>NC_133524.1:25735000-35735000 GCF_049354715.1 Callithrix jacchus
CTAGGCTGCAGCAAGCCTGTGTTTATTGAACATGAACCAGACCAATGGTGGAGAGAATTATAATCACACTTCTAAATACTTGTCAGATCAGCCTACAGCCTAGTAGAGCACTTGAACTGAACCATGGATATTTTATTCTTCTTGAAGGCTATATTTTGGTATCAACAAAAAAGAAAGAAAACTGAAGATAATTATTTCTAAGTAGGAATGGAACTGGATAGTGGACTAACAGACTCTTCAAGCCTTCAGAAATATTTTAGCATCTAAGATGTGATTTAATGTGTGAGAATGGTCCTCTAGGCGCTCACTGGCTGATCAATAAACACATTGCTCACTGTGTGTGCCTGGCACTGTGCCTTGTAAATTTCTTTTTCTAAGTAAGAATTGACTCAAAGGGCCGGCTGCGGTGGCTCAAGCCTGTAATCCCAACACTGGGAGGCCGAGGCGGGTGGATCACGAGGTCAACAGATCGAGACCATCCTGGTCAACATGGTGAAACCCTGTCTCTACTAAAAATTACAAAAAATTAGCTGGGCACAGTGGTGCGTGCCTGTAATCCCAGCTACTCAGGAGGCTGAGGCAGGAGAATTGCCTGAACCCAGGGGGCGGAGGTTGCGGTGAGCCGAGATTGCGCCATTGCACTCCAGCCTGGGTAACAAGAGCGAAACTCCGTCTCAAAAAAAAAAGAATTGACTCAAAGATGATTTCTTTTTATTTCTTACTTTGAGAAATGTTTATATACTTGCCATTTGATTCAGGGCCCCAAATGTCTTTGTCTTTAAAATATGGATGCCACTTGAGATCTTTCAGGTACTGTGCATAGCCAGAGGCTCAGTTCTACTGATCGATATTCAGGAGAAATGCAGGCCAGAGGCTCCAGCAGTTCTTTGTAGGTCAGATGGCTCTACGTGTAGAGGGGTGCAGTTTTCTTTCAAATTTTTCTAAAGCTTCCTGCATTCCACCCCTTACTGCAAAGCTCACGTTGCATTGAGGGAGGGAGGCTATGGATTGGAAAAGGTGGGAGAGCTGAGAACTGTATGGTGGGAAGCCATGCAATTAAAAAACTGACTGAAATTATTACCTGATTTCATAATTGACAGAATATTTAATTCAGATATAGTAAATTGACACACCTCTACACAGAGACAATTATGACTGACTGTATAACACCTGACAGAATCAATTATAACTGACTGTTGTTTGATACCTTTGCACGGAAATAAATGAAACAGACATTCAGAACAGAGACGGCTGCTGCCTGTGTGCCTAAGCCTGCCTTAATTAAAATAAAATAACCAGTAGGCGATGTTAAAATGTCTTTGCCTCGTGGTTTCTAGTTCAGTGTCTTTCTTTAGTCCAAAAAGGGTTTTATAGAGTAAAGCTGAAAAGAGATTTTTGGTTTACTGACATGGAGCTAAAATATATGAGGTAGAGATAGTTTCCATAGATGGGAGAATACTCCATTATTTTAATAGAGCTAGCATTTTATTTGATCAGTTGACTTCTATATAAAAGATTTAAGAAAGATCAACCTGCAGATGACAGTCTAGTTCATCCCATATAGGAAAAAATGGAACTTTCATTATTTTGAGGTTTTAGATTCTAATCAATAGAAATCAACTTTTAAATAAGCAGTTCATTTTGTCATCTGATAAAATACTTTGTGAATAATTAATATCTAGGCAACCTTTTTTTTCCTATCGTTTTCATAGGGGTTAGGGACAGAAGATTTTTGGTAATTAGTATATAACCACAAGGAATCAGTAAATAAGCTTTACATACACATTCCTCAAATGTTATTAGCAAGAAAAGTTTAAATAGGAGATGAGCTTTGCTGGTGTGTCAAGATGAGTGATTTCTGGGTGATACTTCAAGCCATCAGAGTGTATTTCAGTGACGCACTTGTGTGTAGGAAGACTGTTTCCTCCCAGATCTCAACGAAGTTTGGCTTTGTGGTGCTGGTGGCGGAGACAGCAGTAAGCAGGGCCAGTGGCATTTCTGGACAGGGATGGGATGGCTGTAGATCTTCTCTGTCTCTTGCCCGATGGCCTGGTGGAATCTCATAACAGTTGTTGGGTGCCTGACCTGCAGCACCTGAGGTGATGGTGTCATCACTGGTAAGCTGACTCTCAAAACCAAAGCAGGGGAAAGAATCTGGGTTTTACTGGCCACATTAACTGGCTTCCACTATTTAACACCTGTATTTTCCCCTGAATTCTAAAGTGGTGGGTGTAGTATTGACAGAAACAGGGTAACAGTTTAATGTGAAGCCTAACGTGGGTGGCCCAGGTGCCTACAGGAGGAGGAGAAAAGCCAGGAAAAAGGGTGACTCCTTCCCCCTTAGCCCCTGCCACTGTGGCGGCCTGTGGCAGCTAGTCCAGTTCTGTTTCCTAGAAGACCTTCCATATGTTATTGATTAAATTCTCATTGGGGAAGCAAGTGGGAGCTTTTATCTGCATCTCTAACTGTCGTGGAATGGTGCCTTGGCCGTATTGACCGGCTATGGGATACGCTGGCGGTCACAGTTGTCTTTTACGAGGAAGAGCACCGAGTGACGGTGGTTGTCATTCTAGCTCTGCTGTGTGGCAGCGTAAATAGTCCCCTTTCTAACCAACCTGGTGGGAAAAGTCAATATCCCATCAGCAGAGGAGGTAAACACATCAGGAGCTGTGTCCTCTCTTTTCCTCCCCTGCTCCGTATTACTGCAGCTCTTTAAATGTGCTCTCCCCAGTCATCAGATGCATTTGTGTCATTCACATGCACGGGGTTGCTGGCCTGCTGCTCTGGCCTGCAGGGAGGCAGCCGACACCGGTTGGGGCCATTGTTGTATATTCCCAGACTCGGATAATTAGAACTTTCAAATTGTCTTTCTGTTGCGGTCCCCCTCTCTTTTTCACCCCCTTTTGGGCATTTAAATTCTCTGTAAAACCTGTGGTGGTTCTTTAAAGGACAATTTATGTAATTCAGAAAAGGTTGTAGAGAAGAAATACGAATGTATAGCCAAGAAACAAAAATCTGGAGTCTGAGTTATCGTTTTCTGGGTGTTTTGTGGACTTGAGTGTTGCTGTTGTTGGAGGTTTGCTTTCTGTGAGTGGCGCGCTCTCCCCTCTGTGTTTCCTTCCTGGCTGGTTCCTATCGGGAGGTGCTGGACAGCCTTGCTGCTCCCAGGCCTTTGGCACAGGGCAGCATCTTGTGGGGACAGAGGCCTCACCTCAGGATCAGCTGATGTCTGAGGCCTGTGCATTTCTATGTGGGAGTAGAGATACAGTGGCAGGGGAGTGGGCAGAAGTGAGCCTCTCCTCAGGTGCGGGCTGGGGTTCTAGCTACTTGGGTTTGCATGTCTACAACCCTGATGACCCACTGTGTAACCTTGGGTAAGTGACTTAACCTCCCATTTTCCACAGCCATCAAATGGGGATTAGGAAATAAAAAGAAAGAAAAAGACAGCCTCTCCAAACACCTTACCAGGTTCCTGAACAAACAGTGTCATCCCCCAGGTGACCACCCTCTTCACCCAAAAGATCAGACCTGAGCATCACAGCCCCACTGCTCCTTTAAAAGAACACCATGTGGAAGTAGCAGGCTCTGGGAAGGGAAAGGAGGGATCTTTCCTCTGGCTGGTAGCACCCCGCTCACAAGGGCAAGGCCAGGGATGACTGGGTTGAAGGAGCAGGAGAGCAGGACAGAAGCGCTGCATACCCTGACCTCACACAGTGTGGACAAAGAAGAGCAAAGAAAATTTGGCCATGGATAGGCAGGTGCTCTCGGGCCGCTCATCCCTCACCTCTTTCTGTGAGGGAGGTTTTGTTTAGCAGAGGGACATGGGCCGGAGGGACCAGAGGAAGCTGACTAGGCCCAGCTGATCTGGAAAGTTGTGGCTGGAAGGCACCAGAGGCCATAGCTACCTTTGGGACTAGGTATTTCCTGCCACGTCCAGACTTCACAAGCAGTTGCATGCATGTGCTCGCAGCACCCGTGAAAGGGGTGTCTGTGAGTGGAGCTTACCTTGTCTGCTGCACATGAGCGTGCACCTGCAGTTCACATCAGTAGAGGGTGGCCCCGTCCCGCACTGTGCTGAGTCAGCTAGGTGCTGAGAGGCAGACAGGCAGGGGAAAGAAAGAAGGGCTTTCACAGAGGAATGGTGGTCAGGGGGTGCATCGGACTGGCCCCAGGGGTAGAACCAAGATAGGATGGTGGAGCTACAAACAGAATCACATCCCTTTCCTGGTGGAATACTGAATGGTCTTTAAAGAGACTACCTGAGGCTTCTAATCTCTGTTTCTCTCTCTCTCTTTTTTTTTTATAGATAAATTGAAGAAGCAAATTTTTACCCCCAAAGTTATGCAGGAGTACAGAAAACTCAAGAACACAGCAGAGCAGTTCTTGTCCCGAAGTGGCTACTCTGAAGTGAACCTGAGCAAACTCTTTGCTGGTTGTGCTGTGAAGTCCTAAGGGAATCCCAGGAGTAACCAAGGAGGGGTAGTTGAAAAATCCCAGCTTCCTCTGTGCCTCCACTCTGGCCCTGACTGCTCCTCCAGCATCTGTTTCTCCCTTGGGACTCTGTCTCGTGTGTGTGTGTGTGTGTGTGTGTGTGTGTGTGTGTGTGTGTGTGTGTGAATGTAGACCAGGAAGGGGAACTGCAAAAATGTTTAGTCTAGCGTTCCTAAGCATCCTAGAAGCTCCTGTCTTCATATTAAGATATACTGCTTTAAAACACAACTCCAGAGCCCCTCCTCAAGCACCTGAACACCCAGTTTGCTACTTGGATTGAGCGTAGCTGGAATAGAAGTGACCCCAGGCTTCGCCCCAGGGCCTTTAGCCTAGGTCCCCTCCCCAGAAAGAGAGGTTCTCAGAGCCTGACTGAAGAGCTGATGTTTTGCCTTTTCAGGTACCAATTAAAATCAGTCTAAATCTAAACGCTTCTCCAGCCATCCAGGAGTGGCTGTCCTTTGAAGTCTGGTCTTTTTTTTTTTTTTTTGTATTTTTAGTAGAGATGGGGTTTCACCATGTTGGCCAGGATGGTCTTGATTTCTTGACCTTGTGATCTGCCCACCTCCGCCTCCCAAAGTGCTGAGATTACAAGCGTGAGCCACCGCACCTGGCCTCAGTCTGGTCTTTTATATAGGTAACTGAGGGGGAAATTTAGAAGCCTTGCACTCACTAAATAGATTAAATAGAGCAGACTTGTTTATTGAATTGCTCCAAAGTCCAGCAGACACACACTGAGCAGGTGGTTTATGCTCACATTCCCTTTTTGCCCCTTAAATAGAAAGTGCATTGAAAATACTGTGATACTCTAACAATTCATTAACGTGTAAGGATTGGGGTGAGGATCACTGTGTTGTATTCAGAAAAATTGGTGGTGGCGGGGGGATGCTTGATTTGCTCTGGTGCTTGCTATTTTTTTCTCATTTCTTCAGAATGGGACCCTCTGTGGCAGCAGCAAAATGTATTTCAGTATGGCGGTCTTTGCTCTCTTACATTATTGGTAAGATTATACTAACAAATGTTTCCCCTTGTACAACTATGCTGTGTTTTTAAAAAATGTTGACCTGTGTGTTTTTATAAAAGAAAAAGTGTGTTGTGCCTTAAACATAAAAATAAAGTTTTCTAAAGGGAAAGCAGTTGTGGTGAATCCTTACCAGGTCCAAAGAGTTGACTACAGGGGTAGCGAGGAGTAAAATATGACTAGGGCCAGTTGCTGTGGCACACACCTGCAGTCCCAGCTACTCGGGAGGTAGAGGCAGGAGGATGGCTTGAGCCCGGGAGTTCAAAGCCAGCCAGAGAAACAGAGTGAGACCCCTAAATATGTACACACGTACATACATATATATATAACTAGAAGCCATCCCCCTTTCAAACCTCAGCCCAGTTTCTTCATTGCCACCTCTATCAGAACCCAACTTAGGAGTGCACAGCATGATATTTGGTGGAATGTTCTGAGAAGCATTCAGAATTTCTGTGACCTTAAGTCATTTAAGAGAGGAAGTACGGTTTATCATGTGCTTTGCTGACTTAGCTACAGAGAGCCAAGCCAAGAGCCCAGCAGCATGTCTTTTTGAAGAGCAAGGTCTAGGGCTCCTGGAAGAAAAGCACCCCCAAGAGAGGTCCCCTCTAGTGAAGGAATACTGACAGGTTAAACAGTGGAGGTGAAGCTGCCTTTTATGTTGCTTTTTCTTTGTATTTCTCTTCCTGAGCTCCCCTCTGGCTCTCATCCCTCTCCTCCTTTCTCTTCCAGCTCTTGGACTGAGATTCTAAGTAGAAACACTGTGGGTTTCTAGCCCTGTCAGTTAATTAACTAACTTGATACTGTGTAAGATCTGCGGCCTGTCACAAGCTAGAACACCCAAGTTACTTCAGGAACTAAGGGATTAATGTGGTTTTACTGCTTCCCTGGTCAACTCTTTCAGTAATGGCTATTCTCATATGAGGTTAGAGAGATGGTTCTCCAAAGCCTGCTTCCAGAACCCAAGCTTTCTGAAGGGAAGGCAGGTTTTCCTTGATTTCTGGGATCTGGGATTATATTAAATATAAATCATTATCCTGAACTTGGTCATCAAGAAACTCCAGGAGACTCAAGTAACTTCTCACTGGATTGTTTCTTGTCTCTGCCTCTAGATTATAAACACCCCGAGGGCAAGGACCATTTCTCTAGAATGTCAGACGTTTCAAAGTACCATCCCTGCAAAGAGCTAATGCAGCAGTTGATGTTTTCGTATTGGGATCTGTTAGAACTCCAGGCACCTAAGGATTCCAGAATTTTGTGGAAAGTTGAAACTGTGGCTTTACGAATTCCAGTAGATCTCTTTTGGAAGATGGGAATATCACATACTTACTTTTCTCTGAGAGATGTTTCTACTACTTGATTTGCATTGGTTGATAGTGCACCCAGCAGAACTGATGTGAAAACTTGGCCCATCTTATTTGTAAGGAGAGAGCTGATCCGCAGGTCTCCATGGATTCTGGCACTGGTCCTAAACTCAGATTCAAAAAGTGAATGGATGAAGCAAACCGGGTTTACACTAGAGTGAGTGGCAGGGATTGTGGCAAACAGGAGTGGGCAGGTCCTGTCCAAAGGGGCCAGCAGCTACTCAGTGATGCTGGGAGGGACAGGGCCCAGTGTGGCCACATGATCCAGTTTTCAAGAGAAGCCAGGAATCTAAATATTCCACAAAGCTTACTGATTTCTAAACCTTGACAACTAATTTTTTTTATTTTTAATTTTCCTATGTTCTTTCTAGGAAGACAACTAATTTCTAAAAATAAAACTTTAAACTCTCCTTGGGCCAGAGTAAACCTCTGGGCCAAAGTTTATCTGGGCCAAGTGGGAAATTCTACCATAAAAGAACCCTGCTCTTCTCAGAGCCCCCTGCCTCTGGAAAGGGCACCTTTTCTGTTTAATTTAGCAACTAGGATCTGACCTACAGCAGATCCTTGTACGCAAGCTTATCTTGGAGACAATCTGCTAACCCTCCACCCTCCTACATGTAAGGTGCATGGAGGGGGCCAGGAGTAGAAAATCCCACAGAGTATGCTTGATAAGATTTTAATTTTTCCAGAAAACAGATGGAGTTAATCTCATGACTGCTGCCCAGGATGTAGGGGCTAATGAAAGTTCCAAGACTGGGATCTGGGAGATGGTGAAAGGGAAGGAATTCACTGCCCCTCACCACCACCTCTGTCTCCAGGCCTTGCTACCTTTTACCTCCAACACGCACCATCCACCACGACATACTTCTTCAAACATCATTTAAAATGAGTTTGGCAGAAGATGCAATGGTAAGGAAACTCAAAAAAAAAAAAACAAACAAGATTTTCCTGTTTGCGTTAGGGTTTTAAGAAAAACACCAAGCCCCAGACCCTCTTGTCAGGATGCCCAACCCTTTAATTCCATGCTCCCATCCCAAATTTAAACTTGCCGTTCCGTGTTCCTTTCTCCCTCCCGCCCCCTCTTTCTCCTCTCTCTCTCTCTCTCTCTCACCTAAATATTTCTTAATTGAACAGTTTGTGGTGGAGCTTCCTTATAGCAGTTTAATAGATTAACTCATCTCAGCCAGCCTCAAATTTCAGATTAAAATTCCTTCATCCCGAAGGCAGCATTATCAGGTTGTTGGAGGCTGTTTTCAAACCTTGGTTTTGAATAGCAGCGGCTCTGCATTAATTTAACCACTAAGCTAATAAGTAGGTTTCGTTTTGTTATGCTAAGCTTTATTGCTTTTCTTTTGATCAGAATGGTGTTGTTGAGCAAAGCAGCAGACAAGGCATTCTTTGATGAGGGAATTAGCGCTCCATTCTTCCTCTATTATTCATAGCGCAGTGGAATATGTAAGTACCTGAGGGTGTCAAAGGAGCGCAGGTTCTATTGCAAAGTGCTCGCCTTGTTTCTCTCAATAGCTGACTATGAGATGATAAACCGCTTAATACACTGTGCTAATTGGATGAGAGCAAAAAGAGATGGGAATTAAGGCGAGGCAAAAGGAGAAAGTGCAACCAGCCTTCAATTCACTCTTTCACCACTTTAACAGCACCAAAGGAGGCACAAGCTTTCTATAAGCAGACTAGAGGTTTTGTGCAGAGATAAAATGAACGTGTTAGTGGATTCAAGTAATACACTAATTATTGCACAGTATAAATACCACTACTGGTTTTATAACAGGGAGGTAAACTTCTTTTGAGAGGGTTATAGGATTGCTTGGCAGTGGTGTAGAACCTAATAAGGGCCCAGAGTAATAACCCCCTGGATTAACAAAATTGCTGCTTGTAGAAGTATGATTCAGGCTTTTACGAAGATTTCCGGAGAATGAATAAAAATGACTGAATGACATTTCTTAATGTATAACTGGTAATCGCTCCCTTTTCTTTAAAGGAAAAAATATATATATATACTTCAAACTGGACCCTTAATAATGTCCAGGGACAGCAAGACTTCTTCCTCTGAAAAATGTGCCACCCCCCCCACCCCCACTGTCAGGTAGTGGGTTTTCTTCTCCCCACCCCCCAGCCAGCAGCTACTATCAGGGAAATACACAGTTGTTCCACGGACCTCTGTGTTCCAAAATATAATTTTAGGCCCCATTTAAAACCTCCTTCATTCAGACACACTCAGTTTTGTCCATACACATACATGCTCACAGACACATTTTTTTCTCTACGAGCAAGTTGGGTTAACCTATTATAATTTCCTTTTCTCTCACATCAGACCCTTTTGTCACTCTAGTAAGATCACACTTAAAGGATACTAAAAAGAGAACTACGGCTGCTTCGGCTCTTGATACTACAATCAAAAACAACAGTAATGTTTGCCCTAATTGGGCGGGTTGTGGGGAGTAAGAGAAAAAATGGGAAACTGGTCTGAGCCCATTTCAGCATGGACTTATAGTTTAAGTCTGAGTTTCAAGTCCCAAGAGTTCCAAACTTCAACCGTCACTCTCCCTAATTCTTCCACTTGCCACCTCCCTCACCACACGCCTACGATGCCCGCCCTGACTACTGTCCACAGTTCGGGTCATGGGTAGTTGGTGACTGAAGGACACTTCTGATAACATGCCAGATGCGCCCCTTTTGCCTTCCAGTACCTCCTCCAGATCTGGCGAACCTGTCTGAAAATGTAGCAAATTAACCTACCCCTTCCCCTCAACCCTCCTACAGAGGCCTGTCCCAGGCTTCAGTTACCCCTCACCCCAAGATGCTGTGGGGGGTGGCCCTGGGAAAGCAGGTGTTGGGCGGTTCTGCTTTGGGTGTGACAGGACACAGCCCTGCCCTGAACTGGGCTCTTGAAAACTCCCTGGGGCTCTGCGCGTCCTCCTCCGAGGTGGAAGAGGTTTGCTTAAGGTTGGGGGGGTCAGCGGCTCCCAGCATTGTGACCAAGTTCCCAGATATTGGGGCCAAATTGGGTTGCCATTCATTAATAATGCTCACAATAAGATTAAATCATTCTGGAAAATCTCATAAAATCCCCCTAAGTACGCTCCAGTGGCTCTTTCCAATCCCCATCATTCAGCACTTGGGGAGGTTTGGAAGGAGAAGAAAATTGGTTTCTTTGCTTTTAATGCTGCTTTGAAAAGATACTCAGAGTTTGTCATGCGTGACATGTCACATGTTTAATGTGGACTTGCTGGAAGTCAGGGGGTCTTTAGCGTGTGATATTTATGGGGAATATTAAGTGCAGAATGAGGTCCCTCCAGCTGGGGAAAGTTGAAAGAATAGGAGGCCCAGGACCCGGCTTGTTTGCAGCATCAGAATGACATAGGATTAAGAGTTTGTAAAACAAGGCGAGGGGTTCTCATTGGCCAGTAATAAATGTAATCCTTGGAGGTAATTTCACGCAATTTGCTTCTGTTCCATGGAAGGGTCAAATGAGAAAAAATGACTTAAAAAAAGAGTTCATTAACAGGAAGAATGGTACTGTTTCTCATATACCATCCAGCTAGCAGCCTGGAGGGGGGAAAAGAAGCCCTACTAAACAAAAACGCAAAATCGACGAAAAATTGATATTGACCACAAAAATAAAAACACACACACACACACACCCAACTCCTTTTCCTCAGTCTTCTCCAGCAGTCCCCCATCTCCTCCCCAAACTCCCCAGCGGCCCTGCCCACCCCAGGAAGGCTGCTTTCGCTCATGGAGACCCTATGGATGTGGAGTCAGAGAGTTTTAGACTCGCAGACCTCCAGTAAGGCCCTAGAAAGTTCCCACTGTGTCTACTAAACCCGGAAAACGAGTGTGTGGTAGGAATGGTAGTTGGCGGCCGCTCCCCATACCCGAGGCCGGGCCCTTCTTGCGAGTGCCTCCCTCGTTTGTCCAGGGCCAGTGAAGGCCCAAGTGCCAGAAGCGCCCACCAGCTGGCGAGCCGGGTAGGCGCGCTCCCCAACGTTTCGGGCGGGCGGGGTCTCTGGGCGTCTGGACCCGGGGTTGGGGAGGGGAGATTGAAGCGGGAGGTAAAGGGGGCTGCCGAATAGAGGGCGAGCCCGGGACGCGCGGGCTCCAGCGCCGCAGCTGCGGGGCGGGCTGCCCACACCCAGGCGGGCGCCGCTCCTAGCAGGCCGCTGACCTCTGCCCGACCCTGCACCCTCCCCTCGGCCGCTCACACTTGCGCCCTGGGCCTCGAGAGGACCCGGCCCCCCTCCTCCAGGGCGCGCCCGGAGCCCTACGGCCCCGGCCGAGAGACGAACCCGCGCCCCCCGCGGCGACCGACTGGCCGGTGGCGTGGCGGGGCTGCCGGCCCCAGCTCCGTGATCGCGGTAGTCAGGCCGCGGCACCCCCGCACCCCTCCCGCTTGCCCCTCTCCCCAAAGGTCCGGCGCACTAATTACAGCAAATTGAAACTAATTAAGCTTCTCTTCCCTTTCCCATCTCCCTGGGAGCGTTGGCGAGACCCAGCCCCCGCGGGCGGGCTTCCACAGAGCGGTCACCCGGAGGGGCGCGGGCAGGGCCCGGGGGAGGGAGAAGCTGCGGTCTCCGCCGCGGGAAGGGAGGGGTGCGCCGAAGTGGTTAAGGATTGCAAATCTGTTTGGGTCTCCTCACGAAACCTGAGTTGTTTAGATTTTTTAAAATGTATACATTTACCAATGCCTGGATAAGTGATGTAATGACATTTGTCGAGGTAAGATCTGCCACTTGGATACCCCTCGCTGCCTTTCCATCACTACTGCTCCAGCATGTCTCTCTCTCTCTCTCTCTTTCACACACACACACACACACACACACACACACCCTCCTCACCGTGAACGTGCCGTGGAGCCCGCCCCCTCGAAAGGGAGCGCCTGGGCTTCTCATTCTTGCCAGTACCTGTCATCTCGGACTGCGCACTTCACTTCCTTCCTCGCTACGTGGTACTTTCCAACAGCTCCCTTCGCCTTCTGAGCCAAGACTCCCGCTTGCTTCAAATTTCAGACTCCACCATCAACAACGCCCACCATCCACCCACCCATCCTGAAACCCACCCCACCTCCGTGGCCCAGGACCCCCAGCTCCTGCTGTCACACAACCAGGGAGAGCCGAGATGCGCGTGGAAAGTACCGCGGCGGAGTCCTTAACCTTTGCAGGAAATCCGGTTCCCTTTGAGGATCGGATTCAAACCAGGGGCCTCTGCCATGAAAACGCGTGTGCAGATAATCCCAGGAGATGCCTGGACGCTGGAGCCCACCCTTGACTCACGGAGGGTCGGAGTGGGGGCTTCTACTGTCCCCTCAGCGCCTGTATAGAACATTCACACTTCGTTTTGTTAAACATATAATTTTTTTATTTTGAGCGTGACACTTCTCCACTAGATAGCAAGGAAAAGTGATAACAATTACACATTACACAAAAGTACTGTACCATTGCCTTTATCTTGAAGGTTTCGGAAGCCTCTACAGTTAATAAGTTAAATAAAGGGCTTGAGTACATAAATATTTGTCTAGGAACCCTACCGTATCTACAACACAGTAAGAATCTACAGGAGGACAAACTTTTACCATACCACGCTGAGTGCAATTGCGTTATAACATTTCAAATATACAAAGCTCTGTTCTTTTTTTTTTTTTAATAACAATGGTATGTACAGAATCAATAATCACAGTTTGGTGACTTCAACAGTCCATATTCTAGCAGAGTATTTCCCTTTGGTTTGATATAAAAACCTTGGTTGGTGTATGATAAAGAAGAGAACAAGAACAAGACGCCCCTTTGCTTTAAGTGCACTGTTAGCTATCTTACAGGCTCGCGTTCGCTTCCCGGACCCTGGCTTCAAGCTGGGGCCCACGCTGGGGAGATCAACTTCGAGCGCCAAAATGCTATTAAAGAAAAAAAAAGCTAAGTGGGGTGTCAGGAGGAAGAAAGTTTGGGTTTTTAAATTTTTTTTACTTCAATATCAGGCGTCTAGGGGAAAAAACTTCCCCGATATTTTCAGGAAAGTAAGAACGGGAGAGAGTGGACGTTGGAGTTGGAGCGAGGTTGGCAGTGACAGGGGAAGGGGCAGGGGGTGGGGGACAGCCAGCCGAGGAGGTGCCACGTCCCGGAGCGCCGTGGGCTGCCTCGCCCATGTCCAGACTGCTGCGAAGGCGGCTGTGCTCTCTCAGTGCCGTCTCGGGAGTGTGCTGGTCCTCTGTTTCCATTTGGTCTTGAGTGGTGCTGAGTGAGGTGACCTTTAGGGGCGCGCGCAGGGCGCAGGGGTGGAGGGCAGCCTTTAGCACACCTCCTTGCCCGTGCTGGTGCCCGGCAGGATGTTGAGCTGCGTGAGCTGCGCCGCGTGCTCCTTGGCCTTGAGCCTCAGCGCGGCTATGCTAGAGGCGCGTCTGTCTGCAGCCGCCGTGGCCGGGTCGGCCAGAGCGCCCGATGCCACTGCGCCCTCCACGGCGGGTGTGGGCTGTCTCAGGAGCGCAGCCGCGGTCGACGCGCTGGTCAGAGGGGCCATAGTGGAAAAGAGCCTGCGGGGAGAGCAAAGAGCACGGTCATGACCTACGGAGCTGTGCGCGGCGCCTGGGGCAGCATCTCAGCCGCTTGTCACTGTGGCAGCCGAGGGGCACGGTGCCCACGAGACCCGGGTGGGCCGCGGCGGGGGAGTGGGCAGGGGACACGGGCGGAGGCTGGAGCCCGCAGAGAGGGCTTTCCCCAGGGCAGGGAACCGATGGGGTGGGGCAGAGCGGAGAAGACCCAGTCCAGATATTCCCCGAGGAGCCAGGCCCGGGTCCACAGTCGGGCGTGCAGATCCCAAGGCCCACGGCCCAGTGCGTGGATTCGGTGGTTTCGCTTAAGCGGACAGTATATTCCAAGGCCAGGGGCTGCAATGACACTATCTTCTAGGAGAGAATGTGGAGGGAGGAAAGAAGAGCAAAAGGAGAAGGGAAGGTGGACGGTGGGAGGGGGAGAAAAAAAAGACGGAGAAGGTGGGATTCCAGCTGCCCAGACCCACGCAGCAGGCTCTGAGGTCTTCCTCGGGCTCCTCGGCCCGGGACTTCCTGCGCCCTGGAGAAACGGGCCTAGCTCGCCGGCTCCCGGGCCACCCGCGCCGCCGCAGCCGCCCTTCTGCGTGGGGCTCAGCGACCCGCGTCCAGCAGGTGCCCGCGGGCTGGGGTTGAAGGGCGACTGCCTGTTGATTTCCGCTCGATGGGCGGGAGTAACCAGCCAGCAGCTCCACGTCCCGGCGCGGCGACACTCCGCCCTCCCCACCCCGCTGTCTTCCCTGCGCCTCTGTGGCCTCTGGCCTCAGGGAGCCCCCGACCCATGACACCGGCGCGCGGTGCAAGGCGATGCCCAAGCCTGGGACCCGCGCCAGCGCCACCGCCTCCCCGCAGCGCCGGGATTACTCCGCGTGACGCTTCTACCCCATGCTCGCAGCACTGGGACCTGTAGCTGTGGCCCGAGACGCCCGGGGTCACCGGACGCCACCTCCACGCCCACACCTTGCAGTGCCTACGGGCTTTCGCCTCCCTGAGGGCTCTGGTTCCACGCCCGCAGGGCCAATTCCGGATTTCCAGGGTTAGAAATGAGCCCACTTGGGCTCACCGAGCGCCACCTCCTTCTCCCAAGCCCACTGCTCACTCCTTCAACCACCCCAGCCCAGATCCTCTTCCAGCCTCTCCGAATCTCGCAACTTGGTCCTCCAGCCACGGTTCGCCTGGGTTTACAAGTCGCTTGTCAGAGGGGAAAAGTGGAGGGAGGGGAGACACAGAACTTTAACATTTTTATCAGAAAGAAATGATAAAGTGTGACTCGGAGGTGGCGTGACACGCCCTGGTTCCATTAGGTAAACTGAGTCACTAACTGCTTCAGTGCACTCGCTGTTTATTTTATTGGCTTGTTACAAGAAACTAAATTTACTCCGAGTCTTAATTTTCTGTAAGATTATTTTTGTTAAGCAGCTGTGCAGATGGATGAATCTATTATTTCTTTGTTCTCCCAAAGAGTGATCACTGAAGCTGCATCCAGTTTGATTTTCACTGCACTCTCTAACAGAATACATCCCTCCTTCATTTCTTTGTCTGTGTGATTATACAGACTTTTAATTTCCTCATTCGATGTTCACTTAAAGAAAAGGAGTTATACGATGAACTGTTTCTTTTATTTCGTTGTCTTGTACTGTTGTGTAGATCGGGCCTTGCACATACGGGGGTGTCGTTGGCAGCAGGTCACTTGAGTGACAAGGAAGATGGAGTCTGGGGCAGAAGAAAGTGCACCCAGAGGGCCTGGTGGCTCCAGGGCTCCAATGGGGATCAGGACTGTGTCCCTCAGGCTGCCAGGTTTGGGGGCATGAGGAAGAACTTTTGCAAAACTTGAAAAGTCATCCCTGCTCTCTAGCCTACACCTGTACACGTTTGCTCGCTTAACTACCTATGGTAGGAGTGGTGACGGCCTTCAAATGGTACTTTTACAGCTTTCATTCCCGGTTGTCACGGTTGTCGTTACTGTCACTGCCTTCCCCTTTCCCGTTCAGTGTTCAGTTCCACGTCAATCCCTTCAATACCCACTTTTTTTTTTTTGGAGGTGCAATTTAGAGTACTTTCTTGGGCTACAGTCTCTGAGGTTAGGTCAAAGAAAAAGAAGGGTGTAACCCTGTTTTACTTCTGCCTCCTCCCTGCCCCCAGCCTCTGTGTGTGTGAGAGACAGACAGGCAGGCAGGCAGACAGACAGACAGACAGACTTCCGAAGCCGCGCGTTACCTTCCGAACGCGGGGCTGATGAAAGCCGGGTGTCGGAACACTGCAGCTCCAAGGAAAGTGCTCAGGCCCAGCGGCGCCCCGCTGGGCGGCAGGCTGGCCGAGCCCGGAGGCGGAGGTAGGCTCGGGAAGGCGGCGGCGGCAGCGGCAGCGGCGGCAGTCCAGGCAGAGTCGAGCGCCGGGTGGTGCGGAGGGAAGGGGCTGGCGTCCAGGTAGGGGCTGAGTGGGTGGGTGGCAGAGAGCGGCCCGGGGAAGGGCAGCCCTGGGGGGTGGGTCTGCGCGCCCGCCTTCTCCCGCTTGCGCCACTTGGCTCGACGGTTCTGGAACCAGACCTGCAAGGCAGAGAGAGCCCAGGGTCGGCGCGGCTCGGCCCGGTGGGCACACCGAGCCTGTACCCGCCCCTTCCCTCGGCAGGCTGCGGGGGCCCCCTTCCTTTCTACCGCGGCCCACGCCCATCTGGCTCTTTTAGGCCTCAGGTTGTTTTCGGACACTTCTGGGGCCAAATGAGCAATGAATAGGAGCCGCAACTTCAAGCCAGCAGGAAACGCAGAACAAGCAAACCCTTTCTGCCGGCATTCCAACTGGGCCAGCTTTCCAAGTTTAAGGAAAGTGGTTCAGTGTGTTTAGAGTTGGGGAAACCAAAGTTTAAACGTCTGTGCTGACACTTGCTTCCTAGGATCTTTAGGCAGGTCACTTAAACCTCTCTGAACCTCAGTTTTTGAATCTGTAAAATGGGGATAATAAAACTTCACTCATAAGGCTGTTATGAGGACTGGGTAAAATAAAGCAAGCGAAAGCAACCATTCAATGGTGACTCCAGGGAATGGGCAGCCACCAAGAGATGACGGACATGCTGGTTTTACTGCATATCAGCTATTTTCACCTAGTTCAGATTTACAAAAGCGCTGGCAAAATTCTTGCTCTGTATGGAAGAGGGAAGTGGAGAGACAGTTCATTTATTCTTTCCAGAAATATTTACTGAACACCTAACAGCACTATGCTGAGTTCTGGGGTTCAGGGAGGGACGAGAGGGAGGGAAGAAATGCTCACGTTAATTGGCATTTCTTCGTTAATTAGCACGTTAATACGTTTCAGGGGGTCAGTCCTCTATGAAATGAAATTGGGGTACACAGCCTGCTCTTGGCAGGGGCTCCCCACAGGACCCAGTTCTATGCTGGAAGGCATGACTACAGGGATGAAGTAGGCGGCAATACCTGGGCGCAAAGAAATCAGAGGGCAGGTATAGACTTTTCACATCTTCAGCACTAACAAGTCTTTTATTTCCTTTTGGAGATGTGGTTTAAATCCGTTATTTAAATAAGATAGTTCTAGGCTTGGAGGTTTTCAGCCTGAGGTATTTTCCTAATTGCTAATAGAAGGCAGTTTTAATAGAGACCTTTACCTGAAACATGGCAGCTACCATCATCTAAAAATAAACCCCAGGAGCACGAAATTATTTTTATGTGACCTGCTCATCACACCCACAGCTGAGAAGATACGCTCCTTCACCCCTGAAGGCATTAATATTTTTAGGGCTGGATTTATAACTGCACGAACGTCTGAAAATTAAGAATGAACTCCAGGACTATACAAAGGTATATTCAAATATTATGTAAATTATCCCAGAGGAATATATTTTAAAATGTGGACGATATCTATATATTTCAAACCTACACACTGGGGCTTGTTACCAGCACTAGCATCTAAGCTTGGTTTGACTTCTAGACAGCCCCCCAGGGCAAGAAAAATCGAGAATCCAAATCGGTCGATTCATTCCAATTCTGCCAAAAGGGGGCCCATCCACACTATTCTGCAGCCTTCAAATAATCTATTTGTGAATTTCAGAAACACTTCAGTGTGGAAACCCAGAGGCTTGAAAAAGTAAGACTGTAGATGGGACCGGGCTGGGTGGGCAGCTTTTGTGTATCCAAATCTGTCTAGACGAGAATATCCACCACTCCTTGATTGCAATGAAAGAAGGGGACTGGGGGCAGTGGACTCAGAATGTCCTCAAAGGACGTGGAAACCTTTTTACAGACAGACCGTCTCTCCCGGCTCAATTGCAATTATCAAGATGTCCCCCTGCAATTCCTCATTATTGAATTAATACCTCTGAGGCCCCCCAAAGGTAAACGAAAGGACTCTAATAATTCATATTCACTTAATTACATCTTCTCCAGTGAATAGGGGGAGAGGAGAAAGGGAGGGGGCGCTCTCTTTCTTTTTAAAAGTTATTTAACTTTCCCACGACTCGTTCCCCTGAGCTGAAAATACGGAGTTGCTGTCACATCTCTGTTTGACAATGGAGAAATGTGTCAACAGAAAGGAGGGGACAGGCCTCATCATTAGCCCTCTAATGCAAGAAGCTGTTGTGTATTAAATGAGCCATATGGAATTTATTGTGCTTTATCAGCGCTTGATTTTGACTGTAAAGTGATTCACTCAGCTCCTAACCCGGGGACATCTGTTTTCTGTTGGCCATCGGGGCTGCTCAGTGTTGATCGTCTCTTTGGTTATGAGGCCTGGGTTCGGAAATGCACTCTGGTATGGGGCTGCAAACACCTTTAATAGCATTGCACTCACTCCCTATTAGATCAATGTGGGCTCATTGCTATAAAAAATGGGAAATCAAATAGCATTAGCCAGCTCCTTGTGCGGGGCGGAGGGGAAATCAAACAGCATTTTGCCTTCAAATGGCCCTGTTTGTTCTAGCACTAAGTGGGCTTTTATGAAGCCCGATTGGAGACTTAATCGCAGCCAAATACCTGCTTGGAGCTGAGCGGATTTGTCTAACAACCAAATCCATGCTCCATCCCATTATTTCAATCAGGAGAAGTAGGTTGGTGGATTGTTTCCCATAGTGTCTTTGGGGCTAGGGCTCCTCAACTGCAGTCTCAGGGACTCTAAAGCCCTTGTTCTGATCCTGGACTCCTTCCTTGGGCTCCCAAACCCAGAAACCTCCCCCTTCCACCTCCCAGGTCTTAAGTTTTAAATATCTGTGTGCGTGAGAGTGCTTGGGTCTACTTTTCTGATTCTGCTTCTCTTGGTTTTGTGAAGGGGATGTCAACCCTTCTACCCAGCAACCCATCTCTCTCTCCCACCGGCCCTCCTCCCTCCCTCTTCCCTCTCTGTTGTGCTTCTCACCTGGACTCGGGCCTCAGTCAAGTCCAGCCTCATGGCCAGTTCCTCCCTATAAGAAAGCAACACACAGACCGGAGGTCACTGCAGGCCCCAGCAATGCCCTCAGCCATCCCCTCCTCCGTGGCAGGCCTGCTCCACTAGGGTCTCCCTGGCTGCCTGCTCCCCACCCCCAAACTTATGGGTATCGCCATTCCATCACCCCTGGAGTGCCTACTATTTGACTGAAAATGCAAAAACATGAAGCACATTGCCAGATATAGGATATTATCTATTAAATCATGCTATATTCATGTGTGACGAGGGTGGCTTCTTGTTAAGTCTACAAACCTGGGTACACAGGTTCTCTGTCACTCTCTTAAGCCACAGTTAGAACACACACACACACACACACACACACACACACACACACACACACTGCTTATACCCTGTTTTGTCCTAATATTAAGTGGGACAGGAACTCAGCACTCACTCAAGAAAATACTTTTCTGTCCTCTTGGTTTCATTCTGCCTCCTTTTTTTTTTAATTCTCTCCCTCCTTCTTCCTTTTTCTCTTTCCAGCTGTGCCTTTCCCTCCATCTCTCTCTCCCCCCACCTTCCTCCCTCTGTCATCCCCTTGGGTCACACTCCCCTTTACGCTGCAGATATGTTAAGCTTGTTAAAAGTTCAGTGGGGTAATTTTTCGATTAAACAAAATTCCGAGCAACTCCTGACTCCAGTGCCCACTACAAACCCTGCCCATCTCAGGGGAAGTCAATTTAACTGAAATCCTACCCCGTCATTGCAGTTATTACTGCGACAATTAAGGCAAATAGGAAACCATTAAGATGCTGTAAAACGGCTTACGACCTGTTTACCGAAAATATGAGAGCGCCGAGAATAATTGGCCCTCCGCTTGCTAATATGAAAGAGCGGGGGCTGCTGAAGCCGGGGACCCGGAGATGCCCTGCCGGTAGCACCCAGTCCACACCTGAAACTTCAGCACCAGAGGAAAACCGTCTCCATAAGTGCCCTCCATTGCCTCCTGCTACAGTGAGAACCAGCAAATCTAAAGCGGCACTGCAGGCTGGCTCTGGGGCCGGAGCCAAGGGGCTCAAACCCCTGAGTTGGAAGGAGGTGGGGGTGGGGCAGAGGAGCTGCCCCTCCTCAGGCACTTCGGTCCTCCCCGCTCCCAAGCCCGCCAGAAGCTAAAAAAGGGCGGACCTGGATGCCAACTGGCACCAGCTCAGTTTCTTCTTTGGAAATAAACTCGTATGAGAAACGCAAACGCTG
Organism: Callithrix jacchus; assembly: GCF_049354715.1. Taxonomy (NCBI): domain Eukaryota; kingdom Metazoa; phylum Chordata; class Mammalia; order Primates; family Cebidae; genus Callithrix; species Callithrix jacchus. The sequence goes on from NC_133524.1 coordinate 25,755,048, forward strand.
GTCGGCTAATTCACTATTTGATAACACACGTCGGTTTTTATATGTAGTTCCTTTTTTAAAGATAAGGAAAGGGCTGGGTGATACAGGTGAAGACCAAGGGTAGCCCAAGGGATGACCATGTTCGTGTGCCTTTGCCCGGCATTAAATCCGCTCTTTTCTGTTTCTGGTTAGGAGAGAGTTAGGCAATTGCCAGGCCAACTACATTTTGGAGTTAGCTCGGCCTCCCGAGCCCTAAGCAGCGATTTCTCCTCTGATTCAAAGGGGCGGGCAGCATTCCCCTTCTAAAATGCACATTGAAAAGCTGCGCACGTCTCCTTTGAAGGAACTGCCGGCGCTTGACAAGCCCCGCGCCAGGCAGGCCAGGCAGTCATCGATCCCTTTCTCCCCCTCACTGGGGAACATTTGCCATAACCCTGGCTCCTCGCCTGAGCTGAGAACTTGGCCTTGGGGTGGGAGAGAAGGACCCCTAGCCGGGCCGGCGCCCCAGGTGGTCGGCTGAATAAGCTGAGGCCCAGGACCCAGTCATCCCACACACCCATGTTTCTCTGAGAAACTCGGGCAAGTGGGAGGTAGAGCGTGACCAGGCCGAAGACGCAGCTTAGACACTGATCCAAAGAGAAAATTCCCCCAACTGCTTCGTCTACTGCCTGCCAGGCTTGCAGCAATCACTGTCCACCCGGTAAACCCGGTTACATTAAACGCACGGTGGGTTTAACGTATGTGTCGGGAGAGGACAGAGAGTAAAAGGGGAGATTCTGGCTGGGGCATCTCAGGTGTTCAGACACCAAACACTGCGCAGTTCCGACTTCCTTTGGTTATTTCAGGAGTCCTGAAACGACAGAACTCAGATCTTTTTAAAGGCCTTCTCCGCTGGCACGGGCTCCAGCTTCACTGCAAACTGCGTAACTGATACCCACCAGGCTCCTGGGGCACCAGGCGGGGGTGGTGAGCGCACAGCACAACAGCCAAAAATAGCCCCTGATTTGCTTTGGCCGCACGACCTCGGACAGCGCTTCCCGAGCCTTGCAGGGGACCTGGCCCGGCCGCAGCGACGGAGGCTGTGCCGAGGCTGTGTCTGTGCGCGCAGCTGTGTCCGAGTCTCCAAGGTGGTGCGTTCCTGCGCTCTTTGGAGAGGTTGTTTCTTTTCCTCTCTCTAACTAAAACTTGTAATTTGAAAACATTCAACTGCAACGACCTTGGGAAGGAGAGAAACCATTCCAGCCTAAACCTAAAGCCTGAAGCGGGGGTAGGGGGAGTGGGTGGTTTGGGTGAGCAAGGGTGGGTGTGTTGGGAGGGCCCTCCTCCTCCGAAGAGTCCAGGAGCCAAGTGCCCGCCCCAAGGCCTGGTCGGTGCCCGCTGTCCCTCCCTGGGGCCCTCGTGCGCCCTCCACCGCTGTGGCCGCGACCACCACACTACCCGCATACCTGGTGAAGACGTCCGGGTAGTGCGTCTTCTGGAAGGCCCGCTCCAGTTCCTCCAGCTGGTAGCTGGTGAACGTGGTGCGGTAGCGCCTCTGTTTGCGTTTCAGCAGCCCCTCCTCCGAGTCGCTGCCGGCAGACAGGCACACGCTGTCCTCGCCGTCCTTGCCCTCAGCGTCTTCCGGGTGCAGCAGCAGCTCTTCCTTGGGTGACAGCTCCCCGCCCTCGGTGGCCACTGCAGCGGTAGCTGCTGCGGCCACGGCGCCAGTGGCGGCCACAGCGCAGCGCCGGGGCTCCTTGAGCAGCGCGTGGGCGTCGTCCTCCAGCAGCTCCTCCTCGTCGTCCTCCAGCAGCTCTTCTTCCTCGTCCTCATCCTCTTCGTCCTCCAGCAGTTCTTCCTCGTCGTCCTCGGGGCCGGTGCCGCCACCCGCAGCCGGGGCGCTGCCCGGGCCACCGGCCGCGCCGAGACGCTCCTCCGGGTGTGTGACGCCCCCCGGGCCGCCCAGCTCGTCCAGCGCGGGCGGCGGCGGCACGAAGGGCGCCCCGTTCTCGCGGTACGACTTGCTGCGGCTGATGCTCACCTGCGGCGCCTGGCTGATCTTGAGCGTGTCCCAGGCTGCGGCGGCCGCGGCTGCAGCAGCCGCAGCGGCCCCTGCGCCGTCCGGCCGTTCCCCGGGCCGCGCGGTTGGCGGTGGCGGCGGAGGGGCCTCCCCCCGTGGACCCGCCGTGGCCGTGGCGGCCGCTGCCGCCGCTGCCGCAGCCGCCGCCGCCGCTGCTGCGGCACCCTGGAGGAGGCGGCCCCCGCCCGGGCCGTACAGGCGCCGTAGCTTGGGTGGCAGGTGCAGCTCGGCCTCGAACGGGGCGCCGCTGCTCTTGGGGGAGCCTGCGGGCAAGGGAGAGCGATCAGCCAGCCGGCCGGCCAGGGAGTCCCCTCCAGGGCCGCTGCCTGGGGCCGCCCACAGTCGCTCCCACGGTGCCTAGGCCTAGGTTTGCTGGGGGGTCCGCGCACCACCAGACTTCGACGCCTTGGCGTCTTTCTCCACGTCTATTGCTCTTTATTTTTCTTTCTTTCTTTCCCGTTCTCTGGCTTTTTTATTTTTCCCCTTCCTTCTCCCTTTTTTCCTTTCCCTCTCTCACTCTCCCCCTTTATTTCCTATCTTCCTTCCCTTACCTATTCCTTTTGCCCCTCTCTTCCTTCCTTGTAATTTTTCTCTCCTTTTTTTCTTTCTCCCCATCCCTTCTTTTCCTCATCCCTCTTTCTCTTTCTCTCCCCTTTTCTTTCTCTTTTCGTAGGCTTATTCTCCCCCCTCTCCTTTCTTCATTACTCCTTTCTCTTTCTTTCCCCTTTCCTACCTCTCTTGCTTTTATTTCCCTTCCCATTTTGGGGCAGAGGAAAATCTGAAAACATTCTATAACTTTAAAAAAAAATCACCACTATCCTGAAAACTTTTCGAACGACCTCTGCCTGCTGCTCCACCATGAGGGCAAGGGCTGGCAAGAGGGTTGCAGCCCTGAGGGCCACCGCTTCAGGAGGGGAAGCGGCCCTGTGGCCCCAAGTGCAGGCTGCACCCCAACAGCCCACAGCGGGGGGGGGGGGTCTTCTTGCACAAAAAGGCAAAGAAAAATCATCCTGGCAAGAATGTTCTGGGAAAGGCCTGGGGCAGGGAGGGAGTAGGAGTGCAGGAGGCACAGGCCACTCCTTCCTTTCGAGGAAGCGCCTGGCATAGGTGCCACTGCAGGCTAAAAACAGAAAAGAAAAAACTGAATTTTATTTAAACGCCCCCTTCTCAACCGTCAAAATGGCGCTGTGGCTGGACCGCTGGTTTGCGGATTTTAAAAGAAACCAACAGTTCTTTCCTTTCCCTGTGACAGCTCTGCAGCAAGCTCAAGGCGAAACTTGAGGGTAACAGGTTCGGGGCAAAAGGACAGTTATTCTGGAAATTGTAATTTCAGAAAACATAAAATCTTTTAAACAGCTCGACTCTATTTTTAAAAATAAAATAGCAGAGAAAAAATTAGCACCCAGAAGTCACACATTTCATACATTTTAAATACATTAAGGAGAATTTGGAGAATCCCAGAAAGATGTTTTCTGCAAAGCTTGGGTTTAAAAGGTCACAAGTAATCTACAATTTAAAAATAAAACCGAAACACCGCATATACAGAAATCTTCCAAAGAGGAAAGGCCAAGGCTCAATCAGCCTGGAAACCCCGATTCACCAGCTTTTGGGCTTCTTGTCTTCATCAAGTTGTTGCTAAAATGGTCCAGCAGCCATCTACTGTTTCTGACCTGTCGCCCCTCTTCAGAGGACACCCAAGGCCACCAAAAGGGGCATTTAAATAACCTAATGATCATACCGAAAACCTAAAGGCTCCCGAAGTGAAAACGGGCCTTTTTCTGGAAGCAGGGAGAGAAAGAGGGAGAGACAGCCCCTGGCGAGATGTTTAATGCCCTTTGAGGCAGCAGGCCTCAGAGTTATGCCCTCTCCTTCCTTCCTCTCTAAATTGACAATCCCAGGCCCCTGGACCCCGAAAATCAAACATCCAAATCAGCCCCTAACGCTCTAAGTGCCTGACGGGCGCATCCTTACCTTGCACGGCCTTTTCCTGGTCGGCGCGGCTGGTCAGCGGTGCAGGCAAGCTCTGCGCGGCTCCCAGCAGCCGCATTTTGCACGGGCTCCTCCGGCCCAGGATGCTGTCGATGCAGTAGGAGGAGAGCAAAGTTGGAGATTTACTTTTGCACTCGGGCCTCTCGGAGCAGCCCTCCTCCTGGTACTGATTGCTCATGGCTGGGGCTTTTTCCCAGGGCGCAGAGAGCGGATCGCGGGCTGCCTCTCCGGAGGGTGGGATGGATGGGTGTGTGTTGGGAGTGGGGTTAGATAGCTGTTTATAACGGATATTATTGCGATCTTTGTGTCTCTCCGCCTCACTCGGTTGCCGGTTGCCGGCTCCCGCCCTGCCCGCGGCCGGAGCTCGCCCTCTCCGCGCTCAGGACAAGCGGTAACAAGTGTAGTGAGCAGCGGGCGCTGAGCTCTGGAGTCTCTCTCCTCCACGTGCTGAGAGGCGCCCTCTGATTGGCTCTCGCCAGAGGCCGGGCTGCGTCGGGCTGTGGGCGCGGTGCAAAGCCTGGACTGGATTCCAGAGGGGCAGGCGGGGGTGGGGGGCAGCGGGCAGGCAACAGAGCCAATTTTCCTTTGCTTTCTTTCTTCCTTTCTTTTTCTAAACTAACAACTTTCTTAAGTCCGCCATCCTCTTCCTGCGGCTCCTTCTTTGACCCTTTAGTGTTGGCCGAATTTCTAGCTCATTGGGATGCCAGGCCTGTGGGTGCCATCTGGGCAGCGTGGGCCCCTTCCACCAACCCGAGGACCTCGCTCCCTGGAGGGGAGGCCTCGAGGCTCATGTTCAGACTTGGCATTTTTCAAAGCCAATATTGGGCTCCCAGGACACCACCTTGACCTCACTGGCGCTCAATTGCCGTCGTCTCTATGCCGGACAGGCGTCGAGGGGCCAGGGTGACCGCCCGAAGCAAACATCTGCCATCTGGGAGTTCGGTTTTCTCTTGTGGCCCAAGGCATCGCGCTATCTTCACCCTGAGCCCGACTGTGGCTCTCTTGTTTGTAGCGTCCCCAAATCACTCTCGCCACCGTTTTAAATTCTGGAATGGGAAAAAGCCCCCTTCCAGACAAAGCTCTGTCATAGGCGCGCGGCCTTCCCTAGAGCATCTACTGGGCGAAGGGGACTGGAGAGTATCACCAGCGAGGAGGGGCGACTGGGGACCACCTCTTTCTCCCTGGACTGTCTTCCTCCTTCTCCCCCCAAAATTCATATCTGTTAGGCCGTCACACTGAGGCTGTTCACCTTCGAATCGCACCTAGGGAGCAGAACCCTCGGGGATCCCTGAGTTCTCCAGGGTGGAAGGAGCCCAAATTCAGCTGCAGCCAAATCTAAGCGTCTAAAATTCTGAATTCTCATGACTTGGCTCCCTTGAGCAGAGGTTAGCGTGAACCTTAGGAACAGCGCCTTTCTTCCCATACAGCTTCCTTCGCCCAGAACCAAAACCCAACTCCGACTGAAGTTGGGTCGAGCCTGGGCCAGGGGCCAGCACGGACGCCTTCCCTGCCTGGGTGCAGGTTCCTAGGGATTTTGGGGGGCCCAGACGCTGGCAGAGTTGGGGCGAGGGTCGTGGGTGAGAGAGGGGCCAGGGAGGGGGAATCCACGCCGGGTTTTCCTCTCTCAACCCCCTTCAGTGTGTCAAAGAGAAAAGCCTTTTACAAAGGATTATACTTGAATCACTTACAGTCAGTATTTAAAAATACAAAGATGCATAACTGAGATTTTTTTCAGCCACAAACATCTGCATAACTCTTGGATGCTAGTGGGTGGGTAGAAGACAGATCGGGCTGGCCTGGCAGGAGCCTTCAAGACAAAACTTGGTCGGGGGATGGGGGGGTGAGGGGAGCGGGGAATGAAAGGTTGGAAACAGGCGCATTAATAATACGAATAATAATACTGATACTACTACTACTATTAAAGACAGGACAAAAAGAATTTCTCTGCCCCTCTTGTCTCCCTCCCTGGCTTTTAACTTAATTCTCATCCGTTTTTCCTACACTTGGATGATGGACGGGCTGTGGTGGGGAACGGAGGAGAACCCGAGACATTGCTGACATTTGATTTTCCTTTAAGCCCTCTCTGAGATTCCAAGTCACCTGGGATCTCTCCTTGCCTTTCCCGCATTCTTCCTTTTCCATCCTCACCAAGAGTTCGGTGTTTTTACACCGTCATGTTCAGCTTGAAACTAACATCCTGCGTGCTGACTTCCTCCCACCTTCCCTCCCGCGGCCCCGAAAGCCCATTCCGGGCGCGCGGGTCTCATCGCAGCCAAGAGGAGTAAAGAAGCTTCGGTTTCCTCCTAGCCTCCAGCAGCGGACCCTCGCGGGCGCCCCTGCGGCTTGGTGGCTGGGAGAGACAGGCACTTTTCCCTCCCCGGCGGGCCCCGCGTCGGAAATCCACAAGACCCGGCTGCCGGGTGGCTCCGTGACTTCAGAGTCGGCTCCGCACACGCAGGGAGTGGGCTGAAAATGAGTCAAAGAAAGATCGTGTTAAACAAAAAGACAAACAAATGCACAAATCATTTCTGAGAGCCCAACGGAGTTTCATCTCTCTGGGTGGAAGACTTCTTTGCCTCCATCCCCCCTCCTCCCCCCTGTGCAGCTGTTCTTCTTTTAAAAGAAGTCGGACTTTCTGCTGGGGTGTATTCTAATTTTAATCATCCACTGTAAAAGGGGAGGCTAACAAAGAATTTCTGATTCTGCCTTAATGATCCTTGGAATTAGATCTAATTCTATTAATGGGATATAAAATATTTTGGGGGGAGACCTGTATGAAAACACTAGTTTTATTTGTTCTGTCATTTGATTTATTTCTGTTATTTTCTAATAAATCTTCCCAAGGGAGGATGCTATTGAGAAAGACGTTCATTCACCTCGGGGAGAAGGGCCTGATCTAGCTCTACACTCAGTGGCCCTGAGATCGCCTTTGTCACAATTCAATATCCTACTTAAAAAATCTAAAATTAACTTTTGCTATTTCTAAGATATTAAATTTTAAAAATGACAGAAAACTTTTCTAAGGTGCTGGGTTGGGAGACATAAGACTATGCTGTGGTCTCCACAATGTCTAATCAGGACATGGGTTTAAGAGATATAAATATATACATATGTTATTATGTATGTCATTTTAGGAAAATAAAATGATGCCTCTAATATATAGGAAGAATGTAACTAATGTGTTGAGTGGGCAGACTTTTAAGAATTGGGCGATAGGATTATGTATGAAAGAACTTACAGTTTCGCCCAATTTAATTTTACTCTGCCAGCAAAATGACACTTCACTTTCTTTTTGCCTCACTTTTACCCACTAACCAAAAGTAATTTCATTTCAGTGTTAATATAATTTGCGTTTGTACCTTGTTATTCACAAGTCCAGGCTCCTCTTATCTTTGGGGTCTGTAGCTGTTGGTTTGCTTTTCCTGGGCTGCTTGGAAAACAATGGTTTGCAGTTCGTCTGCTTTTAAAATCAAGTACTAAATAATAAAAATGACAATAATGGCTAGAAGTGAAGGTCACAAGTGTTTAGAACTGTTGTTTATGGTGGAAAGTGGGGCTTGTTCCCAGAACTGGAAATAATAATTTACCTAGAAGAGGAGAGTGGAAGAAACCCCTTTATTTTCTGAGAGCTAATTGTACATTGTAGTTTTAAAATTATATTTGCAAGAAATGTGGAATAAGGGGGAGGGGTGGCAGTTAGATATCATTATCCAGGGGGAAAAAATGTTTGGAAGAGAGTTAACCTCACATACTTTTCATCTGAGATGTTTTAATTTATTGTGCAATATATACATAGATAAATCAAGCTGTGATGGGCTTCCATATGCACCGGAAGTCTCAGGTCCCCTTAAATTATGATCAACCTCTTCAAAACATATATTTAAACAATAGAAATAAACTTCATTGGAATCCAGCGACCGATTTGGAAGCCATTGGAAGGGAAGACAATAAGACCTGATTACACGCAAGGATTCTCTGTGATGTGATATCCCCTTTGCCAAGTCATTTTGCTGTTTTATTTATTTAATTTCTTCTTCTTCTTTCTTTTTTTTAAACAAACTTTCATTCATTTATGGTCTTCCGCAAGCTGCTAATTTAACACTGGAGCGCGTTATTGAAGCGTTAGGAGGAGGGAGAGAGAGAGAGAGAGAAAACAACAATACTGCAATGATCCAAATGATACAGTAGAATTATAGCAATTATAGTTCTACTTGTGGAAGAAAACCTTGCTGAGATCAGGCAAACAAACTGAAGCCTTGTGAGGATAACAAGCTTCGGGATTGACAGCCGGTGCTGGGAAGAGCCGGAGGGCACAAACAGAAATATTTGCTTCTCCCCACCCCCCACCCCTTAACTCCAACCAGTCAAGGTTAACCTCCTCAAATGCTCCTTTCAGAGTCTTATCCACTTCAGGGTATACATTTTATGCTCAAATCGAGGTGTCTCCGTCCGTCTGGATGTCTGGTATTAGGAGGAAATGTAACATAATCCGCTTGCCTAGAACTTGTCCCTCGCCTTCTCGGCCTCCTGCGTGCTCTCCACTTCCTACCCTGCCTCAGTTCTCCCCACGGCTGCTGGGATTTGTCTGTGGACGGTGTTTATTTGTTGATGTATTTTCAAAGGAGCACCCCGTGGAAAGGTCCAAAGGGACTGATAGAACTTGGATTTCCTGGGAAGACTCTCTCGGGTTTGCTAATCCTTCCCTCTTCGCCGTGTCCTCCGCCTAAGCCGTGGGTTCCACATTTAGGGCTTGGCTGGGAGAGGTTTGTTGGGAAGCAGCTTTTTTGGAAGCGTCCCGAGGACCACGGCCGAGCCCTCAAGGTATGGACACGTTAGTGCGATGGCTGTTAGGGTAACCCTTCTTATTTGCAAACTTTCTCACTTTCTGTTACTGGTCAGCAGCTGGTGGAGAGGGTGGGGGAGCAAGAATCAGAGAGGAAAGAGACCCCCCTCACCGCCACCCCCATCAGCCATCCAGGCGGCAGCCCAGGCTTGTCCAAGCTTTGCTCCAAGCACAAAGCTGGGCGAGATGGTGGCAGCCTCCCGTCCGAAGAGAGGGCGTGTGTCCCCTCCCACGGGCTAGAAGCGAGTAGTTGGGCTCCGAGCGCTCACGGAGTTCTAGGCGGGAGCTTCCCATCTTCTGTCGCACCCATCCCTCCAGGTTTCCAGACCTGAGGGAAAGGGAAACTTTACAGCGCCCTTTAATCACCGCCGTTTGCTTTCTCCTCTCCTCCCCCCAGACGGCGGGACCCCGCCTGCGGCCGGGGTCCAGGCGTCCCCTGTGCAGTGTTGACTCAGTATCTGCTGCTCCGGGCGACCCTGGACGGAGTAGGGGATGGGGGCGGGTGGGCACAGACTGGCGCTCGAGTAAGATGCAGCGAGATACCCCACGCGTGTGTCAGTTCCAGGCCGCGAGGACCCGAGGGGGGCTGTAGGCTTTCTCACCCCCAGCCTCCCCTCGACAGCCCCCTTTTAGGGCTCGGCTCAGTGCCACGGCCAGAGCGCGCCCCCTAGCGGGGGCTCCGAGTGGGCCGGGTTCTCCGGCCGCAACCTCTGGGGATTGAAGTTGGCAGATCCCAGTGATCCGGCAGGAATGAATGGGGGAAAAAAACAAAAGCCTTGGAAACATTTCCAAGTGTTCAATAAAAGACCCATCTGTACCTTTCTTCTCCAGCGCGTTCGTGGTTAATGTCCCCCCATGCGCGCAAGAGGGGAGATAATTGCTGGGTGGATTCTTGCCGGCGAACCTCGGGAAACACTGGACTGAGAAGTGAAATAATGGGGGTGGGGCCAAGGCAAGCGTGCAGAGGATGCGACACCACTCGGAAGTCTGAATCCGCAGTCTCTGGGGTGTTCATGGAGGCCTGGAGGCCTGCGCCCTCGGATACCTCAGTCCCTGGTGGTGGTGGTGGTGGTGGTGGAGGAGGATCCGGAGGCAGCTACTCTGAGATTTCTTTGACATTGGCCTCTGTGGTACCTTCGCATCACTCATGGTCCCCTCCCATCTCCTGATTCGAAAATACCCCACTCTCTGATTCTAAGTTCCCTGAGCTCAGATTTCAGGGCTCCCATCTTCGGAAGCTAGGATTCTCCACTTTTTGACTAGATGAGGCCCTACCTCCTGTCTCTGGGCTTTCAGTGTCTTCTGACTTGATAAACTCCTGGGCCACCATCCTGCCCCATCTCCCCCCAGGCATCCTCCTCTCCCCCTCCTTTCACTTACCCTGCAACATTTGCATCTGGAAATCCTCAAACCCCAGATCCTGCTACTTCCACTACTCATGCATTCCTGACTCCCTGTTGGTCTGGCCAGAAATTGAGAAAAGAGAAATGCAGGTTCTTGTCCAACCCTCTTCGACTTGTTCAACCTGTAAATGATTGAATTTTCTTGAAGCCCTTACAAAATCTGGTTTAAAAAAAACTTAAAGAGGAAGCCTTTACAAATGTAAAAAACTCCCAGTTCAAATAGTTCGCTAACTTACTTCTTTTGCACCGAGTATGTTCATCTGAACTCATGGATCAGAAAAACAGGAATCGTGCTTCTAAAGACCTGCAGGAGTTTCAAGTTATACCAAGGCCACCAACACGCTTGCTAGGTAGGGCCTAGAAAGGAAGAATCCAAAAATAGTAGTGACAACAGCTCCCAGAGTCCCTTATTTTGCGATGTGTCTTGCTAATTGGGAAGTTCAACACGAGGCTTTCCCTGCCCATACAAGGCTGGTATTTCAGAGCGGGAGGAGCAGATGGAAGGGGTCCTGTGGGAAGGGAGGTGTGGGTGTCCTTGTGTTTAATTAAGAGTTGTATTGTGTGGAAGGGGAGGAGGAAAGATGCGGGGCTGCACAGCGCTCGGTTCCGTTCATCACAAAATAACCTACAAGTGGGGGAAAAAAAAAAAGCCCGCGGCTAAGACGGAGCGGGCTCTGGAATAGATACTATTAGAACCACAGTGTTTCTGGAATAAAGATAACTTATTTCCTGCTGCAAATCACTTCCCCGATCAGAAAACACAAATAGCTGAACAGAAGGGGGGAAAAATAGAGGAGGAGGAGGACGAGGACGAGGAAGAAAGGCCCCAGAATAAAAATAACTGCACGAAAGGGCTTACATTCAACGCTCTGACAGGCGACTACTCCAAACCTGGGGCAGTTCTATCCTCCTCCCAACGACCCCCACTCTGCTCCCGACTTTCCAGCCCACCCGGGATCCCTTTTGAGGACACCTGGCATCTCTGAGGGAAGGGGGTCGGCTCCCAGACTGAGGTTGGGACAGGGACGGTGGCCGAAAACTGGGGCACTCTCGGCCTAGGGGCTTCGTGGGACCTCTGAGGCAGACCCATCCGGCACCAATGGCGTCACCTCGTCTTCTAACCGGGCACCCCGGGCAGGGCCCTCCGCAGGGCACCGCTTTCCCGAGGCGGCCTCGGTTTCCTCGTCGGGAAGGAGGTGCAGGCAGCCCGGAGGCAGGGGAACTCCGGCCGCCCAGCCCGGGCCGAACTACTTGGGGGCGTTGCGGGGGCGGCCCCAACGCCCCTTGTTAAGTCGCCTTCTGGGTCTCGGGGACTCGGTGAGCGAAGCCAAGACCTGACCCCCGGTGGCCCCAATGGATGAATGAGGACGCTGGACTAGGGGCGCCCGCGAGAGGGCGCGGGCAGTGAGGCGGCCTGCGAGGAAAGGCGCCAGGCTCTGCGTGGGTCCCGGGACCGAGGGGCCTCCGGGACGCACAGACTCCATCATCCCTCGAAAATGATGGTGGTAGCAGGTGCAGGCCGAGAGTGGAGGCAGAAGGAGTGGGAGGAGGAGAGCAAATACATCTACTCAGATGCTAATACAGAGAGTGAGCCTTAGCTGTTTTTCTTTGGAGATTAAATGAAATCTCAAACGCATTTGTTTTTGAGTAGGAAATTGTAGATTTCTCACAATCGCATGAAATTTTGTGTTGCACGCCTCTAATCAACGTCACATTCTTTGCCCCCACTTTAGGCTTTGCAGGTCTTAGTATAGTTCCTGGTACCCAGAAACATCTTTCCCGAACCAGAAAAGTGCATTGTGGCTGTGGGAGTGTGGAAGGTACTTTTATTTGGGCAAATGGCACTTGATGTTTCATCCTCATGAGGTGGGTGCTGATGGATCTTTTCCCCTGCCCCCATCTTTTATTTATCCAGGCCTCATTCTTTTCCCTCAATTCTCCCGTTACTGCTGTTGGGGCCATTTCTTTGTTCATTACTCCTACAGTTTAAGGCTTGAAAGGGACTAAAAAGAAATTAAAAGCAAAGTATTTTGTTTAGAGAATCCCAGAAAGGCTGGAAAGAAAGGCGATTGAAACCCACGGTTCAAGTGAAATTTAGACATAGGAGTGATTTTTACATATTTCTTTTCATGGATAATAGAGAGTTGGCGTTATCTGTCACTGTACATTCTACCTAATAAATAGCTGCAAGACTATAATCTAACAGGTGTAAAATTTCCCTTTTCTGAGAAATGAAGAAACCACCAACACTATCTTAAACAGTACAAATAGAAAATGCTGTTGTTGATAATCTTTCACACTGTACAGTCAATTCTAAGCTAGCTTGCTTTCTCTCTCGATTCCTTCTTTCCCTCCCTCCTTCCTTCCTTCCTTCCTTCCTTCCTTCCTTCCTTCCTTCCTTCCTTCCTTTCTTCCTTCCTTCCTTCCTTCCTTCCTTCTTCATGCAGGCCCTGCCTTTGGGGTACGGTGGTGTGTATCCCACATAGAAAGTTGTAAACAAAGATAGGCTGATTTAGTTTCTGGCCCCCCACACACCTGGCAAAAATATCCAGGAGGGGCTTTTTACTCTCTGCCAACTGCAAAAAAAGACTGATCATCAGAGAAAATGCCTGTCCTTTCTTTTACTCATTTCTCTTGATCTCCCCCAAAACTATGGCCTATTTAGTTATTAGGCATCACAGATTGGGAAAAGAAAAAGAAGCAGAGAGGCTCCGTTCCCTGGGAGGTCCCACTTCCATCTGTCATATGCTGAGTCCTGTTTTCCTCTCAAAGGAGGCCTTGTTGATGGAGGTTTTCTCTGCATTCATTTGTTCCCAGCCATTTCTTCAACAGCTGTCCCCCCACCTTCCCAGGATCCCATTGGTCAGGCTTGGCTCCCACTGCATGGAATGCAAAAATATCTCACCCAGAAATGTCTTGTCAAAGACAGAGAGGGAAACTGACCCAGGCAATGCTGCCCGTGCATGTCATCTTGAACCAGTTCTTACCTGTTTCCCCTCACCATCTTTCTCTCTTCTTCAGCTTCTGGGTTGAAGCATTTTGATGTTATTTCTACGAAGGAAAACGACATTAGAGTAACCTTTTTATTGCATTACACTAAAGGGAGATTGAACTCTAACTTTGAAAATTGTGACATTCCAATGAGAGCTATATTAAATTGCTTAAAAACATTTCGAAGGCGTCATTGGTATTGTCTGTAGTGGTAAGTGAAACAAAGGATTTCAAAGCATGTCGGGTTTAATACAAACTATGCTCATATTTAAGTCTTTAAGCTATTAAGTAGAAGTGAGGAGAAAGGAGATGGTGAAAGAGTATCAGACGGGGATGGAGCAGAAAGACGGAAGATGCCTTACAGAAGACAATCCTGAGAATGAAAGGTGGGAGGGATTGAGTGCTTACTCTTCGCCAGTACTTATGATGTTGTTTCATGGCCAGGTGTGGTGGCTTATGCCTGTAATCCTAGCACTTTGGGAGGCCTCAGCTGGTGGATCACTTGAGGTCAGGAGTTTGAGACCAGCTTGGCCAACATGATGAAATCTCGTCTCTACTAAAAATACAAAATATAGCTGGGCATTGTGGCACGTACCTGTAATCCCAGCTACTGAGGAGGCTGAGATGGAAGAATTGCTTGAACCCAGGAGGTGGAGGTGGCAGTGAGCAAGACTCTGTCTCAAAAAAAAAATGTTGTTTCCTTCATATAAATAACATCAAAATGTTAGACTGCTGTTCTAAGTGCTTTTCACATGGATCAATGCATCCTCCAGACAAGCATGTAGTGATGGTTCTACTCAAATCCCTCTTTTACAGATGAGAAAACTGAGGCACAGAGAGGGTGTCCAACTCAGCCTGTTTTCCAACTGAAAGTCCTGTATCCTGGGAAATCCCTCAATCCCAGGCAAACTGCGATGGTTGCTCACCTGAGGCGCAGGGAGAAGTAGTTCGCCCAAAGTTGCAGAGGTGTGGAGCCAGGAGCCAGGAGCCAGGAGCCAGGATGGGAATGAACTAGGCAGTCTGACTCTGGAATCTACTGCTTTTTCTTTTTTTTTTGAGATAGAGTCTCCCTCTGTTGCGCAGGCGGGAGTGCAATGGCACAATCTTGGCTCACTGTAACCTCTGCCTCCCGGATTCAAGCAATCCTCTTGCCTCAGCCTCCTGAGTAGCTGAGATTTCACACCACCACACCCAGCTAATTTTTGTATTTTTAGTAGAGACAGGGCTTCACTATGTTGGTCAGGCTGGTCTCAAGCTCCTAACCTCAGGGTGATCCTCCTGCCTTGGCCTCCCAAAGTGCTGGGATTACAGGTGTGAGCCACCGCGCCTGACCTGGAATCTACTGCTTTTATCCTCTGTAAATCTCACCCATTTTTACAGAATGAGTAACTTGGGCATTAGAGAGAGATGAACTGACTTGTCCACAGTCACACAGCTTGCTAGTAGCGGGTGGACAACTACAATTTGGGACAAATAAGTCTCATTTCCTTTCTACTCTCAGCTACCATCTGAAAGAGGTTTTGTAGAAAAGAAAGCAGCTTTAAAAAAAATCTTAAAGAAAGAAGTAAGGACTAAATAAATATATTCAAGAAAAAGGCATCTACCATATTGAGACACATCACGATCTGGCAGTATGAGAACATGTAGCAAAAGGAGGTCACCTATATTGTAAACACAATTTATAATGAAAGACAATTTCAAAATCGCAATAAGTACACAAAGAAATAATTACATGGCACATGTGGCCATTAGGCAGGGAACATTTTAACTCCCTAAAGCATTGGTGTATTGTTCTGATTTCATTGTTGTTCACTAATGATGGTCATTGTTCTATCTCACGTCATCCTCAAAACTGGCAGCCCCCTGCAGCAGACAGTGTTTCCAAACAGCTTCTCTAGGACCCTTCGAACAAACCTGCAAGATCTGATTACGTTCTGTGCATGGAGTGGGTAAGCAGGTTGTAGCTGGGCATTGGCCAGGAAAGAAGGCATTCTCACTTGGAACGTAGCTCATTGTATAAATGCAGCTTGACATCAATAAAAATAATCACTATTTGATGTATTTCTTATAATTATAGGTCATCTCTTGGTGAGGCTCTGCAGTTCGCAAAGTGGCGATTTGGCCTCTGCCACGTTGACGCCAGAGGCAGCCAGGCCCCAGAGCCTCTCCTGGCGGGCATCCTGAATGCCAGAAGCTTAGGCAAAACTTCAGGGAAGAAAACATTTTAGAAATGGCGAGAAAACTGTGAGGGAGTTGTAACTGTAAACAGCAAATGTGCTAAAGACCAGAGACTTATGCAGAGTTAAAGAGGGCAGGTGGAGTTGTTCTCAGTTTTTTACATGTGAAGAAAACATTGGGCTGACTCCATTCTGGTTCTGCAGAGCTAAAATGTGCCTTGATGATTGCTGTTGTTTTATGTAACACAAGCTCCCGGGGCTGCGTGAGGATCGGGGCTTGATGAGCCAAAGGATTCTGAGAAAAAAGGTGAACAGCTGTGGTTCTTGTCAAACACCAACTCTTAATTATTGTTTAATCATTCCCCCATATTAGACATTTGTGATATTTTAATTGTTTTGCTATCGTAAATAACATTGTAATGAAAACCTTTTGTGCACCTAACTTGTTCTTTTGCATTATTTCCTTTACATAATTTCCTGAGAGTGAGGTTACTGATTGAAGAGTATGAACATTTTAGTCTCTTGAAATATTACCAAACATGTCTCCAACTGGTTGAACCAATTGACACCACCTCTATACGAATGTACCAACTTTGCTACAACCTTGCCAGCATTATGTATTACAGCTTCCCCCCCCACCCGCCTCAAAATATGCTGATTTAAATGACGCTATACTTGAATCTAGTTCTAACTCCATGCTTGGTATCTTCCCCGTCACTCCAGCATCTCTATCTCTTGCCCTTCTGAATGGCTTGAACTAAGACGACAGGGATTCATGAGAAGGTAATCCTGACTGGGTGCAGTGGCTCATGCCTGTAAGGCAGGCAGATCACCTGAAGTCAGGAGTTCAAGACTAGCCTGGTTAATATGGTGAAACCCCATCTCTGCTAAAAATACAAAAAATTAGCCAGGCGTGGTGGCAGGTGCCTGTTATCCCAGCTAGTTGGGAGGTTGAGGCAGGAGAATTGCTTGAACCTGGGAGGTGGAGGTTGTAGTGAGCTGAGACTGCGTCATTGCACTCCAGCCTGGGCAACAAGAGCAAAACTCTGCTTCAAAAAAAAAAAAAAAAAAGATAATCCTAAAGCAGTGCACACCTGCCATGCTCAGCAAGGTTTGTGAAGACATCTGTAACAGAATGTGCAGTGTGTGAGGCCCTGGGCTATGGAATCAGTGAGACAGAGCTTGGAGCCCATTCTTCCTACTTCTGACTCTGTAGCCATCGGCAATTGAATTAACCTTCAGTTTCTTCACCTGAAAATTGGAGATGCTAAAAGCACCTGCAGCACTGTGCTACGCTACAGATGCTAAATAAAAGTTAGCTTGTATTGTGTGACCTATGAATACTGAAATTCACAAAATTTTACATGCTTTTTGTTGAGACAGAGTCTTGCTCTGTCATCCAGGCACAATCTCAGCTCACTGCAACCTCCGCCTCCTGGGCTCAAACCATTCTCCTGCCTCAGCCCCCTGAGTAGCTGGGACTACAGGTGTGTACCACCACACCTGGTTAATTTTTGTATTTTTACTAGAGACGGGTTTTCACCATTGGCCAGCCTGGTCTTTAACTCCTGACCTCAGGTAATTTGCCTGCCTCGGCCTCCCAAAGTGCTGGGATTACAGCTGAGAGCCACCACATCCAGCCTTATTTTACGTACGTTTTTGAATGCTTGCATAATTATTTTTATTGAGTATTGACTCAGGACTAGAATTGCTCCACTGAAAGGTATGTATGGTTTAAATTATAGATATTGACAAAATGTCCTTTAAAAAGACCACTTCACTTTGTACCTTGACAAAAAACATTGATAGTACTGGGTATTTTCAATCTTGTAAAATATTGTTAGTTTGATGAAGAACACCCAAGAGCTTTTTATTTTTTAGTTTTATTTTTTGAGACAGGGTATAACTCTGTTGCCCAGGCTGGAGGGCAATGGTACAAGCATGGCTCACTGCAGCCTCGAGCTCTTGGGCTCAGGTGATCTTCCCACCTCAGCCTCTGGAGTAGCTGGGACTACAAGCGCATGCCACCATGCCCGGCTAATTCTTTGTATTTTTTGTAGAGATGTGATTTTGCCATGTTGCCTAGGCTGATCTCGAACTCCTAAGCTCAAGTGATCTCCTCTCCCCTGCCTCCCAAAGTGTTGGGAATACAGCCATCAGCCACTGCACTTGGTAGAACTTATTATTTTTATGTACGTTTCTTTCATTATTAGTGATGTCAAGCATTTTTTCATGTGACAATTGGCCAATTGTATTTCCGCTTCTGTGACTCATCTGTTCTCAATTGCTTACTAATGTACAAATGATTTTACTCATGAGTAGTATGTCTTAAAACTTTGCTAGAGCTTTATGAAAAGCCGGCCTGAGAATTACTGTGAGATTGTCATTAGTTTTACTCTGATTTCCTTTAGATTCTGAGCATAATGGCCAGTGTTTATTTTCATGCGTTTATTTCATGAGCTGAAAGACGGCATTTCTTGGCCTCCCTTTCAGGAAAGAGTGTCCAATTTAACTAAATTCTGGAGAAGGACACGTTTTGTGTGGTGTTTCCAGGAAGTCATCTTAAAAGAGAGGAGTTTGGGCTGAGCGTGATGGCTCGAGCCTGTAATCCCAGCACTTTGGGAGGCCGAGGCGGGTGAATCACGAGGTCAGGAGTTCAAGACCAGCCTGGCCAATATGGTGAAACCCTGTCTCTACTAAAAATACTGAAATTATCCGGGTGTGGTGGTGTGTGCCTGTAGTCCCAGCTGCTTGGGAGGCTGAGGCAGGAGAATCGCTTGAACCTGGGAGGCAGAGGTTGCAGTGAGCTGAGATTGCACCATTGCACTCTAGCCTGGGTGACAGAGCAAGACTCCCTCAAAAAAAATAAAAATAATAACATAATTAAAACAGAGAGGAGTTTTATAGACCAATGTCCCTTTTTTAGATGGTTTGTCTTGAAGGCATGTGCAACAAAAACGGCTAATTGTGTCCAAGTATCCATTCTTCTGCTGGTGGATTAAAGAAACTGCAAATTTTGTGTCACTCCTGGATGCTGCTGGTAATGGGGCCCAGGGAGGGACTCACGGCCCACTCAGGGCTGGAGTGGGGCCGCCTGACCAAGGGAGTGACAGACACACCACCCGCCAATGCCTCTGCCGCTGAGGGCCCGCACAGACCCTCTCTCTGCTTCAGTGTAGAATGATCCAAGGAGACTTAAACCCAGCAGCTATTCTGCATGCGGCAGAAGACGTTCAAGGAGATGACAGATGGATGTCTCAGCACAACAGATTTGTTTTGGACTGTAAAGACAAAGAACCGGATGCATCATTTCCGGGATGCAGCCATATGAGATATGGTGAGAGCTTTTTTCCCCACTTCATTCACTGAATTTTGGAATTGGGGGAGATACAATATGACATGTTTCATGGAGACTAAAGCATGGAGAACTGGAGAATATTAAGCCTAAGGTCATTGTTGTCTGGGTAGGAACAAACAACCATGAAAGCATGGCAGAAGAGGTGGCAGATGGGATCGACTTATCAACATAAGGCAGCCACAGGCCAAAATCATTAAAATCATTGTATTGGGTTTGTTACCTCCAGGTGAGAAACCTAACCGTTTGGGGCAAAAGAATGCCAAGGTGAACCAACTCCCTGAGATTTCGCTGCCGATATTAACGTGTAGCTCCTGGATACCGATGGGGGTTTCGTACGCTCGAATGGTGCCATTTCCTGCCCTGACATGTAGGATTTTTTGCATCTGAGAGGAGGGGGCTATCAAAGGTCTGCAGACCCCTGCATGAACTGATTTTTAGTAGAGATGGGGTTTCACCATTTTGGCCAGGCTGGTCTTGAACTCCTGACCTCGTGATCCACCCGCCTCGGCCTCCCAAAGTGTTGGGATTACAAGCATGAGCCACTGTGCCTGGCAGAACTGCCATTTTTTAAAAATAATGGGATAATAGATGATTTATTCAGTATACTTATCGAATACATACAAACTGGATCTACAGATATTTTATTTTGAACAAGAACAGGTGGGTATTGAAGTAACCCATCAAAATGTGCTGTGCAGTGATTCTGCTTCATGTTCAAATTCAGTAACGTAAGTTTTATGTTCTACTGGAAAGGCAAATGGCAGTGTTTTTGTTTTTCTATGTTGGGTGGGTGGTTACTGATTTGTGCTAGGACCCACTTCTGATTGAAAGGGTTAGAACTTGGGCTCGTTTTTTTTTCTTGTGAAGTCTCTTTCTAGAAATTTTTTTGGTTTTATTATTTTTTTTAAGTACTTTTTTGAAGGTACCATATCTTCATTAACAGAAAATCCACATGGTGTTTACTAAACTTATTTGCGATATTAAAAATTTCCTTTTTATTTTTAGTAGCCCAGGTTATTGAGTTTTTCATGAGAGATTTTTTTCGTAGCTGAGATATAGTTGTATAGGAAGAATTAAGCCAGATTTTTGTGTTTGGAAAGACAGTTTTCTTTTCTTTCTTTTTTTTTTTTGAGATGGAATTTCCCTCTTGTCATCCAGGCTGGAGTGCAATGGCACAATCTCAGCTCGATACAACCTCTGCCTCCAGGGTTCAAGCAATTTTCATGCCTCAGCCTCCCGAGTAGCTGGGATTACAGGTGCGTGCCACCATGCCTGGCTAATTTTTGTATTTTCAGTAGAGACAAGGTTTTGCTATGTTACCCAGGCTGGTCTGGAACTCCTGACCTCAGGTGATCTACCTGCTTCGGCCTCTCAAAGTGCTGGGATTACAGATGTGAGCAACCACGCCTGGCTGGAATAAGACAGTTTTCTGTCTAGGTCTTTTTCTGTTTGTCAGAGGGTGGGAGTCTGGTCCAAATAAACCTACTAGTTACTCCTGCAGCATGTGCTTTGAGCTTCTCTCTTGACCAAGGATCAAATATCCCTTTGTGAGCTGGCCTTCAGCTCCTTTGCTCGTGTGTGTAAACCTCAGATGTTACTACATTTTACATCTGTCAGAGCTATTAAGCAATAGTATTTGAACCACCAGCCTTTTAAATAAAATTCTGCCCCGTTACTTATGTGCAGATATTGAGTTCACTTTCATTTTTTGCCAGACTTCTTTGCACTACTTTAAGCAAAAATAGTTAATCTTCTTTGATTGACATCCCAGTTTGCTTCAGTGATAGAACTTACTGCTTAGTCTTTGTACTTAAAAAAAAAAATCTATGACTTTAATGCACTGTCCAAGTGAAATGTCCTAGTTGTCATTGTGATTAAGGGGTTGTTCCCAGGCAGCTAGCAGAGATGCGGTTCTCTTTCTCTCCCAGCAAATTTTTATTCCTCCACCCACACATTCCTGCTACACTAGATGGCAGCCAATGATGGAACTATAAAGATGTCCGTGGTTGTATCTTGAATGTGGCAGCTTCAAGATATACTGTCAAGGCTGGTCTACGGCAGGTTGTCTTCCAGTCCATATATTCTAGATTGCCATAGACAGTGCCCTGGCTAGCACCCTGGGTCCTCTTGGACTATTAAGGGCATCTGCCTAAACCAGAATCTTTTGTCTGAAACCTTAACCCAACAAAACACATCTTGAGTAGCTCATGCCTGGTTCTTAGGAATTTTTTTCTTTTTCCTTTTTTTTTTTTTTTTTTTTAATTTAAAAAGGCAGCTGGGCATGGTGGCTCAAGCCTCTAATCCCAGCATTTTGGGTGGCTGAGGCAGGTGGATCATGAGGTCAGGAGTTTGAGACCAGTCTGGCCAACATGGTGAAACCCCATCTCTACTGAAAATACAAAAGTTAGCTGGGCGTGGTGATCGACACCTATAATCCCAGCTACCTGGGAGGCTGAGGGAGGAGAATCGCTTGAACCCAGGAGGCAGAAGTTGCAGGGAGCTGAGATTGCGATACTGCACTCCAGCCTGGGTGCAGAGCAAGACTCCATCTTGGAAAAAAAAAAGCCCAACTTACTTTATTATTTTTATTTTAAACTTAGTCACTGTTTACAGTTGTATGATAAAGCCTGAATTACTGTCTGTTCTATGGCGTTGCCAATTTTATATTTACTGCAGTGAGGAAGTAACTAAAAATATATGAAAATGAGGAGCTCATTTTCCAGTGTTATTGGAAAATGTCCAAGCTCCTAAATCCATGTAGGTGCATGTGGGAGAAGTGAGTTGGGAACCTCTTAAAAGAGGCTTTTTGGAGGCTTTTTGGACTAAGGAGCCCTTGGTCCCCCAGGCTTCTCCTTGGTGTTCCTGCTTAGGGATCACTGCTCCTAGCTGACTGGACCTCCCCAGTGGAAGTTTGTGATTTTTGCTTTGGCAAAGTTTCATTGAGTAGTAGAACTCATTCTGTTTTAGTGTATATTTCAATAGAAATGTAAACATCTTTTTTTTTTTTTTTTTTTTTGAGGCGGAGTTTCACTCTTGTTACCCAGGCTGGAGTGCAATGGCGCGATCTCAGCTCACTGCAACCTCCACCTCCTGGGTTCAGGCAATTCTCCTGCCTCAGCCTCCCGAGTAGCTGGGATTACAGGCACGCGCCACCATGCCCAGCTAATTTTTTGTATTTTTAGTAGAGACGGGGTTTCACCATGTTGACCAGGATGGTCTCGATCTGTTGACCTCGTGATCCACCCGCCTCGGCCTCCCAAAGTGCTGGGATTACAGGCTTGAGCCACCGCGCCCGGCCGAAGTGTAAACATCTTGCTAAAAAAAAAATTAGTGTCACTCCCCTCATGGAGAAGTGAAGTTTATTTCTCCTCCCCCTTGAATTTGGACTGGCCCTGTGATTGCTTTGACTGGTAGAGCTGGTGAAGTGACACTTTGCCTAAGCTTTGAGAAGGCCTGGAAGATTCTTCTTTGTGGTTTTGGATGCTCAGTGGGAGAGAGGTCATATGGAGAGCATGTGTGGAGAGGAGAGGCCATGAGATCATAACAAGAAAGAGTCAGGTCCAAGCATCCCAGCATATTGGTTGACTGCCAACTGTGTGAGACTCCAAGTGAGGCCAGCATAAGAACTGCCCAGCTGAGTGCACTCAACCCACAGATATATGAAAGATAATAACATGGTTATTGCTGTATTACTTATTTATGGTTGCTATTATTTTAAGCCTCTAAGTTTTAAGGTGGTTTACTCAGCAGCAATAGATAACCAAAACATTCCCTATATCCTTTAGTAACCAAACCCTGATTTTTACATGGGCACATGCAGCTGAAAGACCACACTTCTTGGCCTCCCTTTTGGGGAGGAGTGGCCAATTTTAATTCTGGAGAAGGACACGTTTTTTGGTGGTGTTTCCAGGAAGTCATCTTAGAAGAGAGGAGGCAGGCCCTTTTCTGCATTCCTCAGATTTGCTCCCTGGAATAGATGTAATGGCTGGAGCCAGGAACTATGAAGACAAGAACACATCCTAGGGATGGCAGAGTGGTTGCTGGGAAGGTATCTGGATCCCTGGCAGTCTTATAGAGCTATCATACGCCCGCCTTGAACCTACTATTTCCACACCTCTTTTATATAAAAGGAAAATATATCTCTTTTCTGATTGAAGCCATTGTCTTGTTTTGTTTTGTTTTCTATCCTTTGCAGCTGAACCTAATCCTAAGAGACATAGGCGAAGACCAAATTCCATTATAAAGCATGTTGGTCTTGCCTTTGCAACAGGGGATTATGTACAATAATTCATTTGTCTACTTTATGGGAGCCCTGCATCTGGATACAATGGTGAACAAAATCAGACATAGCCCCTAAGACATGATTAGCTTCCAGTCAGTCAAATAATCACAGAGCAAATGGAAAACTAACTGTCACAGGCCTTTGACAGACAGGCTCATGGTGTCAGGATAGCCAATAATATGGCCTTCGCTGAATCAAGGAAGACAGGATCAAGTGATATTTGAGCCAATGTCTGAAAAGTAGGCTGGAGTTAACTCCGTGATGAGGATAGGGAAGAAAAGCGTTGCAGGTGGAGGTGACAGCACAGTGGTCCTGCAGCAGGAGAGAGCTCAGCAAACACAATGGACAGAAAGATGATGTAGCTAGAGCTGGGAGAATGAGATGAGTTTAGAATGCATGAGGCCAGAGAATGTTGCAGATGGGAGAATGAGGAGGTTGTGTTTGTGAGTCTGGCCAATGTTTTAAAAACATTGAGAAACTGAGAAAGCATTGGGGGTTCTCAGCTGTCAAATGGCAGTGGTCTAAAAGGGAGAAGATAGTAGTGTGGGGGACGGAGAGAAGTCAAAAGATTCAAGAGCTATTTCTCACTCACACTTTTGTGCTTGGGTTTCTGATTTTGGCTTTTATTTGTTATTGAGAGGTTGAACTGAATTAACGTCTTAATTTTGTGGTGAATCCAGGCATATTTGTTAGGATGTAGATTGGACTGTATGCAACTCAGTGACAACAATGGTTTAAACAAGTTGGAAGCTTATTTCACTTTCATATAGATCTTGGAACTGACATGGTGGCTCTACTCCAAGAAGTCATAGAGATCCCAGGATCCTTCTGTCTTGTTGCTCTTTTGTCCCTAGGATGTGGCCTTCACCTGTATGACCATACTTAGTGCATGTCAACATTCCATCCCTGGAACAGTGGAGAGGAAAGGAGAGGTCACCTCCCTTTTCCTTTTGGATATGGTTTAGCAAATTGTACACATTACTCTTTATCATATCTCAATGACCAGAACTTAGATACATTGTTACATCTAGATGCAAAAAAGGTTTAGAACTATAGTATTTATTATGTACAGCCATATGCCTGGCTAAAACTTTAGAGAGCGACTACTATAGATAATCAGATGGAAATCTACACCTGTGGGCCAAATCCAACCATGCCCACTTATTTGAATGGTCTATAGCTGCTTTTGCACTACAAGGGCCCTTAGTTTTTCAGCATATGGACAGTGTAGGGGCCAAAAGGATCCCTGGTACCCTAATGTGTGGGCTGGTTAGTGGCCGGACAGTTCTCCCAGGTCACCAACACAAGGGACTGACTGTAGGACTGAAGGTGGCTGAAAGGGTCCTGGAGAAACAGTGTGAGGGAGAATGGTTGTCAACAGAGCTCTAGATTCCACAGCAAGCAGGCAGGCTACTGCCCTGAGTAACCTCACTCCTCCATGACAGCATGTTGGCAGGCTGGTGGCTGAAAGGGACCTCTGAGCCCAACTCCTTGACAGGTTGGGGGCTGGTAGGACAATTGGAACCTTGGCGTGCAAGCTGGCTACTGTCTGGAAGGTCCCCTCTCTGCCACCAGAGCACCAGTACAAGAGACTTGGGAGGCCTAAGGCAGTGGCTGAAAGGGCTGCCTTTATTCAAGAGAATGAAGACAGGCTGATGGATGGAAGGACCATCAGTTGTTCAGCACATGTGTAGGTAGGGGCCTGAGCAAAGGGAACTGTGAGCTGTGGGTGAGCTAGGGACTGGAAGGACCCCCTTGGCACTAGGGCAAAGCCAGTTGGTGGCTAGAAGGGCCCCCAGAGTACCAGAACACTGGAGGGATGGTTGCTGAAATGGCTCTAGACTCAATTGCTTGTGGGCAAGTTGATGATGAATGGCCTCCTGTTCCCCAGCCTGCAGGCAGGCTAGGGGATGAAATGATTCCTAGAACCTTAGTCAGTGGACAAGTTGGTGGCAAGGGCCACTGGGACACTGTCCCAAGGAAAGGATGGTGAAGAAGAGCCTAAAGGGGCTCTTGCTTTTACAATACTCAGGCCACACGAGGTCCGAAGGGCCTTCAGCTTCCCAGGAGCCTAGAAGGACTGACTGATTGCTAGATGGCACCTGGGCAGGCTAGTGGCTGAAAGGGTTCCTAGAACACTAGTTCATGTTCAGGCTGGTGGTCCTAAGGGTCTCCATTCCAGTTACCTAACTTACAAGCAACTGGGTGACCTGAAGGACCTTTTTTATACAGGTACTCTAGAAGGACACTGGCCCAATGGGCCCTGGCTTACAAGGGCCTGGTGAGAGATTGAGACAGGCAGGTGGCTGGAAGGAGTCTGGGGGCATCATTGTGCAAGATGGTGGGTGAACAAGTTCTCATTTTCTCAGAAGGCAAGCAGCCTGTGGCCAGAAGGCAACTTTGCTTTCCAGCATGCGAGGACTGGAAGAAAATGAAAAGTCTCTCATCAATATAGTACGTGGGCAAGAGAACTTCTGGAGGGTCCTCGCTTCCCCAACATTCATGGAAGCTGGCAGGCCAAAATAACCTGCAGAACTCTTGCTGAGAGTCAGGTTAGGGACTGGAAGCCCCTCTAAGATACCAGGGTGTGGGAGTCACCAAAAGGCTTACAAAGTGCCTGGAGACCTGGGGGTGGGTCTTAGAGTTCCTTGGTCCACCGCCGGTTGAGGTCCTGAGGGATCCACTGGTGCATGGATTTTAGCATGGCTGGTGCTCAGAAGTGCCTCTAATCCAGTTTTCCAGCTGCTGATTAGGTGGTAATCGGAAGGGTCCTTGATACACAAGGATGGTAGCCGAGAGGGCTCTCCCTTCCACAGTATACCTACAGCCTGGGACCAGAAGGGTCCTCAGCTCTCTGGTGAGTGAGGCCCACATGGTGAGTGAGGCCCATCAGTAAGCAGCTCACTGATGGCCATTTTACCCTGTTTCCCAGCAAGTTAAGCAAGGCGGGGAGGGGGGTGGTGCGGTGTTGAAATGACCAACGGAACCTTAGCAGTGGCCAGATTTCTGACAGGAAGACCCCTTGAGGGCACTAGCACGTAGGTAGAACAGTAGCCGAAAGAGCTCATGCTTTCTCAAAACGCAGTTGGTGTGAAGGTATAAAGGGCTCTTGGCTCTATAGCATGTGAGGCTGGTATGGTGACAGAAGTGGCTATCAGTTACATAGTTATGGGCTGTAAAATTGCTGGAATGGCCTCCATTCCCCACCATGCAGGGAAGCTGGGGGCCGAAATGAGCCACGGAACCCTAGGGAACAGCCACGTTGCTGACCGGCAGGGCCTCAGGGACAGCAGTGGGAGAAAGATGTTTGCCAAAGGGGCTTTTGTTTTCACAGCAGTTGGGAGGCCTGAGACTGTAAGGGCTTTTAATTCCCCTGTCCGCTGCAGCCTGGGGACCTTAAGGATCCATGGATAGTGGATTTTGGGCTGTCTGGTGGCTGGAATAGCCTCCAATTCAGTTCTCCAGTTGGAAAGCAGTGAGTAGCTGAAAGTGCTCTCAGTGCACCAGTATGGAGAGAAGGACAGTGACTGAGCAGGATCTCACTTCTGCAGTACATGGGCAGGTTGTAGCAGGAAGGACCCTTGGTTCCCCACCCTTGGGAAGCCTGTTTGGTGGCCAAAAGGCGCTCTTATTTCCAGAGCACACCGGCAGGCTGATGACTGGTTGGTGCTTGTTCCCCAGTCCCAGGCAGGTTGGGAGCCAAAATGACCCTGGAACCCACCATTTTTCTGACCGGAACTCCCTTCCCTGTCCCGCCGCTGTGAACTAGTGAGGGAGAAAGATGGTGGCCCAAAGGAGTTTCCTGCCCACAGTACACCTAAGATCTGAGGTTGACTGAACCCTCAGCTCCCCACCACGTGAAGCCCATATGGTAGTCTTTTGACTCTCATTTCCACAGGGCATGTCCCAGTGATGGTGGGTTGGCTCTCCCTTTCTCAGCATGCTTGTAGGCTGGGGGTCGAAATCAACAAGGGAACTTTCAGTGGTGGCCATGTTTCTGATGGGGAGGTCCCTTGGGACATCAGCACTTAGCAGAAGGGTAGCTGAGAGGCCTCTCACTTCCATAGCACACAGGCAGAAGGACTAGAAGGGCCTTTGCCTGTCCACTGTGCAGAGGCCATAAGGTGGCCCAAAGTGCTCTTATTTCCACAGCAAGTTGAAGGCTGATGGCTGGTTGACTCTTGGCTCCCCAGCACCCATGCAAACTGGGGGCCAAAATGACCAGGTAGAACCCTAGTGGGTGGGTTCATGAGACCTTTCATGAACCAGTGCAGGTGAAGGATGGTGGCCCAAAGGGTTCTCATGTCCACAGTGCACCTGTGGCCTGGGTCCAGAAGAGCCCTTGGCTTCCCATGGTAAAGAGGCCTATAAAGTGGTCAAAGGGGATCTCATTTCCATGGCATTTGGGCAGGCTGATGTCTGGTTGGTCCTCTGTTATTTAGCATGCAGGAGTCTGGAGTCCTTTATTAGTTCATTTGCATTACCATAACGAAATACTTGAGACTCGGTAATTTAGAAAGAAAAGTGATTTAATTGGCTCACGGTTCTACAGGTGGTACAGGAAGTGTGGTGCTAGCATCTGCTTCTATAGGCCTCAGGAAGCCTACGATCATGGTGGACAGTGAATGGGGAGCAGGCAAGAGCAGGAGCAAGAGAGAGAGTGGGGAGGTTCCACACAATTTTAAACAACCAGATCTCCCATGCACTCATCACCAAGGGGATGGTGCTAAGCCATTCATGAGGAATCAGCTCTCATGATCAGACATCTTCCACCAGGCCCCACCTCCAAAACTGGGGATTACATTTCAACATGAGATTTGGAGGGCCAAACCTCCAAGCCATATCAGGGCTGAAATAACCTGGGGACCTCTAATGGGCAGATAGGCTGGTGATCAGGTTATTCAGGGTGCTGGTAATTTGTCTTATTAATTCATAGACTTTCCGAACAAGAGAAGCTGAATTTAGACCTAATGGGGAGAACAGCACATCCCCCAGAGATCATGGTCTTTTATCTGGATGCATTGACCTAGTAACACTTTATTTTTTCTTTCTTTGGGAAAGTGGTCTGTGTCTAGGTTGAAGCATGTAATGCATATCAGATGACCAGAAGGGAGGAATATGGCAAGTTTGCAAATTTTTATCAGTGTCCTTGTTCTCTTTATTTTTTCCTGGGCCCTAGCTTCTCTTGCTGTTGAGTGTGGCCATGTGATTAAGTTCTGGCCAACAGAATTTGACTGGATCTGATGTGAGCCATATCCAGGCCTGGCTCATGATAAACATACCACATGCCATCCTGTCTCTGTGTCTCCGTTCATAGTTAAGTGGAGAGGATTTCATGGACCTAGAGAAGGGCAGATCCACAAGATGGAAAGAACCTAGGCCCCTGAGTGACTGTATGGAGTTGAACATCTCCTTCCCTACCCCAACCTCACTGGATAAGTGACATAAGTGAGCAATAGACTTTAATTTAGTTAAGATACAGAAAATTCAAGAGTAAGGGCTGGGTGCAGTGGCTCACGCTTGTAATCCCAGCACTTTGGGAGGTCGAGGTGGGTGGATCACAAGGTCAGGAGTTCAAGACCAGCCTGGACAACACAGTAAAACCCTGTCTCTACTAAAAACACACACAAAAAAATTAGCTGGGTGTGCTGGCAGGCACCTGTAATCCCAGCTATTTGGGAGGCTGAGGCAGGAGAATCACTTGAACCCAGGAGGTGGAGGTTGTAGTAAGCCGAGATCGTGCCACTGCACTCCAGCCTGGGCAACAGAGCCAGACTTCATCTCAGAAAAAAAAAATTAGGCATAATCTCCTATGGTAGCTAGTATTGTTGATGTTTTATTATTATTATTATTATTATTATTACTTTTGAGATGGAGTTTTGGTCTTGTTGCCCAGGCTGGAGTGCAATGGTGCTGTCTCAGCTCACTGCAACCTCCGCCTCCCAGGTTTAAGCGATTCTCCTGTCTCAGCCTCCCAAGCAGCTGGGATTACAGGTTCCCACCACCACGCCTGGCTAATTTTTGTATTTTTAGTAGAGACGGGGGTTTCACCGTGTTGGCCAGGCTGATCTTGAATTCTTGACCTCAGGTGTTCGACCTGCCTTGGCCTCCCAAACTGCTGGGATTATAGGTGTGAACCACCACACCCAGTTATATTGTTGATCTTAACTAGACAACTTGGTGTCTTGAACCAGCTGAATTCTCTGAAAGCCATTTTAAGTCTTTAAGGTCCTGGTGGTTGGTCGTGAAGTTTGGATAGTCAATACCACACTACTGAACCTTGGCCACTGGCCTTTATCGGTGACTTCAGTTTTGGTGAGTTTCTCCTTTGAGCTGTACCTTTTGTGCACTCAACCCAAAATAAGATCTTAGACCTAGGCTGCCAATGGGCTTGGCAGAGAGCATGTCCAATAGATATTTTAAAAGCCCCCAGGGTTTGTCAAAAGTAGTTTTTTAATTCTTGTTAAAGTCTCTGCCCTGGGCTGGGCATAGTGGCTCACATCAGTAATCCGAGCACTTTGGGAGACTGAGGCAGGCTGATCACCTGAGATCGGGAGTTTGAGATCAGCCTGGCTAACGTGATGAAACCCCATCTCTACTAAATATATAAAATTAGCTGGGCATGGTGGCACATATCTGTAATCCCAGCTATGGGGGAGGCTGAGGCAGGAGAATCACTTGAACCCAGGAGGTGGAGGTTGCAGTGAGCCGGGATTGCACCACTGCACTCCAGCCTGGGAGATAGAGTGAGACTCCATCTCCAAAAAAAAAAAAAAATCCCTCCCCCACCTGCCTCATTTCTCCATGCACTGTGGATCAAAGTACATATGACATATGACAAAATTGGCCTTATAAGACAAAATACCCCAAAGTGATGAAAAATGTTAAAATATCAACAAAGTATCAATATGAAATATCAACACAGTATATCAATATGAAGGTGGTATATTGTGGAGACATGAAACAGATGACTACACAAATATTTAATTGGTAATACATGGGATATGTATTATGAAGGAAAAGTACTTTGTGCTATGAAAATAAACAGCAGGGGATCTGACTTGGGGAAGTGAAAGATCTGAGGGATGAGCAGGCGTTACCTACAATGTTATTAAAATCAGTAATTCTTAAATTTGAGTGTGCAACAGAATTATCTGGCACACTCATAAAACACAGATGGCTGGGCCCCACTCCCAAGTTTCTAATTCAGTAGGTCTGGGATGGGGCTTATCACGCAGCTGTAACGTATTCCCAGGTGATATTGATGCTGCTGCTCAGGGGCCATACTTTGAGAACCAACTGATCTCGGCTATACCTCCTAAGAAGCATGCTGGGGCACAATGCTGAAGGTGGGTTATAAACCAACTGAAAAATTGCTCTCCTCACCTCTCAGGGGCAGACAAGGGGCTGGGGCAGAAATCAAAAGTGGTAATCTCTAGCTGTGGGTGGTCTCATGTATTCTCCCAGCATGTGATACCAATAGCATACTTATCTACTATCATAGAAAACATTTGGGAAGAGCTGAGCTGGTGAAATGGGGAGAGACAGGTGATAAGTGTTAGATAAAGAGAGGAGTTCGTCTGGGGGCCTTGCAGCGGGAAAGAGTGCTGCATCTTCACTGAACTGAGAGAAAGCCAGCGAAACTGTAGTGGAGAAGGTCCACGGTAGACAGTGGAAGAATAATTCAGAAGGTCAGCTCAACTGCGGCTTGGAGGACCTCATTAAGGATTCGCATAAAGGACAAGCCACTGAAGAATTTTAAGCAAGGGAATGGATTGGAAGGGAGCAGGTATTCACGTGGGGATACCAGTTAGGAAGCTACTGCCTAGGCTAGGATGGAAATATTGGTGGGATGGTCTGAGGTGGATAAAGTGAAGATGCAAGCATTGGAAAGATGTTTCGGAAGCCAATGAGTAGAACTTGGTGATTACTGGCTATAGAGGTTGAAGGATAAGGAGGTGTGTGATAGGATTCTCAAATGTCTAGCTCGAAATGTTTTGTTTTCTGAGATAAGCCACACCTGGTCACATTTGGGAGAAAGCAGTTTTGGAGATGCTGAATATTGGATTCCCTTGTTTTTAAGCCTCTAATTGGAGGTGTTGGTTAGGCAGCAGAATATATGGCCTTGGACCTCAGAGGACATTTAGGATTATAGGTAACCTTAGAGGACCTATGGTTTGTGGTGGTTTGGACCTTAGAGGACATGTGGGTGTGTGGGGCTGGAGTTTAGAAAATGTCTGAATGGA
The DNA here is from genome assembly GCF_049354715.1 of Callithrix jacchus. NCBI lineage: Eukaryota > Metazoa > Chordata > Mammalia > Primates > Cebidae > Callithrix > Callithrix jacchus. Next base: position 25,786,375 of record NC_133524.1, read on the forward strand.
CTTTGTTAGTGTGCAGAGAGATGGTCTCTGAATCCATGCTAGGTATATAGAACAGAAATTGCAAACCCCAGTGCCTAGAGCGGCCAGACAGGTACCTATCTGAGAATGCGGGCCAGATGTATACTTTGTGTCAGTGGTTGGGACTGTCTACTCTGGCTGTATTGGAATGGCAAGGATTTTCAACTGAAAATGGAATTGTAAGGAGTTTCAACTGAAGCCAGGAATCTGGATTTTAACATGCAATGTCTTGGGTTTAGATATTGGTTCCATTTGAAAAATTAATGAGGGCCATGGCTGGATGCGGTGGCTCATGCCTGTAATCCCAGCACTTTGGGAGGTGGAGGCGGGCAGATCATTTGAGGTCAGGAGTTTGAGACCAGCCTGGCCAACATGGCAAAATCCAATCAATACTAAAAATAGAAAAATTAGCCAGCTGTGGTGGCACACGCCTGTAGTCCCAGCTATGCAGGAGGATGAGGCACAAGAATCACTTGAACCTGGGAGGTGAAGTTTGCAGTGAGCTGAGATCGTGCCACTGCACTCCAGCCTGGGCTACAGAGCGATACTCTGTATCAAAAAAATTGATGTGGGCCAAATAAAACACAGATGTATTAAAAGGAGGCTGAAGGGTGAGAGAGGAAGAGTGGTTAGGACAAAACTGTGAGGAATCCAGTTGAATGAACAAATTTGAAGCTCTGGCTGGGTGCAGTGGCTCATGCCTGTAATTCCAGCACTTTGGGAGGCTGAGGCAGGGTGGCTCTCTTGAGCCCAGGAGTTGGAGACCAGCCTGGGCAACATGGTGAAACTCCATCTCTACTAAAAATACAAAATTAGCCAGGCGTGGTGGCATGTGCCTATAACCCCAGCTACTCCGGAGGCTGAGGCAGGAGAATCACTTGAACGCAGGGGGCAGAGGTTGCAGTGAGCCACTGCACTCCAGAGTGGGTAAAAGAGCAGAACTCCGTCTCAGAAACAAAAACAAAAACAAAAAAACAAAAAACATTGCCCGAGTCTCTTTCCTTCCACTGTCCAACCCCACCGACTTCATAATTTAAAAAATCTTAAATTGGGTTGTGGTTTGATTTGATCTGGAGCGAAGAGAAATTCAACTCTTAGGAAAGGTTTATTGTCAGGCCACAAAATGCTGTAGGATTTGTTTCAAAAGCATCCTTCTGCTAGAGAAGTAAGCTTGAGTTAAAATAATAAGGTGAATGATTCTCAAAAATAGTCAGGGAGATCTCAGTTCTGTTTTATAGACCCCTTTTAAACTATTTGTATTTTGTTTTATTATTAATTGACACATAAAATTGTACACATTTATGAAGATACTATTACATAGGCTTCTATTATTGCTTAATAGAAAGAGTACTTCTAGAGTAAGAAATAAGGAAGACTTACTGTCTGGTCAGATAAATCGATGATCTTTGTCTTAGTTGTCAGGATGCTAACATCTCTACTTATAATATTTGGGCCTGTTATATGGATAAAAAAAGTAAATACCCAAAAGCAATTTAAAAATGTTAAAATATCAACATGAAATATCAATATAAAGTATCAATATGAAAAATCATTATGAATTTGAACTAATGTTCTAGAACTTGAGAAGGACCTTCATAGACATCCGTAAATGATGTTATCTAATACTTGCTTACATATGCTAATAATAAGAAACAACTTCAATAGACTATACAATTTATTGTCCAAACCAGAACACTTCAGAGTGTGAAAAGGAGTGGAGTGCGTTTAATAGTTACTCTAGAACAGCAGGCAAAACCCAGGACTGTCTTGGGTAAAATGGGATACGTGACCACCCAGGCATAGGTGAAATGTCAGTGGATATATAATTGCTTTGTCAGGTGGTATGATGACATACGAGCTGTGTCTGCAAAATGATTTTTTCTTAAAAATGCATTCTCTTGGATATGCTATAACATCTCCATTTCACAGGCAGGAATCCTGGACTAAATGAGAGAGAGGAAAGTAATAAGCACAAAACTTACCATCACCAGTTCCCTTTCTTGCTTTCAAAGGGCATTTAGAAATTCATCAGAAAGATTTACTTTACTCTAGCATTCTTAACCTTAATGAAGTAATTTGAGTTTTCACTCTCAAAGAAGACTGTGGTGGGTGAAAAGAAGATTGAACAAGTCTTCACGGAAAGATATTAACTAATGGAATTAGTAAGCAAAAGAGGGTAGGTTCAGAAGCGTCATATCCCAGGCAAGCTAATGTACAATGCATTTATATTCTCATGCAAGTAGATGAGATTCAATAGTATGCACAGAATTTGAATGTTTCAAGTGATTCATTTGGAGCTTGGCTACAGTTCCAGCTTGCCCCTTTAGGCCAGAATGATTTGAGGATTTGTAGGCAAGAGTAACAGGACAGTAATTTACATATGTTTTCATTTTGTGTTTCCTATCTTCTAAAGCTTGAGGTGGGTTTCATACCTTTGCTAGAAGTCTTGCTGAAATGTGATTGAATCACTGTGGCAGCTGATGTACTATTAGAAGACACCGCTATAGATGGACATTTCTCAGTAATCAGGTAAGCAGGCAAGCTGGCCTTTGTTCTCTGCATAATCTGAAGTGCTCTCTGATCTGCGGCATAGCACGTGAAAAGCAGCACATCTGAATTAACGAAGAGAGCTTTATTTCTATTCCATAATGAGGAAAGGTAGAAAGAGAATTGGTGTGTGAATTTATTTATTCAGGAGCGTGAGCTATCAGTTTGAGCAAAGGAAATGCTAATAGAGGTTATGTTCCTGCTTCAAGACTGCATTTCCTATCTCATGTTGTTGTACTATATTTGTGTGCTGGGTCCAGAAATGTAGGCTCCCATTCAGTAGGCCACAGTGGAACAGCAAAAAGAATAGCTGCCTGGGTGAGAGGATGAATCCATGCTCATTCCAGCTCTGCCTCTGGTCGAAAGGAATATGCTTCTAACCAGGCTGGCCCATATTTTCCCCTTTTTGAAAATCTACATATAAAGAGAGGTAATTGAGGACATAATAAAATGATTAACACATCAAATCTTTGAGTTTGTAGAAAGTCGCCATCTAAATTATTGTCTTTGGATGAACTGAATTAGTATAGTGTTTATTTTCTGGACCAAAATTCGGTGTTCCTATATATGTAGGTGAACCTGCTGAAGTCAATGGAAACATCTTGGATACACTCAGATACTGACTTTGGGATGGGCAAAATAGTAGAGTCACTATCACCATCTTATGTCAATGTAGTCACTGAATGGTAAAAACAATGAGTTCTTGCTTTACTGTGGTATTTTGAAATTTATTCTAACTACCCTAATTTGGGGTTATTATAATATCTCTATTCGGAGCAGTAGCATTTGTTATTTGATATGTCTTGCGTGGTGATTCTCCTACTTAATAATGGAGGCGTATTTACTGCTGCTTGTCCAATTTGAAATTGATTTAAAGGCTCTAAGTTCATATTGGGAAAAACAAAATTCTTTGGCACTACGTTAATGACTTTAAAGAACATAACTTACGATTAGCCTTCCAGTCTTAGGTTGATTTAAAGATATTTCATGTCAGATATCTGTGGCAGTTTAGAGCAGTTCCTGGGTGAGGAATTTATACCTGGGCGTGAGGAGTGGGCAAGGGCATCTCTGAGCCAGCATTTCTTGTATAGTGTCCAGGCATTTAACAAATGGGCATTGAATGGTCATTTGAATAATATATTTTCTAGGCTCTGGAAAATGCAAGAGGGAAAGTTGGAGAATCCTGCTCAATACAGGATTATCAGCTGAAATGCATCTCCTTCCTAACCCAGCCCTTGGTAGTTCTTTGGAGCTCTGAGCAGAGAGTAGCAGTTCATGGGAAACATGAGAAGGTTTAAAGGTCCTTCAGCAAAGATGTTGTGGAATGGTCAGAGTTAACCATGGTAGTGTTCAATTTAGTTCCTGGGGCTTCCATTTCCTCCTGCCTTCTTTGGAAATCGTTTCCTGGTGTTCTAATTCTGTATCTTGCCAAGTAGCAAAAATGTGGAGGAAAACCCCGGAAGTAGCTTGTGGTTAAGTTTCAAGTTTTTTGGCTTTTATCCAAACACTCATGAGCTTCATTTATGTTCACATATAAGAAAAGCCAACCCAGATCTCCTAATAATGCTTTATTTAGTGCTTAAACTTTAATTGCAGGGTACAAATGATACCATTAGGAACCAATATCAATACTAATGCCACCTATATTATTATTTACTCTGCTGAAAACTAAGCTTGTTGAAATATATTTATTAACACCACATCCTAGCACTACACATTTAAAGCTTAATTCTGTGGCTGTTCATGAATTCTCAGCATCCTACGGTGTTGAGGCTTCTTAGCTTGAGATAAGTTCATTATGAAATGGGAGTGATAAAGTGTGTTAGGGCATATTTTCTCCAGGTCACAAACAAAGGGTGAAGGACCTTTTGTGTAAGTCTAGTCCCTTCTTCTAACAAACAGTTAAACTCAGAATTTATGATGTATAAACTTTGCTCCTTAGCATTAAAATGTACCTTATTCATTCGGTAGATTTCTCTTTCAACCATGGCTATTGTTTGTCACTAACAGCTAGCTTTTGTGAAGTTAATAAATGTGCATAATAAGGACATAAAGGTATGGAGAAGTAATACTGTAATCCCTTTGTTTGGATAATCAGTCTAATGTATGCAAATTAAACCTTATTAGTACTAGGGTTTTGTGTCTGCTTATCAAAATGTGCCATTTTCATGAAAATTGGAAGTCCATTATATAAAGTTATTATTAACAGTCATTTAGGAATTATATACGGTATGCAAATTAAAGTTGATTACAACTAATTAAGGGCTTTCTTTGTTATTTGACCTTGTCTGCTTTTTATGTAAATATGTTTCTTTTGGTCTGGCATATTTTTAGACTCAGAAAAGTATATTAAGACAAGTTACATTATGTAGTTTTTAATATATCTTTGTGTTGCCATTGTCTGTGCCCCTCATTTTACAGAGGCACATATGATATGTAAAGCCATGTATCTTATTTCACTGTTTGGGGATGGTTCTCTAGGTAAGCGGAATTTCTGAAATAGAAAATAATCAAATTTCCAGGTCCCTTCAATGAGTTTAATGGAAAATGAGCACAAATCCAGTATAACACATAAACAATCTTCATGCCAGAATACCCTTTTTTCCACTATTTATTGACTTCAGTGAGTCTTGGGTTACAGATTTCCAAATGGCGCAAAGTAATAAATGATCATTACTGGCTTACAGGGTGTCCCGCAAAACCTAATTGTTTGTTATCTATGAAAGCATTCAGCTAAAGATAAGTGACTTCACCACAGAAGATGTAACAGGTTCAGTACCAATGGCCTTTAGGAAGAATTGTGCATGCCCTGTAGAAATGAGGAGTTTCTCAGTGGGCGATGAGGAAACATTTGAAGCGAGACTTTTAAACACTTAAGTTAAATCTTTCCTTCATTGCAGTTGTTCTAGTTGTTTTCTGTTAACAAGGAAGCATGATACAGTGGCTGGAGCAAAGCATCCTGGGGGCACTTGGTTTAATTGCATGACAGAAAAGATCCGTTGATCAATAGCTTTTCAAATGCCTTGAAGTATACTGGTAGGAAAAAGAATGTGAGGATAAACAGCCCAAGAAAAGAGGCCAGAATATTGCAAGAGGGGAGAAAAACAAATAGTATCTAGGTATTTAAAAGTGGCAAGCAAGAAACTGGGAACCAAATTACCATTGAATTCATCAAAAGTTTGAACATTTTATTTTTTGACATTGAACAGAAACCGTCTAATCTTTGAAAAATGCCATTCGAATGCTTATAAAGGGATTGAAAACAAAGTTTTAATCAGAGTAGAATATACAATCAGAAAAGCACACATATCATAAATGTACAGCTTTTTAATTTCTCACAAACTCAACACTCTGATGTAACCAGCATACAGATCAAGGAGCAGTACATTAACAGCACTCCAGGAACTCTCTGCTTTTTCATAAACTAGGTGACAGTATATGTGCAGGTCTGTTTGTAGAGTTTTTTTGGGGAAAATTGACTTTTTAACAATCTTGACTGTGCTAATCTATGAACATGGTATATCTCAGATAAAGGGACTTTTTCTTGAGACAAGGTTTCACTCTGTCACTCAGGCTGGAGTGTAGTGGCACAATCATAGCTCACTGTAGCCTTAACCTCTGGGCCCAAGCAATCCACATCAGCCTCCTGAATAGCTGGGACCACAGGCATATGCTGTCACATCTGGCTAATTTTTGAAATTTTGCAGAGACAGGGGTCTCCATATGTTGCCCAGGCTGATCTTGAATTCCTGAGCTCAAGTGATCCTTTCACTTGAGCCTCCCAAGTGCTGGGATTATAGGCGTGTGCCACTGTGCCTGGCCTAAGGGACTCTTTATGATTCAGTAACCACCCTGGAAAATGAAGGAAAAGCAAGAAGAGAGAGGCTAAGTTTAGACATTTTTTTTGGGGAGTTTGAGGGTTTCTGTATAGATGTTCCAGTTTACTATATCATCTAGGAAAGATGCAGATGTGTTCCCAGCCTTCATGGAGTGGTTATAGCTTTCATGTAGAGCCTCTCATTTTCTAGCTACCATACTCTTTTATCATCTTTCCCACTGAAGGTGTTCAGTGTCTTCCTGTCTCCCAGAGTACCCTCCATCATTCCTTGCCACCTTTGCTCCAGTTTCTTAGCTGAGAGTTTTTAGTATATGTGGAGCATAGCCTTTGGCAATTTCCACTTTTGGTGCAGAACTCTTAGTGAATACTTTCTTCTCTGTTTCAAAAAGAAGCAAATTTGCACTTCTCAGGGTCAAAACATGCCCTACTGAAGTGTATAAACCACTGTTTTGTGTTCATGTGTTTGAGATCTAGTTTTTTCAGTAGTTCCAGACATTTTTCCCTCCTCAGCAAGGTATAGGACATTGGAATTCGCATCTCCATGGAAATGGAAAAAAGAAAAATAAAACTCAAAAACAACAGTTCTCATTTGCACCATGGCTCAATAGGTAGAAATGGAAAAAGGATCTCATGATACTGTCCCCACAGATAAGACAGACTGTCTGTATTGTACCACAATATAGGGGTTGCTGAGTTGCAGCTTTCTGCCTTCTAAGAAGCTCCTCTGCTCTTGTAGTTTTTGAGTGTGTCTAGAGAAGATTCAGAAGGTTAGTAAGTGCCTGTGTATGCAAGAGAGAGAAGACTGAAAGAGAACCCAGGAAATTCTTTTTTTTTTTTTTTTGAAACAGAGTCTTACTGTGTCACCAGGTGCCAGGCTGGAGTGCAGTGGCACAATCTCGGCTCACTGCAACCTCCGCCTCCTGGGTTCAAGCAATTCTCCTGCCTCAGCCTCCCAAGTAGCTGGGACTACAGGCGCACGCCACCATGCCCAGCTAATTTTTGTATTTTTAGTAGAGACGGGGTTTCACCGTGTTGGCCAGGATGGTCTCGATCTCTTGACCTTGTGATCCACCCGCCTCAGCGTCCCAAAGTGTTGGGATTACAGGCGTGAGCCACCGTGCCCAGTGGAAATTCTTACAATGGTGTACAGAGAAGGAGGCAAACGCCAAGTCTCTAGTTTGCCTTCAGAACAATATAGAGAAACATAAATACAAGGAGAGTAAGGGTGACACCCCTTCTGTCAGCTGACTGGATTTGTAAATCAGCACTTCCTTTCCCATGTTTTGATTGCCTCTGAGCCTGGGAATGGGAGATAAGGATGTAAAACACTCCCACATGGTCCTCACCAGGTGGGTAAAATGGGCTGGGCTGACCGCAGTTGAGCTGTAAGAGTCCTTAGGAACAGGGTCCCCCAAAGTCACCATTTTGCTTTAGAAGGTTTATTTTACATTTCTTAAAATAACATGGTAAAATTATAGGCAACACAAACAAGATTCAAGCTATGTTAGTCTTTTAATTCAGGCAGAATTTAATGTGTAATTAAGATTAATTATACCATAATGGAATTGTAGACACGATTATTGCATCATATTCCTTGCAGACATGCATCTTGCTTTCACATCATTCTGGTTTCTCACGTTGAGAAGCATGCTGAGGGGCAGAGCCAATGGAATTCCGCTGCATTTGCAGGATGTGTTTGCAGCAGGGTCATTTTGGAAGTTAATTTTTGCCAATGTTCATTTCAGAATAATTGAAATATGCCCAACCGTGATGGCCTTTAAAAATATCCTGCTTTTTTGTTTGTTTTGAGAGAAAGCCAACCTTAAAATATCTCCATTAGAAAAAAAAAATCTCCATCAGAAGCTGAAAGCATTTGTGTGTGTTGTTAAGTTTAGGAAATCACCTGAGTGTTTAGATTGTGTGTGAAGGTAAAAAGAATTTATTTTTCACTCATGATTCAAAATATGGGAAGGAATTTGGAAATGTTCTAGAATAGGCCACTTGCTGAGTCAGAGGGGAAGATGGGGTAAACCTTTATCGACAGTTTTGACTCTCCTATTGAAAAGAGAAAAAGAAATCCAAAGAAGGAAATTTTATTATATACTACAGTACATTATTTAAGTATATAACAAGTATGGCAACTTTGAGTCAATACTTAAATCTGTATAATTAGATCCAGAGGGTTTTTTTTTAGCTTCAGTATTCTTGGCTGTTATTTCAACTGTAAAAGGGAATGATTCTCAAAAATGAATAATATACAGATCTTTAATTACTTAATTATACACTTTTTATTATGGAAATTTTCAACATACATATTCAGAACTTTTAAAAGAGAAAAGATTTGTTGGATCCTAGTGTTGACCTAAATTATTTTTATTATGTGCTAACATATGATCAGTTATAACTCCTTTTGCTTACAGCTTTTATGCAAGTGTAAAACCAAATCAAGCAGCATACAGGAAACACTAGCAAATGTATGCCCTATAGCATTTAAATTAACAATATTAATTTAGAGCAAAGGATGATGTTGATTTTCTGGAAATAATTTTTTTTAACATTTTGAGACAGGGCCTCATTCTGCCTCATTCTGTTGTCCAGGATGGGATGCAGTGGGCAGTTATAGCATACTGTAGCCTTGAACTCCTGGGTTCAAGGATCTTCTTGCCTCAGTCTGCTGAGGGGCTAGGACTCCAGGTGCACACTACCACACCTGAATACTTTTTTATTTTTATTTTATTTTTTTGTGATGGGGTCTTGCTATGTTGTCCAAGCTGGCCTCAAACTCCTGGGCTCAAGGAATCCTCCCACGTCAGCCTCCCAAAGTGCTGAGACTGCAGGCATGAGCTGCCGTACCCAGCCTGGAATTACTTTTTAAGCCCACCTATATTCTTTTATCACTAGGTCACCACAATCTAAGCCATCTTACTCTGGCCAAAATTATTATAAATCCACCTGAAAATTAGAGCATTGAAATAGGATATAACCTTTCATTATAAGGCAGATTGTCCAGGTTATCTAGAACATCCATTAAGATGACCATCTAAATAAGGAATTAGCAAACTTTCCCTGTGAAGGACTGGACCTGATAGTAAATACTTTAAGCATCGAGGGGGGCATACAGTCTTTCACAACAACTCAACTCTGCCATCGTATTGTGAAATTGGCTATAGACAGTCTTTATGTGAATGGGCTTGGCTGTGTTCCAATAAAACTTTATTTACAAAAAACAGGTAGTGGGCAGGATTTAGCCATAGGATGGCATTTGCCAACCCCTGATTTAAATGAAAATAGAGGGTTAAAAAATGTTGGGGAAATCCTTGCAGGCTATTTGAAAAACAATACATACCCCAAATTTCTGGGGCATTCTGTATAGGTGGGGTATGTGTGAGTGCATGTACATTTTCAATTAGGTTTTCAAAAATTATGCAAGCAAAACATCCTCATTTTGACAAGTGAAACAATTCAGAGATACATTAGGAAGTGTTATTAATCTTTCACTCCCTCCATTCTCACTGTCCTCAGATAAAAATATTAATAGCTTAATTCACAATTGACCCTATTCTTTATGGGTAGACATATCTATAAAAACATATAGGTTATACTTCTATTCCACTCTTTGATGGGTTGTATTAGTCTTTTTTCATGCTGCTAATAAAGACATACCAGACACTGGGTAATTTACGAAGGAAAGAGGTTTAATGGACTTACAGTGTCACATGGCTGGGTAGACCTCACAATCATGGCCGAAGAGCAATGGGTTGTCTTACATAACAGCAGGCAAAGAGAACATGTGTAGGGGATCTCCCCTTTATAAAACCATCAGATCTCGTGAGACTTACTATCAAGAGAACAGCATGGGAAAAACCCACCCCATGATTCAATTACCTCTCACTGGGTCCCTCCCACAACACATGGGGATTATTAAAATTCAAGGTGAGATTTGGTGGGGGGGACACAGAGCCAAATCATATCATGGGTCTTTAAATGTTTCTCAGCATTAAAAAAAAAAAAGACAATGTATCATGTATCAATCCAGGCCAATAGACATAGGTCTGTTTTTTCCTTCAATTTCTATTGTGAAAAATTGAAATAATATTGAATACCTATATAACTTTGGTCTAGATTTAGTTATTAACATTTTACTATATTTGTGCTCATATTCTTCCTCCCATTCGTCAGGTTAAGCCATACAAAATTGTAAATATTCAACTGTTTTTGACCTTAAAAGTGGCAGTTTGATACAGTGCAACCTAATATTTTTTCCTGAATCATTTGAGACAGAGTAAGTTGGATATTATAATGCTTCACTTATAAATATATTGCAAACATTGCCTAAAACATAAGGACCTTTTTGTACATACCCACGAGGCCATTATCATATCTTAGAAAATCAATAATTTCCTTATAGCTTATATCCAGTTTATTTGTAAATTTCCCTCATTGTATCTAAAATTTCTTTTTTTTTTTTTCTGAGACAGACTCTCACTCTGTCGCCCAGGTTGGAGTGCAGTGGCATGATCTTGGCTCACTGCAACCTTCGCCTCCTGGGTTCAAGCGATTCTCATGCCTCAGTCTTCCGAGTAGCTGAGATTACAGGCACGTGACACCACGCTTGGCTGATTTTTGTATTAAGCAGAGACAGGGTTTCACCACGTTGGCTAGGCTGGTTTTGAACTCCTGACCTCAAGTAATCCACCAACCTCAACCTCCCAAGTGTTGGAATTACAGGTGTGAGCCACTATGTCCAGCTAAAATCTTTTTAGAGCTACTTTTTAAAGAATCAGAATCCAGTAAAAGTTTATACATTACTTTTCATTTTATGCCTCTTAAGTCTCTCTTAATTTGGAACAGTTCCCCACCATTTTTATTCCTTATTCTTGACCTTGGCAAGAGACCCAGTCTATTGTCTTGCAGAATGTTCCACATTCTGTATTTGTCCGATTATTTCCTCAGGGTGTTGTTTAACTTGTTCTATTCCCTGTGTTTCCTGGAAACTGAAAGTTAAGTCTAAAGGCTTGGTTAGATTTGGGTTTGGATATATTTGGCAAAAATAGTTCGTAGATGATTCTGTGTACCTCTATTGTATAACCTTAGGAGGTATATAATATCAGACTACCCCGCTGTAAGTGATTTGATAACTTGGTTAAGATGGTGACTACTAAGCCTTTTCTGTTGTAAAGGTGTGCTTTTTCCTTAGCATTCTTTTAAGGTAAGTGTAATGTTACATTGTGTAGCCTGTTTATCTGAATAAATATGAATCAATATGCTATAGTTTATTCAAGCACTTCTTTATTGATAGACATTCAATTTGTTTCAATTTTTTTTGCCACTGAACTAAATTCAAGATTCAATTAAATCTTGAATTTAAGTGTTCTTAAATATTGGTATTTGTATTTCTGTGGAATAGATTTCCCAATGTGGGTCAAGAAACAGGTATATTTTTAATTTTGACATTTATTTATTTATTTGGCATTTAAAAATTTATTTGACATTGCAAATTTTCCAAAAAAATGGTAACATTTCCATCAACAATATGCAAGACTGCTCGTTTCCCCAAATCTTCAACATTATTGGATATTCTTACGTTCTAATCCCCGCCCTCCAAGTCTGATGGGTAAAATCCCGTATTTTATTTTGCATGTCTATGAGTACTAATGAAGCTGTGCAGCCTCTTATATGATTTTTGACTCTTTAGATTTCCTTTTCTATCCTTACTCTTTGCCTGTTTCCCCCAATATTTCATCTTACTGATGGTTCTTTTGTTACAAAAAATGATTAAGATTTAAAAAATATAGTCATATAGGTCTATCTTTGTCTTTATGATTCCTGGTTCCTGGGTTACCTATCTGATATCAGAAAGTCTCCCTACACTAATATGCTATAAAATTATCCCAAATTGTATTTTATTATTATTCTATTTTTATTATGTGATATGACAAAGTCTAGTTTTGTTTCCCTTTGAATTGCTAGCAATTATATCAGCATTGTATATTAAATAATTCATCCTTTTGGCAAAGATTTGAAGTTCCACCTTTGTTGAAATGTAAATTTGTAGAAATTCCATCTTTGTGGAATTTCTGTTCATGTAGTGAGTTCTTAGATATGTTTGTTTATTTCAGAACTCTCCATTTTCTTCTACTGATTTATTTATCTGCTCCTATGCCATCTTGTTTTTATTTTAGCATTTTAAAAGATAAGACTTCATTATTTTTCACTTAAAAACTATACAGGTAATCAATTTGCAGTGATTTATTCTTCCACATGAACTTTAAAATTTTCCTCCATTCCTAACTCAGTTACTTAGGATTCTGGTAGAGAGTGTATTAAAAGCATATACAAATGTTTATAAAAATGCATGTATATGTACATGTATAATACAGTTAGAAGAAATTCACATTTTAATAGTGAGATAAGTGTGTATATGTTTATGTACATGGATGAATGTATATAGCGTATGTATGTAATACATTTATGAAGGATTAATGTATTAGCCACATGACATTGAAATGATAGCAAAAGAGAGACTTGATTTTGGTGAATTTCTTCCCTAAAATACTTTCCCCTCACCATTGATGCCCAAAACTCAGAAAGACTTAGAGTTTTAGCCCAGAAGACAAAATTAATAGATTTGGGTGTCATTGGAGTGCCGTTTTCTTTTGAATTGTAAAAGGTAAAGTGTTTTTCTGCCTGCTATGGGAATAAAAGTGTATCGGTGTATTTCTGTAATGTGTCAGTAATATATTCCCAAATGTGCTTGAAAACCTGTCTAGATACTATTAATGTCTTAGTAAATCCATTTCCATCTGTCACACTATAATGTATCCTCTCTGTGTCTCCCTCAACATACAAATATTCATTTTTTCACTTCAAATTAGAGACTTTTAGCACAGGTCAAATACCATTACAGTGAACTCTGCAGGTGTGTCAAATACTTCCTGTATCATTTGGTGTACGATGGAAATTGCCTTCCCAGCTCACATACTCTGTTGCTCCAGCTCAGGGGCTGGGGATGGTGCAGTGTGGATTCACGACCCTCTCAGGCAGCCAGAATTTCTGTCGTCAGCAGCAGGGCTTCTCTGCTGCAACTGTTCCAATTCCAGCTGCTTGACTGTCAAGGCCAGTGACCTCGAATAAAGCACTCAAGATCATTAGGCAAGGATTTAGAAGGGGAGAAGTAAGCTGGATTTGTTAGGAAGTGATATGAATATTCTATTTGGAAGAGACATAGATCTCCAATATGGGGAGAAAACCAAGGACTCTGGGCCCACTGTACCTGGGTCTGAGTCCCAGCTCTACCACTGCCTTGGTAGTAGCAGCTTGGGCATGGGACTTAAACCACTCAGTGCCTGAGTTTCCTCATCTGCAAAGTGGAGATTAAAATGGCACTAGAATCATAGTCCATTGTGAGGATTAAATGACCTGACATATGTAATGCATTTGAAATCATGCCTGGCACACAATAAATACTATAAGTGTTTGTTATGTTTTTTATTATTTGTTCCTTGAGGGAGAATTTGGACACAGAGGCTGAGATTATAAGGGAAAAAGCAGGAAGGAGACAGAGTGTGAAGGCCTCAGCTTGGTGGACAGCTTTAGAATAGGCTTCTATTCCAGGAGAGAGAGAGGGCACAAAGCAAGAAATTGAGATAGAAATACTGTTGTATGAGTGACTCCTGGAAGGGTTAGGGAAGAACTGAAATGCCAACAGCTGTGTATTCCAAGTTATAACTAGTCACTCTGGGTCCTGGGCCGATAGGAGCATAAGTAATTCCAGACCTCACCTGCTGAGGTTCCAGCCAAGATTGGCCGAGTCACTCAAAATGAAGGGCATCAATGGGCTGACCTGGACAATGTATGGCAGAATATAAATCAGTCTCCTCCTTTTCTTTCTCTTCCTCTTTCTTTTTTATTATTTTTATTATTATTGTTAGAGACAGGGTCTTGCTGTGTTGCCCAGGCTGGAATGCAGTGGCTATTCACAGGTACAGTCCCACTACTGATCAGCATGGGAGTTTTGACCTGCTCCATTTCCATTCTGGTCAGTTCATAGGCAACCTGGTGGTCTCCTACTCCTGGGAGGTCACCATATTGATGTGGAACTTAGTGCAAACACCTGATAGACATAGTGCATTACAACCCAGAACACTTGGACTCAAGTGATCCTCCTGCCTTAGCTTCTTGAGTAGCTGGCACTCCAGGCACATACCACCATGCCCAGCTCCTTTTCTTTTTCTAATGGATAATTTCAAGCACATCTCAAAGTAGAGCAACCAGCATCATACATTTTCATGAATCCATCACTTGGATTATCAACTCTTGCTTTATTCTTACTCTCATTCACTTTCCCATCCTGAATATTTTGAAGCAAATCCCACATGTCAGTTCATCTGCATCTCTAAAAGATGAGGACTTTAAAAAAAAATGATGGCTATATTTACAAATGAAAATTTGCCATTTTAACCTTATCGGGTGTACATTTCAGCGCATTAAGTATAGTCACATTATTGTGCTACCATTAGTCTCCAGAACATTTTCATTATCCCCAACAATTGTGTACCCATTAAGCTACACTCTCCACTTCCACTCTCAGCAGCCCCTGACACCTACCATTCTGCTTTCTGTCTCTGAATTTGACTACTCTAGGTACCTGGTAAATGGAATCATACAATATTTGTCATTTTGTCATTTTTGTGTTTGGCTTATTCCACCTAGCATAATTGTTTTTTTTTTTTTTTTTTTTGAGATGCAGTCTTGCTCTGTTACCCAGGCTGGAGAGCAGTGACGCCATCTCAGATCACTGCCATCTCCACCTCCCTGGTTCAAATGATTCTCCTGCCTCACCCTCCCAAGTAGCCAGGATTACAGGCATGTGCCACCATGCCTGGCTAATTTTTTTATTTTTAGTAGAGCCGGGGTTTCACCATGTTGGCCAGGCTGGTCTCCAACTCCTGACCTCAGGTGATCTGCCCACCCTGGCCTCCCAAAGTGCCAGGATTATAGGCATGAACGATCATGACTGGCCACATAACATTTTTAAGTTTCCTCCATGTTGGGAGGGTACCAGAATTTCACCCCTTTGTAAGGCTGAATAATAATATTCCATTATTATTATTCCATTGTACGTGTGTACCACGTAGAATTCTTTTTAGAGCATAACCACAATACCATGATTATATCTACAAAACAGTAACTTTTTTTTTTTGAGACAAAGTTTCACTCTGTCACCCAGGCTGGAGTGCAGTGGCTCAATCTCAGGTCACTGCAACTTTTGTCTTCTGGGTTCAAGTGATTCTTCTGCCTCAGTCTCCTGAGTAGCTGAGATTACATGCCTGGCTAAGTTTTGTGTTGTTAGTAGAGACAGGGTTTCACTATGTTGCCCAGGTTTCACTATGTTGTTGAGGTCTCAAACACCTGACCTCAAGTTGTCCACCCACCTTGGCCTCCTGAAGTGCTGGGATTAAAGCACGAGCTACTGCTGTTGGCCAACAGTAATTTCTTAAAATAATCTCATTTCCAGTCAATAGTTAAATTTCCTCAATTGTGGCTGGGCATGGTGGCTCACACCTGTAATCCCAGCACTTTGGGAGGCTGAGGTGGGCAGATTACTTGAGGCCAGGAGCTCGAGACCAGCCTGGCCAACATGATAAAACGCCATCTCTACTAAAAATAAAAAGTTAGCCAGGCATGGTGGTGGGTACCTATAATCCTAACTACTCGGGAGGCTGAGGCAGGAGAACTGCTTGAACCTGGGAGGCAGAGGTTGAGGTTGCGGTGAGCCGAGATTGCACCACTGCACTCTAGCCTGGGTGACAGAGTGAGACTCTGACTCCCCCCAGAAAAGAAAAATTCCCCAATTGTACCATAAACATACCTTTTAACAGTCTGGTTGTTTGAAACAGGATTCAAATAAGGCCCATTCGAATATAAATTAGTTCAGCTACTCCAGAAAACAGTCTGGAGATTTATCAAAGAACTTGAAACAGAGCTACCATTCAACTTAGCAGTCCCATTACTAGATATATACACAAAGGAAAATAAATCATTCTACCAAAAAGACACATGCACTTGTATGTTCATTGCTGCATGATTCACAATAGCAAAGATGTGAAACCAACCCAGATGTCCATCAATGGTAGATTGGATAAAGAAAATGCAGTACATGTACACCATGGAATACTATGCAGCTATAAAAAAGAATGAAATCATATCGTTTGCAGCAACAAGGATGGAGCTGGAGGTCATTATCCTAAGCAAATTAACACAGGAACAGAATGCCATATACCACATGTTCTTACTTATAAGTGGGAGCTAAACATTGAGCATACATGAACATAAACATTGGAACAATAGATACTGCAGACTACTAGAGTGTGGCATGGGTTAAAAAACGATCTGTTGGGTACTTCACTCCCTACCTGGGTGATGGGATCCATCCCCAAACCTCACCATCACACAGTATTCCTATGTAGCAAATCTGCACATGTACACCCTGTATCTAAAATAAAAGTTGAAATTTTAAAAAGACCCATCCATTGCAATTTGTCGATACCTCTTTTCTCTTTCAATCTACAAGTCCTTTAAGTTTTTCAAAATTTTCTATTTATTTGTTGAAGAATCTGGGTGGTTTGACTTGTAGAATTTTCCAGGGTCTAGATTTTGCCAGTCACATCCCTACATTGACATTTAACATCTTATTTTGTTCCCTGTGTTTTCTATAAATTGATAAGTTGGTAGTTAGACACAGAGGCTTGCTCAGATTCAGGTTTGATTCTTTGGCAAGAATATTTCATAAGGAGTGTTGTATATGGGAGACACATGGTATCCAGTGGTTTCTTTTTCCGTGATGTTAACAGCAATTAATGATCATTGTTTAGGTCCATTAATTTGTTAGAGGATATTCTAATTCCATCATTCCTTCTTTGTTTGTTAGTTGGACTACTTTTATGAATAGAAACTTTCCCTTATTTATGATTTGGTTACTGTGAGATAGACTGTTAAAAGAAGGCAAGATAAATGCTTGTTTCTTTCATTTTATTTACCAGTTTTCATACAAGTGAATTGCTTCCCTTGCATCTGCAAAGGTGATTAACAAGAGTTTAATTTTAATTTTTGTTTTTTGAGATGGAATCTCACTTTGTTGCCCAGGTTGGAGTATAGTATAGTGGCACAATCCTGGCTCACTGCAGCCTCCTTCTCTCAGGTTCAAGGGATTCTCCTGCCTCAGTCTCCTGAGTAGCTGGGATTACAGGCAGGCACCACCATGCCTGGCTAACTCTTTGTACTTTTAGTAGAGACAGGGTTTCACCATGTTGGCCAGGCTGGTCTCGAATTCCTGACCTCAGGTCAGGAATTTGGGAGGCCTCGGCCTCCCAAAGTGCAGGGATTACGGGTGTGAGCCACCGCACCCAGCCATTTTCTTTTTCGAGTGACTTTATGAACTCATGGATTTTTCAAATATTTGATGCATTTAAATTAATTTTCATTGTTGTTATTACTGATGTTCCAATGATTCCCTATTTCGTTAATGGGACTCTTCAAGTTGGCGCCCTAGTTCTTTTGACACAGCACCAGGATTATTATAGTTCCTTGGCTTTCTGGTGTAACAGGATGATCCAGGCTCATCTTACACATTTTTCTAGTCCTTGCTATGTCTCCAAAATGTCCTGGTTCCTTTGAGTGGGAATCAGTATTTAGAGATCACAATCTGGGTCATGAGGTGCTCATTACTATTAGGCTAGTTCTTCTTATTTAATAATACATTCTTCTTTATAGTGATAAAACACATTCACTTAAAACATTTGGAAGATATCAAAAATAATAGAGACAATCACTATTTATATTTTGGTGTACCACTTATGTCCATATATAAGTGTTTCCCCTGAAATTATCCCTCAGAAAGGAAGGCATTACCTTATATGTGAGCTCTTATAAAACCTCTTTCATTATGGCATGACCTCTATTTGGGGAAGACATATTAGTTTGAAATGATCTTAACGCCTGAGAGTTTTAAATGTTTTGTAGAAGTCACTTTGAAGCTCCAGTGGCACAACCGGGTAGCACTCGGTGCTTCTACAGAAGTCACCTGATAAAATGTGTAGAATGGAGGCAAAGAAATTTAGCATGGATTCAGTAGTTAGGCCTGGGTGTATGATCTCAGGTTGCCAAATATTGAATGATGTTATAAATGAACCCTTTAAAAATCACCTCTTTTTTTTAGGGTAGAAAGCATTAAGTATACATGTACATGATGAATGAAAAATTCAACATGCTCGTGTTATGGAGATGGACACTTTTAGTTGGAATACAATTTCTAGTGATAGCATCATACACAGGTTCAAATTATTATGTATCTCAGACAGAATGGATTTGATGGAGATGCAGACTCTAGGAAACTGTGGTTTTCAAACTTATTTACTTGTCAAGCCACTGAAATAATTTTGAAAAACAATATACTTTCTCATACTTTAAATTGGTACTTAAAGTTTTAATCCCAAGATTAAGTGGTTACAGAGGATGCAATTCTAGCATATTGTAAATATTGACATTTTAGAATAAAATTGCTTCAAGTGTTTGCCACTCCTGGAAAAAAAAAAATAGAATAAAACGGCTATGCCTTTCTTTAAATTTATTTAAGGAAATCTAAATTCTATAGTGATTCAATAAACCTATCTTCCCCTAAAAAAGCTCACAAATTATTTAAAAAATTTATATTGTTATAATTCTCTATGTAATAATAATTACATTTCATTGACCTCACAGAATTTTATCCTAACACAGGGAAGTCTCTCTATCATTATTTCTTGGCATTATATTGTGTGTGTGGTCGTGTGTGCGTTTGAAATGTGAAAAAATTTTCCCCATGATCATAAGGCATGTTAGCAAATTGATCCCAGATAGTTACACAGTAGATCAAATTATGCAGTTGATGAAATTACAAATATTTGACAAATTTTGGTAAATATTTATCAAACTTAAAACATTATATTGAAAAAGAATCTCTCAATGAGATAGATGAGATGTTTTCTCCTTAATTTATGTATTAAAAATAAGTATAATTCATTGCCAGAATGAGACTGCATTTGGCATCAATTCTATTACTGGCTGGTTTCCTTCTTTTCTCCCTCCCTCCCTCCTTCCTTCCCTCCTTCCCTCCCTCCTTCCTTCCCTCCCTGTCTTCCTCTCTCTCTCTCTTTCTAAGAGACAGGGTACTGCTCTGTCACCTAGCCTGCTCACTGCAGCATCGGTCTCTGCGGCTCAAGCAATCCTTCCACCCCAGCCTCCTGAGTAGCTTGGACTACAGGTGTGTACTGCCACGCCCAGTTAATTTCTTTTTTTTGTGGAGGTGGGGTGTTGCTATTGCCCAGACTGGTCTTGAACTCCTGGCCTCAAGCCATCCTCCCGCCTTAGCCTTCCAAGGTGCCACTGCACCCAGCCACTAATTTTCATTTTCTATAAATGGAAGTTCAGAGAAAATTTGTTTATATAAACAGAAAGTTGGAAATGGAAAGAGTTTTTGTTTATAGCCATGTCATTTAAGTCTTTGAATTTTCTATTTAGATGCCAAATCACATGGTAATCTCTCATCAGAAATTATTCTTAATCATCTGTTAGCTGACAACTGAATTTGGTCTTCCGTCAATTTTGTTGAACTCAAAGACTTAGAAACCACCTTATTTGTAAAAAAAATTTGGTATTTAATCATTAATGTCTTTCACCTCCTCCACACTGATGCCAGTATTGTATTTGGAATTAACCCTTTGTTTGGCACACTGGAGGTTTTTTACACCCTTGTACAACATCCCGTGGTAAATGTAGAAAGGGGAGACTGTGAAGGGGAAGGCAGACATGAGAACCTGCTCCTCTATCGTAGATGTACTTTCAGGAGGTCAGTTTTTGGAAAAGAGTCTATAAATTTGAGGATCTGGGAACAGATTCTTTTAAAACTGTCACCATGTACCACTTGGAAAGCCTTTACTGTATTCCTGAGTGTACGCATTAACCCAGCTTGAGATTCTAGCATCTCACAGTGAAAGACTCAGAACAGGAGAACGATCCAAGATGGCCGATCACTAACATCCCGGGATTACAGCTTTCAGGGAAGGCGCGGAGAACTAGAGGACGCCACACTTTCAGACAAAGTCTGGTCACTCACGGAGCAGAAGATCCCCCAGTGGTGGAAACACACGAGTCGCCAGCACGACTCTCGTGGTCGGCGCAGCGGTTCCGCTGGCACCTGGACGCGGCAGCGCTCGGCGCAGAGTAAACAGGACCGGTTTCCCTTCTGACCGAGGTTTGGAGCCCCGGGAAGGCAGAGTCGCCTACTACGGACACAAGAAGGAAGCCCAACAGGAGAATCCTGGGCAGAAAAGCACCATCAGTTTTAACGCCGCTGCTCTGGCCCAGGAACTAACAACCTGGACGTCCACTCAAGAGACCTAATCTGAAAGTTGGTAATTTCAAAGACGACAGGAGGATAAATTTACAATGATGGGAAGAAACCAGCGTAAAAAAGCTGAGAATACTCAAAGTCAGAACGCCTCTCCCTCTAAAGATGATCACAGTTCCTCATCAACAATGGAACAAGGCTTGATGGAGAACGAGCGCCTCCTGATGACAGAATCACTCTTCAAGGAATGGATAATAACAAACTTCGGTGAGTTAAAAGAACATGTTATAGCCCAACGTAAAGAAACTAGGAACTTTGAAAAGAGGTTTGATGAAATCCTATTGAGAATAGACAACTTAGAGAGGAGTATGAGTGAATTAATGGAACTGAAGAATACAATACAGGAACTCCGAGAAGTATGCACAGGTTTAAACACTCGAATTGTTCAAGCAGAAGAAGGGATATCAGAGGTCAAAGTCCAACTTAATGAAATAAAACGTGAAGAAAAGATTAGAGAAAAAAGGATAAAAAGGAATGAGCAAAGTCTCCAAGAAATGTGGGACTATGAGAAAAGACCAAATTTATGTTTGATAGGTGTACCTGAATGCAACGGAGAGAATGAATCCAAGCTGGAAAATACCCTTCCAGATATTATTCAGGAAAATTTTCCTAAACTAGCAAAGCAGGTCAACATTCAACCCCAGGTAATACAGAGAACACCACAAAGATATTCCTCAAGAACAACAACCCCAAGGCACATAATCGTTAGATTCACCAGGGTTGAAACGAAGGAGAGGATACTAAGGGCAGCCAGAGAGAAAGGTCAGATTACCCACAAAGGGAAGCCTATCAGACTTACAGCAGATCTCTCGGCAGAAACTCTACAGGCCAGAAGAGAGTGGGGGCCAATATTCAACATCCTCAAAGAACAGAACCTTCAGCCCAGAATTTCATATCCAGTCAAACTAAGCTTCACAACTGAAGGAAAAATAAAATCTTTTATGAACAAGCAAGAACTCAGAGATTTTATTACCACCAGGCCTGCTTTACAAGAGCTTCTGAAAGAAGCATTACACACAGAAAGAAACAACCAGTATTAGCCTTTCTAAAAATACACCAAAAAGTAAAGAGCACCAACATAAAGAAGAATTTACACCAACAAATGGATAAAACAGCTAGTCAACATTAAATGGCAGTAACCCTAAATTTAAATTGACTGAATTCCCAATCAAAAGACACAGCCAAAACCCAACGGCATGTTACATCCAGACCTGTTTCACATGCAAGGATACACAAAGACTCAAAACAAAGGGATGGAGAAAGATTTACCAACCAAATGGAGAGCAAAAATAAATAATAAATAAATAAAAAGCAGGAGTTGCAATTCTCGTATCAGATAAAATAGATTTTAAAGCAACAAAGATATAGTGGTAAAAGGATCAATGCAACAACAAGAGCTAATGATCCTAACACCCAGATACGGGACTTAGATTCAATGAGACAGAAAATTAATAAGGATATCAAGGACTCGAACTCAGATCCAGAACAAGTAAACTTAATAAATATTCATAGAGCTCTCCACTTCAAATACACAAAATATACATTCTTGTCAATACCACATCACACCTACCCATTAGTTTAAATGAAACATTGATTGGCCATTATTAATACCCAATTTTTTTCAAAATAAAGCAATATTTCCATTTACTCTCCCTCTTTCTCTTCCTCTTTCTTCCTCTCCTTTACTTATTATCTTTTTTTTCTTTCCTTCTCTCAAAAAAAAAAAAAAAAAAGACTCAGAACATGGTTCTGGTGATCACAAGCATGTGAATAACGAGGATAACGTTATTTTATGCAAAGTGAACAGGGGGAAAGAGCTATAGTTTGAAATTACCATTTAGTTTATATTATATGCAATATTAAATACATATATATAATTAATAATTAAATACTATAAGTAGATATTTGGCTATTTCAGCCACATCATGAGGGTTCAGATTATTTTATAAGCTTGACAAAATCGTTTTGAGGGCAAGCTTCACATTGTGAAAATAGGGGATTGCTTCCTATTTGAGCATACGCAGTATATAGTTCTAATTTTCTTTCATATATGTATGCATATATAAATGCCATATATATTTTTTGTAAAGTTAAGACCATTCAGTACTTTTTTGTTTTATGTAAGATGGATTTTTAAACTTAAATTAAAAAAAAACTTTACAACCTTTTATAATGGAAAAATATAAACAATTTTTTTTAAAAACTTTAAAAATTTTTATTATGGAAAAATATAAACATATTAAATAGAGAGAACAATATAGTCAACTCTCATGTACCTGTCCCCCAAATTTAATAATTAGCAATTCATGGCCAACCTTTCCATCAGTATTCCATACTCGAATTTCTTTGAATTAAATTTGAGGCAGTGTGTCATTTCTTACATAAACATTTCAGTATGAACTCTGAAAGGAAAGACCTCTTAAATAAGTGTAGCCATATGCCATTATTGCTCCTAAAAAATAATTTCTTCCTATCATCAAATATCTAGCTCAAGGTCAAATTACCATAATTGTCTCATAAAATTTTTGTGTCTGTTAGTTCAAACGAGGATCCAAGTATATATATTGTGATGAATTATATCTCCTACATCTCTTTTAATCAATTAGCTCCTCCACCATCTCTGTTTCTTTGCATTTCTGTTGCTGAAGGAATTGTGTCATTCATCTAATAGCATTTCCCACAGTCTGGATTTTGCTGAATGCATTTAACATATTCCTATATCCCTCACTTCCCTGTTATTCCTATAAATTGGTAGGTTGAGAGGTTTGATTGAATTCAGTATATGTATGTATTTGCATGTATATATCTAAATATAGGTCAATATAAATGTATGTATCAATATATAAAAATATAAATATATTTGTTTTGTTTGGCAAAAGTATTTTAGGAGACATGTAATATTCTCTCTTACTGTTTTTAGCTGCTTTGTTACAGCATCGTTGACATACTATAAACTGCACATATGTAAAGTGTATAATTTGATAAGTTTTGGAATATGTTTGCACTGTGAAACTTGCTACAGTCAAGATAATGAACATAGTCATCACTAAAAGACTGTGTCACGAGGGATCAGCATGGCAAAAAGTGAAAGATGTAAGCAGAAGGGAAACTTGATTTTGCCACACACTAAATTGGAGCAGACTTTCATGAACCTGTGGTTTTGAAACATTTTAGCAATGAAATAATTTCTTTTAGATGAAATGTTTTTTTCTTTTTTTTTGAGAGGGAGTCTCGCTTTGTCACCCAGGCTGGAGTGCAGTGGTGCCATCTCGGCTCACTGCAACCTCCGCCTCCTGGGGTTAAGTGATTCTCCTACCTCAGCCTCCCAAGTAGCTGGGATTATGGGCACATGCCCCCACGCCTGGCTAATTTTTGTATTTTTAGTAGAGAGAGGGTTTCACCATACTGGCCAGGCTGGTCCCTAACTCCTGACCTTGAGATCCACCCACCTTGGCCTCCCAAAGTGCTGGGATTACAGATGTGAGCCACTGCACTTGGCCTAGATGAAATCTTATACAGGACTCTAATACATAGGGCTGGGCACAGGGGCTCACACCTGTAATCCCAGCACTTTGGGAGGCCAAGGCAGGAAGATCGCTTGAGGCCAGGAGTTCAAGACCATCCTAGGCAACATAGTGAGACCTCATCTCTATAAATAAATAAATAGTAGCTGGGTGTGATGGCACATGTCTGTACTCCTGGCTACTTAGGAGGCTGAGGTGGGAGGACTGCTTGAGCCTCAGTGACTGTCTGTAAAAAACAAAACAAAACAGAGCTAAAACCCTAATATGTAATAGAGACGATTAGAGGGGGATTGTTTTAATAATATGTCTATTTTGTAAATATCTGTTTTATAGATATTAACTAGTACAACAAAGTATTATTTATTATTGACTTAATCATGTGAAAGTGTTATTGGTTTAATGAAGTGTTATTAATGGATTTGTGCTTCTTACCACAATTAAAAATTAAAAATTTTTAAATAAATCGGCTACTGACACTGACATAATTTACTTATTTAAAAATCTTTTAAAAATGTTTAGCTGTGGTTAAATACATATAATACAAAAGTTACCATTTTAATCACTTCTAAGTGTACCGTTCAGTAGTGTTAAGTATTTGTCACATTGTTATGCAACCGATCTTTAGAATTCTTTTCATCTTGCAAAGCTGAAACTCCATACCCATTAAACAGTTCCCCATTTTCCCCTTCTACCAGCCCCTGGCAGACACCACTCTGCTTTCTATCTCTCTGCATTTACTACTCTAGATACCTCATATAAGTGGAATCATGCAGTGTTTCTCCTTTTGAGACTGACTGACTTCTCTTAGCATGATGTTGTCAAGGTTCATCCATGTTGTAGTATGTGTCAGAAGTTCCCTGTTTTTTTGGGGGTACATCACACACTGGGGCCTGGGGGTTGGGGGGCTAGGGGAGGAATAGCAGGGGGTGGGGGGATTGGGGAGGGATAGCATTAGGAGAAATACCTAATGTACATGATGGGGTGATGGATGCAGCAAACCACCATGGCACATGTATACCTATGTAACAAACCTGCATGATCTGCACATGTATCCTAGAACTTAAAGTATAACAAATCAATTAAAAAAAAAAGAAAAAAGTTCCCCATTTTTTTAAGGCTGAATAATGCTCCTTGGATTTATATAGCACATTTTCTTTATCCATTCGTACATTGATGCATACTTTCCTCCTTTTGGCCACTGTGAGTACTGCTGCTGTGAACATGGGTATACAACTATCTCTTTGAGATGCTGCTTTCAGTAGCCAATTTACTTTTGTATTTTGCTTTGGCTGTATAGTATAAAAAAATCTTAACTCATACAGATAAATAATTGCAAATGGTATCAGTTTGTAATAGCTCACCATGGAGTGTTATAACTCATGTGAATGTAAACTCGTCTATAATCATGTAAGGCAAATTATGAGATATTTTAGTTCCAAAGTCAATCATTAGCAATACCTAAAAGCTTTTCTGTTTTTTTTTAACCAGTAAATGTACAATTTGGAGACTCAGTGAAAGGATTTCTAGATAAATTTGTATCTTATGATACAATTTGTGATGCCATTTAAAGGAATTTTTGACCTCTCGTTCTTTTTTTTGGTAGGATATTCTCTAAAATATTAAAAGCAATCAGAGACAGTTTGGTTTTCTTGAGGACTCTATACTTTGTTTCAGTTTCATTTTTAACATTTATTTGTAATTTTAAAACTTGATAACAGTGTAACTCTATTGCCAAACTGATTGCTTCCAGTACTAAATATCTAGTCAACAAATATTTATGGGATAGCCCATATCAGGTCCACAATTCACAAATAATGAAGAAAGCATACATAATCCATGGCTTCATGGAACTCATAGTTTACTAGGTTTGAAGAATAGTAAATAAGTAAACAGACAACTAAATAATAATTACAAACCATGGGTTTTTATAATAGAAAATAACGGTCTACTGCAAGAATAACAGGGATGAATACTTTAGGTGAGATGGGCAGGGAAGGCCTCTCTGAAGAGGTAACATTTAAGATGAGCCCTGATGGTAAGAAGGAACCTGCCATAATATGGGAAAAGAGCATTCAAACAGTGGCAGTAGCATGGACAGTGATTCTACAGCCTGAAAGAGCTTAATGTGTTTGAAAAACTGAAACGAGATCCACATGGTGGAAGCATATTCAGTGTATTCATTTCCTGTCACTGCTGCAACAAATTACCATAAACGTAATGGCTAAACACAACACACATTTACAGTTCATTTAGAGTTTAATTTATGCTGACCCGAACTTTATGGGGCCAAAGTCAAAGTGTCACCAGGACTGTGTTCCTTCTGCAGGCTCTAAGGGAGAATCAGTCTCTTTGCCTTATCCAGCTTCTAGAGGCCACCTGCATTCCTTGGCTCATGGCCCCTTCCTCTATCTTCAGAGTATATCACTCCAAGGTCTGCTTCTGTCCTCACATCACCTCTCTGACTCTCCTGCCTCTCTCCAAGAACCCTTGTGATTGCATTGGGCCCATCTGGATAATGCAGGATCATATTCCCATCTCAAGGTCCTTAATCACATCTGCAAAGCCTCTCTTGCCATATAAGGTAATATTTACAAGTTCCAGAGATTAGGACATGAAAATTTTGGGGGCTGTTTTTCTGCCTACCACCTTCGGGGAATAGAGAAATGAGAAACAAAGCTGTATAAATGAGTGTACTATGTTCTATTCAGAGATGTTTTGGTTAGCAGAGTTTGTATTCATTAGAGTTTAATGTAGGCTATGATAACAAAAAGATCCCACAGTATTTTGGCTTAAACAAAATAGGAGTTATTTCTGTTTCATGTAATAATCCCGAAGAAGGCAGTCCAGGGCTGGGAGGATGGCTTTGCTCCATGAGGTCGTTCAGAGGTTCAGGCACATTCTGTCTTGTTGCATTGCCAGCCTCAACACGTGACTTGCTGGTCATGGTCTAGGATGGTTATAAGTTTAAACTGTAGCCAATTGGACAGCAGGATACCACACTCATTCCTTTTATAGGCATGACCCAGGAGAGGCACCTAAGATTCCCACTCACATCCCAGTCCCTAGAGCTTTGTCACGTGGTCACACCTGGCTTTAAGAGAGGCTGGGACATGTAATCTTTGGCTAGATGGTTATGGGTAAAACTAAAACTCAGGTGTTTCATTATTATTATTATTTTTGTTGTTTTGAGACAGGGTCTCATTCTGTTTCCCAGGCTGGAGTGTAGTGGCTTGATCATGGCTCACTGAAACCTCGAACTCCCAGGCTCAAGTGATCCTGTCACTTCAGCCTCCCAAGTAGCTGAGACTATGGGCATGTGCCACCATGACTGGCTAATTTTTAACTTTTTTTGTAGGGATGAGCTCTGGCTATGTTAGCCAGACTGGTCTTGAAAGGTGTTTCATTATTAAAGGAAGAAGAAGAAAATGGAGATTTGTCTCTGCAACAAATTTATTTATAAAAGCAGACTGATTTCATGTTAAAAAAAATTTTTTTTTAAGAATTAGTATAGCACCTTCCTTGAGACAGCTATTGGCCTTCAGTAGAAACATGGAAATTATGGTATTTGCTGCCATATAATTATAAAAAGTTCTGAAAAGTTTGCAATTTAAGGAATGCTCCTTAATAAAATTGACAGTTTGCCTGCCGTTATTCAACCTTATTTTGAAAAATGCTGACATGTTACTAATGCTTAGAGCTTGTCTAAATAGAATAAGAACTATTCTGTAGTTCTGTAGTTGAAATCATTGTGGAGCCAGCATTGATACAAATTGCTACATTTCTGGTTTATTCAAGAAAGTGCTTACCACTTTATTATTAACTTTGGGGTCATAAATTAAAATTTATCAACATGCTTAAAGACTGTGTTCCTGTTGAGTAAGTGATAAGTGTTTATATACTAAAAGCTTTCCTTATAGTCATCTGGAAGAACATAAACATAAAAATAGGCAAAAAGGAGAAATACACAAATCTATTTACTTATGCTGATGAATTGCAGACTTGATATAACATAAGCCCTTGAACAGATTCATAATATATGCAGACACCTTTCAATGGATATTTGCATGCATTTCAGTTGGGTATGGAACTAGGCATGGAATTGCAGCCTCATAGGGAATGCTTGTGTTCAACTTTAATAGATATTGACAGTTTTCCGGTGTTTGAGCCAATTCACTCTTCCTCCAGCAATGTAGGAAAAGTTTTAGTTGCTCTACATCCTTGTCAGCACTTGATATTGTCTGTCTTTTTGATTTTAGCTATTCTATACACGTGTGGTAATATGGCATTATAGTTTTAATTTGCATTTCCTTGATGGCTAAGTGGGGATCCTTTCTCTGCATTTATTATACTCATTTGGATATCCTGTTTTGTAGTGTCTGGTCAAGTCTTTTGCCCATTTTTCTACTGAATTGTCTACTTTTTTCTAATATGCTTTTCTCTATGTGCATTTTGGCATCTTGAATGGAAGGATCCTATGTGTACTTATATAATCAGATTTAAATTTTGTTTGCATCATTTTCCCAATAACATTAAGCTGTTTAATTTATGCTGAAAGAACTTGGAGCCTTATTTTTATGCTCACTGTGTGTTGTTTCAAAATGATGTTGTAACTTGGCAAGGACCACAGAACTATTTTGAAAAATTTCATTGCTTCAAGTGTGCTGATGACTTGTGCACTGTTTTAACATGATAAAAGCTTAGTGCCTATAACGAATTCAGCCGCCAGTTTATTCTCCCTTTAAATGACATCGTGAGAGCATTTTAGGTACATTATTTTCATTGTATGTACTTCCAGTTGCTAGAGAATGATTCATTTGATTCCAATATGCTATTTTTTGTTGTTTCATCTCCAACCCAATCAATCTTATCACTCCCATCACTGAGTTTTTGTTTAAAATGTCCTCTTTTTAATCTGTAATCCATTTCTGGCTTTACAGGTAATAATTGCAAACTATCTGAAAGAATTGTAAATAATAATAGCCCACAGAGACTGTCTTATACCAGGCACAGTTCTGTACTTTATGTACTTTAACTCATTTAAACCATGTGAGGTAGGTGCTATGATCAGCTTCATTTTCCAGGTGATGAAATAGAGACCTGGGAGAAGTAACTCGGCAAAGTTGCTGTTAATTGTGAAACTCAGGATTCAAACCCTCATGCCTAAACCTTAGTTTCCCCAGCCTCTTTATCTGGGTCTGTCAGCTTGACATGGCAGATTTCCCACTACCAGCATGATCATTGGCACAGTTCACTCTTTCTTCTTACTCTTCCTCCATAGAGCACATACAGCATATTTATTCTCTTCTGCCTCTTCCTTACACAGGTTAGAGCCTGGTCCTCTTTTTTTTGTCTGACATTTGCATTTGGAGCAGAGAGAGAGAGGCCCATTTTGGACCTTGAGCCTCAGCAGTACTCTCTATTCTCGATTTGAGAGCACTGTCTCAATATTTTGGGCATAAACTCAGCTAATGACAAAGCTGTACTGTGACTTCCCATTTGCTGCTGTCCCTAATGTAAATCTCAATGGGATAGCAGCAATGTTTTGGTCCCTATAAATGATGCCGGGGGTTATTAAATATGATTTTCATTTAGAAAGTAGAGCCCCTGGGTGGCTCTTATCTTTGTTTTGGGAAACAAATTGGCCCTTCTCTAGTGTTCTGAATATTAAAATAGAATTGGGTATGGAGTTCTGTCTTGGACCTCATCCAAATGATTCTAATTATCGAGGCATGCTGACGACCAGGTATAAAAGTACTTTTGCCTACAAAATGGCCTTATGGTCTAGATCCCAAGTGTAATATAGGAACAAAGCTTTGCTTGTTTATTTGTATCTTCTCATGACTGTGACTTTAAAGAAAATGGATATTTCTTTCTTCTGCTCTGATCAAGTGCCTAAAATTTGAAAATATCTATGTCTTCAGAGAGGGAGCGAGTAAAAGGGAGACTCAGCAGAAAAAAAAATAACTTTTTTCCTTCTTTTCTTTTTAACTTCAATAAGTTGGGGGAGGTATCTTTTTTTTTTAATTGCACTTTAGGTTCTGGGGTACATGTGCAGACGTGCAGGACTGTTGCATAGGTACATACATGACAATGTGGTTTGTTGCCTCCCTCCCCCCGTCACCTATATCTTGCATTTCTCCCCATGTTATCTCTCCCCAACCTCCCCATACCCCTGCTGTGCCTCTCCTGGTCCCCCCCAACAGACCCCAGTATGTGATGCTCCCCAGGGGAGGTATCTTAGTCCAGGTTGTGTAGAGGGACAGAACTAATAGGATATATGTATATATGAAAAGGAGTTTGTTAGGAGAAATGACAACTCACCTGATTACAAGATGAAGTCCCACAACAGGCCATCTGCAAGCTGAGGAGCAAGGAAGCCAGTTCAAGTTCCAAAACCTCAAATGTAGGGAAGCTGCCAATGCAGCCTTCAGTCTGTGGCCAAGGGCTGAAGAGCCCCTGGCAAATCACTGGTGTAATTCCAAGAGTCCCAAAGCTGAAGAACTTGGAGTCTGATGTTCAAAGGCAGGAGGCATCCAGCATGAGAGAAAGATGGAGGCTAGAAGACTCAGCCAGTCTAGTCCTTCTACGTTCTTCTGCCTGCTTTATTCTAGCCAGGCTGGCAGCTGATTAGATGGTGCCCACCCAGATTGAGGGTAGGTCTGCCTCTCCCAGCCCACTGACTCAAAAGTTCATCTCCTTTGCCAGTACCCTCACAGACACACTCAGGAACAATACTTTGCATCCTTTGATCCAATCAAGTTGACACTGACTATTAACTATCACAGGAGGTTTTGGCTTTTTTTTTTTTCAATTGTGGCATTGATGGCTCTGTTCAGAACACCACAAGTATGAGTTTGTCTAGGTTGTATTTAGCAGAAATTATTAAGTGGTGACCTTGAGAGTCAGGCTCACCATCTGGAATTTGCTCTCTAACCTGCTGTGGTTTGCTAGCATTTTATGAGCTGATTAGTCCCTCAGGATCACTCTGTGAGGCCATGTTTTTTATGTGTCTGGCAGAGGCCACTGTGCTTGGGTAACAACTACAGCCCAATGGGAGTGGCATAAATTATGAGAACTGAAATCCTAACAATGAAAGACAAGGAGTTTATCAAGAACCATTTGTTGCCTCTGGATCTTGGATCTTTCTCACTCCTATGAGTCATTCCAGTTCTACTCACTGTTCAGCTTTCTTGAATGGTAGGAAAATGCTCAAGAATAGCAATAATTTATCCACCACCCCTGAAGATACCTTTTTCTTTTCTTCTACAGTACTCTAATTTTGTCATCTTTGTTAATGGATTTTGGATCGGGGAATATTTATGACTTGTTTGGCAATCAATCCCGAAGTTTCCACTAAGCATAGTGAAAGAGGAAAATCGATTTCCTTAAGATACACAGTACAAATTATTTGATGCCAACCTCAGTAATTTTACAACAAAATGACTTCCCTTGCTATACAAACTTCATTTTTCAGAAGTATTTTTAATTTATCCAAAATGAGAAAATTTAAGAGAGTATTCATGTTTGACAGGCCTATTTTCTTTTCAATATTGTACAATAAATAATTGTGCTGTGAACATTCCTGGTCTCAATTCAGATACCAGTGGACTTGAATTAATAGTAAGCATCCAGACTTCCCAGCTGACGAGGGAGTCTCAGCCTTCATAAAGTCCCTTTCTCCCTGAAAGGATTTCTGTTAGTCATTAGAGGGGGGCTTGCAAGTGCTCACGAACCATTGTGCAGGGTCAGCCATCCTGTTTCTCTCACTTTCGAAGTCTTCTTTGTTGATGGCTTTTGTTCACAGCTGCTTGACGCTGCCTCTGGTTGCCACTGCATTGCCTCTGGTGCTTTGGTGCTTTTTGTGAGAATGCCAAAGGGGTTGTTTTTTGGTTTTGTTTTTGAGGCAGAGTCTTGCTCTGTTGCCAGGATGGAGTGCAGTGGCACAGTCTTGGCTCACTGCAACCTCTGTCTCCCAGGTTCAAGTGATCCTCCTGCCTTAGCCGCCTGAGTGGCTGGGACTACAGGCATGTGCCACCATGCCTGGCTCATTTTTGTATTTTTAGTAGAGACAGGGTTTCACCATGTTGGCCAGGATGGTCTTGAACTCCTGACTTCATGATCCACTTGTCTCAGCCTCCCAAAGTGTGGGGAATACAGGCGTGAGCCACTGCACTGGGCCCAAAGGGGCTGTTTTGATGCTCACAGAGGCACTCATCCTCTGGAGCGGTGGTAAGGCTTTACAGAGTACAGAGACCACTCATTCCCCAGCTCTGCATTGTGCCTTGTCACCAGAGAGACCTGAGAATTGCTTTTGTTCCCCCCAAGTCATAACTCATAGGATCTTTGATAAAAATGGTCCTTTCAGTTTTGCCCTGTACTTCTCTTGATTGGAGCTCAGGCTCTGCTGTTGAGGCCCACTGGAGAACTAGTACCAAGACATTCTCCATTTTTCCTTCACCTCTCATTCCTGCCTCTATCTGGGCTCTATCCACCCCCACTTTATTAAGAAGAGCATATTAACATGTACATAAATCAACTCTTTTTTCGCGGGGGCTGTGCTGGTTTCTCAAGACGCATGGTCTCAGACTGATCAGGGCGCATGCTTTGGTTAAGCTGCCTAGATCAGAGCTCTTCCAGGTCAGCACATCAAAACCTCATACTTTAAGGAGGCGGGGAAGACCAGAATGAGCCCTGATAACTTCTGTTATATCCCCTCTGGCTGCTCTGTCTGCCACTGCCATTCTCTTCCTGGTTATCCTTGTTTTGTTTCCTCTCTCAGTTTGTTTAGATGCAGCATAACTTTGGTGAAATGCATCAGTGTTCAATCTAGTCTATGTTTTGCTTCAGTGAAAGTTAGCATTTCATTCCACCCTGTCCTTTGATCAGTGCATTTTAGAAGGAAGCAGATCACATTGGCGATACTTTGAATGTGGCCATCACAATTTAGGTGGTGCTGCCTTTTTCTTGGTGCAGGGCAGGTGGGACTACAGTGGTTCTCATATCTGGTTATACATTAGAATCACCCGGGAAGCTTGAGACACCTACTAATGCCCAGGTCTGACTCTTTCAGAAGTTGTCATTTAATTGGTCTGGGGCCCAGTAAGGACCATGAGTCAGATCAAGTCTTGATGCTGAAGAGACAGAGCATCTGACCATTGATCCCAGGGACCACCTAATCCATTAGAAATCACCAAACATGCCGGGCGTGGTGGCTCACGCCTATAATCCAGCTACTTGGGAGGCTGAGGTAGGAGAATTGCTTGAGCCCAGGAGGCGGAAGTTGCGTTGAGCCGAGATCGCGCCATTGCACTCCAACCTAGGTAACAAGAAACTCTGTCTCAAAAAAAAAAAAAAAAAAAAATCACCAAACACATCTTTGGCTTAGCATTATCCCTTGATATCTTAAAAAAACATTCTGGGAACAACAAAATAGCTGGTCCAGAATGAAACTTCCAGCTTCCAGTTTAGCACACTGAAAACAGCCCATTTCATGAACACAAAAGTTTTTCAAATTTCATTCCCATTATCATACCTCTCTAGTTTTCTTTTCTGTGGAGGAGAATATTCTCTGATAACTAAGAAGAAAAAAATGAGGATGAGGTTGGGAACATCCATATGCAGAAGAATATGACATTTTTCTGGGATCTGTGTAAGTTTAAACTAAGAACATACCTGCACAAATGTCTTCCAATACTATATAAATAGGTCATTATTACAGTTGAATGCTGTGATGGTTTCCACACAAGAAAGCACTGGGGATTTGAATAGGGAAAGGTGAGGTTGGTGTGAGCAAGGCTGCCCGCAGAATCCTGGGGGTTCTGAACATTTGCCTGGAGCATGAGGTCAACATGCATGTAGAACGGGGGTTGGGGAATTCAGCGTTGCAGCAGCTCCATGGGGCTTCTTGATATGTATATGCACATGTTGACATGACAAGAGAAAGCATCACTGCGCTAGCTCAGATTGTGAGATAATTATGACTTATTCATAGCACTACAGGCCGATTACAATAATGATTACATTTCGATTACAGTTTCCTCCTATCCTCCTTCCTGTCCCCAGGAAGCCTAAAGAACTTTACTCATTTATTTTCACCATGCACCCATAGTTTAGTTGCATTTGCCTCTTTAAGCCACAAAGGCATAAACTGAAGGAAAAAAAACTTACTGAAGTTCCTGAAATAAGACAGAATTAAAACAGACCTAAACATCATTTGCATTTGCCTGCTTAGATTTCATTAGGTCGTGAGAGTGCTGTAAGTACTCAGTGTAGGTTCGTGTAAGCTGGTCTTAGTAGTTTGAGCAACAGAGAAAGGCTGGGAGAATGATGTAGGTCATAGAGGAAAGATCATGTGTTGTTAGACTTCTCTTTGAAAATATGTGAGTGGTGAGAAGGGGTAGCATTGGGGAGCATATGAATTCCTTCTCTTGGAAACTGCAGACAAATAGGGGTATATAGCTACTTACAAAGTGGCTCAGCAGTATTTACTAAAGCTAAACATGTACCTACCCTATGATCTAGAAATTCCCCTTCTGTGTCCACTCAGGAGAAATGAGTGCACATGTCCACCAAAAGAAATGCATTACAGTAATATTTATGGTGGTCTTATTCATAATATTCCCACACTGGAAACAAGATAAATGGCTGTCAATAGGAGAATGGATAAATAATTTATGTTAGATACATACAATGAAATACTACACAGCCAAAACCAAAGAAAACAAACCAACCAACTAACCTCTTATAGATTGTATGATTCATTGGTACAAGTTCAAGAAGAGACAAAACTCATATGTGATAAATAGAAGTCAGAATAGTGGTTATCTCTGAGGGTGAGTATTGGCCGAGAGAGGAGGCATGAGAGAACCTTCTGGGTGCTAGAAGTAGCCTGCATCTTGGTTTGCTGGTGGCAACCCTGGTGTGTACATATGTCAAAATGTATTGAGCTGCACACTTGTTATTAGCATACATTCTATACTGTATGTATGTTGTACCTCAATTAAACAAAACAAAACCAGGAAGAATTATACATAGGGAGAGGCATTGATGTCAAAGTGTCACAATAAAAAATCAGTCAAGAATTATGTAAAGTAAGAAAAAGTAAGATTTCGCTGGGCACGATAGCTCATGCCTGTAATCCCAGCACTTTGGGAGGCCAAGGTAGGTGGATCACTTAAGGTCAGGAGATCAAGACCAGCCTGGCCAACATGATGAAACCCCGTCTCTAATAAAAATACAAAAATTAGCCAGACGTGGTGGCAGGTGCCTGTAATCTCAGCTACTAGGGAGGCTGAGACAAAAGAATCGCTTGAGCCTGGGAGGCAGAGGTTGCAGTGAGCTGAGATTGTGCCACTGAACTCCAGCCTGGGCAACAGAGTGAGACTCCATTTCAAAAAAAAAAAAAAGAAAAAATAAAAGTTGATTATATTATTTGTACTACAGTAATTTTATTTCAATTTCCAGAAATTGTTTTTATGTGTTAATAAATTACTAGCCCTCAAAAGGATTTTCTGGTAGGCAATTAGCAAAATATACCTATACTATTCCTTATCCATCTACAAGTAAGATAGTTATTTGCTTTTGTATTTATTATAAAGATATTTGTGGCAGACTGTTCTGGTTGACTACCTAGAAGCCATTCCCAGCCTTTTATCCCTTGCAGTTTTTTCCCTATAGATGTTGGAGAAATCAGAGTCACTTTCTCAGCCTCTCTTTCATGTCTCGTACCTAGATCCCATCTCTTGATGAGAGGTAGTCAGATAATTTGTAGATATATTTTACAACTGACACGGCATCTGCAAGGGATATAAATTATTATGCATTTTCAGCTTTCAGTCACTTAATTTTAATGAGGAGAAATGGGAAGTCAAATACAACTTCCTTGGGTTCCATCATGCCTCCATTTTAATTTTGACTTGTAGATGGTCTTAGGAGCCAACAAAGGTAGGTGAGAACTGTTGGTGAGGGAAACCAACTGTGTCTGCCAGAGATTTCTTTTGTCGGTTCAGGCAATAATGGCCAAAGAAGAAGCTCCTTAACAATTAGTAGAACAACCCCTCCCCCACACACATTTCTTTATGGAGAATTAATATGCTTTTGAAATTGAATAGCCTTAGAATTTGCCCAATTTGAGGGATGGATAAAATATAAATAACTTGGTACTCTGGGATAATTGGATCATGCCCATTGAGGGTTCTTTTTTTTTTTTTGTGACAGAGTCTTATTCTGTTGCCCAGACTGGAGTGCAATGACAATCTTGGCTCACGGCAACCTCCGCATCCCAGGTTCAAGCGATTCCCCTACCTCAGCCTCCTGAGTACATGGATTTACAGCTGCCTGCCACCACACCCAGACAATTTTTGTATTTTTGTAGAGATGGGGTTTTACCATGTTGTCCAGGCTGGTCTTGAACTCCTGACCTCGTGATTCACCTGCCTCAGCCTCCCAAAGTACTGGGATTACAGGCATGAGCCACCACGCCTGGCCCCATTCGGCTATTAAAAGAGAAAAGCTCCCACATTCCTTCTCTTACTTTCTTGGAGGTAAAATAAGCCAGGGTAGGATTCATAGCTCTTATCACTTTGTGTAAGACGAAGGCATTGAACACAAAATCTGCTTATAAACAGAATGAGAAGGAAGCATTCACTGGACCACCTAACAAGACAGAAGAATTTCTGGTGAGTAAATGTTTTCCTGAAATTAGAAAGGAAAACTGAAGTTTATTACTTAAGTCTGGAAAGATACCAAATCTGCAGTTAGATGTTCATATTTAACATGAAGTTGTACAGTACAGTGTTTCTCCTTACACTTAGTAATTCTACAGAATTTAAATATTTATGCCATTTACTTTTCCAGATTTTTTGTTATTCCAGCATCTATATACAGAAATATTGAAAAATCGTCCTGCAAACATCTATGTAGCTATCACCTAGATTCTACAATGAACATTTCAGTGTATTTATTTTATCACACATCTGTCCAACTATTGATTCTGCTAGTCATTCATCAATTCAGCTTATTTTTTTGGTGCATTTTAGAGTAAATTGCAAACATCAATACACTTCCCCTATGAACAGTTCAGCCATCTATTTTTAGTTTTATGGAAATGTCAATTTGGGAGGAATTAGATACTGTTTCTTCTTCTCACAACTATTTATGTATTATATATTGAACCATTACCATAGAAGTTATGATGATAACGAATATGCATTGAATACTTCCTAGATGCTAGGTACGTAATTCTTTGCAATAATCTCCTGAAGTAGGTACTGTTATTATTCCCATTTTGTAGATGACGAAGCTGAGGTACAATTAGCTATATTCCTGCCCACGATTGTATAGCTTTGAAGTGGTGGAGCTGGGAATTGAACCTTCACACTTTGACTTGAGAACCTGATCCCTGAACCACCAGGAAGAGTAACTAGGGTTACAGATACAGTGCTCAGGAGGAAAGAGCCACTCTATGATGTCCAAATCTGATAAGAGATGGTAAAACTGTGTATGTCTTGGATAATGCACACCACTGTTTCCATCCATTTGTACCCAAGAGGGAACTGTGTGTGCAGGAAGGATTTTCCAAATAGTGAATTATTAAACTTCCTGCGTTTTTTTTTCTTTTTGGCAATTCTTTTGTTTTTGAACACTGTTAGCTAGTTCATAAGTACATTTTCTATCAGCAAACTCCAGGGAAGAAAATGACCAGGCATTAGTTTTTTATTTGTTGCTTAGTTTTATTTTTTATAAAAGCTCTTTTTATTGAGGTATATTATGAAACACAGATAAGTGCACTCATAACAACCTGAACACACTTTTGTGTGCCAGGAACAGAGCAAATAGTAGTTTCCCCTATGTTGATGCCCAACCATTTATATATAGGACTTCAGCACTTCAGGATGTCCACTCCTTTGCTGGTCTTAAGTAGAGACCAAAGCAAACACTCTCCTTCTTTCTGAACACTAGTTACATAATCACTGGGTCTGTTTATTAAACAGATAATACCTATATCAATCATATTTATGAACTAACATTTCTTCAGATAAGAAATATACATTAGTCATAAACACACATAAAAACTGAAACTCTCTAGATAGAATGAAACTCATATTTGTATTCTATTTCTATTTTTTTTTTTGAGATAGGGTCTTGCTCTGTCGCCCAGGCTGGAGTGCAGTGGTGCAATTTTGGCTCACCACAACCTCCACTTCCTAGGTTCAAGTGATTCTCATGCCTCAGCCTCCTGAATAGCTGGGACTACAGGTGCATGCCACCACGCCCAGCTAATTCTTATGTTTTTAATAGAAACGGGGTTTCAGCATATTGTCTAGGCTGGTCTTGAACTCCTGACCTCAGGTGACTTGCCTGCCTCGGCCTCCCAGAGTATTGGGATTATGGGTGTGAGCCACCACTCCTGGCCTATTTCTATTTTTACTTTATCCTCACTTTTTTTCTGTCTTCGATGTTTTACATATTATGTAAAACTGTTTTTGCCCTTTTACTTTCTATATTTTGAAGAACTTTAATAAATAAAAGATGTGAAAACCAAATTGCTATTCAAATTCAATTGTTCCCAATTATACCAGGAACTAAACAGAACCCAGTAATTCATAGTTCCTTAGGGTGAAAGTAGCTCAACATTATTCAGCCTTATGTAAAGAAATAGAGAAACAAAAATGGGGGAAAAGGAGAAAACTCAGAGACTGTTAAATATGACAACAGATTCATACAATGAAAAACATATGGACTTAGGAAGGCTCTGAAACATCACCATCAAGACCTGGCATTCTCTGCTCCATTTCTCGTGTTATCAAATCATCTGTCTTATTGGGAGCTTCAGTGATTTCTTGCCTTTTATTCATTTCTTTGTCTCCCTTTGATCAGCTGGTAATATACAGCATCCTTACACTGTATACTTATTTCAGGACTGACTACAACAGCTATACATTTCTCATGTACAGAGGGAGGTAAATAAAAGACTGGCAAGCCTTAGTGATGGGGATTGTAAGCCACCCTAATCGAGTGTATCAAAAGACTTCTAGAAATAAAACTGTTGTTAACTTTCTTTTCTATATAGGTTTAAAGGAGAAAAATTTAAGCTGACAATTTTGAAATGACTGCCAGGGATACTTTCCCTGAAGTCACACAGGGGGATGAAATAGAATGCTATTTTCAAATGAACTGACATAGCGCTGGGTATTTTGATGAGGGTACCTCTTTTTGTTGGTTGTATGTTAGGAGCAGAGATGGACAAGTGTCCTACATCTTTATGAAGTCTTGTGGTGTATAATTGACAGAATAGTGTTGATGCATTGAATTTGGAAGATATATTAGCTTTAGCTGCAATAGCAAATCAGGCTTTGGGCTTGATTCAGGTCTGTTTCATGTATGTGGGGCCCATGCTAAAAAAAAAAAACAGCAGTTATCCAAGATGTGCTTTTTGCATGGTGAATGTCAGAAGCATAGTAGTTGCTGGTAGAAGCTTGCCATACCTCTTCAAACTTCTGCTCATAACAAATACGCTGTCACTTCTATTCACATTCTTTTGGTCAAAGCAAGTCACAAGGCTAGGCCTAAAGTCATCTGGACTTTGCAAGTTCTATTGCAAAGTCAAATGACAAAGGTTGTGGATTTATACTCTGATTACAGAGAGGGAATACAAAGTTGGGAACAGTAATCCAAACTACCGTAGAAGGCCTCCATTAGAAAAAGGTCTTGGGGTTAACGGAGTGTGATTTTTACCTTTTCCCCACAGCTTAGATAACCTGAAGTGAGGTGAGGGGCTTTACAAGAGTCTTCATTTTTAAAGCATATTTAGGAACTCAAATTTAGAATAGCTTGAACATAAGGTGGAATAGCTCAAAGTAATTCACATAGTGAACTATATGAGTTACCTACTCAACTTGGTCTTAGTAAGTTGTAACTATTGTACACCACCATGCTCAATCTGTGTGAAGATATTAAACATCCAGGCAAGTGAAAAGGTGTATTAGAGTGCATGGTGGTTTCCTCTGCATCTTCTTAGATGAGATTTGGGATTTCAGTCCTGAGGAGGAGTATGAACACCCATCTTCCCACACTGCCAGTGCACTGTCATGAGTAATGCATTTGGAGGGAACGTGTCTGTCATTTAAGATGATGACATAATGATGGGTGTGAGTGTGGCTCACTGAATCATCCTTCTGTGGGCAATACATGAGCCTACCTATATCTCAACCTCACATGAGCTCTTCACCAGGCAGGAGGGAGAAAAGAGCTTAGCTGGTGTTTGTTATTTCCCCCTTCCTTCTTGCTTGTGCCTAAATAAAGAAACAATAGTCCCCTCTCCCCACTGTTTTTTCAGGAAAAGGTCTAGCATTTCCCTTTTTCACTGAGATGAATTTTCCAGTAAGAACTTTAGTTCTTCCAGCATTATCAGCAAATGCTTTCCAGTCTGTGTGGACAGGAGAAAGCAATTTCTGCAGGTGCTGCAGGTGGTCAAGAGGCTCATTCTGCCCTGAGGTTGAAAAGCAAGATCAAGACATGGACTTACACAAGACTCAGAAATCTCCCTCAAATTTCTGTTTTGAAAATATTCAGTTTGCCTAATGAATGTGTCTAAACAAAGGTTTTCCTGCCAGGTTTTCAGAAATGGAATAAATGATCTAATTTTTATTTGGATCAGAATCAGAATCCAATCTCTGTCTGTAGAAAAATGAGCCTAGAGGAAATCTGCAGCAGCCATGCATTCACATTTCTATTTCCAAGCTACTGTGCACCAAGAATCCCTGTGTTCATCCTGGATTCTTTGCTGGGCAAGGCACAGCACAGCTTGCCCTGTAACTAGTGCAAAGCAGATTTAACTTCACTCTGAAAAAAACCCAGCTATGCCTTGTGTGAGACCATTATGCGGATAAAGAAATTGGCTCTTTCTTGATGCAGTGAGTTTTAGAGGCAGGTGCAGATGAACAGCCAGCCATCATTACATGTATTAAGGCATTTCCTGCCTCCATCTGTTAACACCCTGTTTGAACTGGAGTGTTATATTTTCTAGTGTGACCTTCATTTTAATTAAGGTTTTAGCCTCATTTAGAATCAGGGAATCCTTTAAGACTAATAAAAGAGATAGATAACCTCCTCAACAAATTCACATATATACATGGTTCAGACATTTTGTTTCAGGGGTTAACAGAACCCCTGAAGTTATGGCCCCAGATTAAGAGTCCCTACTTTAGGTCCTTCTATGTAATAATCATTCATTTTAGGCTGCTTGATTGATAGACACAATCGAGTGGTGAAGGGGAAAAATACAGACAGTTGGGCTCTAAAACTAATGCCATTGTTTAGCTACAGGACCTAGCTGAGCCCAAGTTTCTTTACTTGGGAAATGGGGCACATCATGGTACCCTCTCAGGGTTGTTTTGAGAATAAAATGAGGCAATTTCCCTGGTTTTTGAGTATTCAAATAATGGCAGCAATTATTGTATTGTTATTGATATATTGACATTGTTATTACGTTAGAAATCCAGCAAATGGAAAGCACATCTGAACATCTCACAACAGAAGTGTGAATCAAATGATACTTTTAAGTTTGCTGTCTTCGGTTGAGGCAGCCAGTACACTAAAGTTTTTGCATAGCTCTTAGTGTCCTCCTCTGTCACACACTGCTAGGCCCCCATCATCTCTAAACATTATGCTAGTGAAGCATTAAAAACAAAATGTCTGGCACATAGTAGATGCTCAATAAAAATTGATCACTGTCATAATGATTATTATTATTACTGTTGCTGCTTCATAGGGCATTCTCCAGTGAAACATCAGTTTCAGGGGAAATAGGGCTCAAGATGATTTTTTTCAAGGAGGGAAGAATATCTCAAAGTTAATATGATAAGGGGAACAAAAAAGTAGCTTTCTACATCCCCTCCCCTTTTCTCTATATCGTATAAAAATTTCTTTGCCTTCCATTTATTTCTCTCAAGATGGGTTGGAATGCAGAGGTTCAGCAGCTCTTCAGGGATAAATGACAAATTTTTAAATAATGATTGCTTGAACAGCCCTTGGCAAAAGTATCAGTCACACATTTTGTATTGTTGGATGGAGCTAGCAGTAGGCTCTCCAGGCCAAGAAGCCTGTACATTCAGGGTCTCTCTCTCTTTCTCTCTGGCCGTGCTTGTCCTTGGACCCCATTTTTCTTGAAGGTACAAATGAGTAAAAACATATAAATGTGTGAGCACTCACTCACCATGCTTATGTTTTCATTGGAATTAATGTCTAAGATTGTGTGTTTTTGTACACCTAGAACCTGGCAAAGGCTCCATAAATATCAAATGAACAAAGCAAAGGAATTCAAATTGATGGAATATTAGTTGTTGGTGGGAAAATGTATTTTTAGGAGATGGAGGGGGCTTTTTGGTGTCCTTGGAGTCTTACTGTTTTCTCTTATCCTTGTGGTGTTTGGGTATATTTTATTATTACTGTAATTTTTGAACTTGAAGTTCTGTTTGTCCTCCCTGTTCCAAGGTAGCACCAGATTTACTAAAATAGTAAGTTTTTTTCCCAAGGTGCCAGAATGAGACATCCAACTTAAGGCATTGTACTAGTTAGTTATTGCTATATAACAACTTCCTCTAAACATAGTGCCTTCAAACAATAGCCATGTTTGTTTGTTTTTTTCTCAGGTTTTTATAATCTGGGATAGGCTCAGTTGGGAGGTTCTTCTGCTAGCTTTCCAGTGTTTACTCATAAGGCTGCATTTAGCTGTTGAGTTGGCTGCAGGCTGGTCTTCAATCTCTCTCTCCCTCTCTATGTAGTCGTGGATTCTCTTCCTCCCCATGTAGCCAGAGCAGCTGGGCTTTAACATGGTGGCTCACAGCTCTCAAGAGAACACAAGTGAAAGCTGCCATGACTTCTT
Source organism: Callithrix jacchus (assembly GCF_049354715.1). Taxonomy (NCBI): domain Eukaryota; kingdom Metazoa; phylum Chordata; class Mammalia; order Primates; family Cebidae; genus Callithrix; species Callithrix jacchus. The sequence goes on from NC_133524.1 coordinate 25,829,631, forward strand.
AAGGCTTAGGCCTGGAACTGCACAGCATCTTTCCATTCCATCTCATTCGTTAAAACAAGTCACAGGACCAGCAGAGTTTTTTTAAGGTGAGGGCGTTACACAAGGGTGTGAATAGAACAAAGTGTGGTTCATTGGGGCCCACCTATATATCAGGTACCTTAGACTTTTTTGCTGGGAACAGAGATATTATCAGAAATGAAGAGAAACAGTTCTCCAAAGGCATAGAGTAGGGACCAGGCTATATTTCTTTTCCTGCCTTGGTTATAATCTGTGAAAATCTTCAAATGGAGGAACGTGAAAAGCAAAGTATCTAGGGCATGGTCTTCCAACTTTGAAATGTCAAAATACAGCCTCAAATGGCACAAAAAATATGTTCCACTATTATATAACTTAATTTCTGGTTAAACCCTAGTTGATGTGGCTTTGGGATGAACTGGGTACAGACTTTTCTGCTCTGACAAATAAAAAGTCACATTGTACCTTATGAAGTTTTTTTTTAAACAAACATTTATTACATAATTTAAGGTATACAGCATGGTATTTTGATATACATATAGAGAGTGAAATGATTACTATAGGTAATCAAATCAACATATTTATCACCTTACATAGTTACCTTTTTTATGGTAAGAGCATCTTAAATTTACTCTTAGCAAACCTTCAACATACAATATTGTATATTATAGTCTTTCTGATGTACATTCAATTTCTAGACTATTCATCCTATTTAACTGCAAGTTTGTGCCCTTTAACTTACTTCTCCCCATTTCCTTCACTCCCTGCCCCTGCTAGCTACTGTTCTATTGTTTCTATGTATTTGACTTTTTTAAGATTCCACATGTAAATGAAATCATGCAATATTTTTATATGTTTGACCTATTTCATTTAGCATAATGCCCCTCAGTTTCATCTATGTTGTCACAAATGGCAGTATCTCCTTTTCTTTTGAAACAAGGTCTCACTGTCACCTAGGCTGGACTGCAGTGGTGTGATCATGGCTCACTGCAGCCTTGACCTCCTGGCTCAAGCGATCCTCCCACCTCAGCCTCCAAGTACCTATAACTACAGGTGCACACCACCATGCTCAGCTAATTAAAAAAATTTTAGGGGACTGGGTGCAGTGGCTCATGCCTGTAATACCAGTACTTTGGGAGGCTGAGGTGGGTGGATCACCTGAGGTTGGGAGTTCGAGACCAGCCTGACCAACATGGAGAAACCCCGTCTCTACTAAAAATACAAAATTTGCCAGGTGTGGTGGTGCATGCCTGTAATCTCAGCTACTCTGGAGGCTGAGACAGGAGAATCTCTTGAACCCAGGAGGTGAGGTTGCGGTTAGCTGAGATAGCGCCATTGAATTCCAGCCTGGGCAACAAGAGCCTAACTCCATCTCAGAATTTTTTTTTTTTTTTTGTAGAGACAGGATCTCACTATGTTGCCCAGGGTCTTGAATTCCTGGGCTCAAGCAATCCTCCCACCTCAGCCTCCCAAAGTGCTGGGATGACAGGTGTGAGCCACCATGCCTGACCTCCTTCCTTTTTTTTTTAAAGGCTAATAAACAATATGTGCCACAATTTGTTTATCCATTCATTCTTTGATAGGCATAAGTTGTTTCTATATTTTGGCAATTATGAATAAAGCTGTAATAAACATGATATGTGGATATCCCTCTGAGGTGCTGATTTCATTTCCTTTGGGTATATACCCACTAGAGGGATTGTTGGGTCACATCAAAGTACTAATAGTGGCTCTATTTTTACATTTTTGAGGAATCTTCATACTGTTTTTCATAATGGTTGTACTAATTTACATTCCCACCAACAGTGTACAAGGATTCCCTTTTCTCTACACCCTTGCCAACACTTGTTATCTATCTCTTGTCTTTTTGATAATAGCCATCCTAACAGATGTGAGGTGATATCTCCTTGTGGTTTCGATTTGCATTTCCATAATGGTTGGTGATGTTGAGCACCTTTTCATATACCTGTCGGCATTTTTATGTCTTCTTTGGAAAAATATCTATTCCAGTCCTTTGCCTATTTTTAGTCCAGTTATCTGTTTTTTAGCTGTTAGGTTGTCAGAATTCCTTATATATTTTGAATATTAACTCCTTATTAGAGGTATGGTTTACAAATATTTTCATGTAGTCTGTAGGTTTTTTCATTTTCTTGATTGTTTTCTTTGCTATGCAGAAGCTTTTTAGTTTGATATAGTCCCACTTGTTTATTTTTGCTTTTGTTGCCTGTACTTTGGATGTCATATTAAAAAAGTAATTGTTAAGGTCAATATCAAGAAGCATTCCCCCTTTGTTTTCTTCCAGGAGTTTTTTTGGCTTCAAGTCTTATATTTAGGTCTTTAATCCATTTTGAGCTGATGTTTGTGTGTGGTGTAAAATAAAGGTCGTTTTATTTTTTTACATATGGACATCTAGTTTTCCCAGCCCATTTATTGAAGAGACTATCCTTTCCCCATTTTGTCTTCTTGGTGGACTTGTTGAAAATTAGTTGACCATATATGCTTGAGTTTATTTCTGGGCTCTCTGTTTTAATCCATTGGTATGTGTTCCTGTTTTAATGCCAGTACCATGCTGTCTTAATTACTATAGCTTTGTAATATAATTTGAAATCAGGAAGTGTGATACCTCCAACTTTATTTTTCTTTCTCAAGATTGTTTTGGCTATTTGGAATTTTTGTAGTACCATAATAATTTTAAAATTATTTTTTCTATTTCTTTTAAAAATGCCATTGGAATTTTGATAAGATTTCATTAAATCTGTATATAGTATTGAGTAATGTGTGTTAGTCCATTTGCACTGCTATAAAAGAATACCTGATGCTGGCAAATTTATAAAGAAGAGAAGTTTGTTTTGGCTCATGGCTTTGCAGGCAGTACAAGCATGTCACCAGCATTTACTCAGCTTCTGGTGAGGGCCTCAAGAAGCTCACAATCATGGCAGAAGGTGAAGGAGGAGCAGGCATACTGCATATCACATGGTGGGGGGCAGCCGGGGGAGAGAGAGAGAGAGAGGAAAGAAGAGGAGGAGGAGGGGAGGGAAGGGGAGAGGAGGGGAGGGGAGGGGGAAGGGAACGGGAAGAAGGGAGGGAGGGAGGTGCCATCACTCTTTCAAAACAACCAGATCTTGCATGAACTCAGAGAACCCACTCGTAATCATGAGGAGGAAACCAAGCTTTCATGAAGGATCTACCCCCATGACTCAAACACCTCACACTAGGTCCCACCTCCAATATTGGAGATCATATTTCAGCATGAGATTTGCAGATCTGGACACACATTTAAATGATATCATATGGACAATTTGACAATATTTTTAAACTTTTTTTCTCTTACTAGCACAGGATATCTTTCTATTTATTTGTATCTTCTTCAGTTTATTCCATCAATGTTTTATAGTTTTCAGTGTACACATCGTTTACTTCCTTGGTTAAATTTATTCCTATTTTATTCTTGTTGGTGCTATTTTATCTGTTTATTTAAATACACAGCAAATAATTATAATGAGCATGACTTACAGATAGTTCTTGGTCTGAGAAGAGTTGTTCTTTTTTTTAAAAAACCTTTTAGGTTCAGGGGTACATGTGCGGGTTTGTTACATAGGTAAACGTGTCATTGGGGTTTGTTGTACAGATTATTTTGTCACCTGGGTACTACACCTAGTACCCAATAGTTACTTTTTCTGATCCTCTCTCTCCTCCTACCTCAAGTAGGTGCCAGTGACTGTTGTTGTTCCCCTCTATGTGTCCATGTGTTCTTATCATTTAGCTCTCATTTATTTATTTTAAACTTTTTTTTCTAAATGGAAATGTTTTTTTGTTTTCTTTTTTTTGAGACAGACTTTCACTGGAGTTCAGTGGCGCTATCTCGGCTCACTGCAGCCTCTACGTCCCAGGTTCAAGTGATTCTTATAATTCCAAGTGGCTGGATTACAGGCATGTATCACCACACTCAGATATTTTTTGTTTTGGTATTTTTAGTAGAGGCAGGGTTTTGCCATGTTGGCCAGTCTGGTTTCCAACTCTTGGCTTCAAGTGATCCACCTGCCTTGCTTGGCCTCCCAAAGTGCTGCGATTACAGGTGTGAGCCACCATGCCTGGCCTTAGCTCCCATTTATAAGTGAGAGCACATGGTATTTGATTTTCTGTTCCTAGGTTAGTTTGCAAAGGATAATGGCCTCCAGCTCTGTCCATGTTCCTGCAAAGGATGTGATCTTGTTCCTTCTTATAACTGCATAGTATTCTATGGTATATATGTACCACATTTTCTTCATGCAATCTGTTGTTGATGGGTATTTAGGTTGATTCCACGTCTTTGCTATTGTGAATAGTGCTGCAATGAACATAATGTGTGCATATGTCTTTATGGTAGAATGATTTATATTACTCTGGTTATATACCCTGTAATGGGATTGCTGGGTTGAATGAGAGTTCTGCTTTTAGCTCTTTGGGGAATCGCCATACTGCTTTCCACAATGGTTGAATTAATTACGCTCCCACCAACAGTGTATAAGTGTTCCCTTTTCTCCGAAACCTTGCCAGTATCTGTTATTTTTTGACTTTTTAATAATAGCCATTCTGATTGGTGTGCGATGGTATCTCATTGTGGTTTTGATTTCCATTTCTCAAATGCTCAGTGATATTGAGCTTTTTCTTCATATGCTTTTTGGCTGCTTGTATGTCTTCTCTTGAAAAAAGTCTGTTCATGTCCTTTGCCTACTTTTTAATGGGGTTGTTTTCTTTTGTAAATTTGCTTAAGTTCCTTGTAGAAGTTGGACATTGACCTTTATCAGATGCATATTTTCTCCCATTCTGTAGGTTGTTTACTGTATTGATAATGTACTGTATTAATAGTTTACTGTATTGATGGTATTGATAGTACTGTATTGATAGTTTCTTTTGCTGCACAGAAGCTCTTTAGTTTAATTAAATCCCATTTGTCAAGTTTTGCTCTTGTTTCTAATGCTTTTGGTGTCTTCATCATGAAATCTTTGCCAGTTCTGACGTCCAGGATGGTATTGCATAGGTGGTCTTCCAAGATTTTTATAGTTTTAGGTTTTACATTTAAGTCTTTAATTCATCTTGAGTTGATTTTTGTATATGGTTTAAGGAAGGGGTCCAGCTTCAATCTTCTGCATATGGCTAACCCAGCACCATTTATTGAGTAGGGAGACCTTTCCACATGGCTCATTTTTGTCAGCTTTGCTAAAGATCAGAGGATTGTAAGTGTCTGGCCTTACTTCTGAGCTCTCTATTCTGTTCCATTGGTCTACATCCTGTTTTTGTACCAGTACCATGCTGTTTTGGTAACTGTACCCCTGTATAATAGTTTGAATTCGGGTAATGTAATGCCTCCAGCTTTGTTCTTTTTGCTTAGGATTGCCTTGGCTATTTGGGCTATTTTTTTTTGTTCCATATGAATTTTAAAGTAGTTTTTTTCTAGTTCTGTGAAGAATGTCATTGGTAGTTTGATGGGAATAGCATTGAATCTGTAAATTGCTTTGGGCCTTATGGTCGTTTAAATAATATTGATCCCTTCTATCTAAGAGCATAAAATGTTTTTCCATTTGTTTGTGTTATCTCTGATTTCTTAGAGCAGTGTTTTGTAATTCTCATTGTAGAGATCTTTCACCACCCTAGTTAGCTGTATTCCTAGGTATTTTGTTCTTTTTTTGTGGCAATTGTGAATGGAACTGCATTCCTGATTTACCTCGTGGCTTGACTGTTGTTGGCATATAGGAATGCTAGTGATTTTTATACATTAGTTTTGTATCTGGAAACTTTGCTGAAGTTGTTTATCAGCTGAAGGGGCTTTCGGGCTGACACTGGGGTTTTCTAGATGTAGAATCATATTGTCTGCAACCAGGGGTAGTTGGATTTCCTCTGTTCCTATTTGGATGCCCTTTATTTCTTTCTCTTGCCTAATTGCTCTGGCCAGGACTTCCAATTCTATGTTGAATAGGAATGGTGAGAGAGGGCATCCCTGTTTTTTTTTTTTTTTTTTAAATCTGTTTGCAAAGAGAAGGCATCAAGCTTTTGCCTATTCAGTATGATGTTGGCTGTGGGTTTGTCTTAGATGGCTTTTATTATTTTGAGATATGTTCCTTCAATACCTAGTTTATTGAGAGCTTTTAACATGAAGGGGTATTGAATTTTATCAAAAGCTTTTTCTGCATCTATTGAGATAATCATTTGTTTTTTGTCTTTAGTTCTGTTTATATGATGAATCACGTGTATTGATTTGCATATGTTGAACCAACCTTGCATCCTAGGGATAAAGCCTACTTGATTGTGGTGGACTAGTTTTTTGATGTGCTGCTGGATTCAGTTTGCAAGTATTTGTTGAGGATTTTTTACTAATATTCCTCAAGGATATTGGCTTGAAGATTTCTTTTTCTTGGTTTTGTCTCTGCCAGGTTTTGGTATCAGGATGATGCTGACCTCATAGAATGAACTGGGGAGAAGAGTCCCTCCTCCTCAATTTTTGGAAATAATTTCAGTAGGAATGGTACCACCCCTTCTTTGTATATCTGATAGAATCTGGCTGTGAATCTGTCTGGTCCTGGACTTTTTTTTGTTTGTAGCCTATTTATTACTGATTGAATTTTAGAGCTTGTTATTTGTCTCTTCAGGGAATGTTGATGCTATTTTAAATGGGATTTTAAAAATTTACTTTTTCAGATGGTCTTTATTGGTGTGAAGAAATTTGATTTTTGTTTGTTGATTTTGTATCCTGCATCTTTACAGAATTCATTTATTAGTTCTAGCAGGTGTGTGTGTGTGTGTGTGTGTGTGTGTGTGTGTGTGTGTAGTCTTATGGTTTCTACATATAGGTTTATGGCATCTGCAAACAGGAATACTTTTACTTTTTTTCTGATTTGGCTGCCTTTTATTTGTTTTTCTTGTCTGATGTCTCTTACTAGTACTTCCAATACTGTGTTGAATAAAAGTGGCAAGAATGGGCTTCCTTGCCATGTACCAGATCTTAGAGGAAAAGTCTTCAGTTTTTCTTTTCCTTTTTTTTCAAACAGGATCTTGTTTTGTTGCCCAGGGTGGAGTGCAGTGGCACCATCTTGGTTCACTGCAGCCTTGATCTTCCAGGGCTCAAGCAATCCTCCCCCCATTAGCCTTCTAGAGTACTAGAATTATAGGCATGAGCCTCCACGTCTGGCCCAGTTTTTCTCATTAATTATGATAGTAGCTGTGGGCTTTTCATAAATGGCCTTTATTATGTTGAGGAAATTTTATTCTCTACCTATTTTTTGAGAGTTTTAATTGAACTTTGTCAAATGCTTTTTCTGCATCTGTTGAGCTGATCATGTGATTTTTTTCTTTCATTCTGTTAATGTAGTATATCACATTGATTGTTTTGTATATGTTAAACCAACCTTACATCCCAGGTATATGTCTCATTGTCAATGATGCATAATCTTTTTGATGTATTGTTGAATTTGGTTTGATAATGTTTTATTAAAGATTTTTGCAACTGTATTTATCAGAGATATTAACCTGTTGTTTTCTTTTCTTGTGTTGTCTTTGTCTGACTTTGGGATTAGGGTGATACTGGCCTCATAAAATGAGTTTGAAAGTGTTCCTTCTATTTCTATTTTCTGGAAGAGTTTAAGAAGAATTGGTATTAATTTTTCTTTGAATGTTTGGTAGCATTTACCAGTGAGGCTGTGTCATCATGGGCTTTTCTTTGTTGGGAGATTTTTTTTTTTTTTCCCTGAGATGGAGTCTCATTCTGTTGCTCAGGGTGAAGTGCAATGGCAATCTCTGCTCACTGCAACCTCTGCCTCCTGAGTTCAAGTGATTCTCCTGTCTCAGCCTCCTGAGTAGCTGGAATTACAGGCACCCGCCACCACACCTGGCTAATTTTCATATTTTTAGTAGAGATGGGGTTTCATCATGTTGGCCAGGCTGATCTCGAACTCCTGACCTCATGTTACCTACCTGCCTTGGCCTCCCAAAGTGCTGGAATTATAGGTGTGAGCCACTACCCCGGCCGGGAGATTTTATGTGGCTACTTCAGTCTCTGTAATTGATCTGTTCAGGCTTTCTATGTCTTCTTGATTCAATCTTGGTAGTTATGTATTTCTAGGACTTTATCAATGTCCTCTAGATTATCCAATTTGTTGACATATAATTGGTCAGAATAGTCCCTTATGATCTTTTATGTTCCTGAAGCATTTATTATAACCTTTCCTCTTTCATTTATGATTTTATTTATTTGCATCTTCTCTCTTAGTTAGCCTAGCTAACGATTTATGTATTTATTTATTTTTAAAATCTCTTAGTTTTGTTAATTTTTTAAAATAGTTTTTCTATTATCTATTTAATTAGTTTTGGCTCTGATATTTATTACTTCCTTTCTTCTGCTACATTTGGGTTTAGTTTTTCTAGCTCCTTGTTCCTTGAGGTATAAACTTAGGTTGTTTATTTGAGATTTATTTATTCATGTATTTATTTACTTTAATTATTTATATATATATATTTTGAGACAGGGTCTTGCTCTGTTGCCCAGGCTAGAATGCAGTGGTGTGATCACAGGTCACTACAGCCTTCACCTCCTAGGCTCAAGTGATCCTCCCACCTCAGCCTCCAGAGTGGCTGGGACTACAGGTGTGCACCAACATGTCTGGCTAATTTTTAAATTTTTTGGAGAGACAGGGTGTCACCATGTTGCCCTGGCTGGCTTCTTCTTTTTTAATGTAGGTGTTTATCACTGTAGCTTCCCTCTTATTACTGTTTTGGCTGTACCCTGTACGTCTTAGTATGTTATGTTTCCATTTTCATTTGTCTTGAGATATTTTTATTTTTAATTTTAATTTTTAATTAATTAATTTATTTTTAAGACGGAGTTTTGCTGTTGTTACCCAGACTGGAGTACAATGGCACAATCTCTGCTCACCGCAACCTCCGCCTTCTGGGTTCAAGCAATTCTCCTGCCTCAGCCTCCCGAATAGCTGGGACTACAGGTGCATACCACCATGCCCAGCTAATTTTTGTATTTTTAGTAGAGATGGGGTTTCACTTTGTTGACCAGGATAGTCTCGATCTCTTGACCTCGTGATCCACCCGCCTCGGCCTCCCAAAGTGCTGGGATTATAGGCGTGAGCCACCGCGCCCGGCGTCTTAAGATATTTTTAAAATTTTCTTTTGATTTCCTCTTTTACTCAGTGGTTGTTCAAGAGTATGTTATTTAGTTTCCATGTATTTGTGAGTTTTTCCATTTTATTGCTGATACTGATTTCTAGTTTCATTCCATTGTGGTCAGAAAAAAATACTTGATATGATTTCAATCTTCATAAGTTTTTTAAGACTTGTTATGTAACTTAACACATGAAATATCTTGGAGAATGTTTTATGTATACTTGATAAAAATGTGTATTCTGCTGATGGTTGAAAAGTTCTGTGTATGTCTGTTACATCTATTTGGTCTATAGTCTTGTTCAGGTTCACTGTTCCTTTATTGATTTTCTGTCTGAATTTTCTATCTATTATTATAAGTGGGGTATTGAAGTCCCCTATCATTATCGTGTTGCTTTCAATTACTCTTTTCAAATCTGTCAATATTTGCTTTATATACTTAGGTGCTGTGATTTTGGGTGTGTATATATTTAAAGTTGTTATATCTTCCTATTGAACTGAATCTGTCATTATGTAATGCCTTTCTTTGTTTCTAAAGACAGTTTTTGACTTAAAGTCTCCTTTATCTGTTATGTTTAGCCATTTCTGCTTTCTTTGGCTACCATTTGCATGGAACTTCTTAATTCATCTTTTTCCTTTTAGCCTATGTATGTCCGTAAATCTAAACTGAGTTTCTTGCAGGCAATATTTAGCCGGATTCTTTTTTAGGGTCCATTTGGCCACTCTGTTTCTTTTTCTGTTGCATTCAGTCCATTTACATTTAACATAATTATTGATATGAGAGGATTTACTATTGCCATGTTGTTAACTGTTTCCTGCTTATCTTGTGGTTCTTTTATCCCTCTTTTTCTCTCTTGCTGTCTTCTTTTGTGCAGGCTGGTTAGCCGGACCCTCAGGCAGCAGCTGGAAAAATGTGCAAACAAACCTCTTCCAGGGAGAAACTGGGGACTGGGCATTTTAGCCCTTTCTCTCTGGTCTGATTCTAGGGGCTACAGCCACTGGAAATGCTTACTTGCCTGTTCAAATCATCTCTCTGTTCTCCGAAGTTGAGAGAAACTTGTGAATGTCGAGTCCCTTCTGCTCCCAGAGATAGGTGATTTAGGGGCCAGGCCCTTGGGTGGGAGTTATAAAAGTTGAAGCACTTGATGTGTGCATAGACTCCTTCTAGGGTGAATCTGCAGACCTGATTTATCGCTAGAGTAAACCAAGGGAGAAGGCGCAGAAGGCCATACTCCATTCAGGCTCTTGGAGGTCTGTTTTTATCTGTCCTGTTGGCTCCCAGATGTAGGCTGGCCAGAAGCCCAACCCTCAGGCAGCAGCTGGAAAAGTGTGCAGACAAACTCTTTCCAGAGAGAAACTGGGAACTGGGCATTTTAGCCTTTTCTGTATAGACTGATTCTGAGGGCTATGGCTGTTGGAAGTGCGTATACACCAATTCAAAACCACATCTTTGTTCTCTGCAGTCCAGGGAAACTTGTGAATGCCAAGGGCCCTTTGCTCCCAGGGTTTGATTTAAAGCCCAAACCCTCTGGGAAGAACCATAAAAGTTAGAGTACTATGTGTGGTCCAAATCCTTCACTCCTCAGGGAGAAGGTGGGAGTTGGAGATTCCTTCCCCAGTTGTGAAGCGTTGTACCTGGGGTGGAGTTTATGCTTGAATGTGTCTCAGCTTTTTCTACCTGTTTTAATGTGGCTATTTTCTCAGTTTCCCAGTATATAAGAATCTCTCAGTTTCTGGCTTTCTCTCAGAGGGAATTGATCCATGTATAGATGTTTATTTTGTGCATCCATGGGAGGAGGGAAAGTCAGGAGCATCCTATTCCACTACTTTGCTGATGTCTTTTCTTTTTTTAAAGTACATTTTACTATTATTGTTTACATTCAGTGTACTGAATCCCCTAGCTGTGTCCTTTGAGAGAGCTTAGAACCAATAACACCACAGCAGCAATAAACACATCTATCATCTATGTGTCATTAGTCAGTGAAAATAATTAGGGTCCTTGGAGATATACTTAATCCCAGAGCTGGAGCAAGAACATATAAGATTAGCCTGGAACATTGTGGTCTCAGAAAGTAATAATGTGCTCATAAAATGATAGAAGTATGCAAAAAAAAAAAACCCCACAAGATCCAACCTGAAGGAGCTACAAATGGCCAAATCTGGGACACACTGAGCAACAAAATAAATAACAATAGCAATAAATTATAATCCATAGAATACAATAAGTATCCATGAATCCATAGTGATGTTAGTTAATTTTTTTTTTTTGAGATGGAGTTTCACTCTTGTTCCCCAGGCTGGAGTGCAATAGTGTGATCTCAGCCCACCACAACCTCTGCTTCCCAGGTTCAAGTGATTCTCCTGCCTCAGCCTCCTAAATAGCTGGGACTACAGGCACGTGCCACCATGCTTGGTTAATTTTGTATTTTTGGTAGAGACAGGGTTTCACCATGTTGGTCAGGCTGGTCTCAGACTCCTGAGCTCAGGTGATCCACCTGCCTTGGCCTCCCAAGGTACTGGGATTACAGGCACGAGACACTGCACCCAGCTGATATTAGTTAATTAATGGGAGAAATGGGGTGGCTTCTCCTTACAGTAAAATTTCAATGAATAAAAGTGGAAGGAATGAAGGAGATAGACAATCACCATTGGGCAAACGTCATAGTAATAATTATTACAGGCAGGGATCGTTGATGGTTACTAAAATCAGTGGATAGAGTAGGATGAGAAAGAGGATATTTTCTCAGTCTTCTCATAAGATATTTATTGATTGCAAAGGAAAAAATGGTACCTTGAGAGTAGAGAAACCTGACAAACACCGCCTTAATCAAGTGATTAGAGTTTACATTGCCAATCATAAGACACATTTACATCACTTACACCTAATGTACACTGAAAAGAACAGATCACTTCTGTGGTCTTCTTGCCAAAAATACCTAACCTGAATCTGATCATGAAAAACATCAGACAAAACCATCTTAGGGACATTCAACAAAATCCCTGACCAATATCTTTCAAAAGTGTCAAGGGTATGAAAGGCAAAGAAAGACTCAGAGACTATCATGGAGTGGCAGAGACTAAGGAGACATGACAGTTAAATGCAACACGGTATCCTGGATCTGATCTTGAATCAGAAAAAGGACATTAGTGGAAAACTGGTGAAATCCAAATAAAGTCTGTAATTTAATTAATAGCATTGTATCAGTGTATTTTTCTTAGCTTTGATAAGTGCACTATGGTTGTACGAGATATTAGCACTAGGGGAATCTGGGTGAAGGGTATATGGCAGTGCTCTGTACTGTTTTCATAATGTTACTGTAAGTCTAAAATTATTTCAAGATAAAACACTAAAACTGTGGAATATGTGGAACATAAATTGTGTGCCTAGGTGTAGTGGGGCAACTGTTGAAGTAGGGATCCATTTGGAGTTTATTTCAAATTGTCCAGGCAAGAAATGATGGTGTTTTACAATACAGTGGTTATAATTGGGAAATGAGATACTGGATTCTGGTTATATATGGAATGTGTAACCAACAGGGTTTGGTTATAGTGGGAAGCAAAAGAGAAGAGCCGAGGATATATGGAGACCTCTTAGAAGGTATTAATACTTCCTTGACTCTCTGTTTCCCAGAGTACTAGGCCTCTTAAACAATCTAGGGACAGGATACCTATAGGACAAGTGATAGAAATGAAGGTGTAAGAAATGAAGAACCAGCAGGCTGAGGACAGAGAGAGAATTGGCATTGTTGGAATAGAGATGCCCAGAAGAGATGGTGTTTGCTGTAATCTAAATCCAGTTTTCACCTGTAACTGACATTGATATCTCTCTAAGACAAAGGGCACAATGCAATCATAAGGGGAAACATGAATTGAGAAAATAATGGCTAGTCAAACAGAGAAGGAACTTCTGATGAGCCATGCCATCATTTGCCTGCAAAGCCAAAAATATCTACTCTCTGGCCCTTTACAGAAAAGTTTGCCAACTCCTAGCTTAAGCAGTCAGGAGATAGGAACAGGTGTAATGTGTGCTGCCTGACATGTAGGGCAACAAAAACATTGAGATGTAAGATGGAAAAAGCTGACAGTAAAAGACCACATTAATCTATAGATCACCTTTATTAACAGCCTTTATCTGATGGACAAAAAAAAAACCCTTGGCTCCACTGGCATCACTTTGAAGTGTCTATCCTTATTTCTATAATGGTCTCTTTGTGATGGAATTGAGACATCCATCCCACTGTTGAACCTGTCACACTGTATTTATTTTCTCCTTATGCCTATTTTTGGCCCCCTTCTTATTTCTTTTCTGTAATCCCCCCCCCAATCTCCTTTGTTCAGTCTTTGTTTTTCTCCCTTAGATGCTCACCAGAGTTTGACAGCGTGATTACTTAATACTCACCTGCCAAATTAACTGACTTATTTTACCAACTGGGTGGATATGCAATACCTTGACACTTGCTATTTGAGTATTTTACTGATTTTTTATATGTCCATGATGAATAAATAGAGGTACAAGTATTCAAATATTGGTAATTGGCCTGTTTCGTATTAAAGTATGCATCACAGTGTATATTGTCTCACTGTTTGACTTCAGTTCAGTGAGGATTAATCAGTTAATATTAAAGTTAGTAATCCTTCCATCCTTCTTTGCTTTCTAAACTCCCTTTCCATTTCTTCAGGTTGGGATGTTTACAAGAAAGGAGAAAGGGCAAAGTGAGCAATGTGAATAACAGAGTAGCCCAGTTATTTGAAAGAACTACTCCTGTAGTTAGCAAACACTTAACTTTAAAATGGCCTCTGAGTCTATTGTACCAACCAAATGTTATTGACAACCGTCTGGTAGTGCTGCTTGTTTGTTTATTCCATTGGAGGGTTCAGTTACATTTCCCAGTACAAAACACACTATCATCATTAAAACACATAAGACTGTCCCCTCCCTCTCTCCCTCCCTTCTTTCTTTGTTGATTCTTTGATTCCTTCCTTCCCTTTCATCATCATACCTTACTCTTTCCCTTACCCCCAATGGCAATAATTCTAACATGTCTAATATGTATATTCAAATTTGTATGTATCCTTGTAGAATATGTAAGGTTATTTTGTGGGCGTGTTAAAAAATTTACATTAATGGCAATGTAAATTCGGATTCATATCCAAAACATGGGTAGATATAATATTTTCATTCAGAGCATGCCCTTAATATCTACCCATGTTTTGGGTATCTATCTACTTCGTTGCTTTGAACTGCTGTATGATATGCTACAGAGTGCATCTCTCACATTTTACTTTTCCATTATTCCCCTGAGATAGACACTTGGGTTGCTCCGAGTTCCTCTATTACAGGTTCCTTTACCACAGATAACATTCCTTATAAAGGTCCCCTTTTGGGCCGTGTGTGGCTTTCTCTTGGATGCAGTCCCTGAAGTGGTACTATTGGATAGGGCAGTGAATACTCTGATCAAATGCTGCCAGGTAGCTCTCCATAATGGTTGCACCAATGTGTGTGTGTTTGTGTGTGTATGCATGTTCTCAGAGCCTAAGGTGAAATATTATGTGTCAGTCATTATCCTTGAAAATTCATGAAGCCAGATTGGGGACCAGTGTTTGGAGTGAGGAAAATGATGTAATCACATTAGTTTTTCTGCTGAAATTCAGTCTGCATTATTAATAATAAAAATAACCACCATGAAAAGCATACTTAGTGTGTACCAGGGACTGTGCTGAGTGTTTTCCATTCTTTGTCTTATTTAATCTTCACAATAATGCTATGAAGTAGATGTTGGTAATAAAACTTCTGTTTCAAGAATTGAAAACCCAGGTTCAGTTTTAGTGACTTGTTGAACTGGTAAATTTCAGACCTGGGATGGGAATCAGGTCTGTCTAACTCTAAAGCTTGTGCTCTTAATCACAATGCTATGAAGGCTTCCCTCTCATCCCTTTATCTCAAAGACCTTTTTGAGATACTTGGTACTTTCCCCTATCATATCTCTGTGTGCTATAAATTTTAGAACATCAGGTTAATGGGGTGGAGGCAGAGGAGACGGAGAGAAGTTATAGGATGGACCACTGAAGCTTTGGGCGTGCTCTCCTATATACCATAGGAGAACATATTTGTATTCTGGCTTATAGCTCAGTTGCTTTAATTTTGATGAATGCGAATCAGTCTCTCAAGTGATAAAATCATGTATTTTGAAATATCAGAACTGAGGCCAAGATCCTGAAACTGACAATGAACAACGGATGCTCTCTTAATTGACCTACACTTAATTATGCTGCTAGAGGAACTGCTTCTCTCCGTTCACCTGTGTACCATACTTGCCCATACTTAATGTTGCCCACAGAATACTGAATACTAAAGTTGCAGCTGGCAGACTACTCTCCACTGTACATGAACACTTCTATTCCTACGAATTGAATGCCATGCTTAACAGAGATGGTTGTGTTTGTTCCAAACCTGTTTGTGCCAGTTGTAGTTAGTATTGTAAATTCTATAATTTAAATACATATTAAATGAATAGATGAAACGTGAGTGTAATGTTTCTATGAAAAGTAGATTGAATATATTTATGAAACTCAATAAATATGAGTTGCTAAAAAAGTTATTGACAGATGTGGGGAGGCAACTGTAAATACTGGGAAAATCATTAAATTTCTAGGCAGATTCTCAGGAGTATCAGTTCTCAATCCACTGAAGAAACTGAATCTGGAAGTCATGTATGATCAATTTTGGGTGTGGCTTATTCAAGAAAGAGTATATACGACTCCAATTAGTAGATTCGTCCTCAAAGAGCTTGACATTTCATCAGAATATTAGCAAATAGAGGTACATTTGTATTTTAAGTTAAATCCAACAGTTAATGTATGACTGTCATTTTTATAGCTTGCAGCTTTACCTGATTTACCCTGGTATGCCAGTAGCATGGCTCAGTCCAAGTCTGAAAGCCTCAGGACCAGGGAAGCCAGTGGTTTAATTCTTAATTTGAGGCCAGAGGCCTGAGAACCCCAGGGAAGGGGGACACTGGTATAAGTCCTGGAGTCCAAAGGCCAGAGAGCCTGGAGTTCTGATGCCCAAGGGCAGGAGAAGAGTGTCCCAGCTCCAGGAGAGAGGAAATCACCTTTTCTCTGTGCCCTTTTTGTTCTGTTTGGGAACGCCAGTCAATTGGATGGTGGCTGCCCACATCAAGGGTGTCTAAATAGAATAAAAAAGGAAGAGAAAAAAAGGTGATTTCTTCTCTCTCAGGGCTGGGACATTTGTCTCCTGTCCTTGGACATCAGAGCTGCAGGCTCTCTGGCGTTTGGACTCCAATACTTATACCACATCAAGGGGAGATCTTCTCTACTCAGTCCATGGATTCACATGTCAATATTCTCTGGAAACGCCCTCACATACACACCCAAACGTAATGCTTTACCAGTTCTCTAGATGTTCCTTAATCCAGTCTAGTTGACACCTAAAATTAACTATCACAATGGCTAACCATATACTCATATTGCACTGGGCAAACCCTTCTCCTGAGGATCTGTGCTTGAAGAGGCCAGCTGTTACCCACTCTTATCTTGCGTTACATGCACCAATACCAGGGTAAGTATTTTCTAATTAGTAAATATATATATAAGGTCAACTCATTTTTATCAAAGTTTGAAGGAATCCAAATACCTGGGTACAGTGTGGAGCCAGTGCCACACCAAACACCGTCTGCTAGCAGTAATTTTTTTTTTTTTGAGACAGAGTCTTGCTCTGTCACCCAGGGTGGAGTACAGTGGCACAATCTCAGCTCACTGCAACCTCCACCTTCTGGGTTCAAGCGATTCTCCTGCCTTAGCCTCCCGAGTAGCTGGGATTAGAGGCGGGTGCTACCACATCTGCTAATTTTTGTATTTTTAGTAGAGACGGGGTTTCACCATGTTGGCCAGGCTGGTCTTGAACTCCTGACCTCAGATGATCTGCCCACCTTGGCCTCCCAAAGTCCTGGGATTACAGGTGTGAGCCCCCACACCTGGCCAGCAGCTACTTTTTAATCTACCTTTGAATGTGTTTATTTTGCATTAAGGAGAACCTTTTACACTCTCACACATGGAAAGGTCTGAACTTTCAGGATCTCTTTGAAGGTTGCTGCTTCTGGCTGCTGAGGTCTCAGAGGAACTTTTCATTAAAATGATCTTAACCCCTTATAACACAGGGGCAATGGCATTAAATGGCTCCCTATTGCTTCCTAATGACTTTCCCTTTGAGACTGTGGTTCTTAACAGTTTTGGAAGCCACATACCTCTTTGAAGATCAAGTGAAAAATTTGGGCCCTCTTCCCTACAATGCATATACATTTGTCATATACATTTCTGGGAGGGGTTTTAGACTTCTTAAAGCTCATCCATGGATCCAGTTTGATTACTTCAGCTGTACTTGATGCCACCTGGGAAAGTAAGAGGTCTCGGTTGTCCTTGGCTTTGCCATTAACTAGTTAGGTCACCTTAAGCAATCTGTTAACTTCTTTGGGCCTCACTTTCCTTATTAGGAATTTACAAAGGATTTATCATATTTTAATTTCAACAATCCAGTTCTACCACATAATTCTATTCTGACTCTCTAGTCTTTTTTTTTTTTTTTTAATCAAAAGGAACTTGGCTTTAATCTCCGAAAAAGCCTTAAATCACTGTTTCTTGCAGAACAACAACAACAAAAAAATGGGAACAACTAAAAGTGGACGGTGTCTAGAGACATTATTTTGTCTTTTGTCAATACAAACATGTATTGATGGCCTATTATGTGCCCAGTCCTATGCAAAAGCACTGGTGTTTCACAGATAAATGTCTCCATCCTTGCTTCCCAGAGTGGGGGAGGTTTCATTGCACTTGCACATACATTTTCTGTTTTAAGAAGTACGAAAAGACCCAGTTATGCGAGTTTCCCTGGACCTGAATAAAATCCACTTAAATGGTTTCTATTCAGGCATTTCCTGGCAGCTATGCTTCTAATTCAGCTCCCTGCTTCAGGGGAAAAGCTAATGTATGGAGAACCAGGCTTCTTTGCCATTCTGCATCTAGATGCTTGCCAGAGAGCAGCTTTTCATTCTTAAAGGGACCAGGCCTTTCTTCTTTGAAACCTTCGAAAACACCTCTCAACAGCACACTTTGCAAGCAGTCAAACTATAGTTTCCTAACACCCACATTGCTTTCCTGCATCCCAAGCCAGAGGAAAAAGTCTGCAGGGTTGAATGGTTTATGGGGATACAATAGAACATTGAGAAGCTCTCATTTTTATTTACTTATTTGATAATCTGCTACTTATTTTATTTTTCCTCTTTTGTTCAGTCTTTGTCTTTCTCCCTTTGATACTCACTCGTTTCTGACAGCATGATTACTTAATACTCACCTGCCAAATTAACTGACTTATTTTACCAACTGGGTGGATATACAATACCTTGACACTTGCTATTTGAGTATTTTACTGAATGTAAAAAAAAAAAATTGTCCCCAGCGTTATCTTATCCAAAGGCAAAGCCCTAGGGCTTCTTTTATTTTTTTTTAAAAAGCCATTTGTTGCTTTTATATTTATAAACCACGTTTGGTTATAATACACGTTGCACTATAAGACAGAGCCAACCAGTATTCTCCTTCCAGCTACAAAGGATGAAGGATATATGTATAAACATATACTCCAGTTTAACTCTGTGGAAATTATTCTGCTATCTCCCAATAAGAATATGTCTTTGTTTACAAAGATTTAGTCCCTGGATTGGGCCAATTTAGCTATTTTTTGTTTGACATTTTTTTCTGTATACAGTCCGCAATGGATAAATACAAGTTTTCCAAATACTAGAAAACTGTCTTCTTTTATGTGAAGTGGAATTAATGACATTTTTTTCTCTTACTTTTCTAGAAAGTAATAAACTGCCCACCTCCAGCACATACGTTTTTCCCAATAGATTAGTATGAAGGGGTAAAAGGTAGAAAAGGGTTAAATAAGAACTCACACATAAAAATTTTCCCATTTTCTCAAACAAATCCTATACTATATTGCCTCTGGATCTGATATAATTAGGATGGTTTAAAGCACAAGATGCTTCACAAGGAAATTTAGTTTACTTTCTATTTGATCTACATGATTCCCGAATCTATAGGCTTTGCCCCTTCTAATTTTGGTTTCCTAGAAATAATTTAAGTCTCTACAACGTCTACTCTAGAAGTGGTTCTCTAAGTGTGGTCTGGGAACCCTGGACCTTTCACAAGACCTTTTCAAGGGATAGACAAGATAAAAACTGTTTTTATAATAATATGGAGACATCATTTTCTTATTAAAGTCCCATTTCTTCTTGAGTGTATAAAGGTTTCCAGAGGCTATATGGTGTCTCAGCAGACTGAATGCAGCAGCAGGTATTTGAAGCAGCTGTCTTCTTTTAAACTAGACATTAAAGAGATGTGCAAACATATAAAACAATGCCATTCTTGTATTTTTTCTTTTGGAAAATATAGCTCCTTCTCATTCAACATAGTATTTATATTAACATGTAAATGATCTATTGTTATCTTTAGATGAATTAATAAATATTTTTAAAATTCTCTGTTTTTATTTCTAATATGATAAATATAAATAGCTATACCCATATAAACAAAAGGTTTTGGGGGTTCTCAGTAATTTATAAGAGTACAAGAGATTCGACTGGGTGTGGTGGTTCATGCCTGTAATCCTAGCACTTTGGGAGTCTGAGGAGGGCGGATCATCTAAGTTCAGGAGTTTGAGACCAGCCTGACCAACATAGTGAAATGCAGTTTCTACTAAAAATACAAAAATTAGTCGGGTGTGGTGGTGGACACCTGTAATCCCAGCTACTAGGGAGGCTGAGGCAGGAGAATCACTTGAACCCAGGTGGTGGAGTTTGCAGTGAGCCGAGATTGCGCCACTGCACTCCAGCCTGGGTGACAGAGCAAAACTTTGTCTGTAAAAAAAAAGTACAAGAGGTTCTGAAACCAATAAGTTTGAGAACTACTGCTGTGTTAACATACATGAGTGGTCCAACAAAGTAAAAAAAAATAAAAGAGAAACAGAATAGTAAAAATTTAGAAAATAAATTAATATGGAGCTTGAGGAGTTTTTTTTTTTTTTTTTTTTTGAGACGGAGTTTCGCTCCTTACCCAGGCTGGAGTGCAATGGCGCGATCTCGGCTCACTGCAACCTCTGCCTCCTGGGTTCAAGCAATTCTCCCACCTCAGCCTCCTGAGTAGCTGGGATTATAGGCACGCGTCACCATGCCCAGCTAATTTTTTTTCTTTTTTTTTTTTTTTAGTAGAGATGGGGTTTCACCATGTTGACCAGAATGGTCTCGATCTCTTGACCTCGTGATCCACCTGCCTCGGCCTCCCAAAGTGCTGGGATTACAGGCTTGAGCCACCGCGCCCGGCCACGAGGGTTTTTTTTTTTTATAAGATAGCAATAACATCTGTAAATTTCAATGCTATTGTAATTGTATGCTTTACAAAGATTCATTGGTGTGACATTACACATTCCCTGTCTATGAATCTGCCCAAATTTAGAAACTCAGGGCTAATTGCCATTGCTCTTTGTAATTTGATCATTGTTAAATAGATGACTGTTTCTTCATTTGCCACTGAAATACAGTATTTATCCAGTGTTACATAGGTGAGGTTAGTGGCATTTACCATTTGCTCTGTTTTCCCGTATTTTCTTGGTTCTGGAAGATAAACAGTATTTGGTGAATTATATAGTACAGTTATCTATGATCATGTGAAATTCATATCTGCCATTTGTTAATTAACTTAAAAAGGTGGTAGCTTCAAGCAAAATAACTTAATGGTGTTGATGAAACTGTAACAATTTGATGTGAGAGCTGGATCTTCGTAATTATTTATATTTCCTGTAATCTTACATTCTTTCATTCTTTCCGTTCTTCACAGAGGACTGTGTCCAGTTCTAGACAATTTAAATAGGAGTGTGGAACATTTAGAGAGATATTTTATAGAAGAGAAGCTCAAATTAATTAAGACTATTTCGCTTGGAAAAGAGAACTTAACAGAAATCTCCAAGTATAGAGAGCCTTGTTTTGCAGAGGATAGAAACCAGCTGTCCTAAAACTCAAAGGACACTAGAATAAGAGGACGTGGACTTAAAATATAGTCAGATGGACTTAGTTAAGATACACTGAACACGTTTCTACGCAGCAAAGTCTAGTAGACTCTGGAGTGGGTTCTTGAAGGCAGCTGTGGACTTTCTTTCTCTGGGGTCTTAGGAATTTGGCACTGTTTTCTTTTTTTTTTTTTTTTGGAGATGGAGTCTCACTGTCACCCAGGCTGGAGTGCCGTGGCTCGATCTCTGCTCACTGCAACTTCCCCCTCCCAGGTTCAAGTGATTCTCTTGCCTCAGCCTCCCAAGTAGCTGGGATTACAGATGTGAACCACCATACCTGGCTAATTTTTGTATTTTTAGTAGAGACAGGGTTTCACCATGTTGGTCAGGCTGGTCTCAAACTCCTGACCTCAAGTGATCCACCTACCTCGGCCTCCCAAAGTGCTGGGATTACATGCATGAGCCACTGCCCTGGCTGACACTGTTTTCTTGTTGATCAGTTGGAGGCAGAGGTTTGATGATACTTGTAAATATCACTTCAGCATTTCAACATTTAAAACACTTTCATTGAAACCTCTGAAGGGGGCAGAAAGGTCTTTGTAAAATTATATCTGAATATTATAATGAAGAGGGAGAAAAGACAGAGAGGAGACCATAAATGCACAGAATTCAGCACCAGGGGTGGTTTCTACCTGTGTGCCTAGTTCCGTTCATCTCCTATAGTTCATATTCTACCCAGCACTCAGGACGATCTTTTTCCTTATTTTAAAAATACTACATCAGATATAGATTGTATTGTAGTAAACTATAAATAATGTAAAATTTACCATTTGACCATTCGTAAGTGTACAATTTGGTATTAAGTGCATTCACACTCTTGAGCAACCATCACCACCATCCATCTTGAGAACTTCTCTACCTTGTAAAACTGAAGCTCTATATCTGTCAAACATTAACTGCTGATTGCCCACTCCTCCCAGACCCAGGTAACCAATATTCCACTTGTCTCTGTGAACTTTAATGAGCTTTTAAAAGAGCATATCAGGGCACAGAATTTCTTTGCCTCAATCCTTGCTGTGGCTTTTCATGACGGTTAGCACACATTCTCAGTAACTTGCTGTGGCTCTGCCTGCCTCTATGACCCCATCTCAGATATTTTCTCCCATGTTCATTGCATCCCATGACTTTGCCTTGTTTTGTCCCTCTAAGATGCTCATAATGGGGACTGTTTCTTTCCTTGAATAGTTTTGCCCTAGAGCTTTGCATGGCTTCCTCCTCATTATTTGGTCTCAGCTCCAGTATGACCTCTTTGTTTTCTTTTGTTTGGTTTTGAGTCTTGCTTTGTCACGCAGGTTGGAATGCAGTGGCACTATCTCCACTCACTGCAACTTCTGTCCCAGGTTCAAGCTATCCTCTTGTGCCTCAACCTCTGGAGTATCTGGGATTACAGGTGTGTGCCACTACACCCGCCTAATTTTTGTATTTTTAGTAGAAATGGGTTTTCACCATGTTGGCCAGTCTGGTCTCAAACCTCTGACCTCAAGTGATCCACCCACTTCAGCCTCCCAAAGTGCTGGGATTCCAGGTGTGAGCCACCACACCGGGCTCACCTCTTTGTTTTTTGTTTTTGTTTTTAAGAGGCAGGGTCTCACTCCATTGTGCAGGCTGGAGTGTGGTGGCTGATCACAGCTCACTGTAATCTCAAGCTCCTGGACTCAGGCAAGACTTTGGCCTTAGCCTCTCAAATAGCTGGAATTACAGGCACCTACCACCATGTCCAGCTAAATTTTATTTTTTTAATTTTTTTGTAGTGATGGGGTCCTGCTTTGTTGCCCAGGTTGGTCTGGAACTCCTGGCTTCAAGCAATTCTCCCACCTTGGCCTCCCAAAGTGCTGGGATTACATATGAGCCATCATGCCCCAGTATGACCTCTTTAGAGTAGCCTCCCTGACAACTTAGTGTAAAGAAGCATTCTCTCACTTTTCTCTTCCTTACTATGTTATTTTTATTTTCCTAATAGCATTTATAACTGCCTGGAAGTACTTTATCTACCTTCAAAGTATATCCAGAATATGGCTGCTTCTCACCACTGCACTCTTACCTCCCTGATCTAAACCACTGTCATCTGGCACTGGGATGGCCATGGCAGTCTCTGCACTTGCTCCACGTTGTTCTACCCTCACTGGCCTTTTCTCAACAATCAGGCAGAGCATCCTTTTAAGACAGAAGTCAGATTATGTGGGTTTCCATTCCTCTCAGAGTGAAAGATGAAATATTTTTGTGTTAGTCTGTTCCTGCACTGTTATGAAGAAATACCTGAGGCTGGGTAATTTATAAAGAAAAGAGGTTTACTTGGCTCACAGTTCTGCAGGGTGTATAGGAAGCATAGCACCGTCATCTACTTCTAGGGAGGCCTCAGAAAGCTTAAGATCATAGTAGAAGGAAAAGGGGGTGCAAGTGCATCACACAGAGAGTGAGGGAGCAAGAGGGTGGGGGGTGCCAGAATCTTTTAGACAACCAGATCGCCCATGAATTCAGAGCAAGAACTCACTCATCACCAAGGGGATGGTGCTAAGCCATTCACAAGGGGTCCACCCCCATGATCCAAACACCTCCCACCAGGCCCCATCTCCAACACTGGGGATTACATTTTGACATGAGATTTGGAGGGCACAAAACATCCAAACCATATTATTCCATCCCTGGCCACCCAAATCTTATGTCCTTCTCATATTGCAAAATATAATCATCCCCGGCCAATAGTCCCCCAAGCCTTAACTCATTCTAGCATCAATTCCAAAGTCTAAAGTCTCATCTGAAATTCATCTCCTTCCTACTATGAGCCTGTAAAATTAAAGCAAGTTATTTACTTGCAGGATACAATGGTGGTACAGGCATTGGGTAAACATTACCATTCTAAAAGGGAGAAATTGATTTTTAATTACAGTCCAATTGCAGTCCTCCCCTGAAGATGCCCTTTCATTCTCTGCCACATGGCTAGAGTGCAAATTTTCTAAACTTTATGCTCTGCTTCCCTTCTTTTAGAGAGGGGCTATAGGCCCCCAAGTCTGAAACCCAGCAGGACAGACATTAAATCTTAAGGCTCCAAAATAATCTCATTTGACTGCATATCCCTCATCCTGGTGCAAGGGGTGGGCTCCCAAGGTCTTGGGCAGCTCCACCGCTGTGGCTTTGCAGGGTGCAGCCCTCATGGCTGCTCTCACAGGTTGGAGTTGACTGCTTGTGGCTGCAAGCTGCCCATGGTTCTACCATTCTGGAGTCTGGAAGGTGGTGGCCCTGTTCCCACAGCTCCACTAGGCAGTGCCCTGGTGGGGACTCTGTGTGGGGGCTCCAACCCCGCATTTCCCCAGCACATTGCCCTAGTAGAAGTTCTTTGTGAGGGCTCTGTCCCTGCAGCAGGCTTCTGCCTGGGTACCCAGACTTTCCCATATTTCCTCTGGAATGTGGGGAGCTGCCAAACCTCCCTCACACTTGCATCATTTGCACCTGCCGACTTAACACCATGTGGAAGTCACCAATGCTTATGGCTTGCACCCTCTGGAGTGGCGGCCCCAGCTGTACCTGGGGCCCTTTGATCTGTGGTTGGAGCTGGGGCAGCCATTATGCAGGGAGCAGTGTCCTAAGGCTGAGCAGGGCACAGGGCTGGGCCTGGCCCCTGAAACCATTCTTTTCTCCTAGGTCTCTGGGCTTACGATGGGAGGGGTTGTCTCCAAGAGCTCCGAAATGCCTATGAGGCGTCTTTCCCATTGTCTTGGATATTAGCATTTGGCCTTCTTTTAGTCATGCTAATCTCTCTAGCAAGTGGTTGCTCCACAGTCCTGTTGTATTCCTCCCCTGAAAATGTCTTTTCTTTCTCTGACATGTGGCTAGGCTTCAGATTTTCCAAACTTTATGCTCTGCTTCCCTTTCAAATATAAGCCCCAACTTTAAGTCATTCCTTTGCTTCCACATCTGGTCATAGGTTTTTGGAAGCATCCATGTAGCATTTTTTTTTTTTTTCTTTTTGAGACTGGATCTCTGTTTCCCAGGCGGGAGTGCAGTGGCATGAACAAGGTTCACTACAGCCTCAACTTCCTGGGTTCAAAGCCATCCTCTCATCTTAATCACTATACCTGGCTGATTTTTGTGGAGTTCTCTGTATTTCTTGAATTTGAAATTTGGACTGCCTTGCTAGGCTTGGGACGTTCTCCTGGATAATATCCTGGAACGTGTTTTCTAGCCTGGATTCATTCTTCCATCATATGCAGGTACACTGATCAAGTGTAGATTAGGACTTTTCATATAATCCCATATTTCTTGGAGGCTTTGTTCATTTCTTTTCACTCTTTTTTCTCTTGTCTTGCCTTCTCTTTTTATTTCATTGAGTTGTTCTTCAATCTCTGATATCCTTTCTTCTGCTTGATCGATTTGGCTATTAAAACTTTGCTTCACGTAGTTCTCATGCTGTGTTTTTCAACTCCATCAAGTCGCTTACGTTCTTCTCTAAGCTGGTTATTCTGGTTAGCATTTTGTCTAACCTTTTTTCAAGGTTTTGGGTTTCTTTGCATTGAGTTAGAACATGTTCCTTTAGCTCTGAAAAGTTTGTTATTATCCACCTTCTGAAGCCTGTTTCTGTCAATTCGTCACAGTCCTTCTCAGTCATGTTGTTGAGGAGTTGTGATCCCTTGAAGGAGAAGAGGTGTTCTGGTCTTTGATGGTTTCATCTTTTTTTGCTCTGTTTTTTTCCCTACCTTTGTGGATTTACCTGGCTGTGTTGTCAGGGAGTTGCTTGATGAGGTCGCTTGTCAGCCTGTGGAGGCGCTACTGGGTTTCAAGGGACTCCTCAGGTTACTAGGGAAGCTTCCGGTGTCTTTTTTGTTTATACTGGGAGATTAGGCCCGCCTCTTCTGCTGACCTGCAGGCGCAGCTGGGTTGTCAGGAACACAGTCCCGTTGCTACGTAGGCTTCCTGTGTTTTTTGTTAAAACTATCCAGGACATAGGAGTAGGCAAGGACTTCATGAACAAAACACCAAAAGCATTGGCAACAAAAGCCAAAATAGACAAATGGGACCTAATGAAACTCCACAGTTTCTGCACGGCAAAAGAAACAGTCACTAGAGTGAATCGGCAACCAACAGAATGGGAAAAAATTTTTGCAGTCTACCCATCTGACAAAGGGCTGATATCCAGAATTTACAAAGAACTCAAACAGATTTACAGGAAAAAAACAAACAAGCCCATTCAAAAGTGGGCAAAGGATATGAACAGACACTTTACGAAAGAAGACATATATGAGGCCAACAATCATATGAAAAAATGCTCATCGTCACTGGTCATTAGAGAGATGCAAATCAAAACCACATTGAGATACCATCTCACGCCAGTTAGAATGGCGATCATTAAAAAATCTGGAGACAACAGATGCTGGAGAGGATGTGGAGAAAAAGGAACACTTTTACACTGTTGGTGGGAGTGTAAATTAGTTCAACCACTGTGGAAGTCAGTGTGGCGGTTCCTCAAGGCCTTAGAAATAGAAATTCCATTTGACCCAGCAATCCCATTACTGGGTATATATCCAAAAGGCTATAAGTCGTTCTACTATAAGGACACATGTACACGAATGTTCATTGCAGCACTGTTTACAATAGCAAAGACTTGGAATCAACCCAAATGCCCATTGATGATAGACTGGATTGGAAAAATGTGGCACATATACACCATGGAATATTATGCAGCGATCAGAAATGATGAGTTTGTGTCATTTGTAGGGACATGGATGAATCTGGAGAACATCATCCTCAGCAAACTGACACAAGAACAGAAAACGAAACACCGCATATTCTCACTCACAGGTGGGTGATGAAAAATGAGAACACATGGACACAGAGAGAAGAGTACTAAACACTGGGGTCTATTGGGGGAAATGGGGAGGGCCAGTGGGAGGGGGAGGTGGGGAGGGATTGCCTGGGGAGAAATGCCAAATGTGGGTGAAGGGGAGAAGGAAAGCAAAACACACTGCCATGTGTGTACCTATGCAACTGTCTTGCATGTTCTGCACATGTACCCCCAAACCTAAAATGCAATTAAAAAAAAATAATAAATAAATAAATAAATAAAACACATAGCCCAGTCCCACCCCTCTAGTGGTAGGTTGTGCCCTTCCTCCACTGGGCTGGATCATTCAGGGTTTATCTCAGACTGTGGCAGTGGCTGTGCAACCCCCTAGAGTCAGAGCTTCAGCCCTCTAGGGTTTGTGGGGGAGGATAAGGACCCGCCCAGCCGCACCTGGCTGTCTCCCCCTTTCAGCTTCCTCTCTCTCTGGTCATGGGGTAAGGGCCTGCCCAGCTCCTCCTGCTTGCAGCTCCCTCTCTCTCCAGGCAGAGGGAGAGGGCAGTAGCTCAATCCGCAGGCTCTTAATTCAACTCTGTACTTGTAATTCCTGGTGCTTGACTGGTAAAGATCCCCTGTGTATTGCTGAGGCTTCTGGGGAAGCACTGTATCTGGACTGGAGTGACAGAGGGGAGCCTCTGACTCATCAGTCAGATGCACTTTCTGGGAGAAGCAGCACCCCTCCCTGCCTCAGTCTGTCCTGAGTGGGCTTTGCTCACCATCAGACCAGACCCATTGAAAAGCACCTGGTACCTCAGATGGAGCTAGGAGATCTCTGGATTTCTGTGTGTCTCTCACTCGGTGTTGTGCACCGGAGTTGTGTCTAATCAACCTTCTTAGATATCTCTGATTTTTAATTTTTTTCTAGACAGAGTTCTCCGTGTGTTGCCCAGGCTGGTCTTGAACTCCTGGCTCCAGTGATCCTTCCACCTTGGGCTTCCAAAGTGTTGGGATTACAGGCATGAGCCACTGTGTCTAGGCCCATGCAGCTTCTTGAATGCTTTGCCGCTTAGTAATTTCTTCATCACTCTTAAGTTCAAACTTCCACAGATCCCTAAGACATGGACACAATGCAGCCAAGCTGTTTGCTAAGGTATAACACAGGTGATCTTTGCCCCAGTTCCCAATAAGTTCCTCATTTTTATCTGAGAGCTCATCAGCTTGACCTTCACTGTCTGTATTTCTACCAGACTTTGGTTACATGCACTTAACACATTTCTAGGAAGTTCCAAACTTTCCCTCATCTTCTTGTCTTCTTCTGAGCCCTTCAAACTCTTACAGCTTCTGTCCATTATGAGTTATAATGCTGCTTCCATGTCATCAGATATCTTTATAGCAACACCCCTCTCCTCATTACAGATTTTCTGTCAGGCTGTTTTTGCATTGGAATAAATACCTGAGGTTGGGTAATTTGCAAAGAAAAGGGGTTTAATTGGCTCATGGGTCTGCCAGCTGTACAAAAAGCATGGTGCTGACATCTGCTCCTGATGATGACCTCAAGAAGCTTACAATCATGGTGGAAGGTGAAGGGGGAGCAGGCCCATCACATGGCAAGAGTTGGAGAGAGAGAGACAGGGAAGGTGCCTCACTCTTTTAAACAGTCAGACTTTGCATGAATTCAGGGCAAGAACTCACTCATCACCAAGGGGGTGGTGCTAACGTATTCATGAGGAATCAACCTGGATGATCTAATACGTCCTGCTAGGCCCCACTTCCAACATTGGGGATCACGTTTCAGCATGAGATTTGGAGAAGACACACGTCCAAACTGTATCAATTTGCAAATGACCTACAAGCCTCTTATGATCTGGCTCACTGTGACCTTTCTGACTGTATCTCCTGCTGCTGTCTCACCCATTTTACCCCCACAACATTGATCTCTTTGATGTTCGATGACATCTGAATTAAAAACACCCATGTGCCAGGTAATGAGGACTATTTTACACATAGAAGAAGCATAAAAACTAGTGTGTGGCTTGACATGCCCTACTAGAATCCAAAGTAAAAAGGCCAGTGAGAAAACCAGGCCAGTGAGAAGCCTAGGTTATCTCCTTTTCCCTGCAAGTGCAGGTGGATGGAATCAGCCTGTTACCTTAACTGGGCCTTGCTTGAGAATCAGGCCATATCCATAATGGCAGATATTAAAAGTGCATGCATAAGCCAAAAAGGAAACAGAGCCCTGTGTCTCTTGCTACACCCTGTGGTTTTGTACTGGCGGATTCCTTTTTAACATTCTATAGCATTTATTTATTTATCCAACATATTTATTGTTTCTTGTCTATCTCCAGAATATATGGTCTACATGGTAGGGATTTTCATCTATTTTATTCAGTGCAGTATCCACAAGGCTTAGAATAGTGCCTGCCATGTCGTAGATACTTGTTATGGGTTGTGTGTGTCAACCAAAAAGATATATTGAAGTCGTTAACCCTGGTAGCTGTGAATGTGACCTTATTTGGAAATAAGGGCTTTGTAGATGTAATTGAACTAAGATGAGGTTAGTAGGGTGACTCCTAATCCAACAAGACTGGAGTCTTTATCAAAGGAGGAAAATGCCATGTAACAACAGGTAGGATGCGAATCACGTGGCTGCGAGTCAAGGATGCCAAGGACTGACACCACCACGAAAAGCTAGGAAGACACAAGGAAGGAGTCTACAGAGTCTCAGAGGGAAAATGGCCCTGCCAACACCTTGATGTCAGTGTTCTAGCCTTCAGAACTATGAGAAGATGAATTTCTGTTGTTTTAAGTCACCCAGTTTCTGATACTTTGTTATGGCAGCTCTAGGAAACTCATACAATACTTGAAAATTATTTGTTGAATAAATGCATCTATTGTTAATATATTTATAGTCTGTCTTTTCCACAGGGATGAAAAGTTCTTGAGGACAGAGTCTGTGTCCTCTTCATTGCATCCTTAGTCTCTAGAACAATTCCTGGGCCAAGGAGGTTTTAGAGAAGCAGGATAGAATGATGGGAAAGCATAGGACTCTGTGCCAGGCAACTTGGATTTGTGTTCCAGTTCTACCACCTTTGGGGATGACACTCTCTCTGCATTTGTAGCATGAGTTAGCATACATAAAGCACTCAGAACAGTGCCTGAGTCATTAATCACTCAGTATCTGTCATCTATTATTCTTATTAGCTGGCTTATATGGCATGATGAGACTAAGATTAGAGATGGAAAGTCTTCATCAACTGGAGACTCAAGAGGCCAAGAACTTACTGTGGGACCTCAGGCAAGTAGTTTTGCTTCTTTGGACCTCTGTCTCCTCTTCCATAGAGGAAGGTGTTAGATCGGCCCTCCTAATGTAATTTCCAGCTTTGGCTTTTTGTGAGTCCGTACAGTATATAAACAGGCAAGATTGGTGCTGCTTTCCAAGAGTAGATTGAGGATGTAATACTACATCATAGTACTCATTGTGGGTCATGCCAGAGATTGAGACCTGGTGAGCCTTCATTTGAGGAGAGGAGATACAGAGAAGGGGAACACCTGGTTTTCTCTGATACCCCATCCTTTCAAGTACCTCTCAAGTGCATCCTACTGTACTGGATGGAAATTCAAGTGAAAGATTCCGGGGAATCCTTACAAGCTCATTGGGGCCACTTTATGCTGAAAATTATATTCTTGTGATTCCTTTTTTCTTTTATTGATATGGACCCAACTTAACAAAAAGCATCATTATTTTGGAACAACTCACATTACTGCTTTTACTTGCCAGCATGCCTGGTCTATTATTACTATTATTACAGTTGCAAGACAGGTGCAGTAAATAGGTGCCAGTGAGAGTATGGATTACACAAAAGTCTTGTCAACAGTAGAACAAAAGGAAAATGCAGCACCTGTAACTTCAGGCCCGGCCACAACAGCTTGTATGTCAAGCTGATATATTAACTGGGCTGGTTAGTAATTGGTTGGATACCAGTCAACTCATTCAAATATCAAACCATTTTTGTGTGCAGAAATCATCTAGGCATCCCAGGTATTTTTTTTTTTTTTGAGATGGAGTCTTGCTCTGTCACCCAGGTTGAAGTGCAGCGGTACAATCTTGGCTCACCGCAACCTCTGCTTCCTGAATTGAAGCAATTCTCCTGCCTATGCCTCTCCAGTAGCTGGGACTACAGGCCTGCCACCACGCCTGGTGAATTTTTGTATTTTTAGTAGAGGTGGGAGTTTCACCATGTTGGCCAGGCTGGTCTCAACCTCCTGACCTAAAATGATCTACCCTCCTTGGCCTCCCAAAGTGCTGGGATTACAGGCACGAGCCACCATGTCTGGCTGGCACCCCAGATTTCAACTAATCTTACTACTGGCACCATTGTTATCCTAGACTTTTTGCAGAGGGCTTATCAATGCATGTAAGTTCTCATGTCATCCAGGTTGGGGTGGTGGAGAGAAAAGTAACAATGAAGTCAAATTCCACTAGGTCACATTGCTTTTCTCAGAAATGGGCCACACAATTGGAAATTAACATTGACAAGGGGAGCAGAAAGATCATGGTTCTTGAATACCCTACCCCTCACTTCTGGTGTGATCTTGGCCAAGTTACTTGCATTCACTCATCTGTAGATGGGTGGTAAAGGAACCTGTTGTACCCACTTTACAGGTTTATTTCAATCACAGATAAAAGAATATACATGCAGGTGTGTTATAAAATATAAGATACTATGCAAAAGTTAGTTATCATTATGGCTTACGATTACTGCATGAGCGTAGTACAGGAAGAAGTGTTTTGCAGTGGATTTTTGGTAGTAGTATAACAGAATAAAAGCATTTAAAACCAGTAATGCATCTAATAATCTTGTGACATTATGACAATTAGTGGCTGCAGGGCAACTTCAAGTGCAATGGAGCATTAAAAATTTGTGAAACTTCTAATGGAGTAAAAATTGATAACTGTCTCTAGTTTTCCCTCCCTTCCTGACAGAGAATTCTACAGCTGTACTCTTTGTCATGTTCCTTTGCTGTTTCTCCTACTAGAGTAGGTGGAGTACATTTCTCTACCCTCTTGATGTTGGCCATGGACTTGCATTGGCCAATGGAAAGTTAGTGAATAAGATGATGCCTTGATGTCCATTAAATGTCCATGGATAATTTGGCTTGTCTTTTTGCCAGTAGAAGAGCATATCTCAAATAGCCACTGGTCCAAAGAGAATGAGTTTTGCTCTTGTTGCCTGGGCTGGAGTGCAATGGTGCAGTCTTGGCTCACTGCAACCTCCGCCTCTTGGGTTCAAGCGATTCTTCTGCCTCAGCCTCCCAAGTAGCTGGGATTACAGGTGTGGACCACTACACCCAGCTAATTTTGTATTTTTAGTAGAGATGGGTTTTCACCATGTTGGTCAGACTGATCTTGAACTCCTAATCTCAGGTGGTCTGCCTGCCTGGGCCTCCCAAAATGCGGGGATTACAGGCATGAGCCACCACGCCTGGCCTACACGTGGACTTTTTATGTGGCTTGGACTTCTCACACCGTGGTGGCTGGATTTCCAGAGACAATGTCCCAAGGGTTAGCATTCTAAGAGACAAGAAGTGGAAGCTGTCAGACTTGTAATGCCTGGGTCAAGAAATGGGCACAATGTCACTTCTACTGTATTCACCTGGTCAAAGCAGTCACAGAGAATTCCAAGATTACGTGAGGAGGGGACATAGAAACTCCCCACCGTGAAAGATGTAGCAAAGAATTTGCAGCCATTTTTTATCTACACATATGTGGGTAATTTTTTTTCCTCAGAGGGCTTTCAGAAATAAGCATGATCTTGGTTCAGGGCTTAGAACTGGCAATTTCTTTGCTGGTTTTAAAATACCACTCATTTTTTCACATCTGCCCAGTGAGAGCTTGGTGAACTGATAGCAAATTATAAGGCGTCAGATAAATTGATTACATGCTGATTACTTCAAAATCTATGGCTATCTTTTAAAGCTTAAATAATGGAGTGGGAATAACAATAACAATAGCTTCCTGTGTGCCTAACTCAGTTCTAAATGCACTTTGTCTACTGAGTCATATGATCTTCATAACAAAGCCATGAGGTAAGTTCTTTTTATGAACTCCATTTTCATATGAAAAAAACGGAAGCACAGAGAGGTTAAATAACTTGCCAGGATCACATAGCACTGGGATTTGAACTGCAGCTGTCTAGTTATACTACCTAAAGGGAAATCATCCAACTGACCTTTACATTCCTCCTTTCACATGGAGGAAAACTAGCAGGTGTGTGCATTTGCTGCTGTTAAATACTATTATGTACATACATTATTCAAATATGTTTGTATTAGAGCTTGGATTCAGAAGTGGACAAATAGATGTTCTTTCCTCTATACATGCTCTTAAGAAAGGCGATTTCAGGAAAATGCTTTCATATTTTTGTCCCCCTAACCCTACCCCTAGTCAACTTGAATTTGAGTCTAAAATAATAATGTATTTATTGACCTCAAACCTTTTTTGCTGCAGTGTAGTAGCATGATTTCAGCTCACTACAACCTCTACCTCCTGGGTTCAAGCGATTCTCCTGCCTCAGCCTCCTGAGTAGCTGGGACTACAGGTGTATGCACCACGTCTGGCTAATTTTTGTATTTTTAGTAGAGAGACAGTTTGACCATGTTGGCCAGGTTGGTCTCCATCTCCTGACCTCAGGTGATCTGTCCGTCTTGGCCTCCCGAAGTGCGTGGGCCACCGCACCCGGCCTCAAACTTGTGTTTATCGATGTCATCTTTTGGTCAAATGTTATTCATTCTAAAAGAGTGGGGTATGTGTGTGTGTGTGTGTATGTGTGTATGTAAATCCTATTTGTATTGTGAAAAAAACAGAGGAAAGTTTCAATAGACAAATATAATACAGTCCTTCTGAAATCCCATTTTTGAATTGTTTGAGTTTCTTTAATTTATATGCTAGCATAATTTGTGATAACTCATATTTATTAGCCATTTGCATTGCAGTTTCCCAATCCCCTTGCTGTTGGGAAGTTTTAGGATTTCAGGACAGCTGGCCACCTTTGCTGAGACCCTGAAACACTTTTTTGTAACTCACAAAGAAAACTGGTGTGTGGCCAGAATGGGCAGCGACAGGTGGAAGGCTCAAAGGTCACCCTTTGTACAGGTTCCCACCATGAGTGTATGTGCTCCACTTTTGTTATGGTAACCCCTTAATTACCCATAGACAGCCAAGGATGGTGAAAGAAATTAGCTAAATTGACTTAGAAGGCTGCTGCACAGCCAGTTGAGATCCATGGATGGGCTCTGTATCATTTTCTGGTCAGGATGTAAACCTGAAATAGACTTCAGAGGGGTTCAGAAATTCTGAAATAACCCAAAGCTTTGAGGGTCATTTCTCAGGGCACAGCTGTGAACAGCATTCATTAAACAAACAGCTTTGTGCAACCTTCTTTAAATGACCCAAATGGATATTTGAATTTTTTTAGTCCTTGGGTAATGTGTTCTTGGTTTAAGAGTGGGATATACTACTAGGTATTTTTGTGTGTGTGAGGAAAAGATGAGATTTATTACTCCTTTATCAAAGGAGATCAGGCCTAGCCGACAGTCCAGTCTTGGTATTAAGACTATGTTCTGATCATTAACATTTTTTATTCCCTTATATTTGATTCCATATTGTTTATTCTTTGATCAAAGAGTCATAAATAAATGACCTTTATTAAAGCAAATCAATTGTATATACAACCCAATATAGACATTTTCAAATGACCAGTTTTCTTAAACACTGAAGAATTGTGATGTTGATGAGGACTGCATTCCATTACATATATTTTCTAATTAAAAAAAAAAAGCTTTCTAAGTCAGATTTGTCTTGATCTCACAGGTGAGGAAACTGGGGTACAGAGAAATTCAGTAACTTGCCTAAGGTCACAAAGCAAATAAAAGCCAAAGATTTTTCCCTTTGGCTACTGCTACCTGTTTTTCTGTCTAAATTACTCAATTTTGATTTCTCAAAGGACTTCAAACAGAACCATCATTCAACCTAGCCTTCCCATTACTGGGTATATACCCAAAGGAATATAAACTATTCTACCAAAAAGACACATGCACTTATATGTTCACCACAGCGCTATTCACAGTGGCAAAGACATAGAATCAACCCAGGTGCCCATCACTGGTGGACTGGAAAAGAAAATGTGGTACATATACACCATGGAATACTACACAGCCACAAAAAGAACAAAACCATGTACCTTGTAGCAACACGGGTGCAGCTGGAGGCCTAATTAATTCTCCTAAGTGAATTAATGCAGGAACAGAAAACCAATTACCTCATGTTCTCACTTATAAGTGGGAGATAAGCATTGGGTACACACAGACATAAATATGGCAACAGCAACAACAAAAACACGCTAGGGACTATTAGAAAAGGGACAGAGGGAGAGAAAGGTCTGAAAAACCACCTGTGGGGTACTATCCTTACTACCTGAGTGGCAGGATCATTTTTACTGAAAACTTCAGGGTCATGCAATGTACCCATGTAACACACCTGCACAGGTAGTCCCTGAATTTAAAATAAAAATTGAACTTATACAAAATTGCTCAATTTCCATTGTATTTCATTGATGAAAAGGTCTGGGTCCAAAGTCTAAGATGGAGAGTAAGTTTTAGAAGATATTTCAGTACGAGTTCATTTCATGTGTTGTCTGGAAAAACATTCCTTTACTGCTTTTGGGGGTTGCTTATGTTGTGTCTAACTGTGCTAGTTGCCAGAAGATTAACTTTCTCTGTACCGCAGATATTACTTCTGTGAATGCAAGTGAGTACCATTGCTTGGCAGTATATTTACTTGATTTGTAGCTTCTTCATAGGATATCAAGTAAGAAGGCTACAAAGTAAATTTTGTTTAGTATATATTTAGTTATCATCCAACAACTGTCCAATAGGTGAGGGTAGAAGTATAAGGATGGTTAAGACAAGATCTCGGCCCTTCACATGACCATGGATAGGCAGATGGACCATTCCAATATGGTGTAATAAAAGCAATGACAGAGACACTAAGCCTTATGAGGAAAGATGAGGGAGCAACCAGCAACTCTTTGGAGGATTCATGGAAGGCTTCACAAGGTAAAGGCATGTGAGTGGTGGCTTTAAAGATGAGGAATTTGTTGGGTGGAGAATGGGGGAAGGGCAGAGAGAATAGCAGGCACAAATGCAAAGTATATCAAAGGGCATGGAATGTTTGGGGAATAGTAAGTTGCTTTAGTGATTGGAGCACATAATGTATATGTGTGTGGGACTTGAGGGAGTTGAAACCAGACAGTAAGGGCCCTCATGCAATGAGGAGCCACAGAAAGATGGAGTAGTATGATCAGATTTGTATTTCAGAAAGTTAACTCCATATTGTCGTTGGCTTTGAAGGACAGACTAGAGGAAGGAGGATGGTTACAAGCTGAATACTGATAACAGCAGTAGCAGTGCTGTGAGTAAGGAGGTGACAGACTCTAGAGACCATTGGGAGATACAGTATTTGAAAATGAATTGTTGAGTGTGGTTGACAGAAAATGTGGAGTGGACCTTGTGGTTTAAGTTTCTGTTTTAGGCAAATGAGACCATCAATTGAAATGAGTTATTCCAGAATAAGAAGGAGATTAGGAGAGAGGTATGAAAATGTTACTTTTTTGTTTTTTGAGATGGAGTCTCACTCTGTTGCCCGGGTTGGAGTGCAATGGCATGATCTCGGCTCACTGAAACCTCTGCCTCCCGGGTTCAAGCGATTCTCTTGCCTCAGCCTCCCGAGTAGCTGAGAATACAGGTGTGCACCACCATGCCTGGCTAATGTATTTTTAGTAGAGGCTGGTCTCGAACTCTTGACCTCAGGTGATCCACCACCTTGGCCTCTCAAACTGCTGGGATTACAGGTGTGATCCACCACACCTGGCCAGAAAATGTTGGTTTTAAAGAGTCTGTGAAATGTAGAGGTAGAGTTGGACAGTGGGATGTTAGAAATTTGGGTTTTGAGTTCAGCAGAAAATAGAGATCTGGGAATCATGTACATATAGAGGGCATTTAAAGCTTTAGAAACAATGGGGTAATGTGGGAAGGGTGAAGGAGACTAGGAAGGAGCGGACAGGGAGATCAGAGGGGAACCAAGAGAGGATGCTGTGTGGAATGAAGGAGAAGAGAAGCTAAAAGGATGGAATAGTTGGCAATACCAAGTGATTCAGGAAGACCAAGGAGACTAAAGATTGATAAGAAATTATAGCATTTAGTACTTAGGAAGCCACCAGTGACAAAGTCAGCTAAAAAGCAGGTTTCAAAAATCAAGTCTTTCTTGGTGAATGCTCAATGAGAGCTTGAAAAAGATATGTATTCTGCTGCTGCTGGGTGGAATGTTCTATACTGATTGAGCATCCTCAATCCAAAAATCTCACATTTGACATGCTCCAAAATCTGGAACTTTTTGAGCACCAGCATGCTCAAAGGAAATGGTCATTGGAACATTTCAGATTTCAGATTTTTGGATTTGGAATGCTCCACTGGTGAGTATAATGCAAATATCCAGAATCTGAAAAAAACCTAAAATTGGTAACACTTCTGGTCTCAAGCATTTTGGATAAGGGACATTCAACCTGTATATGTTGATTATATTGTTCAAATTTTCTATACCCTTGATGATTTTTCTATCTAGAAGTTCTGTCAATAGCTGATAAGAGAGGGGGTATTGAGATCTTCAACCGTAATTGTGGATTTGCCTGTTCACCATTTCAGCCCTATTTTTTCAAAACTTTTAAAACTATTTTTTAAAAACTTTTATTTTAGGTTTGGTGGTACATGTGAAGGTTTGTTATATAGGTAAACATCTGTCATGGGGGTTTGTTGTACAGATTATTTCTTCACCCAGTTGTTAAGCCCAGTACCCAGTAGTAATTTTTTCTGCTCTTCTCCCTTCTCCCACCCTTCACCCTCAAGTAGACCCCCGTGTCTGTCATTCCCCGCTTTGTGTTCATGAATTCTTATCTTTCAGCTCCCACTTTCAAGCAAGGTCATGTGGTGTTTGGTTTTCTGTTTCTGCATTAGTTTGCTGAGGATAATAGCCTCCAGCTCCATCTGTGTTCCTGCAAAAGACATGATCTTGTTCTTTTTATGGCTGCATCGTATTCTGTGGTATATATGTACCACATTTTCTTTATCCAATCTGTCATTGATGGGTGTTTAGGTTTTTTTCTATGTCTTTGATATTGTGAATAGTGCTGCAGTGAACATTTGTGTGCATGTGTCTTTATGGTACAATGATTTATATTTCTTTAGTGTATACCCAGTAGTGGTATTGCTGGGTTGAAGGGTCGTTCTGCTTTTAGCTCTTGGAGGAATTGCTATACTGCTTTCCACAATGGTTGAACTACTTTACACTCTCACCAACAGTGTACAATTGTTCCCCTTTCTCTGCAACCTTGCCAGCATCTGTTATTTTTTGACTTTTTATAGTAGCCATTCTGACTGGAGTGAGATGATATCTCATTGTGGTTTTGATTTGCATTTCATTAATGATCATTGATATTGAGCTTTTTTTCCAGTGCTTGTTGACTGCATGTATGTCTTCTTTTGAAAATTGTCTGTTTAGGTTGGCCACTTTTTAATGGGGTTGTTTTTCTCTTGTAAATTTATTTTTAAGTTCCTCATAGATGCTGGATATTAGACCGTTGTCAGATGCATAGTTTGCAAGTATTTTCTCCCATTCTGTAGATTGTCTGTTTACTCTGTTGATAGTTTCTGTTGCTGTGCAGAAGCTCTTAAGTTTAATTAGATCCCACTAGTCAATTTTCACTTTTGTTGTGATTGCTTTTGATGTCTTTGTCATGAAATCTTTACCCATTCCTCTGTCCAGGATGATATTGCATAGGTTGTCTTCCAGGATTTTTATAGTGTTGGGTTTTACATTTAAGTCTTTACTCCTTCTTAGCTTTTGTATATGGTGTAAGGTAGGGGTCCAGCTTAAATCTTCTGCATATGGCTAGCCAGTTATCCCAGCACCATTTATCGAATAGAGAGTTTCTTCCCTATTGCCTGTTTTTGACAGCTTTGCTGAAGATCAGACGGTTATAGGTGTGTGGCCTTATTTCTGGGCTCTTGATTCTGTTCCATTGGTCTCTGGGCCTCTTTATGTATCAGTATCATGCTGTTTTGGTTACTGCAGCCCTGTAGTATAGTTTGAAATTAGGTAATGTGATGCCTCCAGTTTGGTTCTTTTTATCATCTCTCTTTTATTTTTTACTTCATGTGTTTTAAGTCTCTGTTGTTTGGTTCATGCCCATTTAGGACTGTTATGTCTTCCTGGTGGATTGATCCTTTTATCATTATGTAGTGTCTCTCTTTTTCTCTAGTAATTTTCTTTGCACTGAAGTCTACTTTATCTGATATTAATGTATCCACTTGTGCTTTTTAAAATTAATGGTTGCTTGGTATATCTTTTCCATTCCTTTACTTTCAACTTACTTATACTTTTGAATTTGAAGTGATTTTCTTGTAAACAGCATGTAATTGGGATCAGTTTTTTTCATTCTGCCACTGCCAATTGCTGACTTTTAATTGGTATATATTTAGACCAATTTCTGTTTATACAAAAGTGTGTAAATTTATATTTAATTATTTATATGCTAGGATTTAAGTCACATTTTATTGCTTTTTTTATGTTTTTCATTCCTCTGTTTCTTTTTTCTTGCCTTCCTCTGGGTTATTTAAGCATTTTTCAAGATTGCATCTTGTTCTATGTATGGTTTTTGTGTGTATCTTTTGTATAGTTTTGTTAGTGGTGGCTCTGGATATACAGATGTCACATCACATTCTACTTGTATCAACAAATAAATGTATGGAAAATTTTGTTCCATTTAGATCCCTTTACTTTTCCCATTTTTAAATATCATTCTCTTGAGTATTAAGTAATGTTATAATTTTTGTTTCAATCATCAAATATAATTTATAAAACTCATAAGAAGGATATTCGATTGTATCTTCCCATGTTTCTACTGTTTCCATGTAATATGGTTTGGCTCTGTGTCCCCACCCAAATTTCACCTTGAATTGTAATAATCCTTATGTGTTAAGGGCGGGAACAGGTGGAGGTGATTGAATCAAGGGGGCAGTTCCCCTATGCTGTTCTCCTGATAGTGAATGAGTTCTCATGAGATCTGATGGCTTAAGGGGCTCTTCCCCTTTCACTCAGCACTTCTTTTTCCTGTCACCTGGTGAAGAGGGTACCTTGCTTCCCTTCACCTTCCACCATGATTGTTAAGCTTCCTGAGACCGCCCCAGCCATGCTGAACTGTGAGTTGATTAAACCTTTTTCTTTTATAAATTACCTAGTCCTTGTGAGGCTTCCCACCTTATATTGGGGATCAGCAAACTTTGTCTCTGTCAGCTGCCTGTTTTTGTAATAAAGCTTTATTGGATCACACAGACACACACACACACACACACACACACACACACACACACAAATTACCTAGTCTTGGGCAGTTCTTTATTGCAGTATGAAAACAGACTAATAGAGTAAAATGGTACTAGGAGTGGGGCTGTATCCTGTAAAGCCACAAGGGTTGAGCTGCCCAAGGCCATGGGAGCCTAATTCTTGCATCAGTGTGAGCCGGTGTGAGACATGGAGTCAAAGATCACTTTGGAGCTTCAAGATTTGACTGCCCTGCTAGATTTCGGGTTTATATGAGGCCTGTTGCCCCTTTGTTTTGGCCAATTTCTCCCAGTTATAATGGGTGTATTTACCCAGTGCCTGTACCCACATTGTATTGAGGAAGTAGCTGACTTGCTTTTGATTTTACAGGCTTGTGGGCAAAAGTCTCAGATGAGACTTTGGACTTGGACTTTTGGGTTAATGCTGGAATGAGTTAATACTTTGGGGGACTGTTGGAAGGGCATAATTGTGTTTTGAAATGTGAAAGGGACATGAGATTTAGGAGGGTTGAGGGGTAGAATGATATGGTTTGGCTCTTGTCCCCACCGAAAAATCACCTTGAATTGTAATAATCCCTACAGGTCTAGGGTGGGACCAGATGGAGCTAATTGAATCATGGAGGTGGCTTCCCCCATGCTGTTCTTGTGAGAGTGAGTGAGTTCTCATGAGATCTGTTGGTTTTATAAGGGGCTCTTCTCCCTTCACTCGGCATTTCTCCTTTCTGCCACCTTGTAAAAAAGGTGCCTTGCTTCCTCTTTGCTTTCCACCATGATTGTAAGTTTCCCGAGGCCTCCCTAGCCATTCTGAACTGTGAGTCAATTAAACTTCCTTCCTTTATAAATTGTCCAGTCTTGGGCAGTTCTTTATAGCAGCATGAGAATGGACTAATACACCATGGTCCTTTCTTCCTTTTGACTGCTCTAAGATTCCTTCTTTTATTATTATCTTTCTCTTTGGGGAAGATTCTTTAGCCATTTTTCAAGGGTAGGTCTGCTAGTGACAAATTCAGCTTCCATTCATCTGAGAATGTTTTGATTTCCCCTTCACTCCTGAAGGATGATTTCATCAGATATTTAATTCACCATTTACATTTCTTGTCTTCTGGCATTTGAAAAAAATGTTATGCCACTTCTTTTTTGGCCTGCCTGGATTCAGATGAGAAGTCTGCTGCCATCTGAATTGATTTTCCCCTATAGGTTATTTCTCTTTGGTTGATTTCAAGATCATTTCTTTTCTTTAGTATTTGGAAGTTTAATTATGATGTGTTTTAGCATGGATTTGTTTGGATTTATTTTATTTGAGGTTTGCTTAGCCTTGAATCTGTAGGTTTATGTATTTCTCCAAATTTGGGAAGTTTTCTGCCATAATTTCTTTGAATACTTTTTCAACCCGATGTTCTTCTTTTTGACTTTTC
Source organism: Callithrix jacchus (assembly GCF_049354715.1). Classification (NCBI taxonomy): domain Eukaryota; kingdom Metazoa; phylum Chordata; class Mammalia; order Primates; family Cebidae; genus Callithrix; species Callithrix jacchus. The sequence continues at coordinate 25,871,566 of NC_133524.1, forward strand.
TCTTTTTGGACTTCAGTGATAGGAATATTGGGTCTTTTGTTATAATACCACGAGTCCCTGAGGCTCTGTTAAATCTTTTGGTCTATTTTCTCTCTGTTGTATACATTCAGTGACTTATGCTGTGAACTGATTATTTTCTGTCTTCTCCATTCTGCTACTGAGCCCATTTATTATGTTTTAAATTTTGATGATTATATTTTTTGGTTCTATAATTTCCATTTGGTTCTGTTTTATAACTCCTATTTCTTTGCTGAGATTTTCTACTTCTTTACTTGTTTCAAGATAATTTATAACAGCTTGTTGAAAGAGCTGTTATTAAGGCTGCTTTAAAATTCTTGTCAGATAAACTCCAACATCTGATTCTTCTTGATGTTGGCATCTGTTGATTGTCTTCTCTCACTCAAATTGTGATTTTCCTGGTTCTTTATATAATGAATCATTTGAAATCATATCTTGGACATTTTGGTTTATGTTAGGCGACTCCTATTAAATCTTTTATTTTAGCAGGCAGTCTCCCTGTTTAGGTTTATCATGTAGATTCTTTAGAGTTGTAGGATTTTTTTCTTTTCTACTTTTAGAAGCTCTTTATATATTAAAAAGATACATGCATTGGGATATTGCATGTCAAAATTAGACAAAATGAATAATTTCATTTAAAAATATAAATTAAAATTGAAATACCAAACATGAATAAACCCATGCTCATCAAGGAAATTTAATTATTAGCCAAAAATTTGCTCATAAAATATTCCCCAATAGCCCACCCTTCCCACCAAACAAAATACTGATACCAGGCTTGGATGTTTTTACAAATGAAGTCTATCAGAATTTAGAGTAACACATAATACCTAGCTTGTAAAAAGGAATAATCTCCAGTTCATTTTATGTGGTTAGTAAGAAATGATGGGAAGGGGTCTCAGCATAAAATAAAGCACAGGCTAGGTACAGTGGCTCATACCTATAATCCCAGCACTTTGGGAGGCCGAGGTAGGAAGATTGCTTGAGTCTGGGAGTTTAAGACAAGCCTGAGCAACATAGTAAGACCCCATCTCTACAAAAATTAAAAAAATTAGCCAGGCATGGTGGTGCATGCCTGTAGTCCCAGCTACTTGGAAGGCTGAGGTGGGAAGATGGCTTGAGCCCAGGAGTTTGAGGCTGCAGTGAGTTATGACCTTGCCTTTGCACTCCATCCTGGGCTGCAGAATGAGACCCTTTCTCAAAATATAAAATAAGATAAAAAAAAGCACAAGGTTATAGTTTGTCCTTGTTTCTCAGGTGATACATCAGTTTTGACCCCCTACATCTGCTTATAATATCAACTGAAATGCAGTACTGCAATGAAATTCCAGACTTCTTCAGATACCGGAAGTCATACCTCTAGCCTTTTCTTTTTCGGATGACTGGAGAGGCATCTTGGACTGACCAGTGAATAACTGTGTAGCAGACTTCTAGTCCTGAAGAAACACTAAAGTTTACACAAACAAGGAAATTCCATGATTTCTTTATGACCAAGGTCTACAAATCTATGTGTCTCCTTGACAGCAGACTATTCATTTCTTTTTTTTTTTTTTCATTCTTGGATGCTCCTGTTTTTGGTTAACACTCTGCTGTCATATTTGCTATTATTGTGCCATTCTGTGCTTTTGGCTAAAATAAATAAGACTTCTTTTGTATGAGACCTGGTGGTTGGGGTTGTTATTTTTGATTTCCACGAATTATTATTATTTTTTTGAGATGGAGTCTCATTCTGTCACCTAGGGTGGAGTGCAGTGGCACGATTTTGGCTCACTGCAACCTCCACTTCCTTGGGTTTAAGCGATTCTCCCTGTCTCAGCCTCTCGAGTAGCTGGGATTACAGGCATCTGCCACCATGCCTGGCTAATTTTTGTATTTTTACTCGAAATGGGGGTTTGCCACGTTGGCCAGGCTGGTCTTGAACTCCTGACCTCAGGTGATCTGCCCACCTCAGCCTCCCAAAGTGTTGGGATTACAGGTAGGAGCCACCATGCCCTGCCTAACAAATGTATTAATAGGAAATATATCCTATGTTAAAAAGAATACAGGATATATCCTAGAATCAAATAGAAATTTTAGAATGAAATAATCAAATAATCAAAATAAAAAACTTGTCAGAATGGAGAGGACACAGGACAAGATTAGTGAGCTTGAAAACAGAACTGTAGAAATTAATCTGAAAAATAAAGAGAAAATAGACTGAAAACTGAGTAGACTCAGATGTGTGGGAGTGTAACAAAAACTCTCAGAAAGAGAGAAGAAAGCAGGTGGGACTGAAAAAGCATTCAAAGAAGCAATGGCTGCAAAATCTCTTAATTTGGCAAAAGACATAACCTACAGATTAAAAAACTTGTGAGAATTCTAAACTTGATAAATCTAAATAAATCCATACCAAGACACATTAGAATCCAACTTCAGAAAAGTAAAGACCAAGAAAATATCTTGAAAGCAGCCAGAGAGAAATAATGGGATTTCTCATCAGAAATCATGGAGGCTAGAAAGAAATGACACATTTTTCAAGTACCAGAAAGAAAAGAATTGTCAGCCAATTCAGTACTCAGTGAAATGATCCTTCAGGAATGAAAGGGAAATACAGACATTTTCAGACTGAAGAAAAACTAAAATAATTTGCCAGTAGCAGACTACTCTTAAAAAATGGCTAAATGAAGTTCTTGAAACCGAAAGGGAATGAAAGAATGTTAAAGTACCAGGATGGAAGAAGGAAAAAAGGAACAAACAGAAATATGGGTACATACAATAGACTTCTTTTCTTCTCTTGAGTTTTCTAGATTATATTTGACATTTGAGGCAGAAGATTTATAACATTTTTTGGATATGGTTTTTAATGTATGTAGAGGAAATATTTAAGATACTTATAAATGGGTGTAGTAAAGGGTCTTAAAGGGAGGTAAGGTCTCTACATTTCACTTGAACTAGTAAAATGTCAGTAGCAATGGATAGATGAGTTACGAATGTATAACATAATACATAAAGTAACCACTATGAATTTACCTCTGCAACAGTTTTTATGGACCTCAAGGGCATTATGATAAGTGAAAAGAGCCAATCTTAAAAGGTCACATACTATCTGATTCCATTTATATAACATTCTCAAAATGACACACTGAAATTGATTAAGAGCAAATTAGTGGCTGCCAAGGCTTAAAGATGGTGGGGTGGGTAGATATGACTCTAAAGGGGTAGCATGATGGAGATCCTTGTGGTGATGGAACAGTTCTGTGTATTGATTGCAGTAGCGGTTACATGATTCTACACATGTGATAAAATGGCATAGAACTATACACACATGTTTGATCATATCTGTTTCCTAGTTTTAATATTATATAAGATGTAACCATTGGGAAAAACTGAGTGTAGGGGACATGGGATAGATGTCTCTACCGTCTTTGCAACTTCCTGTAAATCTATGATTATTTCAAGATAAAAAAATTAAAAAGATAAACCTTTACATTTCTTTGGTGAAAATGTTTTAAATTTACATCTTGTAACTATCTTTTCAAAATGGAATGTTATTTTAGTTTTTTCCATTTTTGTGAAATTTAACTGTCAAGTAGAAATCTTGGATGGCATTAGCAAATTAAAGCAGGAATTTTCTCTCCTGAATACGACTTTACCATTTGAGTGATCATGGTTTTGAGATGGGAGCTATTGGTGTCAGTATTTATGGGGGAGGATAATGTGACTGTCCCATTCCCATTTTACTCAATTACAAGCAGGACGGCACAGTAGGAATGCTAAAAGCATTCAAATCTCTCCGTATGCCTGCCTTACCCGATGACCTAGTTTTATGAGCTGGTTGGCTGTGGTCAGAGATACAGTGGTGACTGTGGAATGGAATTCTCCCTACACAAGGTTAGGTAGCCTATGTGATTCTCTTTGTAACCTTGTCTAACTGAACTTAGATTAACAGTAAGTTTTCTCTTATGACTATCATGCGTTTCCCTAATTAATCAATTTTTTCCGGAAGCTCTATCTGTACAACTAACTAGACTAGATCTCTCTGCAGACATGGGAATATAAATTACTCTGGGAATCTTGATTGTGTTACTGATTTGCATAGCGTTAATGATTTGTATGTTAATGCGATGGAGAGGCCAGGGACTGCATGTGCGTAGAACCTGTTTCCTGCTTCCATTTCTGGAGCCATGCAGGGTCAACTTTTACCCCCTTTTTTGAGTTTCTCTTCAGTTCCTTTTTGTTTGCACATTATTTTATGGGCAGAATTTAATTTCAACTGAATTTATTTGAAAAATGATTTTAAGCTCTTTGCTACTGTATCAGATACTTATATATATATATATAATCTTATTACTCCGAACAGTAATTCTTAATTTGAACTAAAAATTTGGTATTTCAGTATTCCACTATGCTAGCATTATGTTTAAATGCCAAATAAAAAATTTGATGAATACTGTCAAATGCATTCTATATGACACACACCACACTTAGATTAGTTTGATACAATAGAATTGTTAAATATCCCTTAAGAGATTTAATATCATTTCAGTGCATATAATGAAGGAAATTCAGGGACCATAGTTAAGAAGCTTGTCTGTTGAAAAGAACTATACAAGACAGAGTAAACCTGACATAGAAAATTTTCATTCTACCATTTGCTTACTTTTATTCCCCTACTGTTTATCTTTGAGGAAGTTTCTATTTTGAGTATTATTGCAGATGTAGGAATAAAGGTGAGATGAATGATAGTATATTCCAAGGTCTATGTAGTGGTTAAATGATAATGAAACCCACAGTTCATCATGGTAAAGCAAACACACTTGGAAATGTATTATTGTTATTATTATCATTATGACAGTGTTGAGAGGGGCTCAATTAATCAATCAAGGGTGTAGCCATCTGATAGAAAGATGGGATTTGTAATAAGAGGTTTATTATTGGGTGGCAGATGTGGCAGACAGCCCAGACAACAAGCTTGGAATGGTGAACTACACACATTCCACTGGCAACTTTTTTTTTTTTAATTGCACTTTAGGTTCTGGGGTACATGTGCAGATCATGTAGGATTGTTGCATAGGTACATACATGGAAATGTGGTTTGCTGCCTCCATCCCCGCATCACCTACATCTGACATTTTCTCCCATTTTATCCCTCCCTGACCTCCCCAACCCCCCGCTGTCCCTCCCTTCGCCCCCTCCAACAGACCTGAGTGTGTGATGCTCCCCTCCCTGTGTCCATGTGTTCTCATTGTTCAACTGCCTATGAGTGAGCATATGCGGTGTTTGACTTTCTGTTCTTGTGTCAGTTTGCTGAGAATGATGGTTTCCAGGTTCATCCATGTCCCTACAAAGGACACAAACTCATCGTTTTTGATGGCTGCATAATATTCCATGGTGTATATGTGCCACATTTTCCCTGTCCAGTCTATCATCGATGGGCATTTGGGTTGGTTCCAGGTCTTTCGTATTGTAAACTGTGCTGCAATGAACATTCGTGTGCATGTGTCCTTATAGTAGAACGATTTATAATCCTTTGGATATATACCCAGTAATGGGATTGCTGGGTCAAATGGAATTTCTATTTCTAGGTCCTTGAGGAAGCGCCACACTATCTTCCACAATGGTTGAACTAATTTACAGTCCCACCAACAGTGTAAAAGTGTTCCTATTTCTCCATATCCTCTCCAGCATCTGTTGTCTCCAGATTTTTTAATGATCGCCATTCTAACTGGCGTGAGATGGTATCTCAATGTGGTTTTGATTTGCATTTCTCTAATGACCAGTGATGCTGAGCATGTTTTCATATGTTTGTTGGCCTCATATATGTCTTCTTTTGAAAAGTGACTGTTCATATTCTTTGCCCACTTTTGGATGGTTTTGTTTGTTTGTTTTTCTTGTAAATCTGTTTTAGTTTTTTGTAGATTCTGGATATTAGCCCTTTGTCAGATGGGTAGATTGCAAAAACTTTTTCCCATTCTGTTGGTTGCTGGTTTTCTCTAATGATTATTTCTTTTGCTGTACAGAAGCTCTGGAGTTTAATTAGGTCCCATTTGTCTATTTTGGCTTTTGTTGCCAATGCTTTTGGTGTTTTATTCATGAAGTCCTTGCCTATGCTTATGTCCTGAATGGCTTTGTCTAGGTTTTCTTCTGGAGTTTTTATGGCATTAGGTCTTATATTTAAGTCTTTAATACATCTGGAGTTAATTTTAGTGTAAGGTGTCAGGAAGGGGTCCAGTTTCTGCTTTCTGCACACTGCAAGCCAGGTTTCCCAACACCATTTATTAAACAGGGAATCCTTTCCCCATTGCTTGTTTTTGTCAGGTTTGTTAAAGATCAGATGGTTGTAGATGTATGGCGTTGCCTCCAGGGCCTCTGTTCTGTTCCATTGGTCTTTATCTCTGTTTTGGTACCGGTACCATGCTGATTTTGATTACTGTAGCCTTGTAGTATAGTTTGAAATCAGGTAGCATGATGCCTCTGGCTTTGTTCTTTTTGCTTAGGATTGTCTTGGCTATGCGGGCTCTCTTTTGGTTCCATATGAAGTTTAAGGTGGTTTATTCCAGTTGTGTGAAGATGGTCATTGGTAGCTTGATGGGGACAGCTTGATAAATCTTCCTCCATCCCTTTATTTTGAGTCTATATGTGTCCTTGCATGTGAGATGGGTTTCTTGAATACAGCACACTGATAGGTCTTGATTTTTATCCAATTTGTCAGTCCGTGTCTTTTGATTGGGGCATTTAGCCCATTTACATTTAAAGTTAATATTGTTATGTGTGAATTTGATCCTGCCATTTTGATGCTAGCTGGTTGTTTTGCCGATTAGTTGATGCATTTTTTTTATTGTGTTGATGGTCTTTACCATTTGGTACATTTTTGGAGTGGCTGGTACTGGTTGTTCCTTTCCTTGTTTAGTGCTTCTTTCAGGAGCTCTTGTAAGGCAGGCCTGGTGGTGACAAAATCTCTCAAAAATTGCTTGTACATAAAGGATCTTCTTTATCCTTCTCTTATGAAGCTTAGTTTGGTTGGATATGAAATTTTAGGTTGAAAGTTCTTTTCTTTAAGGTTGTTGAATATTGTCCCCCACTCTTTTCTGGCTTCTAGGATTTCTGCAGAGAGATCTGCTGTGAGTCTGATGGGCTTCCCTTTGTGGGTAACCCACCTTTTTTCTCTAGCTGCCCTTAGCATTTTTTCTTTCATTTCAACCCTGGTGAATCTGACAATTATGTGCCTCGGGGTTGCTCTTCTTGAGGAGTATCTTTGTGGTGTTTTCTGTATTTCCTGGACTTGAATGGTGGCTTGGCTTGCTAGGTTGGAGAAGTTCTCCTGGATAATATCCTGAAGAATGTTTTCCAGCTTGGATTCATTCTCTCCATCACATTCAGGTACACCTATCAAATGTAGATTAGATCTTTACACATAATCAGATATTTCTTGGAGGCTTTGTTCATTTCTCTTCACTCTTTTTTCTCTAATCTTGCCTTCTCATTTTATTTCATTGAGTCGATCTTCAATCTCTGATATCCTTTCTTTTGCTTGGTTGATTTGGCTATTGAAACTTGTATATGCTTCACGAAGTTCTGGTGCTGTGTTTTTCAGCTCCATCAAGTTATTCATATTCTTCTGTAAGCTGTTTATTCTAGTTAGCATCTCATCTAACCTTTTTTCAAGGTTCTTAGTTTCTTTGCATTGGGTTAGCATATGTTCTTTTTGCTCTGAGAAGTTTGTTATTACCCACCTTCTGAAGCCTCTTTCTGTCAGTTCATCAGACTCATTCTCTATCCATCTTTGATCCCTGGCTGGTGAGGAGTTGTGATCCTTTGGAGAAGGAGAGGCAATCTGGTTTTTGGTGTTTTCATCCTTTTTGCACTGGGGTCTCTGAGTGGACGTCCTTTTTGTTGTTGATGAAGTTAATTCTTTTTCTTTCTTAGTTTTCCTTCTAACAGTCAGGCCCCTCTGCTGCAGGACTGCTGGAGGTCCACTCCAGACCCTGCTTGCCTGGGGATCACCCGTGGGGGCTACAGAAAAGTAAGGGTTGCTGCCAGTTTCTTCTTCTGTTATCTTCGTCCTGGAAGGGTACCTGCCAGATGTTGGCCTGAGCTCTCCTTTATGAGGTGTCTCTTTGGGTATACAGGGGTCAGGGAGCTACTTGAGGAGACAGTCTGTCCCTTATAAGAGCTCAAGTGCTGTGCTGGGAGCTCTGTTGTTCCATGCAGAGCTGTTGGGCAGGTACTTTTAAGTCTGCTGCAGCAGAACTCATAACAGCCTCTTTTCCCAGGTGCTCTGTCCCAGGTAGGTTGGCTTTATTTATAAGTTCCTGTCATGCTGCTGCCTTTTTTCATAGATGCCCTGCCCCACATGGAGTAGTCTAGTCATAATCTGCCAGCAGAGGTGTTGCTGAGCTGCTGCAGGCTCTGCCCAACTGCTGTGAACTGCCTCGGTAGTGGCGGACTGCCTCGGTAGTGGTGGTCACCCTCCCCCCAACTGAGCTGGACCATCCTGCGTCCAGCTGCGCTTGCTGGGAAACTCTCAATCCAGAGCATTTCAGATTGCTTGTTTTGTGGGGGTGGTACCCGCTGAGCCAGATCGCATGGCTCCCTGTCTCTGCCCCCTCCCTTTCAGTTGAATGGGCAGCTCTGTCTCCCAGGCATTCCAGGTGCCAGTTGAAACGGCCGCCTAGATTTGTGTCAGTTTCTGTGCACCAAGGTGGCACCAGCTGAAACCGCCATGCTGAAAACTCATGGAGCTTTTCAGACTGGGAATCTCCTGGTCTGTGGGAAGTCAAAATTTGTTTGGAATTGCAGTGGGCACTCACCCTCTGCATTGTTCTTCTTGGGAACTGCACTCCAGAGCTGTTCCTATTCGGCTATCTTGGATCCTCCCCACTGGCAACATTTGTGGCACTGGAAATGGTATCCATATGTACATATCTACTCAGAGGATCAAAAAGGGGGAAAAAAACTAAGAGCACATGTGTGAATATGATAAATCAGTGGACTCCCAAATTATGAGCCAGCTTTCAAAATGCACCCATCATATGAAATCCAGTTTCATCTTCTTGGATGTAACATGCACTGCTTGTATCATAATATGTATAATTGTAATAGTATAACCATAGATGTGTTTTTATCCAATAAATCAGCTCTTATGTAGTATGGCAGGTAGACTCCATGATGGTCCCCACTGATCTCTGCTTCCTCATTTCTATGTACTTTCAAAATTCCCTCACCTTAAGTATGGGCTAGACTTATTGACTTGCTTATAATGAATAGAATATGGGATTATATTTGATCCCATAGAAGTGATGGGATGCCACTTCTGATATTAGGTTATAAAAAGACTCTCTCTTAAAGACTCTTCATTCTTTCTAGGGTGTATTAGTCTGCTTGTTCTGCCAAATCAAAATACCATAGACTGAGTGGCTTAAATAACAGAAGTGTATTTCCTCATAGTTCTGGAGGCTAGAAATGCCAGGTCAAGGTGCAGTCTGGTTTGATTCCCAGTGAGAACACTCTTCTTGGCTTATAGATGGCCGCCATCTCTCTGTGTGTTCACATGATCTCATGGTCTCCTTTTTGTGTGCACACTGGGAGACTTGGAGTTGGTGATGGTGGTAGAGAGAGAGAGATTGAAATTGAGGAAGAGAGGGAGGGAGAAAAGGAGAGTGCTGGCACTTTGGCGTCTTTTTGTTATAAGGACATTAATCTTATCAGATCAGGGCCCCACCCATGTGACGTCATTTAATTGTAATTACTGCCTCAGAGACCCCATATCCAAATAAAGCCACACTGGGGGTTAGAGCTTCAGTATATGAATTTTGAGGGGACACAAATGTGCAGTTCAGTAGCATAAGAGGCAGCCCTATGGAGAGGCTTACGTTGGAAGTAGATTTTCCACGGCCTGCCAACAGCTATGAGTGATCTTTGAAGTGAATTCTCCCTCAGTTGGACCTTGAGATATCTACAACTCTGGCCAACATTTTGATTGTAACCTCTTGAGAGACTTAATCAGTACCACTCAGCTAAGCTGCTCTTGAATTGATCCTGGTTAATCACAGAAACTAGGAAATAATAAATGTTGTTTTCAGCTGCTTAGCATGGTATAATTTGTTATGCAACAATTGATAAATATATATAATATTTGACTCCTCAATTCCTTTATCAGAAACTTTAGAAGTAGGCTATATCATTAAGAGGGTCTAATTATCAGCAAGGAATAGAAGACTAGGGCATGTGAAAAGGGACTAACAACTGTCCCTTTATTTATCATCATCTTTCCAGAATTGATTCATATAATCTGTGAATATCCTAATGGATTTAATGATTTTATCTGACACAGGGAATTATGCATTTTATAGCAGCTACGTGTAGGACTTTTGATTCCGCAAACACATTCTGAATAGAATATATGGAAATTCTTTATTATTACAGGATTTCATGGTTGCAATTGTCATTGAGTAAAATTTTATGAACGATCTGCACGTGGTCTACAGGGATGAAAATGTGATAGACAGCAGGAGGTAGAAGTTGGCAAATGAATGATTTACAATTACGGTGCTGCCCAGCAACCCTCAAATTTCCTGAGTGCCCATGGTAAGGATCCATTTGCCTCCAGCCTCTTAAGGCTGTGGAGTACCCCCGGTCCATTGGCATGCTGGAGTAGTTACATTCGTAGCCAATTAGCAGGGTGGCACACACTCCGCCAAGAAGCCCCAGTCTCTATAGACCCGGTATAGAGAGTGAAATTAGCTGAGACAAATACCTGTTAATCCCCTGTTCTTGGCCGGCATGGAGCGCCTACTGTGCAGTGCTAATAGTTCTGGGAAATCCCAATTCCCAGTGTCAAGAGTTGAACAGACTAAGTCTGTTAAATGAAGAAATTTACAGCGCATTAGCTTTGATCAAGAAATGCTAGGTGCAAGTCTCTTAAACAAATGAAGGCTACTTGGGAATACAGGTCACTCTTTCTGGGAAGCTATTTTTGAAGGACTTGATCTTTCTTCACTCTTTCCCATGCCAGAGCCAGGGATAGAAAAGTGGCAGTTTGAGTGACTGGAACTGAGAGAGGTAGAAAATAGTCTTATTTATACAGGAGGGGACAGCCAAGTGACTCTACCGGAGTTTTGTCCAAGGAAGCTTGGATATGGTTTTCAAAAATAGGAAATTTGTGTTAAAAATCGCAGGAGACCTTACAGCTTCCAGCAAAGGCTGGTTTATACTTATATGTGTAAGTTGCGCCCTCTGCTGGCTGAATCAAGCCATGTCCCTGTCCTCCCCCCTCTTTCCTGGGAAAAACGTTTTGTATTTTCCCATCTAAATTATGTTTTCAGTTGCATTCTATCAGCCCGTTGCTATCTATGCAAAGAATGAGGCAAGCAGAATTTAAATCATGGCTTGTATCATACTGCCTGTCACTCAAAGCTCTGCATAGAGGTTCTCAGAGAAGGGCGAAGGATTCAGGAGTTCTTGGGGTCATACTATAAATTTTCAGATTCTGATTCCTTGGCTAAGTTTGCAGACGTCCAGGTTCGTTTTTGTGTGTGTGGCAAAGCTTTTAATGTAACCGTTGTTCCGCTGTGGAAGGCAGAAAAATCTTTCCTTAGCACCTGGAAATGCTTTTAATTCAGACAGGCTTTTAATTCTTGGTTGCGTAAAGTCTAAGGGTGTTTGGCGATTGCCCTCAAGCTTGGGATGAAGGCAATGGAAAGAGGATGAATAGAATCACAGTGAGAGAGGAGGAGGGTGGGCTGATGAGACCAGCGAAGGGAAGAACTGCTGATCTTATGCTCAAGAGTGTCGGTAGCCTTGGGTCTAGGAGGAAAGATGATTTACATTTTGACATGTCAGTGAAAGGAAACCAAAAGAAGTGGTGCAACTAACAATTTGTTAAGAGCTTCGCGGGGGTAAAGCACTATTCAATTTTTTTCCAAAAAAGGAAGAAAGAAGTATTCATTCCAGGGAAGGCAGGGGAGAAAATACAGCCCTGTCCCCTGAGATGAGGTAAGCCTGCCATGAGGAGTGGAGGTGGTAGATGGTGCTGTAGAATTTTGTTTCTGGAAGGGCATATTCAAAGTGTAGCCCAGGATGTTTGTGAAAATGAACCTACATCATCCTAATCCCTCTAGACATTGACAGGCACCATTTAACTCTCTCCCCCTACCCGCTGCACGGGGGTTGGCATTGTTTGGCGTAGTTGGCAGCACTAAACCCTATGACAAAAAACACAGGTGCTTTTATAAACTAGGATTAAGTCACATTTAGCAGAGATGTACAGCTGAGCTGTTTGGATAACTCTCTCCCTCCTCCAGTCAGCTTTAGTTGATGAAAGCATTCCCTAATACCTGCAGTCACTGTATGCTCATTTTGTTGATCCCAATTCATAAAAATAAAATCTACAGCAAAGAAGTTTCTATTGATGTCACGCCCTGGAAAACTCTCTTTCAGGCTGAGACCGTGTATACGGGATGTTAAGCCCTTACAACAATGGATTCCAGCTACTAATGTTTGCCAAGAACTAGGGATCAAGACCTATGCTGGTAGTCTATAATAAAATATTATGCGGATTACCTGGGGACAGTTCACAGACATGTTTAATATGTAACTTATATACAATATACTATTGCTGAAACCTTTTAGGAGGCTCTAAGCCCTGAAGTAATAAAAATATCAAGAATTTTGCTTGCTGTTGTGATTTTAAATATTGTATTTTGGCAATTTTTCTTGCACATGTTGTATATTTGGGTTAATGATGATATGATAATCTGATCTTTATAATTTGAGTTTTCCTTTGTATACCAAAGTGTTTATGAATAATTCACCATGGTAATGGTTCAAGGTATGGGTTGCAGAGTCAAACAGACTTGGATTTGATTTTAATAGATATGTGATCTGAGAGAAGTTACTTTGTCTTTGGACCTTAGTTTCGTTGGTTATAAAGTGGGGATAATTAGAGTACCTATTCATGCAGGATTTAGTTAAATTATATATAAACAGTTTGGTTCAGTTCTTGGCCTACGTAACTTCTAAAAATGTTGGCTTTGTAACTGGTACACCAAATAGATAAGACTCTTGGGATGAGATCAGCAAGCATCTTTTTTTGTTGTTCTCCTATTGTCACTTTACATTTTGTTTTGTGGAGAAAGTTCTGTAGCCACTGGAAAAAAACCTAGTTAAGGCAGGGGATGGTGGCTCACGCCTGTAATCCCAACACTTTGGGAGGCCAAGGCAGGCGGATCACGAGGTCAGGAGATTGAGACCATCCTGGTTAACACGGTGAAACCCCGTCTCTACTAAAAATACAAAAAATTAGCCGGGTGTGGTGGTGGGTGCCTGTGGTCCCAGCTACTCAGGAGGCTGAGGTAGGAGAATTGCTTGAACTCGGGAGGCAGACGTTTCAGTGAGCTGAGATCACACCACTGCACTCCAGCCTGGGTGACACAGTGAGACTCCATCTCAAAAAACAATTTTTTTTTTGTTAACGCCCACGATTCCTTAGCTACTCATAGGAAAAAGAAAGTTTTAAGGTGATTTTAATTTGCAAATCCAGTCTCAATTCAGTTAAAATTGGGTCCCAGATATTCCAAATGTGAATTAGAGTTAAATGCCTGTGTGTTCCTGCTTCTCTTTCCCCAGCTTACTGTCCAAGGTTCCTGACAACTTTGCACTTGGTGCAGTGGGAGAGAGGAAGGGAAAGAGGAGCAAAAGAGTTCCTATTTGCCAGGCCCTGTTCAGGGTGCTTTGTGATCTCTGGGCAAATGTTTAAAGATGATTTTCTCACAGCATCATTGTTGTGTGTTATGTGGGGACCCTCGACTGGGCTCCCTTTCGATTTGGGCATTGCCCCTATCCTCTCCCCATCATTGCCCCAATGACACACCCTATAGCTTCTTAATTCTGGAAGCTCCATCCATAGCGAGCAGTCTGTGCTCATAGGCAGGGTTGACATCTGATCCCTGGGATTTATACACCTTTGATCTGTTACTGGAGGGCAGTGTAGTTACCTCCTAGATGCAGCCCTTTGATCTGAGGTCTCCATTTACATTGCCTTTCTAAAGGGTGAGTCAACCAGAGGTTCACTGTGTGCCATTTGCTGTTGAACACATGGCTCTCCAAGCCATGCCTTGGAGCCCAACTCACTTGATTTGAGAATAGGAGGGAGTGCCTCCATCCCATTGCATCCCATCCCCTTGGAAAACATAATGGTGAGACTCAGAATTCAGTCATTTCCAAAAGGTCAAAATGTATTCTTACAAATTCTCATAATTTTCAACACTCTCCTTTTATATCCTGGATGTGGATGAAATATCTAACTGGTACTTATTCTCCTACTGTGAAATTTCCTCATGGTAGTCTATCTTACAAGTCATTTTGGTAACTGATGTCCAAGTGTCTCATTCAAAAGTCGCAATGAAACATTCTCTTACAGCTGTTATCTATATGAAAGATGTTGATTTGCTTTATACTTTTCTCTCATCTAGTCCCCATTGTGACCAAGTGGTAAAAACACGATCTCTTTCTGAGAAAATCATCTAAGTAGTTTTCCCAAATGCTATTGTTTGGCTAGTTGTTTTGATATTAGCCACAGAGAAAATGATGCCTAAGGAAATGTATTGATTTGCTGTATTTTCAAGGTGTATTTCAAGGAGTTTTATAATATTTGAGTGTTTCAGAAATATGGAAGCATGCAAAATTGTCTGACAGTCTGTTCATTGCAGTGTTGTTTATAATAATGAAAAGTGAAGACAAGGTAAATCTAAATCTAGGATGGGGTACTGGCTAAACTGAACGATGGAATACTATGCTGTTCTTAAAGTGATATTGTAGAGGAATATTTAATGTCCTGAAAAGATGTTCGTAACCCATTGGACATAAAAAAATGAAAAGCAAAAAATAAAAAGGCACATGCTGTATCTTCTTCTTTTGGTAGAAATATTCATATGTATACATAAAAAAAAGACCACAGTGATATCCACCAAAATTTAAACGGTGCTATTATATAAACTTTATGTAAATATTTTAAATATTTATTTTTATTTTTAGTTTTTGTGGGTACATAGCAGGTGCATATACTTATGGGGTACATGAGATATTTTGATACAGGCGTGCAATGTGAAATAAGCACATTATAAAGAATGGGGTATTCATCCGTCAAGCATTTATCCATTGAATTGCCAACAATCCAATTACACTCTTTAAGTTACTTAAAAATATGCAGTTATTATTGACTATAGTCACCCTGCTGTGCTATCAAATAGTAGGTCTTAATTCATTCTTACTATATTTTTGTACTCATTAACCATCATCACCTACCCTCCAGGTCCCCACTGCCCTTCCCAGCCTCTGGCAACCATGCTCTATATGACCATGACTTCAATTGTTTTGATTTTTTAGATTCTACAAATAAGTGAGAACACATAATGTTTGTCTTTCTGTGCCTGGCCTATTTCACTTAACATAGTGTCCTCCAGTTCCATCCATGTTGCTGCAAATGACTGGATCTCATTCTTTTTTATGGCTGAATAATACTCCATTGTGTATATGTGTCACATTTTCTTTATCTATTCACCTGTTGATGGACACTTAGGTTGCTTCCAAATGTTAGCTACTGTGAGTAGTGCTGCAATAAACATGGGAGTGCAGATATCTCTTCAATGTACTGATTTCTTTTGGACATATACTCAACAGTGGGATTGCTGGATCATATGGTAGTACTATTTTTCGTTTTTTGAAGAACCTCCCAACAGTTCTCCACAGTGGTTGTACTAATGTATATTCCCACCAACAGTGTACAGGGTTCCCTTTTCTCCACATCCTTCCAGCATTTGTTATTGCCTGTCTTTTGGATATAAGACATTTTATTTTATTTTAAATTCTGGGATACATGTGCAGGATGTGCAGGTTTGTTACATAGGGAAACGTGTGTCATGGTGATTTGATGCACCTATCAACCCATCACCTAGGTATTAAGCTCAGCATGTGTTAGCTGTTGATAGCTATTTATCTTGATGTTCTGCCTCCCTCTGCCAACCTCCCCCACCCCTAACTGGCCCCGGTGTGTGTTGTTCACCTCCCTGTGTTCTCATTGTCCATGTGTTCTCATTGTTCAGCTCCCACTTATAAGTGAGAACATGCAGTGTTTGGTTTTCCTTCCTGTGTTAGTTTGCTGCGATAATGGCTTCCAGCTCCATCCATATCCCTGCAAAGGACATGATCTTGTTCCTGTTTATAGGGATATAAGCCATTTTAACTGAGTTAAGGTGATATCTCATTGTAGTTTTGATTTGCATTTCTCTGATAATCAATGATGTTGAACACCTTTTCATATGCCTGTTTGCCATTTGTATGTCTTCTTTTGAGAAATGTCTATTCAAATATTTTGCCCATGTTTTGATTGAATTAGTAGATTTTTTTCCTACAGAGTCGTTTGAGCTCCTTATGTATTCTGGTTATCCAACCCTTTTCACATGGGTAGTTTGCATATATTTTCTCTCATTCCATGGGTTGTGTCTTCACTTTGTTTATTGTATCTTTTGCTGTGCAGAAGCTTTTAGATTGGATATGATCCCATTTGTTCATTTTTGCTTTGGTTGCCTGTGCTGGTGGGTTATTGCTAAAAATTTTTTACCTACACCAGTGTCCTGGAGATTTTCCCCCATGTTTTCTTGGAGGAACTTCATAGTTTGAAGATCTTAGATTTAAGTCATTAGTCTGTTTTGATTTGATTTTTGCATATGACAAGACATAGGGGTCTAGTTTCATTCTTTTGCATGTGAATATCTAGTTTTCCCAGCACCATTTATTGAAGAGATTGTCCTTTCCCCAATGTATGTTCTTGGTACTTTTGTTGAAAGTGAGTTTACTGTAGGTGTGTGGATTTGTTTCTGGGTTCTCTATTCTGTTCCATTGGTCTATGTCTGTTTCTATGCCAGCACCATGCTATTTTGGTTTCTATAGCTTATAGTATAATTTGAAGTCTGATAATGTGATTCTTCCAGTTTTGTTCTTTTTTGCTTAGGATAGCTTTGGCTATTCTAGATCTTTTGCTGTTCCATATACGTTTTATGATTGTTTTTTCTATTTCTGTGAAGAACATCATTTGTATTTTGATAGGGATTGTATTGAATCTGTACAGTGCTTTGGGTAGTTATAGACATTTTGACAATATCGATTCTTTCAATCCATGAACATGGAGTATTTTCTGGTGTCTGTTTCAGTTTCTTTCATCAGTGTTTTAGTTTTGATTGTAGAAATTTTTTACTTCTTTAATTCCTAGGTGTTTAATTTTATGTATGGCTATGGTAGATGGGATTACTTTTGTAAAATTTCTTTTTCATATAGTTTGTTGGCATATAGAAATGCTACTGATTTTGTATGTTGATTTTGTATTCTGCAGCTTTACTGAATTTATCTGTTGAAGTAGTTTTGTTATAAAGTCTTTAGGTTTTTCCAAATATAAGGTCATGCCATCTGCAAAGAAGGATAACTTGACTTCTTCCTTTCCAATTCGGATGTCCTTTATATCTTCTTGTCTGATTGCTCCAGCTAGGACCTCCAGTCCTGTTTTGAATAACAGTGGTGACAGTGGGTATTCCTGTTGTGTTCCAGGTATTAGAGGAAAAGCTTTCAGCTTTCCCCCATTTAGTATGATACTAGCTGTCTTTGTGTATATTATGCTTCCATAAAAAGTTTAAAAATATGCATGGATCTGGTACTTTAGTAATGATGTTGTAGGTAATTTTTATATATTATTATGCCTATTTCTGTTTTCTAAATTTCTGAAAATAAGCACATGTTTTTCTAATATTTCAAAGCTAAATGTTTCTTTTTTTTTTTGGAGACAGAGTTTTGCTGTTGTTACCCAGGCTGGAGTGCAATGGCATGATCTCGGCTCACCGCAACCTCCGCCTCCTGGGTTCAGGCAATTCTCCTGCCTCAGCCTCCTGAGTAGCTGGGACTACAGGTGCGCGCCACCGTGCCCAGCTAATTTTTGTATTTTTAGTAGAGACGGGGTTTCACCTTGTTGACCAGGATGGTCTTGATCTCTTGATCTTGTGATCCACCCGCCTTGGCCTCCCAATCTTTTTTTTTTTGTTAAATGTTTCTTAAAAATAATAGTTAGGTACCTCCGTGATGTCCTAGTAGATGGTTCCCAGGCTGACTGGGCATGGTGAATCAAGAAATGTCATTGCAAAGGCTCTGGTCTTGTGGGCCCCTCTGAGCCTGTGGGTGGTCTTCAACCGTCAAGTTTCAGGTTACTCACAACCACCATTTTAGGGTAGAATTTTCTAAGTGGTAGCAGCTAGCCCTGAATTATGGAGCTTGCTGTTGGGTTTCTAGAACTGATTGTAAAACAGAAGCTGCCTGAGTTCATGCAGTAGTTCATGAATCAATTTCTGAGCATTGATTTTCAGCCTAAGTGAAGCAGAGACTGAGATGGAACCAACAGTTCAGCCAATCCTTTTGCATTTGCCCAAATCTGGTTCTGTAGCTCATGGAAGCTAAAAATAGCATAATTCTTTGCTGAATGTCCCCAATATATAGAGGAGCTTGGAGGGAGAAGAGTAAGAGAGATTTCATGGGAGAGGAAAGTTGGTGCGGCCCAGGCCTTTTTGCATTTATTCTACCTGCACAAAGAAGGTCCCTGAAGCCCTGCAAGTTCTCTATTTACAGCACCAAAAAGGTGGGGGAGGGGTGCTTGAGGGTGGTAACAAAGGGGGACTTTAGGGCATGTTTAGGAGCTAGGGATTTATAGAATAGGAGCCCTTGAGAGATTTTAAGCTGGAGAGTTACACGGTCATATTTGCCTCTGAGATGGTTATTCTGACCGTAAGAGAAAACGATGAAGGCATACAAATCTGTTAGGAAGTTGTGGTAAATCCCGGCCTAGATTTGAGTGGTGAGAGTAGAGATGGAGAACAAAGGTCAGAGTTAAGGAATACTTAGAAGATGCTCTTGACTAGACTTGGCTGGGTGTGAGGCCTGAAACAGGATGATATATATAGGAAGACGTTATGTGGAACAGGAGACACATTAACAGGGATTAATGTAAATCATACTGTGAGTTTCATTCCATCTTTTGAAAATATGGAGTGACTGCCACTTAGCAGGCATTGGGTAAATATTTGTTGACTCTGTGAGTGAATTTTAGTCTAATAAAGGAGTGTAGCTAGGCTGTTCATATAAATGTGTTGCATGGCATGATTGTGACTTAGCCGTAAAAGCAAAAGGCTTATTTTTAAACACCAGTCTCCTTTTCAGCGCAGTGGGTTTTGTGTGCTGCCTTAGCTGGTCAATGTGGGAGGGTCCCTCAGAGTTGGATAGTGATCCCAATCGGTGGATGACATGGAAACACAGTAAAAAGAGCTTGTCCAAGTGACCACTTTCTTGGCTCGCATTTAGTTTTGTCCCTGTGCAGTCAAATTCTGCCAGCAACATCACTGTGAAAATGTAATACTCTCACTAAAAGTGGCTTTGTGTGTGTAGGCAGTGGAGTAGAGAAATAGAAGACCTTTCTAGTATGCCATTTCAACCATGTAAGTGAACACTTGCCCACAGATCTAGAATTTAAAGGAGGTTCTTTGCTCTTTTTTGCTGAGTTTCATGGTAATTAGGGTTTGCAAGATAGATGAGTGAGTGATTTGGGTCAATATAACATAGCTCCAAGTGGGAATCTGAGGTCATTGTTACTGGGTATCTATTTTGAGCTAGAATTATTTAGTTTGATTGTATACATTTATCAGGCTACCCAGGTAACTATCAAATCAATGGGAATGATGACCTTTTCTATGTATACATAGCATATATGTGTTAGCACGAAAGAATATGGGTACCTTGAACCCAGTGATGGCATATTAGCTTAGAGCAGCTGGAAAAGAGTAATGACAACAGTGATTTGAGGACTGTTGACTTTCTACAGGGAGCTATAAACACATGTGAGGCTCAATTAAGACATTAATCTGGTTGTAAGGTCTGTTATTGAATATAATAGGAAACAAATTGACAAGGTGGCTCATTTTTGAACAAAGCAACTGGCCCGTGATGATATTATTTTGATGTGTCTGGAATTATCATAATAGCAAAGTCCGATGATAAATAGAAAAATGAATGGCAGTGAGAATCCAACAGAGACTGTTTCTCTAAGAATAGGAGTCAGAATTTGCACCATTGTATTCACGGTATCATTAAAATATGAATAAACAGCAGTAACTTTTTATTATACAGTGAAAGTACCTCCTATGGGGCACTGAAAATCGAGTGGTGTGTGTTTAATAAATTAAAGCCAACAAGAAATGGTTATTTACCAGAATCAGGAAGGACTCAGAGAATAATGTGGGTTTAGTCAGGGACATAAATGGAACTGATTTATTATTAGGTGAGATTTTAAAGGTTTAAAAAATTTTAATTTTATGGCAATAATTGGGAATGGAAGAGACGAAATGGCCAGAGAGGAGACTGTAGAGTTTAGCTGGTGATAAATTATGAATGGCCACATTTTAGAAAGTTAGAATGTTTGGGTTTTATTTCAAGGGTCTCTATTCTGAAACTTTAAGCAGGGGACAAAAAAGATCAGTTAGATTTAGCTGTATAACAAACTATGCCAAAATTTAGTGGCTTAAGACAATAGCATTTTAAAATATCATTGAGGTGTTGAGAATTCAAGAAATATTTAGGAGATAAAATTAATGCACCTTGGTTAGTATGGATGAGTGTGTGTGTGTGTGTGTGTGTGTGTGTGTACGTGAGTAGTGTGAGTACATTCAGAAACAAGAATGCCATTCATGTTTTTAGCTTGAGCTTCTGAATGTAATTAGATTCATAAAAGTCCTTCTGTGTGATTCTTTATTGATATGTTTATATATTTGTAGCTGGATCAGACTGAATTAGGCTAGCCTAAAAGGTTTAATCTCTACAACTAAATTCAAGAAAGAGAAGTAGAAGTTCTTACTAGGTAAAGAAGATACAGACAAGTTTCACCTACTAAGACCTATAGTATAGGTACTATTTTATCCCCATTTTACAGAAGAAGAAACTCACAGAAAGAGTGGTTAAAACACTTGCCCAAGGTCACATAGCTGATGTGGCAAAACCAAGACAAGACCTGTGTCAGATTGCGTTATTTTACAAAAACACTCATGTTCTTGCTTACACCTTCAGGAAAGGAGTGTACTTACCCACCACACCCCTGATGTTTGGCATGGCTTTGTGATTTGCTTTGGTCTCATGTTGGGTGGAGTCTACTGGTGATGGACTTGCATTGGCCAATGGGATATTAGTCGAAATGATACAAGCAGAGATGTGAAATGTGGTTGGGCTTGACCTTTTGAATTTCTGCCATTGTCATGAGAAGAACATGCTCCACTTAACCTACTGATCCAAAGAAGAAGAGAGAAATGTTGAGCTGACCTAGACCCAAACAACAACTTGGAGGCAAGCCCAGCTCACTCACAAATGGGTACGGTATAAACGATTGTAGTTTTAAGCCACTGAGTTTGTTGTAGTTTGTTATCTGGCAAGAGTTAACTGATAAAGATCTAAGTGGTCTAAATCTAAGAACATGTACTATTAATCACTACCAGGGCATCACAATCAGAATTATTCCTAAATCATCATTTCTAAAACAATGGGCCAGGCGTGGCAGCTCACGCCTGTAATCCCAGCACTTTGGGAGGCCAAGGCTGGTGGGTCACTTGAAGTCAGGAGTTCCAGACCAGCCTGGCCAACATGTCAGAAACCCATCTCTGCTACAGATTACAAGCACATGCTTGTAATCCCAGCTACTTGGGAGGCTGAGACAGGAGAATCACTGGAACCTGGTAGGTGGAGGTTGCAGTGAGCCGAGATCACATCTCTGCCCTTCAGCCTGGGTGACAGAACGAGACTCCATCTCAAACAAAAACTAAAACAAAAACAAAAGCCATGATATCAAGTAATGCCAGTCGTCTTTAATAATTAACTCTGTAACAGTATGTGATAGATACAATTATAAAATTATTTTCCTTGGAAGATACCTGTTTTCACACCCTTTTCTTTCATATCTTTAAAAAATTAAGAACACAGAAACTTAGTTTTGTTTGATGTCCAATTTGCCCAGCTTAAATGTACATGTCTTAGCCTTCAGCTTCCAGATGTAATCCACTTATGAGTTAGGGAACATGTCTGACACTCTGAAACAATATCTGAGATGGATAAGTGAACACATTTTGAATGACACAAATGGTTCCCATCCACAGAAAAGCAATGACAGGGAGGGAAATGAAAAACTGGATATTTACAATAAAAATAACAACGCAAAGAGGTTTGTTCTGCACTGATGGGCCAGAGATGTAAAATTTAGATAGAGATGTGGACAATAGCTACCTGAGCAATGACAGACTTTGTTTTTCACCTTTTGAGGTGCGTTGATGTTCTGCATTTAAAACAGGGCTGAGAAACTTGGAAAGCAGGTCAAGGTCTTGGTCTGAGCTTGCCTATGTTCCATCCTGAAAGCTTTAGGGCATAAAATAGCATGGGAGATTATATAGTTTAGAAGCACAGAGTGATTGCGTAGCCTCTTCCTGTGGACTCTACATTTATTTCACATGGTTATAAATATATATATATATATTCTGAGGGTTTGGGATTTTGTGGGTATATAGGTTTTGTAAATACACAACCACTCAAAAAATTAATGTTTCTTTACTGCAAGAATTTTCTTGGACTTTAATGTACTAAGAAGCATTATGAAATTTTCCAGACAGTGATGGAACATGCAGCATTTCTTAGGCTGTTTGTCCAGGAACACTGTTCAAAGAGCAACTCCCAGGGCTAACGTGATATAGAACATATGTTCAGGATTTTGCCTTAATATGTTTCTCTAATGAAATCGCATTGCTTTAGGGACCCTGGTCTATTCTATTCTCACAACATCCAGTGAAGTAAGTAGGAAATAAGCTTTATTGACCAGGTTCTTCTTGATGCAGAAAGGGAGGCTGCCTGTGTAAATCTATACAACAGTAAGTAAGATGTGAGTTCTGGCATCTGACTGTATGGAATCACTTAGTAATGGAATAAGCTTAGGTGTCTATGCCTCATGTTTTTAATCTGTTAATAGGAATAAATAGTTAATATGCCTTATCTTATAAGTTTGCTGTGAGAGTTTAATGAGATAATAACTGGAAAACACTTAGCACGGTGCTTGACACATGCTAGGTTCTCAATAAATATAATCTTAAATGAAAGTTATTGTATATGTATAAGAGATTTATAGCCTGAATATATAATGAAACATTACAACTTAATAATAAAGAGACAAATAACCCAATTCCCCTGTTGAAAAAAGGGCAAAGGATCTGAATAGACATTTCTCAAAGAACATATCCATTTGGTCAATAAGCCCAACATCATTAGTCATCAGAGAAATGCATATCAAAACCACAGTGAGATAACACTTCACCCTCACTAGGATGGCTACAATAAAAAAGACAGAAAATCCTAAGTACTGGAGATACTGACGAGACATTAGAACCTTCACATATTGCAGGTAGGAATGAAAAAAATGACACAGCTGCTTTGAAAAGTTTGGCAGCTCCTAAGAAGGTTAAACATAGACTCAAGAGTCAGCAATTCGACTCCTAGGCATATACCCAAGAGAAATGAGACCATTCACCCAAAAACTTGAACATGAATGGTCATAGCAGCATTATTCATAATTGCCAAAAAGTGAAAGCAACCTAAATGCCCGTCAACTGATGAATGGATAAAGAAAATGTGGTCTATCCAGACAGTGGAATTTTATTCAGCAATAAAAAGAAACAAGGTACTGAGACCAGCTGCAACACGAACCTTGAAAACGTTATCCTAAGTGAAAGAAGCTAGCTACAATAGTCCACATGCCATATGTTTCATTAATGTTAAATATCCAGAATAGGAAAATCTATAGAGAAAGAAATAAATAGGAAAATCTATAGAGAAAGAAAGAAATAAAAAAGGAGGAAAGATCTGGGAAGGGCTAGGGAGTGACTGCTAATGGAGGCAGTGTTTTGTTTTCGGGAGGCAAAAATGTTCTAAAGTTAAATTGTGGTGATAGTTGCATAACCCCACAAATATACTTAAAAACATTGAATTATACACGTTTTTTTTTGAGACAGGGTCTCACTCTGTCACCCAGGCTGAAGTACAGATGCGTGATCCTGGCTCGCTGCAGCCTCAACCTCCCTGGCTTAAGCAATTCTCCCACCTCAGCCTCCCAAGTAGTTGGGACCACAGGCATGCACCACCACACCCAGCTAGTTTTTAAATTTTTGGGTTTTTGTGTTTTTTTGGTACAGATGGAGTCTCCCTGTGTTGCCCAGGCTAGTCTCATACACCTGGGTTCAAGTGATCCTCCTGCCTTGGCCTCCTAAAGTGTTGGGGTTACAGGCATGAGTCACTGCGCCTAGTTGAATTATACACTTTTGAATGACTGAAAAAATTGTATGATATGTGAATTATATCTCAATAAAACTGTTAAAAAGTATAATTATTATTACTGAGCAGAATGGCCAGCACTGGGTTTTGGGAATTCTTCCCCATTTATAGAAATGTCTGGTATCAGTATTTCCAGTGGGGTCTGAAAAATGAGTTGCAGTGGCTGGGAAATTGCTCCCCTTACTATGATTATAGTAGAGCTTTGTGCTGAGGCCTCTGATTACAGTCTTGATGCCTGGTTGCTAAAAGGATGAGGCAAGATGTGAATGAAGCCAAAGTCATCACCCACCCAGATGATCTTGACTGGGTATTTGTATTTCCCACTCCCTGGCCAGAGAATTCCTTCTCATGTGCAGATTGGCCTTTGTGGAATTTCTTTTGTAGAGTCCACAGCTGGGAAGTGATTCACTCCTTTAGTCTGGTTGTAAGGTCTTCTCCCCTTCATGTTTCTGGAAGTGAGCCCATTGTTTCTGTTTTGTAAGACAGAATGTAAAATCACTTCTTTTCAGCCAGCTAGCAGCCTAGCTGGGCAAAGTATAGTTTTAAATTTCACATTCAACATTAGATTGGGAACTTTTTCTTTTTTAAGTTTCTCTCTGTCTCTTTCTCCCCGCTCTCCCTTCCTCACTCAAATACATTATTATATATAAAACTATTTGAGAGATTGTTGCAAACATCATGAAATTTTTACCTCTGAATACATTGTCCCAGGAACAAGGGCATTCTCCTACATAACTGCAATATAACTATTACCCTCAGAAATCTAACATTCATACAACATTATTATCTGATATATAGGACATATTGAAATTTTCCCACTTACCTTTCTCTTCATTTTTGTTTCAACAGCCTTTCTGGAACCTCCTAGTTTTAGGGCTGCCTTTGTGCTTATCATACAATATTATTATTTTCTATTTGCTTGCAATTACTCTGCTAGTCTTTATAGCTAGTTTATAGCTTTGCTCACAGTTGAATTCTCAGCAAAGACTTGGGTACTGCCCACACCTCTGTTCATAGTGCTTTCTAGTGTGCTGCCCATAGTAGATGCTCAATAAACATTGGAAGAATTGGATTGAACTGAATATTCTAGTCAGGGTCCATGTTGCAGACATACTCCTTGGTCCTTCTGAGTTTCTACTGTTAAAGCCCTCTGTGAGTCATCAGTGATTACCCTTTTCTCCTTTAGATTTCTTGGCATTGCTGTTGGTCTTTTGCCCTCGACGTCTCCCTACTACACTCATATTTTCTTTGGTGTAATTTTTGACAGCTCATGAAGTAGTGGGAGTAGAATGGGAAGAAGTGTGATGACATAAGCGAAGACAATGAAGTACTAGGAAGTTGGTACTTATAAGTTGGTCCGAGCTGTCCTGGCAAGACCACAGAGTCACCAGTGCTTTTGAGCAGCTCAGGTTGCAATTCTTGACCCTCTTTTCATGTTCTTCTTTCACTGATGTAAAGTTATGATGCCAGAATGGTTCCCAGATCAGTTCAAACTGGAAGCAAAATATCCAAAAAGCTTTAAACTTTAGTCCTGTGGGTGGCAAGCAGATTCGTCATGGGTAATTGGCATGGTTGTCAAGGCATCTATTTTGTCTTGTTAGGAAGTCTGCAAGACTGTGACATTTTACAGGCTTGTCGAGTTTACTAGATCCACGAGCTATGGTTGTGTTGTTTAAATTGTGTTTTAAGGACAAAGGTGATGAAGGAGTTCAAGACAAGAGAAACTTTTCTCAGCATGTATTTGGAAGCACGTAGATCTCTCATGGAACTTACTTTGACAGGGCACTCAAGAATAAAATTACAGAAGGGAGTGGATGTAAGTCCAGAAGCTCTGAGATCAGTAGAAACTGCAATCCAGTGTTTTCAAGATATTGGCAACTGTTTGGAATAGAGTGAGACCTATTTTATTTACTTCAGTGTTTATTTGTGGATACAAACACTGTGCTGGACATAATTTATTTGTCTTTATCAAGTGGTTATGATGTGATAGACCTGTTTCCTATTTATAAATGGAGAACTTGAAGTGAATGGGATGCTAAGTAGATACTAATGAATGAGAACTGAAATGACCTTTCAGTGTACTGTGGACGCTTATCAGTACTTCCTTGACTTTTTCACATCTTAAAGCAAGAAGCATAATGAATATAGGGTAAATATTTCTGGTCTTTAGGTATCTATAGCAGAGAAATCTCCATTGAGTTATGTTAAGTGTTGGTCATTTAAATATTAGTGAATGAGTGTGAGGTTCTGCTTTTTCATCTTAGTGACTTCTATAAAGCCGTTGTCTGAATAAAATTCATTCTGAACAGCAAACTAAATTTCCATCAACAATTAAATAACTTCTAAATTTTCTATTTGATTGCATTGGTTGTTCTATTTTTGTACCATAAGCAAACTTTTTAAATTGTATAAGCTGTGTTATACAATTTAAATATGCCTGTTTTAATACCTGGTTAGCTGGCACGTCCTCCACTATTGTTCTGTTTTAGAGGTTTTCTGGCTTGTTTGTTCTTCCAAATGAACTTTATAATTAATTTGTCAAGTTTCAGAAAAGATCCTGGTGATATTTTTAATGGAGTTACATGAAATTTATAAATTAACTCAGAGAGAACTGACATCTTTATCACGTTAACACTTCCTAACCTGACGTGTCTTTCCATTAGTTTTTTTCCATTATATATATTTTTAACTGGTTTTAATTTGTATATATGAAAGTTATTAATTTTTATATTAATTTTTCAACTTTCTGCTATATTAAATTGTCCCATTTGTTTATAGTAATTTGTCCGTGGGTTCTCTTGGATTTTCTCAATATATTATCATATCATCTGCAAATAAAAATAGTGCTACCTCTTGCAACATTTTTATGCTTCCAATTGATTTCTTCTGCATTCTTGGGTTGGTTATTAGCTACAAGACAATATGAAATACTATTAGGAATAATGGGCATCTTTGTCTTATATCTGACTTTAGCAGGAAGGCTTCTAGTGTGTTTCCATTAAATTACATGATGATTTTTGTACTGAGGTAAATGTATTTTTATAATGTTGGAAAAGTATTAATCAATTCCCATTTTATTGAATTTTTTTTTACATGGAAGAGTATTGAATTTTATCAAACGCCTTTAATATTGATGGAAATGAGTATAAATTTTTTTTCTAATTAGTTTTGTTAACATTTTAGAAAACTTCTCAAGATTTAAGCACCTTGGTACTCTTGGCAAAAGACTCAGCTGGTTGTGATGTATTATTTTTTTAATGTACCATTTGGTTCAGCCTGCTAATAATTTATAACTTTTGCATTGAGATTTATAGTGAGTTTTATCTCTGTCTTTTTCTGACACAATATTTCTTAAGTTCTAAAAACTTTTGGAATTTTCTTTTCTTTTCTGAAATAATTTAAGCAACTTTGGGATGATTTGATTTTTAACGTTGTGGGAGAATTAAGCTGAGAAGCCATTTGGGCCTGGTGCTTTTTTGTGGGAGAGCTTTTTAACTACTTTCCCTATTTCTCTTACAGTCATTCTTATTTAGAGAAGTTGTGCCCCTCTAGGAAATCATCAGATTCAAATATATTTGTAGAGAACTGCGCAAGATAGTCTATGAGTTATAAAATTTTATTTTATTTGATGGTTATTTTCCCTTTCTTGTTTTAAATACTTTATATTTGTGCTTTATTGTTCTTTTTCTAGCTTTTTGAATTGGTTGTTTATTTTGTTTTCACTTTAACGGATATAGGTGTTTAATGACATTAATTTTGTCTTTGTAACAGTTTTAATCAATCTGCAAATTTCTTGTTTTCCAATAGGCAAGTAAAGTTGATTTACATTTATTGATCCTATATTTGGCTTCAGTTTTCTCATTGTTTTACACACACACACACACACACACACACATGTTAGTATTTTTAGTATTTGTTCTGTTCCATTGCTTTGGTTTTCTTCTATGGGAACTCCTATTTTGACTCATAGTTTACATATGTTTAAATATGCTATTATTATTATTATTTTTTGAAACTGAGTCTTGCTGTGTTACCCAGGCTGGAGTGCAGAGGTGTGATCTCTGCTTACTGCAACCTCTGCCTCCCAGCTTCAAGTAAATCTCCTGCCTCAGTCTCCTGAGTAGCTGGGATTACAGGAATGTACCACTACGTCTGGCTAATTTTTATATTATAAGTGGAGATGGGGTTTTACCAGGTTGGCCAGACTGGTCACTAACTCCTGACCTCAAGTGATCCGCCTGCCTCAGCTTCCTAAAGTACTGGGAGTACAGGCGTGATTTACTGCCCAGCCTAATTCCTGAACCCGTTTAACAGTCATTTGATACTTCTTTTTAGTCTTTATATTTTTCTCTTTTCTTTGACTTCTGTTTCTCTTAGGCTTTATTTGCTCTTTGCTCTTTTCATTCATTCTTGGACTTATTATAGTTTTGTCATCATCTCTGAAATGATTTTATTTCTAATTTTTCCCTGATTCTGTCACTTCTCTTTCTAAATTTTCCTTTCCTCCAATCTCCTTATTTCTGAAATTTTCTAATTTTGATTTATGCTATGCTTTCATAGCTTCTTTTATTTTCTAAAGCTTTTTTTTAAACCTTGTGTTGAATTATCTGATTACAGTTTTAATCAGTTTTTTGGGCATGACTTTCTGGGCTGCCTTCATTGTAGAAACATTATTTTACTTCTTATTCTCATTTTTGTCACAATAACTCTGTGGAGAGTCAATGTTGAATGAGTTTTTCTGTAACCTTATAAGGGAGAGAACCAGATATTTCTTCTGGCTTTGCAGATTTATCATTTCTTCTTCTGATGCTTTTTCAAAGCTATAAAGGACATGACCTCACACTTTCTGGGATCTGCCTCCTCTGCTGCCCTCCTCCACTTTAATCTGAACTCATCAACAAAAGCATCCGTATTGTCTCAATCTTGCTCAATTTGAATTTTCCTCTCAGCATTTTATCCTCATTGTGGGGTTTTGTCTTGGAAAGGAGATTTGATTTGTTAGTTTTGAAATCTATAGGGTACACACTGCTCCAGTCCCATCATACCTTTTTGCATGAAAATTTCCTTAAGAAGGCACTCATCCACAAATTAAGTCCATCAGAATCCCTTCCCCATTTTGGCAGACATTCCCAGTCTGGCCTGTAAGGAGTACTTGCTGATTTGAGCATTCCCTGTTCTCAGAGACATCAGAAGCCCAGTTGCCTTTTTTTTTTTTCTCTCTCTCTCTCTTTTTTTTTTTTTTTTTTTCTGAGACAGAGTCACCGTCATCACACTCGCCTAATTTTTGTACTTTTAGTAGACATGGGGTTTCACTAGATTGGCCAGGCTGGTCTTGAACCCCTGACCTCAGGTGAACCACCTGCCTTGGCCTCCCAAAGTGCTGGGAGTACAGGTGTGAGCCACCGCGCCTGGCCAGTTGCTTTTCTTCTGCATCCTCCTACACAGATGCTGAAGTCACATGGGTTATGCAGTTCGTGGAGTTGCAACATTCTCTTACTGGTTTTGCTGCCTTCAGTGGTGTCACCCTCTAAAACCTGCCAGAGAGTCTATCTAAAATGCAAATGGCTTTATTGTCCCTTGTCTATAAGACAGAGACATGTTCTCCTGCTTCCTCTGCCTCTTCTCTTGCCATTTTCTATCGAGCACCACCACTGCCTAGCTAAAATTCTTACTCATGTCATGTTGCCTGCTTCTGGGGCTGCGCTCATACTGTGACTTCTGACTAGAATACCTTTCCCATGACTTTGCCTAACTTATGCCTTTAGCTCAGTCTTGTTTTTCTTTTTTATAAGAGGAAACGCCCAGAACCACTCTCCACTCAACCTGAGTTAGTTACTCCTCCTTTATGCTCCCATGATGCCCCATACACCTAGCTTTTATTGTATTTATCACAGCATCATTAGCTATTTAAGGCCTCTCTTCTCCCCATCCCTTAGCTTAGCTCATGACCTGTCTAAATCAGATTTTGCCTTACTCACATTTGTTTCCCTTGTAATTTCCAAAGAATGGTTCCCCATCAATGGTTGTAGAATAGATGAATGGATGAGTAAATTCATGAATTATTAGTTGCATATTTTAGCTGAAGTATGAGAGGCAGATACATACATGAAAAGGATAGACTTCCAACATGTCGCTGGTCATGGTAGATAGAGGAGTACCTGTTCTGTCTACATGTGAGGCTGGCCCTCCTCTGTGAAATGTTGCTTCCCTATAAGAGATTTTGGCAAAGTTCAAACTTTAATTCTGCCCAAGTTAACAAGCTCCCAGGATTGAGACCACATGACCCTCTTCTAGGTTTATAGGCAAGTGTGTGCATGCTGCAAGGTTGTCTATTACTTGCCAGTACCAAGAATACAAATGCCCACAGGAAGCCCCGATGTGTATATCTATGAGTGCATGCATGCATGTGTGTGTGGGTGTGTGCATGCAAGCGTGCGTGTGAGCATGCGTGCATGTGATTACAAATGACTGGTACTGGATGAAGCAATGGCTTAAAACTGGCAAACTGAGCAGTACGCAGAGAAACATCCACCAGTTGTTTGGGTGACTGAATTTCTGTTTGTGGGAGTAACACAGCATGATGCAGACAAGGAAGGAAGAGAGAGACAGGGAAGAACAGGCCCCCCTTTTTAATCAACTTTTCTATCTAAAGAAATGAGAGTAGCTAACACCTGCTCTGGGGGATGAGAGACAGACTGTTGGCACATGGCCTAGTGATAGAAATGCCAAAGAAGGTAGATCTTTTCTAAAGAGCAGACTTAGTATAAATGAGCCTGTTGGAAGTTCAGGTCCTTTCCTCCTCACAATGCATGGCATAGAGCCTCTGAAAGGTAATATCAAAAAGGACAAGGATCATCTGAATGAAGGTGCATAGACTTTGTTGGAGTAAATAAGTAGGCAAATTAATATGCTAGCTACATTCACAACAAATGAAGCTATTATTGTTTTCCCTAGTAAACATTTAGGTAATTATCTGAGAAATAAGTGTGAAAGGAGAATCCTTGAAAGTAAAGACTCTACTTCTTTTATTTATTATCAGTTACAAACATGTCTACAAATGTTAAGAAACAAGAGTGTACAGGACACTAGGGGAATGACAATTTGTAATCTGAGACCAGGCTATACTTAGGAAGTCACTTATATAGTTGTCCATCCATCCTACAAGTGATTTATGCATGTAGTGGTTACACATTATAAGGAGAAATGTTATAAATGTAACAAATGTAGTCAACCCTATGCAGATTAGGTCCTAGCTACAGCTTGAGCTAGAACCTAATCTGCATGGCTCTTTGCTCCTCTATCCTTTTAACTTTTTCAGCTGATGATGACTTTTAACCCCAGCCTCTGTGTTCAGCTTTTCAGGCTGTGGGGCCAAAGGTAACTCTAGGCAGAGAGATTTTTGAGGAATGCTAGCTCAATAGCCATGACCAAGCCTCAGCCTTTCTAGCATAAGCTCTCCTGGATCGCTGCTTAATGGAGACCACTGGACTCAGGTTGTCATATTATACTACTCCAGACCGTGTGACTAACAGCCCTTGGCATTCTGCATGTACAGCCCATGCAGCCTAACATGGCAGCTTTCCATAGAAAGCATTTGTCTTCATTTCCCTTTTTCCTCCCAGGAAATCTAGATTAAAGTATCCTTATAATAAGAGAATAAAAATACAAAAGGATTTAGGCTGATTTCTGGTTTGCTATATCCTAGAGAATTCACAATTCTATGAGAGACTCTTTGTCAATTAGCTTCTAGAGAATAAGCACTGTATCTTGGATAACTTAGATTCTCACTGACCTGGGATTGCAACTGAATCATTTAACATGCTGTTGCAAATTGGAATTCAAATCTGTCTTTAGAACAGAAATATCAGTACAAAATTCTTCCTTCTGGGGCAAAACTCAAGTGCCTTAATGGTGGCAAAGAATGTGAATTGAATTTCCAATTATGTAAGCTACGGATCCGTGGCTTTCGCTATGTCCACCATGAGTACCAATGTAGACTCTGCTGGGGACAAAAACTTAAAGGAAAAAGATGCACATGTGCCCCTTTAGCTATCCAAGTTTTTAGTGGCAGTAAAGGGTCAGGCTGAACTTGAGCTGTGGTGATTCTGAAAGTGTTTCAGCCCAGTGGTTAGACTGCATATTTGGCTAGGCCCTGTGTGCTATTTGCAACAGTAATAAAAACGTCACATAAAAGTCATCTAGTCCATGGAAGCTTCCCACAGCTGAGCAGAGCCTAATTTTAATGCTCTGCTGGGGTCATATGGGGTTGTTAGGCATTGGTGTGTATTTTCCCAGTGGCCCAGGCCTTTTAATATGTATTAAAGAGGCCACTAAATCTTTATGTGTAAACCCACCTGTTTGTACTGTCTTTCTATTTAGGTGTCAGTCTTTTGGAACTTATGAACTTCATCTTCTTGCTTAGAAATATTATGTACATATGAGGTGCCCAAGAAATATTAGATATTAAAAAAATTGTCCAGGCCAATTTATATTTTAAAAACAGGATTTCACTTGCCTTACGGGGGTAAAATAAAAATGCTGAGCTGGTAAAATTGCTTGGACCTGATACGTTGTGTTTGATGGCCAGAGCAGTAGCAAATCTGCTGACAGGCTTGGGCAGAAAGAAAAAAAAATGCGAACCATGTTGAAACGTCTGTGTAATGCTGCTTCGGGGAAATGCTATTTTTAAAGAAATGAAACACATTATTTAGGGTTTGTGGATGTAATCCAGGCCTTTGAAGTTGCTAAGAAGATCTTAATTAGAAAGAAATGGGGAGACTGAGTGCTTTTATGGAGAACCCAATGTTAAGAGATAAGTTTATCATAGATGCAGATCATATATATTGTGCACTGGCTGCAGCTCTTCTTTGACAAAACCAAAGCCTTTAAAGTTACTGGAGTGCATCCGTCCCCAAGTTTGTTCGGCATCTAATGAGCAGGCATTAATCATGTAAAACTTGGAGGCAGTTCATAAAAGGACAATGAAGATGATTTAAAGCTTGGAAAATAAAGCCTGTAAGGAAAGGTTAAAACAATTCACATTATGAGCTTCGTAAAAAGGATTTGAGGAGTGAAGATTTCCAGACAATGCAAGGTTATCGTTGATGAGATGGCATGCTTAATGAGACCCTTCTCCCCAGGAATCCTAAAATTTCTCTTTTATTGTTCTTACTATAAAAATGTATTCATAGGAAAAGTTAGGAAGCACACATAAGGAAGGAGACTATGTCCTCAAACTTCATCACCCACAGGGGCTTCACAAAGCTCACTTGAAGAGGATGACCAGAATGTCTGGGGTGAGGGTTTTCTTAGAGGGAAATGGCTTATGTACTTATTTATCTCATATATCTTCCTGGCTAGACTGTAAGCTTCACAAGGGTGGGAATTATGTTAGTCTTTCCACCACTGCGTTCTCAGAGCCTAACACAGTGCCTAGCATATAAAAGGTGCTTAATATTTTATGTACGCATGAGGAATATATATACATATAAGATTTATACAAAATGGATCTCCTTATATGTGCAGCTTTGTAAGTCTCCCAATTTTAACAAAATATTGTGACAATCTTTTCATGTCATTAATATTCCACACTATCACTTGAATGGCGGCAAGGTGTTCTGCCTTATGCATGGGACGTCAGGTATTTAACCATTTCTCTACTTGGGGACATTTAAGTTGTTTCTAGTTTTTCCTATTTCCAGTAGTATCACGATCGTAACTAAATCCTTCTTCACAGAAAGTTTTTAAGGAGACTATTACAATAGATGGCAAGATGCCCCTCATTGAAGGTCTTGAAAACACGACAGATATTGATGTAGCTAGTGTTGCTGCAGTCCTTTGTGGACTTGATAACCTCAGGATCAAATTGGGCTTGAAACCTTATATATGTATATATATGGCTTTAAGCTATGGACCCTCAAGTTACTCATTGGAATGGTGAGTTTGTATAGGTTATGGAGGAGGGAAGAAAATTCTTTTGAGATAGGAGAGAAAATAAAGTGTTTTAAAACAGGACTCACAATGTCAGTCCGCTTTTGTCATTTACAATTTATCAGCATCAGAGTGGCTGGCAAATTGAATCATGATACACAAGAAAAGTATCGACTATTTTCTCAGACTTAGCTGAGTACACTCTTTTTTTTTTTTTTTTTACACCGAAAGACTAAAGTCAAGTTCACATTTCTCTTAAAAATAAAAGCAGGGGCCGGGTGCAGTGGCTCACGCCTGTAATCTCAGCACTTTGGGAGGCCAAGGTGGGTGGATCACGAAGTCAGAAGTTTGAGACCAGCCTGGCCAACATAGTGAAACCCAGTCTCTACTAAAAATACAGAAAACGAAATTAGCTGGGTGCGGTGGCATGCACCTGTAGTCCCAGCTACTTGGGAGGCTGAGGCAGGAGAATTGGTTGAACCTGGGAGGTGGAGGTTGCAGTGAGCCTAGAGCACGCCACTGCACTCCAGCCTGGGCAACAGAGCTACACTCTGTCTCAAAAACAAAACAAAACAAAACAAAAAGCAAACAATAAAATTTGGAATTTTAAAAATTGTTACTCCTCATGAGGTGCTGACCTATTTAATTGTCAGGAAACACGTGATTCATAATGCAAATGTCTGTGTATAGAATTCTATTTTTCCAATGACTTTCATGATTGTTTTGGAGATGTATTCTGAAAAAAATCTTATAAATGAATTCAAATGTGGCTCTCAGAATTCATATATCGAATGCTATTTTCTTCAATCTATATACTTTTAATATATCAGGTTGTCCTATTTTATTTATTTATTTATTTTTGCCATTGTGATCTTGGCTTGCTTTGCTGTGATTTGTTATAGCCTTACTCACAAAAGTTTTGCGGCTGAGCCCTTCCTATTTGAGGAGCATGACTGTATGTTTCAGTTTTTCTCCCATTGGTCTCTGGGTTTTTGGCTGCTGCTTTGGGATGTTGCCCATTGCTCCCCTTCTTTGTCTGTTTGGGGCCCTACAAGTCATTCTAGGTCTGCTTTTCTCAACCTATAAATTCAATAAATTTCATGATTGAGACTGGGAGTCCAGGTGGGGCATGGGAGATGCACCCCCTTTCCTTCTGTGTTGGTGCTCACTGATCTTGCTGCAAGAAATGGTTGCATTCCAAAAGTTAGAGTCTGGCAGAATGAGTTGAATAAGACCAAGTCAACCCAGAAAGCTATCAAGGGCCAAGTTAAGCCACAGGGTTGAGGGAGACTATCATCATCCTCAAAGGATTTGCACTTGTTTCCCCTGCCTGGAACATCCTGTGCTCAGTTATTTTCATGGTTGTCATGAACTCTGAAGAACCTGAGATTTGACCCTGCTTGCAAGCTAACAAGTTAGCCTGCCACAGTGCCATGGATGCTGGCAGAAGATCTGTAACTCCTGGGTCAGAGATGAGTGATTTTATTATTCACAGCAGTAGTAGTATTCAGAGTATCAAAATCTTCTTTTGCTGGTTCCCTGAGTCCCAGTTCCAACAAGGAGATACCAACAGGGCCAGGTGACAGCAGAATGTGCAGTGGGTTGTCTTATAGGAGAGGAACCCCGAGATTAGGAAATATGAGTCACCTAAAATGGGCAGTAAGCCTGGCTGTCCTTTCCTTTAGAGGGAAGGTACTGCTTTTATTGGACTGAACAGTAAGTAAATCTTCTGTTTACTTTGGAGAGAGATATCTCTACTTTCCATGGACGTGTGCTAAACATTCTTGAAAAACTCTTCAGAACAAAGGCAGCCAGTGTCTCCACTCCTAAATTGCACAAAAAATGCAAGAGACCTGTAGAGAATTGTATCCTAACAATGACTTTCTCTGTCTTCTTTTAGGTTTCTATTCAAATGTCACCTTGTTAATGAAGCTTACCCTGAGCTTCTTATATCAAATAGCCACTTATGATCACTTACATAAAACAACTCCTGATCATCATTGGAATACTAAACTGTGTATACTCAGTTTTTTGTTGTTCTTGTCTGTAAGCTGTAAGCTCTGTGATGGCAGAGGCTTTCTCTGTTGTATTCACTGCTAAGACTAATCACAAGAGACTAAGCACAGTGCCTGGTACACAGTACAGATTAAACATTCAATGAGTAAATGAACAAATCAGTGCATCATCCTCAGTCAAGAAGATTATGAAAAAGGTCTATTTTCACTTTCCAAAAATAAAATTATATATATTGAGCATGCTTTGTCTCAGCTTAATCTGCCTGCCTCAGCTCTGACTGGGGAGCACTGTTCTAAGCATCCAGTTCTGTCCTGAGTACTGGCTTTCTGGCCTTCCCCGGGACTGAGCTGCTCCTCTGTGCATACTCCCTCCTGCGCTCTTGTCAAGCTCCAAATCCTAGCTTCTTCCCTTGCCATCTTTTATCTACCATGTCCTTATGTGCCAACATAGACTGTGGCAACCCTTTTAAAAATCAGCCAGTGGTGTGCTGGTAAACTGGTTTCCTGAATAATAGCTCTGATTTGTAGTGTTTGCTGATTTCCATGGTGTAAATACTCTCACTGTGGCTGATTTGATACCAATGGTTTAACAATAGACTTGCAAAATTCCTGAGTATTGGCCCTCACAAACTGGTAGGAGCTGGCTCCAGCACATCGTCATAATAAGCAAGTAACATAGATGTAGTATCAGGGTTATTTCTTACTTGGCACAATAACATAAAGGTGTAAAGAAAAAACAAAATCCATGGATCAAGGGAATCCCTTACCCTGAGCTGTGTTTCTCATAACTTAGTCTTTATTCCCATATCCTCTATTATAGTGCTTCTCACACTGTAGCATGCATCAGAGTCCCCTGAAGGACTTTTAAAAACAGATAACTGTCTCCTCTGACCCCAGAATTTCTGGGTAGGTCTAGTTGGGTAGGGCCTCAGAATCTGCATCTCTAACAAGTTCCCAGGTGATGATGCTGTGGATTCTGGAATCACACTTTGAGAACTACTACCCTCACATGCAAAACACTTTGCTCAAAGTCTGTTTCCAAGTGCTATGTGGAAGAGGCAAATTTTGTAAACAAACAGTATATCTGGACCAAAGAGAGACAAAGCCACAAAATCAAAGAAGAAAAAGAAATTAAAAATGTAGTTATAAAAGAACCAATAAATCGGAGTGCTAAGTGACTAAAGCTGATTGCTATAGATCTTAGAGTGAAAAGTGAGTTTCCGGGTGTGCATGAAGAAATCTTTCAGTTTATAACTCTGCTATAGCTAATTTTGTGGTATTGGGTTTCTGAAAGATGAGGTCGAGCTGGAAATTGTTCTGATGAGGGCATGAATCTTGAGGCTTGCTGGGTATCCTCTCTTTAGATGAAACCAAGCACTAGATCACTTATTTAAGGGCCTGCATCTCAAGCAACCTTGAAAAAAAATTACCATGTGGTACTCGTGCAAATAAGAGGGCTTGGGCAAAGAGGGAACACTTAACCTTGATTAGATGGGACATATTAGCTTCCTGAAATTTTCTCACCTGTTTAAGCAGCTCTCAATCACAAATCCTGACAGGATAGACACTCATTGTAGGAAGGATTAACAGGGCTCAGCTAAACCCAAGGGGTGTCACACTTATCCTAGATCTCCAAGGCACTGTATGGTTCTCTGTATTTCTCCAAGATCCATTTGCAAAGGCCCTGTATGGTGGCCTCTCCCTTTGCAATTCTCTAGGGGGACGATACTGTGAGACATACTATTCAGAGCCTGGCATCTTTGCAACCAATTTAACACCAGGAGTGGTTAATTTGTGGAAGACAGGGCAAAACAAGGCAGCAATGTGATTTGACAGGGGATCCTCATGGAACAGGGTGGCAGTAAACGTCCATTTTTCCAGAGTTCAGCTGTTTGGTTGTTTGCTAGGGACTAAACCTGTCCTTGGCACTCAAGCACACTTTGTTTTGATAAGCTTTATCTGAAAGAGGTAAGGAGGAAAGATAGTTCTTCATTAGACATCTCCTAGGCACACTAGCCTAGAGGAAGAAGTGAGGCCAAACCTCTGCTGGGGTTTCTGTACTCTGCGTAAGAAAATCATACAGATTTCCCTAGGGATTTCTCCATGATATTTGCAATTCAGTGAGGCCTCTTTCCTCCTGTTTGCCGAATGTAATCACCAGGCTTTAGCCCAAAAGGCTTCTTTACTCTTTCTGGAGGAACTAAACACCAGGGGATTGGAGGATGGTGGGCCTCCCGGAGGAAGCCACTTAACTTTTATCTGAGAGATCTGTAGCCTCCATTATGATCTGGACAGGTCTCTTTAGGTTAGAGGATCCTCTGGTGTCGGATAATTTCAGTCACCTTTTAGATTGAACTGTTAGCAGTACAAATGGGGTGTACTTAACCACGCCTGCCGCAGTAGTCTTCAAAGCGTAGTCCTGGGATCAGCAGCAGCAGCAGCAGCAGCAGGAGCAGCAGGAGCAGCAGCAGCAGCATACTTAGGAACTTGTTAGAAATACAAGTTTTTGGCCTGGTACGGTGGCTCATGCCTGTAATGCCAGCACTTTGGGAGGCCAAGGCAGGTGGATCACCTGAGGTCTGGAGTTTGAGACCAGCCTGACCAACATGGAGAAACCCCGTCTCTACTAAAAATACAACAACAACAACAAAATTTGCCGGGCATGATGGTGCGTGCCTATAATCCCAGCTACTCGGGAGGATGAGTTAGGAGAAAAGCTTGAACCTGGGAGGCAGAGGTTGGGGCGAGCCGAGATTGTGCCATTGCACTCTAGCCTGGGCGGTAAGAGTGAAACTCTGTCCTCCCAAAAAAGAAGTATAAGTTTTTTAGCCCCACCCCAGATCGGCTGGATCAGAAACTCTGGGACTGTGGCTCAGCAACATGTACTTGAACAGGTCCTCCAGGGCATCCTGATGCATGCCAATGTTTGAGAACCATAGGCCTATGTAAATTTTATCTCTTAAAGGTTTTCTGTAGCAGCCAACAGCAGTAGCTTGAGGCATCTGGATGAGCTGTTTGTTGGCAGCCATCCTTTACACTCTTTCTGCATTTTAAATAATGTTAGTTTCTTCTCTGGCATCTCTGTGTAATGATAAAGTGGCACTCTGGCTGTTTAAAAGGTAAGCGAAACTGTTTCTTGGTAACTGTAGATATAAAGGCATGTACAAAAAGGGAGACAGGCTCTTTAGTATCCATCTTTTAGCTACTCTGATTGTGTGGCTGGACAATTCACTCTGATTAACTCCCCCCTCCTCTCCAAATCAGAACATTTCATGTCTATTATTACACACCCTTTAAATTGGTTTGGAATCCCAGCCTCTGCTT
Organism: Callithrix jacchus; assembly: GCF_049354715.1. Taxonomy (NCBI): domain Eukaryota; kingdom Metazoa; phylum Chordata; class Mammalia; order Primates; family Cebidae; genus Callithrix; species Callithrix jacchus. Next base: position 25,911,270 of record NC_133524.1, read on the forward strand.
TGCAGAATGTTTTGTGACTGCAACATGGTGGCAGGGCCTTGTTTCTGCCATGTCCTCTGGATTTGGATTGTCCTATGAACATATGACAAGGAGCATAGGCAATTAGAATCAAGGGCTCACCAAGTTCTATGTGAAGTTGTTTTCTTAAAGGTCACCCCGCTGTCCACTTTGTGAATGTCAGTACAAACTGGAGAAATGCTGGCCTTGGCTTCAGGCCAAGGTATCCTGGCATTTCGGATACATTTGAAGGTATATATAACTTTCTTATGAGAATCTAACAAGCCAGATATATGTATATGTCTTAAGTCCTTGACTTAAGACAGTTCTACTTACGGTTTTTCAACTCTATGATGGTGTGAGAATGAGATGCATTTAATACACTCCTTGACTCATGATGGGGCTACATCTGGATAAATGTCTGGTTAAGTTGAAAATACCATTAAGTCAAAGACGCACTTTCTACTTGGAATGGGTTTATCAGGACACAACCCCATCATAAAATGAGGAACATTTGTAATTAATGACAATGTTGAAGTAGAATTTTTGTGGGCTGGAAAGTGGGCCAGGCTACTAAGGAAAATAAATGCTTTTTGGAAGAGATGGATGTTGAGACGAGATTTACTTAACCGCTATGTAGTTGTGAGCAAGTTACTGAACCTCTTTAAGCCTTAGTTTCCGTATCTGAAAAGTGGGTATAATATAGGGATTTACATCTTAGGGTTGTTGTGAAAACCAAGTGAAATTATGCATGTGAAGTACTTAGCAGAGTGTCAGAAATCATGTATGTGCTCAGTAATTGGGAGCTACTTAAAATTTATACACGTGGATGGCACATACATATACATTTGTAAATGCTCACATGTATATGCTCTAGCATGTATATGCACACACACACATATATATGCACATACAAACATATAAAATGGACACATGAACAGACATATAAATTAATATATAGCCAAATAATTGGCTATTGCGTGTATTGGAATTATCAGATTAATGTATACCTCAAACTATTCCTTCCTTTCCCTCTCTTCATATGCCTTTTCCTATCATTGTCACATTTGCCTTAGGGCAGTCATTCTCATTAAAACACTAATGTCCTTGGGACTGGTCACTCTCTACCCATGTGAGCTTCACTGTAATGTGGGATAGGGGTGTGGGATGGGACATTCAGAGCACCAGGCTATGAGGGCACAGTGGCAGTAGGAAAGCATTTGAGAACAGGAGTGGGATATGGAGGCAGACTCAAGTTGGTGCTTGCCTCCCTCAAAGTGTGCTCAGGGCTGTCAGAGTGGAGGGGAGGCCACTTTGTCCTGGTGGTACATATTGACTCTCAGCATGATTATTTCTCTGTCTCTTAGGATCTTGTCCTTCACCACATCTTTGGACACAGGTCTTCAGTGGACCAAGCAGGGGAGTGCACGTGGAGGTGGCAGAGACCTCTGATCTAGCCCCTGCCTGCCTCACCAGCCTTGGCCAGTTTCATTCTCCCTTTTTCTCTCTGTGCTCTTACATCATGGGTCTTATTTCAAGATGCTACATTTTCTCTAAGCTTAGGGGCATTGCACATGCTGTTTTTTTTTTTCCGCTTGGAATTCTCTTCTCACACTTCTGGCCTACCTATGTTTCACTTACCCTTCAGGCATTAGCTCAAATATCACTTCCTTAAGGAGATGTTACTGGCCTCTTCCAGACTAGGCTTGTGTCTCTACTATGTGCCCTGTAGTACTTTGTCCTACATTTTGTAACCCTTATATCCCCAGAGCTTAACATAGTGCTTAGCACATAGGATGTGTTACTATTTGCTGTTGAAGAAGGAAGTGTTCATGTGGATGCCAGGAATTGGGAGGAAGGAGAAAGAAACTAACCATGAATTCATTTGTTCACCTCTTCTCCATCTTGTTAAAATTTATTCCTGGGCCCCTAGATGGAAGCTGTTTATGGAAAGGAAACTGCTACAGCTAGAAAAAGAAATAAAAAGGTATCTTCTCCGTTTATGTGAATTTCTTTACTTTCTTTCAAATTTGATGGCATGACAAGAATCTCTTATCCTATCAGCCCCAGGGGCTTAAATTGTTAGCTTGTGGCTCTGTGAAATGTATCTTCACCATAAGCTCAGTTGCAAAATGGGTACTTTATAAATCTTAGAAATAAACACACACTTTACCTTTTCTATCTTAGTAGGTGGGAGCACCAAGCATTTGTGGGAATTTGAACATTTCTTTCACAATACTGTGCAGGAAGTGGATTATCATTTTCCTTTGAGTTGATGTTCCTGGTAATAACATTCACATATCTCAGATGGGTGTAATTGTTTTGCTGTCACCCCCAAACTTAGTCATACCATTGATCTGGCATCAGAAAGTACTTATGCTATTGATCTAGTGTCAGATGGGTGGGATAATATTAATAATGGGCTTTGATTGACATCTTCAGTTGACAGATTATCAAGTCACATTTTCCCACAGCCAAACTACTGACAGGCTTGGAACTTTTCCTTGCCTACACAGATCCCCTTGACCTTTAACTTCTTGTTACATGTGCTAAATCCAGTACTCATTTAATGGCACGGGGAATGCTCCCAGTTCAGCTTATTTCCAATGCACAGATGGAGAATCTAGAATGATCTAAATTTAGCTGAAAGCATCACCCATAAGAGGTAAACAACAAATATCTGTTTAATGGATGAATAAATAAATTCCAATTTATGGCTTGTGTACTAAGGTGGTCAGGGATGGTCAGGTGACACTGATCATGGTGCCTCAAGCATTCAGAGGTAGATTGTCACAGCAGCTGGGACCAGCCTGCAACAGCCATGACAAATATTCCAGGTAAGCTGGGGCATTGACCAGATTATGTGGCTTGAAATCAGGGGTGTCTGGGAGGAAATGCTTGGAACCCCACCTTAGCCCTTCAATTCTGTGGTTTAAGGGCTTGCTCCATGCTGTGTTCCTGGACCAGCAGCATCAGCATCTCCAGAGCTTATGAGAAATGTAAATTTTCTGCCTCCACCCTAGTTCTAATGAATCAGAGTCTGCATTTCTAACAAGATCTCCAGGTGATTCTCATTAAAGTTTGAGATGCACTGGTTTAAGAGTTTCATTCCTCTTCAGATGCAAATGGTTTCAAGCAATATTCTTCCTAGGACTGCAAGAGTTTAGATTCTAGGTCTTAGGTTCTTAACCTCCACATACGACCTTTAGAAGGTCCGAGTTCTTAGCTGGAAGCAACAGAAACATGCTTGGGCTGATCTAAGTGATTTATTAGAAAGGCTACTGCATAGCTCTCAGAATGACTGAAAAGCGTGGGGAACCAGGCTGAGAAACGGAAACAAGGGCTGCTAGTTAGCTAGGACCTCAGCCCAAACACCACCATAGAACCAGTTTAGTGGGGACATTGCTGCCACCGTCACTGAGGCCACTGATGTTATGGCGAGGTCATAGGCTTGTGAAGGCCAGTTGCCTGCCTCTCTTCCCATTCTGCATTCACTGATGTTTAGTCCATTTGGAAGCTTGAAATCAGCTGGGGTGGGAATTTTTATACCGTGGAAATCAGCATATTCTACATGAGTTTTTTTTTTTTTTTTGAGAGTTGGTTTATCAGCACACCACTGCACTGAGTCCATTGCTGGTACCACTGGAAACCAGATGTTGCTGCTATAACTGATGTTAAGATGAATATTTACCTGTACCCCACAACCTCTTTGTTTTTGGTATTACTAACCTGAGGGAAGCATAATGCGACCTCGGTCTGGATCAGTGTTTCCTATCATTGGATGCACAATGGAATTACCTGAAGAATTTAAAAAATTACTATTGCTTGGCTTCCAACCCCAGAAATACAGACTTAATTTGTTTAGTAAGGGATTATTAATATGTGGTTCCTGGACCAGCAGCATTACTTGGGAACTTGTTAGAAATGCAAATTCTTGGGCTCCATTCCAGACCTACTGCATCAGAAACTCGATCGATTTGTGTTGTAGTACATTCCCCAGCTGGTTCTGATGGAGCTAAAGTCTGAGAACCACCAGTCTGGGGATGAGGTTTGGGCATCTGGACTTTAAAAAAATTCACAGATCATTGGAAAGTGCAGCCAGCATTAAAAACCAGAGAGTTGATAGTTTATTGAGGGGCTCCATGTGTCTGCCCTCACTTACAGGGACTGTGGCTGGTTTAAGCCAGTGGGCAGAGGCATACCCATAGGATGGTAGGCTGAGATTAAGTAGCATCTGAGATCTGCATTTGTGGTGAAGATCAGTACATTCCAGTTTGGATTCTTAGGCATCAAACATGGGCCATCTAATGGAACCCTTTTGTAGGATTGTCAGTAGAGAACTGCCATTGGAAAGTGTTTCACCCAGTAGTTTCCAAACATTGCAACCCTCAGTTCAGAACCACCTGGGGTACTGGTTAGAATGTAGGTTCTTGGGTCCCATCTCATACTGAATCAGATTCTGGGGATGGGATGGGTAGAGTCTGGACATCTATTAAACAAGTTCCCTACATCACTCTTGGCAACACATTTGAACCACTGAATTATTCTGGGGAGGAGGAGGGATTGACAACTACTGATTTCAATAAACCCAAGTGGGGCATTTTTGGTCAGGGGCTGATTCTGTGGACTGCTCACAAAGTCCTGACAAAAATAAAAGCTGACTAGGTTCTAACAAACTACTGAAAAGTTAGCAGAAAAGCTGGGAATTCCAGATGAACCTTCAACAAGTCCCTGGATTTGAAAACAGTGAAAAGCTATACAAATGGTGAATCATTTGGCTCTCTTTCCTAACTGTTTTGGACCGTGTGTTAAAATAAGAGGGAAGAAAAATGTAAAGAAGCAACTTCATTTTTATTTCAGTTTTTATTGGGTTCAGTATAAATGTGTCATTAATGTTTAAATTCTGGCAACTTTTGGATAATAGTTAGAAATTGGTTGAAAGACTCATTGGAGAAGGTTGTAATGGGTAGTTCTCATGTTTTTAAAATTAGCAACAATACAGTTTAATTTTGAAAGAATTGTGTGCTCTCTGAGAGTTTTGGGAGACAGGTATATTTATGCCCATTTCTCAGCCAAGGAAGTTGAGAAATTGAGTAAATTGTCTGTACTTTTAAGGAATGAATCTGGGATATGAACATAGGGTTTGTTTGTTTCAAATAACTTTTAAGCGCAGAATTTCCTCTCTATGCATTTTTGTGATTGAGAAAAAGATAACATTGGAAATTTTTCATAGCAAGTTGGCGAAAAAATACTATAGGAAGGAACGGAGGCGACCTAGGTGATCAGAAGGCCAAAGGAGGTTATTTTGTTTTAAGTGGTTTAAGCAGAGTCATTAAACAATCAGTGGCTGTGAGAGACAAGCTGACAGCTGAGGAAATAATCCTGGATGTAGTTTTAATGTTAATTGGCTCCTGGTCCCTGGAGGTATAAAGTCCAAGAAAGTTTCAGGATGAGTTAGATTGACTAAGACCTGGGGAAGGAATTATGTCTAGATTAAGCAGAGGTTGGTCATGCTTGAAAGGTATGAAAAAATGAAGAAATTTAAAAAATAAAATAGTGAGGCTTTAAAGTTTGAAAAGTTTTATTTGATGTATTTCTCTGTGAAGGAAGTAAATATTTTATTTTATAGAGAGGAAACTGAGGCCTAAGAAAGTTTTAGCATTTACCCAAGATCTTGGAGAGGTTAGAGTAGCAGAGCTGACTAGAATCTCCTGACTCTTTCTCTTATACCACAGTACCTAAATATATGCGGGGATTTGTAAATAATAAAGCCTTATTATGAATTATGTATGTACTTCTTTTGTGTTAATTGGTACTAATATTGGTTAATACTTAGGCTTAGTGATTTAAAGAACTGTTTATTGATGCCTGGGACCTAGCTAAGAAATCCTGATTTAGTTGATCTGAGGTGTGGCCTGGGATTTGGGACTTTTAAAAGGTGATCCTGATGTGTAATAAACTAAGAACTACTGGACTGGAAAACTCTCCCTCTCTTGGTTTATTATCTTGCCCTTGCTCTCTTTTGGGAACAGTTTTGGGAACAAGAGGCCATAAACAAAGCACCCTCATTAATCCGTTACCATAACAGCAGGCCAGGGAAACACACGTAAATGGGAAACATAAATTTTGCACTTAGTCAAAGTTGGAGGTTAGCATCATCTTTCATTCATCCAGAGACTTTCCCGAGCCCGTCCTAGCTAAAGACCGAATGAGGGCTAATTCCCACCATCCTCAAAGGGACTTTTATTTGTTCTTCTAATGTCATGACAGTTGAGACTTTGTCACGATGAGAGTCCTTAGTGGATAGAGTAAGAAATTATTCTTGAAGTTTCATAAATATATTAGTGCTTCAGTCTCAGCACCTGCAAAATGGGGATAACAACCTCTTAATGCTAGTGGCAAAGTTAGATGGGATAAGTTTTTATATAGCACCTAGAACGCTTCCAGGCACAAAAAGTAGCTCTTTTCTAAGTGCTGGGTATTATAGCTAGACCCCTGGTTTTATTTTTCTCGTTAGGCTTGAGGCTCAACTAAGGCATTCAGGAATTGAAACACCCAATCAAAACATAAGCTCTTACTTGGACGAGTGGTTAGTGTGCAAAATATAAAGAAAGCCTAGATTTAACATATATAACATAAATATATATTAACATGTTTACTAATTGCTCTTCTTTTCGGGAGAGGTATCCAGATATTTGTTGAAATGACATTAGCTAGAGTTTAAGCTTATCCTCATACCCTCAATATGAATTCCACTTGAGGTCCAGATTTTTAATAAAAATATTGGTAGGTAAATTTTTTTATTAACTGAATTTCGAATCAGTCAAGTAATTGAGCTATAGAGACATAAATTTAGAAGCCTAATGTTTGTGTTAACTTCAAATCCTTTTCCTTGGGATTTTTGCTCCTTACCAGAATATCTACTCACAGCTGTCAAGTGATGTTTAGTTTAATTCTACTTTAGGTGCATTATTGGTTTCTTTTTAGGTGTTCTTTCTTTTTCTTGGAGAAAGAGGGCTGTTTTAAATGTGTGGTTTGAGTATTCGAATGAAACAGAATTTTCATCTCCTAAAAGTCAGGGTAAAGAGAAAACAAGAAATATTTCTTTTTTGACTTGCATGCTTTTCTCTGGAAACTCCATGCAGTAAATAAAGAACATTGGCACACACACACACACACACAAAAAAAAGCACCACTGCATCATGTCTTGTCACGTTCTGCTCACCCCTACACCTGATTTCAAATGTAAATTGCACGGCATTTAGCGCTAATGAAAATACTCTAGTGAAGGAAATTGTTAAGATTTTCTGGTGCTCCCCTAGGGGTAATATTAAAAACCCCGTTACTAACATCTCACTCTGAGAAGACAAAAATGTGCACTGAGAATACAAAAGCCCTGTTGGCATCTAAATGTGGGCCAATTAATTTGCTGTTATTGACGTGTGGATTTATGAGGAGATGTAAAAGTAGGACCCAGGAAAGCTATTGAGATCCCCGTATTGCGGGACTCCTTGACCCTGGATTTTCAATGCTTGCCTAATCATGCCATTCTGCTTTCTATTTATTTATACAGTTGCTTCAATGAACAAATTAATAATTATACAGCACATTGACAAACATGCCGGGTAATATTTGCCAGATTTTAAATTAATTTAATTCAAGGGCCACTTCATTTACAGGATTCATCTGCACATCAGGCATCAGCCTTACCTCGTTGCTATTCATGCTATACCAAGATTTTTCGTCGTTTTCTCTCTTCTTTTCTTATCTGCAGACAAAGACAGCACAACTTGCCATGCCAAATAAATAGACACTAACAGGCAGGTGAAAGACAGATAGATGACAGACAAATAGGAATACAGACAAATGCACAGATGACATAAATTTAGAAGGAAGGATAATAGCTGTTACTATGATATGTGGAAAACAATTAGATTCCACTAAAATCTTGTATTTATTTTCTCTTTAGCTCCAATTTGCAATTTATCTTCTCTTGTTTTGCACCCACAAGCCTTCTTCACAATTTACAGACTAGAAATTCAAATGGATAGCTTATATTTCCAGAAATGATCACTCTTCTTGGAAACAGATAAAAAGTATGTAAAAATGGAACTTCATGGGCTTTGGAAGCCAGGCAAAATTCTGGGTTGCTTTATATATCAGTGAGGTTTGAGTGAAAGTGAATGACAAGATTGGATTGCATAGAAGGGGTCAGTTGCTTTTAGGAAAATCACAGTTGAAACAACAGACATAATTGTACTTGGGTTTGTAAGAAAGAAAAAGGGTTTTAATTCAGTTGTGAGATATTATCATATATACAATGATGGCTAACGATGAAACTTTGGCCAATTGGAAGGAATAAAACCTAGAAAATTGATGAATTAGTTTTCATGTATATGTCTTTTTATGTTATTTTTAATTTTTTTGAGATGGAGTCTCACTCTGTCGCCCAGGCTGGAGTGCAGTATTGTGATCTCGGCTCACTAAAACCTCTGCCTCCTGGATTCAAGTGATTCTTGTGCCTCAGCCTCCTGAGTAGCTGGGACTACAGGCACACACAACCATGCCTGGCTAATTTTTGTATTTTTAGTAGAGATGGCGTTTCACCACATTGGTCAGGCTGGTCCCAAACTCTAGACCTCATGTGATCCACTTACCTTGGCCTCCCAAAGTGCTGGGATTACAGGTGTGAGCCACTGAGCCCATCCAGATATGTCTTCATTACTGTCGTTGCTGATTGAGCCAGGGTTTCTGTCATTTAAAGCCTGGACCTCAAATATGTTATCTTATATTAACGGACAGTAATGAAATGTAATGGAGTGTTAAGTTAGCTCAAACAAGAGAACTATAAACCAGACTCCAATGAGCAAGTTTGTAAATTATTTTCATGCTGCTGGCATTCTATGATTTGGGCATTAACTGGTCATAGATGGCTTACAGCCTTTATAAATCATTGTTAGGGGTAAACAAAATTTTTCCTACATATTTTTCAGAAATTGTTGCATATCCTGGGTATGGATCAATATCTATTATAACAGTATGCTATGATTGGTAACCGCTTTGAGTAAAACCATCACAGGATATGCTGCTTAATAATATCTACCACTGAAAATACAGACATATGCTAGTGTTGTGTGCATATGTGTGTGTACCACAATATCAAGAGATATATACTTTTTCTTGTGAATGTGTTTATTCATTACAATTGATTTAGGTAGTGTGTATGGATGGGGGATGGGGAATCCACAGGGTGATATTGATAATGATAATTCTTTTCTCTTGGGGGAGATAAGTATCAAAGCTAGCATTATATATTATATTACAGAATCAGAGAATACTCTGCCTATGTGCATAGCCGTTTGTCTATCTGGAGTAAATGATTCTTAGAATACCATATTTCTTTTCTAAACAGAGAAGGATATTTAGGCACAATGCTATAAGGTGGCTCTTTTTTTTTTTTTAATGGAGCAACCATTTAGAGAAAAGCAGGCAAAGACTAGGCAGATAATTTTAGTGCAAGCAGGCTTTTGCTTCAGTACCCGAGATAATTGTCTCAATCTCCTTTTTACTCTGCAGGGTCACAGATGTCAAAAGGCATTCCCACGTGCAAGTGGAAATTGTGTAATACACAGCCCAGAAATTATGTGTCTTTTACTAAAAAAAATCGTGTAGACCTATATGCCATAATAATTATAAAAATTATACTAGAATTTATTTGGTTATATTAATAAGCTATTTGTATTAACTAGTTTTACTAATTACCTAATTACTGCCCACTAGGGTAATTACTTATCTTGATTAAATGAATGTTGAAAGGTGAATTCATAGTTACAAATTTGGTAATCATTTTTCTATCTGGAATAATAATACTGAGGGCAGGTGTTCAATCCATTTAATACTCTCATTGATTGTCAAGCCCGAAGGACATTATAAGGTGTAGTTCATAAAACTACTGTAACTAAATAGAAGATGGAAGCAAATAGGTATACATTAGAAGCACTTAGTGGTGTTCCCTTGATAAAAAGGAGCATTAAAATGGATGACTTGAAAGTCACTTTTAAAAAGGTATAGTGGAAAAAGCAAAGATTTTGGCACCAGATGGACTTGAGCCTGAATCTTAGCTTCATACAGCTTGAGGAAAGCAACCGGAACTCTGTAAGCCTCATTTTCCTATTCTGTATAGTGCAGATATTATATTCAATGTCAGCTCTAGTATTGTGAGGAGTGAATTAAACAATGTCTGTAAAGTATCTGGAACTGAGGAAGCCTCTTTTAAATCTACTGTTATTAATCCTTCTGCTCTAAGATTTGGGTTTCATAATCATGATATATTGTTTAATTATGATATTAAATCAAATTTTGAAATAGGAGTTATTAGGATGACTGGTAATGTGAGGAAGAGAAGATTCTCATTAGAAGTGTGCCTCAGCTGCTTACCTGTAGTACCACCAACCCTAAAGTGTACTGGTTATAGAAGACAGGGATGCGCTTCCACATGGGCATCACCTGTGTGAATATAAGCATCCTGAAGGTAAAGACAGTCCCTTTAACTCTGTATCTTCAGAACTTACATGCCCAGTACAGTCTGCTTAAAGAATATTTATTTATTGGATAAAGGAATTAACAGATGAATATCTGTCTAAATGTTTATGTAACAAATACATCATATCCTTTGTGTTCTCCAAGGCTCTGAAGTTCACTTTGAGTTCACAGAGTTCATCTGTGTTCCTAGGACAATAAGACATTATCTCTGTGGGCATTATCTCTCTGACATTTTACATGTCAGTGGCTGCATAGATTGGTGTGGTTTACATGGAACCGTTCTTATCAATGTAACATTCAACATGGTAATGAAATAAATCTTGTCTCCCTCCTGTCACCACAGGTATGCAATTTATTTTGCACTCTGGTTCCCCTCTGTTCTTAGGCTGCTGCAGGCTGGCATGGGTGATCCCAAGACCAGGCCAGAAACAGGGACCCACTCATCCCAGAGTGGAGGTCGGGTGAATCTTTCTTGGTGCAAGTACTCTCTCTCTTCCCACATTGGAGTACTAGCTGTGGGGATTCAAAGGAGAGTAAGACAAAATCACTCCTTAAAAGAGTCCAGTGGACAAGACAAACAGCCAAATGAGTAATTGCAACAATGCAATAAATGTTCACGAGAACTGTTCAAGCACAGAAGAGGACCTTGTGCAACACTTCCTGAGATAACCTATTAGGAGCATGCAGGCAACCTTTGAATGTTGGAAAGTGAAGAGCTTACTGGGTGGACAAGAGGGAAGGGCTAGTCCAACAGATATCCTCGAGGGAGTCTGTACCATTTAGTACACTCCCTGCCAGCCCTCTCAAAGGCATTGATAACAAGTAAAAGGTAGCGAGTGTGAGCATCAGTAACTGCAAGTAACACACGCATGGTGATGGTGCAAAGTTGAGTGTGAACACTACCACCAGTGGTCATGGTGAATTGACAATGACAGATACCACTATTCACCCTGATGGATGGAAATTGGAATAAAACACAAATCGGGGAGGGGGTTAATTACTTGGACAATTTGTTTTATGAATGAATTTTTTCTTTTTGAAGCAACTGTTTTATGTAGCAAGATGTTCCTTAGTGTATTTGGTGGGAATAGGGTTTTATGTAACATTTCAGTGACACACTGAGATTCTACAGAGAGGTGTGCCTACATAATTCCCTGAACTCTTGTCTCACAAAAGGGCAGAGAGTTCCCTCACACTGTAAGTCAGACACACTGCTGGCTATTAGTTTCTCATGTAACTTACTGAACTGTATTCAGTCTTTGCTTCCAGCTGTCACACAGACAAACAAATAAACATAATGGGACCTTGGATTTTATGCAACACAAGCAGAGGATGAAGAATTATTTTATTATTTTTTTTCAAGAGCTTTTAGGTAAGATTCCAATCATTTCTAATACCATTTAAAAGCCCTTTAAGGAACAGCCTTCTCTCCCAGTAATTGACAGCCAAGACAACACCATGGGGGAAAGGAGGTGGAGAGGGACTGAGGTGTAGATGTACTTGACTGAAAAGCCTTTAAATTATGTTGTCAAAAAATTACAGCAACACTGTTTTAAATGCTTTTCCTCCTGTAATGCCCTTTCCTCCAATCCTAATATCTGTACTTTTGTTTGCTTTGTGTGATCCACCTACAAGATAAGGTTATGTTGTGTTTTGGGGGTCAATTCTTACAATGTCAAACAGAGATCCCAACACTCCAGGCAGAGAATATTGGCTGCTAGTATGAGACAGTGTGTGGATTCCTGTTAACTATTCATCTGCTTTCAGGAACTCGCCTCTAATTGTACTGAGTTGTTATTGTGTGCTGAAAGTACTCTGAGCTTATAAAGTAGTACTGATTTGAGTTCTCCAAGAATGCTTTCCTTGGAGGGTTCACTCTGAAAATCTGGTGAAGCAAGAGAAATAGGCAAACTAAGGCAGGAGGGCCTTCTAAACTCACTTCATTTAGAGACGATCTGACAGTAGTTGAGAAGGCAGGGCACTTCTTGGTCTAGAATGAGCATCCCGATAGGGAGATTTCAAACAGAGGCCTTTTCTACACTCAGCAAGTGAGCAGAAATGTTGCCATCAGTAAGTAGGACCTTTAAGTTAAAGCACTAAGAGCAGGAAAGACCTAAGGGGATCAGGATGCTGCCACCTGGTTTCTCACATCCTTAGAGACCCCAAGATGCAGATTTTCTTAAGGACTGATGAGTTCTGTGGACTTAGTGTCAACCTCAGTGGCTCTCTGGCTAAGGTGTCTGCATTTGTCCATCTGCTCATCTGTCCATCTATTTACTTATGAAACATTATCTACAATGTAACAGGCTTTGTGCTAGGTACTAAGTGCTCTGTATTTTAGAGCTCTGTGTTTTATAATCTAGACATTCAAGGGTATCACACACTTGTTTGTTGCCAGTAGAAATTCAGGACTTCCAGTCTTAGTCAGTCCCTTAATGCCTCTTGTCATTCCTTTGACTGATTGGTGAACTCTTCTCTGAGAGTTATTCCAACTCTTCTTCACTCTCTTTGAGCCTACTCTTCTTGCACATTTTTAGCAAACCATCATATTAACCCTTCCCTCCTATATCCTTGAGAAAATTGAGGCCAAGAGGTTTGTGGCAGAGACTAGTTAGTTATTCACCAAACCATTGCTTCTTTCCTACTGGAAACCCCTTTTCAATTTCACTTGCAATCTGGTGTGGCCATATCACTGAATTCCAACCAGTGTAATGTGGTCAGAAGTGATGTATTTTAATGCCAACCCGGCTTAATAAAAACCATTCTAAGCTTGATCCTCCATTCTTTCTCCCATCTTCCATTGGAATAGGGAGAACTCTTGATAACTCAGAAAAGGGCAAAGCCATTAGATAGAAAAGGCCTGGGTGCCTGAGTCACTACTTGGAGGAGGGCTGACTATTTGGACACCTGTATTGGGTGTTGTGTTTGTGTGTGGGGAATAGAGATTGTATAGCCACTGAATTTTGGGATTGTTTGTTGCAGCACATATCCTACTCTGACTAATTCAAGATAATGACCTCACTCAACTTTCCCCACATATCCTGCTAGTTTCCTTTATTTTTTCCTGTCATTCCCTGCACTAGAATTCAAGCTCCACAGGGTCAAAAATTTCTATTTGTTTTGTTCACTGGTATATCACAAGCACTTAAAGTGGTGCCTGGCATATAGTGGGTGCCCAATAAGTATTTAATGAATGAGTGAATACATTCAAGGATGTCACTTCTCCTCCATAAGTTTGCTTCTGTCTTCTCTGTGTCTTCCTATTGTCAAGTATTCTTTCATCATGTCATGTTTCTTATATTTCTCCCTTTCTATTGCCTATATTCTCTCAGTACTTGGTCTTTTCTATCCTAAAAACATTCTTCCCGGACCTCATGTCTTTTTCTTAGCAATTACTCTCTATATATGTCCCTCTCTCCATATGTGCTGATTTTAAAAAAAGTCTACAATAGGCTGGGCATGGTGGCTCACACCTGTAATCCCAGCACTTTGGGAGGCAGAGGCAGGTGGATCACCTGAGGTCAGGAGTTTGAGACCAGCCTGGCCAACATTGTGAAACCCCATCTCTACTAAAAATACAAAAATTAGCCAGGCGTGGTGGTGCACTCCTGTAATCCCTGCTACTCAGGAGGCTGCGGCAGGAGAATGGCTTGAACCGGGGAGGTGGAGGTTGCAGTGAGCCGAGATTGTGCCACTGCACTCCAGCCTGGGCAACAAAGCGAGACCCGATCTCAACAACAAAAAAAGTCTGCAATAACTGTCTCTACCTTCCCATCTCCTAGTTACTTTGCAAGATACTGTGCCTCACTGAAACTGTTCCTTAGGAGGCCAGACCAGGTCATTTGCTTGTTTACTCTCAAATCCATTCTTTGATTTCTCCTGTTCAACTCTGTTTTTCACAGAACACTGCTATTGACCGCTGGCTTCCAGGTAGATTGAACTATGGGGTGCACTAGCAGAAGATTGGAGGGGAGGAGGAGGAGGAGGAGGAGAGAAGCCAGGGTATTTCTCTTTCTCTCCTTCTACTTTAGTTGTTATTTTTGGCCATGACTGTGTCTTCACTTTGGCTACAGGTCCCTCATAAAACCCTTTCTGTGGTATCAGTTACCACGGGACAATCCCACAGTGCTGTAACTTTAGCTGGGGTGACCCAGATCTGGGCTAGGGTAACATCACTCCTCTCATTGTCCTGAAGCCCTAGGGGTAATGGTGGCTTTTGCTGTTCATAATCTCTGGGTTGGTTTATCATCCCCTATTTGGCTTTTCAGCTTTTCCATCACTGATGTAACCACTTTCCTGTATTGTATTTTCTTTGTTTGAAATACCTGGTACTGTGGACTGCATTGTGTGCCCCCACTCCAGATTTGCATGTTGAAGCCCTAACCCCCAATGTAATGGTATTTAGAGATGGAGCCTTTGGGAGTTAACCAGGTTAGACGACAGCGTGGCGGGGGGGGGGGCCCTCACGAGTGGATTAGTGCCCTTATATGAAGAGACACTAGGGAGCTTTCTTCTCTCTCTCTTTGCCATATGAGGACAAAATAAGAAGGTGGCCATCTGCAGGCCAGGAAGAGAAACCCTCACCAGAACCTGATCATGCTGTTACCCTGATCTCAGACTTCCAAATTTCAGAACTGTGAGAAGATAAATTTCTGTTGTTTAAGCCACCCAGTCTATGGTATTTTGTTATGACAGTCTCTGCTGATTAGTACACCTGAGGTGGCTTCTCTTTTCCTTATTAGACCTTGACTGATGTAGTCATCAATAATTTTTAGTTCTTACTTACTCTATTTTACTACGTTTAACCTTGCTGAAAACGTTTTAATCTTATTAAACTTTCTTTCTCTGGCTTCTGTGTTGCCACTCTCTCTTGGTTCTTCCCCTATCCCTTGGACTGTTCTTTCTCAGTTTTTCTCTAGCTAAGCTTCTTTCATCCTCTTTTAAATATTCTTTGGATTTTAACCTTCTCCCTTTACATGTTCTCCTTGGGATGCCTCATCAGATTCGATGGTGTTAATTAAGTCATTCTCAAATCTGAGCTTCAGTTCAGATCTGTCTTCTGAGTTCTAGAACTATATATCCAACTATCTTCTAGTCATCTCTGCCTGGATGTTGGATTCAACGTATGAAAAATGCTCATTAGCCAGCCTGACCAACATGGTGAAACCACGTCTGTACTAAAAACACAAAAATTAGCTGGGCATGGTAGTGTGTGCCTGTAATCCCAGCTACTCGGGAGGCCGAGGCAGGAGAATTGCTTGAACCCGAGAGGCAGAGGTTACAGTGAGCTGAGATCGCGCCACTGCACTCCAGCCTGGGTGACAGAGTGAGACTCCATCTCAAAAAAAATGCTCATTAGTCTGTCCCCCAAACCTTCACTACCTGTATTTTCTTTCCTTATGAATGAAGTCTCACAAAACCCAGGAATTTAAAAGTGATATGTGGCTCCTGATTCTGCTACCTCACCCAACCATCTTATAATGGATCTTTACTTCTAACGGTGTCACTCAAGCCTTTCCCTGTTCTATATCCCCATTGCTAATGACTTAGTTCAAATACACATCTTCTCTTGCTTTTACTAAGGTACAAAACTCTGTTTTGTTCTCTGTGCTTCTATTTTTGCCTTACCTCTCCATCCATGTTCCATACCAGATTGATTTTTCTTAAAAACAAATCTGATGTTATTTCTTTGCATAAAACAATTCAAAGGTTTCCCACTGCCTCATGAATAAACTCATATGTGGCAAACAAAGTTTTTCAGTGCTGGTATTTCCTGGTTTTTGGAACTATAAATATCTCCCTTCACCTCCTTTAACAATGAGAGTGTGGAGGGGGCTCTGTGCCATGCATTTAGCTTTTCACGTCTTGTGAATCTATTTTCTTCTAGGTCTTTGGAGTTTTGTTCTTTCAGCCAAATGGTGGATGGGAAAAGAGGGATGAGGATTGAGTGTTAGAGGGTTTTTAATGGGCCAGGTTTGGAAGTGGTGCACGTCACTTTAGCTTACATTCAGAACTCAGTCATGTGGCAACATCTAACAGCAATCTGCAAGGGAAGCTTAAAATTTGAATCTGGCCATGTTCCCCCAAAGAAGAGGAACACTGGTGGTTTCTGCCACAATGAGCAAAAGAGAAACAGTCTTTGCCACCTCATTCTTTAAAAACTAGGCTGGGTGCAGTGGCTCATGCCTGTAATCCCAGCACTTTGGGAGGCCGAGGTAGGTGGATTACAAGGTCAGGAGTTCAAGATCAGCCTGAGCAACATGGTGAAACCGGACCTCTACTAAAAATACAAAAATTAGCTGGGTGTGGTGGCATGCTCCTGTAATCTTGGCTACTCGGGAGGCTGAGGCAAGAGAATCGCTTGAACCTGGGAGGTGGAGGTTGCAGTGAGCCGAGATTGCACCACTGCACTCCAGCTTGGGTGACAGAGTGAGACTCCATCTCAAAAAACAATAACAACAACAACAAAAACAACCCAATAAAAACTAGTTCAGGAGTCACTTTTCCCAACCTTTGCAGCTAGAACTTGGAATTCTCATCTTTGTAACTGCACTATATTTTATTCTCCTCAATTATGGTACTTACCATGCTCTATTTCACTTACTTCTTTACATGAGTGGCAGCAGGGAACTTGGGTGTGTGACTTGAGGATAGGAACAATGTCTTACTCTTTATAGTATCCTTGACACCTAACAGTGCCTGGACCATAGTTGATGTTCAAAAAAAATTGCTTGAACTAATTATTAAATGATTTAATTATAATTTGTTTGAAAAACATTTTTGATTTGCTACAGTGGTAGATATCTTTCTTAATGAATACATTTGGCTAATTTCTATCAAGTCTCTGTTAATTTTGTTCTCATATTAAGTCCTTTGTTGGGGCTTCATAGCCCATCAAGATAATATGATTCTCTCCACCTTAGATCACCCAATAATTAGGGTTCAGGGCTAAAGGGCAAATGCAAACACGTTTTATCATTCAAGCAAGGAAACAGCCATTAATAAAGGCAGTTGTTGTCAGTTGAGTAAGGAAGGCACTAGGTTCAAAGGAGGCGTCAGCACAAGCACAGTTCTGAGTGGAGATCAACGCTGACGGATCAGACCTTATCCGGTTCCGGGTTCAGACAGCCTGCACAGTGGCTACCATGAGGCCAATGGGGATGGCAGCTGGAGGAAATAATCATTGATTCTGCCTGGGCCACAAGTACTGTCGGTACTTTGTAAGAGTGATTCATCTAGTGTTCTTCAAAGGACCTTCTCTTGTGTTCTGAGCCAGGGGCACATAACTTAATGTAGAGAATTAAATTGTTCTCTAATTGCTCAGGATGCATAATCTTTTCCAGGCTGAAAGGTTGGAAGCATGTCTGTAAAATGTCTTTATAAAATGTTTGCCTTTTTAAAACTTTGGCTGTTTAGCCTGATATACACTTGGGGCACAAAGGGACTTTAGAAATAGTTTGGTCCATTGATCTTCAACTTCTGACACCCAGGATCCTGCAGAAGTGTGTTAAGGGGCTAGGATGGAGGAGGGGAGGGAGGGGGATGGTGCTGGCAGGTAGGTCCAGTCTGCCTGTTCAGATTTAGCCATAGCAGTTGCCTCTTGTTCACTTTGCTATATTAGGGTTTTAGAAACTCTTTTTGGAAAAAAGTGTTTCATTGCTAAAAGTATGCGAAAACCTACTGATTTTATAATCCCAGGTTTTACAGATAAGGAAAGTGAGGATGAATGCATTAAAGTCACATAGCCAGTTAGTGATAGAGTGTGGTGGAATTCAGATGCCCTGTTTCCTCTGACCAGTGACTTTCCACGGAGGTACAATGATTCTCTATGTCCATCTGACATTCAGAAGCAAATGAATTTACTTTAGGATGACTGTACTACACATTTGTACACAATATATTCTTATTTTACATCATGGGCAAATAACACAGGCTATTCTAGAAAAAGAAAAATTATACCCAATGATGAGAAGAGTTTAAGTCCTTAGCAGCCATGAGAAGAAAATCTGATTTGCTTTTAAATACCTCCCCCGCCCACCAGACGGGGTTTCGCTCTTGTTACCCAGGCTGGAGTGCAATGGCGCGATCTCGGCTCACCGCAACCTCCGCCTCCTGGGTTCAGGCAATTCTCCTGCCTCAGCCTCCTGAGTAGCTGGGACTACAGGCACGCACCACCGTGCCCAGCTAATTTTTTGTATTTTTAGTCGAGACGGGGTTTCACCATGTTGACCAGGATGGTCTCGATCTCTTGACCTCATGATCCACCCGCCTCGGCCTCCCAAAGTGCTGGGATTACAGGCGTGAGCCACCGCGCCCGGCCTAAATGCCTCTTATAGACTGCATTGAACACCCTAAGCTACAAAACTTTAAGAAGACAATGACTGTAGATCTTGACGAAGCCTTGCTTCTTCTCTGTCTCCCATTATGGAGAGTATGGCTCTGTTCAGTAAATGCCCATTTGCTGCACCCAGAAATCAATTAAGAATAAGCAAGTTTGCAGATGCCAGGGGCTAAAGGAGGGTGGTGCCATTCTGTCTTTGTCCCTTTTGTTGTCAGAAAAGTGTTTCCTTCAGCAATTAGCCACAAGGTGGCCGCAACTCATCCCTTCACCTGCGCAGAAATGCTTCTGCTGCTCCCCACCCCTTTTTCCATGAGGGGAATTTTAAGTACATTAAGCAGTGTTTTTGGAAGACAAGAATACGTATGATTTCATCTTTAATCAGTGAATTTATGTTTTTTTTATGAAATAGCTGAATGAAAAGCAACGAATAATATTTTCAGCTAAAAACGGATATAGCAAGACGGTTTTAAAAAAAAGCTCACAGGCAGTTTTACTGGCTGTTTTGTGTTTTTAATCTTGAAATGAGAAGAGGAGATAATGTGGATATCTTAACAGAGATCAGATACACTATGAAATGTGTGTGTGTGTGTGTGTGTGTGTGTGTTTTCTGGTAAATGGATGATCCACCATAGTATTTCTCAAGTGATCGTTTTGAAACTCTAAATCTCTATAGACTTTTATTTCAGTCTGCTGAGGCTAATGGCAGAAATGTGGGCACTGGTATCCAACAGACATCGGTGCAAAATATGGCTCAAGAAAATTAGCACCAAAGTGTTATTTAATCTTGTTGAGCTGCCTCAGTTTTGTCGTGAAATAGCATAAGAATTCTTCCTTACAGCCTTGTTTTAGGCATTAAATTGATAATATATATGAAAGCTTGTAGCATACTGCCTGGCACCCCACAGCCATTTGATAACTGTGAATTCCTCCTTCTTTTAAATACACAGCAGCAATTTGAGGTTGAGATCTTGTTTTTTAACTAAAGTTGTGCTATTTAAGGCCTATATTAAATAAATCACAGTGTATATGAAAATAAGATCCAAGGAAGCTAGACCTTCTGGGCTTTTCTTTCATGTCTGCTCAGGTATTAAGGCCCTATGTGTATAGTAATATATAACAACTTAATTTCAGCTCCTTTCTGTTGGATAAAATGAAATTATAGCTAAAGGTGCAAAAAAAAAAGTAACAATTGATGTGGAAAAAGACTGAATGATTTTTCGAGAGAAAGAGCCAACCAAGACTAAGTGTGAGGGATGTGGGTGGGGAAGGAGTGTCTACCAGACAGCAGATGGCTGGGGATCATTGTCACCAAAAATAATTGTTTGGGTGCTGACTGAAGAGTCAACACAAGAAAATGGTTTTCAAAAGTAGGACACATTTTTGTTGAAGGGAATAATGTTAGGTTGAGCCACATGAAATGGCATTTTGAAGGCCAAAATCCATCAAATGTTGGCAATTTCAAATGATTCAGCCTAACATTTTGTCTATTAGGAAGACAAACATTGGAACGAATTGCTACAGGGATGCTGTGGGGGCTTTGATTTGTGAATATATTTGATAAGAGTCTATAGAATTATTTGTCCTGGGTGATTTAGACACTGAGTTTCCTGAAAGAAGGGGGTGGGTGAGATAATGTCAAGATTAATTTACCTGTCGTCTTAAGAAGAACAAGCTCTGTTCTTCTAGGATGCTAATGGAAACTGTGGGTAGAATCTGGGCCTTTATGGAGAAAGAATCCATCACTGTTTTCCTTCTCTGCCATTTGCTGAGAGGGCATTTCATTGGATCAGGGTTTCTCAATCCTGGTGCTAATGTCATGGGGGCTGGATATCTCTTTGTGGGTGGGCTATTGTGTGCATTATAAGGATGGTCAGCAGCATCCTTGACCTTGACCCACTAGATGCCAGCAGCACTCTTCTATTGTATTGCAAAACCCAAGATTGTCTCCAAAAATTGCCAGATGTCCCCTGGGGCACAAAATAAACCTCAGTTGAGAACCATTACTCTAGATAGCAGTTCCGAACATGAGAATTTGTCTAATCAGTTTTGGAAAAATTGTAAGACCTGATACTCTTCCTGCCCTATCTCCATTTCTGACCCTGGCGTCCACCCCTTGGCTACTCTTCGGCGTTTTTATTTAGGTGACATGCTTACAGATTCCAAAATGCTTGGAGGTTCTCCTGGCCTCTTTAAGGAATGCTTACTTAAGCTTTTTGTAAAACTTGAATTTCCAGTGGTGAATCTGGTTACCATCATCGCTGTCATTGTCATCTATTAGATATAGCATCCTGAGGTTCTGGGACAAGGCATTGTTGCTTGTTCTTACTCATCATTTGGGCAATGTGAACCTGTTCAATCAAGTCATCACTGTACCATTTAGTGATGGAGCATCTCCTTTAGCTGTACTCATAAAGGCCCCATGCACATGCATAGAAGTGGGAGGGAATCTGCTTATATGTTGCATAAAAGTACATAGATCCTGTAGTATTTTGGACAATTTAAACATTTATAGTTTTTATCTTGAAGTTTAAACTTTTCTGAGTGTTCCCTCTCCCTCGCTTGCCCAAGTGGACTTAGGTTATGTAGACAGTGAAGTGACTCTATTGCTGAGCCTCTGGGAGGGGGAGGGTCCTGTACTCCTAAGCAATTGAAAGCCTCTTTTATTGTTCCTCTCAGCTGGAGATCTTCATTAGCCTTCCCGGTTCAGGAGAAGATGGTATCAGAGTAGCTGAGGGACTGTGTGGCTTACAGATGTTGAAGGGATATCTAGACCTCATGGGACATCTATCTGTGTGTGATGGGGCCTGAGGGAAGTCCATGGGTCAAGTAAGGCGATGACTCTGTGGTGACTGCTGCTACCGTTAATAGAAGAAAGTGCAGCTTCTCTTTCTGTTGCCTAGGGACACCCCATATACTGAGGACAGAGAGGGAAAGTGTTGCTTATAGAAAACCAGGACAGGGTGAGCAGGGACCGTGAAAAGGGTTATTTTTTCTGTGCTGCTGAATAAAAGCAATTTCTGGGCCCTGTGCAAAACCATAGAAGTGTTGACAGCTGAGAATATATGTGTGGATACTTTGGAAGCAGAAGAACACCATATCTGAAGAGTCAAACCTTCTTTTAGAGGTCATTCATGTAGCAATCTTGAATGTTGTCCTCCCACACTCCTTCACCTTTTACATGAAAAGTTCCCAGCCCTGGCTAAACATTTGAATCACCTGGAGAGCTGGTAAATAATTTAGATGCCTGGTTCCCATCTCACAGTAGTGAAATCTGAATCTCTGGTGTTGGACCAGGTTAAGCATTAGTCATTTTAAAGTTTCTCAGCTGATTTTGATGTGCAGCCAGGGTTAAGACCCTTGGGCTTTTGTTTCAAACCATCTCCACAAGATTTCTTCATTGTTCTTGGTCAGTGGTTATTATATTTAAGCATGTCAGAATCCCCTGGGTTTCTTAAATCGCTGGGCCCCATCACCAGAGTTTCTTATTCAGTAGGTCTGGGGTGAGGCCAGAGAATTTACATCTCTAACAACCCCCCCAGGTGACACGGATGCTGCTGGTCTTGGGACTGCACTTTGAGAACCACTGCTCTATGGTTACATCAACTCCGATGGCTTCTTGCATTAAGAAATTTTTTAACTTTGTCCTGACTTTTGGTCACTACTACATTTTTCTCTAATTTCTTGCTTTTTTGCAGTGTTAATCCCTTTTAATTCTCATTCATTCATCCATTCAAATGGATTTCAGACAAATCCTGGGTATCTAATACATGCCAGGAGCCATCTTCCTTTTTCCATTTAAGCCTTTTCTTTTCAGCCATGGACACTATTGGCAGTAGTTGCTTTGCTGCCTGCAATGCTATTTTTGGTTTTCTTTTTGCCCTTGGGGGTATATTTTGATATTTGCATGCATTTCATAGGCACTTATAGTTACCTACTGAGTTTACAGTTTTCTTATTTCTTCCGAGGCATATTTGGTTTTTCTATCCCTTTTCACTTAAGGGCTGTACATGTGGTCTCTTTGCAGGGAAAAAGTGGACATAGAATAATTATCTGTAGTTCAACAATGCTGGGGCAGGGAAAACCTTTCTGAAATAGACATTGTTTCTCTTCTTCTAGATCCTTTGCTCATAGACATGGAAAGATAGATGAGGGGATGGATGAGAGTGGAAGCACATGTTCTGGTCTGTGATGCTCTTATTTCTTTATCTACTCACTGATTCTCACGGGTTAGGGATCCATTTAGCAGAAGGCTTTTATTTCATTGTTGATTCTTCGTGGCTGTATTATTTTTCTATTGCTGCATAACAAATCACCACAAACTTAGAGGCTTAAAACAAAAGCCTTTTATTATCTTACAGTTTATGTAAGTTAGAAGTCTGGTACAATTTAGCTGAGTTCTCTGGTCTGGGTCTTAAAAGCCTGAAATCAAGGTGTTGGCTAGGTTGAGTTCTCATCTGGAGTCTACCTTAGGGAAGGATTCACTCAAGTTCACAATTCATTTCCTTGAGGCTGTAGAATTAATGGAAGCTTGGTTTTTTAAAGTCAGCCACAGAGACAGAGAGTCTCTGCTCCTTCAAGTCTCTGACCTCTTAAACCCTCTTTTAAACACATCACCTGATTAGGTTAGGCTTACTGAGTACAATCTTTTTTGATTAATGATGTCACTTGATTAGGCAATTTAATTACATCTGTAAAATCCCTCTGTCTGTGACATATGCTATTGGTTAGATGCAATTTACAAGTTCTGCCTATGCTCAAGGGGAAGGGATTATAATAGGGTGTAAGTCATTGGGAATTATCTTAGAATTTTGCCTGCCACAAAGGCTATAGCTTGTCAATAGCAGTAGAATTCTATAGGTACTTCATAACTATACCCTATGAAGCCATATCACTACACTCAGATAAATGCTTTATGGATAAAGCTTCTTGAACAGAGCAAGGAAGACAGTGTCTGTCCTCAGGAGTCAGTCCTAGAAGCAATGGGAAGTAATAAATTTGGAAAGAGCATTGTTTTTCCCTTCTACAATAAAACGGACTCTTGATTTATTCTTCTGTATTCCATTTTGTTTTTCCAGTATGTTTTTTAAATAAACCAATTGTAAGTTATATTCTTGTCACCATAGATCAAAAAAGTGAACTAAAGCTTATCAATTTACTCCAAAATAAATAGGGTCTTTAATCAGAAACAACAAAGCTAGCCCTACTGAAACTTATCATAAATCACATTTCTTTGGGTGTGTGTAACTAGCAGCGTGAGCTATTGTGTTAAAAGCCAGTCCACCAATTCCAGTCAAGGGGAAGTGCGAAAGCAACTTTACTTATACCAACTGGAGGAGCATTAGCAGCTGTAGGATTTTGCCATTCTCTAGCAGCTTGGGAATCTCCTGCCATGTAGTAGACCCAAGTGTGACTTGACAATGTGAAATGCTGTTGGCACTGAGGAAAACATTTTTCTTTGGTTTGTCTAAGAAAAGTTATCAGGAGGGCTAAGAGTTGAATGATGGGGAAAATGGAGACGTGAGGAGGAGTCATGGTGGGCAGACAGGCAGGGTAGTGTGGAGGAGTAGGGGAGAGATGTGGTGACGTGGTTGGCAAAGGGGGTCAGTGAGCTCCCTTCTCATTCCAGGTTTCCAGTGACCTACTTGAGATTTCCAGGCAGCCTGCTTTTCAAGAGGAGGTTCTAAGGTGAGTAGCTTGAGCATCTTTTGTCCCAGAGAATCCAACCAGTGGGCCAGTCATTTCAAATTACCTCTCTCCTGGACTTAGAAGCATTTTGTTTTTACTGTGTAATTTTAAACTGCAGCCTGAAAGTCAAGGTCCTATTGCATTACACAACTCGGTAATATGAGCTACATTTAGCAATGTTTCTCAGGAGTCCGTGGCCAAAATGTTCTTCCAAATGCTATGGGAAAAAGTGGGAAGACCAGAAATGCAAGATGTTGTCCTAAAACACACGTAAAATAGATTCTGACTCTTAGGTAAAGAGATAATTGCAATGAAATCCTATCAAAGGACACTGGAGTCTTGCGTATAGGTATGCTGTACTTTAAGAAAGCTTGATAAGCCTCCAATCTAATGATTATTTATTAATCTTACCAAAGAATCCTTTGTTGTTCAAAAGGATTCACTCAAGGGTTCCTTTAAATAGTGCCTTTAAATGTTTGTTTATAAACTATTAACTACTTGACAGAGAAGCAGGGAAACTTAAACTGTTGGGAGCCACCGCCAGTTGAAGATTAATCCAAAATGTAGATAAAGCCACTTTCTGATTATAATGTAAGTCAATGAGAAAATATAATTAAATTTATAAAAATTTAATCACCACAGAACTCTTCAGTAGCGTATCTTTTGCAAGAAAGGAGATACACCTGTGGAGTGTCTCTCTATTGGGCCTGCAAATCCTTCCTACAGTCATCGTCCTACAAATCCCTACTCAGCCCACACAGTTCTCACGAGCCTTGCTCACATCTGCCAAGACTTCACTGCTTTGCATTTTGCTTCCCTCACAGTGCCTGGCAGGCCGCCTGGATCACAACAGGCTTCCTGGTAGGTATTTGCTGTTTGTTTGCGAGTTGTTCCTTCAACTCCAAGATATGGACATCAAACATATGGCTTGTGGAGAGTTGTAGTAAGTCCTGCTAAGATTTCCAAAGTCATTTCTGAAGCACTAATGAGGATTTACACCTCTGGGCTGAGGGAACATAAACATCGACCTGAACTCGATAAATTCAAAGTTCTCCTCTCAAAGACAGTTCCCACAGAACTTGAACTCAACTGAAGGAGAAGAGAAGGCAGATTATTCTGTTTATTATAGTTTTTACTTATTTATGTGTTTAACTGGAAAAAGAAACAGAGAACAGGATAACATGATTATAAAACTTAATGAATTATTATAAGGTCAACACACTTTCAAATACCACCCAAGTCAAAAAGTCAAGAAATAGAATCTCATGTCATCTAAGAAGTCCCAAGGCCAACCAAGTGTCCCATTCCAACTTCAACCACCCCACCTCTCCCTATTGGACTTTTGTAGCACTTTCTTCTATTTCTTGATAACTTTATCACCCAATTGTGTACCTGTAAACCCTATAGTTTAGTTTCACCATGTTAAAAAAAATGTCTTCTATACATATTTTGATCCAAGAGTTCTTCCATCGCTACCTCTTTTCCTGGAAATTTATTTGTTGAAGAAACTGGGCCATTTGATATGTGACATTTCCCATAGTCCGTATTTTGCTGATTGCATACATGCAGTTTAGTTTAACATGTTCCTCTGTTTTACCTGTGGAATGCTAGTTGTATCTAGAGCAGTGGTTTTCAACCAGGGGTGATTTTCAGGAGACATTTGGCAGTGTTTGGAGACATTTTTGATTTTTGAAAAGGAATAGGTGATGCTACTGGTATCTAGTGGGTAGAGGACAGGGATAGTGTTAAACATCCTATAATGCCCAAGACAGCTTCCCCATGGAAAAGCGTTAGCCTCCTCTCAATGTCATTAATGCTGAGGTTGAAAATCCTCAATCTAGAGGTTTGTTCAGATTCAGATTCAGTATTTTTTGTGTGTGACAAGACTGAGGATGATATGATTCATCAGCAAGCACACGTCTGGATGTCTCTATTTTTGTGACGTTAGCAGCCTTTGATGCTCAGTGCTTAGATCAGTGGCTGCAAAATAGTTATGTTTTAATTCTCTAATTTCTACTTCATTTGTTAGTTGGAATACTTCAATAAATGACCCTTTCCTTCATCTACATTTGGTTACTCAGTGACACAGTTCATATAAGAAAGGCAGGATAAACACTTGATTCTTCAGTGTCATGAGAAAAAGGACAGGCTTTGAAAGTAGGTATGGGGGTCAAGTTTTGATTCTTGCATTCACTAGATGTATGATATTGGACAAATTATTCAAGCTATTTGAACTTCACTTTCTGCATCAGTAAAGTAGGGATAATATCTGCCTTATAAGGTGTAAGTGAAGATAAAATGAGGTAAACATTTATTTCTTCATCAGTTCAACACATATTTCCTCTCTATTCTGTAATGGGTACTGTTCTGGGCTCTGAATAAACATCAATGAACAGTTCAAATGCTCTGTCCTCATGGAGTTTTCATTCTGATTGAGGTAGAAAGACAAACAAATGCATATATAAAATAGATGGTATACCTGATGGTGAAAATGCTCTGGGGGACAAGTAAAACAATGTAGGGTCAAAGGGCATGCCAGAATTTTTTCAAAATTCATTGAGAAGATGACATTTGAGCAAAGACCCTACAAGGGTAAAGAGGCAAAGGGTGTATAACTATATAAAGAGTATTTCAGGAAGAGGGGATTGCAAGTGCAAAGGCCTTGAGGTGGAAGGATGAATGCTATGTTCAAAGAATAAGGAAGCTAATGGGATTCATGTGGAGCGAGTAGGGGAATAATAAGAGCTGAAGTCAGAGAGGTATCTACAGGGAGTGTGTTATAAAGTCTTGGCTTCCAAAAGAGCTTTGGCTTTTCTTCCAAGTGAGACAGAAAGCCATTGGAGGGTCTCTAGCAGAAGAATGATGTGACTTGACTTACTCTATAAAAGACATCTATCTGGCTGCTATGTTGAGAATACACTGTAGTGGGACAAGGAGGCATCAAGGAGACCTGGCAAGAGATAATGGTGGCTTGGCCCATGAAGTGGTGAGAAGTGGTCAGATGCAGAGTGGTCAGATTTAGAAGTAGAGTCAAGAGGATTTGCTGATGGATTGGATATGAGGGCCTGGAGAGGAGAGGATTCAAGGATATTCCCAACCCCGAGTTTTCTTTCTTTCTTTCTTTCTTTCTTTTTTTTTAAATGAGCATTTAGACTGATGGAAGCCACTATTTACGGAGTTAGGGAAGCCTATGGGATAAGTGGGTTTTTTTCAGGGAATATCAGGAGTTCAGTTCTGGACATGAAAAGTTTGTAATGCATGTTTAATATTTCAGTGCAGTTACTGGATTGGCATTTGAACAAATAGTCTGAATTTCAAGAGGTCTGGGTTAGAGATCATATTCAGAAATCATTTACATAAAGATAGCATTTGAAGCAATGAAACTAAATAAGAATATCAGAGGAGTGTATTTAGATAAGAAAAGATGATATCCTAAAGCACTCCAATAGTTAGAGATTAGGGAGGTGAGAAGATACCAGCAAAGGATATTAAGAAATTGTAGTTAGTGAGTTAGGAAAAAAACCAGGAGTGTTTGGCATTCTGGAAGCTGATGAAGATAATTTTGCTTTTCAAGGAGGAGGACTCCCATCTGTGTTAAATGCTATTGATAGACTGAAAGAGATGAGTTCTGAGAATCAGTCATTGGATTTAGCAATAAAAGGGTCATTTGTGACCTGGGCAAGGACACTTTCATTGGTACATGTAGAGCGGGGATGAGAAGGAAAGCCTGATAAAGGCATATTCAAGAAGGACAGGCAGGAAAAATGAAAAGTAAGAAATTTTCCAATGTCTTTTTCTATAAAACAGAGCAGAAAAATGGGACAGCACCTGGAGAGGTGTGGGTTTAAGACAAGATTTTAAGATTTTTATTTTACAGAATGTTTGAATGTAGGTAGGAATGATTTGAAAAATAGATAATACAAGGATAGAGGGGAGAATCGCTCCAGAGATGTTCTTGATTAAAGAAGTGAGGTGGGATTTGGTGTGCAAGTGGAGGACTTGGCTTTTGATCAGAGCAATGACAGCTTATCCATGACACTAGAAAACAGGATAGAGTATACAGAACTAGCTGCAGGTAGGTGGGTTGATGGGGTAGTGAGAGCCTATGAGAATTGTCTTCTGATTTTTTCTACACTTCACATGAAGGAAGAAACAAGGTCATCATTGGAGAATAAGTAAAGGAGGAAAGAGATATTGAGAGAGGAGAAGAGAGGAGAGAGAGAAGAAAGAGAAGAAGGTATGAGATAAATGTCTAGCAGGAAAGTGAGTGTCTGAAGGAAATACAGTGGGACTGCCAGCCTTACTAAGAACCCGCTTGAGGTAATTATAAATGTAGAGTGGGTTTTTCTCTGATAATGTGTAGGTTGTATGGATGCAGGTCTGGAGTCAGCAGACATCTGGATTTAACAAAGTGTGTGATTTTGCTAGGCAATTATGTTGAAGAGAAAAAGGTGCAATAGAGTGGACGATGGTGCACGGAGTGATTTATAATGGCCTATGGAGTTTATGATGGGTAAGGAGGAAAGTGAGGACATGGTAGGGAGATGAGGAACAGTGAAAAGGTGGTGGGACCCAGGGGTCGGACATGTCAGTGGGGTGGAGAAATTATTGGGAGACTGAGTACTTGAGGGAATAACTCAGAAAGATAGGAAGTGGTATTTGGGGAGTAGAATGATTGAAATTAAGATAATGGAGCAGGGCTGTTATTAGTAATGACAAAAACCTTAGGTATGGTCATGGGAGTGTGTGGTTAAGGTAAGGCAACAAATTTAGTGGTTGGCATGTATTAGGCTGTCAATATATGGTCAATTTCTTTCCTAGTCATTTATTGCTATTGAATTAGAGCATCATAAATCTGAGTTACATCTCAACCATGTATTCCTTCTCTTAAAATGAACCAAACAATCCAATAACACCTTTGAAATCCCTGGCCCACACCTCTCATTTCAAATTAAGAGTTTGTATTTTACTTCTAAATTGCAGTAGTTAGCACAAATTCTTGGTACTGATATTTCTATTCCCACTTGCATTGCTGATATGGCTAGTTGATTTAAACATTTTCTCCTGGATATGGCCTTAGAATCTTTCTCATCATAGCATCCGGGTCTTTACTGCTAACCAGTAGGAGTTGGCATGTATGATTAAACCTATTCGTCATCCTTGAGCTACTGATAAGGTCACTTAGAAATTGTTTTAGTTTATTGATTTGGTGAAACCCAATTATTTCTAAATAAAGGTCTTGAACCATGTTTAATCTTCCAGCAGGAGAATAAATGCTTTCTTAGGTGAGAAAGGAAAATGGCTTTCAACTTTGAGTAATGATTTTTTTAGGTATATGGTTTCTGTAGTGCTATGCTTTCTCTAGGACAGTCCATGGAAGAATGCTCTTTTTTTTTTTTTTTTTTTTTTTTAGATTAGCTTAATAAAAAGAAAATGGTAGGAAGTTAGTTTCTGCAGGATACTTTTATACCAGATCATTATTATTAGTTAGAGTTTGTCCTAAAGAGTAGCACTAATTTGAAATGTTAGGCTTTCAGTGTATATTTTAAATCTTTAAATTATAACCATTCAGATAATTGTATTGGATTATTTTAGTTTTATCAGACAAAGCAAAGTGAATAATGCTTTCAGAACTATTCCTGTTTCGGAGTAACTTTGGATTGTAAGTGACAAAAAACGTGAACTGTGTCTGAGTCACTTTGCTTTAACTACATTTTGGGGGTTGCTTGATTTATTTGATTGCCTTGAGCACAACACATTTGTGTCCTAGCAATGGCTCACTCTTCCTCTGCCTTCATGGGGGTGGAGCACTTTGGAGATGCAAAGTGATTATTTTTGGTTTCATCAGTCAAAAGGAATAGAATGAGATAAAAAGCATTAACTTATTTTTTCTAAACTGAAAATTTCAGCAATCTCAAAAGATGACTGCTTCTTAGCAAAGAACATTAGTAGAGTTTATTTGATTGCAAAATGATCGGAATAGTTGTTTTGAACGTTATTTCTTTGCTGAAAGTCCAATTAAATCTTATTTAATGAGTGGGGAATAGTGCTAAGTACTGTGGCGATTATGTAGAAGTATTATTTACAGTTCTTACATTCAATGTTTTACAGTCTAGTTGGGAAGACATGCTGTACTAACATGAAAATGCAACAAACATGCAAAACTGTAAATGTTTGATCTTAGATATGCACGACTGATGGTAAGAGCTATAGGACTTCAAAAGATGGAACCACTGTGACTTGCGTAGGTAGAGGCCATATATGTAGCAATGAAGACCGAGAGCCAGAAGGCCTTGGAATCATTTCCCTCCTCTTCATCCTAAAAGCTGTGAGAGCTTGTACAAGCTATTTAACCTCTCTGGGCCTTGCTTCTTCTCTTCTGTAAAAGGGGACAATAGAAATACTTATCCCATAAAGGAATTGTAAGGATTAAATAAATTAATCCAAGTATTTCACTATGTGCATTGACTCATTTACCAGTGCCTGACACAGGGAAAGCAGTCAGTAAATCATTGTTAAGGAATACAATTTCTAGAGTTGTTTTGAAATAGTAACTTCATTTTAAAAGATTGGTAAAATAATTTGCTATAATCCAATAATTTTGAGGAAACCATAGTTCACTGTCCTCTGTGCATTTTCCTCTTTCTTTTTCTACTACATTTCTCAGCCCTTCATCAATTTGCTTCTTTCTCTGGATTTGGTCTCTTTTGGGATATCTTTCTTTGATACTTCTCCTCCTATCTCCATCTACTATTTAATGTTTTATAAAAGCCAAGATTCAATAAGCATCCATTCAGTTGAGTTTTGGCATCTATGGCAATCAAGGTCAGTCAAAGTATTCCTGAAAGGGATCCTTGGCCAGTCTTCAGGCTGGCTGCTGCTCCTAACCCTGTCCTCTTCTCATTGACTGTAGGCTTCCAGAGGCCTGGAGGCAGGATCAACCAGCAGAGACAATTCACTCTAGTGTTCTTTGAGAAATTTATGCTGATACTTATAGATTCAAGTTCATCAAGAAGTACCACAAGGATTTCAAAGGTTTATTGTGTGAATACATTAATATGACATTGATAATGATGAGATATAGTTAAGATGTGGAAGATTCTTCTGCCCATTCTCCAGAGTGTTACTGAATTAGGGATTTCTTTGCATATTTTTTCTTCCTGTATATATAATTTTCCACACTGCTCTTTTCATTGGTATGATTCCTTATTACTAAAGGTAACCCCTAAATATAGTTAAAATTCATTGTATGATGCTCCATTGTTTTAGTGTTCCACAATATTTTTTTCCTATCGTTGGTCATTTAAGTGGCTTTTTGAAATTTTTCACTCTAAGCAAGACTGGAATTACGTTTTTGTGAATATATCTTTGGCCAAATATCAGATTTTTGCTTTAGGATAGATTCCTAGAAGCTGAATGATTGGATTAAAGGGTGAGAACGTTTTAAAAACTTTTGATATGTATTACACAGTTACCTTCTGGAAAGTTGAAACAGTTCGTAGTTCCTTACCAGCTCTGAGTATTATGCACCTCCTTGCGAATTTCATTAACTGTTGCTAATTTGATAAGTTAAAATGGTGTCTCATTGTTATTGTAAATTATAAAAATTATCTTTGGTTACTAGTGAGACTCAACTAGTGAGAACATTTTTTCAGTAAAATAAATCCTTGGAATTCTTACTATTAGGTTGGTAGAAAAGCAAATTGTGGTTTTTGCCACTAAAAGTAATGGCAAAAACTGCAATTACTTTTGCACCAACCTAATAAATAGTTGTGTCTCAGCATTATAAAATATTGAATATTAGATGGAGATAGGATGAGAAGTATCAAAAAAAGATATCCAAAAAGAGACCAAATCCAGAGAAAGAAGCAAATTGATGAGGGGCTAAGAAATGTCATAGCAAAGAAAGAGGAAAATGCACAGAGGACAGTGAACTATGGTTTCCTCAAAAATAGTTTAAAAAATCCCAGTGTATGATGCTCCCCTCCCTGTGTCCATGTGTTCTCATTGTTCAACACCCACCTATGAGTGAGAACATGCGGTGTTTGATTTTCTGTTCTTGTGTCAGTTTGCTGAGAATGATGGTTTCCAGATTCATAAAGTACAATAAAAAAATCCCTTAAAAATGGTTTAATTTTAATTTTGTTTTTTTTTCCAGTTTTCTTGAGATATAACTGACAAATGAAATAGTATAAATTTAAAGTCTATGGTGTGATGGCTTTATAAGTATCATTTCACAAAAATACTTTTTTTTGTACTTTGACTAACTTAGAAGCATACAAAAATCTAATAAGCTTTGTATTTATGTTTTCCTCCATCTCCTGATGTTTATAATGCCTAAACATTGACATGTGCCTATTGCTCCTACACTTAAACATTTAATCATATGCAAATTGATCATTTATGAAACTGGCTTTAACAAAGGGTATAGGATGGAGAACCTTATTCTTCCTGTGAAGGAATAGATGGAGGCTCTTGCTAAGCCTTTTCCCTATCTAATACATTCTAGTAATGAGTGAAAGACCTTAAAAAGTTGGATTCCTGAATCCTGAAGGGATGATTCACCTCTTTTAGGCTCAGTCACATTTTTCCAACCTTTGTATCCTCAGGCAGAAAACTGTGGTTTAAACATGGCATCCCAATGAGTCAGGAAATGACTTCATTTCTTACTGAACTGCTTTTCTCTCTAATGGGAAGCCCTGAAATAGATGTGCCTTGCATCCCTGCTGCAAGCCTTTGCTGTCATTTAGAGGAGCTATTGCTCTATCAGAACTCACACTGAAGCCTATTATTCCAGGGAGACAATTTTGTTATAAAGAAGTGATTTGTTATTTTAGGACTTGGCAAACAAGCATATAAGGGGGAAAAAGTTCATTTGGAGAGATGGCAATAACTCTTGGTGAGGTGTGCTTCTACCTTACTTTGTTTTGTTTTACAAAAAGGGCCAGGATTTGGCACAAGCTAAAATTCTGTAAAACGAATTTATCAGGCTCAGCCAGCTTCTGCTCATTGCCCTTGAAAATAAACTGCCATGCCTTTTGCCTTTTATACACCTACACGTGATACTCCTCCTGTTGCTTAAGTGGGACACAGTTGGCAGAAATACCCAATAAAGTGGTACAAATGCCTTGTGATCATAATCAGGAATTGGTGGAAATTGACACATGACAAAATAATTTGTACTAAGTTTTCCACAGCCATGCTATGCCTCCACCAGTGATTGCCTGTGCTGACTTATCATTTATTCCAAGTCTCATTGGAAGCAATTATAGACATTTTAGAATAGGCAGTCAAAATAACAAGTCATTCAGACCGGCAATTATGCATTATATGTAGTTGTCCTTTCTATTAGAAGATGACACTATTGATGCCACAACCTCCCCATGTAAAAAACAAATGTGGCTGAAAGACTGAAGTGTGACTGTCAGATTCTTCCCCTTGGATCACGCAGGCTGCCTGTCATTTTGCTGTGAACTCAAGTGGCAGCCTGCAGGCGTCCTGGCTTTTCTTCTCCACCTCTTAGCCTCATGGTCAGGGCCTAATTAGGCATTATAAGCAGGCAAAGAACATTTTTACAAAGTCCTTTCATGTGGGAAATGGTTTAGAGGCCTCAGTGAGGGTAATAGGCTCCTGGATGATTCTTGAGCTTTGACCCTCTGGGTGCAGTTGACTTGGCTGTATTTCCTTTAGAGTGACAAGACAGGGATGCTTTTTTTTTTTTTTGCTAAGCCTGGTGTCCTTCAGAACTTCAGATTGATCCATGTCTTAGCAGAGGCTGTGAAAACACAGGATTTATCTGTCAAATTTATATTTATGGAATGTGGCGGTCTAACTGTGCTTAATGTGTTTGGTTGATTTGCAAAATGGGCTGTCTCCTTAAAAAAGTCAAATTGTAAAAGGCTGTATCTTTCACTGAGAGGCTGAGTTAATAAGGAACAGCTGGGGCCGAGTGATGTCATGTGCCACCTGCATGAAAGGCCGCCCAGAGGCTCACACCAAAAGAGAGTGCTCCAGAGAAGTGGGTTTCAAACCTATTATTATTATTTTTTTGTAATTTTTTTTTTTTTACAGAGGAACATTTTTCCCATTGAAGTCATTTTCAGAATCCCAAAATATATCACAAAGATGCAAGATGACTTGCTGTGTATAAAGCTACAATGGGGAGTCCAAAACTCATTCAGCTTTCCTGTCATAAGCAACAGTTCTTGAAGCTCTTTCTTGGAATTTTGGGGAACAAGGATATATAACAAGAGTGTTTTGGGTAGTAGGATATGTGTACCCCAGAAAGCTGGCAAGATCATTTATTTGTGTGTATTTGTGAGTATTTGGATACTTTATTTGTGTTTATTTATTTATTTATTATTTGTGTTTATTTGTGAGTATTTGGATACTTGGTCTAGGATGATTCATGGTGCGGCACTATTCATAGTAGCAAAGACATTGAATCAACCTAGGTACCATTAATTAATGGTGGATTGGATAAAGAAAATGTGGTACACATACACCAGGAAATACTACGCAGCCATAACAAAGAATGAAATCATGTCCTTTGCAGCAACATGGATGCAGCTGGAGATCATTATCCTAAGAAAATTAATGCAGGAACAGAAAACCAAATACTGCAGGTTCTCGCTTATAAGTGGGTGCTTAGTATTGGGTACTCATGGACGTAAAGATGGGAACAGTAGACACTGCAGACTAATAGTGGAAGGAGAGAGGAGGAAAGGATTGAAAAACTGTTGGGTACTATGCTCAGTACCTGGGTGATGGGATCAGTCATACCCCAAACCTCAGCATCATGCAATATACCCATGTAACCTGCATGTATACCCCTTGAATCTAAAGTAAAAGTTGAAATTATTAAAAAAAAGATTCATGGGCACAGTGTAGATGATTCATGGGTAGATTGTAAGAAGACTGGCTGAGTTGTTATTGGCAGAGTGAATGGCAAGGACATAACACCAGGGGGTGGGGTGGGGTGGAATTTAACATTTGGACCTTGAAGTGGGCCGAATCGTGGCTCCAAAGCTATCAGGTCCTAATTTCTGGAACTCACTGGGAAAAGGATCTTTGCAGATGTGTTTGCATTAAGGATGTTAAGATGAGAAAATCATGGATAATCTGGGTTGTCCCAAAATGCCACCTCGAGTGTCCTCATAAGAGAATCAGGGGAGATTTGACATACACATAGAGGAGAAAGTGATGTGATGACAGAGGCAGAGATTGGAGTGATCCAGCCACAAGTCAAGGAATGCTGGCAGCCACCAGAACCTGGAAGAAGCAAGGAACAGACTCTCCCCTAAAGCCCCTGGAGGGAGGGCAGTCCTGCTGACAGCATGATTTTAGTATGTGATGCTAGTTTCAGACTTCTGGCTTCCAGAACTATCAGTGAATGAGCAGATCTCTGTTGCATAAAGCCACTAAGTTTGTGACAATATGTTATAGCATAATAAGCCCCCATCCCTTTTTTTTTTCTCAGAAGATAAGCTAGATCAACAGCTTCTAAAGGAGCCAAGAAGGTACACATTGTTGATTCATGTTATAGAGGAGGGTGGTTCAAATGGGGAATTCAAGAGGGTGAGCTTTGGTTAAAGGCAATAAAATTCAATTGCTTGTAATATTCTATACTGACAAAACTAAATGGGTCCACCGACTGCTTGGTTAATTTCTGCAACTTTTGAGTCTTAGTGGAAAAGATTTGGGGAAGTTTATTGCTAAGGTCAAGCAAGTGGAATCTAGCCAGTCTATTGGATGGGGCCCTTTAAGCTAAAGGCTAATATGAAGAGACAGAGGTAGTTTGACACAAAGATTTTAGGAGATTCTATGAGCCACCTTTCATGGCTACAACTTGGAAAAAATTTAAACTAAATTTTTATCAGCCCCAACTTTATTTTATACACACACACACACACACACACAAACAATCCCAGCTTTACTATGTGTGTGTATATATATATCTGTGTGTGTGTGTATATATATATATATATATATATATATACACACAATCCCAATTTTACAATATTATAAATTAAAAAATCTCCAAATCTCTTACTCCCATCACTATGGCCACTCACATAATACAAAAGTGACTGGGCCTTGTCATGACTGTGATATTCCAAATAACTTATGGCTAGATTTTCTGGCACCTCAGGCAATAGGTAAAAGATTCTAAAATTGGAAATTTAATCCATTAGGGTCTGTTTGTTTATTGCACCCAGGAAACTAGGACTAAGCAAAGGTGAGTTCAAACTTTAGCTGAAATATTCTAAAGCAAGAAATTAGCAATTGCAAGAACAGTGACAAAGGCCTCTTTGAGGAGATAAAGATTAAAGAGCAGTAATGGGGAGAGGTGCTGAGTACAGTTTTCAGCCCACTTACATTCCTATCACTTGTGTTTGGATTAATTTTACATTTAACATAAGGCCCCTGGGGCATCAGGACCCTAAATTTAAATGGTTATTTTTTTGCCAGCATGTAAGACCTTTGGTAGTTTTAAAAAAGCATTTTAGAGAAATTATGTACAATTTATACTTTTCTAGTTATGTTTTTATACTTATACTTTAAAAAAGCAAACACCCATCTTAACTGCTACCTACACAAAGAAATAAAACATTACCAGTACCCTAGAAACCTCCCAAATGTCCTTTCCATCCATCACTTCATCCCTCTCCCTACCAGATATAATCACCATCCTGCTTTTTTATAGGAATAACTTTATGGATTTTCTTTATAATTTTATTATCTGTGTACATGTCCCTAAACCATATTTTGCCTGTTTTTGAACTTTATTTTAATGAAATCATACTCTATGTATTTTTTCTGTCTTGCTTTCTCTGCTCAACATTGTGTTTCTAAGCTTCATATTCTTGTGTATAACTCTATTTTGAAATTGTTATTGCTATGTGTAACATTCCATTGTATGACTACACCACAATTTATCCATTCTATTGTTGGTGGACAGTTATTTCTAGTTTGGGGCAATTAGGAACAATGAGCATTCTTGTATGTATATCCTGATTAAAGAAGCATACATTTCTTCATGTTACTATTAATAGATGATGCTAAACTGTTTTTCAAAGTGGTCGAACCAATTTATACTTTCACCAGCAGTGTGTAAGTGTTCTTGTTACTCTACATCCTTGCGACAGTTGGTATTGTAGTGCTTAAAATTTTTTGTCAAACTGATGTGATATCTCACTATGGTTTTAGTTTGCATTTTCTTGAATTACTAGTGACTTTAACCACATTTTCATTTAAATTTAAAGTATGTGCATATATGTATATGTAAAAATATATTACACATGT
The DNA here is from genome assembly GCF_049354715.1 of Callithrix jacchus. Classification (NCBI taxonomy): domain Eukaryota; kingdom Metazoa; phylum Chordata; class Mammalia; order Primates; family Cebidae; genus Callithrix; species Callithrix jacchus. The sequence goes on from NC_133524.1 coordinate 25,949,140, forward strand.
ATACATACATATGCACATACATACATTCTTTGGCCATTTCAGTTCCTCTTCTTTGAAGTGGTTGTTTAAGCCCATTTAAAACATTTTAAATTTTAGATTCAGGAGGTACGTGTATGCACATGTTTGTTACATGGATATATTGTATATTGGTGGGGATTGGGCTTCAAATGTACCCTTTACCCAAATAGTGAACATTGTGCCTGATAGATAAATTTTTAACCCTTGTCCTGCCTATCTTCCCTGCTTTTGGAGTTCCCAATATCTATTATTTCCATCTTTACGTCCATGTATACCCATAGTTTAGCTCCTACTTATAAGTGAGAACATGCAGTATTGGTTTTGTTCTTAATTTAGTTCATTTAGGATAATGGCCTCCAGATCCATCCATGTTGCAGCAAAGGACTTGATTTCATTTTTTAAAAATCAGAGCTCATTTTTTCTGTTGGTTTGTTTGCCTTTTCCTTATTGTTTCATGGAAGTTCCTATTATGTGTGCTGCAAAAATATTGTCTTCTATTTTGTGGCTAGGCTTTTAACGGTTTTAATTTTATCTCTGTTGAACAGACGTTCTTATTTGTAATGTTGTCAGGTTTATTGATCTTTTGCTTTGTAGTCAGTTTTTTGGTCTTCTTATTTCCAAAGTTATATGTGTTTATCATAGAAACTTTAGAAATACAGAAAGAATGAATATCACATAATTACATCACCCAAAGACAACCATGGTTACCACATCATTTGATCATTTTTAAATGGCATATATATGTGGCATGACATTTCCTTTATGAATGAAGGATCATAGTTGTACACACACAAATATTTAGTGATGCAGAGATAAACACATGTTCTCTACTGTTAGGGAGCTTGTAGCTTATTAAGTCAGAAACATGCAAGTTTATAAATATGTGCAATAAAGTGTTATAGGTCTATTGATGGAAGAGTGAGTGCACAGGATACAGTAGAGGCCAAAGGAGGAGTGGTCGTTTTTTACCTGAGTGGGCCAGGAAATGCATCATCAAGGAGATGCCATGAGCTAAGCAGGCAGGAAGGAGAAAATGAGCTCATCCATAGGCTCCAGAGGCACCGTAATTTGTGGTAGTCAGAGAACTGAAATTTGTTTAATGCAGCTAGAATATGGGTTGCTGGCAGGAGGAAGGGAAGGTACAATGAGAGAAAAGCCATGAAGCTGAGAGATAAACTATCTGACAGTTTGAGGCTGGCCTCTTTTCCTAAATTGTTGTCTCTGTCTTCCTCCAGCCATTTCTATCTTGACAGTGTGGTCTTGTAGCAATACTATCTGCCAGGGCAGATAGAACTCTTGGGGAAGTACAGATAAAACCTAACACTCTGACAGTCTTTCTTCGTTATGGGATAATGAGTTATTTTGTTTCCTTAACATTTGGCTGAAAAATGGAAAACATTTGGCAGTTTCTCCTGCTAAACTTTCAACTTCCACCAGGAAGAAATTACAGGATTTAGTAAGAAAAATGGATCCAAATGAGTTGCTAGATGATGTGGAAGAGGTGGAGTTGTTCCCCTGAGAGCCAGGATAGCATGGTGGTTAAGGACACAGATTTTAGAGACAGACAGATCTGAATTTCAGTCTTGGCCCTACCATTTCCCAGTTTCACAGCCATGGACAAGTCACTTGATCTGAGTCTCAGCTTCCTCCTATGTTGGTAGGAAATAATAATATTTACCTATAGGGTTATTGTGAGGATTCTATGTAATAATTTATACAAATCACCTAGGAGAATGGGAAATACTTTATACCTCAAAACTACTCTGCTACTTTTGCCTGTCTAAAACAAAACCAAAAAAAAAAAAAAAAAAAACCACCAAACCCCCAAAACCCTGGAAGTTAATCTGTTCTGGGACATATTGAATATCATTTTTTCCTTCTTAAGGAACTAAATTGAAATGAAGCATACTTTTTTCCCTCTCTTACAATTATTTTAAAATTAAATTTCTGTTTGTATCAATATACATAGTTTAAAAAGCAAAAGGTATTAAAAGATTTCCAATAAAAAAGCACTAGCGTACTTTACCCTTTCTCTCCTCACAGGTGTGATACTCAGAGACAATCACTTTCAACAATTACAGCTGTTTTTGATATTCCTTCATATTTCTAAATGATATACTTAGAGATATTTTGATTCATTAATTTTATAAGTTTGTTGACTTCCTGCTCTGGTAGGTGAGAATTCTGTTATATTATCCATACACATAAAAATGCTGTATACACTTCCCCTCCTTCATTTATCATATAGTTTTGTCCCTATTTTTTTATAACTTGAGTCAACATTTACAATATCATGATTATATAAATATTATTTACCACTGAGCCAAATTTTTATCCATGATTATCTTTTTTTGTTGTGTAACTTGTTTATCTTGAGATCAACAATTTACTCATTTGTATCACATTATCTTTAAACATAATTTTTTTCTACATGCTCCATCAGATATGTTATATACCTATCAAAATTGTGTTCCAAATGAAATACTAAACTATTGAATTTGTTCTCCTGGGGATCTCGCTCTTGGAGGCCTCCATCCTCTTCTAGTTGATGAAATTTTAGGCCACTGGCACAGTTGTGCTCTTGAGTCCTCCTTTGTCCCTGCGTTGCAGCTTTTGTTTCATGGATCCCCTGTCATCTTCTTAGTTTACCCCCTTTTGTGTTGGAACTCATTTTTCCCCCTGTAACTATCTAAGAAAGGATGCATGGGAGATAAATGTCCAAAAATATCTACAATTCTAACCACACACTTAATTTTTAATTAATTAGAATTCTAAAGCATTTTTCCTGATTGTGAAGGCATCACTCCATTGTCTGCTAGAATCTCTCATTAAGAAGTCTTGTGCTATTCTTATTCTAATCCTGTTAGAATCTTGTTTTTTTCCTGTTCTGAATTTTTATATAATAAGCCTTAGTATATGTCTTTTTAAAAATTGTTATGCTGAGTTCTTGGAGGCCTTTTTTATTCTAGAGACTTATGTGCCCTTTCTGGGATGATTGCTTATATGAGTACTTTGATAATTTCTCCCCCTCCAATTTTGTTCTCTTTTTCTGAAATCACATTTGATTGAATAGTGAGTCTTCTGGTTGGTCTTCTTAGGTTTCTTGCTCTTTTCCCTCCTATTTTCCATCTCGTTGTAACTTCTACTTTCTGGGGGAGATTTTCCTAAATTTATCTTCTAGACATTTAACTTTTAAAATTGTGGATGTACAACTTTAATTTCTGAGAGGTTTATTCTTGCTGGCTGTTCTTTTAAAATGCCATTCTCTTTTTGTTTTGTTATATAGCTTCTCTTATCTCTCCGAGGATATTAATTATATCTGTTTGAGATTTTCTTCTGTTCTTTGCATTGTCTTTATTTCCTCTGGATTCCATTTTTCCCTTTGGTTGACTGTCTTTCTCTTTCTTCCTTCTTTCCCTTTCTTCACTTCCCTCCATCTCTCCCTTCTTTCCTTCTCCTCTTTTCTTCCCTCCATTCCCTTTTTCTTCCCTTCCTCCTTCTCCCTACTTTCTCCTTCCAGTCTTGGGAGCCAGGGATTTTGGATCTGAGTATGTAACCCTTTGTGATCATAGTTTTTCATATGTGGAGACTATACTGTAGAGCTTCTCACTCTTGGCTGACCCTGGTTTTTATTCCTTCTCAACCAATATTCAAGTGTGGTATAAGCAAATGCCTTCTGGGCATAAGTGGTTTTGGCGCTCTGGTAGTACTCTTTTTTTTTTTTTTTGAGAGGGAGTTTTGCTCTGTTGCCCAGGCTGGAGTGCAGTGGTGCGATCTCGGCTCACTGCAACCTCCACCTCCCAGGTTCAAGTGACTCTCCTGCCTCAGCCTCCTGAGTAGCTGGAACTACAGGTGTGCACCACCATGCCTGACTAATTTTTCTATTTTTAGTAGAGACAGGGTTTCCACTTGTTGGCTAGGATGGTCTCAAACTCCTGACCTCAAGTGATCTGCCCACCTTGGCCTCCCAAAGTGCTGGGTTTACAGGTGTGAGTCATTGAGCCCAGCCTAGTAGTACTCTTATCTCTTTGGATCTTTCCCTTTAAATTTAGTCTTCAAGTTTAGCTATTTTGATGCTTTTAAGGTAACTAAAACAATTTTATCCAGGGTTTTTATTTCTGTTTTCAAAAGATAGTTTTATCTGAATAGCCTTTTACAAACCATTATTGAAAACAGGAAGTCCTACTTTGATATTTATATTCTCTTTTAGTATAAAGTATTGGTGATATACCAAGGAATCTATATTTAATTTCTAAGATATTATTATACATAGTTCTTTAACCCTTGGTGAGTTCAGTTAACCCAAGTTCTTTTCAGTTCTCCTTTCCCCATATCAAAGAAACTCTTACCTACTAGGCACGTTATCCTTCATTAAGAGGTACTAACACTAACACCCTCTCTGCCTCCCTCTAGGATTTCACTATTTTCATCTTAATACAGATAATTTATATGATTGATAATTTTAATGTGTCACCTTGACTGGGCTAAGGGATGCCTGGATAGCTGGTAAAACATGATTTCTGTGTGTGTCTGTGAGGGTGTATCTGGAAGAGATTAGCATTTGAATCAGTAGACTAAGTAAAGAAGATCCAACCTCAACAATGTGAGTGGGCATCATCCAGTCCACTGAGGGCTCAGATAAGTGAAAAAGACAGAGAAAAGTCAAATTATCTCTCTTTGTGAGCTGAAATAGCCATATTTTCTTGCCTTTGGACATTAGAACTCCTGATTCTCAGGCCTTCAGCCTCAGACTGGAAGTCCCCTGGTTCTCAGGTCTTCAGACTTGGACTGAATTACACCATGATATGGTTCGGATCTGTGTACTCACCCAAATCTTAAGTTGAATTGTAATCCCCAGTATTGGAGGTGGGCCTGGTGGGAGGTGATTGGATCAAGGCAGCAGATTTCCCCCTAGGTGTTGTTCTCATGATAGTGAGTGAGATCTCCTGAGATCTAGTCATTTGAAAGTGTGTGGCACCTCTTCCTTCTGCTCTGGCCTTGTGAAGTGCTGGCTCTCCCTTCACCCTCTGACATTATTGTAAATTTCCCAAGGCTTCCCTCAAAGCCAAGCAAATGCCAGCATTATGCTTCCTGTCCAGCTTGTGGAATCATGAACCAATTAAACCTCTTTTCTTTATAAACTACCCACTCTCAGGTATTTCTTTATAGTAATGTGAGAATGGACCAATATACACCACTAGCTTTTCTTTGTCTTCAGCTTGCTGATGGCATATCGTGGAACTTCTCAGCTTCCATAATTGCAGAAGCCAATTCCCATAATAAATCTTCTCTTACATATTTACACAGTTGACTCTCCATATCCGAAGGTTCTACATTCATAGATTCAACCAGTTGTAGGTCAAAAATATTTGCGGAAAAACAATAAAATAGCAATATGACAATAAAAAATAATACAAATTTTAATACAGTATAAAAACCATTTACATAGCATTTACATTGTATTAGGTATTATACTTAACCTGGAGATGACTTAAAGTATATGGGAGAATATGCTTAGATTATATGCAAATACCATGTCATTTTATATAAGGGACTTGAACATTTGTAGATTTTGGTATCTGCAGGGGGTGGAGAGGGTCTTGGGACTAATCGTTTCCAGACACAGGGACACCTCTGTATATACTGTTGGTACTGTTTCTCTGGATAACTGTAATACAATTTATCAGATTAACTTTTTGGTACTTTAGAAAGCAAAGACCCTGTTCTCAATAAATGGCATATCAGCCAGGTAAGTTTCAGTAGGATTGGAAATGAGGAAGTAGTGGTCCCAGTATTAGGCCCTTCTAGATGTTCTAGCAATAAGGACACTTATTGGAAGGGATAGATGTGGAGAACAAAAATAAGATGATAGGTTTGAGGAGGGAAATACAAAATGTGCTTGGGAATGTGAACTAATACTCATTTAGTACTTGCTAGGTACCACACCAATGCTGGAGACTTTGCATAGGCTGTTTCTTTTAATGAGGTACTAGAGGGAAAGAATACAAAAGGCACTTGTTTTAAGATACTTAATAATTTTATCTTGCTGGTGATAGCTCATACTTTAATGCTTGGCCCTTAAACTATTTCTAAAAGTTAAGGGTCAAGGGAAAGTCAAATGTAAAATTGCTGCATCTGACTTTTGGGGATAACAGTCATGTCTCCATTCATAAATGGAGCAAAGAAGAACTCAAGAAATGACCTCTATTAAAAACCTCTTTGGAGCTGCTGATAAATGGCAGAATGTATTCATTTGAATTTCATATTTTTTGGCTAATGCATAACCTCTGTGAAGCCTTGCTAAACTATTAAAGGGCCAAAAGTGAGCAGTGGGGATGCTCGGATCATCCTCACATTTGATAATTAAGTTATTGTTAGTTTATAGAATTTATTTTCATGGTGGCAAAAGTGGGAGCTGTGGTTTATAGACCTTTTTCCTCTTGGAACCTCTTATGGCAGTAAATACCACATCTAAAAATGTAGCTTTTTGTAATCCCTGGTTCTGGCATTAGGCAGGGTTTGTACCATAGAGTCTGAGTGGAAGAAATGACAAGTGCAGCATTAAATGTTAGTTAGTTCAGCCTTCTTCATAGCAATTGCTTTAGCTTTCAAAGGCTAAAACCTTTAGCTGTTACAGCACTGATTGGAGGTAAAGAGCCAGCTCTCAGGAGAATACTTGTCAAAAAGAACAGGACTGTGTGGCTTTGCCTCTTTAAAAATTCTACTGCTAAACCCTAGGCTGCCCTGCCTCCTTGCTATTTTTGTCCATTGGCAGTTTCCTCTTGAAATGCTATCATCTAATTCTCCCCCAGGCTTTACTCAACCATGTGTTGAACTGCTAAATGCTGCTTCAGCTAATGTCACCATTCAACATAGAGCAATCTCTATGCAGTCTCTAGAAACTGCAGGAAAAAAAACCCTAATCCCCCTCCAACCTCTGAGGCAAATAGCCCTCACTGTGAAGACTGCAAAGATTTTACGTACAACAGTTTTAGGTAAAGCCAGAAATCACACAGTAAACTTTTAGGAATTCATTGATGGTATATATTTTCTCTTGACAGAACTGGCTTCCGTTCAACTGGCTATAATAGCATCACTCCTTAGATTTGTGTCTGGATTTTTCATCTTACCAGACATAATGGCAAGGGCTTTATATACATCCGGTTTAACAGTACAACAACTCATGACGGAAGCATTATTCCCTTCATTTTACGGGAGGAACCTGTGACTCAGAGATTTTTAGGGCTATCAGTGAGTTCCTAACCAATTTCAGCCTGGCTTCAAGGCCTGTGCACTTCCAGCTCTACCTTGCAGCTTGTGCTGTCCATCTGAAAGGATTTCTCATCCAGGAATATTGCAAGCTGAGAACAGTATTGAAATAATTGACTCTTTCAGGAGTATCCGTATGGTGGACCTAGTTCTGCAGTTTATGGTTGGGGAATTCGCAAATGAGTGAGTGTTTTTGTTACAGGGATTCCCTGTTTCCTCTGAAAAGGACAAAAACCATGTCCATGTATATCAAGGGAAGAAATGAAGACATGGCAAAAAATAGCTAGAGTGTGATTAAAAGGATTTTCAGTTTTTAGACTCTTGCTTGGAGATTTATTTGATTCTTTGAACAAATAATTATTAAATACTGTATTTAGTCAGGGTTCTTCAGAGAGACAGAACTAATAGGATATATATATATATATATGTATAAAAGGGAGTTTATTAGGGAGAATAGGCTCACATGATTACAAGGTGAAGTCCTATGATATGCTGTCTGCAAGCGGGGGAAAGAGAGAAGCTGGCAGTGCTGCTTGGTCCAAGTCTACAAGCCTCAAAACTAGGGAGGCTGACAGTACAGCCCTTGTCTGAGACCGAAGGTCCAAGAGCCCCTGGGAAGCTGCTGGTACAAGTCCCAGAGTCCAAAGGCCAAAGAACCTGCAGTCTGATGTCCAAGGGCAGGAGGAGTGGAAGCTAAGTGTCAGGCATGGCATGGGGAAAGAGAGAGCGAGAAGACTCAGCACACTGCTTATCCCCTCTTCTTGCTTTGTTCCAGCCACATTGGCAGCTGATGGAATGGTACCCCCTGACACTGGGAATGGGTCTTCCTCACCCAGTCCACTGACTCAAGTGTCAGTCTCCTCTGGCAATACCCTCGCAGACACACCCAGAACTATACTTCATCAGCCATTTATGCACCCCTTGATCCAGTCAAGCTGACACATAATGTTAACCATCACAAATACCTATTATGTATCAGGCATAGTTCTAGCACTGTGAATACAGTGGTGAGCAAAATGGACAAAAAAATTCCTGCCCTCTGGGTACCTGTAATCCTAGCTACTCAGGAGGCTGAGGCAGGACCATGGTGCTTACATTCTATAGGAATAGCAGGAAGACAGAGTATACACAAAGTAAAACTATGTAGTATATTAGATGGTGATAAATAGGGATGTGCCAGCATTTAGCTTTTCCTTCACGACTTGTTCCAAATTGGCTTTGTCTTTGGCGTTTTGAAATCCAAATAGCCAAATGCTTGCTTTGGTGTTGTTTCTGGCACCCCTGAACATATGTGAGACTACTGGTCATGTGATCATATAGGTTATCATTAAATAGAATGAACATAAATAACATCAATAAAATCAAAAAGGCGTATCATTTGGACTTATTCATATACAGTGTTCCAGGAGACTTAGAGTATAAAAGCTTTTTATATTTGATATTGCTTTAGAGCCCTGAGGCTGCTGTAACAAAGTATCTCATACTGCTGTAACACAACAGAAATCTGTTTTCTCACAGTTCTGGGGTCTAGAAGTTCAAAATCAAGGTGTTTTTAGGGTTAGTTTCTTCTGAGAGCTGTGAGGAAATATCTGTCCCATTTCTAGCTTCACTCCCAGCTTCCAGTAGCATCAGGTGTTCCTTGGCTTGGAAATGTCATTTTCACAGTGTCTTTATATCATCTTCCCTCTTTAGGTGTCCGTCCTTGTGTCCAGATGTTCCCTTTTTATGAGAATATGAATTAGGACTTACCCTAATGGCCTCATCTTTTTTTTTTTTTTTTAACCAAGTCTCGTTCTGTCACCCAGGCTGGAGTGCAGTCTTTTTATGAGAATACAAATTGTATTGAATTAGGGCTTACCCTAATGTCCTCACCTTTTGTATTTTTTTTGAAACTGAGTCTCATTCTGTCACCCAGGCTGGAGTGCAGTGGCATGATCTTGGCTCACTGCAACTTTGCCTCCTGGGTTCAAATAATTCTCCTTCCTCAGCTTCCCGAGTAGCTGGGATTACAGGCGTGCACCACCACAGCTGGCTAATTTTTTATATTTTCGGTAGAGACAGGGTTTTACCATGTTGGCTAGGCTGGTCTTGCACTCCTGACTTCATGTGATCTGTTCACTTGGGCCTCCCAAAGTGCTGGGATTACAGGGGTGAGTCACCGTGCCTTGCCCCTAGTGGCCTCATCTTAACATGATCATATGGAAAGATTGTGTTTCCAAATATTCTCGTATTCATAGGTCTTGGAGGTTAGGACCTTAATATATTTTTTAAAAGGTCTAATTCAATCTATAACAGATATACTGATATATTTAAATTATGTCATCAGTTGACGTTTAAATGGCAAGAGAAAGGTGCTATAATAATTACTGATGGATGTAAATGATTAATTTTTATACAAACCAATTAAGATCTTTCAAATATTTAAATAGGGATATTAACAGATAATATGAATAGTAAGAGTGTGCCAGCCAGATAACTTTAAAAAGATTATTAAATACTTTTTGGACCAACATAATTTATTTTTTTCAAACTTTTATTTTAGGTTTGAGGGTACATGTGAAGGTTTGTCACATAGGTAAACGTGTCATGGGGGTTTGTTGTACATATTATTTCATCTCCCAGGTATTAAGCTCAGTACCTGATAGCTATCTGTTCTGATTCTCTCCCTCCTTCCATCATCCCTCTCAAGTACACCCCAGTGTCTGTTATTTCCTTCTTTGTGTTCATAAGTTCTTATCATTTAGCTCCCACTTATAAGTGACAACATGCATATTTGGTTTTCTGTTCCTGTATTAGTTTGTTAAGGATAATACATCCTGCTCCAAATTCCTGCAAAAGGCATAATTTTGTTTTTCTTTATGGCTGCATATTCCATTTTATGGCTGCATGTTCTTTTTATGGCTGCATAGTATTCCATGGTATATATATATATCACATTTTCTTTACCCAGTCTGTCATTGATGGGTATTTATGTTTTTTCCATGTCTTTGCTATTGTAGCTAGTGCTGCAATGAGCATTCGCATGCATATGTCCTTATGGTACAATGATTTATATTCCTCTGGGTATATACTGAGTAAGGGGATTGCTGGGTTGAATGGTAGTTCTGCTTTTAGCTTTTTGAAGAATTGCCATTCTGCTTTCCACAATGGCTGCACTCATTTACACTCCCACCAATATTGTATAAGAGTTCCCTTTTCTCTGCAACCTCACCAGCATCTGCTATTTTTTGGCTTTTTAGTAATAGCCATTCTGACTGGTGTGAGATAGTATCTCATTGTGGTTTTGATTTGCATTTCTTTAATGATCAGTGATGTTGAGCTTTTTTTCATATGCTTATTGGACGCATATACATCTTCTTTTGAGAAGTGTTTGTCCACGTCCTTCACCCACTTTTTAATTTTTTTTTTTTTGTAAATTTAAGTTCCTTATAGATGCTGGATATTAGACCTTTCTTAGATGCATAGTTTGCAGGTATTTTCTCCTATTCTGTAGGTTGTCTGCTTACTCTGTAAATAGTTTCTATTGCTGTGCAGAAGGTCTTAAGTTTAATTAGATCCCACTTGTCAATTTTTGCTTTTGTTGTGATTGCTTTTGGTATCTTGGTATCTTTGCCATACAAATCTTTGCCCATTCCTCTATCCAGGATGGTATTGCCTACATTGTCTTCCAGGGTTTTTATAGTGTTGGGTTTTAAATTTATGTCTTTATTCCATCTTGAGTTGATTTTTGTGTATGATGTAAGGAAGGGGTCCAGCTTCAATCTTCTGCATATGGCTAGCCAGTTATTCCAGCAACATTTATTGAACAGGGACTTTTTCCCATTTTTTTGGTCAGCTTTGTTGAAGATTAGATGGTCATAGATGTACAGCCTTATTTCTGGGCTCTCTGTTCTGGACCAACAGAATTTCTAAACATGTAAATAAAGGTACAAAGCAAATAATAGACATAATCTTTATTGAATTTTTGGGGATGCTAACATTTATAGCACCAAACAAAATAATCTTTAAGAATAGTATAGATTATTCTGGCTGGAGACAGTGGCTCATGCCTGTAATCCCAGCACTTTGGGAGGCTGAGGTGTGTGGATCACGGGGTCAAGAGATCGAGACCATCCTGGCCAACGTGGTAAAACACCTATCTACTAAAAATACAAAAATTAGCCAGGTGTGGTGGCTGGCACCTGTAGTCCCAGCTACTGGGAAGGCTGAGGCAGGAGAATTGCTTGAACCCAGGAGGTAGGGGTTGCAGTGAGCCGAGATTGTGCCATCGCACTCCAGTCTGGTGACAGAATGAGACTCCATCTCAAAAAAAAAAAAAAAAAAAGAAAAAAAAAAAGAATGGTATAGGTTATTCTGATCTTTCAGCTTCCTGAAGGGCAGAATGCTTTTAATTGGTAGTTTTTCATTCCGTATATTCTGAAGAGAATATATATATTTTTATAACTATGAAATTCCTATTCTCTTTGTGGCACATTGAATCATTGGTTTTAATTCTTTAATCTCTTTGCATGGCCTTATAGGAGACAGAATTATTATCTGCTTCTTGACTTTGGGCTTGGCTCTATGACTTGTTTAGGTGAATGGGATATGAACGAGTCAGGAATATGCCACCGTAAAACATGCCACTTTGGCATAAGGGTTATTTCGAGCCAGTAGACAATTGAGAATCAACAAATATAGGAAAAGTTATCTGCCCTCCCCTTAGCTGCCTAAAATCAGGGCAAAAATTTTCTTTGTGAAGGTGGCATAAACGTCCCTCTGTCTCCTGCATCAGGATGAGGAGAGTGACCCTTGTTACTGGAGAGCTGACACTGAAATAAGTCTGCACAAACAAACCTAACAAATTAACCCTTTTCTTCCATTAGATGTCCCCTAATTTATTCCCACAATTTATTGACCTGAGAAGTCCAAATCCCCTTTAATTTGTCTAATTAATTCTCTATAATTTTTTTGCCCTTTGTTATAATGGTATATATGCTGCCAAGTGTAAACACTTGTTTGGGTTATCACTTCTTTTCTGTGAGGTTCCTGTGCACTTAAAATTAAACATATTCATAAAACATGTATTCCTTTTTTGTTCTTAATCTGTATATTATCAGTTTAACTGGCAAGCTCTAGCCACTAAACATGAGAGGATAAAATAAAAGTTATTTTCCCTCCTTTACAGATGTTAGTGGATGTGATGCAAGCAACGATTTGAAATGTGCTTGTGTAATTAACTTGGCTCCCTCAAATTGCTGCCTTTCACCATGACAAGAATATGTTTTGGATAGCTCCTGTCCACCAAGGAAGGAGGGACATGTGGAGCAGACCTGGACCTAATTCATAGCCTTGAGTCAAGCACATCTGAACCCATTCTCTGTTAGTAAAATGCAGTTGCCCTATAGATGCATGAGCAAGAAATATGTGCTTATTGTTGAATGCCATTGAGATTTGTGCAAGTGTTTGTTATATAGCATTATTATGACAGTGGCTAAGTGATACGCTATTACTGCAGAGTACTTAAGCCTTTAATGATTATATTTCTCATTAAAATAATCTGAAAAGTTGAAGTCTTACGAATTAGACCTGCTATATAATTGAACTTCTCAACAACTTGACATCATTTATAAGTTGCCATGGTGATCATGCGGTAACTTTCTCTTTGGGGTAAAGGGAATGGTAACATCACTTTTTGAAACAATACTATGACTTTTAAAAATTCTGGTTTGTATACATTTTCCAATGGTGTCTCTTTAATAGGAGTTTCACTTTTTCTGAGAGTTATCATCATCAGATGTACACAAGGAGCTATGTTTTCAAAAGATTGCTTGAATATACTTGGGAGTTGTTCACAGTATGGTAGATCCACTGCGTTTTAGACTTCAGTAGCTTTTTGTTCTTCAAGAGCTCATCTTGATTACTTAAGAGTTGTGGTTCTATCCTTTTTCTTTGCAAGAAACTGTTTTTGAGTAGAGTATAAAATGAAGGAAAAATGGGTCTTATTTCCTATGATCATTTAGTATGAGTTTGAACAACAAATTTTAATCTTGATAAAGGAAGAAAAATATTTTGTTAATCTATTTCAAATTGACAAGGAGTTGCATTATGAAATGTACATTCTTTCAAGTGAGAGAAGAGCTGTATCCGTTCCTGGAAGGGCATTGATACATGGTTCAAATACATGGCGTTTTTAGTTTTCAAACTCATTCTGTATAGATGATAATTTTCTATGTATTATGTAGAAATGATGAATTACACTGTTATAGCAACACTTCTGGAATAATGTTCTAAGTAATTTAAACTTATTCAAGTGATGTTACATTTACTATATCAATTTTTGAAAACAAGACCTATAAAGAACTAATGGCATAATTTATTTAATATGTGTAAGCTTTAAAATAAAAATGAGACAGAAGGGCAGCGCAAGATAGCAGAATAGAAGCCCACACTCTTCATACCCCTGCAGGAACACCAAATTTTAGCAACCATCTGCATACAGAAAACCATCATCACAAGGACCAAAAATCAGGTGAGCAATCACAGTAGCTCATTTTAACTTCCTATTATTGAAAGAGGCATTGAGGAGGGTCAGGGAGACAGTCTTGAGTCACCAGTGTACCACCAACCGCTCTCTTGCAGCAACTGTGTGGCATCGAGAGAGAGGAGTCTGTGCACTTGAAGGAGAGACCATGGTGACTAGGGGACATCACATTGTACTCAGTGCTGCCCTGTCATAGCAGACAGCAAAGCCATGCTGCTCATCCAGTGTCCACACATGGAACGAACGTTTGGTTTAGGCCTAGCCAGAGGGGAATTGCCCATTCCATTGCTTGGACTGGAGTTTCTCAGCAAGGTTTGCCATCACAGACTAAAGTGCCCTGGGGTCCTAGGTAAACTTGAAAGGCAGTCTACAACACAAGGACTGAAATTCCTAGGCAACTCTTAGTGCTGGGCTGCGCTCAGAGCCAGAGGACTAGGGTGGCACATGACTTGGAAAGACACCAGCCAAGGAGGCTAAAGGAGTCTTTGTATCATTCTTCCCCAACCCCCAGCAGTGCAGCTCACAGCAAAAAGTGTCTCCTTCTATCTGTTTAAGGGGAGGAGAATGAAGAGTAAAGAGGTCTTTGTTTTGCATCTTGGATACTAGCTCAGCCACAATAGAATAGGGCACTGGACAGAGTCATGAGTCCATTCCAGGCCCCAGCTCCCATACTACATATCTAGATAAATTCTGTTAGGGAACCTGTTGCCATGAAGAGAAGCACCTGGTCCTGGCAGGATTCATCACCTGTGACCAAAGAGCTCTTGGGACATGAATAACCAGCAGTGATAACCAGGTAGTAGTACAGCATGGGCCTTGGGCTCTGAGATGTGCTGACTAAAGGTGTGACCCAGCACATTTCCAGCTATGGTGGCTATGGTAAAAGACTCCTTCTGTTTGAGAAAAGCAGAAGGAAAAGTAAAGAGGACTTTGTCTTGCACTTTAGGTGCCGTACAAAAATCAATAGCATTTCTATATGTCAACAGTCAAAGATCTGAAAAATAAGAGAAATAAAGAAGTAGGAATTGGGCCAGGCACAGTGGCTCACGCCTGTAATCCCAGCACTTTGGGAGGCCGAGGCGGGTGGATCACGAGGTCAAGGGATTGAGACCATCCTGGTCAACATGGTGAAACCCCGTCTCTACTAAAAATACAAAAAAATTAGCTGGGCATGGTGGTGCGTGCCTGTAATCCCAGCTACTCAGGAGGCTGAGGCAGAATTGCCTGAACCCAGGAGGCAGAGGTTGCGGTGAGCCGAGATTGCGACATTGCACTCCAGCCTGGGTAACAAGAGCGAAACTCCATCTCAAACAAACAAACAAACAAACAAAGAAGTAGGAATTAACCAAAGAAGTGAAAGTTCTCTACAGTGAAAACTGTGAAACACTGATTAAAGAAATTGACAAAAACATCAAAAAAAAGGAAAGAATTCCATGTTCATAGGTTGAAAGAATCAATATTGTTAAAATGTCCATACTACCCAAAGTAATATACAGATTCAATGCAAACCCTCTCAAAGTACCAGTGACATTCTTCACAGAAATAGAAAAAACAACTTTAAATGTTTTGTGGACTATAAAAGACCCAGAATAGCTAAAGCTATCCTAAGCAAAAAGAGTGAAACTTGAGGAATCACATTATTTGACTTCATATCATACTGCAGAGCTATAGTAACCCAAACAGCATAGTACTGACATAAAACAGACACATTGATAAAAGGAACAGAGTAGAGAACCAGAAAGAAATCCACACACCTGCAGTGAACTTATTTTTGACAAAGGTGCCAGGAACTTACACTGGGGAAAAGACAATCTCTTCAATAAATGGTGCTGGGAAAACTGGATATTCATATGCAAAAGAATGAAATTAGACCCCTGTCTCTCACCGTATAAAAAAATAAAATAAAAGTGATTTAAAGAATTAAATCGAAGACTCAAAACTACGAAATGCCTACAAGAAATCCTTGAGGAAAATCTTCAGGACGTTGGTCTGGGCAAAAATTTCTTGAGCAATAACCCACAAGCACAGGCAACCAAAGCGACAATGGAAAAATGGGATCACATCAAGTTAAAAAGCTTCTGCAGAGCAAAGGATACAGTCAACAAAGTAAAGAGACAACCCACAGAATGGAAGAAAATATTTGCAAACTACCCATGTGACAAGGGACTAATAACCAGAATATATAAGGACCTTAAACAACTCTATACGAAAAAAACCCTAATAAGCTGATCTAAAAATGGGCCAAAGATCTAAATAGACATTTTTCAAAAGAAGACATACAAATGGCAAACAGACATATGAAAATGTGCTCAATATGACTGATCATCAAAGAAAAGCAAATTGAAACTACAATAAGATATAATCTCACCCCAGTTAAAGTGGCTTCTATCCAAAAGACAGGCAATAACAAATGCTGGAGAGATGTGGAGAAAAAGGGAATCCTGGTACACTGTTGGTGGGAATGTAAATTTGTACAACCACTATGGAGAACAGTTTGGAGCTTCCTCAAAAAGCTAAAAACCCAAAAGAAGGGGAATCAGTATATTGAAGCAATATCTGCACTCCCATTTTGTTGCAGCACTATTCACAATAGCCAAGATTTGGAAACAACTTAAGTGCCCATCAGGAAATGAATGATTGAAGAAAATGTGGTACGAATATGCAATGGAGCAGTATTCAGCCATAAAAAAGAATGAGATCCTGTCATTTGAAAAAACATGGATGGAATTGAAGGTCATGTTAATTGAAATAAGCCAGGCACAGAAAGACAAACATTACATGTTCTCACTTATTTGTGGGATATAAACAATTGAACACATGGAGATAGAGTAGAAAGATGGTTACCAGAGGCTGGAAAGGGTAGTGGGGGTCAGAGGAAAGGTAGGGATGGTGAAAGGGTGCAAAAAATATTGAGAAAGAATGAATACTGCCTAGTATTTGATACCCCAGCAGGGTGACTATAGTCAAAATAATTTAATTGTATATTTAAAAATAACTAAAAGAGTATAATTGGATTGTTTGTAACACAAAGGATAAATGCTTGAGGGAATTGATACCCATTTTCCATAACGTGATAATTACACATTGCATGCCTGTATCAAAATATCTTATGTGCCCCATAAATATATACAACTACTATGTACCCACAAAATTAAAAAATTTTAAAAAATGAGGAACAAACTTCTTTGATTTGTATTTTGTGTCGAGTTGTGTCCCTCAAAAAGGTATGTTGAAATCCTGATTTCTGGTAGCTCAGAATGTGACTTCATTTGGAAATAAGGGCTGATGTAATTAGTTAATATGCGATCATGGTGGAGTAGGGTGAGTCCTTACTCCAGTATAATCAGCATACTTATAAGAAGACAATGTAAAGACATAGAGGAAGAGTACCATTTGATAAAAGAGGCAGAGACTGGAGTTTTGCTGCTCCAAGTCAGGGAATGCCAAGGACTGCTGATGACGTCAGAAGCTCAAGAGAAAAACATGGAACAGATTCTTCCTTAGAGCATTTGAGAGAGCATGGTCTTACTGACACCCTGATTTTTGGACTTTTTGCCTCCAGAACTGCAAGGCAATAAATATCTATTGTTTTAAGTAACCCAGTTTGTGGTAATTTTTTATGGCAGGCCTAGGAAGGTCATACCATCAGTATTTAATATTTAAGGGTATAAGAACAAAGATAAGGAAATTAATGCCTAGAGTTATAAAGCAGCAGCATCACAAAAATCATATTTAGACAATATATCAAAATAGTCTTTTTCTTTGCACAGATAATACATAGCTGTTATTGGTAGAATTGAAGATAAACAAAGCAAAAAAATAAAGAGGAATAAAAGAAGAAACTAAAGATCACCACATTTTCTAAACCCAGGGATAATTACTGTTAAATTTTGTGGAATAGCCTGCTAGCATTTCTATACAAAATGGATATTTTTTTCCCCCAAATAGGATTATACTGTACACATTGGCTTTGTAACAAGTTCTTATTTTTAACACTTCATCTTAAACATGCCATTATTTTTAACTCAGAAAAATTAATTATTTATGCTTCTAATTGAGATTCATTAAGTACTTTACAAAGTGCTTCCATAGCCATTATCTTATTTGATAATGAAGGGACATGAACGAAGATAGCTAGAGAAGTGTGGCATGTAGCTTGTTTACACTCAGTTGGGGAATAAAGTTTTAGGGAATAAATATTTGTTCACTACTTGGGTTAAACCAAAGACTAGGGGATATAATTTAATCTTTATTTACTGTTATCCCCTCCTTTATCCTAAAGCTTGAGAATTAGCTGGTGGGGACCCCAACATGATAGAAATGTAGAAGATTGTGGAGTAAAAAGAATCCTGGCCAGGCATGGTGACTCACACCTGTAATTCCAGCACTTTGGGAGGCCAAGGAAGGCAGATCATGATCCTGGCCAACTTGGTGAAACCCCATCTCTACTAAAAATACAAAAGTTAGCTGGGCGTGGGGGTGTGTGCCTGTAATCCCAGCTACTCAGGAGGCTGAGGCGGGAGAATTGCTTGAACCAGGGAGTCTGAGGTTGTAGTGAGCTGAGATTGCACCACTGCACTCCAGCCTGGTGACAGAGCAACTCTATCTCAAAAAAAAAAAAAAAAATCCTGATGCTCATTTATTACTTTACATTTATATTATATGGCCATGAAAAATTATGTAGAATGTTATAGATCCTCAACAAAATACTAGCAAATCAAATTCAACAATACATTAAGAGAGCCACATACTAGCAAATCAAATTAACAGTACATCACGAGAGTCATGTTGAAAGGATGGTTTAGTTTACACAAATCAATAACTGTGACACACCATGTTAATAGAACAAAGGATTAAAATCATATGAATACTCAATAGATACAGAAAAAGCATCTGACAGAATTCTACATCCTTTCATAATACAAACTCTTAACAAATTAAATACAGAAGGAATGGACCTGGACATAATAAAAGTGATATATGAGAAGACCACAGCTAACCTCATACTCAAGGTAAACCCCTAAAATTTGTATGAAACCAGTAAAGTTCCTAATAGTCATAGCAATCTTGAGAAATAACAAATGTGGAGGCATCATATTTCCTGATTTCTAACTATTTTATAAAGCCATAGTAATGAAAACAGTATGGTCCCTGCAAAAAAACAGACCAGTGGAAGAAAATAGACATCCCAGAAATAAACCACATGTATTCAAGGAACAAATCTTTGACAAGAGTGCCAAGAACACACAATGAAAAAAAAGTTAGTTTTTCAATAAATGGTGTTGGGACAACTGGATATCCACATGCAGAAGAATGAAGTTAGACTCTTATGCCATATGTAAAAATCAACTAAAAATGGATTAAAGAGTTAGGTATAAGACATGAAACTGTAAAATTACTAGAAGAAAAAACAGAGGAAAAACTCCATGACATTGATCTGAGCAGTTATTTTTTGGATCTGATCCCATAAGTACAGGCAACAAAATAAAAAATAGATAAATGGTATTGCATAAAACAAAATAGCTTATACACAGCCAAGGCAATAATACACAGAGTGAGGAGACAACTAACAGAGTGGGAGAAAATATTTGCAAATCATATATCTGATAAGGGGTTAATAACTAAAATATATAAGGAATTCACATGACTCAATAGCAAGAAAACAACCCAATTAAAAAATGAGCAAAAGATTTGAATAGACGGTTTTCAAAAGAAGACATCCAAATGACCAAGAGGTATATGAAAAAATGCTCAACATCACTAATCAACAAGGAAATGCAAATTAAATCACAGTGACATATCACCTTACACTTGTTAGAATGGGTAGTATCAAAAAGCCAAAACAAGTGTTGGTGAAGATTTGGAGAAAAGGGAACTCTTGTAAACTGTTGGAGGGGATGTGAATTGCTACAGTCATTGTGGAAAACAGTATGGAGAGTCCTCTATTAAAAATAGAGATACTAGATACCATATAATCCAGTGTTCCTACTTCTTGGTATATCTCTGAAGGAAACAAAATTAGTATCTCAGAGAGATATCTGCATTTGCATGTTCATTGCAGCATTATACATAATAGCCAAGAAGCAGAAAAAACTTAAGTTCCCATCAGTATATGAATGGATAAAGAAATTGTGATACATGCACACGAAAGGAATTTCAAAAAGTTAATGGAAAATGCATATTATGAAAAGACTATGCATATATTTCAATTTTTTTGCACCCAAATAAACTCATAATAACTTGTTATAATGAATCTGAAGAGGATCTAGTTTGAAGCACTAAGAAGGATAAGCTGTCAGTTTGAAAAGAACCCCTATCAGAGTAACACCAATTCTGCTAAAATTGAAGCAGGAAGAAGCATCACATTTATGGTAAAGCTTGAGTAGAAGAATGGTGAAATCACTGATGTTTTACAAAAAATTTAGGAGGACAATGCCCAAAGAATTCAGCAGTTTACAAATGGATAACTTGCTTTCAGAATGAGACAATGTTGAAGACTACCACAGCTGACTATCCACATTAATTTGTGAGGAAAAAGTTAATCTTGTTCATGCACTTATTGAAGAGCACTGATGATTAATAACAGAAACCATAGCCAACAGTACAGTGCAATTGTTTCAGCTTACACAATTCTGACTGAAAAATTAAAGTTGAGCAAATGGCACCCATTTGATGGGTGCCAAAACCATTGCGCCCAGATTGGCTGGCTACAAAGAAGAAAAGAGCTTTCAATGAAAATTTTAACTAAGTGGGATCGAGATACTGAAGCATTTCTTAGAATCATAACAGTAGATGAAACATGGCTTTACCAAAATGATCCTGAAAGTGCATTCAAAACAATGGCTACTGAAAGGGGGAAGTGGTCCAGTTAAAGCAAAAGCAGACTAGTCAAAAGCAAAGGTCATGGGAATAGTTTTTTTTGGGAACGCTTCATGCATTTCCCTTGTTGACTTTCTGGAGGGCCAAAGAATGATAACATCTGCTTATTATGAGGGTATTTTGAGAAAGTTAGCCATAGCATGAATGGACAAATGCCTAGGAAAACTTCAGAGAGTGTTCTACCATGATAATGTTCCTGCTCATTCCTCTCATCAAACAAGGGCAATTTTGTGCGGGTTTTTTTTTTTTAGATGGAGTTTCGCTCTTGTTGCCCAGACTGGAGTGCAATGGGACAATCTCAGCTCACTGCAACCTCCACCTCCTGGGTTCAAGTGATTCTCCTGCCTCAGCCGATGGAGTAGCTGGGATTACAGGCATGTGCCACCACGCCTGGCTAATTTTGTCTTTTTAGTAGAGATGGGGTTTCTCCATTTTGGTCAGGCTGGTGTCACTCCTAATCTCAGGTGATCTGCCCACTTCAGCCTCCCAAAGTGCTGGGATTATAGGCATGAGCCACTGCACTGGCCTGGTGCAAGTTTTGATGGGAAATCATTAGGTATCATTTTACAGTCATGATTTGGCTGACTTTCCTTGTGACTTCTTTTTGTTTCCTAATCTTAAAAAAATCTGTAAAGGGCCACCATTTTTCTTCAGTTAAAAATGTAAATAAGACAGCATTGACCTGGTTAAGTCCCCAGGATAATCAGTTTCTAAGGGATGGACTAAATGACTGGTATCAACACTTACAAAAGTGTCTTTAACTTGACGGAGCTTACGTTGAGAAATAAAGTTTATATTTTTAGTTATTATCTTTAAATTCCATTTCCATGAACTATTTGAAGTCCCCTTATATACATATATACACACATGTTTATAATGTAATATTCAGTCACATTAAAAAAAAGGAAATCCTGTCATTTGTGCCAACACAGAATGAACCCGGAGGGCATTATCCTAAGAGAAATAAGCCAGGTAGAGAAAGACAAATACTGTATGGTATTAGTTATTTGTGAACTCTGAAAAATAAGAGTTGAACTCATAGAAACAGAAAGCAGAATGGTGGTTGGCAGGGACTGGGGTGGGAGAAATAGAGCTATGTTGGCCAAAGAATACACCCATTTCATATGAAGTTCATGGTGGTTTTTTCCAGTTCTGTGAAGAAAGTCAATGGTAGCTTGATGGGGATAGCGTTGATTCTGTAAATTACTTAGGGCAGTATAGCCATTTTCATGATATTAATTCTTCCTAACCATGAACATGGAATGTTTCTCCATCTGTTTGTGTCCTCTCTGATTTCGTTGAGCAGTGGTTTGTAGTTCTCCGTGAAGAGGTCTCTTACGTTCCTTGTGAGTTGTATTCCAAGGTATTTTATTCTTTTTGTAGCAATTGTGAATGGCAGTTCGTTCTTGATTTGGCTTTCTTTAAGTCTGTTATTGGTGTAGAGGAATGCTTGTGATTTTTGCACATTGATTTTATATCCTGAGACTTTGCTGAAGTTGCTTATCAGTTTCAGGAGTTTTTGGGCTGAGGCGATGGGGTCTTCTAGGTATACTATCATGTCGTCTGCAAATAGAGACAATTTGGCTTCCACCTTTCCTATTTGAATACCCTTTATTTCTTTTTCTTGCCTGATTGCTCTGGCTAGAACTTCCAGTACTATATTGAATAGGAGTGGTGAAAGAGGGCATCCTTGTCTAGTGCCGGATTTCAAAGGGAATGCTTCCAGTTTTTGCCCATTTAGTATGATATTGGCTGTTGGTTTGTCATAAATAGCTTTTATTACTTTGAGATACATTCCATCGATACAGAGTTTATTGAGGGTTTTTAGCATAAAGAGCTGTTGAATTTTGTCAAATGCCTTCTCTGCGTCAATTGAGATAATCATGTGGTTTTTGTTTTTGATTCTGTTTATGTGGTGAATTACGTTGATAGACTTGCGTATGTTGAACCAGCCTTGCATCCCCGGGATGAATCCTACTTCATATGGAACCAAAAGAGAGCCCGCATAGCCAAGTCAATTCTAAGCAAAAAGAACACAGCGGGAGGCATCACTCTACCGGATTTCAAACTATACTACAAGGCTACAGTAATCAAAACAGCATGGTACTGGTACCAAAACAGAGATATAGACCAATGGAACAAAACAGAGGCACCGGAGGCAACACAACATATCTACAACTATACAATCTTTGATAAACCTGACAAAAACAAGCAATGGGGAAAGGATTCCCTGTTTAACAAATGGTGTTGGGAAAACTGGCTAGCCATGTGCAGAAAGCAGAAACTGGACCCCTTCCTGACACCTTACACTAAAATTAACTCCAGATGGATTAAAGACTTAAACACAAGACCTGGCACGATAAAAACCCTAGAAGGAAATCTAGGCAAAACTATCCAGGACATAGGAGTAGGCAAGGACTTCATGAACAAAACACCAAAAGCACTGACAACAAAAACCAAAATAGACAAATGGGACCTAATGAAACTCCACAGCTTCTGCACGGCAAAAGAAACAGTCACTAGAGTGAATCAGCAACCAACAGAATGGGAAAAAATTTTTGCAGTTTACCCATCTGACAAAGGGCTGATATCCAGAATTTACAAAGAACTCAAACAGATTTACAGGAAAAAACCAAACAAGGCCATTCAAAAGTGGGCAAAGGATATGAACAGACACTTTACGAAAGAAGACATATATGAGGCCAATGATCATATGAAAAAATGCTCATCGTCACTGGTCATCAGAGAGATGCAAATCAAAACCACATTGAGATACCATCTCACGCCAGTTAGAATGGCGATCATTAAAAAATCTGGAGACAACAGATGCTGGAGAGGATGTGGAGAAAAAGGAACACGTTTCCACTGTTGGTGTGAGTGTAAATTAGTTCAACCATTGTGGAAGACAGTGTGGCGATTCCTCAAGGCCTTAGAAATAGAAATTTCATTTGACCCAGCAATCCCATTACTGGGTATATATCCAAAGGACTATAAATCATTCTATTATAAGGACACATGCACACGAATGTTCATTGCAGCACTGTTTACAATAGCAAAGACCTGGAATCAACCAAAATGCCCATTGATGATAGACTGGATTGGAAAAATGTGGCACATATACACCATGGAATATTATGCAGCAATCAGAAATGATGAGTTTGTGTCATTTGTAGGGACATGGATGGGTCTGGAGAACATCATTCTCAGCAAACTGACACAAGAACAGAAAATGAAATACCGCATATTCTCACTCATAGGCGGGTGATGAAAAACGAGAACACATGGACACAGGGAGGGGAGTACTAAACACTGGGGTCTATTGGGGGGAAAAGGGGAGGGCCAGCTGGGGAGGGATAGCCTTGGGAGAAATGCCAAATGTGGGTGAAGAGGAGAAAGGAAGCAAAACACACTGCCATGTGTGTACCTATGCAACTGTCTTGCATGTTCTGCACATGTACTCCAAAACCTAAAATGCAATAAAAAATAAAAAAAAAAAAAGGAATCAGTGGTATGGGAAAACATTCATTGTATATTAAACAAAAATCAGATTATAAGAATGTATCTACCATAGGACCCCAATTTTAGAAAGCAAAATATATGTATATGTGTATATGGGGAAAAGATTGGAAAAATCTACCTGAAAATTTCAGCAGTGTTTATATTTGGGTTTTTGAATTGCAGTTACTTTTCATTTTAACTAGGCAAACAACTTTATTAACTCTTTTTTCAAACTTGATTTCCAGGCTTCTTTGGCTGAATTAGCTGCAAAGAATGAATTGTGTATAAGCAAAAACTGAAAAAAGCTGCAGTGTCCAAGGGGCTTGGGCTTAAAAATATTGGAGATCTAGATTTTATCAGATCAATAAACAAAAATGTCTTAAAAAGTGGTAATAATATAAAATAGGAGCTCCCAGTAACTGCTTCAAGTTTTATCTTCAGAAGTTGACTCAATTCAGTTTGCCTCATTCTTGGAAGCCAAATTCTCCACAAGATCTGGAACTTCATCCTCCTCCTCCTCTCCAGTAACAAGTGGTGCTTTTTCATCCACAGATTGTTTGGGCAAAGCCTCAGCGAGTCTCCCAAAACTAGTCAGACTGTTGGCACCAAGCTGGTTTAAGATGCTGGGTAGCACTTCTGTCAGCTGCTTTGTCTCAGCATGACCTGTAATGGTGAATGTTCGCTGCCAGAGATGCCTGAACTTTAGGGTTATGAAAGTGGATCACTGTTCCCTGGTTTGTAAACATATTCACCTCTTCAATATCAGAGGTATTGTTTACCCCTAACTTCTTTAAGGAGAATCGAAGTGTTTTTATAATCTGCGGTGACTGTTCTATGAACCACTTTCTTCTTTCTGTGAGCAGTTCCTTTCCCACCGATGCGCACTTGTGCCTGCAGTTTGGCGAGTTTTTCCTGGTTCATGATTGTTTCTTTCATCTTTTCGGAGCAGATAAGGGACCGCTCGGGGGACTAGGGTTGGTGCTCATGGGGTCTCAAGTGGACCAGCTGAGATTAGGTGCATACACATGGGGCACAAGATGGCAGCTGGATTGCAGTTACTTTTAAAAAAGCTATATAAAATAAGGACTTAGGAGATAGTTGCTGAATTCTAAAGAGGTGAAGATGTTTCAGGAATGGACCAAAAGCACCAGTGTTCTATATTTGCACAACACTTTGGCTAACAGATTAAATATACAGTTGGTGGGTTTGGGAGCGGCAGTCTAGCTTAAGTCATCTGAGTAGTGATCTTTCTTCTATGCCATGCAATAATGAAGAGTGAAAGTCAAACTGTGGTGGGCAAAAATGACGGGTAATGTGAAAGAAAGAAATGGGGTCTAAATAAAAATATATTGTTTATATTTGTCTGTTCAATCAATATTTATACCCGTACTGTGTGCCTAGCATTGTGCTGGATGCCTGAGTGGTTATGAAGGAAATAAAAGACATACGTAGTAGTTTGCAGGCCAAATAAGGAAGCAAAGCATGGGCATGTGAGTAAATTAGACCCCTAGCTATGTGGCTTACATCTCATGACACTCATCTATCTTGTGAGGACTTATTTGATGTGTGTCTTCCCATGAAGACTGTAATTCCCTGAGAATGGGATATATGTGTATGTCATTCTTAATTGTATTTATTTATTTATTTTTAGAGACAGGGTTTCATGATAATGGCCAGGCTGGTCTTGAACTTCTGACTTCAAGTGATCTGCCTGCCTTAGCCTTCCAAAGTGCTGGGATTACAGGTGTGAGCCACTGTGCCCGGTCGTGTATCTCATTTTTTCTTGGTATCTTCTGAGCGTGCCTCTCTGATGTTGGCAGGCAATAGATAGTTGAATAAGCAGGCAACAATGTGAGAGTTTAGGAAGGAGAACAGTGCAGGCTGAAGTGGATAGAGAAGGCCTGAAGGAGAGATGGAACTTGGACCAGGTCTGAAAGATGGCTAATATGCTTAAGAAGGAGCAATTTTGAAGACTGGAATGGAAGGAATGGGAAGAAACGACTTGCTAGACTTAGATGAAGAGTCCAAATGAGTGATCTTTTAGTTCTGGGTAATGAGAAGGGCAAACATGGTTATAAAAGATTAACCAAAGGAAAGGGAAAGCAGGATTTAATAGAAAAAATATTAGTGTGCCTGAAGAAAATATATTATGACTTGTTTTAGAAAGGAAAAAATGAAGAAATAGTCAACACTGTGACTAATTTCTTTAGGAAAGTTTATTGTATGAATCATATTGTTTGAAGAGAGAAATTATAAATCCATGTATATTCAGTGCTTTTTAAAGTTCCCGAATATCCGAAGGTGTCAGATGTTTATTGTTTTATTTAGCTGTCAATAATAAAGATTAAATCAACTGCATATTTAATAATAATGTTTTCTAATTGCCAGGGTTTGTTATGAGTGATTTAATAACTGATTTTTATCCCCTCAATAATTCTATTGTTATTCTTATTTTACATTTGAGGAAACTGAGACACAAATTTGAATAACTTGCCTGTGGTTACACATCTAGGAAGGAGCAGACCTAGGATTTGAATTTGGCCAGTATGGCTTCAGAACCTGCAAGTCTAACCTCTGAATTAGGCCTCTGTCTATTTTGTGCCTAAACAATGAATGAATAGTCGCAGAAACTGTAATCACTAATTTTAATTCAAAGTATATTTAAATCATGTATGTGAATTTGAAAAGGTAAGAAGCACAGTTGAAGAGTAGATAAATATATTAAGACAGGATGGTATATAAAACAGTGGTAGAGGTGTTTATATGAAATAACTTGTGTTCATCCTTGTGTATTGCTTAGAGCAGCACTGTCAAATAGAAATATAATGAAAAGCACATATGTTATTTAAATTTTGTAGTAACCACATTAAAAAAGAAATAGGTGAAATAATTTGATAATATGTCTTATTTAACCACATGCATCAAAATGTTATTGTAACATGTAATCAATACACGAATTATTAATGAGTTATATTCTTCATACTAAGTCTTCAAAATCTGGTGTGTATTTTATGCTTAAAGTACATCTCAATTCAGACTGGCTGCATTTCATGTGCTTCATAGCCACAGGTTGGTGGCCATAGCTGGTGGCTGTCATATTGGACAGCACGGGCTCAGCAGACTAAACGTCTTAGGAGTGACCTTATTTTTTATGTTTCCATGCATTTCTAGAGTTTCTTTGCCTTTTTTTGCATGTAAATCATATACTGTCATTTAGTTTGGCTAAAAGATTTGATGGGCCTATTCCAATGCCTTATGAAGCCTGTTGTGTTAATAGCAGAGTTCAGGACTTCTAGGCTTCCTGCTGGTTTTGAAATTGTATAAATTTTGATTTTTCTATACAGTGAATCTGATGTCTTTGTTGTTGATTTTTTAAAATGCATCATACTTTTAGAGTGTAGGCAGATGAGTACTCTTTATTTTGTTTTAAGAGCACCTGCTTTCTTTCTTGCAAAAGGAGCCCATTTGGGCTAATGAGCTGAATTCACTAGTTGCTTTCTTTTCTTCTACAAAACACCTTAAAATCTAATTCTACTTTCAGCGGAATTTCAGTAATATCCGTGTCTTTCTTGATAGGTTCTCAGGGTCTACATAATTAACCTTTTTTCACTAAGCTTGAGAGATTCTTATCTGTGGAGCAATTATTTTCTCCAAAGCTGTTACATTTCTGTGGTGTCTATTTGCCAGAAGTTAGACTGAAGCATTCTTAGTGACTTAAAACTGAAATGAGAGCAATGACATGCAGTAGTAATAGAAATGGATTATTGAAATAAAGTGGAAATCCATGAACATTGTATTTATGTCTTATGATTCTATTAGCCACCCAACACGAAATGCAGATTTATTCTAAATACATTTTATATAATTATCTTATACATTATAGTTTCTTGAATTTATAATGTTTGTTGAATTATATAATGTATATAATATACATCATATATTAAATACATATATTTATAAATATTCTTAAAGATATACATAAAGAAGTATACATAAAGACAACCTAATAAGTATGTTTCTTCACTTGAACTTTAGAAAGTTTTTGGGGATTAGCAACATTTGAGGGGATCAACCAGGTTAAACAAGTTAATGAGAAGCTAGGCAAATGTTGAAAGAATGTTATTTGTGAAATTAATAAGACTTTTCTTGCTAATAATTTATTTTGTTGCAATGAGTGGCATTGGCATGAGAAGAAATTGTAGCAATGTCTTGGTCAGTGAGACAAGATGCCAGTTTTGCTTTGTCTATTAGCTACTATAATAACTAGATTGGTATCCCAAGGGAGTTAAAAATGCATGATTCTCATAGGTAGCCAAAAACAGTTTTTGGGATATCCTAACCGTCCCTCACTGAATTTAACACAGAATTTTGGGGTTAATCTTGCTACCCACTGGATGTCACTGTTGCTGCACCAAAAATGTCAAGTATTTGAGCATTTTTTCAGTCCCCCAAAAGGCACATAAGAAAGCTTCAATTAGGAATATCAGTGACAATGCTGTGAGATGGAACAGAGAAGACCAATAGCTAGGTTTCTGGGTTGATAATTAAAATGTTAGTCCGTATCATTCTTGATTTTCACAATGACAGTCAATGAAATACTTTCATGTTGAGACTAGAGACTTGTGGAATGACCCAGAGCTGTCTTTGATATCACGTTGGTGTTTTCATCATTTTGAAGTGGGGCAGATGTTTTTGCATCTGCTCCTTCTTGTCCCAGTGAGAGTTGAAAGGAGTCTTGCTTGACAGTCCTCTTACATAAGGAATATGGAAATTATACTTTTTAACCTTGGTGTGACTGGACTGCTAAGTAACAAGTAGAATAAAATATCTTTCTTTTGATGGTTTGTGACAGTTTTCTGCTCCAGTGGTATAGAATTCATCTGTATTAGAGCTGTCAAATCTTCCCAAGTATTAAGAATACAATTTTGTTATTTCTCATTTGTTTACCTCTGGCCAGTTGAAATACTATTACTTATTGGTATATAATAGACATGCCAAAGCATTGGATTCACAAAACAGTTATGATCCTTGAAGTTTATTTATACTTTTGAAACAATTCAAGAAGTTACATGGCATTTACATGGGAGAAGATTTGGACTTAAAATATTAGAATAAAAAATTAATATACTTAACTTTATGTCATAAGATGATCTTGCCTGTCTAGTGTTGACATTATTTAGCTTTCTAACGTGTGCTATATTTAAGTGATTCAGCAAAAAAATATTACATTTTCTCCTAAACTCTGTGAGAGCAAGTTCATTTTTTCTTATTCTTTTCAAAATCTCCAGGGCTCAGCATGGTGTTGATGGTACAGTAGGTATTCAGTCATGTTGGTTGGATTGGATGTGACAGTATCCTAAGTGAGGGGCTGTTAGGATGAACTAGTAAGATGTCTCTTGTAGCTTTAGGGAGTTTATGATCTAGATGGGGAGAAGGCATACTAACAATAAATACTAGAAAAACCCTTTAATGGCATTACTGGTCATAAGATCACTTTGATATCTACTACATTAGTTTATAGAACTTACATGTATGTGGGGGTTGCAGGATGTTATAATTTAAAGCAAAACAATATTTTGAGAGGCAACCTTGGATAAAAGTGTCAAATTCATCTGTTTTAAAATACATAAAATATTTTCTTTGTTATGTAGGATTTAAAATTTTTAAAACTTGTTTTTCTCTCCTCTTTTGAAATACATAGGCTTTTAGGTTTATTATCTTTGCATGACTATTTGAAATTCCAAGTGGAAAAATGACTCACTTAAGATCTTGAAGATCTTGCTACTCAAAGGAAAGTCTGTAGGCAGCAGCATGGGCATTACTTGAGGCTTGCTAGAAATGCAGAATTTTAGTCTCCATCTCAGACCTACTGAATCAGAATCTGCATTGTAACAACATCTCTAGGTGGTTCAAATGCTTATTAAAATTTGAGAAGCTCTGATTTAGGGTATTCGTTATGTTAGCAATAGGTTAAGGAAATGTGGAGGCCTTTGTCTAGAAGAAAACAGAGGTTTATCATCAGAATATTAATCCTTACTATGCTGTTTACTAGATTAATGAAGGGAAACAGTAGAAATAGTGTGAGTGAAACTTTTACAAAGCAGTTTGGGAAAGGCTCACTGGCACACTGAAGGAGCCATTCTGAATTGTCCAATAAATAAAAAAGATGGACAAGTCCAGACTGAGGCTTGCTCCCTCTCCAGCTGCTTAATTTCCACAGGGAGGCTGCTCCATTGATTCTCCAAGATCAGATGAGCCTTGGTGATTTTTCTCTCTCCCTGCCCCAGAAACCTTGGGGCAAGAATGGCTAGACTTTTGCTTCATTGCCAGAAACTTCTTTGGGAAAAGAGATTGCTCACTTTGTATAATAATATTTTACAACTTAACCCACCTCCTCTCACAGATTACTTCCATAATGAGAAGACCAAGGACCTGTGGATTCTGCAGAACCTTTGCTTGACAAGATGCCTGTAAATGATTATGCACAGATGGGCTGGGATGAGCTTAATTCATTATTGCACACACACTACAGCTTTGTTTATTATTAATGACACGGCAGACATTTCCCTTAGCTTTGGAACTGAATAAAGCAATAACCCCACCATAAGGGAGACAGGAATTGGAAGATAATAAATATTTATCACCAAATCTCTCACTTTCCTAGCAACCACAAATGGAGGAGGAAATGAGCGCCTAATTTTTTGAGAGCCAGTGCCAGGAAAACAAAAGCTTAAAAAAATTTCATTAATCAAGCAGATTGATTGCTGTGGTTCTAGAAATCACAATACAGTTTTTTAATAGAGGGAGATGCAATCATTGAGCACAGTTAAGACACTCTTTGAGACCTGAATTCTTAGACAGCTGCCACTTGCAAAAATGACTATCATCTATCAGGAGTATTGAATAATACAGTTTGGTGGATCTTTTCACAGAGCAGTATTATTTTGCTTGGTTTCCTGGGTAAATACACAGTACAGCAACAAAGCCATAAAACTGCACTATCTCACACAGGAAGTTGAGTTCATTTCTGGGAATTTACTAACATACTGGAATTGTGTTTTAAAGATTATGTGTAAATAGAGATGTGTTATGTACATAATATATGACTTTTTCTGGTATGGGACAGTGATGTTGAAGGAGTCCAAGGTATTCAAACTCTGTCAGAAGAAAGACTTAGCTTCTCCAGGGCCAGGAATGAATTTCCTCAATTTGTGCATTTCATTGCTATCACATAATGCTGAAGAGGAAAAGACAACTAATAGGAGTTTGTAGTCCTATCACTGTAACTGATAATCAGTGTGACTTTAAGCAAGTTGTTCTGCTCCTCTGAGCCTCAGTTTCCTCATTTGATAAATGATGGGATTGAAAATGGGGATCCCTGAGGCCTCATCTTATGTAAGAAGTGTGACTTTACAACTCTATTGCTAGCATTGGTTTTCTTATCTGAACCCCTATCTTTGGACATCCATATAACTTTGGCATCAAAACTGTGACAAATTTATTTTTAATTTTACTCTTTTCTATCATCTTCTTTATTTAGCTGAGTTATATTTTATCTTTATGTTATTTGACATTCATGGTAAGCCATGAAATAACCATGATTTGACATCTGTATCAATGGATACGTAATAGCTTTAATGAGAGTAAGCAGCGCTACTGCTCCTGGCATCTTGCTGAGTTTTTGTGTCCATATTTGTTTGGTGGTGGTTGTACATGGTTCATCCTTTGGGGCTAGGTCCTCAGTGAGGAAATCCTGAGGAAAGAGTTCTTTAGCATCCTTCACAAAGGAGGGATGACAAAAGACAACAGGGGTAGAGATGAGACAGGAGACAGAAACAGAATCCATCAGTTTTAACTATCTTTTGTTCAGCATTTGGGGTCTAATGTCTTTCTTAGCTATTATGTGGGAGTGTAGATTAAAGGAAATATTTCTTCCAGTGCACCAAAGACAGGGGTATCTTGCATGAATTTTATCTATCAGATTAGTAATTCTCAGTACACTGGATTAAAGGATCATTGGGCCAGATTTCATGGGGTGATTGAACTACTCTCATCACAGTAGATAATGTATTTCCCATTTTCTTAACTTTGTTCCTGACCATTATGATGCTATTTAATGCCTTGGAGATGAAATTTACTAAATGGTCCACTAGTGGACTAAACAAGTTAATACACCTCTCAAAATGTCTGCCTTATACCCAGGGAGCAACTAATGCCCCATATTATCACATCTAAGATATTACAGAAATGTCAGTATGGCCATCACTACTAACATTTCACTCTTCCACCTTCTCAACTATGTTATACTGTTAAGATATGACTTCCTCAACCAAAAAAGGAGACTGATTTTAGAAATAAGGCATAGCTGTCCCTATGGACTGATGTGAATGGAGCTAGATTACTAATTTTAAAAAATGTGCATATTTAAATACCTAAACAATTCTTGAATTAACACCATGAAAGAGTACTAATCATATTATCAGTGATGATCATTGGATCAAAATCCACATCACTAATAGTGCATTTTCACTGGTGGCAATTTTAAATGAATTTATTTTTCAGCATCGATTCAAATACCTGTGCAATTCTGGGCCAGTATTCTGTGCAGCTCTTGCATTTTCAAGATTCATTTTCTAATCAGTGAAATCATTTGCCTCTCTTAGATGCTAGGCCAGGAGTAATGGAGCTGAGAAAGTTGTTAGCTATGACAAGGCTGCCTTTTCTCTCATCTTTCTGGGAAAGTCAGGAAAAAGAACACCTTAGCATCATCTTTCTTCTCCCAAAGAGGAAACAGACACTAATCAACATTCAATTCCACCCCAAATTCAACATTTCAATTGTCCACAGTGTCATAGTGCTGTCTGTTACATGGGCTCCTAATCATGAAATCTTAAAAGAATGGCAAGTACCTTTGGTGTTTCCCAGGTGTGATCTGATGTGCTGGCCAGGACCATCAGAAGGAAGAAATGATAATGATGGGCAAAGTGGTTCCATCTCTTTTTAAAATTCCCATCACACAGTGTGGCTTAGAACCATGCAGATGTCAGGTAGTGTGCTCTGCTTTTACAATGATAAAATCAATATGTTGGGAAAGATTTGCATTTTTATAAAGGAAAGGAACATGGCAGATTTAGGCTTCTAGTAAGTTGTCATAAACAACAGTATTAGCAGAAATGATTTAAGGAATTGAAAAATCATTGATCCTCTAAAGTGCCTTGGGGGAGCAATATTGGGAAACCAGATGAGATGATAATCTGTATTAATTTATAGCTGTCTAGTATTTTTGGTAGCGCAATATGGAAGCTAGTTTTTATGCACCTTTCTTTTAAGTCATTTGTGCATTGGTGAAATACATAGGTTAGGAAGGGCAGGACCATGAAATTGACAGTGTCTGCCTAACTGTATCTGAGGTAAATTCAATCTTGTCTTTCATGTCTTTCCTATTAAACCTGACTGTTCCTGAATGTCTGTCACCAATCTTTAGTGGTAATCAAAGAAACAGTAAATGGGACCCATATCTCTAGGGATTTGCTCACTAAAATTTCTACTTCTATCAGGATTTCTCTCTTCATCCCCCGCTTTTTTTTTGAGATGGAGTTTCACTCTGTCACCCAGGCTGGAGTGCAACGGTGTGATTTTGGCTCACTGTAACCTCCACCTCCTCGGTTCAAGTGATTCTCCTGCCTCAGCCTCCTGAGTAGCTGGGATTATGGGCAACCACCATCATGCCTGACTAATTTTTGTATTTTTGTAGAGATGGGGTTTCACCATGTTGGCCATGCTGGTCTTGAATTCCTGACCTTAGGTGATCCACTTGCCTTAGCCTCCCAAAGTGCTGGGATTACAGATGTGAGCCACTGTGTTCAGCATCTCTCTTCATCACTTCTTATGGTTAGATTAAAAGTCTACTTTTGATTTTCACCTTTTGGAAAGACCATGAAAGGATTTAAAGATTGTTTTATAATTGGTTTGATCTCACCAAAGTAGTCTTTCCATAGGTTTATCACGATCTGATACTTTGGAAAGTTTAAACAACAGCTTATTATTGATCCTAAACATTCTTTATGACTTCAGTCCTAAACTTTCCTACTATTATTTACTTTGCAGAGTCCTTAGGCAGTTACCTTTTATACCTAGAATATTTCATTGTAATCACTGGGAGGGAGACATTGTAGCAGGCTTATTCTATCTTGGTCAGCACTGGAAGTCCTGATTTGTGTTTAGATAACTGAAATCTGTTGAGCAAGATAAGAGGGGATGCAGTGAGGTTTATGTGTAGGTCACTGTAGTAGTCTAGTTAGCAGATGGATAACTTGGTTTAAGAAACTGGCATAGATGATGAGAAAAGTACGGATTCAAGAGGCATGTTGGAGGCAAAGTTAATTGGACTCTGATAAACTGGAAGCAGGGAATGAAGGAGAAATATAAAAGATGATTTCCATATTTCTGATTTGAAAAAATGGATGAGTAGAGGTACCATTTGTTGAGATAGGAAGTGCTTGAAAAGGACTATATATATATATATATATATTTTTTTTTTTTTTTCCCGAAACGGAGTTTTGCTTTTGTTACCCAGGCTGGAGTGCAATGGCACGATCTCGGCTCACCGCAACCTCTGCCTCCTGGGTTCAGGCAATTCTCCTGCCTCAGCCTCCTGAGTAGCTGGGATTACAGGCGCGCACCACCATGCCCATCTAATTTTTTGTATTTTTAGTAGAGACGGGGTTTCACCATGTTGACCAGGATGGTCTCGATCTCTTGACCTCATGATCCACCCGCCTCGGCCTCCCAAAGTGCTGGGATTACAGGCGTGAGCCACCGCGCCCAGACCGAAAAGGACTATTTTTAAGTGTGTGTTTGTATGTGGAAGGAAGGGCATGGAAGGTTATGAATTCAGTGTTGGACATGCAGAGTTTGAAGTACATTTGTGACAACTAAGTAGGCAGATGAATGTATACACAGATGAATTTTATACATAAAGGTAGCAAAGTCATGGTTATGATTTTACATAGGGAGTAATGATTTTATGTTGGGAAGAGAAGGGGGCCTAAAACCAAGTTTTGAAGAACTCAGGCATTTAGTGGCTTGGTAAAGGAGACACTATGAAAAGGAAGGATACTTAGAAGAACTGAACAGAAGTGTTGGAGGAAAACTAGGAAAAGGGCAGTTGAGGAAAAATATTGTTAAAAAATTGATTGGATCACAGTGTCAAATTTCCCTAAGACATCAAAGAAGATGAAAACTAAAAAATGTCCTTTTTGTGTTTGGGTTTAGTAACATGGATGTCATTGGTGACTTTAGTATGAACCACACAGTGGAATGGAGATGTGGTAGCTAGATTAGAATGAATAGAAGAATGACTAGGACGTGAGCAAATGGAGTACAAGTATAGATAACTCTTGGGAGAAGTTTTTCTATGAAGCAGACGATGGAGATAGGCCACTATTTACTTGGAGGATATGGGATAGAGGGAGGTTTTTATTAAATGGGAAAAACTTAAGCATGAGAGTAGTCTATGAGAATGTTTTCGTCATTCCTAACCAAGAGAAAACTCATGAGAATGGTCTATGTGGGAGTGGATATATAAGGAATAATGAAAAAGTGAGTTCCCAGGGAGGCCTGGTGAAAAATAAGATCCAAAGCATTAATGGATTAGCTTTACATGGGAGGCAGACCTCACCTCAACCCTATGTAAAAGGTTGGGTTGGAGAAAGCACCTGGGATGGACACAGATATACACAGGTTTCTATGTGTGGTAGCGGGAAGTTGAGGGAGCTCTTCTATAGACTTCTATTTTGTCTATAAGGTATTATTATTAGGTGTGGTCACGTTCTGAGGGTTAGATGGGGTGGGTAATGGGTGTTGGATTATAAGACCCTCTGTAGTTTGAGGAAATAACTTGCTATAGAGAGGGAAGAATGAGCTATTAAAAGAAGTATATTAACCCATGGCACATTTCAACTTCATGCTTCAGCCCTGTTGAACTTCTTTTAATTACTGCAACCTACCACGTGCTGCTTCTTCACTGAGCTTTTTCCTGTGTCATTACCTCTGCCCGTACCACTCTTTTTGCCTTGTTCATCTTATGATTCCCACTCATTCTTCGGGTCTCAATTTAGATGCCACATCCTTTAAAAAGCCTGACTTCTATAGTAAACGAGAAGAGGTTAAGTAACCGAGGTATCTGCTTCTGTGGCCACTGTTACCTTCTTTACCATAGTCCGTGTTGTTGTGGTTACTTGTCTAAATTACCATGTCCCAATTAAGAGGTAAGCTCTGTGAGGTCAGGGACTGCTTGGTTAGGAATGATGATAACATGGTTAGCCCTAACCTGTAGCACAGGGCCTGCCACATAATAGGTGCTTAAGATACACAGTTGCTGAATGAATGCAGTGAACTCACTGTGACAAGGGAACTGGTCACATGACTAGAAGGAGGTTGGGACTCTTAATAGAGGTATGTCTGGGTGAAAGGTATAATCTTTAAGAGGTGCTATTCCATTAACTCAGACACTGGCCACTTTGCAGCTGAGGCATGAAGGAAAACATGAAAGAGAGGTAAGACTAGGATTTTTCTCTCCTGGTGGCTAGTGCTGGAGGGAGTGCTGACCTATGCATTCCCCATCTGTTCTAATAACCTGATAGTGCTGAAAGGGGGGCACTGGTGGAAAAGAAAACCACCCTTCTGAATTAGGCACTCTAATTTGCATGGGACCAAATGTGGTCATGAGTCTTGGTGGCTGATTTCAACTGTTATTTAATGTTGCTCATTATTTCAGCAACCTGAGAATAACAGCTGGACTGTGTGGTATGAAAGCAACTTTTCATTGCAGGCAAACAGATCACGGCAGTTCTCTTGGAGAAATATTCCTTGTTAATTTGCAAAAATAAATCCCCTTTTTTGTCCTCATTCTAAAAAAATGCCAAGTTGCAAGATATGTACACGCATGTGCGCATAAGATGAGGCAAGGACAAATTTAAACTAGAGGAAATGCTTTACAGCTAGGCTGTCTCCTTCTCCCTCAAAGGCTGATGAACTACAAATGCCATTTAGGCACTGGATTTATGGTTACTTTCGTGTATGCCCTGACAATTCACTTATCTTCAGGGGTTACTAGTTCATGGGGAAAACAAGTTAGTACTGAGAAGTTCAATTACTCTCCTAAAATATCAGTAGCTTAGCAGTAAGAAAGCAAAACAACAGGTGCCTTTTTATATTAGATATATTCTCAAGACATCTGTAAAGGCTTGCCACAAACAGCAAGGAAGTAATAGTGGTAAATGTTACTCAGTGGGAAGTTTTGGGGATGGAGATCTTTCTTCCCAGGCTCCAGTTTGAATCTGCAACTGGTGTTCCATCGTTTCACAGCATGGGTTTCTCTGCCAATGTATTCCTTTCCTTTTGTTTAATTATGACTTATTTTGTCACAATGGTTGAGCCATTTTCAAGGTCTTCATATAGGACTTCGGTTTTCTCTTGTTTCTGGAGTAACTTGTCTTCCTTTAGAAGACCCAGCTTTGTGCTTTCGGAAGAGCACCTGCTAAGCTGGGGACTTTAGTGTTTCCTGATCTGCTTTAGCCCTCCTCAGCAGCACAGTAATGTAATCAGCTGAAGAATCTCCCAGGAGGGCTGCATTGTTAGAGTTTCTCTTTCAGTCTAAGCTATTTAATAAATGTACTTTAGGAGTATGGGGTTGATTATTGAACTACTTTTTTTGAAGATATCTGCCTTCTCCATGTGATAGCTCCTAAGAGAGTTTAGACTATGGTGAGAACTAATGTCTTGGGGTCACTTGCTTCACAGGAGGGCAAAGTATCTGATAAAAGAGCTTGGCTTTGGAGAAGCCCTGACTTTGACTTTGAGAATACATGGGTAGTTGGGTCATTCTCCATGGCTGAAAGAAATAGATTCATGATATAAGAAAGGATGCTAAGTGTTTCCATTAATTTATTTTATATTTGAAAATAGAAAGCAAAGAAAGCTGTGGCAAGTCATACATGTATCTGTTATGCAGTGACACAAAACTCTTATATTTGAAAGAAATTCTTGAGCCCAAAGGGCAGTTCTACACAACATGTCCTGATTTATAACGCATATTTAAAGAAAAGGTGGTGTGTCACAGTGGATGAGAAGGGGATTTTGTAGTTAGAGGGTCTCGGGTCTAGTTATTTAGCCTTGGGTTAGCCATCATCAAATGAGATCAGGCAATTAAATGAAAGATCATACATATTGCCTGACAATAAGTGCTTAATAATTGTTAATACAATTTAACAGAACCTTTTTCAGGTTCATAGTCACTTTATTTCATAACTTAGGGAGCTACTGGGCGTGTGCATGTGCTATATTTTATGTAGAGCACAGCTTGATTTTCTTTTTCATTTCTTTGCATCTTGTGACATTACTGCATAAGCTCTCACAACTATTGTGAATCTTCATGAGGTTATCGGACTTTTCGTTTTTACACTAAATGTGTGGATTTATCTTTTAGATTTTCATGGAGAAGAGTTACTAGTTTGGCCTGGAGTACACTCTTTACCAGGACAGGTTTCTAGGGGGTGCCTCTGGACCACCCCCTAGAAAGAATAAACTGGTTATTTTCTACAGAAGTGACCTTGTCTAGGATGGAAAGTAAGTATATTTTTCTTCAATAAGTAAACGAAAATACAGATGATATACATCATTTTTTCATTAAATTAAGAATAATGATGAGAGAACTATAAAGATTTTTAGGAACAAAACATATTTGTTCTTTTGTTTTCTTTCCAGCTTTTATTTTAGGTTCAAGGGATATATATGCAGTTATATTCCATGGATAAATTGTGTATTGTGGGGGTTTGGTGTACAGATAATTGTCACCCAGGTAATCAGCATAATACCCAATAGGTTGCTCTTCAATCCTCACCCTCCGCCAGCTCTCCATCCTCATGTAGGCCCTGGTGTCTGTTGTTCCCTTCTTGTGTTCGTATGTATTCTATGTTTGTCTCCTACTTATGAGTTACAACATGTGGTATTTGGTTTTCTGTTTCTGTGTTAATTCACTTAGGATAATGGCCTCCAGTTCCATTCATGTTGCTGCAGAAGACATGATCTCATTCTTTTTTATGGCTGCATAGTATTTCATGATGTATATGTACCACGTTTTCTTTATCCATTCATTCCACCATTGATGGGTATGTAGGTTGATTCCATGTCTGCTATTGTGAATTGTGCTTCAGTGAACATACATATGCATGTGTCTTTATAGTAGAACAATTTATATTCCTTTGGGTATATACACAGTAATGGGATTGCTGGGTCGAATGGTAGTTCTATGTTAGGTTTTTTGGGAAATCCCAAGACTGCTTTTCACAGTGGCTGAACTATTTACATTCCCACCAGCAGTATATAAGCATTCCCTTTTCTCTACAGTTTTGCCAGCATCTGTTATTTTTTGACTTTTTAATAATCGTCATTCTTACTGGAATAAGATGGTATGTCCTTTTAGTTTTGATTTGCATTTCTCTAATGATTAGTGATGTCAAGCATTTTTTGTTGCTTGTTGGTTACATGTATGTCTTCCTTTGAGAAGTGTCTGTTTATGTCCTTTGCCCTTTTTTTTTCTGTTTGATTTGGTTTGGCTCTGTGTCCCCACCCAAATCTCATTTGTAGCTCCCGTTAATTCCCACATGTTATGGGAGCGACCAGTGGGAGATGACAGAATCATGGGGGCAGGTCTTTGCTGTGCTGGTCTCATGATAGTGAATGGGTCTTACGAGATCTGATGGTTTTAAAAATGGGAGTTTCCCTGCACAAGCTTTCTCTTTGCCTATTGCCATTCACATAAGATGTGACTTGCTCCTCATTGCCTTCTGCCATGACTGTGAGGCTTCCCCAGCATGTGGAACTGTTAGGTCCAATAAACCTCTTTCTTTTGTAAATTGCCCAGTCTTAGGTATGTCTTTATTAGCAGCATAAAAATGGATGAATACACCGTTTTTTCAACTTTTATTTTAGATTCAGGAATACATGTGCAGGTTTGTCACCTGGCTGTATTGCATGATGTTCAGGTTTGGGGTATGGATCCTGTCACCAAGGTAGTGAGGATAGACCCCAATAGGTAAGTTTCTTTAACCCTGGCCCCACTTGCTCCCTTCCTAGTGTCTATTGTTGCCATCTTTATGTCCATGAGTACCCAATGATTAGCTCCCACTTATAAGTGAAAACATGTGGTATTT
This sequence comes from Callithrix jacchus, assembly GCF_049354715.1. Classification (NCBI taxonomy): domain Eukaryota; kingdom Metazoa; phylum Chordata; class Mammalia; order Primates; family Cebidae; genus Callithrix; species Callithrix jacchus. The sequence continues at coordinate 25,989,541 of NC_133524.1, forward strand.
GGTTTTCGGTTCCTACACTAATTCAGTTAGGATAGTGACTACGAATGACATTCATTTTCATGGCTGCATCCTTTGCCTATTTTAATTTCCTAATAAATTTGTTTAAGTTCTTTATAGATGCTGGATATTAGATCTTTGTTGGATGTATAGTTTAAAAATATTTTCTCCCATTCTGTAAGTTGCTTACTGTTTTCTCCCATTTTGTATGTTGTTTACTCTGTTGATAGTTTCTTTTGTTGTGCCAAAGCTCTTTAGTATTAGGTTCCACTTGTTAATTTTTGTTTTTGTTGCAATTGCTTTGGAGTATTCATCGTGAAGTCTTTGCCAGAGCCTATGTCCAGAATGGCATTTCCTAGGTTTTCTTCTGGGGTTTTTATGGTGTTAGTTTGTACAGGTAAGTCTTTAATCCAGCTTTAGTCAATTTTTGTATATGCCGAAAGATAGGGACCCAGTTTCAGTCTTCTGTATATGGCTAGCCAGTTATTCCAGCACCATTTATTAAATGGGGAGTCCTTTCCCCATTGCTTGTTATTGTTGGCTTTGTTGAAGATCAGATGGTTGTAGGTATGTGGTTTTATTTCTGGGTCCTGTACCCTCTTCCATTGGTGTATGTATATGTTTTTATATCAGGACCATGCTATTTTATTTACTTTAGTAGCCTTGTAGTATAGTTTGAAGTTGAGTAGTGTGATGCATCCAGCTTTGTTCTTTTTGGTTGGAATTGCTTTGACTAGTTGGGATCTTTATTGATTCCAAAAGATTTTAGAATAGTTTTTTTCTAATTGAAAAATGTAATTGGTAGTTTGATAGGAATAGCATTGAATCTGTATGTGGCTTTGGTCAGTATGGCCATTTTAAGAATATTGACTCTTTGTATCCATGAACATGGAATGGTTTTCCATTGGTCATCTCTGATTTCTTTCAGCAGTGCTTTAAAAATTTTTTTTTCACTTTTATTTTGGATGTTTGAAAATAAAGTTTCTTAACTGATCAAAAATAAATTCATGTTTTTATCTAAAATAATGCTTTATTAAAATTACAAAATTATCAAAAGTGTTGATAGTAATTCAGTTAGCATATACCCTCCTATAAAGAAATGGCATAGTATAGAATGCTTGTCTATTTAGCCTTTCCTAAAATTAAAAACAAAATTGTTTTTAAAAATAAAATGTACTTTTTACAGATAAAATACTTATAACTAATATAAATTTAGAAATCACAGACAGGACAAATATATATATGACATATATGCTCAGAAAATTGATCAGAGAAAACCATTTTCAATGTATCATTGTTTTTCTATCCAACTAATTTTTTTTTTTAATGTTTTATTGGATTTTAGGTTTTGGGGTACATGAGCAGAGCATGCAAGACAGTTGCGTAGGTACGCACATGGCTGTGTGCTTTGCTTTGCTTCTCCCCTTCACACCCATATATTCTTTTTTAAATTGTACTTTAAGTTCTGGGGTACATGTGTAGGTCTTGCAGGATTATTTTATAGGTACACACATGCCATGGTGGTTTGCTGTCTCCATCCCCTCATCACCTACATCAGGCATTTATCCCATTGTTATCCCTCCCCAACCTCCCTGCTCCCCAGCTGTCCCTTCCCTAGCCCCCACCCCCAGCATACCCCAGTGTGTGATGGTCCATCCCCTCCCACCCATGTGTTTTCATTGTTCAACATCCACCTATGAGTGAGAACATGCGGTGTTTGGTTTTCTGTTCTTGGGTCAGTTTGCTGAGAATGATGGTTTCCAGATTCATCCATATCCTTACAAAGGACATGAACCCATACTTTTTTATGGCTGCATAGTATTCCATGGTATATATGTGCCACATTTTCTTTGTCCAGTCTATCATTGATGGGTGTTTGGGTTGGTTCCAGGTCTTTGCTATTGTAAACAGTCAGCACTGCTTTTTAATTCTCATTGTAGAGCTCTTTTACCTCGTGGTTAGCTGTATTCCTAGGTATTTTATTCTTTTTGTGGCTACTGTGAATAAGATTGTGTTCTTGATTTGGCTCTTGGTTTGGATGTTATTGGTATGTAGAAATGCTAGTGATTTTTATGCATTGATTTTGTATCCTGAAACTTTGCTGAAGTTATTTATCAGATCTTGGAGCCTTTGGGCAGGGACTATGGGGTTTTCTAGTTTAGAATCATATTGGTAATGAAGAGAGATAGTTTGACCTTGTCTCTTCCTATTTGGATGACTTTTATTTCTTTCTCTTGCCTGACTGCTCTGGCTGGGACTTCCAGTGCTATGTTGAATAGGAGTGGTGAGAGCAGGCATCCTTGTCTTGTGCCAGCTCTCAAGGGAAATACTTCCATCTTTTTTCCCATTCAGTATGATATTGGCTGTGGGTTTGTCAAAGATAGCTCTTAGCACTTTGACATATGTTCCTTCGATGTCTCGTTTGTTGATTGTTTTTAATATGGAGGGATATTGAATTTTATCAAAAGCTTTTTCTGCAGCTATTGAGATGATCATGTCGTTTTTATTTTTAATTCTGTTTATGTAATGAATCGCATTTATTGACTTGCATATGTTGAACCAATCTTGTAACCCGGAATAAAGCCTACTTGATCATATTAGATTAGCTTTTTGATGTGCTGCTGGATTCAGTTTGCTAGTTTGTTGTTCAGAATTTTTGCATCTATGTTCATGAGGGATATTGGCCTGATGTTTTCTTTTTTGGTGTGTGTCTCTGCCAGGTTTTGGTATCAGAATGATGCTGGCCTCATAGAATGAAATAGTCAGGAATTCCTCCCCCTCAATTTTTTGAAATAATTTCCATAGTATTGGTACTAGCTCTTCTTTGTATGTCTGGAAGATTTTGTCCATGAATCCATCCAGTTTAGGACTTTTTCTTGTTGATAGGTATTTATTTATTTATTTTTATTACCAATTCAATTTCAGAACTCATTTTTGGTCTGTCAGGGTTTCAATTTCTTCCCAGTTCAATCTTGGGAGATTGTATATTTCTAGGAATTAATTCATTTCTTCCACGTTTTCTAGTTTGTGTGTATAGGGTGTTTGTAATAGTCTTGGAGGGCGTTTTTCTTTCATTTCTTTGGTGTCAGTGGTAATGTCCCCTTTGTCATTTCTGATTGTGTTTATTTGGATCTTCTTTCTTTTTTTTTTCTTTATTGGTCTAGCAAGCAGCCTATCAATCTTATTTATTCTTTCAAAAAATGAACTTTTGGTTTTGTTGATCTTTTGTATCATTTTTCTCATCTCCATTTCATTCAGTTCTGCTCTGATTTGGTTATTTCTTTACTTTTGCTAGCTTTGGGGTTGGTTTGCTCTTGTTTTTCTAGTTCCTCTAGCTGTGATGTTAGGTTAAATTTAACAGAATTTTTTTACTATGTTTTCCAACCATCTTACATGGAAAATACATGCAGTTATATAAAAAGCTCTTTGTTCTGCTGCACACTTTGCTAGTTTGGGTAAGCAAGGCTGGGATTAGAGATGGGGAGAATGGAATTCCTCTGCCCACCCCATTTCTCTTATTGTCTTCCTACTTTGTTTTATTGATTTTCATAGCACTTCTCACTGCCTATTGAGGTTGAATGGTGCCTTCTCTAAAAGACATGTTGAAATATGTGTCAGTTTGCTCAGGTTGCCATAACAAGTATCACAGACTGGGCAGCTTAAACAACAGAAATTAATTTTTTCATAGTTCTGGAGACTAGGAAGACCAAAATCAAGATTTTGGACAGGTTGGTTGCTTCTGAATTGTCTCCGTGACTTATAGATGGCCATCTTCTCCCTGTGTCTATCTGTGCACTGTTCTCTTCTTGTAATGAACATCAGTCATATTTCATTAGGGCCCACCCCCAATAGCCTCTTTTAACCTTAATTACCTCCTTAAAGACTGTCTTCAAATATAGTGATATTCTGAGGTACTGAAAATCAGAATTTCAACACATGAATTTGCACCATAATAAAGTACTAACCTCTGGTACCTGTGAATGTGATCTTACTTAGAAATAGGGTCTTTGCAGATGTAATCAAATTAAGGTGAAGTTATACTGGATTAGGGTGGGCTCTAAATCCAATGACTGATGTCATTAAGAGGAGAGAGTGATACAGAGGAGATATACATGGAAGAAGGCCATGTGAAGATAGAGACAGAGATTGTAGTTATGCTGTCATAAGCCAAAGAATGCAAAAAAATTTGTAAGACAATACTAGATGCTAGAAGCAGCAAGGAAAGATTCTTCTTAGAGCCATCAGAGGGAACATGGCCCTGCTGACATCTTGATTTTGGACTTTCAGTTTCCAGAACTGTGCAAGAAAAAATTTCTGTTGTTTTAAGCCACAGTTTGTGGTAATTTGTTACAGCAGCCCTAGGTAACTAACACACTACTTGACATTATATATTTGGTAAATATCTTCTGTGTCCTCCACTAGAATATAAACTATATGAGGACAGGCATTTGCCTGTGTTGGTCACTGTTGTAATGTCAGCGTAGTGGATATGAATGAATGAATGGATGAATGAGGGCAATCCTGAAGGGAGCAGGGAGGAGAAGAGGTGGCAGAAGAAAAAAGGGGAGTATATGAACATGAGTATAAAATGTACTAATCTACCAAGTGGGCTTCTGGTGGGAGGAGGTGAAGGGGTTGAGTTCCCTGTCCAGTTTGATATGGCAAGAATTAGATACAAAATATGGAAATATGGGCTGGAGGAACCCTGGAAACATAAACCCTAGTAAGCAGAAATCGAGTGGATTGCATTGGACTTTCACGGCTGCTGGAAGTAGCAGAGTCCAAGTAGCCAGTTATACCCTGATCCCTAAGGAGCAACAGGCTCAGCTGGCGTTGGTTTAAATTTAAGATATTTAACCTCCTAGATTTATCCTGCGTGTCTCCTACATTTTTCCATGATATTTATCTCTTCATACATTTCATATGAGTGTGGGGAAATTTTCTTAAACTCCTAATTCTCTAGTGGAGTTTTCTGCAGCAGCACACCTGGCTCCAGTGTATTTTTTTTTTATCTGAAAGCAGCCTTTCCTGACCTTACATGTTTCTGTTTTCGGAGATGAAATGTCATTTCATATTTTATTATAAATCCAAATGATGGGTTTTTATATTGTTCTTTATTTTTTAAAAGAAGTTTCTGAAAACTTTTTTATTCTGAATCCTCAGAAGGTCTCCATATTTTCAACTGTTGAATCATTATTTCTCTCTCTCCTTTCCCTCTCTTTCTCCCTCTCCCTCTTCTACTTCCTCTTCCTATCTCTCTCTTTTTCCACACCTGCCTTTATTTCCACTCAGTAAGTTTCCTGTATTTGTTCTTCCTGATGTCTGTGCTTAACCATTCCTGGGATTGACATGCCAGAGACTTCATGAGAAAAGTTATATTTTCTATTATTTTACTTTGATAAATAAGGGTTTCATTTGATTGGAAGAAATAGAGAATGTTTTATAAAGGAGACAGACATGGGACAGGAAAGTGAGCTGCTGGGCCAAGTATTTTCTTTTCCATGTTTGTTGTAGCAAATGGTGACTCTTGTCCCACTTCTTCTAAGGTCTTGATTGTCCTTATAAACAGCCTGCTAGGGCAATGCCTTTGCCTTCCTTAGCCCGTTTGTCTAAGCAAGCTGAGTCTGGCAGTGATATCCACTGGTCTCACTCTTCCCTATGTGTAAGTACTTGCACACTTCCAGAAATGTTTGAGTTTTCTCTTTCTCATGTGGCCTATAGCTTACCTGTTTGTATCTGGAGCTGCTCTGACCTTGAGAGCTTCTGTGGAATCCCAACCATTATTCCCCATGTGTTGGTAAGTCCTTTCCTTAACTCAGTCCCATGTATACAACATGCTGCCCTTCCATGTTTTACAGAGTTGATGTAGATTTTCCCATTATTTCTATATCTTTGATTATTAAATAATGGAAATTTGGGAGAGAAAGAAGTGAATGACATGGTATCAAGGTGTTGTCTTGAAACAGAACTGAGAGAATGATAAGACAACTGACAGTTTTACAAAGGAGGTAGGTCTTAGAGGGTGGAAGAGGGCACGTGTGAGCTGGGGTTAGAAAGTTCTAGGTTTTAATTCCAGCTTGCCCTCACTCTGGCTATGTTCTTGGCTATTTGACATATCAGTGTCAAAGTCTCTTTCTAATATCTTTGAGATCTTTAGGAATGGAAATCATTTGTATGTATAGAAAGGAAGAGGGAAGGCATTAGATATTGAAAATAAGAACAAAGGCACAGACATTGGAATGAGGGTAATCTGTAGGGCTATGAAGCTGAGGTATCGCAGATAGTGTGTCTGCCTATCCTACAGTCATTCCTTCTTCTTGGTCGGAAAGCCCAGTTTTTTTCATGCGTCTATCCTCTTTCACACAGCTGTGATGGTCCCTCTCCACCATGGCTGAAGAATAGGTCAGGTTTAGGCTTACACCTGTGATATGGCAGCCAGGGAGTCAGGAGGGACAATGAGGGGGCTTCTGGGAAAGGTCTCACTGTTGGAAAGAAAATAAGAGACAGAAGTACCTTCCTCTGTTGTTCTGGACATTGTTGCATGTGATGCCTTGAGCAGAGGGAGAGTGATCCCTGCTGAGAATGGACTGATCGTCCTGGATGTTAGAGAGAAGAGGAAGAAAGCAGGGTGCCTGATGATGTACAGGCACTGAATTAATCAATACTATAACTTCTGTTTCTTTAGACTTTTTTGATTAATAAAGCCAGTAGAATTATATGGCTTTTCTTTTCTGTATTTTGCAACATAAAGCATACAAAATTATGTAACAGAGACCAGTGTATATTTGGCTGTACTGGGAAGTAAATGCGGTTAAGTCAGAAGGAGGAATGTTGTTAGGAGACTTGAAAGCCAGATGGAAGACTTGAGATTTGGTGTGGTAGCTCACAGGGAGCTGCAGAAGAGTCTTGAACAAACTGATCTTGATGAATATAACATTGTAGAAAAGATTCATTTAAGAATGATATGTTGGCCAAAATAAAGAATAGAAAAGTCTGCATTTAAGAAGACCAACTGAAAAGTTTGGTTGGTCTGGGGACTAGACCAGTCTTGTATTAGAGGATGATATGGTTTGGCTCTGTGTCCCCACACAAATCTCATCTCGAATTATAATCCCCATGTGTTGAGGGAGGGAGGTGATTGGATCATGGGGGCAGTTCCCCCTTGTTGTTCTCATAATAGTGAGCGAATTCTCACAAGATCTGAGGGTTTCATAAACATCTGGCATTTCTCCTGCTTACACTTCTCTCCCCTATCACCATGTAAAGAAGGTCCTTTCTCCCCCTCTGCTTTTCACCATGATTGTAAGTTTTCTGTGGCCTCCCCAGCCATGTGGAACTGTGAGTCAGTTAAACCTCTTTCCTTTATAAATTACCCAGTCTCAGGTATTTCTTTATAGCAATGTGAGAAGAGACAGACTAATACAGAGGAAATCACTGTCTACTTTTCATTTAGTTTTTAATTCTTTTCTCTATTCTCCTATAAGGCCTGGTAGAGAAGAACGTCCTATTAGTGAGATAGTATATTATATCCTTTGGACAAAGTCCTTAGTATAAAAGATGTTATCAAGGAGCAGGCTGATATTTTATCAAGAAGAAGGCAGACAAATGCTCAGGATGTGAGAGATGGAGGATCAAAAAAGAAGTCTTTCTTAGATGTAAATGGCACTATCCCTGTCTGACCTATCCTGCCAGTTTTGTTTGCTGGACTCAATGAGATGGTAAAACCAAAGGGGAAGGAGAAATTATTACTCCCTAATAGGAGTTGGGGGCATCCAGTGGCTTCATAGCTCCTTCTTAGTTTGAGAAGCCTCTCAGTAGGAAAATATATTCTGCCATAGACTTTGGATATCCCTATGTATACTTACCTGTGTGATATTCCTTTATAAAGAAAACGTATTTCTATTTAATTCTTAGTTTAATGTGAAAACCTGTAAAACAGGGACATATAGTCAGGTCTCAGTTAAGCTAATCTGATATTTGAACATTTGGATTTAAGGTAACACAGTGTTTCCATTATTAAAAAATGTTTTCCAGCAGTTCACTTTAGTAACTTTTCTGGTCTTCATTATAATATAATTAAAAAATAATACATTATTATATTTTCGGTTGAATTTACTAGCAACATTTCTATTTTGAAAAGTAAACTCCAAAGTAAGTTATTTTCATGCCTGGTAAGGACACATTCTTCTAAATAATGATTACAAAGGAGAAATTAGAGATTCACATGGCTTTTACCCAGCAGGAAATGTATCTTAAGACTCAATACATTTAAGCTAATCTGATTTTTTAAAAAAGCACATTTTCTTCTCTATACATAATTGTATTTGGCAAAAAATCCCAGAAAAGCTGACAAACAGTGGATTAAAAACTAATGAGATTATTTGTCTAATGCTTCAGGAAGTCTGGGAGGAGGCAGCTCAAAGATACCATCAAGGAATACAATTTTTCCTCTCTTCTTGCTATGCTGTCATAACCCATGGCTATTTCACTTTGAGTATCATATAACATCCAGACAAGAAGAAGGAAGGGGAGAGGAACACCAGTTGACTTTTACTTGTATTTCACTGTACAGAGCAGAGTCACCTGGCCACCGCTAGATATGAGGCAGTCTGTGAAAGCAAGTTTTCTGCTGTGCTGCCTTTATAGTAAAAGGAAATAAGTGACAAAAGGTTGGAATGAGTATTGAGCTGGGCAATCAAAAGTATATGCTTCAATGACTCAGAAATTAATTAGTTGCTTTGAGAGAAGAAGGAATGCCATATAAGGACAACTCAGATTTCAGACGGCAAATTGTTTGGCTAGGTTTAGACACAGTGAACTTAAATCACACTTATATGGTGTACATCATTCTAGGGTTGTTGAATAAAACAGAATCATTCTAAATAATTTAGGAACAAAGGAGTTTTACATAGGAATAAGAGCTTAGTTAGATGTTGAGAAATTAAGAGCAAAGGTCAGGAAAACTGCAGACTCCAGTAGGTCAAAAGAGCAGACCTTGGAGACCTGAACCTGAAGCACCAAAGTGAGTTATTTTCAAAAGTGTTTTTGGTAACTGACATGATTCTTAAAGTCTTTGAGAACTTTTGGCCTGTATGTCCAGCAAAATGACAGGCACATAGTTGAGGCTCAAAAACAGCTGGTTACTTCCTTGTTCAATAGATATTGAATTCATAAGAATACCTTGGCTGTTGAAGCCTACATACCAGTGCTGAAATCTACTTATCAGTGTCCAGACACACCCAGTATTTGGATGATGGCTCTGTCTAGGAAACACACCACTCCAGGTATTTCAGATAGAAGGAAATGAATACAGGGAATTGGTTACATACATGGTGGATGAGCTGAAAAGCCAAATAGGATTGTGAGGCAACACAGAAATTAGCAGCCGTAGGAAGCCTCTACCACTCTGTGGCTGAAAGGCATAAGAACTTGTAGTATTATCAGAGAGCATAAGCTGAGGTCATTTGGCAGGAACTAGGAGGGAAGGAGTTTTCTAGTGGAGCTGGAGCCGTGAAGACATAGTTGTTACCCTTTAGCCAAGAGAGAATGGATAAGCAGTACTCTGGCTTTTTCCTCTCTCCTACTCTCCAATCTTCTGCTGTGCTTCCACTTGGCAAAACTCAGGCAGAAGTCAGCCTGTAGGGGTCAGCCTCTGTGATACAGAGCAGAATAGAACAACTACAAGAAATAAATCTGCGGGTGAATAGGAAATGATAAGGCTGTGTGTGTGTGTGTGTGTGTGTGTGTGTGTATGTGTGTGTGCGCGCACATGTGCAAGCGATGCTTGAGGATGGAGAAGAATCTCAATGGGGTGTATATGAACTGGGTTCTTTTCTGGTGCTTCAGCATCCCCTTATGTTCTGCGTAATCCTGGAGACCTAAGCTTTGACCTACTAGTGTCATATACGGGCAGTTTGATGGCTTAGCTGTCTGGCCCTGCTAAGTCTATGCTATTTTCATTTTCCCCTTGTGGCTGGTTCTAACAGGCGGACTCTTATATGACTAATGCTTGGCAAAATTGCAGTTGTGCTGAATTTTTTGATCCAGTTTGAGTTCCTTGTGGGTTAAATGAAAGGTGGGATAATTTGCCGAGGTGAAGAAAGAGATTTAAGATTTGGAGATCATAACTATGTCAGTTCCCTTTGAAAATTTCCAAGTTTGATTTAAAAGTTTTAATATTGGTTAGAGAGTAGGTCCTTAGTTTAAGCATTATTTGATTTATTGAAGAATTAATGTTAAACATTACAATACTTCCCTAAGTTTACTTCGGAATTTAGAACCTAGAACACTGAATCTAGGAGAGTTGATATCTGTGGCCCTGCAAAAAGCTTTATACTATTTTTCATCATGTATTTTAACATCTGTAACTGGCAAAGCGATTTTATTGATTGTCTTCATGCTGAATTATCTAAAAGGTGGCAATGCATGATTTACCTAGTGAACATTCTTAATGTTCAAATTTTCTTTGGGAAATGTATGAAATGTGAAATTGGAATGCTGGACCTTGTTGGTAAGTTAATTCATTTGTAACATGTTGCAAACCTGCACACTCAAATGTAGCTTGAAACATTTTTCTGTATATTTGACATATCGTAAAAATGGGCCATATTGGGTAATGTCAGTGCTGTATCCAGGTCCAAAAACATCTTTTAAATATTTGACTTCCAGCCACCAGAACCTATGGTTCATTCTCTGAGGACTGCCCCTACTTTTCCCCTCACATGCAGAGAGTGGGAACTGCCTGGGGATTTATGTTCCCCTGAGGTGGTTCTTACCTGAAAGGGAGTAGACTTTGAAAGCTCCAGTTCCCTTGCCTGTGAAGTCAGGACAACTTTGAGGATTAACTAAAACTCCAGAGTTCCCCGGCAAGATCAGACTGAAGCCACACTCTGTGGCTTTGGAATTCTGATTGCTGTGTGACAAATTATTACAAAATTTAGTGGCTTAAGAAAACATAATTATCCCATACAGTTTCTGAAGGCCAGGAATCTGGGAGTGGCTTAGCTGGATGGTTCTCGTTCAGGGTCTCTCAAGAAGTTGTAATTGAACTGTCGTCTGGGACTCTAGTCATCTGAAGCTGGAGAATCTGCTTCTAAGCTCACTCACAAGGCTGTTGGCTGGAGACCTCAATCAGTTCCTTGCCATATGGGCCTTCACACAGGACTGGTTGAGCATCTTCAAGATATGGCTCCTTGATTCTATCAGAGCTAATGGGGATGGGGGAAAAAAAAGAGAGAGAGAGAGAGAGAGAGAGAGAGAGAGAGAGAGAGAGAGAGAGAGAGAGACAGAGAAAGGAGGAGGAGAGGAGGAAGAGGAGGAGGAGAGGAGAAAAGGATGAGGATGGGGAGGGGAAAGAGGGGGAAGAGGAGGGGAAAGGGGCAGGGGGAAGAGGAGGAGGAGGAGGTAAAAGCAACAGTTTTTAATACCCTAATCTTGAAAGTCATATATCATCATCTCTGCCATGTTCTATGGGTCACACAGAAATCAACCCTGATACATTGTGGGAGGAGACTATACAAGGGTGTAAATAACAGGAGGTAGGAACTTTTGGGGGCCATCCTGAGGACTGACTCTCACAATTTCTCTTCCTTCCCTGTTCCCTGCTTCCCCTTCTCCTTTACTCATTTCCCATGGCAGGACTTCCTTAATAAATTACTTGTATGAGAATTCTTGCCTTAGGATCTACTTCTGCAGAGCCTGACCTAAATGATTGCTATTTCTTTATCTAAAATAGGGGTCGGCAAACATAGTCAGTGGGCCAAATCCACTTGCAAACTAAGAAGGTTTTTAATATTTTTTAATGGTGGAAAAAAATCCAAAGAAGAAAATTCTTTCATAATATGTGAAAATTATATGAAATTCAAATTTCAGTGTCTATTTTATTGGGACATAGTTTTTAACGTATTGTTTGTGGTTGCTTTCACACTACTGTAGCTGAGTTGAGTAGTTTTGATAGTGATTGCAGGGGCTACTAAAATATTTACTTTCTGGCCATTTATAGAAAAAACAGTTTGCTGACCACTGGTCTGAAGTAAACCAGCATTGTGTGGTTTATACTCTGATGATTTTCCAGGCTTTGGTACTACTGGCTTCCTTGGCCTTCAGTCCAAAATCTTGTGGGTTCACTCATGTCACTCTTAACGCTTTCCAGTGTTTTTCTTTTGTCAATCCAGGTAGAAATAAAAATAGATTATTTTGAATTTGTCAGCTCCACTCCTCTGCATGGAAAGAGAGGGGCTGTAACTTTCAGCAGTGGGAATCTGATAGAAGAAACAAAGTTCCTGCTTGGTCCTCTGAGTTGTGCCAGTTGTTAAAACCCTAAACAACTACTGTGGCTTGATTCTCAGGATGAGGCATGTTTTTATTGTTGTAAGTAGGAATTTCTTTATTTTATAATTTATTTTAAAAAAACTTTTAAGTTCAAGGATACTTGTGCAGATCTGTTACATAGGTAAACTTGTGTCATTGGGGTTTGTCATACAGATAATTTTTTTTTTTTAATTTTTTATTGGATTATAGGTTTTGGGGTACATGAGCAGAGCATGCAAGACAGTTGCGTAGGTACACACATGGCAGTGTGCTTTGCTTTTCTTCTCCCCTTCACCCACATTTGGCATTTCTCCCCAGGCTATCCCTCCCCACCTCCCCCTCCCACTGGCCCTCCCCTTTTCCCTCCAATAGACCCCAGTGTTTAGTACTCCCCTTTCTGTGTCCATGTGTTCTCATTTTTCATCACCCACCTATGAGTGAGAATATGCGGTGTTTCATTTTCTGTTCTTGTGTCAGTTTGCTGAGGATGATGTTTTCCAGATTCATCCATGTCCCTACAAACGACACAAACTCATCATTTCTGATTGCTGCATAATATTCCATGGTGTATATGTGCCACATTTTTCCAATCCAGTCTATTATCAATGGGCATTTGTGTTGATTCCAGGTCTTTGCTATTGTAAACAGTGCTGCAATGAACATTCGTGTACATGTGTCCTTAGAGTAGAACGATTTATAGTCTTTTGGATATATACCCAGTAATGGGATTGCTGGGTCAAATGGGATTTCTATTTCTAAGGCCTTGAGGAATCGCCACACTGTCTTCCACAATGGTTGAACTAATTTACACTCCCACCAACAGTGTAAAAGTGTTCCTTTTTCTCCACATCCTCTCCAGCATCTGTTGTCTCCAGATTTTTTAATGATCGCCATTCTAACTGGCGTGAGATGGTATCTCAATGTGGTTTTGATTTGCATCTCTCTGATGACCAGTGACGATGAGCATTTTTTCATATGATTGTTGGCCTCATATATGTCTTCTTTCGTAAAGTATCTGTTCATATCCTTTGCCCACTTTTGAATGGGCTTGTTTGTTTTTTTCCTGTAAATCTGCTTGAGTTGTTTGTAAATTCTGGATATCAGCCCTTTGTCAGATGGGTAGACTGCGAAAATTTTTTCCCATTCTGTTGGTTGCCGATCCACTCTAGTGACTGTTTCTTTTGCCGTGCAGAAGCTGTGGAGTTTCATTAGGTCCCATTTGTCTATTTTGGCTTTTGTTGCCAATGCTCTTGGTGTTTTGTTCATACAGATAATTTAATCATCCAGGTATTAAGCCTAGTACCCATTAGTACTTTTTCCTTATCCTCTTTCTACTTCAACCTTCCACCCTCTGGTTGGCTGTGGTGTCTGATGTTCCCCTCTGTGTTCCATGTGTTCTCATCATTTAGCTCCCACTTATGTAAGTAGGAATTTCAAATAATTTGGAGAGAAGCCCTTCAAATATCTGCTCTCCAAATTATTTGAAATTCCAGCCACCAGACAACCACCCAAACAATTTCATGTCCTGATATTTACTTACAGAAGCAGATAGAATTTGATTATAGTTGATCTCAGTGATAAGATGAAATACTACAATAAAGGTTATCTTTGTATAACAGGATTATATAAAGGGGGATAAGTTAGTTACCCCCAACATACTTTGTAATTTAAATAGAACATGTATTACCATTCTTTTGCTCATTATCTTCACACAGGCTTCTGAGGCAGGTGAGGTAGTTTCAATTCCTGATTTACAGATGAGGAAATGGATAAAATGATGGAATAAAAGTTAGCTAATAACATAGTGGTGAAGCTGGAGCAAGAATTCAGGCCTCTTGACTTCTAATCCAATGTTCTTTCCCCTAAACTACTTGACTATTTACTGTGTGCAGGGTATTGTATGAAGCACAGTGGGAACTTAGAGTGAAATAATACTTAACAATAGTACTTATATTTAAATGACACTTTAAACTCCCCCCTCCCACAAACATTTATTTTCTCTGTTGAAATTAGTATATATTAGATTACTCTTGTTCATGCTGTCTTGTTTAGTAGCTGTCAAATGAATTTCCATACACATGAGTTTTACATTATAATTGATGTAACACAATTGGTATCTAGAGGAAAAGCCTTTTATCTGTTAACTCCTCCTTTATTGGTTCCTTGTTCCCTAAGAAATAGAGCTAAAGCAAGAAACCTTTTGCAATTTTAGTCTTTCACTAATAAGTCCATATGCAGAGAATGTTTTAGACATTTTTTTGAGTTAAAATGGGGATACAACTTCTTGATTTGACAGGTCATAAGGTTTTTTAAAGGATGAGAAACAGCAGTTTTAGTGATACTAGAGAAAGTGTGTTTCACATGAGATCTTCAGGGTAAAAGCTAGCCTCATTTATCTAACTGACAAATACGGAAGACATTTTAAAGACTATAATTTATCTTACCATTTAGGAAACATGAGAAGTCTTCTTTTCTGATTATAAAGTTATTAAATGCTCATTAAAAATATGGAAACTGTAGAAAGTTGATAAAGATTTATCAATGACCAACCCAAGGGTATTTACTATACATTAACATTTTTGTGTATTTCCTTCTAGTTAAATTTTCCTTTGATACTATAATATACACACCCCGTAATTGTCTGAAAAGACTAGAATATGCTGCTGTAATATACAGCTCTCAGTCACAGTGAGTTTAAACAACAAAGGTTTGTTCTTCATTCATGCTTGAAGTCTGTCACAGATGCATTGAGCACCCTGCTTCGTAGTGTCATTTTCTCACTCCCTCGGCTAATAGGAAGCCATTACCTGGAAGCTGCTGTGGCAGAGGGGAAAAAGGCTCTAGAAGCTCTTACCCCAGAAATAACATGTTCTGGTTTGAGGTGACAAATACCACTTTCACTCAATGACTTAGTATCCGGAAATACTCATGTGGGCCAGGAAGTGCCATTGTACCATGTAGTCAGAAAATGAAATAAATAGAAAAATTTGGCAAACGGCACCGATGATCGCTGCACATAGACCTATCAAGCTGACCTCTACTTTTACTTTCTATCAAAATATAAAAAGCCTTCTCGTTCCACTGAAATGCCTCACAAATGGCGTTGTATCGAGGGGGGATGTACCTCAATACACATAAATACCTTCCACTGTTGGACATTTAGATTGTTGCAGATAGCTCAGAATTATGAAGATTTTATTTGAAACCATTTTCCAGTTGATTATAAAGGTTTTCCATTTTTTCCCCCTATTCTCCTTCAGTGCAGGGAAAGACAAAGATGAACTTTTTACATTTTATAAACAAAACAAAAAGGCAATTCATTTCATTTAGTTGTGCGAGAGATGAGATTCAGGAAGGTGCATGCCAAAATGCTAGAGCAAGAATCCCTCACCTTGATTATTGAAAAATCAATTAGCTTATATAATCACTTGGGTGAGTCTTTCGGGATTTTTGGCCCAGTCTCTAGCATAGAGGGCCAACTTGGATATTGGGAAGAAAGGGTGTCATTTCTTTCTTCCTTTTACAAGTAGTTCAGTTGTTGTGTAACCAGAAAGTACTACTTCTTTGAAGACAGCTTCACATGATGTGTCAATATTCTTTGCTTATGCATCATCATATTAGTTCTCATTAGGGTTATGAATTTTGTGAGGTGATTAGAGGAATATTTTTTCCAGTACCACAGCCTACTGGAAAAATTTTTTTTTGACTGATAGCCCTGAAAAGAGAATAAAGCTAGTCTTTTTAATGTGCCTTTAATCCTACTCACATATTCTACTGATGCATTTTGAATGTCTTTTATTTTCACAGTGAGTGATTTCAAAGAGAGATTATGGACTTTTCCAGTGTAAATGGTGAATCCTTTCCTTTGTAGTGGCTTCCTTTTTTTTTTTTTTAAAAACCGCTAATTGTCTTTTATGGTCTCCTATAAATATTCAAGTGTTAAACTTTGAATTTTTTATATTTGATTTATCTAAGTAAAATTTTAGATTTTACACACAAATGCGCGCACGCACACACACACACACACACACACGGGCATCTTTAGCATAGTTTGGTGGCCAATGTCTCTTCTAAATATTAAACTCTTCGAGACTTGTGTTTTTTAAAATATGACTATCCTTCATATGATATTAACAAGAGATTTTCTCCCTCCAACTCCCACCCTTCCATGAACGTTCACAGAGAGTAAAAGTCTGTTTTTCCTGTTTGTGAGTACATATATTATTGAAGATCAATTCACCAATAGCATGGCAAGAATTCTACTTCAATGCACAAATAATGTGGTGGCAAAGTTTGAAGAACTTGGGGCAATAATTATGGATAATTGCACACAAGGGAGAACTCAATATGTCCTTAGGCCTTTGAGGTATAGATGGAAGGTCTCCAATAGTTTCTATTATACTAAGCCATAAAGCTTAGTATCAGCATGACTTACAAGTGCCATTTTCTTTGGCTAACATTTCCTCCTCCTCTTGCCTAGTGGTCCTTACTGATATAGTTTCCATCACTGGGAAAGAAATGTCAAAAGACAAATGTTTGAATTCATATACTAATTTAGTGAAGCTAGATGAAGACTCAAATGAATGTTTGTTTGATGTTAGTCTTTTAGGGTTGCCAAGCCATCTGCCTCATTCAGCAATGGTCTCATTATTTTTCAAGCTTATTCTGCATTTTGTTGATAGATTTATTTAATAGATTTTCAGGAGCTGTTTGCCAATCTTGCTCCCTCTTTCAAAAAGCACCCAACACAACAAGAAATGATCTATGATGGTCTTCCTGCATTTTGATACTGTTAGTAGGAATGAGATGGAGTCATTTGAGAAGTTGTGATATCCTTTTAAATGCAGAGTTCTATCAAGGAAGAGAGTTGACAGTTCAGTATGGGACAGCTCTCTGAAGGTCACCCTGTTTAACATGAGGGAGTTATAACAGCTGGTGAGCCCAATTCTACAGGGTAAGGTGTTAACATTTTATTGATACATTAGCTTTTTCAGCCCTGAGTCCTCTTACAGCTTATAAATTAATATCTTAGCCCTATATGAGCATTTAACTCCATTCTGGTTGCTAGAATTAGAATAATTAGATTCTTATTGGCATTTACTTATATCCTATTCTAAAAAAGCATTTAAGATAGATTACATGAAGTAAAACTGGATAATTACAAGAAAAAGGTAAGATCCCCAAAGTTAGAGAGATTTAATTAAAATACATTAACTCGAAATAATGCAATTAGTGGCATAAATTTGGAGGTTAGAGATCTATGAAAAACATTTGATAAACTCATTTCCAGAAATGAAATTTTTAACATAATTTGTTGAAATAGATTTAATGACCTCTTATACTTTATGAATAAGGTTTTTAATGGACTAAAACCTTATTTATAAAGTAGAAATGGGGTGTCATAAAGTGGGCAATGGCTTCTAGAAAGAGGGAGAATTGTTTCTTCTTTCATTTCCTCTTCCTGGAGGAGGTTAGAGAGGCAGTTATTTTTTCCTTTGGGAAAAAAAGTCTGAAATGATGGAAAGTTTTCTGTCTCCTCCACACTTTTTACTCTGGATAGATTAAGGAGGCAAAGTTAATTGGAAATTGAGAAGCCTGTTTCCTGGTTATTTTCTTCAAGTGTGATAGTTTGGTTTCACAATTTTCACCTGAAAATTCAGCTATTGCTAGAGAGTATTAGGTTTGTCCATCATCTGCATCTTATGGAGTGTTAGGGAGAAAGAAATGATTTTGGACTGAGGAACTCCCTGAGAAAAGGATAGCCACTGATGGGTGTCCTGCAGATTGGGGCCTTACAGAGCCATAGATCATTATCAGGGAAGGATGGGGAACAGATGCAAAGAGTGGCGGGAAGTAGAGGGAAAGGCAATTCAGAAAGGTAGAAAGACTTCCATGAAAAGTCTATTTTTCCCTTTTGCCTCAGGCCTTGCAGATAGGTCAGAGTATCAGTCACTCATGATATTGAGAATCTGCTCAGTGCAGCCCTTTGAATATTGCCAGAGGCCTTCTACCTTCGTACGGTGAGGCAAATGAGCCAGTTGGTTAGTCACCCTATATGGAACTGTTCAGAAGTCAGTGTAGCTCATACCCAGCCACTGATTGGCTGTATTTCCTGGGAGTAGATTCTGGCAGTCTTTCAACTGGAGAAGGACTTTAAATTGTAAAGGCGTTAGTAGTTCACATGTTACTTAGCCCCTTCCTTTCAATTTGAAAACTGCAAATGACCTGCTTAATGCATTGTTAGACTTATAGCATTAGTCTAACAATTCAATGCCTGATGGATGAAGAACATTAGGGTTTTTACAGAGAGTGAATAGCCTCAGTACTACTTATCCTCTCAAGAACCACCCTAGACATAGCCACTACTTAGAGTTCAGTAGGGGAGCTTCAGGGCTTATATTTCATTGGGTGGCAACACCAGTGCCATATTGAATATAGTTTGTGGATTTAGGAGCACAACAGAGGTTACATTGCTTAAGGGTGTGCTTGGCTTGCCTCGCTTTATAGCTCCCTTTCTCATGTTGCATAGTTGTTTTTCATTCCCATTGTAGCTGAAACATACACAGAGATAAAAAGTTTTGTGAGTTTAAGAAAAGAATAAAGAGTGTCACTTGGGGGATTGTGAAAAAATATAAGTAAAGCAGGTCTCATAACTCAAGTCCTAAGTAGTGCTCTAAGGACTGAAAACAGGTGATATTTACCTTTAAGTTACCTAGTTTGCTGTGTAGTTTGTGTTGTAGTTCTGGAACTTTATGTGTGGATGTGCGTGTGTGTATACACACACCCCCTTACAGAGTTATGAAGTGAAGACAGGCATACATTGGATGCAGAGTAAAAAATAAAATAAAAAATTGAAGGAGGGTTCCAGAGTATTTCTGCTTCATGTATATATTCTATTCATATCTATATTCATAATTCCATATTTTTTTATTGTACTTTAGGTTCTGGGATACATGTGCGGATCATGCAGAATTGTTGCATAGGTACACACATGGCAACGTGGTTTGCTGCCTCCATCCCCCTGTCACCTACATCTGGCATTTCTCCCCATGTTATTCCTCCTTGACCTCCCCTCCCCACCCAGTGCTGTCCCTCCCTTGGCTCCCCCAACAGACCCCAGTGTGTGATGCTCCCCTCAATGTGTCCATGTTTTCTTATTGTTCAACCTCCGCCTATGAGTGAGAATATGTGGTGCTTGATTTTCTGTTCTTGTGTTAGTTTGCTGACAATGATAGTTTCCAGATGCATCCATGTCTCTACAAAGGAAACAAACTTGTCACTTCTTATGGCTGCATAGTATTCCATGGTGTATATGTGCCACATTTTCCTTGTCCAGTCCATCGTTGATGGGCATTTGGGTTGGTTCCAGGTCTTTGCTATTGTAAAGAGTTCTGCTATGAATATACATGTGCATGTGTCCTTATAATAGAATGACTTATAATCCTTTGGATATATACCCAGCAGGGGGATTGCTGGGTCAAATGGAATTTCTATTTCCAGATCCTTGAGGAATCGCCACACTGTCTTCCACAATGGTTGAACTAGTTTATAGTCCCACCAACAGTATAAAAGTGTTCCTATTTCTACACATCCTCTCCAGCATCTGTTGTCTCCAGATTTTTTAATAATCACCATTCTAACTGGTGGGAGGTGGTATCTCAATGTGGTTTTGATTTGCATTTCTCTAATAATCACTGATGATGAACATTTTTCCATATGTTTGTTGGCCTCATATATGTCTTCTTTTGAAAAGTGTCTGTTCATATCCTTCTCCCACTTTTGGATGGGTTTGTTTGTTTTTTCCTGTAAATTAGTTTTAGTTCTTTGTAGATTCTGGATATCAGCCTTTCGTCAGATGGGTAGATTGCAAAAGTTTTTTCCCATTCTGTTGGTTGCTGGTTCACTCTAATGATTGTTTCTTTTGCCAGAAGCTCTGGAGTTTAATTA
Organism: Callithrix jacchus; assembly: GCF_049354715.1. Taxonomy (NCBI): domain Eukaryota; kingdom Metazoa; phylum Chordata; class Mammalia; order Primates; family Cebidae; genus Callithrix; species Callithrix jacchus. The sequence continues at coordinate 26,009,794 of NC_133524.1, forward strand.
GGTCCCATTTGTCTATTTTGGCTTTTATTGCCAATGCTTTTGGTGTTTTAGTCATGAAATCCTTGCCTATGCCTATGTCCTGAATGGGTTTGCCTAGGTTTTCTTCTAGGGTTTTTATTATGCCAGGTCTTATGTTTAAGTCTTTAATCCATCTGGAGTTAATTTTAGTGTAAGGTGTCAGGAAGGGGTCCAGTTTCTGCTTTCTGCACATGGCTAGCCAGTTTTCCCAACACCATTTATTAAACAGGGAATCATTTCCCCATTGCTTGTTTTTGTCAGGTTTGTCAAAGATCAGATGGTTGTAGATGTGTGGCATTGCCTCCAAGGTCTTTGTACGGTTCCATTGGTCTCTATCTCTGTTTTGGTACCAGGACCATGCTGTTTTGATTACTGTGGCTTTGTAGTATGGTTTGAAATCAGGTAGCATGATGCCTCCGGCTTTGTTCTTTTTGCTTAGGATTGTCTTGGCTATGTGGGCTCTCTTTTGGTTCCATATGAAGTTTAAGATGGTTTTTTTTCCAGTTCTGTGAAGAAGGTCATTGGTAGCTTGATGGGGATAGCGTTGAATCTATAGATTACTTTCAGCAGTATGGACATTTTTACGATACTGATTCTTCCTAACCATGAGCATGTATTTTGTATTTTTTTTTTAGAGATGGGGTCTCACTGTGTTGCCCAGGCTGGTCTTGAACTCCTAAGAGATCCTTCTGTCTCAGCCTCCCAAAGTGCTAGGATTACAGGCATTAGCCACCATGCCTGGCCTTTAATTCCATATTTTGAGATAGAGCCATAATTCTATATTTTGAAATGATAGAGTGAGGAAGGAAGCCCTTCCAGATGGCTGCACACTTTTCTAGAGTAAATCTCTAGATTTTTAACTCTTTAATTATAAGAGTAAGAATTTATTCTTATACTTACTCCTTTCAAGCATGTTGGTTAAAGTTTTGATAGGCAACTGAGAATTCTCCTAATGGAGTTCTCCTTGACTAAAGAGATTTACCATCCACCACTGGGTAGAGTTTGATTTAGGATGTAAGACAGATTTTAGCCCAATGGTTGAGGGCAATTGCATTAGTGAGGAAATGCTAGGTAAAAGTGTGGTTCCTAGGGAACATGGAGGGGGTCTTGAACATGTGACTATCAGGTAGATTCATAGACTATTTAAACATCAAGGATTTTAGGAGTTCTCAAACTACATGGCTTTAATGAGTAATAAGGTCCTTTTTGTTCTTAGTTTGTCCTTTTCATTCCATTCCTTCTGGAGTCCATTCTTTGTTCCTCTCTTCCCTGAACTGCACTCTGGAGGCTGACCACTAAGGCCTGCATTGCATATGCTCCCTTTCCAGCTGGCTTTCTGTTGGTTTTAGCCAATGAGAGGCACTGATAAAAAAATTAGGGAGGGGAGGAGAGAAATGGTAGAATATTTCCCCTCTACTGTTTTCCAGTTTGGGGCTGTGATTTTGGCTTTGGGTCAGTCTTTCATGGCCACAGCTCCATATATCACTGGGTCCCTGTAGAACCATCACTTCTTCCTCTTGCATCTTCAGGACTAAGGGTGGTAATAGCTTCTAATTATTACAAATACCTGGGTGTCTCAACATCCCTCATTGATTCACTTCCCCCTGACCATGCTTCTGGAAGTCTCTTTAGCCATCTGACTTGAGTTCTTTTCCTGCTGAGACCTTGATAGGTATAAGGATGAAGTAATTCGTATTGAATCATATTGTAAATCGGTGTCAGAATTGGTAAAACTCCACTGAGTACCCATGACTTTTTTAGTCTAGTACTCTATCTACATGGCATCCCTACCTGTTTGTTCCAACCATTTTAGGGAGTTTTTGGAAAAAAGGCCTTGAGACTTGAGCAGCCATGAATTCATTTTTAAAAATAAATCCACACTTGCCTTGGCTAGTGTCTCTGTCCATGGTAATAGGGGCTTACAAGGAGGGATATGACCTGGAGAGTTCTGTCCACTCCAGCTGTAAATTGCATTGCAACTTTAATGTACATGTAACAGGGGAGAATGCGGCATAAGCAAGGAAGTTAAAGCAGTAGGGAAATGTATTGGGATGAGAGATAAAGTACTTTATCACTGTAGAGGAGTTACTTGAGGTCTGTTTCCTACTTCATTTTTTTCATTAAAAAATGAAAGTACGATTTATATAAAATTCACTCTTCTGGTGGAAACTCTGTGAATTTTGACAAACACATAGAGTCATATATCCACTACTTCAACCAAGATAAAAAATAGTTCCATCACTACAGATAACCCCTCTGCCTGCTGCCCATTTGTAGTCAGCTTCTCCCTTCAGCCACAACCACTGTCAACCACTGATCTGTTTTCTGTCTTTATAATTTTGCCTTATCTAGAATGTCATAAAAATGGAATCATATAGTTTGTAGCATTTAAGTCTGGCTTCTTTCACTTAGTGTAGTATGAGATTTATCCATGTCTTTGAAAGTGTTGGTAGTTTGTTCCTTTTTATTACTGACCAATGTTTTTTTCCATTTATACAAAACAGTTTGTTTGCCAATTTCCCAAGTCCCAGTGGAGGGAAATTTTCATTGTTTCCAGTTTTTGGAGATTATGAATAAAGCTTCTATAAGCAGTCATTCTAGGGGTTTTTATGTGAACATAAATTTTTTATTTTATCTAGGAGTGCGACTTCTGAGTCTTATGGTAAGGTTATACTTATAAGAAACTGCCAAATTGTTTTCCAAAATATTGGTACCATTTTACATCCCCACAATTGCATGGCTTTAATTTCTAAAGAGAAGCAGATATTAGAACCATACAAATAAATATTTTCCTAAAATATATTTAAAACATAAATGATTTGAGAAAGCAAACTTCATGTTTTCTTTATTTCACAAGGTTTGGCAAGTACTGAAATGAGTTTTGCAAACTTCTTAGCCTTATTAGGTTTTGCTCTTTAAAAAAACAACTTTAAAAAGAAGGCTTTTTGAGCCAGCATGATATAAAACAATGAGATGAGATGGATGAAAGGATGAAAACTAGCTGAGGTACCTTTTGAGCATGAATACTAATTTTTCATTTTTAGCAAAAGTGACCTAACGATCAGGAATAACAAAAAACCTTTGGGTTCTCCTTATTACTGTGGGAGATAGGGAAGGCACCAAATATGGGAAATGATGATGGTGGGATGAAGATTCTTCCCCCTTGCTATTTGTCCATGGCCCTTGTTAGATTTGCAGGTGCTTGAAATGCAGTTTGTGCCCAACTTGTCTGTTTCTTAGTTTGGAGCAGCCTATTGATTTTGCTATTGCTGAGCTTGAAGGCCAGATAAATGGATAGTGCATGTTAACAACAAGCCACAACAATCTCCCCTTCCTGAGACCTGCCGCTGTTCATGGGGGCAACTGCCTAGTAGATGTGAATAATTGATTTTTCAGCTGGCGCCCCAGTGTCAGTCATTTTCATCAGTCAGCAGGTGAGGACATTCTGCAGCTTCTGACTGTCCCTGACTCTAAGCATGTGGCATCTTTACTTAAGAAGGCCCGTGATGTGGTGACTGTTAATTGCCTGCACTTATGAAGTGAGTTTTCCTGGACTCTCATCCTCTCTCCCCAAACCTATTTGATAGTATGTATTACTAGGCTGATTTTTTCCCCCTTGAATTACATTGGCTGATGAGCTCTGGGGAGCTGTGATATGTCATTTCTATCATTATTTTCAGCTCTCAGATGGCTGGTGATTAGAAAGCTGACCAGGAAGGAGATATGGTGTTGGAGGCCACGAGGCAATGACCCCTGAGTAGTTCTGACTATCAAACTGCCCTTACTGTGTAATAGTAAATGTTCTCCCTGTGTTTCCAGCAAAATCAATCAAATAGGTGTTCACTGAGATGGGAAACAGAAAAGTCATCTTGCTTGTAGGTTTTTCTAAAGAGAATTATTATAAGGCTTGGGAAGAGTTTCAGTTCTCTAAACTTCTGGAAATACAGTGATTGGTACTTTTTTGTGATTATAGAAATCATACATGAAGAGGAATGCGGAAACTATAGTATAACATTATAAAGGTATAAAAAACTCCACGACTCAGGGAGAATATACAATCTATGAATATATAGATTTTAAAGAATGAGATTATACCCTTTATATAGTTTTGTAATCCTTCTGCTTTCCTTAATAGTATCTCATGACCCTTTTTGCATGTCAGTAAATAGAAATATGCATCACTGTTTTTAAAAAGTAAATGACATTCAATTTATGGGGGAACCATAGGATTTAATCAATCTTCCATTTTCTCATGTTTTTATAAATATTATGAACAGTTCTGTGATAAATTTCTTTAACCAACATTTCATGTGCTTGTCTGATTATTTCTATGGGAAAGTTAGTTACTAGAAGTAAAATTACTGAATCAGACTTTATGCATATTTGAATGGTTGAATGGTATATATATGTATATGTCTATGAAGATATCCTCCAGGAATATTTCACCAGTTTACCTTACCACCAACAAAGACATAATATCCATGGGTATTATCATTTTTTTGTCTTTGAAAAATTGGCCAGGAGACAAATGATATCTTGTTAGAATTCTTAAAATTGCTAGTGAGGATGAACATTTTTACTATTTTATAGGTTATTCACATTTCCCTTTTGTGCATTGTCTGCTCATAGACCTTGTCCATAGAAAATCATGTATTTTTTTTGTTTCTTTTTCATTTGCAAGAATTCTTAACATTTCAATGATACTAAGCCTTCATCACGTGTATTTTGCTTATGTTTTCTGTTTTCTGTAGAGCTCAGTGATTTAGAATTTTGACCCTGAAACCAAGACTGCTTGGGTTCAAACACTGTGGTTCTGTCACTTACCAGTGACAGTTATGTAATATAACTGTTTTGTGCCTTAGTTTGTTCACCTAACAGTATTTACCTCACAGGGCTATTGTAAGGATCAAATGAATTAAAATATGCAAAGTACTTAGAATGGCACTTGGTGCTTACTAAGCACTATAAGTAATTCTTACTTTTATTATTTGTTTAATGTGATATATTTATGTCATGCAGAATCTTAAATTTGCATATGTTCAAATCTACCAGTCTTTCCATCTGTGGTTGCTGCCTGTAGGTCATGCTTAGGAAGATCTTAATCTAAAGATTATTTTTGAAAAGCTTCACTTATGTTTCCTACTGGTACCTTTTTAAGCATTCAAATCTTAAATCCATCTAGATGGAAAAAACTAGCATTTCTTCCTTTTGTGGCATTGTGTATCAGTGATATTATTTGTAATACCTTGGAAATGACTGATGGTGATAGCTATTCAGTATAATTTCTAATGCAGCATCTTTTTTAGGAAGGTTATTAATGTATTTGAAAATCACAATAAGGCCAGTACCACAGTGTCTTCCTGCAGAAAGATTTGAGTTTGGTGCAGCTGAAAGATTATGTGTGCAATTCTAGGGCATTTTCATTTCAGCTCTGTGATTTTTCATTAGGTGTAAATGGCAGAAAAGTGGATATTTGAGCCTGGATCAGAATTGTTTGTGGTAGGTTCAAAGCATAGCTACAGTATTTTGCAGTTTACCTCATCAAACAGCGGATTATATTGCACTATATTCTGAGTCTGGGTGGGCCAGGTAGCTTGCTTTGACCAGTAGAATGTTATGTGGGAGTTCCAGAGCTTTCATCCTGTTTGTCCACTACCCTGGGACCACCATTCCGTAAAGAAGACTTGGATGAAGGGTCATGGGGAGAGAGAAGTTCAGCTATGCCATCTGTCCCAGCTGAACTCAGTCCCCAGCTGACCTGCTGCTTAAGTATAGCTGCATGAATAAGTCCCAGAGAGATCAGCAAAAAAAAAAAACCCCACCCAGTTTACTTGCAGAATTGCATATAATAATAAATTGTTGTTGGTTTAAGCCACTGAGTTTTCAGGGTATTGGTTTACAGCAATAAATTACATGTGCAATTCTAGAGGATTTTTACTTCAGATGTACACATTTTCATCAAGTGTGTGTGACAGACAAGAAATCTAAGGCTTTCCCAAAATTCCTGTAATTGCCAATAAGAATGCATCTATTCTCCTGAGTTTCAAAATTGTGTTTACCTTAGATTTTCTTTTTGGCTGTATTTTGGAGGAAGATCACAAGGATGCTGTTTTGGAACTGAGCCCATGTTGATGGAGAGCTCCTTGGATTAACTGTGAACTTGTTACACAAACTACCTGCTTGTTGTGAGGTACTAAGCTCTTACTGTCAGACAGTATTCTGATTCAAAATTCCTGAACTCATCATCCCTAAGGTTCTGAAATTTCCCCATAACTTGGAGTTAGAATCGAGAGGCCTTCACAATGCAGTGAAGCATTTTGTGGAGTTGACATAGGTTGTGTAAAACATAGGAAACAAACACACCTTTTTAAGTCTCAGTTTTCACAACTGTAGAGCAAGGTACATAAATCATATGAACTCTAAATTCCTTTCCTGTTTAAAACATCCATGATCCTCCTTCCCATTTCATTTCTCCAAGAATTTTGAAAATGTTGCATAATGCTACATGAACTTTGTAACTTTAAAAATGTCTCATTTGTTACCACTATTATCTATTGCTTTCAGTGTCTAAATCCTGCTTTAGTCATATTTTTCTATGCTTTTGATCAATTGAACTCCAATAGTGATATGTATTCCCTGGCAAATTCACCATTTACCTATAAAACCTGTGCAACATGTGGTTTACTCTTTAACATGATTAAACTAGAGGACATCCTGGATTGAACGGAGTACAGAACAATCAACCATAAAAACTTAGTGGCTTTAAACCAATGTTATGGACTGCGTCTGTGGATCATTTGGGTGACTCCTCTGGTATGGGCCAGCATGGCCAGGACTGTATGGTCCAGTATGGTCTCATTCAGCATGCCTGGTGATTGGCTTGATGTCATCTTGGGTAACAGGGATGAGTTAGGCATATGTCATCATCCAGCAGGCTAGCCTAGGCTTATTCACATGTGGTGTTTTCAAGGTTCCCAAGAGCAGCAAAAAGAGCAATATCCAATGTGCAAATACCTTTCAAGCATTGGCTTACATTTGCTAATTAATATCCCATTGGCCAAAGCAAGTCACATGACCAAACTCAGATTTCAATGGGTAGAAAAATAGGTTCCGGTTCTTGATGGGAGGAGCTACAAAGTCATATTGCAAAGGAGTATAGATACAGAAATATAAATAATATGTGGCCATTTTTGCCACAGTATGAGATGATTTACTTGGCCCTTGACCAGTGCTATATAATCTCTTACCAAGAAATGTGCGTATCTTAATTTCCCAAATAGAATACCCTTGGAAAGCCCTTTTCTTCCCTTATGTAAGATTGATAATAACCTCTGTGTTACTTCAAGCATATTATAAGTTAATGTTAGAAAAATTACAAAGTGAAGACAAGCAGGAAGAATAGAGTAAAACAATGTTTAATCTATCACCCAGAGATAACTATTATCTTTTTACTTTTTAATGTAAGGAGCTAACATTATCAAGATTAAGAAATACATTGTTATTATATATCCTGATATTGTGGTTACATAAAATACTACATATATATAATAAAATGTGCTCATAAACTGTATGGATCTATTCTTTTAAAGTACTTTTGGCTATTTTTCTCTAGAACTTGGCCAGAGTGAGTCTTTTAGTATATTAGTTGGGGTACAGGTTAAACAGAAGATAACCTGAAAATACAGTGGATTAAATAAGACTTATAAGGTAGTTAGATAAGGTGCTGTTTTCTATCTCAGGTAAAAGTCTAAAGGTAGACAAATTGTTTAGGTTGGGCAAATATTTCTGTTCTACCAGGCCATTCAGTGACCCAGGCTAGTGGGTCAACTTTGCTATCTTCAGTATGTGGTTTCCTGATCTTGGTCCAAGGTGACAGTTGTAGCTGTGGCTCTACATCCTGGAAATATCTTCAACTCTGAGATGATGATTTGAAAGTTGCATATGACACTTTCACATCACGTCAGCCCAAAGTTAGTCAAACAGCTACACCTAGCTGTAAGGGTAGTCATATATCAGATGAAACTTGGGGAGGCTATTACCAAAAGAAAGAAAAAACAGATAGTGAGCAACAGTTAGTGATTTCTGTTGTAGTAACCAAATTGTATATATCTGGATGAGTTTTCCTTCTTATGCATGTAGCCCTACATTGGTAGATAGCTTGTGCTTTGTTCTGCTTTGTGTCCATTCCTCTGATTGGGGTGGTAGCACTTTAATTTTTCTTTGGAAAATTCTTAAGCCATGAAATTTTGGGTGGGGCCAATATACCATATATTACCCTACTTCTCATTACAGGGGTGTGTGTATGACTTTGCCCTCGCCAGCAGAACTCATACCTGGGTTTTTTTTTTTTTTTGGCAATATTGAGAATGTGAAGTTTTCTCTTTCTTCTGCTAGGTCACTTGAGTTGTTAGGATGAAAGACAGGAAAGAACCTACTAAGAAAAATTGAGCTGAAGAATGGAAAGATAGAGAAGGAATCCAGAATGGAGAGATAGAGAAGGAATCCTAAAGACGGTATTTGAGTCCTTGGTTCAAACCACTCCTGAAGCTAGACTCTCCCTTGCCTTTTAATTATATAATTAGAAAAAGAAATCTCATTTATTTTTGTTTTAGCCATCTCGTATTAGATTTTTGTCAATTGCAACTAAGAGATGGTTGATTAATCCACTCCTCATAATCATTATTAAACTTAATTTCCTTTAGATCTCATGACTTTTCCAGATAGGAGTATTTGAATTCAAATTCTGTCATCTAAAGTCAAGACAGCTCCCCAAAGTGGTTTCACTGAAAAATTATTTTCTAGTTTTTTTCCATCTGCATGTCATCAGTGGAATGATATTGCAGGTTCTGGTATTGGGCCTTATAAACCACCATTTGTTATGAAATTTCTTTCCTCCCAGCCCTTCCATTTCTCTTTAAGCTTTCCTGTACCTAATACATAAATATAAAAAGGAAGATAGGAGTTGAGGAGTGGGGAGGGGAGAATCATGGTGGCAGAGGAAGAAGTTATATATAAATTAAAGAAGAAACTATTTTGAGCCATTAACTTACCTTTGTTTCAACTCTGAGTTCCAATGATTGAATGGTAGAATTGGTCCAAAGAATCGGGGCAAATTGAAAATTGTTGATAAAAGTGACGCTACTGGTATTGTGAGTGGCATGAATAGGATGTTTAGAGGGAGGCCAGTGGCATCCAGCAGAGACCAAGCGATTTGAGTGTCATTAAATTCGTTATGTGACATTTTCTGTTGCTTTTACTTTTATTCCATTAACAATTTGGGGGTTAAGGCCAGCCATTTCCCTACGCCTAGACTTCTTTTTGTAATGTACCTACCAGCACCATGGCATGTAGCAATGCTATTGATTCATTACTAAGATACCAAAACAAATCACTGCAAAATGCACTGTGCCTTCCATTCTGGTAACTGATGTTGAAGTCTCTGATTCAAGGCTAATTTTAGAAATACGAACCTTTATAACTAATTAAGGGAATCCCAGGTTAAGTCATTTTTTCCCCTTTCTTCTAAAGCTTATGGGAATTTAATCTCTAAAAAATGCTAATATAAAATTAATGTTCTCTGGGATGGGAAGGTCAATTAGATACCTGGTGTTGACTTCAGTCTTCTAGCAGGAAATCTCATAAAATAATCTAAAATTGTTATTGTTTCACAAAAAGTCGGGGGGAGGATAGTGGTGACATTCGCAGATCATAAAATGACACTGTTCATGTTGTGCACTATATGGCCATTATGAACTGTGACCACTTCTGACCACATGACCTATTACTGGCTGCCTCCAACAATACCTTTGAGTTAGGGTAGTGGGTAAGAAGGGTAGGTAGAATGAGGTAGCACAGATAATGAACATCTCCTTCAGACTGGCTAACACACTAACACACTTGGACTCTATTGTCTCTATTATTTGATGTGCACCAATAGAGTTCCCCATGGCAATATTTCCAATAGACTTGAAACTTTTTTTTTTTGTTAAGACGGAGTCTCGCTGTGTCACCCAGGCTGGAGTGCAGTGACGTGATCTCAGTTCACTGCAACCTCTGCCTCCCAGGTTCAAGTGATTCTCCTGCCTCAGCCTTCTGAATAGCTGGGATTACAGGTGTCCGCCGCTGTGCCCAGCTAATTTTTTTGTATTTTTAGTAGAGACGGGATTTCACCAGATTGGCCAGGCTGGTCTCAAATTCCTGACCTCAGGTGATGAACCCACCCGGGCCTCCCAAAGTATTGGGATTACAGGCCTGAGCCACTGTGCCCGGCCAAAACTTAATCTTTATGAATTATTTTGACCAGTATGGGTGAATTTCAGCGCTATATGAACATATTATAGTCTTATTTTAAAAAGACGTCACTTGCCATCCCCATAACAGATATTTTAGCTGACTTTTTGTTATTTTCCCTTGTTATTGTGTCTCTGCAGGAACCATATCAAAGAAAATCAGCAGATCAGCAGAATGCTGCTGGTGTGCTGGAGCTTTTGTTTGTGCCTGTGTGCCAGTGTAAACATGAGCAGCATTTCATTCACCTGCCCAGTGCTCATTATTTGAAGCCATTTCCCCAGCATGGTATTCCACAATACTCAGGAAAGTTGAGTCCACTATTACCTGAATGAAACTGAGAATAAAAGAACCCATTCTTAGTGGAGAGAAAATTTGTCCACGCTCACACCAAAGGAAATCACTACAAATAGGCCATACTTTTTTTTTCATTGTTGTTAAACCCAAGCAGACCTATTCTTTGGAATATAATACATATTCAGTCTCTGAATTTCTTTTCTGCACTTACCTTGATTAATTTTTGTGGATTTCCTTTTAATATATTTTTTATTTCCATGAGGAGTTTTTGGGTTCAAAAATCGCATTAGCATTTTGCAAGCCCCCATTCCTTTTTCATTTTATTTGCAAATCTTATTCCTAGTGCTCCTAAAGAAATACAACAGGAGGGAAACGATTAATGTGACTGAAAATTGCAACTTTCCCCTCCCATTTGGAGATGATATTCTTTTTCTAAAATGTCTATTTCTTTGGTTGGAAAATGAGTTTTGTAGGTCAACCCCCATGTGACTGGTTTATTGTTTCCTCCCAGCCAATCAGAATCACAGCAGGTAAAAAAAATCCCTTGAGTTATCCAATCAAAACCTTCAATGTTTCATACTATTATAACCCTTTTTTAAAGAGAATAATGACGTGGATTAAATCTGCTTATGGTTGGGGTCTGAGTGCTCAGAGCAAAGTTAGATCTGTGTTAGCACTAATAATAGTCCCAAGAGAAGTTAACTACATCCTTTTCAAGAAAATAATAGCTATTATCATGGCAATTATGATGTTCTCTTTCAGGGATTACTTCTGAGATTGACATTCTTACCATATATGCAGTTCAAAAAATTTTATTGTGAATATATTATGCTTCAGCACTGTAATGGGCTATATAAATATTTATAACATTTCCTATTCTCTTAACAGTCTTGCAAGGTAGATATTGTTATCTACATTTTACAGACAAAAAATCCTGAAACTTGAAGAGATTAAGTAACTCAATATCACAAGCTGGTAAGTGACAAAAGTAGAATTTGGGCCCCTGTCTATTAAATGTTAAAGCTCATGTTTCTTTCAGCACCAAATTACCTCGGTAACCACATGCAAAATATACCTTATTCCCGAGGAGAAACTCTTTGTTTTGGCAGTGGTTCAAATATTCCTTTTAGTGGCACTTTAGTGGAAAACATTCTGTGGGAGTCAAAGAAGGTAAGAGAAACATAAGCTACTCTGCTATTGGTATTCTGCTGAGTGTCTCTGTTGATTTCACTCCCATTTAAGAATATTGCATTTAATTACCTGTCAAACGTATATCTTAAATTTCTGGAGGCAGGAGGGTCAGCCTAATTAGTGTTGTTATTTTTCAGTTTAGTTTTCTGAGTATACCTAATGCATTTTAAATCTGTCCTCAACAATAACAATTTCAAATAGAGAGCTTCTCAAGAATACATTTTTTAACCCTGAGAATCTTGAAGTAAATTAATTTAATTTTGTAACCAAATTGGAGAATCACTAAGAATCCAAAGTTGGGTGCTAAAATCTGTATTTATCTTTCAGGGAAAACAAATACTTTCAAAACTTTTACACCATTTCTGTGCTTCCTTAGTGGAGTCTGGGGATATATATTTTTGTCCCTAGAAATTGAACAGGTCCATGATCCTTGTAAGTTTCTTTTTCAACATTGAAATTGATATTCCATAAGCGTCTTCCTACTTATTCTGTCCTTTCCTACCTACATCATGCTCTCAAAAGAGAGGAGGTTCTTGCCTACATTTTAGAAAGTCATTAGTGAAAGAGAGAAAGACTCTCAGCTTAGTTGTCTAGAGTGAAACATTGATGAGGCCAGGGTAATACAATTATGTTAGGAACATTTAACATTTTTGGCTCAGTTAGCAGAAATTGTTTCCAGCTAGAACATTCCGACTTTAATGACCATGACTTTTACCATAGTATCTAGAGTCCACCAAGGAAAAAGATCTCATTAGGTAATAGCTGTCTGTACTTGGCACAGTATATAGTTGAGAGGATACTAGCTGGTCTACAGCTTATCTGATGACTTCTTTATTTCATGTATTTTTAAAACGTGGGTTTTTACTTCATCTCCAGAAAATTACGTATTTCTTATCTATTGAATATGGCAAATACCCTCTTCAAATACTCCCAAACCAAATGTTGGTAACTTCAGTGAATTTTTTGAATAAATCCTGGGAATTGGTCCAGACACATGGTCCTATTTACTATCCTATTAATTATTGCCGTAGAATCTAATGTGTTTACTGGAATATGAATATAACCTCCTAAGGATTAGACATCATGTTTGACTTTCTAATGCAAAAGTTTTGCCAATGGTTTAGCTCCTTGTCTGTGATTGGGATAAGTTTAGTTTCTCTCTTGAAGTTTATAGCATCAACATAATATTGAATAGTACTTTACAGGCTTCAAAACCGTGCTCATGGTTACTTTCTTACCTGATTCAAAACAACCTTGTGGGATAGATGAATTAGATATTTTTGTATTTCTTTTACACATGAGGAAGCAAATGATATGGGGAGAGATTCATCTTCTGACAGTTCATCCAGTTCATCCACCTCTCAAACCAGTTTGATAATTCCCTCTTGTAAGGTATGTTCACAGTTGTCATATCAGGGGATATTGTTACATTTGAAGATGAAATAAATTGATTTCATTGTGTTTTATTATAACCATTCGTCTGAGGTCAGGTTCACAGAGGGGTGAGGATTTTTTTTAACCCAAACACTTAAAAGATCAATATTTTCAAGAACATTGTAAATATTATTTTCCAGGTTCAAAGTTCTTGTGAAGTTCTTTTGGTAGACAAAGGTCTCTTAAGTATTTGATGTATAAATTATTTATCACTCTGTGAACTACTGTAATAGCAGCAAGCAGGCTAACAGGGAGTTGGGATTTTATCTGTGATGTAGACTTAATGAAACTGGTCTAATGTAATGTTTTAAAATCTGTTCACATAGTAAAAATTGGTCCAGAAGAGCCACTCAGAAGTCAAAATGAGTCATTAGTAAAAACGTTCAGTAGACGGGAAGCTGCTAACATGAGCTAATTTGCACTGACCAAAAAGGAACATAGTCCTCTTTACCTGCGTGTTCTGCATTTGTGGATTCAACCAACCATGGATAGAAAATATTAAAAAAAAAATGAATAGTAGCACTTGTGCTAAATATGTACAGAATTTTTTGGTCATTGTTTTCTAAACAATGCAGTATATCAAGTATTTATATAGCATGTTCATTGTACTCGGTATTATAACTAGAGATGATTTAACATGGAAGATGAGGGTAGGTTATATGCAAAACTACACCATTTTGTTGGACTTGAGAATTTTTGGATTTTGACATTCACAGTGAGTCCTGGAACCAGTCCCCTAAGGATACTGAGGAACAACTGTGTTATGGTGAAAGGCATTATTTAATCAGTAATTTCAGTACTTACTATGTGCATAACATTGGGGTGGATATAAAGAAGCATGACTTTGTAACAAAAAGGAGCATACAATTTAGCCATGTATACTGCTATGCCCTGAATATGTCCCCCAAAGTTCATGTGTTCAAAACTTAATCCCTATTGCAACAGTGTTCAGATGTGAGTCTTTTCTTTTTTTAATTTTTTATTTTTTGACATGTAATCTCACACTGTTGCCTGAGCTGGAGAGCACTGGTGCCACCTTGGCTCACTGCAACCTCTGCCTCCTGGGTTCAAGTGATTCTCCTGCCTCAGCCTCCTGAGTAGCTGGGATTACAGGTGCCCGACACCATGCCTGGCTAACTTTTTGTATTTTTAGTAGAGACGGGGTTTCACCCACTATGTTGGCCAGGCTGGTCTCGAACTTCTGACCTTGTGATCTGCCCACCTTGGCTTCCCAAAATGCTGGGATTACAGGCGTGAGCCACTGCACCCGACCCATATATAGGACTTTTTTTTTTTTTTTTTGAGATGGAGTTTCGCTCTTGTTACCCAGGCTGGAGTGCAATGGCGTGATCTCGGCTCACCGCAACCTCTGCCTCCTGGGATCAGGCAATTCTCCTGCCTCAGCCTCCTGAGTAGCTGGGATTACAGGCACATGCCACCATGCCCAGCTAATTTTTTGTATTTTTAGTAGAGATGGGGTTTCACCATGTTGACCAGGATGGTCTCGATCTCTTGACCTCGTGATCCACCCACCTCGGCCTCCCAAAGTGCTGGGATTACAGGCGTGATATGTAGAACTTTTAAGAGGTGGTTAGGTCATGAGGGCCCAGCCCTCATGAGTGGATTAATGCCATTATTGTGGGAGTAGGTTCCTGATAAAAGGATGAGTTTGGCTTCCTTCCCCCTCAACATGCTCTCTTGCCTTTCTGCCTTCCACCATGAGATGATACCAGATACAGACCCCTCAACTTTGGACTTCCCAACCTCTAGAACTGTGAGAACTAAATCTCTACTCTTTATGAATTACCCAGTCTGTAGTATTCTGTTATAGCAGCACAAAATGGACTAAGACATATACCTACATGCAAGTCATTAAAAAGTAACATATTAGCCCTCAACTGATATATATCCCTTGCTGACAAATGGCTGACTGGCTTGTGAAAAACTGCTTCAGTTAATGGTAAGGAAGCATGGGAATTCTGTTTTCTAGAAATGTACGTTTTTTTTTTTTTTTCAAATTGTAAAATATACACAACAAAATTTACCATTTTTGACCATATTTAAGTGCACAACTCATTGGCATTAAATACATTTACAATATTGTGCAACCATCACCACTATCTATTTCTAGAATTTTTATCCCCTCAAATAGAAAACAGAAGTTAATAGAAACATTAAATAGTAGCTTTCCATCCTTCCCTGCCCACAGCTCCTGGTAATCTCTATGAATTTGCCTGTTTTGGGTGTCTCCTATAAGTGGAACCATGCAAAAGTTGTCTTTTTGTGTCTGGCTTATTTCATTTAACATGATAGTTTCAAGTTTCATCCATGTTTTCAGAATTTCATCTCTTTTTCAGGCTGAATAACATTCCATTATATGTATACAACACATTTTGTTTATTCATCTGTTGATGAGAAATCTACATTTTGAGACATCCCTTTTCTTCATCCCCCTTTCTTGACCAGTGTTTGCCTGAAACCACCCCATCACTGTTTCTTATTAATCTTATAGATTCAGTCCTGGGCAAGAATGAGGTAGAGAGATATGTATTCAGATTTAACAAGTAAAGACACAGGATGCAGAATTAAATGTGCTTTTCTGATGCACAGTAAATACTTTTTAAATATAAGAATGTTCCATGAAATGTTTGGGATGTACTTACATTTTTAAAAAAATGAGCTATTTATCTCATGACAGAAGTCATGTTCCCATTCCTGTTCTTGTTCTCCCTGATCCTCACCCTTGCCTCCTATGAGTTTTTTATTTATTTTTCTAGTATTTATGCAGATACAAATATATTTTCTTCTGTCCTCTCTCTTATACAGAGGCTAATATACTGTATACATTCTTTTGTATCTTTCTTTATTAACATTACTTTTGGATTTTTTTCTGCATAATTACATGGAGAACTTCCAGATTGCATAATCATTTATTATGTGAATGTATCATAGATTATTTAGTCAGCAGCTTCTTGGTGCATGCTTGAGTTGTTTCTGATCTTTCAATATTATAAACAATGCTATAAAAATTATCTGGTATACATGTTATTTATTCTATGTGCAGGTATACCTATAAAATGATATTTTTGGAATGGGATTGCTAAGTTAGAGGGCACATTTATTTGTAATTTTGATAGATATTGCTGAATTGTTCTTCCTGGGAGTTTTAGCATTTTGTACTTTAGCCATGTGTGAATTACTTGCACAGCCTCACCAACAAATTGTGTCTTTTGTCATAATTTTGGACCTCATGAGTGAGACTGAGATTATTATCACATGTTTAAGAATCATATGTTTCATCCGTAGCAAGATATGATTTTGTCTGTTTTTTTCCATTGGGATGCTAATCTTTTCCATCTCAAGTTCTAGTTATTTTTATAAAAACGTAAAGTGGAGATTAGTACTTAGTGGTATGTTTCAAATAAATTCTCTGATATTATTTGTCTTTTGACTTTGCTTATGTGCTTTTTTTCTATGAAAATGTTGTTAGTTTTCATTTTGTTGACTTTTACCTTTTCCTTTATGCTTTAGGATTTTAAAAGGTATACTTAGAAAGGCCATCATAATGCCATGCTTATAAAGCAATTCACTTACATATTCTTTTAGCACATTAGTGGTTTTAAGATTTAATTAAATATTTGATACATTTGATATTTATCTTTATGTAGTGTAAAATGTAGAGCCAACAGTTTTTTTCAGATATCTACTAAGATATCTTGTAGTGCCAGTCTTTTTAAGAGTTTTCTGGGGAAGGAGCCAAGATGGCCAAATAGGAACAGCTCTGGAGTGCAGGACAATGCAGAGGGTGAGTGCCCACCACATTTCCAAACAAATTTTCACTGCCCACAGACCAGGAGATTGCTGGGCCAAAAAGCACCATGAGTTTTCAGCATGGTGGTTTCAGCCAATTCTGGGCGGTGCACAGAAACTGACACAAATCTAGGTGGCCATTTCAACTGGCACCTGGAATGCCTGGGAGACAGAGCCACCCATTCAACTGAAAGAGAGGGGACAGAGACAGGGAACCAAGCCATCTGGCTTGGCAGGTATCACCCCCACAAAACAAGCAATCTGAAACGCTCTGGATTGAGAGTCTCACAGCAAGTGCAGCTGGACCTAGGACAGTCCGGCTCAGTGCGGGGAAGGACAACCACCACTACCGAGGCAGTTCACCACTACCAAAACAGTTCACACAACAGCTGGGCAGAGCCTGTGGCAGCTCAGCAATGCCTCTACTGGCAGGCTGTAAGTAGACTACTCTGTGTGAGGCACAGCATCTATGAAAAAAGGCAGCAGCAGCATGACAGGAACTTATAAATAAAGATGACCTTCCTAGGAGAGAGCACCTGGGAAAAGAGGTGTTTGTGAGTTCCACTGCAGCAGACGTAAAAGTACCTGCCCAGCAGCTCTGCATGGAACAATGGAGCTCCCAGCACAGCACTTGAGCTCCTAAAAGGGACAGACTGTCTCCTCAAACAGCTTCCCAATCCCTGTATACCCAAAGAGACACCTCATAAAGGAGAGCTCAGGCCAACATCTGGCTGGTACCCTTCTGGGACGAAGATAACAGAAGAAACCAGCAGCAACCCTTACTGTTCTGCAGGTCCTGTGGGTGATCCCCAGGCAAGCAGGGTCTAGAGGGGACCTCCAGCAGTCCTGCAGCAGAAGGGCCTGACTGTTAGGAGGAAAACTAAGAAACAGAAAGAAATAACTTCATCATCAACAAAAAGGACGTCCACTCAGAGACCCCATCCAAAAGTCACCAACTACAAAGACCACAGTTAGATAAAGCCACTATGATGGGAAGAAACCAGTGCAAAAAGGATGAAAACACCCCATAAACTAGAACACCTCTCCTCTTCCAAAGGATCACAACTCCTCACCAGCTAGGGATCAAAGATGGATGGAGAATGAATCTGATGAATTGACCGAAACAGGCTTGAGAAGGTGGGCAATGAAAAGAACATGTGATAACCCAATGCAAAGAAACTAAGAACCTAGAAAAATGGTTAGATAAGATGCTAACTAGAATAAACATCTTAGAGAAGAATATGAATGACTTAATGGAGCTGAAAAACACAGCACGAGAACTTTGCGAACCATACACAAGTTTCAAAAGCTGAATCGACCAAGCAGAAGAAAGGATATCAGAGATTGAAGATAAACTCAATGAAATAAAATAAGAAGGCAATAACAAAGAAAAAAGACTGAAAAGAAATGAACAAAGCCTCCAAGAAGTATGGGATTATGTGAAAAGACCTGATCTATGTTTGATAGATGTACCTGAATGTGATGGAGAGAATGAATCCAAGCTGGAAAACACTCTTCAGGATATTATCCAGGAGAACTTCCCCAACCTAGGAAGCCAGGCCACCATTCAAGTCCAGGAAATACAGAGAACACCACAACGATATTCCTCAAGAAGAATACCCAAGGCACATAATCCTCAGATTCACCAGGGTTGAAATGAAGAAAAAAATGCTAAGGGCAGCCAGAGAGAAAGATTGGGTTACCCACAAAGGAAAGCCCATGAGACTCACAGTGGATCTCTCAGCAGAAACCCTACAAGCCAGAAGAGTGGGGGCCAATATTCAACATCCTTAAAGAAAAGAGCTTTCAACCTAGAATTTCATATCCAGCAAAACTAAGCTTCATAAGTGAAGGAGAAAGAAAATCCTTTATGGACAAACAATTGCTCAGAGATTTCATCACCACAAGGCCTGCCTTACAAAAGCTCCAGAAAGAAGCACTAAACAAGGAAAGGAGCAGCCAGTAACAGCCACTCCAAAAACATACCAAAAGGTAAAGACTATCAACACGATGAAAAAAATGCGTCAACAAATGGGCAAAACATCCAGCTAGCATTGAAATGGCAGGATCAAATTCACACATAACAATATTAACCTTAAATGTAAATGGGCTGGCCGGGTGCAGTGGCTCAAGCCTGTAATCCCAGCACTTTGGGAGGCCGAGGCAAGTGGATCACGAGGTCGGGAGATTGAGACCATCCTGGTCAACATGGTTAAACCCTGTCTCTACTAAAAATACAAAAAATTAGCTGGCATGGTGGCGTGTGCCTGTGGTCCTGGCTGCTCGGGAGGCTGAGGCAGGAGAATTGCCTGAACCCAGGAGGCGGAGGTTGTGGTGAGCCGAGATCGTGCCATTGCACTCCAGTCTGGGTAACAAGAGCGAAACTCCATCTCAAAAAAAAAAAAAATGTAAATGGGCTAAATGCCCCAATCAAAAAACACAGACTGGCAAATGCATAAAAAGTCAAGACCCATCAGTATGCTATATTCTGGAAACCCATCTCACATGCCAGGACACACATAGGCTCAAAATAAAGGGATGAAGATTTATCAAGCAAATGGAGAGCAAAAGAAAGCAGGAGTTGCATCATAGTCTCTGATAAAATGGACTTTAAACCAACAAAGATCAAGAGAGACAAAGAAGGGCATTACATAATGGTAAAAGGATCAATGCAACAGGAGGAGCTAATGATTCTGAATATATGCTCTCCCAATACAGGAGCACCCAGATACATAAAGCAAGTTCATAGTGACCTACAAAGAGACTTAGACTCCCACACAATAATAGTGGGAGACTTTAACACTCCATTGTCAATATTAGACAGATCAATGAGACAGAAAATGAACAAGGATATCCAGAACTTGAACTCAGATCTGGACCAAGTGGACCTAATAGACATCTACAGAAATCTCCACCCCAAATTCAAAGAGTATACATTCTTCTGAGCATCGCATTGCACCTACTCTAAAATTGACCACATAATTGGAAGTAAATCACTCCTCAGCAAATGCAAAAGAATGGAAATCGTAACAGTTTTTCAGACCACAGGGCAATCAAATTAGAACTCAGAGTTAAGAAACTAACTCAGAACCACACAGCTTCATGGAAACTAAACAACTGGCTCCTAAATGTCGACTGGATAAACAATGAAATGAAGGCAGAAATAAAGATATTCTTTGAAACCAACGAGAATTCTGGTACACAATGTACCAGAATCTCTGGGACACATTTAAAGCAGTGTCTAGAGGGAAATTTATAGCAATAAATGCCCACCAGAGAAGCAAGGGAAGATCTAAAATTGATACCCTATCATCAAAATTGAAAGAGATGGAGGAGCAAGATAAAAAAAAACTGAAAAGCTAGCAGAAGACAAGAAATAACTAAGATCAGAGCAGATCTAAAGGAGATAGAGACACGAAAAACCTTTCAAAAATCAATAAATCCAGGAGCTGTTTTTTTTTTTTGAGAAGATCAACAAACTAGACCACCAGCCAGATTAATAAAAAAGAAAAGAGGGAAGAATCAAATAGATGCAAGAAAAAACAATAAAGGGGATATCACCACTGATTCCAGAGAAATACAAACTATAACCGGAGATTACTACAAACAACTGTATGCACATAAACCAGTAAACCAGGAAGAAATGGATAAATTTCCGGACACTAGCACCCTCCCAAGACTAAACCAGGAAGAAGTTGAAACCTTGAATAGACCAATAACAAAGGCTGAAGTTGAGGCAGCAATTAATAGCCTACCATCCAAGAAAAGTCCAGGTCCAGATGGATTCACAGTGGAATTCTACCAGACATACAAAGAGGAGCTGTTTCCATTTCTTCAGAAACTATTCTAAACAATACAGAAAGAGGGAATCCTTCCTAAATCATTTTATGAGACTAACATCATCCTGATCCCAAAACCCGGGAGAGATTCAACAAAAATCAAAACTTCAGGCCAATATCCATGATGAACATAGATGCAAAAATCTTCAACAAAATGCTGGCAAGCCGATTGCAACAGCACGTGAAAAAGCTTACCCACCATGATCAAGTAGGATTCATACCGGGGATACAAGGCTGGTTTAACATATGCAAGTCTATAAACATAATTCACCACATAAACAGAACCAAAGACAAAAACCACATGATTATCTCAATTGATGCAGAGAAGGCCTTTGACAAAATTCAACAGCCCTTTATGCTAAAAACCCTCAATAAACTCGGTATTGATGGAACGTATCTCAAAGTAATAAAAGCTATTCACGACAAACCAACAGCCAATATCATACTGAATGGGCAAAAACTAGAAGCATTTCCTTTGAAATCCGGTACTAGACAAGGATGCCCTCTCTCACCACTCCTATTCAATATAGTACTGGAAGTTCTAGCCAGAGCAATCAGGCAAGAAAAAGAAATAAAGGGTATTCAAATAGGAAAGAAGGAAGCCAAATTGTCTCTATTTGCAGACGACATGATAGTATATTCAGAAGATCCTATCATCTTAGCCCCAAATCTCCTTAAACTTCAGGAAAGTCTCAGGATATAAAATCAATGTGCAGAAATCACAAGCATTTCTATACACCAATAACAGACTAACAGAAAGCCAAATCATGAGCAAACTCCCATTCACAATTGCTACAAAGAGAATAAAATACCTAGGACTACAACTAACAAAGGATGTAAGGGACCTCTTTGAGGAGAAATACAAACCACTGCTCAAGGAATAAGAGAGGACACAAACAGATGGAAAAACATTCCATGCTCATGGTTAGGAAGAATCAATATTGTGAAAATGGCTACACTGCCCAAAGTAATTTATAGATTCAATGCTATCCCATCAAACTACCAATTACCTTCTTCACAGAACTGGAAAAAACCACCTTAAACTTCATATGGAACCAAAAGAGAGCCTTCATAGCCAAGAGAATCCTAAGCAAAAATAACAAAGTCAGAGGCATCTCATTTCAAACTATACTATGAGACTACAGTAATCAAAACAGCATGGTACTGGTACCAAAACAGAGATATAGACCAATGAAACAGTACAGAAGTCCTGGAGGCAATATCACTAATCTACAACCATCTGATATTTGACAAACCCGACAAAAACAAGCAATGGAGAAAGGATTCCCTGTTTAATAAATGGTGTTGGGAAAACTGGCTAGCCATGTGCAGAAAGCGGAAACTGGATCCCTTCCTGACACATCACACTAAAATTAACTCCAGATGTATGAAAGACTTCAACATAAGACCTAACAAACACCATAAAAACCCTAGAAGAAAACCTAGGCAAAACCATTCAAGACATAGGCATAGGCAAGGACTTAATGACTTAAACACAAAAGCATTAGCAACAAAAGCCAAAATAGACAATTGGGACCTAATTAAACTCCAGAGCTTCTATACAGCAAAAGAAACCATCATTAGAGTAAACCAGCAACCAACAGAATGGGAAAAAATTTTTGCAATCTGCCTATCTGACAAGGGTTAATATCCAGAATCTACAAAGAACTAAAAGAGGTTTACAAGAAAAAAAACAAAACCATCCAAAAGTGAGTGAAGGATATGAACAGACACTTTTCAAAAGAAGACATATATGAGACCAATGAACATATGAAAAAATGCTCATCATCACTGGTCATTAGAGAAATGCAAATCAAAACCACATTGAGATACCACCTCATGCCAGTTAGAATGGTGATCATTAAAAAATATGGAGACAACAGATGCTGGAGAGGGTGTGGAGACATAGGAACACTTTTACACTGTTGGTGGGAGTGTAAACTAGTTCAACTATTGTGGAAGACAGTGTGATGCTTCCTCAAGGACCTAGAGGTAGAAATTCCATTTGACCCACATTGAGATACCATCTCACCCCAGTTAGAATGGCGATCATTAAAAAATCTGGAGACAACAGATGCTGGAGAGGATGTGGAGAAATAGAAACACTTTTACACTGTTGGTGGGAGTGTAAATTAGTTCAACCATTGTGGAAGACAGTGTGGCGATTCCTCAAGGCCTTAGAAATAGAAATTCCATTTGACCCAGCAATCCCATTACTGGGTATATACCCAAAGGATTATAAATCATTCTATTATAAAGACACATGCACATGTATATTCATAGCGGAACTGTTTACAATAGCAAAGATCTGGAACCAACCCAAATGCCTATTGATGATGGACTGGACAAGGAAAATGTGGCACATATACACCATGGAATACTATGCAGCCAACATATGCAGCCATAAAAAATGATGCGTTTGTTTCCTTTGTAGGGACATGGATGAATCTGGAAATCGTCATTCTCAGCAAACTGACACAAGAACAGAAAATCAAACACCGCATATTCTCACTCATAGGCGGGTGATGAAAAATGAGAACACATGGACACAGGGCGGGGAGCACTAAACACTGGGGTCTGTTGGGGGGGCAAGGAAGGGACAGTGGGGGGTGGGGTGCAGAGGTCATGGAGGAATAACATGGGGAGAAATGCCAGATGTTGGTGACAGGGGATGGAGGCAGCAAACCACATTGCCATGTTTGTCCCTATGCAACAATCCTGCATGATCTGCACATGTACGCCAGAAGCTAAAGTACAATTAAAAAAAAGAGATTTCTGGTTATTCTTCATTTTTCCTTGTATACCTTTAGAACCAGCTTGTCTACTTCAAAATATCTATTATAATTTTATGAGCATTATAGTGAATTTATGGATTAATTAGGGTAATTGATATATGTATAATGCTGAGAGTTACTTTCCAAGAACGTGGTATATCTATGTATCTATGTTTTAGGTCTACTTTTGTGTATTTTTTTTTTTTTGAGATGGAATCTTGCTGACACCAGGCTGGCATACAGTGGTGCAATCTTCGATCACTGCAACCTCTGCCTCCCTGTTCAAGTGATTCTTCTGCCTCAGCCTCCCATGTAGCTGAGACTACAAGCATGCACCACCATGCCCGGATACCTGGACTTTAAAAACAATTTTTTAGTAGAGATGGGGTTTCACCACGTTGGTCAGGATGGTCTCGATCACTTGACATCATGTTCCACCCACCTCGGCCTCCCAAAGTGCTGGGATTACAGGCATGAGCCACTGTGCCCGGCTACTTTTGTGTCTTTTGGGATTATTTCAGGGTCTTTCTCATATAGATTTTGCACATTTCTTGTTAGGTTTATTTCCAGATATTTAATATTCTTTGCTGCTCTTGTATACAGGATTATCTCTTCCATTATCTTGGCATATGGCTGTTGTTTGGATGTAGGATGACTGTTGGTTACTGTGTATTAACTTTATACTCCACTTCATTTCTATTTATTTTCCAGTGGATTCTCTTAGGTTTTCCAGGTGTACAATTGTATCAACTGTAAATAGGGATGATTTTGTTTTCTAATATTTATACCTTACATTTCTTTCTACTTTCTAATTTTGTTGTTAAAAATCTCAAGCAAAATCAATTGGATAGTTTTAATCTCTTTAAATATGAGTATGCCTGGATTAAATTATGACTGAAAAGCTTCCACTTTGATATTTTTTCGTATGAATGCCATAGTGAGGCTCTGAATGACAGAGAATTTAAATGTTATGCTGCTATGCCTTTAGGCTCAGATGTTGGGCTTGAAAGTCTACTTATGGCAGTTGGGAGATTTGGGCTGGTGGGCAGATAGAGGCATTCTCAAGGCAGGATGGATGTTGGAGGCGCTGATCTGATAGAGAGATGACTTTAGAACTATGCCTGGGCTGTCAAGGTAGGGGCAGAGTTCAAGTGCTATTGGGATCACATTTCACTCGACTGATTCCTGATGTTTGCATTTCTCTGTTGAGTACAACTTCCCTCTCTTTTTCCTTCTTCTTTTTGCCCTTCTGATTGCCTTCTTCCTTCTCCTCCTGCTTGTCTTCTTTCTTATTTTGTAGTTAACAAAGTTTAAGGAGGTTTTCTAACATTTTGATTGGATTTAAATCTTATGCCATCTTGAGGAATATTTAAAGTCAGAGCCTATGGTGAACCAAGAAGGGAAACCCAGGAGATAGTGAGGAAAGTGATTTAGAAACTACAAATCTGAGCATTTGTCTTCAGTAGAGGTACTGTGGCACCCAGAATTTGACTATTGAAGGAGGTATTTTTAAGTTGGGCCTCTGTCAGGAAGTTAATCTTCCTTTGAGAAAGCTGGAACCACAACACACCACTCCTACCAGAGTTGGCTGCCCGGAAGAAGGTTGAAAACACAGAGGTTAAAGGTCCCAGGGGGAAGCCAGTACAGGTGAAGTGGTAGGGATTAATTAATTAGTAACAGGCATTTCTGTAGAGACAGTGAAGGTGTGCCATTGGTAAAGATTCACTACTTCAAGTGATTTTTGTGTGCCTCCAGACAGAGATTGAGAGCATCTCCAGTTATTACTGCAGGTCCCTAGGGAATACAATCTCATCCCGGGACTGGTCTAGGACCAGAAGTATGTAAGCCATACAAAAGGAGATCCACAGAATCTGGGCAACAAGGGAAGAGAAAGATGAACAGAATGAAAGCAGAGATATTTTTCTCGTCTATACTTCTAATGGCTTGGGAAGACTAGAAGGGAAAATAAGAAGCATAACAGATTCCATTTGTGGTTTGCTAAATCATTTTGCTTGATCAACTGATTGTTGATCAATGGTTTCATTCCACTGTGTGGATCCAGTCTTTGTTGTTGTTTTCAACCAAGTACTGCTTTAATAAGTCCTGTAGAAATGTTTAGAAATTGACATTTAGAGTGAGAGAAACTAATAGGCTATGAAAGGTGAGATTCCTGGGCCTCAAATGGATAAAAATAGGCAGTAAAGACAACCCCCTTTACAGAATGTTGTTATAATAAACTTATTTCTTCTTTTTTTTGTAAAAAGGTACTCAGCATTTAATAAAACTCCCTCCATGTGGCTTCAAGCCACCAGGACACAGGCCCCCTCAACACCCTTAATTTTCTCCTCAACTCTTCTGCTGAAGAATTTGGACTTCACAATGACAGGCTGCTTTGGGAGCTTTCCCTTGCCCAGATCTTTGTAGTAGCCCATTGCACCATATCAATGATGCGAGCAGCCCCAGTCTTGTTTTTAGCAGCATTCACCAGTGTCTGCTCACTGACCTAAGTCCACAATTTGTCAAGGCTGACTGTTGGGCAAAAGCTCTGGTTTCTCTTTAGGTGATAATAACTCATACTGACTTTCCCAACATAACCTGGGTGGTATTTGTCTAAGTTGATTCTGTGGTGATGCATACCACCCGCACTACCGCGGCCTCCAGGGTGCTTCCAGTGCTTGCCAATGCGGCTGTGGCTGTGGCTCATGTGGCCCTGAAGTTTCCAGGTGTTCCCCAGTCTGGATGGCATGTTGATGGCCCAGACAAAAGTGCTAATAAACTTATTTATATTTGAGGATTTCAGTGCCATGTAGGCCTTCAAAGCTGTTAGCCAGAGAACAAGGGCCTGAGGGATGAAATTGTAATGTCATAGGGAATTGTGCAACCTCTGGTTACTTAATTGTTATGATCCTGTGCTTTTTCATTTGTAAAGCATAAATATTTGCCTAAAATGCAATAAAAAATTAAAAAAAAAGAATAAGGGGTAAAGTTAAGTGTTTATTAAACTGACACAGAATCTTTTATTCCAAAATAAAAATAAATTGGAAATACTTAGACAACCATGCATATGCATTCTCTTATCTTTCTGGCTTTTAGTATAATTTATAACATATAACATCTGTTTTCTTTGCCTGAATAAATCAAATTTACCCTCCTTTATCTTCAAGTTTATCAATAGAAGGTGGAGGAAAAGTAATAAGCAATTAAGATACTTCACGCTCCTTGCTTCAAGGCTAATCAGACACATAATCTATACTTTTGTAATAATAGCTTGTAATTTGGTGACTACAAACCTTTTATTACATGCCTTTCATCATTTGTAATATGACTATATTGGAGTTTCATTTATCAAAATGATTAAAAAAGCTAATTTACTTTAGGTAGCTACTTAACCCAAAAAGAACTTTACCTACTTTTAAATGTTTGAATTATCTGCTCACACAGTCTAGAAATGTTTTAAAATTAACTTTAGACCATCTTGATGACAGTAGAACCTACGGTGACAAATAATAAATCATGATTTTGATGTAAGTAGTGTAAATTAAAAACAATGGGAGCTAACATTTAGTTCTTACTGTGTTTGAGATGCTGTTCTAAATGCTTTATATATTTGAAAACTTCATTGTGTTCTCATAACAATACATTTATGTCTCAAATTACCACAGGAAAAGACATTGGAGGCTCAGATCAAATGACTCATCAAGGTCTCACTGTCATTAATTGTTGGATCTGGAATATGAATTCATAACCAGTTTCCTACTCCACCCTCTTTCAAGTACCCAAGTCAATGAAGGCAAAATATAGCAGATTAAAATGATTGTTGACATTGAATCAAAAATGATGCTATCCTTAAAGGTATCTGTCTGCGTGGCCTCCTCATAAATTTATCCCAAAGAAGGACTTCTATAAAGTTGCCATTAAACATTGTCATCTGTGGAGACTAAGGTCCAAATGATTGCAGATAAGTGGATCTGAATGAAGTAAAAAAATAAAACAAAAAAACAAAACAAAAAAACTTCCCTAGACAAAGAGCAGTGTGAGGGCAGGAGCTGTCCTTGCCAATCTATTCCAAAGGCCTAGCATGGACTTGCTACGTAGTAAGTGCTCGTAAAAATACTCATAGAATTGGATTGAAAACCAATTTGATCTATGTGAATCTTGGTTTGTATTTTTAAAATGTCACTTTTTTGGTAAAGTTAATATTTGCTCATTATAAAGAATTTAAACAATTAGGAAAGGAAAAGAAATGGCCCCAAATCCCACTACTGTACCTAAAAGCAATTGATATTGACATTAGTAACCATGATCCCAAATATTATTTTGTGCACCTATATAGAAGGATAATCTACTTTAAAAATAGGATTATACTACACAAATTATTTTATTAGATACAATGTAAATTTCACTTGAATCTAAGAAAATTAAAATACATTGAAGTAAACCTAAAAGAATTGTTTCAATTTAACCTACATTTTTTTTTACCACAGGAATTATTATTTTCTAAATTATCTCATGATACCTTTTAACACAAGAGAATATGAAAAATTGAGGATTTTATTGTGTATAGATATATCTTAGTTTTATACATACATGCTTTAGTTTTCTATGGTATTAATTGAAATTCCTTATGTGAAATATGAAGACATTAGCATTAATTTTTATTTTTTTATTTTTTACTTTTTTGAGATGGAGTTTTACTTTTCTTCCTCAGGCTCGAGTACAATGGCGTGGTCTCAGCTCACTGTAACCTCTGCCTCCTGGGTTCAAGTGATTCTCCTGCCTCAGCCTTCCAAGTAGTAGCTGGGATTATAGGCATGCAGCACCATGCCCAGCTGATTTTATATTTTTAGTAGAGACAGGGTTTCTCCATGTTGGTCAGGCAGGTCTTGAACTTCTGACCTCAGGTGATCCACTGGCTTTGGCCTCCCAAAGTGCTGGGATTACAGGCATGAGCCACCACACCCAGCCATTTTTTATTTTTATTTTTTGAGATGGAGTCCCACTCTGTTGCTCATGCTGGAGTACATTGACATGATCTTGGCTCATTGCAACCTCCACCTCCTGAGTTTAAGTGGTTCTCCTGCCTCAGCATCCTGAGTAGCTGCGATTACAGACATCTGGCACCATATCTAGCTAATCTTTGTGTTTTTACTAGTGGCAGGGTTTCACTATGTTGGCCAGGTCAGTCTCGAACTCCTGACCTCAGGTGATCTACTTGCCTCAGCCTCCCAAAGTGCTGGGATTGCAGGCGTGAGTCACAGTGCCCAGCTGACATTAGCATTTTTATTCTTCTACTTCCTCTCCTCCTTTTTATCTTATTATATTATTTTTTTAAATTGTTATGGTTTATACTGTATTTGTTTCATTCTGTTTCGATAATTCACACAGTTATCAAAACTTTATCTATATATAAATGAGAGAACTTTTACTACCAATTCTTTTATTATGTGTTCTTCCTTTTGTTTACATCTCAACTGGATAGATTGAATACTCACATCTTGTTTTCTAAGACAGGTCATGTATATTGTATTCCCTGAATTTTTCATGGTTTAGAATGTTTGCCTATTGCCTTTTTATTTGAACGTCATCATGACTGGGGTCATCATGACTGGGGTCATCATGACTGGGTATGATACCATTGGATATATTTTCCTTTAGAATGTCGTGGAGAGATTTCCACTGTCTTGTTTTGAATGTTATTGTGAGAAGACTGATCATAGCCTGATCCTTGCCACCTATCCTACCATCCTTTCTACCAGTTTGCTTCCATCCACCCCCTTCATGTACCTGAAAAATTCTTTCCTTATCCTTGCAGTTGAATAACTTCAGAATATAATGAGTACTGTGCAATGATTTTTCCTGGCCTGTGTGCTTTTTTGTTTTGCATAATTATGTTTTTCTTCAGGAGAATGGACTATTACATTTTTGGATGCTTTTCTGGTTTCTTTTACGAGTTTTCTGCTTTAGGGGCATCAAATATCTTTTGGATTGCTTTCGTCTTTCCTTCATTACTGTTCGCTTTCTCTGACAGCTTTGAGTTTTTAATTTCCAATCATTTGATCTTCACAAGCCACATTTATTTTTCATTACCACTTACATGAATCTTGGCCCTATCAATTTTATGCCTTCTTCTCTCCATTTTATTTATTGGTTCTCTACTGGCATGGCTTTGATCCTCAATTAGTTTCTTATATCTGCCTGCAGTCTCCCTTTTCATCTCCTTTTATCATCTTGCTTTTGAGCTTTTGTGCTTTTTTGTTAACCAGAATTCATTTTTACTTAGTTTTTTTAAAAAATAAAAACAGGTACTATTGTTAACATAGTTCAAAAATCAAAGAAAATCTCTATGTGAAAATGCTCACTGTCATCTTACATCCATCCAGTTCACCTCCCCCATACATAACCAGTGTTATTAATGAGTTCTGTGCTCTTTTAGAGTTTATCTACATTTGAGCAAAAATAAAAATACAGTCTTTTAAAAAGAGCTTTTGTCACATGGAGCGCATATTATTTGGTTCTGTCATTTAATTATTTGTGGGGATAATTTTTTTTTCTGTTCTTTGGATAACATTTTTGCTTGGACTGATTACTTTGTCTTTTCTGTTCTTTCCTTTTCTCCACCTTTTTGCTGTAATGTTCTTGCATATTTTCCTTGCTATTTTTTACTTCTCTCATACTTTACTTGGACAGCTCCATCTATAGCTTTTGATTGTTCTCATATAGTGTAGATAATTTCCGTATCACTTTCCATTTTATCTGAGATCAATGTTATTTGTGCTAAAAACCACAGATGGAAAATTTGACATTTTGTGCTTAACCTCATTTTATAATTTGGGGACATGGCAGGGGAGGGGGGACTCAGTTAAGGGAGTGTGTATTTTAGTTAAAACCCCTTCACTTCTGTTACCT
The DNA here is from genome assembly GCF_049354715.1 of Callithrix jacchus. Taxonomy (NCBI): domain Eukaryota; kingdom Metazoa; phylum Chordata; class Mammalia; order Primates; family Cebidae; genus Callithrix; species Callithrix jacchus. The sequence continues at coordinate 26,040,350 of NC_133524.1, forward strand.
TATCAAGTGCCCTGAACCAGGTTTCCTCCATCTAGATAAGAAGTATATCCCATTCACATGCTGAGAACATGGGGTGAGGGTGGGGAGGGCAAATACCATGGGCTTTGGATCTGTTCTCCAATTCAACGTGTGTCTCTGGAGCCCTATCATTTCATCCAAAAGCTAACCGCTTTTTGAAAACTTCTTTCATTTCACTTATTTCCCTACAGCAGCCATTTCCATTGTGCCCTCGTTAAAAGTGGGAAAAGGTGCCAGCTCAGTTAGATACTCTCCAAATCTGTGGATCTGAATGAGCATTTCCATGATCTTTATGACTCACAATCTAGCTTTTGAGAGGCGAGGAAAAATGAAGTGGAAAGCCTTGCCATGTTATGTCAGTCATGTTTTGGAATTCCATTTCTTTTCTGTGCTATCAGTTTATGAAGTTTATGGTGTTGAAATGCAATATTTTCTTTATTGATTTCAACTTACTTTTTTTGCTATTTTTTCCTTTTTTTGTGATGTATTAGAGAAATGATTTTGTGAACATCTTTTTTTTTTAAGTATTTGGCTTTTTCTTTTTTAAAGGAAAAACCTTAGGCAAGTTAAATTTAACAGACTTTAATTGAGCAAAGAATGCTTCATGAATCAGGCAGTTCTCAGAACCAGAAGAAGTCCTGTGAACTCTGGCCTGCAACATGGGAAGGCAGCATTTATGGACAGACAATGGAAATAAAATAGACAGCTTAATTGGTTGTACCTCAGTATTTTTGCTTTATTTGACTCAGTTGGCTGCCTGCAATTGCTTGAAGCTCAGCTACTGTAATTGACTGAGACTTGGCTATTTGTTACCAGAGTATATCTGTACATTACTCTTAAGTTAGTCTTCCAGTTAGTTTATATACTAAGTTAGGTGGCATTTTTTTTTTTTAATGTTAGGACTTGAGTACCAAGGCATATTGAGGCCAAATTCAGTTTGGTTTAACAGGCTTGTACGGTTCTTTCTATTTCCTACCTGTCATCAAATTTCACAATTATATGGGAACAGTTATTACAACATATGCAAACAATTCCTTTTTGAGGTCAGGAAATATGGGGTGAGGTAGGGAGTATTACTTTGTTTAAAGCTAGCCTGCTAATTTTTATTGAATTTTGCTTTTGGCAGGCTAAGATGACATTTTGAAATTGCCTTTAGTCTGAAGGTTGTCCTACAATAGTGAAGTCCTTCAAATCATTTTATATAACAATAGAGCTATATTACTGAATGTGGTATTTGTGGTTCATCGCTCCAAACACCCGGAGCCTAAGAGAAACTAGAATATCTGATAAAGCTCCTGCTTGGAGGATTGAGGCAAGGTCTTTAAAAAGAGACCAGACAATATCATGTTGTTTAAAAGAGCCTTGTCTAACCTAGCTGCAGATAGAGGACTGACTAAATTCACAGCTTTAGTTGGCCCCCAGTCACAGCCACAGTTACCATATACCTATCATTTACAACGGAGCAGGCTGCTGCTACCATGGCTGCTGCACCAAGGTCGTTGATAGAAGAAGATGGTCAAAAAACCCAATAGCCAGGGAAATGGGAATTGGAAGCATTTGAGAACGGGAGTGGAGAGATGCACGACCGCTCCTGGAGTCCTGCCAAGCCCTCCATACACTGCTGTTACATGCCAACTTTTACCAACAGTGAAATTAATATTTCTACATCATAACATCACTTTTTCCCCAAAAGGGCACCCCCATCTATTTAGGGGATTTCTATACAACTATGTTAGGATCTATTTATTGTTTCTTTAGTAATTAAACTCTTCAGGCCATCTTAATTCCCTGGAGAAGAGGAAGTGGTCGGCAGTGAATACTCTTATCCCCTAGTTTTACCTACAGAAACCTGGTCAGCTATGCATTTTGGATAACTCCATGTAGCTTAAAACCATAAATAGGACTGCTTTTTGCCTCTATCCTGTGTTAAACTCCCTCACCATGTTTTAAAAAGTCCACAAAAATTAAACCAAACTGGGAACTGAATTCCTTGATTCAGAAACAAGTAGCATGTTTTGGGCAGTATTTAAACATTTTTTGGTTTCTTGTTCCAAGTGCAGTTTATTTATTTATTTATTTATTTATTTATTTATTTATTTATTTATTTAGAGACAGGGTCTTAGTCTGTCATGCAGTTGAAGTACAGTGGCATGATCAGTGCTCACTGCAGCCTTAACCTTCTGGGCCCAAGCAATCCTCCCACCTCAGCTTCCCAAGTAGCTGGGACTCCAGATGTGTGCTACCATGTCTGGTTAATTTTTGTAGGGTTTTTTTGTTGTTGTTGATGAGTTTCTCCATGTTACCCAGGCTGGTCTTGAACTTATGGACTCAAGCAGTCTGCCTGCCTCAGCCTCCCAAAGTGCTAGGTGCAGGTGTAATTTTTTTTTGTTGCACTTTAGGTTCTGGGATACATGTGCAGAACATGCAGGATTGTTGCAAAGGTCCATATGTGGCAATGTGGTTTGCTGCCTCCATCCTTCTGTCACCTATATCTGGCATTTCTCTCCATGTTATCCCTCCTCAACCTCCCTACCCCTGCTGTCCCTCCCCTAATCCCCACCAAACAGACCCCAGTGTGTGATGCTCCCCTCCCTGTGTCCATGAGTTCTCATTGTTCAATGCCCGCCTATGACTGAGAACATGCAGTATTTGGTTTTCTGTTCTTGTGTCAGTTTGCTGAGAATGATGGTTTCCAGATACATCAAGGTCCATACAAAGGACAAAAACTCATCATTTATTATGGTTGCATAGTATTCTGTGATGTATATGTGCCACATTTTCCTTGTCCAGTCTGTCATTGATGAGCGTTTGGGTTGGTTCCAAGTCTTTGCTATTGTAAACAGCACTGCAATGAATATACTTGTACATGTGTCTTTATAATAGAACAATGTATAATCCTTTGGATACAGTAATGGGATTGCTGGGTCAAATAGAATTTCTATTTCTAGGTTCTTGAGGAATCACCACACTGTCTTCCACAATAGTTGAACTAATTTACACTCCCACCAACAGTGTAAAACTGTTCTTACTTCTCCACATCCTCTCCAGCATCTGTTGTCTCCAGATTTTTTAATGATCCCCATTCTAACTGCTTGAGGTGGTAGCTCAATGTGGTTTTGATTTGCATTTTCCTAACGACCAGTGATGATCATTTTTTCATATGTTTGTTGGCCTCATATGTCTTCTTTTGAAAAGTGTCTTCTTCATGTCCTTCACCCACTTTTGAATGGGTTTTTTTTCCTTGTAAATCTGTTTTAATTCTTTGTAGATTCTGGATATTAGCCCTTTGTCAGATTTGTAGATTGCAAATATTTTTTTCCCATTCTGTTAGTTGCTGGTTCACTCTAATGATTGTTTCTTTTGCTGTACAGAAGCTCTGGAGTTTAATTAGGTCCCAATTGTCTATTTTGGCTTTTGTTGCTAATGCTTTTGTGTTTTAGTCATGAAGTCCTTGCCTATGCCTATGTCCTGAATGGTTTTGCCTAGACTTTCTTCTAGGATTTTTGTGGTGTTAGGTCTTATGCTTCAGTCTTTAATCCCTCTGGAGTTAATTTTAGTGTAAGGTGTCAGGAAGGGGTCCAGTCTCTGCTTTCTGCACATGGCTATCCAGTTTTCCCAACACCACTTATTAAACAGGGAATCCTTTTCCCATTGCTTGTTTTTGTCAGGTTTGTCAAAGATCAGATTGCTGTAGATGTGTTGCATTGCCTCCAAGGCCTCTGTTCTGTTAGACTGGTCTATATCTCTGTTTTGGTACCAGCACCATGCTGTTTTGATTACTGTAGCCTTGTAGTATAGTTTGAAGTCAGGTAGTGTGATGCTCCAACTTTGTTCTTTTTGCTTAGGATTGTCTTGGCTATGTGGGCTCTCATTTGGTTCCATATGAAGTTTAAGGTGGTTTTTTCCAGTTCTGTGAAGAGGGTCATAGGTAGCTTGACAGAGATAGTGTTCAATCTATAAATGACTTTGGGCAGTATGGCCATTTTCACTATATTGATTCTTCCTAACCATGAGCATGGGATATTTTGCCATCTGTGTCTTCTCTTATTTCCTTGAGCAGTGGTTTGTAAGTTCTCCTTGAAGAGTTCCTTTACCTCCTTTGTTAGTTGTATTCCTAGGTATTTTATTCTCTTTGTAGCAATTTTGAATGGCAGTTCATTCTTGATTTGGCTCTCTGTTTATCTGTTGTTGGTGTATAGGAATGCTTGTGATTACTGCATGTTGATTTTGTATTCTGAGACTTTGCCGAAGTTGCTTATCAGTTTAAGGAGATTTGGGGCTGAGATGATGGGGTCTTCTAAATATACAATCATGTCATCTGCAAATAGAGACAATTTGACTTCTTCCTTTCCCTGTTGCATACCCTTTATTTCTTTTTCTTGCCTGATTGCTCTGGCTAGAACTTCCAATACTATGTTGAATAGGAGTGGTGAGAGAGGGCATCCTAGTCTAGTGCCAGATTTCAAAGGGAATGCTTCCAGTTTTTGCCCATTCAGTGTGATACTGGCTGTACGTTTGTCTTAAATAGCTTTTATTATTTTGAGATAGGTTCCATTGATACCTAGTTTCTTGAGAGTTTTTGGCATAATGGGCTGTTGAATTTTGTCAAAGGCTTTCTCTGCATCTATTGAGATAATCGTGTTTTTTGTCTTTGGTTCTGTTTATGTGGTGGATTAGATTTATAGACTTGTGTATGCTGAACTAGCCTTGCATCTCCGGGATGAAGCCTACTTAAATGTGATGAATAAGCTTTGTGATGTGCTGTTGCAATCGGTTTGCCAGTATTTTATTGAAGATTTTTGCATCTATGTTCATCATGGACATTGGCCTGAAGTTTTCTTTTCTTGTTGAGTGCCTGCCGGGTTTTGGTATCAGGATGATGTTGGTCTTATAAAATCATTTGGGAAGGATTCCCTCTTTTTGGATTGTTTGGAATAGTTTTAGAAGGAGTGGTATCAGCTCCTCTTTGTATGTCTGGTAGACTTCTGCTGTGAACCTATCTGGACCTGGGCTTTTTTTGATTTGTAGGCTATTAATTGCTGCCTCAAGTTCAGCCTTGTTATTGGTCTATTTAAGGTTTCAACTTCTTCCTGGTTTAGGCTTGGAAGGGTTAGAACATGTTCTTTCAGCTTTGCATTGGGTTAGAACATGTTCTTTTAGCTCAGAGAAGTTTGTTATTACCCACCTTCTGAAGCCTGTTTCTGTCAGTTCATCAGACTCATTCTCTATCCAGCTTTGTTCTCCTGCTGGTGAGGAGTTGTGAATCCTTGAAGGTGGAGAGGCATTCTGGTTTTGGGAGTTTTCATCTTTTTTGTGCTGGTTTCTTCCCATCTTTGTGAATTTATCTACCTGTGGTCTTTGTAGTTGGTGACTTTTGGATGGGTTCTCTGAGTGGATGTCCATTTATTGATGTTGAAGCTATTTCTTTCTGTTTCTTAGTTTTCCTTCTAACAGTCAGGCCCCTCTGCTGTAGGACTGCTGGGGGTCCCCTCCAGACCCTCCTTGCCTGGGGATTACCTATAGTGGCTGCAGAACAGTAAAGGTTGCTGCCTGTTTCTTCTGTTATCTTTGTCCCAGAAGGATACCCACCAGATGTCCACCTGAGCTCTCCTTTGTGAGGTGTCTGTTTGGATATCTGGGGCTTGGGGAGCTGCTTGAGGAGACAGTCTATCCCTTATAGGAGCTTAAGTGCTGTGCTGGGAGCTCTATTGTTCCATTCAGATCTACTGGAAAGGTACAGTTAAGTCTGCTGCAGTGGAACTCATAACTGCCTTTTTCCCAGGTGTTCTGTACTGGGAAGGTCAGGCTTTATTTATAAGTTCCTGATGTGCTGCTGCCTTTTTTCAGAGATGCCCTGCCCAGCAATGAGATAGCCTAGTCACAGTCTGCCAGCAGAGGCTTTGCTGAGCTGCCGTGGGCTCTGCCCAGCTGCTGTGTGAACTTCCTTGGGATTTTGTTTTCAGAGGTATAATAATGACAGAAATGGCGGACTAACTCAGTGATGGTGGACTGCCTTGGTAATGGTGGACTGCTTCGGTAATGATGGACTGCCTCAGTAATGGCAGATGCCCTTCCCCTCACAGAACTGGACCGTTCTGGGTCCAACTGCACTTGCTGTGAAACTCTCAATCCAGAGCGTTTCAGATTGCTGGTCTTTGTGGGGGTGGGACCCACCAAGCTAGATTACTAGCTCCCTGTTTCATTCTGCTTTTTTTCAGCTGAATGGGCAGCCCTATCTCCCAGGCATTCCAGATACCAGTTGAAGCGGCCACCCAGATTTGTGTGAGTTGTTGTGCAGAGACCCGCTGTGCTGGCTGAAACAGCCATGCTGGAGACTTGTGGTGTTTTTTAGCCTGGGAATCTCCTGGTCTGTTGGCAGTAAAAACTCATTTGGAATTGTGGTGATCACTCACACTCTGCATTGTTTTAGCTGGGAACTGCACTTTAGAGCTTTTCCTATTCTTCCATCTTGGATCCTTCTCTGGCTCAGGTGCAATTTTAAAGGAGCAATAGATAGGGATTCCCTCTTTCTCTTTTTTTGAATTTTGAATTTTTCTGATAGAAGTTTAAATGTTGTCATTCAGTGTGTGAGGTTCTTCACACCAAAACAAATATCTTTTTCCTGTCTGTTGAATTTGAAAGCTCCTGTCACCTTCCTTTTCACAGATTAAGTGTAGCAGACATAGGTACTATTTCATTGTGACTGAGTTATGAAGCGTGTATAGCTAGCAGGGTTTCTGCAGGTAAAACTAGGGAGTAACAGTATCTACTACTGACCACTGCCTCTTCTCCAGGGAATTAAGATGGCCTGAAGAGTTTAATTATAAAAGAAACAATAAATAGATCCTGGCAGTTATGCAGAATCACTCTAAAGAGATGGAGTGTTGCCTTTCAACTAAGGCTAGACATTAGTCCATGTAACAAAAACATGGATCCTTGTGGGTAGGGTAGGGAGTGAGGAGGGCTAGTCCATCACTCAGCATAGAAAACAGAGGGAGTTGATGACCATGTGTCTCTGGCATGATCCTGAGAGAAGTTGCCCTGGCTTAGTTACTAAGAAGTAAGCATATTCCAGCCCTATATTGTTGATTCATCACATGGAATGAATATGCAATTTATCATCCAAATTGGAGCATCATTATAGAAAGGGCAGTGCTGTTGATAATTAATTCAGGGTATAAGTACAAATAGGACTGTCCTGGGCAAATCCTAACCTACCTCCCCTAATTTGGATGCTATATTTACTAAATAAACTTTTAATTACAATTGGTCTTCCTAAAGAATTTTGTCTACAGAGAGAATGTCATGATAATTTATTCATTCAACATGTATTTATTGAGTAAAATACAGAGTTTTGCTTTCATGCAGCTTACAGTCTAGTAGAGAGATAGTCAGTTAAGCTCTTACTATATACCATTATCAGTGTTGTGCTAAGGGAAGTATGAAGTAGCTTATGTGGGTCACTACTAGGACTTGGAAGTTAGGAAAGTTTTCCTGGAGGAAGCTGCTACTTTCTGAGCTAAGACCTGAAGTGAAGTGTGATTAAAACATGTTGGGCAAAGGAGGTAGGGAAGAGAGTTTTTCCAGCCTAGGGTATACACAGGCCAGAAGCTAGAGAAAGCATTTATTCTAGCTCAGCAGTCTCCAACCTTTTTGGCACCAGGGATCAGTTTCATGGATGAATTTTTCCATGGATGGGGGTGGGGATGGTTTTGGGATGATTCAAGCACATTATATTTATTGTGTACTTTATTTATATTATTATTACATTGTAATATGTAATGAAATAATTACACAACTCACCATGATGTAAAATTGTTGGGAGGCCTGAGCTTGTTTTTCTGCAGCTAGTCAGTTCCATTTGGGGATTATGGAAGACAGTATCAGATCAACAAGCGTTAGATTCTCATAAGGAGCATGCAGCTTAGATTCTTCACATGCGCAATTCACAATAGGGTTCATGCTCCTATAAGAAGCCAGTGCTGCTGCTGATCTGACAGGAGGCAGAGCTGAGGCAGTAAAGTGAGGGATGGGGAGTGGCTGTAAATACAGATGAACTTCGCTGACTCACCTGCTGCTCACCACCCACTGTGAGGTCGGGGGCAGCGGTGGGGGGATGGGGAGAGTTGGTGACCCTGTTCTAGCTAATGAAAGATATATGTTAGGCTGAAACTTAGAATGAGTGAAGAAAAGGAATAAGAATTGTAATGATAGAGATGGGAGAGGACAGCTGTCAGAGATCACAATCCATTCTGGACTCATCCACTTGACTTCATTGCCAGTCTGGACACATACCCTCTATGAGTTTCCAAGCCAGATTCAGGATTGAGCTGGGATAAGGGAGAAGCTTCAAATTGAATGGGAATTGGATGTTTTGATTTAGATTAGATTGGACTTTATGAAAATAATGCGCTTAATCAAATAGCAATGATTTAAACAGCACTATCACACTTAAGACCAAAAACACATGTCCCCATCTCTACTCCATTCTGTCTTTTGATTTCTACTTTTTGGAGGCAGTCATGTTTAACTCAACACTTTTAGCTGTTTCTTCTGGTATTTACTTCAAAATTCCTGTTATATCTTGATTTTTCAACTTTAAGCATTCTCTGTTAACTTTGTTTTATCATAAATGAGGATTTAGATATCTTTCATTACTACCTTGCCTCTTCTCTTCCCAATATACACATGTGCTTCTGTCCATCTTCCCAATATAATTATATTGTGATTTATTTTTATTAAATCAGTAGTTTATGTTTATATTATTATGCCTAGTAAACAGGCAGATTTGCAACAGAGCAAATGATATTTCCCCATACTACTTTTTACTCTTCCTGATGTTGTTTAGTTTTCTATGTACCTTTCACTAATTCTGCTTCCAAATTTTATACATAATCAATATAGTCAATGAGAAAATCTATCAGTTGTATTTTTTTTCTGTTGCACTATCCTTTCTGAAATCCCATCCTCCTGTCTCAGGCTGGATGGATTGCTTGTCAGGCCCACAGTCTGCATCTCAGGACTGCCCTTTGCAGTCATTCTAGGGATGCCTTTTGCCTCTGTCCTGTGTTAAACTCCCTAATAATGTTTCTTTCTTGATTTAGACTGGACTTTTTCTGCCCCTCAAAAAAGCTGAGATCTAGATTATTGACCCAACAAAGCAAATCTGAAAATAATGGTGGGAGAAAATCCCTTTCTGCTTTCACTCTACTAAGTCTAGTTTATTCAATAAACCAGTTAAATGAGGAAATATAATCAGATTGTGTTTTAGCAACATTCATTGAACATCATATGTTTATTCATATAATGGAGAACAAGATGGGCATGGGGCCTACCCTGTTAAATCTAAACTCTATAAAGTATACAATCAAAATAGCAGTTAGAATACAGTATGAAAGGTGAGTACAAGGATAAGGTGCTATGGCCACGTGTGAGAGGAGCACTTAACTTAGAAGTAGAATGAAGGATGGACTGAGGGAGCAAACAAAAGGTCACATTTTGCATGATTCCAAGTATATGAAATATCCTACATAGGCAATTTCATGGAGACAGAAAGCAGATTAGTTGGTTGTCAGGGCCTGGGGATAATGAGGAGTAACTGCTTAATGAGTACAGGATTTCTTTAGGAGTGATGAAAATGTTCTGGAACTAGATAATTGTGATACTTTCAGAGCATTGTGAGTGTACTAAAAGCCACTGAATTGTATACTTTAAAATGGATAATTTTGTGTCATGTAGATTTCACCTCAATAGAAAAAATAAAATAGAAGAGTGAGCAGTTAGGAGACTACTACAGTGATAGTCCTGATGTGAGATACACTTTTAAAGTAGTTATTTTAAAAGTATTATCTTTATGTAGTTTTTCAATAGGCAGACACATGGCACAAGCTTCAAAAAAGAACAAAAGGTTTAAAGTAAAATGTAAGTGTCCTTCCCTTCCTATCTCCCAGTCATCCAGTTTTCTTCCCTTGGAGGAAAAAATAGTTATCAGATTCTTAGGTATTTTGAGTCTGTGTATAATGTGTATGTGTTTGTATGTTTATATATAAATGTAAATATATATCATGTGTATGTATTCATATATGTATGCATTCAAATATATATTATTATCTTAAAATCAAATTGTAGTTTATGGGGTTTAGGATATGCCACCTCATAATATGGCACCCTGGCATTTGAGAAAACAGCAGAAACAGGAAGGTTGCTCTCACCTTTCCCCCATCTTTCTACCCTGAAGTAGGTCATAAAACCTAGGAATGTCACTCTCTGACCTCCTACCTTTCTGCCCTGAAGCAGCTCATTTGAGAGGTGCTTTTCCTATAGCTGAAGAAAAGTAACATCCTTATCTCTGAGAAAAGTAACACAGGAACACAAAGAAGAACCTGAACAAACAGGCCTTTGTAGGTTCTCTCCAGTTTATTGCCATTAGATCATAGCCTTTTGTCCTCCAATCATACTTCTCCAAAACTGTCCACTCTTCATCAAACCTAAGCATAAAAATACACAAGCTTACCTGTTTCTTTGGGTTTTCATTCCTTATGAAGGCTCCCATATCACAAGAGTCTTAAGTAATTTTGTATGATTTTCTCTTGTTAATCTGTCTTTTGTTATAGGGGCCTCAGCCATAAACCTAACGATGGGTGAAGAAAGGAAATTATTCTTTTCCTATGTAGCATTCCTCAAGCACATTTTGCATCTTGCTGTCTTCACTTATATCTTGGAGGTCATTTTATATCAATATAGAGAATGTTGCCTAGTTCTTCTTAACAGCTTCATAGAATTCCATATTAGACTATAATTTATTAATCTGCTCCTTATTAATGGATATTTAGATATTTAGACTTTCAGTTTTTTGCTGTAACCAACAATGCTATAGTGAATATTCTATATGTATATATGTTATTTTGCTCAAATGTGAGCATGTGATAAGGCCCTGAACCAAAGCAGTGGCAAACTGAAGAGAGAGGAGGTGATGAGAGAAGACGAGGAAGACACAAACATGCAATGAGACAGAATTTATAAAATGTGGCAACTGATTGCATATCATAGATGGAGCGGGAGAAGTTTGTATTGCTGTGCATTTCCAGTCCCTAGCAGAGGGCAGGTGCTTAACAAATATTTTTGAAATGCATCTACAAGAATAGCTTGAAAGTTTCTAGTATAAATTATAGGTTGTGGTAAATGAACCATTCTCATACCCACATTTGTTTTGATTTCCATGACCTCTCTCCCTTGGCATTCCTGGAGGGCTTTGGCTAGACAGTTTACTGACAAGCAGTCAATGACTTTTATTGAACAATACATTGTATGACTCCTGGTTCTTTGTATTGTAGATTATGGGCAGTACAGCAGTTAATAAATAATTTCAAATCTGATTGTGGCATGCCAGTGTTCTTGAATAGATTGAGTATTTTATGAATCAGAACAAAGATTATATTTACATTTCCATTTAATCTCGAGGTTAATGATATTTAACAAAATTGAAAATTATAATACGTAGTACCTTTAATCAGTGTTAAGAAAAAGATTTGCTACTTTCTCCATCTCTTCACACCATGGAATATGTAGTATCTTATCTCCCTTTAGGAACTTAAATTTGTTTCTTCTCTGAATTTCCTTAAAATATCCTTTATTCCTTAATTGAAACTATGATTGAAAGGCATGGTAAGATTATAATTAAGCTAGTTTTGACGCCTACACAATAAATACTCATAATCTCAATATGTTCTTAATTTATGATGTGATTATTCAACATTAGTGATTGATATAATCAAATTACCATACTAAATATGACATTCTTGTTTAGGAAAATTTGGAACTACAAACTTAAAAATTGCAGAGAGCCTTATTTCATGTTTATATGTGATTCTTTACACTCAGTAATCAGAAACAAAGCTTTGTATATATGCACCTGAATGTCTTCTGTCTCTTTGTTTTTCTATATTCTATCTAGTTGCTTTTGGCAACAAAGTGTACAATTCTACTTGTGTGGTTTTTTTAACCTCTTTAAGGCCTTTTGAAATTATTTGGTTTAGACATGGTGAGCCAGATTTAATTTTATGAAAAATTGCCTTCCAGCAACCTGGCTACTCTTTGGCTGCAATGTAAGTAGAAATGGAAGTGTTAAGAGTTTTTATAAGTAAACCATATGGTTAAGGAGATTTCCTGTCCTAAGAAATCTGAAGTAAAACTTTGAATAAAGAAATAAAATTGTCTTGCCCTCTGCCATATGGATTAGTAAATTATGCATTGCAGTTGTCCAGAAACCTTTATTAATAGCTTGAGGTAATCAAAAACAGTTCCTCAAGAAGGTTAGTGAAAAACCCTGAAAAACTGACTCAGGCTCTTTCACCTTTCCTTTCTCCTTTTCTTTAATAGACATTGTTAAGGCATTCTCACATAGAGTGTATAAATTTATAGTCCCACCAGCGGCTTACGAGAGGCTGTTTCCTTTCTATCCCACCAACACAGTGTGCTATTTCAATTGCTTTTTGTGAACCTTCCTTAGCTTCATTATATCGTTTTTGAAGTTTAGAGACCAGTTCTTCATCATTATCCTAGTCATAGACCAATTGCTATGGAGCCAGCTGTAATGTAGGTAATGAGGTTGGAAAGGAAGACAAGAAAGCTTTTAAGTATATTTTGTATACTAGATACAAATATATTTTATTAGAAAATATTTCAAGCATGCAAAAATTTTAAACAGTATTACAACAAACATTCTTGTACACCACCACCCACTGTGCTATACTTTATCCTTTTTGCAACATTTCTTTTACATCCTATTTTAGAAGTGGAATACTATAGATAGATTTGAAGCTGCTTGTATACTCCTTCCTAATATTATTTACCTCCCTCTTTCCTCGGAAATATGCTGTTTACCTACCTCTTTCCCCAGAAATATCCTTTTCAAGCATATTTTTACATATGTAATAAACATTATTGTTTTGCGTGTTTCAGTGACACTGTGTGAGTTCTTCTTTGACACTTTTCCTCAACATCATGTGTTTGAGATTTCTCCATGTTGATATATGTAATTTATTTTATTGTTTTATAATTCTGTAAAGTGTGTCATAATTAATTTATTTCTTCTCTCATGGATGTACATTTGAGTTGCCAACTTTCTACTAATGCACATGGTGCTGTAATGAATGTCCCCTAATAATGTGTCTCTGTCTGTGTTTTAACATGAATAAGGATGTCTGTAATTCCAAGAGCTGCTGCATCCTTCTAGGAGGAGGAAATTACTGGGTCTTAGGGAAACCAGTTCTGAGAGGGTAGTGTGGTGTATGCTAACGGTTTAGTGTTCTTTGAACAAAAAGTTTCTTACTACTTCTGGGTGTGAATTATGCAGGTAGGAAGACCACATCATGAATCTGGAGAGGTAGATAGGATGAAGGGCCCAATATGTTGGAAGGTTTGGGTGATCTTAAATGGGGAGTTATTTGATTAATTTTTCATTTTAAAGACATTTTTTGGTGGGTTATATGGAGGATGAACTAAAACTGGAATGAGGAGTGTTTCAATTAGTACCCTTTGCATTGTGAGTAATAGAAAATCAAACTCAAATTGAATTAAATAAGGGAATTTATTGACACATAGGAGTGGGACGCCTAGAGGTAGAAAGGTAGGTTTGACCAATCAGCTCAATGATGTCACCAATAACACATGTTTTCACTCAACTTTGTATTTCATGTGTTATCTCTACTATTTCCTGGTTGTGAGATGAGTACCAACAGCTTCTGGGACTGTAAACTTAATTGATCATGTCCACAGTGGGGTGGCGGGGGGGGGGGGCGGGAAGAGAGAGAAAGAGGAGAGAGAGGAGAGAGACAGAAAAACATATAGAGCCCCTCTCATGCTCTCAACCAAATTTCTGATTGTACATGTTTGCTACTGAAACAATCAGTGTCCCAAGAGGGACAGAATTATTTGAATAGTTTATTTCATCAAGGACCTCCACTGAGGCTAGGGGATTGTGTTTATTTAACTCAGCAAGGCTGCTACATCAATGAAGGAGACGTGGTTGCCTTTAGGACAGCCTTTCCACAGGCTGTTAGGAAGATGTAATAGATAAATTTAGGCTGGTTAGAAACTGAACAGATATCCTCCATGGCAGAGAAGTGAGCAAGCCTGGAGCAATAGACATACATAAAGAGGTGATGAAATAACAAAGCGGTAAAGAACTTTGTCCATGGCAGTAGGGAGAGACAGAAGAATATGGACTTGAGAAGTATGTAGAAAGGAGAACTTGGTGATTCATGATTATGGGGAGATAAGGGTAATGTATTAGTTAGGCTAGGCCAAATAGCCATAACAAAGAGATCTCAAAATCTAATAGCTCAAACCTTCAAAGTTAATTCCTGTCTTAGGTTTGGCGTGTGTTTTAGAGTGCTGATGGTGGTGGTGGATGAATCTGATTCATCTTTTAGGGATTCCAGGTGATCTCACCTAGACCACCTTCAATATATAGTTTCTATGATTGATTTGATTATTGCCATTCTCATCCTTAGGAAGGGGAAAATGTGAGAACCTTGTCATAAGACAACTCCTAAACCAAAAGTGAGACTGGGATATATGGTATATATGAGCATAGATTTTGGTGGACAGCAGCAGTCTTTGCTATAGATAGACTGGTGGATGGTGACTCCCATGTTTCTGGTTTGAGGAACTGATGATTGATGGTTCAGCAAATGTGTTAGAGAATATGAAAGGAGGATTTGAAGTGAGAGGAGAAGGGGAGATGAAGAGTTCAGATTGGGATATCTTGAGTTTGATGTGTGTGCAAGTCACACAGGTGGAAATACATAATTGGCAGATGGCTATAAAAGCCTAGTCTTCATGAAGGGAGGTCAGAAATAGATATAGAGATTCGAGAGTCATTCATTATTAAGTGGTTGATTCTTGGGGTAATTTTTGCTTAAAAGAATTGCCTGGCACTCACCTTGAAGCCCACCTTCCTCTTTTCTGCTGCCCACTCCTTCAATTATGTGACATTTTTAGGCAGTTTATTCCCAACCAGTTTGACAGCTCAGTACTTGAAAAAGCAAAATTTATTCTTCAAATGTGGAGATGTCTTCCTCTTACAGATGATTGTTTATAAAAATGTCAAAATAATATCAGTGCTACATGATGGCTAGGGGATCCCATTGTTAGCATGACTCTAACTAGATAAATGCTTTATAATCACTGCCTTTGATTGCCTGTCTTTAATTCAGCTCTCTTTGCATTACAAAACAATTAAGATTTTAAACAAATTATCTATGAGTTGTCCCTTATTCAAATGCTTATTTATCCTAGTTGTGTATGATTTTTTCCTTAGAGAAACTGTGTTCCCATTCTTCTAATAAGTTATGAGTTTAGCATTTGCTAAAATCCTGAATCTGTGAGTGAGTCTAAGAATTTTCCATGTAGGGGATGGGACTCATGGTTCTCAGGGTTATCTCTACTATACCCATTATGGAAGGGATTGTGTTCCTAGAAAAATTTCTCAGAGAAAACAAAGATTGTTGCAATGTTTTGACCTTGGCAAATATTTGATTTGGAGTTAAAGAACTACAATGTGGCCAGCCGTGGTGGCTCATGCCTGTAATCACAGCACTGTGGGAGGCCCAGGCGGGTGGATCTCCTGAGGTCAGGAGTTCGAGACCAGCCTGGCCAACATGGTTAAACCCCATCGCTACTAAAAATAAAAAAATTAGCTCTGCATGGTGGTGAGAATTTGTAATCCCAGCTTCTTGGGAGGCTGAGGCACGAGAATTGCTTGAACCTGGGAGGCAGAGGTTGCAGTGAGTGTGAGCTGAGAACATGGCATTCCATTCCAGCCTGGGAGACAAGAGTGAAACTTTGTCTCAAAAAAGAAAAGAAAGAAAGAAAGAACGAACTACAATGTGTTTTCCAGACATTTTCATCTATTCTATTCCTTGGGTTCTTATTGGTAAAAGGGGTCTAAGAGGTCATCCCTGTGGTCCTATTAGAACCAGTCAGGGAACGCTATAGACTTGGCTTGGACACTTTCACTACTGAACAGCTTAATAGTTTTTAGGAAGATTGTTTCCTTGATGAACAACCTTAAGGTTATTTTTTAGGTTGAGTTCATATCTGCCTACTTCTAAGTCTACTCATTAGCTGTAGAACAGCAGCTGTCAGCCCTTTTGTATAATGGTGTTTTAGCCTTAGAGAGGTCACTGTCTGACACATATATGAGATAAAAGATAATATAGGTAACTGGCTATATATATAACTACACATTTGGATAATTTAAGAAAACACTGAAATGCAAATGAAGGAGCGAATAACTTGGTAACATTGACCCCTTTCTGACATAGAAAAGTAAATCACTTGCAAATGTCCAAACTTCAGTAATTAAAAATAACAAATATTTTCTACTTATCTCCAGAGTAAAACACAAATGTGAGTTTTTTAATTTTTAATTTAGATGCCTTTATTTCCTTCTCTTGCCTGACTACTCTGGCCAGGATTTCCATTACTATGTTGAATAGGAGTGGTAAGAGTAGACATCCTTGTCTTGTTCGGTCCTTAAAGGGACCGAACAAGTTTTTACCCATTCAGTATAATGTTGGCTGTGGGTTTGTCATAGAAGACTCATTATTTTGAGGTATGTTCCTTCAATACCTAGTTTGTTGAGGTTTTTTTTTTTTAACATAAAGCAATGTTGAATTTTATTGAAAGCCTTTTCTGCATCTATTGAGATGATTATGTGGGTTTTGCTTTTAGTTTTATTTATGTTTTGTTATTAGTTTTATTTTGCTTTCAGTTTTATTTATTCACATTTATTCATTTGTATGTGATGAACCAACCTTACATCCCAAGAATAAAGCCTGCTTGATTGAGGTGGATTAGCTTTTTGATGTGCTGCTGGATTCAGTTTGCTAGTGTGGTGTTAAGACTTTTTGCATCTATGTTTATGAGGAATATTGGCCTGAAGTTTTTTTTTTTGTTTTTTGTTTTCTTTTTTTTTGTTTGTTTGTTTTGTGCCTCTTCCATGTTTTGGTGCACCATAATAAGAGTTAGGGAGGAATCCCTCCTCCTCAATGTTTTGGGAATCGTTTCAGTAGGATTGGTATGAGTTATTTATATCTTTTAGAATTTGGCTGTGACTCTCTGGTTCAGTGCTTTTTCTGGTTGGTAGTGTTGTTGTTGTTGTTTTTTCAATTATTACTGATTCAATTTTGGAACTCATTTTTGGTCTAGTCAGGATTTCAGTTTCTTCCTAATGCAATCTTGGTAGGTTGTATGTTTCTAGGAATTTAACCATTTCTACTAGGTTTTCTAGTTTGTGTGCATGTGATAGTCTCTGGGGCCTTTCTAAAAAAATTTCTGTGGGGTCAGTGGTAATATCCCCTTTGTCATTTCTGGTTGTGTTTATTTGGATCTTCTTTTTTCTTTATTAGTCTAGCTAGCAGCCTATCAACCTTATTTATTATTTCAAATAGCCAATGTTTAAATTCATTGATCTTTTGTTTGATTTTTCTCATCTCCATTTCATTCAGTTCAGCTCTGATTTTGGTTATTTTATTTCTTCTACTGGCTTTGATGTTGGTTTGCTCTTGTTTTTCTAATTCTTTTAGGTGTCATGTTAGGTTGTTAATTTGAGATCTTTCTATCTTTTTGATGTGGGCCTTTAGCACTACGAACTTTCCTCTTGACACTGTGTTAAGAGGAAAGTTCGTAGTGCTAAAGATATGTGTCCCATGGATTCTTATATGTTTTATCTTTGTTTTCATTAGTTTCAAGTAATTTAATTTCTGCCTTAATTTTACCTTTACCCAAATGTCATTCAGAAGCAGGTTGTTTAATTTTCATGTAATTATATAGTTTTGAGAGATCTTGGTATTGATTTCAATTTCTTTGTGCTGTGGTCTGTGACTGTGGTTGATATGCTTTTGTTGTTTTTGAATTTGTTGAGAATTGATTTATGGTCGAACATATGGTTGATTTTAGAGTATGTGCCATGTGCAGATGAGAAAAATGTATATTCTGTTATTTTTGTGTGGAATGTTCTATAGATATCTGTTAGGTCCGTTTGGTCAAGGGTTGAGTTTAGGCCCTGAATATCTTTGCTAGCTTTCTACCCCAATAGTCTGTCTAATACTGTCAGTAGGGTGTTGCAGCCCCTTGTTATTATTGTGTGGTTATCAAAGTCTCTTTGTGGTTCTCTAGGAACTTATTTTATCAATCTGTATGTTCCTGTGTTCCATCCAGCTTTTATAAACTGTAAATTCTGAATCCTCACTGTTCTATTTGCCCTATCTGTATGAATGGTTATTTGTTAATGTTCTCCTTAAATTATCACATGTCTAGAATTGGACATGGCATTCCAAATATGGTCTGTACAATGCATGGCTCATTGCTTGGTAGGAATGGTATTTTCTAAAGCACTAGAAGATAGGGGAATATGATGTTGGAAATAAGAATATTTCCTCCCAGGTTTTAAGTACAAGATGCAAATAATTCAAGGGATGTGTGTATGTGTATTCTGACCCCAAAGTTTGCTATTAATGAGGACCTGTTATAAATCTTTGCAATCTATGTGTTTATGAACTTGTGCCAAAGGCTTTGGATTATCAAGCCCATAATAAGGAATAATAGAAATCATGATGATTGCTCTTTTTCTATTCTATTTTCAAAAAATAATTTGTTAGTTTCAATTAGATCCTATATATTAGTTATGGGTATCAGTAATTCAATATTTCCAAATTTAAATGGTTGAATATATTATTCGAGATAGTGTCCCAGTTGTGAAATGTCTTCCATACTTCTCTGAGGATTGAAAGTTATTTCAAATGCTACTGCCACTTTACCCTGCTCTTTCACCTGGAAGTGATTTCTTCCTTGTTTGAATTCTTTTAGTTCTTTCTTGACAGTCATCCTACCTATCATTGTATTATGGATATTTGTGTATGTGTTTAATCTCCTGTAAGATAATATAGCTTTTTAAGAGAATCTAATATGTTGTATTCATTCTTAAATGCTTCAGATAGCCTACCCAGTGCCTTGAATCTAATTTGTGCTCATTTGTCATTAGTCATTGAATATAAATGCAACAAGGCTAAATATTTAAAAATACCTTCATATGCAGTAGAGGATTTAATAAGTAAACACATCTAATATAAACCAAAAATATGTTTGATAGTGAAGTACAAAAGCACTGAATTAATGAATTAACTAATTATAATTCTGTGGTGTGGGCTGATTTGTTGGGATTGTTTATATTTATCTATTGGATACAATACATGTTTTATGATAGAAGAAAAGCAGAATTATATAGAAAGAATATTACCAGCATACTCTCTTTTATCAGGTTTCAGTCCCTTCAGACTTGCTGATGCTTATTTGGACATTCTAAATAGTGAATTTGAAAATTACCTTTTGTAACCAATTTGTTCCTGGAGAATAGGAACAAATATTCTGGGTAGTCACTCTTATTTTGTATATTAATATCATCTTCTCATTTTGAAGAAGCTAGTATAATTGTTGGGCAAGAGAAAATGCCCTACTTGATCTTACTGGTCTTAGTGATTTACTATGTAGTAAGCCACTTTGCATTATCTCATTTATTCTTTATAATTTTTTTTAACAATCAATAAGGTAGATTTTATAGTTATCCTTATTTTGTGAATGAGAAAAGAGAGACAGAGAGGTTAAGTAAATAGTTCATAGTAAGCAGTGCAACCAATCCCAGATTCAGTACCCAAGGTCTTTTTTTTTTTCCAATTTTTATTTTAGGTTCAAGAGGGACACGTGCAGGTTTCTTACATGATTAAATTGCATGCCATGGGGGTTTGGTGTACAGATTGTTTTGTTACCCAGGTAATCAGTGCAATACCCAATAAGTAGTTTTCCAGGCCATACCCTCTACCCTCAAATAGGCCCCACTCTCTTCTGTTCTCTTCTTTGTGTCCATGTGTACTCAGTGTTTAGCTCCCACTTATAAGTGAGAACATATGGTGTTTGGTTTTCTTTTCTTGTGTTAATTTGCCTAGAATTATGGACTCCAGCTCCATCCATGTTGCTGCAAAGGACATGATCTCATTCTTTTTAATGACCACGTAATATTCCATAGTGTATATGTACCACATTTTCTTTATCCAGTTCACTGCTGATGGGCATTTAGGTTAATTCCATGTTTTTGCTATTGTGAATAGTGCTGTGCTGTGCATACACATACATGTGTCTTTACGGTAGAATGATTTATGTTTCTTTGCAGAGCCCAAACTCTTGAACACTATGTTCTCCTTTGTGTTCCTTTTTATCAAACAAATCTATAAATGTTATTTAAGCTCTTAATATATGCAAAGTGATTTTAGGCATTGTTGTCAAAATAAAACTATATAAAGCAAGAGATATAGAATAAGATATCTATTCTTTTTTAAATATAGAGGTGGGATCTTATTATGCTGCCCAGACTAGTCTCAAACTCCTGGCATCAAATGAGTCTCCCACCTTGGCTTCCCAAAGTATTTGGATTATAGTCATGAGCCACCATGCCCAGCCAAGATAACTGTTCTTCAAGAACTTAAAATTTTCTGTAAAGACTACATGTTTGTCTAATGGAATATAGTTCTAATACTATGCACATTAAGTGCCAACTGAATGATACTGGTATAGTGTTCTATAGGAATTTATAGGAAAGCTTTGGGGCAGTTCAGTAAGACTTTTATGGAGAAGATGAGACTTTAGATTATTCTTACGTGAAAACTAGAACTTATATCAGCAGAGAGATGAAGGAGGGCATTTCAGACTGGTCCCGAGGCAAAGGAAGAACATCCTCAAGCTGAGAGAAGATCAAGACATGGCCAGGGGATCTCACTGCACATTGTCAAAATTGTTTTTTCAGGCTTTCATCTTAAAAACCATAAATCCATTTATGAATGTAAATTATGTTCACCAGAACAATCACACAATAATCAATTTTTATAACTGTAGGCAACAAAAGCAAATTTTTAAATATAAAGATTTTATTAAGGGAAAGCACACTCATTTAGGTTTTCAAAAATGAAAGAATACTACAAATTGGCAAGGAGGAAAATTTGTCATTAGCACCCATACTATCTATTGTTGTTTTATAGTAACTGTATACATTTTTAAACAGTTTTCAGTATGAAGGATGAGAAAAAATTTAAATCCTCTTTCCAAAAGGCATATGAAAACAATACACCTCATCTACCATGAATAAATGTAATCCAGTTCAATGAACACAGATAAAATATCGTTGAAGGTATATACTAGGTTGGATAACTGAAAGAACTCATGAGACTCTACTTATGTAAGGATTTAAGAAAGATAAAGATATGGCACAGCAGGATAAAGAAATTGCAGACAATCATAAAGAGACCCAGCCTTCCAGGTGCAGCCCTCAGAGCCCTTATCCACACAGGATATACTTCACCTTCTGATTATAAACTGCTATGATCTATATCTAAGATATGAGGTACCTTGGTCTCAGGGGAGCTAATGCACAAATTTACTGAAGGATATACCCTGCTTGTTATATAGCTAAAACCAGACTGTAACCATTTTAAAAAGTATAATGAAATATTTGGGGTGATAACTTTGGTGAGTGGTTACTTTCGGGAGATGAAAATGTAGTAGATGGGAAGTACAGCAATTGCATGTATAAAGTTTCATTCTGCTGGTCTTGTGGCTAGTCCATGCCTGGTATATAATTCTCACTTCTATTCTCTGATAAAAATAAGCTTACAAGAGACACTTTCACATTGTCAATTGCAGGAGCCTAAGTAACCTCATTGTAACTGTGAAAAAACTCTCATTTTATAACTGTAGTTATAAAACTCATGTGATTCAATATATTCATCTCATGAAGTCAACAAATTCATTCTTCTGAAGGGTTTTAGGGCCAGAGTGTTGATTAATCAGACAGTCGTAGAAAAGTAAAAACAAGAAATTATGTGGCAAGTGGCAAGTACCACTATAATTATTTTAAAAATTATTTATTTTAAAAAGTTGAATAATTATATATATTTATCATGTACAACATGATGTTTTGAAATATGTATGCATTGTAGAATGGCTACATTGAGCTAATTAACACATACTTTACATACTTAGCATTTTTTTGTGGTGAGAACACAAATCTATTCTTATAGCACTTTTCAAGAATCCAAAATATTGTTATCTACTGTAGTCACCACCATGTACAATAGATCCCTTGAACTTATTTCTCCCTGTCTAACTGAAATTTTGTATCATTTGACCAATATATCCACAACCCTCCAACCCCTATCCCTTAGTAACCATCATTTTACTTTCTGCCTTTATGAATTCAGCTTTTTTATGTTCCATGTATATGCAAGACCATGCAGTATTTGTCTTTCTGGGACTGACTTACATCACTTAACATAATGTCTTCTAGGTTCATCTATGTTGTTGCAAATGACAGGATTTCCTTATTTTAAAAGGCTGAATAGTATTCCATTGTGTGTATACATGCCCCATTTTCTTTATCCATTCATTCACTGATGGACACAGGTTGATTATATATCTTGGCTAGTGTGAATAATGCTGCAATGAACATGGGAGTGCATATATATCTCTTTGAGATGTTGATTTCATTTCCTTTGGATACATACCCAGTAATGAGATTGCTGGATCCTATGGTAGTTTTAGTTTTAATTTTTGGAAGAACTTCCATATTTTTTTCTGTAATGTTTATACTAATTTACATTCCCACCAACAGTGTTTAAGGGCTCCCTTGCCTGCATATCTTTGTCAACACCTATCATTTGTCTTTTTGATTATCTCCATTCTTTTTTCGTTAAGAGTTGGGGTCTTGGTGGGGCGCGGTGGCTCACGCCTGTAATCACAGCACTTTGGGAGGCCGAGGCGGGTGGATCACGAGGTCAAGAGATCGAGACCATCCTGGTCAACATGGTGAAACCCCGTCTCTACTAAAAATACAAAAAAGTAGGTGTGCATGGTGGCGCCGTGCCTGTAATCCCAGCTACTCAGGAGGCTGAGGCAGGAGAATTGCCTGAATCCAGGAGGTGGAGGTTGCGGTGAGCCAAGATCGCGCCATTGCACTCCAGCCTGGGTAACAGGTAACAAGAGCGAAACTCCGTCTCCAAAAAAAAAAAAAAAAAAGACTTGGGGTCTTGCTATATCATACAGGCTGGAGTGGAGTGGCTTGATCAAGTCTCATTGCAGCATTAAACTCTTGGGCTCAAATGATTCTCCTGCCTCAGCCTCCTGAGTTGTTGAAATTACAAGGTATCTGGTTTATAATCCCTATTCTATTAGATGTGAGGTTTTAATTTTCAGTTCCCTGATGATCAGTGATGTTGAACATTTTTTCATATACTTGTTGGCCATTTGTAAGTCTTCTTTTGAGAAATGTCTGTTCAGGTTCTTTACCCATTTTATAATTGGATTATTTGTTTCTGGTTATTGAATTATTTGAGTTCCTTGCATATTTTGGATAATAATCTTTTATCAAATATATGGTTTGTACATATTTTCTCCCATTCTTTATGTTGTCTGTTTACTCTGTTGATTGTTTCCCTTGCTGCAGAGAAGCTTTTTAGTTTGATATAATCCCGTTTGTCTATTTTTTTGTTTTGTTGCCTGTGCTTTTGGGGTCATAACCAAAAAGTATTGTCCAGAGTAAAGTCATGGAGCTTTCCCCGAATGTCTCCTTCTAGTAGTTTTATAGTCTTAAGTTTTATGTTTACATCTTTAATCTGTTTTGAGTTGATTTTTGTATACAGTGTGAGGTATATTCATTCTTCTGCCTGTGTATATACAGCTATCCTAACAATATTTATTGACGAGACTGTCCTTTCCCCTTGAGTTTTCTTAGAACCTTTGTAAAAAGTCACTTGACCATAAATATGCCCCAGTACAATCTTAATTACAAATGTTTACTCTCATAAGCACTATCATTATCAATCTATTATTCTTGCATGGCTCAGACAGAAGGCTTTTCACAGAGGCCTGCAGATTAGAAAAACAAGTATAGTACTCAATCTTTTCTTTCTTTACAAAAATATGCTAGAGGTCAGCTATTTCTTCTAAGTCATTGTTTCCTAACTGAGAGTGATTTTGTACCCCAAGTGATATTAGGCAATATCTGAAGATGTTTTAGGTTGTCACACTGGGGAAGTGCTGGTAGTATCTAGTGAGCAGAGGCCAGAAGTATTTTTTTCTTCAACTTTTGTTTTAACTTCTGGGGTACATATGCAGGATGTGCAGGTTTGTTACATAGGTAAACATATGCCATTGTGGTTTGCTGTACAGAGCAAGCCATCATCTAGGTATTAAGCCCAGAATCTACTAGTTATTCTTGCTGGTGCTCTCTCTATTTTTATGGCTGCATAGTATTCCATGGTGTATGTGTACCATGTTTTATTTATCCAGTCTATCATCAATGGGCATTTGGGTTGATTCCCTGTTTTTTGCTATTGTGAATAGTGCTGCAATGAACTTACACATACATGTATCTTTATAACAAAATGCTGTATATTCCTTTGGGTATATACCCAGTAATGGGATTGCTGAGTCAAATGATATTTCTGCTTCTAGACCTTTGAGGAATTGCCACACTGTCTTCCCCAATGGTTGAACTAATTTACACTCCCACCAACAGTGTAAGAGCATTCCTTTTTCTCTGCAACCTTGCCATTATCTGTTGTTTCTTGATTTTTTTGATAATCACCATTCTGACTGGTGTGAATTTGTATCTCATTGTGGTTCTGATTTTCATTTCTGTAATGATTAGTGATGTTGAGCTTTTTCTCATATGTTTGTTGGCTGCATGAATATCTTCTTTTGAAAAATGTCTGTTCATGTCCTTTGCTTATTATAAATGCAGTTGTTTTTTCTTATAAATTTCTTTAAGTTCCTTGTAGATTCTGAATATTAGATCTTTTTCAAATGGATAGATTGCAGAATTTTCTCCCATTTTGTAGGTTATCTGTTCACTCAGATGATAGTTTCTTTTGCTGTGCTCTTTAGCTTAATTAGACCCATTAGTCAATTTTTGCTTTTGTTGTAATCATGGCTAAGTATTATCCAGCCCCAAATGTTAATAGTGGCATGGTTGAAGAATTCTGATCTAAGCTACAAATATTTAAAGTTATATTGATAACTTATTGATAGGCAAAGTAATGCCTATTCATCATGAAAATCTGGAAAATACAAACAGCACAAAAAAGAAATAAGTCATTCAGGAGGGAGGATCTAGGATGGCTGAATAGGAACAGCTCTGGAGTGCAGTTCCCAGAAAGAACAACGCAGAGGGTGAGTGTTTACTGTATTTCCAAATGAGTTTTTACTGCCCACAATCCAGGAGATTCCCAGGCCAAAAAGCGCCATGAGTTTCCAGCACAGCTGCTTCAGCTGGTGCCGCAGGTTGGCGAACAGAAACTCACACAAACCTGGGCAGCTGTTTCAACTGGCACCTGGAACGCCTGGGAGACAGAGCCGCCCATTCAACTGAAAGGGAGGGGTCTGAGACAGGGAGCCAGGTGATCTGGCTCGGTGGGTACCACCACCACAAAACAAGCAATCTGAAACGCTCCAGATTGAGAGTTTTGCAGCAAGTGCAGCTGGACTCAGGATGGTTCAGCTCAGTGGGGAAAGGGCATCTGCCACTACTGAAGCAGTCCACCAATAAGGAGGCAGTTCTAATTGCCTCAAGGAAGTTCACACAGCAGCTCAGCCATGGGCTCAGAGCCTACGGCAGCTCAGCAATGCCTCTGCTGGCAGACTGCGACTAGACTATCTCCATGTGGGGCAAGGCATCTATGAAAAAAGGCAGCAGCACACCAGGAACTTATAAATAAAGCCTGACCTTCCTAGGACAGAGCACATGGGAAAAGAGGCGGTTATGAGTTCCGCTGCAGCAGACTTAAACGTACCTGCACAGCAGCTATTCATGGAACAACGGAGCTCCCAGCACAGCACTTGAGCTCCTATAAGAGACAGACTGTCTCCTCAAGCAGCTCCCTGACTCCCATATACCCAAAGAGACACTTCAAAAAGTAGAGCTCAGGCCAACATGTGGCAGGTACCCTTCCGGGATGAAGATAACAGATGAAGAAACTTGCAGCAACCCTTACTGTTCTGCAGCTGCCGCAGGTGATCCCCAAGCAAGCAGGGTCTGGAGGGGACCTCCAGCAGACCTGCAGTAGAGGGGCCTGACTGTTAGAATGAAAACTAAGAAACAGAAAGAAATAGCTTCAACATCAACAAAAAGGATGTCCACACAGAGAACCCATTTGGAAGTCACCAACTACAAAGACCACAGGTAGATAAAGCCAAGAAGATGGGAAGAAAACAGCACAAAGAGGATGAAAACACCAAACACCAGAACACGTCTCCTCCTTCAAGGGATCAAAACTCCTCACCAGCTAGGGAACAAAGCTGGATGGAGAATGAATCTGATGGAATGACAGAAACAGGCTTCAGAAGGTGGGTAATAACAAACTTCTCAGAGCTAAATGAACATATGCTAACCCAATGCGAAGAAACTAAGAACCTTGAAAAAAGTTAGATGAAATGCTAAGTAGAATAAACAACTTAGAGAAGAATATAAGTGACTTGACAGAGCTGAAAAACACAGCATGAGAACTTCCTGAAGCATACACAAGTTTCAATAGCCAAATCGACCAAGCAGAAGAAAGGATATCAGAGACTGAAGATCAACTCAATGAAATAAAACGAGAGGGCAAGATTAGAGAAAAAAGAGTGAAAAGAAATGAACAGAGCCTCCAAGAAGATGGGATTATGTGAAAAGACCTAATCTATATTTGATAGGTGTACCTGAATGTGACGGAGAGAATGAATCCAAGCTGGAAAACATTCTTAAGGATATTATCCAGGAGAACCCATCAGACTCACAGAAGATCTCTTGGCATCACACACTGGGGTCTGTTGAGGGGCAATAGGGGAGGGGTAGGGAATAGCAGGGGCAGAGAGTTGGGGAGGGATAACATGGGGAGAAATGCCAGATATAGGTGACGGGGGGATGAAGACAGCAAACCACATTGCCATGTATATACCCCAGAACCTAAAGTGCAATTATATATATATATATAAGAAAAGTGAACACCTCCAGGATGCAATCTGAAAAACATTGAAAAGAATACCCATGCCAGAAAATTGTGGATTGCTCCTTTCTCTGCTCCTTGGCTTATTTACAGATTATAACTCAAGACTATTCTTGTGAATGTGTATCTGCCTATTCTGAATTTTTTAATATTATCTTAGCAATTTTCCACCAACTGCACCTGACAAACCGTTTAATGTGGCTTTGTCTTACCAAATCCCTTGACAGCAACAGTGACAGCTCTACCAAATCCAATTTCTGCAGTGAGCCTCTAGGTCTACCTCTACACCCTGTAGGTGAGTGTGGGCTATGTTTTGAAGCAGACTGGATGGGAAAGAAAATGTAAAGATAAGAAAGACTTGAAGAGAACATTTTGGGACACATTTTCTACCTCTACACCCTGTAGGTGAGTGTGGGCTATGTTTTGAAGCAGACTGGATAGGAAAGAAAATGTAAAGATAAGAAAGACTTGAAGAGAACATTTTGGGACACATTTATAGGCTGAGAGGAATGGTCCCATGGAGAAGGAATGGAGAGAGGGTCTCCCTGTACCCAGCACTTCTTCCAGGACCACTAAAAACTTTTCTTCCTTAAAAGTAGCTTCATATCACTCTATGAACCAGAGGCAGGGCCAAGATGGTCAACTAGAAGCAGCAGCATTAGGAGGTTCCCATCAGACAAAACCATAATAAACATGTGAATCCTTCACTGGCAACCAAGGTATCCAGTTCTCCCATCAAAATTTACTACTGGAAAACACATTTCAGGATATTATCCAGTAGAACTTCCCCAACCTAGCAAGACAGGCCAATATGCAAATTCAGGAAATACTGAGAACACCATTAAGATACTCCACAAGAAGACCAACCCCAAGACACATAATCATCAGATTCTCCAAGGTCAAAATGAAGGAAAAACTGTTAAGAGCAGCCAGAGAAAAAGGCCAGGTAACCTGCAAAGGGAAGCCCATCAGACTAACAGTAGATCTCTCAGTAGAAACTCTACAAGCCAGAAGAGATCAGGGGTCAATATTCAACATTCTTAAAGAAAAGAATTTTCAACCTAGAATTTCATACCTACCCAAACTAAGCTTCATAAATTAAGGAGAAATAAAATCCTTTCCAGACAAGCAAATACTGAGGGATTTCGTTATCACCAGGCCTGCCCTGCAAGAGCTTCTGAAAGAAGCACTAAGTATGGAAAGGTAAAAGCCACTGCAAAAACACACCAAAACATAGAGAGCAATGACACTACAAAGAAACTGCATCAACTAGTGTGCAAAATCACCAGACACCATCATGATGACAGGATCAATTTAGCACACAGTATTAACCTTAAATGTAAGTGGGCTAAATGCCCCAATTAAAAAACAGACTGGCAAATTGGATAAAGAGTCAAGACCCATTGGTGTGCTGTACTCAGGAGACCCATCTTACATGTAAAGACACACACAGGCTCAAAATAAAAGGATGGAGGAAAATTTACCAAGCAAATAGAAAGAAAACAGGGCTTGCAATCCTAGTCTATGACAAAACAGCCTTTAAACCAACAAAGATCAAAAATCACAAATAAGGGCATTAAATAAGAGTAAAGGGAACAACTCAAAAAGAAAAAGCTAACTATTTTGAATATATATATACATACATACAACACAGGAGCACCTAGATTCATAAAAAAAGTTCTTAGAGACCCACAAAGAGGCTTAGACTCCCACACAGTAATACTGGAAGACTTTGACTTTCCCACTGTCAGTATTAGACAGATCAATGAGACAGAAAATTAGCAAGGATATTCAGGACTTGAACTCAGCTCTACATCAAGTGGATCTAGTAGATGTCTACTGAACTCTCCACCCCAAATCAACAGAATATACATTCTTCTCAGTGCCACATGGCACTTATTCTAAAATTGACCACATAATTGGAAGTAAAACACTCCTCAGCAAATTCTAAAAGAACTGAAATCAGTCTCTCAGACCACAGTGCAATCAAATTAGAACTCAGGATTAAGAAGCTCACTCAAAACCACAAAATTTCATGGAAATTAAACAACCTGCTCCTGAATGACTCCTGGGTAAATAAGGAAATTAATTAAGACAGAAATCAAGAAGTTCTTTGAAATCAATGAGAACAAAATGAGACATTTACACAGCCAACAAATATATGAAAAGAAAGCTCATCACTGATCATCAGAGAAATGCAAATCAAAACCACAATGAGATGCCATCTCATGCCACTCAGAATGGCAATTATTAATAAGTCAGGAAACAATAGATGCTGGTGAGGCTGTGGAGAAATAGGAACATTTTTACACATCAGTGGGGAATGTAAATTAGTGGAAGACAGTATGGCAATTCCTCAAGGACCTAGAACCAGAAATAGCACTTGACCCAGCAATCTCATTACTGGGTATGTACCCAAAGGATTATAAATCATTCTGCTATAAAGACACTTGCACATGTATATTTATTGCAGCACTATTTACAATAGCAAAGACATGGAACCAACCAAGATGCCCATCAATGATAGACTGGATAAAGAAAATGTGGCACATATACACCATGGAATAATATGCAACCATAAAAAGGAATGAGATCATGTCCTTTGTGGGGACATGGATAAAGCTGGAAGTCATCATCCTCAGAAAATTAACAGAACAGAAAACAAAACACTGCATGTTCTCACTCGTAAGTGGGAGTTGAACATTGAAAACACATGGACACAGAGAGGGGAACATCACACACTAGGACTGTCGGGAGTTGGGGACAAGGGGAGGGAACTTAGAGGATGGATCAATAGGTGCAGCAAACCACTGTAGCACACGTAGACACATGTAACAAACCTGCACGTTCTGCTTATGTATCCCATTTTTTTAGAATAAAGGAAAAAAATATGAACCTCCCAGTAAAAATAAAACCCACAGTTTTAAAGCTAAAATCCTTAAATGACTTAATAAGATGTAACTACACCAGCTACAAGATGGCACCCCGTCAGTGATCAGATACAGGCAAGCATCAGCATGCAAAACCAAAAAGGAGCTCAGCAAATGGTGTTAATTTTGCTCAGTTCCAAAGTTTGCAGCAACTCATGGGGCAAAACTAGCCAAATGATCAATAACAGATGGGTTCTAAAACATGGAGCGACCACGAAATGACTTCCTCAATCACTCTAAAGCAGTGGTTCTCAAATTTTGGCATCTATCAGAATCACCTGGAGGCCTTGTTAAACACAGTTTCTGATTCAGCAGGTCTATGGTATTAGAAATCGCATTTCTAATAATTCCCAGTTGATGCTGATGATGCTGGTCTGGAGTCAACTCTTACAGAATGGGTACTAGTCTATAACAGTAATTCTCAACATTGGTGAACATCAGATTTTTTAAAATCTCAATTTCCAGGTGATATTCCAAACCCAATAAAGCTGAATCACTGAGATAAGATATAAGTATCAGTGTTTGTAAATTTCCCCTAACTGATTCCACTTCTAACATGCAGACAAAATTGAGAACCACTGCTCTGAATTCGTCTTTCTTATGAGTAGAGCACAGCTGGCACTTATATCACTTGTTTATATGTTTGGATAATTGTCTCTGTGAAGCTTATCATCCTGAGACCTTATCACCTAAACCTCCACTAGCAGATCTGCATTAGAGCATAGAAATCAGCATTTCAACATTCACACCATCACCACCCACAGTTAACTCTTGCAGGTAGTACAAGAACCACATTTTGAACTTCAGATGACAAAGTTGAAGCCCTTTGTCAAAACATACAAAGATGACTGTAATTTGGCTCCTGTATCCCTATCTCCCTCCTTAGTCTTTCCTTTTGCTTCAGTCAACTTTATTTCCTCCCCTTTCCAAGCAGCACTCATGTATTTCCTGCCACATGCCATTCTCCTGGTCTTCAATGCCCTTTCACCTTTCATCAGGTTTAATTAGTTCATATTCACCCACAATGAATATACAACAAATAAAATAAGAAAGATGCCAAGGGCAGGAAATATTTTTAAATTATAACATTTTAAAACTTGCATATATTAAAAACATTAATATGAAAATGTAAATGTGAAGAAATATTAGCAGCTTAAATGTCAGAAAAAATTGTTGTTATCCTTAATTTTAAAAGAAAAAAATTCTTATGGAGCAGCAGAAAAATGACAAAAACCATAATAGAAAATAGGCAAACAAAAATAAAAAAGCGGTAATTTATAAAATTAAAAAGGTGACCAATAAGCCATTTCTACACGGTAGACATTTTCAACTTCATTAGTAAACAAATAGATACAAGTTAAAACAACTTCTCAGGTTGTCAGAGACAAAAATGCAAAGCACCCATTGATTATAAGGAAGTGGGAAAGAGGCATTTCTAAACACTTCTGATTTGGAGTGGAAATTGGTATAAACTTTCAAGACACCAATTTGACTATATGAACAAATCCCTTTAAAAAGTTATTTCTCTAGAAATGTTTTTTTTACAGAAATAATTATGTACATATGCATGGGCTGGTCAACTGGGATTTTTTGTAATAATCATTTATAGTAGCCTAACTTTGAAAATAGCTTAAATAATCAACAAGAAGAGATAGAATGCTATATATCAAGGAAAGAACAATGGAAGTATCTAACAGCATAGGACAGAGGTTGGCAAACTTTTTCTGTAAATAGCTAGAGAATACATATTTTAGAATTTTCAGACCCTACAATCTTTGTCACAGGTACTCAACTCTGCCATGGTAGCATAAAAGCAGCCACAGGCAACATGTCAATGAAAGGATGTGGCTATATTTCAACAAAAGTTTATTTTAGGACAACAGAATGTAAAATTTATATAATTTTCATGTGTCATAGTCTTCTTTTGAATTTTTTTCAGCCATTTAAAATGTAAAATCCATTCTTATCTCACAAACCCTAAGGAAACAGGTGTAGTTTACCAACCACTGGCATAGGAAAATGTTCATGAAATACTGTTAAAGGATTAAAGTAGGTTACATAAAAGTACATATGGTGAAAAGACTGGAATCAGGTATCTAGGGACGAAACCCTAAGTTTTTTCATAGCTCTATAGGTATAGCCAGGTTTGAAAGTCATTGCAATAAAATGTTAAATAGTGGTTATTTCTGAGAGATGGAACTATGAATGACTTTATTTTTATTTTAACGGTACTTTAGGTTCTGGGATACATGTGCAGATCATGCAGGATTGTTGCATAGGTAAATACGTGGAAATGTGGTTTATTTCCTCCCTCCCCCTGTCACCTATATCTGGCATTTCTCCGCATATTATAACTCCCTGACCTCCCCACTCACCTGCTGTGCCTCCCCAGCCCCCTCAACAGACCCCAGTGTGTGATGCTCCCCTCCCTGTGTCCATGTGTTCTCATTGTTCAACACCCACCTCTGAGTGAGAACATATGGTGTTTGATTTTCTGTTTTCATGTCAGTTTGCTGAGAATGATGGTTTCCAGATTCATACATGTCCCTACAAAGAACAGGAACTCATCGTTTTTTATGGCTGCATAGTATTCCATGGTGTCTATGTGCCACATTTTCCTTGTCCAGTCTATCATCAATGGGCATTTGGATTGGTTCCAGGTCTTTGCTATTGTAAACAGTGCCACAGTGAACATACGTGTGCATGTGTCTTTATAACAGAATGATTTATAATTCTTTGGGTATATACACAGTAATGGGATGGCTGGATCAAATGGAATTTCTATTTCTAGGTCCTTGAGAAATCACCACACTGTCTTCCACAATGGCTGAACTAATTTACACTACCAAAAACAGTGTAAAAGTTTTCCTATTTCTCCATATCCTCTCCAGCATCTGTTGTCTCCAGATTTTTTAATGATCCCCATTCTAACTGTAGCCTGATCCTTGCTAAAATCACTTATTAGTTCCAGGAGTTATTTGTTGGTTCCCTAGGGGTTTTCTACATAGACAATTGTGTTGTCTGAGAACAAAGCAAGTTTTATTTCTGTTTATCCAATTGTATACCTCTTCTTATTGCATTACCTAGGACTTCCAGTATAATGTTGAATAAGAGTGGTGAGAAGGTATGCTGTTCTTTTGATATTGAAGTTGGAGCCTGTAAACATTTATTTTGCTAGTTGGCACAATGGCACAAGTTGGCACAAGTTAAGCCTTGTCAGTAGAGGGCACTGTAGGGATACTGCAAGGTATAACAGAGGAAGGGGCTTCTTTTGCTTGTTTTGGGTGCTTTACTTCTTGCTATGGTGGCATTGCTGTTAGTGGTGTATGAGAGACTCCATGGTACTCATCATGTGGGGAGTTTCTTCAGCATACTTGTGGGTGCGCTTTTGCTCACCGTCCTGAGCCACTGACTGTGAACCAGCTCTGCCTGTGGTGCCCTAGTGATCTTCTCTGCCATCCAGTGGGGTAGATTCAAACTTTCTCTAATGGGAGTAAAATCTCAGTTTTGGATAATGTCCCTCAGCCTTAGAGGGAATAGCTTATCCCTACATTTGCTATTCTTGTATTCTTTTTTTTTCTTTCTCTGTCACCCAGGCTGGAGTGCAGTGGTACTGTCTTGGCTCACTGCAAGATCTCCTTCCCAGGTTCGAGCAATTTTCCTATCTCAGCCTCCAGAGTAGCTGGGATTACATGTTCCCGCCACCACGCCTGGCTAATTTTTGTATTTTTAGTGGAGACAGTGTTTCACCATGTTGGCCAGGATAGTCATGAACTATTCCTATGTTCTTTAGAGTTCTCTTTTACCCCTTTGGGACTTAACTATCTTTTACTAGTTAACAGTTTTTATATTTTCCCTGTTCAAATTACTGGTTTGATTTCTGTCTCCTGACTGGAATGATACAGCTTCTTTTGAGTTTCTAGCTAATATAAACCCCCGGTATGTTTTTGCTCCTTAACCGAATTGCTTTGATTGGATTTGAGGTGAGGAAGAATAGAATGAGGAAAGGGAGGCCTAGTCATGCTGGCAGGCATATTGGTTTTTGGCTCTGTGAGGGCCTCAGGTGTCTTGCCTGGCAAGGTTGGTGTGATGTGGGCAGGACTAACTGGCATGTGGAGCAAATGGGATCTGATATTCTTAAGAACTCTTCCCTGAGGACCCTATATTAGAAATGTGGCTGAGACAGGAGGTTTAAGAGGTGGTGAGCTAGAAGTAATCAACAAGGAAGAGCCATCTTAATTTCTGTCCCAAAGAAAATGAATCTAATTAGTGAGTCCAAACAGGGTTAGGGCCTCTGGTTAAATCCTGAGAAACATCCAGAGTAGCTATGATATTCCATCTGCTTTGGCCTTTAAGCTGCTGGTTGCCTTGTTGATGTCCAGAAAAAGAAGCTTCACAGCCCTGAGGGCTTTTATCTTTCTGATGAGCAGATGAACTATAGATATTTATATGATATTGTTTAAACATTATAAAAAGACATGATATGTTAGGAAATGGTTTGTATAAACTGTACATATCAATTGTTAATATAAATAACTTGCATTATGAGTTTGTTTTCCTTGGTGTGTACACTTTCTCATCCCTGAGGATGTGGATGAGCAAAGTGTTATGTTCCACAGCTTTGCTCCTGCTGGCAATGGCACAGGTGCAGAACTGTGGGCAGAATGAATCAAACAACGATTGCATCACTGCCTCCTGTGTTCGGCTAGGATTGCCGTCAGCGGAGGAAATAGAATTCATTAGTTTTCTTTCAGGGCACATGTAAACATGTGGGTTTCAAAGAATGCATAATGGCACCAAGGAGAAACGGATAAGCTTAGATTTTCCTTTCCCTGAGCAGCTTTGGCAAAACGCGAACTGTTAGGCATTTGGAAGCACTACCTTCGTCAGTAGATATTTGAGAAGAAGGTGTTGCTAGGGCAGAATGCTCCATTGATAACTAATCACAATTTTAATTCTCTCCCAGGAAGATTGGGAAAATAATATTGATTTGTTAAAGAATCCAGAATGCTGTAAATGCTCACAGAAAACATGACCAAATACTCCAACAAGAATTTTAAAGAAGTTAGATAATAATAAAATGCACAAAAATCACTTTCCTGACACATGTGATTAGTTATTTAGTGTGATGAGCTTGGAGCTTCCGTTTTTCATATTTATTTTCCTTTTGGTATTGGCTGTGATAATGCCGTTTGACACACGTGGGGCTCTGGAGTGATGACAGAGCACTGCATTTGGAGAAAAACACAGGCTCTTTAAAAAATATTAATTTCTCCAGGGTTCCTGAGATGAAGGGGGTGCAGGAGAAAGCTTAAGCCCAGGTCTAGATTATTTCCCAAACCAGCCTGATCTTGGATATTCTGGTTGGAATTCTGTGATGAGACTTGAGAATCTGTTTTTAACAAGCACCCAAGTTGCAAACTTGATTCTGCTAGTTTGGAAAACATCCGTCTTTGTGTATATTCAAAAGTGAAGCTTATTTTTATTTTACTCAGATTTCCTTCTTGTCCAGCTTGATTTAGGTTGACATGATTCATTTACATGAATGTGAATATATATACATAGGCTTGGGAATACAGGTCTTGGCATTTGGGAGAAAACATTAAAAAAAAAAAAACCCACCTGGCTGTATTCAATTGAGCAGCTGAAAGGCAAACACCTGGCCTTTTATCTCCAATTATGCTGCTTGGGCTGGTAGAGTGTTTGGGATAAAATGTATTTACACCAAAAACAATCCTTTTTGTTCCTTCCTGATCTATACCTTTTGTCCGTCTTTAAAACGTAACATTTATAGATTTTTTTCTGATTACAAAAATAATTCATGGTCAATGCCACAAATCCCAAGAAAAAACAAAACAAAGCAAAAGTTTATAATTTCACCACGTGGAAATAACCTTACTATATGTTTTCTGAAGATGTAGTGATATGTGATTCTCAGGTTTATAGTAATAATAATCACGATCACTTAGTTAGAAAAAAGAAGTGTAAGTTAAAATAAGAATGTTTAAGGTGACCAGGCACGGTGGGTCATGCCTATAATCACAGCATTTTGGGAGGCTGAGGCAGGTATCGCCTGAGGTCAGGAGTTTGAGACCAGCCTGGCCAACATGGTGAAACCCTGTCTCTACTAAAATTACAAAAATTAGCTGGGTGTGGTAGCAGGCGCCTGTAATGCAAGCTGCTTGGGAGGCTGAGGCATGAGAATATCCTGAACCCAGGAGGCGGAGGTTGTAGTGAGCTGAGATCATGCAATTGCACTCCATCCTGGGGGATAAAGTGAGACTGTCTCCAAAAAAAAAAAAAAAATGTTAAAAGTAACTTATAGAAACTAGAAGTTTGCTCCTGCTACATTTTCATATCTTAAGAATTGCTGATGTATATCAAACTGCCCTTAGAATTTTGAGAGACTATATGATTAGAATTTCTAAATATTGTCTTTTCTTCTAAAGTTGTTATATTTTAGATACCTATTTTTTTTCTCTAAAGAGTTTTTTTTAAACCTTTAGATATCTAAGATTCATTGTAGACTTGTTAAGCATTTATTATGCAAATGCAGCATCTAACAAGAAAGACAAGGCCCTTGTCTCCTATGAGCTTACTGTCTGGGATAGGGGCAAAAAATAAAAGGTAAAGAAATTAACAACACATCTTCAGAGTCTTTGTATTGGGTAGTCAAGTAAAGCCACTCCAAGGAGGTGACATCAGAGTTGACACAGAAAAAACTGAAAGGATCCCAGCCTTGAGAAAATGAGAAAGTCTCTTTCCCTGCTACCATAACGACAGAATGTGTTACAAAGTCATGTTAGTTTGGTTTGGTTTTGAATAACAAACCATTGTAAGTTGATTTTTGCCTAGAGGAAATACTAAATTTTCTTTAGTTTAAAAAATTTGTATTAATTTTACTTCAGTGTATTTTGGAATTGATCATTCTGGATCTATTTTCCAAGGTATCCAGTGAGGCCTTTCAATGGTACATTCACATCTTCCTTTAATTTGGGGAAATTTATTTTTTTAAGTATTATTTTTTCCTCTTTTTTCTATTTTAGGGATTCAAATTATAAATATGATGGATTTTTTTTTGCTTTTGTTCCATTTCAACCACTTTCCTCTGACCATTGTGACTTCTTTTTCTTTTCTTTTTTTTTTTTTTTTTGATAGTCTATTTCGGTCTATGTTTATTTTTTTTTATTTTTTAAATTTTTTATTGGATTTTAGGTTTTGGGGTACATGAGCAGAGCATGCAAGACAGTTGCGTAGGTACACACATGGCAGTGTGCTTTGCTTTTCTTCTCCCCTTCACCCACATTTGGCATTTCTCCCCAGGCTATCCCTCCCCACCTCCCCATCCCACTGGCCCTCCCCTTTTCCCCCCAATAGACCCCAGTGTTTAGTACTCTCCTTTCTGTGTCCATGTGTTCTCATTTTTCATCACCCACCTATGAGTGAGAATATGCGGTGTTTCATTTTCTGTTCTTGTGTCAGTTTGCTGAGGATGATGTTCTCTAGATTCATCCATGTCCCTACAAACGACACAAACTCATCATTTCTGATTGCTGCATAATATTCCATGGTGTATATGTGCCACATTTTTCCAATCCAGTCTATCATCAATGGGCATTTGGGTTGATTCCAGGTCTTTGCTATTGTAAACAGTGCTGCAATGAATATTCGTGTACATGTGTCCTTATAGTAGAACGATTTATAGTCTTTTGGATATATACCCAGTAATGGGATTGCTGGGTCAAATGGAATTTCTATTTCTAAGGCCTTGAGGAATCGCCACACTGTCTTCCACAATGGTTGAACTAATTTACATTCCCACCAACAGTGTAAAAGTGTTCCTTTTTCTCCACATCCTCTCCAGCATCTGTTGTCTCCAGATTTTTTAATGATCGCCATTCTAACTGGCGTGAGATGGTATCTCAATGTGGTTTTGATTTGCATCTCTCTGATGACCAGTGACGATGAGCATTTTTTCATATGACTGTTGGCCTCATATATGTCTTCTTTCGTAAAGTATCTGTTCATATCCTTTGCCCACTTTTGAATGGGCTTGTTTGGTTTTTTCCTGTAAATCTGTTTGAGTTCTTTGTAAATTCTGGATATCAGCCCTTTGTCAGATGGGTAGACTGCGAAAATTTTTTCCCATTCTGTTCGTTGCCGATCCACTCTAGTGACTGTTTCTTTTGCCGTGCAGAAGCTGTGGAGTTTGATTAGGTCCCATTTGTCTATTTTGGCTTTTGTTGCCAATGCTTTTGGTGTTTTGTTCATGAAGTCCTTGCCTACTCCTATGTCCTGGATAGTTTTGCCTAGATTTCCTTCTAGGGTTTTTATGGTGCCAGGTCTTATGTTTAAGTCTTTAATCCATCTGGAGTTAATTTTAGTGTAAGGTGTCAGGAAGGGGTCCAGTTTCTGCTTTCTGCACATGGCTAGCCAGTTTTCCCAACACCATTTGTTAAACATGGAATCCTTGCCCCATTGCTTGTTTTTGTCAGGTTTATCAAAGATTGTATAGTTGTATGTATGTTGTGTTGCCTCCGGTGCCTCTGTTTTGTTCCATTGGTCTATATCTCTGTTTTGGTACCAGTACCATGCTGTTTTGATTACTGTAGCCTTGTAGTATAGTTTGAAATCCGGTAGTGTGATGCCCCCCGCTGTGTTCTGTTTGCTTAGAATTGACTTGGCTATGCGGGCTCTCTTTTGGTTCCATATGAAGTTCATGGTGGTTTTTTCCAGTTCTGTGAAGAAAGTCAATGGTAGCTTGATGGGGATAGCGTTGATTCTGTAAATTACTTTGGGCAGTATAGCCATTTTCACGATATTAATTCTTCCTAACCATGAACATGGAATGTTTCTCCATCTGTTTGTGTCCTCTCTGATTTCGTTGAGCAGTGGTTTGTAGTTCTCCTTGAAGAGGTCTCTTACGTTCCTTGTGAGTTGTATTCCAAGATATTTTATTCTTTTTGTAGCAATTGCGAATGGCAGTTCGGTCTTGATTTGGCTTTCTTTAAGTCTGTTATTGGTGTAGAGGAATGCTTGTGATTTTTGCACATTGATTTTATATCCTGAGACTTTGCTGAAGTTGCTTATCAGTTTCAGGAGTTTTTGGGCTGAGGCGATGGGGTCTTCTAGGTATACTATCATGTCGTCTGCAAATAGAGACAATTTGGCTTCCACCTTTCCTATTTGAATACCCTTTATTTCTTTTTCTTGCCTGATTGCTCTGGCTAGAACTTCCAGTACTATATTGAATAGGAGTGGTGAAAGAGGGCATCCTTGTCTAGTGCCGGATTTCAAAGGGAATGCTTCCAGTTTTTGCCCATTCAGTATGATATTGGCTGTTGGTTTGTCATAAATAGCTTTTATTACTTTGAGATACGTTCCATCGATACCGAGTTTATTGAGGGTTTTTAGCATAAAGGGCTGTTGAATTTTGTCAAATGCCTTCTCTGCGTCAATTGAGATAATCATGTGGTTTTTGTTTTTGGTTCTGTTTATGTGGTGAATTACGTTGATAGACTTGCGTATGTTGAACCAGCCTTGCATCCCCAGGATGAATCCTACTTGATCATGATGAATAAGTTTTTTGATTTGCTGTTGCAATCGGCTTGCCAATATTTTATTGAAGATTTTTGCATCTATGTTCATCATGGATATTGGCCTGAAGTTTTCTTTTCTCGTTGGGTCTCTGCCGGGTTTTGGTATCAGAATGATGTTGGTCTCATAAAATG
The DNA here is from genome assembly GCF_049354715.1 of Callithrix jacchus. Classification (NCBI taxonomy): domain Eukaryota; kingdom Metazoa; phylum Chordata; class Mammalia; order Primates; family Cebidae; genus Callithrix; species Callithrix jacchus. The sequence goes on from NC_133524.1 coordinate 26,080,118, forward strand.
ATTTGGGAAGGATTCCCTCTTTTTGGATTGTTTGAAATAGTTTTAGAAGGAATGGTACCAGCTCCTCCTTGTGTGTCTGGTAGAATTCGGCTGTGAACCCGTCTGGACCTGGGCTTTTTTTGTGTGGTAGGCTCTTAATTGCTGCCTCAACTTCAGACCTTGTTATTGGTCTATTAATAGTTTCAGCTTCCTCCTGGTTTAGGCTTGGGAGGACACAGGAGTCCAGGAATTTATCCATTTCTTCCAGGTTTACTAGTTTATGCGCATAGAGTTGTTTGTAATATTCTCTGATGATGGTTTGAATTTCTGTGGAATCTGTGGTGATTTCCCCTTTGTCATTTTTTATTGCATCTATTTGGTTGTTCTCTCTTTTCTTTTTAATCAATCTGGCTAGTGGTCTGTCTATTTTGTTGATCTTTTCAAAAAACCAGCTCTTGGATTTATTGATTTTTTGAAGGGTTTTTCGTGTCTCAATCTCCTTCAGCTCAGCTCTGATCTTAGTTATTTCTTGTCTTCTGCTGGGTTTTGAGTTTTTTTGATCTTGCTCCTCTAGCTCTTTCAATTTTGACGATAGGGTGTCAATTTTGGATCTCTCCATTCTCCTCATATGGGCACTTATTGCTATATACTTTCCTCTAGAGACTGCTTTAAATGTGTCCCAGAGGTTCTGGCACGTTGTGTCTTTGTTCTCATTGGTTTCGAAGAACTTCTTTATTTCTGCCTTCATTTCATTGTTTACCCAGTCAACATTCAAGAGCCAGTTGTTCAGTTTCCATGAAGCTGTGCGGTTCTGGGTCGGTTTCTGAATTCTGAGTTCTAACTTGATTGCACTATGGTCTGAGAGGCTGTTTGTTATGATTTCAGTTGTTTTGCATTTGTTGAGCAGTGCTTTACTTCCAATTATGTGGTCAATTTTAGAGTAGGTGTGATGTGGTGCTGAGAAGAATGTGTATTCTGTGGATTTGGGGTGGAGAGTTCAGTAAATGTCTATCAGGTTTGCTTGCTCCAGGTCTGAGTTCAAGCCCTGGATATCCTTGTTGATTTTCTGTCTGGTTGATCTGTCTAGTATTGACAGTGGAGTGTTAAAGTCTCCCACTATTATTGTGTGGGAGTCTAAGTCCTTTTGTAAGTCATTAAGAACTTGCCTTATGTATCTGGGTTCTCCTGCATTGGGTCCATATATGTTTAGGATCGTTAGCTCTTCTTGTTGTATCGATCCTTTTACCATTATGTAATGGCCTTCTTTGTCTCTTTTGATCTTTGTTGCTTTAAAATCTATTTTATCAGAGATGAGAATTGCAACTCCTGCTTTTTTTTTGCTTTCCATTAGCTTGGTAAATCTTCCTCCATCCCTTTATTTTGAGCCTTTGTGTATCCTTGCATGTGAGATGGGTTTCCTGGATACAGCACACTGATGGGTTTTGGATTTTTATCCAATTTGCCAGTCTCTGTCTTTTGATTGGTGCATTTAGTCCATTTACATTTAGGGTTAATATTGTTATGTGTGAATTTGATACTGCCATTTTGATGCTAAGTGGCTGTTTTGCCTGTTAGTTGTTGTAGATTCTTCATTATGTTGATGCTCTTTAGCATTCAGTGTGATTTTGGAATGGCTGGTACTGGTTGATCCTTTCTATGTGTAGTGCCTCTTTTAGGAGCTCTTGTAAAGCAGGCCTGCTGGTGACAAAATCTCTGAGTACTTGCTTGTTCGCAAAGGATTTTATTTTTCCTTCACTTCTGAAGCTCAGTTTGGCTGGATATGAAATTCTGGGTTGAAAGTTCTTTCTTTAAGAATGTTGAATATTGGCCCCCACTCTCTTCTGGCTTGTAGTGTTTCTGCCGAGAGATCTGCTGTGAGTCTGATGGGCTTCCCTTTGTGGGTGACCTGACCTTTCTCTCTGGCTGCCCTTAGTAGTCTCTCCTTTATTTCAACCCTGTTGAATCTGACGATTATGTGCCTTGGGGTTGCTCTTCTTGCGGAATATCTTTGTGGTGTTCTCTGTATTTCCTGCAATTGAGTGTTGGCTTGTCTTGCTAGGTGGGGGAAATTTTCCTGGATGATGTCCTGAAGAGTATTTTCCAGCTTGGATTCATTCTCTTCGTCCCCTTCTGGTACACCTATCAAACGTAGGTTAGGTCTTTTCACATAGTCCCACATTTCTTGGAGACTTTGTTCATTCCTTTTTGCGCTTTTTTCTCTGATCTTGGTTTCTCGTTTTATTTCATTGAGTTGGTCTTCGACTTCAGATATTCTTTCTTCTGCTTGGTCAATTCGGCTATTGAAACTTGTGCTTGCTTCGCGAAGTTCTTGTATTGTGTTTTTCAGCTCCTTTAATTCATTCATATTCCTCTCTAAGTTATCCATTCTTGTTATCACTTCCTCGAATCTTTTTTCAAATCTTTTTTCAAGGTTCTTAGTTTCTTTGCATTGATTTAATACATGATCTTTTAGCTCACAAAAGTTTCTCATTATCCATCTTCTGAAGTCTAATTCCATCATTTCGTCACAGTCATTCTCCGTCCAGCTTTGTTCCCTTGCTGGTGAGGAGTTTTGGTCCTTTCTAGGAGGCGAGGTGTTCTGGTTTCGGGTGTTTTCCTCCTTTTTTCGCTGGTTTCTTCCCATCTTTGTGGATTTGTCCGCTGGTCGTCTGCGTAGTTGCTGACTTTTCGATTGGGTCTCTGAGTGGACACCCAGACTTTTGATGATGAAGTATTTCTGTTGCTTGTTTTTCCTTCTACCAGTCTAGCCCCTTCACTGTACGACTGCTGAGGTCCGCTCCAGACCCTGCTTGTCTGGGGTGCACCTCTAGCAGCTGTGGCACAGCGAGGGATGCCACCAGTTTCTTTTTCTGCTATCTTTGTCCCAGGATGATGCCTGCCTAATGTCAGTCTTTTGGATATAGAGGGGTCAGGAAGCTGCTTGAGGAGACAGTTTTTACTTTATAGGAGCTTAATTGCTGAGCTGTGAGCTCTGTTGTTCATTCAGGGCTGTTAGGCTGCTATGTTTGATTCTGCTGCAACAGAGCTCATTAAAAAAACTTTTTTTTTTTTTTTTTCTCAAATGCTCTGTGTTGAGGGGTTTGGGCTTTATTTTTGGATGTCCGTTGAGGTCCTGCCCAGCTAGGACGCAGACTAGCCACTGTTTGCCTGCCGAGTCTCCGCCCTGCTGTTGTGTGATTCGCCCTGTTCCTGCAGGCTCTGCTGTGTTCTCCGCCACGCCCTGCGGCGGAGTCTCTCTGTTGTAGCGGGTTGCCTCGGCAACGGCAGGCTGTGTCAGCAGTGGGCGTGTGTCTCAGTAGGGACGGGTTGCCTCAGCAACGGCTGGCTGCATCAGCAATGTGCGTATATCTCAGTTGGGGCGGGTTGCCTCGGTAATGGTGGACGCCCATCCCCCTCAGAGCATCTCGGGCCGTCTGCACGGGGCTTGTTTGAAATAGCAGTTTTATTCGTCCCACTGGGCCACCCCTAACCCTCTGTCCCTGTGATCCTCTGGACTGGCCCACTGTCCAAGTCTAGCTCAGTCTCAAGTCCAGCCCTCTCACGTCTCCGGTTGCCAGTTCAACGGGGCACCCGGACAAGCGCGCCCTGTGGGGAGCACTGGGTAGGGCCGGCTGCCGCCACCCCGGCTGCCGCCTTCGCCAGGTGGAGGTTCTGCCTGGCGTCCCGCGTCTCCTCTTCACTCTGGAATTTCCCCGTTCTGTGGGCAACAAAGATCAGTCTGGAAATGCAGCTGACTCACCTCTCCGTGGACACAACGAGAGCTCCAATCCTGGGTTGTTCTCACAGCGCCATCTTGAGTCGAGTCCTCAACTTCTTTTTCATCTCACTTTATTCTTTTGGTTGTTTGTATGACTTTCTTCAATGCCTCTTATTATATGTACATTTGAATATGCTCACCCTTGGGTACTGTATAACTTAGTCTCTCTGATATGATTTTGTCTTTTATTCTATTGCTTTCTGTAGTTCAATTGAATATCTTTCTTTCTTTCTTTTTTTTTTTTACTTTTTTGATCCATTTCTGTTTTTTGATTTCAAAATTTTCTGATTCAAGGAGTTTCCTCAAATTCCAAAATGGTTGTTTCGGGCTGGAATAATTCTATTTCTCCCTTTTTAAAAAATTCTGTCACTTATCATGTTATTGCTCTACAGAAGACATGAATTTTTCATTCACTCAAAAAGAAAAAATATTTAATTCCGTTTTCAGTGTTGTGTTAAAGTGCTCTTCTGTTGCAAGCCTATTTTTTTTTTTTTTGAGACAGAGTTTTGCTCTGTCACCCACACTGGCATGCAGTGGCATGATCTCTGCTTACTGCAACCTCCACTTCTCAGGCTCAAGCAATCCTCCCACCTCATCCTTCCAAGTAGCTGGGACTACAAGCACATGCCCCCATACCCCAGCTATTTTTGGGGGATTTTTTTTGTAGAGGTGGGGTTTTGTCATGTTGCCCAGGCTGTTTTTGAACTCCTCAGCTCAAGCAATCTGCCTGCCTTGGCCTCCAAAAGTGCTGGGATTACAGGCCTGAGCCTCTGCTCCTGGCCACAAGGCTATTTTTTAGAGAGAGTTTTTATCAGTTAAAATATTTTGTTTTCAATCTGACTTGCTACTGCTTGTGTACGTTGTATACATACAGTTCATTGTTAGGTTTGAAGCAGTTTGGAGCAGTTTACATGATTGTTATTTTAGGCTTTCCTTCATGTCTCAGTTTAGGAAAATGTATATTTAAAGCATTTTTAGGGGGACGGATTGAGGGGAGGTTGGCAAGGGTTGTGTGTCATTTTGAGTTTTTGAGCTCTTTTCATTTTGTAGTATTGTGAATTTGTTTCTTGTTTGTTTTCTCCTCATTATCCAGTTTTCAAAGGGTGTCTCTTCCTCCATTTTTACCATTTTCTCCCAGAAGCACTGCCTTTCCAAGACAGCCACCTTACGTCCCATAGAATTTTTAAGTCCCTTCCTGGCAGACATTGCTCCTATCTACATGGACTTTTAGCTTTTTGTAATTCTGGTAGACTTTGGGTTTTGAGAATGATTTCAGTTGAATATTAGGTCCTTTGTTATCTTCTTCCCCTGTACAGTTTTTATGAATCATCCTAGCTTTCTGAAAATGCTTGTGGGGTGACAGGTAACTGTGCTGGAATTTTTTTTAACCCACAGTTAATTTGAGGTTCAAAGTATTTTTAAAAAATATATATTTTATTGAATTTTAGGTTTTGGGGTACATGTGAAGAACATGCAAGATTGTTGCATAGGTACATACATGGCAATGTGGTTTGCTGCCTTCTAGTAATGATGAGCATGGGACTTTTGTGGTTTTCTGTTTTCTTCTTTTTGATCTTTGTAGTTTTGGGAAGCTATGTAATGCAAATAAATGCTAGTTTAGGTGGCTACACTTACCTCACTGAATTGCCATTCTTTAATGGAGAAGCTTCATCTCACATTAGAAGTATTTTACGTCTCATGGAAAATCTCCTTCCAATATTCTAAAACCTTTTAAACCTTTTTTTATCCTGGTCAGAGTGGGACCTAGCAGATAGATAGAGGAGTAGAAAATAGGGATCTAAGAGCAATACAGAAGCTATTACAGTTTCTCAGAAATGCATTAATTTGTCAAAAATGAACAATAGCAGTAAATTTTTTCTATAATGGGATTAGCATTTTATAGCAGCCTTTTAATAATACGAATTTTTTAAAATATACCTTCAAAGTGCTTTCACATCAATTGAATTATTTACTTGTGAATTAGGCAGTAGTTCTTATAGGCTTTCTGGCTATCACTTAGCGTGAAGATAAAGCAGGTAATTCAGGCAGTATTGCTCTATTCCTAGATGCTTGTTTGCAGCCCCTATAAACATTAGCTGGAAATAATTTCCTCACCTTATTCATCACTGTGCCTTTAACATGTATTTTCAAGTGGGAAATGCAATTGGTTGAACTATAATACATAATGTATTTGTGAAAGTGACTTCATATTACCAGCGGTCTTTGGGAGTGTGAAAATAATAGAAGGTATTTGATATGGTTTGGCTCTGTATCCCCACCCAAATCTCATGCTGAATTGTAATCCCCAGTGTTGTAGAAGGGGCCTGGTGGGAGGTGATTTAACCATGGGAGTGATTTCTAATGGTTTAGCACCATCCCCCTAGTGCTGTCTCTTGATAGAGTTCTCACTATAAAAATACAAAGATTAGCCAGGCATGATGGTGGGTGCCTATAATCCCAGCTACTAGGGAGGCTGAAGTGGCAGAATCACTTGAACCCAGGAGGTGGAGGTTGCAATGAGCCAAGTTCATGCCACCAGCCTGGGTGACACAGTGAGACTTCATCTCAAAAAAAAAAAAAAAAATAGTGTGTAGCACTTCCCCCACCCCCCAGCTCTCTCATAAGAAGATGTGCCTGCTTTCCCTTCAATTTCTACCATAATTATAAGTTTCCCGAGGCCTCCCCAGCCATGCTTCCTGTACAGCCTGCAGTTCTGTGAGTCAATTAAATCTCTGCTTCATAAATTACCCAGTCTCAGGTAGTTCTTTATAGCAATGCAAGAATAGACTAATTCAGTATTGGCATCTTACTCCTTTAATATTATAGTTCACTGTCATTTAAAACAGTATTTTTTGGTAACATTATTCTGATAATTTTGCTTACTGGAATATTATTAGATGGACTAATTATCTTCCTAAAATATGAGTGTTACACAATTATTTTGTTGATGTGATGAGCTTGTAACTATTTTTTAACCATCTTAAGCATTTTTAAGTGTATAGTTCAGTACTGTTAAAAATATTCACATTTTTAAGAAAGAGATCTCTGAAACATTTTCCTCTTTCATATCTGAAATCTACTTATTAAACAAGAGTTCTTTTTTACCCCCATTTCCAGCCCCTGGTAGCCACCATTCTACTCTGTTTCTATGAATCTGATGACTTATATACTTCAGATAAGTAGAATCATACATTTTTCTTTTTGTGACAGACTTATTTCACATAGCATAATATGTCAATGTATAACATTAAGAAAGACTTTTATATTGTCTACCTTTATAAACTATGGGGTAAAGAAGACGACTGTGTTAAGTTAATTAATAATGAGAAGATAAGTCTATGAATTATACACTAAATGTTTAATTCTAGTTAACCGTTGGTCATTCCCAGTGTTATTTACAATGTACAGTTTTGGGTTAATTTCATAAAATAAATACTCTATCATAATTAATATTAAAGGCAATTGAATGAATTTTCTGAAGCTACATTCTAAACTTATCTAGAATTCAAGATAGCTGGCTAAATATAGCTAGGTTGTGCCTCTTCCGTGGAGAGGAACCAAAATATCAAATAAATCTTCATACTTCAAACATACCTTTTATGAGAAAGCACTGAAATTTAACAAAGAGGCAATGGAAGGCACCATGGTTAAAGAGGGGCTGCTTGCTCAGAGTTGCTGCTGGGTGCCAGGAACAGACCCCAGACCTACACCTGGACCCAAGGAAGGGTAAGTGAAGGAACACCACAGCATCACATTCACACCATGGATCTGAATTCCTAGCTGTGGGAGAGTTCCATGACTACCACAGACCTTTGGATTGGCAGATACCTGGAGACCACACAGAGGCACTGCTTGCAGTCACGTGGAGCCCGAAGGTCTTTACTGTATTGAACAGTTGCTGGAAAACATGATGCTGGGCTCCCACCCCCTAAGGCTCTGCATCGTGTCCTAAGCAGATGCAGCCATTACTGTCTGCTGGGCTGAGAAGTGATCAGGGCCCAGGCATGCTCATGTGCCCCATAGACAGGTCCCACCACCATCGCTGCAGGACTAAGGTGCATCTGAACCATGTGTGTCATGCTTGCTAGTTCTTCCCAAGATTGCCTGCTTGGCTGTTTCCACAGGGAATCCCCACAGCATAGCCTCTATTGCCCTTCCTAAGTATTTTGTTGGTGACCTGGGAGCAGTTCTTTCCTCCCTACCAAATCCAATACTTGAGCCTGAGAGGCTAGAGGAGAAATCCACTGGCCTTGTCCCAGTTCCCCAGGACATGAGTTCACTACCCAGGGGTATAGAGATGAGACTTGTGGTATAATCTCTAGCAGGGGAGGAACCCTCACTCTCAGAACATGGAAAAGTGTGAGGTGTGGGCTTGTGTGGTGGCATGGAAACTAGGTAGTCCTCCCTTCATCAAACTGGACCATAAAACTCTTAGAAGAAAATATAGAGTGAAAACTCTATGACATCGGATTTGGCAGTCATTTTCTGGATATGACACAAAAGGCCCAGACAACAAAAGAAATAAATAGATAAATTGGGCTTTATGAAATGAAAGCATTTGTCATCAAAAGATAGTATCAACAGCATAAAAAGCAGCCCACAGAATAGGAAAAATACTTTCAAATCATTTATCTGATAAGGGAGTAATATCCAAAAATATACAGAAAACTGCTAAAATTCAACAAAAAACCCACAAATAACTCAATTCGAAAATGGGCAAAGGACTCGGATAGATATGTCTTCAAAGAAGCTATACAAATGGCTATTAAGTACATGAAAAGATGCTCAACAATACCAACGAGGCAAATGCAAATCAAAACTCAATGAGATATTGCCTCACACCCATTAGGATGACCACTATTATAAAAAAGCAGAAAGTAACAAGTGTTGGGGAGGTAATAGAGAAATTAGACCCCTTCAGTGTTGTTTCCAGGAATGTAAAATGGCACAACCACTTTGTGAAACACTATGGCAGCTCCCCAAAACATTAAAAATAGTATTATCATATGATCCCCCAGTTCTACTTTTGTGTATATACCAAAACAAATTGAAAGTAGGGTCTCAAAGAGATTTTGTGCATCCATGTTTATAGCAACATTATTTACAATGACTAAAACATGGAAGCAATCCATGTGCCCATTGTTGGATGAATTGCCAAGCAAAATACCTACAATGGAAGATTTTTCAGCTTTAAAAAGACTGAATTTCTGACAAAATGCTACCACATGGATGAACCTAGAGGACATTATGCTAAGTGAAATAAACTATTCACAAAAACAAAAATACTGTGTGATTCTCTTAATGAAGTACATAGAGTAGACAAAATTATAGACAGACAGTAGAATTGTGGTTGTCGAGGGGCAAGGGGAGGAAGAAATGGGGAGTCATTGTTTAATGGGTCTAGAGTTTCAGTCTTACAAGATGAAAAGTGTTAAGATGGTCAATAGTGGTGATGGTTGCACCATATTATGGCTATTTAATACCACTGTACACTTACAAGTGGTTAAGATGGTAAATTTTATCTGTATGTTACCACGAAAATTGGAAAAATAGATCTACAACAGTAATACTTTTAGAAGAATAAAATTGTACTAGAAATACCTTAGGCAAAGGAACATTTAAACTTTGAGCCATTTTCAGTCTTCAGGGCCAACATGATGAGATGGTAACGGTTTGTAATAATAATATTTTTCAAATCAAACAAATATGTATTTTAATATGTCCAAGTTTGGCCTAAAGAGGAAAAATACACTTTTCCTGTTTTGTTATTTCTAAGAAGAAACTCAAAATAATGAACTATATCCTCAAACTACTGTGAGATTTAAACTACTTTAACCTGGTTGTATTCCACTTACACCCCTGTTAAAGAGCTGATATGTGTTACATGGTTAGGATAATGGTAGCATATTATCAGGTTGGCAGATGCTCAGTAATCATTTTTATCCCCATTAGGCAACAACAGATACAAAATAAAAGGATACCTGTTGGTGTTCTTACCTGGGTCTGAATTAGAAGGCACTAGCACTCATTTTTCCAGACAGTGGGTGACTCAGAGGAGTTTTGACATTGTTCATGATGATAGCTGCATGTAAATACTTGGATAATCCTGGAGAATCCTACTGCCCAGCCCAATGTTTCTGTTTAGGCAGTTCCTTCTCCTGCTGTATTTGCAAGCACCAGAGAATATTTATAAACCTATAGTACAGGAATTAGATTCAGGAATCACAAGTCACGTCAGTATTATTTCTGCATTTTTAATGCACGAGAAGCAAGTATTTTAAAACTTAGGAATGTATTATTTCAGAGCTTCATAATATGCTAGGTAGCTTATTCAGGCCAATAGTGGATTATCCAATGACATAGTCATAAAAAATTTATTCATGAAAAAACAGTAAGAATCCTTACTTTTGTGAGGGTTGGTTTTTTTTTTTGAATTTTACGTAGATTTGTATACCCATATAGCAGAGATAATACAAAGTGGAATTATTCCATTTCACTTCTACTAGATTTTGTTCCCTGAAATGTAACTATAAATAAATATTTTAAAATGCTCTATATCTTAAACATTCAAATGACTTCATTATTTAAAGATTTTGCTTTGTGAGAAGACATGTATTACATGGAAGGCACATCATTACATTAATTTGTCAAACATTTTTGAAAATCATTTTCTGGAATTTCCTACAAGCTGGTTTTTGTGTCATGTGAAAAAGAATAGTCATATCTTACATATCACAGAACTAGTGAATAGATAGACTAATATCTCTTTTAAAAACTTAATTACAATTTTCTAATCTTTAGAAGCAAAAACAAAGTCACCTGAAACAACTTTGTATTTCAAGCATAATAAGTATAGATTGAAAGTAATAAAACCATATTTAGCTAGTAGTCTCTTTTTTGAACTAATTTCTGAAGATGTCTATGAAAATTAGCAAGAAGTTTGAATTGTTGCTATTTTTCTTTTTTGAGACAGAGTCTCACTATGTTACCCATGTTGGAGTGCAGTGGTGTGATCTCAGCTCACTGCAACCTCCGCCTCCTGAGTTCAAGTGATTCTCCTGCCTCAGCCTCCTTAGTAGCTGGGATTGTAGGCATGCACACCCATGCCCAGCTAATTTTTATATTTGTAGTAGAGATGGGGTTTCACCATGTTGGCCAAGCTAGTCTCAAACTCCTGACCTCGGGTTATCCATCCACCTCAGCCTGCCAAAGTGCTGGGATTACCGCCCCGACCATGAATTGTTGCTATTTTTAAAAAGCAGCAACAATTCAGAATACTGAGGTATTCTGAACATAGAACAAAAGCAACAATCTAATATATGTCTTCAGGAAGTTTTTATATTGGCTAATGCATAATTGCCTTGTGTATTAGTATATACACAGAAATTTCTTGAATCAAGTAATTTTAAGAAGTTAGGAATTCACCTATAGTCTTGATATAAATTTGCCTAATGAGCTTCTCTCTTTTTTTTAATCATACTTTACATTCTGGGGTACATGTGCAGAGCATGCAGGACTTTTGCATAGGTACACACATGGCAATGTGGTTTGCTGCCTCCATCCCCCCGTCACCCACATCTGGCATTTCTCCCCATGTTATCCCTCCCCAAACTCCCCACCCCCTTGCTGTCCCTCCCTTGGCCCCCCCAACAGACCCCAGTGTGTGATGCTCCCCTCCCTGTGTCCCTGTGTTCTCATTGTTCAACACCCACGTATGAGTGAGAACATGCAGTGTTAGATTTTCTGTTCTTGTGTCAATTTGCTGAGCATGATGGTTTCCAGATTCATCCATGTCCCTACAAACAACATGAACTCATCATTTTTTATGGCTGCATAGTATTCCATGGTGTATATGTGCCACATTTTCCTTGTCCAGTCTATCATTGATGAACATTTGGGTTGGTTCCAAGTCTTTGCTATTGTAAACAGTGCTGCAATGAACATACGTGTGCATGTATCTTTATAGTAGAACAATTTATAATCCTTTGGGTATATACCCAGTAATGGGATTGCTGGGTCAAATGGAATTTCTATTTCTAGATCCTTGAGGAAGCACCACACAGTCTTCCACAATGGCTGAACCAGTTTACACTCCCACCAGCAGTGTGAAAGTGTTCCTATTTCTCCACATCCTCTCCAGCATCTGTTGTCTTCAGATTTTTTAATGATCGCTATTCTAACTGGCATGAGGTGGTATCTCAGTGTGGTTTTGATTTGCATTTCTCTAATAATCAGTGATTATGAGCATTTTTTCATGTTTGTTGGCCTCACATATGTCTTCTTTTGAAAAGTGTCTGTTCATATGCTTTGCCCACTTTTGGATGGTTTTGTTTGTTTGTTTTTTCTTGTAAATCTGTTTTAGTTCTTTGTAGATTCTGGATATTAGCCCTAGTCAGATGGGTAGATTACAAAAAATTTTTCCCATTTTGTTGGTTGCTTGTTCACTCTAATGATTGTTTCTGTTTGTACAGAAGCTCTGGAGTTTAAATAGGTCCAATTTGTCTGTTTTGGCTTTTGTTGCCAATGCTTTTGGTGTTTTAGTCATGAAGTTCTTGCCTATGCCTATGTCCTGAATGGTTTTGCCTCGGTTTTCTTCTAGGGTTTTTATGGTGTTAGGTCTTATGTTGAAGTCTTTAATCCATCTGAAGTTAATTGTAGTGTAATGTGTCAGGAAGGGGTCCAGTTTCTGCTTTCTGCACATGGTTAGCCAGTTTTCCCAACACCATTTATTAAACAGGGAATCCTTTCCCCATTGCTTGTTTTTGTCAGGTTTGTCAAAGATCGGATGGTTGCAGATGTGTGGTCTTGCCTCTGTGGCCTCTGTTCTGTTCCATTGGTCTATATCTCTGTTTTGGTACCAGCACCATGCTGTTTTGATTACTGTAGCCTTGTAGTATAGTTTGAAGTCAGGTAGTGTGATGCCTCCAGCTTTGTCCTTTTTGCTTAGGATTGTCTTGGCTATGTGAGCTCTCTTTTGGTTCCATATGAAGTTTAAGGTGGTTTTTTCCAGATCTGTGAAGAAGGTCATTGGTAGCTTGATGGGGATAGCACTGAATCTATATACTACTTTGGGCAGTATGGCCATTTTCACTATATTGATTCTTCCTAACCATGAGCATGGCATGTTTTTCCATCTGTTTATGTCCTCTCTTATTTCGTTGAACAGTGGTTTGTAGTTCTCCTTGAAGAGGTCCTTTACATCCTTTGTTGTATTTCTAGGTATTTTATTCTCTTTGTAGCAACTGTGAATGAGAGTTCATTTATAATTTGGCTCTCTGTTAGTCTGATATTGGTGTATAGGAATGCTTGTGATTTCTGCACCTTGATTTTGGATCCTGAGACTTTCCTGAAGTTGCTTATCAATTTAAGGAGATTTTGGGCTGAGATGATATGGTCTATGAAATATACAATCATGTCATGTGCAAATAGAGACAATTTGACTTCCTTCTTTCCTAACTGCATACCCTTTATTTATTTTTTTCTTGCCTAATTGCTCTGGCTAGAACTTCCAATACTATTTTGAATGGGAGTGGTGAGACAGGGCACCCCTGTCTAGTGTTGGATTTCAAAGGGAATGTTTCCAGTTTTTGCCCATTCAGTATGACATTGGCTGTGGGTTTGTTGTAAACAGCTTTTATTATTTTGAGGTATGTTCCTTCGATACCTACTTTATTTAGAGTTTTTAGCATAAAGGGCTGTTGAATTCTGTCAAAGGCCTTCTCTGCATCTATTAAGATAATCATATTGTTTTTGCCTTTGGTTCTATTTATGTGGTGGATTACATTTATTGACTTGCGTATGTTGAACCAGCTTTGCATCCCTGGGATGAAGCATACTTGATCGTGATGGATAAGCTTTTTGATGTGCTGTTGCAATCTGTTTGCCAGTATTTTATTGAAGATTTTTGCGTAAATGTTCATCATGAATACTGGCCTGAAGTTTTCTTTTTTTGTTGAGTCTCTGCCGGGTTTTGGTATTGGGATGATGTTGATCTCATAAAATGATTTGGGAAGGATTCCCTCTTTTTGGATTGTTTGAAATAGTTTCAGAAGGAATGGTACCAGATCCTCTTTGTACGTCTGGTAGAATTCAACTGTGAACCCATTTGGACCTGGGCTTTTTTTGGTTGGTAGGCTATTAATTGCTGCCTCAATTTCATCCCTTGTTATTGCTCTGTTCAAGGTTTCAACTTCTTCCTGGTTTATGTTTGGGAGGGTGCAAATGTCCAGGAATGTATCCATTTCTTCCAGGTTTACTGGTTTATGTGCATAGTGTTGTTTGTAGTAATCTCTGATGGTAGTTTGTATTTCTGTGGAATCAGTGGTGATATCCCCTTTATCTTTTTCTGTCGTATCTATTTGATTCTTCTCTCTTTTATTTTTATTAATCTGGCTAGGGGTCTATTTTTTTGATCTTTTCAAAAACCAGCTCCTGGATTTATTGATTTTCTTGAAGGTTTTTCTTTTGTGTGTGTGTCTGTCTCCTACAGTTCTGCTCTGATCTTAGTTATTTCTTGTCTTCTGCTAGCTTTTGAGTTTTTTTTTTTTTTGATCTTGCTCCTCTAGCTCTTTCAATTTTGATGACAGGGTGCCGATTTTAGATATTTCCTTGCTTCTTGTGGGCATTTATTGCTATAAATTTCCCTCTAGACACTGTTTTAAATGTGTCTCAGAGATTCTGGTACATTGTGTCCTCATTCTCATTGGTTTCAAAGAACATCTTTATATTGGCCTTCATTTCATGGTTTATCCAGTCAACACTCGGGAGTCAGTTGTTCAGTTTCCACAAAGCTGTGCGGTTCTGAGTTAGTTTCTTAATTCTGAGTTCTAATTTGATTGCCCTGTGGTTGGAGAGACTGTTATGATTTCCATTCTTTTGCATTTGTTGAGGAGTGATTTACTTTCAATTACGTGGTCAATTTTAGAGTAGGTACAATGCAGTGCTGAGAAGAATGTATATTCTGTGGATTTGAGGTGGAGATTTCTGTAGATGTCTATTAGGTCCCTGATCTGAGTTCAAGTCCTAGGTATCCTTGTTAATTTTCTGTCTCATTGATCTAATATTGACAGTGGAGTGTTAAAGTTTCCCACTATTATTGTGTGGGAGTCTAAGTCTCTTTGTAGGTTTTTAAGAACTTGCTTTATGTACCTGGATGCTCCTGTATTGGGTGCGTATATATTTAGGATTGTTAGCTCTTGATGCATTGATCCTTTTTCTATTATGTAATGGTTTTCTTTCTCTCTTTTGATCTTTGTTGGTTTAAAATCCATTGTATCAGAAACTATGTTTGCAACTACTACTTTCTTTTACTCTCTATTTGCTTGATAAATCTTCCTCCATCCCTTTATTTTGAGCCTATGTGTGTCTGTGCACATGAGATGGGTTTCCTAAATACAGCATACCAATGGGTCTTAACTTTTTATCTAATTTGCCAGTCTGTGTCTTTTGATTGGGGCATTTAGCCCATTTACATTCAAGGTTAATATTGTTATGTGTGAATTTGATCCTGCCATTTTGATGCTAGCTGGATGTTTTGCCAGTTAGTTGATGCATTTTCTTCATTATGTCAATGGTCTTTACCATTTGGTACATTTTTGGAGTGGCTAGTATGTGTCGTTCCTTTCCTTGTTTAGTGCTTCTTTCAGGAGCTCTTGTAAGGCAGGCCTGGTGGTGACGAAGTCTCTCAGCAATTGCTTGTTCATAAAGAATTTTATTTCTCCTTCATTTATGAAGCTTAGTTTGGCTGGATATGAAATTCTAGGTTGAAAGTTCTTTTCTTTAAGGATATTGAATATTGGCCCCACTCTCTTCTGGCTTGTAGGGTTTCCATGGAGAGATCCACTGTGAGTCTGATCGGCTTCCCTTTGTGGGTAACCTGATCTTTCTCTCTGGCTGCCCTTAGCATTTTTTCCTTCATTTCAACACTGGTGAATCTGATGATTATGTGTCTTGGGGTTGCTCATCTTGAGGAGTATCTTTGTGGTGTTCTCTGTATTTCCTGGACTTGAATGCTGGCCTGCCTTGGTAGGTTCGGGAAGTTCTCCTGGATAATATCCTGAAGAGTATTTTCCAGCTTGGATTCATTCTCTCTGTCACATTCAGGTACACCTATCAAATGTAGATTAGGTCTTTTCACATAATCCCATATATTTTGGAGGCTTTCTTCAATTCTTTTCACTCTTTTTCTCTGTTCTTGTTGTTTTATTTCATTGAGTTGATCTTCAATCTCTGATATCCTTTCTTCTGCTTGGTCGATCCAGCTATTGAAACTTGTGTACGCATTGTGAAGTTTTCATGCTGTGTTTTTCAGCTCCATCAAGTCGTTTATATTCTTCTCTAAGCTGTTTATTCTAGTTAGCATCTCATCTAACCTTTTTTCAATGTTCTTAGTTTCTTTGCATTGGGTTAGCACATGGTCTTTTAGCTCTGAGAAGTTTTTTTATTACCCACTTTTTGAAGCCTGTGTCTGTCAATTCATCAGATTAATTCTCCATCCATCTTTGATCCCTTGCTGGTGAGAGTTCTGATCCTTTTTGTGCTGGTTTCTTCCCATGTTAGTGGCTTTATCTACCTGTGGTCTTTGTTGTTGGTGACTTTCTGATGAGGTCTCTGAGTGGACATTCTTTTTGTTGATGTTGAAGCTATTTCTTTCTGTTTCTTAGTTTTCCTTCTAATGGTCAGGCCCCTCTGCTGCAGGACTGCTGGAGGTCTGCTCCAGACCCTGTTTGCCTTGGGGTCACCCACGGGAGCTGCAGAAAAAAGGTGGTTATGAGTTCCACTGCAGCAGACTTAAAGATACCTGCCCAGCAGCTCTTCATCGAACAATGGAGCTCCCAGCACAGCGGTTTCTTCTGTTATCTTTGTCCCAAACGGGTACCTGCCAGATGTGGGGCTGAGCTCTCCTTTATGAGGTGTCTCTTTGGGTATACGGGGGTCTGCGAGCTGCTTGAGGAGACAGTCTGTCCCTTATAGGAGCTCAAGTGCTGTGCTGGGAGCTCCGTTGTTCCATGCAGAGCTGCTGGGCAGGTATCTTTAAGTCTGTTGCAGTGGAACTCATAACCACCTTTTTTCCCAGGTGTTCTGACCCTCTGTGTTGTTCTTGCTGGGACCTGCACTCTGGAGCTGTTCCTATCATGCCATCTTGGATCCCAAAAGCTTCTCTTTTTATAATCTGTACCAAGTGACACTTCAGCACAGCCCCTGCCCAAATGATCAAAGGAACACAGGCTAGACAATGCAAATTGACCTGGTTTTTTATTCTTGTCTTGGTTTGAAAATTCTCCCATAGATTAATTATCTACTATGTGTCTACATGTGAGATATATACATATGTATCTTTTTATGTCAGTGTGTATGTCTGTTCACATCTATCTATATCCATATCTAATCTTTCTGTTTAGTTCTGGGCATGTGTTAAAGTTGCAAAATGGTAGTCTGTAAGCTACCTTTGCTTATGTTTGTTCTTCAGAATATTGACCCACACAGTATTAGAAATTTGAACTATTTAAAAAATCAAATTTTAAAATCCAGCTTTCTGGCTTCCCTTGAACAGTCAGAAGGTCTGGCAATACTGTTCTATTCCATCTCCAACAAATCAGGTAGAACTGCAGGAAGGCTGCTCCTGTGATATGGGCCTTGTGCCCTGACATTCATCCCAGTCTCCATCGCTTCCTATTGCTTCCTGACGTGCAGACCTGGGGGCATTTGTCACTTACCATCTAATATTGGGCCCGAGTTTGAAATCCTTGATGTAAGTCCTTCTAAGGATTTTGGTTTTAACGTTAAGTTCAATGAGGATGGTATTAAGCAAGAGAGTGGCATGGTATGAGGCTGTGGAAATTTGACTGGCTTATTCAGGGGATATTATTCTGCTCCTGTAAAGATAATGTGCTAATTTGCACATAGTTACTTCTTCCAAGCTGAAAGTAGTGGTTATTTGCTGTCTGGCAGGTCTGTGATTCTCCCCCCCTCACTTTTTGGCCAGAAAAGAGTCCCACTGTTTCTAATTTCCCTCAATCAGACTATTTTGTGTATTTGTCTACTGAGTGTGATTTTTCTGTCACCTGGGGCTGCACACATTGTGAAAAACTGAGCTGTTGGACTCATGTGGCTGTGTAAACAACAGAGGTTTGTGCATGTAGCCCCTCAGATTGCCACAAATATGAATTTGATGATGATACTGTGCCCAACATCTTCCTCACTGTTCTCCTGTATGGCCTAGCTTTTTAGACCCAGCTATTAAACATTGAGGTGACAAAAATAAAATTAATATGACAGAATGACAGCCTTGCTTTTGGTAGAACTAAGTGATGCAAATGTCCTTAATTAGATTCAATTCCATATGCCTAGAGAGTAAGCTCTTCTTCTAAAAGATAGAATACTAATGTCTTGCATTGATGAAGGGCCTTTCATCTGGGAGTTTTCTCACAGGGTTTACAGGCCAATATGACACAGTAAAAGCAAAGCAAAGACAACGTCAACCACAAATGGAATGCAACAACTGCTTAATGGTCTGTAACAAAACAGTAGACCAGGAGCTATAAAAAGCTGTTAAAAACATTGTTAATATTTATCTAGAATAGAAAGTGTTATTTGATATGAAAAATTAAATTTTAACAAAAATGAATTTCTGGAGCTTAAGAGTTAGTAGTTCTAAACTCCGACAACAGAAAAAGTAGTCTTCCAATGTGTCAGGATATTTTTATACTTGATCTTTAAAGGTGATTAGAGAGTTTATCTCAATGTCTTTAAGTAATGGCTAGAGGGAAGGGGAGAACTAAGATGTATCTAATCCATCAATGATACTGTGAGGTATATATTATTAGGGATCTTATAGAGATGAGAAAATTGAAGCTCAGAGAAGATGAGGAATGCACCCAAGATAACTCAGTTAGTGGTGAAAGTAGAATTCAAATTAGGTCTGTCTGTTTGATTTCAGGCCCATATATTTTTCCTACTCTGCCATACTACTATTCACAGAAGCTTTTGACACTTCTTGTATTCAAAAACAGACCCTCTGTTTTCTATGTCACAGGTCTTTAGTGTGTCCCGTAAAAAAATTAGATTTCATTTCGTAGAAGCATATGGAAGAGCTAGTCCTGTCACATCTCCAACTGCTTCCTTAACTAACACTGACTTATGTCCCCCCCCAGATGCTGCATATATGGTTTCTGGCTTATCCTTAATGCAGGGTAAGTTCCTTGCCTTACCAAGGGCACTTTTACTAAACTCTTCAAGTGTTTGTTTATGTGGCTTTTTGACTTCGAGTGTGACTTACAGTTCCAACATTGTTCTTATTCTTGCAGTGGCTGTAGAGTTCTAATGCAAACTGTTTCTTGCCTCCCTATCCGAGGGCTACAGAGGTTTTTTAGCCACTGTCTACTGGTTATCCTCTATGAGAAATATTAAGTTACTTAGTAATGTTTTCTTGCCACCGCACCCTTTCCTAGAATGTATATTCTAAAGTAATTTACTTTTGCCCTTATAAGGCAGCCAACAAGCTTATTCTGCTTTTCTTACCATCTCCCCTTCTTCCTTCAAAATTGATAGTTGTATTATATCTACATCACCAAAGCATATAATGATTACATGCTATCCTGTTACCTTTATCCCCGTGTAAAGGAGAAAACGTTTAAAAATACAATACCTTTGCATATTTTCTGGTACTCATGTTTAAGTAAAGTAAATGCATGTGCACTTTTGCAAGGAGGTGCCTGAGGGTTCAATCGGGATAGATGCCTAGGCTTCAAAGCTCTTGAGATCCCCCTTCTGTTACTTTGAAATATTTAAAGAACGTGGAAGAACTAAACCATGTACTTAGTGTAGCTGTTTCTTCATTTATTCTGACAATTTCCTTTATTGGCTTTCCCTGTTTCCACCCCCTTGAATCTGGATCAGCTATCTCTTTCTTTTTCTTTTTTCCCCCTTTTTATAAACCCTGGAGTTCCTACCGTGGGATATGTCCTCAGTGCAGCGTTCTTTACTTTCTCAGAGAGCCTGACCAGCAACTGAAATCTTCTTGCAGGCCTCCTGCATTCACCGCAGGTTGGGGACTGAGAAGCCACCTCCTGTTTCAACTGTTTTTCTCAGATTGGCTCAATGAGTCTTGCATTCCCATTAAGGACACCTCCTCTTCATGGTGATGACTTGGTATTTCTGAATTCCCTAGCTCTGAGGACCATCAGTAATCCCTGTCTTCTCTCCTTTTCCTCTGAGCTCCCACATTCTCCTTACGTCCATCCTGTGTTCTGGATTCATGAGGGATTCATTTGTCACCTTGTTTTTCAATGATATTGTCCTTGACAATTTTCATCAATTTTTATTTGTTTTCATATACTACTGTAGTTCCTTTTTCTGCTTTTGAGAGGATATTAGGGAGATTAAAAATCTACACTGTCTCTACCACACCTTGCTAATGGATGCTAACTTCTTTACTTGTTTCCCTCCTCCTGCCCTCACCGCCACAGTCTGTTTTTAACCCTGAACGAGCCTGCTAAAACTAAGTTAGACCATGTTTGCTGAAAACTCTTCAATGGCTTCCAGCCTAAATGAGAGAAAGCCTGGATTCTTATAGGCTCAATAAAGTCTCCATGAGCTTGTCCTTAATTACGTCTCTTACCTCCTCTCCTGCTATTCTTTCTCTTGCTCACTCTGCCTCTTAATTCTTTTACAAAAAATCTGGCGTGTTTCAAACTTGGGGAGTTTGCATTTGCTGTAACCTGCAACTTGAATGATCTTCCCTAAGTTAGACAATTGGTCCACTTCCTTACTTGCTTCTGGCCTCCAAATGTTACCTTCTCTGTGAAGCCTTCTGTGCCCATCTTATCTGAAATGGCACACTCCATGCCATTTGCTAGGACCTTCCCTGTTGACTGTGTCCTCCTTAGTACCTATCACTTTCTAACCTACTATACCTTTTACTTAAAATTTTGTTCATGGCCTGTCTCCTCACTAGACAGAGATTAATGTCTATTTGGTTTATTGCTGTATTTCCAACTGTAAGAAAAACTTTTGACCCACAGTAGGTACATAATAAACATCAGTTGGATGCATTAATATGGGCAGGAAACAGTGAAATTGTGCAATAAAACTTAAGAATGAGTAGTAGTTATATCTGGCTAGGCACAGGAGATGGGGATAAGACAAGAGCTGACTTTGAACTAGTTCTTGAAGAATGAGCAGGATTTAAACAGATTTGTCTGCTGCTGTGATTTCACGGAGGTCTGCATTTATTTCAGACAGGTGTGTGACATGTTGAAGAGGGGGAAATGACAGGGTGATAAGGCATATGAAGTTGTTAAAGTGATGCCTGGTTTGAGTGTTAATGATTTGGAAGGTGATGGGTCTAGGTGTGTTGAAGGGAGATGTTAAGTTTGGATTGGGTTTTGAACCTTTACGGTTCTTGGCTGCTAGAAACATAAACCAGATAAGGCCATTATAAGAAAAAAGGAAATTTGCTGCAAGGATTGGGGCTCACAGAATTGATGGGAGGTTTGTGGAATCAAGAGCTGGCCAACAGAAACTACTGCAAAAGTTATGCAACAGAAACAATCTGTTAATGCTCCCCATGGACTGAATATTAACCCTCAATGTTTTTTAATATATTCATCTATCTTCTTGCCAGTGGAAATTTGGGTTGTTTTCAGATTTTTGCCATTACAAACAGTGCTGTCATATATATATATGTTTTCTGGTATAGATATATAAGATTTTCTATGGGGTAAAATTGCCAGTTCATAAGATATGTCCATATTCAGCTCTATTAGATAATGCCAAACTGTTTTCAGTTTTATGCCAGATTATGTAAATGTTACTTTGTTCACTTTGTTCCACATCCTTACCCACACTTCTGTTTTTTTAAAGTATATCTTAAAATTTGCATATGGTAAAATTTACTCTTATAAAATGTTACAGTGTATGGGTTTTTAGAAATGCATACAACCTTGTATCTACTACCACAATCAAGATAAAAAACAGTTTCATCACCCCCAAATATTTCCTCTGCTGCCCTTTGTAGTCAATTTCTCCTTCATCCCTAGGTTCTGATAATCATGGATCTGTTCTCTATCCCTATGATTTTGCCTTTTCCAGAGTGTTATATAAATGGAATACTGGGCCTGGTTTCTTTTATTGAACAAAGTGCATTTGATATTCATTCATTTGTTGCATGAATTAGTAGTTCATTCTTTTTTATTTTAATTGTTGAGTACTATTCCATTGTATAGATGTACCACAGTTTGTTTACCCATTCCCTAGGTGAAGATCATTTGGGTTGTTTCCATTTTGGCAATTATGAATAAAGCTGCTATTAATATTTGTGTACAGATTTTTGTGTAAACACGTTTGCATTTCTCTTGCATAAATATCTAAAAGTGGAATTGCTGAGTCATATGGTAACTATGTTTAGCTTTGTAAGAAACTGTCATTCTGCTTTCCAGAGCAGATGTGTGCCACTTAAACACAATAATGAGAGCTCTAGTTGCTCTGTATCCTTGACTGCACTGGGTATTGTCATTTTAAAAAGTCATTCTAGGCTGGGTGCGGTGTCTCACACCTGTAATCCCAGCACTTTGGAGGGCCGAGGTGAGCGGATCATGAGGTCAGGAGATCGAGATCATCCTGACTAACACAGTGAAACCCAGTCTCTACTAAAAATACAGAAAAATTAGCCAGGTGTGGTAGCACATGCCTGTAGTCCCAGCTACTCAAGAGGCTGAGGCAGGAGAGTCACTTGAACCCAGGAGGCAGAGGTTACAGTGACCTGAGATCGCACCACTGCACTTCAGCCTGGGCAACAGAGCGAGACTCCATCTCAAGAAAAAAAAAGTCATTCTAATAGGCATATAGGGGCATCTCATTGTTTTAATTTGCATTTCCCTAATGACAGATGATGTTCAATATCTTAAAAAAGTTTTTTTTAAATTTCCATAGGTTATTTAGGAACAGGTGTTATTTGGTTACATGAGTAATTTCTTTAGTGGTGATTTGTGAGATTTTGGTGCATCTATCACCTGAGCAATATACACTGCACTCTATGTGTAGTCTTTTTTTTTTTTTTTTACACTTTGATATTTATTAACAAAAATTGTCCAGGAAAGGATTGAGTCAAAATTACAAAGTGATAAGACTTAAAATCAAAGTTGTTCTTAACTGTATTACAGTTTCTGGGGGACTTTAATCAGTCCCCAAAGCTATTTTTATCTCCTAGAACAGGACTTAAATGGCAACATTCAAGTGACTGATAGGTTTTAATAGAAACTCTTTTCTTTTGTCAAAGCAAAATACAGTGAAGGTCTTTGTTTTTACATCAAACCCGCTTTCCTAATAAGTGTGTGCATACATGTAGATGGATTGGAATGCAGTAAAGAGAGAAGTTAAACAAAAAGGTTAAAAAAAGAAAAAGGCCAGGAACAGTGGCTCACACCTGTATTACCAGCACTTTGGGAGGCTGAGGTGTGAGGATCGCTTGACCCCCTGGGTTTGAGATCTGCCTGGGCAACATAGGGAGCCCTCCATCTCTACAAAAATTTTTTTTAATTAGCTGGGTATGGGGTACACACCTGTGGTCCCAACTGCTCAGGAGGCTGAGGCAGGAGGACCACTTGAGCTGGGAAGGTTGAGGCTGCAATCAGCTGTGATTGTGTCACTGCACTCCAGCCTGGGTGACAGAGTGAAACCCTTTTTCAGTTACAAAAAGGTGAAATCTTACAAACAGGAAGTGAAAGCTATTGAGGAAAAAGGGTTACTGAACTGCCTAAGAATCATTCATTAAAGTAATCTTCTAGTTCTTTCATATCCATTTCCATAGAGGAATTTAAAGAGGCCAGAGCAGATGATGCATCCTTGGTTTTCTGCATACTTGGTTTGGGTTGAGAAATTTCTGGTTGGATGGGTTCCTTCTTTATGTCTTTACCACCATTTAGAATACGTTGGCTCTCACAAAAGAACTGATTAGGATGATTCAAAGAAAAGCCGCAATCATCCACATTATGTATCATCTCAAAGTATTTCTGACAGGCTACCTGGTAATGTGTCCCCTTTACTAAATCCAAAATCTTTTGCCTGTGTCTGCTTCAGTGGCATAGCTTCTTGAGGGCCCAGACCTCCATCCTCACAAATTTAGTGTGGATCTTAAAAACACAGCTTCCCAAGATGGCAGACAAGGACTGGTCCTATGTGTAGTCTTTAATCCCTCACCCTCTTCCCATCCTTTCCCTGAGTCCCCAAAGTCCATTTTGTCATTCTTATGCTTTTTCATCCTTACAGCTTAACTCCCACTTATGAGTGAGAACATACAGTGTTTGGTTTTCCATTCCTGAGTTATTTCACTTAGAATAGTAGTCTCCAATCACATCCAGGTCACTGCAAATGCCATTAATTCATTCCTTGTTACTGCTGAGTAGTGTTCCATTGTATATCGATACCACAGTTTCTTTATCCACTTGTTGATTGATGGGCATTTGGGTTGGTTCCACATTTTTGCAGTTGCAAATTGTGCTGCTATAAACATGCATGTGCAAGTATCTTTTTCATATAATGACTTCTTTTCCTCTGGGTAGATATCCAGTAGTGGGATTGCTGGATTAAATGATAGTTCTACTTTTAGTTCTTTAAGGAATCGCTACACTGTTTTCCATAGTGGTTATACTAGTTTAAATTCCCAACAGCAGTGTAGAAGTGTTCCTTGTTCCCTGCATCCATGCCAACATCTACCGTTTTTTTGAGTTTTTCATGATGGCCATTCTTCAGGAGTAAGGTAGTATCACATTGCGGTTTTGATTTGCATTTCTCTGATCATTAGTGATGTTGAGCATTTTTTCATGTTTGTTGTTCATTTGTATTACTTCTTTTAAGAATTGTCTATTTATGATCTTAGCCCACTTCTGGATGGGATTGTTTTTTTCTTGCTAATTTGTTTGAGTTCATTGTCGATTCTGGATATTAGTCCTTTGTCAGATGTATACATTGTGAAGAATTTTTTCCCACTCTGTGGGTTGTCTGTTTACTCTGCTGGCTGTTCCTTTTGCTGACCACAAACCCTTTAGTTTAATTAAGTCCCAGCTATTTATCTTTGTTTTTATTGCATTTGCTTTTGGGTTCTTGGTCAAGAAATACTTGCCTAAGCCAACGTCTAGAAGGGTTATTCCAATTTTATCTTCTAGAATTTCTATAGTTTCAGGTCTTATATTTAAGTCCTTGATCTATCTTGAGTTGATTTTTGTATAACATGAGAAATGATCCAGTTTCATTCTCCCACATGTGGCTAGCCAAGTATCTCAGCATCATTTGTTGAAAAGGGTATCCTTTCCCCATTTTATGTTTTTGTTTGCTTTGTCAAAGATCAGTTGGCAGTTGGCTGTATGTATTTGGGTTTATTTATTGATTCTATATTCTGTTCCATTGGCCTATGTACCCATTTTTTCTACCAGTATCATACTGTTTTTGTTACAGTGGCCGATAGTATAGTTTGAAAGCAGGTAATATGTCTCCAGATTTGTTCTTTTTGTTTAGTCTTGCCTTGGCTGTGTGGGATCATTTTTGGTTCCACATGAATTTTAGATTTTTTTTTAATTCTGTGAAGAATAATGATGGTAGTTTGATGGGAATTGCATTAAATATGTAGATAGCCTTTGGCAGTATGGTCATTTTCACAATATTGATTCTATTTATCTGTGGGTAGAATCAATGGGATGGATTCTATCAATGGATAGAATCAATGACATGGGATGTGTTTCCATTTGTTTGTGTTGTCTATGATTTCTTTGAGCAGTGTTTTGTAGTTGTCATCTTTAACCTGTTTGTTTAGGTATATTCCTAAGTTTTTTTTTGCATCTATTATAAAAAAGGTTGAGTTATTGATTTGATTCTCTGCTTGTTCACTTGTTGGGGTATAGAAGAGCTACTGATGTGTGTACATTAATCTTGTATTCAGAAACTTTGCTGAACTCTTTCATCAGTTGTAGGAGCTTTCTGGAGGAGTCTTTGGGGTTTTCTAGGTAAGCAATCATATCAGCAAACAGTGAGAGTTTGACTTCCTCTTTACTGATTTGGGTGCCCTTTATTTCTTTCTGTTGTCTGATTGCTCTGGCTATGACTTCCAGTATTATGCTGAAGAGGAGTGTTGAGAGTGGGCATCCCGGTCCTGTTCCAGTTCTCAGAGGGAATGCTTTCAATGTTTCCCCATTCAGTATTATGTTGGCTATCGGTTTGTCATAGATGCCTTTTATTATGTTGAGGTATGTCCCTTGTATGCTGGTTGTACTGAGGGTTTTAATCGGAAAGCAATGCTGGATTTTGTTGTATGCTTTTTCTGCATCTATTGTGATGACATGATTTTTATTTTAAATTCTGTTTATGTCATATATCACATTTATTGACTTGTGTATGTTAAACCATCCCTGCATCCCTGGTATGAAAGCCACTTGATCAAGGTGAATCATCTTTTTGATATGTTGTTGGATTTGGTTAGCTAGTATTTTGTTAAGGTTTTTAGCATTTATGTTCATCAGGGATATTGTTCTATAGTTTTCTTTTTTGGTGTGTCCTTTCCTGTTTTTGGTATTAGGGTGACACTGGCTTCATAGAATGAATTAGGGAGCATTTCCCTCTTTCTATATCTTGTGGAATAGTGTCAATAGGATTGATACCAATTTTTCTTTGAATATCTGGTAGAATTCTGCTGTGAATCTGTCTGGTTCTGGACTTTTTTTGTTGGTAATCTTATAATTACTATTTCAATATCGCTGCTTGTTATTGGTCTGTTCAGGGTATCTAATTCTTCTTGATTTAAGGTAGGAGGGTTGCATTTTTCCAGGATTTTATCTGTCTCTTGTAGGTTTTCTAGATTATGTGCATAAAGGTATTCATAGTAGCTTTGATCTTTGTATTTCTGTTGTGTAAATTGTAATATCTCCCATTTCATTTCTTGTTGAGCTTATTTGGATTTTCTCTCTTCTTTTCCTGATTAATCTTTCTAATGGTCTATCAATTTCATTTATCTTTTCAAAGAACCATTTTTTTGTCTCATTTATCTTTTGTATTTTTTTTCAATTTCATTTAGTTCTGTTCTGGTCTTGATGTTTCCTTTCTTCTACTGGGTTTGGGTTTGGTTTGTTCTTGTTTCTCTGGTTTCTTGAGGTGTGACCTTAGATTGTTTGTTTGTACTATTTCAGACTTTTTGATGTAAGCATTTAGGGCGATGAACTTCCCTCTTAACACCACCTTTTCTGTGTCCCAGAGGGTTTGATAGGTTGTGTCACTGTGGTTCAGCTTGAAGAATTTTAAAATTTCCGTTTTGATTTCATTTTTGACCCAGTGCTCATTCAGGAGCATGTTATTTAATTTCCATATATTTGCATGATTTTGAGTTTCTTTTGGAGTAGATTTCCAGTTTTATTCCACTGTAGTCAAAAAGAGTACTTGATATAATTTATATTTTCTTGAATTTATTGAGGTTTGTTTTGTGACCTGTCATATGATCTATCTTAGAGAAAGTTCCATGCACTCTTGAATAGGATGTATATTTTGTGGTTGTTGGACAGAATGTTCTGGTTATATCTGTTAAGTCCGTTTGTTCCAGGATATAGGTTAAATCCATTGTTTCTTTGTTGACTTTCTGTCTTGATGACCTGTCTAGTACTGTCAGTAGAGTATTGAAGTCTCCCACTATTATTGTGTTGCTGTCTATCTTATTTCTTAGGTCTATTAGTAATTGTTTTAATAAATTTGGGAGTTCCAGTGTTAGGTACATATATATGTTTAGGATTGTGATATTTTCCTATTGGACAAGGCCTTTTATCATTATCTAATGTTCCTGTTTGTCTTTTTAAAAACATTTATTTATCATAATTTAACTTCTGGGGTACATGTGCAGATTGTGCAGGTTTGTTTCATAGGTATACACATACCATGGTGGTGGTTTGCTGTGTCTATCACCCCGTCATCTATGTTAGGTATTTATCCTAATGCTATTCCTCCATAGTCTCCCCAGCCCCTGCTATTCCTCCCCTAGTCCCCCAACCCCTGGGCCCCAGTGTGTGATGTTCCCCTCCCTGCGTCCGTGTGTTGCGTGTTTGGTTTTCTGTTCTTGTGTCAGTTTGCTGAGAATTATGGTTTCCAATTTCATCCATGTCCCTGCAAAGGACATGAACTCATCCTTTTTAATGACTGCATAGTATTCCATAGTGTATATGTGCCACATTTTCTTTATCTAGTCTATCATTGATGGGCATTTCGGTTGGTTCCAAGTCTTTGCTATTGTGAACACTACTGCAGTAAGCATACATGTGCATGTGTCTTTGTAATAGAATGATTTATAATCTTTTGGGTATATACCCAGTAATGGGATTGCATTACCTGGTGCTTTTGTCTCACAGCTCTTAAGATTTTTTGCCTTTGTCTTAACTTTAGATAACCTGATGACAATGTGCCTAGGTGATGATCTTTTTGTGATGAATTTCCCAAGTGTTGTTTTTGTTTCTTATATTTGGATATCTAGGTCTCTAGCAAGGCCAAGGAAGTTTTCCTCAATTATTACCCCAAATATGTTTTCCAAACTTTTAGATTTCTCTTCTTCCTCAGGAACACCAAATATTCTTATGTTTGGTCATTTAACATAATGTCAGACTTCTTGGAGGCTTTATTCATATTTTCTTATTCTTTTTTCTTTGTCTTTGTTGGATTGGGTTAATTCGAATATCTTGTCTTTGAGCTCTGAATTTCTTTCTTCTACTTGTTCAATTATATTGCTGAGACTTTCCAGAGCATTTTGCATTTCTATACATGTGTCCATTGTTTCCTGAAAGTTTGATTGTTTTTTATTTATATTATCTATTTCCTTGAATATTTCTTCCTTCACTTCTTGTATCATTTTTTGGATATCCCTACATTGGGCTTCACCTTTCTCTGGTGCCTTTCTGATTAGTTTAATAACTAACCTCCTGAATTCCTTTTTAGGTAAATCAGAGATTACTTCTTGGTTTGGGTCCATTGCTGGTAAGCTAGTGTGATTTTTTGGGAGGATGTTAAAGAACATTGTTTTGTTATATTACCAGAGGTGGTTTTCTGGTTCCTTCTCATTTGGGTAGGCTCTGTGAGGAGGAAGGTCTAGGACCCAAGACTGTTGTTCAGATTATTTTGTCCCACGAGGTATTCCATTGATGTAGTACTCTTTCCCCTTTCCTATGGTTGTGGCTTCTTGAGAGCCAAGCTATAGTGATTGTTATCTTTTTTTCTGGATCTAGTCACCCAGCAAGTCTACCAGGCTCTTAGCCAGTACTGGGGTTTGTCTGCACAGAGTCCTGTGATGTGAACTGTCTGTGGGTCTCTCAGCTGTGGATACCAGCACAGTATTTGGGGTGTCTCCTGGGTCCTGCAGGAACAATCTGCTTACTTCAGGGGGTCCGTGGGTCCTCTCCTCAGCATGTTTTCATGTGCTTATTTGTCATTCACACTTCTTCTCAGGCAAAGAATTCTTAGATATGACTATAAAACAGAAATATTGATAGATTCATCTACTGAAACTTGTGTATGCTTTGTGAAGTTCTTGTGCTGTGTTTTTCAGCTGTCAAGTCGTTTATGTTCTTCTCTAAGCTGTTTATTCTTGTTAGCATTTCGTCAAACATTTTTTCAAGGTTCTTAGTTTCTTTGCATTGGGTTAGAACATGTTCTTTTAGCTCAGAGAAGTTTGTGATTGTCCACCTTCTGAAGGCTGCTTCTGTCAATTTGTCAAACTCATTCTCCATCCAGTTTTGTTCCCTTGCTGGTAAGGAGTTGTGATCTCTTGGAGGAGGAGGGGCATTCTGGTTTTTGGTGTTTTCATCCTTTTTGAGCTGGTTTATTCCCATCTTTGTGGAATTATCTACCTTTGGTCTTTGAATTGGTGACTTTTGGATGGGGTCTCTGAATGGTCATGCTTTTTGTTGATGTTGAGGCTATTTCTTTCTGTTTTTTAGTTTTCCTTCTAACAGTCAGGCCTCTTTGCTGGAGGACTGCTGGAGGTCCACTCCAGACCCTGCTTGCCTGGGAATCACCCAGGGAGGCTGCAGAACAGCAAGGATTGCTGCCTGTTCCTTCCTCTGGTAGTTTCATCCCAGAACAGTACCTGTCAGATATCAGCCAGAGCTCTCCTGTATGAGGTGATTCTTTGGATAAACAGAGGTCAGGGAGCCACTTGAGTAGGCAGTCTGTCCCTTGTTCAAGTGCTGTGCTGGGAGCGCTGTTGCTCCCTTCAGAGCTGCTGAGCGGGGATATTTAAGCCTGCTGCAGTGGAACTCTTAACCACTCTTTTTCCCAGCTGCTTTGTCTTGGGAAGGTGTGGCTTTATTTATAAGTCCCTGACAGACTGCTGCCTTATTTCAGAGATGCCCTGCCCAGCAAGGAGGGAGTTAAGTCACAGTCTACCTGCAGAGGTGTTGAACTGCCACAGGCTCCCCCTAGCTGCTGTGTAAACTTCTTTGTGCTTTTGTTTACACAGGTAAGATTAGAGCTGCCTTGGTAATGGCAGATACCCCTCCCCTTACAGAGCTCCACCGTCCAGGGTCAAGCTCAAACTGCCGTGCTGGCTGCAAAAATCCCAAGCCAGTGGGATTCAGTTTGCTGGTCTCTGTAGGGGTGATCACCTGGCTCCCCGCCTTCAGCCCCCTTTCTCTCAGGGGCATGGGGACTCTGTCTCACAGGCTCTCCAGGTGCCAGTCAAAATGGCTGCTCAGATTTGTGCTGGAAACTTGGGGCGCTGGCTGAATCAGCTGCCCAGATTTGCCCTGGAAACCTGTGGTGCCTGTCAGTATATGGGGATCTCCTGGACTGTGGGCTTCAAAGATCGTGGGAGAAGTACAGCATCAGAACCAGAGCTCCAGAGTGGCCAGAAACATCCCCAATGGCCTCCATTGGGTAGGAGGGAGTGCCCTCTATCCTGTTGCATTTCCCAGGTGAGGCAGTGCCCCACCCTGCCTTGGTTTGCCCTTGGGCTACACCCACTGTCCAACCAGTCCCATTGAGATGAACCTGGTACCTCAGTTGGAAATGCAGAGATCACTCACCTTCTGTGTTGCTCTCTCTGGGAACTGTGTTCTGGAGCTGTTCCTATTTGGCCATCTTGGCAGAAGTCCCCCAAGAAAAATATACATGTTTAGGGAGGAAACAAGTGAGAAAGTAATGGCAGAAGGGGTAGAAGACAAAGAATTTGAGAGCCTGGATGTCATAGTTTCAATGAAAGTTCAGTGGGAAGGAGGGTGAGGTGAGGAGAGAGAAGTTGAATTTAAAGGAAGTAGTTTGTTGTTCAGGATTTTAGAGAAACAGTGATTTGTGTTGAGGAAGTCTAATTACAAACTCACATTTCCTTCATGGCTAACTCACAGGTTTACCCCCTTTAAAATATCTTCAGATCAAGCTCTGGCTTCTTCCCTTTTTCGGAATGGTGTTTATGTTTGAGTGCATGTTGACTTAGCATCCAGTGATTTAAAGTATATTTATTTCAGCCAGGGGCGGTAGCTCACCCCTGTAATCCCAGGACTCTGAGAGCCTGAGGCAAGTGGATCAGAAATTTGACACCAGCCTGACCAACATGGCGAAGCTCCATCTCTGCTAAAAATACAAAATTAGCTGGGTGTTGTGGTACATGCCTGTAATCCCAGATACTCAGGAGGCTGAGGCAGGAGAATCACTTGAACCTGGGATGTGGAGGTTGCAGTGAGCTGAGATCACACCATTGCACTCCAGCCTGGGTGACAGAGCAAGACTCCATCTCAAAAAAAAAAGTTTTTTTATTCATCTCTCCAAGTAGATTTATGGGTTATATATTCTATTTAAAATATAATAGACTACTACTGAAATTTGAATCAGAAAACTGATTTAGAAGCCATCTAGTCCAATATCCTCCTCTGTAGTGGCTACTGAAAATGGTGTCTCTCCCAAGCTTGGATGTCTTTTTGATTTTAAAAGCCTCCATCTGTGATTTTCTTTATAGGAAAGGCCTTGGGCTAGTGGAGTCCCTTTGTCCAGACACAGAGAGCTAGAAGTGCCTGGGAGTTTAGTGTTACCATCCCCAGCCCTGTCCTTGTACCAGCCAATGACTGACAGATGTGAGTATGAAAGCACAACTCCTTTGACTCAAGTTGGGACAGTGTTAAGGCTAGACTTTATATATGTGATCCAGAGCACTCTTAATTAGGCTCAGGCTGGGACTTCAGCTGAAATCACACCCTTGTTTGGCTTTCTCTCTTTTTGTCTTCTCTCCCCCTTACCCATAATCTCTCTGGTCTTTCCTTACTTAATAAACCAGTTGCACATGAATCCTCATCTTAGGGTTCATTGAGAGCACTGACCTACAACATCCTCATTTTATTATGGGGAAACTGAGGCCTACTGTGGTTCACCCATTTGTCTAGTCAGGCAGAGCCTAATTTTCCATCCAGATGTCTTGATTCTATTTCTATTCTCTTTTAACTTCTCCTTAGTAGTTCTACATATTCAATAGACATAGAATAATTGTCTATTGAGTTGGTGAATAAATGATGAATGCACAGGTATTTTACTTGATACTAAAGG
This sequence comes from Callithrix jacchus, assembly GCF_049354715.1. Classification (NCBI taxonomy): domain Eukaryota; kingdom Metazoa; phylum Chordata; class Mammalia; order Primates; family Cebidae; genus Callithrix; species Callithrix jacchus. The sequence continues at coordinate 26,112,420 of NC_133524.1, forward strand.
AGGCATGGCTTTAAGATGTAATTCTTACTCTCCAGAAGCTTAAAAACAAGAGAAGGGTTATGACTAATATTTATTAAATCGAATAAGAAGGCAAGTTGCTATTAGATCTAGAAGAACAAGGGACAGATGGAGAATGCATGATTAGAGAAGGCAGAGAGAGAGAGAGAGTCAGAGAGAATCAGCTTCAAAAACAGTGTAGCATCTGCATTGTGGCTGAGAATGGTTAAGTTCAAATAAAATTTGTTTCAGAATTGTTGACATTTTAAAACCTGGTATAGTTTTGTGTCCTAATGTTTTCACCCATCTTTGGGAACATTTCCATATTATCATGAGTTGGACTTTAAAATCACTCTTTATTAGATACCCAGAATTTAATGGCATATAGATATGTTGAATATATTTAATGATGCTCTTATTTTTGAATACTTAGATTTATTTAAATTTCTGATAATAGAATGACACTGCATTGAAGATCTTTGTAGATAAATATGAGCTTATGTTCTGAGATTATATATGGAGAGTAAATTACTAGAAATACGACTATTGGGTTGGAGTGTAGGAAGTTTTTTGAGCATTTCTGAGACATTGCCAAACAGCTTTCCAGAAAAGATTTACTATACTAATACTTCACTTCTCAATGGCACATGGCTGTGGCTTCTCCAGAAATTCTAGTCATTTGGTTATTTATTTATTAAGTCATTAAATATTTATTGAGCTCTGTCTACATGGAAAGCTACATGCTAAAGTGTTCCACATTATTATGTTCTACCTGCTAATGTAGAATCTTCATTGAGTTTTCCTTTTCTACTCTACCTTTTTTTCTTCCAATTACAATATTTATAGCCCAGAATTGAGCATAAAGTAGGTGCTCAATATGTGCTTGTTCATTGATTGAAATGTGAACAATTGTCAATTTGCTACTTCTGTGCTTTACCAGACCATAGACCTACTGGTTTTCTTTTTCAATTATTTTCTAGGATCTAGCCAGAAATTATTTCATTATTTGTTGTCCTTTTATCATTGTATATTCTGTTCTTGTTCAAGGTTGCAGTATCTTCTCTTATTCCTCTGAAGATATTAATGACAATTTTGAGGAATTTTTTCTTTTTCACCCTTCATACTTTCTGTTTCTCCCAGCAACTTTTTTCCTGTTTACTTGTTTTGATTTTTAACTTTAATATTAAGACTTACCATAAACACTTAATTTTTCTTATCTAATTACACTCGAGGATGGGCATACATAATAATAACAGTTAACAACTATATGAAGCTTACTCTATGTCAAGCTCTGTTCTAAGAGGTTTATATTTAATTCTCACAATAACTCCATAAAACAGGTTCTTTTATTATTTCCATTTTGTAGATTAAGTAAGAAAGGTTAATAACTTGCCAAAGGCTTCATGTCTAATACATAGCAGAGCTGGCATTGCACCTGAGAGTGTTCAGATCCATAGTCTGTGCATATTACCACCATGCAATAGCATCTGCTTACAAACTTTATGCAGAGTGGTTGCAGGTCAGGCTGGTACTTGGTATCTTTTTATCTTGGTTTGATTAGACCGTCCTGTGCATATCCTGCCTAGCAGCCTGGGTCCTGGGATCTAAGGGGGAAAGAAGGCTGAAAGTCTTAGCATTCAGCACACAAAGTTTCCCTTAATCCAGTCCTCCTGATTTCACTACAGTGCTTGCCTTTGGTTGGCTTCAGTTGGCTGTTCAGAGACCTGCAGGTATACCCTCACCAGACGACAGGTCTCTGACGTTTTGAAGAGGTGGAAAGGGTTCAGTGGACTGAAGGTGCTGAGTAGAGGAGGATATCTGGGAATGTAACTACATTTTTTTAAGTAGTTTTATGGAGTTATAACAGTTTCAAAAGTAAAACTCAATGGTTTCGAGTATATTCAAAGAATTGCACAAACATTACCACAATCAATTTTAGAACCTTTTGTTCCCCGCAAACAAAATTCTGTATCGGTTAGCAGACACTCCCCATATTTGTGGGAATTGAGGTAATTCTTTGCTTTTGAATATTGTTCTGTTTTGCTTGTTTTTTAGAAAAATGATAAACACAGGTCAATTTTGTAAAAATGATAAAATCATTATGTAAAAAACCCAATGTATTAAAAGTTAAAGGAGTCAGATGTCACAAAGAGCATGAATACTAACATCAAATAGAATAGAGAAGTTGAAGGAGACAAAGATTAAAAGGGATTATTATTCCTCCAGTTGTAGGCACTGCATTCTTATTTTCATTTGGCAACTTTAATTTTGAACTCAGAGGGTGACCTGGTTTGGCTCCGTGTCCCCACCTGAATCTTACCTTGAATTGTAATCCTCATAATCCCCAAGTGGCAAGGCAGGACCAGGTGGAGGTAATTGAATCAAGGGGGTGTTTTCTTTCCCCCATGCTGTTCTTGTGATAATGAGTGAGTCTCACATGATCTGATGGTTTTATAAGCATCTGGCATTTCCCTTGTTTGTACTCATTCTCTTTCCTGCCACGCTGTGAAGAGGTGCCTTCCATCATTATTGTAAGTTTCCTGAGGCCTCCCCAGCCATGTGAAACTGTGAGTCAATTAAACATCTTTTCTTTATAAATTACCCAGTCTTGAGTATTTCTTCATAGTAGCATGAGAACAGACCTGATGTAGTAAATTGGTATCCAGAGTACGGCACTGCCATAAAGATACCCAAAAATGTGGAAGCGACTTCAGAACTTGGTAACAGGCAGAGGTTGGAACAGTTTGGAGCACTCTGAAGAAGATAGGAAAATGTGGGAAAGTTTGGAACTTCCTAGAGACTTGTTGAATAGCTTTGACCAAAATGCTGATAGTGATAAGGACAATGAAGTCCAGACTGAGGTCGCCTCAGGTGGAGATGAGGACCTTGTTGGGAACTGGGGTAGAGGTCACGCTTGCTATGTTTTAGCAAAGAGACTGGTGGCATTCTGCCCCTGCCCTAGAGATCCAGGGAAGTTTGAACTTGAGAGAGATGATTTAGGGTATCTGGCAGAGGAAATTTCTAAGTGGTGAAGTGTTCAGGAGGAAGCAGACCATAAAAGTTTGGAAATTTTGCAGCCTGACAATGTGATAAAAAAGAAAAATCAATTTTCTGGGGAGGAATTCAAGCCAGCTCTAGACATTTGCATAAGCAATGAGGAGCTGAATGTTAATCACCAAAACAGTGGGGAAAATGTCTCCACGGCATGTCAGGGACCTTCAAGGCAGCACCTACCATCACAAGCCCAGAGACCTAGGAGAAAAAAATGGTTTTGTGGGCCAGGCCCAGGTGCCCCCTCCACCCCTGTTGTGTGCATCCTGGGGACTTGTTGCTCTGTGTCCCAGCCATTTCAACTATGATTAAAAGGGGCTAAGGTACAGCTTGGGCCATGGCTTCAGAGGGTGCAAGCCCCAAGCCTTGGCAGCTTCCCCATGGTGTTGAGCCTGTGGGTGCGTGGAAGTCAAGAATTGAGGTTTGGGAACCTCTGCCTACATTTCAGAGGATGTATGGAAATGCCTGGATGTCCAGGCAGAAGTTTGCTGCAGAGGAAAAGCCCTCATGGAGAACCTCTACTAGGGTAGTGCAGAAGGGAAATGTGGGATTAGAGCCTTCATATGGAGTCCCCACTGGAGTACTGCCTGGTGGAACTGTGAGAAGAGGGCCTCCATCCTCCAGACCCAAAATGGTAGATCAACTGACAACTTACATCATGTACCTGGAAAAGCCACAGGCAATCAATTTCAGCCTGTAAAGGCAGCTGGGAGCGGGGCTGTACCCTGCAAAGCCACAGGGGCAAAGCTGCCCAAGGTTGTAGGCGTCCACCTCTTGTCTCAGCATAACCTGGGTGTGAGACAAGGAGTCACAGGAGATCATTTTGAGACTTTAAGGTTTAATGACTTCCCTGTTGGATTTCACACTTGCATGGGGCCTGTAGCTCCTTTGTTTTTGGCAATTTCTACCATTTGGAAAGGGCATATTTAACCAATGCCTGTACCTCCATTGTATCTAGGAAGTAACTAACTTGCTTTTTATTTTACAGACTCATAGGCAGAAGGGACGTGCTTTGTCTCACATGAGACTTTGGACTTGGACTTTTGAGTTAATGGTGGAATGAGTTAAGACTTTGGGGGACTGGTGGGAAAGCATGATTGTGTTTTGAAATGTGAGGACATTTCAAATTTGAAATTTGAGAGGTGCTAGGAGTGGAATGATATGGTTTGGCTGTGTCCCCACTCAAATCTCATCTTGAATTGTAGTTCTCGTAATCCTCATGCATTGTGGGAGGGACCTGGTAGGATGTAATTGAATCATGGGGACAGTTACTCTATGCTGTTCTCATGATAGTGAGTGAGTTCTCATGAGATCTGTTGGTTTTATAAGGGACTTTCCCCACTTTTGCTTTGCACTTCTCCTTGCTGCCATCATGTGAAGAAGGACCTGTTGGCTTCCCCTTCCACTATGATTATAAGTTTCCTCAGGCCTACCCAGCCCTGTGGAACTGTGAGTCAATTAATCCTCTCTCGTTTGTAAATTACTCAGTCTTGGGTATTTCTTCAAAGCAGCATGAAAATGGACTAATACAAAGGGCATCATATTTATAACATATTCCATGTCATGCTTAAAAAAATAATAAATAGGCCAGGCATGGTGGCTCACGCCTGTAATCCCAGCACTGTGAAAGGCTGAGGCTGGTGGATCACGAGATCAGAAGTTTGAGACCATCCTAGCCAACATGGTGAAACCCTATCTCTACTAAAAATATAAAAATTAGCCGGGCATGGTGGCGTGTATCTGTAGTCCCAGCTACTCAGGAGGCTGAGGCAGGAGAATCCCTCTGGGAGGCGGAGGTTGCTGTGAGCTGAGATCACACCACTGCACTGCAGCCTGGCAACAGAGTGAGACTCTGTCTCAAAAATAAATAAATACATAAATACATAAATAATTAGATACATATTGATATCTCCAGAGACTCATGTGGATGAAAACTGTATTTTAAAAATGAAAGCTATAATTTGGCCTAATTTCTCAGGATAACATAAAAGTCACAGAAAAATTTCTCACCTAAAACTCTTGGTATTGTCAATATGACAAATGCCAGTATGAACATGCATGTCTTAAACATACTATGTCAACAGATAAATGTTACTTGAGAGGAGAAATCTTTTACTACCCATTCAGGAAGCTTTCTGGATCCTAAGGGCAGGGTGAACTGGGGTTTAATAGGAGAATGAGTGGAGAGACATTTTATTAATCATATATTTCACCCTTTAAATTAAGTTATTGTGTAGGATCACAGGTCCCCAGTTCTGAGTCTTAGGCTTAGGAAGCAGAATAATCTTATTACCTCCCAGTGGAAAGTCAAAGGTAGAAATTCCTTATCTTCTACACAGCCTGAAATCCAAATCCTTGTATTGTCCACCATGAGTAAGAGCAAACCAACTTCTCTCCTCTTTACTTCCTTCCATTTTTTCTTTGTTTTTTCGTGTGAGCTTTGTCACCATCTTTTCCTACAATTATAATTCCAATTCCTCCACATCAGTTAAATAAGTTGTCATCCTATGACAGTGCAGAAAGGGAGATGCTGGAAAACCAGAATCAACTTCACTTGGGATCTTTAAGCAATGCATATTGTCAGGCTGCACTCTAGACCTACTGAATCAAATCTCTGAGGTGGGGCTCCGGAATATGCATGTTTATTAGTTCTCCAGGTGAAAATCAGCAGTCTACAGGATATCATCTGGGGTACCTGGTGAAAATCTTTTCCTGAATAACATTGGGAGAAAATTCCCCTGTGAGTCTCTTGCATTTTTACATACCTTGTGAGCAGAGGCATTGATTAGCCTTTGTTCTGAATTCTTTCATAAAATATGTATATGTCAAGCAGTCTTTGAAGATAGAGATTGAGAGCCTCTTGAGAGAAAAGTATATATGTTTACTGTCCAGTATAATAACTTTACCCAATAGGGCAAAGGGCAGGCATGCAAGTTGCCCACTGTAGAAGATTCAGGTTCCCTAAGCTTGTGGTTTCTCAATGGTGATTCACAGCCACTGAAGGTGCAGTATCCACTGGGGCCCCAGTCGGTCACCCTTTGGGACATGTGGAGTAAGAGAGAATTGACACAAACATGGTACTTATGCTGCTGGCTGTCCTGACAGTAACAAAGTCATTTGTCTCTGATCCAGGAGTCTCCTGTTCTCTCCCAGCATCTACGAAACTATGGCAGTCTAAGTTGTCAGCTTCCAAGTAGGGTAAGATTTTACTCTTCACAGTTCTTGATAAATAGTTCTTCACTGGCCTGAGTGGTACAAGGCATTGTTTTGTTTTAGAAACCTACTGCTTTTGGTTAGGATATTGACTATCCAGAAGTTCTCTATTGAAATATACCAGCTGGGAAGTATGGCGTTAGCTATCTGTCTTAATTAATTTTATTGGATGAACTAGCAGGTCTTGAGAAAATGAAACATGATTTAAAAGAGTTGAGAAGCTTGCATGTCTTGAACAGATGTGTGAAGGAGATGGCTAACCTCAAAGAGATGACCTAGAGTGGGAGAGACCCAGAAGATACAGTTTTGTGCTCTGAAATTTTGCCTGGAGCCTTCTCTGCCAGCATCCATCTCAGCTGGACATACAATGCACACTGATTTCCTATAATTCCCTTCCTCATTCACAGTGAATCAAGGGCATCTGCTGGCAACACTGGGGATTCTGTTGTTTGCAAACAGCAAGTAAACATCATCCATTGTCTGAGCTTTTGGAATGGAAGTTGTTATAACATAGGCAGAAGAAGGTTTACCATGCAGTGAGAGAAGTAGAAGAAAAACGAGCTAATAAAATTGCGAAAAGGACAATAGGGGAATTTCTGCCATTGCTAGTTTGTGCTGAAGCAAAGTTGGACCAAATCCATTATTGGGAATTCCCTGATTTTGTTTGATAAATCTACATATTAAGTGATACACAGGTGATACACAAACATTTACTTTAAAGCATACATCAGATACTTAAGTTTAGAAATACAATCCCAATGACCCAGAATGGAGCTTCAAGTTCATTGCACATTTTAATTAACTGAAGACTCAAAATTAAAGATGAAAATTTTTGCCTCCTAAATTGGGATATATGGTTTAACAAATACATGCCTACTTATACAATTGAAAATGTAAAATTGAGATAGCCCTGGGAAAGCCAGAATGATTACTATACAGTTAAATCATACACACTTTAACAATGTTAATAGCATTAGATGATAAAATATATTTAGTATTAAAATACAGAAGACTATGTATCCGTTGATCCAAAGACCTCAGGGTCATAAGAACACCAATTAAAATTTTTTTGAATCTTAGGCTCTTTTAGTTTATATGAATTCGGGATAAATGGTTCTTCATACTTTCTGTCTGAATGATTCTCTGAGAAATGATAAAGATTTTCATTGGAGTGTTTCCTACCATGTCTAAGGGGTTATTTGCACATTCTTAATTTCTGATTAGGAATCTCTATCACATGGGTTTCCAAGGTTGCCTGTATAGTAATAGTAATAACAATAATAGTAAAAATAATACGAGATTGATTGTCAGAACAGAGATCGAACTATCCTGTCTACGTATTCTCTCTCCATTTTGTCCACCTGTGTCCTGCCCTACAGTAGTTACACTCACCAAACTTGGGCTTTTTTGGGGAAGGAGTTCTCAAGTAGCGAAATTCCTGATTTATTATAATTACCCCAGTGATAGTAAACATGGAAAACTTGAACAGCATCCTTCTGACTGAATTCATTAGGTCCACACAGGACTCCAAGGGAAGCATAATAGCCCAGGAAAAAAGCTTCAGATATGTATAAAGTTTAAAATCAACACATTGTGTTATGTTTAAAGTTCATGAGTTTCTAAGGTTGGTATTCTGAACCTCAGAGGACTATGGTATTTCAGAGTAATGGTTAAATGTTTTTATATTAATATGCCACATCAATAAATTTATTCATTCATTTACCTAGTCAACAAATATTTATTAGATTTCTACCATGTGGAACACTTGATCAACATTAGTGATGAAAGGATTAATGAGACAAAAATTCCTGCTTTTTAGTAGCTCAAAAATTTGGCAGGAAAAGAATGATATAAACAAATTATTACTATACACAATGGTAAATGTTGCAATAATAATATAGACAAAGTTCTGTGAAACTAAAGAGAGGGTGACTAACTCAGCCTAGAGGTAGGATTCACAGAGGAAGTGACCTCTGATGTCTGAATAGAGAGCAATGCTCAGGAAGTGTAACTTTCTCCTTTTTATAGTGGAAGGAGTAAAAGTAGCAAGAGAGTAGCTATTAGTTACAGGGTATTTACTAACTGCCAAGCAAAACACTATACAATTGACATGGATTATTTTCTTATATCCACCAACCAAAATGCTAGATCTTATTATCATTTTTCAGAGGAACAGACCAAAACTTTAGAAAATGAGATAATCGGCCCAAGATCACACAGGAAACAGGAAATTTTTGATGAATGAGTGAATGAAGTCTTCCAACATTAATAATTCTGGAATTGAATTATCTATCCATCAAATTATAATATCCTAAGAGAGATTATGTGAGTGGTATAACATTGTCTAAACAACTGTCACGCCATAAGCAATTTCAGCTTTCCTTTGGAAGGAATCAGGAGCTCCTCACCCTGGTCTTCCTTCAGGGAAGTTAGCATTTAGCATTATAAAGCATTCATTTCTACAAATTATACCAACGTCTCCTCACAAGGCTCTAATCTCTTGAGTGGGATGGAGACATCTGCACTTACCTACATTGCTTAAATAAAAATAGGCTTTGTTCTTTTGTGCCTGCATATCATTTTTCTAGTTTTCAGAATAGGGGTTTGAATGCAAATAACCTCTCTTGTTTACATGTAGGCTATTTCCATGAACATTATAAAATGGCCACTTCCTATTTCCTTGCTTTGTAAATTTCATTCCTAGCGGCATTACGTTTTTACAACCCATATTTCATTAAATGTTTGGTTATATCCCATGTACCTCATTCAGTAGACATATGTTGAACTCTTAGATTCAGTCACATCTATTGTAATTCTCTTTTAATCCTTAAAATAACTTTCTGGAATGTATGTCTTGCTTATTGAGTGAAATACCTGGGCTTGGACAATTTGGTTTATGGTTCAATGTCACATTTGTCCAAGGTCATAGAGTCAGCAGAACAAATATTAGAATTCGACTACTTTGACATCATGTCTCTTGTTCCACAAGACCAGAGGATTTCCTTATAAATGGAATGAAACTATCCCTCCTGTGGCATGGTCAACATAAAACTGGAACACATTAAACAATTCAAGATAGTCAATATCTTATTGTATCGAAAGGATTGGCCTAGCAAAGAAGTGTTATAGGGGTGAAGTCAATGTGGGCTGTAATAATCCAGGATTGAGTTTGACTGAGGGAGTGGAATAAGAACAAAAGGGAGGCTTGCTTGACTGGAGGAAAAGCATCAGCAAATATGTTGAGTTGTGGCTAAGCATGTGATCTGGGGACAAATAAGAAGTCTTCCTAATGTAAATCATTGGAATTATTTCATAGATAAGTTTTTCAATGCTTTTTGCATTTCCTTGAGTACTTTCTGGACTAAGATGACATGCAAATAACCAAACAAAGCCTAGAATGGAAGCCTGAAGACATTTTAAAAATCATGTTAATATGCAGAAAACCAGGATGTTGCTACTTGATTGGCAATTGACTATGTACATATAAAAACACAGGGTTATGGACTTAATACAGGTTAAGCAAGGTATATTTGATGGCATGTATACATCATAAAAATCTGATCTTACCTTGTTTTTAATTTTATCTTGGTGAATACAAGCATATTATATATTCCACTTGCAGTCATTTTTCTCAGCAATTCATCCATTGACATGCACACACACGCATGTGAGCAGATGTTTTCTAGTACCTTTGGCAGAAGAATTTAGTGCCTTGTACACATCACACCTGCCATGTCATGCTTATTGATTGAACGATTCAGCTCACTGAAAGGTATTGGGTTAGATATTAATTTTAAAATGAAAGCCTTCACATCTGCTAATGCCTGCCAGGCTCTGGAATGAATGTGCCATTGGAGCCAACGGAAGTGGGCAGAAGCAGCCTTCATGGGTATGGATGACAAGTTATTTTGAGTCTTCTGAATTACCTTTATTGTTGCCCCATACTTATAGGCAGACCTCTCTTTCCATTAAACTCCTTCACTCACAGTACTTCTGAAAATAGCTCTGGTGGTTTGGAACTGTCTTCCTGGATTTTCACGCAAATGGAATATTTGTGGTAGTTGAGTGATAAATGTTGAGATAATGGTGTTTTACAGGCAGTGAAATGACAAGGTCAGTTTTAATTAAGCTGAGATCAACCTCAGTCTGTATTGCACACTTCTGATTAGGTTATTTCAAATTAACATAAGTTTTTGGAGACTTCGCTGAAGTCAGTGGTGTTAAACACCAGCTGTGCTGGCAGAGAAGCGTGGGATATGAGAAGGAGATAGCATTCACATTGAAATTAGCACTTGGCACAATATAATTCTCTGATTGCAAACTATGTGGAGTTGCCTGTGCTAATTGGTTGATTTTATTTGAAGCAGATGTTGTTAGCTTTCCCACTAATGATCTGGAGAGAAATTCTTTTGAAAGACATGCCATGTTAGGATCTCTGCAGTATAATAAGCTAATTACAACTTTAAGTACTTGCAGTAATTAGCGCAATGTGTATAAAGTGTTCCTGATCTTTTCACCCTGCCGCATTATTGTCAGGGCAGCTTGAGAAACAAAAAGGAATGCTAGCTGGATTGAGTCTCCCTGGTCTAGCCTCTTCGTTTCCCAGACTTCTGCACTAAAGAGATAATGAACTCGACTTAAATCCTTCTCTTTCAGGCGTGCCAAAAAAGGTTAGGACCAACCCCCACCCTACAACACCCAAAAAATGGAGAGTGAAATTTGCCAAACTAAATGTTGCTTCAAACACATATGCCTTTAAGAGGCCAGTGAAGTCTTCAAACATAAGCAAACTGAGACTGTTAGCACATTTATTTCATGTTCACTTATTTTATTGTTTACTAATGTGGTCCAGGGATCAAACCTATATTTTATTTGGGAACATTATACCATCACACCTCCATATGAAACTTCTAAGTTCCCTATATAGATATCTTAAAGTGTTTCATGTTTCTGTAAGACTAAAATCCAGTCCCTTCATGCTTTTAAACACCAAGTTTTTACAGATACATATTTTGCTTATACTAATTATGAGAGTGAAGGCACAAGAGTAGATGTGGCTCCCCACATTTTCCTATGTGAGAAAAATGGAGAAGAAAATGAATGGGGAAGAAAATAATGGATAGAGACAAATTCTTAATAACATAGCAAGCAAAGTCCACAAAGGGTAAGTAAGTGCTATTATAGAAGTGAACCTTGACAGTTGAGGACGGTTTTAGTACCTCTAAAAAGAGGCTAAGTTGATCAGTTGAAAATAATTTAAAGTAAAATGTCACAATTTCAATAACTCTTTGTGACCCATTAAAGGAGGTTTGAAATTTGGATTTTTAAGACCTAATCTTCAAAATAGATGTTTAAGAGTAAAAATGCAGTCATTTATAAGAGAACCTTCTACTGAAACAGGTGAATGTATCGACTTTTTGGTTTTGAGATGCTTCCGGGAGAGGCAGACACTGAACAAATTCTCTTTTTAAAGTATCTTTGAAGATGTGGGCTGGCTCATGTCCCTTGGCTCTCATATCTGAAAGTGGGCAGTCTGATCAGTCTGATCTTACATTCTGAACTAGTTGTAGAAACATGGTAGGAAATTCTCTTATCTGCATCTCTCGTGCTGTTGTGTCTTTCGTCGTTCTGAAATTGAAAGCTGGGATTTCTGTGGTTGCTGGATTTATATCTACTGGTAGAATTTCTTAAGGTAAAAACAAGATGTCTGATAACTTCAACTGGTTATATCTTAAAGTGAGGAGGAGTAAACAATATCACACTTATTTTAGAAAAGCAAAGATAATGCTGATAGAGATTCGCCCTCTCAAATTATTAAAGGAAAGGAAGGTTGTAGGTTTGCGGGGGATCCCAATACTTGAAACATTCTTTGTAAATAAATGCTTTATGGTTATGAAAATTTATTGATATAGGTGATGAAAATTAAGCAGAAAATACTTTGTGTTTTCCTAAGTTTAAAGAGCTTCAAATGCTCTATGGAACCCAGTAGGAAGAGTCATTATTCTCAAGCAAAACATTCAAAGACAGAGTTTAGACCTGGTGCTCACATTTTATACCTGAGAAAGTGTCTGCCATGTGTTAGGCATGTGATAACTGGTGAATGGATGAATGTGTTTTAATTAAAAGTTAATAACAAATTCTCTGTCACTTCCATGAGGTTTGGTATATTTCCATACCTCTGGAAGTATCATGAATGGAAACTACTCAAAGTGCCATATATCATTATTTGTCTAAACAGTTTCAAGAGGCTTATGGGTACTTTAGTATTAAAGGTTAAAGGCACACATTGGACGTTTAGAGTTTTGACATCTAACATCCTTATTGATATAATTTAAAAGTTTTATTTGGTTATAGAAAGGATCCACCCACCTAGTAATGGATCATCTGTTAGAGTAACATATGCTTGTTTGACAGTAGAACAATAGATTCACATTGTTTTATCAGTAAGAATCCTTTGTTGTTGTTTTTGTTTACTCAAAGTTTCTCTAACTCACTCTTAATATAGTAACTTGGTCATAGAAATATAAACTAGATTCCTAATGGTATTTTTTGCTCTCATTATAAATAATCTGTACTTTTCCAGTTTGAGAAAACTAGAACTTGTCAAGCTATTGCTAGATGCTTGGGATATAATACTATAACACACAAACATATATATATACCACATGATATATTATGCTATAAATTATCTATCATATAAGTTTTTAATATTCATCTATGTATCTATGTACATATCTATCATGTTTCAAGAGAGGTCACTGTTGAGAAGACTATAACCAGATGATTACTTTTATAATTTTATTGTAAGTTATTTGAAAGAGTTAATAGCCAATCCATGTTTTTTTTCCTCTGCACTCTTTTCTTGAAAAGAAAATAGTCTGACATACAGAAAGACAAACTGACTTTTTAAACCTTTTCTCTTTTTAGGGCTGAAAAATTTTCCTAAAGAGAAGGTCCCCAGCTTTCTGGGGAATCAGCAGATTGAGAGATGACCTTTTATAAAGCATCTGCCCACTGCTAGTCCTCTATGTTCCAACATGGCACTCTTCTGTCCTGTCAGGGTCTAATGAAGCATACTATCCCATGTGACTTATTCCTGTGATGCCAGCAGAAATAATTATTTCTTTTACTTCCAAATGTGCAAAGTGGGGATAAGAGGCCTTTCTTTGATTGTTGGGAAAAAATTAAAAACTATAGGTTTTAACATAAAAGAACTGAGGTTTGATCTTTAGAGCATACAGCAATTGCATTGAAAATCTATTTTATATAAGAGTATTAAGATTCAATCTCACGCCTTCATTTTTATATGTCATAGATTGCTGGAATAGGGCTAAATAATATCATTTTGAAGAACAGATCTTTTCTTCCATTTTCTAATACATTTTTCTTTTGCCATAAGAAGCTTGAAAAACAAACTCCCTGAGGCACCAGAAGCAGGAGCAGGCAGGGTGGTTTGGCTGCAGACCAGAGCAGCACAATGGGCTTCTGCCTCCTTTCTGTTCATCACTTCCCCCTTCCCTCCAAAGCACACACAAAGCTCTGCATGACTTTCTGGGTTCAGGCTCCAGTTTGGCAATTTTTTCCACTGTGTATTGGGAAAAAATTGAAATGCAAAATTATATCCCCTGAAACAATCATATTGTTTTGGGAGCCTAGGAAGAAGGAGAAATATAGGGATGAGGTTTTTTTCTTAAGAAGGGGGGTGAGGAGTTGCTATGAGCCACAATACCCATTGCTTGCTGCTCCATGAATCTTTCAGTTTTTTTAAAACTCTTATTTAATTTTGCAAAAAAGTATCTTAACCACTGAGAAAATTGTGCAGAGGAAGAAAATTTCTTCTTGATGAGGGATAATGCTCAGCAGAGACGCCATGGTGTACTGTGTCGTTTGCTTCTATTTGCTATTTTCTCTTCTTTGGAACAACTCATTTCACATATACAACCAGTAAGTCATTGGGTTAAGAGTTTAGCAGACCCAGGAGTGGAGAAGGGGTGATTTTACCTCTAGTCATGGCAGGTAATGGAGCTGGAAGTTGAAAATGACTAATGCGATGACTAACAGTAATATCTAAAACAAAAGTATAACTCTGCACTACAGTAAGAATGAGTGAACTTGGCTTGGAAGAAGAGGCAAGAGGGTGGTGGAAAGTTTGGGAGGAACAAATAGACCTATAATGTTGGTATTTAAATGCAACTTACTCATTTGCTTTAGCAGATAAAATCTTAATATGTATGTCATCTATGGGCAGAGCCTGAAGAATTATAAGCATTCATTTGTTTTAAATAATTTAAAAAAGAACAGTTTTATTAAACACTACAATCATCTAAGTAAAAATTTAAAATGAATCTCTTTTGTCTCTCATAAAGTAATCTCTGCTTACAGGTTTATTTTTTATAGGGTTTATGTTTTAAAGTGTTTTAGGTTCGCAGCAAAATTGAGTGGAAGGCACAGAGATTTCCCATTGACCGCTTGTCCCCACGTGCACAGACACTCCCACTGTAAACACCCCTGACCAGAGTGGTACATTTGTTACAGCTGATGAACCTACATTGACTCATCATTATTACCCAAGGCTGACAGTTTATGTTAGGGTTAACTCTTGCTGTTATATGTTTTATGGGTGTAGACAAATGCATGACATGTATCCACCATTATAGTATCACACCCAATATTTTCACTGCCCTAAACATCCTCTGTGCAGCAATCATTGCCTCAACATCAACTATGCTTCTTCAAATGCTGGAGGCAAGGGAACTGTGGTCCTTGAGTCTGGATATGCTCCCACCCATGTGCCTGCCCCCATGTTACTGGTTTGCAATGTTGATATCAAATCAGCTAGGTATGGTATAGAAACCCCTATGGACCCACATTTTTCTGTGATTCTGTTTAGCATCAGGCCTTGATGAGATGAAATAGACTTATTATTTGGATGTATTGATGTTTTGCTTTGTTTTCCTGGAAACTTACTTCAGTGAAATTATGTCTTCTCCAGTATAAGACTTAATCTTTTAGGACTATCAGTTTAGAGCAGGCATTCTTATTAGACATTAAAGGGTGAAAATCTTTAATAATTGTTTTAATTTGTTCATATAATGTGCATAATTATGGGAATAGGGTCCATAACATTTCCTCAACATTTTGCATTAAGAAGCAT
Source organism: Callithrix jacchus (assembly GCF_049354715.1). Taxonomy (NCBI): domain Eukaryota; kingdom Metazoa; phylum Chordata; class Mammalia; order Primates; family Cebidae; genus Callithrix; species Callithrix jacchus. The sequence continues at coordinate 26,127,835 of NC_133524.1, forward strand.
AGTATTTGATTCTGATAATAAACCTGAGATAAAGGTAAATTTTCAGTACTGTTTTAGACCTGACTTCCCTGATATTCATCAAAGTTTAGTGACAAGTCACAGGTATCTAAGCCAGTTATTTTTCCCTATGTGGTCAAGCTTACTACTTTCATTGGCTTTAAAACAAGTTGGTTGTAATATATGCAGGTACTCCTCCCCCACTACCAGGAAGAGGAACTTAATCCCTTTCCCCCAATTTGGGCTAGAGTTAGTGACTTGCTTCCAAAGTGCAAACCAGAGAAAGAGAAATGCAGTAACTTTACAGTGGAGAAACCTAGCTAATACTACGTTAACCAAGTGACAAAAGTTAACATCACCAGTGATGTCAGGGGGATATCATGTATCCTCTAATGTGATGTGATGAGAAGGGCACTTCACCTCTGTGATATTCTTCCCTCAAACCCCTCACCTTAGTCTAATTGTGAGAGAAGGGTCGGATAGGTCTAGACTGAGAAACTTTCTACACAAGATGCCAGGTCAGTATTCTTCAAGACTTCAAAGTTATGAAAAATAAGGGAAGTCTAATAGACTGTCCCAGACCAGAAAAGACTGGGGAGACAGGACAACTATTTGGCAAGAACTGCAATTATTTTTGCACCAACCTAATAAATTCAGTGTGATATCCTGGTTTGGATCCTGGAATATGAAGAGGACATAATGGAAAGAGGTGGAAGATCTAAAGTCTAGAGTTTAGTTAACAGCAATGTACTAATGTTGGTTTCTTAGTTTTGACAAATATATCATGAAGGTCTAAGATGTTAGCACAGGAGTAAATTGAGTGAAGGAATATAAGAGAACTACCTTTATTATCTGCATTATCTAAAATCATTTGAAAATAAAAAGTTAATTTAAAAAAGTTGTTTGAATCTAAAAAGATGCCCAAAGTCTCAACTCACATTGTGTTCCTGGGTTACCCAGAACAGATGACACCTTCTCTGGAAATCTGTCCTTGTGACCTTACATACTATGCCGCTAATAGAATTAATGGTACTCTCCTGCAGGTTATAAAACGTATTATTGCCTAGTGGATATGAGTTTGGAGTCTTCATTCCAGACTTCCAGGGTTTGAAGCTGGGCTCTACCAGTTAGGTGACTTTCAGCACATTACTTGATCTTTCCATGCTCCAGTTTGCTCATCTGTAAAATATTAACCTACCTCATAGGGCTGTTGTGAGCAAGTAGTTTAAAGTACACATGTAAAGTCCTTAGGATAGTGTCTGGTACAAAGAAAGAACTCAAAAGGTGATAGTGGTGGTGATGGTGATGATGTCTCCAAATCATTATTTATGTAACACTTACATAAATATCTCATTGCTCATCCCTACTTCTGTTTTAGATTATTAGATCTTTGAGGATAAAATGATGTTTTTTTATCTTTGTATCCCCATACCTGATAAATAATAAGTACTCAATAATTGTTGATCAAATGTATGCTTGGTTTTCTGGATCCTAACTTGTCTTATCTGGGATATGGGTATAAATATGCCTACTGCCAAATTACAGGCTTAGGTGGGAGATAGTAATAAATTAATCAGCATTGCCTGATGTTCTAAGCACAGTTAGGGATGCAAAGACACGTTTCTGAGGTCCCTCTGTTCTCCTCATTGCTGCTGAAACTCACCAGCATATATACTCCACTATGTATTTGAATTTATCTGAAAATGATAAAACTTTACATTAAATATGGCTGAAGACAAGTGCTTGGATTCTAAGAAGGTAGAGAGGGTTATAGTAAGACAGGACAATGTAAGAGAATGTGGGATACCCCCTTATGTGGAACATTCATCCCATCTATTCTCCCTGCAGGCATGAGGGAAGATTAGCTAAATTAAAAAAAAATACAAACCAAAGTTTGTAAAATGTTTTTGGACATTCTAGAAGGACAGAGTTTCTGTTTTAGATTTATTGAGGTGTTATTTTGTTATCGAGAGGTAATATAAATAATTTAAAACATTGCTAACATGTGCAAGAACTGAAAGATAATATGTTGAAAGTTGGGCATGATGGCATGTCTCTTTAGTTCCAGCTAGTTGGGAGGCTGAGGTGGGAGGATCACTTGAGCACAGAAGTTTGAATCCAGCCTGGGCAACATAGTGAGACCCTGTGTCTAAAAAATGAAAATAAAATAAAGATATTGTGTTGAGAAATGAATTGTAGTTGTATGGATGGTAATGAGTGGATCCGAGTTTCATTCTGAAATGAATATGATGGTACTATAAAATGTACTGGAAATGAATTTATTTGAGACTCTTCTTCTCTTTTGATAAAGCCAAGTTGCACCCTTTGAGTTGCCCCTTGCCCAGTATCCATAGGGAAGATTTTAAAGTCATTATATATTAATCAAATTAACAAACGTTTTCCCAAGTTACTCTCTCAATAACTAGAAGTTTATTCATATTGTGAATAACTTCTTTGGTGTTCAAAATGATTGAAGCTACCTGGCCAGAGGACGTTGCCATATGTTTGCCTTCCCCTTCCCCTTCTTTTTTCAGGACAAGCTGGCCAGACATTTGTAAGTCCAAGTTCTACCCACATAATTTAGGCAGCTGAATTACAGAAATCTATCTTTATAGTCTTTGAATAAAAGTGTTAAAGTAACTCTTGTAAGCACTGTTGCTGTTCCATCCAAGGTTGTGAATTACCACATGGTCTGAAAGAGAGGGTAGAAACATCATACTAATTTGGGGGAACCAAGCTACCTGGCAGTAGTTGATATAGTTAATTCTTGAACCCTGCTTTTCAGATTGAATTGCCCAGTGTTGTAATTGACTAGCTTTGGCTCATGGAATTCCAGATGCTCTTCTGGTAATTATAGTGCAAGGCTAAATTTTCTATTCTCATTTGTCCTTTTAAAATACTTTATTCCTCATTTGGTCTCTTTCACCCAGTGTTTAGGGGTTATAACTTTTATGAGTAAAATTTAGTTTTAAATGGAAGAAAAGTTAGCTCCTGCTACCATGGTACTAGTTAATCATAAGTTCATAAAAAAAGCTAACATACTGGGTCAGAGAGCCAGCATTAAAATTTGATGCGTTTGGGGAAAATAAATTAAAAAGGTCTGGTAAAAAGCTTGCACTCTGGAGCTTTTTATCTGCCATCTGTCATTTGAGGCATAAACCTGTGCCCTCATGTGTACCCAACTGCAATGTATCTCTTCTATGGAAAGCCAGATAATTACAAGGTTCCATAGTCCTTTGGCAGATTGAATAAAGGGTTACTTTAATTTCTTTTCATAGACTGTAGATGTATACTGTGTTCTATAAAGATACTGTACACAGTTCTGTCATAAGGCTGACCATAAGCATTGTATAAATTAGTATCTCTGTTTAGGAAGTAGTAACCTGAAATGGGCTCAAGAGCACATAACGTGTAGTTATCTTTAGGATGTGGGGATGACTGTGCGATTTTGTTTATCATTATCTTTGTTAAGAAGTATCACGTACAAATCAAGTAGTAGACATTCATCAGATCCTTGTAGCCCAGCAAAATGGACATATAGTCATATAATCAACCATTCAATGAGAAGATCAATAACTCACTGTCATTATTTATGAGCAAAAGAGAAATAAGTTGTAGAGAGTGATAAATGTAGGGCAAGTAGAGAAAATAGTTTTTTTAGTTAAGGGACATTTTATATTACAGTTCTAATTAATTAGGGAACAGATTAGGAACAGATTTAGGTTTTGAAAGGGAAGAGGAAGAATTTGTGAGCAAATATATATATAGTATATATACATATATATTCTGATACATAATATATATATTCTGATACATATATAATGTTTGTATGTATATGTACACACACACACACACACACACACACACACACACACACACACACACACACATATATATCAGAAATAGGAAGAAAGGGCTTGTTTAGCGGGTTTCTGTAGGGGAGGCTTGGAAGATGAGGGCCAGGTAATTTCACAAGAACTTTGAGGTTTTACATGAAAGTGAAACAATACGTTGTTTAAGTCTGACAAAAAATATTATATTAGCTGCCTTTTGGCCTTTTTACAGGCAATTTAAGATCAGTTTAAATAAAATAAAGAAATTATAATAATTTTATTTAAATAAACAGTTTTAAATAATATTATAGAGAGAACTAAATATGCTCAGATGGAATGCAGAAGAATAAAGAAGAGTTTGCAAAACAGTCTATGGATGGTCAACGAATTATAATTTATTGTGATAATAGGAAGAGAACAATCAAAATAATTTAAGGGCTGGCAAATGCAATGAGTGACAAAGATTAATGTAATTTCATTGTTTTTCTTTGAGAAGAGAAGGATATGGGATGACAGGGTTGTTAGCTTCATGTTTGAAGATCAATCAGGTAAGCAGAGGTGAGCATTAGTGATGGGTATTTTTTTTTTTAGTTTTGCTGAAGAAAGAAAAGGGTGGAAATTCTTACTCTATAGAAAAAGCACCTTAAAAAGTTTTTCTAAAAAACTGGAACCCAAATATACTTATTTTAAGTGTTCATTTTTGATGAGTTTTGATTAATGTGTACTCCCATATGTTTATTACCACAATCAAGCTCTAGAACATTTTAATGACCCCAAAATGTTTCCTTGTGTTTTTTTTTCTAGTCAAATCTCCTCTCTGCTTCTGCCCACAGATAATCACTTACCCACTTTCTGTCACTATAGATTGGACTTACTGTTTAAAAGAATTTCACATAAATGCAACCATATAGCATGTACTCTTTTTTGTCTGGATTCTTTTGCTCAACATAAAGTTTTTGAGACTTATCCATGTCATTGCATGTTTCAGTGGTTTATTCCTTATTATGGCTGAGTAGTATTCCATTGCATAGATATACCACAATTTATCCATTCATCTTTGCTGAGCGTTTGGGTTCCATAGTAGTATAATTAAATATAAATCATTTCATGGACCTGTTTCTCTGGGTTGTGAACTTCTCTAGTGTTGTAGCTTTTTAGAAAATTTTCACTGAAGTGAGACAGTCATGCTTTAAGGAGTTGGGATAGGAGAAATGCCCCTTTCCCCAGTTGTGATAAAGCTCTGGAAGGGTCTTTTCCTCTAAAGATTAGGATTTTGGTTATTAATAAAATTCTAAGCATATTTCACAGTGGTTACTCTTCCCTCACCTTTGCCAGAGCCATGAGTGGACCTGTCTTGGATCTTCACTGTGAGAACCTGGTGAGATTCCTGGAAGTCAAGACCATGAGAGTGTGCATTCCCCCTAAGACTTGGCACCAAGGAACTTTTTGCACATTCAGCCCTCAGTAGTGAAACTACCATTAAGTGTTCCTACTAGTTTATGGCTCCAGCATCTTTTCCCTTAGGTAAGTACATCTTGGCTATGTCTCTTTGAATTATGCCTCTCTCTTCAGATTTCAAGGTGGTAGTTTCCTCTGTGACCTCAGTTATCTAACAGGTTCAAGAAGAGCCTTGATTTTCAGTTTGCCCAGGTTTTTCCTTGTTGTAAGGGCGAGGGTAACAACTTCTGAGCTCTTTATAAATTGTAGCTAAAACCAGATGTCTCCCTCACCTTTATTTTTGAAAGATATTTCCACTGGGTGTACAATTCTAGGATGACAAGATTTTTTTTCTTTCAATGCTTTAAAGATGTATTTTCATTGTCTTTAGGCTTGAATGCTTTCTAATGAGATCTGAAGGGTTCTATTTTTAGTTCCTTTATAAGTAATTCTTTTTCTCTACTCTGCTCTAGCTGCATTTAATATATTTTCTTTATTATTTCTTTTTGACAATTTGATTAGGATATGTCTTTGTATAGATTTCTTTTTGCTTATCTTCCTTACAATTTGTTGATATTCTTGGTTCTGTGGGTTTACAGTTTGCATGATTTGGGGTATTTTTCATAATATCTTTGAATAATATTTATATTCCTCCCTCTATCTCCTTTCTTTCTGGAACTCCAATTAATGCTATCTTGTACACTTAATATTGTACAATGGTCACAGAGTTTCTGTTCATTTTTTTCAGACTTTTTTTCTGCTTGTCTCAGGTTGGACAGTTGTAATTGCTATGTTTTCAAGTTTACTAATCTGTTCTGCAGTATATAATCTGTGAATCTCATTCAGCGAGTTTCTTATTCCATGAATTGTTTCTCATCTCTAAACATTTCATGTGGCTTTTATTTATATTTTTCATTTTCTCCTCTTATGTTTGTATTTTCCTTAAAAATTTGAGCATGCTGAGCATATTTTTTGTTGCTATTTTTAATGTACTTGTTTGCTAATTCAATAATTGCTGTGATTTCTTGATCTCTATTAACAGATTACTTTTTCCTGGTTATCTGTCAAAATTTCATGCTGCTTCATATGCATGATAATCTTTTAATTGGATGATGTACAGTGTGAAGTTTACATTGTTGAGTGTTGGTTTTAGTTGTATTCCTTTAAAGATTGTTGGGCTTTGTTCCATAGGCAGTTAATTTACTTGTGGATCAGTTTGATCCATTTAAAACTTGTTTTAAAGCTTCTTAAGGGCAGATCTAGATGTGGGTTTAGCCTTGTTATTAAGAAATGATCATGCTGACATCTTTACTGAAGGATCCTGTGTTCTCTGAAGTTTATTGACATTGGCTAGTGGGAGCACTAATGATTCCTAGCCATATGTGACTTCTAGGATTTTTTTTTTGTGTGTCACTACTCTTTGATATGACCAGAAGGAATAAATTCAATGGAAAGAAAGGAGAATTGAGGAGGGAGAGAGAGAGAGAGATAGAAAAAGAGGGAAGAAGGAAGAGAGAGAGAGAGGGAAGAGGGAGTGAGAGAGAGAAAAAAGAGAGAGACAGAGGCAGAGAGAGAGAGAGAGAGAGAGGGAGAAATAAATAGAACAGGAACTAAGGTATGAGGGTAATTTGCATTTGCCTATCTTGAGAACTATTTTCCACTTTGGCTCTGAGAGGGCTCCAATAAGTGTAGGTATGATCCTTACTTCCTCACTGCATACTTTTTATTAATTGTGAGTGGATTAACCTGGGACCTGCCCCTAATAATGAGGATGAATCTGTATCTACCTTTTGTCCCCAAAGCTTATCCTAATATAGCCAGTAAACCAGGGAATTAGACACATTTGTTTCAATTTAATGAATTCTGGACAGAGTATACTTAGATTCTTGGCCACCTCCTCTATGTAGAGAGATTTGAGAATATTGCTAACCAGAAAAAGCACTAAATTAGGTAAAGACCTCCAAATATCAAGGTTCTAGAACTGATTCTTCTATTCTCTGTTGGACTAGAAACTCATTTGATCCTTCTAGTTCTCATTGGGTTGTATGATCTACAGTTCCTTTTATCTCAGATAGTATATGATTCTAATGTGGAGCAGATCATATTCCTTGTATCCTCAATGACACCAAATTGGAAAGCAATAAGAAAATCTTCTGGGCAGTGTGAATCAGGTAGAAGACTACAATTCCCTCTAGTCATTAGCTGCCAGTGAGCTCAGATATAAATGGGCTTCTCTGTGCTATAAACTGTATCATAGTCTCCCATGGGTGGCATATCTGTATCCTGGATTGCCCACTGGGGTTTATCTATCAACTATAATTTATGTTTTGCCTGGTCTTATTACTGCGTTTTTTGTCTTCCTCAATTTTGTTTTCTTCTTTAACATACTTTTGTCTTTAACATACAGCATACTTTGCTGTATGCATTCCTGTATGTTACTTCAAAATCTTTGTCAAATATGGCGCTGGTGGTGAGAGCTTTAAAGATCGTTGTCTAAGGAAACAAATAAGGAAAAGAGATAAAATAATACAAAATTAAACATATAACACTCAGATATTTATGTATTTAAATATGTATTTTAAACAAGTTTCTTTGTGTGTTTTTCTCTGAAGACAGCAAATGAAAATTTTAGATTAGAAGTGAATGGCAGGCTGATAAAGAAAGGAAAAAATGACAACTAACAAGAGGTGACCATTTATTTTCCATATTAAAGGGAGAAAACAGATTCCAAAAGAGATATATAATTACCTTGTGTTTTATAGCACATTATATAAGTTGATATTCAGAATGAAGGCAACTCATTACCAAGACTAGGTTAAATAATTTTCCTTAAGGTTTTACTTGAGAAGGCAGAGGAAAGTACCTTTTTGTCTAGGATAGAAATTGTCAAAAGGCTTTATTCATTTTTACTGTGGTGTGAGTTCATGTCTTACTAAAAATATGAGAAATACGTTCTCTTGATCTGCATGGCAAATGCATTTCTAATGTCATTGGTAGGCTATGGCAACAGAAATACCTTTAATGTTCCATTTCCTTTTAGGGTTCTACAAAAATTATATTCTGGTATCACAGTTCCTGGAGGAAGGATTTTTCATAGCAGTCCACCTGATGGTTGAGTTGTAATCTTTTCATCTATTCTTCTGGTGTGACATGCATGTTGGTGTACATGTGTTTTCTGCCATTCAGCATGGTTAAAGTACTTGCTTTTGTTCATTCTCTCTTCTTTAATGCGACATAATTTTATCAGGATAAGACTAAGTTACCTTCCTCTGTGTTACCTTCTGCTCTCCCCACCTTTTACAGCTCTGTGCCATAATGTGTCTGATTAGATACCCTCATTACTGGTGATGGGTTATCATTATCAGCATACTTAGAGATACCATCAGAAGCTAGGTTTTTAGATCACTTCCCAAAGTGACACCTCTATTCTGAGGGCTTACCTGAGATGAGAATGTCCTTTTGTTTTTACAAAGTCCTTTTTCTGTTCATTGTTCAAAGACATTGGCTCTAACAGCCCAACATAAATCCTGGCAAAAGAAGTGCATAGGGCTATAGAAGCAAAGCCAAAAGACCTTATCCAACATTCTCTACAGTCACACCACCTGGGAGAAGAGGAAGGAAAGAGAAATAAAAAACCAATAATATTATAAGGAAGAAAGAAAAAGAAAAATATTCTACCCACAAGAGAATAATTACAAAAATTGGAAGTGCCAGCATCTCCAGATGAGAAGGGACTACTGCAATAATTTTGGCAACATGAAAAATCTGAATGTGGTGACACCACCAAAAGATCACACTAGCATTCCAGCAATGGCCCTTAACCAAAATGGAAACTCAGAAATGACAGATATAGAATTCAGAGCATAGATTGCAAGGAAGCCCAATGAGATCCAAAGCAAGATTGAAAATCAACACAAAGAAACTTCTAAATCAATCCAGGAAATGAAGCAAGAGATAAATATCTTTAAAAAATCAATAAGAGCTTCTGGAATTTAAAAACTCACTTAAGGAATTTTGAAATTCAATTGAAAACCTTATTAGCAGACTAGACCAAGCAGAAGAAGGAATCTCAGAACTTGAAGACAAATCTTTTAAACTAACCCAGTCAGAAAAAAGTAAAGAAAGAAATTTTTTAAAAAATGAACAAAGTTGTTGAGAGATGTGGGATTATGTAGTGACGAAACATGCAAATGATTGGTATTCCAGGGAGAGGAGAAAAATAAACAACCTTAGAAAACATATGTGAGGGAACAATTAAAGAAAATTTTTGTAATTTTGCTAGAGAGGTAGACTAGATAAAAAAAGAATCTAGATGCAAAAAATCTAGAGAACACCTGCAAGATACTATCCAAAATGAGCATCACCAAAGCATAGAGTCACCAGACTGTCCAAGGTCAGTGCTCAAGAAAAAAATCTTAAAGGCAGCTAAAGAAAAATGTCAGATCACTTATAAAGGGAATCCAATCAGGCTAATAGTGGACTTCTCAGCAGAAAACGTATAAGCTAGGAGAGATTAGGGACCTATTTTCAGCACTGTTAAAGTAAACAATTTTTTTTTTAGACAGAGTTTTGTTCTTGTCACTGAGGCTGGAGTGCAATTGTGTGATCTTGGCTCACTGCAACCTCCACCTCCTGGGTTTAAGTGATACTCCTGCCACAGCCTCCTGAGTAGCTAGAATTACAGGTGTGAGCCACCATGCCCAGCTAATTTTTGTATTTTTAGTAGAGACAGGCTTTTGCCATGTTGGCTGGGATGATCTCGAACTCCTGACCTTAGGTGATCCTCCTGCCTTAGCCTCTGAAAGTGCTGGGATTGCAGGTGTGAGCCACCACACCTGGCCAAAAAGAAATTCTAACTAAGAATTTCATATCCCATCAAACTAAGCTTCATAACTAAAGGAAAAATAAAGTATTTCCAGACAGGCAAGCACTAAGGGAATTCATTACCACTAGACCAGCTTTATAAGAACACCTTAAGGGAATTCTAAACATGGAAACAAAAGAATACAACCTGCTACTGCAGGATCACACTTAAGTACATAGTCATTAAGACAAAGACCTAATATCTGGAGTCCATAAGGAACTTAAGCAAATCAACATGTGTAAAATAACCCCATTAAAAATGGTTAAATGATATGAACAGACCCTTCTTAAAAGAAGACATGCAAGTGGCCAACAAACATGAACAAATGTTCCACATCATAAATTATCAGATAGATACAAATACAGCTCACAATGAAATACCATCTCACACCAGTCAGAAAGGCTATTATTAAAAAGTTACGCAGTTTGGTGATTTATCTAACATATCAAACAGCTACCATTTGACCCAGCAATCTTGTTACTAGGTGTATACTGAAAAGAAAATAAACCATTTTACTAAAAAGGCATGTACTCATATGTTCATTGTAGTACTATTCATGATAGCAAAAACATGGAATCCCTTAGGTGCTCACAGATAGTGAATTGGATAAAGAAATGGAATACTACACAGCCACAAAAAGAATGAAATAATGCCCTTTGCAGCAACATGGGGTAGCTCAAGGCCATTATCCTAAGCAAATTAATATAGGAACAGAAATCCAAATACCACATGTTCTCACTTATAATGAGGAGCTAAACATTTGATACTATGGACATAAAGATGGCAACAATGGACACTGAGGACTACTAGAAGGGAGAGGGAGGAAGTGGGGCAAATGTTGAAAAACTAACTCTTACATACTATACTCACTATCTGTGATAAGATCATTAGTGTCCCAAATCTCAGCATCATGCTATATACCCATGTAAAAAACCTACACATGTACCTCCTGAATCTAAAATAAAACTTGAAGGCTGGGTGCAGTAGCTCATGCCTGTAATCCCAGCCCTTCGGGAAGCTTAGTTGGAAGGATTGCTTGAGCCCAGGAGGTTGAGGATGTAGTGAGTCATGATCATGTCACTGCCTTCCAGCCTAGGTGACAGAGTGAGACATTGTCTCAAAAAATAAAGTAAAATAAAATAAAATGAAAGTTGAAATTAATAACCCCCCTGAAAGAAGCAAAAACCACAACCACAACAAAAGAAAGACGTTGGCTCTAACTCTACACATTAAGATGCTCTAGTCCTTATCTGAGCCGCAAGATCTTGTCAGTCTTAGGAGAAGAGGGGATACTCTCAGGATGGGAACATCATACTGCCTAAATCTTTATACATATTAAACTCTTAACTCTTAAACTCTACTTACATTATTATAATCTGTTTGCCTCTTCTCTGGGCCCTTGGCTGAGGTAAAACCTGATAACAGTGAATTAGAGTTTTTTGGATTTAACTTAATGAGTGTTTGGATTCTGAGATCTGTTTTAGATTTATTCTTGTTTGTTTCAAACTTGAGTCCTTCAGTGATTTTTCCACTTTGCATTTATTAGCCAAGCCAATTAAAATTTTTCTGTATAATTTAGAAGTTACTGTAGGATTTTTTTTTCATTACCAAGGACATTTTAAGCATCATTTATCATGGAATTATTGTGATAGTTCTACGTTCTGGTTAAGAGAGTTGGATGAATAATATTATTTTTTTAAAAAATGATATGTGTTCTGACATTGACTTGGTTGGAACACCTTTCTGGGTAGATGCATGAGAAATAGGGAGAAAAGAATGTACTCAGTTGGCATTTGGGGAAGAAATTATTTCCTTTTCCTTTCTCCATGGGCAAGGAGCATGAGATAAAAATAATCAGAATAAGGTCCTTAGGTATCAAGAATTTATTAGAATCAGAGCACTTACTAATTCAGAGCAAATGAGATCTATAGATCGTTAATTGCAGCTTGGTGTCTTTTATAAGAATGCCTCATGTAGCGAGCACATTGTCCCTTCACTAAATGAGTAGTGATTATCAGGGCGATTACTGTGATTTATAAGCTCATTTTCTTCATTTTACTTTACACGTGCCAGACACTGACTCATACAATAGAAAAACAAAACAAGCCTGATTTTAGAAATTAAATGCTTTATTGATTTTTTTATTATTGCTCACAACAGAAAGTTGTAATACATGGACTTTCTGAATATATGGTATATAAGTTAAAAAATACATGGTGGTGGTGGGGAAACAACTATTGCAAGCTTTAGATTATAAACTAATTTTGGTATAATACATTTCTGCCAGAATCGAAAGAATACCACCCAAACGGAGAAGAAGTAATATTAATTATTGTTGTGGAAGGAGAAATTATTTTCTTGGGCAAAGATTCCACTTTATTCTGGAGCGTGCCCTTTTCAGGTAATTGTGACGTCTACAGTAAGTAACCTGCAGAATTTTATCTCTTTAATCTTTACAGAGAAAAAGAGCCGGTGTGATGAATAATCCGGCAGTCTGATCTGTAAGCAACATGCTTCTCCTTATTTTTCAGCAAATGGTTTTTTGTAGCTTCAGATATCAGAGGAATTGATTAGATTCTTGAGTTATTTATACATGCAAAGTTAAGTGGAGAATTTGATACAATTATTCTGATTGTTGAGAGGCAGTAAAACATGGTAAAGGAGCTTGGTCTCTGCAGCTAGACTCACTAAATTCTGATCAGCGATCTGCCAGTGTGATCTTAGGCAATTTACTTAGCCTCTCTGTGCTTGAATTCTTCAACTATAAAGTAGGGATGTTAATTAAAATTAAATGAATGAATATACATAAATTGAACAGTGTCAAACACATAATAAGAACTAAATAATTGCTAACTCTTGCTATCATTCAGTCTAAATAAGTATGGGTACAGATCTAAGGGCTGATTTTCACTGATCAGCTGAAAGAAATGACTCTTAGAATTTCAACATTTAACAAACATTTTGAAGCAGTCCATTAATTTATATGTAATGTTTTAGTGTGAGAAATGTGGCACAGTGAAAAAAGGAATCCATCATTTTTGAAGAAACATGATAAACTTTGAAGTGAGACAAACAAGTTCACATTCCAGTTCTGTTTCTTGATGGTGTGTGAAGCTAGGGACATTACTTATAGAGACTCAGTTTCCACATCTGTTAAATACTACCTTGCAGTGTTGTGAGGATTTATGTTAACATTCATAGATACAGAGTTCTTAGCATAATGCTGGTACATAATAGTAGCCAAGCAGTGATTTAGCAGTTCTCTTCCACCAGCTTGATAGCTAGAATCCTATCTCTTCCAATTTTCTTTTTCTGGAGAGGGAAGAGAAGTGGGAGAAAGGCAATCCACTGTTTCTTAAAATAGATTTTTTGGGGAGCAGTTTTAGGTTCACAGCAAAATTGAGTGGAAGGTCCAGAGATTTCCCATGTATTCTCTGCCCCTACTAATACGTAGCCTTTCCTATTATCAACATTCCCCACCAGAGTAGTACATTTGTTACAACTGATGAACCCACAAAGACATATCTCAGCCACTCAGGGCCCATAGTGTACATCAGGCTTCAGTCTTGGTGTTATGCATTTCATAGGTTTGGTCAAATGTATAATGACATGTATCTACTATTATAGTGTCATACAAAGTAGTTGCACTGTCATAAAAGACTTTTGTGCTCCACAGATTTTAGTTTTTCATTTTTCTCATTTTGATATATGAACAATTGTGATATATGAGTGTGAGATGGCATCCCGTGGATAGACCAAGTCATCTTAGGAAGATTTTAGAGACGGTTCTCAGTAGAGTCAACCAGTGTGTGAGTGGCAGGCACGGGGATACAAATGCAGGATCACATGACATGGAGCTGTTGGTCCAGGATGATGCATGGTATTTTGTGGGTACACTAAGAGAGAAAAATATATCAGCCCTGTGTCTCACCAGGAGCAAGGGTCTCATGGAGTTCAACATTAGGCAAAGTCAGAGATTTGAGTGTGCAAAAGATGTTGCTGACTTATATCAGCAGGAATAGGGCTCAGGATGGCATGTAGATTTGGAAGAGCAAGGCAGATTCCCAATTTTGAGGTTCTAATACACTGCTCGGAATATAAAAGAAAAATCCACAAGAAGATACATGTGGTAGGAATTAACATTTATTCAGCATCTACTATATGCCATATACAGTGCTGTGTTTTCTGTGTGGTAGGTGTTATTATTCTGTATTTTAAACATAATAAAATTAGGATTTGGAGAAACTAAGAAACTTGGTCAAAGTCATAGAGTTAGCAAGTGGTGAAGCTGAGATCAAAACCAGACTGTCTTATTTAGGGATCTAGCTGCTAAATAAAAGATACTGGTAGAAACTTGATCCCATGAAAATGGAAGAAACCCACAAATTATACTTAGGCACACTGTTCCAGTTCAAGGTGTAGGGACTTGATCCTGAGTCATGGTGATGTGCTACAGCACCTTTAATTTCCATAGACTAAGGTCAGGAGAGGGCAAGTGATCTCAGCAAGAGAGGAGGAAGGCTGCAGGGAAGCAACCTCACAATTCATTGCCATGGTATCCCCCGACTGCAGTACTTTAAATGGTCCCATGGAGTCTGCAGAGTGCAAAGCATTAATGTACAGCTCTAAGTGCTTTTGCTATCTAATTTGTTATCATGGAGTGACCAAGTAATATGTGTATTTATGGTAAGTAACAGGGATTCTTAAGTTAGGGGTACAGAGGTATATTGGCAGTGCTTCATGTGGAAACTTTTTCTCTTCTCTGAATTTTCTCAAAATAAATCATAGTCAGAACCTCCTGTTTCTAAGGAAACTAGGAAAACAAAGGCAAATATTATCACCAAATTGGAAACTTATGTGCCAAAAGTTTAATATTTAAGCACTTTTTAAAAAGACCATAGAACAAAAACTCTATCTTGGATGCTTAAGTTACCGTATGAAGGTTGGATTTTTGAGGATGGTAAAGTCAGGAATTGATTTCATCAAACTGATTACTCTTCAAGCTGCCTCAAAGGCAAATCATTTCACAGCACAGTCAATTATTTGATTTCTAACATTTAACAAATGTGCATCAGAGGATTTAATATCAGGGAAAATGGGGAACAGTTTAGAGACAATTATATTTTCTCTTTTATCATGCAGTAAGCTACCTCTTATGCACTCTGGGAAGCCTTGCTTGGGCACAGACATATTCCTGTTGGATTGTACTATTCATCAACATCAAAATTAATATATTTTTGTCCATTTCTTTGTCTCACCCTGAATTCTATTCCGTTTTTCATTTAACTAATATTGGCCAGGGTATGGTTTTCCATGTCTTTATTTTAAAGCACTATTTTTTATTTGAAAATGTCTTTTGTAGACAATACATATCTGGAATTTATTTTATTTTTGTTTTAACTCTACCTGAGAGTCTTCCAACATGGCTATTGAATCACTTTTACATTTAGTGTTATTACTGATATCTTAGATGCATTCTTGCTATCTGATATTATATTTTATCTTAGCTGTGATTTTTTTTTCATTTCTACCATTTTGTTGTACTCACCGACTTTTATTTGCTTCAGCTTCTGTCTCTAATAGTTTGATAATTGCATATGCTATTTGTGCTCTTTAGTTTTTATTTATTATTTTATTTATTGATGTACTTGTATTTATTTAACCATTGCCCAAGTGTTAGGCATTTGCCTTGTTTCACATTCTTTCTCAAGGCAATCTGTGTTACAATGAATAGTTTTCTATATATTTCGGTGCTCTTTAATTTTTAAAAACAATTTTAAATTAAATATTTTGTGGGTATGTAGTATGTGTATAATTTATGGGATACATGAGATATTTTGATATAGGCATACAATGTGAAATAAGCTATTTGTTCTCTTTGTTTAGCTATCTTTAAAAGTTATCACACATTTAAATTTATTTTTCTACCACTCCTCAAGTCAATTAGTGTCATTATCCCCTTACTACAATATTTTCATAGCTTAACAAAGTCAGAGAAATATTTTCATGACATTTAAAAATTAATATTACATATGTGCATTTATTATTATTTTTGAGATGGAGTCTCACTCTGTTGCCAGGCTGGAGTGCAGTGGTGTGATCTCAGCTCACTGCAATCTCTGCATTGAACTCTCCTGAGTTCAAGCAATTCTCTTGCCTCAGCTTCCGAGTAGCTGGGGCTACAGGCACGCACCACCATGCCAAGCTAATTTTTTAATTTTTAGTAGAGATGGGGTACCACCATGTTGACCAGGATGGCCTCGATCTCTTGACCTTGCTATCTGCCCACCTCAGCGTCCCAAAGTGCTGGAATCACAGGCGTGAGCCATGGCACCCAGCCTGTGTATTTATTATTAAGCAGCTTTCATAATTATTATTTTAATAGTTGTTTAATATGCTATTGAATTGTTATAATACAATTATATCTCTATTTATTGATTTCTATTCCCCTATTGTGGCTATTTCTGATTATTTAAATGATTATGATATCCAATGCAATAAAAATTAATCTTTTTGTGCCTATAGATTTTCTATTCCAGCATATAATTTTATGATAAATTCTTTGGATAAAGTTAATGGGACAGTGCAACCCTTTTATGAATATTAAAAGTTTTATCTCCATTGGATAATATTCTTTTAAGCACGTAGTATAAAGGGATTATAAAGACAATATTTTGAGTTGAGTAAGTAATAAAGGAGAGTAGAATTGACAAATGGCAGGTAAAAAGAAGAGAAGACCTGCGAGTGAGACTTGGGGAGATATCAGGGGAATTAAGTAGAAACAGAAGTGAATAGAAAAGTTTCAAAGTTAAGTAATGTCTTTTCTCCATTTATTTGTGGAGGGTGCGTAATAACACTCACAGGGAAATAAAAGCTGCTGAATGAAGAAAAGGATTACAGCAATTGTCATCCCAAGTAGAAACCGAGTGTCTGGAGCTTCTATAAACTCGAAGATGGGTTGAATTCCCCATTATGTAAATTAAAAGAGGATACTTAAACTAACCAGATGCATAAGATTATGGGTTAAGTAATAACATTTCAGAAGGCTACTGAATAATGGCTGCATGCTTGCTTAGTTTTAATGCTTACTATATATCCATTACATCAAATTGTATAATTTTTAAAACTTCAATTATTTATATATATATCTTTAAATATAAAAATATCTAAAGTATGATAAAAAATTTATATTTAATTATTTAACTGATGATTTAAATTTCAAGTGATGATTTAAATAAAAAAACCGTTAAGTAACTGAACTTTTGTATATAATAACTTTCAGGAATGGACCTGAATGCTATGGCTTCAACTGTGCCCCTCAAAAAGGTATGCTGAAGCCCTGACATTCAGCATGTCAAAATGTGACCTTACTTGGAAATGAGATGATCACAGATGTAATTAGGTAAGATGAGGTTATACTAGAATAGGCTGGGCCCCTCATCCATTATGAGTGATGTCCTGTAAATAGGCCTTCAGCTTCTCCAGTTGCGGTGTGTGTTCGGGAGAGTAGGGTCTCCCTTTCCCACTTCTGCAGTTGGAGCACTCACAATATTTAGGGTGTCTGTTGGGTCATGCAGGAGAAGACTGCTTCCTTCAGAGGATCTGTGGGTCCTCTCGGGATTGCTGGTTTGTTCTTGCTAGTCGCCATGGAGCTAAAAATTACAGTGCAAGCCTCTGCACACTGCTCTGTCTGAAGCTGCAATCTAGTCCCGCCTCCCACCTGCCACGATGATCCATTTGTTCTATAGTGCAGATTAAATCTAAGCCTTCTTTGTTCATTTTCTGTCTGGAAGATCTGTCCAATGGTGAAAAGTTGTTGAAATCTTCAGCTGTTATTGTATTGGAATCTATCTCCATCTTTAGCTATAATAATATTTGCTTTATATATCTGGGTGCTTCAGTGTTGGGTGCATATATATTTAAAATTGTTATATCCTCTTGATAAATTGACTCCTTTATCATTATTTAGTATCCTTCTTTGTCTCTTCAGATAGTTCTTTCTTGAAATCTGTTTTGTCTGATATAAATATAGTTACTCTTGCTCTTCTTTGGTTTCCATTGTTAAGGAATATCTTTTTCTATCCCTTTATTTTCAGTCTCTATATATCTTTATAGGTGAAGTTTGTTTCTTATAGGCAGTTGATCAATGAGTGTTGTTATTTATCCATTCAGCCAGTCTGTGTCTTGATTGGAGAGTTTAGTCTGTTTACCTTCAATGTAATTGATAAGTAGGGACTTATTCTTGCCATTTTGTTATCTGTTTTCTGGCTGTTTTGTGGTCTTCTCTTTTTTCTTTCTTTCCTTCCTCTCCTCTTTTTTGATGAAGGTGTCTTTCTTCAGTGATATGATTTAGTTCCCTGATTTTTTATTGTGTCTCTTGTAAGGCTTTTGGTTTCAGGTTACCATGAGGCTTTCATGTACTATCTTATAACCCATTATTTTAACCTGATAACAACTTACCTCTGTTTGTATAAACAAGCAACAAGAAAACTAATAAAAACTCTATGTTTTAACTCTGTCTCCCTGCTTTTTAACATTTTGTTGTTTCTGTTTATATCTTACTGTACTGTCTATGTCTTGAAAAGTTGTTGTAGTTATTATTTTTGATTGGTTCATCTTTTAGTCTTCTCACTTAGGAAAAGAGTAGCTTATAAACCACAATTACAGAGAGCTCTCTGTATACCAGGCGGAGAATCTTGTTCTTTTCCCCTACTCTCTCCTAAACAAATGGAATCTCTCTTTGTTCTGAGTCATCTAGAGCTGGGGGTGGAGTGAGACAACCCCGCTGTGGCCACCACCACTATGACTGTGCTGGGCTAGACCTGGAGCCAGCATAGCACTGGGTCTCACTCAAGGCCTGCTGTAACCACTCCCTGGCCACTGCCTATGCTCAAGACCCTGGGGCTCTACAATCAGCTAGTGGCAAAGCCAGCCAGTCCTGTGTCCTTCCCTTTAGGGCAGTAAGTTACCCAGGCCCCAGATAGATCCAAAGGTGCTGTCTGGGAGTCAGGCATTAGAGTCAAAAACCTTAGAAGTCTATCTAGTTTTCTCTTGTACTGTAGCTGAGCTGGCACTGAAACCACAAGATATGGTCTTTCCCATTCTTCTCTCTCTTTTCCAAAGGCAAAGGAACCTCACTCTGTGGCCACTGCCACCACAGACCATGGGGAGTACTGTCAGACTACCGCTGATGTTCCTTTAATGCCCAAGGGCTCTTAAATCAGAGGGTGGTGGGGTGGTGTCAGCAATTCAAGACCAAGGTGAATGCTGCCTGGCCTGGGACTCACCCTTCAGGGCAGTGGATTCCCCTCTGGCCCAGAGCAGGTCCAGAAATGCCATCCAAGAGTTAAGTCCTGGAATTGGGGACCCCAGGAGCCCACTTGGTGCTCTACACTGCAGTCTCTGTGCTGGTACCTAAGGTGTAAGACAAAATTCCCTTTACTTGGCCAGGCGCGGTGGCTCACGCCTGTAATCCCAGCACTTTGGGAGGCCGAGGCGGGTGGATCATGAGGTCAAGAGATCGAGACCATCCTGGTCAACATGGTGAAACCCCGTCTCTACTAAAAATACAAAAAATTAGCTGGGCATGGTGGTGCGTGCCTGTAATCCCAGCTACTCAGGAGGCTGAGGCAGGAGAATTGCCTGAACCCAGGAGGCAGAGGTTGCCTTGAGCCAAGATCGCGCCATTGCACTCCAGCCTGGGTAATGAGCGAAACTCTGTCTCAAAAAAAAAAAATCCCTTTACTTTTCCCTCTGCTTTTCTCAAGCAGAGGTTTTGTCCCTTTGCCACCACAGCGAGTAATGTGCTGAGACTCACCTGGAGTCAGTAAGTTGCAGAGACGCACCAAGGACCTCAGTGTGGTTCCTGGGTATCACTGCTGGGTATTCAGGGCCCAAGGGTTCTTCAGTTAGTGATGATGAATGCTATGAGGACTATGTTTCCCATCAAGGAATTTTTTTTTCCTGGCCCAGATTGTGTCTAGAAATTCCATGTGGGAGTTAGAGCCTGGAACCGGGGCCTCAGAAGTCTGACCAGTGTCCTTTTCTGCTGTGGTTGAGCTGGTATCCAAGATCTAAGACAAAGTTCTCCTCAGTCTTCCCCTCTTCTCTCCTCTCCTCAAGTGGAAGGAAGGCATCTCTTTTGGAGATGTGAGTTGTGCAGCCTAGAGTTAGGGGAGAGGTGATGCCAGCACTCCCTTAGCCTAGGCACTCCAGTTGGTGTCTCAGTAGGTCATATGTTCCTCAGTCCAATGGCTGTGCTCCTCAGCACATCATTAGGACTTCCCTAGGTGGTGCAGTCCTTGTGGCCTAGACTGTCTTTCACATTTATTTAGAGCACTATGGCACTTTAGCCCTGGTGGTGAGGCTTGTGGGAACTCAGGTTCAGACTGCTGGATCAGAAATTCCCCTCTGGCAAGGGCTGGTTTAAATGCTTCCTCAGTGGGTGGGTGTCAGCTGAGTTTGGTTTGGTTTTCCTTTTTGCTCTAACAGGACAACACGGAGTTCAATGTCTCACAATTGCTGTGCTCTCCCTGCCTCTGGGCACAGAAATGCTCTTTGCACCATGTCGACACTGCCTGGGAGTGGGGGTGGGGTTGTGTCAGCAATTCAAGACTTTTTTTTTTTAACCTTTTCAGTGCATCTTTTAGCCATACAAAGTTAAAATCAGATATTGTGAGTGCTCACCTGATATTTCGTTTGTATGTAGGTGCTTTTTTTCTGAAGATAGTTGTTTAATTGGTGTTTTTGCTGTGAGGATGATTGGTGGATCCTTCTATTCCAGTATCTTGCTCCGCCTTTTCCATTTCACTGGGGCAAGATAATATCTCTTTGCAGCTTTTATTTGCATTTTTCTGATTATCAATGAGGTTGAACACATTTCCATATACATATTTGCCATTTGTATGTTATCTTTTGAGCGTGTTTATTCAAATATTTTGCCCATTTTTTAAATCTTTATGTTCCTCTATTGGAGCAAGATTCCTGACCAGTATACAGTGATGTATTTACTAAACAGAGACCTGTGCAGAAATTACATACTATCCATTGAGATAGGTTGTTACACTTTTGCCTGTTGATGGAATAGTTCCATTTATCAAGTTTTACACATCATAAAGCTTTTGAATTTCAACAGACTGTCCATTAATTCACCTCTGAAAAAGTCGCATTTAATTTCAGCTACTGTAGTTTACAGTATTAAAAAGCTTATGCGTTAGTGTGCTTCTCTGCACAATGGCATTGAGCAGACAGAGCTGAGTCCTTTATCCCACCCAGATTCACATTTGAGAGCTTTATACCAGAGAGCAGGGACATTTACTGCTAACCATCACAGACTTCTTACTCTGAGAGCCTATCTCCTTGGCCACATTTTATATAGCAAATGAAGACATGCCAGCGACTGTCCCATGTATAACTTGGCATTAGAACACCAGGTCTGTTGGATGGTGGTGGCAGGCACTATTATTTTATATCCAGGTAAAAGGCCAATTTTAAAAACTGCCAATTGGAGATAAAAATCAAGGGCATAATGTACTCAGAAAGTATTGAGCAATCTGGTATCCCAAATGATGTGAATACTTGCAGAAACCAGTGGCAAATTGTACCCACGTTTCCCAGCTATGGAGATATTAATACATTGATTCAGATCCCGTTACTCAATCCACATAGCTCTGAGGTCATCCTGCAAAGTGTGTATCAAAAAATACGAAGTTACGGTGACAAAGTTTGACGGTGATGTTATACAAGTGAAACTTGGAAGGTCATAGTAAGCATACCTATGCTGAGAGAAAAGCATCACATTTTGTGTACACATTTAGTTTTATTGTAACAAAGCGACTTTTAACGTTTAAATCTGAGCATCATCTTTCCTTTCCAGTGGAACAAAAAGAAAATTTAAAAACAAGAACAAAATTACAATAGAGAATGTCAATTCCAAATAAGATCCTACAGGTTCTGCTGATTCTCCCATTGAGTGGCAGGGCTCAAGTCATCATTAGGAGAGAATTTATTTTAAAAGTGTCATCTTAAGCTGCAAGGATGTCCGTCAGATACCACAATTAAACATGCTAAAGGAGAAGCCATGTTGTCAAAATGCCCACTTAACCCACTCAAACATCTCAAACCTCCCTGTTTGCTGACCTTCTGTAACCCCGTTAAAATTTTTTTTTTCTTTTTATAAACAAGAGAAAGTAGACAGATAAATGTTGGTGAATGCTAACTGTCCATATTCACAGAGACACAGTGTACTCTCTGAGTCCAATATACAGAGAAAGGAGGAAAAAAGCTAGAATTCTATGCACTACTACACAGGGGCCTAGCACCCTCCAGCTTCCAGCAGAGCAAAGGGAGCAGGATTTTCTTTTGTTCCCACAGAGCTCAGTGGTGATGATTCCCTACAGTTTTTGTTCAGACCGGAAGGGATAAAAATGAATTTCAAATAGAAAGGGGTAGAGACTCTTTTCCCATTGTATTCTGCTCAAGATATTTCCCCCAAAATAAGTTGAGAACCATGCTGTAGAGAAAAGAAACCTCAAAAAACAGGATGACTAAGCAAGAG
The DNA here is from genome assembly GCF_049354715.1 of Callithrix jacchus. Lineage (NCBI taxonomy): Eukaryota > Metazoa > Chordata > Mammalia > Primates > Cebidae > Callithrix > Callithrix jacchus. The sequence goes on from NC_133524.1 coordinate 26,150,522, forward strand.
AGGAAAAAAAAAAGAAAGAAAAAGAATAAAAAAAAGAAAATAAAAGACTGCAACTTGCTCCCAGGGACTGGAGAAAATTTTAAAAAAGGAAGGTTGGAATTCAGCAGTATTCTGTTAGTCATCTTCTTCTTCATCCTCCTCTCCTTCCTCCCCTTCATCATCATATCCATCTTCTTCACCTTCATCCTTATCCTCTTATTCATCAATAGCTTCTAATCCTTCCTCCTTTTCATCATCATCTTCTCCTCTTCCTTCTTCATCATCTGTATCAGGAACCAAGTAGCATTGAATGGGTTTGGCCAAATATCTTCTTTGATGGCTTCTCCTAACTCATCAGCACCTACATCAAAATGGTCAGTAAACCAGGTAAAGAAGCTCCCTGGTTCCTCATGCTGCCTCTTCCTGCTGGCTTTATTTTGCGTTTGATTTGCATGTTTCATCAATTACTTTCCAGATTTCCATTTGATTTTGGTGGACTTTGAAGATGGATCACCACTCTCATTCAGATGAAATTCTTTGGAGAGAATTTTATTTTCAAAGTAAGGATGTTCGTCAAAATAAAAATCTATTCTGTAGCCTGATTTAATATCTTCAAATTCTGTCACTTTAACTCTGGTCAAGTAATGCAGTGCCTCTTCGTCCTCCTCCCCAAGCAGTGCAGACACTTGTGGATGGTTGACAAATGTTGTTACCCCAAAATTTGGGATTTTGGCAATCAATTCTGACCTCTTCTGAAAAAATGATTGGTGGAGTTTGTTATATTTCTGTTCTGCTTTCAAAATCTCCTCACTGGCTTGTTCATTAAGTCTGTCTATTTCATTTTGTACTTCATCAATGTGTTCAGTTGCTTCTTGTTGTTCTTTTTCTCCCTTCTTCAGCAAGCCTGCAGAGGCCAATGTCTCCTCCGGTTCCAGAGCAGAAGGTGGTCTTGGTTTCTTCTTTTGAGGCGGGAGTGGAGACTGGCGTTTGGGGGTCATACTGCTGGGGAAGTCCGAGAACCAGAGCATGAGTCTTCTCGCTCATCCAGAAGCAGACAGAACGCTCCTTTTTGCCCATTTGTAATCGGATTATTAGATTTTTTTTCCCCATGGAGTTGTTTGAATTAATACTGAGTAATCCTTTGTCAGATGGGACATTTCCAAATAGTTTCTCCCATTCTGTGAATTGTCTCTTCACTCTGTTGATTGTTTCCTTTGTTGTGCAGAAGCTTTTTAATTTGATATGATCCTTTTTGTGCATCTTTGCTTTGATTGCCTGTGCTAACAGGGTATAACTCAAGAAATCATTGCCCAGTCCAATGTTCTGGAGAATTTTCCTAAAGTTATCTTGTAGTACTTTCTTTCTTTTTTCTTTTATCTTTCACGAGGTATTTATTAATTACAAGGAGAAAATTATGGTGAAGAAAGCCAGCAGATATTTTATCGAGGTTAATGTCACCAATGATAACATCACCAAATTCATGATGAGATGTACTGAGAAAGTTACAATATTACTTATGTGATATTCTTGTAAAAAAATGCATAGCCTCAATCTAGTCATGATACACTCAAATTGAAAGACATTTTAAAAATAACTGACCAATATTAATGAAATTCAGGGACAGACTGTATAACTATTTCAGACTGGAGAAGACCAAGGTGACCGGACAACTTTTTTGTGTCTCTCTAATTTGTGATTTTTTTAAAGAAATAACTTCAGACATACAGAACAGTTGCAAAAATAATACAGAAAGTTGCCATTTACCCTTCACCCAGCTTCCCCTAGTGTAAATATCTTATATAATCATAAAACCTGTTTGTGTTTTGATACAACTTATCAAAACTAGGAAATTACAATTGATACAGTGCTAGTAACTAAACCACATAAACTATCCAAATGTCACCACTTTCTGCTCTCATGACATTTTTTTTTCCTGAGGATACAATACTGGATCTTGTAGTACTTTCATAGCTTGATGTCTTAGATTTAAGTCTTTAATTCATTTTAATTTGCTTTTTGTATATGGTGAGAGATGAGGATCTAGTTTCATCCTTCTGCATATGGATATCTGGTTTTCCCAGCACTATTTGTTGGAGATTGTCCTTTCCCCAGTGTATGTTCTTGGTACCTTTGTCCAAAATGAGTTTGCTATAGACGTATTGATTTGTTTCTGGGTTCTCTATCCTGTTTCATTGGTTTATGTGTCTGTTTTAATGGCAGTACCATGCTGTTTTGGCTACTATATCTCTGTAACATAATTTGAAGTCAGGTAATGTTACTCTTCTAGTTTTGTTGTTTTTCTTCAGGATAGCTATTCTGGGTATTTTATGGCTCCATTAAATTATAGGACCTTTTTTTTTCCTGTGAAGAATGTCATTGGCATTTTGATAGGGATTGCATTAAGTCTGTATATTGCTTTGGGTAGTATGGACATTTTAAAATTATTGATTCTTTCAATATATGAACATGAAATACCTTTTCATAATTTGTTGTCCTGTTCAATTTATTGCATCAATATTTTAGTTTTCATTTTAGAGATCTTTCACTTCTTTGGTTAATTCCTAGGTATTTAATTTTAGTTGTAGCTATTGTAAATGGTATTACTTCCTTGATTTATTTCAGCTTGTTTGCTGTTGGCATATAGAAATGCTACTGATTTTTGTATGATATTAGCTGTGGGTCTGAGCTATATGGTTTTTATTATGTTGGACTATGTTCCTTTTATACCCAGTTTTTGAGGGTTCTTATTGTGAAGAGATATTGACTTTAATCAAATTCTTTTTCAGCTTCAAATGAAATGATCAGATAGTTTTTGTTCTTCATTCTGTTGATATGATGTATCATACTGATTGATTTGCATATGTTGAGCCATGCTTACGTGTCTGGAACAAATCCCAGTTGGTCATGAGGAACAATGTTTTTTTAAATTGCATTTTAGGTTTTGGGGTACATGTGAAGAACATACAAGATTTTTGCATAGGTACACACATGGCAGTGTGACTTGCTGCCTTCCTCCCCATCACCTATATCTGGCATTTCTCCCCATGCTATCTTTCCCCAACTCCCCACCCCCTGCTGTCCCTCTCCTATTTCCCCCTGACACACCCCAGTGAGTGTGCTCCCCTCCCTGTGTCCATGTGTTCTCATTGTTCAACACCCACCTACTATAAGGACACATGCATAAGAATGTTCATTGCAGCACTGTTCACAGTAGCAAAGACCTGGAACCAACCCAAATGCCCATTGATGATAGACTGGACAGGGAAAATGTGACACATATACACCATGGAATATTATACAGCCATAAAAAATGATGAGTTTGTGTCCTTTGTAGGGACATGGATGAACCTAGAAACCATCATTCTCAGAAAACTGACACAAGAACAGAAAATCAAACACTGCATGTTCTCACTCATAGGAGGAATAATGTTTTTAATGTGTTGTTGAAATTGGTTTGCTGGTATTTTGTTGACAGTTTTTACATCAATGTTCATCAGGGATATTGGCCTCTAATTTTCTATTTTTGATGCGTCTTTGTCTGGTTTTGGGATCAGGGTAATACTGGTCTCATAGAATGAGTTTGGAAATATTCCCTTCTGTATTATTTTTCAAAATAATTTGAATAGGATTGGTATTAGTTCTTCCTTAAATGTTTGGTAAAATTCAGCAATGAAGACATTGGGTCCCAGGCTTTTCTTTTCTGGAAAACCTTTGTTATGGCTTTGATTGTTACTTGTTATTTATGTGTTCATGTTTTGAATTTTTTCATGGTTCAGTCTTGATAGGTTGTATGTGTCTAGGAATTTATCCATTTCTTCTAGGTTTTTCAATTTATTGGCATATGGTTTCTCATAGTAGCCTATGATCATCCTTTGAATTTCTGCTGTATTGATTATAATGTCTCCCTTCTTATCTGTGATTTTATTTATTTGAGTCTTCTATCTTTTCTTAGTCTGACTAAAGGATTTTCAATTTCTAAAAATATTTTCACAGTACTTTTTGTTTCATTGATATTTTGCATTTTTTAATTTTAATTTTATTTATTGCTTCTCTGCTTTTAATTATTTATTTTATTCTTCTAATTTTTTTATTGCATTTTAAGTTTTGGGGTACATGTGCAGAACATGCAAGATAGTTGCATAGGTACACACGTGGCAGTGTGAGTTGCTGTCTTCCTCCTCATCACCCACATCTGGCATTTCTCCCCATGCTATCCCTCCCCAGCTCCCCGGCCACTGTCCCTCCCCTATTCCCCCCAATAGACCCCAGAGTTTAGTGCTCCCCTCCCTGTGTCCATGTGTTCTCATTGTTCATTACCCACCTATGAGTGAGAATATGCAGTATTTCATTTTCTGTTCTTGTGTCAGTTTGCTGAGAATGATGTTCTCCAGGTTCATCCATGTCCCTACAAAGGACACAAACTCATCGTTTTTGATTGCTGCATAATATCCCATGGTGTACATGTGCCACATTTTTCCAGTCCAGTCTATCATTGATGGGCATTTGGGTTGGTTCCAGGTCTTTGTCATTGTAAATAGTACTGCAATGAACATTCGTGTGCATATGTCCTTATACTAGAACAATTTATAGTCCTTTGGATATATACCCAGTAATGGGATTGCTGGGTTGAATGGAATTTCTATTTCCAGATCCTTGAGGAATTGCCACACTGTCTTCCACAATGGTTGAACTAATTTACACTCCCACCAGCAGTGTAAAAGTGTTCCTTTTTCTCCACATCCTCTCCAGCATCTGTTGTCTCCAGATTTTTCAATGATCACCATTCTAACTGGCGTGAGATGGTATCTCAATGTAGTTTTGATTTGCATTTCTCTGATGACCAGTGATGATGAGCATTTTTTCATATGTTTGTTGGCCTCATGTATGTCTTCTTTCGTAAAGTGTCTGTTCATATCCTTTGCCCACTTTTGAATGGGCTTGTTTGTTTTTTTCCTGTAAATCTGTTTGAGTTCTTTGTAAATTCTGGATATCAGCCCTTTGTCAGATGGGTAAACTGCAAAAATTTTTTTCCATTCTGTTGGTTGTCGATTCACTCTAGTGACTGTTTATTTTGCCATGCAGAAGCTGTGGAATTTGATTAGGTCCCATTTGTCTATTTTGGCTTTTCCTGCCAATACTTTTGGTGTTTTGTTCATGAAGTCCTTGCCTACTCCTATGTCCTGAATGGTTTTGCCTAGATTTCCTTCTAGGGTTTTTATGGTGCCAGGTCTTATGTTTAAGTCTTTAATCCATCAGGAGTTAATTTTAGGGTAAGGTGTCAGGAAGGGGTCCAGTTTCTGCTTTCTGCACATGGCTAGCCAGTTTTCCCAACACCATTTATTAAACAGGGAATCCTTTCCCCATTGCTTGTTTTTGTCAGGTTTATGAGAGATTGTATGGTTGTAGATATGTCGTATTGCCTCCAATGCCTCTGTTTTGTTCCATTGGTCTATGTCTCTGTTTTGGTACCAGTACCATGCTGTTTTGATTACTGTACCCTTGTAGTATAGTTTGAAGTCCAGTAGTGTGATGCCTCCTGCTGTGTTCCTTTTGCTTAGAATTGACTTGGCTATGCGGGCTCTCTTTTGGTTCCATATGAAGTGCAAGGTGGTTTTTTCCAGTTCTGTGAAGAAAGTCAATGGCAGGTTGATGGGGATAGTGTTGATTCTGTAAATTACTTTGGGCAGTATGGCCATTTTCACGATATTGATTCTTCCTAACCATGAACATGGAATGTTTCTCCATCTGTTTGTGTCCTCTTATTTCGTTGAGCAGTGGTTTGTAGTTCTCCTTGAAGAGGTCCCTTACGTTCCTTTTTTAGTTGTATTCCTAGGTATTTTATTCTCTTTGTAGCCATTGTGAATGGCAGTTTGTTCTTGATTTGGCTCTCTTTAAGTCGGTTATTGGTGTATAGGAATGCTTGTTATTTTTGCACATTGATTTTATTTCTTGAGACTTTGCTGAAGTTGCTTATCAGTTTCAGGAGTTTTTGGGCTGAGACGATGGGGTCTTCTAGATATACTATCATGTTGTCTGCAAATAGAGACAATTTGGCTTCCTCCTTTCCTATTTGTATACCCTTTCTTTCTTTTTCTTGCCTGATTGCTCTGGCTAGAACTTCCAGTACTATATTGAATAGGAGTGGTGAGAGAGGGCATCCTTGTCTAGTGCCGGATTTCAAAGGGAATGCTTCCAGTTTTTGCCCATTCAGTATGATATTGGCTGTTGGTTTGTCATAAATAGCTTTTATTATTTTGAGATACACTCCATCAATACCGAGTTTATTGAGGGTTTTTAGCATAAAGGGCTGTTGAATTTTGTCAAAGGCCTTCTCTGTGTGAATTGAGATAATCATGTGGTTTTTGTCTTCGGTTCTGTTTATGTGGTGAATTACATTTATAGACTTGCGTATGTTGAACCAGCCTTGCATCCCCAGGATGAATCCTACTTGATCATGGTGGATAAGCTTTTTGATGTGCTGTTGCAATCGGCTTGCCAGTATTTTATTGAAGATTTTTGCATCTATGTTTATCATGGATATTGGCCTGAAATTTTCTTTTCTTCTTGAGTCTCTCCCAGGTTTGGTAACAGGATGATGTTGGTCTCATAAAATGATTTGGGAAGGATTCCCTCTTTTTGGATTATTTTGAGTAGTTTCAGAAGGAATGGTAACAGTTCCTCTTTGTGTGTCTTGTAGAATTTGGCTGTGAACCCATCTGGACCTGGGCTTTTTTTGTGTGGTAGGCTCTTAATTGCTACCTCAACTTCAGACCTTGTTATTGGTCTATTTATAGTTTTGGCTTCTTCCTTGTTTAGGCTTGGGAGGACACAAGTGTCCGGAAATTTATCCATTTCTTCCAGGTTTGCTAGTTTATGTGCATAGAGTTGTTTGTAGTATTATCTGATGATGGTTTGAATTTCTGTGGGATCTGTGGTGATTTCCCCTTTATCATTTTTTATTGCATCTATTTGGTTATTCTCTCTTTTTTTTTTATCAGTCTGGCTAGTGGTCTATTTTGTTGATCTTTTCAAAAAACCAGCTCTTGGATTTATTGATTTTTTGAAGGGTTTTTAGTGTCTCTATCTCCTTCAGTTCTGCTCTGATCTTAGTTATTTCTTGTCTTCTGCTAGGTTTTGAGTTTTTTTGTTCTTACTCCTCTAGCGCTTTCAATTTTGATATTAGGGTGTCAATTTTGGATCTCTCCACTCTTCTTATGTGGGCACTTATAGCTATGTATTTTCCTCTAGAGACTGCTTTAAATGTGTCCCAGAGATTCTGGTATGTTGTGTCTTCATTATCATTGGTTTTGAAGAACTTCTTTATTTCTGCCTTCATTTCATTGTTTATCCAGTCAACATTCAAGAGCCAGTTGTTCAGTTTCCATGAAGGTGTGCGGTTCTGAATTCGTTTCTGAATTCTGAGTTCTAACTTGATTGCACTATGGTCTGAGAGACTGTTTGTTATAAATTCAGTTATTTTGCATTTGCTGAGGAGTGATTTACTTCCAATTATGTGATCAATTTTAGAGTAGGTTTGATGTGGTGCTGAGAAGAATGTATATTCTATGGATTTGGGGTGGAGAGTTCTGTAAATGTCTATCAGGTTTGCTTGTTCCAGGTCTGAGTTCAAGTTCTGGATATCCTTGTTAATTTTCTGTCTGGTGTATCTGTCTAATATTGACAGTGGAGTGTTAAAGTCTCCCACTATTATTGTGTGGGAGTCTAAGTCTCTTTGTAAGTCATTAAGAACTTGCCTTATATATCTGGGTGCTCCTATATTGGGTCCATATATATTTAGGATCATTAGCTCTTCTTGTTGTATCGATCCTTTGACCATTATGTAATGTCCTTATTTGTCTCTTTTGATCCTTGTTGCTTTAAAGTCTATTTTATCAGAGACGAGAATTGCAACTTTTGCTTTTTTTTGCTCTCCATTTGCTTGGTAAATCTTCCTCCTTTCCTTTATTTTGAGCCTTTGTTTGTCCTTGCATGTGAGATGGGTTTCCTGGATACAGCACACCGATGGGTTTTGTCTTTTTATCCAATTTGCCAGTCTGTGTCTTTTGATTGGTGCATTTAGCCCATTTACATTTAGGGTTAATATTGTTATTGTGAATTTGATACTGCCATTTTGATGCTAGCTGACTGTTTTGCCTGTTAGTTGATGTAGATTCTTCATTTTGTTGATGCTCTTTAGCATTTGGTATGTTGTTTTGGAATGGCTGGTACTGGTTGTTCCCTTCTATGTGTAGTGCCTCTTTCAGGAGCTCTTGTAAAGCAGGCCTGGTGGTGACAAAATCTCTGGGTACTTGCTTGTTTGCAAAGGATTTTATTTTTTCTTCACTTATGAAGCTCAGTTTTGCTGGATATGAAATTCGGGGTTGAAAGTTCTTTTCTTTAAGGATGTTGAATATTGGCCCCCACTCTCTTCTGGCTTGTAGGGTTTCTGAGGAGAGATCTGCTGTGAGTCTGATGGGCTTCCCTTTGTGGGTGACCCGGCCTTTCTCTCTGGCTGCCCTTAGCATTTTCTCCTTCATTTCAATCCTGGTGAATCTGATGATTATGTGCCTTGGGGTTGCTCCTCTTGCGGAATATCTTTGTGGTGTTCTCTGTATTTCCTGGACTTGAATGCTGGCCTGCCTTGCTAGGTTGGGGAAATTTTCCTGGATAATATCCTGAAGAGTATTTTCCAACTTGGATTCATTCTCTTTGTCACATTCAGGTACACCTATCAAACGTAGATGAGGTCTCTTCACATAGTCCCACATTTCTTAGAGATTTTGTTCATTCCTTTTTGTGCTTTTTTCTCTAATCTTGGCTTCTTGTTTCATTTTATTGAGTTGATCTTCGACTTCTGATATCCTTTCTTCTGCTTGGTCAATTCGGCTGTTGAAACTTGTGCATGCTTCGCAAAGTTCTCTTGTTGTGTTTTTCAGCTCCTTCAATTCACTCATATTCCTCTCTAAGTTGTCCATTCTTGTTATCATTTCCTCAAATCCTTTTTCAAGGTTCTTAGTTTCTTTGCATTGAGGTAGAACATGTTCTTTTAGCTCACACAAGTTTCTCATTATCCACCTTCTGAAGTCTGATTTCGTCATTTCCTCACACTCATTCTCCGGCCAGCTTTGTTCCCTTGCTGGTGAGGAGTTGTGGTCCCTTGTAGGAGGTGAGGTGTTCTGGTTTCGGGTGTTTTCCTCCTTTTTGCGCTGGTTTCTTCCCATCTTTGTGGATTTATCCACCTGTTGTCTGAGTAGTTGCTGATTTTCCGATTGGGTACCTGAGTGGACATCTAGATTTTTGATGATGAAGTATTTCTGTTTCTTAGTTGTCCTTCTAACAGTCTGGCCCCTCTGCTGTAGGACTACTGAGGTCCACTTTAGGCCCTGCTTGCCTGGGGTACACCTGTAGCAGCTGTGGAACCGTGAGGGTTGCTACCAGTTTCTTCTTCTGCTATCGTTGTCCCTGAATGATGCCTGCCAAATATCAGTCTGATCAGTTTTTTGTGAGGTGACTCTTTGGATATACGGGGGCCAGGGAGCTGCTTGAGGAGACTGTCTGTACTTTTTACTTGAGGAGACAGTCTGTACTTTATAGGAACTCAAGTGCTGAGCCGTGAGCTCCGTTGTTCATTCAGGGCTGCTAGGCAGGTACGTTTAAGTCTGCTGCAGCAGAACTCTTAAAGCCCCTTTTTTTTTTCCTCAGGTGCTCTGTCCTGGGGAGTTAGGGCTTTATTTATAAATATCCATTGCACTGTCCTGCCCAGCAAGGAGGCAGTCTAATCACTGCCTGCCTGTAGTGGCTGTGCTGAGCTGCCGTGGGCTCTGCCCTGTTGCCGTGGGCTCCTCCCTGCTGCTGTGTGGGCTCTGCCCTGCTGCTGTGTGTAATTCCCTGTAGTCCTGTTTATATGGGTGTGGTTAGAGCTGCCGTGGTGATGATGGCCCACCTCGGTAGTGGCAGACTCTCTCTGTTATGGCGGGTTGCCTCGGCAATGGCAGGCTGCATCAGCAATGGCAGTGTACCCCCGTAGGGGTCGAGTGCCTCGGTAATGGCGGACGCCCCTCCCCCTCCAACTGTACTGTCCTGGGTTCAGCTGTGTTTGTTGTGAAACTCTCAACCCCGAGCGTTTCCAATTGCTGTTTTGTTTGTTTTTGTGGGGATGTGACCCGCGAGCCTGATCACCTGGCACCCTGCCTCAAAGCCCCCTCCCTTTTTTTTAAAAGTTTAACGGTTGACTCTCTCCCAGGTGTTCCAGTCACCTGCTGAAAGGGCGCTGGGATCTGTGTGATTTCCTATGCAGCGACCCACTGTGCCGGCTGGAACCACGTTGCTGCCTGGGAATCTCCTGGCCTGGCTTTCTGTTTAAGTTTTGTTTAATCAGATGAATGTGCTAATCTGCCTTCCGAAATCTCCAATTGCCGGTTTAACAGAGCAACCAATCCAGTGTATTTTGTATGGAGTGCCACTGTGCTGTGGCCCCAGCCCAAACAGCTGCACCGGCCCAAACAGCTGCACTGGCCCAAACAGCCGCACCAGCCCAAACAGCCACTCTGGTGGCCCGTGGGGCTCCTACACCTGGGAATTTCCTGGTCTGTGGGCAATAAAGATCCATCTGGAAATGCGGCATCCACTCACCATCTGCAGTTTCACTGAGAGCTGCAATCCTGAGTTGGTCCTACAGTGCCGTCTTCTCCTGAACCTTTCTTCTACTAATTTTGAATTTGGATTGCTCTTGCTTTTCTGGTTTTTCAAGATGCATAATTAGGTTGTTTATTTGAAGTTTTTTTTATTTTTTGATGTAGGTACTTACAGGTATAAACTTTCCTCTTACTATTGCTTTTGCTGTATCTCATAGGTTTAGATATGTTTTGTTTCCACTATTATTTGTTTAAAAATTTTTTTGAATTTCCTTCTTATTCTCTTCATTGACCAACCTGTTATTCAGGAGCATATTGTTTAATTTCCATGTGTTAGTATAGTTTCTAGAATTCTTCTTGTTATTGATGTCTAGTTTTATTTCATCCTGGTCAGATCAGATACTTGATGTTATTTCAATTTTTGAATGTTTTCAGACTTGCTTTGTGGCCTAATATATGGCTTATCTTTAGGAATGATCTATGTGCTGAGGAAAAGAATGTGTATTATGCAACTGTTGTATGAAATGTTCTGTAAATATCTATCAGGTCTATTTGTTGTATAGTGTGGATTAAGCCCAATATTTCTTTTTTGATTTTTGGTCAAGAAGATCTGTCCAGTGCTGCAAGTTGGGTGTTGAAGTCTCCAGCTATTATTTTGTCATAGTCTACATCTCTCTTGATCTCTAATAATATTTGGTTTATATGTCAGAGTGTTCCACTGTTGGGTGCTATATGTATGTTTACAACTGTTATATCTTATTGAATAATTGATCCCCTCATTATTATATAGTAATCTTCTTTGTCTCTTTTTACAGTTTTTGTCTTGAAATCTATTTTATGTGATATAAGTATACCTAATCCTGCTCTTTTTTGGTTTCCACTGGCATAGAATATCTTTCTCTGTCGCCTCATGTTCAGTCTATGTGTATCTCCATAAGTGAAGAGTGTTAAGTGAAGATCATTCGGCCATTTAAAAAATCCGTTTAGCCACTCTTTGTCTTTTGACTGGAGCATTTAGTTCATTTTACATTCAATGTTATTATTTATAAGAAGGTCTGTCTCCTGCCATTTTGTTATCTGTTTTCTAGTATATATTTTTTTGGTTTTCTCTTCCTTATTTCCTTACTTACTGCCTTCCTTTCAGTCAAGATGACTTTCTCTGGTGGTCTGATATAATTTTCTCAATTTTATTTGTTGTATTTCTGTTGTGTGTGTTTTAGTTTGACATTACAATGAGGCTTGCATATTCTATCTTATAACCCATTATTTTAGATAGATGACAACTTAGTATTGATTGTATAAGCAAACTAACAAGCAACAGGAAAAGTAACAGAAACTCCATGTGTTAAGTATGTCTCCCTACTTTTTTAACTTTTTGTGTTTTTTGTCCTTATGTCTTATTGTACTGTCTGTGTTTTCAAGAGTTGTTGCAGTGATTATTTTTTTTGCTTGCCCTCTGTTCTTTCCCCTTAAGATAAGAGTAGTTTATACACCACCATTACGGTGTAATGGTGTAATTATTACAGTATAATATTACGTGTGCTTCCTATTACCAGTGAATTTTGTACCTTGAGATTTCTTATTGCTGATTAATTTTTTTTTCAGATTGGAGAACTTCTTTTAGCATTTCTTGTAGAACAGATCTGGTGTTAATGAAATCTCTCAGCTTTGTCTGGGAAAGTCTTTATTTCTCCTCATGTTTGAAGGATATTTTTGCTGGATATAATACTTTAGAATAAATTTTCTTTTCTGCACTTTCAATATGTAATGTCGCTCTCTCCTGGCCTGTTAGGTTTTCACTGAGAAGTCTATTGCCAGGCATATTAGAGCTTCATTGTTTGTATGTTATTTCTTTGCTTTCTCTTGCTACTTTTAGGATCCCTTCCCTATTTTTCATCTTTTAGAATTTGATTATTAAATGTCTTGTGGTGGTCCTCTTTGGGTTAAATATGCTTGGTGTTCTTTAATTTGCTTGTATTTGAATATTGATATTTTACTCTTGGTTTAAGGTGTTCTCTGTTAGTTATCCCTTGAATAATCTTTTTGCACTTACCTTTCTCTCTACCTCCCCTTTAAGGCCAATACCACCTAGACTTTCTCTTGTGAAGCTATTTTCTAGATTTTGTAAGTGTGTTTCATTGTTTTTTCTTTGGCCTCCTTTGACTGTGTATGTTCAAATTGTTTTTAAGCTCACTAATTCTTTTGCTTGGTCAATTCTGCTATTAAAACCCTCTGATGCATTCTTTAGTATGTCAGTTGCATTTTTTTGGCTTGAGAATTGCTGCTTGATTCTTTTAAATTATTTTAATCTTTTAGTTAAATTTATTTGATAGGATTCTTAATTATTTCTCTGTGTTATTTTGAATTTTTTTGATTCCTCAAAACAGCTGTTTTGAATTCTGTGTCTGAAAAGTCATATATCTCTGTTTTTTCAGAATTGGTCCGTGGTGCTTCATTTAGTTTGTTTGTTGAGGTCATATTTTTCTGGATAATCTTGATGCTTGTGGATGCTTGTCAATGTGTAAGCATTGAAGAGTTAGGTATTTATTGTAGTCTTCACAGTCTGCGCTTGTTTGTACCTGTTTTTCTTCTGAAGGCTTTCTAGGTATTCAAAAAGACGTGGGTGTTGTGATCTAAGTGTTTGATCACTGCAGTCATATCTTCATTAGGGGGCACCCCAAGCCCAGAAACACTGTGGTTCTTGCATCCTCATAGATATAGTGTTTTGGTGGTTTGGATAAAGTCTGGAAGAATTCTCTGGAGTACCAGATAGAGACTGTTGTCTTCTCTCACTTTCTTCCTATCAAATGGTGTCTCTGTCTGTGTTGAGGTGCCTTGAGGTGAGGGAAAGGTGACACAGGCACTCCTGTGGTCACCATCACTGGGACTGTTCCAGGTAAGACTGAAATAAGCTCAGCGCTGGGTCTCACCCAAGGCCCACTGTAACTACTACCTGGCCACCGCCTTTGTTCTATCAAGGCCCTAGTGCTATACAATTAGCAGTTGATGAAGCCATCCAGGCTTGATCTTTCCCTTAAGGGTAGAAAGTTCCCTTGGACCCTGGGTTGGTCAAGATATGCTGTCTGAGAGCCAGGCCCTGGAGTCAAAAATGTTAGAAATCTATCTGGTACTCTATTCTACTACAGCTAAGCTGGAACTGAAACCAGAAGAAACTCTTTTTCCCACTCTTCCCTTTCTTTTTCCTTTCTTGCCTCTCTTTTTCACAGTCTTTCCCTGTGTCCACCACCACCACGGGCCCACGAGGTGTGTTGCCAGAGTACTGCTAATGTTCACTCAAGGGCCAAGGCCTCTTCAGTCGTCTTGTGGTAAATGCTACCAGGGTTGGAACTCTTCCTTCAGGGTTCCTCTCAGGCCAGAGTAGGTGGAGAGATGTCATCCAAAGTCAAGCCCTGGAATTGGGGACCCCAAGGGCACACTTAGTGCTTTTTCCCACTGTGATTGTATATAAACTCCAAGAGAAAGTCTTCTTACTCTTTCCTCTCTTTTTCTTAAGCAGAAGGAGTCTCTTTTTATAGCCACTAAGCTCTGGATGTACTTGGTTACACCTGAAGCCAGCACATCTCAGACTTACTTAAGGCCATGGTATGCACTACCTAGTTTCTACTGCTGATTTTTCAGGGCCCAGTGGCTCTTTATTCAGCAGATAATGAATCCTGCAAGGACTGGGTCCTTCCCTTCAAGGCATTGGATCTCCATCTGGCCCAGGGTGTGTCTAGAAATGTCATCCAGGAGCTAGAGCCTGGAACATGGACCTTAGAACTCTGCCTGGTGCCTTTATCCTACTGTGGCTGACCTGGTATCCAAGTTTCAAGACAAAGTTCTCCTTACTCTTCCCTCTTCTCTCCTCAAGTAGAAGGAGGGGGTCTCTTTTGGAACTTTGTGCTGTGCTGCCTAGGATTGGGGATGTTGGTACAATCATTCCCTTAACTATCCTGGCTGATATCTCATTAGCTTGTGTGCCCCCATATCCACCAGCTCTGAGCCCAGTGCAGTACCAAGAGTTGCCTAGGAGTTGCAGTCCTTGTGTCCTAGACTACCTTTCAGGTTTGTGTAGGATTCCAGAGAATTTTAGCCTGTGGTGGTGTGGCTTGCAAAAACTAGTTTCAACTGAGTTTTGATAGATGATTCTTTTCCCGTTAGGGCTGGTCTAAATGTTGCCTCTGTGAGTGCTGGCTGAATTCTGCCTAGTGTTGGCAGCAATGAGTTCCTATGCAAAGTCTCCCAATCTCTGTGCTCTTGCTTTCCCAAGTGCACAGATTCTTTCGCCATGCCACATGGCCACTGTCATGGGATGGGGGAATGGTGATGTCGGCAATTCAAGACTGTCTTTCCTACCTTCTTCAGCGCTTCTTTCATTAATATGAAGTTAAATCCAGGTACTGTAATTACTCACCTGATTTTTGGTGTTTATGAAAGTGCTTTTTCATGTAGATAGTTGTTAAATTTGATGTTCCTGCAGGGAGGACAATTGGTGGAGGCTTCTATTGAGTCACCTTGCTCTGCTTTCTCCCTTCACACCATTCTTGAAGTCACATAACATATTTTACTATTATCAACACATGATTTTGTAAAGGGATAGAGTGACATTTGTGGTTTGGTTTTCAGTACCTTTAAGTTCTGGAAACTTAAGCCCCCTGAAGGAGACAGTGTATCTTATTTACCTTGGTATCGCTAATATTCAGCACAGCACTCACTACAGAATAGGTGGCTAACACGTTTCTCATGCAGATGAATTTTGGAGACAGTGTAAAAAATGATTTAAGATGAATTAAAATTCTTAATAGAACAGAGTAGCAGTTCCTTCATATATCTGAGATTCTGGTTTTTAATTTTGTTGAAAATGAAAACCAGAGGGTTAAAAGCACAAGGCAGGATTTAAAAATACATCTCTACTTTTAGAAACTTGCCCTTGTGCACTATCAGGCTTCCTATATGTTAAACCATAATTGTTAAAAATCACTTGTCAAAATTTATCTTCAATCATCAAAATTCACTATATTGGGCCTGCTGTAAAGTTTCTTCAGCTTATATATTTTTCTTTTTTTTTCCTCAACAGAGTTAAAGAGCCCCCTTTTTTCCCCTCAAAGCATGAGAGGGACAAGGACAAACTGGGTCTTCTTACAAGCTTGCAAACTGCCCTGCTCTAGGCAGCAGCAGGAAACATCAGGTAGCCTGATTGAATTTACTTCTTTCATGTACCAGCTGGGATCACATTCCAGATCTTGAAATTTCCAGGGTTTATTTATCTTTGCACTTTCTTACTTGACAATGAAAAGTACTACCGAGCTGATTCTGCATTTAATGTATCATAATGCCAATCTTGATGCATTGTTTTATGAATTACAGCTAAAAGAGCTTATATAGTATTTGACAAAGAATAATTACCTACTTGTTTGTGAAGATAGTTAATCACAAGAGTTAGAAGCAGGGCAAGCTATTTCCTTTTCTAATTTAAGTATGATTTTGTGATCAAGTTATAGAATTAGAATAGCTAGAACTCAGGATGGGGTATCAGCTATTTATTAAAAATTGGTGCAAGAGCATTAAATGTATTTGCTTTTTTCATTATCACTTGTAAGTAATAGCAACAAATTGATATTATTTAAAGAACTTGCTTTGAATATTTTCCTTATTTTAGATCTATATTTCGGTCTTAAATTTATTTTTGGCATTTGTAATGAGATTTGTGGTTGGAATTATAGCACTGCCTTTTTTCTCTGAATTAAACATATACTATTAAAAAAGTAAATCATAAAAGAATGAAACCCTTGATACATGCAATAACATGGATGCATTTCAAATGTGTTATGCTAAGTGAAAGAGGCCAGCTCAAAGGCCTCTTTGAGCTGTGATTCAATTTATAGGACATCCTGGAAGAATCAAAACTATAGAGACACTAAACAAATTAGTAGTTCTAGAGGCTGGGGCTGGAGCAGGGGGTTGATTCCAAAGGGAATTGAGAAAATTTTTAGGATGATGGAATGGTTCTATATCTTGAGTTTGGTGGAGTAGTCATATGACTATATACATTTGCCAAAACTCACAGACTATACACTAAAAAGGATGATTTTTACTGTAATAAATTATCCCTTAAAACAAACAAACAAACAAAAGTAAATTGTGGCTGGTGGATCAGAGTTATGTTGGTGGCTCATCATCTTAATTATGTATCATTTTGACTTAAGACTTAATGCCATTTGACATTTTCTGTATTTCTGTATGCTGACAACCCTTATCTTGGAATGAGGAGATTCACATTTAGGCTATAGGTACATCAACAACTACCTGAATGATGTTGGTAAGGACTTAGGAAGGCTTTGGCCAAGGTAACTTAAAAGGTCTCTTTCTGCTCTGAAGTGTTACACCCTGTGATGGTAAGTGTCTATATGGGCCCTTTATGGGGAACGAACAGAGAGAAAAAGAATAAAAGAAAAGCAAAGTGAAGCAAAAGGACAAAATGGAAAGAGACATAGAACTCTCTTTCTGGGATTTCTTTGCCATCCCACCCATTTAGTCAGGTTATGATGAAGTAATGTTGGGTGAGTTCTGGACACTTGAATACCATCATGATTTTTATATTTCTAACATATTGTCTTATTTTATGTTTTTTTTAGGAAAGCAGTTGTATTTATATCTGTGAGGGCAGCCCTTGAAGAATCTTCAAGGACAATCATTCAGGAATGTTTCTTGCACTGTCTGCTGAAGTTAAGTTTTCACATTCAAACTTCATCCACTATTCTTTAGGAGTAGAACAATTGATGTTAGAATGAATAAAGAAGAACATCTTTTCTCTCTTCATTCTTTTATATTAACTGGACCTAATGTGAGTTCTTCTGGGATGCCAAGGAGAATATTTAGGATACACTAGAAAATAGTGTTTAATTCATCAATCTGGACTCCTAAGTGCTTACCAGTTTTGGCAGCTAAAATAGAAAATATTCCTTGGGTGGTAGCAGAGACAGGTAAGATTTTCCAGCACAACAATAGTCATGATGGAGGTCAGAAATCTGAATTATTAGTATGATGGTGTGCCAGTACACTTGAAATGAACAGGGTACGATTAGTATAGCACATCTTAGGTTAATCCCACTTCATTCATTGAAGTAAGTAACTCTGGGAATATAAATGTCATATTGATTTACCATGGACCCAATATATAGAACTTGATAGGTGCAATATGTATGTGTGGTGAACGCTCCATTTAATGGCCAAGTCCCATGAGTGCTAAGGTCTAGAAAAATGCTTTGGCTTCTCTTAAATGGTAGCTAACCAAATTTATCTTTATATACCCTGTAGAGGTGGTGAGCCCTTCATTTCAGCCCCTCTCCTCACCTGTAATACCCTTGAAATTCATAAATAAATAGCACCATATCACCCAATTCTCCTCAATAAACTGTGTACATTGCAATAAGTAAAAAAAATGACAAGTCCAAGTTGAGGAAGAACATTGAACAGGAGGCTAGGTTTATTAAGTATCCACTCTTGCATACCAGACTCCTGTTCTTCAGTTCAAATTTGTGCTTCAGGACAACTAAAAATTATTACATGTTACAGATATTTGGTGTCTCCTTTAGAAAGAATTGGAACTATTAATTTAAAATCTGAGAATGTCAGTGGATTACTGGATTGTGTACATCTTAACTGGCTAAAAGAGAAGAGGGACATTTATTTCCATACTCACATAATCACTGTATATGCTAGGATGTCATTTGACTCAAACAGAGAAATGAAAGATTTCTTATCTTCTGTTTGGGCAGTTTATTTTTCTACTTTGTTGTATATGCACTGGAGACCTGTATATGTCTATGTCCTTTATTCTCCTTGAGTGCCAGTGGGTCTGATTCCCTAGCTCACTTATTATAATTCGTAAGTTGGTTCTGAATGGATAACTTCTGTCAACCTAATTCTAGAAGTCTACTGAACTGAAGAATTGGTACCAACATTTGGATAACACAGGCAAGAAATAATTTTATTTTTTTGTAAGCCAAACTGTCAGGTAGCATCATATTTATAAAACATTCCCTAACATCAGATATAAACTTTCAAGTAGGAGTAAAGAAGGTATATTTCCTTTAAATTTCTTGTAAATAGCAATGATGGAGAATAGAAAGCTGTTATTGCAGCTCCAATGTTCCATTTATTGTGAAAATGGAGCCCAGAGAAGGAAACACATTTATGTCAATCATCAGGAAGCGAGTTTTGAGGCTGAATTATCCAGATAATTGCCCTAATTTTTCATCCTGGCCTGTGATTGTTTCCTTTTCTACTGCCTTACACAGTTTTGCCTTTTTTCTTTGCCATCATTTTGCACTTTCTGACATCCTCTGTGTCAGCTGGCTGTGTTATTGACTTCTATTTTTGTTGAGGTCACTTCTGTAGGAGCATCTCTTCAGCTTCTGATTGCCCCTTAGTGGTGAGGATTTGAATAAAAATGTATGACAGATGCTATTGACATGGGGGAAGGGTTTGCTGGTAGAGAGGTGAATCATAATGTGAAAACTGTAAAGCTCAATCCCCCAAACACCCACTCCAATTTTGGCTCTTTGACAGTGCTGTCTCTTTGAGAAAGAAGAACAGTTTGATCTGAATTCTTATTAGGTTCAGAGCCATCAAATTAGAATCTAATAAGCTCATTTGGAAGGGTTTTGGATTAGCTTAAAACAGACCCATGCTGAGCTCATAGAGGAGACCCTCCTACTCTTTCCAGGCAACCTGTAGTTTGTAGACTTAATTTTCAAACTCTCTTCTTTGTCTCTTTTCTCATCTAATACCTATTCTTTTTTCTCCTTTCAAATGGACTACTTCTAGCTATATCTTACATACCTAGGGCTATCTGTAATAGAACTTTTTGTAAGGTTCTTTAAGAAAGTTATAAAATGGAGGGAGGATCCAAGATGGCTGATTAGGAACAGCTCTGGAGTGCAGTTCCCAGCAAGAACAATGCAGAGGGTGAGTGCTCACTGCATTTCCAAACGAATTTTCACTGCTCACAGACCAGGAGATTCCCAGTCTGAAAAGCCCCCCGAGTTTTCTGCATGGCAGTTCAGCCAGTGCAAGGTTGGCACACAGAAACTCACACAAATCTGAGTGGCCATTTCAACTGGCACCTGGAATGCCTGGGAGACAGAGCCATCCATTCAACTGAAAGAGAGGGGGCAGAGACAGGGAGCCAGGCAATCTGGTTCGGTGGGTACAACCCCCACAAAACAAGCAGTCTGAAATGCTCTGGATTGAGAATTTTGCACCAAGTGCAGCTGGACCCAGGACGGTCCAGCACAGTGGGGGGAAGGGCAACCACCACTACTGAGGCAGTTCACACAGAAGCTGGGCAGAGCCCACGGCAGCTCAGAAACACCTCTGCTGGCAGACTGTGACTAGACTACTCTGTGCAGGGCAGGGCATCTATGAAAAAAGGCAGCAGCATGACAGGAACTTAAAAATAAAGCTGACCTTCCTAGGACAGAGCACCTGGGAAAAGAGACAGTTAAGAGTTCTGCTGCAGCAGACTTAAAAGTACCTGCCCAGCAGCTCTGCATGGAACAACGGAGCTCCCAGCACAGCACTTGAGCTCCTATAAGGGGCAGACTGTCTCCTCAAGCAGTTCTCTGATCCCTGTATACCCAAAGAGACATATCATAAAGGAGAGCTCAGGCCAATATCTGGCAGGTACTCTTCTGGGACGAAGATAACAGAAGAAGAAACTGGCAGCAATTCCTACTGTTCTGCAGCCCCCATGGGTGATCCCCAGGCAAGCAGGGTCTGGAGTGGACCTCCAGCAGTCCTACAGCAGAGGGACCTGACAGAAGGAAAACTAAGAAATAGAAAGAAATAACTTCATCATCAACAAAAAGGATATCCACTCAGAGACCCCATCTGAAAGTCACCAACTACAAAGACCACAGGTAGATAAAGCCACTATGATGGGAAGAAACCAGCACAAAAAGGAATGAAAATACCCCCAAACCCAGAACGCCTCTCCTACTCCAAAGGATCACAACTCCTCACCAGCTAGGGATCAAAGATGGATGGAGAATGAATCCAATGAATTGACAGAAACAGGCTTCAGAAGGTGGGTAATAACAAACTTTTCTGAGCCAAAATAACAAGTGCTAACCCAATGCAAAAAAACTAAGAACCTAGATAAAAGGTTAGATGAGATGCTAACTAGAATAAACAGCTTAAAGAAGAATATAAACAACTTGATGGAGCTGAAAAACACAGCACAAGAACTTCATGAAACATACACAAGTTTGAATAGCCAAATCAAGCAGAAGAAAGGCTATCAGAGATTAAAGATCAATTCAATGAAATAAAACAAGAAGGAAAGATTGGAGAAAAAGAGTGAAAAGAAATGTACAAAGCCTCCAAGAATTATGGGATTATGTGAAAAGACCTAATCTACGTTTGATAGGTGTACCTGAATGTGACAGAATCAATCCAACCTGGAAAACACTCTTCAGGGTATTATCCAGGAGAACTTCCCCAACCTAGCAAGCCAGGCCACCATACAAGTCCAGAAAATACAGAGAACACCAGAAAGATATTCCTCAAGAAGAGCAACCCCAAGGCACGTAATTGTCAAATTCACCAGGGTTAAAATGATGGAAAAAATGCTAAGGGCAGCCAGAGAGATAGATCGGGTTGCCCACAAAGGGAAGCCCATCAGACTCACAGTGGCTCTCTTGGTAGAAACCCTACAAGCCAGAAGAGAGTGGGGGCCAATATTTAACATCCTTAAAGGAAAGAACTTTCAACCTAGAATTTCATATCCAGCCAAACTAAACTTCATAAGCGAAGGAGAAAGAAAATCCTTTAAAGACAAGCAATTGCTGAGAGATTTCATCCCCACCATGCCTGCCTTACAAGAGCTCCTGAAAGAAGCACTAAACAAGAAAAGGAACAACAAGCACCAGCCACTCCAAAAACATACCAAGTGGTAAAAACCATCGACACAAGTTAAAAAATGTGTAAACTAACAGGCAAAACATCCAGCTAGCATCAAAATAGCAGGATCACATTCACACATAACAATATTAACCTTAAATGTAAATGGGCTAAATGCCCCAATCAAAAGACACAGACTGGCAAATTGGATAGAAAGTCAAAACCATCAGTGTGCTGTATTTAGGAAACCCATCTCATTTGCAAGAATACACATAGGCTCAAAATAAAGGGATGGAGGAAGATTTATCAAGCAAATGGAGAGAAAAAAAAAAAAAAAAAAGCAGGAGTTGCAATCCCAGTCTCTGATAAAATGGACTTTAAACCAACATAGATCAGAAGAGACAAAGAAGGGCATTATATAATGGTAAAAGGACCAATGCATCAATAAGAGATAATGATCCTAAATATATACACACCCAATACAGGAGCACTCAGATCCATAAAGTAAGCTCTAAAAGGCCTACAAAGGACTTAACTCTCACACAATAATAGTGGGAGACTTTAACACTCCACTGTCAATATTAGATCAATGAGACAGAAAATTAACAAGGATATCCAGGACTTGAACTCAGATTGGGACCGAGGGGACCTAATAGACATCTACAGAAATCTCCACCTCAAATCCATAGAATATACATTCTACTCAGCACCACATTGCTTCTACTCTAAAACTGACCACATAATTGAAAGTAAATCACTCCTCAGCAAATGCAAAAGAACGGAAATCATAACAAACTGTCTCTGAGGCCACAGTGCAATCAAATTAGTACTCAGAATTAAGAAACTAACTCAGAACTGCACAACTTCATGGAAACTGAACAACTGGCTCCTGATTGTCAACTCAATAAACAATGAAATAAAGGCAGAAATAAAGATGTTCTTTGAAACCAGGAGAATGAAGACACAATGTACCAGAATCTCTGGGACACATTTAAAGTAGTGTCTAGAGGGAAATTTATAGCAATAAATGCCCACATGAGAAGTGAGGAAAGATCTAAAATTGACACCCTATCGTCAAAATTGAAAGAGCTAGAGGAGCAAGATTAAAAAAAAACTCAAAAGCTAGCAGAAGACAAGAAATAACTAAGATCAGAGCAGAACTGAAGGAAATAGAGACACAAAAATCCCTTCAAAAAATCAATAAATCCAGGAGCTGATTCTTTGAAAAGATCAACAAAATAGACTGACTCCTAGCCAGATTAATAAAAAGAAAAGGGAGAAGAATCAAATAGATGCAATAAAAAATGATAAAGGGGATATCACCACTGATTCCACAGAAATATAAACAACAATAGGAGATTACTACAAACAACTCTGTGCACATAAACCAGTAAACCTGGTAGAAGTGGATACATTCCTGGACACTAGCACCCTCCCAAGCCTAAACTAGGAAGAAGTTGAAACCTTGAATAGACCAATAAAAAGGGCTGAAGTTGAGGCAGCAATTAATAACCTACCAACCAAAAAAAAGTCCAGGTGCAGATGGGTTCACAGCCTAATTCTATTAGAGGTAGAAAAAGAAGCTGGTACCATTTCTTCTGAAACTATTCCAAACAATCCAAAAGGAGGGAATCCTTCCCAAATCATTGTATGAGACCAACATCATCCTGATACCAAAATCTGGCAGAGACTCGACTAAAAAAGAAAACTTCAGGAAATCTCCATGATGAACCTAGATGCAAAAATCTTCAATAAAATACTGGCAAATTGATAGCAACAGCACATCAAAAAGCTTATCCATGACAATCAAGTAGGTTTCATTTGAGGGATGCAATGCTGGTTCAACATACACAAGTCTGTAAACGTAATCCACCACATAAACAGAACCAAAGACAAAACCACATGATTATCTCAGTAGATGCAGAGAAGGCCTTTGACAGAATTCAACAGACCTTTATGCTAAAAACTCTCAATAAACTAGGTATCGAAAGAACATATCTCAAAACAATAAAAGCTATTTATGACAAACCTATAGCCAATATCATGCTGAATGGGCAAAAACTGGAAGCATTCCCCTTGAAATCCAGCACTAGACAAGGGTGGCCTCTCTCACCACTCCTATTCAATATAGTATTGGAAGTTCTAGCCAGAGCAATTAGACAAGAAAAAAAAAAAAAAGCCTGCTCAGTTAGGAAAAGAGGAAGTCAAATTGTCTATGTTTGCAGACATCCTTGTATATTTAGAAGACCCTATCATCTCAGTCCCAAATCTCCTTAAACTGATAAGCAACTTCAGCAAAGTCTCAGGATATAATATCATTGTGCAGAAATCACAAACATTCCTATACACGAATAACAGACTAATAGCGAGCCAAGTCATGAGCAAATTCCCATTCATAATTGCTACAAGGAGAATAAAATACCTAGGAATACAACTAACAAAGGATGTAAAGGACCTCTTCAAGAAAAACTACAAACCACTGCTTAAGGAAATAAGAGAGGATACAAACAAGTGGAGAAACATCCTATGCTCATGGTTAGGAAGAATCAATATTGTGAAAATGGCTATACTGCTTAAAGTAATTTATAGATTCAATGCTATCCCCATCAAGTTACCAGTGACCTTCTTCACAGAACTGGAAAAAACCACCTTAAACTTCATATGGAACCCAAAGAGAGCCCACATAGCCAAGACAATCCTAAGCAAAAAGAACAAAGCTGGAGGTATCACGCTACCCGATTTTAAAATATAATACAAGGCTACAGTAGTCAAAACAGCATGGTACTGGTACCAAAACACAGATATAGACCAATGGAACAGAACAGAGGCCCTGAAGGCCAACGCCACACATCTATAATCATCTGATCTTTGACAAACCTGACAAAAACAAGCAATGTGGAAAGGACTTTCTGTTTAATAAATGGTTTTGGAAAAACTGGCTAGCCATGTGCAGAAAGCAGAAACTAGGCCCTTTCCTGACACCTTACACTAAAATTAACTCCAGATTGATTAAAGACTGCAGCATAAGACCCCGAACACCATAAAAACCCTGGAAGAAAACCTAGGCAAAACCATTAAGGACATAGGCATAGACAAGGACTTCATGATTAAAACACCAAAAGCATTGGCAATGAAAGCCAAAATAGACAAATGGGAGCTAATTAAACCCCAGAGCTTCTGTACAGCCAAAGAAATAATCATTAGAGTGAACTGGCAACCAATAGAATGGGGAAAAAATTTGCAATCTACCCATCTGACAAAGGGCTAATATCTAGAATCTACAAAGAAACAAAAACAGATTTACAAGAAAAAAAAAAACCATCCAAAAGTGGGAGAAGGATATGAACAGACCCTTTTCAAAAGAAGACATATATGAGGCCAACAAACATACAAAAAATGTTCATCATCACTATTCATTAGAGAATTGTAAATTAAAGCCACATTGAGATACCATCTCACC
This sequence comes from Callithrix jacchus, assembly GCF_049354715.1. Lineage (NCBI taxonomy): Eukaryota > Metazoa > Chordata > Mammalia > Primates > Cebidae > Callithrix > Callithrix jacchus. Next base: position 26,175,500 of record NC_133524.1, read on the forward strand.
CCAGTTAGAATGGCCATCATTAAAAAATCTCAAGACGACATGCTGGAGAGGATGTGGAGAAACAGGAACACTTTTACACTGTTGTGTGGGAGTGTAAACTAGTTCAACCATTGTGGAAGACAGTGTGGCGCTTCCTCAAAGACCTAAAAATAGAAATTCAGTTTGACCCAGCAATCCCATTACTGGGTATATACCCAAAGAGTTGTAAATCATTCTATTATAAGGACATATGCACACATATGTTCATAGCAGCCCTGTTTACAATAGCAAAGACCTGAAACCAACCCAAATGCCCATCAACGATAGACTGCACAAGGAAAATGTGGCACATATACACTATGAAATACTATGCAGCCATAAAAATGATGAGCTTGTCTTGTTTGTAGGGACATGGATGAATCTGGAAACCAACATTCTCAGCAAACTGACACAAGAACAGAAAATCAAGCACCATATATTCTCACTCATAGGCGGATGTTGAACAATGAGTACACATGGAAACAGGGAGGGGAGCATCACACACTGGGTCTGTTGAGGGGAGTAAGAGAGGATGAGCTGGGGGGTGGGGAGGTCAGGGAGGGATAACACAGGGAGAAATGCAGGTGTAGGTGATGGGGGGGATGGAGGCAGCAAGCCACATTGCCTTGTGTGTACCTATGCAACAATCCTGCATGATCTGCACATGTACCCCAGATCCTAAAGTAAAATTAAAAAAAAAGAAAGTTATAAATTTACAGAGGAAAAAAGGCACCTTTCTTTAATATGAGAAACAACTTCTGGAATCTTCCAGTTGACATCCTCTAGTAGTACTAGTTACCTTTGAATGAGGAATATTTTGGCATACATAAAAATGCTCCCCAAATTCTAAGATATATCATTACCTTGTCTGTAGATATAAACAAACTTGAAATTGTTTGAGAAAATGAGAGTCTGGGAGCCTTAGATGGGTAGGAGGGAGCAGATATTGTTGTAGTCAGCTTGTCGGACCTCTGAGGTTATGAAGGAAGTAAAAGAGGGAGAGGGAAGAAGAGTGGTTATTAAGAAATAATAACTTGTTCAGGTTTGTTGGGGCTTTCTTGAGTTAGCCCAATCACTATGACTCTATGTATATCATTTTGTACCTGTGCAAATATGCTTGTAGGGTGAATTCCCAGGAATGGAACTGCATGGTCAAGGTGTATGTGCATTCTTAGTTTCAATTTTGATAGCTATTGCTAAATTGTTAGCAATAAAGTTTGTACCAATTTACACTTCTATGGGAAATGTAACCATAGCATTTATAGATTTTAAAAAATTCATTGTCTTTTGACATCCCATGTTATGGACAAGAATTGTGATGTCAGTAAAATTCTCATTTCTTGACAAGTAATGTTTTTGTTACTGCCCAGGAAGTTTTTATTGTTGTTCTTCAGAAATTTTACCAGTTCTCATCTATGTTTATGTCCTTTGACTATTACCATTTGACACTTGCTGGATTTTCAACCTGAAGAGTCATCTCTCCTCAGCTCAGTAAACATTTTCTCTTTTATTTCTTTCATTATTCCCTCAAGTCCATTTTCTCTCTTCTCTCCCTCTGAAGCCCCAGTAAATGTGATACTAGAACCACTGAATTGAATCGGCATGCTTTTAGTTTTTGTCTCCTCCTCTTATCCTTTTACATTGTGCTCTGGGAGACTCCCTTGATTTAATTTACTGTTTTTAATTATAACCTCAGCTCATCCACTGGGTTTTGTAAAAGCAGCCATGGAATTTTACATTTTTAAGAACTCTCTTGATTCTTATTCAGAGAAGCCTGTTGTTTGTAAATGGATAAACCTTACCAAAAATGTATTTAAAAATTCCTTCTATTTTCTGTGCTGACACTGTTCCTTGTGAAGTTAATTTTTCTGTTTTTTGGGTTTAGTGGTCTTCTTTCATTCTGTTGATTTTCCTCAAATATTTGAGTATTCTTGGTTGTCTGTCTAAATTTATATTTGCTGGGCTAGATTGATCCCAGTTAGTTAGTTGAAGCATATTTCCTACATTCAAGGAGAAAATTTCTATTTTGGGGGGACAATGGTTATATATTTTGATGACAGGGATCCTGAATCCAACACTTATGTGTGGGAGGCAGAAGTTACATGGCTAGATTCCCTTGGGTGTGGGACATTCCCTTCTTCCTTCGTGATGGCCTTACATGATCTGAGGTGCTGTCCTACTTCACCCAGCCCAAAGGATACTCCGAGGGTACCTGGTAGAACTCCCAAATTTGTGTGTAGAGTGGTTCTGAATGCTATAATCCACATAGCAAATGCCACAGCCATGATTCTGTGGTTAGAGGATCAGTCCAACTCTTGTCTATTCCTTTAATCAGCCACCTGATTATGTACTCACCCTCTGTTCCTTTTCTCAGCTCCAGTGGCTTCTGATATTGGGATTATTTGAGGCTTCTGGGAAAATTCACATTTTTCCCCTTTGTCTTGAAAGTTTTACAAATGCCTCAGCAGTATCGTGTTTTCCTATGAATTTTAGTTGCTTCATGTCTTTAAGGATGTTCTCATTGTTCTGGTCTTGTGATGATACCCTTCTCAGCTTCTAGCACTAATATAGATTTATTTGCATTTTTATTTTCTTCTTGAATCTTTAATAGTGTTTGAGGACAGAGGAGTATGTGGGTGTGTGTTCTCTACTATTGAAATAATTATGATTTTTAAAGTTTGTAGCTATTTTAAGACAAATCTAATATTTTTAAAGCCAGTCCGTCTCTCTTTGTAAATTTCTGAGGTAATTAAAATTCTTTAGATTACCCCTGAATATAAATTGAAATTGGTAATTGTGAAATTGATACTTATACAGAAGAGTGGCAGTGTCAGAATTTTGCCAAGATCTTTTCCTTTCACTTTCTATAATCTAATTATCATCACTTAGATTTTCATTTCATAGTTGAAATGCTAAAATTGGGGGAATAATGTCTGCTGTAGTTTCAAAGCATAATTTATGGGGAAAACCAACTTACTTGCTATTCATGACTTTTGATTTCTGTGAGAACTTGTTTATCACCTACCACAATTTACCCTGGAATAAAACAAAACCAGAAACCTTCTAATTCATATTGTCTTGTGATAATATATTGATCCAAGATTATTAAAAAGCCCTATACCATATTAAGGAATTGCTTCAGTTTTTTTTTGTAAAGAGGCATTTTTAAAAAATCTATGAGAGATGCTAAAATTATGATTGATTCTTATGCTTTTAAAATCTCTAATCTTTTTTCTCATTTTGAACTCAAAAAACATAATGACTTTTTTCAGTGGAGATATAGGAACATTCATATTTATTTAGCTGGAGAGGGAAGATCATGAATTTGAAATTTCAAAGCCATTTCTTAGTCAAAGGGGAATGGAATTTTAGAGCCAAAAGGCATCTAATAGCTTTGTGATAATGTGTGAAGAGCAGAGACTGAAGTCAGAAACCCTAAGGTCGGGTTCTCAATTTCTACTTTCTAGCTGTGTGATCCAAATCAAATTACATAAATTCTTTAAACTACATTTCTTCATCTGTGAAAGCAAAATAATCCCTGTGCTGTTAAGTTTATTGATTTATTGTAAGGATCAAATAAGACAGTACACAAAAAGCATATTGGGAGTTGCGAGTTGCTGTTCAAATGTACACAGATTATTTTTCCAAGAAGTGAAAAAGAAACTTCTGTTTATTAGGGTATTTGCCTAATTTCATCAGTTAATCAATTATAGAGCTAAATCTCCTAAATCAATCTGATAACATTTTCATTGGAGTGTAACTTTCAAAAACTGTTCATCTGCTTAGTTGGATATGCAGAGAACTTACTGGAACTCTAAAGTTATGCCACTCTTCATAAAGACAAACTTCTGGATCTTAGCAATGTCTTTTCCTGGGTGAGAGGAAACAATTGGTTTATTTTGACTTACCTTGTTTTCTCTGTAGTGCTTGGATAAATACCTAAAGCTGGTTCTGTTTTTACTAGTTGTTCTATGATAAAAATCTACCTGATTTATACTTTAATATTTTCCTTAGTAAAATTGGCCTCTTATCATAACTTTGCAGCATGCTGCTTCTATGGACTTTTATTAATTTGGAGTCAAGTATTTCATAACTGGCTTTTGTTTTTTATTTAATAAGCTATATAGAATTCCCTACCCACATTTTTCTTTGCAAAATGACTGTGAAATTCTTGACTATTTAGTTTCCTTTTATATAGCTACTTCTACAAGGTATGCTTCTACAAACAGCTGGAGGATGACTTTCTGCTTTAGTCTAAGGTCGTGTGGAACAAAGTGGTCCCAATTCTCTTCTAGAGTTCTCAAGATAATTAAAAGGAAGCTGAGTGCTTCATGTTTAATATAGTCATTTAAGTTTATTAAGCAAAAGATCCAGGACTGGAAATTGAATGTTCAGGTTGAAGTTACAATTAATGGAAATTTACAATATTGCTCACTTAAGCAGATGTGGGAAAACAGGCAATAAGTTATTTCAAAGAGGGAAAAGTGAAGATTCATGTTCAGCTAGAGAGAAGAAAGGGACAAGAATCTATGAAAACTTTACAGTCACTTCATGTAACATTTAGAAGGCATTAGAAAGTATACAAGGTGTTAAGAATACTTCAGAATTTGTGGAAAGAACAACCAATTTTCTTCTGAAACATACTTTCCCGTGGGTCTATTTTCATTCTTAAGGAGAACACTTGGCATGCAATCAATTTGGATAGCTACTTACTATCAGGAAGAAAAACTGAATTTTAAAGATAAATTTAACATTTTAGATTAGTTTTACATTTATAGGAAAGTTGAAACCATGGCATGGAGGTATCCCACATCTACTTTCTCGTATTGTTACTATCTTACATTGGTATGGTACACTTTTCATAACTAATGAACCAGTGTTGATATATTAATATTACCTGAAGCCCATACTGTATTCAGACTTAGTTAGGTTTTTGTTTTTGTTTTAAATTGAATGTCCTTTGTCTGTTCCAGGTTTCTATCCAGGATACCATATTATATTTAGTCATCATGTCTCTGGTCTGTGATGTGTCTCTGACTTCCCTTCATTTTGGTGACCTTGACAGTCTGAGGAGGACTTGTCAGGTATTTTGTAGAATGTTGCTCAGTTGGGATTTGTATGATGGGTAGGCTAGGGTTATAGGTTCTTGGAGAGAAGACCACAGAGGTGAAGTGCCATTATCCTATCAAGAGTACCTATAATCGACTTGTGGCAGTTGATATTAACTTTGATCGCCTAAGGTAGTGCTTGTCAGATTTCTCGACTGTAAAGTGACTCTCCCACCACCACTCTCATATTCTACTCTTTGGAAGCAAGTCACTGTCTGAAGCCCACATTTGTGGGTTGGGAAGGAAAGCTCTAGTTTTAACAATAATAAAAACCTTCTCATTACAAAAATTCTCATCTTTAAATGATCAATATTATGATTACATTTAGCAAGCTCATTTGAATGGTAAACCTAGAGGTATGTTTTGTAGTTAACACCTTGGAAGGCAAATTGAGTGGCCATATGTTCCCACATAGAATTATCCTTTAGGGCAGTTTTCTTTTTGTCCATAGGAGATGGCCAGAATTGCAGTCTCTGAAAACTGTCTACCACTGCTACCACTTCTCTGATATATTTCAGGTCCCACCTGTACTTGAGTCAGGTTAGAAGAGTGGCTTTCACACTTGAGCGAGCAACCAAATCACCTGAAGCCTTGTTAAAACACTGATTTAGGGCTCCGCCCCAGTTTCTGACTCAGTAGGCCTAGGCTGATGCCTGAGAATTTTCATTTTTAACATAATCTCATGTAATGCTGATGCTGAGGACTGCACTTTCAGAACCACTGGGTTAAACCATGGAGAGTCGGAACACTTGAGCCACATTATTTCAACCCTCTACTGAGCTTTTCAGTGAAACAATTGATGTAGGCTCTGTTCTTTGAGGAAGAGAGTGGTATAAATGTTGCCTTGGCCTCCAGTCAGCTGATAGTCTCACATGACTTTTGACTTTTTTTATTGCTGTTTCTTTATTCTGTGACATTATGTCCCCTGCTCCAATTTATTCAATTTATTTTTGTGTATGTACTGTACATAGGTAGCATATAATTCTTTTTGGAAATTAATATCAACTGGCATATATTAAGCATTTATTCCTTTAATTTTTGTACCTGCTATGAGAGTTACATCTACCATTCTTCCTATTGTAGAGAAGAGGAAATGGAGAAATGGATTAATTGTTTTCCTAAAGGTAATGCAACTATGAAATAGTAGACTAGGGGCTGACACCTATGATTCTTACTCCCAGCTGGTGCCTGTCAGTTCTGAACTTATGAAGAAGAGGCCATGTCGTGTAGTAGAATTACCCCAGGTGGCCATTTGCTGGATGTATCACTGGAACATGGTATTTAACTTCTTTTGGACTCAGCTTCCTCATTCCCCAAATGGTGGATATTAATACTTTCCTTACAGAGATGTAAGTATTGAAGAAAATCATGTATATAAATTACTCAGTGAAATGCCATGTTCGTGGGAGTACTCAATAAGTATCTTTCTAAACCACTTTCTCACATACTGGTTTTTAAAATTATGTAATGAATAGTGCCTGAATCAATAAGAACATTCTATTTGTAAAGGAATAAATTAGGAGTGAAGAAAATATTGCTAACTTTACTCATATTGGTACTGAAGTTTTCATCTATACTTAAAATTCTCTTTTGTTGAGTTCTTTATTATTATATATAGATTTTTTTAAAAAAATAATGTTTAAAAGGCTAATGTGGCAATTTAGAAACAATACATAACTTATATACAGGATGATCACTTTATCTTTGGATAAAGTCATTTCAGTGCCTCAGGAACATAAATGGAGTTTGTGTTCCTGAGAAGTGTGGGTTGGAGAACTGGTATAGTATGCCAGACTATGAAGTCTTTGATCTACTACCAGTTTTTGTAGTTTTGTAGTCAAACTTCCAGTTATCTGCCTTGTAGTTTTGTGTAAAATTTTGCCTATGGAATTCTTTGTCTTTACCTTTAACTTTTTTTTTTAAAAAAAGAAACCATATACTCAATAACAAAATATGTTAACTTTTATTACCTAACAAGTATGTTCCTGTTTATTATCTCATTCAAGCTGCAAAACAGTCCCTCTATTTTATCCTAGTGAGTTGTGTTTTTCCCTTCTTTTTCTGGTAATTACTTTGCTTATGTTCTAGCTTGACTTTCGTTTATGTTTCTAGAATCAGGTGAGTTTTGAGATGTACAGATTTTGTTCTTACTGGTCCTTGATATCAGGCTAAGCATATGATCTGATGTTAGAGGAAATCAAGCAGAGGCTAAAATGGTAAGTACAGTAAATGATGTCCTAATGGGAATCTGGTCTGTCCAGCATGAGATAAATTTCCCTTTACTGTAATTTTTCAAAGGCTAATATCTAAGGAATTGGATCTTACTACAATAATTCAAGTGACAAAAGAAAGTAGTCCAAGGTAAAATGTCATTTTTAAAAGGTCTGTATTCCCAGATTGTCTACATGTCTGCTCTGTTCTGTCAGTATAAGCAATCCAGAATCAACTAATGATGTTCAGTGTTCTTGTGCCTGTTTGTAAATTGGACAATTGCATTCATCATTCCTTATCTTTCCTTCTTGATTGGGAGAACTGGCTCATTTCATTGCTAAAAATTCCCAGAGATTAAAATGCTGTCTGTTTTTTTTTATTTTTTGCTTAGGCTCTTATCTGAAAACATTTTCTTGAAGTTTTGATAGTTGCACAAAAACCAGCAGTATAGTAGAAAGAACATAAGCTTTGGAGGCAGATGACTAGCTTTGAATCCCTGAGCAAGTTACATGCATTCTCTAGGTCTACTTCCACATACATAAAATGTATATATACTAGTACGTCTTTGGCCAGATTGTGGTAAGGGTTCAATGAACAATATGCATGCAGAGCCTGTGGTGGTGTTAGGGACATATTAGGAGCTCAAAAATATTAATTTTAATTCCTTGGTAGTAATGTGTATTAAATACCTTTGGTTCTACATGAAAATGCCTCAAAGAAGAATGCCTTGCAGAATTTTCAACCCGAAGGAAATGGGAGAATGGAAATAAGTGCTCTTAGAAGAGTCAAAACATCTCGCCCCTTGCCATCATTCAGAAGTGACAAATGTCATTAAATGATAAACTGATAGATACATTTTCCTTCATAGAAATTATACTATCTAGAGGATTTCTAATAGCCTGAAGTCCAGTTGACACTCTCTGACTAATATTTAAAATAAATAATAGACAACAAAATTAATAGCTGGCATTTTAAGTGCTGCAGCTTGTCACCAAATACCATAGCTCCCTAAACCATTAGCTGCCACCTCACGTAATTGGTAGAACAGTATTGTACTATGCTCAATATTGCTAAAATGTTCTATAATACCCACAGACAATTCTGTGGCCTATTTTTGGTGCTCCATTTAACTTTTTGCCAAATTTGAATTACTGGGGTTTGAACTATTCAAATGCTACCTCATGCTAGCTTTCGGATTGATCCTAATTGCATTAATTGGTCGTAATTTCCCCATACCCAAATTTTGGAGAGTAATTTAGTCTTGGTAAGATTTCTGAAGCCACTAAGGTGCCACCACCTGAACACTTAGTGCACTACGGTGACATAAAGAATGAATGATAAACTTTGAGTTTGAAAAGAGTTTTATTTATGCACCATATTCTTTGTGAGAACAATTTTACGAAGTTGTTGGCAAATAATATTCCTATGGATAAGATGCAAGAAAACAGTAAAACATCTTTGTTTCCCTAGATATCCTATAGAATCCACTCGCCTCTCTAATTTCTCGTGTTTCCACTCACCTTTCACTAGATCGACAAATCTGGAGGGCTCCCGTCGGTTAAATAGTCTATCAGGCATTGTGTGTGGCTATGGGAAGGGATATATAATAGGAGAGATGGTGTTCTTGCTCTTATATGACTTTGCATTTTAATTTGGGATATAGCTTATATCCTCCAAATAACAGTACAGTAACAAAGAGTGATAGCAGAGTGAATATGTAATTATTCTTATAAGTGGTTAGTAGGTATGGAAGTTGATATATCCTGTTTGTAGGCCAATTGTGCAAAATGCATATGTCAAAAATGTTTAGAAGGAACAAGACTTTTGACCTAGCAATCTCATTGCTATGAATTAATTCTATGGATGTATATACACATATATGGAAAGATTTATGTGAAGGAATGCTCTTTGCAGAACTTTTTACAATACAAACATAGAGACATCCTGAATATTTATAAATGGAGGAGTGGTTAAACAAATCATGGTCCAGCCAGGGGATGGAATACTATACACCTGTTAAAAATAACAAGATAGCACTATATTTACTAACATGAAAGATGTCTGAAATAAGTTTTTTTTTTTTTGATGGAGTCTTACTCTATACCCAGGCTGGAGTGCAGTGGCGTGATCTTGGCTCAGTGCAACCTCCACCTCCTGGGTTCAAGTGTTTCTCCTGCCTCAGACTCCTGAGTTGCCGGGACTACAGGTGTGCACCACTATGGCCAGCAAAGTTTTGTATATTTAGTAGAGACAGGGTTTCACCATGTTGGCCAGGATGGTCTCGATCTCTTGATCCTGTGATCTGCCCACCTCAGCCTCCCAGAGTCCTGGGATTACAGGTGTGAGCCACCACACCTGGCCTGAAATAAGTTTTAAAGGAAAAAGAACATATTGAAGAAAAGATATATATTACTTTTATATATGTGCATATATATGTATATTATCAATATACACATATATATTTATGGAAGGATAAGCTCTAAATTTTCAGTGCCACATTTTAGCAATATCATCTCAATAAAGTGGGACTAGAAGGGAGGAGGGGGGTGGGATTTATAATCCTTAGTTAGACCCTTTACTGTGATGTTGTTTATATAATTATATTACTTTATTATAAAAAATCAAAACAGGACCTAGAAATAGAAATTCCATTTGACCCAGCAATCCCATTACTGGGTATATATCCAAAGAACTATAAATCGTTCTATTATAAGGACTCATGCACACGAATGTTCATTGCAGCACTGTTTACAATAGCAAAGACCTGGAACCAACCTAAATGCCCATCGTTGATAGACTGGAAAGGGAAAATGTGGCACATATATACCATGGAATATTATGCAGCAATCAAAAACGATGAGTTCGTGTCCTTTGTAGGGACATGGATGAACCTGGAGAACATCATTCTCAGCAAACTGACACAAGAACAGAAAATGAAATACCACATGTTCTCATTCATAGGCAGGTGAGGAAAAATGAGAACACATGGACAGGGAAGGAGGTACTACACACTGGGGTCTATTGGGGGGAATAGGGGAGGGACAGTGGCGGGGGGGAGCTAGGGAGGGATAGCCTGGGGAGAAATGCCAAATGTGGGTGAAGGGGAGGAAGCCAGCAAAACACACTGCCATGTGTGTACCTATGCAACTATCTTGCATGTTCTTCACATGTACCCCAAAACCTAAAATGCGATAAAAAAAGAAAAAAAATCAAAACAAGTGAATATATTCATTTTTCAGCTTTGTTGAAGTACAACTGATGAATATGTTCTAAGAGTAGAAAGTAATGAAATGATAAGAAGCAGATGTCATTGAAAGAGAAATGCTATTATTATTAATGATGATAAGAGCTGAAATGTCCAGAGTGCTTGCTACACCAAACACTGAACACTTGACATACGTTATCTCATTTAGTTTCTCATATCTGCTACATACTAATTTAGCAATAAGGAACCAAGGAACTACAAGCTAAATAAGTTGCAGAACCGGAGCCCTGGTTAAAGTCTATGCTGTTAAACATGCTTTCATTTCTGCAGCATTATCTATGGTCCCAATTGTTTAGACAACTGAGGCTCCTGGACCATGATAGCTATAATCATGCAATGGGGCTGGGACAGTAGAAGGAAGGGGTATTCTACCTTCAGTATTGTTTTGGAGCGGAAAGGAAGGTTTAATTCTATAGTGTTTTCCATTTCAAACTGTCAATTTTTAAATAAGGGGTTTTCATGCCGGAACATTGATATTTTCAGCAATTTGTAGTGATTTCTCAGCATTCATAGGATTGATCGCTTTGCTACATGTACATCCTCATAATAGACCAAGAAGGAAGAAGGCAGCTTGGGGAGTTTGCGTAACACTGGGGTGGAGAGTAAACTGCAAACTAATCATGAATAGGTGTGCCCTATTCCTACTCCTATTCCTATCCACCCCTATCTAAGCACTGTAGCATGACCATTTGAGTTTCACATAGATAGACAAGTTCAAGTGGGAAGGTCTTTTTTTTTATTGCATTTTAGGTTTTGTGGTACATGTGCAGAACATGCAAGATAGTTGCATAAGTACATACCTGGCAGTGTGTTTTGCTGCCTTCCTCCCCTTCACCCACATTTGGCATCTCTCCCCAAGCTATCCCTCCCCAGCTCTTTTGCTGTATTCTTGATATTACATTGTGAACTGTATTCTTAGATATTGCATTGGAAAGATAGCATCCTCGGCTTCCAGACACTTTTCATTGCAGAGTGCCCTCTGCTGAAGAAGCAGGGAGGTTCACCAAGAATTTTGCAAGTGAATAGCACTGTACCTCTCTCCTTGTTTCTATGTTCTGTTATTTCCATCTGTATTAAAGAGCAATTAAACTCATTACCTTTTAATAACACAAACCTTTATTTGGCATTAAAGTATGCCACACATGACACTTGCCCCAAACACAGAACACCAAAACAAACAAAACCAAATGTAACAACTATGATATTACCTTGCCTCTTGTATACATTTATGCTGATGCTTGTCAAGAATTAAAAGCCCATCAATATCTCTGCTTTCTACAGTGCTCCACGAGGTGTACAAATGCTTGTAGTTTCTTTCTCACATGCTTTTCTGATTTATTTGCAAACCCCTTGATTGTCCTGGTTTCTCATTCTGGCTCTGAAACCTACTTTGCAAGTATTTATAAATAAACCTACTTTATATGTTTGCAAAATGTTGTGGTTTAGTTTATTCTATTTCCAGTTTCTTGTACAAAGCCATTGCAAATTTTTCCTTTAGTCTTTTGGGTAACCTTTGTGAATTATGCACGTAGATGGTGACTGTACCTTATCTTGAAACCAAGACATATTTTAATCAAAATTTATAAAAATGCTTATAAGCTTTATTATTATTAGAAAGTAAATAGAAATAGGGACACTTTCTTTAGCTCTTGAACCTAGCTTAATGAGATACAGTGGAAACATCTGAAGTAGATTTTTATTAATATTATTGCATTTCTTTTGGTGAACAACTTTTATAAAGCTGGTTAGTGCTATATAGCAAAAACAAAAACACAGAAACAAAACACATGCATACAATGTTTTAATTGATTTAAGAATAAAGAACTCTAAGGCCACGAATTATACATTTTTTTACTTTATATTTTCATTAGTACAACATCTCATAAAATTAAAACACTATCAAATACTGTCTCTTTAAATCTCACAGCATGCCATATATTCCAAGTAAAAATTGGAACTGATTATCTGTTTTGGCTTGTTTGATGATAGAGAATTTTAATTTTAGAATGTCCTGGAGCATTTGGGAAGTGGGATTGCATAATTATATAATAGTCATTCTTTGAGATTCTTTTCTTGGGATGTTGGTTAATTGCATTAACTACTCAATATCCATTACTTTGCCAGTAAATTAAAGACAAGAAAGGGAGTGAAATATCATTATGGCTATTTTGCTTCTTTGTATCTTTAACTTTATTGAACATTTATAGCTATTAAAATATGGGCAAAATGCTTTAGGTTAATTTTTGCTTTCTTTCATTTTTGGTTTTTGTTTTTAGTTACATTTATGTCTTAATGTTGGCAGTATGCTGCTTGGTATGATTTTGAAACAATTTACTTTCAAAAACATTTTTGTGTTTTCTCTCCTCACTTCATGAATATATTTGCTCTAGTTTACAAATTTACAAAAAGAGTATTGTTTGGGGGAAAATGTCAAAATACCTTCAAATATCTTCCATTATAGTCTTTGTTGCTTAGTTGTATTTTCGTCTACATTTCTGTTTTATTAAGAGGTTTTCTTTTACTCTAAGAATTTGAGATCTGTCAAAACAGTGCATTAAATGATTCTGAATTACCATGATCCAGTGTTTTCTTTCCTTCTTCCAGAGATGGGCAGCAGAAAATGCGTGATTGTTGTGTAATTTTGACATATTTATAACCTTCTTTGTACATCCTGATCACGAGCAATCTCCAGCTTCTCTGTTGAATTTAGGGTTTGGGAGTGAAGAATTTGTTAGTAAGGATGGACAAGAGTTTTCTGGAAAGTTTGGTACTTCTGATGTATGTTTGAAAGCATGTCATTTGATTTTTTTATATATTTTTAGCTGTGTATATTTAGAATGTTACATTCTTCTTTCCCTGCTGTGCACATTGAAAATCTCCTTTTTCCCTGTTGGGTTCCAATTTTAATGACAGAAAAAGAGCAAATGAGAAATCTGTTTATACAACCTAAATTGATTTTTAGTTCAAGTTGCATACTTATTTTAAAGATATATAAATCATAACCAAGTTACTCCACCTGAGACTCTATACATTGTGCCACTCTGGTTTTGGAAAAATATTTTGAAGTATCTTTTGGATTTTGGCAAATATTACTGGGCCAGAAACTGGGCCACCCAACTCTTTACCCTTCTCTGTTAGAGGAGTGTTACCCTAAATGAGCTTTCATTACTGACATCCATTGTGGCGAATTCCTTTCCCCTGAATTGTACTTATGCAGCAGATAATATTGAATATATGCACATATTTTTGTGATCAATGTCAGGTTTAAGTCTGAATTAGTACAGTAGAGAAGTGTGTAATGGAAACATAGATGTAAAGTGTTAGAGTTGGGTGTTAGATTAATTCATTGCCATCTATCTTTATTTTGTTAATCTACTTCAGTGGATACAACACAAGTATTGTAATTTCCTTTTCAAAACTGTGTTTGTATGTGTGTGTGTGTGTGTGTCTGTGTGTGTGAGTGTGTATGTGTTCTACCACATGAAATTCCAACATGTAGAACACCTTTCCCTGTCTCTAGGTAAAACAAAACACAAGTAAAAAAACTTTTTTTTCATATTTCTATTGGCATTCCTAATCTTTTCCCAGTATTGATTTTATCCACAGTTTTTTATAGCTAGTGAGAGGGTAAGTCACTGGGTTGCAAAGATTACAGAGATTTTACTCTAGAACCCTAAAACAGAAATGCATTAATAGTTTTTGTATTGCTGTTTTTCTCATTTGAGCTCTCCGTATTTAATTACATAATGTTAATACTGTGACTGGAAATTTTCTGTAAATAATTTTAGCTCTTTGGGAGAGAAAATTTCTGAAGAAATATAGTGAATACATGAAATAATGGTCTTCAGAACACATTATTATTGGATGTATAGTATTCAAAATACATGAGGAATTCAACTTAACAGTAAAATGAACTGTTAAGTTGAAACTCTATCTAAAAATGGACAAAGGACCTGAACAGACATTTTCCCAAAGAAGACTTACAAATGGCCAACAGGCATATGAAAAGATGCTTAATGTCATTAATTATCAAGGAAATGCAAATGAAAATCACAATGAGATATAACCTCATACGTGTTAGGAGAGCTTTTATCAAAAAGTCAAGAGACAACAAGTGTTCGCAAGGATGTGGAGAGAAACAAACTCTTGTTGATGGGTAAGTAAATTGTGCAACCATTATGGGAAACTATGGAGGTTCCTCAAAAACTGAAAATAGAACTACCATATGATCTAGCAATCCCACTTCTGGGTACACAGCCAAAAGAAACGTAATCAGTGTGTCGAAGAGATATCTGCATTCTCATGTTTATTGCAGCACTATTCACAATAGCCAAGATGTGGAATCCACCTAAGTGCCCATTGACAGATTTGAATAAAGAAAATGTGATATATACATACATACAATGGAATACGATCCAGCTTTAAAATAGAAGGAAATCCTATCATTTGCAACAGTACACATGAATCTTGAGGACATTTTGTTAAGTGAAATAAGCCAGACACAGAAAGAAAAATACTGCATGATATCACTTATATGTGGAATCTAAAAAAGTCAAACTCATATTAACAGAATAGTATCATGGTTCTCAGAGGCTGTGGGGTGGGGGAAAAGTACTGGAGACCTAATGAACACTATGGTGACTATAGTCAAGGTATACTTGAAATATGCTAAGAGAATAGATCTTAAGTGTCCTCACTACACACACACACACACACACACACACACACACACACACACACGGTAACTGTGTGAGCTGATGGATATGCCAATTAACTTGATTGTGGTAATCATTTCACAATGTATACATATATTAAAACATCACATTGTATGCCCTAACTATAGGCAACTTTTGTTCATCATACCTCAAAGCTGAAAAAAACCCCACATCCTTATGTGGAATAAATTGATCAATACTATATCATTAGCAAAACTGGTAAGAGTTATATGTTATTTTCCAAAGGTAAGGAGCCATTTTTTAAAATGTAGGACAAATAATTATTTCTAAAAGAGTTTATATATTCACCATAATTTATGATGAAATTAGGTTTTATTGATTTTGGAAAAGGAGTATGATGAGTGGGCATTACTCATTTAGATATTACAATATATTTTAATGTTACAATAATAGGGTAGAATAGGAAATAGCATCTAAAAAATAAGAAATTTTTATGTTACAATAATAAGGTAGAATAGGAAATAGCATCTAAAAAATAAGAAATAGATTTACCATTTATCTAAGAGCTTAATATTCATCATAAAGTTTAAGAACTCTAAATACTACAATAAATAAAACTAGTCTTTTTATAACTGTCAAGAAAGCTATTTAATTATTTTTGCTAGAATTTATCATATATTTGATTAACTTTTGCATTTTGTGTTGATGTTTGATTATTTACTATTATAATCTTAAATATTTAAGTATTTGTTTTATTCTAAAGGTGACACACTCAAGTGATTTTGTGCATGTGGATGTATGTGTGTGTGTGCTGGGAGATTTCCATAAGAAATAGTACCAAAAACAAAGTCCTCTTTTACCTCGGCTTTTAATATCCACAAATATCACACCAACACTGTTGGAAAAATATTATGTTATGTGTGATTTCTACATGAGTCAAAACTATAGCTAGTGGGGTTCAAGTCCATTGCCACTTAATGTGCTCTTAATCCTCACTGTTTGCCATACTGTAACGTCCTAGGACCACCTGTTTTTAATCATATTAAGGTCATTTAGTTGGGTGGATAGCTAGATTTAAAGATCCTGGTTGACAGTGTTTCTGTTTGACCAAGATAGCTTTCCTATTTTCTCCTTTGCAAGTCTGATCCCGCAATACTTGCCTCTTGACCCACATGAATATTGTTAAGAGTACTTTGTGCCTGGAAAGAAACTTGAATTCTTAGAGTAAAGGATGCCATCTAAATACCAAATTTTACATTATCGATTGCTTGTAGATTGTACTTTGTGTGTATCCTGTCCAACCTAATTTTCTCACTAAAAACTTTGCCATCCTGCCTGCTGAGACTTCCTTTTCACTACTTTGGTTGGCTTCTCTCCTCTCTCTGCCCATGCTGTGATAAAATCACTATGGTTAGAGCTAAAGTCAAACCTTTTAAAAACCTAATTAAGTCTTTTTTTTCTATCTATGATAAAATATCACTGACCAGAAATCTAAAGAGCATCAGGGGAAGAAAACCATAGATAATGCTCCAAAATATAAGGACGCACATCAGTAAAGAGAAAAACAACTCCTTGAATCATGCCACCATGCTGGGGCACTTTCATGAGGCTTATGTATAAAGTGGTACTTTCATAACCACTGGTCAGGACTGTAATTGGAATAGCTGTTACGGCTAGTATTGCTGTTATTGCTGGCATCTCAAAAATGTGAATCACTTTTTATCTCTTTACCATAAACAGATGCCACAGTGAAATGGATTTCATAAATTCTACAGATTGAGAAAGACCTCAAGCTGAAAGCAGGTCATCTTTAGCTTCATAGGCTATAAGTCCCGAGCATTTCAGAAAAAATAGCTTTTCTAGAAGTTTAAATGATTTTGGTGAATTTTGTAGCCTTTGAACTATTGTTGGGTCTATAATTTTTCAGGAGGCTGAAAAATCACCAAGAAAATGACTAAGAAAACTTTTAATGCATTGCCATATAGCTGTTAAAGTTCAAGTGGTAAACAAATGAAGGATGGAAATGTCATTCTGGTTTCTAAATATACTGTAATTTCTTTGAGATTCCTCTTATCAGGAAACTTCCGCCCTTAGGATTCTTTGACATCTAATTTGTTGAACTGTTTATAAAACACAGAAATGTGAAGATGCATGAGATGTTGTTTACAAAATATTCATGGCCCAAACTAGAAAAAAAATCCACATTGAATGCCTAACTGTTGAATATAGTCTGACTGATATCTTCTTAGGAGGAATCCTAGATGTTTCTATTCCTTGGAAAAATTTGACATGAGACTAATTTGACATGAGACTATTGTCTTTGTGTGGTAGATTCGATTATTGTTCAGAATCCTTTTCCTGCTCATCTCCATGGGAAGATTGTATACTACCCTATCCTATTGATGCTGGGCTTGCTTTGGCCAGTGGGATGCTAGTGAAAGTGATGTGAGCAGAGGCCTGAAATATGCTAGTGTAGTTGGGCTTGTTCTCTTGTGTCTGTGCCTCTGCCATGAAATATACTCTTTGGTCTAGATAGCTCTCTGGCCCAAGGAGGACTATGCTCAGGCAAAACAGACTTGAACCCGAACTGCAGCTGATATGGTTTGGCTGTGTCCCCACCCACACCTCATCTTGAATTGTACTTCCAAAATCCATCCCCATGTGTCATTGGAGGGACCTGGTGAGAGGCAATTGAATCATGGGAGCAGTTACCTCCATGCTGTTCTTATGATAGTGAGTGAGTTCTCACGAGATCTGATGGTTTTATAAGGGGATTTTCCCCCACTTTGCTCTGCACTTCTCCCGCCTGCTGTTAAGTGAAGAATGGGTTTGCTTCCCCTTTCTTCATGATTGTAAGTTTCCTGAAGGCCTCCCAAGCCCTGAAGAAATGTGAATCAATTAAACCTCTTTGCTTTATAAATTATGCAGTCTAGGATGTGTCTTTATTTGCAGTGTGAGAATGGACTAATACAGTAAATTGGTAGCAGGTAGTGGGATGCTGCTGTAAGGATACCTGAAAATGTGGAAGTGACTTTGGAACTGGGTAACAGGCAGAGGTTGTAAAAGTTTGGAGGGCACAGAAGAAGACAGAAAGATGTGGGTAAGTTTGGAACTTCCTAGACACTTGTTGAATGGCTTTGACCAAAATGCTGATAGTGATATGGACAATGAAGTCCAGACTGAGATGGTCTTAGATGGAGATGAGGAACCTGTTGGGAACTGGAATAAAGGTCACTCTTGCTATGCAAAGAGACTGGAGGCATTTTGCCCCTGCTTTAGAGATCTGTGGGACTTTGAACTTGAGAGAGATGATTTAGCATACCTGGTGGAAGAAATTTCTAAGCAGCAAAGTGTTCGAGAGGAATAAAAGTAGAAAAGTTTGGAAAATTGCAGCCTGATGATGCAATAAAAAAGAAAACCCCATTTTCTATGGAGAAATTCAAGCCAGCTACAGAAATTTGCATAAGTAACAAGGAGCCAAATTTTAGTCACCAAGACAATGGGGAAAATGTCTCCAGGGCATGTCAGAGACCGTCACAGCAGCCCCTCCCATCACAGGCTTGGAGGCTTAGGAGGGAAATGATTTCCTGGGCCGGACCTTGGGCCACTGTGCTCTATGCAGCCTTGGGAAAAGGTGGCCTGTTTCCCAGCTGCTTCAGCTCCAGCCGTGGCTAAAAGGGATCAACATACAGCTCAGGCCATTGCTTCAGAAGGTGCAAGCCCCAAACCTTGGTGGCTTACATGTGGTGTTGGGCCTGCAGGTGCACAGAAGTCAACAATTGAGATTTGGGAACCTCTGCCTAGATTTTAGAGGATGTATGGAAATGCCTGGATGTCCAGGCAGGAGTTTGCTACAGGGCTAAAGCCATCATGGAGAACCTCTGCTAGGGCAGTGCAGAAGGGAAATGTGGGAATTAGAACCCCCGCACAGAGTCCCCACTGGAGCTTTGCCTAGTGGAGCTGTGAGAAGAGGGCCATAGTTCTCCAGGACCCCAGAATGGTAGATCCACTGACAGTTTGCACCATGTACCTGGAAAAGCCACAGACGCTCAATGCCAGCATGTGAAGGCAGCTAGTGGGGAAGGACTGTACCCTGCAAAGCCACAGAGGCAGAGGTGCCCAAGGTTGTGGAAGCCCACCTTTTGCATCGGTGTAACCTAGATGTGAGACTTGGAGTCAAAGGAGAGCATTTTGGAGCTTTAAGGTTTAATGACTGCCCTGTTTGTTTTCAGACTTGCATGGGGCCTGCAGCCCCTTTGTTTTGGCCAATTTCTCTTTGGAAAGGGTGTATATACCCAATGTCTGTATGTCCATTGTATCTAGGAAGTAACTAACTTGCTTTTGATTTTACAGGCTCATAGGTGGAAGGGACTTGCTTTGTCTCACATGAGACTTTGGATTTGGACTTTTGAGTTAATGGTGGAATGAACTAAGACTTTGGGGGACTATTGGGAAGGCATAATTGTGTTTTGAAATGTGAGGACATGTGATTTAGAAGCTCCATAATCCACTCATGTTGTGGGAGGGAGCTGGTGGGAGGTAATTGAATCATAGGGAAATTACCTCCATGTTGTTCTCATAATAGTTAGTGAGTTCTTATGAGATCTGATGGTTTTATAAGGGGCTTTCCCCCAACTTTGCTCTGCACTTCTCCTTGCTGTCGCCATGTGAAGAAGGATGTGTTGGCTTCCCTTTCTGCCATGATTGTAAGTTTTCTGAGGCCTCCCCATCCCTGCGGAACTGTGAGTCGATTAATCCTCTTTCCTTTATAAGTTACCCTGTCTTGGGTATGTCTTAATTAGCAGCATGAGAATGGACTAATACAACAGCTTAGAATTAAGCCTCACCTCATCTAGATCAGAGTTCTAGCTGACCTAGAGAGATGCATGGACAATAAATAAATACCTATTGTTATATTCAGTGAGTTATGTAGTGATTTGTTATACAAGATGTGCTGACTGATACACTTGGCACTAGAAGCTTTACCATTTACAATTTCAACTCTTCTTATGCATGTCCATGAAATTGAGAAACTTGAATTTTGCTACAGCATGTGATTGAATTTTGATCACTTATCTAGCAAGGGGGGCCATCACTTCTTTCTCAGGGAAATTCTCTTTCCTATTCATTGCATTTATATTTTCTTGGAGAGGATGGTTCTTAGATGGTATTTGAGAATTAAGGGTTGGGCACTTATATTTTGTGAATATTCAAGGTTTACCATACACTTAACTTTAGTGTAGAACATCTGTTATTTACCTTACATAGCTGTATACATTTCATTTCACGTAGCAGCTTGGAAGGTCTCATTGCCTAATTTTCTTCATTAAGATAAATGATGAGGTATGCATATGTAAAAACAGAGGGAAAATGTTGAGAGCTTCAAACACTGGGTAATAAAGTACAGTAAACTGAAGTTCTTGAAGTAGACAGATCTGAAGTCTTGAAGAATAAGACCAGAGCATCTTTGAGATTTTTTTTCAGTTAATTTCCCCTCAAAAGCTGTTTATTTTTTTGTTTCTCTTTAAGAATGCATAGAGGTAATGTAGCAGACACTATTGGTGCAGGTACCCATAGCAGGAATCACTGATTAACACACACCTTTCATTGGGTTTCCTCCTTTTACTGTCTCATTTCTACTCTTTCATGCTTCCTGGGATTTCTCCAAAATAAACTACTTGTCCCAACATTGCACTCTGATATGACTTTTTTTTCTGACACAGGAGTCTTACTGGATAGAGAAAAAAGAAGTTCTTATTTCATTATTAGGATTTATTTAAAACAAAACAGACTGAACACAGCCATCTCTTAGTCAATTTTAGGAAACAATTAACAGTCACATTTTAATATAAAATATTACAGAAATATAAAAAATAAGCAATTATCTATTAACTATTCAATCAGCATTTATTGTTTGCCACCTTGTTACTTGTGTTTATATTCCCAGTGCCCATTATATAATTAGAAAAATGTTCTAGAATCAGTGAATGAATCAATGGATGAAGGAATGGATAGAACATAGTGCTTTCCCTCCAAGAGCTTATAATGTAGTTGCAGAGACAAACATTTAAACATGTCAGAGCAATGTGATATGTACAGTATACAGAAATGAATAAGGTGCCATAGGAGCATAGGGAATTTATAGTTAATTCAGTCTTTCCAAAGGAGCTTATGGGTAAACTGAATCTAAGAGGAGTTAGCTTAATAGACTACGGAATAGGAAAAAGAACTTCCAGACAGGGAGAGAGTAATGGTCAAAGGCACAGAGTTGTATGACTTGCAAAATTGCCTATTTTGGAAGTAAATATTTTTTGGTCCTATGGCTGAAGTATAGGATGTATATGGTACAGCAATAACAAAGTAAGGAGAACCTAGGCAGTTGGAATCCTTGCCATGGGTCCTTTGCTTTGAATGCCCCTTTCTGATGCTCCTATGGCTATACCCTCTTCATGAGGTGAGAAGTCCATGGAGCTAATAGGATATGCCCACCTAGAGTTTGAACTTCTTATTCTAAACCATGCTCCAGGTACTTGTGACTTAGGAATTTTCCTCTCAGATAACCTCAGCCCACTTTCAGGACTTGCACAGTTTTCTTCCCAAGATCTGTCTTATTTGGGGAAGACTATGACACTGTTGTTTGCATCCTTAGATGTGAGATATGGCCAAGAGACATCTGCTTGCGGAATGTAGATGGAGCTTAGAAATACAAGTTGGGGTGTCCATAGGTTTGTTAGGGAGGCTCCTCATAGTGCTAGAGGGAAGGGAAGGATCTGGATAGAAGAAAAATGTGTGGTGTCGGTGGTAGGTAAAGGCCTCCATCTGTTTTCTTGCTCTGGGCTCTGCAAATCTTAGTATTGGGCTTGCATGAGAACTTTACTTTTAATTGTGAATCAGGTAAAAAGTTTATCTCCTGAAAGTGAATAAGAATAGTGTTGAGGTTTCAGAAACATGGTAAATGTTCAGAAAAGCTTCTGTAAAAATGAAAGCAAGATACTTACAAGTGGTTAAAATAATAAATTGTACGTGTGTATTTTGCCACAATAATTAAAAAAAGAAAAGCAAGAACAAATTTTAGAGTTTTAAAAGAAGTTTGCTGAGAGCCAGTTGGAGACCACCTGCAGCTGGAGACCATGACTCTATCATGGAACCTTATCTGTGCAGTTGTCCTTTTTCTCTTTCTCTCAGCAGGCTGGATATTAAGAGGAGAGAAGGTGGCTGCTAGTACCTATTAGATGCTGAGCGATGTCAGAGTCAATGCCATGGATGGATAACAGATTGAATAAGCTGAAAGTGCTTGCAAGAAAGTGATTCAAATAATTCTTCCTGGAGTTTAAGTTTGATAGGGAAATATGTGGAGCTGAAAGAATATGATGACCTGGTGACCTGGGGAAAAAAAGGAAGGATGAAAGATATGTTGTTGGTCAAGTTAAACAGGAAGTGTAGTGGAAGAATAGATGTTGTTTCAGCCAGTGGGAACTTGGAGTTTGGTATATTTCAAGCAGAAAATTTCCTGGAGAAATGAAGGTTCAGGATATGGTCTTAGGTGATAGTAGCTAAAGTAGAATGGGGTTGAAAAAATGTGGATCTTTGTGGATACAAACTGCATGAGACATCCTCAAGGATATTGAAGTTACCCAGCATGAGAGCAGGACTCAGAGTTGAAGGAAAGATAAAAGGTCTCATTTAGTGTGAGGGAGCTACTTGAAACCTAGACATGACTACAAGAGTGAGTGAAGCCTGATGATATAATCTTGAAAGCAGAAAAGTTCTTACAGGAGGATGATCAGAGCAATGGTTCTGAACAGCAGTTGGAAGCAATGACAATCTACTGGATGTATAAACATTAGTTTAATGTGACTCTTGTCCCGAAATAGCTTTCAGGAAAATAGGGAGGCAGATGGATAACATATTGTGATGAGGGAATTAATGATAGAATCATACATTGAATGTTATAAAGGTATAAAGGAAAAAGTATTCCTTCAATATAGTGCTTTAAAGGGGTACCTGAAAGAAATATGTTACAGGAATATGGTAAAATGAACTACTTTCACTTAAGATGCTTCAAGATAAGTGATGACATCTTGGGAGAACCAGATTTTAGCTGATTAACAAAATAGTAATGAAAATTAGAAGCTAATTTTGTAAAAGGGTGGGAAAAAATTTTA
Source organism: Callithrix jacchus (assembly GCF_049354715.1). NCBI lineage: Eukaryota > Metazoa > Chordata > Mammalia > Primates > Cebidae > Callithrix > Callithrix jacchus. The sequence continues at coordinate 26,198,943 of NC_133524.1, forward strand.
AAGGTTTTGAATCAGAGCAACGGTGTGCTGGTAAATATTTTAAAAAATGGATCTTAATTTTCAAAATGCCCCAGTTTGTAGTGTCTGCTGATTTCCATGATATAAGTACTCTAATTATGGCTGATTTCAAGCCACCCACATAACATTACTGAATGTGGAATTGGGAGAAGGTGTGCACAACTGGCTCTAGCAAGCCCATAGGAGCCAGCTCCAGCACTCCACTGAATTAAAGCTCCAGCCACAAAAGTTTTGGAGAAAGAAATTCAGTAGAAGAAAGAGATGGTTGGGGTGGAGAGGTCAGGGGGAGGGAATGGTTGAAACTAAATAAACTTAGGTGATTTAAAGGGTTTCCTTTTAGGGGCAGTCATCACAAATATAAGGGAATAAGAGGCTTGGTTGGATCAAGTGTCCTTGAGGAACCATGAAGGTTAAGCCTAAAACCTGAGTTTTGTCTCAGAACTGCTGATAGAATAGTGGTAAAATTTTATTTTGGGGTCTCTCAAGAAGGTTTTGCCTAGCGTAGGGAGGATATTACTTTTCAATAGCATCAACAACATGGAGGCTTCCAAGGAAATAAACCTGGGTTTATTGAACATAAGCAGGCAATCTTGTATTGTTGTGCACAAATGCGGCAGGCTGTGGGTACTGCTGAGGGCTGAAATTGAACCCAGAGCCTCAGCCTTGCCCCGGTAGAGTAGTATCTACCCACCAGAACACCTTTTCCTAATTCACAAAAAGGCACCAAATGTGGGAGCTGCAACCCTGAGTCCACTCTTCTCCCTAAGAATATTTGCATTTTTGCGAAGACATATGGACACAATGATGACAAGAAATGATTTAATATTGATAGAAATTCAGACATTGAGGCAGGTTGTGAATAAGATGTTTCTTAGAGTGTCTTATCATAGGCTGTTAAATGACATAAAGTTTATTCAGATGGTTGCCTTCGTGTCTTCTTTTGGCTCAGTAAAAGTAACCAACTCCAGGCACAAATTGAGTCTTCTTTTTTGTTTACTCCTACAACTGACTAATTAATTATTAATGTTTGCAAATATAGAACAGACTATATCACAAAGGTTTTCCCTAAATTCTTGTAGAAATCTGACAATCTGAGTGATGCAATCAGTATATCTGAGATCCATTCTTTGCAATGTGGATTTTGTGGAATTCTGTTTGTTAACATTTTAGAATTGGATGGTTTTCGCTTGTAGTAACTCTGCTGACATCTCTGATCTTTGCTGAGAGAATTTAATCAATGTTGCCTTGCTACATGTTTGACCCTTAGGATGTGCCAAATTAAATTTGATGTTTTCTTGGCTGGATTATTGAGTGTTGTTCTTCTATTTTCTTTGAAATGTTTTGTTTCTGTAGCAATAAAGTGAAACTCAGTTATCACCCTTGTGGCATCTGCACTCCAGGACTTTAAAAGTGTGTAATGATAATTATATTTTTTAAAGTATAGCTTAATCTTTAAATAAAAGACTTTGTTCACTAAATCTGATTTTAAGTTAAGTTCCAAGTAAGCTCTCTGTCTCCTTACCAAACATACAGAAGTGCTTGGCTTTTCCAAATAACAGGTCTATTCATGCATGCGGTCTAGGTGAATTAAAGGGTAAGCTAATCTTCAAGGTGGGAAAGTTAAGGTGTTGGTTTACTTTATGTTGGCATTGGAAGACAACAAATTTTTTTGTGTGTCAAGGTCTTACTCTGTCACTGTGGCTGGAGTGCAGGGGCACGAACATAGTTTACTGCAATCTCGAACTTCTAGGCTCAAGCAATCCTCCTGCCTCAGCCTCCCAGGTAGCGGGATCTGTAGGTATGTGCCACCACACTTGGCTAATTCTTTTATGTTTTTGTAGAGACAGAGTTCTGCTATATTGCCCAGGCTGATCTCAAACTCCTGGCCTCAAGAGATCCTCCCACTTCTGCCTCTTAAAGCACTAGGATTGTAGGTATAAGCCACCATGCCTGGCCTGAAGACAATAAATAGCCTTGTTATAATGATGTTAATAGTTTGGCTTCTAAGAGCCAGGAAACACATTTTCAGCTCATGCGAGTAGAAGAAATATTAGTATTAAATATTTAATATCTAAAATTGAACATTATGAAGTAATACCAGTAGAAACCAGAGGCTTTGAAGGTGAATTTGGCCGTATTAATTATAATAGTGATTATATAAATATAGTCAGCATTTACAATGAAAAAAATCCATTATGATGGAAATGTCCAAAGTAGGTAGTCACTGTTAAATATTGACATAGTACTGCCAATGGTGGTTATAGTTTTAAAAGTAGTGTGAATAGCATGATATGAAATCATAAAAACAATTAACTCAAAATAGTTGCAGATATAAATCATTGTAATACTTTTAATTAACAGTGCCAAGACTGTGATGGTAAGTTTCCTGATGGTGGGTTTTGGAGTGTGGGACATTGGTAGGTTGCAAAGAGGGTTGGAAGGCATAATGAAAACGTGCGTCCCTGAAATTCAGTTACTTGTGTATTATTGGTTGAAGAATGTGTCTGTCCTACCAGGGACAGTGTTAAATTTTTTATCAATTAGAGAACTTCTAGGGAATTACATATAGAAAAAGAAGGAAACACCTGCAAACCAGCAGATTCACCAAATCAATCCTTGTGATATGGAATGTCTTCTATGGCAGCCAAACCACTCTAAAATCCAGCTGGCTGCTTTAAGGACAAAGTCACATTAGTTATGTGAACTAGAATTTATATGATTTTGTGCTATATAAACTTTGTGTATAAATGAAAGACTTGTTCAACTACTCATATACTTGCAAATGCTCATTTCTCCAGGCTTTACAGGGTTGCAAATATAATATAGATTATCTTTCCTTGAAAGTCTGATTTCTAACGAGCCTCTTTTTATGTATCTCTTACCTAATGGCACTAGGCTTATTTAGGAAACAGAAATATCTAAACTAAGGGAAAACACCTTTCTTCATGTTCATTCTAAACCTGATCCCTACTCAGACAAAAACCTAGTCAATTCTAAGAAACTTTGAGAAATAAAAATGTTGTTCAGTTTTTCTTAAAGGAAATGGAAAAATCAAGCTGTACTTGTACCTAGATTCCATAGGTAGCTATCATTTGTTATATGGCTTGTGAATTTAAAGAAAAAAGTATATGAAGCTTTTTACTACACAAATACTCTTCCAGGACCACCTTCATTCTTGAACTCCAGTATTTAGACAGGGTGATATGACCCCAAGATACATTGGCTGGGGGTAAAATATGGATTTTATGTGTATAATAAAACTTGTATTGTGTAGATTGATGGATGTTTTTCATTTCTAAGAAAGGCAATTTCCTTTTGGATGGGAAAAGGGGCCTTCAGTGGGCACTATATAATTGAATGGAATAAAATGCCATCAGCAAACTGTTGATCATTTTTAAACCTATTGACAGGGAGGGTATTTTCAACTCAGTCTTCTTTTCCTGCCTAACTGAAAATGGGTAAATATACTAACTCCTAGGAAAATATGGCAAAGTAGGCATTTTTATTTCTATTTTAGTCTTTCTGGATATATGCAGTGTGGTCTCTTTTTCCTTCTCCTAACCACATCTGTCCTAACAGCATTACATTTTAAAGTATAATATCCCCTTTCAATCACTGTGACTGCTAACTTTATCATCTGTGAAAGCTTCCCCAGAGGATGGTCTCTTTAGAAGCAGAGATTTTTCTTAACTGGTCTATCAAGATTTTTTTTTTTGATCAGGGGATTTGTCTAAAAACAGAGGTTTTTGCATGTTTTTTTTCTTTATACAGTTTCTAAGCAGTGTGGATTTTTGCCTCACCACATTTCTTCTTTACCCTTGGGTATTCTTAGAGGTCAGCCAGTAAAACTACAGTCCCTAGGAGGGTTCCAAAATCTCAAAGTTAGTGTAAGCCACTTTTGCTATTTACATTAGAAGATGATGTGATTAAATTCAGTTCTAGAGAAAAATGCTTCCCTGATTGTGTTGCAATTCTGCCATTACTTTGCAGAAAAAGAGCACAGCTGGGGTGAGCTTGGATGCCTTAAGGCCCTGATTTTTTGATAGATTAGAAGAAATCTGTGTAGCAGGATTTGTTGATAAATTTACTTTTCTCCATTTATAAGTAGCACAATGGACAGATGGTTTTATCAAGTAGAGCAGCACGGAGAAAAAAATGACTCAATGGCATGTTGTAGAATGAGTGGGATAATCACAAGTCAAGGCAAGTGTATTGATATTACCATGGTACCTATTTGGAAATATTTAATGCTTGCACTGTTCACTGTGGACAATGGATAAGTAAGATTTAAGAGCTATCACTTCCATCCCGGCAGGCTTGGGAGAACTCTTAACAGCTACAATAGAGCAATAAAATGAAAATTTAAAATATCCCTCATATGTTATGTATGTAACCTTTGTATTTCAGTGTGTAACCTTGAGGTTGGTTACTTCTTAGACATACTCCATCATTCTTTTCCAGCTTGCCATTCAACTTCATGGGTCTCTTCACCTTCTTGCCCTTCCTTAATAAGTTAGAAACTTGAGCACAGCAACCAGGTTCTTTCCTGTCCCCCTCTACCATGTGGCACAATGCTTTGTGCCTGCTAGATATTTACTAAAGATTTTTAAAAGCATATAAAATGAGAATGCTTTTATAATATTAGGAAATTATACAGGGGCTAAACTTTTATACTTAGTGATACCTACATTTGATGAATGATTGAAACTGTCAAATTTGTTCATTAAATGTAGACATTTGTTGTCTTCACAGTCCTTTCCTTTTGCTCTTCTCTTTTTCGATTCTTTCTCCTGGAAATCTCATCATCTTGATTAACTTTCATCAATCATTTCTATTTTGATGACTCTTGAACTTAGAAGTTAAAGCTTGTCCTCTGTTCTAATTTCTACTTTCCTGCTAGGACCTCAAACTCAATCATGTCCAGAGTTATCACCAGAATAAGGTTTCTTCTCTTAAATTTTGTGTTGGCTAGTAATTTTACTATTTATCAGTTTGTGAATGCTTTATTTTATTCTTCATTATTGCCTCTCTGACTTAATTTTACTATATTTTGTGCACTTATTAGCTCTTGGATTAATTTCTTTTCTTGTTGTCAATCACTTAGTCTAGAAATTACTCCAAGCCATGCTTACTTTGCAGCATCCTAATTAGTTTTTCCAATTCTATTCACTTTCCTTTCTAGATCAGGAGTTCGAAAACTTTTCTTTTGCAATGGGCTAAACAGTAAATATGTTAAATTCCACAGGTCATAGGGTTTCTGTTGCAACTACTCAACTTTTCCATAGACAGTATTTATATGTGTATGTATACATATAATACATATATCCCTGTGCATAGGAATAATGATTAAATGAGTGGCGTTTGGAGTGATGGAGACCTTGGATCAAATATTGGCTCTAACACTAGAGTTTTGAAATTTTGGGCAAGTTTCTTAGCTCCTACAAACCCCAGTTCACTTGTCACGGGGTTTTTTGCAAGGTCCAAATAAAATGACAACGAAAAAGCTCTCAGCATACTAAATGAATGTTATGTGTTGAATAAATATTAGCTATTTCATCAAATAAACTAGCTACATTTATTGAAGGTCTATTGTGAGGCAGAATTATCTAATTATAAGGCATACAAAAATGCCTACATGTTTCCTGCATTTGCCAGTTCTATATTTTATGGGGAGAGGTCAACCTTAGGTGGTTAATTACAGGGCAATAGGAATAAATATAATAGAAACATATAAAAAGTACTATTAGCAGGCAAGGAACCCTTGAAAGAGAAGGCAGAATTTGAGCTGGATCATGAGGGAAGAGTAGAAGAGGTTCACCAGAAAGGGAAAATGGGGGAGAATTTTTCAGGTAAAGGAAAGCAAAAACAAAGGCATTATTTTAGTCCAGGTATGCTAAGGGCTATCTATGGGAAGTCCAGTCTGATAGAGATAAGGCTGAACAAAAAGGCTAGCCAGGTTGTGAGGGGCTTCCCAAAGGGATTCATTTGAATATGGAGTTGTGGCATGTCTCATCACTGTCATTTTGAAAACATATATCAACTAATTAACCAATATTTTATACAGATTGCAGTTAACTCTGATATAGTCATGGGCAGGCAATAACATACCTCTGTACTTTTTAGTTTACTTGTGAGCTCTTTATTTTTTATTGTTTATCAGAAGATTAAGTAGGCAGAAACCAAAAATTGAAGTTAAGGAAAATGCAGTGTGATGGTTAATATTGTGTGTCAACTTGACTGGATTGAAGAATGTGAAATATTGATCCTGGGTTTGTCTGTAAGGGTGTTGCCAAAAGAGATTAACATTTGAGTCAGTTGGCTGGGGAAGGCAGACCTACCCTTATTCTGGTGGGAACAATCTAATCAGCTGCCAGCTAATATAAAGTAGGCAGAAAAACCTGAAAAGGCGAGACTGACCTAGTCTCCCAGCCTACATCTTTCTCTTGTGCTGGAGACTCCCTGACCTCAATCATCAGACTCCAAGTTCTTCAGTTTTGAACTCAGACTGGCTCTCCTTGCTCCTCAAGCTTGCAAAGAGCTCATTGTTGGACTTTGTGATCATGTAAGTTAATAGTTAATAAACTCATATATATATACATATATATATACACACACACGTGTATATCTTATTAGTTCTATCCCTTTAGGGAACTCTGACTAATACGTACAGAGAAACTGTGGGAAAAAAACCCACAAATCGGTCATTTGGAACTAAAGTGACCAAGTACACAATTCAGGAGAGAAAAACTCATAGGAATAAAAATGGCATATTAGAATATGAGTTTTATCTATATAAGATTATGTCATCTGTGAACAGGGATAATTTTACTTCTTCCTTTCTAAATTGAATGCCTTTATTTTTATACTTGCCTAATTGCTCTTGCTAGGACTTCTTATACTATTTTGAATAGGAGTGGCAGGAGCAGGCATTTCTGTTTTGTTCTTGATCTTAAAGGAAAATCTTTCAGTCTTTCACCACTGAGTATGGTGTTAGTTGTGGTCTTTTCATATATGGTCTTTATTATTTTGGGGTAATTTCCTTCTATTTCTCATTTTTGTGTGTCTCCATTATGAATGGGTGTTGAATCTTGTCAAATGCTTTTTTAGTGTTATTTGAAATGATCATGTGGGTTTTGTCCTTCATTCTGTTAATGTGACGTGTCACATTGATTGATTTCAGATGTTGCAATATCCTTGCATTTCAGGTATGGTTGTCATGGTTTATAATGCATATAATGTGTTGTTGAATTTAGCTTGCTAGCATTTTGTTGAGGCTTTTTGCATCAATATTCATCAGACAAATTGGTCTCTAGTTGTGGTGTTTTGTCTGTATCAGGTTAATGCAGGCCTCATAAAATGATTTTTGAAGTATTCACTCTTCAGTTTTTTGGAAGAGTTTGAGAAGGGCTGATATTAATTTGTATTATTCCATTTTCAAACTGGTATAAAGAACTGCCCAAGACTGGGTAATTTGTAAAGGAAAGAGGTTTAATTGACTCACAGCTCCACATGGCTGGGGAGGCCTCAGGAAACTTACAATCATAGCAGAAGGTGAAGGGGAAGCTAGCACCTTCCTCAAGGTGGCAGGAGAGAGAAGAGAGCAGGAGAAATGGTCATTTATAAAACCATCGGATCTCGTGAGAACTCACTATCATAAGAACATTATGGGGGAAACCACTTCCATGATTCAAACACTACCTATGAGGTCCCTCCCTTGACATGTGGGGATTATGAAGATTACAATTCAAGATGAGATTTGGGTGGGGACACAGATCCAAATAATATCACAATTCTTTAAATGTTTGGTGAAATTTTCCAGGAAAGACATCTGGTCCTACAAAAATAACAGATACTGGCAAGGATGTGGAGAAAGGGAACCCTCATACACTATTGGTGGGAATGTAAATTAGTACAGTCACCATGGAAAACAGTATAGACATGTCTCAAAAAACTAAATATAGAGCTACTATATGATCCAGCAATTCCACTTTTGAATATCTACCCAAAGGGGGGAAAATCAGTATATCAAAAGGATACCTGAACTTGTGTTTATTACAGCACTATTCACAATAGCAAATGTACAGAATTAACCTAAGTGCCCATCAAGAGATGAATGGATAAAGAAAATGAGGCATATATGCACAATAGAATACCATTTAGCCACATAAAAAAGAATGAAATCATGTCATTTGCAGCAACATGGATGGAACCAGAGTTAGAATTATAGACACCAGAGGCTGAGAAGGGTAGATATGTGGTGGGGGACAAAGAGAGGTTGGTTAATGGGTATAAGTGTACAGTTAGCTAGAAGGAATAAGTTCTAATGTTTGACAGCAGAGTCAGGTAACTATAGTTTAAAACCGTATATTATATATTTCAAAATATCTAGAAGACAGGACTTGAAATGTTCCCAAAACATAGAAATGGTAAACACTGGAAATGATGGACACCCTAAATACCTTCACTTGATAATTATACATTCTATGCATGTAACAAAGTATCATATGTACCCCCTAAATGTATACAAATATATATCAATCAAAAAAAGACATTGGGTCCTGGACTTTTATTTGTTGGGAGGTTTTTAATTACTGATTCAATCATCTTACTAGTTATTGGTCTGTTTTGCAGTCTTTTTTTTGAGATGGAGTCTTGCTCTGTCGCCCACTGTCACCCAGGCTGGAGTGCAGTGGTGGTACAATCTCAGCTCACTTCAACCTCCTACCTCCTGGGTAGCTGGGATTACAGGCACCCACCACCACACCTGGCTAATTTTTTGTATTTAGTAGAGACGGGGTTTCACCATGTAGCCCAGACTGGTCTCGAACTCCTGAGCTCAGGCAATTAGCCTGCCTCTGCCTCCCAAAGTGCTAGGATTACATGTTTAAGCCACTGCGCCTAGTCTGTTTTGCATTTCTTTATGATTCAATGTTGGTAGGTTGTGTTTTTCTGGAGATTTATCAGTTTCTTCTAGATTATTCAATTTGTTGGCCTATGATTGTTTATAGTATTCTCTTATAATCCTTTATTATTTCTGTAGCATGACTTGTAATACCTTCTCTTTTGTCTTAGTCTGTTGGTGCTGATACAACAAAATACCTTTGAGTGAGTCATTTTTAAACAATAAAAATTTATTTCTCACAGTTCTAAAGGCTGAAAAGTCTAAGATCAAGGTATCAACAGGTTTACTGTCTGGTGAGGCCTAGGTTTCTGTTTCCAAGATGACCGCTTCCTTCAGAGTGGATCCCATCCACGAGGGTTCTGCCCTGTTTACTTAATTACATCCTAAAGCCTAAAGTCCCCACCTCTTAATACTGTCACGTTGGCAATTAACTTTAAACATATAAATTTGGGGAGACACATTCAGATCGTAGTATCTTTTACTTTGATTTTTGTTGTGGGAGTCTTCTCTTTATTTCTTAATCTAGCTAAGGGTTTGTCAGTTTTATTTTTCAAAAAAAGCAACTCCTAGTTTTGTTTTGTTTTTCTATTTCTTTTCTATTCTCCATTTCATTTATCTTTGCTATAATCTTTATTATTTTCTTCATTCTGCTAGCTTTCTGTTTGTTCATCTAGGTCTCTGAGGCATAAAATTAGGTTGTTTATCTGAGATCTTTCTACTGTTTTTTTTAACTATTATTTTAGGTTCAAGGGTACATGTGCAAGTTTGTTATACAGATAAACTTGTGTCATGTGGGTTTGCTGTACAGATTATTTCACCACCCAGGTACTAAGCCTACTACCCAACACTTATGTTTTTCTGATTCTCTCCCTCCTTCCATCCTCTACCCTCAGACAGTCCACATTGTCCGTCGTTCCTTTCTTTGCATTCATGAGTTCTCTTCATCTATTTCTTACTTATCAGTGAGAACAGGTGGTATTTGATTTTCTCTTCCTGTGTTAGTTTGCTAAGGATAATGGCCTCCAGCTCCATCCATGTTCCTGCAAAATACATGATCTCATTCTTTTTTATGGCAGCATAGTATTCCTTGGTGTATATGTACCACATTTTCTTTATCCAACCTATCATTGATGAACATTAAGGTTGATTCCATGTCTTTGCTATTGTGGATAGTGCTGCAGTGAACATTCACGTGCCTGTGTCTTTATGATAGAATGATTTATATTTCTCTGTGTATATACCCAGTAATGAGTTTGCTAAGTTGAATGGTAGTTCTGTTTTTAGCTCTTTGAGGAATTTCCATACTGATTTCCATAATGGTTGAACTAATTTATACTCCTACCAATAGTGTATAAGTGTTCCTTTTTCTTCACAACCTCACCAGCATCTGTTATTTTTTGTCTTTTTAAATAATAGCCATTCTGACTGGTATGAGATGATATCTCATTGTGGTTTTCATTTGCATTTTTCTAATGATCAGTAACACTGAGTTTTTTTCATATGCTTGTTGGCCACATGTATGTCTTCTTTTGAAAACTGTTCATGTCATTTGCCTACTTTTTAATGGGATTGGTTTTTTTCTTGTAGATTTTTCTTATGAATTTTTATGTAATGTTTTTTCTTGTAAATTAGTTCTTTATAGATGCTGGATATTAGATCTTTGTCATATGCATAGTTTGCAAATATTTTCTCCCATTCTGTAGGGTGTCTGTTTACTCCGTTGATAGTTCCTCTTGCTGTGGAGAAGCTCTTAAATTTAATTAGATCCTGTTTGTCACTTTGGTTATTATTTGCATGGGACATCTTTCCATCCCTTCACTTTTAGCCTGTGTGTGTCACTAGATCTAAAATGAATTTCTTGCAGACAGCCTATAGTTAGACACCATTTTATAAAACAAAAATATGTTAGGCTAATCTATGTCTTTTGATTGAGGACTGTAGTCCACTTACGTTTAAAGTAATTAGTGATAGGGAAGAATATACTTTTACCATTCAGTTATTTGTTTTTTTTGTTTGTTATATATTTTTGTCTCTTTTTCCCTCCATTATTGCCTTCCTTTATGATTAATTTTTGTAATGACATGTTTTTATTCTCTTCTAATTTCCTTTTGTGCATATTTTGTAGATTCTTTTGCAGTTACCATGGGGATTACATATAATATCCTGAAGTTATGACAATCTATCTTAAATTGATATTGGCTCAGCTTCAATTGCCTACAAAAACTACTTCTTTATAGCTCTGTTTCCCATTTTATGTTATTGATGTCATAAATTACTCTTAATTAAATATATACCCATTAACACAAAATTTATAAATATTTTTGCGTATTTGTCTTTTAATTTCTATAGAAAACAAAAAACAGTAGTGTTACAAGTCCATATTAAAATAATACTTTAAAAATATTTGTTTATGAATTTACCTTTACTGGAGAACTCTATATTTTTGTATGCTTTGAGGTACTATCCAGAATCTTTTTGTTTTAACTTGAAGAATACTCTTTAGCATTTCTTTTAGGGCATTTCTAGTGGTAATGGACTCCCTTAGCTTATGTTTGTTTGAGAATGTCTTAAGATCTTTCAACATTTTACCTATTTAATCCCACTGCCTTATGGCCTGCACGATTTCTGCTGAGGAATCCACTGATAATATTATTGAGGCTCCCTTATATGTGATGAGTTGCTTTTCTCTGGCTGCTTTCCAGATTCTCCTTCAAAGGTTTTATTATAATGTTTTTCTGTGTGGGTGTCTTTGGATTTATACTACTTGGAATTCATTGAATTTTTGGATTTTAGACCTATGTATGCTGTAGATAATGTTTGCATCCCCCAACGTTTATATGTTGATGTACAAATTCCTTGTGAAGTGGTATTTGGAGATAATGCCTTGGGAGGTAATTAGGGTTAGAAGAGGTCATGAGAGCAGAGCCCTCAATGTGGGATTAGTGAAATCAGTGAGCTTGCACCCTCATTTCATATGCACACAACAAAGAAGTCATGTGAACATACAGCAACATGGTGGATGTCTGCAAACCGAGAGAAGAGGCCGCAGAATGAAATCTACTTTGCTCGTTCCTTGATCTTGGACTTTCTAGCCTCCAGAGCTGTGAAAAAATAAATTTACATTTTTTAAGACACCCAGTCTATGGTATTTTGTTAGGACAACTTGAGCAGACTAAGACTATGTCTTTCCTTAAATTTGGGAAGTTTCTAGCCATTATTTCTTTAAGTAATATCCTCTCCCTTTCTCTCTCTCTTCTTCTGAGACTCACATAATGTATATTTGGTCTGCTTGATTATGTCCCATGAATCTTTTGTTTGTTTGTTTGTTTATGATTTTCTGTGTTTTGTAGTTTTTCAACAAGCAAAATTAAAAACAAATGAATGTTTTTCACTATGTTTACCAATAATATGTATAAATGTAAAGACATATTTATGTTATAATATATACACTTATATAAACATGGGTCTAATCAAGAATATAACATCCCTCCAGATGTTTTCTAACTTCCGTATGCTCTCTTTTTATTGAACTCACAATCTATTTCCCAACTGCTCATCTGAAATACTATTCTTTGTTTCTATATATAATATTAGAAGTTTTTACATCATCATTAATTATGGCAGATTCTTACCCTACCTATGATTAATATACATTTGTACCTTCACTGACTAGCAGTATATCAATATATTAAGTACCATAAATCTTTTAGGGTCTTTACTTTTCTTTACTACTTTTGCTCCTCAGACTCAATAATTTCAAGGATCTGTCTTCAGGGTCGCTAATGCTTTCTTCTGCCTGTTTGATTCTACTGTTAAACTCTTGCAGTGAATTTTTCAATTTAGTGATTGTACTTTTCAGCTTTAGAATCTGGTTTGTTCTTTTAAAAATAATCACTCTCTCTTTGTCAATGCTCTTATTTTGTTTATATATAAATTTCCTGATTTTATTCAGTTCTTTTAGGTGTTTGAGCATATTTAAGACAATTATTTTAAAGTATTTGTGTAATAAATACAATTCCTATATTTCTTCAGAGATAGTTTCTGGAGATTTGTTTTGTTCCTTTGAGTGGGTCATATTGTTGTTTCTTCTTGTGCCTTTTGATCTGTTTTTAAAAATTGGACCTTTGCAAAAATAGTCACTTCTCCCAGTTTTTGAAACTTGTATTGAAGACCACCATTAATTAGTGGGCCCCTGAGCCTTAGGATTACTCCAGAGTGAGGGCTTAAGGACTAATCAGGTCTTTTCTGGGGATGCATCATGTGTGGGCCTGTTAGTGTGCCTTAAAGAAAATATTCCCCTGTATGCTTGGCTGTTTTAAAATTTCTTAATTTTCCTTAGATTCGTACCCCAATTTTTTTCAGGGCATTACATATTCCACCGTATTTCTTTGCCCATGATATCTTGCACCAGGCATCTTAAGGTGTGCAATCCTCCTGTGGTTTTCATGTACTATGGCACCCACCATTGCCTTCCATGGCTTCTGCTAGCTTGAGATTCAAACTATTGCACCATTCCCTGTCTGAGCGCTGAGTCAGGCAAAACAGAAACTGGCCACTTGAACAGCCTATGAACAGGGTAGAACATTGCAAATATCTTCTCCTTCTTCTGGCTCAAGGAAGAGAACCAGGAATTGGGCCACTTCGTTCTGATTTCACTGTTCTGGGGAGAATGTGGGTGAAGGCCAAAAAAAGCCCAAATTTTCTACCATTTTGAATGAAGCTTTCTGTTGATTAGGTGTTTGCTTGGTTGCTATAGATGTTTGACTAGTTTCCAGAGCTCCATAAAGCTATTTTAGTCAATCTATGTTCTTTTATGAGATATAGTAGTAATGATTGGATATCTTTGCCTGACATGGAAGCTAGACCCACAGATCCATTTTAGTATATCTGAGAGCCAGGCAGGATAGGTCTGAAAGAAATAATTTGCAAGAGGAAATTAGATGATATTTGCTATATAATTCATTCAAGGCTCCAGGTTATAAAAGCAACATGGTACTAGAAATGGTATGTATCCAGTAGGAAGTAGTTTGACCATGGTGACAGAGGAAGAGGTCAGATAACTTCACATAGTTTTGTCACCACTGGGGGCCTTAGCAGTCTCCACAGAAGGGGGCAGGTTCAAGAGATCAAAGATATAGTGTCAAGTACAGACTGATAGGAGTTGCCTCATGATTACATGTGAGAAACCCCTTGGGGACTGCTAGAAGTACATGGTAGAGTGGAATGTGTGGGGGATACTTCTATCACGCTAGAAACCTTAGAGGGATGGTAAAATCCAGAACAATTTAGTTTTCTAATGTTAATGGGATTCACCAGGCTGATGAGGTATGAGGATATGTGTAATTGAAAAATTAATTTGAAAATAAAGGTCCAATAAAAAGATGTTGCTTCAAACCATTTCAATAGCATGGTGTAAGTATAAGCCAAAAAGTTGACATATACTATCTGTACCACACTGGATCATTTAGAGTTTCCTTTAATAGCATGGAGCTTCTGTGAGGCCTGTGATTTAATTTGGTCTGCTATTAGCCAATCTTGGGCAGCAGTAATACTTAGCAGGAGGAGCCCCAATTTTGTTTTTGTACTTCTTCAAAATGCTTGCATTTCTTTTTTTTTAATAAAGCATTGTTTCATTTTTACATTTTAATTGACAAAATTATATGTATATTTAGACTGTACAACATGATGTTTTGATATAAGTATACATTGTGGAATGGCTAAATCAAACCATCTAACATATGTACTATTTCACACACTTATTTTTTGTGATAAAAACACTTAAAATCTATTCTATTAGGCTGGGTGTAGTGGCACACACCTGTAATCCCAACACTTTGGGAAGCCAAGGCATGCGGATCACAGGTCAGGAGTTCAAGACCAGCCTGGCTAACATGAAACACTGTCTTTACCATAAATACAAAAATTAGCCAGATGTGGTGGCATGCATCAGTAGTCCCAGCTACTCAGGAGGCTGAGGCAGGAGAATCGCTTGATCCTGGCAGGTGGAGGTTGTAGTGAGTCAAGATAGTGCCACTGCTCTTTGGTCTGGGTGACAGAGAGAGAGTCTGTTTAAAAAAAAATCTACTTTCTTAGTAATTTTCAAGTATACAGTAATCATTATTAATTACATTTGCCATGATGTACAATAGTTCTCTTAAACTTATTCTCATCTAACACTGAAATTTTGTATCCATTGATCAACATCTCCCTAATCTTCATGCCCTCATCCCCCCCACCAAGCCTCTGCTAACCACCATTCTACTCTTTACTTTTATGAGTATAACTTTTTAAGATTCCATATATGTGTGATCTGATGTGGGCAGGATAGAATATTGCAAATATCTTCTCTTTTTTCTGGCTCAAGGAAGAGAACTAGAAATTGGGCCACTTCCTCCTGAATTCACTGTTCTGGGGAGAATGTGGGCAAAGGCCAAAGAAAAGCCTAAAATTTCCTACCATTTTGAATGAAGCTTTCTGTTGATTAGGTGTTTGCTTGGTTGCTATAGATGTTTGACTAGTTTCCAGGGCTCCAAAAACTTATTTTAGTCAATCTGTTTAGTCAATATAAATAACTATAAAGTTATTTTATTCAATATGTAAGATATATATAAGTATATGAGATCATGCAGCATTTGTCTTTCTGTGTCTGGCTTATTTAATTTAGCATAATGTCCTCCAGGTTCATTCATGTTGTCACAAATGACATTGTCCTTTTTAAAGACTGAACAGTTTTTCATTGGGTATATATACCAGGTTTTCTTTGTCCATTCATCCCTTGATAGACACTTAGGTTAATTTCAAAACTTGGCTATTTGTTTTTAAGTGCAAGGGTGCAATCTCAGCTCACTGCAATCTCTGCCTCCCACTTTCAGGTGATTCTCCTGCCTCAGCCTCCCAAGCAGCTGGAATTACAGGCACCTGCCACCACACCCAGCTAATTTTTTGTATTTTTAGTAGAGATGGAATTTCACCATGTTGGCCAGGCTGGTCTCAGACTCCTGTCCTCAGGCAATCCACCTGCCTCAGCCTCCCAAAGTGCTGGGGTTACAGGCATGAGCCACCATGCCCGGCCTTGGCTATTGTTAATATTGCTGTAGTGAACACAATAGTCCAGATATCTCTTTGGCATTCTAGTTCCATTTCCTTTAGATATAGATCCAGTAGTATCATTGTTGGATTATAGAGTAGTTCTACTTTTAATTTTTTGAGGAACCTCTATACTGTTTTCTGTAATGGCTATACTAGTTTACAGTCCTATCAGAAGTATGCAAGGGCTTTCTTTTCTTCATAGTCTCACCAACACTTGTTATCTTTTACTTTTTAAATAATATCCACATTAACAGTTGTGTGGTAACATCTCATTGTAGCTTCAATTTGAAATTCTCTGATGATTAGTGATGTTGAACATCTTTTCATATATTTGTTGGCTATTTGCATGTCTTTTTTGGAGAAATGTCTATTCAAGTTCTTTGTCTATTTTTAAATCAGGTTGTTCGTTTTTATTGCTTTTAATATTTTGGATATTAATCCTTTGTCAGATACATGGTTTGCAAATATTTTCTCCCATTCTGTAGGTTATCTATTCACTCTGTTGATTGTTTTCTTTGCTGTGCAGAAGTTTTTTAGTTTTATGTAATCCCATTTGTCTATTTTGCTTTTGTTGCCTGTGTTTTTTAAGTCATATAAAAAATATTTTTTTGGCCAGACCGATGTCACAGAGGCTTTCTCTTATGTCTTCTTCTAGTAGTTTTGCAGTTTCAGGTCTCCAGTTTAACTAATTCATTTTGAGTTTATTTTTGATTACGGTGTGAGATGTGGGTCTCATTTTGTTCTTCTGCATGTAAATATATTTTTTTTCCCAGAATCATTTAAGAGACTACCCTTTCCTCATTGTGTGTTTTTGGTATTTTTGTCAAAAATCAATTGACTACAAGTGTGTGGGTTTATTTCTGGGCTCTCTATTCTTGTAGCTAGCACTTCATTTGCAGTGAGTGGAGATTGCTGGGTCCTCTGAGTAGATACTTATGGAAATTATTGATCTCAGTTCAGTGCTGCCAGGGAATTCAAGTTGGGGCTCATCTAACATTGCTAAAGCCAATAATTTGTAGATGATCAAAATGTAAGCTAATTATATTCTGAAAGATCACTCAGAAAAATGGAAAGTAGAGGGAAACTGTTTTGTAGAAAATGGGTGCTATTAGTTTTTAACGACACACTGATTGTTTATAAAATCCATTTTTTCTAGTATAGGCAGATTTATTAAATTTAATTTCTGCCAGGTGATAGAATGTTGATGATTTTGCCAAGGAAATCTCTATAAACTTAAAAAGAGGAAGCAAAATATTTCTTTCATAATACACACTTAGTTTTTTTCAAATAGAGAATATCAGTGAGTCCTAGAGACATGCATTATCTAATGTTTATTCCATTAAAAACAATTTTTTCTTCATTTTATTTTTTAAAGTATAAAGAAATTTATTTACAGTTTTAAAAGTAAAACTGCATTCATAATTCATCCTCTGCTCCTCTCACTACCTTAGTTTCTTTTTTTGATCTTTCCTTTTTCATATAATGAGATCACTCACTTAAATATTAAGATGCCTGGGAGTGGTTTTTGTCTATTCTCTTTACTTCATTTGTCCCTATATCAAAGTAGTCATGAAGTCCTGCCATTTTTGTCTCCTCAAATTTTCTTGACTTGATTCTCTCCTCTCCAGCATTATAGAGGCTATCAGAATTTCAAATCCTCATGATATCTCATGTGAGCTCATTTCTTCTTAATTGAACTTTTTAGAGTCTACTCTTTCTCCCCAATACTAAATTCCTTCCTCTGCCATTAGCATCATCTTTCTCAAATGTGACTCTGTCTTATCAGTCTCCTATTTAAAAGCCTATGTTTGCTTTCTGAATAAAGTTTAAGATCTTGCCCTGTGTGGCCAACTAAAGATTGCTACATATACTTTGATACTTTTCTCACTGAGAAATGGGGTCTATGTTCACTCCAATTAAATATGAAATGGGCTCTATGACTGTTTTAACAAAATTAAGACTGAAGTAATCTTGTTCTATTTTCTGGACCCAGAAGTTAAGAGACTGGCTGTTTATTCTTTCTGTTTCTTGGACAATTACTCTGGAAACACTCGCTCTTCTATCCCAGCTACCATGATGTGAGAAGACCAAGCCATGTGGAGGGGCTATGTGGATGTGCTTCAGTTGACAGCTCCAGCTGTGCTCGCAGCACCAATTGCCAGCCATGCGACTGAGCAATTTTGAACCTCCAGCAGAATTGACTGAGCTTTCAGATGAACTGCAGCCTCAGCCAACATTTCACTGCAGCATCATAGACCTCAAAATAAAACCACAGAGTTGAGCCCAATCAACCTAAAGAAACAGAACAGGTAATAATGAACTGTGGTGCTTCCAAAAAAAAAAAATAATGAACTGTTGTTTTAAGTCACTGAGTTTTGAAGTGGCTTGTTATGCAGCAATAGATAATTGAAAGAACCTGGCTTAAAATATGCCCTGTGATTCTTTGACTTGCTCTTTTAAACTTGCATCCCACAATTACCCCTGCAAGCACACTACATTTCAGCCAATGTAAATACTTGGGGAGTTCTTTTGTGACTTGATATGTTTTCATGTAATGTGCCTTTTCCTGGAATACACTTCTATTTCTTGTCTACATGGAAAATTCTTATTCCCTTCGTTACTGAGCTTCTGTCATCTCTTCTGTGAGGGCATCTTTGTCTTCCTTTGGGTAGAATTAGGTTCTCCTTCTACTGAGCTCCCATTGTAGCCTGGGTAAGAGATCTTATTACACTCTCTCATAATCCTTTTGTGGCTTTTATTTCTACTTCTTCCTTGAGGGTAGTCTGATTTAACACTGTGTTCTTAAGCACTTAGCAGAGCTCTGGCATAGAGTTGACAGTATATATGTGGGTCAGGGGCAGAAAAAATGTAAGTCTAATGTATTAGACTATGTTAGGCTTTTCCTTTCTTCTTTTTCAGGTAAAATAGGATTCAATGATTTGGTGTATGATGCCAGAAATTCCTCAGGGTAATTCTAACTAGTAGGCTCTCATGTTAAATTTCAGACAAGATAAGTAAATTTAATAAATTTAAAGACTTATTTTGGACTAGAGATATCAAAATTCAGCCACCTTTCTCTCTCTCTCTCTCACACACACACACACACACGCACACACATACACATAAATACACACACGTATATTAGATATACTATCAAATCAACTCAATAGTCTAAGGATTCTTAGGATTAAAGATTGCCTCTAATATTTTAAGTATGTTTACATTGGTAACATACCTATCCTAGTTAGGATAGGGATTGCTGAATTAGTAACAACAAAAAAATTCCTCTACATCTCAGTGGCTATTTTTTACTCACAAAAGGTCTGCTGCAGTTCTAGAGATTCTCCAGGAAAGCTTCCTCCCAGCAGGGAGTGACTTAGGAATCCAAGCAGGTGCCATCTTGTGATTCCGTCTTTACAATATGGCCTTTTATTTGCTGAAGACAGGCACAAGAGAAGGATAATGTAAGACTTTCTCACTGCCTTAGTGTGAAATTGAACCATGTCTCTTCCATTTTTTTTCCACTCACAGTCCATTTGCCAGAATTAATCACATGGTCCTGCCTAACTGCAAGAGGGGCAGGTACACAGGAGGAAGAAAGGAGCCAGATTTGGTGAGTACTAGTAATCTTCCCTCTTCTTTTTTTTTAAATCTCTGTAGCTTATTCTGAGGCTTACATTGTAATTAGTTTTTGATCTGTTCATTTTGTAAGAACTTTTACTATATGCAATGAAATCTGATTGCAATTCTGGATAGACTAAATCACTTCTGTGATTCCCCAACATTAATTCTATGATAGGGAGGAAATTCATTAAGAGAAATGGAAGTGATAAATGAAATTTCTATACTCTGGAAGAGATGACTGATCAGTAAATCAGCTTAAAAATGGATGATATATGTATGTACTTTGTTCCCTGCAGAGCCCTCTCATGAGTTATTTTCTATGATTGATTTTGTGACACATGACTTTGCTTTATGGTAGAGTATGGCTTTCTCATCAAGATTTGGCTTTGATATCAACAATTATACATGTTAAATGTGTCATTTTTTCCCCCTATTCTCACTTTCAAGTGTGAGGTATGGCCTTTTCCCCCTTTCTAGTGTTTTCGTTATGTGTTATGTAACTTGTGAAATCTAGGTATAAGACAAATATTCAAAGTTTAGTCTTCAACCATCTCAGTAGTTTGGGCTTGCTTCAGGTTTCCTGAATGCCATATTTGCATCTTTTATCTAGTAATTACAGGAAAGAGGGTCAAGGAAAGGAAACAGTAAGTGTAGAAACATCTGGGCCCTATTGTGTAGTTACATTCGGTGCCATCATTAGTCTTTAAGATCCTCACCCCTATTTACTAATAAACAGTGAGTTCATCCAGAGTATCACAGCAATCAAAGCTAAGTGGTGAAGTTAATTGGAATCCAGCAGCCTCTTGTATCACCAGTCTGTAGCTGTTTCTCCTGTTAAGCACAAAATATGCTCAATGATCCTGGTTTCTTTTTTGACTAAGAAAGGGCAGATTGAAGGAAGTAATTGAGAAGAAGAAGACATATTTGGACTCTGGAATTCTTTTTTTTTCCAGGGTTGGGACTTCAGCACAGAGCTTGAGGGGAAGGATCAGGAATTCTCTGGTGTTTCTGTTCCCTCTGTGACTCTGTGAGATTGAGATTAGAGGCACAATATTCAGCAGCCTCCCACCCAGTTGGTAGAGGAGGGAGGAGAAGGAAGCTGCAACATGAAAAACTGGGGAGACTATCAGGCTCCCCAGTTTTACCTCCACCCATGCATATGTGATTTAACTTTTGGGCTTCACTGGCTTGAGTCATTTTGTAATGTGGCTGGTGTGCTTCTCATTCAAGGTCTCTGTGAGGGCATGCTCTGCACAAGGAAAGAGTGAAAGTTAAGGTCTCTGAGCATCAGCTCACCTCTTCTCATCATTGGCTGTGTCTAACAGGAAGAAGGGTCACAGACAGGCATGTAGACATTCCAGCTATACTCTCTTCACACCTTATGAAACAGCTATCTATTGGGCTTAGGGAAATACATGCTCTAGCACGGCCAACCTTAGGGAGGCCAGATTCAGGAAGGTGAGCTATTGCAGGCTTTGGGAACGCCAGGCCTTCAGTATCCCAGGAGAGGGAAGATACTGAGTTTCAAATGGACATCTATCCTTGGGCCTTCAGAGTTATCATCCTGCACAGAGGATTATGCCCACAGGGCCAGAGCTGGTCTCTCTAAAGTGGGACCCAGGGCAGGGGCTCTAGTTGTGCAAGTCTAAGAGCAGTACTAAGGACCATATTTTGCTTTGCAACATCACAGCTGGAAGCAGCAGGTGTTAATTAAACTAGTCAAAAACAAAGATGGTAGAAAAATAAACTTGTTTCTTTTGATTTTAAATGAACTAAACCCCAAAGGTAATATGGAAATTACCTACTGTGGGGAACGCTCCCATGTGAGGCCTCTAGGAAATGGGCCTTGCCATACGGTGAGCTTGAGCCCGGACACAGATCCCTGGTTGGGGGAAGTCGAGCTGAGGGAAAGCAGGAACCGAGAGAGGGACTGTGCTATTCAAAATAATTAACAGACATTACTTTATGGATATGAGGACATGGGAGGCATTGTGTCCACTTTCGGTTCCTTATGGTTTATTGCTTCATTGTGTTCATTTTTGGATCCTTGCTACAATAGTTGTAAAATAATAACTTAAGTATTTACTGGGCATAACTTACTAACCTTGTGACTTAAGTATTTACAATTGTTAAGTATTTACTGGGCATAACTTACTTACCTTGTGACTTAAGTATTCCATTATACTTATCTGATGTAAGGAGACTTGTGATTTTATGGTAAAACTTTGTGTTCCCCTTTATCTCATGGAAATAACTTTTGTGTTTTATGTAAGCAACTCTACTTGTAACATATATAACCAGACCCTGAGCGCAATAAAGTTGTTGGCGAAGCATAGCTTCTCAACCCTCCAGACCTCTTCTGTCTGTCATCTTTTATCTTCCGTGCACCCCCCTATCCAGGTTGGGACCCTCTTGCTGGCCAAGAGTCCCCAGCAGATGTGCTGCTCTTCCCAACCTACTTATTAGGCCAGTTCCTTACTTCAAGTAATGAAAATTTGATATTCTGAAACAATTTGGAGACAGTCCAGAATACTAGCCTTTACCCTATTTTACCTATGAGATTATAAATGAATCACCTAGAAGTAGAGCAGGATTAGGTAAATGGGAGTAGGTATCAATATTGTCCTCTAAGTAACTCTTCAAAAGGGTGACATGTTGTAGCCCTGTAATTATTTCTCTCTTATTAAGACAAAGACAAAAGCTGAATCAAGAGCAGAGGAATGTAAATGTCTGTCTGAAGATCTTTTTCTTTAGCTTTTTGTGGGAGAGACCCTAAGTTGAAGGCATTATAGCAACTTCTCAATTAATGACGATTATTAATATTGCATGTGCTGTGATCCATTAGGGATGCAGAGAATGACCTGAGTTGAAGTTGCTGGCTATTTTGGTATACTGATTAAATTTGAAAACAGTACAGTATGTTAATGATATAATGCCCTTTACTTCCCTTACACTGCTAATAAAACTTGCCATCTCCTTCATTCCTTTCTAGGTCATCTAGCCATTCATTTTTAATATGATGAAATAACATTTTTCTTTGTGCTTGTTGGATAGACTTTTTTTCTCCTATTGTATTTTAATAATTACTTCTTTAGAATTGTGCATAAAATTGGAGAATAATAGAGTTGGGAGGAACTTTGGATCTTATCTCGTTCAACTCCTTAACTAATGAAAGTTTCATCAGAGACAGGTACTTCCCTTCTCTCCTTGCATACTGTCAATTGTGGACACTCCTGGCTACAAAAGGTAGATGATTCAGGAGGAAAATGAGAAGTTTTTTTTCTTTCTGGATTTTGTCTGAGAATTTAGAGCAATGGGAGTGATTGGTACCCACACAGTCTAAAGTGAAGGGTACATCTATATTGCTAAGGGGTGGTCAAGCCAGTCTTTCAACCATCAGTTCCCATTACCCTCCTCTAGGAGACCAGAGGATGCAGGGTAGAAAGGAGAGGTGATGGCTGTACAGCCAGAGGACTTCAGAGAACCTTCAAGAAGGTTCCTTTCAAGTCTTTAGCTGACTGCTGATCAATGCATGCTTGTGAAAGAACTAAAGGGTACTGTGGAAAGAGTCACTTAAAGGGATTACAGAGAACAATCTCCAGTGCTCAGTCAGGGCTAGGAATAGTTACTCTTCCTATAAACCAGAGATAAATGCTTCTTAGATGCTGTCAAAAATCTCAGAATTCATGAAACATTGGGTAGAGTATTAAGAAGTAGAGGAAAGTAGCCCTAGATTAAATGATCTGGTCTCAATGAAGAAAGCTTAAAAGCAACTCTGAAGTTGAAGACAGAAATAAAGAAACTAGAAAAAGAAAAGCAAATGAAGCAAACAATAAATAGAATAATAAATAAATAAGGAAAGAGTAAAAACCAATGACATAGAAAACAAGTAGAGAAAATCAATGAAGCCAATAGCTAGTTTTCTGAGATCAATAAAATTGATGAACTCTAGCCAGAATAATCATGAATAAAAGAGAGTAAACCTAAATTGCTAGTATCAGGAGTGGGAGATGACATTACTATAGGTTCTACAGATATCAAAAGATTGATAAGAAATGCCATGAAAAACTTTTCCACTAAGTTTGACAACTGAAATTCTACAGATTTTAAAAGGCTCTACTCTTACCACTTTCAATCATTATTTCTTGAAGATTCTGATGCCTACATATCTCTAAAATTTGTTGACTTTTCCCCATCATATTCTGGCTTAGGTCACCATTTTATCTCATAGTATGAAACTCTTAACTGAGTCTATTGAGTCTCCCTGCTCCTCCTAGTAAGAAAAATTAATAATTAAAAAAATTATATTACCCCTTCCATTCCTGCTCAAATATTTTTTATTACCCTAAGGAGAAGTTGAAACTTACTAATCTGATTAAACTTGTCCAGCTGTTTTTCTTAACATTCTCCCTCCCCATTTTCTTCTCCAGCAACAAGCTATGCTTTCTGTTGTCTCTGAGCACATGCATTTTCCCCGTCTATAATTCTTTTCTTTTTCATATTAATTTGTCTAACTTCTACCCTCTTTCAGGTTTTAACTTAAAAGTATATTCTTTCAGGAAGGTTTTCCTTGGCCACTCATCTGAGATAAATGATCTTTATGTGCTGTTAAAGCACTGTATGTGTCTCCCTCCCAATGCTTATCAC
This sequence comes from Callithrix jacchus, assembly GCF_049354715.1. Classification (NCBI taxonomy): domain Eukaryota; kingdom Metazoa; phylum Chordata; class Mammalia; order Primates; family Cebidae; genus Callithrix; species Callithrix jacchus. The sequence continues at coordinate 26,223,223 of NC_133524.1, forward strand.
ACTATGTCATCATTGTCTGTTTACTTCTCTGTAACCCTCAATGGTCTAAAAACTCAAGAAGATGAGGAAATGCTTTTGTTTCTTGTATTGACTCTTCAATAGGGCAAAGCCACATAATAGTCTGTTTATAAATAATGGTTAGAGTGATTATTTAAATTTTACTCTATTTAATCCTCAAATTCAATGCCACTCTAATTCTTAACACAGGTTATTTTGGGCAGTATACAAACTGTAGGTACTTGATTCTAACTTCTGATTACTGATACTGAAAACGTGATTTTCTCCTTCTTAAATTGTCTTATTTTGCATGTATTAATATTATCAATTATCCAAAAGTGAATGATGCAGTAATTTAATTGTAGACTTCTGTTACTATTCATAAACCATCAGATGAAAGCAGAGATTTCAATTGGATTATAGTATTTTATTCCATCTAAGGGTATATAATTGAGAAATATACTTTACAAAATTGCTTTTGCTTTGGGTATTCTTCTAAGGTTCTTTTCCTTTGGCTTTGTTCTTTTGACCAAATTCCCTTCTAGAATCAGACACTAAGTAACTCCTATTCTGGGGGAGAGCCCTTTGTGATACTTACAGAATAATTTTTGTATCAGTTCTCTTCCATTTTAAAAATCTTTGGTGATTTTTAAATGAAGAGCAGCCTGTCTCTACTAACCAGAACCTCCTTGACACTTTGTTTTTTTGGAGATGAAGTCTTGCTCTGTTGCCTAGGCTGGAGTGCAGTGGTGAGATCTCAGCTCACTGCAACCTCTGCCTCCAGGGTTCAAGCAATTCTCCTGCCTCAGCCTCCTGAGTTGTTGGGACTAGAGACACACACAGCCACACCAGGCTAATTTTTCTTTTTTTGTATTTTAGCAGAGACGAGATTTTACCATGTTGCCCAGTCTAGTCTCGAACTCCTGAGCTCAGGCAATCCACCTGCCTTGGCCTCCCAAAGTGCTAGGATTACACATGTGAGCCACTGTGGCCGGCTGGCAATTTGATTTTTATTTCGTATTTTTCTTTTCTTTCCTCCTCATAACTATTATTTTTTACTAATTATATAAGTCAGTTTGTTTACTGCTAAAAATTTCAAATATGCAAAAGTTAGAAGAGGAAAATAACATCCAGAGATGAAGCTCTGTTAACAGTGGGTGTATTTTTCATACCAATATACTGTCTATTGTTTGAACCTCTCCTTTGCCATGGTTGTTTCAAATATTTTCCCCTTATTTTAACTTTTGCCCTTAAATTTTGGTTCAAATATTTTAAATATAGAGAGTTTTCTCTTTGGTGCAATAACATCTGTTCTATATATTTCACTGTTTTTATGCTTAGAAATTACTTTCTCACATAGAGTGTACATGTTTACCTATTTTAGTCCTGGTTTTTAAGGTTTTAGTTTTTATAGTTAACTCTCTAGCTTACATGTAATTTAATTTTATGAATTTATTAATGTCCTAGTAGTCAGTAGTCTTTAAATTAGTCAATTGTGTCTATCTTTTCCATTGACCTGCAGTGGTTTGCTAAAGAAATATTAAAGTCTTTTGTAGATTAGTACCTGTTTATAAGTTATTCTACACGTTTATATGATTGTTTATAATATACCAGTATAATACTGTTAGTTATTATAGATTGTCCAATATTTCATTTAGGCAATTCTCCTGTAACTTTCTTTTTTCTTTCAGATTTTATTAGCTGTTTTAACTTGTTTTATGTTTGATAAACTTTGGACTAATTTTATCAAGATTCAAATGATATTGGGATTTTGATATTGCTTTATTACTATATATTGGTTTAGAAATAATGGAAAATGCATGAAATATATATTATACATATTATAATGTCTATATATATTTACTCAATCTTTCTAAAAATATGCTATATTTCACAGAACTTTTCTGTTACTCTATCTTACAGATTCCATGTGTTTTGGGTAAAGTTACTACTAGGTAAGTTAAGTATTTTTTATTGTTGTTACAGTAAAAGTTTGCTTTATTTCTTTATTTTTCCATTTAATATTTGAATTACCTATTTAGCTGGTGGATTGAAAAAATATATAAAACATATATATACACACACCAAATATGTATATATATACATATCTGTATATGTACAACATATATACACATGTTTTAAATATGTGTATATATATTTAAAACATATTTGATATATATAAATAACAAAACAAGTGATATAAGCAGTAGATTTTATTCAGAGGAAGAAGTAGATTTTATACAGGCTTCCATAGCTGACTAAAGGTATAAGAAAGATAAAGTATTTAAAAATGCACAGAAAAGATAGGGCTGTTTGTGAAAATTCAGGGCAAACAAATGTAGAGATAAGCAAGGTGTATTCAGCCTCAGTGAACAAGGCACCTAACTTTGTTAATTCTTGGAGATAGTTTTTTTAAAATTTATTTTTATTGCATTTTAGGTTTTGGGGTGCATGTGAAGAACATGCAAGATAGTTGCATAGGTACACATGTGGCAGTGTGATTTGCTGGCTTCCTCCCCATCACCTATATCTGGCATTTCTCCCCATGCTATCTCTCCCCAACTCCCCATCCCCTGCTGTCCCTCCCCTGTTCCCCCCAACAGACCCCAGTGTGATATGCTCCCCTCCCTGTGTCCATGTGTTCTCATTGTTCAACACCCACCTATGAGTGAGAACTTGCGGTATTTCATTTTCTGTTCTTGTGTCAGTTTGCTGAGTATGATAAGGTTAGAAAGTGCTAAGATTGTGTCAAACCTCGGATGCTAGATAAGGGCAATAATTCAAACCGCATTATTGTCATGGAAGAAGAGACAATCATGTGAGCAAAACATATGTTCTTAAGGAGAAAGTAGCATGTCCAAAGTGTCACTTTTAAAAAGTAATTTTAGGTGATGGTATGGTTTGGATTTTTGTCCCCTCCAAATCTCATGTTGAAATTGGATCCCCAGTGCTGGCGGTGGGGCCTAGAAGAAGTGTTTGGGTCATAGGGGCAGATCCCTCCTAATGGCTTACTCCGCCTGTGGTAATGAGTGAGTTCTCACTCTATTAGTTCATGTGAGAGCTCCTTGTTCAGAATTTGGCACCCTTACCTCCTCTTGCTCTCCCTCTTACTATGTGACACACTGGCTCCCCTTCCCCTTCTGCTTCCCGAGGTCCTCACAAGAAACAGATGCTGGTGCCATGCTTCTTCTACGGCTTGCAGAACCATGAGCCAAACAAGCTTCTTTTTTAAGATAGATTACCCAGCTTCAGTTATTCCTTTATAGCAACACAAAACAAACTGAGACAGGTAATGTTTAGTGTTCGAGCTACCATTACGAAATGCCAGAGACTGCTTGACTTAAGTAACAGAAATTAATTTTCTCATGATTCTGGAGGCTAGAACTCTGTGATTCGGGTGCCTGCAGATCTGATTCCTAGTGAGAGCTGTCTTTCTGGCTTGTAGATGGCTGCTTTCTTACTGTGTGCTCAAATGGTCTCTTGTTTGTGCTTGCAGAGAGTGAGATCTCTGCTCTCTTTCTTATAAGGACACCAGCCCTATAGGATTAGGTCACCATCTTCATGGCCTCATTTAACCTTAATTACTTCTCACAGGTCCTTTCTCCAAATGTAGTCACATTATAATGGGGGTTAAGGCTTCTATATTTGATTTTTGGGAAGACTCAAACATTTGCTCCACAACTTTTGATTTGCAAAAGGGAGAGCCTGGAAGGATACTGGCTAGATTGGCAGCAATGAGGAGATGGGGAATTAAGGGAAAGTTTGAAGGAGGATATGGGAAAAAGATCATCAAAGTTAACCATTGAATTCTTACTTTGTTTTGAGTACATTACTGTGAATATGCTTATTAATTCATGTCACCTGGAACTCATGTTCCCTGGAGGGACTGTGAAGATAACATTATAAAAACTACCCACTGGGTAGATTTAGGTTATAACGTGATTAGATGGTTTTTGTTCATTATATCATACCAACTGTTTGCACTCATATCGTCCATGCCAGAGTGTAAAGTTTAAAGAATGGTCCTATGTCCTGTTTAAAGTGATTTTTATAACTTTCAGCAGAGTATCTTCTACTTGTATATACTTTACTAATTGAAGATGATGAATAGCCCTTTTGGCATAAGTAACTTAGAACTGTTTTGAAAAAAATAAAGGATGTTTATAAAAGAATAAGAGGCTATGAGTTTGGGTTAGTTAGGCTTTACTTGGGAAAGATAATATTGATATTGTAACCATTGTTTTAAATATTATAGGAGCCTTAGAATAGAATCAAGGGGACATTTTTTGATAAGGGTAAGACAGGATTGTACTCTATAATCCAAGGGCTAGAAAACTTTGTCTATAAAGATACATACAGTAAATAGTTTAGGCTTTGCTTGCCATAACATCTCTTCTGAACTCGTCAACTCTGCCATTGTAGTGCATAAATAGCCATAGACAATATGTAAATTAATGAATATGGCTGTGTTTCAATAAAATGTTATTTACAAAATCAGGCTTTGGATTGGCTTTGGATCATGAACTGTGATTTCCTGACCTGTGGTCTAACCCATTATCCATCGTGTTTTATAAATTCAATCACTATTGGGATCACATGTTGAGGTAGATGAATGGCATATGTGGTTACTATTCTTTCAAAGATTAAAGTCCTGCAATTATTAAAAAAATAAGTCCCGAGAAAATTTAGCCAATTAAATTTTCAATAACGTAAGAACTTTATTCTACTATATTGTTAGGTGCTTGGCACCTTGAAGGTACAGATTGGGGTGCTATATGAACTTGAAAAATTATCCAAATATCACTTTGGTCACCTCTCTTTTTTGCGTTGTTTTAAAAAATTATTTTTCAAGTTGACAAAAATTTAATATATTTATGGTGTATAACATAGTGTCTTGATATGGTTAAATTGCATAAATCACACTTCTTTTTTTTTGAGACAGAGTCTCTCTCTGTCACTCAGGCTGGAGTGCAGTGGTGCTATGTCGGCTTGCTGCAACCTCCGCCTCCTGGGTTCAAGTGATTCTCCTGCCTCAGCCTCCCAAGTAGCTGGGACCACAGGCACGCACCACCACACCCAGCTAATTTTTGTATTTTTAGTAGAGAAAGGGTTTCACCATGTTGGTTAGGATGGCCTCGAACTCTTGACCTAGTGATTCACCTGACTCAGTCTTTCAAAGTGCTGGGATTACAGGCATTAGCCACCATGCCCAGCCTAATCACACTTCTTTTTGACATCAGTAGCTAATCAGTGACCAAGTGAGCTTCCTTAAATTTAACCTATATTTTACTCATCTCAAATGCTTGTGTCTTTAGGATAACCTTCTGATATTTCCTAATTAGAAAGAATGCCTCCTTTTTGGCATTATATTTTGCCTCATAACTATTTAAGACATTAAAGGAGCATTATGAAATAGAGGTTATTAACATGGGTTTTGGTTTTGTGATGTTCTGCAAGTTACTTAAACCTCTATGGATTTCACTTTCATCAACTATCAAATGGTGATAATAGTAGCTCTCATGTCATAGGATTTTTTTGTGAGGATGACATGAGTTAATACACATAAGTAATACATTTAGAACAGTGAGGACACATAGTAGCTGCTTAATAAAGTATCACCATTAGAGTTTTCCTATTACACTGTAAGTTCTTTGAGGGCAAGGACTATATTTTGCTCTTTGATTATAAAGCAATTTTCATGGAGGATGCTAATATTCAATATATGTTATTATTATCACTTGGTGCAAGTAATCATTAACTTTTTGTTAAATTGAATAGCCTGCAAGTTACATAAACCTCTATGGATTTCACTTTCATCAACTATAAAATGGTAATAATAATAGTGCCCATCTCATAGAATTTTTTTGTGAGAATAGCATGAGTTAATACACATAAGTAATACATTTAGAACAGTGATGACACATAGTAGCTGTTTAATAAAGTATCACCATTAGAGTTTTCCTATTACACTGTAAGTTCTCTGAAGGCAAGGACTATATTTTGCTCTTTGACTATGATGCAATGTTCATGGAGGTTACTAATATTCAACATAATGGTAGTTAATATTATTACTGTTATTATCATTACTCATTGCAAGTAATCATTAACTTTTTGTTAAATCAAATAGCCTGCATTCCCCTCTTAATTCTTTGCAGAAGATGTTAGCTTGTAGTAAAGTTCACAGTGTAAAGAGAAACAAGATAAATAAAGGAATGTTTAAAGGAATCTTACAAATGAGCTCAATTACCCGTGAGCATTTTCCAAGAATAATTTATGAATCTATGAGGAAGGAAGAGTATCCACCTGAGCCATCTCAAGGTCTTTGTGGCTCAATTTATTTGTTGGCATTGCTGCTTTTCATTTTTCTCAGTCTAATGGGCAGAGTAATAGCTATATTTAGGCTACCTTGAGTCAAAATGTATGAGAACAGAAATTTATTAAATAGTCTCAAATTCTACTAATGCCTTTTTTTCTATCCCACAATTCTGATATCCCTGCTACTGGACTGTCTTCATCACTATCTCTGGTACTTATTAACTTTAATTCTGAGCTGATTTCATGCCCCATTGTAATTTCTTAATGAAATCACTGAGGTTCTTCACTTTTTCTTTTTCTCCCTCTGATATTCAGTTTTTCCCCAATTTGTGTTCAATTGCACTCTATATTTGCATTAGTGCCTCAAACTTCTCCCAATATAGACATCTTTGTCAAGGCTTAAAGATAATTGACCTTTTTATTTATTCTCAAGTGTCAGCATTTTTTTTCTTTGTCCTTGGACTATTAGAAAAACTTCCTCAAACTATTCTTGGAAAATTATAACAGCCTGAGCAATTAGGAAACTCCAGAGCTTCCAAAAAACTGGTCAATAACCCCAGGAATTCTATAATAGATAAACTTAGTACTGATTTTTCTTAAAATGTGCACATACTCCCTTGGGTTTGTTATTCACTGGTATTATAAAAATAAATCTTCCTGCTTTGAATGCTAAACTTAGAAGTGAGCTTTGAATAAACAGTGATCTTCTGAGGCTCAGTTTATTTTCTTGTCAAGATCTTTAATAGCTCTCCTTTGTGTGTGCGTGTGTGAGAGCAGTTGGCTATTATGATAAAATGCATCTAATTAGCTATCAATATTTGACAGAATACTTTTTAGCAGTGTCATTCATCCAACTCAACAGAGCAGTCATTTCAATCAAGGAAACCATACCAGCCATTCAAATGAGAGAATACTGCTAGAGTTGGGTTTCATTTTACTGGGCTCAATAAAGAAAATATAGCTTCAGGGTTTCTATTAGCCAATATATCTCATTAATATTGTGACTGAGACTGTCAGGATCCATTCATAAAGACATCAGTGTTTAGAACTTATCCTGAAGGATAAGACAAAAGAGAAAATGGGCTTTGTATGTGTTATTTTTCATGTAGCAACATGTAGATTTTTTATCAGATCAAATGCATATTACACACAGCCTCACAAATGCCATTGACCTTTTTTTGTTCTTTTTTAACATAGGCAACTACAGTTCTGTCATTTAATTTATAGGAAACTCTGAGCAGGCTACTTTTCTTCTCTGAGTCTTAGTCTCATTATTTGCAAAGTAGGAATAATAACATAACAACCACAGTATATCCAAGGCTTATAAGAATACAAATTTATTCTGGCTTACAAGTCAGCGGGTCAGCTGGGGTGAATCTAGGATGGGCTTGGCTGGGCTTGTCTTCTGGCTCTAGGTTTTGTCTAGGCCTGCTCCACATGTCCCTCATTCTTCTGGGACCAGTTTTCTGGGACATGTTCTTTCGTGGCAGTGGCAAAAGCCCAACTGTGCAAGCACATTTCAAGTCTTTGCTTTCGTCATGTCTGCTAATATCCCATTGATCAAAGTAGTCACAAAGTTCAAAATCAATGGGGCTAGGAAATGTTCCTTCTACAACATGAGGTGGGGTAGGAAGTGAGTACTTCCTGAACAATAATCGAATCTACCATACCTAACCTCACATGGTAATTAGGAAGATTCTATGAAATTAGGTATACGTGAGCTCCTTGTCGGTTTTCAGGTACTGTGTGACTATGACATTTATAAGTGCTCTGTCATTGTAAAATTCTAGCAAGACTCCTTTTGATTTTTACCTACTACTTATTCCATAACTTTCTACTAAGAAAAACCATATACAATGCTTGTTAGCAGCTGTTGACTTAGAGTACCGAGGTGTCATTGCACATTATTATAGAGGGAGGTTAAAAAATCAAGAGTATCTATTACAGTCTAGGATGTTTAAACTACTTCTTGGCTTACCATTAGACTTTAAATTCAAGGAGAAAGCAAACTAAGGAAAGAGGATTACGCTTGAACAGTCTTCATGATAAAATAGTAGTAATTAGTTTGAGCAAAATCCCATAATAGTTTTTTTTTCCTTTTTGCACTTTGCGGGAAACCAAATGGCAGACAGATAAAACAAATTACTTTTTCTCGGGGTAATTAGCAAGTGATTATAAGGTTCTGCCTATGTTCTCTCAAGAGTACAAAGATCATGCCCTGCTTTTTGAAGAACTTTATTCTGCTCAGTACCTAATCCACCTATAGTCATTGCAGAATCTGACAGCAGCCTCACCACAAACACTGAACCACATCGAATACCTGGGAGACCACAGCAATACTAATTTAATGAGGAGAGGGAGGAGGGAAGAAGAAACACAATGTTTTTCTTTTCTTTTATTATTTATTTATTTTGCCACCTTTTTAGCCCTCAATTTGCATTTTTCTTCTTGTAGGTATCACACAGTTCCTAAGAATTAAGAACTATATGTTTAGGTAGCAATGTCTTGGACTGTGAACTAAAATATTATTGTGTCTTTAAGTCTAGAGCATTTCATTTGAGTATAATAACATCATTGAGAGAGAGAATTGTCCTCTTGATAGAGGTCATAGAAAATTAAAATTAATTTCTAATCAAAGATGACTCAGGAAACGAGATAGTTCACGTAATGTTTTGATTGAAGGACACTCAGACCTTTCAAGATAGTGTTGCTGCCAAATGACAAAAATAAGGCCTCTCCCATAAGTGGGAGAATATGACACAGTAATACAGAGTTCTATTTAGACATAGAAGCTATATGACCTACCTGCATTAAATATGGTGAACCCTTAAGACAATCAAGTTTATTGATATACATCATTAGAAATATCTAATTTATATATTGACTACAAAGGGAAATATACACATAGAGTTCATACACACAGAGAAAATACACAGATTTTCATGGGATTAACTTGTCTTTTCTTTTTTGAGATGGAGTCTCACTCTGTTGCTTAGGCTGGAGCACAGTGGTGCAATCTCAGCTCACTGCAACCTCTGCCTACTGGGTTCAAGCGATTCTCCTGCCTCAGCCTCCCAAGTAGCTGGGATTACAGGCACCTACCACCACGCCTCGCTAATTTTGTATTTTTAGTAGAGACAGGGTTTCACCATGTTGGCCAGGCTGGTCTTGAACTCCTGACTTCAGGGGATCTGCCCACCTTGGCTCCCAAAGTGCTGGGATTATAGGCATGAACCACCATGCCCAGCTCCCCCTGTCGTTTTTTATTTATTCAGAAATTTTGGTAGATTGATTGCAATACAGGCCCCAATTTTTCATGCTTTTCTGTAACCATACCATATAGTAGTGCTCACCCATGCTGACTGTGGGCTTGGTATGGAGGATGGCTATCTGGGATGGTCTTGGCTGAGCAAATAGGCTTTCCTTTATGCTTCTTGCATTCCTCCAACATTCTAGCCCAGGCATGTTCTTACAGTGGGGGCAGGGGGTCCAAAAGAGAAAGCAGAAATGCATAAGTGCCTTTTCAAGTCTCTGCTTCCATCAAACTTGTTATTGTTTAATTGGCAGCCCTTTTATTTTTTTTCCCATAGTATTTTCCTAAAAATAATTTTGTAAAATAGAACGTTAGAAAACAGATTATATTTTCCTGTGGGAATAATGCTTTTGACTTTTCATCTTCCACTTGATATTCAGCTCATTGATTGTGTACCATTCATTTAAAATTCATTTATAGTGGAGCCTCAATTTAACCTGATTAAACATGCCCTTTACAATCTGACCCTCTCCTATTTCACCAGTGTCATCTGTCACTACTAATTTTACATTCTACATTCTTGCCACATATTATCAACAATTTTCCAGGTATGCAATGCTCTTCCTTATCTCTCTGCCTGCTTATATACTGTTTCACTTATCTGGAAAACTTATTGCTTCTCCAAAGCCCAATTTAAATGCTGTCTCCCATTTTTCTCTTGTTTTCTTAGGGGCTGGTTACCCCTTCTGTGCCGCTCATTGTAGTTTGAATAAACTCATATTATAATAATTACTGTAAATATTTGTGGTATTTATTATAATTGTATAAATACAATTATTTATGTCTGTCTCTAAAATTAGCATAAGTATATGAAACCCTAATGAGATTATTAATCACCATATTATTTTATTTCATCCCAAATAGCAAGGACAATGGCTGTTGTTGAAAATATATTTGTTAAAATATGACTCAGAATTAAGTGAAAAAAATGAATAAGACACTGTTTTAAAAGTTAAGATGCAAGAACTATAGGCTTCTATTTAATTGAAATGGGAAAGACTCAGAACAAGAAGAAAAATTAAGGATCATTTAGGCAACCATTATTTTATACATGAGAAATCAGTTTAGCATTAGTTCTTTAGGTAAATTAATAAAATGCTCAACATTAGAACTTTCATGCTATGTCCTATTTGGTTCCTCTCCTGATTACTAGGATTTGAACCTTGTAGCTATGTTCCCAGAATCCAACAAGTTTTTATTTTAATGTTCTGAAGTTTCTTTTTTAAACTATACTTTAAGTTCTGGGATACATGTGCAGAATGTTCAGGTTTGTTACATTTGCCATGGTGGTTTGCTGCACCCATCAACCTGTCATCAACATTAGGTATTTATCATAATGCTGTCCCTTCCCCACTCCACACTCCAATAGGCCTCAGTGTGTGATGTTCTCCTCCCTGTAACCATATGTTATCATTGTTCAACTCCCACTTATGAGTGAGAACATGCAGTGTTTGGTTTCTGTTCCTGTGTTAGTTTGCTGCGAATGATGGTTTCCAGCTTCATCCAAGTCCCTGCAAAGGACATGAACTCATTCTTTTAATGGCTGCATAGTATTCCATGGTGTATATGTGCCACATTTTCTTTATTTGGTCTGATATTGATGGACATTTGGGTTGGTTCCAAGTCTTTGCCATTGTGAATAGTGCTGCAATAAACATACGTGTGCTTGTGTCTTTATAGTAGAATGATTTATAATCCTTTGGGAATATATCCAGTAATGGGATTGCTGGGTCAAATGATATTTCTAGTTCTAGATCCTAGAGGGATCACCATACCATCTTCTACAATGGTTGAACTAATTTACACTCCTACCAACACTGTAAAAGTGTTCCTATTTCTCCACATACTCTCCAGCATCTGTTGTTTTCTGACTTTTTAATTTGAAGTTTTTGTTATAGAGATTTTGTATAACCTTTCATTAAGTATTTATTCCTAAATATTGTTTGTTTGTATAATTTCTCTTTAAATTTCATTTCCAATAGTACATTACTATTATATATAAATACAATTGATTTTTGTATTCTGCCTTTGTATCCTATGGCCTTACTAAATTTACTTATTTGATCTAGTTTTTTTGTAGATTTCTTTTGATATTCTAATACAGTCCTGAAAGTTAGGAATAAAGGCATTTTTATATTTTTCTTTCCAATCTTTGAGCTTCTTATTTCTTTTTCTTTTATTCTTGTTTTACTTAGGATCATTTTGTTGTATTTTATTTTTGGTAAGAACACTTAAATGAGACCTATCCTCTTACATATTTTTGATTATATAACAAATTGTGGTTGACTATAGGTAGAATAATGTTGTCTAGCAGATTTATATAGTTTTTGTTGTTGTTGTTTGTTTTTGAGATGGAGTCTCACTCTGTTGCCAGGCTGGAGTGCATGACTTGATCTCAGTTCACTGCAACCTCTGCCTCCCAGGATAAAGTGATTCTCCTGCCTCAGCCTCCTGAGTAGCTGGGACTACAGGCACTACCATGCCCAGCTAATTTTTGTAGTTTTAGTAGACATGGGGTTTCACCATGTTGGCCAGGATGGTCTTGATCTCTTGACCTTGTGATCTGCCCGCCTCATCCTCCCAAAGTGCTGGGTTTACAGGTGTGAGCCACCATGCCCAGCCAGATTTCTAGAGTTTATTGCTCTTCCTGGACTGTAAGTTTATGACCATTGATTAGTAACCTTCAATTTTTACTTCCCTGAAGCATATAGTAATCACAATTCCAACTCTTTGAATCTATGAATTTGACTATTTTAGATATTTCATACAAGTAGAATCATGCAGTATTTGTCTTTCTATGTCTGGCTTATTTCACTTAGAATAATGTCCTCAAGGTGCATCCATGTTGTCCCATATTGCAGAATTATATTCTTTACAAGGCTGAATAGTATCCCATTCTATGTATAGACCACATTTTCTTTATCCATCCACAGATGGACATTTAAGTTTTTTCTGCATCTTGGCTGTTGTGAATAGTGATGCACTTAACATTGGAGTGCTGTTATATTTGCAAAATTATGATTTCAATGGCTTCTGATAAATACCCAGAACTGGAATTGCTGTATTATATGATAGTTCTATTTTTAACTTTTTGAGGATAAGGACTTTCCATACTGTTTTCTATAGTGACTGTATCATTTTACATTCCAACCAACAATGTGTAAAGATTTCAATTTCTCTACATCCTTGTCAACATTTATCTTTTAGTTTTTGATCATAGCATCCTGAGATGTGTCCCATTACAAAGGAAGCAGTAAAATTTTGCCTGTTTGTAGACATTATAATCTCATGTATAGAAAACTCTAAAGATTCCATCAAAAACCTCTTAGAATTAAAAACTGAATTCAGTAAAGTTGCAAGATGCAAACTTTCTATTAACAATGAACAAATGAACAATGAAAAAGAAATTAGAAAATAATGCCATTTACAATAGCAACAAAAAGAATATAATACCTAGGAACAAACTTAACTATGGTGGTAAAAGACTTGTATACTGAAAACTGTTAAACATTGATGAAAGAAATTAAACAAGATACAAGCAAATAGACATTCTGTGTTCATAGAAGACTTAAAATTGTTAAAATGTGTGGACTACCCAAAGAAATCTACAGATTCAGTGCAATCTCTATCAAAATCCCATTGGCGTTTTTCTGCATAAATAGAACAAACAATTCTAAAATTTATGTGGTACCACAGATAACCAAATCAATCTTGAGTAACAAGAACTAAGCTGGAAGAATCACAGTTCTTGATTTCAAAATACAGTGCAAAGCTACTGTGTTCAAAACAGTATGTGACTAACATAGAGACAGATATATAGACCAATGGAATATAATGGAGAGCCCAGAAATAAGTCCTCATGTATACAGTCACCTGATCTTTGACAGGGTACCAAGACTACATAGGGGGAAAGATAGTCTTTTCAACAAATGATATTGAGAAAATTGGATGTCCACATGCAAAAGAATGAAATTGGACTCTTATCTTACTCCATACACAAAAATTAACTCAAAACGAATTAAAGACTTAAATATAAGACCTGAAAACGTAAAAGTCCTAGAAGAAAATGGAGGGAAATCCTTTATGACATTGATCTTGGCAGTGATTTCATGAATATGACCCTAAAAGTACATGAAACAGAAGCAAAAATAAACAAGTGAGATTATGTCAAACTAAAAAGCTTCTGCAGTCAACCCTGTCTCTACGAAAAATACAAAAATTAGCCGGGTGTGGTGGTGCATGCTTATAATCCCAGCTACTAGGGAGGCTGAGGCAGGAAAATTGCTTGAATATGGGAGGCATAGGTTGTAGTGAGCTGAGATTGCACCACTGCACTCCAGCCTGGGCAACAGAGCGAGACTCCGTCCCCACCACACCCACTAAAAAAGGCTTCTGCACAGCAAAGAAAACAATGAATGGAGTGAAAAGATGACGTACAGAATGGGGAGAAAATATTTGCAAATCACATATCTGATAAGGGGCTAATCTTCAAAATATACAGGGAACTGCTACAATTCAATAGTACAAAAATGAATAACCAATTAAAAATGGGGTAAGGGTTTGAATAGATATTTTTTCAAAGAAGACATGCAAATAGTCAACAGGTATATAGAAAATCCTCAATGTTACTAATGCAAATGAAAATGAGAATCCAATGAATTTGATAAATATTTTTCTATTATATTTTAAATGAATATAATGTTAATATATTACATTTTCCCCCATGAAAACACTCTAGATATTATTCCTCTGTCTCTTGGCAGTAGAAGGAGATAGGAGTCTGGTTTCTCCCATTTGTAGATGTTTTGCTTTATCCACTGAATGCCCATAGGGTTCTTTTATTTATTTGAATTTTAGTTATTACGTCAGATCATGTCTTTGTGTTGATTATCGTCTATAGTGTTTTTCAGAATACATTTTGTCATTGATTTGTAGATTTGGGTCTTTGTTTATTTCAGAATAAATTCCTGTTATTCTGCTCTCTTTCTGGTACAGTTATCATCATCATCATCTTGATATTGGATTTTCTTTGCCTGCCTCTATTCTGCTTGCTCATCATGCAGTTCTCTTTATCTTTTGGACTTTGTGTTATTTTCTCACACTTATTTTCCATATGGTTGACTCTTTATCAGCAGAATGTGTTTTACTTGCCATTATTTTTTATTTTCAAGTTGCTTTACAATTCTTTCCCTCAGTTTTGCTAGATAACTTTTTATCTCTTGCTGTTTTATGTAGTATTTTAGCTATTTCTTCTAAGAGTCCATATGCCTTTACTGTTTTGAGATTATAAGTATGCTTGTCTGAGCTTTTCTTCAGTTTCTTGAGGATAATGCATCTGAAGTACATTTTTCATTCTGTTTGCTTACTATTTTAATTTACCCCTTTTTAATAGGGTCTGTGTATACAAGCTGAGTTGAATTTTTTTCTATTTCTTATCTGTGAGTGGTGTAAGACTGCCAGATTTAGCAAATAAAAACATAGGGTGGCCAGTTAGGACGGAATTTTAAATACACATGGATACATTTTTAATGTTACAAGTATGTTCCATGTAGTATTTGGGACATTCTGATACTGAAATAAAATTTTAGTGTAATTCTAAAGGGTACTTTTTCCACTATATATGCTTGTATCAGCAGTAAAGTGGTTGGTGGAAACATGGTCTAAATGCGGCCAAGAAAACCACTGTTTTTGACTTCCTTATACTGTGTCTTGTTACTCAGTTAAAGGCAAAGGTCTTCTGAGATCTATAAAAATCTCTTTGCATACACTTTCTGTATTTCGTTTGATCAAAAGAATTATCCACAAGTGGTAGGATACCAGAAGCTCCATTTTCCAGTGGGAATCCAGCTGAAGCATCCTGAAGAGACCAGAAGTTCATGTTGAAAATTAAATATTTATGTAGTAACCTCGTAGAATTGACTCAAATATTACATGAGCTATGTCATATTATTCTGAAATAGAAATGAATACTAGAGATCTCTGCAAAGACCCAGGGTGTGCTAGAATAAAGACAAGTTAGGAAAAATATCAGATCATCTGTAACCTACTTGTACTTCACTGGGGAAAGGTCAAAAACTCTGTCCTCTGCCAGTGTTGCACTCATCGCTTCTGCAAACCCTTTCAGAAGAGATTAGGTTCCTATTACTTTATTACTGCAATAAAATGTATGGTCAGAATTCTGTAATGAAAGAGCTGCTGCTACAGAAGCTGTAATAGAAGAAGCTGTAACTTAAGTGTCAACTTGAGAAATTGCCATAAAGGCAGTCTTTTATAGAGAAAATATCTTCTAATTTCTCATGCAGAATATGCACCACCAGGTATGAAATGTCATAGACACTGACTTCTTCCAAAAGTGGAAGATTTTCATTCTTGTCTGTTTATCCCTGTTCTTTCTCTTTTGTATCTATCCTGTGTCTCCTTCTCATTCATTTCAGTGTATATTTTCCTGTCCCTAAAATCTGGTATGATAGGAGAGGCACATCCATTTCTTGATTTTTTTCTTTTCACAGATTGTAAATGTGTTTTGGCAATTAAATCCAGCACAGATGCAAGGACTGGATTTATTTTGGAGAAACAAGGTTACATTCAGGGTCACCCTTCCCGAATTTTTATAGTAGACCAGAGGAATTTTTGTGATGTGATTCACTGACATTTTCCAATGGACACTGTCATTGCAGGCTAGATAAATTTGACTCACAGGTTTTTATATGCCTGAATTGTCATCAAAAGCCTCTGTGAAATAAATGACAGGAGGGGTTTTGTACAAACATGGGACATGTTGTTTTAGTTGCTATAAAAGGAACTGTGAGGCAGTGCACAAAAGTCAATATTGTGTTTTAATATGCTTTCTAATAATAATATTTGTACTGATGCAAATTAGGGGAGACCCATAGATTCTAGACATCTGAGTTTTTTAAATGTACTGTTAAATCATCTTATAGCATAAACACTAACATTATCTAACATTATGCTTTTATGTTGCAAAGAATTTAAGAGGGAGATATTTTTACCTTGCCATCCCCACCATCTCCATTATCCTAAGTAATATCTCTCTTTGGAATTACCTTTTATTTAGCTTCCCCACTGTTTTAATGGATATTGCCTAACTTGTTCCCTACAGCAACTTTAGCATATGGGAAGGGCAGGTATAGCCATTTCCATTTAACTAATGAGGCAATGGAATCTCAGAGAATTTAAATTATCTAGAAGTAAAAGTTAGAAACCAGAGGCACAGAGCTTCTGGATTATACAACAGAACATAGGGTAGGTTGGCTGCAAGAATCTCAGCACCAAGGGTTGCTCGCATTATGATGCTCACCATGAATGGGTAGCAAATGGGTCTTTAGCTCATGTGATTAATTCCCTCTTTGGGGTGTGGAACAGGGGCTTGCATATTGTATAAAATACATAAACCTTCCATTTCAAACTGTAGAGATGTCTGATGTGATGAGAATCGATAAAGCATTTGATCTGAGGTTAAAAAAATAAACTGGTATAAACCCCAAGACAAATTATTTTGCATCTCAATATGTTCTTTTGGATACTATGATAACTGATGACTGAACTCACTCTGAAATGTCATTGTGTCAGGAGCAGCTGCTTTCATCTTCCTCACTGAAGTACCTTGATTCTTGTGGGTAGAGTTCACTCATATGTTGCTTGGCCCAGATAGGGTAGTTTAGGCCAGTATTTTAACCATGAATTTACGTCTCCTTTGGAGGTTTTGGAAACCAGATAAACTGCCAAATTAGCTATCTTTCCACATTATATTCTTACTTCTGCTCTTGTGCTTTTGCTAAAGTTGCTCTCCCACAGGGGATTCTTCATCCCTTCTTTTCTGCTTTCCAAATCTCCTGCCTCATCATTCCATTTGAAGTTCCGTCTTTTCTTGGAAATCTCCTCAGTCCAACTTTTGCTCTCAAATCGTCCATCATTTCCTTAATCTCAGTAACATTTATGGAGACTTTAATTTAACATTGGATTTTGTCATTCTCTTGTGTTATATTTGATTGCATTATATTCCTTTAATGTATTAGGCTTCACCATTTCCACCTAATGGGGAACTCTTCTAAGACAGGCATTTGAACGTTGAAGGTCTCACAAGGAATAAGATGGAAACTCAAGTTGGGTAATTTTAGAAGAGCTTAACAAAGAACTATTTACAAAGGTGTGCAGAAGATAGAAGGAACCCACTCATGCAGTATCCTGGTTAATAGCCACATTAGCTCCTCTAGGCTGAAAAGGGTGAGTGAATGGAGTAGGTTTTGAGACCCAGAGGCAGAATGACAAGTGCTGTGACCCAGCCAGCCTGTAGTGACCTCATAGGAAATAAATGCAGCTAGTTCATCGTATCTGTGGATTCTGCATCAGCAAATTCAACTAACTACAGATTGAAAATATTTAAGAAAAAACAGTAAAAATAGCAATATAACAATAAACAAGAATACAAATAAAAACAATACAGTATAACAACAATTTATATAACATTTACTTTGTATTAGGTATTATAAGTAATCTAGAAACTAAAGTATACAGGAGAATGTGCATAGATTATATATATACAAATACTATCCCATTTTCTGTAAGGGATTTGAGTATCTGCAAATTTTGTTGTCAGAGGGGGATCCTGGAACCAGTCCCCTGAGAATACCAAGTAATAACTGTAGTCCTTTCACTATCCTCTCATCATTTCACCTCTTGCTTGGGCTCTTTATTGGCCAAACACTGCCAGAGCCGGAGGACAAGTGAATCTTCTGATATGATTCATACACATCATCTTTCCAGGGCACAGAGTAGAATATAAAATGGTGAAGAGTGAATCTGGAGGAGCAATAACCTGTGATAACAAGTGATAACTAACACAAACATCCTACCATTATTATACTTGTTTTGTGTTTCTGAAGCTTCTAGCACATTGTAAAGCTGACTGACAATTTGTTGAACCAAAATGGCAGAATCACAAACACCAAATGTTTCGCATAGCTGCTACAGTCACTCTCTAGAGAAAATCTTCATGGATTTTTCCACATATATTTCACTGAATGTTACTTTAATTATTCATCAAAATATTTGGTTGCAGGTAACCAAATATAGAATCATCATTAGAAATATCATCATTAAAAATGCAAAGAACAAAACTTTAGAGTGTTTAGCAGTGATTTGATAAGTGGGTGGCATGTGGCAAAATCTGACTAGGATGATTCACTATTTCATCTAAAATCAGTTTTATAGCTTCTTGCATTTCAATTATTCCTTTGGAAAGAAGTCTTTTGGTTTGGAAATGTTGCTTATCTCCAGAAAAATGTTTTATTTTTATTTTCATATTTCCTGTCATTTAAATTTCAATTAAGGCTACTAAATCCCACCAAAAGACTTCCTCCTAGCACTCTAGCTCTCTGCCTACTTGTGACAAAATGTATTAGGGTAGATCTCAGGCATCTGAGGTAACAATACCCAAAAGAACATTTTCCGTTGAGGTTCAAATGGAACTGATCTGAATTAAAGGTCATTGAAATATACAAAGGTAAAGAAAAATATTTTAGCTGGTAAAAACTTTAGGATTGCAAGATGCTACAACACTGTGGATGAATGTCAAAAGTCATCTGAACAAATGCTATTGAACATCAAAGTCACTTGGATTGTCAACTGCTTTGGGATAATGTAAAGAAAATTTGATTAATTTCAGCCTGGGGTTAAGTTAAAAAAGCTCTGGCAGAGATAAGAAAGGAAGAACAGAAGTTGCATCCTTTGACCCAAGATGCTAAAGCTTATTTAAAAATCCAAAGGCTGCTGAAGCTAAAGATGGTATTAAATTCAAGGTTGAGTACTGTACTGTAAATTATATTTATTTGTTCATGAACAAGTACATGTTATCCCTGTGATTGTTCATTTTAATTTAATATGAGAGCTTGATATTTTATGGCAGGGAGTTGCTAAACATGAAAGAATTAGTCTAAGATAGTGGAAGGATAACTGATAGAAATGATAAGTGACAAGGTATACTGGTTTAAGTATTTATTGATTTCATTTCAACAAATAATGATTATTTTGATATTATGTCCACTTACTTGATACATGCATGAGGTAAAAGTGGGGCAGTTTTTCTTAATAGCTTGCTTGATTTTCTCATGGGCTGCCATTTCTTCTTTTATCAAGCAAATTATGTCCTCTATCAACTCCTTATAACTCAGTTTCAAGTCTCTTCTAAGTATTTAGGGGCGCCATAGTCACCAGCCCCTAAATTCTTAGTAAATGAGATTTGTTTTTGAATTCCAAATGTCTGCTTCATCTCTGGGTAAGAGAGTACTCATCCCTCTACTTTCTCACTGTTCAAAATAAATTCCTACAATAAATATTTATTAAGTGTTTACTATGTACCAGTTTATGAGCACTGACGATAGAGAGGTGAGCATTACAGAAAAGACCCCTTCTCTCACACAGCATATATTTGAATGTCAGGAAGCAGGCAATAAACAAATAGGTGAATGAGTTATTTTCAGTGTAATAAAAGAAAATGCATAATGATATTTAAGAATAATGAAGAAAACATCAGGATTATGTGATAAAGAGTAAATGTGTGTGTGTGTGTGTGTGTGTGTGTGTGTGTGTGTGTTTGTGTGTATGGGCTACTTTAAATTGAGTGGTATTGGAGAACCTTTCTGAAGGGGTACATTTAAGTTTAAAATGGAATGACAACTAAGAGGCAGATAAGAGGAAAGAATGTTCTAGCCAAATTGAAAAGCGAGTGCAAAGGCCCTGAAGTGAAAACACGGTTGATATGTCCATGGTAAGCAAGGAATGGTTGAATGCCTTTAGAGAAAAGTATAAATGGTATTTTATTTGAAATTTGAAAAATTATATTGGTCTACACTTGTGTTACTAAGTGGTTCTAGGGTATTTAGAAATTTAAAGTTTACTAATAAGAATTCTAATCTGATAATGACTTTTGAATGGATTGTTATTTAAATATATTTCAAATTATTGGAAAGAAAAAATTTTCACAAATTAGGTCATTTTATTCTTTTTTTGGCATGAAATTGAGCAACTTATGTTTATTGAACACCCACTAGTTGCTATGTGTGTTGTGTGCAAGCTCTATGAGGAAAATACACAGCAGCGTCAGATGACTTTTACCCTCAAGATGAGCAGAGCTCAGTTGGTGGGAAAAGGTATAATCTCATTGAAAATTACTAATAATACAATGTCAAACCTAAATGCAAATGAATTATGAGGTCATACAGAAGAAGGAAAGCTTGTTTATGGATTGCAGTGTGCAGAGTGACTTCTTGGAGAAAACGGGATTTGAAGTGGCAGGAATAAGAATTAAGTGACTAGAGACTGGTAGTTTGTGGTAATGAGCAGGAATGCTGGGGATTAGTGACATAGTCAGATGCTTCAAAAGCTGTTTATTGCCTTGATTTCTTCTTCATATCATAAAGTTGAATAAAGTTTTCAAATTTGATTCTGCATTTGACATAATCAAAAGATGTATCTAGCATTAGAAAATAGAGACTTTTTACTTACAGGAGTGATATCTTTCTGTGATATTTATAAGGCAGCTAACATGAAGAAAACTTTAGTCCTCAAGGTGTTAATTTTTTACTTTAATGATGCTTAACTACTGCAAACAAATGAAAAAATATAAGTTCATTTGCTACTGACAAACAGAAGGCACATGATGTAATTATTGATATCTACCAATTGTCAGTATTTACCCCATTTCATCCACGGTGAAGGGTATGACTTGGGGTTGCTGGTCCCCATGCATCATAGCCATACTTTATAGTGTTTTCTAGGTAGTGTTCCTTGAAGGTGAATCAAGGTTGTTGATGTATCCAGAGTTGCTAAATGCCTCCCAATGGAAACTCCTTGAAACTATAAAAGGATGCAAGCAAATAAAGAAATCCAGCTCAGTGGGCAATTAAAGGTGTAAATGATGCTCCTCATATCATTGACTTTCACTGGTCATTGAATCAGGTCCATGTTGTTTTTTGAGGGCCAGTTCAGTAACTTTCTTCCTTTTATCATCCAATTGGTGTTTCTCTCTATTGAGGCCGTAGCTGCTGCAGACTGTCTGAGATGTTACATTGTGTGTGTGCATGTGTGTGCATTCATGTGTATGCTTTTGCTTGTGTTTCATTTCTTGAGGTCTTAGAGCGGTTCTCAAAACTGGATAATAATTGCAATTACCTGGGGTCTTTTACAAAATATGGATGCTTGGGATTTACCATAAACCATTTCAACTAGGATCTCCGTGCTGGGATGTAGGCACCAGTATATTTTTGGAAAGCTCCCAGTGCTTCTAAAGTTTAGTGAGTTTTGAGATCCACTGACCTCTCATGGCCAGCAGTGAGAGAATGCCTTAGTTTGTATGCGTGCATTTCTGTTGGATGCTTTAAATGAAAGTCGTTAACCGAAAAGCATGGCCAGAGATTGGATCATTGAGTTTAAAATCAAACGAAATGCATTTCTGGGTGACAAAACAGTAAGGACATGAAGAGAATCAGGGTGATGTACACAGGTGTAGGTACTATATCTGATACAGGACAGATACTGACTCAAAGAATGCTAGTACCCAGGTCACAGCTATCGAGACACATTTAAGAAGTACCAGTGACTTCACAATGCCATTACACCAGGTATAAGGTGGCACTGACATTCAATTACCTGTCCCTTGATCAAGAGGATGACCCTCATCTGGATAACAGGGCTAATAGGGTTATACTAACCTACTCCATACATGCGTGCTGAGAGGATCCAATGACACCATATTGTCTTGATTTCTTTGTAAAGTAAAAAGAAAAAAAAATAATCCACATGTGAAAATCCTTTCTATCTGTCAAGTGCCCTGTGCTAACAAGGACTCATCTTCTTTCTCAGTACAGTGCGGTCACTATGTAGGTTGAGCTCTTTTTCAGAGTACTATAAGTGGTAAAGCAGTCATAGAAAGTACAGAATTTAAACTCAGATATCAGATTTAACTGTGGCTACACCTCTTGCTGAGTGACCTTGGCAGTGATATGGTTTGGCTTTGTCCCCACCCAAATCTCATCTTGAATTGTAATTCCCATAATCCCCATGTGTCATGGGAGGGACCTGGTGGGAAGTAATTGAATCATGGGACAGGTTTTTCCTGTGCTGTTCTCATGATAATGAATAAATCTCATGATATCTGATGGTTTTACAAAAGGCAGTTCCTCTGCACACCCTCTCTTGCCTGCTGCCTTAGTTTGTATGTGTGCATTTCAAAGTAAGACATGACTTTGCTCCTCCTTCGCCTTCTGCCATGATTGTAAGGCTTCCCCAGCCATGTGGAACTGTGAGTCCATTACACCTCTTTTTCTTTATAAATTAGACAGTGTGGTGATTTCTCAAGGATCTAGAAATAGATACTTCATTTGACCCAGCAATCCCATTACTGGGTATACACCCAAAGAACTATAAATCATTCTACTGTAAAGACAGTGCACAAGTATGTTCATTGCAGCCCTGTGTACAATAGCAAAGACCTGGAAGCAACCCAAATGCCCATCAATGATAGACTGAACAAAGAAAATGTGACACATATACACCATGGAATGCTATGCAGCCATAAAAAATGATGAGTTTGTGTCCTTTGTAGGGACTTGGATGAATCTGGAAATCATCATTCTCAGCAAACAGACACAAGAACAGAAAGCCAAACACTGCATGTTCTCACTCATAGGTGGGTGTTGAATAATGAGAACACATGGACTCAGGGAGAGGAGCATCACACTCTGGGGGCAGTTGGGAGGAAATAGGGGAGGGACAGTGCGGGGTGGGGAGAGAGGGGATGGTGGGGAGGGATAACATGGGGAGAAATGTCAGATAGAGTATGCACCTAAAGTAAAATAAATAAATTAATATAAAAAAATTACCCAATCTTGGGAGTGTCTTTATTAGCAGTATGAGAACTGACTAATACAGGCAGGTTCCTTGACTTGTCTGAATCTGTTTCTCTAAAATGTGGACAATTATAAAGTGTGACAATTACAGGTATTTTGGTTATAAATTCATTCTATGAGTATTTATTGAGTAGCTACTATGGGTATACAAAAAAAGGTACTGTTCTAGATGCTAGGGATAAAGCTAAGAATGAAACAAAGTCTCCAGGTCTCGTGGATCTTACAGGAGTGAAGGGGAATAAAGACAGTAAACAAATCAAGAAGCAAAGACATAGTATGCTAGGTGGTCAATGGGGCTTTGGAGAAAAATCAAGCAGGGTAAATAGGAATTCTTGGGGGAATGTGGAGGCATTTTATATCAGAAAAGCCTCATTGATTAGGTGATATTTGAGGAGAGTTCTGAAGGAGTTGGGCAACTTAGCCACATGGATATCAGTGACAAATTCACTGCAAGCAGAAGCCATAGTAAGTACAAAGGCCTTGAGGTGGTATTGTGTGTGGAATGATGGAGAAACACAAGGAGGCCAATATGGCTGGAGTGCAGTGAGGAAGAGGGAGACTGATAGATGATGTTAGAGTTACTAAGAAGGCCAAGTCATGGAGGCAGCTGTTCCCAAACTTTAATGCGAGTGGGAATCCCCTGGGTATCTTGTTGAAGTGGGGATTCAGACTTAGTAGGTCTGGAGTTCTGCATTTCTAATCCCTCCCAGGTATACAGACCACACTCTGAATAGCAGTG
The DNA here is from genome assembly GCF_049354715.1 of Callithrix jacchus. Classification (NCBI taxonomy): domain Eukaryota; kingdom Metazoa; phylum Chordata; class Mammalia; order Primates; family Cebidae; genus Callithrix; species Callithrix jacchus. Next base: position 26,247,512 of record NC_133524.1, read on the forward strand.
GTGCAGTGCCATGTAATTAATTGTAAATAAAGATGTTAGCTTTTGCTCTGAGGAAGAAGGGAAACCCTGGGAAAGTTTCAAAAGGCCAAGACTGGCCTTTTGAAGTGATCCCTCTGGCTGCTCAGCTAATGAGGTATAGTCAGGAGTCCTGGCTGGCTTTGCAGACAGAAAGTCTGGATTGCAGTCCTAGTGCCACTACTTATTGTGTATCTTTGGCAAGTTGCTTAAGCCTTTTTTTCTCTCACATTTTGTTGTTAAAAAAATGTTAAGCCTAGAGAAAAGGTAAAATAAAGTGTAATAAGCACCCTTATTTCCTTTACCTAGATTGACTGATTGTTACTATTTTGCTGTATCTAGAGTACACTTTTGACATAATGACCATTTATCTCTAAATATTTCATTATATACTTTATTATATATTATATACTCTAATTATATCAATTATATTATTTATTATATATTATATACTCTAATTATATCAATTATATACTTTATTATATATTATATTCTCTAATTATATAAAATTAGAGTAAAATCTTCTACACAATTATAAATTCACAACCGTTGATATTAATATAGTCATCTAATACAAAATCCTTATTTAAATATAAACAATTTTTCCTCCCAGATGTCCTTTTTAACAACATTCTTTTCCTGATGAGGGACCCAATCTATTATACTATAGTGCTTTAGTTTTTATGTTGCTTTAGTCTCTTGACCTAGGTCAGTTCTTCAGCCTTTTTCTTGTCTTTCATCTTTCATGACATTGTTTATTTTATTCTGTTACCATTATTTTGAGACAGAGTCTTGCTCTGTGACCTGGGCTGGAGTGTAGTAGCATGATCATAGCTCATTGCAACCTCCAGCTCCTAGGCTGAAGTGATAGTCCCACCTCAGCCTCCCAAGTAGCTGGGATTACAGGTGTTCTACCACACCTAGCTACTGTTTTTATTATTTATTTAGAGATGAGGTCTCACCATGTTGCCCAAGCTGGTCTTAAACTCCTGGCCTCAAGCAATCCTCTTGTCTTGGCCTCCCAAAGTACTGGGATGATAGGTATGAGCTGCTATACCTGGCTCCACTGTTATTTCTGAAAAGTCCAGGACAGCTGTTTTGTAGAATGTCATTCAATTTGGGTGAAAATTATTTAATAATTTTATTTAGATTATGCATTTTTGGCAAAAATACTTCCTAAATATTGTGTCTTGCTCAGTGCATTGTATTTGGAGGCACTTGATGTCGGTTTGCTTAATTTTTAGTGATGTTGACATGGGTCACTTGCCTACATTATTATCCACCAGATTTCTCCACTATCTAGGCAACTATTTTCCTTTGTAATTAACAAGCCATTCATGGACAAATGCTATCTAAATATAATTTTCCCCCAATAAGCATTTACCCAATAATTTTTAACCTATTAATAATTCTCATCTGAATAAATTATTTTTACAGTGGTTATAAGGTGATTTTTAAAAACTCTATCAATATTCGTGTTTATTACTTGGAATTCTGCTATAAAGAAGAACCCCCCCTTTACCCCTTTTATCTGTCTGCCTGCTCATCATCTCTATTTATCTATCTGTCTACTTACCTACCTACCTCCTTACCTACCTATTGAGCTGAACTATTTATAATTTAGCTAAGTATTAACTCTTAGGTTACTTTTAAAAATTCAGTTGTCGTTGTAAACATTAGTGTTATTATTTTTATGCTCAATTTGTCCCAGTTTTTCCAGCAGGTGCCTATTTAATCTGGTTTCTGTGTTCTTATGAGTTTCCATGTGCTTCCTTACTTTCTTGCCTCACAAAACATTCCAGGTTCACCTGCATTTTAACTTCCCCAACTTTGGACCAATGATTTCTCCCAGGAGCCTTGGTTCCTCTTTGTGGGAATTTATACTTGTTTAAGAACTAAGTTTTTATCTGTAAAATGGGATGGCATACAATACTCACAGATTTTTTTTTGAGAGTTAAATGAAAAAACAATGTAAAAGACTGTGCACAGTACCTGGCGCATAGTATATGCTCCTAAACTGATTTTATTCTAACTGTTTCCAAGGAATTATAAATAATGAAAAGATAGCTAGATATTTCAGGACAAAAAATAAATGAAATGGCTGAAAAAAATTAATGGAATTTTAAAAAAATGTAAATTACTGTGTCCTATGAGGAAAAGCCAAAGGTTAACATATTTTCAGAATAGGGCTAGAAATATCTGCTTTGCCTCTTGATGCATAGATGAAAAACAGTTTGCCATCACATGTAGCATTTTTGCATAAGCAGTTACCAATCTTGTGCTTACGTCCTTATGCAAATAACACAGAAAACAAGTCATACTCTCAAGGAAATGAATTCTTAGTTTTGATGATGTGGGAAGAGATTTTACATAAAACTTTCAATCCTGAAGCATTTTATTTAAAATTATTTGCAAAAATTTATTTAAGAAGGGAGCTTCATATGGAGAGAGATTGGTCCCATTTAGACCCAGGTATAGAATCAAGTAGCATGAGAATATATTAGTAGAGTCTTACGGTGAAGAGGAATGTACATTGCTTCACCATTTCTAATTTTTCTGACCATGAACAATCATCCTTTGCTTGAAGGGTTGATCTTCTTATGTGTTAACCTTTTCTTTTCTTTTCTTTTTGAGACGGAGTTTCGCTCTTGTTACCCAGGCTGGAGTGCAATGGCGCCATCTCAGCTCACCACAACCTCCGCCTCCTGGGTTCAGGCAATTCTCCTGCCTCAGCTTCCTGAGTAGCTGGAATTACAGGCACGCGCCACCGTGCCCAGCTAATTTTTTGTATTTTTAGTAGAGACGGGGTTTCACCATGTTGACCAGGATGGTCTTGATCTCTTGAACTCGTGATCCACCTGCCTTGGCCTCCCAAAGTGCTGGGATTACAGGCTTGAGCCGCCGCGCGTGGCCAACCTTTTCTTAAAATTACCTTTAAGTTTTTTTCATTATATAAGTTCCTTGTAAATACATGAGAAAATACAAATAAGCAAAAAGAAAACGAATGCACATCATCCCACCACCAAAAGGTAACCAGAATTAAAATTTAGGCAGTATGTTACATTTCTGTATACTATGCATTTAAATGTGTATGTATTATTTGCATATAACAAGTATGTTCTGATGCTACAATATGGCATCCAACTGCCTTTAAAAATAATATATCAAAAACATTTTCATATCAGTAAATATTCTATAATTTTATTTTCATTGGTACAAAATAGTAAGCTATATGTTGGTATAAAAACTTACTTAACCAACACCCTGTTACTGAGAATTGTTTCTAACACTTCCCTATTGAACACAATACCTCTTTGTAGTTTAATTAATTACAGCTCCCTTTTGCCTCTTCTAGATAGCTACTTGAAGACATGGGACATATCTTGCTTATCTGAGTTTCTCTAGCACTTAGTAGTATTGCTGGATCCATTTGGCACTCAGTAAATATTTCTTAAAGGCATGCATAGTTTATAAATATCTCAAGCTCACTCCTGTCTTTGGGATTTTGTATTTGGTGTGAGGCTTGGTAAGACATAATCTAAAAATAACTTTAGCAAAAGAAACTAGGAACTGCTCCTCTAAGGTGAATAAGAACATAGCCTAGGAATAAAATTTTCTGACTCTTTCTTGAACCTCTAAGTCAAATTTCAGGTATACAAGTGGAAGGGAGATAGACACCCATAATTATTTATGACCTGATAAATGTTGCCTCTCATGATACTCTTGGTATATAGAATTGTTCCCTGGGGAGACAGGAAACATTTCTATAAGAGCAAGGAGCTCCATAGGAATAAAGGCTTTTTTTTTTAAAGACAGAGTTTTGCTCTTGTTGCCCAGGTTGGAGTGCAATGGCGTGACCTTGGCTTGCCACAACCTCCACCTCCCAGGTTCAAGTGATTCTCTTGCCTCAGCTTTCCAAGTAGCTGGGATTATAGACACACATCACCATGCCCAGCTAATTTTGTATTTTAAGTGGAGATGGGGTTTCTCCATGTTGGTCTGGCTGGTCTCAAACTCCCAACCTCACGTGATCCACCTGCCTCAGCCTCCCAAAGTGCTAGGATTGCAGATGTGAACCACTGCGCCCGACTTGGCTACTGTTAAATTGTTTTGGTGAGACTGAAAGTTACTAGCCTTTCTATGATTGTTCAGAATAGAAGCTTTCACCGCAAGAAAAGTGAGACTTTTCCTTTTCCACTGGGATCTAGAAAATGTTGAGAGAAGCCTGGTTCTCAGGCAGCTTGGAGTGGAGGCTTTGAGGCCCTGTGAACCCAGCTACTTTGACCTTACAATTTCCCTTTGAGAACAAAAGCTAAACATGTAAATAGACATTGTTGAAAAGGCTATAACCTTGAGAGATCAAGGAGTGGTACTCTGAGTCCTGTACAAGCCTCAAAAGTAGTCTGGCTCTTATTATAGTAGTGAAGAAAGAGAGCAATCTGTGGGATGAGTTTTTGTAGTGATGGCATGCAATAATGATGGGGGCAAAGAAGCAAATAGGCTTCCTAGGAGGCTGAGAAAATTCCTGGTCTCTTCCAGCCTGTTTTGGACTGAGTCAGTGACCACAGTTCTTGTACAAACTAGGAGGAAGGAGGTATGCTGGTTTTTAATAAGAGATACCAGACCTCCTGCTAATATGGTCTAGTGGGATGATGATTAATTGGAGAAATAAAAGAAACATGAAACATTGATGTTCGAAGCTCATAACACATGTTATATTAGATACAAGTACTTTCTTGTTGTTTTATCCTTCACCTGTTCAAGCTATAACCTATCTCCAAGTGTATCAATCAGCTATTGCCATGTAATAAGACTCAGTGACAAAAGTTATTTTTTTTCATGTGTCTGTGAGGTGCTTTATCTAGGCTCTGCTCCTCTGGATAGCTCTGCTTTAAACTATGAGTCCAACTGAGTTTTGCTCCTTGCAGAAAGTTGGGTTTAGGCCTGTTCCATGTGTTCATTCTGGGACCCAGGCTGAGGAAGCAGTAGGTACCTGGGGGAGGCTCTTCTCAAAGGGATAGCAGAAGTGCAAAAGGGCATGCCCACCATGGGAGCACATTTCAAGGGTTTGTTTGCTAACATTCCATTGATCAAAGCAAGGCACAAGGTCATTCTCAAAGTTAAAAGCCACAGCAATATACTCAGTCTCTAATGGAGGAACTGCAAAGTCACCTGTCAAAGCCTATGGATATAGGATAGGGTGAAGAATGAAGCCCATAAGTCAATCTGCCACTCCAAAGATCAGATGAACATTCTCTCTGGGCTTTTCTTTGTGTATTTCCATTTTTACTGAAGTTGCTCTCTTTAGAACTCATCTAGGAAGAACTTTATCTTAGGATTTAGCTGAATTTGGTCTTGTATTATTTGTGTTCATTACTGTTTTCTCATCAGCCAAATTATAAGTAATTTATTTAATGATGGCAATCATATCTTGTGTTTTTTATGTTTTCTGCCTGTCCTACAATAGTGATGAGCATGTATATATTATATACCAATAAAAACCTAAGTAATATATGTATGGAAGTCATGTAAAAACACTTCCTAGAGAAAAGCAAATCTTATAATTGCTAATATCTTAAATCAAGATTCTCATAAAAGGTAGGTGATAAGCATACAACACCTTCTTAAAGAAGTTGGCACACAATAGACTGCCTCAACTTTCTCCCAATAAAGACAAATCTGAAAGCAGACAGAGTTGTATGTTTCTGAGCTGCTTACTGCACTAACATTAACTATTTCTGGTATAATTGCAGGCTGTCTCCTCTATAATCAAAGGAGAATGTACAGATGACAATTCTTCTAACTATTCAAATGTCTCTTAAAAATAAAACTGATGATAGGTAACAGGCATTTAGAGTGTGCTGGCTATTTTGACCTGATGGATTTTCAAATTTCTTATGAGCATAGAAAGTAAAAGCTGCAGCTTATTTTCAAGTACAAATCTTGGGTATAGCAAAGGAAGTCACATTTTTTATTTGTTCATTTATTTGTTGATGCTGTTATAAAACCATTTGGCAGCAAGTGTGAGGAAGAATACTTATTAGGCTAATAACAGCAGAATCATAAAAATGAGGCATGTAGACAAATCTGCCTCTAGAAAATAATGTGGAGTTACAGAAGGTTAAGAATCTGTAAGGATCAATGGATGCCAAGAGCTAAAAATAGATAAGCAGCATGGAGAAAAAGAGTGAAAAGAAAAATAAAATATCAAGACACCATTAATAGTGTTTAGGATGGTTATTTTGTCTTTGTTTCCCACTGAACATTCCTAAAACTTCATTGACAGGCCTTTAGAAATTCTTGCAGATTGATTGTTATTATTATGCACATTGTCTAAACTCCTGTGGGTGTCTTTCTCTTCCACTTTAAACAGGCACACATGTATGTATATGTAAACACACAAACAAACACATGCATGCCTTTGACTTATATAATGAAGCACATCTTCAAATTGAGTGTAACTAATTTGGTAAACAATGTTACCATGGGCAATAAAGGACCAGGAGAGTTGTAACCAGTAATCCTGATTCTATAATGCTGAAGAATAATGTTTCCCATATGCACATGGACATTTTGTAACTATTATTATTAAAACATCCTCATATAATTTGGGAGAAAATGCATCATGCTTTCTTTGCCAGAAATACAGATGTTTTGATGAGAGTCGAGTATCAGGAAACATGTTTGCTCTTTATGAAGGCATCTATTCAGAGTGAAACAGGAAGATCACAGCACAAAACTAGACAGTTTTATTTCTCTATAGTCATTGCCATATTTTATCCATCCTATCTCCAAAACCCCAAAGGAATCCTGGAATTCATGTTCTGTGTTCCAGGAAAATAGGTGAGATTTACAAAAAGGCTATCCTTTGTCTTCTTTCTAGTACTGTAATATTCATAATGTTGTTGGTCCCACCCTGTAATTCACAGCCCATGTTGACAGTTGATAAGAAATAGTAACACATGGTATTTTTTTTTTTTTTTGAGACGGAGTTTCGCTCTTGTTACCCAGGCTGGAGTGCAATGGCGCGATCTCCGCTCACCGCAACCTCCGCCTCCTGGGTTCAGGCAATTCTTCTGCCTCAGCCTCCTGAGTAGCTGGGATTACAGGCACACGCCACCATGCCCAGCTAATTTTTTGTATTTTTAGTGGAGACAGGGTTTCGCCATGTTGACCACGATGGTCTCGATCTCTTGACCTCGTGATCCACCTGCCTCCGCCTCCCAAAGTGCTGGGATTACAGGCTTGAGCCACCGCGCCCGGCCAACACATGGTATTTTTACATTAATTTACCCTTTCCTTCCATTTACCAATTGTAATTCTGGAGTTCTTTTTATATCCTTACCATATCTAAAGTTAAACAACTCCAGTTTCTGATTTCAGAGTTTTGGGAACCTGAATAAGGACTGGGTATTATGCTTGCCACCTGAGGGATGGGCTCAATTATACCCCAAACCCCAGCATCATGCCTTTGTAACAAACCTGCACATATATCCACTGATTCTAATAAAAGTTGAAAAGGGGGGAAAAAGGGACTGGGTTCTGTATGGCACACTGTATTAGTCTGCTAGAGCTTCCATAACAAAGCCACAGTGTCCGAGTGGCTTAAACAACAGGAAATTTATTTTCTCACAATTCTGGAGGCTGGAAGTATGAGGTCAAGGTGTGACAGGGTTGGTTTCTTCTGAGGCCTCTCATCTTGACTTGTAGATAGTCACCTTCTCCCTGCAACTTCACACAGACACAGACACCAGTCAGAAAGAAACCAGTCACATTGGCTTAGGACCCACCCACAAGACCTCATTTTACTTTAATTATGGCCTTAAAGGCCCTATCTCCAGATTCAGTCATATTCTGAGTTGGGAGTTAGGACTTCAACATGTGAATTTTAAGGGAACAAAATTCAGCCCATAACACAGTTTTCACCAACATGGTACAAAAATCTGTAGGGCACTTTGCTGTAGGAAAAAATCCCTGTTTCAAGTCTTATTTTTTTAAATTGCCTTGATATAAATATTTGTGGTTCAACATATGGTTGGCAAGTCAGAAGTGACTCAGCTGTTTAAAAAAATATTTTAGATATTCCAACACATTCAGTAGGTAATCCAGTCCTGTTGGGCAGGCTGCCTGGATTTCAAATATACACCCACACTGAATAGAGGCCAAAGATATCCTTTTTCTGCCCTCTACTCTCCACTCCATCCCAACTAAGATGGAATTATTTGAGGGGGAAAAAAAGATTGTGAACAAAATGATCATGGAGAAACACTAGATTCTCTTATTTTAAACTCTTCCAACTTTTATCTAAAGGGTCATTTAAAAAATTTTCCAAATATCTATTATAGTGGAAATGGCATATAATGTCTCTTTATCATATAATGTCTCTCCTAGGTGCATTACTACAAATATCTGATATGTCACATCTTTCCTTCCTTTCTTCCTTCCTACTTTCCTTCTTTCCCTCCCCTCTGTACCTGGCCCTGCCTGCTTTCTCCCTAGTCCCTCTAATTCCCTAATTCACACATACAAGGAGGGAGGGTGAACCTTAAGTAAACTGATTGCTAATGCAATTCATTTACAATCATCTCTCCATAATCACTCCAAGTCATCTGATGAGGACAATGAAGTTAGTAAGGACACACAAAGGAAGAAAAGCTGGAAAAAATAGCTATAAGGGAATAAGCACAGGATTGAGACGAATTGGGGAAGGTGACAGGCTGTGATCACAGTCAGGGGCACACTGGAACACAGAAGGAAGGGGATGAATAAAAGCTTCTCCTTGTGACCTTAGTACATTGGGATGTAGCTGATCACATTTACCCAAGTGGATTTTCTAACAAAATCTCAGTTGCTGGAAAGATGTTATTCTGAAGGTAATATGTAGACATAAATGATTATATGGCTTTGGTATGTTATTTCTTTGCTGTAGAGAAGAATCTATTATTTATTCATAGAAGTAGCACCAGCCTCACACAGTTTCCACAGGTATGAGGGATAATTTACAAACAAAATATGAGAATATGACAATGTAGAAAGCATCAAGGTTGTAATGAGGAAGATGATTCTTTTTAGCAGAATAAAAAGTGCTAGCATGCTGTCACTGGGGATAGCTATGTAGTTGTTTGCAGGTCATGTTTTTTGGTAAACTAGTCCAGTGCTATTAAGAAGGAATTACAGAAAACACATTTTTTTTTCTGCTTGATGGCCAGAAGTAATTTTAATAGATTCCTGAGTTTTGTCACCAGGAAAGCTAGAAACATATGGAAGTCATTTTTTGTTGTTAATAATTTTGTTGCTGATGGGAATTGTAAAGAGGATTTATTTTAATCACTTTAGACTTATTAAAGGGACTGCTGATAGCTGGGGCCTGGGAGGATTAATTACTTCAAGTTTGTTCACTAACAAGCCCATGTGAAAGTGGGATTTTAGCTGTCAGGAGACAACATACCCACTCCGACTCTCCAAATGGCACAGATGTTAAAGGAACCTCAGACCCCAGCTGAGGCCAGAAAGCAAAGCCTGGCAATAGATCAATAAATACTCTAAAGCATCTCTGGTTTTTTTTTTTTTTTTTTTGAACTTCTTTCCAGCAAAGTGAAACACACTAGAGCAGTGTGTGTTCTGGGTTTGGCTTGGGAAGTTAATGACTTTATGGTCCTGGGCAAGTTATTTCACTTCTCTCTGCCTCAATGACTTTATCTGTAAGAAGGAGATAGCAATAGCAACTAACTACCTACTTACGATAGCATTTTGAAGGTTGTATTAGTCCATTTTCATACTGCTATAAAGACATACCTGAGACTGGGTAATTTATAAATGAAAAGAGGTTTAATGGACTCACAATTCCACATGGCTAGGGAGGGGAAATCATAGTGGAAGGGAAAGGAGTAGCAAAGGCATGTCTTACATGGTGGCAGGCAAGAGAGCATGTGCAGTGGAACTGCCCTTTATAAAACCATCAGATATTGTGAGACATATTCACTATCACAAGAACAGCATGGGAAAAACCCACCCCCATGATTCAGTGACCTCCCACTGGGTTCCTCCCACAACATGTGGGGACTATGAGAGCTACAATTTAAGATGAGATTTGGCTGGGGACACAGCCAAACCATATCATTCCACCCCAGCCCCTCCCAAATCTCGTGTCCTCACATTTCAAAACCAATCATGCCTTTCCAACAGTGCCCCAAAGTCATAACTCATTTTGGTATTATCTCAAAAGTCCACACAGTCCAAAGTCTCAGCTGAGACAAGGCAAGTCCCTTCTGCCTATGAGCCTGTAAAATCAAAAGCAAGCTAGTTACTTCCTAGATACAATGGGGTACAGGTATTAGATAAATACACCCTTTCCAAATGGGAGAACTTGGCCAAAACTAAGGGGCTACAGGCCCCATGTAAGTCCAAAGTCCAGTGGGACAGTCAAATTTTAATGCTCCAAAATGGCCTCCTTTGACTACATTTCTCACATCCAGGTCACGCTGATATAAGAAGTTGGTTCGCATGGTCTTCAACAACTTTGTTCCTGTGCCTTTGCAGGGTACAGCCTCCCTCCTGGCTACTTTCATGGGCTGGCATTGAGGGTCTGTGGCTTTTCAAGTTGCATCAGGCAAGTTGTCAGTGGATCTCCCATTCTGGGGTCTAGAGGATGGTGGCCGTCTTCTCACAGCGCCAGTGGGCAGTGTCCTAGTGGGGACTCTGTGTGGGGTCTCCCACCCCATATTTCCCTTCTACACTGCCCTAGCAGAGTTTCTCCATTAGGGTTCCTGTAGCACACCTCTGCCTGGACATTCAGGTATTTCCATATATCCTCTGAAATCTAGGCAGAGGTTCCCAAACCTTAATTCTTGATTTCTCTGCACCTGCAGGCCCAATACCATGTGTAAGCTGCCAAGGCTTGGAGCTTGCACCATCTGAAGCAATGGCCTGAGCTGTATGTTGTCCCTTTTTAGCCACAGCTGAGACACAGGTCACCAAGTCCCAAGACTGCACAAAGCAGCAAGGACCTGGGACTGGCCCATGAAACCATTTTTTTCTCCTACGGCTCCCAGCTTGTGATGGGGAGGGGCTACTGTGAAGACTTCTGACATATTCTGGAGACATTTTCCTCACTGTTTTTGAGATTAACATTTGGCTCCTCATTACTTATTCAAATTTCTTCTGCCAGCTTGAATTTTTCCCCAGAAAGATGGGTTTTTCTTTTCTATCACATTGTCAGGCTGCAAATTTTCTAAACCCTTATGCTCTGCTTCCCTTTTAAACATAAGTTCTAATTCCAAACCATATCTTTGTGAATGAATAAACAACGCATTTAAGCGCACCCAAATCACGTCTTGAATGCTTTGCTGCTTAGAAATTTCTTCTGCCAGATACCCTGAAACATCTCTCTCAAGTTCTAAGTTCTACAGATCTCTAGAGCAGGGACAAAATGCCATGAGTCTTTTCGGTAAAGCATAGCAAGAATCCCCTTTGCTCCAGTTTCTTCTTCTCCATCTGAGACCACCCCAACCTGGACTTCATTGTCCATATCATTATCAGCATTTTGCTCAAAACTCTTCAATAAGTCTATAAGAAGTTCCAAACTTTTTCACATCTTACTTCTTTCGTCTGACCCTTCGAAACCATTCCCTCTTCTGCCCGTTGCTCAGTTCCAAAGTCACTTCCATATTTTTGGATATTTAAATAGGAGTACCCCACTCTACTAGTAGCAATTTACTATATCAGTCCATTTTCATACTGCTATGAAGAAATACCTGAGACTGGGTAATTTATAAAGAAAAATAGGTTTAATGGACTCATAGTTCCACATGGCGGGGAAGGCCTCACAATCATGGTGGATGGCCAAGGAGGAACAAAGACATGTCATACATGGTGGTAAGCAAGAGAGCGTATGTAGGGGAACTGCCCTTTATTAAACCCTCAGATCCTGTGGGACTTACTCATTATCATGAAAATAGGGTGGAAAAAAACCTGTCCGCATGATTCAATTACCTCTTACAGGGTTCCTCCCATGACACATGGAGATTACGGGAGCTACAATTCAAGATGAGATTTGGGTGGAGACTCAGCCAAACCATATCAAAGGTCAAATAAGATGACACACATGAGTCTTATAGCACCAAATCTGACACAGAATGAGTGCTCAGCAAATTATTACTATTCTGAGTAATACTGTTATGCTTAAAAATCTGTGTCTGTTTCATTATACATGTTAGAAAGAGCAACACAAAATTAGAGTACTGAGGAGAGAGTAGGCCTAGGCCTGAAATTTTTGTGATATTCATTGCAAAATAATGGAATTACAATTTGGAAAATAAAATTTGCAACATTTTTTGCATGGGAAAATTCCTAATGTTCTGATGCTCTAAAATTCCTTTAAACTTTTTAGATTTCAACCCAAGATTTTTTCAGTTGTGCTTTTGTTTTATTTTGCTTGTACCTTTGCTACTCATAAATATTGTTCCTATCTAAATAAGGGTTGTGGTATTTTCTTTGGTTATTTTTAAAATGTAGCATTTATATGATCAGATTTAGCCCTTTTGTAAAAAAACTTTTATCCAATCTAACCATTTCCTAAAATTAAATATCTGTAACCTTTCCATTGACTAAGCAGGGTTCATGGGATATAATTATAAAGCAACTTTATTTTTGTCTTCCAATATTTAGCTCTTTAAATTCATTCTATGGGGCTGGTTCTTTTGTTGGCTTTTGATCAAACTTAAGGACAGTTCCATGATTCTGATGGTTACTTTTTGGAAATGAAACAACCTTTAGTCAGTAATTAATTTGTCCTGTTGAAGTACTAAATTTCATTTGAAGGTAAAGCTTCTCTCTTCTAGTCTGCTTGCCGCAGGCTGGTTGCTAGTGGGTGGGTGGGTGGAGACGTGCAGGTTCTGGTTAACTTGCTCTTTCTCTCTCCTCTTGTGAATTAACCCTTTTTCCCACAAAGCCATTTCAGATCATTCTAGGTTTAGAGCTGGGAGAGGCAGAAGGGTATAAGCCCAAACTACTCTTGCTTGCATGTCATTGAATGATAATCTAGTATCAATGCTCTCTAGATCTGGAAGGTATTTAAAGGGGAGTTTTTTGGGTACACCTTTATGGGTTCACCAGAGACCTGTGTGGTGCTTTGCCTTTCTTCATCTCAGTTCTGGGGGTCTCTCACCTTAAGTTCCTAAATAGGGAGAAGTGTATGATTGCCCTTGGCTGGTTACTAACTCCTTCCTTAGCTCTTAGACATCTGGTAACCTTCTAGCTTCTTTCTGTTTGACCCTTTAGTATACTCTCTTGGACAAGACATGAGTTCAAGATATGCTATTTCACTTGTGTGTAGATGGTATGTTTCTCCCCAGTTATCGTGGGACTACACATGATCCCCAAAGAAGCAATATTTCTTTCACTTATGTTTTAAATCAGCTCACTAGACAGATTCAAGGTCCTATACATTACCTAGGAATGAGTGGCTCTTACCAGTGAGTTTCTCAACCTACATGAGAAATACAGGAAACTTTTCAGGTGGTCTCCTTACACTTCTTTCTCTAGGTTTAGGGAAAATTGTCACAGCAAATCAATTTCTCTGAATTCCGCTGGTAATGCACAGGTACTTTTAAATCCTCAATTTGGGTGTGAGATTAAGAGTGCAATAATAGGTTATTTCTCTTTAATTGTAAAAATTAACATTCCATTCTAGAAAATGCAACTATTATGTGGGTGTATCACAAGACAGGATGCTATATTTTAATTTTTTTTGTAACTATGTACTATGTCTTATTTTTAATATTCTTTATATTATCTCATATAGAGACATACAAATTGAAAAAATACATATAATGTATATAACCTATATACATGTGTGTATATATAATTGTGGTAAAAAATCATAAAATTTATCCTCTTGATCATTTTAAAGTATACAGTTGAGTAATGTTAAGTATATTCATATGAAACATGGAATACATGTTAAATGTCTCATTATATATTGAAGAAATCTGGCTTTTTCTGTGATCAAACTTTGTAAAAGCATTTTGGTTAGAATATTGTCGTGAGAAACTTATTCAAGGTGTTTCATAGAAGGGAAACTGGTATTAGGATAGACATGGCTAATAAAGAGATAGAATCTCCTAAAAATTCCAGTTCAGTAGCTATAACAGTGCCAAGCCTCATGGAAATTATTGTTGGAAGCAGAAGCAGGAACAGGAGTAGCTCTCAAAACCTCCGTTCTATAAGTCTTCATTGCTCAGATTCCCTATCAATAATACTTAGGTGTTCCTAGTCTGCCCACTTCCTTTTGAACTGATACTATCTGCTTACTGTTTTCCTGTCCTTCATCTATCATTTTTTGTACATTGTAATTTCAGTTTTCTCAGTTTCCGGTTCATAATAATTTCTGTTTACTGCCTTATGGCCCTGACAATCTGTTCATAACTCCAGCTCATTGTTACACAGTGAAATTCCTCATTCTCTTGTTACTGGTATTTCCAATTTGAAATTTTCAAGAGAGGAAATTAGATTGTCTTCGTTTATATTTTCATACTATGTGGGCACTGCCAGGCAAAGCACAGGCTACACTTGGGTGAAAATGTGGCCATATATGACTGCCACTTGAGCGGAGGCGTAGGTGACATGCTTCCTGAGAAGGAGACCTGGGTATGGCAGGCAACATGCTTAATTTCATGCACTTAATAAAAATAACTTATTTGATTGGGCATGGTGGCTCATGCCTGTAATCCCAGCACTTTGGGAGGTCGAGGTGGGTGGATCACTCGAGGTCAGGAGTTTGAGATCAGTGGTGCTAACATGGCGAAACTCCATCCCTACTAAAAATATACAAATTAGCCAGGCATGGTGGTATGCACCTGTAATCCCAGTTACTCGGGAGGCTGAAGCAGAAGAATTGCTGGAATCTGGGGGTTGGAGATTGCAGTGAGCCGATATTACACCATTGCACTCTAGCCTGGGCAACAGAGTGAGACTCCGTCTCAAAAAATATCAGTTATGTGCATGCTTACACAAGAATAAGTCCATCTCTGTATATATTCATTTTCACAGTTTTCAGCAGAGAACAGGAACTCTTATAAGAGAAGAAGGCTAATAAAGGCCCTCTGAGAACAAAGAATTGAAAAAGGGCTTCTGAGTCTCTCATGATAATGGGGGTGGGTGGGCCATTTTCCTGATTCGGGTTCCCCCAGCAGCAGACCCTGAGACAAGGATGCTACTGCAGATAGTTTATTTGGGAGAAGATAACAGGAGACACTGGTAAGGGAGTTGAAAAAAAAATGAGACAAGGGAGGAAGGAAGCCAATAGAGAGTGCATTTTTAGGGAGTTACCATGGTGGCTGTTCACCGGTTCGTTCTGGGAAATGTAGAGTTATCCCACATGGGGACTCAGGAAACTGGGTATTTATTCGCCAACTTCCCATCTATCATCAGTTGAGGGATGCTTCTGGGAGTTATTAATTCTCTGGTACTACTGGATTGTCCTGTGCACACCTTATAGCTCTATGCCCAGGAAAACCTCTCAATCCAGGAGTCAAAAGAGTCAGCAGTCTTTGAAGTGCAGGAGGGAGAGCGAAAAAGCTGTGGACAGGGCATTGGCAGCACTCATCCCAACACCCCTCCTACTGTCTTCTTTATTGAATGAAGCCTGATTTTATTCAGGCATTCAACCCTTCTGGTAGGTGATCCTATCTAGAACTTAAGAGTAAATCTTGATTAATCTTAGCTAGTCATGGAGATTCCTTTCTATTGGGCATAGGTAGTCACCATGCAGTCTGACATGAGATGTGAGATGAGATCTGCTGGAGGGTCATTGGGTAAGGCCTCTTCATTCTTAGAAAGAGACTCACAGGAAAAGGCAGCATCTTATTTTGTACCAGATGTTCCATATATTCATGTGTCACTTGGAAATGTGAGACTTGGTGCCAGGAGCCTTGAATTAACCAGCCTTAAAGATACCCTACTATAGCATTTCCCCTTTTGAGAGATGACAACTTTCCTATCTAAATCATTTTGAATAAAATTTGTTCTTACCTGCAGCCCAAGACATCCTAGTTGGTACAAGGATAAAGTGTAAGTATACAATGAGAAGAAAGCTCATTTCTTGAGAAAGAAAACTCAATCTTTCAAAAAGATTGGTTAAGAGATTATAGGATGATGTGAATATGTTGTGACAATTTCAAATCACTTTGTAAAACACTTATACCCCTCTTATAGTACAAATACAATTCAGGGGGTTTTGTTGATGATCTTTAATTCTAGAATAACAGTTATTTTCAATCTCAACCTTTGATTGCATGTCTATTCAATATTCCACATGATTAAGTATGAACTATGCATAAAACATTTGTTCTACATACTGAAGTGTAAGTAGTTGTCTTGAAGGAAAGCACATGTGCAACTGGTTGGGCTACCAGCCAAACTAACCACCTTTTCCCCTGAAGATTATTCTTAATGGAAAGACTGACAATACAAATGATGGCTACTTAGTCTTGGGTATTTGGCAGACAATTTCTCAGAAATGAATAAAGTGAACCTGTTACTTGGAGAAAAATGATTGACAGTATTTGTTGCCAATGATAAAATGTAAGCTTTTAAGTAAAATTTTAAAGTATGAAAAACTTTTATCTCCCACGGCAATACAACAGGTTTCCGTACTTATAGACTCCTTTGATGAAATTAGTGGTGGTATTAACAAATGTGATTTTTTGATACTGTATAATAAAATCTGTCAGCATTTGGAACATCTGCATAATTCAGTGAAGCAATATTTTTCAAACAAGTGATACATGATGTTATCAAATGCATAGGTAGATCTATTCAAAGTATAAGATAGAATTTTAATGTAACAGAATAAAAATAACTTTTTAAATATGATTTAAGATTTCACATTACAACTAATTTTTAAGAAACTACCATTTGTTGAGTTTTGATATAGTGTCAAAAAATAATATCCACAATTATCTGAAAATATTCTTTCCGTTCAAACCACATATCTGGGTAAAGCTGAATTTTATTCATATACTTCAACTAAAATAGTATGTCATGACACACTGAATACAGAAGGAGATATAGGAATCCAGCTGTCTTCTAATAAGGCAGATGTTAAAAAGGTTTACAAAAACATAAAATATTGCCACTCCTCTCACTTTTTTGTTTTTATAAAATATATTTTTCATAAAAGTGTAATTTATGTTAATATGCAATGAGTTTATTCATTTTAAATAATAATTTTTGTTTTTACTTCCTAATACAACAAATACTGGTAAACATAACCCACAGAAACAAAGCTTTTTGGGTGTCCGTAATAATTTTTAAGAATTTCCAGGAGTCCTGTGACAAAAACATTTGAGAACTATTTTTAAAGGGCATAGAGGAAAAGGCTCAGAAATGTGGATGGGTGGGAGATAGCATCAGAAAAGAGAGGTGCACGTTAAGGATAAACCAAGAAATCTGTGACTGATAAACACAGAAGTGAGGGTACAATTGAATTTGAGTTAATGATCTTGAAGTAAAGAACAATGGGAAGGTTAAGAGGTTACAAAGGAGGAGGTATGTGGGAAATTTCTTGAAGCATGGGAATTCTGGGTTCTCGTTCAACCCCTGTAGGTGGAGGAATGGAGGTCAGTAAAAGGGAAGAATAGATCTGGGGAGATTTATTGATATATCCTACATTGTCATCATTCTTTATGTTTTTTGTTTGTTTGTTTGTTTTTGAGATGCGGTGTCACTCTGTTGCCCAGGCTGGAGTGCAGTGGTGCGATCTCGGCTCACTGCAACTTCCCTCTCCTGGGTTCAATCAATTCTTCCACCTCGGCCCCCTTAATAACTGGGATTACAGGTGTGCGCCACCATGCCTGGCTAATTTTTGCATTTTTAGTACAGATGGGGTTTCACCATGTTGGCCAGGCTGGTCTTGAATTCCTCACCTCAGGTTACCCATCCACCTTGGCCTCCCAAAATGCTGGGATTATAGGTGTGAGCCACCATGCCCAGCCTATAGTTCTTTATGTTTATCAAATACACAATAAACAAACAAAAGTAAAACACAACATTAAAGGGCCTTTTTTTTTCCAGAAATGACCATGTTTAATATTTTTCAGTTTGGAGGATGCAGAGTTAATGAAGTTTTTTTCTCTTTCAGGAGGTACATGATTTACTAGGAAACCAGGGAACATATTGGCATGTTTGAATAAATTAATCTCAGCTTGTTGGGGAGAACTCTGTCTAATGTGCCAAATATTAGCAAACATTCCAGACATGTTTCAGCTATATAGACTTCACATAAAAACTGACTGGTAGAGGGCCCTCAGAATGAAGAATGGCATTTACTGAATCTGAAGCTCCTGACTTCTGGATTCAAAATCCACAATATCCAGCTTGAGCCTTGATATTGTACCACTTTTACTGTAGAGTACCTCATCCTTTCTCCTTAGGTGATAAGCCTTGCCTATTTGACATTTATACTTCAAAATATAGGATACTTCTTGGAAGAAATCTTGTTAATTATTTGCTAGTAGAAAAAGAATGGTGTCTTAAAGTAAATACATATTGCCAAGCTGCCAATTATTATTTAATACCACTATGTACAGCAAATGATTCAAGTCAAATTGCTCTGAATGAATTAGAATGAATTTCTGTCTTTACGGAAACTAGACTTCCAATTTCTGTAGTAGTAACATTACAAATATAATGTTGGAAATAGATGCTTGGTACCATAAAGAAAAATTAGCACTGAGACAAAGAATCTTTCAGCAACACAATTTTTACTTCCTGGACTGCAGGAATGGTACTCTCGCTAGCCTCTTGCCACAAGAGTACAATGAACAAAGGAAAAATAGACAAATTTATCCCTTATTCATTTGGGGTCATTCTTAGTGCTGTGTCTGATCTCCATTGGCTGGAGCCAGAGCTCACAATCTAAACTAAAACCCAATTAGCTAATAACTTAAAACTTTTCTAAACAGGTAAAAGCAACGGAGAACTGGGACATGCCTGTGAGCACGTCCAGCACAGATATCTTGGTTAAAGTAAAAGGAAATAGAACGTACTATGTACCTGTAAGCACGGCATGTCTAACAGCTACATAGGATAGGGCTTAACAAAGTTATTAGCACATTTATTCTTTAACAAGAAAGGAAACTTGAAAAAGAAACTTTTCTACTTTCCACATATAATATAATATAATATAATATAATATAATATAATATAATATAATATAATATAATATAATATATAATATAATAAAATAATATTTGAGACAGAGAAGTAGGTAGAACTACTACTAAAACCAAAACCAAAGATGGATTTGAATCAACCTTGAGCAATAGTATTTATTGTAAAACCAGTTGGAAAATGAGGGAAAGATATCTTACTGGGAAGGGAGGGAGGGAGGTGGCAAGAGGATCTACTATTTTATGAATCCCTTCTGTTTCTCAGACTCTCTGTAACTTATTTCATTTTATCCTTCAACACTTTTCAAAGTAATTTTTTTGCCTCATATTTTAGAGATGATGACACCTTTTAGAGATGAAGGCTATGTACAGGGAATGATTTATATCAAATTGCTCTAAATGAATTAGCATGAATTTCTGCCTTTACAGAATCTAGACTGGGGGCAAATTCCCCAAATTTTGGCAAATTGCCCAAGATCAAAGATCTCAAAGGTTTCCAACTGAGATTCAACCCCAAATATCATGATCTTTGAAGATCATTCTTTTTATGGTTTCTTGGAAACTCCCAACTCAGATCCTACAGAAGGCATTCCCATTAACTATGGGGGAATATAAGAAGAAAGCATATTGCTACAACTATTGTTTCTATTTTATATCATCTAGTTTATAAATGAAAAGTATTAGTCTTTACTTTTATTGTTCTTTGAAATAGTTGAGAAGTATTTTTAGAAAAAGAAACACAGTTTTGAGGGTTTTAGAGATAGACCCTATAAATCAACAATATAATTGCTACTCACTCATATTTAGTCATCCATTAAGCCAAATCTTTTACACAGATATGGTTTTGGATCAGAAGACTTCATTTTGCTGCTTAAAAATAGATAAAATACATACAAAGTCTCTATGTTTCATCTTTGTAACTGTTAAGCAAGGATACACACTACCACCCTCAAAACAGTCATGCACAGCATACATAGCTCAGATATATATGTATGTATGTATGGTTTCAAATAAAAGATTCCTCTTCAAGGGCTTTGAGCTCTGTGGAATAAGGCACATAAACTTAACTTTTCAAAGTTAGTTTAATAGTTGCTTTGATTAATATTCTTTAAGGTATCATTCATAAGGTAGATAAAAATTCTTAACCCTTATCTATTTTGCTCTCATTATTTTGGCAGCTTTCTCGTCTTTGTTCTCAAAATTACCCAATCAGGAGGCTGAGGTGGGAGAACTGCTTGAGGCCAGGAGTTTGAGACCAGCCTGAGCAACATAGTGAGACGCTGTTTCTATAAAAAATTATCCAATCTACTTTGAGCTTATTTACTATCCTGTTCTCTCTTGTCCTTGGAAAGTCCCCAGTGCCATTAGTCAAGTTTTATAATTAGAAACTAAATACTGGACATTAATGATCATAAGTTAGATAACTCCTTTAAGTTTTAGTTTCCTTTTCTGAAAGCTGGGAATAAAAATACTGTCTCCTATAGTTGTCAGAAGTAAATGAAATACTTGTAAAGTCGTTAGCCCCATGCCTGACTCAATAAATTCTAGCTGTTATTATTATTAATACAGAATCAAATTAGAAAACAAGCCTGGCAATTTCAAACTTTCTAAAATTTTATTTTGCCAAAATGTTCATTTTTTTAAAGAAAAGTTTTAATATACTTCAAAAAAATTTTGAAGAGCTTACCATTAAAGGCATATGAAAAATAAGTTTTCAAAAATAAGAACAAAAGTCAAAAGTCTGGCAAAGTAAACTGCCTCAGAAACATAAGCAATTAAGGCCACCGCTGACTCTCTCCATAGGTATTTGAATCAATTTTCCATAAGAAGAGTGCTGGAAGGAAGCTAGCTGTTCTTAGAGCTGGTTTTGAGCTTCTAGGCAATAGACACAGGAAATTGGAAATAGTAACTTACACTGTTTTTTCCATGACTAATCAAAGGAAAT
This sequence comes from Callithrix jacchus, assembly GCF_049354715.1. Classification (NCBI taxonomy): domain Eukaryota; kingdom Metazoa; phylum Chordata; class Mammalia; order Primates; family Cebidae; genus Callithrix; species Callithrix jacchus. The sequence continues at coordinate 26,268,641 of NC_133524.1, forward strand.
TCCTGTCAACGACCAGAAAGCAAAACGGTTCTGTCCTTAAATTTCAAAAGGAAGTTATTGATTTGAAACTTCATAGTAGAGACATTGACCAATACTATACGCATTATTTTAGAGAATATGAAGGAATATTCTGCATTTACATCCATTGTTTCACCTAGCAACTGGGCAACACCTAGTGTAAGATTGAGCTCTTTGATGAGAGCCCTCACACCAAGTTTGTGCTGTTGAGAGAAAATCTACATTTAGCAACCATTATCAGATCTGTAGGTAGGAAATTTTATTTGGAAAACTGGCAAGTCTGGTATATATAAAATGTTTCCCCCTTTCCAATGAAGAATCAGAGTACTAGAAGAACAAAAACAAAACTCAACAAAACAAAAAATTTTAAATTTTTAGACATTTACAAGAACCTGGAGAACATACTGGAGAAAAATGAAGAGCAGAGGTTATCAGTTGCCTAAAAGGTTAATTCCTAATAACAAGTATTCGTGTGTGTGCGTATGTGTTTGTGTGTGGGTGTGTGTGTATGAATGAAAGTAAAATAGGAACTTATTTAACAAGAAATTTTAATATCTACATATTTTTCAAAAGTAATGAGTAGCACATGATTTCTTATATTTAAAACCTGAATTTATAAATATTGAAATTTGTAGATACAAGTGGCAAAATTTCTAGGAAACAACATTGGCTAGGGCTGACCATGAACTTCCTGAGGCATACTTTTTGGATAAATGCACAGAAGATGTGGACAGGCACTAAGATGTCAACTGATTAAGGTCACATAAGAAATAACTGTCAGAGCACTGGAATACTCAGTATCTGTGTAAGTACATTCTCACCTGTGGTCAGTTTAGTACGTATCTAAAAGTTTGCTTTACTAAATAAGAAACAAAGCTAATGTCATTAACAGTACCTCAGTTAAAATAAACAATGATATAAATCATACTATTAGATATATGCACACATATGTTCATTGCGGCACTACTCATAACAGTGAAGACATGGAATCAACCCAAATGCCCATCAATTATAGATTGGATAAAGAAAATATTGTGTATATACACCATGGAATACCGTGCAGCCATGAAAAGGAATGAGATCATGTCCTTTGCAGGGACATGGGTGAAGCTGGAAGCCACCATCCTCAGCAAACTAACACAGGAACAGAAAACCAAACACCACATGTTCTCAATTATAAGTGGGAGCTGAACAGTGAGAACACATGGACAGAGGGAGCGGAACAACATCAAGGGCCTGTTGGTAGTGGGAGGGAGAGCATCAGGAAAAACAGCTATTGTATACAGGGCTTAATATCTAGGTGATGGGTTGAAAGGTACAGCAAACCACCATGGCACGTGTTTACTTATGTAACGTAGCTGCACATCCTGTGCATGTATCCTGGAACTTAAATAAAATAAATAGATGAACAAATTTTCCTATTTCAGGAGTTGCTTCCCTACTGGGACCCAGGCATTTGAAATCTCTTGTCAAAAACTTTCTTTGATAGAGCTGTGTATCCATTGTTGAAATTTCATATCTATTCATCACTTTTATTTATGCTTCATTGTGATGTTCTGTAAATACTTTCTCTTTGCATCTCTTGGTACACGTCCATGTTGCAGATTTGGCACACTGACATATTCCTTATTTGTCTGGAGCAGTGGTTCTCAATGTTGGCTGCACATTAGAATCATCTGGGGAGCTTTTAAATCTATCAATTTAATCAATTAAGTCAAAGGTCCTGGGACTGGGGCTCAGGCATTGATAGGTTTCAAAAACTCTCCAGGTGATTGTAGTGTGTAGCCAGGTAAGAACCAATGGGCTAGAGCCTTGGAGATGGCTGTTTATACAACCTTTTAAATCTGTTTTCTTTTTCCTTAGGGTTGACTATGTTATGACAGGTTATACCTTTATGTAGTACCTTTACATGTTTATTTTCAGAAGGCTATTTCTGTATTTCCAATTTCTTGGGGCTATCTCTTTGTAGCCTCAAAGAACAATCAATAATAAATGCTATACTTTAAAATGATTTAGTTATACCAACTTAGGGCTTTTTATTTCTTTTTGTCAATATTTGAATGTGCAGTGTTTTTCAACCTTGACTGCACTTTGTAAATACTTAGGGATTAAAAAAATATTGATGTGTTGGTGGGGTCTTATCCCCACAAATTCTGATGAAATTGATCTGGGGTTCAGCCTGGATATTGGGATTGAAAACAAAGCTTCTCAGGTGATACTATTAACAGACTCTTAGTAGCTATTGCTCATAAATATTTTTAAGACAGGTGAACTGAATGTTAGATAAATGATATACTAATCAAACTAAGGCAGCCAGTCAACCTTGGCTCCATGTGGGAATTGCTTGGGATCAGGGAGCTTTAAAAAATACTGATGGCTATGCCCTAGCAATTATGATGTAATAAGTTTGTGGTATAACCTAAATTTTGGGACTCTCCAAATCTTCCCTGGTGATTCTGATATGCAGCAAAGTTTGTCAACCACAGTCTAGCCAGGTCTATTGTGATGGTTAATATAAAGTGCCAACTTGATTGGATTGACAGATGCAAAGTATTGTTTCTGGGTGTATCTGGGCGTTTCTGGATGTTGCCAGCTGAGATTAATATTTGAGTCAGTGGACTGGGAGAGGAAGACCCCGCCCGCACCAGGAAGATCCACTCTCACTGTGATTGGCAGCAATCAGCTGCCAGCGTGGCTAGAAAAGGCAGGCAGAAGGGGGAAGAGCTAACTTGCTGAGTCACTTGGCCTTCGTCTTTATCCCGTGCTGGATGCTTCCTGCCCTCGAACATCAGATTCTGAGTTCTTCGGCTTTCAGACTCTTGGGCTTAAACCAGTGGTTTGCCGGGGCTCTTGGGCCTTTGGCCACAGACTGAAGGCTGCACTGTTGGCTTCCCCAGTTTTGAGGTTTTGGGACCTGGACTGAGTCACTACTGGCTTCCTTGCTCCTCAGCTTGCAGATGGCCTATTGCGGGACTTCACCTTGTGTCCATGTGAGTCAGTTCTCTTTAATAAATTCCCTTTCATGTTTACATATATCCTATTAGTTTTGTCCTTCTAGATAACCCTGACGAATACATCTACCAAACACGTACATGGTTAGTCCCTTTCAATAGTTTAAGTGATATTAAGGATGTTTTAAAGGGCACTTTTATGTGAATTTTATCTAATAGAGGATTAAATGACTTAGTAAATTGATGGTGTATTCCTGCTTCTTTTTGTTTGTATGTGTTTCAGAAGAAAATGTCCAAACTGTGAAAATTGAATGTGGTACGGAGTCCTACAGTTCATTAATTTTGATTTACTTGTTGTTCAAACCTTTGTTATTGAATTTTTTCTTTCTTTGATCTGGTTGGTTTTGTCTTGTGTTGAATGGGAGTTTCCACAGGGCAACCCAATCTCTTCAACATGCTTTGTTGTCCATTTAGTACACCCCCATATGTCTTTCTGGAATTCAGTTGGATTATCCATTATTTTTCCAGAGTTTAATTGGACTTACATAAGTAGCTGCCTATTAAATCCCCATTAAGGCTGACTCTCAGAACCCAGTGGACACTCAAGGGTACAGGTGAACCCAGGTTTGATATTTGGCCTCATTTTTGCCTTTCTCTTTGAGAAGAGTAAAGCACCGTTATAGCATTATTGAGCAGGCCTTCCAGAAACTGTTTGTCTTAGTTGAAAAAGGGTCTCTTTTGAAAGAAAAACTCATACGTTTAACTAGTGACAATAAAGTAGAGGAGAGGATATTGACTTTTTTTTGGAAACCAACACACAGTTTTTATTACAGTTCAACAAAATTGCCAATATCCTTCTTAAAGAAAGCATTTTAATAAAATTGACATCCTTGGCAGAGAAACAGAGCAAGTCTTTCATTTTCAAACAGTTGCCACTGGGGGTCACCATTACAATTGCTAAGCTTTGCAGGCCGTTCCAGAGACACTGCATTAACTCGCCTAAAATGAGGGAGAAGGTGAGAGAAGGACTAATGTCTTTCAAGCAGCTTCTTTTCCTTAGTGTCACAGGGAGACATCGTTCAGATACGAAGATAAACACTTGTGTTTTGTGGGTAGGATACTCACCTGTGGTAAGAAAGGATTCAATAAATTGTCTTGTCTGTCCAATAGATAAAACAATTTTTCATAGTTATAGCTTATCTCTGAGGTCTGTGCCAGCCCTCAGAGAGGGTGATCAATATGCACTTTTCTGCCCTTCTGAATTTTTTAGAAATTAAACTAGGATTTGTCTGCAGCATGCTTTTTAAATCACTCAACCTTGTTTTCTTTATTTTATGAGTATCAACCCTTACTGTCTTATGTTATTAGTCAATACATTGTTTCTGTCTAGAAAATCCCTTTAGCTGTTTGCTTCTTACATATTAAATTACTGTCGTTGCCATTACATAAGGGAAATCAAATAAATAACCTAGCAAAAGCCAGCATCCCCTAGAGTGTGAGTCATCATAGGACAAACAGGGCTTTTGGACCATGTGAGGATATGTATGTATAAATTCTGCCATATAGGCACTCAGGAGAAGCAACCCGGGGGGAGAGGGGGACATGACAGCAGATGGCACTCCTGACTGTGTCTTAAACAGGATATCTTAATTATTGGGTGGACTCAACTTGTGTTAAACTTATCCCAAGTAAAGCATCCCTTTCTGTAAAATTCTCTTTACCTTCATTGTTCACTCAGTACATTTAATCAACATTTACCAAACATTCCCATGGTTAAAACTATGATTAAAATGACACATAACACAGAATTACTGCCCTGCCCTCAAGGATTGCTTCCTGAGTTGTGACTTGTGCACACAGGGCCTTCTGCTCAGAAGTCCCCCTCTCCCATCATTGTCTTAAAATTCTTAATAATTTTGAAATAAGGGACCTTGTATTTTCATTTTGTTTTGAGCCTTGAAAATTATTTAGCTTGTTCTGACTGCCCCAAAGGGATTCATACTATGCAGGGGAGAGAAAACATAACATGTGCTTGGGAATGTAATGCCAAGAGTTTAGATGTCATCTATTAGCTATGTGAACAAAAGATGCTATAGAGTATTATCCTGTTTGCAGGGAAGTGGAGTGAATTTAGGAAAGTTTTGTTCATAATTTCCATATTACTAAGTACTTACTACGTGCAATGTTCTGTGCTAAATGATTTAGAGTATTCAAATATGAATTGACGATGAATCCTGCCCATCTCAAGTTAACTCAGTATATGAAAAACTTATATGGGGCAGAATGAGTTTGATTAGGTAGGACATGTGACTGGGATGGAGTGTTTTTGTGAATAATGAATTTTTCCTACTTGAATGCGTTTTTTCCCTGATCTCATTCAGGTCTGCTGGACCAGTCTTTCTAACAATTCCTTTGAAAATGCCCTTATTCAAAAATACTCATAGGTTCCTTGTTGCTTCAGGATCAGTTGTAAACCCCTAAGCATGGCATTCAAGATATCCTGCAGTATTGAAAGGGCTATGGAGAAATGAGAGTTATGGAGTTATTTTTCTCACTTACTGAAATTCTTGGATTTTAGTTGTTGCTGGCTTAATGCTGTTCTGGCTTTTATTAACTTTTGTATATGAGGTATTCTTTTCATGGTTAAATACATCATTTAGCTCAGGGATGTAGAGTGATGAAAACCAGCACCTGGATAGGATGGTGACAACGTTCAGGGAGAAATGGACATTCCCTGGGAATCATGGACTCTGAAACCAACAAACAAGTTGTCCATTGGTTCCCAAAGCACTTCTTTTATATGAGTGGCTGTCATTTTTTATGGGAAAACAGAGACTACATCTGCAGTTAATAAGAGGATAGTTTGAGTATATTGATTATGGCTCATATTTGAGGTTATATGCTTAGGAAAAAGGGTGTTGTGCTCCTGGCAATAAGCAAAGGTTGAAGTGTACTGCGTATGTACTTCTGTCATTGTAAAATATTTGACCAGATCCAGAAGCCATAGGCATGTCATCTGGAGACTTTCTTCATGTTGATAGGATCTATTAACCACACATTAATCCAACCTTTGAACTCACTTAATATGCTAGTAAGCCCTAATTGTTCCATCTGAGCCATAAAAGTATTATATTACTGGTCAAACAAACCCAGAAATGAAATAAGAAAAGAACAAAGGAGAGGAGAGCAACGTTGCCCTTTTACATAAAGGGGCCTTTGTGATTATGGGCTCTCTGTCCTTGATCTCGGATGTCTGTCTCTATTTATATTTAATGGTTGTTCTGAGACCTGGGACAAGCTTGTCACCATGGGGCTGGAAGTGAAGGTACATTTTCTAAGGAGGAGGTGGCTTTCAAATAATGGCCTAAAACTATTGCAGTGTTCTGTGACAAATCTCCTGTGGCCCTGCCCTAGTTAGAACTCTGGAAATGAAGTTACTTTGGTGTGTATTAGAATAAAGGAAATGTAAGGTTGGAAGAAATCTGAAAGGGCATCTTGTGTAACCTGTACCTGAATTACCTTTAAAAAGCGGCCTCTGTCATGCAGATAAGTCGACACTTAGACAAGCTGGTCAGTGACAGAAAAGTTCTTACTGTATAGAATTCCTGGCATATATTGAACTGAACTCTTATCTTCCTATACCTTCTTCTCATTGCATTTGGGCAGTTATAATGAGAAAATGGAATCTCTCACAAAATGGTTTTTAAATTTTTTTATACATCATGATTTCTAAACAGAAGTAAGCCAATACATCTGTGCTCTCTTGATGATACAGTGAAAAGATTCCAAGCCTTTAACTTTAAAACCTAACCTGTATATTAGTCTGTTCTCATGCTGCTAATAAAGACATATGGAGACTGGGTGATTTACAAAGGAAAGATGTTTAGTTTACTAACAGTTCAGTGTGGTTGAGGTGGACTCAGGAAACTTAAAATCAAGGCAGAAGGGGAAGCAACCCAGTCATTCACATGGTAGCAGTAAGGAGAAGTGCCAAACAAAAGGGGGAAAAGCCACTTATAAAACCATCAGATCTCATGAGAACTCACTATCACAAGGACAGCATGATGGTAAGCGCCTCCATGATTCAATTACCTTCCACCAGGTCCCTCCCATGATGTGTGGGCATTAGGGAAACTACAGTTCAAGATGAGATTTGGTTGGGGATGCAGCCAAACCATACCACTTTGCATAGGCTGGGATGCTACTGCACATAATTTACATCCTTCTGCTTCTGTCCTGACCCCATACAATCCAGTTTCAACACAGCATCTAGAGTTAATTATAAAACAAATTAAAATCTGCCAACATGGTGAAACCCGATCCCTACTAAATATACAAAAAAATTAGCCAGGCATGGTGGCAGGCACCTGTAATCCCTGTTACTTGGGGGGCTGAGGCAAGAGAATTGCTTGAACCCGGGAGGCAGAGGTTGCAGTGAGTTGAGATCCTGCCACTGCACTCCAGCCTGGGTGGCAGAGTGAGACTCTGTCTCAAAAACAAACAAACAAACAAAAAACCACTAAAATCAGGTCACATTATTCTTCTGCCAAAAACCTGTTAATGTCTACATTTCACACAGGGTGTAATACAAAGTTCTTAGAATGGCCCAGGAATCCTCACATGATTGTCCTCAATTACCTATCTGATGGTCTCTCCTAACTGCTGGCCCTGCTCCACCCACAGTGACTTTCTTGCTGTCTCTGGAACATGCCTTTACATAAGGATCTTGACTCCAATAATATTCTCTTACATGGATTAGCTTGCTCTTTCACTTCCTTCAGATTTTTGTTCAGATTTCACCCTTTTGGTGAGGTCCATTCTCTCTATCCTATTTTGAACTGCACCACTCTTCCTGCACTTCAGATTTCTTTGCCATTCCTCCTGCTCCCATAAGCCAATCTCTTTGAATGCATTACTATTTAATTTGCTTACCATTATGTCTGTTGTTTATCATCTGTACCCAAGAATGTGAGCTCATGAGGGCAGGAATCTTTGCCTTTTTGTTCACCAATGTATCCCAAGTACCTAGCATTGTGTCTGGCAGGCATAGTACATGCTCAGCAATCACTGAATGGATCGAACTTAGAATTTTGGAATTCTCCAGCCCCTTCATACTGGATGTTGAGCTTTCCATTCTGTATGTTTAGAAATTGATCTTTGGTTCTTTGTTGAAAATCTTGCCTCAGAGGACATTTTGACTTTTCCTATTTCTTAAGAAATAATAGCAGGATGAGGGGTGTTGTATGTTCATATCTACAAATTATTTATGGTAACAAGCATTATGTTCTGAAGCCCCAGCTATACCATGGACTTGGAAAATGCCAGACTTCACAAGGGTTTGAATTCTGGTCTCATTACTTACTGACAGTAGGTAACTCAGTCACCTATTTGAGCTTGAGCTTCTTCGTTTATAATAAGAGAAATGAAAACATACCTCATAGGGTTTTGTAAAGTTTAAATTAAACGATCTATGTACATCTCTTAACATGGTTCCTAGGCTAGTGTTTTAAAATTTAACGTGTGCATAAAATCATCTGAGACTCTTGGTAAAATACTGATTCTGATACAATAGATCTGCAGTAGGATCTGAGATTATCTGTTTTCAAAAAGATTCTAGGTCATGCTGATGCTAACTGATTCGTCGATCACACTCAGAGTAGTGAGACCCTAGAATGAAGAAGATGCCCAATAAGTGTTTGTTCCCTTTATCATCTTTTTCCCCCTATCTCCCCTCTACTACCTCCAGTTATTTAGGGCCTGGAGACACAAACTTAAAGTGGCTCTCACTTCTTTACTTGGGCTTCAATTCCCTCTTAATGAAATTTCTTCTACCCTTTCCAAGTTGATGATCATTTTCATTGATGGAAAAGTTAGAACTAACCTAAGAATCAAGCAGTTTTCCTTTTCATGCTCATTTGAAGTCTAGCCTAAAGAATTTTATTTTCCTTAGTTTTCTCATGCCTCAGTCATGGCAGACTTGGTTTCCTGGTTCTGATTTTTAACAAGTCCATTCTATTCCTGGTCATTCTCAATGGCTGCATGCCTCCCTTTCAGTTTTGTGTACGAACTTTTAAGATTTGACTGAATCAGGGAAGACCCTTTGCCAAGTGAAACAAAATAACTCCTTATAAGCTCAGGTTTCAGAAAGGAAAAGTTCAAGACAAATTGCTAATGGGCATAGAATTCTGATGCTATTAATTATAAAGTTTATCCCTCTTCTTATGCATAAATGCTCCCCCAGACACACACATACATATCCTCTCTCTTAGCAAGGGAAGACAAAAGTGTTCTATAAACAGAAAAGTGAAAGGGATTGTAGTGATTGTGGAATACCCCAGGAATTTTTCTTTTGTTGTGTAGTTTATACAAAACCATAGATATTGTCCAAGTCCGCTTTGCATGTGAAGAAACTTTGAGTGTATTAGCATATCTGTTAGTATGTGGTGTTGAAGATATGGAATTCATATCACTATTAGAAATTCAAGTGAGCTTCACAAACATTTACAGAACTCCTGCTCTGTGCCAATCACTGTAGCTAACATTACAAAGAAGTTCATGAGTTGGGGGGCCTCACCGTCAATTAGGGAGATTTATACATAAAATAAACAAGCACAGTGTAGCATAATGGGTGTACAAGTTATGAAGATAGCAGACAGAAAGCAGGCAAGGTGTAGGCATAAATGGGGAGAGGGAGGTGGTCAGGGAAGTATTTACAAAGGAGGCCTCGTTATTTATTTATAAAGAATGAAGGTGAGACCTTGTTTCCATTAGATGGCATTATAGCCGAGAAAACCAGGCAAACTAGATTTTTGCCTTCACTCATAATCAAATAATTCTCTTTTGTAAAGTTGCTAGGGAAACTATGCTCATGAGAACATATCATAAAGAATATCAAAGGATCACCATTTTGTTCCTAGAATAAGTGTTTGCTTCTCCAAAGCTGGCCTCCATAAGTGGTGCAAGAGTGTGTCTCCCATTTCTCCCTTAATCCTCAGATCCCATTTCTAAAGGGATGGGATCTCTTGATTGCTTGAATGCAGCTGTCAGGTGTGGGGGGGGGGGCGGCAAAGAGAGTGCCAGCTTCCCCAAACAGGTGCAATGGTAGGGGAAATGATTAAGAGAACAAGGTAGCCTGTATTATTTCCTGCAGGACAGTGCCAGAGTAAGAAGGGAGAGAGGAAGAAACCTGGGATCAGATCTTACTTAGCCCCTTGGACAAGGGAAGTAGAAAAGAAGATTGCATTTAGTTAAATGACCTCTAGTAGATCATTTGCAAAGTCCCTGTAAACTGTAACTTTGCCACTCATTGCACCAAGATGCAGAGTTTTCTCCATCCTTTGAATCTGGGCAGGCCTTGTGACTCGCTTTGGCTGATACAGTGTGGCAGAGTGTTTTGTATAAGCTTTGGAGTCAAGGCCTCAAGAGACTTTGAAGCTTCTGCTCCCCACTTTTTGGAACCTTGAGATGGCTGTGTGAAGAAGTCAGGCTAGCCTCCTTGCAGATGACAGGCCACATGGAGAGAGAGGCCCAGCTGACAGACAGCACAAGTTGTCAGACATGTGAGTGAGGCTCTTGTAACATCCAGTCCCTTTTGAGTAGCAAGACCAGCAGGAGAAATGCCCAGCTGAGTCCAGACCACATTACTGACCCAGATAATTATGAGTGACATTTAAGCCACTATGTTCTGGAGAAGTTTGTTTTGTAGCAATAGATAACTGATGCAAATACCTAACGATAGTGGACAAATTCATAGGCTGGAATCTAAGCAATTTGAAGCTTTTTTTTTTTTTTTTTTTTTTTTTGCCAAGCCTCCAGGACAAGAATAGGAAGAAGAGGATAAAGAAGGGGATAAGTGCTCCTCTGTATGGTTACTAGGAGGCTTGTCATCTGAGCAACTTTCTAAGAGTACTTTCAGTTACATAGGTCCTTTGAAATTCTGCTTTGGCAGCTTGGAGACTTTGATTGTAGGAAACCATTCAAAGCTTTTAACAGCCCTCTCTCCACCTTGGACTTGGCAATATTAAAGGCCAAAGAACTCTGCAAAGTGTTGCTTGAAGGGCTCTTTTTTTACTTGCTTATTCTGTTGAAATCCCAGTTTTCTGTTGTTCTGACCTCTTTTATGAATGTGATGTTTCAAGTGTTCCTTGAGTTTCAACTTGCTATTTCAGCAAAATAAACACCGTTTCTTACTTGCCTTTCATTTCCACCTGGGGCTTAGACTTGATCACACTTAGTTTCACAGTGGGTCATCTCCCCACTCTATCTTGGGTTCCAGTACAAACCACAACCTGGAATGCCACTTCCTCTCACCAGGCAAACGGGATCAGACTCAGAAAATACTCTATACTCACAACCATGACTTACAATTCTTTTTTCATCAGGAGTCTCCTGCATTGCTATTAAAATTACATGGTTATTTTATATTGCTGGGATAGCCTAAAACCTTGGTTATGTCCTGCTTGATATAGAAAGAAGGTGTAAAATTAGTAAATAAAACTTTCTGAATTTTGCTTAGTTTGAGGCAAAGTATGTTAAAATATGGGGCAAATCTCATTCCTATTTCAGGGTCTTTTAATTTAGTATTTTCCAGCTTTTCACATGTTTTTGCACTTCACTCATCTGTCTATTCAAATGTCATTTCCACAGAGAACACTGCCTTGATCATCTAACTGTCCTGTCACTCTGTGGTCTGTTAAGCAGACTAATTTTTTCATAGATTTTCTCACTTTCTAATCTTTTACTATATTTTAATTTGTCACCACAAGGGTAGGATCTTTGTCTTGTTCTCTGCTACATCTAGGACCTATAAATGTGCACAGACCCTAATAGTTCCTCAATGAATTTTTTTTAATAAATAAATGAATCTTTAACAAATCTCCATATTTGCATTATGTATGATTTTGCTAAAATTTCCTTCTGATTCAGGTAATAGATAATACAATTGAGCAGCATATGTTGGTGCAAAGGTAATTGTGGTTTTTGCATTGAAATTTGCCATTGGATACTGGAATACATTCTTAAATAAATGTGGTCATGTTATACATCATTTTAATATGCATTTCTCACTTTTTTGGCTAATGATTTATTTGCTGTTTATACTTATTTTAGTCTATGGAAATGATGTTAGACAAAAAGCAAATTTGAACCATTTTCTTACTCAAATTCAAACTGGGTCGTAAAGCAGTGGAGAAAACTCGCAACACCAACACATGTAGCCCAGGAACTGCTGACAAGCAGAGAGTGTAGTGGTGCTTCAAGGAGCTTTGCAAGGAGACAAGAGCCTTGAAGGTGAGAAATGTAGTGGCCAGCCATCAGAAGTTGACAATGACCAACTGAGAGCAATCATTGAAGGTGATCCTCTTACAACCATGGGAGAAGTTGCCAAAGAACTCAATGTTGACCATTCTGTGGTCATTTGGCATTTGAAGCAAATTAGAAAGGGGAAAAAGCTCAATAAGTGGGTATCTCATGAGCTGACAAAAATAAAAAAAAATAGTTTCAAAGTGCTGTCTTCTCTTATTCTGTACAACAACAATGAACCATTTCTTGGTCAGATTGTGATGTGTGACAAACCCTGGATTTTACATGACAACTGGTGATTATCGGCTCAGTGGTTGGACCAAGAAGCTGAAAAGCACTCCCCAAAGGCAAATGTGCATTAAAGAAAGGTCGTGGTCACTGTTTGGTTTGCTGCTGGCCTGATCCACAAGAGGTTTCTGAATCCCAGTGAAGCCATTGTATCTGAAAAGTATGTTTAGCAAATTGATGAGATACACTGAAAACTACGATTCCTGAAGCTGGCATTTTTCAATAGAAGGGGCCTGATTCTTCTTGACAACAACATCCAATCATATGTTACATAACCAATACTTCAAAAGTTGAACGAATTGGGCTGCAAAATTTTGCCTCATCCACCATATTCACCAGACCTCCACCAACCAACTACCACTTCTTCAAACATCTTAACTACTTTTTTCAGGGAAAAATGCTTCCACAACCAGCAGGATGCAGAAAATGCTTTCTAAGAGTTGGTTAAGTCCTGAAGCATGGACTTTTATGCTACAGGAATGAACAAACTTATTTCTCATTGGCAAAAATGTGTTGATTGTAATGGTTCCTATTTTGATAAAGAGGTACTTGAGCCTAGTTATAACTTAAAACCCGTGGTCCAAAACCAATTACTTTTGTACCAACCTAATAACAAAGGAAAAAGCTCTGTGGCATACCACTAGACAGAACCCTCTCCACTGAATGAGAACAAATAATCAACATGAATAGGCATTAATTACTTAAACATGTATACCTTTTCCTAACAAGATTATCATCCAAGTCATGGTGGAACACTTTGCCTACAGGAGCAGCATAGTAGGGTGACCAACTTGTCTTGGTTTACCTGAGACTTTACTGGTTTTAAAACAAAAGGTCCTGTGTCTGAGAACCCCCTTAGTTTTGAACAAACCAAGACAATTGGTCACCCTAACATAGGATATTTTCCTGTATCTTAGATAAACTGTCAGTGTCAAATCTATGAGTTGTTATTTTTGTTTCCTGTCAAAAACAATGAGATTTGCTTGGAATGCTTTGTTAACGATGTCGTGTTGATAGCTGGTAAGGTTTACAACTCATCTTTAATCACTTCTAGAATTTTTTCCTGGATGAATATCAAGCTAGCTATTTGGTCCCTTCTAATAGTTGTTATTCATATTCAAATATTGGGATATTTGAATTTCAAGTACTCTGCCCAATTCCTTTCTCTCAGAATTTTTGAAACACAGTGGTGTCAAGTTTTTGCACCTGATTGGTCCTTAAGATTTCTGTAAGGTAATACATGCCAGAAGGCATTTGTTGTCAAAGAAGCACAGACATGCTAGGAAAGTCTGAGGATTCATCTCTTGGGATAGTTGGTTTGTTCCTTAGCAGGATGCCAGTTGATGGTAAGGCCAGAGAAGCACATTCTATTGGCTACGTTCTCAATTTGAATCCCTGATCAGTTGGCTATGACTCAGTCTGCATCAAGAATATTTTGGAGTTTTCTTATTGTATATCTCATAATACATTATGTTTTTCACTCAGAGACCAGTTTATGTCAACATATATATATACGTGTATATGTATACATATTTATATATATACATATTTATATATATTAGAATCTAAGAGGGAGGGTTGTGTGTTGTGCTTTGCTTTCATATGGGTATAGTACTTAGAATGGTAAATGTTTACTACACGTTATTATTTCTGGGTTTCATCATGTGCATATGGCCTCATAATGTCTTCACTGCCCCTTACATATTGGTGCCTCTGTCTTGTGTCTGTGTCTCTGTGTCTTGTACATTTATCATCTCTTGAGATAGCTTCTTACCCATAGTTTCAACTACTTCCCATAAGCCTATAAGCCTATGCCTTCCAAATCTGAGTCATACCTCTAGCCTTTACTTTTTCCTGAGCTTCTTATATAGCCATCTGTCTCCACTAAGAATTGCAGCCAACTAATCTCCAGTCTACCTGTGATCTACCTTGTTCCTATCATGTTTCTTATCTAATATTACATTAGGAATATAATACAGATACCTGGCCACAGTTCCAGGTCACAAGAATGCAGATACTAGTCATACCCTAAAATGAGTCCTATGCCAGATTGTGGCAGGCCAGTTGGGGGTCAAGGAAAAAATGAACCTGAAAAAGCTAAGTCATTTGGATACCAAACATGAAGAGGTAGGGAAGAATTTTAGAAGGATGAAGAAGAAAACAGGCATAAGTCAGAAATATGGTGATATAGGCAAGTCAGAGGACAAATAAGGAGGGATTTTACTAATGTTTAGTTTTAGCTGTAGCATTCATCTCTTACATAGTGCAGTTGGTGTATAGCTCCTGTTACTCAATAGACAAAATAGTACTATGTTAGGAAAAATGGTGCATATACCAACCTGACTTCTATATTATATATAATTCCCCATTTTACCAATTGTGTATCAACTAATTCATGCAGCAGACACACATGTAGAATAGTAGGTAATTTATTATCTTATTATTCTTTATCCAGTCCAATGAGGTACCATTCCTGTTTTCTTCTGATGAGAAAAATGAGGACAAAAGTTACATATCTTGTCTAAAGCCATGTAATTAATGTATTCATCAAGATAGTATGGCTATTATGTGGGGATGACTAACCCTGAAATCTAAGTGGTTTAACACAGTGAAGATTTATTGCTTTTATAGTGTTTATTCTCACTTGTGTTACAGATCAAATGGGGTTGATGGGGGGCTGTGCTCCATACAGTTATTAAGAGACTCAGGTCAAGATGATGAAGGCTCTGACACCTTGTACCAACATAATCTGGAACAGGTTTTCATGAAAGCAAAGGTGGAAGTGGTAGGTGAGAAACAGTGTTCTTAACTGCTTCTCTGTTGGCCAGAACTAGTCATGTGACACTAGTGTAACTGGAAGAGAGGCTAGAATTGTGGGATTGTAAATAGAATATTTTGGGAGCACTGTTTTAGCAAACCAGTAAGTGTTGGGGCAGAGATATAAACTCAGGTTTGTTTTGTTCCAATTTCAATACTATTTCTACATTTAACCCTCTGTCACAGGACTTCTGAAGGGAAGGATCTCTGGAATCAAGATTAGATGCCAGGTAGTCTAGAGAGTCTAACAGGACCAAATTGAATATGTCAAATGGGACCAGTCGTGCCTAGAACAAGCCCAGCACCATGGAATAGGAGGCAAGCCATGACAGGAAAGAAGTGGGGTGGTTTTGAGGCAGAGAAAATGTAATCAATAGAGATGTCAAAGTATAAAGGCTAGAGCAAATAAGGATTTGGACACATCAAACTGCAATCGATACAGAGCAAACAAAGATGGATCATGGAATGGGAAGATGAAAGGCAGTTTAAGAACCAACCACAGACTTATCCCGCTTACACTGACAGCAGGCCTTGGAATTCTCTCAATGTGCCAATTGTCAAAACCTGTGCTAGGCAGAAAGTGTCCTAAAAGGATCAAGACTATTGTTTAAAAATCCATTGGTAATTCCGGAGTCCTTCACCAGCAGAACCAGGTGTATCTCTTTGCTGCATGCCAAACTTGTTACTGTCATAAAGCTTTTGCAGATTTTCGAGTATGCTATACTTTTTCAGACCTCCATGCCCTTTACCAATTGGATCCCTTTCCTAGAATGCATTTTTACCTTTTCTCCTTCCAGCTAAAACCTTCTCACTGTTGTCGAAGTAATAGGTACCAGAGAAAGTAGTCTGAACAAATAAAACATGCCTTCTGTTTCCATAGCAACCTGGGCCTGTTTCTATCACTGCATTTATCACATAATCTTTTCACTAGTGGTTTTCTTGTGGGTAAGAGCTTTGTTTCCCATCACATAGCAGAGTTTTGCCCATAGAAGGTGCTCTGTATTCACTGAATGAGCAGAGCTACAGATTAATGTGTTTATGTGCCATTTCATGGCATGAAGTTCCAGATCAGCTCCATGGGTTACTTTGAGAATGAATGTAAACACTAAAAATCAACCTGCAAAGATCAAAAGTGCCTCATGTTATTGTCTGACATAAGGCAAAGCTATGTAAGTATCAACATTTTTTGTTTGCTTCAGAAAAAGCATTTTGTTTAAATATTTATAGTTTTTTAACGATTTTTCATTTATCAGTGTATTATCAGTGAGGCTTGACATGTTTTCAACAGACAACATAGTGCAATAATAGAAAATGGTTTATCAATTAAGGTCCACTCAGGAGAAAGATGCACATCAAGTGTTTTAACTGACACAAATTAATAAAAAGAATTGTTAATCAGGTATTCGAGAACCTAAAAGACAATGTGAGGGTATGGAGGTATAAGCAGTGGTAGTAACAGCAGGAAACTATTGCCTGCCACAGTTCCGAGACTATGTGAACAAAGAAAAGGGCTGAAATGATAAATATAGGCCTTGGAGGACTCTCAGGGAACTGGGACACAGACCTGTGAAGATGGGGTGCCAGCCATTTGGTACTGGTGTCTGAGGGGTTACAATGAGGCTGGTTCTGGATACATGCAAAAGACTACGAACTGGAACTATGTGCTCCTGGTAGGGTAAAGAAGAATCATTATTGGGATGAGACTGAACAAGAAACAGGAGAAAGCAAGCCCTTCCTATGCCTAGAACTTACTGTCTATCTTGAACGCCCCCTAGTGGTAGGGACTAAAAGGGAGTCATTGGTGAGCTGAAATGGGATTGGCAGAGTCCCAGCTTGAGCCTCACAGATAAGTATACACCAGCAGGTTTGAAGCTGAGAGATAATGATGTCCTAATAACCAGTGTGTAGAATAAAGAGAAGTTAATTTTTGCTTCTTAACTTCCATATATGAATTCATCTTTACATAGTTTCAGCATTCTATATTTGATATTAAATCATTTTTTATTTTCTGCATTATATTAATAATTATGTCAATGGTTACATAATGGTACATTGTTTCTGTGGTACCTAATTTATTAAGTTGTTCCCCTAAAGTTGGGCATTTATATAGTTTCTTATTTATGGCTACTATGGATAAAAGTTTAATTAACATATTTGTGTACATACCTTTTTCCTATTTAATATTCCTGAGTGGAATTATTATTTTAAAAGGTATTGACATCTTTATGTGTTGCTTTATTGCTGTTCAAAACTAATTTATGCCATCGTGAGCAATAAACCGATAAATACTGATTTTTAAGCATCCACATGAAATCATGGAAAAACAAAGGCATATATTTTGAAGGCAATGGCAAAATTAATTATAGGATAGAGGGCGTTTAAAACTTTTTAAACATGCACTTTGCTCTTTAAACAGGAAATATGAACACAATGTAAGGGTGACAGATTTCTTAGCTTGGTCTTCCATAGGTTAAATGTTTCCAATGAACTAATTACTTAAGTCAGTAGTTCTTAAAGCATGATCCCTGGACAAGCAACATTGGCATGAATTGGGAACTTGTTAGAAAAGCAAATTTTTGACCTCTGTCTGGGATCTACTGAATCAAAAAGTCTGAAGTTGGAGCTCAGAAATCTGTGTTTTAAGAAGCCCTCCAGGTGACTCTAATGCATACAATTAAGGAACAACCACCATAATATGTATTGTGTAGAGGCAGCTTGTTACTTTAACTCCATTTTGCACTTTGAACATATTTAAATAACTTTTTCACTTTGTATTGAGAAGTTAAAAAACGTAAACATCCGAACATAGGGATATCTTAACATTAAAACGCTTTTTTCTTGCAGCTTGAACTTCCACAAGTATCAGCAAAGTATTTTAAAAAGTGAAAATATGGAGGTCACAACGTTCATTTAGCTTTTACCCTGTGTTTGCAGGCCGACTCTCCATGTCATTCTTGTAGTTATTTGCAGTGGTTCCCATGGCACTGAGGCAAAGGAGTTAAACTGTACTTAAAAAAAAAATGTGAGGTTTGCAAATACTGTCCCAAACACATTAAAATTTTAAAGTAATTAGATCTTGATTTACATGGAACTTTAAATTTTCCCAGCTTTCCATATTCGTTGTGTTGAGATTTCTGATTGTGAAGAAAGAAAAATCTAACTCAAACTAGTGAAGCCAAAAAAATGTTTGGATCATGAACTCAAAGCATGGGAAGCTAGAGGTCCAGCTGGATTCAGGGATGATTGGAACTAGTCATGTGACACTGGTCTAACTGGAAAGGAGGCTGGAAATGTGGAATTTCAAATAGAATATTTGGAATTAAGGACTCTACTTCCTGTCTCTGCTTTTCTCCTGGCTTCTTCCACATACCCAGGAACATGGCTGCCCAAATCTCCTTGGCACAAGTGATAATAATGATATAATAATAATGGGTCTTAATATTTAACATGTTCTAAGTACTATGGTGAGTGCTTTACATATAACTTCCTTAGATTATGTATTATTATACATACTTTAAGAAGACTGAGACTTAAGGGGTTGAAAATTTAATCAAAGTCACAATTAGAAAGTAGCTGGACCAGGACTCAAACTCAGGAAATCTGACTTCAGAGTTCATGTTCTAGATCACTGGGCAATACAGGGTTAGTCAAGTGTGGCCAAAAGGGCCATTCATAAAGAGTTGGGTACTTCCACTTGACCCACGTAATTACTGTAGAGAAAAGAATAGTTTGCAGGAGAGAGTGTTGTTTTCAACAGACAATGCAATATCAGACAACTAAATTCAACCTGTGCAATTAATACTGACTGTGAGGCATGTTTACTACCCACACTTCACAGCTTCAGAAATCTTGAATAATTTCTCTTAGTTAATTCAGAAATTCAATCGCAGAGTTGTAATTAGAATTAGGTCTTTTGACTCAGAGATCAGTGTTCTGCTCATTATAAAATTCTGTACCTCCCTATCACATTCTATTCACTGAATCAACTTGTTCATCAGGGTACCCACTGAGAGTTCTCATTTCTGCTGCAACTGCTGTTCAGCCTTGGCTGGATAGACTCTGTTAACTCTTCTCCTTTTCCCCTTCAACCCACCTGGCTCTCCTTCACTCCCAAGCAAACTAAGGGGAAGCATCTTCTAGGCCCCTGTGTGGTTGCTGAACACCTCCATCATAGGAAATACCTTATTACTTCTACTTATTTATTGGCATGCATGTCTCCTTACCAGAATATAAGTTCAGGAAGGGCAGAATAGAATTTTCATTACCTGTATAACCCAGAAAAGTCTGATGTGAGTCACATATTCAGATTATAATATATACTTGAATGGATAGTTTGGAACTATTCATTTATTTCACAAATATCTTTTTAAAAATATATTTTAAGTTCTGGGGTACATGTGCAGATTGTGCAGGATTGTTACATAGGTATACACATGCCATTGTGGTTTGCTGCATCCATCCTACCGTCATCTACATGAAATATTTCTCCTAATGTTATCCCTCCCCAATCCCCTCACCCCCTGCTATCCCTCCCTTGGCTCCCCTATCCTCCAACAGGCCCTGTTGTGTGATGTTCCCCTCCCTGTGTCCATGTGTTCTCATTGTTCAACTCCTACTTAGGAGTGAGAACATGCAGTGTTTGGTATTCTGTTCTTGTGTCACATTGCTGAGAATGCTTTCCAGCTTCATCCATGTTCCTGCAAAGGACATGAACTCATCCTTTTTTATGGCTGCTTAGTATTCCATGGTATATATGTGCCACATTTTCTTTATCCAGTCTATCGATGATGGACATTTGGGTTTGTTCCAAGTCTTTGCTATTGTAAACAGTGCCACAATAAGCATGTGTGCATGTGTCTTTATAACTGAATGTTTTATAATCCTTTGGGTATATACCCAGTAGAAACAAATGTTATTTCTAGTTCTAGATCCTTGAGGAATCACCACACTGTCTTCCACAATGGTTGAACTAATTTGCATTCCCACCAACAGTGTAAAAGTGTTCCTATTTCTCCACATCCTCTCCAGCATCTGTTGTCTCCAGATTTTTTAATGATCCCCATTCTAACTAGGGAGAGATGGTATCTCGATATGGCTTAGATTTGCATTTCTCTGATGACCAGTGATGATGAGCATTTTCCATGTTTTTTGGCCACATAAATGTCATCTTTTGAAAAGTGCCTGTTCATATCCTTCACCCACTTTTTGCCAGGGTTGTTTTTTCTGGTGAATTTGTTTAAGTTCTTTGTAGATTCTGGATATTAGCCCTTTGTCAGATGGGTAGATTGGAAAAACTTTTTCCTATTCTGTTGGTTGCCGGTTCACTCTAATTGTTTCTTTTGCTGTGCAGAAGCTCTTTCTATTGAACAAGTTTTCTGAAAGATTATGAGAAGATAATGACCTCAGGGGATTCACTGTCTTATAAAAGTCATGGGTCATAAATAATACAAGGTAGGAATTACAATCTAGAATAAAGCAATCTTTCCTAGAGTGAAAACATTCTCCACCCTCAGTGTCAGCAAATGCAAACCAAGAAGGCTTTCCCCTCTGGCACACATTTTTGTTATAGTGAATCAGGCAAAATGGAAATTTTATTAAGTCTCCAATGCCACTACTTAAATTGGCCTCCAATCACCAGGTTATTGTTTTCTATTGGTAATATTAGTTCATTTATCTTTGTAAGTGGACATTTGTATATTTGTACTGAACTAACAAATGTACTTTAGGAAAATACTTACCTTGCTGGATTAATAGTATCTTTTGGGTTGTGGTAAGAATTAAATGAAATATTCCTATAATGCATTCTATGTAGTGAGGGTATTAGTCTGTTTTCATGCTGCTAATGAAGACATTCATGAGACTGGGTAATTTATAAAGGGAAAAAGTTTAATTGACTCACAGGTCTGCATGGCTGGGGAGGCCTTACAATCATGGCAGAAGGTGAAGGAAGAGCAGAGGCACATCTTACATGGCATCAGGCAAAGAGAGAGCATGTGTAAGGGGAACTCTCCTTTATAAAATCATCAGATGTCATGAGACTTACTACCACCAGAACAGCATGGGAAAGACTTCCCCCATGATTCAGTTACCTCCTACCAGGACCCTCCCGCAACACTTGGAAATTATGGGAGCTACAATTCAAGATGAGATTTGGGTGAGGACACAGCTAAACCATATCATTGCACCCCTGGCTTCTGCCAAATCTCATGTCCTCATATTTCAGAACAAATCATGCCTCCTCAACAGTACCCCAAAGTATTAACCCATTTCATCATTAATTCAAACATCCACAGTTCAAAGTCTCATTTGAAACAATGCAAGTCCCTTTCATCTATGACCCTATAAAATCAAAAGTTAGTTACTTCCTAGATACAATGGGGGTACAGGCATTGGGCAGATAAACCCACTCATGAGACTTATTCACAGAACAGCACAGGACAGATTGCCCCCAGAATTCAGTTACCTCTCACTGGATCCCTTCCATGACACACAGGGATTATGAGAGCTACTATTTAAGATGAGTTTTGGATGGGGACACAGCCTAACTATATCAGTGAGTATTCACAATTGTTTTTCTTGGCTGTAGGGATGTTGAATAAGCTTTGAGGATTACGCATTTAAACAAGGAGTATCAATAAAAACATATATTTGACAGATTGAAGCATTGTTCTATTTTAAAGAAATTCTTTGCTAGGCTTCAAGCATGCACATAGGAGCCTGCTCCAAGGCCCCAGTGGTTTTTACATTTTCCTTTCATACTTGCTTGAAACCAGACTTCCTTTCAGCAGTAATGCGAAATCTTAAAGCATCAACTCAAGCAGTAGTTCACAGTTTACCTTGTAAGACAACCAGAGAACTGAATCCAGAGTATTGCCTTACTGGGAATACTTTCTTCCTTTTCCCTATATATTTAACTTTTAATTTATTCTCAGACCTGATGGACACACAACTGAGAGACATGGCTTTTCCCTTGCTGGGCAAGCGAATATATCCAGCTCTTTTCCTTTTTACGTTTAACACCTGTCTTCTGACCTCCTTTAACTCTGGAAGAGGTACAAGTTCATCTATACTAGAGCCTAAAAGAAATGAACATATCAGAGAAAGCCATCATAAAGTATAAAACTCTCCCAGCCTAATAAAGTTCTTAAAAGAATGATGATATTAAATTCTTATGGACTGAAAAGTCATAGTATTTGCACCTCAAAGGGTACAACAGCCTTCAAAAATTTTGGATATGAGAAGAAAGATATTATTTGTAAATTGGAAAACTGTGCCACTAATTTTATTTTTAAAGGTTCGTCATTCTTCTATATGCTGTTTTTGTTTGCTTGTCATTTGTCTACATTGTCAATTTATTTGCATACACTGGGGGCACCTTTTAAGAGAGTTTGGGTAAATAGTACCATGGATTTCTTTTAGTTCTTTTATCATCTTTTTCTAAGTGAAGTCATGTTGAAAAAGACATAAAGGGGTTTTCAAACAGGAAATAAGTCATAAAATATGCAACTTGAGGGACAGGAGTGTAAATAAATGTGGGAGCAAGGAGAGACCTTTCCATTCATTTGCCCTCTTTTATTCTGGTTGGGTGAAAAGGGTTTGTTTAAGAACTGATTGTGGGCATATAAGCTTCTTCCAAGTTGCATAATTGGTAGTTTTCTTTCTAAGTGCCAAAACACACATTACAGATGTGATTCTAGGGAAGTAATTGGCCTTTTACCCCAAACTTTACCTTTGTATATACCATCTATCAAATTAATCATGTTCAGTGGCTTCCTCCTTCCTTTACTCCTTCCTCTATCCCTTCCTAATATGCTGTGCATGTTCTTTTTCTTTCTATCTCCCTTTCTCTTTTCTTTCTCTCCCCATACATCATCCCTTACCACTGTTGAGCCTATGTTCTCTTACCCAGCCTTCTTTTTAAAATTGCTTGTTGTAATACTGACTCAGAGAGCACAATGACTTTCAGCATACGGTTGTTACCTAATGCCCCATAAGTCTAGAGAGAAATGAATTAGCTATTATTTAATTTGTCAACAGGCAGCAGAACCTACTAGTTGGAATATGAAATATAAAGAGGAATCCCACATTTGCTGTTAGTGGAGATGATGAATGCACTATGCTAAGGGTTGATGACTATGTCTTCTCCCTCAGATACAGGCAGATATTACTTCAGTGGGCAATGTATCCAGATGTGATGAATGTGTAATTCTAAATGAGATTGGCTCTGTGGTTGACTGTTATCTGTAGGCCTTTAAACGTTGCAACAGTAATTCTCCTTTTATGCTGGCTGCTCAAGGAAATTTTATGAACCTCAGCACTTTCACTGCCAAAAGGTTAAAGGTTTCCTGGAAGACTGGGGGAAAATGTTCCAAAACTTCTACCTTGCATTCTGTTCTTGAAGGGGTTACGTGACATACCAATGAAGACAAAGAGTCAGCAAAATTCTGCATAGCAAAATAATGACAAATAGTGTCTGGCTTTTGTGATTACAACCAAGGCCATTCAGGCGTACCATAAGCTTTCAGAAAGTCAATAGTTTAAAAAAATGTATTGATTGTTACTAGGACCCTTAGAGAATGGCCCAGAATTTTCCAGTTGATCAAAGATGACATTCTAAGAACAAAAAGCTTTTCCAGGCAAGAAATAATCACCAGAGATGTTAAAATTATGTATAAAATGTGGTGGTTTTATTTGGAAAGGAATGAAAGAGTAATCAAAGTTAGTACATGTACTAACAACAATCACAACATGATTCTCCTCCCCAAATTAGTTTGTTTACTGGTGAGAATAATTTAATACAAGCAATAAAAGATAAAGGCAGATTTTCAAATTATAAAATAAAATGCTGTATATTAAACAATGCTTGATTCTGAGCACATTATAATGAAAAGAACAAGAAGACCCAGACAAGGTTGAGATCAAAGCTCTTCGGGCCAGTTATTAGTAATATGTCCCTGAGAAATTGAACCTCCTTAAATCTGTTTTATTCTCTGTGAAATGGAGATACTGTTTGCTATAGTGTTTAGTGAGTACGTGATAAGAGTTATATTTTTTTACTTTCAATGTGCATTTGATTATTATATGTTGAAGAATTACAGGCTTATTTGTTACGCATAGGGAGCCCCAGAGGCATCCAAATTAAAAAAAAATCTGCTATTCTTACTTTATGTGGAATGCTCTGATTGGGTTTTTAATGGGAAGCAAAAGGACAGACTAGATGGCTTCTCAGGGCTTCTTGGGACTAGGGTGACTTAGTTACTGCAAGCATCTTAAGCATCTATTTCTTGAATAATCCCTATGCAGAGCAAGGCAACACTGTTCCTTTCCACTTTGTGTTTCTTCTTTGGCATCTGTCTTGTGGTCTATCTTTGCCTTAACGGAGCCACCTCCTGATTAATGAGTCCAATGTGTTTGCTACCATACACTCCCAGGAGCTTATCAATATGTCACTTTGAATTACAAGAAGCTTCAGTGCTATATAACGTGCACATGTAGTAGGAACTTTGACTGAATTGGTACCAATAGTTCTGCACAATATTATTTCTAAGCAACTAAATTTCAGAAGAGTGCAAGGGAATTACTTAGTCTTAGTCTTAGTTAAAGATTATCAGAGTTCTAGGTTTTATCTATGACATCATGGCAACCGTGAGAGATGAATTCATTTAGATTCCCTGGGTTATACATTTTGTGCACATAAAATGGATGTATTTGCCTGCTCCCAGATTTGAATGACAATGAAG
Source organism: Callithrix jacchus (assembly GCF_049354715.1). Classification (NCBI taxonomy): domain Eukaryota; kingdom Metazoa; phylum Chordata; class Mammalia; order Primates; family Cebidae; genus Callithrix; species Callithrix jacchus. The sequence goes on from NC_133524.1 coordinate 26,293,755, forward strand.
AATAGCCAAATATACTGCAGATGAAGACCACAAATTATGTAAAATATAAGTCGAGCTTTAAATTCTGTGACTTTATTAGTCAGTTTACATGTCCTCACTCGGACACCAAAAGATGACAAAAATTATTAACTATACTGTTCCATATTTTGGAAGTTGTACAAAATTTGTACTACCTTTATGACTCTCTGCAACTTATTTATTATGACAAGAGTTACATATGAATAATAGGAAAAGGTTTCAGCCATATGCAGGTTGTTGTAGTTAACATTCTTTGAGAATGGAGATTCATACCTAATAAAATCATTTTGTTAAGTAAAGAGGGAGCATCTCATCAGGCATTCAAGAAACTGGGGATTTGATTTCAGATCTATTTATATTTCTGGCAGTTCTCATTAAATGTATGGTTACAGATACTGGAAATATGTTCATGTTTCTTTGTGAAAGCCTTCTTTCTAAGGGGCAAAACATACATTAAAGATGTGATTCTAGGAAGATTTATCTTTTGTCAAACAGGACCCAGTGGAGAAGGATAGAATCTGAAGTATTAAGTCTAAGAAATAATGGGTTCCTGCAGTGGATGGTGGGAAATAATGCCTTCCTTTGGGAGAGGGTGCCAGTGGACTTTGGGAAGCACGTAGGGAAACTAGAATTTATTGAACTCTGTTGTGTTCAAGACTCTGGACATACTATTTACATATATCACATTGCTTAATTATTCCAACAACTAGCATATTCTGTCTCTGCAGGCAAGTTACACAGGAAGCCAAATTAAATTCACAGGGTTCTTTGGTGAGTATGGAATCAGAACAAAAAGAGTTGATTGTATAATATGAATGTTTAATGTTTGTAATAACTTCCCTGTTAAACATATGCCTGCACATGTAGATCAGAGAGGTTGTGACCTTGGGTCTGATCTACCTCACTCCTGGGTAGATTTTGTCTTGGAAAGGTATAATATTTGCCTATTAGACTTTCTCTTTTTTGTGTTCTGTGGCTGACCACCCCCATTCTTATAGACATTGGCCTGGGAGAAATTATTTCTTTGAGATGACTATAGTAGTTAGTTTTTATTGCAAAAGAAACAACTTGAATGGCACCAAACATTTATTTTCAAGCTCCTAGGTCTGTAGGTCAGCCATGATTCAGCTGATCTAGGCTGAACTCATCTAGGCCACATTGGACTCCAGACTTCTGGTCAGGTTCAAATCTGTTCTTCTGTCTTCTGGGGCCAAGGCTAGAGAGGTCATGGCTCTCTGGGATATGCTCTTCTAATGGCAGATGACAGGAGCACAAGATGGCAAGCAGAAACAGTCATGTTTCTTAAGGCCTTAGCTTGGAACTGTCACACTGTCATTTTCCCCACAATCTATTGACTAAATAAAGTCACAGGCCAAAGCTCAACATCAGTAGACTGGAGAAATAAACTCTTATTAAAGTAGTTAAGCTGTTCCAATCTACCACAATCACTGAAGACATTTAATATGTCATGTGTTGTTTATGTTTTAGTTCTCAGAGGACTAGTTCCTTTAGATTCTTGGGAGTGGCAAGGGAGCATCGCATCTTAGTTTTTGCTTTTTATTCTTATCTACTGGAAGGGGGCATGATTGAATCTTCTGCTTTGCTTTTGAGCATTTTTTTCCGTGAGCCAAACTGACTGTTATCCCTGCCACCAGGTATATTAATGCTGTAAGCAATTTTGTAGGAGGTCAAAAACCTGGGGGATGCCTTACTTGGCCTGATGTCAAGGTAGGTGACAGATTCTATTAGATCAGAACCTTTTCCCTTCCTAGTAAATCAGCCTTATCTATCTTTGCTAAAGTTAATTTACTGGACATCCCAAGGCATCAGTGATGTCTGGCCATTTGCGTTTCTACTATACTGGTTGCCTCTGAACATTAAATTGCTCACCTATTTCACTGAATATAAAGATGACTATTGTATTCTGAAAAATTACAAAATATACATATAGTCGAATGCAACAGATGTACATATCAAGGCTAATTATAAAGCTGTAAAGTATTCTACGTTATAAACATAGCACAATTTATTGATCTGTTCTTCTTATGGATGAACATTTGAATCTTTCCAGTTTGGGACTTTTATTAGTCCATTCTGACACTGCTATAAAGAAATACCTGAGACTAGGTAATTTATAGAGGAAAGAGGTTTAATTAACTCATAGTTCCACATGGCTGAGGAGGCCTTAGGAAACTTAGAATCGTGGTGGAAAGGGAAGCAGGCATATCTTACATGGTGGCAGGTGAGAGAGAGCATGCAGGAGAAACTGTCAAACAGTTATAAAACCATCAGATCTCATGAGAACTCAGTCACTATCATGAGAACAGCATGAGGGCAACTGCACCCATGATCCAGTCACCTCCCAGCAGGTCCCTCCCTTGACATATGGGGATTATGGGGATTACAATTTGAGATGAGATTTGGATGGGGACACAGAGCCAAACCATATCAGAACTATTATGAACAATGTTTCTATGAACATTTTTCTATTTTGTAAAATTTTGAACGTTTTTCTATTTTGAAAATCCTGGGGAAATTGTGTTTCTCCTTAGAGTTTCTCTAGGATACAAAATGAGGAATGGAGTCTGAGTCAAAGAATACAAATAATAAATCAGTTATCTGTTTCTCTGTAAAAAAAAATCTTAAGTATAGTAACTTAGAACTACCATCATTTTATTTGCTTATAAATTTTGTGTGTCAGTAATCTGGGCTGGTTTCAGCTAGTCAGTTCTTCTGCTGGTCTCCCTTCTGGGTTTATTACTGTGGCTGCTGGCAACTCAACTAGAATGAGATGGCCCAAGATTGCCTCATTCATATGTCTTGGTGTTATTGCTGTCAGTCAGACCTCTTTCTCCATGTGGTCTCTACTTCTCAAAGACTAGCTTGGTTTTTTTGCTTATCAGTCATATGACAGAAGGGGGGCAAGAGTAGAAACTGTAGGTTTCTTGAGACCTAGGTTCAATATTCCCACTCCATCACATCCATCTCATTCTACTACAGCAGTCAAAGCATGTCATAAGGCCAACTTGGAATGATGAGTTTGGAGAAATAGGCTCTACCTATGGATGGCAGAGCTGAAAGTCCATATTGTAAAGAGGGCATGCCTACAGGAATAGGAAAAATCTGTGGTGATGTTTTGCACAAGACATATCTCTAACTTTACTAGGTGATGATGAACCATTTTTCATGTGGTTGTACTTCAGAATGTATGCACTCATTGGTAGTAAATGAAAATTTTTATTGCTTCATTTTCTTTGCAACTCTTGGTAATGTTAGATTTCAAATTTTTGTCTGTCTGCCCAATATTTAATGGCATATTGTTTTAATTTATATTTTTCTAATTAGTAATTAACTTGAGTATTTTATATTTCTTTGCTATTTGGATTTTCTGTTAGATAAAGTGCCTATGTCTTTAGATAATTTTTTGCTTTTTTATTAATGACTGATGGAAGTTTTTTTTTATTTATTCTGGATACTAGTCCTTTGTTATAAGATTTACAGATTATTTTTCTTTTAATGATGTATTTTAATGAAAAATTCTTAATTTTAATGTAGCTCAATTTCATCAATCTTTTCCTTTTGTTCAGTGCTGTTTGTGATTTTAGAGCATGAAAATCCTGTCTTACCCTGATGCTGTAAAGATAGCCCGTATTTCTATGTAAATGCTTTTAAACCTGTATTTAGCCTGCATTGCTCCTGTACTGCTATGTAAATGCTTTTAAGTTTTCTCTTATGCCTCAATTTTCTTATTAATCTGGAACCAAATTTTGTAGTGGTAGTAGTAGCAGTAGTACTAGCAGTAGTCGTAATAGTGGTAGCAGCAGTTGCTGTTACAGATGACATTCCAATAGATGAAAACCTTGAACTTACTGAAGTTTGAGGGGATTATTTTCAGTTTATTTCCTCACTGCAAAATGGGTTATGAGTTAGGTAAATTGAAGTAAAAGTATCTGCTTAAATTGCTAAACATGAGACAATTCTATGTACCTTGAGGACAGGAGCTTTGGAAATAAGCAAGTCTGGAAGAACCTGAGCCTACCTTCATGTACTTTCCAATCCTGTCATTTTCATAAAAACCTCCACCTGCCTCCTTTGGGGAGGCATGCCTGAGGAGTGAGTACAGAGGAAGAAGCTGAGTGCATTCCTTCTTTTACTTTTCTATTGCAGAATGAAGTGGAAATATTCTTATCTCTGGATGAACTTAGGAACTAGAGAATAATATGCCTGGCCATTCTGATACTTTTCTTCATTGCTAAAGGCATGAGTCAAACTGAGAAACCTTATCTAACCTTACTTTGCTCACATGAATGAGTTCCTTTCAAAACTCTTCAACCATGCAAGGAAGTAATGAATTGCACTGACGTTTTAGAGTGCATTGAAAAGTGAGCCCAGGTAGGTAAGAGTCAGGAGATTTGGATTCCAGGTTCTGCTGCTATTAATGATAACCAGAAAGAAGTCACCCTCATTTTCAGGGCTTAAGATTCATCACCTGCAAAATAAGGAAACTTAACAAAATGATCTTTAAGGTTCTTTCCATCTCTCACAATTACTTATTCCATCATGACAGTCAGTTGCGTGTGTTAAGAGGCAGTATGTTCAGAAGTCTTGCCTACAGGGTCAGCACACTAAAGGCTTACCTAGCTAGCACAAAAGGTCCATGTAGCATGACTGATACACTGTTATGATGTTAAATTAATTTTTGATAGCAGCAACTTACATGGAGTGTAATCATATATATATATATATATATATATATATATATATATATATATATATATATTATATGTAAACACAAAAGCTTAGGGAACAGTTCATATGGCCTGAAAAAAGTGACCTTTGTAGAATCATGTCTCTTTTAGATTCTAATAAAATGCTAATCTGATCTTATTGCTGTAAAATAAACTGATTTTTTTAAATATAAAGATTATTTTAAGGTACTGCCTCACTTATCTGTTTTCATGTGTTGGAAAGATGATTCATGAAGTCTAGCTTGTGAGTAAGGCTTGTCTGGTGGGCTTTCTGAGGAGGCCTTTGGGACTACAGAGTCTCTATTTAAGAGAATGGCAAAGCAATAAAACTTGATTAATAGATACAGATATTTTCCCCCTTCATCTAATGATTAAGGCAAGTGAGATCGTTGTCCGCATTAAAAGCTCAGGCAGTCTTTACCAATTACTCTGTGGAATATTTGACTAAAATGAAGATAAAGTCCTCCTTTAGGATTCTATTATTTTCGAATGCTGGCATTGTATTATTTTGATGCTAAGTTATATACACTACTTGTCAGACCACAAAGGCTTAGGATAGAGACTAAATTCCATTTTTCTTAGCCATTGGGTGCTTCTGGCCTCCTGGAAATTTAAGTGTATGTTCACAGAAGCAAAGTGAATGTCTTGTATTGTAATAATTCCTATAGCTACAGTCATTTTAGGGCATAATTTTATTTTTTAAATCACCTTTTTAATGAAAATTTTACTCTAGAGTCTTAAATGGGAAACAAATAGGCTCCATTCAGGCTCATAACTTTCTATGTTATCCAGAAGGGCCTATTAATTAATTGATCAAGGAAACATTATAATGTAATATTAGGAGAATGGTTTTTGGTCTTAGACGAACAGGTCGGTAACAGGCTATTTGGCTTTGATTAATTTATTCAAACTCTAAGTTAGTGATTGTAAAAATTTAGTGTGTATCAGAATCAACAGGAACATTTTTTTAAAGCACAAATTCCTGGATTCCCCTCCCAGTTTCTGATTCACTAGATGTGGGATGGGAAGACCTAAAAAAAACATGTATTTCTCATAAGTTTCCTGGTGATGTTGCTGGTCCCAGAACTATTGTTTGTGAGTTATTACCCAAGTCCGTTTCGAGGGAGGCTAACAATACCTCCTGCAATGATTGTATTCAATAGTTACTCTTTATGAATGAAGCAAATCCCAAGATATATGACTAATAGGAAAATTTTAGTTAATTTCCTTTCTCAACTACCTATTCTTTCACTAAACACTAAGAAGGTGCTCTGTGGGATATAATGGATGAATAGGGCAAGAACTCTATCTTCATGGATCTTTATTTAAATAAGAAAAAAAACCCCACGTATGTGACAATTTAAAAAATGGATCATTAAACAGTGAAAGGCTAAATTACTTTTTATGTTGACTTATTGGCACTTGAGGATTTGAGAAGAGGGAATAATCACTGGGGCTGGTTACTGGTCAGGGAAGGCTTCACTGAATAGGTGAGATTTAATTAGTTCTGGTGCAAGAACTATATCATCTGCAGGTCAGTAACAGATTATAAAGAATCCTAAAAGCCAGGTGGAGGGATTTAGACTGGAAGTGGTTAGCACTAGGATGAAAAAATACTTTAGGCTTTTGAGCAAAGGATTAATATTATGAAAGTTTTTTTTTTTTTTTTTTTTTTTTTTTTTTTTTCAGGAAAACAAGCCCAAATTGAGTGTTCAGAAAGTTAGGGTGTGAAAAAGTGATACAATTTCCTCCTAGTAAGAGGCTGTTATAGCAGTGGATGCACCAGCTTATCTTGCAATGGGAGCGGCTGGAGTGCAAACTAGATCAACCTTATAGGAAGAGCTTTTCCAGTCTTCGTCTTCTATTGCATAGCTGTGTGCATCTGCTCCCTCACTAGAATGTGGGGCCTATTCCTTCGAATCTCACAGTACCTCCTATTGTGTCTTTCACAGACAGGCGGGTGACTGGCAAATGTGAGCTGAATTAAAGGAGATTTGAAAAGTCTTGTTGATGACCGGTTATGAAAGGGAAAGGACAAAGTAACAAGAATGATAGCTCTGATAAGCAGGGTTTTGAGATTAGTTGTAAAGTTAAGAGTAAACAAAAAGGTTTGGACAGGCAGCCAGTTGGGGTGATAATGATCTTACTATGGGTCTGGCATTGCTATAATGTCCAGGCATCCAAGTGGAAATTTTCAGAGACTGCAACCCATGCAAGTGATCAGGATGGAGGATGTGAATGTCACTAGACTACAGAATTATAGTTGAGGAAGGAATCTCAATTTTACTCCAGTCCCTTACCTAATGCAGGAACTGACTCTATACCCTTGTTACTCGAAGAGTGATTTCCAGATACTCAGCATTGACAAGATGTGACAGCCTGTTGGAAATGAAAAATCTTGGCCCTACTCTAGACCCACTGAATCAGAATCTGCATTTATACAAAATCCCCAGAGGATCTGTGTGGATACTAAATATTAAGAAGCATTATGTGAATACCATTCCTGATTTGTACTAATTGCTTCACACTTCTAGTAAAGGAGGGCTTGTTGTCTTATAAGGTAACCCATTCTCTTTGGACACCTCTAATTGTAATAGTTTAGACCTAGACATACTCTCTGGGGACAATTCTGTAGAAAAACAGTTCTCAATCTTGACTACAAATTGGAAACACCTAGGGAGCTTTAAAAACTAATGCCTACACTACATACCCACTAGAATGGCTAAAATTAAAAAGACTTAACTATTTTTTCCCATAATTCAACTCCTCAGTATTTATCCAAGAAAAATTAAAGTATATATCTACAAAAATATTTGTCCAACAATGTCTATGTTAGCCTCATTCATAACCCCAAATAGGAAGCAATTCAGAGGTCCATCAGCAGCAGAATGGACTTTAAAAATCTACATATAGTCATACAAGGGATTATCACTCAGTGATAAAGAGGAACAAATTGTTGATACATGCTGTAACATAGATGGGCCTCAAAAATATTATGGTGAGGGAAGCCAAGCATGAAAGGCATGTGCTATAAGGTTCCATTCATATGGATTTCTAGAATAGGTAAAAAATAATCCACAGTGGTAAAAATCAGAACAGTGATTACCTTTGGGAGGTGGTCAGGTGAGGATTGATTGTAAAGGAGATTAAGGGAACTTCCTTGGATGAAATGGTCCATATTGTGATGAGGGGAGGGTAGGTTACACACATGTATGCATCTGCCAAATGATATGAAAGGTTTGTGCATTTAATGGTATGTAAATTACAACTTAAAGAAAATTTCAATGCTTGAGTTACACCTCAGAGGTTCTGACTTAACTGGTCTGGGAATGTAGCACAGGCATCAGAATCTTAAAATCTTACCTGATGATTCTACTGAAGAGCCAGGTTTGAACCACAGGTCTGTTGGATATGGAGAAGGACAATGCATGATCCTATGGGTGGGTGAAGAAAGCAGAGCGGGCAAAGAAGATTGAGAAAACAGGAGAAGACACAGAAAAGGAGCACATCAAGGGAACCAGGGGAGAGGTCAAATCAAGGGAAGACTAAACAGAGGAAGAAGTACAGTCACGCTCCACATGATGATGTATCCATCAATGACAGACCATGTATACAACAGTGGTCTTAAAAATTATAATGTATTTTTACTGTAATTTTTCCATGTTTAGATATGTTTAGGTATACAAATAGTTACCATTGTGTTACAGTTGCCTACAGTATTCAGTACAGTAACAAGTTGTACAGGTGTGTAGCCTAGGAGCAATAGGCTATACCATATAGCCTAGGTGTTTAGTAGGCTACAGTATCTAGGTTTGTGTAACTACACTCTAGGATGTTCACACAACAATGAAATTGCCTAATGATACATTTCTCAGAATATATCCCTGTCATTAAGTGATGCACAACTGTACTCTAGAGAATGGAAATGAAGCAATAGGTCCACTCTCACAAGGTGATTGGAATAGAAATATGAGAAAAGTAATAGATTGCAGTGTAAATGAGGAAATTTGTGGTAAGAAAGACAACACAGGCTGGACGCGGTGGCGCACGCCTGTAATCCCAGCACTTTAGGAGGCTAAGGTGGGCAGATTGCCTGAGGTCAGGAGTTTGAGACCAGCCTGCTCAACATAGTGAAACGCCATCTCTACTAAAAATAAAAAAAAAAATTGGCCAGGTGTGGTAGCGCATGCCTATAATCCCAGCTACTCGGGAGACTGAGGCAGGATAATTGCTTGAACCAGGAAGGTGTATGTTGCCGTGAGCCAAGATCGCACCACTGCACTCGAGCCTGGGCGACAGAGTAAGACTCTGTCCCCGCCCCCTCCCCCCCACCGCCAAGAAAACAGTAGGCACAATACAAACTAGAGTGACTTTAAACAGTATGTGCCTGTAAAAACCAAATCTGACTTACTTTTATTCTCATATGAGTAATGAAATATTCCTGTGGAATTCAAATATCCCGAAAATGTTTAGTTGTCATGTCGTTATTGAGGGACAGGTTCCGGAGCCTCCCTCTTTGGGTGGTTGCAAGGGAAGTTCTATATGTTTATCTTGTTTTGCTGCCATTATGCAAGCACTAAATGTCTTTGTTGTAAAGTGGTTTCCAACTGTAAGCTGAGCTCATAGCAAGGGCCCTGGGAAGAGAGTTATCCTAAAGGGTTTGGAAGGTTTTATAACTAACTGTCCTAACATTTCTAAATAGCATTGTAAATATTGGCTTCTGTCAACCTTTAACTGCACACTCCTACATCATATGTTAGAGTTAAGTATTATTTTTTCCAAAGCCTTTCAGGAAACCACACAGAAATTTTGTTTTGGTTCTGTTCTTTGGTGAAAAACTCAAATTGAAACAGTAACTAGAGAATTGAATGAGGAAGAATATGCATGATGGGAAGCGCTTTGAACCTAATGCTTTTTGCTGTACTTGTCTCTTAGCTAATACAAAGTCCCTTAAATTAGATGCAGGTGAAGGACCCTGAAAACCTCAAGTGGGATTTTCTACAGAGGTATTTTTGACCCCACCGTGAGGGAAATCTCTGTGGATACTTCTGGAGAGAAATCGTCTGTGCTCATATTTCAGCTCTCTGTGCACTGAGTGATTGATTTAGGTCCTCTAATAGGAAGAAGGATGAAACATTTCATATGTTATGAATTAATGTTTCAAATTCAATGTTCCATGTCAGAGAAACAGATATGTGCTCATCAGCAGGCTCTCCTGAAGGCATCATAGCAAAGACCACAGAAACATTTGGACAGTCTGTGCCCTATCAAATACCCTTACCTGAATCACATCATTCTTTCCGGGACAGTTAACACAGCAGGCAGTTCAGAGTAATGAGCTCTATTTGATGTCCCTGAAGTTGATCTCCAGCATGCTTGTTGTATTAGCAAGCTGATGTGTCCAGAGAAAGCAGAACAGAAAAAAATAATCAGACCTTAAAGAAATTTGCCTGATTCATAGTGACAAATTAAGGTACTGCCACCTCTGACAGAATGATGGACCTTGAAGCAACATAAGCTTGAAAGTTTAGTTTTCATAAGTTTGCGACGTGGAGCTCTGTCTTCTGTCAGGGGTGGGATTTTCACACAGGGGGAGAATGTTTTCATTAATAAGATCCAAGATTTCCTTCTGTACTCCCAGTTCCCACACTGCCAGCCTCTCCCTGCTCCCACAGCTGTAAGAAGAGATTTGGAAACTTGCTTTATGACTGACTGCCTATTTATATTATGGCCATAGCCTTTTTGTGAATTCTGATACTCTCAGAAAGCAAAATGTTCGGGAGTCTAAATATTGACAATTTAGATGTTTTGTACATGATAAAGTGAGAAAGGAACAGCTACTGGCTTAAAGCTACCTTTTAAAACAGAATTGTAGATTTTGCTTTATTATGTTTTTCAAATGTGGAAAGGGATTATCAGGTTATTTGGTACCTAATTAAGTCCAGTATTGGAATGAAGGACAATTTTAGTGCAAATTTTATTCACGGTTCTTACTAGTTGGTATATTCTGTTGATTTTTGTGATTCAACTACTTAAAGATATGAAATATGCACAGTATTTCTTTTTTAGACTCAAAGGTGTGACAAAGGATGTTAGGAGAAAGGGAAAAGGGAAGATTGAAGTTAGGAGACTTTGAGAAAGGCATGTATCTTTTGGTTTGTTACCAATCTGTCTTCCTCAAGATATTTTTAATTCTCACCTCTGCTTTGTGGGGATAGTAAGTATTTCATAATATAAAGAAGTCCTCGGGCTTCTAAGATATATATATATGTATATACATAGAATTGAACTAAGAGGTGTATGTGTGTGTGTGTATATATATATATATATGTATTTTTTTTCTTAAAATCTAAATCTTGTTCCCAGCATCATTTTTACCCAAGTAACCTTTCTTATGGTAAGGGTTAAGTTATCTAAGACTTAAGCCCGGCAAGCTGGCCTTCCTGGAAAGGAGATGGTCTGCAAAGCTCTATGGAAATTGGTTATGGTGCAGTGCATATGACAGTCCATCTGGGTCAACTACAAGGGTGGCTTAGTTGTCTGCCACTCCACCCCCTACCCATATAAAGACAGTGATAGTTGCTTCCACAAACATGATGGTTGATGTAGTGAATCCTACTGCTAGTTAGCTATCTCATTTGGCTGTAACCACAAGGTTTAGATCCCAACTCACTGATTGAACCAGTGAAGATCCTGGTGCTTCTTTCATTTATTAATGCTGAGTTGACAGGATAGAAGTGGAGCCGAGGATTTGGCAAGTCACATTACTGTTACACTCTGGTCTCTAATTACATTGAGACAGAGATTAATGCTGCCTTAATCAGGCTCAGATTCTGACATCCAGCCCTGTTAGCTCTCTACAGGCTGCCCTAGGATGAATGAGTAATGGGGGACCTGCATATCTGTTGCTAATCCTTTCTCTGAGTTGTTCCCAATGAACGCCGTTCCAATATATGGTGTAAGCACTGCTTGACCATTTGCCCTTGTTTTTACATTATTCTTAGTCTCCATTTTATTCTATGTTAAGACAAAACTAAGGGCATTTTCTCTGTGGACCCTATTCTTGATGAATCCATTAATTTCTAATCTGAATGCTAAAGTTTTCCATTTTACCACCTAAGGTGTCATCTTTCTTCCATGATACTTGGAGTCTGGAGTCACTTTCATCAGTACTCTTTCTAGCTCCTGTAATTCTCAAAGACATCTTGGAATTTCATGTTTAATACAGAGCATTGTATTAGACAGTTTCTAGGTGAGTCACACAACCAAAAAATGACCTTTTGTGTTCTGCAGTAAGAACACTTAAGCTCTATCTAATGTGAATAGTTCTTACCTTGTATCTCCTCCATTGTGGTTGTTAAATATTCAAGGACATCTTATAAGTACCTGTCAATATTAATATTCCTCATTCAAAAATATAAACCTCTAGAGAAGATGGACTGTGTATAGCTACAATATTACTCTATATATGTCTATGAATTATCTTTGGAGGAAGTTGAGCACAGATAAAATAGACATTGAGTTTCTTATACTCAGTGTTTTCTTTGCCTGGCTAGTTTGTCTATGTTTGTTTTAATATAAATGAGTTGGAATAGAACTAGGAGGTGAACATTGAGGTATTGCTCTTTTATCTGGGAAGAGATATTTTCTCCAGACACACTAAAATCTTATTAATTCTGATAAGACTGTGCTGGAATCGAAGAGAATTTTCCTGGCCACTTCACATTGGATCTATCTACCTTTTCTGAACTCATCATGCACTCTGTATTTTAGTGCTTGAGCACAAACCACCTCATTCTGTTCTATTGCTGTTGCATTTAAGTGTCTTGTTTTCCCAAGCAGGTTTCACAATTGAAGATGGAAACCCTTATACTGACATTTCTTTGTCTCCTTCTTGTCATTGTCTAAGTGCTACAGCATAGCACATTTTTTTTTTTAAAAAAAAACTTCATTATGAATGAAAGAAATTACTGAGAGGGAGATGAAGTATAATAAGCAAATGTTATGAAAGAAGTACGCTCCCATCTTCACTTTGTTTTTTTCTTTAGCTAGGAGAGTATCCTTTTCTTACATCAACCTCTTGGGAATTTCCATCTTTGGAAATCCATCTTTGTCTCTTCAGGCACCCCTCTCACAAATTGTCACCTGCTCAAACTTTTCAAGCAAGCTCGTACTATCATCCAGAGTGAAGCTCTGTGTGTTCCTTTCTTAAAATAAAAGAAATTAGAAGTGTCATTAATCAGTACTGACTTTAGGCCTGCTGAGAGGGGATACTGCACTGAGCCCCAATATACAGAGGGCCCTACTATATGGTGGGGGCTTGGGGCAGACTTGAGGTGTTCAGGCAAAGGTTTCTTCAATGTGTATGTGAAAATTTGCAACATGGAATGCAGAGACATCAGCGGAAAGAAGAGAGTGTAGCAGGCCACAGGGACTCCCTACATGGTCATGTTCTTACTGAGAAAATCAAGGACTCCCAGAATTATAAATTAAAATCTTGTCTTCCAGTTTGTTACAAAGACGTATAATATGTTGGCCTCCATGTGTATTCTACCCCAATCCTGCAAATGTTAGGGAAGGATCTATCTGTAATCATCCAAAAATTCTGTGCTTCCCTCACCCCTTTTATTTGCCTGTGTTTTTATTCTTGTTAAACAGAGGTCACCAACACAGTACTTTTTGAAAGTAATGAGGTTACTTTGTCCGCCAGGCTTTTCTTTAATGAAATGTGTAGGTGCACCAAGTGTCTGCAAAGTCTGTGTTTATGCAAATCTTGTATTTCACTCTAGTATAGCTTATGAAAATAATGAACTTGCATGTCTTTCAGTGGTAACCTGTTCATTTACGGACAGTGATTGAGAAAAACAAATGGCTAAATTATTTGAGAATTTTAGACAGTATCTTAGTGTGACCTCTTACAACAAAATACAGTAGGCTGGATGGCTTAAACAACAAACATTTATTTCTCATAGTTGTGGAGACAGGGAAGTCTGAGATCCAGACGCCCACAGATTCGGTGTGTAGTGAGGGCCTACTTCCTGGTTTGCAGGCAGCAACCTTCTTTCTATCCTCGCATCACAGAAAGAGAGTTCTTCTGTTTTTTCCACTTTCTGTAAGGACATTAATTCCATCATGAGGGCCTCACCTTCATGACCTAACTTCACTCCAGTTACCTCTCAAAGGCCCGACCTTCAGATATCATCACATTTGGGATTAGGGCTTCAACATATGAGTTATGGGGGGGACACAAACATTTAGTACATAGCAGATGAAAAGTGCATTTTTAGCTATGTGTAAAAGGGACCATGATAATTTAAAAGGGACCATGATAATTTAAAAGTTGTAAGAAACGATAGCTCAGACAAACATAAGGAGAAAGCAAAAGACAAAGCAGGAGGTGGCATTTAGTAACAATGACTTCAAGACAAAGCTATTTCCTTACCTTGAATGGGAAGCTCTATGAAACAGATAACAGTTCTAACATTAGGCTATACATAAGCAATTACATTGCTGACCTTCCTGTTCAGTAGTTGTTACAAAGTTAGTCTCAATTGAATTTTCATTATTATTTTGTCCCTGTCCTCGACTTTTAGGAGAGGATTTTTTTACCCTCTTTTCATCACATCATTTTTTTCTCTGACACATTTTGTTCTGGGGAAATGTTTTATGGCATTATTACTGTTTTTTTTTTTCCACTCCAAAGTGGAAAGCGTCATAGTTGATTCATCTTCTTTGTCTTGTCAGACACTTCACTCATCTTGACATTTGCAGAAGGCTTCAAAGGTGTGTCTTCTATTAGTAATATTAAATTGCAATTGTGCTTATAATTTGCAACAAAGTTTGAATAGGATGCAAAAAATCTGACTTTGGCATTTGTTAACCGAATGGTGCATTGTCAGCAACCTTGGCTTTCTGTTCTGTTATGGTTGATGGAGAAAGAAAATCACTCTCAAAATAATACCACTTTATTTACTTAGAACAAACATGAATAGACAGTGTTTGTGGTGTTGGCTTTGATTTCCATACATTTCCAGGCTTTATATCATAGTCTTTACACCAAGTGGTTCAGACTCTCTCTTGACCCCTTCCTATACCTCAGAGTGTAACTCTTTATAAAAAAAGTATTTAAATGAGAACAGTAGCCTAGAGAAATTCTTATTATGAATATAAAATATTCACAGCAATCTTGTTAGTTATAACAAAAAAATTGGAAATAGCCTAAAAATCAGTAGGAAAATAAATATATAGTTACACAATGAAATAGTGGACTGCAGGGAACCAGCCCCCACATCATCTGTGGGTACCCCGAGTTCAGTGGCGACAAAGGAATGAGAAAAAGACATAATAAGAACACATCTAGTGGGACCGGGGGGCATCACTTGTAGGGGAGGCAGTGAAGGCCCTGAGCTCTGGTTTCCACTGTATTTATTGTTTACAATCACTTTGATCTATAGGGTAGGGGTGGAGTGATGGTGGAGAGAAGGTGACGTGATGGTGGGGTGAATCAATGAGCCAGAACTGGTGTGTCATTCTAAAGATTGATAGTAGCGGTTTGGGAGTTTCACAAAACAAGAACACATGGTTATCTTTACCCTATTATTTATGTGCAGCTGGTGGAATACGGGCCTTACAAGGAGCCTACAAGTCTGGTTACGTCTAGGTGCTACGAAGGAGTTTTACATCCTTGAGCACAATGTTTATGGTAACAGAGCCTAGGTCACCCTGCACCAGAACATGAGGCATGGAGAAGTTTGCCTCCTCACAGTTTGGTGTGGTTCATTGTTCTCAGTTTATATGTTACTGAAAAACCAATTTATGTAGGCACTCTAAGTTTTTTCTCCTTTGCTGCTTCCCCCAATACTGGACAAAAATGAGAATGCACTGACTAAACATGCATGTATTAGCATGGACAAATCTCAAGAGCATGTTGAGAAGAAAAATGTTGCAAAGGAAAGCACACAGTATGTGTGGCTGGCATTGCTGCTTTTCTCTGACATCTAGTTCTTCTCTCCTATGGGGAGCATCAGAGGATTTTATATCTATTTTCTCTTGAAGTTAGATATGGTCCCGTTACATGCTTCCACTGGTAAAATGTGAGTAGCAGTGATGTCTGTCACTTCATGGAAGCATTTAAGTGCTTCTTTTTGGTGCAGGCCTCTCTTTTTCTCTCCCTATGTTGGTGATTGTGGAAATACATCAATGCATGTATTATGTGGAGGCATAATGCCGAGTCACCATATGAGGGAAGCTATCCTAGGGAGTTGCCTGGACCCATATAGATTTCAAGAAAAAAAGTAAATCTTCATCGTTTTAAGCCACTGAGATGGTACTGCTGAGTGTGGGGGAAGCTGGAGTGTTTACCCACCAACTTCTATTTCTCATTAGTTGTAAGTGTTTAATCTGTGGCACTTTAAGGCTGCCCAAGTTCCATCACTGAGTAAGCCCTGGCATATGGAAATAGAGGAACTTGAGTGGTTTCAGTGAGAAGCTGTTAGTGTGCACATGAATTGTCTATTGAAGCTCTGGGTAAGGTCAGAGGTAGACCAAAGGAATAAGGGACAGTGCATCTGCTATGGGATCATACAGTCAAATATGCACATATGCTACTTATTGTCAAGTACAGATACATTGTTTCTGTTTTGTTAACAATTTTTTTGGGGGAGTTAATTATTGTATTTGGAAATGTTGAGGGAATGGCAAGAGAATATGGTGGAACAAAATTGTGTAGGTGAAAGAGTAAAAAAATAGAAGAAAGTGAGGACTATGGACAGTGGTGATGGGAGGAGTGAAGGGGATGTGCAAAGATGTCCGTTCTTATTTCCTAGGTATAATTTTTTAAGTTACCAATTAAGAGATGAGTTGTTTTTCCTTGGGCATTTGCCCTATATTTGTGTGTTGTTGTTGCTAGGAGAATTATAACAAGTTACATATGGCCTCTAGCTCAAAAAAGTTTGTACAAACTCAATTATAAAGCAAAATAAATCAGTATTCATTTCTGTTAAGTTAAACTTTGTTAAACCATTGGAGCTGAATATCTTTTAGACTTGTAAATTTTTCAGATTTTAGAAAAGTAATATGGCTTATGTATTTTATATTACTTATAACACCCCAGGAGGATCTGGAATCTCACCACCTCATCAAATACATTGATGCATTAAAATGTAGAAGTGTCAAACAAAGTGGGATAGAGACTATAATCAGTCTCTTATCAGTTTAAACCAGGTTTTGCTGACAGATGAGTTCAAGTTGGATAAAGTTTGGCTGACAATAGAGTTAAGAAAAATATTTGTTTTTAGGGCCTTATGAATTATGCAATAGTGTATAGTAAAATATAGACATTAATCTACTTTTAATAATCACTAAAGAGACTGTGTGTGGTGGCTCATGCCTGTAATCCCAGCGCTTTGGGAGGCCAAGGCGGGTGGATCACCTAAGGTAGGGAGTTTGGGACCAGCCTGGCCAATGTGGTGAAACCCCATCTCTACTAAAAATATAAATATTAGCCAGGCATGATGGTGGGTGCCTGTAATCTCAACTACTCAGGAGGCCGAGGCAGGAGAATCCTTTGATTCCAGGAGGGTGGAAGTTGCAGTGAGCCGAGATCACACCACTGCACTCCAGCCTGGGTAACAAGAGCACAACTACATCTTAAAAAAAAAAAAAATCACCAAAGGAATAAATGAACTAAGAGCTTTAGTATGGTAGCCAGCCTCTAAGATGGCCCTCAATGATTCTCACTTCCAATCTAAATAAGGTTGACCTGTGTACCCAAGCGAGTATTGCAGAAATGACCAAGTGTGAATTCCGAGGGTAGGTCATAAAAGACATGTGACTTCTGCCTGGCCTTTTCTCCTCAATTGCTAGCTCTGGGAGAAGCCAGCCAGCATATTTTGAGGATACTCAGTGATGCAAATGAGTAACTTTGTAATCCAATCCTCCAGCTCTTGTCAAGCCTTTTGATGACCTCAGCCCTAGCCAACATCTTTTTTTTTTCTTTTTTTAAATTGCATTTTAGGTTTTGGGGTACATGTGAAGAACATGCAAGATGGTTGCATAGGTACACACGTGGCAGTGTGATTTGCTGCCTTCCTCCCCTTCACCTATATCTGGCTTTTCTCCCCATGCTATCTCTCCTTAACTCCCTACCCCACCCTGTCCCTCCCCTATTTCCCCACAACAGATTCCAGTGTGTAGTGCTCCCCTCCCTGTGTCCATGTGTTCTTATTGTTCAACACCTGCCTATGACTGAGAACATGAGGTGTTTGATTTTCTGTTCTTGTGTCAGTTTGCTGAGAATGATGGTCTCCAGGTTCATCCATGTCCCTACAAAGGACATGAACTCATCGTTTTTGATGGCTGCATAATATTCCATGGTGTATATGTGCCACATTTTCCCTGTCCAGTCTATCGATGGGCATAAGACATTGAACCAGCACCACCTAGCTGAGCTGTACCGAGATTCTCTACCCAAAGAAACTATGTAAGCTAATAAAACTTCCTGTTTTAAACTCCTAAACTTTGAATTAAAATTTTTCTTACAGCAATAGATAACTAATACAGATTTGGGTACCTAGAAGTGGAGTGCTGCCATAACAAAAACCTAAAATATGGGAGTGACTTTGGACTCCCTAAAACCTAAAATATTGGACCTAGGCTATAAATAGGTGGAAGCTGGTTAGGACATTGAGGAGAGTGTTAGTGAAAACCAGGCATGTGCATAGACTACTTTAGAAGTAGATCCTCTAACTCTACTCAAGTCTTAAGATGACTGTAGCACCAGCTGACATCCTGGCTGATACCTTTTGAAAGACTTTGAGTCAGAACTACTCAGCTAAGAGATTCCTGAATTCCTCACCCACAGAAACTGTGTGCATATTTGTTGCTGTTCTCAATGGCAAAGTTTCAGGGTAATTTGTTATATAATAATAGATGATCAGTATATATAATAAGAATAAAGACTTATAAGCTGGTAATGAGAAATCATAGACCTCATGGTAATTCTCCAGTAGCTATAAATTAGTTACTAAACTTTTCCTTTCTGTTATGAAGAAAGTATTTGCCACATGTTTGCATGTAATATGTATAGCTCCATAAATCTCAGATGTATTATTTATATGCTTAGATTAAAAACTACTAAAGCTCATTCTTTTGTTAGCAACATGAGAATCAGCCTACAAAAAGCTGATCTCTGTGTTTAAGAGAGAGCTATTCTGTTCTATTTATTTTTATTTTGATAGCTTTCAGGGTACAAGTGGTTTTTAGATACATGGATGATTTCTGTAGTGGTGAATTCTAAAATTTTAGTGCACCCATCACTCAAGCAGTGTATACTCTATGCAATATGTGGTCTTTTATTCCTCACAATCCCCTTCCAACTTCTCCTATCTGAGTCTCCAAATTCCATTATATTACTCTGTATGTCTTTGCATCCTTATAGCTTAGCTCCCACATATAAGTGAGAATATATGGTATTTCATTTGTCATTCCTGAATTACTTTGTTTAGAATAATGGACTCCAGCTCCATCCAAGTTATTGTAAAAGACATTATTTAGTTCCTTTTTATGGCTGAGTGATATTTCATCGTATATTTGTGTATACATACATGTATATGTATATACACAATACACACATACATATGTATACACACACACCTCACATTTTCTTTATTCACTCACTCATTGATGGGCACTTAGATTGGTTCTATATCTTTGTAGTTTTGAATTGTGCTGCTATAGACATGTGTGTGCATGTGTCTTTTTAATATAATGACTTCTTTTCCTTTGGGTGGGTACCCAGTAGAGTGGGATTGCTTGATTGAATGGTAGATCTACTTAGTTCTTGAAGTAATCTCCATACTGTCTTCCGTAGATATTATACTAATTTACATTCTCACCAGCAGTGTGAAAGTTTTCCCTTTTCACCACATCTATGCCATTATCAATTGTTTTGACTTTTTAATTATGGCCATTCTTGAGGATTGAGGTGGTATCTTACTGTGGTTTTAATTTGCATTTCTCTGATGATTAGTGATATTGAGTATTTTTCATGTTTGTTGGTTTATTGTATATCTTCTCTTGGCAAATTTCTTTTTGATCTTCTTTTGATAAATGTCTATTCATGTCCTTTGCCCACTTTTTGATGCAATTATTTGTTTTGTTCCTCCTGATTTGAGTTCCTTGTGGATTCTGGATACTAGTCCTTTGTCAGATGCATAGTTTGCAAATATTTTCTCCGATTCTGTGGGTTGTCTGTTTAATGACTTTGTTTTTCTGTGTAGAAGCTTTCTAGTTTAATTAGGCACCATTTATTTTTGTTTTTGTTGTATTTGCTTTGGGGTTCATGAATTCTTTACATAGACAAATGTCCAGGAGTTTTTCCAATGTTATCGTCTAGAATTTTTATAATTTCAGGTCTTAGATTTAAGACTTTGATCCATCTCGAGTTGATTATTGCATAAGGTGAAAGATGGGGACATAGTTTCATTCTTCTACATGTGGCTTGACAATTTTCCCAGTACCATTTATTGTATAAGGTCTTTTACCAATTTATGTTTTTGTGTGCTTTGTCAAAGATCAGTTGGCTATAAGTGTTTGGCTTTATTTTTGTGTTTTCTATTCTCTTCCATCGGTCCAAGTGCCTGGTATTTTTATACCAGTACCATGCTGTTTTGGTTACTATAGCCTCGTATTAATAGTATAATCTGAAGTTTTGTAATGTGATACCTCCAGATTTGTTCTTTTTGCTTAGTATTGCTTTGGCTATTCAGACTCTTTTTTTGGTTCCAGATGAATTTTAGAGGATTTTTTTCTAGTTGTTTGAAAAATGATGACGGTAATTTGATGGGAATTGTATTGAATCTGTAGATTGCTTTGAGAAGTATGGTCATTTTCACAATATTTTTTTTTCCTATCCATGAGCATGAATATATTTCCATTTGTTTGTGTCATCTATGATTTCTTTCAGTAGTGTTTTCTGGTTTTCTTTGTAAAGATGTCTCACCTCCTTGGTTAAGTATATCCCTAGTTATTTTACTTTTCTTGCAGCTGTTGTAACGGCATTGAGTTCTTGATTTGATTCTCAGCTTGGTGGTTGGTGGTGTATAGCAGTGCTACTGATTTGTGTACATTGATTTTGTAACCTGAGAATTTACTGAATTTCTTGAACTTGAACTCCTGACCTCAGGCGATCCACCCACCTCAACCTCCCAAAGTGCTAGGATTACAGGCGTGAGCCACTGCGCCCAGCCAAGAATTTACTGAATTTCTTTATCAGATATAGGAATCTTTTGGATGAGTCTTTAGAATTCTTTAAGTATATGTTCATATCATCAGAAAACAGCAATAATTTGACTTCCTCTTTTCCCATTTGGATGCCCTTTATTTCTTTCTCTTGCCTGATTGATCTGGCTAGGAGTGGTAAAAGTGGAGATCCTTGTCTAACTCCAGTTCTCGGGGGAATACTTTCAATCTTTTCTCCATTCACTATGATGTTGGCTGTGGGTTTGTTATATATGGCTTTTATTATTTTGAGATAAGTCCTTTCTATGCCTAGTTTGCTGGCATTTTTATCATAAAGGAATGTTGGATTTTACTGAAAGCCTGTTCTGCATCTATTGAGATGATAATATGGTTTTTATAATTCTGTTTATGTGATGTATCATGTTTATTGACTTGTGTATATTAAACCATCCCTGCATCATTGGGATGAAACTCACTTGGTCATGATGTATTATCTTTCTCATGTGCTGTTGGATTTGGTTATCTAGTATTTTGTTGAGGATTTTTGCATCCATGTTCACCAGGGATATTGGTCTGTGGTTTTCTTTTTATGTTGTGTCCTTTCCTGGTTTTGCTATTAGGGTAATACTGCTTCATAGAATGATTTAGGGAGAATGCCCTCTTTCTTTATCTTTTGGAATAGCCTCAGTAGGTACCTATTCCTCCTTGAATGTTTGGTAGAATTCAGCTGTGGATCCATCTGATCCTGAACTTTTTTTATTGGCAACTTTTAAAGAATTAAACACTTTTCAAAAGAAGACATATATGTGGCCAAGAAACATATGAAAAAATGCTCATCATCACTGGTCATTAGAGAAATGCAAATCAAAACCACATTGAGATGCCATCTCATGCCAGTTATAATGGTGATCATTAAAAAATCTGGAGACAACAGATGCTGGAGAGGATGTGGAGAAATAGGAACACTTTTACACTGTTGGTGGGAATGCAAATTAGTTCAACCATTGTGGAAGACAGTGTGGTGATTCCTCAAGGACCTAGAAATAGAAATTCCATTTGACCCAGCAATCCTATTACTGGATATATACCCAAAGGATTATAAATCATTCTATTTTAAAGACACATGCACATGTATGTTCATTGTGGCACTGTTTACGATTGCAAAGACCTGGAACCAACCCAAATGCCCATCAATGATAGACTGGACAAAGAAAATGTGGCACATATACACCATGGAATACTACACAGCCATAAAAAATGATGAGTTTGTGTCCTTTGTAGAGACATGGATGAATCTAGAAACCATCATTCTTAGCAAACTGACACAACAGAAAATCAAACACTGCATGTTCTCACTCATAGGTGGGTAATGAAAAGTGAGAACACTTGGGCACAGAGAATAGAACAACACTCATTGGGCTAGGTTGAAGGCTGGAGGGGAGGGACGGGGTGGGGGAGGATGTGTAGGGATAACACTGGGAGAAATGCCTGATGTAGGTGATGGGGTGTGAGATGGAGATGGCAAACCACTATGGCATGTATATACGTATGCAATAGTCCTGCAGGATGCAGGATATGCACATGTACCCCAGAGCCCAAAGTACAATAAAAAAAAATTACTGATTCAGTCTTTCTGCTTGTTATTGGTCTGTTCAGGGTTTCTATTTCTTCGTGATTTAATTTAGGAGGGTTGTATGTTTTCAGGAATTTATTCATTTTCTCCAGATTTTCTAGTTTGTGTGTGTAAAGGTGTTTATAGTGGTCTTGAATGATCTTCTGTATTTCTGTGGTATTGGTTGTAATGTCTCCAGTTTTCTTTCTAATTGAGCTTATTTGGATCTTCTCTTTTCTTGGTTAATCTTGATAATGGTATATCAATTTTGTTCATCTTGTTCAAGAACCAGCTTCTTTCTTCACTTTCATGTACTTTTTGGATTCAATTTCATTTAGTTCTGCTTTGATCTTTGTTATTTCTCTGGCTGGGTTTGGGATGAATTTTTTCTAGTTTATCTGGTTCCTTGAGGTGTGATAGTAGGTTGTTGATGTGTGTTCTTTCAGACTTTTTGATGTAGGCATGAACCTTCCTCTTAGTGCTGCTTTTGCAGTATCCCAGAGGTTTTGATAACTTGGGTCACTATTCATTTCAAAGAATTTTTAAATTTCCATCTTTATTTCATTGTTAACCCCCAAATCAAGTACAAATTATTGAATTTCCATGTATTTGTATAGTTTTGAGGGTTCCTTTTGGAGTTGATTTCTAGTTTTATTCCACCATGGTCTGAGAATATACTTGATAGGATCTCAATTTTCTTAAGTTTATTGAGACTTGTTTTGTGGCCTATCATTTGATCAGTTTTGGAGAATTTTCCATGTGCTGATGAGATGAATATATTCCACAGTTCTTGGGAAAAGTATTCTGCAAATATCTATTAAGTCCATTTGTTTCAGAGTATAATTTAAGTTCATTGTTTCTTTTCTGACTTACTGTTTCATGAATTTTTCTAGTTTTGTCAGTGGAGTACTGAAGTACCCCACTATTACTGTTTTGTTGTCTATCTCATTTCTTAGGTCCAGTAGTAAGTATTTTATAAATCTGTAAGCTCCAGTGTTGTATGTAAATTCAGGTTTGTAATATCTTCTTGTTGAATTGATTTTTTAAAATTAGGATATAATGACCTTCTTTGTCTTTTTAAACTGTTGTTGCCTTAAATTGTGTTTTGTTGTCTGATATAAGAATAGTTATTTCTGCTTGCTTTTGGTTCCTATTTGCACAGGACATCTTGTGCTTTTTTTATCTTGAGTTTATTTAAATCCTTATGTGTTAGGTAAGTCTGTTGAAGCCAGAAGATAATTGATTTGTTTTTTTTTTTTTAAATCCATTGTGCCATTCTATATATTTCAAGTGGAGCATTTAGGCCATTTATGTTCAACATTAGTATTGAGATGTGAGATACTGTCCTATTCATCATGTTAGCTGTTACCTACTTGGTGTGTGTGTGTCTGTGTGTGTTGTTGTTGTTTTACTGGCCTTGTGAGTTTTATGCTTTCAGGATATTCAATTTGGCGCATATCAAGCTTGTGTTTCAAGATTAAGAACTCCTCTTAGCATTCCTTACAGTCCTGGTTTGCTAGTGGCAAATTCCTTCAGCATTCGTTTGTCTGAAAAAGACTTTATTTCTCCTTTATTTATGAAACTTAGTTTTGCTGGATACAAAATTCTTTGCTGACAGTTGTCCTGTATAAGGAACCTAAAGACAGGACCCCAAACCATGCTAGCTTGTAAGATTTCTGCTGAGTATTTTGTTTTAAAAATGACTGAATTTCTGTGGAGGCTTTCTTTTCCTTTCCCTTTAAGGTCAGAAATATAAGGAAAAAAAGAGTCAAACAATATGTCTGTCTCTAGATAATGAAAATGGAAAAAAAAGTTTCTTTAGCAGTTAAGCAATAATATCAATTAATGCTTCCTTTCCTGACAAAAAGTCTGTACCATGAAAGAAGTTTCTTTCTTTTTTTTTTTTTTTAATTTTTGAGAAGGAGTCTTACTCTTTCACCAGGCTGGAAGGCTGGAGTGCAGTGGCATGTTCTTGGCTTACTGCAACCTCTGCCTCCCAGGTTCAAGTGATTCTCCTCCCTCAGTCTCCCGAATAGCTGGAATTACAGGCACACACCACCACGCCTGGCTAATTTTTTTTGTATTTTAGTAGACATGGGATTTCACCATGTCGGCCAGGATGGTCTTGATCTCCTGACCTCATGATCCACCCAACTCGACCTCCCAAAGAGCTGGGATTACAGGTGTGAGCCACCACGCCCAGCCAAAGAAGTTTCTTTACTATAGCTCTGCAGAGTTAGGATTTTAGCAAGTATGCTGAGATTCCGGACTACGAAGAGCAAGGAAAATTTTTCTGTAAATGATCACACAGTAAGTATTTCCAGCTTTGTGGGCCATGAATTTTCTCCTCCCCCCAGTCATCTTTGTTTGTGTATAATTGAGAAATAATAATTATATGTATTTATGGTATACAGTGTGATGTTTTTATATACATATACATTGTCAAATGATTACAACAATCAGGCTAATTAACATATCTTTTGTCTCACATAGTTACCATTTTTTCGTGGTGAGAATATTTAAGATTTACTCTTTTTGCAAATCTCAAGCATATAATACAGTGCTGTTAACTATAGTCACAGTGCTGTACATTAGATTACCAGAACTTATTCATCCTGCATAACTGAAATGTATGCCTCTGCATAACTGAATATCTTTGCCCAACATTCCCTCCAACCTTCAATCTCTGGTAACCACCATTCTTCTCTCTGCTTCTATGAGTTCAAGTTTTTTAGATTTCACATCTAAGTGATATACTGCAATGTTTGTTTTTCTGTGCTTGGCTTGTTTTACTTAGTATGATGTCCTCTAGATTCATCCATATTGTCACAAATGAGAAGATTTCCTTTTTTAGGCTGAATAATACTCCATTGATCTACATATACCACATTTTTATTATTCATTCATCAACTGATGGACGCTTAAGTTGATAACCTATCTTGGCTATTGTGAATGATGCTTCAATGAACATGGGAGCACAGACATCACTTTGAGATACTGATTGCATATCTTTTGGATATATACCAAAAAGTGGGATTGCTGGATCATATGGTAGTTCTATTTTTATTTTTTAAAGGAATCTCCATCCTGTTTTCCATAATTGCTGTATCAATTTATGTTCCCAGCAACAGGCCACAAGGGTTCGTTTTTCTCCACATCCTTGCCAATGCTTATCTTTTGTCATTTTGATAATAAGCATTCTGACAGGTGTGAGGTGATATCTCATTGTTGTTTGATTTGCATTTCTTTGATTAATAATAAACATTTTTTCATATACCTGTTGGTCATTTGTATGTCTTCTTTTGAGAAATGTCTATTGAATTTCTTTGCCTATATTTAATTATTTGTTTTCTTTCTATTGAGGTTGAGTTTCTTATGTATTGTGAATATGATCCCCTTATCAGATGCTTGGTTTATAAATACTTTCTACCATTTTGCAGGTTGTTGTATCACTGTTGTTTCCTTTCTTGAGCATTAGCTATTTAGTTTGACATAATCCCACATATTTATTTTTGTTTTTGTTGCCTGTGCTTTGGTATCATAATAAAACAAAATCATTGTTCAGACTGTTTTACAGTATTAGGTCTTATATTTAAGTCTTTATTCCATTTTAAGCTCACACACACACACACACACACACACACACACATACACATATATTTGGTAAGATAAATGTCCAATTTCATTCTCCTGCCTATGTATATTGCGTTTTCCCAACACTGTTTCTTGAAGACATGATTATTTGCCCATCATATATTCTTGGCACCTTTGTCACAGATCAATTGCCAAAAATGCATGGATTTATTTCTGGGATCTCTTTTTCTAATGGTTTGTGTATGTGTTTTTACACCAGTATCATACTATTTTGGTTGCTATGGCTTTGTAGCATGTTGTGAAATTAGTATGATATCTGTAGCATGTTGTGAAATTAGATAGTATGAAATATCCAGGTTTACTTTTTATGCTCAAGATTGCTTTGGTTATTCATGGTCTTTAGTGGTTATATATGAATTTTTTAATTGTTCTTTCTATTTCTGTGAAAAATGACATTTGGAATTTTGATAGGGATTAGAATGTTGAATCTGTAGATTGTTTTGGGTAGTGTGGACATTTTAACAACATTAGTTCTTTTAATCCATGAACACAGAATATTTTCTCATTAATTGGTGACTTGAGTTTTTTTCATCAATGTTTTATAGATTTCAACATGCATAAGTTTTACCTTCTTGGTTAAATTTGCTCCTAAGTATTTTATGTTTTGATACAATTGTAAACGGGGTTGTTTTCTTAATTTCCTTTTTGGGTAGTTCATTGTGTATATAGAAACACAACTGATTTTTATATGTTGTAACTTTAATGAATTTATTTATTAGTTATAGTAGTTTTTGATGGAGTCCTTAGGGTTTTCTATATATGAGTATGTAATCTGCAAATGGATAATTTTACTTTTTCAATCCTAATTTGGGTGCCTCATTTCTTTTTATGGCCTACTTAATCTGGCTAAGATTTCTGGTATAATACTGAGTAGAACTGGCAAGAGTGGGCTTCCTTGTTTGTTCCTGATCTTTGAGGAAAAGCTTTCAACTTCTTATCATTGAGTATGTTAGTCTATAAGCTTATCATATATGGCCTTTTTTTGTGTTGAGATACATTCCTTCTGTGATTAATTCATGGTCTTTAGCCGTTGAGAGATTTTTTAAAACCATAAATAGATGTTGAATTACGTGGAATGCTTTTTCTGTACTATTAAGATAATCATATAATTTTTATCCTACATTCTGTTAATTTGATGTATCAAATTGTACATATTGAACCATCTTTGTACCACAGGGACAAATCCTACTTGATCATAGTATGTCATTCTTTTAATATGCCGTTGAATTAGGTTTGCTAGTGTTTTGATGAGGATTTTTGCATCTTTGTTTACCAGGGTTGTTGGCCTGTAATTTTCTTTACTTGTAGTGTCCTTGTCTGCCTTTGGCATCAGGGTTATGCTGGCCTTATAAAATGAGTTTGGAAATGTTCCCTATTCAATTTTTTTGAAGCCTTTGAGAGAGATTGAAATTCATTCTATTATAAATGTTTGTTAGAGTGTGCCAGCTTATCCATCAGGTCCTGGACCTTTTCTTTGTTAGGAGGTTTTGATTACTGATTTCATCTCCTTACTCTTTATTGGTTTCTTCGTAGTTTTTATTTTTTCATGATTCAGTCTCGTAGGATGTGTTTCTGGGAATTTATCCATTTCTTTTAGGTTATCTCCTTTGTATAATTGTTCATCGTAGTCACTTATGATCCTTTGTATTTCCTTGTTACCAGTTATGATGTCTCCTCTTGAATTTATAATTTTACTTATCTGAGAGTCATCTCCCATTTTTCCATTGTATAATTGAAGATTTGTCAATGGTATATTTCCAAAATCAAATACTAGTTTTGTTGATCTTTCCATTGTTATTCTAGACTCTATTTCATTTATTTCTGTTCTAGTCTTTATTATTTCCTTACTTCTGCCAACTTTGTATTTAGTTGCTTTTTTCTAGTTATTTGAGGTGCAACATTAGATTCTTCATTTGAAATATTTCTCTTTTTTTTTAAATGTATGCACTTGTCACTATAAACGTCCCTTTTAAAACTGCTTTTACTTCATCTTATAAGTGTTGACATGTCATTTTTCCATTTTCACTTCTGTCAAGATACTTTTTCATTTCTCTTTTGATTCCTTCTCTAACTTAGTATTCAGGAATGTGTTGTTTAATTTCTAAGTATTAGTGAATTTCTAATTGTCCTCCTGTTATTGATTTCTAGTTTAATATCATTGTGAGTGGAAAAGATGTTTAATATGATTTCAATCTTCTTAAATTTGTTAAGATTTGTTTTGTAGTCTAACATAGGATCTATCCTGGAAAATATTCTGTGTCCATTTGAAAAGAATATTCTGCTGAAGTTAATTGAAACGTTATGTATATATCTGTTAGGTTCATTTGGTCTATAGTGTTGTTTAAATCTGCCGGGTCCTTAACTGTTTTTTGTCTGGATGATCTATATGTTGTTGAAAGTGAGATGTGGAAGTCCTCTGCTATGATTGTATTGCTGTCTGTCTCCCTTCAAATCTGGTAGTATTTGTGCTTCAATGTTGGCTGCATATACATTTATAATTGTTATATCTTCTTGATGAATTGACACCTTTATAATTATATAATGACCTACTTTATCTCTTGAGACAATTTTTAACTTAAAGTCTGTTTTGTTTGGTGTATGTATAGACACCTATGCTCTCCTTTGGTTACATTTTTCATGGAAAATATACTTCTATACTTTCATATTCAGCCTATATATTTCCTTATAGCTAATGTGAGTTTCTTGTAGGGAGCATATAGTTAGATCTAGTTAGATCTATGTTTTTAAACATTAAGTAAGTTTGCAATCTTTTGTCTTTCTCCAAACCCAGTAAGTTTGGACTCATGATTGTTTTCACTTCTCTGGAGAACATTATTGGTCAAACTACAAGTTGGCTTGAAAAAATACCACATATTAATTTTTCAATTAATTTCTGTAAAGAAAAAATTTCCTTATATTTATGTAGAATTTTTCAAGTTTACAAATTTGTTTCATATAGATGATTTTATTTGATCCTCAAATACCCATCAAAGGAAACAAAAAATGAAAAATACTAAGACATTGCATTTGCCCCCCCTCCCCTTACCATAAAGAATTACAGGTTTGTATAAAATAAATAGAAAAAAGAATAAAAATGCCCACTTAATATTATTTTTTATCTGCTCAGGAGAATTTATAGTGACACTGATGCCTTCTAGATCAAAAGCAAAAGAACAAGGTCTGCTTAGGGCAGAACCAAGTCGCTGACCTGTCACTCTAGCATGTCATTCTAATCTAAGTAGGATTCAACTTCTGACCTGTGAGAAAGAGGTCTTGAAGTTTTCATTTTCACTAGCATCCAACTTAGTAGCTGCTGAAACAAGTCCAAACTAACAATTGGGGGAAAAAACCCATATAAGAACCTACCAATAAAAGGATAAATAAAATAAAGGGGTGGAAGGGTTTCTAAACTGGTTAGTCATGGAAAATCAAGGCTGACAGCTCATTTCAGATCTATAATAGATATGAAACAATATTTTAAGGATAAACTTTGTATGTATTACTTTTCCTTTCAGTCATTTAACATCACACACACACACACACACACACACACACACTCACTCACTCTCTCTCTCACTCACATACACACACTGAATGAATAATTGGAATACATGAATGAGTAGAAATGAATAATTGGAAACATGATTGAATAGGTAGAAAATATTCTTGTATGCAATGATTTACTCCTGCAGAGGAAGTTGTACACATTCATATAATGAAAAACCTGCATGAATCTGGAAGGCTATGACTTGTTTGGATGCCAGTTTCTGACTCTGCAGAAGTGGCCAGATTAGAAAGTGATGCTGTAATCACAGAATTCAAACCGTCAGATTCATGAGCCAGTGAGTAGAAATCTAGAGTAGAAATCTCAAGGCTAAAAATTACCTTATGAATTGGAAGGGCTCTAAAAGTCGCCTTGATTTATCAAATGTCAGAGAAATGATGGTGTAAATTTTATTTCCTTTGAAATGTACAAATTAAATGGTTGCTAATTACTGGCTTTTGTTAATAACAAAGAAAAGCATGCCTCTTGATAGCAACCATAGAAAAGAGGTAAAAATAATGAACTCCAGTGCGAAATTAACAGTAAGGAAAGTGAAGGTTGAGGGCTGAAAAATGACTGATGGTGTTCTGATACAGACCCAGGGAAAGTTAGGAAAGAAGTCTCAGATAATGAAGTGGGAATAGGAGGCTAATAGGAGGGGACAAGTAGTGCCAAAGTAACAGATTCATAAATTATTCGATGCATTAGTAGAAGAAAACTGAGAATGAGTGTGGGCCTAGCAAGTTGGGAACAGATGAAAGAAGAAAAAATGAAAAGCAAATAAATGGAAGAATTTAGAAAACCAAAACCAAATATATTAGATATATTCAATGAATTGTCTTTTATGGCAAACAAATATTTTGCAGTACCTAATATATAGGAATTGCTCAACAGTTGTTGATATATAAGCAAAAGGATTGTAATATAAAGTTGAGAAATTTTCTAGGGAAGCAGGGTGAAAAGATTGAGTGAAAGAAATTAGAAGATAAGGAGATGAGAATTCAGGTCCCATCAAAGAGGATAATAACTCCTATTATTCAAACAGTAGGAGTTTAAGAAAGAGAAAATGGAAAACAGGAGAGGATATACATGAGATAAATAAGTCAAGAAAATGTGCCAGGGCATAAATTTCCATTTTGACACAGTTCACTTAGTACCTAGGTCAATGGTTGAAATTAGATCCACATCAAAGAACATCATTAGGACATTTCAGAATACCAGAGACAAACAGATCTTTTGAAGTATGCAAAGAGAAAAAAAATCAAATTAGTCACAAATGATCAGTAATCATAATGTCCTCAGACTTTCACAGCAATACTGGAAATTAGAAATCATATTTTCAAACTTCAGGGAGAAAATGAAAATAAGCCTAAGATTTGGTACCATGTCAAGCTGTTAATTAAATGTGAATCTATAATTGAGATATTTTCAGATAGCCTGAGTATTACAATATTTACTTTTCGGCCAGGCACGTGGCTCTGGCCTGTAATCCCAGCACTTTGGGAGGCCGAGGTGGGTGGATCATGAGGCCAGGAGATCGAGACTATCCTGGCTAACACAGTGAAACCCTGTCTCTACTAAATATACAAAACTTAGCTGAGTGTGGTGGCACACACCTGTAGTCCTAGATAGTTGGGAGGCTAAAGCAGGAGAATCACTTGAACCTGGGAGGTGGAGGTTGCAGTGAGCCTAGCCTATGCCAAATCCATAGCTAAATCCTTAGTTTCCTTTTTTTTTAAATTTAATTTAATTATTATTTTTTAATTTTTTTTTTTAATTTTTTATTGGATTATAGGTTTTGGGGTACATGAGCAGAGCATGCAAGACAGTTGCGTAGGTACACACATGGAAGTGTGTTTTGCTTTGCTTCTCCCCTTCACCCACAGTTGGCATTTCCTTAGTTTTCATAGTGGGAGATCAATAAACCATGTCTAAAATAAAAAACATATAGAAGTAGAAAAATCAGTATTACTTGGGTTTATGGAGTTGTTGACCTAAAGGGAAGAATCTGAGGCAAAATAAAATAAGTAGAGAGTTTATTGGGGCCAAGCTTGAGGATTGCAACTCAGGAGTATAGATTCAAGTTGCCCTGAATATACACTGATTAGCAGCAGTTAAAAGTGAATTTTTAAAGGCAATAAAAGGAGACAGGGAGTGGATTGATTCAAAGTTATTGTCAGGAAATATCATTGGTTTACAAAAATAACATTGATTGATGATCGATTGTACATTGTTAAGCTATAAATTGTGGGTTTTAGGTCCATTATTAGGTTAATTTATAGCTACATGGAAAGCAGTTTCAAGAGAAGACTACATAGCTCAAAGAGGGGAGTAGGGAATGATTCCTGTCTCATTTTAATGTCTCTCTGGGCCTGGTAATTAAAAGGACTTTACATTCTTCAGATAAGTGTTTTTTTCTTTATTTTCTCATAGTTAATTTAAAAGAAAGCTACAATTGCTGAGGGTGCTTTTCTCTAAGACTTGTAAAATGTATTGGGAGGAGAGGACTACTGTTTGTAATGAGATTTTTATAACTGTTGGATCCTTTAAATTATGTGATGATGAGCAACCTCAATAAATATAAAGACATTGTAACTGAAATATAAGGAATATTAGAACAAATATAAAGAAAAATAGAAAATTGTTCATGTTACTACAGATTGAGCATTCCTAATCTGAAAATCTGAAATCTATAGTGTTCCAAAATCTGAAACTTTTTGAACAGCAACATGACACCACATGTAGAAAATTCCACTTGTGAGTACTTAACACAAACCTCGTTTCATGCACAAAATTATTTAAAATATTTTATAAAATTTCTTTTGGGCTTTATGTATAAGGTGTATATGAAACATAACTGAATTTTATGTTTAGTTTGGTGTTCCATCCCCAAGATAAAATATTCCCAAATCTGAAAAATCAGAAATCCAAAACACTTCTTGTCTAAGCATTTTGGATAATGAATACTCAACTTGTAATTTGAAAGTAAAATATTTTTCTTTGATAGTTCTACATGTCACAAAACTTTTTATGACTCCAAACAAGCCCATGTCACTGTCTTCTCAGAGATGTGTGCTTTGAAGCTTAGCAGAGAACCTGCCTCCCACTTTTTCTGGATTGTTTTCTAGGGATAATGGAGATAAAAGGCAAAATTCTAAACTCTTAGATCTTGGTCTGGTCCTATCTTCACATGACTCAAGGGCAATCTTAGACAACTTTTATCAATCTTTAGCCGCCTTTTTCTCCTTTTTAATGATCACCTTCTTTAAAACGACTCAGATGTTTTAAAATCAACACTAAAAAATGAAATTGGGAGGCTTAGTGGGTGGCAAATATTTTGAAAACGTTGCAAATGAATGTAGAAATTTAAGTGGCTATGTTTATAGAAATCATTTTCCCATCAGTGAATTATATTTTATATGAAGCAATGTATGGGGTCTGTTTTCCAAGTAGCTACAAGTGTACTCATTGCAGAAATAGGTAGATTCCGATGATCATAACAATTTTAGGCTTTGGATCGAAAACATAATACAAATATCCCTAGTGCCATTAACTATATAAGAGTGTCATGGTTAGCACTAAATTGTGGCTTGAATTTTTTTCTTTAGATTTTCCAAGATTTATATGAATTTATTTTGTATCTCTGTCTTGCTGGATTTAAAATGAAGTGGACACACACTCATTTTAAAATGTGTTATTGAAATATCTATCACATGCTGGCCTGAGTTACTTTTTCAAGAGCCTCCAGGAAGTTATGTAAAGTGCTATGATTTAGTTATAAGTTACATTTTATGGAGACATTTTAAAGACATTTCTGCCTACATTTATTCTGAATTATTCATCCTTTATTTTCTCCAAGCCAATTTCACGGTGCCATGAAACATACAAGGTCTTTGTTGCCTACACATTCTTTTGTAATAGGCAGTTTGGGGTTGATGTTGCATGTGTATATTTAACTTCACCTTCATCTCTTAATATGGCTGCAATGATAAATCTGTAATTAGAATAACCTTTCTGTTTGTTAATTTAAGAGGCTAACAAGACGTCCTGGTTTTAATATTTACACTCCATCTACTTGATGTAGTTTAGAAATCAGAACACCATGAAAGATAGGACACAGAAGGTTAAAACAG
Organism: Callithrix jacchus; assembly: GCF_049354715.1. Lineage (NCBI taxonomy): Eukaryota > Metazoa > Chordata > Mammalia > Primates > Cebidae > Callithrix > Callithrix jacchus. The sequence continues at coordinate 26,327,703 of NC_133524.1, forward strand.
AATCTAACCAAAGAAAGCAGAAGAGGTAAATAATGTTATGCAACAGAGTATGTTTCTAAAGTTTCTCAAATTTCAGGCTCCAAACGAAACAATTATTTGATAGTTTTTTTTCCTGGCAGCTCAATGCCCACATATAAATCTACAGAGATGAAATTTTTCCCTAAGCAAAATTAGCTCTCTTGTAAGACAGGACATAAAGGAATATGCAGAAATCTATTGTATAGAAATGACATTAAGTCAACCTATAACCAATGCATTTAATTATTATTTTATAGAACTGAGGCAGAAATTTTATTTAATGAGATGATTTTAATTTTTAAATTTTTTTGTTTTGCCCCTGCTCCCCCAACTTAATGAGATGATTTTTATGTGTCCTTCCTATAAAAGGTAGAAGGAAGACTCATTCAATGAAAGCATTTTTTGAGGAGTCGGAAGAAGAGGATTTAGTAAATGTAGTACAAGTATGATCACTAAGAAAGAAATGACCAGGTTTTACATAATATTGGGTGACTAAATATGGAGGCAGGTCTGGGTATCGTTTTTCTGGGCCAAGCTACCAAATGTAATAGGCCTCAGGGTAGGTCAGAATATGAGGTGTGAAAGTTTTGTGTGTGTGTACACTTACCTGCATGTGCTCATGCACACATGCACACACATGTGCATGTGTATACAAATATAATGGAGGATAAAGAAGGCAGGGGAGAACAGACACACATGAGTAACCTTGTTTAATCCACCAAACAAGGCCACTAGGATTTCAGTATTTGTGGTCAGGACTTTGAGGCACTGTGATGGGTTGTTAAACTTGCTTTTCATATCTTAGTCCTAACTTTTTTCTATTATACAGAGCTTTCTTTTGACCATTTTAATGTCTGAAATCAAGATACATAAAGAGGATCTAGGAGAGCTGGGAGAGCAGACAGGAGCAAGTTTTCTGGGAAGTGAGTGGAAGAGTAGGAGTGGGACCCCTAATGAGAATATCTTGATTTTGGAGCAGTGGGGTCTTCAAGTGGAAATTCTCATGTGCCTTTTTCCCTGTGGTGGGATTGGCCCCAGAGTCAAGGCATGTGTGAACTGATACAGATGGCTTTTGAGAGGCTCAGTGATGAAAGTGAGATGTAGGCGTCAAGGTGAGGAAAGATAGGGTTCACTGTCATAATCATAAACAGTTATTACAAGGTCCCCCAGGACCTTGTCTTTAAGGTACTAACAACTGGACTTTTTACATATGTCTTAACTTACTATCTGTTTATATGTGTGTCTGCATTTTAGTTGGATTCCCTAAGAGTTTCCTGACAATTGTGGATGTTAGAAAATATTTCAGCCTTTTTTTGAGGGGAAAAAAAGCATATCATATGAGCATATTTGGAAAATCACATAAAATGTAAAAAGAAAGTGAAAATTTCCAGGAGCACATTATTTATTCCTCAAATAATATATATTTACTGTATGCTGGAAATAAGTCAGTGATCAAGAAAGGCAAGATTTCTGCACTCCTGGAGGTCATATTCTTAAGCAATCTCTGGGTCTAATGAGGACCAAAGCTAAAGATCTATAGCGATACGATGATGTCTATATGTAAAAAGAACAATAGTAGGTTTAGTATGTGCTATGTGCCATCTGATAGAGCTTGAATAGTTACAAAGCGGGAGGGAGAAATTCTTGAAGGCAGCAGAGTGGTATGATTCAAGCATGACTATAAGAAGGCAATGAGAAGTGGCTTGTTTGCCTGAAGTCCAGGACTTGTACATAGGAATAGTTGGGGACAACATTTGAGAGGTAGATAAGGAACCACTGAAAACTTGTGAGCAGGGAAGTGATAGGTGGATTAAGGGTGATGTCAATGGGAATGTAAAGTTAGTGAAACATAGAACACATTGAAAGGAAAACTCAATAGACTTGGGACTAGTGAATATGAAGTCGGAAAAGAAGAGAGGAAGCAAGGGTCACTCCAGCATTTCAAACCACAGTTTTTCAGTAACGTGACATTTGTTCAAATGGAGAATTCTAGATGCGGGAAAGTTTGGAAGGATCGCTGATAAGGTATGGTTTAGCTATGTGCAGTCATAGAATTTGGGAATAGAAGAGTTTTAATTTATTCTGGATTTATTTTACCTTGAAAATTACTTATCAGTATTCTTAAATATATAGAAAAATTTAAAGACTAGTACAATAAACTCCTATATACCTAATACATCTAGATTCAACAGTTTTCATTTTGTCATGTAAGTTTTATCTATCTGTCTGCCTCTCTGTTTATCCATCTTTTTTACTGAACCATTTAAAAATAACTTGCAGTTGCAATAAAATTTCGTTTGGAAACACTTCAACATGTGTATCTTAAGAACATCAACTTCAGTTTTGAAAGAAATCAAGACCAAAGGTGTTTCACTTAGTGGTATAGGTAGGCTGTATTAGACCCTTAGGTTGCCTGATGGTCAAATGCACTACTCTTTCCTCCTACCATGTAATACCTTCCATGTTGATATTTGATATTTATTGCTTGGAGTGTTCAGACATGTAAACTAGATGCATGCAAATAAAAACACTCTGAGTATAAAAGAGGTCTAGTGAGGTTTTAAGTGATAGGAAGAGATTTAGAGAGCTAAGAAAGAAGAAGAATGAAAACACAATAGTGGAGCAGAAATTGTATTTGCATAGGGGAAGTTTAATGGTTGGATCAAGTGGTCCTTAGTGATGTCTGAACATAACTGATCATACAGCCTTGGAAATTGGGAAGTAGGCCAAGATCATGTTCTGAGATGGACTTTATGGACCACTTCCTTTGTTTCTTATAACATCCACATCTCCCACTGAAAAAAAACAGTATTTCAGGTTGATGTATATACATAGCATGATGGTGATATTATTTTCCTAATAATCTAGTAAACACAGATATATAATTATGAGATCATGGTAGATAATGGGGTTTCAGGGAACATATGCAGGCTGTCAAAGTAGAAGGGATTTCAAGAATTACCATGTGCTCTTAATGGGTTACAGTTGTGTTGTTAAAGTGATTTGCAACTTGAAAGAGCTGTTGAGAAAATAAAGCTTGATATGAGAGATCATTGCAGCTCATGGTTACTTTATTATTGTTGTGACACCGGAGAACATGGCTTTGTGGGAATGGGCTCCCAGGGACCAATATATGATGTATATGTTTGAAATAGGGGAAAAAATCCATAAAGTATTCAAAATTGTAGGACAAACTTTTAGTTTTAATATTTTTAGTGTATTCACCTTTGAAATTTGTTTTATATCTTTTTTTTAGAGATGGGTTCTAATTCTATTGCCTGGGCTGGAGTGTAATGGTGCAGTCATAGCTCACTACATCTTTGAACTCCTGGGCTCCAGCAATCCTCCCACCTCAGCCTCTTGAATGAGCCACTGCACTTGACTAATTTAAAAATTTGTTATAGACATAGGGTCTCACTATATTACCCAGGCTGGTCTCAAAATCCTGTGCTCAAACGATCCTCCCACCTCAGCCTCTGGTGTGGCTGGCATTACAGGCACGGGCCAGCACACCTGACTGTGTCTTTTATTCAGTGTTCATTCTGTATCAGCTAGGTGTTTGGGGAATAAAAATGTGAATCACCTTACAGAACCTTACAGTTCAGGACTTGGATTCTGTGCTGGATTGAATAGTGTTCCCAACCCCCTGCAAAAATTCTCCTGTCCACACTAAGAATATCAGAATGTGACTTGATTTGGAAATAGGGTCCTTATAGATATAATTAGTTAGGTTAAGATTGTCATACTAGATTAGGATAGGCTCTTATAAGAAGAGAACACACAGATTCACAAGTATAGAGAGAAGGCCATGTGAAGACATTGGCATGGATTGCAGTAATGTGTCTATAAGCTAAGAAACACCAAGGTTTACTGGCAACCACTGGAAATTGGAAGAGAGGTATGGAACATTCTCCCTCAGAGCTTCCAGAAGAAACAACCCTGCTAACACCTTGATTTTGGGACTTCTAGGTTCCAGAACTTTGAGAGAATAAATTTCTGTTGTTTTAAGTTACCTACTTTGTGGTCATACATGTTTTTATTTAGAATTTAAAACAATTTGTACAAATTTATGGAGTACATGTGAAATTTTGTTACATGTATAAAATGCATAGTGAGCCACTCAAGGATATTGAGGGTGTCCACCACCCAAGTACAACACATTTTTGTTAACTATAGTCACCCTATTCTGCTATCAAGCATTAAATTTATTCCTTCTATCTAACTATGTTTGTACACCTTAACCCAGTCCTCATCTTCCCCCTTTCCCTCACGTATGTATCCCAATCTGTTATCTATCTTTCCACTGTCTACCTCCATGTGATGAAATGTTTTAGCTCCCACTTGTAAGTAAGAACATGTGATACTTGCATTTTGTGCTTAGCTTATTTTGCTTAACATAACACCTCCAGTTCCACCCATGCTGCTCTAAATGCCAAGATCTCATTATTCTTTGTTAGTGTGTATATTCAACTATTGTTGTATATATTATGTGGTATATTCATTGTGTATATATACAACTTTTTTATTCATTCATTGGTGGACACTAAGGTTGATTCTATTATCTGTGCTATTGTGAATAGTGCTGCAATAAACATGTGAGTATAGATTTTTCTTTGATATATTGATTTCTTTTCCTTCGATGTGTTGATTTCTTTAACTTTGGGTAGATACTCATTGGAATTGCTGGATCAAATGGTAATTCTATTTTTAGAGTTTTGAGAAATTTCCATACTGCTTTCCATGAATTTGTTTGTTAATTTTGTATCCTGCCATTTTCCTAAATTCACTTGTCAAATCTAAGAGATTTTTGGTGGAGTCTTTAGGTTTTTATAGATATAAGATTGCATTCACAAAGAAGGTCTATTTGACTTCCTTTTTTTCCAATTTGGATGCTTTCTATTTTTTTTCTCTTTCATGTTTGCTCTGGCTGAGACTTCCATTACTATGTGGAACACAGGTGGTGAAAGAGGGCATCTTTGTCTCATTCCAGTTCTTAGAGGAAAGGCTTTCAACTTTTTCAAATTCAGTATGATGTTAGGTGTGGGTTTGTCATATATGGCCTTTATTATTTTGAGGTATGTTCCTTCTGTACCTAACATGTTGAGAGTTTTACATCCCGCTTTATTATGGTGTATTTTGCTGTGCTGATGTGGTTTGCTAGTATTTTGCTGAGGAGTTTTGCATCTATGTTCATTTGAGATATTTGGCTGTAGTTTTATTTTTGTGTGTATGTATTTGTCTGGTTTTGGTATTAGAGTGGTGCTAGCCTTGTAGAATGAGTTGATAATACCCTCCCTATTCAATTTTTTAGAATAGTTTCAGGAAGATTGGTACTAGTTCTTTGTACATTTGATAGAATTTGGCTGTGAATCCACAAGGTCCTGGGCTATTCTATGTTGGGAGAATTTTATTACTGATTAAATCTTGCTCCATATTATTGCTCTCTTCAGGTTTTCTATTTCTTATTCAATCTTCTTAGGTTTTATGTGTCCAAGAATGTATCCCTTTCCTTTAGTTTTTCCAGTTTGTTAGAGTGTAGTTGTTCACAGTAGTCTCTGATAGTCTTTTGTATTTCTGTGGTATCCGTTGTAATGTATTCTTTTTCATTTCTGATTTTGTTGATTTGGGTATTCTTTTGTGTTTAGCTTATCAATTTTGTTTATCAAATTTTGTTTTATCAATTTGGATCTTTTTGAAGAACAGAGTATTTTAGGCTGTCAAGTGAGTTGCTTGAATGCCAGCTGTGGCAGTGGTAGCCTGGGTGGGTGGGTTCTTGGGTCCCTGGACAGCCAATATGGCATGGATGATGAAAGTAGCAATGGCAGGATGATTCTTTGGGTCCTGAGCTATTGGCATTTATATTGGTGGCTGTGATGGGCCAGGTGGGCAAGTCTCCAGGCTCACATGTGTCACTTGCAGATATGTGCCAGCTAAGTGGTTTTGGGTAAGTTTATGCACAACCTCAGGACTCCAGGAGGAGTGCTTGGATTCCCAAGGTGGTGGGTTGGATTGGGCAGTCCCTAGAACCCCAGGCGATGTGTTCTGTCTTGGAATGAGGGATAAAGCCAGACTTGATGGCCTTGTGCTCAGGTCCTGTAATGGTGAGAACAGGCATCAGTCTTGGTTGGTTGGGTAGGTTAACCCTTAGGCCCCAGGCATATTGCTTGGGTGAAGGGCAGTAGCAGTTACATTGAGACTCTGTCACTGGAGAGGGTAGGACCTGCCTCAGTGGCCACAGCCTGGATCCCCAGGTAACTCACATGTCTCTCATGCCCTAGTCCTGGCATAGTTCATCCTCCAGTCCTGGCAGTGGTAGATCATACCTAGCTTGTGCTCGAGCCCTTGCTACAGGAGCCCCCACTCAGGCTTTGACTAAGTCCCAGAGGCAATTCATGCCCTGCTAATGTACTGGTTTCAGATCTGGAGGCACTCTCTTCCTAGTACCAGCAGCTGCAGCCCACACTTCACTTGCTTTTTAGCCTTGGCTATAGGAGTGCTCCCAGTTTGGCAGCAGCAACTCAAGTTTCCTTCACACCTCAGACCCTGTGCTGCTGGGCTCCAGGATAGCATGCAGTCTGTTAAGGGCAAGTATTGAAAATGTACCTTGCTGTAGTTGCTTATGTCCAGAAAGTGTATGGGACCCAGCACGATCTTTGTCCTTAAAGCAGTTCTGCCCCATGGTCTCCTGGAAACTTTCTATGTTAGTTTCAGGGATTGAGATGGTCAAGGGGCTCTCTAGTGGGCAGAATTACATAATCTCATGGTGCGAATGTGGGCTGCTGAAAGTCTCTCACTTACCCTTTTCCCACATTGGGAAACCACTCCCAGATCCCAGCCAATCCCAGCCAACAGGCTGTCTCTCTTCATTTTCCTTCCTTGCTTTTGATGTTTCCTGTCACTTTTCTGTTGAATTCCAGTGTTCTCTCTTGGATAATGTATTCACAGTGTGCTTGTCTATGCACTATTTTGGTTCTTCTAAGGGGAGGAAGTGGGCATGAAATGCTTCTAGTCAGCCATCTTGAAGCCTGGATCAATGGCAAGATGGTATGTGTGGTCCTTTTCTCTGGGGAGGCTTTTGGAGACAGGCTGGTGCTGTGAAGTTGCTGGGACTTTCTGTAATGCCTACAAGATCCAGGGAGTTCAGATCCACACAGGTCAGCATTACTGAAGGAGCTGATGGAGGAATCTGAGCAGGGAAGATACCTTAGGTTTCCTCTTACCTTCTTGTACAAGAGTGCCTGGATCTGCGGGTCTTCCAACAGGCTCAGTGCTGCTTGGGCTAATGCATGTAATCCGGTCATTAGAAAAGTATGATGTAATCATTGATTATTCTGTACCTGTATGATGCCAAACTGAAAGAAATAATATCTTAATGTTTCATTTTCTTTGAAAAGCCAAGATGCTTTTTCTTAGTTCTTAGAATCTGGGTGCTGAGAACCAGCTTGGCCGGGAGACTCTTACCTGGGTGGGCTGAAGGTATTGCAAGGCGGTGAGAGGCAGACACACAGATAGCCAACACAGTGGATCTACTCTGGGGACCAGCAGCCTGAGAGCCTGCGGGGCCTGCAGCCCTCCAGGACTGAAGGCTCTGAGCAGAGATTCACCCACAGATTTATTTGCTCTTGGGTGATTCTCTTTAATAAACAGGCATTCTACATATACACACGACTTCAGAATATACCAAGTAGGCAACTGTTACCCATCTACTACTAATTACAAACTACAAGGTATCCTCCACAAAGGAGCCATGGAGGCAGGATAAACTTAATGTTTCTCCACATCCGGGTCAAAGGATAAACTTACCAAATCAGTAGAAACAATAAATGGATGACTTTGAAGTCTAACTTTTTTCATAAATGTCTTCATCTGGTGATAAAATTAATTTTTCATTTGATAGGAGAGTAACAGTTGTATTTTCAAAAATATTTGTATCATATGTTAGTGCACAGCACAAGCTCTATAATTGTGACAGTACATCTCCGTGAGATGTTAGCAACATTTATGGACAAAGTTGGACTTCTCTCAGGCCATCAAGTGACTAGGAACCCCTCACAACCTGCACAGGGTTACTATGGGTAAGCTGGCCCTCCTTAAGCTCTGCAGCCAGATAGTGGTTATTAATTGTGGTTGTCCTAGGAAATACAGACTCTAAGTCAAAAGGTTAATAACAGTTGGCTGTGTTGTTGTTAATTTTGGGTGGAACTAGTCTTCAAGAGAATGTGAAATACTGTACTAAAGAGTCCATGTCTAAAGCTAAATGAAATACTATTCCTGAGTAGGCATTGATGCTGAAAATTATACACATCAAAATCAATTTCCTGTTTAAATAAGATATCAGGAAGTTATTGAACAAAAATGTAACATAGGTTTTTTTCTTCTTTTTTTATTGCATTTTAGGTTTTGGGGTACATGTGAAGAACATGCAAGATTGTTGCATAGGTACACATGTGACAGTGTGATTTACTGCCTTCCTCCCCATCACCTACATCTGGCATTTCTCCCCATGCTATCTCTCCCCAACTCCCCACCCCCACTGTCCCTCCCCTATTTCCCCACAACAGACCCCAGTGTATAGTGCTCCCCTTCCTGTGTCCATGTGTCCTCATTGTTCAACACATACATATGAGTGAGAACATGTGGTGTTTGATCTTCTGCTCTTGTGTCAGTTTGCTGAGAATGATGGTTCCCAGGTTCATCCATGTCCCTACAAAGGACACAAACTCATCGTTTTTGATGGCTGCATAAGATTCCATGGTGTATATGTGCCACATTTTCCCTGTCCAATCTAACATCGATGGACATTTGGGTTGGCTCCAAGTCTATGCTATTGTAAACTGTGCTGCAATGAACATTCATGTGCATGTGTCCTTATAGTAGAATGATTTATAGTCCTTTGGATATATACCCAGTAATGGGATGGCTGGGTCAAATGGAATTTCTATTTCTAGGTCCTTGAGGAATCGCCACACTGTCTTCCACAATGGTTGAACTAATTTACAGTCCCACCAACAGTGTAAAAGTGTTCCTATTTCTCCACGTCCTCTCTAGCATCTGCTGTCTCTAGATTTTTTAATGATTGCCATTCTCATTGGCATGAGATGGTATCTCAATGTAACTTTGATTTGCATTTCTCTAATGACCAGTGATGCTGAGCATTTTTTCATGTTTGTTGGCCTCATGTATGTCTTCTTTTGTAAAGTGTCTTTTCATATCCTTTGCCCGCTTTTGAATGGGCTTGTTTGTTTTGTTCTTGTAAATCTGTTTTAGCTTTTTGTAAATTCTGGATATCAGCCCTTTGTCAGATGGGTAAACTGTAAAATTTTTTTCCCATTCTGTTGGTTGCTGATGGTTTTCTTTTTTTTAAATGAAGATGTGCTACTAATTGAAAAAGAAGCAAAGCCTACTTAAGCAGGGCCACATTTTTCTTTTGGTCCAATAACCCTTCCCATTTATTATTTTAACTTTTTGTATTGTGTATTGGATGTTTTTTAGTGGGAATTCTCTGCCAACTCATTGGTTTTTAAAATCTTTTCCTTCAAGACCAAAGTCTACATATTCTTACGAAGAGAATATAGACACCATATTTGGACTATTATAAAATAAACTTCATGTTGATTTTTCCAACATGGCAGAATTAATCATATGAGAATAACCATTTGAGAATTTAGTAAAAAAACCTATCATTTATATAGAAATAAATAGTAGTCGCTTGGTCTATTAATCTGTTTCTTAATCTATATAAGGAAAGCCATATTTTTATGACATTATGAGCTTCTTTTTCACTGTAAATTCGAAGCAGCATTGGTATACTTAATAGAGTTGTTAATGGTATAGCACTTAACTTTCTTTTTTTTTGAGACGGAGTTTTGCTCTTATTACCCAGGCTGGAGTGCAATGGCGTGATCTCAGCTCACTGCAACCTCCGCCTCCTGGGTTCAGGCAATTCTCCTGCCTCAGCCTCCTGAGTAGCTGGGATTACAGGCACGCACTACCGTGCCCAGCTAATTTTTTGTATTTTTGGTAGAGACGGGGTTTCACCATGTTGACCAGGATGGTCTCGATCTCTTGACCTCGTGATCCACCCGCCTCGGCCTCCCAAAGTGCTGGGATTACAGGCGTGAGCCACCGCGCCCGGCCAGCACTTAACTTTCTACTTCACCTCATATCGATCTTCAATTTTACATTTTTAACGTATTTCTCAGAGAATTCTGGCTCTTACAATTCCTTTTGTGGTTCTGACTTCTGAATGATATTCTTAGTACCATCATCACCACAACTCACCTTGAATAAGCCTCTACTCTCTGGCATCTTGTTTCTGCCCAACACTGCAGCAATCATAATACAGTGTACTTTTGGATCAAGTCTCTAGACTCCAGGTTGATGATTTAATCAAAGATGCAGCTGTGTACTGGCCTTAGTTCCTAAATCCTGATGGGGCCTTCAACTATAACCTGCCTGTATGTTTTGTCCCTTTGTTAGAGGAGGCTAATATTGTTTGGTTTTGCACCAACCCTGATGCAGAGCTTGGTCCCTTCATTGGCTTCCACAGTAAAACCAATTATGTTAAGAATATCATAGAGATTTGCTGGTCATGAAGTAGGGTTACATTGCACAGCACAAATACTTACTTTGAAAAACAGTCATTGCTATTACTCTTGTCCCTTCTCTCATAATCTTCCAGCCTTTATTGCCAACTGAGGCTTATTTCTTTCTGCTCTTCCCCTGTATAGTGCCCAGTCTATCTGGCTCCTTAACTTCTGCTGAGATGTACCCTTTATCCCTATTGTCCTTCTCTTTCACATTGACTTTTAATTAAGCCATATCTCCTTTATCATGATGAATAATTCAAGCCAAGCTTTTACAGCCAAATATGTACGGCCAACCAGCAAACAAAGAGCTTCACAGATAAAGATGTACTGCTTTTAGAAGATTACTTATGACTTATGTTTTCTTGCTTTTAAAGTTACTACACTTCATACTGTCTGACCACTTTTAAAAACAACAATCACAACCAAGTCACTGAAAGATACCAAGCTATATAATATTATCTGCTATGCAAAATTTATGTTCTACTTTGGCAATATGCAGTGTGAGTTTTAAAATCTGGAGTGTCCTGGCATATGAATTTGAACTAACAATTTTATACTGCCAATCCACTAAAGAAAGAGAATAAATTTAGGAAGATGTGACCCAAAGATAGTCAAAATCATTTCTCTTTCTGAATTATAATGCTAATCACTCTGTCACTGGTCTTTGACAATCTAATACATAGAAAATTTTAGATCACTAACTTCTTTCAACAATATGATGTCCTGATTTTTAATGGCTTTTATAAGAACTTGGATTTTGAATAGCAAATGGTAGTGATCCTTTATGCAGCAAGAGAGTATTTTTCTTTGAGAAAGATGGCCAGTAATAGTCATTTTCTCCAGTTATATGTGCCATAAAAGCATAGATTAATGCTATTTATTGCCTTTTCCTGGGGTATTGAATCTGGTTATATCTTTGCTTTGTGAATTGAGATGGCACTTACTAGTTTTATTGGCAAATTGGACCACCCCTCACCAATACATAGTGTCTGCTATTTCTGTACACTTTGCTAGTTTCTCCACTTGCTATAGCCATGTGTCTTCGCTCCAGAATTGTCTACATTATGCTCTAGAAGTGTCTCTTTTGCTAACTCTGGGGGATATAGACTCAGCCAGTTAACTTTAAAGGAGTTAAAAAGGAATGCAATAATTACTCATTTTTCTCATGGACTTGTGCTGAATGGACTTTGAATTGCTATAGTTTTCATAGAAAGGTCGGATTATAATTAAAGATTTAAAGCAGGGAAACTTCCTTAGCCATTTGATGCTGTTAGACTGCTGCATTATCTCTGTAACTTTTTTTTTTTTTTTAAACAACAAGGGCCATTCCAGATATTCAGTCGTTGAAGACAATTGGACCCAAGTACAGTTTGGACAATTTTGGCTTTTTGTGGTCATGCCAGTTTGCTATGATGTCCTGTCAGGCATCCCAAAGGCTCAAAACTACCCATTTTCCTAATGTGAGGTAAAACCCTGTTACCAAAATGCTAGCTTACGGAGACTATTCATTCAAGTGACCATGTAACCATTGTAAGTTACCTGTAAAATTTATTTCGGGTGGGTTTAAACATAATTTTTGCTTTGTTCAGTTTGAGTGAGCATATACCTCTTGTGTTGAAGAAGAAAAACTACCTAACATTTATTGAGCACAAATGGCCCCTGACCCTGTTCAATGCACTGGAGGATTATGGGATCCCACTGTGTCACATTCACTTAATAATTAGAAATGATATTCAGGGAAACAATATTCTAAATATGTGGGTGAAAAATGAATAGAAGGGAAATTACTTCATGTGAGCATGCAGATGATCCAATCAGCCTGTAAAATCAATGAGGTGGAACCACCCCAACTGTGACAATGAATCAAATGGACAACACACACTTCCCTGCAGTATTAGAATCCCACTCTGACATATTAACCATCCTAGTCACACCTGCTCTGATCTTCTCTGTACTATCTAACCCACATTTCCTGGATGCCTCCAAAGACAGGCGTGCTATTCAGATATTCTTTGATGTTCCAGCTTTTTGTAAAGGAAAGGGAACAGGGTTCAGAAGAGAAAAGCAGGGGTTTTTCATCACAGCTCTATGGCTAGCTAGCCGTAGTACTCTAGTTATGGGACCCCTCTGGACTTTAGTTTTCTCACCTGTCAAATATGGATAATACCTATTTGGTAGGGTTACTGATGTCAAATTATATGAGGCAACATCCATGAAATAAACAACACTGTACCTAATGCACAACAACTAAACCAAATTTTTAGTTTTTTTCCTTCACTTTTTCCTTTCCATACACCGTAAACTTTTACATTAGATCATTGAGATAACAGCTCATGTATTTCTTTTTGCATTGGTCTACTCTTTGGCTTCAGTTGAGGCAGCATATAAACTCTGTCTATGCTTTGTGCCCTTCAGGATGTCTTTGGTGTGCTGAAACCAGCGCTGTTGAACCTGCTTCCAGTATGCTGTGCACTGCATACATCACTTGCCCTTTCAGATATGCCCCTTGTTTTAGCTCCTGTGTTATACCTTCTTATGTTCTCAGAGCATGCCTCAGGCAGGCTTAATAATAATGTTACCAAATCTCATACATGACAGCATTTTTAAATTTCTCAAATGACTGGGGAAAGAAAAAGTTATAGAGTCTACTTTAGAGGTATGGAATGTGCTTGTGGCTGCGATAGCTGAATTGCAAAGGGGGACAAGGCTTATATACATAAATAAAGACTTGGAACCAATGGAGGAGAAACTTTGAGAGAACCAACATTTATATATTTTGATTATTGAGGATTACAGGGAGCATATTGGCATTGAAAATACCACAGGAGTTGTGGTTCATATGTGTGGTACAGGCTTGTGGGGAAATATAGCACAATAAAGCAAGGTGAATAGCCTTCCCTATCACCAGCTATGCAAAATTGGGGGGAATTTATAACCTTCAACCTCCATAATTTTTAATATGTTAAAAAGAGAGAATGGCGGTTCATCTGGTCTCGGGTATGTTAAATGAATTAATTGTTATAAAATGATTAGCATAGTGCCTGAACTTAGTATTCGGTGAAGATGGGGTGTTATTGTTACCCAGGGTATTTAAAAGCAATAAATGGTGTCATGGAGAGCAGCTAGGAGAACCAGAGCTTCTGTTGGATTCAGTTGAGTTGGTCATTTTGTTGTTGTTGTTTTCAAAATGGACTGAAATCTGTTAGCTTCATTTGTTGATTGTAGATACTGGTTTACCATTAGTATCCAATCAGATCATCTTTTTAATCAACCAGATTATTTTCAATAATTTGATGCTATTATATTACACAGGAGAAATATGCCACATTCTGCTGATGTACTCAGCATTGAAACAGTTTATTAAAAATGTTATGTTTAAACTTACCGAAATTAGAAAGGAGAGCAAAATAAATGCATATTCTTTACATTTCCTAAGGAAATGGGTTTTGAATAAAACATAGATAATTATGGCCAACTATATCATTTTCCTTTGTGACTCAGGCTCTAAAGTTAAGTATCTAACAAGGTCTAGCTGATTGCTCTGAAAGTTTACTAAATAATGACGTTGCTTAGGTGTGTGAACTTCATGTTGCTTGTTTTTAGATTTCTAAATATCATTGTTTTATGTTAGAACTTCTTGTGTCAACATCACAGTTACCCAGTTTTATTCCAGGCCAGATTAACCAATGTGACATGAAAAGGAAAGGGGTGCTATAAACTTGCTAGTAAATGTTTTCTTGTATCATTAGAATTGGCTTGAATACAATAATGCTAGAGTGTCTTAACCCTGCTCAGAAAAATCAAGGTATTAATGTCTCAAAGCCTGTTATTTCCTCAGTATTGTGAAATATTTCTTTGGTTCTTAGTGAGCCCAGACAGGTCAACAAAAGTTCAAGTTCCTGGGGCTATGGTGATCCCCTAAGAGTGGTGTACATTAAGATGTTCCAAAGATGAATCCTTATGGTGAGAGGTTGGAACTACTTTTGCTTGCTGTTGAAGCACATGTATCACCAACTTCTCCAACTTTCAAGAAAAATCCATGTTTTTCAGACAGCCAAAAAACTGGGCAATTTCTAATTTTTTTCTTTCTCCCTTTCGCTATTTCTCTATCTCTCTTTCTCCTTCTCTCTCTGTCTCTCTCTTTCCCTCACCTCACCTCTGTGAAAACTTAGGCAAGAATCTTTCTGTGCTGGCTTTTACTGTATGAAGTATAATTATTTTTTATTAAAATCATTTAAAAAGTCATTAAATAAGTTGTGACTCTCTCACAACTTTAAATTATCTGGTTTGGTTTCTTGGTATCCACAGGACTCTGAATGAAACTTTTGGCAGCTGAATATATCTTTAAGCATTCTACTTGAGTCTGGCTGCTTCCCAAATTCTCTCATTTCCTTATCCTAGGAATCCATTTTTGTGGGACAATGCCCCTTCAGAGGATCTTCAGAGTAAGAACTTAAGAGTGATGAATCATAGAAGAAACAGTAACACTATTTTAGCTCTAGTGAAACCTTCTGTTCACTTATAAGCCAAGAAGATAAAGAGGACTGAATTTCAAAAATAAGATATCTCCTCAAATGGCGTCACCAACCTCTGTTGGTAAGTGTCTGTAATAGAAAAGTAAGCATTGACTACAAAAAACAGGAGTATTGTTTATGGTGCCAGAGAAGATGAACAAAATTTATGGCAATCTTTCAGGCACCAGGCCTAATAAGGAGAGACACTGCATCCAGGTTAAGCAAAATAGCTGTCATCTGACTGCACCCGTGGAGTTGCCTTCAGTACTTAAATGTGTGAACACTTGCTCTATATCTTAGGGATTCTGAGGTGGTTCCAGCTACAAAGTCTTTTATAATTAATTGCATGAGTATTGCCATTCACTTGGGAGGCAGGTGATTACTTGCCTAGGTGTTACTCTAAGATATTGCAATATCAATAGCACTGCTGATTTTAATTAAAACTTCAAAATGTATGCCTGTTGAAATATTCATTATTGCACCCTTGATTAGATGTGAGAATTTAGTCTTCTATGCTTATTTTTTCATATAATAATACTAAGACCAATTAACAGGAGGCAGATTTTGAAGAATATTTTTTATAAGACAATGAAATGGATGTGTGTGTGTGTACGTGCGCGTGCATGTGTGTGCACTTATCTTTCTGATTTTTTTCATGTTATTCTGATTGGAATTTTCATTTGAATTCTAAAAAATGCTTGTACATTATCAAAGCTAGTAGACAAAATAACATGAGACAAATGGCAGAGGAGAAGTAAAGGGCAGAATGAATGTTTTTTTGTCACTAGTTAATTACATTCTGATCTTGATTTAGTTGCGAAAAATCTAGTAATTCTGATCTATCTGTAAAACATATCAATCTTTATTGTAAAGCCACACCTGGATTTTCTTAATTAAGGTATTCAGAGGAAATAGAAAGGGAAAGGGTGATAGCATTACAAAACAATAGAGGGAAAACTGTGTGGAAGAGGTAAGCTTTTGAAGGGGCTTTTTTGCACGTGGAGGCATTTTAGGGAAGTCTGTGGGTTATGGGCCAAATACATCAAGTACTAACTGCAAAGGATGTAGAGATGATCCAGGCAAGTTTCCTTATTTTATAGACTGTATTTGTAATCATCTTTGCTAATAAGTATTGAGGAATACTGGAAGTAAAGAAACCCTCAGTATGGTACACTGTCTTACTAAATGTAGCATTGTTTTTTTAAATTCAAGTTTTTAGGTCTTCTTGACAAAATATAGAGAAAGGGGTGTGTGTGTGTGTGAGAGAGAGAGAGAGAGAGAGAGAGAGAGAGAGAGATAGAGATATTGTGTCTATAGTTTTTGTGGTCCTGCTTTGCTTTCTGGTGTGGAAAATAAGGTTCCAAAACTTGGTGGTGAGAAGGCTGTCATTAAATTATTGCTGCTGTTTTTGAAGAATGTTGATTGCACTGTGGTTTTCATCCCCCAAAGCTCTTAATATAGGGTTATATTTTTTATCGTTTTGAAGTTTTTGGTGACTCCATTAGAAACATTTCTTGTGAGGCTGAATCATACTTAGGATATCACTTTCTTACTGGGGAAAGCACAATAAAATTATTGCAATAAAAACAGTACACTTCAGAAGAAAAACAACAGTAAGTAGTTTTATTCAAATGGATATTCAGTGCTTAAGCAGCACAAACTGGAACAGGTAGGCTGCAGTGTTGCTGCAGATTTCTTTACAGGAGGAAAAAGCTGGTCTCGATTACCTCAACTCTTTGCTGACTCTGGAGAGTGGTTTCAATTAAAACTTTCCCCCTAGCTTTAGAGACAAATCTTTTTCTTCTTTATTAAAATTGGTTTGGAGATAAAACTTTTGAAACCAGGAGTCATGTCATTAAGAGTTTAGATTTAGTGTGTGGAAGGAAAAGATAAAAATCCAGATTTCCTTTGTAGGTTTCATATGAAAGCAATACTTTAATTACAGCAATATTTGTAGGTAAGATAAGTAAATACCCAAAGCAATGGGACCTGAGTTAGAACATCAGGATAGGAGCTCTGACTCAGTCTATGATTTGTTTAATGACTTTGGGGCAAATGTTATTCATCTTTTGACTTCAATCTCTTAACTAAATTTGTGACTTTCTTTCCTGTTTTTAAGATCTTTTTCTTCCATTTCCTGTGCCAGAATTTCTTTTTACTATGTGACTTATTTTATGGATGGCACTGGACATTGAGAATTTTCTTGATCTTTTACTTTGCCCTTAATTTGAACCAAATTTAATTCCTAGTGTTGAAAAATTGCTATTCATCTTGCTGTTTCCCAGGAGATATTTCTGACACTTTGTCTTTAAACAGTTTAGAATTTTTATTTATTTTTGGAAAACTTCAAAATACATAATAATTTGTCCTCCCTTTTAAACTCATTCTAATATTCAACAGAACCTAGATTTTGTTTCTTTTTTTGAGTATTTATTTACATTTTAAGGCAACACTTACATGCAAAGAGATGTACAGATCCCAAGTGCATAATTTGATGAGTTTTGACAAATGCATGCAACTGTGTAATTTATACTCAATCACTTATAGAAATATAGAATATTTCTATCACTCCAGAAAGATTATTCATGCATCTTTTCAGTTGATCTTTATCAAAAGAAGCAGTTACTTTTCTGATTTTTTTCACCTTAGAGAAATTCTTCCTGTGTGGAATTTCATATAAAAGGATTTATACAGTATGCTCTTTTGAGTCCAGCTTCCTTTGCTCAGTATAAAATCTGTGAGATTTCTTGCCACCACTTCAATCAGTAGTTGTTTCCTTTTTATTGCTGAGTAGTAGTCTACTATATGGATATATCATAATTTATTTATCCATTCTCATATTGATATTTGGGTTTTTTTCTAGCTTTTGGCTATTACATAAAAGCTGCTATGAATATTCCTATATAAGCTCTAGTTTTAGTTCTTTTTTTCTTTTTCTTTTGATTCTTAGTCTCTAAGGTGACCCCCAAATATCCCTATCTTCTGGTATTCATCTTCTTGAGTGTCAGTTGGATTGATGGACTCAATTCCAATGAATGGAATACAGTAGAAGTGATGAGATGCCACTTCTGAGGGTTAGGTGCTGTCTCTCACTCTCTCTTGCCCTTTTAACTCAGAAAAGCCAGCTTTCATGTCACGAGGCAACCCTAAGGAGAGGCCTATATGAGAAAGCTTGGAAGATAATCTGTTCGGACCTTGCCAAAAGCCACAAAAATTGATACAGAAGTGGATTCTTTCCCAGTTGAGTCTTGAGTTGACTGCAGCTCAGGCTGACACCTTCATTACAATGTAATAAGAGACTCTGAACTCAAACCACCCAGCTAAACTCCTCGTGGATTCCTGACACCAAGAAGATGTGAGATAATAAATATTTGTTGTTTTTGGCTGCTAAGTTTTGGGGGTGATTTCTTACAAAGCAATAGATGGCTAGTATAATCCACTTAAATGAGCATAGTATGGTTTTAAATCAGTCCTTCTTTATTTAGTATTCAGTAGAGGATAGTTCACTAGAAGCTTTGCGGTTTTACAGATCCATAGCTAGTAACAAAATATAGTGTCATCTTCTATAGAGAAAATTTTATGCAGTTTCCTAATGCATTTTTGGAAAGCAGCCAAAGAACGTTCTTGTTATTTTTCTCAAAATGGAGTTTTACTTACTTTTTATTATGAAAAACACAAACTTATAGAAATATGCACTCAATACAGAAGGAATTAAAGTGAAAACCACCCATAAAATTACCACCTTAGCACAATCACTGTTAAAACTGTTGTTCACTTCCCTAGATTGTTCCCATGAAAACACACATACACAAGAACATGCAAACATTTTCAAAAATGAAGTCATGAGATAGGCTCTTTGAAACTTCCTTTTCCTCTTCATAGTAATAGAGACATAGCTACATGATCATTGTAATGATTTTGTATACTCATTATATGTCATAATTTACCCTCATCTGTGCCTTTGAGTTACACTCTCCTCTTCTTTGCCATTTTTTGAACAATTATAAATAGCTGTTGGCAATCATCCTTTTTATTCAACTTTTATTATAGGTCCAGGGAGCACCTGCACAAGTTTGTTACAAAGATGTATTACGTGATAGTGAGGTTTGGAGTATGAATTAATTTGTCTTTTAGGTATCGGACATAGTACATGAAAAGTAGTTTTTCAGCCTTTGCTTTCCTTCTTCCCTCCTTCCTGTTGTGTTCCCATGTCTATGGTTCTTAGGTTTATGTCCATGTGTATGCATTGTTTAGCTCCCACTAATAACTGAAAGCATGCAATATTGGCCTTTCCGTTTCTGTCTGTATTCACTTAGGATAATACACTCTAGCCACATCCATGTTGCTGCAAAGGTTATGATTTTATTCTTTATGGCTGCATAGTATTCCATGGTTCATATATACCACATTTTCCTTATCCCATCCACTGTTGGTGGGCACCTAGTTTGATTCCACATCTTTGCTAAAGTGAATAGTACTGCACTGAACATGTGAATGCATGTGTTTTTTTAGTAGAATGACTTATTTTTCTTAGGGTATATACCCGGTAATGAAATTGCTAGATCAAATGGTAGTTCAACTCTTAGTTCTTTGGGAAATCTTCAAACTATTCTGCACAGTGATTGGACTAATTTACACTACTACCAGCAGTGTGTAAGTGTTTTCTTTTTTCTGAAGCCTTGATAGCATCTGTTGTTTTCAGATTTTTTTTCTTTAAACCAGTCAGAATGACATTTCATTGTGATTTTGATTTACATTTCTCTGATTAGTGATGATGAGCAGTTTTTCATATGTTTGTTGGTCACTTGTATGTCATCTTTTGAGAAGTATCTGTTCATGTCTTTGGCCCATTGGTTAATGGGGTTGTTCTATGCTTCTTAGGTTCCTCATAAATTCTGCATATTAGGTCTTTGTCAGATCCATGGTTTGCAAACACTTTCTCCCATTCTGTAGGTTGTCTGTTTACTCCCTTGATAATTTCTCTTGCTGTACAGAAGCTCTTTAGTTTAATTAGGTCCCACTTGTCAATTTTTTTTGTTGCAATTGCTTTTGAGTACTTTGTCATAAATTATTTACCAAGGCTGATATTGAGAAGGGTATTTCCTAGGGTTTCATTTAAGATTTTTATAATTTGAGGTCTAACCTTTAAGTCATGAATCCATCTTGAGTTATTTTGGTATATGGTGAAAAACAAGGGTCCAGTTTTGTTTTTCTGCATATGGATGTCAAAGTCTTTTTGTAGGTCTATAAGAGTTTGTTTTATGAATCTGGGCACTCCAATGTTGGGTGCATGTATATTTAGGATAGTTAAGTCTTACTGAATTTGCAAACCCAAAAATTACATTCTAAGCCCCCCCCACCCCCAACTGATTGAATGGACCCTCCCTTTGGCCAGCAGGACACATCAAAACCTGAAATGCTAGTTCAGTTTATGACAGAAAGAGGGGGGTCAGACCTGCATCATTATACTCTCCTCCCTTTGGAGTTCAGGCACACAACTGACCAACATTAACATTAAAAGAGGGTTGGTGAGGGACAGTGGCTTATGCCTGTAATCCCAGAACTTTGGGAGGTCAAGGCAGGAGGATTGCTTAAGGCCATAAATTTGAGGCCAACTTTGGAAAAACAGTGAGACTCTGTCTCTACAAAAAATTAAGAAAAGTGGCTGGGTGTGACATTGCATGCCTATAGCCACATCTACTTGGGAGGCTGAGGAGGAAAGATGGTTTGAGCCAAGGAATTCGAGACTGCATTGAGCTGTGCTAGCACCATGGCACTCCAGCTGGGGTGACAGAGTGAGACCTTGTTTCAGTCAATCAATCAGTCATCCAAAGACTGACAGAATAGACTCTTCATAGCAATAAGATACCAAATTCCAAACTGACTCTAGTATTGCATCACATGACAGGTAGCAGGGCCATAAAAGAAATCAAAGTGTTTTACCCCCAAATATATTTCTCTGACATATTTTAAAATGGCCCTACAAAGCTGTTTCTTGTAGTGGAAATTCACATTCTATAGAGAATCCCTTTCCCTTTCTTGGCCTTTTTCCTGATCCTAAAGAGATTAGCTGAGAAGCTAGCATAGTTTAAAGGTCCGAAGAGGAAACATTTATCATCTATTGCTTCTAAGGGCAGCCAACTATGAGACTTCAACCTACATAATAAGAACCTTGGTCTCCAATGCCCCTTTTCTTAACTCAGACACCCCTTTCTATTGCTTCCAGGTCCTTAGGTAATAACTTAACTATTTCAACCAATTACCAATCAGAAAATCTTTGAATCCTCCTATGACCTGAAAGCCTCTTTGAGTTGTCCCACCTTTCTAGAATGAACCAATGTATGCCTCACATGTATTGGTTGATGTCTTATGTCTCTCTAAAATGTGTAAAACCAGGCTGTAACCTAACCACCTTGGGCACAAGGTGTTCTCAGAATCTCCTGAGGTTGTGTCACCAGTCCTGGTCCTCAATGTTAGCAAAATAAACTTCTAAATTGATTGAAATAGGTCTCAAATATTTTTCCTTTACAAACTGAACTCTTTATAGTTGCACGATGCCCTTCTTTGTCCTTTTTAAAAAATCATTGTCATTGTTTGTTTAAAGTCTATATTACCTGCTATGGGAATAGTAACCCCTCCTTTTTTTTGGCTAACAATTGCATGATAGATCTTTCTCCATCCCTTTACTTTGAGCCTATGGGTATTGTTACATGTTAGATTGGTCTCTTGAATACAACAGACAGTTGAGTCTTGCTTTTTTCAATCAATGTGACATCCTATACCTTTAAAGTGCAGTGTTTAGCCCCATTTATATTCAAGGTTAATATTTCTATGTGAGGATTTGATCCTGTCATCATGTTGTTAGCTGATTATTAGGTAGACTTAATTGTGTGGTTGCTTTTTAGTGACGTTGGGCTACGTACTGAAGTAGTGTTGTTGTTTTTGGTGGTACGTATCAGTCTTTAATTTATATGTTTATCACTCCTATAAGGACCTCTTATAAGGCTGGTCTAGTGGTAATGAATTCCTTTAGCATTTGTTTCTGTGTAAAGAACTTTATTTCTCCTTTGCTTATGAAGCTTAGTTTAGTGGGATGTGAAATTTTTGGTTGAAATTTTTTTTTCTTTACACGTGCTGAAAATAGGCCCCCAATCTCTTCTGGCTTAAAAGATTTCTGATGAGAGGTCTGCTATTAGCCCGATGGGGTTATCTTTTTATAAATGACCTGTTTCTTCTCTCCAACTACCTTTAAGATTTTTTTCTTTCACCTTGACCTTGGACAATCTGATGACTATGTTTCTTAGGGATGATCGCCTTGTCTAGGATCTTGTAGAGGGTCTCTGAATTTCTTGACTTTTCATGTTGATCTCTAGCAAGATTGGGAAAATTTTCATGGACTGTATTCTCAAATATGTTTTCCAAGTTGCTTCCTCTCTCTCCTTCTCTGTCAGGAATGCCAATGAGTTATAGGTTTGTTCTCTTTACATAATTCTACTTTTCTTAGAGGTTTTGTTAATTTAAACATTTTTTCTTACATTTTTCTGCCTCAGTTGATTTGAAGGAGGGGTCTTTGAGCTCTGAGGTTCTTTCCTTAACTTGATCTATTCTGTTGTTAATGCTTCCAATTATATTATGAAATTTCCATAATGAATGTTTCAATTTCAGAAGTTCAGTTGGGTTCTTTTTAAAAATGGCTATGCTATCTTTCAGCTCTTGAGTGATTTTACTCTTTTCCTTGGATTTGGCTGGATATCTTCCTTTTTTTTTTTTTAGACAGAGTCTCGCTCTGTTGCCAGGCTGGAGTGCAGTGGTGCAATCTTGGCTCACTGCAGTCTCCACCTCTTGGGTTCATAGGCTTGAACTTTCTTCTGTATCTCTGAGCTTCCTTGCCATCCAGATTCTAAATTCTATGTCTAACGCTTTAGCCATTTCAGTCTGGTTAAAAATCATTGCTGGAGAGCTAGTAAAATCATTTGGAGATAAGAAGACAGTCTGACTTTTAGAATTATCAGAGTTCTTGTGCTGGTTGTTTCTCATCTGTGAGGGCTGGTGTTACTCTATCTTTTGAAGTTGCTTTTGTTTGGATGGACCTTTTTGTTTTCATGTTCTTTACTTCCCTTGAGGGTTTGACTGTGGTGTAATTTGAGTATAGCCAATTGTCTTCATTTCTGGATGCTTTCAGAGGGCCAAGGCTCTGTATGTAATCCCTTGTTTGTAGCCAGAATCCTGCATTGTGTTTAGCCGGCTGGAATAATTTTTGGTGGTGTAATTTAGGCTGCGATCCTGTAGACGGCGCTTAAGAGCGAGGGCTGACAAACATGCTCAGCCATGTGCTGCTTTTCTATTTCAACAGGTTTGCAGCGGTGCTCTGTGAGCTCCCTCCAGTCACTGGTCCCACACCTGCCTTTCCTTAGCTCCAAGAAAGACCCTGGTGAGCTGTGCCCCCTCCCATGGGGGCAGACCTAGCTGAAGTTTAGTGCACCAGAAGACTCAGCTCTCTGGAGGCACACTGGTCTTGTGCGCTTGGTAGAGTCAGAGCAGGTTGTGGGGTATGTCTGCAGGTGGTCTGTTGATGTGGTAAGTCAAGGGTGGTGAATCGTTGGGCAGGATGGTATTGTCATGGCTTACAGTTGGCGTGGCACCTGCACTCTGGGGCTTTTTGCCCAGCAGTCAGCTGTAGAAATTACCCAGCTAGTATTCCCTCAGCTGAATCTCTCCTTTTGGTGACTGACCCCCAAACTGGGCCAACTAACTAGTTTTGTCGTAAGCCTTCTGCACCTAGATTGCTGGGCTGTTAGGTGTTTCACGTTGTGAGGCTCAGCTCCCTCTAGGAGAAGTTGTGACTAGCACACGGGCCACACCCCTTCCCGACTGGCCCAGTGGAGGAAGGCACACTCAGTTCCAGAACTGGCCCATGAACCTGTGCCTTATTCTTCCTAGTGCTCTGAGAACGAGAGCTTCTGCGTGTCCACCCACACCCCCTCAACTGGAGGGCTGGGACCAGGCCTCTGGCTTTGTTCTTTGTTCTTCTGAAGTGAAGTACTAGCTGTACTGGGTGAGCCAAGTTGCTCCCAGATAACCAGCAAAGTGCTCTCCTGGGTGCTGTGACAAAAGCACTCAGTAGAGACTGCACTGTGTGTCTGCTCCTATGAAATGGCCAGGCAGGAACCCTGGGAGGGGAAGGTGAGCAAGAGGGCATGCAGATCAGACATACCCCAGTCCCATGGGAAAGACAGTCCTGCTTTCTCCAGGTCAGACAATCAACTGAGGTTAGAGCCTCTTAGAGGAATACAGAGAGCCTTGGGGAATGGGTGCTTATGACTGTGTTTTGTTACAGATGTCCTGATGCAGAACGGCCTGGGCTCCACACAGGCTCAAGCACTGTCTCTGCCAACTCTCTGGGCAGTTCCCCCTGCCAACTCAAGTGTGCATGTAGGTCATGGAATCTCCCACAGTTAGGATCCTGGAGGTCCATGGTAAGATTGGGCTGCTCTGCAGTTACTTGACTCATCTCTTCCTTAGGAGCTATTCAGGGCCAAAAATGAGCCCTGGTGCTCAGGAACCCAATACCTATATGGGATGCAGGACTCCCAGCTTCCCACCCCCGTCTTCAGCCCCAGTGTTGGTGTGATTGCTCCATCTACTCTGAATGCTTAATCTCTCCATTGACTCTGAGTGCTTTCTCTGGAAAGATCAGTTTTAAGTACTCAATTTGGTTTACTCAATATTTTAGTCTCTCGCAGTGGGATGGGCTCTTCCTGGCTATGTCTAGTTAGCCAACTTGTTCCCCCATCTGATAATCATTCTTGTTCATTCATTTTTGTGCACTTACTGGGTATTTTCTTAGCATTCTTTCTTAAGCATATATTTCTAGAACGGTATGCATATTTAAGGGCCTTGGATGAATATTATACTATTCCCATTCAAAAAGATAAGACTCGCTGATCCAATGTGAGAGTGTTTACCCCCATAATGAGCTTGGTAACACTGAACATTATTAAACTTGTTAGCATTTGGCACTCTGGTGAACGAATGCACTGTCATCTTAGCCTGAACTTTCTCAGTTGAAAGTGAGATTTAACATCTTTTAAAATTTTTCTTGATCATGTACTTTGTGGATTGTTTACGTATTTCATTATTTTTGGTGCTATGTAAGTGTACTATTTTCACTGATTTTAAAGTTCTCTTTCTCTCTAAAACACGTTTATTGGCTACCTTAGTCTGTCACAAGTTGTACAAATATTTCTTTTCCGTAATAAAGTTTGAAGTTTAACTTTGGTAATGGTGGATTGTTTGGCTGTAAATATATTTTAAATGTTAAATTACTTAAATTTATCCCTTTAAATTGGTTTATAGCTTTGACATGATTCTTAGAATGTGTTTTCCATCAAAATATTATATTATACAAATATTCCTTTAATTATTTCTATTTTAAAAATTATTTACATTTACATTTTACATTCACTTTTTTTACATTTTAAAAATTTACCATATTTATGTTTTTATATTTATGATTTTGAATTGATCTAGAAATTCATTTTTATATAGGGGGAGATAAGGATTCAATTTAAATTTTTCTTAAAATGTTGACTAATTTCCCAACATGGTTAATTAAATAATTATTTTTTGTTAACCAATAATTTTGTATGTATAGCATTATCATTTATTAATTTGCATTGTAATATTCATTTCCCTTCATATATCTCCCTTAGTACTGATTGGACTTTTGTGTGTGTTAATAGAAAAAAAAATAGACCCTTATAGAAGTTAAAGCTGTGAAAGTAGATTTTAAATTATAAATTGTCAATTTACAATAAAAAATCAGATACTATTGAAATTGGAGGAAGAGAGCTCAGTATTGTACTTGGCTCAATTCTGAATACAGGAAAATGTAGAGATTTAGATCCAAAGGGCAGAATGGAGGAGTACTGGTGGATGGAAAATTACTAATAGAGTAGGGTAATTCTTTCCTTAACAGACCAAAAAGTATTCTTACTGAAAGCAGGCCATAGTGATTAGATATAAAGGGTGAAGGATGAGAAATTTGATCAGATATTGAGAGTGATCAAATATTGAGTGTGGGGATTCTCTCTGAACTGACTTACAGGATTCTTGCTAAAACCTTACTCTATAAAGACAGAAAGGGAAGCCCAAGGTGAGACCTAGCTGAGCAGAGGACTCAGAAGGGTCTGACTAAAGTTTGCTTAAGGAGAGGATCTTTGTCACATATTGATTAATAAATTAGTATTTTGAATTGTAAAAGTGTGTTTGTACCTACATGTCCTACAGGTGGGAAAGTGTATCTAAAACCTACCTTATAGTATATGTATGTGATTACAGTTGTATCCAAAGCCATGTCCATACCTCAAATATTATTTACCTATGTGTAATAAAAGGGTTATTGACTATTATTGCAAATGTGGTATAGGAAAGAGGGGAATTCTCAAAACTGTTTGCGAATTAATTTTAAATTAAAGTTAGAATTGAAAGTATTTAAATTCCCTGTTTCTTTAAATTCTCCCTTGAAGACATTTCAGTGAATTTAAATTTTATGCTTAAGATATAGGTAAACCTCAACTTTCCAAAATTTGTCTTTTTCACCACTTACATTTTATACATTAGATATTGACCACTTCATCATGTGCCACTAATGAAATTCATACTTCTATACATGAATTGGTAAACAAACATTTCAAGCTATTGAATTATGACTCAGCTTATCAGGTGGCAGTTTGCGTCACACTATCTTTGTCTGTTTTAAGTATTTCAATATTAGTCTTTGTTGCATTTATGCTATTAGCATTTTAAAATGAGAAAAAATTAACAAAGATGCTAATACTATTGAAAAGATGCTTTTGTCTCATAAACTTAGTCTAATTGAGACAACAATGGAAATGTGCTGCAAATAGTGATTCTCTAGCTCTGACTGCTTGCTCATGGGCTTATGCCAGTAGACTATTTGCGAATAAAAAATAGAACTAAAGAATATGTACAATATGTTAGAAAACTATGTTGAAGTAATAAAATGTAATTAGTGTCTTTATACTATTTTTAGCTTTCTGGAAACAGAAAAGTCCTTAAAAGCAGGTTGCTAAATGCAACTGACATGTTCCTGTTCTCATTTTTCTCATCCTCTTAGAATGAAACACTTCTTGAAACCCTCTCTTCTCTTGGGTTCTATTCTTCACATTGTTGTGGTCATTTCTCTTTCTCTTCCAGTTCATCATCCTCTTCCCGGATTTTAAATGTTGGAGTTCTTGAATGCTCAAATCTAGGCCATTTCCTCTTCTCAGCCTATGCTTTCTCCCCTTATAATCTATTCAAGTCTGTAAAATGGATGATTTACAAATATAAATGTAGCCAGATATTCCCTCTAAAACACAAACCTTTACTCCGCATTATTTTGCTGATGACTCAAAGACATTGCAAATACCTAATGTCGAACCAGACTTGAATTCTGATCTTCCTCACAATTCTGTCTTTATTTTGATGATCTACCCAGTTGTGCAAGCAAGATACCCAGTCATGTTTCCCTCCTCCCCCCACTGTCTCTCTGCCCTCTCCTCTCTCTCTCTCTGTGTTGTCTCTCTCTGCTATCTTATGTCTCTCCACTTTCTCTCTCTCTCCTGTCTCTCTCTCTCTCCACTGTTGATCTCTCCTGTCTCTCTCCCCACTGTCTCTCTCCCCGCTGTCTCTCTCTCCCCGCTGTCTCTCTCTCCCCGCTGTCTCTCTCTCCCCGCTGTCTCTCTCTCCCCGCTGTCTCCCTCTCCCCGCTGTCTCCCTCTCCCCGCTGTCTCTCTCTCCCCGCTGTCTCTCTCTCCCCGCTGTCTCTCTCTCCCCGCTGTCTCTCCCTCCCTGCTGTCTCTCTCTCTTCCCGCTGTCTCTCTCTCTTCCCGCTGTCTCTCTCTCTTCCCGCTGTCTCTCTCTCTACGGTCTCTCTCTCTACGGTCTCTCTCTCTGCTGTCTCTTTCTGCGCTGTCTCTCTCTCCCCACTGTCTCTCTCTCTCCCCGCTGTCTCTCTCTCCCCACTCTCTCTCTCTCCCCACTCTCTCTCTCTCTCTCTGCTGTCTATCTCTCTGCTGTGTCTCTCTCTCTCCCCGGTGTCTCTCTCTCTCTCTCTCTGCTCTCTCTCTCTCCGCGCTGCCTTTCCCCTGTCTCTCTCTCAACTACATATGCAATTGTGCACCAAGTCTTACTGGTTTTACTTTCCCATTGTCTTTTGAGTCTATCTGGTTTTCTTCATCCAAGACAGAAATTTGTTCCTGTCCGAATTGTTCTTTACATTGAAATTATGTATATTTTCCAGTTATAAAAGTGATCATTAATATCTCTGTCTAAAAACCTTCAACACTTTTAAAATTCTTTTTAAAGAAAGGCAAAGGTTTATGTTTGTTTTACCTCGACCTATAAGCCCTGTAGGACATGGTTTCTACGTATCTTTTTCACTTGTTTCTCCCATCATCTCAGGGATCTAGCCACATGGTCCTTTCTTCTGTCAAATGATTTTTCTGACCATTAGCCCTCTTACTTTTCCATCTTCCTTCTGTATCTCTGGAACATTCTTCCCTCCTTTATTTCCATAGCCAATTGTTTCCCACATTTGTATCTCATTTTTTGTTATTCGCCAAGGGATGCCATCCCCAGGGAAGTCTTTTCTCTGCCTTTTCGTAAAAATGTGTCATCTTAGCCTTGTAACCATTGTGTCTCAGGAGTCCTACATCTGGCCTCATTCTTGGTATATATCACCACTTCCACTTCTTTTACTATTTGGAGAAATTTTGCTTGGCTCTACCTAATATCTCTCAGCTTATATACTTCCTGCCATTTTTTTAAGAGATAAGGGAAGGTGGGGCTCACTATTTTACCCAGGCTGACCTCGAACTCCTGGATACAAGGCATCCTCCTGCCTCAGCCTCCAGAATAGCTGGGACTACAGGCATGTGTTACTGCACCTGGCATCTCAAGCCATTTTTAATACAGTTGTGAGGCAAGCTAAAGACCAAGATGATGGGAATGAAATATCTCTTGTTCTTAGAAAATCAAAGACCTTAGATGATTCTTACATGATAAGGTAATGTTGGAGAGATATGAGATTGTTATGAATAGTTATAAATACATGAAACATGTATTTGCAAAAGACAGATGAGACGTGTATGGTTAAATCCTAATGGTGAGATCTTGTTAACGGGAAGAGAGTCTATGGGAGTGATATTTCTGAATGAGGAAGGAGGTGATGTTCAAGGTACAGGTGGCATGGTGTACCTTTTTTGTTGAAACATGAGGAAAGAAGGAGGATAGTGTATTGATGTGGTAGGTACTAGAATGTTCATATTTTGTTGATAATCTCAGCATTTATGTGAATTATTAGGCATGGCCATCTTTTAAACTGGAAGGAAAGGTGAAGATCAGGAGTTTGAAGAGAATAGGGACTTTTCTGAGCACAAGAGTTGAGCAAAGAAACACAGGAACAATTCTGCTAAGTGTGAGTTGTTTCCACTGAGGTTACCATTGTGAATTTATTGGAGTCCAGTTTACCCCATTGTGTGACCTTCTTCAGCAGCACCTAGCTAACCTGATGCTGGCTTACAGAAAGCAAATACTTGATTTCATCCAGATTGGATGTTGACCTTGATGGATGTAATGAAAACACAGATGGGCTATAGAGTTAGGGTATTTGCCGAAGTTTTTTTTTTTTTTTTTTTTTTTTAAGTGCTGGTTTGTGTACTTTGCGGTGACCAAGGAGGAAGATGAAAAAGTAAGAAGGCTAATGGATGGGTAAAAAGTAAAAAGGTCAATGGATTTGTGTTCTTAATGAGCCCAAAGTACAACGACCAAAAATTGTTTTATTTCTTAGAAATATGTATAAATGTTTTTGCTATTTATCTAAAATTTGAAAATATTGTTTATTGTGAATCTCTTATCAACATGGTATGATTTAGTTTCCCATCTGTGGAGAATGTTAGAGGAAATGATAATTTAATTCAATAATTTTTCATCCAATTCTAGATGCAAAATTGGACCAACCTCTAAAAAGGTTCTTAATAGAAATGTCTTTCCTCACTGAGTAGCTTTTCTTGCCTTTTCTTATGCTAGAAGAAAATCAAGTTAACAGTCAAGGGTCCAGCAGCAAGCACATGGCACATTCTAAGAAAGATAATTTAAAGACCGTTTATTTAGAAAGGGGCTATTCACAAAAGTATGTCTAGGCATAGTAGAGCTATAAGGGAAATTGCTAGCAACGGCCAAGCTTTTACTGTCTTTAGGTATAAAAGGATGAGGAGAGGATGCAGTGTTATCCACAGGGGTAGATATTCCCGTCAGGCTGGAAATGTTGGGAAGTACCATGACCTTTGATTAAGGGACATGAACAGGCCACACTGACCTTGGACGTATAAAGTATAAATATTTTACTTTCTTCCTTCTGTCCATTCTTCAACTGGCTAAATTCAAATGGAAAGGAATTCTGTTGTGATATATGCAAATTAACTTTTTATGGTATAGAGCAGGGTGGTGAAAGGTAGAGTATGTATCTGGAGGCTAGAGGGCCAAATAGAAGATACCAGGCTCATGGAGGAAGGGAACTAACATTTTAGTTCTTTTTCTAAACCAAATCCTGTTTCAAACACTTGATATGCTTGGAACGAGGACTGTGTGATCTTCCATACTTTAGTTTCTTCAATCATGTATTCAAAGCTTGCTGGCTATGTAGTAGATACTATGTTAAGGACTGGATATATAAAGATATATAAGACATGGTTCCCACCTTAGAGATGCAATACATAGTGATAGAGATAGATTTAAGGAATATACAGACACCACTGTTATTATTGTTTAATATGTTTACTATTGTTTCATATCCGAAGTCCCATGGTAGGCTGAAGAATAAAGGACACTAATTTTTGCCTATATGTGTTTATATATGCTGTGTGTGTGTGTGTGTGTGTGTGTGTGTGTGTGTGTGTGAGAAAGTTGCCCAAGAGGAAGGAATGTGATTTCAATCAGGCTTATCACTACCTGACTAATTTATTTCATTTATTTATTTTATTATTATTATTATTATTAACAAGAAATCTCAAAAGCTACTGCTTGCTTTTCAAAGGCCTCCATCCTTTGGTCCCATCCTGATGTTCCTATTTTTAAAACTTGTATTTTCCATCCTAACTTTCCAATTGCATTTCCCAGCCCCCTCCATTTGAGATCAGCAGGTTACCTCTCCCTACTGGCATTTTGCAATAATTTCTATGATGATTGTGTAATGCCAACCTCTCCTTCTCCCCAATTTAAGAAGCTTTTAACCTCCTGCTGCCTATCATTCAACATTGTTCTCAAATTCCAGCTTCTGTGATTACAACTTTCATAATGTTTTAACTCATAAACAACTTTCTTTGCTTAGTTTTGCTGGCCTTCGTAGCCAGTTCTGTGGTGAACTTAACTATTCTTTAGATGTCTTACATGTGCTAATTTTGATTTCACAGGTATATTATACACATGCCTGTCATTTACTCTTTATCTTCTTCAGCACCTAGGAAAGTGTCAATAAATACTTAATTGAGCCTTGTGTGAAGGTACCAGTCCAAATATGCTACTCTTAACGGAAAAATAACTCAAAGGAGATTCTCTACCAGTTGAGGGGCATAATTTTGTTTGAAAGACAAATAATTATATTATTTGTTTGAAATGCTTATTCATAATTTCTATTTTCCTGTTGTGACGTTTGGTTATCTTTGAATAGATTTTAGATTATGACTTTTAGGTGTGGTCTGTATAAACATGGTTGACCTCTGATTTTCGACGAATGAAATGTGGAGTATCATCAGTCCAAAATTGAATCATTTTGTACTTCCTTTCGCTAGTGTTTTTGGATTCTACATGAAATCCTCTCAAGGTTTCTTTCTGTTAACCTCATATTGTGAATCTATGTGTGTTAAGTCTACCACCCAAGGCTCCAATGAAAGCATCTCTGCGACTCCTTCCTCTTTGCAGGCCAGGTTTTCTCTCTCATGACCTCCTATTGGAGACTTCAGCATCATGTTCAAGTTGCTTTTCTTCTACATGATTTTTCTTTTCAGTCATCCAATTCATTATTCCTTTATTATTCTTTTCAAGAATATTAGAAATAACTAAAAGTCCAGTAGTTGAGGATTGTTTAAATAAATATGTATCCTCTATAGGATTTAATAATGTGTATTGGAATGTTTCATAATACTTCAAATATTTATGATGCTAAAAGAAAATATCCGTTGATAAAATGGTGTGCAAATATTGTCTCAATTTTATAAAAATATAAAATATATTTGCTTTCAAAAATATAAAAATATTTAAAAATATAATTAGCAGATAGTAAGTATTTTTAGCAGACATGAATGCTTTTTGGAAAGTATTTCTGGCTCTCTGGGTACATGGGAGGATTGCACTTCCTCATTTCATTTGGTAGTAAGTGTGATAGTGTGGCTTGTTTTTTCCTATGAAATGTGAATGAAATATATAAATGTTACTTCCAAGTGGTACTTCAAGAGGAAATTTGAGGTTCACATTCCCTTTCTACTGCTGCTGTTGTTGTGGAGGCATTTGCTTAAATGATACCTTCATTAGCCAAGTTTCTGTGAACCAACAAACATAAACACTCCTATTTACCTATGTTGGATGTGTGACATGAGTGAGAAACAATCTTGTGCTAAACTATAGAGATTTTTGGGGTTGTCAGGGTTACATAATGTAGTCCATCCTGAGTAACTGAATATTCATTTTACAATTTTCGGAACATGCAGAAAGCAAGAGGGAGAAAAGGAAAACTACTAATGACACCACACTGTATGTATGCAATGTGTTTTTATGCACTTGTCTTTTTGTATAAGCTATGCCAACTTACCTAACTTTTGTAAATGCTGGAAATAATTTTGATTTTCATAAGCAATAAAAATGAATTAGATCTTATATGGAGAACATTATTTCTTTTACTCTGTTATACTAGTTTCTTACTGATATGGATGTGTCTTCAGGAATACTGTACTTAGGGTTGACTCCAAGCTAAATCAAAGAGCGAGTGGTTTGTTGCACTCTGAGCCTCTTCTCTGTGTTGACTTCATCTACTACTTTTACTCTCATTGTACTTACCTACTTAGGGTTATCTCTAAGAAAAGCTATCATGTCCTCTTTAGGGCATTAGATGCTCTGCTAAGAACTCTTCATGCCTGCCTTAATTTATGTCCTTAATTATTTCTATTTTCCTTAGAATAATATTCAATTTTGTACCTAATTATTTCTATTTTCCTTAGGATAATATTCAGTTGTGTGCTTAATTATGTATTTTCCTTAGAATAATATTCAATTACGTGCTTCTATTTTCCTTAGAATAGTATTATTAAAACATTTCATGGTAAAGTGAAAGGCCAAAACTTTTACTTACATAGTTCTCTTTGTGTGTGTATATATGGTACATTAACATAGGAAATGATAAACTTTGTAAGGCTTTGAAATAATCATTTATGAATATTAACTCTGCTCATTTGAACATTAAGCTCCCAATGATCAATAGGAATTTATTTTGAGACATATGTAGGAGGCATATGGTATGCAGAAACCACTCTATATCATAAACAATTACTCTACATGAACAGTAAGAGACTTTTAATGTTTACTACAACAATATTTTTAATTTTGCTTTTCTCTAACTCCTTCACCAACCTATCTCCTCTCATACATTAGGATGCATAGCTTTATGTACCCAGTACCCGTAAGACTAATGTCAGTTGTAAAAGTGTGGCATGGCATTTTACAAAAATTGTAAAACACATATTATGCAAATTCTCCTTAGCATCTCAAACATTAAAAGAATGAAGAATAATATTTTCCTTTATAAATTCATTTTATGCTGTCAGAGCCAAGACTCATGTGACCTTGCAGCTCACAATTAGGATTGCAAAAGAACTAGTTTTGATAGTCAACTCTTTAAAAGAAAGGAAAAAGCAATTCTAAAAGTCAAAAATGGCCTGTTAGACTGAGGCATGCAAAGAGAAGGTAACTCTTCCTTTGTAAGCTAAACACATCATTATAGAATGATACCTTTCATGACTTAAAAACCTAGAAAAGAATAATAAGGTGGAGTTGCCAAAGATCAGGCTTTCATGCAAATGTCTTTGGTAATTAAGGGGGGGGTGGTGCTAAATGTGCAATATTCCTTCTAAGCAGAATTGTTTCTAAATTCAGGGGTATGTTCATGCTGTAGTCTATGAGGCAACAGCTGTTCTTAAGAGAATGCTGTCAATGTTGATAAGTTACTTTTAAAACGAAATCTGTTTGCTGAGCTCATGTTGTTTGGAAAAACTATAAAGAATGAAATCTTTAATGCATTTTTTTCTTTTGAAAAATGGGAAAAATCCTATCAATTGCAAGCAAAAGCAGAATTCTAAAGGCCCACAACCTTAGTGAGAGCCTAGGCTAAGCTCATTTATATGAAGGATGAAGAAAAACATAAAGCACATTGGAATTCTGAGTCCCTGATCTGTGGATAACAATTTTAAACTCTGAAAATGCACTGATTGCATTCTTTTAGTCCTTCTTTGGGAGTGGCTTAGTGTAGGACTGAGAGCTATTTTCATAGCTGCCCTTTTGTTTGTTTGCAGGAATATACTATTTCTCATGGGTCTATTTGTCAGTTGTGATATGCTGGCCACAGCAGTCTTGGCCATTATTCTTCTCTTTATTTCGTATGGTACTTCGGGCATTGTTTAAATACAAGGATAAAACAAAGCATAAACTCTAGTTTCCAATAGGACTATACAACTCTGGCCTTAGGGGAAAAATTTAAGAATTTTTCTCTCTTTAGCATTATAACCCCTTCTTCATTACACTCAATTCCATAATTGCTTATAGTTGTATTCAGGAGCTCAATACCAGACCCACGAGACCCAGTCAACTACATTCTGATTTCTTCTAATTTTTGTTGTCTTTACAAACTAACCAGTTTCTTGTCTCATTTTCCAAACTTCCAAGCTTGAGGGCCTTTGACAGTTATAGAATTAAAGCACTGGAGAGTATTTTAAAGGTTTTTTCTAGTCCAGTGTATTAGTCTGTTTTCACACTGCTATGAAGAAACACCCGAGACTGGGTAATTTATAAAGAAAAGAGGTTTAATTGACTCAAAGTTCCACAAGGCTGGGGAGACCTAAGGAAACTTACAACCATGGCAAAGGCACCTCTTCACAGTGGGGCAGGAGAGAGAATGAGGGCTGGTAGGGAAAATGCCAGATGCTTCTAAAGCCATCAGATCTCATGACAACTCACTATCATGAGAACAGCATGAGGAAGACTGCCCCCATGATTCAATTACCTCTTTCTGGGTCCCTCCCACGACACATGGAGATTATGGGAGTACAATTCAAGGTGAGATTTGGGTGGGAACACAAAGCCAAACCAAATCATTCTGCCTCTGGCCCCTCCCAAATCTCATGTCCTCACATTTGAAAACACAAAGTATCCCCCAAAGTTTTAACTCATTCCGGCATTAACGTAAAAGTCCAAGTCCAAAGTCTCAGCTGAGATAAGGCAAGTCCCTCCCACCTATGAGCCTGTAAAACAAAAGCAAATTAGTTACTTTCTAGATATAACGGGGGTACAGGCATTGGGTAAGTATACCCATTCCAAATGGGAGAAATTGGCCAAAACAAAGGGGCTACAGCCTCCATGGAAGTCTGAAATCCGTTAAGGTCCAACAGGGCAGTCATTAACCTTAAAGTTCCAAAATGATCTCCTTAGACTCGAAGTCTCACATCCAGGTCATCCTGATGCAAGAGGTGGACTTCCATGGCCTTGGGCAGCTCTGCCCCTGTGGCTTTGCAGGGTACAGCCCTACTCCTGTTGCTTTCACAGACTGGCATTGAATGTCTGTGGCTTTTCCAGGGGCATGTTGCAAATTGTTGGTGGCTCTACCATTCTGGTGTCTGGAGGAGAGTGACCCTCATCTCACAGCTCCACTAGGCTTCATCAGGCTGCAAATTTTTCAAACTTTTATGCTCTGCTTTATTTTGAAAGCTTTGTGGCTTAGAAATTTCTTCCACCAGATACCCTAAACCATCTCTCACACGTTCAAAGTTTTACAGATTTCTATGGCAGTGGCAAATTGCCACCAGTCTCTTTGCAAAAGCATGGCAAGAGTGACCTTTACTCCAGTTCCAAACAAGTTCTTCATGTCCATCTGAGACCACCTCAGCCTGGACTTCATTGTCCATATCACTATCAGCATTTTAGTCAAAACCATTCAACAAGTCGCCTCTAAAAGTTCCAGACTTTCCCACATTTTCCTGCCTTCCTTTGAACCCTCCAAACTGTTATAGCCTCTGTCTGTTACCCGGTTCCAAAGTTGCTTTCACATTTTTGGGTATCTTTATAGCAGTGCCCCACTCATTACCAATTTACCGTATTGGTCCGTTCTCATGCTGCTATGAAGAAATACCCAAGACTGGGTAATTTTTAAAGGAAAGAGGTTTCATTGACTCACAGTTTAACATGGCTTGAGAGGCCTCAGGAAACTTACAATCATGGCAGAAGGCACATCTTCACAGGGTGGCAGGAGAGAGAATGTCAGCAGGGAGAATGCCAGGTGCTTATAAATCTATTATATCTTGTGGGAACTCACTATCGTGACAACAGCATGAGGGAAAATGCTCCCATGATTCAATTACTTCCCATTGGGTCCCTCCCATGACATGTGGGGATTATGGGATTACAATTTAAGGTGAGATTTGGGTGGGGACACAAAGCCAATTCATATCATACAACTTTAATTAAATATCAAGATATCTTTTCTGTATCTGATAATGACCTAGTCTTTGCTTGAGTGTTACATTTAGGGGCAGTTTTGATTGTTAGAAAAAAAATTTTCTTTTATTAAGCAAAAACAGCTTTGCCTACAAATATTACTCATTGGTTATAATTTTTTTCTCTGGACTAACAGAATAATCTCACCTGGATGCATAATTAAGGATGTGAACACATACCTTCACACAGTGAGGATATCAGGAGCTCAACAAGAATTTACTATTGGAGAACTGTAGCTTTTGTTTTTTAATTAAGAAATGATTGAGGATATTCAGCTTGAAGAGTGTAAGGATCGAGGGAACCATTATTAGTTTCATGTATTCATGTATCAAGTACTTGATTGATTATCTTTGAAAATGTAACTAAAGTTTTTGAATATGGTTCTAAAAGACACGATTGGATCTGGTGGCTAGAATTAGAGGTAGGAAGATTCTAGATTAATTAAGTGATAAAAATAGAATGAACACCTTAGGACACGGCCTGGCCTGTTTCACATGAGAAGAGTTATTAAATCCTTACAAGTTTGATATTTAGCAGGAATGTGAAAAATAATATATTTAGAATATATACTGTTTGGTTATTGGAATATGAGGTGTATGAGGATGGGAGCATAATGGGAAACTGTCACATGTGGCTAAAAGAAGGGAAGAATCGATGTAATTTGGGGTATTTAGGATAGACGAGGTGGTTCATGAAAAGCTATGGAGCAATACTTTTAAAAAACTTATTGTTTTACAATTTACATACAATGAAATAAGACTCATTGAAGTTTACATTTTGATGTTTTGACAACCTTATGTACTTAGATAAGCACCACCATACTCAAGATATAGGGGATTCCCATATATGCCCCCAAAAGCTTCTTTGTACACCTTCCCATTCACATCCCACTTTACATCCTGTATTGTGTCTTTTACCCTGTATTGCTTTTTAAAAATTTTATTTTTAGCTGGGCTCAGTGGCTCACACCTGTAATCCAAGCACTTTGGAAGGCTGAGGCGGGTAGACTACAAGGTCAGGAGATTGAGATAATCTTGGCCATGATGAAACCCCATTTCTACTAAAACACAAAAAATTAGCTGGGTGTGGTGGCACATGCCTATGGTCACAGCTACTCAGGGCCTGAGGCAGGGGAATCGCTTGAAATTGGGAGACGGAGGTTGTAGTGAGCTGAGATTGTGCCACTTCACTCCAGCCTGGTGACAGAACGAGACTGTCTCAAAAAAAAACTTTTTAAAATTTTTGTGGGTGAATTGTAGGTGTATATATTTATGGGGCACATGAGATGTTTTGATATAGGCATGCAATGTATAACAACCAAATCATGTAAGATGGGGTATCTATCTCCTGAAGCATTTAACCTTTGTATTACAAATAACTTTTTTTGAAGTTATTTAAAATGCACCATTAGGGTGTTGACTGTAGTCATCCTGTTGTGCTATCAAATAAATGGCTGGTCATATTCATTTCTCTTTTTGTACCCACCCTGCATTGCTTTTGAGATTTACACATACTACTGTGTGCATCAATGGTTTGATTCCCTTTTATTGCTGAGTAGTATTCCACTGTAGGCATATCCTGCAATTTGTTTCTTCAATCAAATGGGCATTTGGTTTGTTTCCAAGTTTTGGCTATTATGAGTAAAGCTTCTATGAACATCAGAGTCTTTTTATGGATATATGTTTTCATTCCTTTTGAGTAAATACCTAGAAGTGGTATTTCTGAGTCATAGAGAAGAGTGGATTTAATTTTATAAGAAAATGCCAAACTATTTTCAAAAGTGGTTTTACCATTTTACATTTGTACCAGTAGCGTAAGAGAGTTCTGGCTTTTTTATGACCTTGCTGACACTTGGCATGGTCAGTTTTCTTAATTTCATCCATTCTAATTGGTGTGTGGTAGTATATAATTGTGGTCTTAGCTT
Organism: Callithrix jacchus; assembly: GCF_049354715.1. Taxonomy (NCBI): domain Eukaryota; kingdom Metazoa; phylum Chordata; class Mammalia; order Primates; family Cebidae; genus Callithrix; species Callithrix jacchus. Next base: position 26,366,564 of record NC_133524.1, read on the forward strand.
GCATTTTCCCAATGGATACTAATGTGAATCTTTTCATGTGCTTATTGGTCATTTGTATGTTTTCTTTCATGAGGTCGTACCAGTCTCTTTCTAATGTAGCTTGCACAGAACAAGGTGTAGCAGTGATACAGCACCTTTATTATCTAGAGCAGAGTCAGGAAACTTTTTCTGTAAATGGCCAGATAGTAAATATTTCCAGCTTTGAGGTTCATACAGTCTCTGCCTCAAATATTTAACTCTGCTATTGTTGTATAAAAGCAGCCATAGGCCGGACATGGTGGCTCACACCTGTAATCCCAGCACTTTGGGAGGCTGAGGCGGGTAGATCACAAGGTCAGGAGTTCGAGACCAGCCTGGCCAATATGGTGAAACCCCATCACTACTAAAAATACAAAATTAGCTGGGCCTGGTGGCAGGTATCTGTAGTCCCAGCTACTCGGGAGGCTGAGGCAGGAGAATCACTTGAACCTGGGAGGTGGATGTTGCAGTGAACTGAGACAGTGCCACTGCACTCCAGCCTGGTTGACAGAGCAAGACTCTGTCTCAATAAATAAATAAATAAGGGAGCCATAGACAATGCACTCCTGAGTTGAAATAAAGATGTATTCATAAAAACATGTAACTTAGCTAAGCCCTGATTTAGAGAACTATTACAAATTTATTTTGTGGAAAGTAGTACCTCTGTGTATAACATCACCTTCAGAAGTTAGATACCGCACCTTGAGGGGAAATGCTACTCTGCACTGAATTCTGCCAAACAAGTAAAATTGGCGATGGTGAGAGCTAAGAAAAGGAAGGCTGAGCATGCTCAGAATTACCTTTATATATCTTGAGTAGTTTAAAGCTTAAAATATTAGATATTTTGAAATGCAGCATTTATGAGAAGTGATAAGGATTAACATCAATAGTAGAAAGTCCTTCTGGGTTGGTCTTAAAAGAGTTCAGAAGGATTTGGATAGCTTTGCCTTTTATCATTCTGCTGCCACTTTGTACTATAGTAAAAGGAGATTTTTGTTCCAGTCTGCAGGTCATATGCATTAGAACTTTGACTCAGTAGTTGCTATTACCCTTTTGGTGATTCATTTACAATACCTATTATAAACTGAAAATCTTGCTAATGGTGAGTTTGAGTCTGAAATATTCATCCCAAGAAGAATTCAGTCAAGTCTAAATCAGGGGTGAGTTGAAGAGGTAACATTTTCCCTTGAAAGGAAGATCTATTTGATTTTTCATTTCCTTCAGGAGATAGACCATATTTTTCCTATTTGACTTTTAATAGCTTTTTCTCTTACCCATTGACTAGTTTCACATTTATTTGAGCAAAAACAAAGATAAACAATCATGCAAACAGTGAAAAGAGAGACGTATAGTCATAAAGAAATTTTATGAGAAGCTTAAATTACCCTAAAAATAATGGAAACCAATTTTATCTACTTAGATAATTTCAACACGATGAACTTTTTCCATTGGCCATCCTTTCCTCCTGCCTGGCATGTTCACCATTTCCTTCTGTAAGGTTATAAGAATGCTTTTATTTGCTGGCAGAAAATGCTTTCAGATACTACAAAGTACCCTGGCAATTCTCAATTTTTAAGTCAAATACTTTGTGACCAGTACTGTACCAAATTCTGTGGGAGTATACAAAGACAATATAAAACTCAACTGCTATTTTCTCAATGTTTAAAACCTAACCAGAAGTAAAATAGAATAGTGTTAGCTATTATTTTATTATATATATTGACCAATTTCTTCTTTTTATAATTTCAACTTTTATTTTTGATATGGGGGCTCATGTGTGAGTTTGTTACATGGGTTTATTGCATGATGCTTTAGGCTTGTTCTAAATTTCTTGGCCTATACACACATGTTAGAAAAGTTTTGATTTCAAGACTTTAATGATTTATCTATCATGATAAGTTTTTAATTTTCAAATACCAGAGAAGTATATAAACCATTATCTTAGTCAAGATGGGGACATGTCTTACACAGCTTTATTCACCAAATGCATGGCTCACAGGATATCTGGAGATGCATTTCTTGAATTAGTTGAATTGGCAGAATTATCAATGAAAAACATAAGCTTGCTTTGGATAGGATATTGGGTTTAGAAACAACGTTTAACTAATTCATTAGGTAAAGAGGGAAAGTATATATATATATATTAAATACATATATTTCACGTACAGTAAATCTAGTGGTAAAAACATTTTAGGAATTGTTACTTATTAAAATACTCTGAAAGATTCAGGGATTTGGAAGAGAGTAGTCAAAGTACTAAATACAGAGACAGAGAATATAGATACTGATAAAATATGTTGATTGTTATAATTTAGTCAGAAAAAATCATTTATTCAGATGGAGAAAAAGAAGATGAAACAAATTGAAAAGCTTTCTCGCCTGTACTCCCCAGTTGTAGATTTAGGTGCCAGACCCAGAAGTAAATAGTTTCTATTTGCCAGACCACTGTGGACAGATTAGAACATCTCAGTGAGCATTCTGAGTAAGTCTTCTTTAAATTGACTGCACCTGACTTTGGAATGTTGATGTTTTCTCTTTATTCTTACCACATTGACTCTGAACATTTCAGATTGTAAGGTAGAGTTTCCACACATTGTCTTATGGAGTCTACGTTAAAAAATAAATAAGAAGCCACTTCAAGGTGATGGGTGTATATCTTACTCCTTGAAGGGATTAATAACCCAGAAAATGGAATCATTCCTTGTCCACTCCCATGTCTCCCACTCCCCCAACTCCTTACTTCCTGATTACTGCCTGACTTCTCTGATGTTATGAGCGTAGGAAGAGGCTTTGTCCTTCCTCCTCCTTACTCATCTCCATCATCATCATTCACGTCTGTCGTCATGAGTGAGAGAAGATCTATATTTTGCTCTATAAATTTATTTATTCATTTTATCTTTCAAGTTGGTTTAACACTGGCATTTCAATATAACCCATTTTGCATTGGGTGTATAATATCGAAAGCTTTATTTCATTGCTTTTCTCTACCAACTCCACGTGGAAGGTCAGTGTGGTTATAATGTAGGTACAGGTGAAGAAATGCGCAGAATAATAGCAATTCTGCAAGCATGAAATTTCCGTGCTTTTGTAGTGTAGAGTCCTTGAAATTGTCATTGAGCTTTGGGTAACCTTCCAGGATGAGATTCTGCTGCCAGTGAAACATAATGGGTTTTATGTCTTTATTTAGTCTACTTTATTAAAATGAATGTAAATAATCTCTTCTAATGCCTTGCCCATTATTCCAATAAATATATTTGAGAGGGATGGAAGGGGTAGGAAAAATACCCTTATTTACTCTCTGATAAATATTTGCAAAAATAAATCTTTATTATGAAGCTCCTTTGAATAAGGATGGTTTAGATATTAAATTATTATATCTAACCTTCCAATTTAATTACACTAATATATACATATGCACTGAAAATCCTGATGTATAGTCAAAATACATTTCTAAAATGGAGATGTATTTGTGCTTAATAGAAATTTAAGTAATTTGGATTATGGAAGATTGTTTTGGGGAATTATAACACAAAATGTTTATTCCTGTATTTGCAATACAGGTATTAAAGTGTGACTGGGCAGACTGTAATCTCTGAAAAGTACATTAAAAGTGTTTTTTCACAGTAAGTATGAGTTTTCTTTAACAGTTTATTAGTTTCAGGGCTTTTTATGTGTTGTTTAGATGAAGCAATGGAATTGTTCTGAAACTTGACTTAAAACACTGCAATGTTCAGAATGTGGATGGGGAACATAAACTTGGTTTATGTATTAGAAATCTCATCCAGTTGTAGTAAGGAGATATAAAGACCAAGAAATAAAATTGAATGGAAGCTGAAATAATCTGGAAGGCAGTAGTGGGTGGTGGGTAGGTACCAAGAGGCCAGAGGGTATGAACTTCACACTCCAACATCTAAGAAAGCTGGGTGGATAGATTTATGTGTAGACTTGGGGAAGGTATCTTGAAATCTAGCATTGGGTTGTATCTCTCAAGGGACCCCAAGGAAGCTCCAGACTAGTGGTCCTTCCTACTGTATTGTGCATGAGTCAACTGGGGATCTGGTTAAAATGCAACTTCTGATTCAATAGGTCTGGATGGAGCTTGAGGGTATGCATTTCTAACCTGCTCCCATATGATGATGATGATGATACTGGTCCTTGAACCAGCTTTCAGCAGCCAAGATCCAGGAGTATTTTCTAACCCCTCAGAGAGGAGGTCTATAGAAATTGAAAGAACCAGCTGGCATTTGTGTTCTAAAGCCACAGTTGCATTTCTTGGCTGAAGAGAAACCATTTTCCCTTCTCAGGCACCCTTATGACTAATGAAAGAGCACAGAAGCAGTAACAAAAAAGCCGCCAACCCTTGCAATTGTGCAATTGGGTTGTCTCGCAGGCTGATTTATAAGAACATCCATAATGATAACAAATGTGTATATGGGGCTCACTGACCAGGCATTGTGCTAATGCTTTCTGTGGGTGTTTCATTTTAGTCCTCACATCCCCCTCTTTGAAAGAGGTACCATTATTATCTACAGTTTAAAAATGAGAAGATGAACTTAGGAGATACTGAGATCACAAACAACTACTCAGAATTCAAACTTGAATTTGTGTGAGGATGTGTCAGTGATGTGCCAAGATCATACACAACTACTAAGGATTCAAATCAGGATTATATGACTATCTTATCTATTCTTTCAACCACTTTCTAAGTGCTTGCAACATGTCAGGAACATTTAATCAAATACAATATTTGATAGGGGAATGGGTGCTACTGGACATGGAGAAACTGATATCCAGAAAGGGAAAATGATTCACCCAGAGCTGAGTTGCATGATTCAAACTTAGGCTGTCTGGCTTGAAAGCAGAGAGATTGGATTAACAGCAGTGAAAAGACTCCTACAACCACAGAGTGCATTTAAGAATAATTTAAGACCCTTCATGAAGGATAGTATCTTGAGAACCTACAGTCCAAGTAATATTATTTTGGGACACTCAGGAACCAAACACATTTTGATGATCACACAAGCCGTTGCTCCCACAACCCAATGCTCAGGAAAGCAGTTTTACGGTGTTGTTTAAAAAAGAATTACACATTTGAACAAATATATATATATATATATATATATATATATATATATATATACACACACACACACACACACACACACACACACACACACACACTTCAGTAATTCCGTTCATACTTTAACAGTTGTAAATTTAACATTAACTAGTATTTTAGGGAATAGAGTCGGTCAGCCAAGGAAGGTTTGATGAATGTAGATGCATGTCTATATTATGGATATAACTAGAGCTCATTTAAAGGTCCTTTGTTCTTTCTCTTTAAATTGTTGCCAAAATATTTTGCATTTAAATCAATATAAGCAATGGGAAAATTGGCATATGGATTATTTTTCCCTAAGAAGGCCCTATCCATCCATCCATCCATTTATCCATCCTTCCACCTATCCCCACAAAGGAATATACTGAGTGTAGAGGACTAAACTCTACCAAAATATATGCATGTAAATAGCTTATCGCTCAAAATCATGGAGTAGTTCTGCTTGAATAATTATCAAATTTCTGGATTTGAGATCATAAACCTTTTTATTTGTTTTTATTTTTTATTTTCCTTCTGGATGGATGTTTTATTAGTTCAGGGTATTATCTTAGGCCAAATATAACTGAATGCTTTTACAGTTAAGATTATTTGAATTCATATTCAAGTTGAGTGTGGTGACACACACCTATAGTACCAGCCACTCATGAGGCTGAGACAGGAGTATTGCTTGAGTCCAGGGGTTCAAATCAAGCCTGGGCAACACAGTAAGATCTCTCTCTCTTAAAAAATTATAAATAAATTCATATTCAGCCACTTCCCATCATGCTGCCACTGCTCAGAGGTAAACAGTGGAAGGAGTCAAGTGCAACCCTATCAGTAGAACCCTTATTCTTGTTCAGCCTTCCACAGTCCAGTAGCCTCAGGTGACTTCAGAAACAGGACATCCAGATCAGGCCCAGCCATTCTCTTTTCCTGAGGGGTAGCAGTGGTGATGGCTATCTTAACTAAGGACATCACCAAGTGCTCTGAATAGGTAGCCTTCTGTGGGAAACTCAGACCTTGGGTGGGGAGGAGGAGTCTCAGCAAGAAGCATCTGGCCCTGTGCCACAGGGTTCTTGTCTCTTTCAGTCTGCAATACTCACAATAACCTCCTCTCCAGACCGTCCCAGTGTTAAAGGCGTTCCACACAATTACTTGGTAGCTTTTCTCTTTTTTTTTGAGACGGAGTCTTGCTCTGTCCCTAGGCTGGAGTGCAGTGGAACGATCTTGGCTCACTGCCACCTCCCCCTCCAGAGTTCAAGCAATTCCCCTGCCTCAGCCTCCCGAGGAGCTGTGACTACAGGCATACGCCACCACACTTGTCTAATTTTTTGTATTTTAGTAGAAACAAGATTTTGCCATGTTGGCCAGGATGGTCTTGATCACCTGACCTCGTGATCTGCTGGCCTTGGTCTCCAGGCCATTACAGGCATAAGCCACCACACCCAGCCTTTAGTAGCCTTTTACTGGAGCATTTTCTCAATTCTGAATATAAAACTTTTTTTAATTGTACTTTAAGTTCTGGGGTGCATGTGTAGATCTTACAGATTATTGTATAAGTACACACATGCCATGGTGGTTTGCTGCCTCCATTCCCCTCACCACCTATATCAGGTATTTCTTCCAGTGTTAGCTCTCCTCAACCTCCCTGCTGTTCCTCCCCTAGCCCCCCACCCAACAACAGATCCCAGTGTGTGATGTTCCCCTCCCTGTGACCATCTGTCCTAATTGTTCAACACTCACCTGTGAGTGAGAACATGCAGTGTTCAGTTTTCTGTTCTTGTGTCAGTTTGCTGAGAATGATGGTTTCCAGATTCATCCATATCCCTACAAAGACATGAACTCATCCTTTTTTATGGCCGCATAGTATTCCATGCTGTATATGTGCCACATTTTCTTTGTCCAGTCTGTCATTGATGGGCATTTGGGTTGGTTCCAGGTCTTTGCTATTGTAGACAGTGCCTCAATGAACATATGTGTGCATGTGTCTTTATAATGGAATGATTTATAGTCCTTTAGGTATATACCTAGTAATGGGATTGCTGGGTCAAATGGGATTTCTAGTTCTAGATCCTTGAGGAATCGCCACACTGTCTTCCATAATGGTTGAACTAATTTACACTCCCACCAACAGTGTAAAAGTGTTCCTATTTCTCCACATCCTCTCCAGCATCTGCTGTCTCCAGATTTTTTAACAATCACCATTCTAACTGATGTGAGATGGTATCTCAATGTGGTTTTGATTTGCATTTTTCTAATGACCAGTGGTGATGAGCATTTTTTCATGTTTGTTGGCCTCATATATGTCTTCTTTTGAAAAATGTCTGTTCATATCCTTTGCCCACTTTTGAATGGGTTTGTTTGTTTTTTCCTTATAGATCTGTTTTAGTTCTTTGTAGATTCTGGATATTAGCCCTTTGTCAGATGGGTAGACTGCAAAAATTCTTCCCCATTCTGTTGGCTGCCAGTTCACTCTAATAATTGTTTCTTTTGCTGTGCAGAATCTCTTTAAGTTCCATTGATCCCATTTGTCTATTTTGGCTTTTGTTGCCATTGCTTTTGGTGTTTTAGTCATGAAGTCCTTGCCTATGCCTATGTCCTGAATGGTATTGCCTATGTTTTCTTCTATGGTTTTTATGGTGTTAGGTCTTAAGTTTAGATCTTGAATTCATCTGGAGGTAATTTTACTGTAGAGAAGGCCTTCTACAGAATTCTACAGCCCTTTATGTTAAAAACCCTCAATAGACCAGGTATCAGTAGAACGTATCTCAAAATAATAAAAGCTATTTATGACAAACCCACATCCATTGTCATACTGAATGGGCAAAAACTGGAAGCATTCCCTTTGAAATCCGGCACTAGACAAGGATGCCCTCTCTCACCACTCCTATTCAATATAGTATAGAAAGTTCGAGCCAGAGTAGTCAGGCAAGAAAAATGAAGTGTATGCAATTAGGAAAGGAGGAAGTCAAATGGTCTCCATTTGCAGATGAAATAATTGTGTATTTAGAAGATCCCATTGTCTCAGCCCCAAATCTCCTGAAACTGATAAGCAACTTGAGCAAAGTCTCAGGATACAAAATCAGTGTGCAGAAATCAAAAGCATTTATATACAGCAATAACAGACAAACAGCCAAATCCAAAGTGAACTCCCATTCACAATTGCTACAAAGAGAATAAGATACCTAGGAATACAACTAACAAAGCATGTGAAGGTCCTCTTCAAGCAGAAGTACAAACCACTGTTCAAGGAAGTAGGAAAGGAAACAAACAGATGAAAAAACATTCCATGCTCATGGTTAGAAAGAATCAATATGAAAATGACCACACAGTCCAAAGTAACTTATAGATTCAACACTATTCCCACCAAGCTACCATTGACCTTTTTCACAGAACTGGAAAAAAACACTTTAAATTTCATACGGAACCAAAAGAGAGCCCTCATAGCCAAGACAATCTTAACCTATAAGAGCAAAGCTGGAGGCATCACACTACCTGACTTCAAACTCTACTACAAGGCTACAAGTAATCAAAACATGGTACTCGTACCAAAACAGAGGTAGAGAACAGAAGCTTTGGAAACAAGGCCACACATCTACATGTGATCTTTGACAAACCTGAGAAGAGCAAGCAATGGGGAAAGGATTCTGTGTTTAATAAATAATGTTGGGAAAACTGGCTAGCCATGTGCAGAAAGCTGAAACTGGACCCCTTCCTTATACCTTGGTTTTTATTTTTTAAAATATTAGATTTATAGAAAAATTGCAGATACAGTAGAGTTCTCGTATGCCCTTCTCCCAGTTTTCCTAATGCTACCATCTCATCAAAACCGTAAGGTTAATGCTGCTAAAGTGCTATTAACTAATCTACAGGCTTTATATGAATTTTTCTAGGTTTTGGAAATAGCTTTCTCATATTTCCAAAAAAATCTTGTTGAATTAATCCTTAATGATTATTCTTAATGCTGATGTTTTTGAGGTATAATGAATGAGAATATCAGAGAAAGATGTATGTAGATTGAGAATGCATACATATGTGCTTTGCTGTTGTGAGTTGAATTGTGTTCTCTCAAAATATGTTGAGGTCCTAATCCCCAACACCTGTGAATGTGACATTATTTGGATATAGAGTCTTTGCAGATGGTCAAGTTAAGAGGCGGCCTTTTAAGTGGGCCCTAATCCAATATAACTATGTCCTTGTACAGAGGGGAAATTTGGACTTAGAGGCAAAGTGACAGGCACACAGGCACATAGACACACACACACACACACACACACACACACACACACACACACACACAATACCATGTAACGATTGGAGTTAAGCTGCTACAAGTCAAGAAACTATCAGGAGCTAGGGGACTGTGGGAGAAGTCTGGGATAGATCCTTTCTGAGCAGCTTCAGGGGAAGCATAGCTTTGATCTCAGGTGCCCACACCTTGATCTCAGACTTCTAGCCTCCAGAACAGTGAGACAATAAAAATTTGTTGTTGAAGCCACTCAATTATGGTACTTAGTTTGGCAACCCTAGCAAACTAATACATTCGAAGCTTGGGTACCTTTTTCAGGTGCTATGCTGTTCTTACTGTGGCAGCTAAAAGTCATCTGGAGAAGTGAGTCTGGCCAAGCAATGGTAAGTGACTAAAATAGTGTGAATAGACACTATTATGGACTGGTGACACATGAACAAAAGCACAAGGAAGAAATATAATGGAGCATAACAGATCTGTGTGTGGTGAGAGGGGAAGCCTTAATGTGATGAGTGAAGCGTGGACCATGTGGGGGTAGTTGCAGCTTGCTGCAGAGCACCAGGAAGAGTTGAGTTCAACTGCCCACTGCATCTTGTCACTGCTTCTGTTTTCACGTTGATGGTGACAGTAGGTCCTTGACTATCCTTCCTTATGAGACATGTTTTTGTCATATACCATCTGTATTTTGCTTATGTTATCTTAGAACCCAAGATAATCATAGAGGTATCATAACTCTTAAGGATATTTCAAAAGACCTATTGCAAATTCAAGGCTGTACCAATGAAAAAACTGATAAAATCTTTGGTACAAATGAAGTATGAATTAAACACAGGTAAAGATGCCCAAAGTATGTTTCTGTTAATTCTTGGGGATAACTGTTAAAGATTTATAAGATCCTTTCCAAATTTGAGGTTTTGTGATGTTATTGTCTACTTAAAAATCAGTTATATTTTGGTAGAACCATACATTGTGTTACTCTATTACCAAATATTTTATGCTGCTTTATCAAGTGGTTTATGTTAGTGCATGTAAATAGCACTGAACCTGAGTGTTTCAACAAAGCACAAAAACTCTCATGTATATAAAACTCAGTAACAGCGAAGAGGAAGCTATAATTCTTATTGTGAACTCATCAGTTAATCCAGGTATAGGAATTACTCTTACATGGACGTCATTTATTTTCACAAAATTAAGCTGATAAAAGAATCATCTTTTTTGAGGGAAGAGTATAGGTTGTACTTTGCTCTAAATACAGAACTCACAAAATAAAACCCCAATGGGGAATTGATTTCATATGCAAAATTTTGAAAGCAGGCAGTGTTGTTTCTTTTATTTGTTTATTTTTATAGATATAGGGGGTAGAAGTAACGTTTTGTTACATGGGTGTATTGTGTAGTAGTGAAGTCTGGCTTTTAGTGTAACCATCACTCAAATAGTGTACATTGTACCCATTAGGTAATTTTTCATCCCTCATCTTCCTCCTACCCTACAACCTTTCCAAATCTCTACTGTCTATCATTCTACTCCCTACGTCCATGTGTACACATCATTTAGCTCCCACTTATAAGAGACAACATCCAATGTTTGACTTTCTGATTCTGAGTTATTTCACATAAGATAATGGTGTCTACTTCCATCCATGTTGCTTCAGAAGACATTATTTTATTCTTTTTTGTGGCTAAGTAGTATTGCATTACACACACACACACAATTAACATATATAAATAACACACATATATACATTTATATATATAATTACATATATGTATATATTACATATAAAATTACATATATATTGCATATATGTGTAATTTGCATTTCCCTAGTGATTAGTGATGTTGAGCATTTTTTCATATATATGTTCGCCATTTGTATGTTTTCTTTTGAAAAATCTGTTCATGTCCTTTTCCCCACTGTAAAAAATAAACATAATTGTTATTTTATTTTTTAACTTTAGATTCAGGGGGTACATGTCCAGAATTCTTACAGAGGTGTATTGCATGATTCTGAGTGTTGGAGTACAATTGAATTCATCACCCAGGTGGTGAGCATAATACCCAATCGGAAGTTTTTCAGCCCTTGTTCCCATTTCTTCTTTTCAACTCTTGTATTCCCCAGGGCTTATTGTCCTCATCTTCATGTCAGTGTGTACCCAATGCTTAGCTCCCACTTATAAGTGAGAACATGAAGTATTTGATTTTCTGTTTTTGCATTAATTTGCTTAGGATAACACCTTTGCCCACTTTTTAATGGGGTTATTTTTAGGTTTTTTGTTGTTGTTGAGTTCCTTGTGGATTCTGGAGTCCTTTGTTGGATGCACAGTTTGCAAATATTTTCTCCCATTTTATAGGAGGTCTGGTGGTCTGTTCACTCTGTTGATTGTATCTTTTTCTGTATGGAAGCTTTTAGTTTAATTTAGTCCCATTTGTCTATTTTTGTTTTGGTTGTATTTACTTTTGAGGTCTTATTCATGAATACTTTGTCTAGGCCAATGTCCAGAAGCAGTTTCCTTAGGTTTTCTTTTTGAATTTTTATAGTTTAAAGTCTTACATATAAATCTTTAATTCACATTGGGTTAATTTTTGTGTATTGTGAGAGATAGGGGTCCAGTTTCATTATTCTGTAAATGGCTGCCCAATTTCCCCAGCCCCATTTATTCAAGTAGGTATCCTTTCCCCAGTATGTTTTTGTTGAAGATCAGTTGACAGTACGTATGTGGCTTTGTTTCTGGGTTCTCTATTCTTTTCCATTCATCTATGTCTCTATTTTTATACCTACCATGCTGCTTTGGTTACTATAGCCTTGTAGTATAATTTGAAATCACATCCAGGTTCTTTTACTTGATTTACTCATATGAACCTGAGGACTGAAAGGATGGCATTGGTGGAGGTGGTGGTGGGTTGTGTGTGTGTGCGTGTGTACAATTTCAGAGCCCAGTAGTTTTCTATAAAAGTAAACTGGTTTTATTAGAATGGAGCCCAGCCTGTAAATTGGTTTCATCTTTCTGCCATGCTTGACACTGGAAGACTTCCTAGTGCCAGAGTACCCTTCTAGGGAGGGAGACAGGTGTATACCTGTATTTTTGCCTTTTCTGGGCCCTAGTGAGTTATTTTTGGTATGGCAGATGACCGGTGTTAGTCACTGAGTCTTCTGGCATCATCATGGTTCTGTTGAAGAGGTGTTCTGCAGATTGCTGGAAACCTTTTTCTCTTTGTTTGTTTTTGTTTTAAGAGAGACAAGAGCTTGCTCTGTTGCCAAGGCTGGAGGGCAGTGGCACAATCATAGCTCACTGCAGCCTTAAACTCCTGGGCTCAAGCAGTCCTCTCACCTCAGTCTGTCAAGTACCTGGGACTACATGTGCATACCACCACACCAGGCTATTTTTTTTAAACTTATTATTTGTAGAAACAGGATCTTGCTGTGTTGCTCAGGCTGCTCTTGAACTCCTAGCCTCATGATATTCATGCCTTGGCTTCCCAAAATGCTGGAAATACAGGCATGAACAACTGTGCCTGGCCTTGCTAGAAACTTTTAATCAGATTTATTCTTTGGAGATAGTTCTGGAATGTAGATACTTCAAACATTATTTTGAATTTATTGGACCTTATGATAATGGGACTGGCTATCTGCGAGTCCCTGGTTCTGGCTGGAACCAAACAAGTTAAACTGGATCTGAACCAGTTGGAGGAATGAAGCAAGTCTAATAGCTGTTTGACTTCTCACATTCAGCTAGCTGTGAAGCTTCCAATTTACCTGGTGGTCTCTGTTGGATACATAGGAAAAAACTGTCCAAAATTTTTATCTGTTTGTTAAAATTCCCATAGAAATAGTTAGCTTTCCAGGAATCCTCTCCAAGTTGTAATAAACCACCTGTTTTCAGTAGAAATAACCCACTGAAGTAGAATATTGGCCAACACAACCACTCACATTTAATTTAATCACCTACTGTAGACTCCTCTCTGAACTCCATGTACAGGTGAAGCGATCCTCTGCTTACTTAGTTGTGAAGATGATAGTGTTTAATTTCTTGAGTTAAATTTATATTTCTTGAAAAGAACTGGGTACAGTAAACTCATCTGAGAATTACTGCAAAAAAAAGATATCAAAGCTCTATAATTGATTTGATACAAGAAATAATTGAGGGACAGTATGATTGAGTGTCCATATCAATAACTAGTTTTAAGTAAACTCAGTTTTATATAAGGTAACAAGAGTTTAATATTCAAACAGAAATGTATGGAAATTAAGCTGTCTGGAAGGAAAATTTTAGAACTGCCTTGTTATCTGTCAGGGATCAGAACATCCTGATTGCCAGGCAGCTGCATAAATAGATTTTTTATTATTCCTTCTGTTTTTCCAGCTATTGATTTTAGAATGCTGTTACTTTCCCAAATCTCCTTTATCTATAAATGTAGATAACCCAGGATCAGCAAATTTTAAATGTGTAGTTCAGAGCTGCACTTGATCATACTGTGTACAATGATAGATTGCAAAACTGATCACTCCATTCCACCCCTCCCACTTGCCCTAAAAGATGGATGATAAAGCCCTCTCTCCTGCTTTTCCTTGTGGGAGAAGTATCTGTAGGTTTTCATAAATCTGAGCCAAAATATGCTCCTTCGAGGCGACTTTGAGGCATCACATGGCTGTCCCCTGCATTGATTGAAATTTTTCTTTGTATTTTATGATACAGTGGATATAATATTTTAAGTGCTGTTTTTATGTGTACAAAACTGTGACTATTTTTCTGTAGTTCACCTTATTTCTCTTTTAAGCCCCCAATCTTTTTAGTGGCAGAAAATTTAAATGTAGTAAGTCTGCACAAGCAGTTATTTAAGGTTTAGATGAACTTAATTAAGGATTTTCCCCTTTCTAATCTTTCTTTTCAAGATGGAAGCTAAGTTCTGGAGTTTATTTAGCATTATGGCTCTGAATGGTGGCTGGGGGTGACTTGGAGGTGGCCATGTGTGCAGAGGTGGCACCAGGCCTCAGCTGTAGTCATATGAACTACACTGGTATCTATTGAGGTGGACTGTGCTGTCTGTCCTTTTTATTGGCATTAGGCAAGATGACAAGTTCCCACTGACACTGGGTCTCATGAATACAAGTTGGGAAGATAGTTGGCTTTTTCCCAAGATGTACAAAGGTGGGAGGGAGAACCTACAAGTCTGCAAGGGTGATTCAGGCCCATTGCACTTCATGTAGTAGTGGCTCAGGGAGCTTTCAGGGGCTCTTTAGACCAGTTTTCTTCTTTTCTCAGCTCCAATAGCCTTGTCTCTGGGTTGTATTATACTCTGTACCTCATGAGGACTGGTTCTATCATGATAATCACTCTTGAAGGGTAATGTTAGTCTCATATCTTGCTTGGCTTGCAGCCTCAACTCATGATGACATGGGGGTCATGTGGTTAAAAGGAAGTACAGGATGAAGTGGCAGTGTGAGGAAGAGTTCATGGAGTTCATGAGCATATCAGTTAATGCTTAAAATGTCGATCCTACATAAGAGTTTATTCGGTAGACTCAAGGAGGTTTCATTACTTCTGGTAATGGGGAAGGATCCCATTACTGGAAATGAAAATAAGTAGAATTGAATAAATGTGTATTGAAAAAATGTATCATGTGAAGGTAGATCTTGATTTGCACCTTGGGATGGGCTTAAAGGGAAGGGTAAGGTTTGTATAGGCGTGGAGAGGAGTTGAGCACTTTGCACGAGCATGAAAAACAGATTAAGTGGAAGACTTCAAATTCAGACTGAGGGTTTGTCTTTTAGGTATGACACACACAGACACATACACATTTATATATGTGTTATATGTCTATATGTGTTCATGTGTGAATACACATATATGCATACACATATATTGTTGTATACATATATACATATATATTTTTGGTGCTATTGTACATGCAATTTTACCCATTGTATTTTATAACTGGTTATTGGTAGTATGCAGAGAAACTATTAATTTTTATATGTATACAATATAAATGATAGCATAACCCATTTTATTTATTTTTTTTTTTAGTTTTCTGGGTAGAATATCCTGGAAATAATTATAAATTTGTCTTCCTTCTCCTGGTTTACTTAAAATTATTTTGGTTTTTATTTTATTAAATAGTATTAACACAGTATTGACTTGGTATTTATGTGGATATGCATGTAATTTCTTTTGGAAAAGAATTTTCATATTAAATAATCATTAAATTTCTGGGACAAAAGTTTGTTTTGGAGGATCTTCCTTTAAAGATGTTTATTTTAAGAAAGAGTGTATTTTAGATTTGATTTGCTAAAAACTTGCTGGGAATTTTTATTGAATATATTAACATCAATTTTGTGTGTGTGTGTGTGTGTGTGTGTATGTACATGCTACTATTGCAACGTTCTGGAATCACAAATGTGTTAGACTCATAAAATGAATTGGGAAGATTTGATTCCCTTTGTCTGATTGGATATAGTTGATAAAATATAGGAATTATCTGTCTCTTATCATATAGAATGAACATAACTGACAGACTGTCACTAGACTACTCTGGGCGGGGCAGGGTATCTATGAAAAAAGGCAGCAGCACAACAGTAATTTATAAATAAACCCGACCATCTTAGGACAGAGCATCTGGGAAAGAGGTGGTTATGAGTTCCGCTGCAGCAGACTTAAAAGTACCTGCCCAGCAGTTCTGCATGGAACTGTGGAGCTCCCAGAACAGCAATTGAGCTCCTGTAAGGGACAGACTGCCTCCTCAAGCAGCTCCCCCACCCCCACATACCCAAAGAGACACCTCATAAAGGAGGGCTCAGGCTGTCATCTGACAGGTAACTCTTCTGGAATGACGATAACAAAATGAGAAACTGACATCAACCTGTACTGTTCTTCAGCCTCTGTGGGTGATTCCCAGGCAAGCAGGGTCTGGAGTGGACCTCCAGCAGTCCTGCAGCAGAGGGGCCTGACTGTTAGAAGGAAAACTAAGAAACAGAAAGAAATAACTGCATCATCAACAAAAAGGACGTCCACTCAGAGACCACATCCAAAAGTCACCAACTACAAAGACCACACCACAGGTACATAAAGCCACTAAGATGGGAAGAAACCAGTTCAAAAAGGATGAAAACACCAAAAAACCAGAATGCTTCTCCTCCTCCAAAAGATCACAACTCCTCACTAATTAGGGATCAAAGATGGATGGAGAGTGAATCTGATGAATTGACAGAAATAGGCTTGAGAAGGTGGGTAATAACAAACTTTTCAGAACTAAAAGAACATGTTCTAACACAATGCAAAAAAAACTAAGAACCTAGAAAAAAGGTTAGATGAGATGCTAACTAGAATAACCAGCTTAGAGAAGAATATAAATGACTTGATAGAGCTGAAAAACACAGCACGAGAACTTCCTGAAGGAAACACAAGTTTCAGTAGCCAAATCAGCCAAGCAGAAGAAAGGATATCAGAGATTGAAGATCAACTCAATGAAATAAAGTGGAAGGCAAGAATAGAGAAAAAAGAGTGAAAGGAAATGAACGAAGCCTCCAAGAAATATGGGATTATGGGAAAGACCTAATCTATGTTTGATAGGTGTACCTGAATGTGATGGAGAGAATGAATCCAAGCTGAAAAACACTCTTCAGGTCATTATCCAGGAGAACTTCCCCAACTGAGGAAGGCAGGCCACCATTCAAGTACAGGAAATACAGAGAACACCACAAAGATATTCCTCAAGAAGAGCAACCTCAAGGCACATAATCGTCAGATTCACCAGGGTTGAAATGAAGGAAAAAATGCTAAGGGCAGCCAGAAAGAAAGGTCGGGATACCCACAACGGGAAGCCCATCAAACTCACGGCAGATCTCTCTGCAGAAACCCTATAAGCCAGAAGAGAGTGGGGGGCAATATTCAACATCCTTAAAGAGAAGAACTTTTGACCTAGTATTTCATATCCAGCCAAACTAAGCTACATAAGTGGAGAAAGAAAACCTTTCATGCACAAGGATTTGCTGAGACATTTCATCACCACCAGGCCTTAAAAGAGCTCCTGAAAGAAGCACTAAACAAGGAAAGAAACAACCAGTACCAGCCACTCCAAAAATTTACCAAATGGTAAAGACCATGAACACAATGAAAAAAATGTGTCAACTAATGGGCAAAACATCCAGCTAGCATGAAAATGGCAGGGTCAAATTCACACATAACAATATTAACCTTAAATGTAAATGGGCTAAATGCCCCAATCAAAAGACACAGACTGGCAAATTGGATAAAAAGTCAAGACCCATCAGTGTGCTGTATTCAACAACCTGCTCCTGAATAAACAATGGATAAACAACTGGATAACCCAATGAATAAACAACTGGATAAACAATGAAATGAAGGCAGAAATAAGGATGTCCTTTGAAACCAACGAGAACGAAGACACAATGTACCAGAATCTCTGGGACACATTTAAAGCAGTGTCTAGAGGGATATTTATAGCAATAAATGCCCACATGAGAAGTGAGGAAAGATTCAAAATCAACATGCTATCATCAAAATTGAAAAAGCTAGAGGAGCAAGATGAAAAATACTCAAAAACTAGCAGAAGACAAGAAATAACTAAGATCAGAGCAGAACTGAAGGAGATGGACATAAAAAACCCTTCAAAAATCAATAAATCCAGGAGCTAGTTTTTTGAAAATTTCAACAAAATAGACCACTAGCCAGATTAATAAAAAAGAAAAGGGAAAATAATCAAATAGATGCAATAAAAAATGATAAAGTGAAAATCACCACAGATTCCACAGAAAGATAAACTACCATCAGAGATTACTACAAACAACTCTATGTATATAAATTTACATTGATAAATTCCTGGATATTTTCACCCTCCCAAGCCTAAACCAGGAAGAAGTTGAAACCCTGAATAGACCAATAACAAGGGCTGAAGTTGAGGCAGCAATTAATAGCCTACCAACCAGAAAAAGTCCAGGTCCAGGCGGGTTCACAGCCGAATTCTACCAGACATACAAAGAGGAGATGGTACCATTCCTTCTGAAACTATTCCAAACAATACAAAAAGAGGAAATCCTTCCCAAATCATTTATCATTTTATGAGACCAACATGATACTGATACCAAAACCCGGCAGAGACTCAACAAAAAAAGAAAACTTCAGGCCAATATTCATGATGAACATAGATGCAAAAGTCTTCAATAAAATACTGGCAAACTGATTGCAATAGCACATCAAAAAGCTTATCCATCATGATCAAATAGGCTTCATTCCAGGGATGCAAGGCTGATTCAACATATGCAAGTTTATAAATGTAATCCACCACATAAACAGAACCAAAGACAAAAACCACATGAATATCTCAATAGA
Source organism: Callithrix jacchus (assembly GCF_049354715.1). Taxonomy (NCBI): domain Eukaryota; kingdom Metazoa; phylum Chordata; class Mammalia; order Primates; family Cebidae; genus Callithrix; species Callithrix jacchus. The sequence continues at coordinate 26,385,275 of NC_133524.1, forward strand.
TGCAGAGAAGGCCTTTGACAAAATTCAACAGCCCTTTATGCTAAAACTCTCAATAAACTAGGTATCAACTGAATGTATCTCAAAACAATAAAAGCTATTTATTACAAACCTACAGCCAGTATCATACTGAATGGGTAAAAGCTGGAAGCATTCCCTTTGAAATCTGGCACAAGATAAGGATGCCTTATCCTCTCTCACCTCTCCTATTCAACATAGTATTGGAAGTTCTAGCCAGAGCAATTAAAAAAAAATAAAGGGTATTCAATTAGGAAAAGAGGAAGTCAAATTGTCTCTGTTTGCAGATGACATGATTGTATATTTAGAAGACCCCATCGTCTCAGCCCAAAATCTCCTTAAATTGATAAGCAACTTCAGCAAAGTCTCAGGATACAAAATCAATGTGCAGAAATCATGAGCATTTCTATACACCAATAACAGACTAACAGAGAGCCAAATCATGAGTGAACTTCCATTCACAATTGCTACAAAGAGAGTAAAATACCAAGGAATACAACTAACAAAGGAGGTAAAGGACCTCTCCAAGGAGAAGTACAAACCACTGCTCAATGAAGTAAGAGAGGACACAAACAGATGGAGAAAACATTCCATGCTCATGGATAGGAAGAATCAATGTTGCGAAAAGGGCCATACTGCCCAAAGTAATTGACAGATTCAACACTATCCCCATCAAGCTACCAATGACCTTCTTCACAGAACTGGAAAAAAACACCTTAAACTTCATGTGGAACTAAAAGAGAGCCTGCATAGCCAAGACAATCCTAAGCAAAAAGGACAAAGCCAGACGCATCACGCTATCTGATTTCAAACTATACTACAATCAAAACATCATGGTACTGGTACCAAAACAGCAATATAGACCAATGGAACAAAACAGAGGCCCTGGAGGCAATGCCACACATCTACCACCATTTCATCTTTGACAAATCTGACAAAAACAAGCAATGGGGAGAGGATCCCTGTTTAATACATGGTGTTGGGAAAAGTGGCTGGCAGCGTGCAGAAAGCAGAAACTGGACCCCTTCCTGACACCTTACACTAAAATTAACTCCAGATGGATTAAAGACTTAAACATAAGACCTAACACCATAAAAACCCTAGAAGAAAACCTAGGTAAAACCACTGAGGACATAGGCATAGGCAAGGGCTTCATGAATAAAACACCAAAAGCATTGGCAACAAAAGCCAAAATAGACAAATGGGACTTAATTAAACTCCAGAGCTTCTGTATAGCCAAATAAACAATCATTAGAGTGAACTGGTAACCAGACAAATAAGCCAATGAAACAGAATAGAGAATCCAGAAGTAAATTCATATATTTACAACCAACTGATCTTTCACAAAGGCATAAAGAACACACATTGGGAAAAGAATAATCTCTCCAATAAATGATGCTGGAAGAATTGGATATCCATATGCAAAAGAATGAAACTGGACCCTTTATCTCTCAACATTTACAAAAACCAGCTCAAGATGGGTTAAATAATTGCCCTGAAACTATGGAACTACTGGAAGAAAGCTTTTGGAAAATACTTTAGGAAATTGGTCAAAATTTTATGGCTAAGATATCAAAAGCACAGACAATAAAAAGGTAGACAAATGGGAGCATATTAAATGAAAAATCTTCTGTTTGGAGAGGGAAAAAAATCAGCAGAGTGAAGACACAACTTGTTGGATTTGGAGACAATATTTGAAACCACTCATCTGACAAGGGAATAAAATCTTGAATATACAATGAATTGAAACAACTCAATAGTCAGGAAACAAATACTACCATTTACAAAGTGAAAAGAGGATGTGAATAGATATTTCTCAAAAGAAGAGATACAAATGGCCAACAGATACATTAAAAAATGCTCAACATCACTGATTACCAGGGAAATGCAAGTTAAAACCACCATGAGATGTCATCATGTACCAGGTAGAATAGCTATTATTAAAAAGACAAAAGTAACAGATTCTAGTGAGGATGTGGAGCAAAGGGAACTCATACTCTGTTGGTGGAATGTAAGTTAGTACAGCCATTATGGAAAACTTAATGGAGATTTCTCAAAAAACTAAATGTAGAATTACCATTTTCCCAGCATTCCCACTACTGGCTATTTATCTTCAGGAAAAGAAATCAGTATATCAAAGATATGCCTGCAGCAGGTTATTACAGGTTTATTGCAGCACTCTTCACAATAGCAAAGATATGGAATCAACCTAAGTGTCCATTAATGGACACATGAGTAAAGAAAATATGGCATATGTACACAATGGAGTACTATTCGGCCATAGAAAAGAATAAAATTGTGTTATTTGCAACAACATGGATAAAACTGGAGGTTATTATGTTGAATGAAATAAGCCAGGCACAGAAAGACAAATATCACATGTTTTTACTCATGTTAGCAAGTAAGTTCTTACTCCCTCATGTGTGGGAGCTTAACAAGTTGATCTCATAGAGGTAGAGAGTAAAGTAATAAATATAAGCGGCTGGGAAGGTGTGTGGGTAGGAAGGGGATGAAAAGAGGTTGGTCAAGGTACAAACACAGTTAGATAGAAAATGTAAGTTTTAATATTCAAGTGCAGAGTAGGGTGCCTATAGTTAGCATCAATGAATTATGTATTTCCAAGTAGATAGAAGATAGTATTTGAAATGTTCCCAATGCTTAGGTATAACAAATACTCAAGGGAATGGTTACTCCAAATACTTTGACTTGATTATTACACATTCTATGCATGTAACAAAATATCACACGTACTCTGTAAATATGTGAAATAGTATGTATCTATTAAATGTCAAAATGTGTAGACCTCTTTATCTTTTGTTTTGTAAATTTCTTATTTTACTGCTTGCTGTCAGATAATGAGTCCTGCATACTTTCTACTTTTGTAAGGCTTTAGAGAGTTTTTGGAGATAGAGTAAAATTTTGTAAACAATGACTTAATTTGACAATTTATGTTTTATTTTGAAGACTAAACCTTTTTGACATCTATTAAAACACCTATTCAAAAATACTTACAGAGAGAAACCTGTTTTGGTCATGAAAAATCGATTTTATTCTCTGATAGGAATTCAGCTCCCTGATATGTTTTCTTGCAGGCCTTGAGAAAATTACATAAATTACAGATTTGTTTATCCTAAGTGACCAACACAGACCAGGTGTATCCTGCCAAAGACATTCCAAACTTTGTTAGCTAATATCATCAAAGTACAAGAGATTTGGCCAGATTCTTTAGTGTTTTTTTTTTTCCCCTAGAAAAATGGAAATGGGATTCAAAGAAACTATTTATATTTGCCTTCCTAATCTCATTCTTTCTGCCCTTAGGCAACCATGGTCTAATTTTTTTTTAATTATGCCATGTTTATTTTCTACTTTAGACACTGCATTGCCTAATCTCTCTATCTAAAACATTCTTCTCCCAAATCTTCACATGTTTAATGTTTCTTGTAAATGACAGTGTAGTATACTGATTAAAGCTGCAGATTTTGAAGGCAGATTGTGTGGGTTCAAAACCCACCTCCACCAGTAATTTGATATACCCTCTCTATGTCTTAATTTTGCCATATGTAAAATAAGGGTAATACTCCCACCTCCTAGAGTTGTGAAAATTAAATGAGTCAATTCGTAATATGTGAGTAATAATAATTATTAGTCATTGTTGTCATTCATGTCATAATTATTCATTATCTGCCTAATTTACTGTGTAATTAAATATTCACATAATATTTACATTGCTTATGAATTATTTTCTATGTTTTTTTCAATTTGAAAATTAACTGACCTCACTGTTGTCAGTGGCCGCCAAATTGATAGGATACTGATATCCATCATACTCACACAATTTCATTTTTTAATTGATGCATAATAAAGCTACATGGTTTTGGGGTATGTGTGGTAATTTAATGCCTTCATAAAATTTTTAAAGATTAAATCAGTGTGCTTGGGATATATGTCACCTTAAATATTTTACTTTAGTTAGGCTTGATTCATTCAAATTATTCTAGCTGTTTTGAATTACACAAAATTATTGTAAACTATAATCACCCTACTTATTTAGCACAGGGTCTTATTCTATCAAATCTTTTATTTGTAACCATTAATCAACTTACCCTTCCAACCCCCCCAACCCTTCTCAAACTCTCGTAACCACCAACTTTCTACCTCCACGAGATCAACATTTTTTAGCTCCCACTCATGAAATGTCTCTCATGTAATATTTGTTTTTCTTTGCTTGTCTTATTTTACTTAATATAATGACCTCCAGTTCCATCTGTGTTGCTACAAGACATGATTTCATTCTTTTTGATGGCTGAATAGTATTCCATTGTGCATATATGCTACACATTCTTTATCTGTTCATCTGATGCTAGGAGCTTTGATACCATATTTTGGCTGTTATGAACATGGTGCAATAATGAGTGCAGATATCATATTGATGTTCTTTCTTTTGGATATATACCCACTAGTAGAAATGCTGGATCATATGGTCGTTCAAGTATAGTTTTTTGAGGCATATCCATAGTATTCTTCATAGTAGTTTCCATAATTTATATTTCCACCAACAGTGTACTGGGATTTCCCTTTCTCTGAATCATCGTCAGCATCCGTTATTGCCCATCTTTTTTGGTAAAAGCCATTTTAACTAGGGTGAGATGATATCTCATTGTAGTTCTTATTTACATTCCTTTGATGATTAATGGTGTTGAGCATTTTTTCATATACATCTTGGCTAATTCTGTCTTCTTTTGAGAAATGTCTAGTCAGATAATTTACTTATTTTTTAATTGGGTTATTAAATTTTTTCCTATAGGATTGTATGAATTCCTTATATATTCTAGTTATTAATTTCTTGTCTGGTGGATAGTTTGCAAATACTTTCTCCCATTTTGTATGTTGTCTCTTTACTTTGATGATTGTTTCCTTTGCTGTGCAGAAGCTTTTAGCTAATGTAATCACGTTTGTCTATTTCTGCTTTGGTTGCCAGTGCTTTTGAGGTTTTTTCCAAAGAAATCTTTGTCCTAGAGCATTTCCCCAGTGTTTTTTTCTAGCAGTGTCATGGTGTCAGGTCTTAGATTTAAGTATTTAATCTATTTGTATTTTATTTTGTATATGGTAAGAAATAGGGGTCTGATTTCATTTATCTGCATATAATTATCCTGTCTTTCTCACACCATTTATTGACCAGACTGTCCTTTCACTATTATATGTTCTTGGCATCTTTGTTGAAGATCAGTTAGCTGTAAATGTGTGAATTGGTTTCTGCATTCTCTACTTTGTTCCATTTGTCTATGTGTGTGTGTTTATGTCAGTACTATGATTATATGGTTACTATGGATTTGTAGTAATTGTGAAGTCACGTATTGTGATGCCACCAGCTCTGTCCTTTTTCTTTAGGATTACTTTGGCTGTTCAGGATCTTTTGTCATTCCATATAAATTTTAGGATTGTTTTTCTATTATTGTGATGCTTATCATTGGTAATTTGATAGGGATTGCCCTGAATCTGCACATTTATTCAGGTAGTATTGTCATTTGTAACAATATTCTTACAATCCATGAGCATGGAATATATTTCTATTTTGGGGGATGTCCTCTTGTATTTTTTTCATCAGTGTTTTGTAGTTTTCCTTATGGAAATCTTTCACTTCCTTCATTAAACTGATTTTTAGATATTTTATATTTGTCATGGCTATTGTTAATGAGATTGCTTTCTAGATTTGGGTTTAGATTATTCACTGTTGGCTTATAGAAACACTACTGATTTTTGTGTGTTAATTTTGTATTCTGCAATCTTACTAATTTCTTTTATTGGTTCTAACAGTTTTCTGGTCACACCATTAGTTTATTTTAAGATCACATTATCTGCAAAAAAGACTAATTTGACTTTTTCCTTTCCAGTTTGAATGTCCTTTGTTTCTTTTTCTTGCCTAATTGCTCTGGCCAGGAACTCCAGTACTATATTGAATAAAAGTGTTGAAAACAGGCATTCTTGTCTTATTCCAGATCTTAGAGGAAAGACCTTAAATTTGTCCCCATTTAGTATGATTTTTTTTTAGCTACCAGTTTGTTATATATGGCCTTCATTATGTTGAATTATGTTCTTTCTATGTCCAGTTTGTTGGGGGTTTTCATCATAGAGGGATGTTGTATTTTATTACATTTTTGGCACCTATTGATACAATCAGATAGTTTTTGTTCTTGGTTCTGTTAATGTGATATATCACATGTGTTTATTAGCATGTGTTGAATCATCCTGGCATACCTGGGATTAGTCCTACTTAGTTATGGTGAATGATCTTTTTAATGTGTTGTTTAATTTAGTTTGCAAGTGTTTTGTTAAAAAATGTCGAATCTATATTCATCAGTGATACTAGCTTGTATTTTTCCATTGTTGTATTCTTGTCTGGTTTTGGTACCAGAATAATGCTGGCCTTGTGAAAAAGGTTTGGAAATATTTCTTCTTCCTAATTTTCTTTTGAAGAGTTTGAGGGGAATTGATATTAGCTTTTCTTTAAATGTTTGATAAAATTCAGCAATGAAGCCGTAAATTCCTGGGCTTTTTTAAAAAATTGGAAGGTTTTATCATACCTTTGATCTCATTATGAGTTACTGGTTTATTGAGGTTTTCATTTCTTAGTGGTCCAATCTTGATAGGTTATATGCTTCCAGGAGTTTATGCATTTCTTTTTTGTTTTCTGACTTGGAGTATAGTTATTCATAATAGTCTGTAATGGTTCTTTATATTTTTGTGGTCTCAGTTTTTATGTCTTTTGTGTTTCTGATTTTCTTTGGGTATTCTCTTAATTATTCTAGCTGATTATTTGTTGATTTTATCTTTTCAAAAAAACCAATTTTTTATTTTATTGATTTTTCTGTCTTTTTACTATCAATTTCATTTATTTTTGCTACTATTTTTATTTTTTTTCCTTATACCAATTTTGGGTTTGGTTTGTTTTTGCTTTTATAGTTACTTGAGGTGCATCATTAGGTTATTTATTTGAAGTTTATCTCTTTTTTTATATAAGCATTTATTTTTATAAACCTCCCTCTTAGTACTGCTTTTGCTATATTTCATAGATTTTGGTAGATTGCATTTCAATTTTCTCTTGTTTCAATAAATTTATAGATTTCCTTCTTGATATCTTTATTGACCCATTGGTCATATAGGATCTTTTTTGTTTTTTTTTAATTTCCATGTGTTCTGAGGTTTCTCTTGTTGATTTCTAGAGTTATTTTATTGTGATAAAAAAAGATACTTAATATTATTTATACTATTTTGAATTTGCTCATACTGTTTTTGGCCTAAGATGTGGTCTATTCTTTAGAATGTTCCATGTGCTGATGAAAAAATTGTGGGCTGGGCATGGAGACTCATGCCTGTAATCCCAGCAGTTAGGGAGGCCTAGGCTGGAGGCTTGCTTGAGATCAGGAGTTGGAGACCAGCCTGGACAACATGATGACGCCTCATCTCTTCAAAATATACAGAAATTAGCTTGGCATGGAGGTGAGCACCTGTAGCCCCCGCTACTCAGGAGACTGAGGTGGGAGGATCGCTTGAGCCTGGGAGGTGGAGGTTACAGTGAGCTGAGATCACATCACTGCACTCCAGCCTAGGTGACAGAGTGAGAGCCTGTCTCAAGAAAGAGAAAAATATTTTATATGCTGCAGCAGTTGGATAAAATGTTTTGTAAATGTCAGTTATGCCTACTAGGTCTAGTGTATAGTTTAACTCTGATACTTTTTGATTTTTTTGTCTAAATAATCTGTTCCTTACTGAGAATGGGGTGTTAAAGTCTCCTACCATTACTGAATGATAGTCCATCTCTCTCTTTAGGTCTGTATTGTTGGTTTTATATACTTGGGACCTCCATTGTTGGGTGCATAGATATTTATAATTACTATATCCTCTTCCTGAATTGACCCATTTATCATTATACAGGCACCTTCTTTGTCTCTCTTTATAGTCTTTGATTTGTTCTCTATTTTATATGATGCAAATATAGTGACTCCTCATCTTTTTTGATTTACAGTTGCATGAAATGTCATTTTCTACCCCTTTGCTTTCAGCCTAGTGTATCTTTATAGGTGAAGAGTGTTTCTTATAGGCAGCATATAGTTGGATATAGTTAGGTGTTGCTTCTTTATCTATTCAACTACCCTATGCCTTCTAATTGGAGAATCAACTCCATTCATATGCAGCATTAATACTAATAAGGAATGTCTTCCAACTATCCATATCTTCTTTGTTTTCTGGTTGTTTTGTAACTCACTCCCTCCCTCCCTCCCTTCCTTCTTTCCTTCCTTCCTTCCTTCCTTTTCGCTTTTTTTCTCTTGTCTTCTTTCTTACTTGGTGGGCAAGTGATTTTCTGTGGTAGTATGTTTTAATTTGTTGCTTTTTATTCAACCTATTTTAGATTTTTTCATTGTGGTTACCATGAGGCTTACAAAAAAAACATTGAAGTTGTCTCTATTTACATGTTTTCATATTACCTGCCTCTTAACAGGTTGCTGTTGATTTTTTTATTTTTGACAGACTTGTCTTCTGGCCTTCATTGTACAGTTATGAGTGGATTGCACATGAATAACACAAGTATTATTGTTGTTCATGTACTTAATTTTACCTGTGGGTTTTATACCTTCAAAGGGCGTTTTTCCAAATTTCGTGTGTGTGTGCATGTGTGTGTGTGTGTGTTCCAGATCAAAGAACTTGCTTTAGCATTTCTTGTAAGATAGGTCTTGTCGTTAATTTTCTCAGCTTTTGTTTGAGGAAGACTTTATTTCTCCTTCATATTGGAAAGGTAACTTTACTTGATACAATATTCTTATATAGTAGTGTTTTGTTTCCTTTCAGCACTTTGAGTGTGCTGATCTACTCCCTCCTGGCCTGTATGGTTTTTGTTGAGATGTCTGTTATCAGATAAATTGGAGATCTTTTATGTTTTCTTTGCTTCTTTTCTCTTGCTGTTTTTAGAATTCTGCCATTTTCCTTGACCTTAAAGTTTGAATATTATATGCGTTGGGTTAGTCTTACTTGGGCCTAATCTGTTTGGCATTGTCTGACCTTCCTGTACTTGGATACTTATATCTTTCTCAAGCTTTGGAAAGTTTTATTTTATTTATTTGAATAAGCTTTCTACCCCCTTGTTCTTGCTCAACTCCCTCTTAAACATCAATAATTCTTAGATTTGTTTTTTTAGATACTTTTCTGTATGTTATAAGTGTTTTTCATTCATTTTCATTTTTTTCTCCTCTATGTATTTTCAAATAGTCTGTTTTCATGCTCACTGATTCTTTCCTATGCTTGATCCACTTTGCTATTGAAAGGCTCAATTCAGCAAATATGTTTCTCAGTTCCAGTACTTTGGTTTGGTTTTTGAAAAATAATCTCAATCTCTTTATTTTCTCTGAGTTTTTAAAAACAACTACTATTTTGAATTCATGGTCAGAGAGTTCCCATATCACCATCTTGTTTGGGTCTACTACTTGTTCCTTGCTTTATCTTTTTGGGAATATCATGGTCCCCTGTGTACTGTTGTTTCTTGTGGATGTACATCTATGTATTTGCATTAAAGTATTATTCCAGTCTTCTCTTTCTGCCTTGCTTTTTTTTTTAACTTGGATATATTTGTTTAGAGGTTCTTTACTAGTAGGTTACTAACTCCTTTTCAGCTCTAGGTGTTTGCCTCAACTCTAGGGAACAAATGGAATATTTCCCTTCCCAAATGGCAAGGAGGTCCAAATGGGAATATCTTGTCAGTGTGGGAAGGCTTGCTGTGGGTCCATGTACAGGGGTCCTGTGAAACAAACCTTATACAGTGTGGTGCTGCTGAAGCCACTCTGATTTTTTGCATCTCTTTTTGCAGTTACAGAATGCAGTTTCCAGGGGTGGGGATAGTATTCCTACTGTTACCTTTGTCTTTGCCTGTCCTGAGATCTATTTCTTCCTTCAGGCATTCATGATGCTTCCTGTGGGTTAAGACATAGCCACATCTCCTGTCAGAGAACCCAAGATGCTGAGGAAGCTGCTTGCCTGCCTTGAGTTCACTTTTCCCAGTATAGAAACATTGAGTTAAGGGAAAATTTTCTGCATGCTTGGTGCTGGACAGAATAGGGGAAGAGGCATCACCGATGTGGAAGTCTGAATATCACGATGTCTGCTTGGAGTTTTTTTTTTTTCTTTTAAACTTATTTGTGGCCCCTGGAACTGTCTCATTTTCATATTTTTGAGTTCTGGGATGTTTCTGGTGATAACCTCAGCGCTGTATATTTGTTTATGGCTATATTTCGTTGAAAGGATGGGAAGTCAGCTTACTTCTATATCACCATTTCGGAACTAGAAGTTCCCACAATTTTATTGCTTTGAGAATGAAAAACATTCTAAAACATGTTAGTAACATTCTTTCAGAATGATACATCAGCATATTCCATTGTACCTGAAGATGTGTTAACTGTTTTATTTGGGTTTGGATGTCAACATTAATATGCTGTTACCTTAAGCTTTGTTTTTATTCTTAGCGGCAATATTCCTTAACAAAAGACATATTGTATAGATAATTATAAGCGTCATTAAACTCAACCCTGGATGCTATTTATGATTTGGATCAACATTTATTGATTAATGTCGTCCAATGGACTCATTTGAATTCAGCTAATGGAAGTCAATAAATTTATATACAGACATTGATGACTTATTAGATTGAAAGCTTTATGAAGCAACACAAGGCAATATCTTCTTAGCCACATTAGTTCTGTCATTCACTTAACTTGGAGGTTCTGGCCTTGAGTAAGTAGAAGGTTGAAGCAGACTTAAGTAAAGTTTTAGAAATCAAGTCGAATTCAAAGATACTCTGGCAGGATTTTTGATGTTAAGCATTGTAAGCCACAGAATGGGTAAACATCCACAGACCAGCGTTTTGAAACAGTGAGTAGTTACACATACATTTTGAGAAAACTGACATAGTAAAGATATTTGCACTCAATGATATTTTTGTGCCTTTTTGTTTGCTTCTGATACTTTTTAATCAGAATTTTTAATTTTGTTTCTCCTGAATGTACCTCCTTTATGCATTGTTTATGATTGTGAATATACATTCTTCTGAGCAGGGCTTTGTTATTTGAATAGCTTCATGCATTCTGTATTAATAAAGACTTGGTCTTTATTAGGTTTCTTTCCCTTTGCATCCCAGAAAATACTACTTTTTGTATTGTATTTGTTAAGAAACTAAAGGAAAAAAATGACCAGCAGTTAGACACTTCTCTGTAATTCTTTTTTATCATTTTATATTTATGCCTTCTTTTTCAACTCTTTATGTGATCTGAAATAGGATACAGACTTATTTCACTAGCTTTGATTGTTGGTAAGGGTTTTGGGGGAAGGTTGTGACAATTAACAAATGGTGTTTCTTTCAGTGTATTTTTTGATTTAGGAAAGGAAGTAAATCTTACCAGAATAAAGTTAGAAATTTAAGGGAAGCCACCACGTGAACTTGCAATGTTTCTGGAAGTTCTGCCTTCCATTTGACCAGTAAAACCAGGGGCAATTTTGCTTCCCTAAGGGACATTTGACAATGTCTGGAGACGTTTTTGGTTGACATGACTGATGTGTAGAGGTAAGGACATCACTGGCCTCTGTTGGATAGAGGCCACTAAACATCTTAAAATACACAGGATAGCTCCCTACCACAGAGTTGTCAGGACTCAAAATAGCAATACTGCCGAATTAAGAAACCTTGCTGTAGAGGAGGTGCCACACCTTTGGCTTTAGTTCTAGTCATTCAGAAAGAGAACCCATGATTCCCAGCTGACTCACATTATGTAACCCTGTTTTTAAATTCCAATCTCTCTTTGTCAGATGCACAGCAATAAGTCTGCTTCTCTGTATGAGGGAAATTGTTTTCTACTAACTGATGACCTCAGCTTAGCAGTTTTTTTTTCCAGCACATCAAAGCTCACAGTCAGACTTGCTGCAGCATGTGCACTTTTGAGTAGCTTTATGACATATAAAGACCGTCTTTGGCATTCATACTGTGCTGCGCTATTGTTTACAAGCTAGCAGTAAATTACTTATGGCTATTGCCAGAGATAGGAGTCACTTGCTCTCTCCTTTTTAGCCCCAAAGCTATATTTTATCTGGTGGCAAGATTTTATGTGAAAGTTATTGGCAGGGTGTTATGTACTCTTTGCACTTTTGTGACAAGTTTTATGGTACCAGTCCCATCCACTTTTTATTACTTTAAACCTGCTTTGGAAATTATTAACTACATCATGAATTCAGCAAATGGTATTTTTTTTAGAAGTCCCATTATAACGTAATTCCAGAAAGGCTCTTCATGAGTCAGTTTAGAGAAATACTGTCAGAAAAAACTCACTTTGAATCTAAAGCAAAGCAAAAAATCTTTAGGTTGCTTTGCAGCATTGATCTACAAATTGTGTGTGTGTGTGTGTGTGTGTGTGTGTGTGTGTGTGTGTGTGTGAGAGAGAGAGAGAGAGAGAGAGAGAGAGAGAGAGACAGGGAGAGAACAAATAGTCGAATGCCAAAGTAATCATTATAGGATGTGCATTTATTTTTGCTAACATCAACGTACCTCCGTTTTTTTTTTTTTTTTAGTCTGCAAAACATTATTCCTGGTTGAGTTTACAGTGACGTATTTCCAACCACTGACTGTGATTTGGACTTTTTTTTCTTGTTCTTTATCTCTCCTTACACCCCCAAGTGGCAACATTTTGTTCTTGAATTTATCAATTTATCAGGCATTTGTTAAATTGACTATTTTCTAAATAACAGTAATACCAAAAATATGTGTAGAAGGCAATACTAATCAGAATGCATAGCTCAACCCAGAGTTCTACAGCTTTCTCAAATAGATTTGTACTTTTATTGAGGCTGATAAATTGTCAATTGTAAAATTTTTCAAAAATGAATTATCAATGAATTAACAAGGGAGAAACTATGGCATGTCAACGAAAATGTTTTTCCCAGTGGGTTTCATTAGTAGATAGACATTACATTCCAGTAATTTAGGCTCTAAGGGAACTATAGGAACTCATTAAAGGACAACATAGTCTACTTGGAATCAAGTCATTAGTCCCTGGTTCTGATAAAACTATTGGTACCATGGACAAAAAGAACTAAAGAAAAATTAAACATAATTTTTAATTGATTTGTTTTATAGAGGTATCATATTAAGGACTTGAGATTTTCTAGTTTAGAGAGGAAGTTATTTAAAAACACAGCATGATTTTCTATGGGTCCCTGCTGTAGAAAGGTTTGTGAGGTTTCTGAGAAAAGTTAGCTCATCTGATATATTGGCTCCTATAAGAATCTTGGTTTTTTGCATGCAATTAGATTTTATACACTGAATTCTGTTGTTTTGTTTTTCTTCAAATTTTATTTTAGATTTGGGGGTACATGTTCAGGTTTGTTTTCTGGGTATATTATGTGGTACTGAGGTTTGGGGTACAAATGATTCTATCAGCCAGGTATTGAGCATAGTACCCGATAGCTAGTTTTTCAACACTTTCTCCCCTCATTCCCTCCCCCACCTAGTTGTCCCCAGTTTCCATTGTTGCCATTTTTATGTCCATGAGTACCCAATGTTTAATTGCCACCTATAAGTAAGGATATGCAGTATTTGGTTTTCTATCACTGTATTAATTTACTTGAAGTAATGGCCTCCAGCTCCATCCATGTTGCTGCAAAGAACATGATTTCATTTTTTATGGCTGCATAGTAGCCCATGGTGTGTGTGTACGACATTTTCCTTATCCAGTTAACTGTTCATGGGCATCTAGATTGATTGCATATCTTTGCTATTGTGAATGGTGCTGTAATGAATATGCAATTGCATGTGTCTTTTTGGTACAATGTATTCTTTTGGATATATATCCAGTAATGGGATTGTTGGGTCAAATGGTGGCTCTGTTTTAAAGAACTCTGTTATTGATGAGAAAATTAAATTAGTAGGTAAGAACTCAAGGGAAAAATCAGTCCCATGATAATTGCATTTACAAATTTGCATAAATTTGTCCATATATAAAGTTGGTTGATATGTGATTATAGGACTCTAGGTCTGGGGTCTTCAATCAAAAAGAAAAAATACAGCAAATGAAATAAAAACCCAACACAACAACAATAAAAAATTCAAGTTTAAAATGTTGATATGTTCAGTAACATTGGTTTGACCATATACCCTAATTTATGACTGTTAATAATTTTTTGTGTTCCTTTTTAATATAAAAAATATTCTTGTTTGCTTAAATGTTCTCCAAGTTCATCTACGTTGTGGCAAATGGCAGGATCTCCATTTTTAAGGCTGAATAATGCTGTATTTGATACATACATATGCCACAGTTTTATTCATTCATCTGTCAACGGACACATAGGCCATTTCCAGATCTTTGCTATTGTGAAAAATAATGCTGCAATGAACATAGAAGTGCAGATAACTTTTTGAAGTGGTGATTTAATTTTCTGTGTGTGTGTACCCAGAAGAGGAACTGCTGGGTCATATGATAGTTTAAAAAAATTTTTTTTGAACAGCAGTTGTCAGGTTGAATAGCAGATTAACACATAACACAAATGTACTGGTTTTCTATAGTTACCATAACACATTACTGCCTATTTTCTGGCTTAAAATAGTTCTGTTTTTAATTTCATTCAGAATCTCCATACTGTTTTCCATAATGGCTGCACCAGTCTACATTTCCACCAACAATGTACAAGAGTTTCCTTTTTGCCACACCCTTGCCAACATTTGTTATCAACCTTTCTTAAAAAAGGCAAATATACAGAGACAGAGAATAAAACAGTGGGTATCACGGGTGGAGACAAGGGGAGGAAATGAGGGGATGTAGGTCAGAGGATGCAAATTGAGGAACAAATACGTAGGATGAACAAATCTAGAGATCTAATGTACAACAACATGAGGACTATAGTTAATACAAATGTGCTGCATTGGGAATTTCTGCTAAATGAGTAGATTTTAGCTGCTCTTGCCACATCAAAAAACATTATTCTCAGCAAACTCACACAACAGAAAACCAAACACTGCATGTTCTCACTTATAAGTGCATGTTGAACAATGAGAATGCATGGACACCAGGAGGGGAACATCACATACCGGGGCCTGTTGGGAGCTGGGGAGACTAGGATAGAGATAGGAGGGGGTGGGGGGATTGGGGAGCGATAACATTAGGAAAAATACCTAATGTAGATGACAGGGGGATGGATGCAGCAAACCACCATGGCATGTGTATACCTATGTAACAATCCTATCCAATCTGTACGTGTACCCCAGAACTTATAATAAAAAAATTGGTAACTGTGTGAAATGTTGGATATATTAACTTGCTTCACCACAGTAACCATTTTACTATCTGTATCTATCCCATAACATCATGTTGTATACCTTAATTATACACAATAAAATTAATTTTAAAATGTTCCTGTTTGAATGAAAAAGGATATAGTTACAAATTGGAATATAAGTGAACCCTATGTTTGAACATACTAAGCTCATTTCCCACTCATTTCTTAAGGTAATTCAGTTCACCATAACAGATTCTTTTATCTTTGTTTCACAAAGGTGAACTATCTTTCCCAGCTACTCAGGAAGCTAAGGTGGGAGGATCACTTGAGCCTAGGAGTTCAAGACCAGACTAGGTAACATAACGAACCTCAACTCTAAACAACAAAAAAGGTAAGCCATTTTTAATTTTTTAAATGATATTTGAGATCATTTTATACAATCCTATCATTTAAATGACTTCAATTATTTAAATGGGCTCTATGTAATATGAGTGTTATTTGCTTTTTGATATATCATTTCTTCTGTCTTTGCAAGGATTTATACAGTTTTCTTATGTTGTAAAGATAGTAACTATCAAATTGTTGTGGAATCGATTTTGAAAAATTGATCGTTTAAAAGCTTATGTAGGAAAATTATATTTAAGATTCCTGATACTACCTTCTGCTGAGTTGTATTCAAATATATAGTTCTTAATTTGTTGCAAATCTCGTATCATTGTATCCTTTGAAAATGTAATAAAAACTAAGATTTGCTTCTGAGAAAAAAATGCCCTCATAAAAATTTTCAAAAATTTTAGTGCGTTCAAGGACTTCCTGATGTCCCTCAAAGCATTTAAGTTTAAGATGTCCCACCCTAGACTATGAGACTTTTGGGGGCACAAATTATGGTTTTTCCTTCCTCCCTACCCTTCTCTGAGTCTTTAGTATGTAGCAAGTATTGTACTCTTTATTAGTTGAATGACAGAATAAAAAGATGCTTCATTTATCAGTATGGCTGAGGTCTGAGTTGGATATGACTTTTCAATTATTTTCTTTCTTTGTGTTTTTCCTCTTTTTCATTTTCAGCATTGGCATATTATTTGTTAGAAAATGTTTTCCATTCTATAAACTTTGTAACAGATCAAATAGCAGAAGTGTTAAATCCAGCATTTACAATCTATGTGTCCTGGGCCCATTCACTTAGCCTCTTTTGAGCCTCAGTTTCTGCATTTTCATGGGGTGTTGGGAGTCTCTTTGGCTCTATAGAGTGATCACCTATAAACCTCCTCAACTACCTGCCCACAGAAAATAAATTTTCCCATCAAACCATGTTTTGTGCTGATGAAATTGAGTATTCTTTCATTTGTTATTTGGTCTAATAGGGAGATACATAGAATAACAAAGAATTACTCATTTATATAAAATCTTCTCATGTTTCCTGATAGGCAGGGTTGGTGTGCATTAAGAAAAGCAATACTCTTATCCCATTTGAAACCAATACATTTTTCCCACTGACCATGCACTATTGTCTAAAATTCACATAGTTCCAAATCCTACTTTCTTCTTTAGATTGGGAAATAACTTGAATTTTTAAGACAGTTATCAAACAGGGGATAGGGAATAGACTAAAGATTTTAATGATGAAGAGAGAGTCAGATGGGATCCAGAACGCATAGTGTACCTCAGAGAAAATAACACAATGAGCACAAGGAAAACACTGGTCAGAGGACAGCGAATGCTATGGATTTTGAAAGTTAGGCATAAAATTGTTGGAGTATCTATAGAAAGAGATGAAAGAGAAATATTCCCAAGTTATAATGGTACTTTCTGGCCATTTAGCCTACTCCTGTCATTTTAAAAGTAAATGAGCCTCAAATTATATATATGAGCTGAATAAGACCCTTAGACGCAGTAGAAAAAGAAGTATATTATATTGCTAAATTGATTTCATCTTAGCCGAGTCATCCCAATATGGCACTACTATCTCTGAGTGGAGCACAAATATTGGTACAGTGCACTGGGAGCAATAAGGACAGTGGATGAGAGATCTGAGCCTCAGTTTTCTCATTTCTTAAGTGTCATTGTACCTACTTTGACATTATTTCTGCATTAGATATTTTGCAATAGTAGATAGTTCAGGACTGGCACATAATTACCTTAAATGTGAAATATATTGCTTTTAAATAATTCAAGTTCTAATTTTGACTCAAAGGCTTGAATCTATGTAAATTATCTTGTTTTCTTTTTAACTTGTTTATGTTACAGTAGGTCTCAATTCTGGCATGCATCGGAGTCATATTATGGGCTCTTGAAAAATGTAGATATCCAGGATCATTTTTCACCTATTCTTTGAAAGTCCCCTAAATGATTCTAATTATGTTCTTGTGAATTATTCTAGGTTTTATGCATATTGTATTTTTATTCTATCTCTTTGGTTTTCTAGTCTGTCCAACAGCCAGGTAGAAATGAGAATGAAGTTCACAATTCAGAAATAGCTTCACAGTCACCTCTATTTACTACCAGTGTGTAATATGTGATCATGTCTCCTATTTCATTTGTTAGTGCTTTTACGACTTCAGACTCCATGGGTGATAAAGAGCTCACTTTGTCATCCTTTTCTGCTCCTAATGGTGATGTTGAGCTATGAGAAGTATTCATATTCAAACGTAATTAGCTTTCTCCAGAAACCTATAGATATATTCAACTTAATAGAAGCATTTCATATCTGCTTGCTCATGCAATTTCTTTCTCCATCTGACACATCAAGAGAATATTCTTTTATTTAACTTTTATTTTAGGTTCAGAAGTACATGTACGGGTTTGTTATATAGGTAAATTGCATGTCACAAGGATTTGGTGTACAGATTATTTCATCATCCCGGTAATAAGCATAGTAACCAAAGGATAGTTTTTTGATCTTCACCCTCCTCTCACCCACCACCCTCAAGTAGGCCCCGGTGTCTGCTTTTTCCTTCTTTGTGTCCATATGTACTTGATGTTTAGCCTCACTTAAGAGTGAGAACATGTGCTGTTTCATTTTCTGTTCCTGTGTTAGTCTGCATAGGATAATGACCTTTAGCTCCATCCGTGTTGCTGCAAAGAACATGCCCTCATTCTGTTTTGTGGCTGTATAGTTTCCATGGTGTATGTGTACCAGATTTTAAAAAATCCAGTATACCATTGATGGGCATTTAGGTTTTTTTGCTATTCTGAATAGTGCTAGAATGAACATATGTGTGCAGATGTCTTTATGGTAGAATTATGTATATTCCTTTGGGTATATACCCAGTAATGGGATTGCTGGGTTGAATGGTAATGCCATGTTAAATTCTTTCAGAGTTTGGCAAACTACTTTCCACAGCAGCTGAACTTATCTACATTTCCACCAGTGGTGTATAAGCATTCTCTTTTCTCTGTAACCTTGACAGCATCTGTTATTTTTTGATTTTTTAGTAATAGCCATTCTGACTGGTGTGAGAAGGTATTTCATTGTGGTTTTGGTCTGCATTTCTCTAATGATTAGTGATATTAAGCATTTTTCATATGCTGTTGGCAACATGTATTTCTTCTTTTGAAAAATATCTGTTCATGTCATTTGCCCACTTTTTAGTGGGGTTGTTTGTTTTTTGCTTGCAAATGTGTTTAATTTCTTTGCAGATTCTGGATATTAGACCTTTGTTGGGTGCATAGCTTGTAAATATTTTCTCCCATTCTGTAGGTTGCCTGTTTAGGAATAAAAGTACTTTTCAAAAGAAGACATGTATTATGCCAACAAACATGAAAAAATGCTCATCATCACTGGTCATTAGAGAAATGCAAATCAAAACCACATTGAGATACCACCTCACACCAGTTAGAATGGCTATCATTAAAAAAATCTGTAGACAACAGATGCTAGAGAGGATGTGGAGAAGTATGAACACTTTTATACTGCTGGTGTGAGTGTAAATTAGTTCAACCATTGTGGAAGACAGTGTGGCACTTCCTCAAGAACCTAGAAATAGAAATTCCATTTGACCCAGCAATCCCATTACTGGGTATATACCCAAAGGATTATAAATCAGTCTATTTTAAATATACATGCACATGTATGTTCATAGTGGCAGTGTTTACAATAGCAAAGACCTGGAACCAACCCAAATGCCCGTAGACAGTAGACTGGACAAGGAAAATCTGGTGCATATATACCATGGAATGCTATGCAGCCATAATAAAAGATGAGTTCATGTTGTTTGCAGGGACATGGATTAATCTGGAAACCACAATTCTCAGCAAACTGACACAAGAACGGAAAATAAAACACTGCATGTTCTCACAGGTGGGTGTTGAACAATGAGAACAATGGACACAGGAGGGGAATATCACACACAGGGGTCTGTTGGGGGGGCAAGGAAGGGACAGCATCGGGGGTGGGGAGGTCAGGGAGGGATAACATGGGGAGAAATTCCAGATGTAGGTGACGGGGGGATGGAGGCAGCAAACCACATTGCCGTGTGTGTACCTATGCAACAATCCTGTGTGATCTGCACATGTACCCCAGAACCTAAAGTACAATAAAAAAGTTTACATACAGAAATTTTGTGCGTATACTTTTTATTTTTCATTTTTTGTGATTTTCATTTGCATTTATCTGATGAATACTATTGCTGAGCACCATCTCATATACTTGTTGGTAATTTGTAAGTCTTGTACGTGGGTTCAGGCCTAGAGCCTTGGTCTATAGAGGTTAACTGGCATTGGGGTAGCCATGACACCAGGGTCTGTGGGGATTGTGTATGTGCGTACTTCTATGAGAGTCAACAAATGCATAGAGTTCTATGACAACCATTAAGATTAGGATACAGAACAGTTCCTTGAACACCCAAAAGTCCCTTGTGCTGCCCACTTGTAATCAAACCCTCCTTCACCTCCTAATACAGTGATTCCCTAACCTTTTAGGCACCAGGAACTGGTTTCATGGAAGATGGTTTTTCCACAGACCAAGGTTGGGAGGATGGTTTCAGGATGATTCGAGTATATTGCATTTATTGTGTACTTAATTTCTATTATTATTACATTGTAATATATAATGAAATAATTATACAACTCACCATAATGTAGAATCTGTGGGATCCCTGAGGTGGTGGTGATTGTTTTTTTCCTTGCAACTAGTCAGTTCCATCTGGGGGCAATGAGAGACAGTAACACTCAAAGTGTGTTGCTTATGTCAAGTCTACTCTGTAATTTTATTTTGGTTTTGAACCCTGCTTCACAAAGATAGGAAGTTGGAAATGGAAGCAGGGTTTCAGTGCTTTTGTGACAATCTCAGGATGTTCTGCTTAACAATCTAGAATGTATGGGAATTAGAAGTTGTCTCAAACGTATTTTTAGTGGCACTGTCATTTGGGATCTCAAGCAGTTGCTTCTCTTCTAGTGTGGACAGAGTCAATTCACCTGGCCTATTCACAAATGGGTATCAGATCCATTCCTTCCCAGTTTGGGGGTCTTTGTGATTGGGAAATAATGCTCAAACTCTTTTGAAAGCTGAGATAGGTAATCATGCACCAACTGGAAAAAAGAAGGCCATGGTCAGTCTCTTTCAAAATCTCTGCTAATGTTTGAAACATGTCAAAAATTCCAGTGTTCACTCATTGCCCTCATAATTTCAGTTTGGCTGTTGAATGCCCCCACTTTATCTGCTGACTGTAACATAGCTGTCATTCCCCTTTGAAGTGACAGATTGAGTTCATTGAGCAGGTTGAATATGTCCCACAAGTAAATGAGTTTTGTGACCCATTCTGTGTCACTGAAATGTGCTGCCAGTGGTGACTGTTTTTCTAAAAGAAATCTCTGGAGCAGCTCTCGTAACTCAAATTCTGGCCAGCGATCTACCTTTAGAAAGCCATCTCACTTCTGTGTATAAGAGAAGATATGTGTGCTCTACGTCCATCTGCTCACAGAGATGTGGAAACAGATTATTAGTAAGGGCATGTACTTTAAAGTAGTTGATAATTGTAATCATATCCTGTATAATGTTGTTAAGTTCAGGTAACAGTTTTCAGCTAGCCAGCATTTATTTATGGATGACACAATATGTAGACTCACATTCAGAAGCAACCACTTTGACTTGAGTGGTGAAACCTGAAAGCCATCCAGTCATAGCAGCTGCTCCGTCTGTGCATATACCAATACAAAATGACCAATTCAATTCTTCTGATATGTAATCAAAGACTTGAGTAGTTCTACAGCTGTATTGTTGGTTGGCAACAAAAGTACACATAACATATCTTCATCCACATCCTCCTGAAAAGTTTATTGCATAAAAACAAGCATTGCTATCTTCTTGTCAACATTGGTACACAGCCTGGATTGTGTACCATGGTGACTCGTTAATCATTTCTAACAATTGTGCCTCAATATCCTCTGTTATTTCATCGGTTCATCTAGTTATGGTGCTAGCCGAAAGAGGAACAAGTGCCATCTTTTGAGCTGCAGCCTCTCCAAGAAGGTCATGACAAATGTCCTTAGCAGCAGGCAGGATCAACTCTTCACCAATAGTAAAGGCATGCTTAGCTTTGGCAATGTGATTAGCCACTAAAAATGATGCTGTCAGTGCAGACACGTTTGAGAAAGTGATGGTCTTCAATAATTGTTTCTGTTCTTTGGGCTCACATTTTGTTATTTTGAAAAACCACAGAGGCTTGTCTTTTAATTCAGGGTGCTTGGTCTCCATGTGGCGAAGCAGGTTTTTTATTTCTTTTTCTTTCTTTCTTCCCTCTTTCTTTCTTTCTTTCTTTCTTTCTTTCTTTCTTTCTTTCTTTCTTTCTTTCTTTCTTTCTTTCTCTTTCTTTCTTTCTTTCTTTCTTTCTTTCTTTCTTTCTTTCTTTCTTTCTTTCTCTCTCTCTCTCTCTCTCTCTCTCTCTCTCTCTCTCTCTCTCTCTCTCTCTTTCTTTCTTTCTTTCTTTCTTTCTTTCTTTCTTTCTTTCTTTCTTTCCTTTTCTTTTTGACAGAGTCTCACTCTGTTGCCAGGGCTGGAGTGCAGTGGCACAATCTCAGCTCACTACAACCTCCACCTCCTGAGTTCAAGCAATTCTGGGTCTCAGCATCCCAAATAGCTAGGATTACAGGCATGCACCACCATGCCCGGTTAATTTTTGTATTTTTAGTAGGGACAAGGTTTCTCCATGTTGGCCAGGCTGGTCTCAAACTCCTTATCTCAGGTGATCCTGTTGCCTTGGCCTCCCAATGTGCTGGGATTACAGGTGTGAGCCACCACGCCCTACCCAGTGAAGTGGTTTTGAAGGTTTGATGGCTTCCTGGGATACCCAGTTGCCACATATTATATAAAGCAAGGTTGGAGAATGTGAATCACCTGTTGCAATGAATCCATAATTCAAGTAGCCCTCTTGGTATTTTCTTTTAAATGCAGCTTTCCTTGTCTTGGCAGTCTTAGTCTTCTGCTGTCTCATAATTTGGGTCTTTCCCCTTTTAAAAGAAGCTCTCAAGTGACATTTGGTTTTACTCATTTTGGCTAGAGTTAGCTTGAGGGCTTACGAAAGCTGTCACTGAGACAAGAAGAGCACAATCCAGGAAAGAGGTGCAGATGGAAGTGGTAAATACAATAATAGGTGGGCCACACATGGATTAAAATAAGTATTGGATTCTGACTTAGAGCCTGTCACCAGACTCAGCTGTATAATTGAAGTACATCAACTCACTTGCCACTATAAAGCCTGCCACCAGATACAGCTTAATTGTCACTTGCTACTCATTGATAGGGTCTTGATATAAATCTGCAAGCAAGTGATTTATTATGGTATCTGTGCAGTCAAACCTCTCTGCTAATATTAATCTGCAGTTACAGCCACTCCCCAGTGCTAGAATCACCACCTCAGCTCC
Organism: Callithrix jacchus; assembly: GCF_049354715.1. NCBI lineage: Eukaryota > Metazoa > Chordata > Mammalia > Primates > Cebidae > Callithrix > Callithrix jacchus. The sequence goes on from NC_133524.1 coordinate 26,408,447, forward strand.
ACCTCAGATCATTAGGCATTAGATTCTCATGAGGCGCATGCAGCCTAGATGATGTGCAGTTCACAATAGGGTTCATGCTCCTATGAGAATCTAATGCTGCCATTGATGAGACAAGAGGCAGAGCTCAGGCAGTAATGTGAATGATGGGGAACAGAGGTGAATACAGATGAAGCTTCAATCGATCGCATGCAGCTTATCTGTACCACCTGGTTCCTAACAGGTCGCAGACTGGTACCAGTCTGTGGCCTGGGGGTTGGGGACCCTTTCCTAACCCTTAGAAACTGATGTTATCAGTCTCCATATCTTTGCCTTTAGAATGCCATATAAATGGATTAATATTGAATGTAATCTTTTTAGTCTGTTTTTTACACTTAGCATAATGCATTTTAGATTTATCTATATTTTTTGTGAATCAATAATGTGCCCCTTCTTTTGCTTAGTCATATTTCATTGTAAAAATATACCAAAATTTATTTTTCCATTAATCTTTTTCATTCATCAGATGAATGACACTGGATTTTTATGGTTTTTGGGAGATTATAAAATCATGCTACAATAAATATTTATGTACAGGTTTTTATGTGAACATAAGTTTTAGATTCTGTAGAGTAAATACATAGGAGTTTGGCCATATGGTAGGTATGTGTTTAACATTTTAAGAAATTGCCATACTGTTTTCCAGAGTGGCTGTACCATTTTACATTTCCACAAAATATGAGGAATCCAGTTGCACCTTATATTCCCCTGTCCTTTATATTGTCAGGCTTTTTGTTTGTTTATGTTAGCCATTCTAATAGGTGTATAGTTGTATCTTGTGATTTTAACTTGTGCCTCCTAATGACTATTAATGTTAAGTATCTTTTCATATGCTTATTTACATTTCATTTATCTTCTTTGGTGAATTTTCTGTTCAAAAATTTGTCCACTAAAAATAATTGGTTTATTTAATTATTGTTGAATTTTGAGGACTCTTTATATATTTTATGTTTTTCATTGGATAAGTGATATGCACATATTTTATCCCAGTCTGTACATTGTCAACTTACTCTTTTATTGTGATCTTTAATAGAACAAAACAATGAGTAGAAGGATGGCTACCAGATGCTGGGGATTGGGCAGGGGGATTGGGCAGAGGGATGGGGAAAGGATAGATGTTGATCAAAGAATATAAAGTTTCAGTTAGACTGGAGGAATACATTTTAGTGATCTATTACATTATGTGGTGACCACAGTTAATAATAATGTGTTGTGTATTTCAAAATTGCTGAAAGAATAGATTTTTAAAATTTTCACCACAAAATAAGTTGATAACATGATTGATATGTTAATTAGCTTGACTGAATCTTCCTACAATGTATATATAGATTAAAATACAAAATCATACCCCATAAAAGTATACATATGTAATATTTTTAAATTAAAAACAAAATGTTAAAAGCATTTTAAAAAAAATTTTGGAAAGGTCCAATTCATTCGTTTTTCTTTTATGGCTTTGAACTCTTTGCCTAACTCAAGATCATAAAGCTATTCTCATTTGTTTTCTACTAAAAATTTGGTTAATTTTAAAACTCTTATTTTTGTGTATGATATATGTTGAGCTAATTTTGTTCAAGGTTTGAGTTATAGGTCAAAATTCTTTTTCTTGGAAGTGAGATATCCAGTTGTTCAGCAACATTTCTTTTTAAAAAATTTCTTTTTAAATTATTTTAAATTGGTATGGATATACAATAGTTGAGCATATTTATGGAGAATGTGATTTTTTGATACAAACATATAATGTATAATGACCAAATATGGGATTAATAACCCATGTTAGAATTATTATGTATTAGAATATACAAGGAACTCAAAAACAATAAAACAATCTGATTTAAAGATGGGCAAAAGATCTGAATAGACATTTCTCAAAAGATGACATACAAATGATTAACAGGTATATGAAATAATGCTCAACATCACTAATTATCAGGGAAACCAGGTCATTTGTCCATTAAAGTGTTCCACATTCTGCTTGGGGCTGATTTGTTCCCTAATGGTGTCATTAAAATTGTTTTTATATCTCTTATATCTTTTTCTTGTGAAAAGGTGATTAGATCTTGATTGCATTTTGCTTTACACTTTGGGTAGGCATCTTTGCAGGCTATTTTCTTGGTTAGTGAGAGTTTTTAGCTTTACCCAACCATTTTAAAGCTCCCCATTGATCTTTTCTTCTATTGGCATCAGCAGTCATTGATGCTGTTTGTGGGTAACCCTCCTTCTGGGCACCGAGAAAGGAGAGTTACGCAGACCCCCAGCACAATTAGTGCCTGAAGAATATCTTATTGTTCATTTATTTCCATATATATATATATATATATATATACACACACACACACACACACACACACACACACACACACACACATAAAATCTCCCTCATAGATAATCATATCTTAGTTTGTGGTTGGAGGAATCTCTAGAGCAGACATGCTGCAGAGCATGAACTAGGGAAAAACAGCCACACCAAGACAAGAATCAATGACCCAGGCAGTAGTCTCCCTGCCTGAGAGGGCATGCGCTACATGGCAGATCTGCCCAGGTGGCAGCATTCAGTATCATAAAGATACCTGCTGTATGGCAGGCTTGGAGCAAGAGTCACTCCTCCTGAAAGGGAGTTGTAGTATCTTGTGTCCAGTTCTTGTGGAAAGCTGGCCTCAGTCTAGGAATCCTGCATACATCCAAGGGCTTAAAACCCCTCCAGTATCGTGCCTAGGTGGCTGTACACCCTGTTAGCTCTCTTGCTACTGTGCTGACTCGAAACATCCTCCTATAGAAATCCTTAGTAGCAGCCTGCAGGTGGCTCTATACCTTGTCAGCTCTGTTGCTATTATGCTGACTCAAAGCATCCTCCTATAGAAATTCTTAGAAGTAGCCTGCCCTTAGGTAAGAGATGTTGCACACTGCACCTTCCTTACTGTACAATGCCCACCTCCTTAAGGGTGGACCCCTTGCTGCACACTGACCACCTCTTTGTCTTGGTGACCTAATGGGGGTGGACCCTTTGCTTATCATGCATGTGATTGTCTTGACCCTATCACTGTCCTTAAGATGACTTTACTCACTGCCCTTCCCCCCCGACTTGTACCTAATAAATACAGATGTTCCTGGATGCTCGGGGCCTCACCTGTCTCCACTTGCAAGTGGCTTTGCCCCCCCAGCCCAACTGCTTTTACCCAGTCCTTTGGTGTCTTGTCTCATTTGTCAGATCCAGTGCCTCAGCACATCGATAGGAGATACCCCACGATCCTAGTAGGGCTGGACCCTACACTGTTTCTTTAGATTCATTATTTTATTAAGGATTGCACAATGGTGATACTATGATTTTAGGATTTGTTTTGCATTAACTAGCCAGAAGTCCTTATATACAGAAAGACTTTCCTTAATAAACTTTTTAGTAACTCCAAGATATATTTAGCCTAGGAAAGGCAGGACACACATTTGAATTTTTATTTATCATTTTTCAGAGTAATCAGTTAATACCCTGGAAACTTCTAATTGAGACCAATTACTGTTTTCATTCATTCATTCATTCATTCAGTCAGTCATTTGAGACAAAGTCTTGCTTTGTCACCCAGGCTGCAGTGCAGTGGTGTGATCTCGGCTCACTGCAACCTCCACCTCCAGGGTTCAAGCTATTCTCCTGCCTCAGCCTTCTGAGTTAGCTGGGATTACAGGTGCCCACCACCATGCCTGGCTAATTTTTTTTTTTTTTTGTATTTTTAGTAAAGACAGGGTTTCACCATGTAGGCCAGGCTGGTCTCGAACTGCTGACCTCAAGTGATCTGCCCACCTCGCCTCCCTGAGCCACCATGCCCAGCTTTGATTATATTTTTTATCATTATGAATTTATGGATTTGTATAAACTTGATATATTTATTATACTTGATATACTCATTACTCTTACTGATGCTCAAATTGTCTTGTCTTAGTTCATTGGCAGTTCTTTCACCTTGACATTAACTCATTAGTCTTTAATAGCTTTCTTGATTTCTGGCACAGTAATGTCCTAAGCTCATCTTGTACATTTCTTGTCACATTCCTGAATTCAGCCATTTCTTCAAGGAATCCTTGAAATCTTTTAATGGAAGATAGAATTTGGAGGCCACAATTTGGGAGCTATGGCAAAATACATAGATTTTGAATGTTAAGTGGTTTGTGGTTTTTAGACTTATAACCTAAATCACCATAAAATCCTTAAAGTTTATAATCATAATCTTCTCATAATATATTGTTCAGACCTAATTAAAAAGACAGACCTCTGGGTAGGAATTTACCAGCTCCAAGTTCTAAAATGGCTGTCCCAAAATCCTAAAATCCTATGACAATTAGTCTACCTGTGGTTGGAAGGGGTTAGAGCGCTCTGGGGAGCAAATTCACTGAAGGAGTGATTTGAGAAAACAACTCACTACAAGGTACATACAAGATGACCTTGTCAATAGGGCTCAAATATCCTTATATTATAAGGAGGAACACTTTTAATCATATATCAATGTTTGGTTTTGTGTCAAATCACCAATTTCCCTTTCAGTGGTGTCACATTTACTTTCCTTTCATATTTGCTCACTGGAAATTGGGAGGAAAAAAATGCTCCAGAATTAAATCTGCTATGAGTATATAAATCTTTTATTAAGCTAGACAACACTGTGTATGCACAGATTTTAAACTGACAATTTTTGTATTGAACTAGCTAGACATCTCAATTTCATTACCTTGAATAAAGTTATGCTCCACTTTGCATAAATGTGTTTATTCTCATATTTGCATTTGGAAATGACCTTTCACTCAGTCCTGATGCCAGCTGTAATGCAGAAAGCAGTATATAATTTAGAAAATCTGTGACAATATTCAGGCAGATACTGTATATTGCCTCTGTCTCTCTACTTTCTCATTTCAAGAAAGGAGAAAGGTCAAAGATTGCTGCATTCTGCAATTTAAAATTCAAATGAGGAACATTTTCTTGTTCTATGAACCCAATTATTATCCATGATTGGTATGTCCTTTGCCTACTTGATTTTGTCTTATGTTTTTTAAAAAAATTTGTGCAGAACATTAGAATAAAAAATGTATTTGAGAAGGTTTCCCAGTATTAGACTTCCTTTATCTACAACTATATTATGTCTATATCTATACCTAGCTAGCTGGACTAGTAAGAACTTGGTAAGCTTTACAGTGTCTTTCTTTTTCATTATTGACTAGCACTTATCAACCTACATCCTAGGGTACTAATATTTCTTCTAAATCATTTATAGGTGTTATACAAAATAACTATTTATAATCATCTGAATGCTGACACATATATGTACTTGATTTGAACTGAACCCATAATGTAAAAAATATTTACCTTAATAAAGACCTGTATAGTACACTCTCCATCCAATCCTCCATTATAAACTTTGATCCCTGGCCTATGTCTCCTGTAACTTTACTAGGTTTTTATGCGGATGATGACATCGACCAAGTAGTTGTGTAGGAAGAACAGAGCATATGGATTTATTGCACAGCATGGTGTCAGAGGCCTTTATAAATATTTTGGCTGTACATTTATTCCAACCAAGTAAAATAAACTGTATTTAAGGCTTTAAAAACAGTTCCATTGACTTAGCCTTCATACTGCATGGCAATCCATTGTGTATCACTGGGGCACACCATTCCCCTTGTCTTTGCATTTTATTTATGAATTTTACATGAAATCATTACCATTTTTGTATTCAGTTCTTCTGCAGTGGCGGAAACAGGAATCTAAACAGGCTGTTACATCTCAAAGATACATTCATTAGGCCTGAATTATGAGTTCAGCACATCCTGAAAATAGGAACTGCTCAGAACCTCCTCACAGCTGTCGTTTTGCATCTCTCTTACAACTGCCATCGCCCTGCACAAAATGACGACTCAATTCTACACCCACCAGATGTTTTTGCCCCCTTTTTATGGTGTCAGCTTTGAATACAGAAATCTTGGGTTTTATCAAAACTAAAATAGTCTGCTTTTAAGGAAGATGAAGGAAAGAAAAGACAAGTTTGTTGACGTTAGTATAAAGGTGCTAGAAAAGTCTGTCTACTGGCTTTAATCATCCTTCATAAGGTAGAAAAACAGGAATATTTTATATTTTGTAAAATTGATTTAAGAGATTAGTATTTTTTAAAGATGGTGGCTTATACCTATAAAATATTACTTGTTTTCATTCTAAATGGAAGGTGATAAATACCACCACTAATCTTTTTTGGAATCAATTAATATGTATTAATTTTATTATAATAGCAATATACTCATTGTACAGTCATACAATTTAATGAGAATCTTATTTAATAGAGATACCTCTTGGAAGATACCAATTATGTACCAGTTTAGGTCATCTATATTGCATAAGCTTTACCAAATCTTTTATATGGAAAAATGTGCTAAAGGAAAAAAAGGGAATAAAGGAGTTCAACGTTCTATAAAAACAAGAAAGTATGCAAAAATAGTAAGGAAATTAAAATCTAACCCTCATGGTTCCTCATTCATCCTTGTTCATTCATCTTAATATAATTAACACATATTCAGTTAATGTTTATCATTTGTCAGACACTCTGGTAGATACTGGAGATAATTATATTACGATGTGATGAGAGCTAGGATAGAGGAATGAAAATGAGCCTTTATCATGTGTCTGATGTATTCCAAGTGCTTGTATGTATCCTGTTTTATTTAATCCTTACAGAAATTTATATCTAAAGGATGAATTTATATCCTAAGGCTACAAATGTGGATATTAGCTTGAAGAAGAGTAGCCACTCTTTTCATTGTTGCAGAGCAAAAATATAGCAGAACATAATCTCTCCAGATCTGTCTGTTTCCAAGAAATGATGCCATTTCATTTGAGGAATGTCATGAAGGATAAATACATTTTCCAGGTACATAAAGAATGAAGGACATTCCTGGTCCTGACTCATGTAAATGATGAAAACATTGTTCTTTCTGGAAATTGCTAGGAGTTCAAGAAGCCTGGAGTCCAGAATGAATGAAGCGGAATAGGGAGATAAAGCTCAAGGCTTTGGCTGACAACTTAGAGAGCATTTAAATAAAAATCAGTTTTATTGGTGAAAAATCGCATTGAATAAAATGTATCAGTTTTAAAGATACAGTTGCATGAATTTTGACAGATGTAAACATTTGTGTAATCATCCCAAAAATCAAGATATAGAACATTTTTTGCCATCTGAGAACATTCCCTTGAGCATGCAGTCAATACCTCTGTTCAATCCTCAGCCCCAGGCAACCACTGATCTGCTTTCTGTCACTATGTATACATTAGTTTTACCTTTTCTAGAATTTCATGTAAATGTAATCACATGGTAGGTACCTTTTTTTTTTGCCTGATTTATTTTGGACAGCATAATGAATTTTAATTATATTGTATCAGTTTGTTGTGTGGACATATTACAAATTGTTTATGCATTCAATTGTTGAGGGAAATTTGGGCTCTTTCCAGTTTTTGACCACTATAAATCCTCTATTAACATTTTCATACAACTCTTTGGGTGGACATGTTTACATTTCTCTTGGATAAATTCCTAGTTGTGTTTGCATGGTATGTATTTTTCATCTTTTTAAACAATCTGTATCTTTAAAGTGACTTCCTTATAGAAAGCACATACATCTTTAGATTTTGCATTTTTTAAAATCCAGTTTGCCAATCTGTGCCTTTTAATTGGAATCGTCAGATCAGTTTTTAAAATTTAATTACAAATTCAGCTGGGTTTAAATCTGCCATCTTTCTGTTTGTATCTATTGGTTCCATCTGTTCTTTGTCCTTTTTTCCGCCACTTTTCCCATTTTCTTTTAGATCAATTTTTTATTATGTATTTCCTCTATTTGTTTACGAGCTATGATGTTTTGGTTTATTTTCTCAGGGGTTCCTCTAGGTTATGTAGTATGTATTTTAATTTATCAATTCATCACAATCTATCTTCAAATAATATTATGCCTTCTTACAAATAATGTAAGACCTTTATGAATAGTATACTTAGAGTTCTCCTGCTATTCTTTGTACTATTGCTATCAAACACTTTATTGTATATATATTTAAAACCTGACAATAAACACATTACCATTTTTCTCTATGTATTCGTTTTCTCATTTAAAAGCATGAGAAAAAAACTTTACCCATATATGTACCATTTCCAGTAGTCTTCATTCCTTTGTGTACATCTGAGTTCATCTGTTATCGTTCTCCTTCTGCCTGTAGAACTTACTGTAACATTTCCTATAGTATATACAGGTCTGTTGGTGATAAAGTCTTTCACCTCTTGTTTATCTAACAAAAATTGTTTATTTCACCTTCATTTCTGATGAGTATTTCATAGTGCATAGAATTCAAGATTGACATAGTTTTTTCTTCAGCATTTAAAAAATGTTCAGTCTTGTTCTGCCTTGCATAATTTCAGATGAGAAATATATAACAATTTGTGTCTTTGTCCTTTGCATATAATGGATCTTTCTCTTTAGCTGCTTTTTTTAAACTTTCTCTTCATTAATGTTTTTCATCAATTTGTGAAATGCCTTGGCATGATTGTCTTTGTGCTTTTCACTGGGTTTGTTAAGCTTCTTTGAACTGTGGGTTTATAGTTTTCATCAACTAGAAAATTTTTGACCTTCATTATTTTAGATATTATTTCGGACTTACCCTCCTCATTCACATTTTTTCTGGGACTGTGATTATATATGTTAGACACTGATTGATATTGTGCTACAGAGCACTGAAGCTAGGTTTATTTTTCAGTGTTTCTTACTCAGTTTTGTGCTTCATTTTGAATAGTTTCTTTTGCCAGGGCTTCATGTTTACAGATACAAAAAAATTCTATAGCATCTAATTTGCTGTCAGTTTTCTCGAGTGAAATTTACGTTTTAGATTCTGCATTTTTCATCTTCGGAAGTTCCATCTTACTCATTTTTATATCTTTTATTTCTATTTTCATTGTGTTCATGCTTTCTTTCAAATTTTTGAGCATGGAATACCTGTTTTAAAATCCTTATCTGTTAATTTTCTCATCTCCGCAATTTCTAGGTCTGCTTATTTTGACTTATATTTTCGTGCTTATGGATTCTATTTTGCTGATTCTTCATATATCTACTCATTTTCTATTGGATTTTTGACATTTAAAATTTTTTGTTAAATCAGACTTGTTCTGGCAGTCAGTTTAGATTTTTACAGATCAGCTTGATCCTTTCCAGGGTTGTTTTAAAGCTTTTCTTTGTGTAGGTGTACAGTAGTCTTTATTCTGGGATTAATTTAGCCTTACTATGAAGACGCTGTCCTTTGGGGTTTATGCCAAATACTTCATGTATTTAACAAGGTTTATTCTCTCAGGCCAGTGAATAACTGAGTAAGTCTCAACTCGGTGCTCCCTAGTAATTGTTTTTTTGCCTACCATTTCTGCTTTGCCTGGCCTCGGAGTTTTACCCTATGTACATGTAGACTGGTATTCACAAAAAGATTCAAGAAAACAAAATATTTTCTGAAGGATGTTGTTTATGTAGCTCTCTCTGCTGTGGTACTCTACCTCCAAAATTCTAACCACCGTGGCCTCCAGGAATTTTGTTTTTGTTTCCTCAACTCAGTGAGGTTGTCAAGGATTGTTTGATTCCTTCTCCCTTTGCCATGGTTCAGAAATTTCCTCTCAGCAGAGAGCTGAGTCAGGCATAGATCTCATTTATTTTCCCTCTCTCAGGGATCACAGTCCCATGCTGACAGCTGTGTAATGTCACAAAGCAGTTATTTCATAATTTTTGTCATTTTCTAATTGTGTTTACTGAAAGGGTACTTCTTATGGCAGTTATTTGTTCTTAGGTAGCAAAAATCCATGTAGTGAATTTTTAAATAAAACATCTATATATATTAAAATCATAAACAAAAAAGGTTGGTATGATAATGAATCAGTGTAACTAAACCATAAAAAATCATTGAATTTCTGATTTTTAGAATGATGAAATAGTAAATCAGATCAACTTTCTAACTGAGGACATTCTAAGATATTTTCTTACTGACAGTATTGGTCAGTGTGGAAGAATTAGCTGTTAAATTGAGGGCAGTTTTGGTGGGCATACAGGAGGATCAAAATATAAATCAATAGTTAATAGACCATGAGCAAAAGACTTACAAAATATATAGAATAAGTAAACTCAAAAGGACTACATGTAGTTTGATTTAATTTATGTAAAGGTGTAAAATAGATAAAAACTGAACCATATTCTATAGGGTTACATATATGGGTGGTAAAACTATTAAAAAAATCTGACTACAAAAAAGGAATAGTTCCTACCTTTAGGGGAAAAATAAACAATATTTTGAATGAGAATGGGTATATGGTAGATTTCTGGAATCCTACAAATGTTTTATTTCTTGACCTGGGTGGTGGCTACAGATGTTCCATTTATACTTACTCATTAAATTAATATTACATATTGTAAAGTTTTCTATGCATATATTATTTTCACAATAAAAATGTTTTCAAAATAGTGTTGGTATCTTTCTAGGACATCTCTTTCCAATGAAAATATAACATGAGTCATAAATTTGAGCTACTAATCTAATTTTAAATTTTCTAGTAGCCATTTAATAGGGTAATAAAAACAGGTGAAATTAATTTTAATAATATATTTAACCCAATATATCTAAAATAGTATTATCTTAACATACAATCAACATAAAAGTACTGAGATAGTTTACATTCTTTTTATCACCCTAAGTCTTTTTTTTAAAATTGCACTTTAGGTTCTGGGGTACATGTGCAGATCATCCAGGATTGTTGCATAGGTACATATATGGTAAGGTGGTTTGCTGCCACCATCCCCCCATCACCAACATCTGGCATTTCTCCCCATGTTATCCCTCCCCAACCTCCCCACCCCCCACTGTCCCTCCCCTAGCTGCCCCCAAAATACCCCAGTGTGTGATCCTCCCCTCTGTGTCCATGTGTTCTCATTGTTCAATCCCCGCCTTGAGTGAGAACACGCAGTGTTTGATTTTCTGTTCTTGTGTCAGTTGCTGAGAATTATGGTTTCCAAATTCATCCATGTCCCTACAAAGGACAAAAACTCACTGTTTTTTTATGGCTGCATAGTATTCCATGGTGTATATGTGCCACATTTTCCTTGTCTAGTCTATTGTCTATGGGCATGTGGGTTGGTTCAAGGTCTTTGCTATTGTAAACAGCATCGCAATTAACATACGTGTGCATATGTCTTTATAACAGAACGATTTATAGTCCTGTGGGTACATATCCAGTAATGGGATTGCTGGGTCAAATGGAATTTCTGTTTTTAGATCCTTGAGGAATCGCCACACTGTCTTCCACAATGGCTGAGCTAATTTACATTTCCACCAACAGTGTAAAAGTGTTCCTATTTCTCCACATCCTCTCCAGCATCTGTTGTCTACAGATTTTTTTAATGATCACCATTCTAACTGGCATGACATGATATCCCAATGTGATTTTGATTTGCATTTCTCTAATGACCAGTGATGACGAGCATTTTTTTCATGTTTGTTGGCCTCATATATGTCTTCTTTTGAAAAGTATCTGTTCATATCCTTTGCCCACTTTTGAATGGGGTCGTTTGCTTTTTTTCTTGTCAGATGGGTAGAATGCAAAATTTTTTTCCCATTTTGTTGGTTATCCGTTCACTCTAATGATTGTTTCCTTTGCTGTACAGAAGCTCTGGAGTTTAACTATATCCCAGTCTTTGAAATTTAATGTGAATTTTGTACCTGTAGCATATCTCAATTTTTGTAGCCCTGTTTCAAGTGTTCAATAGGCTCATGTGGCTAATGGCTTCTGTACTGAATAGTATGGATCTAGATAGGAGTGGTATTTGGCTATGTGTGCTACAGCAAAGACAAAGGCTTTAAGAAGAGGTAAAAAATCCAGTGTATAACCTAGGAACAGTAGCCATGAGTTCAAAAACTGAGGTGGAACATGGTTTGGTGGAGAGATTAATTGATCATAAACTCTGGCAATCAATTGGGTGACTGAATCTAGGATTATTAGGTAAAGAGTAATTAACCTGAAGCTATAAAATGAAAGTAAGAAAACAAAGGGGGAGTCGTACAACCTACACTCAAATCCAACTCTATCACATAGGAAAGTTCACATATTTTTTCTCATCTATAAGATGGATTGACAATACCTACTTTATGGGATTATTATAAGCATTGAGATATTGATTATAAAATAAGTAGCACAATACTTGAAAAATAATAAGCCATTAATCAATTTATTTGCTTAATTTGTAGTGCCTACTTTCTGCTAGATACTGCCTTACACAGTGAGGGGTACAGAACTCAAATGAACGTTAGGGTTTTTTTTTATGACAGTAAACAAGGTAATACAATTTTAAGGTCAATCTCTCCATTTTACTTCACTTTCTGGAATTTTCCTGTTTGAGCTGGTAGCTCTCTAGAATGAGGACATTTAAAGACCTATCAAAGGAGATAATTAAGAACACCTTACTGGAATTAAAAAGTGCGGAGACAAGACTTTTCTTTCCCGATTGGATCTGAGCCTTCATTAAATAAATGTGTAAGAGATAGTAGAGATTTTAGGGATAAAGTTATGTAAAAATATTTTAGTATCATCTCATTAAGGAGGAAAATTACTAGCCTAACTATATACCTGCCAAATGTTTATGAAAAATCAGATCACCTCATGCAAATGTCAGTGTCTATGTTTTCTTCGGGAAATACTCATTTTTTTGAAATGTTAACCTCACACTTCATCATTCTGTTTTAGAGAACTATTAGTCATTATTTCTTCAAATACTGTTTTTGTCCCATTTCTGCTCTCTTTTTGGCTCTTCAAATAAGCAGATAATAGATTCTCATTCTTTTTTAACTCTATTAACATGTTTTATTAAGGTATAATTTTTTGTTTTGTTTTGTTTTTTGAGATGGAGTTTCGCTCTTGTCACCCAGGCTGGTAGTGCAATGGTGCTATCTCAGCTCACTGTTACCTCCGCCTCCTGGGTTCAAGTGATTCTCCCACCTCAGCCTCCCGAGTAGCTGGGACTGACCTCAGGTGATCCACCTGCCTTGGCCTCTCAAAGTGCTGGGATTACAGGTGTGAGCCACTGTGCCTGACTGAAGATATAATTTATATACAATAAAATGTACAGATTTTTTAAGTGTAGAATTTAATCACGTAGCCACAACTCCAGTCAAGATAGAGAACATTTCTATCACTCCAATAAATATTCTCGTACCCCTTTCCAGTAAATCCCCTTCTCCTGCGGCAACCACTCTTCTGGCATCTACCCACTTAGGACGGTTTTACATGTTCTTTAACTTCCTATAAATAAAATCATATAATATATACTCCTTTGTTTCTGGCTTCTTTTATTCAAAAACAGTGTTTTGAGATTCACATGTTGTTGCCTGAATCAATAATTTATTCCTTGTTATTGCTATTAGGTTTCCAATGTATGAATATCTGTTTATCCTCTCACCCTTGATGACATTTGCACTATTTCTAGTTTGAGGCTATTACAAATAAAGCTTTATTAACATTCTAATGAACATCATTTTCTGGACGTATACTTTATTTCTCTTAGGTAAATGCTTAGGCGTAGAGTTGCAGATTCGTAAGGTATATGTTTAATGTTATAAGCGAAGAGTTGACCAGAGTGTTTTTGCCATTTTATTGATATATACTCATATGTGAGTGTTGAAAGGCCTTTATCTGAGCTATGTTACAATTCAGGAATTCTCCTTATCCTGCAATTAAATTTATCCATTTAGTATTGAGTTGTTAATATGTGTTTGTGTGCTTGTGTGTATGAGTATGTGGGATTGACCAAAATAATTCTAATTTACATAAAAGTGGAAGGAGCTAGGGAGAAGTTAAATTCTGAAACACAGATATCAGAGGATTAAGGTCATTTACTAACCATGACAGCCTAAAGCACAATCATGTAAAGGTTGTGGTAAAATCCAAGAAGCCATGGATGTCTGACTGCTGAAGTAGTAACACAAATTGGCGACTGGAGAGTTCTGTGCAAGCTGGTGCCACTGTGAGGTAGAACTGGGGCCAGTGTTGGTCAGTTGGAAGTTATGTTTTTTTGTCACTGTATAGAACTACTTAAAATCTTCTGAGAATTCTTTCTGCTGCTTCTCTCCCACCTTCCAGATATCACCTTGCCTAATTATAACCTTCCCTTAAGAGAAGGGATTTCGGAAGCCCACAGCAGCAGGGCGGAGCCCACAGCAGCAGGGACTGGAGTGGACCTCAGCAGTCATACAGCAGAGGGGCTAGACTGTTAAAAGGAAAACTAAGTAACAGAAATACTTCAACATCAACAATCTGGGTGTACACTCAGAGACCCAATCTAAAAGCCAGCAACTACTCAGACAACAGGTGGATAAATCCACAAAGATGGGAAGAAACCTGCGCAAAAAGGAGGAAAACACCTGAAACCAAAACATCTCGCCTCCTACAAAGGACCAAAACTCCTCACCAACAAGGGAACAAAGCTGTATGGAGAATGAGTGTGACAAAATGACGAAATCAGACTTCAGAAGGTGGATAATGAGAAACTTCTGTGAGCTAAAAGAACATGTTCTAAATCAATGCAAAGAAACTAAGAACCTTGAAAAAAGATTTGAGGAAATGATCACAAGAATGGACAACTTAGAGAGGAATATGAATGAATTGAAGGAGCTGAAAAACACAACATGAAAACCTCGCAAAGCATGCACAAGTTTCAACAGCCGAATTGACCAAGCAGAAGAAAGAATATCAGAAGTCGAAGATCAACTCAATGAAATTAAATGAGAAACCAAGATTAAAGAAAAAAGTACAAAAAGAAATGAACAAAGTCTTCGAGAAATGTGGGACTATGTGAAGAGACCTAACCTACGTTTGATAGCTGTACCCAGAATGTGACGAAGAGAATGAATCCAAGCTGGAAAATACTCTTCAGGATATTATCCAGGAAAATTTCCCCAACCTAGCAAGGCAGGCCAATATTCAACTCCAGGAAATACAGAGAACACCACAAAGATATTCTGCAAGAAGAGCAACCCCAAGGCACATAATCGTTAGATTCACCAGGGTTGAAATGAAGGAGAAAATGCTAAGGGCAGCCAGAGAAAAAGGTCGGGTCAACCACAAAGGGAAGCCCATCAGACTCACAGCAGATCTCTCGGCAGAAACTCTACAGGCCAGAAGAGAGTGGGGGCCAATATGCAACATCCTTACAGAAAAGAACTTTCAACCCAGAATCTCATATCCAGCCAAACTGAGCTTCATAACTGAAGAAAAAATAAAATCCTTTGCAAACAAGCAAGTACTCAGAGATTTCGTCACCACCAGGCCTGCTTTACAAGAGCTCCTGAAAGAGGCACTATACATAGAAAGGACCAACCAGTACCAGCCATTCTAAAAACATACCAAATGCTAAAGAGCATCAACAAAAAGAAGAATCTGCATCAACTAATGGGCCAAACAGCTAGCTAGCATCAAAATGGCAGTATCAAGTTCACACATAACAATATTAACCCTAAATGTAAATGAGCTAAATGCACCAATCAAAAGACACAGACTGGCAAATTGGATAAAAATTCAAAACCCATTGGTGTACTGTATCCAGGAAACCCATCTCACATGCAAGGATACACAAAGGCTCAAAATAAAGGGATGGAGGAAAATTTACCAAGCAAATGGAGAGCAAAAAAAAAAAAAGCAGGAGTTGCAATTCTCATCTCTGATAAAATAGACTTTAAAGCAACAAAGATCAAAAGAGACAAAGAAGGTCATTACATTATGGTAAAAGGATCGATACAACAAGAAGAGCTAACGATCCTAAATATATATGGACCCAATACAGGAGCACCCAGATATATAAGGCAAGTTCTTAACGACTTACAAAGAGACTTAGACTCCCACACAATAATAGTGGGAGACTTTAACACTCCACTGTCAATATTAGACAGATCAACCAGACAGAAAATCAACAAGGATATCCAGGGCTTGAACTCAGACCTGGAACAAGCAAACCTGATAGACATTTACAGAAATCTCCACCCCAAATCCACAGAATATACATTCTTCTCAGAACCACATCACACCTACTCTAAAATTGACCACATAATTGGAAGTAAAGCACTCCTCAGCAAATGCAGAACAACTGAAATCATAACAAACAGCCTCTCAGACCATAGTGCAATCAAGTTAGAACTCAGAATTCAGAAACTAACTCAGATCCGCACAGCATCATGGAAACTGAACAACTGGCTCTTGAATGTTGATTGGATAAACAATGAAATGAAGGCAGAAATAAAGAAGTTCTTCGAAACCAATGAGAATGAAGACACAACATACCAGAATCTCTGGGACACATTTAAAGCAGTCTCTAGAGGAAAATATATAGCAATAAGTGCCGACGTGAGAATAGCGGAGAGATCCAAAATTGACACCCTATCATCAAAATGGAAAGAGCCAGAGGAGCAAGATCAAAAAAACTCAAAACCCAGCAGAAGACAAGAAATAACTAAGATCAGAGCAGAACTGAAGGAGATAGAGACACTAAAAACCCTTCAAAAAATCAATAAATCCAAGAGCTGGTTTTTTGAAAAGATCAACAAAATAGACAGACCACTAGCCAGACTGATACAAAAGAAAAGAGAGAACAACCAAATAGATGCAGTAAAAAATGATAAAGGGGAAATCACCACAGATTCCACAGAAATTCAAACCATCATCAGAGAATATTACAAACAGCTCTATGCACATAAACTAGTAAACCTGGAAGAAATGTATAAATTCCTGGACATCTGTTTCCTCCCAAGCCTAAACCAGGAGGAAGCCAAAACTATGAACAGACCAATAACAAGGTCTGAAGCCAAGGCAGCAATTAAGAGCCTACCACACAAAAAAAGCCCAGGTCCAGATGGGTTCACAGCTGAATTCTATCAGACACACAAAGAGGAGCTGGTACCATTCCTTCTGAAACTATTCCAAATAATCCAAAAAGAGGGAATCCTTCCCAAATCATTTTATGAGACCAACATCATCCTAATACCAAAACCCGGCAGAGACTCAACAAGAAAAGAAAACTTCAGGCCAATATCCATGACGAACATAGATGCAAAAATCTTCAATAAAATACTGGCAAACCGACTGCAACAGCACATCAAAAAACTTATCCAACATGATCAAGTAGGATTCATCCCGGTGATGCAAGGCTGGTTCAACATACACAAGTCTATCAACGTAATTCACCACATAAACAGAACCAAAAACAAAAACCACATGATTATCTCAATTGACGCAGAGAAGGCATTTGACAAAATTCAACAGCCCTTTATGCTAAAAACCCTCAATAAACTCGGTATTGATGGAACGTATCTCAAAGTAATAAAAGCTATTTACGAAAAACCAACAGCCAATATCATACTGAATGGGCAAAAACTGAAAGCATTCCTTTGAAATCTGGCACTAGACAAGGATGCCCTCTCTCACCACTTCTATTCAATATAGTACTGGAAGTTCTAGCCAGAGCAATCAGGCAAGAAAAAGAAATAAAGGGTATTCAAATAGGAAAGGAGGAAGCCAAATTGTCTCTATTTGCAGATGACATGATAGTATATCTAGAAGACCCCATTGTCTCAGCCCAAAAACTCTGGAAACTGATAAGCAACTTCAGCAAAGTCTCAGGTTATAAAATAAATGTGCAAAAATCACAAGCATTCCTCTACACCAATAACAGACTTAAAGAGAGCCAAATCAAGAACGAACTGCCATTCACAATTGCTACAAAAAGAATAAAATACCTAGGAATACAACTTACAAAGAATGTAAGGGACCTCTTCAAGGAAAACTACAAACCACTGTTCAATGAAATCAGAGAGGACACAAACAGATGGAGAAACATTCCACGTTCATGGTTAGGAAGAATCAATATCGTGAAAATGGCCATACTGCCCAAAGTAATTTACAGAATCAACGCTGTCCCCATCAAGCTACCATTGACTTTCTTCACAGAACTGGAAAAAACCACCATGAACTTCATATGGAACCAAAAGAGAGCACGCATAGCCAAGCCAATTCTAAGCAAAAAGAGCACAGCAGGAGGCATCACACTACCGGACTTCAAACTATACCACAAGGCTACAGTAATCAAAACAGCATGGTACTGGTACCAAAACAGAGATATAGACCAATGGAACAGAACAGAGGCATTGGAGGCAACACAACATATCTACAACCATACAGTCTTTGATAAACCTGACAAAAACAAGCAATGGGGAAAGGATTCCCTGTTTAATAAATGGTGTTGGGAAAACTGGCTAGCCATGTGCAGAAAGCAGAAACTGGACCCCTTCCTGACACCTTACACTGAAATTAACTCCAGATGGATTAAAGACTTAAACATAAGTCCTGGCACCATAAAAACCATAGAAGAAAATCTAGGCAAAACCATTCAGGACATAGGAGTAGGCAAGGACTTCATGAACAAAACACAAAAAGCATTGGCAACAAAAGCCAAAATAAACAAATGGGACCTAATCAAACTCCACAGCTTCTGCACATCAAAAGAAACAGTCACTAGAGTGAATCGGCAACCAACAGAATGGGAAAAAATTTTTGCAGTTTACCCATCTGACAAAGGGCTGATATCCAGAATTTACAAAGAACTCAAACAGAGTTACAGGAAAAAAAACAATCAAGCCCATTCAAAAATGGGCAAAGGATATGAACAGACACTTTACAAAAGAAGACATACATGAGGCCAACAAACATATGAAAAAATGCTCATCATCACTGGTCATAAGAGGGATGCAAATCAAAACCACACTGAGATACCATCTCATGCCAGTTGGAATGGCGATCATTAAAAAATCTAGAGACAACAGATGCTGGAGAGGATGTGGAGAAAAAGGAACACTTTTACACTGTTGGTGGGAGTGTAAATTAGTTCAACCATTGTGGAAGACAGTGTGGCGATTCCTCAAGGCCTTAGAAATAGAAATTCCATTTGACCCAGCAATCCCATTACTGGGTATATACCCAAAGGACTATAAATCGTTCTACTATAAGGACACATGCATACGAATGTTCATTGCAGGACTGTTTACAATAGCAAAGACCTGGAACCAACCCAAATGCCCATTGATGATAGACTGGACTGGGAAAATGTGGCGTATATATATACCATGGAATACTATGCAGCAATCAAAAGTGATGAGTTTGTGTCCTTTGTAAGGACATGGATGAAACTGGAGAACATCATTCTTAGCAAACTTACACAAAAATAGAAAATGAAATACCACATATTCTCACTCATAAGCGGGTGAGGAACAATGAGAACACATGGATACAGGGAAGGGAGTACTACACATCGGGGTCTATTGGGGGGAATAGGGAGGGACAGCGGCGGGGGGAGCTGGGAGGGATAGCCTGGGGAGAAATGCCAAATGTGGGTGAGGGGCAGGAAGGCAGCAAAACACACTGCCATGTGTGTACCTATGCAACTATTTTGCACGTTCTGCACATGTACCACAAAACCTAAAATGCAATAAAAAAGAAAAAAAGAGAAGGGATTTCTGGGAAAAGTACTTAACCACCTTAGATGAATAGCAGTGAGGTGAAGTTGTATTTTTCTGGCTTAGACTTTCTTTTAAATTTGTTTCACATATATATCCTCTACCGTTTTTTCACATCTGCTGTTTCCAGATGTCTGCTGAAACTTATCATTCTGTTTTATCTTTGCTAATCTAGTTGGACAAAAGTTTCTCACTATTTTCTTATTTGATTACAAGTTTGTTGGAACTTGTAAATATATTTTATGCCTATTTATATATCTTTTATGAATCGCACATTTTATTTGTCCATTCTATTGAAGTGTTTGTTTTAAAAATTAATTTGCAGGTGTTATCTGTGTAAGAATGTCTTTTTCCTTGGTCTATTGTATATATAATAAATATTTTTCCTAAATTAGTATTTGCCTTTTATTTTTATGTGATAATATTTTCCACGACAAATTCTAAAATTTTAGATAGATAAATAAGAATATTTTTCCATTATGACTTATTCTTTGGGGTTTATTCTTAGAAGAACCCTTCCCAAATCCCCAAGTTTATATAAAAATGCACATGTTACTCCTTTCAAATACTTTTTAACATGTTTGTGATCATTTTAGAAGTTTTTCTTCTAAAGTTTCAACCTGAAGAGAGTCTTCTGTTATTTAATTGAATTAACAGACATTTACTCTTTTGTGTGTGTGGTTTTTTTTTTTTTTTTGAGACGGAATCTCATTCTGTTGCCTAGGCTGGAGTACAGTGGTGCAATCTCAGCTCACTGCAGCCTTGCAACCTCTGCCTCCCAGGTACAGACAATTCTCCTGCCTCAGCGTCCCAAATAGCTGGGATTACCGGCATCTGCCACCAGGCTTGGCTAATTTTTATATTTTTAGTAGAGATGGTGTTTTACCATGTTAGTCAGGCTGGTCTCGAACTCCTGACCTCGTGATTCACCCACCTGGGCCTGCTGAAGTGCTGGGATTACAGGTGTGAGCCACCATGCCCAACCTGAATTAACAGACATTTATTAAATGCCTCATAGATACTAGGTATTTTGATGAAGACATAAAAGTGAATACATTTCCTAACCTTGAGAAATTCAGAGTCTCTTGGGGGGCCAGATTTGTAAACCATAATTATTTAAAACATGATAAATCTATACTGGAACTGTTACAGAAACATAGAATTTAGAGAAAATTTTGATGGAGGTCTGAAAGTGTTGGTCAGCCAATAGCATTTATTTATTTTTATTTGATCGGTTATTTTATTTGGGGAAAACTGTATATTGTATAAACTGGGACGACATGATGTTTGGAAATATTTCTACATTGCAGAATAGCTGAAGTGAACTAAATGATGTATGCATAACCTCAAATATTTATCATTTTTTGTAGTGAGGATACTTAAAATCTATTCAACAATGTTCAAAGAAAGAATACAATACATTGTTATTAACTATGGTTACAATAACACTTATTAACTAATGGCTTATGAACAAATCTGTCACAAAGGTAAAAATTGCTCATGATAATACAAAATACAGAATCATAAAATAATCAGTCTTACCCAGTACCAAACTAAGTAATTCACAGGGTACAGAAAAGCATTAGACACAGGTAAAACATTCTATCCTTAGAGGAAACCAACACAGTCAGTTCCAGCCTCCAAACATGCCCTTGGTTTTCATTAGCCTCTTTTTGGTGCTAGGTTAACCAACGTGGATTAGGCAATATATGTAGAAACACTCCTCCTAAAAAGAATCCATTTGGGTTTGCAATATTTTCATTTTTTAATTTCATTAATTACATAGCTTATTTGGCTATACCTCATCTCCAGGTAGCCCTACTTCATAAGTATACAAATTTCAGGTTTGTTTACATTTTAAATATCTGCTAGTAAATACCATTAGAGTGCTTACAAGGCAGTCTGAACAAAGTTATTTATTCACCCAGTAGGTAGGAAGTAAATTAAAGGCCTGCTGTTAAACCATTCCTTACCAGGGTTTTTCCACTTAGTTCTTTTAAGTCATTTCTTCAGTGGCTTCCTCATTAACTGAATATGATTGAGAGCTACAAAGATTGGAGTATGTTTAATTTCATATAAGATTTTATGTTTGAAAGACTTTTTTTTCTAGAGGCAGCTTTGGTTGTTAATTTTGCAGTTGCCCAAATATTTTACCATTTTTGTTCAATTTTTTTTAAAACATGTTGTCTGAGAGCACTATGCTAAGTATTTTTCACAAGTAACTTCAGTATACAATGTAGATTCAACACTTGCAACCTTTAAGATAACGTGTTATTAAAATAAAGTCTTGAGAAAATAAAAATAGGTGGCAATCATATTTACTTACTGTTAGGAATAGAACTGATTTTTCTTCTGAGCACATCTATTACAAGCAATAATATCAACATTGGAAGCATTAGAATATTACCATTTTGCATTTGTCTAACACTTTTAAGAAACAAAACTGGCTTGTATCAGTTATCTATTACTGTCCACCCTAAAACTTTGGGGTTTAAGACAACATTCATTAACTATATTCATGATTCTGTAGGTTGGCAATGTGGGCAAGGCTCAACTGGGTACTTTGTTTTTTAGTCTTAGTTGGACCCACTCATGCATCAACATTTCGATCCAAGTTAGCAATGTTGCCTTGCTTCTGGGGCTGGCTGTCTGACATAGCATTAGGGGACAAATGGCCTATGTGTCTCTCATCATCCAGTGGACTAGCACACGCTTTTTCATGTGGAAGCAGTTTCCACAAAAAGGAAGAGAGTCTCAGTCCATAAGAATTTTTCAAATCTCCCAAGGACCAAAACAAGTCATATGGCCCTGCCCAGAGTCAACATGGGAGGGGGCTTCTCAAAGGTACAGATATAGGGAGATGTGAACAAATTGTGGGCATTATTGCAGTCATCTAAAACTCAGATTTTACTTTTTAGAATATTTCCTTCTCTGAGTTTTTTCTAGCCTCAAATTAGCATCTCATCTATCTCATCTCATCAGTCTCTCATCTCACTCTTGATTTTGCCATTACACACACACACCCTCCATCCACTTTCTATCTCCTAACAGAAATCATATATCCTTGTTGGAGAATGTACAGGTCAATAGCATGCCTCAGAATGAAGGCAATATTTTTTATTTCTTGTCCTATCCCAGCTCTCTGAAACATTAGTAGGTGGATATTGGCGATCATGCGACTAGAATGCTATCAAAAATAAAATTCTTAAATTTAGCATTTTAAAGGGAACAAAAACTTACTGTGGACCAGCCATCAACAAAGAACTGCTGAACACAGCAGCTCAAGCAGTGAGACACTGCCAGAAAAGAGCAGCATACCAAATTGCCTTGCCAACCTTGCTTCACTAGCTGTTCAACAGGGTTCCCATGCAGCTTTCAAGTCTTAGTTTCTATTTGTGCTTTGCTTCAGTGTTAACTTCCAATTTAGGCTTTTAAAATGGAAACTCAATCTTAAAATCAGTTTGGATGCCAGAAAAGCACTTTTTGAAGAGGCAAGGAAACGAAGACATTATATTTATATAAAAAATAGGCAGATGAGGAACTGTAATAAGAATTTCAAGAGTGACTCATTCTAGGATGCTTGCTTTTCCTACTACATTCTACTCTTTATTACTAGACAACTCACAAGCTTTGATTAAAAGGTTTTATAGGTTATGCCTAAATGGATATTTAGAAAAGTACACATATGTTTAGCTCATTTGTGTGAAGCTAAATTGCCTACTTGATTTCTGGTTTCTCGTGTTTTCAATGCGTATTTAGAATCAGACCTTCATTTGGCGCACCCTCTGAGGCCGAGCACCTTCATATTCAGGCTTGCATGCACCCACGTATTAATCTATAAGTTAAAATGGGATCTTAAAAATAATACATGTTAGTGAAGGTAATATATAATTTAGTGAAAGCTGGTAGCCTGGTCTCAATAGAATATACCTCTTTTAAAGACACTTAACAAAACAATAAATCCATGTGTGTCAAATAAATAATATCTATAGATATTAATCTCGAACTTAAACTTTATTCTTCACAAATAAGGAGAATTGATATTATTTTTCCTGTTTTGTTGAAGAAGGATCTAAACATCAAAGGAGGTAAGCATTAGTTCATGAAAGTGACGAGACTGGTTTTTTAACTTGGGACTACCTCTTGGACTCTAAAATCCGTGTTCTTTTCATTGCTTATTCCTAGCTTCCTTTAAAAATCAACATAGATATCTTGTATACGTAGAAGATGTTCAGAAATTGTTTATTAAATTGAATTAAATGTTTGTATTTTAAGTATCCCAGCTGTAATTCAATACTTTCACTACTTTCTACTGAGTGTACATCTTTAAGACTTTGTAATTTCAAAATTTTTAAAGACACACAGAGAAGTTCCTCTTGAGCAGTAATAAGATAACAGGAATTTAATTTTCAAATTCATTATGGACACATATTTTTGTGAAATACAATGACAATCATTAGAAAAATTAACAATGATATAAAAATGCAATTCAAGTTTTTTATAATGGCTAGACTCAATTGACATAAAATTACTTTTCCAGATTGCTGAGAAAAATTTGCAAGCACACTTACTTTCTATTTCTCCATCTATCTCCTTGAGGACATACACTTATCTGCTTGTCCACAAAGCCATGTTAAACAGCCATATCTTAGAAAATTGTTGACTTCACATATGTGTTTAGCACTCCCTTTGGTAACATTTATTCTAAAATTGGAATAATAAGGGGAAATAAAGCATTTCAAATTGAACAACAAAAAAAGAAATAAAAATATTTGTTAATTTTTCAAAAACTTTACCCAGGAAAGAAACCAGAAATTAATAGAATTGTTTAGTTATAGGTGGTGAGTAGGAAGGGTTGTTAGCCCAAATTGTCAAATTTGAAGCTACAGTCAATAATAATTATTAATGTTTAGTGATGTTAAATTTTTTGAATTTTTTATTGTACTATAGTTACATAATGATATGTCTTGGCTCTTAGGAAATACACACCAAAGTATTTATGGATGAAGCACCCTGATGTCTGTAACATTCACCCAAATTGGTTAGGGAGGAAATGTTAGCAATTCATATATCTGGCTGAAGACTGTACAGGAGTTTTTTGTTTTGTTTCATTCTTGCAATCCTTCTCTAAGCTTGAAATTATTTTGAAATAGACAAAGAATACTTTGTTAAAGTTAGATACAGAACTGACAAAAAGGAAAAGAAACATTAGCATCTAGCTTTTTCAGGGAATTCACCAACTTCCTATATTTATGACTGAATTTTGGTATACTTTTAATCTTGAGACCTCAAGAAGAATTGTGCAGTGAAATTTTTCAGCCTGTATTTACTCTGGCTGAATTGCGAGCAATATTTAAAAATAATGCACTAGATATTGCATCTAATTAATCTCCTGCCAGACACTTAATCTGCTGTGAAATTCAGCTGCTATGGAAATAATTTGACAAAGTGGCTTAAATTGTTAATAGTAAAGCTATTTGAATGTGAGGACCAAATTATAGGTGCCTTCATCATCTGTAGATCAGTGCTGGCCTAGAAAGCAAAATGAATGCCCAAACGCACCAGTTTTCTCTTTCTTGGGATGTAATTGTTATTTAAGGAGGTACTGGTAAGGGTTTCTCCCACCACAACCATTTTAGACCTATCTTGACCAGTGATGAATGGTTTAGATGAGTCTAAAATGGATACAATAGACTTTGGCCAGTTTTGACTGGTCATGGCTGGTTTGGACTGTCACTGGTTTGGAGAGGTTTTGAACAGCACTGACCTCTTTAGACTAGCCACAACTGGCTTAGTCTGATTGTGACTGACCACAATCGGTTTACACTGGTTTAGACCAGCTACAGCCTGATTTGAATGGTTTTGATTGGCCATGACTAACTTAGACTTTGACTAGTTTGAACCACTCTTGGTTGGATGCAACTTGTTTAGGCCAGTTTTGGCTGGACACAACTGAATTAGACTATCCACGACAAGTTCAGACTAGCATTGATTGGTCTAGATCAGCTTCAGTCAGCTTAGGCTGGACTCAACTGTTTTTATTTGTTTCTTGTTGTTGTTTTTGAGACAAGATCTCACTTTGTTGCCCAGGCTGAAGTGCAGTGGTGTGATCAGGTCTCACTGCAGCCTCAACCTCCTGGGCTCAAGTGATCCTCCCACCTCAGTCTCCTGAGTAACTGGGACTACAGGCATGCAACAACATGCCTGGCTATTTTTGTATCTTTCTGTAGAGACAGGATTTTTCCATGGTTCCCAGGCTGGTCTCCAACTCCTGGGCTTAAGCAATCCTCTTGTCTTGGCCTCCCCAAATGCTGGAATTACAGGCATGAACCACTGCACCTTCCCTAAACTGGTTTACACTTGATACAAATGGCATAGGCCAATTGTGCCTGGTGGCAACCAGTTTAGGCTAATTTTCACTGGCCATGACCAGTTTGACCAGGTGCAACCAGTTTAGATGAGTTTTGCCCACCTGTAAATGGAGTCAACTGGCTGTAATTGGTTTGGATCAGCCTCAAACACACTAAAATGGCTATAACAGAATCTAATTGGTCTTGACTGGCCATTACTGGCATTGACTGGTTTCAGCTGGCCATGACTGGTTTAGACTTGACTATCCCTGGAAAGTTTAGATCAGCCTAGACTGAATGTGACTGCTATAGGCCAGTTTTGACCAATCAAGGCTAGTTCCAACCAGTCCAGCTTATGACTGGTCATAAGCTATTTAGACCGGCAGTGACTGGGCTCAACTGTCTTAGAGTGGTTTTCTTCAGCCCTCAAGAAGCTTAGGACAGTATCAGTGAGCCCAGCCACACTGTTTTATATAGGTTTACATCATTAACAACTGGATTTAACTGGTTTTGACTGTCACTGGCAAAAGCTGGATGAGTCATGTCTCAGCTGGTTTTGACCAGTTTTGCCTGGCTACAATCATTTCAACCAGCCACAAAAGGTTTAGATTGGCCGCATCATGATTTGACTGGTTTCAAATGGATACTACCAGTTCAGAGAAGCATCAAGTGGTTTAAACCAGTGTTGACCAGTTTACACAAGGCAGAAGATGTTTAGGTATGTCTCAACCATCTTGGACTGGTTTGGACCTGCCACAACTGCTTTAGCAGGTCTTGACCAGCTTGAACTGGTTTTGGCTGTTTTTGACTGGCCATGATTTGGTAAGATTGACCACAGTAATATTTGAACAGTTTTGTCTAGCAGCAACCAGTTTAGATGAGTCTAGAATGGACCTGACCAGTTCAGGCCAGTTTTGACCTGTAGTGGCCAGTTCTTACCAAGTCCACTTAGGGCTTGTTTAGACAAGTCTAGGCTGGTTTAGACTGGCCACATTTGGTTTAAAACTGTTGTAAATAGCCTTGACTTGTTTTGAGTGTTTTTGACCAGTCTTGACTGGTTTAGACTGGTTTTGACTGGCCACAACCTGACTAAACTGGTTTAGATGGTCTACAACTTGATTGGGCCAGTTTCACCTAGACACAACTGTATTTGACTTTTTGAGTGGTAATATCTGTTTAAAGCAGGCCTCTACCAGTTTAGACTGGTTTGACTAGCTGCATCCAGTTTAGACTCGTTTTGTCTGTCATAATTGGCTTTGACCAGCTACAATCAATTTAAATCAGTTTCAAATGGTCACAACTGGTTTATCCTGGCCATGACTGGTTTAGACCAGCCACAGTGGGATTTAATAAATTTTGACTGGCCATAACCAGTTCATATGGCACTCACATCTTCAGACTGGCTTCAGCCAGTTTAGACTGGCCCCAACGAGACTCAGTTGATTGTAACTGGCTGCATCAGATCTGAACAGTTTGGACTGGGTATGACTTGTTTGGACTAGCTTTGACTGGCCTAGACCAACTACAAGTATATTAGATTTGCTAGAGTATCCATGAATAACTCTAGACCTTACGTGACCAGGTTAGACCAGTCAACTAGTCATGGCTGGTTCCAATCCATCCAGGCTAATTTTAGTTTTGTTGTAACTGGCCTTGGCCACTTTACACCAGTTTTGAGTGTCTATACCAGTTTAGACTTGCTGCCACCATTTTAGAACATTTTTTACTGTTCACAAGTTGCAACTTGGCCTAACCTCTTTTGACCAGTTTAGATTGGCTTTGACCAGTTTAAACAGTTTTTGACTAGCTGAAGGTGATTTAGGCCAGGTTTAACTTGTCACAACTGGTTTAGATCAGCCACAACTGGTTTAGACTAGATTCAGCTAGTTTCAAGCAGCTACAACTAGTTTAGTCTAAATTTGCCTCAGCCTGCTTAGTCTTTGTTTGGGCCAGCTGCATACAGATTCAACTGTTTTTAACTGGTCACAACTGGTTTAGATTGACTTCAACTGGTTTCAACTCCTATGACAAATTTATGATTATGGCTGGCAAGGACTGGTTGTTTCAGGATTTGACCAGTCACAGCCATTTTAGACTGGTTTTGACTGGCCAGGACTAGCTTAGATGGTCTTGATTGGCTTCAGTCTATTTAGACTTGTTTTGGCTAGTCATCATCAGTTCTCACTGGTTTCTATGGCCATAACAGCTTTAGACTGGTCACAACTGATCTAAACTAGTTTTACCTGGAAACCACAAGATAAACTTGTTTTGACTGGTCAGTACCAGTTGAGACTGGGTTAGACCAGTTTTGACCAGCTTCAACTGGCTTGGGTTGTCTATAACTCGTTATTAATGTTTACAACTAGTTAGGACTGGTTTTGTCTATAATGTCTTCTAACTGGTTTTGGTTGGTTGTGACTGGTTTTGACCAGTTTCAATCTTTTTGACTGGCTTTGATCAGCTTCTACTGGCTTTGACTGGCTATGACTGGTTTCTGTTCATTTTGGCTGGTTACAATGAATTTCACCATGACTGAGTTCAACCTGTTTTGGCTACCTTTGACAATGTCTGTTGATGTCCTTTAGTCACCAGCAGTGTCCCCTGGTGACTGGTCATGACCAACCATAGCACAGTAGCAGCACATGGTAAGGGTTCATGTGTTCACTATGTGGCTGATTGAGGTTATGGTAGGTCTTTGCATGTTTTCTTCAAGGGCCTGACTAGACACACCTATATCACATTAGATACTCACTTTTCCATTAGGTGATGGAAAGATTAAGCCATGCCAAACATCAGCAAGGGAGGATAGGGGTTATGGGGATGGCTGCCAGAGCCAGATTCCACGGGTTTGAATCCTGTTCTGCCACTTCCTAGTTGTGTGACTTTGACAAGTCACTTAACTACTCTGTTCCTCTGTTTCCTGATCTGTAGATAGGGATAATAATAGGACCTAGCTTATGGAGCACTTGTAAGGGTCAAATGAGAACCTGCCTAACACAAGTCCCATATCAGTAATATATAATAATCTTATTATTTTATGTGACAATATACTGATAACACTACTGATGCTTCTACTATATAAGATATCTTAGATTAATTTTCTCTCTTCTGCCATGTTATTTCAAATAGGGAATTGGATTTGTAGATATTTGCTGTTCTGCTGTGTACTACATCCAAGTGATGGACAGAGACTATTGGAGAAGCTGAGGGCCCAAATACAGTCCTTTCTCCTCATACTCACAGGCTCTGAGATACATCCAGGCTAAGACCTTGGAGGTCACCCAAGGGTTAGGACATGAACAAATACTTCAAAATATTAAAACCCATCTTATTATGCCATGAGTGAATGTGTATCACCTGATAATAAAATGAGTTGAAAGTCAAAAACAAGCAAACATGCACAAACAAAGTCTAGCACTGTCTAAACAGCCTGATCAAAGTATTTGTTTTGTGGCTTAGGGGAAAGAATTAAGGCCCAGAAAGGAGGAAAGGGTGTATGTTTTTTAGTGTGTTAGGAGAAACACAATGGTTGAAAATCATGAGGTTAATCACGCATTCAAATACTTGAGACCAGAAGGATCTTCCTGGCCTGTGGGGTTTGAAAGGTTTGTTTGAATGGCTTTCTGCCTCTCATTACCAGTCAGGTTACAGTTCACATCATTTGGCTGGGTTCAAGGGGTCTTCTCATGATGCACAGGGTACACACACCAGGTACAGATGGTTGCACTACTCCTTTTTGTTTCTGGTTTTATACATTTTCCAGAGCTTCTCTACAGAGAAATTTCATGCCCACATTCCAGTCACAGAAGGAGTCTTCCTTTAACGATTTGGCTAATGCCCTTAACATTGTAAACAATCTAAACTCCACCCATTTAGTGTAATTTAAACAATAGAAGCCTAAAGTTTTAATTAACTAACATAAATTATTTCCCTACTAATAAATTTCCTGGAAAGCTTAATACGTACTTTCATCAATAGCTTGAGGTAAGATACTATTTTGGAGATACTGAACCAATGTATTTTCTGTTTGCATAAACTTTAGTTCCAAATTATCCTGCAACTTCAAGGACAGAAGCCCCACTTAAGGATCCAAGGTCATAATGTTTTTTCCTATTGGAAAATGTTGGATAGAGAAGATCCTCCAGGCTTGGGATGTTGGTTGTGAGGTTTGCTGCTTTAGGGTAGGGGTATAATGTAGATGATCCTTTCTGGTTCCCATGAATTATGCAAAGACATGGTGGAGAATCATTGCAGCTGACTTAGGCTTTAGATGTTTCTTTCTACTTCACCATCAAGGGAGTGGATCCTAGGCAATAACTGACATTCTCTTATAGGTTTAATGCTTCCAACATACCTCATCCCATGCTGAGAGCAGAAAGTCATTCCTCCTGATGTTTATAAGGCCCCTCTTTCTCCTTATTTCTTTGAGTTTGGATGGGGTTTGGGGAAAGGCTGAGGTGGGTGTGGATAAGAGACTTCCCTTGCTTTCTTCCTTCTCCTTTTCCCTCACAGCCTACTAAGAACTGAAAGAGTGGCACGGTGGTTTTTTAGGACTGTCATAACAAAATGCCACAGGCTGAGTGAATTAAACGGATTGCTTACAAGTTTGGAGGTTTTAAGTTGGCAATCAAAGTCTCTGCAGGATTGGTTACTCCTGAGGCTTCTCTTCTTGGGTAGTAGATGGCCACTTTCTTGCTATATCTTCACATGGTATTTCCTCTGCACAGGTACAACCTTGATGTCTCTCTGTATGTCCAAATTTACCCTTAAAACCCTCTTACCTCCAAAGGTAAGTCACATTCTGTGGTACTAGGGATTATAGATTCAATAAATAAGTTGTAGGGTGGCCCAATCCAGCCTATAATAGGCAAGGTTTTGCTTTGTAACCTCTGTCACATCTTCATACTACAGGACAGTAAATTTCATGTCATGAATAGAATTGGAATTTTTTTTACCCTGTGAAAGGAACTCTATCCTAGCTCTTGAACTCACAACTTCAAGACTGGGATTAATTAAGAGGAAAATATATCAGTTTAATGTCTACCAATAGTATCTCCACCACAGACTTAGTACCACCTACCAGGGATTACTGCTGGCACCAGATCTCAAAGACCTCCAACAGAGGAGAGGGAAACAGAGATAGAAATTTCTGAAGAGAAACTAGATGGTTTATTAAGGATTAAGTCCATAGTGAAGGAGACATTTTAGTTTATTATGTATAAAAGCTCTGTATCTTGGTCTCACCTGTAGAAGAAAGATGAGACCTAGGTCTTTGTTTGAAAAAGATATTGAAATTTATTCTATTTAAAGTCAGGTGACCAAAGAAAGGAAATGAATGACAATATCCTCAAACCCAAAGAAATCAAGATCACTGGACTGAACAGTCTAAAACTGAACAATCCAATATGGTAGCCCCCAGATGCATATAATTACAATTATGTGCTGCATAATGACCTTTTGGTCAATGACTGACTACATATCTGACAGTGGTCCCATAATATTATGGTACCGTAGTTTTACTGTTTCCTTCCTATGTTTAGATACAAAGGCGCTTACTGTTTTTTTTTTTTATAGTTGCCTACACTTTTCAGTATGGTCACATGCTGTACAGGTTTGTGTCCTTGAAAACATAGACTATGCCATGTAGCCTAGGTGTGAAGTAGGCTATACCATCTAGGTTTCTGTAAATACACTCTGTGATGCTTCTACAATGATAAAGTCACCTAATGACATCTTTCTCAGAATGTATATCCATCATTAAGTAACACATGGGTATATATAATTACATAAACTAAAATTAAATACATTTCAAGATTCAGTTTCTCAGTTGCATTAGCCACATTTCATATTCTTAAGTAATCATATATGCCTAGTGTCAACCATATGGAAAAGAACAGATAAATAATATTTCCATGATTGTAATAAGTTCTATCAGTTGGCATTAATAAGGAATTTTTTGATGCATGGTGAAATTAGCATCTACATTGGTTGGAGCTTTGATTATCTGTGTTAACTGAATCTTCAACCCCTTCACTGAAGGTCTGGTTTCCTAACAAATAATTTTCACCAACCATTTAGAAACCCCCTACTCCCATGGGAACCAACAGTCTTAATGGTATTCAAAATGCTTGAACATCTCTATCCATGAAGAAGAATCAGATAATACATTCCCCCATTACTCCCCATCTCAGTAGCTTCTCTGTTTCATTTTTAAACCTATGTGCAGTATTTTCTTTAAGTAAGTATCTTTATTATATATGATTTTCCTCCTCTAGTGTAGGATAAGCTCCATGAAGGTGGAAGCTATCTTCCACCTGGTTCAGCAGTGTCCCCAGAACTGGAAACCTATGTGAAAGAATGCCAAGCTGTGGAGAACTCTTTGGATGTGTCATTTTATTTTATTTGTACAGCATCCTAATAAAGTTGCTAATATTTCCATTTTAGATGTAAGGAAAAGAATACCCTGAGACTCATTTAGTTTGGATAAGTAACTTCCCCAAAATCAAACAGCTATTACGTGATAATTGTAGTATTTGAACCCACATTTGTCTGACACCAAATTTTGAGTGTGTTACTACTTGACTACTTGCTATTCTGTTCTCTGAATCATGTAAACTGGGAACAAAGTAAAATAAATCTAAATCTTTTTTTTCCTGAAGGAATTTATTTGACAAAGAGCCATACTCAACAAAATAAGAAAAATAATAATTTACTTCTCTACAGGGAATATTTTAGTAGGTCAAATAATTAAATTTTAAGGGACAATCTTTGTCTGCGAGAGTTGAACAGGATTTATTTGCTATTTAAAAGAAACAGCCAGAAGCACAGTCTAATACAATGGGATAATACTACAATATGCAGGAATGAGTTCACCATCAGACATTTAGAGTCTAATCCATTCCTTGATTTATAATTAAGCAATCAGAAAACAGTTTGGGGGCACTTACCATGTGTCCATCAATACAACCTGGTGTTATATGAGTTACAAAGACACAGTCTCTACTCTCAAGGAGTTTAAAATCGAAAGGGAAAGGCAATCTTGTAAATGACTAAAGGAAATACAAATCTCAGTAAAATAAGAACTAAACAATGTCACGGTTTTTTTATATAGAGTTTTTAGTCTCAGTACTGAGTATATCCATGCATTAGGTATTTTAAAAGTTTGACAATTTTTGAACAGTCATTTTATTTTACTAAATGCAAACCCTACTTTTTTATTTGCCAGGTATCTATAGGTATATGAGAATGAGAAACTGTGGAATAGTGTTTATGAGGGAGGCTTGTAATGGTACTGACCAGCATTCCAATTCCAGCTCTATGGTATATACCAGTTAGTTATGTCTTCTTGGGCAAGTTCATTAACTCTCTAAACCTTTCTATTTTTTTGGTGAAAGAAATAATAACAGTGTCTGACTCACAGGGTGTGGGGGGAAGATTAAATGAGACAGTGCCCAAATAGTTTCAGGGTTTCTGGCACTTGGTGAGTTCTCAGTGGCATTAGCTATCATTATCAGGATGGTAGTACAGATTGCAGGTGCTACTGGGCTCTTTATAAAATACAGAAATGTGCGTATTGTGTTAACAACACAAAAGTACGTGACAAAAAAACATATATCATTAAGCTCTACTTCCTGCTCTGCTGCTTTCTACTCAAGTGACTATAGAGAATATTCACTGTATATATGCAAAACAGAGATTTTAGCAACAAATGCTGTTTCTGTTCACATTCCAAAGTAGCTGTGGGAAAGCAGTGAAGGTAGAAACTGTCCATACACATGAATACCCACACAGATTTGTTTGATAAACTATTTCTTTACCAATAAACCAAAAACTGTTTGATTCTGTATATTTAAATTTGTTTATAATAGATTATAGTTTCGGGGAACTCAAAAACAAAATACTATTTCTACTGTGTATGATTGTTGTATTTTCATAAACGTTCAGATGGCCTTTATAAATTTTATGATTGAAATATGTCAGACAAGTACCAATGCATCCCTGAGATTATCTCAGTTTCTCCAAGGATTTCAACTGTCCCTGTACTAACGACCTCAAATGGAAGTATCCAGCCATAGATTCCCCTTCTTGTTTGTACAGATAACTCCTTTATCATAAAAACTTCAAATTTCCTGTGTCCAAGGTGGCATTCATTGTTTTGCTACACGAGTCATTCCTTAGTGCTACCACATCAGGCACTGGTTCCCAACTGGAAATGATTTTGCTCCCTTTCTCCAGTGAACATTTGACAATGCTTGGAGACATTTGTTGTTGTCACAACTTGGGGGAAGGCTGTTGCTACTGGTATCTAGTGAATAGATGCCAAGAATGCTGCTAACTATCCTATAATCCACAGGAAGGACATTCCCCCACTCCCCACCCATGACAAAGAATTATCTGGCTCCAAATGTCAATAGTGCTACAGTTGAGAAACTTTGATATTTAGGAGATTTTCACCTGGTAGCCTAAAATGGAAATCTTGGAGGCATCCTTGATACCTTCTCCAATTCCCTTATATATAGACCATATATATATAGAGAGAGCAATTCACCAAGAGAAAATTTTCTACCTACCTCTTCTCTACTTTAATGGAAAGTAGAGAAGTACTCTAATGGTAATGGCCATTTCAAGGTAAGATAACTTTTGCCTCAAACTTCTATAATATCTTCTGAACTAGTCTTCCTGACTTGCTCCTTCTATCTGCCAGCTTTTTTGTTTTCAGATTTTTTTCCTAAAATGTAAGGTGAAGGATATACCTATTCTATTTGTATTATTTTAAGACTGAAATAAAACTGCCAAGGACAGGCTAGAAAGTTCATCATTAGAAACCAATAGTCCACCTCTTTAGGACTACCTCCTTCACCTCCATCCCTTGCTTTCTCAAGCCTCTGTGCCTTTGACAACCTGAGCCCTCTGATTAAATGCTCCTCCAACAACTCCAATGCCGTAAGCACCAAGTTCCGTGCATCCTTTTAAGGTCCAGCTCAGACATCACCTACTTAAGAATTTTTCCCTGACCCTTGGGTTTGGATTAAGACCTCATCCTCTGTAACTTATTCTATAACAGTATTAATGATTGATTGAGACAGGGTCTCGCTCTGTTGTCCAAGCTGGAGTGCAATGGCATGATCATAGCTTACTATAACTTCAAACTCCAGGGCTCAAGCAATCCTCTCACCTCTGCTTCCCAAGTAGCTGGGACTATATAACACCACTAAAAAAAAGTTTTGACTTCCTAGATTTTGAGCTTCTTCCAGGCAAGACTGTGTTTTATCATTAAGTGTTCCTAGTACCCAGCAGTGTCTGGAATGTGGTAACTGTACTTGAAAACTGTTTTTAAAAGATTAAGCTCAAACCAAAATTTTTAGAATATTAGCTAATAAGTTAAAGAAAAGCATGGCCATGTTAGAGTGTCAGGAGGAAACAGAAGGAAAACTAAGGTTAAATAATTTGAAGATAATGTAATAAACAAAATATTTACATAGGAGTAGGAAACAGGAAGGAAGTGCAGTGAATTGGCATTAGTCATATCAGGTAGGTATTGCCATCAGGGCCTAAATAAGTGAGGTAGCCATGTAGGGAGCTATTACTGGAATCTGTTGAGGGAGGGCGGGGGCTGGAGGGTGGGAGATAAACAGAAGGAGAGAGGCAGAGAGGAAGAGAGAGGGGAGAAGGAAATGAGAAAGCTTCCAGACAGTAGATTTTAGATCTCCTCCTGTGACACCTTTGGTCAAACCCAATCACAAATGAGAAGGGAATGTATCCATGTAGTCCATACAGATCAGGTCCCATGTAGCAAAAACAGAATGGAGAAGGATGGAAGGTAGATCTGGATGGTTCAAACAGAAAATATCCAGCACAATGACATAATGAAAAGAAGTGTGTGTTTTGAAATCTGACAGATCTTAGTTTTAAATCCAAATGTTTCTATTCTCTAATGTGATAATGGATGAGATGATTTATATACCTTGACCTCAGTTTGTAGTAATAGTAAAACACCTTCTCAAGGTTGTGATTAAGATGAAATGGTGTATATACATGTCTTATAAATTTTTTGGCACATAGTAGGCCTACTCAAATTGAGATAAAGACATCAGGAAAAGTTTTTTAAAGTTAGATTTAATCTGTACTAAGTAAAAAATAAGATCTTGTGCCTATTCCTTGACAGTCTTCTCACAGATGGTGGAAACACAGTAAAACTAGTCTTACTAATGTAAAAATGTCATAAATCATCCTGAGTCAGTATTATCCTCATGAGCTTTTGTGTATATGTACATACAAAATGAAGCTGGAAAGCTCAAAACTGCCTGCATCTGTACCTTTACTAGCAGTTTGTTATTTTACAGTGATGTGAAATTTGCTTGAGAAGTGTTTACATTTTCCTCATATAGACTATATCTGCTTTCAGATGTAGTCCAGTTTAAATAGCAAGAATTAATCCATTGAAGATACACAATTCGGTTGAAACATCTGTTTGATATTCTGTACAACCAACTTCATCTATTCT
Organism: Callithrix jacchus; assembly: GCF_049354715.1. Taxonomy (NCBI): domain Eukaryota; kingdom Metazoa; phylum Chordata; class Mammalia; order Primates; family Cebidae; genus Callithrix; species Callithrix jacchus. Next base: position 26,444,919 of record NC_133524.1, read on the forward strand.
CCATGCAGAAAGAACACAATCTTACTTATAATAAACATTTTTTTGTACCGGCAATCATGCAGCTGCAGAAAACATGGTTTATCATTAGATAATCACATCCTTGGGGGATTGGATGCACCCAACTGTGTCTTATGCTTTCTATGTTGGAAATTTAATTTTCTCATAAATGTCAGAACTGTTGCCTTGCTACATATTGCTTAATTAATAATTAAACCATAATTCCATCCTCATAAACTATACTTAAATCTATATGCAATATGTATGTATACATAATACAAGCAGGACTAAACATAGATAATGGAGCCTTTTGTATCTCAGATAAGTTCATTTACATTTCATATCCTAGAATTAACTTGTACTAGTTAGTACATTTACTCCATCAGTGAAAACATCAGCTCACAAAAAGATGATTTAATTGGAGAAACCTAGGAAACATAGCCTAATTCTTAATGACCCCCCATCCACTAGTATATTATAATGCTTGGATTTTTAAGAAATCAGGCTAAGGGTAAGAAAGAAAGTGAGTAATAAGTGAAAGCGAACTGATTGCTTTTGAGATTGATCCTGAATCGTAGTCATCATTAGGAAGCACCTAGAAATATTTTGGTAACTCAGAAAAGATTGGCCATTTGTGTTGTTATAGAAGCAAGAGAGATGCATTTTTCTCTGTATTTAAAGAGGAAACTATCTTTCACTGTTAATCTAGTATCTCCTGCAATAATATGGTCAGATTTATGATGGTATACAGATCTGTGACAGTCTGTTATGTGTAACTTAAATCAGCTTTAGAGCAAGATGACCCTTGACCAAGTGCTTCCAGGATGAATCCCTGTCACTAAGAGGCAATAGTGTAGTATTGGCAGTTCTGAGTTGACCAAAGGAGTTTAGAGATGGATACCTAAGGGTGATTCATACTGAAATTAGTTTAATTAGTATGAAATTAAGTGATATAGTCCAACAAAATTACTTTTCTTAACTATTCAGTATTAATATCTTGAGCATCACTTATCACTGTAGAGCAAACACACTAGTACAAGGAGGATGATGAAAGCCACATAGAGTAGAGCCACTCTCAGCTGACATTGGCCTAAATCAGTTGAGTTTCTGGCTGATGACAGATATGTAAGTGTGCCCAGCCTAGATCAGCCTAAATCAGCTGATAATCGGCTAAATAAATGTTTACCGTTGTGTGCCTTTGAGGGATGTTTGTTTTGCAGAATGATAGAAACATAATTAATGGTTTCTTGCCTTGGTCTCCCCTGCTGACATTAGCGTAGTCTTGTGGAAGAATAATATTGGTTACCATTCACTCTACTGGTTGCCTAGTATGTGCCAGGTGCTTTACATCTCTTTGATTCTCTCATCACTTAAAGATAGCTATTATTACCCAATTTTCTAGATGAGTAGAACGAAGTTCAGAGGTCTGAAGTTCATCTAATCACTTTTTAAAATTTTTAATTTTTGTGGGTACATAGGAGGTGTATATATTTATGGGGTATTTCAGATGTTTTGATGCAGGCATGCAGTTTGAGTTAAATACATCGTGGAGAATGGGATATCCATTACTGGTAGGAACAATGCAGTTAAACTCTTTAAGTTATTGAAATATATAATTAGGTTATTAATGACTATAGTGACCCTGTTGTGCCATCAAATAGTAGGTCTTATTCATTCTTTCTAACTATTTTTGTACCCATTAACCATCCCCACCTCTCCTCACCCTCGCACTACCCTTCCCAGCCTCTGGTAACCATCCTTCTCTCTATGTCCATGAGTTCAATTATTTCGATTTTAGATCCCGCAAATAAGTGAGAACATGCAATATTTGTTTTTCTGTGCCTGGTTTATTTCACTTAACATAATGATCTTTAGTTCCATCCATGATGTAACAGATGACTAGATCTCACTCTTTATTATGGCCAAGTAGTACTCCATTGTGTATATGTGCCACATTTTCTTGATTCATCCATCTGTTAAAAGACACTTAGGTTGCTTCCAAATCTTAGCTATTGAAACAGTACCATAACAAATATGGGAATGCAGATAACTCTTCAGTATACTGATTTCCTTTCTTTTAGGTATATACCCAGCAGTGAAATCGCTGGATCATATGGTAACTCAAGTTTTAGTTTTTTTGATAAATATCCAAACTGTTCTCCACAGTGGTTGTACTAATTTACATTCCCACCACCAGTGTACAAGGGTTCCCTTTTCTCCACATCCTTGTCAGCATTCATTATTGCCAGTCTTCTGATTATAAGCTATTCTAACTGAGGTGAGATGATATCTCATGTTAGTTTTCATTTGCATTTCTCTGATGACCAATGATGTTGAGCCCCTTTTCATATGCCTGTTTGCCATTTGTATGTCTTCTTTTGAGAAATAGCTATTCAAATCTTTTGCCAATGTTTTGAATGGATTATTAGATTTACTGATCTGTTGAAGTTTTGGATTTCTTCCTGGTTGTATCTTGGTAGGTTGTATGTGTCTAGGAATTTGATCATTTCTTCTTGATTTTCCACTGTATTGGCATATAGTTGCTTATATTAGCCACTTAATGATAATTTCAGTTTCTGCATATCATTGTAATGCCTTCATTTTCATTTCTGATTTTATTTATTTGGATTGTCTCTCTTTTTCTTAGTCTGGCTAAAGTTTTATCAATTTTGTTTAACTTTTCAAAACACCAACTTTTTGTTTCATTGATCTTTTGTATTTAACTTCAATTTCATTTATTTCTGCTCTGATCTTTGTTTTACTAATTTTGGGTTTGATTTGCTCTTGCTTTTCTAGTTCTTTAAGATACATCATTAGATTGTTCATTTGAAGTTTTTTTCTCTTTTCTGATGTAGGCTTTTATAGCCGTAAACTTCATTCTCAATACTGCTTTTGCTGCATCTCATAGGTTTTGGAATGTTGTGTTTCCATTATTTGTTTTGAAAAATGTTTTTATTTCCTTCTTAATTTCCTCATTGACCCACTGGTCATTTAGAAGCATATTGTTTAATTTAATTTCTATGTATTGTATAGTTTCCAAAATTCCTCTTGTTATTAATTTCTAGTTTTATTCCTTTGTGGTCAAAGAATCTGCTTGATACTATTTCAGTTTTATGAATGTTTTTATACTTGTTTTGTGACCTAACATATGGTCTATCCTTGAGAATGATACATGTGCTGAGGAGAAGAATGTGTATTCTCCAGCTCTTGGAAGAAATGTTCTGTAATATCTATTAGGTCTATTTGGTTGATAGTGCAGATTAAGTCTAAGGTTTCTTTGTTGATTTACTGTCTGGGAGATCTTTCCATTGCTAAAAGTGGATGTTGAAGATGCCAGCTAATATTGTATCCAGGCCTATGCCTCTCTTTAGTTCTAATAATATTTTCTTTATATATCTGGTGCTCCAGTGTTGGTGCATATATATTTCAAACTGTTATATCCTCTTGCTGAATTCACCCTTTTATCATTATATAGTGACCTTCTTTGTCTCTTCTTGTAGTTCTGTCTTGAAATCTCTTTTGCCTGATACAAATATAGTGATTCTTGCTCTCTTGGTTTCCATTGACATAGAATATCTTTTTTCATCCCTTTATTTTCAGTCTATGTGTATCTTTATAGGTGAAGTGCATTTCTTGTAGGCAACAGATCAATGGGTCTTGTTTTTTCATTCATTAAGTCAGTTTGTGTCTTTTAATTGGAGAGTTTAGTTTATTTCCATTCAGTGTCATTTTTGATAAGCATGGACTTACTCCTGTCATTTTGTTATTTGTTTTCTGGTTGTATTGTGTCTTTCCTTTGTTCTTTTTTTTTTTCCTTCCTATCTTTTCCTAGTGAAGGTGATTTTCTCTGGTGATATGGTTTAATTTCTTGCATTTTATTTTTTGTGTGTTCATCATATGTTTGTTTGAGGTTACCATGAGGCTTGTAAATATTATTTTATAACCCATTATTTTAACCTGATCACAGCTTAACCTCATTTGCATAACAAAGAAGCAAAAAGAAAACTAATAAAACTCTATGCTTTAACTTCATCCTCCTTTCTAACTTTTTGTTGTTGCTATTTATATCTTATTTTAGTATGTCTTGGAAAGTTGTTGTAGTTATTTTTGATTGGTTCATCAGTCTTTTAACTTAGGAGAAGAGCGGTTTACACACCACAGTTTCAGTGTTATAATATTCTGTGTTTTTCTACATACTTACTGTTACCAGTGAGTTTTGTACCTTTAGGTCATTATTTACTGCTCATCAATGTCCTTTCTTCCTGGTTGAAGTACTCCTTTCAGCATTTCTTATAGGACAGGTCTGGTATTGATGAAATTTCTCAGCTTTTGTTTGTCTGGGAAAGTCTTTATTTTTCTTCCTTCATGTTTGAAGGATATTTTCACCAGATAAATTATTCTAGTGTACAGGTTTTTTTTTGCATCAGCTTTTCAAATATGTCATGTTACTCTCTCCTGGCCTGTAAGATTTCCACTCAAAATCTGCCACCAGACATATTGGCGCTTCATTGTGTATTATTTGTTTCTTTTCTCTTGCTGCTTTTAGGATCCTTTCTTTATCCTTGACCTTGGGGAGTTTGATTATTAAATACTTGCAGCAGTGTTCTTTGGATTAAATCTTCTTGGTATTCTGTAACTTGTACTTGGATATTGGTATCATTCTTTATGTTTGAGAAATTCTCTGTTATTCCTTTGAGTAAATTTTTTTCTATCCCTATCTCTTTCTCTCCCTCCTCTTTAAGGCCAGTAAGTCTTAGATTTGCCCTTTGAGGCTATTTTCTAGATCCTGTAGGTGTCCTTCATTGGTTTTTACTCTTTTTTCTTTTGCTTCCTCAATACCTTATCTTCTAGCTCACTAATTCTTTCCTCTGCTCGATCAATTCTGCCATTGAAAGACTGATGCATTATTTATTTTGTCAGTTGCATTTTTCAGCTCCAGAATTTCTGCTTGACTTTTAGAAATTATTTTAATCTCTTCATTAAATTTATCTTAATAGATTTTTTTCTGTGTTATATTCAATTACTTTGACTTTTTTCAACACAACTATGTTGCATTATCTGTCTGAAAGGTTCCATATCTTTGTTTCTCCTGGATGCCTGGTGCTTTATTTAATTAGTTTAGTCCCTGATGCCTTATTTAGTCCATCTGGTGAGGTCATGATTTTCTGGATGGTATTGATGCTACTAGATGCCCTTCAATGTCTGGACATTAAAGAGTTAGGTATTTTATTGTAGTCTTCACTGTCTGGGCTTATTCATAGCCATCCGTCTTGGGAAGGCTTTCCAGATATTTCAGAGAATGTGCGTGTTCTGATCTTAGCTGTACCTACTTTATGGGGCACCCCAAGCCCAGTAATGCTGTGGTTCTTGCAGACTCAGAGGTATCACCTTGATGGTCTTAGATAAGATTTGAGAGAATTCTCTGTATTACTAGGCAGAAAGTGTTTTCTTTCCTTACTTTATCCCAAACAAACAGAATCTTTCTCTGTTTTGAGCCACCTAAATCTAGTGGGTTTAGTAACACAGGTTCCCAGTTTCCCCTGTGGCCACCACCACTATGACTGGGCTGACTCAGCCTTGAAACCAGCACAGCTCTGGATCTCACCCAAGGCCTGCTGTAACTCCCTGGCTACTGCCTATATATGCTCCAGGTCCTGGAGATCTATAGTCAGCAGGTGGCAAAGCCAGTAGGCCTAGGTCCTTCCCTGCAGGACAGTGACATCCCCCAGGCCCCAAGTGCATCCAGAAGTGCTGTCCAGGAGTCAGAGACAAAAGTCAAAATCATTAGAGGTCTACCTTGTGTTTTTTAAATTTATTTTTCTTTTTAAATTTAACTTTTATTTCAAGTTCAGTGGTACATGTGCAGGCTTGCTATATAGGTAAACTTGTGTCATTGGGGTTTATTGCACAGATTATTTTATCACCGAGGTGTTAAGCCTGGTACCCATTAGTTATTTTTTCTGATCCTCTCCTTACTCTCACCTCTTATATCGCAGCTGGGCTGGTAATCAAACCACAAGACGCAGTCCTTCCCATTCTTCCCTCCCTTTTCAAAAATAGAGGAGCTTAATCCAGTAGCCACAGCCACCCCAGGCCCCAAGGAGTACCGCCACACTATACACTATCAGTCAGTGTTCCCTTAAGGTCCAAGAGCTCTTAAGTCAGCTTGTAGTGAATGCTGCCTGGCCTGGGACTCACCCTTCAGGGCAGTGGACTCCCCTTTGGCCCAGAACCGGTCCAGAAATGCTGTCTATGAGTCAAGCCCTAGAATCTGGGACCCCAAGAGCCTGCTTGGTGCTCTGCTGCCCTGTGGCCATGATGGTATCTGAAGCCAGCAAGTCTCAGATGCTCATACAAGGCCCTTGATTTAGTACTTGTGTATCACTGATGCTTATTCAGAGCTTGAGTGCTCTTAAGTTAGCAAGTGAGGAATGCTGCCAGGACCAGGTCTTTTCTGTCAAGGCAGTGGGTTGTCTTCCAGTCCAGGGTGTGTCCAGAAATGTTGTCTGGGAGTTAGAGCCTGAAATGGAGGCCTCATGACTGACTGACTGTTGCCCTGTCCTCCTATGGCTGAGCTGGTATCCAAGATGCAAGACAAAATCCTCCCACTCTTCTTTCTCCTCTCCTCAAGTGGAAGGAAGGGGTCTCTTTTGGAGCCTGGAGCTGTGCAGCCTGGGTTAAGGGAAGGGGTGATGCCAGCACTCCCTTAGCCACCCACCCCAGCTGGTGTCTAAATACGTCACATGCTTGCCCGGTCCACTATCTTGGGCCTAGTTCAGCAATAGGACTCACTTAAGGGTTGCAGTCCTTATGATCTAGACTTCCTTTCAAGTTTACTTGGAGACACAGAGCACTGTCTGTAGCCCTCTGTGGGGAGGCTTGCAGGCACTCTAGTTCCCACAACTGGGATCAATGATTCCCTTCTGGCTAGGGCTGGTTTAAATGCTTCCTCTGTGGTTGGGTGTCAGCTGAATTTTCTCTGGTTTCCTTTCTACTCTAACAGGACAGCACTGAGTTTAATGCCTTCCAGTTGCTGTGTTTTCCACTCACCAGCCCCAAGAGATGCTCTAGGCACCATGCTGCCACTGCCAGGGCTGAGGAAGGGATGGCACTGGGGATTCTGTACTTTTTTTTCTATCCCTCTAGTGCGTCTTCCAGTGATATGAAGTTAAAACCAGGTACTATGACGGCTTACCTGATTTTTGGTTCTTATGAAGATGAAGGTATTTTTTGTCCTGTGTAGATTATTATTAACTTAGTGTCCTTGCTAGGGGGTTGATTGGTGGTGCCTTCTATTCCATCATCTTGCTCCACCTCCTCCTCCCTACCTAATAGTTTTCTTGACATCTCTACTTTGTGTTCTAATAGGCATCTCAAACATTTGTTTAAAACTTAGTGTCTTATCTTCCCCCCACAATCTGTTTAACCCACTGTCTTGTCTATCTCAGTTAATGGCAAGTCTGTCTTTACAGTTGCTCTAGTACAACACCTTGGGGCTATATTTGATTTTTCTATCATACCTCAAATCCAATTTATCAATAAATCCTATTTACATCCAATGTATTTACGCCAACCATATCTACTGCTATTATCCTGGTCCAAACCACCATCATCTCTTGCCTGGATTATTGCATTAGTGTTTAATCTATTTACTACACTCATGACCTTCTGCAATTGATTCTCCGTACAGAATCTAGAGCAATCTCCTACAAATGTTTGTTAGATCATGTCACTCTTTTGCTGAATACATTCTCAGAATAAAAGCCAAAGTTCTTTTGCAATGGCATATAAGGACCTATACAATATGTTCCAAAAAGACAAGGGTTATTAGATTTGCTCACTGATAGTTCCACAGGAGTCTGAACAGCACTCAATACCATGGTACGTGCCCACTGAGTATTTGTTGATTAAAGAAATAAAAGCAACACTGGGTAAAAGGTTATTCAGTTAGTAAATAGCTGAGATGGAATTTAAACCCTGTTTGATCTAACTTCAATTACATTCCTTTTTAAAAAATCACTTTGCTAGTGTTCAATTTTTTGATATTGAAGACTTGAATCTTTTAGTTCTTTCCCTAATGACTTGGCTGTTTCCTTCTTTCTCATGTGCCTTAATAAGTTTTGACTGGATAAAAATGGATTGGTGGTTGTCGTGGTGACAGGAGGTGGTTTGCTAAGGTGTTCTGTTTACCTGGTATTAGGATGGGAAAATGAAGGGTGTGACTGTTATCTCCTTATCTAGTGGCAAATATGAATCTACAAGGTAAGGTAAGGGACTGCCTAAGGGGGACTTGCCTCTCTTCTTTGATAGTGATTTTTATGTAACTAAAATAATTCATTCTACAGCCCGAAAGCAATGTTTTCTAAGCTTGTGAATGGAATGTATCACAGCATTCCACCAGAAAAATAACAGGTCTACTTATCTTTCAATAATTCCTTTTATTATGTAAATGTCAGTGATAGAGACCCATTCCTTTTGCAATAAACCTTCATGTTTTAGAGATCATTATTAAAACACCTCCTGCCATTCTTTTCCTTAGGTTTAAATAATGTCAAATCATTTCAGCTTTATTCTTAAGTCCTATTTTTATATCTTTAATAATTTTTATTACTTTGCTGAAAGTCCTCTTTACATTATTCACATAATAAAAGTTGAAGGACCTCTATTGGCAACCACCAAGAGGAGATTTTTCTGTTTTAGTGTTGTATGTGTAAGCACAGACATGATTAATTACATGGACTTTTCTGAACAAAATGCTTACCCAGACTATATATAATATTATAATGCTGCTTTATATCTTGGTGACATTTTTGACTTTTGGTTTTTATAATATTCAGCCAGCTTTAGATGGCTTTAAAAAACTCTCCCATATGTACACAACATACTCTAAATCTGTTTAAAATACAGTCCCTACTTTCTATAGCCTTATGTGTACCACTGTAGGTTTTAGATTTAGAACACCAAGCTTTTAATTTATGAGTGGAATGATTACCCAAACTTCCATTCTTACCCCCCAAAAAAGTAATTTCACAATATTTACATTTCTTCTACATATATTACCAAACTACTTCCTTTTTGCTAGGCTAAGAGACTATAATCTGGAAGAAGAGTTCTGGGAGCTTACTTATAAATATAATCCCCCCTACCCCCCCCAAAAAAATAAAGGAAAAGATGAGGAGTCAACAATTTGTTAATGCTTACTTTCTGATCTTATATTTTAAGAACTGAGATAAAAATGAGATCACTGTTACAAAGGTCAAGTACAGGATCCTCTTTTATATAGATTTACCAATAGAAAGAATTCTTAAATCATCCTTAAAATGCAAGAATAAGATGGACCTGATGCAATCTGGTGAGTTATTGAGGCGACTTGCAAAATTGTTTAATGGTGATAATGTGACTTACATATATTGCCCAGTTTGATCTTTATGTGCTTTTGATAGGAATGAACTAAAAACTATGATGTTTTTTGGAAAAGGGAAGAGATATTTTTTCTTAAGTCTTTCTTTGGTTTTGAAGGGATGTTTTCTGAGAAAGGTGCTTTTCTTGGTTTCCAGAAGAATTATTTTATTATGTTTTCCAGAAGAATTATTTTTGACCTGATTTTCTGTAGGTGAAATTCTCATAAGTCAAGTCAGTTTACTTTGAAGGCACTTGATTCTATGTTGAAATTCTTTCTTCTTTAAATATCAGTAAATTGGTGTCAGATACAACTGGGAAAGTTTTGATTATCAAATCCCAGCTAATCATATCAATTTTTGGAATCATTAATTATTATATAAATTAGTTTTATAGAACAAGGTAGAGACAGTACTTGTCTTTTGTTGGTTTTGGAGGACAGAATTTTGTTATTCTCATTGTTGTTTCAAAGGAGAAAATTCCAAGACATGGGCTGGATTCAATGCAATCCTCATTCTACTTTAACCTTGAAATTTAAGTTTACCTTTAAATTAGTAATTGTCAAACAAGCCAGGATCAGCTATCATCAAAAGGTACATGAAAAGTGCATTTAAGTTAAAACAGAACATTTTTCTGGTTGATATTAGATAATTTGATCAGTGCTGTTCAGTAGAAACTTCGGTAAGTATGAAAAGTTCCTTTATGCAATGTAATACACATGTGGCTATTGAGCATTTGAAATGTGGCTACTGAATTGAATTGAATTTATAAAATTAAATTCAACTTATTGAATTCATAATTTAGTTTTATTTAATTCATTTTGTTTTAAATATAGATGTCCATACATTGGTAGTAATAGACAATAGGGAATTAGAGTACTGAATTATTGAGAACACTACATCCCCTAAATATGTGAGTGAGTGAGCAATCTTGACCAGACTTTTTTATTCAGAACTCACATACACCTTTCTGGCAAAAGTTGTTTTTTTTTTTTTTTTTTTTTTTTTAAATCACTATTTACAGTCCCTTTGTTGACATGAGTGACCATATGGGGCATCTGATCACTTGGGGAGAGGGTCTCAGAGTATCCAGGAACATAGGAAGACAAAGGGAGACAAGCTAACTGGACTCCAAACTCACCTTCTAATTGCAGAAGATAAGGATTTCTTTATAATTAGTATTTTAACCTTAGAAACTTCCAAGCTATGTAGGATTCTACAAAGACGTATTTTCTCTCTTAAAGTTCTAGAGATAGTTTTTATTTTGAAATTTATTTATTTATTTATTTTTGAGATAAGGTCTTGTTCTGTCACTCAGGCTGGAGTGCAGTGGCACAATCATGGCTCACTGCAGCCTTGACCTCCCAGACTCAAACGATCCTCTCACCCCAGTCTCGGGAGTAACTGGGACTACAAGTGCAGGCCACCATGCCTGGCTTTTTAAAAAAATTTATATTTTTTGTATGTAAGACACGTGGTAAATCCTACACTTGTTCCAGTCACCTTACTCACCATGAAAGAAGTCATGATGTAGAGGCTGGGTGCAGTGGCTCACGCCTGTAATCCCAGTGCTTTGGGAGGGCCAATGTGTGTGGATTGCTTGAGTCCAGGAGTTCATAGCTAGCCTGGATTAAAACAATGTGAAACAGCCTGGGCAACATGGTGAAACCCTGTATCTACAAAAATTAAAATAATTAGCTGGGCATGGTGGCACAAACCTGTCATCCCACCTACTTGAGAGGCTGAAATGGGAGAATCACTTGAGCCCTAGAGGTTCAGGTTACATTGAGCGAAGATCCTGCTGCTGCACTCCAGTCTCCTGGATGACAAAGTGAAACCCTGTCTGAAAAAAAAAAAGAAATTAGGTGTGATTGATCAGACCTATAATCCTAGTACTTTAGGAGGCTGAGGGGATAGATCACTTGAGGTCAGGAGTTCGGGACTGGTCTGTCCAACATGATGAAACCCATCTCTACTAAAAATAAGATAATTAGACAGGTATGTTGGTACATGCCTGTAGTCCCAGCTACTTGAGAGGCTGAGAAAGGAGGATTACTTGAGCCTGCTAAGTTGAAGCTGCAGTGAGCTGAGATCCTGCCACTGTACTCCAGCCTCTTGGGTGACAGAGTGAGACCCTGTCTCTAAACAAAAAAAAAAAAAGAGAAGTTATACTGGTGAGAAACCTTATGAATATAAGAAATGTAGAAAAGCATTCAGTTGTCTTAGTTCTTTCTCAAGGACATAAAAAGCCACAGGGTGAAAAAAAGCCCCATTAATGTAAGAAATGTGGTAAAGCATTTACTCTTTCCCATTCCCTCATAAACATGAAAGAGCTCACACTGGAGAGAAACCTTAAGAATGTAAGATGATGATGTAAAGCCTTCAGATTTTTCCTTTTTTTGAAGACTTGGGAGGACTCACAGTGGAGAAAAGCCTTTTGAATTTAAACTTGTGGTAAGGCCTTCAGTTGTTCTACTTCCATTTGAAGACATAAAGTCATTCCTGAGAAAAACCCTATGAATGTCCAGAATGTGGGAATGCTTTCATGTCTCTCATATCCCTTCAAGGACATATGAAAATGCACAGTGTAGCTGGACCTTGTAAATACAAAAACGTACATGGGATTAAAACTCTAATAGTTTGGAAACTACAAGAAAGTTTTCAGTTTTAACATTTACTTGAAAAGTCATGTGAAAACTCCCACTGGAAAGAAGTTCTATAAATGAAGCTTTTCTAATGTGGAAAGCCTGATGCAAATTAATTATCGTGCTGTGCTTGAAAAAAATGCACATATATGAAATGCTATGCAAGTTACAAGTATTTTTTTTATCAGTGCTCATTCTTAAGGAATCCCGAGTATGCATTTCAACTTATTTTTGCAGGGAAACATTGAGGTAAGAGTTCTGTAAATGCTCTTTAAGCAAGAGTGTTTTAATAGGTAATGATATTTTCTTAAGTTTGTTGGTAGAATTTTTGTCTATTCATTTGATAATGTACTAGATTCATGGTTGAATTTTGATGTTTTTCTAATATGTAAGTAAGTTTAATTTTTATGTATTGTCCTATGATTAATGGACCAGTGAATAATGAATGTTAATTGTTGGGATTTTCTTACTAGCCTAATTTGGCAAATTTTGGTTATCCCTTGTCCATTTTATTCATTCTACCTTTATTTTTTAAAAAAGAAAAACTACTCTTGGTGAAAAAAGAAAAACGGAAAGAAATGTGGTCTCAGTATGTTGCTCAGGCTGGTCTCACACTCCTGGGTTCAAGAACTCCTACTGCCTCTGCCTCCCAAAGTGCTGGAGTTACAGGCATGAGCCACCATGCGTGGCCATATAGCAGGTTTGGTGAGTTACTGCATTAGTCTGTTTTCATGCTGCAGATAAAGACATACCTGAGACTGGACAATTTACAAAAGAAAGAGGTTTAATTGACTTACAGTTCCACATGGCTGAGGAGGCCTCACAATCATGGCAGAAGTCAAGGAGGAGCAAGTCACATCTTACATGGAAGGCAGCAGGCAAAGAGAGAGCTTGTGGAGGCAAACTCCCATTATTTTAAAGCCATGCTCTTGTGAGACTTACTCACTGTCACAAGAACAGCATGGGAAAAATTCTCCTCCATGATTCAGTCATGTCCCACTGGGTCCCTCCCACAACACATGGAGATTATGGGACCTACAAGATGAGATTTGGGTGGCAACACAGAACCAAACCATATCAGATACCAAGGGCTGCTGTTGACATTTTAGTTTTGTAGATTTCTGAGGGTCCAGTGGGAAACAAAAGGAAATAAAGCTTGTTTTTATGAAGTTCCTTGTTTTCCAGATTTGAATCTTGCTGGAAGAGGAGGTTGCACTCCCCATGACAACACTGAGAGGACATTTTTAGGTAGTTAGGAAATCGGTTCTGCTGTCTATTGCTGCATACCAAACCACCCCAAATATAGTGGCATAAAACAACAATAGGTATTGATTTGTCAAATCTGCAGTTTGGACACTGTTGAGTGATGACAGCTCATCTCTGCTCCATGTGATACAAGTTGGGGCAGATGGAAGTCTGGAGGTGACTCAGATGTTGGGAGTCTGAAATCATAAGAAGGTATATTGTTTGGTGGTGGATGCTGGCCATTAGCGAGATCATCTCCATGTGTCTCCTTTGTGTGGCTGCTTGGCTTTCTTTTAGTACAGCAGCTAGCTTCCAAAGCTAGAAAATGACACCAGGCAGAAGCTGTAACACCTTTCATGACTTAGCTTTGCAAGTCACCTAACATAACTTTTGTGATAGTCACAAATCAACCCAGATTCGAAGGTAGGGGCATACATTCCACCTGTTTAGGAGATAAGGACGAATGCTTTGGGGCACCTTGAACGTATAGGAATTTTTGCTTTTATGTACATTTTTCTGTGGATAACAACATGACTTGAGATGATTTTCAAACAGATTTATAAATTTTTTTTATGATCTAATGAGAAATGCAGGCTTCTTTATTATCTAACTTAGGTCACAGCCTTGGAATTTACAAAGAGTAATCTGGCATATGACACTGCTTAATGTTGTATAGGTCAATCTTTATCAAGCTTTAGTGTGCATACAAATCACCTGGAGATCTTATTAAAATGCAGATTCTTACTTAATAAGTCTGGATGGGAAGCAGGTATCGAGTTGGTCTTGAGATTCTGTATTTCATTTTTTTTTAATTTTAGATTCAGGGGGTACATGTGTGGGTTTGTTACATGAGTATATTATATAATACTGGGGTTTTTGATTTCTTTTGAACACATCACCCATTTAGTAAACAAGTACTTAATAGTTTTCCAACCCTTACTCACTTTATCCCTTCTTTTGGAGTCTCCAGTGTCTATCTTTCCCCTCTTTATGGCCATGTATACCTAATATTTAACTCCCACTTATAAGTGAGAACATATGGTATTTGATTTTCTGTTCTTCACTAATTTGCTTAGGATAATGGCTTCCAGCTGCATCCATGTTGCTGCAAATGACATGATTTTTTTTCTTTCTTATGGCTGCACAGTATTCCATGGTTTATATATACCACATTTTTTCAACCAATGATTGATGGGCGCTTAGGTTGATTCTATGACTTTGCTATTGTGCATAGTGTGATAAACGTACAAGTATAGATTCCTTTTTGATGGAATGATTTCTTTTCCTTTGATTATATATCCAGTAATGGGATTGCTTTGTTCAATAGTAGTTCCATTTTTAGTTCTTTTATGAATATATATTTCTAACAAGTTTTCCAGTGATGCTGATACTGCTGGTCTGTGGTCAACTACACTTTGAGCATCAAGAACATAAATGTTTCCCCATATACTATTTTGAAGCTTTGAATAGCTACATATTATTATTGATTATATCATAATTGTTAATAGTTATAATGGCTAATGATTGCACAATCAAATGACATGACCTGAGCAAACTGGCCAGTACATAGTAGCTACAAATAATTCATCCATAAATCCTTGATCTGCCTACATTTTCTCTTGGAGTAACACACTACCAAGATCAGTCCTGTATTTGTTGGGCTGTACACAGCACAACTACAGAGGGTGTCAATTACATAGATAAAGATATGAAATTAACTCTTGGAGTTGTGAAATATAGTGGCCCTGAATGTTCTTAAAAACCAAATAAAAGAGAAACAAAATTATTTATAAAGGTCTTCCTAATCTTTTCAACTGTTGTTGCTTTCATTTGTATTGTTTTGAATTATCATTCCTGAGTTGGATCCTAGTTTTGTTAACTCATTGACTTCTAGCATTGGGTGATACTATCTGAAACCAAATCCCCCACTGTTCCCACCAGCCTGGTTCCCAGCTCTTATTCTCTTATCAAAGGTATTGGTCAAGGATAAAGGTGATTAAACATTATTGCATAAGCAATAGCAAACATATAAAGGGGCTTTATTTCAATCTCTAGTCTAGATTACATAAATAACAGAGGATAAGGAAACCTGTAGTCGTCTTGATAGTACTACAGCCTGCATGATTTTGGCTATAGTGCAGGGTTAATTTCACATTTTTCTTTCAGAAGCTACCCATTGTACACAGATATAACACACTCATAAAAAAATTAAATAATGTGCTAGGGAAATAAGTTATAGATTTCTTAAGATAATTATTTGTTTTCTGAATCTATGAGGTATACTAGGTGCTGTGGTCTCTGAAGGACATGGCTGCCTAATGACAACATTGATTTCTCTGGAGCAGCTGCCTCACTGGAATAACTGAAATTATTTTAGCAGAAACATAACTAGTTTACAGTTTACAATTGCATCTCATATGCGTATGTGACTTTTTTTCTCTCATACTGAATTTGTTAGTTCACAAACCCCCATGTCTACCAATCAAAAGTTACTGATTACTTCCAGATTTAAATGTAGTCAGTTCAGGATTTAAACTCAATTAATTCAATATTTTTGTATTCTTCCACATTCTACCTAGAGGTATTATAAGGTCCTGCAGAATTTATATGGAATTCATACATTTTCCTGGCTGTATCAGTTATTAATTGCTGTGTAAGAAGACACCAGAGAAAACTCAGTGACTTAAAATTATAAATACGAATTATTGCTCACAAGTTGTCAGCTTAGTGTTGCTTATGGTCTCAGCTGTGTTCATTTAGTTACCTGCTGCCCTACTGATTTTTCTGGGGTTCATTTACATATCTGGGAGTCATCTGTCAACAGTCTGGTCTACGGTGGCTTTCACTGAGGTAACAGAGCTTTCCTGAAAGTGATCTTTCATCTTCTGGCAGCATTGCCCAGGTTTGTTCAAGTGGTGGTACTGCCAGGATTCCAAAAGAGTATATGAAAAGACACATAGTCTCTTGAGGCTCAGGCTCAGAACTGGCACACCACAACTGTGCTTCATTCTGTTGGCCAAAGTATGTCAAAAGGCCAGATGAGTTTCAAGAGTTGGGGAAATAGATTCGACTTCTTGATGGGAATTGCCACAAAGTCACATTTCAAAGAATGTGGACATAAGTTGGCATAAAGTTATAGCCATTTTTTCAATGAATCTACTACACAGGCATTGGAAGAGAAGCATCAGATTGGTCTGATAAAAACCCCTGTCCTTGCTAATCTTTGCTTTAGTTCATGAGGTTATTAGATATCATGATCTTTGCTTGGATCCACAATGAGGTGTCTAAATTTTCTGTGATGGTCTTTGCTCATGATGGCTATGTACTTGTGTTCTCCTCATCCTGATACCAGATTCCTTTGGGCGTCCATTTTGTTAATTTGGAGCTACTCCCACACTACATTTATTAACTTCATACCTGTTACTACATAGCACACTATATATTTTACTGAGTTATCTCATTTTTTGTCTGTCTCCACCAAACAGGATGTTATCCATTTGAGAGACTAACTTTTGCCTGTTTCAATTATTATTATATCCCCAACATCCAAACCAGTGACTAGAACATGATAAGTTCCTGGAGAAGTTAATGGAATGAATAAATGATTGAATGAGAGGACTTAGTGAGTTCTTTCCCCATGTCCATCTGCCCACAGACTCCCTAATTTTTTGATTCTCTGCTACTGAATTCTCAGTGCTTTATATGGTTTGGCTGTATGTCCCCACCCAAATCTCATCTTGAATTGTCCCCACATCTGGAGGGAGGGAAGCAATTGAATTATGGGGATGGTTCCCCCCATGCTGTTCACTCATGAGAGCTGATGGTTTTATAAATGATGTTTCTTCCTGGCTCACACGTGCTTTCCCTCTCCTGCCACCTTGTGAAGAAGGTGCCTGCTTCCGCTTCCACTGTGATTGTAGGTTTCCTGAGGCTTCTCCAGCCATGTGGAACTGCGAGCCAAACTCAATATCCTTCCTTAATAAATTACCCAGTATCCAGTGTTCTTTATAGCACTGTGAAAACAAACAGTAAATTGGTACTGCAAAACATGGGGCGCTGCTATAAAGAAACTTGAAAAATGTGGAAGTGACTTTGGAACTGGGTAATGGGCAGAGGTTAGAATAGTTTGGAGGGCTTAGAAGACAACAGGAAGATAAGGGAAAGTTTGGAGCTTCCTAGAGACTTGTTGAATGGTTTTGATCAAAATGCTGATAGTGACGTGAACAATGAAGTCCAGGCTGAGGTGGCCTCAGATGGAGATGAGGGACTTATTGAAAACTGGAATAAAGGTCACTTATGCTATGCTTTATCAAAGAGACTGGTGACATTTTGCCCCCACCCTAGAGATCTGTAGAACTTTGAACTTGAGAGAAATGAAAGGTATCTGGTGGAAGAAATGTCTGAGCAGCAAAGCATTAAAGATGCAACCTGGATTATTCTAAAAGCATTCAGTTTTATGCATTCACAAAGAGATGGTTTGAAATGGGAACATATTTAAAATGGCAGCAGAGCATAAATGTTCAGAAAATTTGCAGCCTGACAATGTTATAGAAAAGAAAAATCTCATTTTCTGAGGGGAATTTCAAGCAGGCTGCAGAAATTTGCACAAAGTAACAAGCCAAATGTTAATCCCCAAGACAATGGAGAAAATGTCTCCAAGGCATGTCAGAGACCTTGGCAGCAGCCCCTCCTATCACAGGCCCAGAGGAATAGGAGGAAAAAAGGCTTCCTGGGCTGGGCTCAGGGCCCCTGCTGCTCTGTACAGCCTCAGAACATGACACCTTGCTTCCTGGCTGCTTCAGCTCCAGTCATGGCTAAAAGGGGCCAGGGTACAGCTCAGGCCATTGCTTCAGAGGGTGCAAGCCCCAAGCCTTGGCAGCTTCCACGTGTTGCTGGGCCTATGGGTACACAGAAGTCATGAATTGAGGTTTGGGACTCTTTGCCTAGATTTCAGAGGATGTATGGAAACACCTTGATATCCAGGCGGAAGTCTGCTGCAGGGGCAGAGCTCACATAGGGAACCTCTGCTACAGCAGTGTAGAAGGGTAATATGGGGTTGAAGCCTTCACACACAGTCCCCACTAAGGCACTGCCCACTGGAGCTGTGAGAAAAGAGCACCATCCTCCAGACCCCAGAATGGTAGATTTACTGACAGCTTGTACCGTGTGCCTAGAAAATCCGCAGACACTCAGTGCCAGTGGTAAAAGCAGCCTGGATTTGGGTTGTACCCTGCAAAGCCACAGGGGAGGAGCTGCCCAAGACCATGGGAGCCCACCTCTTGTGTCAGTGTGACTTGGAAGTAAGACATGGAGTTGAAAGAGATCATTTTGGAACTTTAAGATTTAATGACTGCCCTGTTGGATTTCAGACTTGCCTGGGGCCTGTATTCCCTTTGTTTTGGCCAATTTATCCCATTTGGAATGGGACCATTTTCCCATTGCCTGTTCCCCCATTATATCTTGGAAGTAACTAACTTGCTTTTGATTTTAAAGGCTCATAGGCAGAAGGGACTTGACTTGTCTCAGATGAGACATTGGACTTGCACTTTTAAGTAAATGCTGTAATAAGTTAAGACTTTGAAGGATTGTAGGGGAGGCATGGTTGGCGTTGAAATGTGAGGACATGAAATCTGGTCCAGTGGTGGAATGATATGGTTTGGCCGTTTATCCCCACCTAAATCTCATCTTAAATTTTAATTCCCATATGTCAGGGGAGGGACCTGTAATCCCACATGCAGAGAGAGAGAAGTGATTGGATTATGGGAAGAGATTCCCCCATGCTGTTCTCATGATAGTGAGTTTATTCTCATATGATCTGATAGTTTTATAGGTGGTAGATTTTCCTGCACTCACACACACAGTCTCTCCTGCTGCCTTGTGAAGAAGGTGACTGCTTTCTCTTCTGCCATGATGGTAAGTTTCCTGAGGCTTCCCAGTCATAGGGAACTGTGAGTTAATTAAACCTCTTTCCTTTATAAATTACCCAGTGTCAAGTGTTCTTTATAACATTGTGAAAACAAACTAATACAGTGCTTTAAACTTCCAAGTCTTAATACACATGCCAAGCCTCTGTAATAATAGAAAAAAGCAAAATAATGTATCTCTCTTCCAAGTTCGTAGCTCTTGAGATTGAAAACCATGGCTTTCAGAAATATATATACTATTCGTTTGCTTTGATTTTTTTTCTTTCAGAAGCTTAATTAAGTTTCTGAGTGTATTCATCCTCCCTTTGAGGATGCTTAATGGTGAAAAGAAGATAAATGATCTCAAGGAGATTGACAGAGAAAAAAAACCCTCAATTAATATCTCAATATTACCTAGCTTCACAAGTTAAAACTTTGCCATTTCTAGTGATTCCCATTGTGGTGATTCCTCAGAAGACTGAAAGTTTAGCTGATTCATGCAATTTCATTAAATAAATTTTGTCAGAATTTAAGGCAAAAATGTTATGTCTAAACTAATTCATGATGGGTAAGATTGCACTAAGTCCAGTGTCAAAATCACAAACTTGTGTTATTGCTGTTTTTAATGCTACCTTTGTAAAAGCTTCATTAACATTTATGGAAGGAAACAGCAGTATGAATTACTGAGAAAATATAAACAACTATGTTAAAATAAGCCCAGGTATCCCCAAAGAATAGCTTAAGTTACCTATGTATCATGTTTCCCAGAATTTAGTCCAAGAATTATTAAGTCTTCAGTGTTCTTTCTACTTTATTTTTCTTTTCTGATCTGTTTTCAAGGATATCAGACTACCTTTCCCCAACCTTACATATTGTATATATTGTATAGGCCACTGGTTTAAAAACTATATGTAACTCACCATTACCTCTCATAGTCCAAATTTCTTCTTTTGGTGTTCAAGATTTACTACAGGTCCAAAGTTGCTACAAGTCCAAATACATTTTCCTAGTTTATATTCTGTTTTTACCACTTCTGTGTAGCAATTTTACCAAAAGCTGTCTACTATGAAACAAGAAGCTCAAACTCAGTCTATGATGTGGATGTGAAGTGGGTCATGGTTAGATAATATGGTATTGAATTTAGCAAAGGATGTCATACCAGGAGAGGGAAGACTCTAGAGTCATAGTCTACGATAAAGGCAATCAAAATTGATACAAGGAAGGAATGCATATTACAGTATTTTATCATTATACAGCCAAATGCATATGGGTAGCTCTCTTCTTCAGTGCCTCACCACTGCACGTTACTTCCAGGTGTTGTGTTGGGCACTTATTTTCTCTGGATCATCCACATGAGCCTGGTAAGGCAGCAAGATTCTTCTCATTATTTTCAGAAGCATTCTTATTTATTCTAAAAAGAAGGGAAACTTACTTTTTTTGAGAATTTACTGTATGCCAGTTTTAACCTAACAGATTTGTCAGAAACTACGCCCATTATGCCTCTTGTTAGTAATAAGGTGCTTGCTCTTTCTTTTTCTCTTGTTAGTTTTTCTCTTTTGGGTGCCAGCAGCAGAGATAAGCTGTTGATTTTAAGATAAATATTGCTTGAGATTTAGATTGTAGAATGCCAATTTATTTTCTGAATTATGATAAGCTCCCAACTCTTAGAAGATTTATGTAAATTATTCTTCGTAACAGTGTTTAGATTTGTGTAAATAAACCTGGTCAAGTAAAACTTTGACTTTTTATATTTCTGAGAATAACAAAAGATGTCTTAGGTAGCTGTTCTACCCTTTATAACATTTTTGCTGTAATTATACATATTCTATATTTACAGGTGGATATCAAACACTTAACTTCTAGATGTGCCAAGAGCTGAGTATTTTCTTTGATAGAAGATTTTGGTTGCTGTTTTTGTTTTTGGCAACATTCAGTGGAGATGGCTGAAAAATATAAGAATGATAGGGGAAATAATTCTAGTTGTTAGGTACATATAAACAGTAGGAAAGGCAGTACTTTTAAAATTGAAATCTCTACACTCAAAAATAATATAGAACAGTAAAAGCTAAGAGAAGACAGTATTTGAGAGAATTATGGACAAAGACATATCTCCCTGTATATCATTTGAAGCAAGGAAGAAGAATCACACAGAGTATATAATGTTGTTAGAACTGGAATGTGTACTCTATTTCAGAAGGAGAATTGATTTATATCGTAGTTCCTGAAACCAGAGGTTTATTTTATAAGAATTTCACATTTTTGAAACTGAGCCTCTGCTATGGACTATTCTTCATGTCCCCTCAAATTCATATGTCGAAGCCTTAATCCTGTATGTGATGGTATTTGGAGGTAGTGTGTTTGGGAAGTAATTAAGTCATGAGGGTGGAGCCTCCATGATGAGATTAGTACCCCAGAAAGAACAGAAACAAGAAAGATGATCTCTTACCCATGTGAGGATACAGCTAGAAGGCATCTATTTGCAAACCAGGAAGAGGACCCTTGCCAGGAACTGAAACAACTGGCACCTTCATCTTGGAATTCCCAGCCTTTAGAAGTGTGGGGAATAAATTTGTATTGTTTAAGCCACCAAGTCTATGATATTTATGTTGTGGTAGCCTGAACTGATTAAAGCAGCTTCAATATAACTTTTTTGCCACTTAGGGACAGAAATTGTATCTTTCCACTAATTAATCATCAGACATCTACTGAGTGTTTTCTACATACAAGGTTCTATAGTAGACATTAGATATCAGTAAAAGTTGCTCCTTCTCTTGAAGAGTTTATAGTCTTCTAGAAAGGATTACTTGAACAAATCATGCTTGGTTTCCAGAATAATATTCTTTTTTAGCTCCCTCCCCACCCAGCACTTTAGTTAGTTTTGCTCTTGTCCTTTTTCGTACCTTTCACTTTTCTCTTAGTGTTGACATTTCCAAGGTTCCATTAAAATATCTGTTTGCACGATCTCATCTTTTAACTGGGCTTTACTTATTACAATTATAACACATAAAAAATGTTGTCTCTAAATTGAACACATGTGCCCTAAAATCAAGTTTAATGTGACTATGGTGATTTTATAATTTATTGACAAAACTGAAAAAATTTTGGGAAGCCAAAGGGGTACTATTAATAATCTTTTTTTCTGGGATAACAATAAGAATTGTCTTGAGCAAATCTGTAGATATGGTCACCCTACGTGTAACCAAAGCCTATTTAATAGCACTTCTTGCATGTCTTTTAGGCACTTAAAATATGGTGGCCTGAGGGACAGCTACTTCCTTTTCTTCCATATCTTCTCATCCTGCATTCTCTACTGCAATATTATCATTTCCCACAGTTGCCCAAGTCAGGAATATGGTCAGTATCACTAACTGCTCCTAATCTCTTACCTTCTGTTCCATAGGTCTGCAAATTCCATCAACATGTTTTCCATAATAATGAATTATAAATCTGTCCACTATCTCCATTGTCTCTATGCCTGTTGCTCTTGATTTAGTTGAAGCTCTCAATTTCTTACCTCAGTTAGAAAATAGACTAGGAAAGTAATTATTGACCTTCTGTCTTGACCTCCTTAATCTATTTTTCACATTGCTGCAAATTGAGTATGTATGCGAGTATGTGTATCATTCCTCATTTTAAAATTCTTTAAGGCCCCTTCAAATATCTTTCATGATATGTTAGTAGGATATTAAATTTCTCCATGACTTGGCTCTTGTGTAACTTTCAGCCTCTTTTTATCATCATTTCTCACCTAAGCTCCACCTTTATGTCTGTTTCTCCCTTAACATCTAGGATATCCTTCCCTGCTTCTCTTTCATTATCTGACTAGTTTGTATCATTCTTCAAATCGATTATTGGGTGCTAATTCTCCTGGAAACTGTTCCAGCTGTTCCTGAATCTTTCTTGAACATCTGAATTTTTTCTTCCTTACAGAGTAATTTTGATTATCATTTTCCCCCTCATAAATTTAGTTATCTCTACCTATTATTTTTTAATAGAAGTAAAATTTACATGTAGTGAAATACACAGATTCTAACTAAACTATTAGATGAATTTTGACAAATGTTTGCACCCAAATATCCAACAACCCAATCAAGATATAAAATGTTACATCACTCCTGAAGGTTCCCTCATGTCCACATCTAGTCCACTCTCACAAACCATAGTGGCCACTGTTCTAATTTTTGTCACCGTAGATAAATTTTGCCAGTCCCTAATTTCATATAAATTACTTATTAAACAATAAACCTGTATTTATGTTTATAAATGGTATCACATAATTAGATTTTCATTGTACCAGTTGATTTAAATGCCTAATGTTGATGAAAAAACTTAAGTATTTCATAGTGTGCTTGCTAGAAGAGTCGGAAGTTATGGTCACTTTTATAGGCTGGTTTTGCATTTTCATAGAGTGCTTAAAGCCTATATTTTTGGAATTCAATAGTATCTTTTCCTTCTCTTAAAAAAATGAGGGCAAGAATGGGTGTCTGAGTCATTCAGCAAGATTCTGCTTAATAAGGCACACTCGTAATGTTAGAAAATATGCCAACTATGAATCAGAATGCATGTAACTTGAGCAAGAGTCCTAATGAGCTCTGTAGGGGCAATTGCGCTTTAGAATTCTGAATAAGGAGAAGCTAATTGTCAGCCAAATTTACAGTCACAGGAGAAGGATCAATGACTATATTAATGTGGATATTGGGAACTATATCACATATTCAGATGAAAACATGGTGTGTTCTCACACAATACTTACTGATTGAGGCTACTTTTATAATAGGACTTTCTGCCTGTAATGGGGGGATGGGTCGGAATTCTTTGTCAAATCGCAAAGCCAATGGATTCAAATGAGGGCGAGAACTTTATCTACTTTACTACCATAAATTGTTCCTTAACAGTAAGAACAGAGGGTGGCAAATAATAGACACTTAATAGATAGTTAAAAATAAATGAACAAATTATTTTGTTAGTGCATTGGAATAGCTATTGAATTTTTGAGTATCCTATCATATTTAATAATCTAAGGAAAAGAAGTACTTTAATTTCTTAAAATAATAACTGTTTAGCACTCCAGTGAAATATTGTGTGGAAATGCTGAAATAGTTGAGACTTTTAGAGGGGCTAATGAGCCTTGCTGGTATTAGTGAAGAAGTTTTTAAAGTTTTAAATGATCTACAGTTGGAGCCAGACTACTTCTACATGGCACAGAGGTTAAAACAGCTAGTATTTTTTCAACTTTTGACCAAAGCATTGCATTTCTACCCAACTATAGTTCAAGCTGTTTTCAGCAGCCATCTCTACACATAGTGCCGTTCAATTGTTACCCTCTGAAGGGCTATACTTTTGGAAAAGAATAATATTTTTTATTTTTTTCAATGTAACCCATAAACCATACAAATACCCCACATTTTTATGGAATTGCTATACAACTGAGAAAATAGGTATTGACTGAGGCAAGGGACTAATTCTGACACTTCCTTTTAAGAACCAGGAGTAGAAAATTATTAGACTATATGAAGCTGCAGCTAAGCTAGTGAATGTTGCAAGTTGCAAAGTCACTTTGCCTCTAAGGATTTTTAAACAATAAATGTCTCCCTTAATGAATGTCATTGCAACTTGTTTATCCCAATGAGAATGTGTTGTCAATTCAAGTGAGCAGGTATTTTGTATGTTTCCTTGGGGGGTTCAAATCCCATTAAATTAATAATTATACATGTTTAATAAATATGTGGAATGTCATTTGAGAGTTTGATATGGAATATTGGAAATTAAAAAAAAATAATTGAGTAAGGAAACATGTAATGGGTGTGGCTTGCCCGGTTACCTTGATAAAGTTATTTGACTTCCTTGGATACCAAGCCCCTTGTTTTTAAAATGAGAGGGTTATGTTATTGAAACTTTGAAATCCCTATATCTCTAACTAGCTGTGACATTGCAAGCAGTTTATCCTTGCAAGAAGAAGAAAAATGAAAAATGTCTTTTTAAAAGGAATTATTCTAATTAAATAATTGAAGAAATTAAAGACCAATGAAAAAATATTTTCTTCTTGGAGGAAATTTGAAAGCCCACAAAATAATTAAGGAGATTAGTTCCTTGTGTCTTATTGAGCTGTGAGATGTTGTTCTGTTTGGCTCTCATTAATGGTTAGATTATCCTAACATTTATTTGAAATGTGTATTGAGTAACTAAATATGCTACTGTTACATTTCTCCTGTGGGAAAGCCATCAGAAGGAAAGAGGCCATAGAAAAGAAGGTTGGAGAGACAGTAGAAGCTGGTGATTAAGACCAAACAAGTTCACATCAAAATTAACGGGGCTCGTTTTCAGGACAACACAAGTTCCTAAAGCACTTTAAGTGCAACACAATGCAACTAGTTACTTTATAAATTCGTTTTGGCTGGGGGAATGAAGCGTTCTTATGGAGATCTTTTCTGCTCAGCAAGTAGAATTGAAATGAAGGAAAACATAGCATGAAAGAAGGTCATGCTGTGTGTGGGGCTGAAGCACTGCCATTATGGAGCACCACTGGCCCCATGTGCTGGGGTAGATGATGCTGAAGCATTAGTTCATATTTACCAATTAAGCATAAGTTGTGATTCTTTATGGGATACAAGGATTAGTCATTTAGTCCCCATAAGGAGCATTTTATCAAAAGCAGTGATTATAGCAAGAGACATAGGAGCCTGCAACTGGATTATAGGCCGCCTCCCATTGTGACAGGATTCAGCGCTATACATAGCTAATTGTGATATAATAGTGACAGCTTTTGGAATGAAAATTGTTGTAGATACAAGAGGAAGCTGGCAATATATTATGAATGAAATGATAATTGAGGAGTTAAATATATTAACACTTCTACAAAACCATATAATTAAGCATACATGAAATGAGCAGATACATAGCATACACATTTCATATTTAAATTAATTTTCTGTTAGCCTTTTATTTGTTCAGTTCATGTAGTTTTGTCTTTCTGGGTTTTACTTTATATTTACAGGCCGGAGGCTTACTTAGAAGAGGTACTTCAAATAGGTTAGATGTCTTCAGAATTTAACTTAAAATTAAATTAGATTATTGATTATGCCACAATACATTTTAGTCTGAAATCTATGTTTTGTACCTACTAATGTCTACATGATACTCTATTGTCTTTAGAAGAAAAAGAAGAAGCCTCATATGTATATCATTCCAAGATTGAATAGGTATCTCCAAGTTATGGAAGTGGTAGGTCAGGTGATAATACTTCTCTAAACATATTGGGTTTGCTTATATGGTTGATTCATACAGGCTTGGCTCTTAGGGGCACCAAATAAGATCCAATACTGAATTAGAGCAGAGTACAGTCTGGTTGTGACATCTATGTCTCCTTCATTTGCAATACAACGTGGTAGTTGTGAATTTAGTTTTGGGATTCAGAAACACTTGTGTTTGAGGCCTACAACTTCTATTAACAAGTTGTATTTCTCATCAGAAAAAGTTGAGATAAAAATATAGTCATAGAATTGTTGGGAAGTAAAAAGGAGATAACACATGTAAAGCACTCCGTAGAGTACCTGACACAAACCAATATATTATCAGTACACATTAGCTTTTGTTGTTGCCACAGTTAATTTGACAAGCCAGACGGAGTTAACACTTCCCTTCCAGTTCCTTCCACTGCTCCATCTGTACATGCAACTTCAATTTGGGTCTAATTAGAAGTTCTTCCTTGGTAGAATCCTAACTAAGTGTACCAAGAAAAGGATGCCTTGTACATTTCATGAGAAGGAAGAATGAAATACTGAGTGGCTCAATAGAGTTGGTTTAGACTTGTGGATGCTGCTGCCTCATTCTTTCTGATGGTGCAATGTCGATGACCCATGTCATGTCCCTGCTGCTTCTTTCACTATGGCTGCTAGTGAGATGGGGAGTGTAGTGCTATTATGCTTCAAAAACAATTGTGTATCAGAATATTATTTTTGAATTGTCAACCTATGCATCTTTCCCTTATATTTCCTCCTGTCCTCATACTTCCCTGTGTTTGGACAGTTAGGTTAAAATGATTAAATCTGTATTCACAGCAGAAAGCAGAAGTCAGTTCTTGATGTTTAGATTTCAAAAGCTTAAGCTTTGAAGGGGATGGAAAAACCCAAGGCATAAGCAATCACTTTGGAAAAATTAATATCATAAAGTAAATAGTTTCTCCCCTCATGTTTAAATAGATGCCCAAAATGAGGCAGGGAGTGTAAGAGGAGTGGCAAAAAATACTTGGTTCGGGATCCCAGGGAAGGGGCCTTGGGACCTAATGTTACCCACTTTCCACTAAAATCCCAGGTAGCTCTGTGAAATCCAAGAACAAAGGATAATTGGAATCCTTGCCTATCATCTCCCTTTCCTGGCAAAAGAACACAGGAAATCATGAGACATGACTGTACAAGAAGACTAGTGGGTTTGAGACCCTGTCACAAAGTTTCCTGGTGTTCACTGCAGGGCAGAATATATTCCATGTCTCTGACGGTGCCACAAACCTGGCACACATAGCTGATGCATCTGAAGAGAGCCCATTGTTTGGATGACTAATAGGTTCAAATAGTGATCTGCATGGATAAATCACAACAAAAATGGATGGCAATGTGGATGCCATGGTGGAAACCAGTGTGTAAGAGTGTTCCGGCCACCCCAACATGTTGTCACCATGCAGGCCACCCAACTTTGGGGAATTGCATGGCATTTCAATTTGTATATAATGGCAGACTTGGAATTCAAAATATCATGTAGGTTTGGATATAGAAATTCGTAAGTTTGTCGAATTATATTGGTATCTGCTCAAGTACAAACATGGTTTAGGGACCTGAGCACCAAAGTACATGCCAGGAATAAAGCTACACATGCCACCTGATTTAGATTTCATCCAGGGCTGGGCAGGGGTAAGGGCAGAAGCAATGAGAAAGAAAGTGAGAGAGAGCTCTCGTTAGTGTGAACACATCCACTCCAAGTATGTGTGTGAGAGAAGACCTGTCTCGGTGTCTTCAGTTTATTTACAAGATGAAGGCAGGTGCATCCTGGCCCATGTCACCATGAGAAGCATGAGAGGTAATGAAGCTCTTATGCAAGCCCAAGGAGAGCTGGGTTCTGTACTTTGTGGGCCAGGCTCTTAGAATATGTGTGGAGATGATGTTGATATTAATGAGACTACCAGGGTGCTGCAAGCTCACGGCCACAGTTGGCTCTTAGGTGGGTACCCCAATGTAGAATAGTATTTCACTAACCTTATGGATGACAAAACTCCCCTGAGCATGTCTTAAAAATATCCATTCCTAGGCCAAACTCTAGCCCTCTTGCATCAATATCTCCAGGAGAGGGGCTTCAGATTTATGAAGTGAGCATGTCAGATGGCTCTTAAGGGAAAGAGAGGCTGAGGATAATGTGACCTTACATACAAAAGATTTCTTAGTGGATTAGAATGAGCAACCATTTGGGGTAGGGCCTAAGAAAATAGCTCTGAACAAGACTGCCTGGGTTTGAATCTGTGCCTCCGTTCTGCCTCCTATAACATGGGGCCAACAGACTCTACCACTTGAGGTTGTTGTGTAAAGCACTGGGTGAGTATCTGATACATGATATGCACTTAATAAATGTTGACTATCATTATAATTCTTTTTGAACACTCCACCAGGAATGAAAATACGAGAGAACACTCATTGAAAAGTAGCAACAGCTACCATTTCTACAGGCTCTTTATTGCTTTAAAATGTGTGATATTTAATATTTGAGACAAGGGCCATGGGAAACCCATTTGGCCAGAAAATTCAGCCTTCTAAGACTTGGCATATCTAAAGTGCCTGGCTGGAAACTCGAGCGTATATCTTACTGTTAGGAGTAATAGCCTAGTGGAAACAAGTGCTGAACTACACTTCCTGCACTTTCATGTTCATAAAAATCACCTAAGGATCTTGAGAAAGTACAGCCTGTGACTTAGGAGGTCTGATGTGGGCGTGAGATTCTGCATTTCTAACAACTTCCGGGTGATGCTGATCCTGCTGCCTGAGGATCACCCCTGAGGAGCAAAGCATTCCTTTAAGATTATCCTAAGGTTTCTAAAGTATATCTGCCATACCAGCGGCAGTTATGCTTATAAGGACTCGCTAAAGGGTAGCATTTCTTTGCTTCCTGGAAGCAAATATAAATGATCCTTTGAGACAATGCAGTCTCAGTAAAGTGTTATCCACATAGTGAAAGAAAGATCAGCTTGCTCTAATTAAGCAAGTGGAATTCTGCTACATGTACCATGCATGATCTTCCAATGTTAGGAGCACTGAAGTTCGTAATATTCATCCAGCACAAAAATGATACTGGATACAGTTTAATGTTATAAGCCAGGAGGGATTTTAGGGTTTTGTAGATATACTGCAATCATTACCCTACCAAAAAGAAGCAGTGCTAGTTAATAGAGATGTAAACTTGATAAAATGCTGCATACACCAGCTTTCATGATACTTTTTGTGATGATATCCAGATGAATTCGGAGAGATGACGCCCCAGAAATACATGGACCAATATTCCCTTCTCAGTCTTGGAACCATCATAGAAGCCAAATGAACAAGTACAAGCTATTACCTCAATCCATATTTGAAAGGTTGTGTGGCGTAGAGATTTACTGGGTATCGGCTAGAGTATCAATCATATTAAAAATAAATGCTCAACTATATATACAACAAGAAAGTATACTGGAAAAGAAATCAAACTGTGGATATATTTATGTATGTGAAAGCCTTCATGTATGCAGGAAATATATCTGAGCATGGGAAAATTGAACTATAGTTCATTAGGCCTTAATGAAGTTATTTAGTGCTAATCTTTAGGTGGATAATAAAATCGTAAGTGCTTGATTCAGATAGACACCAGGTAAAATGAAAAGGAAAAAAAAGTTTAGGACATAAGTAAAGGTAACGTTGCATAAGCTTTATCAAATCGTCCCTGCTAACACTGTAATTCTCGATAAAAGTCAGCATGACAGTTCAAAATAAAACAGGGCTGTGACAAGACAGTAACTCTTGGGGCATTAGAGTCAGATACAATAAGTTTCCTTTCTCCCCTTGGTGCTTTCACTGGGATTCTCTCAGAGCACCGAGGGGGGCCAAAGAGATAGTATAATTTATTTGTGCATGTACAGAGGCTGATTTTCTTTCTTTTCGTGGACCTTTAAACCAGCCAGCACTGTGGTCTTCGAACATCTTTTTTAATACCTTAATTGTGAGTGAGAAGGGAAGTGTGAGTTACATAGGATAATAATAATGCTGTGTAACAAGCAACCACAAAGTCCCCCTGGAAAACAACAAATCGATACACATTTTTTCCAATCATGAGTCTGGTGCTTGGGAGTAAACGGGTCTATAATGAACTCACCCAGGGTGGCTGCATGTTCCTGTCATCCTCCTCCTTAGACTCAAAGTGAGGGAGATGTGCACGTGGGCAAGTGGAAACACACAAGCTTTTGTGATGTTCAAGCTTGGACATAGCATAATGTCATGTCCACCCTATTCTACTGGTCAAAGCAAGTAACCTGACTGAACCCAAAGTCAGTGGGTCAGGGACGTATACTCCAACCCTTAATGAAGATAAACTGAAAAGTTACGGTGCCCAAATACAACAATGGTAAACATTTGGATTGTTAGCGTAACATATTTTGATCAATTTTAAGTAAAAATGGCTTGTGTAGGAAGAGAAGACAAAAATGACGATTGCCAAGTAAGACACAGGATGCTCAGTTAAATGTGAATTTCAGATAAACAATAACTTTTTATAGTATGTCTCATGGAATATTTGGTGATGGTGGGCAGGGGGTAAACTGGTCTACATTGGGTCCATGAAATATTTGGTACATGTTATACTAAAAAATGCATTATTTATCTGAAATCCAAATCTAATTCAGTGTCATGTTGTTATTATTTTTTGCTTAAATCTGGCAATCCTAATGATGAAGCTATTGGAAGAACTGTACCTTCAAGAAGCTAAGAAGGAACGACACAGAGAAAATAAGGCTTGCAAAGCTGTCTTATTCCCTGCCTCCCAAGAAGATGTTCTACCACTTGCAAACCTTTATTCTTGCCTGTTTCTCGTTAGGAACATGGTTTGTTGGCAGGGGCAACATTTGGCCAGTACCAATATAATAACCAGCTGGCAGTCTTTCTCTGATAGATTGAGCATCTGAGTGATGGTCCATGTCCCTTCAATACTAGTTCAATATTTCGATTCTCACCCCTGGTTACTGGCAAACGTGAAGGCCCCTGAGTGTGAGATAATGTTGCAGGCCCACTGAGAAAACTGATAATTTGTTGCTGGACCCCCAAAGTATTTATTTAAAGATGAGACTAAGCATGGTGAGAGGAAAAGGCAGATTGTACAACCTCCTGAGCAAATACAAAAGCAGGATGGTTACAGGAACTACTTTACTTAGGAAGTAATTTTAAGCCTTTTTTTTCCCTAACTCTGAATTTTCTCTTGCTGCATAACAGATTGCCACAAACTTAGTGGTTTAAGACAACCACTCATTTATCAGCTCGCAGTTCTATGGGTTAAAAGTATAGTACGGCATAGCCAGGTTCCCAGCTCAGAATATCATGTATCATGAGCTGAAATCAAGATGTCACCCAGGTGGAATTTCTATTTGGAGATTTTGGGGAAAAATTTGCTTCCAAGTGCATTTTTTGTTGTTGACAGAATTAATTTCCTTACAGTTGTAGGACTGAGGTCTCCATTCCCTTGCTAGCTGTCGTCAGGGACTGCTTCTCAGCTCTACGGGCCACCCACATTCCTTTCCATGTCACCTCTTCCCCTTTTGCAACCAGCCAGGTAAAAACACAGTGCTCTTAAAGAGCTCCTGATTAAGTTGGTTCCACTTCCATGCACTTCTTATTTTTGTTGTTGTCGTTCTTTTAAGAGACAGAGTCTCACTCTACTGCTCAGGGTAGAGCACAGTGGCATGAGCATAGCTCACTGCAGCCTTAAACCCCTGGGCTTAAGGGACCCTCCCACCTGAGTCTCTCAAAGTGCTGGGATTACAGGGATGAGCCACCATGCCCAGCTGGCATTCTGTATCTTAATGTCAATTCACTGCAAAGTTCCTTCATAGAAGTTGGTAGATTAGTGTTTGAATAACTGGAGAACATGAGTAAATATGAGGGGCAGGGAATACTGGATGGATATCTTAGAATTCTGCCTACGATGGCCTGGTGCGGTGGCTCAAACCTAGAATCCCAACTCTTTGAGAGGCCGAGACAGGGGGATCACCTGAGGTCAGGAGTTCAAGAACAGCCTGGCCAATATGGTGAAACCCATCTCTACTAAATATACAGAAAATAGCTAGGTATGGTGGCAGGAGCCTGTAATTCCAGCTACTTCGGAGGCTGAGACAGAATAGCTTGAACCTGGGAGGTGGAGGTTGCAGGTTCTGCACCACTGCACCCTGGCCTGGGTGACACAGTAAGACTCCATCTACACAACAAAAAAACTGCCTACCATGCTGAACATGCCCTCTGGGGGCTTCTCAGCCTCTTCCCCACTGCAGGAGGCTCCGTTACTATCCCCCAATTCTAAGTATTCTGTTTAGTCATGTTAGCAAGAACTGTCAGATATCATAATATTCTTTTTTTTTAAATCGTCCTTTAAGTTATGGGGTACATGTGCAGAAAGTTCAGGTTTGTTACACATGTGTCATGGTGGGTTGCTGCACCCATTAACCCATCATCTATATTATCTACATTAGGTATTTCTCCTAATGCTTTTTTTTTTTTTTTTTGAGACGGAGTTTCGCTCTTGTTACCCAGGATGGAGTGCAGTGGAGCGATCTCAGCTCACCGCAACCTCCGCCTCCTGGGTTCAGGCAATTCTCCTGCCTCAGTCTCCTGAGTAGCTGGGATTACAGGCAGGCACCACCATGCCCAGCTAATTTTTTGTAATTTTAGTAGAGATGGGGTTTCACCATGTTGACTAGGATGGTCTTGATCTCTTGACCTTGTGATCCACCCGCCTCTTTTCATTTTTTTTTTTGAGACAGAGTCTTGTTCTGTCGCTGCCCAAGCCGGAGTACAGTGGCACAGTCTCAGCTCACTGCCACATCCACCTCCCGGGTTCAAGCGATTTTCCTGCCTAAGCCTCCCAAGTAGCTGGGATTACAGGCATGTACCACCACACCTGGCTAATTTATGTATTTTTAGTAGAGATGGGGTTTCACCATGTTGGTCAGGCTGGTCTCGATCTCCTCACCTCAAATGATCTACCTGCCTTGGCCTCCCAAAGTTCTGGGATTACAGGTGTGAACCACCATGCCTGGCCCATTTTTTTACACCCTTCTTACTTTTATTTATTAAAAGAAAAACCCTGCTTCTAAGGAAAGCTCTCGGTAGGTTGCTCTGAGTCCTCTGACCCTGAGAAATGGGACATCTCAGCTGATAATTTTCTTTTTCATAACCTTAATTTCCCAGGGATGGTTTCAGTGCCCCTTTAAAACTAGTGCCCTAGGTTATCCCAGATGCAATCCTGCTCCACCATTTATTGGCTCTCTGTGTGGTTTGCTGCAGTGATTTTGATTTGAGGACTTCTTTATTCCTTTTGATGTTATATGTATCGTCACTGACAGACAAGAAGAATATATATATTTTTATTGTGCCAATTCTTTCTTTTTATTATTGTACTTTAGGTTCTGGGGTACATGTGCAGATCATGTAGGACTGTTGCATAGGTACATACATGGCAAGGTGGTTTGCTGCCTCCATCCCCCCATCACCTATACCTGGCATTTCTCCCCATGAAGAATATTTTATTTATATTTTAATATGTCTCTCCCACTTTCCCATAGCAAAAGATCTCATGATTCTGTTTTTTTTTTCAATTAATTCATAAAACATAGTTTTTGTGTGTCATTTTCAGGCATATTTTATATGTTAAAAATTTTCATGATGGCATGAGCTACTCACACAGTCCTGATGGTGGAAGAAAGGTTTGCTGCTCTTATGCAGTTACTGTCTAATATCAGAAATTTGTTGTGTTAATTTCTTCTTAATTTTTTTATTTTGAATTTTGTGAGTATGTAATAAAAGTATATATGGAGTATGTGAGATATTTTCTACAGGCATACAATGCATAATGATTACATCAGGGTAAATGGGGTACCTATCACCTCAGGAGGGTATCCTTTGGGTCACAAATAATCCAATTAAACCCTTTTAGTTATTTTAAAATGTACAATTAAATTATTATCGGCTCCAGTCACCCTGTTGTGCTATCAAATGCTATATCATAATCATTCTTTCTTTTTTTTATACCCATCAACCATCCTCACTTCTCCCAGACCTCTTCTCACTACTCTTCCCATAATTTCTATGTGATAATTAACAACTAAAATTATTTGCTGGCTTTTTATTGTGCTGTGCTCATGCAGATAATGAATTCACCATGTTTCTCATTCTATTTATTCCAGAAGATGGTGCTGCTGCTGCTGCTTCTGCAGCAAAAAAAAAAAAAAAAAAAAAAAAAAGAAGCCTCAGTAGGATATTTTAGCATTTCATAATAATATACCAAGTATCCATATTGGCAAAAAATATTTTTAAAATGACATTTAAAAATACCTACTACATTATTTTTCTCCTTATGGTGAATTTAGATTTAGAGAAGAAATAATTACAACTCACACTGAAGTATGTTGAGGCAGAGTAACAACCCTCTATGACAATCTGTTGCCAAAATCAGGACTTGATGCCTGAATTGAATGGTTATTCCTTCAAGAGGATGACAGTCGTGTCTGATATTAGGCACACAGAGGCCATATAGAGGACTTCTTAATGGATTTTACTTTGAATAATGATGTCACCAATGGTGACCATTTGAAGCATGAAGTATGTACATTGCCATTAATAGAAACTTGAACTCTTATTGAATTATTTGCTTTATAAAGAGTTTTTTTTGAAAAGCCGTTGTGAAGTATTCAATACATTTCAGAGATGGAACACTCTTTTATACATGGAACCTTGTGTTAACATTTAAACTTCTGGTATTCAGCTATTTAGAAGCTGAATGTCTTACCAGTGGACCAAATCTTAACTAGTACTGCAATATTCTTCCCTTGTTTTCTTTCCGTTTGAGGCAATAAGGAAGCAGAATGCAGGGAAATAGGGACTGAAAGTTTACTAGCGACATGAAATCAGGGTAAAAAATAGTTGTCTGCCTAAAATAAGAGGCTCAAATACAAATAAATGATGTTGTGTGCTTCAGGGAATTAACATTTTCTTTTAAAATATGTTAATTTCATGACAAACTCTGGGAGGTAATGTAAGTCACTGCTGTATCCCCAGCCACTAGAATAGTGCCTGGCACATGTTGGATATTTAATAATGTTTGTTTTCATTTGTTTAATCAAGGAATGTTATGTGCCTGCCTGTGAAACGCTATTAATCCATAATTTCATTTTATCCTCACAAAGAAAATAAATCGTTATCTATATTTTGCAGATTAGAAAATTGAGGCTTAAAGAGGTTAAGTAATTTTCACAAAGTTATGAAAAGTCAGTGGCAGAGTGGTCACTCAAATCTAGGTGATCTGTCTACCAAGTCTGGACTCGTATACGTCTCTATTTTATAGGTAGTATAATAGGCACACACCTTCAGTATGACCTTTAAACCTCACAGTACTAGAATGTAGAGCTCAAAAAAAAATCGAGTTTTGATTGGTTATAAAGTTCTTATTTTTAATAACTACAGTAATTGTGTTGAACCAAATCCATGGCTGATTGTTTTTTCTTCTTTTAAAATATTGTGGTAAAAAACATATAGCATAAAGTTTACTATCACAATAATCATTTGTAGGTTGCAGTTTAGCAATGTTAAGTGTATGCACATTACTGTGCAACAGATCTCTTGAAATTTTTCATCTTGCAAAACTGAAACCATATACCCATTGACAACCAACAATCCTTTCCCCTGCCTCACCAGTTCCTGTTAACCCCCATTCTACTTTCTGTTTTGATGAGTTTAACTACATTACATACTTCCTACAGGAAGGATCACAAGGATTTGTCTTCTTGTGACTGTTTTACTTCACTTAGCATAGTTTCCTTCAAGGTTCATTCATGTTATGGCATATGACAGGATTTTCTTATTTTTTTAAGGTTGATTAATACTGTTATTTTACATATATACCGCATTTAATATCCATTCATCTATAGGCAGACATTTGAGTTACTTCCACCTCTTGGCTATTGTAAATAATGTCACTGTAAATATGGGTATGCAAGTATCTCTCTGAAATTCTGTTTTTTTGTGTGTTTGTTTGGATATATATCCACACCTGGCTGATCATTTTGAAAGTCTTGTAGCTATTTCAAACATTTCTAGTTTTAGAACTTATTTTATTAAAAATTTGTTTTCATCTCTTTTGTGGTATTACGATAGACTTTAAGTATTAACAGCCAGATAACCTAACACACAGCAACTCTAAAACAACAGACAAATCTGATTGTTCATTATTTATTTTCAAGGATAAAGGAGTTACCCAAAATTTATTTTGAGTTTTTATTTGTCTGCTTAGCTACTTAGTGACAAATTCAATTAGAAATTCCAGTGACAGCTGGCATCTGTTTCTACCCCAAACCCTAGTTTTGCCATTCTGATTCTGTTAGAATAGTCTCAGAAACCTGAGCTTACAAGGAATTCCTTAGTAGCTTTCCTCGTCTTTCCTGCCTGTGGAAATTTAAAGAAAATTAAAAGCTGAGTTCAAGAGCTCTTGCAAGAAGTAGGGCAAGACTCATGGTAAATGCCAGAACGATAGAAGTATAGAGGGCCACTGGAGTTGAACAGCCACTTGAAGAAAAAGGAAACAACAATGTTAAGCTGTCCAGCAATAGATAAGCACTTTATTATATACCATTTTCTGTCACTTATTCATCATGACTATAATGTGGAGAATGGATTGGAGACATGTTGCTCACTAAGGTAGAATACCAAGTTGGAAATAAGGACTAAAGATTTGAGAATAGTGTGAAATTTTTGGATTTGAAACACTTTTGAAAGCTTTAATTAGAGATACAAATAGGCATTTGTATGAGCTTAGAGAAGACAGGGCAAAATAAGTCTTTCACATATTTATTTATTGTTCCACTAAACAAAATTTTTAGCACTTATATATTAGGTAG
The DNA here is from genome assembly GCF_049354715.1 of Callithrix jacchus. Classification (NCBI taxonomy): domain Eukaryota; kingdom Metazoa; phylum Chordata; class Mammalia; order Primates; family Cebidae; genus Callithrix; species Callithrix jacchus. The sequence goes on from NC_133524.1 coordinate 26,482,267, forward strand.
TCTGCCATGTTTTAAATATTTTTAAATTTTTACAGGTAAATGATAGGCATATATATTCACTGGGTACACAAGATATTTTAATTCAGGCAGACAATGTGTAATGACAACAGGGTAAGCAGAGGAGTGTTCATCACCTCAAGCATTTATCATTTCTTTGTGTTAGGAATGTGCCAATTATATTCATTTTTTTAATGTACAGCAAATTATTGTTGACTTCCTCATCCTGTTGTTCTGTCAAATACTGGATCTTATTCATTCTATCTAACTATAACTTCGTACCCATTAACCATCCCCACTGTCCCCCTCCCCACATTACCATTTTTCCCAGTCTGTAAGGTGTCCAATGAGAAGTCTGCTGCCAGACGTATTGGAGCTTCTTTGTATGTGATTTGTTTCTTTTCTATTGCAGCTTTTTTTTAGGATGTTTTCTTTATCCTTGACCTTTGGGAGTTTGATTATTAAATGCCTTGAGGTAGTCTTATGTGAGTTTAATCTGCTTGGTGTTCTATAATCCTCTTGTACTTGAATAATGATCTTTCTCTAGGTTTGGAAAGTTCTCTGTTATTATACCTTTGAATAAGATTTCTACCCATCTTTTAAGGCTAATAATGCTTAGATTTGCCCTTTTGAGGCTATTTTCTAGATCTTGTAGGTTTGCTTCATTCTTTTTTTCTTTTCTCTCCTCTGACTATATATTTTCAAATAGCTTGTCTTCAAGCTCACTAATGCTTTCTTCTGCTTTATTAATTGTTCTATTAAAATATTCTGATGCCTTCTTCAGTATGCCTATTGTATTCTTCAACTCTAGAATTTCTGTTTGACTCTTTTTCACTATTTCAAGCTCTGTTCAATTTATATGACAGAATTCTGAATTATTTCTCTGTGTTTATCTTGAATTTCTTTGAGTTTCCTCAAAACAGCTATTTTGAATTTTCTGTTCGAAAGGTCACCTATCTCTGTCTCTCCAGCATTTGCCCCTGGTGGCTGATCTAGTTTGTTTGGTGAGGTCATGTTTTTTTGAATAGTCTCAATGATTATGAATGTTTGTTATTGTCTAGGCATTGAATCGTTAGGTATTTATTGTAGTATTTGCTATCTGGGCTTGTTGGTACCCATCCTTCTTGGGGAGGCTTTCCAAGTATTCAAAGGAAATTGAGTGTTGTGATCTAAATCTTTAGTTACTGCAGCTCTATCTCAATTAGATGGCACCCTATCCAAGTAATTCTGTAACTCTTGAAGACTCATAGATAATGATCTTGGGTACGAATCAGGAGAATTCCCAGGATTACCAGGCATACTCTCTTGATTTCTTCTCTTACTTTCCCCTATACAAATGGAGTCTCTCTCTGTGCTCAGCTTCTTGGGCTGGGAGAGGGGTGACACAAGCACCCCTATGGCCACCACTACTGGCATAGTGCTTGCTCACAACTAAAGCCAGCAGAGCACTGAATTAGACCCAAGGCCCTCAGTGACCACTGCCTGGCTACCACTAACGTTCACTCTAGGCCAAAGGGCTCTCAGGTCAGCAGGTGACTAATTCAGTCAGGCTTATGTCCTTCCTTTTAGGGTAATGATATGTTTGGGCTGTGTCCCCACCCAATTTCATCTAGAATTGTAGGTCCCATAATCCACACGTGTCATGGAAGGAACCAGGTGGGGACAACGGAATCATGGAGGCAGTTTCCCCCATCTGTTCTCATGATAGTGAATTAATTCTCATGAGATCTAATGGTTTTATAAGGGGCTTTCCCTTTCACTGGGCACTCATTCTCTCCCCTCCCGCCCTCTGAAGAGGTGCCCTCCACCATGATCGTAAGTTTCCTGAGGCTTTCCCTGTCATGTGAAACTGTGAGTCAATTAAACATCTTTCATTTATAATTTTATCCAATCTCTGGCAGTTCTTTATAGCAGCGTAAGAATGGACTAATACAGGTGATGAACTCCATCCCAGCTCAGAGCAGGTTCAGACATGCCATATGGGAGCCAGGACCTGGAGTCAAGTGCCTTAGGAATCTGCTTGGTGTTCTTTTCTACTGTGGCTGAGCTTACACCTAAGCCCCTACACAAATTCTTTTCCACTCTTCCCTTTCCTTTCTCTCCTCATAGCTACCACTATCTTAGGCCCATGGCAAGTACTGCCTGGCTATTGCCAATGTTTATTCAAGGTCCAAGGGCTCATCAGTCAGCTTGTGGTGATTGCTCCCAGGTCTGAGTCTCTCCCATCAGGGCAGTAGGCTCCCCTCTGGCTAAGTGGTGGCTCATAAATGCCATCCATGGGTCAAGGCTTGAAATCATGAACCCCAGGAGGCTATTTGGTGCTCTTCCCCACTATGGCCAATCTGGTCCCCATGCTGGAAGAGAAAGTCCCCTTTTCTCTTCCATCTCTTTTTATCAAGCAGATGGAGTCTCTTCTCATAGTCACAACAGCTGTGAATGTGCTAGGTTACAACTGAAGCTAGCACAGTACTGGGCATTTCTCAAGGTCTGTGGCAAGTACTATCTGGCTACCACTGCTGATTATTCAGAGCTACAGGGCTCTTTAGTCAGCAGGTGATGAATCCTGCCAGGACAAAGTCCTTTCCTTCAAGAAAGCAGGTTCTCTTCTGGCCCAGGGTGTGTCTAGAAATGTTGTTTGGGAGCTAGGGCCTGGAATGGAGGCCTCAGGGCTCTTCCTAGTGCTCTATTCACTGAGGCTGAGCGGATACTCAAGTCACAGGACAAAATTCTCTTTACTCTCCCTTCTCTTTTCCTCTAGTGGAAGGAAGGAATATTTCCCACACTTGCAAGCTGTGCTGCCTGCGGTTGAGGGAAGGGTGATACAAGCACTCTGTTGGCTGGCTTAGCTGATCTCTCACTAGGTCACATGAAACCAGTGTGCATGGGCTCTGAGACTAGCACAGCATTGAGACCTGCCCAGGAATTTTAGTATTTGCGGCCTAGACTGCCTTTGACTCTTACTTAGGATCCCAGAGCACTGAAGCCCAGAGGGGTGGAGTTTGCCAGAAATCAGATTCCAAGTGTGGGGATGGAAATTTGCCTCTGGCTAGGGCCATTCTAAATGCTCCTCCATGGTCAGGAGCTGAGTTCTGCCTCATGTTGCTTTCCGCTATTACAGGGCTGCACTGTGTTCCAATGCAAATTCCCATAATCATTGTGCTGTCTCTGCACCAAGCCCACAGATTCTCCACACCATGTGGCCAGTGCTGGGAGATGGGGGAGTGGTGGCACTGGCAATTCAAGACTGTCTTTTCTACCCTCTTCAGGGCCTCTTTCCTGGATATGATGATAAAACTAAGTACTGTGGTCTAAGCATGGTGACTCATGCGTGTAATTCCAGCCCTTTGGGAGGCCCAGGCAGTCACTTGAGTTCAGGAGTTCAAGACCAGTGTGACCAACATGGTGAAACCCTGTCTCCACTAAAAATACAAAAATTAGCTGGGTGTGCTGGCACTCGCCTCTTATCCCAGCTACCATGGAGGCTGAGGCATGAGCATTGCATGAGCCTGAGAAGCAGAGATTGCAGTGAGCTGAGATCGTGCCACCTCATTCCAGCCTGGGCAACAGAGCAAGACCTTGTGTCAAACAACAAAACAAAGGAAACAAACAAAAAACTAAGTACTGTGATTGCTCACCAGATTTTTTTATTCTTATGAAGGTGCTTTCTTGTGTGAATACTTGTTCAATTTGGTGTTCCTATAGGGTGGACAATTGCTGGAGAGGTCTATTGGCCATCTTGTTCCATCTCTTCTCCCTCTCCCGTCTACCATACTCTAGTAATGCTTATCCAAATAAGGGTTTCCCCAGACTTGTCCAGGTCAATGTCTGAAAGTTTTGATTTTAAAATGTGAAATGTCAGTAGTGTGACTGTGCTGTGACCTGAATGGATTTTAATTGTGAAGTTTTACAGACAGATTAGTGAAAGTCAATTTATTAAGTGTTGCATATTGAAAGGCCCATATAGAATATTGATGCTAAGGTGTTAAACAATATTTTTGGAAAGTCTGACATTTACTGAACTGAAAAAAATCTGATGTATATATTCAGCATCAAATAAAACTGTTTTAAGATAGGGAAGATTAAGTAAAGAGAAGGTTGATTTTGGAGTAACAATATAGAAGATGATGGAGAAAGAGATACTTCAGGGAGTAATTCTAGAAGGACGTGAGAAGTGATAGGTAATCATAGGACTGATTGTTCTGAAATGAGAAGAGTGCCCAACTTGGATGTTCTTTAAATATAAACTTCTATTATTATTATATAAAATGATTTGGTGAATAAAATCTCAAATGTAAGTAGCACAACCTGTTTTAGTGTCTTCTTAGTTTATAATAATAAAATCTTTCTAATATACATAATTCAAATTAAAGCTACAATGGGCACATATTTAGCCACCACCTATACTCAACAGCTTTCAACTTCGTTTTGCCACTTCTTTTCTTTTTGTCTATCAGTCATCTGTCTGTGTGGCATCTATCCAACAATCCTTTCATCCTTCCATCCATCCACCTTCCTATTTTTCTGAATCATTTGAAATTAAGTTCTAACTGAATCATTTGAAATTAAGTTCTAAACACCACAGCAGCATAACCCTAAATACTTAAGCATATACCTCCTAAAAATTAGGCCATTATTTTACATAATAACATATCATTATTTAGAAGAATTAAAAATATTCTAATATTCAGTGTATATCTAGTTCATATTCAAATTTCCTTAATTGCCTCCCTCCAAAATATTTTATAGCTGGCTTATTTTGAATCAGGATGCGACCACAATTCCTGTATTATAATTGCCTTTATAGCTCCTTTATAGTTCCTTTGCAGGAACATGAATGGAGCTGGAGGCCATTATCCTTGGCAAACTAACACAGGAACAGAAAATCAAAGACTGCATGTTCTCACTTATAAGTGGGAGCTAAATGATGAGAACACATGGACACAAAGAGGGGAACAACAGAGACTGGGGCCTACTTGAGGGTGGAGGGCGGGAGACGGTAAAGGATTAAAAAAAACAACTATTGGGTACTAAGCTTAGTACCCAGGTGACTAAATAATCTATATGAAAAAACCCCACGACATGAGTTTGCCTATATAACAAAACTGCACATGTACCCCTGAATCTGAAATAATTTTTTTTTTTGAGGGAGAGTTTTGCCTTTGTTATCCAGGCTGGAGTGCAGTGGCACAATCTTGGCTCACTGCAACCTCTGTCTCCCAGGATCAAGCGATTCTCCTGCCTTAGCCTCAGGAGTAGCTGGGATTACAGGCACCTGCTACCATGCCAAGCTAATTTTTGTATTTTTAGTAGAGAGAGTGTTTCCCCACTTTGGCCAGGTTGGTCTCGAACTCCTGACCTCAGGTGATCTGCCTGCTTCAGCTTCCCAATGTGCTGGGATTATAGGCATGAGCCATTGTGCCAAGCCAAAAATAAATTAAAAATAAATAAAATGATCAATTTCACTTATTTTTTTCAGATATATTTGCAATAACTATATTATGATTCCTCTATTGGTCAGAAATCCTCCAGGAAACATATATTTAACCTGGGCATTTTGAGAAAGTTAAAAAGACAATATACAAAATGTGGACAAGGCTTAAGGAAATCAAGTAGAAATAGTATGAAATCCCGGGCTTTTAACATAGGGGTGGTATCACCAACCCAGGGAAGGGGCAAAGAGAAGGAATAACTACTAGAACACAGAGAGGGTAGTTTTCTAGTGAGGACCAACAGAGAGGAGCTGCGGGTTTTGGAGAGTAATGCAGCCAATCTAAAATATCCCGGTACGAGAGTCTTTGGGCTAGTGGGGATAAGTGCCGCAATCTGATTTCCTTACTAACATTCTCTAATCTTCCATTTGGCCAAACCCAAATAGAAACCATAGGGTAAGGAGGCTTGAAACCTTTATGAGACAGCTCTCCTAGGGCACAGAACAAGGAAAAGAAGACGGGGAAGGCAAACAGAAGACACCCACCCCGATTTTAAAAATGTAGTCTCTTAGTGGTTATTTCATGCTTTCTTTTCCTGATTAGTTTACCTAGTGATTGTCCTGTTTTGCAATTTTTTCCTTTTTTTTTTTTGAGACCAAGTCTCGCTTTGTCACCTAGGCTGGAGTGCAATGGCACAATCTTTGGCTCACTGCAACCTCCCGAGTTCAGGCAATTCTCCTGCCTCAGCCTACTGAGCAGCTGAGATTACAGGTACCCACCACCGTGCCAGGCTAATTTTTGTATTTTTAGTAGAGACAGGGTTATGCTGTGTTGGCCAGGCTGGTTTCAAACTCCTGACCTCAGGTGATCCGCCCGCCTCGGCCTCCCAAAGTGCTGGGATTACAGGCATGAGCCACTGCACCCAACCTGCAAATTTATTTATTTTTAAAAACTTATTTATTCCACTGCCTTTCTGTTTCAAACCTTATTAAATTTTGCTTTTATGTTATTTCCTTTCTACCTTTTTGGTTTACTTTTTGTTCTTTTTTTCACCTTCCTGCTTGGATGATTAATTAACTTTTATTCTTTTAGTCCTATTTTTTTTTTAAGTAATTAAGGCTATGAATTTTTCTGTGTGCAAACTGAATCCTGCGACCATCTTTGTTGTGTGCTTTTCAAATCTCTTCCTTTGGACTTCCTGGGTTTATAATTTTATAACTGCAGATATTGGAAATTGTAAACAAGCCTTTTAAGGGAAGACTGAAAATAAGAAATACTTTTTTATATGTCAACAAATAATTAAAGAATGAGTACAGGCTGGGTGCAGTGGCTCACACCTGTAATCCCAGCACTTTGGGAAGCTAAGGCAGGTGGATCATTTGAGGTCAGGAGTTTGAGACCAGCCTGGCCAACATGGTGAAACCTCTTCTCTACTAAAAATGCAAAAATTAGCCAGGTGTGGTGGTGGGTGCCTGTAATCCCAGCTACTCGGGAGGCTGAAGTAGGGGAATCACTTGAACCCAGGACGTGGAGATTGCAGTGAGCTGAGATTGCATCACTGCACTCCAGCCTGAGTGACAGAGCTAGAAGCTGTCTCAAAAAAAAAAAAAAAAAAGAGGACAAACTAAACAGTGGCCCTACAGTTATGAAAATTGGTGCTGGTGGGTTGTGATACAGTTGGCAGTGACAATATTATAGATAAGATGAAAAGGTGCTATGGCTCAAGTAATCTTGTTAAAAGGGACAACAAAATGCTCAGGAAGTTGCATTAGATGCCTGAACTCTGGCTCCAGTGGTATCATGATATTCTATGAAAGTATAGCAAGAAAAACCATTATTCAAAATGTGATAGGAAAAGAAATGCTGTATTTCTTAGTACTTTATAAAATACGTGATTTTTCTTATACCTATGCACTACCATATTAATAAATCAAGTATTAAAACTAGACATTTGAATATATCAAGTCTATCTCCCAAAAGTTTTTTTATATATTCAAGTTGGAAGAAATACATTTTTTTTTTTTTTGGTGTGTATATGGGGAGTGGTTCTCCTAATTGGGAAAAGAAGTTCATAACCTTAATTTGGGATTACCTTAAGAGCATGACTTTAAATGTGAGTTCTGTTGCTTACAAACTGTTTTCTTTGGGAAAGTTATGTAACTTCCTAAACCATACTTACCTCATTGGTAAGTTGGAAATATTGGTAGTTTCTGTCCTATAAGAATGTTGTTAGAACTAGAAGTAGTTTGACGTGTGAAGTACTTATCATAGTGTTTGACACATATAAATTAATTGGTATATTAATTAGATGTTAATTAGTATATGATTATTATTGTGTGTTTGTTTCTGCTTTCACCCTTTCTCATACTGGGGTTCCATGGATCCCAGGACCAGAACTTACTCTATAATAATCTCCCAGCAGAGTGCTGAGCACAGAGTAGTTAGTTGCTCCATAAGTATTTTTGTGAATCATTTCTTTACTCCATGATAGTAAAGGACAGTGTAAGGCACAAATTTAGGGATGGGGAAGTGAGGAAGGAAGAACAATAAATGATACTGCAAGAATGAAAATGGAAACGCACACTAAGCAATTTTAGGGGAACCCATTAGACCATAACTAATAGAGGAGTTAATGCAGGCAGCCTGATGGAGTTAATGGAGGCAGAAAGAAATGCTTTGGAGTTAAACCTACATATTAATTCGATTTTGTTCACTTTCAAGCTGTGTGTCCTTGAGGAAGTATTTGACAACACTGAACTTCCATTTAAATGTCTATTATAAATTTAAAAAATAAAAGTATTAAAATGGTAATTAAAATGTCTAGGGCACGGTATTGTTATGAGGATTAATTGAGATATTATGTGTCTGTGTCTCTGTGTCTGAGTAGTCCTTAGAGTAATGCGTGACATATAGTAAGCATCTGATAGGTGTTTCTTCTAAGAACTTTGCTTGAACCTAAATACAATTTAGATCCTAGTTTTAGTTAAACTTAGTTGACAAATAAGTTGTTCTGTGACAATGAGCTAAGAGAGGTCCTTTAGTAATTTTTCATGAAGTTCATTGTATAATTTTTATTCTATTTTCTATATTTTTCCTGTAATCTACAAGGTGACATCCGATTTTGATGAGGAAGATTTTATTGTTTCATAATTCAAATGCTCAAAAGGGAATATAAACCATAATGTACTTCCTATGAGTTGCTTTGGAAAGAAAACTAATATTTTCTCTGTTAACACTGATATTTGGAAAGTTGTGATCCTTCAGACCAAAAAATGACGCTGTTAGGCCATAGAGTTGCTTGACACTAGACATGTGCATTTGTTCAGCTCTCCTTAAGCCAAACACACTTTCTCATTTATTGAGTTTTCATTTAAAATATTTTGGTTTATCTTTTTGAGCTATATTAGATATATAAATAGGCTTTCTAAATAAATATCTTCCTCAATTTTGGTTACTACTCTTTGGAAAACATAGCTCTGTTGCTCTTTTAATGTGGCAGAATTGCTCCCTCCAAAAGATGATAAACCCGGTGTTAATTGAGCAATCATTTGTCATCTGTGAAGTAACTATGCTGAGAAACAGCTGACAGAATGCACCACTTTTTTGTAATGGCATCAACGTTTTGTTACAAAGCAAGCAAACTCTTCATAACTAAGCCCAACTAATGAGTATGTGTCAGACAAAGTGTGTGTTTCTGGAGCAGAAACTCAGGTGAATTTTTCCCTACCCTAGACATTCTTTTACTTCCCCTAGACATTTTTTACATTGATGAATGAGAAGCTGCCATTGTGCTCCATAATTATTGTCTGAAGAGTTATTTACTGACTGTGGAATACACTTCCAAATATTGATTATCTTGAAAGGATACAGTGAGCGTTCATAAAATGCTCTTCTACTTCATTAAGCTTTAGAAGTTTAAGAAATGGTGAAACCAATTTCAAACTCAGTCAAGCAAAGAACATAGAGAAGGCCAAGATGTCTGGTGTTTAAAGGTTCCCAGAAACGTGTAACTCCTGAGGAGTCAATATATGCTTATTGAAAGAAATAAAAAAAATCTTCATAAGTTGAAGTACTGATGGAGAAAAGGCATAAAATAATGAACAAGTGCAAAGTGAAAAATTAAGTGATAATTCATGCTGAATTGCAATGTACAATATTTTTCAAGAAAAAATATACTTGCAACGTTCACTGGAGTATAATTTAGGGTGGTAATATTTAGAGTTTCATAAGTTAATAAACTTAGTTTTACTTATTTGAAAATAACTTCAGGAAATGGGGGCTATCAAATATGTTTTTTCATTATAGGTCTACATATTTAGTTTCTCAAGCTAAATGGGAACATATATGCACACATGCATGGCGTGCGTGCACACACACACACGGCCAAAGTAAATTAAGGCTATAGTTGTCAAATCTCTAACTCTACTCCAGGGTTATAGATTGATAGATTGTTCTCTTATTTTTTTCAAAGTTTCATTTACATTTTCTCTCCATAGGTTTGGCACTGTTGGATCTTATCAATATACCGTTCTTACTAAAAATTACTGTCACTGCAAATTAGTGCATCAATGGTATAATATTCTATCTAGACATTTATAATACTTTTTTAACCCTACAAATGGGCTTTTTAATATCACCAATCTATTCATAGCTATCTACTCACAGCTAACCCAAAGGATTCATTTAGGTTTTTCTCAACATGCAATTTATAACACCACATTGGAAACTCCTAGGTTATGGTACATACTTCATAGCCTCGGAAAGAATGATGAATTGATGGATAGAAAAAAAAGGAGTTGGCATATTCAACAGGGCAACTTAAGACAGGAAGTCTCTGAAAACCCTGAGACAGTTTCACATCAAGCCTGACATCTAAGTTAGTTAGCAAAAATATTTAATTATTAGCTTTTCTGAAAAATTATTCAGACTCTTATAATGGATGTAACCTAAGGTGGAGTAATAGGCAAAGATAACAGGATGAGGAGTGTGAGTGGTGGTTCCTAGAAGGCCTTGGATCAGATGAGTTATCTTCATACCTTGTGCAGGCATGACTCTCTTCAAAAGGCTTTGGTTCAGTGATCACAGCAAGAAATAACATGAAGTGGCAGCTGGAAGAGTGTGTTAAAGTGGCTCATCCTGTGCTCTGGATCAGCACCATTACCTTCTGGGAACCCACATGGACAAGGGCTATGTTTAGCATCAAGCACCCTCTTTAGTGACAGTTCTTCTAAACATTGGATCCCATGACAACTTAAATCATAGATAAAAGCTGCCATTGTAGATTAGTGTGTATAAAATCTTTGATATAAATCAAATGCATTAAACCAATAAACCAATGCATTCCTGTCAGATATGAGGAAAGCCAGGCTCAGGGAAATTAAATGAAAAGGTCACACACTCATATACTGAGTGATGCAAACCTAAATCCTTATCCTCTAACTCCTGGTCTTGAATTTCTTTGTGTACATATCATTCTTTCGATTTTCTGGAAAGAATATTAATTCTGTGTACCAGTTCATTCACAGCCTCTTTAATGCTATTATTACTACTATTAACTCTGCTACTAATTTTAAGTAATACTTTTAAGTACTCACTATATGTCAGGCCCTATCAGAAGTTATTTACATATGTTAGTTAATTTAATCCTCACAAAAACTTCAGGATAGATGGTATTATAATCCCCATTTTACAGGTGAGGACATTGAAATTCAAACAGGTTATGTAACTTGCTCAAGGTTATAGTGCTGGTAATTATTTTAATAAGTAAATCTAAACATTTAGATATACACTCTGATTAAAATCAGGACAAGAGGAATTGTAATCGATATTGTGATCTGTCTCTGTTTTGGTTTTTCTCTTTCTTACATGTGCGCATGCGTGCACACACACATCCCCCACTGACAGATGCACGGTCAATGATGCATGTTTAAATTGTGACTGAGACTGTTAAAATCTATTCTTGAAGGACTTTCGCAGTAAATTTCTCTGGTGAGCAGGACTATGTTACTTGTACAGTGGTTTTAAGAATATTCTTTTAACCCTGTATTATTGTTTCTCTTCACTAGCTCTTTCTTCTTTTTTGTTCTCCTCTTACCTACCTCTGTTACTCTCTTCCATCTCTATTCTCCTCTCACATCATTTCTTCTTTCTTCTTTTCTTACAGGTTTTCTCATCAGAATTTTTATGCTCCTCCCCTCTAAGTATTTCCTATACAATCATCTGGTTCATATTTTTCCCTATGAGTTCAATTTCTTAGTTTTTGTTGTTGTTGTTTTGTTTCTTTTTTACTAGAGAAATAACAAAAATGCTGAATCAGTCTTTCAAATAACTTGCTGGGTTTTTTATTTTGAATGTTGACATTAATTACAGTAGTCAATGCCCTGTCTTTACTCATAACAAATGCAACCAAAAACCTTTAATTCTTATCTGCTCAAAACCATGTCTTCTGAAGATGAGTGAATTTGTTCACAATGCTGAAAAGCAGATGTGATTTTTTGCTTTCCCCATGCCAGTTTTTTTTTTGTGTGTGTGTGTTTACTCTCTTTCAGCATTTTGATGTGCTGTAGCTTTCATACATAACAGTGCTCAAGAAAACCAAAACACATGCACCATGGAAAGGATGGAAATGAAAAACTCTTCAAATAATGCTTCCAAAGGAATTGTGACAAGGAAAAATATCACTCAGAGGAAGACAACTTGTTATATTAATAACTTACAAATATTTTGATGGATTTGAAGATTAGATTGGGTCAATATTAACTCAAGACTGTTCTAATAAGGATGTGAAACAGAAAATGGGAATGGTTTTGAACTAATTACCATATGATAGTTTCTTTATGAAAAATGATGCATCAATGTTTGTAAAAAGGTACAAGAAGTGAGAAATTCATCAGCTTGTGTTCTTTCACATTTGCTTTCTAAAACTGAAGTATTAAGAAATATCCAAAAGAAGAGGTGACATTATTCTTCAAATGAGTACCATCAGTCACTTTAAAAGATTCAAAAATTGGATGAAAATTACTTAAAGAATGATGATAAAGAGCAGAGGAAGGGATATATTTTCTTGAAACGATGCTTATAAGGAGAGATAACATGGCAATTACTGGAGGCTAAAATGGTCTGACCTGTTGGAATAGGGGTGATGTAGGTTACATACCCAGAGCTATACTGGGGGGGAATCAGTCAACAGATGTTTCTAGCATCATTTGGCAAATGTAAAGTTCAAATTGTTACTTAGAGCTGAGGTGTGCAGAGTGGTAACAGAGAACAGAAGTATTAGAAGTAGCTACTGGCCGCCCTCATCTGGAATAAATTTGCATAGGTTTCTGCAAGTGTTTGTGAATTAGCAGCCATTTTACTAGTTTTGACAGAGATGCTAAGGAGAACTAGTAACTAATGGGATTGCTGGTGGTGTGAGAAGAGAAAAGGTTCAATGTTTCCTCTGTCTAGAAGAGAGTTTTAGGACAGTGAATCTGTTAATAGCATAATATTTAAGAGTTTGTTTTTAAAGGTTGTTCATTCCTAGGGGCAACTTGTTAATTAAATTAGAATTTTAAAAACTATTTTGGAGAGATAGGGCGATCTTTATTGTAAAGAGAATATTGTATAACAAAATGTACAGAAAAGAATTTATGTGTTCTTCACATTTATTTTAGAAGAAAAAGAAGAATCATCAAACATCTTTACTAATTGTTCAGAATATCTAAATTTATAAATGGTAAATACTGAGATTTTATATCAGTAAATGTCTCGCATTACTATCCCAAAAATATCAGTCATTGAATATGAAACTTTCTTTGTATGTAGGTGGCAGGTGTAATATTTATTTTACCCAGGAAAAAAATAATTGCCCTGAAATCACTTCTTGAATTCACAGCTGTGTGTAAGCTCTCACACTGCTTTGCAACGTTATTTCTCAGGAGTATGTTGTATCTACTAGTTTTAGAGGCTTTTGCCAAATTCAGATGTTCAATGAGGTGTGACACAATTGGGTTCAATCATTTAACATTACTTAAAATCAAGGGAATCACTGCTTTCATAGAAGGATTGCAATAAGAAAAATGTACATCTATAAAAGCTTGAGATAAGCTGATTGAATTAAAAACCTATTAGATGATTCTTTCCAAGGCGAAGAGTCATGCTTTAGAGAAGATAGAGTATGTTGATACAGAAAATTAATATATAATAACAATAACACTGAAAATCAATGGAGAAAATATGGATTAGGTAGTGAGTGACATTAATAAAACTTATTTTATATAAGACATATACAGGTATAGGCCTATGTTCAAGCTCATCAAATTGTATATATTAAATGTGCAATTTTTCCATAATATACGTGTGTGTGTGTATATATATATATATAAAATTAATGTGGGTTAAGGTTTAAATATGAGAGGTAAAACCATAAAATGAACGGAAGAAAAGTAGAATAGTGTTTTAGAGAGCTAGGAATGAGAAGAACTTCTTCAATAAAACTAACATACAAATGTGCTTTGGAAAGCACACTGTTAACAGCTATTCTGAAAAAAAAATGGTAACACTTAGTGAAATTAAGTGCATGCATATCCTATGAACTTGCATTTCTATCCGGGATATGTAGCTCAGATGATTCTCATAGCAGTCTATTAAGAAAATGTTTACATGGCAATTTGCCATAGGGTTGTTTTTAGTAACAAGAAGTTGGAGACTGCTAGATCCCAACCTCAGAGGGAAGTGATAAGCAAAATGTGGTTGATACATACTATGGATTGCTATGGAGTAGTTGGAAACAACAAACTAAATATGTCTACATAGTTATAAATAGCTGTTAAAAATAATAGTGCTGAGTTAAGACAATAAGAGAAAACAAGTTAAAATGCATGCTTATAATATAGTACATTGTAAAAGTAAAAACTTCAGCTGAATTAAATTTAAAGAAGTTTAATTGAGCAATGAATGGGCAGGGCCCAGAATCATAGGAGATTCAGGGAGACTCTAGTGCAGACATGTGGTGGAAGAAGATTTATAGACCAAAAAAAGGAAATGAGGTGCAGAAATCAGAAGTGAAGTACAGAAACAACTTGATTGGTTACAGTTCAGTGTTTGCCTTAATTGAACACAGTTTGAACACATGATAATGTATGAGTAGTTGATGTATGGCTGGTGAGATTGGCCAAGACCCAGCCACTGTTACAGGTGTACACTCCCAAGTTAGGTTCTCAATCTTGTCTACCTATTAAGTTAGGTTGTAGTTCGTCTACAAGCACTCAAATATAGAAGTATGGAGTCCTTCTCAGGCCATATTTAGTTCGCTTTAACAACATAAATAACAGAATGAATATCTAACATAATAGAAATTTAGTCTATAGCAGGACATAAAAAGAGAAAATGAAGATAAAAGAGAATAAATACGTAAGACAAGAGACTGGTCTTCCGGGAATGAATGATGATGATGTTCTATGAATTATGAAGTATGATTAAAAAATATCCTGCACACAGAAAACAAAGCAAAGCTAAACAAACAGCCTAATAATTAATGACTGGTACATGCAGATAAACTAAGTATTATTTGGACAAGAAGAGATCTGTTTATTCTGATGACTTGGGCTAAAGCAAATGGCATGATGAAGAGGAGCATCCCAGTAGACTGGGGAAAAAAAAGATGCAGCATGAAATAAAACTGGGCTTCCATCCTGCATTCTGGCAAAACTAAGCTTTAAGAATTACTCTGGGCCTGTTTCCTGATCTGTACATGAGCATGATAACGTCCCTTACACATGCTATAATATTGTTTTATGCATTTAGAGGGTCAGAAAACATTATTGCAAATATTTACCATCCATAAGTGGGCTCTTAAACCGTGGCTTCAGTTAATTTCATGTACACTACTAGCTTGTAGATCTGTCCAGCCGCAACAGTCATTTGCTACCTAGAATCATATCAGACAGTCCTTAATTTACGATAGCTCAGCTTAAGATCTTTTGGTGTTTAGATGGTGTAAAAACCACATGCATTCATTAGAAAGTATAGTATACTCTATCAAGAAGCTGAGCAGTGGCACTGAACTATAGCTCCCACTCAGCTATGTGATCACAAGGGTAAAAAACTGATACTCTACAATGTGCTGTGTTGCAAGGTGGTTTTGCTTGACTATAGGCTAATATAAGTGTTCTGGGCATGTTGAAGGTAGGCTAGGCTATGATGTTTAGTAGGTTAGGTGTATTAAATTCATTTTCCACTTAGATATTTTCAACTTACAATTGGGTTGATCAGAATGCAACCCTATCATAAGTTGAGGAGCATCAGTATTTACCGTTTAGTTTGACATCTCTGTTTAGATATCCAACAGATACCTAACACTCAGAATGCCCAAACCAAATCATTATTCTCAACCCTTAACTATTCTTCCTACTTTTCCCTCAGTGAATGATATTACTATCCACATACTTCCTAAGACATACTCGAAAATCTCACCGGTCTCTTTCTCCTCTCATTTCCCCTCTCTTCCAAATAATTAGTGAAGTCCTATTAATTATAATTTCTTAATTGCTTTACATCATCCTCAAAACATTTAATTATGGCACCACTATCAATTATTTAAATTACCTCTAAAAACTTCTAAAATTGACCTCCTTTATGACAGTCTTTCCAGTTCTTTAGTGGGTGATTTAGATGATCTTTCTAAATGCAAGTGGCATCACTTCACCCCTGCACAGAATCCTTCCAGGACTCCCCATTCTCCAATGCATATGTCTAATCTCCATAGTTCATTATAACCTGCCTATTGTCCTTTTACTTTCACAAGTGTCTTTCAAACAGCAGATCATGGCACATTAGTGGATTATGTCCTTTATGTTAGTGGGTGTTTACCCATACTTTTAAATACAATAAGAATAGAAAATAGAGTACATTGCCTGTAAGTGGCTAAGTATTATGGCATGGAATTTTGATTCACACATCCACCCATACGTTCACATGCATATGTACACACATAAACACATATACCTACATCTACATTTTAAGTATAGCTGTAAAGTTTCTTTCTTATCCTGACACCCAGAAGCCTGTCTTACTTCCATTTCTCTGTGCCAACCAACTCAAATGGACTGCTTGCAGCTCCCTCAATGCAATATGTTTTTTCTTTCCTTGAGGGATTTCTATTTCTATTTCCGTTCTATTTCTATTTCCATTCCTGAAATGACTTTTCTCCACCTGACCTGCATAACTCTTACTCCTTCTTTATTGATTTATCTTCAGAGTTATCTGTTCTGGGAGGTTATTTTTGATCCTCACATAGCCCTCAAAGCAAGAGATAATATCATTTCTATGTAACCCTATACTATTCAGTTTTTATATCCATTTGCTCTCCATTACACTATATTGTAATTTCCTGTTAAGGGATTATCTTCTCATTAAACTGATAGCCCCCTGAAGACAAAAATGTGTGTTGCTAACATCATTTTGATTTTATCTTCAATAAAATTGATGGATTGGTCAAGATAATCTCCAAAATCCTTCCCAGCTTTGAATTTGTGCTAATATACTTAGATTTGATATTTTGGAGGACATTTATGGTAAATTGCATAGGCATTGATAGATTCAATCTGGCCATCAATATTATTATCCTACTGTTTAAGATTTGGCTGTTTAGACGTGTTTGTGTCTGTTATTGACTGAATCTCATACAGTTGTGGTGTGGGATGATTTTCCTAATTGTTCCTAATATATCTAAAATGGAAGAAAAAAACACTAAGTTTCTAGGATTGCATTGATTCCTTCTAGGCTCTTCCTATGGATCTGTAAACATGCCAATAAAATGTAAAAACTCACTCAGCCATATGCCTCCAAATATCTAGTTGTCTGGCATAATGAAGACATCTCATCTCATTGCCATTTCTGTTTTAATACAGATGTTCAATATTTTATATGCATACACTTAGTGCCCTTGTACCAAGGATATTTTGAATGATAAATGATATCTTTCTCAACATCCAGTCATCCAAATACCTAATAAACTAACCTCCTCCTAGTATTTTCGATAAACTGAAGTTATCATGTTTCTCTAAGGGAATTTTGCAACTGTGAAATTAATGACTGTGCCAGAACCACCAATTTTATTAAGGCCAAGAGCAAAAGAGGGAAAAAACTTAAGAAAACTAACTACTTACCTAATGAAAACAAATCAATGGTAAGAGAAAGGACATTGTTGTAAATGCCCTAGCTCTGCTGACTAACCATCCCATTTTTCTTTTTAGAAGGAAAAAATTTCCAAGGGAATCCTTTGAAGCAAACAATTTTTTTTTTAATTTTGCTAATATATTTTAAATTCTAAGCTTATATTACCAGATATCATTAGAAATCCATTCACTTTTATAATTCTAGTTTTAAAATGCCTTTGTAGTTCAGTTACCACTTTATGTCTTAGATTCATTCAAAGAAATGTAGGAGCTTTGAATTAGAACTCTTGTCCTCTCTTGTTATCTTGCTTCCTGAATCCTCTATCCAGTTCTTTCTCCGGATCACACCCTCTCCTCCTTCCTTCCATAAGCACTGTCTCTTATCTCCTGTCTTCTCTGAAGTTAAAGCTATTATCCGTTTTCTCTGAAGAAGCCGGGAGACAGCTAAAGAAATACTTGTTTCATTTTGCCTTAATCTCTATTCACTCAATGATGAACTCAGTAAATGTTTATTGAGCACCTGCCGTGTGATGGGCTGTGTTCTAGGCCCTTAGGCTCAGTGAAACAAATAAAAATGCCTGCTCTTGGCCAGGTGCGGCGGCTCACACCTGTAATACCAACACATTGGGAGGCCGAGGTGGGTGGATCACCTGAGGTCAGGGCAAAACCCCATGTCTACTAAAATTACGAAAATTAGCCGGACATGGTGGCTATGTGCCTGTAGTTTCAGCTATTCAGGAGGCTGGGGCAGAATTGCTTGAACCCAGGAGACAGAGGTTGCAGTGAGCCAGGATTGTGTCACTGCACTCTAGCCTGAGTGACAGAGCGAGACTCCACCTAAAAATAAATAAATAAATAAATGATTTTTTTAAAAGCCTGCTCTTATGAAGCTTACATTCCAGTGGGCTGTGCCTGCCTTTATATAATCTAAATGGTCTATTAGTGGACATTTTAAAATATAAGCACCCTCTAGCTGTAAGATAAATTTAGAAAGTATTTCACTCAGGAAGACCAGATTTAGTGAATTCCTCAAAAGCCATATTAGTTAAAGTTTGGTGATATTAAGACACAGGGAGTTAGATTAAAGATTAAGAATTCTTCTTCTTTGTATTCCCATGACCATGGTGTTAAATATTTTACTATTATATTACTGATGAATATTATTTATCTGAACAGTTGGTTTAGTAAAAAAAAAAAAACTTAGGTGTTACATATTTACAGTTAGAAGATCTGGATCCTAGCTTCAACATTACCTATTCATAATTGGACAATGTTATGAAAGTCAACTCTTTCATTATGCTTTTGGAAATTGGATTTCTCTCTCCCTATTAACAGAGTGATAAAATTCTTAGAATGTAAAATAATTAGGGGGACATGTGGAAGGAATTTCTGTTCACTTTAGTCATCATTCATGCTATATTTTTGATAGTTTGATAGCTTATTTTCACTTCCTTTTAAACCAGTTCAAAGATGGGAATTTTATTTTTTTTAATATAAAACTTTATTTTGGCCGGGTATGGTGACTCATGCCTGTAGTCCCAGCACTTTGGGGAGGCCAAGGCAGGCAGATCACCTGAGGTCAGGAGTCTGAGACTAGTCTGGCCAAAATAGTGAAACACTGTCTCTACGAAAAATGCAAAAAAATTAGCTGGGTGTAGTGGCACATTTCTGTAGTGTCAGTTACTGGGGAGGCTGAGGCAGGAGAATCACTCAAACCCGGGAGGTGGAGGTTGCAGTGAACTGAGATTGTGCCATTGCACCCCAGCCTGGATGACAAAAGCAAAACTTGTCTCAAAAAATAAAAAACACTTTAATGTTAGCATTATAGTTGTTTACTCCACTGACTTAAAATCTACCTTCCTAAAATAATCACTTACTGGTTCAGGTTCTCCCTTAATGTATTCCATATGACAGCTTCTGCTGAGGCTCGTCTTACTCTAGGTGAACACTTTCTATCCCCGTCTTTCCTTTCTTAGCATAGTGTCTAGATCTCCCTCAATTTGGATGCCTTCCTTTTTTAGACTTTCTATAGTTCAACCTTCCAGTAAACCATGGAATATGGAGCTATACCTATCATCCTAGATGTGGTCTGTCTAATATAACTCTTACCACCAAATTTTCAACACTCTGTCTACATATATGTCCTACACGTGTGCTATTTGTTCATAAATTTTTCCCCATTAAGTCCCAGCACACTGATCTTGTGGTGAGCAATGCATACACATACCACTTAGAAATATTAGGTTATGTTTGATTGCAGTGTCAAAAAGCAATGCCAACATTAGGGTTAAATCCACGTGGTCTGTGGTGACTTTATTTTAATTATTGCCACAGAAAGTCTCTGTGCCAACTACCTTGTTGAGCACTTACCAACTACAACAAGAGCTGACAAGGAAATCTACACCTCCATCTCCACTAAAAGATAGGAAAACAAACTGTTTCATTTGTACTTAAGGGGTGAGGAGGATAAAATGTATCCATTAAAGGTAGTCTCAAATTCAAAACAACTGAGCTTTACTCTTTAGCTTAATTGTTTCTCATTATGTTAATCTTATGTTCCAAAGTTAAAGCCAGAACTTGAAGACCAAATCAGCAGAATCCTGAAAGACCAATAAGTGGCTGAGTAGTTAATTAGAAAAACAAATTATTCTCCTTGAAGAAGACAATAGTTTAACAGACATTGCTAAAGTGTGTTTTTAATGGTCATCAAAATGACAAAGCTAAGAAAAAAAACTTAAGTTGTAAACCATCATCGTTAAAAAGCATCAGTTTTAGGCAACAGAATAAAAACTGTGTAACTTTGAGGAAAAATTCACTATTTGTTCTTGAATATACTATATTAATCTGCAATTGAAGAAACCATCACTCTGAATGGTATCACTGAAATGGTGTAGTCCATTGTGGGCAGATATCTGATTTTAGTCCTTTTCTTATTGCATTTGTCAAAATATCAAACATGTTTATGAAGACAGAGCTGTAATAGGGTCCTGTGGGGTTAAAATTCTTATAAGCTGATAGTTAGTACTGAACTAGATCTCTATGTGTATCTATTAGAAGGTGTTTATGTCAAGGAAAGATTTTTTTTTCTTTTTTTTTGCTGAAAGAGAAGAGAGGCTTTTCTTTTTTGACACCTAAGAGTAGCAGTTGGCATAGAAATGGTGAATGATGGCAATGGAGGGATAGGACAATGGCACTTCTATCACTTGCTCAGACAGATTTCATCTTTTTTCGTAGATTTGATGTGATAGCTAAATAGAAACTAATAATTTTTAAAACTGGAAACCACTCAAATTGTCACCAAAAATAATCAGTGTTAGTATTTTGAGAGACATCTTTTATACAAGCACAGAGTTAGAAAAATGGGTAGGGAGATAGAAATAATTATGTAAAATATATGAAATATACATTCTAATTTAAATAAAATATTAAAATTTGGATTTATTTTATTGATAATAAAGATGATAAAACTGAACCTATCTATATTCTTCAATATAAGATGTACTAGTTCCTAAAATATCCACTTAAAATGAGAGAAAAGGTTATGGAAATGAAGGAATTTTCATTATACCATTTTAAAAAGCTAGTTTTCAATTTTAGATGGTATTAGTTTTCTGTGTTCTATAAAAGATGAAGTACTTATTTTTAAAACTTTACTCCACCTTTGAATTGTGCATATATTTTAACTTGGCTAATATTTACAGTAGAATCTTTAACTTGGACACTGACTTTATAAGTTAACCTTTAATATTCACAATCACAAGTAAATTTATTAACATTTATTATGTTTACAGATGCTTGATATATAAACAAATCAGATAAATTCTGTAGGCAAGCGGGAACTCTTTAGAATTCTTTATCCCTTTTCCATTCACCACTGGATTTTTTTTTTTAATTCCCAGAGAGCTGCATAGTGAATAAATGTGTAATATTAAAACAGAATGGAATCAACCCTGCAGGAGAAGAGAAATGTTTTTGAATTTTCTGCCAATCGCTTATTCACAACAGGTATTTGATAAGTAGCTTAAAGGCAGAATTGTTTGCATACCCAATTATCTGCATACAAATTTCCTTTTGTTCCTTCCTTTTGTCAAAGGAGTAGTTTTCAAGTCATTGTTACTCTTTATAACATTTAATATATGAAATTAGAAACACAAAATCATGTTTGTTGAACTCTCTTGGAGGTTTAAAGGATTTTTGAGGTTAATTTTTGCATTACTATGACTTTTATCTTACACATGCATTAGCATCCAAGTTAAGAAGTCACAGTCCTATATGACACTTAATGGATATGTATATATACATATATGTAAAAATGTTCATGTATACACGAGTGTGTATGTGTATATATGTTCATGTGTATATATGTGTGTGTATATTAATTACTCTGGAGTTCTAAGCTTGGTTGCATATTTAATTTCAATGTTTCACATCAGTCCATTTTATCACAGTTATCCCACTCCAGAGTCATTTTATTTTGCTTCATCTTTTGGTTTCCTGAACTTTTATGTGGAATAGTTTTTCAAAAAGTGTCTTGAGAAGCTGACTTCTTTAATGTTTAAAAATGTCTTCCTGTTACTGATCTTTTTAAACAATAATGTGTCTGGGTATCCTAGTCTTGATCCTTAGAACTCATAGAGCGCCATTGCCCTCTGACATTAACTACTTATGTGGAGACTCTGAGGCCTGTCTACATTTCCCCCTTGATAGGTGACTTGATTTTTCTTCCTGGATGTCTGAAAAATTATTTATATTTGAAAGTTTATTTAATATTTATATTAGAGCCACAACAAATTTTTGCTAATGTGACCTTTAAAGAATCTATTCATCACTCTTTTACATATTTCCAATAGTTACCACTATTACTTCTAGTTTTATGTTTGAATACAGTTTTATGTTCAAAGTATTGGATTCGTTATTTTTGGAGCATCAAAATTTTCACACAGGAAATTTATGGTAGTTATCCTCCGTAGATTTGAATGCCAGATATTGAAATTGTCTTTTTGTTCTTCTAAAATGGGAATGGCAACTTGGTTAGATTTAGATTTTAAAATGTCAACTAACACCTCTTACTATGTTGTTTTCTGCTACAGGGAAATAATCCAACATATTCCACAGAAGATATAATAGTATAATGGGCCTCATGTACCCATTAGTCAGCTTAAACATTTATTATCAATCCATAGATGCTTCAGGCCATGATGCAGGAAGAGACACTAGACTTGTCTTTCTTCCATATATATGAGTATGTTCTTGCACTGCTATAAAGAAATACCTAAGTCTGGGTAATTTTTAAAAAAAAGAGGTTTAATATGCACACAGTTCTGCAGGCTATATACAGGAAGCTTCTGCTTCTGGGGAGCCTTCAGGAAATTTACAATCATGGTAGAAGGTGAAGGGGAAGCAGGCATACTGCAGGAGCAGGAGGAAGAGAGAGTGTCACATACTTTTAAACAACCAGATCTCATGAGAACTACTCACTATCATGAGAACAGCATCGAGGGGGAAATCCACCCCCACAATCCAGTCACATCCCACCAGGCCCCACCTCCAACACTGGAGATTAAAATTTGACACGAAATTTGGGTGAGGGCACAGATCCAAATCATATCAATATATATGTAAACCAAAAATAAAATTCTAAGCCTCCTAACCAACTGAATGGACTTCTCCTATTGGCCAAGGGGATTCCAAAGTAAACCTGAAAAAACTATTTTATGCCAGGATGGGAAGGCAGGGTTAGAAGAGCCCCATTATACTCTCCTCCCTTTGGAATTCAGGCAAAACTGACCAGCATTAACATGAAAAGAGACATTTTAAGACTGACAAAACTGACTCTTTGTAGCAGTAAGATACCAAATTCTAACCTGTTTTTAGTGTAGCATCACAGGACAGACAGCAGGCCCTGAAATAAATTGAAGTGCTTTACCAAAATATATTTCTTTAACATATTTTGAAATGGTCCTGGAAACTGTCTCTTGAGGGGTAAATCTACATTATGTAAAGAATCTCCTTTCCTTTCCACGTGTTTTCCTGATCCAGGAGAGATTTAACTAAGAGTCTGGCACCTTTCATGATCTGACAAGAGACATTTACCATGTATTCTCTCTGAAGTTTGCTACCTGGGAGCTTCATCTACATAATAAGGACATTGGCTTCAATACCCCTCACCCCCTTATCCACAATCATTTCTTTCTGCTGACTTCAACTCTTGAGGCAGAGCTTAGCCTTCAACCAATTGCAGGTCTGGAAATATTTAAATACACCTATGATGTGGAAGCCCCCTCTCCCACCTCCAAGATGTCCCTCCTTTTTGGGCTGAATCAATGTCCACCTTACATGTATATATTGATTTATGTCTCTGCCTGTAACTGCTGTCTTCCTAAAGTATGTAAAAATCAAGCTGTAAGCTAACCATTTTGGGCACATGTTCTCAGGAACCCCTGGGACTCTCATGGGTTACAGACCTCGCATTTGGCTTAAAATAAATCTCTGAGTTTGACTTCTTTTCATTGACATATATGTATAATTTTTGTACATTGCACAACAGGAAATTCAGGCCTGTGATCTCTGTGAAAAGGAAAACAAATGTAGTGTGCCCTGTGATTGTCCTGACCTGTTGTGTGGAGGCTTATGCTGTCCTGCCCTATACTTAAAGGAATCCCAGGCAGAGCATGAAAGTTTCTCTGATTTGAAGAGACAGGGAGATGTAGGTGGCTAAGACTTGCAGTGCAAAGCATGAGAGAGGAGGGAGTTGCATGAAGAAAAAGCATCAGAAACCTGCATGGGAGTAAACTACACATGCGTATGGAGAAATTATGGCAATACGGGCAAAACAAACCAGAAAGCTATGACATAAACAGCTCCCAGATGTCACTTAGGGGTGATAGATACCAGGACACTGCTGTTTCAGTTTCTGACAGTTTGTATATTTCCAGCATCAACTGCCAGACACAGGAGTGCGCAAACCTTCAGCTCATTCCAGCCCCTAGCCTTGGAGCAATCCTAGTTAATGGATTTGTTTGGAACAGAGACAGGTTCTCTCGACTGAACCCTGCCCAGATTGCAAATTCATGAGCAGAATAAATGCTTTAAGCTTAAAAATGGGGTGGTTTGTAACTTAGCATTACATATCTATAACATATCCTGTATGTTTTCAACTCGGAATTGCTACTTTTTAAATTCATCAGTTATTGTATTTTTTAAATAGCATCTTTGGTTTTGGCGTACATGTGAAGAACATGCAAGATAGTTGCATAGGTACACACGTGGCAGTGTGATTTGTTGCCTTCCTGCCCTTCACCTATATCTGGCATTTCTCACCATGCTGTCTCGCCCCAACTTCCTACCCCCCACTATCCCTCCCCTATTCCCCCCAACAGACCCCACTGTGTAGTGCTCCCCTCCCTGTGTCCATGTGTTCTCATTGTTCAACACCTGCCTATGAGTGAGAACATGTGGTATTTCATTTTCTTTTCTTGTGTCAGTTTGCTGAGAATGATAGTCTCCAGGTCCATCCATGTCCCTACAAAGGACACGAACTCTTCATTTTTGATGGCTGCATAATATTCCATGGTGTGTATGTGCCACATTTTCCCTGTCCAGTCTATCATCTATGGGCATTTGGGTTGGTTCCAGGTCTTTGCTATTGTAAACTGTGCTGCAATGAACATTCGGGTGCATGTGTCCTTATAGTAGAATGATTTATGAT
The DNA here is from genome assembly GCF_049354715.1 of Callithrix jacchus. Classification (NCBI taxonomy): domain Eukaryota; kingdom Metazoa; phylum Chordata; class Mammalia; order Primates; family Cebidae; genus Callithrix; species Callithrix jacchus. Next base: position 26,507,559 of record NC_133524.1, read on the forward strand.
CCTTTGGATATATACCCAGTAATGGGATTGCTGGGTCAAATGAAATTTCTATTTCTAGGTCCTTGAGGAATCGCCACACTGTCTTCCTCAGTGGTTGAACTAATTTACACTCCCACCAGCAGTGTAAAAGTGTGCGTATTTCTCCACATCCTCTCTAGCATCTGTTGTCTCCAGATTTTTTAATGATCGCCATTCTAACTGGCGTGAGATGGTATCTCAGTGTAGTTTTGATTTGCATTTCACAATAAGTATTTGATAAATAGCTTAAAGGCAGAATTGTTTGCATACCCAATTATAGTTATAGTTATAGCTATTGTATTTTCAAATGCAAGGTAAAATGGCCCTCTGGGGAGTGGTTCCTTTCTGTCCTGTAGCTTGCACTCACTTCCAATACTTGCCCTTCTAGGTTGGGAGAATCTAATTCAGGGAAGTGTTTCTTTACATCAGGATGATGCTAAATAACTGGTGAGGAGATGGGTCTTTATAAGAGCACTGCCAGAGACTTTCAGTTTGGTGAGACTCCCTGGCTAAAGCAACCTCTGAATGAAATTGTCATCAGAGAAAAAAAAATACTTTAAGAAAGTCATCCACTTTCCCCTGGAATTTTTTCCAACTTAGAAAGAGTATTGACAGTGTTTTCCAGGATGTCCTTTACTCATTTCCTACCACATAGCACCATTTTTCTTGGTAAGAATGGCATTGTCCCCAGGTGACTTTTTTTTCAGTCTGAAGTTCATACCATCTATTTAAAACTATTTCCTAGTTGAAGTTCTGTGAGAAGATGTTTCTTCTTTTCCCCCATTTGGTCATAAAGGTCAGATTTTCTCGCCCAATTATGTAGGCTCATCTAGCAAGGATGTCTTCTTTTACCCAAATAATCTATTATGACCATATGTTGTTCTTACAATGGAAACAAATTTACACACACACACACACACACACACACATACACACACACACAAACCATATAGGAAAATGTTTAGGTACTTCAGGAAACCTTCTATAAAGAAAGTTTAAGAGTCTAAGATAAACTGGGAGAATATTTCCTGCAAATATGATAGATTTAAAGCAGATCCCAAACTAAGTACTGTCAACATTTTGAGCCACATAAAGTTTTGCTGTGAAGGGCTGTCCTATACATTGGAGGATGCTTAGTGGCACCCTTGGTTGCTACCAGTCATATGCAGTTAGTATACTTCCTGTTTTCACAAGCAAAAGGATCTCCACACAATGTCAATATCCCCTGTGAGGTGCAAAATCCACCCCCAGTTTAGAATAACTGATTTTTGGCTTTTCCCCTTTATTAGTTAGGCTGTGCTATGTTGTATTAATTAGGTTATATAAGGAGTTAACACAAAATTTTTAGTTTCACTCACTTCACAGTACTTTTAAAGTCAGTTGGCTCTTCTTTGTGGTTCTTCCTCAATAAAGGAAATCTAGGACAGCTTCCTGATCGATAATTTAGACCTCTATATTGCAACTTCAGGCTTCTTTAGGTTTAGCCATCTCAAGAGTTCTTTACTTCTTGCGATATGAATGAGAGCAAGCCAAGGAGAATTCACAATGCTTTATACTGACTCACAGTAGGAGTGATACATGCCTTCTGCTCATGTTCCCATTGGTGACATAGCTGTCCTGTCACCCCATTCTAACTGCCATGAAGATAAGAAAACAAACTTCCTGTGTACACAGAAAAAAACAACGTTGTGGTAACCAATCTCATCATTTTCACCTGTCTTATCTGAAAATCGTTTCTTGAGATAATTTAAGAATCTTTACTGTTCAACATCCAATGTAAAAATTACAAAATGTGTTGAATAGTAACCAAATAAATATAAATGATTAATAAATATATTACATTGTTTAAGTTAGCTAACAATCAAAAGAAAAAATGAAAATTATTTTCTTTTGTAATGACATGTTTAACAGACATCAGAACTCAGTGCTGATGAGGATAAAATAAGATGGCAATTTTATAAATTGCTGGTGAGATTATAAATTATTTGAAAACTTTGTGGAAAAACATTGTTAGTACATATAGGGACCTTATAATGCTCATACTTTGTGATTCAGTAATACCATTTGTATAATGACAAAGAGGTAATCAGATATATATTTATGTGAAATGACTTTTAATAAAGTGATTTTATAGAATGGAGGTAACAAACACATGCATGAATCAGGAAACAAGTAAATAAAAACACTCAGACATCCTCTTATCACTCTTCAGTTTGAATCAACTAAAAATAATCACAGGGAATCTAAAATAGTTCACATTTTAGGCTTTATTTTAGTTAAAGCTGGAATGGAGAACAGACCAATGCATCTGGCCTCTGAGCCCCATCTTCTAACCTAGCTCTTGCAAAGTTCTTGACTAAATAATTCAGAAAGGATAGAACAAAAATCGCAGAGCCCTGGGATGGCCCTGTCAGAAGCTTGAGGGGAGGTCGTTTAAGAGACGAAAGAGAGGGTTGTAGGTTGCTTTATTTTTAGAGACCATTGGTAATTTGGACCAATCAGCTTGAGGCTTTAAAGCAGCCTCCATTCAAGTAATTCACTCTTCTTCCAAAAGGTTATCACTGAAAATCAGATACAGTACAGGTTAGAAGCTCCATGGTGATAATGCTCCCTCCTGGAGGATGAAAAAAGACATTTCCTCATAGAGTGGATTAGAGGAGGGGGTGGTTAAAGAAAGGGAGGGAGAAAGAGTTCCCTATCTAAGAAAATCAGGCACATTTAGGTGATGAGGTATTATGCCCTCATTGAAAATAATGATTAGAGAAGTATTTAATATATGAAAATGACAACAATATCAAGTTAAATTAAGGGAAAATACAGATTAAAGAGTTGTATAAACAATACCAAATAATTAACTTAGATCAAAAGATAGTGGTAGTGCACAACTGTAGTCCCAGGTACTCAGGAGGCTGAGGTGGGAGGATCACTTGAGCCAAGGGGTTCAAGGCCAGCATGGGAAATATAATAAGAGCATGTCTCTTAAATACACATACATACACACACACACACGTATACCCACTCATATATGTATATGACATGATAGAAGTTATCTCTGAGTGATGGGATAAAGCAAAATTAATATATTTTGCTTCTATGCTTTTCTGTGTATTTTCTGTACTTAAAAAATGTAATTCAGGAACTTAATAAAATATCTGATGTTCCTATCTATTGATCTGTATCTGGCTACTACTAAAATTTAGGGGAAGTGCATGTGATCATTGGCATAGGTAGACCATGTATCTAATTCCTACGTGCACAGATTAGCTGCAGATGGGTATCATACCAGGTTAAAGGTTGCATCAGATTAAGGGTTCAGAGAAGGAGCAAGGGCTCAGAAAATGGTCATGTTGAATATAAGCATCTCTTCACTTGGGGGTTAGCTAGACAGGCAAATTAAAATAAAGACAATTCATATGTGAGTGGGGCTGGGGAGGGCAGTGTGTATGTGCAGAAATGTGTTTTAAAACCCAGGCAGTCAGAAGTGGTAGATCTATAGTAGAAACTAGGAGGCTAGGCGTGGTGGCTCATGCCTGTAATTCTAGCACTTTGTGGGGAGGCCGAGGTGGGTGGGTCACCTGAGGTCAGGAGTTCAAGACCAGCCTGGCCAACATGGTGAAACCCCATCTCTATTAAAAATAAAATAAATTAGCTGGGCATGATGGTGCACGCCTGTGATCCCAGCTACTTGGGAGGCTGAGGCAGGAGAATCACTTGAACCTGGGAGGCGAAGGGTACAGTGAGCCAAGATTGCACCACTACTCTCCAGCCTGGGTGACAGAGCAAGGCTTCATTCCCCCCAACACACACACACACACACACACACACACACACACACACACACACACTAGGAAACTAGGATTGGTAACATTGTTTCAGTAGCTTCTGTTTTTAGTGATTTGGGTTTTTTAAATAAAGCATTTAGGCAGGTAGAAGCGCATATGCAAGTTTTTAGCACAAGGGAAGACCCTGCTTGCCACAATACTCTAAACGTTACTGAGAGTCACTGCTGAGTAACCCCGATGTAGCGATCTACAGGCTGCTGATAATTGGGAATAGCTGGCTGCATAGTGAGTGAGGCTGAGGCACAGACTTTTTTTGGGCAGAGTTAGTAGAGTTAGTTCCCCGACACCTGTTGTGCTTTATGAGTTCCTTTTTAATATTTCTGCTCCTTCACCGATGCTATGACAACTGTAAAAGTATCTGTTTCCACCAAAGCATTAACTTTGCTTCAAATCTGAAGCTTTCATTTTATGTATATAGGAAAGCAGATGATTCAACCTGTTCAGAATACATGTTGAGTGAATGAATATGTTTCAAGAGAACTACTGCTTTAGAATTTGTACTTTGTGAAAGCTATAATTGTGTCTTAAATGATTTTATTTTTGTATATGGTAGGGTCCAGATATAGCCTAGAACAGTGGTTCTGAAAGTGCATTTCCTGACTAGCCTCATCAGCACCACCTAGGAATGCAAATTTTTAGGCCCTACCCCAGATCTAATGCATCAGGAACTCGGGATAGGGATCAGCGCTCTGTGTTTCTTTAAATTGACAAATTATAGATGTATATTGTAATAGGCATTCAAAAGCATTCCAGAAACTAGTAGTTAATATAAGGTCATGTTCTAATGATTAATTTATGTGACTATGACCAAGAAAACTCAACACAAAGAATAAATGTCAATGACAGACTAGCCTATAATTGTACAGATAATAGAGGAAGATAGTGGAGATTCGTGGACTTGCAGAGACTCCTAGAATCACATCACCTAAGTGACTGTCAACATGTGGATATCATCTGTTCCATGAGCCAAAATACCAACTCCCACAAACTTGATATTTTAAGAATATCAAAGAAAGACACATGTCTCTGGCCAATGGGGAATACAAGAGAGAGGATTTCCAGGAATGAATGCACTTTCTTTTTCTCTTCCTCCAAAATGTTAATGAAAAACATTCTGAAATTTTCCTCCGCATGCCCTTCCCTCGTACCTAACTTTGACTACAGGAACACATGTTGGACAATTAAAACATATCCTTATTTGACTAGAGGCTACTTTCAAAGCTGAAGTGGTCTAACACACAGGTCTAAGACAGTCATTTGTGACTCTCAGTTCATGAGCCTTAGCTTACTGTCCTTGCTTTGAACTCCTATATTTTTGACTGAATCTAAAACATTTGATTTCAATGATTAATAAGAAAGCCTACAATACTCAATATCAGGAACTGTACTAAAGTTTTATACTTAGCATCTCATTTCAGCTTCAATACATAGAGATGGTCATAAAATATCTCCCATGGAAAGGCAAAGAAATTAATGCTCAGAGAGATTACATGCCTTCCCAAGGATATAAGGCCAGTGAGTGGTGGAGCACAGATTGTAATAAAAATGACTGACTCAAAACCCATGCATTTAAGCAAGAGAATGAGGAAGTCCCACACCAGATGAAGCCACAACTCCATGTCCTTCTGGGAAGGTAAACCTCCTTTTTCAGGGTAACCCTGAGGTCACAGTAGTACACAGTCATTGTCACTTGATAGGCTCATAATTTTAGTGTGTCCTGGGATGAAAGAACATTTGAAATATGTAAACTGTATACTTTTGTATTGATTTGAGATGGGACCCAGGCCTTGGATATTTTTCTTCATTTAGTGCTTTATTGAAGCATAATATATTTGCAATATACATACTGAATACCATGTTAAACCTTGATAATATATATATATATATAAATTGCATTTTAGGTTCTGGGGTACATGTAAAGAATATGCAGGATTGTTGCATAGGTACATACATGGCAATGTAGTTTGCTGCCTCCATCCCCATCACCTATATCTGACATTTCTCCCCATGTTATCCCTCCCCAACTCCCTACCCCCCACTGTCCCTCCCTTAGTCCCCTCTCACAGACCTCAGTGTGTGGTGCTTCCCTCCCTGTGTCCATGTGTTCTCATTGTTCAACACCTGCCTATGAGTGACAACATGTGGTGTTTGATCTTCTATTCTTGTGTCTGTTTGCTGAGAATGATGGTTTCCAAGTTCATCCATGTCCCTACAAAGGACATGAACTCATAGTTTTTGATGGCTGCATAGTATTCCATGGTGTATATGTGCCACATTTTCTTTATCCAGTCTATTGTTAATGGACATTTGGGTTGGTTCCAGGTCTTTGCTATTGTAAACAGTGCCACGATGAACATTCATGTGCATGTGTCTTTATAATAGAAGAATTTATAATCCTTTGGATATATACCCAGTAATGGGATTGCTGGGTTAAATGGAATTTCTATTTCTAGGTCCTTGAGGAATCCCCACACGGTCTTCCACAATGGCTGCACTAATTTGCACTCCCACCAACAGTGTAAAAGTGTTCCTATTTCTCCACATCCTCTCCAGCATCTGTTGTCTCCAGACTTTTTAATGATCGCCATTCTAACTGGCATGAGATGGTATCTCAATGTGATTTTGATTTGCGTTTCTCTAATGACTAGTGATGATGAGCATTTTTTCATATATTTGTTGGCCTCATATATGCCTTCTTTTGAAAAGTATCTGTTCACATCCTTTGCCTACTTTTGAATGTATTTTTTAATATATATAAATCTGTTTTAGTTCTTTGTAGATTTTGGATATAAGTCCTTTGTCAGATGCGTAGATTGCAGAAAACTTTTCCCATTCTGTTGGTTGCCAGTTCACTCTAATGATTGTCTCTTTTGCTATGCAGATGCTCTGGAGTTTAATTGGATCCCATTTTTCTAGTTTGGCTTTTGTTGCCAATGCTTTTGGTGTTTTAGTCATGAAGTTCTTGCCTATGCCTATGTCCTGAATGGTTTTGCCTAGGTTTTCTTCTAAGGTTTTTATGGCGTTAGGTCTTATGTTTAAGTCTTTAATCCACCTGGAGTTAATTTTAGTGTAAGGTGTCAGAAAGGGGTCCAGTTTCTGCTTTCTGCCCATGGCTAGCCAGTTTTTCCAACACTATTTATTAAACAGGGAATCCTTTCCCCATTGCTTGTTTCTGTCAGGTTTGTCAAAGATCAGATGATTATAAATGTGTGGCATTGCCTCCAAGGCCTCTGTTCCATTCCATTGGTCTATATCTCTGTTTTTGTACCAGTACCATGCTGTTTTGATTACTGCAGCCTTATAGTATTGTTTGAAGTCAGGTAGCATGATATCTCCAGCTTTGTTGTTTTTGCTTAGAATTGAGTTGGCTATGCGGGCTCTCTTTTGGTTCCGTATAAAGTTTAAAGTGTTTTTTTTCCAGTTCTGTGAAGAAAGTCATTGGTAGCTTGATGAGGATAGTGTTCCATCTATAAATTACTTTGGGCAGTATGGCCATTTTGGTGATATTCTTCCTAACCATGAGCATGGAATGTTTCTCCATGCTTATCCACCATGATCAAGTAGGCTTCATCCCGGGGATGCAAGTCTGGTTCAACATATGCAAGTCTATAAACGTAATCCACCACATAAACAGAACAAAAGACAAAAAACACATGATTATCTCATTAGATGCAGAGAAGGCCTTTGACAAAAGTCAACAGCCCTTTATGCTAAAAACTCTCAATAATCTAGGTATGGATGGAACGTATCTCAAAATAATGAAAGCTATTTATGACAAACCCGAAGCCAATGTCATACTGAATGGGCAAAAACTGGAAGCATTCCTTTTGAAATCTGGCACTAGACAAGGATGCCCTCTCTCACCACTCCTGTTCAATATAGTATTGGAAGTTCTAGCCAGAGCAATCAGGCAAGAAAAAGAAATAAAGTTTATTCAATTAGGAAAGGAGGAAGTCAAATTGTCTCTATTTGCAGACAACATGATTGTGTAATTATAAGACCCTATTGTCTCAGCCCAAAGTCTCCTTAAACTGATAAGCAACTTCAGCAAAGTCTCAGGATATGAAAAATGTCCAGAAATCACAAGCATCCCTATACACCAATAACAGACTTAAAGAGAGCCAAATCAAGAACGAACTGCCATTCACAATTGCTACAAGGAGAATAAAATACTTAGGAATACAACTAACAAAGGATATAAAGGACCTCTTCAAAGAGAACTACAAACCACCACTCAACGAAACCTTGATATTTTTAAAAGCTCCCTCACATGATTATAATGTGCAGCCAGGTTTAAGTGCCCATACTGAGAGGGTAAAACAATAAAAATCCTTATGTTCATTGAATTCACATTTTAGTTTTTCTGTTCTTGTTAAGAATCTACATGATGTCTTCTCCAGACAATGTGGACACCAAGCACATGCACAATTAGGATACTCTAAATGTGTTAACTCTTCATAATATTCTCTGAGAATTCCTTTTTTAGAGGTGGCAAGGATTTGAAAAATTTTGCCTACTCAACCTCATTAATATTTAGTGAAGTGCCTAGATTAAATTGAGCTGATCACTGAACAGGTGCAAAGGGACCTGCTTAATAAATGGATAATTTCTATGGCATCAATATAACTACATTCTTTGCAGACAAATGAATATGATTTAGTTTGTATGCATGAAGCACAATTTCACTGTTGGCCCAGATATTGATCAGCAACACTAGAAATGAGGGGGCCAATCTGAAAATCTGGATGGAAAATGAAAGTATTTGTTGAGAATAAAAAATATTTGTGACTAAAAGGGTAAAACATACTATGCTGTTTAGTCTCTTTTCCATAGATAATAAGTACCAGAAAAACAGTTCAGATTATGCTGCCTAGCAGAATGAGTAAAGAACAGCAGTAATCCAATTTTTGTGGTTAAAACTGTGCCACTGATATCTTTGCTCATGCAGGCTGCTAAACTAAATGTGAACAGGAGTGTAAAACTATAAAATGAATATGATTAGTCTTTGAGCATTTCTGCCTTCTGTATTAAATTGGAAACAAGGGAAACGAAATAAACAGCAGTTACTTCTCTAAGTAGCATTATTTTTATAACATTAAGAAACAAACTGCTTCAAACAACAGAAACAATTGTTCCTGAGATCTAGATTCTGAGGCCTCATATTAAATGTGAAAATAAGCACTCATAAACAAGACATATTGACGGAATATAATTTAAACTGTGGCTCCCTGTGCATAGTCCCAGTGATTTGAAATTCATCACTAACTGAAACATTCAATGTTTCTGTCTCATAATTTATGCAGGCTCTAAAAGCCTGACATTGCTAAGAATCATGAGCCTCATAGTTCTTTATTACTTTAAGCAAACAATAGTAATGAGATGGATATAGGCAGATTGAAAGCTTGCTTGGGCGGAGAATGAATTGTAAGAGCTAGAAGCACCAAGTCAGAATAGATACATTGTTTTATGTATTAAAATTAGGGGTCTAGTTTTATGGTTTAAAAATTTATAAACGGATTGGGAAAACTATAAAAAACAAGACAAAATAAAACTGGATACTTTGACTTTAATGAAAACATTTATTAGTGAAAAATAATGTTTTAGTATGGAAATTAAAGATGAACTAAGGATTAGAACTCTCATACATTGCTGGTGGGAATGTAAAATGATGCAGCCCCTTTGGAAAAGTTTAGTAGTTCTTCAGTGTTAAACATAGAGTTACCATATAACCCAGCAATTCCACTCCAAAAAGAACTGAAAACATACATGAACAAAATGTGGTTCATAGATGTTCATAGCAGCATTATTCATAATAGCCAAACAAATGAAGTACCCAGAAAGCTCATGAACTGATGAATGGATAAACAAAATGTTTTATATGCATACAATGGAATATTATTTGGTAATAAAAAAGAATTAAGTACTAATACATGCTATGATATGGATGAAACTTGAAAACATTTTACTAGGTTAAAAAAAGCCAGACACAAAAAAACATGTAGTGCTTAATTTGCTTTATATGAAATATCTGGAATAGGTAAATCCATAGCATCAGAAAATAGACTGGTGGTTGTCTAGGGCTGGGTGGGGAGAGCTTGAGGGAAAATGGTGAGTGACTGCTGATGGGAACAGGAGTTTCCCATTTTTAGGATGATGAAAATATTCTGAAATTTAATAGCAGCAATGGTTGTATAATTCTATAACTATAGTTGACTCTTGAACAACATGGGTTTGAACTGCACAGATCCACTTATGTGGAGATTTTTCAACTAAATGCAGATTGAAACTGCAGTATTCTGAGGTTGTGAAACCACATCAATGGAGTATGAACTTTTCACATATGTGGGTTCCACAGGGCTGACTGTAGGACTTAAGTATGCACAGATTTTGATATACGTGAGGGTCCTGGAACCAGACCCCTGCATATACTGAGTGACTGCCATATACTAAAAATTACTGAATTGTACGTCTTTAAAAGATGTAGTTTATAGTATATGAATCACATCTTAATAAAGCTATTAAATAAGTGAAAAGGATGATGAACTACTCGGTGATTAAATAAGCTGAGGCTTGGGGAACAGTGGAAGTGGTATAGAATTCATCTTCTAAACAAAGGCAGTGATGGAAATGGATGGGCATGATGTAATTATAGTCAGCTGGAAAAATTATAAACTTTTTCAGCCAAAGTTTAAACAATGTAGAAAAAGAGAAATTCAGTTCATTTCTGTGAGGTTCAGGTTTAAACCAAATTGAAAGAAACAAAAAAACAAATTTAACAGTTTATTGAAATCAACAAAATAACTGTTCCTTGAGGCTATTGTATAAAATTACTAATTTGAGCATGCAATTAGTAATATCTTCGTGTACTTTTTAAAGTTGCTGAGTTGCTAATTGTGTGTGTGTATGTGTGTGTGCTTAAGAAATATCCCAAGTGAGACAGACTATGTAAGATATTCTTGCACAGGAAACTATGGAGTACATGAGTTACTTTCTGAATTATCATAATAAATATGAATTATTACAAAAAATTATCCTGCCCAGGGAATCCAAGGTATATGTTTTTTAGAGTCTTGAGCTTAAGACATTTTGAATTACAGTTTACAGTATAGATTCCTTATAATGCCTCTCCCATCATAGTTATGGAACTGAAACTTTGGTCTACTAAAAGAGAGATACTTCCTTTTCCCTTCCTACTTTCTTATTTATCTTGGCCCTCAAGTAGCCTAGTTTATAAAACAATGATTAGTCCAGGGTAGGCTATCAATATGATCATATCTTAAGGGGATGGAATTTTAATATGCACATTAATATACACTTGACATAAAAGTTTATGAGAGGCAGGAACACACTTGTGCTAGCTAATTCCACCTTAGGTGGGAAAGTCTCCAGATACACTTGGAAGGCATTTGTGTGTCTAACAAGTTGGTGAGAACATTAGGTGTAATTTGAGTCAAATATTAAAGGATTTATGTGAACTGGTGTATGTACAAGAATTTTAGGATACTGCGTATCTGCTATCATTCCAACTTACTTTGGTCAATTTTAGTAAGCAATGTAGTAAATTTTCTACATTTTCTCATCAGTTCTAATATTTATTGTCATTTCTGATTGATGGAAACCTAGGAACTCAGAGCTGGGTAAGCAATGCATTTTCCTGTATATATAGCTTTCTCAGTGCTCCATATTTTCTTTATGAGACTAATACAATCTCTAGACATGGGCCAGTGGAATTGAGAGCTACTATAGAATTCTGAAATGTGATATAATCAATTGTGCATTTGCATTTTATGAGCTGAATCTTGTGGAGCACAGTCATGGTGAACAGTAATTGTACATGTGCTTTGTGTGGACAATGTGGCTAATACGTCAACTTTCTGATTAGCATTGTAATACTGGGCATAATCATTTGGTAATTCTTAATATTAATTTTTATTTTTTTTCAGATATCTTTGGTTTGGGGCATTTGGGGTCATAAGTATATACCTCAGTGTTTCTGCAAAAATTAGAGTTCACTAGAATTCTTGTGCCCTAAATGAACAATAATAAAGGCAAAGGAAATGAAAAAGGTGAACTAAACATTATATTCCACTAAAATAAAAAATTTCTTGTTTTGGGAGGAACCAAATAAAGATGAGCTTGGAGCATCATTGTAAGAAAGCTAGGATTCATTCAGAGAAACATGGATTAGTCTTTAAAAGGACAAAGTGGCCAACATACAAAGAGGGCTGCCAATGGCCAAGTAGTGACAATTTCATATTAAAAAGCAATAGAATGATTAAAGTTAATTACAACAATGAGTTTAGAAGAAGTCCTGGTTTCATGTCAATACTGTAAATGGCATGGGCACTCAGAACTTGTTAAAAATAATTGCAGTGCGTAAACCATAATGCATGAATGTTAATACTGTCTATAAAATATATGTCAATTAACACAAATTAGATAATTGCTGCACTGGACTTCCGATGAACCACTGGACTGTAAAATACGGTGTTCTTAAAAAATACACATAAATAAAAATTTAATAATAAGAATGCTGAGTGGGAAATTAAATGGGACTCCTGAATGGGAAGTAACAAGGGAGGGTTTAAAAGGTCAACCTATTGTATAGGAGAAGGAAAGAGTATAGATATTATCTTATAGAAATAAAAGAAGTGACTTTACACATTAAATGTAAATTTTAGAGATCAGACTGACCTTTGAGAGGGGGAAGAGAGAGAGAAGAAGCAAAACAAGCAAAACTATGAAATGGTTGCATTCTCTTGGCCACAAAAATAAAAGTAGTGAAAACCATACTAAAGGTCAAACTGAGTGGAGTTATCCAAATTAAGGGTGAATTGTGTGCATTCTAATTTTGTTACAGTGGCAATAGGTCCTAAACCCCCATGGAAACGTAATAGGGGAAATATCACATTTAAATGGTATCTGTTGAGAGGTGAGGACAAATGCATTCTATATTTTTATTTTGTTTTTAAATTTCACCTTTTCTAAATATGGGGGTACAAGTATAGGTTTGTTACATGGGCATATTGCACTCAGGTGGTGCGCATAGGACTCAATAGGTAGTTTTTCAACCTACTACTAGAGCTCCTCCCTGCTCTAGTAGTCCACAGTATCAGTTATTCCCATGTTTATGTTCGTGTGTGCTCAATGGTTAGCTCCCACTTACCAGTCAGAACATGTGGTATTTGGTTTTCTGTTCCTGTATTAGGATTGTGGCATCCAGCTCCATGCATGTTGCCACAAAGGACATAATTTAATTCTTTTTCATGGCTGTGTAGTATTCCATGGTGTTTATGCACCACATTTGCTTTATTCAATCCACCACTGATGGGCACTTAGGTTCATTCCATGTCTCTGCTATTGTGAATAGTGTGGGGATGAAAATATGATTACAAGTGTCTTTTCAGTATAATGATTGATTTATTTTTTGGGGGGTATGTATCCAGTAATGGGATTGTTGAGTTGAATGGTAGCTCTGTTCTACATTCTTTAAAAAAATCTCCAAACTGCTTTCCACAGTGGTTGAACTAATTTATATTCCCACCAAAGTGTGTAACTGTTCCCTTTTCTTCACAGCCTCGACATCTGTTTTTTGACTTTTTAATAACAGCCATTATGACTGGTGTGAGATGGTATCTTATTGACACAATACCATTTGCAATAGCCACAAAGAAACTATCAATAGAATAAACAGACTACCAAGATAATGGAAGAAAATGTTCACAAACTATGCAGCCAACAAAGTTCTACTATCCAGAATTTAAATTAACATGTTAAAAAAAACCCCAAATAACCCCATTAAAAATGGGCAAAGGACAGGAACAGACACTTCTCCAAAAAAGACATACACACTGCCAACAAGCATATGAAAAACATTCTCATCATCAATAATCATCAGAGAAATATAGGTTACTTGACCTGAATGAAAGGTAAGGCCAAGGGCCAACTTTTGCAGAGATTTATGGGGGAGGCAGAGAAGTGGTGTAAATTGGCGAATCCAAGTCACGTACAAAGAGATTACTATAAACCAGCATATCTGTAAAATTCTAGTCATATTGTCTTGAATGGCAAATATTTTATTTATTCATTTCCAATTCTTAAGATTTTTGTTTCATTTTTTCTTTTTGATTGCTCAAAGATCTCCAGGATAAAATTGACTACTTACAGTGCTAACAGGCATTCTTTCTTTATCCCTAAGTCAAAGGAAAATATTCTATCATTATATAACTAAACATAATGCTTATCCCATATAAACATTTATCCAATTACAGAGATGTTATATATTTTTATTTTCTTTCTCTCTCCACTCCCATGAAGATCTTATTACTTTATACTGCCAACATTCAGTTATATTTATCCATTTTCTTTTCCTATGTTCTTCTTTTCTTCTTGCATTTTTTGAATCTTTCATTTGCTTCATTTTACTTCTGCCCTAAAATCCACCTTGAGTATTTCTTTAGGAGGGGATCTGTTTGTGATGAATTGTGTTTTGCATTTTATTTGTTTGAAAATGTTTTTATATTTATTTTGAAATAAAATTTCACTGTAAATAGAAATAGAAATTGGCTATTATTCCTTTCAGACCTTGGTTATATCATCTCATTGTTTTCAGGTTTTCCTTAATTTTTAAGGAACTCAGATATTTATAACTGTTTTAAACTTATTTTTAAGTCTTAGTTTTACTTTTTGAAGCTAATATGCTATTTTCACTCTGGACACTTTATATTTTCTTTTGTCTTTGGTTTTCAACAGTTTCATTCGAATATTTTTAGATATGATTCTCTTTGAATTGATCCTTCTAGATATTCCTGTTACTTCTGTATATCTTGATGCCTTTCAAAAGATTAGGAAATTCTTAGGAAGTACATGTTCAAATATTGCTTCTGTCCCCATCCCTCTTACCTCTTCTTGAAGTATCAAATCTTAGGCTCACCTCTTTTCTGGATCTTATTTGTAGAGGTGCTAATTGCCTTGATACCTTTTCAATGCCTTTAAATTGATACTTTCTTGTAAAATGTTTTATTTATATTATCTCTCTTTTCTCAGAGGAAGAATTGGTCAGAATCACCCATTTTGTCATTGTTATAATTCAGAATCTATGAAGTACGACTTAGTACAATCCAAATTAAGTTATTCAAGCAAAATCCTAAAAAGAGTATCTATTAGCTTGTTAATCTTTCACCTTTTAAAATCCTTAATATCATTTTATATTTCATTTATATATATTAATTTTTATATATTATAGTATAAAGCCTGTAGTGTTAATATAATCTTTGAATTTCACTAGACCATGTATCACTATATCAGAAGAGTACCCTGTGCTCTTCTAATTTCTCCAGAGGGTTTTCTCAGACAAGCTTTGTAATTCAAGCCTGGGAACGAATGGAAGAAAACATCTGCTATCACTTCACTCTTTTTATTTATTTCATTTTATTTATTTATATTTTTGAGATGGAGTTTTGCTCTTGTCGCCCAGGCTGGTGCGCAGTGGCATGATCTCGGCTAACTGCAACCTCCGCCTCCTGGGTTTGAGGCGATTCTTTTGTCTCAGCCTCCAGAGTAGCTGGATTACAGGTGCCTGCCACCACACCCAGCTAATTTTTTTTTCTTTTTTTTTTTGAATAGAGACAGGGTTTCACCATGTTGAGCAGGCTGTTCTCAAACTCCTGACCTCAGATGATCCACCCACCTCGGCCTCCCAAAGTGTTGGGATTACAGGCGTGAGCCACTGTGCCCGACCATCACTTCACTCTAATAGCATCATTTGGCTTTGTTTCTAAGCTAGCCAAAGAATATAACCAAAGTACCTGGCTATGAAATCACAATTTATTATATGGTTTTCACAATGTGATATCAAATGGAAGTGATTTTTTTCAGAGATCTCTTGACAATTATTGGAGTGATAAAATTGACATGGATTATTATCATGTCCTTATTCCAAGTGTATTGTTCAGTTCTCATCTTTAGAGTGATTTGTACCTGTCACTTAAAATGGGCATGTATGGGTTTATATAATAATGAAATTAAACCATTAAGAGTTGGGTGGCTTACAGGCTAGCTAGAAAGAGAGAGGGCATAGGATTCATAGCCACAATTTTGTAGCTGCTTATATATTCTTAGTCCCAGACTCTGAATTTATGGCTGCATCATAGAAAGACAATGTTGAACTCAAATGTTAGTAAACCCATGCCAACATCAGAAGTGGTGGGCATCAGAGGCCATGGTTTCTTCCCTGCAGTATATTAGGAACCAAAGGACATGGCAACATACTTTATTAATAAAGAACAGGTAAGGAAAATCATGGCAGATTCTACTCTGAAAGTCAGGCAAGATTCTTGTATGTGCACACCAGTAATTTCCTAATAAGTTCTGTCTTCAAAATTCAATATATTTGCATTTTTCCCCAAAACACACTTACAGGAGACAGTAATCAGAATATCAGATGAGAAATCAAGACACAAACTGTCATTCTCTATTTCTAATGTTATCTATTCAAGGATTTTTGTGACTAATAATAATAATAATAATAATTATCCTGGCAGTGAGTTAAATTCACTAGCTGTCTTATGGCCTTCTAATTAATCCTGGCAAGTTGAAAACCCAGTGAGGATTTCTACCACACAAAGAATAATTATCAGCACTCCTTTTCTTAATGTAGGTAATGGTAATAATTAGAAGCTGAATTCTTTCCTTTTTTCATTCATTATTAATTCATTAATTCACTTTTGACAATCACATACAGAACACACTTCGTGATCTAGAGACTCTCTAGTTCCCTAGAACTTGCATGTACTTGGCACTTCACTCCTGTGTCAAAAAGTCTTGCATGCCTCCATTGTTCCCTAATGGCTTTAAATAGACTTCAAAAAAAAAAAAAAAAACTTACCTGTTGTTTTAGTTCATTGCTTCTAGTTGTTCTTAGCAGGAGGTTGATTCTGACTTATAATAAACCACAGGAAATACTCAATTTTCAGGATAGTGCAAGACCATAAAAAGGACTGTGCAATTTGAAATCATGCAATATGATTTTAGTACCCAATGGGAAAAATTGTGATTATTCTATGACCTTTGAAAATTCTTATCAAAATATTAAAACTGTCGTCTTTTCATTTATAAATGTAGAGGGATAAAAATAGTCAAACAAATGTTTATTTAATACCATGTAAATTAAAATATTAGTGACATTGAGAATTAAAGTATTATTTCTATGTAAACAACTTAACCAGAACAGTTTGAACAGTGCTAGCTTTCTCTTTATAAAACTTATGAAACATAGCAGGAGTCTTTTCTCTGCCATGGGGAATTGCTATACTATTTTTTTTCTAAGATTGGATCAATTTCCAACATTTCATCCTTTGTTCATTAAATATTATGAAATATCTCCAAGAGTTCCTTTAATGTGAATATTTTTGCTGGCATCACTTCCTCTGGGACAGCATTATTCTTTATGTCATGACTACTTCTATCAATTATTCCATTAAGTTTACCTTTACCAACTTTCTCTGGCCATTTAACTGGATTCCCTCAAATAGTAGTGTTATTATCATTCCCATGGTCAACTGTTTCTTCCATAAATCCATATACATTCTATTTGAATTTCACTTCCAGCATTATTACTCTTTGCTTCTTTATTTCACTTACATTTTGTAGCTCAATTCCCTCTTTGGATTATCCATTTTTGTAAAGTGTTACATGGGTTTATCATGGGAAAAAGAAGGAGGCAACACAACTATGCACTTTGCTGTCTGTGTGAGTACTGAATGCCCAATAATCACTGACAGGCTTTGAAAGAAGAGATGTGAGTTGTTACTTGTCATGAGATGTAGTGTTATTTACATCATGTGTTATTCAGATCTGTAGACTGAAGTGCTGACAAAAAGGTTATACTTTAAGCAATTTCTCACAGCTAATATACTATGACAATTGAAATTTGAAAGGTGTCTGGGACTGGTGTTATTTAGCTAAATTATGGTAACTGAAAAGTGTGTAGATCAGGACCATGTGAAGGAAGGACTGTATATATATAAAAGCATATTTCACCTGATGAAAACATCTTACTATAGGTGAGACTTGTTTTGGTGAAGTCACCATGAAAATGCACTTTACTTAGGATTCTAACCAAATATGTCACCAGACAAAGAAAAATTCAGTAGCTTAAGTTTAGTGGCTTGCTAGCATCTTGGTATTCTTGGCCCCTCTTTTTATAATGAGAGATTCCTTTATTCAATATTTAATGAGGCACTGGGTTTAGAGTACGGTATTGGACAAATAGAATATTTAAAATATCAAACTTCACAGATCAGAAAAGTGAAATTATTTGTAAATGTTAATGGAACCAAGAGATTTCACTTGACTAAAAGGGGAGTTAGCCAGATGGAAGATTATGAATAAAATGATCCAAGACTATTGCAGTTGTCAGTAACTGCAGTGAAAGAGAGAATGGTTTTGCTGGATGCCAGCTATGGTGCCACTATAAAGATGAGCCAACTGAACTGCCAAAATTTTATAGTTTTCATCTGGTAAATTCATTACTTATAATTTTTTGCTGAGGTAGTATTGTAGGAATTTCATTTATTATATGGAAGTCAAACAAAATATGCACCATCATATGATATTGTGAAATTAACTATGTGGCATGGAATAAATAATGCTTTATAACTTAACCTGTTACTATCACTGCTGACTCATTGAATGACAGCAGAAAGCCAGTTAATTTTTTTTAATGTTTCAGTTTCCAAGATGTTTAAGAGTGATCATAAGAGCTTGCCCACATTGTGAAGATGGGGAATTTATAAAGGTGGGGTTCTAAAGTATTTGGAAAATTTTAAGGTGTTAAACTTATTTTAAATCTATTTGCTAAGTTATTACTTGAATGAAACCATTGTAGTAGTAGATATTTCCTAAATTTAATAATTGTTATAAATGTTATATGCATGCTCAGATAAATTTTATTTGGTTATCAATGCCAAATTGTTTCATAAGGGGTAATAATATGAATAACATGACTTCTAATATTGAGGCAATATACTTGTACTTTTAAGTGCTTTTTAAAAGGTTGTATGTATTAGATTGAAACACATGACTCCATTTTTGTAGGTCAAAAACGTTCAAGTATTGGGAATTTCATATAGTTTAATGTAAATAAAAAGTCAAGGAAGAATTTGATTTCTATTCTTTATCCTAGCTAAGGCTTTTTTTTTTTTTTTTTTTTTTGAGATGGAGTTTCGCTCGTTACCCAGGCTGGAGGGCAATGGCACGATCTCGGCTCACCGCAACCGCCGCCTCCTGGGTTCAGGCAATTCTCCAGCCTCAGCCTCCTGAGTAGCTGGTATTACAGGCAGGCACCACCATGCCCAGCTAATTTTTTGTATTTTTAGTAGAGACGGGGTTTCACCATGTTGACCAGGATGGTCTCGATCTCTTGACCTCATGATCCACCCGCCTAACCTCCCAAAGTGCTGGGATTACAGGTGTGAGCCACTGCGCCTGGCCCTCTAGCTAAGGCTTTTAATCTCTAAGTCCCAGTTTCTCAACTATAAATTGGGTGTGATGCAATCTGCCCTTCCAAAAAGTAAAAAGTATTTTTCTCTCTTGTTTTATCCCTCTATGTATGTCTGTCTCCTACCTGCCTATCTATACATTATTATAGATCTTTTATTTATTGCCTGTGTGAAACTGACCAAGTTACTTAACATCTCAACTTCAACCTTCAAATATAAAATTGAAATGATAAAAATAGTAAATACTAAATTGAACTGCTGTTCAGATTAAGGAGGCAAACATGTTAAGTATTTAAAATAGAACTTGGTACATAGTACATGTTTAACAAATATAAAATATTTTTATAACATTAGCACAGAAATTAAGCATCATTCCACATGTTTAACGTTATCATTATATTTTTATCTAGTCAGAAAACTTTCTGTTGTGAGGCAAGGTCTTGCTTTGATTACTGAAGTATTCTAATGAATAAAAAACTATATCTGCCATTCAATTGTACATAACTAAGCCGTTTAAATGATTAACTGAATTAATATTTAAGAAAAATTCAATTACCTTTGACTTCCAAATCATTCAAAATATAATTTGTTCATCTAGTGCTAAGAAATTACTTCAGAATACTATAGAGCCTGAGGGTCTGTCTTATAACCATATGTTATTATTGCATTATGGGTGTGCAGATGATTCAATTAATGGAGAATGTTAGTTAATAGAGTATTTGTTAAAACAGATTGTATGGTATTGTCTAATTGATTCTTCTTTAATTGTTTAAAAAGAATTTCTCTTTTTCATTATTGGCAGGCATAGTTTTTTTTTTTCTGGCTTAACCTGTTCTCCATAAGTGATTATCTAAATTGAATGACTCATATTGCAAGGTAACTGCTGTAATGCTTTTACTACAAATGTCTGTGATACCAATTGGAAGAGCACTGGTATCCATGTTAATCTTGTCCTCTTTGAAAAGCAATGGTGCCAAAGCTGCTTTGTTTACCTCCATTTGACCACACTCAAATCCATCTGGCTTCTGACTCTTGGATCCATCTCTGCTACTAGTGACTCTGCTTCTCTCATTGGACTGGATGCTTGTTTCTAGCCAACCTGGCTTTAACTCTTGGATTTATCTCAAGAACTTTGGCTTGTATTTGGACAAGGATGCTCTTCAGGGGGCCCTGAATATAATTATTTCCTCACAATCTGTTTCCTTGGCCAATTAAGGCTGGACTAGCAACAGACTGGGCTTGACTGGCCAGAAGATTCACCTAGTGCAAAAAAAATCTCTGAAAGATGGAGGCTTTCATCAAGGCTATATCAGAAGATTTAAACTTATGCAGAATCATTTCTTTTAACAGCCTTCTATTACACTTTGGGGGAAACAGAATTTGTGAGTCAAAATAGATGATTGAAGCTTTCAAAGAAAATCATTCAGTAGGACCCTTGTCTTATACCATATATGAAAATCAACTCCAAATGGATTAAAGACTTCAATATAAGACCTGGTACTGTAAAAATTCTAGAACAAAAGCTCCATGACATTGGTCTGGGCAACAATATTGGAATTTGACTTCAAAGTGTATAGGATTACGTCAAAGTAAAAACCTTCTGCGCAGTAAAGAAAACATTAACAGAGTGAAGAGGTAACCTATAGATTGGGAAAAAGTATTTGCAAACCCATATTTAATAAGGAGTTAATATTAAAAATAAATAAGGAGCTCAATGGCAAATTAATAAATAACCCAATTTAAAAATGGGTAAAGGACCTGAATAGAAATTTCTAAAAAGACATAAAAATGGCCAATAGGTATATGAGAAATAGTCAACATTGCTGATCATTAGGGAAATGCAAATAGAAACCAAAATTATATATCACCTCACACCTGTCAGACTGGGTATAATAAAAAAAAGGCAAAAGATAATAAACATTGGTAAGAATGTAGGGAAAGAGAAACCCTTGTACACTGTTGGTAGAAATGTAAACTAGGACAGTCATTGTGGAAATCTCTATGGAGGTTCCTTGAAAGACTAAAAATAGAATAACCATATGATCCAGAAATCTCACTCCTGGGTATATACCCAAAAGATTTGAAAACACTGTGTCAGAGATGTCTGCACTCTCATGTTTACTGCAGTGCCAATAACAATAGCCAAGTTATAGAATCAGGCTAAGTGACAATCCACAGATAACTGGATAGAGAAAATGTGGTATATATACAAAATGGAATACCATTAACCTTTACAAAATAAGGAAAATCTGTCATTTATAGCAACATGGATGGAATTGGAGAATATTTTTCTAAGTAAAATAAACCAGGCACAGAGACACAAATATATGTTTTCAATTATATCTGGAATCCCTAAAACAATTAAACTCATAGACTCAGAGAGTAGGATGGGGGTTATAGAGGCGTGGGTGGGGGAAATGAGGAAATAATGGCCTACGAGTACAAAGTCTGTGTTTGACAGGAAGAATAAAGTTTTTTTTTTGAGCTCTATTGTACATTGTCGTGAATATAGTTCATAATAGTGTATTGTACATTGCAAGATTGCTAAGAAACTAAATTTCAAAGTTCTTACCACAAAAATAAGTATTTGAGGTGATAGATATGTGAATTAGGCTTAACTTAATTATTCCACATTGTATTTATACATCATAACATTATTTTGTATCTAGTAATACATACAATTATAAATTGACAATTTACAATAACAATTTTTAAAGAGGGGTCATTTGACCCAGATGGTTAAAAAAAAAAAAAGAAACAAGTATAGAGTTCTATTTTAAACACTCGATTTATGTGTCTGACTGACTATTTCTCTGTTCTGTAGTCTACGGAATACCATATCAGAAAATGTAGCCATATGTTTCTCCCTCTGCTGTAAATGCCTGGCACAATGACATCATCTATCAACCTTCATAAATACTGTTGGTCTTCTGTATCTACAGGTTCTACATCCATGGATTCAGCCAATAGGGGATTGAAAATATTCTGAAAATAAAACAATAAAATAACAATACAGCAATGAAAATAATACACATTTTAAAACCAACACAGAATAACAACTATTTACATAGCTTTTACGTTATATTAGGTATTGTAAGTAATCTAGAGAGGATTTAATACATATAACAGGATGTACACAGGTTATATACATACACTCTGCCATTTTATTACATAAAGGACTTGTTCATCCATGGACTTTGGTATCCACCAGGTTGTAGAACCAATCTCCCACAGATACCGAAGGACAACTGTGTTTGTTAGAGAAGACTTCTCATTTCTGCCACTCAGAAGAAATTACAAGCAACAAAATCTTAAAGAGACAAATTAGAGAGCTTTCATGATATTTGAGGTCAATTTTCCAACAAGCATTCTTTGCAGGTATGATTAAATTCTGTGTGGTTTTCAACTATCAACTTAGAAATGAAGAGTTTCTCATTTTTTATATGTCTGACATAAAAAGCTAATGGTTTCAAATGATAAAATACAATAAAAATTGTTGACATTTTCTGTTTTCAATTAGCAATATTGTTTTAAGCACTTACTTTGAAGTACAACTTCGCATGTTTATGACATTTATAAATGAAAGCATTTGGCTGACTGATTTTAATGGTTGAATCATGAGAGATGCAAATTTCAGAAAAGTGAAAACTGCTATTTATTTTTCTATTATGCAGTCTTGTTAGTATTCCGGTATAGCCATTTGTTTTAAACATGTCAACTTTCTTTAATTGTTTCACTTAGCAATCACTACTTGCTCTATGCTCTTTAAGTGATCTGGGAACATGTGTAGGCTAAAGCCAAGGTTAGCGTTCTGAATATGGGAACAAGATTTGAATATATTTTTAAGGTCAAATAAGGTATGGTATGAGACTGACCTGAAGCTGGGGGGAGGTCATATTCACAAAGAATTCCAACCAAGTACAAGACCCAAGCAGATAAGTACTGGTACATGGCATATGTTAAGGTGCTTCAGAAATGGTAGAAGCTCAAGAGAATAAATTTAATGAGGAAGTCCAGTAGTGTGTTTTGGGGAGCCAGACTCTAGAAAACTAGGACGTAGGCAAAGACAGTGAGGTTAGAAGACAGGCTACAAGAACAGTGCTAAGATGTAATAAAATATGATTAGAGGGGCCGGGCGCGGTGGCTCAAGCCTGTAATCCCAGCACTTTGGGAGGCCAAGGCAGGTGGATCACGAGGTCAACAGATCGAGACCATCTTGGTCAACATGGTGAAACCCTGTCTCTACTAAAATTACAAAAAATTAGCTGGGTACGGTGGTGCGTGCCTGTAATCCCAGCTGCTTGGGAGGCTGAGGCAGGAGAATTGCCTGAACCCAGGAGGCGGAGATTGCGGTGAGCCGAGATCGCGCCATTGCACTCCAGCCTGGGTAACGAGAGCGAAACTCCGTCTCAAAAAAAAAAAAAAAAAAATATGATTAGAGGACAGTGAAGGGAATCCAGTTACCAAGGACTCAGAGGAAACAAAGGGCTAAGCCAAGTTTGATATTGTTTTCCTGAACTGATTAATAATGTTGCCTCTGCACAAAAATTAGTCCAGGATAATGGGGAAACGATAGACCTAGATGTGAGGAAGAAAAATGTTTACTCTGTTAAAATTTTATAATTAAGGAAGTGAAACAGACTATTGTAACATAAACCTTGTCTAGGATGCTGGCAGTGAAGGAGGAAATTCAAAGGTGAATTCAAAATGCCTGGTGAGGGAAGAACTGATTGAATTTGCAGATTAGTTGGAGGTGGAGAAAATGTGAGCTTTTTAAGCTTAGTGCACCTGGGACCAGTTGATAGAAAAAAAATAGATACATATAAGCCAATCAGAGATACTCTTTGGGATGTGGGGGATCAGTTTTGTGTTAAGCATGCTGAGTTAAGTGTGATTGTGGAAACAGTTATGAACACAAGTGAGCCATGTGAGGAAAAATATTGCATTATGAATATTATTTTATTTTTTATGTAACCATTTGTTGGCATCAATAATTTTCCATCACTTGCAGTTCTGAGTGCACTATTGAGATAACAGAAAAGGCGAAACATTTAAGTTTATAAAGAATATTTGTCCATTATTCTTATGACCAATTTGAAATTAAATGACAGTTGAATATACATTATTTTAGACAAAGGAACAAATTCACTAAAAATATAAAATATTGAGACTCTAGGCAACTCCAGGGGGATGTCATTTATACCACAGCATATATGAGAAAACATTCTAGAATTGTACATTGCACAAATACCTAAATACCTATCTGAGTAGCTATCCTCACTGTTATCAGATAAGGTATTCATAAATACATTTTAAAATAAAATAAGTTATGATTTGAAAGTAAATATAACAAATTAGAAAATGAAACAAAATATTCTCTTTGTGTCAAACAAATTTTAAGCCTAAGAACAAAGCCCCAAATGTAGGAAAACTATATGAAGAAAATTACAAAACTTCTTAGTAGAAGAATAAGCTAAATGGAGACACATAGACTATTTTCCTGGATGGATGTTTCAGTGTGATAAAGACGGTCATTTTATCTCAAGTCAATCTATGCATTTAACACAATTACCACAAAAAATCCCAATGACATATTTCTTTTTCTGCATCTGAGAATAAGGATTCTAGAATTTATCTGAAAAACTAAACATATGAGAATAGCACAGACAGAATTTAGAAAAAATATGTATAGAGTAATATGTAACATTTTGGTAGTACTTAATTTTACAAATATATTGGAAAACTACAGTGGCCAAAATAAGTATTGGCCTACAGATTGATAGATAAATGACTTCTGAAAAATTGAAAATATAGAAAAATGTAATTTTACACATAAATGTATCATACTATTATGTGTCGGCATTTCAAATCAGCATTAAAATATTAGATTAGATTATATGTTATGCATTACAAATGTATTGGAAAACTATAGTAGCCACAATAAATATTGGTATACAGATTGATAGATAAATGACTTCAGAAAAAATGAAAATACAGAAAAAGATGTAATTTTACAAATAAATGTATCATACTATAATGTTGGCATTTCAAATCAGCATTAAAAGATTAGACATTAAATGCTGTAGAAAACAGGTTAAGTATGTAAGATGAATAATAAACTTAGATGACTATATAATACCTTAAATAATATAATTTTGACAGGAAGGAGGGTTTTCATGAAGGAAGAACATGACAGTAAACAATCCATAAAAACTATAAACTTGAGTAGCTAAGTATTAATAATGTCTCGCTACTTAAAATTATAAAATCTACTGAAAAATACAGCCTCATGCAACAGGCAGAAAGCCTTATCCCATAATAAAAGTTCTTACTTATAATTAGTTAGAAAAAAATGAATTCTTGTAGCAAAAGATGCTAAAAATACGAAGATGTAATCCACCAAATACAAAGACAAAATACAAAGTTCTAAAGTCCCAAATCATTTGGGTAATAAAAGAATTTGAAATTTGTAACTGTGTCAATATAACCTTAATACTGAAACTTTACAAAGACATAACAAGAAAGAAATATTACAGTGCAATCTCTCACATAAAAGTAGATGAACAAATTCTAAATCAAAATGTTAACATATGTGTTGTAGGTTAAATTGTGTCTGTCCCAAATTCCTGTTGATATCCTATCCACTTAAAATGTAACCTTATTGGGAGATAGGGTATTTACAGAGGTAATCAAATTCAAATGAAGACATTAGGGTGGGCCCTAATAAAAAATGACTTGATTCTCTGTAAAAAGAGAAAATTTGGAGACAGACAGGTATAAAGGGAGAGGGAGAACACCAAGTAAACATAAAGACAGCTATCCACAAGCCATGGAGAAAGGCCTGAAACAGATCCTTCCTTCATAGCTCTCAGAAGGAACTCATCTTGCCTGAACCTTGATTTTGGACTTCACACTTCTAGAATTGTGAGACAATAAATTTCTGTTGTTTAAGCCACCCAATTTATGGTACTTTGTTATGCCAGCCCTAAAAAATGAATACAATATCTAATCCAACAATACAGAAAAAGGATGATATATTACAAATGAAAAGGATTAATATTCCTTGGATACAATGTGAGTTTTTTATTCAAAAATTAGTGTAATTTGGTACATTAATAAGAAAGGGAAATAAATCATGAGATAATCTCAGTAGACGTAAAAAATTGACAAGTACAACAACTACAAATAATTTTAAAAATATTAGTAAGTTAAAGATATCAGGGAAGCTCATCATTTGATGAAGAACATCTACACAAGTTGTACAGCAGTGCTTATAGTTGATGGCAAACTATTGAAAGCTTTCCCCCAGAAATGAGAAATGAGACAAGGATGCTTGCTTTCATACCTCTATTTAACATAATAAGGGAAGTTGCCAATGTAACAAGTCAAGAAAAAGAAGTAAAATGCACATAGATTAGAAGAAATAAAAATGAATACAGACTGGAATGGAAGAACTAAAAGTAAGAAAAACTCAAAAACATCTACAGATAAAATTACTTAGCAACATACAAAATATGTAAACAAATCAATTATATATGGCAGAAATCAACACATAGAAAATGGAATGTTAAAAGATACTATTTAAAATATCAAATACCTGGGGGTGGGGGAACATCAAAATATATTCAAGTCCTCTATGCAAAAAACTATAAAACATTGTCAACATAAGATAAAGAAAACCTAAATAAATGTTTAGGGATGGAAAATTTCATGTTCCTCGATGACAATTCTCCTCAACTTACTTTATGAACTGAATGCAATCACAGTTAAAATCCTAGCAGATTATTATATTGATTTATTTTTGGGAGACTCTGATTCATATGAGAATCAAATGGCCCAAAATAACCAAGGCAATCTTGAGATAAAACAAAGCTGAAGGACATTCACTCCACATATCAAGATCTATTATAAAGCTGTAATGATTACAACAGTCTGGTGTTGATGTACAGGTAGATAAACTAATCAGTAAAACAATAGCCCAGAAACAATCCCACACACACATGTTATGTGATTTATGACAAATATGACATTATGGTGCAGTGGGAAAATAATAGTTTACTAAATGCTGTTGAGTGTATTCATTATACAGATTGAAAAAGGCATGTCTGTACTAAAAAGAGTAAATGAAAAACACTTCCAGATGGATTTCAGCACTAATTATGATATGAAAACTACTATAATTTTAGGAGACGACATAGGAAAACATCTTCATGATTCTGGAGTAGTCAGAGATTTTCAAACAGGATATGAGAAATACTACCCAATAAGGAAAGAAAAATGATATAGTAGGGCATATGAGAATGAAGAACTCATGTTCATTAAAAGACACCATTAAGAAAGTAAAAATGCAACCCAGAGACTGTAAGAAAATATTCTAAGGCTAGGCATGGTAGCTCACGCCTGTAACCCCACTACTTTGAAAGGCCAAGGTGGCTGGATTGCTTGAGGTCAGGAGTTCAAGACCAGCGGGTCCAACATGGTGAAACCCCATCTCTACTAAAAATAAAAATTAGCCAGGCGTGGTGGCACATGCATGTAATCCCACCTACTTGGGAGGCTAAGGCAGGAGAATCACTTGAACCTGGGAGGTGGAAGTTGCAGTGAGTCAAGACGGTGGCACTGCACTCCAGCCTGGGTGACAGAGTGAGACTCTGTCTCAAAAAGAAAAGAAAAGAAAAGAAAACTCTCAATACCTATGTTCAACAGAGACTGGTATCTAGTATATACACCAACTTTTATAAATTAATTAAAAACTATATTACAATAGAAAAAATGGGGAAAATAATTGAATGAGGGCATCATGAAAAAGGACATCCAAATGGCAAAAATATATACATAAAAAGGCACTAAATCATCACCAAGTGTCAGAGGAAAAGGGGAAAGGGAACAAAGAGCAGATTTTGCTTTACCATAAGCCTTTTCACAAGACTATTTACTGCTTATGTCTCATTGGCCAGAACTGTACCACTTGGTTAACCTTAGCTGTAAGGAAGGTTGATCTTGGGAGTATTTGGCTTTTCCAAGTTCTGTTGTTTAAGTGGTCAGTGAGAAGGAGGTTGTATATTGGCAGTGAATAGTGTCTGTCACAGTGTGTGACAGAGTCAAATGAAATGTCTACGAGGTGTATTGAAAGTACAGATCTGGAGCTCAGCCAAGAGGTCAGTCTGGAAATAATAATTGAGGTTCATAATTATGCATATAGTATTTAAAATCTGTGACTATGGTTATGATCACTAAAGAAGAGTGGTCTGAGTGAGTAGACAGCTTAAGATACATTACAGCTGTAGACAGAAATTTAAGAATCTGGAAAAGAGAGGAAATCACAAAGGAGTGTGGAAAGTGGCCAGAGTGGCAGAAAAACAAAATCAAGAGAGAATAATGTATAGGGAACAAGGGATCTGGGGAGTAAGGGGAAGTGGATTTCAAGGAGAAATGAGGCAACACTTCATATACTAATGCTGGATTAAGATAGGCAAAGTATAAAAGAGTACTCTTTAAATTCAAGAAGATGCAAAAGTGCTAACTTAGGCTAATCAAAATACTGACTTCAAAATATACTACAAAACCATAGGGACCAAGATAGCATGGTACTGGCATAAAAGCAGACACAGAGACCAATGGAACAGAATAGAGAACCCACAAATAAATCCACTCATTTAGTGCCAACTCATTTTCAGCAAAGGTGTCAAGAACATACACTGGGGAAAGGATGGTCTCTTCAATAAATGATGCTGGGATAACTGGCTAGCCATATGCAAAAGAATGAAGCTAGACTTCTGTCTCTCACCATATAGAAAAATCAAAAACAGGTTAAAGAATTAAATCTAACAGCTAGAACTATGAAACTATTAGAAGAAACATTGGGTAAATGGTCCAGGATATTGGTCTGAGCAAAGTTTTTTTTTTTTTTTTTTTTTTGTAAGAACTCAAAAGCACAGGCAGCCAAATGAAAAATAGACGAATGAGATTATATCAAGTTAAAAAGCTTCACACAGAAAATAAACCGATCAACAGAGTAAAGAGACAAACTACAGAATGGGATAAAATACTGGTAAACTATCCATCTGACAAGGGATTAATAATCAGAATAGATAAGGAATTCAAATAACTCAATAGCAAACAAAAGAAAACAAAATCAACAACAACTCAAATGATCAAATTTATTTAAACCTGGGCAAATGATCTGAAAAGACATTTCTCAAAAGCATATATACAAATGACCAACAGGTATATAAAAAATGCTCAACATTACTAATCATCAGAGAAATGCAAATCAAAACCACAATGAGATATCATCTCATCCCAGTTTACACAGCTTTTATAAAAAAGACCAATTAACAGATGCTAGTGAAGATGCAGAGAAGGGGGAGCCCTTGTTCATT
Organism: Callithrix jacchus; assembly: GCF_049354715.1. Taxonomy (NCBI): domain Eukaryota; kingdom Metazoa; phylum Chordata; class Mammalia; order Primates; family Cebidae; genus Callithrix; species Callithrix jacchus. Next base: position 26,537,301 of record NC_133524.1, read on the forward strand.
CTTGATGGATGTAAATTACTATGGGTACTTTGGAAAACAGTATGTAGGTTCCTCAAAAAATTAAAAATAAAACTATCATATGATCCAGCAATTCCACTACTGCATCTATATCCAAAAGAAAAGAAATCAATATATCAAAGAGATACCTGCACCCCCATGTATATTACAAAACTATTCACAATAGCTAAGATATGGAATCAATTTAAGTGTCCATCAATAGATGAATGGGTTAAGAAAATGTGGCATATATAGACCTGCAAAATTATTTAGCCATAGAAAAATAATGAAATCCTGCCATTTACAGAAACATGAACAGAACTGGGAGGTTGTCATGTTAAGTGAAATGATACAGTTATCTTGATTTGATCATTATACATTATATGAATATATCAAAATATCACATGCACCTCAAAAATATTTACATCTATTATGTATAAATAAAAAAGACTTGGTGAGTTAAGGGCATTTTCACTACAGTTCTGTATTTTATGTTAAAGTGTATAAAGTTTTTGTTTGGCTTGGCATGATTATTCAGATGAAGCTGAGACAAATTTCAAAATTTCACAACTGTTATACTTTGGTAATGGCCCCTAGCATTGTGTGCCACATTTTAAGTCCTTAATAGTCACTTGTGCAATTTGTTGGGACAAACTGGGAACCTGTTAAATGTGTAGTCTGACTGTTGCTTTGTTAGTCTGATCAAAAGTGGGATTTATACTAGAATGGTTCTCAATATTTTCACTGAAAGTGACAATTCTTTTTTCCTCCCTGGTTTCCTAATAGCTATAAAAGATGCTGGGCATGGACATGGATTACAGTGTTAAGTTCAAAAGAAAAACGAGTCATTTGTCTTATAGCACACTCATCAATTCAGACCCATATCCCTGCTAACAGTTCTGATTTTCACAGGTACTATAAATGTACTAAATAGAAATGAAAAACAAAATCTCTGGGCTGAACAAAACTATTGCTTTTATTGAGATTTTGTGCTATCAATGTCATTAAAAAAAAATCCCCTGCCTCTTTTGATTAAATAAACAAGTTATAAGTACTGTAAGCTAATTCCCAGCATAGAGGGAAATCAACTAGGTGAATGTTGAGTATTGCTTTCCAACTATATTAAGGGGAAAATATCTATAAGTTAATTTGTCTCAATGAGCATTTTCTACTTCATTTTTTAAAAATATTTAGTTTAGGTTGCATTGCATTTTATATTTTATTTCTCCTAGTTGTCAACTTGTTAAACTTTCTTTTTCAAATCGTCAGGTAGTAGATTCTTTGGTGGATATAAAATAATTGACATAAAAGAACAAACTGAATAATTAGAGTGAAAAATCACCTTTCTAAGAGCATACAAATGTTATAAACAGAGTGGTTTGCAGAAACCTGGGATTCCATCTCCATGCTCACAAATTTAGTTCCTGGTCTCCTGTTTCTCTTAGTAAAACATCATATCTCCTTCCTTGTACTTTCTGGTACCCAGAAACACCTTCAATTTAAAAAATATTCTTTTAAAGTTATACTTTTCCTTTCTGTAAAAAATTTCTCAAACATTGCTAAAACCTGGTATCAGAAAGATAAAATTGGGTATGCATAGTTGTTTATCAGTTGATTATGCCATGTGATATCTGGAGGACTAGATGATTAAAAACACTTTGGTCTTGAATTTTATCAACATGAAGATCTAGTCAAATATATGTTCCAGAGTCTTCGTTGCCAGTAGAAGTTTGCTAGTTTGGAAAATATTGTAATCATAATAGTCTTTTTATACCATTTTAAAATGCTGGTCATCATAAGAAATAATTATCATATCTTAATAGCTTCATATGACCCAGCAAAGGCTATTTTGTTGTCTGAGAACATAGTTTCTGAGAAGGTGGTCTTTGCCAAATCACAAGATTTCATAAGGTTCCGTATTAAAATGGCACAACTTAGAGAAATAGTGTGCCCCATAACTTCTGCTCACTTATGATTTCTCTTGTGACAATATAAGTATTCCTCTTTATATAGCCATTAATGTATTTTGCCCTTTTTTCCTCTCATTTAATCAGTTTATATTTAGGTATATTTAAATGAACATGTTATGTTTGAGCAATTCACAGAAGGAATTGAACATGGCATTGCTCTTCAGATTCATTTATTTCTTTCCTCCCTTCCTTTTTTTTCTTTCTTCACATTTCCATCTCTTCCTCCCTCCCCTCCATTTTTCTTATTTATTTTTGTCCTTAATTTAACAAAAATATATCAAGCATATACTATGAACACTAGACTCAACAGAAAAAGAGAAATAAAGTACAGGCCTAGCCTGAAAGGCACTTAGAGCCTGACTGCTTTCTTTAACAGGTTCCTTAGGTCTACACAATAAAAGCCTGGTTTGTTTAGGAAATTCTTTACTTTGGTTGAGATTTTGAAAATTATGAGGACCATCTTCGAAGTGCTTCAAAGCATTCCAAAGCACTTTTGTAATAATATAAGTAACTCTAACCTGAAGATCAGCTAGATCACAGAATGAGTGAACTTTATTAGCTTGGTTTTCTTTCTTCACCATATTTATTTTAAAATGAGAAAACTCTTAAGAATATTCATCAACACAGCCAAAATCATCTTTGCCCTTGTCCCAATTGATATGATTTTATGCATTTTTGTCTCATCATTACAATGACACACTCTAGCTCCTTTTCACTATGTGGTTTGGCAAGGAATGATTAGAAAATGTGAGAATTAAACATTCTATCTAAAATAGTTGTTATTTTTCTATTTATAGTCTAAGACCTTTTTTATTAATGATTTATAAGAACATGAGGAAATTTAGTGGTATTCTATGCTGATATCAAGAGCTACAAACTTAAATTTTTGTAGGTACATCTTTGCTTTAGTGACACAGAGTTAAGTGATTTTGTGAAATAGATGAATTAGGGTTCAACAGGAGTCAGAGTTGCTGTTTCATTTTATAAAGTCAAATGGTTTTTGTTTTGGTAGAATTTAGATTTGCTGCCCTTCATGCTTGCTTTGCCTTAGAAATTTGAAATGGCAACTGACTACTAGGTTTCTAATGAGCTATTTATTTCTAAGACGGCTGAAGGGCTATCATACCGGAAAAAGAACTGCTTTCTGGCAAGATGGTCACTGCATAATTCGAAAGTTCTATTCTCACTATGCTTTGGACAATTGTTGCTATCATATTATTACCATTTTAAAGTGCTGCTCATGATTCAAAAATACTTCTAATGTCTTAATAGCTTCATGTAACCCAGGAAGGACTACTTTGTTGTCTGAGAATACAGTATCCGGGCAGGTGGTTTTTGTCAGACCACAGGATTTGATTTGGAGATTGTAGCATGGAAGTGTTTTATGTGAAGCAGAAAAGAAGACTGTGCTTCCAGGTGCAAGAATTATATAGATACAGAGCATTTGAGGACGAAAAAGACTAAGACAGCACTGGGGTAGAAAATAAATAGGTCAGATCAGAGGTTAGGTGCATAATTTTTATGAAACATTATAAAACCTGTATGTTTCTGACTGCTTTGAGTCCCTATAATCATGCTAAATAATACCAGCTCCCTTTTTTTTTTTTTACCCTGAGTGCTTATGTACGAGAATATGCATATTCTGCAAAGTTGATAAGCCTTATTTTGACCACATATAGAAACAAATGAGTGTACATGAGGGGGAAGAATCAGAAAGAGAGAGCAAGAGAAGGAAAAAAGGAAGGAGGAAAGGGAGGGAGGGATGCATAGAGGGTACAAGTTGTGGGATTGCCCTCTGTACTTTTATTCTGTATTAGTGATGTTCAGAAACCAGAGATCTAATTTTAAATAAAATTATTCAAATAAATTTTGTTTGAAGTTAACAGAAAAAAAGAGATAAAGTACTTGCTAAATTTCACTACTCAGAGATAATGGTTTTTAACTTATTTTTTATAGCACTTTAATATATTCCTTAGTAACTCGAAAAGAGTACATTTGCTTCTCCCTCTGTTTTTTGATTTATCATCTTTAAGCAATATCCATTGACTCTGAGTTATGAAAGAGGAAGATTAGCTTCCTTGTGTTATACATCAGCCTCCTCATCTATATATGGGTTAAATTCAACTTTTGGTTTCTCTTATTATATTTCATAATTTACCTAAACATACATTTCTTTCTTTGTAATTTTAGAAAGTGTCTCTTGATTCCCTGCTATGTCAAATAAAAAACTTAGCCCCCTCCCACCACCATTACCCTTCAGCTTTACTCTGGTACTTTTTATTAGTTAAAGCAGCACTTTCACATTGTCAAGGTATATAAGATGTGTGTACTGATTTTTCATGCTTTTGGTCACTTCTAATAAAAAATCAAAACTAAAAAATGACATTTACAGAATCCAGAAATGTGGCTTCCAACACCAGCCTACATATGGTTATTTCAATCAGGAGGAAAGGGGAAAGACTGGAGCAAACTTGTGAGTTCTTTGGTACAGGTACTCACAACCTCTGCCCACATTTCATTGGGAAGCACTTAGATGTGATCATACCTAACTTCAAGAGGAGTTGAGATGAGTGCTAATCTGAGAAATCTGGTTTATGTCTCATTTGGCACATGCACACATGTATGTGGATGTGTATGATCAATTCCAAGAGGTGGGAGTTGTTTGGTAAAACAGCATTTGTATTTCTAAATTAGACAGATATTGCCAGATTGTTCTCCGTAGGGGCTCTCCCAGTTGATATTCCCACTCAGTGTATGAGAATGTATGTTTCACCATATCTTCAAAGTAGATACATTTTTAAAATGTTTGATTTTTGCCAATTGAAAAGATGAAAAATGGTATATTAATGTAGTTTTAATCTGCAGTTTTATTTTGAGTGAGTTTGAGCATTTTTATGAGTTTGAGCATTTTTTATGCTCAAATGCAAAACATATAAAACATTATATGTTTTATAGCCATTTGCATTTATTTTTTGTGAACTGCCTGGTCACGTCTTCTACCAACAATTCTTAATAGGCTGTTTGCTTCTTGCTCAGTTGTAGGTTCACTTTGTATATAGGAATGATTAAAATCAATGTGTATTTGTGGCATTTGTCAGCAGTGAGCTAGAAATGAATGTACTTTTTGCCTTAAATGAATGAAGGTAAGCCCATTTCAAGTCCATGACATTTTAAATTGAACATATAATATTTTGTAGGATGAGGCACATATTTGAGGAACACAGGGTGTACATTTATATACAGAACTTGTCCAAAATTGGAGAAACTAGCTTCACCTTTAGTTATATTTCTCCTTTAACTGTGTTTCACAAGAGTTAACACCTTTAATGCTTCTTCTTTATGTTTGAAATGAAGACAAAACAAACCAAAAATATATTGAAAATTTTCCCACTCTCCATTAAAGAGATACTGATATGGTTTGGCTGTGTTCCCACTGAAATCTCATTTCAAATTGTAATCCAAATTGTAATCCCCATGTGTTGAAGGACGAACTCCTGGGAGTTGATTGGATCATGGGGGCAGTTTTCCCCATGCTGTTCTCATACCACTGAGTGAGTTCTCATGAGATCGAGTGGTTTGATTGGTAAGTGTATGCTACTTACTGCTTTTCTCCCTCTGGCCTGCTGCCATGTAAGACATACCTTACTTCCCCTTAACTTTCAGCCATGATTGTAAGTTTCCTGAGGCCTCCCTAGCCACGCAGAACTGTGAGTCAATTAAACTTCTTTTTCCTTATAAATTACCCAGTCTCAGGTGGTATCTTTATAGCAGTTTGAAAATGGACTAACACAGAATCTAAAGCTGGAGTGGAAACTTTACTGACAAATCTGCTACTTGCCCAAACTTTAGAAGAACAATGTCATTAGGGTTCAACAGAAGTGAGAGTTGCTACATAATCAATTATTAGAAAAAATTAATAATAAATTGCCAATTGCCCTGTATTGAAAGCTTCAATGCTTGTAATTTTAGGTATGCAATTTTCAATTTATTTACTTTATAATTGTAAATCAATGTTATTTGAGAAACCCTACAATTTATAAAGATTTTTTTTAATGACATGAAATGAGTTAAAGGGAAAGTAAGTGATATTAAAGAGTAAAGTTACTTAAAGTCAACATGTCTACAAAAGTAATTCCTATAGCTTCAATTTAGTTTGTTATCTCAATAGAGTGTATTAATTTTTTTAACTTTTAAAATTTTTGTGGGTACATAGTAGATGTATATATTTATGGGTTACATGAGATATTTTGATACAGGCATGCATTATGTAAATCACATTAGGGTAAATGGCATATCCATCACCTCAAGCATTTATGCATTGTGTTTCAAACAATCTGATTATTCTCTTTTAATTATTTTAAAATATACAATTAAATTATTTTGGACTATAGTCACCCTACTGTGCTAGCAAATACTAGGTCTTATTCCTTCTTTATAACTATATTTTGTACCCATTAACCATCCTCACTTCCACTCCCTCCTCACAACTTTTCCCATCCTCTGGTAACCATCCTTTTACTCTATATATTCATGAATTCAATCATTTTAAATGTAAGCTTCCACAGATGTGAGAACACGAGATGTTTGTCTTTTTGTGCTTGGCTTATATCACTTAACATAATGATCTCCAGTTCCATCCTTGTTGTTGCAAATGACAGAATCTCATTCTTTTTTATGGCTGAATGTTACTCCATTGTGTATACGCACCCCATTTTCTAAGTTGATGAACACTTAGATTGCTTACCAACCTAGGCTATTGTGAATAGTGCTGCAATAAATATGAGAGTGCAGTTATACCTTCAATATACTGATTTCCTTTTTTTTGAGTATATACATATGAGTGGGATTGCTGAATCCCATGGTAGCTCTATTTTTAGTTTTTGGAGGAAACCCCAGACTGTTCTCCATAGTCGTTGTACAGATTTATATTCCCAAAAACAGTATATGAGAGGTCCCTTTTCTTCAAATGCTCACCAGCATTTGTTATTGTCTGTGTTTTGGATAAAAGCCATTTTAACTGGGATGAGATGATATCTCATTATAGTTTTGATTTGCATTTCTGTAATGATCAGTGATGTTGAGCACCTTTTCATATGTGTGTTTGCCATTTGTATGTCTTTGATAAATGTCTATTTAAATATTTTACCTGTTAAAAATCAGATTATTAGATTTTTTTTCCATACAGTTGTGTGAGCTCCTTATATATTCTGGTTATTAATCATTTGTCAGAGGGGTAGTTTGTAAATATTTTCTCCCATTCTTTGGGTTGTCTCTTCACTTTGCTGACTATTTCTTTTGCTATGAAGAAGCTTTTTAATTTGATGGGAAAACATTTTTTCATTTTCCCTTTTTTCAAGTAATACCTGTGCTTGTAGGGTATTACTCAATAACTCTGCCCAGTCCAACTTCCAAGAGATTTCCCACAATGTTTTCCTGTAGTGGTTTCAGAGTTGGACCATAGATTTGAGTCTGTAATCCATTTTGATTTGATTTTTGTATATGGTAAAAGACTAAGGTGTAGTTTCATCTTTCTGCATATGAATATCCAGTTTCCTCAGAACGAATTACTGAAGAGCCTGTCTTTTCTCCAGTGTATGTTCTTGGCACCTTTGTCAAAAATGAGTTCACTGTAGATGTGTGGATTTGTTTCTGGGCTCTTTATTCTATTCTATTTATCTACATGCCTGCTTTTATGCTAGTAACATACTGTTTTGTTTACTATAGCTCTTTAGTATAATTTGAAGTCAGACAATGTGAGTCTACCAGTTTTGTTCTTTGTGCTTAGAGTATCTTTGGGTATTCTGGGTCTTTTGCTATTTTTTTTCCTGTTTCTGTGAAGCATGTCATTGGTATTTTGATAGGGATTGCATTAAATCTGTAGATTGCTTTGGCTCATATGGACATTTTAACAATACTGATTATTCCAATCCATGAACTTGGAATATCTTTCCCTGTTTTGTTTTGTATTCAGTTTCTTGGATGAATCTTTTATGTTTTTCATTATAGATATCTTATTTCACTTCTTTGCTTAATTCCTAGGCATTTAATGTTGTTTGTAGCTAATGTAATGAGATTAGTTTTTCATTTATTTTTCAGATTGTTTACTGTTGGCATATAGAAATGCTACTGTGTTGACAGTAGCCATCCTTGCTATGTTCTGTATCTTTGAGGAAAGGTTTCCAAATTGTCCACATTTAGCATGATACTAGCTGTGGATTTCTCACATACATCTTTTATTATGTTTAAATATGTTCCTTATATACCCAGACCTTTTAGCATGTTTATCATGGAGGCATGTTGAATTGTATCAAATGTTTTTTCAATCTCTGTTGAAATTATCAATCATAAATTTTGTTCTTCTTTCTGTTGATAAGATGTATCACATTGATTGCCTATGTCCATCCATCATTGCATTCCTAGGGTAAATCCCATATGATATGATGAATGATCTTCTTAATGTGTTGTTGTATTTGGCTTGCTAGTGTTTTATTGAGGCTTTTTGTGTCAAATTCATCAGTAACACTGGCCTGTAGTTTTCTTTTTTTATATTTTTGTCTGGTTTTGAAATCAGGGTAACACTGGCCATAGAATGACTCTGGAAATATTACCTTCTCCTATATTTTTTGGAATATTTTGAGTAGGATTAATATTAGTTATTTTAAAAATATTTGGTAGAATACAGCAGTAAAGCCATGAGGTCCTAAACTTTCCTTTGCTGGGAGACTTTTCATTATGGCTTCACTCTTGTTGCTTGTTATTGATCTGTTCAGGTTTTGGATTTCTTTCGGGCTGAAGCTTGGTAGGTTGTATATTTCCAGGAATTTGTTCATTTCTTCTCAATTTTTAATTTATTGGCATATGGATGTTCATATTAGCCACTAATGATTCTTTGAATTTCTGTGGTATCAGCTGTAATATTCCTTTTTTTTTATCTGAGATTTTATTTATTTGGGTCATCTCTCTTTCGTCCTCATTAGTCTGGCTAAAAAATTGTTTGTTTTGTTCATGTCTTCAAAAAACTACATTTTTGTTTCATTAATCTTTTATGTTGTTTCCTTTTTTAAATTTTTTGATTATTAAAAAAAAATTTTGTATGTACATAGTAGGTGCATATATTTGTGGGTACATGAGATGTTTTGATATAGGCATGTAATGTGAAATTAATACATCATAGATAATGGGGTATCCATCCCCTTAAACATTTATCCTTTGAGTTACAAATAATCTAATTAGATTCTTTAAGTTATTGTAAAATATACAATTAAGTTATTATTGGCAATAGTCACCTTATTGTCCTATCAAATAGGAGGTCTTGTTTATTTCTTTTTTTATGTACATATGAACTTCAATTTCATTTATTTTTGCTCTGAAATAAATGATCTTCATTATTATTGTTTTCTCTACTAATTTTGTGTTTGGTTTTCTCTTGATTTTGTAGTTCTTCAAGATACATTATTAAGTTGTTTATTGAAGTTTTTCTTCTTTTCTGATATAGGCACTTACAGCTATAAACATATAAATGTATAATAGAGATGCATTATTAAGTTGTTTATTGAAGTTTTTCTTTTCAGATATAGGCATTTATATCTATAAACTTATATAAACTTATTATAGTAGGTATAGAGTAGTAGGCATTAATATAGGCATTTACAGCTATAAATTTATATTATAATAGTACTTCTTTCTCTGTATCCCATAGGTTTTGATATGTTGTTTTTCTATTATCATTTGTTTGAAATTTTTCTCAATTTCCTTTTTAATTTCTTCATTGACCCATTGGCCATTCAGGACCATATTTTAAAATTTCCATGCAATTGTATAGTTTCCAAAGTTCCTCTTGTTATTTTTAGTTTTTATCCATTGTGGTAAGAGAAGGTACTGGATACAACTTGGTCTTTTTTAATGTTTTAAGACCTGTTTTGTGACTTTATATATGGTCTATCCTTGAGAATAATCCATATTTAAGGAAATGAATTGTATTCTGCAACTGTCGGATGAAATATTATGTAAATATCTACTAGGTATATTTGTTCTATGGTGCAGATAAAGACTAATGTTTCTTTGTTAACATTTTGTCTGTAAGATCTGTCCAATGCTGAAAGTGAGGTGCTGAAGTCTGCAGCTATTAATGCTGGTCTGTTGCTTCCTTTAGCTCTAATAATATTTGCTTTATAGATCTGAGTGGTACAATGTTAGGTGCATGTATAGTTATAATTTTGGCATCCTTTTGCTGAATTGATCCTTTTATCATTATGTAGTGACCTTCTTTGTCTCTTCTTGTAGTTTTTGTTTTGATATATGTTTTGTCTGATATAAGTATAGTAACTCTTGCTCTTTATTCATTTCCATTGGCATAAAATATCCTTTCCAATTCCTTTATTTTCAGTCTATGTGTATCTTTATAGATGAAGTGTGTTTATTGGTGTTTCTTGTAGACAACAGATCATTGGGTCTTTTTTTTTTTATTTCATGTAGGTACTCTATGTCTTTTTTAAAAATTTTAAGTTCTGAGATACATGTGCAGAATGTGCAGGTTTGTTACATAGATATACACGTGTCATGGTGGTTTGCTGCACCTATCAACTCATCATCTGCATTAGATATTTCTCCTAATGCTATCCCTCCCCTAATCCCTCACCCCCTGACAGGCCCCAGTGTGTGATATTCCCCTCCCTGTGTCCATGTGTTTACATTGTTCAGCTCCCACTTATGAGTGAAAACATGTGGTGTTTGATTCTCTGTTCTTGTGTCAGTTTGCTGAGAATGATGGTTTCCAGCTTCATCCATGTCCCTGAAAAGGACATGAACTCATCCTTTTTTATGCCTGCATAGTATTTCATGGTGTATATGTGCCACGTGTTATTTATCCAATCTATCATTGATGGGCATCTGGATTGGTTTCAAGTCTTTGCTATTGTGAATAGTGCAGCAGTAAGCATATGTATGCATCAGTCTTTATAGTAGAATGATTTATAGTCCTTTGGGTATACCCAGTAATGGGATTGTTGGGTCAAATGCTATTTCTGGTTCTAGATCCTTGAGGAATCACCACACTATCTTCCACAGTGGGAGGCAACCTACAGAATGGGAGAAAATTTTTGCTATCTAGCCATCTGACAAAGGGCTAATATCCAGAATCTACAAGGAACTCAGACAAATTTACAAAGTGGGCAAATGATATGAACAGACACTTCTCAAAAGAAGATATTTATGTGGCCAAAAAACTTATGGAAAAAAGTTCATCATCATTGGTCATTAGAGAAATGCAAATCAAAACCACAATGGGATTCCATCTCACCAGTTAGAATGGCAAACATTAAAAAGTCAGGAAACAACAGATTCTGGAGAGCATGTGGAGAAATAGGAACACTTTTACATTGTTGATGGCAGTGTAAATTAGTTCACTTTATGTCTTTTTATGGGAGAGTTTAGTTCATTCACATTTAATATTATTGACAAGTAATGACTTGCTTATCAAAATAACTCCTGTTATTATTTGTTTTCTGGGCTTTCTTTCTTATTTCCTTTTATCCTGTCTTTATCTTAGTGAAGGTAATTTTCTCTGGGGTGTAATTTAATTTCTTTTAGTTTTGTGTATTTGTTGTTCTTTTTATTTGAGGTTACTGTGAGGTTTGCAAATACTATCTTATAACCCATCATTTTAAGCCAATAACAACTTAACACTGTTTTCATAAAATATCAGAAACAGAATGCTTGTTTTTAGGTACTGCAAGGAAAAATTATCTTTCAGACAAAAGGTTTTCTCAGCAAGGCAATTTTACATTCTGCGGAAAGGGTACTACTCATCAGCCATCTTGCTACAAGAGTGCAATGAACAAAGGAAAGGCAGGCACATTTATTTTTTATTCATTGGGTCTTTACTGCTGTGTCTGATCTCTTTTGTTTGGAGCTAGACTTTACAATCTAAACTAAACTTGATTGGCTGCAAACTTAAAACTTTTAAAAATAGGTAAACGCAGTGAAGAACAAGGGAGAGGAGGAGGTCAATATAAGGAATGGAGAGGAAGTTGCTTGTGAAAGGACTTAGAAAAGTAATAACATAAATATCTTGGTTAAGTACAAGAACACAGAATGTACTAAGTGCCTGGGAGCATGTCTAGGACTTGTACGAGGACATAGGATATACTTATTCTTTTGTATCTAACAGCTACATAGGATAGGACTTAACAAAGAGTTATTAGCAAAAAGCAAGAAGGCTTTGAAGAAAGTTAGTCTTTAAAAGAAACTATTATTTCTAACATTCATTATTATTATTCTTTAACAAGAAGGGAAACTTTGAAGAGGAACTTTTTACTTTCTACATAAACAAGCAAACAAAATGAAAACTGATGAAGACTCTATCCTTTAACTTCATTTCCCCCACCTTTTAACATTTTGTTTCTGTTCATCTTATTGTACTGTCTATGTATTGAAGTTTTTGTAGCTATTATTTTTGATTGGTTCATCTTTTAGTCTTCCTACTTATGATAAGAGTAGTTTGCACACCACAGTTACATTTCTATAATATTCTGTTTTTTTTTTCTGTGTATTTCCTATTATTGATGAATTTTGTTCCTTCGGATAATTTGTTTGCTCATTAACATCCTTTTCCTTCTGATTGAAGTACTCTCTTTAGCATTCCTTGTAGGACAGATTCAGTGTTTAATGATTCCCTCAGCTTTTGTTTTTCTGTGAAAGCACGTATTTCTCCTTCATGTTTGAAGAATTTTTTGCCAGATATACTATTCTAGAGCAAAAGTTATTTTTTCCCCCTTCAACACTTTAAATATGTCATGCCACTCTCCCCTGACCTGTAAGGTTTTAACAGAAAAATCTGCTGCCAGATGTATTGGAGTTCCATTGTATGTTATTTGTTTCTTTCTTCTTGGTGCTTTTGGGATTCTTGCTTTTTCTTCAACCTTGGGGATATTCCTTTCAGGACTAAGGGCTCCTCAAGCAGCTTGCAGTAAATACTGCCTGACCTGGGACTCACTCTTCAAGGTAGTCAGTTCCCTTGTGGCCCAGTGCACATCCAGAAATTCTGTCTAAGAACCAATGCCTAGAATTGGGGACCCCAAGAGGGCATTTTGTATCCTCCCCCACTGCTGCCCAGCTGGTACCTAAGGTACAAGACAAAGTCTCCCTTAATTTCCTTCTGCTTTTCTCAAGCAGGAGGAATCTTTCCCCATATCCATCACAGCTGGGGATGTGCTGAGTCTCACCTGAAACAAGCATATCTCAGAGTCTCACCCAAGGCCCAAAGCATATTACCCAGGTATTTCTGCTGGTTATTTAGGGCCCAAGGGCTCTTTATTCAGCAGATGATGTGTCCTGCCAGGACTGGGTCTTTTACATTAAGGAAGCAGGTTCTCTTTGGGCCCAGGACATGTCTAGAAATGTCATGCAGGAGCTAGGGCCTGGAAAGGGAGACTCATGACTCTCACTGGTACCCTATCCTACTGTGGCCAAGCTGGCATCTGAGATACAAAACCAAGTCCTCTTTACTCTTCCATTTCCTCTCTTCTAGCAGAAGTAAAGGGTTTCTTGGATCTGCAAGCTATGTAGCCTGGGGTTGGGGAAGGGGTGGTGCAAGCACTCCCTTAGCTGTCCCCACTGGTGTCTCAGTAGGTCATGTGCCCCCTGTCTCTGAGTGCATCTCAGTACTAGAACTCACCTAGGAGTTGCAGTCTTTGTGGCCTAGATTGCCTTTCAAGTTTACCTAGAACCTCAGAGTACTTTGTCCTGCAGTGGTGAGGCCTGCAGAGAAACTTAAGTTCCAGCTACTGGGATGGGTGATTCCCCTCTGGCTAGGGCTGGTCCAAATGCTTCATCTATGAGTGACTTTTATGGTTTCTGATGTTGCTGTGTTTGAACATCTCAGAGTTTATTTTACATTCTGCCATATGGTTTAGACATTTGTAATTTACTTATCATCATTATTAAACTGTAAATCATTTAAGAAAGATACTGTACTTTAATTTTTATCATGTGCAAAAAATGGCACAGAGCTTTTTCTGTAATAGATGCTTGAGTAGGATTTTCTTGACCTTCATTGCTCTTGGGGATATTTATTTGTTGGTTCTTTTGTTGTTGTTGTTAGAATTCTAATCAACAATACATTTGCCATGGGATGGTGCAAAAACCTCAGGCATTTATTATTACTTGTGGAAAAGACTATTTCACAATTTTACTTGTGTTTCATTAACTTTCTCTTTTTTCCCTGCTTTGTTCTGATATGTTTAGGAGTAAAATTTGCAAAAGCTGAAAACAATGTGAGTTTTTCATATATTTATAATATTCATAACTTAAATAATTTTCATATCCACAAGTTGAATAATTAATTTTAGAATAAAACCGAGTGTACTGATTTTATTCATTTATTCAGTGTAGACCTTAGGTTAGAATCTAGTGGGAAAGGCAGATAATCCAATAAGAAAATAAGTCAATATCAATTATTTATTTGAAAATTGAGAAATTTTTATGAAGGTTATGAATTGAAATATGCAATACATACTAAGTTGGGAAAAGACTGTTGCTTAGCATGACCAGAAAAAGTCTAACTTAGTAGATGTTCAAACAAAACTGGAAGGATGAAAGAAGTCTTTCGCTGGCCACGTGAAAGACTGGGCAGGCAGAAATGTATAGGCAAAATTATGAGCATGTGCAATATCTCTAGAAAAAAACTTGTTATCAAACTGAAAGGTTATCAGTTATTCAAGTTTAATTACATGTATTCAATAGCTTAATGAAAATTGTTGGTGCAAAATGAAGATGAGTTACAATTTATTGACTATGATGTACCAGGCTCTTTTCCAGATGGTTTGTACTTTCAAATGAACATGTCATAAACACCTCATATTTTGGAGGCTTATTATCAAATTCACCACCTTCTCGTTTCTCCCTGCTTCTTTTGAAATTTCATATCTTGTTAATTAACAATATCATCTGTTCAGTTGTCCAAGTTCCAAATCTAAAACTAGCTCTAGCTCTCCCCATCTCCCATACTCCATGTGTACACATATTTATTCATTCTACTCCATGAATAATGTCTTGATCTATTAACTTTGTCTCCGTTCCTACAGCCACTCTCATTATATTTTACCCAATACCACTGAATATCCTCTTCACTGTTCACTCTTTCTTAATTTTACTCATCTCCATCTTCTAAAAATCTTTTGACAATAATCTTTCTCAAATAAAATATTTTGTGCAGGAAGTTAATCTGTTCTTGAGATTTGCACAAAATATCTCATCACCTTTAGAATAAAATACCAGACTCTTTAGCATGGTATACTAGTATCTTAATTCTTGGCCCTCAGTTACCTAACCAATGTAATTTTCTATAATTGCTCTTTAATATCCTCTGACTATTAATCTCTTGCCCAAGACTAATTTTACATCTTTATGTCATTTATATAATTCTTCTTTCTGACTTGAATGCCATCCCTAAGATAGTATCTCCAATAATTTATTTGAACCCTCAAAGCCTTAGCCCAACATTATCTTCCATGTGGAGAGTTCCTTTATTCTTTTAGGTATCCCTGGACTTCCTTCCCCTTTCCACCCACCACATACTGTAATTATACTGATTACCATATTCTGTTATAGTGGTTTATAATCTGTATCCCTGTCACCACTCAGTCCCCTTGAATGCAGGGTCTGCCTTTTCATATTCATCTTCTCAGCCCTTGTGTTATACTTGAGATATAGTAAATGATATATAAATATTTGTTGAATAACAGTCTAAACTGACTGAATACAACTCAGCTTTCTCAGAAACTTCTTTCTATTGTGCTAATGATAACTTGCGACTTAGAGGAGTTAAATCATTAGTAAGTAGGAGAGCTAGCATTTGATAGTAGGATTGTCTAATTGCAAAGTAATTGCCTCCTTTATAGACCTGCTCCTCTATTGGTTGACTACACTTGAACTTAACAATGCCCATCCTTGAGGACATTATTGAGCTTAGTTTCATGGGTTTGCAAATTTTGCCAGGCCAAATCTGTAATAGGATGGATACATATGAAATCAATAGGCTGGTTCTTCCTTATGTCTTTAGTCTTTTCCGCATGTCGGTGTTGTTAACTCTGCTGGATTTTAGCAATGTTTCCTAAACCTTTGGGGTACTCTGGGTGGAGAAAAAAACATGCTGGTAAATGGCCATATAACCTACACTTGCATTTATTTATGAACAAAGACAGTTACGGTGAGGTGGATAAAGATGATAGAAACTTTAAGTAAAATCATTATTAAAGATTATAGTAATGTTTACACAAAGCAATTTACAACATAGTGCTTTCTACTTTTCTAGAGTATTGAGTAACAGCCTCAGCAGAAATATAACCACTTTATGAAATGCAATTTGAGGAGTTTCTTAATGTGGATAATAATGAATGTATCTCATTGGAAGTGATACTGAGGTCTTTTATTTGTTTTCACCCAATGTCATTAAAGAATGTGTCCAGTCTTTTCAAATATCAACCAAGAAAATCCTTAGTTTCCCTACTGACTGGCAGAAATTAACTGATGATGACATAAAACAACTTCCTTTGAATAAAACACACAATTTAAAAGTTATCTTTTCTCTGAAAATCAAGAGCCTGTCAATGAGATATTTATAATATTGCAAGCAGAAGGACCATTGAAAGAATTTATATCACTGCTGGCCAAAGAAAAAGACAACTGTCTAAATGTCTCTAGTTATGTTGCTACATGGGAGATATTAATATTCAGTGATTCCCAGTCCTCTAAACTCCCAAAGTGAATTGTCCATATGTATGGACAACAGAGCTTTCTTGTTGATATGCTGCCACTGCATCTGCTTTTAATTCCAATACTATAGAGCATCCCTCAGACTAGAGTTTTAAAGTTGTTTGAAATACAAGAAGCAAAGCAAATTGGTGTTAAGTATATTTGAAGTAAAAAGATCTGGTTGTGCTAAAATGTGGATGTGATGGTAACACACAAGGGTGCAGGTACAGAGTAGATTATAGAAGGCTGGAAGGGAAATTGATTTAATTAATTATTTTTTTTTTTCCCCGCTAGAACCTCTCAGCTGGTAGAGCTTTCTAACTAACAATCCCAAATTCAGGTCTGTAACTGTTATTTTGTGACCTGTATAAGAAGAATACCCCTTACTTTTCTATAACACAACACCTACAAATTTAATAGGATTTATTTTGAAAATTGACTGTCCGGATAACATTTACTCCAAAAACACTGTTTTTAGACTTTAATAAAAGTTTCTACACACATGATCAAATTATAACCGATCTGGACATTAATAAACTTACACTATATATGATTCAACAAATAACAGAAGAACTAGCTATTGTCTTTTTTAGAAGAAGAAGGGGAAAAAAAGAAAAAGAGGGAAAAAGGAATATTACTTCATTCCTAAAATGGGTTTCAATAATGGCCGATCAATATTTTGAGTGTTTAAAGTGGTTAATGCATATTTTATGTGTTTAAAATGGAGACCTCTATTGTGTTTATTTGTTCTGGCTCTGAGTTCAAGTCCTGGATACCGTTATCAATTTGTTGTCTCATTGAATCTAAATCTCATTATGTGTCTTATGTATCTGGGTGTTAAGATCTCTTATTGTTGCATTAATCCTTTTACCCTTGCATCCTTGTAGCTTTGAAATCTATTTTATTAAGTGTGAGAATTGCAACTCCTGCTTTTTATTTATTTATTTTTGCTCTCCATTTGGTTGGTGAGTTTTTTTCCATCCCCTTGTTTTGAGTCTTTGTATATCTTTAGATATATCGTTAGATTTTGTGGATAATGTATATTTTGTGTGTTTAAAATGGAGAGCTCTATTGAGTTTATTTGTTCTGGATCTTAATTCCAGTCCCGGATATCGTTATCAATTTTCTGTCTCGTTGAATCTAAATCTCATTATGGGTCTTATGTATCTGGGTGTTAAGATCTCTTATTATTACATTAATCCTTTTATCCTTGTAGCTTTGAAATCTATTTTGTCAGATGTGAAAATTGCAGCTCCTGCTTTTTTTTTAATTTATTTTTGCTCTCCATTTGGTTGGTACATTTTTTTTTCCAACCCTTTATTTTGAGTCTATGTATATCTTTGGATATACCATTAGATTTTGTCTGTATCTTTTGATTGGGAGATTTGGTCGATTTAAATTTAGGGTTGCTGCCGTTTGATATTAACTGGCTATTTTGTCCTTTTGTTGATAAAAATTCTTCTTTATGTTAATGCTCTTTACTTTTTGGTGTATTTTTAGAAAGGGTCATACTGGTTGTTCCTTTCTGTGTATAGTGCTTCTTTTAGAAGTTCTTGTAAAGCAGGCCTGGTGGTAATAAAATCTCTGAGTACTTGCTTGTTCCTAAAAAATTTTATTTTTCCTTCAAATGTAAAGCTTAAATTGGCAGGATATGAAATTCTGGGCTGAAAGTTCTGTTGATTAAGTATATTGAATATTGGCCCCCACTCTCTTCCAGCTTGTAGGGTTTCCGTTGAGAGATCTGCTGTAAGCCTAATAGGCTTACCTTTATGGGTAACTTGATCTTTCTCTCTGGCTGCCCTTAATATTTTCTCCTTCGTTTTGATCTTGGTGAATCTAACGATTATGTGCCTTGGGGTTGGTCTTCTTGAGGAATATCTTTGTGGTGTTCTCTGTATTGCCTGGGGTTGAATAGTGTCCTGCTTTGCTAAATTAGGAAAATTTTCCTGGATAATGTCCTGGAGAGTATTTTCCAGCTTGAATTCATTCTCTCCGTCACATTCAGGTACACCAATCAAGCGTATATTAGGTCTTTTCACATAGTCCCATATTGCTTGGAGACTTTGCTCATTCCTTTTTATCCTTTTTTCTCTATTCTTGTCTTGTTGTTTTGTTTCATTAAGTTGATCTTCGACTGCTGATACCCTTTCTTCTGCTTGATCCATTCGGCTGTTTAAGCTTGTACATTTTTCACTAAGTTCTCGTGTTGTATTTTTCAACTCCATAAGTTCATTTATATTCCTCTCTATATTGTCTATTCTTTTCAACATTTCATCTAACCTTTTTTCCAAGTTCTTAGTTTCTTTACATTGGGTTAGAACGAGTTCCTTTAACTCCCAGAAGTTTCTTATCATCCACCTTTTAAAGCCTACTTCAGATAATGGAACACAGTCCTTTTCCATCAGGGCTTGTTCGGTTGCTGATGAGTCCTTTTCCATCAGGGCTTGTTCTGTTGCTGATGGGTTCTGACCTTGAGTATACTCGGCCTTCTTAGGCTGTTTTTTTCCCTTCATTATAGATGAACCGCCTTTCTAATTAGTTTTCTGAGTCGACGTCTGACTTATTGATTCCCAGTGTTGGGATCTGAGCAACCCACTGTGGCAGCCTAAATAGCAGCGGTAAGACTGATGGTGCTCTTCTGCCCGGGAATCTCTGGTCTGGCTTCCCTCTTGAGTCCGCAACAAGCGGCTCTGACTTCCCGGAGCTCCAAACTCCGGTCAGTAGGGGAAGCAGTCCCGTTGGCTCTGCATGAAGAGCTGCTGCACCGAGATGCCGGCAAAACTGCTGTGGTGGCCACAAGAGTCACGCTGGCGACCCGTGGGGCTCCTCCACTGGGAATCGGCTGATCGGTGAGTGACAAAAATTTGTCTAAAAGTGTGGCGTTGTCTCGTTCTCTGGGCTTTCACTGGGAGCTACAATCCTGAGCTGTTAGTGGTCGGCCATCTTGGATCGATCGGCTATTGTCTTATAGTTCTTATAGAAGGACTCTGTAAAGACAGCTGGCTTTATTCCTAGCAAGTTCATATGCAGTATCAACTGAGGGATACTTAAATCTCTATTTCACTAGTTTAAATATAATTCCTTCATTAATATTTCACTAGCCTTGGGATTTGAGGTGTTATTTATTTAATTCAACAAATATTTATTGAGCAACTACAGTGGTTAATTATTTGGAAAGTATATCCTTTTAATGTTCTCTGAATCATTACTATTAGCTAAACTGGTGGTTTTCAACATTAAGCATATATCATTATTTTCTCTCTTGTTTCTTTCACGGGTAACATAAAATCTATTGACTTTATTTCAGTTTTTAAGTATTGTTAAATTTATATCATAGGCTGGGTATGGTGGCTTACACCTGTAATCCTAGCAATTTGGGAGGTCAAAGTGGGCAGATGACCTGAGGCCAGGAGTTAGAGACCAGCCTGGCCAACATGGTGAAACCCGTCTCTACTAAAAATATAAAAATTAGGTGAGGGTGGTGTTGCATGCCAGTAATCCCAGATGTTCAGGAGGCCGAGGCACTAGAATCACTTGAACCCAGGAGGTACAGGTTGCAGTGAGCCCAGGCTATGCCACTGCACTCTGTCCTGGGTGACAGAGCAAGACTGTCTCAAAAATAAATAAATAAATAAATTGTATCATAGTATTTGTTATGGGATATCAGGAGAAGAGTAAACATCACCTTATGACTTTATCTTTTCTTCTGGAAAGAAATTAGTGCATTTTTGGTTTATGAAGGAAATTATGATTTAAGGAGATGCATATGGGTGAACAGTTGACAAGCCTTTCTGATGGCTGATTTTAGATGTCAGCTTGACTAAATTAAGGAATACCTAGAGAACCTGTAAACCATTATTTCTGGGTATGTGTGTTAGGGTGTTTTCAGGGGACATTGGTATGTGAGTCTAAATTGACTAAATGGGGGAAGATACACCCTCAGTGTGGGTAGGTACCATCCAATCAGCTGGAAGCCTGGAAAGGACAAAATCAGAAGAAAGGCTAATTGGGCACTTGCTCACATGTGCCTGCCCTCTCTCTCCTCTCTTTCTCTCTCTCTCTCCCCCCTTCACTCCCTCTCTCCTCCTCCCCGTGTTTCCCTCTCTCTCTGTCTCTGTCTCTCTGTCTCTCTCTCTCTCTCTGTGTCCCTCTCTCTCTTCCCCTCTCACCCCCTCTCTACCCCCACTCTCTCTCTCTCTGTCTCCCTTTCTCCTTCTCTCTACCTCTTTCTCCCTCTCTCTTTCCCTCTCTCCAACTCTGTCCTTTCTCTCTTTTCTCCCTCTCTCCCCCAACCTCCCTGGGGCTGAGACGGACTCTTCTGCCCTTGGACAGGATCTTCAGGCTCTTCAGTCTTTGGATTCCAACACTTACATCAGCAGCTCACCAGGTTCTGAGGCCTTCAGGCTTGGACTGAGCCATGCTACTGGTATCCCAGTGTCCGTAGCATGCAGATGGCCTGGGACTTTCCAGACTCCATAGTTCTGTGAGCCAATTTCCCTGATAAATCTCCTCTCATCTACCTGTTTCTCTCTCTCTCTCTCTCTCTCTCTCTCTCTCTCTCTCTCTCTCTCTCTCTCTCTCTCTCTCTCTTCCCACTATTCGTTACGTTTCTTTGGAGAACCCTAATACAGGTAGCTTTTTAAAAATCCCAATTCCCAGGCTAAACATCAGCCAAATGTAATAATTCCTGGAGGCAAAACTAACTGAAGCATCGGTATTTTCTTAAGCTCCCTGGGTTATTTCAATGTGCATCCCAAAGTTAAAAAATATTTCTCATATATATGCACATGCACATATATTTTCACACACATGGGAGGGAGGGAGGGAGACAGGTGGGGGAGAGAGAGAGAGAGAGAGAGAGAGAGAGAGAGAGAGAGAGAGGGGAAGAGAGAGAGAGAGAAAGAGAGAGAGTTGGCTCTGTCACCCAGGCTCCCCAATAGCTAGGACTACAGGTGTAGTCCATAGCAGCACCATACCCAAGTAATTTTTTAAAATTTTGTAGAGATGGGGTCTCACTCTGTTGCCCAGACTTGTCTTGAACTCTTGGCCTTGAGCGATCCTCCTGCCTTGCCTTCCCAAAGTGCTGGTATTATAGGCACGAGCCACTGCATCTGCCATGTAATTTCTGCATGTAGTAACCTGACTTTGAAATGTAATATTCATCGTGCACTGGTGTCTTGTTTTAAACTTTAATTTTAACATTTTATAAAGTTGATCTAAATTGGGCTTTATATTTTCTTCTTTAATCTTCTGAGATTAAAATAATATAAAGCAAAAAAAAGAAAAAACTCTTCCCTAAGTTTACAGACTGAATCTAAAATATGTGGTAGATGGAGTTTAACTGCTATTTCTTTTAAAGACTGAGCTTTCTGCCCCAGATTCTGAAAAATAAAAATAACAAATGAAAATGGTATCAGATGCAACATTGGAATTTGAACCCATACTTTACACAGTATGACATTATATTACACAAAAATAAAATAAAATAATTTCATACATTTATCAATGTTTGATAGAGGGATGTATCAGAAAAAAAACTACGAAAGCAAAGAAGTGGAAATATAGCTAGACTTAATGGAATTGAAATGGGAAGTTTAAAAACCTCAAAAAGCAATGTTTACACTCAGAGTGCACTGTTTCCCTCATCAATTTCTGGCTGCATGTGCCTAGCTTGTACTTAATGTAAGGAATGGGTGTAATTCATGTCAGAGCAGCTAAGTTTTCAGGGCTTGCTAGAAAATAGAATGATCTAGAGGCATCTGCTACTAAGAGCATTGCTTTGTTTCTTATTCCAGTCCTCATCAATGAATCTAGCTGTGTCGGTGTCCTTTCTAAGAGCTTCTCTTAAGCTTTGGAATATCTAAGTTTCAGAGAAAATTCTACAAATAGTTTATTGATATAAAGGGTATATATCTTCATGATAAAATGTCTAGGGAGGATAATTATTTCTCTTATGTCTATGAATAATTTATTATTATTCAAGATTACTCATAAATATAAGATTGAATTCCTTATTGTGTTCAATTGGCCTGATTAAGCCTCTGCATGAAGAAAAATAAAGTGTTTGAGTCAGAATCTGGGCTGGAAAACCTAGAATTTTTTCTTTACTCTATAGCATGTGAACTAAGTATATAATGTTTGGAACTGCCCTAGAAAATTAATGTTGTTCTTACAATTTATGTCATTTTCCCAGCAGCATCATAACTAACCAGATAATGTTTTAAAATGTTTTTCCAGCAAAGTGATATTTTGAATATTAGAGGAGAGAGGTATGCGTCCCTTGAGAAAGAGCTTATATAATTCTGAAATTATCAGTAATAGAATGCACACATGCACACACACATAAAAGTGATACGGCACATATACTCAGGGGCAGATTAACATCAGTATTTCAAATGCTTTGATAATTGCAGCTTTACATATTGTTTTTCTCACTTTACAAAACAGATATATATTAAACAATTTTTGCATCATATTTTAAATGGGTTGAATTGTATTTAAAATGTATTTGTTATATGAAAAAGAAATGAGAAAATTCACAACCAGGCCTTAGCTGATATGATCACTGTCCATCACTCCAAAGTGTTGATCTGCAATTCTACCTATCATTTAATCTGCACCAATGATACTCAGTGGCCTTTGATTTCCTCCAATGTTCCACAATCCATTCTGCCTCATGCTTTTGCACATGCTCCACACTAGAAACACTCTTTTTTTCCTCCCTCCTCCATTTACTTTTCTAACTTTTAAGAAGTAAAATTTCCTCCTTTATCTTATGGGATAAAGTCACTTTCTTGGAAAAACATCCTCTGATATCCAGAGCAGGTTTATTTACAATGTTTTATGTTCCCTCTGTTCCTTGCCCTTCTTCGTGACACCTGTCATGAGTGGAAGTATTCATGTAACCACTTGTTTTAAAGTGAAATGATGTTTCTTCTAGCTAAACTATGTTTCATTAGGACATGGACTACACTGCATAGGACCTTTATAAATGACAATATGAATATTCCTTAGCTGATTTTAATTCCCCCCAACATACGGGGGTCTATGAAAATAAAGTCTTTATCTTCCTTATTCACTACTCTAACCCAAGCCCCTTAATACAGGATCTGGCTCATGGTATTTGGTCAATGAATAGTTTTTTAATTAATTGGTGAAAAAAATACTAACTTTTAGTATAGTGAAGAGCTCTCTCTTTACTTTGATCTGTTCTGTCAAACGTTTTAGCTTTTATATATTAGTTTTTTAATTTTTAGTTTTGTAATGTTTATATATTAGGTATACTGACACTTGCAATTCATGAAAACTTTACATCTTGAAATATATTTTGTAACATTGACAATGCATAACATAAATGATTTATTATAAATTGTGATTATAACAGCTAAATAGAAAGATATGATGGTAAATATACATCTTCACTAATGAGTAGGATTAAAATGTCAGAATTTGAGAGGTAGAGCTACCTTGTGTTTCATTTAGCACAGTGAAAACATGTCTTAAATAAATACATATTATAAGTGATTAGCCCAATGTCATAAAGATAATTAGTGGTGGAAGAAACATTTTAACTCCAAATTTCTGACGTGTTTTTCTGTTCCAGAATACTCCTGCATTTTAAGTAGGAAATTTCAAATGAATATGAGGCCAAAACAGATTTGTTAATTTCTCTTAATGTGCAATCAGGAAATTCTAACAAGGGCTTTCAACAAGCAAACACAGCTCCTAGTAACATGACCAAAGAGTCTTACAATACTTTTACCATGATGTGGTATCCATACCTCCTCAGCTTATTTTCTTTGGACCTCAAAATGGATACTTTGCCTGTCTCCTTTTACTGTTAATTGCTACATACATCTCTGTGTGTGATTTGCTTGGCAGCCCTGAAAATGGCTGGCTCTCTGGTTGGATCAGTCCCCTGTGGCAAACTCAGGACTCTGTGTTCCCAGTACTGGCTCACAGAATCTGGTTGAACCATGTGAGTTATTTATACTTCACTATACTTGGTTCCTGGCACTGGAGTTGGTAGAGGTCCATTTTAAACAATATATTTAGTCAACCATGAGTTAAGTCAACTCAGAACTTGAGATTTAGGGTGTCTTCTGGTACATGACAGTAGGTGTTCAAAAGGAATTAGAAACCACATGTGTCAAATTGGAAACAACTTAGGTTTATATTTTAATACAGTTAAATTCTATTAGAGGGAATTATGGTAGTAATTAATAAACATGCTTAATGGGTGCCAAAATCATAACATTTGAGGAGGCTGGGAAAATGCTGAGGTAGTTGAAAAATTAGTAAAAGGTATTTTGGAATCAAATATCTCAAAATCTCTATAATACATAACATGCATCGTGTTATGATCCATGTTACATTTTAACACATTTGTCCCTGTTTTTCTCATTAAAAATGGAAAATTATAAAGAGACTTTCTGCCTTTATGATTGTATTTTTAGGAGGACAAAGAATAAAAGTTTTAGCAAAATTTGGTTGGGAACTGTGTCATAGAATCTAAAGATGCCCAATATCACTGTCATTAAAAGATGTCTAAGTTATCGAGAGAATGCCATAATTGGAAGGAAAATACAAGCACTGTTCTGAGAGACCTATTGATTCTTTGCTTTCATACTGCTCATTTGTTTAAAACTAAATGTGCAAGCTACACCAAAGAACACCAAATCACCTTGGAGTTGCTGCCTCGGCAGTGGCACGACAGCTAATAGAGACAGGCTTGCATTTTCTCCTGAAGTCTTCTATCTTCCTTTAGTGTCATTGAACAAGGGCTGCTGAAGTGTCAGAAAAAAATATTTATTGCTCTTCTATATGTCACTGCCCTCCCACCAGTGACATGTGTACTCATCAGTCAAACGGAAACTACCCACCATGTTTGATTTACTACAGTCGAAGGAAATCTGTTTGTGGGTTCCCTATAACATAAGCCATTTTGCTAGAGATTAATGTCATGATTTGCATGTAGTTGATGAGAGTTACATCATTAGTTTTCATGATATATCAGAAATAAATGTAAGAAATCCAACTCTGTTTTTTTCTCTGTGGGGTCCTGCTCTTTTTCTTTCCCCACCCTAACCTTTTCATTAACTTTCCCCTTGTTGTTCAGTAAAGCATTATTTACTTTGTGCCATCTCAGGACTTGGTAGGAGACTAAGTGATTAAGTTTTAGTAACACAGAAATCATGAAAAAGTCCCTCTTCAGAACACCTGGAAAATTACTTGAATAACAACAGATTTTCTGGCCTTGCAAATGGACCTTTAACAAATATACCATAGTGGACCTGCAGAAAAATGAATTTGAGTTTTCTCACTGACATTTACAATCTGTGAGGGATGTGGGGTAGGAAGGTTTTCAGAGCTTTCAGAGTTGCTCAAGTTTAAGACAGTTTTCTAAGATACTGTGATTCTACTGCATAGAATCAAAATATATCTGTGTTAACTGACATTTTTGTACTATAAATAAAAACATTCTATAGGTGTATAATTGAATCTACTTTGACCAGCCATACCTGGTTGCTATAGAGAACCTGTGATGATGGCAACAGAGATGACTAATAGTAGCTCCATTTATTCAGATGCAAGTTAAAAAGCAGATAACAATTGATTGAGATATTTATTCCATATCCCAACATCTTCACCAAAGCTCTTGAAGCATGTGAAATTCTATTTAACTATTTAAATAGAATTTAAACAGTAAAATGTAACTATTAGTATTCCTATAAAGAATATCTTATAAAGAATATATCTATGTAAAAAAGATTTTATTATAATGTACAGAAGCCAAATCTTTTGCACTTCTCAGAAATCAGTCAAAAGATTATAAAGATTTCACAAAGCAGACTCTACAAAAAATTGTTAGAATTACGTTCTCACTCTTAAGTGGGAGTTGAAGAATGAGAACACATTGGCAGACTCTACAAAAAATTGTTAGAATTACGCTCTCACTCTTAAGTGGGAGTTGAAGAATGAGAACACATTGACACAGGGAGGGGAATATCACACACTGGGGCCTGGGTGCTTGGGGGCTAGGGGCAGAAAACTGGGGGTGGGAGGATTGGGGAGGGATAGCATTAGGAGAAACACCTAATGTAGATGACGGGGTGACAGATGCAGCCAACCACCATGGCATGTGTATACCTATGTAACAAATCTGCATGTTCTGCACATGTATTTATGCAGAAAGATTAAAAAAATCAATTCTAAAATTCATATGAAACCACAAATGACCCAGAATAGACAAAGTGATCTTGAGAAAGAACAAAGTTGGAGAAAGAACAAAGTTTAATTACTGTAGCGTATAATATATTTTGAAAGTTCCTGCTTTCAAAATATATTATACGCTACAGTAATTAAAACACTATGGTACTGACATGAAGATGGAGATATGGACCAAGGGACAGAAATCAATCCATACATATATGGCCAACTGATCTCTGACAAGAGCTCCAAGAACCCACAATGAGAAATGGGAACTCCTCAACACATGGTGTTGGGAAAACTGGATATGCACATACGTAAGAATAAAATCAGACCCCTATATTACACCATACACAAAAAAAACTCAAAATGCGCTAAAGACTTAAATGTGAGACCTGAAACCATAAAACCCCAAGAAGAAAACATAGGGGAAAAATCTTCTGGATATTGGTTTTGCAATGATTTCTTGGCTATGACACGAAAAGCTTAGACAACAAAAGAAAAAATAGACTAGTGGTATGTTATAGTCCTTTTTCATGCTGCTGATAAAGACATACCTGAGATGGGGCAATTTATAAAAGAAAGAGATTTAATTGGATTTACTGTTCCACATGGCTGGAGAAGCCTCACAATCATGGCAGAAGGCAAGGAAGAGCAAGTTCTGTCTTACATGGATGGCAACAGGCAAAGAGAGAATGAGGAAGACGCAAAAGTGAAAACCCCTAATAAAACCATCAGATCTTGTGAGACTTGTTCAATACCATGAGAACAGTATGGGGGAAATTGCCCCCATGATTCAATTATCTCCCATCAGGTCCCTCCCTCAACACATTCGAATTATGGGAGTACAATTCAAGGTAAGATTTGGGTGGGGACACAGCCAAACCATATTATGGTACTACATCAAACTAAAATATTTTACACCCTAAATGATATAATCAACAGAATGAAAAGGCAAGCTACAGAATGGGAGAAAATATTTGTAAACTATACATCTGATAAGGGGCTAATTTCAAATACACATAAGGAACTTCTACAAATTGATAGCAAATAAACATATAAATAACCCAATTAAAAATGGGCAAAGGACTTGAACAAAAATTCCTCCAATAAGACATACAAATGACCAACAAGGTATATGAAAATGTGTTCAAAATCATTAATCATTAGGAAAATTCAAGTCAAAAATAAACTATTATCAATAAACTATTGTCTCACACCTGTTAGGATGGCTATTATTAAAAAAAATAGGACATGTCCCTGAGGATCTGGAGAAGCTGGAGTCATTGTACACTGTTGGTGGGAATGTAAAATAGTACAGCAGCTATGGAAAACAGCATGGATGTCCTCAAATTACAAATAGAATTACCATATGATCCAGCACTATTACTTCTGGGTGTACAAAATAATTGAAGTCATAATCTCAAAGATATAACTATACTCTCATGTTCATTGCAGCGTTATTCACGTTAGATAAGATATGGAAACAACTAAGTGTCCAGATGAATGTATAAATGAATAAGGTATGGTGTGTAATATATATATATATATATATATATATATATATATATATATATATATATATGTGTGTGTGTATATATATATATATATATTATATATGTAATGTGATATTATTCAGCTTTAAAAAGAAGGAATTTCTGCCATTTGTGACAACATGGATAAACCTGGAGGCCATTACACTACATAAAATAAGCAAACTACAGAAAGACAAATACTGCATGATTCCACTTATAGGAGTTATCTATAATAGTTACAATCATAGAAGCAGAGAATATAATAGTGGTTGCCAGGGGATGAGGATGAGGGAATTAGGGAGTTGTTTAATTGGTACAAAGTTTTAGTTTTGCTAGATGAGTAAATTCTAGAAATCTGCTGTACAACATCATGCCTGTAATTAGCAATATGGTATTTTACACTTTAAAATTTGTTAAGAAACGTTCTTACCAGAAAAGCAAAAACAAAGGGACATAAGGAAACTTTAAGAGGTGATGGATATGTCTGCTATGTTGAATTGTGGTGTTGGTATCATGGGTGTTTGAATATGTTCAAAGTCATCAGATTGAACACATTAAATATGCTCAGTTCTTTTAATATCAGTTATACCTCAAAGCTGTTGGAAAAATAGAAAAAAAAGTATGAACAAATAGTTGATAAAAAAAATTCACAAAAAGATAGGCAAGTGAGTGATGGAGATCTTGATATTCCAAATATGTAGACAAAAGAGAGAACATCAGTGATCTGAATGTCTAGAGTGGCCTGAGACTGTCTTGCTGCCTGATTTGACACAGACATATATTACAGACGAGATTGGGACTGAAACTAAGCGCCATCATCATATACACAATGAGGCATATGCTGTCTGTGATTCTAGAATTTTCTGAGTCATCCTCAGTTTTCCCTGTCTAGCCTCAAGACATCAGAAATTGGCTCATAGCCAGTGTTTCTATGGTTACTTTTGGTTAACAAGCAGTGTAAGAGTGATTAAATGCTTGTTTTCTTGAGTAGGACACTTAGGAGATTTGAATTTTACCTCCAACCTTTAACAGCTGTGTAATTTTGAAGAAATTACTCAATCTTTTTAAGCTTCTGTTTCTTCTGAAAATGTGGTTAATAAAAATGGTTGAAATACTTAGAGAAGTGTTTGGCAGATAGAAATTACTATAGAAACATTAGCTATTATTGCTACGAACAACATTTAACCTTCTAGAAATCATCTGATAGCAGACTATAACAGCTTTTAAGGCCATCTCAGAATGCTGTAATGGAAGTGGGAAGTGAGAGAATTAGGGGCAAGATGCAGGGAATATGTAATTAATTCCCTTGATAAATTAAAGTATAGTAGTTACTTTTTCAAATTTACTGTTGGAAATCCATCTTCTGTATGCAAAGAAGGAAGCCTAGGGAACATCTACTCTTAAGACTGAGGCATAGAATCAAATACTGGGCATATGGAACAAAATGCAGGTACATTGATTAAAATACCCTGAGCCAGCTACCATTTTATTTGGAGGTCTACCACTATTATTGCCAGTTGTTTAAGTGGAATGTACAGTGGCATGTAGGTGTGAGTGCCTTGGGGATACAGTATCATTCTGCTTTTCATAAAAGTATTATTGGGCTTCTCCAATATAATTCTATCAGTATTTCATTACAAGTGAGGTAGTTGATGACCCTTAGAAGCAGCAGTGCTCCTTCTAAGGGAAAAATGCATCCTTTCAAAATTTCCAATTTGTGATAATGCCTATGTACAACAAAGAAGAAAGATGACATTAATAAAAATTTTCCTGTTTTTTATTAAAAAGTGAATAATTTTATATTAGCTAACATACATTCTTGAGTATATGTAATACATTTTTAAAACTTTCCGTGTATATTACGATTTTAATCATGGTGATTAAGGAGGCACTGAATATATATTTCATTCATGGAAGCAACCTACATCAGATTTTCATGTGATCTTATTTATTCTGCTTATTTTACTTTCCTACTCTCTCATTATAATTTCGTCACAGTTTTGAAACAAATATTTGCACAATGGTGATAGTTTGTTACCCTCATATAGACATTTTATCAGGATATCAAAAATGTTCCTGGAAAAAACAGAGAAGCATAATAACATTTTAATGTAAGTATCAGGAACTTCTTTTGACTACATAATTCTTTTTATCAGAACTTGCACTGAATATTTCAAACATATGGAAACTAACCTTCAGCCTAAAACTTCAGTGATGAAGATAGCAATCTTAAAGCAAGCTTTATGTCTCTTGTCTGCTTTCTAATTTACACGTAAACACAAATACATACATATAAACAGGGATTATATTCTATTTTACCATTTTTGCCTGTGTAACAACTATTTCTCTGCTCTTTTGAATGATTATCCTCTTGTTTTAGAGAGATTAAACGAGTATGGTTAAATAGACATCTTAGAAATAGACAACCTCATTCCATAGTGAATTAAAATCTATAGCCATTGCAATTTTATAGACTTTAATCTCTTTCTTTGTGCCTCATTAGATTTGATGCTTAGAATTTCTAATGATTCCACCAGTGTCTTTACTGAACTTGTGAACCAATTACAAGCATACTTCAGAGATGCTGTGTGTTTGGTTCCACACCATGGCAGTAAACCAAATATTGCAATAAGTTGAGTCACACAAATTTTTTGTTTTCTGGTGCATATAAAAGGTATGTTTGCCTGTAATCCCAGCACTTTGAGAGGCCGAGGCGGGTGGATCACGAGGTCAAGAGATCGAGACCATCCTGGTCAACATAGTGAAACCCCGTCTCTACTAAAAATACAAAAACAAAATTAGCTGGGCATGTTGGTGTGCGCCTGTAGTCCCAGCTACTCGGGAGGCTGAGGCAGGAGAATTGCTTGAACCCAGGAGGCGGAGGTTGCGGTGAGCCGAGATAGCACCATTGCACTCCAGTGTGGGTAACAAGAGCGAAACTCCGTCTCAAAAAAAAAAAAAGGTATGTTTACAGTATATTGTGGTCTATAAAGTATGTAATAGAATTATGCCTAAAAACAGTGTACATACCTTAATTTTAAAACAAAAATTTTATTGCTAAAAAATGCAAAGGAAAATATGAGGCTTTGGTGAGTTCTAATCTTTTTGCTGGTGGAGAGTTTTGCCTCCATATAAATGGCTGCTGACTGATCAGGATGGGGGTTGCTGAAGGGTCGGGTAGCTGGGGAAATTTCTTAGAATAAGACAACAATAAAGTTTGCCACATCAGTTGACCTTTCCTTTCACAAAATATTTGTCTGTAGCATGTGATGCTGTTCCTTACAATAGAAGTTCTTTCAAAATTGGAGCCAGTCTTCTCAAACCTTGCCACTGCTTTATCATATTAGTCTCTACTAAAAATACAAAAACAAAATTAGCTGGGCATGTTGGTGCGCGCCTGTAGTCCCAGCTACTCGGGAGGCTGAGGCAGGAGAATTGCTTGAACCCAGGAGGCGGAGGTTGCGGTGAGCCGGTCTGGGTAACAAATATACTTAGTAAGTATATTTAATATTCTAGATCAATTGCTGTCATTTCAATAAATGTTTCCTGCACTTCACCAGGAGTAGATTCAAACTCAAGAAACCACTATTTTTCTTCATTCATAAAAAGCAACTCCTCATTTGTTCTAGTTCTATCATGAGATTGTAGCAATTCAGTTACATCTTCAGGCTCCATTTTAAATTCTAGTTTTCTTGCTGTTTCCACCACATGTGCATTGATTTCCTCCACTGAAGTCTCAAACCCCTCAAAGTCATGCATGAGAGTTGGAATCAACTTCTTCCAAACTCCTGTTAATATTGACATTTTTACCTCCTGCCATGAATTATGAATGTTCTTAATGGTATCTAGAATAATTAATCCTTTTCAGAAGGTATTTGATTTTCTTTGCCCACATCCATCAGAGGAATCATTAGTTATAACATCTACAGCCTTATGAAATTTATTTCTTAAACAATAAGACTTGAATGTCAAAAATTACTCCTTGATCTGTGGACTACAGAATGAATGTTGTGACAGCAGGCATGAAAACAGCATTAATATTCTTAAATATCTCTATCAGAGCATTTAGGTGATCAGGTGCATTGTCAATGAGCAGAAATTTTTGAAAATAATTTTTTCTAAGCAGTAGGTCTTAACAGTGGGCTTAAAATATTCAGTAAATCATGCTGTAAACAGATGTGCTGTCATTCAGGCTCTGTTGTTCTATTTATAGAGCACATGCAGAGTAGATTTAGCATAATTTTAAAAGGCCCTGGGGATTTTGAAGTGATAAATGAGCCTTGGCTTCAACTTAAAGTTACCATTGCATTAGTCCCTAATAAGAGAGGCAGCCTGTACTTTGAAGCTTTGAAGCCAGACATTGACTTCTCACTAGCTCTGAAAGTCCTAGATGACATCTTAGTTCATTATATGGATTGTTTTTGTCTTCCCTGAAAATTGCTTCCATTGTCTCTATCTGTTATTTCCCTGTAGCCATCTTCATCAGTGATCTTAGCTAGAGCTTCTGGATAGCTTGCTGCAGCTTATACATCAGAACTTGCTGCTTCACGTTGTACTTTTATATTATGGAGATAGTTCTTTTCTTAAACCTGATGAACCATGCTATGCTATTTTCAACTTTATTTTCACAGCTTTCTCACCTCTCTTAGCCTTCAAAGAACTGAAAAGAGTTAGGGCCTTGACCTAGATAAGGCTTTGGCTTAAGGGAATGTTGTGGCTGGTTTGATCTTTCATCCAGACCACCAAGACATTCTTCATATCAGCAATAAGGTTGTTTTACTTTCTTATCATTGTGTGTTCACTGGAGTAGCACTTTTAATTTCCTTTGAGAACTTTTCCTTTGTGTTTGCAATTCAGCTAACTGTTTAGCCCAAGACGCCTAGTTTTCAGCCTGTCTTGACTTTCAGCATGCCTTCTGCACTAAGCTTAATCATTTCTAGCTTTTGATTTAAAGAGAGAAATGTGCAACTCTTCCTTTCTCTGAGCTTAGAGGTCATTGTAGTGTTGGTTATTGACAACATATTGTTGTGTCTCAGAAAATAGGGACACCTGAGAAGAGGGGGAGAGATAGAACAATGGCCTATCAATAGAGCAGTGCACCATAAAACTATTACAATAGTAACATCAAAGAACATCAATTATATACACTATAGCAAATATAATAATAATAAAAAGTTTCAAATATTGTGAGAGTTACCAAAATGTGACACAGAGATGTAAAGTGAGCATACACTGTTGGGAAAAATAATGCCAATAGATTTGCTTGGTGGAGGTTTGCCAGAAACCTTCAATTTCGAAAACACAAAATGTCTGCAAAATGCAATGCAGCAAAGCACAATAAAATGAGGTATGCCTGTACATAACTCTCGTAGCTTCTACATAGCTACTACATTT
Organism: Callithrix jacchus; assembly: GCF_049354715.1. Classification (NCBI taxonomy): domain Eukaryota; kingdom Metazoa; phylum Chordata; class Mammalia; order Primates; family Cebidae; genus Callithrix; species Callithrix jacchus. The sequence goes on from NC_133524.1 coordinate 26,571,157, forward strand.
GGTTATACCCTTTAGAATAGTTGTCTGTATTTATTAGGGGAATTGTGTACAAAAGCAGAGATTGGCTGGGTCACATCCTTCCTTACCATTTGAAGAAGAACTCAGAGGGAAACACTTAGAGATGGCATGCTGGCAGTGCCATCTCTGTAGTGAAAAGGATAGAAAATTAGCTCACTGCTCTTGGCCTAAACCTAAACCTGTATTAATGCAGTGACTTATATAATGATAGGTTTATAGAGGAAAGGGAGTTTCTTACTTCATGAGCCACCTCCCTTTTAGATTCAGTACTGAAAACATCAGCTTGGTTAAAACCTTTTAAGCACTTAGCAAGTTCTTCTTGAATAAAAAAGAAATAAAAAGAAATGTTCACCTTTGACTTGTGGCTTAGGCTTCTATAATTTAAAATATTGTAAAATATTTTTTAGTTCATCTTTCCTAGCTCCAGGTAGAATTGCTTTGAAATCAATTCAGACAAATAGATTCTTTTAATTTAAATAACTTCGTGAAAGGAGGTTATTCTGTTTCCCAGGGTCTTGCCAAGATTCTGTGGGAAATTGAACTTAACACATTTCTCATAACTTTCCTCCTCATCATTCTTCTTTCTGTCTAATATAGGATTCCAAAATATGATTTTAGAATCTTCTTTGATTTCTCATTTTCCCATTTTCAAACTTCTTTTGACATTTAGCCAGATCTTAAAGAATTATTTTTTAAAGTATTTTCAGAATCCATACTTTTATCCATCACTGTTAAAAGATTCACTGTTTGTCAGACCTGCTGTCTGCCTACTTATGTTCCTTATTCCAGTTTCACAAAAATAAGATTTTACCATTTCAGTCAATAGTGTAGATTGTGGTCAAAGTATATTTGTTACATTTCTGGATTTATGTATATCTATAAGAAATTTTCTTTGTATTGATTTTAGTGCAGACATAAATTATGTTCTTTTCCAATGCATCTATCCATTGATCCATTTTTCTGTCAAAAGAGAAGGGTAACTTCTTATAATCATTGTATTTCTCATGCAACTAATATATAACACACACACCACCATCACCACCACACACTCTATCATCATCTGAAAGCTTATGTAACATAAGAATGACTCTTATTGTTTGATCTATGCAATCTGAAATTAAGTATACTTTAAATTGATGTTTAGTGATAACCTAAAAATACAAAAGTGATATTTTTCTCATGAAAGATGGTCCATTATTTTCCGAAATTGAAAAACTTGACTTCTCAGTTGGAAGTCAATGGCATTTGGGCCCATTTCTTAAAGGATTGTAAGATTAAATCTTCTAAGTAGGTTTATTTCTTTATGGATAAAATAAATAAGGACATGCTGTCAAGTCTCCCAGGATTCAGTTTGGTGGGCCTACTAGGCAATTATTACTGGATTAGGAAAAAGGAAAGCTAAATAAACTCTTCAACTTATACTACCACTTTTTGTAAAGATAGCAAGCAGATTCAAAGCCACTCCAGAGGTGTCTACATAAGTTAAAGGGCTAAAGGGAACAGGGTGATACAAGTAATGTAAACCTTTTTCAAATTCAAAAGAAAATTAGGAGGCTCAAAGATAAAAAGAAATCAAAGATGAGAAGAGACAAACAGGAACAGTGAATGTTTCCAATTACATTATTAGAAGTGAGTATGGATTTCACATAGAAACTTTAAATATGTTCCTTTATTCTTGGAGAGCAATAAAACGTTGTCTACATGTGTTATGATCATAACCAGTCTAAATTTTCAGCAGAGTAATAATCTCCCTTTTATACGGGAAAATCTTATTTTACCTTATTCTTCAAGAAAATATCTCAGATATGTGAAATATAATTTTACATAAAATGAACAAAAGGTATTTGAAATACATACATTCTATTATTTAAGCACAGTGAAGAACCCTAGTGAAGAAAGGTGGAAAAGGGAGGAGGGACAAGATATGCAATCTGAAAATGCAGTTTCTAGAACAATTCTTTGATAATGATGCTAGAAATAAGGGATAGTAGGAAAGTCTTGATCTTAGAGTGTAGAAAAAAATTTGCACCTCTATGGGAGAGTTGCTCGGGGTCTTTCGGGAGATAAGAGTCATGGCGTTTTTGCCTCATGCTTAGCAGTACCATAGATTCTCTTCCAGTACATCCAAGAGAAAGTTGTTCTCAACTCTAAGAGAGATCCAGGTTCTTCTCTTTGGAGCTTCATAAAGCAGCTATCAGTTGACAGAGAGAAAATGGTCATAAAAGCTGGTTCCTGAACAGGTGCTTGTGGCAGCCACAGCAGAATCGTTAGCAGCCAATTTAAGCAGTTTTAGTGGGCCCATTGGAACAGATCGAACAGTCTCTGAGATGAAAAGAAAGTCCCTTTGGAACACAGATTTAAAATATGTGCACATGCATTCAGATGTGTGTGTGCGGGGCTGGGTATCTACATATGTATCTATATATATACACACATACTTTCTTCTCTTTAAAAGAAACCCAGAGGAATTCTATTTTCAGCTTAGAAGGAATAAGAGGGACAGGATTTAACTTCCTGTCTGAAACGGTAACAACAAAAGGGGAAAAAAATGAACTCCTGAACATTAGGCAATGAAGGGCACAGATCTCTGGAAGATAAAGAAACAAATCAGGAGAACCTTATAATAAATACAGCTTACTGCCTGCAGAAGGTTTCCTGGCCATGGTGCATGTATGGAAGTGTAGGACTGGAAATCAGGCAGAATCCAGTAAACTCACCAATTTGACGAGAAAGCTGAGAGTACTGGGAGACCAAGGTGACTAGAGATTGCAGGACAGAACACTAGAGAGGAGAGACCTTCATAGAGAGAGAGACAGAGCTCCAAAGATCTGCAAAGAATTCCACCTAAGTATTCAGTCAAGTACCGATCAGCACTTGCATGTATCAAAACTACTCAAGTCAAGGAAAAGAAAACTTTAAAATAATTAGTGGTAGAAGTGTCCCATGTACACACAGGGCTGGGAAATGTACCTGTTTCCACCAGTCAGACAAGGAAACCATGTAGTATTGGGTAGGGTAGACAGAAAAGTCTTGCCTTAGTATTGAGGAATAATGAACCCTAGACTGAGCACTGTTCTAGTCCTTCCAAACAAATCCTAAAAGGAAGATCCAAAACAATAAAACTATTTCCAATAACTTAATGGCATCCAAGAATAAAGCTTCATGATATTTTAGGAATACAAAAATATCCAGTATCCAACAAGGTAAAATTCACAATGTCTTGAAATATAACCAAAATTTACCAGACATGCAAAGATGCAGGAAAATAAGGCTCCTAATGAGGTAACAAATGAATCAACTGACTAAACTGACAGATATTTAACTCATTAGTGTCCATACATGTATGACTGGTAGATTTTCTTCTAGATGCTATTCTGTGCCTTTCTCAATATATAAATATGCCCACAGTAACTGAGTGTGGGTCTTCATTATCTCTGTGTTCATCATCAGAGTTCCATATTTGGGGAAACTTTTAGAAAAATAAAAGTTGTTGCAACATGAAAACGTTAATGAATAGAGAGATATACAATTAGCCTGCCCTGCACTCCACCAAATCCTTGTCTGTTTAACATTAGTGTCTCTCCTGTTGGTCTTTCCTTGGTTGTCACAAGTTGCAAAGATAAACAAATCACAACGTGAAACAATTGCAAAGGCTCTTCAGAAATGATGACTTGAATAACAAAGTATTCATAGGGAACATTGAAACTAAGGATAAAGCCCTCAAATGTTTCTTACAACATGATCTTCTTTAAAAGATAGCTACCTAAACTCAAAAGTTAAACTGTCAAAAGACATTGTATAGTTTTGTTGAAATTATTAAGGCCAAAAAATTTGGACTTGATTTATCCTTATTTTTTGAATGAACAGGGTAGAATTGCAACTAAATTCTGTGTAAATTATAAAATAAGAAAAAAACTAGCTCCTGCATTCATTGATTTTTTTTGACTGTTTTTTCTTTTTGTGTGTGTGTCTATCTCCTTTAGGGCTGCTCTGATCTTAGTTATTTCTTGTCTTCTGCTAGCCTTTGAATTTGTTTGATCCTGTTCCTCTAGTTCTTTTAATTGTGATGTTAGGGTGTTGATTTTAGATCTTCCTTTTTTCTCTTGTGGGCATTTAGTGCTATAAATTTCCCTCTAGACACTGCTTTAAATGTGTCCCAGAGATGCTGGTACATTGTGTCTTCATTCTCGTTGGTTTCAAAGCACATCTTTATTTCGGCATTCATTTCATTATTTATCCAGCAGTCATTCAGGAGCAGGTTGTTCACTTTCCATAGAGTTGTGCGGGTTTGAGTGAGTTTCTTAATCCTGAGTTCCAGTTTGATCACACTGTGGTCTGAGAGACTGCTTGTTATGATTTCTGTTCTTTCGCATTTGCTGAGGAGTGATTTACTTCCAATTATGTGGTCAATTTTAGAGTAAGTGCCATGCAGTGCTGAGAAGAATGTATATTCTGTGGATTTGGGGTGGAGATTTCTGTAGACATCTATTAGGTCCACTTGGTCCAGATCTGAGTTCAAGTCCTGGATATCTTTGTTAATTTTCTGTCTTGTTGATGTGTCCAATATTGGCAGTAGAGTGCTAAAGTCTCCCACTATTATTGTGTGGAGTCTAAGCCTCTTTATAGGTCATTAAGAACTTGCTTTATGTAGCTGAGTGCTTCCGTATTGGGTGCATATATATTTAAGATAGTTAGCTCTTCTTGTTGCATCCCATTACTGGGTATATACCAAAAGTATTGTAAATCATTCTATTATAAAGACACATGCACATGTATGTTTATTGAGGCACTGTTCACAATAGCAAAGACTTGGAACCAACCCAAATGCCCATCAATGATAGACTGGATAAAGAAAATGTGAAACATATATACCATGAAATACTATGCAGCCATAAAAAAGGATGAGTTCATATCCTTTGCAGGGACATGGATAAAATGGGAAACCATCATTCTCAGCAAACTGACACAAGAACAGAAAAACAAATACTACATGTTCTCACTCATAAGTAGGAGTTGAACGATGAGAACACTAGACAAAGGGAGGAGAACATCACACGCTGGGGCCTGTTGGGGGGCCAGGGGCCAGGGGAGAGAATGCAGGGGGTATGGGCTATGGAAGTGACAGCATTATGAGAAATACCTAATGTAGATGACAGGGTGATGGATGCAGCAAACCACTATGGCACATGTATACCTGTATAACAAACCTGTATGTTCTGCACTTGTACCCCAGAACTTAAAGTATAATAAAAATAAAGCATATTTTAATAATTTTTAGTAATATTAAGTCCAAATTAAAAGCTTTTTTTCTGGTATCCTATTATTTATCATGTTCTTTCCACCTTAAGTGGTAACTGAGAAAGGTTTGATTTTTTTTTTTTTTTTTTTTTTTTTGGTGCAGTGGCACAATCTTGGCTCACTGAAACCTCTGCTCCCTGGGTTGAAGTGATTCTCCTGCCTCAGCCTCCTGAGTAGCAGAGATTACAGGAACACGCTACCACACCCAGCTAATTTTTTGTATTGTTACTAGAGATGGGGTTCTGCCATTGCTAGCCAGGCTGGTCTCAAACTCCTGATCTCAGGTGATCTGCCCCCTCAGCCTCCCAAAATGCTGGGATTACAGATATGAGCCACTGTGCCCAGCCTAATATTTAAGATTAGTTGGGGGAGATTGCTACCATGTTGTGAACTCACCCTCCTGAAGGGAAGACATGAGGAAGTTTATCTTTCAGTTCACCGTAGGTGAGATAACACCTGACATTTGACAGGAACAAAGGGTTGATTTGTGTCCCCAGCTATATGGGGACAGAGTGGCCTGTCATCTGACAAAAAGTTCAGGAGTCTAAGTCTGAGAGGTTTTGGATGGGGCTGCTTGCTCTGATGATGCAATGAGGAGAGGCAGCTTAATGGAATTTGGCTGGTACTTCCAAAAGATGCAGTTGGAAGTACTGCATTTTTTTATTGTACTTTAGTTTCTGGGGTACATGTGCAGATCATACAGGATTGTTGCATAGGTACACGCATGTCAATTTGGTTTGCTGAGTCCATCCCCCCATCACCTACATCTGGCATTTCTCCCCATGGTATCCCTTTCTGACCTCCCCACCCCCCGCTGTCCCTCCCTTGCCCCCCCCAACAGACCCCAGTGTATCCCTGTGTCCATGTGTTCTCATTGTTCAATACCTGCCTATAAGTGAGAACATACAGTGTGCGATTTTCTGTTCTTGTGTCAGTTTGCAGAGAATGATGGCTTCCAGATTCATCCATTTCCCTATAAAGGACATGAACTCATCATTTTTTACGGTTGCATGGTATTCCATGGTGTATTTGTGCCACATTTTCCTTGTTTAGTCTACTGTCTATGGGCATTTGGGTGGGTTTCAGGTCTTTGCTGTTGTAAACAGTGCTGCAATGAACATACATGTGCATATGTCTTTATAATAGAATGACTTATACTCTTTTGGATATATACCCAGTAATGAGATTGCTGGGTCAAATGGTATTTCTATTTCCAGGTCCTTGAGGAATCACCACAGTGTCTTCCACAATGCTTGAACTAGTTTACACTCTCACCAACAGTGTAAAAGTGTTCCTATTTTTTTTACATCCTCTCCAGCATCTGTTGTCTCCAGATTTTTTAATGATCACCATTCTAACTGGCATGAGATGGTATCTCAATGTGGTTTTGATATGCATTTTCTCTAATAATCAGTGATTATGAGCATTTTTTCATATGTTTGTTGGCCTCATATATGTCTTCTTTTGAAAAGTGTCTGTTCATATCCTTTGCCCACTTTTGGATGTGTTTGTTTGCTTTTTCCTTGTAAATCTGTTTTAGTTCTTGGTAGATTCTGGTTATTAGCCCTTTGTCAGATGTGTAGATTGAAAAAATTTTTCCCATTCTTTTGGCTGCTGGTTCACACTAATGATTGTTTCTTTTGCTGTACAGAAGCTCTGGAGTTTAATTAGATCCTATTTGTCTGTTTTGGCTTTTGTTGCCAATGCTTTTGGTGTTTTAGTCATGAAGTCCTTGCCTATGCCTATGTCCTGAGGGTGTGGCCTAGGTTTTCTTCTAGGGTTTTTATGGTGTTAGGGCTTATGTTTAAGTCTTTAATCCATCTGGAGTTAATTTTAGTGTAAGGTGTTAGGAAGGGGTCCAGCTTCTGCTTTCTGCACACTGCTAACCAGTTTTCCCAACACCATTTATTAAACAGGGAATCCTTTCCCCATTGCTTGTTTTCGTCAGGTTCGTCAAAGATTAGATAATTCTAGATGTGTGGCATTCCCTCTGAGGCCTCTGTTCTGTTCCATTGGTCTATACCTTTGTTTTGGCACAAGTACCATGCTGTTTTGATTACTGTAGCCTTGTAGTATAGTATGAAATCAGGTAGCGTGATGCCTCCAGCTTTGTTCTTTTTGCCTAGGATTGTCTTGACTATGTGGGCTCTCTTTTGGTTCCATATGAAGTTTAAGGTGTTTTTTTCCAGTTCTGTGAAGAAGGTCATTGGTAGCTTTATAGGGATGGTGTTGAATCTATAAATTATTTTGGGCAGTATGGCCATTTTCACAATATTGTTTCTTTCTAACCATGAGCATGGAATGTGTTTCTCCATGTGTTTGCATCCTCTATTATTTCATTGAGCAGTGGTTTGTAGTTCCCCTTGAAGACGTCCTTTGTTACTTGTATTCCTAGATATTTTATTCTCTTTGTAGCAATTGTGAATGCGAGTTGGCTCATGATTTGGCTCTCTGTTTATCTGTTATTGGTGTATAAGAATGCTTCTGATTTCTTCACATTGATTTTGTACCCTGAGACTTTGTTGAGGTTGCTTATCAGTTTCAGGAGATTTTGGTCTGAGATGATGGGGTCTTCTAAATATACAATCATGTTGTCTGCCAAAAGAGACAATTTGACTTCCTCTTTTCCTAGTTGAACTCTCTTTATTACTTTTTTCTTGCCTAATTGCTCTGGCTAGAACTTCCAATACCATATTGAATAGGAGTGGTGAGAGAGGGCATCCTTGTCTAGTGCCGGATTTCAAAGGGAATGCTTCCAGTTTTTGCTCATTTAGTATAATATTGGCTGTAGGCTTGTCATAGACAGCTTTTATTATTTTGTGATATGTACCATGGATACCTAGTTTATTGAGAGTTTTTAGCATAAAAGGCTGTTGAAATTTGTTGAAGGCCTTCTCTACATCTATTGAGATAATCATGTGGTTTGTGTCATTGGTTCGCTTTATGTGGTGGATTACATTTATAGACTTGCATATGTTGAACCAGACTTGTGTCCCGGGGATGAAGCCTACTTGATTGTAATGGATAAGCTTTTTGATGTGCTGTTGCAATTGGTTTGACAGTGTTTTATTGAAGATTGTTGCATCAGTGTTCATCATGGATATTGGCCTGAAGTTTCCTTTTTTTTTTGAGTCTCTGCTGGGATTTGGTATCAGGATGATGTTTGTCTCGTAAAATAATTTGGGAAGGATTCCCTTTTTTTGTATTGTTTGAAATAGTTTCAGAAGTAATGGTACTACCTCCTCTTTGTATGTCTGGTAGAATTCAGCTGTGAACTCGTCTGGACCTGGGCTTTTTTTGGATGATAGGCTATTAATTGCTCCCTCAACTTCATCCCTTGTTATTAGTCTGTTCAAGGTTTCAACTTCTTCCTGGTTTAGGCTTGGGAGTGTGCAAGTGTCCAGGAACTTATCCATTTCTTCCAGGTTTACTAGTTTATGTACCTAGAGTTGTTTGTAGTAATCTATGATGGTAGTTTGTATTTCTGTGGAATTGGTGGTGAAATCCCCTTTTTCATTTTTTATTGCATCTATTTCATTCTTCTCCCTTTTCTTTTTTATTAATCTGGCCAGCCGTCTGTCTATTTTGTTGATCTTTCCAAAAAACCAACTCCTGGATTTACTGATTTTTTATAGGAATTTTTTTTTGTCTCTATCTTCTTCAGTTCTGCTTTGATCTTAGTTATTTCTTGTCTTCTGCTAGCTTTTGAGTTTTTTTGATCTTGCTCCTCTAGCTCTTTCAATTTTGACAATTGGGTGTTGATTTTAGATCTTTGCTCGCTTCTCTGGTGGGCATTTATTGCCATAAATTACCTTCTAGACACTGGTTAAAATGTGTCCTAGAGATTCTGGTACATTGTGTCTTCGTTCTTGTTGGTTTCAAAGAACATCTTAATTTCTGCCTTCGTTTCATTGTTTATCCAGTCGACATTCAGGAGCAGGTTGTTCAGTTTCCATGATGTTGTGTGGTTCTGAGTTAGTTTCTTAATTCTGAGTTCTAATTTGACTGCCCCGTAGGACCCTGGGCATTTTCAAGTGGAAATCCTGCTTAGGAATTAAGCAACTCAAGTGAAGAAACAGATCTGACCTGGGTCTTTTAACAATCTTGTCCAAAGGGGACAAGTTAGAAAGGCCAAGGAACAGCAATATAAAGTCTGTGTCAAATGGTCTGCCTCAAGGGGAATGTTCTCTTGTGTCATGAGAAGTACAAATGATTCTTGTAGGGGCTTTGGAAGAATCCATAAAAATACCTGCATTGGAAAGAATTAGCATAATAAATATTTTCTTGGCCCCAAAAATAATGGTGATATCCTACGGAAGCAAAGGCAACTAAGTCTCTTTCTGTTTTCATATCTTCCCTTACTCTTCTTCACTTCACACTGGCAAAGCCCAGCTAGGAAAGGGGAGAAGATTTAAGTCTAAATGTAGTCCAGAATTTTGATGATTTCAAGGGCTTAATATTTTAGTTACAGAATTGAGATGTTTGCATGTGTGTTGTATGCATGTGCATGAGATTTAAAGAAATTTTCAGATTGATTTCATTTCTCTCAGCTTTTATCCCTTTTACCTTATCTTCCCCTGCTGATTTCTGATTGGAAAAGAAGAAAGAAGAAAAAAGCAGTAGAGGTGGGTAAACAAAATATTTAAAGATATGCATACTTAAGTTTTATGAAGTCCCTCTAATATTGTGATTTCATAATTTTGTGTATTGCCCAGTGTAGAAGTTTTAGGCAGGGGAAGTTGTGGCTCTGACACTGGAATTGATACCTTTTCCCCACTTGCAGTATTTTACTGCACTTGATTTGTTCCCACTTCCCTTTACAGGGCTCCTGTGCTAATCTGACATAAGGACAATCTCTTCTCATTTACGGGTTTGTTTCCTGCTCTAACATACCATCAGTATGTGATCACCTCCCATCAGTCTTAAGGCAGGCTTATATAACATCGATTCTTGGGGGTTGAGTAGGAAATATGGGCATTTTTGTAGTAGGACAGCAAATATTCTTTCTGAGCTGTGAGTACTGATGATCTGTTCTTTTCCATACTTTCCTCCCTTGCTTCAATTCCTGTCATTCTTGCACCTGCTTTCCCTGAATCTTGGACATGTTTTGCCTACCCCTTCAGTTACTGCACATCTCCAAGATGATGATCTTTTTCATGGAGTGTGGATGCCTAAGTTGTTTCATCTACCTTTTGAATCCACCTACAAGGGCCATTAGTCTTAAAATGCTCACTCTGTGTCAATAGGCCACCTTAGTTTTTTGACAACCCAGTCTCTAGGGGTACTGAATGTTCCTTAAAGTAATCATGCCAGTTCTTGGTGAATGCAGATATTTCTTAGTGTTCTTGAGAGTTTTGTATAAGAACAGTGAATAGATTAAAAGTCTTTTGAATATGCAGACATATCTATGAAACTGGGAGACAGTATGGTAGTTAAGTAAGTGGACTTCATTATCACTCTGCCTTGGGTCAGATCCTGGCTCTCACATTTGATTGTGCATGGTCTTAAAATTACTTAACCTCACTATGTCTTATTTTTTAATTCATTAAACAAGAATAATGACCACATTATAATTATTTATCTTAACTTTCCTTTTATTGAGGAGGGGGTGAAGACTAAAAGAGATTATACATGTAAAGCACTTAAGTTAGGACAGGATGTATATTAAGCACTCAATAAATATTAGTTATAAAGGAAAAGTATGCTTTTAAAAACTGTTGTTCAAATAAGTTTCGGTGAGAACTGTTTTTTAAAACAGTGAGATGTTGATTTTATTTTCAAGTAAGATCTATATGTATGAGTAACTTCAGGAGAAAGAGACAGGGAATCTTATCTTTGGCACTAAGACACTTCTAAGGCTACTGTTGAGGAAGTAGCTATTTACATAATACAATAATTTATCTGAAAACAGAAGGATGCTTCAAAATATCTTTAGTCTAAAATCAAAAGTAAAATATCTTCTATTTCCTGTGATATTTTAAAATCTTCAGCAAATTTAAAATTAGAGAAAAAGAAGAGTAGAGTGCAGTAAGAGAACTATGTGAGGTTCAAAGAAAACCTGTTTAATCCAGATTTAAATAGTGGGGAAAAAATGAAGGTTATTTAAATTGTAGGAGATATTTAAAATGCTTAAATGTCTATGAGAAGAGAAAGTGGGGTTTTAAAAATTATTTGCTTAAGATTATAATTGTTAAATATATTTCTTTGTATAAATTTTGGGGATACAAATATCACATGAAGACATCATATGGTGGTAAAATCTAGGATTTAGTGTAACCATTACCCAAATAATAGACATTGTACCCATTATTTTATTTCTCATTCTTCACCCCCCTCCCATTCTCCCTGCCTTGAGTCTACAATGTCTTTTATTCCACACTTTATGTCCACGTGTACACATTATTTAGCTCCCACTTATAAGTAGGAACATGTGGTATTTAACTTTCTGTTTGAGTTATTTAACTTAGGAGAATGAGCTCCAGTTCCATCCATTTTGCACAGATGTGATTTCGTATCTTGCTATTGTGAATAGTACTACTATAAACATATGAGTGCAGGTATCGTTTTGAAATAATGATTTATGTTTTATTTGGGTATACATCTAGTAGTAGGATTGCTGGATCACAGCATATTCTAGTTTTAGTTTTTGTTGTTGTTGTTGTTGTTGTTTCTTTAAATCTCCATACCTTTTTCTGATGAGATTGTACAAATTTACATTCCCAGCAATACTGTATAAGAGTTCCATTTTCTCCACAAGCTTGCCAACATCTGTTACTTTTTGACTTTTCAATAATAGTCATTCTGACTGGTGTAAGATGATATCTCATTGTGGTTTTAATTTATGTTTCTCTGATAATTAGCGATAATGGACTTTTTTTCAAATACTTTTTGGCCATTTGTATGTCTTCTTTAAAGAAATACCTATTCAGATAATTTGTCCATTTTTAAGTTGGATTATTTGGATTTTTGCTGTTGAGTTGTTTGAGTTCCTTGTAGATTCTGGATATTAGTCCCTTGTCAGATGCATACTTTTTGAATATTTTATCCCATTCTGCAGGTTGTCTGTTTATTCCATTGATTGTTTGTTTTGCTATGCAGAAACTGTTTAGTTTAAGTCCCATTTGTCTATTTTTGTTTTTGTTGCATTCACTTTTGAGGTCTTAGTTATGAATTCTTGGCCTACACCAATGTCCAGAAGAGTTTTTTTCGGGGTTTACTTTTAGTATATATAGCTTCAGGTTTTACATTTAAGTATTTTGTTCACCTTGAGTTAATTTTTGCATATGGTGAGAGATAGGGGTCCAGTTTCATTCTTCTGTATATGGCAACCCAAATTTCCCAGCACAATTTATTGAAAAGGGTGTCATTTTCCCAGCATATGTTTTCGTTCACTTTGAAAGATCAAAGTGGCTATAGGTATGTCTTCATTTCTGGTTTATTCATTATGTTTCATTGATCTTTGTATCTGTTTTTATACTAGTACCATACTGTTTTTGTTACTACAGACTTTCAGTATAATTTGAAATCAAGTCGTGTGATGACTCTGGCTTTATTCTTTTTGCTTAGAATTGCTTTGGCTATTAGGGCTCTATTATGGTTCCCTATGAATTTTAGTATTGTTACTTCTAATTCTGTGAAAAATGACATTGGTATTTTGACAGGAATGGAAGTGAATTGTAGATTGCCTTAGGAGGACTGGTCATTTTAATGCTATTGATCCTTTTAATCCATGAACATGGGATGTTTTCCTATTTGATTGTCATCTACAATTTGTTTCATCAATGTCTTGTAGTTTTATTTGCACAGATCTTTCACCACCTTAGTTAAATATTCCTAGGTTTCTGTTTTTTGTAGTTATGGTAAATGGGATTGACTACTTGATTTTGTTGTCAGGTTGATTAATTATTGGTGTATAGAAATGCTACTCTTTTTTGTATGTTGTTGTTGGATCTTGACACTTTAGTGAATTCATTGATCAAATGTAAGATTCTTTTGGAGGAGTCTTTAGAGTTTTCTAGGTATAAAATCATAATCAGCAAATAGAGATAATTTGATGCTCTCTTTTCCAAGTTGGATACCTTTTCTTTCTCATGCCTGATGGGTCCGGCTAGGACTTCCAGTACCATGTTGAATAAGAGTGCTGGGTGTTGAACAATGAGAACACATGGACACAGGGAGGGGAGCACTACACACTGGGGTCAGTTGGGGGGAATAGGGGAGGGACAACAGGGGGTGGGCAGTTGGGGAGAGATAGCATGGGGAGAAATGCCAGATATAGGTGAAGGGGAGGAAGGCAGCAAATCACACTGCCACGTGTGTACCTATGCAACTATCTTGCATGTTCTTCACATGTACCCCCAACCTAAAATGCAATAAAAAAATTAAATTAAATTTAAAAAAAGAATGGTGGATAGGCATCCTTTTCTTCTTTTTCCAGTACTTAGGGAGAATGCTTTCAACTTTTCCTCATTCAGTGTGATGTTGGCTGTGGGTTTGTTATATTTGACTTTTATTATTTTAAGGTATATGTTTCTTCTATATCTAGTTTGTTGAGGGTTTTTATCATAAAGAGATACTTAATTTTATCAAATGCTTTTTTTGCTCCTAATGAGACAATAATATGATTTGTGTTTTTAATTATATTTATGGAATATGTGGTGAATAACATTTATTGCTTTGCATATGTTGAACCATACTTGCATACCTGGAATAAAACACACCTGGTTGTGGTATATTATCTTTATGATATGATGTTGGATTCAGTTTGGTAGTATTTTGATGAGGATTTTTGCACCTATGTTCATTATGGGTATTGATCTGTAGTTCTGTTTTTTGTTGTGTCCTTGTCTGGCTTTAGTACCACATATGTTTCTTTATATGAGAGATAGTGACAAATATTTGGATTTAATTTGTTTTAAGTTTGAAAATAGTATGTAAACTGAGAGAATTAAAGGTGTGAAGCTTAATTTTTCTGGTGGAAAAATACATGTATCTGCTGTAATTTGAATCAGTAGTGCTTTCAGACTTCTAAAGGTGTAAAACTTTGCTATTACCATAAGGGATCACAGAGCTGAGTGCCATTCAAATTATAAAATCAATGAAAGCATCTCAAAATGTCAGTAAACAAATTTCTCAAGCTGTTGGCTATCTACTGGTGAAGATAGCAGTAGTTTCCCAATCTTATGCTGTCTGCTTCTCAGTTTAATTACCATGATGTAATCAGAAATATTTTCTGTACATTGGTGATGAGATATTTTTGAAATGGGAATTAACAGCCTCACTTAACACCTGGTATGATTTCACTCTTGACTTTCATTGGTAATGGCTGCTCTGCCTTTATTAATTCCATGTAGCGCAGAAAAAGTCTGGATAAATACATATGAGATGGCAAAATGTGATTATCTGGCATGGGATAAGAATTAGGTTAAAGTTGGAGAATGTTCCTTTAACTTCTCACTTTTGTATATTTTAAAAAATGGCGAACTTCCTAGTGAGTTTTTTAACACTTTCATTTTTCAACTTTAAAATGTATTTACAAATTAATAAGTGTATATAGCCTAACAATTTCATCCCAGTTACATACTCATGTTTACTAAAAGGCATACATTAGAATGTTCCTAGTATCACCTCTTGTAATAGCTTTAAATGGAAATATTGAAGTTCTACAAAAGAATAGATAAATGGGTGTATATTCACATTGTGGAATATTATACAGCAATGAAAATGAATAATCTATTTCTACATATAATAATGTGGATGAATCCCACAAATGTAATATTGGAAGAAACCAGTCACAGAAGGGCTTATACTATATGATTCCATTACATAAAGTTCAATATGAGGCAAAGACCTACCTATCCTGGTAGAGGTGGGATAGTAGTTATTTATAGAGATGGAATCACTGGGAGGATAAATAAGGAGTCTTCAGGGATGCATATAATGCTCTGTTTCTTAATACAGAGAACAGTCAACACCTTTAATACAGGGTGTTGATGCAACAATTATATACTCAATAAATATTTATCAAAGTGTAATTTTGTGAAATATGTCCTTTTATGTATTATAGTATACTTCAATTACAAGTTTTAAAAAGTATAATGTCTATGTTTTAAAACATTATGAAGAACCTATTTGGAGGGGAAAAATCCACAAATTTTAGCTAGAGATCAACAACAGTCTTTGAATTTGGCAATGCCTTACACATTACAATTGCTGAATAAATGTATGTTGATGGACCAATGTGCTTTATTTTACTGATTATGTTAAAGCATGATGTTAAGTAGCACTTTAGGATACTTACAATAAAGCTAGGTAAGAAGACAAATAGTACTCAAAATTCCTTAGAATTTTCCCGTTGAGTATTGAGTAGTGTTCTTAAAAACATGGAAAGCTAATAATGTCTGACCAAGTGCATGTATTCACTTTCTAAGGATATTACT
Source organism: Callithrix jacchus (assembly GCF_049354715.1). Lineage (NCBI taxonomy): Eukaryota > Metazoa > Chordata > Mammalia > Primates > Cebidae > Callithrix > Callithrix jacchus. Next base: position 26,586,912 of record NC_133524.1, read on the forward strand.
AACTCCCTGCTTTATCTCTATGGATAGTTTTTATTTGGCTTCAGCTCTCCTTTTAAGTCGTGTCTATTGAGTTTATTACTATGATGATTCATTGCCCTAACAGATTGGTTGCTTGATGGGTTTTGGTCACAAAAATGATATTTTTCATAGTTACTGAAAATTTATATTAGGAAATATTTACCAAATGGATGGTCATTTTTTATTTTAAGATGGAGACAGATGTATTTTAAGTGCTGCAGAACATGTTTTAAATAAACATATCATTTTCTGAATGAAGCTTTGGGGAAAGTAATATGTTATATATATTAAAATTTTAAAAATTAAGTATATAAAATTAAGTATTGAACCACTACAATACAATTCAACTGTCACCTTTCAATTGAAGGATTGAAGATGAGTTGAAATCTAGCAGGCTTTTCATAGCCTCATACTTGGATTAGGTTACATTAAGGTCTCATAATTGTGAGATGGTTTTGTTCTGGTTTGTTTAGTGGCTAAAAGGACTAATATATTGTATATCAAGAACATAAATATCATGGGAATATTTTATGCTTCATTAACTGTACACAGATATAAATGTTGATTAGATTCCTTATAGGAAATATATGTTTTATATATTACATATATATATATTTTGCTTTTGTTTTTTTAATTGTACTTTAGGTTCTGGGGTACATGTGTAGGTCATGCAGGATTGTTGCATAGGTACACACATGGCAAGGTGGTTTGCTGCCTTCATCCCCCCATCATGCACATCTGGTATTTCTCCCCTCGGTATCCCTCCACACCCTCCCCACCCAGTGCTGTCCCTCCCACAGCCCCCTGTCTGCAGTGTGTGATGCTCCCCTCCCTGTGTCCATGTGTTTTAATTTTTCAACACCCACTTATGAGTGATAACATGTGGTGTTAGGTTTTCTGTTCTTGTGTCAGTTTGCTGAAAATGATGGTTTCCGGATTCATTCATGTCCCTGTCAATGACACGAACTCATCGTTGTTTATGGCTGCATAGCATTCCATGGTGTATATGTGCCACATTTTCTTTGTCCAGTCTATCGTTGATGGACATTTGGGTTGGTTCCAGGTCTTTTCTACTGTAAACAGTGCCACAAGGAACATACGTGTGCATGTGTCTTTATGATAGAACAATTTATAATCCTTTGGGTATATACCCAGTAATGGGATTGCTGGATCAAATGGAATTTCTATTTCTAGGTCCTTGAGAAATCGCCACACTGTCTTCCACAATGGCTGCACTAATTTGCACTCCCACCAACAGTGTAAAAGCATTCCTATTTCTCCACATCCTCTCCAGCATCTGTTGTCTCCAGATTTTTTAATGATCACCATTCTAAGTGGCATGAGATGGTATCTCAATGTGGTTTTGATTTGCATTTCTCTAATGACCAGTGATGATGAGCATTTTTTCATGTTTGTTGGCCTCATAGATGTCTTCTTTTGTAAAGTTTCTGTCCATATCCTTCTCCCACTTTTGAATGGGTTTGTTTGTTTTCTTCTTATAAATCTCTTTTAGTTCTTTGTAGATTCTGGATATTAGGCCTTTGTCAGATAGGTAGATTGCAAAAATTTTTACCCATTCTGTTGGTTGCCAGTTTGCTCTAATGATTGTTTCCTTTGCTGTACAGAAGCTCTGGATTTTCATTAGATCCCATTTGTCTGTTTTAGCTTTTGTTGCCATTGCTTTTGGTGTTTTAGTCATGAAGTCCTTGCCTATGGCTATGTCCTGAATGGTTTTGCCTAGGTTCTCTTCTAGGGTTTTTATAGTGTTAGGGCTTATGTTTAAGTCTTTAATCCATTTAGAGTTAATTTTAGTGTAAGGTGTCAGGAATGGGTCCAGTTTCAGCTTTCTGCACACTGCTAGCCAGTTTTCCCATTACCGTTTATTAAACAGGGAATCCCTTCCCCATTGCTTGTTTTTGTTGGGTTTGTCAAAGATCAGATGATTGTAGACGTGTGGTGTTGCTTCTGAGATCTCTGTTCTGTTCCACTGGTCTATGTTGAGTATAAGTGGTGAAAGGTTGCATCTTTGTTTTGTTCCAGTTATTAGAGGAAAGACATAGTTACTGAATGTCCTAGGCAGACCAATTAGACAAGAGAAAGAAAGGGCATCCAAATTGGAAGGAGGAAGTCAAATTGTCTTGTTTGCAGACAGCATGATCTTATGTTTAGAAAAACCTAAAGACTCCATCAAAAAACGATTCCTATAATCAATAATCAGTTCTATTTATTTAGAACCTATTAAACAAATTCAGGATATAAAACCAACATGTAAAATTTAGTAGCATTTCTATGCATCAACAGTGAGTACTCTCAGATCAAGAAAGCAATCCCATTTAAAAGAGCTATAAAAAATTAAGTATCTAGGACTAAATTTAACAAAAGAAGGGAAAGACTGCTAAAGTGAAAATCGCAAAACTGATCAAATAAATTGAAAAGAAAAAAATCACCTTAAAATGTAACCTTCTCTAATCTGTCTTCCATTTTGTCCCCCAAATCATTGAAAATAAAAATCACTCAATTCTTGGTCTTCTCTTCCCATAACTATGTGGGGCTTTTGGGCAACAACTTCTGATTATCTATTACAATGACCTGTGTCTTAATGTTCATTCTCTATTAATGTACAAAAAATCAATGTAATTTCGTTCTCCAGGCCCAACACTTTTGTATGCTTCCAGGGAAAACAGTACATTTTCAAGATCTCCCCTCAGTAAGAGTGATTTTAGTGCTGTAGCACACCAAAATTATGGTAATAATAGTTATAATACCTGCAATAAAATTTAAAACATTTATATATAACTTTAAACTTATGTTCTTCCTATGCTTTCAGTAAAAATTATACTTTATCATTTGCAAGGATTCTAATAGTAACTCCCAATTGTATAAAATATCCAAACTTCTTCCAAGTAGTCCAAAGAGTAGACATTCAAAACTGAAAGGTCTAGCATTTACATAGATTTTTGACATTTTTAATCTTCTGTATTATGACATTTTAGGTTAATTTTTTAAATCTAATTTTCTTTTAATCTCACAGGAATTTAAGAAATTCATTTGTTAAAGTTGGAAAGTACAAAACACTGTTTCAGCATAATTGCAAAATTTTGCACATGTGCATATGATATTGACTGAATACCAAATTTTTTCATTTTTTTTTTGGTCACTAATGAATTTGTTAATAGAGTAGAAATTCCATCATATCACATGATTATGGCCAAAAGTTTTGGTCAATTGAAAGTTTAAATGAGAAATCATAAAATATGATATATACCAAACATAACATTTTTAAGCTTTGATTTTAGGTTCAAGAGTACATGTGCAGGTTTGTTATATAAGTAAATTGCATATCATGGGAATTTGGTGTACAGATTATTTTGTTACCTAACTGATAAGCATAGTATGCAACAGGTAGGTGGTTTTTCTATCCTCACCCTCTTATCTCCTTCTACCTGCAAGTTGGCCCTGGTGGCTGTTCTTCCCTTTTTTATTTCCATGTACTCAGTGGTAAATCATAACATTTAAAAAATATAGCTTCTATCTATTCACTAAAATTTCTTTGGGTTTTATCTGACTGCATGAACTTTACCTTTGTGTTTTTTTTAAATTTTCTCATAACTGCAACCATGATAGACTGTGTATGATTTTCAGTTTTGTTTATGGGAAAATAAAGCAAGATTCTAAAACCAGTTAGAAAACAAGCTGAGTACAGGCTTCTCCTAACAGGTTGCTTTACTATGTTTTGATCCCTTCCCTCTACACTCTTTCTATTTTACTTTTCAGCACCCTCAGAGTGGCTTTTATATTTTGGTCAGAGTTTTTGTTGTCATTAATGGGGCAATGGGTTGCAGTGGGTTTATACTACTACAGTGGAACCAGAACACTGATGATATTTTTTATCTTTTGATTTTGATATGAATTCAAAGATAAAAGATATAAAAATAGAACAAAGAACTGTCATATATTCTTACCAAGTCTACAAATTGTTTATATATTATTGTGCTCCTTTATCATTCCCACCTTCTATAAATGTATGTGGGAATGTTTGTGTGTCTGTATGCATACATTCTCTGAACTTGGTTAAAAAACTGTCTGACAGAATTTGCCAATGTAAAATAACTATATTTTTGTTTGTAATTTATTAGTTGTGGAGTGATGCAATGAGGCTATAGAAATATCCTTTCTCATTCAGTTTTTACCTGTTAACTTTATCTTCCATATGCATTCTACATCTATTAGTTGGCATTGTACTATGAAGATCTTTTCCTTTATTTACTAACTCATTTATTTATTAATATTAATATGAAAACATGGATTCTTGGACTCTTACTTAATGGGTTGTATTCCCTTAGTATTTTTTATTTACTTTGGTATTCAAATTTTCCCAGATTTTAGCTGTGCAAGTTCCTTTCTGCTGGCTATGGTATACTTTTGTGTGTTTTTGTGATTCATTGAGCACTTAATTATTTTCTAGCACAGTTTCAATGCTGAAGTCAGCTATTTCCCTAAGAAGCCATATTTCCTTTTTGGTGGAGAATGGTATTTAGAAACCAAGATGTAGGTAGTAGGTACGCCGTGTTTCTGGGAAGCTATTGCTATTTTCAGGGGACTGAACTAGAAAACAGAGACAGACACACACATACACACACACACACCCCTACTTTTATTTCCTTGATAACTCCAATTCCATACCACAGGGTTTATTCTAGCCTTCTCTTCCATCTTTGTAACTTTTCTCCAATAATGAGAAAACTTCTACCTATTAAATTTAACATATTAACTTATTTATTCATACCTATAATACTAGTTTCAGAATTGCCCATTTCACTGCAAAAAGCAAACCTCATCTACTAACTAGAGTTCAATATTTTTTTTACAGTTATTTTTGAGGTAAAATTTACATATAGTGAAATGCTGTTATGAAGGGTACAGTTTGATAAATTTTGATTAATGTATGTAATTTGGTAATAATTATCCCAATTCCATAGCATCAGACAAGTTCCTCATGTCCACTTACAGCCAACCTGTAACCTCCATTTAATACTACATTTTATAATTCTTTCACAATACAGCAATTTTGCTTATTCCATAAACTACACAGATAAAAAATTATTCAAAATATACTCTTTCATGTCTGCATTCTTCACTCAACATACAATTCTTTAGATTCATTATTGTTATTGTGTGTATCAGTAGTTCATTATTTTTTATGCTTGTAGTTCCATTGCATACATTTACCCTAATTTATTTTTTTGTTGTTGGTGGTGGGTTGTATCTGATTTTTAGCTATTATGAACATGGTGCAATACACATTCTTGTACAAGTCTTTGTCAATATATATTTAATTTCCTTTTGAATAACACCTGGTAGCCATGGTGAGTCAAAGAGCAGGTGTATGCTTACCTTTGTAAAACACTGCTAAAATATTTAATAATGTGGTTGTACCATTTTAATCACGTGCCAGAAGTGTAAGAGAGTTGCAGTTGACCTATATACTGTCCAACATTAGACGTTTTCAAGTTTGCTTTTGGTAGGGATTTTTTTTTTTTTTTTTGCCATCCTAGTGTTTGTGAAATTGTATCAGTTATGTTTTAATTGGAATATTCTCCTGGATAATATCCTGAAGAGTGTTTTACAGCTTGGATTCATTCTCTCTGTCACATTCAAGTACACCTATCAAATGTAGATTAGGTCTTTTCACATAAGCCCATATTTCTTGGAGGCTTTGTTCATTTCTTTTCACTCTTTTTTGTCTATTCTTGCCTTCTCGTTTATTTCATTGAGTTGATCTTCAATCTCTGATATTCTTTCTTCTTTTTGGTTGATTTGGCTGTTGAAACTTGTGTATGCTTTGCAAAGTTCTCAATGCTGTTTTTCAGCTCCATCAAGTTGTTTATATTCTTCTCTAAGCTGTTTATCCTAGTTAGCATCTCATCTAACCTTTTTTCTAGGTTCTTGGTTTCTTTGCATTGGTTTAGAACATGTTATTTTAGCTCTGAGAAGTTTGTTATTACCCACCTTCTGAAGACTGTTTCTGTCAATTCATCAGATTCATTCTCCATCCATCTTTGATCCCTAGCTGGTGAGGAGCTGTGATCCCTTGTAGGAGGAAAGGTGTTCCGGTTTTTGGCATTTTCCTCCTTTGTGCACTAGTTTCTTCCCATCTTAGTGGTTTTATCTACCTTTGGTCTTTGTAGTTGGTAACTTTCGGATGGAGTCTCTAAGTGGATGTCATTTTTATTGATGTTGAAGGTATTTCTTTCTGCTTCTTAGTTTTCCTTCTAACAGTCAGGCCCCTCTGCTGCAGGACCGCTGGAGGTCCACTCCAGACCCTGCTTGCCTGGGGATCACCCGTGGGGGCTGCAGAATAGCAAGGGTTGCTTCAGGTCTCTTCCTCTGCTATCGTTGTCCCAGAAGGGTACCTGCCCAATGTTGGTCTGAGCTCCCCTTTATGAGGTGTCTCTTGGAATATTCCTGAAAAAATTGATGTTGATTTATTTGACCCATGGGTATTTAGAAGTTGACATTTTTTCTAAACATTTGTGCCTTTTCTAGATATGATTTTTATTGATTTCTAATTTAATTCCATTTTAGAGCACATATTCACTACCATTTCAATCCTTTCAAAGTTTGATTTATAGTGTTCAATGTTCTGTTCCATGTGCTCTTGAATGAAAATGTGTTCTCTTCATGGGTATAGTTTTTCATATATTTCAATTAAGTTGGTTTGACTTTGATGATTTGTTTTGAAAACTTATACAAATATTCTATGTATTTTTCTATTCTTTTTATGTACTTGCCCATAAATTACTAAGAAATGGGTGTTAAAATATTCAACTATGATTATAAATTTATCTACTTTTAACCTTTAGTTCTGTCAGTTTTTTGCTTCCTGTATTTCAAATCTCTGTTGCTAGGTGCATGCACATATGGGACTATATTTTTTTTATTTTATTTTAATTTCTGGGGTACATGTGCAGATCTTCCAGCATTGTTACATAGGTATACACATGCCATATGGTTTGCTACCTCCATCCCCCCGTCACCTACATTAGGTATTTCTCTTAATGTTATCCCTCCCCAATCTCCCCACCCTCTGCTATCCCTCCTCTAGGTCCCTACCCCCAAACAGACACCAGTGTGTGATATTTTCCTCCCTGTATCCATGTTTTCTCATTGTTCAATACCCACTTATGAGTGAGAACATGTGGTGTTTGGTTTTCTGTTCTTTTGTCAGTGTGTTCAGAATGATGGTTTCCAGATTCATCCATGTCCCTGCAAAAGACATGAACTCATCCTTTTTCATGGCTGTGTAGTATTCCATGGTGTATATGTGCCACATTTTCTTTATCCAGTCTATCTTTGATGGGCAGCTGGGTTGTTTCCACATCTTTGTTTTGTAAACAGTGCCACAATGAACATACGTGTGCATGTGTCTTTGTAATAGATCAATTTATAATCCTTTGGGTATACACCCAGTAATGGGAATGCTGGGTCAAATGGTATTTCTATTACTAGATCCTTGAGGAATCACCACACGGTCTTCCACAATGGTTGAATTAATTTACACTCCCACCAACAGTGTAAAAGCATTCCTATTTCTCCATATCCTCTCCGGCAACTGATGTCTCCAGATTTTTTAATGATTGCTATTCTAACTGGTGTGAGATGGTATTGCAATGTTGTTTTGATTTGCATTTCTCTAATGACTGGTGATGATGAGCTTTTTTTTCATGTTTATTGGCCACATAAATGTCTTCTTTTGAAAAGTGTCTGTTTATATCTTTCACCCACTTTTTGATGGTGTTGCTTGTTTTTCTCTTGTATATTTGTTTTAGTTCTTTGTAGATTCTGGATATTAGCCCTTTGTCAGATGGGTAGCTTGCAAAACCTTTTTCCAATTTTGTTGGTTGCTAGTTTACTCTAATGATTGTTTCTTTTGCTGTGTGGATGCTCTTAAATTTAATTAGGTCCTATTTGTCTATTTTGGCTTTTTTGCCATTGCTTTTGGGGTTTTAGTCATGAAGTCCTTGCCTATGCCTTTGTCCTGAATGGTATATTGCCTAGGTTTTCTTCTAGGGTTTTTATACTGTTAAGTCTTATGTCTAAATCTTTGATCCATCTGGAGTTAATTTTTGTATAAGGAAGGGTCCAGTTTCAGCTTTCTGCACACTGCTAGCCAGTTTTCCCGACACCATTTGTTAAACAGAAAGCCCTTTCCCCATTGCTTGTTTTTGTCAGGTTTGTCAATGATCAGATGGTTGTAGGTGTGTGGCATTACTTCTGAGGCCTCTGTTCTGTTCAATTGGTCTATATCTCAGTTTTTGTACTAGTACCATGCTGTTTTGATTACTGTATCCTTATAGTATAGTTTGAAGTCAGGTAGTGTGATACCTCCAGCTTTGTTCTTTTTGCTTAGGATTTTTTTGGCTATGCAGGGTCTCTTTTGGTTCCATATGAAGTTTAAGGTGTTTTTTTCCAGTTCTGTGAAGAAGGTCAATGGTAGTTTGATGGGGATAGCATTGAATCTCTAAATTACTTTGGGTAGTATGGCCATTTTCATGATATTGAGTCTTCCTAACCATAAGCATGGACTGTTTTTTCATCTATTTCTGTCCTCTCTTATTTCATTGAGCAGTGGTTTGTAGTTCTCCTTGAAAAGGTCCTTACATCCTTTGTTAGTTGTATTCCCAGGTGTTTCATTCTCTTTGTAGCAATTGTGAATGGCAATTCATTCTTGATTTGGCTCTCTTTAAGTCTGTTATTGGTATATAAGAATGCTTGTGATTTTTACACATTGATTTTGTATCCTGAGACTTTGCTGAAGTTGCTTATCATCTTAAAGAGATTTTGGGCTGAATCAATGGGATCTTCTTAATATACAGTCATGTCATCTGCAAATAGAGACAATTTGATTTCCTCTTTTTCCAATTGAATACCATTTATTTCTTTTTCTTGGCTGATTGCTCTGGCTAGAACTTCCAATACTATGTTGAATAGGAATGGTGAAAGAGGGCACGCTTGTCTAATATTCATCCTTATCTCTACTAGCAATATGGTTTGTCTTGAAGTCTGCACTGATTTACAGTCCAATAGCATTATCAGGTTTCTTAAGACTAATGTTTTCATGGTATAGCAATTCTTATATATTATTTTATTCTATCTCCTGCCTTCTTACAGAGTATGGCCTATTTTTTAAGATTACATTTTGCCTGCAATATCAACATTTAACTCTATCTCTTCGTGTTATTTTAGCAGTTGATGTAGATATTATAATATACATCTTTAAATTTCAAAATCAAAGTCCACTTAATATTTTACTTTATCATAATATTAAAGCCTTCATTACTCCATTTATACCTACTGCTCTTTTCATTATTGTTGTCCTATATTTTACTATGCCATGGCTATAAAACCCACAATTACTTGTTCATATTTTGAGTTAAACAATCATGGTTCAAATGAAAAAATTTAAGAAAATAAAATATATGGCAATAAAAACTTGTTCTTTACATTTACCCATATATTGGCCTTCTTTGGTGTTCATTTCAACACCTGGGATATTATGGTACAATTTCCCTTTGGGTTGATGAAATGCTTTCAGCATTTCTTTTTTCTACTGCAGGTCTTCTTTTTGAGAATGCCTATTTCAGCTTCATTTTTGGAGGATGTTTTCACTGGATATAAAATTCTGAGTTAAATAATTTTTTTCTTACAGAAATTTCAATATAATATCTTGTCTCCTTTGATGAGAATTTAGTTATTACTTATATTAATTTTTCTCCTGTATATAATATGTTGGTTTTTTCTGCCTGTTTTAAAATTTTCTGTTTATGTTTGCCTTACAGAAGTTTGACTGTGATATGCCTAGGCATGTCTTTTTTTTGGCATTATCCTGCCTTGGGTTTCCTAGACCTGTTGAGTTTGTAAGAAATATGTTTTTCTTACCAAAGGTATAAAACATTGGCCATTTTTTTTTTTCAGTTTTTTTTCTGCCTCATCCTCTCACTCACTTCTGGTCTCTAATATTCCAATTGCATATGTATTAGATCACCTAATATTGTCCCACAGGTCACTAGTCACTATTTGGTTTTTCAGTATGTTTTCTCCCTGCTTTTTTGATTAGATAATTGCTACTGATCTATCTTCAAGTTCACAGCAACCTTTCTGTCTTCTCCTCATAACCTATAAGCCCTTCTACTGAATTTGTACTTTCAGATATTGTATTTTACATTTCTAGACTTTCTATCTGTTCCTTTTAAAAATAACTTCCATTTCTCTCTTGACATTCTCCATTGGGACACTCATTATGACCATAGTTTTGAAGTCTTTAAACATATTTCTAGTAGCTGGTCTAAAACCTTTGCTTGCTAATTTCAACATCTGGGTCATTTCAGGCTTGATTTCTATTATTAAACATGGGTCACATTTCACTTATATCTAATAATTTTTAATTAGTAGACATTTAAATTTTATATTGCAGAGATTCTATATTATGTTTTCTTCTTCTGAATTGTGTTGATTTTGTTGTAGTACATAGTTACCTTGGCTGGACTCAAACTCTGCCTTTGCTGAAATAGGCAGCTATCCTTCCTTTTGTTGTTCCTGGTCTTTCTTGCACATGCATAATCTCGAGGTCAGCTAAATATTTGAATGGAATTCATATGCAGATTTTGGAGCCCCCCCTCTTTGACTCTCTTTTCTGTGAATTCTTTCCTCAATCCCCAACCATTCAGACAGCCTAAAACTTTATCTTCTGACTCCTCAAACCAGTTAAGACTGAGATTTCGCTTGAATTCTAACTATTCCCCATTGTAAGAACTAAGAAGTGCCCTCAGGTGAAAAGGTTTTTAATTAATCACAAAGTAACATTCCTTTATTTCAAGACTCAAATTACTTTCAGTTTCTGTCTGCTTTATACTTTCTTTTCTCATGACCCTAAAAATGGTAATTCACATCATCAATTTAAATAAATACCTATGTATAGGTGGTGATATTATAATCTATTAACATATGTACCAATCAAATGAAGTTGGCAATAAAGTTTCCATGACATTTAAAATGATATTTGACCTTGGAAATTGAAAATATGCATTATCTGTGGCAGTAAATCAAAGGTTATTATTATAGGTGAAATTTTAGTTTAGAAAAAAATATAATTAATATTCTGTTATTCTATTTATCTTTAATAATAGAAATTATTGTAGTCATAAAACTACTACCCGAAAATTGCTTTGCACTGCTAAATGGATTTATATATAAACACATTCCAACTGTACAGATTTAACTATTAAATTAACAGTACAGAGATAGGTAAGCATCATTTATTTGAATTGTTTCTACTGATTATAAATTATATTCAGTCTCTAAAAATCATCTGTTACTTGCTGTTACTAAACAAAGACATAACAGTTCACATTTCTTCAATTATGATTTTACATTTAATTCAAATTGATTTGTAAAGTAGCACAAAACATACATTAGAAACTAGAAAAGTTCAGGAATTCCTGATTCTCCCTATTGGGTTTTAAGAAATGTATTTCTTCAATTCACATGGATAGATAAAGGGAGAAGCATTCAGATTTATTTATTACTTACATATTGTATCTCTGAGAGGCATTTGAAAACTTACCATGGTATCTGACTCAAAGCAATTACCTTTAAACTTTTTTCTAATTAGTTTGAATGCCAAATCATGGCCAGTAAAGTTAAAACAATGGGGAAAATCAAATTAGTTGTTCAAATGTAGTTGTATTAAGTCAGATAGTCAGTTACTAAGCACAGTTTATTGAAAGTATTTGGCCGGGCGCAGTGGCTCAAGCCTGTAATCCCAGCACTTTGGGAGGCCGAGGCAGGTGGATCACGAGGTCAACAGATGGAGACCATCCTGGTCAACATGGTGAGACCCCGTCTCTACTAAAAATACAAAAAATGAGCTGGGCATGGTGGCACATGCCTGTAATCCTAGCTACTCAGGAGGCTGAGGCAGGAGAATTGCCTGAACCCAGGAGGCAGAGGTTGCGGTGAGCCAGGATCGCGCCATTGCACTCTAGCCTGGGTAACAAGAGCGAAACTCCGTCTCAAAAAAAAAAAAGAAAGAAAGTATTTACCCTTGTAAATACTGTATTAGTCAGCAGATGGCATGCATTGTACATTAACTATTCCACTGTGTTATCACATATACTTTAGAATAGAAAGCATCTGTTTTTCTCAAAAAGACACATTATCCCTTCATTTGCAGTTTCATGCTAATCTGTGAACTATTTAGTGATAATCAAAGAAGGTGATATTTCATCTTCTTTTAGTTTATAGAACAGATTCAATCAAGTACAAGATAGGGTAAAATACATTTAGCAATTCTGTAGCAAGCTTCAGCGTCCAGGAGAAACAGTCCTGAGTGATTATTTTCCTGCCTTGGCTAGAGGCTTGTGCAGGAGGACACAGCCTTTTGGATAGAATTTCTGAATGTATTCCATGAATTTCAAGAATATAAAAGCCATTTCGTGTTGTAAATGGGTAAGTGTATAATCTCAAAGTCTAAAAAAAAAGTAAATCAACAAACAGGAACAACTAAATATACTTTTAAGTAATCCCCTTAAGAGAATACTGCAATAGCCTAATTAGAAAATCTCTTTACATATAAAAGCATGCAAATATTCATAGGTTCCCTTTGAGTGGTTTCAAAGGAGAATTTGGCTTGTGATGCTCTAACATGATGCGTAGCCCAGCATATTTCATGTCAAACTGATATCCATCTGTCAGCCTGGCCTGATGCCTATTCCCAAGGTATTGGGTCACTTTCCAGGGCCTGAGTTGTATCTGTTAATGTTATCTCCAGGTAGGTAAGTCACACAGTATATTAGAGTGAACACAGAGAGAGATAGAAACAGAAACTGCATATACCTTATCAATCCAGATGGAGAGATTAAACATTTTTCTCCCTTCACAGTAGCCCTTTTTTGTTTGTTTGTTTTTGAGATGGAGTCTTGCTCTGTTGCCAGGCTGGAGTGCAGTGGTGTGATCTTGGCTCACTGCAACCTCTGCCTCCCGGCTTCAAGCAATTCTGCCTCAGCCTCCCAAGTAGCTGGGATTATAGGCACATGCCACCATGCCCAGCTAATATTTTGTATTTTTGGTAGAGACATGGTTTCACCATTTTGGTTAGGCTGGTCTCGAACTACTGACCTTGTGATCTGCCCACCTTGGCCTCCCAAAGTGCTGGGATTACAGATCTGAGTCACCGTGCCTGGCCCACAGTAGACTTTTTAATGTGTTAAAAATAGAATGACTTTTTTAGACTGAGATTGAATCCCTTTTAACTGTGAACTTACTTTAGGACCAATCGTATTTGGAGGAAGCAGAATAATTATGTAGATTTTGTTATAATTTTAAAGCCCCCATTCCTAAACATAACAATTAATTTAATAGATGTTGAAAGGTAAAAACAACATTTTTTCCTCAAAATTTGTTTTTTAATGTAGAAATGAATAGAAATACATTCCCTTGAGGAAATGCCAAATACTAAATATGAAACATCAAGTATGTATATATGTACACATTCACATACATGCACTCTATACACATACATCCTTTTTATTGTATTCCTTACCAGTTTAGATCTATGCTTCATTTGAGATGTTTCCATTTTTGAAGAAGAGTAAAATATCTCAAATAAAAAACATTATTTGGGGATGGATTTATTCAGTATTTTTGTTTGGAGTTGTAGAAGATCAAGGTCATTAGTGAAAATGTTATGCATTTCACTTGTCTGATACTTTTCAAAAGATCTTTGAAAATGGAAAATGATCAACCAGGAAGAAAAACCTTCCTAGTTTTACTGTGTAGTTCGGAGCTGGCTATAGGATGTGGGTGTTCTGCGTGGGACTGCCATTCTAGCTCCTGGCTTCCAAAGATGCTAAAAGTAGCACAGTGGTGGCTGTCATTGATGGATGGCTGCATTTTGCTCTCCATTTCTTCCATACACTGGACTGCTAAGAGCACTTCCCTAGGATGGGTACTCCCTTTTAATCTATTTCTTGTGGAAAACTGGTGAATATATATATTGGGATTGAGGAGATATGTATGAACCAGGTAAAATGGTAGCTGTTCGGTATATCAAATAGACCTAATCTGTTTTGTAAAGTGAGTGCTCTGTACTTGAGGATCATCCCCCAAGTATTTTTTTTCTCAATTGGCTTGCATTCCCAGTTTCCTCTGGCCTAAGGTGACACTAATTCAACAGCTTGAGAAGAAATTATGTCCCCATTTCGAAACAATTTTTCTTATCCATGTGCCTTGAGGTTATTAGCTGCTTTAGGAAAACCTGTTTTCATTGGCAAGTAAACTGACCCAGTTTAAAAAAAGGTTACCAATTCCTTCTCCCAGTAACAGGAAATAGATGCCATGAGTACTGTGAGTCTGCTTCACGGTAATGACAAGAGTTATAAAAATCAAATTGTCACTCCTGCTTGGTAGAGGTAGGTGACCTGTGGCCACAGGCAGGTCATTATACCTGTAGGTGCCAGATACTCTAGGATTTGGCATCAGGCCTGCCTTATGTTCAGAAGCCAGCTGGCTTGGCATTAGGGAGAACGAAGGAGACTTTAGGTAATTGGGGGTTAAAATATGGCCATGTAAAATATGCATACAAAAGCAGTGTGTCTTTTTATAACTAAATATAGTTGTTTTGATTATGAGAATAACCATGAACCAGTTCATGCAAGCATCAAATGCATGAACTGACTCCTCATTTCTCACATTCTCCCTCATCCTCAAACCTGCCTTGGTATCCCCCTGCTCAGCAAAAGCACGAGGCAGCATGTAATCATGTCACTCTGTCACCAAGTTTCCTTCTCAATGCTAAATAGAAACGAGTGATGGCAGATTTTTCTCCTCTTTCAGCAGAAAGCCAAGGAAATGCTTTCAAAAAGATGAAAAGTACACTTTTGTGTCATCACAAATCATCTGTATAACACTTGGTGCACAAATATTGAACCTCTATGTGTCGGCTATTTATTGCCTGGGTTAGGACAGGAATACATTTTCTATGTCAATACTTGACTAGATGAAATATTCCCTGCTAGTTGAAGCTGAGTTACTTGTGAAAAAAAAATTGGTTGTGTTGAAGATACAACAGAAGTCCTTGTGAAGCAATAGGTTTGAGAAAAATTAATATTTCACAACAAAATGATCTTAATAGACTTGAGTTTACATGTAATATGTTTTCCAAACATTTCAAATATTCTAAATAATCATGTAGACAAATGTCTGTGCCAAATCTGGGTCAAGAAATATCCTTATTAATAGACAGAAATATAAATGTTACAATAAAGCTAGAGTATTCACTTATTGCACATTCACTATGTACTATGCCCTTTTATATTTAATTTTTTTTCTGATACTATCACAATTACACAAGTGATTCCCATCTTACAGATGATTAACCAGAAGGCTGAATCTGAATCAGACAAAAGGATCCCTAGTTGAAAACCAGATACCATTCATCCAAGTTTATATCAGTCTAACATGTGTCCCTTGCTAGTACCCTAAATTCAATTTATATGTGTTTTATAATTTTGATTGCATTTTCCATGTCTATAATCAACACTATTGTTTATTGCCTAAGCTGTTAAGATATCTAGCAGTGCATCTGTTGGAATGCTGCTATTGAAATATATGGCTATTATTTTTCCAACTTCCCAAAAAATTATATTGTTTGCTTTATTATGGAAACTTAAGGCAATGGAATCAGTTTATTCATACATAAATAATAAAATTGCCATATTGCATTCTGCATTTAGTCTGAAGAAGGCTTGTGGTGACAATATCTTGACAATAAGGAAACTAGTATTGATAGGTAATAGTCTTTGAAGCATCGAGACATTTATTGAATTTTTTATTTAAAAAGATGCACATGATCAAAATTTAATACTTAGGTCTTCGGAGTTCTGAACCTCTTTGACTCTCATCGCTCACTCTTTCCACAACTCGGCCTGCCAGGCTGACATCTTATAAAATAGAGCAAATTCCATATCAGAACGCCTGCAGTATGAAGGGATGTATTGGAGATGACCTAAGGCATATTAAGAAATGAATAATGAAAAGCTTTCAAGTGTGTTGGAAGTGCTGGAGTATTGACCTGGAATGCTACAGTAAGGTGAAGGGTTAGCGAGGCTGTCTTTAAACTAAAGGATCTCTAACATGTAAGAATTTGCAAAAATGTCTTGATAGAGGCCTAGCTTCTTTCCTCTTGGTTTGGTTCTGAGTTTAAAGTAGATAGAGGGAGTTTGTTTTTTAATATTATGCATGCTACCTTGAAATTTTTAAAAGGTCAGAATTTAGCTTGGCATTCAAGCTACCTATCATTGGCTATCACTGTCATTACCAGGAAAAGCATAATATACCCACTTATTACAGGTTAGTTCCAGATCTACTTTCTCTTCCACCATATGTATACCACTTATTATTTTGTCTTCAAACATAACAAGAACACTCTTGCTTCTTTCTCTGAAGTGCTATTTCCATTGGCTGACATGCCCTACCCACTGCCCCTGCTCTGCTCCTGCCCTCTTTTCCATGTTAAAATATTTCCATTCTTCATTATTCAAAAGGCATCTCTTCCAAAGAGCCTTTGTGGATATTCCATGCTATGATCTGAATACCCATCAAAACTCAGGTTGAAATGTAATGGCTATTGTAACTGTATTAAGAAGTGGGACCTTTAACAGGTGATTAGGCCATGAGGGTTTTGTCCTCATGAATGGATTTATGCTGTTATCACAAGAATGGCTTCCTGGTAAAGGTGAGCTTTGTTTCCTCTTGTGCTTGCTCTCTTTTGCTCTCTTACTCTTCCATGTTCAGCCATGACGTGATGCAGCAGGAAGATCCTGGCCTTCACCAGATCCCAGTACCATGCTCTTGGACTTCTCAGCATACAGAACAGTGAGTCAAACACACTTCTATTGTTTATAAAGTACCTAGTCTGTGGTATTCTGTTTTAGCAGCACAAAATGGACTAAGACACCCCACAAGCTATGTGTTATCACTTTTTCCTTCTTTGATCTCTCATATGTACAAAGTATTTATATAATAATGCAACAGCATTTTGCCTTTAAAATTATGGTTCCTATTCTGGCATTATGGTTCTTAGATTCTATGATCTCTTTTTAATGCAAAGTAGTTAAGGTGCTTTTTCCTTCATGTTTTCTTGCACCTTTCTCATTTTTCTATTTAAAAACAACAGTTGCAAAGGATTGTATTTGCTGGATTTGCTAGTACTTTTTGTGCTGTGGGAATTATTTATGTATTCCTTAATACAAGAAATTATTCTCCCTTATCATGTCACCTCTTGTGAGTTTCAAATACCTTTGACCATGCTTGCTTTATTATTTTCAGTTTGAAAATTATGGTCCCTGATAGCAAAGATTCAATCAAAATAAATTAGAGGTTCTGTATTGTCAGATAAAACCACTTGTTTTTGAACATCATGTTCTGATCTGGATCCATACAGTCTTTTTTCTAGCTCACAGTATCAGAAGACAAATTTTGTTCGTCTTTCCTAGATATCTTTTATCCTTTGGTATGAATCTTGTGTTTGTAATCTCCACCCAACTCATCACAGTGGCTTTTAATATGAACTTTCTAGAAACTGTGGTCTTGTTGTCTGTAGCCCATTTCAGGCTCCAGACATTTTCTTAGTTTGAGTTGATTCAATCACTTTCTTCCAGACATTTTATCCCTTCTACTTTACCTCCAATTTTCTAGTGGATAGAGTTTAGCACTTTTTCATAGGATGTTTTTTCAACTGTTGCAATAACAGAATTATCAGCCTTAAAAGTCAATAATTTATTGTGTGAACTATCTTAGCTGAGTGTGACTTCTAGCAGATGACCAAGCGATGTTACATTGTATCTGACAGTTTTTAAATATGCATTAATGAAACCCTTTCTCTGTCCTTCCTTGGAGTCATGGGAAATCACACTAAGTTTTAGATTTTAATCCATTCCTCCTCTTCGGGAGTCATTTTCATTCTTCTCTGGTATCTATTATTCCCTCCCTTGCATTTCAACTTTCTTTATGCTGAATATTTCTCTGCCTAAGACATATTCTGAAAATATTGTATTTAGACCCTATGTCCCATAATAAATAGTGTCCAATTTTTTTCCTCTCTTCTCAAACTTCCTAATGAAATAGGCTATACTTACTGTCTTTGCAAGTTCTAAGTCACTAATTTTGTATTTTCACATAAATATGGCAATTGTTGTCACTTTTCTTAGAAAATAACCAATAAACCATTAAATCAAATGATAACTTCTCTTATTTCCTATTAATATTATCGTTTTCCCCAAATTTCTGTGAGACTACTCATATTTGTTTTCTTTGTATCTATATACCAAATATTTTATTTCCCAATGCGGGTTTCTTTTCCTTTGACTCTACTTGTATGTAAGTGTCCCTAAGGTAATATTCTACTTTTCAACATTGCCTTTTCTCATCCTGTGTATTCTTGCAGACAAATGTCATCCATACACATGGCTTCAATTAGTTTCTAAATGCTGTTGAACTTGTAATGTATACATCTAATCTAGAATTCATTCTTGAACTCCAGATACCTATATCTGCTCTCTGTTGGCTTTGCTTCTTCCAGATGCTCTTTAAATTTCTAAAGCCCAAATCCTAGACTGACTGCTTACTCATTGCCCTTATGTTCTCCTTTCCTTTATAACTTGACTTTCATGCTATTCAGTTTTAGATCTCGGCCTGCATATCTTTCTTTTTTCCCATTCAGTTCCTTCTTTCAATTATTATTTGGAGGTATTAGTCTTTCCTTTAATGGGTACCTCATGCCTTCTGGTAGTGTGGAAAACATGCTGGCACATGTGCAAGTGTTGAGGATGGGAAAATTGGCATCATGTAAGATTGATTCTATGCCTATGGAAATAACTGTTTTCCCACATTAGTTAATATTACCTAATAATGAGTATTTCCCTTCTATCACCTTTTATAATCATATAATTAATTTAAATAATTTTCATGGGGCTAGAGCCAAGATAGGCAGTTAGTTTTAGTTATGATGTGACCAAATATGTGACAGGCAAACATTTAATTCTTTCAACAACTGTGAAATATAAGTTAAGGTCATTGTCAAAGATTAAAAGAAACAGACCAGAAAGGTTAGTTAGCTTTACTAACAGCAAATACGATTAGAACCCATCTATCTGGATTTTAGGTAGTGGGTCCGTTTTCTCTCTACTAGAGCATATAGCTTTTTTATAAACTTAGGAAACAAAAATGCTGTAAGCAACTGTTTTGTTCATTAATATATTTAACCATTTGCACCATTATGAGAAGGGCACAGTCACTTAAAAAATCTTCATCTACATTATAAAATGTCAACATCTGTAAATATTGCTCAGAATCACCTTTTAGTACAAACTATGGAGCAACTATACTATAAACTCTGTGATACTACGATGTGTAAGGAGAAAAACCTCAAATCTTTTATTTGGGGATATGTCAGACTCGCTCTAGAAAGAATGATTTTTTTAACTGTAGCTGTACAAGAGTATCACTAAAGATTGGATATAATTAAATGCTGTGAGAAGTGAAACTGTGGAGCCCCTTTCAGGTTATCAAGTAACTTAAATATTTCTGAAATAAGCAGATTTCGTAAAAAGAGATAAGATGGCCATTTGGAGAAAAGACAGAAATTAAAACAGTTTTTTAACATAGAATTGAAAAACTCAAAGAAAATATATTTTATAACATGTTCATTTGCAAGCAGATTCATTAATTTATGATAAATTTGAAGTTATTAACCAAGCAATTATTATTAGTATGTGTGTATCCTTCTAACATTCATAGCAAATTAATGATTAACAGCATGTATTGTTGTAGTGAACTGTTTAGTTTATGTCTAAAAGCAAATAGTTACTGTAAAATAAATTTCAGCTCAATGTAGACAGAGTACTTCATAGTGCTTTGAGGGAGCTAGTATGGCTATTTCTCCAACAAAGATTTAGCATTTTACAAATTGAATTAGAGACACATTTAACCTGCTATAAAGGAAAGATGCTCTTGATGGCAGTAGAATTCTTGTCATAGACTTTCCAAGCACATGGCATTATTTCAATTTCAGATTTTTATCGTGCATACCTCTGCTGTGTAGGCAGCCTACCAACACCTATAAAATTAGTCTCTGTTAGGAGAACATCTCGATTTAAGCTTCACTTTAAAACACTAACAATTGATAAACCTCAATTGTGCAATGCACTGTCATTATGTCTTTATATTAATAATGTTGGAAGAGTGGCATTCACATTTTCACTTCCGAGTATACTCACAAGCCTACCCTCACACATGGAATTCCTCTAAATAAACTCAGTGCTGGTAATCATCTGACTCATTAGCAAGTGTTTCTTCCTGCCTGAAACTAAGTGGGTGCAATGGAGGATAGATTAATCTTTAAATCCTGTGGAATACACATCTGCTCTCTTTGCTTTCTGACTTTTTATGTCAGTAGCATAATTAAAAATGAAAATGTATTGCTATGTCAGTAGAGACAAGCTGGTTAATACATTCGAAAAGAAATATAATCATCCAATAATTAATAATCATACTAATGAAATATTTCAATATTTATGTAGAATTTCTGTTTTGAATAGAAGAAGAAAATCTACCTAGAAACTCAGCAAAGTTCCTTACATTTCTATTTTCCTCTCTGCCTAGAATTCTTTCTTCCCCTTGAAACTATGTTATTTTTCATTATTTTCATTAGACTTCCTCAGGCAACCTGAGACCACACTTAGTTATCTCTCCTCTGAACTTGTACTTTTAAAAATATATCACACATTTGGTGCTTGTTTAAATATAGCCTTATAACAATTTTATATTTTTAATTGTTATAAATTATTAGATTTATAAAATTTTTCATGTATTTGGATTAAATTTCCAACTAAATTAGTATTTCATTGAAAGTGGTGTTTGTGCCTTGCTGTTAGCATTCGTAGCATTGAACTTCTTAGCACAGAACTTCTTTATATGGTTTGTCTTCAATAGTTCTTTGGAACTTGATTTATATTTGAAAGAATAATGATACATTTTAATCAATGGCATTATCATAATATCAATTATCAAAATATTAGGTCAATAGGAATTACTATATGATGCCCTCCATTTTGTAATGTCACTTACTCAACAAGTGAGATTATCCCTGTTCCCTGACCCTCATGTCCATATGACTCTGTACATTCCTTAATTTATCCCAAACCCTCTTTTCACAAATATTTCCACTAGTGTCTCTGAACCTCATTTTATTCTGATCGGCAAAACTCCACATCATAAATCTCTGTATCTTAAATCTTTCTTTAAGATGTTCCCTTCATCTTATTATTCTATCTGAAACCTTGCTTTCTCTTGAGAGCACTGCTTCCATTGAAGCTTCCTTCTCTACTGGCTCTAGTATTTCATAAACTCATTGTTTGTACCATGGACCTGGAGTGGGCCCACTCCTTGTTCCTATATAACAGCCCCAAACTTTCTTTCTCCTTGCTAATGATTTCCTTTGTCCTTAGTGACCTTCCTTCATTCTCCCTGATGACTCCTCTACCCCACCTGAACCAAACATGTTCTTGCCAATGTCAATTCGAGTTGCTTTGGCCCTAAACCTCAGAGATGTTTTCAATTTTTCCCTGCTCTCTCCTCATTCCACATCAAGTACTATTGGTTTTACCTGCAAAATATATTCAGAGACTGATGCCAGCAAGATAAAAAATATGAATTTGCAGCTCTCATGCTCTTACAAAAACATCAATTTGAACAATCATCCACCCATAAAAACACCTTCACAAGAGCTAAGGAATCCAGGTGAGGGATTAAGGCACTTAGGTGGAATACAGAAATAAGAAAAATGCAGTGAAGAGGATAGAAAGGACACTTTTACATTGCATGTGTTAACCCTTTTTTGCATCTGCACAGTATTGCATGGAGAGAGATACCCTATGTATGGGGAAAAGAAAGTGAAACTGAGGTTTGGAGCATTCAACTTTGCCACAGACCTCAGCACCAGGCAAGCCCCAATGAACCGCTATACCAGACCAGCTGTCATAGACTCAAGTTCCAGGCCAGCCCACAAGATCTCAGTTTCTAGGTATCCCGCAGTATCAGCTTGTCCCTGTAGCCCCAGGTTCCAGGCTGGCCCCAGAAGATTTAGGCTCAAGGCCTACCTTTGCACTGTGCCAGCTCCAGTGGCCCCAGGCTCCAGGTCAGCTACTATGGTCCAGTCTTTAGGTCCATTCCTATGGATGCAAACTCCAGGCCTCTTCCTGTGGGCACAGTCATCAGGCCTAACCCACTGGACCCAGAGTCCAGGCCCACAGCTGTGGACCCATCTTTTAGACTTGCCCCATTTGTGCAGGTGCCAAACTCACCGAAGGTGATGAAGGAACTGGAACTGCATCACTTGGCCCAGGCTCCAGGCTTGCTCCTGTAGACAAAGACATTAGGTTAGCTCCTGTGGACCTAGTAGCCAGGCCCACATGCCTGCTGACCTTAGCACTAGGAAAGCCAGTCCGAGGACTCTAGCAGCAAGCTCACCTGTGGTCCCTGCCAGTGGGCCCACCCAGAATGTCTGGATGGGCTGACTTGAGAAAGATTTCTCTGCCAAATCCAGTGAAAAAAGAATGGAAAAGGTTCCTACTTTTTTATATGTGTAAATACTAATGCTAGGCCACAGGATTATGAATAATTAGGGAAACTTAAAACCAGCAAAGGAAAAGAGAAAATAAAGCAGCAGTAAACAACCTTAAAGAAAATGAAATCCAAACATCCCCAACAAAGAATTTTCAAAAGCTTCTTACAGAGGATCAATGAACTACAGAAAAACACAGATAAATAATCAAACAAAACCAAGAAAACAAGACACAAACAAAATCATAAGTTTAACAAAGAAATATTAAACATAAAAAAGAACAAAATTGAATTTTTGACGCTGAATAACAGAATAATTGAAATGAAAAATTCCATAGACTGCTTCAACAGCAGACTCCATCAAACAAAAGAAAAAAGTGAACTCAAAGGTCATGTGAAATCAGTCAGAGGAACAAAAGGAACAATGAATGAAAAAGAGTGACAAAAGCAGACAGGATATATGCAATGCCATCAAGCAAATCGATATATGCATTATGAGAGTTGCAGGAGTAGAGAAACAAATAAAATAGAAAAAAGCTTTTTAAAAGAAAACAGAAAACTTCCCAAATCTAGAGAGGAAAATGAACATTAAGATTTATGAAGCCCAAAGAACTCCAAATAGATTAAACAAGATCATCACTGAAACACATTATTCAATTCTTAAAAGTTATACACAAAGAGAGAATTTTGTAAACAATAATAGAAAAGTGATTTATTATTATCAACATATCTTTTTGGTGAATAGGTGTATTTGGTTACACAAGTAAGTTCTTTAGTGGTGATTTGTGAGATTTTGGTGCACCCACCCTGCAAACAGTATACACTGAACCTGATTTGTAGTCTTTTATCCCTCATCCCCTTCCCACCATTTCCCCCTATGTCCCCAAAGTCTATTGTCTCATTGTTATACCTTTGTATCCTGATAGTCTAGTTCCTACTTATGAGTGAGAACATACAATGTTTTGTTTTCCATACCTGGGTTACTTCACTTAGAATAATAGTCTCCAATCCTATCCAGCTTGCTATGAATGGCATTAATTTACTCCTTTTTATGGCTGAGTAGTATTCCATCATTTGTATACACTACAGTTTCTTTATCCACTCATTAATTAATGGGCATTTGGGTTGGTTCTACAGTTTTGCAATTGTGAACTTTGCTGCTATAAATGTGTGTGCAAGTATCTTTTTTGTATAATGACTTCTTTTCCTCTGGGTAGATAGATACCCAGTAATGGGATTGCTGGGTCAAATAGTAGTTCTACTTTTAGTCCTTTAAGGAATCTCCACACTGTTTTTCGTAGTGGCTGTACTAGTTTACATTCCCACCAGCAGTGTAGAAGTGTTCCTTGTTCGCACACCCACACCAATGTTGATTGCTTTTTTATTATGGACATTCTTGCAGGAGTAAGGTGGTATCACATTGTGGTTTTGATTTTCATTTCCTTGATTATTAGTGATAATGAGCATTTTTTCATGTTTCTTGGCCATTTGTATATCTTCTTTTGAGAATTGTCTATTCATGTCCTTAGCCTACTTCTTGATTGGATTGTTTGTTTTTATTCTTGCTAAGTTGTTTGTTGTAGATTCTGGGTATTAGTCTTTATCAGATGTATAGATTATGAAGAATTTCTCCCATTCTGTTGGTTGCTTGTTTACTCTGATCCTTTTGCCGTGGAAAAGGTCTTTAGTTTAATTAAGTCCCAGCTATTTATCTTTGTTTTAATTTCATTTGCTTTTGGGTTCTTGGTCATGGACTCCTTGCATAAGCCAATGTCTAGAAGGATTTTTCTGATCTTATCTTAGAGAATTTTTATAGTTTCAGGTCTTAGATTTAAGTCCTTGATCAATCTTGAGTTGATATTTGTATAAGGTGAGAGATGATGATCCAGTTTCATTATCCTACATGTGTCTTGCCAATTATTCCGGCACCATTTGTTGAATAGGGTGCCCTTTCCCCACTTTATGTTTTTGTTTGCTTTGTCAAAGATACAAGAAAATGAATAGTTTTTCAGTAGAAATCTTGGAGGCTGTGAGAAAGAGGGATGATATATTCAAAATGCTGAAAGGAAAAAAACCTGTCAACCAACAATACTATAGCTTTCAGAGTTGTCCTTCATAAATAAAAGTAAGCTAAACACTTTCCCAGATGGGGGCTGGGCGTGGTGGCTCACGCCTGTAATCCCAGCACTTTGGGAGGCCAAGGCGGGTGGATCACGAGGTCAAGAGATCGAGACCATCCTGGTCAACATGGTGAAACCCCGTCTCTACTAAAAATACAAAAAAATTAGCTGGGCGTGGTGGCGCATGCCTGTAATCCCAGCTACTCAGGAGGCTGAGGCAGGAGAATTTCCTGAACCCAGGAGGTGGAGGTTGCAGTGAGCTGAGATTGCGCCATTGCACTCCAGCCTGGGTAACAAGAGCGAAACTCCGTCTAAAAAAAAAAAAGAAAAACTAAAAAACGTTCCCAGATGAATAAAAGCTATGAGACTTCTTCACCACTATATCTGCCTTATAAGATACACTAAAGGGAGCTCTTCAAGTTGAGATGAAAAGACACTAACGAATAATATGAAAACATAAGAAAGTATAAATGTTACTATTAGTCAAATTCACAATTTTCCAATATTGTAATAGTGATGTGTAAACCACTTTTAACTGTAGTATGAAAGGGAAAAAAGTGTTCAAATAACTACAGCCATAATATTTTTTAATGGATACACGATATATAAAAGATATAAATTGACATCAGTAATACAAATAGCAGAGTAGAAGTTAAAGTGCAAAGGTTTTGTATCCATTAAAGTTGTTACCAACTTAAAATATACTGTTATAAGATGTTTTATGCAAGGCCCATGCAGAAAGGAAATAACTATAAAAGATACATAAAATAAAGTATAAAAAAATCAAAGTAGGTCACTACAAAAAAAAATCAATGAAACACAAAAGAAGGCCGCATGAGAGGGAAAGAGGGAAAATTATATATGAGACATACAGAACACAACAAAATGATGGCAGTAAGTCTTTACCTATTAATAATTACTATAACCATAAAGAATTAAATTATTTAATCAAATGATGTAGAGTAGCTGAATGAAAGAAAAGAGATAAAACTCTATGCTGCCAATAAGACGCTCACTTTAGCTTTACAGATACAAATAGTCTGGGAGCAAAGGGACTTAAAAATATTCCTTTGTAAATGGTAACCAAAAGAGATCAGAGCTGACTCTACAAATAGACTTTAAGTAAAAAAAAAAGAAAAAAAAAAGTCACAAGAAACAAATATTGCAATTATATAATAAAAAGGGGTCAGTTTATCAAGAGGATGTAAAATGTAAATGTGTAGTCAAGATCAGAACACTTAAGTACATAAAGTAAATATTAACAGAACTGGAGGGAGAAATAGCAATACAGTAATAGTATGGAATTTCAATACCCAATATTCAACAATGGATAGATCATAGACACAAAGTCATTAGGGACAAAACAAACTTGAACAACATTATAGACCAAATGAACCTAACAGACATTTATAGAACAGACCATCCCATGGCAGTAGAATACATATTCTTTCAAGCATACGTGAAATGTTCTCCAAGGTAGATCACATGTTAGTCCATAAAACAATTTAACGAATTGTTAAGAAGTTTAAAATCATAGCAAGTATCTTTTTCAATGATATGCTATGAGACTAGAAATCAATAATCTAAAGAATGTTGGAGAATTCATAAATATGTGATAATTAAACAGACTTCTGAGAAACCCATGGATCAAAGGAGAAATCAAAAGGAAAATCAGAAAGTATTTTAATGCTATTGAAAATGGAAACACAACAGACAAAAACTTACAAGAACATTCTTAAAACAGCTGTTGCTGCATATACATGCCTAAATTGATAAAAAAGAAAAATCTCAAACAATTTAACTTTGTATCCCAAGAAACGAGAAGAACAATAAAAGAAGCCCCAAGTTAAAATAAAGGGAGTAACCAAGATCAGCACTGAAATAAATAAAATAGATAATAGAAAAGCAACAGAAAATATCAGCATTTGTTTTAAATAATATTATAGCTCTGCTAACATTTTCTAAAGGCTTCTTTAGCAGTCCGAATGCATTTTATTTTCAAATCACTACACTTATGCTTTAACCATCTATTTTGGGTAAAGTTATGTCCTCCCATCCGCAACTCATATTGTTGGAGTTCTAACCTCCAATGATTCAGAATGTGACCTTATTTGAAAATAGGGTCTTTACAAAGGTAATCAAATTAAAATGAGGTTATTAGGGTGGGCCCTAATCCAATACGACTCATGTCCGTATAAGAATTGGAAATTTGTACATAAACATGGATAGAGGGAAGAGAATGTGAAGAGACTTAGGGAGAATAAAGCCATCCACAAAACCAAGCAGAGAGGCATAGAACAAATCCTTTCTGCATAGTCCTCAGAAGGACTACCAACACCTTGATTTCAACTTCCAGCCTCTGGAACTTTGAGACAATAAATTTCTATTGTTTAAACCACTTACTGTGACACTTGTTTATGGTACTCCTAGCAAACTAATACACAATCTTAGGGTAAATTAAAGATCTCATATCTACTTCATATTATCTTCTCTGCAACCCTCCATGATCATGTTTATCTGCCTAACTAGTTTTTCTATTAGTATTGCTGAACTGTCTCTTTCATATTTTCTAACATCACTTCATTCAACCTCTTTCTCTTGAACCATCACAGTGAGATCCTTGCTTCCAAACTTGTTTTACTACAATCCAATTCACATTCAAATGCTTTAATTAATACATTTAGTAATGTATTTGGGTTTGAATCAACTATAAAACTATATGTTCTTTAATTTCCCCTACATTTTCTTCAGTCCATTTCTCTCCTTTCTTGCCTTTTGTTTTTCTTAATAGGCTGTTTCTACTTGATCAGCTTATATTTTAAATTTTCTTATTTAAGCAATTACAATATTCATCATTAACTCATTAAAGTATATTGTAAATTAGTACTTAAATCACTTCCAGAAAAACACAGACTGAGAATACTTTTAGGAATCTCCCATCTTTTGTGCTGTAATTTTCATATAATCTAATGCATTTTTTAAAATTTTAAATAGCATACCACATTTTTACTTTTTAGACAGCCAGTATTTATTTATTTTAGTTTAATATTTTGTGTTACTCTTCAATCCTCTCTGCTTCCAAATGGGTTCATTTTTATCTGCCTAAGTACTTCATTTAGTATTTTCATTATTGCAGGCTGGGTAGAGATAATTGATTCTTCTCAGTTCTTATTTTTCTGAAAATATCTTTTTGTTGCCTTTACATTCTAAAGACATTTTTCCCTGGGTATAAAATTCAGTGCTTGCAGGGGTTTTTCTTTTTTTGTCACACATCAAAAAGATTTACTCCATTGTCTTTTGGCATCAACTGTTAGTTTTTGTTTTGTTTGGTTTTTCTGGCAGTTTTACTACTATGATATGTCTTGGAATGGTTTTCTTTGCATATTTTCTGCTCGGTATTTGGGGTATTTCTTGAATCTATGGCTTGATGTCTTTCATTGAGGGAAAATTCTTGGTCATTATCTCTTTAATTATTGCTTCTTTCCCTCTCTTTCTTTCTTCTTTCAACTATTTTAATGACTTATATGTTAGACGTTTTCACCATGTTTAGTATGATTCTTATTATCTCATCTGTATTTTCTACCCCTTGTCTCTCCATTTTTAATATGCATTTTTCCACTGAACTGTCTTCCAGTTCACTACACCTTTTTAAAATTAACAGTGTCTAATGGGCTATTGCACACTTACTGTGTTCTTGATATCAGCTGCTGTCTTTTCTAGTTCTAGATATTTTATTTTTGTCATAGTTTTCTGTGGTCTTCTGAAATTCTTCATGCTGTCAACTACTTTCTTAAACATATTAATTGTAGTCATTTTAAAGCTCACCTCTGATAACTCCAATATCTGAATCTCTTAGATTCTACTTCTGTTGTTTATTTTGTCTTTTCTTTTTCATGAACTTAGTCTTACATTCATATGACTGCTTACATTTTAATGAATTTATGGACATTATACAGAACACACTGTGAAATAATTTGCATCACTGGATGATGTACTCTTGAGGAAATTTACTTTGATTCTGGCAAGCAGTGATATACAGCATAAATAAACCTAACCCAATCTGGGGTTGAACCGTTTCCAAACAGGGCTTTGGTATTTTTACAGGTTAATCTATTTCACTGTTAAATCTTTGGCCGTAACAACTGAGTATCTGTAGTGGCTACCAGGGCCCTTTGTATTTCCTAGGCCACACCCTTAGGTTTTTTTCACTTGATCTGCATAAAACTACTTGTATCTCTGTTCATCTTCCCATCCTCTTACTCCACTGCTTTCTGCCTGGATTCATACTAATTGTGAATTTACAAATGCCTCAAAAAATAAAGCCATGGAGTATTTGAGGCTCACTGTTCTGGATTTCCTTCTCTTGGCAAGTTGATCCCTTGAATCTTCACTGCATTAATATTTCTCCAATGTTTTCAAACATAGATCTAGAGATGTATTTCAGCTTTCTCTATGTTTGTTACAGTTGCTTAGAAAAAAATACATCTGATTATACTCAGGATATTTCAAGTCCTCTGTTCTAGCTATTTTGAAATATGTAATACATTATTAATTATAGTCAACCTACTCTGCTATTGAACATTACAAATGAAGTGAAATGAAACTTTATTCAGAGATAAAAGACATGGTATTTATACCTCTTATTTACTTTTATTCAAAATTCTTAATAACATGGCAGATTGTAGACTAATAATCAGATCTTGAGTGATTCCTCAGGCAAAATATTTATATTCCTTGTATCTGTGAGAACTAAAATTGCTATTACAAAAAAATCTCCATTTAAAACTAACTTAGATAAATGTTAAATTAGAGCCATTTTAGGATGGTAATTACAATGTCATAGAACAGGTGGTCTAGAGGACAGAATTTTGATTTTGTTATCTTTTAACCTTTTGTACATGCTGTTGGTGTATAAAAATGTTAGCAGTTTGCTCAGTATTCTTTAAGTGTTAAAATATTTGTATTGTTTTAAAGAATGATTTTTAGACACTGCCTTATATACACGCTTGGTTTGAAAGAATGTATTAATTTCATGGTTTTGCAGAAGGTAAAACCAAACACAAAAGGAAATGAGTAAGAGATAGTTTGATAATATATAGCTTGATACATCTAAATAATCTAAAATAAGAAATAAGATACATTTTGAAGCTATCTCAAAGGCAATAATTTGTACCAGTATATTTTATTTTAAGATACTCATGCATTCTTACTAACATTAAGTCCTCTTATTTAAATTCATCTTCTACTGTTCTGTCAGATTAATCACCTAAGACTTCTAATCTTGTATTCAAATGGCTCTCAGTTTTCTAGTGAATAAACACTCTCTCCTCAGCTCCACATACAAATATATTTGTTTGTAACTTGATTCCCTATCCATATCTGTAACCCTCTCTCCTTCCAGTTTTCTCTAAAATCCATGCATTCTAACTTCCTTACCATTGTATATATTTCATAATGATATTGCTTCTTCCTGTATCACCTTTCCCTAACTTTCACCTGGAAACCTCTCACTTATTTGTAAGCTGCAAGACATACATCACCTTACTTAATTCGTCCAAGAGAAGTTAGTTCTCTAATTTCATGGTACTTGATATAAATTAGAGTGATAGAACTTCTAATGTTTGTTAACTATCCCTGTGTTGAAAAGTCAGGAGTAAATGATTTACATAACAATTGTAGGACTTAAAATGTTGCCTTGTGATAGATTTATGTTTTCCACATCACTAGATTGTCATGATTTTGTTATTTTGTGTTATTTCCTTTGCACACTCAGTGAGAAGACAGACGAATTCAAGGAGAGAAAGACAGGCATATTTATTTCAAACATACATACCAAGATTTTTAATATTACCTCCACCAACCCCTGACCAGAGCTGCATGGCCTGACTCTGGTGTCCTTGGGTGGCCTCAGAGCTACAGACCACCTGAAGGTAAAAATGGCTTGGTCATTCACTGTCACCCTGAGAATAGTGCAGATTCCAGTGAACAGCCAGCCCCAGCAAGGGCCATACACCCATGGCCTCAGCACCAATGTCACCTTGGTGCTGCCCAGAATGCCTCACTCATAACTCCTGGCTTTCCTGTAGATCTGAAACATGGGCCAGAGCAGGGGAAAGAAATATGAGAAATTGAAGGCTGTTTTCACTATATAGAATTTTGAAAAGGATTTAGCTTGCAAACTCCTAAAACACAGTAATTATGCCTTATGCTGTTTGTATGTCTCATAGTTTCTATTACAGCATTTCTCAACCGTGGCACTATGGAATTTTATTTATTTATTTATTTATTATTTTTTTTCAATAGGTTTTTGGGAAACAGGTGGTATTTGGTTACATGAATCAGTTCTTTAGTGGCGATTTCCCAGATTTCACTGCATCCATCACCCCAGCAGTGTACACTGTACCCAATGTGTAAACATCCCTCACCCGACTTCTACCCATTATGCCAAGTTCACAAAGTCCACTGAATTATTCTTATGCCTTTGCTTCCGCATAGCTTAGCTCCCTCTTATGAGTGAGAACATACATCTCACTTATAAGTGACTATAACACTTATACTGATTCTAATGATATCACTGTATATCACTTATAGAGTGATATCATTAGAATCATTAGAATCACTTACAGAGTGCTGTCCTTAGAATTTCTAATATTTGTTAACTTTTTCAACATTGCAAAATCAGTGGTAGATTATTTACATTTTAAGTTGCAGGACTTAAAATGTTGTCTTGTGATAGATTTATGTTTTCTACATCATTAGATTGTCATGAGTTTTTGTGCTATTTTCTTTGCACACTCAACGAAAAGAAAGACAAATTCAGGGAGAGAAACACAGACATATTAATTCTAGAATATAAATGCCATGATTTTTAATTTTTGAAACTCTGATAGGATTAAAAATTATATTTCCTTAAAAATCTAAATATGCACCTATTACAAAACTCAGTCCAATTATTCTCCAAATAATTTGAACCATTTTACATTCCCCAGGATTATATGAGTGTCTAATTGTTCCAAATCCTTGCAAACACTTGGTATAGTCTTTATTACATACAATAGGTATGCGGTGGTATTGGATTATTGGTTTTATTTGCATATTCCTAATGACTAATGGTTATGAGCATCTTTCATGCGTTTATTTGCTATCTGTATGTCTTTTTTGGTGAGGTGTCTGTTCAAATATTTTGCTTATTAAAGAAAGATTTTATAGTAGAAAATATATTTTTCTTTTTTTCTTTTTTTTAATTGTACTTTAGGTTCTGGGGTACATGTGCAGATCATGCAGGATTCTTGCATAGGTACTACATGGCAATGTACTTTGCTGCCTCCATCCTCCCATCACCTACATCTGGCATTTCTCCCTATGTTATCCCTCCCCACCCCCCGCACTGTCCCTCCCTTGGATCCCCCCAACAGACCAAAGTGTCTGATGCTCCCCTCCGTGTGTTCTCATTGTTCAACACCCTATGAGTGAGAACATGCGATGTTTGATTTTCTGTTCTTGTGTCAGTTTGCTGAGAATGATGGTTTCCAGATTCATCCAGGTCCTTACAAAGGACACAAACTCATCATTTTTTATGGCTGCATAGTATTCCATGGTGTATATATGCCACATTTTCCTTGTCCAGTCTATCGTTGATGGGCGTTTAGGTTGGTTACAGGTCTTTGCTATTGTAAACAATGCTGCTATGAACATATGTGTGCATGTGTCTTTATAATAGAATGATTTATAATCCTTTGGCTACATAGCCAGTAATGGAATTGCTAGGTCAAATGGAATATCTATTTCTAGGTCCTTGAGGAATCACCACACTGTCTTCCACAATGGTTGAACTAGTTTACACTCCCACCAACAGTGTAAAAGTATTCCTATTTATTTACATCCTCTCCAGCATCTGTTGTCTCCATATTTTTAAATGATGGCCATTCTAACTGGCATGAGATGGTATCTCAATGTGGTTTTGATTTGCATTTCTCTAATAATCAGTGATGATGAGCATTTTTTCATATGTTTGTTGGCTTCATATGTCTTCTTTTGAAAAGTATCTGTTCATATCCTTTGCCTACTTTTGAATGGGTTTTTTTTTTCTTATAAATCTGTTTGCATTCTTTGTAGATTCTGGATATTAGCCCTTTGTCAGATGGGTAGATTGCAAATATTTTTTCCCCATTCTGTTGGCTGCCAGTTTACTCTAATGATTGTTTCTTTTGCTGTGCAGAAGCTCTGGAGTTTAATTAGATCCCATTTGTCTATTTTGGCTGTTGTTGCCAATGCTTTTGGTGTTTTAGACATGAAGTCCTTGCCTATGCCCATGTCCTAAATGGTTTTGCCTAGGTTTTTTTCTAGGGTTTTAATGGTGTTAGGTGTTATGTTTAAGTCTTTAATCCATCTGGAGTTAATTTTAGTATAAGGTGTCATGAAGGGGTCCAGTTTCTGCTTTCTGCACACTGCTAGCCAGTTTTTCTAACACCATTTATTAAACAGGGAATCCTTTCCCCATTGCTTGTTTTTGTCAGGTTTGTCAAAGATGAGATGATTTTACATGTGTGGTGTTGCCTCTAAGGCCTCTGGTCTGTTCTACTGGTCTATATCTCTGTTTTGGTACCAGTTCCATGCTGTCTTGATTACTGTAGCGTTGTAGTATAGTATGAAATCAGGTAGCGTGCTGCCTCCAGCTCTGTTCTTTTTGCTTAGGATTGTCTTGGCTATGCAGGCTTTCTTTTGGTTCCATATGAAGTTTAAGGTGGTTTTTTTCCAGTTCTGTGAAGAAGGTCATTGGTAGCTTGATAGGGATAGTGTTGAATCTGTAAACTACTTTGGGCAGTATGGCCATTTTCACGATATTGATTCTTTGTAACCATGAGAGCATGGAAAGTTTCTCCACTGTAACCATGAGAGCATGGAATGTTTCTCCATCTGTTCGTGTCCTTTCTTATTTTGTTGAGCAATGGTTTGTAGTTCTCCTTGAAGAGGTCCTTTACATCCTTTGTTACTTGTATTCCTAGGTATTTATTCTCTTTGTAGCAATTGTGAATGGCAGTTCACTCTTGATTTGGTTCTCTTTAAGTCTGTTATTGGTGTATAGGAATGCTTGTGATTTCTGGACATTATTTGTATCCTGAGACTTTGCTGAAGTTCCTTATCAGTTTAAGGAGATTTTGGGCTGAGATTATGGGGTCTCCTAAATATACAATGATGTCGTCTACAAATAGAGACAATTTGACTTCCTGTTTTCCTAATTGAATACCCTTTATTTTTTTTTCTTGCCTAATTGCTGTGGTTAGAACTATTTTTCTAAGAAAACTTTCTACAGTGGACATATTATTTTGGATAAAACCAAAGCCAGTGAAACACATAATCCAGTTATGATATATTTATGTGGTTGATGCAACAAAATATAGGAAATCTAAACTATCCTGAGCCATTCGCCATGTATCATTATTGAAATTTAAAAGGGAAGTGAACTGGTTGGTTGAGCAGTTTCAAGTGACAGGCTTAATTAACACAACTTATTGACATATGATGAGATTGTATTTTAAGAAAAACTATGTAAGCAAACGTGTAGATAGTAATTAGGAGTATAACACCATTTTAAAATTATGGCTAATAGCAGTCTAGATGGCATAACTATGAATGGAAATGTTCAAAGGCAGAGTTTATTTATATGGTGTAGATACTAGGAATGAAAACTCAAAGACACAGACCTTGCCTTTTATTGATCACTAGAGGTCAGAATCTAGGGTAAGACAAAGAGAAAATTGCAAGTGATCCAAGAGGTACTATGATAAAGACACGCCAAAAAAAAAAAAAAAATGGGGATTAGGGCCTGCTATACAACTCTCAGTGAGGCTTCCAGGGAGAGGCTGGAAGATTTTATTATATTGATTTTGTTTAATATAAAATTATAAAAGCATTGAATGTAACAGAAATATGGCATATATAGAAAGCAAAAATAACAAAACACAAATTACCCATGATTTCCCTCCCAAAGATACACATTAGAATTAGTTTTGAATATTTCATTGCATATAGTTTTACATCTGTATTAAAGGATTATGTTCTATTTATCTATTGTAAAAATTTAACTTTAATATATAGAATAAACAAGTAAAAACAAGAAAATATCAGATAGTAATACTTCTTATGCAGAGAATTAAATTGTGGTGATGTGATTGAAAGTCACTGAGTGGATTTTTAGATTGGATGGTCAAAGAAGGTTCTCTGTGGAGGTTCTATGTAATCTTGGAATATGCAGCATGGCAAGCACTGTAATTAGCTACAGAAAAAAAAAACAGGTGAAAATCAGTGCAATCTATGGAAACAGTGTTGTACAGATCTCCTGAAAGGATCAAACTCAGCACCTTTGAGGAACAGGAACAAAAGACAGCATAACTGAATTTTAGTGGCAGGTTCAAGAGTAGCAGAAAATGAGACAAGGTCATGTATGACCTTGTATTCACAGGTACGGAGTTTTGTAAATGGGCAAGGCTAAAGGAAGAATACTTCCTTAGCCACCATAGTAGCACAGGTGAGGGGTCATGGTAGCTCTATCTGCTATGGCTACAGATGAGAGGTAAAGAGTGGTGAGTTCAGGGGTCATTTTAATAGCAGAAACGTCGAGATTTACTAATGGTTTAGATCTAGAGAATTAAGAAAAAGGAGGAATTTTGAGTGACACCTAGATTTTGATTTAGAAAAACTACAGTCGTGTGCCACATAATGTTTCAGTTCACAATGGACCACATAGATGACAGTGGTCTTATAAGAGTATAATGGAGCTGAAAAATTCCTATTGCCTGTACATATCATAGCTGATGTAACATCACATAGCACAACATAGTACTCACATATTTGTGCTGATGTCAGTGTTATTACTAAAGAAAGAAAAATTTAAAAATAAATTTAGTGTAGCCTAAGTGTACAATGTTATAAAGCATACAGTAATGCACAGTAATGTCCTAGGCCTTAACATTTACTCACCAATCATTAATTGACTCACCCAGAGCAACTTTCAGTCTTGTAAGCTCCATTCATGGCAAATGTACTGTATAGGTGTTTCCTTGTTTTATTTCTTATACTGTATTTTTACCGTACCTTTTTCTATGTAGATATATTTAAATATACAAACACTTACCATTGTGTACAATTGTCTACAGCATTCAGTGCAGTCACATGCTGTATAGGTTTGTAGCCTAAGAGCATAGGTTACAGCATATAGTCTAGGTGTGTAGCAGGTTATCCCATCTAGGTTTATGTAAGTACACTCTACGATGTTTGCACAACAATGAAACTGCCTAATGCTGCACTTCTCAGAATGTAGTCCTATCATTAAGTGATGCATGAGTGTACATGGATGATGACTTAGTGTGACTTACTCATCCTGGCATGTCTGACTTTCCCAGTTTCAGCACTGAAAGTGCTAGTCCTGGGAAAACCCTCAGTCCTAGGCAGATTGGGACAGCTGTTCAAACTAAATATGACTTAATGTGAAGCCAGTTTCATTGTTGTGGCTGGGAGGAACAAGAATCAAAAGTCATATTTTGGTTTTTCGTATTTTGACATATGAGATGCCTCTACACATCAGAGTTGGAGGAGGAGCATTAATAGGACAGAAATAAGAATGATGAAATATCATTTAAATAACAGAAAAATATCATGGAGGGAATAATCCATTTCAAATGTCTTGTATTTCAGTTGTTCTGTATTGCTGAAAACATTATATAATCATGATCTGCTTAAGAAATTCAGATGTACATTGTTAGCTTATGGATGTTGATTATTATAGCCATCAGAGTGCTTTACAAATAAGCAGTTGAATTGTTATTGAATTACTCAAAATCTTTCTGTTTAAACCAAATGACAATGGTATCAGAATCAGATTATCAGAGGTATTGATTCCATGAAAAAAGCTATATGTTTATTTGCATAAAATCTTACATATGCATTAAATGTCAACATGTTCAAAATCCCTCTTACTTACAGCTACTTTTCCTCTAAATCCCATATGCTTTGCCTTCAATGTTTCCTGATCTTTTCCTCCACAAAGACTTCAAGTACTTTGGCTGTCGGTTTAAATAGTTTATCTCAAAGATAGAAAACTGAAGCAAGGTCTACTCTATGTTTAGTTTTAACCACCGATTAAGTACAGATGTGGAAGAAGTATAGGAAGGGAACAGGAATTTTGTGATGGCAAAGTTTCTCTAAGAGAAAAATTTGCCTTATGATATCTTGTTACATTGGCATTTATATTGCTTATTGTACAGAGAAAATTGTTGAAGTGGTTGTAAGCTTTAGAGTCATAGGGTAGGTACAGATGAACATTCTGTCTGAATTGCCATACACACATGCATTTATATTTAAGAACTTCTGGCCAGGAGTGGTGGCTCACGCCTGCAATCCTGGCACTTTGGGAGGTTGAGGTGGGTGGATCACCTGAGGTCAGGAGTTGAAGATCAGCCCGACCAACATGGTAAAACCCCGTCTCTACTAAAAATACAAAAATTAGCTGGGTGTGGTGGTGGGTGCCTGTAATCCCAGCTACTGGGAAGCTGAGGCAGGGAAAATTGCTTGAACCTGGGAAGTGGAGGTTGCAGTGAGCCAAGATCGTGCCACTACACTCCAACCTGAGCGAGAAAGCAAGACTCTATCTCAAAAAAACCAAAAAACAAAAACAAAAACAAAAAAAACTTCTATGTATATAGTCATTCAGTCTTCTGTATAATAGATCCTTAGCAGACAAAGGCATTAATTTTGTTTTCAAACAAACACTTATTGATAATTTTATTCATAAGCATTCTCCTCATTGTTATATAATAGGAATTCTAAAAATTTCCCAAGCCCATAATATTTCTTCCCTTCTAGTCCTTCAGTTGAACTTATAATTTTCACATGGTTATATACTTGGATTCTTTTAGTATAGTTACTGAAGACTTTTAAAAACAGAAATACTGGCCAGGTGTGAAGGCCGACACCTGTAATCTCAGCACTTTGGGAGGCTAAGGCAGGAGGATCCTTTGAGCCCGGGAGTTCAAGACTAGCCTGGCAAACATATTGAGATCCTGTCTCTACAAAAAATACAGAAATTAGCTGGGTATAGTGGCGTCTGTGCCTGTAGTCCCAGCTACTTGGGAGGCTGAAGCTGGAGGATTGATTGAGCACAGGAATTCCAGGCTGCAGTGAGCTATGATTGTGCCACTGCACTCTACCCTGGATGACAGAGCGAGACCCTTTCTCGAAAAATAAATAAAATTTAAAAATTAAATACTTACTAGTGTGGACACCACATTAATGAGCGATCATTTGCATATTATTTAAAATTATTTATCAGCTTATCTACAAGAACTTGAATAATCAAGACATAGAACAGGCATCCTTTTGATTTGAGATGGAAATCAGAAGGTACAATTTCTTAATGTGCTTGATCCCCAGGGAAATAAAAGCTTGAATGCCCTCCTACAGTGGAGACTGCTTCTCGCTGAAAACAGTAGGAAAACAACTTTCACCAGGACATACCTGCTTATGAAAAGACAAACAATGTGGAGAATGCCTCAGATGCATATGTTGAAAGCATGCTATTTACCTCCTAACTTCTTTTCTAAAATGTGATATTAGCATATATCGATGTAGCCCTTCTTAGGTCCTGCTCAAAACAAATATAGGACAATAGTAATATGGTAAGAAGGGGAGAAGAGAGATGCTGTTAGTGTAACAATATATTGATGTTACATCATTAAATTATCAATTTTACCAAGATAGCAATTTATGATGTTTTTTTATTATACCACTTTAGTTCATCACTGCCTGCTACACTCAGAATCTGAAGCCACTTACCTTAATGTGCGTGATCAGACTGAACCAAGAGATTGTCAGGGAAAGGAAGCCGGACTTGTGAGGATGGAAGGGATCTGAGAAGACTGGAAGAACAATGGTGAGGTAAAGTAGAAAGAGTGAGAACACTGGGTGGTCCAAGAGATTCATCTGGATGGGAGGAAAAGGGGAAGTTTTGGGAAATGAAGTAAATAATGGTTCTGGGCTATCTACGAGCTTAATCATTAAATTTTCTAAGTTTGCTTTCATGTAATGGCAGCTTTTTTCCATATCTATCTCGATCTTTATCTCAATCTCTATCTATAGCAGATCTTAAAAAATATGTTGTTCAATGTTTTCATTTTAGATCAGTAAATTGAGGTTTGAGGAATTTAAGAGACCTACCAATGATTACTAGTTAAATTTACATATTTAAAGAACTGATATTTTTTCCTTCTATGCCACATGATTTTAGTTACTGTCTTTCAGCAAGTTAACTGCAGAAGGGGAGCAGCTTTCTGGTAAAGCTGAAATCACTGAAAA
The DNA here is from genome assembly GCF_049354715.1 of Callithrix jacchus. NCBI lineage: Eukaryota > Metazoa > Chordata > Mammalia > Primates > Cebidae > Callithrix > Callithrix jacchus. Next base: position 26,626,076 of record NC_133524.1, read on the forward strand.
AAACAAAATCTCATATAAATCTCTAGCTTGCTTTTAGACTCAATAACCCCCAAATTAACATTATCCTCATCAACAAACAATAAAGATGTAGGAAAATTGCCTAGATTATTTAATAAAATAGCTTGTTTCAGATAAAGATACTTAAGGGACTTTCCTCTAGAGAGAAAAAAATTCTTAAATGATACAGAACAAATTTTATATAATAGGAAATTAGACAATGAGGCTCACTCTGTCCTTCTCAGTGCCTATTCCAGTGAGTTAGATTTGTGATTTGTGTGAGCCTAGGAGCAGAGTAGGTACTCTGTATCTACTGTTTGATTGGATGTTCTATTTTAAAGGGATAAGCCATTTGAATTTCTGGAGGTAATAAAAGCTAACTCAATGACATGACAGAGCTCCTCAGAAGTGAGAACATTGTAAGTAAGGTTAACATTCCACTTAATGTTGTTTTGAATTGAGTAACAACAAACCTTTCTTTTATTGAGGAGATTTGCTTAAATTGTGTCTAGTAGAAACAAAATGGTTCAAGCATATGATAAAGTTAAATAAGATAATTGTGAAAAGGGGAAAAACAAGCAACAACTGGAAAATATATACTACAATGTTTAATTGACCAAGATTGGAAATAAAAATTAGCATAGGGGAAATTTATGCAAGGAAATGAAAACAAGGCATTTAAAAAATATTGTGTTATTTTAAGAATATTTGATCAAAAACCAAAGAGACATATGTATATACATAACAGCATCTTTAATCTTTAAGAAAGGAAAGTAAATGCTATAAGCTAATCAAAAAGAAAAGAAAAGACAGAAAAAGAAAAGCTCACTTTGGTTCCCTAGGAGTCAATTCTAGTCTGGTACTTGTTCAGATGAATTTAAATTTAGGGCAAAAAGATTGTTTTTCATTGCTTAGGTCAATGTGGCAAATTTGTAGTTTTGATGTTAGTCAGGTTTACAATTCACTCATGGAAATGAATTGTGCAATGGCCATACTATATGTTCCTGCTGAATGACACAAAGACACTTCAAATTATTTGAGAGCTGAATGTAACCAATGATTGGGCTTTCTTCTGCTGCTGCTGCTGCTCTGCCTTTGATCAGAAAAGCAGAAGTGAAAATGGCTAGTAGAGTGATAACTCTGAGACAAATACCTACCTCAGTGATCTCTCAACTTCTCAGAAGTACTTTATTAATTTTTGCCTATGGTTTGTACTTTTTATATATAAACAGGCATTTTCTATGTAAATATCTCCTTCATAAGATGGGAACTACCTGAAGGCAAAGACTGTGTGTCAGGTTTCTTTGTAACCCTCCTATACTTATCACACAGTAAGAGATTCCACCAACTGGTCCTTTGTTCATTGTCAGTGAAATTAAAACTCAGTGACACAGAGCTACTAATATGTCCCTTGATGTTTGCACAGCATAATTGAGATATGATTTCTCTTATATTACATAGTGTTAGGGACATTAGTAACAATCCAGAAATATTTCTCATTTTGTCAATTTAAAACATTTAAATGATTTGAGGCTAACAGCTCCAATCTAGAAGCAGAAAACTAAATCTTAATTTGTCTGAGTAGGTACTCACAGAAAAGTGCTGCTAACTTTCCAAATAATGTTCATTTCACAAGAGATCATTTTAAAAGTGGTAAACCAATGGTTGTTGAAAAGGGCCACGGAATGATGTCTTGATTCATTTTTTTCACAGAAAAATGTGAAGACAAGCTTTCAGTTCCCTTCTTGACCACGAGCATGGAACTAAACAATTAAACCTGTCAGAAAAAAAATCTGCTGTATTTTAAGGTACCGTTTCATGCATTGGTTTACTTTCTCTCTGGCTAGTTATAAGAGCTTAAAAAAATAAAAAGTCCAGGAAATAATGTGCCCTGGGAACCAAACTCAAACTGCAAACTCAGCTTCCAATTCTCTCAATGATCCTGGGGTTTAGCTTGAGTGACAGTGGAATCCCCAGCCAGCCAATTAGAGTGTGGTTGAAGTTGAGTAAGGCTGAGAACTGCAAGAAACAAAGTCATACTAGAATGTACAGGTGGGTGAGGAATACTGGGAAGTGCACTGCCACTGGCAGAAGTGATTAGGCTTCATTTAAATTGAGTTTTCTAACACTGGTACTAGAGCAGGGAACAGCCGGATTTACATGGAATGGGTGAGCTTTTTTTTCTGAACAGTAGCTGCCATAAAGGCAGAGTTAGAAATGAGCATGATGCAAAGCATTGGGAAGAGCTCATTAGCCACATTTTACTTTTATGACATTCTGTAAATGGCATTCCATATAGATTTTGCCTGGGTTTCTTGCAATATGAAGTCGGTGTTTCTGTGAATGGTGAAATATGAAAGAAACAGTTTATTTTTAAGGCAGTTAATAGTTTTGAGAATTTGTGCAGTTTGTAATAACTGTCAGTTCTAAAACCTTGGATGTCGTATTTTTTTTAAACCAAATTGACTACTGCTTTTATGATTTTTTTCTACTATAATTTATAAAATCAGGGATGGCTCATACAAGGGAATTCTGTCCTTGGGCAAATAGAAAAATATTTGTAATCTGTATTACAAGTACTGAGTAACTAATTATATGAGCAGACATTTCATGTTTAAGTAGTTCCAATTCCTGTCTTTCTATCTTACAATGCACATGGCCCTTTGCTTCCTATAAGGAACCCTTTTCAGGTGACAGTGGAAAATGTGACTTTTCTTCTGTCAAATGCTTGTCTTATAGGTCTCTCAGTAACAAAGATACTATTTCTCCCAGGAAATTATTAAAATCTCAATGGCAGTATTCTATATCAATAGGAGTTGTGATGTTAAACCGAAAAACATTGCCCTCAACAAACATACATTCTGTTTACATAGAGAGATTGTAATGTAGTTTCTATATTTGAGAAGATAAACTGTTAATATTTTAAAGCCTCTTTTTAAAGTAATTTCTTGAAATTCATATAGTCAAAAAATTGATATTAAACAACTGTTACTTTTCTTTGAAAGAGACATATAATTGAACTTTTCCTATCATCATGATTAATATGGTAACACTAGATATTTCATTCATTCCTTGTTGTCAACAGGCAAGAAATAGTGATGATATGACAGCTATATAGGCATTTGTGTTTTACAATCAATAGAAGAAAACTCAAAAATACATATTGTTAGGGTTTGAGTGTTTGTGTTCTTCTGAATTTTATGTGGTCGTATTAAGAGGTGGACCATTTGAGGAACTGATTAAGTTATGAGAGGTCTGCCTTCATGAATGGGATTAGTGTCCTTACCATGGAGGCTTCAGCTGCCTGGCCCTTCCATTTCTTCTATCATGTGTGGACACAGTGTTTAGCCCTTCTGCCTTTTCCACCATGTGAGAGTGCCTCAACAAAAGGCCATCTGTGAAATAGCTATTACCAGATGTCAAATATGCTGGTGCCATTATTCCTTCCCAGGCCTCCATAACTATGCAGTTTGTATATGTTATAGCTAAATAGATAATTTGAGCTCTGACTTCTGAAATAAATAGCCTCACCCAGTTTGAGAACTACTGGAGTCTAACAAGATAGACAAAATTAATGCGAGTTTTAAAATTACCTAAATTTCTTGTTTGCTAGCCTTCTAATTTCTATACTTATTAATCTGTAATTTGCATATATTGAATTAGACATCTAAAATCTACTTCATTTAAATAAACACTGTGGTGTCTACTAACTCCACTTGCATCTTTTTTCTTTTTTGTTTCAACATTTAGGTATTACCCTTTAATTCATGGTAACAGAGACACAGACTTGAGAAGACAACTTAGTTCAATTCCTAGCTCTGCAACATATTAGGTTCGCATCTTTGGGTAAGTTAATTAATATCATTTTGGCTCAGTTTATACCTCATCTAAAAATTAAGAATAGTGTACAGACTCTTTTGGGTTATTATAAAAAATAAATGACATTAAGTAACTGTAATACTGCTAACACTATGTTAGGACTTAACATTTACTACCATGAATTCAGGCCTAGGATTTAAGTGTAGCATCACTTAACAAATTCATCAATGAAGTTATGAAAAAAAAGTGCCTAATACTGAGAAGTATAATAATCTATTAACAGAATATAAGAGGAGTTACCACTAGCTAAACCTTAAGAATTGCATTTTAATATCTCAATATGATTTCCCTATGACTCAGAATTTCCAAACCAAGTTACTTGAGAGAAATAATATATATCCACACAAAAACTTATATAGTACTACTGTTCATATAATCTTTAACCCTGCTATTGTATGAATTTTCCTCTCCTTCAAAATTCATGTTGAAACTTAATCTCCAATGTGGCATTATAGGGGTGGGGGTACATTTAAGAGGTAATTGGGTCAGGAGGACCCTGTCCTTCCAAATGAATTAACCCATTAATCCGTGCATGAATAGACTATCACTGGAGTGGAACTGGTGGCTTTATAAGAAAAGGAACAGAGACTTGAGCAAGCACATTAGCATGCTCAGTCCCCTTGCCATGTGATACCCTATGCCAACTTGGGACTCTGCACAGAGACCTCACCAGCAGTGGCCCCTTGACTTTGGACTTAACCTCCATAAGTTCAATAAATAAATATATTCTCTTTATAAATTACCCAGTTTCAGGTATTATGTTATTAGCAACAGAAAACAAATTAAGATGATCCTCATAGCCAAAACCTGGAAACAAATGTCTATCAACAAATTAGGGTATATCTATACAATGGAATACTACTTAGTAATAAGAAAGAACTACTGATAACATGCATTATCTTAGATGAATCTGGAGAACATTTTAGTGAATGAAAAAGCCAGGTATAAAAGAGTATATGCCATGACAAATCTATAGTGATAAAAAGCATTGGTGGTGATCTGAGGCTCAGAATAGGAATTAAAGAATGATATTTGTTAAAAGTCATCTGTTTTAAGTATTTGCATGATTTCTAATTTCCAGACTGCATCCTGCCTGAGAAAACAACTATGTCAAGACATTAGAAAAAGAACAGCATATTATATGCAAATACACTAAAAAAGAAATGATAAAGATAAGAAATCAGTAGAATAGAAAGTGATAGAGGTAGTCAAGTGAAAAGATGGTGCGTTGAAAAGACTAAAACACTGACAATACACTGGCAAGATTGATTGAGACAATAAACGAAATATATATGCCAAAAAGATAAATTATTACAGATTACACAGATATTTAAGAAAGCATAAAGGATGTTATCAATAATCTTAGACTAATTACAAACTTAGATAAAATGGGCAATTTCTTAATAAAACACATTATTGAATGTATCCCATAAATATCTACAATTATATATCAACTGAAAAGGAAAAAAATTCTGAATAGCCACATTTTATTAAATACATTAAATATATTATTGAATAATCCTCACAAAGAAAACTCTGGGCAAAACTTACATCACAAGTAAATTCTTCTGAAAGTTTAATTTTTAAAAAAGATATATAGTTGATATAAATTCCTCTAGGAAAAAAAATTATGAAGACTTCCCAACTTGTTTTGTGAGTCTAATGCAAACTTTGAGTTGAAAATCCTAATGCAAATTTTATGCTAAAGGAAAATTACAGGTCAGTATCAGAAAAATTGATACAAAAATCAAGATGATATACATAAAATGTATTACGCTCAAGTAGCTTTACATGAATAAAATGTTGGATTCACATTTAAGAATAGATCAGTGCCATTTTGTACACTATGAAATAAAGGATTAAAAATCACATGATCATTTCAATAGATGATATGGGGAAAGCATTTGATAAAATACAATGTCCAAACATTATTTACCAAAAAGAAAAAACCTCTTAGAGAACTACAAATTGGAGACAACTTTCTTAAATTGGTCAAGATTTTATACAAGAAAATAAATAAAACTGTGTGGAAAAGAATAAAAGGACATACTCTATAATCACTTCTGTCATCACTAAATTGAAAGTTCCGAGTGCAAAAATGTCATAATAATGAATGCAAGTATGTGTGTTTTAAGGAAGAAATATAACTGTAATCCTCATATGATATCATTGTCTATTTAGAAAATAAAAAATTATCAACAGAAAAATGAATCAAATTAATAATGGTATTAGCAAGGTTAATACGTAAATATCAATTGTATTTCTATATTCTAGCAAAATTGGGAAATGTTAAAAATGGTACCATTTATAATAGTATATACAGCACACATATCTATCTACCCAAAATAAAACTGAATTGAAAAATGTTAGAATGTTTGTGGCAGCTTCATTTGTAATTGCCAAAATGAGAAACAACCCAATGTCTGTCAGTAAATGGATAATATAGGACATATCATACAATGAAAACTGTACTAGCAATGGTTCTTAGACTTTTTATCTAAGATCACTTTTACACTCTAACAAGAATTGAAGACCTTAAGATGCTTTTGTTTATATGAGTTTTGTCTATCCATATTTACAGCATTAGCAACTGAAACTGTCATGTTTTAAATGTGCTGTCAAGAATTCCAAAGTGTCTGAGAATTTACCCTGCTTGCAAGCTAACAAGTTAGCCTGCCTCCGTTTCATGCATGCTGGCAGAAGACATCATAATATCAGGTCAAAAACAAAGGACATTATAACTTACAGAAATAGCAATAGCCAGAGTACCAATATTATCTTATGTCAGTTCTCCAAGTTCCCCCAGGACAACATGATTAGGGCCAAGTGACAGCAGCACATGCAATGAGTAATGTTATAGGACAGAAACCCTGAGCTTAGGAGCCTGATTATTATATAATGAACAATATGCATACCTTCCCTTTGCTTAGGGGGGAGACACTACCTCTCTTTTCCAAAGCTCTTCTTCATATAAACATCCCTGAAAAAGCACTCCAGAACAAAGGCAGTGAGTGTTTCCATGTATAACAAAGTGCAGAAACAGAAGAAACTCATAAAGAATTATCCTCCAGCCCACTCATTCCATGTTAAAATAATGTGTTTTATTAAAAATGACTATTTTTCAAAACAAAATAAAATTACTAGAGAGAGTGGCATTGCTTTACTTTACAAATCTACTCAATGCCTGGTGTAGTGAAAGAAGCATATCTGCTTTTGCGCTCATTCTGCTTTGATATCACATGTTACATAGCTATCCCAGTCAAGCTACCACTGACTTTCTTCACAGAATTGGGAAAAAATACCTTAAACTTCATATGGAACCAAAAGAGAGCCCACATAGCCAAGACAATATTAAGAAAAAAAAAAAACCACATAAAACAAAGCTGGAGGTATCACACTATGTGACTTCAAACTGTACTACAAGCCTGCAGTAATCAAAACAGCATGGTACTGGAACCAACACAGAGATATAGACCAATGGAACAGAACAGAGGCCTCAGAAATAATACCACACATCTACAACTATCTGATCTTTGACAAGCTAGACAAAAACAAGCAATGGGGAAAGGATTCCCTATTTAATAAATGGTGCTGGGAAAACTGGCTAGCCATATGCAGAAAGCTGAAACTGGATCCCTTGTTTACCACTTATATAAGAATTAATTCCAGATGGATTAAAGATTTAAACATAAGACCTAATGGCATAAACACCCTAGAATAGAACCTAGGCAATACCATTCAGGACATAGGCAAAGGCAAGGCCTTTATGACTACAACACCAGAAGCAATGGCAACAAAACTAAACTAGACAAATGGGCAAAAGAGGAAGACAGTGTGGTGATTCCTCAAGGATCTAGAAATAGAAATACCATCTGACTCAGCAATCCCATTACTGGGTATATACCCAAAGGATTATAAATTGATCTATTATAAGAACGAATACACATGTACGTTTATTGCAGCACTGTTTACAATAGAGCAAGGACTTGGGACCAATCCAAATGCCCATCAATGATAGACTGCATAAAGAGAATGTGGCACACATACACCATGGAATGCTATGCAGCCATAAAAAGGATGAGTTCATATCCTTTGCAGGGCCATGAATGAAGCTGGAAACGGTTCTCAGCAAACTGACACAAGAACAGAAAACCAAACACTGCATGTTCTCACTCATAAGTGGGTGTTGAACAATAAGAACACAGGGAAGGGAGCATCACACACTGGGGCCTGTTGGGTGATCGGGGGGCTGGGGGTGGGGAATTGGGGAGGGATAACATTAGGAGAAATACCTAATGTAGATGATGGGGGAATAGATGCAGCAAACCACCACGGCACGTATATACCTATGTAACAAATCTGCACAATCTGCATATGTACCCCAGAACTTAAAGTATAATTTTTACAAAGTTAAGGAAAAAAGAAATATTTTCACATAAATAATGAGATATTCTGGGGTGGGACTCAAGGCTAAACATGAAATTCATTTATGTTTCATATACGCCTTATACTCATAGCCTGAAAGTATATTTATACAGTATTTTAAATATGTTTGTGTCTGAAAGTTTGTGTTAAGCACTTATGTGTGGAATTTTCCATGGTGGTGTCATGTCAATGCTCAAAAAGTTATGGATTTTGGAGCATTTCAGGTGTCAGATTTTCAGATTAGGGATACTCAGTGTGTAATCTCGTATAGTCATGAGTTACTTAATGATGGAAATACATTGTGAGAAATTCATCAATAAGGCGATTTAGTTGTGTGAACATCAGAGAGTGTACTTACATAAACCTAGATAGTATAGCCTACTACATGCCTAGACTATATGATATAGCCTATGGCCCCCAGGCTACCAATCTGTATAGCATGTGCCTACTGAATACTGTAGGCAATTCTAACACAATGACAAGTATTTCTTTATCTAAACATAACTAAATGAAAAGATGCCATGAAAATATGATAGAAAAGATTAAAAACAATACCCTATATAGGGTACTTACCATGAATGGAGCCTGAAGGACTGGAAGTTGCTCTGGGTGAGTAAGTCAGTGAGTGAGTGGTTGAATGAACATGACAGCCAGGACATTACTGTACACTACTATAGACTTTAGAAATACTGTACATTTAGGCTACCCTACATTTATAAAACTATTTTTCTTTCTCTAAAACAAATTAACTTCTGCTTACTTTAACCATTTCACTTTTTAAACTTTTCAATTTTTTAGCTTTTTGACTCTTTTGTAATAAAACTTAGCTGAAAACACACATTGTTCAACTGTAAAAAAAGATTTTTTTTTGTTCTATAAGTTTTGTTCTATTTATTTATTTCCTTTTTAAATGTTTTTGTTAAAGACAAAGGCAGACACACACATTATCCTAGGCCTACACAGGGTTAGGATCAATGCCAATGTCACTGTCTTCTACCTCCACATTGTGTCCCATTGGAAGATTTTCAGGGGCAATAACACTCATGGAGCTGCCATGTCCTATGGTAACAAGGCTTTCTTCTGGAATATCTCCAGAAGGGTCTCCCTGAGACTGTTTTATAGTTAACCATTTCAAATCAGTAGGAGTACAAACAAAAATAACAAAAAAATGTATAGTATAGTAAAATACATAAACCAGTAACAGTAATTTATTTTTATGATCAGGTATTATGTACAGTACATAGTTGTATGTGTGATACTTTTATATGACTGGCAGGGCAGTAGGTTTGTTACACCAGTATCATCACAGTTGCACTATGACTTTACAAATGGCTACTATATCTCTAGGAGATAGGAATTTTTCAGCTCATTATAATCTTATAGGACTACCTTCATAAATGTGGTATGTCATTGACCCAAACATTGTTATGTTGTGCATGACTGTAATTACAACTCTGACCACCCCTGCCAATCCTTCTAGCATACTCTCTATCCTCTCTCCATTATTTTTCAATGACCCCTAAATCTCCAATCTATTTATATTACACTAAGATTTCTATACCCACAATCCCACACCTCACACACTCACTTCCTTTCTTATTCAGCTTAAATTCTGGAGTCCTTCAACTGTAGCAAGTCCCTGGCCATTACTATCTTGCCCTTTATACTGTACTTAACTGACAAAATGCTTTACCCTCCATGCGATCTCTTTATCTCATTTATATTTTGTTTCCTAAGATATTGTTTTTGCAGTGAGTCCTTTCCCCCTAATTATCAGCTATTTCTGCCCTATAAGATCATTCTATTGTCATACAAAATATGCTCTGGTGTCTCTGTCATTAATATAATCTAATCCTGACATAAGTTGAGTATAAGTATCATTCATTAATATAATTTGAGAATGCCTATTATGTACTCAATGCAAAGATGATACAGAAAAAATTCTAAAATTACTAAGATGAGGAATGGCATGGAGTTTACTTATTTTAAATATTCACATAATGTTTCTAAGATGCTGAACTTCTGAGCTCTGTTCTTTTTATACTTTATTCAGGTTTAGATACATTTAAAATAGCAGAGAACTATCCATTTTTGCAACTGACATAACAGAAACTGACTACTTTTCAAAATTTTATGATATATGAGGATATTGGAGAGGGAAGTAGGCTTATGCAAAATATACAGAAAGGTTATTCTCTTTGTTATTCTTGTAACCTCTCAACTACTCAGTAATGTCTTTATAATAAAGTAGTAATTGTCCTTGAAGCCATAATAAAAGTACAAAAAAAGGAAAGAGAACAGAGGTTTCAGTTATATCTACCTGGTAAAATATTATCAGCCATATCTACATGGAAGATCCACATGGTATGAAGGTTTGCTTATAAAAAACAAGCTTTCAAAGGTGTAGTTCATAGAGTACCACTCTTTGACAAACTAACAGCTAATATGACAGGTCAATATCAATAACAGAATAATATGTCAACATAATTGGTGAAGTATAGAATACAAGTAAAACAAACATGTCGTTGCTTGACCAAATGCTAAACTAAAAGGTTCAGACAAATCTGAGATGCTATCATTGAAGTCTAGAAACTTAGAAAAATAGTAGAATGAATTATTGCTTGGGTCAGATGAGCAAGTTGTAACTCAGCAAGTGTAACTCAACGAGTATCTCTTGAGCCCCTGCTACATGCAAGGGATTGCCCTAAGCACAGGCTTTGGAGCTATAGAAAGGACTGAGGTGAGCAATCCCTCTCCTCCTTGATTTTGAAGACACCAGATTACCCTCCATTTTTTTCATGTTCTAAAAGTCTCTATGAAACAAAATTTTCTCCAGGCCAGTTAAAACTGTATCCTTGAGTTGCTAAGGTAACATTTATAAGTGGTTTCCCCACCATCAATATATCTCCAGAGCAAACTCTTCATGGCAGGCACTGAGTTGGTAGTAATTCGGTACTAGCATCAGTAGGAAACTAATACACTCTTTTATGCCAGGACAGTGTCCTTTTAAACTGCATCTTTTGGTATTACTCCCTTTTTAGCCTGGGTGTTAGCTATATGGAATTGCTTGGAGTTTCCAGAATATCTCAAACGTTTCCATTTTAGTACTTTTGTACATGGGTCTCCAGTATCTGGAATGATTTTTCTGCCTACTTGATCTATTTTATTTTTGCTTTGTTTTGAATTGTTGATATTATTTTTACTTATATTTTCTATTAGTATGATTATAGTTTTTTCTGGTTTTCTTTTCATTCTGAGAAATCTGGAAAGATTTAGAAAACATAAAAAACAAAAATCTTACCATCTAAATATATCTATAACTGTATTTTTGGTCTGTATACCTATAGTCATTTATTTAAACAACTTTATAATTTAAATTGTTATTTGTTGTCATGAATTCTGTTTTATAATCTACCATTCCTTATAATATTGTGAGCTTTTCTTGTTACAACTATTTGATAATCTAGTCACTATTATCAACTGTAAAAATTACATTCAACAATTTAATTGAGAAATTATTATTGTATATTTTAGCAATTTCAGGTGGTAAAATGCCTGCACTTTCCATACTCATTGTTACCTCTTTGTGAATATTTCTCATAATTTCCACAGGATAATTTCCCCAAATTAAGTAACTGATTTAGGTTCTGAGCACTTTTCATATGCTTTGGAAAGCAGCTTAATAGTAAGGTCATACACATTTACTCTTATTTGGAAACATGCAAGGGTGCTAAGGTACTTCTTAATATTGCAAAATAAATAAATGAACAACAAAATTGGCCAATGAAATTTCACTGTTTTAACTCTTTCAACACTTTGGGAATTTGCATGTTTATTAATTTTTTCCTATTTTGCTCCTGAGTTGCCAGTAGTCCATGTCCTTTATCTGTTTAAGATTGGTTTATGTAACATAATATTAAGATCTAATTTGATATATAAGTTGAACATATTTTCCCAAATATATCTATTTTTGCTTGTGGTTATTATTCACCTAAGATTATCTTAAATCTTTACATAATCCCATATATTATGTTTATTTTTAAATTTCAACTTTTATTTTAGATATAGTGGGCACATGTGCATGTTTATTACATGAGTGTGTTGTACTCAGGTAGTAAATATAGTACCCAATAGGTACTTTTTCAACCCACACCCAACTCCCTTCCTGCTCATTCTAGTAGTCCCTAGTGTCTATCATTCCCATGTTTATGTCCATGTGTGCCCAATGTTTAACTCCCAATTAGAAGTCATAACATACGGTCTTTGATTTTCTCTCCCTCCATTAGTTTGCTTAGGATAATGGCTTCCAGCTCCACCCAGATTGCTGCAAAGGACGTGGTCTCATTCCTTTCTACAGCTTCATAGTATTCCATGGTATATATGTATCACATTTTCTTTATCCAATCCACCATTGGTGGCCACCTAGGTTAATTCCATGTCTGCTATTGTGAACAGAGTGGTAATGAACATGTGAGTGCATGTGTCTTTTTGGTATAATGATCTATTTTCTTTTGGATATATACCCAATAATGACATTGCTGGGTTGAATGGTAGTTCTGTTTTAAGTTCTTTAAGAAATCTCCAAACTGCCTTCCATAGTGGCTGAACTAATTTACATTTCCACCAACAGTGTGTAACTGTTCCCTTTTTGCTGCAGCCTCACTAGCATCTGTTGTTTTTTGACTTTATAATAATAGTCATTTTGATTGGCATGAGATGGTATCTCATTGTAGTTTTGACTTGCATTTTTCTGATGGTTAATGATGAACATTTTTTCATGTTTGTTGGCTGTTTGTATGGCTTCTTTAAAGAAGTGTCTGTTCATGTCTTTTGCTCATTTTTAATCCAGTTATCTTACTTTTGCTTGTTGATTTAAGTTCCTTTATAGAGTCTGGATATCAGATCTTTGTTAGATGCATAGTTTATGAACATCTTCTCCAATTCTGTATGTAGGTTGTCTATTTACTCTAGATTGTTTATGAGATCTAGTAGCCTATTGGCAGAGTCTAGGTTTTTGTAGGTGCAGCATCATATAATCAGTGAAGAGAGATACAGTATTTTGACTTCTATTTTTCCTATTTGGATGCCTTTTATTTTTTTTTCCTCTTGCCTGATTTCTCTGGTTAGGCCTTCCTGTTTATTTGCTTTTGTATTTAAATAGGTCTTCCTTGACGAGGAATCAAATTAATATTTAACCATACATTGTTCTTGACCAGGAATCAAATTAATATTTAACCATACATTGTTCTAATTTATTTGTGTGTATGTGTGATTTTTAACTACATTTCTTTATTTAATTTACCTGGGATTGACTTTGTTATATAGTTGAATGTAGGACACCAATTTTAATTTATATTTCCAAACATAGTCATTTAACAAAGCCCTAATTATTAGATGACCGTTCTTAATCAAACAATGATTATTTAGATAAAACTTGGTCTTTTTCTGGATTTTATCAATGTTTCAGAGATCTATTTCTTCACATTTACACAATATTGTAATAATTAGCATTTTCAGATGAATTCCAATAATCAGCACTGGAAGTTACCTTCTTATTCTTGTTTTTAAATTTTTTATTCTTCTAAAAAGTTTAGATTCATCTTGACAAGTTAAAAGATAAATTATATTCTGGATGAATTAAGGCTAAGTAAATGAGAATTTGTCTTTATATGAGTCTTTTTCATATAGCAATTGATTATCTCTTTCCATTTATGTATCACTTATATACTTTAGTAATTATATTTTTGATATAAAATCCCATATCATTTATAACATTGTATTAAGTTTACTATTACCAGAGATTTTACATTTTTTATCAGTAGCAGTAAGATTTTTTCCCCACACTTTAAAATTAATGTATTAGTAAAGATTGCCGTTGTCAGGGAAACTGCATTACTTGCATTAGACTATACATAGAAAATGCAGAGGTCATACTTATTTATTTATTTATTATTTTATTGCATTTTAGGTTTTGGGGTACATGTGCAGAACATGCAAGATAGTTGCATAGGTACACACATGGCAGTGTGTTTTGCTGCCTTCCTCCCCTTCACTCACGTTTGGCATTTCTCCCCAGGCTATCCCTCCCCAGCTCCCCACCCCTGCTGTCCCTCCCCTATTTCCCCCAAAAGACCACAGTGTGTAGTACTCCCTTCCCTGTGTCCATGTGTTCTCATTTTTCATCACCCACCTATGAGTGAGAATATGCAGTATTTCATTTTCTGTTCTTGTGTCAGTTTGCTGAGAATGATGTTCTCCAGATTCATCCATGTCCCTACAAACGACACAAACTCATCATTTTTGATTGCTGCATAATATTCCATGGTGTATATGTGCCACATTTTCCCAGTCCAGTTTATCATCGATGGGCATTTGGGTTGATTTCAGGTCTTTGCTATTGTTAACAGTGCTGCAATGAACATTCGTGTGCATGTGTCCTTATAGTAGAACAATTTATAGTCCTTTGGATATATAGCCAGTAATGGGATTGCTGGGTCAAATGGAATTTCTATTTCTAAGGCCTTGAGGAATTGCCACACTGTCTTCCACAATGGTTGAACTAATTTACATTCCCACCAACAGTAAAAGTGTTCCTATTTCTCCACATCCTCTGCAGCATCTGTTGTCACCAGATTTTTTAATGATCACCATTCTAACTGGCATGAGATGGTATCTCAATGTGGTTTTGATTTGCATTTCTCTAATGACCAGTGATGATGAGCATTTTTTCATATGTTTGTTTGCCTCATGTATATCTTCTTTTGTAAAGTGTCTGTTCCTATCCTTTGCCCATTTTTGAATGGGCTTGTTTGTTTTTTTCCTGTAAATCTGTTTGAGTTCTTTGTAAATTCTGGATATCAGCCCTTTGTCAGATGGGTAAACTGCAAAAATTTTTTCTCATTCTGTTGGTTGCCGATTCACTCTAGTGACTGTTTCTTTTGCCGTGCAGAAGCTGTGGAGTTTCATTAGGTCCCATTTGTCTATTTTGGTCATATTTAATATCAGGATTCAGAGGTATCTCAATGAACATTGAGGCAGGGATTTTTTCCAGAGCACAATAATGAACTATAGACAGTTTCCCATGGTATTCCTTTTGCACATCTTGTTTGTCACTCTATGCTTGTTTGCTTGCTTTGTTTTTTCTTTAGAGATAGGCTGCCCCTATTTTCCCTAAAGAAAAATACGTGGTAGATGATTTGCTGAAAACAACTCATAGTTGTTGACTTTGTGTTTAGCAAGGTTAGCCATTCTTTCTCTCAGTCTAACTTTAAAATTCCCATGGAAAAGGATGTGTTTGACTCAAGTTGGATCAGAGTCTAATCCAGCACTGATCATCTCATTACAGGGAACCCTAGAAACCAAGTTTGTGTCAGACTCCTTTTTCCCCTGTACTCAACTTCACACAGCATTTAAAGTAAAAAGGTGAAAGTGTTAGTCTGGAAATTTGAAATAATAATTGGCTCTCTTGTTATAAACTAGCTTATTCCTTGTATATATTTTTACTATTTCCAAAGACAGCATATTAAACCTTGAGGTTTATATTTTCTAGAGAAGTACTAATTCTCTGTTTATGGAGGTTGTTTATTCAGCTTCAGAAAAGGTTGCACAAGGAAAAATAATGACTGTCAAAGTAAGTTCAAAATTTAACTGAATAAGGTACAGTCACAAGAGAACTGCCTTTCAACTTAAAGAACAAATAGTATGGATTCCTTAGCACCACTAAAGAACTGCAGCTTTAGATATTTATATCTGTTGTGAACTCATCTTTCACAGAATTACTACTTTCATTTAAAAGAAAAAGACAATGCATACAAGAGCTCTACTGGTCTCAGTGCATGTTGCCACAGGAGGCGTATCTGTCAGTAAACAGTGAGCCAATTAGCAACTCTGGACTCCCACTCTAAAACCATTCTGGTCTCAGGGATATGATGTCCTCTCTAGTCCAAGATCCATGTGGTGTGCACTCCTGCTGATCAAAGCTGTTTCAGAGTTGGTTGTCTTTTTCCATGGTGATAATGATCTTATCTGACATAATCACAAAGTAACCCAGCCTTTCCAACTTAGAAGCAATATAACAGATTCTGCCTTCTTATTCTAATTTGGTAGCAATATCTGAATCCCAAGTACCTAATTACCAACTGAATCTTTGTATTTCATTATTTGACTCTTAAAATCTCTACAGGCTTGATTCATATCTCAAGCCATCTCAGAAGAAAGCCTGTAAGGGGTACAACCTTTATTATCTTAAGCCAAAGAAGATTTAAGACAAAAATTCTGGGGGAGGATCCAAGATGGCCAAATAGGAACAGCTCTGGAGTGCACTTCCCAGCAAGGACAACACAGAGGGTGAGTGCACACTGCATTTCCAAACAAATTTTCACGGCCCACAGACCAGGATTCCTGGGCCAAAAAGCGCCAGGAGTTTTCAGCACAGTGGTTTCAACCAGTACAGGGTTGACACACAGAAACTCACACAAATCTGGGCGGCCATTTCAGCTGATGCCTGGAACACATGGGGGACAGAGCTGCCCATTCAACTGAAAGGGAGGGGGCAGAGACAGGGAGTCAGGCAATCTGCCTTGGTGGGTACCACCCCCACAAAACAAGCAATCTGAAATGCTCTGGATTCAAAGTTTCACGCAAGCACAGTTGGACCCAGGATGGTCCAGCTCAGTAGGGGGAAGGATGACCGTCACTACCGAGGCAGTCCGCCACTACTGAGGCAGTTCACACAGCAGCTGGGCAGAGCCTGCAGCAGCTCAGCAATGCCTCTGCTGGCAGACTGTGACTGGACTACTTCATGCAGGGTAGGGCATCTATGGAAAACGGCAGCAGCACATCAGGAGCTTATAAATAAAGCTGACCTTCCTAGGACAGAGCCCATGGGAAAAGAGGCAGTTATGAGTTCTGCTACAGTAGACTTAAAAGTACTTGCCCAGCATGTCTGCATGGAACAACGGAACTCTGAGCACAGCACTTGAGCTCCTATCAGGGACAGACTGTCTCCTCACACAGCTCCCTGACCCCTGTATACCCAGAGAGACACATCATAAAGGAAACCTCAGGCTGACATCTGGTGGGTATCCTTCTGGGACGAAGATAACAGAAGAAGAAACCGCAGCAACCCTTACTGTTCTGCAGCCCCCATGGGTGATTCCCAGGCAAGCAGGGTCTGGAGGGACCTCCAGCAGTCCTGCAGCAGAGGAGCCTGACTGTTACAAGGAAAACTAAGAAACAGAAAGAAATAACTTCATCATCTACAAAAAGGACATCCACTCAGATACCCCATCTGAAAGTCACCAACTACAAAGACCACGGGTAGATAAAGCTACTATGATGGGAAGAAACCAGTGCAAAAAGGATGAAAACACCCCAACAACCAGAATGCCTCTCCTCCTCCAAAGGACCAAAACTCCTCACCAGCCAGGGATCAAAGATGGATGGACAACGAATCTGATGAATTGACAGAAACAGTTTTCAGAAGGTAGGTAATAACAAACTTTCTAGAGCTAATAGAACATGTGCTAACCCAATGCAAATAAACTAAGAACCTAGAAAAAGGGTTAGATGAGATGTTAACTAGAATAATGAACTTAGAGAACATAAAGGATTTGATGGAGCTGAAAAACAGCATGAGAACTTTGTGAAGCATACATGAATTTCAACAGCTGAATTGACCAAGCAGAAGAAAGGAAAAAATGCTCATCATCATTGGTCATTAGAGAAATGCAAATCCAAACCACATTGAGATACCACTTCACACCAGTTAGAATGGTGATCATTAAAAAATCTGGAGACAGGGGAGGAACTCAAGATGGCGCTGTGACAACAACCCAGGATTTAAGCTCTCAGTTAATCCGCGGAGAGGTGAGTCAAAGCTGCATTTTCAGACTGATCTGTGTTGCCCACAGAACGGGGAAATTCCCAAGTATAAAAGAGACGTGGGACACCAGGCAGAGGCTCTGCCTGGAGAAGCTGGCAGCCGGGGTGGTGGCGGCCGGCCCTACCCAGCGATCCCCACAGGGCACGCCTGTCTGGGTGCCCTCTTGAAATGGCAACCTGAGACTTGAGAGGGCTGAACTCGAGACTGAAAGGGACTTGGGCAGTGGGCCAGCCCAGGGGATTGCAGGGACACAGTGTGTGGGATAGCACAGTGGGACAGACAAAATGGCGATTCCAAATGCTCTCCGTGGAGACGGTCCCTGAGGTGCTCCGTGGGGGAGGGGGATCCACCATTACCGAGGCAACCCGCCCCGACTGAGACACACGCCCACTGCTGACGCAGCCTGCAGTTGCCGAGGCAACCCGCCCCTACTGAGATACACACCCACTGCTGACACAGCCTACTGTTGCCGAGGCAACCCGCTACAACAGAGAGACTCCGCTGCAGGGCGTAGCCCGTGGTGGAGAACGCAGCAGAACAGCAAGAGCCTGCAGCAACAGGAGGAGCCTCACAACAGCAGGGAAGAGCCTCAGCAGTCAAATACTGATTAGACTGCCACCTAGCTGGGCAGGACACCTCAACAGACATCCAAAAACAAAGCCCCAACACCCCAAGACAGAGCATTTGAGAAAAAAAGGGGTTTTTTAATGAGCTCTGTTGCAGCAGAATCAAACATAGCAGCCTAACAGCCCTGAATGAACAACAGAGCTCACAGCTCAGCAATTGAGATCCTATAAAGTACAGACTGTCTCCTCAAGCAGCTCCCTGACCCCTCTATATCCAAAAGACTGACATTTGGCAGGCATCATCCTGGGACAAAGATAGCAGAAAAAGAAACTGGTAGCATCCCTTGCTTTTCTGCAGCTGCTATAGGTGGACCCCAGACAAGCAGGGCCTGGAGTGGACCTCAGCAGTCGTACAGCAAAGGGGCTAGACTGGTGGAAAGAAAATGAAGTAACAGATATACTTCATCACCAACAATCTCGGTGTCCACTAAGAGACCCAATCGAAAAGTCAGCACCTACGCAGACGACAAGTAGATAAATCCACAAAGATGGGAAGAAACCAGCACAAAAAGGAGGAAAACACCCGAACCAGAATACCTCGCCTCCTAGAAAGGATCAAAACTCCTCACCAGCAAGGGAACAAAGCTGGACAGAGAATGACTGTGATGAAATGACGGAATTAGACTTCAGAAGATGGATAATGAGAAACTTCCATGAGCTAAAAGAACATGTTCTAAATCAATGCAAAGAAACTAAGAACCTTGAAAAAAGATTTGAGGAAATGATGACAAGAATGGATAACTTAGAGAGGAATATGAATGAACTAAAGGAGCTGAAAAACACAATACGAGAACTTCGCGAAGCATGCAAAAGTTTCAACAGCTGAATTGACCAAGCAGAAGAAAGAATATCTGAAGTCGAAGATCAACTCAATGAAATAATACAAGAAACCAAGATCAGAGAAAAAAGCGCAAAAAGGAATGAACAAAGTCTCCAAGAAATGTGGGACTATGTGAAAAGACCTAACCTACATTTGATAGGTGTACCAGAAGGGGACAAAGAAAATGATTCCAAGCTGGAAAATACTCTTCAGGATATCATCCAGGAAAATTTCCCCCACCTAGCAAGACAGGTCAACACTCAAATGCAGGAAATACAGAGAACACCACAAAGATATTCCACAAGAAGAGCAACCCCAAGGCACATAATCGTCAGATTCAACAAGGTTGAAATGAAGGAGAAAATACTAAGGGCAGCCAGAGAGAAAGGTCGGGTCACCCACAAAGGGAAGCCCATCAGACTCACAGCAGATCTCTCGGCAGAAACTCTACAAGCCAGAAGAGAGTGGGGGCCAATATTCAACATTCTTAAAGAAAAGAACTTTCAACCCAGAATTTCATATCCAGCCAAACTGAGCTTCATAAGTGAAGGAAAAATAAAATCCTTTGCGAACAAGCAAGTACGCAGAGATTTTGTCACCACCAGGCCTGCTTTACAAGAGCTCCTGAAAGAGGCACTACACATAGAAAGGAACAACCAGTACCAGCCATTCCAAAATCACACTGAATGCTAAAGAGCATCAACATAATGAAGAATCTACAACAACTAACGGGCAAAACAGCCACTTAGCATCAAAATGGCAGTATCAAATTCACACATAACAATATTAACCCTAAATGTAAATGGACTAAATGCACCAATCAAAAGACATAGACTGGCAAATTGGATAAAAATCCAAAACCCATCAGTGTGCTGTATCCAGGAAACCCATCTCACATGCAAGGATACACAAAGGCTCAAAATAAAGGGATGGAGGAAGGTTTACCAAGCAAATGGAGAGCAAAAAAAAGCAGGAGTTGCAATTCTCATCTCTGATAAAATAGACTTTAAAGCAACAAAGATCAAAAGAGACAAAGAAGGCCATTACATAGTGGTAAAAGGATCGATACAACAAGAAGAGCTAATGATCCTAAACATATATGGACCCAGTACAGGAGCACCCAGATACACAAGGCAAGTTCTTAATAACTTACAAAGAGACTTAGACTCCCACACAATAATAGTGGGAGACTTTAACACTCCACTGTCAATATTAGACAGATCAACCAGACAGAAAATCAACAAGGATATCCAGGGCTTGAACTCAGGCCTGGAGCAAGCAAACCTGATAGACATTTACAGAACTCTCCACCCCAAATCCACAGAATATACATTCTTCTCAGCACCGCATCACACCTACTCTAAAATTGACCACATAATTGGAAGTAAAGCACTGCTCAGCAAAGGCAAAACAATGGAAATCATAACAAACAGCCTCTCAGACCATAGTGCAATCAAGATAGAACTCAGAATTCAGAAACCAATCCAGAACCGCACAGCTTCATGGAAACTGAACAACTGGATCTTGAATGTTGACTGGGTAAACAATGAAATGAAGGCAGAAATAAAGAAGTTCTTTGAAACCAATGAGAGCAAAGACACAACATGCCAGAATCTCTGGGACACATTTAAAGCAGTCTCTAGAGGAAAGTATATAGCAATAAGTGCCCATATGAGGAGAATGGAGAGATCCAAAATTGACACCCTATTGTCAAAATTGAAAGAGCTAGAGGAGCAAGATCAAAAAAACTCAAAACCCAGCAGAAGACAAGAAATATCTAAGATCAGAGCTGAACTGAAGGAGATTGAGACACAAAAAACCCTTCAAAAAAATCAATAAATCCAAGAGCTTGTTTTTTGAAAAGATCAACAAAATAGACCACTAGCCAGATTGATTAAAAATAAAAGAGAACAACCAAATAGATGCAATAAAAAATGATAAAGGGGAAATCACCACAGACTCCACAGAAATTCAAACCATCATCAGAGAATATTACAAACAACTCTATGCACATAAACTAGTAAACCTGGAAGAAATGGATAAATTCCTGGACTCCTGTGTCCTCCCAAGCCTAAACCAGGAGGAAGCTGAAACTATGAATAGACCAATAACAAGGTCAGAAGTCGAGGCAGCAATTAAGAGCCTACCACAAAAAAAAAAGCCCGTGTCCAGATGGGTTCACAGCTGAATTCTAGCAGACACACAAAGAGGAGCTGGTATACCATTCCTTCTAAAACTATTCCAAATAATCCAAAAAGAGGGAATCCTTCCCAAATCATTTTATCAGACCAACATCATCCTGATACCAAAACCCGGCAGAGACCCAACAAGAAAAGAAAACATCCGGCCAATATCCATGATGAACATAGATGCAAAAATCTTCAATAAAATATTGGCAACCCAATTGCAACAGCAAATCAAAAAACTTATTCATCACGATCAAGTAGGATTCATCCTGGGATGCAAGGCTGGTTCAACATACACAAGTCTATAAACATAATTCACCACATAAACAGAACCAAAAACAAAAACCACACGATTATCTCAATTGACGCAGAGAAGGCATTTGACAAAATACAACAGCCCTTTATGCTAAAAACCCTCAATAAACTCGGTATCGATGGAACGTATCTCAAAGTAATAAAAGCTATCTATGATAAACCAACAGCCAGTATCATACTGAATGGGCAAAAACTGGAAGCATTCCCTTTGAAATCTGGCACTAGACAAGGATGCCCTCTCTCACCACTCCTATTCAATATAGTACTGGAAGTTCTAGCCAGAGCAATCAGGCAAGAAAAAGAAATAAAGGGTATTCAAATAGGAAAGGTGGAAGCCAAATTGTCTCTATTTGCAGATGACATGATAGTATACCTAGAAGACCCCATCGCCTCAGCCCAAAAACTCCTGAAACTGATAAGCAACTTCAGCAAAGTCTCAGGATATAAAATCAATGTGCAAAAATCACAAGCATTCGTCTACACCAATAACAGACTTAAAGAAAGCCAAATCAAGAACGAACTGCCATTCACAATTGCTACAAAAAGAATAAAATACCTTGGAATACAACTCACAAAAAACGTTAGAGACCTCTTCAAGGAGAACTACAAACCACTGCTCAACGAAATCAGAGAGGACACAAACAGATGGAGAAACATTCCATGTTCATGGTTAGGAAGAATTAATATCGTGAAAATGGCTATACTGCCCAAAGTAATTTACAGAATCAATGCTATCCCCATCAAGCTACCATTGACTTTCTTCACAGAACTGGAAAAAACCACCATGAACTTCATATGGAACCAAAAGAGAGCCTGCATAGCCAAATCAATTCTAAGCAAAAAGAACACAGCGGGAGGCATCACACTACCAGATTTCAAACTACACTACAAGGCTACAGTAATCAAAACAGCATGGTACTGGTACCAAAACAGAGATATAGACCAATGGAACAAAACAGAGGCACCGGAGGAAACACAACATATCTACAACTATACAATCTTTGATAAACCTGACAAAAACAAGCAATGGGGAAACGATTCCCTATTTAACAAATGGTGTTGTGAAAACTGGCTAGCCATGTGCAGAAAGCAGAAACTGGACCCCTTCCTGACACCTTACACTAAAATTAACTCCAGATGGATTAAAGACTTAAACATAAGACCTGGAACGATAAAAACCCTAGAAGGAAATGTAGGCAAAACTATCCAGGACAGAGGAGTAGGCAAGGACTTCATGAACAAAACACCAAAAGCATTGGCAACAAAAGCCAAAATAGACAAATGGGACCTAATGAAACTCCACAGCTTCTGCACGGCAAAAGAAACAGTCACTAGAGTGGATCGGCAACCAACAGAATGGGAAAAAATTTTTGCAGTTTACCCATCTGACAAAGGGCTGATATCCAGAATTTACAAAGAACTCAAACAGATTTACAAAAAAAAAACAAACATGCCCCTTCAAAAGTGGGCAAAGGATATGAACCGACACTTTATGAAAGAAGACATATATGAGGCCAACAATCATATAAAAAAATGCTCATCGTCACTGGTCATCAGAGAGATGCAAATCAAAACTACATTGAGATACCATCTCACGCCAGTTAGAATGGCGATCATTAAAAAATCTGGAGACAACAGATGCTGGAGAGGATGTGGAGAAATAGGAACACTCTTACATTGTTGGTGGGAGTGTAAATTAGTCCAACCATTGTGGAAGACAGTGTGGCGATTCCTCAAGGCCTTAGAAATAGAAATTCCATTTGACCCAGCAATCCCATTACTGGGTATATACCCAAAGGACTATAAATCATTCTACTATAAGGACACATGCACACGAATGTTTATTGCAGCACTGTTTACAATAGCAAAGACCTGGAATCAACCCAAATGCCCATTGATGATAGACTGGATTGGGAAAATGTGGCACATATACACCATGGAATATTATGCAGCAATCAGAAATGATGAGTTTGTGTCGTTTGTAGGGACATGGATGAATCTGGAGAACATCATTCTCAGCAAACTGACACAAGAACAGAAAATGAAACACCGCATATTCTCACTCATAGGCGGGTGATGAAATGAGAACACATGGACACAGAAAGGGGAGTACTAAACACTGGGGTCTATTGGGGGGAAAAGTGGAGGGCCAGTGGGAGGGGGAGGTGGGGAGGGATAGCCTGGGGAGAAACACCAAATGTGGGTGAAGGGGTGAAAGCAAACAGAACACACTGCCATGTGTGTACCTATGCAACTGTATTGCATGCTCTGCACATGTACCCCAAAACCTAAAATGCAATAAAAAAATAAGAAAAAAAAATCTGGAGACAACAGATGCTGGAGAGGATGTGAAAAAATAGGAACACTTTTACACTGTTGGTGTGAGTGTAAAGTAGTTCAAGCATTGTGGAAGACAGTGTGGCAATTCCTCAAGGAGCTAGAAATAGAAATTCCGTTTGACCCATTAATCCCATTACTGGGTATATATCCAAAAGATTATAAATCATTCTATTATAAAAACACATGCACATGTATGTTCATAGCAGCACTGTTTGCAATAGCAAAGACCTGGAACCAACCAAAATGCCCATAGACGATAGACTGCATAAAGAAAATGTGGCACATATACACCATGGAATACTATGCAACCATAAAAAATGATGAGTTTGTGTCCTTTGCAGGGACGTGGTTGAATCTGGAAACCATCATTCTCAGCAAACTGACACAAGCACAGAGAATCAAATACTGCATAGGCAGGTGTTGAATAATGAGAACATATGGACACAGAAGGGGAGCGTCACACACTGGGGTCTCTTGCATGGGGGCAAAGGAGGGACAGGAGGGTGGTGTGGAAGTCAGGGAGGGATAACATGGGGAGAAATGCCAAATCACATTGCCATGTGTGTACCTATGCAACAATCCTGCATGATCTGCACATGTCCCCTAGAACCTAAAGTAGAATTTTAAAAAAAGGCAACAATTCGAAAGAAAGTTATATTCCTTCCACTCTGATTACTTGGTGCTAGGTTTTAACACGTCCTTATCTCAACTGGGGAGATCAAAATGACCACAAAGAAATAAAATCTTCACTTTAGGTTCTGCTTTCAAAAATAAACTGTTTACTGCACATCAACAAATTAAGCCTTGTGTTTACTCTAACTTTTAGAGAGATGATGGTTGCTTTCCTGTGGTTGTTTGTAATGGGTTTTCAGGACAGATATGAAGAATTACTGATTAAAAAAATTCCCTCATCTAATATAACTGGGAAGTGAGAAGTGAATCTCTTATTAATTTTTGAACCATAGGAAAGTGCCAAAATTACTTTCTTTAAATGTTTCAGAGATTTTTTGTAGTAGGAAATTTTTTTGCATAACAGATCTAAATGTCTAATGGTCCACAGGGTGTAAAAAATAACTTCTATGTTTCAAGGTAACCTACATATGCAGGGGCAAGAGAAAGGTAAAAGTGCTATGAAGTCTCCTCCTTCCTGGGATTGCCGTAATGCTCAATCCTCCGCAATTTTGGAATACAAAGAGGAACTCTTTTTATTTAAATTTTATGATTCAAGGGAGTAAGTATACCATATAAAAAGAAATGTTTTATGTTTCTTAAAGATTAATTTTTTTTATTATTGAGATGGAGTCTTGCTCTTGTTGCTCAGGTTGGATTGCAATGGCACAATCTCGGATCACTGCAACCTTCACCTCCTGAGTTCAAGCAATCCTCCTGCCTCAGCCTTCCTAGTAGCTAGGATTACAGGCACTCGCCAACACGCCTGGCTAATTTTTTTGTATTTTTAGTAGAGACAGGGTTTCACCATGTTGGCCAGGGTGGTCTCAAACTCCTGACCTTTTGATCTACCCACCTTGGCCTCCCAAAGTGCTGGGATTACAGGCATGAGCCATTGTGCCCGGCCAGGATTAATATTCTTAACATCGCTTTTCCTAGAGGTTTATTTTGATTAGTCTGGTAGCTATATCCACTTGACACTTTTACCACCACTGCTCATTGCCCTGCACCCCTTTCAGATTCAGCCCGATTCTGATTTTTAGGACAGTAGCTCATATGAATTATCTATGCAGTTTTAAAATGTACAAAACATAGGAGATTCTCATTATATACCTCTTGGATTTCTGGATCTGTATATCAACAACAAAATAATAACAATAAAGATGCTCTGAGGATAATTCTGATAAGTAGCCTCAGGCTCAATCTAACTAGATGCAGTCGAGATTTAAGAGGCTCCACCTCTTTAAGTCAGCCTTTCTTCCTGTAGGTTCTAAGATATGCCCCTACATCATATGCCAAAGTGGGGTTGCCTGTTTGTAAGTTCTTGACTTGGTAACTTCTATGAGAAATAAAGTTTTAAAAAAGTTCACTCCAATTGTGTGGACTTCTGCCCTATACTAAAGGCCAATACTTGGAGCTCTGTTATCTACTTCTAAGATTGTATGATCCTCAAATCTGTCAATCCTGATTGTCCAGTGTTGACTGTTGTATACTCCATTGCCATTGCCAACAATTAAGAAATCAGCACAGTCTTAATTTGAATCCTCCAATTAAGAGCCCCTGGAGTACCATCCCATCCTTCATCCACACCCTAGGGCTTGGATTTCCCATCTAAGCTAATTGAGTTTGCCCTTTAGAATATGCCTGTTCAAATGAGTAGGTCTAGTTTGAAATAATAGCTCTCCTTTTTCTTTTCTGTCTCATTACTGCTGATAAGACCAGAGTCAGCAGTATCTTGAAATATTGTATCATTTTCCACCCCAGACCACAGAGAAAGAACTGGTAGAAACTAATAATGTGCTAGTGAAGGCCATAGCACTCACTGACAGTTAGCATCAGGACTAAACAGAGGGGTTATTAGCAACCAAAATATGTGATAGTCTGAGGGGATGACTTTAGTACCAGGCAAGGACCAAAACTGGTCAACAGGACCAGGAGGAATTTCTCTAGTGAGGATATGATACCTGCAGGCCTTAGCACATCAGTATCCAAATGCTGGTACCCAGCCTGGTATTAGACTGGTAGCATAAAACTCCTGCTCAGTATACAACTCCCTGACTTTAGGAAGCACTATATTTGAATGTTATCAGAGAAGTGGTTTTCAACTTTGGTGTTTGGATAACACAGACAAATGAATATTTATGGGCTCTATCCACCAGATGTTCTGATTGAATAGGTCTCTGGTAAGAACAGGGAGTCACATTTTTGGAGAAAGAAGCTAGGGGATTTTAATACAGTTGGTCAAGGATTATACCTTAAGGAACTCTGACCATGTAAAGTCATACTATGTCTTAACATTTGAAGCATCAGTTAGAGGGCAAATTATTTCATATGTTGGGAAAGGGGAATATAAGCCTTGGAAACCTGGCAGAGTCTGATAACAACTGTGCCAATTCTTTTACAATTAATTATATAACTGCTAAGTTTAGCCATTTAATACATCTTTCATATGGTTCTACCAAAATTTTGTTGGGGTTCTCCTCAAATCCTTGTTTTGTAAGTCCAAAATTAAAGACCTTTAGTTTGATATATTTAGATTAGAAGCACAACACCTAAACTGAATGCTCTCAACTGATCATCCAGTCACTGATTAGTTCTTTGGTAAGTTGCCCCTTATCAGAATCTACTCAGCTCCATTGACAAGCACCATTATACACCCAGTGGTTCAACAGAGCACATTCCTGATTTAGTGGTTGCCAGGTGTAGTTGGTAGTCTTTAGGCCTACTGCTGTCTCAAGAACAAAGTAAAAATTAGAGCAAGAAAGTATGTTACTGTAGTCCTGCAATGATGTCCTTTTATTTTGTGGGGGGGGGGGTCTCTGAGTGCTGATATACAAAAAAAAAAAAAAAAAACCCTGAAAATAATTTAAAAAATACTAAGTCTGTGGTTGTTGGCTCTTCTTACATGATAGAGTCTTCGCTTCCTGCTCACTCTGGCAATCTCCTAACTTCAAGCATAATTGCTTCCCAAGGAACAACTCAGGTTTCATGGCATCATGTGCGGGTGCATGGATCATTTATGCTGCTTGTTTGCAAGTTTAGTAAACTGCAGCAGGCAAATTAACTCTAAATCTTCATTCTCATCAATCTTTAACATATACTATCAATTGTAATCTGGCCTAACTCAACAGACATCATAAAATTGCATTATTAAATATTAGATGATTTCATGATCCTACATGCAGTTTCCTTATGGATATAATCACTTCATTGTTGTAGCTTAAAATGCCTGTTAGGGAGAAACAAGGAAATGCAGCTCCCTGGAGGTGATTTTTTAAAAGGTACATTGGATTGACTACTTTGCTATGCTATTAGTGATGTTTTCTTTTCCTTTTTTGTCACCCAGGCTGGAGTGCAGTGGCACGATGCAGGTCACTGCAACCTCCGCCTTCTGGGTTCAGGCGATTCTCCTGTCTCAGTCTCCTGAGTAGCGGGGACTACAGGCATGTGCCACCACACCCAGCTAGTTTTTGTATTTTTGTTAGAGACAGGGTTTTGCCATGTGGGCCAGGCTGGTCTTGAACTAACCTCAAGTGATCTGCCTGCCTTGGCCTCCCAAAGTGCTGGGATTCCAGGCATGAGCTGTCGTGCCCAGCAGATGTTTTCATTTTTAAACATGGTTTTCATCATGTCACTGCCATTTGCAGACTCCTATGAAGGCTCTTAATTGTCTCTCAATTTGAATTCAATTTCCCGACTCTGGGTACTAAGGTTCTCAACTTCTTTATTCACTTTATTCACTTTTACCCTATTTTCCACAGTCAGGTTCACAGACCTCTGTATTCCAAACCTAGTTACTTTTGAGAGTTCATGTCTTAGGCTTGCCTCTGAGTTTTCATATTCACCATTATTTCTCCTAGAAAAACCTCCCCAGTTTCTTTTGCCATATTGATGAACACTTTCTTCACATTTCTCCTCAGAAGCGAAATGGCCTTTAAAACACCTTTGTAAATATTTTCAGTAATCAATATAACAGATTCCCCTGTCACAGTGGTTTTCAACCTCCACTTCATATTAGAATCACCTGTGGAGCGCAAACACTCTATCCCAGATGAATTACATCAGAAATTTCGGGGCTGGGATCCAGAATACAGTGCTTGTTAATCCTCCCCAGATGCCTCCAGTATACTGCAAGGGTTGGCAACAGCTGCCTCAAATTGTTTCTCAGATCTTAATGCACGTAAATGTTAAGGATGCAAATCCTTAGGCAAGTGCTCCTTTGTGGATGGATCCTGGATGGTTCTTCATTTTACTTTTGTCAGCTTTTGTATTCTGATTAAATGATTAAAAATATCATTTCAGGCCTTAATTTTCTCAACAGGAGAAACAACCTCTTTATTTTTCTTTAAGCTTTTAATTGTGTCACAAAGGTAAGCCAGGGCAGAGCTAATGACATGCTAATTCAATGTTGTATTAAATATATGGAGAAAATAGTGCCATGTTTATTTCCATGCAAATTTAGAGCATCTGTAACATATAATTTTTTAAAAATTCCCTGGCTAGAATGTTGGGTCAGTTATGGGGAGTTTGAGCCATTGCATTGGCAGTATCCCCAAAACAGCACTGAACTGATGGCCAGCCAACTCATTGCTAATACATGGCTGTCAGTTACTTTTTTGCAAGTTGGCATGAACCAAGAGCCAGATATCTGGTTGAATGGGAACTAAAAGCAGGGAAGACAACATTTTTATCAGATGCTTCATCTTTTGCAGTGTACTAATAACAGTGAGCAAGCACATGCCGCGGTAGGCAGGTAACCCAGAGGTTCTGATTTAAGGGTTCACTGTACTACTTCACTGCACCACTCTGGAACAGCTTTGTTAACAGAAGTGTGCCATTGCTTCATTTGTAGTGCTCAGTGACAATTCTAGATGTTTGACCTAACAGAAGTGGCACCCAGAGGATGACTAAGGGAGACTGACTTGTCTCTGGATGTCTGGAGGAATAACAGAGTGACCAGCAGTGACTGAAAATAAATAGCAGTTTTCAATAGTATGCCCATTGCCTGTGGGTAAGAAGGTACCCAGCAACTGTAGGCCCTTATATGAACACATATAGGTTCACACCTGCAGACTCTCAGATATAACTGTGTGAGATTTTTGCAGGTAAGTGGAGATCGTTTATAAGCACTGGGGGTAACAGCCACGGAAATCTAGGTTTTTACTATTAATATAATGCCATTTGATCTCAGTGTGCTGGAGCCTGAGGGAATTCTTGTAATAAATTAGAAAACATGTGAAAATACTTGACATATTCATAGTGAGCCATCATTCAGTACAATATGCTTATTGTTAACATTATCATGTAGTAAACTGTGAATAAATTATATTAGATTATTAAAGAACATAGTTTAACTTTCAATCACCTGCAGTTTTTAGGAATGTTTTATATACTGATACTTTTGTATATATATGCTTCATTTTACCTAATTTACAGAAATGCCTGACCAGAATATATCACATAAACCTGTAATGTTTACTCATATTATATCAAGTTTGATTTTAAGTCTCTAGTGTATTGGTATCTCATCAGTATTTTCTAATAATCAATAAAAGAAAAATATTTTACTGCTATATATGATACTTTTTAAAAATTTTTTATATTTTTATGTGAATATCTAATGCTACATAACATTTCAATTAATGAGATTGTCCTTAATAATAGAAATTGTCCCATTTTCTACTATTTTAAAAAATATATAATCACTGCTTTCTTTTTTGTTGTTGATAACTATGTTATTCATTGTTTTAAGATGTGTTGTGGTAAGACACTTAACATGAGATCTACTCTCAACAGATTTTAAAGTATACAATACCATATTGTTAATAGGAATAATGTTGTGTAGCAGAGCTCTAGAACTTATTCATCTGGCATAACCGATTAGCAACTCCTCATTTCCCCCTTTCCCCAAGTCTCTGATATGCAAAATTCTATTATTTGCATCCATGAATTTTAAAATTTTAGATATTTCATAAAAAATAG
Source organism: Callithrix jacchus (assembly GCF_049354715.1). NCBI lineage: Eukaryota > Metazoa > Chordata > Mammalia > Primates > Cebidae > Callithrix > Callithrix jacchus. The sequence continues at coordinate 26,657,198 of NC_133524.1, forward strand.
AATCATGTAGTATTTGCCCTTTGATTAGCTTATTTCACTTAGCGTAATGTCCTCAGAGCTCATCCATGTTATTGCATATAGCAGGATTTCCTTCTGTATATTTAGAATACTAGTCCATTGTATGCATATACCATATTTTTTATACATTCATCCCTTGAGGAACATTTAGGTTATTTCCACATTTTGGCTGTTGCGAATAGTACTCAATTGAATATGGGAATGCAAATAACTTCTTGAGATCCTGATTTTAATTCTTTTGGCTAAATACCCAGAAGTGGGATTGCTAGATCATAAGATAGTTCTATTTTTAATTTTTGTAGTAACCTTCATAGTGTTTTCCACAATGGTTGCACCATTTTGCATTCCTACTAACATTGTACAAGTGTTGTAATTTCTCTACAATCTTGCCAACATTTGTTTTTTGTTTTAGAGAATTTTTTGGATAATAGTTATCCTAGCAGGTATGAAGTGACATCTCATTATGATATTGATTTGCATTTCCCTGATGATTAGTCATGATGAGCATCTTTTAATATACTTATTTAACATTTGTATCTCTTCTTTGGAGAAATGTCTGTTCAATTTCTCAGCCCATTTATTTAACTGGGTTATTAGGGTTTTGTTGTTGTTACTGGGTCCTTTATATTTTTTAGCAGTTAACCCCTTATCTGCTATATGGTTTGCAAATATTTTCTCCCATTCTGCAGGTTGTCTTTTCATTCTGTTGTTTGCTTTGTTGTGCAGAAGCATTTTAATTTGATTCAGTTCTACTGTCTATTTTTGTTGCCTGTGCTTTTAGTGTCATAACCATGAAATCATTGCCAAAACCAATGTCATGAAGAATATTCCTGTGTTTTCTTTAGGGAATTTTATAGTTGCAGGTCTTAAGTCTTTAATCCATTTTGACTTGAATAAAATGTATGATGTAAGACAGGTATCTAAATTAATTCTTTTCCAGGTAGATATTCAATTTTCCCTGCACCCTTTTGTGAAGAGCCTATTATTTCTCCATTGAGTGTTCTTGGAAGCTTCACTGAAGATTGGTTGACCATATATGTGTATTTATTTATGTATTTCCTATTCCATTCCACTGGTCTATATGTCTGTCTTTATGCCAGTACTTCACTGTTATCATTGTTGTAACTTTGTAAAATATATTGAAATCAAGAAGTGTGATGTCTCCAGCTTTGTTCTTCTTTATCAAGATTATTTGGCTGTTTAGGGGTCTTTTGTGGTATGAAATGAATTTTAATATTGGTTTTCCTATTTCTGAAAAAAATGCCATTGGGATGTTGATAGGGATTGCATTGAAGCTGTAGATTGTTTGGGGCAAAAATAATTCTTCCTATCCATGAACCGGAGATAATTTTTGTAAGGTCTGACAGCACCATGGACAGCATAGCGACCCCTGTGGTCCACACGTACACCTTGGGACGGTCTTCCGGAATTAGAAAACCTGAAGTAGCTGGAAGGAAGGATGGTCAACCCCTGCAGTGCCTAACTAACCTGAGACATTCTTCTATTGGTTCTATTGGCCTCAATTGACAAGGCCATTGAACTTTGTAACGAACCTTGGTCAACCTTGTGACTACATGTCCTAGGACCCCCTCCCAGCTTGCAAACCTATGATCCCCTCCCAGCTTGCAAAAATATGCACTAAACTGTAACTCCGCTAACTTTCCACTGTTTACCCCAAACTTATAAAACCAACTCCAGTCCCTCCGCCCTTATCTGACTCCCTTTTTGGCCTCAGCCTGCCCACACCCAGGTGAATAAAAAGCCATGTTGCTCACACAAAGCCTATTGGGGGGGTCTCTTCATTCAGAGTATGTGTTTTAACACTTTTATGTCTTTTAAAATTTATTTTATTATGGTTTCAGAGTTTCAATATACAAGTCCCTCAATTATTTTATTCTTTCTGATGCTATTGTAAATGAGATTGCTTTACTTATTTTCTTTTTAGAAAGTATGTTATTAGTGAATAGAGAAACGACTGATTTTTTGTATGTTGATTTTGTATCCTACAACTTTATTGGATTCATTAAAAGTGTTTATTTCATGTGAATGACAAACATTAAAACATTTTTTAGCCCTAGTGGCCTTTAACTTTTTTACTCAATAATTTTGGGAATCAAATAATATATTTGATATTTTCCTAGTAATGTAAACTAGCAAGGCCTGCTCCATAGTAGTGCCAGCTCAAATACCAGCTATGTTCCTTTTTCATCTCCACACTGCTCACACTGGATCCATGAGAATTTTTGTTTTAACACAATCAGAGAGTTTTCCTAAATGTTAATTTCATCTTCCTACTGGTCTCTGGCTACTTCTGCCTCTGTCTCTGGGATAACCCCAGGTTTTTCCATCCCCACTAGATTTCTGGTTCCTGAAAGCAGCCATGTCTTACGTCTTAGCCAACAGATAGGATATGTCTTGTGTGCCAGAGGTTTACCAGTGTTTCATAGGAACTAAACTTGTTGCAATTTATCTTTGCTTTACAATAGACTGTTCGAATCAGCCAGGGGACATTCAGAAGTGTCTATTCTCAATAAACAGTTTACATGACTCTCTCTCTGACCATAGTCCTAGTCCTTCTCAGACCACCTCTTTCAGCCATTAACACATGTTTGGAATTGACCTACATTGCCAAATACTTACTAGAATTATTTTTTATGGATTTTGCTCTTCCTCCTTAAGCAGGCTCTTTCCATGTGCTTCTCCCCATCCAATTCATGCCCTGTATTATTCAAGAATCTTATAGACCCCATTTAACAGACATCAAATTCAAACTGAATTAAAAATAAAAAGGGAAATTATTGACTTACATTTTTGAAAATCCCAGAGAGCAGATTTTACCTTCTTTTCATTTTTTTGTCATTAATTTACTCTGTGTCTCCTTTATTCCCAGGTGGGCTTTATCCATTTGGTATCTGGTCATTGACACTCTCCCAGGAAGTGCTACTGTGACAAACGAATGGCTGAAAAACAAAAAAAAAATTTTTTTCTTTTGTAATATCTCTGGAAAATCCAAGGTAATATTCACTGGCCTAGCTTAAGTCATATGTCAGTCCTGAATTAACCACAGCACCAGATGTTTGTGATGCAAGTCCTGCCATTAGATAGAAGTGTGAGTCAACCTCATCAGAACTACATGGGATTGAAGAAAGAATGAACCTCACAAAGAAAAACTGCAATACTATATTCTTCCTAAAATAAAGAGGAAGTGGATACTGATCAGACAAAAAAAAAAGCAACTCCTACAATTTTCAACATACAATTACTATCTCAATACTCAATGGATAATTCAAATTATTCCAGAGTCTCCATTTTTATGCATTATTGTCAGTATGCTTCATTAGCCATGAGAGTACACACTAACTCACCTGTTACCTGTTTTGCTAATTGGAGCAATAACAGGCAACATTTTTAGAGTACTTTCTACATGCCTGGGCTGATGCAGACTTTACAGAGAATGACCTGGGGATCTGCACCATTGTTTCCTTGGAAACAGTAAAGATAAATGGGAAATGCTATGTCTCCCCCCTTTGTTGTAGGAAACTGCCTATGTTGACAGAGCTCTGCCTTGGCATGCAGGAGTCTGGCCTATGTGACTGGGACAGTATAAAAGATTAATAAGGAGATGGGATTGTGGCTTTTATATTTCAAAGTGATCCACAGGCACCTTGGTGCTCTTGCTGTGGAAGAGTAACAGGGAAAAAGAATCTGTGAACTTGGATAGATGCTGGGTCTGCCAATGAGATGCTGATGATCTACCTGTTACATTTCCTACTTTGAATTATTCTATGAAACTAAGTAAATGTAGCATCAGAGTGAAGCCTAATTTGGTCTTACGAGTCTTATTAACATCTCAAACCCACAACTACAGCTCTGCTGTATTATAGACACTCTCCCAAGAGCTTCACATACACAATCTTGTTTATTCCTTATAAAGAAGTCTATTAACTTGGTATTATATAATTAGAAGCAAGATGAGACCTGAAAGGTTGCATAATTTACTCAGGGCTATGCACACAAATATAGGAGAAACAGGATCAAATACAGCTAGTTCAATCCAAGACTTTGTACCATCAGTCAGTAAACTATGTCGTTATATTTGCCCCGGATCACCTTTAATCTATTTTATCATAATCACCTCAACGGTATAGCAAAGTATTTTCCCACTCACATCTGAAAGAAAAGGATGTCTATTTCTTAGGTCTTAATTTTACTGACCTAGGTCATATCACATGGGAGGTGTTAAAAAGGTGTTTTCTTATTGACTCTGATAGACACATAATAGCCTGTTTGCCCTATAATCTGGTGACAAACATTTGCTTATGTCAAATTTTGTAAAGTTACTGTATTTCTCCTTCCTGTAGCATTAAAAAGTTTGTTTTTCTGCTCAACATCTTTCTTATGATTTTTTTTTTCTCTTGACTGAAATTTCCACTCACATAGGATTAACCAAAATCCCTTGTTAGGCACTTTTCTTACTACCTATGAAAGTGTTATATTCTCCCTCTTCCTAATTAGAAACCATCCATCTGGAAGTTTTAAAGCTTAGGTATTTTAATGGAGGAAGTTCATTTTTAGACTATAAGTATCTTTCCTGATATATGTGGTTGCTTATTTGGGGACACAGGCTATTTAAAAAGCAAGCAGTGGAACATTTGACCTATTAATATTGTACCTTTACCTAATATTGAAATTATATTTAATGAATTCTAACTGTATATTGTAACTAAGGTGAAAGTGACCTTCTGTTGTAATTTTACAGTTTTTCAAAATGAAATAATAGACTTACCAAATATCAGAGGTCTGAATGGAAGTGCTACCAGTAAAATTAAAAATGCATGTCTTTCAGGCTATGGGGAATAAACCACACTCTCATTTTTTACCTCAGAACTTTATTGGCTGAGTTAATTTGAATCAAATTCCAGATAAGGCTGTCAGTCTTAAAAGAAGTAGGAAAGGTCCTGTGGAGTTCTGGGTTGTATTAAAATTGCCTCAAATAAAATCATAAGATTCACTTGATCGAATTTATCCTTTTGGATGTCAATATAATCCATTAGAAAAGTAGTTGTGGATTATGATGTTTGAAAGCTAGAAAATCAGCCTGTAAAGTGGTTGGGGAGTTAAGCATTTTTGTTTATGTCATACTATTCATTATTCAAAAATATTTATTGATATTCTTTCTAAGCTTTATCATTAATGTTTCATATAACAAATTGCTCCTTGAACCCATGTTCTAACTACAATTTATCTGGAAACATCATTATCTACTATGGTTTAGTATCATTTGGACAGATAAAGACAAGCACCCCAAGAAGACTGAATACAGGCTGTATCTTGTCAAATACTTAGGAAAGGCCTGATTATTGTGTTCCCTTTAAGGAAGTAGGTGTGTCTCTGTATTTTTCTATCTGTGTTAATAAATTCATATTTCCAGTGCTAATTCTAATGAAAAATTGGGGATGCCTATTTCACATCTGTTCCTTTTCTCAAATAAGTATTGTCCTCTCCTCTGCTGTCACTCCTTTCCTATGATTTAGTACTTAGATCTACTCAATAAATATTGATTCTTGATTTTCTAGTTCATTGAGGTATATTATTAGTTTGTTTATTTGAAATCTTTCTACTTTTTTGATGTAGGTGCTTATTGATATAAACTTCCTTCTTAGTACTGATTTTGCTATATCCCTGAGGTTTTGGTATGCTGTGTTCTGATTTTTCTTTCTTTCAAGAAATTTGTTGATTTCCTCTTTCTTCCTTGACCTAGTGGTCATTCAGGAGCATGCCATTTAATTTCCATGCATTTTTACAGTTTCCAGAATTCTTTTTATTGATTTCCAGTTTCATTCCATTGTGGTCTGAGAAGATACTGGATAAAATTTTTATTCCTAAATATTTTTTGATATTTATTTTGTGGCTAATGTATGATTTCTCCTAGAGTACATTCCATGTGCTGATGAAAAAAATGTGTATTCTATAGCTGCTAGATAAAATGTTCTATAAATGTCTATTAAGTCTGTTTGGTCTAATGTGGTGATTAAACCCAATGTTTCTTTGTCAGTTTTCTATCTAGATGATCTGTCTAATGATAAGAGTGGGGTGTTGAAGCATGTTCTCACTCATAAGTGGGTGTTGAACAATGAGAACACATGGACACAGGAAGGGGAACATCACACACTGAAGTCTGTTGCGGGGTCGGGGGCTAGCAGAGGGATAGCAGGGGATGAAGAGATTGGGGAGGGATACCATTAGGAGAAATACCTAATGTAGGTGACAGGGGGATGAAGGCAGCAAACCACCATGGCATATGTATACCTATTTAACAATCCTGCAAGATCTGCACATGTACCCAGAACTTAAAGTACAATTAAAAAAATTATTTTTAACAACAACCACAAAGAATGGGGTGTTGAAATCCCCAGCCATTATTGTATTGGACTCTCTCTCTCTTTCCCTTTCTATCTAATAATATTTGCTATATATATTTAGGTGCTCAGGGGTTGTTTGCATTTATATTGAGAATCATATCCTTTTGCTGAATTGACCACTTAATCATTATATAATGAATTTGTCTCTTTTTAAGTTTTTGAAAAAGTCTGTATTATGTAATTGTAGCTATTTCTGCTCATGTTTGGTTTCTGTTTGCATGTAATATCTTTTTCTATCCTTTAAATCCATATGTGTGTTTACAGGTGAGATGAGTTTCTTCTACAGGCCATATAGCTGGGTCATGCTTTTTTAATTCATTCAGCCAGCATATATCTTTTAAATGGAAAGTTTAATCCATTTAAATTCAAGGTTATTACTGATATGTGAATGTTTATTCCTGTCATTTTATTAAAGGTATATCCTTTGTTCATTCCTTTCTCTGTCATTACTTATCATTCTGGTTTGATGGTTTTCTACAGTGGTAATGTTTAAATCTTTTCCTTGTTTTTATGCTTGCTTTTCCAGTGGCGCTTCTATGTTTTTGTATTTTCATGATGGTAGATAATATTCTTTCACTTGCAGGTAAGACTTCTTTAAGCATTTCTCATAGGGCCCATCTAGTGGTAATGAATTCCCTCAGCTTTTGCTTGTCTGGGAAAGCTTTTGTTTCTCATTCAATTATGAAGAATAATTTTGTTGAGCCTAGTGTCCTTTCCTGCCAGATTTTTTTCTTTCAGTACTTTTAATGTATCAACCCAGTCTTTCTTAGCCTTTAATGTTTCTGCTGAGAAGTTCAGTTATTCTGATGGGAATTTCTTCATAGGTCCTAGATGCTTTTCCTTGCTGCTTTTAGAATTCTCTTTTACTTTTTTTTTTTTTTTTGAGATGGAGTTTCACTGTTGTTACCCAGACTGGAGTGCAATGGCATGATCTTGGCTCACTGCAACCTCCGCCTTCTGGGTTCAAGTGATTCTCCTGCCTCAGCCTCCCGAGTAGCTGGGACTACAGGTGTGCACCACCATGCCCAGCTAATTTTTGTATTTATAGTAGAGACGGGGTTTCACCTTGTTGATCAGGATGGTCTCGATCTCTTGACCTCGTGATCCACCTGCCTCGGCCTCCCAAAGTGCTGGGATTATAGGTGTGAGCCACCACGCTCAGCTGTCTTTTACTTTTGGCAGTTTGACTATAATATATTTTGGAGAAGTATATTTTATTGTATCTATTTGTGGATATTTGAGCCTCATATATCTGGAAATCTAAATCTCTTGCTAGACTTGGGACATTTTTATCCATTATTCAATTAAAAAGGTTTTCTAACTCTCATTTTCTCATCACTTCATGGGACACCAAAAATTTGAGTTGCATTATGATGTCCCATGTGTCACGTCAACTTTGCTAATTCTTTATTATTTTTTGTTGCTGTTTTTTGACTGAGTTACTTTAAAAGACCTGTCATCCAGTTTTGAGATTCTTTATTTTGCTTCATCTAGTCTATTGTTAAAACGTTCAAATGTATTTTTCATTTTATTCAATGAAGTCTTCAGTTTCAAAATTTATCTTTGGTTCTTTTTGGTGATACCTATGGTATTTAGCTTTTCGATAAATTTCTCATTCATATCTTGAATTGTCTTCCTGGTATCTTAGTATTATTTTTCAGTATTTTCTCCCATCTCACTAAGCTTCTTCAAAATAACTATTTTGAATTCTTTTTCCATGAATGTGTAAATTTCTTTTGGATTGGGATCTGTTGCTGGGGAATTATTGTGTTCATCCAGAAGTATTATATTTCCTTGCTTTTTCCTATTTCCTTTGTCCTTACATTGATCTCTGCTCATCTGTTGTTACAGACACTTCTTCTAAATTCTTGAATTTGCTTTTGCATGGGAGGACTTTTTCCTGAAGACATATCTATGGTATTGATTGAGTAAGGCTCTTTGGCTTTGATTCCGGGTGTATGTAGTCATGTGGTCTTCAGCTGTAAACAGTGTCAGTGGTATCTGTGATTTCCTAGGTATCTTGGGGTGCAGTTATTTGTGGTGGTTGTGAGGAAGTCTTGCTCAAGACGAGGATGCCAGGTGGGCCAGTCTTTGGGCCTCAGTGGTCACAATGGTGGGCTGAATATCATGTTCTTGGGCGCTAGGCTGACATAAACTACACCGGTGTCAGTGGGTTTGGGCAGACGGACTCCAGGCCTACAGGTGGCTTGATCAGATGCTGGTCATGGCAGCAGTAGCTGGGCAGATGGATGGGTTATCAGGCCCCTGAGCAGCCAGCATGGCGTGGGTATTGACAGTAGCAGTGGAAGGATGATCCTCTGCCTCTGAGTGGTGTGCACTGGTGTTGGCAGTGGCTATTGGGGAGGGTGGTGGGTAAGCCAGTTCCCAGGCCCACATATGGCCCATGCAGGTAGGTGCCAGCTATAGTAGTAGCTGTCTGGTAGGTTGGGCCAACCTCAGGCACCAGGGAGATGTGCTCAGGTTCCAACAGGCATGGTCATCCCCAGACTCCTGGACTGTGTGCTCTCACATGAGGGGAGTGAATCTAGGCCCTGTGAGGCTTGTCCTCAGGCCCCCTGATGATGCTTGCAGGTGCCTCTCATGGTAGGTAAGAGTGGTGTGATTCCCAGACCCATGGTGGAATGCTTAGGTTGGGTCCAGCAGCAGCTATACCATGGCCATACTACTGGAGAGGGCAGGGACAACTTTGCTGGCAGCAGCCTAGGCAGGTGGGTTGGGTGTGCATGCTCTGCTTGTACTTCAGCCTCAGTGGTAGTAGTCCATACCTAGCTCACAACTCAGCTTTAGTGGTTGGAGCTCATGTGTAACTTGTGCCTTAGCCCCAGTGATGGCAGCCTATGTTTTGCTGCAGCTAAGCCCTGACACTGCTGGGTCCCAGGATGGTGTGCAGTCTGTTGTGGGCTGGGTTCTCAAAATGGCACTTTGGCATAGCAGGACTCATGGGAGTGTGGGAGCTAGAGCTGACTCCTTTGTAGCGTGCTGTCATATGGTCTCCAGGTAGCTCCCTGTGTTAGTTTTAGAGCCTGGGAGGGTCTAGGGACTGTTTTCATGGCTTGGATTACATAAGTCCACAGTAGGAAAGTCTTTGTACTGCTGAGGGTCCCTCACTTATGCTTTTCCTGAATTGAGGAGTCTCTTCTGATTCCCAGTGAATCCCAGTCAAACAGGCTGCCCCACTTTCCTCTTCTTACTTGCTTTAGGTGTTTCCTATAACTTTTCTGTTGAATTCCATTGTTCCCCTTTGGATTATCTATTTGAAGTGTAATTATCTACTCACTATTTTGATTCTTCTTAGTAGAAGAAACTAGTATATGATGCCTCTAGTCAGCCATCCTGAAGCCTCTCCAGAAAATGTATATTTTTAGAAACTGGAATCACTCTCTTAACAGCAAGAAGCTTACACAAATAGAAGGATTCAGAGATAATGTTGATTAGAAGCAGAGCACATTTATAATTCTAACTGCATTATTATTATGTGGCACATTTGGTTGAATAGAATAATTACAGAATCATTATGACTATTTTAATTGTTTTTCTTCTCTCTCTTATTCCTCCACTCTTCCCTTTTGTGTATGTATTTAAATTAGTATGTATTTAAATTAGTATGAGTTAAATGTATATGTATTTAAATTAGTATGAGTTAAATGCACACTTGATGTGCTCCAATAATACAACAACAACAACAACAAAACACAAATGCACATAGCATGAAAGATATGTATAGCATGCTGAGTGGTTTAGCCCAGGTTGTACTGCCTCAACTTCATAACCTCTTTGTTTTAAACATCTTTGAGTCTTTATTTACAGCACATAATATTTATTGGATGGAATGATAGGTCCTGAAATGTAAGTTACTTCTTCTTTTTTGTTATACCGCCCCTAAATTCCATTCCAGGTCTGGAGGAGTCCCTGTATCTAGTGGGACACCCAGAGATGGCAAGCCTAGCCTAGTTCCACTCCATGGAAGATGATTCCCTGTTCCTCAACATGAAAAGTGTTATCACTCCATATGTCTATTTGGGCATTTTCAAGGATAACTATGCCAGGGAAATATAATAAATGACAGAAACCATTCTTGCCTAAATGTATACTTAGTAACGTAATGTATATGCAATTTGTCTTAGTAATTCCAATTATTCTTTTTAAAATCCCAATAGAGAATGTATTGAGTAGTCATCCTTTAGCATACTAGCCTTGATCTTTTTTTTTCTGAATTACTTAAGGAATGTAAGAAATGATTATACAAAGTGATAACCATAAGGTAGGGGGAAAAGTGCATGAACATTCTAGTGAGATTATTTATTTTATTGGTTATTGTAAATGTCATCTCAACTCTTATGTTAGGTTTGCAAATATAAGTGGTAGGTATATGGGTGTTCCCTGTACTATTCTTTCAACTTTTCTCAGTATCAATGTTGATAATAAATACTGATAACCGTAAAAGATCTCTATAAGAAGAATTACAAAACACTACTGAAAGAAATCATAGATGACACAAACAAATAAAAAAATTCCACACTCATGGATGGGAAGAATTGGTATTGTAAAAATGACTATACAGCCCAAAGCAATCTACAGATTCAGTGCTATTTCTATCAAGTTACCAAAGTCGATTTTCACAGAATTAGAAAATCTATTCTAAAATTCATATGGAACAAAAAATAGCCTAAATAGCAAAAGCAATCATCAGCAAAAAGGACAAAGCCGGGGCATAACATTAGCTGACTTCAAACTATAGTATAAACTACAGTTAAAAAAAAAAAAACAGTATGAAACCAGTACAAAAACAGACACATAAACCATAAACCAATGGAACAGAATAGAGAACACATAAATAAAGCTGCACACCTACAACCAACTGCTCTTCAACAAAGTTGGCAAAGTAAACAATATAGAAAGGATTCCCTGTTTAATAAATGGTGCTGGGATAGCTGGCTAGCCACATGGAGAAGAATAGTGGTCTAGTTACCACTACATTTCAACATACACAAAAATTAACTCAAGATTGATTAAAGGTTTTAATAGAAGACCTCAAACTATAAAAATCCTGGAAGAAAACCTAAGAAATGCCATTCTGATATCAACCTTGAGGAAGAATTTATGAGTAAGTCCCCAGAAACAATTGCAACAAAAATTGACAAGTGGGACATAATTAAAGAGCTTCTGTACAGCAAAATAAACCAGCAATAAACAGGCAACCTACAGAATGGGAGAAAATATTCAACAACTGTACATCTGACAAAGGCCAGATATCCAGAATCTGTAAGGATTTTATACAATTCAATAAGCAAAGAACAACCCCATTAAAAGTGGGCAAAACATTAACAGACATTTCTGAAAAGAAGACATAAAAGCAGCCAACAAACATATGAAGAAGTTCTCCACATCACTAATCGTCAGAGAAATGAAAATCAAAACCACAATGAGATACCATCTTACACCAGTCAGAATGGCTATTATTAAAAAGTTCCAAAACAACAGATGTTGGTGAGGCTGCAAAGAAAAGAGAACGCTTATAAACTGTTGATGGAGTGCAAATTATTCAGCCACTGTAGAAAGCAGTTTGAAGATTTCTCAAAGAGCTTAAAACAGAACTACCATTTGACCCAGCAATCCCATTACTAGGTATATATCCAAAAATAAATAAATATATTATTATACTGAAAAGATGCAATTGTATGTTCATCACAGCACTGTTGACAATAGGAAAGACTTCGAATTGACCTAGGTGCCCATCAGTAGTGTATTAGAGAAATAAAACATAATACATAAATACCACAGACTATTATGCTGCCATAAAATGAATAACATTATGTGTTTTGCAACAACATGGATGCATTTGGAGGCCATTATCCTAAGCAAATTAAGGAAGAACAGAAAACCAGACACTACATGTTCTCATTAAATATTGGGTATTCATGGACATAAACATGGCAACAAAAGATAGTGGAGACTCATAGATGTAGGAGGCAGGGAAGGGGTGGTTGAAAAACTTATTATTGGTACTATGTTCAATCCCTAGGTGATGAAATCAACTGTACCCCAAACCTCAGCATCACACAATATACCCTTGTAACAAGCCTGTACGTGGTATTACCTGAATCTAAAATAAAAGTTGAAATTCTAAAAAATAAAATAAAATAACCAACAGCAAATAAATAAATAAAATACTGAGAAGAAAATGAAATCCTCAAAGCCTGGGCCTTTGAAAATAATTCTTATTTTTTTTATATCATAATCATCTATTGATCTTAGATAAAAGCTATGGACAAACTTGAATTCAACATAGTGCTTGCCTTTAAGAATTATATCAATGAAGCTGGGTGTGGTGGCTCATGCCTGTAATTCCAGCCCTTTGGGAGGCTGAGGCAGGTGGCTCACTTGAGGTCAGGATTTCGAGACCAGCCTGGCCAACATAGTGAAACCCCGTCTCTACTGAAAATACAAAAATTAGCTGGGCGTGTTGCTGGGCACCTGTAATCCCAGCTACTTAGGAGGCTGAGGCAGGAGAATAATTTGAAACCAGGAGGTAGAGGCTGCAGTGAGCTGAGATCTCGCCATTACACTCCAGCCTGGGCAACAAGATCGAAACTGTCTCAAAAAACAAAAACAAAAAAGAATTATATCAATCACTTATAGCAACAACAATGCTACACAACCAACTTAGTGGCATGCAACCATAAGGATTTATTTTTATACTGATGGGTATGAAGGTTAACTGTGGTAATCACTCCTTCAATCACTGAAAGGATGCATTTGTATGTTCATCATAGCACTGTTGACAATAGCAAAGACTTCGAATTGACCTAGATGCTCATCAATAGTGTATTAGAGAAAAAAAACATAATACATAAATACCACGGACTATTATGCTGCCATAAAATGAACAACCCCATTAAAAGTGGGCAAAACATCAACAGACATTTCTCAAAAGAAGACATAAAAGCAGCCAACAAACATATGAAGAAGTTCTCCACATCACTAATTATCAGAGAAATGCAAAGCAAAACCACAATGAGATACCATCATTCAAATTTCAAGTTCTGCTGGGCATGATTCCTGGCTATATATTGGGCTCCATTATCCAACATAAGTTCATTTTGAGACCCATTCTCTTTTCATATTGATGATAAAAATTCAAGAGCTTAAGCCCTACTAACCAAGGAGGTGTCATGATTTTGGTTGCCTCACTTCTGCTAAAACATATTAGCCAAAGCAAGTCATATGGTTGAGCCCAAATCAAGAACAAAGTTAACTTTGCCTCTAGTGAAACCACAAAGTCATATGAGTAAAAGCATACCACAGAGAGGAAAGGATTAGAATCAAGATTAAATTGCTCCAAGAGGGTTAGAGTTTAATTCTTGACAAAGCAGATAAAACATTATACAGCTGGCAATAACACCGTCATCTTAACAGAATGATGATGGATCTCTCCATTTGTTTAAAGAGTAAATGAATGTTACTGAGTTCTAACCTGTGGGTTCATTTTCCATATTTAGTGCCTCTAACCTTAGATCATTTGAGAACTTGCACAGATTAATCCACATTATCAGACTATAATAAGAAATAAAATCAATTAAAGACACATTATGAAGCCTTGTTACTATTTTTTTTAGATTCTTTAGATTCTTTTCTAGACCTACATAAACAGTGATAAATGATGACCAGTACCCTCTCTCAAGAATGTCTGGAGGTAATGAGATATAAGGACATTTTAGTTTTTGTATCAACAAATTTTGTTACAGATTTCTTTAACAGGAAATCTGTGATTCTTAAATTGCAGGCTATTGAATTTTTGAACAACTGTTGAAGAACAAATTGAATTTTTCATGTGTCTTAGTGAAAGGTTTACATCCATTTAAAATTGTACTTTTGTTGTATAGATCAACATTGGAGGAAATCAGCCAGAACATTTTATAATTAAGAATAATGTAGGAGTATAAGATCTTTGTTGCTTGCAGAACTCAGAAAAATCTATTAATTTCTCATTATTGCAGCATAATGACTCAACTCCTTAAATGGAAAGGAACATAAACTCCTTGCACCAAATTTTGTGACAGAAACTCAGCATGTGCTATTAACGTATTTCTTTCAATAATTTGATTATATTTTATGATATAACCTGTTCAATCAAATGGAAATGTAGAAAACGTTTCATTTGATTCCTAAATAAGGGATAATGAGGTCTTAAAATTTCTGCTACATAAATTGCTATTAAGATAAAATGTGAAAATAATTCACAAACTGAAATCTCTCTCTCTATATATATAATGCAGAATGCTTGAAGCTTGCAATGATTTGTTATATTTAGTGATATTATATAATTTTACTGCCCCTATATCATATAGGAATTAAATCATTCTTAAATGCTTAAATGTACATTTATACATGAATTTTAAAACAAAGGAAGCTGTAATCACATGCCAATCAGAATGCTTAAAACTAAAATGCCTGACAATTTTAAGGATTGTTGAGGATGGAGAGTAACTGGAACCTTCATATCTTGCTGATGAAGTTCATTTTGGTACAATTGCTTTGGAAATATCTTTGGCAATATCTCCTAAATCTGAACATATGTACACCGTATGACAAATAAAGTCAACTCCTAAGTGTACATAACCCAAAATAATGTGTCATCTATCTATAGACACGAAAATATTTACTGCAGTATTATTCATATGTGGCCTAAAATGGAAGCAATCTAAATCCATATCATCTCTGGAAATAAACAAATTGTGAAATATTTATATAATTGAATACTATATAACAATGAGAGCAAATAAATTATTGTTGGACACCATTTACATGAATAATTATCAACATAACATTCAGTGAAAGATGCCAAAGACTATATTTTGTATAATTTCATTCATATAAAGTTCAAGACCAGGCAACACTTGTTGAAAGTGCTAGAAATCAGAATGGTGGTTACTTTTACTGTGGCACTTAGAGTCTGGAAGTAGATACGAGGAAGACCTCAAAGGTGCTGGTAATATTGTACTTCTTGATCTTGGTAGTGGTTACATGGATGTTTTTACTTAGTAAAAAAATTAACAAGTTGTACAATTAAGATTTGTATACTTGTCTGAATCTCTGACATATTTTTTGTAAAATATTTTTTTCAAAATAAGCACACATCTGGCTTCTCAATATGATGACTTGATGACACCCTATTTTTCACAATTTCTGAAACAGCTGCTTAATGACTCTAATGCATTCTTTTGAATTTTCATTATATTTAATTGTTCAAATCATGAAGAAATTATTTTAATTTTTAAGTCCCTCAACCTGTTCACTTACTATTAATTCCCTATGTTAAAATAAGACAAAATACCTTAAGGAATTTATAGAGCCTCTCTTCATTCTTGTACCTGCCAAAAGAAACTCTATATTATAAACCTTGATTATTGATTCTCTCTATGACATTTAAAATAATATCTTTCATAGGAACTCTGCTACCACCTTTCTGCCCAAAGTAATTTACACTAACCATGGAAATTTTGACATTCGATTTGAGACCTTCTGTCCCAAACCACATGCTCCTTGTAACAGAGGGAATTTGAATAGTATGAGGTTATTCCTAATCCTAGCAATAATACTTAATAATAATGAAAAAACGTAATGGATTGATCTAATAAGTCCATTTTTCAAATGAAAGGTAAGATTTTTTTCCCCTTGGAAAATCAAGGTTATGTTTGTCTCCAGACATGCATTAAGCAATGAGCATGGGTTCCCAGGAAAGGAAGTCCTCCTAGGTATGCATAGGGCATACTCATTCAATTGGAAAGCCCTTTCACAAAGAAATTACTTCCTCATGAGCAGTATTCAAGCAACCTCCCATTACTACCGCATGTTAAACTACCTCTTGGGCATTTTGCCAAATCTTTAAGTTGCATTATAAGCTTTTCGTATAAAATGTTTTTTTCTCTGAAATAGCTCAAACATTCTCTCCTCCCTCTCTCCTTTTTTTGTATTCCTCACAGATCCCACCAAAGTCAACCAACTTCAAACATTAATGTCTTCTATAGTGCTCATGAAGTTTTACACAGTGTGATATAGAGAAGCAAGACATCTGATGATGGAACAGAGCTCCTTTGTGACTAGAAGAGATAAAATCCTCATAAAATGCAGAAGACTTGTCAAAATTATTGTTTGTCTTATACTAAATTATAGCCTGTAGAGTAAAGAAAATCCACACAGAATAAAAGATAAACAGTATGACTTAGGCACAAAGTCAGTTACAACATAAATACAAAGAAATTTATTAAAGTATTATTACTGAATTCCATAGTAATCACTAAGTGTTCAGATATGCTGCATAGGGGGAGACATTTGGTAGTTTTCTCCTCTAAATTTGTTGTACCAGGGTCATATAGGCTAACCCAGTTGAAGACAATATTCACAGCCTCCTTTGTTTATAGCCATGTTTGGCCACTCAACTAAATTCTTGCTAATAAAATATAAGCATAAGCAATTTTTTCCTCATCTGACTTTTCTCTATTTCCTATTCGCTTTTGATTAAAGGCAAATGAGACCACGAACAACTCTGACCATGCAGAAGAAGTCTACATGCTAGGGAATGATGCCACACCAATATAGAAAGTATCTACACCATTGTATACCATGATTGAGCTGAGCCACATCTTTAGCCTAGATATTGAAGTCATCTGAGAAATAAATATGCTTTTGTTTACCTTTAGCCATGTGCATTTTAATTTTTGTCATATAAACTGATCTTTATCCCAAAAAAATCCAGGTAAGATTTTTTTGTTTGTTCTTCTTAATAATTTTTGATTCTGAAAGAATTTGGAATATTTTATTATTTTCATGATTAAATGCTTTGTATTTCCATAAGATATTTCTTTTTTCTAGACCTTTCTCTATAAATTGTCACATTATAGTCACAACAATCATGTCGTGGCAGTTAAGATAACTCATTATCCTATATTACACATAAGGAAGCAAGTTCACTGGCAAGTGGACCTCAATATTTCCAAATTATTTCAGAAACCCATACAAGTTTGGAGAAAAAGTAGATGGATGACTGTTTTTTAATGTAATAAAAATATTTTATTGAATTAAAATCTATAATTTTAATAAGGTATCTCATTCTTTTGGAGAAGTTAATACATGTGACATTTTACTGCATTTAACAACTAATTTATATCTTTAATAAAATTAAGTCCATCTGTTGGTGTAGACACAAATGAAATGAAATCACCACTCCACAGAGATAGCTGTACTCCTATATTCTTTATCACATTATTCACAATAGCCAAGATACGGCAATAACCTA
This sequence comes from Callithrix jacchus, assembly GCF_049354715.1. NCBI lineage: Eukaryota > Metazoa > Chordata > Mammalia > Primates > Cebidae > Callithrix > Callithrix jacchus. Next base: position 26,674,955 of record NC_133524.1, read on the forward strand.
AGTGTCCAATGACAGATGAATGCATAAAGAAATTGTGATTGGATAGAATATTCTTTGGTCTTAAAAGAGGAGATACTGCTATTTGTGACAACATATATGGACCTGGAGAATATTATATTAAGTGAACTAAGCCAGACACAGAAATACAAATACTGTATGATCTCAGTTGTATGTGGAATCTAAAAAGAGAAAAGCTAGAATAAATAGAAACAGAGAGTAGAACTGTGGTTAGTAGGGGTAGGGATGGGAGAGAAAATGGAGAGAAGTAGGTCAAGGATACAAATTAGCAGTTATATAGGTTGAATAAGTCTGGAGATCTAATGTACACCATGAAGACTATTATTAATATTATATACTGAAAATTTGATGAGAAAATAAATTGTAGATGCTCTTTTAGCCACAGGGAAAAAAATAAAACCTTCTATGGAAGATGTGGAATATGTAAGTTTGACTGTAGTAGTCATTTCAATATGTGTGTGTATATCAAAATATTGTATCATACATCTTAAACAGCTTTAAAAAGAAACTTCCAAACATTTTTCAAAACTGGCTGTACTATTTTAAATTCCAATCATCAGTGACTAAAAGTTCCCATTGTTTCATATGCTAGCCAACATTTGGTATGGTCAAATGTTTTAGTTTTAGATAGTCTAGTCCATGTATAGTTGTATCTTATTGTGGTTTTAATTTTCATATCCCTAATGACTAATGATGATAAGCATTCTCACATCGTTGCCATCAATTTTTCCTCTTTGGATAAGTGTTTGTATGCTCTTTTGTCCATTTTCAGTTTTTACTGGGTTGTTTCCTAGTGTTTTGAGAATGTATGTGTATATGTATGTATATATACATATATGCAGAGTAAATAGATATTTATGTATTTTTAAATTTACATATACCATGGATGCAAATAATTTATCGCAATTGTGATTTTGTTTTTTATTCTCTTAATAGTTGTTTGAATTTTGATGAAGTCCAATTTTTTTCTCTTTTATAGAATGTACTGATCGTGTTGTAGCTAAGAAATCTTTGCTAATCCTAGGCAAATAACGATTTTCTCCTACGTTTTCTTCTATCGGTTTTAAAATTTGGGGTTTAAATTAATATCTAGGGTACATGTTGAAATAATTTTTGTATATGGTGTTAGGTATGGGTGGAAGTTCTCTCTCTCTCTCTTTTACATTTTTGTTTTTTTTTGCATATGAATACCCAATTATTCACGCATCACTACTGGATATCAATTGACCACATATGTTGTCTGAGCAATATTTTTCTAAATAATTCTTCTAAGTTTCAGTTGCATTTTGCTCAAAATCAGTATGAAGGCTTTAATCACAGCAGTCACAAAATGGAGCAACAAAGAACTTTGTTTGCAAACTGCAATTATTTTTAAAAAGCTTATAAACATTAAATTATTAAAATTTATTTTGACAAAAGCAAAGAAACAATAAACTATGAGAGCTTACATGTATTATGATATCTAATTTTAAAATTTTATATAATGCCTGGAAATCTAGACATGTAGGAAGAATATTTTAATGGAGCTCATGTCTTTAATTGAAAAAACTGTATTCTGTCCTGAAAATGCCTGAAAAGGAGATAAATAAAAAGAATATGATTATATGACCTCTAAATCCAGTGAAATATTTACAAAGCATCATGAATAGAAGCAATTCACTTGATGAGTTTTCCTAGTAAAATATTTATCAAAGAAAGTAACTTAGTATGAATAAAACATAAAATATTTTGACTTAAATATACCTTTTTTTTTTTTTTTCTGAGACAGAGTTTTGCTCTTGTTACCCAGGCTGGAGTGCAATGGCGTGATCTCGGCTCACGGCAACCTCCGCCCCCTGGTTCAGGCAATTCTCCTGCCTCAGCCTCCTGAGTAGCTGGAATTACAGGCACACACCACCATGCCCAGCTAATTTTTTGTATTTTTAGTAGAGACGGGGTTTCACCATGTTGACCAGGATGGTCTCGATCTCTTAACCTCATGATCTACCTGCCTTTCTATATGAATAAGTAGCCTTGAGAGTATCTCCCATTTAGCAGATTTAGCCAGACCTTACCAGCCAACTAAGCACCTATACAGAGAGCCTTTTCACAATTAAAATTATTACCATTTACAGAGACAAGGCATTTGAAATTTTCATCAATTCAAAGTTTATTAGCCACCAAATGCAACATTGAGGAAGTTGCAAATATTATCTTGGAACAACTTAAAACAAGACAACATTGAAAAAATATAGTTTTTAGAAAAATGCTAACAATACGCTATTAGAAACATTTTAAATTTAATAGATGTGGATATTTAATAAGAATAATTATTTCACGCATATTTTAATGTTCAGAATATGAATAATTGTTTAATGTATGCAGATACATGTTTTTTTTTTTTTTAGTGATTTGTAGGATGCCTTTTTTTCTTTTACTTTTTTTTATTGCATTTTAGGTTTTGGGGTACATGTGCAGAACATGTAAGATAGTTGCATAGGTACACATGTGGCAGTGTGATTTGCTGTCTTCCTCCCCTTCACCCACATCTGGCATTTCTCCCCATGCTATTCCTCCCCAGCTCCCCTCCCCCTGCCACTGTCCCTCCCCTATTGATTTTTAAGAAGTCACTATAGAAAACAATTTTTGAACAGAACTAATTTTGAGATTCACTGACATAGATATATATTTTTAATTTATAATATTGTTATCTTATCATCCCCTTATATCTTAACTTTTTCAAGTTACACAAATAAATTATATGGTCACCCTGCCCATAAATAACTCTATCCCTCTCTGGATAATATATGCTCCTTTATTAGCTTAGTCACTATCACTTTATAGTATTTTTTAACATTTCAATTTTACGTTAAATAACCAAATAGACAGTGTATATACAAAATAGTGAAATAATAAATGTTGGTTTATATAAATACATAAAATGTGTAATGGCTATAGTTTTCCTTTCTGCACTAGCCATGTGATTATGCATATTGACTATAAGCTCCTTCTGCTATACATTTTATGCCCACTTTAACATTAGATAAAACCTTATCTGCCATAGTTGTTTACCTGGTAGGATAACTCAAAACTTCATTTCTTAAGGATCCGAGTCTTGTGTTCCTGTGTGTATTGATGTATTCTGCTATTAATCTTTACCACTAGACAGAAGAAAAAAATAGTTCCTTTCTGACTTTGATTTCAGTGGGTAGCTTTCCTACTATCAGTGAAAGATTCAGTCCGTGACTTTAAAGTTAACCCTGACCCTACTCCTGGAAGTGGAGTTCCAGTCCTATTTGAATTTTTTGTCCTTTTACCCTTAAACACATTTTCAATATCACTTTAGTTATGGCACTATCAATTTCCTTGACACTACCAGCTCCTTCCGCCTTACCAATGTCTGTGCCAAGGTTGTTTTTAGCCTGGAAGAGGGTTAAAGCCTCTTGGACTATGACAGTTAAGAGCAATTTTTCTTCTTTAAAATAACAGACCTGGCATGATGGATCACACCTGCGATCCAAGCTATGGAGGAGACTGAGGCAGGAGGACTGCTTGAGGCCAGGTGTTCAAGACAAGCCTAAGCAACATAGCAAGATGCAGTCTCTAAAATTTATTTTTTTAAAAATTAACTGGGCAGGGTGGCGCCCTCCTAAATATTTAGGAGGCTGAGGGAGGACGATTATTTGAGCCCAAGAATCTAAGTCGGCAGTGAGCCATGATTGTGCCACTGCACTCCAGCTTGGATGACAGAGTATGACTTCATCTATAAAAAATTAATAAAGTAAATCAAATTAACATGCCACACACATTTTCCTACTTTGTTAATTTTTAAAAAAGGTATGTTCAATTAAGTTAGAGATGGACATATAAAATTTATTACTATTTGGTTATCTCAATAGACACAGGAAAAGCATTTGACAAAATCCAACATCCTTTCGTAATAAAAACTCTCAAAATTAGGTATAGAAGGAAAGTAACCCAAAATCATAAAAACCCTATATAAGAGGCCCATGGCTAACATGAGACTTAATATCGAAAAGCTAACAGCTTTTCCTCTATGATCAGGAATAAGACAACTGTACCCATTATAACTGCTTCTATTCAACATAGTACTAGAAGTTCTGGCCAGTGAATCAGGTAAGAAAAAGAAATAAAAGGCATGCAAATTGCAAAAGAAGTAGTTAAAATGTTTCTATTTGAAGACTGCATAATCTTATATATAGAAAAACTTAAAGACTCTAACAAACAAAGTAAGAACTAATAAAATAAATTCAGTAAAATTGAAGCATACAAAATAAACATACAAAAATCAGTTGCATCACTATAACAATGAACTATATAAGAAAAGAAATTAAAGTAATCCAATTTACAATAATATTTTTAAAAGAGAGTAGAAATAAATTTAACTAAATAGGTGAAAGACTTTTACACTGAAAATATAAGATATTGATGAATAAATCACAGACATAAATAAATGAAAATATAGACTATGTTCATTTATTTGGAAAATTAATATTGTTAAAATGTTCATACTGCCCAAAGCAAGCTACAGATACAATGTAATCCATATCAAAATTCCAACAACATTATTTTACAATTAAAATTCATATGGAACCACAAAAGATCCCATAGAGCCAAAGTACTCTTGAGCAAAAAAAAAAGCAAAGCTGGAAACATCACACTTCTTGATTTCAAACTATATGACAAAGCTATAGTAATCAACAGTATGGTACTGGCATGAAAACAGACACAAATATCAATGAAACAGACTAGAAAGTCTAGAAGTTGAAGTACATCCACATATATATGGTCAACTAATGGTTGATAGAGGCTCAAAGAATACACAATTGGGAAGAAAAAGTTCTTTCAGTAAATGGTGCTGAGAAAATTGGATATCTGCATTCAAAAGAATGAAATTTTATACTCGTCTTATTCCATATACAAAAACTAACTCAAAATGGGTTAAAGACATAAATGTGAGACATGAAACCATAAAACTCATAGCAAAAAAAATAAATAAGTGGAAAGACTCATTAGGCAACAAAACCAAAAACAAGTTGGCCTACATCAGACTCAAAAGCTTCTGCACAGCAATCAATAAAATGGAAACACAATCAACAGAATTGGAGAATATACTTGCAAATCATATATCTTTTAAGAGGTTGATATCTAAAACATATAAGAAACTCACACAACAGAATATAAAAATAAATACCTCTAATTAAAAATGAGCAAAGGACTTCAATAGACATTTTCCCAAAGACAACAGCTATGTGAAAAGATGCTTAACATCACTAATCATCAGAGAAATGCAAATCAAAACAGCAATGAGTATAACCTTCTGCTTGTTAGGATAGGTTTTACCAAAAAGAAAAGATATAACAAGTATTAGCAAAGATGAGGAGAAACATGAACCCTTGTACATTGGTGGCTGAAATGTAAATTGGTATAGTAAAGATGGAAAACAATATGGGTATTCCTCAAAAATTAAAAACAGATTTACCTATGGGGGTTGCGTGGAAGCCTGTCAGTCAACATGCTTGGTAGTCACTGGTTTGGAGAGTCTCTGCACTGTGATTGCAATGTAGTCTCAAGTAGAAGAAGAGCCTCCATGTCCAGAACTGAGAAACAAGTGTGGCATCAGCTCCAGCTGTGGGTATAGGGATTGAGACCCTCCCCTTCGTGGGACCAGATAAGATGTGGTCCAGACAAAATTTTCATCCTGGGTAGAGAATTTTGTTGTCTGGGGCTATTCCAAGGACAGACTGCTTGTGACTTGGCTGGCTGTTTTAGCTTGCTGTCAGTGGTGGACCGAAAGAGTAGGGTTGAGAGCATAGGAGTGAGGGAGATCTCACCAATACCCAATAGGCTCTGGAGCCCAAGACACCTCACTTTCCCTGTACTGGTTTTTTGGCATGGCTGTGGCTGCTCCACTCCTTCCTGGAGCATTACCTCAGAACCCTGAGAATGACCATCCAAACTCCATCAAGGCCAGCACGAGGGACAAATATCAAGAATCTACCAAGAACTCAAACAACTCAACAAAAAAACCACATAACACCATTGAAAAGTGGGCAAGTGACGTGAACAGACGTTTTCTAGAAGAAGACATACAAATGGCCAACAAGCATATGGAAAAATGCTCAACATTACTAATCATCAGAGAAATGTGAATTAAAGCCACAGTGAGATATCTTACACTAATCAAAATGACTGGTATTAAGAAGTCAAAAAAGTGACAGATATTGGAGAGGGTGTGGAGATAAGAGAACTCATAAACTATTGTTAGGAATATAAATTAGTACAAAGTCTATGGAGAACAGTGTGGAGATTTCTTAAAGAACTAAAAATAGAACTACCATTTGATCAAACAATCTCACTACTGGATATATACCAAAACGATAACAAATCATTATATTAAAAATATACCTGCACTCATATGTTTATTGCAGCACTATTCACAATAGAAAATATATGGAGTCAACCTAAGTATTTGTTAATGGATGATTGGATCAAGGACACACACACACACACACACACACACAGATAGATAGATATAGATATACATAAAATACTTTATATATACATAAAATACTTTATATATATTATATATACATAAAATACATTTATATATAAAGTCTGAGTATATTCTATGGTATGTGTGTATTTATCTTTATATATTTCAAAAATATGTATATTTTTTAGATTTTTTTATAAATTATATATAAAAATATAAATGCACACACATATACACACACCATCGAATACTAGTCAGCCATAAAGAAAAGAATGAAATCATGTCCTTTACAGCACTATGTATAGAACAGGAGGCCATTATCTTAAGTGAAATATGCAGAAAAAGAAAGTCAATACAAAATGTTCTCACTTATAAGTGGGAAACAAAAGAGATGAGAAACTATATAATTTGTACAATGTACACTATTTGGGTGATAATTACTCTAAAAGCCTAGACTTCACCATTATGCAATATAGCCATGTATCAACCTGTACTTGTACCCTCTAAATTCATACAAATTTTAAAAAGATAAACAGTATCTTGTAAGATAGGAGTTCTGTTCATGATATTGTAATGACTTAGACAAATAATTTTAAAAATGTGGTCCTAATTTAAAATGAAGTTGGGAAGAATTTTAAAATACATTTTAAAAGTAAATTTTACTGTTTATATTTCAGGTTTAAAACGTGATGTTATGGAAAACATATAGACATTAAAGTGGTTATTATAGTAATTCAATTTTTTGTGTTCTTTTTTTTTTTTTTTTTTAAATTTTTTATTGGATTATAGGTTTTGGGGTACATGAGCAGAGCATGCAAGACAGTTGCGTAGGTACACACATGGCAGTGTGCTTTCTTTTCTTCTCCCCTTCACCCACATTTGGCTTTTCTCCCCAGGCTATCCCTCCCCACCTCCCCCTCCCACTGGCCCTCCCCTTTTCCCCCAATAGACCCCAGTGTTTAGTACTCCCCTTTCTGTGTCCATGTGTTCTCATTTTTCATCACCCACCTATGAGTGAGAATATGCGGTGTTTCATTTTCTGTTCTTGTGTCAGTTTGCTGAGGATGATGTTTTCCAGATTCATCCATGTCCCTACAAACGACACAAACTCATCATTTCTGATTGCTGCATAATATTCCATGGTGTATATGTGCCACATTTTTCCAATCCAGTCTATTATCAATGGGCATTTGGGTTGATTCCAGGTCTTTGCTATTGTAAACAGTGCTGCAATGAACATTCGTGTACATGGGTCCTTATAGTAGAAGAATTTATAGTCTTTTGGATATATACCCAGTAATGGGATTGCTGGGTCAAATGGAATTTCTATTTCTAAGGCCTTGAGGAATCGCCACACCGTCTTCCACAATGGTTGAACTAATTTACACTCCCACCAACAGTGTAAAAGTGTTCCTTTTTCTCCACATCCTCTCCAGCATCTGTTGTCTCCAGATTTTTTAATGATCGCCATTCTAACTGGCGTGAGATGGTATCTCAATGTGGTTTTGATTTGCATCTCTCTGATGATCAGTGATGATGAGCATTTTTTCATATGATTGTTGGCCTCATATATGTCTTCTTTCGTAAAGTATCTGTTCATATCCTTTGCCCACTTTTGAATGGGCTTGTTTGTTTTTTTCCTGTAAATCTGTTTGAGTTCTTTGTAAATTCTGGATATCAGCCCTTTGTCAGATGGGTAAACTGCAAAAATTTTTTCCCATTCTGTTGGTTGCCGATCCACTCTAGTGACTGTTTCTTTTGCTGTGCAGAAGCTGTGGAGTTTCATTAGGTCCCATTTGTCTATTTTGGCTTTTGTTGCCAATGCTTTTTGTGTTTTGTTCATGAAGTCCTTGCCTACTCCTCTGTCCTGGATAGTTTTGCCTAGATTTCCTTCTAGGGTTTTTATGGTGCCAGGTCTTATGTTTAAGTCTTTAATCCATCTGGAGTTAATTTTAGTGTAAGGTGTCAGGAAGGGGTCCAGTTTCCGCTTTCTGCAATTTTTTAGTAAAGATCAAATACATTGAGATAGAGAATAAAACAGTGATTCCTAGTAGCAGTGCCAGGAGAAAATGGGAAGATGTAGGTTAAAGGATATAATATAGCAGATATTTAGGATGAAGAAATCTGGAGATCTAATGTATAACATAAGAACTATAGTTAATAACTGTCTTAATTGAGCATATTGAAAGAAATACACTCATCATCACACTAAGCAGCCTCTTAACCAAGACATGACAAGCACCATTTGAAACTTGGAACTATCTGTATTAGCATGCTTAATATAATAACCATCACAAATACTGCATTTAATATAGTCACTTTAACTGTTTCAAATTTCTAACTGATCATTTTAGTCTGAATATTAATTTTGAACTAGTTAGTAGAGGTTTAACAACGCTTAGTTTTAAACAATCTATTATTGTGAAACAAGTCTTCAATTTTACTTGGTTATTGGTTTAGTTTTTTCTGTCACTCTTTGTTTTGTGTGTTAATAGTTTGTTAAAATTATGTTGATAACTATTTTGCATTGGAAATTGAGGTATTCAAGTAAGGTAAACTGTTTAGATAGTATTAGTAACCTTGTATTATCAGAATATGCTCAACTGAAATGTTTTAATTCCTGCAATTATTAAAATTCCCCTCAGCTGTATGTCTTCCACTTGGCACTCCAGATCTATTATTCACCTTGCCACTCTGCTCTGTACCACAGGAGGCTGACCTGTATGGGCTACATCAACTGTTTGTCTTCAGTTTGCTTAGTCAATTGGTGGTACTGGAAGATAAGAAGGCCCACATGTAGGAAACTGGGAGACAAATGAGATCAGGGTGCTTATTCTTTCTGCTTCCTCCTTGCAGATCTGTTTAAGCTGCTTGCAAATCCCCAACATTGTTTGCTCCTGTCAGTTGCCCTTATTCACACAGCTTTTTGTCTCCAGGTTCTGGAAATTTCTTTCTACTCTCATTCTTCAGTCATAGGATTAGTAACACTGTGCCCTACAGTGCTTGCACTTTCCTAACAGACTCTCCACACCTTTATAAATTGTCCTTCCATTAAATACCCCTGAAATTTGAACATTTTATTGTCCCATATTTGATACAGCTAAAAATTAAGATATTGCATTTGAATTAATGAGAAACAGGCCCTCCTCTTAATAGACTAACCAATGAGAAGCAGCTCACTGTTTTTAACGTACAATCTTGCAGAAGGTAAAACACTAAAGGGTAGACCCAAATTGTTAAAACAGAAATGAGGTGGAAAGTCAATGTAAGAGAACCCAGAACATCTATATATTTATAAAATGGCCAGAGATCCAACTTTGAGATATACTGACAATTGTAAGAAAACAGAACATCCAAGCCATAGTATAAGAAGAATCACTTCCATCATATCCATTGCTAGCCATTTCCATAATAAGGCAAGTTTCTTTGATCATAAGTAAATTTACTTGGAATCATAGGTACAGAATTAGGAAGAAGTGTACATTCAATTCCTAGGTTTCATTCTGTCCAATGGCTTTGATTTGTTTATATATGCCAATGTTTCTCAAATTTAGATTCTTATGAACTCTACTGAACTTGAGACTACTAAATCCAAATTCTTACTCATCTCTCAAGTTGGATGTTTAATAGCTATCCCATATATCATATTTCCAGGATGAATTATTGATGCTTCCCAAGACCCTCACCTCTACATGCCTCAGTTAAAATCTAATTGCTCATGCCAATATTACAAATGTCATCATCAGTGTTTTCTTTCATCTTCCACATTCATTTTATCACTATATCCTGTTGTTTCTACATTTAAGTTATATTCTGAAGCTGAGCACTTCACATTATCTCCAGACTCAATACTCTCAATCTTATGATCATTTAATACCTACTTCTTCAGTTATAATATCTGGTCTCTCTTTTTCTGCCCTAATAGAGTTGACTTTCCACCCATCAATGAAAAAAATCCTTTTAAAAATGAGCTACATCATTATTTAATATTTTTTGCTAAATTGCTCTACATTTTAAACAGAGAGACTGAATCCATGGTTAATAAACTATAAAACTGATACAAAGACAATGTATAACTTGAGACAATAGCTTTTTACCAATTAATAATAGTGATTAAAAATTTTATAAAATGATCAAACCAAAAACTCTTTTAGGCAACAATGTATATTACTATAAAAACTAAGATAAAAATCTCAAAAATAATCTTCATTATACATATAAGGATGTTGATGGAGATACAAAGTGGTATAGCTTCTTTGGAAGACAGCTTGGCAGTTTATTGCAAAGCTAAACACGATCTTACCATACAAATAATCGATTGTACTATGGTATTTCCCCAAGCGAACTCAAAATGTATATTCACACAAAAACCTACACACGAGTGTTTACAACAGATTTATAAATGCCAAAACGTGAAGCAACAAAGATGTCACGATAAAAGTGAATGGATAACAAACTGGTATACCTATACAATGAGATATTATTTAGTAATAAAAATAAATGAGCTATCAAGCTATGAAAAGACATGAGGGAACCTTGAGTAAATACTGCTAAGTAAATGATGAACAAGTCTGAAAAGGCTACAATTTAAACAATATGACATTCTGGAAATAGCAAAACTATAGTGACAACAAGACCAGTGATTATCACTGTACAGGAGTAGGGAGGAAGGGAGAGATGAATAGGGAGGGTATGGAAGATATTTAGGACAGTAAAATTATTTTGTATGATATCATAATGGCAGATGTGCATTATATATTTGTTAAAACCCATATATGTACAATACAAAGAGTGAGCTTTAATGTAACCTATGGCCTTAACAAAAGTGCATTAATATTTGCTCATCAATTACAATAAATGAAACATGCTAATGTAAGATGCTAATAATAGTAGAAAAATATAATGTATTTTTTGGGTCCTGGGAAATGATCAGTTGTATCCTTAAGCAAAGTTAATATTAAACTGGAATATTTGGTTTATGGAGAGTAAGCAAGGGGCATGTGAGGCATTAAGAATTTTGTATACTTTGATTCAGGCACTCACAACCTCATACATGATAATATTGTAATGTTCTCTTCATTTGTTTCCCTGCATTAGACTTTTCCATTTATTGGCCATTGCCAACATCATGGATAATTAATTTTTCCAAATCACTGTTTTTCATTTGTCACACAATACCCAAAAATCTTTAATGTCTTTCTATTGCTTATAAAATGAACTTCAGAATTTTTAGCATGCCACTCAACTGTTCCTTTAACTATTTCTTAACTCTACTCTAAAATGAATGGCTTCTACTGCCTTTGCTCTGTGGAAACTGTTGTATTCATTCTCACTTCCATACCTACTTTCTTTCTGCTAACCTGGAAGTAAGAAAATATTTGAAGCAATAGTTTTACCAATTACAACCTGGGATATTGATCTAGGTTTATTTTGGAAGCTTTTTGAACATCAATTTCCTCATCTGAAAAATACACATGACAACATATACTCTTGCGGTTGCTATTTGTGTAAACACTGTTTGTCCTCTCCAGTTCAATGCCCATAAAAAAAACTTATGATTCAACTTCTGTACAAATTTCTTACTTCTTTTGCTAGCTTAAAGACATTTGAGCGAGGACTCAAGATGGCGCTGTGAGAACAACCCAGGATTGAATCTCTCGCTGGATGCGCAGAGAGGGTGAGTCGGGGACGCATTTCCAGACGGATCTTAGTTGCCCACAGAACGGGAAAATTCCCAGGTATAAAAGAGACGCGGGACGCAAGGCAGAGGTCTCAGCTGCTGTAGCCGGCAGCCGGTGCGGCTCCGGCCTGCGCCAGAGCACAGAGGCGCTCCACAGCACTCCATACAAAAGCGCACTGTTACGGGTGCCCTGTTGAACCAGCAAACTGAGACCTGGGAGGGCTAAACTTGAGACTGAACGGGACTTGGGCAGTGAGCCAGCCCAGGAAATCCCAGGGACAAAGCGTTTGGGCTAGTGCAGTGCGACAAACAAAACGGTGATTCCAAACCCTCCCAGTGAAGAGGTTTTCTCAAAGCGCAGCTCCTCGGAGGAGGGGCATCCGCCATTACCGAGGCAATCAGCCCCCACTGAGGTACACACCCATTGCTGACGTAGCCTGCCATTGCTGAAGCAACCCGGTACAACAGAGAGACTCCGCTACAGGGCGTAGCCCATGGCAACAGGGCGGAGACCGTGGCAAAAGGGCGGAGACTGCAGCAGAAGGGCAGAGCCTGCAGCAACAGGGCAAACCTCACACAAGCAGGGCGGAGCCTTGGCAGGCAAATAGTGATTTGACTGCCTCCTAGCTGGGCAGGACAGCGAGGTGGACACTCACAAGGAAAGCCTCAACCCACCCCCAGGCAGAGCATCTGAGGAAAAAAGGATTTTTTTCAGCCTATCAGCCCTGAATGAACAACAGAGCTCACAGCTCAGCAATTGAGCTCCTACAAAGTAGAGACTGTCTCCTCAAGCAGCTCCCTGACCCCTCTATATCCAAAAGACTGACATTTGGCAGGAATCATTCTGGGACAAAGATAGCAGAAAAAGAAACTGGTAGCATCCCTTGCTTTTCCGCAGCTGCTATAGGTGCACCCCAGACAAGCAGGGCCTGGAGTGGACCTCTAGCAGTCGAAGGGGCTAAACTGGTAGAAGGAAAACCAAGTAACAGAAATATTTCATCACCAACAATCTGAGTGTCCACTCAGAGACCCAATCGAAAAGTCAGCAACTACGCAGATGACAAGTAGATAAATCCACAAAAATGGGAAGAAACCAGCGCAAAAAGGAGGAAAACACCCGAAACCAAAACACCTCGCCTCCTAGAAAGGACCAAAACTCCTCACCAGCAAGGGAACAAAATTGGACGGAGAATGACGGTGATGAAATGACGGAATTAGACTTCAGAAGGTGGATAATGAGAAACTTTTGTGAGCTAAAAGATCATGTATTAAATCAATGCAAAGAAACTAAGAACCTTGAAAAAAGATATGAAAAAAGATTTGAGGAAATGATAACAAGAATGGATAACTTAGAGAAAAATATGAATGAATTAAAGGAGCTGAAAAACACAATACGAGAACTTCGTGAAGCATGCACAAGTTTCAATAGCCAAATTGACCAAGCAGAAGAAAGAATATCTGAAGTCGAAGATCAACTCAATGAAATAAAATGAGAAACCAAGATCAAAGAAAAAAGCACAAAAAGGAATGAACAAAGTCTCCAAGAAATGTGGGACTATGTGAAAAGACCTAACCTACGTTTGTTAGGTGTAACAGAAGGGGATGAAGAGAATGAATCCAAGCTGGAAAATACTCTTCAGGACATTATCCAGGAAAATTTCCCCCACCTAGCAAGACAGGTCAACACTCAAATGCAGGAAATACAGAGAACACCACAAAGATATTCTGTAAGAAGAGCAACCCCAAGGCACATAATCATCAGATTCAACAAGGTTGAAATAAAGAAGAAAATACTAAGGGCAGCCAGAGAAAGGTCGGGTCACCCACAAAGGGAAGCCCATCAGACTCACAGCAGATCTCTCGGCAGAAACTCTACAAGCCAGAAGAGAGTGGGGGCCAATATTCAACATTCTTAAAGAAAAGAACTTTCAACCCAGAATTTCATATCCAGCCAAACTGAGCTTCATAAGTGAAGCAAAAATAAAATCCTTTTTGAACAAGCAAGTACTCAGAGATTTCGTCACCACCAGGCCTGCTTTACAAGAGCTCCTGAAAGAGGCACTACACATAGAAAGAAACAACCAGCACCAGCCATTCCAACATCACACTAAATGCTAAAGAGCATCAACATAATGAAGAATCTACAACAACTAATGGGCAAAACAACCACTTAGCATCAAAATGGCAGTATCAAATTCACACATAACAATATTAACCCTAAATGTAAATGGACTAAACGCACCAATCAAAAGACACAGACTGGCAAATTGGATAAAAATCCAAAACCCATCAGTGTGCTGTATCCAGGAAACCCATCTCACATGCAAGGATACACAAAGGCTAAAAATAAAGCGATGGAGGAAGATTTACCAAGCAAATGGAGAGTAAAAAAAAGCAGGAGTTGCAATTCTCATCTCTGATAAAATAGACTTTAAAGCAACAAAGATCAAAAGAGACAAAGAAGGCCATTACATAATGCTAAAAGGATTAATACAACAAGAAGAGCTAATGATCGTAAACATATATGGGCCCAATGCAGGAGCACCCAGATACATAAGGCAAGTTCTTAATGACTTACAAAGGGACTTAGACTCCCACACAATAATAGTGGGAGACTTTAACACTCCACTGTCAATATTAGACAGATCAACCAGACAGAAAATCAACAAGGATATCCAGGGCTTGAACTCAGACCTGGAGCAAGCAAACCTGATAGACATTTACAGAACTCTCCACCCCAAATCCACAGAATATACATTCTTCTCAGCACCGCATCACACCTACTCTAAAATTGACCACATAATTGGAAGTAAAGCACTGCTCAGCAAAGGCAAAACAACGGAAATCATAACAAACAGCCTCTCAGACCACAGTGCAATCAAGTTAGAACTCAGAATTCAGAAACCAATCCAGAACCGCACAGCTTCATGGAAACTGAACAACTGGATCTTGAATGTTGACTGGGTAAACAATGAAATGAAGGCAGAAATAAAGAAGTTCTTCGAAACCAATGAGAACGAACGAAGACACAACATACCAGAATCTCTGGGACACATTTAAAGCAGTTTCTAGAGGAAAGTATATAGCAATAAGTGCCCATATGAGGAGAATGGAGAGATCCAAAATTGACACCCTATTGTCAAAATTGAAAGAGCTAGAGGAGCAAGATCAAAAAAACTCAAAACCCAGCAGAAGACAAGAAATAACTAAGATCAGAGCAGAACTGAAGGAGATTGAGACACGAAAAACCCTTCAAAAAATCAATAAATCCAAGAGCTGGTTTTTTGAAAAGATCAACAAAATAGACAGACCACTAGCCAGATTGATTAAAAATAAAAGAGAGAACAACCAAATAGATGCAATAAAAAATGATAAAGGAGAAATCACCACAGATTCCACAGAAATTCAAACCATCATCAGAGAATATTACAAACAACTCTATGCACATAAACTAGTAAACCTGGAAGAAATGGATAAATTCCTGGACTCCTGTGTCCTCCAGAGCCTAAACCAGGAGGAAGCTGAAACTATGAATAGACCAATAACAAGGTCAGAAGTCGAAGCAGCAATTAAGAGCCGACCACACAAAAAAAGCCCAGGTTTAGATGGGTTCACAGCCGAATTCTACCAGACACACAAAGAGGAGCTGGTACCATTCCTTCTAAAACTATTCCAAATAATCCAAAAAGAGGGAATCCTTCCCAAATCATTTTACGAGACCAACATCATCCTGATACCAAAACCTGGCAGAGACCCAACAAGAAAAGAAAACTTCAGGCCAATATCCATGATGAACACAGATGCAAAAATCTTCAATAAAATATTGGCAAGCCGATTGCAACAGCAAATCAAAAAACTTATTCATCACGATCAAGTAGGATTCATCCTGGGATGCAAGGCTGGTTCAACATATGCAAGTCTATCAATGTAATTCACCACATAAACAGAACCAAAAACAAAAACCACATGATTATCTCAATTGACGCAGAGAAGGCATTTGACAAAATTCAACAGCCCTTTATGCTAAAAACCCTCAATAAACTCGGTATCGATGGAATGTATCTCAAAGTAATAAAAGATATTTTCGACAAACCAACAGCCAATATCATACTGAATGGGCAAAAACTGGAAGCATTCCCTTTGAAATCCAGCAGTAGACAAGGATGCCCTCCTTCACCACTCCTATTCAATATAGTACTGAAAGTTCTAGCCAGAGCAATCAGGCAAGAAAAGGAAATAAAGGATATTCAAATAGGAAAGGTGGAAGCCAAATTGTCTCTATTTGCAGACGACATGATAGTATACCTAGAAGACACCATTGCCTCAGCCCAAATACTCCGGAAACTGATAAGCAACTTCAGCAAAGTCTCAGGATATAAAATCAATGTGCAAAAATCACAAGCATTCGTCTACACCAATAACAGACTTAAAAAAAGCCAAATCAAGAACGAACTGCCATTCACAATTGCTACAAAAAGAATAAAATACCTAGGAATACAACTCACAAGGAACGTTAGAGACCTCTTCAAGGAGAACTACAAACCACTGCTCAATGAAATCAGAGAGGACACAAACAGATGGAGAAATATTCCATGTTCATGGTTAGGAAGAATTAATATCGTGAAAATGGCTATACTGCCCAAAGTAATTTACAGAATCAACGCTATCCCCCTCAAGCTACCATTGACTTTCTTCACAGAACTGGAAAAAACCACCATGAACTTCATATGGAACCAAAAGAGAGCCTGCATAGCCAAGTCAATTCTAAGCAAAAAGAACACAGCGGGGGGCATCACACTACTGGATTTCAAACTATACTACAAGGCTACAGTAATCAAAACAGCATGGTACTGGTACCAAAACAGAGATATAGAGCAATGGAACAAAACAGATGCACCGGAGGCAACACAACATATCTACAACTATACAATCTTTGATAAACCTGACAAAAACAAGCAATGGGGAAAGGATTCCCTGTTTAACAAATGGTGCTGGGAAAACTGGCTCGCCATGTGCAGAAAGCAGAAACTGGACCCCTTCCTGACACCTTACACTAAAATTAACTCCAGATGGATTAAAGACTTAAACATAAGACCTGGCACCATAAAAACCCTAGAAGGAAATCTAGGCAAAACTATCCAGGACAGAGGAGTAGGCAAGGACTTCATGAACAAAACACAAAAAGCATTGGCAACAAAAGCCAAAATAGACAAATGGGACCTAATGAAACTCCACAGCTTCTGCACAGCAAAAGAAACAGTCACTAGAGTGAATCGGCAACCAACAGAATGGTAAAAATTTTTGCAGTTTACCCATCTGACAAAGGGCTGATATCCAGAATTTACAAAGAACTCAAACAGATTTACAGGAAAAAATCAAACAAGCCCATTCAAAAGTGGGTAAAGGATATGAACAGACACTTTACGAAAGAAGACATATATGAGGCCAACAGTCATATGAAAAAATGCTCATCGTCACTGGTCATCAGAGAGATGCAAATCAAAACCACATTGAGATACCATCTCACTCCAGTTAGAATGGCGATCATTAAAAAATCTGGAGACAACAGATGCTGGAGAGGATGTGGAGAAAAAGGAACACTTTTACACTGTTGGTGGGAGTGTAAATTAGCTCAACCATTGTGGAAGACAGTGTGGCGATTCCTCAAGGCCTTAGAAATCGAATTTCCATTTGACCCAGCAATCCCATTACTGGCTATATATCCAAAAGACTATAAATCGTTCTACTATAAGGACACATGTACATGAATATTCATTGCAGCACTGTTTACAATAGCAAAGACCTGGAATCAACCCAAATGCCCATTGATAATAGACTGGATTGGAAAAATGTGGCACATATACACCATGGAATATTATGCAGCAATCAGAAATGATGAGTTTGTGTCATTTGTAGGGACATGGATGAATCTGGAGAACATCATCCTCAGCAAACTGACACAAGAACAGAAAATGAAACACCGCATATTCTCACTCATAGGCGGGTGATGAAAAATGAGAACACATGGACACAGGGAGGGGAGTACTAAACACTGGGGTCTATTGGGGGGAAAAGGGGAGGGCCAGTGGGAGGGGGAGGTGGGGAGGGATAGCCTGGGGAGAAATGCCAAATGTGGGTGAAGGGGAGAAAGGAAGCAAAACACACTGCCATGTGTGTACCTACGCAACTGTCTTGCATGTTCTGCTCATGTACCCCAAAACCTAAAATGCAATAAAAAATTTAAAGAAAAAAGATATTTGAGCTTCTCTGGCATTGTAATCTGTACCACAATTGATATTTGGGTAGTCTTAGCTGTCTTTGCATTAATAAACTTATTCTACAAACAAAGTATGATGCTAAGTGATCTGGAAATGAATCTACAGAAATAAATATGAAATGAATACTGATCTATGGTACTTATTATCTAATTGGAAATAGTTTGGCAGTTTACCCTACTATAGTGTAATCTTCTTGATAGTAGGGTACATATCTGGTTACTATCAGTTAGTACTTCTAACAGTTTCCATAATGCTTTGTGCATACCCAGCACTAAATATAGATTTACTTATGATGATATAGAGAGAAATATGAAATAGGGAGTTTATGAAACAGCCATGATTATCCTTAATGAAAGAAAACATTAAAATTAACATTTAAGAGGAAGACAAAAACTTTTTTTGAAAATTATTTGTCTTCTCCTTACCCCACAGTATAATTTAGGTTTCTGCTTGGTTTCATATTTCATTTGTAAAGCAACAACAAAAGAGAAACAAATCTTTAATACCAGAATAGCAAACAACAAAAGATTGAAGTTGAAAGGAGAATCCATTTTTCTGTATGTTTACTAGCTGTATCTTATCACTGCAATAATCACATTTATTTAGTGACTGATGGTTTATAAAGTAATTTTGCATGCTGCAATTTTACCTTTAATCCTCAAATAACTCTGTGACATCCATTGTGGGTAATTTGTCCTGAAGCAGAAATGTGCTACCTTATATATATTTTTCCTGCTTTCCTTAAGAGCAATGATATACATAGCTACAATCATTGACTGTGTCCCAGAATTGACCCAGGGAAGTATTAAACTTATAAAGTCAATTTCATCCACATCATGCTTGGTCACCAACCAATATTCCCCAATTTGTTTAGTTATGTTTTTCTAAACACAGTAACTAAAAATGCCATTTATATGAGTGAATATGTACTTTGTTTCATTTCAGTTATTAAAATCCTTAGTGAGATTTGAAAAATACTTCCATATGACTCAGTGCTCTGCTTGCATCTCTCTGCTTTAACTTATAACTAATTTCCTTAATTATAACCTTAAAAGTGGAGACAATTTACCATTTTATTTTTAATATTTTAAATTCAAAATATTAGTGTACAACATCCCATTCTTCTTTATTTATATGTGAGACTTCTGCATATAAAATATTTTGTCTTTGTCTGAACATATATGTCTCACATTTCGGTTTAAGAATTTGATTTCCCTTAGATAAGCCACCCTTCTCTCACTTTTAGCTGGTGTGATTCAGAGGGAATTTCCAACCTCAATCTCAGAACTGTCTTTGTAGTCCTGAATAAATTAAAACACTACCTCTCCCAGGCACTAATAATTGGTCCAAAGCTACCCTAATGAGACCCCTACTTAAAACTTTTGCTGCAAGTATAATAATAAGAAAGAAATGAGAACTTAAAGCTAATACCAGAAGACAATTACTTCTGATTTTAAGCCAATGTAGAAGAAAACAGAGTTGAATAAAGGTAAGAGATGTATTCTTGAATATAATCTTTTAACTCCTTATATAAATTACGAGGGCTGCATAATAAATTACCTCAAAATTTAGTGGCATCTATATTTATAGTAGCTTTATTCACAATGCTCAAATGTGGAAGTAACCAAGCTGTCCTTTGATAGGTGAGTGGATAAACTGTGGTATATCCAGACAATGGAGTATTATTTTGTGCTAAAAGGAAATGAGCTATCAAGCCACAAAAAGACATAGAGGAAATGTAAATGTATATTACTAAGTGAAAGAAGCCAATCTGAAAAGTCTACGTACTGTAGTTATAACTATATGACATGGAAAGCAAAACTATGGAGACAGTGAAAAGACGAATGGTTGTCAAGCAGTTGGTGGGAGGGAGGAACAAATAGAGGGAGCACAAAGGATTTTGGAGGCAGTGGAAATGCTCTGTATGATACTGTAATGATAGATACAATATTTGCCTGAACCTATAGAATATACAACACCAAGAGTGAATCCTAATGTAATCTATGGACTTTGATGATGTATCAATGTAGGTTCATCAAATGTAAAAGATGTACCACTTTGGTGGGGGATGTTAATAATGAGAAAGGCAATGCATTTGTCAGGGACAGAAAATATAGGGGAAATCTCTGTACCTCCCTCTTAATTTTGCTGTGAACTATTCTAAAAAATAAAGTCATTTAAAAAATAATCAGCCTTGGGTATTTTGCCTGTTGTTCATTTTGGGGTACCATGGGACCTTTTATCTTTTCACTTGTAATGATATTTTCTATCTTTTAAAATTAATATTTTCAATTTACAAATCATAATTGTATATAATTATAGGATACAAATGTGATGTTTTGATACATGTATGCAATGTAGAATAATTAAACAGAGCTAATTAACATATCCATCACCTTACTTACCTATAATTTTTTATGATGAGAAATTTGAAATTTACTCTCTTATTTTAAAATACATAATACATTATCATTGACTACAGTCACTCTGCTGTGCAGTAGATCTCAACATGTATGCCTTCTCTCTATCTGGGCTTTTATGTAACCCTTAATTTTTTATAGATATATGGTACATTATAGTAGTTTTTCAGGGTGTTTTACACTACCATTTTCCTTTCATTTTTATAATTAATTGCCAGTTATTCCAGGTTTTTCCTGTCATGCATCATAAGAGTATTAGCTGAAATAACTTAAACATCTGACAATTGCATATATAAGTATGCTCTGCACATTTCTATTTTTATGAATTGTTAATATATATATTTGGATGAAATATATAACCTTTTATAGGTTGAAATCATTGAATAGTAGTTTTATATGATTTAAACTAACATATATAAGCATGTAACATGATTTGGAAATATATACACTTACGTGTTGACAATGGATACCTTTGGAAAGAATATATGATAATTTTTAGTTTTCTTTTATATATCTGTATATTGTATTTTTGAAGAATAAGCAGCTTATAGAAGAAAAACCTTGGACAACACTATACAATAACAGTATATTGAATCTATATATATTAATCTAGAAAAGAATGGGACTTGAGGTATATAGTTTTCAATCTCCTACTTGAAATAATGACTCCAATTATTTATGGCTTATTTTGATTTCCAGTAGGTATCCCAAAGAATGTATTCAAAGCTAAAATCTTATTTCTTCAACTACATCCTCTCTCCTTTCTCCCCACCAAATTTTCCCCAAGGCCTTCCCTTTCTCAGCACATGGCAATTCCATCTTCACTTTGCTCAGGCCTAAAATTTTTGTGTTTATCCTTGACTGCCTCACCACTCACGGTATTAAATCTAACAGGAAATAGTATCACTTCTACCCCTACCACCCTGGTTTATGCTAACATCAAATCTTTAATGTTTTATTGCAAATAGTCTCTTAACTGGTCTCCTTGCTTCAATTCCTGCTTGCCTATAGCCTCTATCTCATAGTTATCACTGTCATCCTTTAAAAATATCAACCACATTATATCATCTCTCTGCTCAAAACCTTAAAACCTTCTCATCTCATTTAAAATAAAACCTAAATCCTGTACTATAATTTACATGGTCTCTGGTGATCTCTTCCTACCTCTGACCTCTTCTTCCACCCTGCTCTTCACTTATCTCTCTTTAGTCATATCACTCTCTTTTCTTTCTCCCAGGCTCCTCAATTGCTATACTGAAACACATTTCCACATATAGCCAGATGGCATCCTCATCACTTCATTCAGTTCTCACCACATCAGAAGACCTCCTTCACCGTCTTATTCAAAATAGCAAAATAGATGGCTAGATATCAATATACTTGTAGACGTGGATATATATATGTAGATATAGCTATATAGATGTAGATATAATAGTATGTCTTCATTCACTCATTACTATCATCAGATTATGAATTCTACAGCGTATTTTTGATGTCTGTCTTTGGTGACTACTGTTATATTTCTGTTTAAAACAGCTCCTGACACATAACAGTAACAAAAAAGTATTGACTAAATGAATCAGTATAATCATCATTAATATAGTATATTGTGAGGGGGACAGGGGAGATTTTTAAAGGAACAAAACCATCACAATCTACCTAGTTGGTTTTCATATTCAGTTCACTTATGGTAATAGCAGCAATAAAGTCCCTGAGCTCTCTGTAGAAGCTAGAATGACAATTAGGTACTAGGGAAGTGCTGGGATTTCATAGATAAGGTAACCCTTTCTGTGTTCCTGGATTTAGAGTCAACCAGTTGAGAGAGGATTAGCAACTGAATCACAGCGGTGGCAAAGGAATTGAAATGCAGAAGGTAGATGGAGAAGGCTGAGAAAGAAGTTACAAGACCTGACAACAGATCATTTGCAGTGAGAGAGAGAGAGGAGGAAATGAACAGAGCTGAATTTTCTAGTATAAAAAATTGAGTTCACAGGGATAAAATAATGCCTTTGCCTTCATTCAGGGAACTCCTACTTTCTCTTCAACAACAATATTGCCTTGGCATCAAAATTAGCAATACTACTAATTAGCATTATTTGGAAGAAATAACACTAACATGGTAAAACCACAATGGTAGATGAGTTAATTGAGATCACTATGACATAAGACAGGGACAAGGAAAAAATAATAATTCTTGAAGATTATGTAAAATATCAAGAATGAATATCATGGCATCTAAAACCCTAACTATTGAGTGCATTTTTAGTTGGGAGTCTTTGTTCAGACAAGTGTTACCACTTACCAGTTGGCATTTCCTTCTTTTGTATTTACTAAGACAATTAGTTCTTTCTGTGCCAACAGACCTACATGCTGTGTAATGAAATACAATAATGATGGAGCCCTATGAACTTGAACTAGTCTATGTTACATTGTAAGGCAGTGGTTTACAATAAAAATTACTAACCAATAGTTCACCCTAAGCCTTCTTGTATCACTAAATAATATATTCACATATAACATAGTAACTGCAGAGACCAGTGGTTCTCAAAGTTTATTGTGCATGAGAATCACTGGAGTAATTTGTTAAAACATAAATTACTGGGCTCCAGCTCCAGATATTCTGATTCACTAGGTCTGGAATAGGGCTCGATAATTTGCATTTCTAACACTTTCCTGAGTAATGGTGATACAGCTAGTCTAGGGATCACATTTTGAGAATCATTGCAATAGAGTCATATTTTTCTGTCACCAGAGAAGTAGTCTTTAAAATATTAAGTCCAGATGTAGAATAAAAGCTATAAGACTAAGATTTTCCTTCATCTTTGTCATTACCAGTAGGACAATTTCACACACTGTTGAGCCTCTACGAGGTGTAATACTTGGATAAAGTGTTAATTAACAAAATTGCTAGTGAGAAAGAGAAAAAAAGGTGAAGGAGAAACAAAGAAATATAGTTTCTAGGTCTGTGTCCTGGAAATCTAGATCTGACTTTTATGAAAGGAATATTTTTAGATACCCAGCTAAACTCATTCTCTACATCTGTTGCCAATCTCTAAAGTGGTCAGGTCAGACTTGATGATTTAGCCTTAGGGAGTCAAGCTAAGAAGATAGAAAGCCTATCTGTAGGCAGTTACTCCAAATGTGTATGCTAATTATTAGCTGCTTTCTCTCACATTTAAATATAACTTCAAGTTTAATTGAGATTTTTCTAATATTAAGGGTTTTTAAGGATTTTTTTTTTTTTGAGACGGAGTTTCGCTCTTGTTACCCAGGCTGGAGTGCAATGGCGCGATCTTGGCTCACCGCAACCTCCGCCTCCTGGGTTCAGGCAGTTCTCCTGCCTCAGCCTCCTGAGCAGCTGGGATTACAGGCGCACGCCACCAAGCCCAGCTAATTTTTTGTATTTTTAGTAGAGACGGGGTTTCACCATGTTGACCAGGATGGTCTCAATCTCTTGACCTCGTGATCCACCCGTTAAGGAATATTTTGTAACAGGGAAGCAAATCTCAAAATCTACATCTTTCTGTGACTCACCAGTCCATTGTCTAACATGAGCAATCTTTGCTGCCTGAGGTCCTTTTTCTATACTGAATGCTTTGGATTGCAGTAATATTTTTACATCAATCTATTAAGATTATTTTTCACTAAAATAGTTCCTGCAATATATTTTCAAACACCATCTCTGTAAACAAAACAAAATCAAAATCAAAAATTTCTCTAAAGAAACCTTTTGATAATGAAACTTTCATGAATCCTGTGTCAATACCAAGAACAGTATCTGGAATACAGGAGTTACTTCATATCCATGCTCAGTGATAGGCTGCACGATTCAGATAAGCTGATAATGCATTAACAAGTATTGAGCTTACTCTTATACATTTTGGCTTTTCAGAAGGATTGAGAAAATCAAGACAAAGTTTATATTTGGAAAATAGCTGCAAGAAGTAGTCAAATAATTGGGAACATAACAGCAGAGTATGAATTTTACTGGTACAGGTAATGTTCATTTGAGTAGAAAAAGTGTACAAGGTTAGTTCCTATTCACAAAAATATACTGATCAAGAACCTTGATTATAGTTTTTCCATGAAATATATTTCTATAGTTTTACTTTAGTTGGTTAGAAATTGCTAGAATTCAACTTTAAAAATGCCAAGTAGACCTTTTTCTACACTGTCTTTAAACTTAACCTACCCCTTAAAGCATTTTTGCCTTAGCAATATTTCATTATCGTGCTTGTGGAGTGGGGCAAGGGTATTACAGACCGAGGCCAAACTTCATAAGTATTGTTAGACATGTGACTAGCTAGGTGAAGTAGAAAAGAAAGAGATGCAGAGTATTTTAAGCAGTCCTGTGCTTCTACTAAGTGATCATTAAGCTACTTCAAAATTACCATTAACAAATTATCAGTAGTAAGTCCTTACATATCAATAACTCCCTTCCGTGTGAATAAATTAAATTCACCAAACTAAAGTTATAAAAGTGACTGAATGAATTTTTAAAAAATGAACCATATGCTGCCACAAGAAACTCACTTGTCCTGTAAGGACACACATACACTGAACATGAAGGAAAGCAAATGATACTGCGGCAAATGGAAACCAAAAGGGAGTAAGAATAGCAATATTTAAATGAGATAAAATATACATTAAGTCAACAACTGTAAAATGAGACAAGGAAGATCATTATATAATGATAAAGGAGTCAGTTCACCAAGAGGATATAACAATTATAAATATATACATCCTACAATGGAATGTTTAAATACATAAAGCAAATAGTAATAGACATGAAGAAAGAGATAGACTATAAATAATAATAGTAGGATAATTCAAGATCCCACTTTCAGCAAAGGACAGATCATTCAGACAAAAAAATCAATACAAAGCCATTGGACTTAAACTATACTTTAGGCCAAATGGGCCTAACATACATACATAGAACAGTCCATCCAACAACTAAAGAAAATATTCTTCTCAACAGCACACAAGACAGTTTCCAGGAGAGATCATATATTAGGACACAAAATAAGTCTTAATATTAAAAGATTGACATAATATCAAGTATCTTTTCTAACCACAATAATATAAAACTAGAATTAATACCAGGAGGAACATTTTTAACCACAAACATCAGAAAATAAAACAACATACCTTTGAACAAACAATGGGTCAATGAATACATTAAAAGGGAAAATTTAAAAATATCTTGTAACAAATGAAAATGAAGACATAACATACCAAGATGGATGGAACACAGAAGAAAGTTGTAAAAAGGAAGTGTGCATCAATAAATGTCTACATAAAAAATAAAGATCCCAAATAAACAACTTAATGTTACACCTCAATAAACTAGAAAAAAATGAATTAAGCACAAAGTTAGCAAAAGGAAGGAAATAATAAAGATCAGAGAAGAAACAAATGAAATAGAGACTATAAAAACAAGAGAAAAGATTGAGAAATCTGAGGGTTGCTTTTTCAAAGAAAGGAAATTGGCAAACGTTTAACTAGACTAAAAAAAGAAGGCTCAAAGTAATAAAAGTGGAAATTAGAGACATTATAACTGATATCACAGAACTATAAAGACTCATAAGAGACTAATATAAACAATTTTATGCCAACAAATTGGGTAAACTAGAAGAAATGAATAAATTCCTAGAAATATGTAACTTACCAAGATTTAATTGGAAAGAAACAGCAAAAAAGAAATTGAATGAGTGATAAAAGTCTCCTGCCAAAGAAAAGCACAGTAGCTGATGCCTTCACTGCTAAGTCCTACCAAACATTTAAGGAAGAACTAATAAGAATCTTTCTCAAACTCTTCCCAAAAATTGAAGAAAAAATACTTCTACAGTTATTTTATGGGGCCAGTACTACCCTGATACCAAAGCCAGACAAAGGACACCATGAGAAAAGAAAATTACAAGCCAATATCCCCAATGAACATAGATGAAAAATTACTTAACAAAGTGCTGTTATACCAAATGTGACATCACATTAAAAGGCTTCTGCACCATGATCAAGTTAAATTTATCTCAGGGATGCAAGATGCAAGGATGGTTCAACATATACAAATTTTAAAATGTGCTACACCACACTAACAGAATGAAGGACAAAAAACCATATGATCATCTTGAGCAATGCAGAAAAAGCAATTTAAAAAATTCAACATCCTTTTATGATAAAAATTGTCAACAAATTAGGCATAAAAGAAATGTACCTTAACACAATCAAAGTTATATATGACAAGCCCACTGCTAACATCATACTCAATGGTAAAATATTGAAAGCTTTACCTTTAAGATAAGAAACAAGAGAAGGATGCCCACTTTCACCACTTCTATTCAACATAGCACTAGAAGTCCTTGACAATATTGCTAAAATGTCCATACCACCCAAAGAAATCTAAAGATTCAATTCAATCCCCATTAAAATATGAGTAACATTTTCTGCAGAAATAGAAGGAAAAAAAACCCACTAAAATATGTATGGAACCACAAATGATCCTGAATAACCAAAACAATCTTAAACAAAAAGACCAAAGCAGAAAGCATCACAGTACCTGACTTCAAAATATACCACAAAGCTATAGCAACCCAAACAGCATGGTACTGGCATATGAACAGACACACAGATGAATGGAACAGAATAGAGAGCCCATAAATAAATTCACGTATTTATAGTCAAGTGATTTTCAACAAGGGCAACAAGAGCACACAATGGGGAAGACAGTCTCCTCAATAAATGGTATTAAGAATATTTGATATACACATTCAGAAAAATGAAATCAGACCATTATCTCACACCACATCCAAAAGTCAATTTAAAATGGATTAAAGGCTGAAATGTATGATATGAAACAATACACTTAGCAGAAGAAAACATAGTAGAAAAGCTCCATGACACTGATCTGGGCAATGATTTTTTTTTTTATATGAGTCGAAAAGCATTGTAACAAAAACAAAACTAGACAAATGAAATTATGTTGAATTTAATTTTCTGCACAGCCAAGAGAACAAACAATAGAGTGAAGAAACAACTTATGGGATGAGAGAAAATACTTACAAACTATACATGTGATAAGGAGTTAATATCCAAAATATTTAAGGAGCTCAAACAACTCAATAGTAAGAACACAAATAGCCTAGTTAAAATATTGGCAACAGATCTGAATAGAAATTTCTCAAAGAAGACATATGAATAGCCATTAGGTATATGAAAAAAATGGTCAAAATTACTAATCATCAGAGAAGTGCAAATTTAAACCACAACGAGATATCACCTCACACCTGTTAGAATGGCTATCATCCACAAAGATGAAAGGCAAATTTTGGAGAGGGTGTGGAGAAAAGGGAACCCTTGTACAACATTGGCGAGAATGTAAATTAATATAGTCATTATTGAAAACAATATGGAGGATCCACAAAATATTAAAAATGAAACTACCCTATGATCCAGCAATCCCACTACTGGTTATATATACAAAGAAAATGAAATTGGTATGCCAGTGGTATTTCTGCACTCTTATGTTCATGGAAGCCTTATTTAGAAGAGCCAAGATATGTAATCAATCTAAGTGTCTACCAATGGATGAGTGGGTAATGACAATGTGATATATATACATAATGGAATATTTTTCAATCTTAATAAAAAATGAAATCTCGTAATTTGCAACAACATGAATAAACCTGGAGGACATTATGCTAAGTGAAATAAGCCAGGCATGGAAAGACAAATACTACATGATCTCATGTACATGTGGAATCTAGAAAAGATCAACCCATAGAAGTAGATAGTAGAGTGTTGCTTACCAGAGGGGAGGTTGGGGAGATGACAGTTCAAAGGCTAGAAAATTAGATAGGAAAAATAAGTTCCAGAGATCTATTGTTCAACATTGTGACTATAGTTAATAACAATGTATTATACTCTTAAAAATTGCTAAGAGAGATTTTAAGTCTTCTTGCCAAAAAATATGTAATGCATATCTCAATTATCTCAACTTATCTATTCCACGATGTATACATATTTCAAAACATGTTGTACATGACAAATATATACAATTTTATTCAATAAAAATAAATAATTTTTAAAATTATGATTATTTTAGGACTCTAGAGGCCAGTTACCAGTGTAATTTTCTGGCATTAAAAAAAGCCTTATGTTGAAGACCATAAGGAAAATCTAATTTTTGAAATATAGTACAAAGCACAAAACTGGATTTTTTTGGTGATGTAAGTATAGATTGGGCTAATTGAGTATAAATATTAAAAAGAACTTGAAAATTTGAGAAACAGTTAAGTCAATGGTCATGATTAATTTGAAATTCTAACTAAGGAAAAACATGAAACATTTTTGATATAGATAAGATTTAGAAGGATGTGATTGACTAAGATGTATCACGAATATAATGTATTATTCAGGCTATTGAGAAAACCTATGAAAATTAATCCATCTAATTAAAACAGACTTCCTTAGTCACAGTGGAATTTTCATATTATATTGAATCTGGTTAGTAAGATACTGGTGTTGATATTGGAGTTCAACTACGTTGTTTATATAACCTTACAGAATTTAATTCTATTTGTAAAAAAGATTGCTTAATTTTTAATGGCTTTCACTTTGAATGCTGAATTTTATTTTTTCCCCATTTACTTGGCACCACCATAAAGTATACTCTTAGAGTATAACAGTCCAAATTGTTCACCCCTTCATAATTAAAAAAACATGACTAGCAATGATCATTTATATAAGCTGCCTTATATTTCTAAAGAGTTCCAGGAAACCTGATATAGCCAGGCACACAGTTTACTACCCTGTGGACATTTTCTCCAAAGATATTTATGAAAACAAAAAGGAGAAACCCTTTATCAACTGATCAAACCAGAATTTATTTCTTGCTAAACTATGCTTCTAGCAGGATAGAAAGAACCAAGGGACCAATGAAAACAAAATTTATTGTGTATCAGCATGAAGCCAATGAATCCAATGACAGATATGTAGAAACCTAGATAATTGTTTCTTCCTGTATTCCATGAATGTTATGAGTTAAGGAGACACTATCCAGCGAGTGTCCTGCCTACTAAGGTTGTATTAAAATGTGATTTGCAGAGTCCTCAATACCTTAAAGTAACAGTGCTGGTACCATTTCACTCTATATAATCACTGATATTTAAAGACAGTCTCTCTTCTTTCCTAACTCTCTCTCCCAATATTGCTCGCTCTATCATCTATCTATCTATCTATCTATCTATCTATCTATCTATCTATCTATCTATCTGACTTTCTCTAGCTCTAAATTGTGAACTTCCCAAAGACAGTGACCATGCCTCAGTACCTGGCACATCAGGAACACAGTGTTATTTGAGCAGGATATCTTGGGCAATCTGAGCCTAAACATAATTATTCTAATAATCCAACCAGTCTTTAATGAGTACAAGCTGTATACAAGATATGTTGTTAAGCATTAAGATACAAACATAACTGTAATTATTCCCATCCTTATATATTTTACAATCTGGTTTGGGAGGCAGATTGTTAAAGTGCATCTTTGGTATAACAGAGTAAGTGATGGCTAAAGCTATACATATGGTAATAGAAGAACACAGACTGTAATACTTATAGTTTTGTTTTAGAACTATCTTTTTGACAGTAGGTGTGGGATGGCTTCAGGGAAGAAGGAGGGTGCATGCATGAGATAGAGACATAATTTTCTCTAGTACCTTTCTTTCAGTATTTTCCAAGAGCCTTCTATTTTAACTATCAGTGTCTCATACTGTTACCAAGTTAATACCATGTTATGATTTTATAACTGCTTCTTCTTTTCAGCCCCTACACTGCTTTCCCCAATTTCTCTTTCAAGGCAATAGTTTCAGAGCATCTGTTCTAAGGTCATAAGAAAAGGTGCATGATTCTTTAGTCTGTCACTTACTATTTGTGAACAACTGGACAACTTACAAAATAATCTCCTTGCATATTAAATGTGTTGATTCATATGGGACGATATATATGCCTCTCATTTACTATACAAACCAAGAGACAACTGTGACAATTAGCTTTTTAATAATAGGAAAAAAACTTTTGCATATAGAGAAATAAAATTAGCATTTACAGTCTTATTTGATGCTTTGAGCTTGCTTCTTTGAAAATAAAATTCAATATTGTATTCATTTTAACAAAAATCACATTTTAATAATTTTGCCAAAGTAATACATGCACATGTTTTTAAATAAAATAATACAGAAAGGTATTTAATACAATCAATAATCTTCTGTCCCCAATCATACCCTGTTTGGTTCACTCCCCAGAAATAAACAATTTGAACATTTTCTGCTTGCAGCTCCTTTAATGGCTTCTGCCCTATTTTTAAATGTTACATAATAATTCTTGTTTTTACTGACTTTAATATTTCTCGGTGGCTTTCTCTATTGATGATAAGCAATTGGCTTATTTACACCATCCCATACCCTCTTTCTTATCTTGCTGAGTTTTATTTTACTAGTTTTTTCTTTCTCATCTTGCCAAGTTAATTTTTTATACTTTTATTCTTGACACATAATTTTACATATTTATGGGGTATAATTTACTTTTTACATACATGTATGCATTGTGTAATGATCAAATCAGGGTAATTAGCATATCTATCACATTATTTATTTCTTTGTAGTGAGGACATACAAAATCCCCTTTGCTAACTATTTTGAAATACATTATTGCTAACTATAGTCACTTTTACTGTGCAATGGAACACCAAAATGATTTCCTCCTATCTACTTCTAATTTCGTGTCTGTTGACCAACTTCTCCTCTTCCCCACATCTCCCCTACTCTTCTCATCCTTTGGTAGTTGCTCTTCTACCCTCTACTTCTTTGAGGTCAGCATTTTATGTTCCACATGTAAGTAATATCATATTTGACTTTCTGTGTCTGGCTTATTTCACTTAACATCATGTCCTCCAAGTTCATTGATGTTAATACAAATGGCAGGATTTTATTGCTTTTTATGGCTGAATAGTATTTCATCGTGTACATACACCACATTTTCAATCCATTCATCCCTTGATGGACACAGGTTGATTTCATATTTTTGCTATTGAGAATACTGCTGCATTAAATATGAAAGTGCAGTTATCTCTTTGACATACTGACTTCACTTCCTTTGTATAAATATACAGTTGTGAGATTGCTGAATCACATGGTAATTCTATTTTTTATGTTTTTAGAAACCTTCATTTTATTTTTCATATATACTAATTTATATTCTCAACAATAGTGTGTAAAGTTCTCTTTTCTTCACATCTTTGCCAACACTTATCTCTTTTATTAAAATAGTAACCATTCTAACAAGAGAGGGGTGATATCCCATTGTGGTTTTGGTTTGCATTTGCCTGTTGATTGGTGTTTTTGAGACATTTCCATATACCTGCTTGCTATTTTTAATCTCTTCTTTTGATAAACGTATATTGAGATATTTTGCTGATTTTAAGTATTATTTTCTATTGAGTTGCTTGAGCTCCTTATAAAATTTTAGGTATTAACCCCTTGTCTGACTTATAGTATGCAAATGTCTTCTCCCGTTCTGTAGAATGTCTCTTCAATGATTCATTGTTGATTATTTTCATTGCTGTGCAGAAGTTTTTACAGTTTTAGGTAATACTATTTGATTCTTTTCATGTTTGTTGTTTGTGTTTTTGAGGTCTTATCCAAAATTCCTCACCCAAGACCAATGTCATGAAGCATTTCTCCCATGTTTTCTTCTAGTAATTTTATAGTTAGTGGGTCTTACCTTTAAGTCTTTAATCCACCTTGATTTGACTTCTGTGTATGTGAGACATGGGGGGTCTAGTTTTATTTTTCTGCATATGGATACCCAATTTTCTTAACATTGTTTTTTGAAGACACTATTCTTTCCCCAGTGAGTGCTCCTGACGTCTGCTGAAAATCAGTTAGCAGTAGATATACATGTTCATTTATGGGCTTCCTATCTATTCTGTTTCATTAGTCTATGCATCCGTTTTTATGCCAGTACCACAGTGTTTTGATTGCCATATTTTGAAGTCAGGTAATGTGGTATCTACAGCTTTGTTCTTTTTGCTCAATATTGCTTTGTCTATTCAGTCTTCTGTGGTTTTATACTAATTTTAGGATTTTTTTTCTGTGTCTGTGAATAATGTAATCAGTATTTTGATAGGAACTGCATTGAATTTGTAGATTCTTTTGGGTAGTGTGAACATTTTGGCAATATTAGGTCTACTAACCATGATATGGTTATATTTCCACTTATTCATGTCCTCTTAAATTTCTTTCATCAATATTCTATAGTTTTCCTTGTAGAGCTATCTCATTACTTTGGTTGAATTTATTACTAGGTATCATTTTTGTAGCTATTGCAAATGGGATTGCTTTCCTTTTCAGATAGTTCACTGTTAGTGCATAGAAACACTATACATTTTTGGGTGTTGGTTTTTTATCCTGCAGCTTTACTAAATTTATGTATCAGCTACTGGATTGGCTCTGGGGAAGAAGCAGTGCTCTGGAGGACTGGGTGTGGATAGCAACTGCAATTTAAGAACCAGATCCAGTAAGGCACAGTGGCAAGTCAAGTTCTAGGGAATGCAGCATCTTTTAGTGGTGACTCTGGATTCTTAGATGATGGGACACAGCAGTATCTCAAACTCTGAATCCAGACTTAGCAGCAGGAAAGATCTCAGATGGTAGAGTGTAGTCTGTGCCCTGGGGCGGGGTGGGGCAGAAAGCAGCACAATCAGATTCCACTTCTTAGGTAGAAAGGTGCCTCAAAAGCTCAAGTTTCTAGGGTCCTTGTCTAGTTCCAGAGAAGCAGCATACTCGAGTTGTTTTGCCTGTAGGGTGAGTTTCTCAACTCAAAGCTCTGTTTCCCTGGGCCATGGGGTGCTATGTCAGTTCTGCTGTGGGATATGGGTCTGCTTGGCTTGGCCAAGGCACTGGTTCCCCAAGTGGTGATGTACGTCTTCAGCTCAGTCCTGGAAGTCATTACTGCTTTGGGCAGCCAAGGCACCATTTCCCTGGGATGCAGGGTGCTGCTTCCACTTAGGAACAGGATAACATGAATGCTGTGGGCATCTAAGGTACTGTTGCCCTGGGGTGGGGCATGGCTTCTACACAGGCATTAAGAAGGCATGACTGCTTTGGGTGGCCAAGACATCATTTTCCCAGGATTCAGGGTGCCACATCAGTTCAGGCACAGGGGACAGCAGGGGAGCGGCAGCAGTAGAGGGAGTAGACAGAACAGCTGTGCCAGTGTGCTGTTTCATTGGAAGGCAGTGCACAGCTTTAGGTCAGGTCCTGAGAGGCAAGGCTCAGTAGTGACCGGGAGGGGTAGATGGATTAACTCTACAGCAGCTTGGCCCCATGGGGTAGCATATAACAGTAGCTTGGTTCAGGTACTGCAGACCACCAGGCGGGGCGGTTCAGCAGCAGCTAAGCTTCAGGGGTGGAAGACTGCTGTGGCTGCTCACGCCTGGAGCAGGACACAGCCCATCAGTAGTTCCAATTCCAAGATGGTGTAGCCCAGTGGGCCACAGCGAGTGGGGCACTGCTGGCTGCTTCTCTGTAGGGAGCATGGCCATGTGGACTCCAGGCGGCTCCCTCAGCTGGGCTTCATGTATGTGAGGACTGTAGGGGTCCCTAGTGGTAAGAACCATAGGTGTCCAAGGTGTCCAAGGTATTGATGGAGGTTGCTGAAGTACTCTTGCTTACCTTTTCTCCACAGGAAGAAGTCCCTCCTGGTTCTAAGTTGACTTGGGCTGGTTGATGGGGTGATGGTGGCCAGGTATTTTTTCTTTCTTTTTCCATGTAATCGTCCTGGGTTTCTGTCCTCTACAGGGTTTCTGCTACTCCTCTGATGTACACTGGTGCTTTCCTTTAGTTATTTTCATCAAAATGTAGTAGTTTGTCTTTTTGGCTATCATGGGGAGGAAAATACACAAAAGCCTTCTGGTTGGCTATCTTGTAGGTGTCACTCCCCAGTCAGTTTCATATCAGTAATCTCAACTCTTCCACTCATCTTAACCTCCCTGTCAAATATTTTAAACCTCTATTTCTGGTTCCATTACTCTAAATGAATTTCTGTATCACTTTCTGCTTTCTGTATTAGTCAGGGTTCTCCAGAGATATGGAACTAATAGGATGTGTATGTATACACACACACATCTTACTGGTTCCATATATGTGATTTATGATAAGAAACTGCCTCACACAATTATGGATGCTGGCAAGTCCAAGGTCTGTGGAGTGAGTAAGCAAGCTGGAGACACAGAAGAGTCAATGGTTTAATTCCAGCCTGAGATCAAAGGCCTGAGAATCTGAAGAGATGATGGTATACTCTCAGCTCAAAGGTTAGATGACTCAGGACCAAGGAAGAACCAAAGTTTCCATTCATATAAGAGGATAGAAAAAATTTCCTAGTTCAAAGACTATAAGTGAGGAAAAATTCTCTTTGCCTGGGGGAGGGTCAGCCTTTTTGTACTATTCAGCACTTTAACTGATTGGATAAGGCCTGCCAACATTATGGAAGGCAATATACTTTCCATCTTATAGATACTTGTTTCATTTCTTATCTGTTGATGGCTCTATCCCCATGCTCTTCCCTATTGTAGTCTTACACATTTCTATTTCATGTACTATTATTTTAACGAGGTGTCAGTAGGACTAAAAAAGGCATGTCTGTGTTTAATGTGCCAGAAGTCCTGCTTTTGTTTTTGAAATATCTATCTTTATTATCTCAGGAACTAAATGATTGAAAAATATATCTAGATTTAACCCAAAAAGCCTATTTAATTTGGTCAGTGCTAACAAATTTGAGAGGAAATAACATGGTACCATGAAGCAAAGTGTTTAAAAAGTAGTGAGTCATAGAACTTTAATATGAAATACGCTTTGGAGAATACTGACAATATGATTTATAATTTCACTCACTCTCATGTCTAATTCAAACAGTGACTACAATAGGTAATGTCCTTTGTTAAATGGAAAGTGAATGAAAAATACAAGCTATGGTTCCTGGCCTCAAGGAGTTGATGAAACTAAAATATCATGTGAACAAATAATTCCAATTAAATATAGAAAATGACAACTAGCATGTAAAATGAAACAAGATATAGAGGAGTGAGAGAGACAATGTCCAGGGCCAAAAACATTGTTCTTATTCATCTACAATTCTCTAGTACTTAATCTAAGGTTTGGCATAGAGATGATGCCCAAACAGGGGTTTATTGCATGAATAAATATGCGATTAAAGTGCCGTGGAAAGGATCTTGGAAAGCTTCATGATAGCAGATTTTGGTCTGAGTCTTAAAGCATTGGTGGAATTTTCATAGAAATTTTTATAAGTCAAGGTTGGAGAAAAACAAATACTATTGGTAGAATATTTCTAACACACTTGGAAGAGCTAGAAACTAAGTAGATTTCTTTGATTGAGTCTTCAAAAGTAGCCTGACGTTGGAACATGAAACCAACTGAATGGACAGGTTAGAAATATAAACTCTATTTGGCAGAGATTTAGCAAAGACTGCTAGTTCTCCTCCATATCTATTATAACTTTTTTCTTTTAGTAATAGAATCTCCTAAATTTATACTGGGATGGGGTCATATGGTTAAGTTCAGGTCAGTGGCATATGAGTGGAAGTGTAGAAGTTGAGGTTAATTTTGGACGTGGTTAGTTTATAATGCTCATGGTACAATAATCACACAGTCATTTGTCTTCTTTTAAGTTTTGAAACAATTTAATAAAATTTATTTACAGATGATTGAATAATACCTAAGTGAGAATTTAAACACTAATTTCCCTTTATACTTTTTGGGGGCATATGATAATTATGGATACGTGAGATTAGCTTACCCTTTAAATCTCTTAGGTAAAATTTTTTCTATCAATATTTGTGTAAAATTGAACCCACATTCCTTTGTCATTTATATTATCTTTCGTTTTGCTTGCTTTTTACTGATACCTAATAATTATACATATTGTGGGATACATGTGATATTTTCATATCTATATACAATATGCAGGGATCATATCAAGGTAATTAGTATAGCCATCACCCCAAATATTTATCATTTTTTTGCGTTGGGAACATTCAATATCCTTTCTTCTAGCTATTTTGACATATTCCGTAAATTATTGTTAACTATAGGTCACTCTACTGTTCTATCAACCACTAGCACTTACTCTTCCTATGTGTATTTTTAATGTACTTTAGGTTCTGGAGTACATGTGCAGATCAAGCAGGATTGTTGCATAGGTACATACATGGCAAGGTGGTTTACTGCCTCCATCCTCCCGTCACCTATATCTGGCATTTCTCCCCATGTTATCCTTCCCCAGCCTCCCCACTCCCTGCTGTCTCTCCCCTAACCCCCACAACAGACCCCAATGTGTGATGCTCCTCTCCCTGTATCCATGTGTTCTCATTGTTCTACACCCACCTATGATTAAGAACATGCAGTGTTTGATTTTCTGTTCTTGGGTCAGTTTGCCGGTTTCCAGATTCATCCATGTCCCTACAAAGGACATGAAATCATCTTTTTTTTATGGCTGCATAGTGTTCCATGGTGTATATATGCCACATTTTCCTTGTTCAGTCTATCATCGATGGACATTTGGGTTGGTTCCAGGTCTTTGCTATTGTAAGCAGTGCTGCAATGAACATATGTGTGAATGTGTCTTTATAAAAGAATGATTTATAATCCTTTGAATATATACCCAGTAATGGGATTGCTGGGTCAAATAGAGTTTCTATTTCTAGGTCCTTGAGGAATCATCACACTGTCCTCCACAAAGGTTAAACTAATTTACACTCCCACCAACAGTGCAAAAGTGTTCCTTTTTCTTCACATCCTCTCCAGCATCTGTTGTCTCCGGATTTTTGATCGCCATTCTAACTGGCATGAGATGTGTATCTTGTGCCCATTCACCAACCTTTCTTCATCCTGCTCCACACATGCTTACTATCCTTTAGAGTGAGATTCTTAGCAGGAGACTACTCTAAACACTGCTAACAAATAAATTTCCCTAAGACTCAGCAACATTCAGCATTTAACAGGATTTCTTTCACAGTTTGATTTTCTTAAAACATGTTGAGCTGGATAGCATACTGAATGGACAAAAGCTGTAAGCACTCCCTTTGAACACCAGCACAAGACAAAGATGCTCTCAGTCACCACTCTTATTCAACATAGTATTGGAAGTTCTGGTCAGGACAATCAGGCAAGAGAAAGAAATAAAGGGTATTCAAATAGGAAGAGGGGAAGTCAATTTGTCTCTGTTTGTAGACAACAGGATTGTATATTTAGAAAACCCCATCATCTCAGCCCAAAATCTCCTTAAGCTGATAAGCAACTTCAGCAATATCTCAGGATACAAAATCAATGTGCAAAAATCACAAGCATTACTATACTCCAGTAATAGACAAACAGACAGCCAAATGATGAGTGAACTGCCATTCACAATTGCTACAAAGAAAATAAAATACCTAGGAATGCAACTAATAAGGGATGTGAAAGACCTCTTCAAGGAGAACTACAAACCACCACTCATGGAAATAAGAGAGGACACAAACAGATGAAAAAACATTCCATGCTCATGGATAGAAAGAATCAATATCATGAAAATGGCCATAGTGTCCAAAGTAATTTATAGATTCAATGCTATCCCCATCAAGCTACCACTGACATTTTTCACAGAATTAGAAAAAAACTGCTTTAAATCTCCTATGGAACCAAGAAAGAGCTCGTATATCCAAGACAATCCTAAGCAAAAAGAACAAAGCTGGAGGCATCACACTACCTGACTTCAAAGTATATTGCAAGGATACAAGTAACCAAAACAGCAGGGTACTGGTACCAAAACAGAGATATAGATGAATCGAACAGAACAGAGGCCTCAGAAATAACACCACACATCTACAACCATCAGATCTT
This sequence comes from Callithrix jacchus, assembly GCF_049354715.1. Taxonomy (NCBI): domain Eukaryota; kingdom Metazoa; phylum Chordata; class Mammalia; order Primates; family Cebidae; genus Callithrix; species Callithrix jacchus. The sequence continues at coordinate 26,713,798 of NC_133524.1, forward strand.
TGATAAACCTGACAAAAACAAGCAATGGGGAAAGAATTCCCTATTTAATAAAGGGCATCGGGAAAACTGGCTAGCCACATGCAGAAAACTGAAACTGGACCCTTTCTTATACCTTATACAAAAATTAATTCCAGATGGATTAAAGATTTAAACATAAGACCTGACACCATACAAACCCTAGAAGAAAACCTAGGCAATACCCTTCATGACACATGAGCAAAGACTTCATGACTAAAACACCAAAAGCAATGGCAACAGAAGCCAAAATTGACAAATGGGATCTTATTAAACTAAAGAGCTTCTGCACAGCATAAGAAACTATCATCAGAGTGAACAGGCAACCTACAGAATGGGAGAACATTTTTGCTATCTATCCATCTGACAAAAGGCTAATACCCAGAATCTACAAAGAACTTAAAGAAATTTACAAGACAAAAACTAACAACCCCATCAAAAAGTGGTTGAAGGATATGAATAGACACTTTTCAAAAGAAGACATTTATGTGGTCAACAAACATATTTTAAAAAGCTCATCATCACTGGTCGTTAGAGAAATGCAAACCAAAACCACAATGAGATACCATCTTACACCAATTAGAATGGCAATCATTAAAAAATCTGGAGACAACAGATGCTGGAGAGGATGTGGGGAAATACAAACCCTTTTACACTGTTGGTGGGAGTGTGAATAAGTTCAACTATTGTGGAGGACAGTGTGGCGATTCCACAAGGATCTAGAACTAGAAATATCATTTGACCCAGCAATCCCATTACTAGGTATATACCTGAAGGTTTATAAATCATTGTCATAAAGACACATGCACACCTATGTTTATTGTGGCACTGTTTACAATAGCAACAACTTTGCACCAAATGCCCATCAATGATAGACTGGATAAAGAAAATGTGACACATATATACCATGGAATACTATGCAGCCATAAAAAAAGATGACTTAATGTCCTTTGTAGGTACGTGGATGAATTTAGAAACCATTATTCTAGTCCACGACATTTAAAGAAAATAGACTAGACATACAGGAAATAGGAAATAACTATTATTTAGAGAAGTAATGTTTTATGAGGTGAAAAGGGCAGTAAGATTTTCAGATAAGCAGACAAATATAAATGCCCATGAAACAAATAATTATAGCCTGATTTGGGGCAGTAGCAGTCCATAAAAGAAAAAAAGGGACCAATTAAATATCTCATTAGAAGATTTGTTTGTAAGTGAAAAATGACAGGTCTCTCTGGAATTTTGAAATTGAATGACTGGAATGGTAATGATATTAAAAATTGAGAGACCATGGAATACTATGCAGCCATAACAAACAAAAAAATGATGGTTTTCAGATTCATCCATGTACCTACAAAGGACATTAAGTTGTCTTTTTTATGGCTGCGTAGTATTCCATAGTATATATGTGTCACATTTTCTTTATCCAGTCTATCATTGATGGGCATTTGGTGCCAAGTCTTTGCTATTGTAAACAGTGCCACAATAAACATAGGTGTGCATGTGTCTTTATAATAGAATGATTTATAATCCTTTGGGTGTATACCTAGTAATGGGATTGCTGGGTCAAATGGTATTTCTAGTTCGTGTCCTTTGTAGGGACATGGATGAACCTGGAAACCATCATTCTCAGCAAACTGACATAAGAATAGAAAATCAAACACCACATGTTCTCACTCATAGGCGGGTGTTGAACAATGAATACACATGGACACAGGGCATCACACACTGGGGTCTGTGGGGGGGATATATATATATATATATGTATAGGCTTATACATCTAATACATTTAGTAATAATCCTTTAAAACTTACTTCATATTGTATTTGTATTACTTTTTCATGATTATCTCAGACTGGAGTGCAGTGGCACTATCATAGCTCACTGTAACTTTGAGCTCATGGGCTGAAGCAATCCTCCCACCTAAGCTTCCTGAGTAGCTAGAACTACAGGCTACTTTTAATTGTGGATTTTTATTTGATATGAGTCACTGCTTCATTTCATTTCATTTCTGCAAGAAAAGTATACTTTCATTTGTTCATTTGTTTCTTATAACCCTTACAACCTCTGGTGATGACATAATCAAGATGTTAGCAAGGTGTTGAAAATACATTCAAAGACTGCAGCTAAGCAATTACAACAAAAGCAACCTTAGCTTGAAAAAATGATATACCTAATTCCAAATATAATTAACGTAGTGATTGAACAAAAATTATAAAATATCTAGATTCTATGAAATATAAGAATCCTGTTATGGTTTGTCTGTGTCCCCACTCAAATCTCATCCTGAATTTTAGCTCCCATAATTCCCATATATCATGGGAGGGACTTGATGGGAGGTAATTTAATCATGGGGTCAAGTTTTCCCATGGTATTCTCATGATAGTGAATAAGTCTCATGAGATCTGATGGTTTTATAAAGGGGAGTTCCCCTGCACAAGCTCTCTTGCCTGTTGCCATGTAAGGTGTGACTTTGCTCATTTGTCTTCAGCTGGGATTGTGAGGCCTCCCCAGCAGTGTGGAACTGTAAGTCAATTAAACTTTTTTCCTTATTTTTATAAATAACTCATTCTCAGGTATGTCTTTATTAGCAGTGTGAGAACAGACTAACACATCACTGGTCAGTGATGTTACAGTGAGTTTCAAGAGCACTGAGAGGGCAGTGTTGTAACTTCTATGTGTCTAGAAAAGCATTGGTATTTCTAGGTAAAATAGGAACTGCAAAATCAAATCATACCATGAGCAGCAGAGCTTGTGTTAAAAGAGAAAAATCTATTGTTTTTAGATAGAAAGTTTTAAATTAACACTGAGAGATTATTTATACCTTTAAAATAAAACTCTTATGGGACAAAGTTTCAATGTCACTTGAATTCATTGTCTTGTTTAGAATACTAACAAAATGACAATTTAAACCAAAGAGAAAAGCTTATAAATTCAAGAAGACCTAATCGAATTAATAGAGGGATTGACATATTTCAGAAACATTAACTAACTTAGGAAGAACTACAGTAACTCCCAAAACCAGAAAAAGAATATTAGTTTAGAAATTACATGTTTAAACTTTCATTTTAGGTTCACCGGTGTATGTGCAGGTTTGTTATACAGGTAAAATTGTGTCATAAGGGTTTGTGGTACAGATTATTTTGTCATCCCGGTACTAAGCCTAGTACTCAATTGCTATTTTCTCTGTTACTCTCTCTTCTCCCACCCTCCACCTTCCAACAGGCCCCAGTGTCTGTTGTTACTCTCTTTGTGTTCATGAGTTCTCATCATTTAGCTCCCACTTATAAGCAAGAGTAGGTGGCATTTGGTTTTCTGTTCCTGTACTAGTTGGCTAAGGATAATGGCCTTCAGCTCCATACATGTTCCTGCAAAAGAAATAGTCTCTTTTTTTATGACTGCATAGTATTCTATATTTTGTGTCCTCTTCAACGTATTATATCAATGTTTTATAACTTTCACTGTAGAGATATTTTACTTCTTTGGTTAAGTTTATTCCTAGGTATTTTATGTTATTTGTAGCTATTGTAAATTAGATTATGGTCTTGATTTCTTTTTCAGATTGTTTAGTGTTGTCATATAGAAAGGCTACTGATTTTGTATGTTGATTTTGCATCCTGTAACTTTACTGAATTTATCAGTTCTAACTGTTATTTTTGTGGGGTCTTTAGGTTTTTTCAAATATAGGATCACATATTCTACAAATGAGGATAGTTTGACTTTTTCTTTTCCAGTTTGGATGCCCTAAAGGTATTATGTTTTTAATTTCAAGTTCTACTTGTTCATTGCTGGAACATAGAAAAGTAATCAACTTTTGTATATTAACCTTGTATTACACAAGCTTGCTATAATTGCTTACTAGTTCCTGAAATTTTTTTCCAATAAATTACACCAACGCATAGATTGGAAGATGTGATGCGTATGTGTGTGATGAATACATAAGGAAAGCTGCTTACTCTATGTCAGGTTGACTTTAGTTGAAAGTCTTCAAACTTCTTCTCTTCATTTAATTTGTGGCTATTTCCATATTTTCCTCTTACTCAAGGTTATTAAACATTTTTTGATTGCACAATTTATGTAATTGCTAAGCATTGCACAATAAGAGGTGAAAATAGATTCTATCTACCCAGTGGTACAAACTTAGAATTTTATGTCTTTCCATTCAATGTTGTCATCTTTATTGTATATACACTTATTGAATTAGCATGACCTTTTGATCTCAACAATACATCAAACTACTTCTCTGAATTATTATATCAATTTCCAAACAGTTGTTTCCAGGAGTTGGATAATATTCTGTTGAGTTTCGTTAAGTATACTTCTAATGTTAGACATTTAAGTAGTTTCCATTTTCCCATTCTAAACTTATGAAGGTTATCTTAATGCAAAAAAGTTTTATATATATCAAATTTTGCCTTAAGATAGAATATGGTATGTATTAAATTTGTTAGAGAAAAAACAAAACATCCAAGTGTTTCCTCTGGATAGGGCCCTCCGCTTCAGTGGGTTTTTTTTCCCTCCATCCCCATTGTCATTATTTCCAGCCATAAACATTGTTATTTTAGGGTCCTCACCTCAGGGAAGAAGCTCTTCCAAATTGAGCTCTGGCTAGAATGTAATTTTCTCTCATATTCACTCTTAAGGATTGTCTTTGAGTACACTTCACTTTTTGAAGCAGCATGTTTTGGTGAAAGGAGCATGAATCAGCTTGTCATTTGCTTTTCTGTTGTACACAGTCATTGTTTTCTCATCTTTAAAATGAGAAGAACAGCCCCTATCAATAAGGATTGCTGTGGCACTTAACAAGTAACAACATCTATGCCTTCACCCAGCATATATAATGCTAGATATATCTACAGCTCTAATAACATGTAATGAATTACATTCAAGGGCTAATTTATTAAAGAGATACTTTGTAGATCTTTTAGAATAATGCTGTCCGAGAGAACTTTCTATTGTGTTGGAAATGATCTTCACTGTCCAATATGGTAGCCAACAACCACATGTGAATATTGAGCACTTGAAATGTGGTCGCTACAGCTGTAGAACTAAATTTTTAATTATATTTAATTAATTTAAAGTTAACTAGCCATACCTAGCTAGTAGCTACTTCAATTGACCAACACAATTCTAGAGAATATGTCCTTGCTTTTGTTGTTTAAACAATGAATGCCTATATAATGATGGGAATTTCTGCACAGGTAAATTCACTGCTACACCATGAAAGCTGATGAAGGAAATGCTCTGGAACTGAAAGGACTGTGTGAAATACTTCAGTCAGGCTCTTTAAGCAGGTATCTACTTTTTCTCCACATAAATCTGGCACTGGTCTTATAAGTACAGCTACCAGAAAAACTTGATCTTATTAGAGTTACACACAATGTATTCCTCCAACCAAGGTAATTGTCTGGAAAAAAGTTAAATAATGTATGAATAGTTTATTACAAAATAAAAACTAAATATCTGAATGAACCAATTTTATCCTGTTAAATATAAAACTGCATTTTCAGAAAATGAAAAACACAACAAATCTTATCAATAATGAACTATGCTAAACCATTGAATGCTCAGTGATAAACCATCTTGCTTGCTCAGTGAGGCATTCTCTTGAAGCAAAATTGATGGGTGAGATTTAGTTTACATCATACAAAATATACTAATAGGAGCAATGTTCAAACTTAATTGCTAAAAAAGTGACTAAATAATGAATTAAAATGTTAATGTGATTCTACTTTATTTAATGTGTGCCTGCCTAAAATAAGTCAATTTAAAATTCATCTTTAGTAATATTACTAACGACATTGCATTTATAAATGTTGGAAATATTCCACTAAATTTCAGTGGTATAGTTATTACAGTATTATCAATATACACTTGCAATTTATAGAGGCATAGGAAAAACCAGCCACTACATTTTATATAACTAACATATAGGGATTATTGACTTAGCATTGTAGAAGTTGTATATATAACAAAGCTTTGTTAAATACATGTGAACCTCTGATAATATGTTTTACATTATTAATTCTAAATCTATTGATCTAAGATTAGATATAATATAGATTATCAATGAAAGGAAAAATATACCTAATAATCACACTTTTGATAGTATTTTAAATTTAGTAATGCATCATTAAAAACTTCATTTCAGAACAATGACAGGACATGGTCCTCATTCGAATGTTTATTTTCCTTATTAGAGCTGTCCTAATTTGCTATCTGATACTTTTTAAAGAATCTATTAGAAAGTCAACCTGGTTTTATAGAAAAGCAATAAACAAGAACTCAACAGATCTAAGTTTTACCCTTAGTAGTAGACATTCATAATATTTAAAGTCATACTGATTCACATGCTGATTTCAAAAATTAAAAATGATATAACATATATAAAGAATGTGCCATCATTCCTTGAAAATATTAAGGCACCAAAGAAAGCTGTTATTGCTTTAGTAGCAGTAGTGGTGATAGAGGCAGATTACTTTTTCTAATTAGATTCTATGAAAAGTCAAAGAATTGAATGTCAAAAAATTATGCTAAATCAAGTTGATATTTATATCAAAAAATCAAGTACTACCTCACACTAAAACAACAAATAAATTAACTTACAAAGGATCAGAAACCTAAAGGTAAAGCCTACAATCACAAGTTTTATAGAAGGAAACATGCATATATCTTTATAAACTTAAGGTACTAGAAGTTTTCTTAGGACACAAAAAGCATGAATAACAAAAGAAAAAATAGCTCAACTGGATTTCATCAAGACATAGACCTATCATAGAAACTGTCACAGCTCTTGGTTTATTGTGACTAATGGGAATAATGGGGCCTTATATAATAGGTTAGGTGGCTACAGCTTGTCCCATTAACCTCTTTCTTGGAAGTTTCTTCTCAGGAGACATGGGAATTGTGAAAGAGCTGCTTCCTGAACATCTGCACAAAAGTGGATCTGTGTGATATGAAACGTAGACCGGCAGCTATAGACATCTGCCTGAACCCCACATTTCTAAGGAGTCCGAGCCTCTAGTAATCATACCCTTCTCAGGCTGGGCTTGTGAAAGTCTTGGTCAGAAAAATAAGAAATCATCCTTTGGTATCCATGGTGGATTGATTCCAACAACCCTGTAGATATAAAGATCCACAGTTTCTCAAGTTCTTGATATAAAATGGTGTCACTATTCGCAATAGCAAAGCCATGGAATCAACTTTTGAGGTTGCCCATCAATGGTGGATTGGATAAAGAAAATGTGGGACATATATACCATGGAATACTATACAGCCATGAAAAGCAAAAATCATGTCCTTTGCAGCAACATGGATGCAGCTAGAGGCCATTATCCTAAGAAAAATCAATGCAGAAACAAAAACTCAAATTCTGCATGTCTCACTTACAAGTGGAAGCTAAATAACGAGTGTTCATGGACATAAAGATAACAAAAATAAACACTGGGAACTACTAGTTGTGGGGGAAGGAAGGGGCACAAGGATTGGAAAACTAACTACTGGGTATTATGGGGTGATATAGTTTGGATGTGTGTCTTTTCCAAATCTCATGTTGAAATGTGATCCCCAATGTCAGAAGTGGGGCCTAGTAGGAGGTATTAGATTATGGGGACAGATCCCTCATGAATGGCTTAGCATTGTCCCTTTGGTGATGAGTGAGTTCTTGCTTAGTTAGTTCACATGAGATGTGGTTGTTTTAAAAAGTCTGGGACTTCCTCCTTCTCTCTCTTACTCTCTCACCCTTAAATTTCCACCATTATTGTAAGCTTCCTGAGGCCTCACCAGAAACCAAACAGATGCCAGCACCACATATCCTATACAGCCTATGGAACTGTGAGGCAATTAAACTTCTTTTCTTCGTCAATTACCCACTCTCAGATATTTCTTTATAGCAACACAAGAATGGACTAATACTTTAGGTGACAGGATCAGTAATACCCCACACCTCAGTATTACACAATCTACCAAGGTAATAAACCTGCACATGCACTTCCTAAATCTAAAATAAAAGTTGAAATTATTTTTAAAAAATGCAAAAAATGGTGTAGTATTTTCATAAACCCTATGTACATCTTCTCATATACTTTAAATCATCGCAAAATTACTCATAATTCCTAATATGATGTAAATGCTATGTAAATAGTTGTTATGCTGCATTGTTTAGGTAATAATGACAAGAAAATGAGTCTTTATATGTTAAGTACAGATGCAACCTTCTTTTTATTCTTGAATATTTTTAACTCATAGTTAGTGGAATCCACAGATGTGGAACTCACAAATAAGGAGGACTGTCTGTATTTGTAAACTATGAAAGAGTCCTTTCAGTTTGTGTAACATTCATTTGGTAAGACCCTTCATTTTCTCATTATCCCTCTGTAAGAGGTCAATACAACTTAGTAATAACCAGCCAACTCCATTGTGCCTGTATGCATTTTCTTCCCATATCTTAAAAATGCCTAAATGATCATACCAGCAAGAGTATTCTGTTCTGCTGCAACATTCTCCCAGTTCAACACATAAGTGGGAACTCATGTGTTGATGAGTATTTTTAACAAGCTTGCTGATATGCACTGAAACATCACATGCCAAAGGAATATGAGTGGGATATTATCAACATCTGCTACTGACATATAATACTGAATAGGTGTTGGAGTTTAAAAACTGAATTACTGAATGACTATGTAGGCTTGGAAGATAACTTTCATATTTGTTTGAGGGATTATTTGAGTTCCCATGTGGAATGGACTTTAGCTTTTTTCTTTTTTGGTCAATCTGACTTTCAAGTTGAATGATGGCTATAGACATGGGATTCCTCACCACAAATCTCCTATAGTGTCCTAGTTCTCAGTGACCCTCAAATGTACCTTACTTTAATAAATACACACCTTGAAGAAAATTGTACCTGTGTGTCCTTAAATTTCTGGAATCCTTCAAATAATATAAAATAAAATGTTTACCATTTTATGATAGTAATAATCAAAATAGAAGGTTATATTCTATCAATGATCATAGTAAGTGCAAGCTATTTTAGGAGAAAACTATAAGAACAAACAAAAGCAAGCATTTTTGGTAATTTCTTCTATGGATTTTTCAAAAGAGAGACTAAATTATACCTTGACTAACTACTAAATATTTAATAACTGCAGGGCTCTTTCAGTGTACATTCACACTACCTTGTCATCATGCTGATGAAATTTGCTAAACAAGTACTGCTTAAGAGGATTTTGCATTACTAAGAGAAAAAGGTAACCCATAATACAAATCATTAAACTGCAAGAGAAGCAGGTCTGTTGTTAATACTTACAAAATTGATGTATACTGCTTGATATCCTAGAGTCAATAGAGAAACTTTGTAGCACTTAGCTATGAAATAAACCCTTTATCTTGCTGTCCTGTATATTTCCTTTTCTATGGCTCATAGATATCTGAATAGTTGGTCTTCATATTTCTGCAGCATATAGATATCTGAGAAGAGTCCATACAATGTTCAACAAATATTATCTACTGTTAATAAAAATTGATTGTATCCATATTCAACCTTACAAAATTAACAAGAGTGCCCTAGAATTGTGCTCATGGTGGAATAAATAATACACCAGTGAATCAGATTGTGAATATTAAGACAATTACCATGCTTGAAGCAACTATGGGGACTGCCAATATCTACACAAATGTGTCTTTAGAAATAGCTTTAGTTGTAAAAGCTCCATGGCATAAGGCAGCCCCAATGCCTTTCTTTCAACAGATCTCGCTCTCAAAAAAAATCGTTCTTTAATAAACCATTATATCTACTATAGCTCACTTTCATCTTAATTACATAATTTTTACTTTTTATAAATAGCCATATAATGTCTCTCCAAATGAGAAGAAGAATACAAAGTGCTATGGTTTTAATGTGTTCCCCAAAGTACATGTGATGAGAACTAGATTCATAGTGTGGTAGTGTTGGGAGGTGAGACCTAATAAAAGGTGTTTTCATCATGAGGGCATAACTCTTATGAATGTATTAATGTCATTATTATAGGAGAGGGTTTGTTATCATGGGAGTGGGTTGCTTCCAAAGGGATTAGTTTGGTCCCCACTTGTTCTCTCTCTCAAACTCTGTTTGCTCTTCCATCATGGAATGTGAAGCAAGAAAGCCCTTACACGATACCAAGTCAACAAATATCAGTTATTTATGCAGTATCCAGTCTGTGGGATTGTGACAGCACAAAATGAACTAACACGCAAGACTACCTCATTCATTACGACCCCATTCACATAGGTTAAAGAAAATAATCAAAGTAGTGCTGACCAAACAAGAACTCTCTCCATTGCCATTTCTCTGAAAGTCCCAATGCCTGCATCAGACCCAGTGTTTGGACTCATAATGTTCCTTTAGAAGCCTCATGTAACTTGGACTCTGATAGTCAAGAATGGAGGGTCTGAATACAAGCAGGCCTGATTCAAACCCTCATTCTTCCAAGCTTATCATCTGACTGACCATGAGTGCATGAATTAAGTTCTCTAAGTTTTAGTATCTTAAGCAACAAAATGCAAATAATACTGTACAGTGTTAATAACGGCTGGTGTGAGGATAAAGTGTGATAATTATTGTTATGTCTGGCTTATCTTAAATTCTAAAACTGTTACCTAATTTAATTTTTAAAATATTAAGCATTTCCTATTCTTTTCTAGTATGTGCCTCCTCCACAGAGAAGAGCCAGAAAGGTGAGTAGACACATTTTGACCAGACGGTCTAGGATAGAACATTTGGATTCACCAGAGAAGAGATGGGAAGAGATGATAAGGACAGTGTTTTAGGTAGCTTGCCCTGCTGGGAACTGGCTCCTGGACACAGGGAAACAGCAAGAGAGAAATAACGAGGGCTCTGAAACAGGCTTTTATGATCTTGGCTATAGGAGGAACCCTTGACCCACAAGGGCCTTGTTCCTGAAATCTGGAGCTGCATAAAGATTGCACAGAGATGTTACTCCAGAAAGGGAACCCACACAGAATCCCACACACATCCAAGCCTGGAGCAGCCTCAGCTGGAAGCCATTTTGAAAGCCCAGATGCCAGGGATTTATGGACATGGCTGCAGCCACTACAGTGCTACCAGGAAGGACAGGGGAAAACAGGCTCACTCGTTCACACTTGGGAGAGTACTTGCTGCTCTGCCAGGAGCTGGTGTTGAGACGGAGATGTGAGTGGACCAAACTCTGCACAGCTTCTTGCTCAAGCTGCTTGCCCAGGTGGTGTTCCACCCTCCCTGGCCCCAGGCCCAAAGTAATATTTTGAGAGTTTAACTCTGGGCTGCACCCTGCCATTGGCCTAAGCTTTGATGTAGCTGCAGCCACTGCCCAGCCAAGAAGGGAGAGGGAGACCAGGCCATCCCATGCACATCTGGGACAACATCCACTGCTCTTAAGTCAGACTGAGATGCAAACCACACTCTTCACATTTATTTTTTGCCACATTGCTTGCTCGAGAGGGGCCCTACCCTCCCAAGTTACAAACCCATAGCTGATAACATTCTGAGAGTTCAGAGACATTGTTTGGTGACATGGTATTGTAGTCTGGGGCCAGAGATTGGAATGCTTCCTCTGGAATGCGGGGAGAGTCGCTACAGCCAGAATTGAGCAGTGAGTGTGGAGAATGCCTCAGCAGCAGATGCTGGAATTAGGCACTCTCCCATCACAGGACTAGAGAGTGATGAGAGATGCTGAAGCTGAGGTTTCTCCTGGGCAGCCAGACTTGCAACCAGTGACAGTTTTGCAACCTGGAACCATTTTGTGTGTGTCATTGCTGGATGCCCCAGCCTGTTCCCTTAGTCAGCTGGGGGACACTGCCCCACTAGCTCTGAGGAGTGGAAAGCAGGTAGACGCCACTCTTTGGAAATCTATCCCTCAACATGGTTCATCCTTAAGGGATGGGGTAGCACAGCCCACCAAAGCCCAGTTTGAGTCAAAGGAAATGCAAACATGATGCTGGCCACTGAAGGGGTCACCACCAAAGCCCAGGAACGAATGTGGAGATGGGGGGTTATTTCACTCCCCCCCCATCCCTCCTTGGTGCACTGTCATGGACTCAGCAGTGGCTCTTCCTGTGTAGACCCTAGGAGTGTTGGCTAAGAGTCCACCTCTCCAACGGCTTCTCCAGCAGCTCCACCGTCACTAAAGGTGAATGCACCTTAGGGGACAGTGTTTTTTGTCCTCCATTGCCTCTGCCCCACCTTAACATGCTGGCTCTTACTCCTATGAGCCATCTCCTGGAAGCAGGCTAAATTACGTCAACAAATGAAATTAGATTGCTGCAACAAGCAATGTCTGAGAAAGCCACTGCACAAACCTAACTTCAACCATGGAACACGGACATAGTCTTAGCATATTGAAAGTATGCAGAAATAAAGCCAATTGATCATATTCATTACATAATGCAGTCATACTACCAAAGGAGAAAAGAGTAAGACATCAAGAAGCCCCATTCTAACAATAACAATTTTTTTTAAAAAGCATCAGCTCTTTGAGATAAGAAGGAACCAGCACAAGAACTCCAGCAATGCAAAAAGCCAGAGTGTTTAATCACCTCCAGAGGATCCCATTAACACCCAAACAATGAATCCTAACCAAAGTCAAATATATGAAATGACAGATATAGAATTCAGAATATGAAGGACAAAGAAACTCAATAAGATCCAAGAGAAATCCAACACAAAAAAGTCAGAAAAATGATCCAAAATTTGAAATATAACATAGCTACACTAAGAAAGAAACACACAGAATGTCTTGAATTTAAAAATTCACTTCAGGAATTTCAAAATATGATCATAAATCTTAACAAATGAGTAGACCAAACAGAATGAAAAAATTCAGAGTTCAAGGATTGGTCCTATGAATTGACTCAGTAGAACACTAAAGAAAAAAGAATAAAATGAACAAATCCTTTAAGAAATATAAGATTATGCTAAGTGACCAAATCTGTGACTTATTGGCATTCCTGAGACAGAAGAAAAGAAGATAAGCAACGTAGAAAACATATATGAAGATATAATTCAGGAAAATTTCCCCAATCTTCCTAAAGGGGTTAACATACAGCTAGAAAAAATCTGGGGAACTCCTATGAGATACTATATAAAGACAATGATCCCCAAAGCACTTAGTCATCAGACTATCCAAGGTCAATGTGAAAGAAAAAGTTGTTAAGTAAGCAAGAGAAAAGGGTCCTATCACCTGTAAAGGGAAATCCATCAGACTAACAGTGGATGTGTCAGCAGAAATCTTACAAGCCAGAAGAGATTGGGGGCCCATTTTCAGCATTCTCAAAGAAAAGAAAAGCTAGCCAAGAATTTCATATCTGAACAAACTATGTTTTATAACTAAATGGAAAATAGTCTTTCCAAAACAAAAAATTACTAAGGGAATTCATCACCATCAGACCAGCCTTACAAGTGATGCTTAATTCTGAACATGAAAACAAAATAATGGTACTTGCTACCATAAAAGCACATGCAAACACAGAGCCCAGGAAGCCCAAAGGCAACTTTGTGGTCGAGACTACAAAACAACTAGCTAACAACATAAATTGATACAAAACTACACATACCAATATTAACCTAAAAAGTAAATGACCTAAATGCTCCACTTAAAAGACATAGAGTGACAAATCGGATTTTTAAAAGCAAGACTCATTCTTCACTGTCTTCAAGAAACTCATGTCACATGTAATGGCACCCACAGGCTCAAAGTAAAAGGATGGCAACAGATTTATCACAACCAATAGAAAACAATAAAGAGGCCACTAATCTTATATCAGATAAAACAGACTTTAAACCAACAATAGTTTTTAAAAAAAAGAACAAAAGGGGCATTATGTAATCATCAAAGGTTCAACTCAGAAAGAAGACTTACCTATCCTAAATATATATTCAACCAATATTGGAGCACCTGTATTTATAAAATAATTACTTCTAAACCTAACAAAAGACTTTAACAGCCAGATAGAAAAGGGTTGGGGGGGGGGGGGCTTCAAAATCCTACTGACAGCATTAGACAGATCATTGTGGCAGGAAACCAACAAAGAAATTCTGTTCTTAAATTCAATTCTTGACCACTTAGACCTAGTAGGCATCTTCAGAATACTCCACCCAATAACCATAGAGTATACATTCTTCTCATCTACACATGAAACATATTCTAGGATTGACCACATGCTCAATCATAAAGTAAGTCTTAATAAATTCAAAAAATCTGAAATCATGCAAAGCATCATCTGTGATCACAGCGAACAAAAATGGAAATCAACACCAAAAGGAATTCTTAAAAAGAAAACCACACAAGTACATGGGAACTAAACAACTTGGTTCTAAATGACTTTTGAGTAAACAACAAAATTAAGGCAGAAATAAGTTCTCTGAAAAAAAATGAAAATAGACACACAACATACCAAAACCTATGGGATATGGCAAAAGCTGTGCTAAGAGAAAAGTTTATATTGTTATGTGTCCACATTAAATATAAACATCTCAAGTTAATGATCTAATATCACATCTAGAGGAAGTAGAAAAGAACAATCTCAACCTAAAGTTAGCAAAAGAAATTACTAAAATCAAAGCAGATCTAAATGAAATTGTGACCCAAAAATTCATACAAAGGATTGAGATGAAAAGTTGGTTTGTTGAAAGGATAAACATGATTAATAGATAATTAGATAGATTAACAAAGAAAAATAATAGATCTAAGTAAGCACAATCAGAAATGCTAAAGGTGACATCACAACTGTTATCACAGAAATACAAAAGATCATCAGAGGGTACTGTGGACACCTCTATGCACACAAACTAGAAAATCAAGGAGAAATTGATAAATTCCTGGAAACACACAAACTTCCAAGATTGATCCAGGAAGAAACGGAATTCCTGAACCAACTAATAATGAGTAAAAAATTGAATCAGTAATTAAAATAAATCTACCAACCAAAACATGGTATGGACCAGGTAGATTCACAGCTAAATTCTACCAGACACACAATGAAGAACCGGTACAAATTCTACTGAAACTATTCCAAATATCGAGCAGAAGGGACTCCTCACTAACCAAAATCTGGCAAAAAAACAACACCTACACCAAAATCTGGTAAATATACAACAAAATAAGAAAACTACAGGTCACTATCCCTGATGAACGTAGATGTAAAAATACTCAACAAATTCTAGCAAACCAAATCCAGCAAAACATCAAAAAGTTAATTCACCATGACCAAGTGGGCTTAATTCCTGGGAAGCAAGGGTGGTTCAACATATGAAAATCAATAAATCTAATTCACCACATAAGCAGAATTGAAAACAAAAAACATCTGATCATCTCAGTAGACACAGAAGAGGCCTTTTGAAAAGAATCCAATATACCTTCGTGATTAAAACCCTCAACACACAAGGCATCAAAAGAATATACCTCAAAATAAGAGCCATCTAGGACAAACCCACAGCCAACATCATACTGAATGAGCTGAAAGCCTTTCTCCTAAGAAATGGAACAGATAAAGATGCCCACTCTCACCACTCCTATTCAACACAGTACTGGAAGTCCTACCCGGAGCAATAAGGCAAGAGAAATACATAAAAGGCACCCAAATGGGAAAAAAGGAAGTCAAATTATCTGTCTTCATTGATTCTATGCCTAGAAAACACTAAAAATTCTATGAAAAAACTCTTACAACTGATAACTTCAGCACTCTCAGCATACAAAACCAAGTACAAAAATCAGTAGCATTTCTATTCACCAATGATGGTCAAGCTGAGAATCAAATCAGGAATGCTATCCCATTGTAAATAGCCACACACACACACACACACACACACACACACACACACACACAAACTACCCAGAAATAAATACATTTAACCTAGGAGGTGAAATATCTCTATGAGGACAACTACAGAACACTTCTAAATGAAATTATAGATGACACAAACAAATGGAAAAACATTCCATGGATCATGGATTCAAAGAATAAATATTGTTAAAGTGTCCATACTGCACAAAGCAATCTACAGATTCAATGGTATTTCTATCAAATTAATAATATCATTTTTCACAGAATTGGAAAAAACTATTCTAAAATTTACATGGAACCCCAAAGAGCCTGAATAGTAAAGGAAATCCTAGACAAAAAGAATGAAGCTGGGGACATCACATTACCTGACTGGAAACTATACTATAAGGCTACAGTAACCAAAACAGCATGGTACTGGTGCAAAAATATATGCATAGACCAGTGGAACAGAATAGTGCCTCCTGCAATAAAGCTGAACACTTATAACTGATCTTCAACAAAGCTGACAAAAATAAACAATGCGGAAAGGACTCCCTATTCAATAAATGGTACTGGGATAACTGGCTAACCATATGTAAAAGAATGAAACTGGACTGCTACCTTTTACCATATACCAAAATTAATGTAAGATGAATTAAATCCTTAAACATAAGATCTCAAACCATACAAATCTCAGAAGAAAACCTCGGAAATATTCTTCTAGATGTTCAGCTTCTGCAAAGTATTTATGATGAAGACCCTGAAAGTAAAGGTGACAAAATCAAAAACAGGCAAATGGGACTTAAATTAAAGAGCTTCTGCACAACAAAGAAACTATCAAGAGTATATACAGACAACCCACAGAATGGGAGAAAATATTTGCAAACTATGCATCTAGCAAATGACTAAAATCCAGAACCTTTAAAGAACTTAATAAAATCAATGAGAAAAAAAATAACCCCATATAAAAAGTGGGCAAAGGACATAAACAGACACTTCTCAAAAAAAGACATATAAGTGACTAACAGACATAAAAATAAAATCACTAAGCATCAGAGAGATGCAAATGAAAACCACACTGAGGTACCATCTCACACCACTCACAATGACTATGACTACAAAATAAGAGAATAACAGATGCTGGTGAGGCTGTGGAGAAAAGGGAACATTCATACAATGGTGGTAGCCACATAAATTAGTTCAGCCACCATGGAAAGCAGTTTAGAGATTTAACAAAGAACTAAAATGAGAATTGCCATTCAACCCAACGATCTCATTATTGAGTATATCGAGGAAAAAAATTTATTTAAATAAACAAATAAAATAAATACATATACATTACAGAATACCATGCAGCCATAAAAAAGAATAAAATTGTTAGAGTAGGTAGGTAGGCAGATGTGAGTGGGGGAGGAAAGTTCCCCTCCCACCCAGGAATGTCAGGCAGCCATCAGATGATGGTCAGGTGGTTATTAAACAGTCTCACCAAAACAAGTGGTCACAGCTGGCACCAGGGAACCACAGGCTCCCAACAGATAGAAAACACCTGAAGCTGGTGATCAGCAGCTTCTCAATAAGATCTCAGGAGTTGTGTGAAGAGGCTCAAGCATGCACACTAAGAGGCAAAATAGTGGAGTTTAACCAGAATATGACCTCCCTCTAGGAACACTAGATTGATAAGGAAAAATCACCTCAAGTGAGCACCCACAAAATTTCAGTAAACACACTGCACATGTGGTCCCTCTCAAGAGCTGGCAGGCCACCATACATTCGAACAGACTGCTCCAAGGGAAGAATGAAGGGAGAAGTAACACAAACCCTGGAACCATGTCAATGTATAAAACCCCAAGGCAAGGGCCAAATGGGTACTTGGATCTCTTAAGTCACTTGCTTGGCCCTCTTCCAAGTATACTTTACTTCCTTTCACTCCTGCTCTAAAACTTGCCCCAATCTCTCCCTCTGACTTAAACCTATTTCTGTCCCTCAGCTAAATATTCTTTCCTCTGAGGAGGCCAGGATCAAATTTGCTGCAGACTCATCAAATTTGCTGCTCCCAACAAAATCTTGTCCTTTGCAGCAACTTGGACGCAGTTAGAGGACATTATCCTCAGTGAATTTATACAGGAACAGAAAACTATTGCATATCCTCACTTATAACTAGGAGTTAAACATTGGGTACAATCAGACACAAAGATGGGAACAATAGACACTGAGGATTCCAAAAGGGAGGGAGGGAGTGGGTCAGGACTGAAAAACTCTCTACTGAGTGCTTTGTTGCTACTTTGGTGGCGAAATCATTAGAAGCCCAAACTTCAGCATTACAAATACACACATGTAACAAGACTGAACATATACGCTTTTAATCTACAATATTTTTTAAAAAAGAAAAAACCTTACATTTTAAAATAGATAACTTAACTTGAGAAGCCCTGAAATTCTTTTCCCAAAAATAAGGAAAATAATTTAGACAACTCTTCGATAGAGACATGATGCAAGTCACCTTTTTAACTTTATTACCAACAGTGATAATTTCATACAGAAAATTTAAAAGGAATCAAACACATATCCTATCACTCCCCATATCCTGTTTGGATTTTATACAAAGTAATCAAGTATTTCTGTTAATTTGAGAAATTTAAATTGACTATCTGCCAATACTCTTGACTATTAATTTAGTAGAAGCTTTCCTTTATTATTGTAAAAGTACAATATTGTTTCAATGTTGATTGTTGTGAGATATTTAATTTTCTATCTACTCAAAAGAAAGCATTGTAGATCTAGTGGACAAAAAGCCTCATTAAGCTCTGAAACTAAATCTCAACTGCAAACAAGTTGGCTTAATCCTATCTCTAAGATTTTCATCTTCAAGTGACCTAACAAAGATTGATATATACTTAGAGTATAATTATTCAGCTGAGAATAGATATTGATAAAGAATATTATTTTAAAAATTGTGGCCAGGCGTGGTGGCTCATGCTTGTAATCTCAGCACTTCGGGAGGCTGAGCAGGCGGAGGTCAAGGTTCGAGACCAGCCTGACCAACATGGTGAAACCCCATCTCTACTAAAAATACCAAAATTAGCCAAGCATGGTGGCGTGTGCCTGTAATCCCAGTTACACAGGAGGCTGAGGCAGGAGAATTGCTTGAACCCAGGAGGCAGAGGTTGCAGTGAGCCAAGATCCCACCACTGCAGCCTGAGCTAGAGAGAGACTCTGTCTCAAAAAAAAAAGAAAAAAAAATCCTACCAGATACTAAAGGTGAAATACCTCATTACTTCAAACCAAGGATTCTCAGATTCTAACACAAGATGGAAAATATCTTCCCAGGGGTCAGGGCCAAGATGACTGACTAAAAACAACAGCAATCTGAGGCCACCATTGAAGAAAAACCATAATAAGCATGTGAATCCTTACCAGCAACCAAGCTATCCAGGTTCTCTCCTCAGAACTGAGTAGGAGACTGGTGAGATCCACGGAGAGGAAGGAAGAGCAGTGTGGTGCGGTGTCCCACCTGAGAGCCACAAAGGGCAGGGGAGCCCCCATCCCCAGTGAAGGGGGAGCAGTGAGTGAGTGTGCTACCCAGCTGGGTAAACTATGCTTTTTTCCACAGAACTGTGCAACCCACAGATTGGAAGATTCCACGTGCAAACACACACCACTGGGGCCTAGCGTCCTAACTCCCGCGCCATGCAGATTCTCAACAGCCTCTCAGCTGGAATCTGCTTAAGCCTACTGAGCTCCCTTGGGGAGGGGTTAGCAGTGCCACAGCTGAGGCTGCCTGTGGTCTAAGCCATTTGAGCTCCTTGGGGGAGGGGAAGCAGCCAGCACTGGGACTGATAACTGCCTAACGCACTAAGCTTTCTGGGTAGGTGAAGGGTGGCACTCATCTCTATAGCTCCAAGCTGTGTTTTTTCCCTGCAGGAGCCAGGGAGGCTGGATGGCTTTGTCCCAAGACATGTCCCACACAGCCCAACACACTGGCTGTGGCAGACTGCAGCCAGAGTGCCTCTTCAGGCCTGACCTTGACATATCCTTCTTCACTGGATGGGAATTACCTGCAGAAACCCCAATAACTTCAGCCAGAGGCTCAGGGATAGAACCCAGAGCTCCCGTGACCTGAGACCCTAGAGGGAGGGATAGCCACAGTCTAGCTACCCCTAGAAGATGAGATGGATGAATTGATAGAAGTAGGCTTCAGAAGATGGGTAATCAAAAACTACAGTGAGCTAAAGGAGCATGTTCTAACTCAATGTGAAAAAGCTAAGAACCTCGATAAAATGTTAGAAGAGTTGTTAACCAGAATAACCAGTTTAGAGAGGAACATAAATGACCCAGTGGAGCTGAAAAACACAGCATAAAAACTCGAGTATCGATAGCTGAATCAACCAAGTGGAAGAAAGGATATTAGAGTTTGAAGACCAACTTGCAAAATAAAGCATGCAAACAAGACTAGAGAAAAAACAACGAAAATGAATAAACAATGTCTCCAAGAAATATGGGACTTCAATAAAAGACTGAACCTATGATTGATTGGAATACCTGATGGAGATGGGTAGAATGGAAACAAGCTGGAAAACACACTTCAGGATATTATCCAGTAGAATTTCCCCAACCTAGCAATATAGACCAACATGCAAATTCAGGAAATACAGAGAACACCACTAAGATACTCCATGAGAAGATTAACCCCAAAAAACATAATCATCAGATTCTCTAAGGTTGAAATGAAGGGGAAAATATTAAGGGCAGCCAGAGAGAAAGGCCAGGTCACCTAAAAAAAGGTATCCCATCAGACTAACAGTGGACTTCTCAGCAGAAACTCTACAAACCAGAAGATACTGCAGCCCAATATTCAACTTTCTTAAAGAAAAGAATTTTCAACCCAGATTTTTATGTACAGTCAAACTAAGCTTCATAAGTGAAGGAGAAATAAAATCCTTTCCAGATAAGCAAATGATGAGGGATTTTCTTACCACAAGGCCTGCCTCGCAAGAGCTCCTGAAAAATGTACAAAATATGGAAAAGAAAAATGGGCACTAGCCACTGCAAAAACACACGAATTATAAAGATCAATGACACTATAAAGAAACTGCATCAACTGCTGTGCAAAATAACCAGATAAGATCATGATGACAGGATCACACTCACACATAACAATACTAAACTTAGATGTAAATGGGCTGAATGCCCCAATTAAAAGACACAGAATGGCAAATTGGATAGAGTCAGGACCCAGCTTATGTGGAATGAAACAAAAAATAAAGGGATGGAGGAAAATTTACCAAGCAAATGGAAAGCAAAAAAAAAAAAAAAAAAAAGAAAGAAAGAAAAACAGGGGTTGCAATCCTAGTCTCTGACAAAACAGACCTTAAACCAACAAAGATCATAAAAGACAAAGAAGGGGATTACGTAATGGTACAGAGAACAATTCAACAAGAAGAGCTCAGTATTCTAAATACACATACACCCAATACAGGAGGACCCAGATTCATAAAACAAGCTCTTAGACACCTACAAAGAGACTTAGACTCCCATACAATAATAGTGGGAGATTTTAACACCCCACTGTCAATATTAGACAGATCAATGAGACAGAAAATTAACAAGGATATTCAGGACCTGTACTCAGCTCTGGATCAAGTGGACCAAATAGACATTTACAGAACTCTCCACCCCAATTTAACAGAGTATACATTATTCTCAGTGCCACATGACTCTTATTCTAAAATTGACCATATAATTGGAAGTAAAACACTCCTCAGCAAATGTAAAATAACTGATATCGTAACAAACAGTATCTCAGACCACAGTGCAATCAAATTAGAACTCAGGATTAAGAAACTCACTCAAAACCAAACACTTGAATCAAAATTGAAAAAGCTGCTCCTGAATGACTTCTGGGAAAATAATGAAATTAAGACAGAAATCCAAGTATTTATTTGAAGCCAATGAGAACAAAGAGACAACATATCAGAGTCTCTGGGACACAGTGAAAATGGTGTTAAGAGGGAAATATATAGCACTAAATGCCCACATCAGAAAGATCTAAAATTGACGCCCTAACATCACAATGAAAAGAGCTAGAGAACCAAGAGCAAACTAATCTGAAAGCTAACAGGAGGCAATACATAAGATCAGAAAAGAATTGAAGGATATAGAGACACAAAAAACCCTCTAAAAAAATCAACAAATGCAGGAGCTGGTTTTTTGAAAAACTTAACAAAATAGACTGCTAGCTAAATTAATAAAGAAGAAGAAGAATCAAATAGACACAATAAAAAAATGACAAAGGTGATATCACCACTTACCCCAAAGAAATACAAACCATGATCAGGGAATACTATAAATACCTCTATGCAAATAAACCAGAAAATCGAGAAGAAATGGATAAATTCCTGAACACTTACACTTTCCCAAGACTAAACCAGGAAAAAGCCGAATTCCTGAATAGACAAGTTCTGAAATAACAAGTTCTGAAATTGAGGCAGTCATTAATAGCCCACCAAACAAAAGAAACCCAGGACCAGGTAGTTTCACAGGCAGATTCTACCAACTGTACAAAGAGGAGCCAGTACCATTCCTTCTGAAATATTGCAAACAGTTGAAAAGGAGGGACTCCTCCCTAACTCATTTTATAAAGCCAGCATCATCCTAATACCAAAAACCGGGAAGAGTCACATCGACAACAACAAAAACTTCAGGCCAATATCCCTGATGAACATAGATGCAAAAATCCTCAATAAAATACTGGCAAACCAAATCCAGCAGCACATCAGAAAACTTGTCTACCATAATTAAGTCAGCTTCATCCCTGGGATGCAAGGCTAGTTCAATATATGCAAATCAATATACGTAATCTATTGCATGAACAGAACCAAAGAAAGAAACCACATGATTATCTCTATAGATGCAGAAAAACCTTTGATAAAATTCAACATCCTTTCATGTTAAAAACGCTCAATAAGCTAGGTATTGAAGGAACATATCTCAAAATAATAAGAGCTATTTATGACAAAACCACAGCCAGTATCTTACTGAATGGGCAAAAGCTGGGAGCACTCCCTTTAAAAACCAGTACAAGACAAGGGTGCCCTCTCTCACTACTCCTATTTAACATAGTATTGGAAGTTCTGGCCAGGGCGATTAGGCAAGAAAAAGAAATTAAGGATATTCAAATAGGAAGAGAGGAAGTCAAATTGTCTCTGTTTGCAGATGACATAATTTTATATTTAGAAAACCCCATCATCTCAGCTCAAAATCTCCTTAAAGTAATAAGCAACTTCAGCAAAGTCTCGGGATATAAAATCAATGTGCAAAAATAAGAAGCATTCCTATACACCAACAATAGACAAGCAGAGAGCCAAATCATAATTGAATTCCTATTAATGATTGCTATAAAGAGAATAAAATACCTAGGAATACAGGTAAAAAGGGATGTGAAGGACCTCTTCAAGGAGAACTACAAACCACTGTTCAAGGAATAAGAGAGGACACAAAGAAATGGAAAAATATCCCATTCTCATGGAGAGGAAGAATCAATATTGTGAAAATGGCCAAACTTCCCAAAGTAATTTATAGATTCAATGCTATTCCTATCAAACTACCATTGACATTCTTCACAGAATGAGAAAAACATACTTTAAAACTCATGGAATCAAAGAAGAGCCCATATAGCCAAGACCATCATAAGCAAAAAGAACAAAGCTGAAGGCAACATACTACCTAACTTCAAACTATACTACAAGGCTACAGTAAGAAAAACATCATGATACTGGTACCAAAACAAACATATAGACCAATGAAACAGAACAGAGACCTTAGAAATAACACCATACATCTACAACCATCGGATCTTTGACAAACCTGACAAAAGCAAGCAATGGGGAAAGGATCTCCGACTCAATAAATGGTGCTGGGAAAACTGGCTCGCCAAATGCAGTATTCTAAAACTGGTCCCCTTCCTTACACCTTATACAAAAATTAACTTAAGATGGATTAGAGACTGAAATGTAAAACCCTAAACCATAAAAACCCTAGAAGAAAACCTAGGCAATACCATTCAGGACATAGGCATGAACAAAGACTTCATGACGAAAAGACCGAAAGCAATTGCAACAAAAGCCAAAATTGAGAAATGGGATCTAATTAAACTAAAGAGCTTCTGCACAGCAGAAAAAGAAAAAAGAAAAAAAGTAAAAAAATTATCATCAGAGTGAACATGTGAACTACAGAATGGGAGAAAATTTTGGCACCATATCCATATGAAAAAGGTCTAATATCCCAAATTTACAAGAAACTTAAACACATTTAAAAGAAAAAAAAAACAGTCTCATCAAAAAGGGAGCAAAGGATATGAACAGACACTTCTCAAAAGAGGATATTTACAATACCAAACAACATATGAAAAAAAGCTCAACATCACTGATTATTAGAGAAATATAAATCAAAACCACAAAGAGATACCATCTCATACCAGTCAGAATAGTGATTATTAAAAAGTGAAGAAACAATAGATGCTAGAGCGGATGTGGAGAAGTAGGAATGCTTTTACAGTGTTGGTGAGAATGTAAATTAGTTCAACTATTGTGGGAGACAGTATGGTGATTCCTTAAAGATCTAGAACCGGAAATACCATTTGACCCAGCAGTACCATTACTGGGTATATACCCAAAGGAATATCAATTATTTTACTATAAAGAAACATGCACACATATGTTTATTGCAACAACATTTACAACAGCAGAGTCATGGAACCAACCTAAATGCCCATCAATGATAGACTGGATAAAGAAAATGTGGTACATATGCACCACGGAATACTATGCCGCCAAAAAATGGAACAAGATTATGTCCTTTGCAGGGACGTTGATGAAGCTGGAAGCCATCATCCTCAACAAACTAACACAGGAACAGAAAACCAAATACCACATGTTTTCACTCATAAGTGGAACAATGAGAACACATGGACATAGGGAGGGGAACAACACACACCAGGACCTGTTGCGGGGTGGGAGGCGAGGGAGGGAAATTAGGGGATGGGTCAATAGGTACAGCAAATCATCATGGCACACATATACCTATGTAACAAACCTGTATGTTCTGCACATGTATCCTGGAACTTACAGTAAAATTAAAAAACGCTTCCCATTATCTTCTCTATATCTGCCCATTCCCCCCATGCCACCCTGAACTGCCTGGCTCTCATTAACCACTATTTTGCACTCTGTTTCTATATATTTGATTTTTTAGGACATCTTTGTATGGATGCAGGAATAAAAAACATAAAATTGGCTGCTAACATCCATAATGTATAAACGAAACAAATCAATGTTTGTGGCATATGTTTTTATCCTTCTCAAATACATCCCCAATCTGCTCACTGATGCTTATAAAATGTAATTCCTCTAATATGAAAATGGTTAGCATTTCATATAAGTAAATAAATTATATTGTGCATGCAGTGCACAGAGTATTCTATGACATGATTTCCATATGTTAACTAATTTTGCCCTCATATTACCCAGTGAATATATATTGTTATTATCCCCATTTTACATATTTGGAAACTAAGGCAACCATAGAATAAGCGGATTGTCTGAGGTTGCAATAATTAAAGGTAGAATGATATAATGAGAGTAACAATGATAATATTAGGTAACAGTATTGCTAGCTACCATTTACTGAATCCTTATGTAAGAATTAAACATTCAAGTTTACATTTAATTATCACAATATTGCTATAAAGCAGACCTTATTTCCAGAAATAAATAGGTTCTGAGAAGTAAATAAATTTTCTTATGTTCCCCCAGCTGATTAGGTAGCATAACTGGGATTAAAATGCACATCCTTCTGACGCTAAGGCTGATCTCTTTCAATGATGAGGCATTTTATTTCAGCAAATAATACTAATAGTAACACATTGACCTAATTCACTCTACAGTTTGAGTAATGAGAATCAAATTTTTCTCTGAAATTAGATTTTTAAATAGCACTGTAGTGAATATGAAGGAATTGAGTGAAAAAGAAGACATCTCACAAAGCCTGTGGACTCTGTTCTTTGTGGCCATCAAAACAAGTCCACATATTTGCCACTGATATTTAGATCTATCCTCTGATCTATTTGTGCATATTTAGGTAAGAAGTGTTGTTTTTTTTTTAATGGGATAGATCCTAACAGTTTGCTTTATTCTCCTGCTTATCATTTTACATTTTTCATTATTTTTAAAATAATGAATGTCCTTTACTTATATCTTTAAAATCACTTCTAGTATATATCTTCTATTTTAGTACTACAAACTGCCATTGCTTATAGCCTTGAGCCTGGAATCAAGAGACATATGTTCTGTTCATCGATCAATATTGACTAACTACACAGAGCCAAATTCTCCAAATGAAAAACAAATAATAGATGTTACATCATGCCAATATTTCATGTACACTTTAACGTTTACCTAGTTATTTGGGAAGTGCTAAACAATTGACAGAGGTTTTCACTTTTTATCTTGTTAACAACCTGTAGGCTGTCATTTGAGATAGTGAAAGGCTCATTTCTATCTATTTAATCAGCAATAAACGGGTATGACATTCACACACAAAATACCTATCAGAGTTTTGGCTTAGAAGATGTCATATAAGTAGAAAATAATGAATTGTTTTAGCATATAAGTTCTAAACATAGTCCTATATATTATCCAGTGGAAATGCATGCTTTGAACAAGTTATAATATTGAGTGATATAAATGTAAAGTAAAATAATATTGTCTGGAATTTTAATTTTTATTCTATGTTGGAATGAATTCAATTTAATTCTCAAATATTCAATAATTCTTCAATGACTTGGCATTTTTGTAGAAGACAGGGACAGAAAACGGATGAGAAATTTTCAATTTACCAATAGGATTTACTTATAAGTTTCACTTTCAAATCAGTTATTTTTAAGCTGCCTAATCCCTCTTCTGTTGTAACTAACCCTTCCGTGCCTTATCCCACAGAGTGCTCCAAATTCTGAAATTACCTACCTCCCTTTTTAAAGTGTGGCAAAATATCTCTTTTTTCAGAGAACAGTAGCCTTGGCATTTTAATCAACACTCATAACAGTTCAGTACTCCATTTTCTTCTCTACCACACTCAGTTAAAACAAATCCTTATAAATTATTTATGCAGCTATTAAAGTTTGTATTAATAACATAATGGTCATTTCATTTATTTGTTATTTTACATTGTGTTTTGAGACAGAGTCTCACTTTGTCTCCCAGGCTGGAGTACAGTGGTACGATCTTGGCTCACTACAACCTCCGCCTCCTGGGTTCAAGCTATTCTCCTGCCTCCGTCTCCCAAGTAGCTGGGATTACAGGCATGCACCACCATGCTGGGCTAATTTTGTATTTTTAGTAGAGACAGGGTTTCACCATGTTAGTCAGGCTGGTCTCGAACTCCTGATCTGAGATGATCCACCCGCCTCGACCTCCCGAAGTGCTGGGATTACAGGCATGAGCCACTGCGCCTGGCCTCATGCAGAGTTTTGAACTCTATTTTCTCAGAGCTCCAAATAAAAATGTTAAGGTGTTTTAAGTAGCCACTTTTAAGTAGGGATATTTGTTAAATATAAAACAAATAAACAATGATTGAACTAATTTACACTGACAGTGTGGCAATTCCTCAAGGTCCTAGATATAGAAATTCCACTTGACCCAGCAATCCCATTACTGGGTATATATCCAAAGGATTATAAATCATTCTATTATAAGGACACATGCACACGTATGTTCACTGCAGCACTGTTTACAATAGCAAAGACCTGGAACCACCCAAATGCCCATGGATGATAGACTGGACAGGGAAAATACGGTACATATATACCATGGAATACTATGCAGCCATAAAAAATGATGAGTTCGTGTCCTTTGTAGGGACATGGATGAACCTGGAAACCCTCATTCTCAGGAAACTGACATGGGAACAAAGAATCAAGCACTGCATGTTCTCACTCATAGGCGGGTGTTGAACAATGAGAACACATGGACACAAGGAGGGGAGCATCATGCACCAGGGTCTGTGGCAGGGAGACTAAGGGAGGGACAGTGGGGAGTAGGGAGTTAGGGAGGGATAACATGGGGAGAAATGCCAGATATAGGTGATGAGGATGGAGGCAGCAAACCATATTGCCATGTATGTACCTATGCAACAATCCTGCATCTTCTTCACATGTACTCCAGAACCTAAAATGCAACAAATATATATATATGAAAAACGGAAATTATAAAGAAAACATTATATTTTTGAAAATGAGAAAGAAAAACACATCAAAACCAAATTTTGTTAGTAGAAAAAAGGCACTGTTCAAAAAGTTAAATAAATGTTTAATGAAGAACAAAAAATATAAAATAAAATAAACAACAAAGACGAAAATAAATGAGTTGAAAAGGAAGAGATAATTGTAAAACATGGAAAGGGCATTGAGTTTATTTTTATACTATCAATAATGAGTATTTTCCCCTAACTGACTTCTTAATAAATAGGTCACACATGACATATGATCTGTTCTCTGTTCTATAAATGACTTTGGGAATATAATTAAACCATTACGGCTTACTCTAATAAATTTGCCTTATCTCTTCAAGGAAAGACTACCCCATTGAAGACTAAAAGATGAGTAGGGATAAGTAATCTCCCCTTTTCCTTCTTTTCTCTTAAAATTCACATTAAATTCCTGGGTCCCCAGTGGACCAACTTTGAAGGAAGAGAAGCCAATTCTCTTCTCTGATGACACCGAATTACTATACACCAATTCTAACTGCTTTGGTTTTGGAGAGTCTAGAATTAGTGAATGGAATGACATCACTGTTTGGAATTAGCATGTGAGCAAAGTAACTGGCCCAACTTAGCTATGATATGATCCTTTTTTTATCTGAGAAAATTGAAACTAGTTGTTGGTTAATTATGGTAAGTACAATAATGGCTCCCCAAAGGTGCCCATGTCTTAATTCTCATAACCTGTGAATATGTTAAGATACATGGCAAAGGAAATTAATTGGCTGACCTTAAAATAGGGAGATTATCCTAGATTATCTAGATGGGTCCAGTGTAATCATAAGAATCTATGAAAGTGGAAGATGAAAGGAGGAAGGAATCAGAGTCAGAGGAGATATGATGACAGAAGCAGAGTCAGAGTGATGCAATCTGAGGACTCCGTTGGCCATTGCTACCTTTGTAGACGGAACGGGGTCGTGGTCAAGGAATGTGGACAGCCTCTAGAAACTGAAAAAAGCAAGAAAACAGGTTTTTCCTGAGAGCCTCCAGGAGGAAATACAGACTTGCCAGCACCTTGATTTTAGCTTAGTAAAACCCATTTCAGACTTTGGATCTCCAGAACTGTGAGATAATGTATTTATGTTTTAAGCAGTAATTTTGTGGTAATGTGTTACAGCAGAAATAGAAAGCTGATACACTATTTAATCAAAATATAGGTTACAAGGAAGATTAAAAGTAAGTTATATACATGTTAAATATTTTACGTTAATGTAAAATATGCAAATACTATCTATTCTCCAGACTTTTCATGTAGGGTTAAGATCTTTGATGATAGTTCTACAATATATATCGTGTATAAACACTTGCCATGTACATTGATTATGATATACAGTTTCTTAGGAAAGTAGTCATTCAATAGTTTAATTGAATGAAGGGATGAATAAATAAACCACAAGTTTTGCTGGATTAAACTTTTGAATTATTATTCACAACAAAACATTTTTAAAGTTGTCCACAACAATTATATATTTTAAGTCATATATCCTAACTGGAATTTCTGATTTTGAGTCCTAAATAGACACAGCTAAGGATTACAAGGCCTGTGTGTGGTCTAAGCAGCCAAGGCTATCCAATGTCTGACATTATCTGAGGAATGACGTAAAGAATGTACAGGCATAGCTTGACTTACTGTGCTTAACTTTATTGTTCTTTACAGACACTGAGTTTTTTACAAATTGAAGGTTTGTGGCAACCCTGCATCAAGCAAGTCTATCAGCACCATTTCTCCAACAGCATGTGCTGCTCACTTCATCTCTCTTTGTCACACTTTGATATTTCTCCCAAATATTTCAAAATTTTTCATTATTATATCTGTTATGGTGATCTGTGATCAATGATCTTTTTTTTTTTTTTTTTTTTTTTTTTTTTGAGACGGAGTTTCGCTCTTGTTACCCAGGCTGGAGTGCAATGGCGCAATCTCGGCTCACTGCAACCTCCGCCCCCTGGGTTCAGGCAATTCTCCTGCCTCAGCCTCCTGAGTAGCTGGGATTACAGGCACGCACCACCGTGCCCAGCTAATTTTTTGTAATTTTTAGTAGAGACGGGGTTTCACCATGTTGACCAGGATGGTCTCGATCTGTTGACCTCGTGATCCACCCGCCTCGGCCTCCCAAAGTGCTGGGATTACAGGCTTGAGCCACCGCGCCCGGCCCGATCAATGATCTTTGATGTTACTATTGCAATTGTTCTGGGCTCCATGAACCACTCCCATATAAGATGGTAAACAATCAATAAATGTTGTGTGTGTTCTTAATGCTCCATGAACTGGTAGTGCCCTGTGTCTTTTACTATCCTCGGGCCACTGTATTCCTAGACATACAGTAATATCAAAATTAGGACAATTAATAACCCTACGACTGCCTAAGTCTTCAAGTGAAATAAAGTGTTGCACAAAATCAAAATCTAGAAATGGTTAAGTTTAGTCAGAAAGGCATATGGAAAGCCAAAACAGGCCAAAAGCTACGTCTTTTGTGCCAAACAACCAAGTTGTGAATGTAAATGAAAAGTTCCTTAAGGAACTTAAAAGTGCAACTTCAGTGAATGCATAAATGACCAGGAAGTAAAACAACCTTATTGCTGATAACGGAGAAAGTTTTGGTGGTCTAGATAGAAAATCAAATAAGCCACAACATTGCTGTAAGCCTAAGCCAATTTTAGAGCAAAGCCCTAATTCTCTTTAATTTTATGAAGGGTAAGAGAGGTGACGAAGCTGAAGAAGAAACTTTTGAAGCTAGCAGAGGTTGGTTCATGAGGTTTAAAAAAACGAAGCCATCTATAATATAAAAGTAAAAGGTAAAACAGTAAGCATTGACACAGAAGCTGCAACAAGTTGTCTAGAAGATCTAGCTAAATTGTTTTTGGAGGTGGCTACACTAAACAATAGATTTACAATGTAGATGAAACAGCCTTATATTAGAAGGAGATGCTACCTAGGATTTTTGTAGCTAGAGAGAAGTCAATGCCTGGCTTCAAATCTTCAAAGAACAGGCAGACTTGCTTGTAGGGACTCATGCAGCTAGGCGATTTTAAGTTGAAGTCAATGCTCATTTGCCGTTCTGAAAATGCTAGGGCCCTTAAGAATATGCTAAATCTACTCTTCTTGTGCTCTATAAATAGAACAACAAAGCCTGGGTGACAGTACATCTGTTTACAGCATGGTTTACCGAATGTTTTAAGTCCACTGTTGTGACCTACTGCTCAGAAAAAAAAAATTCTTTTCAAAACGTTATTGCTAATTGACAATGCACCCGGTCACCCAAGAGCTCTCATGGATATTAATATATTAATATACAAGGATATTAACGTTGTTTTCACACCTGCTCACACAACATCCATGTTGCAACCCATGGATCAATAAGTAATTATGATTTTCAAGTCTTATTATTTAAGAAATATATTTCATAAGGCTATAGCTGCCAAAGGTAGTGATTCCTCTGATGGATCTGAACAATTAAATTGAAAAACTCTGGAAAGAATTAACCATTCTAGATGCCATTAAGAACATTCTTGATTTATGGACCCAGGTCGAAATAACATTAACAGGAATTTGAAATAAGCTGCTGATTCCAGCCTTCATGGATAAATTTAGGTAGTTCAAGACTTCAGTGGGAGATCTGCAGATGTGGTAGAAATAGCAAGAGAACTAGAATTAGAAGTGGATCCTGAAGATGTGACTAAATTGCTGTGATCTCATCATAACACTGGATGAAGAGCCGAGCATGGTGGCTCACACCTGTAATCCCAGCACTTTGGGAGGCTGAGGTGGGCGGATCATGAGGTTAAGAGATCAAGACCATCCTGGCCAACATGGTGAAATCTCGTCTCTACTAAAAATTAAAAAATCAGCTGGGCATGGTGATGTGCACATGTAGTCCCAGCTACTCGAGAGGCTGAGGCAGGAGAAACACATGAACCCAGGAGATGGAGGTTGCAGTAAGCTGAGATCACGCCACTGCACTCCAGCCTGGTGACAGAGCTCACTCTGTCTCACAAAAAAACAAAACAAAACAACAACAACAAAACTGGATGCGGAGTTACTTCTTGTGCATGAAAAAGAAAGTGGTTTCTTGAGATAAAAATCTACTCCTATGAAGATGCTATGAACATAGTTGAAATGACAACAAAGGATTTAGAATATCACATAAACTTAGTTGATGAAGCAGTGGCAGGGTTTGAGAGAATTTGCCCCAATTTTGAAAGATGTTCTACTGTGGGTAAAATGCTATCAAACAGCATCACATATTACAGATATTCATTAAAGGAAGATTCAATCACTGGACCAAACTTCATTATTTTCTTATTTTAAGAAATTGCCACAGTCACTCCCATCTTTTTTTTTTTTTATTTCTATTTTGAGAGGGAGTCTTGCTCTGTCACCCAGGCTGGAGTGCAGTGTAACAATCTTGACTCACTGCAACCTCTGCCTCCCTCCCAGGTTCAAGAGATTCTCCTGCCTCAGCCTCCCAAGCAGCTGGGACTACAGGTGTGTGCCAGCATGCCTGGCTAATTTTTTGCATTTTTAGTAGAGATGGGCTTTGCCCTGTTGGCCAAGATGGTCTCAATCTCCCAACCTCGTGATCTGCCCACCTCGGCCTCCCAAAAGCCACTCCAATCTTAAGCAACAACCATCCTAATTATCAGCAGCCATCAACGTCAAGGCAAGATCATCCACCAGCAAAAAGATTACAACTCACTGAAGGCTCAGATGATTATTATCATTTCTAGCAATAAAGTCCATTTTTAGGATATAAAATGAATTGTTGCATGCTTAATAAACTAAAGTATGATGTAAATATAACTTTTATATGCACAGAAACAGAAAACACTGTGTGACTCACTTTACAGCAACATTTGCTTTATGGTGTGGTCTGGAACCAAATCTCCAATATCTCTGAAATCTGCCTACATAGCTTGTCATAGAAGCTGAAAAGTATAAAATGTTTGGGAATTAAAGATTTGTTCTGAGTTTCATGAGGGCCCTGAGAAAAGTTACAGACACCAATAAAGGTAAACAAAAATAATATTCAGGTAAATCTCTCTAGCTTCTCCTTGTGGCCTGTACCCTGGCCTTGCCCTTTCTTCAGTTTCTTCTAACCTAGGTAATAAGCCATCATTTTTCTGCCTAAGAATTTCCTTGAGGAATTTTTTTCCCAATCCCAATTTAACAGATACATAAATAGAAGTATCTTCCGAACATAGTTCTTTTTCTGCTTTGTCAGTTTTTCAATATTTACTTGATTATTTGGTTTATTAGAGTTACCTGCATAAAATTATTTTATTTTTCATTCCTTTAACTCAATTTCCATTTTTTTAAACAAAATTGATGCAAGTCATTTAAGGATGTTAAAAGGCAAATAGAAATTATAATATGAGATCTGCTGAATTTGGGTGCCAGAACTTAACTCTAGTAAACACTTAGGGCTTTTAACACTGTAGTGAAAACTTATGAAAACTAGGGCAGGTGCAGTGGCTCATGCCTGTAATCCCAGCACTTAGGGAGGCTGAGGCAGGCTGATCACAAAGTCAGGAGTTCGACACCAGCCTGGCCAACATGGTGAAACCCTGTCTCTACTAAAAATATGATAATTAGATGGACATGGTGGTGTGTGCCTGTAATCCCTCAGGAGGTTGAGGCAGGAGAATTGCTTGAGCCCAGGAGGCAGAAGTTGCAGTGAGCCAAGATCGCACCACTGTACTCCGGCCTGGGTGACAAAGCAAGACCCATCTCAAAAAAAAAAAAAAAAAATTATCAAAACTAGTATTAAATCTACATTCTTTTGACATTAATTCAAATTTATTTCTAAAATCAACTTTAGCTCATTTGCTCATGTCACAAATTTTTTAAAAATGTAATCATTATTTATGACTGACTGGGACTGAATCTTATATTCTTAATATCAGAAAAACTGTGCTCTAATTTATTCCCCAACTCTTTGAAGCTCATCTTTGCTAGGAAAGAGATGCTTCTTAGTTGTCCTTTAATCTCTTTCACTTATTATACCAACAATCATTTTTTAAGTAAGCTATCAGGAAACATTTTTTTTATCAACCCTACTGGAAATAAAACTTCGTTGCCACATAATCCTGTTCTATAAGAAAAAAATTAGTCTTAGTGAAAAAGGAAACAACTTATACTGTTGGTAAACCAAAGACATCTGTGATATTCTGCAAAGCACAGAGTTTAACCATTAACATTATTTTGGTTCCTCAATGATCAGGCATTCATGAAAGGTCCAATCAGAATAAATTGTATATGTTCTTGTGTGCACACTTTATACATCAGTACAGATGCTCTTTAACTTACCATGGGGTTACCTCCGTATAAATCCATTGTAAATTGAAAGTATATGAAGTTGGAAATGCATTTAATATACCTAACCTAATAAACATCAATAACTTAACCTATCGTAATTTAAAATATTCAGAAGATTTTCATTAGCATACATGGACAAAATCATTTACTATAAAGCCTATTTTATAATAAAGTTCTGAGTACCTCTGATGTAATTTATTGAATACTGTAATGAAAGTGAAAATTTGGGTACTCACTATTCATATACAGCTGAAAGCATAGTGGGCCTGCAGAATGTTTTATGCATTGAACTAAAATTAATTGCTGGGTTATAGAAATACTATACCACCAAGGTCATCAATTTCTCTGTCTTCTGATGAGGCTCTAGAATAGCTGGTAAAATGCACCGGGGCATCAATACTTGGTGACAGTTTAGCAGGCATAGTGTTCTTCAGGAAGATGTCAAGTTTTGACCATACAGTTTCCTTCTTTCTTTCATTATGTATTTCTCTACAGCAAGCAAAAGGATCCTGTATATGCACATCATGTCTTGTGAATTTCTCATAATTGATGTCCACTTTTTCTAACATCAACATACCACTGCTGACAGTAGCAAACACCTCTGACAGCTTATTTGTTGTACACTTTCTTGGTGCCTCGGGTATAATTTCTTTCTTTGCTTCAGCTTCTTCATTTCTGTCTTCTTCCATTTTGATCAACTCCTCATTGGAAAGCTCTCCAGCACCAATGCCAACAAGTTCATAAATATCCACTTCATCAATGCACAACTCTATCTGTTTCTCAAGCACTAATATCTTGTTACTATTTCCTCAACATTGGAATTTTTATTAAAGCCTTTGAATGTGTTCACTTACGTCTTCAAAATTTTCTTCCAAATGTAATTTACGCACTACTGTGTGACTTTTTCCCATGTTGCAGTGATGTTCCAGACAACATTTAGAAGCTTAAAATTTTTCCAAAACTCTTTGTTTGGCCATATTCAGTAGCTTCAATAGCCTATGAAAATGTTTGGCATAAATAGTATTCTCTTAATGCAACAATTAAGCCTTGGTCTATTGGTTGAAGAGTGTGGTTGTATTTTGCAGCAAATATACAATCATCACATCAAGATTCACGTCACCTATACACTGTGGGTGCCCTGGAGCATTGTTTAAAATCAGAATAATTTTGAGTGGGATATTGTTTTGCCTATACTATTCTCTTACCTGAAGAATAAAACAAGTCAAAAACCCGTCTTCAAACAATGCATATGTCATGCAGGCTTTTTTGCCAAGGTGCTAATAAACAGGAAGAATATGCTTGCTCACAATCTTGAATGTTCTAGGATTTTTGGAGTGGTAGATGAGGAAAGGCTTTAATTTGAACCCTGTACCATTTCAGCCTAAAATCAGTATTACACAGTTTTTGAATGCTTTGAAACTGGCATTGTCTTGGACTCTTGATGAATTTATAGTCCTCAACTTATAATGGTTTGACTTACAATTTTTTGAACTTATGATGGTGTAAAAATGATACACATTCAGTAGAAACAATATTATGAGTACCCATACAACCAATCTGTTTTCCACATTCAATACAGTATTTAAAAATTTCATGAGAGATATTATATACTTTATTATAAAGTAGGCTTTGTGTTAGATGATTTTTCCTAACTAGAGGCTACTGGAAGTGTTCTGGACATGTTTGAGGTAGGCTAGGCTAACCTATGATGTTTGATAGGTTAGGCGTATTAAATGCATTTTTGACTTATGATGTTTTCAATCTATGATGTGTTTATCAGGAGGTAACACCACTGTCAGTAAAGGCACATCTGTATGTACACTCTGGTATACACTTCTAGAAAAACTCATTTAATTATCATTAAATGTTCATTCTGGTAATTATTTCTCACCCACAATTATGCAGCTCTTCCTTAAAAGCTTTGACACCTTCAGTATTGGTACTTGCTGCCTCACCACTGATCTTCACTTTATAAAAATTATGCTGCCTCTTGAAGCATTGGAAACACCCATGACTTGCTATAAACACTCCCATATATGTAGAATCATTAGCATGCAATTTTAGTGTATTGAAAAAACTTCTTGCCTTAATCTGACTCATCAATAGGCTAAGAGGTATGTGCTTCTGAATCTTGTCTTCCATCACATGGCAAGTAATTTCAATCGGACTAGCTGTTATTTTCATAATAATAGTGGATTTAACTGATGATGATGATGGTTTCATTGCATCACTAATTCACTTCTTATCCTTTAAAAGGGTCATGAGCATTGATTACAGAAGTTCTAACTAATGTGTGGTAGCCATTACTGACTTGCTGCCTTTGTGCTGGGTAATTGTCTTA
Organism: Callithrix jacchus; assembly: GCF_049354715.1. NCBI lineage: Eukaryota > Metazoa > Chordata > Mammalia > Primates > Cebidae > Callithrix > Callithrix jacchus. The sequence continues at coordinate 26,750,568 of NC_133524.1, forward strand.
CATTTCATCTCGAGTAATCACCTTCCTCCTCTTCTCACCATAAGCAGGAGACACAGATGGGTATTTTATATATGTGATGGTACACTAAACACAAAACAAAATATCCAACAAATCCTGGCAACACACTACACTGTAAAGTATGGGATGTTGACCCTTGTAATCACATGACTGACTAGGAGCCATGGCTCCCTTCCACTGCCTAGCATTGCAAAAGGGTATTATGCTGCATATCCCTAGTTCGGTAAAAGATCGAACTTTTAGGTATGGTTTTTACTGGGTGCATATCACTTTCACACCATCTTCAAGTCAAAAACTTATTAATTGAACCTTCACGAGTTGGGATGATTTGTATTTCATTTCACAAGACCATTGTTTTAAAAATGATGCTAAATTTCTCATAGATCTAAAATAAATCAAACAATTATTATTTTTATCAAATTGAAGGACAAGACCCATTCCAAAACCCCTTTGGGAATTATGAAATAAATGCATTTATTAAACAATTTCAAATATCACCATAAACAATTGTTTACATAATAATAAATTGCAATGAAAATGTATATATTTGGCCTGAGATTTTATTCTGACTTTAAAGATGTGTTTTGAAAAGTGATATGATGAAATTCACTAATGATTACTGAACTCTGAGTCATGTAAGCTGTTCAAAATAGAAAACAGTTACATATTTGGTAAATGAAACTTGGCCTATGATATGGTTTTGAAATGTCATTATCATCTAGATAATTTGAAATCTGTAAAATTACATTATTAACAAATAAAAAGGGGATGTAACATTTTTGAGAGGAAATTAAGGTATGTATTCAGTGACCCTAAACTCATGTTACTAATGTTTTATTCTTTAAAAACTACGTAGATACTAGGAACTAATTACTCAGGATTTATTATGAGTCAGATGGATCTGGGGTATAGGCTTACTTTTTATATGTAAAAATGATTTTTTAAAAAGAAATCTATTCTTTACCCTTGAAGGTTTAGAAAACATTTGCTGACATTTTGTAAGTTAAAGTTCATTAGAAAATTATGAAAATCCATATGCATTTTTATTTAGAGTTCTCCAGAAAGCAGACTGATAAACATATTAAGACCATTAAAACAATAATCAACCATAGTGTAAATTTTAAAAATTTCCTCTGCTTAAGTTTACTATTACCTAGATATTAAATACATTTACATGTCAAGTAGAATATCGATTACTTGTCTAGTCCCAAATTTATTGTCATTACTGTAGTAACTCCTCAGGTATATTAATGCTGCAAGTAACCACATGCGAAGTAACATAAATTCAAATCTGTCATTCTATGTACTAACAGGGTTAATTTGTGTATACTAATGTTATAATGGTGTCTCTGTCTTTCCTCTTTTCCTGTCTTTATGTGTTCTTCTCACAGTTAGGTCTTCAGAGAAGGAGAAGATGATCGTCATTTGGTTAAGTCAGTATAAATTAGCTGCATTTTCCTACAAATACCTCTGAAAAGCTTGAAACAGAATGGGTGATTTTGCCAAGTTACTAGGAGAATTCTAAAGAGGACTCTACATAATGCCAGACTGAAAAAACAATTTTCCCATTTCAGAAGGAAGGTTCTCCACCCACCCACCATCAAAAACAAATACATATACTTAATTCCATTAAGTATTATCCTATTACTCTCCAGAAAGGCTTTACCAGTTTAGATTCCAAAGAGGGGCCCATTGCTCCCCAACCTTACAAAACTTTTATATTACCAACTTCCAATATTATTAATCTGATGATTGTTGAGTAGCATCTCTTTTTGAATTTGCATTTTTGTTGAATGATATATGATGAACAGCTATTTGTATACAAATTATCTATCCTTTACCTATTTTTCTGTTGACATTCAGGTTGTCCTTGGATATTCTGGATCTTATTACTTTGACAATGTTCTTCTGAAGTCTCCCAACCAAAAAGATAGTCTCTTGTAGTTTATTTGGTTACTTTCAGAGGTTTACCTTGCACAACTAGGTATTACAAGCATCTAGAATTCTTTGTGTATGCCTTTTATTTTCAGTATTTCTGGGTACATCTTGGTAGACACTTTTGAATTGTTTTTAAAAAATCTGATCTTAGTATTCTGTGTCTAGAAATGCCAGGAAAACATTTACTTTTATTTGAATACCATTATATTTGAAGTGCGCTGGTAGTTTTAGCTAATTCTATTTCATTACTTTTTTCTTTTTAGCTTTAATTTCACAGTTTTACAAAACAATCCACATGGCTTATCTTATGTTGGTTTCTGTGACTTATAATCTTTGTTTCTGTGGCAAATTTTGAATTGAGCTTGAATGACAGAAACATGTTAGTTCGCTATCTTGTCAGGAAAAGGATACAGTTGCACCCCTCAGATCCCTTTTTAGAACTGAAGCACACATTCACCCCATGGCTAGCAGTATTGGCTGTGGACAGTCCTTCATCCCTAGGAAATGTCAGAGACCAAAGGGAGTTGCCTTGCTAAGGTCATGTCTTAACCTCAGACAGCCTAGCAGCATATTTAAAACATTAATTTATATGATATTTATAAATTAAGAATATTAAAACTTGATTTTATATATTTGCTGTAAACAATTACAAGCTGGCTATATGACTTCAACTCTGAAAATTATTTCATACAGGCTCAAATGTTTTATTTAATATGTTTAAAAATATTATGTGATACATCCAAATAATACATATCTGTGTGTTCGCCTGTGTGTGTGGGCATTTGTAAGTTATGCATCACAATGATATAATAAATCCTCATGAACTTAAGACCCAAATCTAACATGAGAGCCTGTTAGGGAAATGTAATTTAAAACAAAATCTCCCACCCCTCAGAAAAATCCTTCCAACAACAGTAGAAGAGAAAGAAAGCAATTTTATTATTAAGTAAGCATTAAACCAAAATGTCATATGCATTTCAGGCAATCTGTTGAAGAGATTGCAAAAACAGGAATAAATTTCACCCTTTTCCATAGTTTAGCAGATATAACCCATTATATCAATGTTCTCAAGAGGAAAAAATAACTAATCTCAAGCAAGAGGACTTGACTGCAATGTTTGTCCTGCATAGTTCATCTCATATTCACTTGACAGTTGCAGTGACTATCTGTGTTAGCTAACTGGCTTTGTCCAAAGGAAAAATAAGCTTCTCATATCTTTATGATAGGACATAGTTTGTGAGCTAGACTCAAGCTGAAGTGAGGAGCCCATTCTCCCAAAGAAAACAGAAAATCTTTGATGATTATATTTCAAAGACATGGCAACAAGGTTCCTAAGACAGATATTCCTGGATTGTAAATCTAGAAAGAAGTTTCTTTAGGTTTTTAGTAAGATGTACATATATCTCAAAGGAGAAGAGAAAGAATTTACAATGATAAGTTTTCTAAAGAAAATGCTTTGAAGGGGAGGAGGATTCTTTTCCTGATGTAAATCAGAGAAAACTAATTTTTCTTTTCAAAATTATTTTTCTATTAATATTTATCCTTACAAACATGACCAATAACTTAAATTTACCCATGTTACACACACACACACACACATGCACACACACACACACACACACGTAACACACTGAATTTGGTGTGTAGTAATCATTCTGGAACTTGCTTTATAATTCTTTAATAGTATGTTTTTAAGGTCCAGTCATACAGTTTTATGAAGATGGAAGTCCTTGATTCTCACTGCTGTATGTTTTGTACTATGATGATACCCAAAATATATTTATTTTCTACTTCTTCTCTCTTACACATTTGTATTTTTTCGGCTCCTGCTATTATTAATTGTGCTTCTGTGAACATTCTTTCACATGTCTTCTGATGAACACAAGCAAGAGTTTTTCCACTTGATATACCTAGGACTGTTTGCTAAGTCATAGGACATGAATTTTCAATTTTACAATAAAAAATCTAAATTATTTTCTAAAGTAGTATATATCAGTTATATATATAATACCTACCAGCAAAAAATAATGCAATCTCATTGTTTCACATCCTTTCCAACAATTGATGTAGCTAGACTTAATTTTTGCTAATACAGAGGATATAAAATGGTACCTAGTGCTTTTGTTAGCCACTCCTTAGGAACCACTTCAGATTCCCTCAATCTTTCTCTTTTTCCAGATGCTTCACAACCAGTGTAGCCTAATAGCATTTTCAAGCAGGTACAAAATAATAGCACTTTTTCCCATACCCCTGCTACAGCCTGGAGATTCCAAGTTGATGCCAAGATGTAGGATGCTATGGGACACTGCTCTATGACCATGCATATGCCCCATGGGATGAATTTTGATTAGGTAATATGGGAAATGGTAGGTACATTTTTCTACTCTCCGCTGCTCACCCCCAAGACTGAATGACCTGAAATGCAGTTAAACAACTTCTCAGAAGGCAATCCTATAAGATGGAATAATCAGACATATTTAGCTGCAACTAGCTCCTTAATACACCTTCATATTGACCCTCATTCTTTGCCTGTTTTCTTCTCCCCATTCATCACTTCTACTATCTGGGATTAAATTCTCTAATAAAGTAGTAGCTATCTGGAAAACCCAGGTTAAGGCAAGATCATAATTTTCATTTTTCTGATTACATAATATGGATTGGCCATAATTGTGATGGGCCTTTTCATGTGTCTTGTTTATTTTTATTGAGGGAACGTGTGATGTTTGTTTATTGCTCTCTCATTGATTAGGATGATTTTTACATTTTGAGAACTAACCTTTAGTAAGTTACATGTGTTATAGTTTTCCTCTTTCTGATTGTTCCTTGTATTTTCATTTTCTTATTGTTTCCTTTCATTGATGAAAGTTCTCAATTTTGATTTAGTTGAATTGAATGAACTTATTTGTGTTTATCCTTAGTAAATTATTGCTTATCCCAAGGTCAGAAACACATAATTCTGTATTCTGTTTTAAAGATTTTAAGGGTGGCTTTTCATATTTACATCTTATTACTTATTCTATTAGACTTTTTTCTTTGAATCTTGTTAATATTGCTTTGTAAAGGGTACATTCTTTTAAATTATGTTTCTATCTGTTTCTTGATCAATGTTGATCTTATAGCCAGGAAACTCACTAAAATTTTATTATTGATAATATTTGTAGAAACCCTAAGTAAACAATAATGTTCACTATATAATGATATTTTCTCCCCATTCTGATAAACACATACACAGGTACACACACACAGACACACACATACACATTTAAATTCCTTTTTTTAATTTCTATTGCACTAAGATCTCCAATCCAATAATGACTGGAAGCAGGGATAATTGACATTCTTGTTTGTTTCTAAATTTTAAGAGGATGCTTTTAGTGTTTTTTTTTTTTTTTATTATAAGGGATGTCTCTTCAAGTTTTTTGGTTGATTCTGTTTTTCAAGTTCAGAGGTTCATTTATATTATTAGTTTACTGGAATCAAAGATACACTGAATTTTATATTCTTTTTCTGCAACCTATAAGGTACAGATATTGCTTTTCTCTTTTAATCACCTCTTGCTGAGAATGATCTTTACATATATTTCAGTGTTGAACTATCCTTACAATCTTGAAATATCCTCATTTTAGTCATAATATGTTAAAATTATTTTATCCTATACATGGTATGATTTGCTAATATTTTGTTTGGGATTTTTTTTTTGTACCTATATTCATGAATTAGCTTTCTAAAATGAATTTTGATGGGGATTAAGTTAAAGCAGAAAATTAATATATGAACAATAGAGTACAATATTCTATCTTTCCATTGATTAATAAATCTACTTTTTTGTCTATCAACACGGTCCATTACAATTACTTTTTTGTCTATCAGCTAAGTTTTATTTATGTTAATTCAAAGTTTTCCTCTTTTAGGTCACTTTCTTTTACTATTTTCAAAGAAATCTCTATTCTTTGTATAATTTATTGATTATTAAAATTAAACTATATATCTATTGAATTTCCCAAATACTACAAAGCTATGATAACCAAAACAGCATGATATTGGCATAAAAACAGACACATAGACCAATGGAATAAAATAAAGGGCACAGAAATAAATACATGTACTTACAGCAAATTCATTTCCATCAAAGGTGCCAAGAACATAAATTAGGGAAAGGACATTCTTTTTAATAAATGTCCTGCATCTGTCCACATGGCCAGTTGATTACTACTATAACCAGAAGTCAAGACAGAGTTTCCACAGGGGACTCTGCAGAGGACAGCCAAGAAGTTCAGGTGGTGATCGCAGGTGAAAAGAAGCTCTCAATGGGGTTTCATGATATAACCTCAGGTGGGGATGAGCTCCTCTGGCCAATGCCAAGGCAGGGAAGAGTGAAAAGCAGGCTGTGAGTGCAGAAACCACGTGTATAGGAGTCATGGGTGTAGAAACCAGGCACAGGGCTTTGCAGCTATAGGGAGAGGCATGGCTTGAAAGCCTTGGTTGCAATCTCCTAGGGGAAAGCTTATGACCCCAGGTAGTGGCAAGTTCTGATGACAGGCTGACTGGACCTCAGCTCACTACTGCCAGTGGAACACTGTGGGAGTGGATCGGCCTTGCCATGTGCATGGGAACTATGGGGCTTACCACTGCCAGCTACACTGCACTCCCTGCACAGAGGTGGAAATGTTCCTCTCTGGAACATCAAGCCAGTGGCCCGAGACCTGCTCCTGTGCAAACACGCCCAACCCTGGCCCCACCTGGTTTTGTCCTGCCACCACCCTGGTAGTTAACACAATGACAGCATCAACAGAATTTCTTGGGAGCTACATGATCCTGCCCATTGCCTAAGAAACCAGAGTACCCCCCTCCCCTTGAAACATAAGGCAAGCAAAAAAACCACTGCTACTGCTACCACCACAGCAAGGCCAACCAACAGAGTCCATTATAGTATCTCCTGGTAGTATAACACTGTGCCAAAGAATAAGGAAATAGCTTTGAGATCTCAGCTATCACCACTGCCTTCACCACTCTGGCTAACCAGAAGGTCCTGAGTCTGTCCACAAGACCAGTTTATTACTACTATAACCAGCAGTCAAGAAAGCCAACACACTAAGGCTAAGGCAGGAATTTCACAGAGTGTACATAGCTCCTCTGCCACGCCTATTAGACGTGGTACTGCTACCCACTGCTGGGAAACTTGAAGACAGGTCACATCACCAGATCCCTTGCAGACATTTTCCAGCACCACTCTGGAGTGTGGCAACTTCACTGGGAAGCTAGATTCAGAGGAGCAACAACACTCACAGCAGTCTGGCTCCCAGGGACTCCTATACTCCTAGGGGAAGTGGGAGGGTACATCAAGGGAACACCTCATGAGACAAAATAATCCAGATGACAGACCCTGAGCACTAGATCTTTCCACTGCTGGAAAGCTTACTTCAGCAGAGGTACAGCTAAAGTGCTGGGTTCAGGAGGCAAACTCTTTGACTCTATGCCAACATTCTGACAGCCCTGGTGCACATGAAAGGTCTTAGCGAATAGGAAGCCGTTCCCTCCTTGTCTACCACCATAGTCACAGTTGGGTCTTCTCCCATGGAAGCTTGGTGTTAGTGCCATTTTAGACAGCCTTTCTGGTACACATCAGGTGACTGCATCCCCCAGGAAGAGGACCCTATAGGTTCAGGCTTGCAGGAGAGAGACAGCATCACAATTCCTCTCTACTTGGAACATTAACATTCCTTCAGATGAAAAGAGGTGCCTGCCTGATCTAAAGAGCCAGAGCACTGGGACAAGAGCATGTCTGAGAGGTGGATAACTTTCCTGCTAACCTGTCAGAGAGCAGAGGTGGCTCCAACCCTTCCCCCTGTTAAGACCTCAGACAACTCACTGAGAGCCTCCAGCCACTTCTGTCAAGTCTGGGACTTCATTTACGCAGTTGCTTTAGTTACAACTGTTTCCTACCCAGGGACACCTCCCCTACTGGCCTGCAGCCTGAACAAACAAGTTAATAAAATATTGGGGAAAAATAAATAAATAAAAGAGTAAATGGCATGGAGAAATGTGAGATAAGCCTTAAGAAACCTCTACCATAACAACTGCATAGGAGATAGTGAACTTGGTAACACAATGAGCATATTGCTACTACACCCTGTATATGAGAAAGCCATCATATAAAGACTCTCTATAACCAAAGAATTCTTATAGAGCCTTCACCCCTGAAAGCACCAAAAACCAAACTGAGCTATAAGTAACTATAAGCATTAAAGTCTCATCCTTAATGGGGAAAAATAAATTTAAAAGCAAACAAACAAAAGAAACACAATCAAATCAAACATAAACTCAAGAATAATTAGAAGAAATAGTCTATCCAAGTGAGAAGGAACCAGAAAAATAACCAGTAATATGACAAAACAAAGATCATATTAACTCTCCAGCAATGGACCCAAACCAAGATGAAATCTTGAAACACCAGACAAGGAATTAAGAAGGTTGATACAACACAGACCAATGGAACAGAATTGAAAACCCAGAAGCAAATCCACATGCTGACAGTGAATACATTTTTGACAAAAAGTACCAAGAACATACACTGGGGAAAAGACAGACTCTTTAATAAATGGTGCTGGGAAAACTGGACATATTCAGAAGAATGAAACTAGACTCATATCTCTTGTCATATACAAAAATCAAATCAAAATGAATTAGATACTTAAATCTAAGACCCCAAACAATGAAACTACCATAAGAAAACATTGGGGAAAATCTCCAAAACATTAGTCTCAGCAAAGATTTCTTGAGCAACACTCCACTAACACAGACAACCAAAGCAAAAGTCAACAAATGGGATCACATCAAATTAAACAGCTTCTGCACAGCAAAGGATACAATCGACAAAGTGAAGAGACAACTCACATAATGAGAGAAATTATTTTCAAACTACTTATCTGAAAATGGATTAATAATCAGAATATATAAGGGGCTCAAACAACTCTATAGAAAAACATCTAATAATCCAATCAAAAAATGGGCAAAAGATTTGAATAGACATTCTCAAAAGAAGACATATAAATGGCAGACAAGCAAATGGAAAGGTTTTCAACATCGTTGATCATCAGAGAAATGCAAATCAAAACTATCATGAGATACCATCGTATCCCAGTTAAAATGGCTTATATCCAAAAGACAGGCAATAACAAATGCTGGCAAGGATGTGAAAAAAAGGGAATCCTTGTATACCGTTGGTGGGAAAGTAAATTAATATAAACACTCTGAAGAACAGTTTGAAAGGTCCTCAAAAAACTAAAAATTGAGCTACCATGTAATTATGAAAAGAAAAGAAATCTTGGAGCCCCCAAATCGCTAAGTTAAAGGAAAAAGTTAAGCTGAAAACTGCTTAGGGCAATCCTGGTCCCATTCTATTAAAAGTCATCCCTCTGCTCACTGAGATAAATGCATATCTGATTGCCTCCTTTAAAGAGGCAAATCAGAAACTCAAAAGAATACAATGCTTTGTCTCTCACCTACCTGTGACCTGGAAGCCCCTCCCTGCTTGAGTTCTACTTTTCTAGATGGAACTAAGGTACATCTTACATACATTGATTTTTGTCTCAATGAAATGGCCTCATTGTCTGGAGTATCACCTAAAGTTCATGGTCTCATAGTCACAGAGAACGAAGAGGACACACAAAGAGTGAGGTTAAGACCAGAAATTTAATAGAAAAAAGAAAGAGCTCTTTGCTGCAGAGAGGGGTCCTGGAGAAATAGGTCGCCAGATATGCAGTGAAATGCAGGGGGATTTATAGATGCCTGGTGAGGAGGTGGTATTTGATTTACATAGGACACAAAAGAATGGTTTGACCAGATGTGCCATTTGCATAGGGCAAGAAAAGTTTAGGACTAGGTGTGCCATTTGCATAGGGCACTAATTTCTGGCTGTCCCCACCCTAATCTTTTATTATGCAAGTGGGTCCTCTGCCTGAGCTGTGCCATGTTGCCCATTCCTTTACCGTATATGTGGTAACAAAAAAAAAAAAGGAAAGATGGAGACTCCATGTTGGACATGCCTGGCCCCCAGGTAGCCCTTTTCTATTGACACAGCTGCTGGCATTCCCCCATGCAAGCTTCCAGCTTACTTAGCTATGTTTGCAGCTCAATTTTTCTGGCTACTTTTTGTTAGAAAAGAAGTTATTTGGGGCTGCTTTTTGTTAGAAGGGAAGCTCTGCCAAGGCAACAGCCATCGCTATCTGCCTAAATTATTTTCTTTCTAACTCCTGTATCATTATGTATCCCTAAAATGTAAAAACCAAACTGTGCTCCGACCACCTTGGTAACAGTTGTCAGGAACTCTTAAGGCTGTGTCATGGGTGCATGTCCTCAATCTTGGCAAAATAAACTTTTAAATTAACAGAGATTATTTCAGATATTTGGGGTTCACATGATCCAGTGATCCCATTGCTTGGTATATACATATAAGAAAGGAAATCAGTATATCAAAGAGATATCTGTACTCCTGTGTTTGTTGCAGCACTGTTTACAATAGCAGAGATTTGGAAGCAATCTAAGTGTCCATCACCAGATGAATGGATGAAGAAAATGGAGTACATATACACAATGGAGTACTATTCAGCCACAAAAAAGAATGAGATTAAGTCATTTGCAACAACATGGATGGAACTAGAGATCACTATGTTGTGTGAAATCAGGCAAGCATGGAAAGACAAACATAGCATGCTCTAATTTGTGGAATCTAAAAATCAAAACAATCGAACTCATGGACATACATAGTAGAAGGATGGTTACCAGAGGCTGAGAAAGTCAGTAGGGGGTTGCAAGGTAGTGTGGGGATGGTTAATGGGTACAAAAAATGGAAAGAATGCATAATACCTACCATTTCATAGCACATTACAGTGAGTGTAGTCAATAATTTAATTGTATATTTAAAAATAACTTAAAGAGTATAATTGGATTGTTTGTAACTCAAAGGATAAATGCTTGAGGATATGGTGCATTCTCCATGATATGATTATTTCACCTTGCATGCCTGTGTCAAGACATTTCATGTATCCCATAACTTTATATACCTACTATTTATCTATAAAAATTAAAAAACAACATTGTAATCTTATAACTTACAGAAGAAAATAAATAATAAAAATTAAAGCAGAAATCAATTAAATGAAAATAAGAAAACAATGCAAAAATTAAAAAAATCATATGCTGATTTCTTGAGAAAATTAATTTTATAACCACCCAGGCAGTATAATCAAGAAAAATAAAAGAGAAGAAAGCAAAATGTAACAATACCAGAAATACAGGAAAGGTCATTATTGCTGGGTATTCTCATGAAAAAGATAACAAAGAATACTAACAATACTTCTATGTCCACAAATTTGATAAATTAGCTGAAACTGGCTACTTCCTTGAAAGACACAAACTACCAAAATAGACACAAAGATAAATAATCTGAAAAGGTTTGTATCTCTTGAAGTTGAATCAATAGTTAATAACCTTCCAAAAAAGAAAAACACTAAACCCATATGGTTTCACTGATAAATTCTAGCAAATATTTTAGAAAGAAATATCAATTCTAGCAAATATTTTAGAAAGAAATATCAATTCTCCACAATCTTCTCCACAAAATAGAAGCAGAGGGAATGTGAGGCCCACATTACCCCATTACTACAACCTGATAAAGATGTAAGAAAAAGGGAAAACTACACACAAACATTTTTTATGAACAGAGATGCAAAAATCTTCAACAAAATTTAGAAAATAGAAACCAAAAATGTATAAAAAGAATTATACATGACAACCAAGTGGGATTTATTGCAGATATATAAGGCTTGTTGTGTGTGAAATCCAGATTGTGATGAATCAATCTAATTATATTACAAATTATGAAATAAACTCACTGAAATTGGTGGGGGCAAAAGTTGCTGACTTAAGTAAATTTGGAAATGAATCTAGTCGGCAATAGTAAAGGCAAAAGAAACTGTGTAAACAGTACTGTTTCCCATGGGAGTTTTGGTTAATAATTCTGATACTACTATACACATATACTGGAGTTAAACAGTTGAGTAAATTACAGATTGTGGGAGCCAGGTTTCTCACTATTGGAGTGGGAAGGTACAGATAAGCAAGGAAAGAGGCTAGAATGGTTCATCTGGTAATGAATTAAAGTTGGAGACATCAGTCTGAACCCATGTTTAATATACATACCAGTGTTTACATATAGAAATATTTAAAGAAAATGAAACACCGCATATTCTCACTCATAGGCGGGTGATGAACAATGAGAACACATGGACACAGGGAAGGGAGTACTACACACTGGGGTCTATTGGGGGGAATAGGGGAGGGACAGCGGGGGGGGGGAGCTGAGGAGGGATAGCATGGGGAGAAATGCCAAATGTGGGTGAGGGGCAGAAGGCAGCAAAACACACTGCCATGTGTGTACCTATGCAACTATCTTACATGTTCTGCACATGTACCCCAAAACCTAAAACGCAACAAAAAATTAAATATTAAAAAAAGAAATATTTAAAGATATGTGCATGTATATGGGTTAGTATACATGCCTATATTCCCTTGCTCTGTCTGCTCAGAGGGCCTAAGCAATGATACCACAGTAGCAAGAATTGTACCTATTATTCAGATCTTTGTTTCTAATACCTTAGTCCAAAGAAAAAATCCTAGAGACCCTTGGGGAAATGGTTGATTCTTAGAATGGGGCAGGGAATTCACAACAACCTTAGCAAAATGGGCAGAGGCAAAAGTTGCTGCTCTAGGTAAAAAGAGCCCAGCCAAGTTTTTTTTGTTGTTTGTTTTTTGGGTTTTTTTTTTTTTTTTTTTTTTGAGACGGAGTTTCGCTCTTGTTACCCAGGCTGGAGTGCAATGGCGCGATCTCAGCTCACCGCAACCTCCGCCTCCTGGGTTCAGGCAATTCTCCTGCCTCAGCCTCCCGAGTAGCTGGGGTTACAGGCACACACCACCATGCCCAGCTAATTTTTTGTATTTTTAGTAGAGACGGGGTTTCACCATGTTGACCAGGATGGTCTCGATCTGTTGACCTCGTGAGCCACCCGCCTCGGCCTCCCAAAGTGCTGGGATTACAGGCATGAGCCACAGGGCCCGGACCGACAAGTTTTGATCTACAAAAGAGCCCAGAGAATGGTTCAGTGCCAGAAAGTACGGAAGTGCTCAAAATAAACAAACAATCCTACACTGATGAGAATATGTCAATGGTAAACAGAAACTGAAAGATCTCCTAATGGCTAAAATTGGAACAATGTAAACAAAAATAAATTAAGAGGTATTAGGTTATAATCCAAAATAAACATCTATGAGTCCATAGTTTTATAGATAAACAATTGAGTTAAAAATAAATGAAAGAGAATAGATCAATCTTCTATGAGGAAGAATTTTGAATCATTTATGTAGATACTCTGGTCTCAACTAGATGGAACATAACTCCCCACTCCTAAGGTGTGTGCTGCACATAGGGAGATCCTTCCAAATCGTAGGTACGGTACGGGAAGAGGAGGAAAAGAGTAACATTCCAGTGGAGAAATCTGATGAACACTTGAATCAGGTAATCAAGGCTGACCTCAGTAGTGAGAAGTCATGTTAATATGTGTGAAGAAAATGGCATTTTACTTGTTTGATCTTCCTCTCCAAAACACATAATCTCAGTCTAATTATGAGAAACACAACAGACAATCCTGATTGAAAGACATTTACAAAATATCTCACCAATAATCCTCAAACTGCCGAGGTCATCAAAAACATTGAATGTCTAAGAAAATTGCGGCAGCCAAGAAGCAACTAAGAGGACATGATAACTAAATGTAACGTGGTATCCTGGAAAAGCAACAGTAAAAACACTGTTAGGTAAAAACTATGGACCTCTGAAAAAGCACAGACATTAGTTAATAATGTGTCAATATTGACTAATTAATTGTAACAAATATACCATACTGATGTAAGATGTTGCTAGTAGGAGAGATTAGATGTATGGTAACACAGGATCTTTGCAATTCTTGGTCAATCCAAAACAGTTCTAAAACAAGTTTATTTTTAAAAAAATAGTGGGGAATTGTTTAATTGTGCAGGTAAATCTGTACTTTATCCTTTCAGGGTAATGAAGTTGTATGGTACCCAGTTCCACATAAACTCTGTGCTCATTTTAAGTTTGAGAGGGAATTGAACAGGCAAGAGGCCTATTTTAGGAGGCTCTGTGACTAAAGAGGATTATACCCATCTTCTTCAGGGATCTGGAGTGTATTCTGATTTAATGGTGACCTGATAAGCCAAAGATCTCCTCTAAATTCTCCATCTCACCTCATTCTTTTTGTCAAGGAGCATATACACATAATTATTAGCATGGTATTTACCTGTATACAGGGAAACTAATACATATATTGATCTCATCTACAAAAAGCAAAAACAGGATCTAAATATGAGAATGAGAAAAGAAGAAGAATCTGTAGACATTCAGAATAGCAAACTTCGTTTTTCTCTTCTTATGTCAGATGCTGGTTACCCAGCAACCTGCACCAGTTAGTGTATTCTGCTGTTGGGGAGCCAGATGGGTCATCAAAAATCCCCACAAACAGTTAAGTTGTTTACAGCTTCTGTAGAAGACTTTGGGAGTTTGTGTAGTATAGATGACAGGCTGCTTCTATATTATGTCTTTTGGGGTCCTTTATTAGCCTATCCATCTTAGTTATTCCAAGTATGCATCTTTTCCATTACCAAATTTCTCTCTTCTGAGAACAACTTTATACTTCCCCTTCTCCAAGCCTCAAACCCCGTTGCCTTCTCAAGACATTGTAGTCATCAATTTAGGCAGTTGTGATCAATATTCCTATCATCATCCAGCTTTTCTGACAGTCTGAAGCATTTTTATATGCATCCTTTATTTCCTCTAAAACTGCCAATAAGTTTTCTAAATTATCACAATGTATTCGCTTCCTTAATATCAATGTTAATGTACTGCAAAAAATGCCTTAGCTGTAAGCAAAGCATTAGCTCTGTCTACTTCTCCATCATTGTGATAAAATTTCCGTATATGTAATTTCAACAACAATCCTATGTGTAAAAATACTAGCATTGGAATTATGTTTAAGGTCTAAGAGCATAATTCCCAGAGTCAGTATTAATTCCTTTAGACCTTAAAAGGTCCTGGTTTCACTTGACTATTTAATGACAGGTAAATTTTTCTATAAACCAGGACAAGTTAAACTAATGAGCTCCCTTTGGAGTATAGTTAGTGGTTGTTTATGTGTTTTTAAATTATCCTCTGACCTCTTCCCCCAAAAAGGGAGGGAAAACTGTATGGGTACATGTGTGTGTGTGTGCATGTGTGTGTGTGTGTGTGTGTGTGTGTGAGAGAGAGAGACAGAGACAGAGAGACAGAGAGAGACAGAGAGAGAGAGAGAGACAGAGAGAGAGGAGAAAAGAAGAGTGAGTTAGTTTAATCTTGTTCTTTAATTTATAGTGGTTGTTTACTTCCAGTCTGGGGTTTTATTCTTTCTTGCTGGATTCCCTTTTTAGTTCTTGTTTTGAATTTTTCAAAAGTACTTTGTCACTCTTTTTTTTTTTTTTTTTTTTTGAGACAGAGTCTTGCTCTGTCACCAGGCGCCAGGCTGGAGTACAGTGGCGCAATCTGGGCTCACTGCAATCTCCGCCTCCTGGGTTCAAGCAATTCTCCTGCCTCAGCCTCCCTAGTAGCTGGGACTACCAGCACATGCCACTATGCTCAGCTAATTTTTGTATATTTTTGTAGAGATGAGGTTTCACCATGTTTGCCAGGATGGTCTCTATCTCTTGACCTCATGATCCATCCACCTTGGCCTCCCAAAGTGGTGGGATTACAGGAGTGAGCCACCGTGCCCAGCTCTTTGTCACTCTTAAATGTTAGTTACATACTTTTATTGGCTCCTGGTTTTCCAGATTTTCAATTCCTTCTTTACTGAGACAGAAAGTCATGATACTTTATACTTTGCTGTTTTTATTTAGGTTTTTTTTCTAAATAAAAAGATAAAATTACAAGAAGTGTAAATGTGTTGTCAATTCTAAGATTTCAGTGTCCATTCTGGAAGATAGGACTTGTGAGCTATTCTATGGCCAAATTAAAAATGAGAGAGAGAGAGAAAGAGAGAGAGATTTTCAAAAGCAGTACAGTGGAAATATTCTATAATCTGTGCTTTTGAATACAGAAATCATTAATGACATATCGTTACTGAGCCCCTGAAATACGGGTTGTGTAATTGAGGAATTCAAATTTTAATTTTATTTATTTTTAATTTATTTAAATTTAAGTGGCTACAGCCATATGCAGCTACCCTACTGAACCAACATAAATCTAAGGCTGGAAGACACTCTTCTGTAACTTTATTGTGTCCTTTATTTTTGTTTTATTTTGGCATGGTTTAGTTCCTTCATCTGGAACACAAATTGAAACCATGAAAAACTATGTGAATTAAAAGTTGTTATTAATATTTGGTTGATAGTATTCCAGAATCAAGACATCTCAATGCAAATAAAATGACTTTCTTCAAAATGATCAAACTACGGTTTTTCCAAGATGATAGTGCTGTTTACTAAGTGCATCATTTTCCTACTGTTGCTGCAACAAATTGCCAAAAACTTAATGGCACAAAACAACGCAGATTTATTATCTTATAGGTCTGAAATTGGGTACACTGGGTTAAAATCAAGGTGTTGACGGGCCTGCTTTCCTTGTGGAGACTAGGGGAAAATCAATTTCTCTTTCTTTCTCTTTCTCTTTCTTCTTTTCTCTTCTTTTCCCCTCCCTCCCTCCCTCCCTCCCTTCCTATGGAGTTTCACTCATCACCCAGGCTGGAGTGCAATGATGTGATCTCGGCTCACTGTAACTTCTGCCTCCTGGGTTCAAGCAATTCTCTTGCCTCAGCCTCCTGAATAGCTGGGATTACAGGGATGCACCACCATGCCCAGATAATTTTTGTATTTTTATAGATATGGGTTTTTACCATGTTGGCCATGCTAGTCTCAAACTCCTGGCCTCAGGTAATCCACCCACCTCGGCCTCCTAAAGTACTGGGATTACAGGCATAAGCCACCATGCCAGGCCTTCCTTTGTCTGTTCTACCCACTTGAGACCACTACAGTTACTGAGCATGGTCCCTTCCTCCATTTTCAAAACCAGCAGGGTGGCATCTTCTCCCCTTTCTGACCTCTGCTTTCATCCTTATACTTCCTCTTTCTTACTCTGATCCTCCTGCGTTCCTCTTATAAATACGCTTGTGGTTAGATTTAGTTCAAGTATAATCTAGAAATCTCCTCATCTCCAGATTCTTATTCACACCATCAAAGTCTTTTTTGCCATGTAAGGTACATATTCACGGGTACTGGGTTTTAGAATATCTTAGGGAGATGTTATTCTGTATACAACACTAGTATAGCCTATACATTGGCCAGGAATTGATTAATAATGTATTTTTATATTTGAATTTTGGGAAATGCAGTTGGTTCCAGTGTTGCCTGTGGCTGAAATGTATCCTATAGTAAACATAGGATGTTGACATGACCCAAACATGCATCCAGGTATATCATTTTATTCAACATATCCAAGAATGCTCTCTGAGTCCCTGCACTGACATTTAGGGCTTCCATCAGAGGAGGAAAACCCAGGTCTTCAGAGTACTGTGGGCACACACTTTATAAATGAGAAAACTCCGTATCTCTACCAATGTGGAATTATAGCTCCAAGAATAATTTAAAATCGCAGTAGACTGGCAGGCTCTTCTCCCTGTGACTTTCACTTCAAGAGTGCTTAAAAATATTTGAGAGGCTTCTGTCCTATATTTGTCAGCATCTGACCAGTATTTTAACTTCCATGTGAAATGTGAACTAGTATTTAAAATGTCAGTGGAGAAGGGAAAAGTAGAGGGAGAGAGGGATGGATGTTGACAATAAATATTATTAATGCTGTTTAGGGATTGGGGGAGGATAATGCCCTTAAACTTTAAATAATAAATTACTTTAGAATGCAATGCATTAAAAATTGAGAGAAGCAGCTACCAAAAGGTGAATCACTTGGATGTAAAATATAGTGCAGATACATATAGAATATGAAGGGATACAGATAATATCTTTTCATTATTCATTTGTAAGCTTAGATATTTCTCTCTTCACCAATCATGTCCTGAGACTGTTAGATGCCAAATATATCTCCAATGCACTCTTATTTACCCTATGTTAATGGATTTTACTTCATTAATTATTGACTGTTTACATGTATTTCTTAAGTATACCTATATCTATTTCTAAGATAGTTTCTTTTCTTCTGCCTTGCATATCAGCAAATGTAATATTTAGTGCTTGGTCAGTTAAGTCACAAGCCTAAAAGGTTCTGAGGTCTCATTTCCCCTCATTGTCACTTGCCTTGCACCATTAAGTAAATCATTACTACTGGTATTTCCTTAGTAAAGTTAACAATTCCTGAAATTATTATAACAGCCTCTAACTAGTGTGATCTTGCTTCCCTTTTGTGATCTTCTATCAATGCATTGCAAATACGATCCTCATCTCAGTGCCTCCAACCCCAAAGAACTTCTCCTTTCCTTTTTAGGAAAAAAAGTCATTAAAAGGTTTAGAGAGCCTTGTTTTGGCTAATTCTACCATGCTAGATTCTTGATTTTTTCCTCCTATGTCAGCTGAAAATAGAGTGTAATGACTGAAGAGGTCAAAGATCTGAAACAGAATTGTTATTTGACAAGTTACTTATTCTCTATGATTCAATTATATTATCTGTTACATTGGGAGGATAATATCTTCTCAATTGGCTAATGAGGATTCATATAAAGGCCTCATTATAATGACTTATGTATGTTTCAATATTCAATTAATTATTTGTTGTAATTATCACTTTTATTATTCATAGCTACAGATGTCTTAGCTTGCATCCCTCCAGAATTTAAGGTTGAAATAAAAATTCAAGTACAAATAGTTGATTTTGGAGTTGATCCTAATAGTTAGCCAGCTGGAGAGTATGTAAGTCAAATAGGGAAGGGAAAAACTCCACTAAAGGGTATATTAATGTGCAGGTCACCATTGTGGGTAATTGAAGATCAATCCTAGTGTGGACTTCTGAAAGATATTGTTGAACATGCCTCATAGTTATCCTACCCAAGGGATAAGAAATCCAAGTCTATAACCTCCAACTTGTATCTATCATTCTCTCAAGGCTGCTTACAGACCCATCAACCAATCAGCAATTTCACAGTGCTCCACGGTCAGGCTAATCACGTTTCTGTAAACTAAGAAATCCCTCAGGCAGAGAGTTATGGGCACTTATAATAGGAGGCTGTAAGACATGCATAGGAACTAGCAGTCAGGGCATATTTAGTAGACAGGATTTGCTATGTGAAAGAATTGAGGTTTAAAGGGGTGAAATGATTAGTGCAAGATTCTCAGTAAAAAGTGTTTGAGTCTGAATTTGAACCAAGGAATATCTGCTTCCAAACCACTTGCAGTTTTTACTGAATGATGGTAGCAATCAGTTAAAGGTGGAGATTATGAAAGGAGTATGGCTAAATATGAAGGATCCACTGAAAGATACTGGAGAGGTACAGAGACAATGAAACCTACAAAATACATGACAAAGAATTCAAAATAGTCACTGTATTAATCAGTTTTCATGCTACTAATAAAGATCTAGCCAAGACTGGGTGATTTACAAAAGAAAGAGGTTTAATTGGACTCACAGTTCCACGTGACTGGGAAGGCCTCACAATCACAGAGGACAGCAAGAAGGAGCAAGTCACATCTTAAGTGAATGGCATCAGGCAAAGAGAGAGAGATTGTGTGAGGAAACTCTGCCTTATAAAGCCATCAGATGTTGTGAGACTTATTCATTACCACAAGAACAGTATGGGAAAGACCTGCCCCCATGATTCAATTACCTCCCACCAGATTCACAACATATGGGAATTCAAGATGAGATTTGGGTGGGGATACAGCCAAACCATATCAGTCGCCTTAAAGAAGTTCAGTGAGCTACAAGACAAAAACAGATAGAAAACTAAATGACATCAAGTTGAAATAAAAGGGCACAAAGTAACAACATGAAAATATGAACGCATATAAACTGTAAAGGTAAAAATACAGTCAAATTTAGAATACTATAATAGTGTAATGGTGGTACACAAATCACTTTTAACTTTAGGACAAACATTAAAAGATAAAAGCATTAAAAATAACTATAACTATTATAATTTGTTCATGGATATACAATGTATAAAAGATGTAAACTGTGATATCAATAACATACAACGTTGGGGGGAGGAGAAGTTAAAGTGTAGAGTTCTTTTACACATTTGAAGTTAAGTTGTAATCACGTGAAAATAGATGGTTACAATTATAAGACATTTTTCTTGAGCCTCATGGCAACCACAAAGAAAAACCTCAAAGCATACCACCACAAAAAAATCATCAAATCACGAAGGAAGTCAGCACAGAAAACAGCAGAATAAAACAGCAAAATTCAGAAAACAATTAAAAATGGAAATTGTAAGTTCTTACCTATCCATAATTACTTTAAATTTAAATGGATTACATTCTTCAATAATATGAAATATAGTAGCTGAACATGTAATAAAATAAAAGCAAGATGCTACTATGTGCTACCTATAAAAGACTCACTTCATCTTTTAAAAACACACATACGCTGACCAGGAAAGGATGGAAAAAGATATTCCACTTGAATGAATAGTAACAACAACAAAAAAAGAGTAGGGATGGCTATACTTGTATCAGAAAAAATAGACTTTAAGTCAATGATCCTAACAAGAGACAAAGAAGATCACTAGATAATGAAAAAGGGTCAATTAATCAAGAGGATATAATTGGATCTTATTGACTTGGTTTGGCTCTGTGTCCCCACCCAAATCTCATCTCGAACTATAATTCCCATAATCCCCATGTGTCGAGGGAGGGACCTGATGTGAGGTAATTGCATCATGGAGGTGGTTCCTCCACACTATTCCCCTGATAGTGAGTAAGTTCTCATGAAAGCTAATAGTTTTATAAGTGTTTGACAGTTCCTTTTTCACATATACACTCTCTCTCCTGCTGCACTACAAAGAAGGTGCTTGCTTCCCCTTCTGCTATGCTTGCAAATTTCCTGAGGCATCCCCAGCCAGGTGGAACTGTGAGTCAATTAAACCTTTTACTTTACAAATTACCCAATCTTAGGTATGTTCTTTATAGCAATGTGAGAATGAACTAATATACTTTTACATTATGTATATAATATATATGCAGTCAATTTTGGAACAGTTAAATATATAAAGCAAATATTAACAGAATTGTAGCGAAAAATAGACAGCAATGCAGTAGGGGACATCAATATCCCACTTTCAACAATGTATAGATCATCCATGGAGAAAATAAATAAGAACACAGCATACTTGGACATCATAGTCCAAATGGACCTAATAGGCATATACAGAACATTCCATCCAACAGCTGTAGAATATATATTCTTTACAAGAGTACATGAAACATTATCCACAATAGATCACATATTAGGTCACAAACAAGTCTTAAGAAATTAAAAACATTAAAATCATATCAAGTATCTTTTGCAGCCACAGGACATAAAACTAGAGATCAGTAACAGGAGAACAATTGGAAAATGTGAAAATGTGTAAATTACACCATACATTCCTGAACAACAAATCAGTTAAAGAAACCAAGAAATAAATAAAAAATACCATGAGACAAAAATGGAAACACATCATACTAAAGTCTATAAGATTCAGAAAAGTTCTGAGAGAATTTTATAAAGATAAACCCCTACATTCAGAAAAAAAAAAAGATTAGAAATAAACAACCTAACTCTTCACTGTCAAGGAACTAAAAAATAAAAAAGCTATGCCCAAAGTCTGCAGAAGAAAGGAAATAAAGATCAGAGGAAAATTAATGAAATGGAGACTAAAGAAATGGTAGAAAAGGTAAACAAAACTGATGGTTTTTTTAAAAGAGATAAAACAAGGTTGTAAATCCTTTAGCTAGACTAACCAAAAAAATACAAAAGACAAAAATAAATAAATTTTAAATTTATAATTTAAAAGTAGACATTACAACTTCTACAGAAGCAAAAACTATCGTAAAATGCTACTATGAACAATTATACACTAATAAATTAGGTAACCTAAAAGAAACGGATAAATTCCTAGAAACATACAACATACTGAGACTGAATCATGAAGACATACAAAATCTAAGCAGATCAGTAGCAAGTAAAGAGATTGAATCAGTAACAAAAAAAAAAAAATCTCCCAGTGGAAAAAATACCAGGACCACATGGCTTCACAGCTGAAGTCTACCAAACACTTAAAGAATTAATATCAATCCTTCTCAAAATCTTCCCAAATTCTAAGATGAGGAAACACTTCTAAACTAATTTTATGAGACCAGCATTACCCCGGTACCAAAGTCAGACAAGAGCACTCTAAGAAAATAAAACTGTAGGCTAATATCCCTGATGAACATACAAGCAAAAATCCTCAACAAAATGCTAGCAAACTGAATTCAGTAGTACATTAAGAGAATCTTACTCCATAATCAAGTGGAATTTATCTCAGGGATGCAAGAATGGCTCAGCATATGCAAATCAATGTGATACACACAGCACATTAACAGAATGAAGGATAAAATAATATAATCATCTAAATAGATGCAGAAGAGGCATTTGTCAAATTCAACATCCTTTCAAGATGAAAAAACTGTCAGCATATTAGATATAGAAGGCATGTACCTTAATAATATTAAAGACCATATATGGCAAGCCCACAGCTTACATCCTACCTAAAGTAAAAGATGGGAAGCTTTTTCTCTAAGATCAAGACCAAGACAAGGAGGCCCACTCTCATCACTTCTATTCCTTATTGCACTGGAAGTCCGAGCTGGACCAACCAAAGGAGGAAAACCAAATTGGACAGTAAGAATTAAAACTGGCTATGTTTGCTGATGACATGACCTTATATGTAGAAACCCCTAAATAGTTCACCAAAACTTTAAAAATCAATTAGAAAAGCATAAGCACTCCAACAGGTACATGGGAAAAGGAGATGAATATTCCATTAAAGAAAATGGTAGCTAAAGAATATAAATGCCAGAGTATTATCAAAGTTGTCCAAGTTTCAGTAGTTAGCAAAAAACACTTAAGATTCTGATTTCCCCAATTAACTTGGGAAATAGTCATAAAATAGTGTGTGTGAGTGTCTGTGTTTACCCTCTAATTAATTAATTGATGTGAAATAATCTGTAATTCAATTTCATGATATGCGTTCAATTTCTAAATCAAGAAATTCTATGAAAAAAATTCAGGTGAATTATGCTTAGGAAATCTTCAATGATGTACACAAAGTTTCATGTACAAGAATGATTACCACAGCATCCATTTATTCAACAAATATCTATTGAGCATGATCCACATAAAAATTAATGTTCTGGGCCCTACTTCCAAACATGTATTATGCAGCTTATTTTTTTTATAGGAGAAGGCAAACAATTAAAAGTGCAATGAATAAAAATGTTGATTATATAAGAACTATAAAATAACAAAATATGGTAAATTGGTAGGCAGTAAGAAGGAGAAAAGAATTCCCCAAGGCAGTGACATTCCAGCTAACTAATCTAAAGAAGCCACCATGGCTCTGGAGAGATAATACTTTCCCAAGCAAAGGAAACAGAAGGACAAGTAGGAAATGAGAGTGGAATGAGCAACAGAAAAAAAAGTGTATGAGTGAGACTAGTCAGAGCATAGTGAGAGAAGGAAGAGACACAGAAGACGAAGAGATAGATAGGCAGGGAGATTTCTAAACCTTGGAAAATAATTTGGATTTTCTTCTAAGCCCAGTGAAAATTACTGGAGAATTTTCAGCAGGAAAATGCTGAAAACTGATCAAACTTATTAGCAAAATCACTTTGGTTGAAGAGAGAACAAAGTATAACATGGGAGAAGTAGTAGAGAGACCAGCTAGGAAGCTAAAGAAATTAGGAGATGGTGGTAACTTTTAGCACAGTGATTATATTAGTCTGTTCTCATGCTACTAATCAAGACATACCTGAGACTGGGGAATTTATAAAGGAAAGAGGTTTAATGGACTCACAGTTTCACATGTCTGGGTTGGCCTCACAATCAGGGTGGAAGGTGAAGAAAGAGCAAAGGCACATCTTACATGGTGGCAGGCAAGAGAGTATGTGCAGGGGAACTTCCCTTTATAAAACCATCAGGTCTTCTGAGATTTATTTACTATCACAACAATGACATAAAAAAGACCACCCCTCTGTGATGCAATTACCTTCCACTGGGCCCCTCCCATGACACTTGGGAATTAAGAGAGCTACAATACAAGATGAGATTTGGGTGGAGATAGAGCCAAACCTTATCATTCCACCTCAGCCCCTCCCAAATCTCATTTCCTCACATTTCAAAACCAATCATGCCTTCCCAACAGTCCACAAAAGTCTTAACTCATTTCAGCATTAACTTAAAAGTTCAGATTCCAAAGTCTTATCTGAGACAACACAAGTCCCTTTTGCCTATAAGCCTGTAAAATCAAAAGCAACTTAGTTACTTTCTACCTACAATAGGGGTATAGGCATTGAGTAAATACACCTTTCCCAAATGGGAGGGATTGGCCATAACCAAGGGGCTACAGGCCCCATGCAAGTCCAGAATCCAGTGAGGCAATCAAATCTTAAAGCTCCAAAAATGATATCCTTTGATGCCATGTCACACTGCAAGAGGTGTGTTCCCATGGCTTTGGGCAGCTCTGCTCCTGTGGCTTTGCAGGGTATGGCCCCTGTCCTGGCTGCTTTCACAGCTAGTGTTGAATATCTGTGGCTTTTCTAGGTACAAGGTGCAAACTGTTGGTGGATCTACCATTCTGGGTTCTGGAGAACGGTGGTCCTCTACTCGCAGGTCCACTAGGCAGTACTCCAGTGGGAACTTTGAAGGGAAACTCTGACCTCACATTTCCCTTGTGCCCTGCCCTAGCTGATGTTCTCCATGAGCGCCCTGACCCTGCAGAAATCTTATGTCTGGACCTATGTGTTTCCATACATCCTCTGAAATCTAGCTGGAGATTCCCAAACCTCAATTATTGACTTCTGTGCAACTGAAGGCTCAACACCACATGGAAATGTGCAAGATTTGGGGCTTGTACCCTCTGAAGCCACAGCCCAAGCTGTACTTTGCCCCTTTTAGCCATGGCTGGGAAGCTGGGCACCAAGCCCCAAGACTGCACACAACAGGAGGGACCTGGGCCCAGCCCATAAAACCACTTTTTTTCCTTGTAGGCCTCTGGGCCTGTGATAGGAGGGGCTGTGGTGAAGACCTCTGACATGCCCTGTAGACATTTTCCCATTGTCTTGGCAATTAATATTTGGCTCTTTACTTATGCAAACTTCTGTAGCTGGCTTGAATTTCTCCTCAGAAAATGGGGTTTTCTTTTCTATTGCATTGTCAGGCTGCGAATTTTATGAACTTTTATGCTCTGCTTCCCTTTCAAACGTAAGTTTCAATTCCAAACCATATCTTTGTGAAAACATAAAATTTAATGTTTTTTAGCAGCACCCAAATCACCTGTTGAATGTTTTGCTGCTTAGAAATATATTCCGTCAGATGCTCTAAATCATCTCTCTGAAGTTCGAAGTTTCACAAATCTCTAGGGCAGGGGTGAAATGGCACCATTTCTTTGCTAAAACATAGCAAGAGTAATCTTCACTCCAGTTCCCAACAAGTTCCTCATCTCCATTTGAGATGAGCAGCATTTCGTCAAAGCCACTCAACAAGTCTCTAAGAAGTTCCAAACTTTCCCACATCTTCCCATCCTCTTCTGAGCCCTCCAAACTGTTTCAGCCTCTGCCTTTACCCAGTTCCAAAGTTGCTTCCACATTTTTGGTTATCTTTACAGGAGTACCTCGCCCTATCAGTGCCAATTTACTGTATTAGTCTGTTCTCATGCGGCTACTAAAGGCATACCTGAGACCGGGTAATTTTTAAAGGAAAGCGGTTTAATGGACTCACAGTTCCACATGGCCAAGGAGGCCTCACAATCATGGTGGAAAGCAAAGGAAGAGCAAAGAGACAACTTACATGGTGACAGAGAAGAGAGGGGAACTCCCCTTTGCAAAACCATCATATCTTGTAAGACTTATTCACTATCATGAGAACAGCATGAGAAATATCTACCCCCATGATTTAATAACCTTCCACTGGGTTCCTCCCATGACAAATAGGAACTTTGGGAGCTACAATTCCAGATGACATTTGGGCGGGATCACAGCCAAACTATATCAGTGATTCTTCTCCAGCTTTGCTATTGATATGATTCTCTTATGAATCAGGTTGAAGTTCGGATTCTGACTCAGTAGGTTTGAGATAGAGCCTGAGATTTTCCATGTTTAACCGGCTCTTATGTGATAGGGGTACTGATAGTCTACAGACCATAATTTGAGTGTTAATGCTCTACTATCTTTAAAAATTTAAGCCAGAGAAGGAAGAATGCAGTTTTCATTTATATTTGAAGTTACAGCACATTGAAGCAGTTGAGGGGTTGAATATGGGGAGTAAGAGTAAGAAATGAATCAGTTATGATTATTGACTTTCTTGTAATACTTTTATAAACTGACAGATAAAATTATATGTATTTATTGTATACAACATGATGTTTTAAAGTATATATACATTATGAAATGAATAAATCTAGCTAATTAACATATGTATTACTTCATTATAATTTTTTGGTGAAACAATATCTACCATCAGCATTTTTAAGAATACAATATATTGTTATAACTATAGCCACAATATTGTACAATGGATCTCCTGAACTTATTCTTCTTATCAAACTGAAACTTTGTATTCTTTGACCAACATCTCACCAATCCACTCCCACATACCACCCCAGTCTCTGGTAACCAGCTTTCTATTCTCTATTTCTATGAAATCTACTGTTCTACATATGAGGGAGATCATGTGGTATTTATCTTTCTATGCCAGTCTTATTTCCCCTAACATAATGGTCTCCGGATTCATCCTAGAATTATTTATGATAGAAAAAATAAAAACAACATAATTATCTAATAATAGGTCAATGATAGCAGACAGAAGATAAAAATCTGAAAATCATATTTTAAAACATTATTTTAATATAAGAAAACAATATTTTTGATAGTATCCCAATTGTAAATCAGGTATAGCACATATATATATACACATATATATATACACACATATATATGTGTGTATATATATATCAAAATGATACATTTTTTCTTATATTTTTAAGAATCAACATTGATTACTTTTATCATCAGAAAAACTTATTTTTTTTCTGTAAATATATAAAGCCTATATAGCAAGATGGCATCCTCTGCTCAATCTATAGTGGTGAACACATATATTTTTGTTATATTTTCTTCTGTGTTATAGGTCTGTTTGAAATACTTTATAATTAAAAACCATCTGTAATTGAATTAAGTTGCTATTTTAAAATGACCTCTTATTGTTATTTTTACACAAAATGTAAAGTAACCTCATGTGTTAGTCCATTTGCATTGCTTTACCAGGTATTCAGGTAAAGAATACCTGAGATGGTGTAAATTATAAAGAAAAGAGTTTTATTTTGGTCAAAAGCTCTGCAGGCTATACCAGAAACATGGTGCCAGCATAGGCTTGGCTTCTGATGAGGGTCTCTGGAAGCTTACAATCACGGCAGAAGGTGAAGAGGAGCCACAGTGTCATATGGTGAGGAGGAAGAAAGTGCTACACTCTTTTAAACAACCAGATCTCCTGTGAACTCCGAGGGAGAACTTACTCATTACCGTGAGAAGGGCACCAAGTCATTCAAGAGGAATCCACCCTCATGACCCAAACACCTCCCGGTAGGCCCCAACTCCAACATTGGAAATCACATTTCAACATGAAATTTGGAGGGGACACACATTCAAACCATCTCACCTCAGCTATATACAAATATCTGAGTATGTAGACCATGTAAATCAGTCTTTTGACTTTTAAAAAATCTCTACTGTGTGACTTACCTACTTGAAAAGTGTATTTTTGTTGACTGCATTTCAGCAGTCTTTTCATAGAAAATTTACTTGTTAGTCAAGCTTTCACCTCTCTATAGTGTGTGTGTGTTTAAGGGTAGCCACAACTTTCAAATTTAGCTTCTACATTATACCAAATAATCCTGCTAGAAGAGCAAATAGCCCAAGTTCTGATGGTTGGGACGTGGTGCTTGGCTGAGTAAGCAAGATTCTTGGAAACATGTGGAAGGGTTGCTATGACCCTGGCAGGTGGCTTGCAGTAGGAACAAGAATGTGTTGGAGTGTTTGGCATGGCAGTATGGGGAAGACATCCTTGTGCCCCTGTTGAGCCAGTAGGAGTGAGGAAGCACAATTATGCTAATAAGAAAAAGCCTGATGCCATTGCTGTTATGATGTGACAAGGCAAGAATGGACTTAGGTCTAGACCTGTGCTTTTAAAATAATTTATCAATCTACAAGCATTAGTCAACAATAGCACATATGAAATCCTGAGGGAGACAAAAGCAGATTTTAGGTCCTGTTCCTCACTCTTGATGTAGTTTAAAATCTACAGAAAAGAAAATATGTACACAAAAGTACCAATTTAAGAACATATTTTAAAAGTTCTATAAGAAAATGAAGTATCTTTGATGACAAACATCTGATTATATCAGTTGATATCACTGATTTTGCTTATAACCAAGTCTTCTCAATGTATTATATCTAAAGTAACTTAAATATCTCTTCACTTTTTCCTTTCTGTGTAAAATGATTTTGGATAATAGCAAAAATGAATTTTGTATTTGCTTTGTATCTTTGCAATTGTTTATCCAATTGGTTTCATCCACAAGAAATGAAATGGGAAGATGCCGAGCAGTCCATTAACATATATAAGAAGCTGAATACTATGTGCAAAGTCTAAAACAGTTACCTTAACTGGACAAAATGTGCATTTTTATTTCCCATCACAAGATTATAAGATATTGGAATATGCTCTGTTAATAACCACTACTATGAATAAAAAGAACTCATATACATATATATCTGTTTTATAGATTATATACATGTGTCTTTATATATATTACTAATATTCCATTATGTCAAATGTGTACTCCTGTGTTAAGTATAAATGAGAGGATGAATACCATAAATATCTGTGTTCTCTGAAGTAATGGTATGTTTTTTAACATGAAAATGTCAATTAAAAGTTATGAGGACTGATAAATCAGAAAGCCATTTTGTATAGTTTATTTCATCTAAATATATATATTTAATGAGTGAATGAAACATGGTCAGCCACTTTGCATTCTCAGCCTTCATTCCTTTTCTCAAAAGTGTGGCATAAGAGGACAGTTAGGTTGGGACAACAGCATGACAGAAGGGAAAAGAAATATCAGGGTTGTGGGGAAAATAATTCATTGATAAACAACTGTTCTCCCTAAGAAGAAAAGCAGAGAGCTGCCATGGACAGTTCGCCTCTAGTTCTCTGAGTGGTCATTGTCTCAGAGACCCAAAGAGAGGATTAAACATTGGAAGTGGGGAGGAAATGGCAGGGTGTTTGATACAGTTTGGCTCTGTGTCCCCACCCAAATCTGATCTTGAATTGTAATTCCCAGGTGTCCAGGGAGGGAGCTGGTGAGAGGTGATTGGATCATGGAGGTGGTTTCTCCCATGCTGCTCTCATGATAGTGATTACTTCTTCTCACAAGAACTTACTCACATGATAGTAAGTAAAACCACAAAATGGCTTTACAAGGGGCTCTTCCTCCTACACTTTCTCCTCTCTCTCCTGCCACCATGTGAAGAAGGTTTTTGTTTCCCCTTTACCTTCTGTCATAATTGTAAGTTTCCTGAGGCCTCCCTAGCCATGTGGAACTATGAGTCCATTAAACCTCTTTCCTTTAGAAATTACCCAATCTTGGGTGTGTCTTTATAACAGTGTGAAAATGGACTAACACAATATTATGAAAGACTTTTCCATTTATTAACATGCTTCTCTCATTTCCAAAGACCAAAAATGATATTAGAATACCTGTAATATATACATCATAAACTGTCAACATTACATAAACAAATTGAAATTCTAAAGCACTTATTTTTTACTCTGGTTATAAAGTTCAATTGATGTGGGAGTTTTGGGGGTTCATTCAAATAATTGGCCTTTAAAGTTTTAAAAATAAAACTTCTTTTACTATAATACTGTAATCGTTTCATGTATAAGGTGAAACTTGATTCCTGAGAATGAAACTCTAATGAAATAAAATAAATGTATAATACCTATATTTTCATATAAGTGCTGAAATTGGTTGTTGTTCATGGTTTTATTTATAAGTGCAAGATTTACCACAAAATTCCTTAGATTACTGCAGTCTACTGCTGGTATTTACTTTCTAGGATTATTATTTGTAGAGGTCGATAAGTGATTAACTGCAGCTTATTTTGTTTTAGCTATGGCATCGGATAAACAGCATTTCTCACTTCGTCTTCTCAGCAGTTGTGTGGATTATGGAGATGAGATGTGGCTCTAGCAGAGAATGCATCATTTATATATGTCAGGTGGATGGCATCACGCTCCTGCTGTGGACTTTTTCACAGAGGCTGTGAGATTTATGACCATCACAAAGCCTTTTCTCCCCCATAGATCATGTTGGTAGAATACACATACCTTTTCTGGACTTCACCTCTTCCAAAAGCAGCTGGAATCAGAGCAAGGTGCTGTTTTGGTAATTTTTTCCCCCAGAGGGAGAGAACATTAACCCATTCCCCTAAAAATTTCCCCTACTTCCAAACAATGAATTATTCAAACTAATTAGAGAAATCTAGTGGATTATTTTTCCTTTTGAGTGTTTTGTGAGAAACGATGTATTTATTTTCATGGCAGAGCTACTAAGATAAAACTCATGTCCACACACAGAGCTCTTTTTGCTAATGTTCTCTCCAACTCTCAGGAATATATATGTAGCTTAATTTGTCTTATACATGTAGATGGTTATCTGTCATGGGTATCATGTAATAAGAAAATAATTTTCAAAACTGGAGGCAACCTCTGAGGCAGTCACATGTTTGAAGGCAATTCAGACTTTCACCTTATAGGATTACTAAGTCAAAGCTCCTATTCATGAATTAACTACTTGGAAAGTGGAAGGCAGTGTTTGATTTCTCTTCCTCTCAATCTATCCTGCCTCTGTCCCTCTCTTCCCAGCAATGCAAACAGGAAGAAAACCTGATCTACAACTTAAGCAAAAAGGAAAACATAAAGAACACATACTATAATAGATATTGACTTATAATTACAGTAGAATAACTTGGTTACCTAAGATAATGGACATAGTGTTTATAAAGGACATGATGCTTGAGCTGGGGTTTCCTGGATATACATTTCCCTTCTGGCTGGGACTTTTTTCTATAAGAAAACAAAAAATCTGCAAATCAAAGTATTAAAAATATATGTAGTAGAGCAGGTAGAATCAGGAGATATGAAAATATGTTTGAACCCCTCAGATATATTAACAGAGGTATTTATTATATATAGATTTATCTTGATAGATGCACACACACAGTATATGTAAGACTAAACACAAATGTCAAGAGGCAAAACTTGTATTTGAATGAGTGAATCAACCATGAGCAAGTAATGTTGTATCA
This sequence comes from Callithrix jacchus, assembly GCF_049354715.1. Taxonomy (NCBI): domain Eukaryota; kingdom Metazoa; phylum Chordata; class Mammalia; order Primates; family Cebidae; genus Callithrix; species Callithrix jacchus. The sequence goes on from NC_133524.1 coordinate 26,782,242, forward strand.
TTCATTCTGATTTATTCTTTCTTGCAACATCCTCATAGATTACAAATTAAATTTCTTTCTCTACTGCTATTCACCTTTTAAATAGAATCTTCATCGATTTTACCCTTTTTATTTGCACCAATCTTTGAAATTGGTAAAAATAGCATGTATTAAAGGCTTATTTGTGATACAAAAATATGATTATAAAAGGTTTACACTGAACATGGTCCAACTCCAGGAAAAAAATTAATAGCAATAAATCAAATGTCCTGATATGAACTGCTTTATTGGTGATCTATCTCTTTTGTCTAAATGTTTAATTTATCAAAAATGTATGCTATTGCACCTCATTGTCCTTCGAGAAAGCCAAGGTTTATTTGAGTGCCCCTGGGTTGTATTCACCCAAAGGTCATGTCATCATCTAAGTTATGTAACAGAGAGTCCACTCATTACCCTGACAGCACGTGAAAAAGTACTTGAATTCACAGATTCAAGAAAACAGAAAGATCATGAAATGTTTGAACACATCTCAGTCATAGAGAAGGAGAAATTGAGATATTAAAATGAAATGAGGTCACAGTCCTACCTTATATGTTGCTTTATTATATTAGCTTAGTAATTTGAATTTGAGTATTTTTAAGTGAAGTATTTTTTAGCAAATCAAGCAACTATTTTGTTAGTGTGTCTGTATGCAGTAAAGCTGAATCCATTTTTTATGAAACATTTATTTGGTGCTGCTTATCCTTTATTAAAAAATCTTTTTATATAAAAATTTTATATAGCTTATAAATATTTTTCAAAAATTTTTAGTTAAATTATAATATTTTTGTGCAGTATTTGAAAAGCCCTCTGTACATTCTTGTATGCCCTAAATTAAACAAGAATGCTTCAACTAGAGGTTTTTACTTTATAGTGTAATGGAACTGATCCATCCTTAGGAAAATTAGCCTTCCATTTAAATTTCTATATTCATTTGACAGAAAAGAAAGCTACATATATGTGAGAATGTATATGTGTTTTCACAATTGTTATGCACTCCCATTAGCAAGTGCCAGAATATCTGCAAATAAAACTTTGTCAAAATCCATTTATATGAAGCTTGATTTAATGAGCAGTTTTTATGTAGCATACACATCTCTGGCACTCTCTTTTTGGCTGCCAACCAGATTTGTTAATCATGGAGCAGCTAGGTTTCAGACCAACTACCCATCCATTAGGATTTATTTCCAGAACTTTGGCAGTTCTTACCTCCACAATTTTTTCTGCAACACAGAATACATTTCTTCAAGAATGTAATGTATTGAGCTCAAAATCTTGTAGGGTAAAATAGGCATTCTAATTAACAGGAGGTGGTGATGGGATATATTTTATATCATCTAATACTGACTAGAACATAATGTTACCCTCCTATCATTCTAGCAAAAAGTCTACACTAATTTCTTATTACATACTCAATAATACAAGGGGATTAGCAATGTGGTAACCTTAATCACAAAAGATTGGGCAGATCTACAAAAGCTTCCTAAATTCATGCAAGTATCAGTCTGAAGAAACTATTATAATGCCCACACTTCACATGGTTAATTTGTAACTGTGTTGAGGAAGACTATTTTGTGGTAATTCCAGTAGATCCTGCAGTGCTGCTTACTTCTTAGATCAACATTTGGTTTCTGATTTCTAACTTTCATAAATATGCCTTTCATTTTTCTGACTCTCTCTGGAATCAGAAAGGCCATTCATGATCAAAGAAGAGTTGCACAGGATATTCTGTCACCTGAATGATTCAGAAATGTATTACTTTACTCAACTCTGGACCAGCTCATAGCAAATATTTTACAATCATTCCTGGAGTAATTTTAATTTATGAATGTTAATATTTCAAAATTGAAATAAAATAGAGTTAGTGATCAATTGAAAATATTATGTTTGAGATTTTAAATGTATATATTCCCATTCTTACAAACAGAGTTTTAAGAACGAATTATTCTGAGGGAATTCAGTATCTGGTAATACGATTAATTAAATACCATAAACAACCCTAAACAGCTATAACACAAATCTGAAGGAAATACACAAAAATAACTACACATCCATAAGCTGGTAAGATTTTTTAAAAATTACAACTTTAAAAAGTGAAAGTGGTAAAACTGGAAGATGAATGTTAGATTAGTTTTTCAGATTGATGGTAACATCAGAAATATGGTGACTCTGAGCTTCTTTCCTGTCACCTAATCAGGATTAGAAGAAATTAGGAAAATCTATGGCTTGTCTAAGCCAGAGAGTCTAACAGAACTACCTTCTTCCCATGTTAGGAAAAGAAGCTTGTCACATAGAAGAAGATGACAACAACAAAAAGGCAATTTACCTATTTTGACTTTGGTGCTTAAAATAACTAAGGTAAACACTAAAAGATGATATATAAAGAATGTAAATTGCAATCTAGTAGAAGGAAATAAATGATGGAAAAAATAGAACCTCAATAAAAAAGACACAAAGGAAAGCAAATAATGAGCAAAAACAGGATATACTGAAAACAGGATAAACAGAATGAATAAATTAAAATAATCAGATAATCAATAAGTACATATGGCAAAATTATTTAATTGAAAGTAAAAGACATTTAGTCCTGAATTTGCTATATCTAGACATATGACACTGTCAAAACATTAGAATGCAGAAGTTTGAAAATCAAAGGGTGGAATCATACTGACCAGTTAAATGTTAACAAAAAAGATGAGCTTGTAACAAACAAAATAGACTTAACACAAAGAGTAATACTTAAAATAAATAAGGTTGTGTCATAATGATTGACGTTTCAATTCACAAAGAAGACATATACATTCCATTGTTTTTGTATATAATACATGGGCTCAAAACAACTATTGGAAAAATTTACAGATATAAAAGATGAAATATGCAAAAATATCATTATAGTGGAAGACTTTAGTATACTTTTTGTCAGTAATTATAGATCAGTGGTATAAACATAGGTCAGAATATAGCAGATTAATAAGCTAGATCTACTAGATATATATAGGATATTAAAAAAATTCTCATTTGCTACAAGAATACATGGAATATTTAAAGAAATTCATTATGTGGTAGGTTATAAGGTAAGTTTCAATAAATTTCAAAGGAATGATATAATGTAGATTATAATGTTTAATCATAATCAATTTACATTTTAAGTTAATAGAAATAAAAATAACTTTAGACACTCATATCCTTGGAAATTTAAAGATTACATTTTCAAACAACCCATGAAACAAATAAAAATAATACTGGGAACTAGAAAGTATTCAGAAATAAAAAGTAATATAAAAGTTATAACAATATATATATAAGTCATGATATGCTTATGAAGCTGTTCTTAGAAATATAGAGCTTTAATTACGTCAAAAAAGAAGACAAGCTAAATATTAGTAACCTAAAAATTCAACATAAGAAGTTAGGAAATAAATAGCCTAATTAGCTGTCAAGTATTAGAGAAAAATAAGTAACGAAGAGCAGAAATTAGTGAAATGTAAAACAAACATAAAACAGAGACAAGCAACAGAGCCAAAAGTAGTTTCTTGATAAGGCTAAGAAAATTGATATATTTATGACGAGGATAGTAAAGGAAAAAAAGAATACATTAAAAATAGAAATGGAAAACTGGAACATACAACAGAGACTTAAAAGTTTATAACAACACATTTTAACATATTTTATGCTGAACATTTGAAACATTACTTGTTACTGATAAATTTAAAGAAAATTGCAATTTACCAACAGAATGCAGATGACAAAGAAGAAAAAAAAAACTTGAAAAATTATTCCATGAAACAAACACTAGGCCAGGACTGCTGTAGAGAGAGAGAGCAAGGCTATCCCAGACATCTTAAAAAGAGATTACTCCAGATTTACACAAAATCACTCATGGAATACAATATCAGAGAGAGTTGTCAGTGGGAGAAAGAGAATTAGAGACAATCACCACTACTGTAGCAAACTAGTAGGTGGATGACTAAAATAATGAGGGTAAGTAGGCTAAAAGATCTACTGCCAAAGAAGGGTAACATGTGTGAACAGGTGTAGAAATTCATCAATCCAAAAGTTAGTTATTTGAAAATATCAATAAAATTGATAAACTCATAAAAAAAACTGACCAAGAAAATAAGAGAGGCAGGAATAAAAGATCTTTTCAAAAGAAAACATATATGAGGCCAAGAAACACATGAAAAAATGCTCATCATCACTGGTCACTAAAGAAATGCAAATTAAAACCACATTGAGATACCATCTCATGCCAGTTGGAATGGCAATTAAAAAATCTTAAGGCAACAGATGCTGGAGAGGATGTGGAGAAACAGGAACACTTTTACACTGTTGATGGGGTATGAATTAGTTCAACCATTGTGGAAAACAGTGTGGCAATTCCTCATGGACCTAGAAATAGAAATACTATTTGACCTAGCAATCCCATTACTGGGTATATACCCAAAGGATTATAAATCATTTTATTAAAAGACCCATCCGCACATATGTTCATTGTGGCACTGTTTATGATAGCAAAGACCTGGAACCAACCCAAATGCCCATCGATGATAGACTGGACAAGGAAAATGTGGCACATATACACAATGGAATACTATGCATCCATAAAAAAGGATGAGTTCATGTCCTTTGCAGGGACGTGAATGACTCTGGAAACTATCATTCTCAGCAAACTGACACAAGAACAGAAAACCAAACACTGCATTTTCTCACTCATAGGTGGGTGTTGAACAATGAGAACACATGGACACAGGGAGGGGAGCATCACACACTGGGGTCTTTTGGGGGGTGGGGGACTAGGGGAGGGATAGCAGGGAGCAGGAGGATTGCGGAGGGATAACAATGGGAGAAATACCTAACGTAGGTGATGGGGGATTGGAGGCAGCAAACCACCATGGTCCGTGTATACCTATGTAACAGTCCTGCATGATCTGCACATGTACCCCAGAACTTAAAGTATAATAAAAAAATGGAAATCTATAAACCACACAACTCTAAATTATTTTTAAAAAACAAGAAAATAAAGGAAAAAAATTGACACACAACTCTTCCTCTGCATAGCTGAAAAAAGATGATTTTGAAAAAAAAAGCAACAGAAATTATCCAAATCAAATACAAAGTCTAAAAAATGAAGCAGAAGACCTGATATCTGTTGCACAATATTCATGTTCTCTGAGCTCTGCATAGAGAAGAATTTTTTAAACAAGGATAAAAGCCGATAGCCATAAAAACTACCTGAAAATTAAGAACATGTGATTAATAAAAGACACTGTAAAGATAATAGAAATATCTCTGGGACACATTTAAAGCAGTCTCTAGAGGAAAGTATATAGCAATAAGTGCCCATATGAGAAGAATGGAGAGATCCAAAATTGACACCCTATCGTCAAAATTGAAAGAGCTAGAGGAGCAAGATCAAAAAAACTCAAAACCCAGCAGAAGACAAGAAATAACTAAGATCAGAGCAGAACTGAAGGAGATTGAGACACGAAAAACGCTCCAAAAAATCAATAAATCCAAGAGCTGGTTTTTTGAAAAGATCAACAAAATACACAGACAACTAGCCAGATTGATTAAAAATAAAAGAGAGAACAACCAAATAGATGCAATAAAAAATGATAAAGGGGAAATCACCACAGATTCCACAGAAATTCAAACCATCATCAAAGAATATTACAAACAACTCTATGCACATGAACTAGTAAACCTGGAAGAAATGGATAAATTCCTGGACTCCTGTGTCCTCCCAAGCCTAAACCAGGAGGAAGCTGAAACTATGAATAGACCAATAACAAGGGCAGAAGTCGAGGCAGCAATTAAGAGCCTACCACACAAAAAAAGCCCAGGTCCAGACGGGTTCACAGCCGAATTCTACCAGACACACAAAGAGGAGCTGGTACCATTTCTTCTGAAACCATTCCAAATAATCCAAAAAGAAGGAATCCTACCCAAATCATTCTACGAGACCAATATCATCCTGATACCAAAACCCGGCAGAGACCCAACAAGAAAAGAAAACTTCAGGCCAATATCCATGATGAACATGGATGCAAAAATCTTCAATAAAATATTGGCAAGCCGATTGCAACAGCAAATCAAAAAACTTATTCATCATGATCAAGTAGGATTCATCCCAGGGATGCAAGGCTGGTTCAACATATGCAAGTCTATCAACGTAATTCACCACATAAAAAGAACCAAAAACAAAAACCACATGATTATCTCAATTGATGCAGAGAAGGCATTTGACAAAATTCAACAGCCCTTTATGCTAAAAACCCTCAATAAACTTGGTATCAATAGAACGTATCTCAAAGTAATAAAAGCTATTTATGACAAACCAACAGCCAATATCATACTGAATGGGCAAAAACTGGAAGCATTCCCTTTGAAATCCGGCACTAGACAAGGATGCCCTCTGTCACCACTCCTAGTCAATATAGTACTGGAAGTTCTAGCCACAGCAATCAGGCAAGAAAAAGAAATAAAGGGTATTCAAATAGGAAAGGTGGAAGCCAAATTGTCTCTATTTGCAGATGACATGATAATATACCTAGAAGACCCCATCACCTCAGCCCAAAAACTCCTGAAACTGATAAGCAACTTCAGCAGTCTCAGGATATAAAATCAATGTGCAAAAATCACAAGCCTTCCTCTACACCAATAACAGACTTAAAGAGAGCCAAATCAAGAATGAACTGCCATTCACAATTGCTACAAAAAGAATAAAATACCTTGGAATACAACTCACAAGGAACGTAAGGGACCTCTTCAGGGAAAACTACAAACCACTGCTCAACGAAATCAGAGAGGACACAAACAGATGGAGAAACATTCCATGTTCATGGTTAGGAAGAATTAATATTGTGAAAATGGCTATACTGCCCAAAGTAATTTACAGAATCAACACTATCCCCATCAAGCTACCATTGACTTTCTTCAGAGAACTGGAAAAAACCACCTTGAACTTCATATGGAACCAAAAAAGAGCCCGCATAGCCAAGTCAATTCTAAGCAGAAAGAACACAGCGGGGGGCATCACACTACCGGATTTCAAACTATACTATAAGGCTACAGTAATCAAAACAGCATGGTACTGGTACCAAAACAGAGATATAGATCAATGGAACAGAACAGAGGCATCAGAGGCAACACAACATAGCTACAACCATACAATCTTTGATAAACCTGACAAAAACAAGCAATGGGGAAAGGACTCCCTGTTCAACAAATGGTGTTGGGAAAACTGGCTAGCCATGTGTAGAAACCAGAAACTGGACCCCTTCCTGACACCTTACACTAAAATTAACTCCAGATGGATTAAAGACTTAAACATAAGACCCGGCACCATAAAAACCCTAGAAGGAAATCTAGGCAAAACCATCCAGGACATAGGAGTAGGCAAGGACTTCATGAACAAAACACAAAAAGCATTGGCAACAAAAGCCAAAATAGACAAATGGGACCTAATGAAACTCCACAGCTTCTGCACGGCAAAAGAAACAGTCACTAGAGTGAATCGGCAACCAACAGAATGGGAAAAAATTTTCGCAGTTTACCCATCTGACAAAGGGCTGATATCCAGAATATACAAAGAACTCAAACAGATTTACAGGAAAAAAACAAACAAGCCCATTCAAAAGTGGTCAAAGGATATGAACAGACACTTTACGAAAGAAGACATATATGAGGCCAACAATCATATGAAAAAATGCTCATCGTCACTGGTCATCAGAGAGATGCAAATCAAAACCACATTGAGATACCATCTCACGCCAGTTAGAATGGCGATCATTAAAAAATCTGGAGACAACAGATGCTGGAGAGGATGTGGAGAAAAAGGAACACTTTTACACTGTTGGTGGGAGTGTAAATTAGTCCAACCATTGTGGAAGATGGTGTGGTGATTCCTCAAGGCCTTAGAAATAGAAATCCCATTTGACCCAGCAATCCCATTACTGGGTATATATCCTAAGGACTATAAATCGTTCTACTACAAGGACACATGCACACGAATGTTCATTGCAGCACTGTTTACAATAGCAAAGACCTGGAATCAACCAAAATGCCCATCAATGATAGACTGGATTGGGAAAATGTGGCACATATACACCATGGAATATTATGCAGCAATCAGAAATGATGAGTTCGTGTCATTTATAGGGACATGGATGAATCTGGAGAACATCATTCTCAGCAAACTGACACAAGAAAAGAAAATGAAACACCGCATATTCTCACTCATAGGCGGGTGATGAAAAATGAGAACACATGGACACAGAGAAGGGAGTACTAAACACTGGGGTCTATAGGGGGAAAAGGGGAGGGCCAGTGGGAGGGGGAGGTGGGGAGGGATTACCAGGGGAGAAATACCAAATGTGGGTGAAGGGGAGAAAGCAAACAAAACACACTGCCCTGTGTGTACCTATGCAACTGTATTGCATGCTCTGCACATGTACCCCAAAACCTAAAATGCAATAAAAAGAAAAAAAAAGATAATAGAAATACAAATAAGTTATTTCCAATTTGTATGACTGATAAAGTAATATCTATATATGTATCTATCAACCTTCCTATTTATCTAATGAGAAGTAGATGATAAATAAGAAAAAATAGTAAAATACACAAAAGGAACCTTAAACAATAGTTCCCTGAGGAAGAAAACTCAACAGATATCTTTTTTAAATGTTGCTGAAACTTATTATGAATAAGGGAAAGTTTGAGAACCCAATTTATATTAAGTACTATAAAAAGTTAAAGCTGCAAAAGGAATTGTCATAGACAGGTGATTGGAGTACACATTCAAACAATACTTGGAAAAACCATATGACATTACCCAGCATTTTGATAGTGAAGATAAAGATGACAGAGCAATTCAATTCCTAGGTATTATACACTGAAGAAACTCTTATCCTTTAGCCCCAGGAGATAAACATAAGAAAGTTTGTAGCATAGCACAGATCTCTCTTCTCTAACTTCCTCCATCACCCCTCCCCTTTCTGAACATGTGGATGTATTTACACACACACACACACACACACACACACACACACACACACACACAGATATATCTATATAAATATATCTGTATTTATATCTATTGCTCAAAACTGCTGAAAAACTTGTTTCCACTTCCAAATCCACTCTCTATCACTCTTCATTTATTGTGTACTTTGAGAGATGAATGAATCAGTTTGGACACCATCGATTGACTCACTCTTAACTTCCAGCTCTTGATTTTTCAGCTGTGGAAGGCACTGTCAGAAGCTGAGAGGTTTCTTAGAAGGCTGGGGTTGAGTTATGTGTTTGTCAGCAGTCTCCCTGCAAGATCATTCTGACTTGACAGCGTTTTCCCTCTATGAAGATCACAATTCTTGTCAGGTAGCCCTCTCTTTCTATCTTCTATCTACCTTCTCAAAGTTTGTGTGACTGCTTTCTTTCCCTTCAGGTCTAGGATTGAGTAGGGTTCTTCACTGTTGCCAGCTCTGGGGTACTATGTTACCCCTTGTGGGTTCGCTGAAACCCTCTCACACTTTGGAGAAATAGTTTCTTTATTAAACTCAAGTCATTTAGTTCCTGTGGGAATGTTTACTAATATGAATTAAATCACACATTCCTAATTAAATAAAAAACATAACTTGTGTTGCTTTTATATTATTACATACATTTGTGTAAGTACAATAGAGTGGCAAGATGAATGAATAATGTTTGCATGAATTAAAATGGTTATATCTTCATAGCATGTTATTGAGTGAAAAAGTCAGAAGGAATGACATTTAAAGAAATTTAATATCAGCCAAGGTAGCATATTCCATCCATTGCAACTATATTAAATAAAGGTTAGAACTTACTGAGCTACAGTTTTCTCTATGCATGTTATCTCTGCACACATTTTGAATCTTAAACACTGTGATTACAATTAAGTCATAGTTTACCATAGAAAAATCATTTCGTTCATTCATCTATAACATGGGTATGTTTAACCAATACTCAGAGGGAATCTTACATATACTCACTCTTAAAGGAGTTGTTTGTTTCCTTTAATATCACAAAATATTCCCAAAAATATCCAGGGATTTAGTGCCCAGAGATATCACATTCATCCATTCCTTCACTGCATTCAGCAAATAATTAGCAATCAGCCAGTATATGCTGGGCACTATCTAAAAAACATATGTTGGGCAGGGACTAAATAACTTGGGTAAGGGATATGGACATAATTCCTGCAGGGTGGTCATGTGGCACAATGCTGGATGCTATATAACTGAATTCCTTGAATGTCTCTTCAGATACCTATACAAAGACATTTATAATCTGGGTTCAGGCCACTTGCATTCCTGCTCATTAGAGTGGAGGCAGAATGAGCCTGACTTCACTCTCCAGTGGCTCCCCAGTCCTGTTAAGAAGGTTCTGGCTTCAGACCCAGGTTGTCCATGAACTTAATATCACTATAGCTCCTAGGTTCTCAAATAATACTCCTCATGATGGCAGTGTCTTAATTTCTTAGGCAGTTGAAAAAACAAAGCAGGTGGATTGGGTGTGGTGGCTCACTTGATTCCAGCACTTTGGGAGGCTGAGGCAGATGGATCACCAGAAGCCAGGAGTTTCAGACCAGCCCAGCCAACATGGCAAAACCCCGTGCCTACCAAAAATACAAAAAATTAGCTGGGAGTGGTGGCACACACCTGTAATCCCAGCTACACAGGAGGCTGAGACACAAGAATCACTTGAACCTGGGGAGGTTGAGGCTGCAGTGAGCCAAGATTGTGCTGCTACACTCCAGCCTGGGCAACAGAACAAGATTGTCTCAACCAAACAACATGAAAAGGAAAAGAAAAGAAAAAAGAAAGGAGAAGGAAAAGGAAAGGAAAGTAAAAGAAAAGAAGGAGGGAAGGGAAGGGGAGGGGAGGGGAAGGGGAGGGGGAGGAGAGGGGGAGGAGAGGGGAGGAGAGAGGGGGAAGGGGAGAGGGGAGGAGGGGGGGGAGAGGAGAGGGGAGCGGAGGGAAAAGAAAGAGAGTAGATGTCTGTTCTCACAGACAGGGTCGATGGAGTGGATTAGAGGAAAGCAATCAGTTATAAACCAGTGCCATGGTGATATATAGGGATGATATATAGGGAGAACAGCAGTGTGTATCTAACCTAGATTTCTGCTATCTATAGTATCTGTGTGGACATCCAATTATAGAATTACTGCTACTGCTTCTATTATATGAATTTAGGAGGATATCTCAGTATGCTCTAAAATGTTGATCATCAGAGCTCCAGTTTCAATTATTATATGTACACTATATCTGGGCTTCAGTATCTACAGCTTCCTAATGTAAACTCAACTTTAACAGATATAGGGCCTACACATTTTAAAGAGAAAATTTTATAAGTCCTAATATCAGGAGGAAAATCTGAGGTTTTTCCAGTAAGATGAAAAACTGGGAGGAACTCGAGGCAAATGAGCCCCAGAAGAGATGGAGTTCTGTTGCACACACTATCACTTCCTCTTAACACTTTCTGTTTTCATTGCCTTCTCGCTCTTAATAAAAATTGAAGCTGGCTACTAGATATTCATTTAGTTGAAGCAACAGACAGGAACATGCAAGTATTCCAAGCCAATAAAATAGTAAATTCCAGTGAACATCTAACAGTAACATCTAACGGTAACATAATGACAAAAATTTTGAGACATGGGCTCAAAGTTTGCTTACTTCAGGCATCAGTCTACTCATTTTTGTCTCCACTACACTTTCTCTTATCAAATAATGAGTATTTCACGGATTGAAATATATGTGAAAAACACAAAAATTTTAGTAACATACAGGTAATGAATGAATAACATGTCAAACCTTTTCAAATTGGTCTGTGCTCTATCAGGTCCAGTGAAAAGGGTCATTGTTAGAGGAGAGAGGATGGATATACTCAGATGACACTATAACTCTAGGAAGGAAAATTCGTACTTGCTGATGGATCTCCTGTGTTTTTCTTATATTTCCTACTAAATAAATTCTCAAAGAGCAGGGTATTCATTCTTTCATTACTGCTTCCATAAAGTGCTTATAGTAAATAAGTAAATATTTGCTGGTGGATAAATTAATAAAACCAAATAATAATTTCTTTTAACGCTGTATGCTCTAGACTGAATGTCTGTGTCCCCCCAAAATTTATATATTGAAACTTAATCCCCAGTGTGATGGTCTTTAGAATTGAAGCATTTGGGAGAAAATTAGGTCATAATGCTAGAGCTCTCATGAATGGGATTACTACCCTTAGAAATATCAGACAGCTCCCTCACCAGACACCAAATCTGCCAGAACATTGATCTTGCACTTCTCAACCTCTAGTACTATGAGAAATAAATGTCTGTTTAAGCCACAAAGTCTATGATATTTTGTTATAGCACTCTAAACAGACTATGACACTATGACAGCTATATAGCAGACTTACTGAGAGATTAGTTTTGGATGACCTGTCAATTTTATTAAAAATTGAACCAAAATTTACTTAATGGAATTCTGATAAAGTATTGCTGAAAAAAAGATAAAATCTTAAAAATCTTCAAGTTCAAAATTGCCTGAAACTAGAGGTTGTATTAAGATTACTGGGTAAAAGTTATGAGGAGAAAAATCTTCATACCATTTACACATTGAATAATTCAGTTATCCATTAAATATACATTGAGTGATAGGCAGTATTTTAAGTGCTGGAGATACAAATATGAGTAAGGTAATTTTTGACACTTAGGATTTCTGGATCTACTTGAAATCCTACAAAAATATTTAATACATTAATACGAGGTAACATAAACATAGCAAAAGCATTAACAAAATGTTACATGAAACAAATATGTCACTATGCCTGGGATATTGAGGGGAAGGTTGACAGTGGATGTGACATTGTGTTTTAATGTATCAATAGTAGTACAAAAGCTAGAATGATGTAGTCAGCAAAGCTGTCTAAATATGATACAATGATGAAACTTTCATTTTTAAAGAACGATCCATTTTCAAATAACTTTTTGGCAATGTTGTTTGATTTCATTGCTTCAATAAACACACAAGTGGGGCTTTAACTCCATATTTTTTTAATGGAATAAACAGAAGTTAACAGAGATTAAATGCTTTGACGAAATTTGTATGGGTAATAAGGGAATAAATGAAAATCCACAAAAAGAGAATTATTACCTGTCTCAAGAAGTGGAGAGTTACCCACTAGAGTGAGTGACTGGAAATAAATGGGATGAGCAGTTGATAAGAAGATTGTAAGGAAAATCCCAATGATTGATGATAGGTATTAGGTAACATATAAAGACATTTAAAACTTGTCTTTGTGATGTTCAGGTTTGCAGTGATTATGAATTTAAATAATATAAAAAGTTTTGTTAGTAAGAAATAACCAATAATAACTTCTTTTATCAGCCATTTCTTTGGAAACTACCCTGTAACAGAAATGCCATATTGGAGTGTGACACGATAACTGAATAAGGTTTGGTCTTTGCTTTGACAACAGAGATAATATGCACTCTACTTACATTCCTGTAAAAGATTTTTAAAAAATAATGAAGACCACTTAATTATCATTTTCATTAAGATTTATCCCAAATAACAAAAAGTTAACAGAATGTTTTTGATATTATTAATAAGAAAAAACGTGTGACAGAAATGATACATAGATGCAATTATTCATATTGTTTGGCCAAAATCATTTATTGAGAAAAACATTCAGATGTCAAAAAGCAAAAACTAAGCCAATTATTCAAGTGGTTAACATATCCAAGGGCTTATACTCATACAGGTTATAAGAATTAACTGATTATTTTTATTTAATTACTATGTTTAGTTTTCTATAAAAAGGTTGAATGCATATGATAGCTATGTGTAACTTTTGCAGTTTAAAAAGTGCTATCAAACAAACACTTCTTAAAAGTCTTATATGAACTTTATGAGACAAAAAAAGGAATACTCTCTATTTGGAGTTTAACAAGTTGAGGTATAGAGTAATTAAATGTCTTGCCTCCATGCAAAGGAGTAATTAAACATATAGGACCATATTTCAAGCCTAGCCTTCTAACTTTAAATCCTATGCACTATTCCACATTTCCTCTGCTAACTAGAGAGTTAATCACTATAATAAAAGTATGTCAAAGTCCATGTATTAATATCATAGGTTATTTTGTATTTGTATTTTGTGATACTGGAGCTTGATCTCATGAGACACATTTAAAAACAAAATTAAAATCAACAAAGGCTATTAAAATTCCTTTCTCCTCAACTCTGAGCCTAGGAAATAGAGCAACACTTCTTCTGCAGCCACTCACCTTCTGTATGTTAAACCTAGAGAAGCCCGAAAAGTAATCCTTGGACTTTGGATAAGTTTAACCATTGTGGAAAGCCGTGTGGCAATTCCTAAAAGAGCTAAAAACAGAACTGCCATTTCACTGGGTATATACCCACAGGAATGTAAGTCATCCTATCATAAAGACACATGCATGCGAATGTTCATTGGAGAACGATTCACAATAGCAAAGACATGGAATCACCTAAATTCTCATCAATAATAGATTGGATAAAGAAAATATGGTACATATACATCATGGAATATTATGTAGCCATAAAAGGAGGGAAAGAATCAACCAGATCATTTTTGTCCTTTTCTGCAATATACCTTTTTTAAAAAGTTATTGTTCATTGTTAAATTAGTGGTAGCATAACTCATTAAATTTCCTTAGTGCTTATTATCTTAATATACATAGAGCTTAACTATCTATGTTGGAAGAGATCACCTCTTTTGTGTGAGCATGGATGGAGCTGGAGGCCATTATCCTTAGCAAAGTAGTGCAAGAACAGAAAAGCAAATACCACGTGTTTTCACTTATAAGTGGGCGCTAACTGCGGAGACCTCATGGACACAAAGAAGGTAACAACAGACACTGGGGCCTACTTGCTGGTGGAGGGTGGGCGAAGAGAGAGTAACAGAGAAAAATAACTATTGGGTATGAGGCTTGGTACCTGGGTGACAAAGTAATCTGTACAACAAAACCCCATGACACTCATTTGCCGACATAACAAACCTGCACATGGACCCTTGAACATAAAATGAAGGTTAAAAACAAACAAACAAACAGAGGAAGTTCCTAAACATGCTTCCCTCTGCTCTTTGCATCTTCCCTCTCTTTTACCAGTCTGTAATTAGGTATGCACAGTGTTGCATACCCCCCTAGTGAGCTGATACATTAAAAGACATTTTGTTTTTAAATATTTCCTTGTTATGATGGCACACTTAAATCTGGAGGGCAATCTGGGAAATAACAAAGTATTCAGAGATTTTATAGTCCATAAAACACAGAATTACTTTTTTCTTTTTCTTTTTTTTAAAAAAAATTATTATTATACTTTAAGTTCTGGGGTACATGTGCAAATCATGCAGGTTTGTTACATAGGTATACACATGCCATGGTGGTTTGCTGCATCCATCCCCTACTTTTATGGGAACTATAGCATCATGGAGGCACTTCCCTGTTTCTCACTGATTTTTTTCTCCCTCTCTGTTTCTTTCAACCCAACCACAATACATCAGCTCTGAACCACAGAAAATTATATACTCTGGGCCGCAAGCCACCAAGGGCATTGGATAATTAAAGACTCAAGATCTTGTTGCTTACTTTGTTTACTCCTCCTTTAACATGACTCATTTCCAAGTCTGTGATCGATGTTCTCCCACTACAACCAAGAGGATGTCAAGTCTGCTTTCAGTCACAGCAATTAACAAGTACTCCCATTGGTACTACAAAATCATTTTCTCATACAATGTACCTGTGCTGGGAAACTGAATTAGGTAAGAGGGGCACATCAAGAGAAAGACAGGTATGGAGTACCACTGAAATACTAGCAGAGCCCAGGCTCTTGGACTTGTATAAAAGTAATCGTGAGTGGGTGAGAGATGCCAACTTTGCCAACCTTAACTCTGGCTCTATGCCAGAGCATCTTTTCTGCCTTATTGAGTTTCACTGAAAACAATACCCTTCCCTTAGGGTACTAAAATTGTTTGTGCAGCTGTGCTAAGCTGGCAAATAAACAGTTTTCCATCACCCGGCTTCTAGAGCGAACATATTAAGTTGAGTCATTGTCTCTTCTGACATAGATAGTTAAGCTCCATGTATATTAAGATAACAAGCACTAAGGAAATTTAATGAATTGTGTTACCACTAATTTAATAGTGAACTATAACTTTTTAAAAAAGGTATATTGCAGAAAAGGACAAACGTGATCTAGTTAATTCTTTCCCTCCTTTATTTTAAAAACCCTAGTTTTAGAAATGAAGGTTTTGAGTTCCAAAAAATATGCGACTTACCCAAGATGGCATAAATGATTAGTGCTGCAGCCAAGTGTCCAAGGCATATTATCATATAATAAGTTTCCTTGTTTCACAAACAATTTTTAAAGCACCTGCATTACATTTGTTTCATAATAAGCCTACTCAGCCTATGACTAAACACACTGAGGGATAAAAAACTGATTTCTTGAACAACCAAAGCATTTTTAGCCACCATTAAAGACTGGAAAAATTTCTTACCATGCACCCAAAATTTATTTTTCTGAAGCCCCATTTCTGGTTTCTTTTTGACCCTTTGGAACTAAAGGGAACAACCTTTATATTGCTTCTACATGACTTATATATTGTATTCATGCTTTTAAAAACTTTTTTTAGCCCCTGTCTCATCTTTCAGTCACTCTTTCTAGATGTCCAAGATAAAGCTATTATGTCTGCCTGCATCTTCTTTTCTCTCTGCAAAGGAATTTATATTCTTTAAACTTAGGCTTTCTAGCTACTGGATATTATTTCATCGGCATAAGTATATGCTGGTGATGTAACACTGTTGGTGACTGTTTTCTCAGTTTATTATTATTATCATTATTTTCTTATAATTTTGCTGTGATCATCTGCCTTTGTTGCTGACTTATGTGAATAAACCCATAAAATCAAAATTTTGCTGTTGAATTGCTGGATGAAAGCATTTGTATTTTATTCAGGGGAAACTTCCATATCTTTTTTCCAGTTTGTCATCTGCCAGTTATATTTGCCTAATTTTCCGTCCACACAGCAATTCTAAAGTATTTGAAAATAGAGTATGCTGTAGTGGAAATCAGTACTCTGAATATCATAAAATGGGTTTGAAACAGGCTCCTTGTGATTTTGACAATCTGTGTAGGGCAAAGTGTCTTCAGTAATAAAAAAGAGTGTTATTCCACCATCAGCATTCTTTCTGTTATTCCTTCATGGCACTTCATAACTAGTACTTATGTTCATTCTGTATTCATTATCTTGAATTCCTTTAATGACCCCCACATGTATTTTCATTTTTTTCTCCCTTCTCTAAACGTGTGACTTGGCAAAGACCCTTTAAAAATGTCATATTAGAATTAAACACAAAAATCACAACCCAGTCTGATCTATATAAAACGATGGGGGCCAGGTGTGAGGGCTTATGCCTGTAATCCCAGCACCCTGGGAGGCCAAAGTGGGAGGATCACGAAGTCAAGAGACCGAGACCATCTTGGCCATCATGGTGAAACCCCACCTTTACTAAAAATACAAAAATTAGCTAGGCCTGATGGCACGTGCCTATAGTCCAGCTCCTCGGGAAACTGAGGCAGGAGAATTGCTTGAAACCAGGAGGTGGAATTTGCAGTGAGCTGAGATTATGCCACTGCACTCCAGCCTGACAATAGAGTGAGACTGTATCTAAAAACACACACACACACACACACACACAAATTAAAAAAAAAATGGGATACTAGCTCACTTTTCCAGATACTATAGTTCTATTAGTGTCCATTTACATTATATAGTTTTTTTTAACTTTTGGTTTCATATTTTTTAAACTGAGGTACACTGAACTTCCTAATTAAAACTTTAAGTTCTTTAACTTTTTGACTATTGTCAATGTACCTCTTACTTGTCTTGAAGGCTAATTACTATTTGAAAAACAAGGTACAAGACAATGTATTTATCTTAACTAAATTTCATTTTTGGGGCTTTGGTATATAATTCAGTTTATTTGGAAAGTTTTGAATGTTGCTTTTGCTACCAATTATATTATTATTACTCTTAGGTTTTATTTTCCCTGAACTTTTTTTTAACATGTTTCTTGGCCTTTGTTGAAGTCCTTATTATAAAATGAAGCAGAATGCCTTGCAGGAAAAAACGTAGGGCATGTTATACAGCATGCTGCAAAGTGACAATAAGCCATTCATCTATATTGTGAATGAATGTGCATGTGACCAGCAATCCAAGGATTTACCCTTTGTTTTAAATCTTGTCCACAGAATCTTGTTAGAGACTCTGAAACTAAAAGTCTTTCTGAAATTAAAATGTAACACTTGCAGGCCAGGCACAGTAGATCACGCCTGTAATCCCAGTACTTTAGGAGGCCAAGGTGGGCAGATAACCTGAGGTCAGGAGTTTGAGACCAACCTGGCCAAGATGGCGAAATCTCACTCTACTAAAGAATACAAAACTTAGCCAGGTTTGGTGGAGCATGCCTGTATTTCAGCTACTTCGGAGGCTGAGGCAGGAGAATTGTTGGATCCCAGGAGGCGGAGTTGCAGTGTGCTAAGATGGTACCACTGCACTCCAGCCTGGGCGATGGAGAAAGATTCCATCTCAAAATATATACATATATATATAACATTTGCAACATTACTATAGTTATGAATCTAGTTTATTTACCAAAAAAGAATATTTTCCATAATCCACTGGGCTCATGTTCACTACCACTTTATCCAGGTTAGTTTTTTATTATTAAATAGTAGTCTATGCAAAAGTTATGTGGAGATTTTACATTATACTTCCTTGTTTATGCTTCCCATAATCAATCTGTTTTTTCTATTATGAAAATCAAGATATGTATATTTTCACTCTCATAGATAATTTCTATTGTCTTCTTACTAAAAAAGAGTATTATGTTTCTGTGATCATCTCTAATGTGCTTTTATTATCTTATGACATAATTTATAAAAATATGAGATTTGATACCATTTATAACAGGTAGTTGCTGTTCTTTGCGTTATCTTTCAACTTTTATTGATTTTGAGGTGCTACTGAAATATTTATCTTAAAATTCAATTCACAAATTGAATGTAATTTTATTTAGAAACTATAAATTCAGTATTTTTAAAAGTATAAAGGTTACCTTTTGCAGGGTAGTAATTGAAAGACAGCAAATGAGGTGGAATTACTAAGCTTTTTAGTATTGGGGTTCAAATATTCATTGGACATTATTCTTTCCAGTAAATATAAAGTCTTGAACATTTAGTTAAATCTTTCTTTATTCTTAGAACTCTTAGTTACTATAGTGGCTATTATAAGAGCAATCAAATCCTCTAAATTTCTAAGTTATATTTCATAAATGATCCTGCATTAAGATAATCCTGAAAATTTTTTTTGTATCTCTTTCTCTCTCTCTCTCTCTCTCTCTCTCTCTCTCTCTCTCTCTATATATATATATATATATATATATATATATATATATTCTTACTCTTTTTTATATGGTTTAACTGATATATCATAGTTGTACATATTTTGGCAGTACATGTGATATTTTGATACATATATACAATGTGTAAGAGATTCATATTTCACCTTAGCATGCTATAAGTTCTCATAAGTATTTTTAATCAAGGTTTTCTTTTATTTTATTGTACTTTAACTTCTGGGGTACATGTGCAGATCTTGCAGGATTGCTGCATAAGTACACACATGACATGGTGGTTTGCTGCCTTCATCCCGCCGTCACCTACATCAGGCATTTCTTCCAATGTTATCCCTCCCCAACCTCCCCACTCTCCGCAGTCCCTCCCCTAGTCCCCCACCCCACAGCAGACCCTAGTGTGTGATATTCCCCTCCCTATGCCCATGTGCTCTCATTGTTCAACACCTGCCTATGAGTGAGAACATGTGGTGTTTGGTTTTCTGTTCTTGTGTCAGTTTGCTGAGAATGATGGTTTCCAGCTTCATCCATATCCCTACAAAGAACATGAACCCATCCCTTTTTATGGCTGCATAGTATTCCATGCTGTATATGTGTCACATTTTCTTTGTCCAGTCTATCTTTGATGGGAATTTGCATTGGTTCCAGCTCTTTGCTATTGTAAACAGTGCCACAATGAACATATGTGTGCATGTGTCTTTATAATAGAACAATTCATAGTCCTTTGGGTATATACCCAGTAATGGGATTGCTGGGACAAACAGAATTTCTATTTCTAGATCCTTGAGGAATTGCCATAGTGTCTTCCACAATGGTTGAACTAATTTACACTCCCACTAACAGTGTAGAAGTGTTCCTATTTCTCCACATCCACTCCAGCATCTGTTGTCTCCAGCTTTTTTAATGATCGTCATTCTAACTGCCATGAGATGGTATCTCAATGTGGTTTTGATTTGCATTTCTCTAATGACTGGTGATGTTGAGCATTTTTTCATGTTCATTGACCTCATTAACGTATTCTTTTGAAAAGTGTCTGAGCAATCAGGCAAGAAAAAGAAATAAAGGATATTCAATTAGGAAAAGAGAAAGTCAAATTGTCTCTATTTGCAGATGAGGTAATTGTATATTTATAAGACCCCATCACCTCAGCCCAGTATCTCCTTAAGCTGATAAGCAACCTAAGGAAAGTGTCAGGATGCAAAATCAATTTGCAGAAATCACAAGCATTCCTTTACACCAATAACAGACAAACAGAGAGCCAAATCATGAGTGAACTCCCATTCACAATTGCCACAAAGAGAATAAAATATCTAAGAATACAACTAACACAGGATGTGAAGGACCTCTTCAAGGAGAACTACAAACTACTGCTCAAGGAAATAACAGAGGACACAAACAGATGGAGAAACATTCCATGCCCGTGGTTAGGAATAATCAATATCGTGAAAATGGCCATACTGCCCAAAGTAATTTATAGATTCAATGCTATCCCCATCAAGCTACCATTGACCTTCTTCAAAGAACAAGAAAAATACACTTTAAACTTCATATGGAATCAAAAGAGAGCCCATATAGCCAAGACAATCCTAGGCAAAAAGAGTAAAGCTAGTGGCATCATGCTACCTGGCTTCAAACTATACTACAAGACTACAGTAATCAAGACAGCATGGTACTGGTACCAAAACAGAGACATAGACCAATGGAATACAACAGAGGCCTTGGAAGCAATGCCACACATCTGCAGCAATCTGATTTTTGACAAATCTGACCAAAAAAAGGAATGTGGAAAAGATTCCCTATTTAATAAGTGATGTTGGGAAAACTGGCTAGCCATGTACAGAAAGCTGAAACTGGACCCCTTCCTTACACCTTACACTAAAATTAACTCCAGATGGATTAAATATCTAAACATAAGACCCAACAACATAAAAACCCTAGAAGAAAACCTAGGCAATACCATTCAGGACATAGGCATAAGCAAGGACTTCATTACTAAAACACCAAAAGCATTGGCAACAAAAGCCAAAATAGACAAATGAGGTCTAATTAAACTTAAGAGTTTCTGCACAGCACAAGAAAATCATTAGAGTGAACCAGCAACCAACAGAATAATAAAAAATTTTTGCAATGCACCCATCTGACAAGGGGCTAATAATATCCAGAATCTACAAAGAGCTAAAGAAGATTTATAAGAAACAAACAACCCCATTCAAAAGTGGGTGAAGGATATGAACAGACACTTTTATAAGAAGTATTTTTGAACCCAGAATTTCAAAGTGATAATAAAACATTATTACGTGAAATAATTCTTTTGGTATTACTACAGAAAGGCAATTTTGCAGTGTACTTGAAGCTCCATTTCACATGGAGTCAGGCTCAAATTCATATTTCTCTGAGTCCTTCATCATATTTCCTGGGACTTCTGAATATTTATATTTCTGAATTTTATAATTATATTTATTTTATTATTTACAATTTTATTTTTATTTATTTTATACATAATATATTACTGCTAATACCACAAAATTAAATATTAATCAATATATTAATTAATATATTATATACATTATATTTTATAAAGCAATATTTTAGTTTCACTATTGTCTCATTTTTACTTTTTAAAAAAATGTATTATGCATTATTTCTATTCTGTTCTTCATGTAAAAAAAGTGAACAAGATATTATCTTGTCTTATTTTTTCCCCACTCTAATTTATTCATTTTTAACATATTTACCCAGGTATTCAGGCATGAACTAGAAATATATACCAAGGTATTTTGTAAATAAATTTCTTCCTACCAGATTATTTTATTCATATTTAATAACTGTTTCATTCATTTATACTATAGTGCTCATTAAATTTGAATTTAAATTTACTTGTGTATTCTAATATATAATTCTATAAAATATTCAGTTTTTCTGGAATCAGCTTTACACAGTATGATACCTTCTCCAATGTAACTGCAATTAACTTATATTTCATAGAAGACAAAAATAAAATAAAATAGAGGGGTGATTGACCATCCATATTCAACAAGCAACTTATCTTTGATTCTAATTCTGCCTCTGATGCCAATTAATTTCTGTTTTCTCATTTGTTGAATGAAAATAATAGCTCCTTTTTCAGAAAGTTGCTGCAAGACTTCAAATTAAATGATAAAACACATAAAGTATCAAAAAAGTTGCTAGAAAATAGTAATCTCTTATTAAGCATAATTTACATTCAAAGAAACATGCAGTTCTTAAATAGATGTTTTAATGAATTTTGGCAAATGCATACATCAATGTAATATACATACCTCCATCAATATACAGATTAGCTTCAACACTAGTTACCCTTTCAAGTCTATTCCCACTCTCCCCAGACACCAACAGTTTTAATTTCTATCACCATATGTTGGTTTTGCCCATTCTAGAACATCATATAAATTGAATCATACAGTATGTGTTTTTAACTATTCTTTTGCTTGGAACAATGTTTTAAAGATTCATCCACATTTTGTGTATATCAGTAATTTATTTCTTTTTATTAGTGAATTTCTATCATATACTTTTGTCATTTGTTAGCAATATAACTACTCCAAATTATGCAAAAGTATGCAAAGTATCTTTGATCCTTACAAATATAGTTTAAACAATCACACGTATAACTAGTGTGGATTTTGAATCCACACTAGTTATTTTTTAAATGGTATTCTTTTCTCAATGATATTATTTAAAATTACAATAAAAATATATCTTCAGCCTCTAACTCATATTAAACTTTCCTCTGTTGGGATTTTTAGCAGTTCCAGTATTTTCTCTGAAATATCAAAGTGTCCTTGAAGTTTGACCACATCTACATATGCTCAATTTTATCTTTCTTTATTCTTATCAGTTCCCAAACCTCATATTATATTCCTCCAAAATTCCTTCTATGACTATATCATAGACCAGTTTTTGTTGCTTGGAATTAATTTTAGAGTTGCAACTTCCATAAATTTCAACATTGCTATTTAATAATTGCAATTTGCTGTCAAGGTTTGACCATTTTATCTGCCCTTAAGAACTTTCAGCCAAGTCTTTAACTCTTGTTGTCATTTAGCTTGTTTGTAAAATAAAGCATTTTTTTCTGTATTTATGTTAGTGTCCAAACCAGAATATTGCACTAACATGCATATTTTAATTGTTATTTTGGTATAAATTGCATTTAAATAATGCTATTTTAAATAATGTTTAGTGTTTCATTTAATTGAAAATAATTAATGAGTTTATTTATTAATGTGTTCCTCCAAAGGCTATGTTTACCTTATTCATTTTCAAATTTCAATGATTAACCAAGGTACAATCAATCTTATTGGTTAGCTGATGCATATACTGACTGTTAGAGTTAATACAATTAAATTAAATTTAAAATATATTGTTTATATAATTTCTCTTCTGTTTACATTCTCCAAACTTCTAAATAAGAATATACTACAAATAATGAAGACATTTCTGAAAGGACCCTGAAAAGCTAAAACAATCTTGAGAAAGAAGAACAAAGCTGGATGCACCATACTTAACAATTTCAATATATATTACAAAGATACAGTAATTAAAACAATATGGCTCTAGGATAAGCACAGACATATAGACTAGTGGAACAGAGTAGAGATCCAGAAATAACCCCATACATGTATATTCAATTGATCTTCAACAGGGGTGCAAAGACTATTCTCTTCAAAAATTGTGCTGAAAAATTGGATATCCATAAGCAAAATAATAGTATTAGACCCTTATATATCATACACAAAAAAATCAACTCAAAACAAATTAAAGACTTAAACATAAGGCCTGAAACCGTAAAACTCCTTGAGTAAAACATTGGGGAAATGCTTTGGCTTTTATTTTGGAAAAATATTGGCATTGGTAATGAAATTTTGGATATGACACCAAAAGCACAGGCAACAAAATAAAAAAAAATAGACAGCAGGACTATATAATATCATAAGGTTTCTGCACAGCAAAGGAAACAACAGAGTGAAATAAAACAGTTTCACATCATATAGTTGATAAAGGGTTAATATATAGAATATATAAATAACTCCTACAGGTAAAAAAATATAATTAAAATGCAATTTAAAAATGAGCAAAGGACTTAAATAGATATTTCTCCAAAGAAGACATAAAACAATTGCTAACAGAAATATGAAAAGATGCTAAACATCACTAATTGTCAGGGAAATACAAATCAGAAGCACAATGAAATGTCACCTCACACCCTTAGAATGGTTAATGTATAAAAAAATTAAATGTTGGCAAAAAATGTGGAGAAACTTGAACTCTTGTACACTGTTGGTGTAAATGCCAAATGATGCAGCTGCTATGCAAAACAGTATAAAGGTTTCTCAAAAAAGTCAAAAACAGAACTACCATACGATCCAGCAATCCCACTTCTGAATGTTTGCAGAAAAGTATTGAAATGAAGATCTTGAAGATATCTGCACTCTTATTTTCATTGCAGCATTATTCACAATAGTGAAGATATGGAAACATCCTAAATGCCCACCAATAGACAAATGAATAAAGTAAATCTGGTTGGTATATACCAACAATAGAATATTATTCAGCCTTTAAAAAGAAGGAAATACCACCACATGCAAGAACATGGATGAAACTTAAGAACATAATGCTTAGTGGAATATGCCAGTCACAGGACAAATACTACATGATTATCCTTTTATGAGGTATCTTAAACAGTCAAACGAATAGTAACAAAGCATTGAATGGTGGTGCTAGGGGCCCAAAAGAGAAAAAAATAGGCAGCCACTATTCGGCAATTATAAAGTTTCATTATGCAAGATGAATAAGTCTAGAGATCGCTGTACAACATTGTGCCTATAGTTAATGATATCTGTGTTGTACCCCTAAAAATTTAAGAGGATAGAGCTCATGTTAAATGTCTTTACCACAATAACAGAATTGGAAAAACTTGGATGGGATACTGAAATAGCCATTTACTAACTGTGTGCCCTGGACAAATTGCTTCAACTACTGTTCTTTTTTTAAAAAAAAATAAACAGGGTCATCACAATAGTTCTTCATGGGGTTATTATTTTCATTAAATGAGATAATTCATGTAATGTGCTTTCATCTAGCATAGCAAGTGTTCTATATATGTCAGTTTTTAATGATCAATATTACCACTCCCACTACTACTATTACTGCTTGTACTATTACTGTTATTGTTATTATATTTAAAAAGGGATGCAAGAAAGAGTACAAAGAGTACATCTTGTTGTTTACATAAATAATCTTAGGATTCAGGAGTGAAGTTTATAGTGTCTTAAGTCTATGTAGAGAAATGTCCAGGTCCTTAAAGAATAGGTCCTATAATCACATTGAATTCTAGTCTTGAAATGAAAAGATCTGTTGAGAAATGAGCTCAATAAGAGTCATAATTTTCAAGTATCAGTCTGACATGTCAGGCACAGCTGGGCTGGAATAATATATAGCTTGAGACAGTACTGAATCACTGCAGTATTCCAGCGAAAAGGTAAGACAGTTACATGTCTCTTAAAACTTCAGGATGACTACATCTTGTCACAGATATGTCCCTATATAGTAAAAAACGTCATAACTATCATCAAGTTGCATGAAATTAAAAGATATATGAGTTTATCCTTATGGCAAACATAGACTTTGTGATTTAAACCACAACTGCATCTAGATCTGCACTGTAATGCTCTCTCTTAGAATTTCTTTCTTCTTATCACTAGACAGATACACATAAATAGATTAAGAGAATCTTCAACTTCATTTGTGATAGTAACAAAGCAGAAAATAAAATTCATAACAAGAAAATTAATCTTTATTGAAAATAAGCCAAAAACTTTTTTAAAAGGAAGACCATAAAACTAATTATACATAGTTACAATTTACAATCTATTAGAAGAAGTTATGTGTTGAAAAAAACTTGAATGGATATAGTTCCTGTTCTCTGAATTCACAGTAACAGTAATAACCTGGTATACATTTCTCATAGAAGAGAAGAAATACAAAGGACGCCATAGCCATTCCACAAATACACATATGAAGAAGATGTAGAGATCCTCTAAGCATGTGAGACTTCCAAAGACTTTAAAATATAATCCCAATTAATTGCACATTGGGCATTAGATGGCAATATACACTTAATTTATTGAGATAAAAGAGAAATTTAATAATTTGTATCATTTTAAACAAATATCAAGAAATACATTATTTACTCAAGAGTCATTGGTCAAAAGTGCTATAATTTCAAAAGTGAATGTTAAAGGCTGGCTAAGGGAAGACTATAAGGAAACTTTTTGCATGGAATATGCATCTAACACATATTTCATGATTGCATATGAAGAACCAATGAACAAGAGTAAAAGTAACTGAGGTTAAGTTAAACAATGATATTAAATTCGAGTGAGAATTGAAACACACACACACACACACACACACACACAGTTTCCTGGCTATTCCAGATCATAATAATCCTTGTCCTCTCCAGTTCCATCCTTCTGACATTTTTGGACTCTACTCCTCACTGCAGGGTTTATAGAACTCTTATCTGCAGATTCAGCTTCATCCCTCAGTTCTGAGCCAACACTGCCTGAGTTTGCAAGAGCCCTATTCTTAGAAGCAACTGAAATCTGAGGTTAGTTTTATTGTCCTCAAAGTAGTATCTGCTATGCTATGATTCTGAGACACACCATACCCATCAAACTCCGGCTCTCAAACTCTCACCTTACTTTAGTTCATTTAGCAGGACGTTTGTAATGCTTTTGTGTCAGGGAACAGTTTGCCCACTTTCATGTGATATTTGAAGATAACTGTTCTTAAAAGGAACCATTTAAGAGAAAATTGTTCCCTGCTTTTTGTTAACTCTGGTCACTGTCTGGAATTATTCTTCTTATGGAAAGAATCCTCTGAGACAACAATCTTATTCATCCAACCAACTTCTATAAAGGCATGACAAGATGATCCCTTAAAGAGTGACACTGAGTCTACTGCCTGTTGTTTCATATCCTTTGGTCCTCTGATTATGCCTGAAGCTATATTAGCACTCACATATTTCTCACCATTGGCAAACATATACTGTATCAGACAGTATGTTAGAATGACTGACTCAAGATAATAAAAAATCTCTTCTTACTCTCAAAAAAACTTCCCAGACTAGTCATCCTGCTACTAATTGTTCAAATCTTATTGTCCTTTCCCCATCATCTAGCAACTTAGATTCCAAAATGCTGTCTGATACGGGAGAAATTTAGGTTAAACCTACTGTAATGTAATTAATTCCCCACTTGAATCCTAGCTCAGGAAGAATTTATGAGATTCTATCACTTGGATCACTCAACATTAAGTCAATCCTGTTTTTGATATACATGGTTACCTGATCCTGGAAAGCAGATTTCTACCTTTTATCCCTTTTCCAGTAACGAGATTCACATTCTTGTAATCTTCACAACTGCCTCATATTTGATGCCCTCTCTTATTTTTCCTAAGACCAAGTAATCATAAACTTCATCCATCCAGTATCATGCACTTTAGACCTAATAGTGAAAAATTACTTCCTGCCTGAGTTGTCTTGAGGAAATTCCTAGTAGTAGAATTTTTGGCTACTTTTAACACGTTTATTTGTATCACAGCCTTTCTGAAATTTTATGATGTGTCTGTGTGTATATGTGTGTGTTGACCTACTTGTATTTGTGATACATTGAGACTTTTGAATCTATCAGTCCATAGTTTTTTAAACATGGATGTTTTGATATATTTCTTTTTTTGTTCTCATCCTGCCCTCTTTTGCCTGGGACTTTAATTACATATAGTCTATAGTACTTGATAATGTCATACAGTTCACTGAGCCTTCCCCAACCCCTGATCTTCATTTTGAATAATTTTTTTTCTCTTGGGCTTTTCTTATGCAGCTATATTCTTCTGTTGTCCCAGCCAGTGAAATTTTTATTTTAAATGCTGTAATTTTCATTTTTATAAATTCAATTTGCATCTTTTTTGCCTCCTCCACTTCTCTCCTCATTATGTGTCTATTTTCTTTTATGTCCTTAAACATATTTATAACAGCAGGAGAACTACAGCAACATAAATTAGCTTATCAAGTTGATTCAATATAGACTGAATATCATTTGGTCCTCTGATCACCCCTGTAGCTAGATTAGTACTCATATATTTGTTATATTTAATATAGGTCTGGGCAGAGGATCCCAAGATGACCAATTAAGAGGCAGTTCTGGAAAGCAACTCCCAGTGAGAGAGACACAGAAGCCGAGTGGTCTCCACAATTCCAAATGAGGTACCAGGTTCATTTTGTGGGTCTGGTTGGATAGTGGGTATAAACCAAATAGGGCAAGTTGAGGCAAGGTGAGGCACTGCCCCACCCAGGAGGTATGTGCAAATGACCAGAGGACCAGGGGATCTCCCCCTCTGGGACTTCGGTTCTGATACAGCACTCTACCCAAGCCCTCTACAATCCACAGAACAGGAGATCTTCACTGGGCTGAAAAGCCTTAGTCAGCTGCTGGAACAGGGCAGAACAGCAACTTTGGCTGGTGCCAGGGCTGTCAGCATAGATCTAAGTGGAAGCACTGGCTGATGCTGAGAAAGCCAAAAAGCCAGGGGGATGGGGCTACCCAACCCCCATTAAGAAGGGGAATGGAATGCAGAGAAACAGCCCAAATGGCAGGATGGATCCCCACACCACACCAAGCCCAGCAGGCCAAAAAACTCTCACTCCAGAGTTAGGCACCCAGAACGTCACTTAGAGAACAACCAGAAACGATCCAGCTGGCATGCGGAAGGGAAGCTGCCATTGCAGAAGCCAGACTAATTTTCCTGAGTAAATAAAAGACACAGCAGCTCCATTGAATCTGTGGCAGCCCAGCAGTACCTCTGCAGGCAGACAAAGGAAAGGTTGCCTCCCCAAACAGCTACCTGAGATCAAAATCCAAGAGATGTGGAGAAACCAGTGCAAGAAGAATGAAACCATCAAAAATGAGAACGTCTCTCCCTGACCACCAGATCACGACTCCTCACCAGCAAGGGAACAAAGCAGGACAGAGAATGAATTTGATGAATTAACAGAAGCAGGCTTCAGAAGGTGGGTAATAACAAACTGCTCTGAGTTAAAGGAATGTGTTCTATCCCAAAGCAAAGAAACTAAAAACATTGAAAAAAGGTTATATGAAATGCTAACTAGAAAAACCAGCTTAGAGAAGAACATAAACAACTTGATGGAGCTGAAAAACAGAGCACAAGAACTTAATGAAGCATACACAAGTTTCAACAGCTGAATAGATCAAGCAGAAGAAAGGATATCTGAGATTGAAGATCAACTCAATGAAATAAAATGAGAAGGCAAGAATAAAGAACGAAGAGTGAAAAGAAATGAACAAAGCCTTAAAGAAATATAGGATTACGTGAAAAGACCTAATCTATACCTGATTGGTGTACTGGAAGATGATGAGAATAAATCCGAGCTGGAAAACACTCTTCAGGATATTAACCAGGAGAACTTCCCCAACCTAGCAAGGCAGGCCAACATTCAAATACAGGAAATGCAGAGAACACCACAACAATACTCCTCTAGAAGAACAACCCGAAGGCACATAACCACCAGGTTCACCAGGGTTGAAATGAAGGAAAAAATACTAAGGGCAGCAAGAGAGAAAGGTCGGGTTACCCACAAAGTGAAGCACATCAGACCCACAGTGGATCTCTCCACAGAAACCCTACAAGTCAGAAGAGAGTGGGGGCCAATATTCAACAACTTTAAAGAAAAGAACTTTCAACTCAGAATTTCATATCCAGCCAAACTAAGCTTCATAAGTGAAGGAGAAATGAAATCCTTTACAGACAAGCAATTGCTGAGAGATTTTGTCACTACCAGACCTGCCCTGCAAGAGCTCCTGAAGGAAGCACTAAACACAGAAAGGAAAAACCAGTACCAGCCATTGCAAAAAAAAGAACCAAATGGTAAAGACCAATGATGCAATGAAGAAAGTATGCAAACCAAAGGGCAAAGCAAGCAACCAGTGATAAAATAGCAGGATCAAATTCACACATAACAATATTAACATTAAATGTAAACAGACTAAATGCCCCAATCAAAAGACACAGACTGGCAAATTAGATAAAAAGCTAAGAACCATCAGTGTGCTGTATTCAGACCTATCTCACGTGCAAAGACACACAGAGACTCAAAATAAAGGGATGGAAGATGATGTACCAAGGAAATGGAGAGCGAAGTTGAAAAGCAGGTGTGGCAATCCTAGTCTCTGATAAAATGGACTTTAAACCAACAAAAATCAAAAGATACAAAGAAGGGCATTGCATAATGGTAAAAGGATCAATACAACAAGATGGGTTAACTATTCTAAATATATATGCACCCAATACTGGAGCACCCAGATACATAAAGCAAGCCCTTAAGACCTACTAAGAGACTTAGACTCCCACACAATAATAGTGGGAGACTTTAACACTCCACTGTCAACATTAGACAGATCAAAGAGACAGAAAATCAACAAGGAAATCCAGGACTTGAATGCAGATCTAGACCAAGAAACTTAACAGACATTTGCAGAACTCTCCACCCCAAATCCACAGAATATACATTCATAGCACCACATCGTACTTACTCTAAAATCAACCACATAATTGGAAGTAAATCACTCCTAAGCAAATGAAAAATAATGGAAATCATAACAAACCATCTCTCAGAACACAGTGCAATCAAATTAGAACTCAGGATTAAGAAACTAACTCAAAACCACATAACTTCATGGAAAGTGAACCACTGGCTCCTGAATGTAGACTAGATAAATGATGAAATGAAGGCAGAAATAAAGATGTTATTCAAAACCAAGGAGAATGAAGAAACAACATACCAGCATCTCTGGGACACATTTAAAGCAGTGTCTAGAGGGAAATTCATAGCAATAAATGCCCAAATGAGGAGCAAGAAAAGGTCTAAAATTGACACCCTATCATCAAAATGAAAAGAGAGGAGCAAGATAAAAAAACTCAAAAGCTAGCAGAAGACAAGAAATAACTAAGATCAAAGAAGAACAGAAGGAGATAGAGACAAAAAAAAAAAAAAAAAAAAACCTTCAAAAACTCAACAAATCCAGGAGCTGGTTTTTTGAAAAGATGAACAAAATAGGTAGACCTCTAGCCAGAATAATAAAAATGAAAAGAGAGAAGAATCAAATAGATGCAATAAAAAATGATAAAGGGGACATCACCACTGATTCCACAGAAATACAAACTACCAACAGGGATTACTACAAATAACTCTATGCACACAAACCAGTAAATCTGGAAGAAATGGATAAATCCCTGGACACTTGCATTCTCCCAAGAATAAACCAGAAAGAAGTTGAATCTCTGAATAGACCAATAACAAGGGCTGAAGCTGAGGCAGCAATTGGTAGCCTACCAACTGAAAAAAGCCCAGGTCCAGATGGGTTTATAGCCAAATTCTACCCGACATATGAAGAGGAGCTGGTACCATTCCTTCTGAAACTAATTCAAACAATGAGTTGAGAGGGAATCCTCCTCAACTCATTTCATGAGACCAACATCATCCTAATGCCAAAACTGGGTAGAGATGCAACTAAAAAAGAAAATTTCAGGCCAATATCCATGATGAATATCAACACGAAAATCTTCAGTAAAATACTGGCAAACAGAATGCAACAGCAAATCAAAAAGCTTATTCATCATGATCAAGTAGGCTTAATCCTGGGGATGCAAGTCTGGTTCAACATACACATGTCTATAAATGTAATCCTCACACAAACAGAACCAAAGACAAAAACCATATGATTATCTCAATAGATGTAAAGAAGGCCTTTGACAAAATTCAACAGCCCTTTATGCTAAAAATTCTCAATAAACTAGGTATTGATGGTATGTATCACAAAATAATAAAAGCTATTTATGACAAACCCACAGCCAATGTCATACTGAACAGGCAAAAACTGGAAGCATTCCCTTTGAAATATGGCACAAGACAAGGATGCCCTCTCTCACTACTCCTATTGAATATAGTATTGGAAGTTCTAGCCAGAGCAATCAGGCAAGAAAAAAAAATAAAGGGTATTCAATTCGAAAAAGAGGAAGCCAAATTGTCTCTATCTGCAGATGATATGATTATATACTTAGAAGACCACATTGTCTCAGCCCAAAATCTCCTGAAACTGATAAGCAACTTCAGTAAAGTCTCAGGATACAAAATCAATGTGCAGAAATCACAAGCATTCAATACAACAATAACAGACAAACAGAGAGTCAAATCATGAGCAAACTCCCATTCACAATAGCTACAAAGAGAATAAAATATCTAGGAATACAACTAAAACAGGATGTAAAGGACCTCTTCAAGAAGAACTACAAACCACTGCTCAATGAAATAATAGAGGACACAAACAAATGCAAAAACATTCCATGCTAATGGTTGGGAAGAATCAACATCGTGAAAATGGCCATACTGCCCAAAGTAATCTATAGATTCAATGCTATCCCCATCAAGCAACCAATAACCTTCTTCACAGAACTGGAAAAAACCACTTCAAACTTCATATGGAAGCAAAAGTGAGCCCACTTAGCCAAGTCAATTCTAAGCAAAAAGAACAATGCTGGAGGCATCATGCTGCCTGACTTCAAAGTATACTCTAAGGGCACAGTAATCAAAGCAGCATGGTGCTGGTAACAAAACAGATACCTAGACCAATGAACAGAACACAGTCCTCAGGAGCAACACCACACATCTACAATCATCTGATTTTTGACAAACCTGAGAAAAACAAGCAATAGGGATAGGATTCCCTGCTTAATAAATGGTGTTGGGAAAACTGGCTAGTGATGTGCAGAAAGCAGAAACTGGACCCCTTCCTGATACCTTACACTAAAATTAACTTCAGATGGATTAAAGACTTAAACATAAGACCTAACACCATAATAACCCTAGATGAAAACCTAGGCAAAACCATTAAGGACATAGGCTTAGGCAAGGACTTCATGACTAAAACACCAAAAGCATTGGCAACAAAAGCCAAAATAGACAAATGAGACCTAATTAAATTCCAGAGCTTCTGTACAGCAAAGGAAATGATCATTAGATCGAACCAACAACCAACAGAATGGAAAAATTTTTTTGCAATCTACCCATCTGACAAAGGGCTAATATGTAGAATCTACAAAGAACAAAAACAGATTTACAAGAAAAGAAACAAACCCATTCAAAAGTGAATGAAGGATATGAACAGACACTTTTCTTTTTTTTTTTTTTTTTTTTAATTTTTTATTGGATTATAGGTTTTGGGGTACATGAGCAGAGCATGCAAGACAGTTGCGTAGGTACACACATGGCAGTGTGCTTTGCTTTTCTTCTCCCCTTCACCCACATTTGGCATTTCTCCCCAGGCTATCCCTCCCCACCTCCCCCTCCCACTGGCCCTCCCCTTTTCCCCCCAATAGACCCCAGTGTTTAGTACTCCCCTTTCTGTGTCCATGTGTTTTCAAAAGAAGACATATATGAGGCCAACAAACATATGAAAAAATGCTCATCATCACTGGTGATTAGAGAAATGCAAATCAAAACCACATTGAGATACTCTCACACCAGTTAGAATGGTGATCATTAAAAAATCTGGAGACAACAGATGCTGGAGAGGATGTGGAGAAATAGGAACACTTTACACTGTTGGTGGGAGTGTAAATTAGTTCAACCATTGTGGAAGACAGTGTGGCACTTCCTCAAGGACCTAGAATAGAAATTCCATTTTACCCAGCAATCCCATTACTGAGTATATACCCAAAGAACTATAAATTGTTCTATTATAAAGACACATGCACAGGTATGTTCATTGCAGCACTGTTTACAATAGCAAAGACCCTGAACCAACCCAAATGCCCATTGATGATAGACTGGACAAGGAAAATGTGGCACATATACACCATGTAATACTACACAGCCATAAAAAACGATGAGTTCCTGTCCTTCATAGGGACATGGATGAATCAGGAAACCATAATTTTCAGCAAACTGACACAAGAACAGAAAACCAAACACCACATGTTATCATTCACAGGCGGGTGTTAAACTATTAGAACACATAGACACATGGAGGGGAGCATCACACACTGTGGTCAATTGCAGGGGGCTAGGGGAGGGACAGCAGGGTGTGGGAGGGTGGGGTGGGATAATGAGGGGAGAAATAACAGATACAGGTGATGGGGGAATGAGGGCAGCAAACCACGTTGCCATGTATGTACCTATGCAACAATCCTGCATGATCTGCACATGTACCCCAGAACCTAAAGTACAATTAAAGAAAATATAAAAATAGGTCTGTTAACCAATGGAGAGCTTATTATAATAATCTAAGAGAAAATGAGGCCCTACAGCACCATGACAAGTGGGAGAGGAAAGAGAAAAGTAGATAGAAAACAGACTGGAAAGAGTTCACATGAATAGATAATACTATAAGAATCAACTGACAAGAAAATAAAGCAACACTGATTCTAAAGTTTTAGACTTATATAACAGCAAAGTATATGATACTTTTATTGCATTATTGATTTATTTATTTAGGAAAGCCAAAAAGGAAAGGAATTTTAGTAGGAGAGGTAAGTTTTAAAATTTGGAATGTTGTTTAAGAAACAGAGACATAAAACAAGTCTTTGGAAATTTTAGCCAAAACATTTAGAGAAAAAAGTTTAGAGCAAATATCAAAGTAGATAAGGTCACCGAAGTAGAGTCAGCTGAAGACAGAATCCTTGGTTACACTTACATTTAGTGGTCAAGAAAGATTGCAGAATACACAAAACCAATTTTGTTTGAATGGGAAATAGTATGTTTGCAGACATTTTGGGTTAAGAATTTTACTTACACAAAATACAGAAATTGATTTTGTATCCTGAGACTTTGCAGATGTTGCTTAATAGTTTAAGATTTGGGGCTGAGACAATGCGGTCTTGTAAATATAGAATTATGTTGTCTGGGGCCGGGCGCGGTGGCTCACGCCTGTAATCCCAGCACTTTGGGAGGCCAAGGTGGGTGGATCATGAAGTCAAGAGATCGAGACCATCCTGGTCAACACGATGAGACCCTGTCTCTACTAAAAATACAAAAAATTAGCTGGGCATGGTGGCGCACGCCTGTAATCCCAGCTACTCAGGAAGCTGAGGCAGGAGAATTGCCTGAACCCAGGAGGCGGAGGTTGCGGTGAGCTGAGATTGCGCCATTGTACTCCAGCCTGGGTAACGAGTGAAATTCCATCTCAAAAAAAAAAAAAGAGAATTACGTTGTCTGCAAATAGAGACAATTGGACTTCCTCCTTTCCTAATTGAATACCCTTTATTTCTTTTTCTTGCCCGATTGCTCTGGCTAGAACTTCCAATACTATATTGAATAGGAGTGGTGAGAGAGGGCATCCTTGTCTAGTGCCGGATTTCAAAGGGAATGCTTCCAGTTTTTGCCCACTCAGTATGATATTGGCTGTGGGTTTGTCATAAATAGCTTTTATTATTTTGAGATACATTCCATCAATACCTATTTTATTGAGAGTTTTCAGCATAAAGGGCTGTTGGATTTTGTCAAAGGCCTTCTCTGCATCTATTGAGATAATCATGTGGTTTTTGTTTTTGGTTCTGTTTATGTGATGGATTAAATTTATAGACTTGAGTATGTTGAACCAGCCTTGCATCCTCGAAATGAAGCCCACTTGATCATGATGGATAAGCTTTTTGATGTGCTGTTGCAATCAGTTTGCCAGCATTTTACTGAAGATGTTTGCATCTATGTTCATCATGGATATTGGCCTGAAGTTTTCCTTTTTTGTTGAGTCTCTGCCGGGTTTTGGTATCAGGATGATGTTGGTCTCATAAAATGATTTGGGAAGGAGTCCCTCTTTTCATATTGTTTGGAATAATTTCAGAAGGAGTGGTACCAGCTCCTCTTATTCTCAGCAGACTGACCCAGGAACAAAATCAAACACCACATGTCCTCACTCATAGGTTGGTGTTGAACAATGAGAACATATAGACACAGGCAGGGAGCATCACACACTGGGGTCTCCTGGGGGGGCTAGGGGAGGGACAGTGGGGGTGTGGGGAGGTTGGGAAGAGATAACCTGGGGAGAAATGTGAAATATAGGTGATAGGGGGATGGAGGCTGCAAACCACCTTGCCATGTGTGTACCTATGCAACAATCCTACATGATCTACACATGTACCCCAGAAGCTAAAGTACAATAAAATAAAACTGAAAAAAAATACAGAAATAGAAGATTTTATGTACTTTTCTTAAGGCTTCTTGAAATTGGAGTTAATGAGTAAATGGTAATAATCACAGAGTTAAAAAGGCTTTAGCAAGATCCTGGAATGCTTATTTGATTTCCAATTGTGTTAAATTTAATTGACAGCTGGGTTTATTTTCAAACAGAGAGAACTTGTTCTTTAGTCCCAGTGGGAGAGAAAACACATGTTAATCAGAAAATAGTATACATAAGCCATTTATATTGTTACACCAAATATCCCATTGTGTAATAGGTGATTTTGCTTTTAAGCAGGGCTGTTTGGTAAACTGTCAAAAGTATAATAATATCCTATCATTTTTAAAGCCCTAAGGACTTGCCTATTTTTTTTTATTTCTCAATCAAAACGGAGTCTTAATGTAACATAATGTTATGGGAGGAGAAATAAAAAAATCTAAAATTCTATCCCTGGTATTTGCTCAGGGAAGAGGAAGATAAATTTTGTCTTCGCCCCTGGCCAACACAGATACACATGTAGGAAAAGAAGCACAGGGGTCATGACCTTCAATCCTGCCTGAGGAATTGATCTGAGATCTGGGAAGTTCTGCAACAAAAATGGCCATTTCAAAGACTGTGTATTCCTAAAGATGAAGTTTCAATATCATTTTTGAAGATAGAAAGTACTTCTTTTTTGGAAAATACAGTTGAAAGGGTGTTGAATCAGATCAAACTAAAGAAAATTACAAAATGGCAGGGTTCTAAACAACAGGGAGCTTATATTGCCCTAAATATTAATGCAACATGGTTATTTTATTTGAGGAATTTTTAAAGAACGTTTTTAGTTTTCCTTATGTCTGAGATAACAGTTTATTAAAGGAATTTGAAGTGCATTAAAGAAGATATTAGAGAAATTATTAGCTATCTCTTGATTCCTAATAAAGCAGTTTCAATACAGAAAGCCAAGGATTCCTTGTGCCAGACTTTGGAAACAGTATTATTTACTATATAAAGTTATTTGTTCTGCCATTCTGTAATTACTTTTACCTCCATCTTATCTTCTACTTTTAACAGTTAAAGGAATTATGATGGTGATATGGTTTGGCTGTGTTCCCACCCAAATCTCGTTTTGAATTCCCATGTGTTGTAGGAAGGACCCAGTAGGAGGTAATTTAATCATGGGGGCAAATCCTTCCTGTGTTGTTCTCATGATAGTAAATGAATCTCATGAGATCTAATGGTTATTATAAGGGAGAGTTTCCACGCACAATCTCTCTCTTTGCCTGCTGCCATCCATGTAAGATGTGACTTACTCCTCCTTGCTTTTCTTCATGTGAGGCTTCCCTAGCCATGTGTAAGTCCAATTAAACCTCTTTCTTTTGTAAATTGCTCAGTCTTGGGTATGTCTTTATCAGCAGCATAAAAACAGACTAATACAGATGGTAAGTGTATTAATTGGAAATCCAAGAATAAAATAAAATAAATAGAAATGCAAAGAATTACTGTAATAAAATTACCTGTGACTGAAACAAAATCAATTTTTGGTCACTTATTATATTTTTTCAACTCTCAATGTTACATTTCTCCATAGACACACAGATACATATGTATAAACATAAACATGTATACACAATCTGAACCAACCATCAAGACCTCAGATCCATGCTGATATGATGTGCTTCATACATATTTGTCACTGAATTTTATAGATGTAGAATTCACAGGCATGAAAGTTGTGGCATTTCATTGCAATGCTCTTAAACTTCCTTTTCAATTTACTGCCTATTACTTTTGTAGTAGCTAGTGTTTTTAAGTAATTTTGTAGCCTTTTGCTTAAGAGAAAAGATAACTGCTCTCAATCTTCATGTTCAGATAAGCCAATGTTTGAATAACATAAAATATGAACCAGGAAGTTCTTATTCCATGTGAACACGGAATCTAAAGAAAATAAATATCTAGTGACATTACAGAACATTACAGTAACACTGCTTATACAAAGTTTATTTTCAAGAAATCCATCTATCCAGAATGTTGCCCATCTGTCCAGAATGTAGCTTAGAAATATGAAAACATTTTCAAAGCTTCAGAGCATCTGAAATTAATGTCATTCATTCAGTATCCTTAGCATAAAGAAAATATTCTCAGGTCATCATTCATACCTTTTTTCTACTTTTTTTTCCTGAGATTTGCTTTTCTGATTATTTAACTTAGGAAGCTTAATAAAATATGAAGCTGCCTGTCAAAAACAGACACACAGGTGATTGTCAGAAATAATTACCACTAAATTGTAAGTGCATGGAAATCAAAAAAATAATTCTAATAATTTTTTAGAAAAAAACAGAATTAAAGAGTAATCTGGGTACATTGAGGGTATGAATGAGTCACATATATTCCAAATTCCCTTGAGGTTATAGCTGCCTTTATATCATGGTAAAATAATTGAGGCACAGCTTTGTAACCTTCATGTTTTCAATAAACAGGCTACAATTAAGTGTGACATGTTTTGTTGAAGTCATGATAGCATTGTTAAACTGCCTCTAAGATGGATTTTTTAATCTAAGATTTTTGTAATCAAAGGAAAAATTTGAATTATCTAAAACATTCACTTGGCCTTGAATGGAATAATCACTCCCTTTATGGGTTTGGTATTATGAAACATTTCATGTTGCCTGATCACACATGAGAAATGACATATGATAAAGTCATTATGTAAGTTAGGTATAGCACAGTATAGGAGTATTCCCTGAAATATTACCACCCCTGAAACAAAGTCTCCAGCTTAGAAATGCTTTAATTTGCATCTTTGTCATATACACAAAACAAACAAAAATACCAATGCCTTTAAAAACTGTATTTTGTGTGTGTTTGCCAAATGGCATGTTGTTTATGTCATGCATTATCTAATGTGGTAGATGCTCTAGAACCATTTAATGTTATTTCTAGGTACTCTCTAGTCCAACCCTCTAATTATATCATGAGGAAAAAGACTCAGAGAGCTCAGAATATGTTTTCATGCACTTACCATTAGTATTGTTAACTGTGGAGCTCATATTTAAATTTCTTAATATCCAGTTTGTATTTTCTCTCTGTGACTATACTTGCAAGTAAAATTTGAACCTTTGAAAAAATACCTCAAGTTGGCTGGGCACAGTGGTTCATGCCTTTAAACCCAGAACTTTGTGAGGCCAAGGCAAGCAGATCACTTGAGGTCAGGAGTTCAAGATCAGCCTGTCCAACATGGTGAAACTCTATCTCTACTAAAATACAAAACTTAGCTAGGTATGGTGGTGCACATCTGTAATCCCAGGTATTTGAAAGGCTGATGCAGGAGAATCACTGGAACCTGAAAGGTGGAGGTTGCAGTAAGCCAAGATCATGCTACTGCATGCAGGCCTGGGTGATAGAGCGAGACTCCATCTCAAAAAAAATACCTCAAATTGATATGATTCCGTAAGTTGATATGAGTCCATATGTCTAAGATACCCTACAAACAGATTCTTTGCTTTCCCTTTGGTAAATACTTAGTTCCTTTGAACTGGAGTAAGTCTTTTTCACCAGACTAAACTGGACTAGGCTTCTTGATTTTCTTTGATTCAAGAGTACATCTCTGACACTGCATGAGA
Source organism: Callithrix jacchus (assembly GCF_049354715.1). Taxonomy (NCBI): domain Eukaryota; kingdom Metazoa; phylum Chordata; class Mammalia; order Primates; family Cebidae; genus Callithrix; species Callithrix jacchus. The sequence goes on from NC_133524.1 coordinate 26,822,624, forward strand.
ACTACCCTGATATACCAGTTAAATTAATCTTATATAGCAATGTTTTGGCCACAAAACAGAGTCAGACTGATCTGTTTGCCTTAAGATGGCAGTGCCTTGCTCTCCCCGAATTGGCTGGAATCACCTTCCCTTTGAAAAAAACACTGTCATCTACTGCTGGTGACTGTGGACCTATGATCATATCCTGTTTCAAGATCTCCATCTTTTATAAAATTCCCTTTAAAAGAGTTATTTCATGGCCCACCTACCCTTTCAGCTTCTTTCTGTTGTTAGCTAAAGGGAGTAACATATAAAAGACTCTGAATCACTCCATATACAAAACAGTAACTATAAAGCTCTTTTAACTTTGACCTAAAGTTTAAACATTTTTATAATAAAAGGTTGGAGGGACTGCTATGAAAGTCAGTACATTATCTCAAAGATCTTTAATTTGAATTAACTACTCTAAAGGGTTCATGATTATAATTTGTGGTCTATGCCCTCAGATTAGAAAAAAAAATCTTCCATCCTTATTTTCATAATGTCTAAGCTAAATTTGGTATTTTCTAAGATCGTGAATTTAGGAAACATACTACAGTAGTTTTAACATTAACTATGAGTTTTTATCAATAGAAATAATTTTGTATTACATTACAATTTGTATGTGACTTAAATTGTTTACTATTTTGAAATTATATGGATTTTTAGATCTACTAATAGTTCTTATTACTTAATGTCTCAATTAAATTCAAATATATCTTAATATCATAATTTGTTTTAATTTTTTGTTAACTATAGTTTAATATAATTAATTTCTTTTATAATACCATATATTATGTTTTATGTATTCAAAACCTTATTTTGGACAGGAGTTCATAAGTACCAGACTCTGTAGCACAAAAAAGAGGTGACGATTCTCTGACAGATCCTCTACCATGCTCTACTATCCTTGAACCATGTCAGATGTGGCACTATATGGCCTCTGGGACTTCTATGGAAGCTTTGGAGTATCTCCCAGTCTCCACCTAGAAATGATGATCCCAAACCCTAGGGATCCATCGCCTTACTGTTTAAACAATGTCTGTGTATAACTAGACACAGGACTTTTCACTTTATCACTTTCCCTCCTCCCCATGCAGTACTTGGGGGACATATTTACACTAAAAAAATGTTTATCTGAAATTGAAATTTAACTAGGCATCCTGTATTTTATCTAATCACCTTAGTCATAAACTCCACAAGTGTCTTCATGGGAATTTAAGACAAAATTACCAATCCCATCAGGTGACATTAACAGGCACATAGAACCAGGTGGATTTGGATCTGGCAACTCTCATCTGGGAACTCCTACCAACTAGGTGTACAAACCTGTACACCTGTACATTATCCTATTAAATTTACAATTTCTTCATAATTTTGACTCCATGTGGATTGAATTTCCTAGATCTTATTCATTGCATTATGGTAAACTTTGCTGTTACTCCGTACTTTATATTCATTTTCTCATTTAAACTTCATAGAATCTTAGAGAGTGGGCATGTTTCCTCATTTAGAGAGGAAGCTATAGGGATTTGGGGATATTAATAAACTAGCCTTAATTCATACAACTATTAATTGTCAAAGGCACGGATCTAACTTAAATCTGTTTGATTCATGGTTTTTCCTCATGCTACATGGCTTCTCAAGTAAACTCAGAAAGTTTCAGAAGTAGAGGACACTATGTTAAGAGTGTTAGAGAATTTCATATTTTAATGGTGGAAAATAATAGAGTAGAACTTGAAAATATTTACAATTGTATAGTTCAACTGGAACTAAAACCAGTACAAATAAAATGGCCTTTTTTGTTTAAACATCAAACCAGACTGTAGTGACAAAGCAATGTTTTTCCCCTTAGCATTAGAAAATGCTACAAGAGATGTGATAAAAATCAACAAAGCTAAAAATGTATACAGGTTTGTTTTTCAATTAAATGTGATTAAAATATCAAAAGACCCAATCTCATAAAAGAGGATGGAAAATCCTAATGTTTGGCATGCAAAATAATGACAGAGCAGAAAGCTACTGATTATAAGAGAAAAACAAATAATGCACAAAAAGTGCAGAATATTGTATTTAACCAATGAAAAACATAGCTGAATGGATGCACATGCAATGTCCCCTTGCATATTAAAAAACATGAGCTCTGTTTTCTTTTATATATATCCCTGGGAAAAATCAAAACTATTAGTGACCTTAAAGGGGAAGAAATTTCAGAAAAACAAAGGACAATTATGGTTGCTGAGTAGAATAGCATTAAGTTTACACTTTTAATTATATCATTATTATACTAAACATATTACTTTGCTTAAAAGAGGACACATTTCTAGACACTAAAGAAGCTTTTGAGAAAAGATAATATGTAACTCCAGATAATATGTAACTCCAGATAATTATCAAAGTAGTATCTTTATTGTGTACAAAACTGCTTTTGTAATGGTTGGGTATTGACTGGTGTGTGTGTGTGTGTGTGTGTGAATGTGTGTGAAGTAAATATTTTAAATAAATTAATGTAGGTCTTTTAAAGAACTACTTGTTGCACCTGTTTGAAAGCATATTATTACTTTATCATTTGAATAAACACCTAATTCTTTGAGTCTACAAATTTTCAATTTTAAGAACTGCCTTTTAAAATTCAGGGCAATTTTTTATCACAATGTAAGCATTTATAGAATTTTTTTTTTTATAATTCATGTGTTTCCTTTGTTTAGCATATATTATAATTTATACATATTCATCATTGAATCACAAATAATTTGAATGAAACCATTAAAGTAGTCCATGGAACAGGGCAAGCTATGGTTATATATTAGAACAATATGATGATTTTAGTTACATATGATTTATTATAGAAGTTTAAGTAAACAACCAGATGGCCTTATTTTTTATTCATAACACCCCCCTCCCATTCTGAATGGTAGAGTTTTCATAGAAATTGTTTCTACATTAGTCTTGCTAAGTTGACTCTTGATGTGCCAAGGATTTTCTTAGACGTGAGATATGCAGAAGGCCAAACAAAAGATTTAAAATAAAAGAAATGTTCCACCAACTTGTTGATTTTTTTCCAGGATGTCAAATAATGATCTTCACCCTTAAAATGGTCTATAAACTGACTCCTCAGAATGCTCTTCTTTTGCTACTGACACTTCTGACTAAATGTGCATCTATTCCCCCAAATACTACTGTGTCAATTGACTTGTGTGGAACAGCCTGAAAAATCACATGTAGTTTAATTAAACCCTTACACATTTGATGGTTAACCTTCATTGAACATACCTGACTCTTCTGTATTCTGTGACTTAGACTCCGAAATTTCAAATGATAATGCAAAAATTATCAATACAGGATATATATATATATATTGAAATAACAAGAAATGCATGTGCCTGAACTGCTCCCTGATACACAAAAAGAAAAAATCCAGGAATAGGGCTGCGGTACAAAGCTCCACATGTATATTAAGTGTGTGGCATGATTTAAAGACAGTTCTTAGACTTGTACTTTTTCATTCCCTTTCCTACTTTCTCTCCCTATTCCCTGGCATTTGACCTTTAAATTTACTTATATACCGTGTGTTTAATATCCCTGAATTCAGATGGGTAAATTGTTTTCTTGTTTGGGCTTTAAATTCTTTGGTTAATGTATTTTGGTTTCAGTTTCTACTTTCTCTCCATGAGTCACACATTCACCCAACTTCTAATTCCCCATATTAAAAAAAAAGGTGTTTTTTTCATTCTTTGGGTTTTTCTGTTGACTCTCAAAATATAACAGTCTCCTGGATGCCTTATCTCAAATTAGGAAAATAAACAAAAAAGCCTGTAATTTGTTTTGAGAATTTAGTAATATTATTTTGTGTTATTTATAATTAAGCATTCTATAAATATTCAATGATTTCACTCTTATAGCTAAGGGTTGATACATCAAATTTAATTTATACTAGATTGTGATATATTAGTGAGCATGGCAATGTTTCTAAGTAATGCTAGATATTACTTGAACATGTGAGGGATTTTAGTGACAGTTTCAGGTAGAAGTTATAAGTCAGAATGTTTGGGTCTGGCAAAGGAACTCCTACGCTACAGAGGTGTGACTCTAACACCTTTAAATCCCAAGGCCTTGCTCACATTATTCAATCGTTACTCCAAAGGCATAAAGACATTCAATATTAAAAGCATTAATATTTTATTTTTTGCCTCCCAGCTAAAACATTTCTCCTACTACTGTGCATCATAAAGTCATGCTGATAAAGGGTGGACAGGTATAGGCATATTATTCGGTTCACTTATTTCTAGTTAATTACCTTTATGGCTCAAATACCAAGTGAAAATAGGAAAGCATGATAAATAGCTCTCCATTAAAATACCTGGGATATTATAAAAAGCGACTTGCTTTCTGCCACCCAATTCTCAGCATATTTTTATCCCATAGTATGTTTTCTTCAGAACAAGACCTAGATATTTTTCTTCATCAGATAAATTTGTGATAATGCCTCAAGCTAGTTACAATGTGCCAATACAATACTTGACATAATAATCATTTAAACATGTAATTAATTCTTAATTTGTTGTTTAAGAAAATACATTTAAGATTGAATTTCTATATGTATTTTACTAATACTGTAAATTCAAGTATTATAAAAGTATAAAATGTATCTATGTTGTAAAATTTAATAACATTGCTAAAAATTATTTTAAACATTAGCATTTGAGGGTACTGCTATTTTTGTTGGGTTAACATATTTTTACATTTTTTATAACATTTCCATGAGAGTAAAATGAAAGTTAATCATGGTATGTGTAAACTCCTGAAGAATTAGAATGATCTTCTTGATGAAATGATACTAATCAATTTCTGGGAATTCTAAATGATAAAAGGTGAGGAGTAGGCTTTTATCTGCCTCACCAAGATATCCAAATTCTAATTCCCAGAACCTGCCAATATGTTATGTTATATGGCACGAGAGGAACTGAGGATACAGTTGAAACTAAGGATGTTAATCAGACGACCTTAAAATAGAGCAACCTGGTTTACCTAGGTGGGCCCAATGTAACTGCAAGGGTACTTATTAAGTGAAAGAGAGAGGCAGAAGAGGAGAGCCAGAGAGGGAGATGTGCCTATGTGAAGCAGGGTCAGACAGATGCAACACTGATGGCTTTGAAGATGGAGGAAGCAGACCAAGGGACAAGAAATATGGATTTCCTCTAAAAGATGTTAAAGGGAAGAAAACAGGTTCTTCCCTAGAGCCCCCAAAAGGAACATAGCCCTACAGAAACCTTGATTTTAGCCAATGAAGTTTTTGTCAGACTTAACATCTACAGAACTGTTAGATAATAAATTCCTATTGAAGCCTCCAAGTTTGTGATGATTTGTTATAATAGCAATAGAAAACTAATGCAGGTATGTTATTCATCAAAAAAGATACCATTTAATTCTATTTTCTGTAAGCCACTGAGTTGGAAATATGTCCAGGGAACTTCATGTTAATGTTATATGCTTCAGTAGTTGGGCAGACTTGATACTTACATGAGTGATAAGAACTGGAATAGGGCATAACTGTTTGAAAGAAGCAGTAAGCTATATTCTACAGGTGTTATAAAAAATCAAGATCTTCCACTTATGGGTGGAAGAAATGGGTATATAGAAATTCTTAAGCAACAATTGTTCCCATTATAAAGTAAGAATAAGCTGAATAAAAACATGCATAATTATTAAGGCTATTGGAGAGCTGAGGAAGCAAATAAATCCAAATAGATTATATTCAGAAAGATTTTCTTAGAAAAAAGGTACATGCTTGCTTTAACTGCAGTGTAGTAGAGGTAGGAGAAGGTATCTGCCATAGCTGGAGTTAAGAAGAATAAACCAGTCAAATTTTTAACCAATGGCTGTGATTAAGAGGACATGATGTATTAGAAACCCGAGGAGTTCTAGCCAGAATAATTTTTCCCTAACCTGCCAAACGTTTCCTATATTACAGACTTTAACCTGACACACAGAAGTAGTACATGGAAGTCTGTGGGAAAGGAAGGAGAGCTCAGAGATAATCCCTGAGGTATGTAGGGCCTTCTGAAGTTCAAGGCAGCAGTCATCTGAAGGCTTAACTTAGAGCAGGAGAAATGAGAAAATTCCCTATAAGGCACATCAAATCTTCATCAAGTGAACTGAAGCTGACCTCCACACCTGAGTACAGAGTAAATAAACTGAGAAAAATTCCTTCAAGGTACCAAGACCTTTCAAGGTGAGTCACCAGCTGCTGAAGTATGAATTCAGAGCAAGTGATCTAAGAGCATTCCCAACGAGTGTACTGAATTAACCTCTGGAAGCTGGGAAGGGGCTAAGAGATGATCTGATATGCAGAAAGTTTATGGTGAGAACTGATGAGCAAACAGAACTTTATAAAGAACCAATAATCCATTTGAAAAGATAACAAATAGTCTGAAAAAATATTTTTAAAACTACAGTGCTCAGATCAATCACATATGTTGCTGAATTAAACTTATTGATCCCTACCTCAACATGTTTAAAGTCAGTAATGAACCTAACGAAATTGAACTTGACACAAAATTCAAACCCTTCCTGAGAACAGATTAAATTTTTCACCCCATCTATTGACCTGAGAAAAGAGATAATTTACCAATTTTGTGGTCAAACAGTATTATTCCAGTCACTTTTGTTATTTTATATACAATGTCTGACATAAAATAAATAACTGTGAAAAGAAGGAAGAAAAATATTGACCTGTAATCAAGAGAGGAAATATTCCATATAAGCAGATACAGAGATGGCCCAAATGTTTGAATTACTAGTTGATGACTTTAAAATTAATAAGAGTAATTAGGCTAAAAGACTTAGTACCAAAGAGGTAACATGTGTTAGCAGGTGTAGAAATTCATCACAGCAATAAAAGACATAAAAAAAAACTGGAAATCTATAAACCATAGAACTATAAATTATAAAAAATAACAAGAAAATATAGTGAATAAATAAATACATAATACCATAAATGAAGAATTCATTCAACTGGTTTAACAACACAAGCTCTTCCTCTTCATAGCTGAATAAAAAATGAATGATTTTGAAAGAAAGCAACAGAAATTACCAAAATCAAATACAAAGCCTAAAAAATTTTCTTATTTCTTTAAAAAAAAAAAAACCTGGGATACATGTGCAGAACATGCAGGTTTGTTACATAGGTATACGTGTGCCTTGGGGGTTTGCAAACCACTATGTCTATAAATTTAACAACTTAAATGAAATGGATAAATTCTTTAGAATTCTTAAAAGTTTTTACTTAGAAAAAGTTATGAAACTGAGTAAGATAGAATTTAAAATTCTGAGTATCTATATATGTTACAAAAATTGAATTATTAACATCTCTCTTTTATATAAAGAAAAATTAATGTTCACAGAGCTTTAACAGTAAATTGTTTTACACAGTTAATTTAGACGTTCTTATGCAAATACTTCCAGGAATTTAAGTGAAAACTTCCCATCTACTTCTATGAGGTCAATATAATCTTGGTGTCAAAACCTGACTATTATTCTAGGTATTTATCCAAGAGAAATGAAAACGTGTTCACAAAAGGATGTATACAAGAACATCCCTCACAAATTTATTCATAATAACAGAAACTAGAAAACACCCAAATGTCCATTAACAGGTGAAAATATAAAAAATATGTGTTATATTGATTTAACAGAATAATCCTCAGCAAATGAAAAAGATAAACTTTTCATTCAAGCAATAACATAGATGATTCTCAAAGATATAGTGTTGAACAAGAGAAGTCAGATATAAAAAAGGGATAACCTATGATTTTACGATATGAAGTTCTGGAACACGTAAAACTAATTTACAGAGATAGATATCAGAAAATCGCCGATTCCAGATGTGGGGAGCAGTGATGGCAAGGTCTGCTCAAAAAGGAACATGAAGGAACATTATGTGGTAATGGAAATGTTTTGCATTTTGCTTTGGGTGGTAGTTACATGTGCATATGAAGTTGTCAAAATTCATCAAACTCACCAGGTAAAATCTCTGTATGTTTACAGTGTTTTAATCATACTTCAACTTGAAAAAAAGGCTTGCAAAAAATGGAAGCAGGAGGAACCTTGGGGTAATATAACGCTGAATGGAGAGGTACCGCAAATTGAGCAGAGCAGGAGCAGAACATAGTATTGTTAATTCATTTTGGCAAACCTCTATTAATGTCTTATAATTGTATGAATTCAAATTTATCAAAAACTTAATATAGAATGTCTGCAAGTATGGAAGTCCCAAGTTTTCAGTGAGTGACTTTCCTAGATTTCTAATTTCCAATCAAGAAAAAAATTAAAAGCCAAAAGCTATCATAAAATTATTTATATTAGCCTCTGCAATAAAAATTATTAGCATTTCAATGGTGAAATACAAAGACAATTTTAATTCTAATCCGTGCAGATCATATTTATTTGTTTTAAAATTATAAAGTAACATGTATTTGCTCAAAATTTTTGAAGTCAAATTATACCAAAATACATATATTGCAATCCGAATCCTTTTCTCAGTGACTCCCTCCAAAATTTCACTTCCCAAGAGTGTTTGCCTTTAAAACTTTGGATGCATTCTTTTAGACCTTTCCTATGAGCATAAATTGTTAAGAGATTTTCTATGTAAAGCAGAAAGTAGCCTTTTCTTCTTAGTATACCATGTGAGGGACAGGCTTGCTCTTGCCCTTCCAAACACCCATAACAACAGCAACAAAGGCTATTCTTGCTTAGAATTTACTTTAACCATTATGGATTGATCACCTAAAGTAAAATGCTGAGCTAAGCTAGATGAACAATGTAGATTTATAATTGAAAAAAAGGGCTGATATCCAGAATTTACAAAGAACTCAAACAGATTTACAGGAAAAAAACAAACAAGCCCATTCAAAAGTGGGCAAAGGATATGAACAGATACTTTACGAAAGAAGACATATATGAGGCCAACAATCATATGAAAAAATGCTCATCGTCACTGGGCATCAGAGAGATGCAAATCAAAACCACATTGAGATACCATCTCACACCAGTTAGAATGGCGATCATTAAAAAATCTGGAGACAACAGATGCTGGAGAGGATGTGGAGAAAAAGGAACACTTCTTTTTTTTTTTTAAATATATCCTCAACTGATCTTTGACAGGACGCCATGACCATTCCGTGGGGAATAAAATCAGTCTTTTCTTTTTTTTTTTTTTTTTTTTAAATTTTTTATTTGATTATAGGTTTTGGGGCACATGAGCAGAGCATGCGAGACAGTTGCGTAGGTACACACATGGCAGTGTGCTTTGCTTTTCTTCTCCCCTTCACCCACATTTGGCATTTCAAGGAACACTTTTACACTGTTGGTGGGAGTGTAAATTAGTTCAACCATTGTGGAAGACAGTGTGGCGATTCCTCAAGGCCTTAGAAATAGAAATTCCATTTGACCCAGCAATCCCATTACTGGGTATATATCCAAAAGACTATAAATCGTTCTACTATAAGGACACATGTACACGAATGTTCATTGCAGCACTGTTTACAATAGCAAAGACCTGGAATCAACCCAAATGCCCATTGATAATAGACTGGATTGGAAAAATGTGGCACATATACACCATGGAATATTATGCAGCAATCAGAAATGATGAGTTCGTGTCGTTTGTAGGGACATGGATGAATCTGGAGAACATCATCCTCAGCAAACTGACACAAGAACAGAAAATGAAACACCGCATATTCTCACTCATAGGTGGGTGATGAAAAATGAGAACACATGGACACAGAAAGGGGAGTACTAAACACTGGGGTCTATTGGGGGGAAAAGGGGAGGGCCAGTGGGAGGGGGAGGTGGGGAGGGATAGCCTGGGGAGAAATGCCAAATGTGGGTGAAGGGGAGAAGAAAAGCAAAGCACACTGCCATGTGTGTACCTACGCAACTGTCTTGCATGCTCTGCTCATGTACCCCAAAACCTAAAATCCAATAAAAATTAAAAAAAAAAAAAGAAAAAAAGAGCCTCTGCTTTCAAGGAGTGTGTAATCTAATTAGGGAGGACAAGACAAATAAGAAATGACTTTGATACAGATAAGCAAGTTAAATACCGTAGAGGAAGAATTAAATTATCGAGTATCACTTTGGAAATACCAGCCAACAAATAGTAAGCATTGGCAAATCTAAAAAGTTACAATTGCCTTTGCAATTACATATTGCTAACACCTAATAAAAAAGTTTTTGTAGAATGATTTGGAAATTGCAAAGATCAGTCAGCAATGCTGATTGTTCAAGCATGGGCACATGTATAAGTGATCAGCAACCTGTCACTTGGTTGCTATGAAGCTGCTTATATACCTATATGAACTTGGCTGACAAATAAGCAGTTATATATATATATACACAGAATATATATATACAGATACTGTATATATATATTACAGGATACTGTATATATATACTATAGGATACTGTATATATATATACTATATATATACATTACTACAGGATACTGTATATATATATATATCTGTATATATATATATACTGTATATATATATCTGTATATATATATATACTGTATATATATATCTGTATATATATACTGTATATATATATCTGTATATATATACTGTATATATATATATAACTGCTGATTTGTTATATTTTATATATATATATATATAATCAGATCCTTGTCACCAATTCCTCCAGCAAGATAAAGTATCAACTTGATCCTCTCAGCTGAGTACCATTACTACAGGATAAATTACCACAGAATGTAACAGCTTAAAATGATCATAAAATACTCAGCTATTCTGTGTTTAGGAATTGGGATAGGGTGATGTGAGATGGCTTGTCTGTGTTCCAAAATGCCTAGGGCCTAAGTGAGGGAGACTTTACACTGTAGGTACATCAATGGCTGAGGACTGAAATTATCTGGAGATGTCTTCACTCCCATTTCTAGTACTTAATACCAGCTGTAAGCTGGGACTTCAACTGCGATTGTTGACCAAAATTCATAAATAGGGCCTGGGTTTTCTCAGAACATGCTCATCTCAAGGTAGTCAGATTTCTTAATGACAGTTCAATGCTCCAAAAGTTAATGTTCCATTGAGTATAGCAGAAGCAGCATTGTCTTTAATTACCTAACCTCAGAAATCATGAGGTGTTACATTCACCACATTCTATTTTTTCAGTCAGTCACAAAGCCCAGCACAGATTCAAGGGGACAAAACTTATATCTCATTCCTTAATGGGAGATGTGTAAACGAATTTGTGAAGGTGTTATAAAGGAAAAAATTAGGGAAGGTTTTCATTTCAATGAGAAAAACAATATAAACAAAAAGATACCTCTTGAAAAAAATTGTGTAACAAAAGGAATTAAATGGAAAAGACATATGCTACAGTATAGCAGTATTGATCCTACTACAGTGAAATCATTTTGTACATATTACACCAGCCAATGTAAATTCCTACTGAGGGAAATACATATGTTGCAAAACCACATTTCCTCCCATTGTCAATCCCAGTGAGAGTTTGTAGCTGTCACTGGGCTATCTAACATCACCTGTTTTGACATTTTGGCGTGTAAAGTTTGGGAAATATAAAAAATCTTCTGAACTGAAAATATCTTTAAGGTGATGATATTTTATTTTGGCAGTTATAAACAGCTATGAAAATTAGCAATATCTCAGAATGTAAATTTGTTAATTCTAGAGTATTTAAGTTTTCCTTTTGCTTTGTTTATGAAATTTTAGAGTTCCAGGAAATACACAGTCTTGCAAATTATTTTTTAAAGCATAATAAATGGTATGTGCCCACAAAACCCATGTAATCTATGAGGGGAAAAATAAATATAATTTTAAATGTCTATAAGCAAGGAAGAGAAGAAATTGCCAAAACTTCATTGGAGATAATGATATTTGCATGGGGTAAGCTTCCTTCAAAGTGGTAGCTTCTTAAATTTACACAGTTATGGATGAAAAACAACCAAATATTTACTAAATTGTTTCCTTTTTTGCATATCAAGGATAATAAGCAGATACCAAATAACTGAATTCTCCAGGTAACGAAAATTTCTCCCTTCTAGCGAGTAGGTTAAGAATTTTCTAAATTATTGTAGACAGATTGTATTATTTTTAAATTAACACACATGGTGTAATTTAACCTTCTGGGAGATAAGTTTCTTATTAGTAAATCAAACATTACATTGTGTTTTAAATTCTTGTACCATCGTCAAAAACAAAAGTCATGGAATTATCTATACTTACTTTAGATATATTCAGCCTACCACATTTACTTTTATATTTTATATTTTGACATCTGTGTCTGAAGCAAGCAGGAGTTATGGGAGTGGAGTTTCTGTATGTTAAAAAGGAAAACAGTATTTTCATCACCTTGATTCATTAACACTGGTGCCACTAATTACCACAACTGTATGAAGTCTCTCTATGCATGTGTTTATTTTTCTGAATCATTTAAAAGTTATGATGTATATATCTCACATATATATCATATGATAATATACATATCAGCATGGATCCCCTAAGAATGAAATATATAACTATAATATTATCACAAACACACAAATTTATGTATGCAGCAGTATTATCATAAGTTATCATATTATCCAATATTCCAAATAATGATTTTATAACATTGTACAAATCCAAGATTCTGCACTCATTTATTTGTCATGTTTCTAAAATGTCATTTAATTCAGAAGTGTATCACCTTCATGACATTGACATATTGGAAGCATCTAGATCAATTTTTTATAGAATGTCCTACCATTCAGATTTCTATAATTGTTTCCACATGATCAGATTCTGTTTAAACATGTTTGGTAAAATTTCTACAAGGGTGATACATGCTTTCCTTTGCATCACATCAAGGAGACACATAATGTCAGTTACGTCATCACTGCAGACAACTTAAGTTGGGGTTCTCCACAATATCCTTTGTAAAGGTACCCTTTTACTTTTGCAGTTACACATAATCAGTGGGGTGACAATTTTTTCTTCAACTTTTAAGTTCCAGAGTACATGTGCAGGATGTGCATGTTTGTTATATAGGTAAACGTGGGCCATGGTGGTATGCTGCACAGAGAAATCCATCCCCTAGGTATTAAGCCAAGCATGTATTACCTATTTTTCCTGATGCTCTTCCTCCCCTGCCCTCCCCAACAGACTGCAGTGTGTGTTGTCATCCATGTCCCTGCAAAGGACATGATCTTATTCTTTTTATGGCTGCATAGTATTCAGTGGTATGTACTACATTTTCTTTACCAGTCTATCACTGATGGACATTTGGGTTGGTTCCATGTCTCTGCTGTTGAGACTAGTGCTAAAATGAACATATGCGTGCATGTATCTTTATAACAGAATGATTTATATATATATATATTTTTTGAGACTGAGTTTCGCTCTTGTTACCCAGGCTGGAGTGCAATGGCGCGATCTCGGCTCACCGCAACCTCCGCCTCCTGGGTTCAGGCAATTCTCCTGCCTCAGCCTCCTGAGTAGCTGGGACTACAGGCACGCACCACCGTGCCCAGCTAATTTTTTTTTGTATTTTTAGTAGAGACGGGGTTTCACCATGTTGACCAGGATGGTCTCGATCTCTTGACCTCGTGATCCACCCGCCTCGGCCTCCCAAAGTGCTGGGATTACAGGCGTGAGCCACCGCGCCCGGCCCCTGATTTATATTCTTTAGTTTTGTACCCAGTAATGAGATTCCTGGGTCAAATGGTATTTCTGCTTCTAGATCTTTGAGGACTCACCACATTGTCTTCCACACTTGAACTAATTTTCACTACCATCAACAGTGTAATTGTTCCTTTTTCTCTGTAACCTCATCAGCATCTGTTATTTCTTGACTTTTTAATAATCACCATTCTGACTGGTGTGAGATGATATCTCATTGCAGTTTTGATTTGCATTTCTCTAATGATCAGTGATGGTAAGTTTTTTTTTTCATGTTTTTGGGACATATGTATGTCTTCTTTTGAGAAGTTTCTGGTCATATCCTTTACCCACTTTTTAATGAGTATTTTTTTCTTGTAAATTTGTTTAAGTCTCTTGTAGACTCTAGATATTAGACCTTTTTCAGAAGAATAGATTGCAAAAATTTTCTCCCATTCTGTAGGTTGGGGAAGTTCTCCTGGACAATAACCTGAAGTATGTTTTCCAACTTGGTTCTGTTCTCCCCATCTCTTTCAGGTACCCTAATCAGTAATAGGTTTGGTCTCTTTATATAATCTCATACTTCTCAGAGGTTTTGTTTATTCCTTTTCAGTTCTTTTCTCTATTCTTGTCTGCCTATCTTATTTCAGAAGGATAGTCTTCAAACTCTGAGATTCTTTCCTTCACTTAATCTATCCTACTATTGATACTTGTGATTGCATTGTGAAGTTCTCATGTTTTTCAGCTCAAGTCAGTTATGTTCTTCTCTAAACTGGTTATTAGTTCCTATATTATTTAATCATGATTCTCAGCTTCTTGGCATTGGGTTACAACATACTCCATTAGCTCAGTGAAGTTTGTTATTACTCACCTTCTGAAGCCTACTTCTGTCAATTCTGCCATCTCAGCCTCAGCCCAGTTCTGTGTCCTTGCTGGAGAGGTGTTGTACTCATTTGGAGGAGATGAGGCACTCTGGCTTTTTGAGTTTTCAGCATTTTTGCATTGATTCTTCTTCATCTTTGTGGGCTTATCTACTTTCTATCCTTGACGTTGCTGATATTTAATTGGGTTTTTGGAGGGGTCTTTTCTGTTGATGTTGTTGTTGCTTTCTATTTGGTTTTCTTTGAACAGTCAGACCCCTCTTCCATAGGGCTGCTGTAGTTTACTGGGGGTCCACTCCAGACCCTAATCGTGTGGGTCCCTTCCACACCTGCAGGTATCACCAGGGAAGGCTGCAAAACACCAGATATGGCAGCCTGCTCCTTCCTCTGGGAATTCCATCTCAGAGGGTCACTGACCTGAAAGCTCCTGAACGATCCTGTAAGAGGTGTCTGGAGAACCCTGTTGTGGGGAGTCTCACCCAGTCAGGAGGAACGGGATCAGGAACCTCCTTAAAAAAACAGTCTGGCTGCCCCTTGGCAGAGCAGGTGCACTACACTAGGGGAAATTCCCCCTTGTCCAGACCACTTGGACTCTCCAGAGCCAGCAGGCAGGAAAGACTAAGTCAGCTGAAACATGGAGACCACTGCTGCCCCTTTGCCTAGAGGCTCCATCCCAGGGAGATCAGAGTTCTGTCTGTAATACCCTGGCTGGAGTTGCTGAAATTCCCTCAGGGAGGCCCCACCTGGTGAGAAGGGATGGATATGGTTCTCACTTAAAGAAACAGTCTGGCCACAATCTGCCACAGTAGCTGTGCTGCACTGTGGATAATTCCTCCAGATTCAGATTGCCCAGACTCCAAAGAGCTGGCAGGTGAAAATGACCCACTGGAGCTGCAGTGATGGTGACTGCCCTCCCCAATGGGAACTCAGTTATCTCTTTGACAGTCTTTAGCCTGCTGCCACTGGCCAGCTGGAATTCCAAGCTAGTGAGTCTTAATTTGTGAGGTGCTGTGGGAGTGGAGCCCGCTGAGCAGCATTGCTTGGCCCCCTGGCTTCAGCCCCCTCTCTAGGGGAATGGTCAGATCTCCTGCCTCACAGGAATTCCTGGGCCATAGTATGCAGAAACTCCTGTGTCTCTAAGCCCGCCTGAGCTGCCAAGAGTTCACACAGCTCAGTGCTTTGGACCCAAGGCCCTGGTGGCATGGGCTCATGAGAGGATCGCCTGATCCACGGTTGCAAAGATCTGTGGGAAAAGCATGGTTTCCTGATCAGGGTGGCAAATCACCTACCACCTCCTTTGTCTGGAGGTGGGGTCTCCCCAGGTTCCTGGCCACTCTTGGGCATGGCGTTGCCTGACCCTGCTTTTCCTTGATCTGAGTAGGTTGTGCCAACCACCTAGTCTGTCCCAATGAGAAAAACTGGATATCTCAATTGAAGGTACAGAATTCACTTGCCATTTTCCTTCTTTGTGAGAGCCATAGACTGCAGCTGCTTCTACTCAGCCATCTTGGACCAGGGTGACTGTTTTTGACAGAGTGGAAAGTTCAGGTTCCCCAAAACTTTTACCCAATGGCTTTAGCATCCATTAACGATCCCTGCCTAAATCAGTTATCACTTTGCTCATTTATAATTGTCACTTTCTAATTGTTTTATTCACTCTATTTTGGCCGTCATTCTTTTATAAAAAGAACTTTCACTCCTCTTATCGTTCCCTCTTTTTGAATACTAACATGGATTCGATGATTTTTGTTTCTCAATTGTATTCTCTATGTTATAGATTTTACTGTCACTATTTTTTTTTTTCCTATATTGTCCAGGCTGGAGTGCAGTGGCGGGAACTTGGCTCACTGCAATCCCCACTTACTGGGTTCAAGTGATCAAGTGATTCTCATGTGTCAGCCTCCTGAGTAGCTGGGATTACAAGTGCATGCCACCATGCCTGGCTAATATTTTTTGCATTTTTAGTAGAGACAAGGCCTTGCCATGCTGGCTAAGCTAGTCTCAAACTCCTGACTTCAAATGATCTGCCCGCCTTGGTCTCCCAAAGTGCCGGGATTTCAAGTGTGAGCCACCGTGCCTGGCCTCACTATTCTATTTGATGCTCAACTGAACCACATGTGGCCAGTGCAAGCCCTTTTAAGCTGACATGCTCTCACTGATATTAGAGCAAGTCGTTGGCAAAAAAAATTCTAGACTCTGCTCTTTCCATATTCAGACCTACAATCCATTGTTTATCCAATGAAGACTGGTTCTTTTCAGGGAGTAATGGTATTTGGAAAGAAACATTTGAGTAGTAAATGTGACAGTAATCAATTTATTGCCTCTCAGTTCTAGTTGCACACTTCAATATATATATACTCTGTGGTAATACACAACATTCCTTTGTTTCTCCTATAAAGTGGGAATGATGTTAGGCTTTCTTCAGAGGCACTCATTGCAATGAGCACCTCTGTATCAGTCTGAGCCCAATCAGCATACAGAAATCACAATGTGGCTTAAAGAGGGGAAGATTAATAAAAAGAATTATTAGACTGTGATAACAGGTGACTAAGATGTAAAGAAACTCTATATGGTACTCTGGCTGAAGGACAGTACAGAAAGAAGGGCAAAGTTGGAAGAAGACCCTGCCCCAAGGTTGTAGTGAGCCAAGTTCCCTCCACTGCACTCCAGCCTGGGCAACACAGCAAGATTCTGTCTAAAAAAAAAGATAGTGACAGTAAAAGCTATAATAGAATGGCAATCATTAAAAAAATTGGGAGGCAACAGATGCTGGAGAGGATGTGGAAAAATAGGAACACTTTTACACTGTTGTTGGGAGTGTAAATTAGTTCAACCATTGTGGAAGACAGTGTGGCAATTCCTTAAGGATCTAGATTATTTGACCCAGCAACCCCATTACTGGGTATATACCCAAAGGATTATAAATTGTTCCATCATAAAGACACATGCACACGTATGTTCATCACAGTACTGTTTACAATAGCAAAGACCTGAAGCCAACCCAAATGCTCATCAATGATAGACTGGATAAAGAAAATGTGGCACATATACACCATGGAATACTATGCAGCCATAAAAAGATGAATTCGTGTCCCTTGTAGATATATGGATGAATCTGGAAACCATAATTCTCAGCAAACTGACACAAGAACAGAAAACCAAACACCCATGTTCTCACTCATAGGTGGGTGTTGAACCATGAGAACACATGGACACGGGGAAAAGAGCATCACACACTGGGGTCTGTTGGGGGGAGCTAGGGGAGGGACAGTGGGATGGGGGGGTTGGGGAGGAATAACATGGGGAGAAATGCCTGAGGTAGGTGATGGGGGGATGGAGGCAGCAAACCACCATGACAGGTGTTTACTTATGCAACAGTCCTGCAAGATCTGCACAAGCACTCCAGAACTTAAAGTATATATAAAAAGAGAAATGCCAAATGTGGGTGAAGGGGAGAAGAAAAGCAAAGCACACTGCCATGTGTGTACCTACGCAACTGTCTTGCATGCTCTGCTCATGTACCCCAAAACCTACAATCCAATAAAAAATTAAAAAAAAAAAAAGAATTAAATTAAAAGAGCAAAGAGAAATGCCAGCAGGTGTGAGATTTCCCATTTGCCATTGAAATATCTTTCTGCTGAGGAACCTTGTCATTTTATTAGAGAAAAAAGTTGGAAGGCTGTTTTAGACATGCAATAGTACTCTGGTGGCATGAAATACTGGACACAGAGGAGGCTTATTGGGAGGAAGGAGCATAAGATTTGAACAGAAGAGCGGAGGTCGAATTCAAGCTTTGCCACATTCTTGCTGTATTGCAGTGATACAATTACCTTAGCCTCACGGAGCCTCAGGTTTTATTGCCAATAAAACAGAGATGATAATGGCTTTTTCCTTAATCCTTAATCCTTATAATGAATGGTCATTATAAGGATTAAATGGAAAAAAATTCACAAATCCACCAGTCCACATTTATTTATGAAAATGATGACAGTATATCTGTTTAGCATGAGCATGTCTACTCACAAATGAGAACATATTTTTGCTAATGCATCCATCCAATCTGTAGTAGGACTTATGTTTGCTGATTTTTCTTAGTGCTAAATTTGTAGCATTGGTGAATAAATCCTGAATCATACAAGTATAATATGTAATGACTTTCCAGAATTGTGTTATGCCCTGAAAGGAATAGGAAAAAAATGCTGTGATGTATGTATTTTTAGGCAAAGGAGAGTACAATCTATTGAAGAAAAAAAACAATTGATCAAATTGGAATGAAAACACTCACAAAATCATCAAAATATGAATTAGCTTGAGTTATAGATGTTATACAATAATTTAAACATTTTGCTGACATAATTATCAATTTTTAATTCACTCCTTTTTGTATTCTAGACCAGCGGTCCCCAATCCTTGGGCTGTGAACCATGGCCTGTTAGGAACTGGGCAACCCAGCAGGAGGTGAGCAGCAGGTGGGTGAGCAGCAGGTGAGTGACCATTACCACCTGAGCTCCACCTCCTGTGGGATCAGTGGAGGCCTTAGATTCTCATGAGAGAGCAAACCCTATTGTAAACTGTGCATGTGAGGGATCCAGGTTGCATCCTCTTTATGAGAATCTAACTAATGCCTGATGATCTGGGGTGGAACAGTTTCATCCTGAAACCACCCTTCTTCCCCACCAAGACTGCTTGTAGAAAAATTGTCTTCCTCAAAACTGGTTCCTGGTGGTAAAAAGTTGTGGACCACAGTTCTAGACTACTGTTTCATTAAATATAACTTCCATTTCTTGCCCAATATTATAGTTAATTTATTTCAAATGTAAGTATGTATTAATACATAATAACATGTATGTACTTTGTGTTAAAATTAAGAAGCATGACAATAAAGTAAGTACCTAAGAACCCACCATCCAACTTAAAAACTGGAACGTAATATACTGCTTTTATTTGTAGACTCTATTTTAGACATTTATCCTGCTTCATTGTCAAAGGTAACCACTATTCTAAATGCTGTGTTTATTTCTCCCTTGTTATAAAAATATTATCATAATATAACATTAATTGATACCTTTACCCCCTCCCAAACGATTTTAAAATAAGCTATCTTTTGACTAGTTCTATTGTATTTTGATTCTGTTCATGTAAAGACCAGACATTACTTTAAGTTTCTTTGATTTTTAACTCTTCATGAATCTCTTCCTTTCAGAGATTTATTTATTTACTACTGAATCTGAACCTTTATAATTTCTATTGGTCTACTGGGTCTTCTGATGGCAAATTCTAGTTTTAGCTTCATTTTGTTTTGTTTCCTTTACATTAGTTCTGGGAAAATGTTTTACCTAGATAGGCATATAGGATTTATTTTACTTTTTTGAAAGGCAAATTGAACAAATCATTCTATTTTCTCCTGAATTCTACTGTGACTTACAGTCTGTCTCCCTTTTGAAAATTATCTTTTTTTTTAAATTATCTATCTTATTTTGGCTATGCAGGCTCTTTTCTTTCCATTTTTTATTGTTTCACTATGTGTCTAGTGAGAGTATGTGTGTGTGCATGCACATATGTATTTAACATTGATGGAGATTTGTTGGGTTACTTGAACTGTGGAATATCATCTTTCATCAGTTTTACAATATTTTTCAGCCATTCTCTATTCAAATATTGCCTTTCCTCCTTCAATTTTCACTTTTTCTAACTATTAACCATATATTCTATCTGCTTACTGTATCCTCCATGATTTTTATCTTGTTTTGTATTTTTAAATGTGCTTTATTCTAAGTATTTTTCTGACATATTTTCCAGTTCACCAGTACTCTTTATAAATATTCACTGACTTGCTTCCAGTTCACTAATTTTCTCTTCAGCTGTGTTAATCTGGTGTTAATCACATATACTCAATCATTGATTTTAATTATTTTCTGTTCTAGTAATTCTAATTTTTGTTTTTATATGTATTATGTCAACTTTATGGTTATTCACTGATCATATTTTAAGCCTTTATTTTAATGTACTAAAGAAAATGTACTTATTTTATACCCTGATAATTTCAACATTGCTCAGATTTCTGTGGTCTGTTCTACTGTTTCTTACATTTTTTGCTCTTACTTTCTTATGTGCCTTTCTCTATTCCCATAAGGCCAGTTAAAAATTACAGCTTAGTTTCACAGCTGTTTCTTTACAAAAAGCAATACCCTGAGGGAAAATCATCACTTTGGTGCCAAGTTTCCCTCTCTTGATTTTGCAAACCCACCCCAACTCATATCATTATCTGGTAATTTCTTACTCTCTGGTTACCTATTTTATGCACTGAGGAATTTATTTTTTAAAGTTCATGTAACTCTCTTAATTGTCCTCGGCAGGATGCTTGGTAATAATTCCCTAAGTCTCCTTCCCAGAAGTAAAAATCACCAGACGGCCTCTTTCCTTTAAATTTTAAAAATAGCTTTGTCTCATTTGTTTGTATCCCTGAAAATATGCTATTTAGTTTTCCATATTTTTGGTCCACATAAATATAATGTTGAATAATATATGTTATTCTATGACCTAATATTTTCACTTGTAGTAGCAATTTATGAACTCTATTGATACGTAAACTTTTCTTCTAAAGATACTTTGAAATCTTTGAATGATTAGTAAAAAGCAATAAAACATCAAAATATTCAATTATTTAAAGAGTCAGAAGATAAGTTTTTCTATGACATTTGGTGGGGGGGAATACAATAGCAAAGACCTGGAATCAACCCAAATGCCCATTGATAATAGACTGGATTGGAAAAATGTGGCACATATACACCATGGAATATTATGCAGCAATCAGAAATGATGAGTTCGTGTCGTTTGTAGGGACATGGATGAATCTGGAGAACATCATCCTCAGCAAACTGACACAAGAACAGAAAATGAAACACCGCATATTCTCACTCATAGGTGGGTGATGAAAAATGAGAACACATGGACACAGAAAGGGGAGTACTAAACACTGGGGTCTATTGGGGGGAAAAGGGGAGGGCCAGTGGGAGGGGGAGGTGGGGAGAGATAGCCTGGGGAGAAATGCCAAATGTGGGTGAAGGGGAGAAGAAAAGCAAAGCACACTGCCATGTGTGTACCTACGCAACTGTCTTGCATGCTCTGCTCATGTACCCCAAAACCTATAATCCAATAAAAAATTAAAAAAACAAACAAACAAACAACAACAACAACAAAAATTACAGAATTGCATGTGAAAAAAGTCTCTCAATTTTCCCATCAGAAATATAATTGAGAATGATTTGCTATAATCTCTTTCCGTCTTTCTCATACATGTGTGTATGCATGTATGTATGTATTCTCAAATTTTGGTCTAAAATGTCTGTTCAGCAAAGCCATTGCATATGTGATCTATAATGAAGTTTTTAAATACTCTTATAATGTAGTTAATTTATTGTTTAATGCTGGACATTAGCAGACACAATGGTGTATATAGCACTAAAATATCACGATTCATGCTTCATTATTCCAGAAAAATAAGTCAAAATTATTCTTGACTAAAATATGGTTAACAATGATTTCAAATGTAGCAGTTTTTTTTTTTTTTTTTTTTTTTTTTTGAGACGGAGTTTCGCTCTTGTTACCCAGGCTGGAGTGCAATGGCGCGATCTCGGCTCACCGCAACCTCCGCCTCCTGGGTTCAGGCAATCCTCCTGCCTCAGCCTCCCGAGTAGCTGGGATTACAGGCGTGCACCACCATGCCCAGCTAATTTTTGTATTTTTAGTAGAGACGGGGTTTCACCATGTTGACCAGGATGGTCTCGATCTCTTGACCTCGTGATCTACCCACCTCGGCCTCCCAAAGTGCTGGGATTGATTACAGGCTTGAGCCACCGCGCCCGGCCCAGTTTTAAGATTTATAGTGACACAGACTCAGATATCATAGAAATGTAAATTTTAAAATACATTTCTTTAGATAATTTACTTTGCTCATTAGCTATTATTTTAACCTGTGAGAAAAAATGGGATATTCCCACTAATAGTTAAATTTGTAAAAAGCTGTGCTTTCTCACTCATGAACTTTGCATTGAACCTGTGTGCCTAAATGCAGTTTTTGGAACTGATAAAGGCAGATAATTGCTGCACAATATGAAGAGCAATAAATATCAAGAAGGAGATAGTGGCAACTATGTACCCCCAAAAACTAGAGTTCGCCAATTTAAAAAATTACAGGAATGTTGAAAACCAACAAGATGTATGAGTACTTTTCAATTGTTGAAGTTGTTCTCCCAGTAGTTTTTCACACTGATCCATGCTCCAATAAGAACACCAAGTAACTTTGCATAAAGAAATCGCTTCCTTTTGAAGGTTCTCTACCACAGCAGTTTTGAATCAAGTGCTTGTCTTGACCTCTGTCTAGTCTATATTTCTGCTTTGACATTTTAGTCATCTCCAATTTCATATGAGCCTCTTTTGGGTTAATGTGATCTCTGCTGGGCAAATACACAGATTTCAAGGTTTCTCCTTTCTATTTTCAAAGGTCATATCTGAGACAAAAAGTTGTTATGGCATCAGAGGTGAACAATATCTGAGAGTTGTACCCCAGTGGCCTCCACTGAAAAGTCCTTTCCCATTTGGTCTCTAAATGTTGGTTTTCATAGAAGCTACAGCTTCTCTTGCACTGCAATACCTGCTTTGGATTTTCCAGATCTCTGCCACGATTTCTGGCTTAAAGGTTATCCTATCTCAATCCTTCATCATCTACTGTTGACTAGCCTTTATAGCACTTACATATTCACTTGGAGCATATGGAAACTTATTTGTAAATAAAGTGACAATCCTTGTCTGCATATCCTCTGTTACCAACTCTGATATTCCAAAGCAACCCAATCTTGACCTTAGAAATGAAACCGTGTTCAGTCCCAGAGTTCAATTTTGGAAATTAATCATAGGCCCTCACTGGTTTAGATTCCATCTTCAATCTAGCTGGGGTTTCTAATTTTCTCTCTCAAATGCCTGGCTTTGGAAATGAAGACCTGATTTTCACAACTCTTATTACTAAATATTGGCTTTTGAAAACTCTTTTAGACTTAAAAATGTGAACAATGACTCTTTCTCTTGCTTTCCAAATATAGCCTAGGACTCCCTGAGGAATAAAGCAATGGAGCACTCTGACAGCATTAAGAAAAATTCAAAGTAAAGCATATTAATAGTCTTTGAAATATTATTTTTCTACCGAAATCATGACTTGAATGAAGATATGTTTTATTAAACTCATAACTTTCCATTATGCTCTAAAAGAAAACATACAATGATAATTAGATAAGGTAATAAAGGAAATAAAAGCACCAATTTTATCCTTAAATTCTTAAGCTGTTTCTTTAGTTCGTTTTAAAGAGACAATATCACAATTACTAAATTTTAAAGTCAAAACTGCTACATTATTTAATTCTACTTTTATATTGGCAGTTAACTTATCCACTCTCCTGAGTTAGCCAAAGGAAATTGTGTTTCATTTCAGTTAGTGAAATGCCAGACTTCCTCAGCAGTTGGTTTGATTTTGCTTTAGCATTTGCTCATCTTGACTATACATCACTGTTTAGCCATCCTGTATGGTATACAGAGCATGGCAAATGATTTAATACTTGTGCCTCTGTTTTATCATTTGCAAACTATAAAATTAACCATGTGCTGATCCCTGTATTTTTATGAAGGCTACATGAGATTATGTAGGTATCAAGTTCATAGAACAGATGTTCAATATGTAAAAATTCTTTCCTCCATTTTTATTTTCCCATTCACCTATTTTCTAGGTTGCAAAGGGAACATTACAATTCAAATGCATTTTTTTTCTCATTTGCTCTAAGGATTTCTCTCTTATAAGCAAAATAATAAATCTCTTGTTTTGTTTTGTTTCTTGTCCTCATAAAACACACTGGTCTAGGTTTCAGATTTAATAGGTACTCACTCGTTTGCAAATAGCTTTTTTTTTTTGGAGACAGAGTCTCACTCTGTCACCCAGGATGGAGTACAGTGGTGTGATCTCGGCTCACTGAAACTTCTGCCTCCTGGATGCAAGTGATTCTCATGCTTCAGCCTCCTGAGCAGCTGGAACTATAGGTGTGTTCCACCATGCCTGGATAATTTCTATATTTTTAGTACAGACAGGGATTCATTACGTTGGGTAGGCTGGTCTTGAACTCCTGACCTCAGGTGATCCACCTACCTCAGCCTTTCAAAGTGCTGGGATTACAGGTGTGAGCCACCATGCCTAGCCATAAGTAACTTTCTTCTTTTTTAAAAAATTAAAGTTCTGGGGTTCATGTGTAGAACACACAGGTTTGCTACATAGGTAAACACCAAAGTAGCTTTCTTTAAAAACAATTTCAAACAAAAATGGCTTTACTCTTATCAACAATAGAGAGATTTCTTAGTTTTGGATGGCTTAAATACTTAAAAACAAAGTAGTTGAATATTTTACCTTAAAGAGATACTCTGTATTTGTTGAAAAAATTATGTAAGAAAATAACCATATCCAAAGTCACAGGGCCCATTTTTCCAAATATACAACATATTTAAACCAGTCATTTAAATATTGCATTCTGAGTTGGTAAGAAATGTTCTCACCTAACATTCATGGTTTTCCTAAAAATGATAAATGTGTAAAATCTTCAAAATATTGCATAAATTTGTAGGCAAATATACTATTGCCTACCACGTTAGAAAATTTCCTAGGAATAATTTCTGTTGGGCAACCCAGGATAGTAGAATCTAACCTAAAAGTGAAAATCACATGAAAAGCTGAAGCAAGCATGGAATCTCCGGATACCCACTTTACATCATAAATAGAAAAAACGAACCCAAATTCCCACATATCTATATAATCTTCCCAATTCACCTGAATTCCTTCCAATTTAATACTCTCCTCCAGTTTAACTATTTCTCTCATGAAGAATACTCTTAAATGACAACATCTAAATCAGAGAAATAACACATTATGGCGTTGTCTGCCATTAGCCTACTTTCTATGATGTTTGGACATGACTCCAGACCCATCTGTCTTAGAATTATTACACAGTAAGAGTGAAACTTGGCCAAGATATCTGTATATTGTAACAAGCACCTCTCACCCCCTATTGAGTCTGTTATGATTGGTCTAATAAAGGACCCTTAGACATGCTGCCTAGGAAGAAAGGGCTGATGTATAAAGCTAATAAACAGCTGGGGAGAATTTCAAAATGGAATGTGATTTTAAGGTAGGAGAAAGGAACTTTGCGGGCAAACCAATTTTGTATGTTTGGCCTATGCTGGCTTCTGATAGAGTCCCTTTTAGACTGTATGGCCATACCTTAAAGTAACTGAACTCTATGAGAATACATATAAAAGTTAAAAAAAGTATTATAAATCACGGCATATTCACAAGGCAGATTCAAAAAATATGCTTTAAATTTTTACCTACATGTGTCTCTGAGTGAAATAAATATTATCAATTGTGAATCTGAAGTTGTCAATCATCAAATATGATTGTTTTATATTAATTTTTACCAGTTAAGTGGGAAGACCATAAAAATGAAATATAATTTCCTGCTTTTTAATGCTCTTAGAAACTAGAGCACATTTGCCCTTAATGGGGTTAATTATACATACGTGTATATATAATATATATATATGTGAAGTAATTTGATAAGAACAGCTTATATCATTATATTTTGTTTTAGATAGTTTTAAAATAAAGAAATATTATATATAATACTTATGATTAAAATAGAACTTGGCACCTTAGTATGTTCAATTTAAATTAGACTTTGGTTATACATTATTTAATGCACAAATAGGTTTGAGGATACAAAGCCATATTTTAGAAACTTCTTACAGGCCTACTATTTAAAACATGCCGCAGGTAGCAGTAAGATTTACGTTACATTTTAAAATCTCCTTATTCTTACTTGTCAAACTATTTACAAAAATTAAAACTTGTATCACTGAGATAGGAAATATCTAAAGCCAAAATTGTAATTTTATAGACAATTTGTCTTTGTGTTCATATACTTATAATTGACTATAAAATGCATTCAAAACTGGCCTCCACAGGCAGAAAGTCATTACAAAGAAATCTGTTCAGTAAGTTTCCTAGTGTTCCTTAATTCAATTTCAGTTTGAACCTTTTCAAAACTAACCAACCAACATTGTTAATCAGTTGTTATATTTGGGTTTTATAGCTTTTAGGTTTTTTTAAGTATTTTCTGCAGTTTTCATAAAAATGAAAACTTTCCAATGATAAAAAGAAACTTAGTGTTCATACCCAAGGCTTTAGAACAGGGATAGGTAAATGTTTTCTGGAACAGGCCAGATAATAAATATTTTCAGTGGTGTGGACCACATACAGTCTCTGTCACAGCCATTCAACTCTGCCATTGTAGCTTGAAATAAGCCATAGACAGTACATAAACAAATGGACATGACTGTGTTTCATTAACACTTTATTTCCAAAAGAATAGCAAAGTTCCGATCTGATCTAAAACATAGGATGAAGGCATAAAAGAGTAAAATGGTTATATTATTCATATAGAAGATGAGCCCTAAGCCAGGTGTGTAAATTCCACATGAGACCCATTGATTGTGACATGATGACTAACCATTTCTGCACCTCTTAATTCACATGAATTCTGTGAAGGAAAAGATAAAATAAAAACTATTTTCCTTTAACTTCTGTTACTTTCTCATTCTTTGAGCACAGAGCCTATGCATAACCAAGATAGTTATGTGTTTGCTATTAGATAATTAAAAATACAAAATTATTAAAAATATCAACCACTTCTAAAAAAATAACTGTTGGTTCAAAATAATAAAAATGCCCTATAAATCCATGATACAAAGTTTATCAAAGGAAAAATATTATTATTGTAAATAAGGGTCAGGGATTGACAATGGTAGAGGATTCTTTTCATATTTTCAGTGGAGAGATTTAGGACAAATATTCCCTTAGAGTTAAATGCATGAAAGAATTGGCATAAAGTAGAACTACGTGTTTGAAAATATACCCTATAAATCCATGATACAAAGTTTATCAAAGGAAAAATAGTATTATTATTGTAAATAAGTGTCAGGGATTGACAATGGTAGAAGATTCTTTTCCTATTTTCAGTGGAGAGATTTAGGACAAATATTCCCTCAGAGTTAAATGCGTGAAAGAATTGGCATAAAGTCGAACTACGTGTTTGAAAATATTTATCTAAGTAAAAACAAATGCTATTATTGTGTTCCTGAAGAAGATGACAAAATACAATTTTTGGATTTGGTCAATTGCTTAAGTATAATGTACACATCCTCATGGTAGAAAAGATGTGACAGAGAATGTTACTTCTCCTTAATATCAATGTTCTCTTTTTTTGAGACAAACAATTTTCTCACCCCTTGGCAGTTATGTGTGGCCATGTGGATGTATTCTGGACAATGAAACATAAATGGAAGTACTATACATTACTTCAAAGATTGGTTTTCAAAACATCTGTAGAAATTTCCATGCTCCTTTTCTTAGTTTATTCACTAGTAACAAATAGGGGATACCGTAGAGGGCTCCAAAACTCAAGCATGATTGGGACATGAAAACATGTGATTAAAGAGAGTTCTGGCAAGAAGAGGTTTTAACAGGCAAGGTTGTAATATCTTAAGAGAAATAAATCAATAATATATGAATTTTCAAGCATATACCTTGCCTGCCTCGAATTTTGTATGAAATAAAAGTTGCATCTGTAATAGAGTATATACTATATGTGTGTATATGTATATATATATATATACATATATAATACAAAATCGTTAAAAATGTCATGTATGTGTATATGTATATGTGTATATACATGTTTATGTATATACACATATATATACACACACACACACACACACACACACACAAGACCATATTGTATATGTGTGTATAAATTTCCTAAAGGTCTGTTTAGAACAAGTTTCAAATTATAGCTCAGAAAACAGATACCAATTTTCTCTAATTATCTTTTTACATAGCGTTTAAATCTAAAAAATGTTCAATCTTACTCATACAAACTTTCTGAAAAGTAGATTAGTAAAAATTTAGTCTTTTGTTAATCTTTCCTCTAAGTGCCAATGTATATCAAAAAACAGAAAAGCATTTTTTTCTTTTAGTAATTGGTACAACAAATGCAGGCACAAATAGTCTGCCTTATTGTATTTCATAGAATAACGTGTACCCCTTGCATTCTGCAAAAAAAAAATTGAAAAAAATGAAATGAATATAAACAAAATGGATTAATTGATCAGTCTTAAAAGAGAAAAACAAACAATGCAGTTATATTTTGAAGTCTGATTTACAATTTGTGACAATCAGTTGTATCACTTTTGTATACATTATTACAATATAAAGAAAGAACTGAAAGAAGAAAAGGCATCAGCTATAAGTTAAATTATAGATAAATTGTAATGATATAGATTCCTACTTTATATTTTTAAACTCTAATAAAAGCATGCTTTTCTACTTAGTATATTTAAAAATCCTTTTCAATTGATCCTATCCAAATTAAGCTTAATAACGTACCATGATCAAGATAATTAATATTTTCATCACCTCACATAGTTTCTGATTTTGTAGTGGTTGTTGTTTTGTGGTGAGAATACGTCTGATCTACTCAGTTGTTTTTAAAATGGGTCATATGATCAGAAGCCCTCTCATACTAGTATTGCTGTAAAGCCTATACAATTATTACATTCAATTTCAATTACAATTATGAATATATCTGAACCTGTTAGCTTGCCTATAGTATTAATATGGACATTCAGGCTATACCTGCTTTCTATCCAGCCCCCTACTTGGTATGTTCTAGGCAATAAGTAAAAAGGGCCAGATAAGAACCTCAGGATACTTGCTTTCACACCATTGGCTATAGGCTGATGCAGGGTGCAGGTCTTCTTACTCTCAGACCAAAATATTGAACAATTGAGGTGGGACTGCATTTGCATGTGAGAATCAATAAGTATAGCTGTGGGCTTATAAAATTACATACTGACCTAGGAGTGGCCTAGCATAAGAGAGCTGAGGGGTACTAGGCTGTTCCACCAGTCCTACTTTCCATCTTTTCTAGTGGCTATCTATATTTATGAATACACTATATCTTCAGCTCCTTGTTATACCTAGTGTGTTATCTTGACAACTTAACCTTTTAATCAGTCATTAAGCTACATTAAGTCACCTCAAGAAACATAAATGAAATAATATATGTGAAACCATCATTCTCAGCAAACTGACACAAGAACAGAAAGCCAAACATCGTATATTCTCATTCATAGGTGGGTGTTGAATAATGAGAACACATGGACTCAGGGAGAGGAGCATCATACACTGGGGCAGTTGGGGAGGTTAGGGGAGAGACAGCGAGGGGCTGGGGAGGGATAACATGGGGAGAATTGCCAGATATAGTATGCATCTAAAGTAAAATAAAAATAAAATAAATAAATAAAATTGATCTTCAATCTAGCAAAAAAAAAAAAGAAAATTTATACAAACTATATCTAGCACATAACACATAGGTAAAAGCACATTTGTTGCATAGCTATTAAAAGTCACTCAGTAAATACAAATTTGCTTTATCTCTTTTTACTATAAATGGGATATTTTGCTAGGTGCTGTAAGGGATACTATATTGGTCATATAGGATGGTGTTCTATCGCAAAAGACACACAACCTAGTAGGGGAGAATCCAGCATGATTAACTGTGTCATGCATTCATGTGTCAACATGTATTTACCTCTAACTCATTGGCACTGGGCAACACATTGGAGATATAACAATAAATAAACCATGGTATATTTTTTTCAAGAAGTTCACCTTCTCTTGTAATTTTCCTGTTTTCCCAGCCATTAATCACCCTAATCAATTACTCTTTCTAAACTTCTGACGTATTTTGTTCAGACCTCATTATAATTTTTATTATAATTATGAATTCACAAATCAACCTTCCCCATTATGTACAAGGTTCATTGCTTGCGTTATGTTACTGATATACGAATCAAAGACCTGGCACGGGGTCGTGCTAAACATTTATTGTAAATATGCCCCTATTTAGTAGCAATCTTCTGATTTAAGGTGAGCAATGAGCCTTAATTTATAGCTATTTAAAAATGATTCCTTACAGCAAAGGGGAGGGGATCTAAACCTAAATGTACCCTCAGGGTACTTTCACTTAGATTTTGGGGTGATGAGTAACTCTTTACCTCCTCCATTTCCTTTTTATCCAAGCTTTTAAAAATAGTTATATTTCCTTACCAGGCCTCATCATACATGTATTTATTTACTATTAGGTAAATAACAACAGGTATCTAGTAATCCCTTTAACAAAGACACTCAATTTCTCACCTTTCTCCCCCATTTATTCTCCATCCTAACTTTTTAATTAGCAATCAAAATATGAGGTACACTAAATTTATTTAATATAGCTTTCCCACAAGTGAAATAGTACCTGCTCTCCAAGAAGAGTGAAAAAGCGAAGGCTGACAGAGGGCACACAACCATATTCAGTAATTTTCCTTGATTTGTTGTAACAATTTACTGTGTACCAGTTTGTCAAATTAGCTTAATTCCAATGTAGAAATTATTAATAGCTTTACCTTTTTGTTTGTTGTTATCAACCATGATCCTTTCTCTACCCATAGATGGCATTTTAGGAGGTTCCCTTAGCTTTCCTGTAAACATATGAAATAAGAATAATCTCATTTGATGCTTATTAATCATTTTCTGATCATGAATCATACTGTATAAATTAGAACTTTAAACTCACATCTACTTTAATCTTCCTTTCTGTCTCATTTTCAGGTTTGACACAAGACATATGAAACTGTACTAGGAGAGGGAGAGCAACACGGTCCCTTTTACACTCCTCCGCCTCCTCTCCAGTTTTGCTTTGGGCTGCCTGTCACAGTTGGAGTGAATGAGAGTCAGAGGAAGAGGAGCAAATAGCTTTACACAAACTCAGGTATTTTAGTACTCTCTTGATCAAAACTGGCCAGGATGACCTCTATTATGGAAAGCAGTAGAATACTTGGTCTTTCACAGGACTTATTTTGAGAGTTTTTGAAAACACATTACTCTTTCATGGGCTATGTGTTTTGTGGCTTATTTTGTCATCTCTCTGAGCACTTGCTTTCTGACTTTTTATTGCTGGATCACCTCATTCTGGCAAACAGCCCTCTTGGAAAAAAGTGCCATCAAGATGACTCTGGCATGGATGCCAACTATGTGATAGGAAATTGGCATTTCATTTTTCAAGTGCTAATATAAATGGTATTGTGTTTTTAATTTCAAATTCTGAATTAATATATAAGAAAGCAATTGACCTTCATGTATTAACACGGTAACCTGCAAACTTTCTATAATAACTTATTAGTCCCAGGAAATTTCCCTTCATTCTTTAGGACTTTCTGCATAATAACCTCATCTGTAAACAGAGACATTTTTGTTTCTTTCTTCTCAATATTTATACCTTTTATTTCCTTGTTGCCTTAGCTAGGACTTCTAGTAGATTATTGACTAGGAGTGGTGAGAGGGAACACCCTTGCATTTGACACTTTTTCAAGAAAAACGTAATGAACACTAGTTTTCCTTACACCTTGAAAACAGGGACTTAAAATCCAAACATCATTATTTCTATAAGAACAAAACCTTATTACATTTCTATAAAAAGAAAGGAAATCATATTAACTCAGATTTTATGGCATTGCTTCTGTTAGATAATAATGTAATACTTAACATAACATATTAACTGAATGACAATGACTCATGATATAATGAAATCCATACTGAACCTCAGCTAGTCATGTGAATAGCCATGTAAAAAATTTCTTAGAAGTATAGCAACATTTATTGGAAAAGTCTTATTTCTTACTAGGGATTGATTGTTGCACTTTTTATCTTTTCAATGCCTCACTATTAAATTATATTTCTCTCCCGAAATTACCATCTTCTTTCCACTAGGCTCCATGTCTAGGTACAATAACCAGGGTAACATGGGGTAAGCAAATTATCAGTATGCAAGAGTGTAGTAGGTTTCCACAGATGTTAAGACATCACTTATCCCATCAACAGGCACATCCTCCCTACTTCCAAAATACATGAAAAGTAAAAAAAAAAAAACTATAATTTGTCATATTTTAAAAAACACATAATTATAACATGTAAAATGTGTGAATAAAATAAAACAGGTATTAATGTATGCACATGACGCTCTCCACTGGCTTGGCTCAGTGGCTGAAGCCTGTTACCCCAGCACTTTGGGAGGCCGAGGCAGGTGGATAACTTGAGGTGAGAAGTTTGAGACCAGCCTGACAAACATGGTGAAATCCCACCTCTACTAAAAATACAAAATTAGCCGGGAGTGGTGGTGCATGCCTGTAATCTCAGCTACTTGGGAGGCTGAGGCAGAAGAATTGCTTGAACCCAGGAGGCAGAGGTTGCAGAGAGCTGAGATTGTACCATTGCACTCAAGCCTGAGCAATAAGAGTGAAACTCCAACTCAAAAAATAATAATAATTAAAAAGAGAAACTCTCCACTGGAAATCCAGTACATATGTCAATATAGAGACTATATACAGTATACAATAGCTTGGAGTTTGAAGTATGAGTTATTTTCTTTACACTTTACTAACTATAATTTGTGTAAGATTTGAGAAAGCATAGTCTCAAATGCCTAATTACCCTCTGCAGTAGTTAGACATGAGTTCATCTATAATCATGAGATATGTTCAAGGCTGTGTATATACTGCTAGAAAGTTGATGGCTGTAAAGTTTGAAAGACAAGACGAAAACAGGTAACTGATCTTACTGTAAAAGGAACAATTATGTAGCTACCTTTGAGTTTCCTTTTACAATTCTAAAAATAAGGAACACTACCCTGAAAATATAGGTAAGTCTCGAATATTTTGTTCTAAATCTACTGGGCTCTGAACACTTAATTTTCAAAGTGAAATACACGCAATATAAAACAGTAAAAGGACTGTATTTCATACTAAGATTTTTTAAGTGCTTAACTAAGGAGATACTATAAAGTTGGTCTAGTTTGTCTCCCATGTGATACCCTCTCTGAGCTTAACCCCAACCTCAGCATGCTCTCCGTACTCCCTCACTTTCACTGGCCAGTGTTTTCATGCCTTGCAGTTTCTCCTGTTAGGGAAAAAATGGAATGATAGATTCACACACATGAAGATATTATAGATTCTTCCTTCTCAAATTGTGCTCCACAGAAAAGAAAAATTGGCACACCATACTTACCAAGTAAGAATCTGCATTTTCCTAAGTTCCCCACATGCTTTGCACGCAATTTAATAGGGTAACCGGGAGAGTTGCACGCACATTAAATTTTCAGAAATGCTGGTGGAGATGTTGCTGTTATCCAGAGCAGCAGTTCTCAAAGTGTGATCCCTGGGTGAGGAGTGTCAGCAGGAGCATCAGCATCACCTGGTAACTTAGAAATGTAAATTGTCAGTCCCTGCCTCAAACCTACCGATTAGAAACTCCGGGTGTGGGGCCCAGCTGTTTGTGTTTTAACAAGCCCTCCAGGGGATTCTGATGCATGAAAAAATTTAAGGACCACTGTTCCAGTGTATCTGCATGGAGATAATTGCTAATTTCATAATCAAATAGCTCAGAACACCATAAAAAGTAGAAAGGGTGGGAGTTTAATACCATAGAGCATCCTGGCTTTCCTCCAACTCACATAATCCTGACATTCAAGAATTTTCAAAACATGTCCTCGGTGTGCTTTTAAAATCCCTTGATACCAATTGGTCTAATTCAAGAATTCTGCCCCATTACTTTAGCTATTTTAAACTGAAATTTCACACAACCAGACGTCAGGTTGTATAGCAATTTTAATTAGCTGCTTATAATATGAAGAAGATCATTGACTTACTGGAATTACCTCACTAACTTAGAGCTTCTACAAAATTGAACTCGAAATCTTGTTCTCGTCTAATTCTTTGCCCAGGTGCCCCTTGTTTAACTTTAGCAACGCTGTTGTAAAATATAAATGGTATCTGGTTTCTGTTAAAAATTGTGCTTTTCTCTGTGTGTCAATTTACTGCTATTTCAGACCATAGTCTATTGCTAGCAAATATCACTGCAAGGAGGTGTTCTTCGCTGGATTTAATGTGTTTTCCAATTCAATAAGGGGTGATGATTAATGCAGTTTAAACTCCAACGTAAACAGGAATCATATGAAAGTATGATTATACTGCATTGGTAGTGATATTGTAGAATAAGCAAGTTTACTACCGTGAAAGTAGTTAGAATGTTTTTATTATTTTAACATAGTCTCCAGTATTCTTCCAAGACTAAACAATGGATTAAGGGACTATCCAGGCAAGAAGAGTCTGCATTATTCAAATAATTTGTCTGCTGTTATTTAAAGGCTTTTCCCAGTGTTGAACAAGAGAAAATTGCTCTTTGCTTAAATGCTTTTTCAACAGTATAACTCATAGTTCATTTCACTGTTATGTCATTAAATTAGTTGCTTTTACTTTCAACAATGACGATTTTGTTTCAAGCCATCAAATACTTGTTCTGCATTACACACAGGTATTAAGGAATTAGCCTTGATGCCCAAGATAACTGGAGTGACTACTTCTTTGACACATTCACAAGAAATTTAAGCATATTTGATCTCGCTAACCCACAACAAATACCTATTAGTTATGACATATGTGCCATCTTTAACAGAGGAGCACATTTACGTAAATGCTGCAGACTTACAGCTTTATATGTGCCCTGAAAACATACTGAGACTTTCCTACAAATTGTCCAGACTAAGTGAGAATCATACAGGAAAAAGGAAATGATCCCTCTGGATACTTTTCTGTGCATATTAAAAATGATTTTTGGCACTTTCTCATAGTGCCGAAACAACATGTTCATACTGAGGTTGGAATTAATGGATGCAAACCCAAATAGGAACTACTAAGTAATAACCTTTCACAACACTGATGTGACGAGAATCATTAAGCCAGCCAAATAGCTACCTTTTAAGAAACTTTTGTGAAGTAGAAATACTGAGTTGAGGAGTTGACTGGAAATTAAAGAATGGGTACAATTCCATCCTAGCAGATCTGGGAAATGAAATCGGTTTACCTCTCAAGCATGCAGTAATGACTATCATCAACTAAGAAACATTCCCTTTGTAAATAAACGGAAGTGTAAAAATAACTCTAAAGAATGTTTAGCTTAGTCACAATTTAGAGAGTTTTTTTTGCACTGTATTGGAAATACAAATTTTAACTCATTTGCTACATGCTTCCACATTCATCATCTGTTCATCAAACTATGCACCTATCTTACTTCATTGATAGACCAAACTTGTGTTTTAAACATTAGCAGGGATAATGAGATTGGCATTTATGCTTGACAAATATATGATTTTACTGAAGTATAGCATACATACAATAAAGGTGAAAGTAAGTATATATAACTCATTTAATTTTTACTAACTGAATACAGTCATGGAGTTAGCATTGAGATTAAGAAACAGTACTAGTATCAGTACCCCAGAAGTTGTTTTTTTGCCTCCTTCTAGTTTCTACTCACTCCCCCACAGACTAAAAAATAATCACTATACTG
Organism: Callithrix jacchus; assembly: GCF_049354715.1. Classification (NCBI taxonomy): domain Eukaryota; kingdom Metazoa; phylum Chordata; class Mammalia; order Primates; family Cebidae; genus Callithrix; species Callithrix jacchus. Next base: position 26,858,800 of record NC_133524.1, read on the forward strand.
TATTCTGACAGCAGATAGTCTCACTTTGTTATGCCGCATATGAAAGCATTTTTCAAAATAGAAAATCAAAGCAAGCAAACAAACAAATTAAGCATTCTTTGAACAGCATGTTCCTTTGCACCAGTAGCAGCATCTTTATGCTTTGTTTTATGGTTTGGTGATACTAATATGTATCAGATATAAATATCTAGATTTCTTCTATTCCAACAGATCTTGAGGTATAATCCAGAGATCCTGGGGAGATGCCCAAAAAACTTTTAGGGGGCCCACAAAGTCAAAATTATTTCCATAGTGATACTAAAACATTATTCACCTTTTCCACTCACTCTCTCATGTATGTATATTGGAATTTCCAGAGGACCTAAGATGTGATATTACAGCAAAATGAATGCAGAAATAAGTTTGAGAATCAAGTTGTTTTCTATTGAGCCAGATATTTCAAATATTTACAAAAATGTAAAACAGTGCCACTCTTCACTACTATTTTTTTTGGAAAATATAGGTTTTTAAAATAATATGTTATTTATATTAACATGTATTTAATTTATTGTTGCTACTTTACAGCAATTAATAATTCAAAACTTGATGTTAATCTAAAAGTCTAAAAGGGTCATGAGACTAAGATGTTTGAAAACCGCCATCCTAGATATTCCAGAGTTTATATACCACACCATTTCTCTGAATTGGCTCCCACCAAAGATTCAAATAACTTAATTGTCAAATTCACTAATTATTTTTTAATCTATCTTTACTTGAACTTTATAAGCTTTGAGGACTACCTTCTCTCCTGCTTGTTTTTCCTTCATACCTCTTCATATCCTTCGCTTTTGCAAAACTGCTCTCATATTTCATCATTTCTCAGGTTTATACATGGATTCAGCTTTAATTTGACACTTCTGACATTCAAATTTTTAAAAAACACAATCCATTATCATATCTGGATTTGATTTTACCTTACTTAAAGGCTAATAAATTATTATTAGCCTTTTTAGTATTTCAGGAATGCTGAGGTACATGAGTAAAAAACAAAGAAGTTCATTCTTTGCAGCACAGTAAGACCTATGAGCATTAGTGTGTTTGTTTTAGATCTCCTTTGTCAAAAGTTTCAGGGTGGTGACATGGAAGGGCTCAGTTGATATCATATATGCAGTTGGTTTGCATTGCAACTGAAGAACTTGGAGCTTAGGAAATTTTCCTTTTCCTGGCAAGCACTAAGCCTGCGTATTCCTCAGTATTTCTCTTGTTAACCTAGCTCTGACAAATGGCCTGGATAAAGATTGGTCAGGACCTTGCAGTCTTGGCATTCTCAACAAGAATATGCAGACACTCAGGGTTTATGTAGGGTTATCTTTCCCAACATCCATTTTAGAAATTCATTAATAATGAGGACACACCATTTCTAAAATGGGGGATATCCCACACACAAAAACATTAAAGACATTAAAGGGTTCATATACCCTTTAGAGAAGACTCCTGCATTAAATATTCATTTCTCAGGGTACTACAATAATCTTTTGATCTCAATCAGCTACCACCAGTATAAGAGATCCTATTTTTTTTTTATCAGCTTTACTTACTTGTATCCAATTTCATGTTAGATGTCTCTATCTGGCTGTCAAATAGGTGCTTTAAATTCAACACAAGCAACATAAATCAAATCATCATCCTCCACTCCACGCAACAAAGGTACAAAACAATGCATTTTTCTGGATTGTTTGAAATCTTGATAACAATCACATTATCCCATCACCCAAGCTGAAATTGGAGGACTTTTCTCTTTACCATGTTCTGCATGTCTCGAGATATTTTTCTCTTATGTATTTCTTGAATTCATTATTTTCTCTTGGTATCTACCTCTATAGCTTATGTTCAGGATGTCAGTTTCATCTACAACAGTAGCTCCTTAATATATTTAACCTCATTACCCTCTACTGCATCTTCTCCACCAATTTCAAATGACCAGAGGTAGGGGAAGAAAACAGGTTTGGTCAAACAAACTCTGACTCTTAGTCGGCAATCTTAGGCATGTATTGATCTCTCTAAAACTGATATTATTTGTAACATCAGGGCAATACTTTTTCCATTATGAAGTAAATTGTGAGGATTATCTAATATGATATATGTATATTATAAGCACAATTTATGTCCCATAGTTAGTTCTTTAAAATACTACTCCCCTTCTCCTCTTCCTTTTAAAGCAATTAAAAGGCTTTAACTCATCATAAAAATAAATTTAAATTTATTACCATTGTATATCAACCATTTCTTGACCTGCAAGATACCGTATCTCATCTTCCATTGCTTTCAACACTTTTTGAATGACAGAATTCCACATGGCTACATATATTGTGATAGTGATCCTTTGCAGAAGTATAATATCAAAATTTGCTTCTACTAATACATTGCAATATATATATATGAAAAAAATCTATTCATACTAAATTGATGGTAACAGAAGTAAATATGGCCTCATTGTATATTTTTAATAAAATTTCCAATAAATATTTGATAATTGAAGCTCCATCTGCTTCATACATCAAAGATTACAAAGATAAAGTGAGCCAAAAATATGCATAGAGATCTTTAAATTATATAACAAATATAGTGAGCGAATCCAAATTGGAAAATAAACAAAGTAAAAATGAAAACATTTTGGATCAATGACTAATTGCATGAGATAAGCCCTTGCTGGAGAAGATTTCAGCAGAAGAAAAACCTAGAATCTGTGCTATTTACTCCATTAGCAAACTGTACTAGAGGAGATGGCCCCAGTTTCCATTTGCCTTTCTGTCACTCTATACTATAATGCCCAGTATTCTTTATGGTCATTTATTATCTTAACCATTCTTTATTAAAAGCTTCCAGCTTTGTACAATGTGACTATTGAATTATTTTTTCATGATAGTAAATCACTACCATAAGGAAGCAACTAGAAAGGTATATTGTTTGGTTCTAAAAGAATAACTTTATATATAATTCATAAAGACTAAGAAGCTACATATATGCAAGCATAATCTATTTAAAAATATACATCTACTTTGTGATCACTGGAAGTTAATATCTATTTAATGTATTAGCAGTTTTTATGCATTTTAGTGTCAAGACTAGAAGTGAGAATAATATATTTATTTTGCCCACTAAGGCCCATAGTCGACAAACATTTATTGATATGTACCTCAGATCTTTTGAAAGGATAATGGTGAGGCTAACCAATGCTCTTGTTGGGTTGTTGTCTTTGCTTTTTTTGTGGTGCTCCATCTTACAGAGCTCTGATAAAAGCTGTTTAGAATCCTCCTTCAGTATAGATATTCAATCAGCAAAAGTAGAGCTTCTTGGCCCTTGAGATTTTCTTTAAATTTTAGAGAACCAACTCTAATTCCGAATTCTAATTAACAAAACTCCCTCTTTCTTTAGTGCCCTGTTGAGTCAGTATTCATACTGACCCACAATAGTTTTCCCATATCATTTGTATTCCATTCATGTAATTAGCCACGAGATTCTTAAGTCACATTTTGGAAGCCATGAAATACGGCATTAAAGAGTCTACCCTAAAGGGCTAGTGGATTTAAATGTATCTGGAAATAGATGCAAAATCACATGTGGTTAATGGATAGCATGTCTACAAGGGTGAATTTAACTTTGATTGATTTTATAAATAACTGTATTGCCATCAGTATAAGAGTGAATATGTTATCAATTATCAATAACAATTTATCAGATCTTGATAACTTAGTGTCAGGTGGTCTTGATGGAGGATGACAGTAGCCACTTACTTTAATTACAAATTTTTGTGGTGTTTCTGTATTTGATTTTGGGAGAAATCATGTCTTACCCTCAAAGTGGCAGAATTAATAAAGTTTACAATGGGAGTCTAGGGTCAGGGGCATTGAAACTATTGTATATGGTTATGCAGTTCAGTTCTGCATATGGTCATCTGGCTATAGGGAGAGTTGGGTATAAATTCATCCCATGCTTGCCTAGCCAAGCCCAGGCACCTTTGAGTGGAACTGAGACTGATTTAACAAAAAAGTACTGTCTATACTCAAGCCATAAGGAAACTGCCCAAAGGGAGACTTTAAAAAATTTTAAAATGATGCTAGAGAAGGGTAGAGGAAGCTCTGAGAATTTTTTCTTTTCACAATCATATGGGCATGTGTGGTGCTACTACTTTAATATAAAATCAAGTTCTTATAAAATCTGCTTTTTGCATATTAAATCTTAATGTGATATTAATAAGAATGCTTATGTATCAGAAACAGTTTTAATTTATGGCTTAATCAGAATTGTGTTGGGTTTTCTAGTATTCCAAATTAATAGGTAACTAATTCTATTCACAGATTATATATAATTACCATTAAAAATGACCTAACATATTATACATCAGAGCACTTAATTTTATTTATGTTATTCTGAAAGTTTAAATGTCTGTGTGTGTGTGTATGTGTGTGTGTGCATGTGTGTGTGTAAGAAAGAGAGAGAGAGAGACTGCACACAATTACCTACATATCAATGGAAAATAATTATTGGACCCCATGGTCAAAATTTTGCTTGTGATTATTTTTCTTTCAGAATGTGCCCCACCTTTCTCTTTTCTTTTTCTCACTCTTTCTCTGTTTCTTGGTATGTTTATCATTGGATATTGATAATAATAGTACAAATTTAAAATGTAGCTACTTTGATGATCAGGGTTAATGGAAGGAAATAATGTTTTAGATTATCTGATATGACAACAAATTCTTCTGAATCTTAAAATGTATACTTATATTGGAATTCAGTGTAATGCATGGCACATATGGGAGTTTACTTATACATAATAAAGCTACTTTCCTTTATATAATATATAAAATAATTTCAGATCAATTCAGGTCAGTATTAAAATTATTGAATTTGATTACATAAATATTGCCATGGACAGATTTTAAAAAGCACTATGAAGTTAATATTCAAGTGTCAGACTGGAAGAAAATATTTGCAAAGCATATGACATATGAACTTCCAGAAAATAGAAATAACTACAAATCAGTAAGAAACATAACCAGATCCCAATAGAAAAATATATGAAGAGTATGAACTGATAGTTTACACAAGAAGTAATACAGAGAGCCAATACAATTTTAAAAGAATGCATGATCTCACTAGAAATCAGAGATATTTGAGTTTTTAAAAGTAGGGGACATAATTTTTCACCCATCAAATTGGCAAAAATGAAAACAATTGATAACAATACATTATTGGAAAGGGAATGAAAAAATGAATATTCTAATACATATTGGTATATAATTTTAGAGAGCAATTTGACTGTGTACCTCAAAATTTTAAATATAAAATTTTTATCTAGTAATTCCATTTCTAAGTATGTAAACTAGAGGAAATAATGCATATGCCCCCAAATAATCAAATATAAAATATTTATAGAATCCCTTTTGCTAACATAGCCAATATAAGCCATAATCTGTCCTAAATGCTTGGCTTACAGTCATTTGCCAACCTTTCACAATAAACCTATAATTTGGTATAAATATTTCCCCCATTTATATTTGAAGAACATTTATAAAAGAGACTAAGGAGATTTGAGCTCTAAATACAATGTAACCTGAATTTTATCCTGGAACATAAAATGGCTGACAACAAAAGTTGGTAAAATCTGAATAAAGTCTAGAGTTAATAATATTGTACCAATGTTATCTTAGTTTTAATAAATGTGCCATGTTTATGTATGATGTTAATATTAAAGGAAGCTGGATGAAAGGTACACAGGAATTGTCTACTATCTTTGTAACTTTTCTGTAAATCTATATTTATTTTCTCAATAAAATATTTTTAAAACTACTCTTAATAATCTACAACTAGCAAGTGGCAGACTTAGTTGAAACAGAAGCAAAGCAATGCCAGGTAGAGTAAAATGAGCATGTATTATTTGGAGACTGAGAGCAGATCGGTTGGTCAAATGCAAACAGCTAATTGTTATTCTCATCTTTGGTCTCCATAGAGCTCCTTTTCCCTGCCTAGATTATTATTGGAACTAGATTCCCCATTAATTTTTTAATATAGTTTGGAACAAACACACTATATGCCTCCTATGTGCCAGAAGCTGTGAAGGCAATAAAATAATTGAGACCATACTTAACACTCAAGTAAACTAGTAGGCTACATAGACACATAAACAGTAACAGAAACAGAAGCAAAAATGAAAAAGAAATCCTCCTTGAAGTTCTTAAACAATTCTGTAGGAAACATCACTAGGAGCTTCATATCATGGGTTTATGATATTCTGACCTATAATCACATATCTTGATTGGACAATCAAAATGAAAACTAATAATATTAAACCAGGCATGGTGGCACACACAAGTAGCCCCAGCTACTCAGAAGGCTGAGATGGGAGGACAGCTTTAGGTAAGGAGTTCAAGTGCAGCTTGAGCAACACAGCAAGACCCTGGTCTCTTAAACAAAAAAAACCAGTAATGTTTTCCATTTTAAATATGTTCTGTTTAGATTTGTATCCCTATCACCATCTATCTTTTTCTCTTTCAATGAGTCACTCTTCTGATAATTTTCTCAAAAAGTGAGTAATTCACTTTACTAGATGATAATCTTAAAATATCTTCTATGGAACAAATACTTCAACATACTTTGTATATGCAATGCCCAAATCTGTAGTCTTAACAACTGTGTAATCATGGTATAATAATACAAAATTAGAAACTTGATATTCCCACCAATATGAAAATTATTAAGTTGGTTACATCAACTATAGACTATGAAATGCCCTGTCGCAATTACAGTGGGAATATTGCTAAGATATTTCGTAAGTGGAAATGAATGGAATTTGGAAAATGGCATGTATTGTGAACTTCTATGCTCTCACAATGCTATACTGTCCTAATCTTCCCAGAACCTGTGACTATGATAAAATATATTATTTCATATATTTCAGTTATGTTATGTTATATGGAATGGTTAGTCTTAACATAAGATTATCCAGATGGGCCTGCTAATCACTTGAGAATATTCTCCAGCTGATGTCAGAAGAAGTTAAAGAGATTTGAATCATGAGAGCGACTCAACAGTGCAATTGCTGATTTGAAGATGGTGATACCACATGAGATAGATTGCACGTGGCCTTAAGGAGCTAAGAATGATCCATGGCCTCTAGCCACAAGTTAACAGGGACCTCAGCCCCTACAACTACAAGGAACTGTCAATAGCAGAAACGAACTTGGAAAAAGACTCTGTGATCCAAGTGGGAACAAATCTGACCAATATTCTGAACTTGTGAAGCCCTAAATAAAAAATCTAACCATACTATGCCAGATTGTTGATCTGTAGAAATTTAGGTTAATAAATGGGTGTTGTTTTAAGCCACTAAATTTACCTTGATTTATTACGGTAGCTAAATAAAACTGATAATCTATGTATTATGTGCAAAAAGTTATTTTTTACACACAAAAGTTATATAAGTGGTTACTTTGAATTGGAGAAGGATTAAAGAGGAAGAGAGGAGAATTACTTATGTATTTAAATTTTTTGCATGATGAGGATGAATTGTTAAATTAACTGATTATTCAATACAGTGATTTTAAAATATAAAGTCAATTATAGAGGTCTAATTTTAAAGAAGTGTGGAGTTTTTCCATTTATTCAGAATTTTCCATATATTCTATATGAATATAAAATAAGCATACATTTATGCTTATTGTGAGCCAGGCAGTGTTAAGCCCGAGTATACAGTAGTGAATAAGATTTTCTTCTCGGCCTGGCAAAAGGTCAGAGTCTGACAGAAGATATAAAGTAAAGCCAACTTTATTAAGTTCTGTTTGTTAAAGGGCTAAGTGCAAAGTACTGAGCAGATAGAAAGGTCACTTCCAGAGAGAAGGCAAGAGAAGTTCACCAGAGCAGGGTGCAGGAAGTGTAATGTAAAGACAGTTAAAGAGTTTGAACTTTATTCTGCACAGTATGGGAAACTTTTGAAACATTAAAATGGGCAACAACATATCTTACTCACGGTCTAGAAATACAACTCTGGCTGCCACAGGGAGAATATACTGAAGACAGGAATGGGAGCCCTATGTTTGCTTTATAATGATGCATTCTATTGTACAGCTATTTAATATATCCTCATCTACATATTTTTATATTTCACATTTTAAAAAATACAATGAAATGTTCTAAAGTAAGTCAGAGATATTTAGGAGGTAGTATCAACAGTCAGTAATCCTTACTGATCTTAATGTGGGATTAAGAAAGCAGGAGTGAGTCAGCAAGAATGACACTAAAGCTTCAGTTCCATTCATTAATGAGAGGATACAGAAGGAAAAGCAGTTTTGCAGGGGGAAGATGATGATACCCATTCTGGACATACTGGTTTGAGTTATTTCTGAGACATTCAAATACAGATGCTGAGTAGATAGCTCAGTTCTGGTGTTTAGGGGAGCAATGTGGATTTTCTGTCTTATGAAGGCCTTTAACACCACAGTACAGAAAATTTAATTGATAGTGGCTCATAAAGCACAGGTTTATTTTTCTCACATAAAAACAATTCCAAAGGCAGATGGCAGGCAACTTCAGGCACTGTTTTAATTGCTCAAAAATGACCCCAAGAACTTTCCTCTCTTAAGGTTTCTTTCTCTTTTTCCAAGAGAGGTTTTATTTTAGGACTCCTCTTAATGGAAAGGAATGGTCTCAACAAGTTCTCCTCTGCTTTTATCCAAAAGCTGCCCAGCAGACTTCCCTTAAATTTTATTGCCTTCAAAGTAAAAGGTGGAAAGGAATAAAGGAAATTGAGAAGAGCAGCTGCATTAGTGAAGCAATAAAATCAGTTTTTCCCCCACTGCCAAAATGTATATGACATTTAAATCTATGGCACTAAGTCTAAGAAAAAAAAAGAGTACAGAGAGTTAGAAGATCAAGTGGCAAGAACTCCAAGAAACACTAACATTTAAAGGTTAAACACCAATATTTAAAGATTTAGCAGAAAAAATACAGTCTACAGATTAGACTTACAGAGAATAGTCAGATAATTAAGAAGAAAACCCCCCAAAGTGGTGCCATGAAGGTCAACAAAAGAGAGAACATTAAAAAAGAAGTAGTGCTTCATGGTATCAAATGATGGCTAGAAATTAAATTTAAAATAACTGGAAAAGTTTCCATCAGATTTCAACACTGGTGACTTTGGTGTTATATGAAAAATTATTTTTATGTGACTTTGCAGTGGTGGAAGCCAGATTACGGTGGGCTATGGAGTGATGGGACTTGAGGAATTAAGAATGGAGGTGTAGCAAAAACTTTCTTTAAGTTTCCTCCATGGAGACAAAAAAATGTGTAGGATGGGAACTGGAAGGGAAGTGGGATTGAGCAATCTGTTTTCAAGACAGAAGAGAAGTGAGAAGTTTTTAAGCTTGCTAGGGAAATAAGTCATTCGGTGGGTTATGCTAAGGATTCAGGTGAGAGTGGATTACCGATGGAATGAGGCTTCTAAGAATTGAAGACAACAGAGGCCAAAGACATTGAAAAAGAGACAAAGAGAAAGATATCTAATGTATGACATGGGGTAAGACAAGATGAGATTTATACAAACAGATATGCATAGGAGACTTTCTTTTAGGATAGCTTGTCTTTATTACATAGGAGGTAACTTCTACTAATGAGATAGTAACTGAGAAGGTTTAAGACAAGGAGGGAAAGTTTGAAATAGCAAGGCAGGGTAAGGTGGCTTATGCATGTAATTGTAGCACTTTGGGAGGCCAAGGCGGGTGGATCATGAGGTCAGGAGTTTGAGACCAGCCTAACCAATATGGTGAAACCCCATCTCTACTAAAAATACAAAAAATTAGCCAGACGTGGTGGTGTGTGTCTGTAGTCCCAGATGCTCGGGCAGCTAAGGCAGGAGAATCACTTGAACACAGGAAGTAGAGGTTGCAGTGAACTGTGATCTCACCACTGCACTCCAGCCTGAGCAACAAAGTGAGACTCCATCTCAAAAGAAAAAAAAAAAAAAAAGCTCTGACAAGGAAGTGAGAGAGAGAAAAAGCTGACTAGGGAAAGATAAGATTTGCAGGTGTTTTTGAGGTCTTAATTGAAGTGTGTATCCATAAATTTGTAGACCGATCAATCTGTGGAGGTAAATGATATTTCCCATTACTACTTAGCAGCCTGAGTGGGAACTGACTCTCTAACCTAATGCCTTCTATAAAATACTACTCTACTATCTCACTTGATCCACGAGACAGTATCTAAATCTGTTCTTAAGAATTAAAATAATACAGGGGTACTGTTAATATGGAATACAGAATGGAGTACTCTGCAAATGACTTTCAGTAATTTAGCATTCTCCTTCTTTCTTTCATTTGGTATTAAGTATTTTATCATTATCTTAAAAGTAGAACAGTTTGTTTATCAAGATATCTCTATACAGATTTTCTTTTCATTTCCTTGGTAGTCTAACTCAGGAATTCCCAAGCCTTAATTAGTATGATAAAACAGCCTTGCTATTCAAGACTCTATATCCAATACTGTATAATAGATATTTAGTCAGAGGTGTACATTTAACTATGCCTACATTTCACCTTATGCTCTGACTCAGTAACTGAATCACTGAATAAGAGTCAATTTCACTGCAATTCTAAAAGTCTATCTTATAAATCAGCATATTTATTTTGTAAGTCAAATTAATTTTTGTATGTCAAACATGTATTACCTTAGGGACTAAGAAAAAGAAATGGAGAGCTCACAATTAAAATGAAATCATAAGAATAAATTATTGGGTAAAAATGAAATCAGTAAAAGGATATTCGTTTGTCCACTAATTATCAATTAGCATATTTGTTCCAGGCGCCCCACTCATCATTGAAAAGTCAGATTGCTTTATAACTCAAGATGACAGGAACCCAAAACAAATGCCTCTGCTCCTTTCAATGTATTTTCACTAACTGAGTCCAGACCTCTTAACCACTCATAACAAACATGACCTCATAATCATTACCAACACAATCCAACAGGCCACCACTAGCTATTTATCAGAATTTGGCATGCTAGATATAATCTATTTCTCACCCCTTATCTAGTCAGCTGTATATATGCCAGAATTTAACTTGAATATAAATGTGAGGAATATTACAGATATTTATTTATTTATTTATTTATTTATTATTTTTTAAATCTTTTTACTGAATAATGTTTTCTTTTTTTTTTCTCCTTATTTTTTTTATTGCATTTTAGGTTTTGGGGTATATGTGCAGAGCATGCAATACAGTTGCATAGGTACACACATGGTAGTGTGTTCTGTTTGCTCTCACCCCTTCACCCACATTTGGTGTTTCTCCCCAGGCTATCCCTCCCCACCTCCCCCTCCCACTGGCCCTCCCCTTTCCCCCCCAATAGACCCCAGTGTTTAGTACTCCCCTCTCTGTGTCCATGTGTTCTCATTTTTCATCACCCGCCTATGAGTGAGAATATGCGGTGTTTCATTTTCTGTTCTTGTGTCAGTTTGCTGAGATATTTATTAAAATAATTTAGAGATATTATTTTAATCCAGAAATATACATATTTCAATTAATGCATAGTAATTACATGTACATTACTGTATTACAGTATTTGTCTCCTACTTTCTAGGTCATATGTTAAATGTGGCCATATTTTTCTTTCTTTATATCCATCTCATATATTTACAAAAATGCAGAATGCAAAGTCATCAGCATGATTAATGCATAGTTCAAATTTTTCCAAGAATATATTCTCTCTCTCATATATATTCAAGCAAACAAAAATCTAAGAATACATTAGGCTTCAAAAATTACTGGAAGTATTTCTCAGATGTGGCTGCCTTTCTTATATGTGAAATATACTAATTGCTAAAACATTTGGTTCTGCACCTAGTAACTGATGTGTGAGTTATTATTTTCTGCATTGGGTTAAGCAATTTTACCTTAATCTGCTGCTACAACTAGCAAGTCCAAAATACAAGTTTTGTCAAACTGCACAGATTGTCGCACTGCAGAGATTATTTGCCACACGAGGAGTCTTGCAAATAAGAGGAGCTGGTGGACATTTTAAAAGATTGCAATGAAATGTGACTGTCTAAAAATAGTAGATACCATTTTTGAGCACAGAAATCATGGTAACCAACTTACATTTATTATTACATGGAATTGTCACAGTTAACCATCTTATTTAATTATCATAATTGCCACATAGCAATCCTGCAAGGGATCTATATAAGCATTTAAGGATGGAAAGCAACTGAAGTTTGGAGTCAAGTTCAAATTACCTAGTAAGTTGTGTAATTAGTAATTGAATTTAAATATGGCCTCATATAATAGTGAGTAAGATGAAATATGTTATTCAGTAAATGTATCTCATTAATCTTAAAATGCAGGTAAAAATTCACTGTTGTGTATTACCTCATGACTGTCTAGAATCTCCAAATTTTCATCTGGTCCTCCATGTCAGACTACATTCTCTAGACTACTTGGCAATTAGGTAGGCTCAAGACATTAACATGAAGCTATTCATGTCATCTCCTTAGAGGCAAAGCTACTTGCCCTAGCCATTTGTTTTCCTCTTTTCTATAAGCTAGAATTTGGATGTGGAAGCAATAAGGCCAGAAGAGGATGCATCAGCTCAGTAGACAATGAAGCAAGATGAAAAAAATCTGGTCTCTAAATGTGCTCGAGGAGCAATCCTGTCCTGCCAGCCTGGACCACTCAGTTGTGGCCTGTTTCTCATTTGACAGAAAAATAACCTTCTACCTTGTTTAATTCAAGCTAATCTATCATCACTCTGTTAAAAAGCTGAGTCCTACCTAGCACAATTTAGTTCTTTGACTTTCTTCACTGACACTCTATGTTCACCCACTGCTTTAATTCCAACCCTGACCTCAACACTACCACATGTTTTGCTAGAATATCACAATACATAAAAAACATTGAAAGTATATAGCAAATTAACATATGAAAAGGGAGACAATAGTCACACTGTAATATCATGTGACTGCAGGACACAGATATGTATTCTACAAGTTGATATAGTATTTGAGAGTCCTCCTCCTTGCTTTTTCATGCTTTAACCCAGGTTATTTCGTTAGTTTTTTTTAAATCAGAATTTTGTTAGTACTTAAACTTTCCTGCATTGCCATATCGTGGGGAAGAAAAAGAGGAGCAGAATCTTCCATTGTTCTCAGTCCAGTGTGGAGTTAAACATATGGGGAAATAAATACCACCACTTTGTTTTCAATGGTAGAGAAAGGAACACAGTCTTATGGGAGAATAAAGACAGAAAGAAAAAATTTATTTATGCTAGAAATTTCAAGAGGGTTTCCCAGAGGATATTTTAAAAAGTGAACTGAATATTAAAGTTTCACTACTTCTAGTCCTGGAGTCCAATTTTTTTTAAAGGTATGCAGGATACTGGAGAAATTCATGTTTTCTCTTCATCTTGCATATGCCTTGGTATTTGGTTTACCCTCTGACTCAAACCATACAAAAAAAAACCAAACTACCTCTTCTACTCTAAATATTATACTATATTAGAAAGGGCTTTGATTATATATTTAAAACTTAAAAAACTGAAATACAGTCACAGGAAATTGTAAAAATAGTACAGAGAGATGCCATGAACTATTTATCCAGCTTCCACCAGTGTAACATCCTATATAATTATTGTACAGTATCAAAACAAGACTTCAAAACTCATTCAGATGTCACCAGTTTTTACTGCATTTGTGTGTGTATATATGGTCCTATGTAATTTTACCCCACATATAGATTCATGTAAACACAACCATGATCACGATATGACACAGTTTCATAATCAGAAAAGAACCCAGTAGTGCCGCCCCTTTATAGCAGCATATTTCCCTGTCCTTAACTCCTGGCAACCACTAGTATGTATGTTTTCCATCTTTATAATTTTACCATTTCAAGAATGTTACATAAATTAGCAATGGAGTAATACAGTATATGATTTTTTTTTCTGGTAAAGATGGGGACTGGGTATGTTGCCCAGACTGGCCTTAAACTTCTGGGCTCAAACAATCTTCCTGCCTTGGCCTCCCAAAGCACTGGAATTATAGGCCTAAATAATGATGCTTGGTCTATATAACCTTTTCGTAAACAGCAAGGATATAATGCAATGCCTGTGATCAGTGTCAAACAGATATTGTCTCTTATCTGACTATGTGTTTCAGCTTTCCCTGAATGTTCCCTTGTAATATCTGCTATTGCTACCCCTGGGCTCCATTCTACTTATCTCAGGAAAAAGAAGTCAGACCAAAAGTAGCCATATCTACTGATGAAGAGTTATTATGTAAGACCATATTCCTAGCCAGAGATGCTCAGAAAGGGCTTGACACAGCTTAGTTTTCTAGTTTATATATAAAGTGACATTTCTCCCATAGTGCATTCAGAGGGTTGATGCAACTTGCTCACTGGAAGGTTTTGTCAGCTATTAGAGTTATTTTTCCACTGGAGAGCAACAAATATATGGTGATGTTAATGACTGATGATGCAGCTTTGAAATCAGAGTGAGAGGGATGAAAGCCAACTGGCGAAAAATAACAAGCATTGACAACATGGACCTGCCTTGCCTGAACTGTCACAAAGCATCAGACTAGAAAAAGGAGACCAGGTTGCTAGTGAGCATTGTAGTAACAGAACACACAAATTGGCAACATATATTTGTCTTACCTTTGGTGCAAAAAACAAGCTAGCTTCCTTGCTAATAATGGTCTGCATGCTCATCAGGACTAAGGGGCAAATGTGTTCCTGCTGTCAAAAACAAAGACAAACTATGAGTTTTATGTGATTAACTCAAAACATTTCTCACATCTTAGAACAAGGACTAGATGGATTTTATATCTATAACAAGCCAATGTTGACTTCAATGTAGAGAAATAGGCATTGTGTAATCTACTGGCAAATTATTAAATTTATTTAATAATGTATATATTTGTACTTATACATATATGAATGGAAATATAGACTGAAAGGTTCTTATCATAGCATTGCTCAAATTTATAAAAAACTGAAACAATGTAAACACCCAAGAAAGGGCATAGGGTAACTGAATTATGCCACACCCTTGTAATTGAGTACAGTGCACAGTTAAAAACAATGCTTCAGCCAATGTGAGCTGATTTCTACTGGATTAATCTGGCTTCAGCAAGTTTCAACCACTTTCATCTGATTGAAGCTGGTTTCACCAAATTTCAGGTGGATTCAAATGGTTTCATACAGGGTTAGCTGATTCCAACAGGTTTTGTCTGGTTTCAGACAGTTTCATCAGGATTCAGCTGGTCTCAACAAGTTTTAGGTGGATTTGTGGAATTCATCCAGTTTTCACTGGTATGAGCAAGTTTCAGCCAGTTCCAGCCAGTTCCTATGGTTTCATTGGATATAATTTGGTTGCAGCTGGTTGCAGCTTGTTTCAGCTGGCTCCTACTGGATTCATCCAGTCTCCTCTGGTTTCAGCCAGTTTTAGCTTATACCTGCTAGTTACTGCTAGTTTCATCCAGTTCCATCTGGTTTCCTCTATTTTCCTCTGGTTCCATCCAGTTTCCTAAGGCTTTGGCCATTTCCAGCCAGTTTCATACAGTTTGGGCTGATTTTGGCCAGTATCAACCAGTCCCATTCAGTTTCATCTGGTTTCTTCTGGTTTCAGCCACCTTGAACTTGTCTCATCTAGGTTCTTCTGCTTTCATGCAGTTCCACCTGGTTTTATCCAGTTTCAGTTGGTTTTATCATGCTTCATTCAGCTTCATCTGATTTCTGCTGGTTTCAGCCAGATTCAACTTGTTTCAAATAGTCTCATTGGGTGTCATCTGGCTACAGCTGGTTTCCTCTGGTTTCAGCTGGCTTCAATCAGTTTCACCTGGTTTTAGCTGACTTCAACTGGTTTCACCCAGCTCTAGTGAGTTTCAGCCACTTTTAGCCAAATTCAACTGGTCACTACTGATCTCATCCAATTTTGGCTGGTTTCATCTGAATTCATGTTGTTCCATCTGGTTTCAGCTGGTTTCAGCAGATTTCACACATTTGCAGCTGATTTCAGCCAGGTTCAACTGGTTTCATCCAGTTCTGGCCAGTTTCATTTGTTTTCATCCACTTTTGACCAGCTTCAGCTAGGTTAACCCGGTTTCAGCCAGCTTCATCCAGTTTCAACTGGTCTTAGAGAGCTTCAAACAGTTTTATCTAGTGGTGGCCACATTTAGCCACCTTCAGTTTGTCAGTACCAATTTCTTCTGGTTTAGGTAGGTTTCATTTAGTTTTGGCTGGTTTCATTTGGTTTGCCTAGTTTCAACCTGTTTCAGGTTGTTTCATGCAGCTTCATGTGGTTTCATCTGGTTCTGGCTTGTTTTGTTAGAGTAGGCAGATAGCCACAAATGAGCAGAAAAGGGAGCCCCCTGGGAAAAGCAGCCCTGGAGATGCTGCCCAGTGATAATCAGCACCGCACACTGACAGCAAAAATAACAGTGGCTACATTGGCTACATCTGTCCTTGTAGTTAGGCTCATCTGACCCTGAAGGGGACTTATCAGGTGCTCACTGGAGATACCAATACAAGAGATTTTCCCTGCTGATGAGCAGGCACTCTCTCCAAAAATTCACCCTAGAGTAGCCCTTTGCTCATTATAACAGTAAAAAACACAACCCTGGTTGGAGATCATTGTCAGTGACTCATTGGAGCTGACTGAAACTGGATGACACTGGTTGTAGTTGACCAAAACTTGATTAAATAGGCTAGAACCAGATGAAACAGACCATTTGAAGCCCTCTGATACCAATGGCTCCCACTGAAACTGACAAAGGATCGTAAATTTAGACTTGTTGAAGAGCAAAGTATTCCTAATAGTTAAATTAATTTCATTCTGCAAAGTTCTTTTCTCCATGGAAAATTTTCTGAGTCGTCTAGGCTTTGGAAATTTTGAAAATTCCTTTTAAATAAAGCACCAAAGAACTGTTGCCCCCAAGTTCTTGATAACCTACTTAATAAAGCACAGATTTTTTAGGTAAAACTGCATTTCTGAGTTTTCATTTTCCCTGTGTTTTGTACTGTGAAGTTCTGAGTGTATATATAACACTTTACTGGTGCTGTAGTTTTCTTCTGAGGAGCCAGGGACCTTCTGAAACTCCCAGGTTTTATCATAAAGCAGATTATAATACATTTATTGTACATAGGAAGTGAGTTATAAAGTGTTTTCTGTTAGGCATCATTTTAACCTAGACTCCTTTTTGAAAATTTGATGTTGGAAGAAAGGAACACTCTCACCTGAATGATCAAATTATTTTTCTGAGTCTAGATATTCCTATAAACTCAGTCTTCCTTGAAGAGTTATCGACTTACTTCTTGGCTTATGAACTACTAGTAAGACAAAAAGAATCAAAAGAAAAATTAAAAACATATACTTTGAAGTAAACAAAGAGCTGAATTTTTTTATCCACTTTGATATAACTGTGCTTAGAGAAAGCCCAGGACCAGCTATGTAGTCATTATTTGAATAATTTAGTTCCTGGAGTAATGAATCAGATCTCTCCCTAGAAAAATAACCATTATTGATGAAAAGGTAAAATGTGGGCAATATTTTGTAGGAATCAATGTCCATTATATTTCTGGGAGCTTAAACATGTGTATTAAAATATTATTCATAATCAAATAGTAAATAAATGTGTTCAGTCCCAAGGCCATGCAAGTGTGCAGCCCAGAACAATTTTTGCAAACTTAAGAAATGAAGTTTAAAAAGAATTCATATCTCTTACCTAGAATGCTTACATAACTGATTTTATTAATTTTTCAATGCAATGGAAAGTACACTGGTCATTCTGTTTCTTGAATACTTCCAGGTTCGGGATATATGCAAATGTTTTTTCCTCCTGCTTGAAATGTTGTTAGCCCAACGCTTTGTTGTCTCCATGTTTTGACTTAAATCACAGATATTTAAAGAAGCCTTCACTGATTCAGTACTGCCATCCTACACCTACTTCCATTATTCTTGTTACATTTGCTTTCCCTCATATTACTTATACTTTCTGTATGTATTCTATTTATTTGTTTTCCTGTTTACTTCTTGTAGCTCACTTTGGGGTATAACATCCAAGAAACTATTGTATGTCAAGTGTCAGTTGATTTACCATGAAGCCAGTGAAGTTTAAGCTTAAGAGGTACTTGCTTGACTTACATTTATATGTTTATATTATTATTGTTTTATTTAAGAGGGCTCCCCAACTTAAAAAGTATTGGGGCCCCAAAATCTGCCTTGACCATAGGCAGATATACTCTAAATTTGCCCTCAGTAGATCATGCCTTTGTATCATTCCTTTCTCTTAATGCAATATAAACGAATATAGGCAATGTGAAAATTTGTAGTTGAGCAGATCTGAAGTTTAGCTGTGGCCCTACCTCTTCTGAGTTAGGTAATGCAGTATAATCAAAGCCCACCTGGGCATGTGTTTCCAAACCTATGAAACTGAGATAATATTATCTTGGATATTTATAATGAGTTAGAGATATGTACAAAGAGACTGGCATATATCAGGTATCTGTATATGTTTATTGCTGTTATTTATTATTACATGACTGATAGAGAATAGCTTTCTAGCATGATGTCATATTTACTTCTGGCTAGAATTCTTTCTATTCAGAAAGTGAATTGAAGGTCTAAAAGTGAAGCTTTTCTGAGGGATTTCATGACTGTGAGGCATTCTAGCCAAAGGAACCTCTTAAATATGAATAAAGGAATAAACCACACACTCAGGTTCCTCCCCAACATTGGTGATTACAGTTCAACATGAGTTTTGGATGGGGACACAGAACCACACCATCACACCATTATTTCTGGGTGTGTCTATGAGAATGTTTCCAGAAGAGATTAGCACTGGAATCAGTAGAATTCCAATGCTAAGACTATCCTCACCTATGTGGTTGGTTATTATCCAATCTATTGAGGGACCAAGCAGAACAAAAGGCAGAGGAAGGATGAATTTGTTCACTCCCTCTGTTGAGGTGGGACAACCATCTTTTATTGACCTTGGACATTGGCACTTCTGGCTCTTGGGCCTTCAGATTCGGATTGAGACTTACACCATCACCCCTCCCTGTCCCTCACCTTTTCTCAGGCCTTCAGCTTTGGACTGCCTTATACCACTAGCTTTCCCGGCTTTCTAGCCTGCAGTCATAAGATTCTGCTCCTCTATAATCACATGAGATAATTCCCAGTATCTATCTATCTAGCTATCTATCTATCTATCTATCTATCTATCTATCTATCTATCTATCTATCTATCCTTTTATTCCCATTTCTCTGGAGGATCCTGATTAATACAACCAACAATTATATGTTCATCCAAACATTCAACAAATACTTAGTAATATCTACTATAAGTAACCGGGTACATGTGAGCATCATTTAGATCTCCAAACCAAATGCAAACAGGGAGTTGTCAATAGTTCAATAGGCTAAAAGGAAAGAAGATCCATCTGGGAATTTCCAGACATATTTTCCTCATCTTATTTCTTTCACGTTGTCTCAATTAGCTATTATACTCTTTCTAAGAGTAATAAGAGTACTAAGCTATCTCTAGAAGTTTTATTATTATTACTGTTCAATCCATTTCTCTACCTCTTCTTTACTACTTTCTGTTTCTACAGTATTTTTAATGAAGTGCCAACAAAAAGAAAATTCATCTTTCTAATTTAAAGTAATTTTGCTCCTGAGGATAAGAGGAAAGAATAGTAAAATATTCAAACATTTACCACTATACACAGTGAAAATGTATGTTCTAACAACTTTAAGCAGATGACATAGCTTCTCTGTGCCCCAGTTTCCTTGATCCAAGAGATGGGGACATAATAATATATATCCACATGCTGCAGTGTTGAGATAAAGACATTATGTGTCTGAAAACACTTAAGTAATGTAAGTCATTTGTTCTTTATTTAAAATGGAGAGGCATTTTGAGTCACATAAAACTTTCTCCTTACCAAAACAAAACAAAACCAAGCCACTGGCTTTGAAAAATTCAGTAATATAGCTCTTTTACATATTATTTGACCAAATAAATTAAAAAAACTTTCCTCTTTACAAAAGCAAGAAAAAAATGTTAAGTATGAAATATTTTTTTAATTCAATTTTAGGATTGATATTATGGATTTGTTTGGAAGTGAATTTATCGCTACACAACAGTCCAAAGGGTCCAAAATAGATCTTGTCATGAGCAGATTGTTATTGCAACTGATTTTTTTACATGAGGGTTGTAAAAGTTTCATAAAATATGTAAACGGATTGTTTTGTTATACCTGGTTTTCTTCATTATTTTTCTTTATGATTTCTTTGTTTGAAGCAGATGTGTCTGATTTGGCTATGGCTTGGTTATTGTTCCAACACCTTTCTTTCTTGGTGTTTGTCTTTTGCCCATTTATCCAGTCATTAGTCCAAGAAGTAGAGGAAGATAATTAGAATTAGTTTCATTCAAAGAGCAAACAGTTTGGTTTAGTAGAAGCATAAAAAAGATAGATTGCTTAGAATAATTTTTGAGATTTTAAAAATAGGATTTCTGAATAACACACAAGTCTGCATTTTACCTACATATCCTATACCTCACTGCCATTGAGTATCTAAGATATTTCTTACTTTTTAAAAAAAATTTTTATTGCATTTAAGGTTTTGGGGTACATGTGCAGAACATGCAAGACAGTTGCATAGGTCCACACATGGCACTGTGTTTTGCTTCCTTTCTCCCCTTCACCCACATTTGGCATTTCTCCCCAGGCTATCCCTCCCCAGCTCCCCCCCCACTGGCCCTCCCCTTTTCCCCCCAATAGACCCCAGGGTTTAGTATTCCTCTCCCTGTGTCCATGTGTTCTCATTTTTCATCACCCGCCTATGAGTGAGAATATGCGGTATTTCATGTTCTGTTCTTGTGTCAGTTTGCTGAGAATGATGTTCTCCAGATTCATCCATGTCCCTACAAACGACACTAACTCATCATTTCTGATTGCTGCATAATATTCCATGGTGTATATGTGCCACATTTTCCCAATCCAGTCTATCATCAATGGGCATTTGGGTTGGTTCCAGGTCTTTGCTATTGTAAACAGTCCTGCAATGAACATTTGTGTGCATGTGTCCTTATGTTAGAATGATTTATAGTCCTTTGGATATATACCCATAATGGGATTGCTGGGTCAAATGGAATTTCTATTTCTAAGGCCTTGAGGAATCGCCACACTGTCTTCCACAATGGTTGAAATAATTTACACTCCCACCAACAGTGTAAAAGTGTTCCTTTTTCTCCACATCCTCTCCAGCATCTGTTGTCTCCAGATTTTTTAATGATCGCCATTCTAACTGGCGTGAGATGGTATCTCAATGTGGTTTTGATTTGCATCTCTCTAATGACCAGTGATGATGAGCATTTTTTCATATGATTGTTGGCCTCATATATGTCTTCTTTTTTAAAGTGTCTGTTCATATCCTTTGCCCATTTTTGAATGGGTTTGTTTGTTTTTTTCCTGTAAATCTGTTTGAGTTCTTTGTAAATTCTGAATATCAGCCCTTTGTCAGATGGGTAAACTGCAAAAATTTTTACCATTCCGTTGGTTGCCAATTCACTCTAGTGACTGTTTCTTTTGCCGTGCAGAAGCTGTGGAGTTTCATTAGGTCCCATTTGTCTACTTTGGCTTTTGTTGCCAATGCTTTTGGCGTTTTGTTCATGAAGTCCTTGCCTACTCCTATGTCCTGGATAGTTTTGCCTAGATTTCCTTCAAGGGTTTTTATGGTACCAGGTCTTATGTTTAAGTCTTTAATCCATCTGGAGTTAATTTTAGTGTAAGGTGTCAGGAAGGGGTCCAGTTTCTGCTTTCTGCACATGGCTAGCCAGTTTTCCCAACACCATTTATTAAACAGGGAATCCTTTCCCCATTGCTTGTTTTTGTCAGGTTTATCAAAGATTGTATAGATGTAGATATGTTGTGTTGCTTCCAATGCCTTTGTTTTGTTCCATTGGTCTATATCTGTTTTGGTACCAGTACCATGCTGTTTTGATTACTGTAGCCTTGTAGTATAGTTTAAAATCCGGTAGTGTGATGCCCCCTGCTGTGTTCTTTTTGCTTAGGATTGACTTGGCTATGTGGGCTCTCTTTTGGTTCCATATGAAGTTCATGGTGGTTTTTTCCAGTTCTGTGAAGAAGGTCAGTGGTAGCTTGATGAGGATAGCATTGATTCTATAAATTACTTTGGGCAATATAGCCATTTTCACGATATTAATTCTTCCTAACCATGAACATGGACTGTTTCTCCATCTGTTTGTGCCCTCTCTTATTTCGTTGAACAGTGGTTTGTAGTTTTCCTTGAAGAGGTCCCTTATGTTCCTTGTGAGTTGTATTACTATATTTTATTCTTTTTGTAGCAATTGTGAATTGCAGTTTGTTCTTGATTTGGCTTTCTTTAAGTCTGTTATTGGTGCAGAGGAATGCTTGTGATTTTTGCATATTAATTTTATATCCTGAGACTTTGCTGAAGTTGCTTATCAGTTTCAGGAGTTTTTGGGCTGAGGTATACTAGGTATACTATCATGTCGTCTGCAAATAGAGACAATTTGGCTTCCACCTTTCCTATTTGAATGCCCTTTATTTCTTTTTCTTGCCTGATTGCTCTGGCTAGAACTTCCAGTACTACATTGAATAGGAGTGGTGATAGAGGGCATCCTTGTCTAGTGCCGGATTTCAAAAGGAATGCTTCCAGTTTTTGCCCATTCAGTATGATATTGGCTGTTGGTTTGTCATAAATAGCTTTTATTACTTTGAGATACGTTCCATCGATCCCGAGTTTATTGAGGGTTTTTAGCATAAAGGGCTGTTGAATTTTGTCGAATGCCTTCTCTGAGTTAATTGAGATAATCATGTTTTTTTTTTTTTTTGATTGTGTTTATGTGGTGAATTATATTTATAGACTTGTGTATGTTGAACCAGCCTTGCATCCCCGGGATGAATCCTCCTTGATCATGATGAATAAGTTTTTTGATTTGCTGTTGCAATCGGCTTGCCAATATTTTATTGAAGATTTTTACATCTATGTTCATCATGGATATTGGCCTGAAGTTTTCTTTTCTTGTTGGGTCTCTGCCGGGTTTTGGTATCAGGATGATGTTGGTCTCATAAAATGATTTGGGAATCATTCCCTCTTTTTGGATTATTTGGAATAGTTTCAGAAGGAATGGTACCAGCTTCTCTTTGTGTGTCTGGTAGAATTCGGCTGTGAACCCATCTGGACCTAGGCTTTTTTTGTGTGGTAGGCTCTTAATTGCTTCCTCAACTTCTGACCTTGTTATTGGTCTATTCATAGTTTCAGCTTCCTCCTGGTTTAGGCTTGGGAGGACACAGGAGTCCAGGAATTCATCCATTTCTTCCAGGTTTACTAGTTTATGTGCATAGAGTTGTTTGTAATATTCTCTGATGATGGTTTGAATTTCTGTGGAATCTGTCGTGATTTCCCCTTTATCATTTTTTATTGCATCTCTTTGGTTGTTCTCTGTTTTCTTTTTTATCAATCTGGCTAGTGGTTTGTCTATTTTGTTGATCTTTTCAAAAAACCAGCTCTTGGATTTATTGATTTTTTTGAAGGGTTTTTCGTATCTCTATCTCCTTCAGTTCAGCTCTGATCTTAGTTATTTCTTGTCTTCTGCTAGGTTTTGAGATTTTTTGAACTTGCTCCTCTAGCTCTTTCAATTTTGATGTTAGGGTATCAATTTTGGATCTCTCCATTCTCCTCATATGGGCACTTATTGCTATATATTTTCCTCTAGAGACTGCTTTAAATGTGTCCCAGAGATTCCGACATGTTGTGTCTTCGTTCTCATTGGTTTCGAAGAACTTCTTTATTTCTGCCTTCATTTCATTGTTTATCCAGTCAACATTCAAGAGCCAGTTGTTCAGTTTCCATGAAGCTGTACAGTTCTGGATTGGTTTCTGAATGCTGAGTTCTAACTTGATTGCACTATGGTCTGAGAGACTGTTTGTTATGATTTCAGTTGTTTTGCATTTGCTGAGGAGTGCTTTACTTCGTATTATGTGGTCAATTTTAGAGTAGGTGTGATGTGGTGCTGAGAAGAATGTATATTCTGTGGATTTGGGGTGGAGAGTTCTGTAAATGTCTATCACGTTTGCTTGTTCCAGGTCTGAGTTCAAGCCCTGGATATCCTTGTTGATTTTCTGTCTGGTTGATCTGTCTATTGTTGACAGTGGAGTATTCAAGTCTCCCACTATTATTGTGTGGGAGTCTAAGTCCTTTCATAAGTCATTAAGAACTTGCCTTATGTATCTGGATGCTCCTGAATTGGGTCCATATATGTTTAGGATTGTTAGCTCTTCTTGTTGTATCGATCCTTTAACCATTATGTAATGGCCTTCTTTGTCTCTTTTGATCTTTGTTGCTTTAAAGTCTATTTTATAAGAGATGAGAATTGCAACTCCAGCTGGTTTTTTTGCTCTCTGTTTGCTTGGTAAATCTTCCTCCATCCCTTCATTTTGAGCCTTTGTGTATACTTGCATGTGAGATGGGTTTCCTGGATACAGCACACTGATGGGTTTTGGATTTTTATCCAATTTGCCAGTCTGTGTCTTTTGATTGACACATTTAGTCCATTTACATTTAGGGTTAATATTTTTATGTGTGAATTTGATACTGCCATTTTGATGCTAGCTGGCTGTTTTGCCCATTAGTTGATGTAGATTCTTCATTATGTTGATGCTCTTTAGCATTTAGTGTGATTTTGGAATGGCTTGTGCTGGTTGTTCCTTTCTATGTGTAGTGCCTCTTTCAGGAGCTCTTGTAAAGCAGGCCTGGTGGTGACAAAATCTCTGAGTACTTGCTTGTTCGCAAAGGATTTTATTTTTCCTTCACTTATGAAGCTCAGTTTGGCTGGATATGAAATTCTGGGTTGAAAGTTCTTTTCTTTAAGGATGTTGAATATTGGCCCCCACTCTCTTCTGGCTTGTAGAGTTTCTGCCCAGAGATCTGCTGTGAGTCTGATGGGCTTCCCTTTGTGGTTGACCCGAGCTTTCTCTCTGGCTGCCCTTAGTATTTTCTCCTTTATTTCAACCCTGGTGAATCTGATGATTTTGTGCCTTGGGGTTGCTCTTCTTGCGGAGTATCTTTGTGGTGTTCTCTGTATTTCCTGCATTTGAGTGTTGGCCTGCCTTGCTAGGTGGGGGAAATTTTCCTGGATAATATCCTGAAGAGTATTTTCCAGCTTGGATTCATTCTCTTCATCACATTCTGGTACACCTATCAAACGTAGGTTAGGTCTCTTCACATAGTCCCACATTTCTTGGAGACTTTGTTCATTCCTTTTTGTGCTTTTTTCTCTAATCTTGGTTTCTCATTTTATTTCATTGAGTTGATCTTCGACTTCAGATATTCTTTCTTCTGTTTGGTCAATTAGGCTGTTTGAACTTGTGCATGCTTCGCGAAGTTCTCGTATTGTGTTTTACAGCTCCTTCAATTCATTTATATTCCTAAGTTGTCCATTCTTGTTATCATTTCCTCGAATCTTTTTTCAAATCTTTTTTCAAGGTTCTTCGTTTTTTGCATTGATTTAAAACATGTTGTTTTAGCTCACAAAAGTTTCTCATTATCCACCTTCTGAAGTCTAATTCTGTCATTTCATCACAGTCATTCTCCATCCAGCTTTGTTCCCTTGCTGGTGAGGAGTTTTGGTCCTTTGTAGGAGTCACGGTGTTCTGGTTTCAGGTGTTTTCCTCCTTTTTTGCACTGCTTTCTTCCCATCTTTGTGGATTTATCCACCTGTCGTCTGAGTAGTTGCTGACTTTTCAATTGGGTCTGTGAGTGGATGCCCAGATTGTTGATAATGAAGTATTTCTGTTACTTGGTTTTCCTTCTACCAGTCTAGCTCCTCCACTGTACGACTGCTGAGGTCCACTCCAGGCCCTGCTTGTCTGGGGTGCACCTATAGCAGCTGTGGAACAGTGAGGGATGCTACCAGTTTCTTTTTCTGCTATCTTTGTCCCAGGATGATGCCTGCCATATGTCAGTCTTCTGGATATAGAGGGGTCAGGGATCAGCTTGAGGAGATAGTCTGTACTTTATAGGAGCTCAAGTGCTGATCTGTGAGCTCTGTTGTTCATTCAGGGCTGTTAGGCTGTGACATTTAATTCTGCTATAGCAGAACTTATTAAAAAAAAAACCCTTTTTTTCTCAGATGCTCTGTCTCGGGGGGTTGGGGTTTTCTTTATGTGTCCGTTGTGCTGTCCTGCGCAGCTAGGAGGCAGTCTAGTCACTATTTGCCTGCCGAGGCTCCACCATGCTGGTGTGAAGTCCGCTGTGTTGCTGCAGGCTCTGCCCTGCTGCTGCGGTCTCCGCCCTGCTGCCACGGGCTACACCCTGTGGCGAAGTCTCTCTGTTGTGGCAGGTTGCCTTGGCAACAGCAGGCTGTGTCAGCAATGGGAATGTACCTCAGTAGGGGCGGGTTGCCTTGGTAATGGCAAACGCCCCTCCCCCACCGAGCTGCACCGTCCTGGGTTCAGCTGTGCCCACAGTGAAACTCTCCACCTGGAGCATTTGGAATCGCCGTTTTGTTTGTCCCACTGCCCTGACCCAAACGCCGTTTCCCTGAAATCTCCTAGCCTGGCTCAAAGTCCAAGTCCCGTTCAACCAGATGGATATGCCAATCTGCCCTCTCAAGTCTCAGATCGCTGGTTCCACAGGGCACCCAGACCAGTGCGCTTTGTGCGGAGCACTGTGGAGCACCGCTGCACTGCAGCACCGGCCACTGGCTGCACTGGCCGCCGGCTGCACCAGCCAAAACTGCTTCGCTGGCGTCCCTCATCTCTTTTATACCTGGGAATTTCCCCGTTCTGTGGGCAACAAAGATCCGTCTGGAAATGAGGCCCTGACTCACCCTCTGTGCGTTCACCGAGGATATTTCTTACTTTTTTAGTTAAATTTGAATATACTTTTAAAAATGGCAAATAAAATATTCAGTTAAAAATCTATCCAGTTACTAAGACAAAACTTACATTTAAAGACCTACATTAAATTTAAAATGTAATAGAAAATATTTCTTTTCACTTAAACATCCAAGGTCTTTTATAAATAACTAATCAAAATGATAATAAATGTACACATGCCTCAATAGTTATCACGATTAACATTAAATGCACATGCAATTAAACCTGAAATTAATAATCCTGAGTAGAGTTTACTAAATTCTGGAAAAGCATAGCTATAACTAAGCAAGAAAGAATTACTTTAAAAATTACTTATTCATTCTGAGAAAATAAATTTTTACATATCATGATCATCTCAGGGCTCAGCTGGTGTCTTATATCATACATAACATGATTGCCACAGACTCCATAAACTATGTACCACTGGAAGTTGAAAAGGAACTCTCTAATGTAAATGAAAAATATTATGCATTACTATCAATAAGTTTTGCCACCAACTTCACATTTATATAAAAATACAATGCACACAACCATTTTTCTTCGTTAAAAATGGATTTTAGGTGCACTTAAAAATCACACTATTCTTGTAGACATTGATATTTTTAAATGCTGTTCAAGTTGAAATCGAACTAGAACAAACTAGCTAATATTTGTTTTACTAGGAAGACAAATTAGTCTAGTAAAAGCTAATAATGAGTTATTCTACTTTGCCATCATAATGTGCATTTAATTTGTGGTCCCTCACATAGCAACATGATACCACCATCGACAGAACATATGCTTTCTGCTCTTTCACAAATGGTGATAATTAGTTTTCTTCCTGAAGCAAATGTGGTATGGAATTCCACATATTTATTTGTATTTAACAAAATTCTCTAGATGCCCTAAAATTAGAATCATTAATTACATAGGCTTACTTCTTTACATAATGTATTTATTTAGTATCGCCTCATTATGCTTCTAACTTAACAATATTCTAAGTGGATTAATTCACTCATTAACATTGAATGAGCACTTACTATATCTGATAATTAAGAGTAAAAATGTTTATGAACCATAAGCTCTGGAACATAGTGTTAATTTCTATGTATGTGCAGTAGTATTGTGGGTAATAAAAATCTGACTTTGAGAATCCCATTTCACTTGACCAAAAAAGACAACTGATTGTCTATCAATTAAAGACAACATAGTTTCTTTTCAATAAAAGAGCTAAGCTAAAATCATATTTCCTGAGTTTTTACAGCGGAATATTTAAGATTATACTATGAATAACATTCTCACAATAAATATCATGCAAATTTTCCTTATAATAATTTTAATACTAAGTTTATAGTTGGACTAGTTTAAAACAATAATTTTGGTTATTAAAGTAATGAGTAATATTACAAAAATAACGAGAAAAGGCTAAAACAAAGTGACGCATGAGATTGACGGTGATATGTCAAACTAAATAAAATTGCATATACATTGCCAAGGAATGTTTCCCACATTTGACCAGAAAGGCTTCTGACAATCCTCTTCTCTACCTCTTGTTCTGTTTAAGCCTTTGCTTTTTTCATGACTTTATTCAACTTCCTGGATATAGTAAATATAAATTCTATGGATGAATAAAAGCTTCATAATCCTTATGACCCTCAGTTTCTTTGAATATATAGGCCTGTTAATAACCCAAACCCCAGGCTAAGTAGGAAAATGCACATAATCCACTTCCTTGAACATTATGGTCCTTAATAAATAAGTAGTTACTATTATTTGTATTTTAAAATATTTGTCCTACTACCTTATACTTTTCCCTCATATTATTATGGTTCAATAATAGATGTTTCAGAGAATGGAATGAGGATTCCTGTGGGTCTCATTTCATAATTCAGTCACACTTTAGATCTACAAAGAAGTCTGAAAAACTAAGCTAATTAATATTTTTTCTTTCTTAGGACACACCTTACTTGCATTGTAGCTGTTGCTAACTTGCCCTCCCATTCCTTCTTATCTGCCCTATGAGTGCACACACGTACATGGAGAGGGTTAGTTCCACTAAGTTAAAACAAAAGAAAACAAATGAACATACAAATCAAAACCTTTTAGCTGATCAGATTTAAAATGCTCAAAATACCATAGTATTGATTCAGAGTTTTCAAATAACACTTTCTAAATTAACCAAACTTTTACCTTTGCTTGGTAGTAGCCCTTTCAATTTTTTTTCTTGATTTCTTTTAGCATTTTCTGACAATACATCTTTTACATCTATAAAATATATATCCTCTAGTGTTTAAATTAATTAAACTTGTTTCTACTAAACTTGTTTCTTTATTTGGTTGTCACCCTTTCATTCTTCCTTAAATTCCTACGATTCCCCCTTTTTTTTAATCACAGGAAAATTGTAGCCACTAGCTAGTCATAACTTACCATATTATTATTATTTACATGTTATTGTTATATGCATTTAGCAGATTATTCCTTTCCAAATGAATTAATGCTGCTTCACTTGAAATTTCTTTTATATTATATATAAATAAATATCCTACAGCATCTAAATGTATTGTTTGCTTTTTGTAAACACTAGTGACAAAAAACAATACTCATGACAGGCTAGTCCAATTGAAACTGACACCTAGGCAGGTAAAGATATAGTCAAGTTCAGAGGCAGGCTGAAGCTGAGCCAACACTGAAACCCAGTTGTCCTGATTCTAATGTAGTATTCCATGTATCACTCCTATCTGTTTTATTACCATTGCTATGCCTTTAAAAATTCTGGAATGTAAGTGTCATGTATTGCTTTTTATATTTAAAGTTACTGTAATAGAAAGAATGAATGAGCTGTCAACTCTGTTGATTTCAACTTAGGACACTGAAGACATATGGGTAGGCTCATTCGTACTGTATACCCACTCTTGGCATAGTGCTTAGTATATATACTTGTTAAATATATGATAAACAGAAAGAAAGTAATCCCTGAGGTGAAAAAACAACATGAAGACATTGATGATGAAACAACAGACACTGTAGAGTTGAATAGCTAAATTCAGCCTTCCAGTTTGGGAATTAGGGGATTGAATTTTGCCTACTGAAGCAAATATTCCATTGAAATTGTTGCTTTATGGATGTCAGCAGCCACTAAGCACAATTGGTTCAAGGTAGACTTTAAAAATCTATGGCAGTAGAGATTTTAAATCCTTTTATATCCCATGACTCTATCTCCCTGTCCATTTATTTCATAATCTATGTATGCAACTTGGGAGTTCCGGCTACTCTTACGGTCAGAAATTCTGCAATAATTTTTTTTCTAGGTATGATAGGCAGAACTTTAAGATTTTTCCTCAATGACCCACAACCCTGTATAACTGCCTCCCATTGAGTGCAGGAAGTACCTGTGAATATGACAGAATATCACTCTCACGATTAGGTTATATTACATGATGTAGTTGAGTTTAAGAAGGGAAATTACCCTTGGTGGACCCAACCTAATGAGGTGAACCTTTAAAAGTGGCAAGACCCTTCCTGATGAAAGGGATTAAAATTATTGTGGATTCTACCTGAAGGAGATTCTCCATTGCTGATTTTTAAAATTGAGAGGTCCGCATAGCAAGGAATGTAGGCAACTTCCAGAAACAAAGAATGGCCCCATCTGGCATCAGCAAAAAAAAAAAAAAAAAAAAAAAAAAATGGGGACCTCAGTTCTACAATCACAAGCAACTTGATTCTGCCAACAGCCTGAATCCTTGAAGTAAATCTGTGATAAGCATGCTGCCTAGTCAACAAGACACTTTGAGAATGAGGACCTGAGCAGAGAACACAAATGAACTGTGTCAGAATTACTGACCTACAGAACCGTGAGATAATAAACGGGTGTTGTTTTAAGTCAGTAAGTTTGTGATAACTTGTTATGCATTAATAGAACACTTAGTATACTCAGTATTTCAAAGATTGGGTAAAGAATTTTTTAGTACTTTCTCAAAGTTACATTCCAATAAATATTTTCAAGTACCTAGAAGTTTGTAAGGTTTACAAAGTGTTTTCTCATATATATTATAATTTAACCCTCCCATCAACACAGTAAAAACAATATCCTTATTTTCCACTGTAAAAATTTTGTAAGACATATATAGAGTAACTTTATTGCTCAATATCACAAAGGCAGATGATAAATTTATGTCTAAAATATAAAACAAATGAAAATAAAAGTAAACAACAAATGAATAAAACAAACTAAAAATAATATAATTAATTAATTATGCTTTTTAAAATATGTGGCCAGAATTAGGATTAAAGATTTAACACTCACCAGGGCTGGGGCTAGGATGAGGCAAATGAGGCATTTGCTTTGACTTCAAAATTTAAGGGAGGACCAAAAATTCTCAGTAATCAAAAGAATGAGGCTTAGGGAAAAGGAAGCCACTAGAACTTCAGTCATTCATTGGCAGCATGGCCACTGAAATTGTTAAAATGGTATTGAAAACAGAAGGTTTAAGGATGAGTCAGTACAAGTAAGACTGGAGCAGAATCAAGTAAAAGTGAACAAAGTCTTCAACCACACTGAAAGGCTAAAGTTTTTTGCCAGATCACTCTAGAAGGCTTCTTTTGTTTGAGAAGTTATTATTATATCATTAAGGAAGTTACAGGATGGACAAGATAACAGGGAGAGAGGGAAGTTATAGTAGATAAAAAGCTCTAAAATCAAATCTAACAGCTGAATGGTGATAAACCTAGGTTTGTATTTGTCTTAGCCCATTTTGTGTTCTTATAATTGTAAAATATAGACTGAGTCTTATATAAAGACATGTATTTCTTATAATTTATGAGGCAGGAAAGACCAAGGTCAAGGGGCTTGCATCTGGGGAGGGCCTTCTTGCTGCATCATCCCACAGTGGAAGGCAGAAGGGCAAGAAAGCACAAACAAAAGAGAGAGGAAAGGGAACTGAACTCATCCTTTTATTATGAACTCACTTCCATAATAAATAACCTGCTTCTGTGATAACAGCAGCAATCCATTAATAGGAGCAGGGCCCTCATGACCTAGTTACCTCTTAAAGGTCCCACATCTCAACACTATTGTACTGGGGACTAAGTTTCTAAAACGTGAACTTTGGGGAACCCACTCAAGCCATAACAATAACCTAAGACTCCTTACTCATAGTTGAATATTTTTGCTATATAACATTCCACATTTCCAGGCTTATTAAACCAGAAACATGTCATAAATGTTACAAGCTCAAGAAGTAAATATTCACTGAACAATCTAAATATTTAATTTAGTAACAGGTGAATTGAGAAGTTGGAAAATTTCTTTTAATTAATTGTGACAACGTATTAGCATATTTATTCAAATACATGAATATTTCTGCATTTACCACATTAATGAAAAGAGTCTTGATATAAAGTTCATTGAATAGCCATAAATTGAATGAATTTGTGAATCCAGAGGGAAGAATGCCACAATTGTTTTTTAGGTCTACATACATGCAAGCTAAGATAATAACAAAACTCATATCACTTACTATATCCACATTACAATTTATAAAGATAAAAATAAAACCCAGTTGGCCTACTGACTGGCTAGCTATATAGGAACAACACAAAAACAACATAGAAACCTTCAAAGAAAGGTACCTTTGAAGAAATCATAGAAAAATTTTCTGTTTTCCAAAATTATAACTATTTGTAGGCATAAGTAATATGTCATGTGACAAACACTAGGGCCTGAACATTATTTATTCCAACATTTCTAACTAATAATCATTAATAAGAGATTAATTATTCAATCAGTTATGAACCAGATTCATTCTCCAGTAAAATATTTTTATAACTCAAAATTATAAATATATATTAAAAGATTTTGGACTAAAGAGTTTTCTGATACCAATTAGACAAAGATTTTCTTTTATTTATTCCTCTGGGCAGTAAAAAGCCACACCTTACCAATAGGACATGAAGGTTAATAAAAGCTTCTACCTATATATCTATTTCAGCTAATAATCGCAAAAGAAATGATAGAATTAGAGTACTATAATTCTGCAGCACCTAACAAATTGATGAATGAGAGTGATGATCCTGAGTGACTGTATCATCACCACAAAAAATGAACACATGCTATGTATCTTCTTTTATTTATTTATTTATTTTTCGGAGAGAGTCTTGTTCTGTTGCCAAGGCTGGAGTGCAGTGGCACAATCTTGGCTTACTGCAAATTCCACCTCCTAGATTCAAGCGATTCTCCTGCCTCAGCTTCCTGAGTAGCTGGGATTACAGGCATGCACCACCACATTCGTCAAATTTTTTATATTTTTGGTAGAAATAGGGTTTTACCACGTTGGCCAGGCTAGTCTTGAACTCCTGACCAAAAGTGATGCACCTGCCTCGGACTCCCAAAGTGCTGGGATTACAGGCATGAGCCAACACGCTCAGCTGCTATGTATCTCCTAATGGAAATACACAGCATCATCTCTGGAGGTCTTGCCCACAGATGAATAAATAAATAAACCTTAATCTGAACAAGCTTCTGCCTATAACTATAGACCATAGATTACGATGCTGAATGTCAGGTATATTGGGTTATTATTCTGTTTTCTGTAATGTTCTATACAGTTAATAATTTATATAATAAATGATTTATTATAAATAACATGACTTTTAATTGGAAAACAAATAAAATAGAGCAATTTTTAATGAAATCTAAGTCAATAGGTTCATAAAAAAATAAAAACTTTATTTCAGACAATACAAACAAACTGTAGTCTAGCTCTGGGCACCTGCAAAATCTTCCAGGATCAGACATGTTTGGAAGCCCATTCCATGAAATGATGAAGGAAAAGTTTATCACTACATTAAATAAACTCTTACAAACCATACAAGAAGATGGGAAGCTATGCAACTAGTTTAGCAGGCTAGCTATACTTTTTTTTTTTTTTAGATGGAGTTTCACTTTTGTTACCCAGGCTGGAGTGCAACAGCACGATCTTGGCTCACCGCAACCTCCGCCTAGTGGGTTCAAGCAATTCTCCTGCCTCAGCCTCCTGAGTAGCCAGGATTACAGGAATGTGCCACCATGCCCAGCTAATTTTTTGTATTTTTAGTAGAGATGGGGTTTCACCATGTTGACCAGAATGGTCTCGATCTCTTGATCTCGTGATCCACCCGCCTCGGCCTCCCAAAGTGCTGGGATTACAGGCTTGAGCCACTGCGTCTGGCCAGGCTAGGTATACTTGATGCAAAAATTAGATGATCGTACTCCAAGGAAAGAACACTTGAGCCAAATTTACTCACATAGAGACACATATTCTAAATAAATTTATAGAATATTTAATATAGCAGTGAATAACAAAGCAATGAAGAAGTAGGGAAATAGGCTGTGTCTAACAAATGCAAAGATCATATCATAATAGGAAAAATGTGAATTGGAATTCACTATCTTAGAGAAAGAGAAAGCATTTGATCACATGCAGCAGTAAAGGAAAGCCACTGGTGATAATGGAACACCAATTCATGGTAATAATCCTTAGTATACTTACATTAGAATGGAATTTCCATATCATAAAACAAATAGCAATCATACTATTTGAAATGTGGCCAGCATTCTCAATAGTCCAGAACCAGATGCAGAGGTACAGTACCAATTCTGCTGGTCAAACATGGACTGGATTGCACAGCCAGTATACAGGCACACACATGAATACCAAGATAAAGTTTACAAAAAATGAAAAGAAAGAGATCCTCTAATTAAAAATTCTAAAGAAATCAGCTCACAAAATATTCAAACATATAAAGAACAACAGTAAACTTGTGTAGAAAATCACTATAGTAAAATCAGAAATCTAGCCACATGAAACAAACAACTAGTTAGAAAATATAATAATGGGGCAGGAGGTGGGGGATGGAGAGCATCAGGAATATGAATGCTAGCTAATGAATGCTGGACTTAATACCTATGTGATGGGATGATCTGTGTAGCAAACCACCATGGCACATGTTTACCTATGTGACAAACCTGCACATCCTGCACATGTACCCCAGAACTTAAAAGTTGAAAAAAAGAGAAAATGTAATAGCAATCCCATTAAAAAGTTGGCAAAGGACGTGAACAAACACTTTTCAAAAGAAGATACACATATGGCCAACAGGCATATGAAAAAAAGCTCAACATCACTGATCAAATGCAAATCAAAATCACAAGAGATACCATCTCACAACAAATAACTAATTAGAAAATGTAACAATGTAGAAAATAGAAAGACTATTATCAAAAAGTCAAAAAAAGTAACAGGTGCTGGAGAAGTTGTGGAGGAAAAGGAATGCTTACACTCCATTGGTGGCAGTATGAATTAGTTAAACTATTTTGGAAAGCAGTGTGGTGATTCCTCAAAGAGCTGAAAACAAAGCTACCCTTCTACCCAGCAATCCTATGACTGAGTATATACCCAAAGGAATATAAATTATTCTATCATAAAGGTACATGCACACATATATTCATTGCAGTACTAATCAAGACAGTAAAGGTATAGAATCAACCTAAATGTCTATCAGAGGTAGACTAGATAATAAAAATGTGGCACATATACATCATGGAATACTATGTAGCCATAAAAAACATCATACCCTTTTCAGAAACATGGATGGAGCTGGAGGCCGTTATTCTTAGGAAACTAACATAAAAACAGAAAACCAAATATCACATGTTCTCACTTATAAGTGGGAGCTAAATGATGGGAACATAAGGACACAGAGGGGAACAATACACTGGGGCCTTTTGGAAGGTGGAGGGTGAGAGAAAGGAGAGGATCAGGAAAAATAACTAATAGGTACTAGACTTAATACCTGGGTGATAATATAATCTGTGTAACGAACCCACGTGACATGAGTTTACCTACATAACAAACCTGCACATATACTCTTGTACTTAAAATAAAGGCTTAAAAAAAGAAGCCTCAAGGAATCTTATAAAAACATTTGTGCTACCTCAAGACTTTGTCATTGAAATTCACTGTGAACTGGATTAGGATCTTATGTGAGGGGCAGAAGTAAAACTTTTCAGGAATTCAAAGCTGACTCAGCCAGCATAGTAGAAATAAAACAAAAGTAATATGAAAAGCCTTAAATTGAAAGTAATGGTTCTAAATAAAAAAGGATCCTAGCTACTCCAGATTTTTCTCTGAGAAGTTATTTTCTGGATTCCTTTTAGTGCCTGAATGAAAGAACCTTTGATGTTTCTATCATCCTCATTTTTCTCCTAATGTACCATCCTGAAAACAATCTATTCTAATAAATTTGAGAGGGCTTTAAAAATAAGAAAATATAATGAAAAAATACCACCAAAAGATCAGAAACATTCAGAATATACCTAAAAAGAACATTAACAAAAACATACACAGTCTGTCAAAGCAAATATAAAAATTTGCTGATAGAATTAGGTAGATGCCTAAGTAGAGCAATATAATATGTTTATACATGGTGAATATAATATTGTACAGATGTTAATTATCTTTATTTACCAATTTAGTACCTTACTTGATGGGTTCAAGTCAGAAGAGAAGTGGCCCAGCACCTATAAAAAGTCAAGATAAGGGCCTGTTGCAGTGGCTCACGCCTGTAATCCCAGCACTTTGGGAGGCCTAGGCGGGTGGATCACGAGGTCAAGAGATCGAGACATCCTGGTCAACATGGTGAAATCCCGTCTCTACTAAAAATACAAAAAATTAGCTGGACACGGTGGTGCGTGCCTGTAATCCCAGCTACTCAGGAGGCTGAGGCAGGAGAATTGCCTGAACCCAGGAGGCGGAGGTTGCGGTGAGCCGAGATCACGGCATTGCACTCCAGCCTGGGTAACAAGAGTGAAACTTCGTCTCAAAAAAAAAAAAAAAAAAGTCAAGGTAAGACACTGAGTGATGACTGAGGGCATTACCTACTCAAGAAGAGGGACCCCTGACAGAGCCTCGCCCCTCCTGTCAATCTTAGGAGGCCCCAGGCATGACTGTTGGGCTCGGGCTCGACCTTACTTCCTACTCTGGATTCAGAAAAAATGATCCTTTTTCTGAGACTGACTGATTCACCTTAGCAAAGACAGAAGTCCCCGGGCCTGCAAAGTCAATGAAAGAAATATATGTAGCCCTTTAAGAACTGCCCCTCCCCTGGAACGTAGCACCACCACGCTGGGAGCGCAAGGTGGACGTGGCCGGAAGTGTTTCCGTTGACCTTACTTCCACGTCATCAAGCTGTTACGGATGATGCCTTGGTCTAAAAGATGTGGCCAGAGAAATAAATCTCGGGATCCGGCAAGTACCAAGGTGAGTATTATTGTTACGACCTTTCAGACACACTCTTTTCAGAACGGAGGCTGCCGTACAGAAACCCATCCTGCTCTGCTCTGTCCTGCCCACACTGTCGATTCTCTGTGTTCCAAAGCACAGCCGTTAGTCCTAACGCCTTTACTTACTGTTGGGAATCTGTGGGATGGGAAGTCATGGTCTAAAGGGAGGCAGCCTCAAGTCAACGGAGGGAGGACTCAAAGGACTGGTAAGGAATAAAATTAATATTCTGAGTTAGAACTGATGTGACAAACCCCCACAGAACATAGTCCCACCCCGCTCCTGCCTTATGAGTTTCTAAAGCAATACCCTCAAGAGAAGGAGCAGAGGTGGCCATTCTTGGAGCCAGGGTAGATTCGCTCTACCAAGATTGTGAATACTCTCTCATTCTCCATCTTCTAGGGTGACCGCTTCATCAACCTAACTGCCTTCACTATTGTCTATAGTCCCTGACAAGAGTAATTATGCCTCGAGGTCATAAAAGTAAGCTCCGTGCTCGTGAGAAACGCCGCCAGGCTCATTGTGAGAATCAGGATCTGGGAGCTACTCAGGCCACAGCGGCAGAAGGAGAATCGCCCTCCTCTGCCTGTCATCTCTTTGGTGATAGACCCCAGAATCGGCCTGCTGCAGAGGCACCTAGCATCCCTGAGGCACTTCAGGGAGTCCCACCCACCAGTAATACTACTGCACCCGTTTCATGCACCAGTTCAACTGAAGGTGCTAGCAGCCAAGATGAGAAAAGTCTGAATTTCTCAAGTGTTGCTGAAGCCTGGAGAAAAGATCCTTTAAACAGGAAAGTAGTTTTGCTGGTGAATTTCTTGCTTCAGAAGTATCAAAACAAACAGCCAATTACAAAGGGAGAGATGATAAAGTTTGTTATCAAAAAGGACAAGTGTCACTTCAATGAGATCATCAAGAGAGCCTCTGAGCACATGGAGCTAGCATTTGGTGTTGATTTGAAGGAAGTGGATCCTATCAGGCACTCCTATGCCATTTTCAACAAACTAGACCTCACCTATGATGGAACAACCAGCGATGAAGAAGATATTCCCAAGACTGGTCTCCTGATGGTTGCACTCAGTGTGATCTTCATGAATGGTAACCGTGCCCCAGAAGAGGCAGTCTGGGAAGTGCTGAATGTGATGGGCATATATGCAGATACGGAGCACTTCCTCTATGGGGATCCCAGGAAAGTCATCACCAAAGATCTGGTGCAGCTAAAGTACCTGGAGTACCAGCAAGTGCCCAACAGTGATCCTCCATGCTATGAATTCCTGTGGGGTCCAAGAGCTTATGCTGAAACTAGCAAGATGAAAGTCCTGAAGTTTTTAGCCAACATGTATGATACCGTCCCTACTGCCTTCCCATCCTGCTATGAAGAGGCTTTGCGAGATGAGGAAGAGAGAGCCCAAGCCAGAGCTGCAGCCAGGGCTCATACTGCTGCCACGGCCAGAGCACATTCCAGAACCACGTCTAGCAGCTTCTCCCATGCTAAGTGAAATCTGAGGCTGGTTCTTCACTTTTTGGTCAAAAAGGTCTGTCAATGTTCTAATAGTGGAGGGCCATGGTGGGGTTGGAAGAAAGAAATGTGTATCATCTTTGTGTTCCTATTGTATATTGGTAACTAGAGTTTTACTTTTCCTTCTTTTTTCCCTAGGTTATATTTCAAATGTTGAAGTCTGAAGAAGATTGTTTTATTTGTGGAAGAAAAGAGCAATCAACATTCTAAGTAGTGAATGACCAGGGTGGGTCTGGAGGGAACACAGCATATATCATTTTGTGTTAATATTCTATAATAACTTGGAGAGGTATCTTTCTTTTTTGGTGTTATATTTCAAATGTTTCTTTTAATAGAAGTTATAGATAACTTTAGAATCTAAATCTATTAATTACTTGGGTTACATGTGTATTGCTATTTAAGAGTGAGAGCTTTATTGTTCTGTAAAACAAAT
The DNA here is from genome assembly GCF_049354715.1 of Callithrix jacchus. Classification (NCBI taxonomy): domain Eukaryota; kingdom Metazoa; phylum Chordata; class Mammalia; order Primates; family Cebidae; genus Callithrix; species Callithrix jacchus. The sequence goes on from NC_133524.1 coordinate 26,898,001, forward strand.
TGGGAAACATTCTTTCATATTTAATGAGCCAGAACAAGGAAACACAGTAATGGAATAGGTATTTCTTTAAAAAATGTGAAATGACTTAGCAGTAAAAGTTTGGAGATCAAAACATAGGTGAAAATGAGTAAAACTTTTCAGCTCTTGGTTCTCTTTATCCATTTTAGTCTGTTATATAAAAATAAAAGAGACATACCTGGATTGACTTAGCTTACTGAAGAAGGTAAGAAGAAATAAAATGTTTATGAACTAGCATCTATGCTTACCGACTCATTCATTCCTCCAATATTAATTAAACATGTTTTATTGAAAGTAATTTTGTTAGAAATGGGAATACTAGGATACAAAACACCCACCCCTGCTTAGACTTTTACAATTAATGAACAGTAATAATGTATGGAAGATGGTGAAATACTTCTATGACCTAAATGACAAGAAGAGGGAATAAGGGAGGTAAGGAGTTAGAGAGGGGTTTGGGAAAATTGCTGGAGTGTATCTGGCTGAAAATGATAAGGTGCAAATTCTCCGAAGAAAAGGTCTTTTAGACTTTTGGAAACTGTAAGTCTCTCAGTGGGATATAGTTTTAATTTAAGCTGGGTGGCAGGCTAGATGAAGCTGTGGGACTGGAGAGCAGAGGCCAGGCACTTGGATGGTGTGTTTCATTGTTGAAGGAAAAAACCCTAGAGTGAAAACTTCCACTTAAGAGTTACTTTGGTGACATCAATAATCCAGAAGAAAACCTCTTGGGGCAGAAGTGGATAGTGTCCTGTGCTCTTGTTCACATTTAATTGAGCACATAGCACAGTTTAGTTATTTTATACACAGCATCTCCAGGGAATTTCTGAGAAATAACAGTGAAATGGCCTTAAAGTGGGGTGCTGAAAAGCTACTGTATTGACTCCTTTGCTCTGAACTGAGAGAGCCAGATCCTAGTATTCCAACGACATATTTTTGAGACTGGATCTGGCTCTTTTTTCCAGGCTGGAGTGCAATGGTGCAATCATGGCTCACTACAGTCTCGACTTCGCAGGCTCAAGCAATGCTTCAACTTTACCCTCTCAAGTAGCTGGGACTAGAGTCACACACCACCCTACCCAGCTAATTTTTTGTATTTTTGCAGAGACAGGGTTTCGCCCTGTTGCCAAGGCTGACCTTGAACTCCTGACCTCAAGTGATCCACCCACCTCAGCCTGCCAAAGTGCTAGGATTACAGGTGTGAGCCACAGACTCATCTTAAAGGGATATTCTAACTAAGTTATCTTCAGTGTAATTTGGCAAACTCTAAGGGAGAACATATTTAATGATGATGAAATTAATGAAAATAGGGATTGTTTCGGTGGAATAGCCCCTGGGAGGGAAGTTGTTGGTCCTTGACACAAATTCTAGGACTTTGTATTTCAGTCAACTGGGGAAGACTCCCTATGTGGAAATTAAGTAACTTATCTTCAAATGGGGAAATTTTATTTAGTTTTACGTGCTAAACACATAGTGGGCTAATTTGATATTAATTGTCCTAGAAGGCTGCATATTTTCCTGAATTAAAAAATAAATCTCAGAGGGGAGGGTGATATCATCTGTTGTAAAAATAATATGATAACTAACATTCTTTAAAGATCCAATATTTTCTATAATTCTTCTAAGTGCTTCATATCCATTACATAGATTCCAACAGTGCCACAAGTTAGGGCTTATCAGACATTATTTGCCAAACTTCTAATTTTACGCTTACATGGCTGATAGGTGACAGACCTCAGACTAGACCCCTGGTCTAATGTGGCCAGAATTATTCTAGAGCTCACATTTTTTCACTCCTCCCAATCGGAGGCAGATCTTCTGTCTAATTCACTAGTCTTTTCACAACGCAAAATCTATTACAATTAAAAATAAAGGACTCCAGGCTTCCCAGGATGGTGCCTGAGTCCTGTGTCCCTTGCTCCCCACCCTCCTGTATCCCTCTTCTCCCTCGCACCCAGCCCAGTGGCTCTTCCTCCCTCCTTCCCTTTCCCCCCACCCTACTTCCCCTGCCATCACACTCCTGCTGCCTCCCTTGGCCCAGCCAGCTATGCCAACATCTGCAGTGGCCCTGCACCTGGCCCTCCACCCAGTCTTCTTCCTGCCCCACCGTGATGGAGGTGCCCCAGCTAGAGCCTGCACCAAGCTTGGCTTTCAGTCCAGCAGGCATGTGTGGTGGCATCCAGGATCCTGGCCACCTCCTGGGCCTCCTGCTGGGATCTCATGGCCTCCTGGGGTCCCTTATGTGCATGGTCCCTTCCTTGCTAGTCACTACCCTCACCCAGACCATGTACGACCTCGCCAAGCTCGGCAACCAAATGCTGAAAAGTCAGGTAGGGACCCTGCTCTTCTGCAGCCACAGCTGGTTGATGCGCCTATCCTTGTCTGGATAGGTATCCAAATCCTCCCTGTCATCTGAATCCTCCAAATCTTCTGATGAAGTTCTCTGTATGGGTTCCACCAGCCCTATAGACCCCCAGATGATGGAGCAGACATTAAAACAGGTAATCCAGGCAGCCAGCCAGGTCATTCGAAACAAGAAATTTGCCATAAGATGCTTCCAGTCTATGCCAGTGAGGCTGCTGGGCCACAGCCCCATGCTTCAGAACATCACCAACTCCCAGGTGCCCAATGATAGGAGGAAGAACAAGGTGGGTGGTGGAGCTGCCAGCAGCCCTAGGGGAGACAAGGAGAACGATGCCATGGAAGCCCACACATCCCAGCTCTGCCCATGCTCTGATAGAGTGGGCCAGCCACAGAGAATCCGTGGCCAGAGGTCCAGCTCACCCTAGACCTGATGTGTTTCACTCCTAAGCAGATGATGGAAATGGAGGACCTCAGCCCCCTGGCCCTAGATTGCTTCTATCTGACTCCTGCAAAGGTGATATCAAAGATGATGGATGTGTGGACATCCTAGAGAGTGACTTAAAGGATGATGATGCAGTCCCCCAGGCATGGAGAGTCTCATTAGCACCCCATTGGTTAATATCTTAGAAAAGGAAGAGGAGCAGGGTATTGGCATGTACAGCACGTGCCAGCGGCTCTTCTGCTCTCCGTCCTTGCCCTGCAGTGTGATCCGGCCCATCCTTAAGAGGCTGGAGCAGCCCCAGGACAGGGACATGCCCATAAAGAATAAGCGGAGGTGAAGCCTGACCCATCCGGAGGAGCAGCAGGAGCCTGAGGAATCTAAAGCCCAAGTCCTCTGCTCAAAATCACTGTGTCGTGATGAGATCAAGAACCTCCTGGACAGTGACCAATGAGAGCTGACAGGAGATTACTCTAAGGCCTTCCTCCTACAGACTGTAGATCGAAAGCACCAAGACCTCAAGTACACATCACCAGAAATGATGGTGGCCCTGGTAATGGGCAAGTTCAGCAACATCATGGATAAATTTGTGATTGTGGACTGCAGATACCCCTATGAGTATGAAGGCGGGCATATCAAGACTGCTGTGAACTTGCTTCTGGAATGCAATGTCCAGAGCTTCCTGCTACAGACCCCTATCACACCCTGTAACCTGGACAAGAGAGTCATTCTCATTTTCCACTGTAAATTCTCACTTGAGTGCAAGCCCCATATGTGCTGTTTCATCAGGGAATGAGACCGTGCTGTCATTGACTACCCCAGCTTCTACTATCCCAAGATGTATATCCTGAAAGGCAGCTAGAAGGAGCTCTTCCCTCAGCATCCAAACTTCTGTGAACCCCAGGACTACCAGCCACGAACCACAAGGCCTTCAAGGATGAGCTAAAGACATTCCTCCTCAAGATATGCAGCTGGGCTGGAGAGCAGAGCCAGTGGGAGCTCTGCCTCTGGCTGCAGGACCAGTGAGGGGCCTGCATCAGTCCTGCTACCTCCGTTGCTTTTGAGGCCTGGAGCCAGCTTCCCTATCGGCCTGCCAGGCTGAGGACCTGCTGAAGGTCTCGGGTGCTGACTATGGGAATGATGGTGTGGGTGTTCTGTCTGCCCCAGCTCTGATTCCCCTGTGTCATCCCATCATTTTCCCTAACTTGGTGCCCCACCCCACCCCGGAAGGGCCCACTTTGTTAAGTTAGTTAAGTTGGGTTAATAACAGTTTAAAGGCAGTATTTTCTGTCCTCCAGGAGCTTCTTGCTTCCTTGTTAGGGTTAACCCTTCATCTTCCTGTGTCCTGAAAAGCTTTTGTGTGTGTGTGTCAGCTGAGGCTGGGGGAGAGCCATAGTCCCTGAGGATAGGTCAGAGCTAAACTCCTTCCTGGCCTGGGAGTCAGCTCTCTGCCCCGTGTACTTCCTGGGCCAGAGCTGCCCTTAATGTCTGTAGGAACCACAGTATGTCTCCCACATTGCCCCTTTCTCTTTTCCTCTTTCTTGTCCTGCCATCAGAGCACCTCCAGTTTAAACAGAAGTTCTTACTCTTTCCTTTTTCAGTGTTACTTGTGTGTGTGGTCTATTTGGCTTTATACCCATCTCAGCACAGTTTCATAGGCTGTTTAGGTTTCCCTGTCAAATATCAGTTGCCCACTTGGTCAGTTTTGTTGCCCCAAAAAGGGATGTTATTATCCTTGGGCGCTCCCAGGGTCAGAACTAAGACATGAACCATGAACCTGCTGGAAGCCCAGCCCCTACTGCTGTGAACCCTGGGGACTGACTGGTCAGAACTTGCTGCTGTCTTGTTGCAGATGGATAGAAGTTTGGATGGATAGATGGATGGATGGCCATGGATGAGCAATGCCTTGCACACCCAAACTGGGTGGGAGCGCTTTGGTGAGCATGACAGCCTGTAGCAGGAATATATGTGTGTCTGTGTGGACAAAAATCTTTACACTTAGGGTTTGGAACTATTCAAGAGGAAATGTCACAGAAGCAGCTAAACCAAGGACTGAGCACCCTCTGGATTCTGAATCTCAAGATGGGGGCAGGGGTATACTTGAAAGACCTGCTAAGTCATCTTTTAGGGCCTTGGTTCAACAAAACACTGAGCAAGTTGAAAAAAATTAAAAAATAAATAAAGGACTCTGGCCAAACTACTAAAAGCAGGCCTGTATTAGGTTGTTCTCATATTGCTATTATGAAATATCTCAGACTGCGTAATTTCTAAAGAAAATAGATTTAATTGGCTCATGGTTCTATAGGCTATAAGGAAGCATGGCAGTATGTGCTTCTGGGGATGCCTCAGGAAACTTACAATTATGGTGGAAGGTGAAGGGAAAGCGGGCATGACTTACATGGCAGGAGCAAGAGGAAGAGAGAGAGAAGGGGGCGGTGCTACATACTTTTAAACAACTAGATTTCATGAAAACTCAGGACAGTATGAAGGGGCAAATCTACCCCCATAATCCAGTCACCTCCCAGCAAACCTCATCTCTAGCCTTGGGGATTACATTTCACCATCAGATTTGGGTGGAGACACATAGTCAAACTATATCATTCCATCCCTGGCCTGTCTCGAATCTCATGTTCTTCTCACATTGCAAAATCCAATTATGTCTTCCCAATAGTACCCCAAAGTCTCAACTCATTCCAGCATTAACTCAAAAGCCCAAAGTCCAAAATCTCATCTGAGACAAGGCTAGTCCCTTCCATTTATGAAAAAAAAAAAGTTACTTCCAAGATACAATGGGGGAAAATCATTGGTTAAATACTCCCAATCCAAAAGGGAAAAATCAGCTCAAAGAAGGGGAATACAGGCCCTATGCAAGTCAGAAACCTAGCAGGGCAGTCATTAAGTTTTAAAGCTCCAAAGTATTTTTTTTTTGACAGAGTTTCACTCTTGTTGCCCAGGCTGGAGTGAAATGGCATGACCTCGGCTCACTGCAACCTCTGCCTCCTGGGTTCAAGCAATTCTCCTGCTGCAGCCTCGCTGGGATTACAGGTGTGTGCCACCATACCTGGCTGACTTTGTAATTTTTTTTTTTTGAGACAGAGTCTTGTTCTGTCGCCAGGGCCAGGCTGAGTGCAGTGGCGCAGTCTCTGCTCACTGCAATCTCTGCGTCCTGGGTTCAAGCAATTCTCCTGCCTCAGCCTCCTGAGTAGCTGGGACTACAGGCACACACCACCACACCCAGCTAATTTTTATACTTTTTAGTAGAGATGGGGTTTCATTATGTCAGTCAGGCTGATCTCAAACTTCTGACCTCAAGTGATCTGCCTGCCTCAGCCTCCCAAAGTGCTGGGATTACAGGTATAATCGCCCCCTGTCTGGGCCAAAATACTCTTTTTTGACTCCATGCTCTACATCCAAGGCACTCTGATGCAAGGGGTGGGCTCCCAAGCTCCAACCTTGTGGTTTTGCAGGATTTAACCCCTGTGGTTGCTCTCATGAGCTGGCACTGAGTGCCTGCAGCTTTTTCAGGTGCACAGTACAAGCTGCCAGTGGATCTAACATTGTAGAGTGTAGAGGAGGGTGGACCTCTTATCATAACTCCACTAGGCAGTGCCCCAGGGGGTATTATGTAGGGGCTCCAACCCCACATTTCCCCTCAGCACTGCCTTAGTAGAGGTTCTCCACGAGGGCTTGACCCCTGCACCAGACCTCCTGTCTGGACATTCAGGTGTTTCCATATATCCTCTGAAATCTAGGTGCAGGCTCGGAAGCCTTAAGTCTTGTAGTTTGTGGACCCATAGGCTTAATATCATGTGGAAGCTGCCAAGACTTATGACTTGTACCCTCTGAGCTGAACCTGGGCCTCTTTGAGCCACAGCTGGTGCTGGAGTGGCCAGGATGCAGGGACCAGTGTCCTGAGGCTGCACAGAAAAGCAGCAGTGGGTGGGAAGGGCTGGGTATGGCCTACAAAACCAACCATTCTTTTCTCCTAGACCACTGGGCCTGTGATGGGAGGGGCTGCTGTGGAAGTTTCTGCAATGCCTTCAAGGCCTTTTTCCCAGGGTCTTGGCTATCGGAAGTTAAATACATATTCTTAATATAAAAGATAATTAGTCCTGCAGGAAGAGAATTTGATAGCACCATTTGTCACTCATAGTCCTTCCTATATTCACTTAATATTTAAGGTGGCATTCTGTGTTGGCTAATTGTTTTCATCAAAAGGGAAAACAATCCTGAGCTATAAAACTGGCAAGTGGCTTATTTAGATTATAAAATAAAATATTTTATATTTATAGTTTCTCTGAAGTAAGTGCTCAAAGAAAAAGGGGTGGGAAAAATTCTCACTCTTTTTTCTTGCACTGAGAGAGAAATTATCACAAAGTCAAAGTATCAGTTTTGTATTGCTCTTTAGTTTCTGAGGCTACCAGCAAACCATCTACATATTTCATAATTATAGAGTCCCCTAATGGGATGAATTACTCTAAGTTCCTGTAAATGGTTAGAGAAAATTGTAGAAGAGTCCTAAAGTTCTTGAGGAATCCTTTGCCATAAATACTGGACATCTGTATAAGCAAACACAAGACAATAGATGTGTCTACTAGAAGAACAGAAAAAGAGGGAGAATGAATCAAATCATAGATCAACTACAGAGAAAAATAAACATTGCAAATAATGGTACCAAAGTAACAAGTCAGAATAGTTGCAAGATTATGGGTTAATAGAGCAACACATTTATTTCTTTAAGATCTTATACAAATATATATTGTGGTCAACCATCTTTATAACATTTAATTTCCTTCTTTACTGGAAATATGGTGCTATTATAGGGAGAGTTACTTTTTTCTTTTTTATTCTCCCCCTTTCTATGTCATTCTTTTATAATGAGGTTGTTTATTACTTCTAAATGAGTTATCAACAAAAAATATTGTTTTACACATGCCTATGGCTTATTCTTTTTGTAAACTATTTTTCATTGGTTCTATATGTTTAAACAAGTTTCATTATTCTCCATAGCCCAAAGCGATGCATAGATTTATTTCAGCTTAGAGCGCTTCTCCAACATGGTGTGATATTGCCATATTCTGCCATACCCTTTGTCTTTCAGAAGACACATCTTAAAATCTGGTGTCTTTTCTTTTTCCAAAGAGCTCCATAGACACTTCATCCAGCGTATAAAACATGGTAAATTTACATTTGCACAGCAGGTTTCTTAGCCCTATTGCCAACATAGCCACACTGAGTGAGCTTAGATTTTTCTCCATTTAGTCTTTTTTTTTTTTTAGAATTCTAAACTTTATTTACTCAATGGAATGTATAAAGTTAAAACTAACAAAACAGGAGAAATTGCAAATCTTTTACAGTGAGAGAATTCGAAATACCTTTGTCAATTATTAATAGGTCAGACAAGAATTAGTAAAGATATGAAATATTTGAACAACCCAATTAACAAGCATTGCCACATATGTAGAAAACAATTAGAGGCTAAGTGCCTTGGCTTACACCTGTAATGATGAGAACACAGCACAGCTGATACCTTGAATGCAGCCAGGTGAAACTCTAAAGCAGAAACCTCAGTTGAGTTTCTCCTGGACTCTTTACGCACAGAAACTGTGAGATAATAAATTTTTCTTTGCTAAACTGGTGATACTTTGTTATGCAGCAAAAGAAAATGAATATAAGAAAAATAGTCTATGACATTTGCCCTGACAGTAACTCTTCCTTCTAGTTTTTCTTTGTTCTTTATATTCCAAGTTTCTAAGCCTAAAATGTTACCTGTAACAGGTAAGTAAATGAAATGTTTGAGTAAGGAAGAGCTGTTCTTATAGTCAAAGTTGAGGATAACTGAAAGGAAATATGTAGAATAGAGGTAGAAGCCAGCCTTGTTCTGGGCTGGGAAGTACCCATGATTGATAAGGCAAGCAAGATAGCACCCATCTTCCTCCAGATCCCCTCAAATTATGATCCTTTGGACCAATTTCTAGGTGACTTCTTCGCATTTAAGCATAGGCTATCAGCCTAAACTCTTTCCCTCTGGAGCCTCAAATACTGTTTACACAGTAGAGAGTCCTCATTTAAGCACTTCCAAGGAAACTTTCCTGTGTGATTATATATATATATATATATATTTTTGCCATTACTTTAAATGGAAAAAGCCATGATTACTTTTGCACCAACCTAATAGTTCACTAGCTAGAGGAAGAGGCCCTCACAATGGGATCATTCTAAGCTGCCTGCCCACTGTAGAATTAACTCAACATTACTTCCCGCTTTCTGATCTCTTTTCATTCAGAGTAGTCATGAAAGCAACAAAGAGAGAAACCCCTCCCTTACTCCATTAAGTACTCTAAACTCAAATTATGAGCTTTTACAAGAGGGTTTCCCAGCTAAACACAAGAATGTGCAGGATGCCTCCACTTGGACAAAAGAGAGAGAGGGCCATGCTCCCTTCCCTTATTTGATCCTTACAGCAGAAACATGCACCCTGTTGGGGAATGAGATAGGATACTGCTCCTGTCACATGTGGATAATTTGGCACTGCCTCTAAGTCAGTAACATTTTAGTTCTCTTCAGTGTGTCTGTAATCATTCCTATATCCCTTAGTTACTACTTTCTATAACACTACTGTCAAATTTATACTTCTTGGGAAACCAGAGATCCACAGGTCAGTGGGGACACTGGTGCTGGTGGTGTGCAGGTAGATGGAATGAACAGATCTCTGGCCCAGGTAGCTTTCTCCCAAGCCAGTAACAAGTCTCATCCACTACTCTTTGTAAAGGTCCATAATGGTATCAGGGACAACAAATGGTATTGAGGGGGGAAAAGGGAAATGATGAAGTTGTCATCTATTAGAAGGACTTGCAATTTCTTCTCTCTCTCCAGCTCAAGTTACCCAGCCAGCCCTCCTGTTACTCTCTTGACTAGTGTCACCAGTCTTTCAGTACTTTTCAGTACTTTACTTCCACATGCCCTACTTGCCCATTGCTGTTGTCTCTCTAGTTAAGAAAAACATATATGCAAAATTATTTTTATTCTTCTCTACTCTTTTGTAAGTTTAAACATTTTCATCATAAAATATTTAAAGTAAGGCTTTAATCTCTCCTAGAATTAATTTCTGTACAGTGTGAAGAATTGTTCTAATCACTTTTTTCATATTTATATATCTGGTTGTTCTCTTATTTTAGTAAAAATACTCTTCTTTATCCACTTTCCTGAAGTGATATTTCTAATAATCAATAATTTATGTATAAGGTCTATTTTAGGATATTCTATTCAGTTTTACCAGTCTATTTTTCTTATCTCTCTAAGTATATCATCAATTTTTAATTACTATAGTATTTTGAAATTTATTTTTAATTGGTAAGAATAATTGTGTATGAGATACAATGTAATGCTTCCTCTGTGTATACCTTGTAGAAAGATTTAATCAAACTAACATAGCCATAATCTCATCAACTTGTCTTATTGTGGTGAAGACTTAAAAAAATCCATTCATTTAGCAATTTTGAATTGTGCAATATATTATGACTAATTGTGGTCCCCATGTGGCAACTGATCACTAAAACGTACCCCTCCAGTCTAACTGAAACTTTATATTCTTTGTTCAACATCTCTCTATTTCCTATCCCCAAAACCCAAATTTCTGGTAACCATTTGCTCTCTGTTTCCATGAGACCTGCTTTTTTAGATTCCACATATAAGTGAGAGTGTATAATATTGTTCTTCCTGTTTCTAGCTGATCTCAATTAGTATAATGTCCTCCAGTTTTATCCATGTTGTCATGAATGACAGAATTCCATTCTTAAGACTGCATAGTATTCCATTGTGCATCTATATATTTATATTTGTAAATATATATATTTTATATATATATTTATAAATATATATATATATATATATATATATATATATATATATATATATGCTGAAATGACTGATTTCAGTATCTTTGAATATATACCCAGAAGTATGATTGCTGGATCATAGGGTAATTCTAATTTTAGTTCCTGAGGAACTTCCAAACCATTTTCCAAAATGACTGAACTAATTTACATTCCCACCAGCAGTGTACAAGGATTCCCTTTTCTCCACATCATTGCCAACATTTGCTATCACTTGTCTTTTTTATAAAACCAATTCTAACAGATGTGGGGTGATATCTCATACTGGTTTTAGTTGTCATTCCCCTATATAATGGCCTATACATTGGGCATTTTTTTTCCTGTATCTGCTGGCCACTTGTACCTGTTCTTTTCTAAAACAGCAGTTCAGATCCTTTTCTCCTTTTTGATCAGGTTGTTTTATTGCTGAATTGTTTGGATTCCTTATATATTTTTGACATTAGCCCCTTATCAGGTGTATGGTCTGCAAGGATTTTCTCTTAACCTGAGGGCTACACATTCACCCTGCTAATTTTTTTCCTTTGTTATGCAGAAGCTTTTTAGTTTGGTACAAGCCCGTTTCCATTTGTCTATTTTGGTTTTTATTGCCTGTGCTTTTGGAGTCCTATCCAATAAATTATTGCTCAGACCAATATCACAAAGATTTTCTCCTGTTTTCTTCTAGGAGCTTTGCACTTTCAGGTCTTACACTTGTCATTAACCAATTTTGAGTTTATTTTGTATATTGTATGAAAGCAGGGTCTGAATTCATTCTTCTGCATGTCTATAACCAGTTTTGTCAACAAGATTTATTGAATAGAAATCTCTTTCCCCATTGTGTGTTCTTAGTAACTTTGTCAAAAATCAACTGATCATAAGTATGTGAATTGATTTTTGGGCTTTCTATCCTGTTCCACTGGTTAATGTGCCTGTCTTATGCCAGTATCCTACTGTTTTGATTATAATAAGTTTATAATATATTTTGAAATCAGAGTGGGATGGCTCCATCATTGTTCTTTTGGCTCAAGATTGCTTTGGCTTTTCAGGATCTTTTCTGGTTACATATAAATTTTAGGATTGCTTTTTCTATTTCTCTAAAAAATGACATTGGTATTTTGATAAGTATTGTATAGAATCTGCAGAGAGCTTTGGGTAGTACGGACATTTGAACAATATTCATTCTTCTAACCTATGAAAGCCAGATATCTTTCCATTTACTTGGATCTCTCCAATTTCTATTACCCATGGTTTTGTTTTTTTTTTTTTTTTTTTTACCCATGTTTTATAGTTTTTTAGTGTACAGCTCTTTTAACTCTATTGTCCAATTTATTCCTTAATATTTTGGATGCTGTTGTAAATGAAATTGTTTTCTTAATTCATTTTTGGATAGTTCATTGTTAATGTATAGAAATGCTACTGAGTTCATATGTTGATATTGTAACCTGAAACCTTACTGAATTTGTTTATTAGTACTAACATGTTTTATGATGGTCTTTAGGGTTGCCTATATATGAGATCATATCATCAGCAACTTCTTCCTCTCCTATATGGATGCCTTTTATTTCTTTTTTATTTCTAATTACTCTGGCTGGGACTTCCAATACTATGTTCAATAGAAGTGGCAAGAATGCACATCTTTTTCTTATTCCCGATCTTAGAAAAAACTTTTAACTTAACATCATTTACCATAATGTAAGAGGTAGGGTTGCCATATATAACTTTTATTGTGTTGAAGTATATTTCTTCTATACTTATTATTTTTAATTTCAACTTTGTTTTAGATATGGGGAGTACATGTGCAGTTTTTTTACATGGAAATATTCCATGATGCTGAGGTTTGGAGTATGAATTCCATCAGGTAGTGAGGTAGTGAGCATAGTACCCAGCAGGGTACTATGAATTCCCAGGTAGTGAGCATAGTACCCAGTAGATAGTTTTGTAAGCCCTAGTGGTCCATAGTGTCTTTTGTTCCTGTATTTAAGTCCATGTGTGCTCAATGTTTAGAACCCACTAATAAATAAGAACATATAGCATTTGGATTTCTGTTCCTGCATTAATTTGTTTAGTGTAATGGCCTCTAGCTCCATCCATGTTGCTGCAAAGGACATTATTTCATTCTTTTGTATGGCTGGGTAGTTTTCCATGGTATATAGGTACTATATTTTCTTTACACAATCTGCCATGGATGGGCATCTGGGTTAATTCCATGCCTTTGTTATTCTGAATAATGTAGTGATGAATGTATAAGTGCATGTGTCTTTTTTTAAGAATGATTTATTTTCTTTAGGGTATATACCTAGTAATGGGATTCCTGGGTCTAATGGTGGCTCTGTTTTAAGTTCTTTGAGAAACCTCCAGAGTGCTTTCCACGGTGGCTGAACTAATTTGCATTTCCACCAATAGTGTATAAGCATTCCCTAGCCTGTGTGGCCTTGCCAGCATCTGTTGTTTTTTTTGTTGTTGACTTTTTAATAGTAGCCATTCTAACTGCTATGAGGTGGTATCTCACTATGGTTTTGATTTGCATTTCTGTGATGATTAGTGCTAATGAGCATTTTAAAAATGTTTCTTGGCCATTTGTATGACTTCTTTTTTGAATAGTCTGTTCATGTCCTTTGCCCATTTTTTAATGAGGTTATTTGAAATCTACTTGTTGACTTGTTAATATAGACTCTGGACATTGGGCCTCTGTTGAATGCATAGTTTGTGAATATCTTCTCCCATTCTGATTTCACTCTCAGACTGAACATTGTTGGTGTAGCTTGTCTTCTTCCTTTGTTAATAGTTTATTTTGCTGTGCAGTGGCTTTTTGGTTTAATTGGGTCCCACTTATCTATTTTTGTTTTTGTTGCATTTTTTTTGGTGGGGGGACTTAGCCAAGGCTAATGCCAAGAAAAGAATTTCTTAGGTTGTCTTCCAATAGTTTTACAGTTTGAAGTCTTACATTTAAATATTTGATCCATTTTGAATTAATTTTTGTATATGGTAAACGTTAGGGGTCCAGCTTCAATGTCCTACATATGGCTAGGGAGTTATCCCAATACTATTTATTGAATAGGAAGTCCTTTCCCCATTGCTTCTCCTTATTAGCCTTGTCAAAGATAAGGTGGTTGTAGGTCTGTTTTCTATTCTGGTACATTGGTCTATGTGTCTGTTTCTGTATCAGTACCAAGCTGTTTTGATTACTGTGGCTTTACAGTATAGTTTGAAGACAGGTAGTGTGATGCCTCCAGCGTAGTTATTTTTACTTAGGAATCCATTGGCTGCTCAGACCTTTTTTTGGTTCCATATGAGTTATATAACAGCTTTATCTAATTCTATGAAGACTTATATTCATAGTTTGATATGAATATTGATTCTTTTAATCCATGAGCATAGAATGTTTTTCCATTTGGGTTGTCTCTGATTTCTTTCAGCAGTGTCTTGTTGTTCTCCTTGTGGTGATATTTCACCTCTTTGGTTAGTTGCATTTCTAGGTATTTCATTTTCTTTGCGACTACAGTGAATGGGAATTTCTTCTTGATTTCACACTCAGCCTGAACGTTTGTGTGTATAGAAATTCTACTGATTTTTTGCATTGATTTTGTATTTTGCTACTTTATTGAAGTCATTGATCAATTCTAGGAGTCTTCTGGAAGATTCTTCAGGATTTTCTAGGTATAGAATCATATTGTCAGTGAAGAGATATAGTTTGACTTCTTCTTTTCCTTTTTAGGTGCCTTTTATTTCTTTCTCTTGCCCAATTGCTCTGGCCAGGGCTTCCAGTCTGTGTTGAATAGGAGTGGTGAGAGAAGGCATCCTTGTCTTGTTCCAGTTCTGAAGGGGAGTGTTTGTAGCTTTTGTCCATTCAGTATGATGTTGGCTGTGGGTTTGTCATAGATGGCTCTTATTATTTTGAGGTACATTCCTTCTATGCCTAGTCTATTGACAGTTTTTAACATGAAAGGATGTTGGATTTTATCAAAAGCTTTTTTTCAACCTATTCAGGTCATCATATGGTTTTGTTTTTAGTTCTGTTTATGTTATGAATCACATTTAGTGATTTGCATATGCTTAACCAGCCTTGCATCTCAGGAATGAAGCTTACTTGATCATAGTGTATTAACCTTTTGATGTGTTGCTGAATTCAATTTGCTAGTATTTTGTTGAGGATTTTTATATCCATGTATATCAGGAATATTGGTCTAAAGTTTTCTTTTTTCATTGTGTCTCTGCTAGGTTTTGGTATCAGACTGATGCTGACTTCACAGAAATGAGTTAGGGAGGAACCTCTTCTCCTTGATTTTTTAGAATAGTTTTAGTAGAATTGGTACTAGTTCTTCTTTGTATGTCAGGTATATTTCGGCTGTGAATCCTGGTCCAGGGCCTTTTTTGGTAGGTAGAAGCTTTGTCTTTGTCTAGTCTCTGGGAAGATCCTGCCACCTTATACATCTGTCAGGGTGTTGGGTCCACTGCAGCTAGAATCCCAGAGGTCTGTGGTGAGAGTAAGCTATCCCCCAGTCCTTTCACTCACCCCTTCCCCAGTCACAGTTCAGGGCTAGGAACCAGTTGCAGCATTCAGGCACCCCATGTGGAATTTCTAGCTCTCTCTCTCTTTAGCTTCAGTGACTGAATCTTTTCTCTATCAACATTGGATATTTTCTCTCCAAAGATTGTTCAAATTATGCTGGTGTAGTCAAAACTGTGGTCTCTCTCTGTGGGAATGGCACTTCCTGGCTGCGTTTAATCATTCATTTTCTCTTCTAATATTTACTTTATTGAGAGTTTTTTTAATCATGAAAGGGATGTTAAATTTTATGAGAAGCCTTTTCTGTATCCATCAGGATGGTCATTTTTGGAAAAGATAAAGACAAAATTGAATCAACAAACCTAGACTAACAAATAAAAAACAATTCAATTTTTTGACTAGCTTTGAAGATGTAGGAAGATGACACACACCAAGGAATGTAGGCAGCTTCTAGAAGCTGGACAAGTCGAGGAAGCAGATTCTCCCTGGAATTTCCAGAAGGAGCACATTCCTGCTGACACCTTGATTTTGCCCAGTGAGATCCATTTTGACTTCTGACTTCCAGACTGTTAGCACAACTATTTCCAGAAAGGAAATATCAGATAAAACCGTATCTTAGGAGAGAGATCCAAGATGGCTGATTATTAGCAGCTCGGGATTGTAGCTCCCAGTAAAAATGCAGAGAATGAGAGGACACCACACTTTCAGATGAATCTTTGTTGCTCATGGACCAGGAGATTCCCAGCAGAGGAGCCCCACGGGTCGCCAGCATGACTCTTGTGGCTGGCGCAGCAGTTTTGCTGGTACCCCAGCATGGCTGTTCTTGGTGCAGAGTAAATGGGACTGGCTCCACTTTTGGTCGATGTTTGGAGCTCCAGGAAGGCAGAGTCACCTATTCAGCTGATTGAAAAAGGAACTCAAGAAGGAAGGCAGACCGGAGATTCCCAGGCAGAAAAGCACCACGAATCTTAATGCCACTGTTTTAGCTGGCGCAGTGGGTTGCTCAGATTCTGGCGCTGGGAATCAACAATTTGGACTTCCACTCAGAGAACTAATTTGATAGTTGGTTACAAAGATGACAGGTGGATAAATTCAAAATGATGGGAAGAAACCAGCGTAAAAAGGCTGAGAATACCCAAAATCAGAATCCTCTCCCTCTACAGGGGATCACAGTTCCTCATCCACAAAAGAACAAGGCCTGATTGAGAATGAGTGCATTCCAATATCAGAATTAGGCTTCAGAAAGTGGATAATAAGAAACTTCTCTGAGTTAAAAGAATATGTTCTAGCCCAATGTAAAGAAACTAAGAACATTGCAAAAAGGTTTGATGAAATCCTAACAAGAACAGACCATCTAGAGAGGAATATAAGTGAATTAATGGAACTGAAGAATATAATACGAGAACTCTGCAAAGTATGCACAGGTTTTAACAGTCGAATTGATCAAGCAGAAGAAAGGATATCAGAGGTCGAAGACCAACTTAGTGAAATGAAACGAGAAGACAAGATTAGAGAAGAAAGAGTAAAAAAGAATGAGCAAAACCTCCAAGAAATATGGGACTATGTGAAGAGACCCAATTTACGTTTGATATGTGTACCTGAATGTCATGAAGAGAGTGAATCCAAGCTGGAAAATATTCTTCAGGATATTATTCAGGAAAACTTTCCTAACCTAGTAAGTTAGGACAATGCTTAACTCCAGGTAATACAGAGAACACCACAAAGATATTCCTCAAGTAGAGCAACCCCAAGACACATAATAGCTAGATTCACCAGGGTTGAAATAAAGGAGAAAATTCTAAGGGCAGCTAGAGAGAAAGATCAGGTTACCCATAATGGGAAGCCTATCAGACTCACAGCAGATCTCTCAGCTGAAACCCTAGAAACTAGAAGAGAGTGGGGGGTCAATATTCAATATCCTCAAAGAAAAGAATTTTCAACCCAGAATCTCATATCCAGCCAAACTAAGCTTCATAAATGAAGGAAAAATAAAATTTTTTGTGAACAAGCAAGCACTCAGAGATTTCATTACCACCAGGCTTGCTTTACAGGAGCTTCTGAAAGAAGCATTACACATAGAAAGGAACAAACAGTATCAGTCATCCCAAAAACTTACCAATAGGTAAAGAGTATCTGTATAATGAAGAATTCATATCAACTAATGGGAAAAATAGCCAGATAGCATTAAATGAAAATATTAAACTCACAAATATCGGCATTATTCCTAAATTTAAATGGATTAAATGCCCCAATCAAAGACGCAGACAGGCAAATTGAATAAAAAGTCAAAACCCATCGGTATGGAATATCCAGTTCCGTCTCATAAGCAAGGACACACAAAGACTCAAAACAAAGGGTTGGTGGAAGACTTACCAATCAAATGAAGAGAAAAAAACCACACACACACACACAAAAAAAACAGGAGTTGTAACTTTCATCTCTGACAAAATAGACTTTAATAGTAACAAAGACTAAAAGAAACAAAGAAGGACATTACATAATGGTAAAAGGATCAATGCAACAGGAGTCAATGATCATAAATACATATGCACCCAATACAGGAACACCCAGATACATAAGACAAGTTCTTAATGACTTATAAAGAGACTTGGACTCTTGCACAATAATAGCGGGAGGCTTTGATACCACATTGTTGATATTTGATGGATCAACGAGATAGAAAATTAACAGGGACATCTATGATTTGAATTCAGACCTGCAACAAGTAAACTCAGTGAATATTTATAGAATTCTTCACCCCAGGTCCACAGAACATACATTTTTCTCAGTATCACATTACACCTATTTTGAAAGTGACCACATAATTGGAAGTAAATCACTCTTCAGCATTTGCATAGCATTTTACAGACTTAAATGAAAAATTGGTTGGCTGTTTGTTTGTTATTTTCTTCCCTTATTCCTTCCTGTCTCCACTGTTAAGCACAACTATTGGCATAAAAGAGGTTTTAATACCTATTTTTAGATTGTATTTCATCCTGGGCAATAGATCAAGCCTCCTGTTCTCTCTCCCCGTTTCTCTTTCTTCTTCTTTCTTTATTTTTTATTTTTTTTTTTGAGATGGAGTTTCGCTTTTGTTACCCAGGCTGGAGTGCAATGGTGCGATCTCGGCTCACCGCAACCTCCGCCTCCTGGGTTCAGGCAATTCTCCTGCCTCAGCCTCCTGAGTAGCTGGGATTATAGGCACGTGCCACCATGCCCAGCTAATTTTTTATATTTTGAGTAGAGACAGGGTTTCACCATGTTGACCAGGATGGTCTCGATCTCTTGACCTTGTGATCCACCCACCTCGGCCTCCCAAAGTGCTGGGATTACAGGCATGAGTCACCACGCCCGGCCTAAAACCCATATCTTAATGTAGTTTTCCAACTACCTAATGATGTCATAGTGAGACTATCTCCTAGTAAGATTACTCTCTGTACCAGTTTTTCCATGCCAAGTTATCTATGGAGATGATTGTAATTAGCCAAGGATGTGGAACGATGCATACTGAGCCATAAAAGAAAAGATATTTTCTACAAAGTGGTAACTTCTTGTTTAAGGATCCTAAAAATTGGATGTTTTTAAATTTCACATAGACTCCATATCCCAGTTTGCCTATTAATGAGGATAAGATAAATTTTATAAAATTTCCTTAAATTCTTCTGGGATGTCAATGCAGCGTGCACTCTGAGGCCAAGTTTCTTCAATTAGGAGGGTATTAACTTGGATAAAGTTAAACTACTTAAATGGCCACAGAGATTTGATGAAACTGATTGACTTCAAAATATATTACAAATGTTGAGTGACTATATTATTATAGTAACATATTCATGCAAGTATAAGAACAAGAAAAATAAAATGAAACAAATGGCAAAATGAGGATTGTGCCCAAGTCTCCTGGCCTTCTCTCCTAAAGGAAGATGTATCTGATATTTAATTTTAATTTTGCTTTAAGTTTAGTGCTTATTTACTATGACAAAGAGATGACAAGGCCATCGGGTGTAGTAGCATGACATTATAATTGATTTTTTTTCCTAGAAAGCAGAGATTAGTTGGAAACTGATATATGCATAATTTTCAGTGGATAGAGAATAGATCTAAAACAATTGCTGAAAGAAAAACGCTCATGGTTCTAATCGTGTCAGTTTTCTATTCTGCTATACTGCTGCCTTCCACATTGTCTCCCTCTGAACATAGTTTACCTATATATTTTGTATAGCTGGTAAATTTGGAAACACATTCTTATTTACTTCTGAATAATTCAGAAAAGGAAGTTGTTTAGCATGGGTAGTGGAGAGGCATTAAGGTGGGACAAAAGCCCCAATTTAGACAGAAGTAGAATAAATCCTCACTGTGGTCTAGAAAAATGCTATGACTTAAATTCATTAATTCACACTCATTCATTCCCCTTTCTTACTTTTTCTTTTCCTTTCTCCCTCCTACCTTCCCATATCCTTCCTTCTTTCTTCCATTCATCCCTCCCTGTCCCTTTATTTTCTTTTTACTTTCTCTACCAATCTTACTTGTTTTAAAAACTTAATTTTAAAAACTTCACTCTGTCTTACACCCACTAGGTGTTTACGCTGGAATTGGTTTACACATGGGGTGTGTGTGGGCAATAGTGAATCATGATTAGATCATCTCTATTGTTTTCTCTCAGATCTCACTCTGTGAGCTGACTATTTCATTTCTGTGGTGGTTCAGATGTTCTGATTGTATTGAATAATGCAATTGTTTCTCATGTGTTGGCCAAGCATTCATTTAAATATTGATGATACTAAAAAAATTCAAATAAACAAAATCAGAAATGAAACATGAGACATTATATCTGACACCACAGAAGTACAAAAAGTATCATAAGAGATTATTATTACACACCAACAAATTGAATAAAACAAATAAATGCATTTCTAGAAACATCCAATCTATCAAGACTGAATCAGGAAAAGGTAGAAAATATGAACTAAACAGTAACAAGTGAGGAGATTGAATCAGTAATTTAAAAGTATGTCTTCAGAAAAAGCTCAAGACCTGATGGTTTCACTGCTGAATTCTACCAAACATTTAAAGAAGTAATAGCAATCTTTCTCAATTTCTTCCCAAAAACTGAAGAGGAGGAAACACTTACAACTTGTTTTATGAGGCTGGCATTTGCCCTAGTACCAAAGCCAGGTAAGAACAATAGAAGAAAAGAAAACTACAGACCAGTATTCCTGATGAACACAGATGCAAAAATCCTTAACCAAATACTAGCAAACCTAATTCAACAGAAAAGATCATTCACTATGGTCAAGTGGAATTTACTCCAGGGATGCAAGAATGGTTCAACATACATGAATCAATAAATGTGACATACCATATTAACCAAATGAGGAATAAAATCCATACAATTACTATAGTTTTTAAAAAAATTCTTAACATCTAGGAAAGTAAGTCCTCTTATATTTTAGCCATTTGCAAGTCAATTTAAGTTTAGAATCAGCCTGTTAATTTTCATACACAAAAATCTATTGAGTTTCTTTGAGAGAATCATACACTGTAGATTCTATTTGCAGAGAATGAACATTTATAATATTGAATTTTTCTTTACATAAATGTATAACCATTCTCTGTGTACATACTTTTTATTTATTTATATAAATAATAGCTGTGTAAGTACAGATTACATATAGTCATATAAATAGGCATTACTATTTTGATTATAAGTTATATTTTGATTAATTTCATTTTCATATTGTTGCTACAGAAACAAAATACACGTTTATATTTTGCCCTTATGTGCACCAACTTTAAAAAAATACTTTTATTGATAGTTTTTCATTAGTATTCACACACATACTTTATAATAATCTATTAATGATTGTAATTGTCCTTTTAATTTTCTGATCTCTATCCCTTTTATTTTTCCAATTTCTATTATAGAACTATGTAGTATCTTGATTAAAAAGTTAAACAGAAATGATGACATCAGGCATTCTTTTCTATTTTCTAATTTTAAAGTAAAACCTTTCAATATTTTCAAATTACATATGATGTTTACTGTTGTTGTTTTGTATATATTCTTTACCAGACTGGGCATATGTATTTTTTAAGCATGAATGAATGTTAGTTTAAAACATTATTCTGTATTGGTTTATATATAATTTTTCTCATCTATGCTGGCTGTGATTTATGTCCATCCTTGGACCTTCTTGCCTGAGGTCCATTCCTTAAGCCTCCCCTTCTTTACTCTCCATTATAAAATGTCTGACTCCCATTTCTTATTCTCTGTGCTCTTCAACACCTGCATGTCAGCTCAGTTCAACCAAAAAGTGGAAAAGTTGGAGATGAGAGCTCAGGAGACTGGAAGTGCCCAAAGTTTTTTACCTTCTTTCACTCTGCAGCAGGTGGCTTCTTCAATGGATACATCTTCTCCACAGCTATAATTTCCTTCATTATTGGTCAGCCATGATTTCCGATCCTGTTGAGTACAACTTCTACACTTCAGTAATAATGTACTTTCTCTTTCTTCCTCCAGCTTAGAGGTAGGAGTGTCTTCCTTGAGTTGATAGGTATTGTTTGTTCCACTGTTATTGGCTGACTTCTCCGGTAACCTATTTCCTGCATTTAGAGTGGTTTCTGTTTCCTGGATAATCTTTGACTGTTAGAGTTGGCCAATTATATTGATTAATTTATTCATGAGAAACTGTCATTTCACTTCTAGAAAAAAACGCTGTTACACATAAATGTGTATGTGTGCATGCATGTATGTACATGTTTGTGTTCAAATTCTGTATTATAAATATGTATATTATATATAAATGTAAAGTATGTAATATACATACATATTTTATATTTATTCAAAAATTCTAAGAGCATAATGGAGAGATTTCTTGAACTTTTACAATCTTTGAACACTACACATAAAGTGCGATAGTACTACTATGAGAAAAATCCAAGTGGTACTGAAAAGAATATTATAACTTTAAATATATTTATCAAAAAAGGTAAAACCTACAAATGATTTAAAGGCTGCAGAAACAATGGCATATTATGCCCAAATAAGTAAAAGGTAGAAAATATTGATGATAAATGCAGAAATAATGAATTAAGAAACAGTACAGTCAACTAATGAAAGCCAGTTTATTCAAAATATTTATAAAACAGTTTATATAGTATGACATTTGAATAACATTTATTACATTTATATAAAAAATTTTGTGTTATTATGAAAAAATGGAATAAGTGATATTAAATAAAACTACAAAATTTATGTACAGAAGAGTTTTAAAGATTATAAGAGAACACTATAAATATATTTACCATTACATCAGGAAAACAAATGGCAGAAAAGAAAAAGGTTCTAAGTATAGAACTATTTTAGACAGAATAACCATTCTGCAGCCCCTAATGGGTTAGCTGATAAAAGCGGTAATCGTCAATGACCGCCAACATGACCACAATGTGATAATACACATTGTGTATCTCTTAATTGAAGTACGCAGTGTTGCCTTTAGAGTGGTCTTGCCAACAAGCCAACAAATAAATAAATCTTTATCCAATCAATCTTCTTACTATAACTATTGATCATTGTGGTTGCTGAGTACTAGAAGGGATCCCATGGAGCCCCACCCCAACTGTCAGTCTTGGAGGGTCCCGGCATGGCTTCCGGGTTCAGGCTCCACCTTACTTCCTACTCTGGACTCTCAGGGAATGAGATCCTTGATCTCCTGTTGACTGATTAAGCCCAGCAGACAGAGATGTCCAAGGGTCCACTAAGAAACCCAGAAAGAATTTTATGTGAATTTTCTGGGAGCTACCACACTCACAGAACACACGGAAAATGGCAGAGCCCCGCCCCTGCTGTTATGCTGGGAAGGTAAGGGGGGCATGGCCGGAAGTAGTCCCCCCCTGACTTCCGCTTAGAAAGGCTGCCGGGTCCGAGGCTTGGCCTGAAAAGTGAGGCGTCAGGTCTGCAGAAAGAGGCATACTAGACATCATCTGTTTAGTGAGTATCCTGACCTAGAACTGGGAGACATTGCCCGACAACTGCAAATCCGTTCTCCCTAGTAAAAGGCGACTCTAGAGAGCCCTGCCACATCTCGCCCCTAGCCGGTCTCTGAGGAGTCCGCAAGCATGGCCGCTAGGCCCAAAGTGCATTCACTTTTTCCGTCGGGTTGAAGAGCATGAAGGCCTCGGTCCTAGGCTGGTGGACTCAGGTCAGGAGGGAGAGAAATCTTAGGCACTCCATAGTCAAAAGAGAATCCTCCTTAAGATTGAGGGGACTCCATGCCCCAGAACGGGGGGACACCGAAGTCTGCTGCTGACGTCAGTATGGGGTCCCGGCAGGTCTCTAGAGACTGAAGTGCATTCTCACTTTGTTCCCGTGAGCGTCAGAGAAGTACGGACCTGGACGTAAGGAGATGGCAGCCGGTCAGCGAGGGTGATTTCCAGGTTGTGGGAAGAGTGAGGGCGAGGAGTCTGATTACCATGGGGACAATTCTCACTAAAACAGCAAGAGAATTCAAATGCTCCCACTGTTGTTGGCCATAGGCAGTCTGGGTGTCCTTGGAATGAAGTGTTGGGCAGAAGTGCTTCTTTATTTCCTCCTCATTAGTATTGTAAAAATTACTAGTGTCAATGTTAGAGCTGCAGAGGAGAATGGGCCTCTGGGTCTTGTCAATTTTTATGATGATCCTGAATATACATAGAGAGGATCAGACCCCTGAACAGAGGGGCCCCCATTGCCAGCCCCTGCTGTCACCTCAGTAAGCCCCAAAATGGGCTGTCATGCTACCGTCTAATACTCACTCTTAACTTCCTCCTGAGTTCGAAGGGCACAAACTTACCAGGAGAATAGGAGTCCTGTGAGTTCCTAGAGCAGTTGTTTCTCAAAAACCTGTAGAAGGGGCCCTGGTTAAAGCCAAGACGCTTGCTCTCTGGTGAAGGTGTCGATGTGATGCCATTCTCTCCCGTCCAGGTGCCAGCCTTCCTGCCCACACTCCTACCTGCTGTCACAGGCCAAAACCATCATGCCTCGGGGTCAGAAGAGTAAGCACCGTGCCCGTGACAAACGCCGAGAGACCCATGGTCAGCCTCAGGGTCTCACAGGTCCCCAGACCACTGCGGAAAAGCAAGAAGAGCCCCATTCTTCCACTGTCTCTTCTCCTGATTATCGGGGTGCTCATCCTAAGTCTTCTGATGCCTCCTTTCCTCAGGAGTCTCAGGGAGCTTCACCCACTGGCTCTCCTGATGCAGGTGTTTCATGCTCAAAATCTGATGTGGCTGCCAAGGGTCAAGATGAGAAAAATGCAAGCACCTCCCCAAATGCCTCCGTTCCTCAGGAGTCTCAGAGAGCTTCACCCGCTGGCTCTCTTGATGCAGGTGCTTCATGCTCAAAATCTGATGTGGCTGCCAAGGGTCAAGATGAGAAAAATGCAAGCACCTCCCCTAATGCCTCCGTTCCTCAGGAGTCTCAGAGAGCTTCACCCACTGGCTCTCTTGATGCAGGTGCTTCATGCTCAAAATCTGATGTGGCTGCCAAGGGTCAAGATGAGAAAAATGCAAGCACCTCCCCTAATGCCTCTGCTCCTCAGGGGGCTCAGGGAGTTTCATCCACTGGCTCTCTTGATGCAGGCATTTCATGCTGGAAATTTGATATGCCTGGCTTGAGTGAAGATGAGGAAAGTGCAATCGCCTCCCATAGAGCTGCCTTCTTTAAGACCACAGATCGAGATCCTCTAAACAGGAAGGCTAGAGTGTTGGTGCAGTTCCTACAGGAGAAGTTTGAGAAGAAAGAGATCATTTTGAAGGCCGACATGCTGAAGCGTATTAACAGAAAGTACAAGGTGTACTTGCCCGAGATCCTCAAGAAAACCTCCAACCATTTGGCAGTGGTTTTTGGCGTTGAATTGAAAGAAATGGATTCCAGCGGCGAATCCTACACCCTTGTCAGCATGCTGGGCCTCTCCAGTGAAGGAATTCTGAGTGGTGTTAATGGGCTGGCGAAGTCGGGTATCCTGATGTCTCTCCTGAGTTTCATTTTCATAAGAGGGAACTGTGCCATTGAAAAGGAGGTCTGGGACTTCCTGAGTGTTTTGGGGATCTATGACGGAGTCGTGCACTCAATCTATGGGGAGCCCCGGAAGATCATTATGGAAGATTTGGTGCAAGATAAGTACCTGGAGTACTGGCAGGTGTGCGACGGTGATCCTCCATGCTATGGGTTCCTGTGGGGTCCACGAGCCCATGCTGAAACCAGTAAGATGAGCGTCCTGAGAGCTTTGGCCAATATCAATAATACTGTCCCCGGTTTCTACCCACATCTGTATGAAGAGGCTTTGATAGATGAGGCACAGAGAGCATTGAGACTGAGAGCTTAAAGGCAGGGCTGGCACTGTTCTCTTGGCCAGGGAACCTTATGGGAGTACATCCTACAGATCCACTTCTAGGGAAGTCTGAATTAGAATTTTTGCCGTATGCTAGAAGAAGAGAGTAGTGAGCTTTCTAAATAGTGCAGTATAGTAGAGGCTGGAGGGAAAAGATGTGTATCTTTCTTTTGTCCTGTTACACATGAGTAACACAGATTTATGTTTTGCTTTTACTATTAATATTCAAGATTGTTCCTGTTAAGTGAAGGTTTATTTTGCTTCATACTATAAACGTATCAGTAACATAGCTCTCACATTCATAGCTGTTTAAGCAATTTGGAAGTTACGGTTTTGGTATTAATAAAACAAAATCATACACCGTTCATATTTTCTCTATAATTCAGAACTAGATAACATGGTAACAGAGAAGGGATTTTGATATGAATCTTAAAGAACTCCACAGTAAACTAGTTGACACCGTAATATAATGAGAAAACAAAGTAAAAACGGAAATGTAAAAGTTGCCTAATTCTTGGGGTTTGCCTTATTCCTTTTCTTAATATAAATAAAGGATGGTTGGATTTATTTAGGTTATTAAAAACTGCTGTTAGTTTGTTTTATTCTAGTGTACTTCATATTCTGTTATTGACTACATCAAAAAAACTCCTCTGATTGGAGAGTGGTGTTTTCTGGGTTTAAAAAAATCATATGAAATGAAGTGATCAATATAAGCCAGAATGAGCTCACTAAAATCCTTTTTGAAACAAGGCTGCTAAATTTAAAAACTTTCCATAGGCTTTTATTGTTTCAGATATCTTCGAGATGTGGTAATTGTGTTTCTTAATATATCATTAGGAAAATTAAAAATTAATAATATTGTGTAAAAACCCATATTATGGTAACTGCCATTCATTACTCAGTATTTCCTACTTAGTATGCCTTATTTTTTCATTTTTATAATTTTATTTTACTTTAGGTGCATACTATAGCTGCCATTTCTCCCCATGCTATCCCCCCACCCTCCCCTAACCCCCCTCAACTGTCCCCAGTGTGTGATGGTCCTCTCCCTGAGTCCACATGTTCTCCTTATTCAACGCCCACCTATGAGTGAGAACATGCGGTGTTTGGTTTTCTGTTCTTGTTTCAGTCTGCTGAGAATGATGGCTTCCAGACTCATCCAGGTCCCTACAAAGGACACCAACTCATCATTTTTTACGGCTGTGCAGTATTTCACAGTGTATACGTACCACATTTTCTTTGCCCAGCCTATCGTTGATGGGCATCTGGGTTGGTTCCAGGTCTTTGCTATTGTACACAGGGCAGCAATGAACATACGTGTGCACTGTCTTTATAGTAGAATGATTTATAGTTCTTTGGGTATATACCCAGTAATGGGATTGCTGGGTCAAATGGAATTTCTATTTCTAGATCCTTGAGAAATCGCCACACTGTGTTCCACAATGGCTGAACTAATTTACACTCCCACCAACTGTGTAGGAGTGTTCCTATTGCTCCACATCCTCTCCAGCATCTGTTTGTCTCCAGACTTTTTAATGATTGCCATTCTAACTGGCATGAAATGTTATCTCAATGTGGTTTTGATTTGAGTTTGTCTAATGATGAGTGATGATGAGCATTTTTTCCTATGTTTGTTGGCCTCATATGTGTCTTCTTTTGAAAAGTATCTGTGCATATCCTTCACCCACTTTGGGGTTGTTTTTTTTTTTTTTTTTCTTATATATCTGTTTTAGTTCTTTGTAGATCCTGGATATCACCCCTTTGTCCAGTGGGTAGATTGCAAAATTTTTTCCCATTCTGTTGGTTGCTGGTTTGCTCTAATGATGGTTTCTTTTGCTGTACAGAAGCTCTGAATTTTAATTAGATCCTATTTGTCTATATTGGCTTTTGTTGCCATTGCTTTTGTTGTTGTAGTCATGAAGTCCTTGCCTATGCCTATGTCCTGGATGGTTCTGCCTACATTTTCTTCTAGTGTTTTTATGGTATTAGGTTTTATGTTTAAATCTGAATCCATCTGGAGTTAATTTTAGTGTAAGGTGACAGGAAGGGGTCTGGTGTCTGCTTTCTGCACATTGCTAGCCAGTTTTCCCAACGCCATTTAATAAACATGGAGTTCTTTCCCCATTTCTTGTTTTTATCGGGTTTGTCAAAGATCAGATGATGGTAGATGTGTGGTGTTGCTTCTGGGGCCTCTGTTCTGTTCCATTGGTCCATGTCTGTTTTGGTACCAGTACCATGCTGTTTTGATTACTGTAGCCTTGTAGTATAATTTGAAGTCCAGCAGTGTGATGCCTCCAGCTTTGTTCTTTTTACTTAGGACTGTCTTGGCTATGCAGGCTCTCTTGTGATTCCATATGAAGTTTAAAGTGTTTTTTTCTAGTTCTGTGAAGAAGGTCATTGGTAGCTTGATGGGGATAGCGCTGAATCTATAGATTACTTTGGGTAGTATGGCCATTTTCACAATATTAATTATTCCCAACCATGAGCATGGAATGTTTTTCCATCGTTTGTGTCCTCTGTTATTTCATTGAGCGGTGGTTTGTAGTTCTCCTTGAAGAGGTCCTTGACTTCCTTTGTTAGTTGTATTCCTAGGTATTTTATTCTCTTTGTAGCTATTGTGAAAGGGAGTTTGCTCTTGATTTGGCTCTCTGTTTGTTATTGATATATAGGAATGCTTGTGATTTTTGCAATTGAATTTTGTATCCTGAGACTTTGCTGAAGTTGCTTATCAGTTTGAGAGGATTCTGGGCTTAGACAATGGGTTCTTCTAGATATACAATCATGTCATCTGCAAATAGGGACAGTTTGACTTCCTCCTTTCCTAATTGAATACTCTTTATTTCTTTTTCTTGCCTGATTGCTCTGGCTAGAACCTCCAGTACTGTATTGAATAGGAGTGGTGAGAGAGGGCATCCTTGTCTAGTGCCTGATTTCAAAGGGAATTCTTCCAGCTCTTGCCCGTTCAGTATGATGTTGGCTGCAGGTTTGTCATCTATAGCTTTTATGATTTTATGATACACAGCATCGATACCTAGTTTATTGAGCGTTTTTAGCATGAAGGGCTGTTGAATTTTGTTGAAGACCTTCTCTGCATCTGTTGAGATAATCGTGGTTTTTGTCTTTGGTTCCATTTATGTGATGGATTATGCTTATGGATTTGCATATGTTGAATCAGCCTTGCATCCCTGGGATGAAGCCTACTTGGTTGTGATGGATAAGCTTCTTGATGTGCTGTTGCAGTCTGTTTGCCAGTATTTTATTGAAGATTTTTGCATCGATGTTCATCATGGATATTAGCCTGAAGTTTTCTTTTTTATTTGAGTCTCTGCCTGGTTTTGGTATCAGGATGATCATGGTCTCATAAAATGAGTTAGGGAAGATTTCCTCCTTTTGTATTGTTTGATATAGTTTTAGAAGGAGTGGAACCAGCTCCTCTTTGTATGCCTGCTAGAATTCAGTATGCCTTATTTTTATAGACAGTACTTACACCCCAAAATTCCTACATGATAGGGTTTAGCAGCCTCACTTCGATATGAATAAACTGCAAATATCTAAAAGTTCATAGGCTTGTAATTGACACAGCTGGGACTAGATCTCTGGCCTGGATTCATCTAGAGCCCACATTTTTCCATTCCTCTCAGCCTAAGCCAGACTTTGTGTCTTTTAATTCATTTTTCCTCCCACTGCCCAAACTGTTTATCAGAGCATTAAAAGGACACAGTACCCAAAGCACTTCTTTGGAATATATAACTAGAGCAATAATAATGCTGAATACATGACTAGTATAAATTAAGAAAAGAAAAGATAATATTCACTGACAGTATGATCATCTACATATTCAACATCAAATAACCTGATAAGATCAGGAGCTCCACAAATCATCCTGCACTTCCCTTTCCCCATAGAAATTAAATATGCTCAAAGCAAAGTACATAATACGTTAAATCTGGCTGTTGAGGCAAAAGAATAGATCAGTGTGTTGTTTTGACTGATAATTCACCACTTGTCCTAGGCCTCCCGGCTTGTGGTACAGCTTCCCCGTCTCATACAAAACCTGGGACAGGGAGCCATTGTCTGCAAGGTTTGCAGTAGGGAACCTGTTCAATAATTTGCAGTTGTGTGACATTTCCCAGCAGTCAAAGAGAAAGGAAGATGAGAACCCCCATCAATGAGGATTCTGGAGACTAATGCCTCCGAATATAGGGGTCACTGAGAGACCAGGCCCTGCCTACTCTCAGATCTAGAAGGCCCAAGGTATAGCTGTAAGCTAAAATTTCTCTATTTATGTAAGGCTCTCAGGTATATAAGAGTCCTGATCTAAGGGTGGTGTGTTCTGGTTAGTGGGAAGAGGATACCAGACTCTGAAATCTCTCAAGATGAGGACTCTGAATGAATTATGAGGAATGATCCACCCAGAAGAGTAGGGGCTCCTAAAACTTTATTTTTCTTTCTGCCTTGGCTGGCCATAGTCAGGACTATCTGGTTGAACTTCCCCCTTGTTTTCCCTAGGGCTTCTACTAGTACTTCACGGAGATAAAGGCTTTGATCTCATGGCAGTAGCTCTGATTCTGCTCATGAAGGAGATCCTAACAAGCCTGCATTGGATTTAAGGTGAGGACAAGGGTAGCCAACGAGTAGCACCCTGACTTCCCTCTCTGGTTTCTCAGTAAAGGGCAAGCTTTGGCTTGAGGCTGACAGACTCAGGTTAGTAGAGGAAGGACTTCCACATCCCCCAATCAATGTTAGAAACCTGAGTGAGAATTGAGGTAGCCACTGACTCCAAAGCAGTGGAAAAGGATTCTGACCCTGCTGTTATTCCTCAGAAGATCCTGAATCACTGTGGCCAGATGTGGCTGTCCCTAACTTCCAATTTTGACATTCCAGGAAGATATGGCCTTGGTCTGAAGAGTGTGGCCTTAAGTACACAGCAGCGTGGAAGGTGGAGTTTCAGATTTGGTTACGTAGGAGTCAAGTTAAAGACACTGAGGGAGGATAGAGGAGACCACTCATCCCAGAACAGAGGGAATGCACAGTGCCTTGTCCCTATTGTCAGACCTACGAGGACCAGGGCAGAGCCATCAGGCTAAAGTGCTTGGTCTGAGGCTGGTCATCTCATCATAGAGAATGTTATCAGCTTGAGCCAGGAGTCAGGGCAAGGATGATGAGGAAGGAGCAGAACATGGAGCATAACAATGGAGGCAGCACATCATCTCTCCCCTACTGTTAGTCCTGGGAGATTCGGGGAGAAATGTCAGGCAGAGCAAAAGCACCCCTCAATTCCTTCTCAGGGTGACAGGGAAATGAGGGCCTTATTGAGAGTTGGACAGTAACGGGTCAAGAAAGGGAGAAATTGTGAGCACTGTCATGAGTCAAAATGAAGAATCTGAGCGAGAACTGGTGAGGCCAACCATCATGAGGCCTCAAAGTGCCCACCACAGCTTTCTGTCTTGGGAGAGTACAGGCAGGTATGGCCATATAAGGCTGCCCTGCTTTTACTCTACTAGGTCATGGAGAATTCTGGGCCTAGCTATGAGGAAATGCCCTCCGGTCAAAGAATAGAGGAGCTGTAGGTCCACCTAGGAGTCAAATTGAGGACCCTGGGTGGAGACCAAGGTGATCACACTCCTTCCCCACAATAGAAGGGGCAATAAAATGTCCAGCCCCCATCCTGGCTTTCAGCATTTCAAACCCCATAGCAGGACGGTCAGGTAGAGGCTTCCCCAGTGTTTTATGCCGGTCTAAGGGAGGTGAGATCCTTATTAAGAATGTGAAGCCAAGATAGCGTGGAAGAGGGGTTCCAGGCCCTATGCAGAGCCAAGATGAGAACTCAGAATAAGATCTGAAAATATAGTGATCCCAAGACAGAAAGGATCCCCTACAGTTGTCACCCCTGACAGTGGAGGTAGGCTGAGGCACCCCTTTACTTTTTTGGGTTCCAGGGGGATTTGAAGTGTGAACATCAGAGCAGCACAGGAAAGAGGTACCAGGCCCTGACAACAATTAGCATAATAATCCTGAATGTCAACTGAAATTACTCCCCAACCCCAAAACACAAAGAATCCCATAGTCAGTCCCTGCTCCACCCCAGTAGGTCCCAAGCTGGGCTGTCAAGCTGTAGCCTAAGATTCACCCTAACTTGCTTCATGGGGTTCTCAGAGGACAGGCTGCCTGGGAGAACAAGTGCCCCGTGGGCTCTTAGAGCAGCGATCTCACAGAAACCTGGATTGGCAGCCAAGGTGGTCACTCCCTGCTGACGGTGCTCACACTATTTCATTCTACCACCAGGTGTCTGTCTCAGCAGCCATCCTATTCACACTTCTGTCTGCTGTCCCTGCCCATAGTCATTTCTTGGGGTCAGAAGAGTAAGTTCCACACTCATGAGAAATGCCACTAGGGTCTCCAGGGTGCTCATTTCACTGCAGGAGAGGAGGAGTCCCTCTCCTCCTTTTCTCCTGTTTTGAGGAATGCTCCTCAGATCTATCTTGCTACTGACATTCTCCAGGAGGCTCAGAGGGCCGCCTTCCTCATCACTACTTCTGTAGATGTTTCATACACAAGATCTGATGAAGATGCCAAGAAGCAAAATGAGGAAAAGCCAAGCACCTCTCCAGCAGCAGCCTATACTTGGACTCACACAGCGACCTTCTATTCAGTATTCCTGCTAGAGTAGTGTAAAATAAAAGAGCCCTTTACAATCAGCATTGCTGAATGCTGTTAACAAAACAGCCATTTCAATGCTTCTTTCAGTAGACTGGATATTCCCAACAATAGGATTCTGAGTGGTGATAAAGGGTTTCTTAAAGTGGTATCTTGATGATGCTCCTGGAAATAAGCTTCATGAAGGTTAACTGCACCACAAAAGAGATCTGAACATTTCTGAATAAGATTTGGGTATATGCTGGGAGAATGACTTCATTTATGAAGAGTCCAGAAAATAATTTGGTACAGAAAAGTACCTAGAGTATCAGCAGGTGTACAACAGAGATCTTCTGCACTATGGATTCCTGTGGAATCCAAGAGCCTGTGCTGAAACCAGCAACATGAAAAACCGATGACTTTTGGCCAAAGTCAATGATATCTTCCAGGAGTTTCTTCTCATCCCTTTATATAAGGATTTGAGACAGGAGGAAGAGCAAGCCTAAGGAATGGATGTAGCCAGAACTGAGGTTAATGCCATGGCCAGTGCATATTCTGGGGCTACAAACAGCAGTTTCTCCCATGTCAAGTGAAGCTTGAGGGAGATTTTTCACCCTTTTGAAAAGTAATGCAGTTAATGTTCTAATTAGTAGAGGACCTAGGCAGGACTGGAAGAAATATAGTTTATATCTTGGTTGCATTTATGTTCTATGTGAATAACTGGGTTTTTTGTTTTCAATTATTGTTTTATTTTATTTATTTTTTCCTTCCAACTTTTATTTTAGGTTCAGGGGATGCATGTGCAGAATTTGTATATGGGTAGATTGCAACTTGCTGTGGTTTGATGTACAAATTATTTTATCACCTAGGTAGTAAGTATAGTACCCAACAGGAAGTTTACAATCCTCATCCTCCTCCCACCCTTCCCCGTCAAGAAGAGTCCAGGGTTTAACATTCCTTGTGTCTATGTTTACTCAATGTTTAGCTTCCACATGTGAGTGAGAACATGTGGTATGAGGTTTCCTGTTCCTGTGTTAATTTGCTTAGGATAACGATCTCCAGTTGCATCCGTGTTACAGCAAAGGACCTGCTTTTGACCATTTTTATGGCTGTGTAGTATTTCATGATGTATATGTGGCACGTTTTTTTTTATCCCATTCACTATTGATGGGCATTGAGGTGGATTCCGTGTCTTGGCTATTGTGAAAAGTAATGTGATAAACATATGCATGCACGTCTCTCTATGATAAAAATGCTTTATATTCCTTTGGGAGTATACCCACTAATGGGATTGCAGGATCAAATGGCAGACTCTGTTTTAAGGTCTTTGAGAAATGTCCAAACTGCTCTTCACAGTGGCTAAAATAATTTACATGCCCACTAGCAGTGGATAAGTGTTCCCTTTTCACCGCAACATCACCAGCATTTACTTTTTTCATTTTTAAATCATAGTCATTCTAATTGGCATGAGATGGTATCCGATTGTGGTCGTGATTAGCATTTCTCTAATGATTGGTGATGTTGAACATACACAAATCAATAATGCGATTCATCACATAACCAGAAGTAAAAGCAAAAACTATATGATCATCTTAACAGATACAGAAAAGGATGTTGATAATATTCCACATCTCTTCATGTTAAAAACCCTCATCAGACAAGGCATCAAAGGAAGATACCTCAAAATAATAGAGCCATCTATGACATACCCACCGTCAACATCATACCAAATATGCAAAAGCTAAAAGCATTGCCTTGAGAACTGGAACAAGACAAGGATGCCCACTCTTGCCAGTCCTATTCAATATTGTTCTGGAAGTTCTAGCCAGAGCAATCAGGAAAAAAGAAATAAAGAACTAGATAACCAAATCAGAAGAGAGGAAGTCAAACTATCTCTCTTTGCAGATGATATGATTCTATACCTAGAAAACGCCATAGTCCTTTCCAATAGCTCCTAGACCATATAAACAACTTTAGTCTAGTTTTAGGATACAAAATTAATGTAGAGAAATCAGTAGCATTTCTATATACCAATAATGTCCAAGCTGAGAGTCAAACAAAAAATGTAATGCTATTCACAAGAGCCACAAAAAGACTAAAACACCTACCTATACATCTAGCCAGGGAGGGCAATGACCACTACAATGAAAATTACAAACCACTGCTCAAAGAAAGCAGAGACAACACAAACAAATGGTAAAGCATTTCATGTTCATAGACAGAAAGAATTAATATTGTTAAAATGGCCATTCTGCCCAAAGCAATTCACTAATTCAATGATATTCCTATCAAACTACCAACAACAGTTTTCACATAATTAGAAAAAAATCCAAAATTCATATGGAGCCAGAAAAGGGACCAAATAGCCAAAGCAATTCTAAGCAAGGAGACCAAAGCCAGAGCTCTGACACTACGTGACCTCAAATTATACTACAAAGCTGCAGTAACCAAAACAATGCAACTCGTAGCAAAACAAGGCTACAGTAACCAAAAAAGCATGCTGCTGGTAGCAAAAAAGACACACAGACCAATAGAACAGGTTAGGGAATCCCAGAAATCCAGCCATATACCTACAACCATCTGAGCTTCCACAAATTCTACAATAACAAGCAATGGGGAAAGGATTCCTTATTCAATAAATGGTGCTGGGATTACTGGCTGGCCATATGCAGAAGAGTGAAACTGAACACCTTTTATACCATATTTAAAACTCAACTCAAGATGGATTAAAGGCTTAAATGTAAAACCTAAAACTATAAAACCCTTGAAGAAATTCTAAGAAATACCATTGTGGACATAGTCCCCAGCAAACATTTCATGATGAAGACACCAAAAGCCACTGTAACAAAAATAACAACAACAAAAATAGATCAAAAAAAAAAAAAAAGCAGAAAGAGAAAAATAGATAAAAACAAAAAAATAGACAAAAGTTATATAAAAATAAAGAAAATTAGCCAAATTACCAAAAATAGACCGAAAAGAATCCATAAACAAGTATGATCTAATTAAACCAAAAAGCTTCTGCACAGTCAAGGAAAGTATCAACAGAACAAACAGACAACCTAAAGAATGAGGGAAAATCTTTGCAAACTATGCATCTGACAATGTCTAATATCCAGAATCTACAAGGAATTTAAAGAAATATACAAGCACAAAACAACTCCAATAAAAAATGGGTAAAGGACTTGAACAGACACTTCTCAAAAGACGACATACAAGTGACCAATAAATACATGTGAAAAATGCACTTTTATGTATTTAGGTATCAGTTAAAATATTTTTATCTTACATCAAAGCTTTATTTGCTATTTTCACAGTCTGCAAGCAGTATCTTTGTACATGCAAAGGTCATCCTGTTTCATAGCAGTTAACTTGATTTCAAATTGCTCTTTTGATTTTCCACCTGCGTAATATAACTTCTTTATAGTTAAAAATTATTTTAAAAACTTGTAGGCATACAATAATGGGTGGGTCTATAAAGCTTCATTTCTAAACATCAAAAATATACTTTTTTGTAGGTGAGTGGGATTGGATAAAGTGCCTCTTGCTTGTTCTCCTCAAAACTCCTAGAGCTTGTAAATATATAAAGCAATTTCAAGAACACCAGCAGGTAGAAAGCTTAAAATTCCTATACACAGAACTTGAGTTCCTTTTCTGTCATGACTCAAACAGGAATCTCAGGAAGCAATTCATAAGAAAGGTTAGAAAAATATATACTGTGTGTGTGTGTGTATACATACACATAAATATTATATATTTTACATATTTTAATTCCTCTCACCCCATATTGCAAAGAATTTTGAAGATCATAATAATCTGGGAAGTGCATGACTGTGTGTGTGTGTGTGTGTGTGTGTGTGTGTGTGTGTGTGTACACATAAATATACATAATACCACCATGCCTGGATAATTTTTAAAAATATGTTTATATATACATATATATAACATTTCCACTCCCCTCACCCCATCTTACAAAGCATTGTGAAGATCATAATAATCTGAAAAGCACATGACTTATAAGATATTAGATTAATTTAGGAAACAACACTGTATAAAATATCTTCGATGACACAATATATTATTTTTGTGATCCCCCTATTTACAGGATCTATAAGGTTATGTAGAATAAGATAATTTAAGAGCTCAAATTCCTTCCAAACCAGCGTAACTTTTAGTAGGCTGGATGCCACCAGGGTTGTCAAGAAAGTGCCCATCAGAATCATGGAAGATGTTACGGCATCAAGTGTGACCGTAACTACGTACAGAGACTCTGGAAGGGCAAAGGGGAGAGACTGAGAAGTATTAATTTTAAGGATTATTTCTTGACAGAAATCTCCAGCTGATTTCCCAGAGCAAAGAAACTGATCTTCTGTCCTCCTCCCTGCAGGAACTCCCCCAGAAAAAAAGAGAAAATTCTAAAGCCTGGTGGGAAAAGGAAACATAGACTGGCAAAGACTCAGAACAATCATGCCTACTGCCTCTCTACCTGGCTTTAAGCTACCAGAGGTTTGGCTGGTGCAGAATTCTAACAGACTTTCTAGCAGTTTCTCAGAGCAGAGCAGAGCAGAGCAGAGCAGAGCAGAGCAGAGCAGAGGTTTGCTACTCCCTAAGGGCATCTGGCCAAGGCAGATCCCCTTTCTAATGTAGAGTGGGTTCTGCTTGCTTCAGGTGGCTTCCTCTATCTCGATTCTGTTCCTTTTACCCCATGGAATCATGATGCCATAGGACTTTTATTTTCATGTTTTAGCACATGGCAGAGGGAAAAGGCACATTCAGAGGCTAGAGGATGTCTCTCTATCACTTGAGATTTGGCATGGGTTCAACATATTAATTGTGGGGAAAGGTAATTTCCCAGTGGATAGTGCCTTTCTTTTACTTTCCAACTCTTCTGAAAGTTCACCCTGAAATGCTGGTTTACACAAAGACCAACAACTAATCTGGCTTCCTGTATTAAAGAACAGGGCTGGGTGGTTGGGACTGCAGACATCCAGTGGGACATGAAGAAACTAGTAAGAAATAGATTGAAGTGATAGCCCTCATCCTGGGTAGAACAGTCTTCCACACAGACCTGAGCCACCTTTAAGAAGTGTTTGGTTTGGAGGTGAACCAACCTATATCTGCGGATTTTTACTTTGTTGTTGCTATTGTTTGAGACAGGGTATCTCTTCCATTGTCTAGGCTGGAGTGCAATGGCTTGATCACGGCTCACTGCAGCTTAGACTTCCTGGGCTCAAGTGGTCCTCCCACCTCAACCTCCCAATCAGCTGGGACTACAGGTATACACCACCACGCTTAGATAATTTTTGAAAATATTTTTAATAGAGACAGGGTTTTGCTATGTTGCCCAGGCTGGTCTTGAACTCCTGGGCTCAAGGGATCCTCCTAAGTCATCCTCCGAGTGTTCTGGGATTACAGGCATAAGCCACACTGCCCAGCTGGATTTCTACTTTTGAAATTATTCGTAGGTTCCAGAGCAATCTCTGGCCATCATGATGAATATTTTATTTATTCTTTATTTTTTATTGCGTTTTAGGTTTTGGGGTACATGTGCAGACCATGTAAGATAGTTGCAGAGATACACACATGGCAGTGTGTTTTGCTGCCTTCCGCCCCTTCACCCACATTTGGCATTTCTCCCCATGCTATCCCTCCCCAGCTCCCCCGCGCTGTCCCTCCCCTATTCCCCCCAATAGACCCCAGTGTGTAGTACTCCCTTCCCTGTGTCCATGTGTTCTCATTGTTCATCACCCGCCTATGAGTGAGAATATGCGGTGTTTCATTTTCTGTTCTTGTGTCAGTTTGCTGAGAATGATGTTTTCCAGATTCATCCATGTCCCTACAAAGGACACGAACTCATCATTTTTGATTACTGCATAATATTCCATGGTGTATATGTGCCACATTTTCCCAGACCAGTCTAGATGAATATTTTATGTATTTATTTATGTGTTTGGTTTAGAAACAGGATCTCGATCTGTGGCCCAGGCTGGAGCACTGTGACAGGATGATGGTTCACTGCACCGTCGGATCCCCGGGCTCATGTAATGTTCCTAACATGCCCTTCCAAGTAGCTAGGGGTGCAAGTGCATGCCACCTTGCCCACCTGATTGTTGTTTTCTATTTTCTGTAGAGATGGGGGGTCTTGGCCAGTCTGCTCTTGAACTTCTGGCCTCAAACAATCCTCCCACCTCAGCCTACCAAAGTACAGGGATTACAGGTATAAGCCACTGAGCCTGGTCTGAAAAAATTAAAAGGATGTATCAACAATGCAGCTATCAGCACCAGGTAGGAATAGCTGAAGACTACTTTAAAGAAATCAGACTAAGGATTTTCCCAAATCTCTTGCTCAGCCTCTTAGGTTTAGAACCTCAGATGTATGCCTAATTCTATTTGCACTCCTTACCAATATCTAAATTCAATCTCACTTCCCCAGATGCACAAAGAAAACTCATTTTTCTGAAGGTATACGGCTTGGCTTGTCCTCCAGAAAAATATTCTCACTTGATTGTTATTTCCCTGATTCCTGGAAAACCTGAAGTTGTCAGTTCAGCTTCACTCAAAACTCCCAACATCCCAAACACCATGAGGTTACTCTTTTACCAGAATTTCTTTTTTGGCACTGAGTAATTCTCTACAATATTGATTTTTGAGGGCTCACCATAGAATTTCACAGGCCAAAGACCTCTAGCTCATTAAACAAGAAACCAAGAGCAACAGTATCTGCTGGAGAGGAAAACAAGGCAGATATACCAGAAGACCAGCTGTGAAAATGCTAATGTGCAAAAGGGGGAAAGAGAGATACTCTACATGCATAAGATTTTACACTCTGTGTATGTTTTCATTTAAGGTGATCCAAAGGCCTACGTGAGAAGGATTGGATAGAGAGAAAGTGACTTCTTGGTGCACAAAAGTTTAAAGTGTATTAAATTAGTTTAAAAGATTTCCAGACTCCTTGATGCAAACATGAGAAACTAGAGTATAACCCCAGCACCTTACCCAGTTTAAAAACATAGGAAATAAATAACCTGACAAAAACAAGCAATGGGGAAAGGATTCCCTATCTATAGCTGGTTTTGGGAAAACTGGCTAGCCCTATGCAGAAAGCTGAAACTGGATCCCTTCCTTACACTTTATACAAAAATCAACGCCAGATGTATTAAAGATTTAAACATAAGACCTAAAACCATAAAAACCCTAGAAGAAAACCTAGACAATACCATTCTGGACATAGGCATGGGCAAGGACTTTATGACTGAAACACCAAAAGCAATGGCAAAAAAAAAGCCAAGATAGATAAATGGGATCTAATTAAACTTAAGAGCTTCTGCACAGCAATGGAAACTATCATTAGAGTGAACAGGCAACCTACAGAATGGGAGAAAGTTTTTGCCATCTACCCATCTGACAAAGGGCTAATATCCAGAATCTACAAAGAATCCAAAGAACTTAAAAAAAATTACAAGAAAGAAACCCCCCCCCAAAAAAATCAAAAAGTGGGCAAAATATATGAACAGACATTTCCCGAAAGGAGACATTTACCCAGCCAACAAACATAAAAAAAAAAAAGACCATCATCACTGGTCATTAGAGAAATGCAAATCAAAACCACGATGAGATACCATCTCACCCAGTTAGAATGGTGATCATTAAAAAATCAGGAGACAGCATATGCTGGAGAGGATGTAGAGAAATAGGAACACTTTTACAATGTTGGTGGGAGTGTAAATTAGTTCAACCATTGTGGAAGACAGTGTGGCAATTCAAGGATCCAGAACTAGAAACACCATTTCACTCAGCAATCCCACTTACCAGGTATATAAGCAAAGGATTACAAATCATTCTATTATAAAGACACATGCACAAGTATGCTTAATGTGGCACTGTTCACAATAGGAAAACTTGGAACCCACATAAATGTCCATCGGTAGCAGACTGAATAAAGAAAATGTGGCACATATACAACATGGAATACTAATGCAACCATAAAAAGATGGGTTCATGTCCTTTGCAGGGAAACCATCATTCTCAGCAAACTAACACAAGAAGAGAAAACCAAACACTGCACATTCTCTCTCATAAGTAGGAGTTGAAAAATGAGAATACATGGACACAGGGAGGGGAATATCACACACTGGGGCCTCTTGGGGGCTGGGGGCTGGGGGCTGGGGAGGGATAGCATTAGGCAAAATACCTAATGTAGATGACCGGGTGATAGATGCAGAAAATCACCATGAAACATGTATACCTATTTAACAAATCTGCACGTTCTGCATAGGCACCATGAGGCTTTTGCTCTCATAAATGGATAAATCCATTGTCTAAGATGGTATCAAGTTATCTCTCCAACCCGAAGGAAAGACAGACAGAATCCAAGTAAAGAAGCCAGAGTCAAAATATCCCATGTACGCTATAAATATATATACCTTATAGATATTTCCATAAATATTCAAAACAACCACTAGAAGTATCCTTTTTGTTTGAGATGGAGTCTCACTCTCTGGCCCAGGCTGGGGTGCAGTGGCACAATCTCGGCTCAGTACAACCACCGCTTCCTGGGTTCAAGAAATTCTTCTGCCTCGGCCTCAAAAGCAGCTGATATTATAGGCATTTGCCACCACACCCAGCTAATATTTGTATCTTTAGTAGAGTAGGGGTTTGGTTATGTTGGCAAGGCTGATCTGGAACTCCTGACCTCAGGTGATCCGCCTGCCTCGGTCTCCCAAAGTGCTGGAATTACAAGCGTGAACCACCGCCCCCTGCCAGGAATGTCTTGCAAAATGGTCCAATTAACCTGGAAAGCCACTACATCAAAATTGTAGGAAAACACGAAATGTATCTTCAAAAAAAATTAACTGAAGCAGTTCACAGATTAATCAAATTCCTAAATGGCCACAGGGAACTTATTCACCACTATCTTTGGGAATGACAAGAATGGAAACTATTATTAAGCAAGGTGAAACCTTTGAACACACATACATGAGGCCTCCAAATACCAAGGGTAGGGTGGGTTACAGGTTCCAGTAACTTTCCATGAGTAGCCAAAGCTCAAGCTACAGGACTCAGGGTGGGAGGGGCCATGCAGTCGCCGACCATGGTGAAGCTCCGCCTACAGGACTCAGGGTGGGAGGGGCCCTGCCGTCACTGCCCAAGGTGGAGCTCTGCCTACAGGACTCAAGGTGGGAGGGGCCCTGCCGTCACTGTCCAAGGTGAAGCTCTGCCTACAGGACTCAGGGTGGGAGGGGCCCTGCAGTTGCTGACCATGGTGAAGCTCCGCCTACAGGACTCGGGGTGGGCGGGACCCTGCAGTCACTGTCCATGGTGAAGCTCCGCCTACAGGACTCAGGGTGGGAGGGGCCCTGCCGTCACTGCCCAAGGTGGAGCTCTGCCTACAGGACTCAAGGTGGGAGGGGCCCTGCCGTCACTGTCCAAGGTGAAGCTCTGCCTACAGGACTCAGGGTGGGAGGGGCCCTGCAGTTGCTGACCATGGTGAAGCTCCGCCTACAGGACTCGGGGTGGGCGGGACCCTGCAGTCACTGTCCATGGTGAAGCTCCGCCTACAGGACTCAGGGTGGGAGGGGCCCTGCAGTCATTGTCCCAGGTGAAGCACCGCCTACAGGACTCAGGATAGGAGGGGCCCTACAGTTACTGTCCATGGCGATGAATGAAGCACAAACCCTCACTGTGGCACAGGTGATTGTATTACCTGCGGGAAATAGAAGATTTACTACCCATCCTCAATCGCACCTCCAAGAGAGGAAAGTAGTAGTAAAGGGAGATAAGGGAGGAAAAAGAGATGGGAAGACACATGGAGATTCATGGAGAAGTAGCCAGAGAGGACAGATATGTTTTCACAGCATTTGCAAATAATATATTTACTAAGAAAGGCTTTCACCACTCGGGAAGTCAGGGTGGTGCACATATGCCTCCCAATTCCATACCTAGCCCATGATTTGCAGGGAAACTTTAGAAAACTCTGCCTGAAAACCTCTCAGAAACCATGGGCTGCCCTATGAGCAGTCAAAGCATGTTCTTCACCTAAGAGTATATTCCAGGCAAGGCTGGCATAAAGTTTATAGCAACTCTGAACATGGCGGGTGCCCACCCAAGCCTATCTTAGCGTATCTTAGTTATGTGCTAGGGCCTTGAGCTTCAGAAGTGGAAGAGGCTGGTGATGAGGGCTTCTAACAAGCACAGAGAAGTGTCTGGAGACCCTGAGGTCTTCAAGAGTTCTCAAAATGAGCTTATAGCTGGCAAAGAAAAAAAATGATACA
Source organism: Callithrix jacchus (assembly GCF_049354715.1). Taxonomy (NCBI): domain Eukaryota; kingdom Metazoa; phylum Chordata; class Mammalia; order Primates; family Cebidae; genus Callithrix; species Callithrix jacchus. Next base: position 26,940,474 of record NC_133524.1, read on the forward strand.
AGGCAAGGCTTACACTTCATCATCTAGCATCCAGCACTTCTGTCCAGAGACTCTGGTCAGAAAGGCTCTCCTCCAGAGAAGGGCTTTCAATGACACTGTTTGTATCTGCATTTGGACAGCAGAAAAAAAAAAAAAAAGGAAAAGAAAAAAAAACACACTTGGTTATGTGCAGTTAAGGGGAAGTGGGAGTAAATAAAATATGTATTAGTCCATTCTCACACTGCTATAAAGATACTAGCTGACATCCTGTAATTTATAACAGAAAGAGGTTTAATTAGCTTACAGTTCCACATGGCTGTGAAGACTTCAGGAAACTTACAATTGTGGCAAAAGGCAAAGGGGAAACAAGACACCCTCTTCACAAGTTTTTGGCATGGAGAGAAGTGCAAGCAGAAGAAATGCCAAGTGCTTATGAAACCACCAGCTCTCAGGAGAACTTACTCACCATCACCAGAACAGCATGGGGGAAAAGTGGCCCCATGAACCAATCACATCCCTCACTCGACACGTGGGGATTACTGGTCTCTCCCATGACATGTGGGGATTACAATTTGAGATGATATTTCAGTGAGGACACAAAGCCAAACCATCTCAGAAGAGGTGAGAAGAAACAAAAGTGTAGTAAAAATTACTCCCCATTTTTATGTTTGCTCTGCAGCAAATTTGAAATGGTTTCTTCATGTCAGCAATACAGGATGTACTCAAAAGATACTGATGACAAATATTTTCAGGGCAGGTATAATGATTGAGTGGCAAAGGCACTGGCCTTTTGGCTACAGTTCAGGAATATTAAGGTCATAAGGAAAAGGTCACCCCACAGAAATTAGAGTTCAAATGAAAATAAGCCAGGAATATATATACAAGGGTGACAACTGAAATTTTTAAAAAGCCTGGATAGAGATCACACAACCTGTTATGACTGAATACTTCAAAATGAACTATCCACTCATCTATCCTCTTTCCTTTAAAATCAAATCATGTATACAAATCAAGTTTCAAAGAGAACTGAATGAATTATTGCTTTATTGCCTTTGAATTGTCCCTTTAATGTTTACTTGACTTCAGAGCCGAAGTTCATAAATCATATGCGTCACATATTTATTACTGCTTACCAAGTATATTAGCCAGAGATTTTATATTTACAAAACAAATGTATAAACTTTCAATCATTTTATTGTGATCTAGAACATTGCAACATGGCAATGGACCGGGAATTTTCACAGATCTGGGAACAAACTCTGAATTGAAACAGTTATGGTCCAATAATAAATTTTTAAAGTCAATGTTGGTAATTTTTTGGTTGTCTTATTCTTTTGGCATCTCCTTTGTAAAATTAAAAAATCTATACCTGGATTTCTTAGCATATTCACAATTGTGTGAGAAACTAAATCACAATATATTATACATAGACATCTTATTCACTGTTTCTCTTATTCTCCAACTATTAATTTAGTATCTCTTATTTAGAGCTCCTCCTCATAATTCAGGCAACAGTAAGAGGAAGAAAAAGTAGACCAGCCCATTACCCAGAGACTTTTAGAGTCTATAGATGCTGTCATATAAGGAGGATGGTGGAACTTAAAGATGTAAATAAGTGATAAGAAACTATAACAAAGGAGTATACGTATAATAAATTATAAGAAAGGAGTAAGCAAGAGAGACGGTTTTAGATGAGAGCAGTCAAGTGTAAATACTCTGAAAGAATACAATTGGAAGCACTGGGACATGGCAAATTTTGTAAAGGTAAATTTAAGTTAGCTGGGATGGTGGTCTAGATGAGGCCATGACAACTGAGAACAGGGGACTGACCCTCAGACGGTGTATGTCAGAGATGAGAGACTAAAAACTGAAATGGAAAACTGCCCTTAACATATACTTTGGAATTATGTGTAAACCAGAGAGAATCTCCACCTGGGGCAGAAATGAAAAGTATCCTGTGCTCATGGTCCACCACAGGTCAACACAGTGCAAAAGTTAGGTGTTTTCTGCACATAATCTCCAAGGTGTTTCTGAAGAGTAGGGATGATATTTCCTTGAGATGTGATGTCCAGAGGCCACGGTGATGGCACTCTTCACTGGGCTGGGAGGGCCAAAGCCCACGCCATCAAAAAAAAAAAAAAAAATAGGTTATCTTGAGTGTAATTGGCACTCTGCACTGGTCCGTGAGGGTCAGAGCCCACTCCAACAAAAAAAGTAGATTATCTTGAGTGTAACTGACTGAACTCTAGAGAGGGCTTGATTTTGGGTAGGGAGGAAATAAATAAAAATAGAGGTGATTTGGATGAACAAACACCTGGGAGGCAGTTTCTTTGTTCTTCATACAAAGTTTAGGACTTTTGGGTTGTATTCAGCTGGAAGAGACTTGCCCACTCAAAATTAAATAGGGAAAATTAACAATTTTACTTGCCAAGCATTATTTTATTTTTTCCAAAAATACTACATATTTTCTGACTTTTCAGTGATTTAAAACAATAAAACTTTATTGTGGTTTGTGTTGTTGTCTGGGGTAATAATAATCAGTAATGAATGTAATTCTTAAAAGATTACCTTTTCAGATGCCTTATAAACATTACATATATTCCAACAGTTCTACAAGATAGGGCTTATCAGGCTCATTTGCTCATGAAAACCTTGCAATTTCCTCAAGTTCACTGACTCCTAAGAGGCAGAGCTGGGACTAGACCCCTGGTCTGAACTAGTTTAAAGCTCACATTGTTCCACTCCACCCAGCCTGAGGCAGATCTTGTGTCTGTTCATTCAGTTTTCTTTTTATGATTCCAAAATGTATTTCAGGTGATAAAAATAAAGATCCTGTAGCCTAAGTACTATAAGCAGTCCTAATGAAGAAAGGTTAATATGAGAATAAATCCTGACTTGGGGACTGCATGTGGGCTTCATTTTCCTAGGATCCTGCTGCTTCTAGTCATAAGGTTCCTTGAGAGCTGACTCTGTCATGGGGCTGGCTTTTGTTTAGCTACAGCAATTCCTCTCATTACAGAACCCTTCCCCTGGGACTTCCTCAATGTGACCTCCTGTTCAAATATGGAACCTGACAAAAACCAATAACTAATTATATCATGTAACGTGAAATACACCTTTCACAACAGCAACAATATCCAAATTACATCTAATAAAAAATCAAATAGAAATGTACATGTTCATTAAGGAGACAGCCATAAAAATTTTCTGAAAGACTTAGGAAAAGGAAGTATCCAATAAAGGAGTATACCATATATATTTACTGTGGAGGGGAAATTGTAAAGATGTTGATTCTCCTTTAATTTTATACAGATTCATTGCCTCAAACCCAGGCTGTTCTTTCTCATGACCAAACTGAACCCTGGAAAAGTTAAAGGAAGAATTAAAAAAAAAAAAAAACAATATTAACAACAGCAAAACAACAAAAATGAGACCCCTGAGAAACAGTAATTTTGTACTGAACAAGAACTGGTGTGTGGGCAGGTAGGGGCATGTGGTGAACTAGTGACAGGTATGAACACTACAATAGAGGGAGACAACAGAATTGGCTAGAGGCAAAGTTTTAAAATATTGGTCTTTGCTTCCTTCGTTGTGCCATGGTTCAATGCATTTTTTTTTTTCCTGCTTCACTAAAGGAAATTCAGTCGGGAACTCAGACCTCATGTGCCAGTTCCATGGGGTAATACTGGGACAGCAAAAACATTTGGATAGGCTGAAGAAGTATGAACCCAGACAATGTGCTAATAGTTCCTAAAACCTCTTTAGTGGAGGAGGACTGGCCTTTAAATTCATACTATTTTAATATAATATAAAGAATGGACTAAATGAGAATACCAAATACTGCAGTGAGTCATGAATGTAATATTTGGTATTCTAGTTTAGTCCATTCTTTATATTATATTAAAGATATATACGTACCACCTGATAGTGGTACAAATTCATTTATGAAAATGTTGAATACAGACACTGATGACAGCCAAGAGAGAGATCCCAGACATAGCTGCCAGGCTAAGAAGTCCCCTCACTTTCTCCTTAGGAATTGTACAGGACATAGCCAGAGGAAGGGGATGGATTCATATGAGAAAATGGAGAAAACCAAGACCCTGCCAGCAGTCAATGTGAGGACCCTGAGTGAGGAGTGAGGGGCTCCACAGCTCAGAAGAGACAAGAGTGGCCCCAGAATCTCCCTTCTTCTTCAATCTTGCATCACAACTTAATAGCAGCAGCCAGGTCTAGGATGCCCCAGGCAGTAGTGGTCAGGTGAGGTATAACTGAATTACACATGAGGAGTCTCAAGAAGTTGAAGTCTAGTGTGAGAGGGTGTCCTCAAGTCAGTAGAGGGCGCATGGCAAGAATGAAGTCAAGACACTCAGTGAGGGCTGAGGGCAAACTCCATTCCGGAAGAGGGGCTGCCACAGAGCCCCTCCCCTACTGTCAGTCTTGGAAGGTCCCGCCATGGCTTCCGGTCTTGGACTCTAACTTTTTTCCTACTCTGGGCTGTGGGGAATGAGATCCTTGGTCTCCAGTCGAATGATTTACCTCAACAGACAGAGAAGTCCAAGCATCCACAAAGAGCCCCTGAAAAAACTTTATGTGAGTTCTGTGGAATCTGCTGTGCGCACAGAACACCGGGGAGAGTGACAGAGCCCTGCCCCTACCGTTATGCTGGGAATACCAGGTGGGGGTGACCGGAAGTAGTTCCCCCTGACTTCCGACTAGAAAGGGGGCTGGGCCCGAAGCCTTCATCCGTAAAGTGCTGTGTCACCTCAGCGGCGTTCCAGATCTTCTCAGCTGTTTTGGTGGGTATCTTGACCTAAAACTTGGGGTGAATGCCCCGACGACCACAAACCCTTTCCCCCTAAAAAAAGAAAAAAAAAAAAAAAAAAAAAAAGCGGCTCCACAGAGCCGGTCCCTGAGGAGTCGGCAAGCATAGCCGCTAGGCCCAAAGTGCATTCACTTTTTCCGTCGGGTTGAAGAGCATGAAGGCCTCGGTCCAAGGCTGGTGGACTCAGGTCAGGAGGGAGAGAAATCTCAGGCACTCCATAGTCAAAAGAGAATCCTCCTTAAGATTGAGGGGACTCCATGCCCCAGAACGGGGTGACACCGAAGTCTGCTGCTGACGTCAGTATGGGGTCCCGGCAGGTCTCTAGAGACTGAAGTGCATTCTCACTTTGTTCCCGTCAGCGTCAGAGAAGTAGGGCCCTGGACGTAAGGAGATGGCAGCCGGTCAGCGAGGGTGATTTCCAGGTTGTGGGAAGAGTGAGGGCGAGGAGTCTGATTACCATGGGGACAATTCTCACTAAAACAGCAAGAGAATTCAAATGCTCCCACTGTTGTTGGCCATAGGCAGTCTGGGTGTCCTTGGAATGAAGTGTTGGGCAGAAGTGCTTCTTTATTTCCTCCTCATTAGTATTGTAAAAATTACTAGTGTCAATGTTAGAGCTGCAGAGGAGAATGGGCCTCTGGGTCTTGTCAATTTTTATGATGATCCTGAATATACATAGAGAGGATCAGACCCCTGAACAGAGGGGCCCCCATTGCCAGCCCCTGCTGTCACCTCAGTAAGCCCCAAAATGGGCTGTCATGCTACCGTCTAATACTCACTCTTAACTTCCTCCTGAGTTCGAAGGGCACAAACTTACCAGGAGAATAGGAGTCCTGTGAGTTCCTAGAGCAGTTGTTTCTCAAAAACCTGTAGAAGGGGCCCTGGTTAAAGCCAAGACGCTTGCTCTCTGGTGAAGGTGTCGATGTGATGCCATTCTCTCCCGTCCAGGTGCCAGCCTTCCTGCCCACACTCCTACCTGCTGTCACAGGCCAAAACCATCATGCCTCGGGGTCAGAAGAGTAAGCACCGTGCCCGTGACAAACGCCGAGAGACCCATGGTCAGCCTCAGGGTCTCACAGGTCCCCAGACCACTGTGGAAAAGCAAGAAGAGCCCCATTCTTCCACTGTCTCTTCTCCTGATTATCGGGGTGCTCATCCTAAGTCTTCTGATGCCTCCTTTCCTCAGGAGTCTCAGGGAGCTTCACCCACTGGCTCTCCTGATGCAGCTGTTTCATGCTCAAAATCTGATGTGGCTGCCAAGGGTCAAGATGAGAAAAATGCAAGCACCTCCCCAAATGCCTCCGTTCCTCAGGAGTCTCAGAGAGCTTCACCCGCTGGCTCTCTTGATGCAGGTGCTTCATGCTCAAAATCTGATGTGGCTGCCAAGGGTCAAGATGAGAAAAATGCAAGCACCTCCCCTAATGCCTCCGTTCCTCAGGAGTCTCAGAGAGCTTCACCCACTGGCTCTCTTGATGCAGGTGCTTCATGCTCAAAATCTGATGTGGCTGCCAAGGGTCAAGATGAGAAAAATGCAAGCACCTCCCCTAATGCCTCTGCTCCTCAGGGGGCTCAGGGAGTTTCATCCACTGGCTCTCTTGATGCAGGCATTTCATGCTGGAAATTTGATATGCCTGGCTTGAGTGAAGATGAGGAAAGTGCAATCGCCTCCCATAGAGCTGCCTTCTTTAAGACCACAGATCGAGATCCTCTAAACAGGAAGGCTAGAGTGTTGGTGCAGTTCCTACAGGAGAAGTTTGAGAAGAAAGAGATCATTTTGAAGGCCGACATGCTGAAGCGTATTAACAGAAAGTACAAGGTGTACTTGCCCGAGATCCTCAAGAAAACCTCCAACCATTTGGCAGTGGTTTTTGGCGTTGAATTGAAAGAAATGGATTCCAGCGGCGAATCCTACACCCTTGTCAGCATGCTGGGCCTCTCCAGTGAAGGAATTCTGAGTGGTGTTAATGGGCTGGCGAAGTCGGGTATCCTGATGTCTCTCCTGAGTTTCATTTTCATAAGAGGGAACTGTGCCATTGAAAAGGAGGTCTGGGACTTCCTGAGTGTTTTGGGGATCTATGACGGAGTCGTGCACTCAATCTATGGGGAGCCCCGGAAGATCATTATGGAAGATTTGGTGCAAGATAAGTACCTGGAGTACTGGCAGGTGTGCGACGGTGATCCTCCATGCTATGGGTTCCTGTGGGGTCCACGAGCCCATGCTGAAACCAGTAAGATGAGCGTCCTGAGAGCTTTGGCCAATATCAATAATACTGTCCCCGGTTTCTACCCACATCTGTATGAAGAGGCTTTGATAGATGAGGCACAGAGAGCATTGAGACTGAGAGCTTAAAGGCAGGGCTGGCACTGTTCTCTTGGCCAGGGAACCTTATGGGAGTATATCCTACAGATCCACTTCTAGGGAAGTCTGAATTAGAATTTTTGCCGTATGCTAGAAGAAGAGAGTAGTGAGCTTTCTAAATAGTGCAGTATAGTAGAGGCTGGAGGGAAAAGATGTGTATCTTTCTTTTGTCCTGTTACACATGAGTAACACAGATTTATGTTTTGCTTTTACTATTAATATTCAAGATTGTTCCTGTTAAGTGAAGGTTTATTTTGCTTCATACTATAAACGTATCAGTAACATAGCTCTCACATTCATAGCTGTTTAAGCAATTTGGAAGTTACGGTTTTGGTATTAATAAAACAAAATCATACACCGTTCATATTTTCTCTATAATTCAGAACTAGATAACATGGTAACAGAGAAGGGATTTTGATATGAATCTTAAAGAACTCCACAGTAAACTAGTTGACACCGTAATATAATGAGAAAACAAAGTAAAAACGGAAATGTAAAAGTTGCCTAATTCTTGGGGTTTGCCTTATTCCTTTTCTTAATATAAATAAAGGATGGTTGGATTTATTTAGGTTATTAAAAACTGCTGTTAGTTTGTTTTATTCTAGTGTACTTCATATTCTGTTATTGACTACATCAAAAAAACTCCTCTGATTGGAGAGTGGTGTTTTCTGGGTTTAAAAAAATCATATGAAATGCAGTGATCAATATAAGCCAGAATGAGCTCACTAAAATCCTTTTTGAAACAAGGCTGCTAAATTTAAAAACTTTCCATAGGCTTTTATTGTTTCAGATATCTTCGAGATGTGGTAATTGTGTTTCTTAATATATCATTAGGAAAATTAAAAATTAATAATATTGTGTAAAAACCCATATTATGGTAACTGCCATTCATTACTCAGTATTTCCTACTTAGTATGCCTTATTTTTTCATTTTTATAATTTTATTTTACTTTAGGTGCATACTATAGCTGCCATTTCTCCCCATGCTATCCCCCCACCCTCCCCTAACCCCCCTCAACTGTCCCCAGTGTGTGATGGTCCTCTCCCTGAGTCCACATGTTCTCCTTATTCAACGCCCACCTATGAGTGAGAACATGCGGTGTTTGGTTTTCTGTTCTTGTTTCAGTCTGCTGAGAATGATGGCTTCCAGACTCATCCAGGTCCCTACAAAGGACACCAACTCATCATTTTTTACGGCTGTGCAGTATTTCACAGTGTATACGTACCACATTTTCTTTGCCCAGCCTATCGTTGATGGGCATCTGGGTTGGTTCCAGGTCTTTGCTATTGTACACAGGGCAGCAATGAACATACGTGTGCACTGTCTTTATAGTAGAATGATTTATAGTTCTTTGGGTATATACCCAGTAATGGGATTGCTGGGTCAAATGGAATTTCTATTTCTAGATCCTTGAGAAATCGCCACACTGTGTTCCACAATGGCTGAACTAATTTACACTCCCACCAACTGTGTAGGAGTGTTCCTATTGCTCCACATCCTCTCCAGCATCTGTTTGTCTCCAGACTTTTTAATGATTGCCATTCTAACTGGCATGAAATGTTATCTCAATGTGGTTTTGATTTGAGTTTGTCTAATGATGAGTGATGATGAGCATTTTTTCCTATGTTTGTTGGCCTCATATGTGTCTTCTTTTGAAAAGTATCTGTGCATATCCTTCACCCACTTTGGGGTTGTTTTTTTTTTTTTTTTTTCTTATATATCTGTTTTAGTTCTTTGTAGATCCTGGATATCACCCCTTTGTCCAGTGGGTAGATTGCAAAATTTTTTCCCATTCTGTTGGTTGCTGGTTTGCTCTAATGATGGTTTCTTTTGCTGTACAGAAGCTCTGAATTTTAATTAGATCCTATTTGTCTATATTGGCTTTTGTTGCCATTGCTTTTGTTGTTGTAGTCATGAAGTCCTTGCCTATGCCTATGTCCTGGATGGTTCTGCCTACATTTTCTTCTAGTGTTTTTATGGTATTAGGTTTTATGTTTAAATCTGAATCCATCTGGAGTTAATTTTAGTGTAAGGTGACAGGAAGGGGTCCGGTGTCTGCTTTCTGCACATTGCTAGCCAGTTTTCCCAACGCCATTTAATAAACATGGAGTTCTTTCCCCATTTCTTGTTTTTATCGGGTTTGTCAAAGATCAGATGATGGTAGATGTGTGGTGTTGCTTCTGGGGCCTCTGTTCTGTTCCATTGGTCCATGTCTGTTTTGGTACCAGTACCATGCTGTTTTGATTACTGTAGCCTTGTAGTATAATTTGAAGTCCAGCAGTGTGATGCCTCCAGCTTTGTTCTTTTTACTTAGGACTGTCTTGGCTATGCAGGCTCTCTTGTGATTCCATATGAAGTTTAAAGTGTTTTTTTCTAGTTCTGTGAAGAAGGTCATTGGTAGCTTGATGGGGATAGCGCTGAATCTATAGATTACTTTGGGTAGTATGGCCATTTTCACAATATTAATTATTCCCAACCATGAGCATGGAATGTTTTTCCATCGTTTGTGTCCTCTGTTATTTCATTGAGCGGTGGTTTGTAGTTCTCCTTGAAGAGGTCCTTGACTTCCTTTGTTAGTTGTATTCCTAGGTATTTTATTCTCTTTGTAGCTATTGTGAAAGGGAGTTTGCTCTTGATTTGGCTCTCTGTTTGTTATTGATATATAGGAATGCTTGTGATTTTTGCAATTGAATTTTGTATCCTGAGACTTTGCTGAAGTTGCTTATCAGTTTGAGAGGATTCTGGGCTTAGACAATGGGTTCTTCTAGATATACAATCATGTCATCTGCAAATAGGGACAGTTTGACTTCCTCCTTTCCTAATTGAATACTCTTTATTTCTTTTTCTTGCCTGATTGCTCTGGCTAGAACCTCCAGTACTGTATTGAATAGGAGTGGTGAGAGAGGGCATCCTTGTCTAGTGCCTGATTTCAAAGGGAATTCTTCCAGCTCTTGCCCGTTCAGTATGATGTTGGCTGCGGGTTTGTCATCTATAGCTTTTATGATTTTATGATACACAGCATCGATACCTAGTTTATTGAGCGTTTTTAGCATGAAGGGCTGTTGAATTTTGTTGAAGACCTTCTCTGCATCTGTTGAGATAATCGTGGTTTTTGTCTTTGGTTGCATTTATGTGATGGATTATGCTTATGGATTTGCATATGTTGAATCAGCCTTGCATCCCTGGGATGAAGCCTACTTGGTTGTGATGGATAAGCTTCTTGATGTGCTGTTGCAGTCTGTTTGCCAGTATTTTATTGAAGATTTTTGCATCGATGTTCATCATGGATATTAGCCTGAAGTTTTCTTTTTTATTTGAGTCTCTGCCTGGTTTTGGTATCAGGATGATCATGGTCTCATAAAATGAGTTAGGGAAGATTTCCTCCTTTTGTATTGTTTGATATAGTTTTAGAAGGAGTGGAACCAGCTCCTCTTTGTATGCCTGCTAGAATTCAGTATGCCTTATTTTTATAGACAGTACTTACACCCCAAAATTCCTACATGATAGGGTTTAGCAGCCTCACTTCGATATGAATAAACTGCAAATATCTAAAAGTTCATAGGCTTGTAATTGACACAGCTGGGACTAGATCTCTGGCCTGGATTCATCTAGAGCCCACATTTTTCCATTCCTCTCAGCCTAAGCCAGACTTTGTGTCTTTTAATTCATTTTTCCTCCCACTGCCCAAACTGTTTATCAGAGCATTAAAAGGACACAGTACCCAAAGCACTTCTTTGGAATATATAACTAGAGCAATAATAATGCTGAATACATGACTAGTATAAATTAAGAAAAGAAAAGATAATATTCACTGACAGTATGATCATCTACATATTCAACATCAAATAACCTGATAAGATCAGGAGCTCCACAAATCATCCTGCACTTCCCTTTCCCCATAGAAATTAAATATGCTCAAAGCAAAGTACATAATACGTTAAATCTGGCTGTTGAGGCAAAAGAATAGATCAGTGTGTTGTTTTGACTGATAATTCACCACTTGTCCTAGGCCTCCCGGCTTGTGGTACAGCTTCCCCGTCTCATACAAAACCTGGGACAGGGAGCCATTGTCTGCAAGGTTTGCAGTAGGGAACCTGTTCAATAATTTGCAGTTGTGTGACATTTCCCAGCAGTCAAAGAGAAAGGAAGATGAGAACCCCCATCAATGAGGATTCTGGAGACTAATGCCTCCGAATATAGGGGTCACTGAGAGACCAGGCCCTGCCTACTCTCAGATCTAGAAGGCCCAAGGTATAGCTGTAAGCTAAAATTTCTCTATTTATGTAAGGCTCTCAGGTATATAAGAGTCCTGATCTAAGGGTGGTGTGTTCTGGTTAGTGGGAAGAGGATACCAGACTCTGAAATCTCTCAAGATGAGGACTCTGAATGAATTATGAGGAATGATCCACCCAGAAGAGTAGGGGCTCCTAAAACTTTATTTTTCTTTCTGCCTTGGCTGGCCATAGTCAGGACTATCTGGTTGAACTTCCCCCTTGTTTTCCCTAGGGCTTCTACTAGTACTTCACGGAGATAAAGGCTTTGATCTCATGGCAGTAGCTCTGATTCTGCTCATGAAGGAGATCCTAACAAGCCTGCATTGGATTTAAGGTGAGGACAAGGGTAGCCAACGAGTAGCACCCTGACTTCCCTCTCTGGTTTCTCAGTAAAGGGCAAGCTTTGGCTTGAGGCTGACAGACTCAGGTTAGTAGAGGAAGGACTTCCACATCCCCCAATCAATGTTAGAAACCTGAGTGAGAATTGAGGTAGCCACTGACTCCAAAGCAGTGGAAAAGGATTCTGACCCTGCTGTTATTCCTCAGAAGATCCTGAATCACTGTGGCCAGATGTGGCTGTCCCTAACTTCCAATTTTGACATTCCAGGAAGATATGGCCTTGGTCTGAAGAGTGTGGCCTTAAGTACACAGCAGTGTGGAAGGTGGAGTTTCAGATTTGGTTACGTAGGAGTCAAGTTAAAGACACTGAGGGAGGATAGAGGAGACCACTCATCCCAGAACAGAGGGAATGCACAGTGCCTTGTCCCTATTGTCAGACCTATGAGGACCAGGGCAGAGCCATCAGGCTAAAGTGCTTGGTCTGAGGCTGGTCATCTCATCATAGAGAATGTTATCAGCTTGAGCCAGGAGTCAGGGCAAGGATGATGAGGAAGGAGCAGAACATGGAGCATAACAATGGAGGCAGCACATCATCTCTCCCCTACTGTTAGTCCTGGGAGATTCGGGGAGAAATGTCAGGCAGAGCAAAAGCACCCCTCAATTCCTTCTCAGGGTGACAGGGAAATGAGGGCCTTATTGAGAGTTGGACAGTAACGGGTCAAGAAAGGGAGAAATTGTGAGCACTGTCATGAGTCAAAATGAAGAATCTGAGCGAGAACTGGTGAGGCCAACCATCATGAGGCCTCAAAGTGCCCACCACAGCTTTCTGTCTTGGGAGAGTACAGGCAGGTATGGCCATATAAGGCTGCCCTGCTTTTACTCTACTAGGTCATGGAGAATTCTGGGCCTAGCTATGAGGAAATGCCCTCCGGTCAAAGAATAGAGGAGCTGTAGGTCCACCTAGGAGTCAAATTGAGGACCCTGGGTGGAGACCAAGGTGATCACACTCCTTCCCCACAATAGAAGGGGCAATAAAATGTCCAGCCCCCATCCTGGCTTTCAGCATTTCAAACCCCATAGCAGGACGGTCAGGTAGAGGCTTCCCCAGTGTTTTATGCCGGTCTAAGGGAGGTGAGATCCTTATTAAGAATGTGAAGCCAAGATAGCGTGGAAGAGGGGTTCCAGGCCCTATGCAGAGCCAAGATGAGAACTCAGAATAAGATCTGAAAATATAGTGATCCCAAGACAGAAAGGATCCCCTACAGTTGTCACCCCTGACAGTGGAGGTAGGCTGAGGCACCCCTTTACTTTTTTGGGTTCCAGGGGGATTTGAAGTGTGAACATCAGAGCAGCACAGGAAAGAGGTACCAGGCCCTGACAACAATTAGCATAATAATCCTGAATGTCAACTGAAATTACTCCCCAACCCCAAAACACAAAGAATCCCATAGTCAGTCCCTGCTCCACCCCAGTAGGTCCCAAGCTGGGCTGTCAAGCTGTAGCCTAAGATTCACCCTAACTTGCTTCATGGGGTTCTCAGAGGACAGGCTGCCTGGGAGAACAAGTGCCCCGTGGGCTCTTAGAGCAGCGATCTCACAGAAACCTGGATTGGCAGCCAAGGTGGTCACTCCCTGCTGACGGTGCTCACACTATTTCATTCTACCACCAGGTGTCTGTCTCAGCAGCCATCCTATTCACACTTCTGTCTGCTGTCCCTGCCCATAGTCATTTCTTGGGGTCAGAAGAGTAAGTTCCACACTCATGAGAAATGCCACTAGGGTCTCCAGGGTGCTCATTTCACTGCAGGAGAGGAGGAGTCCCTCTCCTCCTTTTCTCCTGTTTTGAGGAATGCTCCTCAGATCTATCTTGCTACTGACATTCTCCAGGAGGCTCAGAGGGCCGCCTTCCTCATCACTACTTCTGTAGATGTTTCATACACAAGATCTGATGAAGATGCCAAGAAGCAAAATGAGGAAAAGCCAAGCACCTCTCCAGCAGCAGCCTATACTTGGACTCACACAGCGACCTTCTATTCAGTATTCCTGCTAGAGTAGTGTAAAATAAAAGAGCCCTTTACAATCAGCATTGCTGAATGCTGTTAACAAAACAGCCATTTCAATGCTTCTTTCAGTAGACTGGATATTCCCAACAATAGGATTCTGAGTGGTGATAAAGGGTTTCTTAAAGTGGTATCTTGATGATGCTCCTGGAAATAAGCTTCATGAAGGTTAACTGCACCACAAAAGAGATCTGAACATTTCTGAATAAGATTTGGGTATATGCTGGGAGAATGACTTCATTTATGAAGAGTCCAGAAAATAATTTGGTACAGAAAAGTACCTAGAGTATCAGCAGGTGTACAACAGAGATCTTCTGCACTATGGATTCCTGTGGAATCCAAGAGCCTGTGCTGAAACCAGCAACATGAAAAACCGATGACTTTTGGCCAAAGTCAATGATATCTTCCAGGAGTTTCTTCTCATCCCTTTATATAAGGATTTGAGACAGGAGGAAGAGCAAGCCTAAGGAATGGATGTAGCCAGAACTGAGGTTAATGCCATGGCCAGTGCATATTCTGGGGCTACAAACAGCAGTTTCTCCCATGTCAAGTGAAGCTTGAGGGAGATTTTTCACCCTTTTGAAAAGTAATGCAGTTAATGTTCTAATTAGTAGAGGACCTAGGCAGGACTGGAAGAAATATAGTTTATATCTTGGTTGCATTTATGTTCTATGTGAATAACTGGGTTTTTGTTTTCAATTATTGTTTTATTTTATTTATTTTTTCCTTCCAACTTTTATTTTAGGTTCAGGGGATGCATGTGCAGAATTTGTATATGGGTAGATTGCAACTTGCTGTGGTTTGATGTACAAATTATTTTATCACCTAGGTAGTAAGTATAGTACCCAACAGGAAGTTTACAATCCTCATCCTCCTCCCACCCTTCCCCGTCAAGAAGAGTCCAGGGTTTAACATTCCTTGTGTCTATGTTTACTCAATGTTTAGCTTCCACATGTGAGTGAGAACATGTGGTATGAGGTTTCCTGTTCCTGTGTTAATTTGCTTAGGATAACGATCTCCAGTTGCATCCGTGTTACAGCAAAGGACCTGCTTTTGACCATTTTTATGGCTGTGTAGTATTTCATGATGTATATGTGGCACGTTTTTTTTTATCCCATTCACTATTGATGGGCATTGAGGTGGATTCCGTGTCTTGGCTATTGTGAAAAGTAATGTGATAAACATATGCATGCACGTCTCTCTATGATAAAAATGCTTTATATTCCTTTGGGAGTATACCCACTAATGGGATTGCAGGATCAAATGGCAGACTCTGTTTTAAGGTCTTTGAGAAATGTCCAAACTGCTCTTCACAGTGGCTAAAATAATTTACATGCCCACTAGCAGTGGATAAGTGTTCCCTTTTCACCGCAACATCACCAGCATTTACTTTTTTCATTTTTAAATCATAGTCATTCTAATTGGCATGAGATGGTATCCGATTGTGGTCGTGATTAGCATTTCTCTAATGATTGGTGATGTTGAACATACACAAATCAATAATGCGATTCATCACATAACCAGAAGTAAAAGCAAAAACTATATGATCATCTTAACAGATACAGAAAAGGATGTTGATAATATTCCACATCTCTTCATGTTAAAAACCCTCATCAGACAAGGCATCAAAGGAAGATACCTCAAAATAATAGAGCCATCTATGACATACCCACCGTCAACATCATACCAAATATGCAAAAGCTAAAAGCATTGCCTTGAGAACTGGAACAAGACAAGGATGCCCACTCTTGCCAGTCCTATTCAATATTGTTCTGGAAGTTCTAGCCAGAGCAATCAGGAAAAAAGAAATAAAGAACTAGATAACCAAATCAGAAGAGAGGAAGTCAAACTATCTCTCTTTGCAGATGATATGATTCTATACCTAGAAAACGCCATAGTCCTTTCCAATAGCTCCTAGACCATATAAACAACTTTAGTCTAGTTTTAGGATACAAAATTAATGTAGAGAAATCAGTAGCATTTCTATATACCAATAATGTCCAAGCTGAGAGTCAAACAAAAAATGTAATGCTATTCACAAGAGCCACAAAAAGACTAAAACACCTACCTATACATCTAGCCAGGGAGGGCAATGACCACTACAATGAAAATTACAAACCACTGCTCAAAGAAAGCAGAGACAACACAAACAAATGGTAAAGCATTTCATGTTCATAGACAGAAAGAATTAATATTGTTAAAATGGCCATTCTGCCCAAAGCAATTCACTAATTCAATGATATTCCTATCAAACTACCAACAACAGTTTTCACATAATTAGAAAAAAATCCAAAATTCATATGGAGCCAGAAAAGGGACCAAATAGCCAAAGCAATTCTAAGCAAGGAGACCAAAGCCAGAGCTCTGACACTACGTGACCTCAAATTATACTACAAAGCTGCAGTAACCAAAACAATGCAACTCGTAGCAAAACAAGGCTACAGTAACCAAAAAAGCATGCTGCTGGTAGCAAAAAAGACACACAGACCAATAGAACAGGTTAGGGAATCCCAGAAATCCAGCCATATACCTACAACCATCTGAGCTTCCACAAATTCTACAATAACAAGCAATGGGGAAAGGATTCCTTATTCAATAAATGGTGCTGGGATTACTGGCTGGCCATATGCAGAAGAGTGAAACTGAACACCTTTTATACCATATTTAAAACTCAACTCAAGATGGATTAAAGGCTTAAATGTAAAACCTAAAACTATAAAACCCTTGAAGAAATTCTAAGAAATACCATTGTGGACATAGTCCCCAGCAAACATTTCATGATGAAGACACCAAAAGCCACTGTAACAAAAATAACAACAACAAAAATAGATCAAAAAAAAAAAAAAAAGCAGAAAGAGAAAAATAGATAAAAACAAAAAAATAGACAAAAGTTATATAAAAATAAAGAAAATTAGCCAAATTACCAAAAATAGACCGAAAAGAATCCATAAACAAGTATGATCTAATTAAACCAAAAAGCTTCTGCACAGTCAAGGAAAGTATCAACAGAACAAACAGACAACCTAAAGAATGAGGGAAAATCTTTGCAAACTATGCATCTGACAATGTCTAATATCCAGAATCTACAAGGAATTTAAAGAAATATACAAGCACAAAACAACTCCAATAAAAAATGGGTAAAGGACTTGAACAGACACTTCTCAAAAGACGACATACAAGTGACCAATAAATACATGTGAAAAATGCACTTTTATGTATTTAGGTATCAGTTAAAATATTTTTATCTTACATCAAAGCTTTATTTGCTATTTTCACAGTCTGCAAGCAGTATCTTTGTACATGCAAAGGTCATCCTGTTTCATAGCAGTTAACTTGATTTCAAATTGCTCTTTTGATTTTCCACCTGCGTAATATAACTTCTTTATAGTTAAAAATTATTTTAAAAACTTGTAGGCATACAATAATGGGTGGGTCTATAAAGCTTCATTTCTAAACATCAAAAATATACTTTTTTGTAGGTGAGTGGGATTGGATAAAGTGCCTCTTGCTTGTTCTCCTCAAAACTCCTAGAGCTTGTAAATATATAAAGCAATTTCAAGAACACCAGCAGGTAGAAAGCTTAAAATTCCTATACACAGAACTTGAGTTCCTTTTCTGTCATGACTCAAACAGGAATCTCAGGAAGCAATTCATAAGAAAGGTTAGAAAAATATATACTGTGTGTGTGTGTGTATACATACACATAAATATTATATATTTTACATATTTTAATTCCTCTCACCCCATATTGCAAAGAATTTTGAAGATCATAATAATCTGGGAAGTGCATGACTGTGTGTGTGTGTGTGTGTGTGTGTGTGTGTGTGTGTACACATAAATATACATAATACCACC
The DNA here is from genome assembly GCF_049354715.1 of Callithrix jacchus. NCBI lineage: Eukaryota > Metazoa > Chordata > Mammalia > Primates > Cebidae > Callithrix > Callithrix jacchus. The sequence goes on from NC_133524.1 coordinate 26,958,165, forward strand.
ATGCCTGGATAATTTTTAAAAATATGTTTATATATACATATATATAACATTTCCACTCCCCTCACCCCATCTTACAAAGCATTGTGAAGATCATAATAATCTGAAAAGCACATGACTTATAAGATATTAGATTAATTTAGGAAACAACACTGTATAAAATATCTTCGATGACACAATATATTATTTTTGTGATCCCCCTATTTACAGGATCTATAAGGTTATGTAGAATAAGATAATTTAAGAGCTCAAATTCCTTCCAAACCAGCGTAACTTTTAGTAGGCTGGATGCCACCAGGGTTGTCAAGAAAGTGCCCATCAGAATCATGGAAGATGTTACGGCATCAAGTGTGACCGTAACTACGTACAGAGACTCTGGAAGGGCAAAGGGGAGAGACTGAGAAGTATTAATTTTAAGGATTATTTCTTGACAGAAATCTCCAGCTGATTTCCCAGAGCAAAGAAACTGATCTTCTGTCCTCCTCCCTGCAGGAACTCCCCCAGAAAAAAAGAGAAAATTCTAAAGCCTGGTGGGAAAAGGAAACATAGACTGGCAAAGACTCAGAACAATCATGCCTACTGCCTCTCTACCTGGCTTTAAGCTACCAGAGGTTTGGCTGGTGCAGAATTCTAACAGACTTTCTAGCAGTTTCTCAGAGCAGAGCAGAGCAGAGCAGAGCAGAGCAGAGCAGAGCAGAGCAGAGCAGAGCAGAGCAGAGGTTTGCTACTCCCTAAGGGCATCTGGCCAAGGCAGATCCCCTTCCTAATGTAGAGTGGGTTCTGCTTGCTTCAGGTGGCTTCCTCTATCTCGATTCTGTTCCTTTTACCCCATGGAATCATGATGCCATAGGACTTTTATTTTCATGTTTTAGCACATGGCAGAGGGAAAAGGCACATTCAGAGGCTAGAGGATGTCTCTCTATCACTTGAGATTTGGCATGGGTTCAACATATTAATTGTGGGGAAAGGTAATTTCCCAGTGGATAGTGCCTTTCTTTTACTTTCCAACTCTTCTGAAAGTTCACCCTGAAATGCTGGTTTACACAAAGACCAACAACTAATCTGGCTTCCTGTATTAAAGAACAGGGCTGGGTGGTTGGGACTGCAGACATCCAGTGGGACATGAAGAAACTAGTAAGAAAGAGATTGAAGTGATAGCCCTCATCCTGGGTAGAACAGTCTTCCACACAGACCTGAGCCACCTTTAAGAAGTGTTTGGTTTGGAGGTGAACCAACCTATATCTGCGGATTTTTACTTTGTTGTTGCTATTGTTTGAGACAGGGTATCTCTTCCATTGTCTAGGCTGGAGTGCAATGGCTTGATCACGGCTCACTGCAGCTTAGACTTCCTGGGCTCAAGTGGTCCTCCCACCTCAACCTCCCAATCAGCTGGGACTACAGGTATACACCACCACGCTTAGATAATTTTTGAAAATATTTTTAATAGAGACAGGGTTTTGCTATGTTGCCCAGGCTGGTCTTGAACTCCTGGGCTCAAGGGATCCTCCTAAGTCATCCTCCGAGTGTTCTGGGATTACAGGCATAAGCCACACTGCCCAGCTGGATTTCTACTTTTGAAATTATTCGTAGGTTCCAGAGCAATCTCTGGCCATCATGATGAATATTTTATTTATTCTTTATTTTTTATTGCGTTTTAGGTTTTGGGGTACATGTGCAGACCATGTAAGATAGTTGCAGAGATACACACATGGCAGTGTGTTTTGCTGCCTTCCGCCCCTTCACCCACATTTGGCATTTCTCCCCATGCTATCCCTCCCCAGCTCCCCCGCGCTGTCCCTCCCCTATTCCCCCCAATAGACCCCAGTGTGTAGTACTCCCTTCCCTGTGTCCATGTGTTCTCATTGTTCATCACCCGCCTATGAGTGAGAATATGCGGTGTTTCATTTTCTGTTCTTGTGTCAGTTTGCTGAGAATGATGTTTTCCAGATTCATCCATGTCCCTACAAAGGACACGAACTCATCATTTTTGATTACTGCATAATATTCCATGGTGTATATGTGCCACATTTTCCCAGACCAGTCTAGATGAATATTTTATGTATTTATTTATGTGTTTGGTTTAGAAACAGGATCTCGATCTGTGGCCCAGGCTGGAGCACTGTGACAGGATGATGGTTCACTGCACCGTCGGATCCCCGGGCTCATGTAATGTTCCTAACATGCCCTTCCAAGTAGCTAGGGGTGCAAGTGCATGCCACCTTGCCCACCTGATTGTTGTTTTCTATTTTCTGTAGAGATGGGGGGTCTTGGCCAGTCTGCTCTTGAACTTCTGGCCTCAAACAATCCTCCCACCTCAGCCTACCAAAGTACAGGGATTACAGGTATAAGCCACTGAGCCTGGTCTGAAAAAATTAAAAGGATGTATCAACAATGCAGCTATCAGCACCAGGTAGGAATAGCTGAAGACTACTTTAAAGAAATCAGACTAAGGATTTTCCCAAATCTCTTGCTCAGCCTCTTAGGTTTAGAACCTCAGATGTATGCCTAATTCTATTTGCACTCCTTACCAATATCTAAATTCAATCTCACTTCCCCAGATGCACAAAGAAAACTCATTTTTCTGAAGGTATACGGCTTGGCTTGTCCTCCAGAAAAATATTCTCACTTGATTGTTATTTCCCTGATTCCTGGAAAACCTGAAGTTGTCAGTTCAGCTTCACTCAAAACTCCCAACATCCCAAACACCATGAGGTTACTCTTTTACCAGAATTTCTTTTTTGGCACTGAGTAATTCTCTACAATATTGATTTTTGAGGGCTCACCATAGAATTTCACAGGCCAAAGACCTCTAGCTCATTAAACAAGAAACCAAGAGCAACAGTATCTGCTGGAGAGGAAAACAAGGCAGATATACCAGAAGACCAGCTGTGAAAATGCTAATGTGCAAAAGGGGGAAAGAGAGATACTCTACATGCATAAGATTTTACACTCTGTGTATGTTTTCATTTAAGGTGATCCAAAGGCCTACGTGAGAAGGATTGGATAGAGAGAAAGTGACTTCTTGGTGCACAAAAGTTTAAAGTGTATTAAATTAGTTTAAAAGATTTCCAGACTCCTTGATGCAAACATGAGAAACTAGAGTATAACCCCAGCACCTTACCCAGTTTAAAAACATAGGAAATAAATAACCTGACAAAAACAAGCAATGGGGAAAGGATTCCCTATCTATAGCTGGTTTTGGGAAAACTGGCTAGCCCTATGCAGAAAGCTGAAACTGGATCCCTTCCTTACACTTTATACAAAAATCAACGCCAGATGTATTAAAGATTTAAACATAAGACCTAAAACCATAAAAACCCTAGAAGAAAACCTAGACAATACCATTCTGGACATAGGCATGGGCAAGGACTTTATGACTGAAACACCAAAAGCAATGGCAAAAAAAAAGCCAAGATAGATAAATGGGATCTAATTAAACTTAAGAGCTTCTGCACAGCAATGGAAACTATCATTAGAGTGAACAGGCAACCTACAGAATGGGAGAAAGTTTTTGCCATCTACCCATCTGACAAAGGGCTAATATCCAGAATCTACAAAGAATCCAAAGAACTTAAAAAAAATTACAAGAAAGAAACCCCCCCCCAAAAAAATCAAAAAGTGGGCAAAATATATGAACAGACATTTCCCGAAAGGAGACATTTACCCAGCCAACAAACATAAAAAAAAAAGACCATCATCACTGGTCATTAGAGAAATGCAAATCAAAACCACGATGAGATACCATCTCACCCAGTTAGAATGGTGATCATTAAAAAATCAGGAGACAGCATATGCTGGAGAGGATGTAGAGAAATAGGAACACTTTTACAATGTTGGTGGGAGTGTAAATTAGTTCAACCATTGTGGAAGACAGTGTGGCAATTCAAGGATCCAGAACTAGAAACACCATTTCACTCAGCAATCCCACTTACCAGGTATATAAGCAAAGGATTACAAATCATTCTATTATAAAGACACATGCACAAGTATGCTTAATGTGGCACTGTTCACAATAGGAAAACTTGGAACCCACATAAATGTCCATCGGTAGCAGACTGAATAAAGAAAATGTGGCACATATACAACATGGAATACTATGCAACCATAAAAAGATGGGTTCATGTCCTTTGCAGGGAAACCATCATTCTCAGCAAACTAACACAAGAAGAGAAAACCAAACACTGCACATTCTCTCTCATAAGTAGGAGTTGAAAAATGAGAATACATGGACACAGGGAGGGGAATATCACACACTGGGGCCTCTTGGGGGCTGGGGGCTGGGGGCTGGGGAGGGATAGCATTAGGCAAAATACCTAATGTAGATGACCGGGTGATAGATGCAGAAAATCACCATGAAACATGTATACCTATTTAACAAATCTGCACGTTCTGCATAGGCACCATGAGGCTTTTGCTCTCATAAATGGATAAATCCATTGTCTAAGATGGTATCAAGTTATCTCTCCAACCCGAAGGAAAGACAGACAGAATCCAAGTAAAGAAGCCAGAGTCAAAATATCCCATGTACGCTATAAATATATATACCTTATAGATATTTCCATAAATATTCAAAACAACCACTAGAAGTATCCTTTTTGTTTGAGATGGAGTCTCACTCTCTGGCCCAGGCTGGGGTGCAGTGGCACAATCTCGGCTCAGTACAACCACCGCTTCCTGGGTTCAAGAAATTCTTCTGCCTCGGCCTCAAAAGCAGCTGATATTATAGGCATTTGCCACCACACCCAGCTAATATTTGTATCTTTAGTAGAGTAGGGGTTTGGTTATGTTGGCAAGGCTGATCTGGAACTCCTGACCTCAGGTGATCCGCCTGCCTCGGTCTCCCAAAGTGCTGGAATTACAAGCGTGAACCACCGCCCCCTGCCAGGAATGTCTTGCAAAATGGTCCAATTAACCTGGAAAGCCACTACATCAAAATTGTAGGAAAACACGAAATGTATCTTCAAAAAAAATTAACTGAAGCAGTTCACAGATTAATCAAATTCCTAAATGGCCACAGGGAACTTATTCACCACTATCTTTGGGAATGACAAGAATGGAAACTATTATTAAGCAAGGTGAAACCTTTGAACACACATACATGAGGCCTCCAAATACCAAGGGTAGGGTGGGTTACAGGTTCCAGTAACTTTCCATGAGTAGCCAAAGCTCAAGCTACAGGACTCAGGGTGGGAGGGGCCATGCAGTCGCCGACCATGGTGAAGCTCCGCCTACAGGACTCAGGGTGGGAGGGGCCCTGCCGTCACTGCCCAAGGTGGAGCTCTGCCTACAGGACTCAAGGTGGGAGGGGCCCTGCCGTCACTGTCCAAGGTGAAGCTCTGCCTACAGGACTCAGGGTGGGAGGGGCCCTGCAGTTGCTGACCATGGTGAAGCTCCGCCTACAGGACTCGGGGTGGGCGGGACCCTGCAGTCACTGTCCATGGTGAAGCTCCGCCTACAGGACTCAGGGTGGGAGGGGCCCTGCAGTCATTGTCCCAGGTGAAGCACCGCCTACAGGACTCAGGATAGGAGGGGCCCTACAGTTACTGTCCATGGCGATGAATGAAGCACAAACCCTCACTGTGGCACAGGTGATTGTATTACCTGCGGGAAATAGAAGATTTACTACCCATCCTCAATCGCACCTCCAAGAGAGGAAAGTAGTAGTAAAGGGAGATAAGGGAGGAAAAAGAGATGGGAAGACACATGGAGATTCATGGAGAAGTAGCCAGAGAGGACAGATATGTTTTCACAGCATTTGCAAATAATATATTTACTAAGAAAGGCTTTCACCACTCGGGAAGTCAGGGTGGTGCACATATGCCTCCCAATTCCATACCTAGCCCATGATTTGCAGGGAAACTTTAGAAAACTCTGCCTGAAAACCTCTCAGAAACCATGGGCTGCCCTATGAGCAGTCAAAGCATGTTCTTCACCTAAGAGTATATTCCAGGCAAGGCTGGCATAAAGTTTATAGCAACTCTGAACATGGCGGGTGCCCACCCAAGCCTATCTTAGCGTATCTTAGTTATGTGCTAGGGCCTTGAGCTTCAGAAGTGGAAGAGGCTGGTGATGAGGGCTTCTAACAAGCACAGAGAAGTGTCTGGAGACCCTGAGGTCTTCAAGAGTTCTCAAAATGAGCTTATAGCTGGCAAAGAAAAAAAATGATACAAGGCAAGGCTTACACTTCATCATCTAGCATCCAGCACTTCTGTCCAGAGACTCTGGTCAGAAAGGCTCTCCTCCAGAGAAGGGCTTTCAATGACACTGTTTGTATCTGCATTTGGACAGCAGAAAAAAAAAAAAAAAGGAAAAGAAAAAAAAACACACTTGGTTATGTGCAGTTAAGGGGAAGTGGGAGTAAATAAAATATGTATTAGTCCATTCTCACACTGCTATAAAGATACTAGCTGACATCCTGTAATTTATAACAGAAAGAGGTTTAATTAGCTTACAGTTCCACATGGCTGTGAAGACTTCAGGAAACTTACAATTGTGGCAAAAGGCAAAGGGGAAACAAGACACCCTCTTCACAAGTTTTTGGCATGGAGAGAAGTGCAAGCAGAAGAAATGCCAAGTGCTTATGAAACCACCAGCTCTCAGGAGAACTTACTCACCATCACCAGAACAGCATGGGGGAAAAGTGGCCCCATGAACCAATCACATCCCTCACTCGACACGTGGGGATTACTGGTCTCTCCCATGACATGTGGGGATTACAATTTGAGATGATATTTCAGTGAGGACACAAAGCCAAACCATCTCAGAAGAGGTGAGAAGAAACAAAAGTGTAGTAAAAATTACTCCCCATTTTTATGTTTGCTCTGCAGCAAATTTGAAATGGTTTCTTCATGTCAGCAATACAGGATGTACTCAAAAGATACTGATGACAAATATTTTCAGGGCAGGTATAATGATTGAGTGGCAAAGGCACTGGCCTTTTGGCTACAGTTCAGGAATATTAAGGTCATAAGGAAAAGGTCACCCCACAGAAATTAGAGTTCAAATGAAAATAAGCCAGGAATATATATACAAGGGTGACAACTGAAATTTTTAAAAAGCCTGGATAGAGATCACACAACCTGTTATGACTGAATACTTCAAAATGAACTATCCACTCATCTATCCTCTTTCCTTTAAAATCAAATCATGTATACAAATCAAGTTTCAAAGAGAACTGAATGAATTATTGCTTTATTGCCTTTGAATTGTCCCTTTAATGTTTACTTGACTTCAGAGCCGAAGTTCATAAATCATATGCGTCACATATTTATTACTGCTTACCAAGTATATTAGCCAGAGATTTTATATTTACAAAACAAATGTATAAACTTTCAATCATTTTATTGTGATCTAGAACATTGCAACATGGCAATGGACCGGGAATTTTCACAGATCTGGGAACAAACTCTGAATTGAAACAGTTATGGTCCAATAATAAATTTTTAAAGTCAATGTTGGTAATTTTTTGGTTGTCTTATTCTTTTGGCATCTCCTTTGTAAAATTAAAAAATCTATACCTGGATTTCTTAGCATATTCACAATTGTGTGAGAAACTAAATCACAATATATTATACATAGACATCTTATTCACTGTTTCTCTTATTCTCCAACTATTAATTTAGTATCTCTTATTTAGAGCTCCTCCTCATAATTCAGGCAACAGTAAGAGGAAGAAAAAGTAGACCAGCCCATTACCCAGAGACTTTTAGAGTCTATAGATGCTGTCATATAAGGAGGATGGTGGAACTTAAAGATGTAAATAAGTGATAAGAAACTATAACAAAGGAGTATACGTATAATAAATTATAAGAAAGGAGTAAGCAAGAGAGACGGTTTTAGATGAGAGCAGTCAAGTGTAAATACTCTGAAAGAATACAATTGGAAGCACTGGGACATGGCAAATTTTGTAAAGGTAAATTTAAGTTAGCTGGGATGGTGGTCTAGATGAGGCCATGACAACTGAGAACAGGGGACTGACCCTCAGACGGTGTATGTCAGAGATGAGAGACTAAAAACTGAAATGGAAAACTGCCCTTAACATATACTTTGGAATTATGTGTAAACCAGAGAGAATCTCCACCTGGGGCAGAAATGAAAAGTATCCTGTGCTCATGGTCCACCACAGGTCAACACAGTGCAAAAGTTAGGTGTTTTCTGCACATAATCTCCAAGGTGTTTCTGAAGAGTAGGGATGATATTTCCTTGAGATGTGATGTCCAGAGGCCACGGTGATGGCACTCTTCACTGGGCTGGGAGGGCCAAAGCCCACGCCATCAAAAAAAAAAAAAAAAAATAGGTTATCTTGAGTGTAATTGGCACTCTGCACTGGTCCGTGAGGGTCAGAGCCCACTCCAACAAAAAAAGTAGATTATCTTGAGTGTAACTGACTGAACTCTAGAGAGGGCTTGATTTTGGGTAGGGAGGAAATAAATAAAAATAGAGGTGATTTGGATGAACAAACACCTGGGAGGCAGTTTCTTTGTTCTTCATACAAAGTTTAGGACTTTTGGGTTGTATTCAGCTGGAAGAGACTTGCCCACTCAAAATTAAATAGGGAAAATTAACAATTTTACTTGCCAAGCATTATTTTATTTTTTCCAAAAATACTACATATTTTCTGACTTTTCAGTGATTTAAAACAATAAAACTTTATTGTGGTTTGTGTTGTTGTCTGGGGTAATAATAATCAGTAATGAATGTAATTCTTAAAAGATTACCTTTTCAGATGCCTTATAAACATTACATATATTCCAACAGTTCTACAAGATAGGGCTTATCAGGCTCATTTGCTCATGAAAACCTTGCAATTTCCTCAAGTTCACTGACTCCTAAGAGGCAGAGCTGGGACTAGACCCCTGGTCTGAACTAGTTTAAAGCTCACATTGTTCCACTCCACCCAGCCTGAGGCAGATCTTGTGTCTGTTCATTCAGTTTTCTTTTTATGATTCCAAAATGTATTTCAGGTGATAAAAATAAAGATCCTGTAGCCTAAGTACTATAAGCAGTCCTAATGAAGAAAGGTTAATATGAGAATAAATCCTGACTTGGGGACTGCATGTGGGCTTCATTTTCCTAGGATCCTGCTGCTTCTAGTCATAAGGTTCCTTGAGAGCTGACTCTGTCATGGGGCTGGCTTTTGTTTAGCTACAGCAATTCCTCTCATTACAGAACCCTTCCCCTGGGACTTCCTCAATGTGACCTCCTGTTCAAATATGGAACCTGACAAAAACCAATAACTAATTATATCATGTAACGTGAAATACACCTTTCACAACAGCAACAATATCCAAATTACATCTAATAAAAAATCAAATAGAAATGTACATGTTCATTAAGGAGACAGCCATAAAAATTTTCTGAAAGACTTAGGAAAAGGAAGTATCCAATAAAGGAGTATACCATATATATTTACTGTGGAGGGGAAATTGTAAAGATGTTGATTCTCCTTTAATTTTATACAGATTCATTGCCTCAAACCCAGGCTGTTCTTTCTCATGACCAAACTGAACCCTGGAAAAGTTAAAGGAAGAATTAAAAAAAAAAAAAAACAATATTAACAACAGCAAAACAACAAAAATGAGACCCCTGAGAAACAGTAATTTTGTACTGAACAAGAACTGGTGTGTGGGCAGGTAGGGGCATGTGGTGAACTAGTGACAGGTATGAACACTACAATAGAGGGAGACAACAGAATTGGCTAGAGGCAAAGTTTTAAAATATTGGTCTTTGCTTCCTTCGTTGTGCCATGGTTCAATGCATTTTTTTTTTTCCTGCTTCACTAAAGGAAATTCAGTCGGGAACTCAGACCTCATGTGCCAGTTCCATGGGGTAATACTGGGACAGCAAAAACATTTGGATAGGCTGAAGAAGTATGAACCCAGACAATGTGCTAATAGTTCCTAAAACCTCTTTAGTGGAGGAGGACTGGCCTTTAAATTCATACTATTTTAATATAATATAAAGAATGGACTAAATGAGAATACCAAATACTGCAGTGAGTCATGAATGTAATATTTGGTATTCTAGTTTAGTCCATTCTTTATATTATATTAAAGATATATACGTACCACCTGATAGTGGTACAAATTCATTTATGAAAATGTTGAATACAGACACTGATGACAGCCAAGAGAGAGATCCCAGACATAGCTGCCAGGCTAAGAAGTCCCCTCACTTTCTCCTTAGGAATTGTACAGGACATAGCCAGAGGAAGGGGATGGATTCATATGAGAAAATGGAGAAAACCAAGACCCTGCCAGCAGTCAATGTGAGGACCCTGAGTGAGGAGTGAGGGGCTCCACAGCTCAGAAGAGACAAGAGTGGCCCCAGAATCTCCCTTCTTCTTCAATCTTGCATCACAACTTAATAGCAGCAGCCAGGTCTAGGATGCCCCAGGCAGTAGTGGTCAGGTGAGGTATAACTGAATTACACATGAGGAGTCTCAAGAAGTTGAAGTCTAGTGTGAGAGGGTGTCCTCAAGTCAGTAGAGGGCGCATGGCAAGAATGAAGTCAAGACACTCAGTGAGGGCTGAGGGCAAACTCCATTCCGGAAGAGGGGCTGCCACAGAGCCCCTCCCCTACTGTCAGTCTTGGAAGGTCCCGCCATGGCTTCCGGTCTTGGACTCTAACTTTTTTCCTACTCTGGGCTGTGGGGAATGAGATCCTTGGTCTCCAGTCGAATGATTTACCTCAACAGACAGAGAAGTCCAAGCATCCACAAAGAGCCCCTGAAAAAACTTTATGTGAGTTCTGTGGAATCTGCTGTGCGCACAGAACACCGGGGAGAGTGACAGAGCCCTGCCCCTACCGTTATGCTGGGAATACCAGGTGGGGGTGACCGGAAGTAGTTCCCCCTGACTTCCGACTAGAAAGGGGGCTGGGCCCGAAGCCTTCATCCGTAAAGTGCTGTGTCACCTCAGCGGCGTTCCAGATCTTCTCAGCTGTTTTGGTGGGTATCTTGACCTAAAACTTGGGGTGAATGCCCCGACGACCACAAACCCTTTCCCCCTAAAAAAAGAAAAAAAAAAAAAAAAAAAAAAAGCGGCTCCACAGAGCCGGTCCCTGAGGAGTCGGCAAGCATAGCCGCTAGGCCCAAAGTGCATTCACTTTTTCCGTCGGGTTGAAGAGCATGAAGGCCTCGGTCCAAGGCTGGTGGACTCAGGTCAGGAGGGAGAGAAATCTCAGGCACTCCATAGTCAAAAGAGAATCCTCCTTAAGATTGAGGGGACTCCATGCCCCAGAACGGGGTGACACCGAAGTCTGCTGCTGACGTCAGTATGGGGTCCCGGCAGGTCTCTAGAGACTGAAGTGCATTCTCACTTTGTTCCCGTCAGCGTCAGAGAAGTAGGGCCCTGGACGTAAGGAGATGGCAGCCGGTCAGCGAGGGTGATTTCCAGGTTGTGGGAAGAGTGAGGGCGAGGAGTCTGATTACCATGGGGACAATTCTCACTAAAACAGCAAGAGAATTCAAATGCTCCCACTGTTGTTGGCCATAGGCAGTCTGGGTGTCCTTGGAATGAAGTGTTGGGCAGAAGTGCTTCTTTATTTCCTCCTCATTAGTATTGTAAAAATTACTAGTGTCAATGTTAGAGCTGCAGAGGAGAATGGGCCTCTGGGTCTTGTCAATTTTTATGATGATCCTGAATATACATAGAGAGGATCAGACCCCTGAACAGAGGGGCCCCCATTGCCAGCCCCTGCTGTCACCTCAGTAAGCCCCAAAATGGGCTGTCATGCTACCGTCTAATACTCACTCTTAACTTCCTCCTGAGTTCGAAGGGCACAAACTTACCAGGAGAATAGGAGTCCTGTGAGTTCCTAGAGCAGTTGTTTCTCAAAAACCTGTAGAAGGGGCCCTGGTTAAAGCCAAGACGCTTGCTCTCTGGTGAAGGTGTCGATGTGATGCCATTCTCTCCCGTCCAGGTGCCAGCCTTCCTGCCCACACTCCTACCTGCTGTCACAGGCCAAAACCATCATGCCTCGGGGTCAGAAGAGTAAGCACCGTGCCCGTGACAAACGCCGAGAGACCCATGGTCAGCCTCAGGGTCTCACAGGTCCCCAGACCACTGTGGAAAAGCAAGAAGAGCCCCATTCTTCCACTGTCTCTTCTCCTGATTATCGGGGTGCTCATCCTAAGTCTTCTGATGCCTCCTTTCCTCAGGAGTCTCAGGGAGCTTCACCCACTGGCTCTCCTGATGCAGCTGTTTCATGCTCAAAATCTGATGTGGCTGCCAAGGGTCAAGATGAGAAAAATGCAAGCACCTCCCCAAATGCCTCCGTTCCTCAGGAGTCTCAGAGAGCTTCACCCGCTGGCTCTCTTGATGCAGGTGCTTCATGCTCAAAATCTGATGTGGCTGCCAAGGGTCAAGATGAGAAAAATGCAAGCACCTCCCCTAATGCCTCCGTTCCTCAGGAGTCTCAGAGAGCTTCACCCACTGGCTCTCTTGATGCAGGTGCTTCATGCTCAAAATCTGATGTGGCTGCCAAGGGTCAAGATGAGAAAAATGCAAGCACCTCCCCTAATGCCTCTGCTCCTCAGGGGGCTCAGGGAGTTTCATCCACTGGCTCTCTTGATGCAGGCATTTCATGCTGGAAATTTGATATGCCTGGCTTGAGTGAAGATGAGGAAAGTGCAATCGCCTCCCATAGAGCTGCCTTCTTTAAGACCACAGATCGAGATCCTCTAAACAGGAAGGCTAGAGTGTTGGTGCAGTTCCTACAGGAGAAGTTTGAGAAGAAAGAGATCATTTTGAAGGCCGACATGCTGAAGCGTATTAACAGAAAGTACAAGGTGTACTTGCCCGAGATCCTCAAGAAAACCTCCAACCATTTGGCAGTGGTTTTTGGCGTTGAATTGAAAGAAATGGATTCCAGCGGCGAATCCTACACCCTTGTCAGCATGCTGGGCCTCTCCAGTGAAGGAATTCTGAGTGGTGTTAATGGGCTGGCGAAGTCGGGTATCCTGATGTCTCTCCTGAGTTTCATTTTCATAAGAGGGAACTGTGCCATTGAAAAGGAGGTCTGGGACTTCCTGAGTGTTTTGGGGATCTATGACGGAGTCGTGCACTCAATCTATGGGGAGCCCCGGAAGATCATTATGGAAGATTTGGTGCAAGATAAGTACCTGGAGTACTGGCAGGTGTGCGACGGTGATCCTCCATGCTATGGGTTCCTGTGGGGTCCACGAGCCCATGCTGAAACCAGTAAGATGAGCGTCCTGAGAGCTTTGGCCAATATCAATAATACTGTCCCCGGTTTCTACCCACATCTGTATGAAGAGGCTTTGATAGATGAGGCACAGAGAGCATTGAGACTGAGAGCTTAAAGGCAGGGCTGGCACTGTTCTCTTGGCCAGGGAACCTTATGGGAGTATATCCTACAGATCCACTTCTAGGGAAGTCTGAATTAGAATTTTTGCCGTATGCTAGAAGAAGAGAGTAGTGAGCTTTCTAAATAGTGCAGTATAGTAGAGGCTGGAGGGAAAAGATGTGTATCTTTCTTTTGTCCTGTTACACATGAGTAACACAGATTTATGTTTTGCTTTTACTATTAATATTCAAGATTGTTCCTGTTAAGTGAAGGTTTATTTTGCTTCATACTATAAACGTATCAGTAACATAGCTCTCACATTCATAGCTGTTTAAGCAATTTGGAAGTTACGGTTTTGGTATTAATAAAACAAAATCATACACCGTTCATATTTTCTCTATAATTCAGAACTAGATAACATGGTAACAGAGAAGGGATTTTGATATGAATCTTAAAGAACTCCACAGTAAACTAGTTGACACCGTAATATAATGAGAAAACAAAGTAAAAACGGAAATGTAAAAGTTGCCTAATTCTTGGGGTTTGCCTTATTCCTTTTCTTAATATAAATAAAGGATGGTTGGATTTATTTAGGTTATTAAAAACTGCTGTTAGTTTGTTTTATTCTAGTGTACTTCATATTCTGTTATTGACTACATCAAAAAAACTCCTCTGATTGGAGAGTGGTGTTTTCTGGGTTTAAAAAAATCATATGAAATGCAGTGATCAATATAAGCCAGAATGAGCTCACTAAAATCCTTTTTGAAACAAGGCTGCTAAATTTAAAAACTTTCCATAGGCTTTTATTGTTTCAGATATCTTCGAGATGTGGTAATTGTGTTTCTTAATATATCATTAGGAAAATTAAAAATTAATAATATTGTGTAAAAACCCATATTATGGTAACTGCCATTCATTACTCAGTATTTCCTACTTAGTATGCCTTATTTTTTCATTTTTATAATTTTATTTTACTTTAGGTGCATACTATAGCTGCCATTTCTCCCCATGCTATCCCCCCACCCTCCCCTAACCCCCCTCAACTGTCCCCAGTGTGTGATGGTCCTCTCCCTGAGTCCACATGTTCTCCTTATTCAACGCCCACCTATGAGTGAGAACATGCGGTGTTTGGTTTTCTGTTCTTGTTTCAGTCTGCTGAGAATGATGGCTTCCAGACTCATCCAGGTCCCTACAAAGGACACCAACTCATCATTTTTTACGGCTGTGCAGTATTTCACAGTGTATACGTACCACATTTTCTTTGCCCAGCCTATCGTTGATGGGCATCTGGGTTGGTTCCAGGTCTTTGCTATTGTACACAGGGCAGCAATGAACATACGTGTGCACTGTCTTTATAGTAGAATGATTTATAGTTCTTTGGGTATATACCCAGTAATGGGATTGCTGGGTCAAATGGAATTTCTATTTCTAGATCCTTGAGAAATCGCCACACTGTGTTCCACAATGGCTGAACTAATTTACACTCCCACCAACTGTGTAGGAGTGTTCCTATTGCTCCACATCCTCTCCAGCATCTGTTTGTCTCCAGACTTTTTAATGATTGCCATTCTAACTGGCATGAAATGTTATCTCAATGTGGTTTTGATTTGAGTTTGTCTAATGATGAGTGATGATGAGCATTTTTTCCTATGTTTGTTGGCCTCATATGTGTCTTCTTTTGAAAAGTATCTGTGCATATCCTTCACCCACTTTGGGGTTGTTTTTTTTTTTTTTTCTTATATATCTGTTTTAGTTCTTTGTAGATCCTGGATATCACCCCTTTGTCCAGTGGGTAGATTGCAAAATTTTTTCCCATTCTGTTGGTTGCTGGTTTGCTCTAATGATGGTTTCTTTTGCTGTACAGAAGCTCTGAATTTTAATTAGATCCTATTTGTCTATATTGGCTTTTGTTGCCATTGCTTTTGTTGTTGTAGTCATGAAGTCCTTGCCTATGCCTATGTCCTGGATGGTTCTGCCTACATTTTCTTCTAGTGTTTTTATGGTATTAGGTTTTATGTTTAAATCTGAATCCATCTGGAGTTAATTTTAGTGTAAGGTGACAGGAAGGGGTCCGGTGTCTGCTTTCTGCACATTGCTAGCCAGTTTTCCCAACGCCATTTAATAAACATGGAGTTCTTTCCCCATTTCTTGTTTTTATCGGGTTTGTCAAAGATCAGATGATGGTAGATGTGTGGTGTTGCTTCTGGGGCCTCTGTTCTGTTCCATTGGTCCATGTCTGTTTTGGTACCAGTACCATGCTGTTTTGATTACTGTAGCCTTGTAGTATAATTTGAAGTCCAGCAGTGTGATGCCTCCAGCTTTGTTCTTTTTACTTAGGACTGTCTTGGCTATGCAGGCTCTCTTGTGATTCCATATGAAGTTTAAAGTGTTTTTTTCTAGTTCTGTGAAGAAGGTCATTGGTAGCTTGATGGGGATAGCGCTGAATCTATAGATTACTTTGGGTAGTATGGCCATTTTCACAATATTAATTATTCCCAACCATGAGCATGGAATGTTTTTCCATCGTTTGTGTCCTCTGTTATTTCATTGAGCGGTGGTTTGTAGTTCTCCTTGAAGAGGTCCTTGACTTCCTTTGTTAGTTGTATTCCTAGGTATTTTATTCTCTTTGTAGCTATTGTGAAAGGGAGTTTGCTCTTGATTTGGCTCTCTGTTTGTTATTGATATATAGGAATGCTTGTGATTTTTGCAATTGAATTTTGTATCCTGAGACTTTGCTGAAGTTGCTTATCAGTTTGAGAGGATTCTGGGCTTAGACAATGGGTTCTTCTAGATATACAATCATGTCATCTGCAAATAGGGACAGTTTGACTTCCTCCTTTCCTAATTGAATACTCTTTATTTCTTTTTCTTGCCTGATTGCTCTGGCTAGAACCTCCAGTACTGTATTGAATAGGAGTGGTGAGAGAGGGCATCCTTGTCTAGTGCCTGATTTCAAAGGGAATTCTTCCAGCTCTTGCCCGTTCAGTATGATGTTGGCTGCGGGTTTGTCATCTATAGCTTTTATGATTTTATGATACACAGCATCGATACCTAGTTTATTGAGCGTTTTTAGCATGAAGGGCTGTTGAATTTTGTTGAAGACCTTCTCTGCATCTGTTGAGATAATCGTGGTTTTTGTCTTTGGTTCCATTTATGTGATGGATTATGCTTATGGATTTGCATATGTTGAATCAGCCTTGCATCCCTGGGATGAAGCCTACTTGGTTGTGATGGATAAGCTTCTTGATGTGCTGTTGCAGTCTGTTTGCCAGTATTTTATTGAAGATTTTTGCATCGATGTTCATCATGGATATTAGCCTGAAGTTTTCTTTTTTATTTGAGTCTCTGCCTGGTTTTGGTATCAGGATGATCATGGTCTCATAAAATGAGTTAGGGAAGATTTCCTCCTTTTGTATTGTTTGATATAGTTTTAGAAGGAGTGGAACCAGCTCCTCTTTGTATGCCTGCTAGAATTCAGTATGCCTTATTTTTATAGACAGTACTTACACCCCAAAATTCCTACATGATAGGGTTTAGCAGCCTCACTTCGATATGAATAAACTGCAAATATCTAAAAGTTCATAGGCTTGTAATTGACACAGCTGGGACTAGATCTCTGGCCTGGATTCATCTAGAGCCCACATTTTTCCATTCCTCTCAGCCTAAGCCAGACTTTGTGTCTTTTAATTCATTTTTCCTCCCACTGCCCAAACTGTTTATCAGAGCATTAAAAGGACACAGTACCCAAAGCACTTCTTTGGAATATATAACTAGAGCAATAATAATGCTGAATACATGACTAGTATAAATTAAGAAAAGAAAAGATAATATTCACTGACAGTATGATCATCTACATATTCAACATCAAATAACCTGATAAGATCAGGAGCTCCACAAATCATCCTGCACTTCCCTTTCCCCATAGAAATTAAATATGCTCAAAGCAAAGTACATAATACGTTAAATCTGGCTGTTGAGGCAAAAGAATAGATCAGTGTGTTGTTTTGACTGATAATTCACCACTTGTCCTAGGCCTCCCGGCTTGTGGTACAGCTTCCCCGTCTCATACAAAACCTGGGACAGGGAGCCATTGTCTGCAAGGTTTGCAGTAGGGAACCTGTTCAATAATTTGCAGTTGTGTGACATTTCCCAGCAGTCAAAGAGAAAGGAAGATGAGAACCCCCATCAATGAGGATTCTGGAGACTAATGCCTCCGAATATAGGGGTCACTGAGAGACCAGGCCCTGCCTACTCTCAGATCTAGAAGGCCCAAGGTATAGCTGTAAGCTAAAATTTCTCTATTTATGTAAGGCTCTCAGGTATATAAGAGTCCTGATCTAAGGGTGGTGTGTTCTGGTTAGTGGGAAGAGGATACCAGACTCTGAAATCTCTCAAGATGAGGACTCTGAATGAATTATGAGGAATGATCCACCCAGAAGAGTAGGGGCTCCTAAAACTTTATTTTTCTTTCTGCCTTGGCTGGCCATAGTCAGGACTATCTGGTTGAACTTCCCCCTTGTTTTCCCTAGGGCTTCTACTAGTACTTCACGGAGATAAAGGCTTTGATCTCATGGCAGTAGCTCTGATTCTGCTCATGAAGGAGATCCTAACAAGCCTGCATTGGATTTAAGGTGAGGACAAGGGTAGCCAACGAGTAGCACCCTGACTTCCCTCTCTGGTTTCTCAGTAAAGGGCAAGCTTTGGCTTGAGGCTGACAGACTCAGGTTAGTAGAGGAAGGACTTCCACATCCCCCAATCAATGTTAGAAACCTGAGTGAGAATTGAGGTAGCCACTGACTCCAAAGCAGTGGAAAAGGATTCTGACCCTGCTGTTATTCCTCAGAAGATCCTGAATCACTGTGGCCAGATGTGGCTGTCCCTAACTTCCAATTTTGACATTCCAGGAAGATATGGCCTTGGTCTGAAGAGTGTGGCCTTAAGTACACAGCAGTGTGGAAGGTGGAGTTTCAGATTTGGTTACGTAGGAGTCAAGTTAAAGACACTGAGGGAGGATAGAGGAGACCACTCATCCCAGAACAGAGGGAATGCACAGTGCCTTGTCCCTATTGTCAGACCTATGAGGACCAGGGCAGAGCCATCAGGCTAAAGTGCTTGGTCTGAGGCTGGTCATCTCATCATAGAGAATGTTATCAGCTTGAGCCAGGAGTCAGGGCAAGGATGATGAGGAAGGAGCAGAACATGGAGCATAACAATGGAGGCAGCACATCATCTCTCCCCTACTGTTAGTCCTGGGAGATTCGGGGAGAAATGTCAGGCAGAGCAAAAGCACCCCTCAATTCCTTCTCAGGGTGACAGGGAAATGAGGGCCTTATTGAGAGTTGGACAGTAACGGGTCAAGAAAGGGAGAAATTGTGAGCACTGTCATGAGTCAAAATGAAGAATCTGAGCGAGAACTGGTGAGGCCAACCATCATGAGGCCTCAAAGTGCCCACCACAGCTTTCTGTCTTGGGAGAGTACAGGCAGGTATGGCCATATAAGGCTGCCCTGCTTTTACTCTACTAGGTCATGGAGAATTCTGGGCCTAGCTATGAGGAAATGCCCTCCGGTCAAAGAATAGAGGAGCTGTAGGTCCACCTAGGAGTCAAATTGAGGACCCTGGGTGGAGACCAAGGTGATCACACTCCTTCCCCACAATAGAAGGGGCAATAAAATGTCCAGCCCCCATCCTGGCTTTCAGCATTTCAAACCCCATAGCAGGACGGTCAGGTAGAGGCTTCCCCAGTGTTTTATGCCGGTCTAAGGGAGGTGAGATCCTTATTAAGAATGTGAAGCCAAGATAGCGTGGAAGAGGGGTTCCAGGCCCTATGCAGAGCCAAGATGAGAACTCAGAATAAGATCTGAAAATATAGTGATCCCAAGACAGAAAGGATCCCCTACAGTTGTCACCCCTGACAGTGGAGGTAGGCTGAGGCACCCCTTTACTTTTTTGGGTTCCAGGGGGATTTGAAGTGTGAACATCAGAGCAGCACAGGAAAGAGGTACCAGGCCCTGACAACAATTAGCATAATAATCCTGAATGTCAACTGAAATTACTCCCCAACCCCAAAACACAAAGAATCCCATAGTCAGTCCCTGCTCCACCCCAGTAGGTCCCAAGCTGGGCTGTCAAGCTGTAGCCTAAGATTCACCCTAACTTGCTTCATGGGGTTCTCAGAGGACAGGCTGCCTGGGAGAACAAGTGCCCCGTGGGCTCTTAGAGCAGCGATCTCACAGAAACCTGGATTGGCAGCCAAGGTGGTCACTCCCTGCTGACGGTGCTCACACTATTTCATTCTACCACCAGGTGTCTGTCTCAGCAGCCATCCTATTCACACTTCTGTCTGCTGTCCCTGCCCATAGTCATTTCTTGGGGTCAGAAGAGTAAGTTCCACACTCATGAGAAATGCCACTAGGGTCTCCAGGGTGCTCATTTCACTGCAGGAGAGGAGGAGTCCCTCTCCTCCTTTTCTCCTGTTTTGAGGAATGCTCCTCAGATCTATCTTGCTACTGACATTCTCCAGGAGGCTCAGAGGGCCGCCTTCCTCATCACTACTTCTGTAGATGTTTCATACACAAGATCTGATGAAGATGCCAAGAAGCAAAATGAGGAAAAGCCAAGCACCTCTCCAGCAGCAGCCTATACTTGGACTCACACAGCGACCTTCTATTCAGTATTCCTGCTAGAGTAGTGTAAAATAAAAGAGCCCTTTACAATCAGCATTGCTGAATGCTGTTAACAAAACAGCCATTTCAATGCTTCTTTCAGTAGACTGGATATTCCCAACAATAGGATTCTGAGTGGTGATAAAGGGTTTCTTAAAGTGGTATCTTGATGATGCTCCTGGAAATAAGCTTCATGAAGGTTAACTGCACCACAAAAGAGATCTGAACATTTCTGAATAAGATTTGGGTATATGCTGGGAGAATGACTTCATTTATGAAGAGTCCAGAAAATAATTTGGTACAGAAAAGTACCTAGAGTATCAGCAGGTGTACAACAGAGATCTTCTGCACTATGGATTCCTGTGGAATCCAAGAGCCTGTGCTGAAACCAGCAACATGAAAAACCGATGACTTTTGGCCAAAGTCAATGATATCTTCCAGGAGTTTCTTCTCATCCCTTTATATAAGGATTTGAGACAGGAGGAAGAGCAAGCCTAAGGAATGGATGTAGCCAGAACTGAGGTTAATGCCATGGCCAGTGCATATTCTGGGGCTACAAACAGCAGTTTCTCCCATGTCAAGTGAAGCTTGAGGGAGATTTTTCACCCTTTTGAAAAGTAATGCAGTTAATGTTCTAATTAGTAGAGGACCTAGGCAGGACTGGAAGAAATATAGTTTATATCTTGGTTGCATTTATGTTCTATGTGAATAACTGGGTTTTTGTTTTCAATTATTGTTTTATTTTATTTATTTTTTCCTTCCAACTTTTATTTTAGGTTCAGGGGATGCATGTGCAGAATTTGTATATGGGTAGATTGCAACTTGCTGTGGTTTGATGTACAAATTATTTTATCACCTAGGTAGTAAGTATAGTACCCAACAGGAAGTTTACAATCCTCATCCTCCTCCCACCCTTCCCCGTCAAGAAGAGTCCAGGGTTTAACATTCCTTGTGTCTATGTTTACTCAATGTTTAGCTTCCACATGTGAGTGAGAACATGTGGTATGAGGTTTCCTGTTCCTGTGTTAATTTGCTTAGGATAACGATCTCCAGTTGCATCCGTGTTACAGCAAAGGACCTGCTTTTGACCATTTTTATGGCTGTGTAGTATTTCATGATGTATATGTGGCACGTTTTTTTTTATCCCATTCACTATTGATGGGCATTGAGGTGGATTCCGTGTCTTGGCTATTGTGAAAAGTAATGTGATAAACATATGCATGCACGTCTCTCTATGATAAAAATGCTTTATATTCCTTTGGGAGTATACCCACTAATGGGATTGCAGGATCAAATGGCAGACTCTGTTTTAAGGTCTTTGAGAAATGTCCAAACTGCTCTTCACAGTGGCTAAAATAATTTACATGCCCACTAGCAGTGGATAAGTGTTCCCTTTTCACCGCAACATCACCAGCATTTACTTTTTTCATTTTTAAATCATAGTCATTCTAATTGGCATGAGATGGTATCCGATTGTGGTCGTGATTAGCATTTCTCTAATGATTGGTGATGTTGAACATACACAAATCAATAATGCGATTCATCACATAACCAGAAGTAAAAGCAAAAACTATATGATCATCTTAACAGATACAGAAAAGGATGTTGATAATATTCCACATCTCTTCATGTTAAAAACCCTCATCAGACAAGGCATCAAAGGAAGATACCTCAAAATAATAGAGCCATCTATGACATACCCACCGTCAACATCATACCAAATATGCAAAAGCTAAAAGCATTGCCTTGAGAACTGGAACAAGACAAGGATGCCCACTCTTGCCAGTCCTATTCAATATTGTTCTGGAAGTTCTAGCCAGAGCAATCAGGAAAAAAGAAATAAAGAACTAGATAACCAAATCAGAAGAGAGGAAGTCAAACTATCTCTCTTTGCAGATGATATGATTCTATACCTAGAAAACGCCATAGTCCTTTCCAATAGCTCCTAGACCATATAAACAACTTTAGTCTAGTTTTAGGATACAAAATTAATGTAGAGAAATCAGTAGCATTTCTATATACCAATAATGTCCAAGCTGAGAGTCAAACAAAAAATGTAATGCTATTCACAAGAGCCACAAAAAGACTAAAACACCTACCTATACATCTAGCCAGGGAGGGCAATGACCACTACAATGAAAATTACAAACCACTGCTCAAAGAAAGCAGAGACAACACAAACAAATGGTAAAGCATTTCATGTTCATAGACAGAAAGAATTAATATTGTTAAAATGGCCATTCTGCCCAAAGCAATTCACTAATTCAATGATATTCCTATCAAACTACCAACAACAGTTTTCACATAATTAGAAAAAAATCCAAAATTCATATGGAGCCAGAAAAGGGACCAAATAGCCAAAGCAATTCTAAGCAAGGAGACCAAAGCCAGAGCTCTGACACTACGTGACCTCAAATTATACTACAAAGCTGCAGTAACCAAAACAATGCAACTCGTAGCAAAACAAGGCTACAGTAACCAAAAAAGCATGCTGCTGGTAGCAAAAAAGACACACAGACCAATAGAACAGGTTAGGGAATCCCAGAAATCCAGCCATATACCTACAACCATCTGAGCTTCCACAAATTCTACAATAACAAGCAATGGGGAAAGGATTCCTTATTCAATAAATGGTGCTGGGATTACTGGCTGGCCATATGCAGAAGAGTGAAACTGAACACCTTTTATACCATATTTAAAACTCAACTCAAGATGGATTAAAGGCTTAAATGTAAAACCTAAAACTATAAAACCCTTGAAGAAATTCTAAGAAATACCATTGTGGACATAGTCCCCAGCAAACATTTCATGATGAAGACACCAAAAGCCACTGTAACAAAAATAACAACAACAAAAATAGATCAAAAAAAAAAAAAAAAGCAGAAAGAGAAAAATAGATAAAAACAAAAAAATAGACAAAAGTTATATAAAAATAAAGAAAATTAGCCAAATTACCAAAAATAGACCGAAAAGAATCCATAAACAAGTATGATCTAATTAAACCAAAAAGCTTCTGCACAGTCAAGGAAAGTATCAACAGAACAAACAGACAACCTAAAGAATGAGGGAAAATCTTTGCAAACTATGCATCTGACAATGTCTAATATCCAGAATCTACAAGGAATTTAAAGAAATATACAAGCACAAAACAACTCCAATAAAAAATGGGTAAAGGACTTGAACAGACACTTCTCAAAAGACGACATACAAGTGACCAATAAATACATGTGAAAAATGCACTTTTATGTATTTAGGTATCAGTTAAAATATTTTTATCTTACATCAAAGCTTTATTTGCTATTTTCACAGTCTGCAAGCAGTATCTTTGTACATGCAAAGGTCATCCTGTTTCATAGCAGTTAACTTGATTTCAAATTGCTCTTTTGATTTTCCACCTGCGTAATATAACTTCTTTATAGTTAAAAATTATTTTAAAAACTTGTAGGCATACAATAATGGGTGGGTCTATAAAGCTTCATTTCTAAACATCAAAAATATACTTTTTTGTAGGTGAGTGGGATTGGATAAAGTGCCTCTTGCTTGTTCTCCTCAAAACTCCTAGAGCTTGTAAATATATAAAGCAATTTCAAGAACACCAGCAGGTAGAAAGCTTAAAATTCCTATACACAGAACTTGAGTTCCTTTTCTGTCATGACTCAAACAGGAATCTCAGGAAGCAATTCATAAGAAAGGTTAGAAAAATATATACTGTGTGTGTGTGTGTATACATACACATAAATATTATATATTTTACATATTTTAATTCCTCTCACCCCATATTGCAAAGAATTTTGAAGATCATAATAATCTGGGAAGTGCATGACTGTGTGTGTGTGTGTGTGTGTGTGTGTGTGTGTGTGTGTACACATAAATATACATAATACCACCATGCCTGGATAATTTTTAAAAATATGTTTATATATACATATATATAACATTTCCACTCCCCTCACCCCATCTTACAAAGCATTGTGAAGATCATAATAATCTGAAAAGCACATGACTTATAAGATATTAGATTAATTTAGGAAACAACACTGTATAAAATATCTTCGATGACACAATATATTATTTTTGTGATCCCCCTATTTACAGGATCTATAAGGTTATGTAGAATAAGATAATTTAAGAGCTCAAATTCCTTCAAAACCAGCGTAACTTTTAGTAGGCTGGATGCCACCAGGGTTGTCAAGAAAGTGCCCATCAGAATCATGGAAGATGTTACGGCATCAAGTGTGACCGTAACTACGTACAGAGACTCTGGAAGGGCAAAGGGGAGAGACTGAGAAGTATTAATTTTAAGGATTATTTCTTGACAGAAATCTCCAGCTGATTTCCCAGAGCAAAGAAACTGATCTTCTGTCCTCCTCCCTGCAGGAACTCCCCCAGAAAAAAAGAGAAAATTCTAAAGCCTGGTGGGAAAAGGAAACATAGACTGGCAAAGACTCAGAACAATCATGCCTACTGCCTCTCTACCTGGCTTTAAGCTACCAGAGGTTTGGCTGGTGCAGAATTCTAACAGACTTTCTAGCAGTTTCTCAGAGCAGAGCAGAGCAGAGCAGAGCAGAGCAGAGCAGAGCAGAGGTTTGCTACTCCCTAAGGGCATCTGGCCAAGGCAGATCCCCTTCCTAATGTAGAGTGGGTTCTGCTTGCTTCAGGTGGCTTCCTCTATCTCGATTCTGTTCCTTTTACCCCATGGAATCATGATGCCATAGGACTTTTATTTTCATGTTTTAGCACATGGCAGAGGGAAAAGGCACATTCAGAGGCTAGAGGATGTCTCTCTATCACTTGAGATTTGGCATGGGTTCAACATATTAATTGTGGGGAAAGGTAATTTCCCAGTGGATAGTGCCTTTCTTTTACTTTCCAACTCTTCTGAAAGTTCACCCTGAAATGCTGGTTTACACAAAGACCAACAACTAATCTGGCTTCCTGTATTAAAGAACAGGGCTGGGTGGTTGGGACTGCAGACATCCAGTGGGACATGAAGAAACTAGTAAGAAAGAGATTGAAGTGATAGCCCTCATCCTGGGTAGAACAGTCTTCCACACAGACCTGAGCCACCTTTAAGAAGTGTTTGGTTTGGAGGTGAACCAACCTATATCTGCGGATTTTTACTTTGTTGTTGCTATTGTTTGAGACAGGGTATCTCTTCCATTGTCTAGGCTGGAGTGCAATGGCTTGATCACGGCTCACTGCAGCTTAGACTTCCTGGGCTCAAGTGGTCCTCCCACCTCAACCTCCCAATCAGCTGGGACTACAGGTATACACCACCACGCTTAGATAATTTTTGAAAATATTTTTAATAGAGACAGGGTTTTGCTATGTTGCCCAGGCTGGTCTTGAACTCCTGGGCTCAAGGGATCCTCCTAAGTCATCCTCCGAGTGTTCTGGGATTACAGGCATAAGCCACACTGCCCAGCTGGATTTCTACTTTTGAAATTATTCGTAGGTTCCAGAGCAATCTCTGGCCATCATGATGAATATTTTATTTATTCTTTATTTTTTATTGCGTTTTAGGTTTTGGGGTACATGTGCAGACCATGTAAGATAGTTGCAGAGATACACACATGGCAGTGTGTTTTGCTGCCTTCCGCCCCTTCACCCACATTTGGCATTTCTCCCCATGCTATCCCTCCCCAGCTCCCCCGCGCTGTCCCTCCCCTATTCCCCCCAATAGACCCCAGTGTGTAGTACTCCCTTCCCTGTGTCCATGTGTTCTCATTGTTCATCACCCGCCTATGAGTGAGAATATGCGGTGTTTCATTTTCTGTTCTTGTGTCAGTTTGCTGAGAATGATGTTTTCCAGATTCATCCATGTCCCTACAAAGGACACGAACTCATCATTTTTGATTACTGCATAATATTCCATGGTGTATATGTGCCACATTTTCCCAGACCAGTCTAGATGAATATTTTATGTATTTATTTATGTGTTTGGTTTAGAAACAGGATCTCGATCTGTGGCCCAGGCTGGAGCACTGTGACAGGATGATGGTTCACTGCACCGTCGGATCCCCGGGCTCATGTAATGTTCCTAACATGCCCTTCCAAGTAGCTAGGGGTGCAAGTGCATGCCACCTTGCCCACCTGATTGTTGTTTTCTATTTTCTGTAGAGATGGGGGGTCTTGGCCAGTCTGCTCTTGAACTTCTGGCCTCAAACAATCCTCCCACCTCAGCCTACCAAAGTACAGGGATTACAGGTATAAGCCACTGAGCCTGGTCTGAAAAAATTAAAAGGATGTATCAACAATGCAGCTATCAGCACCAGGTAGGAATAGCTGAAGACTACTTTAAAGAAATCAGACTAAGGATTTTCCCAAATCTCTTGCTCAGCCTCTTAGGTTTAGAACCTCAGATGTATGCCTAATTCTATTTGCACTCCTTACCAATATCTAAATTCAATCTCACTTCCCCAGATGCACAAAGAAAACTCATTTTTCTGAAGGTATACGGCTTGGCTTGTCCTCCAGAAAAATATTCTCACTTGATTGTTATTTCCCTGATTCCTGGAAAACCTGAAGTTGTCAGTTCAGCTTCACTCAAAACTCCCAACATCCCAAACACCATGAGGTT
The DNA here is from genome assembly GCF_049354715.1 of Callithrix jacchus. Taxonomy (NCBI): domain Eukaryota; kingdom Metazoa; phylum Chordata; class Mammalia; order Primates; family Cebidae; genus Callithrix; species Callithrix jacchus. The sequence goes on from NC_133524.1 coordinate 26,984,714, forward strand.
ACTCTTTTACCAGAATTTCTTTTTTGGCACTGAGTAATTCTCTACAATATTGATTTTTGAGGGCTCACCATAGAATTTCACAGGCCAAAGACCTCTAGCTCATTAAACAAGAAACCAAGAGCAACAGTATCTGCTGGAGAGGAAAACAAGGCAGATATACCAGAAGACCAGCTGTGAAAATGCTAATGTGCAAAAGGGGGAAAGAGAGATACTCTACATGCATAAGATTTTACACTCTGTGTATGTTTTCATTTAAGGTGATCCAAAGGCCTACGTGAGAAGGATTGGATAGAGAGAAAGTGACTTCTTGGTGCACAAAAGTTTAAAGTGTATTAAATTAGTTTAAAAGATTTCCAGACTCCTTGATGCAAACATGAGAAACTAGAGTATAACCCCAGCACCTTACCCAGTTTAAAAACATAGGAAATAAATAACCTGACAAAAACAAGCAATGGGGAAAGGATTCCCTATCTATAGCTGGTTTTGGGAAAACTGGCTAGCCCTATGCAGAAAGCTGAAACTGGATCCCTTCCTTACACTTTATACAAAAATCAACGCCAGATGTATTAAAGATTTAAACATAAGACCTAAAACCATAAAAACCCTAGAAGAAAACCTAGACAATACCATTCTGGACATAGGCATGGGCAAGGACTTTATGACTGAAACACCAAAAGCAATGGCAAAAAAAAAGCCAAGATAGATAAATGGGATCTAATTAAACTTAAGAGCTTCTGCACAGCAATGGAAACTATCATTAGAGTGAACAGGCAACCTACAGAATGGGAGAAAGTTTTTGCCATCTACCCATCTGACAAAGGGCTAATATCCAGAATCTACAAAGAATCCAAAGAACTTAAAAAAAATTACAAGAAAGAAACCCCCCCCCAAAAAAATCAAAAAGTGGGCAAAATATATGAACAGACATTTCCCGAAAGGAGACATTTACCCAGCCAACAAACATAAAAAAAAAAAAGACCATCATCACTGGTCATTAGAGAAATGCAAATCAAAACCACGATGAGATACCATCTCACCCAGTTAGAATGGTGATCATTAAAAAATCAGGAGACAGCATATGCTGGAGAGGATGTAGAGAAATAGGAACACTTTTACAATGTTGGTGGGAGTGTAAATTAGTTCAACCATTGTGGAAGACAGTGTGGCAATTCAAGGATCCAGAACTAGAAACACCATTTCACTCAGCAATCCCACTTACCAGGTATATAAGCAAAGGATTACAAATCATTCTATTATAAAGACACATGCACAAGTATGCTTAATGTGGCACTGTTCACAATAGGAAAACTTGGAACCCACATAAATGTCCATCGGTAGCAGACTGAATAAAGAAAATGTGGCACATATACAACATGGAATACTATGCAACCATAAAAAGATGGGTTCATGTCCTTTGCAGGGAAACCATCATTCTCAGCAAACTAACACAAGAAGAGAAAACCAAACACTGCACATTCTCTCTCATAAGTAGGAGTTGAAAAATGAGAATACATGGACACAGGGAGGGGAATATCACACACTGGGGCCTCTTGGGGGCTGGGGGCTGGGGGCTGGGGAGGGATAGCATTAGGCAAAATACCTAATGTAGATGACCGGGTGATAGATGCAGAAAATCACCATGAAACATGTATACCTATTTAACAAATCTGCACGTTCTGCATAGGCACCATGAGGCTTTTGCTCTCATAAATGGATAAATCCATTGTCTAAGATGGTATCAAGTTATCTCTCCAACCCGAAGGAAAGACAGACAGAATCCAAGTAAAGAAGCCAGAGTCAAAATATCCCATGTACGCTATAAATATATATACCTTATAGATATTTCCATAAATATTCAAAACAACCACTAGAAGTATCCTTTTTGTTTGAGATGGAGTCTCACTCTCTGGCCCAGGCTGGGGTGCAGTGGCACAATCTCGGCTCAGTACAACCACCGCTTCCTGGGTTCAAGAAATTCTTCTGCCTCGGCCTCAAAAGCAGCTGATATTATAGGCATTTGCCACCACACCCAGCTAATATTTGTATCTTTAGTAGAGTAGGGGTTTGGTTATGTTGGCAAGGCTGATCTGGAACTCCTGACCTCAGGTGATCCGCCTGCCTCGGTCTCCCAAAGTGCTGGAATTACAAGCGTGAACCACCGCCCCCTGCCAGGAATGTCTTGCAAAATGGTCCAATTAACCTGGAAAGCCACTACATCAAAATTGTAGGAAAACACGAAATGTATCTTCAAAAAAAATTAACTGAAGCAGTTCACAGATTAATCAAATTCCTAAATGGCCACAGGGAACTTATTCACCACTATCTTTGGGAATGACAAGAATGGAAACTATTATTAAGCAAGGTGAAACCTTTGAACACACATACATGAGGCCTCCAAATACCAAGGGTAGGGTGGGTTACAGGTTCCAGTAACTTTCCATGAGTAGCCAAAGCTCAAGCTACAGGACTCAGGGTGGGAGGGGCCATGCAGTCGCCGACCATGGTGAAGCTCCGCCTACAGGACTCAGGGTGGGAGGGGCCCTGCCGTCACTGCCCAAGGTGGAGCTCTGCCTACAGGACTCAAGGTGGGAGGGGCCCTGCCGTCACTGTCCAAGGTGAAGCTCTGCCTACAGGACTCAGGGTGGGAGGGGCCCTGCAGTTGCTGACCATGGTGAAGCTCCGCCTACAGGACTCGGGGTGGGCGGGACCCTGCAGTCACTGTCCATGGTGAAGCTCCGCCTACAGGACTCAGGGTGGGAGGGGCCCTGCCGTCACTGCCCAAGGTGGAGCTCTGCCTACAGGACTCAAGGTGGGAGGGGCCCTGCCGTCACTGTCCAAGGTGAAGCTCTGCCTACAGGACTCAGGGTGGGAGGGGCCCTGCAGTTGCTGACCATGGTGAAGCTCCGCCTACAGGACTCGGGGTGGGCGGGACCCTGCAGTCACTGTCCATGGTGAAGCTCCGCCTACAGGACTCAGGGTGGGAGGGGCCCTGCCGTCACTGCCCAAGGTGGAGCTCTGCCTACAGGACTCAAGGTGGGAGGGGCCCTGCCGTCACTGTCCAAGGTGAAGCTCTGCCTACAGGACTCAGGGTGGGAGGGGCCCTGCAGTTGCTGACCATGGTGAAGCTCCGCCTACAGGACTCGGGGTGGGCGGGACCCTGCAGTCACTGTCCATGGTGAAGCTCCGCCTACAGGACTCAGGGTGGGAGGGGCCCTGCAGTCATTGTCCCAGGTGAAGCACCGCCTACAGGACTCAGGATAGGAGGGGCCCTACAGTTACTGTCCATGGCGATGAATGAAGCACAAACCCTCACTGTGGCACAGGTGATTGTATTACCTGCGGGAAATAGAAGATTTACTACCCATCCTCAATCGCACCTCCAAGAGAGGAAAGTAGTAGTAAAGGGAGATAAGGGAGGAAAAAGAGATGGGAAGACACATGGAGATTCATGGAGAAGTAGCCAGAGAGGACAGATATGTTTTCACAGCATTTGCAAATAATGTATTTACTAAGAAAGTCTTTCACCACTCGGGAAGTCAGGGTGGTGCACATATGCCTCCCAATTCCATACCTAGCCCATGATTTGCAGGGAAACTTTAGAAAACTCTGCCTGAAAACCTCTCAGAAACCATGGGCTGCCCTATGAGCAGTCAAAGCATGTTCTTCACCTAAGAGTATATTCCAGGCAAGGCTGGCATAAAGTTTATAGCAACTCTGAACATGGCGGGTGCCCACCCAAGCCTATCTTAGCGTATCTTAGTTATGTGCTAGGGCCTTGAGCTTCAGAAGTGGAAGAGGCTGGTGATGAGGGCTTCTAACAAGCACAGAGAAGTGTCTGGAGACCCTGAGGTCTTCAAGAGTTCTCAAAATGAGCTTATAGCTGGCAAAGAAAATAAATGATACAAGGCAAGGCTTACACTTCATCATCTAGCATCCAGCACTTCTGTCCAGAGACTCTGGTCAGAAAGGCTCTCCTCCAGAGAAGGGCTTTCAATGACACCGTTTGTATCTGCATTTGGACAGCAGAAAAAAAAAAAAAGGAAAAGAAAAAATAACACACTTGGTTATGTGCAGTTAAGGGGAAGTGGGAGTAAATAAAATATGTATTAGTCCATTCTCACACTGCTATAAAGATACTAGCTGACATCCTGTAATTTATAACAGAAAGAGGTTTAATTAGCTTACAGTTCCACATGGCTGTGAAGACTTCAGGAAACTTACAATTGTGGCAAAAGGCAAAGGGGAAACAAGACACCCTCTTCACAAGTTTTTGGCATGGAGAGAAGTGCAAGCAGAAGAAATGCCAAGTGCTTATGAAACCACCAGCTCTCAGGAGAACTTACTCACCATCACCAGAACAGCATGGGGGAAAAGTGGCCCCATGAACCAATCACATCCCTCACTCGACACGTGGGGATTACTGGTCTCTCCCATGACATGTGGGGATTACAATTTGAGATGATATTTCAGTGAGGACACAAAGCCAAACCATCTCAGAAGAGGTGAGAAGAAACAAAAGTGTAGTAAAAATTACTCCCCATTTTTATGTTTGCTCTGCAGCAAATTTGAAATGGTTTCTTCATGTCAGCAATACAGGATGTACTCAAAAGATACTGATGACAAATATTTTCAGGGCAGGTATAATGATTGAGTGGCAAAGGCACTGGCCTTTTGGCTACAGTTCAGGAATATTAAGGTCATAAGGAAAAGGTCACCCCACAGAAATTAGAGTTCAAATGAAAATAAGCCAGGAATATATATACAAGGGTGACAACTGAAATTTTTAAAAAGCCTGGATAGAGATCACACAACCTGTTATGACTGAATACTTCAAAATGAACTATCCACTCATCTATCCTCTTTCCTTTAAAATCAAATCATGTATACAAATCAAGTTTCAAAGAGAACTGAATGAATTATTGCTTTATTGCCTTTGAATTGTCCCTTTAATGTTTACTTGACTTCAGAGCTGAAGTTCATAAATCATATGCGTCACATATTTATTACTGCTTACCAAGTATATTAGCCAGAGATTTTATATTTACAAAACAAATGTATAAACTTTCAATCATTTTATTGTGATCTAGAACATTGCAACATGGCAATGGACCGGGAATTTTCACAGATCTGGGAACAAACTCTGAATTGAAACAGTTATGGTCCAATAATAAATTTTTAAAGTCAATGTTGGTAATTTTTTGGTTGTCTTATTCTTTTGGCATCTCCTTTGTAAAATTAAAAAATCTATACCTGGATTTCTTAGCATATTCACAATTGTGTGAGAAACTAAATCACAATATATTATACATAGACATCTTATTCACTGTTTCTCTTATTCTCCAACTATTAATTTAGTATCTCTTATTTAGAGCTCCTCCTCATAATTCAGGCAACAGTAAGAGGAAGAAAAAGTAGACCAGCCCATTACCCAGAGACTTTTAGAGTCTATAGATGCTGTCATATAAGGAGGATGGTGGAACTTAAAGATGTAAATAAGTGATAAGAAACTATAACAAAGGAGTATACGTATAATAAATTATAAGAAAGGAGTAAGCAAGAGAGACGGTTTTAGATGAGAGCAGTCAAGTGTAAATACTCTGAAAGAATACAATTGGAAGCACTGGGACATGGCAAATTTTGTAAAGGTAAATTTAAGTTAGCTGGGATGGTGGTCTAGATGAGGCCATGACAACTGAGAACAGGGGACTGACCCTCAGACGGTGTATGTCAGAGATGAGAGACTAAAAACTGAAATGGAAAACTGCCCTTAACATATACTTTGGAATTATGTGTAAACCAGAGAGAATCTCCACCTGGGGCAGAAATGAAAAGTATCCTGTGCTCATGGTCCACCACAGGTCAACACAGTGCAAAAGTTAGGTGTTTTCTGCACATAATCTCCAAGGTGTTTCTGAAGAGCAGGGATGATATTTCCTTGAGATGTGATGTCCAGAGGCCACGGTGATGGCACTCTTCACTGGGCTGGGAGGGCCAAAGCCCACGCCATCAAAAAAAAAAAAAAAAAATAGGTTATCTTGAGTGTAATTGGCACTCTGCACTGGTCCGTGAGGGTCAGAGCCCACTCCAACAAAAAAAGTAGATTATCTTGAGTGTAACTGACTGAACTCTAGAGAGGGCTTGATTTTGGGTAGGGAGGAAATAAATAAAAATAGAGGTGATTTGGATGAACAAACACCTGGGAGGCAGTTTCTTTGTTCTTCATACAAAGTTTAGGACTTTTGGGTTGTATTCAGCTGGAAGAGACTTGCCCACTCAAAATTAAATAGGGAAAATTAACAATTTTACTTGCCAAGCATTATTTTATTTTTTCCAAAAATACTACATATTTTCTGACTTTTCAGTGATTTAAAACAATAAAACTTTATTGTGGTTTGTGTTGTTGTCTGGGGTAATAATAATCAGTAATGAATGTAATTCTTAAAAGATTACCTTTTCAGATGCCTTATAAACATTACATATATTCCAACAGTTCTACAAGATAGGGCTTATCAGGCTCATTTGCTCATGAAAACCTTGCAATTTCCTCAAGTTCACTGACTCCTAAGAGGCAGAGCTGGGACTAGACCCCTGGTCTGAACTAGTTTAAAGCTCACATTGTTCCACTCCACCCAGCCTGAGGCAGATCTTGTGTCTGTTCATTCAGTTTTCTTTTTATGATTCCAAAATGTATTTCAGGTGATAAAAATAAAGATCCTGTAGCCTAAGTACTATAAGCAGTCCTAATGAAGAAAGGTTAATATGAGAATAAATCCTGACTTGGGGACTGCATGTGGGCTTCATTTTCCTAGGATCCTGCTGCTTCTAGTCATAAGGTTCCTTGAGAGCTGACTCTGTCATGGGGCTGGCTTTTGTTTAGCTACAGCAATTCCTCTCATTACAGAACCCTTCCCCTGGGACTTCCTCAATGTGACCTCCTGTTCAAATATGGAACCTGACAAAAACCAATAACTAATTATATCATGTAACGTGAAATACACCTTTCACAACAGCAACAATATCCAAATTACATCTAATAAAAAATCAAATAGAAATGTACATGTTCATTAAGGAGACAGCCATAAAAATTTTCTGAAAGACTTAGGAAAAGGAAGTATCCAATAAAGGAGTATACCATATATATTTACTGTGGAGGGGAAATTGTAAAGATGTTGATTCTCCTTTAATTTTATACAGATTCATTGCCTCAAACCCAGGCTGTTCTTTCTCATGACCAAACTGAACCCTGGAAAAGTTAAAGGAATAATTAAAAAAAAAAAAAAACAATATTAACAACAGCAAAACAACAAAAATGAGACCCCTGAGAAACAGTAATTTTGTACTGAACAAGAACTGGTGTGTGGGCAGGTAGGGGCATGTGGTGAACTAGTGACAGGTATGAACACTACAATAGAGGGAGACAACAGAATTGGCTAGAGGCAAAGTTTTAAAATATTGGTCTTTGCTTCCTTCGTTGTGCCATGGTTCAATGCATTTTTTTTTTTCCTGCTTCACTAAAGGAAATTCAGTCGGGAACTCAGACCTCATGTGCCAGTTCCATGGGGTAATACTGGGACAGCAAAAACATTTGGATAGGCTGAAGAAGTATGAACCCAGACAATGTGCTAATAGTTCCTAAAACCTCTTTAGTGGAGGAGGACTGGCCTTTAAATTCATACTATTTTAATATAATATAAAGAATGGACTAAATGAGAATACCAAATACTGCAGTGAGTCATGAATGTAATATTTGGTATTCTAGTTTAGTCCATTCTTTATATTATATTAAAGATATATACGTACCACCTGATAGTGGTACAAATTCATTTATGAAAATGTTGAATACAGACACTGATGACAGCCAAGAGAGAGATCCCAGACATAGCTGCCAGGCTAAGAAGTCCCCTCACTTTCTCCTTAGGAATTGTACAGGACATAGCCAGAGGAAGGGGATGGATTCATATGAGAAAATGGAGAAAACCAAGACCCTGCCAGCAGTCAATGTGAGGACCCTGAGTGAGGAGTGAGGGGCTCCACAGCTCAGAAGAGACAAGAGTGGCCCCAGAATCTCCCTTCTTCTTCAATCTTGCATCACAACTTAATAGCAGCAGCCAGGTCTAGGATGCCCCAGGCAGTAGTGGTCAGGTGAGGTATAACTGAATTACACATGAGGAGTCTCAAGAAGTTGAAGTCTAGTGTGAGAGGGTGTCCTCAAGTCAGTAGAGGGCGCATGGCAAGAATGAAGTCAAGACACTCAGTGAGGGCTGAGGGCAAACTCCATTCCGGAAGAGGGGCTGCCACAGAGCCCCTCCCCTACTGTCAGTCTTGGAAGGTCCCGCCATGGCTTCCGGTCTTGGACTCTAACTTTTTTCCTACTCTGGGCTGTGGGGAATGAGATCCTTGGTCTCCAGTCGAATGATTTACCTCAACAGACAGAGAAGTCCAAGCATCCACAAAGAGCCCCTGAAAAAACTTTATGTGAGTTCTGTGGAATCTGCTGTGCGCACAGAACACCGGGGAGAGTGACAGAGCCCTGCCCCTACCGTTATGCTGGGAATACCAGGTGGGGGTGACCGGAAGTAGTTCCCCCTGACTTCCGACTAGAAAGGGGGCTGGGCCCGAAGCCTTCATCCGTAAAGTGCTGTGTCACCTCAGCGGCGTTCCAGATCTTCTCAGCTGTTTTGGTGGGTATCTTGACCTAAAACTTGGGGTGAATGCCCCGACGACCACAAACCCTTTCCCCCTAAAAAAAGAAAAAAAAAAAAAAAAAAAAAAAAAGCGGCTCCACAGAGCCGGTCCCTGAGGAGTCGGCAAGCATGGCCGCTAGGCCCAAAGTGCATTCACTTTTTCCGTCGGGTTGAAGAGCATGAAGGCCTCGGTCCAAGGCTGGTGGACTCAGGTCAGGAGGGAGAGAAATCTCAGGCACTCCATAGTCAAAAGAGAATCCTCCTTAAGATTGAGGGGACTCCATGCCCCAGAACGGGGTGACACCGAAGTCTGCTGCTGACGTCAGTATGGGGTCCCGGCAGGTCTCTAGAGACTGAAGTGCATTCTCACTTTGTTCCCGTCAGCGTCAGAGAAGTAGGGCCCTGGACGTAAGGAGATGGCAGCCGGTCAGCGAGGGTGATTTCCAGGTTGTGGGAAGAGTGAGGGCGAGGAGTCTGATTACCATGGGGACAATTCTCACTAAAACAGCAAGAGAATTCAAATGCTCCCACTGTTGTTGGCCATAGGCAGTCTGGGTGTCCTTGGAATGAAGTGTTGGGCAGAAGTGCTTCTTTATTTCCTCCTCATTAGTATTGTAAAAATTACTAGTGTCAATGTTAGAGCTGCAGAGGAGAATGGGCCTCTGGGTCTTGTCAATTTTTATGATGATCCTGAATATACATAGAGAGGATCAGACCCCTGAACAGAGGGGCCCCCATTGCCAGCCCCTGCTGTCACCTCAGTAAGCCCCAAAATGGGCTGTCATGCTACCGTCTAATACTCACTCTTAACTTCCTCCTGAGTTCGAAGGGCACAAACTTACCAGGAGAATAGGAGTCCTGTGAGTTCCTAGAGCAGTTGTTTCTCAAAAACCTGTAGAAGGGGCCCTGGTTAAAGCCAAGACGCTTGCTCTCTGGTGAAGGTGTCGATGTGATGCCATTCTCTCCCGTCCAGGTGCCAGCCTTCCTGCCCACACTCCTACCTGCTGTCACAGGCCAAAACCATCATGCCTCGGGGTCAGAAGAGTAAGCACCGTGCCCGTGACAAACGCCGAGAGACCCATGGTCAGCCTCAGGGTCTCACAGGTCCCCAGACCACTGCGGAAAAGCAAGAAGAGCCCCATTCTTCCACTGTCTCTTCTCCTGATTATCGGGGTGCTCATCCTAAGTCTTCTGATGCCTCCTTTCCTCAGGAGTCTCAGGGAGCTTCACCCACTGGCTCTCCTGATGCAGCTGTTTCATGCTCAAAATCTGATGTGGCTGCCAAGGGTCAAGATGAGAAAAATGCAAGCACCTCCCCAAATGCCTCCGTTCCTCAGGAGTCTCAGAGAGCTTCACCCGCTGGCTCTCTTGATGCAGGTGCTTCATGCTCAAAATCTGATGTGGCTGCCAAGGGTCAAGATGAGAAAAATGCAAGCACCTCCCCTAATGCCTCCGTTCCTCAGGAGTCTCAGAGAGCTTCACCCACTGGCTCTCTTGATGCAGGTGCTTCATGCTCAAAATCTGATGTGGCTGCCAAGGGTCAAGATGAGAAAAATGCAAGCACCTCCCCTAATGCCTCTGCTCCTCAGGGGGCTCAGGGAGTTTCATCCACTGGCTCTCTTGATGCAGGCATTTCATGCTGGAAATTTGATATGCCTGGCTTGAGTGAAGATGAGGAAAGTGCAATCGCCTCCCATAGAGCTGCCTTCTTTAAGACCACAGATCGAGATCCTCTAAACAGGAAGGCTAGAGTGTTGGTGCAGTTCCTACAGGAGAAGTTTGAGAAGAAAGAGATCATTTTGAAGGCCGACATGCTGAAGCGTATTAACAGAAAGTACAAGGTGTACTTGCCCGAGATCCTCAAGAAAACCTCCAACCATTTGGCAGTGGTTTTTGGCGTTGAATTGAAAGAAATGGATTCCAGCGGCGAATCCTACACCCTTGTCAGCATGCTGGGCCTCTCCAGTGAAGGAATTCTGAGTGGTGTTAATGGGCTGGCGAAGTCGGGTATCCTGATGTCTCTCCTGAGTTTCATTTTCATAAGAGGGAACTGTGCCATTGAAAAGGAGGTCTGGGACTTCCTGAGTGTTTTGGGGATCTATGACGGAGTCGTGCACTCAATCTATGGGGAGCCCCGGAAGATCATTATGGAAGATTTGGTGCAAGATAAGTACCTGGAGTACTGGCAGGTGTGCGACGGTGATCCTCCATGCTATGGGTTCCTGTGGGGTCCACGAGCCCATGCTGAAACCAGTAAGATGAGCGTCCTGAGAGCTTTGGCCAATATCAATAATACTGTCCCCGGTTTCTACCCACATCTGTATGAAGAGGCTTTGATAGATGAGGCACAGAGAGCATTGAGACTGAGAGCTTAAAGGCAGGGCTGGCACTGTTCTCTTGGCCAGGGAACCTTATGGGAGTATATCCTACAGATCCACTTCTAGGGAAGTCTGAATTAGAATTTTTGCCGTATGCTAGAAGAAGAGAGTAGTGAGCTTTCTAAATAGTGCAGTATAGTAGAGGCTGGAGGGAAAAGATGTGTATCTTTCTTTTGTCCTGTTACACATGAGTAACACAGATTTATGTTTTGCTTTTACTATTAATATTCAAGATTGTTCCTGTTAAGTGAAGGTTTATTTTGCTTCATACTATAAACGTATCAGTAACATAGCTCTCACATTCATAGCTGTTTAAGCAATTTGGAAGTTACGGTTTTGGTATTAATAAAACAAAATCATACACCGTTCATATTTTCTCTATAATTCAGAACTAGATAACATGGTAACAGAGAAGGGATTTTGATATGAATCTTAAAGAACTCCACAGTAAACTAGTTGACACCGTAATATAATGAGAAAACAAAGTAAAAACGGAAATGTAAAAGTTGCCTAATTCTTGGGGTTTGCCTTATTCCTTTTCTTAATATAAATAAAGGATGGTTGGATTTATTTAGGTTATTAAAAACTGCTGTTAGTTTGTTTTATTCTAGTGTACTTCATATTCTGTTATTGACTACATCAAAAAAACTCCTCTGATTGGAGAGTGGTGTTTTCTGGGTTTAAAAAAATCATATGAAATGCAGTGATCAATATAAGCCAGAATGAGCTCACTAAAATCCTTTTTGAAACAAGGCTGCTAAATTTAAAAACTTTCCATAGGCTTTTATTGTTTCAGATATCTTCGAGATGTGGTAATTGTGTTTCTTAATATATCATTAGGAAAATTAAAAATTAATAATATTGTGTAAAAACCCATATTATGGTAACTGCCATTCATTACTCAGTATTTCCTACTTAGTATGCCTTATTTTTTCATTTTTATAATTTTATTTTACTTTAGGTGCATACTATAGCTGCCATTTCTCCCCATGCTATCCCCCCACCCTCCCCTAACCCCCCTCAACTGTCCCCAGTGTGTGATGGTCCTCTCCCTGAGTCCACATGTTCTCCTTATTCAACGCCCACCTATGAGTGAGAACATGCGGTGTTTGGTTTTCTGTTCTTGTTTCAGTCTGCTGAGAATGATGGCTTCCAGACTCATCCAGGTCCCTACAAAGGACACCAACTCATCATTTTTTACGGCTGTGCAGTATTTCACAGTGTATACGTACCACATTTTCTTTGCCCAGCCTATCGTTGATGGGCATCTGGGTTGGTTCCAGGTCTTTGTTATTGTACACAGGGCAGCAATGAACATACGTGTGCACTGTCTTTATAGTAGAATGATTTATAGTTCTTTGGGTATATACCCAGTAATGGGATTGCTGGGTCAAATGGAATTTCTATTTCTAGATCCTTGAGAAATCGCCACACTGTGTTCCACAATGGCTGAACTAATTTACACTCCCACCAACTGTGTAGGAGTGTTCCTATTGCTCCACATCCTCTCCAGCATCTGTTTGTCTCCAGACTTTTTAATGATTGCCATTCTAACTGGCATGAAATGTTATCTCAATGTGGTTTTGATTTGAGTTTGTCTAATGATGAGTGATGATGAGCATTTTTTCCTATGTTTGTTGGCCTCATATGTGTCTTCTTTTGAAAAGTATCTGTGCATATCCTTCACCCACTTTGGGGTTGTTTTTTTTTTTTTTTTTTCTTATATATCTGTTTTAGTTCTTTGTAGATCCTGGATATCACCCCTTTGTCCAGTGGGTAGATTGCAAAATTTTTTCCCATTCTGTTGGTTGCTGGTTTGCTCTAATGATGGTTTCTTTTGCTGTACAGAAGCTCTGAATTTTAATTAGATCCTATTTGTCTATATTGGCTTTTGTTGCCATTGCTTTTGTTGTTGTAGTCATGAAGTCCTTGCCTATGCCTATGTCCTGGATGGTTCTGCCTACATTTTCTTCTAGTGTTTTTATGGTATTAGGTTTTATGTTTAAATCTGAATCCATCTGGAGTTAATTTTAGTGTAAGGTGACAGGAAGGGGTCCGGTGTCTGCTTTCTGCACATTGCTAGCCAGTTTTCCCAACGCCATTTAATAAACATGGAGTTCTTTCCCCATTTCTTGTTTTTATCGGGTTTGTCAAAGATCAGATGATGGTAGATGTGTGGTGTTGCTTCTGGGGCCTCTGTTCTGTTCCATTGGTCCATGTCTGTTTTGGTACCAGTACCATGCTGTTTTGATTACTGTAGCCTTGTAGTATAATTTGAAGTCCAGCAGTGTGATGCCTCCAGCTTTGTTCTTTTTACTTAGGACTGTCTTGGCTATGCAGGCTCTCTTGTGATTCCATATGAAGTTTAAAGTGTTTTTTTCTAGTTCTGTGAAGAAGGTCATTGGTAGCTTGATGGGGATAGCGCTGAATCTATAGATTACTTTGGGTAGTATGGCCATTTTCACAATATTAATTATTCCCAACCATGAGCATGGAATGTTTTTCCATCGTTTGTGTCCTCTGTTATTTCATTGAGCGGTGGTTTGTAGTTCTTCTTGAAGAGGTCCTTGACTTCCTTTGTTAGTTGTATTCCTAGGTATTTTTTTCTCTTTGTAGCTATTGTGAATGGGAGTTTGCTCTTGATTTGGCTCTCTGTTTGTTATTGATATATAGGAATGCTTGTGATTTTTGCAAATTGAATTTTGTATCCTGAGACTTTGCTGAAGTTGCTTATCAGTTTGAGAGGATTCTGGGCTTAGACAATGGGTTCTTCTAGATATACAATCATGTCGTCTGCAAATAGGGACAGTTTGACTTCCTCCTTTCCTAATTGAATACTCTTTATTTCTTCTTCTTGCCTGATTCCTCTGGCTAGAACCTCCAATACTGTATTGAATAGGAGTGGTGAGAGAGGGCATCCTTGTCTAGTGCCTGATTTCAAAGGGAATTCTTCCAGCTCTTGCCTGTTCAGTATGATGTTGGCTGCGGGTTTGTCACATATAGCTTTTATCATTTTATGATACACAGCATCAATACCTAGTTTATTGAGCGTTTTTAGCATGAAGGGCTGTTGAATTTTGTTGAAGACCTTCTCTGCATCTGTTGAGGTAATCGTGGTTTTTGTCTTTGGTTCCATTTATGTGATAAATTATGTTTATGGATTTGCATATGTTGAATCAGCCTTGCATCCCTGGGATGAAGCCTACTTGGTTGTGATGGATAAGCTTCTTGATGTGCTGTTGCAATCTGTTTGCCAGTATTTTATTGAAGATTTTTGCATAGATGTTCATCATGGATATTAGCCTGAAGTTTTCTTTTTTAGTTGAGTCTCTGCCTGGTTTTGGTATCAGGATGATCATGGTCTCATAAAATGAGTTAGGGAAGATTTCCTCCTTTTGTATTGTTTGATATAGTTTTAGAAGGAGTGGAACCAGCTCCTCTTTGTATGCCTGGTAGAATTCAGTATGCCTTATTTTTATAGACAGTACTTACAACCCAAAATTCCTACACGATAGGGTTTAGCAGCCTCACTTCGATATGAATAAACTGCAAATATCTAAAAGTTCATAGGCTTGTAATTGACACAGCTGGGACTAGATCTCTGGCCTGGATTCATCTAGAGCCCACATTTTTCCACTCCTCTCAGCTTGAGCCAGACTTTGTGTCTTTTAATTCATTTTTCCTCCCACTGCCCAAACTGTTTATCAGAGCATTAAAAGGACACAGTACCCAAAGCACTTCTTTGGACTATATAACTAGAGCAATAATAATGCTGCATACATGACTAGTATAAATTAAGAAAAGAAAAGATAATATTCAGTGACAGTATGATCATCTATATATTCAACATCAAATAACCTGGTAAGATCAGGAGCTCCACAAATCATCCTGTACTTCCCTTTCCCCATAGAAATTAAATATACTCAAAGCAAAGTACATAATACGTTAAATCTGGCTGTTGAAGCAAAAGAATAGATCAGTGTGTTGTTTTGACTGATAATTCACCACTTGTCCTAGGCCTCCCGGCTTGTGGTACAGCTTCCCCATGTCATACAAAACCTGGGACAGGGAGCCATTGTCTGCAAGGTTTGCAGTAGGGAACCTGCTCAATAATTTGCAGTTGTGTGACATTTCCCAGCAGTCAAAGAGAAAGGAAGATGAGAACCCCCATCAATGAGGATTCTGGAGACCAATTCCTCAGAATATAGGGGTCACTGAGAGACCAGGCCCTGCCTACTCTCAGATCCAAAAGGCCCAAGCTATAGCTGTAAGCTAAAATTTCTCTATTTATGTAAGGCTCTCAGGTATATAAGAGTCCTGATCTAAGGGTGGTGTGTTCTGGTGAGTGGGAAGAGGATACCAGACTCTGAAAACTCTCAAGATGAGGACTCTGAATGAATTATGAGGAATGATCCACCCAGAACAGTAGGGGCTCCTAAAACTTTATTTTTCTTTCTGCCTTGGCTGGCCATAGTCAGGACTATCTGGTTGAAGTTCCCCCTTGTTTTCCCTAGGGCTTCTACTAGTACTCCACGGAGATAAAGGCTTTGATCTCATGGCAGTAGCTCTGATTCTGCTCATGAAGGAGATCCTAACAAGCCTGCATTGGATTTAAAGTGAGGACAAGGGTAGCCAACAAGTAGCACCCTGACTTCCCTCTCTGGTTTCTCAGTAAAGGGCAAGCTTTGGCTTGAGGCTGACAGACTCAGGTTAGTAGAGGAAGGACTTCCACATCCCCCAATCAATGTTAGAAACCTGAGTGAGAATTGAGGTAGCCACTGACTCCAAAGCAGTGGAAAAGGATTCTGACCCTGCTATTATTCCTCAGAAGATCCTGAATCACTGTGGCCAGATGTGGCTGTCCCTAACTTCCAATTGTGACATTCCAGGAAGATATGGCCTTGGTCTGAGGAGTGTGGCCTTAAGTACACAGCAGCGTGGAAGGTGGAGTTTCAGATTTGGTTACGTAGGAGTCAAGTTAAAGACACTGAGGGAGGATAGAGGAGACCACTCATCCCAGAACAGAGGGAATGCACAGTGTCCTGTCCCTATTATCAGACCTACGAGGACCAGGGAAGAGCCATCAGGCTAAAGTGCTTGGTCTGAGGCTGGTCATCTCATCATAGAGAACGTTATCAGCTTGAGCCAGGAGTCAGGGCAAGGATGATGAGGAAGGAGCAGAACATGGAGCATAACAATGGAGGCAGCACATCATCTCTCCCCTACTGTTAGTCCTGGGAGATTCGGGGAGAAATGTCAGGCAGAGCAAAAGCACCCCTCAATTCCTTCTCAGGGTGACAGGGAAATGAGGGCCTTATTGAGAGTTGGACAGTAACGGGTCAAGAAAGGGAGAAATTGTGAGCACTGTCATGAGTCAAAATGAAGAATCTGAGCGAGAACTGGTGAGGCCAACCATCATGAGGCCTCAAAGTGCCCACCACAGCTTTCTGTCTTGGGAGAGTACAGGCAGGTATGGCCATATAAGGCTGCCCTGCTTTTACTCTACTAGGTCATGGAGAATTCTGGGCCTAGCTATGAGGAAATGCCCTCCGGTCAAAGAATAGAGGAGCTGTAGGTCCACCTAGGAGTCAAATTGAGGACCCTGGGTGGAGACCAAGGTGATCACACTCCTTCCCCACAATAGAAGGGGCAATAAAATGTCCAGCCCCCATCCTGGCTTTCAGCATTTCAAACCCCATAGCAGGACGGTCAGGTAGAGGCTTCCCCAGTGTTTTATGCCGGTCTAAGGGAGGTGAGATCCTTATTAAGAATGTGAAGCCAAGATAGCGTGGAAGAGGGGTTCCAGGCCCTATGCAGAGCCAAGATGAGAACTCAGAATAAGATCTGAAAATATAGTGATCCCAAGACAGAAAGGATCCCCTACAGTTGTCACCCCTGACAGTGGAGGTAGGCTGAGGCACCCCTTTACTTTTTTGGGTTCCAGGGGGATTTGAAGTGTGAACATCAGAGCAGCACAGGAAAGAGGTACCAGGCCCTGACAACAATTAGCATAATAATCCTGAATGTCAACTGAAATTACTCCCCAACCCCAAAACACAAAGAATCCCATAGTCAGTCCCTGCTCCACCCCAGTAGGTCCCAAGCTGGGCTGTCAAGCTGTAGCCTAAGATTCACCCTAACTTGCTTCATGGGGTTCTCAGAGGACAGGCTGCCTGGGAGAACAAGTGCCCCGTGGGCTCTTAGAGCAGCGATCTCACAGAAACCTGGATTGGCAGCCAAGGTGGTCACTCCCTGCTGACGGTGCTCACACTATTTCATTCTACCACCAGGTGTCTGTCTCAGCAGCCATCCTATTCACACTTCTGTCTGCTGTCCCTGCCCATAGTCATTTCTTGGGGTCAGAAGAGTAAGTTCCACACTCATGAGAAATGCCACTAGGGTCTCCAGGGTGCTCATTTCACTGCAGGAGAGGAGGAGTCCCTCTCCTCCTTTTCTCCTGTTTTGAGGAATGCTCCTCAGATCTATCTTGCTACTGACATTCTCCAGGAGGCTCAGAGGGCCGCCTTCCTCATCACTGCTTCTGTAGATGTTTCATACACAAGATCTGATGAAGATGCCAAGAAGCAAAATGAGGAAA
Source organism: Callithrix jacchus (assembly GCF_049354715.1). Lineage (NCBI taxonomy): Eukaryota > Metazoa > Chordata > Mammalia > Primates > Cebidae > Callithrix > Callithrix jacchus. The sequence goes on from NC_133524.1 coordinate 27,002,374, forward strand.
AGCCAAGCACCTCTCCAGCAGCAGCCTATACTTGGACTCACACAGCGACCTTCTATTCAGTATTCCTGCTAGAGTAGTGTAAAATAAAAGAGCCCTTTACAATCAGCATTGCTGAATGCTGTTAACAAAACAGCCATTTCAATGCTTCTTTCAGTAGACTGGATATTCCCAACAATAGGATTCTGAGTGGTGATAAAGGGTTTCTTAAAGTGGTATCTTGATGATGCTCCTGGAAATAAGCTTCATGAAGGTTAACTGCACCACAAAAGAGATCTGAACATTTCTGAATAAGATTTGGGTATATGCTGGGAGAATGACTTCATTTATGAAGAGTCCAGAAAATAATTTGGTACAGAAAAGTACCTAGAGTATCAGCAGGTGTACAACAGAGATCTTCTGCACTATGGATTCCTGTGGAATCCAAGAGCCTGTGCTGAAACCAGCAACATGAAAAACCGATGACTTTTGGCCAAAGTCAATGATATCTTCCAGGAGTTTCTTCTCATCCCTTTATATAAGGATTTGAGACAGGAGGAAGAGCAAGCCTAAGGAATGGATGTAGCCAGAACTGAGGTTAATGCCATGGCCAGTGCATATTCTGGGGCTACAAACAGCAGTTTCTCCCATGTCAAGTGAAGCTTGAGGGAGATTTTTCACCCTTTTGAAAAGTAATGCAGTTAATGTTCTAATTAGTAGAGGACCTAGGCAGGACTGGAAGAAATATAGTTTATATCTTGGTTGCATTTATGTTCTATGTGAATAACTGGGTTTTTTGTTTTCAATTATTGTTTTATTTTATTTATTTTTTCCTTCCAACTTTTATTTTAGGTTCAGGGGATGCATGTGCAGAATTTGTATATGGGTAGATTGCAACTTGCTGTGGTTTGATGTACAAATTATTTTATCACCTAGGTAGTAAGTATAGTACCCAACAGGAAGTTTACAATCCTCATCCTCCTCCCACCCTTCCCCGTCAAGAAGAGTCCAGGGTTTAACATTCCTTGTGTCTATGTTTACTCAATGTTTAGCTTCCACATGTGAGTGAGAACATGTGGTATGAGGTTTCCTGTTCCTGTGTTAATTTGCTTAGGATAACGATCTCCAGTTGCATCCGTGTTACAGCAAAGGACCTGCTTTTGACCATTTTTATGGCTGTGTAGTATTTCATGATGTATATGTGGCACGTTTTTTTTTTATCCCATTCACTATTGATGGGCATTGAGGTGGATTCCGTGTCTTGGCTATTGTGAAAAGTAATGTGATAAACATATGCATGCACGTCTCTCTATGATAAAAATGCTTTATATTCCTTTGGGAGTATACCCACTAATGGGATTGCAGGATCAAATGGCAGACTCTGTTTTAAGGTCTTTGAGAAATGTCCAAACTGCTCTTCACAGTGGCTAAAATAATTTACATGCCCACTAGCAGTGGATAAGTGTTCCCTTTTCACCGCAACATCACCAGCATTTACTTTTTTCATTTTTAAATCATAGTCATTCTAATTGGCATGAGATGGTATCCGATTGTGGTCGTGATTAGCATTTCTCTAATGATTGGTGATGTTGAACATACACAAATCAATAATGCGATTCATCACATAACCAGAAGTAAAAGCAAAAACTATATGATCATCTTAACAGATACAGAAAAGGATGTTGATAATATTCCACATCTCTTCATGTTAAAAACCCTCATCAGACAAGGCATCAAAGGAAGATACCTCAAAATAATAGAGCCATCTATGACATACCCACCGTCAACATCATACCAAATATGCAAAAGCTAAAAGCATTGCCTTGAGAACTGGAACAAGACAAGGATGCCCACTCTTGCCAGTCCTATTCAATATTGTTCTGGAAGTTCTAGCCAGAGCAATCAGGAAAAAAGAAATAAAGAACTAGATAACCAAATCAGAAGAGAGGAAGTCAAACTATCTCTCTTTGCAGATGATATGATTCTATACCTAGAAAACGCCATAGTCCTTTCCAATAGCTCCTAGACCATATAAACAACTTTAGTCTAGTTTTAGGATACAAAATTAATGTAGAGAAATCAGTAGCATTTCTATATACCAATAATGTCCAAGCTGAGAGTCAAACAAAAAATGTAATGCTATTCACAAGAGCCACAAAAAGACTAAAACACCTACCTATACATCTAGCCAGGGAGGGCAATGACCACTACAATGAAAATTACAAACCACTGCTCAAAGAAAGCAGAGACAACACAAACAAATGGTAAAGCATTTCATGTTCATAGACAGAAAGAATTAATATTGTTAAAATGGCCATTCTGCCCAAAGCAATTCACTAATTCAATGATATTCCTATCAAACTACCAACAACAGTTTTCACATAATTAGAAAAAAATCCAAAATTCATATGGAGCCAGAAAAGGGACCAAATAGCCAAAGCAATTCTAAGCAAGGAGACCAAAGCCAGAGCTCTGACACTACGTGACCTCAAATTATACTACAAAGCTGCAGTAACCAAAACAATGCAACTCGTAGCAAAACAAGGCTACAGTAACCAAAAAAGCATGCTGCTGGTAGCAAAAAAGACACACAGACCAATAGAACAGGTTAGGGAATCCCAGAAATCCAGCCATATACCTACAACCATCTGAGCTTCCACAAATTCTACAATAACAAGCAATGGGGAAAGGATTCCTTATTCAATAAATGGTGCTGGGATTACTGGCTGGCCATATGCAGAAGAGTGAAACTGAACACCTTTTATACCATATTTAAAACTCAACTCAAGATGGATTAAAGGCTTAAATGTAAAACCTAAAACTATAAAACCCTTGAAGAAATTCTAAGAAATACCATTGTGGACATAGTCCCCAGCAAACATTTCATGATGAAGACACCAAAAGCCACTGTAACAAAAATAACAACAACAAAAATAGATCAAAAAAAAAAAAAAAAAGCAGAAAGAGAAAAATAGATAAAAACAAAAAAATAGACAAAAGTTATATAAAAATAAAGAAAATTAGCCAAATTACCAAAAATAGACCGAAAAGAATCCATAAACAAGTATGATCTAATTAAACCAAAAAGCTTCTGCACAGTCAAGGAAAGTATCAACAGAACAAACAGACAACCTAAAGAATGAGGGAAAATCTTTGCAAACTATGCATCTCACAATGTCTAATATCCAGAATCTACAAGGAATTTAAAGAAATATACAAGCACAAAACAACTCCAATAAAAAATGGGTAAAGGACTTGAACAGACACTTCTCAAAAGACGACATACAAGTGACCAATAAATACATGTGAAAAATGCACTTTTATGTATTTAGGTATCAGTTAAAATATTTTTATCTTACATCAAAGCTTTATTTGCTATTTTCACAGTCTGCAAGCAGTATCTTTGTACATGCAAAGGTCATCCTGTTTCATAGCAGTTAACTTGATTTCAAATTGCTCTTTTGATTTTCCACCTGCGTAATATAACTTCTTTATAGTTAAAAATTATTTTAAAAACTTGTAGGCATACAATAATGGGTGGGTCTATAAAGCTTCATTTCTAAACATCAAAAATATACTTTTTTGTAGGTGAGTGGGATTGGATAAAGTGCCTCTTGCTTGTTCTCCTCAAAACTCCTAGAGCTTGTAAATATATAAAGCAATTTCAAGAACACCAGCAGGTAGAAAGCTTAAAATTCCTATACACAGAACTTGAGTTCCTTTTCTGTCATGACTCAAACAGGAATCTCAGGAAGCAATTCATAAGAAAGGTTAGAAAAATATATACTGTGTGTGTGTGTGTATACATACACATAAATATTATATATTTTACATATTTTAATTCCTCTCACCCCATATTGCAAAGAATTTTGAAGATCATAATAATCTGGGAAGTGCATGACTGTGTGTGTGTGTGTGTGTGTGTGTGTGTGTGTGTGTACACATAAATATACATAATACCACCATGCCTGGATAATTTTTAAAAATATGTTTATATATACATATATATAACATTTCCACTCCCCTCACCCCATCTTACAAAGCATTGTGAAGATCATAATAATCTGAAAAGCACATGACTTATAAGATATTAGATTAATTTAGGAAACAACACTGTATAAAATATCTTCGATGACACAATATATTATTTTTGTGATCCCCCTATTTACAGGATCTATAAGGTTATGTAGAATAAGATAATTTAAGAGCTCAAATTCCTTCAAAACCAGCGTAACTTTTAGTAGGCTGGATGCCACCAGGGTTGTCAAGAAAGTGCCCATCAGAATCATGGAAGATGTTACGGCATCAAGTGTGACCGTAACTACGTACAGAGACTCTGGAAGGGCAAAGGGGAGAGACTGAGAAGTATTAATTTTAAGGATTATTTCTTGACAGAAATCTCCAGCTGATTTCCCAGAGCAAAGAAACTGATCTTCTGTCCTCCTCCCTGCAGGAACTCCCCCAGAAAAAAAGAGAAAATTCTAAAGCCTGGTGGGAAAAGGAAACATAGACTGGCAAAGACTCAGAACAATCATGCCTACTGCCTCTCTACCTGGCTTTAAGCTACCAGAGGTTTGGCTGGTGCAGAATTCTAACAGACTTTCTAGCAGTTTCTCAGAGCAGAGCAGAGCAGAGCAGAGCAGAGCAGAGCAGAGCAGAGCAGAGCAGAGCAGAGGTTTGCTACTCCCTAAGGGCATCTGGCCAAGGCAGATCCCCTTCCTAATGTAGAGTGGGTTCTGCTTGCTTCAGGTGGCTTCCTCTATCTCGATTCTGTTCCTTTTACCCCATGGAATCATGATGCCATAGGACTTTTATTTTCATGTTTTAGCACATGGCAGAGGGAAAAGGCACATTCAGAGGCTAGAGGATGTCTCTCTATCACTTGAGATTTGGCATGGGTTCAACATATTAATTGTGGGGAAAGGTAATTTCCCAGTGGATAGTGCCTTTCTTTTACTTTCCAACTCTTCTGAAAGTTCACCCTGAAATGCTGGTTTACACAAAGACCAACAACTAATCTGGCTTCCTGTATTAAAGAACAGGGCTGGGTGGTTGGGACTGCAGACATCCAGTGGGACATGAAGAAACTAGTAAGAAAGAGATTGAAGTGATAGCCCTCATCCTGGGTAGAACAGTCTTCCACACAGACCTGAGCCACCTTTAAGAAGTGTTTGGTTTGGAGGTGAACCAACCTATATCTGCGGATTTTTACTTTGTTGTTGCTATTGTTTGAGACAGGGTATCTCTTCCATTGTCTAGGCTGGAGTGCAATGGCTTGATCACGGCTCACTGCAGCTTAGACTTCCTGGGCTCAAGTGGTCCTCCCACCTCAACCTCCCAATCAGCTGGGACTACAGGTATACACCACCACGCTTAGATAATTTTTGAAAATATTTTTAATAGAGACAGGGTTTTGCTATGTTGCCCAGGCTGGTCTTGAACTCCTGGGCTCAAGGGATCCTCCTAAGTCATCCTCCGAGTGTTCTGGGATTACAGGCATAAGCCACACTGCCCAGCTGGATTTCTACTTTTGAAATTATTCGTAGGTTCCAGAGCAATCTCTGGCCATCATGATGAATATTTTATTTATTCTTTATTTTTTATTGCGTTTTAGGTTTTGGGGTACATGTGCAGACCATGTAAGATAGTTGCAGAGATACACACATGGCAGTGTGTTTTGCTGCCTTCCGCCCCTTCACCCACATTTGGCATTTCTCCCCATGCTATCCCTCCCCAGCTCCCCCGCGCTGTCCCTCCCCTATTCCCCCCAATAGACCCCAGTGTGTAGTACTCCCTTCCCTGTGTCCATGTGTTCTCATTGTTCATCACCCGCCTATGAGTGAGAATATGCGGTGTTTCATTTTCTGTTCTTGTGTCAGTTTGCTGAGAATGATGTTTTCCAGATTCATCCATGTCCCTACAAAGGACACGAACTCATCATTTTTGATTACTGCATAATATTCCATGGTGTATATGTGCCACATTTTCCCAGACCAGTCTAGATGAATATTTTATGTATTTATTTATGTGTTTGGTTTAGAAACAGGATCTCGATCTGTGGCCCAGGCTGGAGCACTGTGACAGGATGATGGTTCACTGCACCGTCGGATCCCCGGGCTCATGTAATGTTCCTAACATGCCCTTCCAAGTAGCTAGGGGTGCAAGTGCATGCCACCTTGCCCACCTGATTGTTGTTTTCTATTTTCTGTAGAGACGGGGGGTCTTGGCCAGTCTGCTCTTGAACTTCTGGCCTCAAACAATCCTCCCACCTCAGCCTACCAAAGTACAGGGATTACAGGTATAAGCCACTGAGCCTGGTCTGAAAAAATTAAAAGGATGTATCAACAATGCAGCTATCAGCACCAGGTAGGAATAGCTGAAGACTACTTTAAAGAAATCAGACTAAGGATTTTCCCAAATCTCTTGCTCAGCCTCTTAGGTTTAGAACCTCAGATGTATGCCTAATTCTATTTGCACTCCTTACCAATATCTAAATTCAATCTCACTTCCCCAGATGCACAAAGAAAACTCATTTTTCTGAAGGTATACGGCTTGGCTTGTCCTCCAGAAAAATATTCTCACTTGATTGTTATTTCCCTGATTCCTGGAAAACCTGAAGTTGTCAGTTCAGCTTCACTCAAAACTCCCAACATCCCAAACACCATGAGGTTACTCTTTTACCAGAATTTCTTTTTTGGCACTGAGTAATTCTCTACAATATTGATTTTTGAGGGCTCACCATAGAATTTCACAGGCCAAAGACCTCTAGCTCATTAAACAAGAAACCAAGAGCAACAGTATCTGCTGGAGAGGAAAACAAGGCAGATATACCAGAAGACCAGCTGTGAAAATGCTAATGTGCAAAAGGGGGAAAGAGAGATACTCTACATGCATAAGATTTTACACTCTGTGTATGTTTTCATTTAAGGTGATCCAAAGGCCTACGTGAGAAGGATTGGATAGAGAGAAAGTGACTTCTTGGTGCACAAAAGTTTAAAGTGTATTAAATTAGTTTAAAAGATTTCCAGACTCCTTGATGCAAACATGAGAAACTAGAGTATAACCCCAGCACCTTACCCAGTTTAAAAACATAGGAAATAAATAACCTGACAAAAACAAGCAATGGGGAAAGGATTCCCTATCTATAGCTGGTTTTGGGAAAACTGGCTAGCCCTATGCAGAAAGCTGAAACTGGATCCCTTCCTTACACTTTATACAAAAATCAACGCCAGATGTATTAAAGATTTAAACATAAGACCTAAAACCATAAAAACCCTAGAAGAAAACCTAGACAATACCATTCTGGACATAGGCATGGGCAAGGACTTTATGACTGAAACACCAAAAGCAATGGCAAAAAAAAAGCCAAGATAGATAAATGGGATCTAATTAAACTTAAGAGCTTCTGCACAGCAATGGAAACTATCATTAGAGTGAACAGGCAACCTACAGAATGGGAGAAAGTTTTTGCCATCTACCCATCTGACAAAGGGCTAATATCCAGAATCTACAAAGAATCCAAAGAACTTAAAAAAAATTACAAGAAAGAAACCCCCCCCCAAAAAAATCAAAAAGTGGGCAAAATATATGAACAGACATTTCCCGAAAGGAGACATTTACCCAGCCAACAAACATAAAAAAAAAAAAGACCATCATCACTGGTCATTAGAGAAATGCAAATCAAAACCACGATGAGATACCATCTCACCCAGTTAGAATGGTGATCATTAAAAAATCAGGAGACAGCATATGCTGGAGAGGATGTAGAGAAATAGGAACACTTTTACAATGTTGGTGGGAGTGTAAATTAGTTCAACCATTGTGGAAGACAGTGTGGCAATTCAAGGATCCAGAACTAGAAACACCATTTCACTCAGCAATCCCACTTACCAGGTATATAAGCAAAGGATTACAAATCATTCTATTATAAAGACACATGCACAAGTATGCTTAATGTGGCACTGTTCACAATAGGAAAACTTGGAACCCACATAAATGTCCATCGGTAGCAGACTGAATAAAGAAAATGTGGCACATATACAACATGGAATACTATGCAACCATAAAAAGATGGGTTCATGTCCTTTGCAGGGAAACCATCATTCTCAGCAAACTAACACAAGAAGAGAAAACCAAACACTGCACATTCTCTCTCATAAGTAGGAGTTGAAAAATGAGAATACATGGACACAGGGAGGGGAATATCACACACTGGGGCCTCTTGGGGGCTGGGGGCTGGGGGCTGGGGAGGGATAGCATTAGGCAAAATACCTAATGTAGATGACCGGGTGATAGATGCAGAAAATCACCATGAAACATGTATACCTATTTAACAAATCTGCACGTTCTGCATAGGCACCATGAGGCTTTTGCTCTCATAAATGGATAAATCCATTGTCTAAGATGGTATCAAGTTATCTCTCCAACCCGAAGGAAAGACAGACAGAATCCAAGTAAAGAAGCCAGAGTCAAAATATCCCATGTACGCTATAAATATATATACCTTATAGATATTTCCATAAATATTCAAAACAACCACTAGAAGTATCCTTTTTGTTTGAGATGGAGTCTCACTCTCTGGCCCAGGCTGGGGTGCAGTGGCACAATCTCGGCTCAGTACAACCACCGCTTCCTGGGTTCAAGAAATTCTTCTGCCTCGGCCTCAAAAGCAGCTGATATTATAGGCATTTGCCACCACACCCAGCTAATATTTGTATCTTTAGTAGAGTAGGGGTTTGGTTATGTTGGCAAGGCTGATCTGGAACTCCTGACCTCAGGTGATCCGCCTGCCTCGGTCTCCCAAAGTGCTGGAATTACAAGCGTGAACCACCGCCCCCTGCCAGGAATGTCTTGCAAAATGGTCCAATTAACCTGGAAAGCCACTACATCAAAATTGTAGGAAAACACGAAATGTATCTTCAAAAAAAATTAACTGAAGCAGTTCACAGATTAATCAAATTCCTAAATGGCCACAGGGAACTTATTCACCACTATCTTTGGGAATGACAAGAATGGAAACTATTATTAAGCAAGGTGAAACCTTTGAACACACATACATGAGGCCTCCAAATACCAAGGGTAGGGTGGGTTACAGGTTCCAGTAACTTTCCATGAGTAGCCAAAGCTCAAGCTACAGGACTCAGGGTGGGAGGGGCCATGCAGTCGCCGACCATGGTGAAGCTCCGCCTACAGGACTCAGGGTGGGAGGGGCCCTGCCGTCACTGCCCAAGGTGGAGCTCTGCCTACAGGACTCAAGGTGGGAGGGGCCCTGCCGTCACTGTCCAAGGTGAAGCTCTGCCTACAGGACTCAGGGTGGGAGGGGCCCTGCAGTTGCTGACCATGGTGAAGCTCCGCCTACAGGACTCGGGGTGGGCGGGACCCTGCAGTCACTGTCCATGGTGAAGCTCCGCCTACAGGACTCAGGGTGGGAGGGGCCCTGCCGTCACTGCCCAAGGTGGAGCTCTGCCTACAGGACTCAAGGTGGGAGGGGCCCTGCCGTCACTGTCCAAGGTGAAGCTCTGCCTACAGGACTCAGGGTGGGAGGGGCCCTGCAGTTGCTGACCATGGTGAAGCTCCGCCTACAGGACTCGGGGTGGGCGGGACCCTGCAGTCACTGTCCATGGTGAAGCTCCGCCTACAGGACTCAGGGTGGGAGGGGCCCTGCCGTCACTGCCCAAGGTGGAGCTCTGCCTACAGGACTCAAGGTGGGAGGGGCCCTGCCGTCACTGTCCAAGGTGAAGCTCTGCCTACAGGACTCAGGGTGGGAGGGGCCCTGCAGTTGCTGACCATGGTGAAGCTCCGCCTACAGGACTCGGGGTGGGCGGGACCCTGCAGTCACTGTCCATGGTGAAGCTCCGCCTACAGGACTCAGGGTGGGAGGGGCCCTGCAGTCATTGTCCCAGGTGAAGCACCGCCTACAGGACTCAGGATAGGAGGGGCCCTACAGTTACTGTCCATGGCGATGAATGAAGCACAAACCCTCACTGTGGCACAGGTGATTGTATTACCTGCGGGAAATAGAAGATTTACTACCCATCCTCAATCGCACCTCCAAGAGAGGAAAGTAGTAGTAAAGGGAGATAAGGGAGGAAAAAGAGATGGGAAGACACATGGAGATTCATGGAGAAGTAGCCAGAGAGGACAGATATGTTTTCACAGCATTTGCAAATAATGTATTTACTAAGAAAGTCTTTCACCACTCGGGAAGTCAGGGTGGTGCACATATGCCTCCCAATTCCATACCTAGCCCATGATTTGCAGGGAAACTTTAGAAAACTCTGCCTGAAAACCTCTCAGAAACCATGGGCTGCCCTATGAGCAGTCAAAGCATGTTCTTCACCTAAGAGTATATTCCAGGCAAGGCTGGCATAAAGTTTATAGCAACTCTGAACATGGCGGGTGCCCACCCAAGCCTATCTTAGCGTATCTTAGTTATGTGCTAGGGCCTTGAGCTTCAGAAGTGGAAGAGGCTGGTGATGAGGGCTTCTAACAAGCACAGAGAAGTGTCTGGAGACCCTGAGGTCTTCAAGAGTTCTCAAAATGAGCTTATAGCTGGCAAAGAAAATAAATGATACAAGGCAAGGCTTACACTTCATCATCTAGCATCCAGCACTTCTGTCCAGAGACTCTGGTCAGAAAGGCTCTCCTCCAGAGAAGGGCTTTCAATGACACCGTTTGTATCTGCATTTGGACAGCAGAAAAAAAAAAAAAGGAAAAGAAAAAATAACACACTTGGTTATGTGCAGTTAAGGGGAAGTGGGAGTAAATAAAATATGTATTAGTCCATTCTCACACTGCTATAAAGATACTAGCTGACATCCTGTAATTTATAACAGAAAGAGGTTTAATTAGCTTACAGTTCCACATGGCTGTGAAGACTTCAGGAAACTTACAATTGTGGCAAAAGGCAAAGGGGAAACAAGACACCCTCTTCACAAGTTTTTGGCATGGAGAGAAGTGCAAGCAGAAGAAATGCCAAGTGCTTATGAAACCACCAGCTCTCAGGAGAACTTACTCACCATCACCAGAACAGCATGGGGGAAAAGTGGCCCCATGAACCAATCACATCCCTCACTCGACACGTGGGGATTACTGGTCTCTCCCATGACATGTGGGGATTACAATTTGAGATGATATTTCAGTGAGGACACAAAGCCAAACCATCTCAGAAGAGGTGAGAAGAAACAAAAGTGTAGTAAAAATTACTCCCCATTTTTATGTTTGCTCTGCAGCAAATTTGAAATGGTTTCTTCATGTCAGCAATACAGGATGTACTCAAAAGATACTGATGACAAATATTTTCAGGGCAGGTATAATGATTGAGTGGCAAAGGCACTGGCCTTTTGGCTACAGTTCAGGAATATTAAGGTCATAAGGAAAAGGTCACCCCACAGAAATTAGAGTTCAAATGAAAATAAGCCAGGAATATATATACAAGGGTGACAACTGAAATTTTTAAAAAGCCTGGATAGAGATCACACAACCTGTTATGACTGAATACTTCAAAATGAACTATCCACTCATCTATCCTCTTTCCTTTAAAATCAAATCATGTATACAAATCAAGTTTCAAAGAGAACTGAATGAATTATTGCTTTATTGCCTTTGAATTGTCCCTTTAATGTTTACTTGACTTCAGAGCTGAAGTTCATAAATCATATGCGTCACATATTTATTACTGCTTACCAAGTATATTAGCCAGAGATTTTATATTTACAAAACAAATGTATAAACTTTCAATCATTTTATTGTGATCTAGAACATTGCAACATGGCAATGGACCGGGAATTTTCACAGATCTGGGAACAAACTCTGAATTGAAACAGTTATGGTCCAATAATAAATTTTTAAAGTCAATGTTGGTAATTTTTTGGTTGTCTTATTCTTTTGGCATCTCCTTTGTAAAATTAAAAAATCTATACCTGGATTTCTTAGCATATTCACAATTGTGTGAGAAACTAAATCACAATATATTATACATAGACATCTTATTCACTGTTTCTCTTATTCTCCAACTATTAATTTAGTATCTCTTATTTAGAGCTCCTCCTCATAATTCAGGCAACAGTAAGAGGAAGAAAAAGTAGACCAGCCCATTACCCAGAGACTTTTAGAGTCTATAGATGCTGTCATATAAGGAGGATGGTGGAACTTAAAGATGTAAATAAGTGATAAGAAACTATAACAAAGGAGTATACGTATAATAAATTATAAGAAAGGAGTAAGCAAGAGAGACGGTTTTAGATGAGAGCAGTCAAGTGTAAATACTCTGAAAGAATACAATTGGAAGCACTGGGACATGGCAAATTTTGTAAAGGTAAATTTAAGTTAGCTGGGATGGTGGTCTAGATGAGGCCATGACAACTGAGAACAGGGGACTGACCCTCAGACGGTGTATGTCAGAGATGAGAGACTAAAAACTGAAATGGAAAACTGCCCTTAACATATACTTTGGAATTATGTGTAAACCAGAGAGAATCTCCACCTGGGGCAGAAATGAAAAGTATCCTGTGCTCATGGTCCACCACAGGTCAACACAGTGCAAAAGTTAGGTGTTTTCTGCACATAATCTCCAAGGTGTTTCTGAAGAGCAGGGATGATATTTCCTTGAGATGTGATGTCCAGAGGCCACGGTGATGGCACTCTTCACTGGGCTGGGAGGGCCAAAGCCCACGCCATCAAAAAAAAAAAAAAAAAATAGGTTATCTTGAGTGTAATTGGCACTCTGCACTGGTCCGTGAGGGTCAGAGCCCACTCCAACAAAAAAAGTAGATTATCTTGAGTGTAACTGACTGAACTCTAGAGAGGGCTTGATTTTGGGTAGGGAGGAAATAAATAAAAATAGAGGTGATTTGGATGAACAAACACCTGGGAGGCAGTTTCTTTGTTCTTCATACAAAGTTTAGGACTTTTGGGTTGTATTCAGCTGGAAGAGACTTGCCCACTCAAAATTAAATAGGGAAAATTAACAATTTTACTTGCCAAGCATTATTTTATTTTTTCCAAAAATACTACATATTTTCTGACTTTTCAGTGATTTAAAACAATAAAACTTTATTGTGGTTTGTGTTGTTGTCTGGGGTAATAATAATCAGTAATGAATGTAATTCTTAAAAGATTACCTTTTCAGATGCCTTATAAACATTACATATATTCCAACAGTTCTACAAGATAGGGCTTATCAGGCTCATTTGCTCATGAAAACCTTGCAATTTCCTCAAGTTCACTGACTCCTAAGAGGCAGAGCTGGGACTAGACCCCTGGTCTGAACTAGTTTAAAGCTCACATTGTTCCACTCCACCCAGCCTGAGGCAGATCTTGTGTCTGTTCATTCAGTTTTCTTTTTATGATTCCAAAATGTATTTCAGGTGATAAAAATAAAGATCCTGTAGCCTAAGTACTATAAGCAGTCCTAATGAAGAAAGGTTAATATGAGAATAAATCCTGACTTGGGGACTGCATGTGGGCTTCATTTTCCTAGGATCCTGCTGCTTCTAGTCATAAGGTTCCTTGAGAGCTGACTCTGTCATGGGGCTGGCTTTTGTTTAGCTACAGCAATTCCTCTCATTACAGAACCCTTCCCCTGGGACTTCCTCAATGTGACCTCCTGTTCAAATATGGAACCTGACAAAAACCAATAACTAATTATATCATGTAACGTGAAATACACCTTTCACAACAGCAACAATATCCAAATTACATCTAATAAAAAATCAAATAGAAATGTACATGTTCATTAAGGAGACAGCCATAAAAATTTTCTGAAAGACTTAGGAAAAGGAAGTATCCAATAAAGGAGTATACCATATATATTTACTGTGGAGGGGAAATTGTAAAGATGTTGATTCTCCTTTAATTTTATACAGATTCATTGCCTCAAACCCAGGCTGTTCTTTCTCATGACCAAACTGAACCCTGGAAAAGTTAAAGGAATAATTAAAAAAAAAAAACAATATTAACAACAGCAAAACAACAAAAATGAGACCCCTGAGAAACAGTAATTTTGTACTGAACAAGAACTGGTGTGTGGGCAGGTAGGGGCATGTGGTGAACTAGTGACAGGTATGAACACTACAATAGAGGGAGACAACAGAATTGGCTAGAGGCAAAGTTTTAAAATATTGGTCTTTGCTTCCTTCGTTGTGCCATGGTTCAATGCATTTTTTTTTTTCCTGCTTCACTAAAGGAAATTCAGTCGGGAACTCAGACCTCATGTGCCAGTTCCATGGGGTAATACTGGGACAGCAAAAACATTTGGATAGGCTGAAGAAGTATGAACCCAGACAATGTGCTAATAGTTCCTAAAACCTCTTTAGTGGAGGAGGACTGGCCTTTAAATTCATACTATTTTAATATAATATAAAGAATGGACTAAATGAGAATACCAAATACTGCAGTGAGTCATGAATGTAATATTTGGTATTCTAGTTTAGTCCATTCTTTATATTATATTAAAGATATATACGTACCACCTGATAGTGGTACAAATTCATTTATGAAAATGTTGAATACAGACACTGATGACAGCCAAGAGAGAGATCCCAGACATAGCTGCCAGGCTAAGAAGTCCCCTCACTTTCTCCTTAGGAATTGTACAGGACATAGCCAGAGGAAGGGGATGGATTCATATGAGAAAATGGAGAAAACCAAGACCCTGCCAGCAGTCAATGTGAGGACCCTGAGTGAGGAGTGAGGGGCTCCACAGCTCAGAAGAGACAAGAGTGGCCCCAGAATCTCCCTTCTTCTTCAATCTTGCATCACAACTTAATAGCAGCAGCCAGGTCTAGGATGCCCCAGGCAGTAGTGGTCAGGTGAGGTATAACTGAATTACACATGAGGAGTCTCAAGAAGTTGAAGTCTAGTGTGAGAGGGTGTCCTCAAGTCAGTAGAGGGCGCATGGCAAGAATGAAGTCAAGACACTCAGTGAGGGCTGAGGGCAAACTCCATTCCGGAAGAGGGGCTGCCACAGAGCCCCTCCCCTACTGTCAGTCTTGGAAGGTCCCGCCATGGCTTCCGGTCTTGGACTCTAACTTTTTTCCTACTCTGGGCTGTGGGGAATGAGATCCTTGGTCTCCAGTCGAATGATTTACCTCAACAGACAGAGAAGTCCAAGCATCCACAAAGAGCCCCTGAAAAAACTTTATGTGAGTTCTGTGGAATCTGCTGTGCGCACAGAACACCGGGGAGAGTGACAGAGCCCTGCCCCTACCGTTATGCTGGGAATACCAGGTGGGGGTGACCGGAAGTAGTTCCCCCTGACTTCCGACTAGAAAGGGGGCTGGGCCCGAAGCCTTCATCCGTAAAGTGCTGTGTCACCTCAGCGGCGTTCCAGATCTTCTCAGCTGTTTTGGTGGGTATCTTGACCTAAAACTTGGGGTGAATGCCCCGACGACCACAAACCCTTTCCCCCTAAAAAAAGAAAAAAAAAAAAAAAAAAAAAAAAGCGGCTCCACAGAGCCGGTCCCTGAGGAGTCGGCAAGCATGGCCGCTAGGCCCAAAGTGCATTCACTTTTTCCGTCGGGTTGAAGAGCATGAAGGCCTCGGTCCAAGGCTGGTGGACTCAGGTCAGGAGGGAGAGAAATCTCAGGCACTCCATAGTCAAAAGAGAATCCTCCTTAAGATTGAGGGGACTCCATGCCCCAGAACGGGGTGACACCGAAGTCTGCTGCTGACGTCAGTATGGGGTCCCGGCAGGTCTCTAGAGACTGAAGTGCATTCTCACTTTGTTCCCGTCAGCGTCAGAGAAGTAGGGCCCTGGACGTAAGGAGATGGCAGCCGGTCAGCGAGGGTGATTTCCAGGTTGTGGGAAGAGTGAGGGCGAGGAGTCTGATTACCATGGGGACAATTCTCACTAAAACAGCAAGAGAATTCAAATGCTCCCACTGTTGTTGGCCATAGGCAGTCTGGGTGTCCTTGGAATGAAGTGTTGGGCAGAAGTGCTTCTTTATTTCCTCCTCATTAGTATTGTAAAAATTACTAGTGTCAATGTTAGAGCTGCAGAGGAGAATGGGCCTCTGGGTCTTGTCAATTTTTATGATGATCCTGAATATACATAGAGAGGATCAGACCCCTGAACAGAGGGGCCCCCATTGCCAGCCCCTGCTGTCACCTCAGTAAGCCCCAAAATGGGCTGTCATGCTACCGTCTAATACTCACTCTTAACTTCCTCCTGAGTTCGAAGGGCACAAACTTACCAGGAGAATAGGAGTCCTGTGAGTTCCTAGAGCAGTTGTTTCTCAAAAACCTGTAGAAGGGGCCCTGGTTAAAGCCAAGACGCTTGCTCTCTGGTGAAGGTGTCGATGTGATGCCATTCTCTCCCGTCCAGGTGCCAGCCTTCCTGCCCACACTCCTACCTGCTGTCACAGGCCAAAACCATCATGCCTCGGGGTCAGAAGAGTAAGCACCGTGCCCGTGACAAACGCCGAGAGACCCATGGTCAGCCTCAGGGTCTCACAGGTCCCCAGACCACTGTGGAAAAGCAAGAAGAGCCCCATTCTTCCACTGTCTCTTCTCCTGATTATCGGGGTGCTCATCCTAAGTCTTCTGATGCCTCCTTTCCTCAGGAGTCTCAGGGAGCTTCACCCACTGGCTCTCCTGATGCAGCTGTTTCATGCTCAAAATCTGATGTGGCTGCCAAGGGTCAAGATGAGAAAAATGCAAGCACCTCCCCAAATGCCTCCGTTCCTCAGGAGTCTCAGAGAGCTTCACCCGCTGGCTCTCTTGATGCAGGTGCTTCATGCTCAAAATCTGATGTGGCTGCCAAGGGTCAAGATGAGAAAAATGCAAGCACCTCCCCTAATGCCTCCGTTCCTCAGGAGTCTCAGAGAGCTTCACCCACTGGCTCTCTTGATGCAGGTGCTTCATGCTCAAAATCTGATGTGGCTGCCAAGGGTCAAGATGAGAAAAATGCAAGCACCTCCCCTAATGCCTCTGCTCCTCAGGGGGCTCAGGGAGTTTCATCCACTGGCTCTCTTGATGCAGGCATTTCATGCTGGAAATTTGATATGCCTGGCTTGAGTGAAGATGAGGAAAGTGCAATCGCCTCCCATAGAGCTGCCTTCTTTAAGACCACAGATCGAGATCCTCTAAACAGGAAGGCTAGAGTGTTGGTGCAGTTCCTACAGGAGAAGTTTGAGAAGAAAGAGATCATTTTGAAGGCCGACATGCTGAAGCGTATTAACAGAAAGTACAAGGTGTACTTGCCCGAGATCCTCAAGAAAACCTCCAACCATTTGGCAGTGGTTTTTGGCGTTGAATTGAAAGAAATGGATTCCAGCGGCGAATCCTACACCCTTGTCAGCATGCTGGGCCTCTCCAGTGAAGGAATTCTGAGTGGTGTTAATGGGCTGGCGAAGTCGGGTATCCTGATGTCTCTCCTGAGTTTCATTTTCATAAGAGGGAACTGTGCCATTGAAAAGGAGGTCTGGGACTTCCTGAGTGTTTTGGGGATCTATGACGGAGTCGTGCACTCAATCTATGGGGAGCCCCGGAAGATCATTATGGAAGATTTGGTGCAAGATAAGTACCTGGAGTACTGGCAGGTGTGCGACGGTGATCCTCCATGCTATGGGTTCCTGTGGGGTCCACGAGCCCATGCTGAAACCAGTAAGATGAGCGTCCTGAGAGCTTTGGCCAATATCAATAATACTGTCCCCGGTTTCTACCCACATCTGTATGAAGAGGCTTTGATAGATGAGGCACAGAGAGCATTGAGACTGAGAGCTTAAAGGCAGGGCTGGCACTGTTCTCTTGGCCAGGGAACCTTATGGGAGTATATCCTACAGATCCACTTCTAGGGAAGTCTGAATTAGAATTTTTGCCGTATGCTAGAAGAAGAGAGTAGTGAGCTTTCTAAATAGTGCAGTATAGTAGA
Source organism: Callithrix jacchus (assembly GCF_049354715.1). Taxonomy (NCBI): domain Eukaryota; kingdom Metazoa; phylum Chordata; class Mammalia; order Primates; family Cebidae; genus Callithrix; species Callithrix jacchus. Next base: position 27,020,222 of record NC_133524.1, read on the forward strand.
GGCTGGAGGGAAAAGATGTGTATCTTTCTTTTGTCCTGTTACACATGAGTAACACAGATTTATGTTTTGCTTTTACTATTAATATTCAAGATTGTTCCTGTTAAGTGAAGGTTTATTTTGCTTCATACTATAAACGTATCAGTAACATAGCTCTCACATTCATAGCTGTTTAAGCAATTTGGAAGTTACGGTTTTGGTATTAATAAAACAAAATCATACACCGTTCATATTTTCTCTATAATTCAGAACTAGATAACATGGTAACAGAGAAGGGATTTTGATATGAATCTTAAAGAACTCCACAGTAAACTAGTTGACACCGTAATATAATGAGAAAACAAAGTAAAAACGGAAATGTAAAAGTTGCCTAATTCTTGGGGTTTGCCTTATTCCTTTTCTTAATATAAATAAAGGATGGTTGGATTTATTTAGGTTATTAAAAACTGCTGTTAGTTTGTTTTATTCTAGTGTACTTCATATTCTGTTATTGACTACATCAAAAAAACTCCTCTGATTGGAGAGTGGTGTTTTCTGGGTTTAAAAAAATCATATGAAATGCAGTGATCAATATAAGCCAGAATGAGCTCACTAAAATCCTTTTTGAAACAAGGCTGCTAAATTTAAAAACTTTCCATAGGCTTTTATTGTTTCAGATATCTTCGAGATGTGGTAATTGTGTTTCTTAATATATCATTAGGAAAATTAAAAATTAATAATATTGTGTAAAAACCCATATTATGGTAACTGCCATTCATTACTCAGTATTTCCTACTTAGTATGCCTTATTTTTTCATTTTTATAATTTTATTTTACTTTAGGTGCATACTATAGCTGCCATTTCTCCCCATGCTATCCCCCCACCCTCCCCTAACCCCCCTCAACTGTCCCCAGTGTGTGATGGTCCTCTCCCTGAGTCCACATGTTCTCCTTATTCAACGCCCACCTATGAGTGAGAACATGCGGTGTTTGGTTTTCTGTTCTTGTTTCAGTCTGCTGAGAATGATGGCTTCCAGACTCATCCAGGTCCCTACAAAGGACACCAACTCATCATTTTTTACGGCTGTGCAGTATTTCACAGTGTATACGTACCACATTTTCTTTGCCCAGCCTATCGTTGATGGGCATCTGGGTTGGTTCCAGGTCTTTGTTATTGTACACAGGGCAGCAATGAACATACGTGTGCACTGTCTTTATAGTAGAATGATTTATAGTTCTTTGGGTATATACCCAGTAATGGGATTGCTGGGTCAAATGGAATTTCTATTTCTAGATCCTTGAGAAATCGCCACACTGTGTTCCACAATGGCTGAACTAATTTACACTCCCACCAACTGTGTAGGAGTGTTCCTATTGCTCCACATCCTCTCCAGCATCTGTTTGTCTCCAGACTTTTTAATGATTGCCATTCTAACTGGCATGAAATGTTATCTCAATGTGGTTTTGATTTGAGTTTGTCTAATGATGAGTGATGATGAGCATTTTTTCCTATGTTTGTTGGCCTCATATGTGTCTTCTTTTGAAAAGTATCTGTGCATATCCTTCACCCACTTTGGGGTTGTTTTTTTTTTTTTTTTCTTATATATCTGTTTTAGTTCTTTGTAGATCCTGGATATCACCCCTTTGTCCAGTGGGTAGATTGCAAAATTTTTTCCCATTCTGTTGGTTGCTGGTTTGCTCTAATGATGGTTTCTTTTGCTGTACAGAAGCTCTGAATTTTAATTAGATCCTATTTGTCTATATTGGCTTTTGTTGCCATTGCTTTTGTTGTTGTAGTCATGAAGTCCTTGCCTATGCCTATGTCCTGGATGGTTCTGCCTACATTTTCTTCTAGTGTTTTTATGGTATTAGGTTTTATGTTTAAATCTGAATCCATCTGGAGTTAATTTTAGTGTAAGGTGACAGGAAGGGGTCCGGTGTCTGCTTTCTGCACATTGCTAGCCAGTTTTCCCAACGCCATTTAATAAACATGGAGTTCTTTCCCCATTTCTTGTTTTTATCGGGTTTGTCAAAGATCAGATGATGGTAGATGTGTGGTGTTGCTTCTGGGGCCTCTGTTCTGTTCCATTGGTCCATGTCTGTTTTGGTACCAGTACCATGCTGTTTTGATTACTGTAGCCTTGTAGTATAATTTGAAGTCCAGCAGTGTGATGCCTCCAGCTTTGTTCTTTTTACTTAGGACTGTCTTGGCTATGCAGGCTCTCTTGTGATTCCATATGAAGTTTAAAGTGTTTTTTTCTAGTTCTGTGAAGAAGGTCATTGGTAGCTTGATGGGGATAGCGCTGAATCTATAGATTACTTTGGGTAGTATGGCCATTTTCACAATATTAATTATTCCCAACCATGAGCATGGAATGTTTTTCCATCGTTTGTGTCCTCTGTTATTTCATTGAGCGGTGGTTTGTAGTTCTTCTTGAAGAGGTCCTTGACTTCCTTTGTTAGTTGTATTCCTAGGTATTTTTTTCTCTTTGTAGCTATTGTGAATGGGAGTTTGCTCTTGATTTGGCTCTCTGTTTGTTATTGATATATAGGAATGCTTGTGATTTTTGCAAATTGAATTTTGTATCCTGAGACTTTGCTGAAGTTGCTTATCAGTTTGAGAGGATTCTGGGCTTAGACAATGGGTTCTTCTAGATATACAATCATGTCGTCTGCAAATAGGGACAGTTTGACTTCCTCCTTTCCTAATTGAATACTCTTTATTTCTTCTTCTTGCCTGATTCCTCTGGCTAGAACCTCCAATACTGTATTGAATAGGAGTGGTGAGAGAGGGCATCCTTGTCTAGTGCCTGATTTCAAAGGGAATTCTTCCAGCTCTTGCCTGTTCAGTATGATGTTGGCTGCGGGTTTGTCACATATAGCTTTTATCATTTTATGATACACAGCATCAATACCTAGTTTATTGAGCGTTTTTAGCATGAAGGGCTGTTGAATTTTGTTGAAGACCTTCTCTGCATCTGTTGAGGTAATCGTGGTTTTTGTCTTTGGTTCCATTTATGTGATAAATTATGTTTATGGATTTGCATATGTTGAATCAGCCTTGCATCCCTGGGATGAAGCCTACTTGGTTGTGATGGATAAGCTTCTTGATGTGCTGTTGCAATCTGTTTGCCAGTATTTTATTGAAGATTTTTGCATAGATGTTCATCATGGATATTAGCCTGAAGTTTTCTTTTTTAGTTGAGTCTCTGCCTGGTTTTGGTATCAGGATGATCATGGTCTCATAAAATGAGTTAGGGAAGATTTCCTCCTTTTGTATTGTTTGATATAGTTTTAGAAGGAGTGGAACCAGCTCCTCTTTGTATGCCTGGTAGAATTCAGTATGCCTTATTTTTATAGACAGTACTTACAACCCAAAATTCCTACACGATAGGGTTTAGCAGCCTCACTTCGATATGAATAAACTGCAAATATCTAAAAGTTCATAGGCTTGTAATTGACACAGCTGGGACTAGATCTCTGGCCTGGATTCATCTAGAGCCCACATTTTTCCACTCCTCTCAGCTTGAGCCAGACTTTGTGTCTTTTAATTCATTTTTCCTCCCACTGCCCAAACTGTTTATCAGAGCATTAAAAGGACACAGTACCCAAAGCACTTCTTTGGACTATATAACTAGAGCAATAATAATGCTGCATACATGACTAGTATAAATTAAGAAAAGAAAAGATAATATTCAGTGACAGTATGATCATCTATATATTCAACATCAAATAACCTGGTAAGATCAGGAGCTCCACAAATCATCCTGTACTTCCCTTTCCCCATAGAAATTAAATATACTCAAAGCAAAGTACATAATACGTTAAATCTGGCTGTTGAAGCAAAAGAATAGATCAGTGTGTTGTTTTGACTGATAATTCACCACTTGTCCTAGGCCTCCCGGCTTGTGGTACAGCTTCCCCATGTCATACAAAACCTGGGACAGGGAGCCATTGTCTGCAAGGTTTGCAGTAGGGAACCTGCTCAATAATTTGCAGTTGTGTGACATTTCCCAGCAGTCAAAGAGAAAGGAAGATGAGAACCCCCATCAATGAGGATTCTGGAGACCAATTCCTCAGAATATAGGGGTCACTGAGAGACCAGGCCCTGCCTACTCTCAGATCCAAAAGGCCCAAGCTATAGCTGTAAGCTAAAATTTCTCTATTTATGTAAGGCTCTCAGGTATATAAGAGTCCTGATCTAAGGGTGGTGTGTTCTGGTGAGTGGGAAGAGGATACCAGACTCTGAAAACTCTCAAGATGAGGACTCTGAATGAATTATGAGGAATGATCCACCCAGAACAGTAGGGGCTCCTAAAACTTTATTTTTCTTTCTGCCTTGGCTGGCCATAGTCAGGACTATCTGGTTGAAGTTCCCCCTTGTTTTCCCTAGGGCTTCTACTAGTACTCCACGGAGATAAAGGCTTTGATCTCATGGCAGTAGCTCTGATTCTGCTCATGAAGGAGATCCTAACAAGCCTGCATTGGATTTAAAGTGAGGACAAGGGTAGCCAACAAGTAGCACCCTGACTTCCCTCTCTGGTTTCTCAGTAAAGGGCAAGCTTTGGCTTGAGGCTGACAGACTCAGGTTAGTAGAGGAAGGACTTCCACATCCCCCAATCAATGTTAGAAACCTGAGTGAGAATTGAGGTAGCCACTGACTCCAAAGCAGTGGAAAAGGATTCTGACCCTGCTATTATTCCTCAGAAGATCCTGAATCACTGTGGCCAGATGTGGCTGTCCCTAACTTCCAATTGTGACATTCCAGGAAGATATGGCCTTGGTCTGAGGAGTGTGGCCTTAAGTACACAGCAGCGTGGAAGGTGGAGTTTCAGATTTGGTTACGTAGGAGTCAAGTTAAAGACACTGAGGGAGGATAGAGGAGACCACTCATCCCAGAACAGAGGGAATGCACAGTGTCCTGTCCCTATTATCAGACCTACGAGGACCAGGGAAGAGCCATCAGGCTAAAGTGCTTGGTCTGAGGCTGGTCATCTCATCATAGAGAACGTTATCAGCTTGAGCCAGGAGTCAGGGCAAGGATGATGAGGAAGGAGCAGAACATGGAGCATAACAATGGAGGCAGCACATCATCTCTCCCCTACTGTTAGTCCTGGGAGATTCGGGGAGAAATGTCAGGCAGAGCAAAAGCACCCCTCAATTCCTTCTCAGGGTGACAGGGAAATGAGGGCCTTATTGAGAGTTGGACAGTAACGGGTCAAGAAAGGGAGAAATTGTGAGCACTGTCATGAGTCAAAATGAAGAATCTGAGCGAGAACTGGTGAGGCCAACCATCATGAGGCCTCAAAGTGCCCACCACAGCTTTCTGTCTTGGGAGAGTACAGGCAGGTATGGCCATATAAGGCTGCCCTGCTTTTACTCTACTAGGTCATGGAGAATTCTGGGCCTAGCTATGAGGAAATGCCCTCCGGTCAAAGAATAGAGGAGCTGTAGGTCCACCTAGGAGTCAAATTGAGGACCCTGGGTGGAGACCAAGGTGATCACACTCCTTCCCCACAATAGAAGGGGCAATAAAATGTCCAGCCCCCATCCTGGCTTTCAGCATTTCAAACCCCATAGCAGGACGGTCAGGTAGAGGCTTCCCCAGTGTTTTATGCCGGTCTAAGGGAGGTGAGATCCTTATTAAGAATGTGAAGCCAAGATAGCGTGGAAGAGGGGTTCCAGGCCCTATGCAGAGCCAAGATGAGAACTCAGAATAAGATCTGAAAATATAGTGATCCCAAGACAGAAAGGATCCCCTACAGTTGTCACCCCTGACAGTGGAGGTAGGCTGAGGCACCCCTTTACTTTTTTGGGTTCCAGGGGGATTTGAAGTGTGAACATCAGAGCAGCACAGGAAAGAGGTACCAGGCCCTGACAACAATTAGCATAATAATCCTGAATGTCAACTGAAATTACTCCCCAACCCCAAAACACAAAGAATCCCATAGTCAGTCCCTGCTCCACCCCAGTAGGTCCCAAGCTGGGCTGTCAAGCTGTAGCCTAAGATTCACCCTAACTTGCTTCATGGGGTTCTCAGAGGACAGGCTGCCTGGGAGAACAAGTGCCCCGTGGGCTCTTAGAGCAGCGATCTCACAGAAACCTGGATTGGCAGCCAAGGTGGTCACTCCCTGCTGACGGTGCTCACACTATTTCATTCTACCACCAGGTGTCTGTCTCAGCAGCCATCCTATTCACACTTCTGTCTGCTGTCCCTGCCCATAGTCATTTCTTGGGGTCAGAAGAGTAAGTTCCACACTCATGAGAAATGCCACTAGGGTCTCCAGGGTGCTCATTTCACTGCAGGAGAGGAGGAGTCCCTCTCCTCCTTTTCTCCTGTTTTGAGGAATGCTCCTCAGATCTATCTTGCTACTGACATTCTCCAGGAGGCTCAGAGGGCCGCCTTCCTCATCACTGCTTCTGTAGATGTTTCATACACAAGATCTGATGAAGATGCCAAGAAGCAAAATGAGGAAAAGCCAAGCACCTCTCCAGCAGCAGCCTATACTTGGACTCACACAGCGACCTTCTATTCAGTATTCCTGCTAGAGTAGTGTAAAATAAAAGAGCCCTTTACAATCAGCATTGCTGAATGCTGTTAACAAAACAGCCATTTCAATGCTTCTTTCAGTAGACTGGATATTCCCAACAATAGGATTCTGAGTGGTGATAAAGGGTTTCTTAAAGTGGTATCTTGATGATGCTCCTGGAAATAAGCTTCATGAAGGTTAACTGCACCACAAAAGAGATCTGAACATTTCTGAATAAGATTTGGGTATATGCTGGGAGAATGACTTCATTTATGAAGAGTCCAGAAAATAATTTGGTACAGAAAAGTACCTAGAGTATCAGCAGGTGTACAACAGAGATCTTCTGCACTATGGATTCCTGTGGAATCCAAGAGCCTGTGCTGAAACCAGCAACATGAAAAACCGATGACTTTTGGCCAAAGTCAATGATATCTTCCAGGAGTTTCTTCTCATCCCTTTATATAAGGATTTGAGACAGGAGGAAGAGCAAGCCTAAGGAATGGATGTAGCCAGAACTGAGGTTAATGCCATGGCCAGTGCATATTCTGGGGCTACAAACAGCAGTTTCTCCCATGTCAAGTGAAGCTTGAGGGAGATTTTTCACCCTTTTGAAAAGTAATGCAGTTAATGTTCTAATTAGTAGAGGACCTAGGCAGGACTGGAAGAAATATAGTTTATATCTTGGTTGCATTTATGTTCTATGTGAATAACTGGGTTTTTTGTTTTCAATTATTGTTTTATTTTATTTATTTTTTCCTTCCAACTTTTATTTTAGGTTCAGGGGATGCATGTGCAGAATTTGTATATGGGTAGATTGCAACTTGCTGTGGTTTGATGTACAAATTATTTTATCACCTAGGTAGTAAGTATAGTACCCAACAGGAAGTTTACAATCCTCATCCTCCTCCCACCCTTCCCCGTCAAGAAGAGTCCAGGGTTTAACATTCCTTGTGTCTATGTTTACTCAATGTTTAGCTTCCACATGTGAGTGAGAACATGTGGTATGAGGTTTCCTGTTCCTGTGTTAATTTGCTTAGGATAACGATCTCCAGTTGCATCCGTGTTACAGCAAAGGACCTGCTTTTGACCATTTTTATGGCTGTGTAGTATTTCATGATGTATATGTGGCACGTTTTTTTTTTATCCCATTCACTATTGATGGGCATTGAGGTGGATTCCGTGTCTTGGCTATTGTGAAAAGTAATGTGATAAACATATGCATGCACGTCTCTCTATGATAAAAATGCTTTATATTCCTTTGGGAGTATACCCACTAATGGGATTGCAGGATCAAATGGCAGACTCTGTTTTAAGGTCTTTGAGAAATGTCCAAACTGCTCTTCACAGTGGCTAAAATAATTTACATGCCCACTAGCAGTGGATAAGTGTTCCCTTTTCACCGCAACATCACCAGCATTTACTTTTTTCATTTTTAAATCATAGTCATTCTAATTGGCATGAGATGGTATCCGATTGTGGTCGTGATTAGCATTTCTCTAATGATTGGTGATGTTGAACATACACAAATCAATAATGCGATTCATCACATAACCAGAAGTAAAAGCAAAAACTATATGATCATCTTAACAGATACAGAAAAGGATGTTGATAATATTCCACATCTCTTCATGTTAAAAACCCTCATCAGACAAGGCATCAAAGGAAGATACCTCAAAATAATAGAGCCATCTATGACATACCCACCGTCAACATCATACCAAATATGCAAAAGCTAAAAGCATTGCCTTGAGAACTGGAACAAGACAAGGATGCCCACTCTTGCCAGTCCTATTCAATATTGTTCTGGAAGTTCTAGCCAGAGCAATCAGGAAAAAAGAAATAAAGAACTAGATAACCAAATCAGAAGAGAGGAAGTCAAACTATCTCTCTTTGCAGATGATATGATTCTATACCTAGAAAACGCCATAGTCCTTTCCAATAGCTCCTAGACCATATAAACAACTTTAGTCTAGTTTTAGGATACAAAATTAATGTAGAGAAATCAGTAGCATTTCTATATACCAATAATGTCCAAGCTGAGAGTCAAACAAAAAATGTAATGCTATTCACAAGAGCCACAAAAAGACTAAAACACCTACCTATACATCTAGCCAGGGAGGGCAATGACCACTACAATGAAAATTACAAACCACTGCTCAAAGAAAGCAGAGACAACACAAACAAATGGTAAAGCATTTCATGTTCATAGACAGAAAGAATTAATATTGTTAAAATGGCCATTCTGCCCAAAGCAATTCACTAATTCAATGATATTCCTATCAAACTACCAACAACAGTTTTCACATAATTAGAAAAAAATCCAAAATTCATATGGAGCCAGAAAAGGGACCAAATAGCCAAAGCAATTCTAAGCAAGGAGACCAAAGCCAGAGCTCTGACACTACGTGACCTCAAATTATACTACAAAGCTGCAGTAACCAAAACAATGCAACTCGTAGCAAAACAAGGCTACAGTAACCAAAAAAGCATGCTGCTGGTAGCAAAAAAGACACACAGACCAATAGAACAGGTTAGGGAATCCCAGAAATCCAGCCATATACCTACAACCATCTGAGCTTCCACAAATTCTACAATAACAAGCAATGGGGAAAGGATTCCTTATTCAATAAATGGTGCTGGGATTACTGGCTGGCCATATGCAGAAGAGTGAAACTGAACACCTTTTATACCATATTTAAAACTCAACTCAAGATGGATTAAAGGCTTAAATGTAAAACCTAAAACTATAAAACCCTTGAAGAAATTCTAAGAAATACCATTGTGGACATAGTCCCCAGCAAACATTTCATGATGAAGACACCAAAAGCCACTGTAACAAAAATAACAACAACAAAAATAGATCAAAAAAAAAAAAAAAAAAGCAGAAAGAGAAAAATAGATAAAAACAAAAAAATAGACAAAAGTTATATAAAAATAAAGAAAATTAGCCAAATTACCAAAAATAGACCGAAAAGAATCCATAAACAAGTATGATCTAATTAAACCAAAAAGCTTCTGCACAGTCAAGGAAAGTATCAACAGAACAAACAGACAACCTAAAGAATGAGGGAAAATCTTTGCAAACTATGCATCTCACAATGTCTAATATCCAGAATCTACAAGGAATTTAAAGAAATATACAAGCACAAAACAACTCCAATAAAAAATGGGTAAAGGACTTGAACAGACACTTCTCAAAAGACGACATACAAGTGACCAATAAATACATGTGAAAAATGCACTTTTATGTATTTAGGTATCAGTTAAAATATTTTTATCTTACATCAAAGCTTTATTTGCTATTTTCACAGTCTGCAAGCAGTATCTTTGTACATGCAAAGGTCATCCTGTTTCATAGCAGTTAACTTGATTTCAAATTGCTCTTTTGATTTTCCACCTGCGTAATATAACTTCTTTATAGTTAAAAATTATTTTAAAAACTTGTAGGCATACAATAATGGGTGGGTCTATAAAGCTTCATTTCTAAACATCAAAAATATACTTTTTTGTAGGTGAGTGGGATTGGATAAAGTGCCTCTTGCTTGTTCTCCTCAAAACTCCTAGAGCTTGTAAATATATAAAGCAATTTCAAGAACACCAGCAGGTAGAAAGCTTAAAATTCCTATACACAGAACTTGAGTTCCTTTTCTGTCATGACTCAAACAGGAATCTCAGGAAGCAATTCATAAGAAAGGTTAGAAAAATATATACTGTGTGTGTGTGTGTATACATACACATAAATATTATATATTTTACATATTTTAATTCCTCTCACCCCATATTGCAAAGAATTTTGAAGATCATAATAATCTGGGAAGTGCATGACTGTGTGTGTGTGTGTGTGTGTGTGTGTGTGTGTGTGTACACATAAATATACATAATACCACCATGCCTGGATAATTTTTAAAAATATGTTTATATATACATATATATAACATTTCCACTCCCCTCACCCCATCTTACAAAGCATTGTGAAGATCATAATAATCTGAAAAGCACATGACTTATAAGATATTAGATTAATTTAGGAAACAACACTGTATAAAATATCTTCGATGACACAATATATTATTTTTGTGATCCCCCTATTTACAGGATCTATAAGGTTATGTAGAATAAGATAATTTAAGAGCTCAAATTCCTTCAAAACCAGCGTAACTTTTAGTAGGCTGGATGCCACCAGGGTTGTCAAGAAAGTGCCCATCAGAATCATGGAAGATGTTACGGCATCAAGTGTGACCGTAACTACGTACAGAGACTCTGGAAGGGCAAAGGGGAGAGACTGAGAAGTATTAATTTTAAGGATTATTTCTTGACAGAAATCTCCAGCTGATTTCCCAGAGCAAAGAAACTGATCTTCTGTCCTCCTCCCTGCAGGAACTCCCCCAGAAAAAAAGAGAAAATTCTAAAGCCTGGTGGGAAAAGGAAACATAGACTGGCAAAGACTCAGAACAATCATGCCTACTGCCTCTCTACCTGGCTTTAAGCTACCAGAGGTTTGGCTGGTGCAGAATTCTAACAGACTTTCTAGCAGTTTCTCAGAGCAGAGCAGAGCAGAGCAGAGCAGAGCAGAGCAGAGCAGAGCAGAGCAGAGCAGAGGTTTGCTACTCCCTAAGGGCATCTGGCCAAGGCAGATCCCCTTCCTAATGTAGAGTGGGTTCTGCTTGCTTCAGGTGGCTTCCTCTATCTCGATTCTGTTCCTTTTACCCCATGGAATCATGATGCCATAGGACTTTTATTTTCATGTTTTAGCACATGGCAGAGGGAAAAGGCACATTCAGAGGCTAGAGGATGTCTCTCTATCACTTGAGATTTGGCATGGGTTCAACATATTAATTGTGGGGAAAGGTAATTTCCCAGTGGATAGTGCCTTTCTTTTACTTTCCAACTCTTCTGAAAGTTCACCCTGAAATGCTGGTTTACACAAAGACCAACAACTAATCTGGCTTCCTGTATTAAAGAACAGGGCTGGGTGGTTGGGACTGCAGACATCCAGTGGGACATGAAGAAACTAGTAAGAAAGAGATTGAAGTGATAGCCCTCATCCTGGGTAGAACAGTCTTCCACACAGACCTGAGCCACCTTTAAGAAGTGTTTGGTTTGGAGGTGAACCAACCTATATCTGCGGATTTTTACTTTGTTGTTGCTATTGTTTGAGACAGGGTATCTCTTCCATTGTCTAGGCTGGAGTGCAATGGCTTGATCACGGCTCACTGCAGCTTAGACTTCCTGGGCTCAAGTGGTCCTCCCACCTCAACCTCCCAATCAGCTGGGACTACAGGTATACACCACCACGCTTAGATAATTTTTGAAAATATTTTTAATAGAGACAGGGTTTTGCTATGTTGCCCAGGCTGGTCTTGAACTCCTGGGCTCAAGGGATCCTCCTAAGTCATCCTCCGAGTGTTCTGGGATTACAGGCATAAGCCACACTGCCCAGCTGGATTTCTACTTTTGAAATTATTCGTAGGTTCCAGAGCAATCTCTGGCCATCATGATGAATATTTTATTTATTCTTTATTTTTTATTGCGTTTTAGGTTTTGGGGTACATGTGCAGACCATGTAAGATAGTTGCAGAGATACACACATGGCAGTGTGTTTTGCTGCCTTCCGCCCCTTCACCCACATTTGGCATTTCTCCCCATGCTATCCCTCCCCAGCTCCCCCGCGCTGTCCCTCCCCTATTCCCCCCAATAGACCCCAGTGTGTAGTACTCCCTTCCCTGTGTCCATGTGTTCTCATTGTTCATCACCCGCCTATGAGTGAGAATATGCGGTGTTTCATTTTCTGTTCTTGTGTCAGTTTGCTGAGAATGATGTTTTCCAGATTCATCCATGTCCCTACAAAGGACACGAACTCATCATTTTTGATTACTGCATAATATTCCATGGTGTATATGTGCCACATTTTCCCAGACCAGTCTAGATGAATATTTTATGTATTTATTTATGTGTTTGGTTTAGAAACAGGATCTCGATCTGTGGCCCAGGCTGGAGCACTGTGACAGGATGATGGTTCACTGCACCGTCGGATCCCCGGGCTCATGTAATGTTCCTAACATGCCCTTCCAAGTAGCTAGGGGTGCAAGTGCATGCCACCTTGCCCACCTGATTGTTGTTTTCTATTTTCTGTAGAGACGGGGGGTCTTGGCCAGTCTGCTCTTGAACTTCTGGCCTCAAACAATCCTCCCACCTCAGCCTACCAAAGTACAGGGATTACAGGTATAAGCCACTGAGCCTGGTCTGAAAAAATTAAAAGGATGTATCAACAATGCAGCTATCAGCACCAGGTAGGAATAGCTGAAGACTAATTTAAAGAAATCAGACTAAGGATTTTCCCAAATCTCTTGCTCAGCCTCTTAGGTTTAGAACCTCAGATGTATGCCTAATTCTATTTGCACTCCTTACCAATATCTAAATTCAATCTCACTTCCCCAGATGCACAAAGAAAACTCATTTTTCTGAAGGTATACGGCTTGGCTTGTCCTCCAGAAAAATATTCTCACTTGATTGTTATTTCCCTGATTCCTGGAAAACCTGAAGTTGTCAGTTCAGCTTCACTCAAAACTCCCAACATCCCAAACACCATGAGGTTACTCTTTTACCAGAATTTCTTTTTTGGCACTGAGTAATTCTCTACAATATTGATTTTTGAGGGCTCACCATAGAATTTCACAGGCCAAAGACCTCTAGCTCATTAAACAAGAAACCAAGAGCAACAGTATCTGCTGGAGAGGAAAACAAGGCAGATATACCAGAAGACCAGCTGTGAAAATGCTAATGTGCAAAAGGGGGAAAGAGAGATACTCTACATGCATAAGATTTTACACTCTGTGTATGTTTTCATTTAAGGTGATCCAAAGGCCTACGTGAGAAGGATTGGATAGAGAGAAAGTGACTTCTTTGTGCACAAAAGTTTAAAGTGTATTAAATTAGTTTAAAAGATTTCCAGACTCCTTGATGCAAACATGAGAAACTAGAGTATAACCCCAGCACCTTACCCAGTTTAAAAACATAGGAAATAAATAACCTGACAAAAACAAGCAATGGGAAAAGGATTCCCTATCTATAGCTGGTTTTGGGAAAACTGGCTAGCCCTATGCAGAAAGCTGAAACTGGATCCCTTCCTTACACTTTATACAAAAATCAACGCCAGATGTATTAAAGATTTAAACATAAGACCTAAAACCGTAAAAACCCTAGAAGAAAACCTAGACAATACCATTCTGGACATAGGCATGGGCAAGGACTTTATGACTGAAACACCAAAAGCAATGGCAAAAAAAAAGCCAAGATAGATAAATGGGATCTAATTAAACTTAAGAGCTTCTGCACAGCAATGGAAACTATCATTAGAGTGAACAGGCAACCTACAGAATGGGAGAAAGTTTTTGCCATCTACCCATCTGACAAAGGGCTAATATCCAGAATCTACAAAGAATCCAAAGAACTTAAAAAAAATTACAAGAAAGAAACCCCCCCCCAAAAAAATCAAAAAGTGGGCAAAATATATGAACAGACATTTCCCGAAAGGAGACATTTACCCAGCCAACAAACATAAAAAAAAAAAAAAGACCATCATCACTGGTCATTAGAGAAATGCAAATCAAAACCACGATGAGATACCATCTCACCCAGTTAGAATGGTGATCATTAAAAAATCAGGAGACAGCATATGCTGGAGAGGATGTAGAGAAATAGGAACACTTTTACAATGTTGGTGGGAGTGTAAATTAGTTCAACCATTGTGGAAGACAGTGTGGCAATTCAAGGATCCAGAACTAGAAACACCATTTCACTCAGCAATCCCACTTACCAGGTATATAAGCAAAGGATTACAAATCATTCTATTATAAAGACACATGCACAAGTATGCTTAATGTGGCACTGTTCACAATAGGAAAACTTGGAACCCACATAAATGTCCATCGGTAGCAGACTGAATAAAGAAAATGTGGCACATATACAACATGGAATACTATGCAACCATAAAAAGATGGGTTCATGTCCTTTGCAGGGAAACCATCATTCTCAGCAAACTAACACAAGAAGAGAAAACCAAACACTGCACATTCTCTCTCATAAGTAGGAGTTGAAAAATGAGAATACATGGACACAGGGAGGGGAATATCACACACTGGGGCCTCTTGGGGGCTGGGGGCTGGGGGCTGGGGAGGGATAGCATTAGGCAAAATACCTAATGTAGATGACCGGGTGATAGATGCAGAAAATCACCATGAAACATGTATACCTATTTAACAAATCTGCACGTTCTGCATAGGCACCATGAGGCTTTTGCTCTCATAAATGGATAAATCCATTGTCTAAGATGGTATCAAGTTATCTCTCCAACCCGAAGGAAAGACAGACAGAATCCAAGTAAAGAAGCCAGAGTCAAAATATCCCATGTACGCTATAAATATATATACCTTATAGATATTTCCATAAATATTCAAAACAACCACTAGAAGTATCCTTTTTGTTTGAGATGGAGTCTCACTCTCTGGCCCAGGCTGGGGTGCAGTGGCACAATCTCGGCTCAGTACAACCACCGCTTCCTGGGTTCAAGAAATTCTTCTGCCTCGGCCTCAAAAGCAGCTGATATTATAGGCATTTGCCACCACACCCAGCTAATATTTGTATCTTTAGTAGAGTAGGGGTTTGGTTATGTTGGCAAGGCTGATCTGGAACTCCTGACCTCAGGTGATCCGCCTGCCTCGGTCTCCCAAAGTGCTGGAATTACAAGCGTGAACCACCGCCCCCTGCCAGGAATGTCTTGCAAAATGGTCCAATTAACCTGGAAAGCCACTACATCAAAATTGTAGGAAAACACGAAATGTATCTTCAAAAAAAATTAACTGAAGCAGTTCACAGATTAATCAAATTCCTAAATGGCCACAGGGAACTTATTCACCACTATCTTTGGGAATGACAAGAATGGAAACTATTATTAAGCAAGGTGAAACCTTTGAACACACATACATGAGGCCTCCAAATACCAAGGGTAGGGTGGGTTACAGGTTCCAGTAACTTTCCATGAGTAGCCAAAGCTCAAGCTACAGGACTCAGGGTGGGAGGGGCCATGCAGTCGCCGACCATGGTGAAGCTCCGCCTACAGGACTCAGGGTGGGAGGGGCCCTGCCGTCACTGCCCAAGGTGGAGCTCTGCCTACAGGACTCAAGGTGGGAGGGGCCCTGCCGTCACTGTCCAAGGTGAAGCTCTGCCTACAGGACTCAGGGTGGGAGGGGCCCTGCAGTTGCTGACCATGGTGAAGCTCCGCCTACAGGACTCGGGGTGGGCGGGACCCTGCAGTCACTGTCCATGGTGAAGCTCCGCCTACAGGACTCAGGGTGGGAGGGGCCCTGCCGTCACTGCCCAAGGTGGAGCTCTGCCTACAGGACTCAAGGTGGGAGGGGCCCTGCCGTCACTGTCCAAGGTGAAGCTCTGCCTACAGGACTCAGGGTGGGAGGGGCCCTGCAGTTGCTGACCATGGTGAAGCTCCGCCTACAGGACTCGGGGTGGGCGGGACCCTGCAGTCACTGTCCATGGTGAAGCTCCGCCTACAGGACTCAGGGTGGGAGGGGCCCTGCAGTCATTGTCCCAGGTGAAGCACCGCCTACAGGACTCAGGATAGGAGGGGCCCTACAGTTACTGTCCATGGCGATGAATGAAGCACAAACCCTCACTGTGGCACAGGTGATTGTATTACCTGCGGGAAATAGAAGATTTACTACCCATCCTCAATCGCACCTCCAAGAGAGGAAAGTAGTAGTAAAGGGAGATAAGGGAGGAAAAAGAGATGGGAAGACACATGGAGATTCATGGAGAAGTAGCCAGAGAGGACAGATATGTTTTCACAGCATTTGCAAATAATATATTTACTAAGAAAGGCTTTCACCACTCGGGAAGTCAGGGTGGTGCACATATGCCTCCCAATTCCATACCTAGCCCATGATTTGCAGGGAAACTTTAGAAAACTCTGCCTGAAAACCTCTCAGAAACCATGGGCTGCCCTATGAGCAGTCAAAGCATGTTCTTCACCTAAGAGTATATTCCAGGCAAGGCTGGCATAAAGTTTATAGCAACTCTGAACATGGCGGGTGCCCACCCAAGCCTATCTTAGCGTATCTTAGTTATGTGCTAGGGCCTTGAGCTTCAGAAGTGGAAGAGGCTGGTGATGAGGGCTTCTAACAAGCACAGAGAAGTGTCTGGAGACCCTGAGGTCTTCAAGAGTTCTCAAAATGAGCTTATAGCTGGCAAAGAAAAAAAATGATACAAGGCAAGGCTTACACTTCATCATCTAGCATCCAGCACTTCTGTCCAGAGACTCTGGTCAGAAAGGCTCTCCTCCAGAGAAGGGCTTTCAATGACACTGTTTGTATCTGCATTTGGACAGCAGAAAAAAAAAAAAAAAGGAAAAGAAAAAAAAACACACTTGGTTATGTGCAGTTAAGGGGAAGTGGGAGTAAATAAAATATGTATTAGTCCATTCTCACACTGCTATAAAGATACTAGCTGACATCCTGTAATTTATAACAGAAAGAGGTTTAATTAGCTTACAGTTCCACATGGCTGTGAAGACTTCAGGAAACTTACAATTGTGGCAAAAGGCAAAGGGGAAACAAGACACCCTCTTCACAAGTTTTTGGCATGGAGAGAAGTGCAAGCAGAAGAAATGCCAAGTGCTTATGAAACCACCAGCTCTCAGGAGAACTTACTCATCATCACCAGAACAGCATGGGGGAAAAGTGGCCCCATGAACCAATCACATCCCTCACTCGACACGTGGGGATTACTGGTCTCTCCCATGACATGTGGGGATTACAATTTGAGATGATATTTCAGTGAGGACACAAAGCCAAACCATCTCAGAAGAGGTGAGAAGAAACAAAAGTGTAGTAAAAATTACTCCCCATTTTTATGTTTGCTCTGCAGCAAATTTGAAATGGTTTCTTCATGTCAGCAATACAGGATGTACTCAAAAGATACTGATGACAAATATTTTCAGGGCAGGTATAATGATTGAGTGGCAAAGGCACTGGCCTTTTGGCTACAGTTCAGGAATATTAAGGTCATAAGGAAAAGGTCACCCCACAGAAATTAGAGTTCAAATGAAAATAAGCCAGGAATATATATACAAGGGTGACAACTGAAATTTTTAAAAAGCCTGGATAGAGATCACACAACCTGTTATGACTGAATACTTCAAAATGAACTATCCACTCATCTATCCTCTTTCCTTTAAAATCAAATCATGTATACAAATCAAGTTTCAAAGAGAACTGAATGAATTATTGCTTTATTGCCTTTGAATTGTCCCTTTAATGTTTACTTGACTTCAGAGCCGAAGTTCATAAATCATATGCGTCACATATTTATTACTGCTTACCAAGTATATTAGCCAGAGATTTTATATTTACAAAACAAATGTATAAACTTTCAATCATTTTATTGTGATCTAGAACATTGCAACATGGCAATGGACCGGGAATTTTCACAGATCTGGGAACAAACTCTGAATTGAAACAGTTATGGTCCAATAATAAATTTTTAAAGTCAATGTTGGTAATTTTTTGGTT
This sequence comes from Callithrix jacchus, assembly GCF_049354715.1. NCBI lineage: Eukaryota > Metazoa > Chordata > Mammalia > Primates > Cebidae > Callithrix > Callithrix jacchus. Next base: position 27,038,307 of record NC_133524.1, read on the forward strand.
GTCTTATTCTTTTGGCATCTCCTTTGTAAAATTAAAAAATCTATACCTGGATTTCTTAGCATATTCACAATTGTGTGAGAAACTAAATCACAATATATTATACATAGACATCTTATTCACTGTTTCTCTTATTCTCCAACTATTAATTTAGTATCTCTTATTTAGAGCTCCTCCTCATAATTCAGGCAACAGTAAGAGGAAGAAAAAGTAGACCAGCCCATTACCCAGAGACTTTTAGAGTCTATAGATGCTGTCATATAAGGAGGATGGTGGAACTTAAAGATGTAAATAAGTGATAAGAAACTATAACAAAGGAGTATACGTATAATAAATTATAAGAAAGGAGTAAGCAAGAGAGACGGTTTTAGATGAGAGCAGTCAAGTGTAAATACTCTGAAAGAATACAATTGGAAGCACTGGGACATGGCAAATTTTGTAAAGGTAAATTTAAGTTAGCTGGGATGGTGGTCTAGATGAGGCCATGACAACTGAGAACAGGGGACTGACCCTCAGACGGTGTATGTCAGAGATGAGAGACTAAAAACTGAAATGGAAAACTGCCCTTAACATATACTTTGGAATTATGTGTAAACCAGAGAGAATCTCCACCTGGGGCAGAAATGAAAAGTATCCTGTGCTCATGGTCCACCACAGGTCAACACAGTGCAAAAGTTAGGTGTTTTCTGCACATAATCTCCAAGGTGTTTCTGAAGAGTAGGGATGATATTTCCTTGAGATGTGATGTCCAGAGGCCACGGTGATGGCACTCTTCACTGGGCTGGGAGGGCCAAAGCCCACGCCATCAAAAAAAAAAAAAAAAAAAAAGGTTATCTTGAGTGTAATTGGCACTCTGCACTGGTCCGTGAGGGTCAGAGCCCACTCCAACAAAAAAAGTAGATTATCTTGAGTGTAACTGACTGAACTCTAGAGAGGGCTTGATTTTGGGTAGGGAGGAAATAAATAAAAATAGAGGTGATTTGGATGAACAAACACCTGGGAGGCAGTTTCTTTGTTCTTCATACAAAGTTTAGGACTTTTGGGTTGTATTCAGCTGGAAGAGACTTGCCCACTCAAAATTAAATAGGGAAAATTAACAATTTTACTTGCCAAGCATTATTTTATTTTTTCCAAAAATACTACATATTTTCTGACTTTTCAGTGATTTAAAACAATAAAACTTTATTGTGGTTTGTGTTGTTGTCTGGGGTAATAATAATCAGTAATGAATGTAATTCTTAAAAGATTACCTTTTCAGATGCCTTATAAACATTACATATATTCCAACAGTTCTACAAGATAGGGCTTATCAGGCTCATTTGCTCATGAAAACCTTGCAATTTCCTCAAGTTCACTGACTCCTAAGAGGCAGAGCTGGGACTAGACCCCTGGTCTGAACTAGTTTAAAGCTCACATTGTTCCACTCCACCCAGCCTGAGGCAGATCTTGTGTCTGTTCATTCAGTTTTCTTTTTATGATTCCAAAATGTATTTCAGGTGATAAAAATAAAGATCCTGTAGCCTAAGTACTATAAGCAGTCCTAATGAAGAAAGGTTAATATGAGAATAAATCCTGACTTGGGGACTGCATGTGGGCTTCATTTTCCTAGGATCCTGCTGCTTCTAGTCATAAGGTTCCTTGAGAGCTGACTCTGTCATGGGGCTGGCTTTTGTTTAGCTACAGCAATTCCTCTCATTACAGAACCCTTCCCCTGGGACTTCCTCAATGTGACCTCCTGTTCAAATATGGAACCTGACAAAAACCAATAACTAATTATATCATGTAACGTGAAATACACCTTTCACAACAGCAACAATATCCAAATTACATCTAATAAAAAATCAAATAGAAATGTACATGTTCATTAAGGAGACAGCCATAAAAATTTTCTGAAAGACTTAGGAAAAGGAAGTATCCAATAAAGGAGTATACCATATATATTTACTGTGGAGGGGAAATTGTAAAGATGTTGATTCTCCTTTAATTTTATACAGATTCATTGCCTCAAACCCAGGCTGTTCTTTCTCATGACCAAACTGAACCCTGGAAAAGTTAAAGGAATAATTAAAAAAAAAAAAAACAATATTAACAACAGCAAAACAACAAAAATGAGACCCCTGAGAAACAGTAATTTTGTACTGAACAAGAACTGGTGTGTGGGCAGGTAGGGGCATGTGGTGAACTAGTGACAGGTATGAACACTACAATAGAGGGAGACAACAGAATTGGCTAGAGGCAAAGTTTTAAAATATTGGTCTTTGCTTCCTTCGTTGTGCCATGGTTCAATGCATTTTTTTTTTTCCTGCTTCACTAAAGGAAATTCAGTCGGGAACTCAGACCTCATGTGCCAGTTCCATGGGGTAATACTGGGACAGCAAAAACATTTGGATAGGCTGAAGAAGTATGAACCCAGACAATGTGCTAATAGTTCCTAAAACCTCTTTAGTGGAGGAGGACTGGCCTTTAAATTCATACTATTTTAATATAATATAAAGAATGGACTAAATGAGAATACCAAATACTGCAGTGAGTCATGAATGTAATATTTGGTATTCTAGTTTAGTCCATTCTTTATATTATATTAAAGATATATACGTACCACCTGATAGTGGTACAAATTCATTTATGAAAATGTTGAATACAGACACTGATGACAGCCAAGAGAGAGATCCCAGACATAGCTGCCAGGCTAAGAAGTCCCCTCACTTTCTCCTTAGGAATTGTACAGGACATAGCCAGAGGAAGGGGATGGATTCATATGAGAAAATGGAGAAAACCAAGACCCTGCCAGCAGTCAATGTGAGGACCCTGAGTGAGGAGTGAGGGGCTCCACAGCTCAGAAGAGACAAGAGTGGCCCCAGAATCTCCCTTCTTCTTCAATCTTGCATCACAACTTAATAGCAGCAGCCAGGTCTAGGATGCCCCAGGCAGTAGTGGTCAGGTGAGGTATAACTGAATTACACATGAGGAGTCTCAAGAAGTTGAAGTCTAGTGTGAGAGGGTGTCCTCAAGTCAGTAGAGGGCGCATGGCAAGAATGAAGTCAAGACACTCAGTGAGGGCTGAGGGCAAACTCCATTCCGGAAGAGGGGCTGCCACAGAGCCCCTCCCCTACTGTCAGTCTTGGAAGGTCCCGCCATGGCTTCCGGTCTTGGACTCTAACTTTTTTCCTACTCTGGGCTGTGGGGAATGAGATCCTTGGTCTCCAGTCGAATGATTTACCTCAACAGACAGAGAAGTCCAAGCATCCACAAAGAGCCCCTGAAAAAACTTTATGTGAGTTCTGTGGAATCTGCTGTGCGCACAGAACACCGGGGAGAGTGACAGAGCCCTGCCCCTACCGTTATGCTGGGAATACCAGGTGGGGGTGACCGGAAGTAGTTCCCCCTGACTTCCGACTAGAAAGGGGGCTGGGCCCGAAGCCTTCATCCGTAAAGTGCTGTGTCACCTCAGCGGCGTTCCAGATCTTCTCAGCTGTTTTGGTGGGTATCTTGACCTAAAACTTGGGGTGAATGCCCCGACGACCACAAACCCTTTCCCCCTAAAAAAAGAAAAAAAAAAAAAAAAAAAAAAAAAGCGGCTCCACAGAGCCGGTCCCTGAGGAGTCGGCAAGCATGGCCGCTAGGCCCAAAGTGCATTCACTTTTTCCGTCGGGTTGAAGAGCATGAAGGCCTCGGTCCAAGGCTGGTGGACTCAGGTCAGGAGGGAGAGAAATCTCAGGCACTCCATAGTCAAAAGAGAATCCTCCTTAAGATTGAGGGGACTCCATGCCCCAGAACGGGGTGACACCGAAGTCTGCTGCTGACGTCAGTATGGGGTCCCGGCAGGTCTCTAGAGACTGAAGTGCATTCTCACTTTGTTCCCGTCAGCGTCAGAGAAGTAGGGCCCTGGACGTAAGGAGATGGCAGCCGGTCAGCGAGGGTGATTTCCAGGTTGTGGGAAGAGTGAGGGCGAGGAGTCTGATTACCATGGGGACAATTCTCACTAAAACAGCAAGAGAATTCAAATGCTCCCACTGTTGTTGGCCATAGGCAGTCTGGGTGTCCTTGGAATGAAGTGTTGGGCAGAAGTGCTTCTTTATTTCCTCCTCATTAGTATTGTAAAAATTACTAGTGTCAATGTTAGAGCTGCAGAGGAGAATGGGCCTCTGGGTCTTGTCAATTTTTATGATGATCCTGAATATACATAGAGAGGATCAGACCCCTGAACAGAGGGGCCCCCATTGCCAGCCCCTGCTGTCACCTCAGTAAGCCCCAAAATGGGCTGTCATGCTACCGTCTAATACTCACTCTTAACTTCCTCCTGAGTTCGAAGGGCACAAACTTACCAGGAGAATAGGAGTCCTGTGAGTTCCTAGAGCAGTTGTTTCTCAAAAACCTGTAGAAGGGGCCCTGGTTAAAGCCAAGACGCTTGCTCTCTGGTGAAGGTGTCGATGTGATGCCATTCTCTCCCGTCCAGGTGCCAGCCTTCCTGCCCACACTCCTACCTGCTGTCACAGGCCAAAACCATCATGCCTCGGGGTCAGAAGAGTAAGCACCGTGCCCGTGACAAACGCCGAGAGACCCATGGTCAGCCTCAGGGTCTCACAGGTCCCCAGACCACTGCGGAAAAGCAAGAAGAGCCCCATTCTTCCACTGTCTCTTCTCCTGATTATCGGGGTGCTCATCCTAAGTCTTCTGATGCCTCCTTTCCTCAGGAGTCTCAGGGAGCTTCACCCACTGGCTCTCCTGATGCAGCTGTTTCATGCTCAAAATCTGATGTGGCTGCCAAGGGTCAAGATGAGAAAAATGCAAGCACCTCCCCAAATGCCTCCGTTCCTCAGGAGTCTCAGAGAGCTTCACCCGCTGGCTCTCTTGATGCAGGTGCTTCATGCTCAAAATCTGATGTGGCTGCCAAGGGTCAAGATGAGAAAAATGCAAGCACCTCCCCTAATGCCTCCGTTCCTCAGGAGTCTCAGAGAGCTTCACCCACTGGCTCTCTTGATGCAGGTGCTTCATGCTCAAAATCTGATGTGGCTGCCAAGGGTCAAGATGAGAAAAATGCAAGCACCTCCCCTAATGCCTCTGCTCCTCAGGGGGCTCAGGGAGTTTCATCCACTGGCTCTCTTGATGCAGGCATTTCATGCTGGAAATTTGATATGCCTGGCTTGAGTGAAGATGAGGAAAGTGCAATCGCCTCCCATAGAGCTGCCTTCTTTAAGACCACAGATCGAGATCCTCTAAACAGGAAGGCTAGAGTGTTGGTGCAGTTCCTACAGGAGAAGTTTGAGAAGAAAGAGATCATTTTGAAGGCCGACATGCTGAAGCGTATTAACAGAAAGTACAAGGTGTACTTGCCCGAGATCCTCAAGAAAACCTCCAACCATTTGGCAGTGGTTTTTGGCGTTGAATTGAAAGAAATGGATTCCAGCGGCGAATCCTACACCCTTGTCAGCATGCTGGGCCTCTCCAGTGAAGGAATTCTGAGTGGTGTTAATGGGCTGGCGAAGTCGGGTATCCTGATGTCTCTCCTGAGTTTCATTTTCATAAGAGGGAACTGTGCCATTGAAAAGGAGGTCTGGGACTTCCTGAGTGTTTTGGGGATCTATGACGGAGTCGTGCACTCAATCTATGGGGAGCCCCGGAAGATCATTATGGAAGATTTGGTGCAAGATAAGTACCTGGAGTACTGGCAGGTGTGCGACGGTGATCCTCCATGCTATGGGTTCCTGTGGGGTCCACGAGCCCATGCTGAAACCAGTAAGATGAGCGTCCTGAGAGCTTTGGCCAATATCAATAATACTGTCCCCGGTTTCTACCCACATCTGTATGAAGAGGCTTTGATAGATGAGGCACAGAGAGCATTGAGACTGAGAGCTTAAAGGCAGGGCTGGCACTGTTCTCTTGGCCAGGGAACCTTATGGGAGTATATCCTACAGATCCACTTCTAGGGAAGTCTGAATTAGAATTTTTGCCGTATGCTAGAAGAAGAGAGTAGTGAGCTTTCTAAATAGTGCAGTATAGTAGAGGCTGGAGGGAAAAGATGTGTATCTTTCTTTTGTCCTGTTACACATGAGTAACACAGATTTATGTTTTGCTTTTACTATTAATATTCAAGATTGTTCCTGTTAAGTGAAGGTTTATTTTGCTTCATACTATAAACGTATCAGTAACATAGCTCTCACATTCATAGCTGTTTAAGCAATTTGGAAGTTACGGTTTTGGTATTAATAAAACAAAATCATACACCGTTCATATTTTCTCTATAATTCAGAACTAGATAACATGGTAACAGAGAAGGGATTTTGATATGAATCTTAAAGAACTCCACAGTAAACTAGTTGACACCGTAATATAATGAGAAAACAAAGTAAAAACGGAAATGTAAAAGTTGCCTAATTCTTGGGGTTTGCCTTATTCCTTTTCTTAATATAAATAAAGGATGGTTGGATTTATTTAGGTTATTAAAAACTGCTGTTAGTTTGTTTTATTCTAGTGTACTTCATATTCTGTTATTGACTACATCAAAAAAACTCCTCTGATTGGAGAGTGGTGTTTTCTGGGTTTAAAAAAATCATATGAAATGCAGTGATCAATATAAGCCAGAATGAGCTCACTAAAATCCTTTTTGAAACAAGGCTGCTAAATTTAAAAACTTTCCATAGGCTTTTATTGTTTCAGATATCTTCGAGATGTGGTAATTGTGTTTCTTAATATATCATTAGGAAAATTAAAAATTAATAATATTGTGTAAAAACCCATATTATGGTAACTGCCATTCATTACTCAGTATTTCCTACTTAGTATGCCTTATTTTTTCATTTTTATAATTTTATTTTACTTTAGGTGCATACTATAGCTGCCATTTCTCCCCATGCTATCCCCCCACCCTCCCCTAACCCCCCTCAACTGTCCCCAGTGTGTGATGGTCCTCTCCCTGAGTCCACATGTTCTCCTTATTCAACGCCCACCTATGAGTGAGAACATGCGGTGTTTGGTTTTCTGTTCTTGTTTCAGTCTGCTGAGAATGATGGCTTCCAGACTCATCCAGGTCCCTACAAAGGACACCAACTCATCATTTTTTACGGCTGTGCAGTATTTCACAGTGTATACGTACCACATTTTCTTTGCCCAGCCTATCGTTGATGGGCATCTGGGTTGGTTCCAGGTCTTTGTTATTGTACACAGGGCAGCAATGAACATACGTGTGCACTGTCTTTATAGTAGAATGATTTATAGTTCTTTGGGTATATACCCAGTAATGGGATTGCTGGGTCAAATGGAATTTCTATTTCTAGATCCTTGAGAAATCGCCACACTGTGTTCCACAATGGCTGAACTAATTTACACTCCCACCAACTGTGTAGGAGTGTTCCTATTGCTCCACATCCTCTCCAGCATCTGTTTGTCTCCAGACTTTTTAATGATTGCCATTCTAACTGGCATGAAATGTTATCTCAATGTGGTTTTGATTTGAGTTTGTCTAATGATGAGTGATGATGAGCATTTTTTCCTATGTTTGTTGGCCTCATATGTGTCTTCTTTTGAAAAGTATCTGTGCATATCCTTCACCCACTTTGGGGTTGTTTTTTTTTTTTTTTTCTTATATATCTGTTTTAGTTCTTTGTAGATCCTGGATATCACCCCTTTGTCCAGTGGGTAGATTGCAAAATTTTTTCCCATTCTGTTGGTTGCTGGTTTGCTCTAATGATGGTTTCTTTTGCTGTACAGAAGCTCTGAATTTTAATTAGATCCTATTTGTCTATATTGGCTTTTGTTGCCATTGCTTTTGTTGTTGTAGTCATGAAGTCCTTGCCTATGCCTATGTCCTGGATGGTTCTGCCTACATTTTCTTCTAGTGTTTTTATGGTATTAGGTTTTATGTTTAAATCTGAATCCATCTGGAGTTAATTTTAGTGTAAGGTGACAGGAAGGGGTCCGGTGTCTGCTTTCTGCACATTGCTAGCCAGTTTTCCCAACGCCATTTAATAAACATGGAGTTCTTTCCCCATTTCTTGTTTTTATCGGGTTTGTCAAAGATCAGATGATGGTAGATGTGTGGTGTTGCTTCTGGGGCCTCTGTTCTGTTCCATTGGTCCATGTCTGTTTTGGTACCAGTACCATGCTGTTTTGATTACTGTAGCCTTGTAGTATAATTTGAAGTCCAGCAGTGTGATGCCTCCAGCTTTGTTCTTTTTACTTAGGACTGTCTTGGCTATGCAGGCTCTCTTGTGATTCCATATGAAGTTTAAAGTGTTTTTTTCTAGTTCTGTGAAGAAGGTCATTGGTAGCTTGATGGGGATAGCGCTGAATCTATAGATTACTTTGGGTAGTATGGCCATTTTCACAATATTAATTATTCCCAACCATGAGCATGGAATGTTTTTCCATCGTTTGTGTCCTCTGTTATTTCATTGAGCGGTGGTTTGTAGTTCTTCTTGAAGAGGTCCTTGACTTCCTTTGTTAGTTGTATTCCTAGGTATTTTTTTCTCTTTGTAGCTATTGTGAATGGGAGTTTGCTCTTGATTTGGCTCTCTGTTTGTTATTGATATATAGGAATGCTTGTGATTTTTGCAAATTGAATTTTGTATCCTGAGACTTTGCTGAAGTTGCTTATCAGTTTGAGAGGATTCTGGGCTTAGACAATGGGTTCTTCTAGATATACAATCATGTCGTCTGCAAATAGGGACAGTTTGACTTCCTCCTTTCCTAATTGAATACTCTTTATTTCTTCTTCTTGCCTGATTCCTCTGGCTAGAACCTCCAATACTGTATTGAATAGGAGTGGTGAGAGAGGGCATCCTTGTCTAGTGCCTGATTTCAAAGGGAATTCTTCCAGCTCTTGCCTGTTCAGTATGATGTTGGCTGCGGGTTTGTCACATATAGCTTTTATCATTTTATGATACACAGCATCAATACCTAGTTTATTGAGCGTTTTTAGCATGAAGGGCTGTTGAATTTTGTTGAAGACCTTCTCTGCATCTGTTGAGGTAATCGTGGTTTTTGTCTTTGGTTCCATTTATGTGATAAATTATGTTTATGGATTTGCATATGTTGAATCAGCCTTGCATCCCTGGGATGAAGCCTACTTGGTTGTGATGGATAAGCTTCTTGATGTGCTGTTGCAATCTGTTTGCCAGTATTTTATTGAAGATTTTTGCATAGATGTTCATCATGGATATTAGCCTGAAGTTTTCTTTTTTAGTTGAGTCTCTGCCTGGTTTTGGTATCAGGATGATCATGGTCTCATAAAATGAGTTAGGGAAGATTTCCTCCTTTTGTATTGTTTGATATAGTTTTAGAAGGAGTGGAACCAGCTCCTCTTTGTATGCCTGGTAGAATTCAGTATGCCTTATTTTTATAGACAGTACTTACAACCCAAAATTCCTACACGATAGGGTTTAGCAGCCTCACTTCGATATGAATAAACTGCAAATATCTAAAAGTTCATAGGCTTGTAATTGACACAGCTGGGACTAGATCTCTGGCCTGGATTCATCTAGAGCCCACATTTTTCCACTCCTCTCAGCTTGAGCCAGACTTTGTGTCTTTTAATTCATTTTTCCTCCCACTGCCCAAACTGTTTATCAGAGCATTAAAAGGACACAGTACCCAAAGCACTTCTTTGGACTATATAACTAGAGCAATAATAATGCTGCATACATGACTAGTATAAATTAAGAAAAGAAAAGATAATATTCAGTGACAGTATGATCATCTATATATTCAACATCAAATAACCTGGTAAGATCAGGAGCTCCACAAATCATCCTGTACTTCCCTTTCCCCATAGAAATTAAATATACTCAAAGCAAAGTACATAATACGTTAAATCTGGCTGTTGAAGCAAAAGAATAGATCAGTGTGTTGTTTTGACTGATAATTCACCACTTGTCCTAGGCCTCCCGGCTTGTGGTACAGCTTCCCCATGTCATACAAAACCTGGGACAGGGAGCCATTGTCTGCAAGGTTTGCAGTAGGGAACCTGCTCAATAATTTGCAGTTGTGTGACATTTCCCAGCAGTCAAAGAGAAAGGAAGATGAGAACCCCCATCAATGAGGATTCTGGAGACCAATTCCTCAGAATATAGGGGTCACTGAGAGACCAGGCCCTGCCTACTCTCAGATCCAAAAGGCCCAAGCTATAGCTGTAAGCTAAAATTTCTCTATTTATGTAAGGCTCTCAGGTATATAAGAGTCCTGATCTAAGGGTGGTGTGTTCTGGTGAGTGGGAAGAGGATACCAGACTCTGAAAACTCTCAAGATGAGGACTCTGAATGAATTATGAGGAATGATCCACCCAGAACAGTAGGGGCTCCTAAAACTTTATTTTTCTTTCTGCCTTGGCTGGCCATAGTCAGGACTATCTGGTTGAAGTTCCCCCTTGTTTTCCCTAGGGCTTCTACTAGTACTCCACGGAGATAAAGGCTTTGATCTCATGGCAGTAGCTCTGATTCTGCTCATGAAGGAGATCCTAACAAGCCTGCATTGGATTTAAAGTGAGGACAAGGGTAGCCAACAAGTAGCACCCTGACTTCCCTCTCTGGTTTCTCAGTAAAGGGCAAGCTTTGGCTTGAGGCTGACAGACTCAGGTTAGTAGAGGAAGGACTTCCACATCCCCCAATCAATGTTAGAAACCTGAGTGAGAATTGAGGTAGCCACTGACTCCAAAGCAGTGGAAAAGGATTCTGACCCTGCTATTATTCCTCAGAAGATCCTGAATCACTGTGGCCAGATGTGGCTGTCCCTAACTTCCAATTGTGACATTCCAGGAAGATATGGCCTTGGTCTGAGGAGTGTGGCCTTAAGTACACAGCAGCGTGGAAGGTGGAGTTTCAGATTTGGTTACGTAGGAGTCAAGTTAAAGACACTGAGGGAGGATAGAGGAGACCACTCATCCCAGAACAGAGGGAATGCACAGTGTCCTGTCCCTATTATCAGACCTACGAGGACCAGGGAAGAGCCATCAGGCTAAAGTGCTTGGTCTGAGGCTGGTCATCTCATCATAGAGAACGTTATCAGCTTGAGCCAGGAGTCAGGGCAAGGATGATGAGGAAGGAGCAGAACATGGAGCATAACAATGGAGGCAGCACATCATCTCTCCCCTACTGTTAGTCCTGGGAGATTCGGGGAGAAATGTCAGGCAGAGCAAAAGCACCCCTCAATTCCTTCTCAGGGTGACAGGGAAATGAGGGCCTTATTGAGAGTTGGACAGTAACGGGTCAAGAAAGGGAGAAATTGTGAGCACTGTCATGAGTCAAAATGAAGAATCTGAGCGAGAACTGGTGAGGCCAACCATCATGAGGCCTCAAAGTGCCCACCACAGCTTTCTGTCTTGGGAGAGTACAGGCAGGTATGGCCATATAAGGCTGCCCTGCTTTTACTCTACTAGGTCATGGAGAATTCTGGGCCTAGCTATGAGGAAATGCCCTCCGGTCAAAGAATAGAGGAGCTGTAGGTCCACCTAGGAGTCAAATTGAGGACCCTGGGTGGAGACCAAGGTGATCACACTCCTTCCCCACAATAGAAGGGGCAATAAAATGTCCAGCCCCCATCCTGGCTTTCAGCATTTCAAACCCCATAGCAGGACGGTCAGGTAGAGGCTTCCCCAGTGTTTTATGCCGGTCTAAGGGAGGTGAGATCCTTATTAAGAATGTGAAGCCAAGATAGCGTGGAAGAGGGGTTCCAGGCCCTATGCAGAGCCAAGATGAGAACTCAGAATAAGATCTGAAAATATAGTGATCCCAAGACAGAAAGGATCCCCTACAGTTGTCACCCCTGACAGTGGAGGTAGGCTGAGGCACCCCTTTACTTTTTTGGGTTCCAGGGGGATTTGAAGTGTGAACATCAGAGCAGCACAGGAAAGAGGTACCAGGCCCTGACAACAATTAGCATAATAATCCTGAATGTCAACTGAAATTACTCCCCAACCCCAAAACACAAAGAATCCCATAGTCAGTCCCTGCTCCACCCCAGTAGGTCCCAAGCTGGGCTGTCAAGCTGTAGCCTAAGATTCACCCTAACTTGCTTCATGGGGTTCTCAGAGGACAGGCTGCCTGGGAGAACAAGTGCCCCGTGGGCTCTTAGAGCAGCGATCTCACAGAAACCTGGATTGGCAGCCAAGGTGGTCACTCCCTGCTGACGGTGCTCACACTATTTCATTCTACCACCAGGTGTCTGTCTCAGCAGCCATCCTATTCACACTTCTGTCTGCTGTCCCTGCCCATAGTCATTTCTTGGGGTCAGAAGAGTAAGTTCCACACTCATGAGAAATGCCACTAGGGTCTCCAGGGTGCTCATTTCACTGCAGGAGAGGAGGAGTCCCTCTCCTCCTTTTCTCCTGTTTTGAGGAATGCTCCTCAGATCTATCTTGCTACTGACATTCTCCAGGAGGCTCAGAGGGCCGCCTTCCTCATCACTGCTTCTGTAGATGTTTCATACACAAGATCTGATGAAGATGCCAAGAAGCAAAATGAGGAAAAGCCAAGCACCTCTCCAGCAGCAGCCTATACTTGGACTCACACAGCGACCTTCTATTCAGTATTCCTGCTAGAGTAGTGTAAAATAAAAGAGCCCTTTACAATCAGCATTGCTGAATGCTGTTAACAAAACAGCCATTTCAATGCTTCTTTCAGTAGACTGGATATTCCCAACAATAGGATTCTGAGTGGTGATAAAGGGTTTCTTAAAGTGGTATCTTGATGATGCTCCTGGAAATAAGCTTCATGAAGGTTAACTGCACCACAAAAGAGATCTGAACATTTCTGAATAAGATTTGGGTATATGCTGGGAGAATGACTTCATTTATGAAGAGTCCAGAAAATAATTTGGTACAGAAAAGTACCTAGAGTATCAGCAGGTGTACAACAGAGATCTTCTGCACTATGGATTCCTGTGGAATCCAAGAGCCTGTGCTGAAACCAGCAACATGAAAAACCGATGACTTTTGGCCAAAGTCAATGATATCTTCCAGGAGTTTCTTCTCATCCCTTTATATAAGGATTTGAGACAGGAGGAAGAGCAAGCCTAAGGAATGGATGTAGCCAGAACTGAGGTTAATGCCATGGCCAGTGCATATTCTGGGGCTACAAACAGCAGTTTCTCCCATGTCAAGTGAAGCTTGAGGGAGATTTTTCACCCTTTTGAAAAGTAATGCAGTTAATGTTCTAATTAGTAGAGGACCTAGGCAGGACTGGAAGAAATATAGTTTATATCTTGGTTGCATTTATGTTCTATGTGAATAACTGGGTTTTTTGTTTTCAATTATTGTTTTATTTTATTTATTTTTTCCTTCCAACTTTTATTTTAGGTTCAGGGGATGCATGTGCAGAATTTGTATATGGGTAGATTGCAACTTGCTGTGGTTTGATGTACAAATTATTTTATCACCTAGGTAGTAAGTATAGTACCCAACAGGAAGTTTACAATCCTCATCCTCCTCCCACCCTTCCCCGTCAAGAAGAGTCCAGGGTTTAACATTCCTTGTGTCTATGTTTACTCAATGTTTAGCTTCCACATGTGAGTGAGAACATGTGGTATGAGGTTTCCTGTTCCTGTGTTAATTTGCTTAGGATAACGATCTCCAGTTGCATCCGTGTTACAGCAAAGGACCTGCTTTTGACCATTTTTATGGCTGTGTAGTATTTCATGATGTATATGTGGCACGTTTTTTTTTATCCCATTCACTATTGATGGGCATTGAGGTGGATTCCGTGTCTTGGCTATTGTGAAAAGTAATGTGATAAACATATGCATGCACGTCTCTCTATGATAAAAATGCTTTATATTCCTTTGGGAGTATACCCACTAATGGGATTGCAGGATCAAATGGCAGACTCTGTTTTAAGGTCTTTGAGAAATGTCCAAACTGCTCTTCACAGTGGCTAAAATAATTTACATGCCCACTAGCAGTGGATAAGTGTTCCCTTTTCACCGCAACATCACCAGCATTTACTTTTTTCATTTTTAAATCATAGTCATTCTAATTGGCATGAGATGGTATCCGATTGTGGTCGTGATTAGCATTTCTCTAATGATTGGTGATGTTGAACATACACAAATCAATAATGCGATTCATCACATAACCAGAAGTAAAAGCAAAAACTATATGATCATCTTAACAGATACAGAAAAGGATGTTGATAATATTCCACATCTCTTCATGTTAAAAACCCTCATCAGACAAGGCATCAAAGGAAGATACCTCAAAATAATAGAGCCATCTATGACATACCCACCGTCAACATCATACCAAATATGCAAAAGCTAAAAGCATTGCCTTGAGAACTGGAACAAGACAAGGATGCCCACTCTTGCCAGTCCTATTCAATATTGTTCTGGAAGTTCTAGCCAGAGCAATCAGGAAAAAAGAAATAAAGAACTAGATAACCAAATCAGAAGAGAGGAAGTCAAACTATCTCTCTTTGCAGATGATATGATTCTATACCTAGAAAACGCCATAGTCCTTTCCAATAGCTCCTAGACCATATAAACAACTTTAGTCTAGTTTTAGGATACAAAATTAATGTAGAGAAATCAGTAGCATTTCTATATACCAATAATGTCCAAGCTGAGAGTCAAACAAAAAATGTAATGCTATTCACAAGAGCCACAAAAAGACTAAAACACCTACCTATACATCTAGCCAGGGAGGGCAATGACCACTACAATGAAAATTACAAACCACTGCTCAAAGAAAGCAGAGACAACACAAACAAATGGTAAAGCATTTCATGTTCATAGACAGAAAGAATTAATATTGTTAAAATGGCCATTCTGCCCAAAGCAATTCACTAATTCAATGATATTCCTATCAAACTACCAACAACAGTTTTCACATAATTAGAAAAAAATCCAAAATTCATATGGAGCCAGAAAAGGGACCAAATAGCCAAAGCAATTCTAAGCAAGGAGACCAAAGCCAGAGCTCTGACACTACGTGACCTCAAATTATACTACAAAGCTGCAGTAACCAAAACAATGCAACTCGTAGCAAAACAAGGCTACAGTAACCAAAAAAGCATGCTGCTGGTAGCAAAAAAGACACACAGACCAATAGAACAGGTTAGGGAATCCCAGAAATCCAGCCATATACCTACAACCATCTGAGCTTCCACAAATTCTACAATAACAAGCAATGGGGAAAGGATTCCTTATTCAATAAATGGTGCTGGGATTACTGGCTGGCCATATGCAGAAGAGTGAAACTGAACACCTTTTATACCATATTTAAAACTCAACTCAAGATGGATTAAAGGCTTAAATGTAAAACCTAAAACTATAAAACCCTTGAAGAAATTCTAAGAAATACCATTGTGGACATAGTCCCCAGCAAACATTTCATGATGAAGACACCAAAAGCCACTGTAACAAAAATAACAACAACAAAAATAGATCAAAAAAAAAAAAAAAAGCAGAAAGAGAAAAATAGATAAAAACAAAAAAATAGACAAAAGTTATATAAAAATAAAGAAAATTAGCCAAATTACCAAAAATAGACCGAAAAGAATCCATAAACAAGTATGATCTAATTAAACCAAAAAGCTTCTGCACAGTCAAGGAAAGTATCAACAGAACAAACAGACAACCTAAAGAATGAGGGAAAATCTTTGCAAACTATGCATCTCACAATGTCTAATATCCAGAATCTACAAGGAATTTAAAGAAATATACAAGCACAAAACAACTCCAATAAAAAATGGGTAAAGGACTTGAACAGACACTTCTCAAAAGACGACATACAAGTGACCAATAAATACATGTGAAAAATGCACTTTTATGTATTTAGGTATCAGTTAAAATATTTTTATCTTACATCAAAGCTTTATTTGCTATTTTCACAGTCTGCAAGCAGTATCTTTGTACATGCAAAGGTCATCCTGTTTCATAGCAGTTAACTTGATTTCAAATTGCTCTTTTGATTTTCCACCTGCGTAATATAACTTCTTTATAGTTAAAAATTATTTTAAAAACTTGTAGGCATACAATAATGGGTGGGTCTATAAAGCTTCATTTCTAAACATCAAAAATATACTTTTTTGTAGGTGAGTGGGATTGGATAAAGTGCCTCTTGCTTGTTCTCCTCAAAACTCCTAGAGCTTGTAAATATATAAAGCAATTTCAAGAACACCAGCAGGTAGAAAGCTTAAAATTCCTATACACAGAACTTGAGTTCCTTTTCTGTCATGACTCAAACAGGAATCTCAGGAAGCAATTCATAAGAAAGGTTAGAAAAATATATACTGTGTGTGTGTGTGTATACATACACATAAATATTATATATTTTACATATTTTAATTCCTCTCACCCCATATTGCAAAGAATTTTGAAGATCATAATAATCTGGGAAGTGCATGACTGTGTGTGTGTGTGTGTGTGTGTGTGTGTGTGTGTGTACACATAAATATACATAATACCACCATGCCTGGATAATTTTTAAAAATATGTTTATATATACATATATATAACATTTCCACTCCCCTCACCCCATCTTACAAAGCATTGTGAAGATCATAATAATCTGAAAAGCACATGACTTATAAGATATTAGATTAATTTAGGAAACAACACTGTATAAAATATCTTCGATGACACAATATATTATTTTTGTGATCCCCCTATTTACAGGATCTATAAGGTTATGTAGAATAAGATAATTTAAGAGCTCAAATTCCTTCAAAACCAGCGTAACTTTTAGTAGGCTGGATGCCACCAGGGTTGTCAAGAAAGTGCCCATCAGAATCATGGAAGATGTTACGGCATCAAGTGTGACCGTAACTACGTACAGAGACTCTGGAAGGGCAAAGGGGAGAGACTGAGAAGTATTAATTTTAAGGATTATTTCTTGACAGAAATCTCCAGCTGATTTCCCAGAGCAAAGAAACTGATCTTCTGTCCTCCTCCCTGCAGGAACTCCCCCAGAAAAAAAGAGAAAATTCTAAAGCCTGGTGGGAAAAGGAAACATAGACTGGCAAAGACTCAGAACAATCATGCCTACTGCCTCTCTACCTGGCTTTAAGCTACCAGAGGTTTGGCTGGTGCAGAATTCTAACAGACTTTCTAGCAGTTTCTCAGAGCAGAGCAGAGCAGAGCAGAGCAGAGCAGAGCAGAGCAGAGCAGAGCAGAGCAGAGGTTTGCTACTCCCTAAGGGCATCTGGCCAAGGCAGATCCCCTTCCTAATGTAGAGTGGGTTCTGCTTGCTTCAGGTGGCTTCCTCTATCTCGATTCTGTTCCTTTTACCCCATGGAATCATGATGCCATAGGACTTTTATTTTCATGTTTTAGCACATGGCAGAGGGAAAAGGCACATTCAGAGGCTAGAGGATGTCTCTCTATCACTTGAGATTTGGCATGGGTTCAACATATTAATTGTGGGGAAAGGTAATTTCCCAGTGGATAGTGCCTTTCTTTTACTTTCCAACTCTTCTGAAAGTTCACCCTGAAATGCTGGTTTACACAAAGACCAACAACTAATCTGGCTTCCTGTATTAAAGAACAGGGCTGGGTGGTTGGGACTGCAGACATCCAGTGGGACATGAAGAAACTAGTAAGAAAGAGATTGAAGTGATAGCCCTCATCCTGGGTAGAACAGTCTTCCACACAGACCTGAGCCACCTTTAAGAAGTGTTTGGTTTGGAGGTGAACCAACCTATATCTGCGGATTTTTACTTTGTTGTTGCTATTGTTTGAGACAGGGTATCTCTTCCATTGTCTAGGCTGGAGTGCAATGGCTTGATCACGGCTCACTGCAGCTTAGACTTCCTGGGCTCAAGTGGTCCTCCCACCTCAACCTCCCAATCAGCTGGGACTACAGGTATACACCACCACGCTTAGATAATTTTTGAAAATATTTTTAATAGAGACAGGGTTTTGCTATGTTGCCCAGGCTGGTCTTGAACTCCTGGGCTCAAGGGATCCTCCTAAGTCATCCTCCGAGTGTTCTGGGATTACAGGCATAAGCCACACTGCCCAGCTGGATTTCTACTTTTGAAATTATTCGTAGGTTCCAGAGCAATCTCTGGCCATCATGATGAATATTTTATTTATTCTTTATTTTTTATTGCGTTTTAGGTTTTGGGGTACATGTGCAGACCATGTAAGATAGTTGCAGAGATACACACATGGCAGTGTGTTTTGCTGCCTTCCGCCCCTTCACCCACATTTGGCATTTCTCCCCATGCTATCCCTCCCCAGCTCCCCCGCGCTGTCCCTCCCCTATTCCCCCCAATAGACCCCAGTGTGTAGTACTCCCTTCCCTGTGTCCATGTGTTCTCATTGTTCATCACCCGCCTATGAGTGAGAATATGCGGTGTTTCATTTTCTGTTCTTGTGTCAGTTTGCTGAGAATGATGTTTTCCAGATTCATCCATGTCCCTACAAAGGACACGAACTCATCATTTTTGATTACTGCATAATATTCCATGGTGTATATGTGCCACATTTTCCCAGACCAGTCTAGATGAATATTTTATGTATTTATTTATGTGTTTGGTTTAGAAACAGGATCTCGATCTGTGGCCCAGGCTGGAGCACTGTGACAGGATGATGGTTCACTGCACCGTCGGATCCCCGGGCTCATGTAATGTTCCTAACATGCCCTTCCAAGTAGCTAGGGGTGCAAGTGCATGCCACCTTGCCCACCTGATTGTTGTTTTCTATTTTCTGTAGAGACGGGGGGTCTTGGCCAGTCTGCTCTTGAACTTCTGGCCTCAAACAATCCTCCCACCTCAGCCTACCAAAGTACAGGGATTACAGGTATAAGCCACTGAGCCTGGTCTGAAAAAATTAAAAGGATGTATCAACAATGCAGCTATCAGCACCAGGTAGGAATAGCTGAAGACTACTTTAAAGAAATCAGACTAAGGATTTTCCCAAATCTCTTGCTCAGCCTCTTAGGTTTAGAACCTCAGATGTATGCCTAATTCTATTTGCACTCCTTACCAATATCTAAATTCAATCTCACTTCCCCAGATGCACAAAGAAAACTCATTTTTCTGAAGGTATACGGCTTGGCTTGTCCTCCAGAAAAATATTCTCACTTGATTGTTATTTCCCTGATTCCTGGAAAACCTGAAGTTGTCAGTTCAGCTTCACTCAAAACTCCCAACATCCCAAACACCATGAGGTTACTCTTTTACCAGAATTTCTTTTTTGGCACTGAGTAATTCTCTACAATATTGATTTTTGAGGGCTCACCATAGAATTTCACAGGCCAAAGACCTCTAGCTCATTAAACAAGAAACCAAGAGCAACAGTATCTGCTGGAGAGGAAAACAAGGCAGATATACCAGAAGACCAGCTGTGAAAATGCTAATGTGCAAAAGGGGGAAAGAGAGATACTCTACATGCATAAGATTTTACACTCTGTGTATGTTTTCATTTAAGGTGATCCAAAGGCCTACGTGAGAAGGATTGGATAGAGAGAAAGTGACTTCTTGGTGCACAAAAGTTTAAAGTGTATTAAATTAGTTTAAAAGATTTCCAGACTCCTTGATGCAAACATGAGAAACTAGAGTATAACCCCAGCACCTTACCCAGTTTAAAAACATAGGAAATAAATAACCTGACAAAAACAAGCAATGGGGAAAGGATTCCCTATCTATAGCTGGTTTTGGGAAAACTGGCTAGCCCTATGCAGAAAGCTGAAACTGGATCCCTTCCTTACACTTTATACAAAAATCAACGCCAGATGTATTAAAGATTTAAACATAAGACCTAAAACCATAAAAACCCTAGAAGAAAACCTAGACAATACCATTCTGGACATAGGCATGGGCAAGGACTTTATGACTGAAACACCAAAAGCAATGGCAAAAAAAAAGCCAAGATAGATAAATGGGATCTAATTAAACTTAAGAGCTTCTGCACAGCAATGGAAACTATCATTAGAGTGAACAGGCAACCTACAGAATGGGAGAAAGTTTTTGCCATCTACCCATCTGACAAAGGGCTAATATCCAGAATCTACAAAGAATCCAAAGAACTTAAAAAAAATTACAAGAAAGAAACCCCCCCCCAAAAAAATCAAAAAGTGGGCAAAATATATGAACAGACATTTCCCGAAAGGAGACATTTACCCAGCCAACAAACATAAAAAAAAAAAAGACCATCATCACTGGTCATTAGAGAAATGCAAATCAAAACCACGATGAGATACCATCTCACCCAGTTAGAATGGTGATCATTAAAAAATCAGGAGACAGCATATGCTGGAGAGGATGTAGAGAAATAGGAACACTTTTACAATGTTGGTGGGAGTGTAAATTAGTTCAACCATTGTGGAAGACAGTGTGGCAATTCAAGGATCCAGAACTAGAAACACCATTTCACTCAGCAATCCCACTTACCAGGTATATAAGCAAAGGATTACAAATCATTCTATTATAAAGACACATGCACAAGTATGCTTAATGTGGCACTGTTCACAATAGGAAAACTTGGAACCCACATAAATGTCCATCGGTAGCAGACTGAATAAAGAAAATGTGGCACATATACAACATGGAATACTATGCAACCATAAAAAGATGGGTTCATGTCCTTTGCAGGGAAACCATCATTCTCAGCAAACTAACACAAGAAGAGAAAACCAAACACTGCACATTCTCTCTCATAAGTAGGAGTTGAAAAATGAGAATACATGGACACAGGGAGGGGAATATCACACACTGGGGCCTCTTGGGGGCTGGGGGCTGGGGGCTGGGGAGGGATAGCATTAGGCAAAATACCTAATGTAGATGACCGGGTGATAGATGCAGAAAATCACCATGAAACATGTATACCTATTTAACAAATCTGCACGTTCTGCATAGGCACCATGAGGCTTTTGCTCTCATAAATGGATAAATCCATTGTCTAAGATGGTATCAAGTTATCTCTCCAACCCGAAGGAAAGACAGACAGAATCCAAGTAAAGAAGCCAGAGTCAAAATATCCCATGTACGCTATAAATATATATACCTTATAGATATTTCCATAAATATTCAAAACAACCACTAGAAGTATCCTTTTTGTTTGAGATGGAGTCTCACTCTCTGGCCCAGGCTGGGGTGCAGTGGCACAATCTCGGCTCAGTACAACCACCGCTTCCTGGGTTCAAGAAATTCTTCTGCCTCGGCCTCAAAAGCAGCTGATATTATAGGCATTTGCCACCACACCCAGCTAATATTTGTATCTTTAGTAGAGTAGGGGTTTGGTTATGTTGGCAAGGCTGATCTGGAACTCCTGACCTCAGGTGATCCGCCTGCCTCGGTCTCCCAAAGTGCTGGAATTACAAGCGTGAACCACCGCCCCCTGCCAGGAATGTCTTGCAAAATGGTCCAATTAACCTGGAAAGCCACTACATCAAAATTGTAGGAAAACACGAAATGTATCTTCAAAAAAAATTAACTGAAGCAGTTCACAGATTAATCAAATTCCTAAATGGCCACAGGGAACTTATTCACCACTATCTTTGGGAATGACAAGAATGGAAACTATTATTAAGCAAGGTGAAACCTTTGAACACACATACATGAGGCCTCCAAATACCAAGGGTAGGGTGGGTTACAGGTTCCAGTAACTTTCCATGAGTAGCCAAAGCTCAAGCTACAGGACTCAGGGTGGGAGGGGCCATGCAGTCGCCGACCATGGTGAAGCTCCGCCTACAGGACTCAGGGTGGGAGGGGCCCTGCCGTCACTGCCCAAGGTGGAGCTCTGCCTACAGGACTCAAGGTGGGAGGGGCCCTGCCGTCACTGTCCAAGGTGAAGCTCTGCCTACAGGACTCAGGGTGGGAGGGGCCCTGCAGTTGCTGACCATGGTGAAGCTCCGCCTACAGGACTCGGGGTGGGCGGGACCCTGCAGTCACTGTCCATGGTGAAGCTCCGCCTACAGGACTCAGGGTGGGAGGGGCCCTGCCGTCACTGCCCAAGGTGGAGCTCTGCCTACAGGACTCAAGGTGGGAGGGGCCCTGCCGTCACTGTCCAAGGTGAAGCTCTGCCTACAGGACTCAGGGTGGGAGGGGCCCTGCAGTTGCTGACCATGGTGAAGCTCCGCCTACAGGACTCGGGGTGGGCGGGACCCTGCAGTCACTGTCCATGGTGAAGCTCCGCCTACAGGACTCAGGGTGGGAGGGGCCCTGCAGTCATTGTCCCAGGTGAAGCACCGCCTACAGGACTCAGGATAGGAGGGGCCCTACAGTTACTGTCCATGGCGATGAATGAAGCACAAACCCTCACTGTGGCACAGGTGATTGTATTACCTGCGGGAAATAGAAGATTTACTACCCATCCTCAATCGCACCTCCAAGAGAGGAAAGTAGTAGTAAAGGGAGATAAGGGAGGAAAAAGAGATGGGAAGACACATGGAGATTCATGGAGAAGTAGCCAGAGAGGACAGATATGTTTTCACAGCATTTGCAAATAATGTATTTACTAAGAAAGTCTTTCACCACTCGGGAAGTCAGGGTGGTGCACATATGCCTCCCAATTCCATACCTAGCCCATGATTTGCAGGGAAACTTTAGAAAACTCTGCCTGAAAACCTCTCAGAAACCATGGGCTGCCCTATGAGCAGTCAAAGCATGTTCTTCACCTAAGAGTATATTCCAGGCAAGGCTGGCATAAAGTTTATAGCAACTCTGAACATGGCGGGTGCCCACCCAAGCCTATCTTAGCGTATCTTAGTTATGTGCTAGGGCCTTGAGCTTCAGAAGTGGAAGAGGCTGGTGATGAGGGCTTCTAACAAGCACAGAGAAGTGTCTGGAGACCCTGAGGTCTTCAAGAGTTCTCAAAATGAGCTTATAGCTGGCAAAGAAAAAAAATGATACAAGGCAAGGCTTACACTTCATCATCTAGTATCCAGCACTTCTGTCCAGAGACTCTGGTCAGAAAGGCTCTCCTCCAGAGAAGGGCTTTCAATGACACCGTTTGTATCTGCATTTGGACAGCAGAAAAAAAAAAA
This sequence comes from Callithrix jacchus, assembly GCF_049354715.1. NCBI lineage: Eukaryota > Metazoa > Chordata > Mammalia > Primates > Cebidae > Callithrix > Callithrix jacchus. Next base: position 27,061,219 of record NC_133524.1, read on the forward strand.
AAGGAAAAGAAAAAATAACACACTTGGTTATGTGCAGTTAAGGGGAAGTGGGAGTAAATAAAATATGTATTAGTCCATTCTCACACTGCTATAAAGATACTAGCTGACATCCTGTAATTTATAACAGAAAGAGGTTTAATTAGCTTACAGTTCCACATGGCTGTGAAGACTTCAGGAAACTTACAATTGTGGCAAAAGGCAAAGGGGAAACAAGACACCCTCTTCACAAGTTTTTGGCATGGAGAGAAGTGCAAGCAGAAGAAATGCCAAGTGCTTATGAAACCACCAGCTCTCAGGAGAACTTACTCATCATCACCAGAACAGCATGGGGGAAAAGTGGCCCCATGAACCAATCACATCCCTCACTCGACACGTGGGGATTACTGGTCTCTCCCATGACATGTGGGGATTACAATTTGAGATGATATTTCAGTGAGGACACAAAGCCAAACCATCTCAGAAGAGGTGAGAAGAAACAAAAGTGTAGTAAAAATTACTCCCCATTTTTATGTTTGCTCTGCAGCAAATTTGAAATGGTTTCTTCATGTCAGCAATACAGGATGTACTCAAAAGATACTGATGACAAATATTTTCAGGGCAGGTATAATGATTGAGTGGCAAAGGCACTGGCCTTTTGGCTACAGTTCAGGAATATTAAGGTCATAAGGAAAAGGTCACCCCACAGAAATTAGAGTTCAAATGAAAATAAGCCAGGAATATATATACAAGGGTGACAACTGAAATTTTTAAAAAGCCTGGATAGAGATCACACAACCTGTTATGACTGAATACTTCAAAATGAACTATCCACTCATCTATCCTCTTTCCTTTAAAATCAAATCATGTATACAAATCAAGTTTCAAAGAGAACTGAATGAATTATTGCTTTATTGCCTTTGAATTGTCCCTTTAATGTTTACTTGATTTCAGAGCCGAAGTTCATAAATCATATGCGTCACATATTTATTACTGCTTACCAAGTATATTAGCCAGAGATTTTATATTTACAAAACAAATGTATAAACTTTCAATCATTTTATTGTGATCTAGAACATTGCCACATGGCAATGGACCGGGAATTTTCACAGATCTGGGAACAAACTCTGAATTGAAACAGTTATGGTCCAATAATAAATTTTTAAAGTCAATGTTGGTAATTTTTTGGTTGTCTTATCCTTTTGGCATCTCCTTTGTAAAATTAAAAAATCTATACCTGGATTTCTTAGCATATTCACAATTGTGTGAGAAACTAAATCACAATATATTATACATAGACATCTTATTCACTGTTTCTCTTATTCTCCAACTATTAATTTAGTATCTCTTATTTAGAGCTCCTCCTCATAATTCAGGCAACAGTAAGAGGAAGAAAAAGTAGACCAGCCCATTACCCAGAGACTTTTAGAGTCTATAGATGCTGTCATATAAGGAGGATGGTGGAACTTAAAAATGTAAATAAGTGATAAGAAACTATAACAAAGGAGTATACGTATAATAAATTATAAGAAAGGAGTAAGCAAGAGAGACGGTTTTAGATGAGCGCAGTCTGAAAGAATACAATTGGAAGCACTGGGACATGGCAAATTTTGTAAAGGTAAATTTAAGTTAGCTGGGATGGTGGTCTAGATGAGGCCATGACAACTGAGAATAGGGGACTGACCCTCAGACGGTGTATGTCAGAGATGAGAGTCTAAAATCTAAAATGGAAAACTGCCCTTAACATATACTTTGGAATTATGTGTAAACCAGAGAGAATCTCCACCTGGGGCAGAAATGAAAAGTATCCTGTGCTCATGGTCCACCACAGGTCAACACAGTGCAAAAGTTAGGTGTTTTCTGCACATAATCTCCAAGGTGTTTCTGAAGAGTAGGGATGATATTTCCTTGAGATGTGATGTCCAGAGGCCACGGTGATGGCACTCTTCACTGGGCTGGGAGGGCCAAAGCCCACGCCATCAAAAAAAAAAAAAAAAAAATAGGTTATCTTGAGTGTAATTGGCACTCTGCACTGGTCCGTGAGGGTCAGAGCCCACTCCAACAAAAAAAGTAGATTATCTTGAGTGTAACTGACTGAACTCTAGAGAGGGCTTGATTTTGGGTAGGGAGGAAATAAATAAAAATAGAGGTGATTTGGATGAACAAACACCTGGGAGGCAGTTTCTTTGTTCTTCATACAAAGTTTAGGACTTTTGGGTTGTATTCAGCTGGAAGAGACTTGCCCACTCAAAATTAAATAGGGAAAATTAACAATTTTACTTGCCAAGCATTATTTTATTTTTTCCAAAAATACTACATATTTTCTGACTTTTCAGTGATTTAAAACAATAAAACTTTATTGTGGTTTGTGTTGTTGTCTGGGGTAATAATAATCAGTAATGAATGTAATTCTTAAAAGATTACCTTTTCAGATGCCTTATAAACATTACATATATTCCAACAGTTCTACAAGATAGGGCTTATCAGGCTCATTTGCTCATGAAAACCTTGCAATTTCCTCAAGTTCACTGACTCCTAAGAGGCAGAGCTGGGACTAGACCCCTGGTCTGAACTAGTTTAAAGCTCACATTGTTCCACTCCACCCAGCCTGAGGCAGATCTTGTGTCTGTTCATTCAGTTTTCTTTTTATGATTCCAAAATGTATTTCAGGTGATAAAAATAAAGATCCTGTAGCCTAAGTACTATAAGCAGTCCTAATGAAGAAAGGTTAATATGAGAATAAATCCTGACTTGGGGACTGCATGTGGGCTTCATTTTCCTAGGATCCTGCTGCTTCTAGTCATAAGGTTCCTTGAGAGCTGACTCTGTCATGGGGCTGGCTTTTGTTTAGCTACAGCAATTCCTCTCATTACAGAACCCTTCCCCTGGGACTTCCTCAATGTGACCTCCTGTTCAAATATGGAACCTGACAAAAACCAATAACTAATTATATCATGTAACGTGAAATACACCTTTCACAACAGCAACAATATCCAAATTACATCTAATAAAAAATCAAATAGAAATGTACATGTTCATTAAGGAGACAGCCATAAAAATTTTCTGAAAGACTTAGGAAAAGGAAGTATCCAATAAAGGAGTATACCATATATATTTACTGTGGAGGGGAAATTGTAAAGATGTTGATTCTCCTTTAATTTTATACAGATTCATTGCCTCAAACCCAGGCTGTTCTTTCTCATGACCAAACTGAACCCTGGAAAAGTTAAAGGAATAATTAAAAAAAAAAAAACAATATTAACAACAGCAAAACAACAAAAATGAGACCCCTGAGAAACAGTAATTTTGTACTGAACAAGAACTGGTGTGTGGGCAGGTAGGGGCATGTGGTGAACTAGTGACAGGTATGAACACTACAATAGAGGGAGACAACAGAATTGGCTAGAGGCAAAGTTTTAAAATATTGGTCTTTGCTTCCTTCGTTGTGCCATGGTTCAATGCATTTTTTTTTCCTGCTTCACTAAAGGAAATTCAGTCGGGAACTCAGACCTCATGTGCCAGTTCCATGGGGTAATACTGGGACAGCAAAAACATTTGGATAGGCTGAAGAAGTATGAACCCAGACAATGTGCTAATAGTTCCTAAAACCTCTTTAGTGGAGGAGGACTGGCCTTTAAATTCATACTATTTTAATATAATATAAAGAATGGACTAAATGAGAATACCAAATACTGCAGTGAGTCATGAATGTAATATTTGGTATTCTAGTTTAGTCCATTCTTTATATTATATTAAAGATATATACGTACCACCTGATAGTGGTACAAATTCATTTATGAAAATGTTGAATACAGACACTGATGACAGCCAAGAGAGAGATCCCAGACATAGCTGCCAGGCTAAGAAGTCCCCTCACTTTCTCCTTAGGAATTGTACAGGACATAGCCAGAGGAAGGGGATGGATTCATATGAGAAAATGGAGAAAACCAAGACCCTGCCAGCAGTCAATGTGAGGACCCTGAGTGAGGAGTGAGGGGCTCCACAGCTCAGAAGAGACAAGAGTGGCCCCAGAATCTCCCTTCTTCTTCAATCTTGCATCACAACTTAATAGCAGCAGCCAGGTCTAGGATGCCCCAGGCAGTAGTGGTCAGGTGAGGTATAACTGAATTACACATGAGGAGTCTCAAGAAGTTGAAGTCTAGTGTGAGAGGGTGTCCTCAAGTCAGTAGAGGGCGCATGGCAAGAATGAAGTCAAGACACTCAGTGAGGGCTGAGGGCAAACTCCATTCCGGAAGAGGGGCTGCCACAGAGCCCCTCCCCTACTGTCAGTCTTGGAAGGTCCCGCCATGGCTTCCGGTCTTGGACTCTAACTTTTTTCCTACTCTGGGCTGTGGGGAATGAGATCCTTGGTCTCCAGTCGAATGATTTACCTCAACAGACTGAGAAGTCCAAGCATCCACAAAGAGCCCCTGAAAAAACTTTATGTGAGTTCTGTGGAATCTGCTGTGCGCACAGAACACCGGGGAGAGTGACAGAGCCCTGCCCCTACCGTTATGCTGGGAATACCAGGTGGGGGTGACCGGAAGTAGTTCCCCCTGACTTCCGACTAGAAAGGGGGCTGGGCCCGAAGCCTTCATCCGTAAAGTGCTGTGTCACCTCAGCGGCGTTCCAGATCTTCTCAGCTGTTTTGGTGGGTATCTTGACCTAAAACTTGGGGTGAATGCCCCGACGACCACAAACCCTTTCCCCCTAAAAAAAGAAAAAAAAAAAAAAAAAAAAAAAAAGCGGCTCCACAGAGCCGGTCCCTGAGGAGTCGGCAAGCATGGCCGCTAGGCCCAAAGTGCATTCACTTTTTCCGTCGGGTTGAAGAGCATGAAGGCCTCGGTCCAAGGCTGGTGGACTCAGGTCAGGAGGGAGAGAAATCTCAGGCACTCCATAGTCAAAAGAGAATCCTCCTTAAGATTGAGGGGACTCCATGCCCCAGAACGGGGTGACACCGAAGTCTGCTGCTGACGTCAGTATGGGGTCCCGGCAGGTCTCTAGAGACTGAAGTGCATTCTCACTTTGTTCCCGTCAGCGTCAGAGAAGTAGGGCCCTGGACGTAAGGAGATGGCAGCCGGTCAGCGAGGGTGATTTCCAGGTTGTGGGAAGAGTGAGGGCGAGGAGTCTGATTACCATGGGGACAATTCTCACTAAAACAGCAAGAGAATTCAAATGCTCCCACTGTTGTTGGCCATAGGCAGTCTGGGTGTCCTTGGAATGAAGTGTTGGGCAGAAGTGCTTCTTTATTTCCTCCTCATTAGTATTGTAAAAATTACTAGTGTCAATGTTAGAGCTGCAGAGGAGAATGGGCCTCTGGGTCTTGTCAATTTTTATGATGATCCTGAATATACATAGAGAGGATCAGACCCCTGAACAGAGGGGCCCCCATTGCCAGCCCCTGCTGTCACCTCAGTAAGCCCCAAAATGGGCTGTCATGCTACCGTCTAATACTCACTCTTAACTTCCTCCTGAGTTCGAAGGGCACAAACTTACCAGGAGAATAGGAGTCCTGTGAGTTCCTAGAGCAGTTGTTTCTCAAAAACCTGTAGAAGGGGCCCTGGTTAAAGCCAAGACGCTTGCTCTCTGGTGAAGGTGTCGATGTGATGCCATTCTCTCCCGTCCAGGTGCCAGCCTTCCTGCCCACACTCCTACCTGCTGTCACAGGCCAAAACCATCATGCCTCGGGGTCAGAAGAGTAAGCACCGTGCCCGTGACAAACGCCGAGAGACCCATGGTCAGCCTCAGGGTCTCACAGGTCCCCAGACCACTGCGGAAAAGCAAGAAGAGCCCCATTCTTCCACTGTCTCTTCTCCTGATTATCGGGGTGCTCATCCTAAGTCTTCTGATGCCTCCTTTCCTCAGGAGTCTCAGGGAGCTTCACCCACTGGCTCTCCTGATGCAGCTGTTTCATGCTCAAAATCTGATGTGGCTGCCAAGGGTCAAGATGAGAAAAATGCAAGCACCTCCCCAAATGCCTCCGTTCCTCAGGAGTCTCAGAGAGCTTCACCCGCTGGCTCTCTTGATGCAGGTGCTTCATGCTCAAAATCTGATGTGGCTGCCAAGGGTCAAGATGAGAAAAATGCAAGCACCTCCCCTAATGCCTCCGTTCCTCAGGAGTCTCAGAGAGCTTCACCCACTGGCTCTCTTGATGCAGGTGCTTCATGCTCAAAATCTGATGTGGCTGCCAAGGGTCAAGATGAGAAAAATGCAAGCACCTCCCCTAATGCCTCTGCTCCTCAGGGGGCTCAGGGAGTTTCATCCACTGGCTCTCTTGATGCAGGCATTTCATGCTGGAAATTTGATATGCCTGGCTTGAGTGAAGATGAGGAAAGTGCAATCGCCTCCCATAGAGCTGCCTTCTTTAAGACCACAGATCGAGATCCTCTAAACAGGAAGGCTAGAGTGTTGGTGCAGTTCCTACAGGAGAAGTTTGAGAAGAAAGAGATCATTTTGAAGGCCGACATGCTGAAGCGTATTAACAGAAAGTACAAGGTGTACTTGCCCGAGATCCTCAAGAAAACCTCCAACCATTTGGCAGTGGTTTTTGGCGTTGAATTGAAAGAAATGGATTCCAGCGGCGAATCCTACACCCTTGTCAGCATGCTGGGCCTCTCCAGTGAAGGAATTCTGAGTGGTGTTAATGGGCTGGCGAAGTCGGGTATCCTGATGTCTCTCTTGAGTTTCATTTTCATAAGAGGGAACTGTGCCATTGAAAAGGAGGTCTGGGACTTCCTGAGTGTTTTGGGGATCTATGACGGAGTCGTGCACTCAATCTATGGGGAGCCCCGGAAGATCATTATGGAAGATTTGGTGCAAGATAAGTACCTGGAGTACTGGCAGGTGTGCGACGGTGATCCTCCATGCTATGGGTTCCTGTGGGGTCCACGAGCCCATGCTGAAACCAGTAAGATGAGCGTCCTGAGAGCTTTGGCCAATATCAATAATACTGTCCCCGGTTTCTACCCACATCTGTATGAAGAGGCTTTGATAGATGAGGCACAGAGAGCATTGAGACTGAGAGCTTAACGGCAGGGCTGGCACTGTTCTCTTGGCCAGGGAACCTTATGGGAGTATATCTTACAGATCCACTTCTAGGGAAGTCTGAATTAGAATTTTTGCCGTATGCTAGAAGAAGAGAGTAGTGAGCTTTCTAAATAGTGCAGTATAGTAGAGGCTGGAGGGAAAAGATGTGTATCTTTCTTTTGTCCTGTTACACATGAGTAACACAGATTTATGTTTTGCTTTTACTATTAATATTCAAGATTGTTCCTGTTAAGTGAAGGTTTATTTTGCTTCATACTATAAACGTATCAGTAACATAGCTCTCACATTCATAGCTGTTTAAGCAATTTGGAAGTTACGGTTTTGGTATTAATAAAACAAAATCATACACCGTTCATATTTTCTCTATAATTCAGAACTAGATAACATGGTAACAGAGAAGGGATTTTGATATGAATCTTAAAGAACTCCACAGTAAACTAGTTGACACCGTAATATAATGAGAAAACAAAGTAAAAACGGAAATGTAAAAGTTGCCTAATTCTTGGGGTTTGCCTTATTCCTTTTCTTAATATAAATAAAGGATGGTTGGATTTATTTAGGTTATTAAAAACTGCTGTTAGTTTGTTTTATTCTAGTGTACTTCATATTCTGTTATTGACTACATCAAAAAAACTCCTCTGATTGGAGAGTGGTGTTTTCTGGGTTTAAAAAAATCATATGAAATGCAGTGATCAATATAAGCCAGAATGAGCTCACTAAAATCCTTTTTGAAACAAGGCTGCTAAATTTAAATCTTTCCATAGGCTTTTATTGTTTCAGATATCTTCGAGATGTGGTAATTGTATTTCTTAATATATCATTAGGAAAATTAAAAATTAATAATATTGTGTAAAAACACATATTATGGTAACTGCCATTCATTACTCAGTATTTCCTACTTAGTATGCCTTATTTTTTCATTTTTATAATTTTATTTTACTTTAGGTGCATACTATAGCTGCCATTTCTCCCCATGCTATCCCCCCACCCTCCCCTAACCCCCCTCAACTGTCCCCAGTGTGTGATGGTCCTCTCCCTGAGTCCACATGTTCTCCTTATTCAACGCCCACCTATGAGTGAGAACATGTGGTGTTTGGTTTTCTGTTCTTGTTTCAGTCTGCTGAGAATGATGGCTTCCAGACTCATCCAGGTCCCTACAAAGGACACCAACTCATCATTTTTTGTGGCTGTGCAGTATTCCACAGTGTATACGTACCACATTTTCTTTGCCCAGCCTATCGTTGATGGGCATCTGGGTTGGTTCCAGGTCTTTGCTATTGTACACAGGGCAGCAATGAAAGTACGTGTGCACTGTCTTTATAGTAGAATGATTTATAGTTCTTTGGGTATATACCCAGTAATGGGATTGCTGGGTCAAATGGAATTTCTATTTCTAGATCCTTGAGAAATCGCCACACTGTGTTCCACAATGGCTGAACTAATTTACACTCCCACCAACTGTGTAGGAGTGTTCCTATTGCTCCATCCTCTCCAGCATCTGTTTGTCTCCAGACTTTTTAATGATTGCCATTCTAACTGGCATGAAATGTTATCTCAATGTGGTTTTGATTTGAGTTTGTCTAATGATGAGTGATGATGAGCATTTTTTCCTATGTTTGTTGGCCTCATATGTGTCTTCTTTTGAAAAGTATCTGTGCATATCCTTCACCCACTTTGGGGTTGGTTTTTATTTTTCTTATATATCTGTTTTAGTTCTTTGTAGATCCTGGATATTACCCCTTTGTCCGGTGGGTAGATTGCAAAACTTTTTTCTCATTCTGTTGGTTGCTGGTTTGCCCTAATGATGGTTTCTTTTGCTGTACAGAAGCTCTGAATTTTAATTAGATCCTATTTGTCTATATTGGCTTTTGTTGCCATTGCTTTTGTTGTTGTAGTCATGAAGTCCTTGCCTATGCCTATGTCCTGGATGGTTCTGCCTACATTTTCTTCTAGTGTTTTTATGGTATTAGGTTTTATGTTTAAATCTGAATCCATCTGGAGTTAATTTTAGTGTAAGGTGACAGGAAGGGGTCCGGTGTCTGCTTTCTGCACATTGCTAGCCAGTTTTCCCAACGCCATTTAATAAACATGGAGTTCTTTCCCCATTTCTTGTTTTTATCGGGTTTGTCAAAGATCAGATGATGGTAGATGTGTGGTGTTGCTTCTGGGGCCTCTGTTCTGTTCCATTGGTCCATGTCTGTTTTGGTACCAGTACCATGCTGTTTTGATTACTGTAGCCTTGTAGTATAATTTGAAGTCCAGCAGTGTGATGCCTCCAGCTTTGTTCTTTTTACTTAGGACTGTCTTGGCTATGCAGGCTCTCTTGTGATTCCATATGAAGTTTAAAGTGTTTTTTTCTAGTTCTGTGAAGAAGGTCATTGGTAGCTTGATGGGGATAGCGCTGAATCTATAGATTACTTTGGGTAGTATGGCCATTTTCACAATATTAATTATTCCCAACCATGAGCATGGAATGTTTTTCCATCGTTTGTGTCCTCTGTTATTTCATTGAGCGGTGGTTTGTAGTTCTCCTTGAAGAGGTCCTTGACTTCCTTTGTTAGTTGTATTCCTAGGTATTTTATTCTCTTTGTAGCTATTGTGAATGGGAGTTTGCTCTTGATTTGGCTCTCTGTTTATTATTGATATATAGGAATGCTTGTGATTTTTGCAAATTGAATTTTGTATCCTGAGACTTTGCTGAAGTTGCTTATCAGTTTGAGAGGATTCTGGGCTTAGACAATGGGTTCTTCTAGATATACAATCATGTCATCTGCAAATAGGGACAGTTTGACTTCCTCCTTTCCTAATTGAATACTCTTTATTTCTTTTTCTTGCCTGATTGCTCTGGCTAGAACCTCCAGTACTGTATTGAATAGGAGTGGTGAGAGAGGGCATCCTTGTCTAGTGCCTGATTTCAAAGGGAATTCTTCCAGCTCTTGCCTGTTAAGTATGATATTGGCTATGGGTTTGTCATATATAGCTTTTATCATTTTATGATACACGGCATCGATACCTAGTTTATTGAGCATTTTTAGCATGAAGGGCTGTTGAATTTTGTTGAAGACCTTCTCTGCATCTGTTGAGATAATCGTGGTTTTTGTCTTTGGTTCCATTTATGTGATGGATTACGTTTATGGATTTGCATATGTTGAATCAGCCTTGCATCCCTGGGATGAATCCTACTTGGTTGTGATGGATAAGCTTCTTGATGTGCTGTTGCAATCTGTTTGCCAGTATTTTATTGAAGATTTTTGCATCGATGTTCATCATGGATATTAGCCTGAAGTTTTCTTTTTTAGTTGAGTCTCTGCCTGGTTTTGGTATCAGGATGATGATGGTCTCATAAAATGAGTTAGGGAAGATTTCCTCCTTTTGCATTGTTTGATAGAAGTGGAACCAGCTCCTCTTTGTATGCCTGGTAGAATTCAGTATGCCTTATTTTTATAGACAGTACTTAAACCCCAAAATTCCTACACGATAGGGTTTAGCAGCCTCACTTCGATATGAATAAACTGCAAATATCTAAAAGTTCTAGGCTTGTAATTGATACAGCTGGGACTAGATCTCTGGCCTGGATTCATCTAGAGCCCACATTTTTCCACTCCTCTCAGCCTGAGCCAGACTTTGTGTCTTTTAATTCATTTTTCCTCCCACTGCCCAAACTGTTTATCAGAGCATTAAAAGGACACAGTACCCAAAGCACTTCTTTGGAATATATAACTAGAGCAATAATAATGCTGCATACATGACTAGTATAAATTAAGAAAAGAAAAGATAATATTCAGTGACAGTATGATCATCTACATATTCAACATCAAATAACCTGATAAGATCAGGAGCTCCACAAATCATCCTGCAATTCCCTTTTTCCATAGAAATTAAATATATTCAAAGCAAAGTACATAATACGTTAAATCTGGCTGTTGAAGCAAAAGAATAGATCAGTGTGTTGTTTTGACTGATAATTCACCACTTGTCCTGGCCTCCTGGCTTGTGGTACAGCTTCCCCGTCTCATACAAAACCTGGGACAGGGAGCCATTATCTGCAAGGTTTGCAGTAGGGAACCTGCTCAATAATTTGCAGTTGTGTGACATTTCCCAGCAGTCAAAGAGAAAGGAAGATGAGAACCCCCATCAATGAGGATTCTGGAGACCAATTCCTCAGAATATAGGGGTCACTGAGAGACCAGGCCCTGCCTACTCTCAGATCTAGAAGGCCCAAGCTATAGCTGTAAGGTAAAATTTCTCTATTTATGTAAGGCTCTCAGGTATATAAGAGTCCTGATCTAAGGGTGGTGTGTTCTGGTTAGTGGGAAGAGGATATCAGACTCTGAAAACTCTCAAGATGAGGACTCTGAATGAATCATGAGGAATGATCCACCCAGAACAATAGGGGTTCTTCAAACTATATCCTCCTTTCTGCCTTCAGTGGCCCTGGGCACAGATATCTGGTTGAGGTTCCCCCTCACTTTCTTTAGGTCTTCTGCTGATGCCTTAGAGAGATAAAGGCTTTGATCTCACAGCAGTAGCTCTGATTCTGTCCATGAAGGAGATCCTAACAAGCCTGGATTGTATTTAAGGTGGGAACACTGGGGTAGCCACAAAGTAGCACCCTGACTTTCCCCTCTCGTTTCTCAGGAAAGGGCAAGCTATGGCTTGAGGCTGACAGACTCAGATTAGTATTGGAGGGAGTTCCACATGCCCAAATCAATGTTAGAAACCTGAGTGAGAACTGAGGTAGCCACTGACTCCAAAACAGTGGAAAAGTATTCTGACCCTGCCATTAATCCTCAGGAGATCCTCAATCACTGTAGCAAGATGTAGCTGTTCCTAACTTTCATTTGGGACATTCCAGGAAGATATGGCCGTGGTCTAAGGAGTGTGGGCTTGTCAGTGGAGGGTCGAGTTTCAGGTTTGGTTAGTTAGGAGTCAAGGTAAAGACACTGACTGAGGACAAAGGAGACCACTCACCCGGAATAGAGGGAATGCACAGTGTCCTGTATCTGTTGTCAGCACTAGGAGGCCCAGGGAAGAGCTAACAGGGTGAAGAGCCCCTCATTTGCTCTGGCATTAGTCTCAGGGAAGTGAGAGCCTTAGTCTAATGGGAGCAACCCAGTGCAGCAGAGATTGTCTAATAGGAGTCACACTGCTGACCCTAAAGAGGGTTGATGGTACTCCTCCCAGAACAGGTGGAGCCACACAGAACCCTGCCATTGATGTCTCTCCCTGGCAAACCTGGGAATTCTGAGATGACAAGTCCCACTAATTTCATTTTAAGGCATCTCAGAGAGGTAAGGTTCCTGGACTAAGTGGTCAGCCTCAGGTTAGTACAGGGACAAATTCCAGGTCATGCAAACAGCCAAGCTGAGGACCATGAGGATTGAAGGAAGCACTCAAATCATAAAAGTATAGACAATGCAGAATCCCTCACATGATGTCAGCCCTGGGTGAACATAAAGGTTTTGTGCTCAGGTGAAGAAACTCTTACATTCTTCTTTGTAGTCTTAGGGAATTAAAGGCTGTAGATGAACAGAAAGGCCTCTACTTCTTGGGACTCTTCATTGTGAGGACCTTGAGCAAGGACTGCAGGGAGCAACCAACCTAGAAGAGAGAGGAACTCACATAGCCCTGTCCCTTTCAGCCCTGGAAATCTCCAGGCAGAAATAACTGGATATGTCAGCCACTTATTCCTAGCCCTGGAGGAATTGGGTCACTAGAGGGAGGAGTCAGAGGTCCTGGCTGAGTGAGAACTCAAGGAGTCACCAACCCTTGAACAGTGGAGTCTCACAGACTCTTTCTCCCACTATTAGTTCTCAGAATCCCCAAATAGCTACAGTGAGATCACTTTGACTTCCAGGTTTGGGGACTCCAGGTGTTGAGGAACTTGGTCTGAGGCCGGTCATCTCATCATACAGAACATTACCAGCTTGAGCCAGGAGTCATGGCAAGGACCATGAGGAAGGAGCAGAACATGAAACATAATAATGGAGGCAGCACATCATCTCTCCTCTGCTGTTAGTCCTGGGAGATTCAGGGAGAAATGTCAGGCAGAGCAAAGGCACCCCTCAATTCCTTCTCAGGGTGACAGAGAAATGAGAGCCTTATTCTGAGCGGGTCAGTAATGGGCCAAGAAATGGAGAAATTGTGGGCACTGTCATGAGTCAAAATGAAGAATCTGAGTGAGAACTGGTGAGGCCAACCATCATGAGACCCAAAAGGGCATGCTACAGCTATCTGCCTTGGGAGAGTACAGGCAGATACGGCCAAATAGGATTCTCCTCTCTTCCCTCTACTAGGTCTCAGAGAGTTCTGGGCCTTGCTATGAGGAGATGCCCTCAGGTCAAAGAATACAGGATCTGCAGATCCTTCTAGGAGTCAAATTGAAGATTCTGGGTAAAGACTAAGGTGATCATACTCCTTCCCCCAATAGAAGATGAAACACAATGTACAGCCCCAACTCTGGCTTTCAGCATTTGAAAGTCCATAGCAGGACTTCAGGTAGAGGCTTCTCCAATGTTTAAAAACTGGGTCTACAGGAGGTGAGATCCTTAGTAAGAAAGTGAAGCCATGAGAGAGCAGAAGAGAGGGTTCCAGGCCCTACGCAGAGCCAAGATGAGAACTCTGAATAAGGACTTAGGATCCAGTGATCCCAAGACAGAAAGAATCCCCCAAAGTTGTCACCCCTGACAGTGATGGTAGGCTGAGGCACTCCCTTACTTTTTGTGGGTTCCAGGGGTCTTTAAAGTGTCAACTTCAGGGCAGCACAAGAAAGAGGTATCAAGCCCTGCTAACAGTTAGTTAGCATAATAATCCTGAATGTCAACTGAAACTACTCCCCAACCCCAGAACACAGCGAGCCCCACAGTCTCTGCTGCCACCTGAGTAGGTCCCAAGCTGAGCTGTCAAGCTACAGCCTAAGACTAACTCTGTCTTGCTTTATGGGGTTCTCAGGGGACAGGCTGACTGGGAGAACTAGTTCCCTGTGGGTTCCTAGATCAGTGATCTCACAGAAACCTGGATTGGCAGCCTTGGTTAAAGCCAAGGTGGTCACTCCCTGCTGACAGTGCTCACACTATTTCATTCTCCTTCCACCAGGTGCCTGTCTCAGCAGCCATCCTATTCACACTTCTGTCTGCTCTCACTGCCCATAGTCATGTCTTGGGGTCAGAAGAGTAAGTTCTACACTCATGAGAAATGCCACTGTGGTCTCCAGGGTGCTCGTATCACTGCAGGAGAGGAAGAATCCATCTCCTTTTCTCCTGTTTTGGGGAGTGATCCTCAGATCTATCTTGCTACCGACATTCTCCAGGAGTCTCAGAGGGCTGCCTTCATCATCACTGCTTCTGTAGATGTTTCATGCACAAGATCTGAAGATGCCAACAGCCAAAATGAGGAAAAGCCAAGCACCTCTTCAGCAGCAGCCTTCACTCAAGCTCACACAGAGAACTGCTATTCAGGAAGGGAAGTTTGGTAGTACAGTTCCTACTGGAGAAGTGTAAAATTAAAGAGCTCATTACAAAAGCAGCATTGCTGAATGTTGTTAACAAAAAGAGCAAGTACCATTTCCCTGAGATCCTCAGGGGAACCTCTGAGTGCATGAAGCTGCTTTTGGCATTGAACTGAAATAAGTTGACCCAGTGGTCATTTCAGTGCTCTTTTCAGTGAACTGGATATCCCCAACAACAGGAGTCTGAGTTAGGTTAAAACGTTGCCTAAACATGTTATCCTGATGATGCCCCTAGGTATAAGCTTCATGAAGTGTAACTCCACCACAGAAGAGGAGATCTGAACATTTCTCAATAAGATTTGGGTATATGCTGGGAGAATGACTTTATATATGAAGAGTCCAGAAAAAAGTTTGGTACAGCAATGTACCTAGAGTACCAGCAGGTCTCCAACAGAGATAGTCTACACTATGGATTCCTGTGGAATCCAAGAGCCCATGCTGAAACCAGCAACATGAAAAACCGATGACTTTTGACCAGCATCAATGACACCATCCAGGAGTTTCTTCTCATCCCTTTATACAAGGCATTGAGACATGAGGAAGAGAGAGCCTGAGGAATGTATGCAGCCAGGAGTGAGGCTAAAGCCATGGCCAGTGCACATTCTGGGGCTACAAACAGCAGTTTCTACCATGTCAAGTGAAGGTAGTGGGAGATTCTTAACCCTTTTGAAAAAATAATGCAGTTAATCTTCTACTTAGTAGAGGACCTAGGCAGGACTGAAAAAATATAGTTTATATGTTCTGTGTGTTTCTGTTCTATGTGAATAACTGGATTTCTTTTCTTTTCAAATACTGTTTTTAATTTCTTTTTCCTTTTTTTAAATTTTGCTTTAAGTTCTGGGGTACATGTGCAGATCTTGCAGGATTGACACATAGGTGTACACAGGCCGTGGTACATTGCTGTCTCCATCCTCCCATCACCTACATTAGGTATTTCTCCTAATGTTATCCCTCCTCAGTCTCCCCACCTCCTGCTCTCCCTACCCTAGCCCCCCAGCCCCACCAGACCCCAGTTTGTGATGTTCCCCTCTCTATATTGTTTTATTTTATTTATTTTTCTCCTTCCAACTTTTGTTTAAGATTCAGGGGGTGCATGTGCAGAATTTTTACATGGATAAATAGCAAGTTGCTGGGGTTTGGTGTACAAATTATTTCATCACTCAGGTAGTAAGTATAGTACCAAACAGATAGTTTTTGATCCTCACCCTCCTCTCAGCCTCCACCCTCAAGTTGAGTCCAGTGTTTATTTTTCCATTCCTTGTATCTGTGTATATTCAATGTGTAGCTTCCACATGTGAGTGAGAACATGTGGCATGTGGTTTTCTGTTCCTGTGTTAATTTTCTTAGGATAATGATCTACAGCTGCATCCATGTTGCTGCAAAGGACCTGCTTTTTTTCTTTTTTTATAGCTCTTTAGTACTCCATGACGTGTGTGTGTGTGTATATATATATATATATATATATATATATATATATATATATATCGCATTTTTTTTGTATCCCACTACTGTTAATGGGCATTTAGGTGGATTCCATGTCTTGGCTATTATGAATAGTAATGTGATAAACATACGCATGGATGTCTCTCTATGGTAGAATGTTTTATATTCCTTTGGGCATATACTGAGTAATGGGATTGCTGGATTAAATGGTAGACTTTGTTATAAACTCTTTGAGAAATGTCCAAACTGCTCTTCACAGTGACTGAACTAACTTACTTGCCCATTAGCCATGTGTAAGTGTTCCCTTTTCACCATAATCACACCAGCATTTTTTTCCCTTTTAAATCATAGTCATTCTAATTGGCATGAGATGGCATCTCATTGTAGACGTGATTAGCATTTCTCTGATGATTGGTGATGTTGAGCATACACAAATCAATAAACGTGATGCATCACATAACCAGAAGTAAAAGCAAAAACTACATCATCATCTTAATAGATGCAGAAAAAGATGTTGATAATATTCAACATTTCTTCATGTTAAAAAACCCTTGTCAGACTAGATATTAAAGGAAGATTCCTCAAAATAATAAGAGCTATCTATGACATACCCACAGTCAACATCATGCTGTATATGCATAAGCTAAAAGCATTTCCCTGAGAACTAGAACAAGACAAGGATGCCCACTCTCACCAGTCCTATTCAGTATTGTTCTGGAAGTCCTAGCCAGAGCAATCAGGAAAAAAAGAAAGGAAGAAATAACAAGGCAACTGAATAGGAAGAGAGGAAGTCAAACTATCTCTCTTCACAGAAGACATGATTCTATACCTAGAAAACCTCATAGTCTCTTCAAAAGGTTCCTAGATTAGATAAACAACTTCAGTCAAGTTTTAGGATACAAAAGTAATGTAGAAAAATCAGTAGCATTTCTAAATACCAATAATGTCCAAGCTGAGAGTCAAATCAAAAATGCAACCCCGTTCAAATGTAACGAAAACAGCATGCTGCTAATAGCAAAACAGATATATAGAGCAATGAACAGATTAGGGAGCCCAGAAGTTAAGCCACACACCTACAACCATCTGATCTTCTACAAATTCTACAATAGAAAGCAATGGGGAAAGGATTCCTTATTCAATAAATGGTGCTGGGATTACTGGCTGGCCAAACCTAGGAAATACCATTCTGGACATAGACCCCGGCAAACATTTCATGATGAAGACACCAGAAGCAATTGTAACAAAAATAACAAAAAAAAAACAGACCAAAGAAAAACAAATAAAAATAGAAAAATAGACAAAAATAAATAAAAAATAGACAAAACACTAAAAATAGACCAAAAAAACCCAAAACAAAAATAAACAAGTTTGACCTAATTAAACTAAAGAGCTTCTGCACAGTCAAGGAAACTATCAATGGAACAGACAACCTAAAGAATGAGGAAAAATATCTGCAAACTATGCATCTGATGCATGTCTAATATCCAGAATCCACAAGAAACTTAAGGAAATCAACAAGCACAAAACAAACAACTCCAAGAAAAAATGGGGAAAGGAACTGAAGAGATACTTTCCAAAGGAAAACATATAAGTGGCCAATAAATATACGGAAAAAAATGCTCTTTTATGTATTTATGTATCAGTTAAAATATTTTTAACTTACATCAAGGCTTTATTTGCTATTTTCACAGTCTGCATGCAGTATCTTTGTACATGCAAAAGTCATCTTGTTTTATAGCAGCTAACTTGATTTCAAATTGCTCTTTTGATTTTGCAACTGTATAATGTGACTTCATTACAGTTACAAATTATTAAAAAACTTGTAGATATACAATAATGTGTGGGGTCTATAAAGCCTCAATTCTTAAATATTAAAAAAATATGTTTTTCAATATGAGTAGGATTGGATAAACTGCCTCTTGCTTGTTCTCCTCAAAACTCTTAGAGCTTGTGAATACATAAGGAAATTTCAAGAACACCAGCAGGCAGAAAGCTTAAAATTTCTACACACAGAACTTGAGATTTTTTTCTATCATGACTCAAACTGGAAGCTCAGGAAGCAATTCATAAGAAAGGTTAGAAAAATATATATTCTGTGTGTGTGTGTGTGTGTGTGTGTGTGTGTACACACATAAATATTATATATATACACACATACACACACACATACACACACACACACACACACGTGCTTCCACTCCTCTCACTCCATCTTACAAAGCATTTGAAGATAATAATCTGGGAAGTGCATGACTCTCTGTGTGTGTGTGTGTGTGTGTGTGTGTGTCTGTGTATACATAAACATTTATATATATATATATATATATATATATAAACATGCCTGGATAATTTTATTTATATAAATATAATAATAATACAATATTATATATATATATATATATATATATATATATATATATTATTTCCACTTCCCTCACCCCATCTTGCAAAGCATTTTGAAGATCATAATAATCTGGGAAGTGCATGACATCTAAGATATTCACATGATTTAGGAAACAACACTTTATAAAATACCCTCCATGACATAAAATATTATTTTTGCGAGCCCCCTATTTACAGGATCTATAAGGTTATGTAGAATAAGATAATTTAAAAGCTGAAACTCCTTTGAAAGCAGCATAACTTTTAGTAGGCGAGATGTCACCAGGATTGTCAAGAAAATGCCCATCAGAGTCGTGGAAGATGTTACGGCATCAAGTGAGGCGGTAACCATGTAAGAAGACCCTGGAAGAATGAAGAGGAGAGACTGACAAGTGTTAATTTTAAGGATTATCTTATCAGAAAACTCTGGCTGACTTCCCAGAGCAAAGAGACTGATTGTCTTTCCTTCTCCCTGCAGGAACTCCTCTATTCAAAAGATATAAAATTCTAAAGGCTATTGGGGACAAAAGGAAACATAGGCTATCACCCAGAACAATAATGCCTACTGCCTTTCTATCTGGCTTTAAGCTACTAGAGGCTTGGCTGGCCCTGAAATCTAGCAGGATTCCTAGGAGTTTCTCAAAGCAGAGCAGAGGTTTGCTACTCCCTAAGCATATCTGGCCCAAGGCAGATCCCCTTCCTTATATAGAGTATGTTCTGCTTGCTTCAGGTGGCTTCCTCCATCTCGATACTGTTCCTCTTACCCCATGGAATCATGATGCCACTGGACTTTTACTTTCATGTTTTAGCACACAGCAGAGGGGAAAGGCACATTCAGAAGCTAGAGGATGTCTCTCTATCACTGTCGAGATTTGTCATGACTTCACTATATCAATTTCGGGGAAAGGTAATTTCCCAGTGGATAAAGCCTTTCTTTTACTTTCCACCTCTCTTGAAAGTTCACCCTGAAAAGCTAATTTATACAAAGACAACAACTAATCTGGTTTCCTGTATTAAAGAACAGGGTTGGGTGGTTGGGACTGCAGAAATCCAGTAGGACATGAAGAAATCAGTAAGAAATAGATTGGTGTGATAGCCCTCTTCCTCGGTGGGACAGTCTTCCACACAGGCCTGGGTCACCTTTAAGAAGTGTTTGGTTTGGGAGGTGAACCAACCATATAACTGTGGGTTTTTACTTTGTTGGTGGTGGTTGGGACAGGGTTTCCCTTCTGTTGCCTAGGCTGGAGTGCAGTGGCTTGATCATGGCTTACTGTAGCTTCGACCTCCTGGGCTCAAGTGATCCTTCCACCTCAGCCTCCCTAGTAGCTGGGACTAAAGGTGGGTGCCACCACACCAGGCTAATTTTTTGTATTTTTAGTAGTGACAGGATTTCACCATGTTAGCCAGACTGGTCCCAAACTCCTGAGCTCAGGTGATCCTCCTGCATCGGTCTCCCAAGATGCTGGGATTACAGGAGTTAGCCACCATGCCAAGCCTGTTTTCATTTTTAGTTCCCACAAATAAGTGAGAATATGTCACGTTTCTCTTCCTGCATCTGCTTTATTTCACTTAGCATAATGATCTCCAGTTCCATTTATGTGGTCGCAAATGACAGCATCTCATTCTCTCTTAATGTCTGATTGCTATAAACAATCCAATTATACTCTTTTAGTTATTCTTAAATGTACAATTAAGGTACTATTGACCATAGTCACCTTGTTGTGCTAGCAAAGAATATGGCTTATTCATTATTTTTAACTATGTTTTGTACCCATTAAGCATCCCAAACTCCCTCCCACTCCCCCCCTTCTCAGTCACTGGTAATCATGCTTCTACTCTCTATCTCCATAAGTTCAATTGTTTTCATTTTTATTTATTTTTATTTTTAATTTTCTGAAATGGAGTCTCACTCTCACCCTGGCTGGAGTACAGTGGCCGAATCTCAGCTCACTGCAATCTCCACCTCCCTGGCTCGTGATTCTCCTGGCTAACTCAGCCTCCAGAGTATCTGAGATTACAGGCATGCACAACCACAGTCAGCTCCCTTTTTCTATTTTTAGTAGAGATGGGGTCTTACTGTGGTTGCTAGGCTGGTCTCAAACTCCTGACCTCAGGTGATCCACCAATCTTGGCGTCCCAAATTGCCGGATTACAGCCATGAGCCACCATACCTGACCTGTTTTAATTTTTAGATCCCACAAATAAGTTAGAACATGCCATGTTTCTCTTTCTGTGCTGACTTTACTTCACTTTACATAATGATCTCCAGTTTCATCCATATGATTCCAAATGACAGGATCTCATTCTTTCTGAATGTCTGAATAGTACTCCTTCATGTATATGTGACACATTTTCTTTGTCTATTCATCTTTCAGTGGACATTTAGGTTGCTTCTTAATCTTAGCTATTGTAAACAGTGCTGCAACAAACATAGGAGTTTAGACACATCTTCAATATATTGATTTCCTTTCTTTTGGGTATATACCCAGCAGTGGGATTGCTGGATCATATGGTAGCTAAATTTTTAGTTTTTTTGAGGAACCTCCAAACTGTTCTCCATGCTGGTTGTACCAAGAGTGTACGAGCCTTCCCTTTTCTCCACATCCTCACCAGCATTTAATACCTGTCTTTTATATGTAAGCCATTTTAACTGAGGTGAGATGATACCTCATTCTAGTTTTGATTTGCATTTTTCTGTTGATCAGTGATGCTGAGCACCTTCTCATATGTCTGCTTGCAATTAGCATGTCTTCCTTTGAGAAATGTCTATTCAAATCTTTTGCCCAGTTTTTAATGGGATTATTAGATTTTTTTCCTACAGAGATGTTTAAGCTCCTTATATATTCTGGTTATTAGTTGCTTTCTGGATGGGTAGTTTGAGAATATTTTCTCCAATACTGTAGATTGTCTCTTCACTTTTGAATATTTAGTTTCCTGTGCAGAAGCTTTTCAACTTGATGTGATCCTATTTTTTAATTATTTTTTGCTTTGGTTGCCTGTGATTATGGAGTATTATGTAAGAAATTTTTGCCCAGATCAATGTTCTGGAGAGTTTTCCCCATGTTTACTTATAGTGGTTTCATATTTGGAGGTCTTAAAGTCTTTCATCCATTTAAATTAGATTTTTTATATGACAAGAGATAGTGTTCTAGTTTTCTTCTTTTGCACATTGATATCCAGTTTATCCACCACCATTTATTGAAGAGACAGGGAATTTTTAATGTCATTTTCTGTTCATTTTACCATCTATATCACTTCTTGATCAATTTTAATCCACTGATTTTGAAAATCTAATTATTTTTAACTGACAGATAATAATTGTGTCTATTTATGGGATACAATATGATGTTTTGATCTATGTATTCTCCCTAGTGGACATATTCTGCTTTTACTTTGCATGTTTGGCAATTAGATTATATGCCAAGTATTCTGAATTTTGCCTTGCTCATATTTTTACAGCATAAGTGCTGTGCATATTTATTTTTTTAAATATATTCATATTCCTAAACTTTGTTCTATGACTCAGTTAAATTTGATCAAAACGCTGTGATCCTGGTAACGCTTGCTTTTAAAGTTTCTTAGGTGTGACCAGAGCTTCATAAATCTAGGACTAATCTGACATCACTACAGAGATTAAGCCCTTCTGAATACTCTCTGTCTCTCTCTGGACAGTCTCTCTGTGTTCTGGATATGATGTGATTTTACATTGGCTGGTGAAAACAGGAAGCCCCCTAGGTAGGCTGGAATTCTCTCTCTGTAAAACTCACTCCTCTCAAGTACTTTGTGCTATGAACTCTAGACATCAGGTCCTCTTCTCACCGACAGCTTCATCTCCTCAACAACAGAAGATGGCCAGGTTTCAACTGAGCTACCCCTCCCTTCACTGCAGGTTCAAGACAGTGAGCTGGGGAAGTTATAAGTTCACCTTATTTCTTTTCAATCTCACAGGAATTGAGAGATTGGTTACCTGATGTCTAACATATTAAAAATTGTCATAGATATGTTGTCATTTTTGTTTTTTAAAACTGTTTTAGGTATGTAGTTAAATCTATTCCCTTTTATTTTTCCTTTCCAGAAGTATAAGTAGTATAACCCAAATTTAAAACCTAAATTATTATGGCATGTAAATGTCCCAAAACTGCAAGATAATCAACAGTTGAAGAACATTAGAATAAAAACTTGAGTGCAAAGACTGTGGGCCACCTGCACTCATACCTACATATGTGTAATATGTATGTATGTGTACATATATATTTACATACATGAATTAACATATACACAGGAGCATATAAACCAGCAATTTATACTTCACTGTGACAGTGCAGCACCAAGTTCAATGTAAAATCCTCCAGTCATTGTGTTCTCCCTCCCAACAGCGCACAGATTCTCTCTCTGCACTGCATGGTTACTGTAGGGAAGTGTGGGAGGTAGAGGAGGCTGTGTGAAGGGTAATATCAGTGATTCAAGACTTTCTCTTCTACATTCCTGAATGCCCCTTTCAGTATAGGAATTTAATACAAGGTATTGTCATTGCTCACCTGATTTTTGGTTCCAGAGTATAAACTGCTATAAACTGGCTTATAGCAGTTTATACTTTGAAATAACTGTTACAAAGGATTATCAACAATGTTCCTTTTCTGATCATGTAAATTTGTGATTGCATTAATTTTATTATTTATGCTTTCAAGATTTTCCAAAACAGATGAAACACATACTTTGTAATTATAAAATACTATAAATATTCAAAATATGATATAGATACCTGTATTAGCAAAGGTTCTCCAGAGAAATAGCACTAATAGATGATTGATTGATTGACTGATAGATAAATGGATAGACAGACAGATATTCTATTTGGAGGTTGGGTATTTGAGGGTGATTATGTGACGAGGGCACAACCTTCATCACATCGATGCTCTTACAAAAGCAATCCCAGAGAGCTCCTTTGTCCCTTCTTTCATGTGAGGAGACAGTGAGAATATGGCCATCTATGAACAAGGAAGCATGACTTCACCAGACACCAAATCAGCCAGTGCCTCGACTTTGTACTTCCCAGCCTCCAGAACTGTGGGAAATAAATATCTATTGTTTATAAACTACCCAGTATATGGAATTCTGTTATAGCA
This sequence comes from Callithrix jacchus, assembly GCF_049354715.1. Classification (NCBI taxonomy): domain Eukaryota; kingdom Metazoa; phylum Chordata; class Mammalia; order Primates; family Cebidae; genus Callithrix; species Callithrix jacchus. The sequence continues at coordinate 27,084,700 of NC_133524.1, forward strand.
GCCAAAATTTATTTAGATAGATAGGTAGATACATAGATATACATTACATAAATATAGATCTATATATAGAGATGATATAGATATAGGTGATAAAGATATACATATATATATTAATAGATATAGCTATAGAAAGGTTTACTTGATATGTACCCTAATGAAAAGTTCCAAGTTATGCAGGATGAGTCAACATGGTGGAGACCCAGGAGTGCCGATGATGTGGTTCCAGTTCAATGGCTCACAGGCTCAAGACCAAGGAAGAGCTTATGATTTAGTTCAAATGTGAAGTCAGGAAAAAAACTGATGACGCAGCTTGAATGAAGTAATGAAGAAGAAATTTTCTCTTATTCAAGGAAAGGTTATCATTTTTGTCATTCAGGCCTTCAGTTTATTAAATGAGGCCCACACACATTAGGGAATGAAGTATGCTTTACCCAGTCTACTGATTCAAATGTTAATCTCAACCAAAAATACCCCTACAGAAACACCCAAATTAATGTGTTTGAGTAAATATTTGAGCACGCCAGGGCTCAGGCAAGTTGACACATAAAATTAACCATCACAGTACTAATAATGAACACACATCCTATAGGTTTTATTGTTGCTGTTGTTGTTTTTCAATATTGGTCAACCTCTTGCCTGACTCTAGCTTCTGGTTTACTTGCTGTTTTTACAGCTAGGGAAAAACATTTAAAGTTAAGTATAGGCTATGTCTATTTAACCAACTTGAAAGACTTCCACCAGAAAAAGTTTCAAATGATATTTTAGAAGCAGAAATTACATTTACAGATCGTCTCGAACTAATGAGGTTCAACATGTGATTTTTTTCCAGTTTTACAATGGGTTTATCAGGATGTAACCCCATTGTAAGTGGTATTAAATGCATTTTCAATTGATAATATTTTTGACTTATGATTTTTTTGGAATGTAGTCCCATCATAAGTTGAGAATATCTCTATATCTAAAATATATGTTTCTTGACATGACTGGATTCAATATTTATATGAAGGACCGTATGCAATTAAACTTTTTAGTATGGCTTCAATATCGTTACATGTTACTCATCTGTTCAGGTTTTAAATATCTTTCTAGTTCAAACTTGGTAGGTTATGTGTATCTAGTAATTTGTACATTTCTCCTAGATTTTGCAACTCATTGGCATACAGTTGCTTATAGTAGCCAGTAATCATCCTTTGAATTTCTGCAGCAACAGTTGAAATGGCTCCTTAAAAGCTGCTTCTAATAAGCTGTTTCTGCTTTATAGAGCACCCCAAGCCCAGTAACCTTGTGGTTCTGGCAGACTTATAGATGTACCACCTTGATGGTCTTGGACAAAATCCAAGAGAATTATCCAGATTATCAGGCAGAGACTCTTGTTCTCTTCCCTTACTTTCTCACAGACAAGCAGAGCATCTCTCTATCTCTCTGTTCTGAGACACCTGAAGCTGGGGATTGAGAGTCACACAGCACTCTTGTGGCCACCACTATTATGACTTCACTGGGTCAGACCTGAATCCAGCACAGTGACATGTCTCACACAAGGCCTATGTAACCACTCCCTGGCTACTGCCCATGTTTCCTCAAAGCCTTGGAGTTCTACATTAAGCACATGGAAAAGCCAACCAGGTCTGTGTCCTCCACAGAGCCCTGTCCCATCCCACCCAAGTCAGTCCCTGAGGAGTCCGCAAGCATGGCTGTTAGGCCCAAATGCATTCACTTTTTCTGTCGGGTTGAAGAGCATGAAGGCCTCAGTCCAAGGCTGGTGGACTCAGGTCAGTAGAGAGAGAAATCTCAGGCACTCCATAGTTAAAAGAGAACCCTCCTTAAGAGTGAGGGAACTCCATTCCCCAGAAAGGGGTGACACCGAAGTCTGCTGCTGATGTCAGTACGCGGTCCTGGCAGGTCTCTAGAGACTGAAGTGTATTCTCACTTTGTTCCCGTGAGCGTCAGAGAAGTAGGGCCCTGGTCGTAAGGAGATGGCAGCAGGTCAGTGAGGGCGACTTCCAGGTTGTGGGAAGAGTCGGGGTGAGGAGTCTGATTACTGTGGGGACAATTCTCACTAAAACAGCAAGAGCACTCAAATGTCCCCCCAGTTTTTGGCCCTAGGCAGTCTGGGTGTCCCCAGAATGCAGTGTTGGGCAGAAGTGCTCCTTTATTTTCTCCTCACTAGTATTGTAAAAATTCCTAGTGTCAGTGTCAGAGCTGCAGAGGAGAATGGGTCTCTGGGTCTTGCCAGCAATTTTTATGATGATCCTGAATATAAATAGAGAGAATCCAGAACAGAGGGGCCCCCACTGCCAGTCCCTGCTGTCACCTCAGTAAGCCCCAAAATGGGCTGTCATGCTATAGTCTAACACTCACTCTAACTTCCTCCTGAGTTCGAAGGAGACAAACTGACCAGGAGAATGGGAGTCCTGTGAGTTCCTAGAGCAGTTGTTTCTCAGAAACCTGTAGAAGGGGCCCCGGTTAAAGTCAAGATGGTTATTGTCTGCTGAAGGTGTCGATGTGATGTCACTCTCTCTGGTCAAGGTGCCAGCCTTCCTGCCCACACTCCTACCTGCTGTCACAGGTCACAGCCATCATGCCTTGGGGTCCGAAGAGTAACCTTCGTGTCTGTGAGAAATGCTGAGAGACCCATGGTCAGCTGCAAGGTCTCACAAGTCCCCAGGCCACTGAAGAGAAACAAGAAGAGACCTGCTCTTCCTCTGTCTTTTGTCCTTATTGTTGGGGTGCTTGTTGTAGGTCTCCTGATGCCTCTATTCCTCAGGAGTCTCAGGGAGCTTCACTCACTGGCTCTCCTGATGCAGGTGTTTCATGCTTAAAATCTGATGTAGCTGCCAAGGGTCAAGGTGAGAAAAGTGCAAGCAGCTGCCAGAAAAGAGCCTTCATTCAGAGCACATACTGAGATCCTCTGAACAGGAAGTTGTTAAGCGTGTTGGTGCAATTCCTACTGGTGAAGTATGAGAAGAAAGAGTCTATTTTGAAGGCTGATTTGCTGAAGCTTGTCAGCAGACAGTACAAGCAGCACTTCCCTGAGATCCTCAGGAGAACCTCTGAGCTTTTGAAAGTTGTCTTTGGTGTTGAGTGGAAAGAAATTGACTCCAGCAGCAACTCCTACATTCTTGTCAGCAAGGTGGACCTCTCCAGTGAAGGAAGTCTGAGTGGTGATAAGATCTGAAGACAGATGTTCTGACGACACTCCTGGGTGTGATCTTCAGTAAAGGCAATCAATTATGCCACTGAAGAGGAGGTCTGGGGCTTCCTGTATGCAGTGGCAATCTATGCTGGGAGGAGGCCTATAACCTTTGGGGAGCCCCATAAGTTGATCAGAGAAGATTTGGTGCGAGAAGAGTACCTGGAGTACCAGCAGGTGCACAACAGTGATCCCCTGGTTATGAGTTCCCTTGGGTTCCACGAGCCCATTCTGAAACCAGCAAGATGAGAGTCCTGTAAGTTTTGGCCAAGATCAATGATACTCTCCCCATTTCCTTCCCAAATCTGCATGAAGAGCCTTTCACAGATGAGGTAGAGAGAACAATGAGCCTGAGAGCTGCACACAGAGCTGGCACTGTTCCCTTGGCCAGGGCACTTTATGGGACCACATCCTATAGATCCTCCCACATCCTATAGGGAGGTCTGAAGTAGAATGTTCACTTTATGTTAGAAGAGAGTAGTGAGCCATTTAAGTAGTACAGCATAGTAGATGCTGGAGGGAACAAGATGTGTATCTTTCTTTTTTCCAGTTATACCTGGGTAACCTGTAGATTTATCTTTTGTTTTCATTATTATTTTACAAATGTTCTTTCTTTTAAGTGAAGATTTAAATTGTTTCACAATCTAAGTTTCTTAATGTCATAGATCACACATTTATTTCTGTTTGTCAGGTTTAAGACTAAAAGGTTTGTTATTTTAAAACACTTTATTTTTAGTACAGAATAAGGTAATGTGGCATTGAAATAGAGATCTTCATGGAAATGTGAAAGAACCCAACAGCAAAATAGTTGAGATCACAAAATAGTGAAACAAATGTAGAGTGGTAAATCTGTGTTTTTTCCTAGACTATTTGCTCATTGCTTGTAATATTAAATTATATAAACCTGTATTTACTTTGTTTATTCAAACTGGATGAGAAATTAAATAATAAATTAGACTTCCTGCTTACTGTTTTTATTATATTTTAATTATTGTTTCCCAACAAGTAATTGAGTACCTGCTGTTTAGAAGTCTTCCTGATAGTACTAGTGACAGTAAGGAAAAGGAGATTCAGCTTCTGCCTGTAGAATTTTAGAGTCAAACAGCAACTAATATATAAGGAAGATGATGAGATTCCATCTAAGACATAAATGAGAATTAAAAAGAGGGAATAAGGAAGAGATGATTTTACATGAATATAGTCGAATGTAAGCTATCTGATGAAGGCAGTTCAGAGTATTAGAAAACGGCAAGTCTCTTGATGGGAGTTAATTTAAGGGAAGCTGCAGGTTGGGCTGCATGAGGCTGTGGGAGTGGTGAGCATGGGCCTGGCCCTCAGATGGTACCTCTCAGAGGTGAGAGACTACCCCTGAGATGGAAAGCAAGTCTTAAAAGTTATTTTGACACTGTAGGTATACCGGAAAGAAATCCCCAACTGGGATAGGAAGGGAAAGAGACCTGTGCAGTTGCCCAGTTCACACACTGTGTCTTCCAGGCACATGATGTCCAGGGAGTTTCTGAGAAATATGAGTGATACTTCCTTTACATGAAATGCCAAGAGGCCACTGAACCATCACCCTTGTCATAGGCTGGGAAAGCCAGAGTCTGCTCCATTAAAAAGACATTTGAATTAGGTTACTTTGACTGTAATTTTTCAAATTCTAAGAGAGGGCATGGTTTTTGGTGGTGATGAAGTGAATAAAAATAGGGGCAATTTGATGGAAAAGTGACCTGGGAAGTTTCTGGTTCCTACCACAAAAAAAGGAGTTTTGAGTTGCCTCCAGCTGAAGAAGGCAGGTCCACAGCCAAATTAAATAACAGATGCTCTAATGAGGAAACACTACTCAGTTTTACTGGCTTGACAGCATTTCAGCAGATGTAGATTTCTATGTTGTTGGAGTATTCTCTAATACATTATGGAAATAAAATTCTGTGAGGGAAGATTGTTATCATCTTGAGTCAAAATACATTTAGTAATAATTACCATTCATTAAGGACCCAATCTTTGCCTAAAACCATGTCAGGTGATTTACATACAGTATATACATGCCTAAATTCTATAAGATGGCATAAGATGGGGTTTATCAAATTGACTTTGCAGGTAAAAACTTACAATTTTCTCAAGTTCACAAGACTGGTAAGTGAGAGAACTAGACTAGACCCTGGATCTGAATTTCTCTAGAGTCCACACTGTTCCACTTCTTCCAGCCTGAGGCAGACCTTGTGTTACTTATTTCCTGCTCACTACTTCAAAACATATCTCAGGTGATACAAAGCAAGACTTCAAACCCCAAATACTGCTTTGGGATACATAGCCCAAGGAATAAGCAATAAAAATACCAAAATGAATGCAAGGTGTGACTAAAGAAAGATATTTGTTGACAATATCATTATATGCAATGTCAATGTCAGAAACCTCAAAATACTAGGGACTCACAAAATCATTTGACTCAGCCTCCTCACTGTAGAAAGTAGATATATTTGAACAGAAGTTACATAAGAAGCGAAGTCTGCCTAGTGACAAGAAGGGATGTATCAGCAATTTCTTTTTTCTCTGAAGGCACACCTGTCCAGTGCTTTCTGCTTTGTGCTTCAACTTTCTCATCTCATATCATTCTTAGGACACATCCTATTCTCTGCAACATTTACGGAGGGAAAACTAATGAAGAGTTTGGAATTAATTGTGTGGCATTTCTCCAGAAGCCTCTAATAGAAAGTGTAGAAATCAAGATGAAGACTCTGATGAACGACAACTAAAGAAACAAATACCCCATAGTAAACAGAGTAATGGAGATCAGACTGTGTCTTCTTTTAGACCTGGAAGACTGAAGCAGGGCTGTTAGGCTATTTCTCACTTATTGTTCAGTGTTCTCAGGAACATAAGAGCCTTAGTCTACATGAGTGACCTATAGTTGAAAGAAGAAACTCAAAACCTGCAAAGAGTCAAGGTGAGGACCCTGAGTGAGGACTGAGGGAAGACCTCTATCCTCCACAGAGCCCCAAGGAGCCTGAATCTTGATGTAATCCCTGGGAGAGCATAGATAGAGGTGGCCTCACGTGGCATTTCCTATTTTCATTCTGGGGCCTCAAGGAGTGGGAATCTTGGTCTAAGGCTTTGAGACTCTGACAATAAAGAGAGATATTCATGCCCTGCGAGGAATCAAATGCAGAATCATGAGTGATGACTGAGGGGACCACAGACCCTGTAACAGGGAGGTGGCATAGAACCTCCCCCTGCCATCAACCCTGGGAGGCCTTGGGCAGAGCTGTCAGGCTGTCTTCCACAAGAAAGGTTTCAGAGATGTGAGGGGTTAGTCTGAGGGGACGGTCCCAAGTAAACAAAAAGAGTCCAAGGCCCTGCCATGAGTTAAGGTGATGGTCCCTAGTGAGGACTTAGGAAACCTTCCACCTTCAGAACTAAGAGAACCACACAGAGCCCCACTATTACTGGCAGCCCTGGAATACATCTGCATTGTTGACATGATGTGGCATACTTCCTCGTATGATGTCACAAGCAAGTAAGGAAGTTGGTCTAATGATTGCGAGTTAAGGTCGGCAGTTAGGGGATTTCCAGGTTTCTTCAGAGGCCACAGTGCATACCCTAATAACTGAGGGGACCACATACCCTATGAATGGGAACACACAGAATCCAACTGTTGCTCTCAGCCTTGGAAGAACAAGGACAGGTAAGAACAAATGAGAGCAGATAAGAAGACGGTCACATTCCCCTTAGTGAAGGTTTCAGGGTCATTTTGTCTTTAGTATGAGGGAATAGGCCTTAGAACAAGGGAAGGAGAAGTTTCAGAGCATGCCAGAGGTCAAATCAAGTGCTGAAGGAACCATCAACCACTAAATAAAAGGGTTAAAAAAGAATCTGGCCCTACCCTGGTTTCAGCGCTTGAAGGGCCAGGGCAGAGTTGTGAAGTGGAAGCTCTCCACCACTTCTTTATGTCAGGTCTATGGGAGGTGACATCCTTAGTCTAAAGGTATAGTAGTCACCATTAAAATGAAGGGAGTTGGGCTCCTAGGCCCTATATGCCAATGTAAGGACCCCAAGAGAGAACTGAGGATAACAGAAAGGCCGGGACAGAAAATTATCCACTCAGCAGTCAGCACTGTGGGCACCCAGACAGCAGTGATAAGCTGAGGACCCCCTTCGCATCCTTCTTATGGGTCCCAGGGAGGTTTGTGGTATAACTAAAGAGAAAATGGTTCTCATGACTCACCACCAGTTGGCATGATTGTCTTGAATGTGAAGTAAAAGGACCCCTCAACTCAGAAGACTGGCAGCCACTATGTCACTTTAATATTCCTGAGGCAGGGCTTCCAAGCTCAACCCTACAGTTCAATCTAACTTCTTCCAAAGGTTTCTCAAGGGGCACACTAATAAGGAGAACAGAATCCCAGTGAGTGTCTAGAGCAGTTCCATCATGGAAAACTGCATGCTGTTTTCATTATAACCATGGTGGAATTTCCACACTGAAGGTGCACAGACCTTCCACCTCTCAACCTTCCACCTCCAGTGGGCCATCTTGATCTGTTCTACTATTCATTCTCCTGCCTGCTATCCTTTATCAGAATCATCATGTCTCAGGATCAGAAGATTAAGCTCCACACTTGTGAGAAGTTGGGTTTGTTGGAGGAGTTCCTGCTCTACAAGTTCAAAATGAAACAGCCTATTTTGAGGGAAGATATGCTGAAGATTGTCAGCCCAAAATACCAAAACCAGTTTGCTGAGATTCTCAGAAAAGTATCTGAGCACATTGAGGTTGTCTTTGCAGTTGATTTGAAGAAGGTCAACCCAACTCATCACTTATATGACCTTGTCAGCAAGCTGAAACTCCCCAACAATGGGAGGATTCATGCTGGCAAAGGGTTACCCAAGACTGGTCTCCTGATGACTCTCCTGAGTGTGATCTTCCTGAAAGGCAACAGTGCCAATGAGGAAGATACCTGGCAATTTCTGGATATGATGCAGATATGTGTTGGGAAGAAGTACTACCTCTATGGAGAGCCCAGGAAGCTCATCACTCAGGATTTTGTGAAGCTAAAGTACCTGGAGTACTGTCAGGTGCCCAGCAGTTGTCCCGCACACTATAAATCCCTGTGGGTTACAAGAGCCTATAGTGAAACCAGCAAGATGAAAGTCTTGGAATATTTGGCCAAGGTCAGTAATATTGCTCCAGGTACCTTCTCTTCACGATATGAAGAGGCTTTGATGGATGAGGAAGAAAGAGCCCAAGCCAGAATTGCAGCCAAGACTGGCACTACTGCAGTGGCCAAGACTGTTTTGAGGCCAAGTTCAACAGCTTCTCCCAACCCTACTGAAGTCTGAAGTTTTCTCATCCAGTCAAGCAAATATAACATCACCAAAAGGGATTGTTTTTTGAAATACAAAAGAACCTCCAGTAAAATAATTGAGATGATGAAATAGAAAAAAATTATAAAACATGATCAATCTTGGTTTTCCTCATTCCATTCAGTCTTTTGTTTTGTAAAATTAAATGATTTATACCTTGATATGTTTAGCTTGTTAAAAATGTAGGAGAAATTAAATCTTTATAAGTTAGATCTCTTGTTCATGTTGTCTCACATTCCCTAAACGTCATTTAATTATCTGGTCTTTGGAAGGTTCAGTGACAGTACTGGAGCTGCTCAGATAAAGACCCAGCTTCTGCCCATAGAATCGTTGAGGCTAAAAGCTGTAGTCATATAAAGTAAATGTTGAACAATCCTCTATGACTTACAGGAAAGTAGAAAGGATTAGTGAGAAGGGAACATTCCAGTTGAGAGCAGTAAAGCATAAATTTCATGAAGCAAGGCAGTTTGAGTTTTGGGAAACTGAAAGCCAAACAATGTGTTGAAACTTTTAAAATTAGCTGCATTGGGATGTTAGATGAGGCTATGAAACTGGTAAGCAGAGGTCAGAACCCTCAGATGATGTGTCTCAAAGTTGAGAGAGAAAACCCTTTAATGGAAAACTGCACTGTATTATAAAGCCCCAAATCAAGACCTAATACTATATACTGCCCTAGATTTTTCAAATGGCCTAACTGGAAATTCCTCTCTACACTATGCACTTGCAGATTAGGTCCCTAGTCAAACAATCATCTTTATTAACAGAACCAGGCACAGATCTTGTTTTCTTTCCCTGGCAGCCTTCAAATTATTCACACAAGCCAATCACATCTTCCCATGTGAACTAGACATCACCTTTTCCTCTTGTCTACAAATCCTGCCTCCCAGAGACCTTATTCATTCACTCTGTTCCTGAGTGCAACCCTTGTGTGACCCTGTATGGTATGTGGTGTACTGCTACCCTGCCCTGTGAATATATGTGATTAATAAACTGCTGTTGACCTCATCTGTACAGTACCCAGTATCGTGTGTTTAAATACCACATAACCATAATGTGGAAAATCCTTCCTCACCACTAAAACATGCTCTTATGAATTCCTTTGGGATCATAGATAATCTAGAAAGAAATCTTTAGATTTAGACTAGTGGCTTACACAACAAAAGTTTATTTTCTCACAATTCTGGAGGCTGGAAGTCCAAGATCAAAATGCCAGCAGGGTTGGCTTCCTCTGAGGCCTCTCTCAGCTTGCAGAAAGCTTCCTGCTTGCAGCCTCTTTACATGGTTGTTCTTCTGTGTGTGTGCATCCCTGGTATTTCCTAGTGTGTCCTAACCTCTTCTTTGCAGGACATCAGGCAGATTTTGTAAAAGTACTCGAACAGCCTCATTTTAACTAATCACCTGTTTAAATACCTTGTCTCTGAATACAGTCACATTCTGAGGTACTGGGGGTTAGGACTTGAGCTTGTGAATTTGAGGTTGGTTGCAAAATTCATTTCATAATAGGCAGGAGTGGAAGATATATTTGGTGTTATCTCAGTGCTGTAGAACACAATGCACGAGCTACATGTTCTATGCAAATTGTCTCCAGGGAGTGTCCCCAAAATAAGAGTGAGATATACAAAAGCCACTGTGTTGGCTTTTTCTTTTGACCTTGAACTAGAACTAGATCCTACTAGAAAAAGACATTCTAATTAGATTATCATGAGCGCAATTTGGTAAATTCTAATGGAGGGCTAGATTTCAATGGGAAAGAAATGAATGAAAATATAGGTGGTTTAAATGAAAGGGTGGCTAGAATGCACTGAAAGAGTTAGTCCTTAACAAAATTCTAAAACATCTTAATTGTATCTAGATGGGGAAGAACCCCAACATCCAAATTAAATAATGGATGCCCTAGTGGAGAAAATCTAATTTTACTTGCTATAGCAAATTTTTGGCTTATTTGGTGTTGTTTGAGAGCATTGCATTTTCTCTGACATATCCTAGATTAAAAAAAAATCTCAGATAAGAGAATGGTATTGTCTACATAAAAATAATCATAAATAAATTCCATTTCTTAAACACCTAACATTTTCCAGTGATTATGAATGATTAAGTCTGAGTGACAAAGAGAGGTAGATCAATTTGTGTTTTCTGACAGCCACCTCCTATCCCAGGCCTTCTGCCTTGTTCTTCAGCTTCCCCATTTCACATCACTCCACTTGGACACAGACTTATTTTCCTCAAGATTTTTCAGGGGTATGGCATTTCCCAGGAAGCTTTTCATTAAAGAAACAGGAGCCAAGGATGTCAGGGCCTTGCTGCAAAGGGCTCTTGTTGAAGTAAGGCTCTAAGAGGAGTCAAATTGAGAAGCCTCTATGAGACTGAGGGAACCACCCACTCCAGAACAGAGAAGGCACTGTAGATGTCACCCCTGCAGTCAGCCTTGAGAACCCATTCGCTGGGGATCTGGGTAGCACTCACTTCCTCCTGTGGGTCACAGAAAGGTGAGGGACTTGGCCTAAGGCAGCCCACAATAGCACAAGTGCAAGCAAGTGAGGGATTTCAGGCTCAGGCAGGAAGAAAGGTGAGAATACTGAATGAGAATAAGAACCACCCACCTCTAAAGTGTGCACTGGGCCTTCTCTCCCTAAAAGCCTGACCCCTGTTCTCGGTCTTGGGAGGCCCTGAACAGAGTAGGTAGGCTGAGCTGTGTGCTCATTTCTGCCTCTAAGGCCTCAGGAAGATGAGGGTCTTGGTAAAAGTATGTGAACCCAGAGCAGCTGAGAAGGAGGAACAAACCTTAGCAGTAGTCAAGGTGAGGACGCTTAGGTGGAAAATCCCATCAAGCCCTTATTTGCAGCTCCCTGAGAACCCAAACATGGATGTCAAGTTCATGTGAGCTCTCCTTTTCCACTTGATGACAGCAGGGAGCTGAAGGCCTTGACCTGGAGCAGGCAGGGGACAGAGGGCTAAGGTCAGCAAAGAAAGGAGTACCATACTCTTTGGTGAATCAAGAGCAGAAGCTTGAGTGATTTCTGAGGGGACCACTGATCTCAGAAGTGTACAGTAACACAAAATCTGCTCCTGCCATCAACCTTAGGAGGCCCTGGGCCAGGCTGATTTCTTCTAGGATGGTCTCAGAGATGCCAGGGCCTTGGTCTAAGGGAAGAATCCTCAAGTCAGCAAAGAAAAGCATCCCAGATACAGCCAGGAGTCAAAATCAGCACCCTACATGAGGACTGAGGGAACCTCTGCCCTACTGGCACTCTGGGATGCCTGTGCACTGGTTACATGACTTCTACTCATTTTCTCCCATGGTATAGGGGTTGTTATTGGTAATGATGGTGAGGGGTTTGTCTAAAGTAGATGGCCTGGGGTCTGCAGTAGAAAAATTTCCAGACATTTTTAGGAAATAAGGTGAAAACATGGTGTTGGAGGGGAACATCAAATCAGCCTTGGAAAACCACAGGCAGGTGAGGTGGTGCCCATATCTTAATAGAGAGTCTCAGGAGATTCTGGTAGGAATAGAGAAGCCCTGTGCCATGTCAAGAGACAAAGGAAGGGCTGGGAGGACCACCACCATTGAATAGATAACAAAGCATCTTGCCCCACCCTTGTACTCAGTACTTAAATGACCAGGTCAGGACTATCAGGCCGAGGCTCCGCCCTACTTCTTGATATATCTATATATCTATAGATAGATAGATAGATAGATAGATAGATAGATAGATATGAAATCTAAGGCAGATGAAATATTTGGTGTGTGGTTGCATCCACAAGTTAGCAAAAGGGATGTCTTCCAGGTACTACCTGGAAATCAGGTAGGTTCCTTGAATGAAAACTGAAGACTCAAGTACCCCATGACAGAGATACCTCTATATAGCTCCCAGTGGGGTACTCCCTGACAGAGATGATGGACTGAGAAGGTCCTTCACTTTATCTTCTTGGGTCTCAGGGAGGTGCTGGCTTTGGTTTGAGGTGTCAACTTCAGAACAGCAGAAGAAAAGGGAAGCAGGGACCACCAACAGTTGATATGATGATTATGATTGTGAACTTAGAAGACCCCCACATTCCAAAACAGAGAACCCCCATTACCAATCTCTGCCACCCTGTCAGTACACCTAAGGCAGAGTTGGCAGGCTGCAGCCTAAAACTTATTCTAACTTTATACACAGGGTTCTCAGCAGGCAGGCTGACCAGGAGAACAGGAGCTCCATGGGTTCCTAAAGCAGTGCTCTTGGAAACCTGTAGAGGTAGCTTTTGTTAAAGCCACAGTAGTTTCTCCCTGCTGCTGGTGCTCACACCATCTTGTTCTCCCTCCTTCAGGTGTCCACATTCCTAGCCATGCCACCCACACTTTTTCCTACTCTGCCTAACCAGAGTCATCACGTCTTGGTATCAGAAAAGTAAATTCCATGCCCATGAGAAATGTCAACAGACTTGAGGTAAGACTCGGGGTAATGGGGGTACTCAGGCAATAGCAGTGGCAGCAGAAGAGTCTCTTCCATCCTCATTTCCTCTTTGTGTAGGTGTTACTGAGAGCCTACCTACTGCTGTGTCATGTAGCACTTCGAAGGGGCCTTAGAAAGCTTCACCCACCTCTATTTACATAGGTGTCTTTTGCACTAGATCTGATAAAGTTCCCAATGGCCAAGATGAGGAAGAGAACAGTACAGCTGAGGCTCCACTTTCCAGTGAGAACTCATGCAGAGACTCTCGAATCAAGCAGGTTATGTTGTTGGAGCAGTTCCTGCTCTACAAGTATAAAATGAAACAGCCCACTATAAAGGAAGATATGCTGAAGGTTGTCAACTAAAAATACCAAAATCAGTATGCTGAGATCCTCAGAAGAACTTCTGATTGTCTTTGCAGTTGGTATGAAGGAAGTCAATTCAACCCATCACTTATATGACCTTGTTATGACCCTGTAAAGCTAAAAATTTCCATCAGTGGGAGGGTGTATGGTGGCAGGGGTTTACCCAAGACTGGTCTCCTGATAAATCTCCTGAGTGTGATCTTCATGAAGAGCAACTGTGCCCCTGGGGAAGATATCTGGAAATTCCTAAATATGATGTAAGCATATGCTGGGAGGAAGCAGTACATCTATGGAGAGCCCAAGAAGCCCATCACTGAGGATTTGGTGAGCCTAAAAAGTACCTGGAGTACTATTCAACAGTGATCCTGCATGCTATGAATTCCTTTGGGGTTCCAGAGTGCATATTGAAACCAGTAAGATGAAAGTCCTGAAGTTTTGGCAAAGGTCAGTGATACTGTCCTCAGTGCCTCTACATCCCATTATGAAGAGGCTTTGTGAGATGAGAAAGAGAGAGCCCAAGCCATACAGGCAGCCATGCCTGGCACTACTGCCAAAGCTAGTGCAGTTTCCAGAGCCATATGCCCAGCATATCTTCCACCCCTATTGAGGTCTGAGGATTTTTTATCATCTCGATAAGAAGATATGACATCATAATAGAGATTTTCTTGAAAATATAAAATAACCCCCCAGTAAAATAAGTAGGATAATACAATGGAGAAAAAAATTCAAACATGATTAATCCTTGTTTTCCCTAATTCTTTTAGTTTTTAGTTTTGTAAAATTAACTGATTTATACTTTGCTTTTGTTAGCCTATTCACTAAAGTGGAAAAAATTAAATCTTAATAAATTAGGAATTAGACGTTGTGTTCACTGGCTCTTCTAGTGACCAAACATTAATTGAGTATCTGCTTTTTGGAAGGCTCAGGGCTGATACTGAAGATGCTCAGATAACGACCCAGTCCCTGCTTATAGAAATTTTGAGCCCACAAGCTATGATTATTTAACTGTCCTCTAAAACCTATGGTTAAATAAAAAATAATGAGTGAGGATGAGAGTGTTCCTTATGAGAGCAACCAAGAGGGAATTCACTAACCCACGCAGTTTGGGGCTTTTGAAAACAGCAAGTCCTCAGTGGAATGTAACTTTCATTTAAGCTGGTGGGCTAGCTGAGGTTCTGAAGTGATGAGTAGCAACCATACCCTCAATGGATGTGCTTCACAGTTGAGGGATGAAAACCCGAGAGTTAGTGTACTTGGGCTTCTATAAACAAAATACCACAGTCTGGGTGGCCTAAGCAACATAAACTGATTTCTCACAGTTCTGGAAGCTGGGAAGTCCACAATCAAGGAGCCAATATATTCACTCAGTTCCTAATGAGGGTACTCTTCCTGGATTGCAATAAAGTCACCTTTTCTGTGTCTCTTCACACAGAGGGGAGAGAGAGAGACCTCTAATCTCTCTTCCTCTTACAGAGACATTAATCCTAATATGGGGCCCCTACCCTTATAACATCAACTAAACATAATTTTGTCTCAAAGGCCCCACCTCCAAATAGTGTAACATTGGGAGCTAGGGCTTCATTATATGAATTTTAGGGGAATATAAAGTTCAATCTATAATAGAAAATTGTTTCTATTCTTAGGATTGCAGGTAAAGCAGAGACAAATCTCTACATGGGCAGGGTAGGAAGGCATACTGTGCTCTAGTTCCAGTGCAGTTAAATGTAGTTTGCAAATTAGGTGTTCTAAACACATGTTCTACAAGGAGTTTCTGAAGAATAAGAATGATAATCCTTTGAGATGAGATGTACCAAAGCGACTATGTTGGCAGTTTTTACTTTGAACTGGGAAAGTGAGATCCTGCTGCATTCAAAAGGCATTTGATTTTGAGGATATCTGGCAAACTCTTAAGAGAAGGCTAGATTTTGTTACGGGTATAATGAATGTAAATAAAGATGGCTTGGGATGGAAGGGCGCCTGAGAGGGATACAGGAACTTGTGCCTTGACACCAATTTTAAAAGCTTGAGTTACATCTAGCTGGGGAAGACAATGCCACAACTGAATTCATGCCCTCATGGAGAATATTTACATAGCTTTACTTGCTAGGGAGAATTTTTGGATGATTCAATGTTTTGTACAAGAGTATTCCATATTCTCTAACATCTCCTGGACAAAAACAAACAAAAACTTTCAAGTGTAGTAGATGGTATCATCTTGAGTCAAAATAATAATATTAATAACTGTCATTCTTTTAATATTGGGTAATATATTCCAGCCATCTTGCCATGTGGTTAATATGTGGTATATACATTCTAATAGTCTTACAAGATAGGACTTATCAAATTCATTTGGCAGATAATAAACTTGCAGTTTTCTCAAATTCACAAAACTGGTTCATGGCAGAGCTAGAACTAGACGCCTGGTCTGAATTTGTCTAGAGCCTAAACTATTCCACTCCTCCCACCTGAGGTAGACTTGCTGCCTCTTAATGAATCCTTTAATCTCACTATTCCAAAATGTATTTCAAGCAAAAAAAAAAAAAAAAAAAATGGAGACACTTGCATCCAAAATAGTAAAAGCAGGCCTATAAAAGTAAGGTAAATGTGAGAATAAATCAAACTTTGGAGATCGTCTTTAAACTTCATTAAACTAGGATCCTGCTGCTTTGAAGCCCATGGCAACCTTGAGAACTAACTCTGCCCAGGAGCTCTTTCATGCAGCTCTTGCTGTTTCCATCATTACAACAGCTTTCTCCTGAAATTTCTCCAGTGTGCACTCTTAATTCTGGAACCTGACCTGCTGGCCGGCAATTCACTCCGCATCCTCCTCTGAAGGCTATTACTTGTTCTCATGATTTAGAGCATTCAAACTCTTTAGTAGACACTTCCTTCACTATGGATGCATGTCAACTTTGTATTTCTATTTATATGATAACTTGAAGATCTTCCTCCTTCCTTTTTTTTTTTTTTTTTTGAGATGGAGTCTCACTCTGTTGCCAGGCTGGAGTGCAGTGGCCCAATCTCAGCTCACTGCAACCTCCAACTCCCTGGTTCAAGCTATTCTCTTGCCTCAGCCTCCGAGTAGCTGAGATTAAAGGCATGCGCCACCATGCCTAGCTAATTTTTATATTTTTTTTAGTAGAGGTGGGGTTTCACAGTGTTGGCCAGGATGGTCTTGATCTCCTGACCTCGTGATCCACCCGCCTCGGCCTCCCAAAGTGCTGGGATTACAGGTGCGAGCCACCGTCCCAGGCCTTCCTTGCTTTCTTTTTCTAATTTTTTTTTTTTTTTTTTTGGAGACGGAGTTTAACTCTTGTAACCCAGGCTGGAGTCCAATGGTGCGATCTCGGCTCACCGCAACCTCCGCCTCCTGGGTTCAGGCAATTCTCCTGCCTCAGCCTCCTGAGTAGCTGGGATTACAGGCACGCGCCACCATGCCCAGCTAATTTTTTGTATTTTTAGTAGAGACGGGGTTTCACCATGTTGACCAGGATGGTCTCGATCTCTTGACCTCATGATCCACCCGCCTTGGCCTCCCAAAGTGCTGGGATTACAGGCTTGAGCCACCACGCCCGGCCTTTCTAATTTTTTAAAATGTTTCCTTTAAAATATAGTTCAGTTTCTGAGTATGAGTTTACGGATCATGTTGTTTACACATTTATTGCTGTGTATTGAATTTAAAAGTAGGAGTTTTTATATTTTGTGAAACAAGTTGGGAAACTTTCCATCTCATTTTGTGATACAGAACAGGATAATACGGCACTGAAATAGGTATTTCTCTGGAAATGTGAGATTACTCAGCAATAAAACTGTTGGGTTCAAGAAATAGAGTAAAATATGTGCCACAAAATCAGATTTTTAGGCCTTTATAAGGCCTTTGATGTAAATAAATTCATGTCCAAACAACAACAAAGAAATAGAGCAAAATAAAGTAAAAAAATTGTCAATTCTTGTCTTCCCTATTATTTTTAGTCTGCTTGTCTGCAAAATTAAATGACATACATCTGGATTTGCTTACCTTATTTAAGAATTTAGGAGAAGTTAAAACTTAATAAATTAGATACTGTGCTCACTGGCTCATTTATTCCCTTAGCATTAATTGGGCATTGCTCTTTGGGATACACTGTGCTGTTGCTGAAAATGTCAGGATTTTCATGTCTAGGAGCAATAGTATCACAAGGAAGATTGTGAGATATGCTAGACCAGAGGGACAAATAAAAAGAATGAAGAGGGTTGTAGTCCACAGGAGTGCAATATAGTGGCAGTTAAGTGTAAATGCCTCAAGGCAAGTCTGTTCAAGGGGAAACTGCAAATTCATCAGAGTGACTGAAGTTTAAATTTAGCTATGTCATGGGGAGGTAGAACTTTGGGAATGGGGAGCAAGGGTCAGCCCTTTAGATAGCGTGTCTCAGAGAGTAAATCTTGGAATGAAAAGTAGCCCTCTTAGATAAACAGTAAAGAAACATCCCTTTGACAGAGTCAAGGTAGATGTTCCGGTCACTTTCCCATTGCATTTGAACAGTTTGCGAAGTAGTTGTTTTACCTATATCTTCTTAAATGATTTACTTAAAAATAAGTGTTATACTCTTTTGAGCTGATCTTGGAAACCAGTCGGCTGGCACTTTTTCCTTTGGCTTGAGGAAGTCCAGTTCAAGTACATAGCAATAAAATTATAATATCTTGAATATAATTTGGCAAGGGCTGAGTTTTTGGTGGGCTGTCAATTGAATGGCAATTGGGATGGTATGCTAGGAGCGAAACAAAGAATAACATAACAATATTTGTCCCCTTACACAACTACTGGATCATTTGAGTTGCATTCAGATTGAAACAATTGGCCCATATTCAAAGTAAATAACTTTCTCTCTGGTGTTTGGTTCTATTTGTCAAGTAGTAATTTTGACTCTTGGTATTCTGGTTCCTAAGTACCTCAGATTCCCTGAGAACTGCTCAATAGTTCTTTAAAAAATTTCTAGAAGGTAAGGTAGCAATCAGCACCAGTGGTGATAACAACTTTCATTTACTAAAGGTTAATATATGTGGAGAGGTTGGCTAGGTTCTTTGCATTTATTATCTCTTACTTTTCCAACAGTCTTACAAAATGAAGCTAATTTTTCAGATGAAAAAGCCAAGACTCAAAGCTTTGGAAATTTCCCCAATATTGCATAGCTAGTAAGTGACAAAGGTTGGACTGTTCTAATCTGTGTAGATCTCAAGCTGTCTCCACTCTTCCCAGCCTGAACTAGTCTTTGTGTCTCCTCTTTAAGTGCTCTTCCCACTATTCATAATATCTCATATAAGATAAAAATAACTCTGTAGCCAACATTCCAAAATCAGGCCTAAGGAGGGTGAAATAAATGTAAATAGAAATAAAACACAGTTTGGGGATTGTCAATTGGATTCATTTACTCAGGATCTTTCTGGCTTCACACGAGGGTTCCTTGAAAGCTGATGTTCCAGCAGGTGTATTTTATCCATATGTGGCACAATATCACATTACAGGACCCTTCACCTCAGCATTCCCAGTGTGTTTTTCTGTCAAATTATATATTTTGACCTGCTTATCAGTTCTTCTTCACAGCCTCTTCCACTGCCCGCAATGGAAAAAAATAAGTCAAAATCACCTGTCTTCTCTCTCACTCAGAGGTTTCCTACTCTCTGAAGATGACCCTTATTTGACCCATCTCAAGTATGCCCCATCTCAACCCTATAACAGCCCCATTCAATGTAAAAGTTTGCTTTGGAGAATGAGGTTTAAATACCTGATCGTATCTTCTCCCCAGGTCCATTTGTGTAAATTTCCTTATACTTTAATCTCCCTAGTCTAGTTTTTTCAACCTTGCTTATAAGCCATGCCTAGTGATGGAGCCATGAGTTATGACAGCAGGATGCTCAGTAAGCCTTCCCTCATTATGCTCACCACCACCTCTTGCCAGCCTGTGTTAGATGTGCATACTCTGTATTTCCTCAGTACATTCCCTTGTTAGTTGAATGTATTCACAAAATTAGGATGGGTTTTTTTGAAACCTCACTGATATTTGTATCTTATTTCCTTTCAGAAAAAAAGACAATTCATTCCTACTGAGTAGTTACCATGCTGCAGACAGTTTATCTGGTTCATGTTATATATTTCTTACAACAGACCTATGAGATCTATACTACTATCATGCCCTGTTTGGAAATTAGAAACTAAAGCCCAATCATTTGTCTTCACAATAACCTTTATTTTTCCTTCCTTCTAGTAGCTGTGGGTGTAGTTAGCTCTTATTTTCCAATTTGTGGCTATTATCCTTTGCTGATCTGTATGTCAATTCTTTTGCCAGTGCCATACTGCCTTGATCACTGTAGCTTTACAGTAGGTCTCAAACTCAGGTACTGTCTATACTTTGAAGCTCTTCTTCTTCTTCAATATTGTATTTGCTATTCAGGGTCATTTCTCTCTACATATGAAATATTGAACTAGTTTGTTAATATCTACAAAATAACTTTCTGAAAATATGACTGGGAGTACACTGAATTTATAAAGTTGGGAAACTGACATCTTGACAATAATATCTATCCATAAAAATAGAATATTTTTCCATTTTTTTGTTCTTTATGATTTCTTTCACCAGAATTTTATAGCTTTTCTCATATAAGTCTTATACATATTTTGTTAGATTTACACCTACAGATTTCACTTTTGAGCTATTATGTCAATGGTAATGTGTTTTAAATTGAAATTCCACTTGTTCATTTCTTTTATTTAGAAAAATGATAGATATTTGTATTTTGACCTTATATCCTGAAACCTCGGTATAATTATTATTTAGTTCTAGTAGGGTTTTTGTTGATTATATTTTTTTATGCAAGCAATCATGTCATCTGTGAACAAAGACAGTTTTCTCTCATCCTTCTCAATCTCTATACCTTTTATTTCCTTTCCTTACTTGTATACCTTTTCTGTATTTTAGCAAGTATAGATGTTCCTCACTTTATGATAGGGTAACATTCCAATAAACCCATCATAAATTGGAAGTATCATGAGTTGAAAATATATTTAATACACTTAACCTGTGAATCACCATAGCTTAGCCTTTTTCTTTCTTCTCCACATGTCTGCTGATAGCTTAGCCTTGCTTATCTTAAATGTGTTCAGAACATTTACATTAACCTACAATTGAGGAAAATCATCTAATTCAAAGCCTATTTGATAATAAAGTGTCAAATATCTCATCTAACTTATTGAATATTGTGCTGAAAGTGAAAAACAGAATGGCTACATGGACACTCAAATTACAGTATCTACTGAATGGGTACAGCTTTGGCATTGACACAAGTTGAAAAATTGTAAGTCAAGCCATCGTAAGTCAGGGACTATACGTACCTTCAATACAATGTTCAAAAGTAGTGGTGAGAGGCGCTCTTTGCCTTATTGCTGATCTTGGTATGAAAGCATTAAATTTCTCATCATTATGTATGATGTTAGCTGTAGGATTTTTGTAGAAGTTCTTTACCAAATTGAGGAAGTTTCTCCTTACTCCTAGTTTACTGAGATTTTTTTTAATATATGATAAATTGGTGTTGGATTTTATCAAATGCTATTTCTGCATTTGTTAATATGATTATGTGACTTTTTTTCTCTTCATCTGTTGATGTGATGGGTTACATTACTAGCTTTTCAAATGATGTATTAATAGCATACCTGAAGTAAGTCCTGTTTCTTAGAATATCATTCTTTTTATACATTATTTGCAGAGCATCAAACTGCGTGAGGCAAAACTGAACTACAAAAAGAAATAGATGAATCCACTTTTATGGTTGATGATTACAGCACCTTTCTATCAGAAATGGAGAAATCCAGCAGGCAGAAAATTAGTAAGGACATAGCTGAATTGAACAGTACTATCAATCAATCAACTAAATATAACTGATATCCATAAACTACCTAATAATCTAACAGCAGAATACACACATTCTTCTCAAGTTCACTAGACCACATTCTGAACCCTATAAACACCTCAAAAATCATTGTATGCACAACAGAATTAAACTGAAATCAATAACAGAAAGATAATTGGAATATCCAAAAATGCCTCGCAGTTAAGCAAAGGATTTTTAAGTAACAAATGGGTCAAAGAAGAAATCTCAAAAGACATTTTTAAAAATATTTTGAGGTATATGAAAATGAAAACACAACTTAGAATTTGTAAACTGAATTGAAAGCAGTACTTAGATGGGAATTTATAGCATTGAATATACATATTAGAAAATAAGAGATAAAAAATAATTTAAGCTTTCTTTTACCATAGAAACTACAAAAAGAAGAATAAATTAGATAGAAAGCAAGCAAAAGAAAATAAAAATTAGAGCAGAAATTAATGAATTTGAAATCAGGAAATCAGTAGAGATATAGTTTTACAACTAATCCAAGTACATTTTCAAATAATTCTGTATCACCTCACAGATAGTACAAGTACCTTTTAATAACAAATTATTCCTTATTCCTCCCTCCCATCTGTCAATATCATCTCTACCATTCATTTCACTTATATATAAGCTATTATCTTTGAATACACTGCTGTTATTGTTATTTTGAACAAATTGATATCTATTAGACAAATCAAAAATAAGAAAAATAAAAAGTTTTTATTTTACCTTCACTCACATAGTGATGACTCTGTGTGGGAACTCCAACCTCTCATTTCATTTCTGCACTGTCCTAGCAGTAGTTTCCCATGAGGGCTCCACCCCCAAAGAAAATTCCTGCATGGACATTCAGGCATTTCCATACATCCTCTGAAATCTAGGCAAAGTTTCTCAAACCTCAGTTCTTGATATCTGTGTGCCTGCAGGCCAAAGGGCATATGTACACCATCAAGGCTTGGGACTTGAACCCTCTGAAGGAACAGCCTGAGCTATAAATTAGCCCCTTTTAGCCATGGCTGGGATGCAGGGTGCCAAGTCTCAAGACTGCACCAAGCAGCAAGGCACTGGGCCTGGCCCACAAAACCATTTTTTCCTCCTAGGCCTCCAGATCTGTGATGGGAACTGCTGCCATGAAGTGGCTGACAATGCTCTGGAGACATTTTTCCCATTGTATTGGTGATAAACATTTGGTTCCTTGTTACTTATGCAAATTTCTGTAGCTGGCTTGAATTTATCCACCAAAAATTGGTTTTTCTTTTCTGTTGCATTGTCAGGCTGTAAATTTTCTGAACTTTTATGCTTTGCTTCCATTCTAAATGTAAGTTCCAGTTTTAGATCATCTTCACCAAGTTCAAAGTTCCACAGAACTCTAGGGTGGAAACAAAATGCCTCTAGTCTCTTTGTTAAAGCATAGCAAGAGTGACCATTGCTGCAGTTCCCAATATGTTTCTCATCTCCATCTGAGACCACCTCAGTGTGGACTTTATTGTCTGTTATCACCATCAGCATTTTGGTCAAAACCATTCAACAAGCCTCTAGGAAGTTTCAAACGTTCCCACCTTGGTATGAAGAAATACCAAAGACTGAGTAATTTATAAAGTAAAGAAGTTTAATTGACTCACAGTTCATCTAGTTCATAGCTAGAGAAGCCTCAGAAAACTTACAATTATGGTGGAAGGCTAATGGGAAAGCAAGGTACCTCTTCATAAGGTAACAGGAAGGAGAAGAGTGGATGCAGGGAAAATATCAGATGCTTACAAAATCTTCAGATCTCGTGAGATACTCATTATCATGAAAACAGCATGGGGAACACCACCCCATAATCTAATTACTTCCACCTGGTCCCACCCTTGACATGTGGGGATTACAAGGATTACAGTTCAAAATGAGATTTGGGTGTGGACACAGAGCCAAACCATATCAGTAAGATTCTAAGCTGGTGACTTTTTTCTCTCAACACTGAATATTTCACACCACTCATATATTCAGAGGAAATGTCAAATGTAACTCTCATCTTTGCTTCTCTATAGGTCTGATATTTTTTCCTCTTTTAAGATTTTTGATTTTCTGCAGCTTGAATATGATATGCCCAATTGTTTGATCTTTTTTTCCTCTCTTTGTCTCCTTCTCTCTCTTTTTCTTCTTTCTCCTTCTCTCTTTCTCTTTTTCCCTCTTTCTCTCTTCCTTCATTTTGTTTGGTGTTCTCTACACTTCCAGGATCTATAGTTTGGTGTCTGCGTGAACTGAATGTGACCTCCCCAAATTCTTATGTTGAAAACTAATCCCAATGCAATGATCTCTCTCTCTCTCTCTCTCTCTCTCTCTCTCTCTCTCTCTCTCTCTGTGTGTGTGTGTGTGTGTGTGTGTGTGTATTTGCGATTTGTGTATGTGTGAGTTGGAGCATGCCTTCTACACTCAGTCTGGCAATATACAACTCTGCCTATACTTCCCCTCCTGCTTGTGCAGAGCATAAAGGTAAGCCTGAGGTGAGAGGTTAGGTGCTCTTAGGTAATTTTTTTTCGGCTCTGGGCATGCAGATGGCCTTCTATATTCCCAGAAATATGTGGTAGTTTCTCAAAGCATTTATTTCAAAAAGTCACTCTATTCTTCCCATGCTTTTTGTTTATTCTTTGCCCCACCTGTTAGCCCTTGCCTAAGGTAGCAGTGACTAATATATTTGCCGTTAAGTGATTTTGACACCTGCTCTAGAAGTGTTTCTACACTAAAAGAGCTGTGATTTAGGAAAAATAAAAAGTCCTTTGAGGCCATCCTTCAGGGAGTCAGCAGACAAGCAAAAACTACAATTTCCTGAAAACAACATCTGTTTTGCCCTCTCTGGCATGAGGAATCCAGATGTGGAATGCAGACTTCCATCCTCAAGGCCACCACTGACTATAAAAGCCAGCAATAGTTAAAATTCCACAAATGTCTCCTACCAAGATTGTGCCATCTTTTCTTGACTAACCATTCTCCCTGGTTGTTTAATATATTGGCAGAAACCATCAGAATCAATTTTATTAGAACTCTGGAAATTAATCACAGGTTTACAACAACCAGGGAGAATGGTTAGTCAAGAAAAGATGGCACAATCTTGGTAGGAGACATTTGTGGAATTTTAACTACTGCTGGCTTTTATAGTCAGTGGTGGCCTTGAGGATGGAAGTCTGCATTCCACATCTGGATTCCTCATTTTCACTGACTTCACTTCAATCCCCTATTTATAAAAAGAAACAGCCTTAACTTCTATGATTGTGAAGTGTTTCACAATGTATATTTTATTTCTCTCCACATGTTTGAAACGGCAATGGCAAAAGTCTTGTATATTGCTGTCTCAAGAGTAAAAAAAAATGTGGCTGAATAATACTATGTACATAATAGGATAGAAATCTCATGTAAAAATAACCAGTTGATTTTTACTTCCAGCTAAATAAGCAGTTAAGAAATTTAACTCATTCACTGGTAAGTATAATTATTTTATTCTACATAAATAAATTTTGGATTATATGTGTGGGATGATCTGAGTTAAAATATTTCTACATAGGAATTATTTTTTAATGTAAACAAAAGTGAAGGCTTTTATGATTGATTTTTAGCTTTTCAGTATTCTTTCTGGTCTCATTGAATTAATACTTTAAAAGATAAAAGTTGTTTAAGAAATGTACATTCTCTTCTACAATAATATTTAAATATATTTTTCATATGATTATACATTATCTTTAAGTTATTTTTCCAGCAGTGTTAATATTCTTGAATTAATAACACATTTTAAAATTTAGACCTAATAAATGTATAGCTCTGAGGGTTACAAAATGTCACACAAAATTAGTAATGGCATTCATATTTTAACTTGTGTTTATAATCACATAGCCTATGGAATGGTGAACTTCTTAATTTTCCTTGGAAATCTATGATAAAGCTTCCAGGTGACCAGAGCCAATTAACATAAATCAAGTATCCTGTCTAGAATACCACTTATATGTAATTATTAAAAAATAAAATCTTTTAGAATATTGATTTCAAATACAGTAATATATAATTTATGATGGCATTTAGCCTTCTGCATGTACATTAGATAGCAAAATAATAATACTCATTCTTAAAAAGAATGTATATTGTGAATACTAATTGGAGTCTCATTAGAATTAACAGGCACTGCATGAAAAACTGAGAAAACTGAAATTTAAGGCACAATGTTAAAATACTGCACGGATCTATGCCACCTGCTAGACATGTATATGATACTATTATTAAAGCAATATTTGGAAATTTAAGAGTTTGGCATATGAGTATTATAGGGGTAGTTCCCATTATAGTAAGATTAGTTTTGAATCAAATGTGACTAGTTCACGATATGGTCCAGTGGTGTATAAAATTTATTTTAGAGAAACAAATTTCTTTGGACCAATGCATAAAACAGAAGCTAAAATTTCTTCTTTTGACTTCCATTCATGTGACCATAGTGACTAAAAATCTTCCAACCCTCAAATTACTAATTTGTTTTTAGCTTTTGCAGATGGGGAGTTATTCATTTTGCAAATAAGAGTTACTTGTCTTTGAATTTCATTTTACATAGCATAATTCTGTATAGCTGAGGGAACTTTCTGTAATTAATTACAGAAAACTAAGAGTAAGTAAATTTCTTAACAAAAATCTTTAAAATGATATGGCACACTGTATTTTATAAAATTAAAGTGTTGTGCTGAATATTATGTGGCTATATAATTTATTTTAAGTCAGATCATCCCACACATATAATCCAAAATTTATTTATGCAGACTAAAATAATTATACTTACAAGTGATTGAGTTAAATTTTTTACCTGATTATTTAGCTGGAAGTAAAAATCATTAAATGGCTGAGGTAATAAAAGAAATAATGAATTACTGTCTTCTATTTTGTAGTCTTTGCTAGGATATTGTGAAAATGACAAAAATACCACAAATTAGAATTCCACTAAATTATCTTGCAAAATAATTAACAATGCTCCCAATAGATTTTAATATATTGATACTTAGCTTAAACATTCAAATAAGATTAAACAACACACATTATCTTTTGAAAATATCTCTATTCCCAGTGTGCAAGACAGCATAAGGCATATTATCTATACTCAATGAATGTTTAAAGACAGGCAAATTAACAGAATAATAGCATCATATGTTGAAATATAGTTGCTATTATTGTGTTAAATCACATGCTCTTGGAAACTGGTTATTTTTGCATGAGATTTCTATCAATTCTTTAAACAGAATATTAACTTGATTGGCTCATCACATTATCCTTCCAAGCCAGATAACAGAAAAAATAAATAATACTATGTGGAACAAATGAACACCTTTAACTTATAAGAACAATAAAGTCCATAGAATGTGAGAAGTGAACAGGGACCTTAAAGGTATTAACAAGGAGACACACTTCAAATCGCCTCCTTGTTGTATTCTCTAAAATAAGGAATGTTAGGTAATGGCAAAAATTCAGTAAAAAAACTCAGGACAAGCATTTATAAACTATACTTCTGGACTGTGAAGTCAGTGGTTGGGTTAAAAAAATTGATGTTAAATAATCTTTCAATGTGGAGCAAAAGTAATGACTATGTACATAAATTCTACTTTTTCTTTTGGGTTATATAGTCCTGAAATGCCCAGAGATTTTTACTGATGAATATTATTATTATTATTATTATTTTTTAAGATGGAGTTTCACTCTTGTCACCCAGGCTGGAGTGCAATGGCGCGATCTCGGCTCACCACAACCTCCGCCTCCTGGGTTCAGGCAATTCTCCTGCCTCAGCCTCCTGAGTAGCTGGGATTACACTCACACGCCACTGTGCCCAGCTAATTTTTTGTATTTTTTTTTTTTTTAGTAGAGACAGGGTTTCACCATGTCGACCATGATGGTATCGATCTCTTGACCTCACGATCCACCCGCCTCGGCCTCCCAAAGTAATGGGATTACAGGCATGAGCCACCGCGCCGGGCCCATATGATTTTATGTTACTATTTTAAAGCATATTTGTTAAATCACAAATTTCATCAGATACCTCATTTTGTTTTACTGCTTTGCAAGCATTACTATTGTCATAAGAAATATTGTTTAATTACTAATTATTCTCTAAATTGTTCAGGCAGTTAAATAGACATCTGTAACATCTAAAACACTAAATAATAAGTTAAGACATTACAATTCAAAAGGTGCAAGAAGTAGGCATGTATATTGCTTTGTTCAAACTTTGGCAATGGAAAGAATAGAAATGTGATGAAGGTTGTCAAAATTCCAAGATTTTTTTGACTACCAAAGTGGAAAGAACAGGTAAGAATAACTAAAAACTATGATTCTTCATATTATTGCTGATATGTAGGTAACAATGCTAATCAGACATTTCCATTTGTCCTAATTCTAAAAATTGAGGCTGGAGTTTTATTTTCAGGTTATAGTCATTTTAGGATTTTTTAAAAAGAATAACTATTTGAATTAATAGTTAATATACTCAATGGAGGGTCTAAGATGTGAAATCAGTCAAATCAAGTCATTGTTTTTAAACTCTATCCAAATTACATCCATGTCTGTATATTTGTGTGTATATGTGTTTGTGTGCTTATTAAGTAATGAACTCCATATTTCCATCTACTTGCTGTTTAACTTCAAGTAAATTAAGCTAAGTCTCTGAGTCTCCGCTTCCTCATCCATGAATCATAGTTACTATCATACTGTTTTTATGAAGACTGAATAGCAATAATATAGCAAAGATAATACTACCATGATGGCTATGGCTGAGATCATGCTATATGTTCATCAAATCCATGTTCATTTTCTTTTTCTAAGTACACAGGAATGCTACATTTCTCAGCATTCCACAATACTGTGTGTTAGAGAGACGAATGGTGGCAGAAGTCTAAAAGTGATATTTCCCACTTCCAAGCCTGTTCAAATACCACATGCAAATATCCAGTTCATTTCCCCCTCCTATAGTAACAATGAATGGCCAGCATTACCTTTAGTGCAGCTGCAAGTTAGCAGACCCTTCATCCACCTGGTTCTTTCAGATATGTTTTGGAGCAGTGTTGGTCATAAAATGTGTGCAAAAAATAAACATTTTTAATGCTAATACACTGAGGTCTTGAGTTTTTTAAAATACGGTAGTATGGTTTATTATATCCTAATAGAGTAGACAATGTTCAAATATTATTTCATTTCCTCTTTTCTTAGATGAGGGAAATTAAACCTAATGTTTTAATTAGATTATAATTATCCCTTTAACATAAGCACAGTATGAGTTTATTCTTGCATTGCTATAGAGAACTACCTGAGATTGAGTAATATATGAAGAAAATAGGTTTCATCAACTCACAGTTCCACAAGCTGTAAAGGAAACATGGTTAGGAAAACCTCAGGAAACTTAAAATCATGGCAGAAGTCTACTTCAGAAGGTGGATAATGAGAAACTTTTGTGAGCTAAAAGAACATGTATTAAATCAATGCAAAGAAACTAAGGAACTTGAAAAAATATATGTGGAAATGATAACAAGAATGGATAAATTAGAGAGGAATATGAATGAATTAAAGGAGCTGAAAAACACAATACGAGAACTTCGCGAAGCATGCACAAGTTTCAATAGCCGAATTGACCAAGCAGAAGAAAGAATATCTGAAGTTGAAGACCAACTCAATGAAATAAAACGAGAAACCAAGATCAGAGAAAAAAGCGCAAAAAGGAATGAACAAAGTCTTCAAGCAGTGTGGGACTATGTGAAAAGACCTAACCTACGTTTGTTAGGGGTACCAGAAGGGGACGAAGAGAATGAATCCAAGCTGGAAAATACTCTTCAGGACATCATCCAGGAAAATTTCCCCCACCTAGCAAGACAGGCCAACACTCAAATGTAGGAAATACAGAGAACACCACAAAGATATTTCGCAAGAAGAGCAACCCCAAGGCACATAATCATCAGATTCAACAAGGTTGAAATAAAGGAGAAAATACTAAGGGCAGCCAGAGAGAAAGGTCAGGTCACCCACAAAGGGAAGCCCATCAGACTCACAGCAGATCTCTCGGCAGAAACACTACAAGCCAGAAGAGAGTGGGGGCCAATATTCAACATTCTTAAAGAAAAGAACTTTCAACCCAGAATTTCATATCCAGCCAAACTGAGCTTCGGAAGTGAAGGAAAAATAAAATCCTTTGCGAACAAGCAAGTATTCAGAGATTTTGTCACCACCAGGCCTGCTTTACAAGAGCTCCTAAAAGAGGCACTACACACAGAAAGGAACAACCAGTACCAGCCATTCCAAAATCACACTAAATGCTAAAGAACATCAACATAATGAAGAATCTACAAAAACTAACAGGCGAAACAGCCACTTAGCATCAAAATGGCAGTATCAAATTCACACATAACAATATTAACCCTAAATGTAAATGGACTAAATGCACCAAACAAAAGACACAGACTGGAAAATTGGATAAAAATCCAAAACCCATCAGTGTGCTGTATCCAGGAAACCCATCTCACATGCAAGGATACACAAAGGCTCAAAATAAAGGGATGGAGGAAGGTTTACCAAGCAAATGGAGAGCAAAAAAAAAAGCAGGAGTTGCAATTCTCATCTCTGATAAAAGAGTTTAAAACAACAAAGATCAAAAGAGACAAAGAAGGCCATTATATAATGGTAAAAGGATCAATACAACAAGAAGAGCTAACGATCCTGAACATATATGGACCCAATGCGGAGCACCCAGATATATAAGGCAAGTTCTTAATGACTTACAAAGAGACTTAGACTCCCACACAATAATAGTGGGAGACTTTAACACTCCACTGTCAATATTAGACAGATCAACCAGACAGAAAACCAACAAGGATATCCAGGGCTTGAACTCAGACATGGAGCAAGCAAATCTGATAGACATTTACAGAACTCTCCACACCAAATCCACAGAATACACATTCATCTCAGCACCACATCACACCTACTCTAAAATTGACCACATAATTGGAAGTAAAGCACTGCTCAACAAATGCAAAACAACTGAAATCATAACAAACAGCCTCTCAGATCATAGTGCAATCAAGTTAGAACTCAGAATACAGAAACCAATCCAGAACCGCACAGCTTCATGGAAACTGAACAACTGGATCTTGAATGTTGACTGGGTAAACAATGAAATGAAGACTGAAATAAAGAAGTTCTTTGAAACCAATGAGAACGAAGACACAACATGCCAGAACCTCTGGGACACATTTAAAGCAGTCTCTAGAGGAAGGTATATAGCAATAAGTGCCCATATGAGGAGAATGGAGAGATCCAAAATTGACACCCTATCGTCAAAATTGAAAGAGCTAGAGGAGCAAGATCAAAAAAACTCAAAACCCAGCAGAAGACAAGAAATAACTAAGATCAGAGCAGAACTGAAGGAGATTGAGACACGAAAAACCCTTCAAAAAAATCAATAAATCCAAGAGCTGGTTTTTTGAAAAGATCAACAAAATAGACAGACCACTAGCCAGATTGATTAAAAATAAAAGAGAGAACAACCAAATAGATGCAATAAAAAATGATAAAGGGGAAATCACCACAGACTCCAAAGAAATTAAAACCATCATCAGAGAATATTACAAACAACTCTATGCACATAAACTAGTAAACCTGGAAGAAATGGGCAAATTCCTGGACTCCTGTGTCCTCCCAAGCCTAAACCAGGAGGAAGCTGAAACTATGAATAGACCAATAACAAGGTCAGAAGTCGAGGCAGCAATTAAGAGCCTTCCACTCAAAAAAAGCCCAGGTCCAGACGGATTCACAGCCGAATTTTACCAGACACACAAAGAAGAGCTGGTACCATTCCTTCTAAAATTATTTCAAACAATTCAAAAAGAGGGAAGCCTTCCCAAATCATTTTATGAGACCAACATCATTCTGATACCAAAACCCGGCAGAGACCCAACAAGAAAAGAAAACTTCAGGCCAATATCCATGATGAACATAGATGCAAAAATCTTCAATAAAATATTGGCAAGCCGATTGCAACAGCAAATCAAAAAACTTATTCATCATGATCAAGTAGAATTCATCCCGGGGATGCAAGGCTGGTTCAACATACGCAAGTCTATCAACGTAATTCACCACATAAACAGAACCAAGGACAAAAACCACATGATTATCTCAATTGACGCAGAGAAGGCATTTGACAAAATTCAACAGCCCTTTATGCTAAAAACCCTCAATAAACTCAGTATCGATGGAACATATCTCAAAGTAATAAAAGCTATTTATGACAAACCAACAGCCAATATCATACTGAATGGGCAAAAACTGGAAGCATTCCCTTTGAAATCTGGCACTAGACAAGGATGCCCTCTTTCACCACTCCTATTCAACATAGTACCGGAAGTTCTAGCCAGAGCAATCAGGCAAGAAAAAGAAATAAAGGGTATTCAAATAGGAAAGGTGGAAGCCAAATTGTCTCTATTTGCAGACGACATGATAGTATACCTAGAAGACCCCATCGCCTCAGCCCAAAAACTCTGAAACAGATAAGCAACTTCAGCAAAGTCTCAGGATATAAAATCAATGTGCAAAAATCACAAGCATTCGTCTACACCAATAACAGACTTAAAGAAAGCCAAATCAAGAATGAACTGCCATTCGCAATTGCTACAAATAGAATAAAATACCTTGGAATACAACTCACAAGGAACGTAAGGGACCTCTTCAAGGAGAACTACAAACAACTGCTCAAAGAAATCAGAGAGGACATAAACAGATGGAGAAACATTCCATGTTCATGGTTAGGAAGAATTAATATCGTGAAAATGGCTATACTGCCCAAAGTAATTTACAGAATCAATGCTATCCCCATCAAGCTACCATTGACTTTCTTCACAGAACTGGAAAAAACCACCATAAACTTCATATGGAACCAAAAGAGCCCACATAGCCAAGTCAATTCTAAGCAAAAAGAACACAGCGGGGGGCATCACACTACCGGATTTCAAACTATACTACAAGGCTACAGTAATTAAAACAGCATGGTACTGGTACCAAAACAGAGATATAGACCAATGGAACAAAACAGAGGCACCGGAGGCAACACAACATATCTACAACTATACAATCTTTGATAAACCTGACAAAAACAAGCAATGGGGAAACGATTCCCTGTTTAACAAATGGTGTTGGGAAAACTGGCTAGCCATGTGCAGAAAGCAGAAACTGGACCCCTTCCTGACACCTTACACTAAAATTAACTCCAGATGGATTAAAGACTTAAACATAAGACCTGGCACAATAAAAACCCTAGAAGGAAATCTAGGCAAAACTATCCAGGACATAGGAGTAGGCAAGGACTTCATGAACAAAACACCAAAAGCATTGGCAACAAAAGCCAAAATAGACAAATGGGACCTAATGAAACTCCACAGCTTCTGCACAGCAAAAGAACCAGTCACTAGAGTGAATTGGCAAGCAACAGAATGGGAAAAAATTTTTGCAGTTTACCCATCTGACAAAGGGCTGATATCCAGAATTTACAAAGAACTCAAACAGATTTACAGGAAAAAAACAAACAAGCCCATTCAAAAGTGGGCAAAGGATATGAACACTTTACGAAAGAAGACATATATGAGGCCAACAGTCATATGAAAAAATGCTCATCGTCACTGGTCATCAGAGAGATGCAAATCAAAACCACATTGAGATACCATCTCACGCCAGTTAGAATGGCGATCATTAAAAAATCTGGAGACAACAGATGCTGGAGAGGATGTGGAGAAAAAGGAACACTTTTACACTGTTGGTGGGAGTGTAAATTAGTTCAACCATTGTGCAAGACAGTGTGGCGATTCCTCAAGGCCTTAGAAATAGAAATTCCATTTGACCCAGCAATCCCATTACTGGGTATATATCCAAAAGACTATAAATCGTTCTACTATAAGAACACATGTACACGAATGTTCATTGCAGCACTGTTTACAATAGCAAAGACCTGGAATCAACCCAAATGCCCATTGATAACAGATTGGATTGGAAAAATGTGGCACATATACACCATGGAATATTATGCAGCAATCAGAAATGATGAGTTTGTGTTGTTTGTAGGGACATGGATGAATCTGGAGAACATCATCCTCAGCAAACTGACACAAGAACAGAAAATGAAACACCGCATATTCTCACTCATAAGCGGGTGATGAAAAATGAGAACACATGGACACAGAAAGGGGAGTACTAAACACTGTGGTCTATTGGGGGGAAAAGGGGAGGGCCAGTGGGAGGGGGAGGTGGGGAGGGATAGCCTGGGGAGAAATGCCAAATGTGGGTGAAGGGGAGAAGGAAAGCAAGGACACTGCCATGTGTGTACCTACGCAACTGTCTTGCATGCTCTGCTCATGTACCCCAAAACCTAAAATCCAATAAAAAAAAAATCATGGCTGAAGGCCAAAGAAGAAGCAACCACCTTCTTCAAATGGTGGAGCAGGAGAAAGAGAGTGAACGGGGATGTGCTACATACTTTTAAACAAGATCTCATGAAAACTCACTCACTATCATGAGAACAAGGGGGAAATCTACCCCTATGATCCAATTACCTCCCACCAGGTCTCTGTCCCAATATTGGGGATTACAATTCAACATGAGATTTGAGTGGAGACATACAGTCTAACCATATCATTCCACCCCTGGCCCTTCTCAAATCTCATGTCCTTCTCACATTTCAAAACCAATCATGCCTTTCCAACAGTACCCCAAAATCTTAACTCATTTCAGCATTCACTCAAAAGCCCAAGTCCCAAGTCTCATCTACAACAAGGCAAGTTCCTCCTGCCTATGAGCCAGTAAAATAAAAAACAAGTTATTCACTTCCAATATACAATAGGGGTACAGGCACTGGGTAAAAGCTACCATTCCAAAAGGGAGAAATTGGCCAAAACCAAGGCTCCATGCAAGGCCAAAACCTAGCAGGGCAGTCATTAAATCTTATAGCTCCTAAGTAATCTCTTTTGACTCCATGTCTCACATCCAGGGCATGCTGATGTAAGGGGTGGGCTCCCAAGGCCTTGGGCAGCCCCACTCCTGTGTCTTTGCAGGGTATAGCCCCCACAGCTGCTTTCATGAGCTGGCAGAGAATGCCTGCAGCTTTTCCAGGTGCACAGTGAAAGCTGTCAGAGGATCTACCATTCTGGGTTCTGGAGGATGGTAGCCCTCTTCTTACCACTCCACTAGGCAGTACCCCAATGGGGACTCTGTATGGGGGCTCCAACCCTATATTTCACCTCCACACTGCCCTAGTAGAAGTTCTCCACGAGGGCTATGCTCCTGCAACAGACTTCTGCCTGGACATGCAGGCATTTCCACACATCCTCTGAAATCTAGCCAGAGGCTCCCAAGCTTCAAGTCTTATCTTCTGTGCATCTGCAGGTCCAACACCATATAGAGGTTGCTAAGGTTTGGGGCTTGCAACCTCCAAAGCAACAGCCCAAGCTGTACCTTGGCCCCCTTTAGCCACAGATGGGGCATCAGTGGCTGGGATGCAGGTTGCCATATCCTGAGACTGCACAGAGCAGCAGGGCCCTGGTCCTAGTCCACACACATTTTTCTCTCTTAGGGCTTCAGGATTGTGATGGGAGGGGCTGCTGCAAAAGTCTCTGAAAAGCCCTGGAGACATTTTCCCCATTGTGTTGGTTACTAATATTTGGTTTCTTTTTACTTATGCAAATTTCTGCAGCCTTGAATTCTTCCTAAGAAAATAGATTTTTCTTTTCTATTACATGGTCTGGCAGCAAATTGTCTAAATTTTTATGCTCTGCTTCCCTTTTAAATATAAGGTCTAGCTTCAGGTCATTTTTGTTTATGCAAATTAGTGTAGGCTTTTTAGAAACAGCCATGTTACATCCTGAGTGCTTTACTGCTTTGAAATTTCTTCTGCCAGCTACCCTAACTCATCTATTTCAAGTTCAAAGTTCCACTGATCTCTAGGGCAGGGGCACAATGCTGCCAGTCTCTTTTATAAAGCATAGCTAGAGTGATCCTGGCTCCAGTTTCCAATACATTTCTCATTTCCATCTGAGAGTACCTAAGCCTGGACTTCATTGTCTACATCACTGTCTGTCTTTTGGCCACAACCATTTAATAGGTCTGTAGAAAGATCTTGTCTTCTTCTGAGCTCTCCAAACTATTCCAACCTCTGCCTGTTACCCAGTTCCAAAGCTGCTTCCACATATTCAGGTATCTTTATAGCAATGCCCCATTTCTCTGGTACCAATTTTCTGTATTATTTTATTCTCACACTGTTATAAAGAACTACCTGAGACTGGGTAATTTATGAAAAAAAAGAGGTTTAATAAACTCACATTTTTGTTGGTTGTACAGAAAGCATGGTTGGGGAGGTCCTGGGAAACTTACAATCACTGCAAAAGGGCAAAGGGGAAGCAAGCACCCTCTTCACATAGTGGAGCAGGAGGAAGAAAGTAAAGAGGAAAGTGCTACATGATTTTAAACAACCAGATCTCACAAGAACTCACCCACTATCATGAAAACAGCAAAAAGGAAACCTGCACCTGTGAGCAAAACACCTCCCAGCAGGTCCCTCCTCCAACATTGAGGATTACAATTAAACATGAAATTTGGATGGGGACACAAAGCAAAACCATATCGAGCTCCCTTTTTTAAAATGCTATTATTACATAACTAGAATATGTAAGAACATATAAAGAATAATATAGTGAATAACACATAGATTAAAAATAAACACTGATTTCTGGTATGAATATGTTTGATTAAGACAACACTCCCATTCTCCTTCAGGAAACCATCCAGCAGGAGAAAAGCAAAACAGAAAACATAAATTCTATTTTCTACAAAACTCGGAAGCAAACTTGAAGATATTTTTGTGGGATGCTAAAACTGGAAAGCAGGGAAGAAAGGAGGGAAGTCAAGGATAGATCTAAGTATTATAACCCCAGCTGCAACACATCCCAGAAGGTGCCAGCAAAACCATATATCCTTAAGTATACTCCCTGAAGGCATGGAACACTCCCTGAGAGGCAAAATCAATATTGCCTACCTGAAAAACAGTGTGTCAAAATATGTGTTTGAGGGCAAGGGGAAGGCAGTGTATATGTGTGTTGTCTGTGTATGTGCTGGGTGGCAGCATAATTATGCACATGTGTATGCATGCTCACCCCCAACACACACTCTCATTATTGTGCCTCCCTTCTGACACAAAAACACACTGTCAATCCAGTCCATTTTAGAGCAACAGATGCAATGGAGTCTATGAGGAATGTTCAGGGAAGTCTTGATAGAAACTGGAAAGAGGAAGGTCTTTCTGTCGTGAAACAGTTACTAAGGAAACTCTCCACTGTGGCCTTCCAAAATACAGAAATCTCTTGCAAATACCCAGTTCGTGAAAATCCCATTTTTCTTTTTTTCTTTTCTTTTTCTTTGAGATGGAGTCTTACTCTATTACTCAGGCTGGAGTGCAGTGGCATAATCTCGACTCACTGCAGCCTCTGCCTTCCAGGTTCAAGCAATTCTCCAGGCTCTACTTCCCAAGTAGCTGGGATTACATGCACCGGCTACAACTCCCGGCTAATTTTGGTATTTTTAGCAGAGATTGGTTTTCAACATGTTGGCTAGGGTTTTCTTGAACTCCTGACCTCAGGTGATTCACCCGCCTCTGCCTCCCAAAGTGCTGGGATTACAGGTGTGAGTCACCTTGCCTGGGAAAAATCCCATTTTTCAAAAAGTTACCATTAAAAGAAAACAAATGCAACCAATGTGTAAAGACATGATTAAACTATAAAATCAAGGATGGGCTCGGTGGCTCACGCCTATAATACTAGCACTTTGGGAGGCCAAGGGGGGCAAATTGCCTGAGGTCAGGAGTTCGAGACCAGCATGGACAACATGGTGAAACCCCATCTCTACTGAAAAATACAAAAAAGTTAGTTGGGTGTGGTGGTGCATGGCTATAATCCCACCTACTCAGGAGGCTAATGCACAAGAATCACTTGAACCCGGGAGGCAGAGGTTGCAGTGAGCCAAGATAGCACCACTACACTCCAGCCTGGGCAACAGAGTGAGACCGTGTCTCAAAATAAATAAATAAACAAACAAACAATAAAATCAAGAGTATCACCATCCATTGACTTATAAAAACACTCACTAGATACGTGTTGCCATAGAGCAGAAATTAAGCATGACCAAATATTTTGTAGTGAATGTTTAAGAAAATTCAGCTTTCTGACAGAAGACCCAAAGCAGAAATATAAGAACTCAGGGAAGAGGGGATCAGTATGAAATAATGAAGAGAGCAGAACTGAGAAAAGAATCAGTAGAGTAAATGAAAACATCACAGAAAAGAGGATGCAATTTAGTAGGTACCCAACAGAAAGCTCAAGAACCACAAAAAAGTCAGGCACAAAAGTGTCTGTCACATAGCTGAACAACTAGTCCATTTTTGCAATGAATGGTTTTAAGCAACCAAAAAACTCATGGAAAGCATCCAACTCAACTAAGTTCTAATTCACTATTTTAAGCAGCAATATAATGACTGATATTATGGATGTGCCATGATTAATCTTAATATTTTTCTAATGACAACAGATTTACTTTTTTCCTAGGTTTTTTTTTTTTTTGCCCAAAGAATTGCAGCAATAAATAGCTCTATGCATCTGTCCTTAACGTGTGTTTATTTCTATGGGATGGATTTCTAGGAGTGGGCATACATATTTCCAATTTTAATATGCGTCGGCAAGTTGCTTTCAAAAAGCCTTTAATGCATTACAGTTTTACTACCAATTATGAAAGTATCTCTTTCCTCAGTCATCATCAATAGTAGATATTATAACCCTTTTGAATTTTAGCCATTCTAATAGGTAGAATGGTATTTTATTGTTACTCTAATTGGTAATTCTCTGACTACTGGTAAATTTGAGGATCACTTCGTATGGCTGTTGACTTTTTGGAATTGCATCTCTGTGAAATGTCCATTTACATTATTTTCTAATAAATTACGTTTTTTCTCAACAATTTGTTAGAGCATTTACTATTTCATAGAATTTAACTAGTTATTAATTGTGTTACGTTGTCTTTTTTGTTCTAATACTTGTGAATTAGCTTGGCTTATATCTTTTGTAGTACTTAAATTTTTAAAAATACTTTTATATTTTCTTTAATACAGTTTTGACTTTCAGTCATGATTAAAAGTGACTAAAGTCTTCTCTGCCATTGCTTTCACAAGAAGATTTTGAGATGCTTTGATGATTTTTCTTGTTTTATTTTTACATTTAAATTTATCACCCATCTGGAATCAATGTTAACTTATGATGTGCAAAGGAGGCCCCCTTTTATTTTCTTTCAGATATATTTTACATTATGTCCCCACTATTCATTACTATCAACTTTACTACTGAATTGAACTACTAGCTTTGTTACATATTGTGTTCTTAAATAATACATTTCTTTATTTCCTTCCCCTGCTTAGTCTTTTTCTGCATTGTGAAAAATATAAACTTAATAAGTGCTTAATATATCCTCATTCCTGTTAAGAGATACTCAGTTCTTACAAGCAGAGAAGGTCCTCAAGCTCAAGGAGAAAAAAAGTTTGCTGCAAACACACTGGAAGATCATACGAATTGACAGTAGTGTTATTTGTTGGGCAGTGGTGCAATGGTGGCTTTGTAACCTGGGTCTGGTCAAATAGCATAAATGAAGGTCTTCTCTATGGCACTTATGGTAAATCCTATTGCTTCCATGATTAAAAAAAGAGAAACTCAGCTGGCTGGATATTTTTGGATATTTGACCCTATAAAGTGATGCCGAACTGGCTTGAAATAATTGACTTTATATAATGTCTTAGTATCTGTAATGAAAAGTTCTTCCTCATGATTGTTCTTTACCATAGTTTTCATGTCTATTCTGTAACATATATTCTTCTGTATAAAAATATGATCATGTTCCTTTGTCCCTGGTTCTCAAGATGTACATCCAAACCAAAGGATTCGGAATGAAAGTAAAAAACTAGATCAGTTTTCTTGTCTTCTTGGTTTGCACCCCAGCAGAGCCTAGGTTTTATTTATTCCTAGTAGCCTGTAAATTCTATCACCCCAGTGACAGGCAATAGAGGAAAAGCAAATAAAATTTTGATTTTTCAGGTTCTAGGAACCTCTTTTAAATGCCTCCTTCACAAATCTCTTATTTTATAAAATTTATCTGATTTTCAGTTTATCAGTTACTTAATATATCTCACTCTTCTAAGAAAAATGCCTAGTGTGATATTAGTAGCATAAGTTATATTCATTATTCCAAAATACCTGTTGAATACCCCACCCCCTGCAAAAAACATATCCAAAAACCATTTAAGGAGAATTGAGTTTGAGACCTATTGGTATTCAAATTATTTAACAACCTAATAGTTATAGGAGCTATTAAGAGAAGTTGGGGAGGTTCCTTTAAATCCAAACAGCAAGGTCAACCGGTCCCTTCATTATTTCTATATATGTTCTTCCTACTTTGTATTTACACATGCCCACTTTTCTTAAACCAGGCATCCTCAAGCACATCCTTTGAAATATGCTGACTGTATTTTATTGGTAAATCTATTTTTCTTCCAGGTCATGGTAAAAACTGTCAGAGCAAAATCACTTCATATTTGTTATAACTGATTGTTCATTCAGTATGTTATGGTCTCCTACAAAGAAACATTTTGTAACAGGTGTTTTTCATATATAAAATCAATTCCACTTCCTATCAAAACTAAGTCTATACTCAAATTCAAGTTTACTTGTCTTAGGAAAGGAAATAATGGAGCAATTTATATTTGTATTTTATTAGCTACTGAATATTTCTCCAGCATGTATCTAGAACTTTTTATGTTTTCTATATTCATAGTCAGTTCAGTAAGGTTTTATTTACATGTTATATAAATATAATTCATTTTAATTTTTCTCTTAAAATAGCCTGGTCTATAAGGAAAAATATTGAACATTTAAAAAGGAAAAGAAAATATAAAAGTTCAATTACTTATATCATCACCCAGCTCTAGAAATATTAAATTATAGTTAATCTTGAGTAAAAAATTCACAAATTAAAATAGATTTATTATTTTAAAGACATTGTTCTGTTGTCTTCAATTTTTTAATGGTGTTAAGACTAATGCCATTCTGATTCTTCATCTTTTTTACATAAGCTCTTCATTTTTTAATAACTTCTGAGATTTCACATATTTTACATAAAATCTTACATTGATTTTGTTTGGATGGGGCTTTAAAATTTGTTTTCAGATGGCTATTAAGCCCTTTCAATCAAGAGATCCTATTCTTCCAGTCCAGGACCGACCAACCTACCTACCTACCTACCTTCCTACTTCCTTCCTTCCTTTCCTCCCGCCTTCCTTCCTTCTTTCCTCCCCATTTCATTCACTAATTTGTTCATTCGTTTTATTAATAATTTTTTCTAATCAAGTTATATATTCTTCTTCTAAAATACTGTTAATTGGATGCAATTTGTTCACTGCTTTTATTTTCTTGCCCATTATCTATC
Source organism: Callithrix jacchus (assembly GCF_049354715.1). NCBI lineage: Eukaryota > Metazoa > Chordata > Mammalia > Primates > Cebidae > Callithrix > Callithrix jacchus. The sequence continues at coordinate 27,125,493 of NC_133524.1, forward strand.
ATTCTGTCATTATGATTATCTCTTGTGTGAATATTTATGAAAACATCTTAAAAAGACAGAAATGATCATGCATGTTATAATAAAATAAATACCTATATGCCAGCCATCCAAAATAGTGATTTCCTATTCTGCCCATTTTAAAAAATGGGTTGTTGTAATTTTTGTCAGTTATTGATATATAACATAATCTTTTTCAACTATTCATACTGTTAAAAGAGTTCCTTAGACTGTGATTTTGCTTGTTCTCTAGTGGATGGTTATCTTTGATGCAGACAATTTTGTTTTTCATATGGTAGCCAAATTCATCTATATTTTGATTTCAAGTTTGTGTTTTTTGTATTTTGTCTAATACGTCCTTTCATTATATGAAGTCATAAAGATATTCTGTATTTTCTTTTCATTAACAATGTGAAAAATTTGCTTTTTGCATTCGGATCTTTAAGTCACACAAGATTTAGTTTCATTTATTATATAAGAAAGAAATTATTTTGTTTTCATGTAGAAAATCAATGGTACCAGCACCATTAATAGACCATTCTTTTTCCAATGATTGATATGGTTACCTCTATCAAAAACTTAGTACTTAGATTACAATGTGAATGTACTTAATACCACTGAACTGTGCATATAATTATAGTCAAACTGGAAATTTTTATTTTATGTACATTTTAGAAGTAAAAACATACATGCATATCTGATCACGGGCCTATGTGATGGCTCTCTGAACCATTCTGAATCATATATGTTGTTTTATGTTAATATTAAAATGCATATACATTTTCTGCATCAATATTAAAGTTAATTTATTACATCATTTAAAAATTTTATTATATTCAATTTCAGATGTATGTGTAGTCAACAATTCTATAAGCAAAAGAAGGAAAAGATATACTATATTAAAAAATGTTTGTATAATATGACACAAGTTGCCTTTTAAAGTAGGTTTTTCATGGTACCTATCTACTAGTGATTGTTAATATTCTAAGCCATATTTGGTTTGAATATGAATGTGTGTGTATACACACACACATTTATATTATATAATTACAATTGAATGCAACAGATCTTAAAGAAACAAACTATGCAAATAAATATGTTTTGGGGTTTTGCTTTGCATCAGATAAAACAAAGAACTTAGTTTCTTTGGTTAAACTTAATAAGGAATATTCTTTTGAGAGTTGAATCTCCCAAGTTTGGTACATATTTTAATATATCAATTAATGTTTGTTACCATTGTTTCATTTTGAGTTGTGTCTTTTGACAATGTTTCATAGGTTGGTTTTCCCAATAAAGAAGCTTTACTTAGTTCATTTTTCTTCAGTCTTGATGATAAACTTTTCATAGCATTATTGGCTTTTTGTACAATTTATTCAAAGCTTGTAATAATTGTGCTCATCCCACTCAGCTTTCAGGCTATCCTTCTCATTTGATTTAATTGAAAATAGAATTGTGTGATAATACTAATGATTGTATCTGTCAGATTCTCTGAGCAAGTCACTGAGCTCCTTGTTTTTCTTGATTTCCTAGTAATGTGCTCTTTTATATCCTGCTGCATGAAGCTAAGGCACTAGGTTTATAGTTTCTGTTGAGCTTCAGGGTTTTATTTTTTCTGGGATGATATAGTTTCCACACTGGAGCCCATAAGGTAAGGAGAAAAGGTTCAAGCTCAAATGTGTTAAAATTACTATGAATGTTGATGTAAAAGGTAACCTCTACTTGTTTTTGCTGTGATGTTTAGATATATTTATCTCGTTCTATGTAAAAGGAGATGGGAGTTTTTGTCAATTTTAATTCCATTGATTTAATAGATGATTTGGGGAGAATTACCATCTTCACAATATTTTTTCATTAATAATCATGGCAACACGCTACATTCGCTCAGATAATTTTTATGTTCTTTCATATCATTTATCATTTTGTAACTTTTCCATAAAGGTCTCAGATATCATATGTTAGATAAATTATTCCCAAGTGCCATATGGTTTCATAATTCATGACAGACAATTGATTTAAAAGTTGATAAATATAACTGAAATGATGGTTTAAAGAAAGAAAAATATAGTTATTTATTTATACTAGTATAGTTCAAAATGTTAGCTTTATATGTACTGTTTTGGTCATACCTACATTTATCATACCTACATACCATCCATGCCTCATTTCCTTATTTTTAAATATTTGTTTGCATTTCTTAAACATACTGAAAATGGAAAGTTGTTGCTATCACGAAAAACAATGTTCAATGTATGAAACCCATTAAAATAGATAAATAACCAACAAAATTAAGGTGACAAACCCAACTGTTTTTCTCTTAAAACCAAAGTTTGTGCCATTGGTGTAGTTTTGAATATACTGGTTTATATGAATACAAAACATTCATGGGACTTTAATGAAGTAGTAGCTGGTTGTCTGATTTTGTTACAAATGCACCTATTGGTTACTGACTTTTAAAAATATATATTCAATATACATGCTGACATGAGTACTTACTCTCTGCCAGTCACTCCTAGACATTTTGCTAATTTAATCATCATAGCAACTCTATGGGGCCAGATATTATAAATTGTTTGATATAAAAAATTTTGTTACACACTTTCATGAGAATAACTATGTGCCTTTGAGTCCACTGTATAGAAACAACAATAATTGGCAAAATTAATTCCCATGGAAATTTTTGCTTTTTCTGATGATTATACTGCATAATTGGGATCGAAAGGTATTTCTTTTCTACTAAGGAGCATTATTACACTCTCTAACCTTTCTCTTCAGTCTCTTATGTCAAGATAATGAATAATAGTTTCTTGTACATCTAAAATAACACTGGAGCTGCCACTTTGGTTGATGATTGGATAATTCTTTTGTGTCTCTTATCCCCTTCTCTCTCTAATACTGTAGAAAACACTGATGACAGTTATAAATACTTCCCCTCAGAACTTTCTTCTTCATATTAGAATTCTTCTGATTGGAAACAAAAGTAATTAAATGTTAAAGAATGTGTGACTCTACTTTTCTTTCCCTTTTGCCTAAAGACTTCAGAAAATGCCAAGGATTTTTTCTTTGCTTATTTACATTTGGCTTATACGCAAACTCAAACTATTCCAACTTCCGTATGACTTTTGCATAGGCATAGATTTAGGTATACATCTATATATAAATATTTAAATACATATTTACATATGTATATGTATGTATATATAAAATTTACTTCCAAATTTCTAAGATCTTCTCTCTTCCAGGGAGGGAAATGAACTGTCCACATTTCAAAAAATGATCATTCCTGGTTTTTCTTGTTATTTTCCTTAACATCTTCAAACATAAGACAAGATTAATTTAAAGTATTGTTATGCTGAAAACCAAAAGATTTTACTTGTTTCTGTTTTACTTGGATATGTATTAAAGAAAAACATCACCAGATTTTTGTTGTTGTTGTTGCTTGGTCTTGTGTGTTTTTTTAAGTGATTATTTAATAGTTTTTATTCTTGGTTTTCTTTATCCCTATTGTTAAAAGTAAAATCATTTTTATTGTAATGTTTGACTTTTTTGTCATAGACCACTGAAGCCTCTATCCAAACATGTAACTACTAGTCTAACAGATCATATTTAAGGATGATGTAAAAACATATTTTTCCATCTTGAATACTTCCATGTATTCAAAAAGAATAATCTTGATCTCTTTCCTTAAACAGTTTATGAAAGTTATTACTTCATTCTGATTCATATAATTTCATTAATCTTTATATAGAAAGGAACCAAGCACAAATTCTAGTTAGTGTTTACATTTTCATTGTCTATTTCTTCGGCATTTTGCAACCTAAAGTCTATTAATCAAATATATTTGTTCACAGTATGTACTATATATTTTGGCATTATTCCTAATCATCTTCTCCCCAGTCCAAGTATCTGCTTCCTTGTCACTGTCAGTCAGTTGTGGTTTCTGTGAAATGCAGTTTGTTTGACATAGTTCTACTTTTAATTTAGGTTACTTTCTAAATCTGAAGTGTGAACAGCACCTTCTGTTCTTATACATTCTCCCTAAAACAAATATCTAAATTATTATATTTAAACTAAAAGGGCAAAATCTGCACTTTACTAATAAGTACATAAAGTTTCCAGATGGTTTTATTAGCATCTTAAACATTCTGGGTTTGATGGGGTAGTTATGTCTGAAACATAAACATCAATTACATCTCCTGTCATGAAACTATTAAGGATGACCAAATTTCCTCAGCATTGATTGGTGCCTGTTCGATTCTCGGAAGCATCTGATTTTGTAATTGGCACCTGCTTTTGATTCTGCAAGAACTCCCAACAGCATAATAGTTTCCAAATGAAACAGAAATATTATATATTTTAACAAAAAGTATAAAATTTATTTTTTGGAAATTGTAATATTCTTATTCTATTTCAGATATCCTAATAAATAAACTTGAAAGACAGTCAAGGTCACAAGGCCTGCAACTCTTAGGCAAGTTCTAGTGCTGAACTGCATTCACAGCCATTGGACTTGGGGGTTATAAAACCTACTGAGACACCAGCTGGTACAACTAAAGGAATCCTTATGCCACCCCTTCCCCAACCCCAGGCTGCACAGACTATGGCTCCAAAAGAGACTCTGCCTTCTGGTTATGAAGAGGAGAAGGAAGAAGAAAGAGGATTTTGTCTTGCATCTTGGAGACCATCTTAGCCATAACAGGATAAGGCACCATGCAGAGTTGCAAGGCCTTTCTAAGCCCTAGCTTCTGGATAACACTTCTAGACACACCCTATGTGTGGAAATACCTGCACTGAGGAAACTCAAAGGGAACCTGCTGCCTTGAAGGGAAGAACACAGTTCCAGGATGGAACTGGGGCCCTGAATAACCAGCAGGAATACCTAGGTAGTATGGCATGGGACTTGGGTGAGACTGAGACTTGCTGGCTTTAGGTCAGACTCAGCACATACCCAGCTGTGATGGCTACAGAAAGAGACACCATCTGCTAGAGAAAATTGGAGGGGAAAGTAAAGGGGACTTTGTTTGGCACCTTAGGTCCCACCTCGGCCACAAGGGTGGAGAAAAGCAAGCAGGTTCTTGAGGTCTCTGATTCTAGGCCTTAGATGTTGAACAGCATTTCTGGACTTGCCAGGGACCAAAAGGGATGCACCGCCCTGAACAATGAATCCCAGGCTAGGCAACACTCACTGCAAACTGACTGAAAAGACCTTGGGCCTTAAAGGAATATCAATGGTAGCCTGGCAGTACCCCTAATGGGCCTATGGTGGTGGTATCCACGATGTGAGGCTTTTCTGCCTGTGAAAAGGCAGGGAGATGAGTGGGATAGACTGTGTCTCATGGTTTGAGTGCTATTTGAGCCACAGTATAATAGTACACCAGGTAGACTTCTAATATTTTTGACTCCTGTCCCTGGCTTCTGGACAGCACCTCTGGATCTGTCTGGGGCCTGTGGGAATTTGCCACCCTAAAGGGAAGAACCAAGCATGGCTGGTTTTGCGACCTGCTGATTGTACAGTCCCAGGGACTTGAGCAAGCATAAGTGGAAGCCAGGTAGTAGTTACAGAGGGCCTTGGGTGAGACCCAGGGCTTTGTTGTCTTCAGGCCTGGCCCAACACAGTCCCAGAGAATTCTTCCAGATCTTAGTTAAGACCATCAAGGCAGTACCTCTATTAGTCTGCAAGAATCACAGTGCTACTGGGCTTAGGGTAACTAATGCAGATGTGACTTACATCACAACATCCAAGTCCTTTCAAATGCCTGGAAGCCTTCCCAAGAAGGAAGGGTATAAACAAGCCAAGACTGCAAAGATTACAATGAATACCTAATTCTTCAATGCCCACACATGGAGGAACATCCTCAAATATCAAGACCAGCCAGGAAATCATGACCTAACCAAATGAACTAAATAACTCACCAGGTCCCAGTCCTGAAATAGTAGAGATATGTGAATTTTCAGACAGAGAACTAAAAATACCTGCATTGAGGAAACTCAAAGAAAATCAGGATAACACAGAGAGGGAACTTAGAATTATATCAGATAAATCTAATGAAGAGATTGAAATAATTTTATAAAAATCAAACAGAAATTTTTGAGATTAAAAAATGCAATTGACATGTGGAAGAATGCATCAAAGTCTCCTAATAGTGGAATTGATCAAGCATAAGAATTAGTGAGCTTGAAGACAAGGTATTTGAAAATACACAAAGGAGATAAAAGAGAAAAGAATCAAAAACAGTGATGTGCACACCTACAAGATCTAGGAAATAGCCAGAGGAGGCAGAGAAAGGGATAGGAGTAGAAAGTTTATTCAAAAGAATAATAACAGAATTTCCCAAACATAGAGTAAGATATCAACATCCAAATCCAAGGAAATGATAGGGCACCAAGCATTTTTAATCCAGAAAAGACAACTTCAAGGCATTTAATAATCAAATTTCCAAAGCTCATGGATAAAGAAAGGATCCTAAAGCAGCAAGAGAAAAGAAACAAATAAAATACAATAAACCACCAATACATTTGGCAACAGACTTTTCATTGGAAACTTTACAGGCTAGGAGATAGTGGGGTGACATATTTAAATTACTGAGGGAAACAAAACACTGTCCCCCTAGAATAGTATATCTACTGAAAATATCCTTTAAGCATAAAGGAAAACTAGACTTTCCCGAACAATGATGGATTATATCCACACCAGACCTGTCCTACAAGAAATGCTACAGGGAGTACTTTGGACAGAAAGAAAAGAATGTTAATGAGCAATAAGAAATCCTCTGAAGGTACAAAACTCAATAGTAAGTACACAGAAAAACACAGACTAGACCATTATAACACTAATTTTGTGATGTAAACTATTCATATCTCGAGGAAAATTACTAAAAGATTGCAATAACTTTTCAGACATAGTACAAAAACACATGAATAGAATCACAGAAAGTTAAAGACTGGATACAAAGTTAAGGGATAGAGTTTTTCCTAGTTTTATTTTTGTTTATTTATGCAAAGAGTCCTAAGTTGTTATCAGCTTAAAGTAATGTGTTACAAGATAGTATTGGCAAGCCTCATGGTAACCTCAAATTAAATAACATTCAACAGATAAACAAAAAGAGAAAAGCAAGATATCAAGCATACAGCCAGAGAAAATCACTATCACTGAAAAGGAAAAATGGAAAGAAGGAAGAAAAAAAACAAAATAAATAACAAAATGGCAGGAATAAGTCCTTAGTTATCAATAATAACATTTAATGTAAATAAACTGAACTTTAATTGAAATACAGAATGGCTGAATGGATTTTTTAAAAAAAGGAAAGAACCAATCATCTGTTGACTATAAGAAACATACTTCTCCTATAAAGATACACATAGACTGAAAATAAAGGAATAAAAAAGATATTCTATGCCAATGGAAAACAAAAAGAGAAGTAGCTATACTTATCTCAGACATAATAGATTTCTAGAAAAAAACTATCAGAAGAGACAATAGAGATCACAAAATATGTCCAAGGGGTCAATTCAGCAAGAAGATATATCAGTTGCAAATATACATTCTCTCTACACTGGAACATCTAGATATATAAAGCAAATGTTATTAGACTGAGAGAGACAGAGACAGAGAAAGAGAGAGATCGACTCCAATATAATAATAGCTGGAGACTTCAACAACCCACTTTCACCATTGGTCAGATCTTCCAGACAGAAAATCAACAAAGAAACACTGGATTTAATCTGCACTATGGACCTTATGGACCTAACAGGTACAGAACGTTTTACCCAACAGCTACAGAATATACATCTTTTGCTTAGAACGTGAATTGTTCATAGGGATAAACCATATGTCAGGTGACCAAACAAGTCTTAAAACATTCAAAAACATTGAAATCATCTTTTTTGACCACAATAAAATAAAACTAGAAATGAATAACAAGAGGAATTTTGGAAACTATATAAATACATGGAAATGAAACCATATGCTCCTGAGTAACCAGTGAGTCAATGAAGAAATTAAAAAGAAAATCGAAAAATTTCTTGAAACAAATGATAATGGAAACAAAATATACCAAAACCTATGGGATATGTTGAAATCAATACTAAGAGGGAAATTTATAGCTAGAAGTGCTTACATCAAAAAAGAGGAAAAACTACAGAAAACAACCTAATGATATACATTAAAGAACTAGAAAGCAAGAGCAAATCTAACCTAAAATTAGCAGAAGAAAAGCAGTAACAAAAACTAGAACAGAAATCAATGAATTTGAAATGAAGAAAACCATACAAAAGATCAACAAAAGAAAATAACCTCTTCAGCCAGACTAAGGAAAAAAGACAAGGCCCAAATAAGTAATATCAGAGCTATAAAAGGAGACATTACTTTGGATACTGAAGAAATTCAAAGGGTCATTAGTGGTTATTATGAGCAACTACATGGTATTAGACTGGAAAATCTTGGAGAAATTAATATATTCCTAGACATATGCAATCTACCAATAGTAAACCATGAAAAAAAATTCAAAACTTGAACAGAACAATAACAAATAGCAAGATCAAAGGCACAATAAAAAGTCTCCCAGCAAAGAATAGCCCTGTACCCAATGGCTTCAATGTTGAATTCTACCAAATCCTATAGAATAACTAATATTAATCCTACTCAAATGATTTCAAAAAACAGGAGGAGGGAATATTTCCAAACTCTACAAGACCAGTATTACCCTAATATCAAAACCAAAGATACATCAAAAAAAAAAAAAGAAGAAAAGAAAAAAAGAAAACTATAGGCCAATATCCATGTGAATATTGATGTAAAAAATCCTCAACAAATACAACCATATTGAATTCAACAACACATGAAAAAGGTCATTCATCACGAATAAACAGGATTTATTTCAGAGATGGAAGGATGGTTCAACATACACAAATCAATTAATGTAAAACATGATGTAAAGAAAATGAAGAACAAAAATTATATGATCATTTCAATTGATGCTGAAAAGACATTTGATACATTTCAACATCCCTTCATGACAAAGACTCTCAAAACACTGGGTAAAAAAGTAACATACCTTAACATAATAAAAGTCATATACAAGAGAATCACAGGTAGCATCATACTAAATAGGAAAACACTGAAACCCTTTCCTCTAAGATCTGGAACATGACAAGGATGCCCACTTTCATCACAGTTATTCTATATAGTAATAAACGTCCTAGCTAAAGCAATCAGACAAAAGAATGATATAAAGGACATCCAAACTGGAAAGAAAGAAATGAAATTATCCTTGTTTACAGATGATATGATCTTACATTCAGAAAACCTTAAATAATATACCAAAACTATTAGAACTGATAAACCAATTCAGTAAGGTTGCTGCATATGAAGTCAACACACAAAAATCAGTAGCATATATGTATGCCAACAGCAAACAATCTGAAAAGGATATCAAGAAAGCAATATCCTTTACAATAGCTGCAAATATAACAAATACTTAGGAATTAATCAAATAAGTGAAGTATCATTATAATAAAGAGATAAAACACTGAAGAAAGAAATCAAAGAGACACACAAAAAAGGGAAAACATTCCATGTTTGTAAAAGGGAAAAATCAATATTTCTAAAATGTTCATACTACCCAAAACAATCCATAGATTTAGTGCAATCCCTGTCAAAATTTCAATGCCATTCTTTGCAAAACAGAAAAAAATCCTAATAGTTTTATATAGAACTACAAAACACTTGTAATAGCCAAAGCTATCCTAAGTAAAAAGAACAAAACTGGAGGAATCGTATTACCAGGCTTCAAATTATACTACAGAGCTATAGTAACCAAAATGGCATGATACTGACATAAAAGCAGATACAGATCAGTTAAACAAAATAGAGAACCCAAAAATAAATTCATACATCTACAGTGAACTCATTTTTGACCAAGGTACCAAGAATATACATTGGGGGTGAACAGTCTTTTCAATAAATAGTGCTAGGAAAACTAGATTTCCTTATGCAAAAGAATGAAGCTAGAGCCCTATCTCACACCGTATACAAAAAGCAAATCAAAATGGATTACAGACTTAAATCTAAGACCTCAAACAATGAAACTACTACAAGAAAACACTGGAGAAACTCTGCAGGACATTGTACTGGGCAAAGATTTCTTGAGTAGTAACCCGTGACCACAGACAATGAAAGCAAAATGGACAAATGGAATCACATCAACTTGAAAGACTCTGCATAGCAAAAGAAACAATCAACAAACTGAAGAGACTTTCCATAGATTGGGAGAAAATAATTGCAAACTACTCATCTGACAAGGGATTAATAGCCAGAATAAATAAGGAGCTCAAACAACTGTATAGGAAAAAAATCTAATAATTGTATTAAAAATGGACAAACGACCTGAATAGATATTCCTCCAAAGAAGAGATGCAAATGGAAAACAGATATATAAAAGGGTGCAGAACATCACTGATCATCAGAGAAAGGCAAATCAAAACCACAATGAGATATCACCTCAAGTTGAAATAAATGGCTTTTATCCAAATGTTAGTCAATAGCAAATGCTGGAGAGGATGTGGAGAAAAGGGAACCCTCATACACTGTTGGTGGGAATGTAAATTAATACAGCCACTATGGAGAACAGTTTGGAGGTTTCTTAACAAACTAAAATAGAGCTACCACATGATCCATCAATCCCAGTACTAGGTATATACCCCAAAGAAAGGGAAATCAGTATATTGAAGAGATAGCTGCACGTCCATGAATATTGTAGCACTATTCACAATAGTCAAGGTTTGAAACCAAACTAAACACCCATCAACACATGAATTAATAAAGAAAATGTGGTACGCATACACAATGGAGTACTATTCAGCCATTAAAAAAATAATGTAATCCTGCCATTTGCAACAACATGAATGGAACTGGAGGTCATTATATTAAGTTAAATAAGCCAAGCACAGAAAGACAATTTTCACATGTTCTAATTTATTTCTTGGAGCTAAAAATGAAAATAATTGAACTCATGGAGATAGAGAGTAGAAGGATGGTTACCAGAGCCTACAAAGAAGAGCGTGAGTATAAAGGGAAAGAGAGATCATTAAGGGGTACAAAAAATAGTAGGAAAAAACTGAATGAGACTATTATTTGCTAGAACAATAGGGTGACTATAGTAAAAAAATTAATCATTTAAAAATAACTAAAAGCATATCATTGGATTGTTTATAATGCTAAGGATAAATGCTTGAAAGGATTGATACCCCATTTACCCTTGTAATTACAGTGCAGTGCATGCCTGTATTAAAATATCTCATGTAACCCAGAAATATATACACCTAATATGTACCCACCAAAATTTAAAAATTTTAAAAATCTACAACATAAAAACATAATTTTGAAAAATATGTAAGCTTGTCATTAATATATTATGGATACAGGCAATCATACAAATATAATATCAACATATTAATAGTGATACACTCTAAATGGTGATAACTTTAAAATAAAATTTGCAATATTTTCTATATTGCCATAAACGAACATGCCCTAGAGAGTTTTAAAAATTATTAAATATGAACAAAAACCCACAAAAGTCATCAGCTAACAATTTTGCAATTTATCTCAAAATAATAAAAGCTATTTATGACTAACCAACAGCCAATATTATACTGAATGGGCAAAAACTGGAAGCATTCCCTTTGAAATCTGGCACTAGACAAGGATGCCCTCTCTCACCTCTCCTATTCAACACATAGTATTGGAAGTTCTACCCAGAGCAATCAGGCAAGAAAAAGAAATAAAATGTATTCAAATAGGAAAAGAGGAAGTTAAATTGTCTCTATTTGCAGAATACATGATAGTGTACCTAGAAGACCCCATCGCCTCAGCCCAAAAACTCCTGAAACTGATAAGCAACTTCAGCACAGTCTCAGGATACAAAATCAATGTGCAAAAATCACAAGCATTCCTATACACCAATAACAGACTTTAAGAGAGCCAAATCAAGAACGAACTGCCATTCACAATTGCTACAAAGAGAATAAAATACCTAGGAATACAACTAATAAGGAACGTAAGGGACCTCTTCAAGGAGAACTGCAATTTAATTAATAATTAAATCAAATTTGTAATTTAACAATTAAAAGCTTAAAATTTTGTTTCTTGAATAATTAAGCAAAAAACTCTTTCCATGGCCCCCATGTCTGTTGAATAAATAAATATGAATTACTCACCAAATTGCCATAATATTACTTATTTCTGATCTTGGAAAATTACTGTCCCTACAAAAAGAATGTTATAAAATTGCCACAGCATCACACAGAGCAATCTAAATTTTAGTAGTGAAACATTTTCTTAGGTTTAAGGTCAGTTTCTTGTGGCTAAAAGGAGAACTGCTCTGAAGTTTCAGAAGTCTTGTTTTGACACTGACTCAAATAAGGCAAGTTACTAAAACAAACTTCATATTTGAGGAATATTAGCTAAGAACCTATTAACCACTCCTGTATCAACCAAGAATGAATGCACTAGGCAATGGTTTTTTAGCTACAGAATGAAGCATGTATTTCATATTGCTGATATAAGAAACACCTTCTAGCTGATAATATCCTATGAATAATAAAACTGAGTAGTGGGTCATTTGAAATTTTGAATTAGCATAACATTACTTTCTAATGTTCACTATTAAAAAACATTGTCTTCCACTGTAACAAAAAATGTAGAAACAAACATTTTTACAATTTTAATAATATTGAGCAGAGACTGATATATGAAGAAATGATTTCATACTTGTCTGATTGAGGGGTACATTTCTAGAAACGTTTTAGGAAACAACACATTAAAATTAAAAAGCACATCTTTAATGACTCAGCCACTCAACTTCTCAGCATTTACACTAGAGAGACATGTCCCCTAGGAGGAATGCATAAAAAAGTTTAATTACTTGCTTTGTTTACTTTTGCATTGATATTTCTAGTAATGACAACAGGATACAAGCTATATGTCCATCAATATGGTATATCACAGTATATCATTAACACTTTATAGTAACTAATAAGTTTGTGTTTGATATACGCATGTTGATTTGTAAATATAATCAAGATAACATGTCAAAGAATAAAAAATAAGTGAATGATGTATACAAATTATGTTTTAATACATCATCCAATGTATGCTAAAGACAAATAAAGCTGTAAATCCATGATACATGTCTGGTGTATCAGCTCGAGCAAGGGAAAGAGCATGGTAAGTAATGTTCAAGGAAGATTTTAGCCTTATCTTTAAATTGATTGTTTTAAATGAGAATATATTAATATATGCACATGTATTATGTGTGATTTGAATTTAATAGTACATAACTAAAGTAATGACATTTTTTCAATTTACACAGGCACTGATTTATATATAATACGAGCCTCAACATGCTTTAAATATATTTAAAGTACCTGCATTAAAGAAAATACAAAACTATTGTGAGGGTCATGGTACAATACATGAACTCTGTTTTTTGAAATACAGATATTTTTATATGATTTCCATTATCCTGAAATTAATTAAAATTAAATTCCTCTTATTTGGAGGTACAGAAATGAATGTCTCAATGACAGATTAAATTTCCATTGAAAGAAGAAAAAGACGAAATACTAAAGCATATGTGTCAAAAGAGAATCAGTGGTGACATGCACTCTCATACTTCAAAACATCAAAAAATAAGGAACTGAACACAACAAAGTAGAAAGTCTAGATATATGTATGAATAACTAAGAATATAGACCATTACAAAGATGAACTTTCAAATGTGTTGGAAAGGATAAAGTATTTCAAAATGGTTTGCAGAAAAGTAAACATATATTTGAAGAAAAAATTTAGAATAGCACCTCATACCTTACAACAAAGTACAATTTATTTAAAATTTTAAAGATGAAAAGTAATCTGAAAACAATAAAATTTAATGTAAGTGACTATTAACTGTTATTTGGATCAAGAGCACATTTTAAAATATTAGAACAGGTATAGAAACATAAAGGGAAAATAAATTTGTTTAGGTAAGAAAAAATTGGTTTATATATGAAAAAATATACAAAAGACAAGCAGTAGGCAAAGAATTGCAATCCTTAATATATGTAAAGCTTTTACAAACAGGAAATGCCAAAAAACAAGAAATTGCCTTATTTTTAAAATATAGATAAATTATTGTGCGGAGGAGACACTATGGACCTTGAAAACCTGGCAACAGAGTTATTTATATAGCCATATATATCCGTAATATATCCATATTTTACTATAAGTATTTAAGGTATACAATATGACATTTTTATATACATAGTGAAATAATAGTCAAGCAAATTAACATATCTATCTTCTTGCCTAGTTATCCTTTTGTGTGTGTGCTAAGAGCACCAAAAATCTACTTTCTTGGCAAATTTCCAGTGTATAATATAATAGGATAAACATAGTCCTTACACTGTACCTTAGATCTCCAGACTTGTTTATTCTGTATAACTACAACTCTGTACCCTTTGTCTTATATCTCCTCATTTCCTACAACTCCCCTATCCCTGGTATGATTATATTATCTTTGCATTTCACTTTATTTTTATATTCCACATATAAGTGAGATCATGCACTATTTTTCTTTCTCTGTCTGGCTTATTTCACTTAGTGTAATGTCTTCCTACTTCACCCATGCTGTCATAAATGGTAGGATCGATTTCTTTTTTAAGGCTGAATAATATTCCATTATGTATATTATAATTTATTTATCCGTTCATTAATCAACAGAAATTTGTTTCCATATTTTGGCTATTGTGAATAGTGTTACAATTAACATGGGAATATAGACACCTCTTTAATATTCTGGTTTCATTTTCTTTGGGTACATACACAGAGGAATTGCTCGGTCATTTGGTAGTAATAGTGACAGGAGGAAGGGAAATTCTGAGCAGAAGAGGGTAGGTCCCGGGCTAGGGCCCCATCCTTAAGCTCGGAACTGTGGCCCAAAGTGAGAACTTAAATACTTGTTTATCCACTTGAATGCTGCCTTTTTAAAAACAACTCATAGCCTGTCCTATCTCCAACCCTGTGCCCAAAAAAACCCAAGGCTCATATGGCAGAGAGAGGAGAAGCAGCTGGATGCCAGAGACTATGGTTGGCCATCAGGGATAAGTGGCTTGATTTCAGAGGGAGAGTGATGGCATAGTTTCAGAAAGGAGTCCAGTTAGGGAAGGTTGGATTTCAGGGGAAGATTACTTTCCTGCTCCATCCTCTTTTTAGAGGATGAGAGCCACATTCACTGGCAATAAAATCCCCCATATTTACCATCTTCAATTCATTCATGCAAACTCATTTTTCATGGACACTGGACAAGACCTTGGAGGCATGAGTATAGGTGTAAAAGGCTGTCACACTGATCCTCCACTGAGCTATTAACACTTAAGCAATCTGCAGGCAAAAAGCTAAAAAAGCACTGACTGTAACACTCTATGTGGGGCTTCTGGAGTCACAGAAATTCTGCCACCACCAGACACTGCTGCAGGGCCAGTATGAAGTTCATTCCTGCTGGTGCCCAAAAGGCCATGCCCTGGCTCCTGTACTTGCTCACCTGCATGCTCCTCCTCCTGTGAGGGGTTGATAGCTGTAGGCTGAGTGACCGCTGTAATGCTGTAATGAGGCTCATATAAGGGTCAGAGAAATATCCTACATCAGAAGTTCTATTTTTAAATTTTGAGGAACCTCCATACTGTTTTCCATAATGGCTGCCTGTGGGAGTTCAGTCAGAATGGTGGGAGAATTTGTAAAATTATAGGAAATAGTCACAGACCTTCTTGGAAGGTTGGGGATGTTTCATAGCTTCAGTAAAAGATTTGGTTGAGGGTAGCCTAATCCTCTTCACCTTGAGTTAATAGCAGAAAAGCAAACAACAAGGGAATGTGGGAGAGTTTATCTAAATAACTTGTTTACTTAAGTGGTCCTAAAACTAACCTTTAATCTTTTGCCAGCAGGATGGCTCTCTCACAGGAAGGGCAACCAGGTTACTCTCTAGTGGTGTTGACTCAAAGCCTTTGTCATTGACTGTGGGCTGAATAAATGCAGAGAGGGCCAGTGAGTCAAGGCCACCATGGCTGATACAACTCTTTTGGTTAGCAGCCTGGTACCCTGGTTCACTCTTTCACTAAATATTGGTATCTGAGTATGTTATTCATCCATCATGCAGCTGGGGTCTGCAAGATGGACCCCAGCAGCTGACAATGGTGTACCAATTTATATTCATATCAACAGTGTACCAATTTACATTTTATACCCTTGCCAACACTTGTTTTATCTTTTTTTTAAATAAAAGCCATCCTAAGAGGACTGAAGTGATATCTCGTTGTGGTTTGAACTTGCATTTCCCTGATGATTATTAACATAGACCTCCTTTCCATATACTTGCTTGTCATTTTTACATCTTCTTTGAAGAAATGTCTATTTAAATTCTTTGTCCGTTTTACAACCGGGTTATTTGGTAGGTTTTTTTTTATTGAGTTGTATGAATTTCTTATATAATTTAGATTGTAAGGCCTTATCAGATGTATGATTTGCAAATTTGCAAACTACAAATTCACATTTTTAAAAATAAATGACATTGAAGGGAAAATACTCTTGCACCTTGAAAACCTGGCAGCAGAATTATTATGCAGGGACATGTGGGCAAAGACCAGCCTTGCTTCTTCCTTTTGCTGAGGTAGTGTCCTTGTTAGCACTGAATTTTATGCAAGAAACAAAAATGATCTATGTGCATTCATTTAAACAGATACACATGAATTACTAAGGTATATTCTTCTGATATAGTGATATCAACTTCTAGTATAGAAGAGCAATGGTATAGAAATTATTCAACTATTGTATTTAAAAGAAAAAATCATAGTATGGAAAGTGTCATTGGCAGATGAATACATAATTAGGAAAGAAGCGCCCAGGGAAATTCAACCCAACATATTCTTTCTCTAATTCTGCTCTATCTAGTCACCTCATTTCTACTGAATTTATCTTTCCTGGCTAAATAGATGCTGAATTAAAATGGATCTGCTCTGTCTGTCTGCTACTCAATAAGCCATCTGAAATTCTGCAGTTAAAGAGATAGGCTTCTTGCCAATATACTTCAGCAATATGTTATAAAAGGAGGTTTATTTGGTAAGGAAGTTGTCTCAGTAAGATTCACCCACTCTTCTCTTACATGTAACCAGTTAGGCGTTGTGGACAATTATAGACAAATGAGTCAAAGTTGACAGAGTCTAAGCATCCGTTTCTGGATTCCTTTATTGTCATTTCTAAAGTTACTGTGTATGGGAGAATGGTTCGTGAATTTTAACATGCATAGACTCCCCTGGATGGTTGATTAGAATACAGAGGACCAAGAGTTTGCATTTGTAATACATTCCCAAATGTTGCTGATGCTACACATCATCAAGTTGATATTAGCAACTGTTGCTTGTACTGAAACAACACTTTGAAACCATTTAATGTAGGACCCTCCAAAGGGATTTGGAACCCTCAGGATTCAAACTGCAGCTCAGCTATATCTAATGGCTACATCTTATTACTACACTAGGTTAGATAATGCTAGCTTGATAATCACTTTCTACATAGGTAGGTGTTGAACTTTCAGGTATGGAGAAGAAAAACCTATAGTTGGGAATGTTTTCATTTTCCCTGACTCTGGTTTCCCTGGGAAAAAATCAAACAACAACAACAAAACCAGCAAGTGAGGCAGCAATTCTCCTGAAAGCAAAAAATAAAAAAGTTTAATTTTTTTTTCTTTCCATATTCTAAGTCTTTTTAAAAAATGTTTACTTTAAGTTCTGGGTACATGTACAGATCAAGCAGGATTGTTACATAGGTATTCACATGCCATGGTGGTTTGCTGCCTCCATCCTCCTGTCATCTACATTAGACTCCTAATGTTATCCTTCCCCAATCTCCCCACCCCTTGCTATTCCTCCTCTAGCCCCCAATCCCCAAACAGACTCCAGTGCATAATGTTCCCCTCCCTGTGTCCATGTGTTCTCATTGTTTAGCACTCACTTATGAGTGAGAACATGCAGTGTTTGGTTTTCTGTTCTTGTGTCAGTGTGCTGAGAATGATGATTTCCAGATTTATTCATGTCCCTGCAAAGGACATGAACTCATCCTTTTTTATGGCTGCATAGTGTTCCATGGTGTATATGTGCCACATTTTCTTTATCCAGTCTATCACTGATGGGCATTTGGGTTGGTCCCAAGTCTTTGCTATTGTAAACAGTGCCACAATAAACATATGTGTGTATGTGTCTTTATAACAGATTGATTTATAATCCTTTGGGTATATACCCAGTACTGGGATTGCTGGGTCAAATGGTATTTCTATTTCTAGATCCTTGAGGAATCACCCCACCACCTTCCACAATGGTTGAACTAATTTACACTCCCACCAACAGTGTAAAAGTATTCCTAGTTTTCCACATCCTCTCTGGCATCTGTTGTCTTCAGATATTTTAATGATCACCATTCCAACTGGTGTAAGATGGTATCTCAGTGTGGTTTTGATTTGCATTTCTCTAATGACCAGTGATGATGAGCATTTTGTTGGCCACATGTATGTCTTCTTTTGAAAAGTGTCTGTTTATATCTTTCACCCACTTTTTGATGGGGTTGTTTTTTCTTCTTGTATATTTAATTACTACTTTAAGTGTGAGCAATTTTATTTTGATATGTAGTGGTTTTTTTTTTTTTGCTTTTTTCACTTTCCCATCTGCAATAGAGCTTTGATTGTAGAACTCTAAATTGGTGCCAATTCGTAAGTTTGAAGAACAAATAAATGGCATTTAGAGGACATAAATTTCTTCTTGGATCAGGTGTCTCAAAAATAGAAAGTTACAATATTGTTTTCTACATTATATAACATTGGGAAAATAGATTTAAAACTTTTTCTTTGAATTCTCTTTTAAAACTATGGAAGTAAATATGCACATACCATGTTCTATAACCCTGGGGTGAGCTACTTTTATTCATTAGCAGGATAATACATAATTACCAAAATGATTAAAGTAGGCTCAAAATAAATCACTGGACGTGTCAAATAGCTCATTTCTCTATTTCAGACATAGCTTTTGTGTAAAGAAGATGGCCTACTGACTCAGAGCCAACAGATATAAGGAGGAGGGTATAGTTGGCAATGTAGTTGACTTCATCAATGCTAGGATCTTGATACTGTTTTTTCTTTTCCTTGAGATATTTTAAAGTCTCAGCTTGAGGAAATGGCTTTCAACTAAGGAGGCACAAAAATCTTAGAACTTCTCTCCCTTTCCCCTTTGTTTAGTAATGTTAGGGAAATGTTGTACATGATTAAACAGACCTAGGTCAGGTGTAGGGATAATAAATGGGCAGATTTGACAAGAGCGTAAATCTATTGTACTTGAAAACCTAAGGGGAAACCATAAGGGAAGATAAAAGACTGCCCTTGTGCTGGAAGTCAGTGTAGTAGAGCATGAAAAAGAAGCCTGACATGCTGCCAGGTCATGTTTCTCCATTCTTGTGAATGGCCAGATCTAACTAGAGAGTTTGGGGCTGCTTTTTATCTTCAGACATATGGTGTTTGACTAATGATGATGAAGAGATTGACTTGACATGCACAATTTGAAGTCAATTCCAGGACACTTTGGGCAAGAATTAACAACAGCAACAGCAGCAGCAAACAGAAACTACTAAAATTTCAAATAAAGGAATATATTAGACATATGGTTTGCTATGACAATAGGACATATCAAAGTTAGTATATGAAAGTCAGGAGAATTGGTTATTCCAACTCCTATTTGAAGGTAAGAAAAAAGCCTTGGAAATGACAGAAGAGAAGTAGACTACTCCGGTGAACTGATGGTCTTTTGAGAAATATGTAAATTATTCTTGCTCTGGCAAAGTGATCAAAACTGATCCAAAAGGCAAAGGAAATAATGAGCCAATGAATAACTACAAAAGATTAAAAATTAACCAAATAATGACCTCCCTTGTCAAAAAAAAAAAACTGTACTGACTCAATTTTAATAAGCAGGTAAGAGTGACTTTACTCAACATTACTGAAATTGGGTCGAGACTATCATAATAGGAAAGAGAGACTAAATTCAACTCTCCTGAAACAAAAAGCAGAAGAATTTTAAGCCTTGGGGTAAGCTTGTGGTAAAGTACTAGAGGAAGTTAGAGGCAGCTTGGTCATTATTATTAGTCTAATTTTATTAGCTAATTGACTCTCATCCAATTAAACTCCTACTCTCCCACAGAGATTGAGAGGTAAGGGCGCTCTCTTTCTTGATCAGTACATTTCAATAGGATACAGGGTCCTTAAGAAAGACAGTACTTTCTTAAAAAAGAGGCAAGATGCTGGGAGAGGATACACATCTTAAGTGGGGAGAGAAATAATTTACAATTGCAAATTTCCTAAAGTAAATGTTGTAAGAATAGGCTGGTCAAGGGCCCGTAACCAGAAATAAATTGCCTAAATCAAGATGAGGGGATCATTAAGGCAGTCTTAGTCACTCTAAAAAAAAATTAGGCACATATGCTTTACAGAGTTTGTGATCCGTTAAAGATAAGGTTCATTTCAATGTTCTGTGACATACAACAGATAAATTTAAGTTTTCCAGTATGTTATAAAAAGTTAACATAATTCAAATACTGACCCTTAATTTTAATAAAAAATATGAAAAAAGTAAATGTAAGCAAACCAATTTAAGTTACTATCTAAACAATCCATCACAATCACAGATAATTAATTCTAGATTTACAAAGTAAGTTTTAAAAGGAGAAAATCATGAAGTGATATAAAATTGTTTAAAGCAGCACTGTTTGTTATAACCCCAAACTGTAAACAAAACAAATTTCCACCAGGAATAGAAAAGATACAACTTCTATACAGTTATACAATGGGCTATTTACAGCAATGAACATGAATTAATTAGTAATGCTCTAACTTGAATGAATGTCAGAAACATAATATTCAATGGGACAAGTCAATCATGTGAGTAAACAGTAATCTATATTACTGTCAGTGATTTAAGGTTACTTCTGAAGATGGGTGATGTTGACTGGGAGAAACATGGTGAAGGCATCGAGGGTGCTGGTAAAGTTCTGCTTTTTTGATCTGGGTGGTGTTTTTTTGTGCAAACTCACTGAGTTGTTCACTTAAGGTTTGTATCCTTCTATGTATTATGCTATATATTTCAAACAAAAGCTTAAACATATTTAATATTAGTCTATTTAGGACCAATATTATGACAGTTTTGGCATCCCATATACTTTTTCTAGAATTAATCTAGCCTAACAAGTATATAAGTGTGTAGTTGATAATGTTATCTGTCAATTTTTATTTTTATGTCATATTTCCATAGTTATTTTCCCTCTTTTTTTCCATAGTTATTTGTTTCTTTTTTGTGTTATCAGTCTTCCTAGAGGTCTACCTTAACATGAGTTTCAAACCATTGGCTCTCAGTTTTGTCTTCCCTACCTTTTTTTCCCCCCATTGGTCTATCAGTTTCTGAAATGGATGTGTTAAATAATCAGAATGCAATTGTTGATTGCACTCCTTATCCAGGCACTATTATCAAACGTTGCTAACACAATATTTGAGGCCATACTGTGTGCTATTTGTTTATGCTGGTTTTATCCTACGATTTTATTGTTCCTTTTATGATATACTCTGCTTTTTCCTGAAGAAAACTGTTTTTATAAATACTATTTTGCCATATGCTGCTATTACATTTTCTTTTTATTCACAATTGCATAATATATACTTTTAAATTATTTTTTCCAACCATTCTATGCTTTCTGTCTTCTCTCACATGTGTATCTGATAAGACATGTATTATTTCAATTTTCCAATCACAGATATTCAGATTTTACAATGGGGAGTTAAAGTTGTTTATACTAATTTTAATTTGTGTTGTTTTAGAGCCCATTTATGCCATCACAATTGATGTTTTATATTTATTTATTTTATTTTCCCCTAATTTTGCTTTCCATTAAATAGACTAAATTTTCTTCTGATTTCAAGGTTATACTTCTACTTTTGTGGGTTTTTCTTAACCTAAGTCTGCATAATCATGTACGCTTACCATTACTAAGTTCTTAAACTTAGTTTTATCACTTTTCCCCTAAAAAGGCAAATAATTTAGCATTTGGTCTTTCCATATGTCTAATCCCTATTCCCTCACATTGATATAGCCTTGAATTCAGGTCTGGATTACAAAAATATACTCTCTTTTTCATTTTGTTTGCCCTAGCTATTCTTTTTAAGAAGCAGTAAATTTTACTGAAGTATTTTATCATGTTTAGTTCTTCTCTAGATTTGCTTTCCTTCTTACTTAATTCTTAAGCCAGTGTTGTTTTCAACATTGGTCTCTGTTAATATAGATAATCTTACAAAGATCATTAGTTTAGCAAGTATCACAGGAGACAAAAGACAGAAAAAAGGAACACTGAGATGATGAAGAAATAGAAATTTAGGCTGGAGACGAAGAAGGCAAAAGTTGGAATTATCAAACTTTGAAAGTTTGTTTTGGAAACAAGACATCATACATAAAATCAGTTGTGTAACTATAGATCAATAACAAACATAATACAGTTTAAAATGCTATTAATAATATCAAAATAAAACATCTTGAAATTAATCCAATGAAATGTACACAGAAATTAAAAAAAAATAAATGCTGAAGAAAGGAGGAATATCAAATTCATAGATTGCTATTTCCAACATTGTAAAAATGTCAATTCTCTTCAAATTGATCTATAAATTCAATGCAGTGTCAGTCAAAATCCTAGGGAGATATTGTTTGAATTCTAAATATAGCTGATTCTAAAATTTGGAAGGAAATTCAAAGCCCAGGAATACCTATAGAAATTATTAAGAAGACAAAAATAAACTAGAGGAGTGAAATTACCAGATATCAAAACTTATTTTAAATCTACAGTAATTAATACAGAGTGGTTTAGGTGTGAGAGCAGACAAATAGACAAATTAAACTGCATATTATACAGAATTAAACCTAGAAAAAGGGCAGTATAAATACAGCCACCTGATTTATGACAAAGGTGATATTGCTGTGAAAATGACACAAGAACAGAAAATCAAACACTGCATGTACTCACTTATAGGCAGGTGTTGAACGATGAGAACACATGGACACAGGGAGGGAAGCATCACACACTGGGGTCTGTGGGGGGGAACTAAGGGAGGGACAGCGAGGGGTAGGGAGTTGGGGAGAGATAACATGGGGAGAAATGCCAGATATAGGTGATGGGGAGGAAGGCAACAAACCACATTGCCATGTATGTACCTATGGAACAATCTTGCATGTTCTTCACATGTACCCTAAAACCTAAAATGCAATAAAATCTATATTTAAAAAAAATAATTTTTGTTCATAAACAAAACAAAAATCACCATTGAGAAAATTAATAGGCAAGAGACAAACCAGAAGATATTTGCAATACACATATCAGACAAAAGGTTTATATTCACAATTTATTTTTAAAATTCTATGAGTAAATAAGAGAAACAAACTCATAGAAAAATGGCTGAAGAGGTTGAACAACCCATTCTAAGAGGATGTATTTATTTTCGAAGAAACCTATAATGATAGCAAAGAATCTGTAATTGTACAAAGAAATAATGAACCTCACTTAAATAAGTGAGGTTTATAACATAGTAAAATATTTACAAGTAAGCTGTTACATACTGTTTTGTATTCAGTTCATACCAAGAATACCACTTCCAGTGGTTATGGCAGATTAGGATTACTTTTTTTTTTAAAACTGATGTCTAAACCCCCTTTATTTCACACAGCTGTGCAAATTTCAAGGCCAGTATATGATTGCGAAGAATTAAAGGATTATTTTTTGTTGAATGTCCAAATATTTTCAAAAGGGAAGTTTAAAAACCCAAAATCTTGAGTAAATAATTGTTATTTTTTTTTACAGGTAAGTTGCAATGTTGCTATTATATGAAGGTCTACCAAAAAATTGTGACAAAAAAGCCCAACAGCTCAGTAGAAATATGGGAATAAAGGCCGGGCACGGTGGCTTATGCCTGTAATCCCAGCACTTTGGGAGGCCAAGGCGGGCAGATCATGAGTTCAAGAGATCAAGACCATCCTGACCAACATGGTGAAACTTCACCTCTACTGAAAATACAAAAATTAGCTGGGCGTAGTGGTGCGTGCTGGTAGTCCCAGCTACTAGGGCGGGTGGCTGAGGCAAGAGAATCACTTGAACCCAGGAGGTGGAGGCTGCAGTGAGCCGAGATCGTGCCATAGCACAAGAAAGGAAGAAAGAGGGAAAGAGAGAAAGAAAGAAATATGGGAATATATAAAAAGATATATTCTCTCCAATGCAAATGTCTTTAGACATATTAAAAGGTTCTCTGATTGTACCATGAAGCTGTGAAAAGGAATGAGACTTCTCTACATTGAAACACACTGGTAACAAAATATATATATATATATATATTTTTAATTTTTTATTGGATTATAGGTTTTGGGGTACATGAGCAGAGCATGCAAGACAGTTGCGTAGGTACACACATGGCAGTGTGCTTTGCTTTTCTTCTCCCCTTCACCCACATTTGGCATTTCTCCCCAGGCTATCCCTCCCCACCTCCCCCTCCCACTGGCCCTCCCCTTTTCCCCCCAATAGACCCCAGTGTTTAGTACTCCCCTTTCTGTGTCCATGTGTTCTCATTTTTCATCACCCACCTATGAGTGAGAATATGCGGTGTTTCATTTTCTGTTCTTGTGTCAGTATTTTTAAGTGATGAAACCAAGATTCAGAATAGTGCAGAACACCACAAACAGAGGTGTGGAAATTCTCTCTCCTCTCCCCATCTCTCTCTCTCTCTTTCTGCAACAAGGAGAGGGGATAAATATGAAAGTGAAATAATGAAATCTCTGTGACAATAACTTGAATATGATTTTGACTATGGAATCACATGCAAAAAATATTTTCCTTAGTTACAAGTGTTAAATCAGAACAGAAAAGAATCCTAAAATGTAAAAGCAAACTGAAATAGATGTACTAACTGTATATGGTTGTTGGGATAGACACAAGAAGGAAAAAATTAATTAAGTGATTTTAAAACACAATATTTTGACATATTCTTAGTGGGATACATTCTCATGACAAAAACATTTTTTTTAAATCCAGCTAATGAAAGCACAAGAGAATATGGAACTGGAATAACACTATTTTGCAATCTTTAGTGAGATAATAGAGCCAAATAACTAACATCAATAGGTGGCAAAATGTTTGGATAAAAACTTGATGGGAAAAATTTATAATGACAGTGTCAGGCTGATAGCACATAACCTACTGATCAATACTAGATACACTAAAACTTCACAAGGAGATTTTATGTGTCTCATGATATGATGCAATAGGAAGTAAATAGCACTTGAATGATTTCCTTTTACTAAAAGTGAAATCTGAATAAAATCAAGCCTCTATATCCAACTACAAGTTTACTGAAAATATAGCAGAAAAAAATTTGTTACCAAACCAAACTTGGGTCCACCTGTTTGGTACAATAAAGCCAAACACTGACAAAGGGACTGCAGTGAGAAAAAGTGAGGGACTTATTGCAGGGTGCTAAACAAGGAGAATCAGGCAGCTAGTGATTAAGACTTGAAATCCCTGAGGGCTTAAGGATAAAACTTTTTTAAGGTGGGGAGGAAGAGGTTACATTCAAAGTCATAAATGAATACATGGATGCTATACATTGATTTGACCTAATGGATATCTCCAGGCAGGGTCTTACAACTCAGAGGTAGATTCAAAGATTTTCGGATTTGCAATTGGTTAAAGAAGAGAAGTTTTGAACAAAAATTTGTAGGCCACAGAAAATAAAGTTAGCACTGGCTCATGTGTATGACTTCCTCTAGGTTCCTCAAGGAAGAACTTTAGAACAAAGAACACTGATAAGAATTAAGTCCTAAGTTCCTCCCTATCTGACATTTATTGTGTGGGCAGATCACTTTGGTGAATGTCTGAATTTCTGAAGAACAACTCAAGAACCTATGTTGTTACCTGTAGTTTCCGTGGGAAACCAGACATCCTGTGATTCTAACTTCTTTGGCTATTGTTTTAAGCTACTATTACCTTCTTGCTAATGAAATTGCTTGTTTACTTCTCAGGGTAGCTAGGTGCTCAGAATTTCTTCTGAAGGAACTCAAGATTTTCCTTTGTTTCCATGCTTAGGGAGAGGGGCCAGCAGGCCCCTAAGATGGGTCCCTTCTCTGTCACAGAAATAAGGTAAAGGACAACTTGAAAAAGCAACCCGTCAAATCCAGAATGTGGGACATGCCACAAAACAAGTGTTCATGGTTCTTGCTACCAAAAATCAGCATAAAAAAGGAGGGGAGACTTACTATGTGAACTAGAATTAAGAAACAAAATAACCAAATGCAACATATGGACATTTTGGATATTGATTGGGGGGGAAAAAAGACCAAAAAAAGACAACTTTGAAAGCTTTGATGAAATTTGAGACCATTGGTGCAATATGGACCAAATAGTACACGATATTAAGTAATGACTGTTAATACTAGTAAGTATGCCAATAGCATTTTGGTAGGGTTAAAATGCCCTCATTTGGCAATGCGTAATGAAATTTTAATTCACTGAAATAACATATACCTGTGATTTTTAAAAAAATACTTAAGCAAAATAAATGTATATGGGATGAAGAATACATGAAACAATGATTAGCTTGATAAGTGTTGACAGTGAGTGATGGGTACATGGAATTTCATCCATAACAGGATTCTTTCTACTCTTTTGTATGCATGATAATTTACATAAAAATATTTACAAAGAAAAAAGCAGCAGTGCATGAAAATATCAATGCTTGAGCCAGGTTGACTGGGTTCTTATAAATCCTGGCCCTACTGAAACAAGTGAGTTCCCTTATCCCCCTCCCAGGACATGGGACAGGGCTGTAACTTGCCTGTTCAGTTGCTGCCACTGCTTAAACCCGTGAGGGGAGGGAAAGCATGCAGATGGACAGATGCAGGAGCCCAAGAGGGTTTGTGTTACAATGTATCTTTTTAGTCCTGCTGTCTGTGGACAGCTTGGGTGTTAACCAGCTCAGTGGATGCTCTGCCTTTCTGCAAGGACAAAGGGGCAGTGTGACAGCTTTCTGTATTCCAAGCTTTTGTCCAGTGTCCCGGAAGAATCGGGTCACACATGGACTCAAAGGATGAAAGTGGAAAGTTTGAATGGTGGAGGTGGCTCTCAGTGGGATAGATTGAAGCCAGAAGGGTGGATGGAGTTGGAAGATAGTCTTCCTCTAGAGCCTAGCTGTCTAGCAGCCAAACTTCTCTCTGACCACCCCCAGCTGGACTCCTCTTGGCATTCAGATGTTTCTCCTCTCTTGGTCTGCCGCATTGTTCGGCTGTCTGTCTGCTTGGTCTCCTCATGTCCTCGCCTGCTCATCTGCTTCTGGATCCTGGGGTTCGGGGTTTATATGGGTACAGGATAGGAGATGTAGCAGGCCAAAAGGCAACTTTTGGGACATGAAAACAGGAATGCCTGTCCCCATTTAGGGCCCCCAGTCTCCAGGCTTGAGGGTTGGGCCTTTGCTGGGGAACTGCCCTCTTCCACCCAGTGTTTCTCTGTCTCCAGTCAGTATCACTACTACTTACTCACATTGCTACTTTTGTCAAAAGAAAATGATTTAAATGACATAAATATAGGTTAAAGGTCTCTTTCTGTAACTGATGCACATGAGGGACTGTCTATAGACCAGGTAATTCCTTAATTGAAACAAGGTCAAGATTTTATAAAATAGGGGGAAACTGAGTGCATATACTTGAGATTTTGGTTTAGGCAGAAGTTTTGTACTTTAAGGAACTCCATGGTTCAGGATCATTTCTATTTTCATCCTTCTTTTGATGCTTTAATAACCATTACAAACAATATTTTTCAAGAACAGTTTTTGCAATTCTTGTGGCTTATCAGGCAGCGAAATGTCACAAATAGTAGAAAAAGAGAAAAGGTAACAAAGGTAGAAGGCAAGGGAAGAACTGGAAATCCTCTAAGATCCTCTATTATATTTGTTTTACCCTTTTACATCTTGCACCTACCACCTATATTTATCATATCACAGTTTGCTCATTAGTAAAATGAACATAACAGTACATAATTCTCAGCACATTTTTGAATATGCACTGAGTTAATATACAGTACATCAACATCTCAAATGCTCCTTACCTACATGCCTGGCATATATTAGGTACTCTGAAGATGTTATTGCCCTGATAGGCTTCAAACAGGCATTGCTAGAATTTCATCTTTATATCATGTGAATCTCAGAGGTTCAATAATCTTCATGAATGTATACATGTTATTTTCTCTCTTCTTCTAAGTTGTGACTACTTTTGCTATGTTGGGTAGGTTTCAAGTTGTTTCTCGGATGTTTGTTTGAACATCAGAAACCTATTTTTGAAAAATATAAAGCAATTATCTAAATTGAGAAAATAAAAATATAATGAATTTTCTAAAGGTGAATCTGTAAAACACCAATGTTTGATAGTGAAGTAAAATGTGAATTAAGTTCTTCATTTTATCTGCAGAGTTAAAAGTGCTGGGTGAGTGTGATCAAAGAGTACAACAGTCTCAACATCCAGAGTACAATAGAGCTTAGTGAATCCTCAGTGAGGACAATTGCAATGCTGGCAATTCAAAAGAAAATATCACTCAGTAACTAACAGCTAAAATGTTTCAGTGTTCCCTCTTTATCAGGCCCTGAGCTAAGTAGTTTATATAGCAGTCCCAACCTATTTGTGATCTTGCTGTCTGTAGTTTGTGTTACCTGAGGTCAATCATGGTCTGAAAATATTAAATGGTAAATTCTAAAAATAAACAATTCATGTTTTAATTGCATACCGCTCTGAATAGCATGATGAAATATCTCACAGTCCTACTCCATTACATCCAGGGCATGTATTGTACCTTTGTGTGTCCATGCTGTACAGTGTGTCTCTGTACACTATAGGATTCAGTATCTGCTGAGGGTCTTGGAACTTATCCTCCAATGATAAGGAGAAACTACTACACATATTTTCTTGTTTAACTCACACAACAATTTTATATAACTAATGTTTTTGATCCATATGTTCCAAATGAACCCATTGTAACTCAAAGAGATGTAATAAGTAGAAAAATGTTTCACATTACACCAGTAATTAAACACAAGAAGTTGGATTCTATGGCTTACATGTCTAATGATTACAACTTAACAATCTAATTCAAATATGTACCCATAGAACATCGTTTGCAAAGAAAGAAAAACACACTCTGAAGCTATTTTATAAACTTGTTACAGGGTATTGCACCTTATATTCTTTCTATTTTATGATTTTTCTTTGGAGATAGTGATTTTCAGAAAGGAAAATGTCACTATTCAGGGAGGACAGTGCATGATGGTGCAGTTGCAGTTTTATTCAAAATTGTAAAGTTCTGAAAATAAGATAATTAAATTATGGAGACATATTAGCCATTAATATAGAATACTCAGTATAATAATTAAAAGCACTGATGTCAGACACTAGCTGGCTTTTCATCAAATTATTTTCTTCTTCTACCAACAACTAGACTGCATGTACTGTCTCCTTTGCAGTAAAGTGTGTCCATGTAAATGTTTTCTAGCTAAAGATGTGTAAGCAGAAATTGAGTATGCTACTTCCAGGAACGGCCCATAGAAACACGCCATGCATAATTCTACATGCTCTTTTGCTTTCAGCCAGCTGGAAGCAGAATAGCACAGTGACTGAGGAAACAGTATCTTGAATGTAGAGGAGCCTTAAGAGACAAGGAGCCTGAATCCCTGAATCAACACTTGAAAAAGAGCCACAAGAAAATCACAAACATTAGTTATACGTGTGTGAGATAAATCTCTAGTGTATTAAGACAATAAGATTTTGGGATTAATCATTTATAGTGGATAATGTCACCTGAACTAATTAATACAGAAATTGATCATTTGAAGCAGGTGCTATTTTAACAAAATGTTGCAATTAATGAAGTGGCTTAGTTGTTGGACAGTGGTTGGGCAGTTAAATCAATATTGCAGTGAGATCCATCTGGTGAAGTAAGGAAACATTTGGTGGAAATGTCACCTGCATTAACTTGAATGGCAATGATAATGATGGGTTGACATTTACGTTCCGCTCTTTGTAAGATATTATTAGAAGATAAGATCAGGAAATGGTTGGTGTGCAAGCAGAAATGTTTCGCAAGTAGAGAAAGTTCAGAAATGTAGGACCTTAAGGGCTAGAAAAGCCAACTTATTCTAAGCATCAAGGACTAAAAGGTATGAATTTAAAAGGCATTGAATGAAAAGGCCAATAAGACTTCTCAATTGAGTAATATACTTCAGTTTTGCAGTCAAGATATGTTACCCAGAATTCCGATTTATTTTTTCAGAAGGAGTCAAGTTTGCCAACATTAAGTTGAGAAATAAAGACATAGACACTGCTGTGCTGGATCTCAAAAGTACATCAATAATGTTTATAATATTTGCAAATATTCTTCCAATTTCAAGCTACCAATGTGATGTCAACCTGCTCCCAAAATTCCAAAAATTTAACAATCAATTCTTGAAAGCCAGTACTGGCTGATTAAGGCACACCACAGGTGTAAACCAAAGAATATATCATATTCTAGCTGTCTTGAAAACAACTCCTGCTGGGAACAGTGGCTCCTACCTGCAATCCAAACACTTTGGGAGGTGCAGGCGGGCAGATTGCTTGAGTCCAGGAGTTGGAGACCAGCCTGGCCAACATAGTGAAACCCTGTCTCTACTAAAAACCCAAAAACAATTAGCTGGGCGTGGTGGAACCCACCTGTAGTCCCAGCTACTCAGGAGACTGTGGCAGATGGCGCCACTGCTCTCCAACCTGGGCGACAGAGCAAGACTGTCTCAAAAACAAACCAAAACAAAATTTTACGTGGTTAAAGACATTAGAACAACCTTGATGTGGTTAAAAACATTAGAACTGGAATCAAGTAGAAAATAAAACTGTTAAATTTCTCTTTTTCTGTTAATTAACCAAAATATCATGGCTCTTGATTTGCATGGGCAAGAGGCAGGTTATAATAACTATGTAGTACCTAAAGAAAGCATAATTTCCAAAGCCCATTTTGGGTAAAGAATAATGGAAAAAAAGGAATCTTGCAGAAGTCAGAGCTGGGAGGCTTATCTACCAAAAAATAAGAAATTTGTTTTCCCAAACCAAAATCAGTTGCAATCAAGGAACTGTCCTAATTACCAGGGGGTAGGGTGGGGCAGCTCACAATGCCTTCCTCTCAAGTTTATGTCATTACTGTGCACCAGGACTGCTGGCTCTTTCTCATTTTTTCTTTTTCTAAATGGGAATGTGTTCGTAGTCTCCTGTTCCAGCACTATCATTGTATACTGCACATTTAGGAAGAGAAGAAACTATATTCCTTTTCTATTGCTGCTATAACAAAATTGCAATACATAAATGTATTATCTAACCATTTAGGAGGGCAGAAATTCAATATGGGCAACACTTGGATTAAATCAAATTGTAGCAGGGCGCCATTTCTTTCTGGAGATTCTAGGTGAGAATCTATTTTCTTGCCCTTTTCCAGCTTCTAGAGGCTGTCCACATGCTTGGCTCATGGCCTCTTCCTCCATTTTCAAAGCCAACTCATGGCTGGTGGAATCTTCACATTATATCCCCTGACCTCCTTTCATCATTACAGATCCTTCTGTGACTCAGACAACTATTCATTCTGGCTCTTTCTTCCACTTTTAAGAACTCTCATAACTACATTGAGCCCTTCAGAATATCCACGATCATTTTCTTACCTTAAAGTCAGCTAATTAGAAAACTTAGTTCTATCAAAAACCTTAATTCTTTTTGTCATGGGACCTAACATATTCACCAGTTCTGAAGCTTAGGAAATGGATCTCTCTGAAGTAGGGGTGGGGGCAGGGTATTATTCTGTCTTCTACAATATCAACTTGTCTTCTTAGTTCATATATCTCCAGATAAAGAGGAGCTACAGGCAGATAACAATAATTACTGCACATCTCCTGGAAATGCTTCATTTTGATTTAGATGCAATGACTGGATGAGGTTTTGGGTTTTCACTTTTGGGAGTATTCTCTGTGTAAGATATATGATGACCAAAAGAGTGGGCTCTCACAGTCTCAATAGCCACCCATGAAATTCAGTTTTTCTTCCTGAGCACACAGCTAGAATAATACATTTCAAAAATTCTGTTGCAATTAGTTTTGCCTGAGTTCTTAACAATGGAATATGAGTGGAAGTGTACTGTGCCACTTGCAGTACTGGCCCTTAAGAAACTCCATTCATCATCCTACATGCACCATTTTCCCTCTCCGACGGAAGGCAAAGGAACACTGACTTGGAAGACATTTCTGAAAATGGCTATGCTATAAACTAGAAAAACTGTGGGTCCTTAAATATTATTTAAAGGAGAATCACTTACAAGTTTGGAATATCCATTTTGAACTTTATGTGAATGATAAATGATCTATAAGTTTAAGCTTTGAAGTTCACTTTTTACAGCTACTAGCGATACTTTCATTTAATTGTTTACAAAGTAACATTAAGTGATCAGTTATAACCAAAATTGTGCACCCTATTATTTTATAAGTATCATTAGTGATCATGGAATCAGTTGTTTTTAAACAGTTAGTTTTAGAACCACTGACCTTTTATACATTAACTACCACATCTGTAAAATGGATACCTGCCTCATGTGATTGATGTAACTACTAAGAAAGAAATTTAAAGCACTTAGACTATGTTATATATACAAGAAAACTTTTCACGAAGGTCTATTATTATTAAAATTATAAATATTGTGCAAAAATATTGGTTATTTATACATATATAAAGATACACAGAAAAGGAGCCAATTTATTGTTTTCACTAGAAATAATCACTTTATAACAAAAATAGACAAAAACTCAAGTACAGCCTCATGAAACAGGTGACTATTTTCTTCCTCATGTACCAGTATTGTTCAATTTACTATTCTCACTGGAAAATCCCTTAGTCAAGTATTGCTTTACACACAATGAATTAACAGATTAATTGTACCACTACTTACCACATATACTTCAGCTCAGTGTCTCAATATATAAAGCATCCAGCCAATTAATCTATCCAACAGCTATTCATTAAGCATCAACCAACCTTTTGTTTTCACCAGAAATTTTTATAATTTCCTTTTCATTACTATTACCTCTAGTGCAACTGATATTCTTTCCAAAGATTTTTTTCTCTATCACTATTTATAATGAATATACAAATGAAGCATATAAAACTATACTCACCCATGAATGTTTACCACAACTTCTTGAGTTCTAGAAAATTACAGTTTAAATTAAATGTGGACATGCTTCATTCAAAGTATGTGAAGTTTACATATATTTCATATGTATACATCATGAATAAAACAGTTTTATCCAAATCTAGCTGAAGAGGCATTTAGCAAGTTTACTTAATTAATCTAACCCCTTTAGATATAACTATAAGACTTTGGGATTTCAACTAAATGAAAAATAAAGAATAAAGAAAAAAATACAAATGTCAATCAACAGGTTTGTTTGAGTCACATGATGCCAGAAAATGATTGAGCTGATTTTATTCTTTGAATTGACAATATGGAGTTTTTACTATTGACTAGAACTAGCAGATGTTTTGCCATAATATAGAGACAATTAAAGCATCCTGAGCAGATGAAATGCCTATCTTATTTTCAAAGACATGTGAAAAGGATTTGACAACTTCATGTGGAAATAAATTATATTTGATGACTGTCACTTTTTGGAAAGACTTCTATTCTAAGTATTGTACTCTGTATTTGGAAATCTGATTTTGCACTCTTTATTTGGAAAAGTGATTTTGTTCTTATTCTATTTCTAATAAAATTTGAGAACATGCATTCTAATTATCAGGGATAATCCTTTTTCACTGCACTTCTTATGTACCATCACATCCTTTAGACTTGTAACAGGATATTATGTTTATATATTGATTCCTTTGTTCACTTTATATATACTCATCATCTACCATTCACAAGATACTCAGCTAAATACTTTGGAAATCCATGAATGCCTTCAACATATGTTTAACGTAATAGAAAAGGTAAACTATGCCCATTTATATCTATAATTAATGAACAGGAATCCCGTTTGTCATTGTTTATCATGTCGTTATTACTAGTACAATATCCTCTTTCTCTGCTGAGGTATGGTCTCCACAAATGCAAGAACTATGTCTGGTAAGCTCATGGCCCAAAATAATTACAAAACAAGTGTTTACTGAATAAATAAATGGTTTGATAAGTAAACTTGGCTTAACTATATTGATACCATATTTTATTTAACAATTTCATCACCTTGAATTGTATTTCATATGTTGATGAATGTTATTTAAGGAAGTGTTTCTACCTGTGAAAATATCAATTTTCAGGCTATGAACAGTCAGTGAATCTGTGGTTTGAGTTGATGCTTGGTTTATCATGATACTAAAAATGTAATTATATTATAGGTTAAGGAATAGTAAGCAAAATACTCAAATGACAGTAGTTTGTTTTGAAATATTGGCAGTTTTACAGTGACTTGCACTAGATTGATCATTACATTGCTTTGAACATTATGCTAATTTCTGCTCATATATTTAAGTATGAAATGTTATAACCTCACACCAAATAAATAAAAAAGATAGAAATGTAATGTTCCTTAGATAAACTGTTAATAATTTATATTCTAATTTTAGAGAAAAGCTAAGAAATGTTATATAAAATGAACAAACACATTTTTCTTGACATTCTTACACATATTTATAAAATTTTAATTAGCAATTCTGTTTCAAATGCTGTTTTTTGCACATGAGAAATAACACACTGACATGAGCTAATTCTTATGTTGGTTTATAATTTTTATTGGCTTAATCAAAGAATCATAGTAATTATAGATAATATTTTTAAAAGGGAGCATTTTTTGAACTGATACATTGGTTAAGATACCCCCCAAAAAAGCATAAGTATTTTAATGAATTTGAGAAGGAAAAGTGAACGTTTAAGTTCACATCAACATTCATCTAACATTATAGATTCATTATAGATTTGGTTCACTAGTGATTGGGATATATAGGTAAATAAGAAATAACTCTTTTTCTCAAATAACTTTTAATCACAGAACATGAAACACTATGATTTGCAACATGACTTTATAATGTAGAGGGTGACATATGTCTTAGAAAAAAGAAATAGGGCACTACAGGAATTCCAAAGTGTATATATAATTTCCAGTTTGGCCAATAGGCTGGAAGAGGTGTTTGAAATTAGTCAAAGGAATCAATAGTGGGTATTAAGCCATTTTGTTTTTTGGAGGCACAGCTTCACTCTTGTTGCCCAGGCTGGAGTGCAATGCCGTGATCTCAGCTCACTGCAACCTCTGCCTCTTGGGTTCAAGAGATTCTCCTGCCTCAGCCTCCAAAGTAACAGGGATTATAGGCATGCACCACCATATCTGGCTAATTTTGTATTTTTAGTAGAGACAGGGTTTCTCCATGTTGGTCAGGCTGGTCTCAAACCCCCAACATCAGGTGATCTTCCCACCTCAGCCTCCCAATGTTCTGGGATTACAGGTGTGAGCCACTGCACCAGGCCAAGCATTTTTAAAAATAGTGCATTCCATGTTCATGGTTAGGAGATTCAATATTGTGCAAATGGCCATACTACCAAAAGTAATTTAAAGATCCAATGCTACCCCCATCAAGCTACCATTGACTTTCTTCACAGAATTGGAAAAAACCACATTAAACTTCATATGGAACCAAAAATAAGCCTGCATATCCAAGACAATACTAAGCAAAAAAAAAAAAAAAAAAAGCTGGAGCCATCACACTACCTGACTTCAAACTATACTGCAAGGCTACAGTAATCAAAACAGCATGGTACTGGTACCAAAACGGAGATACAGACTAACGGAAAAGAACAGAAGCCTCAGAAATAATGACTCACAACGACAACCATCTGATCTTTGATAAACATGACAAAAACAAGCAACTTGGAAATGATTCTCTATTTAATAAATGGTGTTGGGAAAACTGGCTAGCCATATGCAAAAAGCTGAAACTGGATCCATTCCTTACACCTTATACAAAAATTAACTAAAGATGGATTAAATATTTAAACATAAGATCTAATACCATAAAAACCCTAGAAGAAAACCTAGGCATTATCATTCAGGGCATAGGTATGGGCAAGGACTTCATGATTTAACACCAAAAGCAATGGCAACAAAAGCCAAAATAGACAAATGGGATCTAATTAAACTCAAGAGCTTCTGCATAGTCAAAAAAAAAAAAAAAACCTATCATTAGAGTGAACTGGCAACCAACAGAATGGGAAAAAAATTTTGCAATCTACCCATCTGACAAAGGGCTAATAGCCAGAATCTATAAAAAACAATGTAAACAGATTTACAAGAAAAAACCAAACATCCCCATCAAAAAGTAGGTGAAGGATTTGAACAGACACTTCTCAAAAGAAGACACTTATGTAGCTAACAAACATAGGAAAAAATGCTCCTCATCATTTGTCGTTAGAGAAATGCAGATCAAAACTACATTGATATACCATCTCACACCAGTTAGAATGGCAATCATTAAAAAATCTGGAGACAACAGATGCTGGAGAAGATGTGGAGAAATATGAATGCTTTTACACTGTTGGGGGGAGTGTAAATTAGTTCAACCATTGTGGAAGACAATTCCTCAAGAATCTATGACGAGAAATATCATTTCACCCAGCAATCCCCTTACCGGGTATATACCCAAAGGATTATAAATCAATCTAGTATAAAGATACATGCACACCTATGTTTATTGTGGCACTGTTTACAATAGCAAAGACCTGGAACCAACCCAAATGCCCATCAATGATAGACTGCATAAAGAAAATGTGGCACATATACACCATGGAATACTATGCAGCCATAAAAAAGATGAGTTCTTTGCAAGGACATGCATGAATCTGGAAACTATCATTCTCAACAAACTGACACAAGAACAGAAAACCAAACATTGCATGTTCTCATTCATAAGTGGGTACTGAATAGAGAGAACACATGGACACAAGAAGGGGAATATCACACACTGGGGCCTGTTGGGGGATGGGGGACTAGGGGAGGGATAGAAAGGGGTGGGGGCTAGGGGAGGGATAGCATTAGGATAAATACCTAATGTAGATGATGGGTTGATGGGTACAGCAAACTACCATGGCACGTGTATACCTATGTAACAAACATACACATTCTGCACTTGTGCCCCAGAACTTAAAGTATAATTCAAAAAAATAGTGGCCCACACACCTTTTAACTTTTTAGGGTTAACTATGATCTACCTAAACAATTGAAAGACATGGAATGGAACTGAAATTCCTTTTTGGAATAATAAAGTGGTATTTGGGGGTTCAATTTTTAGTATTTAAATATAGTACAATGAGAAATAGGGACTTATATGTGATTCTAATAACACAGAGCAGAGGGCATATTAAGAGGCTGAGCTAAAATATGATTCATGCTTTATAACCTCAACCTAGTTTTCTTGAAGGGAAGACACAGATTTTCAATTTTGGTTCTTTAAATCTCCTTTATAATGTCTTTAACATATTCACAATGCCCAACGCTAAAGAGTAGTGTTAGGGTCAGATACCATAGAAAAAGTATCATGTACCACTAATAATTTCAACCTATCCATGACCATATTTCATTTAAGGAGCTATCAGAACTGTGAATGTCTACCTGCTCCAAAAACTAAAGTTACTTTCCACACTATATGATAATTTTCTTTTTAAAAGATTTGACTGGGAGCAAGAGGTCAAAAAATTGAGACCATCCTGGCCATGGTGAAACCCTGTCTCTATTAAAAATACAAAAAAATTAGCCAGGCCTGGTGGCACCGGCCTGTGGTCCCAGCTACTCTGGAGGTTGAGGCAGAAGAACTGCTTGAACCCAGGAGGTAGAGGTTGCAGTGAGCCACGACTGCACCACTGCACTCCAGCCTGGTGACAGAGCAAGACTTGTCTCAAAAAAAAAAAAAAAAAGATTTGACTGGCCAGGTGGGGTGGCTCACATCTGTAATCCCAATACTTTGGTAGGCTGAGGTGGGTGAATCACCTGAGGTCAGAAGCTCGAGACCAGCCTGGCCAACATGGCAAAACCCTGTCTCTACTAAAAGTACAAAGATTAGTCGGGCATGGTAGTGGGTGCCTGTAATCCCAGCTACTCAGGAGGTTGAGGCAGGGGAATCGCTTGAACCAGGGAGGAGGAGGTTGCAATGGGCTGAGATTGCACCACTGCACTCCAGCCTGGGTGACAGGCTTGAGACACCAACTCAAAAAAAATATGTATTTTACTACATTTGATGATGTCTGTTAATTTTGTGAAATTTTTTCACAATGCAGGCAGTAAAGACAAAAACAAGTCAACAAGCATGTGCTAACAATAAAACCATTTGTAAATGCAGCTGCTTACAAATTTGCTTTGTACAACAGTTGCCTACCTGATAGGTTTGGTTCTGGCAGGGCAAGTAAGTCCAAGAGAGTAATGTGCAAAAGGAAGAATCTGACTAGAAATGAAAAGGGAAGCAAGAGAACAAAAGAAAATTCAAATATACAAATAACTAGAAGAAAATGTTTGATTGAGATGTACTATATATAGGGAAAAAAAACTAAATCAAAATTTGAAGTGTTGAGAATCAGGACAATTGACCCATCCATTCTGCATGGGGGTTATATGAAGAAGCAATTTCACCTTAAAAATGAAGGTGTTCATTGAATCTGGTTCAGAAGATTTCAGTTCAAGGGCTTGACATGTAGATATTCAAAATGAAATATGTGTGAATAAGACTGATTTTAAGAGAACAGGAAATTTTATTTTCAAATGTATGATACAGACTAGTAACCTCAAGGTGCACTTATAAGAAATCCAGAAGAACGTTCAGGTATAAACACACATTTATATCTTTTGGACTGGGTATTATAATTACCAAAAGTTTTAGGTCTTTTTACACTGTTGACCAAGT
Organism: Callithrix jacchus; assembly: GCF_049354715.1. NCBI lineage: Eukaryota > Metazoa > Chordata > Mammalia > Primates > Cebidae > Callithrix > Callithrix jacchus. The sequence continues at coordinate 27,164,622 of NC_133524.1, forward strand.
ATTTCTCTTTATGCTAGAGAAATCTCAACTGGAGTGAGGTCATGTATTATCGTAACAGCCATGATGCCACCAATGCACAAAAGGTTTGAATTATTAGTATTGGGACCCCTATTGAAAAAGTTCACATTTCTCACGTTATGTGCTAGACATAAAAGGAAAACCTGTCCAAGAAACAGCTTCCATGTTGCTGGTATGTAAACAGACACCCATCTACATGGAGGTAGCTTAGGACCCACAGTATCAAAAATCCAGACCTACATCTTCAGGAAGTTTAGGAAAACATTAACCCATTTATGCCTGAGATTACGGTGTTTTGAATTTTTGTATGAGCTAAAATCAGACCTTGGTGATGACCTCGAGCAGTAGGATATAAATAACTCCCACATGCTTAGCATTCCAATAAACACTAGGCATAAGTGGGGTAGTGTGTGAACTAGGCATAAGGGTCACAACTGTCATAGGTAGTAGCTCTGTCAAAATTTTTGCAACCGCAGAGGGAGGGTCAGAGACTAAGTAGAATACAATGCTGTCTGTTCAACAATGAAGTCACCCAGTATTTTTATGGAGAAATTAATTACAGGAGACTAGTCACTCCACATTTTTGTTATTATCATTATCACTATTATTATCTTAAGTGGTTAAGCTATTATAAGCCTTAAGGTTAAAAGGTAAGTTAGTCTCTGGGTGCTCTTTGCTTTAATTTAATAGAAAGGAACACAGCTCTCTATACAATTTTAAGGATGATAACAACGAAGAGTGTGTATGTGAAGTTTTATCTAGCTTGGCATGGCTCCAAACAGATAGTATGAATAGTGCCCTTGGTCTATGATTACAGGAATGTAAATATCACACAACCTTGTCTTCCTTATCATGATGAGAAGGACAATTTCAGCACAGCATTTAGCATCTTCAAGTACTTAGAGCTGTAAGAATATTTCTATTTTTACAAGGCTTTATATCACATACAATATTACCTTACAATTTTATAATGACAGTTGGTCAAAGTTTATAGCTTATAATTTCTGATGGCTCAGTGCACTGGTGCTTCTTATCTAGGTTATTAAATGGACATGGGATGTTAAACTGAAATAAGACAAATCTTGACAGTTCTAGGAAACATTTAGATATGAAGAGGACAGAAATTTGTATTTAAAAATTGAAACTTTAAAAATTATTTGTATTATTAAAATTCCACTGTTCTTCTTCTCAGTATTTAATAAAGACTTTTATAATATTTTTAGAGTGTAAATACTTTCCTAATCAATTTTTAAATATTTGTAGTAATATTAATCAAATAATACAATAGGACTTATTCTAAAAATATTTAGAAAATCTCTTTTATCACTTTCCTTAGTCCATGTTAAGAGTCCCAATATAATTATTCTTGAAGTGATTTCCAAAAGTAAATATACATATATACATATATAATAAATCTACATCTTGTTTGACTTTAGAAAAGAACTTATTAGCTCCTTAATGGGGCATTAAAAGTTTTAACTAATTTCATTATGTACATTCAACTGTCTCCAAAGAGTTGATGGCCTTTACATATTATTTTGTTGGGCACCTTCATAATCATTAGGATCTTCATATTTCAACTTCATGTTCTATAAAATTACTTACATATCTTGATTTCCTACTGTGCAGGATGAGGATATCAGTGTCTGTATATTCCTCACATTCCTCTCCTCTCTCATTTCCCATCATCTGCCAGATTTACATTTACAGTTACATTTACACATACAGATTTACAGGTTTACATTTGTCAGGGTTGCTAAATCTTATATTTCCTTCTTCAATGCTTACAACCTAGCCAAAATTCCTGTCACCTATACCTTTAAATGATATCTCAAATATATCTCTTGTCATTTTTATCATTCAAATCCTATTGCAAGTAACCATCATCTTTCCTCTGAATTACTTTAATATTCCCGTCACTGTTTTTTTCTATTCTTTCTCACTACCAATATATTTTACATAAAACACAATGATCCTATCAAAGTCATTCAATCTTCTCCTATCTCACTCAGAATTAGATGCAGTCTCTATTACAGCCATAAGGTCCCCTAAGACATCCCATAAGGTTTCTGTTTTCTTCTTATTCAGCCCCTTCTTCTTATTTTCTCCACTTACAGCTGCACTCTACTCTGTCATTTTCCTAAAACATTAGGTTTCCACCCAAATTAGCCCTTAGGAGAGAGAACTTGTCTGCCCTCTGCTGAAGATAACACCTGCTACCATTCGCTGTTACACCATTCATTCTTTTCCTTTCAGGTCTTATCTGACACCAATGAAAATAATATGTTTGTTTACATTCTGTCTTCTACCACTAGAATATATGTTCCTTAAAAGTAGGTTACCTTCCCCACTCACTGCTGTGACTTTGGTGCCTACAGAAGTGTGTAGAATAAGGTAGGCGCTCAAAAAACGTACACTGACTGAAGATTTATTTATGGGTGTGATTGTATCCTATGAATTATACCATCTACTGGATGGTGTTTCCTTTTTTTCCACAAATACATCTATTCTGGATGCCTTTGTCCTCCTCCTTCAAAAAAACTACATGTTTTAGGCCTTGTGTATGTTGTTAAAGAGGATTTTCAGACCTACTAAACTGCCATGTGATTCATGTACAGTTTTCTAAATCTCATGCCCTTTGTTATATCCTCATTTTGCTGAAGTACAACAGTGAGTAAATTGTCAGTGTTTCAGAGGTAAACTACTTGATTCATCGCTTTCTGAAAATATATTTGCTCTCCTAGTTAGAGAATCCTAGATTCTAAATGTTTCTCTCAGAACTTTTAAAACATTGCTCCAATGCATTCTGGCATTAAGTATTATCCATTAACAAGTACTATGCTGTCCTTTTCTCCTCTTGAAATTGTTAGTAACATTTCATCTTTACTATTATGAAATCATGATATGTTTATGTGTGGATCTTTCCTTACTTCTGTGGATTTATTGAGCTCAGTAATCAATAAATCCCTTTATTCTGAAGTTCTTTTTCTGCTAAAGGAAAAATATTCTTCTACTATTTTTCCCTCTAATTCCTTGGTTTTCTTTTTCTAGAGAAATAACTAATGGATATTGTCCAACTTGAATACTCTACATTTTATATATTTCTCATACTTTTCAAAGCTTTATTTTTAAAGCCATTTTCTAGGAGATATTCTCAACTTGATTTTTTAAAATCTGTTTGCTTTTTTAATTTTAGCAATCATATTCTTAATCACTATGGACTCTATCATCTTTTCCCTTTTTATGGAGACATAGTCTGGCTCTTGTTGCCCAAGCTGGAGTACAATGGCGTGATCTCGGCTGACTGCAACTTCTGCCTCCTGGGTTCAAGCAATTCCCCTGCCTCAGCCTACTGTAGCTCGGATTTCAGGTGCACAATACCACACACAGCTAATTTTTTTATTTTTAGTAGAGAGGGGTTTCACTATGTAGGCCAGGCTGGTCTCAAAGTCCTGACCTCAGGTGATCCACCCGCCTCACCAACAGATGCACCTGTTTTTAATCTTTGTGAACTTTGTCAAAGATCAGATGGTTGTATGTATGTGGCTTTATTTCTAAGTTCTTTTTTTTTTCCATTTATCTATATGTCAGTTTTTGTACTAGTGCCACGCTGTTTTAGTTACTATAGACATGGAGTATAATAATCAGGTAATTTGATGTCTTTAGCTTTGTTTTTGTTGTTGTTGTTGTTGTTTTGTCTTTTCTTTTTGTTTAGGATTGTTTTAGCTATTCAGGCTTTCTTTTGGTTTCATATGGACTTCAGCTTTTTTTCTTTCTAATTCTGTGAAGAATGACATTGATACTTGGATTGGAATTGCACTGAATCTGTAGATTGCTTTGGGCAGTATGGTAATTTTATCAATATTGATTATTCTAATCCATGAGCATGGGTGTGTTTTCATTTGTTTATGCCATCTATGATTTCTTTCATCACTGTTTTGTAGTTTTTTTGTAAAGCTGTTTCACACCTCTTTGATTAAATGCATTACTAGGTATTTTGTGTGTGTATGGCCACTATAAAATGAGATTGAGTTCCTGATTTGATTTTCAGCTTAAACATCTTTGGTCTATAGGAATGTTACTGACTTTAATATGTTGATTTTGTATCCTGAAACTTTACTAAAGTTGTTTATAAAGTCCAGGAGTCTGTGGGAGCAGCCGTTAGGGTTTTCTAGGTATAAGATCATGTCATCAGCAAACAGAGATAATTTGACTCTGTTTTCCAATTGTGATGTCTTATTTCTTCTTCTTGCCTGATTGCTGTGGCTTGGACTTCCAGTACTATGTTGGATAGAAGTGATGAGAGTGGGCATCCTTGTCTTGTTTGAGTTCTTAAGGGGAATGCTTTCAACTTTTCCCCATTCAGTATGTTGGCTAGGGATTTATCATATATGATATGAACAGATCTCAAAATAATGTGTCATATGATTTCAGTAATATGTCATATATGATATTATTTTGAGACATATTCCTTTAATGTCAAGTTTGTTGAAGGTTTTAATCATGAAGAGATATTGGATATTATGAAATGCTTTTTTGCATCTATTGAGATGATCATATGGTATTTACTGCAAATTCTGCTTATGTGGTTAATCGCATTTATTGAGTTGAGAATGTTAAACCATCCTTGCATCCTTGGAGTAAAACCCACTTGATTATGATGAATTAACTTTTTTATATGCTGTTGAATTTAGTTTGCTAGTATTTTGTTGAGGGTTTTTGCATATATTTATTCATCAGAAATATTAGCCTGTATTTTTCTTTATTTCTTGTGCACTTGCCTAATTTTGGTATCAGGGTATTACTGGTTTCACAGAATGAATTAGGGAGAAATCCTGCCTCTTTGATTTTCTGGAATAGTTTCTGTAAGATTGGTATCAGCTCCTCTTTGTACATCTGGTAAAATTGGGCTTTGATTCTCTGTAGTCCCGGGCTTCTGTATTTATTGGAAGATTTTTATTTTTTATTAGTGATCCAATTCCATTACTAATTATTGATACGTTTAGGATTCTTGTTTTTTCATGGTTCAATCTTAGGAAGGTGTATGCTTCCAAAAATATATCTATTTCCTCCAGGTTTTCCAATTTGTGTGCATAGAGATGTTCTTTGTAATCTCTGATGACCTTTTATATTTCTGTGTTATCAGTTGTAATGCCACCTTTATCATTTCTGATTGTGCTTATATGAATCTTCTCTCTCCTTTTTTTCTGGTTAAGCTAGCCAGTGGTCTATTGAATGTTTTATCCTTTCAAAAAACCAACTTTTGATTTTGCGGACCCTTCCTTGAACAAATTAAACCCACAGCTAGCAAAAGAACTCAATAACAAAGATCAGAGCAAAACTAATGAGATTATTTTATACATTCTAAAATTTGTGTTATACTTAGAAAAGCTTTACCTTGGATCAGGAAAATCAAATTCTCACTGTTTCCTTGAATATTTTATTGTTTACTTTTACATGTATATTTTTGTTTCTTTGGAATTTATTCTGCTTTACAGAATGATGTACACTTCCAAATTTTTAAAATATACTTTCCTGGTGTTTTAAATAGTCAACCTCATAATATAGGAAAAATTTATATAAATATGTATACATTTACTTTTATAAAAGTATGCACTGATTGAGGTTTGTCTATGAATCAGTGCTATACTGTGTTTAGTTATCCAGCTTTAAAATGATTTTCATATTTATAATTTTTCTGGCCCTTCTTATTTTGTTGCTATGGTTGTTTTTTCCAAATTATATCTATGGAAATCCCTAAAGAAAAAGATATGACATTTTGGCCAGGTGCAGTGGCTCATGCCTGTAATCCCAGCATTTTGGGAGGCCCAGGCAGGCAGCACACCTGAAGTCAAGAGTTCAAGACCAGGCTGACCAACATGGAGAAACCCTGTCTCCACTAAAAATACAAAATTAGCCAGACATGGTGGTGCATGCCTGTAATCCCAACTATGCAGGAGGGTGAGGGAGGAGAATCATTTGAACCCAGGAGGCGGAGGTTGCAGTGAGCTGAGATTGCACCATTGTTCTCCAGCCTTGGTGACAAGAGTGAAACTCCATCTCAAAAAAAAAGGAAAAGAAAAGATACAACATTTTAAATGTATTAATTTAGGGAGAGTTTAATAAAGAAAATACAAAGATGTGGGCAAGGTATAGAAGGAAGGGACACGGCTGTTCCTGTGACAATTACTATCTGGATACCATTATACTTAGGCCTAAGAAGGTAGGAATGGGCAAGAGGAGGAAGCTGTTACCACAACCCAGCAGAAGTCATGTGGCAGCTACTAACTGGTAATATGACTTACCATTGCAGCCTAGAGTACATGCAATTGAAAGGCAGAAGCCAAGGGGCCTGTTGATGCAGTCCATATAGTTCACCCTTCAAGCCCAGAGCAGGTTATAGAAGGATAGATAGAAAATATGTATGAATATGTAGACATTGTTCAGCAAAATAAACTTGTTTTGCTTCCCAATATGCATTCATATCTTTCATTTAGTTGACAAGTTTGTGTTCACCTAGAAAGAGAAACACCATCTATCAACTACTTTAACACTGTGAAGTAAGGTCAATTCATGTATCCCATTATTTGAAGCCCAAATTGTTAAATAGGTTATTACAATATTCGATTTGATAAATATGTCTTTTCAATCTCCATCAGAAAGGAATCTTCATACATAGAGAAAAAGAAGATTTTAAACAGGTGAGTAGAATGTGATTATTTCACATGTGGAAAGAGCTATAGAGCAGCCACTAAAGTGTAGAACAGGAGAAATTAGATAGATAGATAAATAGATAGACAGACAGACAGACAGACATGGCTGGGTGTGGTGGCTCACACCTGTAATCCTAGCACTTTGGGAGGCCAAGGCAGGAAGATGGCTTGAGCCCCCAGGAGTTTTAGAACAGCATGGGCAACATGGGCAAAACATGTGTCTTCGAAAAACACAAAAATTAGCCAGAGGTAGTGACACATGCCTGTAGTACCAGCTACTTGGAAGGCTGAGGTGGAAGGATGGCTTGAGCCCAGAAGGTGGAGGTTGCAGTGAATCATGATTGTGTACTACACTCCAACCTGGGCAATAGAGCCAGACCCTGTCTAAAAAAATAGGCACAATTTCATAAATTATAAAGCCATGTATAAAGAAAATCAACAGGAAGTGTAAGAAAATATTTTGAATAATTTTATACTAATACACTCACTAACTCAAATGAAATGGATGAATTATTTTTAAAACCAAGCTAACAAAAAATATAAAAGAGGATTAGGACATCTGAATAACATTATTGAATTCTTTATCAAAGTTGAATTCATTGTCATGAGCATGTCAATATAAAAATCTCCAGACCCAGATAGTTTCAAAGGAGAATTTAAACATTTAAGGAAGAATTAATAATATTTACATAAGGCATTTCAGATATGGAAGGGGAAGAGATTCCTATTTCATTAAATAGATGAAGACAACCTTTATACCAACACCTAAGATATAAGAAGAAAATCATAGACTTATGTATCTCATGATATAATTTCAATGAAGTATTTGCAAAATAAGATAGCAACATATAAAAAGGGAAAATTCATCATGACCCCTGAGGTTTATCTTAGAAATGCAACGTTGGATTAATATTCAGAAAATAATCACTAGTAGCAAAGTGAAAGAGAAAACATTATCTCAGTCTCAGAAGATGAAGAAAAAACATTTAACAATTCAATATCCATTCATGATGAAGGTTCTCAGCAAGCTTTCTCAGTCTGATAAAGAGTGTCCATAACAAAAAAAATTTCTATCTCCTGACTTAGTACTAATATATGTAATGACCTTTCTTTAAGATTAGGAACATGGCAAGAACCTCTTCTCTCATTACTGCATCCAACAATGTGTGAAAGATTCTAGCTAGGGCATGTGGCAAGAAAAATAAAAGTAACTTGGATTGGAAAGGAAAAAATAAAATTGTCTTAATTAAAATACAATGTAATACTTTATAGTATTAATAATATTAAAATAATTACATTTTTACAATTACTTTCTTGTTAATTATAATATTTAGCAATCTACAATCAAGAAAACAACTACTAAAACCACCAGTCAAATTTAGCAAACACACAAGACACAGAGTGAGCATTTAAAATTAACAGTATGATCATCCTTACAATTATTCTGGTTTCTCCATTAATGTACAAATTAAATACTTAGCATATACTCACTTCATATTTCTTTGAGGGTCATGCTTTTCACTTTTGAAAATCATATTTTGACAGTTTGGAAGTTCTACTACAAGGACAATTAAACTGGATTGCTTCAGAAATGCCACACATGGGTTCTTTAAGCTCAGATACATCTTTTATCAGCTCTTTGTGTGACTCTCCAGTGATAAAAGTATTGCATTCTCTGTGACTCATCTTTTATTTTCTCCTGATTCTGTATTTTTGTATGTTTCTGGATTTTGTCCAAGTTTTGTTCTTTATCTGGTTTGAAATATTCATTACGTTGGCCTCCATTGGAGGAAGTAAAAATTGTCAGTTTGGTTGTATTATCTGTCTGGTCTGATCATTTGATAGTCTCTGACAGATAGAGATGGGGATCTATTTTCTTTTGAGTGAGAAGAAAAAAGAGGATTTTATTTGTCAGAGTTATTTTGTTTGTGTCTTCTTGTCTCTTTTTCTATTTGTGTGAGAACACATCTCACTTCCATTAGAAAAAAAAGAACATTTTATTTAACATAAGAAATATCAAATTGTTGTGAACTGTAGTCACTCTGGTCCAAGAATGACAGTTGTAGCTATAAAGGATAGGATAGGATAGGATAGGATGGATAGAAAAATTAAAAATTGGGACTCCGATTCACTACACCAAAAGGTAAAAAATTATGCTGAAAGCAGTCATATAAGAAACTGCCTCCCCTTTTGTTACTAAGCAGAGACCCACAGGTAAAAGGTAGCTATTTTATGTTCATCTTATTTTATGTAAAGTGAAAATTTACATAAGATGAATATATAATTGACTATTCCCCTACCTGCTCCTTTTCTCTCCCAACATGTGTATTACCAAAGCATCCCTCTTTCCCCTCCAGTCCACTTTTCTCTTTAAATATTGAAGCTCTCAAAATAATCTTTGGAGACAAAGACCACAGACTCTCTCTGATCCTTTGTTTTTATCTCCTGGGCATGTCCTTAACCTTGGCAAAATACATTTCTAAATTGAGACATGTCTCAGATACTTTTTGGTTTACAATAGCTCCATACACACAAACATAAACATAGATATATATTGGTAAATATAGTAGATATGCTAAAGTAATCATAATTAGATTTCTCAATTACCTAGGCTCCAGTTTTCTCTGAAAGAGAATTTAGTGACTTTGTTTAAATATTTTATTGAATATATGTTTGAGTCTCAGCTAGAAACAAAAATAGCAAAGAAGACTATACAAACTCATATTTCTTTTTTTCTTTTCTTTTTTTGGTGGGGACCCAGTCTTGCTCTGTCACCCAGGCCGGAGTGCAGTGGTGTCATCTCGGCTCACAGCAACCTCCACTTCCTGGTTTCAAGCGATTCTCCTACCTCAGCCTCCTGAGTAGCTGAAACTACAGGCACCCACCAGGCCCAGCTAATATTTGTATTTTTTACAAATGTTAGCCAGGCTGGTCTCAAACTCCTGGCCTCAGGTGATCCGCCTGCCTCAGCCTCCCAAAGTGCCGGGATTATAGGTGTGAGCCACTGTGCCCAGCCACAAACTCATATTTCTTATACCTTACAGAAAAAGGAAGTATTTTGTGTTAGGATAAATTATTTGGTTTTCCGTAATGAGAAAGATAACAGAGAAAGATGAAACTTAAACAGATATCAAATGTTCTAGAAAGTTTGCAGAAGTCATACTTCATTACTTTGGTTTATTATATATGCAAATAACAACTCTCAACAAAAGTCATAATATATGTTAAAATTTTGAAAAATGTTGCTCAAGTTTGATGGGTTCATTTGAAGAAAAAAAGTCAGAATTACTCTACTGTTGAATATCATATTCATACAAGTTTTGAATAGAGTTTAATCACTGTCAAAATAGCAAATTAGTTTTGAAGTACCTTAGTACTAAAGACAAAACAAAGTTAAAATTTATCCCTTATTTGTTTAATTTTCCCAGATAATGGAGATTTGTATCTCTACAGAATAGCTTCCTGTGCTTTATATTGTCATATTTCTGATGAAACAAAAACAAGCACACAAATAAAGAGTTTATTTCGAAAGAGCTAAGGTTTTTTTTTTGTTTGTTTGTTTTTTACAAGTTTACCATCTTACTAGGTTTTATTTTTCAGTATTTGAACTTTGTCTTTGATTTATAGGATTCTAAGCTCAATCTTCTCCTTGGTCTCGGGTACTGATGTTTCTATTTTAATTATGTGACAAAATTATTTCATGATTTTAGAATTATTTTTACTTCTCAGGGTAAGACCCTAATTTTGAATAATACAATTTTCAGGATGAAATTAGTAATATCTTTGGAGTTTCTCAAAAGTTTCCTCATCGACTACAGTGATTGTTGGTTCACCTTATGATAAGAGACCACTAACATAATTAGGTTTATTTGGAAAGCTCCATATTTCTTGAGTAGCTCAGCACCAGTGAACACGTATCAGGGGGAGTTTTTTTAGAAGCTCAAATTTCTTTAAGTTCATTTTATTCAGATAAAGTATTTTTACTTAAGATCTATTATAGAAATTACATACCGTCAGCATGAACAAGAAGCCTGTGAAACTTTGCCAGTGGCTTCCCCACCATATATACATTCTTAATGTCAGGGAAAACAACCCTTAAATTGTTGTGAAATAGTTACCTACTATACCCAGTAGAGAGTTTTCATCTCCTTTATTCTGATAGTGTTTTTTGTTCACTGTTACTGTAATGCATTAGCCACTAACAGTCTTATCTGCCCTAAGAGACTCATCTGCCTTCTCAGTCTTATCACAAGCTTGTGGTTTCTATTTTAATCTCCGGCTTATTTGAAGACTGCTATAAACTGCAGGCTAGATATTACATCATCAACAAAGAAGGGCAGTCTTATGAAAAGTACTCTACCAGGTGCTCTTAACTATAGATACTTAAATAATTTATGGCTACAGGCTTCTGAGCCGGCATTGTATAGAGAACTATGAGACCATAGGAGAAATGAAAGGCAAGATTTCTAGTACACTTTGCAGACCAGAAGCAGGTGAGGTTGTGGTTGCAGCCCGAGGATCCAAGTTCCAGTTAAACAAGAATATAAGATTAAATTAAATGATGAAGAAAATATAATTGTGATTAATTTGTTTGGAAAACTGTAGGCATTATTTTGTCATCTTTTCTCTGAGGAAGGTTTTCATTTTTCTCCTTAACCTACTTCTAACCTTTAATTTTAACTATGCTATTACAAACTGACATAAAATACCTCAGAAATCAGAAATGAATAGTTTCACTGAATTGTTTTAATTTTGCAGTCACTTTTTTGAATTAAAGTTTACATAAAATAATGTGTATATATTTAAACTATATAATTTGGTAAGATTGCCAAAGATATGAGGAAACTTCAAAAAGTTCATGAAAATGCACATTATGAAAAAACAATGTATGGATTTTAAAATTATTTTTGCTCCAAAATAAACTTGTACAGACATGTTATAACATATCTGAACAAGATCTAATTTGAGGCACTAAGAAGTGTAAGGCACCAGTTTGAAAGGAACCGCTATCAAAGCAACATGAATTCTGCTAAAATTGAAACAAGAACAAACATCAGATTTATGGTAAAATTTGGGTGGAAGAAAGGTGAAATTATTGATGCTTTACAAAAAGTTTATGAAGACAATGTCTCCAAGAAGTCAGCAGTTTCCAACATGAGATGTCTAGCTCATTTTAAGAAGAAATAAAATGATGTTGAAGAAAAAGCCCACAGGAGCTGATCATGCACATGAGATGGCTAGGAAAAATTCATCTTGTTCATGCCCTAAATGAAAAAGACCTAACAGCAGAAACAATAGCCAGTGCTATGGACATCTCAGTCAGTTCAGATTACACAATTCTGACTGAAAGATTAAAGTTGCACAAACTCATCACTCAATAGGTGCCAAAATCGTTGCACTCACATCAGCTGCTGACAAGAGCAGAGCTTTCAATGGAAATTTTAAACAAGTGGGATCAAGAGTGTGAAACATTTTTTCAAAGACTTGTAACACGAGATGAAACATAGCTTTACCAGTACAATGCTGAAGACAAAGCACAACAGTTACAAAGAGGTGGAAGTAGTCCAATCAAAGCAAAAGCATACCAGCCAAGAACAAAGGTCATGGCAACAGTTTTTTTCAGACATTTGAGGCATTTTTTTTATTGACTTTCTGGAGAGCCAAAGAATAATAACATCTGCTTATTACCTGAGGGATTTGTGAAAGTTAGCCAAAGCGTTAGCAGAAAAACACCCAGGAAAGTTTCACTACAGAGTCTTTCACTGTTAAGATTCACTCAGGGTGGCTGGCAAAATATTAGGGAAATATTAGGGAAAGCTATAAATTATAACCTCAAACCTTTTGGAAGACCAAAAGGTTTACTGAACTGGCTAAAGGCGGCCAGTTCATTACATTAGCACAGGGGAAAAGACAGGAACAATAATGACTTCCCCAGTTAAGTCTGTTTACCCCACATCCCTTTGTCTCTACTCTGTTTACTCATGTAAACTTTGTGCTGTATCGTCCTCTCAGGGGGAGGTCAAAGGAAAATTACCTATTAATGATGTTTACTCTGGGCCCCCAAACCAAAAGAGTTTATCATTTGTAAAACCATTCTTTAACCATTTTAATTATCCACAAGCATGTTAACTTCAAACCTCTATTATTAAATCTATACTAAATAAATGTAAGAATGTACAAGAAGTCTTGGTTGGTTAGCGGCAATCGCCCTCCAAAAGCAGCCAACAACCATCCCTAGCCCACTCGGATTAGTTTGTGTGAGTGTATTCATTCATTTGTCATTGAGTCAGGGTCTCCAGAACAAACCTCCATAGGTGGTAATCAACTTCTTAAGTGTTGACCCATACATGACCGAGGTCTCAGGAGTTAACACCTACATGACACCTATCATAGCAAGCACCAAAATGTGGACGGAACCAACAATAATCATCACTGCAAAGAAGAAACAACAGACCTCTGGAGAACCGAAAAGTAAAGGACACTGTGCAGTCGGGTCAAGCAGTCAGTAAATCATTGGTACCCACTGCGGATTACCAAGCTCGGGTTCATAATGAAACAGCAGTTATCAGCTCAACAAATAAAAGTACAGGACATAAAACAGACTGCTGCTTCTCAAAGCCCATGGTTCTCAGCAAAAAGCATGCTGGACTTAAAGCTTTGGGAACAAGTGGGGAGCAATTATGGACAAAAGCATCCAGTGAATAGGAAAAGGGACAAAGAAGATGCTACAGCTATAAGTCCTTGTATTAAGAAAGCAGCATTGGGCCGGGCGAGGTGGCTCACGCCTGTAATCCCAGCACTTTGGGAGGCCGAGGCGGGTGGATGACGAGGTCAAGAGATTGAGACCATCCTGGTCAACATGGTGAAACGCCGTCTCTACTAAAAATACAAAAAATTAGCTGGGCACAGTGGCGCGTGCCTGTAATCCCAGCTACTAAGGAGGCTGAGGCAGAAGAATTGCCTGAACCCACGAGGCCGAGGTTGCAGTGAGTCGAGATCGCGCCATTGCACTCCAGCCTGGGTAACAAGAGCGAAACTCCATCTCAAAAAACAAACAAACAAACAAAAAAAACAGTCTTAGCCTGCCCAGTAATAATCGGCAAGGCAATCAGGTGTATGTTTGTAAAAAAAAAAAAAAAATAAGAAAAAACGCATTACAGACCATAGCCATGTGGCCAAGCAAAAGGGAAAAAAGGCTTTGGCAGGGAGGCTTCACCCAGGCTGGCAGCTGTAGCTTGGGCAGGAGAAAGGAGCAAGGCACACAGATCGTGGTGCAAGCAAAAAGCAGCACCTGGGCGAGGCCGGCATGGCTGCTGTCCTGGGATCCGCACTGCTGTATGAGCCTCTCTGCTGGTGTCCAATAGTGAAATTTCACGTGTTTTTTGTATACAAGCAAGACCCCAAATTGTAATTTCTGCGAAAATTTATGTAAAATTTAAGAATTAAAAAAAAAAAAACCCTATTCAAATAATGGCCACTGCAGTTCTTTCTCTCCTACCCTTAACATGGCTCTTTTAAAATCCAATTTAAGTAAAACAGTAACCGCTGAAGGGAGAGAAATTACAGCTAGCCCCTAAACTAGTAAGGAGCAATTAAAAGCCAGCCATATAGCTTTGCTCTTTAGTATAAAAGTTTCTTAATAAAATAATAAGTTGCAACTATATTAAAAGGCAACATTACTAGCACAAGCCTTATTTACCCTTAATTTTGTAAATTTAAATAATAAATTTCAATCAGCAATAAAAGAAGGCCAACAAATTAGTTAAAAAGCAATTAAAAGCTAACATATAAAACCACACATTACCCTTGAAAGGAGAACCTTAAACCAAATAAAATAATTGTTGAATTAAAAAGTAAAACAGTGCCCATTTCTCAGAAAGTAAAAGAAAATTGTATGTTAGTGTATAAACATATGCATGAAAGACTAATTTAAAATAGTCTTTACTCAGCTAGTAAGTAGCTGTTTTAAGAACAGTTTGCCAGTTTAAAGTCCACACAATGGGTCAGCCTGAAAACTCAATGGTAAGATTTAAGCTGTTCCACCTGTAACTTTAGGCACGTGCTTAAAGTATATTATTTGAGTCTCTGCTTCTAAAAATATTTTTACATTTCCTCTTAAAACTTCATGTTACCAATTTCAACTTGCCATCTTAATAAATAATGCAGTAAATTGCTAAGTTATAATTCTAATATCATCAAAATTCCTTTAAGGAAAAAGCAGTTCAAAGCACTATTACATTTCTCCATACCTACTGCTTTAACACTGTTTACTGACAAATCAGGTACACAAGGAAAAGCGGCAGTCTGGTAAAAACCACATAATTCAACCACCCAATCTAAGTTTGCTAGCACTCACAGAGCTAAGATTGAAACCTTAATGTTAGCATTAAAAATCTTTTCCCACTCAGCCCATATATACTGTAAGTAACTTGGCTTACTCAGTTTATCTACCACAAAATCTTAAAACAGCTTTAATTAAGTTTAATCTCAAGCCCACATCTCAATGCCTAGCCCATTAGCTTATGGCCATTAAAAAAGCAGACTTACAAGTAACGACATCACTGCTTAACCAAGACAGAGAAAAACAGGAAAGTTTTTTGAAAAGATAGTATAAAAAGAAAGAGAAGCATAAAGAAAGAGGAAAAAATCGTAAGGAAGGTTGTAAAACTAAGTCAAAAGAGAATAAAGGCATGTTAAAGTCATAAAAATATTATAGAAGGGAATTTATGCAAGTAGGTTGTAAAAATTTTGTTTTGAAGGTCTGAGCAAATTTTAAAACATTAATTGTAAAAAAATTGTGTGTAAACATATTGGTTAAAAGTTAAAAAAGCATCATCTAGTTTTTCTATAAACTAAACATTAAAATAAAAGCACAACGGGTTTTTTTTAAAGCATAACCTGCTCTTTTACATAAATTATAAAACATCTCTTAGCACAGGCACAACCACTAGAATTTACAGTACACTAGCACCAGCCTAAAAACTACATCCTCTTCAGAAGAAAAAAACTCAAGCTAGCCTGAAAAAGACCAGACTCTGCAAAACAATGCAGCTTTCTCGAACCACACAAGCCCCAGATATCACCTAAAATATACTGAAGAAAACAATGCAAAAGGCTAAGCAAATCCTACTTAGAATTTGTTTATTTTTTATTCTTTCACTTTGCCTGTAATCTGTATTTGCTACACTCTATCAAGCCATCTTCTAATCTACATTTTTCTGCCCTGTAACTTAAACTGACACCCCTTCACAGCTTCTAACAACACAGCTGGTTAATATAAAGGAAATTAACTTACCCCCAGTAAGTTCCTCAGTAACGGCGTACAGTAAACTGAAATGCCATGTAACACTACAAGTCAAATACAAAAAATTCGTAGTTACACTTATGGCCTTTATAGTCTCAGCCATAGTCTTCCCGGAAACTGCCAGCGTTGCAGTGGCATCTATTAGTGAGTCAGTACAAACAGCTGCTTTTGTAAATAATCTGGCCAAGAATGATGAAAAGGTGTGCAAAATCATTTCTCCTGGTTAAACCCCATTCCTAGGAGTCACTCTTTAACTAAAAAAGAATGTTGCTAATTGTACTCATAATTGTTTTATGTTATTTGCTAATCCTAGGATGCAAAGCCAGAATAAAAATAAGAACTGCCTCCCCTAACAAACATGTAGCTACACACATCAGTGGCCAGCAAACAGAGCCTAATTTTATTAAAAGGAAATGGAGACATGTTAAGATTCACTCGGGATGGCTGGCAAAATATTAGGGAAATATTAGGGAAAGTTATATATTAAAGTCACAAACCTTTTGGAAGGCCAAAAGGTTTTGTTGAAATGGGCTAAAAGAAGTCAGTTTATTACATTAGCATAGGGAAAAATATGGGAACAATAAAGGCTTCCCCAGTTAATTCTGTTTACCCCACATCCCTTTGTCTCTAATCTGTTTATTTATGTAAACTTTGTGCTATATGGTCCTCTCAGGGGGAGGTCAAAGGAAAATTACCTGTTAATGGTGTTTACTTTGGGCCCCCAAACCAAAAGTGTTTATCATTTGTAAAACCATTCTTTAACCATGTTAATTATCCACAAGCATGTTAACTTCAAACCTCTATTATTAAATCTATGCAAAATAAATGTAAAAATGTACAAGATTGCAGTCAGTTAGCTGCAATTGCCCTCTAAAAACAGCCAAGAATCATCTCTAGATCACTAGGAATAGTGCATCTGAGTGTATTCATTCATCTGTCATTGAGTCACGGTCTGCAGAACAAACCTCTGCAGGCGGTACTAAATGTCTCACCACCAAAACAAGTTCCCGGTCATTCCTCTCATCAAACAAGAACAATTTTGTGGGAGTTTTGATGGAAAATCATTAGGCATCCACCTTACAGTCCTAATTTGGATTCTTCTGAGTTTTCTTTTTTCCCTAATTTTAAAAAATGTAAAGGGCACCCCTTTTTCTTCAGTTAATAATATAAAAAAAAAGACTGCATTGACCTCGTTAAATCCCCAGGATCCTCAGTTCCTTAGGGATGGACTAAATGACTGGTATGGTCACTTACAAAAGTGCCTTGAACTTCATGGTGCTTCCACTGAGAAATATGTTATTATTTTTATCTTTTAATTACATTTCTTTGAACTTTTTGAAGTCCTTTTGTACTTGTGAAACCATCACCTATGAACATGTGACTCACCCCTGAAAGATTCATTTTACCCCTTTGTAATCCATCTCTGTAGTACCTCTTTCTATCCACTTTTTCTGCTTTCATTCACTGTATATTAGTTTATGTTAATAAGGTTAAATATACTTTTATTATATATCCAGGCAATTCTACTTTTAGATATTTACCCAAGAGAAATAAAAACATATCTCTATAGAAATATTTGTAATATTTATAAGAGTCTAAACCTAAGCAATTCAAATATTCAACAACAGGTGAAATAATCAACCAATTTTGGCACACACATGCAATGGGATACTATCCAGAAATAAACTATTGATTCATGCAATATGGATAAATTTTAAAACAATTATGTTCCTACAGAAAAGTACATTCTGTCTAATCCCATTTGTTTAAGTTTATAAACTGGTGAAAATAATCAATGTTCATAAAAATCCAAACATTTGTTGCTTTTTTGTATGGGGATTGACTGGAAGGGGGCAGCAGGCTATGATTCTCTGGTGAGAAAATATTCTGATCTTGATTATGGTGGCATAAATATTTGCCAAAACTTAGTGAATTGCCCAAAAACTGTGCATTTCACTTTATGTAAATTTTACATCAATTATGACTCCTTGTCCCTAAGACTAACATGTGCTAAGAAGAGCAGAAGCATGAAGTGTTCAAGCAGTTTTTCCTGGGACATCATCTATTTCTGCTTCAAACAGAAATGGTCCACATTTACATGTTTGACATATTGCTCTTCTGTTTAACATTCATTCTGATGGTTTCTAAAGACGGAATCTACCTACATACTAGATTAAAATAGAGGGGTCAAAGTATTTTCCCTTTGAAATTATGTCCTTTGCAGTAACAGGATTGGAGCTGGAGGCCATCATCCTAAGTGAACTAACTGAGTAGTAGAAAATGAAATATCTCATGTTCTCACTTATAAGTGAGAGCTAAACAATGGGTACACATGGACATAAAGTTGGAAATAATAGACTCTGGGGACTCCAAAAGTGGGGAGAATGGGAGAAGGATGATTGAAAATTGCCTATTGGTTACAATGTTCAGTATTTAGGGTATGGGTACACTAGAAACCAAATCCCCACCATTACACAATATAGCCATGTAACAAACAAACATATGTTCCTCTGAATCTAAAATAAAAATAATTTTTAAAAAATCAAATTTAGCAACAAACCCGAAGAAATATCAACTCATTTCCAGACTGAAATTTTTTCATTCTAAAAAAGCTAATATTCTTATACTATTCATATACTTAGCTCTTGGAGTATGGAAAACAATGTAAAAGTAAAACAACATTTTTTGCTGTACTTCTTTATGAATACAAACAATACTTTAGGTAATGCAATTTTTAAACCGTTTCTGCTTTAGTCTTATTGTTTTTACAATTTTGTTAATATTTTAATTTTATTTTTAAAGAGCTATATTAGATGTCATTTGCATAACATGCTATTACTTTTAATTGACAGATAAGAGTTATATGTATTTATGAGTTAAAACATGATGTTTTGATGAATACATACAATGTGGAATGATTAAGTCAACCTAATTAATATAACCATCATCTCATAATTTTTGCAGTATGACATTAGAAATTTACTCTTTGCAATTGCAAATTCTATAATACATTATTATTAACTATATTAACTCATTAACTATAATCACCCTCCCATGCAGTAAATCTTATAAACTTATTCTTCCTGTGTAACTGAAATTTTGGACTTCTGGCCAGCATCTCTCTATTCCCTCCCCACTTCCAATGCAGCCTATTGTAATCCCCACTCTACTCTTTACTCCTATTAGTTCGATGTTTTTAGATTGAGCATATAAGTGAGATCATGTGGTATTTGGATTTGTTTTTCTGTGACACTTTTTTTACTTAGCATAGTGTCCTTCAGGTTTATTTACATTGTTGAAAATGACAGAATTTCCTCCATTTTTAAGGTTGAATAATATTTCATTGTGTCTGCATACCACATTTTTGTTATCGATGCATATATTGATGGACACCTATGTTGATTCCATAGCTTGGCTATTTTGAACAGTACTGCAATTAACATGGATGTATAATCACTTTGGCATACTGATTTCAATTCTTTTGAATATATACCCAGAGGTGCAATTACTGGATCATATGTAGTTCTGTTTTTATTTTATTGAGAACCCTCCATACTGTTTTCCATAATGGCTCTATGAATTTACATGCTCTTCAACAGTGTGCATGTGTTCTCTTTTCCCCACATCCTCACCAACTCTTACCTTGCATATTTTTTTTCATTTGCAGGAAATTTTAATTATACATAAAATTGCATTTGTAGATCTATAAATCTCCAAAGGGAAATGTTTTACCTTGGGCAAGTAAATATATTTTTTTTAATTTTACTTTAAGTTCTGGGGTACATGTGCAGATCTTGCAGGATTGACACATAGGTATACACATGCCATGGTGGTTTGCTGCCTCCATCCCCCTGTCATCTACATGAGATATTTCTCCTAATGTTATCCCTCCCCAATCTCCCTACCCCCAGCTATCCCTCCCCTAATCCCCACCCCACAAGAGACCCCAGTGTGTGATGTTCCCCTCCCCGAGTCCATGTGTTCTCATTGTTCAACACCCACTTATGAGTGAGAACATGTAGTGTTTGGTTTTCTGTTATTGTGTCAGTTTGCTGAGAAAGATGGTTTCCAGCTTCATTGTCTCTGCAAAGGACATGAATTCATCCTGTTTTATGGCTGCATAGTATTCTGTGGTGTATATGTGCCACATTTTCTTTATCCAGTCTATCATCGATAGGCATTTGGGTTGGTTCAAAGTCTTTGCTATTGTAAACAATGCCACAATGAACATACATGTCCATGTATCTTTATAATAGAATGATTTATAATCCTTTGGATATATACCCAATAATGGGATTGCTGGGTGAAATGGTATTTTCATTTCTAGATCCTTGAGAAATCACCACACTGTCTTCTACAATAGTTGAACTAATTTACACTCCCATCAACAGTGTAAAAGCATTTCTATTTCTCCACATCCTCTCCAGCATCTGTTGTCTCCAGATTTTTTAATGATCGCCATTCTAACTGGCATGAGATGGTATCTCAATGTGGTTTTGATTTGCATTTCTCTAATAACCAGTGATGATGAGCATTTTTTCACGTTTGTTGGCCACATGTATGTCTTCTTTTGAAAAGTGTCTGTTCATATCCTTCACCCACTTTTTGATGGAGTTCTTGGGTTTTTCCTTATATATTTGTTTTAGTTCTTTGTAGATTCTGGATATTAGCCCTTTGTCAGATGGGTAGATTGCAAAAAACTTTTCCCATTCTGTTGGTTACCAGATCACTCTAATGATTGCTTTTTTTTTTTTGCTGTGTAGAAGGTCTTAAGTTTAATTAGATCCCATTTGTCTATTTTGGCTTTTGTTGCCAAGCTTTTGGTGTTTTAGTCATGAAGTCCTTGCCTATGTCTATGTCCACATATTTTTTATAATAGCTATGCTAACAGATATGAAGTGATATATCATTGTGTTTTTAATTTGCATTTTCCTAATAATTCATGATGTTGATCATTTTTTGATGAACCTTTTGGCCATTTGTAAGTTTCCTTTTGAGAAATGTCTGTTCAGTTCCTTTGCACATTTTTAGATTGGGTTATTTGTTTCATTGCTATTGAGTTACTTGAATTCCTTAAATAAATTTGTAGAAGCTGATCTTAATCCAAAAAGACATAATCCTGAATGCCACAATCTTTAATGTTGAAATTCCAAAAGTTAAAAACCATGGAAATATAATTGTGGAAAAAATAATTAAGATTATTTAAAATATATATATTTATATTTTTGACAGGAAATTTATTTGAGAAACATATAACATGACAGAATACTTTATCTGTCACTTTACACATAAAGTAGGCAATAATGAGATTTGTGCAAGCATATACACTCAGATATTCTAAAGATAATTACATGACTATAAGTTATAAGCAGATGAAGAGTATTCATGATGAAATATGTCAAAAAGTGTAATCTATAAACTCATATGATTAATAATTGTGTGAACCCATCTTTATAACTGCAGTCATCTGAAATATCCTGACAATCGATTTTCTGACTATATGAATAAAAAACCATGATGAATCACCACCACACTAGTCTCTCAAAGAGCCAATATCTCAAGAAATTTTACCTTTCATCAATTTGTGTATACAAAAATGACATTGCTTCAGTGGTAGAGGAAAGTTCGAAATTTTTACATACATGCACAATGTTTATACACAAAGTTAATACTGTAATAATGCACTTTCATGGAGAATTCACATTTGCAAAAAAATGTATAAAATGAATTAGAAGTCTCTAAAAATCTTCACACAATTTATACCTCCAGTATTGGAAATGATGTAAAGATATAATACATAATATAGAGAATTGTAAAAAATAGTGCTGAAATTTAAAACAGTTTAAAAAAAAGACAAGACAAAAATAAAAAGAAAATCAGACATTTGAAAAAAGTGTATTATATGGAAAGATTATGTGTAGTTGCTTAGAGATAATCCATAAGAGCTGTCTAACTCTCATGATCATTAACTGTATTTTGGAAGTCTTTCATCATAATGAATAGCTGTTTTATTTGTTTTTTTTTGTCTTAAAACATGGCTCTCCTTGGAGAATACTTTTACATTAATTTTCTACTTGGCACTGCTCTTTTTGAAATTGTATAATTTGATGCACACCTACATGAGTATTCCCTATTAAATTTTTTCATCTTCTGTACAATGCTTCTATGTTGTTTTGGGTATGTGGAAATTCATTCCACATGCACCTATATACAGATCACAAATCTGGTGGAAACAATACTCTTGATCAAACAGCAACTGTGTTGCATATGTGTCTTCTTCTCCTATCATGTATGTAATTGTTTTTGAACCAGTCAGTAACTCCTCTGACTTCTTCAGACAAATATGGCCTTAATTCCTTCAAAGTTCATGGAATGCTATCAGCTGGAAGAAAGGTCAATTCAGACAAATGACATATTTTTAAATGGGAGTTTTTGTAATTGCCATAATGTATGGCCAATCCACTCATCCGAATTTACCACCAAATGCATTGGGCTAAATTGATAAAACAAACTTTATTGGAAACACCATGAAATTCACTTTTATAAACCTTGATCACACTTAATTCCAAATCTGTCATTATGGTTTGGGGATTCAACTGAAATTCATTTTCTCCTGCATAAAAACAATAACAAGGTAATATTTCTGCCCAATATGATGTAACTATTCTATGATTGTGACTTATGGAATTTTAGACATTTGAGATTTTACACTAACAATTTTGATCTTTCAGGATTTTGACATTTGAGATTATGAGATTCAGCATTGTGTCTTTTGGGATTATGATCCAAACCTGTATATTGTAAAAGGTGAAAGATTTATATAATCAGAAGAGAAAACAGAGTATCTAAATCTATATTTTGGATATTAATTCCCTATCAGATATATTGTTTGTAAATATTTTCTCTCATTCCATAGGTTTTTCTCTTCACTCTGTTAATCATGTTCTTTTTTGTGCATAAGCTTGTTAGTTTGATATAATCACATTTGTCTATATTTGCTTTTATTGTCTGTGTTTTGGGGGTTATATCCAAAAACTCACTGCTGAGATCGATGTTGTGCAGCTCTAGTTTTTTTCTAGTAGATTTACAGTTTCAGGTTTTATACTTAAGTGTTAATCCATTTTGAGTTGATTTTTGTATATAACGTGAGATAATAGTCCAATTTAACTCTTCTTCATGTGGATATCCAGCATTCTCAATGCCATTTATTGAAGAAACTGTCTTTTCCAAATATCTGTCATTTTTTAAAGTTTAGTTAGGTAGGGGTATAAGGAAGGGTTATAAGGGCATGTTGCATATATGATTAGAGGTTAAAGACAGAAAATTCACTACTAAGTTAAGAAACTTCTAAGTTTATATATATATATATATATATATATATATATATATATATATATGTATATATCTATAATGGAAAGTGCCATGAGAAATCTTTTCCTGGTTTTCTGATTGCCAGGGCTACTTTTTGCCACTTAACATCTTTATAAATCAGAAGCTACTTTATTTGTTCAAACTTTTAAAGCTTATGTTAATTCTTGAAAGCACTTTAGAAAAGTTTCTTTGTTCTGTTGTCATCAAATGTACTTAACTGCCATCAAATATATACTGGGTGAGCAGGTGAGAAGAATCTAGAGTAAATGTATGTCCACAGAGAACTAAATCAATTCTTTCAGAAATGAGGCTTGATTTCCTCAAGATCTATTTCCACTTCCAGGTTCAATATGTCTTTAGTCACCCGTTGGGAAATAGTGCTTTAAAATAAGAGACCCATAAAGAAGTGGAGGTTTTAGCATCTGTTATGAATGGAAAACAGGAACCCATTTAAAAGTACTTAATGCATATATTAAAACAATTATTACATTGTTTTATTTGTTTAAAGGTAAGTAATAGGGTTTCCAGTAAGAATATCCAGCTTCAGAGAATGTAGTGAAGTAATTTAATGTTTCTATTTTTATAATTCGTGAGGGCCATTTAAAAGTTATTCAGAGTAAGTTAAATGCATATCACACATATTAACATTTTAAGAAAGATCTCCATTTTTTGATATTTGCCATTATATCCATAAACAAAGGCTCAAGTTAAGTTTTACAGCAGGGAGTTCATTTCCTATTAAACCTTAAAAAAGAACTCAAAGGATCAAGAAAGATGCAAAAATTATTTCACACTGAGATACAGATGACTGGTGTTTGCTTGAATTACATTTCTACCAAAAATTACATTTTAATAAATGCACAAAATATATTCGAAGGATGTAACTACTACATAAAATATTGAAAAACATTCAACTATATTTGGAATATATTTGAGAATTTGAAGGGCAAGAGATCTTTTCAGTCTTAAAATCAACTAATACTTCTGCATTGACTTAAGAAAATATTTAGTTTCAACCATTTTGGACCTGCAGAAGTTAGTAATTCTAAATGCTTCAACCTAGTGTTTCTGCTTGCACAGCATAATTAAATCACCATAAGAAATTTTCTCTCAAGTCAAACCTTATAAGTAAGAAATGGTGAACATCAACAGGTAAAAGGTTCTCAGTATCTAGAGGATATAGTCATGTGTTTCTGTAAAAGACACTATTAGCTGTGTAGAATATTGCCCATTTACCTATTTAAATTAGCTTTTTATTGCAGCATCACAAACTACTAATACTAACTTAGTTTACAACAGTACACATTTATTATATCTGTTTCTGTGGGTTAGGAGTCCACATACAGCTATTGGGTCCTCTGTGGTCTCAAGACCTATATACTCAAAGTATAGGTCAGACTGTGTTCATATTTGGAAGCCTAAGAAAAGATCCAATTCCAGGCTCACTTAAGCTTTTCGAACAACTAATATCCTTGTGATTGCAGGACTAAAGTGTCCTAGGTTCTTGCTGATTGTTGGCTGCTGATCACTTTCAGCTCCTAGAGGCTGCCCTCAATTACTGGAAGTCACCCATAATTGCTAGAGACCATGTTGTCTCCTTGTTTATGCATGCCTTCCCAGTATGGCCATTTCTTTCATCAAGTCAACAAGGAGAATCTCTAAAGTGAGTGTGCTAGAAATATGAAGTCCTGTATAATGTAATATAATCACAGGTATACACAAAAAATGAAATTCAAAGCACCCCCCATCAGCTGAGTAGACCCCTCCTCTTAGCCAAGAGCACTCCACAGAAACCTAAAAGAAAACTAACTCAGGGCATGATGGGAAGGGGAGATTGGACATGCCTCATTATACCCTCCTCCCTCTGGAATTCAGGCACAACTGACAAGCATTAACATTAAAATCAAGATCCTAAGACTGACAAAAAAGACTCTTGGTAGCAATAAGATGTCAAATTCCAACCTTACTCTAGTGTAGCATCACATGACAGATAGCAGATGCTCAAAGAAATTATTTTACCCCAAAATATATTTAATTGATATATTTTGAAATGGGCCTGCAAAACTGTCTCTTGTGGGGGAAATTTACATTCTATAGAAAATTTTCTCCCCTTTCCAGGCATTTTTTTTTATCCTGAAGAGATTAACTGAGAATCTAGTACCTTTATATGTCTGAATCAGAAACATTTGCCATCTATTGCCTTTAAGGTCAGCTACTTATGAGACTTCATCTATATCAGAACCTTGGTGTCCACAACCCTTATTTTAACCCAGGCATTCCTCTATTGATTCCAGGTCTTTAGATAATAACTAACTCTTTCAACCAATTGTCAATCAGAAAATCTTTGAATCTACCTGTGACCTGTAAATCCACACTTTGAGATGTCCCACCTTTCAGGGCTGAACATATGTAAACCTTTCATGTATTGATTTTTATTTTTGCCTGTAACTTCTTTCTTCCTAACATGTGTGCCCAACCACCTTGGGCACATGTTCTTCGAACCTCCTGAGACTCTGCAATGAATCATGTTCCTATATTTGGTTCAGAATAAGTGTCTTCAAATACTTTATAGAGTTTGGCTTTTTTCATCAACACAGGAATGACATTGCACCACCTTTTTCATATTCTATTCGTTAGAATCAAGTCGCAGTTCCCACCTCCACTAAGAGGTGGGGATTATGCAAGGGCATAAACACTAGGAGGCAAGGATCATTGGGAAGCCACCTTAAAATCTGCTACACTACCCCAACTTCATTTCAGTCAGAGTCCCACTTTTGTCTAGTCCCCCCTTGTATTAGTCATTTATTGCTGAACAACAAAATTCCAGGCTTAAAAAAAAACATTATTATCTCACAGTCCTTGGAGGGTATGCCTTAGCTGGAATCTCTAGCTCATGGTTTCTCACAAGTCTGAAAATAAAATGTTTGCAATCATCTCCAGACTTGATTCAAAGAGCCACTTCCAAGCTCACTCATATGATTGTCGACAAAGCTCAATTCCTCATGGGCCACTAGACTGAGTCTCAATTCCTCATTGTTTGTTGACTGGAAGTCTCCCTCAATTCCATGCTGTGTGGGCATTATGGCACCTACATCTATTAGTGTCAGCAAGCAAGAGAGAAGAGAAGAGAGGAGCAAGACAGAAACCAAATACTTTTTGTAATTTAGTCTTGGATATAACACCCTATTACTTTCACCATGTCTGTTTTTTAGAAGGCAATCACTAAATCTAGCTGACAAGGGAGGCAGGAATTACATAAGGGTATGAATACCATCAGTTGGAATCACAGGAGCCAATCTTAGAAGCTTCCTACCATATTCCCTTGCTTAAAATGATTTAGGCATAAATCCTCATTAGTCTGAGACCAATCATGATGATTCTATCCCTTGCCACCAATTGGCTTAGATGTGGACATGTAACTCTAATCTCATTAATAAAATATAGAGGGAAGCCAGCCTGGAGAGCTCTGAATTATCTTTTATTCTCTTGATTTGGTCCTATCTAGGATATTAGAAGCCATTTTGTGATGATGAAAGTGACTGACTGAAAGACAAATTCAATGTCTTGAGTATATCAGAAAAGCTTGGGTTCTTAATGATAATGTTAAGCCACAGAATTTGCCAAACTATGATCTTCCTAGTGCAGGACATCGTTTATGATAATAAACTTCTTGTTTATTTTTCATTTGAGTGTTTTATTATTTGCAACTGAATGTGCCTTAAATGACATAATATCTTCTTTGCAAAAAAGCACCTTGTCTTTTGTGAAGAGTTGAACAGAATTGTCATCACTATTTTTTCAGCTAGAAAAACATAAATCTTGAATATTAAGATACCTGGGACATAGCTCTAGTCAATGGAAAGATAACATGCAAAGTAAACATGGTTTACAAATTGCTGTTTTCCCATGCTTAGAACTGCAATATCTGAACAAAATACTAAAATACAATAAATCATTACTTGTGAAAATTTTGAGTTGTTATTATATAGACTAGTGTAACGCTTTTTAGGCTGACTGACTGTACCATGGACTACATGCTAACCTCTGTGACCTGCACACACACCTCCAGATGAGTTCCTGGAAATAGAAAGTCTGAAGTAACTGGAAAACCACAAAAAGGAGAAGAATAACCAACCCCTGTGGCACCTAATTAACTTCGAGACACTCTTCTATTGTTCCTTATTCCTGCCTCAACTGATAAGGCAACTGGACTTTGTAACCAATCTTGCTCAACTGATAGGTCAACCTCGTGACTCCAGATCCTACGACCCCCTCCCAGCTTTCAGTAACCACCCTGAACTGTAATTTCTGTAACTTTCCACTGCTTACCCCAAACCTACAAAACTAACTAACTACTATCCCACTACCCTCCGCTGACTCTCTTTTTGGACTCAGCCCACCTGCACCCAGGTGAATATACAGCCATGTTGCTCACACAAAGCCTGTTTAGGGGGTCTCTTCATTCAGAGCATGTTTTAACAACTAGTATGTCTCAAAATTTAATGTACATACAAAGCACCCAAAAATCTTATCAAAATGGAGATTCTGATTCCATTAGTCAAAGGTGAATCTGAGAATCTGCATTTTCTGGTAAGCTTAGGAGTGATTTTATGTTGCTTATTGTGAAGGCCATGTTTTTGTAGAAAACATGTAGACATAGTTTGTTAAAAGTAGTTTTTCAGAACAGAAGAAAATAAGTTTTTTTATTTTTTTAAGGATATGACTTCAAAAGTATGCTCGAGCTTGTTTTATGTTTTATTTTCCTTACTTTGATGCATGGGCAATAATCATGTGCTTAAACATTGCTAAAAATGTTTTAAAAGGTCTCACAAACCAAATAACATTTTTTTCTGACAAGTATTTTTATAATTCTGTCGAATCATTGGAAAACACCAATTGTTTTTCAGTGTTGATTATCTTGATATTTATTGGGAGGTAAATTATATTTTAAAATAATGAGCCCAAATGATCCTTTAATCCAGAGGAAACATGTTAGATTTTTTTTTTCTTTAAAAGAAGAAAGCTTCCCTTTGATGCAATGATGATTACATTGTGTTCTTCTCTGTAGTCTCTTGTGACTACTGAACATCAAAGCTTTGCTGACAATTCAGCATTAGTCTGTTCTTCAGGCTGAGTGGAAATGTCAGGTAGTTTAGTTTAGATCACTCACTACATGGTATAGGAAATGACTTTTATTTAGGCTGAAAACAGCTGCAAATTAGTAATATCCTGGAACCTTTCTGGAATGTCACTTTCATTTGAAATCCACAAGCCTAAATCATATAATACAAGATTTGAATCTTTTAGTGGTAGAGTTGACAATTTATTTTATTTGGGATATGTATCCTCCACTGAAGTGTTAATTACTTTGAACTTGCAGAAGACAATTTACTGCCCTTGGTAGGAATTATCTACCCCTTTTAAATTAATATTAAGGTGTTCAGGAAGGCTCCTGCTTTATCTTTTCAATTAGATAGGATACTTTAAAGTTCCTTGATAAATCTAAGTCTCTGGATGACAGAAGAGAAACATCCAGTACAACATAATAAAGGATGTGTTTACAAAGCCATAAATCTCCATTTTTATTTCATTAATACTATAATACTGTAAAAGATTATATAAGCTGACATAAAAAAATTGACATTTAATACATAAGAATAAGTTTGCTACTAAAACTAAATTATCTCAAATCAATTATAGGCTTCTAAGTTTCAAATGTATTATTATTTTAGATAAATGCACATATTCCTTAACATTGTGCTTAGATGATTAATTTTATTAGGATAATACTTTTCTTACATGATCAAATGTAGACTTTAATTCTTAACCAAAATATTTATAAATCCTTGGTTTGTGGGGTTTCTACCAATGATATCTGATTATATTTTAAGTATTTAAAATACATTACTTAGAAACCATATTTTGAGGAAAAAACTATGTAAAATTTAGAGAAGAAAATATAAATTATTTCCATATTATCGATAAAAATAATTCGTTAATACTTTGGCATATTTACTTCTAGTATCCTAATGTTAATATAGATAATACATTTACAAGATTGGTGTCATGCTCCAAATATTGAAGTTGCAAATATGCACATCCACATATATGCAGTTAAAAAATTATTTCCCACATTTATATTAGTTTGCTTGGGCTGCCATAACAGAGTACCAGAGATGCTGGCTTCAACAACAGAAATTGTGATTCTCACAATTTGGGGAGCTGGAAGTCCAAGATCAAGGTGTCAGCAGAATTGGTTTCTTCTGAGGCTTCTCCCTTTGGTTTTAAGATAGCAGTATTCTCCCTGTGTCTTCACATGGTCTTCCTTCAGTATATATCTATATCCAAATTTCCTCTTCCTATAAGGATACCAGTCATATTGAATTAGGGCCCATGCTAAGGACATCCTTTTTGCTTTATTACCCCTTGAAAGACGATCTTCAAATATAGTCACATTCTAAGATTCTGGGGATAGAAACTTCAACTTATGAATTTTAGGGAGATAAAATTCAGTGTATAACATGAATAAAGTGTTACAATTCAACTTTGTCCACATTATTACATATCTTAGTGTTATATAATCAGATATATGGGAATCCATAGTAGATAATTTATTTCACAATTTTACTTTGGATTATCTTCAATTTCATTGTTATCAATAAATATCCCTGTAATTAAATATTGCCCACATCTCTGTTTTCTTAAATTCATCAAAATAGGGTGATCAGTGGAATGGTAGATATTGCTTTAACTTTTGATATTTATTTCTATACTACTCTTCAGAAGTGGTATTAATGCATGCATTAGGCAGCTCAGTTCCTCTTCATTATAACTTTGGTATCACTAAAGGGCATCCTGATTCTAACTTTATGCTTACCAGATTCACTAGGAAAGTTTATTACCATTTTTCATTTTATTACTTTTTTTAGTGATGTAGACTCTCCATATGTTTGTTAGCAATTATCATTTAACTTTTGAAAGATTTTTATTCATGAACTGTCATGTTATTATTTTTAATTTTTGTGGGTACATAGTAGGTATATATACTTGTGGGGTACATGAGATTTTTTTTGATAAAGGCATGCAATGTGAAATAAGCACATCATGGAGAATAGGGTATCTATCCCCTCAAGCATTCATCTTTGAGTTACTAGCAATCCAATTACATACTTTAAATTATTTTAAAATGTACAATTAAGTTATCATTGACTATAGTCACACTATTTTGCTATCAAATAGTAGATCTTATTCATTCTTTTTATTTTTTTTCATACCCATTAACTGTCCCCACCTCCCTTTCAGCCCTATGTCCTTTTTCATGCTTCATATATTTGCATATTTTACTCCATCTTTTACAAGTCATTATATAGATATGTCATTATAAACATAAATATGTGTATGTTTAGAAGTAAGGTACTGTTGTAACCGCCCAATGGGTTTACCTTGCTCACTACCTAGACAGAACTGATTTATCAAGACAGCGGAATTGCAATGATGAAAGAGTAATTCACGCAGAGCTGGCTGTGCAGGAGATGGGAGTTTTATTATTCCTCAAATCAGTCTCCCTTAGCATTTGGGGATCAGAGTTTTTAATGATAATTTGGCAGATAGAGGCTTGGGAAGTGGGGAGTGCTGGTTGGTCATGTTAGAGATGGAATCTTAGGGTGTCGAAGTGAGGTTTTCTTAATGCCTTCTGTTCCTGGGTGCGATTGCAGAACTGGTTGGGGCAGAAAACTGGTCTGGGTGGTGTCAGCTGATCCATTGAGGGTAGGGTCTGTAAAATATCTCAAACACTGATCTTACATTTTATAGTAGAGACCTTATCCCCAGGAACAATTTGGGGAGGGTCAAACTCTTGGAGCCAGAGGCTGCATGATCCCTAAATTGTCATTTCTAATCTTATAGCTAATGTTAATCCTATAAAAGCAGAGTGGACCCTAGGCAAGAGGGGAGATTTTCGGGAAAGGGCTACTATAAATTTTGTTTCAGAGCCAAACCATTAACTGAATTTATTTCCAAAGTTAGTTCAGGAATGAACAAGGACAGCTTAAGGGTTTAGAAGCAAGATAGAGTTACTTAGGTCTGATTTCTTTCACTGTCATAATTTCCTCGGTTAAAACTTTGCAAAGGCAGTTTCACTATGGAAACATTTTACCTCTTAATATCTTATTTTAGAGCAGGATTTCTCACTTTAGCAATATTAATATTTGAGTGAGACAATTTTTTTTCTGTAGGTGACTGTTGTATGCACTGTAAAATGTTTAGCACTTCTATGTTATAACAATCAAAAACATCTCTAGATATTGCCAATGCCCTTGGTGAGAGACCGAATTGAGAACCACTGACTCAGGAGAATAGAACTATATATTGTATTTACTCATAAAACATATATTTAATCCATAAATATATTTAGATGCAAGAGATTTAGACATAATCAGAATATAGTTTGTTAAAAGTTTCAAGAGTTAGTCATGCTTATGTTTACTCTTTCACTCACAAATCAAATTGCTTTAATATATGCATATTTGTCACATAACCTGTGCTCAATATTAGACTATTCCTTTTCTATAAAAACTGTTTTACATAGTTTTTACTTTCCATATTTTTATGATGTTTTGACATTTAAAAATAAATCCTTTCTGAGTGGGGAAAGACTGCCCTTCCCTGAAATAGGCAACTCATGAAGACATCAGAGATAACAAAGGGCCCAGCTAGGAGCATGCCTTTATATGTAAACTAACCAGTTTAGGGCTTTACCTTGTCAATCTGGTCAATATACCATAGTAGACAGTATTACTTTGCTTTAATCCTATGAAGGCCAGGTATCAGGCAACTAGGAAACACCCCAATAGCTTAGAGTCTTCCAATATTATTCAAATCAGCCAGTCCTAAATTGATCACTCTGCCCTGCCTGGCTTTTCCCGTGGAATCTACAATGAAAACTGTGGACTCATGCTACATGTGAATCTATAATTATCTCACTAAAAATTTTAAATAAAATATTTCAAGAAGACTATAATAAAAGCTACAATGAAGTGAAAAA
Source organism: Callithrix jacchus (assembly GCF_049354715.1). Classification (NCBI taxonomy): domain Eukaryota; kingdom Metazoa; phylum Chordata; class Mammalia; order Primates; family Cebidae; genus Callithrix; species Callithrix jacchus. Next base: position 27,197,071 of record NC_133524.1, read on the forward strand.
ATATTGTTTCTACTATATCTGTACTTATTTCTATAAAAATCCATACTGAAACAGGATATCAAAACTCCATTCATATAATATAGGCTATACCTGGTGATTTTTAATGTGTGGCTTTGGGAAAGTCTAATGTTATCTCCATTAGGTAAACATTTTTTGATTTAATTTATACTTAAATATGAGTAAGTAGGAGGCTTTGCTTCTAACACTAAAGTCAAGTAGACATTTTTAAATGGCTAAATTGCACTTTCATGTTAATTAGGCCACTATACTGAGTGGACGAGTCAAACAGTGAAGTTAGTAAAGATTACCCAGATTCCCTATACTGACAGTGATTCAAAAATTTTAAAACTACAAGTGATAGCTGAACGAATAAATACTATATTCATCCAGAAAGATTTGATTCACATAGACTTTTCCATAATTTCTCTGTGCAAAGTATTTAGACCCTGCATAACAATTTTAATGTAACATCAATTTTAAAATGGCATAATATTATTTATAACTTTTTCAATTCTTGAATAACTTAATGTCAAGTTTTTTCAAATATCATTTTTCTAATTATAGGATCCTTAATCTGGAAGGCAAATAAAACAATGCACAGAAAGATACCACACAAAGGAAACAGTACATTAGACTTAAAATCTGCTGACCTCAGTGCTTGCATTAATTTATTCCTTACTAGCTCTATCATGGTGTAAAAAGCTAAACAAGCCATTTAACTTTGTGCCTAAGTATAAAATATTCTTAGATACATCCAGTATTTCTAAGTGACTCTGAGCCACTTACTGTGACTCAGTCTTTTCTCTAGTGAAATAAAATGATAACTTAGAAAAAAAATCTACCTCATTATTGTTTTCCCCAAAAACGAGGACTTAAACAAAGGCTTAGTATACGGATCATATTTGGAATAAGTAGCCAAGAAGGGGAAGTGAGGGAGTAGGAAGAGGTAAAAGAAAGAGAGAAAAAAAAACTGATATGAAAGTGAGTAATCATGACCACTATTGTGGGAAATAGGAACTTTTTTCTGCCAGAAGCGCATGAAAAACACATAGAATTTTTTCTTGGAATATGGTAGAAATTTTTAAATTTCTTTCTTTGCTTTAAGTTGTCATACCTTAAAATAACTTGTTATATCTATAAGATATTTTCTGTAAGCCTCATGGTAACCAAAATGCAAAAAACCTATAGTATATTCACTAAAAACACAAAGCAAAAAGTTAAAACACACTAGCAGAGCAAATCATTTCATCATAAAAGAAGACAGTAAGAAACAAAGAAATGAATTATAAAACAATCAGAAAACAATAAACAAAGTAGCAGTAGTAAGTACCTTCTTTATCAATAGTAACACTGAATGTAAATGGACTCAATTCTCCAATTAAAACGTATATACCCAAACCATATGCTACCTACGAGAAAGCCACCTAACCCATAAAGACACATAGATTGAAAGTGAAGGAGTGGGAAAAGACATTCCATGCAAAGGAAAACAAAATAAATAAATAAAAGCAGGAGTAGCTATACTTATATCTGATAAAATAGACTACACATCAAAAACTAAAAAAAGTCAAAGATAACTATAATGACAGGGCAACTCAGCAAGAGGTACTAATTATTAATATTTATGCACTCAACTCTTGAGTACCAATATAAAGCAAACATTAATGGATTTAAAGGGAGAAATAGACCCCAATACAGTAACAGTAAGGGACTTCAACAGCCCTCTGTCAGGAATGAACAAATATTTCAGACAGATAATCAACAAAGAAACTCCACACTAGACCGAGTAGGCCTAATTAACATTTATAAAACAATCCCTAAACTGCTGCAGAATACACATTCTTTTCATCAGTGCCTGAAACAGTCTCCAAAATGTACCATATCTTAGGCCACAAAACAAGTCTCAACAGTTTTGTTTTTTTGTTTGTTTGTTTGTTTGAGACAGAGTCCCCACTTTGTCATGCAGGCTGGAGTGCAGTGGCAAAATCTTGGCTCACTGCAACCTCTGCCTCCTATGTTCAAGAGATTCTTGTGCCTCAGCCTCCTGAGTAGCTAGGATTACAAGTCTTACAAGTCTGTGCCACAAGGCCTAGCTAATTTTTCTATTTTTAGTAGAGATGTGGTCTTGCCATGTTGACCAGGCTGGTCTTGAACTCCTGGCATCAAGTGGTCCACCTGTCTTGGCCTCACAATGTACTGGGATTACAGCGTGAGCCACTGTTCCAGATCAACAAATTTTTAAAAGGTAGAAATTATGTCATGTTCTTTCATGACCACAATGGAATAAAAGTAGAAATCAATGACAAAAGGAACCTTGGAAAATACACAAACACATGAAAATTAAACAGCATGCTCCTGAACTACTTAAAGACCAAAGAATTAATAATGAAGCTTATTTAAAATTTCTCAAAACAAATGAAATGGAAATACAACATATCAAAACTGTTGGTATACAGCAAAAGCAGTGCTGAGAGGGAAGTTTATAGCAATAAATACATGTATCAAAAATGTAGAAAGACTTCAAATAAACAACTTAAAGATGTACTTCAAGGAACTAGAAAAACAAAAATAACCAAACCCAAAATAAGTAAAAGGAAAGAAACAATAAAGATCAGAGCAGAAATAGATTTAAAAAACACGAAGTATCAATAAAATGAAAAATTTTTGAAAAAATAAACAAAATAATCAAACCATTATCTAGACTAAGAAAGAGAAAGACCCAAATAAATAAAATCAGAAAGAAAGGAGAGATTTCAACTCATATCACAGAAAGAAAGAATCACTAGAAACTATAGTGAACAACCATAACCCAACAAATTGGAAAAACATAAAAAAAGAATAAATTCCTGGACACATACAACCTACCATGATTGAACAATGAAGAAGTAAAATATTTCAACAAACCCATAATGAGTAACAAGATCAAACCATAATAAAAAGTCTCTCATCAAAGAAAAGCCCAGGACCTGATGGCTTCACTGCTAAATTACATCAAACATTCAAAGAAAAACTACCAATTCTATTCAAATGCTTCAAAACTGAAGAGGAGAAAATACTTCCAAACATATTGCTTGAAGCCAGGAATTCCCTGACACTAAAACCAGACAAATATATGACAAAAAAGAAAATTATAAGCCAATATTATTGATGAACATATATGCAAAATTCTTCAACAAAATTGTAGCAAACCTAATTCAACAGCACACTGAAAAGATCATTTACCATCATCAAGCAAGATTGATCCCAGGAATGAAAGGCTGTTTCAACATTTGCAAATCAATAAACATGATACTGCATTAGGAGAAATACCTAAGGCATGCGGGGCTTAAAACCAGGATGACAGGTTGATGGGTGCAGCAAACCACCATGGCACATGTGTATCTATGTAACAAACCTGCATGTTCTGCACATATATCCCAGAATTTTAGTATAATAAAAATTAAATAAACACGATACGTCATATTTACAGAACCAAGGACAAAAGCCACATAATCATTTCAATAGATAATGAAGAAACATTTGATAAATTCAACATCCCTTTATAATAAACAGTCAACAAACTAAATATAGAAGGCTCAAACCTCAAAATAAGACCATAAATGACAAACCTATAGCTAACATTGTATTGAACAGGAAAAAATTGAAAACCTTTCCTTTAAGATCTAGAACAAGACAAGGATTGATCTAATATATTAGCAATAATCTATTGGGTGATTATAGTAATGGGCAAATGCAATGAATGATACCAGTGTTATAAGGGATGAGAGGAAATAATTGGAAATACCCTTTTATGAAACATATGCACTATCAATTGAATGATACAGTGCTATTTGAATATATACTTAGATGAGTTATAAGTATATATTGCACATTCCAAAAAGCAACTGAAAAATAAGAAAGAAGTGTACTTGATATGCTTGAAGAGAACAAAATTAAATAACAATAAATACTTAAATAACTAGAAAGCATAAAAAGAGGTGATAAAAAAGAAAGAAAAAGTAAAAAAAATAGAAACCATACAGATATAGTAGATATTAATCAAACTATATCAATAACTAGTTTAACTATAAATGTTCTAAGTATAGCAATTGAAATACAGAGATTACCAGAATAGATATAAAAAAAGAATCTACTAGCTGTCTTCTACAAGAAAATCATTTTGGATATAAAGACACAGAAATGTATGAAATAAAGGTATGTTGAAAGGTATACCATGCTAATATTAATCAAAATAAAGCTGGAGGAGCAGCTGGAATAATTGGATATCTATATGCAGTAAAAGAGATAGATATACAGACAAAGGCAATATATGCAAACCTTTCACATTTCACAAAAATTAACTCAAAGTGGATCATAGACCTAAATACTAAATGCAAAATTAAAAAAAAAAACTTCCAGAAGATAACACAGAGAAAATATAGGTGTTATTGGATTTGACCATACATTTTTAGATAAATGCCAAAAGGTTAATTTATTAAAGAAATAAAATTGATAAGTTGAAAGACTGGAGGAAATTTACATGAATAGTGCTAAGTGGTGAAGGAAGCTAGTTTGAAAAGGCAAAGGTCAATAGTTTCCAGAGGATTTTAGAGCAGTGAAATTATTCTGTATGACACTATAATGGAGGATATATGGCATTATGTATTTGTCAAAATCCATAAGAGTGCATAAAAATAAAGAATAGATCTTAATGTAAACTATGGACTTTAATTAATAGTAACATGTCAATACTGGATCATTAATTATTAAAAACATAAAACACTAATGCAACATCATAAGAGGAAATTGTATGTGCAGGGGAATGTGGTATATATGGGAACTCTCTATCACTATCTGCTCAATTTTTCTGTAAATCTAAAACTGTTCCAAAAAAAGTATGTTAATTTTTAAAATTAAGAAATTATTGAGCTTTACTTTTATGATTTTTGGATTTTGTCTGTGTAATGTTTACTTCAAGATAATATAAAATGATTTAAAAATAAAAAAATTAAAACACTAAAATTCAAACAATGTATTAAAGAATCAAGCTTCTTTAATAAAGACAAATGATTGAACTTAATATTTTTAAAAGTTTATAAAATGCTTATATAACATTCAATTGCAGGTGAAATTGGAAACCTACATCTTTTGTAAAATTTCATTTCCAAATATCCAATGCCAAGGAAGGGTATAGTCATGGTGGGCTTCACAAGGATTTGCCTAGAAGCTCAAAGTGTTAGCTAATCCACTGGGTAATAGTATTCCTTGGATTTTCTTTTGAATGAAAAAATTAAACAACACTACTGCTTTAATTAAAAGCAGACATAAAAGCAGAATTCAAAGAGTATGTGTGTGGTTTGCATATACACAGAATTAAGTAAAAGTTTCAGCAGAAAATGCAAATAAAAGTGTCTTTATTTATACTCCCACCAACAGTGTAAAAGTGTTCCTTTTTCTCCACATCCTCTCCAGCATCTGTTGTCTCCAGATTTTTTAATGATCGCCATTCTAACTGGCGTGAGATGGTATCTCAATGTGGTTTTGATTTGCATCTCTCTGATGACCAGTGACGATGAGCATTTTTTCATATGATTGTTGGCCTCATATATGTCTTCTTTCGTAAATTAGTCCAACCATTGTGGAAGACGGTGTGGCGATTCCTCAAGGCCTTAGAAATAGAAATCCCATTTGACCCAGCAATCCCATTACTGGGTATATATCCAAAGGACTATAAATCGTTCTACTACAAGGACACATGCACACGAATGTTCATTGCAGCACTGTTTACAATAGCAAAGACCTGGAATCAACCCAAATGCCCATCGATGATAGACTGGATTGGGAAAATGTGGCACATATACACCATGGAATATTATGCAGCAATCAGAAATGATGAGTTCGTGTCATTTATAGGGACATGGATGAATCTGGAGAACATCATTCTCAGCAAACTGACACAAGAACAGAAAATGAAACACCGCATATTCTCACTCATTGGCGGGTGATGAAAAATGAGAACACATGGACACAGAGAGGGGAGTACTAAACACTGGGGTCTATAGGGGGAAAAGGGGAGGGCCAGTGGGAGGGGGAGGTGGGGAGGGTTTGCCAGGGGAGAAATACCAAATGTGGGTGAAGGGGAGAAAGCAAACAAAACACACTGCCCTGTGTGTACCTATGCAACTGTATTGCATGCTCTGAACATGTACCCCAAAACCTAAAATGTAATAAAATAAAAAAAAAAAAGAAAAAAAAAAGTGTCTTTATTCACAGAAGTGGTAGCAGGGAATATATCCAAACACCAGTAGTTCTAAAAGCACTATTCTAGCTCCGCCTGGAACTGGAGCTTATAAAATTCATGTAATCATGATGTTGAGGGAGCAACCAGCTGGATTGGAGTACTTGTTTGCTCTTGCTTTTCATCTAGTCAGCCTATATGAATGATATTGTTCTGACAAGGATTTCTCTCACAAGGGTCCTACAAACCTACAATATATAAATATCAAAGACTTTAAATAGCTCCACCAGCTTACATACACAGAAAAGAGTGTATTATTAGAGTATTTCTATAAATTAAAATGTCAACATTTTGAATTGCAATTAAGGTTGTGCCAGCATTTCTTTTGTAAAGCCTTATTTTCAGGGATTCATAATTCAACATAATAATCATTCCCCATATAAAACTTGGTTCACAAATTCACAGAATGTAAGAGTTTTATTTTAATCTTAAAGGAAATTTTGATGTTTTTAAAGAAATGTCATAATGTAGCTCTCTCACACTGACATGTTTTTGCCAAGCAAAAATCTGCATTTGATATTACTTTTCACCCTAGTAGCTATTGCAATCTTTGGCAGGTGTAATTAAGTGCCTTGTTATTGGTCTTTTAAATTGCAATTATATATATATATGTGTGTGTGTGTGTGTGTGTGTGTGTGTGTGTGTGTGTGCATGCGTGCACATGCACGTGTGCACGTGTGTGTGTTTTAAACTGTTTATAAACTATTACAAATATTTACAGAAATATATGTATTTCTATAAATTGCAGATAAAGAAGGGCAGTGTACAATTTGTCTATTATTTCAAACAATCTACGTATCAAGTATGTATGGTTCAAAGAACCAAGGATGCTCAATCTAGTGTACACTGTCTTTCCAGGTTCAACAAGTAGATTTGCTCTGTATGGACACAATTAAAATGTATTTTAAGGTGACAAGAAAACAGTTAAAACAGCAGAGGAAAAATATTCTTACAAGTAACTTTGTCCCAGGATGGCTACCTTAGAAAGTACTAAGTCTTGTGTCCTTAATGTTTTTTTTTCCAGAATGTCTAAAATATCTTATTAAAGGTATTGAGGAAAGGACTCTGGCAGTAGGTGAGATTTCCTTCAAACTTTGAGATTCTAAAAACTTAAACCATACTTCTGTTTCTAAGGAGTCTAAAGGGTGGGGAATGGTATTTTCAAGCTCTCTACGGGGTATGAAATATCTGGACTAAAACTATGGGATACATTTTTAGGATAAATACCTAAAATTGGGATTCCCAGTAAAAGAGTTATGGGATAATTTATTTTTGAAGTATATTTATATATTGCTTTGAAAGTGTCACACTAAATCATATACCCATAGTGTACAATAGTGCTTATTTCCTCACAGATTTCCAACACTGGTATTAGTTTTTAAACTATTTAAAACGATTCTATGTCTTTTTAAAATTTAGGTGAAATTCGCTTTACAGTAAACAATTCAGTGGCATTTGATACATTCACAATGTTACACAATCACTTCTATCTCATTACAAAACATCTTCATCACCTATGAAGGAAGCTCTGTATTGATTAAGCAGTTGTTCTCCATTCCCCATCCCTCACAGTCTCTGGCACATACAATCTCTGTTCTGTCTCTGGGGATTTATCTATTCTGGATATTTCCTATAAATAGAATTATACAATACATAGTTTTTGTGTCTGGCTTCTTACACTTAGCACAATGTTTTCAAGTCAGCCGCATTGTATCATATATCAATACTTCATTTCCTTTTACGGTTGAATATTATTTATTTCTGTGTATATACATACTTTAAATGTCTTTTAAAAGGTACATGCTTTGAGAATTCTTTTACTGATGTCTCCTTTTTGTAGTTCACTCTGTAGTCACTTCATTTAAATATAAATGATTATTTTTGTTGTCTTAAAAATAAGCATGAATCTTACTTAATGTTAGCCATCATCCTAAAGGGGAACCTTATGAAATCAGCTTGTTTTTAATCAAACTCATTATCTGGTTTCAAGTTTGCTTCTGTTATTATTCCCATCACCTATCAACTCCATTTTTATGCCAATATATTTGTGCCTACAATGTCTAGCCTTCAGTGAGTCAGCAATTTATCTGGCATCCAGTAGAGTTCATTGTGTAGTTTTATGCTCCTCATAGGAAGCTGCAAAAAAAGAATAGACATGTTGAAGATTCCAAACATATTGACATAAAAACAGAAGACTAAACTTGAACTGATTATTAATCTTTCTCTACTTTCAATAGGACTCAAATCATCGCTGTCATCATTCAGATTTTTATATCTACAACTAGGTCTATATCTAGGTTTTAGTATGTCCTATCCTTGGCAATAATAAAAACTCTGAAATTGACTTAACCATAAAATCTTCTCCCCTTATTCGGTCAAAATTTGATTTGTGTGCATAGCTAGTGGTAGGAAAAGGTTTTGGGGCTTCTAATCCTTTTTTCTTACTTTCCGTATGACTTCCACCCCTGACTTGCTAGGGGTGTGTGTATATGTGTACATTTATTTTAAACCTTGAAATTAATGACTTGGAGAAGAGAGGTTTAAGGGAAAGAGCAGTCTTAAATAAGTGCAGTTGTCATCTCGCACCAGCTCCCCCTGGTAGACAGGCATAAGACTACTGACTTTCCCTGTGGAAACATGCTTTCTCATGTTTCCAGGGATCTCTGGAGACTCCCCTAGAGGACTCTTCTGACAGCCAATCACTTGCTTCCTGTTACCTCTATCTCTCTCAGAATTTTTTTACTTAGGAGACTCACTCCACAAAACTCTGTAGGAGTCCCAATCGGGGTGATACTCATTTAAAATCGATCTAACCATGAGAAGCTTAATTCATTCTTTGCCCAAAATTATTTTCTACCATCCTTCTCTGTCCTGCTGCTTTCAGTTGATACACTTTTGTCTGAAGATTTCCAGGCTGTACCACACACCAGTCCATGTTTGCCAAGTACAAGGAATACCTATCTAGCTTTTGGAGAAGTCTCCTTACATACCTGTCTCAACAAGTTTGCAATTGGAGGATTATACCATTACCCCTTTTCTTTTGTGGCAGAAGGGGATATGGACTCCCAACTCTGCAACAGCTCTATCCAGAGAAATCTCTTCACAGATCATTGACTATTTCTTCTTTTTCCATCCTTATATATCCTACTGAGGAGGAAGGAGGATTTGTTTGTTGGTTTTGGTTTTTTCATAACAAAATTTATTCTTGGATATTTTAAAGATATTTATAAATATATTTTAGACATTTTTATGTTTCTCTTGACAACTTGAATATTGTGTCTCACAATTTGCTTTGTTGTCTCATAACTTTTATATTTCAACATCTCTGTCAACTCTTCCAAATTTGCATCATGCTAAATATGAAGTATTTCAAACATGCAGAAGACTTCAGAGAACAACATAATATCCAGGTACTCATTAGCCAGAACTAATAAATCATAACACTTTGCCATAGCTATGGTATTTATTTTTTTACATGGATGTTTGGTTTCTAACCAGAGATTCTTTGCTGATTTAGGGAATCTTTTCTAACTTCTAACCTCATATTTGTGCAGGACCTTTTTCCCCCTGTATCTTGGTATTCTTTAAAATCCAAGCCCTAGCCTAAAAATGACATTGTGGGTTCTTTAAAGCTCTTTTCTTGCTCCCTATCACATCCGTAACAACAAGCTCAGTTCTGTGGCCCTATCTTTTCATTCCCTCATCATTTCTGTCACTTGGGGATTTTCTTTTCTTTCTTGCAAGTTCAGCAATATATTTTGCTATGTTATACTTTATCCAGGATTTCTAGGAGTTTATAGCACAGAAGAAGTTTAATGTTAATTCAGGCTGCCTTATGTCAGAACAAAAAACGATTCATTACTGAACTTACTTTACTCTCACTTTGAAAATAATACTTAAAACGCACATCTCAAGGACACCAGCCTTGTTTGTAATACAGTGGAAAATTATGTCTATCACCCTCATATTCAACTATTCTGAGGTGTCACATTTATTTGACCACATTCTCCTATTTGCAAAACCTCCAGGCTTTGATCAGAACTGACTTACCTAGCTTTTCCTAATCTGCTATTCTTTCTTTTGCCATCTCGTTTTTTATACTTGACCTTCATGTTGGAATGCACCAGGGTCAGTACTCTGTCTTTCTTTATTCTCCAACTTTATTACATCCTTATATGATGTGGACTGAATAATTGCTCCCAAATGTTCACTTCTCCTTTGCCTCTAAGAGGATTATTTATTGCTGACCATTGATATGTGGCATGTAGTGTTACCCTATGGGCAGAGTATACTCTGCTATTCCATACAACTTGCATAGACTAAGGAAATGTGAACAGGAGTGATGAATACCAATTAGGAGTAGGCACATAAAGAGTGACTGTGTGTTTCCACCAAGTCTCTTCCCTATTTTCTCTCTAGTATGAAGCCGGAATTCCCCATTACCAGCTGTTCTTTCAGCCTGATTCTGAGAATGAAGAAAACACGTGGACCAGTGCTTAACAAAGCCAAACAGAACCACTGTTGCCTCTTTTTCCACAGGAAATATTTTGTTGTAGTAAACCACTGAAATGTTGGAGTTGTTTGGGAGTGCAGCATGATATGATATAAATTTGCTGCCAACAAGAACACACTCATTTATTCAAATTTTTTCTCCAGCCGTAAATTGTCAACTGAGTTCTAGTATTATACAATTAACTTATTGATGTTTTACTGGTACAAATGGGATTGGCATTATATGTAGAATGATGAGCCATTAGAAAAAAATGAAAAATTCTATTGAATAAATGGCCATGATTTTTTTTATCATTACAGAAGAGATACTGTATGGGAAATGTCATGCATATTGTGGTAGTAGACCACATTTAGGGAACTGTAGTTTCTATATGTGTAGGTATAGTCAACATCCTTTGAATGATAGGAAACATCACACTCTGTCTGCAAGTTTTCTTTTAGAAAGTCTAACACATTTACTAATTTGAATAAAACAATTTCATAAACACAAATTAGTCACTTAAAGGTACATGTTGGTACCTTCAGCTGCCACTGATTCATGCTCTTAGGGCAGAGAGACATTTTAGAACTATTTTTACATACACGAATTCAATGTGATATATGTTATTTAAGACTACTTAGAGATTAACACTAAGATTTGAATGAAATGTGTCATCCTAATTTACATATATAGCCAGTGAAAATTATATCTCATATTTTTGGATACAACAGTTATCACAGGTAGGTATGGGTTTTCACCTCAAAATAAGGATTGGAATCAGGTTTAACAGTATTTGCATGAACCACTTAAGTAAATTTTATCCTAATTCCTTAACCTCTATTCATTCATAAAATAATTACATTATAATTCTCAAACAGTATATACACACATTAAGTGAAACAAGAACTAAAATCTCTTTAAACAGAAAAGTGACCAATTTAGTCATCTATGTGGGATAGCAGAGGGAATAGTGAAGAGCTAACTACCGAGAAAGAAAATAATTATTTTAGAGTATATAGGTAAAGTTACTACCAATATACACTTAAAGCAACGAGCATTATAAACTGATGCTTTAACCATTAATATTAAACTTTGATGGTACATGTGTCATTTAGTATAATTTTATAAGGTGTAATGTGTCAATAATTCATTAGTGATTCTTAAAGAATTATCTTTTATGTATAGGTAAGTGTGCACACAATTGTTTCATTCTAAAAAGAAAGTCAAGTATTTTACAAACTACCCATCTGACAAAGGGCTAATATTCAGAATCTACAAAGAACTTAAACAAATTTACAAGAAAAAAAACCTCATTAAAAAGTGGGCAAATATGAACAGACACTTCTCAAAAGAAGACATCTATGCACCCAACAAACATATGAAAAAAAGCTGATCATCACTGATCATTAGAGAAATGCAAATCAAAACCACATTGAGATACTGTATCATGCCAGTTAGAATGGTGATCATTAAAAGATCAGGAGACAACAGATGCTGGAGAGGATGTGGAGAAATAGAAATGCTTTTACACTGTTGGTAGGAATGCAAATTAGTTCAACCATTATAGAAAACAATGTGGCAATTCCTCAAGGATCTAGAAATATAAATACCATTTGACCCAGCAATTCCATTACTGGGTATATACCCAAAGGATTGTAAGTCATTCTGTTATAGAGACACATGCACCCGTGTTTATTGCAGCACTGTTTACAATAGCAAAGACTTGGAACCAACCCAAATACCTATCAATGATAGACTGGATAAAGAAAAGGTGGCACATATATACAACATGGAATACTATGCATCGATAAAAAAGGATGATTTCATGTCCTTTGCGGGGACGTAGATGAAGCTGGAAACCATCATTCTCAGTAAACTGACACAAGAACAGAAAACCAAACACCAAATGGTGTCCCTCATAAGTGGATGTTGAACAATGAGAACACATGGACACAGGGAGAGGGACATCATACACCAGGGCCTGTTGGGGAGTGAGGGGCTAGGGAAGAGAGAGCAGGGAGGTGGGGGGCCAAGGGAGGGATAGCATTAGGAGATATACCTAATGTAGGTGACGGGGTGTTGGCTGCAGCAAACCACCATGGCACATGTATACATATGTAACAAACCTGCACGTTCTGCCATGTACCCTAAAACTTCAAGCATAAAAAAATAGATATCAAGATAAAACTGAAAATTTTAAGATTAAAAAAAAATACTGATACATGAGAGAAATTACTTTGAAAGGCCATTGTGATCATTATTAATGCTGTTCTCTGCTATTTGTTTCTCTTCTTCTGAATACATGGAAGCTTGAATTTCCTAGACTGCATAACATTAGGTGGGATGATGTAACTAACCATTATGAGTGTTTTTACTGTGGGTAACATGAGTTACTTCTGGGCTACAATGTCTTATTGTCAGTGTGACACTGTATAGAGATTATTTTTTTGTTCCCCTTTGGCTCTAAAATCAGCAGTATTTGAGATGGGTGGATGCTTCATCTGTCTTAGTCCTTGCATGACTACAATGAACAGAGCAACCTCTATTCAATCTGGGATGAGACTGGAGCCTAAGGGAGAAATGCACATTTGTTATTTTAAGTTGCTGAGATTTTGGAGGTTGTTTCTTACTGCAGTACAACTTTGCCTATGCTGACGGATAAAATCCTCATGCGTCTAATCTATGTAATGTGGTTATTTATCCTCAACAACAAACCTATAACTTGTGGTTTTGACTTGCAATCTCGAATCATTATTGATGCTGAATATTTTTGTATGCTTGTTGGCCACATGTATTTCTTCTTTTATGAAATGTCCTTTGCCCACATTTTAATGGGGTTGTTTGGTTTTTGCTTAATTTGCTTAAGTTCCTTACAGATTCTATATATTAGACCTTTGTTGGATTCAGTTTGCAAATATGTTCTCCCATTCTGTAGATTGTCTATTGACTCTATTGATAGTTTCTTTGGTAGGGCAGACACTTTTTAATTTAATTATGTTCCACTTATCAATATTTGTTTTGGTTCCAATTGCTTTTGGCATAATTGTCATGAAATCTTTGCCATTACCTATGTTTAAAATGGTATTTCTTAGGTTTCTTAAAAGGGTTTTTGATAGTTTTAGGTTTCTCATTTAAGTCTTTAATTCATATTTATTTGGTTTATGATATCATGAAATAAAAAGGTCTGGTTTCAAACTTGTAGTTTGCGAGTTACCACAGATTAGATAGTTATAGGTGTGCAACTGTTTATCAGATCTAGGAGCCTTTAGGGAAAGAATGTGCAATTTTCTAGGTATAGGTTCATGTTGTCTGGAAAGACAAACAATTTGGATACTTTTTATTTCCTTCTCTTAGCTAATTGCTCTAGATAAGACTTCCTACAATATTGAATGGGAGTGGTGAGAGTGGGCATCCTTGTCTTGTTCTGGTTCTCAAGGGGAATGCTTTCAGCTTTTTCCAGTTCAGTATGATATTGTCTATGGGTTTGTCGTAGATCACTCTTACTATTTTAAGGTATGTTCCTTTAATGTCTAATTTGTTGAGGATTTTTTAACATGAAAGGATGCTGAATGTTACCAAAAGCCTTTTCTGCATCTATTAAGATGATTATGTGGTTTTTATTTCTAGTTCTGTTTATGGAATGTATCACATTTATTGATTTGCATATGTTGAACCAACCTTGCTTCCCAGAAATAAAGCCTGAATGATTGTGGTAGATTAGCTTTGTGATGTGCTTGCTGGATACAATTTGTTAGTATTTTATTGAAGATTTTTGCATCCATGTTGATCAGGGATATTGGCCTAACATTTTCTTTTTTCATTATTTCCTTGTCATATTTTGGTATCAGAATGATGCTGGCCACCTTATAGAATGAATTAGAAAGGAGTACCCCTTTGTCAATTTAATGGAATAGTTCCAGTAAGATTGGTAGGTACCAGCTCTTCTTTATATGCCTGTTAGAATTTTGTCTGTGAGTCTCACTGTTACAGGGCTTTTCCTGATTGGTAGGATTTCTTTATTGATTCAATTTCAGAACTCATTAGTGTCCAGGTTTTTAATTTCTTCCTGGTTCAATCTTGGGAAGTTGTTTATTTCAGAAATGTATCCCTCTCTTCTAGATAGTCCAGTTTGTGTACCTACAGGTGTTCATAACAGTCTCTGAGGGTTGTTTGTATTTCTGTGGTGTCAGTGGTAATGTCCACTTTGACATTTATGATTGTATTTCTTTGGATCTTTTCTCTTTTTTCTTTATTGAGCTAGTGGTCTGTAAATCTTATTTATTCTTTAAAATAACACATTGCTGATTTCATTCATTTTTTGTAATTTTTTTGGTGGTGGGGCAATAAGGAGGTGGGGTCCACGCGTGTGTGTGTGTGTGTGTGTGTGTGTGTGTGTGCCTTCTGTGGCTGTATGAAGAGTTCTCTGCACAGACAAATGAGTCAATGGCAGTAGGATGGTGAGGTATGCACACATGCATGCACCTGCAAACAAGTAGTGGGGGACTGGACAAGTGCATGCCAGCAGGGGTCCATCTGTAGAAAGTCTTTGAAATTTAGGGGGGTCTGTCAGGAAGGGAGGTATGGCAGTAGCTACCAGGAATCACCCTGGTTGGGCATCAGAGACTGAGCTGAAAACAGACATGGCCAAGCAGGGACCCAGGGAGAGACCACTGGACAGGAGGACACCCAGATAAGACTGGCATCATTCCATGTGCAAGACAGCCCTGCCTTGTCCAGGTCCAACAGTCAACAAAGGCCAAAGCCACCTAAAGTAGTATGGGAAAACCTTGGTGTATGGGCATCCCTGGCCGTTCTCCCCTACAAACATTCCCACATCAAAACTTCTGTGCTCAATTCTCCGAAATCTCTCCCTGGCAATTTAAATATCCATGAGGGTCGTGGGGTCTCCTGCATCTAGAATTCTGGAGGTCTGTGGTGAGAGTGGGCCACTCCACACTTTTTTAATTCACCCTTTCCTGAAAAGATACTCAGGACCAGGAATGAGTCCTGGTACTTGTCAACCCTGCAGCATTCCCAGCATCCTTCCTCTTCAGCCCAGGATCTGCATTCTCCCTCCATCCACTGTCAATGCCTTCCTTAAAAAGAGCTACAGAGCATGCTGGTCCTATTGGTGATCTTATCTCTTAGTGGGTGAAACTCTTCCTGGCTGCATCCAGTCAGCCATCTAGGCTCTTCTCTCTTCTGCCATAGCTGCCTATAGGCCCATAGAGAAATCCAGCCATTACAGGGGTTTGTAATTATCTGTTGTGCATCTGGCTCAAATCAACGAGGGAACCAGACCAAAAAAGTTAAGGAAAGTTGAGGAAAAGGAAATGCCCTCACAAACCACTTGTGAGAAGGCTGTTTTTAAATTATTACATCTTATGTGATATAATTACAGGCCTATATTTTTTCAATTTTACCTCAACTTAATCTATAATTCTATAAGTACCAGCTTGGAAAACATTCGATAACTTTGTTAGATGATTTTATAGATTAGTTTTGAAATCTGAGGCACCATATGAGGAGTTCAAATAGACAGCTAGAGAAAGAGGTCTTGCCAGCCCCCAATCATTCCAGCCACCCCATCTTAGATATTCCAGTCCTAGGTAAGTACCCATGGGAATAAACACCTTGTGAAGCAGATGAACCACCCAGCTGAGCCAAGCCAATCCACAGTAGCATTGCCTGCCACATGCTAGGCATTGTTTTAGGTCTACAGTATTGAAGCATGTTTTAGGACTACAGTATTGAAGAAAACCAACAAAAGGACTAACTTAATGAACTATATAGACACATTGGAGTACCCTGAAAATGCAAATAAAAAATATTTTAAAAATCCATTATGTTAGTAATGGAGCAGTAGAAGTGTCAGCACATTTGAGAGCTTGCAAAAACAGTTGACAAGAAAAATTAAGTGCCCTGATTTTGTAATAGGTACATTTACAGTGATGACATTTTGTGAGAATCCCAATTCTTTGTAATTCCTAGACAACCAGTTAGATAACAACATGTATCAAAAAACGTAAGACAAATGGACCTGTCTGAAAGTACTTTTACTATACAACTGCACCCAACAGACAGACAGCTTTACACAAAATTCCTTCTTTGAGGGGAAAAAAAAAAAGGCTGCTTTGAAAAAAGGTTATGATGACAAGCAGAATCACTCTCTGAGGCCACACTACACTGACTTTTGCAGGTGTGCTATTTCATGAAATAAACATTGTAATTAACACACTAATCTTTGTTACTCTGAGGGATAACCTCAACTTGTTTCTGTTCCAGCCATCCCTAGATGACACAAAGGTCTACGACATTCATCCTAAGGTAAACACTCAAATGTTCCTTATCAGACTCAGTACTACTTACAAAAAGACATTTCTCAAATCCTGAAAGTAAACATGTGGAATTTGCTGCAAAAATAAAACAAAGAGGGAAATGTGTTTATTTTACCTCTTAAAGGAGGACCTATTTGGTAAACTGAAAGTCTTGGGGCTGTAGACCTTGTTACATGATTTGCATACACTTTTCCTAACAATGGAGAAGAAAATCAGTACTTGCCCTTCAGTGCACTTGTCAAGAAGGAAGACTGGATATTTTACCAAGTTATGCCATAATTGTTTTGTATTAGGGTTGGTATTAGGGTTTGTGCTTCTATTGTCTAGAGAAAACTTTTATTGTCAGAAGGTGGTTGGGTTGAGATTCTGCCACAGTTAATGGCTAAATGCTTTCAACATTAAAAATAAAAATAAAGGGATACCTTTAGTAAATGTGCATTGCATTTATTTAATCTTTACATTGTACATGGAAAAATGAAGTTATGGTAATAAATTTACCTAATGATGTTTTGGCTATAATTTTGAGTATGTTAAAAATGGAAGTAGTAAGTAACAAAAATAAACTTTTTACTTCTTTTTCACTGTGACTATCAGAGAATGAGAAATATGTTCATGAGTGTATCATGGTATATTAGCAGCCATTAGAAGGATCTGATAGAAAATGTGGGAATCTAGAAATCATTTCATGATATAATGCTAAGAAACAGAAGTAGGATATAAAGTGTAATCAGTATTATGTTACAACTTTATATGAATTCATATGGACAGAGCAAGGCATGAAGACTGAAAAGTGAGAGTTGATATTTTAGATAATTTTTCCTTTATAGTTATATCCATGTACAATAATTAACAATCAGAACAAAACCCATACAATTAAAAAAAGAGTGAGTGCATTTGGCTACTTCCTGTTGTAGTAAAATTAAACATTAAATTAATATAAGTTCTTAATACGTTTTCTGCTATGTGACAAGAGTGAAAACTTACCATGAGTGTCTTGTGGGTCTTATTAATAAAATGGACTTTAATACACTGAAAAGGGAATGTATTAGCCTTAGAAAAACATTTAATATGTGGTTCTCTCTATTTCTAGCTTTACAATCTTTGTGACCCTAAATACTTTCCTTAAGCTTTTTCCTCCTTAGCTAATATTCATGAAATGCAGAGGATATCAATGTCTGGACTGCTAAACAGGTGCATTTGTGGTGATGACCAGATGACAAAATAATGCACTTGTAAACTGTGCAATTTCATAATGATATTTTCTATTTTACAATCTGGACAAAATCTCCTGCCAGGATCCTTGTGCCACAGCAAACCTGATCAACATGTTTTCATGCCCAATTTGCTTTGGCTTCTTGTCATTAGGAAAAAGTTAGGTTCTAGATTGTGTGCAATTCCCAGTTTTAAGTTGAATTCAGCTGTTCTCTTTCACATATCTAGAGATCACTAACTCTGTTACTGAGGAGGGCTGCCCTAGATTAGTATTTTCCCACCAGATGAATTCCGCTGCTTCTTTAAACATACTCAGTTCTCCTTTTCTCTCTTTCTTGCTTGTTTTCCAACAGTTACGCACACTCCTGTAATGTTAACTTAAAATCTCCTTAACTGCTACCATCAGGGTAAGAAAGCGTATAATACAGGCCATATCCTTTGACACACATTATATCTACATATTTTGTTAAACATTTATTTAACAAAAATTTTCCACAACATCCTTCTTTGAATTCTGGGCCAGGTTTAGGAGCAGCTCTGTGGTGAAGGGGCCTAGCTGATCCTACAGCCACTCATATAATTAAAAATGGAGCTGATGAGAGACAAATGCACATTCCAGTTCATCTTCATTTCTTCCAAATTGTCCTCACAGGTTTCAGTTTGTCCTTGTGAATTGTAGCTTTTCTTATGAGTTCCAGTTTGCCTTTGTCCCCTCTCATTTCAAACGCATCTTTCCTTCTTGACTATGGGTCTTGCTAACTTTAGGCACACTAGAAGCAGGAGTCTTACACAAACTGTTTAAACAGCATCCACATTTGCAGAACACATAAGACAGAATAGATCCCTTGTGCCACAACACTCTGAGTGGTTCTGCTTGGCTTTGACTCATACATTATGTGTGGTCACTAGCTTCTAAGATGGTCCCCAATGGCCCTCATCTCTTGGTAGTCACAACTTATGTATTCCCCTTCCATGTTGCTTCAGAATTAATTTGTCTACCATATAGAATAAAACAGAAGTGATACTGTATACTTCTTGAATCTATAATGCACCTGTACCCCAGAACCTAAAGCACAATTTAAAAAAATCATAAAATTTTTAAAAAATGTAATAAAAGGCACTATGGCTTCCTGCTCATGCGCTATTTCCCCCCCACCTCCCCCCCGCCTCCCCGCCCCATCCTCCCTATCTTTCTCTCTCTCTCTCTCTCTCTCTCTCTCTCTCTCTCTCTCTCTCTCTCTCTCTCTGTGGGTTTACTCATTCTGGGGAAAAGACTGCTGTACATTGTGAGCAATCCTACAGAGATGGTCACATTTCAAATAACAGAGGTCTTCTGACAATAGCCATGCAAGTGAGATTTGAAGGAGGTTCTCCAGGCACAGTCAAGACTTAATTGACTGCAGCTCCAAGGAACATCTTAATTACAATCTCATAAGAGACCCTGAGCCACAACCACACAACTAACTCACTTCCAAATTGCTGAATTTCAGAAATTGTGAGATAATAAACATTTGTTGTTTTAAGCCACTAAGTTTAGGGGTATTTGTTATGTAACAATAGAAATCAATTAAACTGTGAAAATATAGTTATTGGCACTGAAGTTTACATGCCAAAGCCAATATTCCTGAAATCATAGAAATATTGTTATACCTTTTAAACATATTATTTATCACAACATTTCAGAAACATCATGAAATGAAATAAAAATGGACTTTTGCTCTAGATGATCATTAAGAACATTTTTCTTAAATGCTCCAGACACACCTAATACTATAAGTGATATTTTCTTAGTAAATAAATTATATAGTCTTTTGCAAATAATTATCAAATGGTTTCAGTTTGATAACATTTATTTAAAAACAATCATTTAAATTACTCAACAGTAGAAAAAAATAAAGCAAAATGAAAACATAACCACCAAAAAAAAAACCGTAAGATCAAAAATCTTAAGAAAAATGATTGCAAAATTTTTCTCTCATTCTGTTGAGGGCTAATATTCATAATCTAAGAAAAACTTTATAAGAAAAAAACAACCCCATCAAAAAGTAGGTAAAGGATATGAACAGACAATTCTCAAAAGAAGACATTTATGCAGCCAACAAACATATGAAAAAATGCTCATCATCACTGGCCAGTAGAGAAATGCAAACCAAAACCACATTGAGATACTACCTCATGCCAGTTGGAATGGCGATCATTAAAAAATCTGGAGACAACAGATGCTGGAGAGGATGTGGATAAATAGGAATGCTTTTACACTGTTGGTGGGAGTGTAAATTAGTTCAACCATTGCAGAAGACAGTGTGGCAGTTCCTCAAGGATCTAGAAATAGAAATACCATTTGACCTAGCAATCCCATTACTGGGTATATACACAAAGGACTATAAATTATTCTATTATAAAGACACATGCACACATATGTTTATTGTGGCACTGTTCACACTAGCAAAGACTTGGAACCAACCCAAATGCCCATCAATGATATACTGGATAAAGAAAATGTGGCACATATACACCATGGAATACTATGCAGCCATAATAAAAGATGAGTTCATGTCCTTTGCAGGGATAAAGCTGGAAACCATCACTCTCAGCAAACTGATAGAAGAACAGAAAACCAAACACTGCATGTTCTCACTCATAAGTGGGTGTTGAACAATGAGAACACATGGACACAGGGAGGGGAATGTCACACACTGGGGTCTGTCAGGGGTGGGGAGCTAGAGAAGAGATAGCAGGTGGTAAGGGTATTGGGAAGGGATAGCATTATGAAAAATATCTAATATAGATGATGGGGTGATGGATGCAGCAAACCATCATGGCAAGTGTATACCTATGTAATAGACCTGCACATCCTGCACATGTACACCAGGGCTTAAAGTATAATTTAAAAAAAGGAAAAAGAATCATGGACAACTTTCAAGGTCTTAGTTGGGTTTCAGTATAATCAGTTTTAGTTATTTAATATTGAATAAAACAGCATAGTTACTACTCTGGTGTCCACTACCCAAATTTCCTTTCAGGCCATTTTATGCTGTATTAGAACCCAATACCCAGTGCAGTTGCTTATAATCCCTAAATCTCATGGATTTTTAAAAAAATGCCACAGGACACAACCCTAATTAAAAAAACAAAAACAGAAAGTAGAAAAAAGTTGAATTAACCTCTTACATCTGTAAATAAATTGAAATGCAATGAGAATATGTTACATTTGTGTAATTATGCTTCTAATTGACTCCTCCAGTAAACGTTTTGAAATAAGTGGTTTAAGGGAGGATAACTTTTGATATTTGAAATAGAATGAAGTCAGTCATACTATTGACAGAGACTGCTTTTGTTTAGAGGGCTCCCCTAACTGTAAGCCCTTCCTAAACCTGTTACATTCTTTTTCTACCACCTATGTTGCTAAGTGTTTAAAGAGTTTGAGCCGGGTGTGGTGGCTTACACCTGTAATCCCAGCATTTTGGGAGGCCGAGGAGGGTGGATCACGAGGTCAAGAGATCGAGACCATCCTGTTCAACATGGTGAAACCCCATCTCTACTAAAAATACAAAAAATTAGCTGGGCACGGTGGCACGTGCCTGTAATCCCAGCTACTCAGGAGGCTGAGGCAGGAGAATTGCCTGAACCCAGGAGGCGGAGGCGGAGGTTGCGGTGAGCTGAGATTGCACCATTGCACTCCAGCCTGGGTAACAAGAGCGAAACTCTGTCTCAAAAAAAAAAAAAAAGAGTTTGAATATTTAAAGTCCATGTCAAAAGGAAGCATGAATAAAAACCCTAAAAAATAATGCAGAATCACAGTAATTTTATCTTTATTCACATTTAAAATGTATCTTTATTTCTTATATATTTATAAGTTAGAAACATTAATATGTATTTAATGAGGAGACATAAATGGAATGATTTAATAATCACTTTCACTTTTCCTGTTTCCTAAGAAATAAAACTAGCAGTCTGGAAAATGCCCATTATGTATCTCTTTATGTTTACACCAACAGATGTATACATACACACAGTTGTGTTTGTTATGTTTGATGATTTTATCTCAATTTGCATAAATTTAAAGCTTCTGTCCTTTCCGTCAGAAGACAGGAATGATATTGTCTTCATTAACAATGAGCAGCATTTTTGAAAGGATAGGATGCTACCTACTGCCTCCTGTACTACATGTGGAATTTGCTAAAAAACGAGACAAGCAATTTCTGATTCCTATATGCCATGTTGATATGTCAGCTGCTGCTTCTGTTACTAACTTCCATAGAGTGGTTTTATAGCAAGACTTGAGAAAATTGTTTTTGACATTGGTATTATATGATGCATAGGAATTTAGTGACTAGTTTATGGCAGATGCCAATAAGCATTTGAACAAGAACAATCACAAATCTCTGAACTTCTCCATGATACCTCCTAATTCTACCAATTTCTTGTCTCTGCAGTTTTAGAAAGCTTTTTTCTCTCAAAGATGGACTGTATTAGTCTATTTTCATACTGCTGTGAAGAAATATCTGAGACTGGGTAACTTATAAAGAAAACAGGTTTAATAGACTCACAGTTTTACATGGCTGGGGAGGCCTCACAATCATGGTGGAAGGCAAAGGAGGAGCAAAAGCACATCTTACATGGCAGCAGGCAAGAGAGCTTGTGCAAGAGAGAACTGTGCTTTATAAAACCATCAGATGTTGTGAGACTTATTCACTATCATGAAAACAACATGGGAAAAACCTGCCCTCATGATTCAATTACCTCCCACCAGGTCCCTCCCATGACACATGGGGATTATGGAGCTACAATTTAAGATAAGATTTGGGTGGGGACACAGGAAACCAATAATTCCACCCCTGGCCCCTCCCAAATCTCATGTCCTCACATTTCAAAACCAATCATGCCTTCCCAACAGTTCCCCAAAGTCTTAACTCATTTCAGCATTAACTCAAAAGTCCATAATCTAAAGTCTCATCTAAGACAATTCAAGTCTCTTCCACTTACAAGCCTGTAAAATCAAAAGTAAGCCAGTTACTTCCTAGATACAATGGGGGTACATTGTATCTAGGTAAACACACCTGTTCCAAATGGGAGAAATGGGCCAAAGTGAAGGGACTACATGCCCCAGGCAAGTCCAAAATCCAGTGGGGCAGTTAAATATTAAAGCTCAAAAATGATTTCCTTTGACTCCATGTCTCACATCCAGGTCACACAGATGTAAGCAGTGGGTTCCTATGGTCTTGGGCAGCTCTGCCCTCATGACTTTACAAGGTACAGCCCTACTTCTATCTGTTTTCATGGACTAGCATTGAGTGTGGCTTTTCCAGGTGCATGGTGCAAGCTGTTGATGGAATGACCATCCTGGGGTCAAGAGGACGGTGGCCCTCTTCTCATAGCTCCATTAGGTAGTTCCCCAGTGGTGACTCCGTGTGAAGGCTCCCATCCCACATTTTCATTCCACAGTACCCTAGCAGTTCCCCAGTGAGGACTGCTTGAGGGCTCCCACCCCATATTTCCTTTCTACCCTTGCAGCACACCTCTGTAGTATACCTCTGCCTGAACATCTAAGCATTTCCATACATCCTCTGAAATCTAGGCAAATGTTCCCAAACCTCAATTCTTGTCCTCTGTGCACTTGCAGGCCCAACACCATATGTAAGCTGTCAAGGCTTGGGACTGGCACCCTCTGAAGCAACAATAGCCTGAGGTGTACATTGGCCTCTTTTAGCCATGGGTGGGATGTAGGGCACCAAGACCTGAGACTGCACAAAGTAGCAAGGCCCTGGGACCAGACCTTGAATCCATTTTTTCTTCCTAGGCCTCCATGCTTGTGATGGGAAGGACTGCCATGAATATCTATGACATACCTTTGAGACATTTTCCCCACTGTCTTGGTGATTAATAATGGATATTTCGTTACTGATGCAAATTTAGGCAGCCTGCTTGATTTTCTCCTCAGAAAATGGGTTTTTCTTCTTTATTGCATGGTTAGACTACAGCTTTTATAAACTGTTACACTCTGCTTCTCTTTTAAACATACATTGCAATTCCAAACCATATCTTTGTGAATATGTAAAACTGAATGCTTTTAACATCACCCAATCATCTCTTGAATGCTTTGCTGCTTAGAAATTTCTTCTGCCAGACGCCCTAAATCATCTTTCTCAAGTCCAACATTTCACAGATCGCTAGGGCAGGAGCAAAACGCCACCAGTTTCTTTGCTAAAGCATAGCAAGAATCACCTTTGCTCCAGTTCCCAATAAATTCCTCATTTCTATACCTGAGACTACCTCAGCCCAGACTTTCTGGTCAAAACCATACAACAAGTCTCTAGGAAACTCCAAACTCTCCCACATTTTCCTATCTTTTTCTGAGCCCTCCAAACTGTTCCAACATCTGCCTGTTATCCAGTTCCAAAGTCCCTTCCACATTTTCAGGTATCATAATAGCAATACCCCAGTCCTGAGACTGGATAATTTATAAAGAAAAAGAGGCTTAATTGACTCAGAGTCTCACATGACTGGGGAGGCCTCACAATCATGGTGGAAGGCAAAGGAGGAGCAAAGTCATGTCTTACATGGCAGCAGGCAAGAGAGCCTGTGCATGGGAACTCATCATAAAATGATCAGATCTTGTGAGACTTATTCACTATCATGAGAACAGCAGGGGGAGAATCCACCTGCATGATTCAATTACCATCCACCAGGGTCCCTCCCATGGGGATTATGAGAGCTACAATTCAAGATGTGATTTAGATGGGGACACAGCCAAACTAAATCATGGTCCCTTCAGTAATTTTCAGGTCTTTCCTTCTAAATTTATTATCCATTACTGCATAAAAGTTCACCCTAACCCTTAATCTCTTACAACAACATATATAGTCTCACAGTTTCTGTCTAACAGGAGTCCAGGCACAGCTTAGCTGGGTGGTTCTAGCTCAAGGACTCTCAGAAGGCTGCAATGTGTCAGCTATGGCTATAATTATCTCAAAGCTTGGATAGAAAAGGATCTGTTTTCAAGTTCACTCACATTTTTGTTTTCAGGTATCAGTTCCTCTTTGACTGTTGGATATAGGTCTTCCTTAGTTTCTTGCCACTTAGACCTCTGCATGAGGCAGCTCACAGCATGGTATCTGGCTACATCAGAGCAAGAAAGTGCAGAAGAGAGTGAAAGCAAGACAGAAGCCAGAGTCTTTTGTAACCCATATTGGAAGTAACATCCTCCCATCACTTTTGCCAGATCCTATTTGTTAGAATCAAGTAACTAGATATTGCCCACACACAAAGAAGGGATTACACATGGGGTGGATACCAGGAGGCAGAGATCATTACAGACAATTAAGAAGTTGCCCACCACACCATTTTTTCATGGTCTCACAAATTCTTTACTTCCTAATGAAATGTCTGGAGGCCACTTGTGATTATAATATTTAAAAAAGAATTAAACTTTGTTTTCTTCTTTATATATCTAATCTGATATCAACTTAAAATATTACATTTAATTAGATGCTGGAAATTATTTGGAGCATGTAAAATTCAAATCATTAAACTTGTCATTTTTTCATTTTAATTTTCAAATTAAGTCAAAATATACTTTTATTATCTTATTAATCTTCTCATCAGCTGTGGTTACATACATTCTGCATTGCTGATATTAAGTATGTGCCTTCTCTCTCTCTCAGTCTCTCTCTCTCTTTCAGCTTTGTTGATTCTTTATGTGTGCCTTTTCTACCATTATCTTTTTTATTTTTTCTGTAGTTTTGAGTTTCTTTTGTTCATATTTCTTCAACTTGTTAAGATGCATGTTTACCTCATTAATCTTCAGCTTAAAAATAAAAATATTCAGCTGCTAATATCACAACTCTTGCAATTATATACCAGGTTAATAAATAGAATGTTGATGACCACATCAGAAGTTTCTTTGTGTCTTCTCCTAATAATCAAGTCTTCCCTCTTCTACAAAAGTTAGCTTTGTTAAGCCAGATCAGAGAAACTTCTAATCTAGGGCTAAGTTTCCCCACTGCTGAGCCAAATCCTCCTGAGTAATATACCTTTGTCCTACCAATTATGAGTTTACTCAGTCTGGCTGGTGGGAAAATGAACTATGCCTGAACCTGTATAAGATCCTAACACTACTCCCTCTAATCCTTTCAGATGGTTCTTTTTATGTCCTTAAACAATGCACCTACTGAACACACATGCAAGAACTGATCAGTACTCTGCGGAACACTTGAGGGGGACCACCTGCAGATCTCCTTGATTCTCTATGCAGCAACTCTCTCTCCACTACTCTGTCCTGCAAACTCAAGCTGCCTTATCCTCCTTCTACTCTTGGCTCCATCTCCAAAACTCAGGGAGCCTAGCAGGCTCTCCCTGCGTCCGCCCTTTCTGTACTATGGCTTAGAAACTCACAGCAATAACCTGGGATGAACAGAACATATTTGTTTGTTTTCCATTCTTTAGGGTTCACTGTAATTTTTTGCCTGATGTCAAATATCTTCAAAATCATTGGTTCTTTCTTTCATTGAGTTTTCTTTTTTCTGGTAAGAGAATAAATTCAATCTGCAATAAATCATCTTAAAGAAAAGTAAAAGTTTCAGAGTATCTAATAAACATTTAAAAGAATGTTAAACTAGAACATATTTAACTGTAACTTAGTACCCATTGACCAGCCTCTCAATATTCTTTCTTGACCCTAAAATTTCTAGCTTCTAGTAAACACTGCTCCACATAAATATGTATAATTATTATGTGTCAATTAAAAACAAAATAAAACTTAAAAAAATAAATTGTTAAAAAGGCAATAAGATGCTAAATCATTTTTTTCTGCCTCAAGATTAGAACTAATCTGTGTAATTGTTTTTTTCTCATACATTTAACACCAATGCATTACTCAAATAAAGACAATTGTCATTTCCTAAGCTGAGCTAAACCTCTACTATCTTTTAACTCTGGCTAGTTAATTTTTGAGGTGATGTTACCTTTTAAGAACTGATTATGGACCTTACTCTTGAAAAATATGTACTAAATGATAAATGCTTGACATGATGATACTTGAATTCAATTTGATCATTACACATTGTATGCTTGTATCAAAAACCCACATGTACCCTGAATATGTACTGGTATGTATCCATAATAATTACAAATAAAAAAAGTGTTAAAGTATTAAAAAAAATCTTGGGAGGCTGAGGCAGGGAGAATCACTTGAACCTGGGAGGCAGAGGTTGCAGTGAGCCAAGATCACACAACTGCACTCCAGTCTGGGCGACAGAGTGAGATTCTGCCTCTCTCTCTCTCTCTCTCTCTCTCTCTCAATCTCTCTCTCTCAATCTCTCTCTCTCTCTCTCTCTCTCTCTCCCTCGATATATATATATCTCCTAACTAGAAAATTTTTCTCTGGTACTTGATAGTCATAGAGCACAATATTATACAGTATTAGTCCTCTGATCTCTCACCTACTCTCTGGTTATCCTTAGGGGAAACTATTCTTTTTCTGGTGCACTTAAGGTATGAAATTAATCCCTAGTTCTTAATATGAATAGAGAGTCAAAAGTTACAAATGCTTTAGGAAAGCTTGCAACATGAAAGGAAGAGACAAAAATAAACTGAAGTAGATAAAATGATATTGTAGGAAGCAAGATCATAAAGGCAAAAGAAAAAGCTTCAAATAAATATAGTTAATATATTCATAGAAATAAGAGAAAAATGTTGATGAAATAACATTCATTGGACATACTGTGTAAATGGAAATGGAAAAAATGCATATGAAGTAAAATATTTTTAAGAAATTAAAAATATCAGCATCAAACTTAAAATTCAATAAACATCAATAAAATCTCCTGAAAGTAGGAAAAATCATCAAAGTGGTGGAAGGTAGGAAAGAACATGTAAGACTATTAAAGAGTTAAACCAAAGAGTAAATATCTGTTTCATAAAAGTTAAGGAAAGAGAATAAAAAGAAAAAACTACTGGGAAACTATTCTCTGAACAAACTAAGAAACAAATGACAGAGATAAAACATATTTCACAGAAATTATAGGTGTATTAGTCCATTCTCATACTACTATAAAGAACTGCCTGAGGCTGGGTAATTTGTAAAGGAAAGAGGTTTAGTTGACTCACAGTTCCACGTGTGGGGGAGGCCTTAGGAAGCTTACAATCATGGTGGAAGGGAAAGCAAACACATTGGTTTTCACATGGCAGCAGGAGAGAGAAGTGCTGTGCAAAGGGGGAAAGCCCCTTATAAAACCATCAGATTTTGGGAGAACTCACTCACTATTATGAGAACAGCATGAGGGTAACCACCCCCATGATTCAAAAACCTCCAACCAGGTCCCTCCGCAACACATAGGGATTATGGGATTATTATTCAAGATAAGATTTGGGTGAGGACACAAAGCCAAACCATATCAATAGGCATGTATGTTAATAATTATAGGCCAACAGAGCCAGAAAAGAGAATATTAAAGACCACTTCAAGTATCATCATCATCATGGAATATTAGTATGTAAGGTACAAAGGAAAACCATGAAAGCTTTCAGGAAGAAAAATAAAAATAAATGAAGAACAAATGCACATAGAACAGGTTACTTACAAAGGATTCCAAATTACAATAACACAGGAATTCCCAATACTAACATTTAGAAACTAGAAGAAAATTTGAGCATACCTTCAAAATTGTGAAAAGGAATGATATTCAAGCTAAAATATTGTAATTACTTAAACTGACAAATTTGAGGGCAAAATAATGGCATTTTCTGACTTGTATAAGCAATTTAAACTCAAAACAGTTTACTATACATGGAAACTCTCAGGAAGGTACTAGAATATGCAATCCTCTAAAGGGAGGCAACAAACTAAGAGAAAACCTGACTTCCCGGAGTCAAGAAACAAATGATCTAACTTCAGTGAAAAGAAAAGAGAAGCTCCATGATGACAGCAAAGAGAGATCCCAAGATGACTAGTGCATGATAAGCTCATCAAAATTGAAGAGGCCAGAGGTCTCCAATTAGAAAAATTTCATAAAGAAAATAGAAATGTTGTATTAAATCATGTAAACGGTATGGTCAAAATACATTTTATGGAGTTTGTGGAGCTTTTAGGAAGAATTAACAATAAGGACATTTAAAAAAAGCAGATAAGAAAGGAAATACTCTTCAGAAAGAAAATTACTAGCAACTATCTATGATCATTGTATATTACTTGGTAATGGGAAAATTCTACAATGTCAACATAATATGAATATCTAGTTATTCCCAAATTGTGATGTGATCATATTGGAAACATGGAGGGAGAGATAGTTGAAGGGAGGTAGGATGGTGTGAAAGGTTAACCTCTCAATTGTCATAATAAGAAAGCAATATACAAATTATAATACTGATAAACTATTAGAAATCACCTAATGCATATTGTTTAGAAATACGGAGGTAAAAAGATGACAATGCTAAGAGTTGTCAATGATTGCCTCTAGAGGGTGGGAAAAGGTGGAACAAGCAACTTCATTTTTATTTTTGTAAGCCTTTTAGATGATTTGCTTGTCTTAAACTATGTGCATGCAGTATAATAGAATACAGTGATAATTATCAAAGAAAAAATAAAATGAAGCAAATGTTGTTGATACTACACTCTATATTCCCATGGCCCACATTGATTCCGCCAGCAGCTGTGGTTGGTGATTCTCAGACAGTTTCCCACCTCAAGGACTTATCTCTTCTCTGCCTGAGGGCTTGCTTGGCAGGAGGGGATCATGTTTACTACAAACAAAACAAATGGATAGGTGTGCAGTTTTTAATAGTTTGATCCTAACCCCCACACTATGGATATAGTAATAGGCAGTTCAATGTTCCAGCTTCTTGCTCCTCTAGAGAAAAATGATTCTGAGGCATGTTTCTCATGGTTTCTCAATAATAACTCACCTATTAACATGTTCTGTTGGCCTTTCTCTTTTCCCTCTTTCTTATTCATTCTTCTTGAGAAAACCTCCTAAATAAACTACATGCCCCAAGTTTTTTCTTTCATATCTAATTTTGGCTAGACCCAATAGAAGAGAGATATCTGGGAGATGTTTTTTAATAATGCCTGTTTATATGCCCCTTTTTAATCTTTTTGATATCATTGTTTATTTTATTGATTCTATTGCCTTATAGCAATGAAAGGACTCTACTTCTATAACTGACCATTTAAAAACTGAGGTTAGTAGACCTTTATATGTTGTGAAAAAGACTGTCAGCATGTAATAAAAAATTTCAGAACAGAATTCAAAGTTGAGCTGCAACACTCTGTGGTGGATGTCTTTGATGTCTCTTCTGCTTAAACTTCAGCGCATAGCTGAGATATGTGTAATGGTACACTTAGTCTATTAAAATATTCAACATACACAAAATAATTAAATAAATATATAATAGGTGATCTGTTTCTGGTGATTTTATAATATGTATACAAATTCTCTGACATTTTTCTTATTAAGTGGTGGGGTCTATGTCTTCTCTGTTCAAAGCATATTGACATGAATGATTTGCCAATAACTAGTCCAAAGTAATGTTGCTACACAAATTTTGATGTTAGGTTAGAAAATAACATGGAACTTTTATTTGATTCTCTTGGAATGTTTGCTCGCTCCATGATCCCTTTGGGAATACTTCCTTAAAAGTAGCCATTATGCTATGAGAAGTGAAAACTAACAGGAAACAATCCACATAGGTGCTTCAGTCAGTAGATCTACCTGAGTCCCCAGCCTCCTAGGAATTCCAGGCTATGTGTCAGATATGTATACAAAGGAGCTTCCAGATGATTAAAGCCCTGTGCCATTAAGTCATCCCTAGTCTTTGAGTCTTCCCAGCTGAGGGGAAATATACCTCTACGTGCCAGACATCATGGAGCAGGGTCAACCCATCCCTGCTATGCCATGTCTAAATTTCTGGTCTACAGAAACTGCACACATAATAAAATGGTTTCTTTACTCCAAAAGTTTTGGGGTGGCTTGTTACACAATAATTTTAACTAAGGTACATTAACTTTCATTAAATAATTACTAAAAACACATATTATGGTATCTGCCATTTAACTAAGCAAAATTTGAGAGTAGGTTCTTCGATCATCCCTGTTCCTGACCACATTGTTAAAGAATATGGATTAATCCACATCTATTGTCCTTTGGGAGTTAAGAAAATTATGCCTTCTCTTTCAAATAGCATAACAAAAAAACCCAGAATTAGAGAGGAATAGGCACAAATACATGGTTATTAAAACTATCGGTGCTGAGAAACAGCACATAATTAGTAATAAGGAAACCTACATCATATATAGCAGAGGAAATAAATGCAGATCTTCCATTTGTGCAGAGTGCTGGATACTGGTGCATCTTGCTGCTATGAAAGAGTCTTTTTTGTAAAATCACCATGGCATCCAATGCAATGTTCCAAAGGGATTAATTTGGTAGGAAATTAAATGCTTCGCCTAGATACGAGATCCTTTAAAATTATATACGTGCCAAATTGCGCTAAAATAATTGGATAGCTGAGGACATCTGTTGCAATAAATTCAAATAGTGAATATTCTATTTAAATTGATACTGAGCATTGTATCAAAAAGCGTCTATTTCTCCTGCTTTACATGGAGCAGAGCCTGAAAATAGCTTATTTTAAAGATATTTTTAAAATATCTGAGAAAAAACTGTGGCAGTCTAATCTGAAGTAATATGAAACGCTATTCATGAAATAGAGTCACAATTTATATTCAAAGCATGTCTAAGGGTTTTGTGGTCAATTCCTAGATTGAGTTATATCATCTTACTGCTGATGAAGTCTACGGTTTAAGATCTGGTCTTATTTTACTCAGTTCTTTGGGAATTAACTATTTGATTGCTTCTTGTCTACCTGCTTTAGAGTTCAAGAAATACAGCAGATAGATTCCAATACTTCATTGTGTATATCAGGTTAAATATACCTCTACGTGCCAGTCATTAGTACAGGGAATAAGATAGTCTGTTGCATAAGATAATCTGTTTGATTTGCAGGGTTTTATTGGTTAAATTTAGTAAGGGAATTAGTTGAAACACCATACAGCATAATGTATATGAACTGGAGGTTTTCACAAGCTAGGATACACTGAAATATTTTTAGATAAAGATTAGTTTAACTGAGGGAGATTTACAATCTCACAGTTCCATTATCTAATCTAGCTGCCATCATCTTTAGATATCATGAAGTTTGTAAGATGCCAATGCCTACTACCTTTTAGGACATATTTATATATAGTTTTCCTGAAGAAAGAAACCCTCATAGAGGGTTTCTTTTTTCTTTTTTCCACCTAAGAGCTTTTAATTGCTAGAGTGCTCAAGAAACAAAGTGTGTGTAACCTGATACTAAAGGTACATTCTTGTTCTGGCATCTATTATACTTACTAACTGTGTAAACTGGGTCAAGATAGTTGGCTCATCTAAGTTTTAGGTGTTTCTGGCCAGGCATGGTGACTCGCACCTGTAATCCCAGAACTCTGGGAGGCCAAGGTGAGTGGCTTACCTGAGATCAGGAGTTCGAGACTAGCCTGGCCAACATGGTGAAACCCTGTCTCTACTAAAAAATACAA
Organism: Callithrix jacchus; assembly: GCF_049354715.1. Taxonomy (NCBI): domain Eukaryota; kingdom Metazoa; phylum Chordata; class Mammalia; order Primates; family Cebidae; genus Callithrix; species Callithrix jacchus. The sequence continues at coordinate 27,229,962 of NC_133524.1, forward strand.
AAAATAGCTGGGTGTGGTGGCACACATCTGTAATTCCAGCTACTCGGGAGGCTGAGGCTGGGGAATCACCTGAATCCAGGAGGCGGTGGTTGAAGTGAGCTGAGGTCATGCCACTGCACTCCAGCCTGGGTGACAGAGTGAGACTCCATCTCAAAAAATGAATAAATTAATTAAATTAAATTAAATAAATAAGTGTTAGGTGTTTCTTCTGTTGAGTTAGAATAACAGGTAATACCTCACATGATTGCCTGAAAAATGAAATGAAATACTTTGAAAACACTGACATTTATCATGTTACTTTCTGCCTCTTAACAATATCTAAGACAGTGCTACACAAGCATGACCACATCTGGAAAACTGTAGGCAACAGCTGATGATGTTTAGATTTAGAGAATAGAATTTAGAAAAGACTTAGTATTTTAAGGATGGCTAAATGAGATGAGGAAAAATATGGCATTGGGCATAGCTAATTGTCCAGCTGTGCTAACAGTATGGATAGTGATATCCCAACTGGGGATTAGAGAATGTCAAAATGAACTATGTTTAAATGTGCTCTTTAATATCCCATAATGAGTAATACATACTGAGTGTATATGATGTACTAAGTACTTTTGCAGAATCTGTATGTTTTACCTTATTTTATACTAATGAAAACCTCATGAAGTACATAAAATTATTTCTTTCATTTTACAGAGGTTTGCATTGGTCTCTGTGTTAATCACAGCAACTTTTAGAAGCATGCTCAGAACAGTTTGTAACTAGGGGAGCCAGAGTTTGAATCAGGCAATCAGATTTCAGAATCTTTTTTTTTTTTTTTTTTGAGATGGAATCTTGCTCTGTCACTGGGCTGGAGTGCAGTGGCACAATCTTGGCTCACTGCAACCACTGACTCCCTGGTTTAAGTGATTCTCCTACCTCAGCCTCCTGAGTAGCTGGGTTTACAGGCGTGCACCCCCACACCCAGCTAATTTTTATATTTTTAGTAGAGACAGGGCTTCACCATGTTAACCAGGATGGTCTTGATCTCTCGACCTCATGATCCGCCCACCTTAGCCCCCAAAGTGCAGGGATTACAGGCGTGAGCTGCCTAATGGCAAGAATCCGTATTTTTAATTGTTGCCTAAACTAATTATCAAAGAGACTCTCAGACGGCACTAGTCAGTATGGAATTAAGAGCAAAGATGGGTAGAAAAATAGAGATCCCATTTCATTTTATACTTTTATAAATCTGGGAAGATTTTCGAGAACAAAAGAAACTTCAGATGGTCAGCTGCCATGAGGTCAACTTGGAAAAGGTGGCTTTGGAATTGGCTGTTACATGGTAACATCTAGGTCAGTTTTATTTTAATGGTGCACATAGACAATTATTTTTCATGGGCTTACAAGTAATTACCATGAGAAAGAAGGGACAGCAAAAATTTAGTGTTATTTTACATTCACTTTAGTTTTGAAGCAGGAGGAAATAAACTAGATAATATTGAGACAGATAGATCCAGATTTTCTTAAAATTACTTAGTTCAAAAATATTTATTGAGCACTAGAAATATATCAGTGAACACAACAGAATGATGGGAGATATGTGGTTAGAAGGGTAATATGAGATGAGACCAATGGAGGAAAAATCAATAAACAAAGTATTCTCTTTTAGATAGTAAGAGTAATCAGTCTTTGGTGATGTCATGATGTCACCTGTTCTATCACTGAACTCAAAATTAGCTATATAAACCGTTTAATTTTTCTAAAACAAGAAATGAAAACTCAGTCTTATGAGTTACTACTTTCTGTGGTCAGAAATGACTGCTTGTCATGAGAAAGTGAGTAGTGACTCTAATCTCATGCAATCCATCAAGATTTTTAAGCTACTATACAGATAATATTTAGTAAATCTCTTAGAGTAAGTGTGTTAAACATGTATGTTACTTGCTTTGCAATATGTAGCTCACTCTTCCACATAATTGCCTCCATGACTTTTTAAAACTTGATACATTTTCTAAAATATTTCGCTTTGTAAATTTAATACTACTAAATAAAATCCAGAAGTATACAAAAATTAGTAAACAAATAAAAATAAAAATAAATCTACAAAACCAGGCATTGGCAGAACCAATAAAATCTGTAACATTGGCCATAATAATGATAGAAGGGGAAATATACAAAGCTTTGGATGGAAGAGAAACGTCCTGCTGTTTTCTAAGTGGTATAGTTCAACAGATATTTTAGACACAGAGATCTCAAGATGTGGACTTGGAAACTGAAGCTGAGAAATGTCACTTTTTTCACTGAATATTATGCCATTTATTTTAAAAATGTTTATAGATTCATTTAAATTTACTTGATTTTATTCTGTCTTCTACAATAGGAAGTTTAAAATTTGCCAGATAAGAAATTGTTGTGGTTATTAGTCCAGAGTCTAGAATTAAAGTTTCTTTGTAAATTTTATAAGGTACAACCCTAAAAATTAAGAATGGCATATAGTGCCATTTAGTTATGGAGGATCTTTGGACACCAAAAGAAAAAAGCAAAAGAGTCAAAGGAAGATTTTATTAATTGCTTTTTAGTCTCTCCTAGAATTTTCTCTATCCTTCCTTCTCTTGACATCCTTGGTCCTCCTTTCTTATGTTACTTTTGAGGAAGTGATCATTTATTTTATTTTATTTTACTTTAGGTTCATACTATATCTGGCATTTCTCCCCATGTTATCCCTCCCCATCCTTCCCTCCCTCCCCACCCCCCACTGTCTCTCCCCTACACCACCCGACTGGCCCCAGTGTGGGATGCTCCTCTCCCTGAGTCCACATGTTCCCATTGTTAAACACCCACCTATCAGTGAGAACATGCAGTGTTTGGCTTTCTGCTCTTCTGTCAGTTTGCTGAGAATGATGGTTTCCAGATTCATCCAAGTCTCTACAAAGGACATGAACTCATCATTTTTTATGGCTGCATAGAATTCCATGGTGTATATGTGCCACATTTTCTTTGTCCAGTCTATCATTGATGGGCATTTTCGTTGGCTCCAGGTGTTTGCTATTGAACACAAGGCTGCAATGAACATACATGTGCATGTGTCTTTATAGTTGGACACTTTATAGTTCTTTGGGTATATACCAGAAATGGGATTGCTGGGTCAAATGGAATTTCTAGTTCTAGATCCTTGAGAAATTGCCACACCATCTTCCACAATGGTTGAACTAATTTACACTCCCACCAACAGTATAAAAGTGTTCCTATTTCTCCACATCCTCTCCAGCATCTGTTGTCTCCAGATTTTTTAATGATTGCCATTCTAACTGACATGAGATGGTATCTCAATGTGGTTTTGATTTGCATTTCTCTAATGACCAGTGATGATGAGCATTTTTTCATGTTTTTTGGCCTCATATATGTCTTCTTTTGAAAAGTGTCTGTTCATGTCATTTGCCCACTTTTGAATGGGTTTGTTTCTTTTTTTTTTCTTGTATATCTGTTTTAGTTCTTCGTAGATTCTGGATATTACCCCTTTGTCAGATGGGTAGATTGCAAAACTTTTTTCCCATTCTGTTGGTTGCTGGTTCACTCTTATGATGGCTTCTTTTGCTATGCAGAAGCTCTGGAGTTTAGTTAGATCCCATTTGTCTATCTTGGCATTTATTGCCATTGCTTTTGGTGTTTTAGCCATGAAGTCTTTGCCTATGCCTACGTCCTGGATGGTTTTGCCTACGTTTTCTTCTACTGGTTTTATGGTGTTAGGTTTTACATTTAAATCTTTAATCCATCTGGAGTTAATTTTAGTGTAAGGTGATAGGTAGGGGTCCAGTTTCTGCTTTCTGCACATTGCTAGCCAGTTGCCCAACACCATTTATTAAACATGGAGTCCTTTCCCCATTGCATGTTTTTGTCAGGTTTGTCAAACATCAGGTGGTTGTAGATGTGCGGTGTTGATTCTGGGGCCTCTGTTCTGTTCCATTGGTCTATGTCTCTGTTTTGGTACCAGTACCTTGCTGTTTTGATTACTGTAGCCTTGTAGTATAGTTTGAAGGCCAGTAGTGTGATGCCTTCAGCTTTGTTCCTTTTGATTAGAATTGTCTTAGCTCTGTGGGCTCCCATGTGATTCCATATGAAGTTTAGAGTGTTTTTTTCCAGTTCTGTGAAGAAGGTCATTGGTAGCTTGATGGGGATAGTGTTTAATATATAGATTATTTTGGGCAGTGTGGCCATTTTCACGATAGTAATTCTTCCTAACCAGGAGCATGGAATGTTTTTCCATCTGTTTGTGTCCTCTCTTATTTCATTGAGCAGTGGTTTTTAGTTCTCCTTGAAGAGGTCCTATACATCTTTGTTAGTTGTATTCCTAGATATTTTAATATCTTTGTAGCAATTGTGAATGGGAGTTCCCTCTTGATTTGGCTCTCTGTTTGTTATTGGTATATAGGAATGCTTGCTATTTCTGCACACTGATTTTGTATCCTGATACTTTGCTGAAGTTTCTTATCAGTTTGAGATTTTGGGCTGAGACAATGGGGTCTTCTAGATATACAATCATGTCATCTGCAAATAGAGACAGTTTGGCTTCCTCCTTTCCTATTTGAATACCCTTTATTTCTTTTTCTTGACTGATTGCTCTGGCTAGAACTTCTAATACTATATTGAATAGGAGTGGTGAGAGAGGGCATCCTTGTCTACTGCCTGATTTCAAAGGTAATTCTTCCAGCTTTTGCCTGTTCAGTATGATATTAGCTGTAGGTTTGTCATATATAGCTTTTATCATTTTATGATACGTTCCACTGATATCTAGTTTATTGAGAGTTTTTAGCATAAAGGGCTGTTGAATTTTCTTGAAGGCCTTCTCTGCATCTGTTGAGATAATCATGTGGTTTTTGTCTTTGGTTCCATTTATGTGATTGATTATGTTTATGGATTTGCATATGTTGAATCAGCCTTGCATCCCTGGGATGAATCCTACTTGGTCCTGATGGATAAGCTTCTTGATGTGTTGTTGCACTCTGTTTGCCAGTATTTTATTGAAGATTTTTGTGTCAATATTCATCATGGATATTGGCCTAAAGGTTTCTTTTATAGTTGAGTCTCTGCTGGGTTTTGGTATTAGGAAGATGTTGGTTTCATAAAATGAGTTAGGGAAGATGCCCTCCTCTTGTATTGTTTAATACAGTTTCAGAAGGAATGGAACCAGCTCCTCTTTGTATGTCTGGTAGTATTCAGCTGTGAACCCCATCTGGACCTGGACATTTTTTGGTTGGTAGGCTATTTATTGCTGTCTCTAATTCAGCTCTTGTTATTGGTCTATTCAGGGTTTCAACTTCCTCCTGGTTTAGTCTTGGTAGAGTACAAGTATCTAGGAATTTATCCATTTCTTCCTGGTTTACTGGTTTATGTTCATAGAGCTGTTTGTAGTAACTCTGATGGTAGTTTGTATTTCTGTGGGATCAGTTGTGATATCCCCTATATCATTTTTTATTACATCTATTTGATTCTTCTCCCTTTTCTTTTTTATTGATCTGGCTAGTGGTCTGTCAATTTTGTTGATCTGTTCAAAAAACCAGCTCCTGGATGTATTGATTTTTTGAAGGGTTTTTTTGTGTCTCTATCTTCTTCAGTTCAGCTCTGATCTTAGTTATTTTTTTGTCATCTGCTAGCTTTTGAGCTTTTCTGATCTTCCTCCTCTAGTTCTTTCAGTTTTGATGATAGGCTATCAATCTTAGATCTTTCCTTGTTTCTCATGTGGGCATTTATTGCTATAAATCTTCCTCTCGACACTGCTTTAAATGTGTCCCAGAGATTCTGGTAAGTTGTGTCTTCATTCTCATTGGTTTTGAGAAGAAAATCTTTATTTATGCCTTCATTTCATTGTTTATCCAGTCGACACTCAGAAGCAAGTTGCTCAGTTTTGAAGAGGTTGTGCAGGTTTGAGTGTGTTTCTTATTCCTGAGTTCTAGTCTGACTGTGCTGTGGTCTGATAGACTGTTTGTTATGATTTCCATTCTTTTGCATTTGCCTAGGAGTGATTTGCTTCCAATTATGTCATCAGTTTTAGAGTAAGTGCAGTGTGGTGCTGAGAAAAATGTATATTCTGTGGATTTAGGGTAGAGCGTTCTGTATATATCTATTAGGTTCGCTTGGTCCAGCTCTGCATTCAAGTCCTGGATGTCCTTGTTAATTTTCTGTCTTGTTGATCTATCTAATATTGACAGTGGAGTGTTGAAGTCTCCCACTATTATTGTGTGGGAGTTGAAATCCCATTTTAGATCATTAAGAACCTGCTTTATGTATCTCAGTGCTCCTGTGTTGAGTGTGTATATATTTAGGATAGTTAGCTCTTCTTGGATTGATCCTTTTACCATTATGTAGTGTCCTTCTTTGTCTCTTTTGATCTTTGTTGGTTTGAAGTCCATTTTATCAGAGATTAGGATTGCAACTCCTGCTTTTTGTTGTTCTCCATTTGCTTGGTAAATCTTCTTCCATCCCTTTATTTTTAGTCTATGTGTGTCTTTGTATGTGAGATGGGTTTCCTGACTACAACACACCAATGGGTCTTGACTTTTATCCAATTTGCCAGTCTGTGTCTTTTTATTGGGGCATTTAGGCCATTTACATTCAATGTTAATATTTTTATTTGTGAATTTGATCCTGCCATTTTGTTACTGGCTGGTTTTCTTTCCCATTAGTTGACTCATTTTCTTCATTGCATTTTTGGTCGTTGCCAACTGGTTTGCTTTTGCAGTGACTGGTACTTGTTCTTTTCTGTGCTTAGTGTTTCTTTCAGGAGCTCTTATAGGGCAGGTCTGGTTGTGATGAAATCTCTCAGTAATTGCTTGTCCATAAAGGATTTTATTTCTCCTTCACTTACAAAGGTTAGTTTGGCTCGATATGAGATTCTGGGTTGAAAGTTCTTTTCTTTAAGGATGTGGAATATTGGCCCCCACTCTCTTCTGGCTTGTAGGGTTTCTGCTGAGAGATCCGCTGTGAGTTTGATTGGCTTCCCTCTGTGGGTGACCTTACCTTTCTCTCTGGCTGCCCTTAGCATTTTTTCCTTCATTTCAACCCTGGTGAATCTGATGATTATGTGCCTTGGGGTTGCTCTTCTTCAGGAATATCTTTGTGGAGTTCTCTGTACTTCTTAAATTTGAATGTTGGACTGCCTTCCTAGGCTTGGGAAGTTCTCCTGGATAATATCCTGGAACGTGTTTTCCAGCTTGGATTCATTCTCCCCATCATATTCAGGTACACTGATCAAGCATAGATTAGGTCTTTTCACATAATCCCATATTTCTTGGAGGCTTTGTTCATTTCTTTTCACTCTTTTATCTCTTGTCTTGCCTTCTCCTTTTATTTCATTGAGTTGATCTTCAATCTCTGATATCCTTTCTTCTGCTTGATTGATTTGGCTGTTAAAACTTGTGTTTGCTTCACATAGTTCTTGTGCTGTGTTTTTCAACTTGATCAAGTTGTTTATTTTCTTCTCTAAGCTGGTTATTCCAGTTAGCATTTCGTCTAACCTTTTTTCAAGATTTTTCGTTTCTTTGCACTGAGCTAAAACGTGTTCCTTTAGCTCAGAAAAGTTTATTATCCACCTTCTGAAGCCTGTTTCTGTCAATTTGTCACACTCCTTCTCAGTCATGTTGTGTTCCCATGTTGTTGAGGAATTGTGATCCCTTGAAGCAGAGGTGTTCTGGTCTTTGATGGTTTCATCTTTTTTGTGCTGGTTTTTCCCCATCTTTGTGGATTTACCTGGCTATGGTCTCAGGGAGCTGCTTGATGAGGTCACTTGTCTGCCTGTCAAGGCATTACGGGGTTTCTAGGGACTCCTTCAGGTTACCAGGGAAGCTTCCTGTGTCTTTTTTGTTTACACTGGGGGTTTAGGCCTGCCTCTTCAACTGAGCTGGTGGTGCTGCTGGGTGGTCAAGAATGCAGTCCTGTTGCTACATAGGCTTCCTGTGCTTTTTGTTAAAACATGTAGCCCAGTCCCACTCCTCTAATGGTGGGTTGTGCCCTTCCTCCACTGGGCTGGATCATTCAGGGTTCAGCTTAGACTGTGTCACTGGGTGCACAACCAGCTAGAATCAGAATTTCAGCCCTCTGGGGTTTCTGGGGGAGGGTAGGGACCCACCCTGCCACACCCAGCCTTCACCTTTCAGCTTCCTCTCTCTCTGGTCAGGGGATAGGGGCCCACCCAGCTGCTCCCAATTACAGCTCCCTCTCTCTCCGGGCAGGGGGACGGGGTGATAGCTCAGTCCACAGGCTCCCCTGGTCGCCTTTTGGGCTTATGCATCTGTTTAGGTCTGTGCACCAATCTGGGACACCGTCCAGGATTATTATTCAACTCTGAGTTTGTAATTCCTGGCTCTTGACTGGGAAATATCCCCTGTTCTGTGTATTGCTGAGGCTTTGGGGGAAGTGCTGTATCTGGACCTGAGTGCCAGAGGGGGAGCCTCTGACTTGCCAGTCAGATGCACTTTCTGGGTGAAGCAGCACCCCTCCCCACCTTGGTCTTCCCTGAATGGGCTTTGCTCACTGTCAGACCAGACCCATTGAAATGCAGCTGGTACCTCAGTTGGAGCTAGGAGATCTCTGGATTTCTCCGTCTCTCTCGCTGGGGGTTGTGCGCCAGAGTTGTATCTATTCAATCATCTTGGAGACAGAGTTGGAACTAATCAATTTGACTATCAAAGAACTTGCTTGTTTATTGAAATGAATAAATAAAACAACATCAAAACAAACAACAAAACAAAACACTTCAGTGAAAAAAAGTGTAAGTACAACAGAAAAATAATCCTAAAAATAGCCAACAAAGGTAATTTGTGATTGAAAACCAAAACCTGACAACAATCATAATTCAAATTTTGATAAAGTATAATGCAAACATGGTTGCAAAGTTTTCATTTTAGGCCATGGTATTAGGGTTTTCCCTTTAGGGTGGGGCTCTCGCTGGGGACTGGCTCTCTTATGACCAGAATTTCCCTGCCTCTTGTCCTTATCAATATTGTACATGTACATAATTTTAAATTTTTAATCCTGCTCATATACAAGTATGTAGTATTATCAGTTGCTTTCTTAGAACAAGAATTTTGTCACCTGATTTGATGCTATCATCGCAAACATGAGAAACATTGTGATTTTTAAAAAACTCTCCAACCAGGATATATAAACACATATAAGTTTATTCAAAATTAGGAAAGAAGGATTTCTAAATTCATTGCTTAAACATTTACTTCCAAAACTGGCAAAAAAAAGAGAGAGAGAGAGAGAAATCTCCTGGGGACATATAAACAATTGCTTATTGAAAGTAAGGCTAAGTTTCAAAAATGTTTATAGTTCAAGACAACATATGTGGAAATATTTATGTTTTATACATGCTGTATTTATGTCTATAAAGGCATTAAGAGATAATACAAATATGTTTTGAGTTTTTGTTAGTCCTTTATGTATCAATTCTATTCAAACAACACCTTATCTAACATCAGTCTCAAACGAGGTAGAGAAAGGAGGAGTACTATAGAATACAGACTACAGTCTGACATGACTAACAGCCTACAGTCTTCCTGTTATTGGGATAAACAACTGCACTAGAACAGTATTTTTTTACCTTCATGATATCTAACTGTCCTTGCTTCCTGAGTTGCTAGCTACTCTCCAGTTCAAACAGAAAAAAGAGTACTTAGTGCTGTAGCAATGCTGTTATTTTTTGTTTTCCTGGTACTGTAAATTATAAAGAACATTGGGCATCATAAAATTCTAAAGTCTTATCATTCTGAATACCAGTATCAATTGCCTGTGTTTTCTCAAAGTTAAATACTAGGGAAAGAGTAAAGCCATATAGGACCATTTTTATCTTGGGGATGGGAGCTAAATATTTGGAAAGGTCTGCATTTATCAGCAGAGAACCTCACTTCAGTAAGTCTAGTTTCTGAGGGAGAAATTTACAAAGTGAAGAAGTGATAAAGTTCCTACTCATTCCCTGCTCTTTCCTGCCCTGCCTTTATGTTACTGAAGAATATTTAGAGTAATCTTTATTCATAAGGAACTGCAATACCAAAAGATCAGCCCACTGAGAAGGAAGGCTTCAAGCAATGTAACACCCCAACCCAATCATTATCTGTGCTTATTCTTCTTTGAGAATATTATTTTCTTTATCCTAACAAGGACAGTACAGACTTAGGCTGAAAAAGTAGGAAATAATTGACTTCATTTTCTTTAACTTCCCTTAGAGGGAATTCAGACTGATTAGTTGAAAGTTGCTGTAATTATATCTAAGGCTGCTTTACATGATCTTTCCAAGATAATGAAAAATGTAAGTTAACAAAAAAGACAAATCAATCTACAATACCCAATGAGAAGTACTGGATAGCAAAACAGATATATGTTATTATAATAATATATTAATATAATCTATAAATATGAAATGGAAAACATTAAAAATGTTAGCAGTGAGTTTCTCTTCATATGTGCTTTATCTTCTTACATTTCCTTTATTTTCTAAGTTCTTAAACAACTAGAGTGTTTTCTTACAAACTCAGAAAAAATATGTACTTAAAGAAGTAGACAGATTTTACTTGACCTCAAGGGAGAATCATTTTAAATACTGTATATGGGAATCTTTCCATTATACGATGCCCTATGATTTCACACTTTCAACATACACAAAACATATATTTTAATAGTGTTTACTGATAGATGGTGTTTACATTTATACAAAAATAAAGAGGCTGTTGCTACTGTTTTAATTCCCATCTTCATTTTCACATTAGAAATATGCATAGGTACCTCTGACAATCAGTCAGTCCCTTATCTGCAATGATTACTTTAACTGTATCCCCCAAGGCTTATCATGTCATTTTGTTTGACCTTTGGTTAACTAACTCATGCTGATTTCTTTAGTGATCCCCTAAGACAGATTTTCCTTACTTACCCAGAGTCTAATGGAGACACTCTTGTAGGTTTTCTTTTTTACTATTTGTCAAAAATCCCATTAACACAATCTCTATTGTAATACTCATCTAATTATAACATGCTCCTTGCTGAGCGCAGAGGGCAAGCATTCTAATAAAACTGTGGTCCCCTACTGAGAAGTGGAAATAACTGTCATTCTCACTTCAGTAGTAAATTTTAATAAATTATTCTACAGAGTTTTAAATCCACTTGGCAAAGATAAAGTGAAATGGCAAGTCTACTGATCTAAGTGTGAACTAGAGGTAAATAAATATTCTGGTACTATGTTAACTGGATTATATAGTTTCTTAAAAGCCACTTTATTGAGATGTGATTGACATATAAAATCTCTACATATTTAATATATGCATCTCAATGAGTTGGGGGATAAGTATATACACATGAAATCATCACCACCACCAAGACAATAAACATATGTATTGCTTCCCAAAGATTCCTTCTGCCCCTATTATTATTATTTCATTATGGTAAGAATAGTTAACATAAGATCTATTCCCTTGGCATTTTAAGTATACAATACAACATTATTAGCTATAGGCACTATGTTGTATAGTAAATCTCCATAATTTATTTATCTTACATAATGGAAATTTTGTATCCTTTAGCCATTACTTCCTCATTTCCCCATCCACTAGGCTCCAACAACTGCCAATCTCCTTTCCATTTCTTGAGTCAATTTTATATTTTACATATAAGTGAGATCATGTGGTATTGTCTTTCTGTCTGTGGCTTATTTGATTTAGCACAATGCCCTCTAGGTCTATCTATGTTATCAAAAATAGTGGTATTTCCTTCTTTTTATTATAGTTTATTTTTTAACTTTAATTTTAGGTTCAGGGGTACACGTACAGGTTCTTTATATAGGTATTGTGTGTCATGGGGGTTTGGTGTACAGATTGTTTTGTCACTCAGGTAATATCCATTTATAAGCGAGAATATGTGGTATTTGGTTTTCTGTTTCTGTGTTAGTTTGCTTAAGATAATGGCCTCCAGCATCATCCATGTTGCTGCAAAGGTCATGATCTCACTCTCAGTTTTATGGCTGCAGAGTACTCCATTGTGTATATGTACCACAGTTTTTAATCTCGTTTACCATTGGTAGGCACCTGGGTTGATTCCATGTCTTTGCTATTGTGAATAATGCTGCAAGAACATATCCATGTATGTATCTTTATGGTAGAATAATTTATATTCCTTTAGGTATATACTCAATAATGGGATTGAGGGATCGAATGGTAATTCTGTTTTAAGTACTTTGATAAATTGCCAAACTGCATTCCACAGTGGCTGAACTAATTTACATTCCCACTAGCCATGTATAAGTATTCCCCTTTCTCTACAACCTTGCCAGCATCTGTTATTTTTTGACTTTTTAATAATAGCCATTCTGACTGGCATGAGATGGTATCTCATTGTGGGATTTCCTTTTTTTTTAAAGCTGAATGATATACCATTTTATGTATATACCACATTTTCTTTATCTGTTCATCTACCAATGGACATTTAGCTGTTTCCACATCTTGCCTGCAATGAATAATGCTGCAATGAACACAGGAGTGCAGATAGATATATTTCAAGATCCTGGTTTCAATTATTTTGCATATATATGTAGAAGAAGACTTGTTGGATTATACAGTAGTTCTGGTTTTAATTTTATGAAGAACTCTACACTGTTTTTCATAATGGCTGTACCAGTTTGCATTCCTACCAACAGTGCACCTAAGTTCCCTGTTCTCTATATCCTCACCAACCCTAGTTATCTTTCATTGTTTTGATAGAAGCCATTCTAACAGGTATGAGGTGATATTTCACTGTAGTTTTGATTTTCATTTTCCTGATTAGTGACGCTGAGCACCTTTTCATATACTTGTTGGCAATCTGTATACCTTCTTTGGAGAAATGTCTACCCAGGCCCTTAGGTCATTTTTAAGTTGGATTATTTGATTTTTATTTATTTATTTTTTTGCTGTGTAGTTGTATGAGCTCCTTATATTTTTAAATATTAACCTATTTTAAGATATATGGTTTGCAAATATAGTCTCCTATTTCATAGGTCAACTTTTTATTTTGTTGATTGTTTCCTTTGCTGTGCAGAATCTGTTTAGTTTGATGTAATCTCACTTGTTTATTCTTGCTTTTGTTTTCTGTGTCTGGGAGTCATATCCAAAGTGTCGTTGCCCAGACTAATGTCAAGGAGTTTTTTTCCTGTAGTTTTCTTCTAGGATTTTTAAGGTTATAGGTCTTATGTTTAAATCTTTATAATCAATTTTGAGTTTATTTGTGGGTTATAGTATAAGACAAGTGTCCAATTTCATTCTCTTGCATGTGGATATCCAGTTTTGTCAATACCATTTATTGAAGAGACCATCCTTTCCCATTGTGTATTCTTGGTGCCTTTTGTCAAAAATTAATTGACTGTGTAAGCTGGGTTTTTTTCTGGGCAATCTAATCTGTTACATTGTGCCTATTTTTATGTCAGTATCATGCTGTTTTGATTATCATAGCTTTGTAATTAATATAATTTGAAATCAGAAAGTGTGGTTACTCTTGCTCAATATTGTGTTGGCAATGGAGGTCTTCTGCAGTGCCATATGAATTGCAGTATTATATTTTCTGTTTCTTTTCACATACCTTGACCAAACTGGCCAAATGCTATTCTCAGAAGAAATTTTGGAATTCTCTTGACTCTGTGATTCTGCTTATTTGATTCTCCTTTTCTGAAGGCATTTTTTCTTCTATCATTCTCCAAATTCTCTAGTTTCCTTGTTGTTGTTGTTTGTTTGTTTGTTTGAGACAGAGTCTTGCTCTGTCACCCAGATTGCAGTGCAATGGCATGATCTTGGCTCACTGCAACCTCCGCCTCCTGGATTAAAGTGATTCTCATGCCTCAGTCTCCCAAGTAGCTGGAACTACAGGTGCATGCCACCACACCTGGCTAATTTTTCTATTTTTAATAGAGACCGGGATTTCACTGTATTGGCCAGGCTGGTCTCAAACTCCTAGCCTCAGGTGATTGGCCCGCGTTGGCCTCCAAAAGTGCTGGGATTACAGGTGTAAGCCACCATTCCCAGACATAGTTTTTAAAGTCTAGACAAATATGACTATACTTTCTGATTTTACATAGCCAAAAATGGTTTTTATTTTTCTATCCTCTGGAAATAATAAAATTTCATCTGTACTTTCTTAAGTATATAGATCATTTTCCATTTTGCATTCATTTCTGTGCACATCTGTGATAGAATCCGAAGAGATGTAGATGTTCATATGACCAAACTGTGAGACTACATTTCTTCGATTCCTTTGAAGTTAGGTTTAAGACAAATGACTGGGTTCTAATTGGAAAAATGTAGACAGGCTTGGTTCATAAGATAATTTTCATTTGACCTTTTTCATTCATTGTACTACTAATTACAGAAAATTCAATGAAGAATCCAAAAGTCCTTATAAGATAGTGAAGCCATAAGATGTAAGGAGAATGACATACTAAGTAGAAGTTCCTTTCTGGAGACAAATTTCTTTTCTGAGATGCCTGCATCACTATACAGAAGGCTTCTTGCAGGCAACGTATCTCAAATTGAAGTAAATTAGAAAATTTGACTAACTAATTATAGATTTTTAGATTATTGTTATATCAGCTAGCACTAATAACTTTGATTAATGTAATATGTTATGTTCCCCTTACAGGATAACTTCAACTCTGGTTATTTCATTGAAGATTCTCATAACAATGTCTCTGTCTTTTACCATTTCCCTGAGCATCAGATTTGCATTTCTTAATGTCTGTTGTATATCTCTCCATGGGTATTACAAGGCCTCTCAAACCTAGCACTTGACAAATAGAAACTAACGTTATCAACTTTACTAGTTTCCTACAGCTACTACAACAAACTCCTACCAACTGGGTGGCTTACAACAACAGAAATGTATTGTCTGACAGTTGTGGAGGCTAGAAATCTAAAATAGGGGTGTTTGCAAGGCCATTCTCCCTCTGAACTCTGTAGGGGAGAATAATTCTTTTCTTATTCCTAGGTTTGGGTGGCAATTATCAGTCCTTGGCATTTGTTGGCTTGCAGCTGCATCACTCTAATCTCTGCATTTGCTGTCATATGGCAATGTGCCTATGTGTCTCAGTCTTCACATGGTGTTTTTTTCTTCTTATAAGGACAACAGTTATAGTAAAGTAAGATTTACCCTAATGACCTCATTTGATTTTGATTAAATCTGCAAGACCATATTTTCAAATAAGGTCACATTCACAGATATTGAGGATTAGGACCTAAACATAGCTTTTTGTAGATCACAATTCAACCAGTAACATCAACACAACACGTAATCCAGCTTAATAGAATCACTACCATCTTTCCACTCACCTATAACTTGAAAGTCATTCTATAGTTACAGCTTCTTCTTATACTTTGGTACGTCAAGTCAACATAATGCAAGATTTTTCTCTTCAACTTCCTTTTCTATATGTTCAGTGATTGGTACAGATTAAGTCATAGTATTTCATTTCTGGAGACAAATTCCTGTCTCTTTCTCTTTACATTTTTTTAGACATCATTTTAAAACAAAATTAGTCATGTAACAATTATGTTCAAAAATTTCTGTTGGCTCCAATTACACTTTATCCTCCTACCAACAGCCTCTGACACTTGCACAATGTCCTTTCACCCTCTCATACTTTAGGAGGTTTTTTTGTTTGTTTGTTTGATTGGTTGGTATTTCCTCCTTTGGAGTGCTTATAGTGGAGGTGACTTATGGGGATCTCAAGTGAAAAGTAGACAGTAAATAGATAGTCAAAAGGGTGAAGTACTAGGTTACCCAAGGAGGTTATAGATTCAAAGTAATAAAAGCATTCATGTAAATCTTCATTATATGCAATGTACTCTGGTATGCATCATCTCTTTTGAGATTTGCAGTCATCCTATAAGATAGATTAATAGTATCTCAAATTTTTTATTAAGAAAGCGATATTGAGAGGTCTAACTGACTAGTTCAAGGAAGCTCAGTTAATTACTAGCATAGATAGATTTTTATATCCAAATTATCTTACCATGCATTCCTTCCCTTTTGACTGCAGCAAGCTTGCTTAAGAGGATAAAGAAAATTAATTTGACAATCACTTGAGTTTAAGTGCTATCTTAGGAAAGTAAGGCATTCAATGGGATTGGCCAAGAGGAGTTTGACGTCATGAAAGTAATTAGTAGGGAGTAATGTTAAGCAAAGCAAGGGAAAAAATGATTCAAGTGGAGAAATGTCATAAACAGTAGTATATTACAAAGGTACCATATAAGAATTTTTCTTCAGTAGGTGTTGTCCTAATAAAAGCTGGGCAAAAATGTAATTAATGAATGAAACAGTAAAATTTCAAATAAGTTGACCATTGTGTTAGACTCTGAATTGACATCAGTGTCTAAATTATTGCTTGGAAAAAAGTAGATGAGCAAAATACAAACAATGCCTAGAGATGTATAAATACAGTGGGTGTTTATAAGCATAATTACAGTGTGCAGAAAAGAATTACTAATGTAATAGTGTTAATAGGAAAATAAACGACATCTTAATGAACAACTAGATCAAACTAGAGTTTAGATTTCCTTAGTTTGAATCCTGGATCTACCACAGAGTGATATTGGTTAAATTAGTTTATCTTTGTTTGTTTTAATTTTAATAAGCAACCTCTAAATTACAAAAGTTTTGAATTTACACAATGATGTTTAGATTTTATAGCTATATATGTACAAATAAAGTAAACATATGTATTATTTAAAATCTTTGTAGGGGAAAAGATTTTCATTTGAGTGAAACTCTTGTTAGCACTCTGCTTCCTGTTTTCATTCAACAGAGTTTATAGTGTAATGCTCAATGATATGAAATACCTTATGAAGATGTCTAATAAATTAGATGGTAGGGCAGAGGTTGGGAATGGAATTAGATTGAAACTTATTAGGTTTCTTCTGGATAGATTTTGCAGCATAAAATGCTGGGGTTGCTCCCTAATTACAATAGATTGAGGAATAAATTGCAAGAATCAATAAGTATTTATAAGAATTTTTTTTAAATATGGAATGGTTCACAAATTTGTGTGTCATCCTTGTGCAGGGGCCATGCTAATCTTCTCTGTATCATTCCAATTTTAGTATATATGCTGCCAAGGCGAGCACTAACTTACTATTTAATAGAAGACGGGGAGAGAGATCCAAGATGGCTGATTACTAGCAGCTCGGGATTGTAGTTCTCAGTGAAAGTGCAAAAAACGAGAGTATGCCACACTTTCAGATTAATTTTTGTTGCTCAAGGACCAGAAGATTCTCAGCAGAGGAGCCCCATGGGTCACCAGCGCAACTCTTCTGGCCAGCGCAGTGGTTTTGCTGGCACCCCAGCGTGGCAGTTCTTGGTGCAGAGTAAACAGGACTGGGTCCCCTTTTGGTTGATGTTTGGAGCTCCAGGAAGGCAGAGTCACCTATTCAGCTGATTGGAACAGGGACTTAAGAAGGAAGCCAGACTGGAGATTCCTGGGCAGAAAAGCACCACGAATCTTAACACTGCTGTTTTAGCTGGGGCAGTGGGTTGCTCAGATTCCAGTGCTGGGAATCAACAAGCTGGACATCCACTCAGGGGTCTAATTTGAAAGTTGGTAATTACAAAGATGACAGGTGGATAAATTTACAATGATGGGAAGAAACCAGTGTAAAAAGGCTGAGAATACCCAAAATCAGAATGCCTCTCCCTCTACAGGGGATCACAGTTCCTCATCAACAAGGGAACAAGGCCTGATGGAGAATGAGTGCATTCCATAACAGAATTAGGCTTCAGAAAGTGGATAATAAGAAACTTCTGTGAGTTAAAAGAACATGTTCTAGCCCAATGTAAAGAAACTAAGAACCTTGAAAAAAGGGTTGATGAAATCCTAATGAGAATAGACAATCTAGAGAGGAATGTAAGTGAATTAATGAAACGGAAGAATACAATACGAGAACTCTGCAAAGTATGCACAGGTTTTAATAGTCAAATTGATCAAGCAGAAGAAAGGATATCAGAGGTTGAAACCAACTTAACGAAATGAAATGAGAAGACAAAATTAGAGAAGAAAGAGTAAAAAGGAATGAGCAAAGTCTCCAAGAAATATGGGACTATGTGAAAAGACCTAATTTACATTGGATAGGTGTTCCTGAATGTCATGAGGAGAATGAATCCAAGCTGGAAAATATTCTTCAGGATATTATTCAGGAAAGCTTTCCTAACCTAGTAAGGCAGGACAATACTCAGCTCCAGGTAATACAGAGAACACCACAAAGATATTCCTCAAGTAGAGCAACCCCAAGACACATAATTGCTAGATTCACCAGGGTTGAAATAAAGGAGAAAATTCTAGGGGCAGCTAGAGAGAAAGGTCAGGTTACCCATAAAGAGAAGCCTATCAGACCCACAGCAGATCTCTCAGCTGAAACCCTAGAAACTAGAAGAGAGTGGGGGTCAATATTCAATATCCTCAAAGAAAAGAATTTTCAACCCAGAATCTCATATCCAGCCAAATTAAGCTTCAAGAAGCACTATACACAGAAAGGAACAACCAGTATCAGTCATCCCAAAAACTTACCAAAAGGTAAAGAGTATCTCCATAATGAAAAATCTATATCAACTAATGGGTAAAATAGCCAGCTAGCATTAAACGACAATATTAAACCCACAAATATCAATATTAATCCTAAATTTAAATGGATTAAATGCCCCTATCAAAGACACAGACAGGCAAATTGAATAAAAAGTCAAAACCCATCAGTATGCTGTATCCAGATCCATCTCATAAGCAAAGACACACAAAGACTCAAAACAAAGGGTTGGTGGAAGACTTATCAATCAAATGGAGAGGAAAAAAAAACAGGAGTTGTAACTTTCGTCTCTGACAAAATAGACTTTAATAGTAACAAAGACTAAAAGAAACAAAGAAGGACATTACATAATGGTAAAAGGATCAATGCAACAACAGGAGTCAATGATCATAAATACACATGTACCCAATACAGGAACACCCAGACACATAAGACAAGTTCTTAAAGACTTATAAAGAGACTTGGACTCCCGTACAATAATAGCAGGAGACTTTGACACCACATTGTTAATATTTGATGGATCAACGGGATAGAAAATTAACAGGGACATCTATGATTTGAACTCAGAACTGGAACAAGTAAACTCAGTGAAAATTTACAGAATTCTTCACCCCAGGTCCACAGAACATACATTTTTCTCAGTATCACATTACACCTATTTTGAAGGGGACCACATAATTGGAAGTAAATTACTCTTCAGCATTTGCATAGCATTTCACAGATTTAAATGAAATATTGGTTGGCTGTTTGTTATTTTCTTCCCTTATTCCTTCCTGTCTCCGCTGTTAAGCACAACTATCGGCATAAGAGAGGTTTTTAATACCTATTTTTAGATTGCATTTCAGGCTGGGCAATAGAGCAAGACTCCTGTTCTCTCTCCTCCTTTCTCTTTTTCTTTCTTTAAAAAAATAATAATTCTATTAACCAAAAGCTCTGGTTTATTAAGAATTTAAATTGTGACAGTAATAGTAGCAATAGATGAAAATAATAGTAGGTTTACTTTTGGGGTATGATTAGAGGGCAATCATGCGGCATTTAGGGGTTGCCCTAGTGCTTCATCCTCCCTTAATCATATTTTTAAACCCCATACCACATTTATGACCTAGTATACCCTCATGGCTAGAAGTAGAAGAAGAAAAAAAGAAGAAGAAGACAGTATATGCTGGCACTGGCTGAAAAATAAATTTCTAGGCTTGTGGATATTTGAGAATATTGTGATTATGGGACAGTGCTTGTTTTGTAAGAACAATTAAAGGCACTAGAGAAGGAGGATTACTGATAGACCAAGGCTTATGCAAAGCCATCAGAAATACGGCCAGGTATTTGTTGAACCAAACTGACACTAAGAATGGAAGCTCCCTTTCAGAAGGCTGGGAATGATCTCATATCTGCCTTTGTCACTGCTCTCATGTATCATTTTTATTCCTTAAGTCTTGGGCATGCCTTACTTTTTCTTCAAATATTTCTCTTTATAAAAATTATGCCACTGGTCTAACATCTATGAAAGAGAATCAGTTTTAGCAAGTCCTATGATGAGCCTCCTATTTTTAGCTCTACTGTGACAAACTAATTTCAGCAATTACAAAAATGCTATGATAGAGCTGCAATGATACAGCTGTCAGCCTCTTAAAATATTGAATCATGCTGAGTTCTTGATCCAAAGCAAAATTGGAGACATTGATATAAGAGAGTGGTTAAGAGTATAAGCCCTAGAGTCAAATAGACATGGGTGTGGCTTCTACCTAAGCTACTTAATAGATGTAGTTCTTCAAAGTATCATTTAAACTAAACATTGGTTTCATAACGTATACCTTGAAGCTGATTTTATACCAATGTTACTGAAAGGGGTCCCAATCCAGACCCCAAAAGAGGATTCTTGGACCTCATACGATAAAGAATTCACAGCAAATACTTAAAGTAAAAGAAAATTTGTTAAGGAAATAAAGGAAGAAACGATGGCTACTCCACAGGGAGAAGAGCTGTGAGGGATGCTGGTTGGCTATTTTTATGTTTTCTTCTTGATTATATGCTAAACAAGGGGTGGATTATTCATGTGTTTTCCATGAAAGGGGTGGACAATTCCCAGGACTCAGGCTTCCTCCCCCTTTTATACCATATGGGGTAATTTCCTGACATTGCCACGGCATTTGTAAACTGTCATGGCACTGGTAGGAATGTCTTTTAGCATGCTGATGCATTATAATTAGCATATAATGAGCAGTGAGGATGACCAAAGGTTGCTTTCATTGCCATCTTGGTTTTGGTGGGTTAGCCATCTTCTTTACCACATCCTGTTTTCTCAGCAAAGTCATTGTGATCTGTATATTGTGCCAACCTCCTATCTCATCCTATGATTTAGAATGCCTAACCTCCTGGGAATATAGCCCGGTAGGTCTCAGCCTCATTTTACCCAGCCCCTATTCAAGATGGAGTTGCTCTGGTTTAAACACATCTGACATAATTATCCCTCCCTTTTACAAGGGAACCCTTAATCCTAAGCGTTGTAGAAGGACAAAGATTCATCTTCCGTAACTTCTTCAGGTTGAACAAGAGTGATGATATTCCTGCCTCACACTAGAGTCTCTTGTATTTGGGGTAGAGAGGAGCTCAGTCAGAAGGCACTGGTATGCTGAGGGGCCATTCACAACTCTGAGTTCTGACAAAAGGTAATATCTAGAAGATTAATATGTGTTCATGAACATTTCAGCTCTCCACGATAGTCCTGAAAGCTTTTTCCTCTATTCTGATGTCATAGACTCCAAAGATATCATAAACCTGCATTTAAGAGCACCTGTCAAAGTCCTATAGTTGATTATAAACCGCCTTTACTGGGTATATATCCAAAAGACTATAAATCGTTCTACTATAAGGACACATGTACACGAATGTTCATTGCAGCACTGTTTACAATAGCAAAGACCTGGAATCAACCCAAATGCCCATTGATAATAGACTGGATTGGAAAAATGTGGCACATATACACCATGGAATATTATGCAGCAATCAGAAATGATGAGTTTGTGTCGTTTGTAGGGACATGGATGAATCTGGAAAACATCATCCTCAGCAAACTGACACAAGAACAGAAAATGAAACACCGCATATTCTCACTCATAGGTGGGTGATGAAAAATGAGAACACATGGACACAGAAAGGGGAGTACTAAACACTGGGGTCTATTGAGGGGAAAAGGGGAGGGCCAGTGGGAGGGGGAGGTGGGGAGGGATAGCCTGGGGAGAAATGCCAAATGTGGGTGAAGGGGAGAAGAAAAGCAAAGCACACTGCCATGTGTGTACCTACGCAACTGTCTTGCATGCTCTGCTCATGTACCCCAAAACCTATAATCCAATAAAAAATTAAAAAAAAAATAAATAAATAAACCACCTTTTGAGGAAGAACAAAACAAGATGACAATGGTCTGTGGGTAACAAAAAGTTTTAGGGCAGCCACAGTCAAAGGCAAAATTGACAAGAAATTTAGTTACCTCTATATCACACAATAATTTAGCATAACAATTATAATTATTGCCAACAATGTAAACTATGTTGTATCAGAATTATAGGAGCTTCCCATAATTTTGGAACACATACTAATAATATATTTATACAAATGAAACTTTTACTCATTAACAAAAGGAAGACTTAGTTTTCCAAACAATGTCACTTTTCTTATCCTTCTTTTTCTATAGTTTATTCAAAGGCAAGTAGTCTTTCATTATCCTTTAATATTACATGAAAATCTTGTTCAAGAAAGCCTGCATTTCACCTTTGCATTACTATACTATTGATGGCAAACCCAGTTTTTAATAAAACTGTATAGACAAATCCAACCAATCTTAATCAGTTTGACTATAAGGTAGGATTCTCATAAACCTTTTATAACCCTTAACAATTTTTCTTAAAGAGGAGATCAGTTCTCTAAGAAAAAGCTGTTGTGCTTTTATTCTAACGTTCTAGTGTATGACTAACCAGTTTGCTGGGCCAGCTAAACAGTGGGCTTATGGGGTCCTAAGCCCATGTTCTGTTGTTGCAGAAGTTTCTCCTTAGTTCAGCTAAACCCAGGTTCTTGTCATGCAGCCAGGAAAAATTCGGCTCACAGGCACATAGAAGGGTGAGGAGCAGAATTTAATGGGTGAAAGGAAAAAAAGAAAAAAACTCAGCAAAGTGAGTTGGAGTACTGCCAACAGGCCCTTCACCTCACTGACTGATTTCCAGGTCACCACAGGAGCTGAAGAGAGCAGGCTCCTCCCCTGCATAAGGTGAAAATTTCCCATGGCCCCACCCATTTCCCTCCATGTGCATGTCAGGCTTCAGTCTGTTGCGGGCATACCCAAACAAGCCCTGGGCAGGTTTTCTCATCTGCACAAAAGCATCTGATTTAAATACTTGTGGGGTGGGTCAGAGAGTCTTTGGAGACCCCTTTTTATCTGCCTAGGTATTTGGCTGTCTCACTATCCTCAGGCATTCATCTTTATGACAGTCAGAAAGACAAATTTATAGCACAAAGTATACCAGATTCACTAGAGTGGCCACCCCACTTAACACCAGATATTGAACTGGCAAGGCTCAAACCTGCCCTGAGATGGAGCCCATTATATTTAATGCAACCTCCAACCAGGAGTTTCAGTATTTGGTCTCTGGCAAGATGGTCACCCTGAGTAACAGAAAAGATAGAAAAGGGAAAGAAGAGCTAGGGAGAAAAGCATTCCTTGTGGTGGGGCAGAAAAGGCGAAGAGCTCAGAGATGCCAGAGAAAGACCCACCCATTGTAGCCACACTGAATGAAAGTTCAGGTGGCCTCTTGTCAGTTGCAAAGGGATTTTTTTCCCAGCAGTTCCATCAGCTCTCAAGTGCCCCTCTTTGGGGAACAAGAAGTTTTCACGTCCCATGATCCTGTACGTGCCTAATCCTATCACACACAGCCATCAGCAAACAGTATAAGACAGATTGATCCAAAGAGAATAGTGGTTAACATTCCATAATGCAAAATCCAAATCCAGTCTTAGCTGAGAGAGACTTTACTGAGAGAGGCTTCTAACTCTCTAAATCTTAGAAGGAACTCCAACCTTCCTAAATTGGACCTTGAACCTAAGTTCAGTCAAGTTCTTTGCCTTTTACGAAGAGGAGCCTTTAATCCACTCTGTCTTAGGGGAGACTCTAACTCCCCTAAATTGAACCTCTAACCCAATCCCATCCTTTACCCTGGTACCCCAATGTAAGGTCTTTTGGGCTAACTGACTGCACCATAGGCCATACCCTAAGTCGAGTTATGGTGACACCTGTGACACACATGTACACCTCTGGATGGCTTCCCAGAACTAGAAAGTCTGAAGTAACTGGAAAACCACAAAAGGAGAAGAAATAATCAACCCCTGCAGCACCTAATTCACTTTGAGACTTTCTCTATTGTTCCTTATTCCAGCCTTGACTGATAAGGCAATTGGACTTTGTAATCAATCTTGGTCAACCTCATGACTCGAGACCCTACAATTCCGTCTCAGCTTGCAAAAACTTCCCTAAACTGTAATTTCTGTAACTTTCCACTGCCTACTCCAAACCTATAAAAGCAACTCCTATCCCACCACCCTCTGCTGACTCTCTCTTCGGACTCAGCACATTGACACCCAGATGAATAAACAGCCTTGCTGCTCACACAAAGCCTGTTTGGGGGTCTCTTCATTCAGAGCATGCATTTTAGCATCCATCACTTACACAAAGTCAGCAAATCAGTGCTACAGTCTATTTCCTTTATTGGGGGTCTCATCAGTATCATCCCTTTATGGCTGGCCAGGAAGATGTTTCCAGAAAGAGGTTGTGATCCAGACCCCAAAGAGGATTCTTGTACCTCACACAAGAAATAAGTAATGGCAAATCCATAAAGTGAAAGCAAGTTTATTAAGAAAGTAAAGGAATATAGAATGGCTACTTCATAGGCAGAGCAGCTCTGAGGGCTGCTGGTTGGCTATATTTATGACTATTTCTTTAGTCTATGCTAAACAACAGGTGGACTATTCATGAGTTTTCCAGGAAAGGGGTGGGTAATTCCCAGAACCAAGGGCTCGTCCCTCTTTTAGACCATATGGGGCAACTTCCTGATGCTGTTGTGGCACTTGTAAATTGTCATAGCACTGGTAGGAGTATATTTTAGCATGGTAATTCATTATGATTAGCATATAATGAGCAGTGAGTACAACCAGAGATCACATTCATTGCCATCTTGGTGTTGGTGGGTTTTGGTCAGTTTCTTCACTATACCTGTTTTATCAGCAAGATCTTTGTGACCTGTATCTTGTGCCAACCTCCTATCTCATCCTGTGACTTAGAATGCCTAACTTCTTGGGAATGCAGCCCAGTAGGTCTCAGCCTTATTTTACCCAGCTCCTGTTCAAGATGGAGTTGCTCTGGTTCAAACACCTCTGACGCCCATAGGGTTGTTATAATAGTATAATATTACTGTGAAAAGTGGTACTCAATAAACAATATATTGTGCCTATAATTTCTAATATTATTTTAATATTCTATCCTAGCTGATTTATATGATTAAAGAGTAAAGGTTCACACAAGGATGATTTCATTTTTTTAAAATGTGTTTTACTTTCGTTTTATGCAAGCAAAAATATTTTTAAAGTAGCTGATTAGAAAGTAAGTTCACTTTGTATATTTTGCATGAAGTTATTTTAAACCTTTCTGAGATTAAAAAAATTAGTTTGTAGATCCTATAGGAATTAACAGTAATTAGATTGAAAAAAAATCTTGAATCATCTCTCTCTGCATCCGATGTAGAATTGATTCTAAGCATTTTATATTTGCCTCTTTAGAGGCCACTTTTCAGTTTACTTTTTCATCCTATTAAATCCAAAACTTATAAATTTAAAATAGCAACCCTTTATTTGCTCAGCTGGGCAATTCCTCTGGATTTATCTGGGCTTGTTTAGACGTCTGAAGTCAGCTGCCAGTCACATCAAAGCTTTGCTACTGTGGGATTGGCTGGCTGTCTACTTCAGTGAAGGGAGTGATTGAACTGTCTCACCTAGGAGACTAGCCTGGGTTTTATCACACAGCTGCTAAGCAAAGTCCAAGAAAACTAGCAAAAGAGTACAAAATTTCTTGATGCCTAGGCTCAGAACTGGTCAATATCTTTTTTGCAGTATTTTGTTGGTCTAACCAATTCACAAGGTCATCCCACATTCATGGAGTAGAAATGGGAGGAGTTACAAATTCACATTTCAAGGGGAACAAGTACAGAGTAAGCAATCTACTCCAACCATTTCTCTCCAGGGCTGGGAAAACAACCTCCAGCTGCTTGTATTTACATAATATTGGACCAGAATGTTTACTTAATGGTTTTCCATTGGAAATAAAATTGCTAAATAGCCTAGTTCCCTTTAATGAGTACTTCTGTTTGAAAAGAAATGTGGAAAGGCAAAAAGGCAAAACTTTCTTAAGAATAATTAAAAGAAATTTGAGCTCTCACATAGACAAACCAAAGCATAAAATCACAAAGACACACACACACACACACACACACACACACACGGCCAGTCAGTAAAATCAGAGCAAGAGAGAAAGCCTAGCTGTGTTGCCCAGTTATTTCTCTCTTCCCTACTGGAACTATTTTTCCTAGGTTGTACTTCAAATTGTCCTTTTCATTATTTCCAGCTATTTACTATATTATAAATAAAATATATATACTGTCTAATATAAATATTTCTTGATGCTTTCAGGTAGAAATCTCAGGAATGACCAAAGGTCTCTAAAACCTCTTTGTTCCATGTGTACTATTGATTAAAGATGTAGTTACCTTCATCTCATACCGTTTTATTTTCATTCATTTATCTCAGATTATGGTCCAGCAGCATCAAAATCACCTGTCAACTTAGAAATGCAGATTCCCAGGGCCATCTATCAGAGGTCTTTGGACCAGATTGACTCTATCTTGAATAGGGGCTGGGTAAAATGAGGCTGAGACCTACTGGGCCACATTCCCCAGAGGTTAGGCATTCTTAGTCACAGGATAAGATGGGACGTCAGCATAAGATACAGGTCACAAACACCTTCCTGATAAAACAGGTTGTGGTAAAGAAGAAAAGAAGATGGCTAAAACCCACCGAAACCAAGATGGTGATGAAAGTGACCTCTGGTTATCCTCATTGCTCATTATATGCTAATTATAATGCATCAGCATGCTAAAACACACTCCTACCTGTCCCATGATAGTTTACAAATGCAATGGCAATGTTAGGATGTTACCCCCAATGGTCTAAAAGGGGGAGAAGCTCTCAGATCTGGGGTTGCCCATTCCTTTTTTGGAATACTCATGAATAATCCGCCCCTTGTTTAGCATATAATCAAGAAGTAACCATAAAAGTAGCCAACCAGGAGCCTTCAGGGCTGCTCTGCCTGTGGAATAATCATTCTTTATTACTTTGTTTTCTTAATAAACTTGCTTTCACTTTATGAATTTGCCTTGAATTCTTTCTTGTACAAGGTCCAATAACCATCTCTTGCCGTATGCATTGGGGACCCTTTCCTGTAACACATCCACCCCAATTCACAGGCTCAGAAACAGTGAAGAGGGAAGGCAGCAATCTATTTGAACAAATTCTCCATTTTGAAGTTTGACAATCACTGCATTAAAGAAACACTGCTGTTTCGATGTAAAAGCCTAACACTATATAGAGACAAATACAAATGGGTTCCTGCGGGAGGTGGAAGCTGCAGTGAGCCAAGATTGCACCACGGCACTCTAGCCTGGTGACCGAGTGAGACCCTGTCTCAAAACAACAACAACAACAACAACAACAAAACAAATGGATTCTTGTATTGAGTGATAAAATATACACACTCACAGACTCTCCACCTGATCTGTGGCATAGGAAAATGCTCTCTGGTTTTATGTTTGGTCCTAGAGGAAATGTTTAATGACTATAATGAAAAATTTTGGAAACTTTGTAAACTATAGACAAATGATGTTTAGTAGGTTTTAAAACTGGAAAGAGAACAGTGTGTTTTTTAGAGTGAAAACAGGCAATATTTCAGTATTATGTTTATTAAAAGTAGCTATCAAAATATAATATTTACATTGTCAATGGCTTGCACTGTATAGCTATTAATGAAATTTGGTATCATGTTGCATTAAATTATATTTTATATAATTTTATGTTTATATATTCATAGAGCTTTGTAAAAAGCCCCTGAAGAGAAATTAGTCTCTTCATATTTTCATCTTTTGGTCTCAGGACATATGATTTGTGGCATTGTCATTACTTCAAGTATAAATAAAATAAAATGTTTAAACCTACCAGTCAAATAGATAACAAGAGATAACCTATCCCAAGTGATTTTGATTTTCTATTTACAGGCAGAAAGTAGTAGTTTATTAACACCTGAAGAATGTAAAAAGTAGGTCAGAATTAAGGGTTCAAAAATCTCAAAAGATTTGGATGACATCTCTAAGGTGCTGATTAAAACCGAATAAAACTTTTTCCTAAGAATTAATGTTCTAATATAGAAAGCAGTAAATGGTTTGTAATTCTCAGACCTTTTATATAGTAGCCCTGAAGCATGTCATTTTCTAATTTATTATTTTCCCTTTCTCTAGGCAATAAAAATATTAGAATTGGACTCTTTAGTTAGAAAATAGAGTAGTCATTTAAATAAAGGTAGAATTTAAAGAGCAGAGCAACTGCTTAGCATAAGCACATAAGAGTATTGTTATGGAGACAAGTCTTGATGAATGCAAAATTATTTTTCAAGTCATGATTCTCATGAACTATCACATAAATAAATTAGCTGAATTTTAAAAATTAATCACAAGTAAAAGAAGCAGCCAAAAGAAGCATGATGGGGATATATGCTAATCTATGCACCATGATTTTTTTCTATAAGTGGAAATTGAAATGAATTGTAAAAGCCAATGAAGCAGCAGAAAGATGGTTGACTATAAATCCCAGCCAATGTCCTAGATATGTCATTCTCTATGAAAGGCATGCTTTCTGATGTTGCATTTTCCATTAGTAAGTGGGGCAGCAGAACACCAATGTATGTGCTTTCCTGACTCATTTGCATGTCACCATTTATAACTTTTGACTGCCCTGTGGCATTATGGCAACTGCCTCCCAAATGAGGAATATACGGCAGTAATAATATTTTGATAACACCCTAGTAATTACATGACCCTTGAAGGTCTTCTTTTCAAAATTCAAAACTCACCTTCCCTTGCTTGAGTATGAATCTAATCTCATTCTTGGAACCTCATTATTAACTTTCCCTTCTTGATAGATCTGGTGGGTGACGGTAGAATGAGTCAGAGAGAAAGGTCAAAAAGGAGAAAGTTGGAACCAGTAGATTTGCTACAAGTAGCCTAAAGAGGAAAAAAAAAGATGCTTACCTCTTACCTCTTGGAAAATTAATGGTCACTACAAAGGGCATCTATTCAGTAACTTAATTTTTATTCTAAATGACAAATGTGATTATTGAATTAAAGAGATTTTATTAAGAACAGAAAAAAACAATCTAATGCTAGATTTCATGTGTGGACATACGTACATTTAAGGTTCAAGTAATATAGCTTCTCATCCTTTAATAATATCTGTTTACCTATATAGAAATTCCTTTGGATTTTCTATTTCAATAATTTAGTTTTATCTAATGGAAACTGTGTACAAACACAAAGGAGAGAAGCCAAATACAGTTTATGATAGGCTGCTACACACAATATGTTAATGAAAACCCTAACTCATCTCCTGAGTTTTTCAGTCGATGTCTAATGAAAATTCCTAAATCAAAACATGTTCTACAATTGTTGACTGTCAATATACAAAACAATTTATCTATAATGGGTGATTCACAACCAAACTCGGAATAATCTTAGATTCTTAATTAGTAAACCAAACTGCAGACAAAATGGCATTTAGTAGTTTTTAAACCTGGAAAGAGAATAATAAAGTGTGTTTCTGAGAACCAAAATAGGCAATATTTCAGCATTATAATAATTAAAAGTGGCCATATAATACAAAATTTAAATCGATGCATCATTGTTAGTCACTGATTCCCTGGCAAAGCTGAGGATGCACAATGAACATTTTCAGTTGTAAGTTCCCCTCTTCTCTACCCTGGTGCAAAGCCACTTCATTGTGTCACCACATAGGTCACAAGGTATTGAACAATTCCATTTAGAGTGCCATTCACATAGATTAAAATACTGGTGTCGCCCCTTAACTTGTACAATGCAGCAATCCTACCACAATCCTTTATTTATTAAGCACTTACTTTTTCCCACACATTTGACTACGTCCTAAAGATTCAAAGATAATAAAAAATATACATACATAGCTCCGATTAATTGTCATAATTAAAATCTAATTATGAAGTGCAGTATTAGTCAAGTAATTACACAGAGAAATAAACAGTCATAATGATGACAAATACAATGAAGGAGATGTCCATGGTTCAGAAATGTGCCATCCAATATGGTAGCTATTAGCTATATTAGATTGATTACATTTATATAATATATAAAAATGTGATTTATCAAATTTATATTATATAAGCAAATGATATAAGAATGGATAAATTTGAATTTAGTAAAATTGAATAAAGTTAAAATTTTAACTCTTCAGTCGCACTAGCCACATTTCAAATTCTCAATAACTACATTTGTAAAATTTATACTCCCATGTGTTGTAGTATTGAAGAATTTATTGTTTTCTACATGTGACTATGGGCTGCCATATTGGATTGCAAAATACGGAACGTTTCTATCACTGAAACAAGTTCTCTTGGACAGCGCTGATATAGAATAATAATATAAAATGAGATTAGAGAAAGCTTCCACTGGGAAGTGACAATTAAGAACTAAAAGATGAGCAGGAATTAACTAGGTAAAGTGAAATTCTGAGGAAAATAAGGAAAGTACTTTTTTTCTCATGAAACATTGGGAACTTCTAGTTTATTAGATTTTTCATTGAGATAACAAAAAAAATAAATGATTACTTGGAAAATGTGAAATTTTATTTTAGAGATGAAAAATTTGTCAATGTGTCAAAAATAATACTTATACAACAGTTAGATGAGAGTTAGGATACCACCTGGTTTAATATTTACAGATAAAATGACTGGAGACCTAAGATATTTTACTCCGTGCTCTAGTTGTAATAGGTTAAGTTCAAACAGTGTTAGAGTTAAAAAATACAATGTAGGCATTCTGATTACTAATTCAATATTGATTCCTCTCCTTAGAATAGTCTTAAATTCATTGGACAACTCTAAACAACATTAAAAAATGTACAGTTTTTACATTTATTTATGAATATAGCTGTGCACATATATGACCCCCCTTTTACATTTCTTGTTCTATTACATGGATGGCAAAAATATTGTTCAGTTTTAAGTTTGTCTGAATTAAAACCTGAATGTTAATGGTTGAAAAAGCAAACAAACATAATGTCTTAGATGTTTATTTACAGTTTAAAGCATGGTTTAATTTTCCTTGTTGAGTGATCATGAATAATATACACTATTCTTATTTTTGTTTCCTCTATTTGCTGGGCTAAGTATGAATGTGATTAACACAGCAGTTCAGTCTGTACTGCTTAAGGTAAGACACTGCTTTCAATATTTATAGTTTAAACTTGGATTGCTTGAAGTTTACAAAATTGGATACAGTGATTTCACTGACTCGCTGTCAGTTTACAATCATATTTTAGAATTAATTTGGGTAAATTCAAGTTGTAAAATTGATACATCTGTTGTAGTATTGAAGAAGTTATTGCTTTTTCCTGTAAACCAATGACCCTTATTTTTACTTCATCTGAAGTGTACTATATAATTTATTATATTAATATATAAAAATAACACAATAAATTAAATTGATTTCACTGTGTTTTCATATCAAGAGTCAATGAAAAGTAAATCAATGTAAAGAGACTGTTACAAAAGAAAGAGCCTAAGTAAATTACTGCTTCAAATTCAGGAATTGAACCACATTCATTTAAATAATATTTATTTAGGACATACCTTGTGACACAATGTGATAGATATTATGCTAATAGCAACAATGAAAAGAAACATAAGGACTTTAGTATCTATTGATTTCCTATTCTCACGGAACTTCAATCTATCATGAGAGAAGAGACAATATAGAAAATAAATAAGTGAAGCATCATCTGTTATTAAATGGTGGCAAGTTTTTTTAAAGAAACATAAACCAAGAAAGAAGAATGAGTATCAAGAAAGATTTGATGGTTTTAAAAGGGTGGGAAAAAAGGCCTTATTTAGAGAGTAATATTGAAATAAAATGAAAAGGAGGTGAGGGAATGAGGCATGCGTGTATCTGAAGAAAATCAATACAGGAAGAGGCAACAACAGATGCAAAGGTCCTGAGGTGAGATAGTGTTTACAGAGTTCAAGAAACAACAAGGAGAAGAGGTGTGTGTCTGAAGAATAGTGACCAAGGTATGTGACCAAGGGCAGAAAGTTGAAGAGGAAAAAAAGTCTGACATTTGACCATTGTAAGGGCTTTAGCTTCTACAAGGTAGAAGGTATTACAGTAGAATAACTATTACTATTACTCTGGTAGAAGGTGCTGCAGGGTTTTGAACAGAGAAGTAACATGATCTGATTTTTCTTTTTTCTTCTTCTTTTTTTTTAACCAGGGGAAAGCGTGAACACAGTCCCCTACTACCACAAATTATGCAGTCGAGTTTCCCACACTTGGGGAAATCGCACGGGTAAGCACATCTGGAGCGCAATGGATAAGCCTCATCCTGGGAAAACCATCTTCGTGATCATGGTGTCTCCCCTGCCAGGTAAGTATGATCTGATTTTTCAAGGTCACTCTAGATGCTGAGTCAATAATAGACTAGAGTGAGGCAAGGTTACCTGTAGGATA
Organism: Callithrix jacchus; assembly: GCF_049354715.1. Lineage (NCBI taxonomy): Eukaryota > Metazoa > Chordata > Mammalia > Primates > Cebidae > Callithrix > Callithrix jacchus. The sequence continues at coordinate 27,262,405 of NC_133524.1, forward strand.
GTAAGAACACCATTGTAGTGATCCTGGTGTGAAATGCTAGTGCTTTAGACTTAGCAGTAAAAGAAAATTGATGAGATTCTGTATACATTTACAGTTAAATCATATAAAGAGCTTGCTCACAGATTGTGTGAATGATAACAGGAAAAGAAAGGAGTCCAAACTGACTCCAAGGTTTTTAACTTAAATAACTAGAAGGATGGAGTTGCCATTATCAGGCATGAGGAAGACTGATGAGCAGGTTTAGAAGCAAAATGAATAGCTGAGATTTATTTATGTTAAGTGCAAAATGTCTCTTAACCATCTAAGTGGAGACATTGCATAAGCTGTTGGATGAGAGTATGTAGTTCAAAGAAGTCCAGTTTGGACTTATAAATTGTAAAATTGTTGACTCAGATAATACTTTTAAAGCTTTCTGACACCAAGGTTGAAGGCTAGAAAGAGAAAAGATCTGACGAATATGGTTGACAACAGTCCTGCATTAGCAGTTGAGAATATGAGAAGGAACTACCTAAATTACAGATTACACATATAGTGAGTGTAAATGTGGTTCCATGTAATGAAGTTATTTTTAAATGTTTCCGGGAGGAAAGCATGAACATTTTCAAATACTTCCTATATATTAAGAAAGGTGAGCATAAGCATGGAGAAGCTTACCACCATATTGAGCAATGTGTAGATCATTTATGATCTGATGAAAGTGATTTTCGAAAAATAGTGGTTAAAAACTCTGACTGGAGTAGGTTTAAGAGCCATTAGGAAGAAAAACAATGGAGATAGTATATGCACAGAACTTTCAAGAACTGTGATACATAAATGGAGAGAGAAAAATGATGTGGCATGTGGAGAAAGTAGTTGCATCAAAATAAATTTTTAAACCTGGCATAAATATCAGCATATTTGTGGAATCAATAGAAGAAATCAGTAGGGAGGGAAAATGATGATGTAGGAGACAGGAATTTCTGGGACAATGGCATTGAGTAAGTAACATATGAGGAATACTATGCAGGTATACAAGCTGCCCTATCTCAGGCACATGGAAATCATATTCATAATAAAGGAAGGAAGGTTGAAGGTAGCTGGGAAAGTATAGGTGAGTAGATGTCATGGAGTGTGCTTGTAGATATTCTTCAAGCTAGGCTTTAATTTCTCAGTGTAATTTTTGGAAAGACTATAAATGGAGAAAAAGAATGGAGGGGAGGAGTGAAATGTTGGATACAGGAAAGGCATGAAATAGTTGTTATGAAAGTGAGAATAAGCAGACTAGGAGAAAATAGTATGATTACTGGGAAAAATTAAGAGCCCACCTGACCAGTCACCATGATAGTGTCTTTTTTTTTTTCAGTTATGTTTAGTTACTCAAATGTAAAGACAAAATAGGGGTAGAACTAGATTTAACCAAAATTGTTCTTCTGCTAACGGAGTACAAGGAAGTGAATGTAAAAGGGAAAAGTGAATTGAGGGTGTAAACAAGCAAGAGATTTAATGACTGACCATGGATTCTTAAATTGGGGAGAGAAGTTAAGATCAGAGAAACGTGTTAGGATTTGTAGATTATAGAAACAGATGAAAAGATATGTTGGAGTCAGGATTCTACAAGAAGTGAATGGGAAAGATAGGATGTGGTAGTTGAAGAGTTAAATGCTTAACTGCTACTGGTAACAAGTTTTAGAGGATAACCATGGGAGGGATTGGCTGATGCAGGTGGCAGAAATTTCTGTAGGAGAGAAAGCTAATGGACAAAAAGGCCAGAATTTGGGGTATTATCTATGTGGACATTGAAACTAAGAAATTTGACAAGAGCCAAGATGTAATATCTTCAAATAAGAAGTGATCCGGCTGTCAATGGATGATTATATAAAACAGATGGTAATTATATGTCTGATAATATAATATTAAAAGCTCAGAATTAAGAAGAAAGGTCAGTGAGTGGTTGCAAAGATTCAATGAGGTGAGAGGAGAAAACTTGGTTATTTACAATTTTAATAGAAGAAGGGGTGTGGAGCAGTACAAGAGGTATGATGATTAAGTTTATTTCTTTTCTTATGATACTCCAATAAACTTATACATTGTAATATGTTTCATTGAATGTTCTAATTTATAAAGTATCTATTCTCTAGAATACATTTTCTTCAATTGGCTCCTAATAATAAATATGATTAAGTTGTCATTTACTGATCTATAACATACCAAAAGCAAGAAAAAGTAATGACTAAGAAATATTCTCAAGAAATTTAACTGGTATACAACAAATGATCTATTCTTTGCTTGGATAAAATATAAATATTTTATTAATATGTTATAAAAACATACCTTAAGAATATCTATAATGTTTAATAGTTGTATCTTTACTTATAATAAAGAAAGCAAAGGGTTAAGAAGACTATATTGAAATTGCTTTTTTATCTTAACTTTTGTGACTTTTTGAGGGCAGAAGGATTTATAACTTTCTACTCTTAACTGCTTTTTGGTATAGGTTTCCCTGCTAAACACAAAAACACACACATGTGTCTGCCAGCTTATACATGTGAATCCCCAGATGTTAAAATAACTCTTGTTGTGCAACCAGAAATTGGCTACCTTCCCTTTGTTTGATGTGTTCAGCCAGCCACCTGAAGGACATATAACAACCTTATTGATAGAGTATCTTAAGAGGCACATGAAACACACAAATATCATTAAGCTCAAATAATTGTATAAATATTTGCTTCAATAAGAAAATAAATTTTGACACCTTTAAAAATTTGTACTTTGAAAGAAATGGTCCAAGTAGTATTTTCAACATGAAGATATGCTATATCCAAGCCCCAAAACACAATAAAGACATCAAAACCAAAATTTAATAGTCTTGGAGATTAACTTATTTAATTTTGACTAACCCAACTTCTTAGGGGGTTTTCTTCATGAAATATATAGGCATTCCATGTTTTTATATATAAACTTCATTATCTCTTCGCAAAATGACCCAATCAACATTTTGCTGGCAATTTTCAACCTATGAAAGTCATTACAGATGACACTACAAAAGTAGAATTGTGGTTTATACAATAAAACAAATAAACCACACACTTATCAGCATATGCATCTTTCAGACTAAAAAACTGGTTCAAAGCCAAGAGTGACAGGATGGTTATGTCATTAATATAATAATAATACAACCATTGTCTAGAAGAATTTACTTACAAATCTAATTTTGCTTTTACTCTGGGTAAACATTTAACTAAGTTGTTCTACATAAATATTCATATATTAACCATTTCTATGATTAACAAATATACGAGGTAGAAACATTTGGAGAAGCACATTTATGTTTGTGTAGCAGTTAGAGGAAGAATTGATTATTATAAGATGCAAGAATTCCTTTAAAATCCCCCAATACTTCATCCAAGAGATCATTTCTAAAGGTAGGGTTTACATGAATTCAATACAGGATGCAGACAAATGTATGTTCTTTCACATCAGATTCATTTTTGTTGTTGAGTTTATCACTTTGCGATCTCTATATTTTTAACTTATTTGAGGTATAATTAATATTAAAGTTACACCTATTTACTGTATACATTTTTTTGATTTTGTACATATGCCTAAATCTGTGATTGTTATTTTTATAGTTGAGTAGTATTTCACTGATTTCCAGTTTGGGTTATTATTAATAAGATGTTATGAACAATCTTATATAATTTTGGAGGGCATAAGCTTTCATTTCTCTTGTGGAAATTGCTAGAAGTAAAATTGATTGGTGTTTTGGGCTGAATTGCATACTCCCAATATTCATATAGTGAATTCTAAGACTCAGTACCTGCAAATGTGACTGTATTTGGAGAAAGGGCATTTAAAAAGGTAACTAACTGAAATAAGGTCAAATATGTGGTCCCTAATCTGACATGACTAGAATACTTATAAAAAGAAGGAATTAACACACCAACAATGCACAAAGGAAAGACCATGTGGAGAAAGAGTTAGAAGACTGCTATCTAAAGGCCCAGGAGAAAGTCCTTAATCAACACTGTCAATACCTTGATCTTGAATTTCTAGTCTCCAGAACTGTAAGAAAGTAAAGTGCTTGGTGTTAGCCACCCAATTTATGGAGTTTATTTCAGTAACCCCAGCAAACTAATATAATTCATCACAGTTTTAGTCTATCATTTTACATTCCTTTCAACAATGTATGCAAGTTTTGGTTGATTTACATCTTTTCCAAAACTTGATTTTGTCAGTTTTATCTAATGTAGCCATTGTAATCCATATGCAGTGGGTCTTGTGGCAATTTATATTTTCCTGATGTCCAAAGGTGCTGAGCATTTTGTGATATGAGTTTTGGTCTTTAATATATTTTTTCTGTATGAAGCCCCTGCTCAAGTCTATTGCCCATTTTTTCTGGGCTGTTTGACATTTTATAATTGTAGGCATCATTTTTATAAATTCCACAAACACATCTTTTGTCACACATATGTATTGTGAATATTATCTCCTAGTCTTTAGCCTGCCTATCTATATTCTAAATATTGTCTTTTGATGAACATACATTTTAAATTTTGTAAAAGTAATTAATTATCTATTTTTTAATGATTCCTAGGTTCTGTATAAGAAATCTTTGACTATCTGAGGTTTATTAATATGTTCTTTGGTTTTCTTATAGAAATGCTACACATTTAAAAATATTACATGTAGGTATATGATGCATCTTGCATTAGTTTATGCTTGTGATGTTTGGTAGATATTTTCACATTAATCTACACTTTTATACAGTCATATCATTTGTTGAAAAACATTATTTTCTCATTACATTACTTTTGGGACATTTGTCAAAACTCAATTTACTGAGTAAATGTGGCTTTATTTCCATGGTATTTTTTTGGTTTCATTGATCTATTTCTTTACGCCAATACCATACTGTTTTTGACTGCTATGCCTTTATAGTAAGCTTTAGAGTAAGTCCTTCTGCTTAGTTTTATTCAAAAATATTTTGATGATTATAGATCCTTTTTGCATTTTCATATAAATTTTAGAATCAACATGTTATTTTCTATTTTTTTAAAAGCATGCTAGAATTGTTATTGAGAGTGGATTTAAACTATAGGGCCGTTTAGAAACAACTCACATCTTTAAAAATACTGAATCATGCATAGGCCAGTAGAAGAAGCTAAAGAATCCAGAAATAAAGCCACACACCTAAAACCATCTGATCTTCAACAAAGTCAACAATAACAAGCAATGGGGAAAAGTCTTCATGTTAAATTTAGATCTAAATATTTTATTTTTGACACAATTGTAAGTGGCAATATTTTAACTTTCATTTTCCAGTTTCGCAAAGTTTTGTTTATTGACCTTGCATTCTGTGACTTTGCTAAATTCACTTATTTGTTCTAATGTAGATGATAGATACATAGACAGACAGATACATACATACATAGATACAAAGATACATAGATATTATATATAAAGTGATATATAGATGATAGATTGATAGATAGATGATAGATAGATAGATAGATAGATAGATAGATAGATAGACTGAAATTCCTTTGGATTTTGTAAATATGTGACATGTGAATAGACCCTCTTTTATTTTTTCTACTTCTTTATCTGCAATCTTTATACATTTTTATTTGTTTTCCTTAACTTATTGAATTTGCCAGGACCTCCAATGCAATGGTGAATATAAATGGTAATATACTTGCCTTGTCCCAAATTTTAGAGTCACAGCTTATCTGTATTTCAGCATTAAATATGTTGGCTTTCCCTTTCCATAGATGCCTTTCATCAGGTTGAAGATGTTCAATTTTGTTATTAGACAGCTGAGACATTTTATAATATGTGATTTTTACATTTTGCCAAAAGCTTTACTGAAATTAGTGTGATAACCACAATTGTTTGAATACATTTCAAGGTTAACATGGTAAATTGCATTGTTTAATTTTTGAATGATAAACTTTGCTTTCTGGGATAAAGCTTTTTCATTTAATATTAAACTATACATTTCAAAATTATTTATGCTAGTAGTTTTGTATATATCTTCATGTTTATTTGTTAGGTATACTTATCTAAGTATTATTGTCTGCTCATAATGTTCTCATCTAATTTTGATATCAGGGACATGGCAGCATCATAAGATGAGTTGAATAGTGTTTCCTTCTATGTTTTTTGGAAGGATTCATATAGAATTCACATTACTATTTTCTTAAATATTTGCTAATTTATTTTACAAATGTCTTCTAACATAAGCATTAAAAGCTATGACTTAGTCCATTTTCTGCTGCTATAACAAAATACCTCAGACTGAGTAATTTATACAGAAACGGGAGTGTTTGGATCTGACCTAGAAATGTCAAGGCTGACTGGGGCTCTCTGACTGGGTGAAGAGGATGTGAAGATGCCACATAGCAAGCAACCATCTTTCCCTGACAGCAGGACAAAGAGACACACATGAATTCAGGGAACTTCCACCAAGATGGCTGAATAGGAACAGCTCTGGAGTGCAGTTCTCAGTGAGAGGGATGCAGAAGGCAAGTGATCTCTACATTTCCAACCGAGGTATGAGGTTCATCTCAATGGGACTGGTTGGACAGTGGGTGTAGCCCAAGGAGGGGAAACTGATGCAGGGTGGGGCACTGCCTCACCCAGGAAGTACATCTGGCTGGAGGGCCCTCCCTCCCACCCAACGAAGCCCATCAGGGATGTCTCTGGCCACTCTGGTGCTCCGGTTTGGATGCTGTGCTTCTCCTGCCATCTTTGCAGCCCACAGACCAGGAGATTCCTGCCTGCTGCCAGTTTTTAGGAAAAACCTGGACTGCCAATTCAGCTGGCACCCCGAGTCCCCAGCAAAAATCTGAGCAGCTGTTTTCATTGGTGCCTGGAATGCCTGTGAGACAGAGTCATCTATACCCATGAGAGAAAGAGGGCTGAAGACTGGGAGCCAGGTGATTTGGCTCTGTGGGTCCCAGACAAAAATGAGCAATGGGGAAAGGATTCCCTGTTTAATAAATGGTATTGGGAAAAATGGCTAACCATATGCAGAAAGCTGAAACTGGACCCATTCCTTATACCTTATACAAAAATTAACTCCAGATGGATTAACGATTTAAACACAAGACCTAACACTATAAAAACCCTGGAAGAAAATATAGGCAATACTATTCAGGACACAGGCATAAGCAAGGACTTCATCACTAAAACACCAAAAGCAATGGCAACAAAAGCCAAAATAGACAAATGGGATCTAATTAAACTTAAGAGTTTCTGCACAGCAAAAGAAACAATCATTAGATTGAACCCGCAACCAACAGAATGGGAAAAAATTATTGCAATCTACCCATCGGACAAAGGGCTAATATCCAGAATCTACAAAGAACTAAAGCAAATTTACAAGAAAAATACAAACAACCACCTCAAAAAGTGGGTGAAGGCTATGGATAGGTACTTTTCAAAAGAAGACATTTATGCAGCCAACAAACATATGAAAAAATGCTTGTCATCACTGGTCATTAGTGAAATGCAAATCAAAACCACATTGAGATACCACCTCACACCAGTTAGAATGGTGATCATTAAAAAATCTGGAGACAGCAGGTGCTGGAGAAGATGTAGTGAAATAGAAACGCTTTTACACTATTGGTAGGAGTGTAAATTAGTTCAACCATTGTGAAAGACAGTGTGGCAATTCCTCAAGAATTTAGAAATAGAAATACCATTTGATCCAGCAATCCCATTACTGGGTATATACAGAAATGATTGTAAATTGTTCTATTATAAAGGCACATGCACATGTATGTTCATTGTGGCACTGTTTACAATAGCAAAGACTTGGAACCAACCCAAATGCCCATCAAGGATAGACCTGGTAAAGAAATCATGGCATATATACACCACGGAATACTATGCAGCCATAAAAAAGGATGAGTTCATGTCCTTTGCAGGGACATGGATGAATCTGGAAACCATCATTCTCAGCAAACTGACAAAAGAACAGAAAATCAAACACCACATGTTCTCACTTATAAGTGGGTGTTGAACAATGACAACACATGGACACAGAGAGGGGAACATCACACACTAGGGCCTGTTGGTGGGTGGGGAGGCCTGGGGAGGGATAGCAGGGGATAGGGAAATTGGGAAGGGATAACAATTGGAGAAATACCTAATGTTGATGAGGTGATGGATGCAGCAAACCACCATGGCACGTGTATACCTAAGTAGCAATCCTGCACAATCTGTGCATGTACCCCAGAACTTAAAGTATAATAAAAAATAAAATTTAAAAATTATTAAAAGTAAATTGCTTTTAAGTGCCTCTTTCTGTTAATAGTATTTCTGCGTCTTTTTGTATTGATTAATTTTGTCTAGTTTTATGTCACAATTTTCATCTTCTTTTCATGAAGTAGAAAATTCTGTCCTTGCACAGGTACATCTTTGTATCCAGTCAAAAATTTAAGCAGCCTTCTATTGAGATTTTTAGAGTTCATTCTCTTTGCAAGGGCTTACTATCTGATACCTTGCTCCACATATTCCAGTTACTTCAGCAGCCCTTAAGAACAATCTCTGTCTCCTCAGCTCAGCAAAAGATCTTTATGCTCTGGGCTCCAGCTATATGCTACAATTTGAAAAAACCCTATCACTTTGTTGGTTTGCCTTTTCTCAGTTATATCCGTCCTGCCTTGCCTATTATCCAATGTCTGTAAACAGAAGTTCTATATATTTTGTCAAATCTTATATTTTTTTTATGTTAAGAGGTCTATTTCATTACCAGTCACTCTACCATGGCTGGATGCAGAAACTTGGTTATCTTTCATTCCATTTGAAAATCAGTTCATTAGTTCATTACCTCCCAGGACAGATATTTATGATGGTAAACAGTGGAGACACACAGATAAATGAGAAACTAGTCCTGCCCTTAAGGAACTTTCAGTCTACTGCAGTAGAGATGGACTAAATAAAAATAATGTCCATGCAATGTGACATTTATAGAAAAGGAAGGCTTAAAAGTAAGTGCTATAGGATAGAAGCAAAAGGAAAATTTTTGTTATAAATTTTATATAGGCCCAAGCAAAGTTTTGTGGTACTCTCTAAGATCATGAATCTCAACTACAGCTGCAACAGTGGAAACCCCCGGGGAACTTTAAAAGGCACAGATGCCTAGGCCCTACCTCAAATTTCCTGATTTAGTTGATCTGGGATGTGGCCTGGGCTTTGGAAGTTTTTAAATCTCCTGTTAATATTTACTTTGAAGCCAAATGTGAGGATGTTTATCTATGGTAATTTTTATCATATAGGCCTTACAAATAAATGTGTAGATTTGTAAAACTATATTGCTCTATTAATAAAAGTTTTTATTGAATCTATATTTTCTGTTGTCAATGTCTCAAAACAGTTGTTTCATATATTTTGTCCAGTATTATATTTTCACCCTGTATTGATAAAATTATATTGAATTGATTTAAAAAAGTGGCAATGCATTCATTAATCTAGGAAGTACTTATTAAGTTACTATGGTTTACTGTGCTCAGTGCTATAGATTTAACATTGTGGTAAGTTGACCATAGCAAAGGGTAATATATATTAACGTGACAGCAAAGTCTCATAATCCTGATTTTTCAGAAGTATGATGGTCCTTGTACATACAACAATATTTATGACCAGATTTCCAATTATGAAATGGAATAACTTTGTCTTCCAGTTTCTGAGAACATCCCTTATAGAGAAAAAACAGCACAAATATAACTAACTCATACGTTATAAAGGTTATCAGAGAAATACTTGGTGAAAGTTGTAAGCAAAGCAACCTAAACCTGTATCAAGTTAACATTTTTAAAGAGCTATAGTGATAACATCATGGAAATAACACATCTGGAAAAAATAATCCATATGTTTATATTAATAGTATAAATAACATAAGCATCCATTCTTATTTATAAGTGAGGGATATATGTGTGGCAGGATCAAATTTAATAGCTAAGTGTATGTTTTTTCCATACTAACAGAAAATACACAAACCAAATTTGGAACTTTCCCAATACCTAAAACAATGATGACTCTCTTTGCATCTAAAAAGAAACAAAGCCATAGAACATAACACAAATAGTATGCCAATTGGAAATGTTAAATATCTTATCTCATTCAGCTACTTGGTCACTTATACATTGCCCAGGCAGTGGAAAGCCTGCCTCTGAACACAATCTTGGTTAGCAAGAAGAAAAGATCACATGTCATTTGAATTGTTACACAAATTTACAGATTTTTCGGTCTACTTAGTTTAGCCGCAGCAAATTTAAAACTTTTGCATCTTCCTTGCTAGTTTCATGGCATAGCTATCCACCAGCAGCAATCCATTTGCTAGCTCAACATTAATTATTTACATGGAAGTGTATATAGTGGTTGAGCATCCCTAATTGAAAAATAAAAATCCACAATGCTCCAAAATCCAAAACCTTTTGAGCACCATCTTGACGCTGTAAGTGGAAATGCCATACCTGACCTCATGTAACAGGTCTCAGTCCAAGCAAAGGCACAACATAACACACAGTTTACTCAGTGTCCTCAAAGGGAAATAATGCCTCCTAGGCCCTGCTGAAATATAACTTTGCCATGCACAGTCAGATTCCCTGATTCAAGTATGACTACACAGGGCAATAAAATGGCAAATGTGCAGGTAGATGTGCCAATAGCAGGTTCCCCATGATGCTACACACAGACCCAAGACCTTCATGCATTATTCGTTGTGTTATCTGTCATATTCTCTGTTTTTTTGTGTGTAGATATTGTTGTACTGGTGTAAAGATATTGCTAGAAGTGTCAAGAGGCCTGCAGATAACCCTATGAGTAATAGTAATAAGTAAAAGAAGAAGCATTTATGTTTATCTATGTCATAGAGAGTCAAGCTATTGAAGAAATTGGACAACAGTGTAAGTGTGAAATATCTTACAGAAGAGTATTGTGATAAAATGATTACCATATATGACTCAAAGAAACAGAAAGATAAACTGTTGAAGTTCTGTTCTGATAGTGATAAACAGAAGTTAATGAAATATAGAAAAACACTGCATAAAGCTAAAAATGAAGATCTTGATTGTGTATTCAAAGAGTGGATCCATCAGTGTTGAAGTAAACACATGCCATTTAATGGTATGCTGATCTTGCAACAAAGATCTTTCACAAGGAACTTAAAATTGAAGGGAACTGTGAATATCTAACAGGCTGGTTGTGGAAAATTAAAAGACATGGCATAACATTTTTAAAGATTTGTGTGTATAAGCCATTTGCTGATCATGAAGCAGTGGAGAAATTCATTGATGAGTTTGCCAAGGTAATTGCTAATGAAAATCTGACACCAGAGCAAATCCATAATATTGATGAAACATCACTGTTTTGGTGTTCTTGTTCCAGAAAGACACTGGCTACAACTGACAAGCCAGTTCCTATAGACATTAAGGGTTCCAAGGATGGACTAAACTGTGCTGGGATGTGCTGATACAGCAGAATATACACATAAGTATAAACTTGCTGTGATAGGCAAACTCTTGCATCCTTGAGGTTTTCAAGGAATGGATTTTGTTTACCAGTGCATTATTATGCTAACAGAAGGGCATTGATCACCAGGAACATCTTTTCTGATTGGTTTCACAAATATTTTGTACCAGTGGCTCATACTCACTGCAAGAAGTATGAACTGGATAATAATTACAAAAATATGTTTTCATTTCACAACTCTTATGCTCATCCTCCAGCTGAAATTCTCATCAAAAGTAATGTTTATGTCATGCAGTTTCCCACAAATGTGATTTCATTAATTCAGCCATGTGAACAGGGAATCCTTAGATCAATAAAGAGTAAATATAAAACATGTTGCAGAACAGCTTTCTAGCAGCAGTGAACAGAAGCATGGGTGTGGAAGGTTTTCAAAAGGAGTTTAGCATGAAGAATGCCATATATTTTGTTGCCATTGCTTAGAAGACTATGACTAAAGACACAATTATCATGCCTGGCACAACCTCTGGCCTGGGATTATGTTCAATGTTAATAATGAAGAAAGTGGTGACTTTGAAGGATTTCATGTGTCAAGTGAGAAAAAGAATGATGTCTGACCTCCTTACATATGCAAAAACTATACCTTCAGAGTCTTTCAGTAAGCTGAAAGAATTAGATTAGATAGTGAAGAAGTATTTAACATTGATAATGAGGCTCCAGTTGTTCATTGATTGACTGATGGTGAAAAAGCTAAAATGGTTCTAAATAAGGTGATCATGATAATAGTAATGATAAAGATGACATTGTTAATACTGCAGAAAAGTGCCTGTAGACAACATGGTGAAAATGTGTAATATGTTTATTGAAGGACTAAAGTAGAGTATCATGCATTCATAAAAGAATAAGGCATAGTCAGTCTATAAAATCAAAGAGACTTCTAAGACAAAAACCATTGTTAATGAGGCAGATAATCCTGGAGGAAACATCTTTTAAAAACCGTTCAGCAGAATGCCTCCTTATCCCTAGAGGACCCAATTCCTGGTTCCTGAACTGCTTCAAATATTTCTTCTCACCTAAAATAAATATTGTACAATTTCCTTTTCCTCAAAACACAGCATTGTAGGTGGTTACTGAAGGCATGCATGCCATTATTTGTTGTTACTCTTGTCTAGCAGATGATGCAGGTATTCTGATGATGCTACTGTGCTACTTAGTTGTCTTAAACATATAATTTTTTCACTGTATCAATGGCATTTCACATTTGTTACATACTTATTTGTAAATAAGCATAAGAAAATAATTGCTTATCGGTAGCATGTAAATTCAGAGTCAGATATACTGGTAATGCCAAACAATCACAGATTGTCCACATGGGTTACTAAGATTGTGACACCTTTGCTTTCTGATTGTTCAATATACACACTTTGTTTCATGCACAAATATTATTGAAAATATGGTATAAAATTACCTGCAGACTGTGTATAAGGTATATATGAAACATGAATAAATTTCATATTTAGGCTTGCATCCCATCCCGAAGACATCTCATTACATGTATGCAGATATTTTAAAATCCAAAGAATAATATGAAATCCAGAAGTCTTCTGGTCCCAAGCATCTAGTATGAGGGATACTCAAGTTGTGTAATGTTTGGTGCCTTGAGATGAGAATTTTTAACTGTATATTTCCAACAATTTCTCAGCATTTTACACTTTCTACAGCAAATTATAACTATAAACACATATTATCCATAGGCCACTGAGCTTTTCAGTATGTCAGTGGTGATATTTCTGATCTCGAGCCTCTTAGACTCTTGAGTGTAACAACAAATGGAGAAAATAGATAAAATAAGTTGGTTCTCTAGTTCTCTACAGGCCTAAAATTACTTCCTCAAGAATACTTATAAAAGAAAATCGCAAAACACCAATTAGCTCTGTCTTTTTTCCTCTCCCTAATACTTATCTTCTGACAGATGTTTAAGTAATTTAAATTGAAAACATTATTTTTCTTGAGCTTAACACTTAAATCATTTCATAAGCTTTTATTCATCTTTAGTAAAAATGTAGTAATGCTGAAAAGGCTTAAATTTTATAACAATCCAAATCCAAAGTCCATGCTTGGCCAGTGTTACCTGTATTATATGGAGAACAATTGAAAATCAATGCATGTTTTCTATTTCATAAGTAGAGAGGCAGACTTTTCCAAGTTACAGTTTAATACCATAAAAGCAACTAAAACCACGTACTTTAAAAATATTATTTGAATATAAAACTGGTGGGGTAGGGGCTGGTTGGCAGTTGGAAGGAGAAAAGATCAGACTGGAACAAAGAATGTGTCATTTCACATGGATTCTGTGGAAACATAACGCACAGGTGACCTCACCAAAAAAAAGACGTTACTTAGGGTCACTGGCAATTAGTAGGTTTCAGAGGACAATATTTATGGCAACATCTTAAAGGCTGTCTTACTCTAATTCGAGTGTAACATGTCATATAGTAGGTTTCATGGAAAAATATAACATTGTTTTACCCCAAGAATGATCTTGTTCTCTCCAACTGGACTCTAAGCTTCATGAAGACAAAGTATATGTCTGCTTTGCTTACTAGTGTATCTTTAGGTCTAGGGGCTGAAATAACTGGATTTGTATGAATTGTCAAGTGTGGGGAAAAGGTTTCTTACTGGAAAGTCAAAGTACTCCGTTGCCCAACCCTAGAAAAATTCATTAACATTATCGGACCTCAGATATGAGAAGAAAATGAGACCAGATGCTTATTAAGGTTCCCTGCAGCTTTAAAATCTATTATAACCTTAAACTGGTGAATGCTTCCAAATCCTAATGTATGCACAGTAAGATTTATTTGAAAACTGCTGAAGGTAATGTAGTATAATGGAAATAGCAGGGCATTTGGAGTCACTTACCCTTAGCAGTGTGGCCTTAGGGACAGCATTGACCTTCTCGGTCTTGTAGTTTCCTCACAAATGCAATAAAACTAGCAACAGGAAGATCCTCAAAACATGAATCCCCAAAACAATCCCAAACATATGCTTTATTCTTATATTTACCTTCCTTCTTTAGGCCTTGATATGGTTTGGATCTGTGTCTCACCCAAATCTCATGTAGTAGTCAGGATTCTCTAGAGGGGCACAACTAATAGGATATATGTAGACATGAAAGAGAGTTTATTAGGGACAATTGGTTTACGTCATTACAAGGCAAAGTCCCACAACAGGCCGTCCGTAAGCTGGGGAAGAGAGAAGCCAGTAGTGGTTCAGTCCAAGACAGAAAGCCTCAAAACCAATGAAAGTGACAGTTCAGCCTTTAGTCTGTGGCCAAATGTCCAAGAGCCCCTGGCAAGCCACTGGTGCAAGTCCCAAGTCCAGAGGCCAAAGAACCTGGAGTCTGATGTCCAAGGGCAGGAGGAGCAGAAGGAAGCATCCAGCACCGGGGAAAAAGAAGGAAACCAGAAGACTCAGCAAGCAAGGGTATCCCACCTTCTTCCACCTGTTTTGTTCTAGCTGCACTGGCAGACAATTGGATGGTGCCTGCTCACCTTCAGGGTGGGTTTTCACCTCCCAGTCCACTGACTGAAATGTCAATCTCCTTTGACAACGTTCTAACAGAAACACCCAGAAACAATACTTTATCAGCCATCTAGGCATCCTTGAATCCAGTCAAGTTGACACCTAATATTGAATATCACAAGCCACTAACTTGTTATAAATAATAATATAATCCATAGCAGCATAGTAGTTACTGAATAAAGAGAAGGTATTGTAACTTAAAATTTTTTCATAAATAATAATATAGGCTTTATGGAGGCTGGAAAAAGATCTATACTATCTCCCAAATATTCCCAATGCTTGGCCCAGTGCCTGAAATATAATGGCCACTAATTAAATATATGTAGAAATAAAATTAATGCTGCTATTAATGATAGAAAATTAGAACTGCAACTCAAACTTTTTATTTTGGTAAATAATTCCCTATCACAGTTTCCTAGCAATTTAGCTTTCAATCAGCAATGTAACCAGCTATTAATATTTCTTCTACAGCATACATAGCTTGAAATCATCATGTTGAAATTGTTTTACCTAGATTCGTTTTCTCTTCTTTTATTCTTTCTCCCACCTGAATGAAGATGCCTAGCTTTCTTTCTGTGGTATCATTGTGGCTTCTCTTTCGCTATCCTGGTATTCATGCAGACCATTTAATCAATCAAAATCTGACTCCTAGTCTAGACAGCAGTCACCTGTAGAATGGAAACTTCTTCCTTTGCATTTTTGAGTCCCCAGTACCTATTTCTGCCACATAGTAAATGTCCAATATGTATATTTTTATCCAAGTGAATAAAGGGAGCAGAATAAATAAGATATAAATACTAATTAAATTTTCAGGTACAAAGATATGGACAAAAAAATGCAACTATATGTTATCTTGTGTTTATAAATAGAAACAATCAAGAAAATCAATCATTAGAACCATACTTGTACTGTAACAAAATAGACTGCAAAATGCCTTTTTTGTCACACTAGACCTGCTCACTTTTTGCAGACAGAGCATATTGCTCATTATTATGTTATCTGAAAGAAAATCAAAAGAATACTTTTATGATTCTTCTGGTTAATTAAACATAATACTAAAGGAAGGGAGTTGGCCAAGTTGATGTTGGTTAGGTTTACAGGATTAGAATAGAGTTAATATATCTTTATCAAACAATGGATTCAAATTTAATTTATCCAGAGACTTGACTTAAATTTTGTATCCAACCATTTAATTATGTTTCATTTAGCATTGGTTTTTCAATTCACTATTAGTTGTTCCAATTTCTCACAAATGCAACATGATGTGAAGGACAAAAAAGTAGAAACATCTTTGTTTTATCACATTCATTTTGCTTCCAATGCTGTAGAAAAGGCAGCAAATACTAATTATCTTGTTTACAATCATCTAATTATTGACAGAAGAGGGATTTAGAACTTCCCCCTAGCACTCTCTCTCAAGCTGCAAACCAACTAGGAAAACAAAAAAAGGTTTTCCTAATTTGACCATCCCAGATGCTTGAAATTGTCTTCCAAAATGAGCTAATACTTTAATTAATAGTTTACATCAGATAAGAAAAATTTACCAAGAATTCCAGCTAATTCCTAATGCCCAAAGGAAACCAGTAATGCAAGCTCTCCCATCATTTAGTGAAGCTTATGTTTAAAAAAAATGCTGCTAGTAGAGGCTGTTTAACAATTCTAGTCTTCTTGGGCAACAAATAGTTCATATAACATAAGTACATGTGGAGAAGAAGCCTTTTAGACTTACAACATCAAAATAATGTTTTAAAAAGGCATCAATAATAATAGCCCACATATATTGCACATTTGCTTTATGTTCAAGAGTTTAGAGTGTTTTACCTATGTTATCCCAGTTAATTCTTGGAAATACAAAACAAAACATGAGAGGAATGCAACTTCTTCCTCTTTTATAGATACCACTAAGGTTGAGGCTTTCTGAGTGTGTGAACCTTGACCAGTGCCACACATCTACTTCAACACATGCCCACACACTCTACCTCCACAACCCATGCATGTTTTTCATCAATGATCTCACTTCTATGAACACTAGGGAAGTTGGGAAATATTATCACAAGGAGATATGGTGAGAGAAGGCAAAACATACTACCAGTTATTTGAAAGGAAAGGTAAAATTATGTTTTTACTTTTTAAAAAATTCTGGTGTGAGGGTAATTAAATAAGATAATTAAGTACCTCACTTTTTTATTGACTGATAGAAATTATACCGTGTTTGATTTTCTCATGCCAAGTGCTGACTCAATTGGCTGATTTAGTCTCCTGAAAATAGGGTTTTATTTCCCCAGCTAGTGGAGTTAATATACTGTGTGAATTAACACCACACAGATTTCTCCTTAAGCCTGACTCTTAGTCCCTAACTAAAATGTTACAAAAGATTTACTTGTTTTGTTTTGGGTTTGTTTATTTTATTTTCCACTGGGGAAAATAGATTTTGTACTGTTTGACACACAAAACATAGACACACACATACACAACATATTAACACTTTGGGGACCCCTGTGTACTCTTTTAGCACAATGTATATCATAAAGGAGTATTCAATGTAGAATACTATTAGGAACTAATCTAGTTGGGCTCAAGAGAAGACCAGCAATTATGATTACCTCTTAATGCTATGGATGATTTTCTTTACTGCATTCTACAACACACCACAAAAACTTTGCTTTCATTAAGAATGATATTCTGGAAAGAAGAGAATTTGAGTTGTGTAAAGAGAAAGTAAATCTGTTCTGTTCTACATATGGCAGTGCAAAAAAAAATGGAAGCAAGTAGAATAGTCACCAGAGTGCTAAAATCCAAAACAAAACAAAAAATTCTCTTGTCCAAAATAAGAATGAAAACAATGTATTTTCAGGTATCTTTTGGCCTTAATTGCCTTACCTTTAATAAATCTACTTGGAAAACATTTGCACTCTTCATAATTGGAATGCCTTCTATTTTAAAATAGAACTGAACAAGATGTACATTACAATAATAGTCAGAAACAAATGATCCCAGCATAAAACACAGTATACATCAGGTCTCTTTACTAACCATATCCTATTCTCAGTGGTAAACAAATGTAGGGAATTTTGATGAACAGTTAAAGGCAAAGTTAAGATAAGTAAGACTATTCTACACACAGTGACCCCTAGCAGGTTTAACAGTGACAGTACTATTATATAACATGTTGTCCCATAATTCCTCTGAAATCTGTATCCATATTGATCTCCCTCATGGGTTAAAGATAACTCTTGGTCTATGTGACAAGAATTAAATGGGAAAAACAGAAGAATGTATGAAGTACGCAACTGAAAACTTTAAATTTATTTTTTAAGTAAATTGAAACTGAATTAGACATTAATCCAACATTCAAAGAAGCTGATAAAAGTTTAACTATTATATATATATATATAATATAATATATATATCTCTTCTTTTAAAAAGGAATGACTTTTACATTTATTCATTCAAGTGAAATATGGATAAATACTGAACAATTTATGCACACTATTTTTTAAAATTTGGTGCATACTCTAGTTCAAAAAATACACTGAGGATCACTTAAGTATCAATCTTGAAAATTTTACCTAAGTTCTAATGTTCATCTGAATAATATCTTTAAAGTAATGTTTAAAAATAAAATGTTTAAAAATAAAAAGTGTGCTTAAGAGTAAGAAATGTATCTTATCTATGCAAAATTAATTTTCTAAATACATTTTAAAATAGAATAGTATTTGTCAAAATTAGCAGTTCACTCTCCACATGGGACAAAAATATAAATATATTCTTATCATCCAAATTTTGCAGATGTTCTCAATCCTAAGTAATTTATTTACAGTTCTCTGTTCCTGTTTTGTCCTTTTTTTAAACGTCAGGCTACAAAAAGAAGCCCAGAATACAGAATCTGGAGATAATATCAACTGCTTTATTTTCTGATGAACAATAAAAAGCAAATCCTGGCACTGGGTGAAGAGAAAATAAAAGGTTGTTTAAAACAAATCTTGGGTTTTATTTTTCCCCCAGATGTCAGACCCATGATACAGACTCATAGATTGGAATCCGATACTTGAAAGAAACAGTTGGCTGTGGAGAGTGCCAAAGATGCAATTTTATAACCAGAAAAGGTTTGAATTATTCATAAAGGAAATGCTTAAAAATTTTAGAGATAGATCAGCTACCAAACTGCTGAAATGAATTAAGTAAATTCTTCAACAAAAATCGGACACTAAAGATTCTGAAGAATGAGCACAGGCAATGTACCCTCAGGCTCAGCTCTTTGTTAGAGCAGCAAAGAAAGAGAATATAGAATCTTGTATAAAAATCTTTATTGTAAAAGAAGATATGAACATTTGGGTTTTACTTTTCTTTGCAACAGTATTACTTGTGCATATTAGCTTGTTAAATGTGTGCTCTCTAAATGTTGAGAAGTGAGATTTTCCATTTCTAAAACAAATACTAAAAAATGCAATTTTCAATGGATGAGCCCATTCATGTTTTGAATGCAGCAATATCCCAAATTCTTTAGATGTGCTGGCAAAGCCCTATGTACTTGTTTATAAAGGTTAGAAGAAACATAATAAATATTTATGATTCCTTGACAACTTGGCTTTGCAACATTTTGATAGAGTTTCTGATAATTGAGGAGATATTTCAGTCTATTTTCACAAGTTTTTTAATGCCTAAACCAGAGCAAGCAGATATAAACTGTAAATATGAAATAATCCTCAAAAATTTATTGGTATAATTTTTTTATACAAGTGACTTTAAAAATACATGTGGGTATACATACAATTGTATACACACATTTTGGGTAGAAGCTCATCTAAACATCTCCTTTCTCTTATATCTCTAAAACACAGAAGTATATAAACTTATTATTGTTTGCAAATAAACAGTGGAAATACTTTACCTGGTTCATTGCTCCCCTATGAATATTTATGTTCATTTTAAATATTCTCAACTAAAGCTGAATTTTTAGCTAAATCTGTACTGAGACCAGACTGAGTAATCTCAGTCTGGAAAGAGCAAGGACAGTAAAGAGAACAAATATTGATAAGGATGAAGATAGAATATATGTGTGAGGAAGGCAATCTAGATTGAAGATTGCAGCTTTGGGAGCAATATCTAGAATAACTAAATGTCAAGGTGAATAAAGTGTCATCAATTTTACTGTCAAATAAAGCTAGAAGGAAAGAGAACTTTTGAAGTTGTGCCTTTATGTGAATCTATCTCAAACTGATAATCACAAGGTAGTAAAGATTGTGTGATTGGTCAATATAGAACAGTGAAATGTCACTTTATTTTTTGGAACACTAAACTGAGCTGAGAGTTTGAAGGTCCATGGTATTGTCAGTGCCTCCATCAATTAGTAAGATTTAAGGAACTCTAAAATTACCTA
Source organism: Callithrix jacchus (assembly GCF_049354715.1). Classification (NCBI taxonomy): domain Eukaryota; kingdom Metazoa; phylum Chordata; class Mammalia; order Primates; family Cebidae; genus Callithrix; species Callithrix jacchus. The sequence goes on from NC_133524.1 coordinate 27,282,824, forward strand.
TCTGAATATAATAATCGCTGTTTTTAACCTAGGGTTCTTTCTAGAAAGTAACTCAACCCTTTTGATAAAAGTAAACAAATAAGAATGGTTGTTATGATCATTCTCAATTAGAGAAATTCCCAAGAGGATAGATGAGTGTCTAGGTTAAGTCTTTTGGACATGATTATGGAAACCTGAAGAATGGAAGGAAGTGGTACCTGTAAGTATGGCTCTCCTTTACCATCTTGGAAAACTGAACAAGAGCAAAAGCCAACCTACAATGGCATTTTTTGTCCCAAACTTTTGCCTATAACTTCAGGTAGCTCTTTCTCAGGACCTTTAGTGTGTCCCCAGAAGAGATAGCCAGGCTGAATCAGCTAGGTGCAAATTAATTCAGTGAATTCTCAATGATTAGAGGAATTCTGTGCAATATTAATTCCACCACAACCCCAGCTCAGCTTTGCTGTACTTTGAGATAGAATATAGGGCTTTTGGCCTTTATTTGATTCAGGGAAAACTTTTCAAAGTGCCTCTACAAAAAACAGTTGAAGGATACCAAAGTTGGATTTTTAGCATTTCTTCTTGACCGTGTCTGAATTTACATATCTAGAGAAATTGACTCAACCATACATTCATTTCTGTAATATATAACCTCACAGAGGTCAGGGTACATACACCAATCAGATTTCTAAAACATCTCATTCATAATTCTTAGGCAAATACACTGTAATGAAGAGAGAACTAGGCTTAAATAAGAAAGAGCTGGCTCATAGTCAGTTAAATATTTGGATATAGCCATCCAATAAAGTTTATTCAGACTCTGGTTGTAGCCGTTTTTAGAGATATTACCATAACCTAATTCTGAATTGGATCTTTTAGAAATTATAGGCTCATGGGTTTGCCTGGCACATAGCAGAAACACAACTATTTTTTCATGTCTAAACCAATTTAAATGAAAATCCTCTTATCCAACATTAGAACATGCATTTGCCCTTTTAAAGTATGCCTCTTGTTCAATATTTAGTCATTTAAACCATTGCCATACATCCCTAAGCCATTGACTAAAAAGTAACCAAGTTAGATATAAGTAATTGTCTGCTCACCCTCAATTCAATTAATTCATCAAATATTTATTAGGTATCAGTCCTGTACTAGGCACTGTTGTGGGCATTTGCAATGCATAAGTGAACAAGAGAGAGCCATTTTCCTCATGATATTTTATATATTTTTCAAGTAGTCAAAAAGCAAATGGAAAATTAGCAAATGTCTACAATTTACATTTTTGCAACTGATCCTGTTTTTAACTATGTTCTAGCCATTTAACATTCTGTACTTCACGACAGCTATTATGGTTTGAACATTTTTCCCCTTCAAAAGTCATGTTGAAATTTAATTGCCACTGTAACAGTATTAAAAGGTAAGGCCCTTACCAGGTAATTAGGCCCTGAGGACTTCACCCTCCTAGGTGGATTTAGTGACTTATATCATAAAAGGGCTTCTAGAAGTGGGCTCTTGGTCTTCCCCTCTTGTGGCTTTCTGCCATGAGTGACACAAAAAGGAGGCCCTTGAAAGATACTGACTCCTTGATCTTGGACTTTCCAGACTTCAGAACTGTAAGCCAATACATTTCTGTTCATTATAGATTACCCAATCTCATGTATTCTGTTACAGCAGTGAAAATGGACTAAGACAGAAAATTGGTAATGAAAAGTAGGGCTGTTGCAATCACAAATACCTAAAAATGTGGAAGCAGCTTTGAAACTGGGTAATGTGTAGAGACTGGAAGAGTTTGAACCAGCAGGGTAAAGAAAGCCTAGACTGCCAAAAACAGAGCATTAAGGACAATTCTTGTGAGGTATCAGAAAAAGTACTGATGGAAATGTCTGAACTTTCTTAGAGATTACTTAAGTGGTCATGATCAGAATGTTAGTAGAAATATGGGTAGTAAACTTAATTCTGAAGAGGTATCAGACAGAAATGAGAAAGAAGGTATTAGAAACTAGAGTAAAAACCATCCTTTTCATAAAGTGGCAAGAAACTTGGTGTAATTGTGTCTATGCCCAAGAGCTTTGTAGAAGGCAGAATTTAAGAGAAATAAATAAGGATATTGGGCAGAAGCAATATTTAAGCAGCAAAACCTTCAGGATGCTTCATGGCTTCTTTCAACTGCATATAATAAAATGTGAGAAGAAAGAAATAATTTAAAGACAGAATATGTAATTTAAAGGGAAACAGAACTTGGGAATTTGAAGGATTCTTGACCTGGCCCTGTGGTAGAGAATGAAAGAGCATTTTCAAAAGAGTAAACCAAGGCGGTGGCCAAGGAACTCTTGGATAAGGAGACTAGTATGAGTGGAATAAAGCCACAGGCTATTCATTGGGCTATTCACCAATGAAAGAATAACCCTGAAGGCATTTGAGAATACCAGTATTGCCCATCTCATCTCAAGCCCAGAGTACCAAAGCTTGGGGTAGAGAAATATATGCCAAAAGAGAGGCCTAGAGTACCCATGAGACCTAAGTATTTATTCTCTTGTGCAGACTTAAGTGTCTGTTTCCTGCACTCCAGTGCAGCACTCCTTGTCTGCCCCAGCCATGGCACAAACAGACCCAGGTATGGTTTGACATGCCACTCTGGAAGGTACCTGCTGTAAAACTTGGTAGCATCCATGTGGCATAAATTCTACAGATGTACAGAGTGCAACAGCTATAGAGGCATGGCTTTCTCCACCTAGATTTCAAACGATGTCATGGACAGCTTGAAGGGTCCAGGCAGAAACTTTTCATGGATATGGAGCCACTGCAGAGAGTCCCCACTAGGGCAATGCAGATCAAAACTATGGGAGTGAGACTGCTGCACTGTGTTCCCACTACGGCAATGCCTAGTGCAGCCATGGGAGTGGGGCCACGCCTGAAACCCCACGACTGTAAAGCTACCAGTGTACAACACTAGCCAGGGATATCCCCAGTCAAGACACACCAACCTGTGAGAGCCACTGAATGGGCTGAGCCCTATAAAGCCAAAGGAGTAAGGCTGCCTGAGGCCTTGGGTGCCCAACCCACACTTCAGTGTGTACAGAAGGTGGGACATGGAGTCAAAGAAGATAATTCTCAAGGCTCAGGATTTAGCACTGTTTGCCCTTTGGGGTTTTAGACTTACTTGGGACTTGTTACTCATTTATTCTTTCCTATTTCTCCCTTTGGCATGGAAATGTCTATCTTATACCTGTTCCACCATTGTATTTTATAATCATGTCATTTTTTAAATTTCATAGACTCACAGCTGGAGGAGAGCTATTCTCAGGATGACTCATGTCTTGAGTCTAACTGTATCTGATTTAGATGATATTCTGGACTATGGACTTTTGAGTTGATATTGGAATGAGTTAAGACTTTTGGGGCTATTGAGATGAAATAAATGCATTTTTTATGTGAGAAAAACAAATTTTAGGGGGACAGGGGCAGAATAATATGGGTTGAATGTTTGTTCCATCCAAAACTCAAGTTGAAATATAATTGGCATTGTAACAGTATTAAAAGGTGGGGGCTTTAAGAGGTGATTAGGCCACGAGGGCTCCACTATTTTAAAAAAATGGCTTCTGGGTGTGGTCTCCCTCTCTTCCTCTCTCTTGCCCTTCTGCCTTCTGCCATGGAATGACACAGTAAGAAGACCTTTACCGGATGCCAGCTCTTCCTTCTTGGACTTCCCAGTCTCCATAACAGTGAGCCAATTAATCTCTGTTTATATTAGTCCATTCTCATGCCGCTATGAAGAAATACTTGTGACTGGGTAATTGATAAAGAAAAGAGGTTTAATTGGCTCACAGTTCCACATGACTGGGGAGGCCTCAGGAAACTTACAATCATGGTAGAAGGCGCCTATTCACAGGGCAGCAGGAGACAGAATGAGAGTTCAGCAAAGGGGGAAACCCTTCATAAAACCATCAGATCTTGTGATAACTCACTCACTATCATGAGAACAGTATGAAGGAGACTGCCCCCATGATTCAATTGTCTTCCCCTGGTCCCAACCTTGACACTTGGGAATTATTATAATCCAAGGTAATATTTGGTTGGGGACACAAAGTCAAACCATATTACTGTTCAATATAAATTACCCAGTCTCAGGTATTGTCTTACAGAAGCAAAAATGGACTGAGATAACAGCTAAGTTTCCTTGAGTATTTCTAGTATTTCTATAGTAGTCAAAGTGAAATTATAGATAACTACATAATGAATTTGTATTCAGTAGGTTACTCTAAAGTTTACAGCCAGAGGTTGACTTTTGACAAGTTATAAGCATCCTGAATAGCCCCAAGTACAGAAAAATAATTAAATGAAGCACAGTTGTTACACTGATGCTATTTCAACTTTCTATTTTGTAAGTGCTCTGAATACAGATTAGCGTTATAGTAACAGGTGTACTTTATTTGCTCAACGTTTATTGTACTGCTTGATTTCATGAGGAAACTAAATTGTTAAATATATTAATATGTGAAAGTAATATGAAAATAATTATATTTTTGGATGCTGTAAGTTCTGCTATGTAATTTTTCCTTAACCCTGAAAATAGCTAATTTAGAACTGTTTAATGATTTTAAAAATATTTTCCATGACTTTCTTTTCATGTGATTTAGAAACATAACCTTGCTTTTAGATATGCAAATTTTATAGCAATAGCTTTCTTTAATCCTGGATTTTTACCCACATATTTTGAAAAAATTAGTAATGAATTGATCTCTGGCTGTTTTGCAGATTAAAATTAGCAGGTAAACACACATAACAAGAAATCTGAAATAAATGGCAATTACAGGAGATAATATTTTTCTATTGCAATTCTTTATTAACTAGAATTTAATCAGTGTTCTGAGAGCTCATAAGACATGTCTACTAATGTCTCCGCATTTTGAAGAAAATTCTATCTGTTCTATAATATGTACAAAACAATTCCACCCCTTAACCTCTTTTTTTCTAGTACTTGTATTGCTTCCATCTGCTGAAAACCAGTAAATATTATTTGTCTACATGAAAAAACACTTTCATTCATATACTTTCATTCACATATTAATGAAAAGCCATGTGTTTATGAATAAGCTAAACTTCTAAGAAGTTTAGTATCTTTAAAGAGAGATTTGTGAATGTTTTCATATCTTGACTGAAACAGATGAATTTTTTCAGTTAATCTAAGATATCTACTTGGCAGCTGACTAAAATAATGTTAATTTAATCTGGAAACAACTTATTTTCTAATGAACTTCTTTTTTCATATTAATGTTATTTTCCTTTAATATATTTTCCTTTCACAAGTTAACTTTTCTTATTAAGTTTTCCTGTACATAATTATCATGACAATTTTTTTCATGTCATACACATTACAGAAGATTAAATATTTTAAATCATTAACATGTAATAAAATAAAAGATATTTATATTCTGGGTAACATTCCCTTTTCAAGCTTACAAATTGACTACCAAGAAAATTAGCTGTGAAACTTCACAAAAACTCTCCCACAATCAAAATATGGAAGTTCCAAAGGGATAATCAAATGTAATATACTAATGAGAACTTCCAAACCATGACAATATTATAAAAGAAACAAATGAAATTGTAGTATGATTATAAATTTGTATATAATATTGTTCAATGAAAATTTGTTAGAACCCAAAGGTTAATGAGGCCAATATCAAGGTCTTTGTTCATCATAGTCTTAAACACATAGAAAATTATTATCATGTGGAGAGATGCATTACTGAAGCTGAAGAGTTAATTCAAGTACGTAGGTAACATGTCCCAAGAGGAATTTAGGATAGTCCTCCAATAAAACTTTTTATCAGAAACAATTTATTTAAATATTCAACTATTCAGCAATTATTTATTGATACCTATTAAGTGTTAGGCATGATCTTAAAGTACTTTACAGTTTAATGGTGGGAGGATTTATGGTGTTAACAAATACAAGCAAATTACCTTAAATATGGTAATTACTGCTTTAAGGAATACTGAGGGTATAAGGATAGCTTAAAGGACATCTGCCTGGGGAAATCCAGAAAGGTTGTGAAATAAAGATGATACTTTGGTCAAGAAATACTCAGGTAGAATAAGCTCATGTGTGTATTCCAAAGAGAAAAAAAATAACATGTTCAAAAGGATGATGTTGGAATATCGTGTGTGTGTGTGTGTGTGTGTGTGTGTGTGTGTGTAATATAAATTGTATGGAGGTAAGAAAGAGAAAATATACAGGAGGAAATCCTTAAAGACCTCATAATTACTGAAATTTTTGACTTTCATTTGGTAGGCAAATAGGGCTTGTTGAAGGGCTTGTCACAGAGGCAACACGACTGAGTTTGTGCTTTCAGATTTAGTCTGTTGGTTTAGTGGTCCCAGGAGAGATATTGCATAACAAATCACCCCCAAACACAGTAGCTTGAAAAATCAATAATGGTTTGTTATCACTCACAGTTTGTGTAGATTAGGAATTCCAGAGTAGCTTTACTCAGTGGACCTGACTCAGGATACTCATGTGGTTGCATTCAGAATGTTGATTGGTGCTGAACTCATCTGAAGGCTTGACTTAAACTAGAAAAGACAAATTTAGGGGACACTGTCACATGACTGGCAAATTCTTTCTGGCTGTTGGCTAGGGACCTCAGTTTCTCCTTAAGTCGTTCTCCATAATACTGTGTGTATCCTAACAACATCATGGCTATAGGCCAAGGGACCAAGGCAGAAGCTATAATGCCTTATAACCCAGGCAAGGAAGTCACACACTATCACTTGCACCATATTCTATTGGTAAACAACAAGTCTGATTCTGTGTAGGAGTAGCCTTCACAAAAACATGCAAAAAAGAGATGATAATCATCAGGAACCATCCTGGCTGCCCGTTACCATAGAAAAGGTCCAAGTCTCAAGGCAACCAGACAAGATATAAAGTAATCATGAAAATCAAGATAAGAAATGATGATTTACTGACTCATAATCTCACATTAAATGGGGTTGAAGAGAAGGGGCCGTATTTATAAAAGGGTATGATGATTGATTGACAAACATTTGCTGGAGCAATCCAGGAAGGCTGTGGAGTAAAGATGATACTTTTGCTAAGAAGTATTCAGGTAAAATAAGCTCATGTGGATATTCCAAGAAAAAAAAAAGAGCATATTTAAAAGAACAAAGATGGAATATTGCGTGTGTGTGTGTGTATCATAGAATTCACAAATATCATGACTGATTAGATATGGAGAATATGAGTGCAGAAAGAGCCCCAAAGGACTCTCAGGTTTTAGGTTTGAGTGATGAAGAAAAGAGTGAGGCCAGAAATAATGACAAAGGAGAAAGAGCAAGTTTGAAAGGGAAAGGTGATACATTTTTTTTACTAAGATGGCATTAAATTTCCAGTGGGACATTTATGTCATAATCATAATCTATAATCATAATTAGAGATGGCATTTATTGAGCAATTTTTGTGGGAAGGTATGCTCCTAAGCTCTTTAAATAGTCATGTATTAACTCATATAATTTTCACAACAAATGTATGTGGTAGGAAATACCCATTCTCATATTACAAATAAAGCAAAGAGAGATTAATTAGTCTAAAATTCTACATGAAGTATGTTTATTCACATTAGAGCTACGGTTCAAACCCACCTTTAGCTCTGCCTCACTCTCCTAATTTTTATGTCCCTTCATCCTCAAGCTAACCATCTCCTACCTCTGAACAATTTGATAAAATCACTCTTACTCAGTTTTTTGTGCCTTAGTATTCTGTATTTATGGGAAATCCAGTAATCTGCATTAGAGAGAAAAAGTTAATTTCAATAATTCAGTTTCCATGGTGAAATTTCTGTTACCAGGGAGAAAATGCATTGGGCAGGATATATTCCAGGGTAGTATATCAAATTATTTTATAATATATCTGGTTTGCCTATACTTAAGGTTAGGTTATAAAAGTGGTTAAAGAAAACAAATTGTAAATTTCTAAATACAAATTTTGTTAGTGCTTCTATTGGCACGTCTTATAATACAATTATATTATACAAGGTATTTTGTCATTTGGAAAGGCCATTCAATTTCATAACCAAATGGAAGTGTGTTTGAGTTTCCAAAGCACATAAATGGCAAGCATGCCACATATCAGAGCTGGAAAAACGTTATCAATAATTCAAACAATGAATAAGATTCACTTATCTTATAAATGCTTACTCTTTTCATAATGATTTGAAAGTTCTTAGTATATTTGTGCAATAATTACTTTTTCTTTGTGAGCTTTATTACAGTACCTTATAATTTAATCTTTATCTTTATTATATCCACTTGCAATCCTCCCTAAAAGAGCTGTAAAATCAGAATTATGATTCCTAATTTACAAATAAATAATTTACTGCTTGACAAAACAAGCAATTTGCCCAAAGTTACATACATAAGATGGTGAAACTAAAATTTGAAAGCATTTCTACTGGAACCTGCAATTCCATGATGCTTCTCTGAACTAATGTGAGATGACTATTTTTGTTATACAGTCATGAAGCCTCCAAAATTGAAGAAGCAAGGAAAATTAAAACCTTTTTGGACCAAGCATGGTGGCTCACACCTGTAATCCCAGCACTTTGGGAGGCTGAGGTGGGCAGATTGCTTGAGCCCAGGAATTTGAGACCAATCTGGGCAAATGGCAAAACTCCGTCTCTAAAAAAAACAATTAGCCAGGTGTGGTGGCGCACATCTGCGGTCCCAGCTATTTGTGACACTGAGGTGGGTGGATCACCTGAGGCTGGGGAGGTTGAGACTGCAGTGAGCTGTGATTGTGCCACTGCACTCCAGTCTGGTGGACAGAGTGAGATCCTATCTCTCTAAAAAAAAATTGTTTAGCTTTGTTGAAGAAATAAACATTATAATGTTATGTAAAAGATAAAAGAATTTAATTTTATTTGGCTTCAGGTTTCTTTACACTTTAAAAGTGTAAAGAGTGTATACATTCACTGAACATGATGTGTCTAAAAAAATTCCAAGGAAAAGCTCAGAAGGTATCTTGATAACCAGCATCAACTATGGGCAATAATTTAAGGTAACAATCTCTCTCTGCTAATCATCTACATTATAGTACCTCTTTAAGCTCATAATTATGAAGCTGAGTTCTTCCTCTCAGATTCACTCTTTTCTTCACTTTCCTTTTTTTTTTTTTTTTTTTTTTTTTTTTTTTTTTTTTTTTGCTGTACTTGGTTTTTGGGAGCATGTCAGTATTCTTAGTTAGAACTCTTTCTCTAGCATTTACTGTTTTAATTGTAATCTGGCCTCAAATTACACTCTGTAACTGCTTGGTGAAAAGAACTTGAGTATATTTTTTTCTCTTGAGAAGACTATGCAGTAGTTACTAAACTTAAAAGAAAGATGGAAGACATAGCTTTAATATTTAGTGGGCCCAAGCCTTCATAGATAATGACTAATGGTTGTTGCTAGACAGAAAATAAAAATTTCATTTACTTAATATTTTATATTCTGCTAAAGGGAGAATTGTTATGTGAGAGTTTATTTGCAAACATAATGAGAAGTTAAAAAATAGGTAATGGAATAATAAAGAATCCAGGGCTGCCATAAACAATAGTGCAAGAATGACCAAAAGGGTTTGTCATTGGAGCAAGTGAGGCTGAAATGCACTTTGATTTAGGCTTTAAAGTCCATGCTTCCACCTGAAAAGATGGGCATTTTTCTAAATCTTTCTAAGATACCGTAAGGGCATCTACTGGTTTGTAGGAAGCGGATTGTTGTGTTCATTTTTTTTTTCTGGATCAATAAATGCACCAAAACATTGTAACCATCCTCTCAATTATTTAGAATGGTATTTTTCCCCTTTGTCTCTCTTTTTTTTTCTTTTCCTGTTTTAATCCCCTTGACTCATGACTTCCTCTGAGTTAGTGAGAGTTCTGAAGTAATGAGCTACCATGCTGGTCAGCAAACAATGGGGTGGGCCTAAATCCAGCAAGTACATCTATTCTTTGCTTTTGTATGCTCTGAAAGCTAAAAAAACGTTTTTATATTTTACATGGTTGAAAAAAATTAATACTAGTATGGCATGTTGAAATTATATAGAATTCAAATTTCAGTGTCTGTAAACACATTTTTATTGGAACACAGTCATGACCACTCATAGTAGCTATGGGTATGTTGGTGCTACAAACACAGAGTTGAATAGTTGTGATGAAGACTGAATGGCCTGATAAGCAGAAAATATACAGTATCTGAACATTTACTAGAAAAGTTTGCCAACACAAGATATGAGAAGTTTATACTAATTCACAGGTGTCATACCATTTTTTAGTGTATATACTTCTACTAAGATCTTAACTTGGAAGGACAAAAATCTGAACTTAATCATGTGAGTAATCAAAATTCTTCTGAATCTGTTTCCAAACAGTTACTCCTATCTTAAGTCATCCCTAAGCTCACCCTTCACAGATCGCACACTCTAATCGCTTTTAACATCTTAATTTTCCTGACCATATTATATTCTTTCACACCTCAGAGGATTTGTAGGTGCTCTGGGTTTAGGCCACTTCAAAATTGAGTAACCTTAGATAATTAGTTATCCATGTAGTTTTTTTATTATTTTTTTTAATTGTACTTTAGGTTCTGGGGTACATGTGCAGGTCATACAGGGTTGTTGCATAGGTGCATAAATAACCAGGTGGTTTGCTGCCTCTATTCCCCCTTTATCTATATCCAGTATTTCTCTCCATTTTATCCCTCCCCACCCTCACCCTGCTGCTGTCCCTCCCCTAGACCCCCCCACTACCCCCACTGTGTGATACTCCTCTCCCTGAGTCCACATGTTCTCATTGTTCAGCACCCACCTATGAGTGAGAACATGGCAGTGTTTGGTTTTCTGTTCTGTGTCAGTTTGCTGAGAATGATGGTTTCCAGATTCATCCAAGTCCCTACAAAGGACATGAACTCATCGTTTTTTATGGATGTGTAGTGTTCCATGGTGTATATGTGCCACATTTTCTTTGTCCAGTCTATCATTGATGGGCATTTGGGTTGGTTCCAGGGCTTTGCTATTGCACACAGGGCTGCAATGAACATACCTGTGCATGTGTTTCTATAGTAGAATGATTTATAGTTCTTTGGGTATACACGCAGTAACAGGTTTGCTGGGTCAAATGGAATTTCTATTTCTAGGTCCTTGAGAAATCGCCACACTGTCTTCCACTGTGGCTGAACTAATTTACACTCCCATCAACAGTGTAAGAGTGTTCCTATTTCTCCACATCCTCTACAGCATCTGTTGTCTCCAGATTTTTTAATGATCACCATTCTAACTGGCTTGAGATGATACCTCAATGTGGTTTTGATTTGCATTTCTCTAATGACCAGTGATGATGAACATTTTTTCATATGTTTATTTGCCTCATATATGTCTTCTTTTGTAAAGTGTCTGTTCATATCCTTTGCCCACTTTTGAATGGGTTTGTTTGTTTCTTTCTTATATATCTGTTTTAGTTCTTTGTAGATTCTGGATATTAGCCTTTTGTCAGATGGGTAGGTTGCAAAAACTTTCCCATTCGGTTGGTTGTCGGTTCACTCTTCCATGTAGTTTTAAGTTAACTTTTAAGAGGATTGCTAATACCTTCCCCAGAGGGTTTGATTAAATCAGATGTTGTGATTAAATGAATTACAGAATATGAATCCCTTGAAATTTACTTGATATATAATTACTCTTACTTTTTCTTTACTTTCCTTTAACTTGCTTACTTTTTAGAAATTCATTTCAAATTTGGAGGCAATTTATATATTATCTTTGAGTAACCACCCTGGATTGTCCCAGGCCGAGCCAAGTACTTTTTCAACAAAGCAGGTTGCTGCGGTGTGCTCCTGTTGCTCTCTTAAGTGGGAATTTTAAATATTCCAATGCAAATAATATCTGAGTTATGAGGTTTTTATAAAGTCTAAATGGTCTTAGTTATGAAAATATCTTGTCAAAGAATAAGCTCATAAGAAATGGTTGCTTTGATACATTACTCCTTATTTCTGCTCCTGCTACTCAGCTAGCACCTAGCAGATAGTAGAAACTCAGAAATATGTGATAGATGAATGAATAAACAAACTAATGACAGGGCTAGGGAAGTGGGGTTCTCAAATTTCAGCTTGCATCTGAATGACCCAGTGGGTTTGTGAAAACCTGGGTTGCTGAGTCCCACCACCAAAGTTTTGACTTAGTAGATCTGGGATGTGGCTCAATAATTTTTATTTCTCATAAGCTTTAAATCAGAGTGATAATGCTGGTCTGGAGGTTGGAATTTGAGAACCACTAGGTTAGATAATATGTCCAAGTAGTTCTCAATACAAACTAGTTGCTTATCTGACCACCAAGGTTTCTCTGTTTTGTTTTGCATATTACCCCATATTTGAAGCCAGTCTTCTGAGCCCCAGAATAGCCTGCATTCTTATATATCTATACTTTTACTGATATGATAGATGGAAGTAAGAGTCAAGCTTACTTGGTGAAATTAGAAAAAACTTTAGGAAATGTACATTCCAATCTTATTCATAAATAGTACTTTCCATTTAAAGGGGAAAAAGACACTAATAAGAAGTAAAATAAAATTCAAAATGCCATATCATTAATTTGATTCAATAAATAAAATTTTTTGAAAAAATAAAGTGTTAGGTACATAAGAGATATAAAACCATACAATTCAAAAGTTGTTAAAGTTTATTTAAAAAAAAAAAGTATCAGGCCAGGCATGGTGGCTCATGCCTGCAATCCCAGCACTTTGGGAGGCCGAAGCAGGTGTATCAACCTGAGGTCAGGAGTTTGAGACCAGCCTGGTCAACATGGCAAAACCCCATCTCTGATAAAAGTACAAAAATCAGCTAGGCCTGGTGGCAAGTGCCTGTAATCCCAGCTACGTGGGAGGCTGAGGCAGGCGAACTGCTTGAACCCGGGGTGGAGGGTTGCGGTGAACTGAGATGGTGCCACTGCACTCTAGCCTGAATGACAGAGTGAGACTCCATTAAAAAAAGAATAAAATTAAATAAAAATATAAAAGAGTATTATATGTTACAATGTACATTATACAGGTGATATATATCCTAAAAAAAAAAAAAAAAACCCTACTTAAGTACTATATAATCTATTCATGTAAGAAAATTACACTTGTACATCATACACATTTTTAAAAATATCATTATAAATTAAAAGGTAGTATTTTATTGGCACTATCACCCGAGTTCAGGAGTTCAAGACCAGTAAACATTGGTTTACTTCACACATTTTATTGGCAAATGGCTTTTGCAAAAATATGTACCAGTAAAAGCAATTTTTCATTTAGAAACACTTAAGGCCTTAGAGTATAAAGTATACATCATGCATTTACATTGGAGATTGATATCTCATTATGATAGACTTATTCAGATCTCAAGTGGCTGTGATTTAAGTTGATACATAAATATGGTGGTTGTGAAAGAAATTAAAATGAATTTTTTCCATTTCATTTTTCCTTTCAACTTTTGCACATGATAGAGGTTATACATGAAAACTCAAGTCATAGACTGGTTTAACCATATAATCAAAAAAAGTAAAAGGAGGCATCTAAAACCACTTTGCTACTTTAATAAAAAGAAACTGAATAAACCAAGCACATCAAAATAGTCCATGCACAGTGATGTGGACAATTCATTACAAATGATTCTGAGTTCCACCCTCCACCCATTAGGGTGGACAGATAAGAAAGTCGTCACATCTTATGAATGCTTGGTTCCTTTAAATCTCAAAATTCTGTATGTTTTATTTTCTTCTGAAATGTCTAGCAGTCTTTTATGCTATTTTTGACTAGTCTATGTTTATTTTTGGCATAAGAATATTCAGAATAAAAGGACAAAAATGAAAATTATGATCTCCTTTTAATCCCTGAACTGAACATGTTTGTGTATTTCTAACCTCATTTAGCCTTTACAAAGCTGTTCCTGTTATCAGTGAGAACCAGCCATCAGGGCAGTTAGTTATGTAATCTCTCTGGGCAGCCTTAGGGGAAACAAACTGGAAAAAGAATGTTGTTTATGGTCTGCGTGTCATGCCTCCTCCACGAGATTTTTGTTTTTCACTCATGTCAATAGCAGCCTGCAAATATGAGTGGGACACATGGCAGAGAAACAGATGGGTACTCACATAGCTGTAGTTCATCAAAAAGTAATGCCTGTTTATTTCTTATAGAGAGATGCATTTGTAGATGGGTTGAATAATACATTATCTGCGAGATGGAGGGCAAAAGAGTGGTCACTGATCCTGGCAAGCTGAACAAACAGGCCATGTATAAACAGTCTGAGGCAAAATGATCTGCCCTTAAAATCTCAGCTCTAGTCATTTTAGCATATGACTAAAAGAGCATACTAGTCATACATGTTTCTATAAGCTTCTCAAACTTTTAAAACTTTGTGTTGTAGTCTGCTTAGTGGATCTAACATCATACATGTCTACCTTTTAGGTTTTTTTGTTTGTTTGTTTTTAACTAGAACTAATATGTAATTTTCACAATATAATGCTAAATATGTTAATATTTTATTCACTTACTTATACCCAGATATAAAACTAATAATTTCATAGTTATTTGTCAAAAGGTCATTAATTCAGCAAAAAATAATTGTAGGATTAGTATTATTACTATTTGGGTATAGATTAGGGAATGTAAGTTATTGAAATGAGAAAAAAACAATCAATTATTAAATTTGGATATAAATATAAACCAAATAATTATTTTAAATTCCATACAAATATAGTGATAGGAAATAAGGGTGGGTGTTATTTAGACAAGCTGGTCAGAATACTCTTAACTGAGACAGCTGAGCTGAGACAGTCTCAGAGACAAAGCCATGTGACAAGGGAGAAGAAGAATGTTCGAGAAAGAAACAATGTGAAGAAAGGCACTGATGGGGAAGATGGCATTAGATAATATATTATTAGGAATATTATCAGGATAAATTGGGAAGATTTCACCACACATGCTTCTACATCATTATTTACATATATGCTTTAGAAGTAAAAAAGTTCAAGCTTAATAATTTTGATTTGATTTCAGAAAACACTAGGGCAGTTTAAAATATTTATATGCACTAGCCATTTATTTAATACTGTTAAAAATTATTCCAACACTTGTTAAAATGGTAATAAAGGCTTTACTGAGGATTATTGTGATAGGTATAAATACTACTAAGCAATAAGGAAGAGAGATTGAGCTCAACTTGGAATACAGGAAAGATAGCCAGGAATTTAGAGCTAAAAAGCATGGGTTTCATTGAATAGAAAATGACTAAGAGAAGATATCAAGGGGAGGGGTATTCTTGCTAAAGTGACTTAACAGGTTTCTTTCTAAAGGCAGGCCACAATGATCATACATTAAAGGTGGGAGTATTCACACTAAAGTGACTTGGCAGGATTCTCGATACAATTAGACTAGGCAGGCCAAAAACAGGGCCCAAGGACAAGGCCTAGTTAAAAACAAAACTTGGAGAAGCCTGTCTAAAGCCTGGCCAAGAAGAGTCTTTAGCAGCACCCTGATCCTCTCACTAATTCTTGTTTTAGTCTTATCAGATTTGTCATACATGAATAGTCCTCCCATTTAAAACTTTTTGGATTTGCAAATCCAATAAAACAGCACACAGTACTGCCAATCACAAATTTTCATTGCTATAAATCCACTGACATCTTATTTCCTTTTGATGCTAATATAGAGAAAAGGATGATGAATCATGAAAATGATGCTATTTTCATGCTTTACGAAGCAACTGCTAAATAAAGGCAGAGAGAAAGAAACCTTTTTCCAGCTGTCTCATTGCCTTTTAAAGCCTATATTATAAGTATCTACAAAATGAGGCAAAGAGAGAAAAGACCATAAAATACTAAACCTTTGTGGCTCCTCAGAGTTAAATGTTAGATTTTCATCAATTTCAGGGGATGTGGGGGCCTGGAGATATGGACAGTTGTAGAGGGACTCAGCAGGAATAATTGGATGAAATTAGGACCATAATTACCCAGAATGAAGCCTATAGCTAATATCAATGAAAGTTGCTTTATCATGAATATTTCAGACTAGATCATGCTTTCTAAGGTCATGCAAACTCACCTGGGAGTTTATATGCACTCTCTCAAGGGGAGGCACTTGCAGTTACTGCATATACTGATCTGGCATATAATTAAATTCCAAAAAATTTAAGAGGCCATCATGCTGCGGGTTTCTTAAGGGAAAACACCATGCTTTATTCTCTGAAATTCTTGGAGTTACAGGTGTTGTCTTTCATTAATGCATATTTGTTCACTTAACACTATTGAAAACAAGCACAATTTCAGGCTTTGTGGCATGGATACAGACATCAAATACACAAATCTTTGTTTGCAAGGAAGTCATAGGCTATTTGGAGACACAGACAATAGAATATCTACAATATAAAGCAATAAAATATTATGCTAAAGATATATACATTATTGGAAAACAAGCAAGGACTAACTACATAGATGTAAAGAAAGGGAGAGAAAGGTATTGGAAGAGGTCACCTTATCTGACAGTAGAAGTTAACTAGAAAATAAAGTATATCAGAAGCTGCTACTCAAGGGTAGAGACTCATTTTTAAAAGGAGGTAGAATGTGCACAGACATAGACTATGTAACCTGGTGAAGTCAAAAACAAAGTATCTTGGCATGGATGAACCATATATTGCATGTGAGATGAAGAGAAGAAAAGTGACCACTGATTCTGGGAAGATGAGCAGACCAGGCATGGAGACAGAGTTTAAATATTATTCTGAAGTTCATAGAGAACCTTTCAATGGTTTTAAGCAGGTTGAAACTGAAAGCAGGGCAATGAGTTAAGAGATTCCTTAGGTAAACTCTATGAATAATTATGGTGAGAGGTTAAACTAGAGCATTGGCAGAAAAAGAAAACAGAGAGGAAGGGAAAGGCACAAAAAGTATTTTGAAGTAAGATTTATATGGATGAAGATCACTTGATGTGGGGACTGAAAAAGAGGAAGACAGATACAATGAATGCCAGGTTTCTGGCTTTGCCAATTCACATGTTTGCCAATGCTTAACGTATAATAGGTGCCAAGGAGATATTTCTTTAAAATCAGCATAAATACGTTAGCAGATAATCCTGATTCACTAAGACATTTCTCTCAGAACCTCCTCTGAGTTCAGTTCAGCCACAGTAGCCAGCTTCTGTACACACTGTCAGATTTTCACCCACAGTATTTGTCTCTTTATTTACCCTGAGGGCTTTCTTTGGGGCAGGCAGCTCTTGAGTAGCCCCTACCAAAGGCAGCTAAGAAATGCCAGGGATTAGACATCTCTATGAATATCCCTCAACCGCTGAGGAACAGGAGAAGTAAGTGTGCCAACTTCCTTATTTTTCAATGGGACCATTCTGAGCCCTATTCTACACAGTATCTGAGAATTTCCCCAGTGGGATTCAGCTCCAGTTACCCCCAACAATAATCTCTTAATACATTCTTGATTTTCTCCCTTTTCCATCTTAGTTTCCCACTTCTTATGCTTTCTTGGTTCACCTCTCAGATAATCCACCTGCACCAATGTCCTTGTCAGAATTCTTCTTCCAGGGAACCAAAACTAATCCCAGAGGGAGGTAATTAAGTACATTTTTTAGGATAAATTAGAATCATCATTTTATAAGAAAAGCATATTAATATATGCCAATGATTCTTTAAAATGATGGGATTGTACTTTGTCAGAAAGGCTAAGGCAAAAGAAAATAAATCTGAGTTTCCACATGAGATACGATGATTTTTATCAAATGCTAAAGAGAGGTCATAAATCACACACTGAACACAGAGTATAAAAACAACTTCACTCTCCTAATCCTTTACCCTGAACTATCTCAAGCTTGTCTCTTCTTTCACCTGAGTGACCTGCTGGAAGCCTTGTTTGAGGTGGAGTGCTTAAGCCTAAAGCCAGTACACAGAGTAGAAGAAATTCAGGGTCTGTTCATTTGCTTCGCTGCTCAGGGATTTTCTATCTTAGTCCAGTTTTCATCTTTCTGAAGAGCAAGTGAATTTCCCTTTTGACTAGTTGATATCCAGACATTAAATTTGATGACTTCAATAAATTCTGAAGTATTTTTGGCAAGAATCATACTCACAGGTCTCTTGCAAAGTCAAAGAAACCAGGTCTTCACAAGACAACTAACAATGATTAAACATATTTTATATGCCTCAAATGTTGCACTTGGTTCTTTGTTAGAAGATATAAGGAGCAACAGATAAAGAAGATGCTAAACAGAGATTTTTTTTTTTTTTTTTTTTCAGAAGAAGCCCTGCTCCCAGTCAGGACTTCATCTCTTATGTGGAATCTCTGAGACATTCTTTTCTAATTTTTTTTCACACACAAACCAAAGTTGGCATAAAGATAAATGATTAAAATACATCAACATAAAGAAAAAAATAGTATGATTTGAAACTCTGTAAATTCTAGACTTAGGTATTTGGATTAATTCTGTCACAGTGAAGTCCTAGCAAAATGTTTAAATATGGTGGAAATTTTATTAATTCATATACCAGGTGATTAGTCCATTCTTACACTGCTATAAAGAACTGCCTGAGGCTGGGTAATTTATAAAGGAAAGAGGTTTAACTGACTTACAGTTCTGCATGGCTGGGGAGGCCCTACAATCATGGTGGAAGATGAAGAGGAAGCAAGCACTTTCTCCACATGGTAGCAGGAGAGAGAGAGCCCAGGGGAAATTGCAACTTTTAAACCATCAGATCTCCTGAGAACTCTCTCAAAATCACAAGAACAGTGTGGGGGAAACCATCCCCCATGATCCAGTCACCTTCCACCAGGACCTTTGAGGTGAGATTTGGGTGGGGACACAGAGCCAAACCATGTCAGCAGGGAACCATAAAATGAACAGTTCTTCAAACAGTTATTAGAAATGATAGACAGTTATGTTTTGCAGTGTCTCATGGGTTAGGGAAGAAATCCCTTGATTAAGAGTCCAGCCGTGAACATGAAAAAGAAGACAAAGATCTATATTTTATTTTTTAATAAAAAGGAAATAATAATTTCAGAATTGTTTAGCTAGAGAAGATAGAGGAAATGGGAAATTTAAGTCAGTGTTTGGCAAGTGGCTGAATAGTGCTGTATGTGATAGGAATAAGGATATGGGATGGGAAGGATTTTGTGTAATAAATTATTAATTAATCTTTACAAATGCTGGATTATTTGAATTAAAGGGTCACATCCAAATATGATGTCCTGTAAGAATTTGGACTCAAAGAAAAGTAGGTGTGAAGATTTCAATTTATAGTAAGTCATTCCAAGAGTAAAAGGATCAGCACATATTTCAAAGAAAAATGTAAGGGAAAAAGTTTACAGAAATTTTTTTAAAGTCATTATATCTGAATAACAACCACACTCAAGAAATGGAAGAAAGAAGAGGAATGAAAGGATATAATTGTAGAAATACAGACATCCATATCAGAGAAGGAAGAGAAGAAAGTAAAAAAAAGAGAGATCTTCAGAATCTGCAGAAATATCAGAAAATATTTACAAGTAATTTATACAATCCTTACAAAATGAGAAACTGAATCAGAGGATCAATATTTAACCTTCAAATGAAACTGTTCTTCCTTCTTTGTTTGTTTTAACTAAGTATTCAAACAAGTACTAATTTCACTGCAATATGAACTCAATTATGATTCCAAATACTACAGTATGTTAGCTGCAATGCAACCAGGGATTTAGTTTGACCTCATCTTAAATTTTGTCTTCCATTTACTTCCCTTTTAATATAAGCTACTAGATTATTTTCTGTATTTTGAAATTTTTATATACTTATCCAATATTTATGGATTAACATAATTATTCAAAAATTAATAAATATAAAATAAATATTGCTTATTCCAAAAGAGGAACTACTGCTATTAGTTCTTGAACTCTACCTTGTAGGTTTCCAATGTACAAAAATTTCAACTTAAAAATATTCTACTGAACCTCTGTCTTCTAATATAATTATCCATTCAGTGTGAAACTTTTGCCAATATGTTCCACATAAAATATTGTGAGGTGTTTGGCATGAAGATTTTCAAGACTATTTAGTCTTGGCCTTATTTATTTATGATTATCACATATTACATTTTGCAATCAGAATATAAAAATATTTAATTTTAAACAGCTGGGGAAGAAACTAGTGCTTTCCACTGAAATTTACTAATTGATTCCCAGTGATTACGGTTAGGGATTATAGCTTATCCAGCCAATATCCTCTATCTCAGTGGTTTGAAAACTTTAATATGTATCAGAATCACTGGAGGGCCTGCTGGGCCCCAGCCCTAGAGTGTCTGGTCCAGTAGGCATCAAGTGATGCTGGAATTTGCATTTCTAACAAGTTCCTAGGTGATGCTGATGCTGCTAGTTGAGGGACCACACATCAATAACTACTACTCTGAGTCTAGGGAAAGAAAGATTTATTTGCTAAATAAACATTTACTAAGTGATGGTTTTAGGTACCAGCAATTAAAGACCACATATACAAGGTCCCAAGAAAAGTGAGACAAATATGTGTTAAGTGCCATAATGAGATATTTTATATTGTACAAAAAAGATACATTGATTAGTGATGCCTGAGAACAGAAGTTGATCATTTATGATAATTTGCCAATAGACTTTCATTTTTTCCAAATAAGTACTTTTAAGTAAATCAAGTCAACTTTAGTTATGTGTTAAAAGAACTAAACACCACCTGGAATCACATTTCCCAGACATTTAATCATATTAGGTTTATTTCAGTTAACTACATGTGTTAATTTGTAAAAATAACTTTAAAAATGATAAAAAACAAATCACAAAGGAAAATAACAAAATATCTATGTATATATTTTATAAAAAGAAAAATCCTTTAGAATATCAAAATAATACCATGACAAAATAAAGAATAATGGGTAACTAGAGAAAATACTTAAAATGTATATAGGAGAACAAAGCTAATATGTGTAGTACAAAAAGTTTCAAAAATTATTTTTCAAAACACAATGTCACAATAGAAAATTGGATAAATGCTTTAATAATTTACAGATCTGCAACCATCCAAGAAACATAAAAAATATGCCCAATCGCTAAAAGCATCAACAGAATACAAGTTGGAGGGTTTTGTGGGGTCTCCATAAAAAACAAGCTATTTTCTTTCTTAAAAATTAATCTGATAGTGATTATTATTGCTTATAACTACATGCTACTGACTGCTTGACTGTGAATCCTAGAGTTAGGTTTAATTACTTACCTAGTCAATCAGGGAGCAAGCTAATAAGTTCTTACCTCCAGGGCTAGAATGTACCCATGGACAGAGAAAGTGAAGGCCTGAACTCCTTGACCTATGAACAATTTCTCCTCTCATATTCACCTATCATAAAAGGCACTTTCATATTCACTGGGGCAGCATGAATAAGGGAAAGTGAGACTTCTGGGGTAGTATTAGGCTAATGGAGTGCCCTCCACAAAGAAACTGACATCAGGGAAGATGACTCAAGATGGCACTGTGAGAACAACCCAGGATTGAGGCTCTCGCTGGATGCGCGGAGAAGGTGAGTCAGGGACACATTTCCAGATGGACCTTTGTTGCCCACAGAACGGGGAAATTCCCAGATATAAAACAAACACAGGACGCCAGCCAGAGATCTTGACTGGTGTAGCCAGCAGCCGGTGCGGCTGCGGCCCCCGCCGGAGCACAGAGGTGCTCCACAGAGGTCCGCACAAAAGCGCACTGTTCCGGGTGCCCTATTGAACTGGCAACCTGAGACCTGAGAGGGCTGAACTTGAGACTGAACAGGACTTGAACAGTGAGCCAGCCCAGGACAAAGCGTTAGGGGTAGTGCAGTGTGACAAACAAAACGGGATTCCAAACGCTCGCTGTTAGGAGGTTACCTTAAGGCGCAGCTCTGTGCAGGAGGGGCGTCCATCATTACCGAGGCAATCAGCCCCTACTGAGGTACACATCCATTGCTGACGCAGCCTGCCGTTGCCAAGGCAACCCGGTACAACAGAGAGACTCCGCTGCAGGGCGGAGCCCACGGCTGCAGGGCGGAGACCACAGGAGAAAAGGCAGAGCCTGCAGAAACAGGGTGAACCTCACACCAGCAGGGCAGAGCCTCGGCAGGACAAGACTGCCTCCTAGCTGGGCAGGACAACCCGGCAGACACTCAAAAATAAAGCCCCAACCCCTTCAGAAAGAGCAGCTGAGAAAAAAAGGGCTTTTTTCCGAGCTCTGTTGCAGCAGAATTAAACATAGCAGACTAACAGCCCTGAATGAACATCAGAGCTCACAGCTCAGCACTTGAGCTCCTATAAAGTACAGACTGTCTCCTCAAGCAGCTCCCTGACCCCTCTATATCCAAAAGACTGACATTTGGCAGGCATCATTCTGGGACAAAGATAGCAGAAAAAGAAATTGGTAGCATCCCTACTGTTCCGCAGCTGCTATAGGTGTACCCCAGACAAGCAGGACCTGGAGTGGACCTCTGCAGTCATACAGCAAAGGGGCTAGACTGGTAAAAGGAAAACCAAGTAACAGAAATACTTCATCATCAACAATCTGGGGGTCCACCCAGAGACCCAATCGAAAAGTCAGCAACTACACAGACGACAGGTGGATAAATCCACAAAGATGGGAAGAAACCAGCGCAAAAAGGAGGAAAACACCCAAAACCAGAACACCTTGCCTCCTAGAAAGGACCAAAACTCCTCACCAGCAAGGGAACAAAGCTGGATGGAGAATGACTGTGACAAAATGACGGAATTAGACTACAGAAGGTGGATAATGAGAAACTTTCGTGAGCTAAAAGAACATGTTTGAAATCAATGCAAAGAAACTAACAACCCTGAAAAAAGATTTGAGGAAATGATAACAAGAATGGATAACTTAGAGAGGAATATGAATGAATTAAAGGAGATGAAAAACACAATATGAGAACTTCGCGAAGCAGGCACAAGTTTCAATAGCCGAATTGACGAAGCAGAAGAAAGAATTTCAGAAGTCGAAGATCAACTCAATGAAATAAAACGAGAAACCAAGATCAGAAAATAAAGCGCAAAAAGGAATGAACAAAGTCTCCAAGAAATGTGGGACTATGTGAAGAGACCTAACCTACGTTTGATAGGTGTACCAGAATGTGACAAAGAGAATGAATCCAAGTTGGAAAATACTCTTCAGGACATTATCCAGGAAAATTTCCCCCACCTAGCAAGACAGGCCAACACTCAATTGCAGGAAATACAGAGAACACCACAAAGATATTCCGCAAGAAGAGCAACCCCAAGGCACATAATCGTCAGATTCAACAAGGTTGAAATAAAGGAGAAAATACTAAGGGCAGCCAGAGAGAAAGGTCGGGTCACCCACAAAGGGAAGCCCATCAGACTCACAGCAGATCTCTCGGCAGAAACTCTGCAAGCCAGAAGAGAGTGGGGGCCAATATTCAACATCCTTAAAGAAAAGAACTTTCAACCCAGAATTTCATATCCAGCCAAACTGAGCTTCAGAAGTGAAGGAAAAATAAAATCCTTTGTGAACAAGCAAGTACTCAGAGATTTTTTCACCACCAGGCCTGCTTTACAAGAGCTCCTGAAAGAGGCACTACACATAGAAAGGAACAACCAGTACCAGCCATTCCAAAATCACACTAATTGCTAACGAGCATCAACATAATAAAGAATCTACAACCACTAACGGGCAAAACAGCCAGCTAGCATCAAAATGGCAGTATCAAATTCACACATAACAATACTAACCCTAAATGTAAATGGACTAAATGCACCAATCAAAAGACACAGACTGGCAAATTGGATAAAAATCCAAAACCCATCAGTGTGCTGTATCCAGGAAACCCATCTCACATGCAAGGATACACAAAGGCTCAAAATAAAGGCATGAAGGAAGATTTACCAAGAAAATGGAGAGCAAAAAAAAGCAGGAGTTGCAATTCTCATCTCTGAAAAAATAGACTTTAAAGCAACAAAGATCAAAAGAGACAAAGAAGGCCATTACATAATGGTAAAAGGATCGATACAACAAGAAGAGCTAACAATCCTAAACATATATGGACCCAACACAGGAGCACCCAGATACATAAGGCAAGTTCTTAAAGACTTACAAAGAGACTTAGACTCCCACGCAATTATAGTGGGAGACTTTAACACCCCACTGTCAATATTAGACAGATCAAACAGACAGAAAGTCAACAAGGATATCCAGGGCTTGAACTCAGACCTGGAACAAGCAAACCTGATAGACATCTACAGAACTCTCCACCCCAAATCGACAGAATATACATTCTTCTCAGCACCACATCACACCTACTTTAAAATTGACCACATAATTGGAAGTAAAGCACTGCTCAGCAAATGCAAAACAACTGAAATCATAACAAACAGTCTCTCAGACCATAGTGCAATCAAGTTAGAACTCAGAATACAGAAACCAACCCAGAACCGCACAGCTTCATGGAAACTTAACAACTGGCTCTTGAAAGTTGACTGGATAAACAATGAAATGAAGGCAGAAATAAAGAAGTTCTTCGAAACCAACGAGAATGAAGACACAACATGCCAGAATCTCTGGGACACATTTAAAGCAGTCTCTAGAGGAAAGTATATAGCAATAAGTGCCCATATGAGGAGAATGGAGAGATCCAAAATTGATACCCTATCGTCAAAATTGAAAGAGCTAGAGGAGCAAGATCAAAAAAACTCAAAACCCAGCAGAAGACAAAAAATAACTAAGATCAGAGCTGAACTGAAGGAGATTGAGACACGAAAAACTCTCCAAAAAATCAATAAATCCAAGAGCTGGTTTTTTGAAAAGATCAACAAAATAGACAGACCACTAGCTAGATTGATTAAAAATAAAAGAGAGAACAACCAAATAGATGCAATAAAAAATGATAAAGGAGAAATCACCACAGATTCCACAGAAATTGAAACCATCATAAGAGAATATTACAAACAACTCTAGGCACATAAGCTAGCAAACCTGGAAGAAATGGATAAATTCCTGGATTCCTGTGTCCTCCCAAGCCTAAACCAGGAGGAAGCTGAAACTATGAATAGACCAATAACAAGGGCAGAAGTCGAGGCAGCAATTAAGAGCCTACCACACAAAAAAAAGTCCAGGTCCAGACGGGTTCACAGCCGAATTCTACCAGACACACAAAGAGGAGCTAGTACCATTCCTTCTGAAACTATTTCAAATAATCCAAAAAGAAGGAATCCTTCCCAAATCATTCTATGAGACCAATATCATCCTGATACCAAAGCCCGGCAGAGACCCAACAAGAAAAGAAAACTTCAGGCCAATATCCATGATGAACATAGATGCAAAAATCTTCAATAAAATATTTGCAAGCCGATTGCAACAGCAAATCAAGAAACTTATCCATCATGATCAAGTAGGATTCATCCCGGGGATGCAAGGCTGGTTCAACATACGCAAGTCTATAAATGTAATTCACCACATAAACAGAACCATAAACAAAAACCACTTGATTATCTCAATTGATGCAGAGAATGCATTTGACAAAATTCAACAGTCCTTTATGCTAAAAACCCTCAATAAACTTGGTATTGATGGAACGTATCTCAAAGTAATAAAAGCTATTTATGACAAACCAACAGCCAATATCATACTGAATGGGCAAAAACTGGAAGCATTCCCTTTGAAATCCGGCACTAGACAAGGATGCCCTCTTTCACCACTCCTATTCAATATAGTACTGGAAGTTCTAGCCATAGCAATCAGGCAAGAAAAACAAATAAAGGGTATTCAAATAGGAAAGGAGGAAGCCAAATTGTCTCTATTTGCAGACGACATGATAGTATACCTAGAAGACCCCATCGCCTCAGCCCAAAAACTCCTGAAACTGATAAGCAACTTCAGCAAAGTCTCAGGATATAAAATCAATGTGCAAAAATCACAAGCCTTCCTCTACACTAATAACAGACTTAAAGAAAGCCAAATCAAGAACGAACTGCCATTCACAATTTCTACAAAAAGAATAAAATACCTTGGAATACAACTCACAAGGAACGTAAGGGACCTCTTCAAGGAGAACTACAAACCACTGCTCAACGAAGTCAGAGAGGACACAAACAGATGGAGAAACATTCCATGTTCATGGTTAGGAAGAATCAATATCGTGAAAATGGCTATACTGCCCAAAGTAATTTACAGAATCAATGCTATACCCATCAAGCTACCATTGACTTTCTTCACAGAACTGAAGAAAACCACCACGAACTTCATATGGAACCAAAAGAGAGCCCGCATAGCCATGTCAATTCTAAGCAAAAAGAACACAGCGGGGGGCATCACTCTACCGGATTTCAAACTATATTACAAGGCTACAGTAATCAAAACAGCATGGTACTGGTACCAAAACAGAGATATAGACCAATGGAACAGAACAGAGGCAACACAACATATCTACAACCACACAATCTTTGATAAACCTGTCAAAAACAAGCAATGGGGAAAGGATTCCCTGTTCAACAAATGGTGTTGGGAAAACTGGCTAGCCATGTGCAGAAAGCAGAAACTGGACCCCTTCCTGACACCTTACACTAAAATTAACTCCACATGGATTAAAGACTTAAACATAAGACCTGGCACAATAAAAACCCTAGAAGGAAATCTAGGCAAAACTATCCAGGACATAGGAGTAGGCAAGGACTTCATGAATCAAACACCAAAAGCATTGGCAACAAAAGACAAAATAGACAAATGGGACTTAATGAAACTCCACAGCTTCTGCACAGCAAAAGAAACAGTCAATAGAGTGAATCGGCAACCAACAGAATGGGAAAAAATTTTTGCAGTTTACCCATCTGACAAAGGGCTGATATCCAGAATTTACAAAGAACTCAAACAGATTTACAGGAAAAAAACAAGCCCATTCAAAAGTGGGCAAAGGATATGAACAGACACTTTACGAAAGAAGACATATATGAGGCCAACAATCATATGAAAAAATGCTCATCATCACTGGTCATCAGAGAGATGCAAATCAAAACCACACTGAGATACCATCTCACGCCAGTTAGAATGGCGATCATTAAAAAATCTGGAGACAACAGATGCTGGAGAGGATGTGGAGAAAAAGGAACACTTTTACACTGTTGATGGGAGTGTAAATTAGTTCAACCATTGTGGAAGACAGTGTGGCAATTCCTCAAGGCCTTAGAAATAGAAATTCCATTTGACTCAGCAATCCCATTACTGGGTATATATCCAAAAGACTATAAGTCGTTCTACTATAAGGACACATGTACACGAATGTTCATTGCAGCACTGTTTACAATAGCAAAGACTTGGAATCAACCCAAATGCCCACTGATGATAGACTGGATTGGAAAAATGTGGCACATATACACCATGGAATATTATGCAGCAATCAGAAATGATGAGTTTGTGTCATTTGTAGGGACATGGATGAATCTGGAGACCATCATCCTCAGCAAACTGACACAAGAACAGAAAACGAAACACCGCATATTCTCACTCATAGGTGGGTGATGAAAAATGAGAACACATGGACACAGAGAGAAGAGTACTAAACACTGGGGGTCTATTGGGGGGAAATGGGGAGGGCCAGTGGGAGGGGGAGGTGGGGAGGGATAGCCTGGGGAGAAATGCCAAATGTGGGTGAAGGGGAGAAAGGAAGCAAAACACACTGCCATGTGTGTACCTATGCAACTGTCTTGCATGTTCTGCTCATGTACCCCCAAACCTAAAATGCAATAAAAAATTAAATAAATAAATAAATAAATAAATAAATAAATAAACTGACATCAGCAACAAGTAAGAAGTTTTCCCTCTAAGGAAAAGAAAATTTTTCCTTAACATTGCTTAATGAAACATCTGTGTGCCACTACTTTATCTCATAAATTTGGAAAAGGTTTAAAAGCAGTAATATTGCTACATGCATAATGCCCAGTGCTGGCTAAGGTATTGGTAAATGTCTCTCAGTAATGCCACTGGAGGTGGCTATAGAGATCATTACAATTTTCTTGAAATTCAACTTGGCAATGTACTCAAGGGTCCTAAACATAATTCAGATCCTTTGGCTCAGAAATTTCATGTTTAAGAGTTAATTCTGTTGACATTGCCAGGCATATGTGCAATATTTTAGCCATAGTAATAAGCAAAGCACTATTAAAACAAAGACAAAAACAAAAACAAGGAAAGGACATAACCTATGGAAATGTTTAAAACATATATGGGGCCGGGCGCGGTGGCTCAGGCCTGTAATCCCAGCACTTTGGGAGGCCGAGGCGGGTGGATCACAAGGTCAAGAGAATGAGACCATCCTGGTCAATATGGTGAAACCCTGTCTCTACTAAAAATACAAAAAATTAGCTGGGCATGGTGGCGCATGTCTGTAATCTCAGCTACTCGGGAGGCTGAGGCAGGAGAATAGCCTGAACCCAGGAGGCAGAGGTTGCGGTGAGCCAAGATTGCGCCATTGCACTCCAGCCTGGGGAACAAGAGCAAAACTCTGTCTCAAAAAAAAATCATATATGGAATATTTATACAATATAATATCATGTATATATTTAAATATATATCTGTTTATATAGATATCTATATAAAGAGTTAATGGCACTGAAGGATGTCTGTGTTACAATGTTAAGATAAATAAAGTAGTTTTTGGGAAGGGGTGGCTGTGGGTGCAGCTTCAGCAGACTTAAATGTTCCTGCCTGATGGCTCTGAAGAGAGCAATGTATCTCCCAGCACAGTGCTCCAGCTCTGCTAAGGGACAGACTGCCTCCTCAAGTAAGTCCATGATGCCCGTGCCTCCCAACTGGGAGACACCTCTGAGCAGGAATCAACAGACATCTCATACAGGAAAGCTCTGGCTGGCATCTGGTGGGTGCCCCTCTGGGATGAAGCTTCCAGAGGAAGGAGCAGGAAGCAATCTTTGCTATTCTGCAGCCTTCACTGGTGATACCCAGGCAAACAGGGTCTGGAGTGGACCTCCAACAAACTCCAGCAGACCTGCAGCAGAGGGGCCTGACTGTTAGAAGAAAAACTAACAAACAGAAAGAAATAGCATCAACATCAACAAAAAGGACATTCACTCAAAAAATGCCATCTGAAGGTCAGCAACATTAAAAACAAAAGGTAGATAAATCCAAAAAGATGAGAAAAAACCAGCGCAAAAAGGCTGAAAATTCCAAAAACCAGAATGCCTCTTCTCCAAAGGATTACAACTCCTCTCCAGCAAGGGAAAAAAACTGGACAGAGAATGAGTTTGATGAACTTACAGAAGTAGGCTTCAGAAGGTGGGCAATAACAAACTCCTCCAAGCTAAAGAAACATGTTCTAACTTAGTGCAAGAAAGCTAAGAACCTCAATAAAAGGTTACATGAACAGCTTACTAGAAAAATCAGTTTAGAGAACAACATAAACGACCTGATGGAGCTGAAAAACACAGCACAAGAACTTTGTGAGGCATACACAAGTATCAATAGGCAAATCAATCAAGCAGAAGAAAGGATATCCGAGATTGAAGATCAAATTAATGAAATAAAGTGTGAAGATGAGATTAGAGAAGAAAGAATGAAAAGGAACAAACAATGCTTCCAAGAAATATGGGACTATGTGGAAAGACCAAACTATGTTTGATTGATAGACCTGAAAGTGACAGGGAGAATGTAACCAAGTAGGAAAACACCTTTCAGGATAATATACAGGAGAACTTCCCCAACCTAGCAAGGCAGGCCAACATTCAAATTCAGGAAATTCAGAGATCACAAAGACTCTTTGAAAACAGCAACCCCAAGACACACAATTGTCAGTTTCACCAAGGTTGAAATGAAGGAAAACACATTAAGGGCAGCCAGAGAGAAAGGTCGCGTTATCCACAAAGAAAAGCACACCAGATTAATGGCAGAACTATCTGAAGAAACCCTAGAAGCCAGAAGAGAGTGGGGGGTCAATATTCAACATTCTTAAAGAATTTTCAACCCAGAATTTCATATCCAGCCAAACTAAGCTTCACAGCAAAAGAGAAATAAAATCCTTTCCAGACAAGCAACTACTGAGAGATTTTGTCACCACCAGGTCTGCCTTACAAGAGCTCCTGAAGGAAGCACTAAACATGGAAAGGAAAAACCAGTACC
This sequence comes from Callithrix jacchus, assembly GCF_049354715.1. Taxonomy (NCBI): domain Eukaryota; kingdom Metazoa; phylum Chordata; class Mammalia; order Primates; family Cebidae; genus Callithrix; species Callithrix jacchus. The sequence continues at coordinate 27,312,970 of NC_133524.1, forward strand.
AGCCACTGCAAAAACATACCAAATTGTAAAGACCATCAACACTGTGAAGAAATGGCATCAACTAACAGACAAAATAATCAGCTAGCATCATAATGACAGGATCAAATTCACACATAACAATACAAACCTTAAATGTAAATAGGCTAAATGCCCCAATTAAAAGACACAGACTGAAAAATTGGAATAAGAGACAAGGTCCATTGGTGTGCCGTATTCAGGAAATCCAGCTTATGTGCAAAGACACACATAGGCTCAAAATGAAGTAATGGAGGAAGTTTTACCAAGCAAATGAAAGAAAAAGAAAAGCAGGGGTTGCAATCCTAGTCCCTGATAAAACAGAAATTAAACAAACAAGGATCAAAAAAGACAAAGAAGGAATTAAATAATGGTAAAGGGATTAATGCAACAAGAGCTAATTATCCTAAATATATATGCATCCAATATAGGAGCACCCAGATTCATAAAGCAAGTTCTTAGAGACCTACAAAGAGACTTAGACTCCCACACAATAGTAGTGGGAAACTTTAACACCCCACTGTCAATATTAGACAGATCAATGAGACAGAGAATTAACAAGGATATTCTGAATTTGAACTCAGATCTGGACCAAGTGGACCTAATAAACATCTACAGAACTCTCTACCCCAAATCAACAGAATATACATTCTTTTCAGCACCACATTGCACTTATTCTAAAATTGACCACATAATTGGAAGTAAAACACTCCTCAGCAAATGCAAAAGAACAGAAATCATAACAGTCTCTCAGACCACAGTGCAATCAAATTAGAACTCAGAATTAAGAAACTTACTCAAAACCGCACAATTACATGGAAACTGAAGAACCTGCTCCTGAATGACTACTGGGTAAATAACAAAATTAAGGCAGAAATAAATAAGTTCTTTGAAACCAATGAGAACCAAGACACAATGTACCAGAATCTCTGGGACATGGCTGAAGCAGTGTTTAGAGGGAAATTTATAGCACTAAATCCCCATAGGAGAAAGCAGGAATGATCTAAAATTGACACCTTAACATCAAAATTAAAATAACTAGAGCAGCAAGATCAAGAAAATTCAAAAGCTAGCAGAAGACAGGAAATAACTAAGATCAGAGCAGAACTGAAGAAGATAGAGACATGAAAAACCCTTCAAAAAATCAATGTATCTAGGAGGTGGTTTTTGAAAAGATTAACAAAATGGAAAGAGCACTAGCCAGACTAATAAAGAAGAAAAGAGAGAAGAATCAAACAGATACAATAATAAAAATGATAAAAAGAATATCACCACTGATCCCACAGAAATACAAACGGTCATTAGAAAATACTGTAAACACCTCTATGCAAAAAAAAAAAAAAAAAAGAAAATCTAGAAGAAATGGACACATACACCCTCCCAAGATTAAACCAGAAAGAAGTTGAATTATTGAATAGACCGATAACAAGTTCTGAAATTGGGGCAGTAATTAGCCTACCAATTAAAAAAAAATGTTCAGGACTAGACAGATTCACAGCTGAATTCTACCAGAAGTACAAGGAGGATCTAGGGGTACCATTCCTTCTGAAACTATTCCAAACAACAGCGAAAGAGTGGCTCCTCCCTAACTCATTTTATGAGACCAGCATTATCCTGATACCAAAACCTGGCACAGACACAACAAAAAAAGAAAATTTCAAGCCAATATCCCTGATGAACATCAATGTGAAAATCCTCAATAAAATACTGGCAAATTGAATCCAGCAGCACAACAAAAAGCTTATGCACCATGATCAAGTTGGCTTTATCCCTGGGATGCAAGGCTTGTTCAACACATGAAAATCTATAAATGTAATCCATCACATAAACAGAACCAGTGATTTTTAAACCACATGATCATCTCAATAGATGCACAAATAGCCTTCAATAAAATTCAACACCCCTTTAGGCTAAAAACGCTCAATAAACTAGGTATTGCTGGAATGTATCTCAAAATAATAGGAGCTTTTTATGACAAATCTGCAGCCAATATCATACTGAATAGGCAGAAGCTGGAAGCATTCCCTTTGAAAACCAGCACAAGACAAGGATGCCCTCTCAAGCCATTCCTAGTCAAGTTGTATTGGAAGTTCTGTCCAATACAAGAGAAAGAAATAAAGGGTATTCACATATGAAGGCAATAGAATAAAGGCAAGAGAAAGAAAGAAAGGGCAGTCACAGAGAGGAAGTCAAATTGTCTGTTTGCAGATGACATGATTGACTACTTAGAAAATCACATCATCTCAGCCCCAAATCTTCTCAAGTTGATATGCAACTTCTGCAAAGTCTCAGGATACAAAATCAATGTGCAAAAGTCACAAGCATTCCTATACACTAATAATAGGCAAACAGAGCCAAATCATGAGTGAACTCCCATTCACAATTGCTACGAAGAGAATAAAATACCTAGGAATACAACTAACAAGAGATGTGAAGGACCTCTTCAAGGAGAACTACAAACCACTGCTCGAGGAAATAAGACAGGACACAAACAAATGGAAAAACATTCCATGCTGATGGATAGGAAGAATAAATATCATGAAAATGGCCATAATGCCCAAAGTAATTTACAGACTTAATGCTATCCCCATTCAGCTTACAGTGAATTTCTTCACAGAATTGGAAAAAACTACTTTAATTTCATATGGAACCAAAAAAGAGTCCGTATAGCCAAGACAATCCTAAGCAAAAAGAACAAAGTTGGAGGCATCATGCTACTTGACTTCAAACTCTACAACAAGGCTACAGTAACCAAAACAGCATGGTACTGGTACCAAAACAGAGACATAGACCAATGGAACAGAACAGAAGCTTCATAAATAATACCCCACATCTACAACCATCTGATCTTTGACAAACCTAATGAAAGCAAGCAGTGGGGAAAGGAATCCTTATTTAATAAGTGATGCTCAGAAAACTGGCTAGACATATGTGGGAAACTGAAACTGGACCCTTGCTTACACCTTATAAAAAATTTAACTCAAGATGAATTAGAGACTTAAACATGAGACCCAAAACCATAAAAACCCTAGAAGAAAACCTAGGCAATACCATTCAGGACATAGACATGGGCAAAGACTTTATGACTGAGACAACAAAAGCAATGGCAACAAAAGCCAAAATTGACAAATGGGATCTACTGAAACTAAAGAGCTTCTGCACAGCAAAAGAAACTATCATCAGAGTTAACAGGCAACCAACAGAATGGGAAAAAATTTTTGCAATCTATCCATCTGACAAAGGGCTAATATCCAGAATCTACAAGGAACTTACACAAGTTTACAAGAAAAAAACCCCATTAAAAATTGGGTGAAGGATATGAACAGACACTTTTTCAAAAGAAGACATATATGCAGCCAATAAACATATGAAAAAAAGCTCATCATCACTGGTCATTGGAGAAATGCAAATCAAAACCACAATGAGATAGCATCTCACGCCAGTTAGAATGGCAATCATTAAAAAGTCAGGAAACAACAGATGCTGGAGAGGATGTGGGGAAATAGGAATGCTTTTACACTGTTGGTAGGAGTACAAATTAGTTCAACCACTGTGGAAGACAGTGTGGTTATTCCTCAAGGATCTAGTACCAGAGATACCATTAGCAATCCCATTACTGGGTATATACCCAAAGAATTATAAATCATTCTACTATAAAGACATATGCACACGTATGTTTATTGCAGCACTATTCACAATAGCGAAGACCTGGAACCAACCCAAATGCCCATCAATGATAGATTGAATAAATAAACTGTGGCACATATACACCATGGAATATTATGCAGCCATAAAAAGGATGAGTTCATGTCTTTAGCGGGGACATGGATGACGCTGGACACCATCATTCTTAGCCAACTAACACAGGAACAGAAAACCAAACACCACATGTGCTCACTCATAAGTGGGAGTTGAACAATAAGAATACATGGACAGAGAGGCGACCATCACACACTGGGGCCTGTTGGGGGGTATGGGGCGATGGGAGGGATAGCACTAGGAGAAATACCTAATGTAAATGATGGGTTGATGTGTGCAGCAAACCACCATGGCACATTTATAACTATGTAACAAATCTGCTCATGTATTCCAGAACTTAAAGTATAATAAAAAATAAAATGCTATAGTCACGTCCTCAAGCTAAAAGAGAAGGATGCTAATGAATAACACAAAAACATCTGAAAGTATAAATCTCACTGGTAAAAGAAAGTACACAAATTTAGAATAATACTGTAATAGTGGTGTATTAAAAAAGTAGTTTTAAAAGAAGTATATATAGTGTAATTATACAGCAAGATATTTTTACCACATAGATTTCCCAAAGGAAAAAGATTGGGATGATTCAAAAATTCCAAAAAAAGAAAAGATGGTATAACTGAGACCTTAGCTAATTTTTATTTTATTATATATGCTCATCTTTATTTGAGCAATCTTTATTCATTTTCTATAATGAACATCTATAACTTGAATAATAATTTGAAACTTTAAAATCTAGCAAAGAAATGACTTTTCTCTAACATTAGTATGGCAAAGTTTTGTATTTAAAGATGGACTTCAGAAAGAAGATTTCTTGTATCCTTTTAAAATTTTTTCTTCCTAGCCGGGCGCAGTGGCTCAAGCCTGTAATCCCAGCACTTTGGGAGGCCAAGGTGGGTGGATCATGAGGTCAAGAGATCGAGACCATCCTGGTCAACATGGTGAAACCCCGTCTCTACTAAAAATACAAAAAACAAATTAGCTGGGCATAGTGGCACGTGCCTGTAGTCCCAACTACTCAGGAGGCTGAGGCAGGAGAATTGCCTGAACCCAGGAGGTGGAGGTTGCGGTGAGTCGAGATCGTGCCATTGCATTCCAGCCTGGGTAACAAAAGCAAAACTCCGTCTCAAAAAAAAATTTTTTTTTCTTCCTGATAAAATTTCTCTATCATTTCAAGTTTTCTCTTTGTTACATTGAAAATGCCAGCTGATCCTATAAAATTACATAATTTACAAACTATTTCTTTATTCAAGAAATCATATTAAATCATTCCCCCAAGACTCTAAAATCTCTTTATGACCACTCTTTAATGGAATAACTGATAATGTACCATACACACATATACCTACGTTACAAATAATTTCTAGCAGTTAAATTTATAAACATCATTTATCTATATAACCTCCTTATGAAGTAGACTTCATATATATATATATATATATATATATATATATAGAGAGAGAGAGAGAGAGAGAGAGAGAGAGAAATCAGAGTCATAATTCCAACTGAAAAAAATAAAACTGTATGTTGATATTACATATTATATATAAAATAAAATGTATTGGAAACTAAACTTATTTTTCTACTATGACATTGGTCACCTTTTTTATTATCCTGAATAAATATCCAAGTTTTCAATTCAATTTCAATAGTGACAATATACTTGTACAAACACTTCAAAATTTAAAACAGAAAAGCCAAACATTAGTTTTCACCATCCTTCATCAATTCAGTGAAGCATGAAATTTGCCAATTATTCCATTTCATTACCCTAATACAAAAACTTCACAATTGTATCCTAAGAATATATGAGTGAGCTTTACTAATACTAAAATTATTATAAATCAATCAGCCATTGACATAATTCACTTAAAAATGTTCCTTTAATATTCTTTTGAAATATTTGACGTCTTTAAATATTAAAAACTATTCATGGATAGTTAATCCAAACATAATAAATTAACACTTTTATTGAATTTTTGGTGATGTCATATGTATGTCGTTGGACCATCTCCACTATTATAAATATCGAAGAGAGGTTAACATTTTGAATTGATTCTTTCTAATGGAATTGTATCAATTTGGGTATTAAAACTAAATGTTCAGCTAAATATGACTATTGTTATCTTTTTAGTATATAACATCCAATTAACTGGAGATGGCTATATAAATTACTACATTTCCCAGTGATCATCATTCTGTTCAGCATTAAAAAGACAAATTATGTATCTATTAGACTATTTTGTTCAGGCCAAGAAGGGTTGTGAAGCATAATTTAAAGAATTAGAAAATATGAAAACATAAGTTTGATATGATTTCTTGAGATATCAGGTTCCTCCAGATAATGTATACACCACTGTAACCTATTACAAGGCAGTCTTTCATAAGAAATTCTTAATTGAATTAAATATATTTCATATACTACCACAGTTGCTAGTCTCAATGATCTAATGTTAAGCCAGGCACAATGGCTCATGCCTGTGATACTAACACTTTGGGAGGCCAAGGCAGGTGGATCACTTGAGCTCAGGAGTTCAAGACAAGCCTTGGCAACAGTGGCAAAACTCCGTCTCTACAAAAAGTTATCTGGGCATGGTGGTGTGCACCCGTGGTCCCAGCTACTTGGGAGGCTAAGGTGGGAGGATTGCTTGAGTCTGGGAGGTCGAGGCTGGATAACAGAGTGAGAGTCTTTCTAAAAATAGTGATAGTAATAATAATAGTTTAATGTTGTTTCAAATATATATATTTACAAACTAACACCCTTCCCCTTGAGGCTATACCAACTGTAAATAGCCTGAATGTTAAGCTTCAGTGCATTGGAGTAATGAGAGAAATAATAAACTGTAGAAAAAACAGATTAATAATAAAATAATCATGTAAAAATAAATTATCTCTATATTGATGTTGTCACATGAAAGGAATGCAAGCAATGCTTAGAACAACTGTGATAAATCCTTAAATACATTGAACAATTAAGGTATATTGTTAAATTGTATGCATTAACTACAAACACAACACAGACTACATTTGTTTAGAAACTACTTCCTAGATCATGCTTTGGATTTTTTAATGAAGTAGAGTTTCATTTAAAAAGAATCATTTCCTGATTAAATTATTTACTGATGATGTAAATAAGCCAACAGTTAGTTCCACCTCAAAACTTAGCTCAAGTGGAATAAACCCAGTTTAAGAGTTGCCTTCAATTCACAATTGAATAAACATATATGTAACTAAAAATAGAATTACCTTTACATGTTCAAAAAACTAAAAATAGAATTACCTTTATATGTATAAATTGCATTTATTCAAAATTCAGTTTCTATTTTTAATTATCCATGATTATTTTTGTCCTAGAATTAGCAAAGAGAGCATAATATCCAAAAATGGATGATAGATCTCATATTACATTGAATTTATTTTGTGTTATGCTTACAATTTGATCTCCAAGCTATTTGTTATATTTAATAATTAAGAAATTTTTACTTCAACACAGGAATATCAGTGAGGGATTTAATATTTGCTGTAGTTTGCTGTGAAATTTGAGTGTTATATATTAGTCTTTCCATTAGCTAATTGCATATCTCCTCTTGTTATGCTTTTTTCCTCTACATGTAAATTCATTAGAAATATTCCCTGGGTAATAATGGAACAATAAGTAAAAATATTCAACATAGGTTATAATAATAAAATCAACTGTAGTGAGTTAAATAGTGTCCCCCCAAAATTTACATTCTCCCAGAACTTCAGAATCTGATCCTATTGAGGAAAAAGGTTTTTGCAGATGTAATTCGTTAAAAATCTAAAGATTCAACCATCCTGTATTTAGGTGAGCAATGGCTTGTGATTTTATAAGAGGAAGAACAGGGAGATTTGAATTCAGAGAGACAGGTGGACATAAAGAACACGGATCCAGAGAAAAGAAGGCCACACAAAGTTATAGGCAGAGATTGGAGTTACACTTTCACAAGTGAAGAAATGCCATGAGCCACCAGATGTTAGAAGAGTGGAGAAAAGATTATTCCACTGGACCTTTTTTTAAAAGGGAGTCTGGCTCTGTCGACATCATGATCAGACTTAAAGACTCCAGAGCTGTGAAATAATACATTTATGTTGTTTTAAGCCACTCAGTTTGTGATGCTTTCTTATAGCAGCCCTAGGAAACTAATTTAGCAAATGTAGCAGTACTTTTACAGTTATAAGAAATCTAGTTGTCAGTGAATGGGATTCAAAAGCTAAGTCATTTTCATTCATATTGACCCTTGAATATACATTTTTAAAAATTCCTTTTTGTTATTAATAATAAAATAGAAAAAATGTGGCACATATACACCAAGGAATATTATGCAGCAATTAAAAACGATGAGTTCATGTCTTTGTAGGAACATAGATGAACCTGGAGAACATCATTCTCAGCAAACTGACACAGGAACAGAAAATGAAATACCACATGTTCTCACTCCTACGGGGGTGATGAACAATGAGAACACATGGTCACAGGGAGGGGAGTACTACACATGGGGGTCTGTTGGGGGAATGGGGGGGCAGTGGGGGTGGGGAGTTGGAGATAGCATGGGGAGAAATGCCAGATATAGGTGAAGGGGAGGAAGGCAGCAAATCACACTGCCACGTGTGTACCTATGCAACTATCTTGCATGTTCTTCACATGTACCCCAAAACCTATAATGCAACATAAAAAAATAATAAAATGGCTGAGAATAGTTGCCAGGAAATTATGAGAGAATAAAATATAAATTAGAGTAAAATTATGAAGTGGGTAATAAAGCATTACTGGTTTGGATAATCTTTAAGGGCCAGAGTGTAAGATAAATTATTCTATGAATTTTCCAAAGTGCATACATTCTTTTTTCTTTTTCTTCAAAGCCTATACAATAAATCAACTCTTTGATTAAAAATCGTGAAAAATCTAACTTGAGAGACAGAATGAATGAATGTATTGATGCCATGGTTAGATGTCTCTGCATTCTAAACTAGTTTCTAGCAACACAGACATAGGCCAGATGCAAATCAAAGAATATGCTATCATTGAGGATTAAAGAAAATGTAATTACAGCTTGTATTAATCATCAAAAAACGGGATCTGAGATCTTAATTGCTGGTTCTTTTATTAATTATTTTATAGGCAATTCATTACATTTGTTTGGGTCTTGTTTTGTTGCCTATAAAACGAAGTTATCAATTTACCTCTAGAACTTTTCCCGTTTGAACACGTAAAGTTTCTATACAAAAAGTAGAAGATATTTAAAATCTGAAATTATTACAACCCATGCTTAAATGGTAAGATAGATTTTAAGCTCAAAGAAGAAATATATATTACTATATATATAGATAATATTTTGAAGGAGTGAGGAATGGGAGGTTGGCCAATGGGTACAAAATTTTACTGTTAGAAGGATTAAGTTCTGGTTGTATTACACAGTAGGGTACTATAGTTAACAGCAATATATGCTACATAGTCAACCCTCAGTAACTTTGGTTCTGCATCTTTCGATTCAACCAACAGAACATCAAATATATTCAGAAAATAGTGTATGGTCATGTCTGTACTGTACAAGTACAGACATTTTTCTTGTCATTATTCCCTTAAAAATACAGTTAAGAAAAACTATGTATATAGCATTTACATTGTATTAGGTGTTACAAGTAATCTCGGGATGTTTTAAAGTACAGAGGAGAATGTATGTAGATTATATACAAATAGTATCCCATTTTATATAAGAGATTTGAGCATCCATGGATTTTGGCATTCTTGGGGGTTACTGGAACCAGTCCCCCATGGATACCAAGTGATAACTGCATTTCAAAATTGCTAGGATAGAGGATTCTGAATGCTTCCACCGCAAAGAAAAGATAAATGTCTGAGTTGATAGATATGCTAATTACCTTAATTTTGATTATTACAGACTGTACACATTTTAAAATAAAATATCACATTGTATGCCATAAATATGTACAATTATTATGTCAGTTAAAAACAAAAATAAATTTTAAAAAACAAAGTCAATGTGCATATCTAATAAATTTCTGTCTTTAAGTACTTAGGTTAATAGAAGTTTAATTATAAATTACCAAAATTTAATATAGTACATTGCTATTCATATGTAAGATGGATCTCTGTACATTTTAGCAGCAAATAAGCAAAGAACTGTATTTCCCTGTAATTGAATACTAATGGCAATTATTTAAAAATAAAAACAATGGCAAGAAATCCAAATTCATTCACCAAAACTAATAGTGCCAGCTAATATCTACTTTTAAACCTCAGAAATATTCAATTCTTAGAAAAGAAGCTAAGCCATTGTCTAAATTTTAGGTAATTCTTGATCTACATTATCCATCATATTTAAAGAAGAAAGCCATTGGGTTCCACTTTGTTTTATAGAATCAATATACTTAAAAATAGGCATTCGTTTTTCCTTCCCATTTTAAAATTTTAAAAGTGTAAGCACTGAAAAATCTTATTCACATGAAAAGTCAGAAGTTTAAGTAGATGATTGATTGATTTATTGAGAGATGGACAGACAGATAGATAGATAGACAGATAACATAGTTCTTCTAACTCCTTCCAAGTTATTTGTGAAAAATCCCATAGTAAATTGTCATTAAGGTTTATTTTCAAAGATATACCAACCATACACTTGATTCACACTCCCATCATTCCTTTTGTAAACAAAAAAACAATTGAAAATCACTTTAATATTTCAAAGGAAGATAGAGAGGAAGAATGGAACAAGAGAACTATAAAACAATCAGAAAGCATTTTACAAATTGCCTAACTTAACATTCTCATATAGGATTTAGATATCTTGAATAACTTCAGTATCAAGAGTGTTCTACATATGACTGAATAATGACTGCATGTTATAGTTTTAAAATAATTTAAATCTACATATATGTATGTATATTAAAAATTAAATTTTAAGTGTCTTTTTTTGTCAGGATCTACATCACAACAATCCTGTGAGGTTGAAAAAAGCTAATCCTACCATCATTTGCTAGCCTTGAAACTTACTATCTGTGAGCTGAGAGACTGAATCACCTGACCAAAATTCTTTAGCCCTCCCCACCCCCAAGGCAGAGTTAAGGCTAAATCTTCTATTTCTTAATACAGAATGATTTTCACTGTAACATTTACTTTACAAAAAAAGAAAACTAAAAAAATCTATGAAAAAATTATTCTAGATGATATAAAAAGGCCTAACAATACTTTTGTAAATCAAGACTTTGATGGTATTTAGGTGAGTCTACCAATACAAGTTTCAATTGAAAACAGGTTTTGCTATTTTAGCCTAGACGACTTAAAGAAAACAATAAAACAATAATAGCTTTCAAGAATAAAAATAAAACATGTTTTAAGACACCTTTTACAAACTAAAATTAATGTTTTGATTCTCTTCCATGACCCTTAACTATTGATACAGAAAATGGATATCAGTAATACCAAAAACCGCTCATACTTACTAAGCACTTATACATTTTGAAGAAAAAATCTTAACATAACTTTTATAGAAGGCCCAAATATTTTCCTATTTTACTTTACAGATTAGGAAACTGAGGGAAGCAGAGATAGATTAAGTAACTTTCCTAAGCTTACAGCTCATAAATGTTATCCCCAAAACAAATGCAGTGTGACTATAGAGGTCTCTCAGGCTTTACCGCTATAAGAAACCACAATGCTTTGATATAGGATATATATTTTATAGTGAAGAGAATGGTGCAATTCTTTCATTCATTGATTCTATCATTTAATACTGGGGTAAAGAAGATGAAAAGAAGAAAGTTTTTGCCAAAGAGGAGCCTGTAAGCTTGAAATTATGACTTCCAATATTTATTTAATAGAACAGGCAATTTTCCCAGGTTTTTAAGTAAAAACAAACAAAAAATGCTTTTAGATATTTCTCTTTGTTACTATTGTAGCAAGTCACTCTAGATGCTACAATAAATTTTGATCTTGCCATTATCTTGACTATTATCTCAATAGAATAGGAATAAATGATGGAACTACCATATGGCAAAAAATAAAATGAAATAAAATAAAAGTCCAATTTTGAAAAGTATAGATTGCTCTGGACTTTGAGGAAATAATTCACTCGTATTTATGGAACCTTTCTAAAGGGGCTAGAACTTAAAAGTTGTTTGTCAAAGAGCTATAAATTTCTGGAAAGTAATACACATTTATAGGCAGAAATACAAGTATGGGATTTGTACATTGTTAGCATAAATATTTTTCACATAAACTTTTACAAAGCCTTCAGCCCATTCCTGGAAGCCTTCTCCAATTTTCTAAAAGCTGTATTTAAATATTCTTGGCTTCTCATGTTTGATTTAGGTCTGCAGGATGGCTATGTTTTAAGTCAATAACTTAACATAATGGAGCACAGTTTTGTATTTTGTAAGCCAGGTGCATAATTAAGTCTGTACATTGGCTCATCCACTTTGATCTTTCTCCACTGTCTTGTATGAACACTGCAAGACGCTGTGCGTCAACATCTGCCCATTAGTCCACAAAATCTGTCCTCCCATTTAATGAACCTTTTCGTCTTCTTAGTGTTGTTTCTGCCCTTAACTAAAACATTCTTGATTCCTATATACATAAACACTATGTATTCTGAAAACCATCACCTCCCTCTCTACATACAAATACAGTGATACACAAATATATTGGAATAAAAAAATAACAGAGGGGTTCCTTAAACCAGAGTGCTAGTAGTCTTCTGCTAGTTTGGGGTTGAAGAAAATTTTACAAAAGGAAAATTTCTTTAAAAGTATATCATTTAAGGTCATCTAAAAACTAGCATCTGAAAGATAAAAAACTCAGTCTCAGTTTTTCAGGAGTAATTGTTGTGGCTGCTTATGCTGATATGCATAAAAGATAATTTAAATATAGCTTTATAAGAACTGTTGTTTACTTAGAGAAGAATGGCTCTTTGTTGTATTCAGGAGAAAGCTGTTGCAGTTTAATCAAAATAAACAAGTCATGAGTTGAAGATAAATAACAGAGGTTCACTTAAAATGAACTAAAGGTATTAAATACCTTTAGATACCAAGCCAAAATGTATGAAAGTTTTCCTATCAATGACCATTGCATGCTACTAACACATCTAAAATATATACCATGAACAAACCTTTTTATTATTGTGTTGTATTTTGGTGGGAGCTGTATTTAGATTCAGGATAATACTTTTTGTTAATTTATCAAAATGTATGAAATACATACTCTTTATTATGGGTCTCGACTTTCATCTATGTGTTTGATATTCATAATCAAAATGTTTTAATGCCTTAACTTTATTTTTCTGAATAGTCTATCTAATTTCAAACAGCTGGTAATGACCCCTCAATAAATATTGACTGACCAAAGAAGACATCATTTAAAAGATGTATTCTCTGACGACAAGCCCACAACTACTATTATGTACATACAATGATACAATTAAAAATAAAACTTACAAAAATTCTAAAGTGCATCTACGAGATCATCAACAATAAAAGCAGACTTGTTTTTACTTTCTTGAGTTGAAAACTGAAGCAATTTACATTTGAACCATGAATGACTTGATACTGTAAGGGGAAGATTGCAGGAAAGAGTAAAACAAAACAAAAGAAAATAGACAAAAACTACAGAGTCAGGACTCAATTCATAACGGCTTTATAAACTGAAGGCAATACCATGAATTATTCCTGGACACAAATATACAATCATAGTCAGCTTGGGAGTATGGATATCACATTCAATGTATGGAAAATTTATTCCAGCATATGGAATGCCAATCTCTACTTGTGGAACTTTCTCCCCTCCTCTCTATCTTGTCTTCTGGAAGATCCTATGGGACAGAGTGTTTTGGGGGTTAACAAAGCAGTGGAAATCTTATACAGACTATAAGAGACTTTATTCCAACCAAACAAGCAAGTATAGACTGGGTCATAGGTCTAGGCCCCAAAGGAGAAACAAAGTGGCTGTAGTGTTTGAAGGCTAGAGCATTACAGATTCAAGAATATTCTAATATTTTACCTTTAGTAAATAATACTTAGTATGCTTCTATTGGATTATCAGTATCCTAGAAATAGCTTCTCTTTAAACCAGGGGTTAATCTGGTGTCTACAGAAGCACAAGGGCTGTGTGGATAGAATTTAGGGAATCCATTATATTGAATGGGGGAAAAAACCATTTCACTAAAGTCTAAATAAAATGTGTCTTTTTCTTTTTTCATGAATTATTCTCACCAATAGAAGTCAGTTAAATAGTATTATAATCATATTACAGTTGTGGACCTCTTAAAATATACTTTATAATGACTTCAAAATTGCTATAGTTATTAAATTTGTCAATAGATACTGGTTATGCAAAATATTAATGAAAGCATATGCATCCCTATATCACAAACTTAATATTTTCTAAATGTATTTAAATTTAAGTGGTTCCTTAAAATTCTATTATATTCTATGCATTTAATAATGTTATTCTGAGATGGCATATATATGCATCACCAGACTTCCAAAGATTTGCTGACTTTTAAAACATTCAGGACTCCTACTTTAAACCCCTTGAAAATCTATAAGAGTTTAAAAAAGACATAGGGTTGTGAGAAACAACATCTAACAACAGACTAGATATGGCCCTTAAGGCAAGATTTTGCTTAGTTTGAAATGCAAAATTTTGGCAATGATTTGAAATAATAGTGTTAATAATATATCAGAAATCCAAACTTTACTTTGTCTTCATTCATAAAATGTACATGTAACCAGGTATATCAGAGGCTTGTTAAGTGCTTACAAACATTAATTAATTGTGTAAGGGACTGAAGAAAGGAATGAAGTTGTGGGTTTTTCTCTTAAAATTTTAACTAGGAACGTTTTTACAAAAAGGTCAGCACATACCCAGTGGACTTATGCATACTTACAACACCATATATACATATTTATATCCAAGAATTTAATCCCACTACCATCCAAATGTCAATATCTGGGTACATTCACATGAATCATTTCTCAGGCAATACCTAAAGCCAGCTTCATCTGCATTTAATTTTCCCATATCCTTGGAAGTTTAAACTGAAAAATTGGCATTGAAATCTTAAACATTTACACATCAAATTCATACTTCAATTTTTTTTGTTATTTGAGACAGAATTTCACTCTTGTCACCCAGGCTGGAGTGAAATCACACAATCTTGGCTCACTGCAACCTCCACCTCCCGGGTTCACGTGATTCTTGTGCCTCAGCCTTCTGAGAAGCTGGGATTAGAGGCATGTGATACTATGCCCTAGTAACTATTGTATTTTTAATAGAGATGAGGTTTTGCCACGTTGGCCAGTCTGGTCTCGAACTCCTGACCTCAGGTGATCCACCCACCTCAGCCTTCCAAAGTGCTGGGATTACAGGTGTGAACCACCACACCTGACCTCGTATTTTAATTTTAAAATTCTATATTTAAAAAAATGATATTCTACTCTCTTTCACTGGAAATTTATCATAAAAATGACAATTAGGTTTAAGTGTTTTTTATTTATTTCTGTGCATATGTCATTTGAAGGTTATTCTCACAGAAGGACTTCTGTTCAATTTTGTTTTAGTAAAATTTTGCTTCAATCTTAGTGACCATGGGTATGACAGCACCCAGAGGAAATGACAGTAGTGCTTTGCCTGGCCAATAGCACTCAGAAAAATATTTCTAAAGTGTCAGTACAAAGCCCCGAAGAAGTTGGCCTAACATGGTTATAAGTGCCTTATCCTGTGTTTACTTGAAAACAGAGCCTGTGGTGAAAGATTACTGGGGAGTTTAAAAAAACAGAGAGCAAGAAAAGCGAGATGGAGAAATAGGGAGAGCAAATACTAAGGGTGCCCTAGAGCATCTGCCAATTCTTAAGAAGGTAAAAACAGAGAGATTAAGCAGAAAATTGTGGCTCAAATACTTCAGTAGGCAATAAGGCTGGATAAAAGAAAACTGACGTAAAGACCATTAAAGATGGACACTGTCTCAACTGGACTGGCTAAAACACAAGGGCCCAAGGTCCAGAGATGAGCAAACCTAGAAAAGTTAATACAATACAGCTTCAGCAAAATCTAAACCCAAAGCATGACAGATATAAAAATGGCTTTAAAAAGCACATTGTCACCTAATTGCTTAAAATCAAATATAAAAAGGAGACATTAAAGAGGGCTAATGAAAAGACAAGTTACCTTCAAACCAAAAATAATTAGACTCAAAGTTGATTTTCAGCAGAATATATGAAAGCCTGAAAACAATGAAATGCTAGTTTTAAAATTTTTTTAATTTAAAATTTTTGTGGGTACATAGTAGATATATATATGGTACATGAGATTGTTGTGGCTTTTGTACTTTGGCAAGCAGGAGGGAGTGGCGCCAGTGGCCTCCCATATTTTGGCGAGTGAGAGGGAGGGTTACAGATCTTTTATTCCCACTGCCTTTAGCTTAGCGAACAGGAAGGTTATAGCTCTTTTCCTCTTGCCACGGGCAGCTCAGTGTTTTCGGGGTTCTTGTCCCACCACAAAAGGAATAAGGTACGTGGACACCATAAGACAGAGAAGAATTTTACTGACCAACAGAAGGAAAGTTATCAGCTGCGAGATAAGCCCCTGAAAGCAGGTAGACGTCTGTGAGGCTGAGTCTGGGGTTTTGAGCACTAGCACTTACCTGAAAGTTGCAGTATTTACAGCCTAGACTGCCTTTTAAGTTTACTTAGAGACCGAGAGTATTTTAGCCCTTGATGGTGAGGTTTGCGGGAACTCAAGTTCTGATCACTAAAATCACCCATTCCCCTCTGCCTCGGGCTGGTTTAAACACTCGCTGCATCGGCAAGGCATCAGGTGCGTTTGGTGTGGTTTTCCTTTCTGCTCTAATAGGACAACACTGAGTTCAGTGTTTTACAATTGTTGGGCTCTGCCACTACCAGCATCCAGATATGTTCTCAGTGTATCCCACTGCTGCTATGGGTGGGGAAGAGGTGTCATCAGCAATTGAAGATTGTTTTCACTATTTTTTTTTTAGCACCTCTTTTAGGGATACAAAGTTAAAATCAGGTACTATGAACACTCAACTAATTTTTGGTTCTTATGAAGGTATTTTTTGTGTGTAGATAGTTGTTAACTTAGTGTCTTTGTTGGGGGAAGGATAGGTGGAGGCTTCTATTCCACCATCTTGCTCTGCTTCTCCTCAGGCATCTGGAATGGTATTTTTAAAACAAAATATAGTTTTTACATTTATAAAAGTTTTGAGGTAAAAAGAAAAGTACAGAGAAGTGCTCCTAGAGTATACTATCATTTCTGAGAAAGAAAGGTTTGTGTATTTCTGTATCATCTGTATAGATATAGAATAAATTTTAAATATATATATGAAACATATGTATATGTTTGAAAAATTATTTCTGTGTTTTTGAGAGAAAATATAAGGCACTGTTAATGACATTTGCCTTATAGAAAGGAACTCAGGAATGAAAAGAAAACATTGTACAGCTATTGTATCTTTTGAATCTAATTCCCTGTGTGTGTGTGTGTGTGTGTGTGTGAAGTGAGTAAAGCTTTAAAATCATGAAAAACAAAATAAAATACAAAATATGGAAAACAAAAAAGTGATTATAAAACCAAGCAATGGCAAGAATGTATGATACAATAACAGTCAGATTTTAATGTGTATGTGTATATGTGCATGCTCAATGGGATGTTTAGAATCTATCTTTAATAGTTGGTCTGAAATTTTCTGAGAGGTGGTGTTTTGAGCAAGTCACTGCTCAATTCACATGGGAACTCAAAAGGCAATGGTAAGTACTGTCACAAAGAAAATCTTAGCTAAGCCTAGAGACAATGTGTGTAGAATTCAGCAATTTTCAAACCTAACCCTCCCATTCTTCTTGTGAATTCATTAAAAAGGTAGCTGATAACAGTCAATATACAAAAGTCAATCATTCTTATATACATCAACAATGAGAAAGTGGAAATTTGAATTTTAAAACACAAAATCACTTACATTAATACCCAAAAAAGAAATATTTAGGTATAAATCCGACAAAATATGTATAGCACCTAAACAAGGGAAACTATAAGAAGGTGAAACTTATGAACAAAATCAAAGAACTAATTAAGTAGACAGATATTTCATGTTCATAGATAGAAAGACTCAATATTGTCAAGATGTCAGTTTTTTCCAAATTGATCTAGAGATTCAATGCAATCCCCATCAAAATCCCAGCAAGTTATTTTGTGGGTACTAACAAATTGATCCTAAAGCTTACAGAGAAGCAAAAGATTCAGAATTACCAACATAATATTGAAGGAGAAGAGCAAAGTCAGAGAACTGAAACTATACAATTTCAAGAATTATTATAAAGTGATATAGTAATCTTGATTAGTAATATAGTAATCTTGATTATTATAGTAACCAAGATAGTGTGGTATTGGAAAAAATACACAAATAGATTAACACAACAGAATAGAGAGCTCAGAATTAGACTCACAAGAATATAGTCAACTAATCTCTGACAAAGCAGCAAAGACAATATAATGGAGAAAAAATAGTTTTTCAATGAATGGTGCTGGAGCAACTACACATCCACATGCAAAAAACTAACAGAGAACTTACACCCTTCATAAAAACTAACTTAAAATGGAGTATAAACCTAAATGTAAAATGCAGAACTGTAAAACTCCTAGAAGGTAACATAAGATAAATTCTAGATTATCTAGGATTTGGCAGTAACTTTTTAAATATGACAAGGGCATATATAAAAAATATTTTCATGAAAGAAATAATAAGATGTACTTCATTAAAACTAACCATGTCTGCTCTATAAAAGACACCATCAAGTGAATAAAAAGAGAAGCCACCGAGTGGGAGAAAATACTTGCAAAAGCTGTATCTGATGAAGCACTATTATCTAAAACACACAAAGAACTATTAAAACTCAACAATAAAAAAGATTTAAAAATTGGTCAAAGACCTTAACAGACACCTCATCAAAGATGTTATACAGAGAGCAAATAAGTATAGTAAAACATATTCCACATCATGTATCATCAGATAAATGCAAATTAAAATGACAGTGATATACCACTACACAACTATTAGAATGGCCAAAATCCAGAACACTGATGGCCCCAAATGTTTCCAAGGATGTGAAACAATAGGAACTTTCATTCTTTGCTGCTAGAAATGCAAAGTGGTACAGCCACTTTGAAAGACAATATGATGGCTTCTTACAAAACTAAACATATCCCTATGATATGATCCGGCAATCAGGCTTCTTGGTATTTAGCCAGAGGAATTGAAAACTTAGGTCCAACATAAAAACTTGTCCCAAGATGTTTATAACAACTTATTCATAATTGTTCTCATTAAGTGATAAAAAGAAATGAGCTACTAAGCCATGAAAAGACACAGAGGAAACTTAAATGCCTTTTACTAAGTGAAAGAAGGCCATCTAAAATGGCTACATACTGTATGATTCCAACTATATGACATTGTGGAAAAGGCAAAAATATGAAGACAATAAAAAGATCAGTGGTTTTCAGGGGTTGGCAGGAGGGTTGAATAGGAAGAGCACAGAGGATTTTGGGGGCAGTTAAACTACTCTGTATGACACTACAGTGGTGGATAACTGTCATTATGTTTGTCCACACCTATAAAATGTAACCCTAAAGTAAACTATGAATTGAGTGATTATAATGTGTCCATATAGGTTCATCAATTGTAACAAATACACAACTTTGGAGGATGTTCATAATGGGGTAGGCTATGCATGTGTTGGGGCAGTGGTTATATGAGAAATCTTTGTACATTCTCAATTTTGCTGTGAACCAAAAAAAATTGTTCTTAAAAATATACTCTATTTTTTTAAGTAGCTCATAAACTATGCCCTCCCCTGGGCATAGTTCTATGTTCTATGTGTTCAGTGGCCTCAGGGCATCCTAAAATTTGTATTAATAGTTTGAGTTATTTTAGCAGTAATTTCCAAACTCTTGCAAATTTACACTAAGAATGGCATACTGGGAGATGCTGAGATTTCACATAGCGTTTCCTCATTTTCTATGCACTCTTCAACCTTCTTTCTCATTTTTTTCTGTGTTAGTTGAGGTTGGTTTGGTACTTTTCTAATTGCCAATTCCTTTTGCTATTCCTTTATAATTAGATACTAAAGTCTAAAGATAAACTAGAAATAGCTGAAAACAGCAAAATTATAAGTGGCCATTCTCAGGACTGAATTTCGAGGATGAATTTCTCTAGTTTGGGCATATGGAAGAAAGAGAGTTCAGATGTTAGACCTGCTCCCCATGAATGATATTATGCCTTAGTTTTCACTTTTAAAACTGTTTTCTGTGGCAACAAATTCAAGGATTTAAGACACTAAACAGAGAACCTGGTCAAGTTGTTTCTGGCAATCGAGCCAATAGCTATGAAATAAGAGGCTTAAAAAAGAAAAAACATCATCACTAACAAGCTGGATGTCCACTCAGAGACCCAGTCTGAAAGTCAGCAATTACAAAGACGACAGGTGGGTAAATCCATAAAGATGGAAAGAAACCAGTGAAAAAAGGCTGAAAATACACAAAATCAGAGTGTCTCTCCTCCTACAGGGGAATCACAGCTCCTCATCAGCAATGGAACAAGTCCTGATGGAGAATGAGTGTGATGAATTGACAGAATCAGGCTTCAGAAGGTGGATAATAAGAAACTTCTGTGAGCTAAAAGAAAATGTTCTGACCCAATGCAAAGAAACTAACAACCTTGAAAAAAGATTTGACGAAATGCTAATGAGAATAGATAAGTTAAAGAGGAATATAAGTGAATTAATAGAGCTGAAAAACACAATACAAGAACTTCATGAAGTATGCACAAGTTTTAAAAGTCGAATTTATCAAACAGAAGAAAGAATATCAGAGGTCGAAGACAAACTTGATGAAATAAAATGAGAAGACAAGGTTAGAAAAAAGGATAAAAAGGAATGAGCAAAGTCTCCAAGAAATATGGGACTATGTGAAAAGACCTAATCTACATTTGATAGGTGTACCTGAATGTGACGAAGAGAATGAATTCAAGCTGAAAAATATTCTTCAGGATATTACCCAGGAAAACTTTCCCAACCTAGCAAGGCAGGACAATACTCAACTCCAGGTAATACAGAGAACACCACAAAGATATTCCTCAAGAAGAGCAACCCCAAGGCACATAATTGTTAGATTCACCAGGGTTGAAATGAAGGAGAAAATACTAAGGGCAGCCAGAGACAAAGGTCAGGTTACCCACAAAGGGAAGCCTATTAGACTTACAGCAGATCTCTCAGCAGAAACCCTACAAGCCAGAATAGAGTGGGGGGGCCAATATTCAACATCCTTAAAGAAAATAACTTTCAACCCAGAATTTCATATCCACCCAAACTAAGCTTCATAAGTGAAGGAAAAATAAAATTTTTGCAAACAAGCAAGTACTTCGAGATTTCATCACCACCAGGCCTGCTTTACAAGAGCTTCTGAAAGAAGCATTACATATAGAAAAGAAAAACTAGTATCAGCCATTCCAGAAATATACCAAAAGGTAAAGAGCATCACCATAATGAAGAATTTACATGAACTAATGGGCAAAACAGCCAGCCAGCATTAAATGGCAGTATTAAATTCATATATATCAATATCAATCCCAAATTTAAATGGACTAAATGCCCCAATCAAAAGACACAGAAAGGCAAATTGGATAAAAAGCCAAAACCCATCAGTATGCTGCATCCAGACTCATCTCACATGCAAGGATACACAAAGACTCAAAGGGATGGAGGAAGATTTACCAACCACATGGAGAGCCAAAAAAAAAAAAAACAGCAGGAGTTGTAATTCTCCTCTCTGATAAAATAGACTTTAAAGTAACAAAGACCAAAAGAGACAAAGAAGGACATTACATAATGGTAAAAGGATCAATGCAACAAGCAGAGCTAACGATCCTAAATATATACATAACCAATACAGGAGCACCCAGATACATAAGGCAAGTTCTTAATGACTTAAAAAGATACTTAGGCTCCCACATAATAATAGTGGGAGACTTTAACACTACATTGTCAACATTAGACAGATCAATGAGACAGAAAATTAACAAGGATATCCAGGACTTGAACTCAGACCTGAAATAAGTAAACTTAATAAACATTTACAGAACTCTCCACCCCAAATCTACAAAACATACATTTTTCTCAGTATTACATCACACCTATTCTAATGGTGACCACAAAATTGGAAGTAAATCACTCCTCAGTAATTGCATAGCATTTCACAGGTTTAAATAAAATATCAGTTGGCTGCTTGTTTGTTATTTTCCTCCCTTACTCCTTCCTGTCTCCATTGTTAAGCACATTTATTGGCATGAAAGAGGTTTTTAATATCCATTTTTAGACTGCATTCTAGCCTGGGCAATAGAGCAAGATTCCTGTTCTCTCTCCCTCTTGGTCTTCCTCTTGCTTTCTCTCTTTTATTCTTTTTTTCTGTCTTTTTCTTTTTCTTTCTTTTCTTTTTTTTCTCAAAAACAAAAAGAGATCCTTAGAACTTCTGCTGGAGTAATTGAGTCTTAGTTTCTTCCCACTCTTGTGAAATTTAAACACAAACCATTAAATCTCCTGGATGGAGAGAGATGGGAGGGGGGCATGGAACTGGGAAATTCTTGCCATTAAAACTACAACCCCTTATGGACCCGGAAAGAGAACACATTCCCTCATTACTATTGTAGCAGAAGAAGCCTATGTTTATCTGATACTCTTCAGCTATTTTAGGAGAATGGGTATTCTTGCCTTGTGACCTCTGAGGTTTTCCAGTGAGTGTACTTCTCATCCTATTTTTTGTTATCAAATAGCTAGGAGGTTGGGAGGATAAACGAATGGCCTTTAGCTGAAAGTCATAAGGGAATTTTCCCCAGGTTGCCAGCCCCTGATAATACAGATTTAAAGAATTAATTCTGATAATTTCTGGTGTTTGTGAAGCCTCCATTCTGGGGGAAAAAAACTTGTCAAGTGTCAGTAATTAGAGAAAGCCATTCCTGCAGAGTTTGTGATAGCCTTCTGGAGTTTCTCTGACCTTTCTCTTCAAGTTAAGGGTCAGCAGAGGCAGAGCCATTAGGCAGTTAAAAAACATTTTCACATTACATTGTGGACCACACAACTGCAATATTAGGCTGCTAAAAATCATAAGGATTGCAAAATGTCCTCCTACCTTGCCTAGCAAGAACAGAATTGTAAACTGAAATACCTGATAGTTTTCAAGGTGACATGCCGTTTTCCAATCTTGATGCCCTGTTTGTGCTTGGTAGTCGTCAAAGCAATGTAATTAAAGTATCATTTTATCACTTCACCTTTTAGGATCCAATTTATCCAGTACACTTTGGAAATCAGTTGTTTGAAGCTCAAATCTTTTACAACTCTCAGATAGAACAGATGGCACAGCCATATTAGCAGTGACACTATATATACACAGCAAGTGAACTGGCGCTATTATCTGGTTAAGTGGCTGTCAGCATTTCCATTACAAACCCAGCTTTCAAGGGTCTATAATTCAGATACTTTAAATAACATCTGGCTGAAACTTGGTGTATAGAAATGATGAGTGTTGAGTAAAAATTAGTATAATTTTGTGAATGCATGAATACTTCTGGAAGACTCAGCTTGATCAATTGGGTCCTTTTTTAGCAATGACTTCCACTAATCAGAATATTTTGAGGTTGTAAGCACATGCCATTCATTTATTCAGTCAGTTAGTCAGTCATCAAATATTTATTTCACATTTACCATGTGCCAGGCCCTATTCTAAATGGTGGAGATACAATGAAGAACACGCAGAGTTCTCTCTCCTTGTAGGGTTTTTGTATTTATGAAGAAAATTTAAAAATCAGCAAATAAATACACAAACAAATCTCAAGCCAGTATGTACAGTTAAACATTATGGTATGTTTCATAAAATATTCTCCATATTTTAAATAGTATATCTTGATCTTTGTAATCATATTTTCATTCCACTGTCAAAAAGGTGGCCATATATACTTTAATATTTACATTGTGTCAATCATAGTTAGAAAAAATAAATGCAAAGCTCAGCCAATGTTATCTTTAAGTGTCCTAGTAGGACAAAAATTTTCTAATTTGACATCACAACTTTTGAATGGACAAAAAGATACAAAAAATATGGAAATTGAGCTTTCTAAATAAATCATTCCAGTATTAAGGTAACCACTGCTTTATTGCTAGTATAGAAAGGAATAGTAGAGATTTGCAGGTCTTGAGTCTTGTACAATTTTGGGAGCCCTCCCCTTTAAGAAAGCGTATCTTAATTAACAAAAACATAAATATAGAAGTTAATATTTAAAATTAGAAAGAGAATAACAATTACAAATTTTAAAAGTCTCCCATATATTGCAACATCAAGAGCTCATCCCCTAGGGAAAAGCCCATGCAAGTGACAGTCTCTGAACATTTATTTACCTTTCTGGCCTTCAGAGTAAATTGATTTGCTTCTGTTTAGAGGAAACATGTTGAGCCAAGTTCACTACCATTAATTGTAAAACCAGGGAATCTCGAAAAGTTAGATACAAATTTGAAAGAAAGTAGAAGAGTTGAAAAACACTGACTGAATTTTAATAAATGAGAAACAAACATTTGAGTAACCAAGTAGAGATTAGAAGAAATAATATTCGTAAATTCTGTTTGGTGCCTAAGATTTTTTCCTTTAAAATTTGACATCATTGTCTAAAACTTCTCATTTTTAAGGCTGTTTTCTCTCTACTTGATAAATTAAATTCATGTAGCAAAAAAACTGTCCATTCCAGCAGAGGTGACTGGCTGGTACACTTAAAAGAGGAATCCTGGCTGGGCGTGGTGGCTCATACCTGTAATCTCAGCACTTTGGGAGGCTGAGGCTGGCAGATCATGAGGTCAGGAGATCGAGACCATCCTGACTAACACAGTGAAACCCTATCTCTACTAAAAATATGAAAACTTAGCCAGGCGTGGTGGCACATGCCTGTAATCCTAGCTATTCAGGAGGCTGAGGCAGGAGAATCGCTTGAACCTGGGAAGCAGAGGTTGCATTGAGATTGTGCCACTGCACTCCAGCCTGGGTGACAGAGTGAGACTCCATCAAAAAAGAAAAAAAAAAGAGGAATCCTAAGGCATATTTTGACTTGGTTTAAAAAAAAAAGCATTATAATCAGGTGAAAGTGATGTGCATATGAGCAATGAGTAAACATGATTAGCTCACAAATTTTACTTGCTAAGGATCAGTCTATAAAGGAGGAGAGACTCAGGAGGGTTCAAATCCATGTTTTCACACTTACTAGATGAGGATCCTGAGGTAAGTTATAATCTCTCTTTAAATTTTAGTTGTTTCATCTACAAAATTTCAGTAATAATATTCCACTGTAAGGAGATTTTCAGTCTTAAATGGGATTTTCATATCTAGAGAACCTAGTACTTAGTAAGCAGTCAATAAATATTAGCTTCATCCCTATCCACACCTGCAAGTAGTTGTAAATTCTGAACTTCTGTGGTAAAGCAAACTATGTTGTACATAACTAACAAGCTTCTTTCTGATAACATGCAAGCTTCTTTCTGATCACAATCTTCTTCCTGGTAGAATCCAGCCACCACAGAGTGAGGTCTACTATGGCACTTTGTCTCAGCACTGCATGACAACGTCCTGTATTATAAGAGCTAGTAGGCACTTACTCCATTCGCCTTTTCTAAAACAGAAGCAGGCATCTCTGTGCATTATAGAATTATTTATCATGCATAACATCCTGTAGGTATAATGATCACAGTTCCTTTGTTCAAAGATACCCCATTAGCCAGCCAATTATGTTGGTGATCTGTTAGCCTCCTTTACAGCCCAAATGCTCCCTGCTCTCTAATTCGTATGAACCTTTAAGAATGCCATATGTTCAAATTGCTTCACTCCATATTTATTTCCTTTCCCACTATTATCCCCATCTGTGTAACTGCATGCTTTGGGGAATGGATGCTTGGCTTTTCATTGGTTTTAAATCCAAGTTAGTGCCTGGTTTATTTACATGTGTTTTATTTAATTGCTTTCTTCGGGTATTTAATTTGTTTCATGTTTACTTGACAAAAAATCTTGGTTAAAAACAGTCTGTACTGAGAGAATATGAAGTTTCCAAGCCATCCATCTTACTCTAAGTTTGCAATTCTAAGGATATGGTCATTTATATCTCAGTGTGGTTGAAGAAAACCATCTCCCCTTTCATGCTGCAGAATAGTTCTCATAATCTTCATTTCCTACAATAATATCATCTTTCTTTAATTTGTGCCATTTATCTTAGGTGAAGAACAGACTTAAAGCACCCAAATAATGGCTACATGACTGGTGATGGAGTGTTAACCAAGTGATGTAGTTGTTATTGCAACACTGAAAGGTTATAATAAACCTTGGGAATATCTGATTAACTTCATACTTTCATTAATATCAGCACTCTCCGTATTTGCTTTAAGATTGATTTTGACTCTCTCTTTAAATGCTGAAACATCCACATTATCTGTATATGCTCCTGAAGAACTGGCTGATATACATGGTAAAGATAGTATTATTTAAATGATCACATTGCTTTGGACCAATGTGATATTTTTGGTTAAGGGTCTTCTAAAATGGTCTGTCAGGAGAACTTTTTGTCATTGTTTTTCCACAAAAGACACAGTTTAATAGAATACTTTAACCCCTGTCCCTACTTTTTGAAAACGAGTAAATGATTCTATGAATGATATAGGATTATCCTTCTGCAGTACATAGCAAGTAATAAGAAATTGTGAATCATATGGTAAAGCTATTTGGGTCAAGCTTCTTCCTGTTTAGAGGCAAAAGCTTTGCTATATATTTCAGAATACACAATTTCTAAGAGCAGAATATGGAGAACTTCAGAAAGCCATTCTAAAAATTGAACACAGACGTTAGCTTACTTTATGAGTTCCCTTATTAGGGGATAGATGTGAGGTTTATAGAAGAATTATTATTTTAGCTATCCTTCTCAAATTGGAGCTCTGAAGGTATATCTCAGGGAATGCCAAATGGATAAAAAGTTCAAGATAAGTATGATGCAGCTTCTGTCAGTTCCATTCTACTTAAAGCTATGAAGAGAAGAAAATCAGTTAACTTAATTGCAAATAGTTTTATGGTTATTTTAAATTAAAACATATATATATATATATATATATATATATATAGAGAGAGAGAGAGAGAGAGAGAGAGAGAGAGAGATGTACTATTGAATAAAAGTCTTTTTGATAAGACATATGACTTCAAAATTATTCCATTCTGCTGGTGAGCTCTTCTGTATAATAACGCTTTGCTGCCAGAGGAACATAGCTATTCCCTTCTGTCACTAATGTTACCTTGGCAGAAATGTTTTATACAGCATAACCTTGTATAATTTGAAGAGTTATTTTATTGTTTCTCCTAGAAAGGCCTATTCAGAAGGGTTTTTGAGACACCAACATTTTTGACCATAAAGAAATATTTGTTAATTCATATCCACACACACGCACACACACACACACGCACATTTAAGAAGAGAAATTGGGGAAACAACCATAGAGATCATACGCTTTCTGTTCACATCTGATCATTGCGTGAATGTTCGTAAATAATGGGCAGCCAGTGATCGTGACACAGATATATCAAGGCAAATGGACATCGATTCATGCATCTTACATTTTTATACTTACTGTATTCGAACCACATACTCAAACTGAGGTGAGACTAACTCATCATCTCTTTACTTTTTAATATAATGAGAGAATGAGTAATTGGTATCTGAATTGAGGTAATTCTGAAATAATGTCATGCATGGGTATTCATAAAATACTTAGGTTGGATTAAGAAGCTGAATACATAATTCAGGTTATGAGTACTATTTTATAAAATACTTTGTTTTTCTGGTTATATAAACTTACTGTGAGTACCATAGCATAATATTATTACAGAAAAATCCCCATTCATTGGAACCTCAGTTGTTGGAAATTAATGATAATTTGAATTATGCTCTATGAAATTGAGCTGGGCCTCTGTACTATTTATCAAGATAGTAAAATCAAACTGCAAGTGTTCAGAATAACTGACTTCTATAAGGGAAGAATCATAGTGTATTGGCATAGTGTCAAATAAGAAACACACACTAATTGCTCTGTTTATTTTGTCCAACAATATAATTACTTGGCAGTAATATGAAAGTTTGTTTCTTATGTGTATAAGCTGGGGATATATTATATTTCTAACAGTGGTTATTTGTATTAATTTAAACATTTATCTAATTCACAATTTCATTTTTTAATTTACCTAAGATGTGTATGTCACTTTTATCAAGATATTCTGACATCTAAATCCATTCATAAGAGTTTTGCAGTCATTGGTATCTACCATTACTGTATAGCCTTTTGAACTGAACATATATGTACAGGAAGTTGTAGCTTGCCTGTTGTCAGTGTACACTTGCATATAATTTTGACTAACAAAAGAAAACTAGAAAGGCAAAAATACATTTCCCAGACACTATTTTTATTTGTATTTCTTTTTTAGGGACGACAGATGTGAATGACTTTTCTTAAAAGCTTTGCCATTGGCACACACACTATACATTATCTTTTTCTATTCTTTCTGCCTCCCTCCCTTTTCTATCTAGTTTAAAAGAAAAATTACTTTAAATATATAGTAATGAAAAATAAATCAATGAATAGCTGAATAAAACAATTACTTAAGATGCTTAGGAAAAAAAGAAAATCCCAATAACCTGCTTTGCTACGCTGGATCAGCACAGCAACATACAGTTCCAAGTCTCCTATAGAGGGAGCTGCTGCACTATTGAACACTGAAGACCTGGCCTTCAGTTAGATGTGGACAATTTTAAGTCTATTTTACCTAAATATAAAAGAAATACTAAGGGCTTATTAACATGTCACTGTAGAACAAAATTTTGTTTTCTTTCTCTGCAGTATCACAGATGTCAACCGAATGTGTCTAATGAAATTGATACTACAATCTGTTGGTAAAGCACAGTATTTGGTTTGTTTTTGGAAAAACATAGACCAGGTGTCAAGGCAATATATTAAATGTGGGTTGCATCATACACAAAAATATAGAAAACTTTACAATTCAAAGGAGTTAGGTACAAAGGGAGTTAGGTACAAAGGAGTACCTAGCCCCACCCATTCTCCTACACTAATGACAGAGAACATATCACAAAACAATGCACATTTTAATAAATTTATGTCAAAACTTAATGACTGATACTTGGCAATGGGGTTTTGTAACAAATTATTGAGCCATCATGGAGGAGAGAGAGGAAGCAATTAAGATGATATTTGTCAACTCTTTTATATGCTGAGAAGCATCAAGATATAACTTGCTAAACTTAATTAAATTCTGATGGAAACCTCAGTGTCTTTATTGCCTAACTCTTATCTGAGGGTATTGAATACTAATTATTTGCAGTTATTGTTTTCAAGATAATCAAACACGGTAAGTGGAAATATAAGTTATTGGGAAAGAAATAGTTTAAAATATTAAAAGACAATAATGTTATTGATGAACTAAAATAAAATAATATGAAAATTTGACAAAGTTTCTAGTGTTAAAAAAAGTATTAGTCAATAAGGACATTTAAAATTCAGCAAAGTTGTGCTTAAGCAATAAAATTATATCTTGTGTAAAATTAAGCATTTAAATTGAAAACATGGTATATTTTAATGGTGGAATTTATAGAAATTGCTTTGTTGTTTGCTTTCTCTATCAAAAAATTATAAATTTTTTAGTGGATTTCATATTTGAGTTCAAGAAATGTATTCAATTTTATGATCACATTTTGAGATCATAGAGCCAGTTACATTATACAAGTTTAAATATTTATAATGCTTTACACCTGGCTGATTTATACAGACCATGAACAGACCATTTACAATATTTCTCTGAAGCTTTCTTTTCCCTTTATAGTCACTAAAATTCAATGCTGAATCAAGCTTGTAAATTATCTAAATTAATGGTTAGTACAGTTACTAGAGCCCTTTCTACATGCTAAAATCTTAATTATAACTTTTGTAATGCATAAATTGAGAGAGTGAAAGGCTAACAGTTTTTTGTCCCAAACCAGTTTTTAATCATTCTGAAATTTACTATATTGATGATAAAAAACAATCAATTTGCAAGAAGAGATATGCAAAACTCAGTGACCTTTATTCCTGTAGCCACATAGGGAACTCGGTAAAGTGATAAGGAAAATGAGGAAAGGAGTTCTGAGAGGACTTCACAATGGTAGTAAACATTGAAGTATACTATATAAGTACAAATATAAGTCAATCCTCCATTATCTCAATGAGAAACACACACACATATTCATACATTCATGTATAAGTATTTCAATTAAAATATAAAACCTTAAAAATAGAAAAGTCAAATATTTATATTTTAATTTTATTCAGTTACATATATTTAAGTATCATAAATTTCATAATTTTGAGATATTTCTGTGTTCCACTCACATTTAATGACATAATTATCTTAAAATACTTCAACTCTAACACTAATGTCCTCTCATCTCCTTGATACCTTTTCTGTATCCTCCAACACAATTTTCTAAAGTACATATTCACCATTTCAATCTAAGTTATTTGAGACACAACACATTTTTTAATCTATTGAAAATAAATATCTTTATTGAAGGTGTTCTATTTGAATATTATGGAGAAAAAAACATTTTTCATTGGTATATATTTGTGATTTATACAAAGTAACTTCTTCCAACAATACTTTCCAAAGTAATCTTGGAGAGACTTGTTTTCAGTGACATTTTCCAACTTAAATACTGATGCATGAGAACTAGCTTCTAATTTGTTTGCAGTGTAGTGGGGGTGGGGGGGGGTAGGGGAACTGCTAAGTCAGCATTCTCTAAAGTTAAGGAGTACTGTAAAATATTTGTAGTCTAAAAGTTTTGAGTTGTGTTAATTTAAGCTTTTTCGAAACTTTATTTGCTGATATACAGTGTGAATGTTCAGGAAGAAGATATAGTAAGTAATATTTCTTTTTTTAAAATCACATAACTTTTTTTGGTTTTCTTGTGGAGCATATTTAAAGAGTGAGGCTTTGTGGCACATGTTGCAAAACAGCAAGCTGCACTTTACTACTGGGAATACAAGCACTGTAAAATATAAAGAGTGCAGTGACAGGACATAAAACTGGAAAGGTCCTTGGGGCTTTTGTACACCATGTTAAGGATTTGCAACTGTGTAGAGTTGGCATTTAGGTATAGGGGGCAGTGGGAGTAGGACTGACAAGAGGTATGTGATATATTCCAAAATCCTAGCCTGTAGTCACATTCAAATGCTATTTAGGAGTTAGATTAAAGAGGATTAGGTTGAGTAATCTGTCAGAAACATACACCTAAATCTATCAAGTATGAATCCATTCAACATTTCATCAAAAAATTATTTATATATTTTGGCATGAACTAGCAGAATGTCTTACTTTTAAATATTCACACAATGCAATTGCCATTCTGGACTCACAAATGAAGCCATTTGCTATTCACTGGCATTCTGTGATTCTTTAAATAAGTATATATACATTCTAATATTGATGGCTGGCCTTTGAAAAGCAGTTTTTTCCCTTGCATTTCGGGAAGACTTAATGTGAACTTAAAAAAAGTTCTCCAGCTAAATTTGTTTAAGCAGATTAAGAAAATGCTCTGCTGATAAATGCAAAGTTGCAGTATGGAGTATTTAGTCCTTGAGAGGAGTCAAAGCAGAAGTAAGGGCTAGTGTTTCTATTTTGGGGAGAGTGGCTTTTCATCTGCTTAAGTTCTGAGAATGCATAAACTATTGGCAGTACCTTTACCCCTTTCTTTTACTCTTCTGTTTTCCTCTCACATATTTTTAAGTTCCTCTCTTTACTCATTTTCAAATCCAAGGTTCAGGTGCGAGGGAAATGAGATGTCACAGTAATGAAAGACATTTCTACATTTCTAATCTAACTGCCCCAGGACTCAAATGATTTTCTTTGTTCAATTGTCTACATTACAGTCACTAATTTTGTGCCATTAATTTCATTCTGTCTTATAGCCTCATCACTCTATTGAAATTGCTCTTGTAAAGGTCAAGTTGACAAAATCAGATAGACACTTCTCTGACCTTAACAGTGAAGCAATATTAAGTTGCTTAAATATACTGGTTTCCATGACATTATGCAATAGTGCTTTTCCTTGAACCTAGCTGGTCACTTCATCGCAATTTCTGTGGGGCTGGTTCCAACTTCTTTAAATATTATTCAAAATCTTTACCACTCCCAGTAGCTTTACCTTCCAAGATTTATACTTATAGATCTCTTTTGATGTATCTCTCTCTTTGATGGTTTCTTAATAATCAGGAACTTCAACTGAGGTTTGAGTCCTCTACCTGACTTCCTGCCTTCTGACATATCCCTATTTTGATGTTTAGTACAGGCATGCACAATTTGTACATAATTTTGCATGAACTATTTTTGGTAAGTGCAGTTTTGTACAGTTTGATGTCTACTATCATTCCTACATTTATGTCTCTATGGGGAACAAACCTCTCGTATTTGTTTTGGACAATTTTGCTATGGTTTACAAATTACACTTTAACAAACTTTGTCACATAGTATGGCAAAAATATTGAGGATATAATTTGGGTGGGAAATAGAAATGGTTTGTAGGAAGGCATATTCTGGCTTCTTCCTCTTCATTTCCTTATGAGTTTCCCACATAATGGGCTCAGGGGCCTTATTTTCAAAATTTATATATCCTGTGAGGGTCATTAGCTTTACAAAGTGGTCTTGTGGCTTTGTCTTTAAGACACAAACAATAAATTAATGCATCTGAAGTTCAAGAGTTTTTCCAGTTATCAATTGGTGCATATTCGACCTCTCCAGCACATAGTTGCTTAAAACAACAACATTCAGTTTGCCCACAAATCCACAGTGTAGGTAGAGTTTGACAAGAACAACTTATTTCTGTTCCATGCAGCATCAGCTGTGGCAACTCAAAGGCTGGGAGCTAGAATCATCTAAAGGCTTATCCCCTCATATATCCGCTGCTTGGCCTTAGAAAAATAGAAGATTTAAGGGCTGGAGTAGATGAAGCTCCTTTGGCTTCTTTATTTATCCCTAGGTGGCCTCTTCACAAGATCTCTCCAACATGGTAGCCTCAGGGTAGCCAGATTCGTTATATGTCAATTCTGGGTTCCTAAGACTTGTATCCCAAGGGAAAGAGAGCCTGGTAGAAGCCATATCTGCCTTTATAACCTAGCTTTAGAAGTGACACAGCATTAC
Organism: Callithrix jacchus; assembly: GCF_049354715.1. Taxonomy (NCBI): domain Eukaryota; kingdom Metazoa; phylum Chordata; class Mammalia; order Primates; family Cebidae; genus Callithrix; species Callithrix jacchus. Next base: position 27,346,082 of record NC_133524.1, read on the forward strand.
TTCCATTTCATTCTATTCATGGAGACAGACACACAGCCCCTTTACCATGCACCAGGTTCAAAGGGAGGGAAATAGACTTCATCTCAGCATTCTAGTCATTTTAGCAAAATGTGATCTGCCATATATTTGTAGCTGAATAACTTTTTCCACTTGTTCCAAATAAAGTCATAGCCATGTGTATTCACATAATATTTGATACAGTAAGTGAATGCTTAGTGTATTATAAATGGGTATTTTTCTTGGGAAAACTAAATAAATATTGCAATGTAGTTTAGAATACAGTTATTTTCTAGGAACCCAAAATAAATATCTTGGAAGTAGAGTCATCTAAAGCAATTTAAGAGAGATAAAATGGATATTAACAAAGTTTGAAAATTGAAAAAGCTGCCTACCATTTTAGCCCCCCAAAATGGATATATTCTTTTTAGCTATTACAGAGGAAGAAAGAACACTAAAAGCTCTCTTCAAATATAAAGTATGGGATCTAGAAAATGTATCACTTTTATGTCATTTATGTTCATTTTTAATTTAAACCTCAATCAGTCTTCCTTTCCTAATTCAACCCATCCATTTACCCCCTCTTCATTATGGTCCTCATTTAAAATACAATCCCTTTTTATAATAGATGGTTTTTCTAAGAGTAAAATAACTTCAATTATAAGACTGAAGAAGGGAAGTTGAAGTTAAACACTTCAAATAATTCCATATTAAGTACCAAAGAACAAGAAATCAAGGGTGCTGGCATGGTAAAGCAACGAAAAAAAATATCAAAGGAGAATTTTCTTTAAAATGTACTGACTCTCTGATGATTTCTGCATTAAGTTGTAACTTTTTGGCTGTGACTCAACACTATCAAAACAACCAACCAAAAAATTAGTTATTTTATCATGTGCATCATCTCAGGAGATTCATTTTTTAAAAAGGTAGCAAAAGAGCTGCCTTGAATTACTTTCTTCAAATAATTGACCCATATAAAAGTTGCAGAAGCTCTTTTCCTCACTCTTCGCTGATCACACACTCATATGCACATATATTTCTCACTATTCACTGGCTTGCTTACTCTACTGCTCACATGGTTAAAACCATTTGGGCTTCTTTCTCTATAATGCCTATTTTAATCCCAAGAAAGCCCCTGTTGGTATCCAATAGAACATAGCATGGAATGCATATGGTATTATAATCCCTTAAAATTTTCTCTTAAAGGCTTATATCTGCTTGGAGCACAAAATGTTTAAAAAGAGACATAAATGTGAAAAGACATCTGTAGGGAAAGCGATTACTGTCTTTTATAACTCAAACCATAAAAATCAGACCACAGTCTATAATATATTAGAAGGAACATTTTTTCATTCTCTGCATCCCAGACACTCACTTCTCCTGAAGGGGAGAGGGTGACAAATGAGAAAGTTTGTCCTCTTTCAGATCCAATTAACTCATCAGAAGCCTCTATTTTTGAAACAGTCTGCACTAACCAGAGTTGAATGTAGACATTGCTCCTTTAGGTAACAGGTTAGTTGCCTGATCAGAGACTAATCTCATCCCATATGTGGGTTCCTAGGGGAATGTGTAGACTTTTAGGAGAAGAAGGTATGAGAAAGATTCTTTGACTTCAGAATTTTTGACAACTTAGTTCTAGTTGACATAAAATGATATTGTATGATATTTTAAGCTCTGTAATGCAATTGAGCACATTGTTTTTATTTTCATTTTTGTTCAAATACCTTTTTTATAGATCTTATAGATTACAGTTTATAATACCTTGTGTAGATTTTGTAGATTTAGCCATTTTCTAATACTGTGAATTTTACTTATTTATATGAAGAGAAAAACAGAGAGACATATTAATTTTACTATTTTGTTGATCTAAGTGTTATCAATATGGAAGCCTCCATTTATCTTTTCACTTTACTTATGGTATATTTTAAGAAAAATAAGTTTCTAATTCCAATATATTAGATTTTATCTCTTCTTTTGCAGTGATTTTTAAGTATGGTTCAGAAAATTTTTCTTCACCTTTGAATTTATATAGATAATTCTAGAGTTCTAACATCATTCTCAGCAAACTGACACAAGAACAGAAAATGAAATACCGCATATTCTCACTCATAGGTGGGTGATGAAAAATGAGAACACATGGACACAGGGAGGGGAGTAGTAAACACTGGGGTCTATTGGGGGGAAAAGGGGAGGGCCAGCGGGGGGCAGGGAGCTGGGGAGGGATAGCCTGGGGAGAAATGCCAAATGTGGGTAAAGGGGAGAAAGGAAGCAAAACACACTGCCATGTGTGTTCCTATGCAACTGTCTTGCATGTTCTGCACATGTACCCCAAAACCTAAAATGCAATAAAAAATTAAAAAAAAAAGATAATTCTAGAGTTCTAAGTATTTTAAGTGTCACTTTAACATCTAAGAAAGTAATCCATCTAAACATTTTTTGTGTATATTGTAAGGTGGAATTATTTTTGTTTCTCACATGGAACATCAATTGTCCCATTACTTTAAAAGACTATTTGTTCTCCACAGCTCTTTCTGGTACCTGTGCTTCTCTCTCTCTCTCTCTCTCTGTGAGAGTCACACATGCGCACACACACACACACACACACACACACACACTTGGATAAACACTTGCTAAAATCTTTGGCATCTATATTCTGCTTCACACAACAATTCGATGTAACATTACAATTACTGCATTGCCTTTATTACCAAAAGCATATACCAATGCCAATGAGCCTTTGTTTTCAATATGTTGCCAATTCTTTGGGCTTTGCTTCTGCTTATAAATTTAACAAGCTTCTTCATAAAATACATTAAAAGTTTTATAAGCTTCTCTTTTAATATATAGAACAATTTGGGGGAGAATTGACATCTATATGATTCATGGATTATATCCAGTCAATTGTCATCTTTTTGGTTTTTGAAACTCAATCCTGATAAATTTCAGTTATCATTTGATAAACTTATTACTAAGTACCTTATGTTTGGTGATGTTAATGTAAATAGTATATTTTAAAACAATATTTTGAACTACTTGTCACATATGACTTTGTTGGCTGAACAGATATCTAGACAGCTTGCTGAATTCTTTTATTTAATTCTAAAACATACATTATTTGATTTGGCATGTTTTATGCAGACAATCAGATTACCTGCTACAATTGCCAGTTTCCTAACCCATAAACCCTTAATTCTTGTTAATCTAAAATGCTTGCTTTATGGCGTTGCCTAGGTCCTACACAAAATTTTGAGTTAAAGCAGTTATAGTGGGCATCTGTATTTTTTTTTCCAAAATGAGAGAAAGTCATGCCATTATTTCATCATTAAGAATAATATCGATTGGTTAATCTCCACAGATATTATTTGTGGCAGAAAATAGCTGATGTTATCTAGCCTTATTTCTTCTTCTGTGGTACAAAGGAAAAGCACATTTCTCAATCTTTCTTATGATTATGACAGGGCCCTGTTAACGGAGTTTTGACCACTGGGAGGTGGAAAAAAAGCAAGTGCATATGATGCTTACAGGCAGAAATCATGATTTCTAATCACAAATCACCATGCAATGTTCTAAACAGTGTATCTCCCTGTTAATAAGGCTAGAAGCAGAAGACACCAGAATGCTAGATCCTTCAGAGCTATCTGAGCCCTAATATTGATTGATATGTACATCAGTCATTGGACATAGGCCGACGTGGAAATGGGGCATAATCTTGGGCAAGTCATTTCTCTTCAGCTAAGAAAACAACAAAAGGGGCTGACCACTTAGAGCTTCAGGCCAGCAGCACTTATAACACCTGAGAAAAAATATATTCTATTTTTAAGGCAGTTCAAGGAAGTAGATCACAGCATTTACCTGCCCCAAGGAAAGCTGTCCAACCCACAAACTATCACATCAAACTGCAGATGTGTTGGGATTTATCCTTGTTCATAGCTAATGTTATTACTCTGCCTAAAATACCAATTCAAGGAAGTTCCTTTCTATTCCTAGTTGGTTAAAAATTTTTTAAATCATGAAAGATATTGAATGGTATGGAAAGGATGTTGAGCCAGTCATGTGGTTTTTATTCTTCTTTAACTTAGCAAAAGAATTGTACAGTTAAACCCAGGAGATATTGCAGATGTGGTTCTAGACCAGGACAATAAAGCAAGTTTTGCAACAAGGCAAGTCACATGGATTTTTCAGTTGCCCAGTGCTGATATTTTAGTTTCCCAGTGCATATGAAAGTTATGTTTAGGCAGGGCACGGTGGCTCACACCTGTAATCCCAACATTTTGGGAGGCCGAGGCAGGCAGATCAACTGAAATCAGGAGTTCAAGACCAGCCTGGCCAACATGGCAAAAACTCATCTCTACTAAAAATAAAAAAAAAATTAGCCAGGTGCAGTGGCAAGCACTTGTAATCCTAGCTACTCAGGGTGCTGAGGCAGAAGAATCACTTGAACCTGGGAAGCGGAAGATGCAGTGAGCCAAGATCTTGCCATCGCACTCCAGCCTTGGTGACAGAGGGAGACTCAGTCTCAAAAAAAAAGTTATGTTTAAACCATACTGCAGCCTATTAAATGTGCAATAGCATTATGTGTAAAAAATCAGTATGAATACCTTAATTAAAAATACTTTATTGCTAAAAATGAGAATGATCATCTGAACCTTCAGTGAGTCACAATTTTTTGCTTATTGGAGAGTCTTACCTCAATGTGGGTATCTGCTTACCAATCAAGGTGATGGTTGCTGAAGGCTGGAGTGGTTGTGGCAATTTCTTAAAATAAGACAACAATGAAGTTTGCAACACTTATTGCCTGTTCCTTCATGAAAGTTTTCTCTATAGCATATGCTGCTGTATGATAGCATTTTACCCACAGTAGAGGTTCTTTAAAAATTGGAGTTAATCCTCTCAAACCTTGCCATGATTAATTAACTACATTTACATCATATTCTAAATTCTTTGCTATCATTTCAACAATGTTCACAGCATCTTTACCAAGAGTAGATTCCATCTCAAGAAACCACATTCTTTGCTAATCCATGAGAAACAACTCCCTATCCATTCTAATTTTATCATGAGGATCCATCAATTCAGTCACATCTTCAGACTACACTCCTAATTCTAACTCTCTTGCTCTTTCTACCACATCTGCAGTGACTTCCTCTACTGACATTTTGGACTTCTGAGAATCATACATGAAGGTTGGAATCAATTTCTTCCAAGCTCCCATTAATGTTGATATTTTGAGCTCCTCCCATTAATCGTGAATGTTCTTAATGGCATCTAGAATTGGGAATCATTTCTAGAAAGTTTTCAATTTACTTTGCCCAGATTTATCAGAGGAATCACTGTGTATGTTGGCTACAGCCTTATGAAATGTATTTCTTTAAACAATAAGATGTGAAAGTCAAAAAGACTCCTTCATCCATTGGCTGCAGAATAGATGTGTCAGTGGTATAAAAACAACATTAATTTTATTGTAAATCTTCATCAGAGCTCTTGGGTAACTACATGCATTGTCAGTGAGCAGTAATATTTTGAAAGGATATTTTTTTCTGAGTAGGTTTCAACAGTGGACTTAAAATATTCAGTATACCACGCTATAAATGAATGTGCTATTATCCAGACTTTGTTATTCCATTTATAGATCACAGACTAGATTCAGCATAATTATGAAGACCTCTAGAACTTTCACAATGGCAAAGAAATATCAACTGTCTTAATCCCTAACAAGAGAGACAACCTATCTTTAGAAGCTTTGAAGCCAGGCATTGGCTTCTACACTCTAACTATGGAAGCCCTAGATAGCATGTTCTTCCAATAGAAGGCTATTTGACATCCATTGAAAATCTGTTAAGTGTAGTCACCTTCATCAATGACCTTAGCTAGATCTTCTGGACATCTTGCTTCAGTTTCTCCATCAGCGCCTGCTGCTTCACTTTGCCCTTTTATATTATGGGGATGGCTTCTTCCTTAAACCTCATGAACCAACCTCTACTGGCTTCAAACTTTTCCTCTCCAGCTTCCTCAGCTCTTGCAGCCTACAATGAATTAAAGAGTGTAGGGCCATGCTCTGGATTCAACTTTGGCATAAGGAAATATGCTTTGTTTAATCTGCTATACAGACAATTCAAACTTTCTTCATAGCAGTAATAAGGCTGTTTCACATTTTTATCATTTGTGTATTCACCCGAGTAGCACTTTTATTTCAAGAACTTTTCCTTTGCATTCACAACTTGGCTACCTGTTTGGCACAAGAGACTCAGCATTTGACCAACATCAGCTTTCAACATGCCATCCTCATTAAACTTAATAATTTCTAGCTTTCGATTTAAAGTGAAAGACTTGTAACTCTTCCTTTCATTTGAATACTTAGAGACTATTGTAGGATTATTAACTGCCCTAAGTTCAATATTGTTGTGTCTCAGAGAATATAGAGGCCACAGGCAAGGGAAAGAGATGGGAGAATGTCTGGTCAGTGGAGCAGTCAGACATACAAAACATTTGTCAATTTATTCCACCATCTTATTATGGGCACAATTCCTCAAAGATCACAGATCACAGATCACCATAACAGATGTAACAACAATAAAAAAGTTGAAATATTGTGAGACTTACTGAAATGAGACACACAGATACAAAGTGAGCACATGCAGTTGTTAACTCTTGTGTTACTGGTATTAACTCAAAATGAACATTGAGTATTTTTAATAGATAACTAAATTGTATATATTTTATTATGTTTATGCAATATAAGTTATAGAATGGGTGCATTAGTGGTTCTTATTTATCTTCTGTATAATTTATGGAAAATGGCAACTATCTTTTAATTGAAAGTTGAATAATTTGCCTATACATCTGGGATTGATGGTTTCTTTAAGAAAAAGAAAACTACTTAATTTCCCTGATGAGTATATTTGAGTTATTTTATGTCTTCTTGAGCTGATAACTTAATGACTTTTAAATTTAGAACAAGTTATATTTTATTATTTTTAAAAAACTGACTGGTATTAATTGACAGTCTCTTAAGGCTCACTCATTTTTTTAGTGTTTAATTTTAAAATATTTAATACAAAGCTATTTAAAATTCTCCATTTGATCATTACAAAGTCTTCATTTGGTGATTCTTTATTTTAAGTCCTTGGGGAGGTCTAAATCGGTTATGTATTGTTTCTGCTGATTCTATCTCATTGTTGCTTTTTACTCATGTTTTGGGTGATATTTGTGTATGAGATTATACATAGTGATTGGAACAAAAGAAATATCAATGACCAAAATGTGGATTCAGAGACCAAAAAGAAATATCAGTGACCAACATGTGGATTCAGAGGGCAAAACCAAACTGGGACATTTTCTCCTCCTTTGAAGATGTTTCCCTACCATTGAGTCTCAGGTTCCACTGCTCCACTTTATGGAGGGAACAAAGATCCTACTTTCTTATTTTCAGCTCACAGCCCCCTTCCTTTTCACACTTTTCCCTGTTGGAAACCCTTTTACTTTTCTTCAAGTCAGTAATATGTGCAATAATATGTTTGTTGTAAAATGTTATAGACAAGTGTAAAAGGGAAAAAATCTACAAATACATGATCAATTCATTAATTACCATATTTCCCATTTTTGTATTAGAAGCAAATAATAGCAAAGGAGGAACAGCTATAATATAGCATAATATAATATAACATAGTAACCCATGCCACTTCTTTCCACATGGATACACATATATATATTATATATAACATATATAATATGTATATTATAATATAATATGCATCATTTGTGGCTATTATAATAGGCTGATTGCTACTGATATCACTGCCACTCTAGTTTTTACCTCTTTACCTCTACAGGTCTTTCTACCATTCAAATATTTGCAGTAGACTCACAGACACAACTGATTAGTGAAAATTAATAAAGGCTTTTCCCTTCTCCTTCACCCTGTAACCCATTTACCTTTCCCTTCCCCTTACTTTCCTGATCAATGTAGTTCTGAAGGCATTGAGTGGCTTTTGAGAAAGCTAGGTTAGTAATGAAGGATATTCTGGTGTGAGGAGTCAGAACCTAGGCAAGTTGATAAGGATATCCATGTAGAGGGAAGTGGCACGGGAAACTATTTCCTGAGCAGAGTGAGAATAAATCCATGCCTGTGAGCAGTGTGGAGTGGGGTGTCAAACCTATGTGGGCTAAGAGGTGCTTCCATGTGCAGGAAAGTGGGCCAGTGTGAGAGGTAAAGAGAGACTTCATGAGTGGGAGCTGTCCAGCACAAGTGTCAGAATACAAGTAGGTTGAGAAGGTAATCCACAAAGAAAACAGCACTGTGAGGAGTTTGAGAGCAAGAATAGGAAAGGGAGGGTATCCACATGAAGGTAACATTTATTTTGTGTGTGTATACACACACACACACACACACATATATATACACATACACACACACACATACACACCCTACATATATGTTATACATTATATGTACATGTGGTGTATATACCTTACACACACACACACACACACACAATTTTGGAACAAAAACCCACCCAATAACATCAAGCTATTGGCAGCCACATAATGGCTTTTAAATACCAATCTCCACTGAAAGAATCCCAGTCTTTTGCAAAGTGGATTATTTGAGAGCTAAGGCAGAGAAAACACAAGAGGAATCTGGAATATCCTCTTGTGTAAGGAAACAAGGAAGTGCTTAAAGCATGGTGAGGACATTTCATAAGGACACAAATTGAAGAGGCTCTCATTGGCCAAATCTGGGATATATGGGGAGTATGAATCCATACTAATATAAATGAATAAATAAATTTAACATGTGATGCTGAATTAGATATTTACATAGTCTCTAAGTACCTACTCCACAAAATATTTATTAGCTAAAAAGGGGAAAGAGTAATTTTCTAGTGCTTAGCAGATGACATTTTACTGTAGTGAAATAAATCAGCATCATCAGTAATGAGTCAAATCAAAGTTGTGCACCCCTTAGGAAGCATTGAGAATAACATTTGATAACCTAAATCCAATTGTAAGGAAACACCAAACAAACACAAATTGAGGGAAATTCTACAAAGTAAGTGGCCTGTAATTCTCAAAAATGTCAAGATCATGTAAGTCAATGATTAAAAGGACACTTCAGACTAAAGAGATATGATAAATTAGTACAATACCTGATTCTCTACTGGATCCTTTTGTTATAAAGAACATGATTGAAACAATTATTATTTAAATAAGACCTGAAAATTATATAGTGACTATCTAATAATATTAATTTTGTGACTGAAATGCTATAAAAAAAGGCATTCCTATATGTCATTTATGTAGAAATAGAAACATTTTGGAAGTGTCAAGGGAATTGATTTAACAACCTACTGTCTCATAGTTAAGGATTAAAAAGGTAGTTGTACTTGTAACGTTCCTGCAAGTTTAAGATTATTTTAAAATATTTATACAAAAAAGATCAATATGTCATTGGCAGATGTAGTATGTGCCTGAAATGCAGAATATAATCAAGAAATATTTATGAAGTGAGTTGATGAATGAATTGAAAGAGAATGAAAAACAAAGTGTTTCTAATAAAAAATAAAAAATTGCATGGCTGGAAAATAAATAAATAGCAATGTATTGCTTTTTTTTGGATTTTAGGTTTTGGGGTACATGAGCAGAGCATGCAAGACAGTTGCGTAGGTACACACATGGCAGTGTGCTTTGCTTTCCTTCTCCCCTTCACCCACATTTGGCATTTCTCCCCAGGCTATCCCTCCCCACCTCCCCCTCCCACTGGCCTTCCCCTTTTCCCCCCAGTAGACTCCAGTGTTTAGTTCTCCCCTTTCTGTGTCCATGTGTTCTCATTTTTCATCACCCGCCTATGAGTGAGAATATGCAGTGTTTCATTTTCTGTTCTTGTGTCAGTTTACTGAGGATGATGTTCTCCAGATTCATCCATGTCCCTACAAACGACACAAACTCATCATTTCTGATTGCTGCATAATATTCCATGGTGTATATGTGCCACATTTTTCCAATCCAGTCTATTATCAATGGGCATTTGGGTTGATTCCAGGTCTTTGCTATTGTAAACAGCGCTGCAATGAACATTCGTGTACATGTGTCCTTATAGTAGAATGATTTATAGTCTTTTGGATATATACCCAGTAATGGGATTGCTGGGTCAAATGGGATTTCTATTTCTAAGGCCTTGAGGAATCGCCACACTGTCTTCCACAATGGTTGAACTAATTTACACTCCCACCAACAGTGTAAAAGTGTTCCTTTTTCTCCACATCCTCTCCAGCATCTGTTGTCTCCAGATTTTTTAATGATCGCCATTCTAACTGGCGTGAGATGGTATCTCAATGTGGTTTTGATTTGCATCTCTCTGATGACCAGTGACGATGAGCATTTTTTCATATGATTGTTGGCCTCATATATGTCTTCTTTCGTAAAGTGTCTGTTCATATCCTTTGCCCACTTTTGAATGGGCTTGTTTGTTTTTTTCCTGTAAATCTGTTTGAGTTCTTTGTAAATTCTGGATATCAGCCCTTTGTCAGATGGGTAAACTGCAAAAATTTTTTCCCATTCTGTTGGTTGCTTTTTTTAAAAAAAGAATGGAAATAATATATTTTATGTATAAAAAATAGGTTTAGCCCACTTTTTAAGAATGCACATATTGAGCATATTTATGACTATACATGTAACATTTATTAATTACAAAACCCTGAATAGAAAAATATTATCAAAATAACAGGCATGAATTTGTGTTTGTCAGTCTCTACTCCCATCCATTTGTGGGAAATCCATAACATTGAAAAGTACTTCAAAATGGTTCCAAGAATGCCTAGAGAGTGATCTCTGTCTCTTTGGCCAAAGGGTGGCAGCAATTATTATCTTACAATTAATTCTCATTACCTATATTGAAGTTTCCTCTTTCTGTTGACACTAATAGGCAGCAACAATTTTGTCATTTCCCCCAGAAGTTACTGCTGATGCTCATGCCTGCCAAAGGCAATGTTTTAGTGATGGGTGTCTCCTGATGCTTCTATCATGTTGGCTAATGCCTGGTATTGAGAATGATTAATGTCCGAGATGAGAATATCTTTTCCTGTCATTGGCAAAACTATAGACATGCCAATATCATGTTTGAGAAGCCATCACTTGCTTCATTTTTTCAGGAGAATAAAAAACTGCTGTAATAATGCATCTGATTTTTGTGTAAATTTGATTTTAGTTTTTTATTTTTTCTCTGATTGCAGTTTGTTAAGTTATGCTAGGACTTACCAAGTATCTAAGGGGTTGGAAAGGAACACAATCTAAACAGCATATTAGCCCTACCTTATTGTATCTCTCCTGGCCTTCAGCTCATTATGTATACCTCTGTTTTTTCTTCTTAATCTTTCCTAGAAGGCGAATTGATAAGCCTACCCCTAGCTATTTTGTGTGTGTGTGTGTGTGTGTGGTTGTTCATTTAAAGATGGGGGTCTCACTATGTTGACCAGGCTGGTCTTGAACTTCTGGCCTCAAGTGATTCTCCCATCTTGGCCTCCCAAAGTTCTGGGATTACATGTGTGAGCCACAACACCCGACCCTACCTATTCTTTAAATTTGCACAGATAAAAGTAAACCCAAAAGCCACAAAAGCTTCGACTTGAGCATTACCCTATCTGTATATGAATGCCCTCCTAGTTCATACACAAATGTGAGCACACATGCAGTGTGATACACAGTTTTTCAGAAAGGTATATCAAACTCTACCAGACCAGAACACATTGTAAGTTTGTTATTTCCATTCATAATGTTAAAAGAATTAGTGTCTTCAAATAAAATCCCTACTAAATTCCTGGGACATACCTATAATGTAATAATATATGCACCATTATTTCAAACTTCATCTAAAATCTCATTTCTACTTTTTAAAATGGTCATGAACATATATACAGAAAGCATCGTACCATGTGACATTATGCCATAGAACTATGATGTGTACCTGTATATATACAGTCAATAAAGTTGTGGTAAAAAATGAATTACTTATGTTAAAAATTGTGAATTATTGAGCATTTTAGTTGTTTTTAGTTAAAACACTTTAATTGGTCTTTAAAAGTATTTAATCTGTTGAGAAAAGTAAATTTAGATCCTTTATTGTAATGAAAATAAGCATAAATGTTTATATAAAATAGTTTTAAATTGGAGTATTAAAATACACAAACTTTAGTATTCTTCAACATATTAAGCTGATGTAGATTAGACAAATAAAGAGTGGTTTCTATTGCTGCAGTAAATCATATGATCAAGGAAGAAGATATATTTTTTAAGGAATCAAGTTAATAGTAATTAAAAATGTACATCAGATGAATAATACAGTTTCTTTTAAGAGAAGGACTTGCTTAGATATCAATATATAATTTAAATTCCTTTGGGATTTTCAAATAAGACAGGATAAATAGTATACACATATTTAACTCTCATCCTAAAAAAAAAAACTCACAAGCATTCATGAAGGGAAACAATTTCAAAGCAGAAAATTAACAATAAATGTGGGGAAAGACAAACGATAATTTCAATATTTTCAATAGAGAATATATAATAACAGCTATTCAAAAAGATGACAAAAGAATTTAAATAGTAATTATTTTTGTGATATCATTTTTTAAATAAAAAATGTTTGTTAATTTTAATTTTTCAAAATGTGCTTTTAACCTTTGGTTTACATTCCTGTTATTTTGTTTTTTACTTTAATGAAGCAGATGGGTTATAAATAATAATCTGTATTCCTTTAAATGTTATTTCTTTAAAAACTAGTTATATTTATTTAATGGAAGAAAATCCGAAGATATTGAAAATATATTAAAATCAAGAGAACTAAGAGTTTTTTTAATGAGGTTTTATATTTTCTCCTGTATTATACAACACGAGACTATGGCCTGTTCCTTGGGACACAGGGTAGATGAATGTCCAATAAACTCTTATCTGATCCTTAGGCATTGCCTCTTTGTCCATTAAAGCATTTGTGCCCTCACCCATTTATTTTCCAAATTGGATTTATGGTCCACTGAATTGTATATTAATAGCCATGCAATTAGAAACTTCTTATACAGAGGTTTCTTTCTCTGTTCCAATAAAAGCTAGTATTCAAGTCAAACAGGTTTTGAATATTCAGGCATCTGCATATGAGTTTTTATTTCTTCTTCTCACTCCCAGCCAATTGAGTGGCATCCTTTTATTAAGATGTGAGGAGATTTGCCAGAAACTCTGCGTCCTTATTTATGTAAGGTATATACATATCGCATGTACATATAATATATAATATATATGTGGGATGTGTGTGTATGTGTTGTGTGTGTGTGTGTATAAACGCACACATATTCGCAACAAACATTACCTTCATGTGGCTACCTCCCTACTTGTAAGTAGAATAAAAGTCGGAAAGGCTATGAAGTGTATTTTTGATTACTAAAGCCTAGCATGGAACACCAGTTAATCTGATTATGGCCTACAAAGAATTGCAAAGAATGAGATAAATACGTTGGATTAGTTAGTATAATAAAGCTCTCAGGACAAAAGGTAAATGGTTCCAACATTGAAATAGTTTTTCCCTGTCATTTCTAAACAGAGAAAGGCTTTATAAACACCACCAAACTTCTTGCGAATAGAAATATTTTGTTGAAAGGGAAAATGAATTGGTGGAAAAGAAAAGATCAATTCTAGCTTTAAAAAATCATTTTGAAAGCTTCTTCTCTGAGATTTAATTGCTCAGGGAACTAGCTTCTTCAATGTACAATGGAGGCTACCTGTCAATAAGATATCTTAATATCTTGTTTACCAAATTGTTTCCATTTTTAATATATCTGATTCCTGGAATTTAGGATTTAAGGCTGGGGGTGGGGTAGAATGGAGATGCATCAAGTGTGGTGCCAGTTTCATAAAGCTCCTCCCTGGCCATTTTCCTACATGATTTTACTGGTGCTAATAAGTGGTGAGAGAGTGCTGCTCTTAATCTGTTACTACTGTAACTCTGTGGTAAGAGGGCTTGTTCTCTGTGCCGAACAGTCATTCCCAGAAGTGCTGGGAATGGGAGAATATGCCATTTTGAAAAATATTTCCTGAAAATGATCCTCTGACTTTATTAAAGTGTTATATGAGGAAGCACATTAGTTCCCGTGCACACAAATTTTCTTTCCCTCCTTGCCTGTCTGCTGTGTAGTAAACATAAAATTTGCCAATTAAACCATTTTTGTCATATTCAGTGACATTAAGAACATTCACAATGTTTTACAACTGTCACCACTATCCATCTCCAGAATGTTCTTATCCAATTATGTTTCTTATCTAAGATAGAAACTTTATACACATTAAACAAGAACTCCCATTTTCCTATTCTGCCATATCTTGGCAACTACCCTGTTACTTTATGCCTCCATGAATTTGAGTACTTTAGATATTTCATATAAGTGGAACGATGTAATATTTGTCCCTTTTTTGTCTGGCTTATTTTGCTTAGTAGAATGTTTGAACAGAGACATATAAATATCTGCATCTCTGCTTTTAATACTTCTGGGTATAAACCCAGAAGTACAATTGTAAGCCATATCATAAATCTATGTTTAATTTTCTCAGCAACCACCAAACTCTTTTCCCCAGGGGTCACACCATTTCAGACTTGCATTAGCAATGCACAAAGGTTTCAGTTTTTCCACACCCTCAACCACACTTGCTAATTTTTTCTTTTTTTATCAATAGCCAGCCTAATGGGTGTAAAGTGGTGTGCCCACAGTTTTTGACCTTTATCACATTTTATAGGGTTGAACTAGTTTTAATGCTAAGTTATGAATATTTTTCTTCTATTTCCTTTTTCAAATTTCCTCATGAAAAAATCTAATATTTTTAAAATACCCACTGTACTAATATTTGATAAGTGAATACTAGCTGATTTGGGGATCATTGGCAAATGCGCGTGCGCACACACACGAGTATATGTACTTAAATTCTTATTATTTGCCTAATTTTTTCAAATATAAACTTTACATCTTTTCTTTTTTTTACCCCCATGTGGAGTAGAATAGGCATTCTCTTTACAATGCGGAAGACACTAAATCCCCAGTGTTTCTGCAATTTCGTGGAACTTCTAATTCCAGGAATACTAAGTAAAGATCAGAATAAATTGCATGTTGCTTTAGGGAATTAGAAATCTATGGAATGGGAGATAAATTTAATGGAGTATTATATAATTCTACCATGATGCTTTCCCTTAAAATAGCCAATAAAAAATTTTAAATATATATCCACTTTTATTTTTCTGTAATATCATTTTTCTTTTTTCCTTTTTTCCATGAACCCCACTTAAGTGGCAGAAGTAATTACTTTTTATTTGTTTATTGTTTGATTATATTCTGTGAACAAGTCAAACAAATATAATCTACCATTGCCAGTGAGGTAAAGTATTTCTTCCAGAAGGCAGATTTTAATTATGATTCTATTTAAAGGGTATCAGTAACACTGAAACATTTACATTTACTATTCCTCTCTAAAATAATGGGGACTTTCTTTTATACACATGAACATATTGTGCCATGTATAGTCTCTGAGATAGGCTTATCAAGTATTGACTCAAAGCCTTTCCTCCTCCTCCTAAATTAACCCAATTTACCACTACCAGAGATCTGAAATACTAGATTTCAACTACAGCTAAAATGTCAGTTTCTCTGTAAATAATTATTTGCATGATATTGAAAGCAGTACCCATAGTACTGAAAGGAACACCTTCTTCAAATTTGCCTATACTTTATCAATACAGAGACCTGACCAAAACTAACAGCAGTTTTAATAATATTTAATAGATATAGATCCAGAAACTCTTCTAAGCAAATGTCATCTAATTTACTTCCCCCACTATGCTGGGGATAGTGAATAGGTACTATCATTAACACCAATATACTGATAAGGAAACTGAGACCCTATGTTTAACTGAATTGCCCAAGATTATCCAGATGTTGATAGAGAGGGTATATCAAAGCCTTTGCCCTATATGTCCATATTTAAGTTTCGATGTATACTGCATGCAACACAGAAGATTTAAGTCATAAGAATATAAGAGAGATGGCTAAATATAGGGTTACCAACTGTTTCAGTTTGTCCAAGACTGAGGGGTTTCTTGGTATGTGTAGCTTTCATCCCTAAAATCAGTTTCTGAACAAACTGGGATAAGTCGGTCACCTTAGAACAAGCTAATAAATATAGTCAAAATGATGCTTAACCCATAGTAAGTATTATATTATATTGATTAATAATCAATCTGGGAAACAAATCTCAAAACTTTAAAGCAGTAAATATTCTTTTTAGCTTATGATTTTGTGGGTCAGTGATTTGAGCTGAACTCAGGTGAAAAGTTCTGCTTGTCTTGGAAGGGCTCACTCATGTGACTGAATTTAGTTGGCCTCACACATCTTGTAGTAGCTGCTGCCTATTGCTTAAGATTATAGGGGTGACTGAATATAACCAGCTTGCTTGGGCCAATTCATATGGCAATAGTCATAGGATTTCTCAAAACAGTAACCGTGTATTTCTCAATAATATTCTCATATGCCCTGAGTCAATTCATTCTTCACTCCCTGAAGACCATTTCATAAATTCTTTCCACTCCTTGTTCTATCTCTTATATGATGACCTTGATACTAATCTATCTGAGAAAAATGAAAGGGATCAGAACAAAATCTTCTCATTCTTCTTCTATCAAACTGCTCTCTTAATATTGGTAGAAAGGATGGACTGCCTATAAATCTACTGCAAATCATTTCTCTTCTTGTATTGAGTATACTCATTCTTTCTTATGAGAAAGTTTGCTGTAGTCATGCACTGGAAAATACCACATTATTATGGTTGGATTTAGGTCGTGATTTTACCTAAATATATCTATAAATTCATCACAATCCTTATGCTAGGAGGTATTTTTTTTAGTAGAAATTGACAAGCAAGCTGACCCTCAAATGTATATGAATCTTTAAAGATCTAGAATAGGCTAAAAAATCTTGAAAAAAAAAACAAAATTGGAAGAGTTATGCTTCCCATTTTCAAACTTATTATAAAGCCACAGTAATTGAGGCAATGTGGCATTGGCATAATGTTAGGCATATGGATTTGTTATACGGAATTAAAAATTCAGGAACAAATCATTATACTTCAATATAAACTACTGACTATTGGTCAAAGTACCAAGGCAATTAAATTGAGAAAGGGCAATCTTTTCAGCAAATGATTACAAGACAATTTGATATCCACATGCAAATGATGAATTTGGACCCTTACTTTATATTGCACCAAAAATTAACTCAAAATGGATTGTAAGTCTGGGCATGGTGACTCATGCCTATAGCCCCAGGACTTTGGGAGACCAAAGTGGGAAGATCACATGAAGCCAGGAGTTCAAGACCAGCCTGGCCAACATGGTGAAACCCCAAGTCTACTAAAAATACAAAAATTAGCCAGGCATGGTGGCTTGCACCTGTGATACCAGGTACTGAGGAAACTGAGGCAGGAGAATTGCTTGAATTCAGGAAGAGAAGGTTGCAATGAGCTGAGATCACAGCGCTACACTCCATCCTAGGTGGCAGAGCAATAATCCATCTCAAAAAAAAAAAAAAAAAAAAGAACGGATTGTTGATCCATTCTTGGATATATCCATTAAATCACACACCCACCAGCAACATGTCAGTTATGGGAATACTCATATTTGGTGCAAACATGGGTGGCACCACAGTTCGGAGAAATCTCCACCTTTATCCAGGAATCTTCATGAATATTTTGTCCCTTGGATAAAGCAACTCATAAAGGTAGCATCCCCTAAACCCTTTGCACATGACACTCTCAAGTATACCCACCTCCTTTCTTAAGTTTGTAATTTCACTTTGCAATAAATCTCCATATCATCACTATTTTATGACTCATCCTTGAATTCCTTTTGTGATGGTGTCAAGATCCTGGATACCAGCTGGGATCAAGGTCCCACTGGCATTTTGGGACCTCCTCCATTATCAAAACTATAAAATTTCTAGGTAAAAACAGAAAAAAAAATCTTTATGAACTTGAGTTAGGCCAATATTTCTTAGCCAACACACCAGAAGCAAAATTCATTAAATAAACTGGTAATTTAGGTAGAATATTTAAAAGTTTTGGGCTTCAAATCACAATACTAAGAAAAACTCAAAGTTTTGGCAAGGATGTGGAAAAACTATAAACCAAACACATGGCTATTGGAATGTAAAATGGTGCAACTGTTAGACTAGTTAGACAGATATAATCAGGGCAGGAAAGGGCCTCCAGAAATGGGAAGTGCTCATTGGGTATAATCATGAAACTGTCCCTCTGAAATGATGTGGCCACGACTGGTGTCAAGAGGGAGGGGAGCTTCCCAACAGATAGACATCTGGAGCCAGCAAACTGCAATTCCTGATAAGGTCTTAAGCATGTGAAGTAAGGGACAAAATGGAGTTTGACCAGTATATGACCTTTCTCTGGGGGCACTTGACCCAAATGAGCATGTGCACAACTTCAACTAACCCACAGTGCATACATAAAATCTCCCAGATACTGGCAATTATTGTGCATGCAGTGAGTTAAAAAACAGCCTGACCCAAGAGAGGGACCAGGGGAGGAGAAAAGAAAACCCCAGAATCAAGTCAATGTATAAAAATCTCAAGCCAAGAACTGAGTGGGGCAGTTGATCTCTCAAGTTGCTTTCACGGCCCTCTTCCAAGTGTACTTTGCTTCTTTCAATAAACTTTTACCGGTCCCTTAGAACTCATTTCTGCCTTCTCAGCTGAATTATTTTCTCTGTGGAGGGAAGGACCAAAATTGCTATGGATCTACCACAATTTTAAAACTAGCTTTATTTAGCAAGTATTATCTCACATATATATAACACATATAGACATGCAAACACAAGCAGGTCTTAAAACTTCCATAATCAATTCTCATTTGTCATCTTCCAAATAGTTTTTCTTTTCCACATTTAGTCTGTCAGTCTTGCAACTACTTGTTTTATTACTGTAAGTAATTGTTAGCTAGACAACAATCTGCCTTCTAAAGGGATGACTCTTAGATAAAACAAGGTGGAAAATTTATATCTCAAAAGCACAGATTTGAGACTTTGGGCCTAAATATTGTACCATTATATGCTCAAACCAAGGAGAAAATTTGTACATAAAGGCCCAATTAAGACAAGATGGCCAAATAAATTGCCTTAAACAAAGTTAAGCTTTGTCATGTAAATTTATTATTTTTTTTTAATTTTACTTTAGGTTCTGTGGTACATGTGCAGGTCATGCAGGGTTGCTGCATAGGTGCATACATAACCAGATGGTTTGCTGCCTCTATTCCCCCTTTGACTATATCTGGCATTTATCTCCATGTTATCCCTCTCCACCCCCCAGTGTCCCTCCCCTAGCCCCCACCAACTGCTGCCAGTGTGTGATGCTCCTCTCCCTGAGTCCACATGTTCTCATTGTTAAACACCTGCCTATGAGTGAGACCATGTGGTGTTTGGTTTTCTGTTCTTGCGTCAGTTTTCCGAGAATGATGGTTTCCAGATTCATCCAAGTCCCTACAAAGGACACGAACTCATCATTTTTCATGGTTGCATAGTATTCCATGGTGTATATGTGCCACATTTTCTTTGTCTAGTCTATCATTGATGGGCATTTGGGTTGGTTTCAGGTCTTTGCTATTATAAATAGTGCCACAATGAACAAATGTGTGCATGTGTCTTTACAGTAGAACAACTTATAGTTCTTGGGTATATAACTAGTAATGGAATTGCTGGGTCAAATGGAATTTCTATTTGTAGATCCTTGAGAAATCACCACACTGTCTTCCACAATGGTTGAATTAATTTACACTCCCACCGTGTAAGAGTATTCCTGTTGTGTATTGCTGTGGCTTTGGAGGAAGCACTGTATCTGGACCAGGGTTCCTGAGGGGGAGCCTCTGACTCACTGGTTAGATGCACTTTCTGGGTGAAGCAGCACCCCTCCCCACCTGGGTCTGCCCTTTCTGGGCCTTGCTCACTCTCTGACCAGACCTGTTGAAATGCACCTGGTACATTGGTTGGAGCTAGGAGATCTCTTAATTTCTGCATCTCTCTCTCTGGGTGTTATGCACTGGAGTTGTGTCTATTCAGCCATCTTGACTCCCTCCCAATAAAATGTCTGTCATGTAAATTTAAAACAATAGTAATAGTTTCTGGTTACCCTGTTCTCCCACTCAGACAACATTACAAATGGAAATTTTCTTTACAAATGTAAATTTCTTTTACAAAAGTGTTTTAAAATAGCTAGTGAAATACCAAAAAGGTATATTTAGTGGACTTTTAATAGGGGGACATTTTAAACTTAGCTACTGTTTCTTAGTTACAAATCATCCAATGGATTATTCCTTCCTCCTGCACAGACAAAAACAATTCACCAAGGCCATGCTATTGTAGTAAAGAAAGAGTTTAATTGATGGAAGGTTAGCCATGTAGAAGATAGAGTTTTTTACTTAAATCAGTCTCCCTGAGAACTCAGGCCAGGGTTTTTAGTTAAGTTGGTGGTCAGAGGGTAGAGAATGGGTGCTGCTGATTGGCCAACCGTAAAATCAAGAGTGTGGAAAATGCTTCTCATGCTCTGAATCTACCTCTGGGTGGGGACCACAGGACTGGTTGAGTCATGAGTCAAAGTTTGGGTGGGGTCAGCTGGTTGCAAGAATGCAAGTCTGAAAAGCATCTCAAAAGACCAATCTTAGGTTTCAAAATAGCCACATTATCTATAGGATCAATTGGAGAAGTCACAAATTTTGTGATCTCTGGCCACATAACTGCCTCCTGAGCAGCAAAGGATTATAAAAAGCTATGCCTACATCTTATCAGAATTTAGGCACCTCCCATAATCCTAATATAATAGACTTATTTAGTTTCAGCAGTTTGACACTTCTTAAAATGTTAATGTTAAACTTACTATACAACTCAATAATTCTACTCTTACGTACCCACCAAAAAGAAATAAAAATGTCTATCCTCACAAAGATTTCCACACAAATGGCTATAGCAACAGTATTCATATTCATAATATTACAGGAAATAGCAACAGTATTCATAATATTACATAATATATATTACAAGAGCGAGTTCTTGGGTCTCATGCAAGAAAGAATTCAGGGTGAGTCCACAGAGTAAAGCGAAAGCAAGTTTATTAAGAAAGTAAATGAATAAAAGAATGGCTACTCTATAGACAGAGCAGCCCCAAGGACTACTAGCTACCCATTTTTATGGCTATTTCTTGATTACATGCTAAACAAGGGGTGGAGTATTTATGACTCCCTTTTTTATACCATATAGGTTAACTTCCTGACATGTCATGGCATTTGTAAACCATTGTGGTGCTATGGTAAGTGTAGCAGTGAGAATGACCAGTGGTCACTCTTGTCACCATCTTGGTTTTGGTGGGTTTTAGCTGGCTTCTTTACTACGATCTGTTTTATCAGCAAGGTGCTTATAGCCTGTATTTTGTGCCAATCTCTTATCTTATCCTGTGACTTAAAATGCCTCAACCATCTGGGAATGTAGCCCAGTGGGTTTCACCCTCATTTTACCTAGCTCCTATTCAAGATGGAGTTGTTCTGGTTCACATACCTCTGAAATTTACCCTCCTTTCTTTTATAAGAGAAAGCTTAATCCTAAGGGTTGCAGAGGGATGAAGATCTATCTTCTGTAACTTCTTCAGGCTAAATAGGGGCAATGATATACCCACCTAACTCTGAGGGCCTCTTGTATTCAGGGTAGAGAGGAGTTGACTCTGATTAGTCACCTATCAAGAACCCCAGAGTAGCCCAGGGGAAAAAACAGACTAGAAAGAAGGACAAATTCTAGGATTATGGCTGGATTCTGAGGCCAAAGGATAAAACATTGCCAGTGGAAAATTCACAATACAAAAAGTAGCAAAGGAATTTTAAGAAAGTTTAAGTGAGGTCCAATTTTTAAGTTTGCTACATTGTTATGAAAATATAGATAATGCAACATGAACTATCTTCTTCCTTATATTAATACATTATTTCTACAACTAGCCATTTCTTTCTTTTGTTCTCATCATGGATAACAAATATGACTTTTTCTTTGTAACTCAGCACTGGAAATAGTGTCACTATGACATACTCTTGTCAGGATGTGTGTTTCTAAAATTCATATGTTGAAAACAAATACCCAATGTAATAGTATTAAGAAGTGGTGCCTTATGAGAAGTAATTAATTTATGGGGAGGGATCCCTTACACATGAGATTAATGCCTTTATACAAGAGAGCATAGTATAAGTAGCACTTGCATCATATGAGGATGTAGGGAGAAGGCATTTTATGAGGAATAGGGCAGATGACAAATCTGCTGGTGCCCTGATCTTGGACTTCAAAGCCTCTAAAACTGTGAGAAATAAATTTTATTTAGAAATACCCAGTCTATGGTATTTTGTTAGAGCAGCACAAAGAGAAAAAGACACATGCCTAGATAAAAAGTTGCACACATTTAACCAAGTCTCTCCTTCTTACACATAACCATTTTGTACTCTGGCTCTATGAAATTCAGGTGATGGTTTCAATTTACCAGCTGGAGTTTGGAAGAACCTCCATCCTATGGCTTATTACCTTCTATGGAGAACTAGTCTCTGACTTTTCTGCCGTGTTTCTGAATACATGGAAACTAACAAAAATGTGATGAACACCCTGAGAGGTCATGAGCTACTTTGGTAAGAGCAGTTAGGAATTTTTTCCTGAATCTATCACTGCTGATCTCGTTTCTTTCCTTATTTGTACCAATTCATGTTCTTACAGATTACATCCATAGACTGAAGTAAAAGTAAACCATGCTTTCCCTAACATAACATCAGGAGAAAAATACAGGGTGATTCCTCCCAAAAGATAAATTTCTTTTCTCATAAAATGACTCAGACACAATGGCGTAGTATCATATACTTCAGGTATATACAGACCTGTGTTTATATCTCAGCTCTATTACTGGATTGTTGTGTGTCTTTGGGAAAGTGCCTTAATCTCATTGGATCTCATTTTGTCTATATGCAAAATGGGGATAATTACATTTAATTTATAGGGAGCTATTATGAATCTTAAAAGAATTTAAGATTAAATTAAGATTTAAGATTAAATTAAAATATAATTTAAGACTAGATTAAATTCAGTGCATTGCATAGAGTAGACAAATTAATTTATAGAGATAATTATATTTGTTACCATTCCATTCACCAGTTTTCCCTGTTGGCATAGTCAACATTCGTGCTACATGTGTGCTTTAAAATGTAGGAATTTTCTGTTCACCAGCCATTCATGAGTGTTCTTTTTCTCTCTCTCTTCCATCTAGCTAGGTAGCTATCTCTATCTATTAATTGACTCTTTCTAACTAAAATAATTTTAAAATGATTTTAATATATTTAAAATATAAATATTTCCACTGGGTGTTCCAATGTACATAGAGATTTTATTGTAAAAAGTGTTACTATCAAGTAATAAGATTGATTTTTTTAAATAAGACAGATTTTCACATGTAGTTGGAGAATCAATATTAGCATTTTTGGGACATAGTTTGTATAACATGGAGAGATAATTCTACTCTAAGTCCTACTAGGGAACTATAAAGTAATTCTAATGTATTTTTTATAGTCTAAATATGCAAAGTTCTACTTTCATAAATGCCTCAATTTTGAAATCTCTCATTTAACCAACTCAGGGAGTTGTGTGACAAAATTATATCAAGCTATAATATTTCATAAACCAATGCAGTATAGGTTTGGAATTTATTTTAACAATTATCTATCCCAAACTGAGGAATCTTTAGGGAATGAATTTGTGTATAAGTTATACATGTTGAGAAAGTAAGGTGACATTTATTTTCTGCCTGAAGACTCATTGGTAGGCTCTATTTTGCAAGCAGTGAACTATTCATATATTTTTTGCCCAGGTCTCTCTATCACAAGATCCTCTGTTCTGTGCTATCCAGAAAACACTAATTACTAGACAATAGCTCACTCTTTGGTATTAGGCAGCATATTACAGAAGCAGATCCTGAGGCAAGGACTCATGTAAACAATATTTGCCAGAAACTATACCTGGGAAAAAATGTTAGGAGAGTGGGAAAGAGGGGCCAGTAAGGGAAGGAGCTTAAGCAAGGGTACAATATCAAGCAAAGGCCCATGAGGGTGACTTTGGCTTTAGCAATGTTGATCACACTTTAGAGTTGTCTCTATCATGGCACAAGGGGCTGG
The DNA here is from genome assembly GCF_049354715.1 of Callithrix jacchus. Classification (NCBI taxonomy): domain Eukaryota; kingdom Metazoa; phylum Chordata; class Mammalia; order Primates; family Cebidae; genus Callithrix; species Callithrix jacchus. Next base: position 27,370,343 of record NC_133524.1, read on the forward strand.
AGTATTAATACTCCCCATACCAGTCATTGACTGAAGCTTTCCTGGCAGAGTATAGAGAAGAACACAGTAAATTGACAGGTACTTCTGGCTATTCACACAAGTGAGCAAAGTAGGTTCTGCCAGTTTGAGGACAGTTCTCAAAACAAAAAGCCACAGTGCTGGTAATTGGGCATAAAAGCACATAAGCATGTGGTATACATAAAAATGATAAAGGGTGCCGTGACTCACGCCTGCAATCACAGCACTTTGGGAGGCCAAAGCTGGCAGATCATGAGGTCAAAATATCAAGACCATCCTGGCCAACATGGTGAAACCCCATCTCTACTAAAAATACAAAAATTAGCTGGGCGTGGTGGCGCACACCTGTAGTCCCAGCTACTCATGAGGCTGATGCAGGAGAGTTGCTTGAACCCAGGAGGCGGAGGTTGCAATGAGCCGAGATTGTGCCACTGCACTCCAGCCTGGCGCCTGGTGACGAAGCAAGACTCTGTCTCAAAAAAAAAAAGATAAAGGGCACAAAAATGATAAAATAATCTTAGGGGATATGACCAAAGCACTGACAGTTCTACAACTACATCCCAATTCTTTGCTTAATAATTCTAAGTTGGTAGAGGCATAAGGTGGCAACATGTGTAGCCCCAGTTAATCAAGGACTAGATCACAATTGATCTATTATATTTACAAGAATAGTATTTCCTTTGCCTTTGATTGATCTTAATTTGAGCATGATACCTTCATCTTGTATGGTAAATAGAAAAGCTACTTGAGGCCTCTGGGAATGTTTTTTCTCCCTAAAAAGGTGCAAGCCTTCTTTCCTTACTCTCTGCTTTTGTTTGTCACCGCTTAAGAGTATGGTGCTTGGAACTACCTTAACCATCAAAATACCATTAATGAAGGATGGAAGGAGTGTGGATACAAGAAGACATTGTAAAACCACATAACCAACCCAGAAACACCCAACCTTAGGACTTCTGATCAAATAAACAATGAATATCATTTTGACTTAAGTCAGAAGTCTTCAATCTAGAATATGTGTAACCTTGGCTCAGGCAAATACTTCCCTGCAATAGAACAAAACACATGCATTGTACAAAATCTTGATTTCTTGGTCTTAAATTTCCATAGCCTTTTTGAAAATGAATCTATCTATGAAGGGCACTCATGTGATGAAGTTTCTGGTTCTTCTCTCCCTCCTTTCCTTTCACAACTCCCTTAGACCCATGTAAAAGAAAGAATAACTCCACTCTATTCCAAAACATTGCCACAGGTGGAAAAAACCTCCAGGATACAGAACAAAGGGAAAATTTTCTATAATTATGTTGGTTTGGAGAAAGTTAATGACTGATTATTGGATAAAAAATCGTCTTGTAAAGCAAGTGGTTTCGACTTCATTGTTTTCCAAGAAACTGAAGGTGAATATAATAAAGTTGTCAGCTAATCAATCATTAACATAATATATAAAAGTGAATCATTATTTTTGTATACAACTTAAGAGGAATTAAATACTCGAATGGCTAAAACAAATACTTTTATTTATTTACATATTCATGTGAGCATGGTTGTCAATACTAGTATAAAATTTAATTTAATTTATTTATTTTGTGAGACACAGTCTCAATCCATCATCCAGGCTATAGTGAAGTGGCTCAATCTCCGCTGACTACAGCCTTGACTTCCCAGGCTGGGATCATTCTCCCACTTCAGCCTCCTGAGTAGTTGAGACTACACGTGCATGCCACCATACCCGGCTAATTTTTATTTCTTTTTAAAGACGAGATTTCACCTTGTCAACAGGCTAGTCTTGATCTCATGGGCTCAAGTGATCCCCCAGCACTGGCATCCCAAAGAGCTGGGATTATAGGTATGAGCCACTTCTTCTAGCCTTATTATAAAATTTTAAAATGATAATAAAATCTGTGTTCAAACCTAGCTCATTCTAGTAATAAGTAATATCCATTCAGGATTACATGAATATAAAAAAGAAAAGAAAATCAACATCCATCTCAGTATTAGGCAAAATTTTAAAACATTTTTAAATGTTTAATTATTTCTCAAAATTGTCATATAGTCAATTATTTTGAACAATTATGTACTAATTAATATTGTGATGACAACTTCATCTAAAAATTTAGTAACTAGATTTTTGTATCACAACAAACTTTTAAAAAGTACTTAAAATATATATATATAGATTTGTCATGGAAATATGATAGGGTAATCATTAGAGAAATTAAAGGAAAAAGTGTATCACATTATAATAAATTTTGTAGGAAAAATGTAATAAGAATACTAATTAAAAATTTAAAAAGGAATGATATAACATTTCTAACCATTAAGAGACAATATATTTGTTTATGTTTAAGCAGATGATAATAGATATTGAGATAATGTTATTTATATTTTATTGAAAATTTCTAGAAAGTAATATAACAATTTAATTTTAAAATGTCACTATTTATAACATACTGTAGTTTCCTTTGAAATTATTTTAATATTACAACTTAAGTATGATAAAAAGAAATGTAAGCAGAAGTACATAATTTCACAAAATAGTTTTCTGAAGTATGAGAGCAAACGTATTTGAAAACCAATGGTTTAAAACATTGTTTTGGAAGAAGAAACAACTGTGCAGAAAGCCTGGGACAGTCAGAGGCTTAGCACTCTGAGGACGTTAAAGGAGTCCAGGCCAGCTCAAGTGGAGGAGGAGGAAGCAGAAGACGGCTGAGGAGATAGGGAGGAATGGACCCAGCAGAGCTTGGTACACTGTGTTGAGGTGGCTTTTGAGAACAAAGCAAAAATAATTAATAGAAGTATACAAAATGGATGGATAGATTCAAGATGGCGTGGTAAGAACAACTCAGGATCACAGCTCTCAGTGAATGCAAAGAGGGTGAGTCAAAGCCGCATTTCCAGATGGATCTTTGTTGCCCACAGAATGGGGAAATTCCCAGGTGTAGGAGAGACACGGGATGCAAGCACAGCCGTTTTGGCTGTTGCGGCCACTTTGGCCAGCGCCACAGCGCAGCAGCACTCGGCAACACTCCGCTCAAAACACACTGCTCTGGGTGCCCTGCTAAACCAGCAATCTGAGATTTGGGAGGGAAGATTAGCATATCCATCTGATTAAACGGGACTTGGACAGTGAGCCAGACCAGGAGATTCCTGGGAAGTGGCGTTTGAGCCAGCGCAGTGGCTCGCTGCACGGGAAATCACACAGATCCCAGTGCCCTAACAGCAGGTGACCGAAACACCTGGAAGAGAGCCATCCAACTTAAAAAAAAAAAAGGTGCTTTGAGGCAGGGAGCCAGGTGAGCAGGCTTCGTGGGTTTCACCCCCACAGGGACAAACAAACGGCAATTCGAAATGCTCCGGGTGGAGAGTTTCACTGTGGGCACAGCTGAACCCAGGACAGTACAGATCGGTGGGGGAGGGGTGTCCGCCATTACCGAAGCAATCTGCCCCTACTGAGGTACACTCCCATTGCCGATGCAGCCTGCCATTGCCGAGGCAACCCGCTATAACAGAGAGACTCTGCCACAGGGCAGAGCCCATGGCAACAGGGTGGAGCCTGTGGTGGAACCCGTGGCTGCAGGGCAGAGCCCACAGCAACAGGGCGGACCCCACATCAGCAGGGCGGGGCCTCAGCAGGCAAATAGTGACTAGACTGCCTCCTAGCTTGGCAGGATAGTGCAATGGACACTCATAAAGAAAGCCCCAACTCCCCGAGACAGAGCATCTGAGGAAAAACAAGGGGTTTTAAGAGGTCTGCTGCAGCAGAAATAAACATAGCAGCCTAACAGATCTGAATGAACAATGGAGCTCACAGCTCAGCACTTGAGCTCCTATAAAGTACAGACTGTCTCCTCAAGCAGCTCCATGACCCCTGTATATCCAGAGTCACCTCAAAAAGACTGATCAGACTGACATTAGGTGGGCATCATTCTGGGACAAAGATAGCAGAAGAAGAAACTGGTAGCATCCTTCACTGTTCTGCAGCTGCTACAGGTGTACCCCAGACAAGCAGGGCCTGGAGTGGACCTCAGCAGTCGTACAGTCAAGGAGCTAGACTGGTAGAAGGAAAACCAAGTAACAGAAATACTTCATCATCAACAAACTGGGCATCCACTCACAGACCCAATCGAAAAATCAGCAACTACTTAGATGACAGGTAGATAAATCCACAAAGATGGGAAGAAACCAGCGCATAAAGGAGGAAAACACCTGAAACCAGAACACCTCGCCTCCTACAAAGGACCAAAAGTCCTCACCAGCAAGGGAACAAAGCTGGACGGAGAATGACTATGATGAAATGACGGAATTAGACTTCAGAAGGTGGGTAATGAGAAACTTCTGTGAGCTAAAAGAACATGTTCTAAATCAATGCAAATAAACTAAGAACCTTGAAAAAAGATTTGAAAAAAGATTCAAGGAAATGATAACAAGAATGGATAACTTAGAGAGGAATATGAATGAATTGAAGGAACTGAAAAACACAACACGAGAACTTCGCGAAGCATGCACAAGTTCCAACAGCCGAATTGAACAAGCAGAAGAAGGAATATCAGAAGTCGAAGATCAACTCAATGAAATAAAATGAGAAACCAAGATTAGAAAAAAAAAAACGCAAAAAGGAATGAATAAAGTCTCCAAGAAATGTGGGACTATGTGAAGAGACCTAACCTACGTTTGATAGGTGTACCAGAATGTGATGAAGAGAATGAATCGAAGCTGGAAAATACTCTTCAGGATATTATCCAGGAAAATTTCCCCCACCTAGCAAGGCAGGCCAACACTCAAATCCAGGAAATACAGAGAACACCACAAAGATATCCCTCAAGAAGAGCAACCACAAGGCACATAATCGTCAGATTCACCAGGGTTGAAACGAAGAAGAAAATACTAAGGGCAGCCAGAGAGAAAGGTCGGGTTACCCACAAAGGGAAGCCCATCAGACTCACAGCAGATGTCTTGGCAGAAACTCTACAAGCAAGAAGAGAATGGGGGCCAATATTCAACATCCTTAAATAAAAGAACTTTCAACCCAGAATCTCATATCCAGCCAAACTGAGGTTCATAAGTGAAGGAAAAATAAAATCCTTTGCGAACAAGCAAATACTCAGAGATTTTGTCACCACCAGGCCTGCTTTACAAGAGCTCCTGAAAGAGGCACTACACATAGAAAGGAACAACCAGTACCAGCCATTCCAAAAACATACCAAATGCTGAAGAGCATCAACAAAATGAAGAATCTTCATCAACTAACGGGCAAAACAGCCAGCTAGCATCAAAATGGCAGTATCAAATTCACACATAACAATATTAACCCTAAATATAAATGGGCTAAATGCACCAATCAAAACACAGAGACTGGCAAATTGGATAAAAAAACAAAACCCATCAGTGTGCTGTATCCAGGAAACCCATCTCACATGCAAGGATACGCAAAGGCTCAAAATAAAGGCATGAAGGAAGATTTACCAAGAAAATGGAGAGCAAAAAAAAGCAGGACTTGCAATTCTCATCATTGCAAGTCTCATAAAATAGACTTAAAACAACAAAGATCAAAAGAGACAAAGAAGGTCATTACAGAATGGTAAAAGGATCAATACAACGAGAAGAGCTAATGATCCTAAATATATATGGACCCAATACAGAAACACCCAGATATATAAGGCAAGTTCTTAATGACGTACAAAGAGACTTAGACTCCCACACAATAATAGTGGGAGACTTTAACACTCCACTGTCACTATTAGACAGATCAACCAGACAGAAAATTAACAAGGATATCCAGGGCTTGAACTCAGACCTGGAACAAGCAAACCTGATAGACATTTACAGAACTCTCCACCCCAAATCCACAGAATATACATTCTTCTCAGGGCCACATCACACCTACTCCAAAATTGACCACATAATTGGAAGTAAAGCACTCCTCAGCAAATGGAACAAAATGGAAATCATAACAAACAGTCTCTCAGACCATAGTGCAATCAAGTTAGAACTCAGAATTCAGAAACTAACCCAGAACCACACAGCTTCATGGAAACTGAACAACTGGCTCTTGAATGTTGACTGGATAAACAATGAAATGAAGGCAGAAATAAAGAATTTCTTCTAAACCAACGAGAATGAAGACACAACATACCAGAATCTCTGGGACATATTTAAAGCAGTCTCTAGAGGAAAATATATAGCAATAAGTGCCCATATGAGAAGAGTGGAGAGATCCAAAATTGACAACCTGTCATCAAAATTGAAAGAGCTAGAGGAGCAAGATCAAAAAAACTCAAAACCTAGCAGAAGACAAGAAATAACTAAGATCTGAGCTGAACTGAATGAGATTGAGACACGAAAATCCCTTCAAAAAATCAATAAATCCAAGAGCTGGTTTTTTGAAAAGATCAACAAAATAGACAGACCACTAGTCAGACTGATACAAAAGAAAAGAGAGAACAACCAAATACATGCAATAAAAAATGATAAAAGGGAAATCACCAGAGATTCCACAGAAATTCAAACCATCATCAGAGAATATTACAAACAACTCTATGCACATAAACTAGTAAACCTGGAAGAAATAGATGAATTCCTTGACACCTGTGTCCTCCCAAGCCTAAACCAAGAGGAAGCCGAAACTATGAATAGACCAATAACAAGGTCTGAAGTCGAGGCAGCAACTAAGAGCCTACCACACAAAAAAAGTCCAGGTCCAGATGGGTTCACAGCCAAATTCTACCAGACACACAAAGAGGAGCTGGTACCATTCCCTCTGAAACTATTCCAAATAATCCTAAAAGGGGGAATCCTTCCCAAAACATTTTATGAGGCCAACCTCATCCTGTTACCAAAACCCGGCAGAGACCCAACAAGAAAAGAAAACTTCAGGCCAATATCAATGATGAACATAGATGCAAAAATCTTCAATAAAATATTGGCAAGCCGATTGCAACAGCAAATCAAAAAACTTATCCATCATGATCAAGTAGGATTCATCCCAGCGATGCAAGGCTGGTTCAACATAGGCAAGTCTATAAACGTAATTCACCACATAAATATAAACAAAAACAAAAACCACATGATTATCTCAATTGATGCAGAGAAGGCATTTGACAAAATTCAACAGCCCTTTATGCTAAAAACCCTCAATAAACTCGGTATTGATGGAACGTATCTCAAAGTAATAAAAGCTATTTACGACAAACCAACAGCCAATATCATTCTGAATGGGCAAAATCTGGAAGCATTCCCTTTGAAATCCGGCACTAGACAAGGATGCCCTCTCTCACCACTCCTATTCAATATAGTACTGGAAGTTCTTGCCAGAGCAGTCAGGCAAGAAAAAAAAAAATAAAAGGCATTCAAATAGGAAAGGTAGAAGCCAAATTGTCTCTATTTGCAGACGACATGATAGTATACCTAGAAGACCCCATCGCCTCAGCCCAAAAACTCCTGAAACTGATAAGCAACTTCAGCAAAGTCTCAGGATATAAAGTCAATGTGCAAAAATCACAAGCATTCCTCTACACCAATAACAGACTTAAAGAGAGCCAAATTGAGAATGAACTGCCATTCACAATTGCTACAAAAAGAATAAAATACCTAGGAATACAACTCACAAGGAACGTAAGGGACCTCTTCAAGTAAAACTACAAACCACTGCTCAACGAAATCAGAGAGGACACAAACAGATGGAGAAACATTTAATGTTCATGGTTAGGAAGAATCAATATCGTGAAAATGGCTATACTGCCCAAAGTAATTTACAGAATCAATGCTATCCCCATCAAGCTACCATTGACTTTCTTCACAGAACTGGAAAAAACCACCATAAACTTCATATAGAACCAAAAGAGAGCCCACATAGCCAAGTGAATTCTAAGCAAAAAGAACACAGCGGGGGGCATCACACTACCGGATTTCAAACTATACTACAAGACTACAGCAATCAAAACAGCATGGTACTGGTACCAAAACAGAGATATAGACCAATGGAACAAAACAGAGGCATCAGAGGCAACACAACATATCTACAACCATACAATCTTTGATAAACCTGACAAAAACAAGCAACGGGGAAAGGATTTCCTGTTTAATAAATGGTGTTGGGAAAACTGGCTAGCCATGTGCAGAAAGCAGAACCTCGATCCCTTCCTGACACCTTACACTAAAATTACCTCCAGATTGATTAAACATTAAACATAAGACCTGGCACCATAAAAACCCTAGAAGAAAATCTAGGCAAAACCATTCAGGACATAGGAGTAGGCAAGGACTTCATGAACAAAACACCAAAAGCATTGGCAACAAAAGCCAAAATAGACAAATGGGACCTAATGAAACTGCACAGCTTCTGCACAGCAAAAGAAACAGTCACTAGAGTGAATCGGCAACCAACAGAATGGGAAAAAAATTTTGCAGTTTACCCATCTGACAAAGGGCTGATATCCAGAATTTACAAAGAACTCAAACAGATTTACAGGAAAAAAACAAGCCCATTCAAAAATGGGCAAAGGATATGAACAGACACTTTACAAAAGAAGACCTACAAGAGGCCAACAAACATATGAAAAAATGCTCATCATCACTGGTCATCAGAGAGATGCAAATCAAAACCACATTGAGATACCATCTGACACCAGTTAGAATGGCGATCATTAAAAAATCTGGAGGCAACAGATGCTGGAGAGGATGTGGAGAAATAGGAACACTTTTACACTGTTGGTGGGAATGTAAACTAGTTCAACCATTGTGGAAGACAGTGTGGTGATTCCTCAAGGCTTTAGAAATAGAAATTCCAATTGACCCAGCAATCCCATTACTGGGTATATATCCAAAGGACTATAAATCATTCTACTATAAGGACACATGCACACGAATGTTCATTGCAGCACTGTTTACAATAGCAAAGACCTGGAACAAACCCAAATGCCCATCAGTGATAGACTGGATTGGGAAAATGTGGCACATATACACCATGGAATATTATGCAGAAATCAAAAATGATGAGTTCGTGTCATTTTTAGGGACATGGATGAATCTGGAGAACATCATTCTCAGCAAACTGACATAAGAACAGAAAATGAAATACCGCATATTCTCACTCATAGGTGGGTGATGAACAATAAGAACACATGGACACAGGGAAGGGAGTACCAAACACTGGGGTCTATTGGGGGGAAGAGGGGTGGGACAGCGGGGGAGGGGGAGCTGGAGAGGGATAGCCTGGGGAGAAATGCCAAATGTGGGTGAAGGGGAGAAAGGCAGCAAAACACACTGCCATGTGTGTACCTATGCAACTATCTTGCATGTTCTGCACATGTACCCCAAAACCTAAAATGCAATAAAAATAAAATAAAAAAAGAATAATCTCTTCAACGAATGGTGCAAGGACAATTAGATATCAACATGCAAATAAATGAAGTTGGATTCTTACCTCAGACCATACACAAAAATTAGCTAAAAATGGATTATAGGTATAAATGTAATAAAACTCTTAGAAAATACATGAGAAAACTTTGTAAACTTGGTTTAAGCAATTGTTTCTTAGTTATGACACCAAAATTACCAGAAATGAAAAAGGAATAGATAAATTGGACTTCATCAAAATTTTAAAAACTTTATACTTCAAAGGATACCACTAAGAAACTCAAAACATAACCCAAAGTATGGGGGTAAATATTAGCAAATGTTATCTTCCATAAGGTTGTGTATTCAGAATATATAAAGAATACTCACAACTCAATAATAAAAGGAGAAAAAATATTTAAATGGGCAAAATATATGAATAGATGTTTTTGAAAATAATATATACAGAATAGCCAATAAGAACATGAAAAGATAGTAAATGCCATTGGTCATTAGGGAAGTGCACATCAGACAAAAATGAGATACCACTTCACACCCATTAGGAAGGCTATAACAAAAATGACTGACAATATCATGTGACAGAAAGGATGTAGATACATTTGAACACTTGTACATAGCTAGTGAGAATGTAAAGAGGTACAGCATCTTTGGAAAACAGTCTGGCAGTTCCTCAAAGGGTTAAACAAAGTAAACACACTATACTTCATATATATGAAGTTATATATGTATATGAAGTACATTTCTGAAGGGTTAGGGGATTTGGAGTTAATGGGAATGGAATGAAAAGTGATTGCTTATATATAGATTTTCTTTTCTGGGTGATAAAAATACTCTAAACTTATGGTAATAATTGTGCAACTCTAAGTTTACAGAAAACCATCAAATTATGCATGTTAATTGGTGAATTTTATGACACATTTATAAATTATCTCTCAATAAAGATGTTACAAAAGGAAAAATTTCCAGTTGTCTATTATCTTCCGGAAGGACCAAACTGAAGTACTTATGTTATATACACTTATGGAAAATACTGAGTTCAAGAACTATCAAACCAATTACTTTTTATTAATCATGAATTTAAAAGTCTGACATGAATAGATCACCTAGATTCCGGTTATTCAAAGTTTGGTCCATGGACCAGGAGTATCACCTGGAAGCTTGTTAGAATTGCAAATACTTCTGCCCAATCCCCAATCCACTGAATTGGAATCTGCATTTCAACTTGATCCCCAGGTAATTCATATGCTTATTATGTTTGAGAAGAACTGGCATAACACCCAGCCTTTGCCTGTATATCCTTATTCCTCTAGTTTTCTCACAGTTTAATCTCACTGTACCTACCTTTTATTCTCAGTTGTATGTCTAGTCTATTAACTCATTAAATTAATCTATCATCCAACTTCTGGCTTCACATAATTCTTTTGCAGGTTTAGATTCCATGGTGAATGATAAACCACATCTTACTAGCATCATCAACACTGTTATCTCTTTGTCTAACACCTATATATACCTTGCAAACACCAATTTTAGGTAAATTCAGAATCTTGCTTTCTCTATTACTACTCTCGGATTCCTCAGCTTTACTGAAGAAAAGCAATTTGTGTGTCCTTGTGCCTCTAAGAAATTTGCAATCTCTAATTAGTCTCAAATGATGCTTCAGAGCCATTCAGAAATATATTTGTTTTCTATTATCATTTCCAAAAGAAATAATTCTAAACCTCACTTATGCCTCTGTCTTTATCAGAAAATTCACCTTTGTACCTTCTGCAGAATGCTGAGTTTTTCAGAGTTGAGTTTACCAGTCATTTCTTCACCCAGACTATCTGCATTTGCAACAATTGTAAAGCCTATCCCAGCCATTTAAGAGAAGGGGATTGATTTTCTTCCCCCTGCTTAAGGTATTGCTACTAATCAATAGCTATGCTCTTGCTCTCACCTCTTTAAATAATCTCAAAATAACCATCTCCACACTTCTTCAACCTGATCCTCTTCCTGGCTTTTTTCCTGAGGGTTCAGGAAAGGTTTTTGCTTAAAACTTTCTTGTCTTAAAACCAACGAAATTCAACCGAACCCTAAGAACAACAAATATAATTGCTCTCTTGAGCAGATCTATTTACCTTTCCAAAACATTTTCTCATTTGTTTCATAATACAGCCTTATTTCTTGAAACTGCAATATATTCTACCTTAATTCACATTCATCTCTTTATACCCTGAGATGACTTTATTCTTGCTCTACTTTTATTGATCTTGCTATAGTAACCAAAGGCCTCCCAATTTTTAGTTTCCTTGAAGCCTTTTCTGTCTTTACCTTTCTTGATTTTTCAGCAGATATTGACACTGCTTTCCAGATATTTTTTGAAATCTTTAGTCTCCTCTTTGTTCTTTGATCACTTTTACCCCTCTATAGCTTCCAAGGATCATGCTCTTCTTTCAACTTCTTAAAAGTTGTTTCTTAGGGTTTCATCTTTTAACCTTATTCTTGTCTGTCAGTACTTACCCTTCACATAAAATTTAAACTGTGCACATGGTCTCATCATAATGATGACTTCTAATTTCATGTCTCTATCTCTGACTTCTATCATATTTGAGGGAAGAATGTGACCATAAAATTAAAACTCACAAAAGTTTTATTTTCTCAGGTAGGAAAAAGATCAGAAAACATAATACCATCATAAATTTCTCTTGAGAAAAACAGAAACACTTCAAAGAGATGAGTTAGTATAAAAACAATGAAAAAGAGAATGCATTTTAAAAGAAAATTAGACTGGTTTTAAAATTATTCATAAATAGAATTAAGTTTAGATATATGTTGAAAATGTGTATCTAAACTAAATATAATAAAGAGATGTAATTTCTCAGAGGAAAATGTTCATAATGTACAAGAATAAAATTCAATACTAACAAATTGAATTAAACCATCATATACTTTGAAGAAAAACAGTCCAAAAGAAGTTAAAGTGTTATTTCCAAATAACACTTTGGAAAATTGGAAAAAATGTAAAATTTTAGGCTTTTTGGTAAGTAAAGACAATGACAGTATTATGTGTCTGAAGTAATGTTATAAAGCTAAATGTATAATAAACTTCATATAATAATGTATCTAAATGTTTTCATTATTGAACAATAAAATGGCAATAATTTAATAATGCATTCAATTCTAAAAATTCATAAAAAAATATTTCAGATATACAAAAGAATCTCAGAAATAAAATTAACAAAGACAAAAGCAGGAAACCATAAGACAAATTTTTAAATTACTAGTAGAATGCATTTTTTGCCAGTCTACTCCAAGGTAAAATGAGAGAAACCAAAGATGTGCAAAAGTCTAAAATATATATTTATAAATAAGAATAACTTTTTTATTGCAAGAGACTTTCTATTCAAGATGATGGACAAGTGCATGCATTTGCTTCACCTCCTTGTCAAAAAAAAAACAAAAACAGAAAGTACACAACCTAGTACAGAAGTTACCAAAAATTACGGAAAGTACATATAGATGGAAGATATACATAAATTGTAGATTTCAAAATTTTTTTGTATTTTTTTTGTGGTGTGTGCACATGTGTGTTATATGATTTGGCTGTGTGTACCTAACCAAATTCCACATTGAATTGTAATGATCCCCATGTGTTATGGGAGGGACCCATTGGGAGGTAATTGAATCATGGGGGTGGGTTTTTCCTGCGATGTTCTTGTGATAGTGAATAAGTCTCATGAAATCTGATGGTTTTATAAAGAAGAGTGTCCTGCACATGTGCTTGCCTGCCACCAGGTAAGATGTGCCTTTGCTCCTCCTGCACTTTCCGTCATGATTGTGAGGACTCTCCAGCCATGTGAAACTGTGAATCCATTAAACCTCTTTTTCTTTATAAATTACCTAGCTTCACGTATGTCTTTATTAGCAGCATGAGAGCAGAATAATACAGTAAATTGGTACCAGGTAGTGGGTTGCTGCTATAAATGTAGAAGGGACTGGAAAGGGGTAACAGGCAGAAGTTGAAACAGTTTGAGAGCGCCAAAGAAGATAGTAAAATGTGAGAAACTTTGGAACTTCCTACAGATTTGGAGGGTTCAGAAGAAGACAGGAAGATGTGGGAAAGTTTGGAACTTAGAGACTTATTGAATGGCTTTAACAAAAATGCTGACAGTGATATGGACAATAAGGTCCAGGCTGAGTTGGTCTCAGATGGAGATAAGGAACTTGTTGGGAACTGGAGTAAAGGTCACTCCTGCTATGCAAAGAGACTGGTGGCATTTTGCCCCTATCCCAGAGAGCTGTGTAACTTTGAACTTGAGAGAGATTATTTAGGGTATTTGGGGGAAGAAATTTCTAAGAGGCAAAGCTTTCAAGAGGAAGTGGAGCATAAGACTTTGGAAAATTTGGAGCCTAAGGTTGCAATAGAAAAGAAAAATCCACTTTCTGGAAAGAAACTCACGGAGTCTATGCTAATAGACAATGCTAATAATGACAACAATAGGGATAAGTCTCCAGGGCATGTCAGAGATCTTTGCAGCAACCCCTTCTATAGCAAGCCTGGAGGCCTAGGAGGAAAAAATTGGTTTCCTAGGCCAGTCCCAGGACTTCCTTGTTGTGTGCAGCCTAGGGACTTGGTGCCCTGCATCCCAGCAGCTCCAGCCATGGTTAAAAGGGGCCATGGTACAGCTCAGGCTGTAGCTTCAGAGGATACAAGCCCCAATCCTTGGCAGCTTCCACATGGTGTTGAGTCTGCAGGTGCACAGAAGTCAAGAATTGAGGTTGGAGAACCTCTGCCTAGATTTCAGAAGATGTTTGGAAATGCCTGGATATTCAGGCTGAAGTTTGCTGCCAGGGCAGGGCCCTCATGGAGGACCTCTGCTGGGGCACTGCAGAAGGAAAATGTGGAGTTGGAGCCCCCACACAGAGCCCCCACTGGGGCACTGGCTAGTAGAGCTGTGAGAAGAAGGCCACGATCCTCCAGATCCCAGAATGGTAGATCCACAGACTGCTTGTATCATGCACCTGGAAAAGCCACAGCAACTCAATGCCAGCCCCCATAAAAGCAGCCAGGAGGGAGGCTGTACCCTGCAAAGCCACAGGGGCAGAGTTTCCCAAGGCCATGGGAGCCCACCTCTTGCATCAGCATGACTTGGCAAGAAGACCTGGAGTCAAAGATCATTTTGGAACTTTAAGGTTTAATGACTGCCCTATTTTGTACTTGCATGGGCCCTGTAGTGCTTTCATTTTGGCCATTTTCTCCCATTTGTATCTGGTGTATTTACCCAGTGCCTGTACTACTATTGTATCTAGGAAGTAACTAACTCGCTTTTGATTTTACAGGCTCATAGGCAGAAGGGACTTGTCTTATCTCAGATGAAACTTTGAATTGTGGACTTTTGAGTTAATACAGAAATGAGTTAAGACTTTGGGGGACTGTTGGGAAGGTAGGACTGGTTTTGAAATGTGAGGACATGAGATTTTGGAGAGGCCAGAGGTGGAATGATATGGTTTGGCTATTGGTCCCCACCCAAATCTCACCTTGAATTGTAATAATACCCATATGTCATGGGAGGGACCCAGTTGAATCATAGGGTGGGTTTTTCCCATGCTGTTCTCTTTTTTTTTTTTTTTTTTGAGATGGAGCTTCGCGCTTATTACCCAGGCTGGAGTGCAGTGGCGCGATCCAGGCTCACCGCAACCCCCGCCTCCTGGGCTCAGGCAATTCTCCTGCCTCAGCCTCCTGAGTAGCTGGGATTACAGGCACGTGCCACCATGCCCAGCTAATTTTTTGTATTTTTAGCAGAGAGGGGGTTTCACCATGTTGACCAGGATGGTCTCGATCTCTTGACCTCGTGATCCACCCGCCTCAGCCTCCCAAAGTGCTGGGATTACAGGCGTGAGCCACCGCGTCTGGCCTCCCATGCTGTTCTCTTGATAGTGAATAAGTCTTATGAGATCTGATGGTTTCATAAAGGGGAGTGTCCTGCAAATGCACTTGCCTGTTACCATGTAAGATGTGTCTTTGCTCCTCTTTCACTTTCCGCCATGGTTGATTTGTCTTAACAGCATCAGGGGTGTGTGTGTGTGTGTGTGTGTGTGTGTATGTGTATGTGTAAGAACACAATATAATATTTGTCCTCTTAACATATTTTAGTGCAATTTTTATATAAAATATACTTTTAAAAAGCTAAAATCTGCTATATATTTATTAAAGTGACAAACGTAAAGGAAAGCAGGAATCAGATAAATTTCTGGAGGGGAGGAAGCATAGGGGATTATAATAATTAATAAGCATTTGTGGGGAGCATGAAAGTTCAGAGTACACAGAAATTGCCAATAGTGGAAGGGGATTCATACAGCAGGGCTGGGATGAAGGGTACAAATTAGTGATAGGAAAAATTATCTGTGAAAGATACACAGGTCAGATTTCCCTAACCTTGTACCAAGTAGAGGTTCCTACCCGCTTACACTCAAATCACCCATTTGAAGACAAAAAGTACTCACAATAAACTGAGACATACAGTCTAGACAGCTTCTAGCAGAGAATCTGGTACCCTAAATCTGAATACTTTTTATTTTAGCTTGGAGGTAGGAATGGGATATTGACACTTAAAAATCCCTTAGCAAAGACTAAATAAAGTGCATGGGACCCCCTGTGGAGATGAGTTACTGGATTAGAGAGGACCTAGAATGATTTTATTGCCTGCTTTTTTTGTTTCTCAGAAGAGAGCTGTCATCCCTCCCTAGGAGCCAGATTAAGCACTGCATCCTGGAAACTGCAAACTAGTGGGAAAGACAAAGAATATACACATTAATAAACACAAAATAGCCAAGTGCTATTGAAATCCTAAAGGTAAAGCATGAGAAAGAAATTGAAGGGAAGTGCAATAGAAATGAGAAGGCCAGGAGAAGCCACTTTCTGAAAGATACATGTGAGCAGCAACCAGAGTAAAAAATAAAAGTTAATCATGGATTTTATAGAATTAGATCATCTAGATTTAAAAAATGAGAGCAAATAAAAAGACATCCATTTACTTTCAATTTTTTTAAATGGTGTGTTAAAAGTTTTAAATTATTATTTCAGAAAATATTAATGTCTGACTATTAATTCATTTTATTAAGACATCTGGGCAACGTATCAAGCTTTTTCTATATAATCTCCCAGGCCTCATTCTTTAACCCAGGGTCTCAGTAAGGACATTTTGGGTAAAAGGAACATGAAAGAAAGCAAAACAGTATGATAATTGTGTTATTCTTTGGTTTATCTATATGCTTATTGTTATTTCTGCCATATTTCTTATTTATTTATAATAAAGAACACATTCTTGTTTTTCCTCTATTTTGCCCTTCCATTTTAGTTTTCTACATTCCTTACTTTTATTATATTTTTTCATTGCTTTACTAGTATTGAATTTAGTCATTCTATTTCTAGTCTTTCCATAAGTTGCATATAATTTTTGCAAATGAATACTTTAAAATATATCAAGAAGATATAATAGACACTATTACATATTATAGAATATACTTATGAATAATTATATATAAACATATAAAGAAGATATGTGTATTTGTGTTTATGTAGTATACATATACTACACAAATACAAACATAACTTTGTATAGTATACATATACTACTTGCATACTGTATTTGTAGTATACTATACTTGTGGGTCTACTTGTAATAGAGTATATCTTTTTTGTGTATAATGTGTATTTGTGTGTGTGTGTTTGTGTTCAGAGGAAAGAAAATTTCCTTCTGAAAGTTTCAGACTTTGATTTCTTTCATATATCCATCCTGTAGAGATGAGAACAACTAAATATCAGGAGGTACAAGGCATCAGGTGTTTTGTACACAAGCTGGAAGACATCAGGCTCTTCTTACACAATGTCTCAGGTATCAGCCTTTAAACCAGGGGCTAAATAGGGGCATTTTGGGTAAAACAAACATGTAAGGAAGCAAAACAGTGAGTACTATTAGTCAATATGTAATATTAGGATTCCTAGTATTGTTGGAAAAATAGAACCAAATTTTAAGTCTTGTTTGACATGTACACTTAAGTTTTCATATTTGCTTGTATATGAAACACACACATTCATTTAACAACCAAAATCTACAGACATCTGATTTTTCTACTAGATACCAAGAAGTCATTTTATTACATTTTCTGCCATTTTTATTTGTATGTCTTTTACTTATTTCTCTTGCCCGATTGCTCTGACTAGGACTTCCAGCATTATGTTGAATTGGAGTGGTGACAGTGAGCATCCTTGTCTTGTTCCATTTCTCAAGGGGAATGCTTCCAGTTTTTGCCTATTCAGTATGATGTTGCCTGTGGTTTTATCATAGATGGCTCTTATTATTATTCTGACGTATGTTCCTTTGACTTGTGGTTTGTTGAGGGTTTTGTTCATGAAGGGATGTAGGATTTTACTGAAGGTTTTCCCTGTATCTAATGAGATGATGATCTGGTTTTGTTTTTAAAATTCTGTTTATGTTGTGAATCACATTTATTGATGTGCATATTTTGAATCAAACTTGCGTCCAAGGAATGAAGCCTACTTGATCATGATGAATTAACTCTTTAATGTGCTGCTTACTTCAGTTTGCTATTGCTTTGTTAAGGAGCTGCTCCACACCCAGGAAGATCTGCTGGCATTCAGAGCACTTTCTCATCTGGATCAGCAGCCTAAGAGTCTCTGCTTTTCCTGTGCAGAGATCGTGGTGCAGCAGGGCCTTTTCCACTGAACACCCAGGCAGATCTTCAGGTATGTGAACCACACATTTTACTAGATTAGGAGTTTAGACCACTGCCCACTCTCTGCAAAGAACTTGGGGCCAAGCAGGTTTCCCAGCTCCAGGCCCGAGACACTCATAGGAGATAATTATTGTGCATTTTACTGATTTCTCATAAGGGTGAGCACTGGCAATATGTTTACTGGCTATTTGCAAATTGTCATTTTGTAATTTTCATTGTATTAGTTTTCTCCCATATGTGTACTGCCCTTTATTGATTTAAACAAGTTTTGAGAATGTTGTGGAGAATGACCATTTGCCTCTTATGCTTGTTTCAAATAATTTTTTCACTCATTTTCTTGCCCTTTAATAAAGGTTATCTTTTGTTGTGCATAAATGTTGTTTCTATTATTTTCAGAATGGTAAATCTGTTTAACTTCATGAATATTATTTACCTTCCTCTCTCTCTCTACATCCCTTCCTCTCTTTTTCTTCTTTTTTGCTTAGTTTTTAAGCAAAGAGGCGATTTACAGAATACTATAAAATAATAATTGAGGCTATTTACAGAATATTATAAAATATTTTAATTCTATAATAATTTATATAACTTTGTCCTTTATATTTAAATAATTTATCAGCAACATAGCTTGGTAAAAATATGAATTAGGTTTATTACTTATTGATTTTTTAAAAAGTCCATTAAATGAAAACATCGATTATGTTTTCTCTAACATCCTTTATTCTATGATGTGGATAGCATTTTCTTATTTATTTGAAATGTACCTCTAGCATAAATTGAATTCATGTATATATAAAATCCATATATTAATATATATATATGTCCATATATAGACCTATATATTTATATACTTCTTTTTCTGGATTCCCTCTTCTGCTTTATCAACTTTTTTTCCTTCTACACTAATTCCACATTTTTAAAATTACTATAACTTTATAAAGTATTTTGGTTTGAAGTAGAGCTAGTTCTTTTATTGTTATTTTAAAAGTGTTTCTTGACACTTCTCGTGTGTTTTTTCTACTTCCATATGAACTTTAAGCTTGTAGGAACATATGAAAAAAATGCTCAATATCACTAATCATCAGAGAGATGCAAATCAAAACCACAATAGGATACCATCTCATACTAGTCAGAATGGCTATTATTAAAAAGTCAAAAAAAATAGCAGATGTTGGCAAGATTGTGGAGAAAAGATAACATTATACAGTTAGTGGGAATGTAAATGATACGGTTTGGTTGTGCCCCCACCCAAATCTCATCTCAAATGGTAATGTGAATTGTAATCCCCACATGTGGGAGGGACCTGGTGGGAGGTGATTGGATTATGGAGGTGATTTCTTCCATGATATTCTCATGATAGTGAGGGACTTCTCAGGAGATCTGATGGTTTTATAAATGGAATTTTCCCCTGCTCTCTCTCTCTCTCTCTCTGTCTGTCTGTCTCTCTCTCCTGTCACCTTGTGGAGGTGCCTGCTTCCCCTTTACCTTCTTCCATGATTGTAAATTTCCTGAGGCCTCCCCAGCCATGCAGAACTGAGTCAATTAAACCTCTTTTGTTTACAAATTACCCAGTCTCAGATATTCTTCACAGCAGTTTGAAAATGGACTAACACAGTAAATTAGTCCAGCCTCTGTGGAAAGTGGTTTGGAGAGTTCTCAAAGAACTAAAAATAGAACTACTGTTCAACCCAACAATCCAATTACTAGGTATATACCCAAAGGAAAAGAAATCATTCTACTAAAAAGACACCCACACTTGTATGTTTATTGCAACACTATTCACAATATCAAAGACATGGAATCAACTTCTGTGTCTATCAGTGGTGGATTGGATAAAAAAAAACTATGACACATATACACCATAGAATACTACACAGTCACAAAATATAATGAATTATGTACTTTGCAGCAACATGAATAGAGCTGGAGGCCATTATCTTAAGTGAATTAATGCAGGAACAGAAGACCAACACTAGTGTATGTTCTAACTTATAAGTGGGAGCTAAAAACTGTAAACACAAATACGGGAACAATCAACATGGGATTTCAAAAGGATGGAGGGAGAGATGGGGCAAGGACTTAAAAATTACCTATTGGGTACTATGTTCGCTATTTTGGTGACAGGATCATATGTACCCCATGAATCTGAAAATTTTTTAAAATTAACCTCCTCTTTTTGCAAAAACAAAAATATTAATCTTGGTGAGATTTTTCCATAATAATCTTGGTATATTTAATTAAAGTTACAGTAAAATCAGATGATTTTAGAGACAATATACATCTATATAAAATTTATAAATTTTCTCAAAACAATTATAAATTTCAAAACTATGAACATGAATAGAAAAATATAACCAATAGATTAGATTAGTCTTTCACATTTTTCTCAGTTAAATGCATTGCTAATTTCTACCTCCTGTTATGGCCATTGAAGCTGAAAGCAACATGGATGATTTAGGGTAAGCTTATGTTGGAACTGACCTTATTATAGCTTAACTAACATAACAAAACTTAAACAAAACCAGGAAATCCCTAGGAACGTTCCTAAAAGTAAAATGACGTACGTTGTTGAAGCTGTTGACTTTGGCCAGGGAAACTTCATGTCAGAGTCAAATAAAATTTTACAGGACCTTCTAAATTATCTACTTTGAATACAGCACTCCTGACATTTGAATGCAGCTCTAATATGTCAGTGATTTTAAGTCCTTCTATTTTGTTTCTCCTTAACTCTCATTTCCCAAAGCTCCTTTTTTCTCTCTGGCAAATACAAGATAATTTTTTCTCATATATTTTAAGTAAAGTTTTATTTTGAGACAATTTTACAGTCACATGTAGATGTAAGAAAAATACAGAAAGAGTCTGTGCATCCTTCACCAAGTTTCCCCCAATGGTAAGTAACATCTTGCAAGCAATCACACAATATCACAACCTGAAACCTGGAAGTGATACAATGCAATGATCTTCTTCAGTTTTCCCCAGTTCTACTTGTATTCATATGTATGTGAGCATATGTGTGTGTGTATCCTCTCCATCTTCTTTTTTTCTACTTCAGATTTAAGAATATGAGTATTTAAGCTGAATCACATATAGAATCACAATTTGTTTAAAAGTTTTGCTGTGGATGTGATGATGTATTTTATGGCCTAGCATGGTTTGTAAGAGAGTTTAAATACATTTAATATATATTACTAATATTAATGTATTATGGAAATTAAATGATAGACTGTGGATTTGTGATATGTGAACTCAATTGAACCAAGAAAGATATTTTTATTTGTGAGAAAGGGGTTAGTTTTTTATCTGTTGGTTTCCTTTTATTAGTATGCAGTCTAGGCGATCAACTTTCCAAATGAGTCTCTGCTTTCATATTATTCCAGCAACACATTTAAAATTAATGCTACAGAAAAATTACACAGGGGCAATATTTAGTCAATATCTGTCATTAGGAAACAAAAGCATAAATCTAGCTCTAGATGGAAAAAGCAGAATAAAGATTGCTTTAGAATAAATAAGGTAAATGTTGATTAGTTTACCTATAGCTACATTTTTCTTCAGTGAAATTCTATTTGGGTGGTGTGCCCATCTTTGTTTAAACTCATTGTTTCATCTTGTCATAACTATTATTTATTTATACACTGTCATTTGTCAAGCTCTAATTTATCTTCTTTATTTTGAAGTTATTATGTGAGTTTTACTTTTTATAATTATGCTTGGTTCATCATGATAAGAGGTTATCCTCAAAATGTACAAATAGAATTCAGAGAGTTTTCTTCAAGAACAAATAAAAATGGGAAGAATGAAATCATTATAACTAGGAAAAACATGTTCTGCCTTCACTGTAGTACTTTTTCTTATTTATCATCATTGTGGCTAGTACCATTACTAGTGTCATGATCTTGCATGGTCATCACTTGGCTTTTATTTGAGTTTTCTCCCCAGGAGTTCTGGACAACACGAAATGTGTGGGTATGTTTGAGTCGTGGTGCATTTCTAGGCACAATTTATTCTGATTTTTGGTAGCTATTTGACAGATAAAATAGGACAATAGACAAAGGGAGAGAATAATGTAGGTAGGTGGATTACCATGGTTGATAAGCTAAAGGCAAAACAAAGGAGTCCAAACAGGCTACATAGGGCTCAAAGTATGTCTTCTGGAATGACTTTTTCTAAGCCCAAAGAGCTGATGATTTTTTGCTATTGTTAAATTTTCAAGGCAACCAGTAAAGAGATAATCACCAGTATCCTCATCATTCTTTTTATGTTCACCACAAAATCTGATGTAGAGCAAAGTTAATTGAAAGAGGGATCCATAAATAAATTATACTTAACATTTCCTTGAGCATAGCTTCTCTATCCAGAAATATGTTCAAGTTAAACATTTTATTTTATGCCATCGTAGACTTAGTGACACTTGCTATTAAATCAGTAAATTAAATTAAGCTGTTCGATATATAACTTTTGTTTTTATATCTATACATGAAATGATACAATATAAGCTGATATTAAGATGATTTTACTACATGGAGAAAGGAGACAGAAAAAAGAATTCCAGGTAGAGGGACCATTATTAGCAAAGGCATATATGCATAAATATGCATATTAATTATGACTCAATGTATAGCCAGAACAATGAGTACATTACTAAAATATTATCATCACAAATAATTTAATTTGAGATAAAGAAGGGCTTTGGATGTTGGAATTATTTATAATGTTAATACCATCAAAGACATTATGAAGATTTTCTTTTTCTATTTAGCACTCTTTTTTGTGCCTTTACTTTTTCCCTTTTCTAGACTATGAAATGTAATCTGTGCTCACTTTTCACTCAGGTTCCCTTCTATCAAAAGCCCTAATACACACTGTGCAATAAACCATTTAGATCTGTTTCTTTAGAATTCTTCTATTAGAAATTTTTACGAAGGTAGATGTAGTTCTTTATGAAACTCGAATTGGGTATAACTAGGTGTAATCCTAAGTGAGGCAGTATTGGAAATCAGAAATGCTTAACTAACCTATTGGAGAAAATCTAGAGTTTAAAGTCTAGAAGCATTTTCATCTCTTACTTTGGAGGATGGAACTTCTGAAGGGGGTTTTCTCTCTTTTACAATTTGAATTATCTCCCTCTGTAGTTCACATCTTAAAGCTATATAGATACTTCTATTGCAGACCAAATTGCTAAAGGGAATTATCTGCTAGTTAGAAAAAACAGGACCATAGAAGATACCCAATTATGAAAAAGTTGAGGGCTGTAATAATGGAAATAAACCAGATTCTATACAAACCTTTCAGCAGGATAGTCAGCAGAAAAAATATTTCTTCAATTGCCTATAAAAATGACTTGCGTTTCTCATGGAGTAAGCTGTCTCTTGATCCAAGCAAATGTTGAGTGCTGCTAAGTGGAAATTCAATGCTCTTTCCTCCCCATAACAATGAAGAATAATAGAGAAGAGAAGCCAAAACTGGTATATTTCAGCTTGCTTAAAAAATTGAAGTTTGAAATTAAGAATGTGGAGCAAGAGGTAAGATGCTCAGAACAAAGACAGAGAATTCAGTTACCATGGCAAATATCTCAGTTTATCCCCAATTCATCATCCATCCCCACAAGGATGCCCCAAATAAATCTTTGTTCTCTTTTCTGTGAGGAGAACATTGCACTCTGCTTCCGGTAAATGGGTGGAGTAAAGAACAGGACAGAGTCCATATGGTTTTTAGTTCATAAATCAGGTAAATAGCAGTGTTTCATCCAACAATAACCAGGTACTTCATACCAGGCTAAATTTCCTAGGGTTTGGTTACACAATTGTACACAAGACAAAGTTCTTGTCTTCACAGAACTTGTATTCCAATGGAAGACGAGACCACTCATTAAATCATCAAATGAACGTACATTGTTTATAATTATTCATTCAGGTAACCATGAGTACTACGAAATAATTTCAGTCAATAACACGCAATAGCTATGAGTGGATATTGCTCCTAAATTAAATTGAATCCTTATCAAGAAACCACTTGTAGGATTACAGGTCAGGAAGAAACATGATGTGAGTTCCTAATTTTGTTTTTAACACAAACAAGTCAGCAATCTAGACTGACGGCAGCAACAGTAGCATAAGCTTTCTTTTCTCCTTCCGTACAGGAGCATCTGGGATTATTTCTGAATAATTAGGGTCTTACTGAGGTTGGGAAAGGGCCTAATTCTCTCAAAGTGCTTTTTCATATTTTTATATAAAGTGTTTCCTGGTTGTTTTGGAAGAACTTACACTGATAATTTAAGTGATTATGTCCAGGAAAATGATTATGAACTCGAGGCTTTCTGGATTTCTACACCAAATTCAGACTCAATACGGATATATCTTCAGCGAAGGAAAGAAAACCAAATCAGGACAGCAGTATTCATGAAAGACATCTCTGGCTTCAGAACTTCAGTGTTTTATAAAGGCTGTTTCCCCACAGCAAACCCCTAATTTTGAATTGGTATACTTAATCTGTATGATTACAGTACTCTTTTAGTTAGAAGCTCACAATAATGAGTTATTTCTCACTTAGTCTTTATCTTGACCCCTTCCCTTTTACCTTGAATGAAAGTCTTGTATGACTTTTCTACATCTCCCTGGATATCTGGTGGATTACCTATTTTAGCTTACCCAGGATAAGGTTTTGCAACAAAGAGATGAAGGATTGAGGCTTGGCTACCAGTAAAGGTCAACCAAGAACATAAGGTGTGTCTTTATTAGACACTATCACAAACTGTTCCATCTTCTTTCCCTTCTTAAATTCTTCATCTATTTCCTTTTACAAATACTTATTGAATGTCTATGAGTGCTACTTATGGAGCTGGAACTAAGAAAATCATATGTTTCCATGTGAAAGTCATGCTCAGATAACAAAATAATTTTATGTAGCTGAGACCAAGAGGTAAACATTCATTTTAAATAATTATACAAATTACCAGGAAATAAACACTCAAAATGACTAGCATTTACTCGCAACACAGAAATGGTGAAATAGCTAACTTCAGTAGTCACAGAAAATCAAAGATTAAACATATATTATTGCATACAGTCGCAATTTTAAATAAGCTTTCTGCCTGATAGAGGCTGTGGCCTGTTTCTCAGCTATGAATGATATGACTAATTAAAAATAATAATATACTTTACATCAAGGATAACGAATTAAGACTTTACTGAGTATTGCTTTTTTAGTAACTATGTAGAATCATAAATCATCATTACCCATCACACAATACCATTCGAGAACACTAGTAACCTTCCTGAGAGCTCCGTGAAAAATTTCCTCTTTATAATTAACTCTCATTAGAAGGTTGCAGTTTTTTTCAGAATGACCACCAATGACACAAATGCAGCTGAAAACAGCTGAGACACAGGTGTTCCAAACTTGGGTTGTTGGTAATAGTTCATCATGCATGAAGTGACTAAATCATTTTCTACACTACTCATTTTGTTGCATTAAATGGAGAAATATGATTAGATTTTTTATTTCTAAGTTTTAATCAGAAATATCAAAGGAACAGATTTTTTTTTTCTGCTGGGATAATAAAATCTGTTATAATGTTTCAATAAATAATGTTTTACATTAACATTTAAAATACCCATATTAGGACATACCAAAGGGGAACACGAGTTGCCTTGACAGGGCTCCCATTGCTCAAACTGGGACAATTTGAACATCAGAAATAATAATACTGGTAATAGTTTATATTATATTGAATATAAAAAATAATTCCTGAAGATCCTCAGCCGGTGTCTTATTATACTTCTCTTGCCTTTTTTTTTAGGGAAATTTAAAAAAAGAAAGAAAAAGTCCTTAAGTTCGGACCTATGCTAGAGTTATATTTCTGAGGAGCATCTGAGAGAAATGTGAATTTTTATCCCTTTTCTGAGTGACTTTGTATTTTTGGCTGCCAGCTCTCTTCACTTCTTATAGGTTGGTGCCTTTGCCTGCCTCTTTGTCTTTTCATTCTCTGTCCCCTCCCCATAGCCATGATTGGGATTGTGAATGTTAGTCACTGATATTTCTGAGTAGAAATGGTGGCATGGTGGGTTACTAACTGCTTTGTTCAAGAACCGTCTGCAATTAAATTCAAGGGGCTTACCCTTTTGGATCCAAATTTAAATCCAAAATTTAGTTTACCAATTAAATATAAAAGGGAGCTGAGTGAGGTGGTGTGTGCCAGTATCTCTGGCTACTTGGGAGGCTGAGGCAGGAGGATGGTTTGAGCCCATGAGTTTGAGGGCAAACACTGTTGGAGAAGCTGTTCAGCCAGCAAGAGAAGGGGCCTCCAGAAAAAGCAAAGATGTTTTGCTCATAGATCATTGCCATGGGCCTTCCCCTTCCTTTTAGCGATTGCTTCAGTGAACTGGGTAATCAGAATGCCCAGATGAGTGCAGCTTCATTTGATGATTTGAACAAAACTTTGTATAGAAGCTTATATCAAGATATAAAGATCATGGATTCTTGTAGATACAATGAACTACAAATGAACATTTGAAGTCAGCCATCCATCAGACATAGTCAACAAAAAACATGGATGGAAATTGGCTAGTCTCTTCTGTATACAGAAAATAATTATTGATGAAACAAGACATCAGCCCATTCCATGTGCTCCTTAACTATGAACAAGAAACAGTGTCTGAAAGCATGAGGAACATTTATACAAGATGGATAATGGTAGAAGATGCACTAAATATTTAAGCCAGCCAGAATGCCAAGTTAAGATTCAGCTTGGATTTAAAAACAAAAACATTATTTTTCAAGGCCTCAGAGTATAAGTTCTGTGTATTACAGGAAAACTTTTATGCTTAGTTGGATGAAGAACAACCTTGCTTTCTTTTTCTGAATGTGCTATGACCTTGGCAAGATCAACTTTATACTTGGGCTACAGTTTGTCAACCCATGCACTCACTGGATTATTTAGAAGGACAGTTTCCTAGGCAGGTCCCATCCCGGTGGTCACCATCCAAACCTCCCGATAAGGAACACAAGCTCAAGGATGCTGAAACAGAATCTCAACTTGCTGTTTTGGAAACTCCAAAAAAACCTATCAGATGCTGTCCAGCAGGAAATTGTCGACATGAAGTCTGAGGGATAGGCCACTGTAATTCAGCATCTGGAGCAGACCATTGAGGATCTGAGGACCAAAAGAGCTGAACTAGAGAGGTAATGTCCCACCCTGGACACAGAGGTGGCCAGTGGTTGTCAAGGGCTTGAGAATGGAGTGACAGCCTCAGAAGATGTCTCAAAGCTGTCAGTTTTAAAGAAAAAGAAGTACGGCATCAAAGGATTTTAGAGGCAAAATCCATACAGACTTCCCCAACAGAAGAGGTTGGGGTACTAACACCGCCTCCTGTGGACCGCTGCCGGGGGGTCCTCCTTCCCTCCCTGGGGCTGAAAGTGGAACTCAGACAAAATTATGTTCAGTGATTTCTTTGACTGTATCTCCAAGGCAAATATCAGTCCAGCTCAACAGGCATCAGTCCACACAGAGCATCTCACAGCCTCCACCAACTCCATCCCTTCTGTGGTCTGATGGTCAAGGACAGCCTGGGTCACAGACGCACCATACTTTTATTTCTACTGAGTTTGACACCAGCCATGAACACTCTGTTTTCTCTGCCTTTGAAAACAGCTGTAACAACCCATCCCCAACACCTCCATGCCTGGCTTGGGCATGGTGCCTCCCCTACTTACCCTTCTCCCTGGCATGACAATGCCTACTCTGCACAGTAGCCATTCCCCTACCTCCTCCTCTGCTGGGTGCAGAAACATTACCGCCTCCTTCCCCTCCTCTACTCAGAATGGGAATAACTCCTCCACTTCTTCTACCCGGAGTGGGAATACCTTGCCACTCCCACTTCCCAGAGTGGGCATACTGCCTCCTTACCTTCTTCCCTTCTTCCCAGAGCTGGAATACCCCCTCTGCCCCCTCTACCTGAAGCAGGATACCTCTTCCACCCCAACTTCGAGGAGCAGAAATAACTCCTCCGTCCTCTCTACCCAGAGCAGGAAAACCTCCTCCACCTTCTCTACCCCTTCTACCTGGAGTGGGCATAACCCCTCTGCCCCCTCTACCTTAAATGGGAATACCTCCTCCACCCTGACTTCCTAGAGCTAGAATACCTCCTCTGCACACTCTACCTGGAGTG
This sequence comes from Callithrix jacchus, assembly GCF_049354715.1. Taxonomy (NCBI): domain Eukaryota; kingdom Metazoa; phylum Chordata; class Mammalia; order Primates; family Cebidae; genus Callithrix; species Callithrix jacchus. The sequence goes on from NC_133524.1 coordinate 27,398,611, forward strand.
GGAATACATCCTCTGCTCCCTCTACCTGGTGCTGGGATTTCCCCACCTCCTCCCTTGTCCGTATGGGTATTCTATCTGCTCCAGCTCCCCCTCCCCTTCCACGTGGGACAGAAATCCCCCCACCCACTCTGCTTCCTGCATTAGGCCCTCCACTCTTCCCAAAAGTTGGGAGGAATACTTTACCAACACCACTGGTGTGTGGATTTCTTCCTCCTCCATTGCCAAATGGGCTTGCTTAAATTAGGGATGAATAAGGACAAAGGGAATAGGAAGCAGCCCATGGAGCCTTGTCTACCAATGAAGCCTCTTTACTGGACAAGAATTTGACTACATAGCAAAATAGACTCCAGTGCTTCACTTATTTTGGGAAAAATTTGAAGACCCATCTATAGATTGTCATGAATATAAGCACTTATTTTTTTAAACTGCTGTAAAGGAGAGAAAGAAACCTATCTCTGACACAATCTCAAAGACAAAAGCTAAACGATGCTAAAAGCACCAGCACACTCTGTGGATGGAGCCAGAAATCAAATCTTGTCTCTATGAAAGGGCCAGAAAGAAACATCATGTCATTGGTCAGAGAGCAGGGAGTGAAGCAAAATGCTTGAATACTGAATGGCCATTTACTGAATCATTAAATGTTTATTGTGTGATTATCTTCAATAAACATATGCTAGATGATATAAAATTAAGAAAAAAAAAGAATTCCTGAGTCAACAGTAATACTCAAAACAAAATAAGAAAAAGGAAAGCTCTTCATTGCAGAAACTTGCTGTCTAATAAAATAAAATTGCCAATGTCATTTGCAACCAATATAATTATTGATTTAGTCAGGCATCATCAACAGATGCTAAAACCATTAGGTGAAGTGTAGTAGGAGGCCAAAATAGTAATATATTCTCATGGTATGAAGGCACAAGTTGCTTATTAATTGCAATGGGAAAATTATCTCTATAATGAAGAGAGCTAGAAAACACCATCTTAATCCAGTCTTCAAACTTAGCATAACAATAATGAGACAAACTGCCATTATGTGCTTTCTGATACACTATAATGGAAAGCATACACATTATATTGGTAGAATTCTTATAAAATGATGTTTAACATGAATATAATCACAAGGAAACTGATAAATAAAAATGTGAACCATTCTATAAGACAACTGACCTGGATTCTTTAACATATCACCATCACAGAAGACCAAAAACAGTGGCAGAATTTTTTAGCTTAATGGAAGCTAAGGAGATATCATCATCAAATGCAATAAGTGATCCTCAATTGGATTTTGCGGTAGAAACAAAAGTTTGTAAAAGAGCATTTGGGGAAATTTGAATATGGACTCTGTGTTGCCTATAATTGTATTATTGCTAAAATTCTTGGGTGTGGTAGTACTCTGGGGTTGGTTATGAAGTAGGATGCCCTTAATTTTAGGAGATAAAGGATAAAGTATTTATAATCTCTCATCATATCTACAATTTAATTTCAAGAGCTACGGCAAAGATAATGCCATAGATATAGGAATAGGTCCAGTAAATGTCTTTAAATGTTTTTAAATAGCCATCTTTTGATGAAAGTTTTTATTATCATGTTGTGGCACTCTCAGATTTTCTCAGCTGCTTGATTACAAAATGCAGTCTGAAAATGGATCAACCATTTTCCATACCATAGGTAGATTATAAAGTTAAAAAGAAAAATCGTCTTATTTTATCTTTACATGTTAAAAAAAATGTGGACCATGCTCAGCATTCAATACTAAAAAAAGAACACAGTTTACAATAGCAAAGATCTGGAACCAACCCAAATGCCCATCAATGATAGACTGGACAGGGAAAATGTGGCACATATACACGATGGAATATTATGCAGCCATCAAAAATGATGAGTTCGTGTCCTTTGTATGGACATGGAAGAACCTGGAAACCATCATTCTCAGCAAACTGACACAGAGCGGAAAATCAAACACCACATGTTCTCACTCATAGGCAGGTGTTGAACAATGAGGACACATGGACACCGGGAGGGGAGCACTACACACTGGGGTCTGTTGGGGGAAAATAGGGGAGGGACCATGGCGGGGTGGGGAGTTGGGGAGAGATAGCATGGGTAGAAATGCCAGATATAGGTGATGGGGAGGAAGGCAGCAAATCACACTGCCATGAGTGTACCTATGCAACTATCTTGCATGTTCTTCACATGTACCCCAAAACCTAAAATGCAATAAAAAATAAAAATAAAGATAAAATTTAAAAAAAGAACAGAAAGGGTTTGGAGAAAGGAAAGGAGATATAATATAAGCAGAGTTTGGAAGCAAAAGCAATACTATCGGGAGAAGAGGAAAGGAAAAATTTTGCAGTTTTTCCTCGTTTTTATGCTATATGAAAGTAAGCATTTTTGTATGTATTATTTACTACTCTGTTCTAACTACCTAGAATAGTGCTGCCACAAAATAGATGATAAATGGATATTTTAAAGAATGTGAGGTTATTCTAAGTGCCTTTATACAAACTATCTCAGTATATACACACACACACACACACACACACACACACACACACACACACGTATTTGGCCATCGGAAGCTCTTTCAGTGTATATATTCTCTTGCTACTCTTACTCTTGAAAATATCTTAATAAAGGAACTTTAGCAAGTTAATAACTACAAAATCTTCTTACTCTGAAGTAATATTCCTCTGAATTTTCCACTTAAATCTTCTTTTTATTAATATCAGATGGCCCATGGGACATATATTGCAAATGATTGCTGGCATCTAGATATTTCTCTTCTGAAGCTCATGTGAAAATTATTCTTCCCTATCTTTTTAAAGACAAATATAACTAGATGACTAGCTCTGGCTAATGAGAATGGGCCATGATGATGTATGTCAGTATGAGACACATCAGTTTATCTCATCCCCTGCCTTGGGGATCACTAGAACACTTCATAGGATCTTTAACTTGGGCCCTTGAGTAACAACAATGAGAAAGGCCTTCCTGCTAATCTTTATTAGAAATTAAACAAATAAATCCATCTTGTTTTATCCAATATGGTTTTGGGGGGATGGATATTTGAATACAGTTCCTAAACTCGCCTTTCAGCTGCTAACACCACAGTTGGAGCAGGGCAATTTAGGTTACCTGTATTAGTTTACCACTTTCCTTCTCCTTTTTGAGCCTCCCTATATCCTCTCTGCTGCTCAAGTTCAGTTAAAGACTTCGTTTATCTCACTGAAAAATCGAAAAAGTCAGAAAACAATTTCACACTGGCCCAGTACCACTAAATTGGTCTTTCTTTTCTCCCCATTTTGACCATGATTGAACAGTCTGTGGGACTTCTATCTAAGCCAATTTCTCTATTTGCACACTAGATTCCATCTCCTCTTTCTTACTTCATGGCATTTTTCTGAAGATGTTTCCTTCTCTTATGCATCATTGCTTTTCCCTTTTCTAACGGATCAACTTCCATCATCATACTATGTTCAGATTACCTCTCCTATCTAAAATAAATAAAAATCCTTCCAGGAAGGGGAAAAATATTTTCCACCTTCCTCATCAGTCACTGAGTTTTTTTCAATTTGTATTTTTATCATAAAACCTATTAATATAGTGCCATGCCTGTCATATTTGTAAAATATGCACCTGAGCTATGATCACCACCTTGATAAATATAACAAAATTTCCCAAATGTAATCCATTCTAAACAAGGCAAGAATAATCACACAATTCTTAATATGTTCCATCCACATTAACTACATGAAATATTCATATTCAACTTTAATATAATTTTGTTTAGAATAATTTTAGATTTACAAAAATGTTGTAAAGACATCCAGAGAGTTCTCATATACTCCATACTAAGTTTCATCTATGATTAACTTACATTAGTGTGATGTATTTGTTACCATTAGTATTGATACACTGTTATTAACCAAAGTCCATACTTTATTCAGATTATGTTGGTTTTCAGCCCTGGTTCCTTTTCTTGGGAATGAAATTGGAACACAAGATCTGGGCTCTGGATATGCTCATTGCTGTATGGGTGTTATTATTTTCAGGCCCTTTCAGCTAACAGAGCAAGGAAATATATGTGCATGTACTAACATATGTATATACACATATCTACAAATCTTTTTACATAACAGGTTCCCATTCAAGTTATCATATAACATTTAGTCATCATTCCACTCCTCAGACTCCCCTATCCTGAGATAGTTTCTCAGACTTTCCATGTTTTTGCTGAACTTCGACAGTTTTGAGGAGTATTGATCAGGGATTTTGTAAAATATCTCTCAATTTGGATATTTATGATGTGTTTCTCCTTATTAGACTGGGGTTATGGGTTTTGGGAGGAAGACCACAGAGGTAAAGTATCATTCTCATCACATCATGTCAAGAGTTCAAAGTATCATCATGCCTTATCACTGCTGATGTTAACCTTGATTGCCCAGTTGAGGTAATATTTGTCAGGTATCTCCACTGTCGAGTAACTCTTTTTTCCCCTATCCATATTGTATTTTTGGAAGGAAGTCACTATGCACAGTGCATACTTAAGAGGTTGGAAGTTATATACCATCTTATTTTAGAAACACAATCTCACTCTATTGCCCAGGCTGGAATACAGTGGTATAATCATAACTCTCTGTAATCTCAAACTCCTGGACTCAAGCAATCCTTTTGCCTTGGCCTCCCAAAGAGCTGGAATTACAAGTGTGAGCCATCACGCCTGCAATGCCACCTTCTTGAGAGGAGGAAAGCCTATAGAATGTATTTGGAATTTTTCTGCCCAGAAAATTTGTCTATTCTCTTTCATTTACTTATTCATTCAATTATTTATTTCATTATGGTGTCTTTAATACTACATTGTGTATTTTGTTGTTCAAATTTTTCTGGCTTAGGCCATTGGAAGCTCTTTCAGCATGCTCCTGTATTGCTTTGACGTAACCATATTGTGGATTTTTTTTAGCATTACCTTATTTCTTGGCACCATAAACGGTGCCAAAATCATCCTGTAATTTCCCAGCCTCGGTTCTATAATCAGATTTTTCTCTAAGTAGCCCTGGTTCCTTTTCTTGGGAATGATATTGAAAACTAAGATTTGGGCTCTGGATATGGTCATTGCTACATGGGTGTTATTATTTTCAGATGTTTTAGCTAACAGAGCAAGGAAATATATGTGCATGTACTAACCTGTGTATATACACATATCTACAAATATTTCTGGGTGTATTCATTTGTATCTACAGTAAATGAAACATAATTTATACTAATGTCTCAAACTTTAATCTAATACCACATAGATTATTCCAGCTTTTCCCTCTTGCTTATCTGTATCCTCTCCCTCCAATAATGAAAAACCTTAGTCCCACCATCTGACAACCATGTCTTTATTTTTTCAATTCCACTTATATATGTATAGTAATTTCAGAATTGTTAACACATACCCCAGGAGAAATAATGTTATTATTCTTACTAGGGTACAGTTGCTTTTGTCTTATCTTAAATTCTCTACCCATTTCCAAAGTTACTTGAGTCAGCAACTCCCACTTCCAACCCCACTCCCTTCAATAAGGTTATTTCATACATTTGTAATGCAGACTCTATAACCATATGCATTTCATCCTGGGATTTCTCTAATCATTTAAATATTTTTAAAATTTGCAAACATTAAGGCTCATTCTTTATGCTGTAAAACTCTATGGAATTTGTTGAATGCACAGGTTCATGAACTCACCACCACAATGTCATACAGAATAGCTTTACCACCCTAAAATTATCCCTTATGTCTCACCTACTCAACATTCCTCCATTGCCAAATTCTTGGTAGCAAGTGCTGACATGTTTGTCATCTTTACAGCTTTTCCTCTTCAGGAATATAATATAAAGTGAATTGTAGTATATGTAGCCTTTTCAACTGTTCTTTCCTACTTAGTAATGTGCACTTAAGATTCATTATGTCTTTGCCTATATTGATATTAATCCTTTTGTATCACTGAATAGTATTCCACCATATGTTTGTAACACATTTTATTTATCTATTTTCTTTTTTGACAGACATCTAGGTTGTTTTAAGTTTTTGGTGATAACAAATAAAGCTGCTATAAACATTAATGCACAGGTGTTCAGGTGGACATTACTTTTCAAATCCATTAGGTAGATACCTAGAAGTCTGATTGCTAGGTCATTTGGTAAGACTATTTTTTCTTCGTAAGAAATTGCCAAATTGCATTTCAAAAGAGGCTATATCCACATCATATTTTATTAAAAGGAAAAAAAACTGCTTTGGCTGTTTAGCCTTTGCAGGTGGATTTCATAATAATGTAAATGGATTCATTAATAACAGTGAATTGAATAAGACGTATCTCAGGCTTGCCCCATGGGACATTTTTCACAGAACAGTGCCAACATACTCAACCTTAATGTGTCCACCCAACCGTCAGCTTTTGATATTGAGGCAATTTGGCTCATAGCCAGATGGTGTGAAATAGCTTTGTGCATTAGTACAGAAAAAATTTCTAGAGCCCCAGTGCTCATAATTTGCCAGATTCTGTGGAGATAAAGCAGTGTATTGTAAGGGAGAGCTTTGAACTTCCCCATTCTGTATCTCAGCAGTGAAAAGGAAGACAGCAATGTTTTTTTGTTTTTGTTTTTGTTTTCCCAATAGAATCTGCTCTGTCCACAGTCACCTCACTAAAGGAAAAAATGAAAATTAAGTTTTTCACATGTGTGAATCTGAAAAATAAGGAATGTTTAGCCTGTCAGAGCTTGGACTATAATACTCCAAAGTATAGCACCTTATCATGCTGAGTACTTTGAGCTGAAAGAAATTGAGCAGGCCCCAGAAGGAGGAAGTTGTCACTGACTTTCTCCTCTTTTCCCTCCCTACTTTCTCCCCTTGAAGTGAGTTATAAGACTAGTATTTCCCTTTTTAAAAACAAGCCATCAAACATGAGAAGGTCACTTTCTCACCTCCTCTTTCTCCTTAAAGATGCTCAGGTTACAGGTGTCCTGCTTCATACATGAGATAAAATGTCATACAAAGATACAGTAAAGAATCTGAACAAACAGGCCTGGATGAAGTTTCCCCTAGTTTTATTTTGAGGCCTGGCCAGGAACCCCAGGAAAGTTGGGGGTTCAGGCCTCTATTCTAATTATAAAATCTCAAATTAATATAGGAGTTAATAAGAAAATATTTAGGCAGTTAGTAAGGCTAAAAGAGTTACTGATAGAATTGCTTTTTAATAAAAAGCAGCCCCAAAATAATTTCTTTTCTAACAAAAAGCAGCCTCAAAAATCAAGCTGCAAGCATAGTTAAGCAAGCTGGAAGCTTGCATAGGTGAATGCCAACAGCTGTGCCAATAGAAAAGGGATACCTGGAAGCCAGGTACAATTAACACGGAGGATTTTTCTTCCCTTTTCTTTGTAGCCACATATGCAGGTGTCATGGCACCAGCAAGGTAGGGGTGCCATCTGCATAATAAAAGATTAGGGCAGGAGGCCAGATGCCTTGCATGCTATGTAAATGGCACACCTGTTCCAACCAATCTACTATACCCTGTGTAAATTAGACACCACCTCCTCAAGCCCATCTATAAAACTAACCACATCTCATCCCAAACCAGGAAAGCCACTCTGGCCCCCTTCCTTTGCACAAGGAAGATCTCTTCTTTCTTTGGCCTATTAAATTTCTGCTGTTAAACCTACTCCTTGTATGTGTCAGCATCTTTGATTTCCTTAGCACAAGACAATGAACCTTGGGTATTTTCCAAAAGAAACAATACTGCTTCAAAGTCACTTAGAAAGATACACTAGATTCATGTCTTCAGTTGTTCCTTCTCCTACCCTTTGCCCATCATTTGGATCTTTATGGATCAAAGCTGCACTGTTGAAACTTTAGCCAGCATCACAATCACCTAGAAGGCCTACTAAAGCACAGACGGCTAAGGTCCCATCTTGAAGTTTCTAATTCAGAGGTCCAAGGTGGAGTCTGAGAATTTTCTTTTCTAACATATTCCCAGGTCATACTGATGCAGTTGGTCTAGGGTCCACATATTGAACAACACTAGATTAAGGTACTGCATTCCTATGATTTAAAAGCCTTTTGATAGTTTAATTAAATAACTTATATTTATGTAGTTTGAAATGTCAGATTTTAAAATTTATAAATGGAATGCTACTTTGCATAAAGCAAACCCAGTAGCCATTTTTTAGTAGACAAGTAACAAAGAAAGTATCTGAATGCCCTGGATTTAAATTAAACATATGAAAAAAACACAAATTATCCCATAATTAATTTCTCACACAACCAACATTATATAAACAATCCCAAGTTATATGATGGTGTTTATTAGAGTGAATTCGCTTCTAGTTGCAGCTATACTATTTACTATAATTTCTGATGATCTCTCAGTTTATGAGAACAATGCCACAGCACAGGTACGAGATTAAATTAGAAAAGGAGGAAATTGATTGTAAATTTCTACTCTTCTTCTTTCTAAGTTCCTCTCTCCTGGCATTAATAGGCATCTCTGTCCTGTGCATTCCCCCAGAGTTGTAGTCTCTTCTTTGTACCTGTCCAAACATATGAACTCAGATATTTTTTCATCTTATGTAAATTTAATAATGTTACTCTTCTTTTCTGTGAATGCTTGAGTGTTTTCTTTCTTCAGCCCCTTTCTAAGATTTCTACTTCATCTATTGTTTAGGAAGCCAGATATTTCTTCTTTCCTTGAAATTTTATGTTAACTATTTTCTTTTTTTATTTTATTTAAGGTATACAACATGATGTTTTAACATTCTGATTTTTTTTAGGCTAAAAATGTATTTTACAAAGCTGAGATCACACTATTTAAATATTTTTTATTAGATTTTTACAAATTCACCAACATTTCTTAAAAATCTTAACACATAAGTAAAATTTTACAGATTTTATTAATTTTATTGGATGTATATAATTTTATGTTCTTTACAGAAAAATTAACAAGTTCAAAGTAATTTTTTCAGTTCAGAATTATGCAAAATAAAAAATAAAAGTTATCAGAGAGTGTCATAAGCAAGGTGGCTGAATAGAAGATTCCAGCCTTTATACCCCCCACAGAAATGTCAATTTTTGACAATTCACAGATGGGAATACCTCTGTGGGAACCCAGGAGTCTGGTGGAGAGAAGATTTCAGGACCCCATTAAAGCAAAAAGTCTGGGAAAGGGTTCATTGAAGAGGATAAGAAGAACAGTTTCTCTTTACCTACATCACCCCTCCCCAATGTGGCCCTGCACAATGCCAAAAGAGGTCTCTTTGTCCTATGATTTCTCCCACACAGGGGGAAGTAAAAGACAGGAGAACACCTAGCTTCCTCAGCACTGTAGGAAATTGCTGAAGAGACTCACTTCTGCCTTGCCCTACCTAGATCACTGAGGGGCTGGTGACAGCTAAATAACATTGGGGGAGGTAGGGGCATGGAAAAGGGGTGGAAGCTCATAGTAACCACAACACAGTTCTTAAACAGCCAAGCATCTTACTAACTGGCTGGTGCTTCACCAAGAGGTCCACCCACAAACTCAATGGAATGCCTCACCTACTGTCTCCTTCTCACTTGGCTGATACCCTTTCTCTAGCACTCCACACACACACACCTGTCAATCAAAAATATTTTAACAGCAAACTGTCCTTCGGAAATGAAGGGGACATGAAGACTTTCCCAAGCAAACAAAAGCAGAGCAAATTCATCACAATTATATTTTCCCTACAAAAATGCAGAAGGAGTTCTTGAAGTTGAAACAAAAGAACACTAAATAGTAGCATGGAAAATATGGAAATATAAAACTTACTGGTAAAGGTAAGAAAATAGAAGTATTCACATTCAGAATGCTCTCATAGTATAATGGTGGTACATAAATCTCTAACAGTAGTATAAAACTCAAAAGACAGTATAAAAATATCTATAGATACAAAAATTTGTTAATGAATACTGATATGATTTGGATCTGTGTTCCTACCCAAACCTCATTCTGAATTGTAATCCCTAATGTTGGAGGTGGAGTCTGGTGGGAGGTGATCAAATCATGGCAGCAGATTTCCAAGAACAGTTAAGCACCATCCCTTTGGTGCTATTCTCATGATATGCATGAGTTATTATGAGATCTGGTTGTTCAAAAGTGTATAGCTCCTCCCAATCTCTCTCTTTTGGTGCTCCAACCATGTGAGCTGCCTGCTCCCCCTTTGCCTTCCATCACAATTTTAACTTTCCTGAGGCCTTCTCAGAAGCTGGGCAGATGCCAGTATCATGCTTCCTGTACAGCCTGTGGAACTGTGAACCAATTAAACCTCTTTTATTTATATATTACCCAGTCTCAGGTATTTCTCTATAGGAATTAGTGAATGGCCTCATACAGATAAACATTATAAAAAGATGTAAATATTAACATCAATAAAGTAAAATATCTGCAGGGGAAAGTAAAAGTATAGAGATTTTGTGCATAATTGAAGTTGACTTGTAACTAACTTATAATAGATTGTTATAAGATATTTTATGTAAGATTCATGGTAATCACAAAGAAAAAAAAATCTGTAATAGATATACAAAAGATAAAGAGAAAGGAATCAAAACATAACATTACCAAAAACAAAGAAATCAAATCACAAAGGAAAATATCAAGAGAGGAAGAAAGAAACTGTAAAACAGTCAGAAAATGATTAAAATGACAATAGTGCTTACCTAACAATAATTACTACAAATGTAAATGTTGATGGAGATAAGGGGCTTTTGAACCAGAGCCAGATAATGAGGAAGAAGATGTAGAAGAAGCAGTGCCAGAAAACACATTGACATTAGACTATCTGACAGAAGGGTTCTGATTATTCAAGACTGTTTTGACTTCTTTTATAACATAGATCCTTCTATGATACAAGCACTACAACTAAAGCAAATAGTAGGAAAAGGACTGGTCTCATATAGAAACATTTTTAGAGAAATGAAAAGGCAAAAATATCAGACAGAATTTGCATGTATTTCCATAAGGTTACACCAAGTGCGCCTGCCCCTCCTGCCTCTCCTTCCACCTTCTCTAACTCTTTTCCCTCTACCAAACCTGAAACAGTAAGACCAACTTCTCTTCCTTCTTCTTTTCAGCCTATTCAACATGAAGATTATAAGAATGAAGATCTTCATGATAATCCACTTCCATTTAATAAATAGAAAATACATTTTTTCTTTTTTATGATTTTCTCAATAACATTTCCTTTTCTCTAGCTTACTTTACTGTAAGAATACAGTATATAATACATACAACCTACAAAATATGTGTTAATCAACTGTTTATGTTATTGGTAAAGCTTCTAATCAACAGTAGGGTATTAGTAGTTAAGTTTTGGGGGAATCAAAAGTTGTATGCAAATTTTTGACTATGTAGGGGGCTGGCACCCCTAATCCCTGCACTGTTAAAGTGTCAACTGTATATGCTGCCTACAAGACACTCACTGAAAGTGAAGGGATTAAAAAAAAGATGTTCCATGCAAATGGTAAACAAAAGACAGTAGATATGGCTGTACTTAGACAAAACAGACTTTTAGTTAAAAAACTGTAAAAAGAGACCAAAATGTCATTATACAGTGATTAATGAGTCAATTCGTCAAGAGGATATAACAATTGTAATTATATATGGACCCAACATTGGAGCATTTAAATACATATAGCAAATATTAGCAGAGTTGAAGTTCTTAATAAATAGCAAAACAATAATAGTAGGGGACTTTAGCATGCCACTTTCAACATGATAGATTATCCAATATAAAATCAATAAAGAAAAAGAAGAATTGAACACTATAGACTAAATAGATCTAGCAGACATATTCAAATTCAGAAGATTCCATCCCAGTGTAGCAGAATATACATTCTTCCCAACTACACATGGAACATTATCCAGAAGAGATCATAGGGTGCAAAACAAATCCCAACAATATATACTACAAATAAATGGTAGTGAAAACAGTATGATACTGTAAAAAACCAGACAAATAAACCAATGGAATAGAATGGAGAGCCTAGAAATAAGGCCATCAGCAAAAAGTTAACAACCAACAAAATGAAAATGTAACCTACAGAATGGGGAAAGATGATATTTGTAAACCACATATGTGGTGAGGTGTTAGTATCCAAAATGTATAACAAACTCACACAATTCAATAGCAAATAAATAAATACCCCAATTTAAAAATGGGCAAAGGACTTAGATACTTTTTTCCAAAGAAGATGCAAAACAACGTGATAACTTGATGGCTTGATATACATATACATTGTAAAATAATCACCACAATCAAACTAATTAACATATCCATCACCTCACAGAGAAATCTTGTGTGTGTGTGTATGTGTGTGTGTGTGTGTGTGTGTGTGTTGAGTATACTTTGAATCTGTATTCTTAGCAAATTTCAAGTATCAGGTACAGTACTTTTACCTACAATCACTATGTGTCAGTTCATTCAGGCTGCTATAACAAGAATACCATAGATATGGTGACATAAATAACAGAAATGTATTTCTTAACATTCTTGAGCCTAAGAAATTCAAATCACCAGCAAATGCAGTGTCTAGTGAGGATGCAATTACTGGATTCTAGAAAATAATATATTCCCTGTCTCCTTAAAGGCAGAAAGGCCTAAATAGCTCTATGGAATCTCATTTTTGAGGGCTCCATCATCATGACCTAAGTACCTCCCAAAGGCCCCATTGTCTATCAGATATTAGGTTTCAAAATATGAATTTGGGAGGGGCACATAATATCAACAAGCTATACATTATGTAAATACCACATTTTCTTTTTCCATTTATACATTGGTGAATACTAAGGTTGTTTCCACATCTTGGGTATTGTGAATAATGCTTCAATGAACATAAGATTGCAACTATCTCTTAGGGGATATTGACTTTAATTCCATTGGATAAATACCCAGAAGTGGAATTCATGGGTTAAATGGTAATTATATTTTTAATTTTTTGAGGCATCTTCATATTGTTTTCTATAGCGGCTGTTCTCATTTATATTCCCACCAACAGTGCACAGGGGCCTCCTTTTCTCTTAACTCCTCAACAGCACTTTATTTTAAATTTGACAACAGACATGCTAACAGCTATGGGATGATGTTTCATCATGTGTTTTATTTGTATTTCTCTAATGATTAGTGATGTTGACCACTATCTCATACAACTATCAGCCATTTTTATGTCTTCTTTGGGAAAATATTCACATCACCTGGCCATTTAAACCTTGCTTTCAATTGCAATTTTAAAGGTCCTTATATATTTCAGATATTAGTCCCTTATTAGATATATAGTTTACACATATTTTATTTTATACTGTAGGCTCTATTTTTCTTTTATTGGTAGTTTTCTTTCCTGTGAAGAAGCTTTTTAATTTAATGTTGCCCTATTTATAAATTTTTGGGTTTTTTTTATTCAAAAAATTTCAGGCTTAAGGGAAAAGTGGTAGATGTGATAATGGCCTCGCCAAGAATGTCTAGATTATTCCTGGAACTTGTAGATATGTTGGGTTACATGGCAAAATGGGAATTAAGGTTGCATGCAGAAATAAGATTGCCAGTCATTTGACCTTAAAGTAGGGAAATTTTTCTAGATTACTTTGTTTGGTCCAGTATAACCACAAAGGTCCTTATAAGTGCAGAGGAAGGCTGAAGAGGAAGTTAGAGGAAGAAGCAATTAAGGAAGAAAGGTATGGAGAGATTCAATGCTTCTGTCTTGAAAGGTAGAGGAAAAGTCCAGGAACCAAGGAATGAGACCAACCTCTAAAAGATGAAAAACATGGAAATGGTTCTCTCCAACAACCCGTAGAAAGGAATGTAGTCATGCTGACAACTTGAATTTAGCTTCTGAACTACAGAATTGTAAAACAATAAATTTGTGTTATGTTAAGCAACTACATTTATAGTAATTTGTTACAGCAGCAATAAAATCTAATACTGAGAATGAAACACATTGTTAATTTAAGCACATAGGGAATAAAATATATTTTCAGTTTCTAATGTTAAAAATGTTACCAAATGTAATAAAGCAAAATTGCAATGGGTAATTGTATTAGTCTATTTATTATAATCAGCATTATTAAAAAATAAATTGTCATTGTGCTTATTACTCTATACGTGTCACAAGGGAAAGTGGATGGTGTTAGAAGAATATTTGTCTGTCTTTCCAGAATTTTCACTAAACAGATTTAAATATAAAAATAAAGACAGCAATAATAAAAAAAAGAAGACAGAGGTTGAATTTTCTCCAAGTAAGTTTAAGACAATGAAGCTGTGAAGAACAGATTTCTGAAAATCCCTCTGTACGTATGCCCATTATTTAAAATTCAAGATTTAATGGGGAAATGAAGAAGCAGTACGTATTGGAAAGGATGATGGAGCTTGAGTATGAATCTATGCAATCCATAAATAACATAGTAATATTCATTAAAATTAATTAGTAAAGAAAATACAGTAAATAATCAATGATATTTTACACATTAAACTAGAGGCAGTAGGATACAATTAATTTTCAATTACTCATGCTTAATTATAAGAAACTTGTTTGTATATTCTTCCCTCACATTTGAGAAAAGGTGCTTGAAATATAATTTTTCTTATTGATTAACATCCTTAAGAGACTTTTTTTCTCATTCAGTATCTTGGTCTTCATTACTCTTCTGATTTTATTACTTAGAACCCTTTATCTTAGTAATGGAGTATCTTTTCATGTATTTAATTTCTTCAATGTGTACAAATGGGCCACAGGTATATGAAAAGGCACTCAATGTAACCAATCATTACTGAAATCAAAATCAAAATCAAAATCACAATGAGATTTCACCTCACATCTGTTAGGATAGCTATTATAAAAAAAGACAGGAGTTAACAAGTGCTGGCAAGGATATGGAAAAAAGGAACCCTTGTACATATACTGTTGGAAAGATGTTTCTAGGGGTCATTCACATTTTTTGATTTCTAGACTTTGACCTCACCTTCCAACCCAGCCACATTGCATCTCTCTGTGCCTTTTTTCCATACTCACTTCTTCCTCTAACTCTTGATCTTCAACCCATAAGTCCCTCAAAAGTCCCACTTTAATGCTTGGAATGAATAAATCTTTGAACAATCTGTATTCAATATTCCTTACGATTCCTTCTTAAAATGCATAATTAAATATAAGTTAGTGTAACTGCCCAAAGGGTTTACCTTGCCCACTGCCTAGCTAGAGTCAATTCATCAAGACACGGGAATTGCAACAGAGCAAGAGTAATTCACACAGAGCTGGCTCTGGTGTTTTCTTATTACTAAAATCAGTCTCCTTGAACATTCAGGGAGCAGAGTTTTTAAGGAAAACTTGGTGGGTTGGGGAAGCCAGTGATCCAGGATTGTTGATTGGTTAAAGATGAAATCATAGGTAGTGGAAGATGTCTTCTTGTGCTCAGTCAGTTCCTGGGTGGGGGCACACAAGGTCAGATGAGCCAGTTTATCAATCTGGGTGATGCCAGCTGATCCGTGAAGTGCAGGGTCTGCAAAATATCTCAAGCACTGATCTCAGGAGCAGTTTAGGAAGGGCCAGAATCTTGCAGACTCCCGCTGCATGCCTCCTAAAATGTAATTTCTAATCTTGTGGCTAATGTTAGTCCTAAAAAGGCAATCTAGTCCCCAGGCAAGGTGTGCTTTGGAAAAGGGCTGTTACCATTTTTGTTTAAACTATAAACAAAGTTTCTCCCAAAGTTAGTTCAGGCTACCAGGAATGAACAAAGACAGCTTGGAGAGGTTAGAAGCAAGATGGAGTCAGTTAAGTGAGATCTCTTTCACTGTCTGTCATAATTTTGCATAGGCAGTTTCATTAGTGCAAACATTCATTGTAATATTGTATTAGAAGAAGACTGGAAACCAGATGACGTAAGGTTGTTTTAGCTCAGTTATAAGTTCAAAAATCCAGTCCCTAGTGATGTCTTGGACTTAACATATTGGCTATTCACTTCTGTTTTATCTTCTCATATTTACAACATTGCCACCACAGCGGCATTTGTCACAAAGGGAATTTTTCCTCATGAATTACCTTTTAGTGCGGGATTTTTTTTTCTTTCAAGAATGCCATCAGCAAAAGACTCAGGTCTTTTTCCTCAATATTTGCGGACATGTCAAAACATTAATTCAAGAAAGACTGAGATATTGTTAGCCTCTATTTTTGGATGTGGAATACATTATATCATTAAGAAAGAATTGTAATGGTGACTGGAATGCATGTATACTTAGGCAAGAGGTCAGCCATGGTGGTAAAACAGAAGTACCTTAGTCTATTCACTGATAATTTACATCAATTTTCTTTTACATTTTCCATTTTTCCGTCTTTTATCAATATTATTTTAAATTGACAAATCATAATTATATAAACTTATGAGGTACAATGTGATGTTTTGATATATGTATACAATGTGGAATGATTAAAACAAGCTAATTAAAGTATTCATTGCTTTATTTGATCATAATTTTTGGTAATGAGACATTTGAAATTTACTCTCTTAGTTATTTTTCCTATATTTTCTGACTGTTCTCTTGCTCTCATAAGGGACCTCAGGCCTTCAATTACTTCTGCAAATGAAAGAAAATGACCTAGGCAAATCTTATTCATTTTAGGAGGTTTATATGCCAAGGTTAAAGACATGCCTAAGAAAGAATACACGACCACAGGAAAAAACTGTGGTCCATGCTTTTTCTAGAGTGTCTGGGGACCTTAATTTTTAAAGGGAAAAGAAGAGGTATCAGGAAAAAAGGAAGATTTTCTTGTGGGCAAATTGTGAGAGGTATGTGCTGCTTTTTTTTTTTTTTTTTGTCGATTGTTTGCTTGACCTGGTTCTCAGCTTGAATTTTCCCTTTGGTTTAGTGAGTTTGGGGTCCCAAGATTTATTTTCCTTTCATATTTTCTATTACTTATTTTTTCAATGTGTTCTCTATTGGCCTAAAGTCTGTGATCAGCCATTATGGTAATTTCATCTTCTGCACTGAAAATCTTGCTCATTCTTGGAGCTTCAAGAGCTGCCTGACTGTGGAGGTAATTAAGTTTATATGAACTCCAAGAATATATCTAATTTTATATCTTTAAGAGAACATTAATTACAAGTAACTAAAATATTGGTCATTTTAGGATGAGGCATTAAGCTAATTATTCTGTTACTAATATTTTAGAGTTGTTCCATAACATTTTAATTGAAACACTAAAGGCAGTGTTTATATTATTAAAAAGATATATAAGGGGTATCCAATAGTAATAAATTGCAACATATGCACACAAGACTGAAATTAAAAGATGAGGCCATGAGTTGATAATTTATGTAACATTCTGAAATTCACACTTGTTAAAAAGTTAAAATATTAAAGCTAATGGGCAAAAATAATTTTGAAATGAAAATAGTACTTATTTTTAATTTCACAAATAAGTTTTGGTTGGGTGGAGGGGTCAGTTAAAATCCTAATATTTTACTCGTAATTTATTTTGTTAATATTTCAGAACTAGTTTCTTGGTACCTTTACCATTTTTCTATTAGTGAGTGGAATATTAGGTACAAACCTGAATATGAAGGTTTTATGACAGACAACTAAAACTATTTAATATACACATTACAATTAGAACTCATTTGGAACTTGCAGGATTTTAGAAGTGTATGTGCTATGTTCCTGAAATTATCACCTTGTTCTCTTTTTCAATTGAAATTGCATGTATAAAATATGCTCATGTTTATACAAAGAATATATCAGTTGTTTGCATGCAAATCTGTCTGATGTTTGTTTATTTTAGAAGACAAGTTTAATTATGTTTAAATTTATATATTAAAAATTATGGGTCAGGCACAGTGGCTAACGCTTGTAATCTCAGCACTTTGGGAGGCTGAGGAGGCCAGATCACTTGAGGTCAGGAGATTGAGACCAGCCTGGCCAACATGGTAAAACCCCATCTCTACTAAAGATACAAAAATTAGCTGGACACAGTGGCAGGTGCCTGTAATCCTAGCTACTGCAGAGGCTGAGGCAGGAGAATCACTTGTACCCAGGAGGTGGAGGTTGCAGTGACCCTAGATTGCACCACCGCACTCCAACCTGGGCAAGAGTGTGAAACGTTGTCTCAAAAAAAAAAAAAAAAAGTAAAACAAATAAATAAATTTTGGTGAAAATGGGCTACAAAATCTAGAAATGTATTTAAGCCACAAGGTATAGATTATGATCCTGCCTTCTAAATGAAGTGGTAATAGATTGTATTGAACACCTTTAATTACGTGCTACTTTCTGACCTGCTGCTTTTTCTTCTGATCCAATCAATTTCTTAAGCTGGGGCTTCAAAATAATGGAATTATGATCAAGTAATATTATTGCCACTCTCTTACAGAAAGTCTTTATAATTTAAACATATTGTAAAAATTATTTATTTTTTATAAAATATGAGCTTTGTTAATCTTATTTAGAATGAGAGCATATTTTATTCAAAAAGTCTAGGGTGATCTCAATCTATAACACAAATATACAGGCAGACCTTATTTTATTGAATTTTGCTTTATTGCAATTTGCAGGTATTGTGTTTTTTAAAAATAGAACACTGGCAACCTTGCTTCGAGAAAGTCTGTTGGCATCATTTTTCTAACAACGAGTGCTCACTTCCTGTTTCGCTGTGTCATTTGGGTTAATTTCACAATATTTCAAATCTTTTCATTATTATTATATCTGTTATGGTCATCTATGATCTGTGATCTTTAATGTTTCCATTGTAATTGTTTTGGGGCACGTATTAGTCTTTTCTCACACTGGTAATAAAGACATACCTAAGAATATGTGATTTATAAAGGAAAAGGTTTAATAGACTTACAGTTCCACATGTCTGGGGAGGCTTCACAATCATGGCAGAAGAGGAAGGGGAAGCAATATATGTCTCACATGGCAGGGGAGCTCCCCTTTGTAAAACTGTCAGATCTCATGAGACTTATTCACTATCATGAGAACAGCATGGAAAGGACCTGTCTCAATGATTCAATTACCTCCCACTAGGTTCCTCCCATGACGTGGGAATTATAGGAGCTACAATTCAAAAAAGAGATTTCAGTGGGGACACAGCCAAATCATATCATGGCATCATGAACCATACTTACATAAGATGCTAAACCTAATCAAAAAAATGTGTGTTTTCTGGCTGCTACGCTAACCAGCTATTCCTCTCCCTCTCCTTAGGCCTCCCTGTTTTCTGACACACAATAGCATTGAAATTAGGACAATTAATAATCCTGCAATGGCCTCTAAGTGTTCAAGTGGAAGAAAGAGTCACATGTCTCACTTTCAATCAAAAGCTAGAAATGGTGACGCTTAGTGAGGAAAGTATGTCAAAAACTTAGTGAGGAAAGTATGTCAAAAGCTGACACAGGCCAAAATCTAGATTTCTTGCACCAAGTTAGCCGAGTTGGTAACACAAAAAAAGGGTCTTAAAGGAAATTGAAAGTGCTACTGCAGTGAACACATGAATGATAAGAAAGTGAAACAGCCCTATTCCTGATATGAAGGAGGTTTTAGTGGTGTGAATGCAAGATCAAACCAGCCACAACATTCCCTTAAACCAAAACATAATATGGACCAAATCCCTAACTCTCTTTAATTCTATAAATGCTGAAAAAGGTGAGGAAGCTGCAGAAGAAAAGTTTGAAGCTAGAAGAGGTTGGTTCATGAAGTTTAAAAAAGAAGCCATCGCCATAACTTAAAACTGCAAGGTGAGGCAGCAGATGCTGATATAGAAGGTGCAGCAAGTTATCCAAAAGATCTAGCTAAGACCACTGATGAAGGTGGATAAGCTAAGCAACAGATTTTCAAGGTTTCAATGTAGATTAAACAGTCTTTTATTGGATTAATATGCCATCTAAGACTTTCATAGACAGCTGTCATCTCTGGCTTCAAAGCTTAAAAGGAGAGGCTGATGCTCTTGTTAGGGGCAAACATAGTAATGACTTTATGTTGAAGCTAATGCTCGTATGCCATTCTGAAAATCCTAAGGCCCTTAGAATTATGCCATATGCCACTCTGCAATTGCTCTATAAATGAAACAATATAGCCTGGATAACAACACATCTGTTTAGAGGATGGTTTACTGAATCCTTTAAGCCCATTGTTGAGACCTAGTTCTCAGAAAAAAACAATTCCTTTAAAATTATGGCTGCACATTGACAATGCATCTTGTCAGTCCTCCAATCAGTCCTCCAAGAGCTTTGATGAAGATACACAATGAGATTAAGGGTTGTTTTTAAAAAAATCTTGTCTAGCCTAGATTTTTTTAATTTAATTTTTATTTTAAGTTCAGTGGTATATGTGCAGGTTTGTTATATAGGTAAACTTGTATCATGGGAGATTATTGTACAGATTATTTTGTTATCCAGGTATTAAGCCTAGTACCCATAGTTATTTTTCCTGATTCTCTCACTTCTCTGATCCTCCACCTTCAAATAAGATTGTTTCTATGTGTTCATGTGTTCTTATCATTCAACTCCCATTTACATTTGAGAACATGTGGTATTTAGTTTTCTGTTTTGCGTTAGTTTGCTAAGGATAATGACCTCGGTTTCATCCTTTTTGCTGCAAAGGACATGGTCTCATTCTTTTTTACCGCTGCATAGTATTCCACGTTGCATATCTATCACATTTTTGTTATCCAGTCTACAATTGATGGGCATTTAGGTTAATTCCACATCTTTGCTATTGTGAATAATGTTGCAATGAACACACTCATGAATATGTCTTTATAATAGAACAATTTATTTATATTTCTTTGGGTATATACCCAGTAATTGGAGTGCTGGGTCAAATAATAATACTTTTTATGGGGTTTGAGGAATCGCCACACTCTCTTCCTCAATCACTGAACTAATTTACACTCCCACCAACAGTGTATAAGCTTTCCTTTTTCTCCACAACTTTGCCACCATCTGTTATTGTTTTATTTTAGTAATAGCCATTCTGACTAGTGTGAGAAGGTATCTCATTGTGGTTTTGATTTGCCTTTCCCTAATGATCAATGATGTTGAACTTTTAAAAATATGATTGTTGGCCTCACATATGTCTTCTTTTGAAAAGTGTCTGTTTATATCCTCTACCTACTTTTCAATTCGGTTTTTTCCTGTAAATTTAAGTTCTTTATAGTTGCTGAATATTAGACCTTAGTCAGATTCATAGTCTGCAAAACTTTTCTCTCATTCCATAGGTTGTCTGTTTACTGTGTTTATTGTTTTCCTTTGCTGTGCAGAAGCTCTTTAGTTTAATTAGATACCGTTTGTCAATGTTTGATTTTGTTACAATTGCTATTGGCATTCTTGTCATGAAACCCATGCCCATTCTTATGTCGAGAATGGTATTGCTTACGTTGTTTTCCAGGGTTTTTATAGTTTTGGCTTTTACATTTAAGTCTTTAATTCATCTTGAGTTAATTTTCATATGTGGTATAAGAAAGAGGTAGCTAGTTATTCTAGCACCATTTATAGGGTGTCCTTTCCTCATTTCTTGTTTTTTGTCATCTTTGTTGAAGATCAGCTGGAAGCATTCCCCTTGAAACCTAGCAGAAGACAAGGATGCCATCTTTCACCACTCCTATATAATATAGTATTGGAAGACCTGATCATGGCAATTAGGCAAAAGAAAGAAATAAGTGTCATCCAAATACAAAGAGAGTAAGTCAAACAATCCTTCCTTGCAGATGACATGATCCTATATCTAGAAAGCTCATAGTCTAGACCCAAAATCTCCTTACGCTGATAAACAAGTTCAGCAAAGTATCAGGATACAAAATCAATGTTCAAAAATCACTGATATTCTTATACACCATCAGTCAAGCCAAGAGCCAAATCGGGAATGTAATCCCCTTCACAATTGCCACACACACACACACACACACACACACACACACAAATAAAATACCTAGGAATACAAATAACCAGGGAGGTGAAAATTTTCCACAAGAAGAACTATAAAATACTGCTTAAAGAAATCAGAGATGACACAAACAAATGGAAAAACATTCCATGCTTATAGATAGGAAGAATCAATATTGTTAAAATGGCCATGCTGCCCAAAGGAATTTATAGATTCAATGATACTCCTATTAAACTACCAATAACATTCTTCACAGAACTAAAAAACAAGCTATTTTAAATTTATTTAGAACAAAAAAAATGCCCAAATAGCTGAGGCAATTCTAACCAAAAGAATAAAGCTGGAGGCATCAAGTTGCCCAACTTGAAAGTGTACTACAGGGCTATAGTAACCGAAACAGCAGGTACTGGTACAAAAACAGACACACAGATCAATGGAACAGAAGAGAGAATCCAGAAATATGGTTGTACACCTACAATGTTCTTTCTTCAGTCCATGGATAAAGGAGTCATTTTTATTTTCAAGTTTTGTTATTTAAGAAATACATTTTATAAGACTGTAACTGCCATACATAGTGATTCTACTAATGGATCTGGGCAAAGCAAATCGAAAATCTTCTGGAAAGGATTCATCATTCTAGATGCCATTAAGAACATGTATGATTCATGGGAGGAGGCCAAAAATATCAACATTAATAGGAATTTGGAAAAGGTTGATTCCAACCCTCGTGGGTGACTTTAAGAGATTCAAGGCTTCAGTGGAGGAGGTCAAACATATGTGGTGGAAACAGCAAGAGAACTAGAATTAGGAGTAAGGTTAGAAGATTTGACTGAATTGATGGAATCACATGATAAAACTTGAACAGATGAAGAGTTGTTACTCATGAATTAGCAAAAAATGTGGTTTCTTGAGATGAATTCTACTCCCACTGAAGATGTTGCAAACAGTTTATATTAAAGAATTTAGAATATTATATGATCTTACTTGATAAAGAAGTGGCAGATTTTGACTCCATTTTTGATTGAAGTTCTAACGTGGATAAAATACTATCACATAGCATTGCATGCTAAAGAGAAATCTTTCTTGAAAGGAAGTGTCACTTGATGTGGTAAACTTAATTGTCTTATTTTAAGAAATTGCTCAGCCACACCAACCTTCCTCAACCACCACACTGATCAGTCAGCAGTCATTCACATTGAGGTGAGATCTACCTCCAGCAAGATTATGATTCACTGAAGTCTCAAATAATCATTAGTGTTTTTAGCAATACAGTACTTACAGGTATTTATATGTATTTATACATAATACTATTGCTCACTTAGAAGAATACAGCATAGTGCAGGCATGACTTTTACATGGACCAGAAATACAACCAATCTATGTGATTTGCTTTATTGTAGTATTCATTTTATTGCAGTGGTCTGAAATTGAATCACAATGTCTGTTAGTTATACCTGTCTTAAAAATAATATTCTGCTGGACTTGGTGGCTCATACCTGTAATCCCAGCACTTTGGGAGGCTGAGGCGGGCAGATCACCCGAGGTCAGGAGTTTCAGACCAGCCTGGCCAACATGGTGAAACCCTGTCTCTACTAAAAATACAAAAATTAGTAGGGTGTGGTGGCACATGTCTGTAATCCCAGCTACCCAGGAGGATTAGGCAGGAGAATTGCTTGAACTTGGGAGGCAAGGAGGTTGCAGTAAGCCAAGATTGTACCACTGCACTCCAGCCTAGGCAACAGAGTGAGATCCCCGTCTCAAAAAAAACTAATCAAAATTAAATACATAAATAAAAATAAAAACAATATTCTAATAAGCAGATTACCTTTTATGGTTTTGTTTATTCTCAAATATACAGAATTTTTTTACATGTAGATAAACACCTATTTTTAGAGTATTCTTTGAGTGAGTTCTTTATTTTCCAGTTCATTATCATGCTATCACAACTAACTATATAGCAGTTACCATGAAGTTTAAAAGCACACTTTTAATCTTTGGTGTGTTCAGTAAGCATTTACTGAGCCATTGTTATGTTCAGAGTATTAGACATCATATTCTTCATTAAGGAATCGCAATCTAGTTGGGTAACACCAGACGTATAACTAGAGGAAAAAAATAAAATATAATGCAGAAAAGCAAGAGCCAAAAGTCAAATGAATATATCAGACCACATTTTCTAAAGAAACTCAGAAAGAGTGGAAATCACAGAGCTTCGTAGGGGAAGAATGGGGCTTTATATTTTGTCTTTAAATATACATAAGTTTACTAGTGCTTTCTATGTAATAGATATTGTGCACAGTTCTTCAACATGTCTGATCTTGAAAGAAAGATAAAATGTAGAAAAGTATAGGCAGTATGTGACTCTTACAGCCAAACATGCTATTATACAAGCAACCTAGAAAACTAGTCTAGAGCAGTGTTTTCAAATAATAGATCAATGAAAGTGAAGATCAAAGGGAGCTGCATTGCAGTAAGCTCACTGTGGCAGAAAAAACACTGACCTGGTTGTTAGGGTGTTCGGGGTTCGATGTTAACGTCCATTGTTCAGTTGTACCACATAGACAATCTATTTCACCTTATGCTTCTCATCACTATTATGTGTAAGATGTGATTAGTGCACTTGATGGACTTGATGCTTTTAGCTCTAAAATACCATGGTTTAATGGGTAGTCATTAAAGACTTTGATGAGGAAGAATGATGTGCAAAACAATGGCAAATATATCATATATAAGTTTGAGGAGAGTGAATTTGGAGGCAAAGAGAACAATTAATAGAACATTGTAATTTATCATGCCTGAAGCACCATTCTTTCAGCTTATTAATATAATGATGGTGTGCTTTATTTAACATGCTGTTAATGTGTGTTTTCTTATGGATATTTTCTTTGTTGATGGTATTTGTGATTTTAGAAACATAAGGTTGATATTTTAGTTTGCCTCTTCACTTTTACAACTTTATATTTCTAAATAACTGGCCTTAATTTTAATTTAAAATATCTTTTCTCTGATTTTTAGTATCCTAGCCTACTTTCCATTCTATTGATATTTCTATTTGAATTTTAGATAATTGTTATTTTACTATTTTTCCCATGTCTTTGAAGCCATCTATACTTTTAAATAAAATCTCATTTTCTTACTTCTTTTTTTTTTTTTTTTTTTAATTTTTTATTGGATTATAGGTTTTGGGGTACATGAGCAGAGCATGCAAGACAGTTGCGTAGGTACACACATGGCAGTGTGCTTTGCTTTTCTCATTTTCTTCCTTCTTAATTTCCCTAATGAATTTTATTTCTTTGAACTTATTTCTGTTTTGTTAAAATTATTCATTCTAGATAATACTATCTGTTTTTATTATTACAGATGTTTTCCATTCAAACTTACCCATCTTTCAATGTTTATCTTAATTCTGTGCAGAAAAAAAATTTACATCAGTTATCACCTAGAAGAAGTTTGAACATTTTGTGAGTTTGAACCAGCAAAGAGACAGAAATTTAAGTCTCACCTAAGTTTAATATCTGGTGCTTAAGCTGTTTTGTTAAGTTGATAAATTACAAATCCTCTATTTCTATACCAGCAGTAAGCATTATGGTTTTTTTTTTTTCTGTATGGGATTAGATAGTAAATACTTTAGGCTCTGTGGCCCATATGATCTTTGTTGTGATTACTAAACTTTGCCATTGTAGAACAAAAGCAGCATAGACAATAGATAGAATGAATGTGGCTGTATTCCAATAAAACTATTTGCAAAAAAAGGGGCAAGCTAGATTTTGCCTATAAGTCATAGCTTGCAGACCCATATTCTATGAAATTAAATATTTGATAACCTTCTATGTAAACATTATTTCTTATTTTCAAATAAAATGAAAAAAATATTTACTCCTTAGATTGTTTTATATTATAAACATAAAACTTATATTATTGGTATCCATAATTTAGCACTCTCATAGATTAGGTACTTACATGACAGTCTTTACATTACATGAAGAACACTTACTTATAGCTTAAACTTTAACAGGATGATAATTTTACTCTAAATGATCAAAATGATAAACATCACTTCCTAGTTTTAGGACTCAACAGGAAAAAATAAATTTATTTGGGAGTTGTATGGCTAAAATTATATTTTTATTGCTTTTTTCATCTAGCATAAATGGGTCTGATGAAGCTTCTGAATCAGTTACATGTGTCCAACAAATCTGAGTGGTGGAAACATAAGTAATGTATTTATTAATTAGACATTATTTTGAGGAAAATGCAGAAATCAGCTAGGATGAGTTCAAGTAAACAAATAACTTATTATAAAATATTGAAGAACTTCACAGAACTCAATTTCAGAATATATTACTGAGCCTCCTGAGGAATAGGAAGTTATCAAAGATGTATTCTCTCAAATTCTCTCTTTCACTTTAGTACCAAAGAGTTTTCTCTCTGTTTGTATTTATTACATCTGTTCCATTGTCCTCTCTGAAGGACACTCATGATGGAAAAGTTTTAGTGTTTGTTCTTTCATAGTTTCAGCATGCACAATGTTTTTGGCTTGCCATAGTACTGATTCTGGATCTCACTTTACCAGATCTTTCAGTTCCAGTGCACTGTCTTCCAGATACAGTGATTACCCCCTAAATTCAGAATCTAGACAGGCATTCTGACTGCCTACTGGCTGGCAATGGCTTGCCTGGCTTGAGTCAGTTCCATTTCATTTGAAAAAAAAAAAAGCTATGGTCAGTAAGGGTAGGGTCATATCACCTCATGCCAAATTTTAAGACTCTCTAGGCTGAAATACATTTTTCTGAGAGGAGCTAAGGGCAATGAAGGAAAATAGACTGATATGCTTGCTACAACATGAGAAGTAGGATTTTCACAATTTGGGCAATTATTATTAGAATTAAAAACAAGATTTATTTTTGTATTAGGGTTTATAAGGAGTAAGTTTTGATATTAGTCAGTAGCTGAAAGGCCAGTGTGCTGTGGATAAGTACAAAGTCCTTATACCTTCCTAGAATAATCCCAGACTTAGGGGACAAATGGGAGATTGTGATTCAGGATAAAAGCCTTCATGTGAGAGGATGATGAGGTGGTCAGTAGGTATTTGTTCTGAGAGGATAGAATAATAATGGTGGGGAAGTGACATTGAGAAGAGAGAGTGTTGTGGACTGTGAAGAACATAAGCAGCCTACATGTTAGAGTTTTAAGACGAAGAGGTACCTTGGAGGAGATCTATTGTAATTATGTCCAACACTTCTCTAGCCATAATAAAGTGGTTTTAGTGTTCTACAGCCCCTTTCTCTTTCTTGCCTTTGTGCCTTTACACAAACTCTCATTTCTTGCAAATGCTTTTTTCATCTCACAAGCTATAGTGAAATTACTAATCCATTGTAAGACCTTCCAGATTTATCAGGCACAGTTCTTTTCTCACTTTTCCACAGTCTCAAGCCACACTACAAAACACAAAGATGGTTATTGCATCATTTTTAATTGCATATTCAAATGTATAAATTTGACAGTAGACTTTGAGCTTGCAGATAAAAACTATTATCTTCAAAATGCAATGATCTTTCAGGCATACAGTAGGCACACAGGAATAACTACAAAAACCCCATAAATTTAATTGGAGTGGATCAATTTTAACCCTGCTAAAGGAATAACCAGATTTTGTGAAAAACAGCTATTGATGTCAGTGGCTTTGATTGTGCTGAAGGCAGCTTGCAGGTGTAGGGTAGAATTCATGAGGTGTGATGCCCCATAAGGCCAGTAGAGACTTACTTTCTTGAAGGATGGTCAAAAAATACTTTGACAGGTGGTGAAAGGATGGTGGCCATATGTGGGTTCCACAGAGAAGGAATCAGAGCTTTAGCAACAGCAGATGCCAAAAAACAAAAAGAAAAGAAAAAAACAAAACAAAACAAAACAACAGCTAAGGCTGAATGATAGAGTGGCCATGTCAGAAAAGAGTTTCTGGGTTACCTCCACCAGGAGCAGCATTAATATTGCTGCTCTTAAAGGTTTTTAGTATGGAATCTGGGTGGTACAGATATAAATATAAGATAAAACCCTTCTAGGGTACCTCTAAGGCACCTTCCTAGAAAAAGATGAGGTTATTGTGTTACCTGGAGAGGGTATGGTTGGTGTTTGGCCTAGACATATTGGATCCCTTTGTCCATCATTGTGCCTCCCTCTTCTGTGTGCTTTCACTTCCACCAGTTAGCAACTGTGTTTCTTTGTGAGAAGACATCTCCTAGTCTCTTGGAGCCACTTGACCCTCAAAAACCAGAAATGCCTGGTGCTTTACATTCTCCTGGGACATCCAATAGTCTGAGGAACACTGAGGTATAACTTACATACCAGAATTGTCCCATGGAATAAGACTGAAGGAGGCCTCTCTAGGACTTCACCCGAAATTGTACTCTTGCTTTGCTTCCTCCTGTTCTTTGCCCTGCTTTCCCTTCTCACTTACTGTTTGCATCTCAAAACCCATTCTTAATAAAATTTTTGGACACAAATCCTCATCTCAAGGAGTGTTTCTGAATTAACTCAATCTAAGGCAACTCCCTGGGGAAAAAAATACGGCTATTGTGATAGGTAGAGAGGATAGTTCTGAAAAAAGGACAGCCAGAAACAATTCAAATTTGAACATAAAAGGACATTGGATACTGCAGATAATTTATGTAAATTAAAGAAATAAGCAAACTGGTTGGTGAGTCACAAGAATAAAATAATGTAGAATTCTTGCACACTTTACATCAAAATCAAGTCATAGATTTGATACTAGAAACTGCATTTTGAAATTCTTGTCACAATCATAGCAATTGAGAAGACAAACTGAAGTTAACAGAAGGTGAAAGCTATAACTAATGCTGAATTTAGAAAACATTTTTAATGTTGATATAAATCCTCAGAATCATAATAAGGTCAATAATAGAGTGCAAAAATTTTCATATCCAAAGACAATCTGTGTCTTACTTTTATATGACGTATCTTTTACCATAAGAAAATGCTGTTTCCCTTATTCTTGATATATTATCCCACTAATTTCATCAACAACCATCTTTGAAGTCACCTAATATTTCTGACTTAATTTTTTAAAGGGGCTCCCTTTAAGTTCTCATGTTCCCAAGATCTCATGGCTTGCATCTCTTTCTCTCCATGCTTCTTTTCTGAGTCAATATCATCCATGTTTATGATTAACTTTCTCTCCCATAGGCTAATAACCTCTAAGTATTTCCAGATATAATCTTTGTTCTAAATGTGAGAAATGTGGAGATTGCTTATTTGCCACCTCTACTTGTTAGAAATTCAAATCCTATACTCAACATATTCACCACTAAATTCATTTCTTTATCTTCTACTCTCTTCTTTGAGTTCTACATCTTACTTACTGAACTCAGTTATTCAATAACTCATTGTCCCTTATAAATCAAATCAGAAGTCTCACAGAAATTCTAGACATCTCCATCTCTCTCAGTGCTACACAAGTCCTTGTCAGTCTCCACACCTTTAGTAGTTGTCAAACTTTCTCTCTACCTTTACGCCATAGTCATAATGTAGGCCATCAGTTATGTAACACGTAGATACCTATTGGGGTATTATTTGAGCCACATTCATAATTCTAAAATTTCTGGTAGCCACATTAAACAAATTAAAAGAAAACATGCAAAGTTACTTTTAATAGTATATTTTATTTAACCAAATATATCCAAAAGGATACTATTTTTATGATATACTCAGTATCAAATATTATTAAAAAGATACTTTACATTATTTAATTTTTGTTGGCAACCAATGAGTATTTTCCACTGACAGCATATGCATATGTCAATTCTGACTAGCAAGTTGAAAGTACAAAGTAGCCACACACAAGTAATGGCTACCATATGGTTAGCACTTATCTAAACTATTGGCATAGTCTTTCTTTCCCTGCAAGCCCATTCTCTACTGCTTCTTGAATGACATTTCTAACACTCAAATCTGGTCTTGGTACTTCTCTGTTTTATAAATTTATCCATGGCTTACAGGATAAAGTCACTCCTTTTCATGTCTCCTGTAATCCTCTATGTTCTCTTAACTTCCTAACCCTTCTTCATCTCTTTTGAAGCCCTGGTTCATGTCACCATTGAATTTACTGATCTTTATTATGTCTCTGTGAAGTTATTTAAATAGTCTTGCTGTTCTCTATCTCCAGAAATTTTTCTTCCCCTCCTTTCTTTTGTCTTCTTAATAATTTCTACTTAGTCTACTCATTTTAAAAAGTTATATACTGTGACTCCTTCCATGAACTCCACCCGTATCCCCATACCAAGCAATTGATTTCTCTGTTTCTCCACTGTACTTGGATTATTGTTCAAAAAGACCACCTATAATACTATGCAAAAATGTGTTTTACATTGTCTTTTGATTCGGTTTTGAAATCCTTGAGGGCAGAGATAGTGCCTTGTTTAGTTTGAATTCCCAGGCACAATAAAAGGTCAATAAATTCCTGCAGTATAATGAACAGAAAAAATAAGCATATTTTATAGAGCAAAACCTCACCAATTATGGAATCACAGGTTTCACAGGTAGCTTGCTATATACCAGTTTCTCCATTTCTACATTGCATTGGGCTTCCATATTTACAGGGCACAACTCACATTACAGACTTAATTTAAATTAAATGAGAATGGGTATGTGGAGTCCCATAGTTTCCTACCTGGAGCAGTAGAAAGATCCTACTTCTATTTAAACTCTCATCTTCACAAGGTACTCTACACACTGAAGAAAGCACATGAACAGAGTTACTAACTAACATACACATTTACACAGGGCCACATTCTATCCATACCCTGCTCTGGATATTCCCTGGCATGACTTCTCTTGCCTGCCAGTATCAGTTGAAGACATAATGGCTACCACCACCTATCTCAGAATTTGACATAAACATCTTAACTGGGGCAGGTGAGTGCAGAGTATGAATTCCACCTGTGACATGTGTAAATCACTTTCCAAGGGTTTGTGAGCAGGAGGAGTAAAGAAGCCAGTATGATATTGACCCAGCCAGGTCTATACATTTTAAAAGTAAAGTACAAAATCTCTGTAAAAACTAGCCCCCTTGATTACAGATGGAGATTCCAGGATGCACGAAGACTTCTGAACACAATTCCAATTATTTTCATGAAAGTCTATCTATTGCCCCAATAATATTGCATAACACACAACCAAACATTTTAGTATCAAGCAAAAATTATCATTAGTGTAGCTGATATCTGCAGAGATAAATTGATCTGGACTGGACTCAACCAATTTTGACTGAACTTATTCATCTGTCTGTGGTAAGCTGTGAGTTAGCTAGGTAGCTCTTGATTAGGATCACCTGCATATTTAGAGATTGGCTAGCTGTTGACTCATCTTAGGATAGCATTGGCTGGAACAATTTGAGAGACATCTCAGTTTTGTTCCATATGTTACATCCTGCAGCAAGCTGGCCCAAGCAAAACTTTTTCACAGTGATGATAAAAGACAAACACAGCAAGCGGAAAAGCACAGATGTTTCTTGAACATCTTCTTGCATCAAATTTGCTACCATTCTTGCAATCAATGCAAACCACATGATCAACCCTAATGTCACAGTTGAAAAGCACTACAGAGTATGGGTAAGGTTGGAAGGAGGATTGAATAAATCAAGTATTTAATACAGTAATTCCAACTCACAGGAGTGTATATATAACCAGGTCAACTGGTTAGAAGACAGCTTGTCAAAATTGTACCTCAATTGTTCATTTATTTTTTATAGAATATATTATATATTTTTAAATCTGAAAGTTTAAGCCTGAAAAAGTATTGGTGCTTTAATACTTTTCTGTCCTGTTTTGAGTTATATCAACAATACCCAGTCAGAACGAATGGTCTTATAAATCTTAGAATAGAGGGAAAGTTTAGGCCCAGGACCAACACGGAGAAGCCATAGGAGAGATAAGCTGATGCAGCATGACTTTTGAGTTTATGTGAACAGACCCTCAATTATGAAATCGATCGTGAGATGTCCTGCTGAATTCCTGATATCTACTTTTATCCCTCTCAGTTCTTTCCTATTAAATACTAGAATCTCTATTTTTTTCTGCTCTAAAAATCCCTGGCCATTCTGAAATGAGGAAACTCATATTCCCTGAATTTGGATATGTCAAGAAATGTGCATCTACTGAATGAAAACAAACCCAAATAACATTTTGATATTTTTAGAGTAGTATATTTTGAGAAAACACATTCAGACTCTGTAGAAATTCATCCTGGACTTGACTTTGTGTATTTTACTTTGTAGCAGTGCATATTCTCTGAATATTGAGCTGTTTCACTGATAGGATTCTAACTGGAAATGAAAAACAAATGAGTTTGTGTTTGTTTGGTTTTTTTTAATCTCCTCATGGTTATCAGCAGGCAGACAGTCTTATGGTCTCATTGACTGCTATATTGGTGGAGATGCTAATGATCTAAATCCAACAGATGCTTGGAAGCATGACACAAGTTAACATATGCAACCAAACAGAAATAAAAAACATGGGCTGTTTGACATACACATAGAGAACGCTTCCTATAATTAGAGATAATTACCAATGTTAGGAGAGCAAAAGCATCTTTTTTGGTCCTTGAAAAGCTAAATATAAAATGCAAACAGACACCAGCAGGTACACTAAATTTACAAGATGCAGAAGGGGCTAAGCCATTTTTTATAGTTATTTGGCTTCTTAGCATTTTATGTATACTTTCAAAGTATACCTTAAATAAATCATTTGTTACATATAGTTTCCAGCAACATAATTTATTTTTCTTGGGTAGACCCTCATTCCTTGTAGTCAAAAAAAGAAAAGAATCATGGTGTACTTCTACAAAATAAAAATAAGTTTTATCTGTAAATGTATTCCCATTGGATTGCTTTATGTGAGAGACTGGCTTTAAAACAAAATTTATATTTCAGTATTATAGTAGAAACGTTAAAATACCAAATAGAGACATAGTACAGTCTCTCTCACTCCTGTTTAAGCTTCATCCTAATTTACCTAAGTTATTTAATTTCCACAGATATTTTAACTGTTTTTAGCTTCACTTCCCAATTTTACATCTAGTGCATAGCACTCATACAGTCCCTATACTGATGATATGGTTAGGTTTTGTGTCCCCACCCAAATCTGATCTTGAATTGTAATCCGATACTCGCCATGTGTCAAGCACAGGACTGGGTAGATATAATTGAATCATGGGGGTGATTTTCCCCATGCTGTTCTCATGATAGTGAGTTAGTTCTCATAAGATCTGATGGTTTTATAAGCATCTAGCATTTCCCCTGCTTACACTCACTCTATCTTGCTGCCCTGTGAAGAAGGTACCTGCTGCTTCTTTAGCTTCAGCCTCCCCAGCAATGTAGAACTTTGAGTCAAAGTTTCAAAGGAAAGTCTCTTTCCTTCATAAATTTCCTTCATAAATTCCCCAATCTTGGGTATTTTCTTCATAGCAGTGTGAGAATGAACTAATACAACTGACAAACATTTTAATAACTTAGGCTTGAGGCTTTAGGTATAATAGGAACTATCTGCAAATGGAAATCTTTGCCCACTAAATGTGTATTTTTACGATCCCTACTTATAGATAAGACTGCATTCTTTTTAATTTGTTTTTATTTTTCTGTACCCATAGCAAGGCAGATGGAATTATTTTTAAAATGGCCATGCTCACTCCTGAAACTGGTCCTCAATGTGCATGATTTGGTGTTTTATTGTTTTCCTTATATAGATCTTTCACCTCCCTGGTCAGACGTATCCCTAAGTATTATGTTCTCTTTGTGTCAATTGTGAATGGGATTGCATTCCTGATTTGGCTCTTGCTTGACTGTTGTTGGTATGTAGGAAAGCTGGTGATTTTTGTATATTGATTTTGTATCCTGAGACTTACTGAAGTTGTTTATCCACTGAAGAAGGTTTGGGACGAAGACTAAAGAGTTTTCTAAATATAAGATCATATCATCTGCAAACAGGGATAGCTTGACTTGCTCTCTTATTTGGATGTCCTTTACTTTTTTTATTTTTTTTTATTGAACGTTAGGTTCTGAGGTACATGTGCAGATCATGCAGGATTGTGGCATAGGTACATACATGGCAATGTGGTTTGCTGCCTCCATCCCCCCGTCACCTATATATGGCATTTCTCCCCATGTTATACCTCCCCAACCTCCTCACCCAACACTGTCCCTCCCCTAGCCCCCACAACAGACCCCAGTGTGTGATGCTCCCCTCCCTGTGTCCATGTGTTCTCATTGTTCAACACCCACTTATGAGTGAGAACCTGTGGTGTTTGCTTTTCCGTTCTTGTGCCAGTTGGCTGAGAATGATGGTTTCCAGATTAATTCATGTCCCTACAAAGGATATGAACTCATCATTTTTTATGGCTGCATAGTATTCCATAGTGTATATGTGCTACATTTTCCTTGTCCAGTCCATAATCTTACCTTGCTTGGTTGATATGGCCAAGACTTCCAATATTATTTTGAATAGGCATGATGAGAGAGAGCATTCTTGTCTTGTGCTAGTTTTCAAGGGGAATGTTTCCAGCTTTAGCCCATGGTGTGCTGTTGACTGTGGTTTTGTTGTAGATGCCGCTAATTTTGAAGTATGTTCCTTCAGTACTTTTTTGAGAGTTTTTATCATGAAGAGATGTTGAATTTTTTCAAAAGCCTTTTATGCATCTATTGAGAAATCACGTGGTTTTTGTCTTTAGTTCTGTTTATGTGATTAATCACGTTTATTGATTTGTGCACATTGAACCAACTCTGCATCTCAGAAATAAAGCCTACATGTTTATGTTGGATATGTTTTTTGATATACTGCTGGATTTTGTTTGCCAGTATTTTGTTGAGGATTTTTTATATTAATGTTCATCAAGAATATAGCCTGAAATATTTTGTTGTCCTTGCGTCTCTGCCAGGTTTTGGTATCAGGATGATGCTGGCCTCATAAAATAAGCTGGGGAACAGTCCCTTCTCCTCAATTTTTTGGAATAGTTTTAGTAAAAATTGTACCAGCTCTTCTTTTTACATCTGGTAGAATTTGGCTGTGAATTCATCTGGTCCTGGACTTGTTTTTGTTGGTAGGCTATTTATTAATGATTCAATTTCAGAGCTCATTATTGGTCTGTTCAGGGATTCAATTTCTTTGAGGCTCAGTCTTGGGAAGGTGTATGTGTCCAAAAATGTATCCATTTCTTCTAAATTTTCTAGTTAATGTGCATAGAGGTGTTCATAACATTCTCTGATGGTTATTTGTATTTCTATGGGGTCAGTTGAAATATCCCCATTGTCATTTCTGATTTTTATTTGAATCTTTTCTCTTCTTCCTTGTTAGTTTAGCCAGTGGTTTAACTATTACATAATTTTTTTTTCAAAAAACCAGCTCCTCGATTCATTTATGGTTTGAATGCTTTTTCATGTCTCAATCTCCTTCAGTTTAGCTCTGATTGTGGTTATGTCTTGCCTGATGCTAGCTTTGGGGTTGATTTTCTCTTGGTTTTCTAGTTCTTTTGATTGTGATGTTAGGTTGTCAAATTGAGATCTTTCTAACTTTATGATGTGGATGTTTAATGCTACAAATTTCCCTTTTAACACTGCCTTAGCTGTGTCTCAGAGATTGATATGTTGTACCTTTGTTCTCATTCGTTTCAAAAAAGTTCTTGATTTCTGCCTTAATTTCATTATTTACCCAAAAGTCACTCAGGAGCAGCTCATTTAATTCCCATATTATTGCATGGTTTTGAGTGAATTTCTCATTCTTGATTTCTAATTGGATAGTGCTGTGGTTGAGACTATTTGTTATGATTTTAGTTCTTTTGTATTTGCTGAGGAGTATTTTATAACTGATTATGTGTTCTATTTTAGAGTATGTCCCATGTGGCCATAAGCAGAATATCTGTTCTGTTGTTTTAGGTGGTAAGTTTTGTAGATGTGTGTCAGGTTCATTTAATTCAGGTCCTTAATTCTTTTTTAACCTTGTTAACTTGCTTCCTCAATTATCGAATACAGATGACACAAACAAATGGAAAAGTATGCCATGCTCATGTATAAGAATCATCAGTATAATTAAAATAGCCACAATGCCCAAAGCAATGTATACATTTAATAGTATTCTTACTAAACTACCAATGACATTCTTTTCAGAATTAGGAAAAACTATTTTAAAATTTATAAGGAACCAAAAAATAGCCCAAATAGTCAAGGAAATCCTAAGCAAAACCAAAACAAGGCTGGAGGCATTATGTTACCCAACTTCAAACTATACTGCAGGGCTACAGTAACCAAAACAGCATGGTCCCAGTACAAAAACAAACCCATAGACAAATGAAACAGAATAGAGAGTCCACTATAGAGAATAGAGGAATAAGGTCATACACTCACAACCCTCTGATCTTCAAGAAAGCTGACAAACCAAGCAATGTGGAAAGAACTCCCTATTCAATAAATTGTGTTGGGATAACTGGCTAGCTATATGTAGAAGATTGAAACTGGACTTCTTCCTTATACCATATACAAAAATTAATACAGGATGGACTAAAGACTTAAATGTAAAAGCCAAAACTATAAAAACCCTGGAATACAACATAGGAAGTAATATTCTGGACATAGGAATGGGCAATGATTTCATGACAAAGATACCAAAAGCAATTGCAACAAAAGCAAAAATTGACAAATTGGATCTAATTAAACTAAAGAGCTTCTGCACAGCAAAGGAAACTATCAATAGAGTAGACAACCTATAGGATGGAAGAATATTTTTGTAAACTGTGAATCTGACTAAGGTCTCATGTTCAGCTTCTATAAGGAACTTTTAACAAATTTACAAGAAAAAAAATCAAAGCACATGAACAGACATTTTTCAAAAGAAGACATACATGAGGCAACAATTATATGAAAAAAAGCTAACATCATTGATCATTAGGGAAAGGCAAATCAAAACCACAATGAGATACTATCTCACACGAGTCAGAATTACTATTATTAAAAAGTCAAAAAATAATAGATGCTGGTCAGGTTGTGGAGAAAAAGGAAAGCTTATACACTGTTAGTGGGAGTGTGAATTAGTTCAACCATTGTGGAAAACAGTGTGGTAATTCCTCAAATGCCTAAAAACAAAACTAACATTTGAATATCCCATTACTGAGTATATGCAGCCATAAAAGTATATGTAGCTAAGTACTATGCAGCCATAAAAAGAATGAGATCATGTCTTTTGTAGGTACATGAATGAAGCTGGAGGCCATAATCCTTAGAAAACTAATGCAGGAATAGAACACCAAATGCTACATGTTGTCACTTATAAGTGGGAGCTAAATAGTCAGAACACATGGACACAGAGAGGGGAAGAACAGACTCAGAGGCCTATCAGAGGGCAGTGATTGAAAGGACCGAGATCAGGAAAATTAACTCATGGGTACTAGGTTTAATACCCAAGTAATGAAATAATCTGTATAACAGACACCTGTGACATGCATTTATTTTACTACAAACCTGCAACCTGCACATGTACCACTTAACCTAAGATAAAAGTAAAAAAGTAAAAGATTACATCACCTTACAATATTTGGAGAATTCTTAGAGGGTCAACTCATATATCAACTATTTAAGGAAATCCTGCTTGGTTGCTGCAGGCACATTTAAGGACAGCATTATCTGCCTTATCAGAGAACTTTAAACAGAACCTTATTATATACATACCTTTGTATTTGTATTCCAATATCTATATATTCATTCTTCTCACTAGATATTAAAATGTTTATCTTACTTCCAACTTGTCCAGGCTCTAACACAGGATCTCATAGTGTTAAAGCAAACTAAGTAATGGCCTTAGAAGGACTTCATACTTCTATATTTGAGTCCTTGTCGGTGAACTGTAACCTACCTTAATAGTCAGATGAGTTTGAAAACCTAACTTAGGAGTATGCACCTGTAACAATAACTGAGACTTTGCCAACCCCAGTGGCCATACTTCAACAACTCACAGACTGCAAAGTGTATAAACTGTGTTGTAATAAGGCAAACACCAACATGTAACCAATCCAGCTGTTTCTGTGCCTCACTATCGATTTCTGCATGTCATTTCCCTTTCTTTGCCTATAAATCTTCTTCCACCACATGCTTTACTGGAATCTCTCTGAATCTGCTGTGATTCTGGGGGCTGCCCGATTCATGAATCATTCATTGATCAATTAAGCTCCTTTAAATTTCATTCAGCTGAAGTTTTTCTTTAACAATATACATCCTGTACACAAGTTTTCAGAAAATGTCCCATAATTACATGAGGATATTGAGAATTTAAATGCTGGTTTAAAGCAGAAATCAGCAAACCATGGCATAAGGGAAGATTACCTGTTTCTCTATATAAAGTTTTAGAGAACATGACCATGCCCACTCATTTATGCAGTTTTGTTTTGACAGAAAGTATATGGTCTGCAAACCTAAAATATTTACTACCTGATATTTACTGGAAAAGTTTGCTGACCCCTGGTTTAGCACAATCTAGACAGTACAATTATGGAAATAAATAATATATACTTAGGGGTACAAAACCTCAACTTTGTCTAGGTACTAGTTATTGTACCAAGTAGTAACTTAAGCAATGCACTGTGATAGTCAGTTTTATGTACACACTTGGCTAGTATATAAGTCCATAGCTAGTCAATCAATCTAATATTAATGCAGGTTCTGCTGTAAAGGTATTTTGTAAAGGCCATAATCTGCTGATGGTAAGTAAAGTAGGTCATCCTAGATAACCTAGATATGCATGAAACTGAGGATTACAAGAAAAATAAATTTCCAGCCTGCCTTTCCTGATGGCCAGCCCTGCAGATTTCAGATGTATCTTACCAGCCCTCATAATTGCATATGTCAATTTCTTGCAATAAATCCCTTTATATACATACACCTAATATAGCACTTTACAGGAGGGGTTCAAAATATAAGTTCTGTGGACAGGATCCTACTTGTTCAGTTATTCTGGTTAAATCCTCACTGATTAATGTATCTTTGTGAACTGAAGAAGTTAAAGCTCACTCCAATAAAGGAGTTTATTCTCTGTCACAGAAAGGATGTATTAAAACATGTCAAAACCTTTTTCTAAGAGGCTTGAGAAGTAGTATTATAATTTGGCCCTGAACTAATAAAAGACCTGATAAAAATGGCATTAAGGTATTTTTACTAGATCATCTATTTCAATCCATTATGCAATTCTCATTTCTTTGATTTGAATATTGTCAAAGCTAACTTATGAACCAAAATTTGTTCCTTCTTAAAATCCCATGTAGTTCCTCTAACTCTGTGACATTTAAAAGTTACACTAACTTTCCTCAGGGTTAAAGATTACTTCCTAATTTATTAGTCCTGCCTGATGTTCAGTTGGCGGGGGGAAAGTCAAACCAAATAAAATGAGGAAAACAAACAAACAAACACAGCTCATTTTTGGTTTGTGTAAACTTTTGTTTGGGTGTATCAGCATTGTATTTCATTTTATGTGAAAGGAAAGAATTCCCTTTGACTTTGCTTATCACATAACCTTCCTTTATCATTGAGGGCAAAGACCTGAAATATTGTTTTTTCCAGCCTTCTGCTTTGCAAATAAGTTCCCCTCATCCTCTGACCTACCACAAAATTCAATATTCACAGTCTTCATACTTCATTGTTTTCATTTGCCAGAATCCAAAATATAACATTGAAGGGAAATTGGTCCATAGTATTAGGCCAAAGATCTACTTGACAATTACAGTGATTCATTCTGAACAGAAAAGTTATTATTTATTTTTAATTAGCAAAAAATATTTGAATCTATGGTTATATTTTTAAAAAGGTATAGGCAGTGAATTTAAGACTAATTTTATCATTCTTAATCTTATATATAAAAGATTACTATATTAAATATCATTTTCCTGGGATCTCACCTTGATTTTTAAATTATTAATTGTATTACTGATTAGTCACTTAATATCCTAGAGGCTCCAATCTCTTCTGCATAAATAAGAATCATGATAAGTTCATTTACACAGTGTTATTTTCGGTATCAGGGCAAAGTTGTTTTGAGAATTCTAGGGCTAAAGGTGATATTAATTTTGGTTTGGTTTTGTGTCCCCACCCAAATTTCATCCCAATTTGTAATTCCCATGTGGTAAAGGAGAGGCCTGTAATCC
Organism: Callithrix jacchus; assembly: GCF_049354715.1. Lineage (NCBI taxonomy): Eukaryota > Metazoa > Chordata > Mammalia > Primates > Cebidae > Callithrix > Callithrix jacchus. Next base: position 27,438,700 of record NC_133524.1, read on the forward strand.
CCACATGTGAAGGGAAATAAGTGATTGGATTATGGGAGCAGTTGCTCCCATGCTGTTCTTGTGATAGTTCTCAGGAGATCTTATGGTTTCGTAAGTGAAACTTTTTCCTTTTTTGCTCTCTTCTCTCTCTTGCTGCCTTGTGGAGAAGGTGACTGCATGGCCTTCTGCCATGCTTGTTAAGTTTCCTGAGGCCTTCCTAGCCATATGGAACTGTGAATCAATTAAATCTTTTTTTTTTATAAATTACCCCTTCTTGGGCAGTTCTTTAAAGCAGTGTGAGAATGAACTAATCCAGGTAGTGTCACAGACTCTTTTGTGAGTATAATAATTATCATGGGTGTTTTCCTTAGAAAAACCAACATTTATCAATGATGTGAATTTTTTGCTCATGAGCACAGTATGTTCACAGTCCACTGGAACACTATCTTTGAGCTGGTTCATGGAACTTACATTTTGAACTCCTTCTTTAAAGTGCTATGTTAGCTTAACATAGTACTATTTTATGTAAATGTATATTATAAGCAGTCTAAAATCAATAAGTGTTGCATGCTTATGTTTTCTACGTTATTTTAAATATATATATTCACATGCATTTATTCATTTATTTCTCACAGCAAACTTCCAAAGTAAGTACTATAATGATCCCAGTACTATAGTCAGAAGAGAATAAGGCATAGAGAGGTTAGGTACCAGGACTGGAAATTGGTGAAGAAGCCTGAGTCCTGGGTTTGGAACCTTCCATGCTATGTTCTGTCCTGTATTTAACACAAGGGTCACACAAGAGCTTGCACTAGAGGAGGCCTTGATTCTGTTGATTGTGTGCGTGAACACCAGCCAGGATTTCAGAAATCTGCACTATAACCATGCCTTTTTTAATTTTTAATTTTTGTGGGTACATAGGAGGTGTATATATTTATGGGTTGAGTTATTTTGATACAGACATGCAATGTATAATAATCACATGAGGGTAAATTGGGTATCCATGGCCTCAAGCATTTATCCTTTGTGTTACAAATAATTCAATTATACTTTTCAAATTTTAAAATGTACAGTTAAATTCTTTTTTACCATAGTCACCCTGTTGTGCCAGTGCATATTAGATCTTATCCATTCATCCCATTTTTTGAACCGTTAACCATCCTCACTACCACTCTACAACCTCCACCACCCTTCCAAGCCTCTGGTAACTCATTTTACTTTCTATTTCCATGAGCTCAATTGTTTTAATTTTTAGCTCCCACAAATAAGTGAGAACATGCAGATTGTCTTTCTGTGACTGGCTTATTTCACTTAATATGATGGCCTCCAGTTACACCCATGTTGTTGCAACTGACTGGATCTTATTCTTTTTTATGGCTGATTAGTACTCCATTGTATATATTGAATAGTGTGAATAGTGCCACAATAAACATGGGGGTGGAGATATCTTTATGATATCCTGATTTCCTCTTTTTTGGATATGTACCTAGCAGTGGGACTGCTGGATCATATGGTGGCTATATTTGAGTTTTTTGAGGAACCTCCAAACTGTTCTTCATCGTGGTTATATTAATTTACACTTCCACCAACTCTGTATGAGGCTTCCCTTTTCTCCACATCCTGGTCAACATTTGCTTTTGCCTGTCTTTTGGTTAAAAACCATTTTAACTAGGGTGAGATGATATCTCATTGTAGTTTTGATGTGCATTTCTCTGATGATAAATGATGTTGAGCACCTTTTCATAGGCCTGCTTACCATTTGCATGTCTTCTATTGAGAAATGTCTATTTTAATTTTTTGCCCATTTTAAAATCAGATTACTATGTATTTTTTTCTTATTGAGTTGTTTGAGCTCCTTGTATATTCTTGTTATTAATCCCTTGTCAGAGGAGTAATGTGCAAATATTTTCTTCCATTATGTGTGTTTTCTCTTCACTTTGCTGATTGTATCCTTTGTCCTGCAGAATCTTTTTAACTTGATGTAATCTCCTTAGTCCGTTGTTGCTTTGATTACCCGTGCCTGTGGGGTATTACTCAATAAACCTTTGTCCAATTCAATGTCCTGGAGAATTTCCCCATGTTTTATTGTAGTGGTTTGATTTAAGCTCTGAGATTTAAGTCTTTAATTCATTTTGATTTTATTTTTCTATATGGCAGGTGATTGGGGTCTAATTTCATTCTTCTGCACATGGATAACCAGTTCTTCAAGTACCATTTACTGAAGAGACCGTCCTTTCCCCAATGTATGTTCTTGGCACCTGTGTCAAAAATAATTTTCTATAAATGGATGGATTTATCCCCAGGATCTCTATTCCATTCCACTGATCTATGTGTCTGTTTTTATGCCAGTATCATGATGTTTTGGTTAGTACACCTCTGCAGTATAATTTAAAGTTGGGTAATGTGATCCTGCTAGTTATTTTCTTTTTGCTTAGGATAGCTTTGGCTATTCTAGGTCTTTTGTGGTTTTATATAAATTTTAGAATTTTTTTTCTAATTCTATGAAGTATGTCATAGGTATTTTATTAGAGATTGCATTAAATCTATAAATTTCTTTGGGTAGTATGGACATTTTAACAATATTTCTTCTTTAATTCTATAAACATGAAATATTTTTCCATTTTGTTGTATCTTCTTCAACTTCTGTCCATATTTTGTAGTTTTTATAGTACAGATCTGCCATTTCTTCAGGTAATTCTTAGGTATTTTATTTTTTGTAGCTATTGTAAATAGGATAACTTTATTGATTTCTTTTTCAGATTGTTTGCTGTTGGTATATAGAAAAGCTACTGATTTTTGTATGTTGGTTTTGTATCCTGCAACTTTACTGAATTGGTCTATTAGTTCTAATGGTTTATTTATTTATTTTTTTGAGTCTTTAGGCTTTTCTCAAATTTAAGATCATATCCTCTACAACCAAGGATAATTGGAATTCTTCCTTTCCAACTTGGATGCCCTTTATAGCTTTCTCTTGTCTGTTTTCTCTAGCAAGAACTTCAAGTACTATGTTGAATAACAGTTGTAAAAGTGAATATCCTTGTCATGTTCCCAGTCTTAAAGGAAATACTTTCAGTTTTTCTTCACTCATTATGATACTAGCTATGAGTTGGTTGTATTTGGCTTTTATTGTGTGGAGATATGTTCCTTGTGTACCCAGTTTTTTGAGGTTTTATCATGAAGGAATGTTAAACTTTATCAAATGCTTTTTCAGCATCAATTCAAATGATCATAAGGTTTTTTTCCTCCATTCCGTTGAAACAGTGCATCACATTAATTGATTTGCATATAGTGAACTACGTTTGCATCTCTGGGATAAATCCCACTTGGTTATGATCTATGTGTCTCTTGGAATGATCTTTGTAATGTTGCCTTTGGTTTGCTACTATTTTGATGATAATTTTTGTATCAGTCTTCATCAGTAGTTTTCTTTTTCTGAAGTGTCATATTGGTCCTGCATTATGTTATTTGTTTCTTTTCTCTTGCTACTTTTATAATCTTATCTTTATCCTAGACTTTTGGTAGGTTAATTATTAAATGTCTTAAGGTAATCTCTGGGTTAAGTCAACTTGTTGTGCTATAACCTTCTTGTACTTGGATATTGATATCTTTCTCTAGGTTTGGGGAGTAACTTTCTACCCCTATCTCTTTCTCTGCCTCTATAAGGCCAGTAACTCTTAATTTGCCTTTTTGATGATATTTTCCAGATCACATAGGCATACATTATTGTTTTTTATTCATTATCCTTTTGTTTCTTCTGAATGTGTAATTTGAAATAGCCTATCTTCAAGCTCACTAATTCTTTTTTCTGCTTGATTGATTTTGCTTTTAGAAAGATTCTGACATGTTCTTCAGTATTTCAGTATTTCGAGGAGAGAGATCCAAGATGGCTGATCGCTAACAGCTCAGGATTGTAGCTCCCAGTGAAAGTGCAGAGAACGAGAGGACGCCACACTTTCAGATGAATTTTCGTCACTCACGGACCAGAAGATTCCCAGTGGAGGAGCCCCACGGGTCACCAGCACGACTCTTGTGGCTGGTGTAGTGGTTTTGCCGGTGCCTCAGTGCAGCAGCTCTTGGTGCAGAGTAAACAGGACTGGTTCCCCTTCTGACCGATGTTTGGAGCTCCGGGAAGGCAGAGCCGCTTATTACAGACTCAAGAAGAAAGCCAGACCAGAGATTCCGGGCAGAAGAGCACCACCAGTCTTATTGCTGCCATTTTGGCTGGTGCAGTGGGTTGCTCAGATTACAGCGCTGGGAATCAATAAACTGGACATCCACTCAGAAACCTAATTAGAAAGGCAGTAATTGTAAAGATGAAAGACGGACAAATTTCTAACAAAGGGAAGAAACCAGCCTAAAAAGTCTGAGAATACCCAAAATCAGAACCCCTCTTCCTCTACAGGGGATTACAGTTCCTCATCAGTAACGGAACAAGCCCTGATGGAGAAGGACTGTGTTCCATTAACAGAAGTAGGCTTCAGAAGGTGGATGATAAGAAACTTCTGGGAGTTAAAAGAACTTGTTCTAACCCAATACAAAGAAACTAAGAACTTTGAAAAAAGGTTTGATGAAATGCTAACAAGAATAGACAATATAGAGAGGAATATAAATGAACTAACAGAATTGAAAAACACAACACAAGAACTTAGCAAAATATGCACGTTTGAATAGCTGAATTGATCAAGCAGAAGAAAAGATATGAGAGGTCAAAGACCAACTTAATGAAATAAAACAAGAAGACAAGAATAGAGAAAAAAGGATAAAAAGGAATGAGCAAAGTCTCCAAGAAATATGGGACTATGTGAAAAGACCTCATTTACGTTTGATAGGTGTACCTAAATGTGACAGAGAGAATGAATCCAAGCTGGAAAATACTCTTCAGGATATTATTCAGGAAAACTTTCCCAATCTAGCAAAGCAGGACAATATTCAACCCCTGGCAATACAGAGAACACCATAAAGATATTCCTCAAGAAGAGCAACCCCAAGGCACATAATCATTAGATTCACCAGGGTTGAAACGAAGGAGAAAATACTAAGGGCAGCCAGAGAGAAAGGTCAGGTTACCCACAAAGGGAAGCCTATTAGACTTACAGCAGATCTCTCAGCAGAAACCCTACAAGCCAGAGGAGAGTGGGGGCCAATATTCAATATCCTTAAAGAACAGAACTTTCAGCCCATAATTTCATATCCAGCCAAACTAAGCTTCACAACTGAAGGAAAAATAAAATCTTTTATGAACAAGCAAGTACTCAGAGATTTTATTACCACCAGGCCTGCTTTACAAGAGCTTCTGAAAGAAGTATTATACACAGAAAGGAACAACCAGTATTAGCCTCTCTAAAAATATACCAAAAAGTAAAGAGCATCAACATAAAGAAGAATTTATATCTACAAATGGATAAAATAGCCAGTTAACAACAAATGGAAGTAACCCTAAATTTAAGTTGACTAAATCCCCCAATCAAAAGATACAGCCAAAACCTAATGGTATGCTACATCCAGACCCATTTCACATCCAAAGATACATAAAGACTCAAAACAAAGGGATGGAGAAAGACTTACCAACCAAATGGAGAGCAAAAATAAATAAATAAATAAAAAGCAGGAGTTGCAATTCTCGCATCTGATAAAATAGATTTCAAAGCAACAAAGATATAGTGGTAAAAGGAACAATGTAACAATAAGAGCTAACGATCCTAACACCCAGATACATAAGACCCATAAAGAGATTTAGTCTCAACGAGACAGAAAATTGATGAGGACAACCAGGACTTGAACTCAGATCCAGAACAAGTAAACTTAATAAATATTTATAGAGCTCTCCATTTTAAATACACAAAATATACATTCTCCACTTTAAATACACAAAATATCGATCGAACATTATTAATACCCATTTTTAGAATAAAGCAATATTCCCGTCCTCTCTCCCTCTTTTCTTCCTTTTTCCTCTTTCACTCCTTTTTTTTCTTTCTTTCCATCTCTCCTTTCAAAAAAAAAGTATTTCAATTTAATTTCTCAACTTAAGAATTTCTCTTTAAATTATTTCAGTCTCTTAAATTTATCTGATACAATTCTGAATTCATTCTCTGTGTTATCTTGAATTTCTTTGGATTTCCTCAAAACAGCTATTTTGAATTCTTTCTCTGAAATGTCATATAACACTGTGTCTCCAGGATTGGTCCCTGGTGCCTTATTTAATTCATTTAGTGAGGTCATGCTTTCCTGGTGGTTTTGATGCTTGTGAATGGCTGTGTCTAGGCATTGAAAAATTGGGTATTTTAGTCTTTGCATACTGGGATTATTAGTACCTGTCCTTCTTGGGAAGGCTTTTCAAGTACTTGAACGGACTTGTGTGTTCTGATCTCACCCATATACGCATTAGAGCTGTAATGCTGTGATTCTTGCAGACCTGTAGAGGCACCACCTTGGAGTTCTTGGATAAGATCCGGAAGAATTCTTTAGATTACCATGTAGAGACTCTTGTTCTCTCTCCTTACTTTCTCCCAGGAAAACGGATTCTCTCTCTCTCTGTTCTGAGCCTCTTGAAGCTGGGGGTGGGGTGTTACAAGCACCCCTGTGCCCACCACCACTGGGACTGTGCTGGACCAGACCTGAAGCTACCAGAGTACTGAGTCACCTAAAGAACACTGTAACCATTACCTGGCTACCGCTTATATTTGCTCAAAGCCCTGGGGCTCTACAATCAGAATGTAGCAAAGCTAGCCAGACCTGTGTCTTTCTCATCAGGGCGCTGAGTTACCCCAAGCCCTAGGTGAGTCTAGAGGTGCCATCCAGGAACCAGGGGCTAGAGTTAGAAATATACCTGGTGTTCTATTGTACTGTAGCTGAGCCAGCACTCAAACCATGAGACACAGTCTTTCCCACTGTTCTGGCCCCTTTCCACAGGCAGAGGAGCCTCCCCACAAGGCCATCACCACAAGAGGCCCACAAGGAGTACTGCCAGGCTACTGCCAATTTTGACTTAAGGCTCAAAGCCTCTTCGGTAAGTTTGCAGTGACTGTTGCCTGGCTTGGGACTCTCACTTCAGGGAAGTAGGCTCCCTTCTGGGCCAGAGCAGGTCTAGAAATGCTGTCTAAGAGTCAAGGCCTGGAATCAGGAACCCCAAACTCTTGCTTGGTGCTCTACTGCCTGTGGCCACACTGATATCCAAGGTGCAAGACAAAGTCCCCTTTCTTTTTCCCTCTACTTTCCTGAAGCAGAAGGTGTTTCTCCCCATAGCTACCACATCTCGGAATGTGCTGAATCCCACCTGAAGCCAGCAAGTCTCGGAGTCTCATCCAAGTATTGATGCTGGTTATTCAAGGCCCAAAGGCTTGTTAGTCAACAGGTAATGGGTCCTGCCAGGACTTCATCATACCCTTCAAGGTAGCAGGTTCCCTTCTGTCCCTGAGTATGTCAGGAAATGTTGTCTGGGAGCTAGTGCCTGGCAAGGTGGCTTCATGACTCTAACTTGCAGCACTAAAACTGAGAGAATTTCCATTTAGACTCTCAATCCTGTAGTCAACATACACAGACACACAAACTTACATACATACACCCATACAACTCAGCTAAAATACTTGAGGAAAGGCATTGAAAATGGGAAAAATGTGGTCAAATATATCCAATCTGTTTTAAGACACTGTGACTAATATTCACTGGCTGAGTTTTGCACTTCTAATTATAGTGATAGTCTTTTCAAGATCATTTTTTCTTTTGACCAGGAGTCGTAAATTGTTCATATTACTCACTCCTAATATACACAAAAAGTTTTAAATTCTCTAAAACATAGCCCAACTTATTGTCTTTGTCACTATAATTAGTACCATTAATTATTTTCTCGAACTTGTTTTCTCATTTTTGTAACCTAGAATGGAAAAACAAAGCAAGAAGAAATAAATATTAAAAATACTTTTTAAATTGTAAATTACAATTTAGAAAACACAGGACAATTATCCAGTTTTATTTTATTGCACTTCACCTTAGAAGTGGCCCTACATTTTATTGTTCTTTAAAAAAATATGGATAATTTGATACAGTGGTAGGTTCATACTCCCAAAAAAATAGATCCAATATTCTAAAACATACTGATGTCACTATGTGATAAACCTGCACATGTACCCCCAAATCTAAAATAAAAAGTAAAATTATTTAAAAAATAAAAGGTGCTGATAAAGGTAAGAAAAAAGCAATTTAGATGATAGTATAGAGGTACTAATGCTAATTCTTGGGTAATATAACTAACTTAATGTAATTTCCCCAACCCCACTTGGACACTTTTGAGAAAAGTACTCATAATTTTCCCAGCAATGAACTTCCCAAGTCTGTATAGAATGCCATGCCTGGGGACACAATTTCTGATTATTCTCCTCTAGGTCTATAGAAAGCAGAAAGTCAAGGTATAATGTTGAGAAATTAAATACATATTTTTTCTGATTATACAACTTTTTTTCTTAAATTCTTCAGTTCTTTAGTTACTGATAATCAGTTCTCAAAATGGTTTGGTTTGTTTTTTTTCCAGAATGCATAGTATGGCAGTAGAAGTATAGGGTTCATGTTTAAACTGTGATGTTGCTGTATTACCAAACATGGAAACAGTGACATTTCTATACTCCAACATGAAGCAGGTATCAACCATCTGCAGTATGTTCTAAGCAAATTTAGAAAAGAATGCATTTCATGCATTATCAAAGTTGAAGTCATTTAAAAATTCCTTCAATAATATGGCCTGACATTAGAAGTATTAATAAAGAAAAACTTTCCCAGAAGTAAACTATTATGATATAAATTACTCTAATTTTATTTCTTAAAATAAATACATTTAATTATCATTTACCCAGAATTTCCTCAAATCATAGTTAAAATTTTAATAGCTATTCCCTATAGATCATATCTTTGTTAATTGATTCAATTTTTCTGTATTCTTCACTTAAAAAGGGATAACTTTTTCTTGACCTCCATGCCTTTTAAGCAACTTAACAATAGCATGATTGTTAGTACAATCTATAAATATAAAGGCCATATGTAATAAAGGGCTGATTATTAAAGTTTGATATAATTCAAACAAAATGACCGAATATTTTTACTGACTGTTCCCACAGCCTAATAGAAGTAATTCTCCTTTATTATCATTCTGTAGATGTTGCCTTTAAATGTGAAGTCAAAATTCTCTTTATTTTTTTAAACTTTTGTTTTAGGTTCAGGGGTACATGTGAAGGTTTGTTACACAGGCAAACTCATGTGACCGGGTGTGTTGTACAGATGATTTCATCATCTAGGCATTAAACCCAGTACCCAATAGTTATTTTTCCTGATGCTCTCTTCCTCCCTCAAGTGTCTGTTGTTCTCTTCTTTGTATGCATGGGTTCTTATCAGTTAGCTCCCACTTATAATTGAGAACATGAAGTATTTTGTTTTCTGTTCCTGCGTTAGCTTGCCAATAATAATAGCCTCCACACTGTACTCTAGCCTGAGCAACAGAGCAAAAGCATGTCTCAAAAAAAAAAAAGAATAGCCTCCAGCACCATCAACGTTCCCACAAAAGATATGATCGTTTTCCTTTTTATGGCTGCATAGTATCCTATTGTGCATATGCACCACATTTTTTTTTTAATCCAACTTGTTACTGATGGGCAATTAGGTCGATCCCATGTCCCTGCTATTGTGAATAGTGTTTCAATGAACATTCACGTGCATGTTCACAGAAGCAACAAGCATATGAACAAAGCACAATATGACTAATTGTTAGAGAAATGCAAAACAAAACCACAATATACCATCTCATACCAGTCAGAATGGCTATTATTAAAAAGTCAAAAAAATACAGATGCTGGTGAGGTTGCAGAGAAAAGGGAACAGTTACACACACTGTTGGTAGGAGTATGAATTAGTTCAACCATTATGAAAAGCAATAAGGAAATTTCTCAAAGACTTAAAAGCAGAATTACCATTTGACCAAGCAATCATGTTACTGGGTATATACCCAGAGGACTATTCTACCAAAATTCTCTTTAAATAGTTTACAAATAATGCAAATATACATAATGACTTCACACTCTAGACTACACTATTTTTGCCATTAATACATATTCTTTCCACAAAATGAATATAATACCACCCACATACTAAGATTCAGGTAGCACTTCTACCCTCCAAAATATCTCATTTACCAGTCCCCCATTTCTGAAATTTCATTATTAGAATTGTATATTGCTGATTTCTCTTCCTACTTGAAAGACAGTTAATTCATAAATATTATGGCCTTATATGTAGAATGATTTAGTATGGAGATATTTAGTTACAGCAGATTTTGCCACATGTAAAATAGAGTGAACATTATGGCTCTAGAAATCATACAAAAAGGAAATAACATCAAATGAGAAAATGAGTCATTGAAAAACATGCTTCACCAAGTTCACAAAATTATCAGCAGCTAGTTAGTTGTTATAAAACAAAACTATATTGATTTTGAGTGGTCTAAGTCAAAGGGGATTAAGCTAAGGATGTTGGAAACCATTTGTCAAACAGTAATAACAAAATAAAGGTTGGTTGAATGTTTTATGTAGATATTTGAAGAAAAATATTTTTCATTAAAATTAATGATGAAGGGAAAGAATTAGGGCATCAATAGAGAAGCAGAGTTTTTTATGACCCATAACCTTTTTGCAGCAATTGATTGCAGTAGCCAAGGATTCACATATATTTAATTGTGATAAAATCTAGTTAATTTGCTAATTCAGTTGGACATATATGCCTTACAAATGAAGGTTACCCTCAATTTAGCTACTTGTCAGCACTATTCTTAAATAGTCTCTGCAATTTTCCATAACTACATTACAATTGAGTGAAGTTAGTAAAGACAAATGCTAAAATGAGTTCAGAGAAACACTGACCTTGACTCTTACTTTTCTTACACATATGTTTATTTATATGAAAAGTTAAAATAGATGCAATACAAGATTTATTAATTATATACTTCAGAAAGTTTTCCAGTTTTTTGTCTTGCTTGTCTTTATCACATGCTTTCCATTAAAAATATTTATTTTTGGCCAGGCCCAGTAGCTCATGACTGTAATCCCAGCACTTTGGGAGGCCGTTGTGGGCAGATCACGAGGTCAAGAGATTGAGACCATCCTGGTCAATATGGTGAAACCCTGTTTCTACTAAAAATACAAAAATTAGCTGGGTATGGTGGCACGCCTATAGTCCCAGCTACTTGGGAGTCTGAGGCAGGAGAATTGCTTGATCCCAGGAGGTGGTGATTGCAGTGAGCTGAGATTGCACCACTGCACTCCAGCCTGGTACCTGGCAACAGAGCAAGACTCTGTCTCAAATATATATATATATATTGAAGAATATATATATGTATATATATTCTTCAGTGGAGTCATGTACTTTAATAAAGATATCATTACATCTTCGTACTCTCCAACTACCACAGAGACTGAAAATGTATAATTTAAAATACATTCTATGGCTGTAAATCAAGTAGCTTAAATTGAGGAATATTTATTTTGGTCTGCCTTCACAAGTAAAAATTATTTCAGTAAACGGATGGAGAAAAGTCTGGAGGTATTAAACTTAATACTATTCTAATAAACTCAACATAAGGTTCTTATTTCTCTAACATAAAGCAACTTAATGCAAAAGGATACACAGTAAACATTGTTTAGTGCTTATTATGAAGTGTTAAGTCCATCATCACAGCATGTGGTTCAAGAACTATGAGGTTAATCTATACTCAAGTAACATAACATGGGTGTATAAATACGTGCTCCCTCAGAATCTAAAGTGTATTTCATTTGTTTAAGCCAATAATATTTAAGGACTTTCTAACTGGCACTGCGCAAACAGAATTCTTAAGATTTAATTACAATTTTCTGTCTTTTTAAGAAGGGTATTTTGTTGTGTTTGGGTACCTGAACTGAAAGATTAGATTAAATTAATATCCATCATCACCAAAAATAAGAAAATTTATAAACTGCATTTACACTTGTAATTTTATTTAATCTCACTGTATTAGTCTCTTCTCACACTGCTGATAAAGACATACTTGAGACTGGGCAATTTACAAAAGAAAGAGGTTTAATTGGACTTACAGTTCCATGTGGCTGAGGAAGCCTCACAATCATGGCAGAAGGCAAGGAGGAGCAAGTCATATCTTACATGGATTGCAGCAAGCAAAGAGAGAGCTTGGGCAGGGAAACTCCCTTTTTTAAAACTAGCAGATCTCATGAGATTTATTCACTTTCATAAGAACAGCATGAGAAAGACCTGCCCCCATGATTCAGTTACCTCCTACCGGGTTCCTTCCACAACACATGGGAATTCAAGATGAGATTTTGGTGGGAACATAGCCAAACCGTATCACTCATTATATCTGTCAACCTATAAAAATCTTGCATTTTTTTCAACTTAGAAAATGTAAATTTATAAATTTCAAACAGATTTGTTCAGTGATTGAAATCAATAAGTATAATATATAAACTGACATTTTAAAAAAGCTTTAAAATAATAAATATTACTGAAATAATGTACAAATAATAATAGCTTTCAAATAATGTTATTTATGAATTGGCAGTTATATTTGTCTTATATTTGTGAGTGTATAGTATATTGAGTGAGTATATGTTTGTGGATAGCTAGACAGACAGATGATAGGTAATTTGGAACAAACATGTTTTAGATATTCCAACAAATGTAAAATAATAGAACTAAACATATAGTGCATATCCTTTTTCCTCCCAGTAACTGTCCATGGAAAGAGATCATCTTTGAAATGACTTTATATACGTGTGTGTGTGTGTGTGCATTTCAAAATAGCTTTTATCTTAGTGTATGTTGATTACAGAGAGTGTATTTCATTTCTCCTTTTCTTATGTCATAGAAATTATCCATGTTTTAATGAAAGGTCTGAAAAAACTGTCTTTTTGTATCTGTAGATGGAAAGAAAGGAAAAGGTAGTAATAAGAGAAGACTGGAGTCACATTTTTGTTATCCTTCAACTGAAGTTGGAAGATATTCATGATCTAGACATTCCTGGGGTTGTTAGACTTTACATCATCCTGACATTTTTGGTTTAAGGACTTGACTACGTCTGTGGCCCCATTACTGACTGAGAGTGTCATTAGATATTGAACAACGTTGCAACTCCTCATATGAATACTAAGGATGTTCTCAGACACGTTTTCAAAATCCAAGAGGGAAATCAACCTTCTCTTGTTCCCCTATCTTTTGATTTTTCTCCCCAAAGGCTGTCATATCAGAGGAGATGGCTCTTCTCTCATTAGTTAATCCTATGTTCCTCCACCCAAAACATACCATATTCTATGGGATAATTCTGAAAAAGAGCTGGCCTCCTGCTTTGCCTTAATCTATATCAATTAAGATTGGATAATCAGAAACATAACTTTAAAATATTTGTATAAATGGCTAAGATGATTAAAATTCAATTAGAATTGTGTAATTTAAAGCATATGTGAACCCAAGAGCTTGGGTAATTTAACATCACTATTTCCCAAAAAAACAAAATGAGGCTCTGAGAGTCTAAATGACATGCCAGGCTTGTGCTCATTCAAGACATCCCATTACCTCCCACCAATATTATGCCATTTTAATAATAAATTTAGTCACTATTAGCTGGCAATTCTCTAACGTGGCCATGGTAATTGACACAACCACTATTTGAGTATGAAATACATACATATATATAGAGAGAGAGATATATGTATATCTCTATATATATATGTCTTTCCAGAGCTACACTGAATATTGAGACAACTGTCTTGTCAAAACTTAACCAAAATATCTAAATATTAAAGATTAAAAATTAAAATAATTTTAGTTCCCACGTAATCATTAGGAACTTAAATGGCTATTCAACAGCTGTTCTACCAAACTTAAATCATTGATTTCTATTTATCTTATAGCTACTGTATGATGTATAGGTACATAGAAACTGGGGTGTCTTCTAATATAAAGCATAATTTATAAGCAAGTTTACCTTCATTTGCATAAATATTCTTATGTTCTATAAAATATAAAAGTATTATAGAATGCAATATATTTAATAATGTTTGTTTCATTTATTGATGCTTTCGAATCAGAGATGGTAGCATGGAAAGTATAAGTAAAAAATTAGTGATTAATTATGTCATAAAAATACTAAAAATAAAAGCTATTTATGACAAATCCACAGCCAATATCATACTGAATGGGCAAAAACAGGAAGCATTTCCTTTGAAATCTGGCACAAGACAAGGATGCCCTCTCTCACCACTACTATTCAATATAGTGATGGAAGTTCTCGCCAGATCAATCAGGCAAGAAAAAGAAATAAAGGGTATTCAATTAGGAAAATAGGAAGCCAAAATGGTTCTATTTGCAGATGACATGATTGTATACTTAGAAGACCCCATCATCTCAGCCCAAAAACTCCTGAAACTGATAAACAACTTCAGCAAAGTCTCAGGATACAAAATCAACATGCAGTAATCACAAGCATTTCTATACACTAATAACAGACAAACAGCCAAATCAAAAGTGAACTCCCATTCACAATTGCTCCAAAGAGAATAAAATACCTAGGAATACAACTAACAAAGGATGTAAGGACCTCTTCAAGGAGAACTACAAACCACTGCTCAATGAAATAAGAGAGGACACACACAGATGGAAAAACATCCCATGCTCATGGTTGGGAAGAATCCACATCGTGAAAATGGCCATACAGCCCAAAGTAATTTATAGATTCAATGTTATCCCCATCAAGCTACCAATGACCTTCTTCACAGAACTGGAAAAAAACCACTTCAAACTTCATATAGAACCAAAAGAGAGCCTGCATAGTCAAAACAATCCTAAGCAAAAAGAACAAAGCTGGAGGCATCATGCTGCCTGACTTCAAACTATACTACAAGGCCAAAGTAATCAACACAGGATGATACTGGTACCAAAACAGAGACATAGACCAACGGAACAGAACAGAGGCCACAGAAGCAACACCACACATCTACAATCATCTGATCTTTGACAAACCCAACAGAAACAAGCAATGGGGAAAGGATTCCTTGTTTAATAAATGGTGATGGGAAAACTGGCTAGCCATGTGCAGAAAGCAGAAACTGGACCCGTTCCTGACACCCTACACTAAAACTAACTCCAGATAGATTAAAGATCTAAACATAAGACCTAACACCATAAAAACCCTAGAAGAAAACCTAGGCCACACCATTCAGGACATAGGCATAGGCAAGGACTTCATGGCTAAAACACCAAAAGCAATGGCAACAAAAGCCAAGATAGACAAATGGGACGTAATCAAACTCCAGAGCGTCTGTACAGCAAAGGAAACCATCATTAGAGTGAACCGGCAACTAACAGAATGGGAAAAATTTTTACAATCTACCCATCTGACAGAGGGTTAATATCCAGACTCTACAAAGAACTAAAACAGATTTACAAGGAAAAACAAACAAACCCATTCAAATGTGGGAAAATGTTATGAACAGATACTTTATAAATGAAGACATCTATGAGGCCAATGAACATATGGAAAAATGCTCATCATCACTGGTCATTAGAGAAATGCAAATTAAAGCCACATTGAGATACCATCTCAAGCAAGGTAGAATGGCGATCATTAAAACATCTGGAGACAACAGATGCTGGAGAGGATGTGGAGAAATAGGAACACTTTTACACTGTTGGTGGGAGTGTAAATTAGTTCAACCATTGTGGAAGACAGTGTGATGATTCCCCAAGGACTTAGAAATAGAAATACCATTTGACCTAGCAATCCCATTACTGGGTATATACCCAAAGAATTATAAGTTGTTCTATTTTAAAGACACATGCACACATATTTTCACGGCAGCATTGTTTACAACAGCAAAGGCTTGGAACCAACCCAAATGTCTATCATTGACAGTCTGGATAAAGAAAATGTGGCATATATACACCATGGAATACTACGCAGTCATAAAAAATGACGAGTTTCTGTCCTTCATAGGGACATGGATGAATCTGGAAACCATCATTCTTGGCAAACTGACACAAGAACAGAAAACCAAATATCGCATGTTATCACTCACAGGAGGGTGTTGAACAATTAGAACACATGGACACAGGGAGGGGAGCATCACACACTGTGTTCAGTAGTGGGGGATAGGGGAGGGACAGCAGGGGGTTGGGAGGGATAATGAGGGGAGAAATACAAGATATAGGTGGTGAGGGGATGAAGGCAGCAAACCACCTTGACCTTGCCATGTATGTACCTATGCAACAATCCTGCATGATCTGTACATGTATCCCAGAACATAAAGTACAATTTAAAAAATTTAAAATAAATATTTGAGAAAGAACCAGATATTCTCACTGAAGGAGATTTAGCAACTGTTCTAAATTTTTAAGAAGCTAAATTAGCTGGGTCATTTAGACTTCCTTGGAATTCTCTTTTCTGATCTATTTGCCTATGTGTCAGAAAGCAAAAATTGACAAATGTTATCCAATTAAACTAAAGAGCTTCTGCACAGAAAAAGAATCTCTCATCAGAGTGAACAGGCAACCTACAGAGTAGGAGAAAATTTGGGGAATCTCTTCATCTGACAGAGTTCTAATCCAAAATCTACAAGGAACGTAAAGAAATCTACAAGAAAAAAACAAAAACCCCATTAAAAAGTGAGCAAAAGACACAGACACTTCTCAAAAGAAGACATTCATGTGTCCAACAAACTTATGAAAAGAAGCTCAACATCACTGATCATTAGAGAAATGCAAATCAAAACCACAATGAGATACCACCTCACACCAGTAACAATGGCAACTATTAAAATGCCAAGAAACAACAGATGCTGTTGAGGCTGTGGAGAAATAGGAATGCTTTTATAGTGTTAGTGGGTATATAAATTAGTTCAACCATTGTGGAAGATGATGTGATGATTCCTCAAAGATCTAGAACCAGAAATGCCATTTGCCCCAGCAATCCCATTATAGGGTATATAGTCAAGGGAATATAAATAATTCTATTACAAAGATACATACATATGTATGTTCATTGCAACTCTATTTACAAGAGAAAAGACATGGAATCAACCCAAATGCATATCAATCATAAATATGATAAAGAAAATGTGGTACATATACACCATGGAATACTATGCAGTCATAAAAAGGAACAATACAATGTCCTTTGCAGAGGGACATGGATGGAGCTGGAAGTCATTATCCTCAGCAAACTAATGCGGGAACAACAAACCAATCACTGCATGTTCTCACTTGTAAGTGGGAGCTGAACAATGAGAACACGTGAACACAGGGAGGGGAACAACACACACTGAGGCCTGTCTGGAAGTGGGATTGAGGTAGGGAGTGCATTAGGAAAAATAGCTAATGTGTGTTGGGCTGAATACTTAGGTGATGAGTGCAGCAAACCATTATGGCACATGTTTACCTATGCAACAAACCTGCACATCCTGCACATGTATCCTGGAACTTAAAATAAAAATAAGTCTTAGAAAATCATTTCTCTAAATGTAACAAAATTCCAATAATTAAAGATTTATTCTATTCATAAATTGTGCAGGATTATATTTATCACTCATATTTGTAATTATTTATTTTAAAATAACTTGATTATATTAAAGAATTAAAGAATATCAACAATAATATATTTTATTTGCCTGAGGTGCACAGAGTTACTCCTCAGTTACTCCTATTTCTCAGATTTGCAGGCTATGCAAGGCTCCATTCTTGTTTTATTTCATTTTTAAAATACTATTTTATATTTGTTCATTTTTCCCAATATCCACGCTTACTTCCTCCCTACCATATATTACTACCATAGTACTCAGTACACTGTGTTATATCCTAATAAATGTTTGTATACTTGACAAATATATTATTGCTTATTGTTTAATATTCACGAATAATATTATACTATAGTTCTTGTGTTTCCTCGCTTTTTTTTTTCCAATACGAACCCCCTTTTTTTGAGACAAGGTCTTGCTCTGTCACCCAGACTGAAGTGCAGGGGCATGATCTCAGCTCACTGCAACCTCTACCTCCCAGGTTCAAGCAATCCTCCTACCTTAGCCTCCAGAGTACCTGGGACCATAGGCATGCACCACCATATATGACAATTTTTTGTATTTTTTGTGCAGGTGGGGTTTCATCACATTCCCCAGGCTGGTCTTGAACTCCTGGACTTACGTGATTCTCCCGCCTTGATGTCCCAAAATGCTGAGATGACACAGGTGAGCAATCATGCCCAGCATAATAAGGCCTTTGTAAAATGTATTTTTAGACTCTATATACAGCTAATTGTTTCTTAGTGCTGTATAGTATTCATAGAATTTATTCAACTTTAAAAAGAATCCACTTTTACTCATCTTACTGTTCTAGAATATCTACTATTTTCCTATTTATCAAAACATACACATTTTTAATGAAAAATTTTTTGGCTTTAACCAATCATTTTGAAAAAGCCTTCATAAGAGAATCATTAGGAAATAAAAACCAGCAAGCAATATATTGAAAACACGCTGGACATTGATTTTTCAGTGTTTCTTTTCACACTCTCTGGAGTTAACATTGGGTGTTAGCAAGCCTGGATTCAATCCCCAAACTGTTCTCACATTAGCTCTGATCTTTCATTAGCCACTTAATGTCTCTACATCTTGCTTACTTTTTCACTAAAAAGATTTATAGTTGTATCATACCTCAAATATGTTTTTAAGTTCTACAATTTAAGCTACTCTAGAATAGAATAGTTAGAATAGTTAGAAAATGGAAATTTTGCTTAATGGTCTTTCTAATATGAAAGGTACAAGAATTGTGGTAGGCTCCAACTGTTGGCATTAATGGCATTTTTCTTTATTGAAATATGCAAAAAACAGCCAGTGTTAGATTTCTAGAATAATCAGACCTATACATATGTACTTAATTGTATTAACCTTGTTGATAATGTGAAATGATAACATAGAGTTAAGCTTAGAACAACATCTGCTAACGATTTATATGTCTTTGAAACAATTATTTCTGAGAACAATACAGGTAATCTGCAGTAGCTGAAAGCAAATTTTGGAGTAAGGTAAATTTAAGTTTAAATCCTCATGTTGTCACTCAAAAATTCTTTGACTGTTGACCAGTTATTAAATCTCTGTGTATTTGTCACATGTGAAGTAAAGATAATGGAATCATTTTATATAAGTAAAAGAAAATATCATGTAGTTATTTGTTGCTAAAAAAACATATCATGAATCATTGGAAGGCAGGGACCTACTTTCCTTTTCATCCTTTCATCTTAGAATAACGTTGACTAAGGTACTTAATCCATGCTCTCTAAAAAATGAGTAAATTAATGAATCTTAATGTGTCTATTTCATGTCCTCATAAATATGCATGTTTAAATTTGATAAATCTTACTACCTAAGCATTGTTTGGTAGCTAGGCACTCAATAAACATTATTTCTACTTTCTCAAGGCATGTAGAACCGAATCATACTCAATGATCAAACCATAAGTATTCTGTATATTCAGTAAAGGCGGTGAATAAAGAGTAACATTACTTGTTCATTCATTTGAACCTTTATTGAATGAACACTTTGCATCAGATAATATACCAGCAAATGTACTAGTGTTGTTGCTATTTTGAACATTTGGAAATTTATCTGTTTGTCTTCATGTAGATAAACTACTGAGAATTTGACCATCACCTGCGGAGGTCTGGCCTGCAGACCCTGACTCAACAACAGGTGAATGAACGCACTCTCACACCATTACAGTGATTCAAGTGGGCTAGTGAAGGTCATTGGCTGCTTTCAGAGGGTGAAATGCAACCAATCGACCAGGACCCTCTGTCCATCCACACACATTTATTCATAACAGAGGTTCTAAGTCAACATGCCTGTGGATAATTAACATGGTTAGAAGAGTGGTTTTATGAATGATAAAAGCTTTAGGTTCTGGGCCCAGAGTAAACACTATTAACATGTAATTCCCCTTTGATCCAGCCCTGAGAGCACCATCCAGCACAAAGTTTACATGAGTAAACAGAGACAAAAAGATATGGGGTAAACAGACTTAAACTGGGAAAGTTTCTTATCATCTCTATCTTCTCTCTAACTTAATGGACCTGCCGCCTTTGGCCTGTCCCAATAAAATATTTCCACCTTCCAAAAGGTTTGAGATTATAATTTATAACTTTTGGTAATATTTTCTGTAATATTTGCCAGACACCCCAAATGAATAGCAACAAAGTAGCTTGATTGTAACTATTTTTTTCACACAAACATTTTGAAAATCCATAGAAAAGGCCAATAGCTTTTGCTCAGATACCTAAAATAAATTACAGGATAATAAAATAAATCAACTAGATCAATAAGTTTGTTATTTTTAATTTTAAAGTAACTATTTTATCATCGACATACATAGTTTGACAAATTAAATACAGTACACAGTTTAAAATAAATATACAGTGATACTGTCCCCTCATTCTCCAATCTTACTTCTCTGTCCTGGGGTCAAACACTTTTGAATCTTTCAATTGCTTAATCAGGCATTTATATATCTCTATAGTTTAACATAATATGTAAATATGGCTTTTATTGACAAATGTTAATTATCAAGTTTTACATAATACAAATATGGCTTTTATTGACAAATGTTAATTATTATCAAACTTCAAGTTTCAGCAGAAATTTGGTGATGAATCAGTTTTAAATCCTTCCCTCTCTCCTAAAAACTGTAGATAAATATGGAGAAAATGCACACATGTATGTGCATATGCACACACACCATATGAGGAGTGCTTACAGTAATTACACTGATTCACTTCCTCTTCTGGTAAGTTACAGATTAACTCTTTCATGATGTCAGTCCCGTGTTTTTCTTCTTTCAAATGCCTGCTATTGTTATCATGAAAATTTTGGTTCAATATTGAATAAACCTCATGCATTAATCTGAACTAGTGCCACTTATGCCTGCTGCACATTTGTTACCCTGTACCCTCTCATAATCACAATCCTGTAAGTTTTCTTTGAGGCTTTCCTATATAATGGCTCTTTTTTTCCTGTTGCCACTTCTTCCTCTTTTCTCACTTATTGTCTTATGTTGTTAGAGGGTATCCTTTAGTTAATTACTGTAAAAAAAAAGTGGCATGGGAAGTCTATTTTTGAGATATTTGATTGTCTGAAAAATATTTTCATTTTCCTGTTACATGCTTTATTCATAGTTATGTTACATTTTTAACACGTTGGTCTGATGTCTTTTGTTGTTGTTGTTACTGTATTACTATCGAGATGCCTGAAGCCATTCTAATGACAGATTCTTTGTATGTGGTATTCCTTTTTCCTTTCAGAAATCTCATAGAAACTTTGTCTCCAGTGTTCTGAAATGTTATAATGAAGTTATTTGGAATGAATACATCTATTCTGCTGGATACTCAATGGATACTTTCAAACTGAAAATTCATGCGTTTTAGTTCAGGGAATTTTCTTAAAATATTTGCTTATTTCCCCTCAAGCATTTTCTCGGTTTTCTCTTTTTAAGATGCTTATTATTCAGCTATTAGGCTGCCTGGAACAGTGTGCCAATTTTCTACTTTTGTTTTCTTTGTTTTTTGTCCTACTCTTGGAGATTTGCCTAATTTTATCTTCCAACCCATCCACTGCTATTTTTATTTTTCCCATTATGCTGTGTCAGGAGAGACATCATTTGAGGTGACAGAAACTATGCCCCTTTTGTGAATAAAGACAATTTAATATTAAAAAATGGTTAACTACCTGTAAGATTGTTGACTACGTAACTGAAAGAGTGAAAAGAAAACTCACAAAGTTAGTAGCTATAAGAAGTGGCTGTCACTTTTAGGACTAAAGAAATAAACACAAGATCCTGAACTAAAATCTGGACATATACAAGAGGGATGTACTCTGATCTCTGAGAAGGAGACAGTACTCAGTTGCTACGCACCTCTCTTAGTTCAGAGAAGAGCCCCTATTGGCCTGTGAATCAGACCTTTGAGGAAGGGATGCTAGTGGACTAGTACTGATGTTTCTGATGGGGCAGGGCATGGTGAAGCTAGTTTCGCCAGTGTTGGGAAAACTGCAAACTAGAATTGACTGCTGCTGTTAGAAGAGAGAACTTCTGCTGGGGTAAAGAACTATTGCGGAAAAGCAAAAATGAACAAGTAAGCCGTTTGTCCTTGCTCCAACCGCACAGTTGCCCTCTCATCCTCCTAGTAATGAAGCCTAATGGAGCAGCTGGCAAAACAGAAATGGGGTTTGCAAAGTCCCTGTTTCAACATCACAGAGCAGATTCTACAAGGACAAGCCTGGAGCTGGCAAATAATAACTTTAAAACTCTTATTGTTTTCTGATCATTTCTTTCTTTTTAATAACATTCTGGTTTGATGTCATGGGTGCAATATTTTCTCTTAGCTCTCTGTAGGTATTGAAGTTTTCTTTTCCCCATATAGTGAGTGGCTAACCCTTCAAGTTACACTTTTTTCTGTTTTTGTTCTTTGTTATTTGTGTTTCTGGTTTTTTTCATATTCCTCCTATCTTTCCTTCCTCATTTATCATATTCTATGGCAGAAACTTTCTGGGAATACTTTGGCATCTACCTATCTTATAATGGGAGACTAAAACTCTGAGTGCGGAGGAGAAGCTTAACAAATGTAAGCTTTATTTTAGATCAATCTGAGTAAGGAGTTCTTAGGGAAATCATGGTGAGAATATTTTTAGGCGTTTCTTTTTTTTTTTTAAGCTGGTTAATTCCCCCAAAGGATTCTTCTTCCAGTCTTCGATCTGAACAATAACATTCTGCCATTGAGCTCAGTAGGGAAATAATTCTATGATCTAATCATTCTGATAAATCAGTTACTACCCATCTGCCTACTTACAGATTTTTCTTTTCCTTTATTTTTCTGTTTTCCCCTCATTTTAAAAATATTTTTTATTTGGTGTATATATCATGAAAATATCAACATATTAATATTATAATAATTGTAATATTCCAGTGACAATTTCTATTTTGAAACAGATGCATTTTTACATTTGAGCTGCTTATTAACAATATACACAAAAATTATTTCAAGCAAAGCAATAATTATTTTGGGTTAAAGAGTTTTTCTAACTATTCTTCTGACATTCTGTACTTCTTCATGGTCTTTAAAAATATTTGCAGAGTTTATTTTATACATTTTCAGGATAGCAAAATTATGCTATTTGATACCATTCTCTTTACTTTTAAACAAAAGTTACCAAAGACAGGTATTTCTTATAAGAATTTTTTAAAACACTCAGAAGAATCCTGAAATGCCTAAGTTTAGAGGATTTACTCTATTTAAAATTTGATTTAAAAAACAACAAAATAAAAACACTCTATAGTGTCGCCCAACTTTTAAATTCTATGCTACTGTGGAGAGTAAATTTTACCCAAGTCTCTGTGTCTACTGCAAGCAATTTCTGTGCATCACACAAGTTATGAAAATAAATGGCATGAACTTTTTCTCAAGGAAGTTATCATTAACCAAGACTGATACTTTAATAATGCTGTAGATACAATTATAGTTTATTCCGGAATTGAATTTCAATTAGTTCTTCTGGAAGAAATAGCTATTATTATCAAGCAATATAAGAACCTCAAAAATGTCATTTGTATTTGTTTTTAAATCGATAAAATGTGGTTTCAGTGTCTCAACACTTTCATATTAGATATCTATTTTGAGATTATCTAGTGAGAAATGTTATTGGAAAGCAACATTGTTAATATTAAATAAATATTCATTCAGATTTAACCTACAATGATTCAGATAAATGTAAATTCTGAGTGTAAATATTACAGACTCATTTCTTGTCTTGTATGCTCTTCTTATACATCCAGGTACATAATTTGAATTTCCCATTTAAGAGACAGTTTTCAATATAATATCAAAGAATTGATTATTATAACTAGACATGTCTAATCTGCAGCTATATAATATACTCACAATTATTTTAGTAATTAAAATATTTATTAAATAGTATGCATCAGACACTTGCTAAGACATTTATGTATTATTATTATTGCATTTAATCATCACAAGAAAATAGTGATGTTGATTATACCATTCCCCCAAAATTATACAAATAAGAAAAATAAAGGTTAGGAAGCTTTGGTGTCTTGCTCAAAATGTATGCAGCTTGAAAACAGATAATGCAATACTAGAAAGCTTACTGCTGAGTTCATGACGTAAAATCAACTTGCTATAGCAATATATGTGTGTATATGTATATGATAACTAATCTTGTCTTAATATTACTCTTAGCAGAATCAACTTCCAATGATACCATCTGAGGTAGACAAACTAATAAACTCACAAAGATATCCACATTCTCATCTCCAGAATCTGTGAGCAGGTTAAATTACAATATTAAGGAAAACAACATTTGCAAATAGAACTAAGATTGCTTATCAACTGACCTTGACATGGAGGATATTATCTTGGATTACATTTATGGGTTATGTAATCACAAGGATTCTTTTAAATAGAAGAGAGAAGCAGAGGAGAAAGAGCCAGAGGGCAGCATGGAATAGAGATGGTCTAATATTTCTGTCTTTGAAAACGGATAAGAAGGCCACGAGCCAAGGAATGCAGGTAGCCTCCAGAAGCTGAAAAAGGCAAAGAAATTGATTTCCCTTAGAGCTTCTAGATAGGAATGCATCCCTGCTGACATATTGATTTAATTCCAGTAAAACCTGTTGATGACTTATGAAGTACATTACTGTAAGATAATAAATTTGTGTTGCTCTAAGCCAGTAATTCTGTGGGGATGTTATAGCAGCAATAAAAACCTAATACATCATCTTAAAAAGGAACAATAAAGAGCAAAAAAGTACTCAAGGACAAGCTTTCAAATTCAGTTTCAGTGCTGCCTTATGAAGAAGTAGGGCACTTTATACTAGTAAAAATGTGTCCTGCTTTTTTATATAGTTGACACAATATTTACATATATAGTATACCCTAACAGACTTTGCTAAAGCTATAATTCAGAAATAAGACACATAAACAAGTACTTTGCATTTAGCTTATTATCTAGCAGTTGTGTGATACTATTTGTGTATAATGGAAAAAGTGTTCTCTTAAAAATATTCTCCAAAGTTTACTGTTGTTTTATTCAATCTTTAGAATTTCATCAAATTATGCTGTATTAGAAAGAAAATTATAAATTGTTTTTCCCATTCATCTGCCAGCAATTTCTATAATAATGCCCCATAACAAAATACCTCAAAACTCAGTAGCTTGCAATAACACATTATTTCTCATCCTTATATCTATATATTGGCCTGTGACATTTGGTTTCAAGCTGCTTGCATGTCTGTAGGACATATGGAGGCCTCCATCTGCTTCAGATTCTAAGTCAAATTCAGGTTTTCTCCATGGGTCTTATTCTGAGCCCAGGATAAAGGGGCAATGGCTATCTAGGCAATTTTTTTTCTCATGGTTGTAGATATAAGCTCCCAGATGGGTAGGGAGAAATTTCTGAGGCCTATTTAGTTCTTAATTTGAAACTCACATACTGCCATTTCTGCCAACTTTCCATTGTCCAAAACAAGTCATCTGGGGATGCCCAAAATCAATTGGCAGGGAAGTATATCCCTTGGAGGTAGGGGAAGGAGGGGGAACAAATATTAATTGAACAATGATATAATGTACAATACCCTACATTAATAAAAATATATCTCAGCTAAGGTATAAATTATTTTTATGATTCTTTAAGTATTGATATTAATTATGCGATCAGTTAATTATCTAGTAGCAGATGCCTATTTAACCATAAAGAGTTTGAATATTATAGTGAATCAAGCCAAATTTTTATATCTTACAATTTTTGTTCAAAATTCTTTTTTTGTTCAAAAAAAGCATCCCATGTACTTTACTACCTTGGGGGAGAACTATTATAAATTGAGTGGAAATTGTCATTCATATTTGTAACTTACTATGATTATGCCTCTCCTGTAAAAGGCTAATAAAAAACAAGCACGATTGCATTGAGAAATATGAAAATGAGAAACTCATCTTGGAAATGAAATATATTTTTTCAAGAAATCATTTTCTAAAATAACTTCTTAAGAATTCAGTATAATGGCCAATTATAGTCTTTGATAGTAAAGTCTTAATTGTATCTTTGAACTATAGAGAGTGTTGTTGGAATGTAACCAATAGTTTCTTTTCTATATGGGAACCAAATAGGTCTATTTTAAGAAATTATTTTTAGTGCTTTTGGTTATCTACTAGTTTGGCCAGAACCCTGTAGTCTAAAATTGGCCATTCTGCTAACTGTTTATAATGCTATCCAGCTAATTAGAAAAAAAAAAAAAGTAATAGTGTTGCTCATCAGCACTAATAAGCACTAGAGGTCACACTCTGTGATCTTGGTAAGTGATATGCTTAATATATAAAACTATTCATGTGTTTGAATTTTTATCATATCCTAAAGAAACTGTAACAATAGCATTTTATTATTAATTTTGTCTTTCATCAAATAAATTCAAACCAGTTTCCTTAGAAAGTGTGCCTATTTTAAGTTCACCTTTGTTATATCATTTAATTTTTTTTAATTTTTGTGGGTATATGGTATATGTATTTATGGAGTCTATGAGATGTTTTGTGCTATATCAATTTTAAACAATTTTAAACTTTTGTTTAATCAATAGAAAATTAAATATTATCTAACATGACATGAACTCTCATGAGTTAGTAGGAAACGTATGGTCTAAAATCTAGTTCATCTGCCTTTTTACCCTTCATCCTTTCATAAGGAAATTAAATTAAGATAATACATAACTTCCACTATAAAATGTTTAAAAAGTTTATAAATAAATCTTCAAATAATTCAGGTTTTCTTACTTCTTGAATTCTATGTGGATGCCCTTCATTTACAAGTCCTGTCCACAGCCAACCAATAGACTTTTGGCCTTGGTACTCTCCTTGGTTAGACTCACCCATAAATGTGGTGAGTTCCCTTCTCAGTATGCATACTTGGTTCCTGCATTCATTCCTACTGGTTGGCCTAAACTTTCCACCTAACTGATAAGGTAGCAGGATCAAAGAGCATTCAAGTTCCAGCTAAGCATTTGTGTTAGACTCATATACCTTATTTTAACTGATCCTCTTTAAACATTACCTGAAATTTTTCTAGAATTAGAAGAAAAGTGAACCATCATTCAACAATTCTCTTCTTTCCCCATTTTCACAATACAATTGTACCCTATTTTACAAAATTTACTCGAACAAAGATTTTGGTGGACTCTCTTCCTTAATTTACTACTTAAGAATGAGTGCAGCCTAGTTATTTGTTTTTACTCTTTATACATTTATTTCTATATATTTATCATGGAGAACTTTAATAAAATCCCAAACCTCAATCACCAAAACTTCATGCTAAAGATTTTCAGACTTTAACTATAAATCAGGACTATTTCCAAAATTTTATCTATCTATTCATCCAACCACTAGATTGCACTATCCATATACACTTCAACTGAGCATTTTTCAAATTAATTTTTTGAATCTTATGTATTGTTTGAGATGGGGTCTCACTCTGTTGCCCCATCTGGAGTGCAGTGGCCTGATCTCCACTCACTGCAACCTCCACCTCCCAGGTTCAAGCAATTCTCCTGCCTCAGCCTCCCAAGTAGCTGGAACCACAGGCCCACACACCACTCCTGGCTAATTTTTGTATTTTTACCATCGGTTTCACCATGTTGGCCAGGCTAGTCTCAAACTCTTCATCTCAGGTGATCTGCCTGCCTCAGCCTCTCAAAGTGCTTACAGGCATGAGACACCATGCCCAGCCCTCTTCTTTTATTTGTCCTTATTTCACTTAAAGCCATTACTATCTGCCCAATCACCTCAGCTGAAGGCTTTGGACTCAGCCTACATTCTTTTTGTCTCACCCTCCACAAATTTCTGCAGATTGCTCCCCTGTTTATTTTTTAAATTGTTCAAGCTTACAATCTATAATTGGACTATGTTGCTTCAGACTGCCAAGCAAGCCATTTTGTGCATTTTATCATGAGCTCAATCCAATATGTTGCTCCATGGTAATGCAAGATATCTACTTTTCATTTTTACTTTTTCTGAATATATAATAGTTCAACATATTTATGGGCCACATGTGATATTTGGGTACAAGCATACAATGTGTAATGATCAAATATGGGTAATTGAAATATCCATTACACTTATCATTTTTTGTGTTGGGAACACTCCAAATATTCTCTTCCAGCTATTTTGAAATATAAAATAAATTATTGTTAACTATAGTTGACCTATTGTGGTATCAAACACTAGCACTTATTCCTTTTATCTAACTGTATTTTTGTACCCATTAACCCACCCGGTTTTACTCCCCACTACCATTACCAGCCTCTGGTAATTACTAGTCTATTCACTACCTCCAGGAGATTAATTTATTTAGCTCCCATATATGAGTGAGAACATGATATTTGTCTTATTGTGTCTATCTTATTTTCATATAACATAATGTCCTCTGGTTCCATCCATGTGGATATAACTGCCAAGACTGCATTCATTTTATGACTGACTAATATTTCATTGTGTATATATACTACATTTTCTTTATATATTCATGCATTGGCAGACCCTGAGGTTGATTCAATATTTTGGAATGCACTTTGGTAGACTATATAATGATAAAGGGGTCAATTCAGCAACAGGATATAACAATTGTGAATATATATATATATATATATATATAAAATATATGCAACCAGTATCAGAGCACTGAAACCTATAAAGTAAATATTAATAGATCTAGAGAAAGAGATATACTGTAATAGAGTGCTGAATAGCTTCTGTTTGCCAACTCCTGCCAGATCCACCCCACCTTCTCTATTTTGCTCTATGCCCTGTAAGATGGACATTTATGGACTAGATCTACAGGGTTTTTGTCATCTGGCTTCTAGATGAGTTCTAATAGGAAGCTCAGCAAGAAGACTGGAACTGTGTAGGGAATCAAATTTGGAATATTTATTAGCTAATTTATCTCCTTACTGAATCTCCATGGATTGCCTTCATGTCTTTTTTTTTTTTTCTTGAGATGGAGTTTTGCTCTTGTTACCCAGGTTGGAGTGCAATGGCACGATCTCAGCTCACCGCAACCTCTGCCTCCTGGATTCAAGCAATTCTCCTGCCTCAGCCTCCCTAGTAGCTGGGATTACAGGCACGCGCCACCATGCCCAGCTGATTTTTGTATTTTTAGTAGAGACAGGGTTTCACCATGCTGACCAGGATGGTCTCAATCTCTTGACCTCGTGATCCACCGGCCTTGGCCTCCCAAAGTGCTGAGATTATAGGCATGAGCCACCATGCCGGCCTTCCTTCATGTCTTTACCAAAGGCCACAGTTCCTGTCAGGTATTTTTTTTTTCCCATGTAGTTACTTCTCTTGGGAAAACTTACTTCACTTGCCCCTTCAGGTCTTACAACAATTACAGCTAGTAGCTGGTATAATTACACTATCCTTTTTGCTTCCAAATACTCTGTGAATGCCTTTATAAACAGTCCCTGTTTTAACAGTTGCTAACATTTTGTTTGGGTGTGTCACCTGCTTTTTATTGGGACTTGGCTGATTAATCCTTTTACCATCCCTGTGCCTTTGGGCAAGTTAGTTAATTTCAGTAAGCCTCAATTTTCTCATTGCTAAAATACAAATATTAGTCTCTTCTTCACATGGTTTTCATGAATATTAAATGATTGTGTATTAAAGTGCTCAGTGTAATATCTAATATATAGGCTCAACCATATGAAACTGTCATTTTGGTAGGTCAGATAGTTGTATGTTAACAATTTTATGTGGTTTTCAAACTGAGTAAATACAAGAAATTTTAAGTTTTATTATTCATACCTTCATTTCTCTTTCTTACCTGATTTACGATATAAACTTTACAACTTGTTCCAATGCTGTCATTAGCTTCTATATGTTTCTTAAATATGCCTGATTATTTCCTTCATTAGAAGTTCACGGAGTTCTCTCTGTCTCTCATGTATTCACCAAAGATGGGTGCCCTCCTTGTTTTCATGTGTCAGTTTTAATGCCACTTCCACAGAAAGGCCTTCATGAACTCTCCTAGATAGCTCCCACTTGGTATTTTGATTCTCAGAGATCCCTGTCTGTGCCTGCCAAAAATTTTGTACTTCATAATGATGAATATTTATTACTTTTTAATTGTTTATCATTATCCATTTATGCATAAAATCAAAGAGGAAAGAAATGCTATTTTATTCACTCATTGTACAGTCAGCCATAAGGCAGTGCTTGGCTCTCACTAAGTATCTGTTGAAAGTGTAAAAGAATAGTTGCATAGAAAATAATAAAGAAATATTTAAAAACAGAGATATGATATGCCCTTTTTGACCTTAAAAGTATTCACTGGTTCTACCTCAGTACAAAAATTGAGATTAAAATTAAAATTTTAGAATCAGGCCTCACTTCCTTCATTGGTTTCTTCTCTCGCCACACTCTTAAAAATACCTTTTGTTCACACCATAACAAAGTATTTACAATACAAATCATACGTTTTAGTCACATATTGTTTTCTTCACTAATTAGCTTCTGAGTCTGAAGTGACTATCATTGCTTCTATTGCTAGCTAAGGTACCGTTATCCTTTAATATTGTTCAAGTACACTCTCTTCAAGGTAATGTTACAAATCTCTCAGTCTGATTTACGTATCTCTCATTTTTTTCTCTTAATAACTTGGCATAAATTTTAGCTCTTGTCAAAACATGTTGCATTGTTTATTTGTATATTATTTTCTCTATATTTAAGTTCTGTAAAGGTAATAGGCCATACTTAAGTTGCCAGTGAACCTCTATTTGTGGCACAATGCATAATGAGGTGTTGGCACGCCACATATAATACCATTAAAATACAAAAATATCTTCTAGGCTTTATGTTAGGTGCTAAGGATTAACCATAGGAATGTAACCTGTTCCTTTCCTACCTGGAGAACAGAATATGGGTGATGAATGACCTGGACATGATTGTCTTATAAACATACTTCTGATCTAGATTGCTTATTATAAACAATAAGCATGGTTGGCTGGAGAGTAGGGGGTAGACAGGGAAGCATTTTTCTATTTGTGGAGTTAACAGGGCATAAAATGAAGGAGTTTCAAAACTCTAAAAGATTCATTTGTTAATCCAATGGTAAAATTTGTTATAATGCACCAGAAAATTGAAAACAGACTATTTTGGGCTATTCCAGAGAGAATATTTTATCTGTATTCCTTAAGTCATTGGTATAGTTTGGTACTAGGTAAGAACTATTATTAATGTAGGCCTGATTAAACCCTGTGTAGTAATACAAATGCTACACCTGAGAAAGAAAACTGTAGATGAGAGTATTACTATATCATATTTTAAAGTATCTACTTCAAGAGCCTCATTCTAAAATAAGATAAAGAGGAGTATGGATTGGAGGGATTTCAGAGCACATAGGTGTCAGAAAGGAAAAATAAAAGGTGACAGTGCTTGAAAAGAAGAACGTACATCTATAGACTGGGATATTAGAAAGAACTATTCAGGTTAATAGGTTGTGTGGGTTTGGGAGAGAGAAATAGTCATGGATACATTGTGGCAACCGTCAGAGTATGATTCAATATGACCTTGAAAATCACCCATAAGTACAAAAGAGCACTGATGTTTAATCCCAGTGAAATTTCTTTGAATTGCAGATTACTTATTTTACTCCCAAGGCACTTGAAATGATCAATTATTTTACTTCCTTTTGTCCCATTCTGAAAGATCTACTATAATGATTATAGTAAAGTGGGCGGATGGAACAGGGAAGGAATAATAAAGTAAGGAGGATAATTTAATTTTCTTATTAACTAATTGATTAAAGTTGCAAATATAGCTTCATCCATCTTTCTCACACATATATTTTACCTTCTTAATCTTATTAGATGAAGAAGAGTATTATTATAGATATGTCATGTTTCTGCTTTCTGTCCTCCACCTACATAAATGAAAAACAGCCTCTCTGTATCTTTCAGTTGAAACAGAACATTAGGAAAATTTGTGTTTATAGCCAAAATGTGATTTGCATTTATTTCATTTATATTAGGTATACAACACCTAGAAAATTGAGGCATAATGATTCTTAAAGTGAATTTTAAAATTCTATGACTTTCAGGTCACTGACATGACCCTGAAGAGTGAAATTATGAGGACAGTTAAAGAGACAGTATACAAGTGTATGATGACCACTGTAATCTAAGGTCAAATCTTAAATTTGGACAATGGTATCACAGAAATACATATAGGGATGGCATCAAATAAAAGCATTAATTGTTGAGAATTTCAGAACTTCATGTTTTAACATTGTGGGTTTGCTTCCAACCTTGAAACATCATTGGCATATCAAGTTTCTGGTTTTTTGAGTGTGGGCTACCCTATCTTTTGCCACAGTCCCAGTTTTATTTGTGTTTCAAATGAATATCTTTAATATATTTCCAAAGGCAATGTTACATTTTTTTCCTTCCATAGACTAGGTAAATAAAATATATTACAGCTACAGGTAAACTGATATTTAAATTCTGTATTTTATAGATTGTGAAAAAAGCATATGCAAGTTCATATATTAAGAATGTCAAAGATAGTGTGTTCATTGAGCATAGTGAGGAGAGAAGCATCTTCTAAATTTTGGCCATTACTATGGTTGTTAGCTTCTAAGCCCTCTTTTCTCTTCTTTAATCAATGACCTGCATAACTATTTTGTCATTTGAGACAGTTTAGTTTGCAAATGACACAGGTGAAATTCAAACTATTTTAAGCAATAAAGAAAATCATTGACTTATGTAACTAGAAAGTGAAATTGCATTAGGCTAACTTTCTATTACTGCTTTCAGCCCTTCATCCTTCAGTGGTGACTTAGTTTTGCTAAGGCTTCTGTAGATAGAAGCACAAGACCCATCAGTGACCCTAGGTTTTCCTCATTATTTGCAACACCAGTTCCATGAAAAGTCTCACAAAAGTCTCCAACTGGTTTGCTTTCTTTTCTTTTCTTTTCTTTTTTTTTTGAGACGGAGTTTCGTTCTTGTTACCCAGGCTGGGGAGTGCAGTGGCGCGATCTCGGCTCACCGCAACCTCCGCCTCCTGGGTTCAGGCAATTCTCCTGCCTCAGCCTCCTGAGAAGCTGGGATTACAGGCACGCGCCACCATGCCCAGCTAATTTTTTGTATTTTTCAGTAGAGACGGGGTTTCACTATGTTGACCAGGATGGTCTCGATCTGTTGACCTCGTGATCCACCTGCCTCGGCCTCCCAAAGTGCTGGGATTACAGGCTTGAGCCACCGCGCCCGGCCTATGAGTCTATTTTCAAGTCAATCAATTTGCTTGGGGGTTAGAATATTCTAATTGGCTAGGATCAGATTATGTGACTGCCCTTGGACCGGATCTTATAGGTCAGGTGAGCAACTGCTGAATCACCTGGGAAATTGATGTCCCCCTCAACAAATTTATAGTAGATAAAACATTTCTCTCAGGTAAACTGATAATGTTCAAACATCCTTATGCTTTTTAAAAGTTGTCTTATAAAAGACTTATTTCAGACAGAGAGGTAAAACCTAGTATGTACATATATAAATTGAGTACAGAGCAATAGTTTTTCCTTTCTTCAATTACTTTTGTCCTTTAAAAGTTCTGAAGCTGAGAGAACTGTGCACTTGTCCTTTCTTTTCCCTTCATCTATTTTGCATTCCTTCCTTCCTTCTTTTCTTACTCCTTTCCTTAAGTAATGTCTTGACAAGATTTATTGTGAATTTCAGAGACAGGTATATTATACTCGTATAAAATATAAAATAAAACAAAATAGATGAGAAAAATGCAGTCCAAGATAATGTAAGATGGAGAAATAAGATAAAGGCAATTAGTAAGACTAGTTTTTAAAAATGTCTTAAAATCCTAAATACTTCTTCATAAAAGGTAAAAATATATTCTGGAGTCTAAGCATTCCATAAGTATAGTCAAAGAGGCAAACTAATAGATATATGATTCAGAATGTGCCTAAGAGGAAATTAAACAGTTCCTCAGAAGAAACACAGCTATTTCTGACTCAGACCAGTGAGAGATTTCTTTCAAGGGTCCTCATAAAAAGGTACCATATAAAGTAATATAAAATATTTTCAACATTCCTCTATTAAATGCAGCTGTTGGATTCATAGAAATATTTAGGTTAAACATTACTATAATAAATACACCTATTACATTTATAGTAATAATTCTTAGAATTATATCAATAGACATTAGTCATTAGTCTACAAAAGCTGACTAGAAAGCAGTTAATAGAACATGGGTCAAAAATCATAAGAGGACTTAGAAAGACTATATTTCTCTTAATGTCTATAGTAAGCTATTGCAGATTTGTAACCATGGTAGTAATGGCATCAGATTTGATTTTTTTCAAATTATTCCATTAGCTTTTGGAAGAATAGATTGGGGGTTAACATTAGAGGTAAAGTCATAATTATACTATTCCAATAAAAAATGGAAAAGGAGGACTTCTTACAGATGTTTCTGTGCACTCAATTTCATTCCTTTTGGAATATTAGTCTGCTTCTTTCTAACTCCTTCTGATACTTCTTGGTCTGTGTCATCTCACTTAGGATTTGTTTTCTAATTCTTTTACTTTCTTTCAAAGGTGAGGTCCTATTCCTTTGTGACTCCGCCTTACCTTGTATACACACCTGTATATAAATATGTTTTAGTTTATCTATATTTCCCCTTTAGAGGTTGGATCTTTGATTTCTGTATATATTAGCCAAGAGACAAAATACACAATTACAAATAAATGAACATGAAAATACATAGGGATAGAATGTTATTCATGTGAAGACCTACTGAGCCTGTCAGGTTCATATAATGAATTAAAAGCACTAAAAAAATCCTTTAATTGTTGTAGATGTGTACAACTTAGACAAACATAAACACATAGAAACAGTTTCCATAAACCACATGTTCTAAACTTCTGTCTTTTAAACATGTCTCATTGAAAAAAACGCAGATTCAAAAATTTTCCAGAAAGACAACTGTAGTTTCATTTCATATTAAGAGATCAGGTTTTTTCTTTTTTATCATACTTTAAGTTCTGGGGTGCATGTGCAGCTTGTGCAGGATTGTTATGTAGGTATACATATGCCATGGTGGTTTGCTGTACCCATCCCTCTGTCATCTACATCAGGTATTTCTTCTAATTTTATGCCTCCCCAATCCCCCTACTCCCTACTATCCCTCTCCTAATCCCCGTACTCCCCAACAGGCCCCAGTGTGTGATGTTCCCCTTCCTGTGTCCATGTGTTTTCATTGCTCAACACCCACTTATGAGTGAGAACATGTGGTGTTTGGTTTTGTTCTTGTGTCAGTTTGCTGAGAATGATGCTTTCCAGCTTCATCCCATGTCCCTGCAAAGGATGTGAACTCATCCTTTTCTATGGCTGCATAGTATTCCATGGTGTATATGTGCCACATTTGCTTTATCCAGTCTATCATTCGTGGGCATTTGGGTTCGTTCCAAGTCTTTGCTATTGACCTTCTTCACAGAACTGGGGGCGGAAAACCACCTTAAATTTTATATAGAACCAAAAAAGAGCCCACATAGCCAAGATAATCCTAATGAAAAAAAAAAAAAAAACAGGAGGAATCATGCTGCCTGACTTCAAATTATACATAGTAATCAAAACAGCATGGTACTGGTACCAAAACAGAGATGTAGACCAATGGAACAGAACAGAGGCCTTGGAAGTAACATCACACATCTACAACCATCTGATCTTTGACAAACCTGACAAAAACAAGCAATGAGGAAAGGATTCTATATTTAATAAATGATATTGGGAAAACTTGTTATGCATATGCAGAAAGCTGAAACTGGATCCTTTCCTCACATCTTATACAAAAATTAACTCTAGATGGATTAAAGATTTAAACATAAGACCTAACACCATAAAAACCCTAGAAGAAAACCTAGTCAATACCATTCAGGATATAGGCATAGGCAGGGACTTCATGACTAAAACACCAAAAGCAATGGCAACAAAAGCCAAAATAGATAAATTATATCCAATTAAACTTAAGAGCTTCTGCACAGCAAAAGAAACTAACATTAAAATGAACTGGCAACCAACAGAATGGGAAAAAATGTTTGTAATCTACACAAAGGGCTAATATGCAGAATCTACAAAGAACTTAAGCAAATTTACAAGAAAAAAACAACCCCATCAAAAAGTAGGCAAACAATATGAACGGACACTTCTCAAAATAAGACATTTATGCAGCCTGCAGACATAAGAAAAAAGGCTCATTGCCACTCGTCATTAAAGAGATACACATCAAAACCACATTCAGATACCATCTCACACCAGTTGGAATGGCAATCATTAAAAAAATCTGGAGACAACAGATGCTGGAGAGGATGTGGAGAAAATAGGAATGCTTTTACACCGTTGGTGGGAGTGTAAATTACTTCAACCATTGTGGAAGACAGTGTGGCGATTCTTCAAGGATCTAGAAATAGAAATACCATTTATTTGACCCAGCAATCACATTACTGAGTATATACCCAAAGGATTATAAATCATTGTATTATAAAGATACATGCACACCTATGTTCACTGTGGCACTGTTTACGAGATCAGGTATTATTTTTTTTAAGTAGGGTATCTACCAGTGTCAGAGAAAGCAAATTGTTTTCTAGCAATGAAAAATTATATAACAGTGCACCTATTCTCTGATATCCAAGTCAAGCCACTAGATTTTTTTTCCCTACCACCTCAGCTCAGTTTTTTAAGCCAAACTAGCTTTCTCCTAGTAATCTATTAAAAAGCTTAAATTTTCATCTAGCAAGATCATTCTTACAATTGAGTGAATCAAGGTATAATGAAAAAAATTAAGCAGAGCTTATTGCATGTACTTTTACATTTACTAATGTTTCTATCATGTTTCCTTTATTTACGGGGTTAGTGGTGATGGTGGCATTTAAGGACATTTGGATATGGGCTTATAATATTTCAAGTAGACAAGTATAACTTGATGGACTATCTGTACATGCAAATGGTCAAGTGTCTTTGGTTGCATCAGTTACGAAGACTACTGATTATAATGGTGAATGGAAGTGTTTTACACTTCTTAAGTTAAAAAATGACTTTGATTAAGATAACCATTTACTTCTTAGAGACCATACTGATTAATCCCTGTCAACATTTATAGATTTCACCTTAAACTCTCCAATTTTCCAAGGATATTTGGCAATGGGTCTTAAGCAGACAGAGCAAAACTAGTGAGATTTTGATATTGTCTTACATTACAAGTGATTAAGTTTGGATTTGAAATATTGTGTAGGATTATAAAAACGCAAATGCAGGAGACACGGGGGAGATTATATTTTATTAAAATTTTACCACTGTAATACATACCTCAAGGATAATTTATAATGTTTGAGAATTGTATAAAATGATACATAAAATAATATTATAATCTATAAATTTGGAAATAAGAATTTCATGCAAAAGGTGTTACTCATCTGTTCTTAGACATAGATTTTATTTTATATGTTACACATTAGTTATTTCTTGAAAAACTGGATAACCAATGGGTATTTTTGTTTTTTAATTTAATTATAGCTATCTTTTTTAACTTTAGAAGTTAAATATTTTGTCACACCTTTTTTTCTCTCTTCAGTAAACAAAATCAACTGCTGAAAACTTTTGTTAAAGCAATTGTTTACTTGATACTGCTAAATCTAGAAATATTACTAAGAAAAATATTTTGCCTCTCTGTGGGTATTCTCCAGGTTAAATTCTGGAAGCAGACAAAATAACTTTCCATTCAGGGGTATGTTCTTGTGTTTTTGTTTTTCTTTTTGTTTTTGAGACAGAGTCACACTCTGTTGTCTAGGCTGGAGTGCAGTGGCCTGATCTCGGCTCGCTGCAATCTCTGCCCCCCAGGTTCAAGTGTTTCTTCTTCCTCAGCCTCCCCAGTAGCTGGGATTACAAGTATGTGCCATTAGGCCCTGTTCTATACTCAAAGCCCCAAGTTAAAACATTCTTTCATCCTGACATTCTTTCTCAGGTTGAACATGATTGGCGATGAACATGATGGAACAACCACCTTCTGACTAGCTTAGGACTTCTCTTATCCTGTAACCCCCCATGTCTGATTTGTTTGTTTGCATTATTTTTGTTTTGCTTTGATTTCTTCTCTTGGGGGTTATACTATCTGGGTCATGTTAATCAGAAATTCTTCATTTGAATAAAAATATAGCTTCAGTCATCAGGTTTGGTAGTAAAATTATTTACTTTCAGCACCAATCAATGGTCCTTCCTTATCTATATATAGTAAGTCATTTTACAAATAGTAAGGGTATTGGGTTAGATGGGTCTAAGTTTGAATCCTGATTCTATCAGTTACTTAAATGTAATCTTGGGTAAGCTACTTCATATATCTGGACCTTACTTTTCTTATATGTAAAACTAGTGGATAAAATCATCTTAGAATTCTTAGAAGGATTAAGAAGATAATTATAATGTATGGCCATCAGTAGACACTAAATGAACAACAGGAATTGTTCTATATATGTGTGTATATGTGTATGTGTGTGTGTGTGTGTATATATATATATATATGATACACCTTTGTTTTAATCTCTTAAATTCATAATTACAACTTGAATTGATAGATGAATAATTTATTCCTTTATCAGAGATTTCAATGATATATTAAATTATTTTGTCAAAAGTTCATAATAGTTTATATAATGACTTTTAAAATAAAATTATAACCTAAGTGCTAATTTAGGTTATAATTCTGAACCCCTACACAAAACCTCAAGTAAATTGTGCCATCATTATTTCACATATCTCTCAATATTGATGAATATGCTTGTTTGTAATAAACTAAAATGCCCAGAGTAAAATATCTATAATATTTATGTGCCCATGTAGATATCTTCTATTTAAAAATACATTGTGATTAAAAGTGAGTTTTTCTTTTCTGATTTTGCTCTTTTGCAGTTTTATTTATAAAGTTATTTTTATTGATGTAGTTTGTTGTGGTATTCAGAACCCCCATGCTATGGGAAGGAAGAGCCATCAATAGAGGATAAGTTTATTCACAAAATTTTCTCTATGGGGAATTCTGGGATCCAGTTTCTCAGCCAGGACACATGTTCACTTTCTTCTTCGTCCTCAAACACTTCAAGACTCTGGATATGACCTTAAATCATGGCAGTGCCTTGTTTTCCACAAGAAAATTATTTGGGCCCAGGAAAGAATGGTAGAAGCCAAAAGCTTGGCTTCAGGCATAAATAACTTAGTAACTCTCTGTATTAGCAGTGTAAATGGCAGGTATCTCCAGTAAGTTACCAGTCAGTATTCCCAATGGGGAAACGATATTTCTCTTGCAAGACTAAGGCTCCAGACAAAAACATCTCCTGCCCAATATGTCTGTTGTTCATTAAATTTTGGATTGACTCCTTGATGTCTTCTCTTTTCACTAAAATCCAACAGTATAATTTGTTGACTCCCATACTGTCAATATTATAATCACTGACAAACTTTGAGTAATAGCCAATTCTGCATGTCTAAATGAGGGAGAATTAAGGGTTCTGTGGAATAACAACATGTATTTTGTTTACACAGAAACAGTATCATCATGTTAAATGCATAACCACTTGGTCATACCTAGGCAAACTCTGAATTCCATGACTCTAAATCAACCAGATTGATGACTCTGGAGAAATACAATGGCTTACATATTAAAAGTATAAAGTCAAAATGCATGGATCAAAAGTCAAGCTTCACACTAATGACAGTGTCTGTATCTGTGTGTCCTTGTAAAAAATATTTCACCTCTTCTTTTTCAATTTTCTACTCTGTAAAAGAGCAATGAAAA
Source organism: Callithrix jacchus (assembly GCF_049354715.1). Lineage (NCBI taxonomy): Eukaryota > Metazoa > Chordata > Mammalia > Primates > Cebidae > Callithrix > Callithrix jacchus. The sequence continues at coordinate 27,478,637 of NC_133524.1, forward strand.
AAAGAAGTACCTTTCAGGAACACTATATAAAAATTGGTAATACATTTTCCAAGTGTATACAGCACTTGGAAATGCACCAAGCACAGGATAAGCATTCAGGAAATGATTGGGGTTATTGTTGCTGTTGATACCCTAAACCAATCAAATAATCTAAATATCAGATAAGACTTGGTACTTTTCACAGACATATGCACTTAATGATTAATTACATGACCACAATAATTCATTTCACTGTATTTTAGGTAAGTTTGTAATGTATAAGACTTTATATTTTATTTATTTTCTCAATACTGCTCAGCAAAAAACTTACCACTTGAAACCCTCTTCAATTTTTCCTTCATTTTCTCTTTATTATTTGCTGAGTGACTGTCCTTTCATGTCACCACCTCCTTCATACCCCACTAGCCCACTATACAAAAATATCTACATAGTAACTAGGTTAAAGATTCTCTTGGTTTACAGTCTCATAGGAAAGACCATACTCATTAGCTATTAAACACTGAAGAATTCATGGTACTAGGAGGTGAAGAATATGTGACCTTTGGGTTGCTAAATCTTTGGGGTTATGAGCAATTGTCACATATGTATAAAATATTAATGGTCTTTATCATTTTCAGTGACCCAAGCCACAACTATTAGGAATGTATTTTGAAAATGTTTGAAATACTTTGGCAAAAACTTGGTATCTATATATCTCAGAAATCAAGTGCTCCAAAGAAACTACAAACGTCCGCACTTTACTTCTACAATTTTTTTGTGCTTATAACTTTCCCTTATACAGTTAGAGGCACTCATTTGATTTGGAAAATATTAGGATTATTAGAAAAGGAATTCTAAGTGAAATTATGGATTAATAAGAAACTTTTGACATCTAAAATCAACTTTTTTGAGTTAGAAACATGACAATAATCTTAAAAGCCAGATTTTCTCAACACAGAAAAGGATTTTCTAAATTTTCATAGGTCATAATAACATTGAGAGATGAATATGGAAGACTATATCATAGAGTTATCACATATTTTAAAGGGAACACACTTTTGCTTTACAGAGCTGTGAATTTTAGTTTCTATTGGGAAGAAGAAAGATATAATCTAGAGAAGTCTATGTAATGAAAGAACTGGTAAGTCTACTCTTCTTTCTCAGTGGTTTGTGAGAAGCAGAAGAGAGGTAGTAGAAAAAGATTAGGCACAGCTGTTCTCAGTCGATTAACAATTGGGCTGAAACAGGGAAGGGGGCACTTTAGAAATACCAAGATAAGTATCAGAGATCTTGTAAACAACAGGAGCATTCGAGGCATAGATCTGGAATAAAGCTTGTAGGAACCAGAAAGCCTGGAAATAGCCAAAACGCATCTCTCTAAATTAAATCCAATAATCTGCAGTGACAGCATAATGGTGGTAAAGGGAATTGGCTACATAAGTAAGCATGAAGCTGCTTGCCTCTGAAATAACCTTGTTTTCCCAGTCTGGGTGTGACAAGTGACCTACTGAGAAGACACAGGGGTGCCTGAGAGCCAGTGGACCCAAAGGTAGACAAAGAGGCTACAATATAGAGATACAATGGTTGGTATCATGGATTTTGGATGGCAGTTCCTTTATTGCTAACAAATGTTATCCTGATTCTAACTGAGAAGTTAGCAAGAGGGCACTTAAGTGAATGCAAGTACATCATCAGCCTTTCTTTACCTGGTCAAGTGAACAATTCATGAACTAAGAAGATACATGACCCAAGTAGGAACCCACAAAATAGGGGCAATCAAAACCTTTCTTGACATTTTGTACTGGAGACTGGTCATGAAGTTCTCACTGTGTGTTCTAGAAAAGCATTGTCCCTCTAATATTTTTAACCTGGATCAAATTAGGTTTCTTTCTTCGCAATCAGGGAATTTTCTGCATTATTATATTTGAATGAATATGGCTGCACAGAATTTTGATACAAGAAAAGGGAAAATAATTTTCAATCTAATTATCCACCTCTTATATTGGTACTAGTTGAGAAGTGATACAGACAATGATTTATTGTCTAATTTGCTTTATTTTTGAGAAGGTAGTATATGAAAACCTCAAGAAAGGAGTCATAATCTTATTTCTTAACTGGATCCCCATCAGCAGCTAAAAGACTGTGGCACTAGAGGGTAATAAATCAGCTTAATATGGTATTGACTAATGGTTTTGTAATTTTCAAAGTGCCTGTATTGTCCTAAATCTTGTTAGGTTTTTACACTGCATTGATATGATTTCTTTTTGTAAAAAGGAATATGCTCAGAACTTATTGGTGACCTTCCAATTTCATTTTTTGGCTAACCTGAAACCATAGCAACCTGTGGATGATGCATTTATTTTTTTCTATGTTAAAGGGATGTCAGTCTCTTACACTCGTCTTTTAGATAAAAATCACCCTTACTACAGATATATGAGAGGCATATTATCCCAAAACTTGAGATTGATTCCAAATATATTATTTTACTTGCATTAATACAATCTAAATTTAAGTGGTAAACATGTATAAAAAGCTAATTTTTAAAATTCATTTTTAACAGTTTTTAGAATATGTCTGACAAAACAAAACTAATTTCTTTAACATGGCAGGTTTTTTCTTGTTACAGCAGGAAAATTAAGACTAAGTAACTAAATTCTCTAGCATGGATCATGATCCAGTTTAACTAAAATCTGAATCAGAGGATATTTTATGTAGATTATATGAGGGATCTTCAACAAGTTCATGAAAATGCACATTATGAAAAAACTATCCATATATTTCAAAATTTGTTTGCACAAAAATAAGCTTCTACTAACTTCTTAGAACATGTCTGAATAGGATCTAGTTTAAGGCACTAAGAAAGATAAGACATCAGTTTGAAAACAGCCTTTACCACAGCAACATGAATTATGCTAAAACTGAAGCAAAAACAAACATCAAATTTATGGGGAAGCTTGGGTGGAAGAATGATGGAATCATTGATGCTTTATACAAAGTTTATGGGGACAGTGCCCCAAGATATCAGCAATATGCAAATGGATAACTCACTCTTTTTTCATTTCAACCAATTTCTTTTATACTTTTAATTGATTTCAAATTTTAGATGCACAGAGTACATGTGCAGGTTTATTATATGGGAATATTTCATGATGCTGAGGTTTGGGATGTGGATCCCATCACCCAGGTAGTGAGCCTTGTACCCAATAGGTAGTTTTAAAACCTATTCCAGTTTCCCTCCCTCCCTCCCTCCTCTAGTAGAACACAGTGTCTATCTTTCCCATGTTTATGTCCACAGATGTTCAGTGTTTGATTCTCAGTTGTAAGTGAGAACATGTGGTATTTAGTTTTCTGTTCCTGTGTTAATTCCCTTAGGATTATGGCCTCCAGCTGCAATCATATTGCTGCAAAAGACATGATTTCATTCTTTTTGATGGCTATATAGTATTCCATAGTGTATATTTGTCACCTTAAATTTATCCAGTCTACCATTGGTGGGCACCTGGGTTGATTCCATGTCTTTGCTGTTGTAAATAGCATACTGATGAACATACAGGTGCATGTGTCTTTTTGGTAGAATGATTTATTTTCCTTTGGGTATATGCCCAGTAATGGGGTTGCTGGACTAAATGGTAGCTCTGTTTTAAATTCTTTGAGAAATATCCAGACTGCTTTCCACAGTGGTTGGACTAATTTATAGTCAAGGGATGAGACCATGTTGAAGCATACAGCAGTAAAGCATTCACATAAATTTTCAAGAAAAAAATTTATCTCATTTATGCTCTCATTGAATAGAATGAAGGATAAACAACAGAACCAATAGCCAAAACAAGAGACATCTCAATTGGTTCAGCTTACACAATTTTGACTGAAAAATTAGAGTTGAGCAAACTTTCCACTCAATGGGTGCCAAAACTGTTGCACCCAGACAGCTTAATAGAAGAGTTTTCAATGGAAACATTTTATTAAGTGACACCAACAAAGAAATACATTGTTGAGTGAAGAAAATGTGAAAAGAAAAATAGAAATGTCATACAGAGGTTCGTAAGTAGTGTATACCTGAGGACAATCAATGTTCTTTTAAAATTATATTCTATAGGGACTGCATATTAAATGCTAGCCTTCAGAGTTGAAATATTTGGTAAATTGCCTTGCCTGTTACCTATTTTTAAAAATATGTTGTGTCATATGCTGATATATTCTATGGATATCTTGGTCAAATAAGTGTTTTAATCACATACTTATGATTTGAATCTGAAAAATTTCAAAAATAATTTTACCTAATATGGCCAACTCACAAAAATTAAAAACAATGCCAGTGATACTGCCTATCAGATAAGTTCAGACATATGGTTGCTCATATGTGTGAAACAGAATGTTAAAACAACTGTTTCCCCAAAAAGCCACTTTACAATGTATTATGTAGGAAACCCATATGCCTTAGAGAAATCTCCACATAGAGATCACTCTAGGGTCTCATTCAAGGAAAAAGATTTCTTCATACACATGAATATGAAAAGAATTTGTGTCTGGAATAGAATAAGTGAGTATACGATTATTTGATCACTAAATTAATGTTACCAAGCAATCTGAGTTTAGTAATGTTTTTCTTTCAATTTACTAACATAGTAACAAAAACATGAATGATCCCTTGAAAGTGGGAGAAAGAAGATGTAAAAAACAAACAACAACAACAAAAACCCAATATTTTGATAGCTCTATGACTCCTTTCAATATATCTCCCTCTTCTTTTATGCCATCCTCTTTGCCCTTTCATTGTTGTCTAGTCTCTTGAGTCACCCTGCAAACCAGAACAAAATGTTCCTGGACATCTTACATTTCTGGGAAGCATATTTGGTAGTTCACAATACAAACAATTTGTCACTTATGGGGAAACCCCTCTTTTAATTCACAACATAGAAAAAAATTAAGACTTTATTATTTCTATATCAAAAATATCTGGATTAAAGGTACAATAATCAATTAAACACAAATTATTTTTGGTATTTCAGATGATTAGTGATTTATCATCACCAAATTACTTTGATTTATCCAGACATGGTATTTTAAACACTCGAAATTTGTATTTCTTGTTTCTGTAAGAAACTATTATTCACATCATAAAATTAAGAATATTAATTTAAAAATTTTAATCTTTCAAAAATACTTCTGCATGCATGGAGTAAGTAAAATTACCAGTTTTTACAAGCCATGTTTCAAAATTAAGTCAAAGCATACAACATATCTTGAGAAAACAGCTATGCCTAAATACAATAACTTGTAAAGCATTAATTTGAAAAATAGGACATGCTCTTTTTTCTTTAACAAAGAGTGTTTTAAAATATTAAATTAATAGATATTAAGGCCTTGGATGTTACCAGTTTTTTTAGGAGCAGCTGATATATCACACTGCAGGATGCTAAGGAGATGCTAGGCATCCTTTAAAACTATTTCTTCAAATGTTGATTGGCAGTTTTTCATACAGTGATCTTTACTTTCTTAAGTAATACAAACATTTTACATTATGTGGTAACAGTTTGAGGTTGTAGTGATTTTTGACATATTATCCCTCTTAATTGACTTTCCAAATTATACAGCATTATTATTTACTGATTTAAAATAAAAGTAAATAGTCATTAAATACTTTGTCCCCTGAAGAATTGGAACTTGAAACCCATTCTGAAATGGCAACAATCTCGTAAACTCTATTACAATGTGAAAAAATAATTACTATTGGACATTGTAAGGATGAAATGTGTTTCCAGCATCTGTGGTTGCAGATTCTCTTAACTGAAAGCAATTCTTGATTCACTTTTGGAAACATTTGCCTCTGTGATATCAATTCCTGTGAATATAATACTTACTGCATTTTTCTTCAAAAATAGATTTTAAAGGTAAAGATAGCATGGTCCTTGAGTGTTGCATACTGATTGTATAACCACTAATATATAAATGCTATGTTATTGCTTCAAAAAATTACAATATTTTTAGAGTAACTATATGAAATCTTGGTTTTCCATTGTTTATAAAAGGTAGATAGTTATCCTTGGCTAATTATCCATGTTCTCATATAACTCTTACACTGTAAAAACAACTCAGTGGATATAACAATTTATGCTCAGGAGACAAATCAGCTTCTTGTTTTGCTTTAAGAAAATAGAGAAGAAAGATATTGTTCTCCAGCTTAGTCTTATTTCATGTGTCAAAAACTTAAATTAACTGTTGGCTATGAACTTATTAACATTTATTTATATCAATTAAGAAAGACTCTGAGGGTCAAGTCACATTTAAAGATTCAGTACCAGAGTCGAATTTTTCTATCAATTCAAGGATATTGTACTCAAAGAGAGAATTATATTTTCTTGGCAGCCTGGTGTCCTAATGGCACCTGAATTCACAGAATTTATGATAGGCACTAGAAAGTTGAAGAAGCACTGAAAACAGTCTCTGGCAACACTAACCCACCAAAATGGAAAATGCAGATAAACCATATTAGAAGAGAAGACTTAACAATTTACATAAAAGTGGTATAAAAGTTAATATTTTAATCAAATGAGAATATATATGTGTGTATATATGTATATAAATAGAAAACACTAGGATCAAGTAGGGGTTATTCTATTTATGCAATAGGTCAGTATTTGAATATGTTCATTTGCAAAATATGTGACTATCTGAAATATCCAGCAAAAACAACTGAAAAATATATCAATAAGATTAGAATTTATGAGCTTTTTCCTTGATAAACCAGATTTACTATTTATATTTTAAATCAACAACCAAGAGAAAATATTTTATAAGAGGACAGAAAATATGAGGGAAAATGAACCAAACAAGAAATGTATATAGTATTTTAAAAATATGAAACTATTGATAAACCAAGGAAGAACTGGCAAAATGGGGTCATGTCACCAACTTGATTAAAAAGATTCAATGTTGTTGAAAAAAGTATCTCTAATCAATATCTAAATTCCAATTATAATTAAGTTATTAAGTATTTGGTTGCCAGAAAAACAATTGTAAATTTAATCTGAAATAAATATAGCACTAGCCTAGATAATAAAATAGTTGGTAACACTCAGCAGACACAGTAATGCATCTCTGAGCTCCCTCTTCATAAAAGAATTCACTGACTAGCAGCAAGGAGTATAGTTAGCAGACAGTCTCTGGTTGTTAACCTCTTTTGAGTCCAATTCATCTTTCTTTGTTTGTTTTATCTTTTTCTATTCTTTTTTAAAATTTTATTTAAAGTTCAGTGGTACATGTGCAGGTTTATTATATAGGTAAACTTATGGCATGGGAGTTTGTTGTACTGATTATTTCATCACTAGGCATTAAGCCTAGTTCCCATTAGGTATTTTTCCTGATGCTCTCCTTCCTCCCACCCTCCACCCTCTGATAGGCCCCAGTGTCTGTTGTTCCCCTCTACATGTCCATGTGTTTTCACCACTTAGTTCTCACTTATAAGTAACAACATGTGGTAGTTGACTCTTTGTTCCTGCATTAGTTTGCTAAGGGTAATGTCTTCCAGCTCCATCCATGTTGCTGCAAAGGACGTGATCTTGTTGTTTTTCGTTGCTAGATAGTATTCTATGATGTCTATGTGCCAATTTTTCCTTATCCAGTCTACCATTGATGGCCATTTAGGTTAATTCCATGCCTTTGCTATTGTGAATAGTGCTGCAATGAACATACATAAGCACATGTCTTTATAATGGAATGATTTATATTCCTTTGGGTATATACCCAGTAATGGGATTGCTGGGTCAAATGATATTTCTGTTGTTAGATCTTGGAGGAATTGCCACACTGTCTTCCACAGCTGTTGAACTAATTTACACTCCCATCAACAGTGTAAAAGCCTTCCTTTTTCTCCACAACCTCACCGATGTCTGTTATTTTTCGACTTTTAAGGAATAGTCATTTTGACTCCTGTGAGACAGTATCTCATTGTGGTTTTGATTTCCATTTCTCTAATGATCAGTGGTGTTGAGCTTCTTTTCATATGATTGTTGGCCGCATGTATGCCTTCTTTTGAAAAGTATCTGTTCATGTTGTTTTCCCTTTTACTTTAAACTTTTTAATGGGGTCGTTTGTTTTTTCCTGTAAATTTGTTTAGGCTCCTTATAGATACTGGAAATTAGACCTTTTTTAGATACATAGTTTGCAAAAATTTTTTCCCATTTTGTAGGTTGTCTGTTTACTTTGTTGATAGTTTCTTTTGCTATGCAGAAATTCTTTATTTTAATTAGATTCCATTTGTCATTTTGCTTTTGTTGCAATTGCCTTTGGCATTCAACATAAAATATTTCCCCATGCCTATTAGTACTGAAAGGTGGTCTTCCAGGGTTTTTATAGTTGTGGGTTTTACATTTAAACCTTTAATTCATCTTGAGTTGATTTTTGTATGTGGTGGAATGAAGAGTCCAGTTTCAATATTCTCCATATGGTTAGCCAGTTATTCCAGCACCATGTGTTAAGTAGGGAATCCTTTCTCCATTGCTTGTTTTTGTCAGGTTTGTCAAAGATCATATTGTTGTAGGTGTATAGTCTTATTTCTGGGTTCTCTATTTTGTTTCATTGGTCTATGTGTCTGCTTGTGTACCAGTACCATGTTGTTTTGGTTACTGTAGTTCTGTAGCATAGTTTGAAGTTGGGTAACATTATGCCTCCAGCTTAACTGAATCCCTGAATGGATCAGTAATGAGTTCTGAAATTTGAGTTAGTAATAAATAGCCTACCAACCAAAAAAAGCCCAGGACTAGAGGAATTAACAGCTGAATTCTACCAGATATACAAAGAAAAGCTGATACTATTTCTACTGAAAGTATTCCAAATATTGAAAAGAAGCAACTCTTTCCTAACTCATTCTGTAAGTCCAGCATCATCCTAAAGCCAAAACCTGGCAGAGACACAAAAACAACAACAAAAGAAAACTTCAGGCCAATATCCTTGATAAACATCAATACAAAAACTTCAGCAAAATACTAGCAAAGCAAATCCAGCAGCACATCAAAAAGCTTATCCATTATGATTAAGTAGGCTTCATCCTGAGGATGCATGTTTGTTTCAACATACACAAATCAATAAATGTTATTTATCACATAAACAGAACTAAAAACAGAAGCCCTGTGAATATCTCAATAGACACAGAAAAGGCTTTCAATAAAATTAAACACCTCTTCAAGTTAAAAACTCCCAATAAACTAGACATCGAAGGAACATACCTCAAAATAATAAGAGCCATCTATGACAAGCCCACAGCCAATATCATACTGAATGGGCAAAAGCTGGAAGCATTCCCTTGAAAACCAGCACAAGACAAGGATGGTCTTGTGCTCTCATCACTCCTATTCAACATAGTATTGGAAGTTCTGGCAAGAACAATCAGGCAAGAGAAAGAAGTAAAGGGGATTCAAACAGGAAGAGAAGAAGTCAAACTATTCTTGTTTTCAGATGACATGATCTTATATCCAGAAAACTCCATCATCCCAGTCCCAAAAGCTTCTTAAGCTGATAAGCAACTTCAGCAAAGTCTCAGGACACAAAATCGATGTGTGATAACTACTAGCATTCCTATATGTCAACAATGGCCAAGCCAAGCTAGCATTCCTATACACCAACAACAGTTAAGCCAAGAGCCAAATCGCAAATGAATTCCCATTAACAACTGTCACAAAAAAATAAAATACCTAGGAATACAGCTAACAAAGGAAGTGAAAGTTCTCTACAAGGCTAACTGAAAACTACTGCTCAAAGAAATCAAAGATGGCACAAATGGAAAAACATTCCATGCTCATGGATAGGAAGAATCAGTATCATTAAAATGACCATACTGCCCAAAGTAATTTATAGATTCAATGCTATTCCCATTAAACCACCATTGACATTCTTTACAGAATTATTTTAAAAAACTATTTTAAAATTAATATGGGATCAAAAGAGAGACCAAATAGCCAAGATGAGGTTTTTCTTGCAATATATTTTCTTGGAGTTCTTTGAACCTCTTGTACTTGGATGTCTTGATCTCTTGCTAGACTAGTGAATTTTTTCTGAATCATTTCCTATCATAGATTTTTCAAACATTTTATTTTATCTTTTCCCTTGGGAATACCTACTATTTATAGGCTTGGATACTTTATGTAGTCCCATGCTTTTTAAAGGCTTAGTTCATTTAAAAAAATTATTTTTGTTTGCTTTCATCTGACTTGGTTAATTCAAAAGACATGTCTTCGGGTTCTAAGATTCCTTTCTCTGCTTGCTCCAGTCTATTTCTGAAGTTTTCGATTGTATTTTGTAATTCCTTCAATGCATTTTACATTTCCAGAAGTTCTCTTTATTTTTTAAATAACTATCTCTTTGGTATCTATCATATCCTGGATGGATTTCCTGATTTCTTTGTATTGGCTTTCAACTTTTTGTGTGAATCTCACTGAGTTTCTTTAAGAGTCATATTTTGAATTCTTTATGTGATATTTCAAATGCTTCATTTTTGTTAGCATCTATTGCTGGAGGGTTAGTTAAATCCTTTGGGGATGTTGCAACACTCTGTTTTTTTCATACTTCCAAAATTGTTATGTTGGTTCCTTTTCATCTGGAGAAACTGCACTTATTTTTGAATTTACTTTCATTTAGATTAGGCTTTTAAAAATTTTGCCTTCAGGATATGAATATAATGTGTGGATAGGGTCATTTAGCTTTGCTTCTGGGCCTTAGCAGTAACACAAGCTCTTTATGAATTCCTCAGTTATACATAGCCTTAGTGTGGTGACTTTCTCAAATGTTGGTTGTAGTAGTGATGTACTGGGCATTTGAGCAGGCTCACAGTCTCCTGTACAGCTGGGATGGCAGTGATCTTAAGACATCTTGTTCCCAAGTGTTGTGCACTTGTATTGGCAGATTTTAGACAGAGTTGTGTAGTTCAACCTTCAGGCAGTAGGTTGCAAATGCAGGTAAAAGCTGGCTGCAGTGGTCGCAGAATTTGTGTTCAATCTTAGTTACCAGGAAAAGCTGTCTGGTGCCTCAGACAGTGGGCTCATCATATAAATGCCTAGTGGCCTGGCATCCAATCTCAGTTCCAGAGAAAGGGTAAAGTTTGGTGGGATTGGACCGAGTAGGCCTGCCCTTAGGTCTCCCAATGGCAGGCACAATTACCAGCCCTGGTGGAAGAGGTAGGGCTTGACGTAAACTCCTTATGATTTCGTTGGTTATAAATAGCCTTAGTGTGGTGGCTTTCTCAAATACAAGTTGTAGTAGTAATATACTGGTTGGGTGAGTGGGCTCAGGGCCTTCTGAGCAGCTGGAGTGGTGTCAGAAATCGTGAGACCAGAGGCTGTGCAAAGTTTGTCTCCCTCCCAAATGCTATGCAATCGCATCAGCAGATAATTGTAATTTCCTGTGGGTGGCTCTTGCAGGTGAGAGCCAGCTGTGTTGGTGGTAGCAAAGCCTATGTTTAACCTTTGCTAATTAGAAGAAGTACTCTAATGTCCCAAGAGATGTGCTGGGCCAGGAACTCCCAGGGGTCCTGGTACCTGCTTTGCCTCTGTGGTGAGTGGAGGGGGGCAAAGCTGGGTGGGGCTTGGCCATACAAGTCTGTGCCTGGGCTCCCCAACTGCAGGTGCAAGCACCAGCCCCAAGAGAGAACAGAGGGTCTCTGGAACATCATTCCAGGGAGGAGTGGAGAAATCTCTGCTGTGCCAAAGGGCCAGCACAGGGAATGAGAGGCAGTTTGGCAGCTTAGCAGGTCATAGTGGGATCTGCCTTACTTCCCTGCTTTTCGCCTGGCAGAGCTCCCTACTGTAGCCTGCTGCTTGCAATAAGCTTAAACAATCAGCCAATTCCCAAGCAGACTGTTCTCAGTCCAGGAAACTGCCCCAGGCCGGAGATTCCTGGCCTGGAAAAACACTGTGGCTTAAAGGCCACATCACTCCCAGTTCTGTTTGCACATCACTCTCAACTCTCAGTTCTGGCTGTGTGGGCTCCTCCTCCATTCAAGACTAGGTCACAAATCTCAGTCCAGAGACATATCCAGCCAATAACTGCTGGCTGTGCTGACTGTCAGATTTTATCACAGACCTCTATGAGTTAGAGTCTGAAATGACTGCCTTCTGTCTATGGTGCCTGAATCTGGCATGAAACACATTTTTCTGCTGATAGACCTTCTCTGGGTCTCCCCTCTGCTTCCCATGTCAGATGCAAAACTTGGTGAGCTCAAGGAGCTCCCCCATGGCCTGGATTGCCTGACTCCTCAGTGGGAATGTATGTACATCACAGAAACAGTCTCTCCTCTTCTCATACAGTGGGGACTCACTCACAAGTTTCTGCTGAAACTGCAGAGCAGGCTGCTGCCCACTGTACTCTTTAAAGTACTCTTTTTTTTCACTTTTATGTTAAGCTCCTGTGTTCCTTCTTGGATAAATGTTCACAGTGCGAATCTCTACACATTATTTTGCTATTTCCAAGTGTGTGAGGTGTGCAAATAAAGCCTCTAATCTGCCATTTTTGAGAAAGGCAAAAAAACAAAAACATTTTATCTTTTGAGTTGAGCTCACAGTATTCTCATATTGATCCCCATAAAATAATAGTGCAAGTAGCTCTGATGCATATGTCACCCACCACCACTGTAACCTTGGTCTTCTCTCAGCTCACATCTATTGCTTTATATGAGTTATTGAATGACCAGCTAAAAGATGTAGGAAAAAACTAAGCTTGGGCTGCTGATGTCAATTCAGAATATGGGACAGTTCTGGAAAGGAATAATGACTGTATTGTAGGCACTGTCTGGAATGTCCTTGAAAAAGTGAGGAGGGAAAATATTTCCTAGTGGGTGGAGCTGAGAGCAATATACTAGGTCATCTACTTTATTTAAAATAAGAAGTGGCCAGTATCTATGGGAGATTGGTTTTAAGATCCCTCCCTACCCACCCCCCACAACAGATACCTAAATCACTAGATACTCAAGTCCCTTATATAAAAAGTGTAGTATTTACATTAACCCATGCACATTGTCCCATATACTTTAATCATCTCTAGATTAGTTATAATACACAATATAATAAAAATACTATGTTTTCATACTATGTTATACTGTATTGTTTATGGAATAATGAAAACAAAAATTTCTGTACATGTTTGATACAGACACAATCATCCTTTCTTTAAAAATATTTTCAGCTGAGCACAGTGACTCACCCCAGTAACTCCAGCAGTTTGGGAGGCTGAAGTGGATGGATCACCTGAGGTTAGGAGTTCAAGGCTAGCCTGACCAACATGGTGAAACCCTGTCTCTACTAAAAATACAAAATTAGCTGGGCATCACCATGACTGTAATCCCAGATACTTGGGAGGCTGAGGCAGGAGAATTGCTTAAACCCAGGAGGTAGAGGTTGCAGTGAGCTGAGATTGTGCCATTGTACTCCAGCCTGGTCAACAAGAGGGAAACTCCATCTCAAAATACACACACACACACACACAATGTGTGTGTGTGTGTCATATATATATATATATATATATATATATATATATATATATATATAAAAGACATTGATATGAAGGGCTGACTGTATATGTATTCATGGGCAATGAAAATGGTCTGGTGAGCTAATTCGGATTGTAGAAACAGCAGGTTCGAATCATGGGAGATAAGAAAGTCTGGAATAAGGAATGTGGATGGATACAAGAATAGTAACTAAATGAGAATATATTTGAATCATATGCTAATGCCTTCCAGAAAGGTTCTTCCACTGAAGAACCACTAAAGAACCAAACAGACAAACTGACTTGTCTGGTTGATTTTAACTAACCTTTAACATGGGCCACCCCAGAACTGGGATGATAAGCAGTTCATCCCAGTTCTGGGGTGGCCCATGAATGGAGGGTAGCATGGGTTCGACACATGTGGTCTTCCCACTTACCAAGACTAATCTAGCTATTGCTGCCTCTGAATGCCAGCAAGAGAAACCGATACTAAGTCTTTTGTGGAGATCCTTCTACCTTGGGAGACCAGTTGCTTATTTCCTCAGGTATAAGTATGGGATTTTATTTCTTGCCCAAAGTGTCAGCCAGAACCCTTATTGATAAACATCAAATCATTATTTAAATACATATTTAGTAATATAACAATGCAGTATGACAAAAGAGGATGAAATTCCATCATTATTTAACTATACATGTATGTATATGGAAAAATCATCCCAAATTGATTACAGTGATGATATGCATAATTGTATTTATCTTGATTTTTCTTTTATTTTTCCCATACACTACAGGCTAATTTTTCTATAAGAAAGTGAAATATTCTATAATAAATGTTATAAATGTAAAACAAATTAATATGATAAAACATTGCTAGTCCCTAGTTGAACAGAGAACCTGTGAATGCCATTAGAATAATTTTGCTACATATCATCTCCTGTAACTACTCGTCTTGTTCTCCAAATAAAGTTCTATTTTTTGTACAGAATCTTCACACTGACCAGACTTATTTCTGTTGCAGCAAGTTGGATGTCATTTTTACATTTTTATCCTAAACTGTAGTTCTGGGTCCATTTAAATGATTATAACTAAGTAAATGAGCAAGGCCAAAGTTTATAGTTTCTTCCTAAATCTTCTTTCACAGAATTGCCACACTATTATATGAAAATTCACATTGCTTAAAAATATAGTTTATATATGTTGACCTTCTCCCTGTCTTTTCACAAAATAAGAGCTGATGAAAAATATAGAATAACTTTATCAATTATATATAAAGTAAGCAGTGGTCCTCAATGTGCCAGCAAGCATATGTCTCTCAGGATAAATAGAATGCCAAATAGCTGTGATTCTCTGTGAATATTATCTAAAGGAATATTCAAAAGTCTCCTTGTGGACAAAATAATATAGAATATGAATTACTTGTTAATTTGTGTTTATTGTTATGAGTGTAGCAAACCAAATCAGAATTTCTGATTTAGCAGCTGACTGACCAAACATGTTTACTAAACTATATCCTATAAGATTCATATTTATTCTTTCTCATATATTATTACAAAGAGATTAATAGCCTGTTTATACCTACAAGTCCAAGCCTCAGCTACAACTCATAGCTAAAATTGTATGCCTTCCATGATTTTACAATCTATCATTTTAATGTTTTTCCTTTCCTTTATTAACTTCCTTTTAAAAATAGAAAATTAAACACACAAAAATCATACTTACATTAAATAGATATAATCATACTTATATTTTAAATTCTGCAAGATTGTGGTGTAAAGATATAGATGGTTTTTATAAGAAGAAAAATGGACAAATTCCCAATTTTTAGGTATATCAGTACTTATTTGACAAATATTTTCTTATCTATATATAGTATATATATTTAATATATTAAGTTATTAATATTAACATAACATATTCTGTTTAAAGTATTTGGTTATTGTATTAGTCCATTCTCAAAATGGTATGAAGAAATACCAGAGACTCAGCAATTTATAAAGGAAAGAGGTTTAATTGACTCACAGTTCTGCATGGCTGTGGAGGCATCAGGAAACTTAAAATCGTGATGGAAGGGGAAGCAAATGCGTCCTTTTTTACATGGCAGCAGCAAAGAGAAGCACTATAAGGGGGTAGGGGGAGGCCTCAATAAAACCATCAGATCTTATGACAACTTATGTATAACCAGAACAGCATGAGCATAACTGCCTGCATGATTCAATTACCTCCCACAAGGTCCTGCCCAGAACATGTGGGGATTATGGTAACTACAATTCATGATGAGATTTGGGTGGAGACAGAGCCAGACCATATCAGTAATGATGTAAAATAAGCATTTCCTCTTTCACATTGATCTGCCTTTTCAGACTGAATTCATAAAGACTGGTTTAATGAAGAGAATCACGAAAATAGAATATAAAGCTAATCATCATTATAAAATATAGTTAAAAGGGCACAATATGTCTATATTTTCAGAGCAATTTAAATCTCAGTCAGTTTTAGAGTCTCCTATCTCTTCAACTGAATACATTTTCTGAGCAGATAATTTGTTTAAGTGTTAAATCATGATCACATCTCCATGTATTGCACAACTGAATTGAGCATCATTTTGCTTACTCAGGAATTTTAACTACCATGTCATTTTCACTTTTATCAATTAATAGCAAGGTGGATGCTTTATAAATTAATAATATCAAATATGTATAAGCCTTGTAAAAAGCACTTGTTGAACTATAGAAGATTTCACCCAGTACTCTTGAGACTTATTGTGTAGGCTAAGAGAAAAGCTTTATCAGCAAATCATAAAATGCTATTCACTCTGTTACTCTTTCAGACAGGATCTGTCTAATTCTGTTTCCAGAGGAACTGCAGTTGAGTTATGAAAGAGTAAAAATAACAGCAATACCACTAATAGAAAGACCATACTCAGACTATTGTGGAATAGGACAAATAAACTTCCAGAGACTGAGGAATTAAACATAGTTTCTGGAGAGGGGAGTTAGCACTGCTTTCTATCTTCTCTCAGCAAAATCCAAAGAGGTGCAGATAATCTAAAAGGTAGACTTAGGTTTAGCTGTAGATAACCAATAAATCCAAAATAACAGTAGCTTAAACAAGAAACATTTACTTTTCTGTTAAACAATAGCTGAGGCAGTGTTTCCAAGGATTATATAGCAGTTGAAGGAGCCTATTTTACTGTGCTGCTGTCCTCACATGTGACTCCTCTTTGTGCTCAGGTAGCTACTCTAACATCAAATACCATGCATCCCTTCCAGCTCACTATAAAAAAAAAACTAGGCCAGCTGTGGTGGCTTACACCTGTAATCCCAGCACTTTGGGAGGCAGAGGTGGGTGGATCACCTGAGGTCAGGAGTTTGAGACCAACTTGGCCAACATGGTGAAATCCCATTTCTACTAAAAATATAGAAATTAGCTGGGCGTGGTGGTGCATGCCTGCAATCCCAGCTGCTTGGAAGGCTGAGGCAGGAGAATCACTTCAACTGAGAGGCAGAGCTTACAGTGAGCCAAGATAGCACCATTGCACTCCAACCTGGACAACAGAGTAAGACTCCGTCTCAAAAGAAAGAAAAACTAGAAGAACAATTTTTTAAAGGATCTTTCTTTATAGAAGCATGTCCCTGTTAAGGAAAATTCCTAGGATTTTCTCTCATCGTTCTAATATGCAGGAGTTTCACTGCTCTCAATGAAGAACAAACGGCAATTTTAGATACAGCCACAGAAATTTTCAAATTGTTGTGATGTCTCTCCTTAAGCCCAAGGTAGTATTAAGGCAGATGTATATGTAATTTCATAGGCAGGATGTGACAGCACAGAGTAAACAGTGGAGGACCTGAAGGAAGGATTTTTTTATGTTAAGCAATTTACAATATCTTAATATTAAGTCAAATGCAATTATGTAATGGAGTAAATTATAATCTTTACATGATAAATGTAAAATGAAAGAAGATTGTAAATAAATTTTACATTTAATTAGCTTAAATTTTTGTCTTTTACTTTTAACTACAGAGGTAATTGTTCTTTTTGCTTTTATGACTACAAACCTAATAATATTTTATAACATAATTTGATAACCATGTAAAGTAGTTCAAATAGAAGAATGGGGAAAGATACTAGAACTCCAAGATGTTAAGATTGTGAGGGGTAGCATACCTGGAGTATCAAGCCTTGTTTTTTGGACAACAACAAAAAAGCTATCTTTTCCTAACTCCACACTGCATCCCCCTTACTGTCTCCCTCATGTGTTTACATAAGCTTTTAAACATATTTGTGGAGCCTTCATTCTATTGTGTTCTGTCTGAAAATATAGTTTATTATTATATTTGAATTTTATTTTTATTGCTGAAAATCAAGATTGAGGAATCTGTGGGGGATCGCTCCCGCGTGAGGCCCCTGGGAAATGGGCCTTACCATACGGTGAGCTTGAGCCTGGACACAGATCCCTGGTTGGGGGAGTGGAGCTGAGGGAAAGCAGGAACCGAGAGAGGGACTATGTTATTCTAAATAATTAAGAGACATTACTTTATGGATATGAGGACTTGGGAGGCATTGTGTCTACTTTCGGCTTCTTATGGTTTATTGCTTGATTGTGTTCATTTTGGACCTGTGTTACTTACTTACCATAACTTACAGGGCGTAACTGTAACTTACTTACCATAGCTTACAGGGCTTGACTGTAATCTACTTACCTTGACCTATTGGGCATAACCTACTTACTGGAAGTAACCTACTTACAGGGCGTAGCCTACTTACTGCGCTTAACTTACTTACTGGGTGTAACTTGCTTACTGTAACTTAAGTATGTTAATCTGGTGTAAACAACTTTAACTTCAAAAAAGTATATAATGAAACACATTGCAAAAATAAAATTGCTGGATGAGCATAGCGCATGTAGCCCTCCAGACCTCGCCTTTTCTGTCTCCTTTTTTTCCGGCGCATGCTCTCTTCCAGGTTTGGGACCCTCTTGCTGGACGAGATTCCCAGGCTTGCGTTCAGTTCATAACAGCTGGCGCCCAACATGGGGCAAGTCAGTTCACAACAGCTGGTGCCCAACGTGGGGCGAGTCAGTTCACAACACAAGATAACTTCAAAAAGCATAAAAGAAGAAATAGGTTGGGTGTGGTGGCTCATGTCTGTAATCTTAGCACTTCGGGAGGCCGAGGTGATCTGGCAGGCAGATCACGAGGTCAGGAATTCCAGACCAGCCTGACCAACATGGTGAGACCCTATCTCTACTAAAAATAGAAAAATTAGCCAGGCATGGGGGCCTGTGCCTGTAATCCCAACTACTCAGGAGGCTGAGGCAGAATTGCTTGAACCCGGGAGGCAGGGGTTGCAGTGAGCCAAGATCACACCACTGCACTCCAGCCTGAGTGACAGAGCAAGATTCCATCTCAAAAAAAAAAAAGAAGAAGAAATAAAAATCAGCCATAATCTAAATCACAGAATAGATATATTCATTTTTACTCTCATCTAAAATTTGGAACATATCATTTTATTCCAAATTTTTCTCCTTCTTTGTAACTTCTATTAAAATATTTGAAATATAATTTCACATTATTTGACAAAATTCGATTTACTAGTTCTGTTGTGTCCATAAAGCTGAATTATAATTTATTTGATGAATGTCCATAGTTTTGCTATTAAAAGCATTATTAAAAATTTATTGTTGCTAATTATATTCAGACATGTCTTTATAAACAATAATTATTTATTAATATTAATTTCTATTAATGAACTTAGGCAAAGTTATGGTTTTTGTAATGATTTTGATGATGGATGAAAAAAAATCAACCCTGTAAAAAATTTCAAGAACTGATTTTTTCAAAAACACAGACCAGTGCCTGTTATGAAGCACTCTAATTACTTACTAAACTTTTAATTTGTTATTTGACAAACTAATATTCTTCTCTTGCTTTAATTGGTATTTATTTGTTAGTATTCTTCATATGCTTTAACTTCTTCCTTTGTTAATTATCAATTAAAATTAATCCGCAGTTCATTTCTGAGATTGTAATTTATTTTATGATTTATATACTAAGACTTTAACATGTTTCTCAGTCAAATTAACTAGTTGAGTGCTCAGAAATGGCAGTTATGTTTATGAGTCTATAAGCATTACAGAATTTGTGAGAAAAAAAACCTATTTTCTTTAATATAAATTACTAAATTGTAACCTGCTTAGGCAAAAGGCATGAACAATTTAAGTATTTTGATGCCTAATGGAAAAAATGACCCTTCAGAAAGCTTTTATTTTATTAATTTATAATTTCTCCAAAGTTGGGACTGTTTGATTGCCATCAATCAATTCTTTATCTGCAGCAAGTCCAGTGCTTTGATCCATCAAAAGTATAAGAGCAGAACCACATTTCATGATGAGAACATGGGAAAAGGCTTCAAATTATACAACTATGAGCACTGAACTGGTCATTGGGCACACTGACTTTCTGTCTTGAAATAAGTTGTTGAATAACTCTATTGATAAAATGAATGGGCTGGATTGTATAACTTCTAAGGTCTCCTTGCACAGCTCAAATTCTATTATGTGTACCTCAGAATATGTTGAAACTATGTTTTTATTTCTTCCATATGGTCTACATAACTTATGATTAACTTGATATAAATATACATACAGTTTACTTCCATAGATACCACTGGATTGAATACACTGAACAAAATCTGGCATTTTATGGACTGTTTAAGAAATAGAATGTTCATGTGTCCAATCTTGGTACAGATTGAAGGCAATCCCTATCAAAATACCAATGACATTCTTCACAAAAATAGAAAAAAAAAATTCTAAAATTCTTATGGAATCACAAAATACCCAGAATAGCCAAAGAACAAAGTGGAGGTGTTATACTAACTGACTTCAAAATATACTACAAAGCTATACTAATCAAAACAGAATGGCACAGGCATATAAACAGACACATAGTCCAATAAGACAGAATAGAGAACACAGAGATAAATCCACACATTTACCACTAACTCATTTTTGCCAAAGGTGCCAAAAGCGTACACTGGGGAAAGGATGGTCTCTTCAATAAATGGTGCTGAGAGAAAAGGATATCCATATGCATAAGAATGAAACTAGACCTCTCTCTCTTACCATATGCAAATATCAAATCAAAGTAGATTAAAGACCTAAATATAGGACATGAAACTATGAAGTTACTATAAGGAAACTTTGTTCTGTACAAAGATTTTTTCAGAAAGGCCTGAAAATTACAAGCAACCAAAGCAAAAATTGATAAATGGGATCACATGAAGCTAAATCAGCTTCTGAAAAGCAAAGGAAACAATCAACAAAATGAAGACACAACTTACAGAATAGGAGAAAATATTTACAAACTATCCATCTGCACAAGGGTTTAATAACCAGAATATATAAGGAACTAAAATAATGCAATACCAAAAAGAAATAATCATTATCATCCAATTAAAAAATAGGCAAAATATCTGACTAGACATCTTAAAAGAACACATACAAGTGGTTAACAGGTATATAAAAATGCTCAACATTAGTATTCATCAGGGAAACTCAAATCAAAATTACAATGATTTATTGTCTCACCTCAGTTAAATTGTCTATTATCAAAAAGAGAGAAAATAACAGATGTTGGCAAGGATGCAGAGCAAGGGGAATGCTTTTACACAGCTAGTGGGAATATATACTGGAACAGTCACTATGAAAAAGAATATGGAGGCTCCTCAAGAAAAGAAAAACAAAACTATTATCTGATCTGGCAATCTCACTGCTGGGTATATATCCAAAAGAAAGGAAATCAGTATCTCAAAGAGGTACCTGCATTCTCATGTTTATTGCAGCACTATTCACAATAGTGAAGATATAGAATCATCCTAAGTGTTCATCAACAGATGAATGGATAAAGGAAATGTGGCATATGTACACAATAAATTATCTAGTCATAAAAAGGACAAAATCCTGCCAATTGTAGCAACATGGATAGAGCTGGAGGACATTTTGTTGAGTCAAATTAAACTAGGCACAGACAAACAAATATTGCATGTTCTCACTCACATGTGGGAGCCAGAAAAAATTGATCTCATTGAGGTAGAGAGTAGAATGGTGGTTACCAGAATCTCAGAAGAATAGGTAGGAGGGAGGATGAGGAGGGTTTTGTTAATGCACACAAATACAGTTCGATAGAAGGAACAGGTCTAGTTTTCCATGGCACAGTAGAGTGACTGTAGTTAACAATAATTTATAGCATATTTCAAAATAGCTAAAATAAAAATCTGGAATGTTCCCAACACAAAAAAAATCATAAATATTTGAGGTAATGGATATCCCAGTTACCTAGATTTGATCATTACATGTTGTATGCACATATCAAAAAGACACACAAACACATACACACACATACTAAATATGTACAATTGTGGTATATCAATAAAACAATTATATTAAAAATAGGATATTACTAATTAATCACAATTTATTTTTTATTTTTGTAGAAAAAAATTCAACAGTCATTCATAGTAAAAACTTTCAGCATGATAAAATCTGATCAACCTGATAGTGTCTACTAAAAATAATAAATCCTGTAAGATCAGAAATGATCAACATTGTATTTACTAGAGATTCTCACCAGTGCAATAAGGCAAGAAGGCTTTAAACATCCACCCTGCTCGGAGGCAGTGCCAGTTCATGACTGTACTGGTCAGCAAAGACCTGTTCAGCTCTATTACCTCTCACCCCTCTCCTCCACTCCAACACTGCAGTGGAACAGAAGTCCCAATTAGCAAATTGGGAATGGAGTGTTTAAATGTATATTATTTATTTTACTTCCTGTGCTGTGCTTTGATACATCCTGATAGAGGTCTCTGAGCTATGACCTCTCCAAGGGTCTAGATCAATGCTTCTCAGACTTTAATTTACATAAAAACAATCTGGTGATCTTGTGAAAATGCAGATTCTGAAATGCTGCCATTTCTAACAAGGTCCTAGATGGTATCTAACTGCTGTTTCTCTGACCACAATTTGAGTAGTAATGTTTTAGAATACTTCAAAAACCTATAACTTTGTAACAAGAATTTACTTTTGGAGTCACCACATCATTCACTGATACAACTAATGTCTTTAATTTTCAGATACAAAATGGATGTATGTAACTTCATTATAATGTAGCTTTTCAATCTAGAAACCAATATTATGTTTGAAATAAAAGACTGCTTTTAGTTATATATTTTTTTAAGTACTACATTGTTTTTGCCTGGGGAAACCCACTCTGTAAATATTCTGCCATCCTTTGTGAGCTGGGGTAGTCCAACCAAAACACACCCACCAGCTTCTATGTATAGTATTTGCTTGGGTCTTACCTACACTGCCCTGCCCAGTTAGCCTAATGAAGAGGGCAGGATAAACCAGTAAATGGTCTATGCTGTTGGTATGGTGTCTGCTGGGATCCATGACACTAATGTTGGCTTTCTTCTTTCCAGACTAGCAAGGAACAATTTTTATATTGGCAAGACATCATTTATCAACAGTTTTCCTCTGTCAGTATGTAGCTCCTACATGGTGGAGTACTTAGAAATTGTAATCCATAGTCCTCTCTTTAGCAAGAGAACCTTTCATTTCTTTTTTACAGGGTCTTAGGAGGACTGGGGGATGCCATTAAGTTCTCTGAGTGGTTCTGCATAATAGCTGCTTATTACTGTAAACTTTGGAGCTTTTAAAAATATAAATACCTGTACCTTATCTTAGACCTAGCTGGTTCCTGGGCATGCAGCTTATTTTAAAGCTCTTTCTGTGGTTCAAATACAAAAGTTTAGACCTCTGGGCTGTAGAGAAAAAAAATCTGCTCTACCTCCCCATCTGGAGCTACAAAGTAGACATTAACCAGACTAACGAGATGTGAAAATGATGGAAGGATTAAAAAGACAGTCTAGGGCGAGGCATGGTGGCTCACACCTGTAACCCCAGCACTTTGGGAGGCCGAGGTAGGCAGATCACCTGAGGTCAGAAGTTTGAGACCAGCCTGGCCTACATGGTGAAATTCTGTCTCTGCTAAAAATCCAAAAATTAGCCAGGAGTGGTGGCACATGCCTGTAGTCCCAACTACTCAGGAGGCTGAGGCAGGAGAATCGCTTGAACCCAGGAGGCATAGATTGTAGTGAGCTGAGATACCACCATTGCACTCCAGCATGGGTGACAGAATGAGACTCTGTCTTCAAAAAAAAAGAAAAAAGACATTTTAGACTCACAAGTGGGACTGCTAGATTTAGCAACTTAAAATATTAGATGCACCGCTTATAATAATTTATTATGATTATGCCCCCTGCAATATTTGGGACTTAACACTACAAAAGTATCCATTGCTTATCTGAATTTTAAATGTACTGGGCCTCCTCTATTTTATCTGACAACCCTACTGACAAGGATAGCCTCAGGATAGCTTGGGAGGAAAATGTAGTTAATAAATTCTTAGGACAGTGTATATGTCATTATATATAATTAAAAAGATATTAATACATTAGCTGAGATTTAATATCAATCCACTAAAAAGGAATAAAAGGATTAATCATTAAAGTTAAGATTCTGGCACTAGTTGCTTGTTGATACTAGTCTGAAAATGGTGAGTTTTTATGTTTTTATGTGTATGGTTTTGTTTTGATTCCTCCTGATAACATAGTTACATCAATGTGAAGCTGAGAGGAGTTACAACCTGGGCTGCTAGCCAGATGCTAACAGAAAATCAGAACTTTGCTTTGACCTTTTAACAGTAACTTGAATCTGCCATGTCAGAATGCAGAGTTACAAACAGTTCTCCCTGACTCCTCACTAATCACCTTCCCAGGTATTCTCATCAGTCAGGAAGACCATCTTGAGCACAGATGGTGACTTGGATGGGTTTGTGACTTAGAACCCACCCTGTTCTCATTTAGTTTATTACTGTAGATATTGTTACTGGGTCATAGCGACCAAATAGAAATTCTTTGATTGTAAATATGGGAGATATGTCAGCACAGAATAACTTATACACCCTGAAAACATCTGCTCTCATCAAACACTGTTAAGGCCCCAGGGAGACCGATCTCCTGGATTATGTCATCGAAACAAAAGATGACTGCATCCAAATGCCATTAAGAATTAAGAGTTGGGCCACTGCCAGCATAGAAGATGAATGCTGCTTTAGAGTTTGGAAAGAATTTGAGTGGCAGAAGCATTTAAATTAGAGAAAAGACAAATTAATTAACGTGTTATTTCTCTCAGCATGAATGCAACTCAGTTCTGCTTAATGAAATATAATCTCCCAGTAGTAGTTCAAAGTATGCCTTTCTGGATATCTTTAACATTTCATCCGATGGTTCCAGAGGTATATATGAAATAAAGTGGGATTCTTCAAAGTTGTAAATGGTAGTTGAGAAATATTTAGCAATATTACATAATTTACATAAATTTGTATGTGTAGACCTAGACACAATGTGGTTTACAGTGGCAAGCACACAGACATCAAACACTAGAATTGCAAAAATATGGTTTTGTAGAATAATTTTTAAATTAAATTAAAAACTCGACTTTAAATGATTTTGATTTATAATTTGATATCTATCACAAATTGTGTTTCGTCTTCTGATTTTTAATGGGTACTATTACATTTTGGAATTTTTTTTAATTTTTTGAAAATTTTTATGAAATTTTTTGATTTTTTCTATTTAATTTTTAGTAATAGATATGTAAATTATATAAACTCTGAATGCAACTATGTTTAACTTCCTAATTGTTTAAAGTAATATTTTCCAATAGAATTTTCTGCCATGATGAAAATATTTTCTATCTGCCCCATCCCTCATAGTAGTAGCTACCAGCTAAATTTGGCTATTTATTTATTTAAATGTGACTGTAGTGACAGAAACTACATTTTATTTTCAATTAATTTTAATTAATTCAAGTTTGACTAGTTATGTGTGATTGGTGGCTAATCACTAGGACAGAATTGCTTTAAAGTATTACTTTCTATTCAACATAAATTATGTAAAAATATTTTACGGTACACTAAACAGTCATTTTGTTGAACTAAAGGCAAGAAAAATTAACTTTATTAAATCACTGTATAATAATTATAGCTCCAGAACTCCCCCCTTTTTTTTCAGAAAACCCAGATATGTGCAAAATAATAATACTCAGTCATCTTTAATATTTTGGTCATTTTGTATTTCACTCACTTAATCCTTAGAAAACAGGTTTGCATGTATTTATTTTTAAATTTTATTGACATGAAAGTATATCAAAGTACTGTGCATGGTTTTGTATTCCATGGTTTCTGGTGGCCACCTGCAATCTGAAAGTATTAAATGGGAAATTCTAGAAACAAACAATTCATAAGTTTTAAATCATGTACCATCTTGAGTAGCATGATGAAATTTTACACTGTCTTGCTCCCACTCATCATGAACACCAATGATAATTCTCTTTGCCCAGTTGATCTAGGCTATCTATGTTACCCACCCATTAGTCATTTGGTAGCCATTTTGGTTATCAGATGGAAAAAGCATAGTATAAACAGCATTTGGTACTATCTGTGGTTTGAGTCATCCTCTGGAAGTCTTGGCACATATCCCTTGTGGGTAAGGGAAGACTATTGCAGAAATAGAAATCATATTTTATTTACTTTATGGCTTTACTTACATCTTTTAAAAATGTAAATACATGGTGTATGGCCTTGCTTTGTCTCTTTTCCCAAGTCTGGAATAAAAGAGTTATAGAGGATTAAGTAGAAGGCCTTACACTGCAAATGGGTAGATTTTCAGTCCAGGTTTGAATATTATTTTAAGAATAATTTATTGAGTATTTAAAAATGGAGCTATGTGATACCATATTTTATGAATAACAATCAGGTAGAGAGTATGAAGGTAAGATTAGAGGAAGACAGGAATAGTTTTTGTGTAATGATAAAGACTCAGTGGTTACAATGTAAATGTGAATTTTAAAAAATGCAAATGCAGCAAAGGCAGAATTTGTTATTTCTTGGAAATAATGTTAGAAACTTAGAAAAACAATTAGACACCTGGCACAGTGGCTCACACTTGTAATCCCAACAATTTGGAAGGCTGAGGTGGTCACATCACCTGATGTCAGGAGTTCAAGACCAGCCTGGCAAACATGGTGAAACTCCGTCTCTACTAAAAATACAAAATTAGCTGGGCACGGTAGCATGCACCTGTATTCCCAGCTACTCAGGAGGCTGAGGCAGGAGAATTACTTGAACCTGGGAGGCAGAGGTTGCAGTGAGCTGAGATCTTGCCATTGCACTCCAGCCTGGGCAACAAAAGTGAAACTCTGTCTCAAAAAAAAAAAAAATGAAAGAAAGAAAGAAAATATATTTAATGACACCATATAGTGTCATTAAATGAGAAAGAAGTAGAATTTTTTAAATTATCACCTGTGGCAAAGGTATGGTATTCATAGAGTCTGTAAATCAAACTCTCAACTCAATTTTCAGTTCTCTGTGAAACTTTAAGCATTTCACTTGAATTTTTTGAGCATTAGTTTGTCATCTGTAATATAAGAACAGTAACAACACATGCCTTAGTGGATGACTATGGGAATCCATGTAGTATGGGTGAAAGTGCTTAGTAGAATCCTAAAAACTATGTAAATCATAATGATAAGTAATCATGTTATATTTTCATGCTAATAATGATAATTACTAACCATGAGTATATAGTTTGTCTTATGTTCAGGTTTCAAATGTTTATTAAAATCATTTATTTGATGATTTAATTTTATTTAGTTAAAAATGCCGAGATCTTTTTGGATCCCAAGTTTGTAACTTCTGAGGATTCCAGAACTAGACAACCATGGCTAGAAGTATGACAAATGTGATTAATTGTTCCAGAAAGAAAAACAAAAAGATTTGAAAAGTTTATCGGGCATTTATAAAGGTTATTATTTCAAGAAATCAGGAGCCATCCCATCATTTCTGTTCATACTCAGTTTAGTTAACTATCTGTCATTCCCTAAATGCTTAGTACCAAATGAATGAGCAGACTAAAAGAGAGAGAGATTTCTGAAGCACATGTTGTTTAGAGCATATCACTGCATATTTCAAGAGGTTTCTAAACTAAAGACTATTTTTAGTTCTCTGCCCTTGAGAAGTTTTATTTATGGGATCAGAATTAGGAAAATGAAAAAAAAATTATGTTGATAATTCCCTATAGATCAACACAAACCCATAGACTCAATATAATCAAACATGCCAAAGAAGAAAATTCAGTAACCAAATACTGGGGTCTAAAGGGTATGCTATTGCCATAATGGTTTATAGACATCACAGAGCTTGTTATGTTTATCTTGTGATTCACTGAGTTAACTACAGTGGCCTTCAGATGATAATTAAAATTATAAGCCCTATTACAGTTACAAGCTCAATTATAGTTACTTCAAAGAGATGTTTTTTAACAGCTTAAGAAAAGTAGTCTGACAGGAATATAAGTCAATAAATTCATATATATACACGTTTTCAATACCTCCCACAACATGTCATTTTAGGTATACCTATATATTTTAATAACCAAGAAAACTCACTAAAAATAAAGTTATTTGATACTGCCATTTTGATGCTAGCTGGCTGTTTTGCCCATTAGTTGACTATAAATCATTCTACTATAAGGACACATGCACACGAATGTTCATTGCAGCACTGTTTACAATAGCAAAGACTGGAACCAACCCAAATGCCCATTGATGATAGACTGGACTGAAAAAATGTGGCACATATACACCATGGAATATTATGCAGCAATCAAGAATGATGAGTTCGTGTCCTTTGCAGGGACATGGATGAATCTGGAGAACATCATTCTCAGCAAACTGACACAAGAACAGAAAATGAAATACCGCATATTCTCACTCATAGGCGGGTGAGGAAAAATGAGAACACATGGACACAGGGAAGGGAGTACTACACATTGGGGTCTGTTGGGAGGAATGGGGAGGGACAGCAGTGGGGGAGCTGGGGAGGGATAGCCTGGGGAGAAATGCCAAATGTGTGAAGGGGAGGAATGCAGCAAAACACACTGCCATGTGTGTACCTATGCAACTATCTTGCATGTTCTGCACATGTACCCTAAAACCTAAAATGCAATAAATAAATAAAATAAAGTTATTAAAGTCACTTTCAATCATTTCAATAATACCTAAAAGCTACTACTTGATGAACTATGAGCAAGATTATGAACTAAGTACTTTCTCTGAAAAAAAGATCATTTAATGCCAGCCAGTAACAACCAAAACTATTGTTTTTCAGACACAGCAAAGAGGAAACCAAGACTGAGGTTTCAGGTCTGTCTAGAGACATGCACAGCTAAAAGTAATAAAAACAGTCCCCCCCAATAATAACAAGTACCTCAGAAATGCAGTGAATATGGAGGTAAATTCTCAGATTTTTGATTATTCCCGATTTCCTGCCTTTCCTTGATTTCACACCACCTTAAGCTGGAGTCCTCTTGTTCCTGAAATCTACCACCCTCCCAGAAAACACTCAAGCCTTCATCCAAAATTACCAGTGAGGCCTCCAAAACGGATCCAAGCATTTTCAAAAATCTCTATGTCAGTAACTACAAGAATTCTGAGACTCCTATCTCATTTTTTATCACCAGGCTACCCATTCATATGCTTTGGGGAGTCTCTAACATTACACCATTATCACCCACATCACCCACCTCCATCTCCCAACACCCTTTCACCCTGTCTCCTGGAAAAATCCCATCTTACCTGAATGTTCTTGTTCTAACTGAAAGCAAACATTCTACTCAAAACACTGCTCCCATGTAGTTTCTCAAGCGTTTTGTCTCTTATCACTAGGCCTGGAAGTAGCATCAATGTCTTCCTTGTTACTCATTGTCACCTGTGGGCAATTATACTAATATTTTTCTCTCCTTGAAAACTTAATTATTAGTGGTAAGTACCACCGATGTATCACCTGCTATTTCTCCTTACTGTTAGCATCCATGCACCACCTGGGTTCCTATTCCTCATTCTTTAACAAATTTAGTCTCCCTCTCCCCTCTCCCCTCTCCCCCCTCCCCCCTCCCCCTCCCCCCTCCCCCCTCTCCCCTCTCCCCCTCCCCTCTCCCCTCTCCCCCTCTCTCTGTCTCTCTTTCTTTCCTTTCTTCAATACTACTTCTTTGATAATTTCTGGTGATTTCTATATCCATATAAATGCACATGTACTTGTCTTTCTCTCTTGTTACTATGGATGAATTCGCTGTGGTCTGGTTACAGCTAATACTTTCCCTAGTGTATAAAACTATCTCTTCATTACTCAGGGTCATTTTTTACTGCAGTTTCTTGACTCCATATTATTCCTTTCTCTCACTCTATAAGATTATTCTAATCACATCCAAATATGCTACATAACCTAAGTCGTGCTATTATAGCATAAAAACAATTTGTTTGCTTTCCCTTATGACACAATTCTACAAAATTGTACTCATTGCTTATACTTCCTTGCCTCTGTTTTGTTTCATGCCATACAGGCTTTTTGGTTGCTACAGCAAAACCTATTTTTGAGAAGATCACAACTGATCTCAGTTTTGCCAAATTGGTCAATTCTCAATTCCTAAATTACCAGACTTCTCAGTAGCATTTGACACCGTTGTTGACACCCTCCTTTGCCAAATTCTTTCTTCACTTCAACGACACTACTCACTCTGGGTTTTCCTTCTGCCTTCTGCCTACTCTTAGTTGCGTTTGCCAATTCTTTTTTATCTTCCTATCCTGTATTTTAGTGTTCAGTCATTAGACCGCTTCTGTCTCTGTTCTAGGTGTCCTCAAATAGACTTGGGCTGATAATTCAAATATTCCCTGATTATCAGGCTCATTTATTTAATTACTCATTTAACATCTGGACTCAAATGTCTAATGAGCATTTCAAACTTAACATGTTGAAAACTGAGTTCTCAATATTACCCTCCTTGGCAGGCCTTTTCTTCCTAAAGTCCCGTTGTCTCTTTCAGAATAAAAGCAAAACTCGACTGGGTACAGTGGCTCACACTCGTAATTCCAGCTCTTCGGAAGGCCAAGGAGGGTAGATAACTTGAGCCTAGAAGTTCAATACCAGCCTGGATAACATAATGAAACCCTGTCTCTACAAAAAAATACAGAAAATTCGCCAGGCATAGTGGTCTGCACCTGTAGTCTGTTAACCAGGAGACTGAGGTGGAAGGATCACTTGAGCCCAAGAAGTCAAGGCTGCAGTGAGCTGAGACCGCACACTGAACTCCTGCCTGGGCAACAGAGTGAGACCCTGTCAAAAACAAACAGACCTCCACCTTATAAGGTTCTACATAATTTGGTCCTCTATGACTCCATGACATTGTATTCTGCTACTCTCTCTTTACTTACTCAAATCCAACCACTGGCCTTGTTAATATATCAAACATTTCAGAAAGGAAAAAGCCTCTAGCATCCAGGCATTGGGCTGACACTCACCAGCAGGCCTCAATGTTATTACAAGTAGATAAGCACATTTGATGCTCATGGTTAGACCATGTCGCTTCTTTTGGGATTTTAGCAGCAAGTATACAAAGTGCCAGGAATGTGGTCAACACTCAACAGATGTTTGTAGAATGAAGGAATTAAATAAACAAATGAATAAATTTATTTAAAATGAAATTGCATAACCTGGATTTTTGTATTCGAACTATAGCACAACCAGGGTATATGCATTGTCCAAATTGGGATAAGCCATACTAGACCTGCCTCAGAATGTTTAACGTAAACTTTTACTAATAATCATTATCTATATAATTTGGCATGCATGAACTTCTAATTTAATTCTTTTTTTTTCCTTTTGAGATAGTCTCATTCTGTCTCCCAGGCTAGAGTGAAATGGCGCGATGTTGGCTCCGCAACCTCCACCTCCTAGGGTTCAAGCAATTTTCCTGCCTCAGCCTCCCAAGTAGTTAGAATTACAGGCACGCACCACCACGTGTGGCTAATTGTGTGTGTGTGTGTGTGTGTGTGTGTGTGTATTTTTAGTAGTGGCGGAGTTTCACCATGTTGGCCAGGCTGGTCTCAAACTCCTGACCTCAAATGATCTGCCTCCCTTGGTCTCCCATAGTGCTGGGATTCTAATTTAATTCTTTAAAATTTCTCCTCAGTGGCTATTTTTCTTCTAGAATTCTCTAGTTAACCACCCACTGGATTTTGTTTTTCTGAGAGTAAGGCAGCTTGATTTAGCTCTAAGGAAATGTTTCTTACAGACTTTGGTTCCCATGTGAAATTGTCTAAAAGAACAAAAGAGTTAAGTGTAGTTTGGATGAGTAAAGGTAAATTTTTTCTCAATGTGATTTCTTCATTCTTCCAAGTTCAAATTGTCAGCTGCTATTAGTTACCTACTTGTAGGATTAACTCTGGAGAGATTAAAGACTGAATATATGCAGTGCTATAATTCTGTTGATAGGTTGAACTCAATTTTACTGTTTTTTTCCTCAGGGCTGTCACATTAGCCTGGTCCTCTGAGTATTTAATGTAATTTTCCATACTTCTCATTTAGGGACATATGTAGGAGAACAATAAAGGATTTGATTGGTATTTATCCTGCCAAGGGAGCCCTGTGAGGGAATACTCCAGGTGGAACATAAGGAGTCATGGTAACAAATGTGTTCTTGCTTATAAATTACCTATAGCTTTTATTTTGTAAATCCATAAAATGTTCTAAATATATATTTTAACATATGAAGACTAACTGATCTACTTAAAGTATTTGAATATTCACATTATCTCACAACATAGCACTTAATAGGGCTAGATTTAAAGGAAGCAAATATGCAATGTTCACTAACTATGCTACAATTAACATTTCTAAGAGTATCTTTAAATGTTTAAATCATTTGTTCACAGGATAAGTTATTTCAATGGCGAGATATTTAGATTTGTATTCTTTTTAATTTATACTTTGTAAGGATATATCATTGTAATAAGTAGAAAATATCTGTAATTATTTTTTTAATATTACATTAAGAAAAAAGGTATATATTTATTTGCCTATATCTAAATATGGCTGCATTGTAGACTTGCTTAAGGGTCTATACTGCAAAGTATAGAATTATTTTTAGTAATTTTTGTTCAAAAGATATACCAAAAAATGCATACCTTGAACTTATCAATTAATGTAGTAATTATCAATTACTACAACTAGGCTTTTCACCTCTGCTACAATCTCTAAAATATCTTACAGTCCGTTTTGTAGCACCTTAGGCATAGATACTTTTTACACCTAGGAGAAGAGAGACAGCCTGAATATTTACAATTTAAAAAGAGTAATAAGGCCATTTTCCTACCAGAATCATTGCAGAAACATTTTGGAAATTAGGCACACTAACTTCCTGAAACACTCCAAATTATCTGCAAATAATGCATGGTAGTAAAGTATACTAAAAAGGAAATAAATAACAAAACAATACATATAACACTTGTTCTTTGAAACAAACATGTTATTTTACCAAGAAGCATTATTTTTTTTCTTTTTTTATTGGGGTACATGTGCAGATCTTGCAGGATTGTTCCATGAGTACACACATGCCATGGTGGTTTGCTGCCTCCATTCCCCCCATCACCTACATCAGGCATTTCTCCCAATGTTTTCCCTCCCCAACCTCCCCAACCCCCACTGTCCCTCCCCTAGCCCCCAATCCTGAACAGACCCAAGTGTGTGATATTCCCCTCCCTGTGCCCATGTGTTCTCATTGTTCAACATCTGCCTGTGAGTGATAACATGCGGTGTTTGATTTTCTGTTCTTGTGTCAGTTTGCTGAAAATTATGGTTTCCATATTTATCCATATTCCTACAAAAAAACATGAACTCATGTTTTTTATGGCTGCATAGTATTCCATGGTGTATGTGTGCCACATTTTCTTTATCCAGTCTATCATGGATGGGCATTTAGGTTGGTTTCAGGTCTTTGCTATTGTAAAGAGTGCCGCAATGAACATACGTGTGCATGTGTCTATGTAATAGAAAAATTTATAATCCTTTAGGTATATACCCAGTAATGGGATTGCTGGGTCAAATGGAATTTCTATTTCTAGATCCTTGAGGAATCGCCACACTGTGTTCCACAATGGGTGAATTAATTTACACTCCCACTAACAGTATAAAAGTGTTCCTATCTCTCCACATCCTCTCCAGCATCTGTTGACTACAGATTTTTTAATGATCACCATTCTAACTGGCGTGAAATGGTATCTCACTGTGGTTTTGATTTGCATTTGTCTAATGACCAGTGAGCATTTTTACATATGTTTATTGGCCTCATAAAGGTCTTCTTTTGAAAAGTTTCTGTCCATACCCTTTGCCAACTTTTGAATGGGTCTGTTTGTTTTTTTCTTGTAAGTCTACTTTAGTTCCTTATAGATTCTGGATATTAGCCCTTTATCAGATGGGTAGACTGCAAAATTCTTTTCCCATTCTGTTGATTGCCGGTTCACCCTAATGATTATTTCTTTTGCTGTACAGAAACTCTTAAGTTTAATTAGATCCCATTTGTCTATCTTGGCTTTTGTTGCCATTGCTTTTGGTGTTTTAGTCATGAAGTCCTTGCCTATGCCTATGTCCTGAATGGTTTGCCTATGTTTTCTTCTAGGGTTTTTATGGTGTTAGGTCTTATTTTATCGACTATTAGGACATTCGACTTATTTTCTTCTAAAAAAAGATTTAGGCAGGGTAAGTAGTTTCAGTTCAAATATAACTATAAAGTAATGAAGGACTACTCTCTTGCCAACTTCTTTTCTTCTGGGCCTTCTATCCATGGCTTACATATCCCCAAACCAGAAAATTACCTAGTTATTTATGTTTACCTTTAAATAGCAATTTTCAGACTTCATATTTCTGGTTGGAACTTTTTCAGAAGGCTTCCTTAGGAGATAATATCAATGTGTGCATAAGATAATCTAATTTTATCACACTTGATTTTCACTCTCCAATATAGTTACCTAAATTACCAAAATTTGGAATCCTTAATATATATAATTGAGATAAGAGCCATTAAGCTTTTTAATGAGAATATTTATAAGACCTTTTGACATTATAAATTTAAAATGGTGAGTAACATTTAGATCCTTAAAAATTAGTTGAATCCCTAAATTCAGTATGCAGTGTCTTAAACAGGCTATTAGATTGTGTTTAAAACATTTTTACTTTAGTGGTATAGTAATCAAAGGCTGGGTATGATGAAAGGGATTGAGCTCTTATGTGTTATGTATTTATTTATATTTCCACATCCATGATTGTATGACTAAGTGCAAAAGAACTGGGATGAGAAATAAAGGTGTTGCAGTGGTGTGGACACCATCAACTGTTTAGATGAGCAAATAAACTTTCTTCCAGAACAAACTTCATAACTAAAGAGAAATTGCTGTTTGCATAATCCAAATTGAGGCACACAAGAGCAATACAGGCAAAGAAAAGAGAAAGTTCAAATAAAATTTAAGATTTAAAGAGTGGAACAAAGGAAGCAGATCTCAGAATATGTGAACCAGGATTCATATTTAATTCATGAAAACAATGGCAGAACAAACCTACTGGTACAAGAACAGATACATAGACCAATGAAACAGAATAGAGAATCCAGAAATAAGACCTGTACATCTGCAACTATCCGATCTTCCAAAAACCTGACAAAAACGATCAATGGGAAAATAATTCCCTGTTTAATAAATGGTTCTGGACTAACTGGCTAGTCATATGCACAAGACTGAACGTGAACCCCTTCCTTACACCATATACAAAAATTAACTCAAGATGGATTAAAGCCAAAAGTATGAAAACCCTGGAAGACAACCTAGGTAATAATGTTCTGGACATAGAAATGGGCAAGGATTTTGTGACAAAGTAGCCAAAAGCAGTTGCAACAAAAACAAAAATTCACAAATGGGATCTAATTAAACTAAAGAGCTTCTGCACAGCAAAACAAACTATCCATAGAGTGAACAGATAACCTACAGAATGGGAGAAAATTTTTGCAAACTATGCATCCAACCAAGATCTGAGATCCAGCATCTATAAGGAACTTAAACAAATTTACAAGAAAAAAAAAGAAACAACTCCATCAAAAAGTAGGCAAAGAATATGAACAGACACTTTACAAAAGAAGATATACGTGCAGCTAACAATCATATGAAAAAAGCTCAACATATCTGATTATTTGAAAAATGCAAATCAAAACCACAATGAGATACCATCTCATACCAGTCAAAAGAGCTATTATTAAAAAGTAAAAATAAATAAATAACAGTAACAGATTTTGGTAAGGTTGTGGAGAAAAAGGAACACTTACACACTGTTGGTGGGACTGCAAATTCAGCCATTGTGAAAGACAGTGTGGCTACTCTTCAAAAACCTAAAAACAGAAATACCATTCAACCCACCAATCCCATTACTGGGTTTATACCCAAAGGAATATAAATAGTTATCTTTTAAAGTCACATGTGCATGTATCCTTATTGCAGCAGTATTCACAAGAGCAAAGATATGGAATCAAACTAAATGCTCATCAATGGTAGACTGGATAAAGAAAATGTGGTACATATACACCATGGAATACTATGTAGCCATAAAAAATGAGATCATGTTCTTTGCAGGGATATGGATGGAGCTGGAGGTCATTATCTTTAGCAAACTAATGCAGAATGTTCACACATATAAGTGGGAGCTAAATGATGAAAACACATGGAAACATAGAGGAGAACAGCAGATACTTGGGCCTATTGGAGGGTGGAGGGTGGGAGGAGGAAGAGGATGAGGAAGGATTACTAACAGGTACTAGGCTTAATACATGGGTGATAAAATAATCATACAACAAAACCATGTGACACAAGTTTATCTATGTAACAAACCTGCATTTGTACCCCTGAAGTTAAAATAAAAGTTAAAAAAAAAAAGGAAAAATAAGGAACAGCCAACTCTAGATTGATGATGTTAGAAGAGCTATTCCGGCCAATTTACTCTCCTGAAAGTACAAGATAAGAGACTTCATTCTAAAACAAGAAACAAAACAAAATGGATCCTCATAAAAAGCCAATACAAAATTACCTTAACAGATAAAAGATAATGAGGAACACAGTAATGAATTCACTATGGATACTTAAAGCACAACGAAAATGCATGGCCACAGGCCAGGCACGGTGACTCATACCTGTAATCCCAGCACTTTGGGTGGCCGAGCCAGGTAGATCACCTGAGATGAGGAGTTCCAGACCAGCCTGGCCAAAGTGGCGAAAACCCGTCTCTACTAAAAATACAAAAATTAGCTGTGCTTGGTGGTAAATGCCTGTAATCCCAGCTATTCAGGAGGCTGAGGCAGGAGAATCGCTTGAACCTGGGAGGCAGAGGTTACAGTGAGCCAAGACCATGCCACTGCACTCCATTCAGCCTGGGCAACAAGGGCAAAAGTCCATCAGAGAAAGAAAGAAAAAGAGAAAGAGAGAGAGAGAGAGAATAAAAGAAAGAAAGAGAAGATGCATAGCCACAAACTAGATTTTTAAAAATTACCTTATATTTCACTCTAAAAGTAATTAATATAATAATAATAGCTGTGAACGAACAACATGAATTAGAATCAGAATAACTCAGTACTGAGACTGAAGAAAAGGAATATTTGACAAAAGAACCAGTAAGACTCCAGAAACAATCATAAAGGAAAAATATTTTAGACATACAACTAAACTAGAATGAAGAGCAAATGAACACAAAGAATATTGCCTAATGGAAAATTGTAAATAAAAATAATGGACCTTTTATCAGAAAGAAACAAAAAAGGAACAAAGAAGGATTGAGAGAAACATGGCAGAAATGGAGGCTATGTGATGAGGAGCCAACACATGTGTATGCCCCCTTACTCCCCAAGTAAAACAATTAAAGCAAACAAAAACTTTCATCCATTATGCAAGAAGTATTTTCTGAAATATTTTTAAAAAGCACCAAAACTCTAGGACACACCACATACTTGGAAAAAAATCAACCAAAGCTATCAACACTGAGACATATTTTAGTAAAACTATTGGACTATAAGAAAAATTTCAAAAAGGAATTTCACACAAAAATTCAGCCATATGACTTTGAAAATTCAAAGGAAAGATAGACTGTTACCAGGTTTTTCCAACAGTAATATACCATACAAGAAAGCAATGGAGATGCCTAGGATTATATTTTGATAAAGAAAAGGAGAGCAAAATATTCTACATGTGACCAATAAATATTTAAGTGTTAAGTCCAGAGGCAATCTTTTGAACATGCAAATATTTTTTACCATGGGATTTTATCTAGTAGCATACCAGAGAATAAACTTTACATACCCCAAATGACTAGAGAGATATTGACTTAAATCTTGGTAGTGAGAATCAAGTGTTACCTATACTGAAAATCATAGGATAGTTCTAAGGATTCAATAAAAATACAGATAAGCTCAAGTATGAAAAATGGAGAGAATGGAGAGAGTACATGAAAAATAGAATAAATTTGCAGGTTGTTTATGTGTTATACTAAGGAAAAATTAATTTATTTGATATCAGATACTAAGAGAAATGGAGGAGATGAAGAAGCAGCTAATTAACATAGTTGGGAACCAATAAATAGAAGCAAAGTAAGGAAGGGACTAAGGAGATTATGTAAATGTATTAATATAAAGATAACAATTATTTTTAAAAATCCAAAGCTTTCTAGATTCCAAAAGATACGGCAGAGAGAGAGACAGAGATCAATAAATGTAAATGAATTGAATTCATCTATTAAACATATATGTGTTTTTACATTGTTCAACAATGTTAAATTCAATAATATGCTGTATACAACAGACAAACTTAAAGCAAAGAAATTAAGAAAAATAAAAAATTAAAATATAGACAAAAAGAATACAGAAATCAGAAAAATGTCTCTAAATTTTCAGTTTTCCTTTAAACATTTAGGTTACATAATGCCATATAAGAAAACCTAAAACTTTTGTAGGAAAATACATTAAAACAAGAAAGGAAAGAAGCAACTAGAAATTTAAAATATCATGGAAAGGAATAACACAAGAGGCTTATTTTAGAAATATTTCTTTGAAAATAGATTTTTCTGTCTGATACACATGTAACAAACTGCAAACACATCAGTAGAATTCAACCATTGTCGAGAAATAATGTGTTTCTCCTAATCGTAGTGTCTTAACAATACCACACATACTGTCTTTCATCAGAACATTTTTGAGAAGGCTTAAGAATTATAACAACCTATTCTCATTAACCTATTATTCTGTAATTAAATCAAAGTCTTTCCTTAAATCTCCTTCGATTAACCAGATTATTTCATCTGCATGATAATTCTTATTTCAATGAGAGTATTTAAAAATTTTCAAGATGCCTAAAGTGATGCTCTGTTTTATAACATGCCAAGGCTTCTTGTCTTATAAAGTTCCTCATCATTGTTCTCATTTTCCTGTACCATTAATTTTCTTTCCCTCTAGGTTTAGCCTTGGTTTAACTTCACCTCCTCTGCTTTTTTTTTTTAATCATCAGCAGCGATTTATCCAACCAAAGTTAGCTGAGCTCTTTGAAAACTTTTCTGTTACTCACTAGCTGTTTTCAGCAGATGGCACTGTTATTTAGGCTAAACAATTTGTCAACAGGGCAAGGTAATTATTCTTATAAGATTGTTTTTCTAGAACAATAGTATGTCTGTGTATGTAAAATTAACATTGACTTATGCTAAAAAAGGAAACTGAAAGAAATTCCCCATGAAGCACAGCTACACTAAACTTATAAAACACTTTTAAAATATCACACAATACCCAAGTGAAATTAAATGATCAATTGCCATTTTTTGCATTCTTATTTTTGCCAAATGCAACTTAATAATCAAACACTTTTAAAGGTATCTATGAATCAGGGTAACTTTGGCGCAAGTGTTAAAAACCAAATGCTCTCTCTTGCTACTGCAAAGCTCAGGTGATCACTAAATTGGTCTTATCTAATTTATATGATGAAATGTTTTTCACATAACTAATTCATATACATTGATAACAGAGGCCAGGGCACTATTGAAGTTAAGATTGTAAGAGGTGCATGGTAAAGAGTGTTTTAATACCAAGCCAATCACTTATTAGCAAAATGAAATTAAGCATTTGTGGGTCTCAGCTTTATTTGTAAAATATGAATAATAATACTAAAAATGCAGGGTTATAGGAATAAGAAATAATGTGCATAATTATTATCTACCCACTAGCTCAAATAAGCAAAAAAAAAATACCAAAAAAAAATTGAAGGAAGATCAAAAGAAATATTTTCTTTTCTAACAAAAGAAGTGTTTTTCATACACACTTCAATGTCTACATTGCCACATTGCATGGAAGAACACCATTGGTGGCCTTGTAAGTTTCCCTTAGCTGATTCCAGCTCCAGCTAAGCCAGGAGGTCATACTACTTTTGGTACTTCCTAAGGGGAGGCTATTCAGAACCAGAGAATCCAATTTCATACGTATACTATGATCATCATGGAATGGTCTCAAGGACTTTGAACTATGCTCTTATAGCTATATTTTTGTAAAGCTAAATATATCAGGTCTTTCCTATCACCTCACTGTACAGATCCTAAATACAGACAGCTTATATGTTCGACCTCAGCCACTAATAGATAATACCCAGCATTTGTTAATTTCCATCTCCCAAATTAAAACAAACAAATCTGTCCATAAAATCTTTAGTGCCCAATATGATATTTACTGAATTTTATGTTTCCCAGAAGAATATTGAAAGCAGCCTTAATATTCCATTCACAGCACTGCATTCCAACTCACCCCTCCACATCACATCCAATTACAAGTTTTGAAAACCTGGAGCATCCTTTGTTTACAGATTGGGTTCTCCTAGAAAGGATTCTCACATTAGCTGCATTAAAATATATCTCCCTTCCAAGTGCATAGAAAATATGTTTTTCAGATTCCTTAAAGATGATCCATATGATACCAGATTATGGTAAACAGCACATATACCCTGGAAATTGAGGTATTCCCATAAAGCAGAGAATAGGGTTCGTTGGAAAAAACTTCCTGAAGAAACAGAGACATCCTGTCCAGTGAGAAGTATGTTTAAAATCCTTTTCCCTAGAGATGGTGAGTTGTTTGAGAATTCCTGAGCAGTGGTGTTCAGCGACAAGGAGTATCAGCTTACCACTGAGGAGGCCTATGCAATGGCCTGGGGTACCTTCCATATCTTATGGGATACAGAAAGGTGGGTAAAAAATAAATGAGGACGTTGTCAACAATATGAACATTAGAGAACCTTGTCTTACTCAGAGCTTTGAGGTTTTTAAATTTTTTTTAATTTTTGTGGGTACATTGTAGGTGTGTATATTTATGAAGTATATGAGATGTTTTGACATAGGCATGCATTGTGAAATAAGCACATTGTGAAGAAAGGGATATCCATCCTCTCGAGCATTTATCCATTAACATTTTGAAAAAAAAAAAACAATCACCATCTCAATAGTTAAGGAAAGAATTCAGGCAGCTTCATTTTAAAGATGATCTTTAGGTGATTCTGGCATAAACTTTAGCTGTAAACTCTCAAGAAGATGTACAAATGCAAAACAAAGCCGTAAATATGGCTGCCATAATACAGGTGAGGTAAGCACAAGGTCAGGGTTCTTGCTATTTAGAGGTGAAAATATGTGTAAACTTTATAGACCAATAATTAAGATTACTATTATGTTAACTTAATTTTTAAGAATCTGTATTAACTGTCATGATTTTAGATATTTCCAAGAATGTTGGAATAAGAGCATATGACAAAAAATATTCTATGAAAGAAATTATCAATTGCATGGCTGCCACCTATGTAAGACTCTAACAACTTAATAGAATCCTTCCACCAATACACAAATGGCAGTCCATGATTTTTAGCTTCATTCCAGCTGGTCCTCAGGGTCATCTTCCAGTATGCTACTGTTCTTAACAGATGAGTAGATGAAGAGGCTATTTCTCTAAAACAAAACATAAATACTGATGCTGTTTTTCTTTTTTTTTCCTTTTTTTTAATTGCATTTTAGGTTTTGGGGTACATGTGAAGAACAGGCAAGATTGTTTTATAGGCACACACATGGCAGTGTGATTTGCTGCCTTCCTCCCCATCACCTATATCTGGCATTTCTCCCCATGCTATCTCTCCCCAACTCCCCAACCCTTGATGTCCTTCCCCTATTTCCCTCCAACAGCCCCTCGTGTGTGATACTCCCCTCCCTGTGTCCATGTGTTCTCATTGTTCAACACCCGCCTATGAGTGTTTGATTTTCTGTTCTTGTGTCAGTTTGCTGAGAATGATGGTTTTTGATCTTTTATGGAATTGGATTTGTTTTGTGATTCAGTAGCCCTTACTTCTTTATCAAGAAAATTTTTTCTCCATGCTACATATACCATACGAATACTCTTAGTAGTGGCAGGGTTGGGCCAAAATATACTACAAACCTTTCTAAAGAAGGTGAAATAAAACTATTGAATAAAAAAGTAATGAAATTTGATCTCAAACCAAGACCAAATCTATATTTTTGATGCTACCCTCAAAAGGAATATTTTAGTAATTTCAAATGAAAATAATTAAACATATTGACCTTCTATGGATCGTAAATTTCATTCTAACACATCAATCCTAAACATAAGATATGTTTTATGCCCATACAGGACATCCTTGAAACCTTCTCAGGGAGTCTGCAAACAAAGCTGTTTTCATCATAGTTATGAGTCATCATTTGTCTATTTTCATTCTTATTCTCTCACAATTGTTACAGTTGAGTTTTCCAGAGTTTCTATGACATATGACATTGTAACAGACATAGACATACATATGCACAATGAACTGCCTTCTATTAAGCCAGATATTTAAAAGATTTGCAAAAGTATGAAAGTGATGTCACATTTTTAACTAGTTTTATTATGGAAAAATTATTTTTTAAATACAATTATGATATTATTAATATGTTAGTTATATCAAATGTAATGGGTTTAGTAAAAAATATATATTCTATATTATTTTCAGTTTTCATATCTAATACAGTAAATATTGATAAGCTAATCTACTTAAACAGAAGCCTTTTGAGATCCTCTAGAATTTTTAAGGGTTTAAATGAGTCCCCTGAAATGGGAGAGTTTGAGTACTGCTTATTTAAATACATGAATATTTCCATCTGTTTTTTATCTTAAAAACTTTGACCTAACAAGTGATATGACAGTCCAAGGATTTTGACCTTCTTTTAAAAAAATACACAAATATTTAATTCTATTACTTTCAGAATATGCCTTAGAAGATCTAATCTAAGGTGAAAGTAGAGATTACAGTTAGTTCAATTAGCAGGAACATGCTTGGTAATTTCAATATCAGATGAAATGCTGAGAAATAGCACTAAGACATAAAGAATAGAAGCATTGCTGTCAGAAGAAGCATTATGTATTTACTTAACACGCTTAGGCATTTTCTTTAGAATATCACAACAATTCAAAATATGTAAATATTTTTAAATGTTTCTAATAATAATCATTTTAACCTTAATATTTTATTTTATTTCACTTTTTGAGACAGGATTTTGCTCTGTTGCCCAGGCTGAAGTACAGTGGTGTGATCACAGCTCACTGCAGCTTTGACCACCTGTGCTCAAGCCATTTTCTCACCTCAGCCTCCCAGGTAGCTGGGATCAAAGGCATGTGCCACCATACTCAACTAATTTTTTTTTGTAGAGACAGGATCTTGTTATGTTGCCAGGGCTGGTCATGAACTCCTGGCCTCAGACAATCCTCCCACCTTGGCCTACCAAAGTGATGGGATTACAGACATGAGCCACCACGCCTGGGTAATCTTAATATTTTTAAAACATAATTATAAAAGAATCTCATCTCAAAAGTATTTTTTTGCACGTGCTTCTCACTTGAGACACTAAATGACAACTACAAAGCAACTTACCAAAAGTTATTTCATAGGATAGTCAAATAAAAGCATCATCACTGCTGTTACATAATTGCAATGTGCTTCTCTTTCTTTTTAAAAAGAATTCTTTGGGAACTCAGAATAAAGCTAATTTTTGCCACCAAGCTCTGACAAGACATCTAAATCTTACTCTGAAATTGCTGGTTCAGCGTTGGACTACTTCAGAAAAAAAAAAAAAAAAATCTGCCAATCAAGTTAAAATGTGTGGTGGCCTGTCAATCCTTGTCCAGATGCAATTAGAAGAAAATGACCTACAGCATTTCCATTTGTACAGCGAGAATTTAAAGGCCTGTCACAAAAGGTGGAAGGCTATTTCATTAAGCCTTCACTGACAGAGAAAGGAGACCCGCTTGATTGGAGTTCAGCCCATAAATAATGTTGTTCTGGAAGGAAACAGTGGTAATTGTGCCCTAGGACTAAAAAGGAATTAGGGCAGACATACTAAATATAAAGAAACAGGCCTACATTATAACAATTTGCTTTACATCGCTTTTGTTTGTTTGTTTTTAAAATAACATTTTGGTAGGCCTCCCAGACAGTTTTAACTTTTGGCATGTGCATGAGGTTAGGTATTTTAGGGTTATGGTAAAATAAAGTTAACATAATTGTTTGGAAAGTAAAAATCTTGTTTATCTTGTATATTCTTTTTTTTTTTTACTGTACTTTAGGTTCTGGGGTACATGTGCAGATCATGCAAGACTGTTGCATAGGTACATACATGGCAAGGTCAAGGTGGTTTTCTACCTTCATTCTTCCATCACCTATATCTGGTATATTTTGATAGAGATAGGGGATTTAGTATGTTCCATACATTACTGGTGAAAGCAGACTGGTGCCATACAACCTAGTAATCTAAGTACATTGGTTCCATAAATACAGCAGTTCTACTAGAATATGAACAGGCACAATGACCTCCCACTGAGTTCTTATTTGTGGGGTATTGGAATTGATAGAAGTTAGAGATAATGTGGTAATATGGTTGTCCGTAGCTGGAAGAGTAGATAGAAAAAACTAGCCATTGCATACCAGTGAGTACTTTGCAATGTCATAACTACATGGCTGGAACCTAAAACATAGTACTTAACTCCGGGAAGGTGTTGGTGAAGAACTGCTTGAACCATACCCTAAAACACTGACAGAGTGAGATCAGGTAAAAATTGAAAAGAAGAAAAACTGACAAGGATGAAAACAAATGAGAGGCACCTCAAAAGATAATTATTTGAATTTCAGAGAATCAAAGAAATATCTATGAGAAAAATCAATAAAGCCCTGAAATTATTTTCCCAAAATCACTCCACGATCAAGCTGTGGATACCAGCAGGGGGAAAAATAACTCATGCCTATAGGGGGTTGGAGGAATCAATGCTTGATTTACATAATTTTGTTCTAATATATGATGGCAACTTAATATTTTTAAGTATTAGCTGAACTTAATTTTGAGTCTATTTAAGGATGATAACCTAAATGAGTTTTTGTTTAAATCATTTAATATACATTTT
The DNA here is from genome assembly GCF_049354715.1 of Callithrix jacchus. Lineage (NCBI taxonomy): Eukaryota > Metazoa > Chordata > Mammalia > Primates > Cebidae > Callithrix > Callithrix jacchus. Next base: position 27,523,577 of record NC_133524.1, read on the forward strand.
AGTCTATATTTCAATAAAATTTATTTTTTGTAGACTTTTTCTACTTCTGATTATCCTAGAATACTAATGAACACCTATACTCCTCCTAAAATCCATTATTCTACTCCTCCTGTTAAAGGTGTCTCTGTTTCTTCCACCTTGACAGGTGTTTCCCTGCTACTACCTCCTCAGGACCTCAACACTATTCTCCCTTTTTCTCTAGTGTAAAAATGCCTTCTGTTTCTTTTAAAGAGAGACTCAAAGCAGAGCTTTGTGAGGCCCTGTGAATACAGATCTTCCTTCTAACCTCAGCCATACCCTTATTAGAGTTCACAGCCATGCTAGGAAGCATTCTAAGTAGGAGATGGGGGCAGGGGCAGACTTAGTATACAAACATCAATCTCTTAATTCTGGGTACCAACTCCTGTCTTTCATATATTTACCTCTGTGTTCTCACTCCAGTAATTTTTCTTGCAACTGATATATTGAATATATTAACCCAATCACATTCCAGCGTTCTTCACCATTTTACACACTTATTTTTACCACTTACTCAAATTACTTGCCTATTAAAAAACTAAGTACCTCCAAACACTTTGATTCTTATTAACCTCTGTTGCACTCAATAGACAAAATTCTCACCTTATTTTAATTCATCTCTTGCCAAATCATATTTGTCCTCAAGCTGTTATATAAGACAGAGAAACTAACCAATATGATCTAATCAATCCCACTTTAATTGTGTGAGCATAATCCCAAGGAATCTCTGTAATTTCTGGTAAACCTACTACACCATTGGACAAATTACTTTCTCACTCTTTGAGAGTATTATTTTATGCTTTGTCTCTCAACTAGATATCAACATCTTTTATGCCCTATTCTCTATATATCCATTGAGTTAACTTCTCAACAAAATAAAAAAATAAATCATGGGAATATCTTCCTTTTTTATTTCTACTATCAGATATACAAACCTACCTTGTCTGTACACACATGGTCTCCATTTTCTCCTGTTAAAACAGTTGGCCTATGTGAGGTGCTCAGATATGAAGTGAACTCTTCCATTGGCACAGTGAGTTCTACTATCTTCTATGTATTTAAGAGGGTTTCCTTCCTCTCTCTCTCTCATACGTGACTTACCCTTACTTTCTACCAGACCATTTCCATCATCACATAGACATGCTGTCATTCTCCCCATGTTGATAAAAGAAAAATTAGAAATGGACTTTCCTTAGCTATTAATTTCCCTATTTTTGTGATTCCCTTTTTCATAGCAAAAATACTTAAATAATATGTAGACACTACTATTTTTAACTGTACTCATTTCAGAAGCTCTCCCAGCCCTTCGCTAAACATTAACATAGCAAAGTTCTATTTAAAACTGCATTAGCATCAGTAGTGTTTCTGTATGCTAGTAGTAAACTATTTGTAAAATAAATCAATAAAACAACTCTGTTTACAATAGCTACAAAAGATATCTAGAAATAAAGATTTCTACACTGAAAATTAGAAAAATTTGATGAAAACAATTGAAGACGATGCAACTAAGTGGAACAATAACCCATTTTAGGAATTGAAAAATAAACATTATTAAAATGTCCATACTACCCAATGCAATCTACATATTTGGTTCATGCCCTAGTGAAATATCAATGATATCCTACACATAAACAGAAAAATATCCTAAAATTCATATGGAAACACAAAGGAACCCAAATAGCCAAGACAACCCTGAGCAAAAAGAACAAAGCTGGAGGCATTACATTACCTGACTGTAAGATATACTACAAAGCTATAAGAATCAAAACTGCATGGTACTGGCATAAAAACAGACATATAGACCAATGAAACAGAAAGAGACCCAGAAATAAATTCATGTACCTACAGCCAACTGATTTTCAATAAAGGTATCAAAAACATATATTGCCAAAAAGAGTCTTTTTAATAAATGGGGCTGGGAAAATTTATATTTACATGCAGAGTAATCCTATTTGAACCTTATTTCACTCCATATACAAAAATCAACTAGAAATAGATTAAATACATATATGTAAACCCTGAAACTGTAAAGCACTTGAAGAAAACATAGAGGTATGCTCCATGACATTAATCTGGACAATTATTTTTTGGAAATGACCCCAAAAGCACAGGCAGCAAAGGAAAAACAGACAAATAGGATTACATCAAATTAAAAAGTTTCTGCACATCCAAGGAAACAATCAACAGAATAAAGAGACAACCTACAGAATGGCAGAAAACATTTACAAACTACTTTTCTCAAAACGTGTTAATATCCAGAATATATATTAACAGCAAAAAAAATTCAAATAACCCAACTATAAAATGGAAAAAGAATCTTAATAGAGACTTCTTAAAAGAAGACAAATGGCCAAAATGTATATGAAAATATTTTAATGTCAGTAATCAAGACCACAATGAGATACCACCTTTTTCTAGTACTTAGAATGGTTACTATAAAAAGATGAAAGAAAACAAGTGTTGATAAAGATATGGACAAAAGGTGAAAGTTACATACTGCTGGTAGGATTTTCAGTTCATACAGCTACTATATAAAACAGTATGGAGGTTCCTGAAAATATTAAAAATAAAACTATCATGTGATCCAGCAATCCCATTACCAGGCACATTTTCAAAGGAAATGAAATCAGTATGCTGAAGATATATCAGCACTCCCAGGTTTATTGCAACACTACTTACGAAAAGCCAAGATATGAAAGCAAACTAATCATCCAACACTGGATGAATAAAGAAAATGTGGGATATATAGACAAGAGAACACTATTCAGCCATAACAAAAAGAATGAAATCCTGTCACTGGAGACAACATGAATGAACCTGGAAGACATCATGTGAAGTGAAATAAGCCAGACACAGAAAGACGCATACTGCATGTTCTCACTCATATGTGAAATGTTTTAAAAAATAAAAAATATAATATATATTATAAAAGCAAAGAACAGAATAGTGGTTACCAGCCCTGGGGAAGGAAAAAGGGTGAGGAGGATGGGGAAAGGTTGCCCAACAGGTACAAAGTAACCATCAGATGGGTGGAATGAGTTCTCCTGTTTTATTGTATAGTAAAATAATTATGGTCAACAGTAAAGTATTATATATTACAAAATAACTAGAAGTGAAGCTTTCAAATATTGTCATCACAAACAAATAATAAATGCATCATGAGATGGATACACTAGCTATCCAAATTGGATCATTATACAACTTGAATATGTACCAAAATATCAAATTACTTGCCTATTAAAAAACTAAGTACTTCCAAACACTTTGATTCTTTTTAACCTCCGCTGCACTCACTAGACAAAATGTACCCCATAAAAATGTACAACTATAATGTGTCAATTAAATATTAAAATAGATTTAAAATAAAAAATCTATATTATAAACTTCTAGCTCTGACAGAGTAGCTTGCATAAGTTTAACTCTTCTACTAAGAACAAATAGAAAATGTTAATAAAGAAACATCTATTTGAAAAAAATCAGAGAACTACCAGGGCAGCCAGGATGTGACATCCAATATCCAAGAGAGAATGGAAGTGCATTGCTATTTCCCTTCAGGCATGTGAAAACTGCTAAGCAACACATGAAAAGGAGATTGGAGTGGACTGGAGCATTACAAATGTGCTTACATCTAAAACTTATGATGATATTTGAGAAAAATGAAATCCACTGGTCACTTTTGAAGGATGCTAAGGAACCAAGTCATTATTTTGAAGCTACTAAAGAGAGACTTAAGCATGTTTCCTGCTTCTTTTATAAACTATTGTTTAGGGTAACAAAACAGGCAATAAAAGGAAAATTATCTATATAGATCCTACACAAATGGTGGCAGGTAAACAGAGTTCAGTTGCCTAAAGAAGACTCATAGGACCCAAAATGGTACTCTTTACACAGCTCTAATTTAAAAGAGAAGTATGATATGTTGTATTAAATCATTAAAGTCAGTATGTAACCAAGTCCAAGCTCGTCCCACTTACTGTATGACAGCCAATAAGTCACAAGCCAACATGTTGGGTCAAGGAAGGTGACTTTATCTGGGAAGCCAGCAAACTGAGTAAGTGGCAGACTAGTGTCCTAAAGAACATCTTAAGTTAGTATGAACTTCTGTCTCCTTCTTATGTTAATTAATGGAAGGGGGATGAGGGAGGGGTTGAGATCAAGAAGTGACCAATGACCAGAAACATCAGGACACCAGCAAGGGTCAAGGGAGGTTGTGAAACTTCTTCATTCTTTGAATGACACAAATCAGGTCACAATATTCCTATAAATCTTTAACATAACACTGTTACTTGTGTGTATACTTTCTTATTTCCTCAGAGGTTAATTTCAGGAAAGGAAGTGTTGTCATCCTTTTTTTCTTTAAAGTTTAGCTATAAACTAAATTCCTCCTATAATTAGCTGGTCTACTTGCAGAGATAAGTAGCATCTTTTAACCTAAAGGATATTACTGCAGGGAGTGTGGGACAAAATGGAGCCAATCATGCTAAGCCTCCCTCCACTGCTGCAAGTGTCTGCAAAAACACTGAAAGCTTTCTCAAAGCAAGTAAGTTCAAAGAAGCCAGGCACCACATTATTTATGAAGTGGTCTTATAAAAAAAAATCCTGATTCTGATCTAAGCTGTCTTAATCTAACAAGCAGCTTTCGAGAATGCAGAAGACAAAGGAACGTGTTAAATAACACTATGTGGGTACAATTAGACAAAGACATCTTGTGGAAAACTGCAGGATAAAAGGACTCATTTTCTTCAACAACAATTTGAAAGCAAAAAATGGGCTACAGAGTAAATACATTTAAGAGCATATCAACCAATTGCAACTTGTGGATGTTATTTTGATTCTGGTTCAAATAAAATAACTGTTAGAGTCGTATACAAAAATAGAAGAAATTCAAACACAATATATATTTAATTACTTTTTAAAAGTAGGTGTTATTCTTAAAAGAAACATGGAATAATGGTACAGCAGCTACATATTTTCAAACAACTTTATATTTTAAAGATACTGCCTTAGAATGTTAAGATTAAATGATATAAAGCACACTTCCCAGCACAAAATCAGCACTCCATAGATGACAATTATTATGTTTTTAAGGTCAGAGAATACAATAACCTCCAAAATCCTTTCTACTTTATTAAAATTTCTTAAATCATGCTACTTAAGGAAAAATAAAAGGAAGTTTTAAATGTGTGCTAGACTGATGGTCAGAACTTCATCTGGATAGTAGCAATAACAGACCTACACCTACCTAACATCCATATAGCTCACTTACTCAGATTTAAATTGAAAAAAGCAACCATTTTTTACTTGTTCAACAATTTAACAAATCATTTTTTCTTCCTATATTCAGAGTACAATTATGTAGACTCTTTTTTTTAATTGCATTTTAGGTTTTGGGGTACATGTGAAGAACATGCAAGATTGTTGCATAGGTACACACATGGCAGTGTGATTTGCTGCCTTCCTCCCCTTCACCTATATCTGGCATTTCTCCACATGCTATGTCTTCCCAACTCCCCACCCCCTGCTGTCCCTCTCCTATTCCCCCCAACAGACCCCAGTGTGTAGTGCTTCCCTCCCTGTGTCCATGTGTTCTCATTGCTCAGTACCTACCTATGAGTGAGAACATGCGGTGTTTCATTTTCTGTTCTTGTGTCAGTTTGCTGAGAATGATGGTCTCCAGGTTCATCCATGCCCCTACAAAGGACATGAACTCATCGTTTTTGATGGCTGCATAATATATTTTGAGGAATTCTACTTCATTTATTTTTGTTGTCCTTTGCCTACAGCAGAACATTTAGCATGAACTGAGTTACTATTACTCTTATAAAAACCCATAGAATAATATGTGTCTTCATGCAAAGCTAATCATTTTTATATGAGAGAAATAATCCTTGTAAAGAAAAAATATTCATATATCTATCTTATGTGAGGTAATACTGCAGACACACTATTGTGACTTGAAACTTACGAAAGTTATAGATTCTGTACAATAAAAAACATTCAAAATGTATTATTTACTTCTGAGTTAGGCTTAACCATGTGGTATTCCTTATAATAAGTGAATGGAAAGACATGTTTAATGAAATACTGGCATTTATAATTTGCTTTTGAAATAACCCTATCAATGGTTTAATCAGATTTCAAAATTTCATTCAGATACTATATTACAAAGGACCCCAATCTGATGTCTAGGTGGATTTTTAGGCAAGGGATGAGAAATTACTTAACAGGTACAATGTACACTATTTGGATGATAGTTACATTAAAAGCCCAGACTTCAACACTAAACAATAGATGCATCTAACAAAACTGCACTGTATCCCTTAAATTTATACAAATAATTTTTAAAAACACATAAAAATGTGTTCCAAAAATAATCTAAGTATTAGGCTCTAAAATATTCCCTAAGATCTCAGCTTTCTGGTGCACACAACATGTATAATCCCTGAGATTGAGAATATGATGGATTTTGCTCCTGTGATTAGATTGTGTTATTTGTCACAGTTGGCGTTAAGAAACAGAGATTATTCAGATGAGCCTAATCTCATCACATGAGCCCTTTAAACACGAGTCTCGAGGTCAGAGTAATTCAGAGATTTAGACAAAGAGAAAAGATACCCCACTTCTGGCCTTGATGATGGAGGGAGCTGCACTGCAAAGAGAGAAAGAAGACACTTGGGACTCAAGAGTGGCCACTAGGAGCTGAGAGTGTCTCCTGGCCTACAGCCGGGAAGAAACTAAATTCTGACAAACTGAATGTACTTAGAAAAGAATCCTGAACTCCAGATGAGAATGTAGCCAGTGAACACGCTGGTTTCAGCCTTGTGATGCCCAGCCACACTGCGCCCAGACTTCTGACTTACAAAACTGAGCTAATAAATTCATTTTTTTTAAGCCACTACGTTTGTGAAAGTTTGTTACACCAAATTAGAATGTGAAAGGTATCTAATCAGAATTTGGTCACTCTTGAGAGTAAAAGGAAAACATGTTTCAAATTTCCAGGGGTAAAAGAATCAACAAGAAGTTTTCACTTCTGTTTTACTTCTATTTACAGGTGAAGTGTGGGGAAGAAAGAGAAAAGTGGAAAAAGAATGCTATCATTAAAGCTTACTAAGATGAGACATGTAAAATATGGAGTTTTGAAGTTTTAAAAAGATTTTAAAACTTCTTTTAAAATTGAGACTGTTGCTAACTGAAAGAATAGATGCATTTTTAACGTTGCTAATGACTCAGCCAACAAGTGCCTTTTCTGCATAATTCTGCTATGAACAACTCTACCTAACAGATTTCTTTTTGAGTCTGTAATTTAGAGGTAGTTTCCCTGTTTTCTGGGGAGAACTGGGAATTTAGCAAAGAGTTTCAATATTAGACTACTTTGAAGATTAAATGACATAATGTATCCAAAACCCCAGCCACAGTGCTTGAAACATAATAAGCAGCTCTTAAAGGGTAGCTTTAAATAGTGTTCAAGATGATGAATGTAATAAAGTAATTTTTTCTGAGAGTATATGGTAGCAGTCCCCAACCTGGGGGTTGGGAACCCCTGGTGTATAGAATTTATACAAGGGTTTTGTGAGGACAAGAATGTATTTTGCTAGTCTGCTCAAGCATTGGAAACCAAAACATAAAAGGTATTATGGTGTACTAGTGATTTGTTTATTGTTAAATACAGTTCATCTCCTGGTACAAGGATAATTCTATTTCTGCTTTGGACTATATTTAGGGACCTATAGGGATATAATATGAGTTTTCCTCAAAAGGTAATAAAACTTAATTAAGTAAAGCTGTATTTTTATAAAGTCTAAAAGAGATCTTAATCCATACATTTAATTTTATGTTTCTATCTCATCTTCCTCCAATTATCTTTTAAGTCTGCTGAAGTGTTCCTGTCTACAAGTTTGTCCATGTTACTCTTGGTTTAAATCAAAATAGGTTTAGCATGTATTCACATTCCCAAATACACTCCTGTTTTTTTTCTTTCTCTCCCTTCATTTTCTCTTCCCCCCTTTCTGTATATGTACACCATATATAATTCTCATTATACAGAACTATATACAGTCAACTGTCTGTATCTGTGGGTTTTAAATCTGTGGATTCAACCAACTGTAGATCAGAAATACTTGAAAAAATATGTATATACTGAACATGCACAGACTTTTAAAACTGTAGTCATTATTCTCTAGACAACACAGTATAACAACCATGTACTTAGCATTACATTTTATTGTGTTTTATAAGTAATCTAGAGATGATTTAAAGTATACAGGAGGTTGTGCACAGGCTACATGTAAATGTTATGCCTTTTCTTAAGTTTTATAATGTTTTACTTAGTTTATGTGTCTATATAATGGAAAATTTTCCAAGTCATTATATATATTTATACAGCATCATTTTTAACAGCTGTGAAAAACTTCATTGTATAGCAGATTTCACAGCTTTCTGTATTGACTTATATTACCAATGCATTTTTTGCTTTAAGGAAGCTCATCCAACGAGAGAGAAGTAAATGTTGAATCTATCAAATATAGTAGTGTGGCTGGGCGCGGTGGCTCACGCCTGTAATGCCAGCACTTTGGGAGGCCGAGGCGGGTGAATCGCGAGGTCAAGAGATCGAGACCATCCATCCTGGTCAACATGGTGAAACCCCGTCTCTACTAAAATACAAAAAAAAGTTAGCTGGGCACGGTGGCGCATGCCTGTAATCCCAGCTACTCAGGAGGCTGAGGCAGGAGAATTGCCTGAACCCAGGAGGCGGAGGTTGCGGTGAGCCGAGATTGCACCATTGCACTCCAGCCTGGTAACAAGAGCGAAACGCCGTCTCAAAAAAAAAAAAAATAGTAGTGTATTCATAGCAACTACACAATTAATATTATTGAGAGAACTTAGTTGACTTCTCTCAGGAAAAGCTACTTTCTTTTTTTCCCACTTTTCTTTTTGTTCAAGAGGTACATTTGCACATTTTTTATATTAGTAAATTATATGTCTCCAGGATTTGGTGTATAATGATTTCATCACCCAGGTAGTGAGCATAGTACCTGATAGGTACTTTTTCAACCCTCACCTCCCCGCCAATCTCCTCCCTCAGGAAGGCCCTGGTGTCTATTGCTACCATATTTGTGCCCATGCTCACTCAATATTTAGTTCCCACCTATAAGTGAGAACATGTGGCATTTCATTTTCTGAGTAAATTGTCTTAAGATAATGGCCTCCAGCTGCACCCCTGTGGCAACAAAGGACATAAATTCATTCTTTTTTTTTTGACTGCACAGCTTTCCATGGTATATGTGTACCACATTTTCTTTATCCAGTCCCCCATTGATAAGCAACTAGGCTGATTCCGTATCTTTGCTATTGTAGATAGTGCTACAGTGAATACATGGGTGCATATATCTTTCTGGTAAACAATTTATATTCCTTTGGGTATATACCCAGTAATGAGATTACTGGGTCAAATGATCTGTTTCAAGTTCTTTGAAAAAGCACATTGCATTTCAAAGTGGCTGAACAAATTTATATTCCCACAAGCGATATAGAAGTGTTGCTTTTCTCTGCAACTTCATCCACATCTGTTATTTTTTGACTTTCTGATAACAGCTATTCTGACTGGTGTAAGATAGTGCCCCATGGTTTTGAATTGCATATCTCTAATGAACACTAATGTTGAATATTTTTTCATATGTTTATTGGCATGTAAGGCAGGTCTGGTGGTAACAAATTCCCTACATTTGCTTTTTTGAAAAAGATTATATTTCTCCTACAATTGTGAAGTTTAGTTTGGTTGGATATTAAATTCTTGGTTCAAATTTCTTTTCTTAAGGATGCTGAATATAGGCCTCCAATCTTTTCTGACTTATATGGTTTCTGCTTAAAGGTCCACTGTTAGCCCAACTGGATTCCTTTTGTACACAACCTGCCCAGTCTCTCTAACTGCCTTTAAGATTTTTTTCTTTCACATTGATCTTGGAGAATCTAATGACTAGGTGTCTGGACATGGGCATCTTTTATAGGGTCTTGCAGGGATTCTCTGAATTTCCTGAATTTGTACATCACCCTCTCTAGTGAGGTTGGGAAAATATTCATGGACAATATATTCAAATACGTTTTCCAAGTTGTTTGTTCTCTCTCTGTTTCTTTTGGAAATGCCAATGTGTTGTAAGTCTGGTCTTTTTAAATAATCCTATATTTTTTTAGAAGTTTTGGTAAATTTTAGCCCTTTTCTCATTTGGGAAAAAAAGTACAGCTCATTGCCAGCACTCATTTAATTTTACATAAATACACTCTTTAAGGCTAAAGCAAATCTGACTGATTTTCCACGTGAAAATAAAATATTAAAACTGTTCTTGGGGTTATTTCTAAACAGCTAACATCAGAATCATCTGAATCATCACAATCATCTATTTCAGAAAAATCAGATTCATCAAATGAAACTGTTGGAGAACAATGTTAATATCATGCATAGGAATGCTATGATTTCTAGGATTCAACATTTTCAGCAATTGAGAATTACTGGCAACAGTACTCCAATGGGGCTGCTGGAAAAAGCACTCTGACAGGATGACAGCAGGCCTGCAGGCAAGTGCAATGAGGCCTTTGTTCAGAACTGCAGGCAAGTGCACACCAACAGGGCTGTAGGGTTGGGGCACAGCTGAGTATGCAGCAGTGGGTGGTCATGGGCACATATACACTGGTAGGGCAGTGGGTGAAGGCTCTCAGTGAATATGTGCCAGTAGGTGAAGGCTGCAAGCAGTGGCAGGACAGCAGGGGTCCACCTGCAAAAGCATTCCAATACGAAGTGGGGGACAGCCAGCATAAGAGCTATGGCAGTGGCCACTGGCAAGTGATTTGTCAGGGCAGTTGAGGCTGCACTGCAAGCAGGTGTGGCCAGGAAGGGACCCTGAGAGAGCCTAGCAGACAGGGGAGTATTCACATAAGACTGGCCCAATTCCGTAGGCAAGACAGCCCTACTCCCTCCAGGACCAGCAGCTAACAAATGCTAAAGTCACCTATAGGAGTATGGTGAGACTTAAGGGTTGAGCACCCATGGCCATGCTTCACTGCCATTATTCCCATGCCAAACCCTCTGGGCTCCATGAAAACTGGAGTTCTGTCTTTGCCACCTCTTTGGGCAGTTCTCTCTGCTAACTAAAATATCCATAGGGATTGTAGGGTCTCCCACAGCTAGGGTCCCAGAGATCCCTGGTGAGAGTGGGCCGCTCCATGCCTATTTCATTCACCTCTTCCCTAAGAGCTGCCTGGGGCCAGGAATAAGTTCTGGCACTTGGCAACCCCATACAGGGTTCCCAGCTTTCTCCCCTTTCAGCCCAGGGTCTGCATCCTCCATCTATCTACTCCCAGTGCCTTTTCCCAAAGGTCTGTTTGAAATGTGCCAGTCTAATTGATGGTCTGGTCTCTTTTGGAGGAAGAGTTTCTTCCTGGCTACATCTAGTCAGCCATCATGGCTCTTCCCTCCTCCACCACTTCATATAAGGAACTTGAGCATTCTCAAATTTCGTTATCCATGGGGGATTCCTGGAACCAATCCCCGACAAATACCAAGGAGCAACTCTATATTCCAAGTGGGGGCCATTGTACCAAAAGACATCAATTGAATCTTTACTTGATATTTTCATAATTTTGCTCCAGCCAACAAATGTTGTGTCCTAAGACTTATTTCATTTTCTGAATTGTGTCTGCATCTACATTTTTTACCTTATATTTTAGTCCAAGGTGTTCACTGTGTTCATTAAATATATTTTGTTCTGTGCCCAGCACTGTACCACAGACCCATAGCTGCTTTTTATATGATGATAATAACACAAACTTAATGACCTGAGAATAGGATAAGAAAAATATCCTTTGGCCTTTAAACCTGTCTCTGAAGACTCTCCTAGCATTATAGCCTTTAGTAAATGAACCCCAAACCTGTTTCCTAATCTATAACTTTTCTACCTTAGAGACAATTTTGTAGAATTAATAACATGTGAATCACTTTGAAATCCACAGATAAAAATTTCTCTCTAAATTCTAAGGATTGGTTTAATTATACCATAGGGGACATTTGGGTTTATATTAGAAAGCATGCATATTTATAGCTTTTTATTTTTATGCTGGCTATTTTAGCTGAATAAGCTATTTTTACTGCTGAAGATGCCTGGTATTATTTTGTTAATAATTTTAATAGGTATAAATAGTTTATGATAGCACTTAAACCCTAAGGTCAAATATGTCTCACACATAAAAGGGATGAATGTATTATCAATCCTTTTTAATGAAATGGCTTGTATCATTAGTGTATTGCAGCCTTCTTATTCCATGAATAGAGATTCATTTAAGTAAAGAGCCTAACATGGTCCTATTTGTATATAATACCCTGATATGTGGCTTCCTGTGATCATTAAGAAGTGGTGTTGGGTGAAAAGTTTTTCCTATTTTCTTCAATCCCATTTTATAGACACTGTGAAAAAGATGGTTTGAAACATCTGTTTCTTATTTAATCCATTCATAATAGTACACCCATTACATGGAAGCTGAAAATGCACTAAGCATGTTAAAATAAATTATACTTCTATTCTTATAGCACCTCAATCTACTGAGGCAGTCAGAAAATAAGCAGGTCATTTAAACACATGTAGTTCTATAAGAGGGGTTTGAACACAGTAATAAAAAAGATCATGTAGAAGGAAGAAACTCTCTTTGGGGTCTAGAAAAATTTCAAAGTGGAAATGTTTGACTTGGAACTGGAGAGAGTAAAAGTTATGTGTGTGTTTGAGGAAAACAGGAATCACATATCACAATTTCAAGAAAATAATTTATCCCTGATTTTGTTTAAACAGAGAGGAAGGTCATCCACATAGTTGGGTTTAATGAATTTCTTAGTATTATACACGTCCTCTGCCTTTGCCTCTTTACACCTGACATGTGAATCTAGAAACTCACATATGCATACTATGCTGTAACACTCATGGGTATTTGCTTTCCATGGCTATTTCGCTCCTTCCTCCTATTTGACAGCAAAGTCTTCCTTACATGATGGAGGCTGAAATGTCATATATTCCTGGCCCTAGCCACTCTTGCTGCTAAATGACATGGGTAAAAACAAAAACAAAACAAAACCCCGTATCTACTTGACATGGGTTATGTGTAGATGTGACATCTGCATTCCCTGAATCTCACTATGAGAATGAGAATAGCCCTGAGGATGAAATGTCATCCTCACTCAACGTGTGGAAGATAATTTTGGTAAAAGCTTGAGTACTTAATGACATCAGTAAATGTCTAAACAGATCCTCGAAACTCTTCTTTCCAGGCTCCTTGGTAAGTAAGATAAGTACTATACTTTCTGTCAAAACTAATACTAACAGACAAATATATATTAATACATATCCTCTAAGACAATTTACTAGATGATTTTATGAGGTTAATCACAAATGGTTTGACTGATATATTTTAGAGTATATACTTATCATAGAGCATTAGCAATAGGATTAACACATAGCTAATATTTTAAAAGAACATTTGATGAGTAAATATATTTACAGATTCTAAAGAATAACACATGGCTATTGTTTTTTTAGTATTTGATTGCTAATGATGACTCACAGGACCAAAATGGCATGGCTTATGGATCTTCAGTTTATTTGGAGAAAAGGATATAATATGGCACTGGCATTAAAGCCAGGCTATGCATTACTGCCAAAGACTGTCTGACAATAGAGTCTGAAGAGGCTAGTTTCCAGCATCAATTTTCCTCCCCCTGTAAAAGCCATCCCAAGACATACTTTCTCTCAGGAACCATTTGTTTGTACACAGAGCACCTTGAAACCAATAAACCCCAAATGGAGTCTCAGCTGGGACTTCTTATATTCTGTTGTTCACATAGGCATATTCTTGCTATGTAATCAGCTCTAATGTCAGGATCCTCTGATGATGCCCTGGGGGATTGGTGGGGAGCAGTGTCTCTTCTAAACCAAATGTAAATCATCACACTCCATGCAATCAGTAAACTATGCTTATCAGTTGGTACAAACTTTCAAAACTCCCCTTAAACTCATTGTTACAAACCAACACTATTAATCAATATGTTTAATGTTGTAGCCATTCATCAGTGTTGGGCAGATGCATGCCTTGCTCAGCAAAACAGCTCAGACCAATTTCAGGCCTTCTGGAATTAACCTTCACAGCACAAGATACATGACAAAGTCCACAATTAAAATTTTACCTAAAACAAATTATATATACAATATACATATCTATAAACAATAGGTTGTCATAAGATAAGTTATTGTAAAACATTCTGAAAAGCAAATTTAATATTTTTTTTCAGAAGAAAACCTGTTAGAGAGGAAGAACTATGCAAATGTAAAATACTACTATTTACTGCTACTTGGTATACTATAGCTAGTCCTCATACATTTTGGTCTCAGGACCACTTTACACTCCTAAGTATTATTGAAGTTCCTCAAAGAGCTTTTTTCTCGTGTGTGGTGGTATATGTGTTAATATTTACCATATTAGAAATTAAAACACAAATATAAAAATATTTTTGAAAGAATTACATTTAACACCAAACATTAGTCAAAGGGTAGCATTGCTTTACATTTTTGCAAATGTTTTAAATGTTTAGCCTAATAGAAGACAGGTGGATTCTCATGTATACTTCTGTCTTCAATCTATTATGATATGCTACTTTGGTAGAGGAAAGTATATGAACAAAATATTGCCTCTCATACATAAGTTTTTGGAAAAGAAATATTTTAATAGCCATATAATATAATTTTTGATACTCCTCTTTAATACTGCACTGAAACTTCACAAGTGATTGCTTCGTAAAAGTAGGCAGCAATGTGAAATTTGAAAGCATATCAAATAGAATCCTGGTACTCTTACATCTGACACTTTTAATGTACCTTTTATACATATGATTTTGCTTTGGTCATTGGAAAACGTTGGTACACTGATATTTCATTACATAATATAAAATTTATACGCCAGGTGCAGTGGCTCATGCCTATAATGCCAGCACTTTGGGAGGCCAAGGCAGGCAGATCACCTGAGGTTGGGAGTTCAAGACCAGCCTGATCAACATGGAGAAACCCCATCTCTACTAAAAATACAAAATTAGATGGCATGGTGGCACATGCCTGTAATCCCAGCTACTCGGGAGGCTGAGGGAGGAGAGTCACTTGAACCTGGGAGGTAGAGGTTGCAGTAAGCCAAGATCATTCCATTGCACTCCAGCCTGGGCAACAAGGTGAAACTCCATCTCAAAAAAAAATTATATTAATTCATCAGCAGTCTCATCAGAAAAGTCTAGGTATTGGGAAGCTGTGAGGTTTACAGAAGCTTCCAATTATGAAGTTTCAAAAATTTGAATTTTTGCATAAAATCTCAAAATGATTCATTGGCAACAAATATTGTCAGGTTTTTTTTTTAAGTTGTGGGCTCCCTTTGATCATTTTGAGCCCTCCAAGTCAACATCTTTCACTGTCTTCCAAATACCCAAGTTTGAATAACTATTACTTATCTGTCAGTAGTACTTTCAGGCAAAAATAACATTCCATGAAGAAAGCAAAACAAGTACTTCAGCTCTCAAAATACCACACAAATGCTTTTTCTTGAGACAACCATTGTACTTCAATACATGGAAAAAGTGCTTTTGGGTTTACCTCCCATTTTAACACACAAAATGTTGAAAGATATTGATATGGTTAGGCTTCGTCTCCCTACCCAAATCTCATCTTGAATTGTAATCCCCATAAAACCCATAATCTACATGTGTCAAGGGAGAGACCAGGCAAAAGTAGTTGAATCACAGAGGCAGGTTCCTCCATGCTGTTCTTGTGATAGTGCGTGAGTTCTAACAAGATCTGATGGTTTTATAAAGGGCTCCTCCCCCTTCAGTTGGCTCTTCTCCTTCCTGCTGCCTTGAGAATAAGATACCTTGCTTTCCCTTTGTCTTCCACCACGATTTCCTGAGGTTTCCTGAGGCCTCCCAGCCATGCTGAACTGTGAGTCAATTCAACCCCTTTCCTTTATAAATTACTCAGTCTTGGGCAGGTCTTTCAAGCAGTATGAAAATTGATGAATACAGATATATAATCAAGATTTTTATAAAATTAATATTTTCCTACTTTTTCCAGGACATTCTTAAGTGAAAACAGAAATTTTTTTTAGTACTGTGCATATACTTTGGTGCCACTTCCTTGATTTGTCCTAAGGTGCCAGAACTTTTATCTACTGCTGCTTTTGTTACTTTGATACAAATATTAACACAGTGAAAAAGACAAATAATTTTTTGCATTGTGTTCTTTTTTGAACTCACAGACTACTTGTAAAGGGCTCATCAGTGCCTGTGATTCTGTGGACCATATTTCAAGGGCCATGTGCCTAAAGAGAGAAGCCTAATGTCTGATTCTGAAAATATGGATTCAAGTTCTGAGTCTATACTTTTCTAGCTATCATGTGCAAATCAATGAGCCATTTGGGGCGTTGTATTTTTTCTCAAAGTTTATAGCTTCAATGTTAAGGACAAAATGATATAATGTAAAGGAACATTTTATGTGAAGTAAAACAATGCTATGGAAGTATATTTTAGTTATTACCACCACCACCACTGTCTTTGCATGAATACATAAAGCAGATAATAGTGTATCATTAACATATAGACATGCCAGTGTTGTATGTTGGCAACACAATGTTATATAACACCTAAGCAACCAAGTTTGAAAGGATCACACAACTCCCTTTATTTTTTACACTGTTGATGCATTAGTAACTAACACCTTTGGTATCCCTATATCATTTGAAATATCTGGAGGTTACAAACAGTCCATTATCAGAAATAAAACATGACTCTCAAAAGATTATTATTATACACATTGAACTACACATCAGTCCCTGAAAGCCTACCTAGAAGAACTACATGGAGTTCCTCTTTTCTGGTTTTTCTTTCTCCTTCTGTCTCATAATTATGCCTTAGCCTGTTTTCCCATCTACCTTTCATCAGGAACCTTGCCTCTTATTCAGCTCACTTCGTTTGCTTTCTTCTTGGTAGAGAAGCATTCATGTATTTAGGGTCCTTTCTCAAAGTAAAACGTCTGCTAGACCAAGGCATCTTAAACTTTAGATGCATAAGAAACACCTGGAAAAAATTTTAACCCAATTAATCCTTGGGATTCTCCCCAGCCCCATGAGATTCCTGACTGCTCAAATAGGACTTGTGAATTTGTATTTGTAAAATGTCTCAATTTATATTGATGTTGCTAATCTCAGGACCACATTTTCAGTAGCACTGTACTAGACAGACTTTCTCCTTCTAATATAGAACACCTTCTATATTAGAAAAAATATACTTCAGGTGTCTTAAAATGCTAATAGAGTCATGATCTCTTTGTCTTACCAAGATCAAGTGGCATATAGGGCAGGGAAGCAGATGAAATCCACATTCCAGATCCGTTTAAAAAGTAGACTCAGGCAGCTCCCAGTGAAACCTCAGAGAACGAGAGGATGCCACACTTTCAGACAAATTTTGGTCGCTCACGGAGCAGAAGATTCCCAGTGGAGGAGCTCCACGGGTAGCCAGCGCAACCCTTGTGGCCGGCGCAGAAGTTTTGCGGGCATCTCGGCGCGGCAGCTCTCGGTGCAGAGTAAACGGGACTGGTTCCCCTTCTGACCAAGGTTTGGAGGAGCCACACGGGTCGCCAGCTCAACTCTTGTGGCTGGTGCAGCGGTTGTGCTGGCACTTCGGTGCGGCAGCTCTTGGTGCAGAGTAAACGGGACTTGTTCCCTTCTGACCGAGGTTTGGAGCTCCGGGAAGGCAGAATCGCCTATTACAGACTCAAGAAGGAAGCCAGACTGCAGATTCCCGGGCAGAAAAGCACCATCAGTCTTAACGCTGCTGTTTTGGTCGGCGCAGTGGGTTGCTCATATTTCGGCCCTGGGAATTAACAACTTGGACGTCCACTCAGAGACCTAATTTGAAAGTTGGTAATTACAAAGACGACAGGTGGATAAATTTACAATGATAGGAAGAAACCAGCATAAAAAGGCTGAGAATACTCAAAATCAGAACACCTCTCCCTCTAAAGAGGATCACAGTTCCTCATCAACAAGGGAACAAGACTTGATGGAGAATGAGAGTGTTCCAATAACAGAATTAGGCTTCAGAAGATGGATAATAAGAAACTTCTGTGAGTTAAAAGAACATGTTGTAGCCCAATGTAAAGAAACTAAGAACTTTGAAAAAAGGTTTGACGAAATCCTAATGAGAATAGACTACTTAGAGAGGAATATAAGTGAATTAATGGAACTGAAGAATACAATGCAGGAATTCCGAGAAGTATGCACAGGTTTAAACACTCAAATTGTTCAAGCAGAAGAAAGGATATCAGAGGTCGAAGTCCAACTTAATGAAATAAAATGAGAAGACAAGATTAGAGAAAAAGGATAAAAAGGAATGAGCAAATTCTCCAAGAAATGTGGAACTATGTGAAAAGACCTAATTTACGTTTGATAGGTGTACCTGAATGTGATGGAGAGAATGAATCCAAGCTGGAAAATATTCTTCAGGATATTATTCAGGAAAATTTTCCTGAACTAGCAAAGCAGGACAATATTCAACCCCAGGTAATACAGAGAACACCACAAAGATATTCCTCAAGAAGAGCAACCCCAAGGCACATAATCGTTAGATTCACCAGGGTTGAAACAAAGGAGAAAATACTAAGCTCAGCCAGAGAGAAAGGTCAGGTTACCCACAAAGGGAAGCCTATTAGACTTACAGCAGATCTCTCAGCAGAAACTCTACAAGCCAGAAGAGAGTGGGGGCCAATATTCAACATCATTAAAGAACAGAACTTTCAGCCCAGAATTTCATATCCAGCCAAACTAAGCTTCACAACTGAAGGAAAAATAAAATCTTTTATGAACAAGCAAGTACTCAGAGATTTTATTACCACCAGGCCTGCTTTACAAGAGCTTCTGAAAGAAGCATTACACATAGAAAGAAACAACCAGTGTTAGCCTTTCTAAAAAATACCAAAAAATAAAGAGCATCAACATAAAGAAGAATTTACATCAACGAATGGATAAAACAGCCAGTTAACATCAAATGGCAGTAACCCTAAATTTAAATCGACTAAATCCCCCAATCAAAAGATACAGCCAAAACCCAACAGCATGTTACATCCAGACCCATTTCACATGCAAGGATACACAAAGACTCAAACAAAGGGATGGAGAAAGATTTACCAACCAAATGGAGAGCAAAAATAAATAAATAAATAAAAAGCAGGAGTTGCAATTCTCGTATCTGATAAAATAGATTTTAAAGCAACAAAGATATAGTGGTAAAATGATCAATGCAACAACAAGAGCTAACGATCCTAATACCCAGATACATAGATACTTAGATTAAACGAGACAGAAAATTAATAAGGATATCAAGGACTCGAACTCAGATCCGGAACAAGTAAACTTAATAAATATTTATAGAGCTCTCCACTTTAAATACATAAAATATACATTCTTGTCAATACCACATCACACCTACTCATAGGTTTAAATGAAATATTGATTGGCCAATATTAATACCCATCTTTTTTAGAATAAAGCATTCCATTCTCTCTCCCTCTTTTTCTTCCTCTTTCTTCCTCTCCTTCACTCCTTTTTTTCTTTCCTTCTCTCAAAAAAAAAAAAAAAGAAATCAACTTGTAGACCTCTAGATCCAGGTCGGCAATGTCTCTCTCATTGCTTCATTTCCTTCCTTCCCTTCTCTCCCTCCCTCCCTCCCTCCCTCCCTCCCTCCCTCCCTCCCTTCCTGCCTTCCACCCTTCCTCCCTTCCAAAAAAATAAATAAATAAAATAAAATAAAATAAATAAATAAAAAGTAGACTCAAAGGGATAAATTTAAATTTGGCCATAAATGAATTAAGGTGATAGCTCGCTTATTAAACAACTGACTATAATTAATTTAATTTTCCCTTTGTCTTCTTCTAAAGTCTCTAATAGGCTCCTGGCTAGATGCAATTAATTGAGAGAGAATGGCAGAGTTTCTGTTGACTAATTTTCTTCTCCTTGCATTTTTTGTTCCTTTATATTTGTTTAGTATGTTGCATATTTCAAGGCTTGAATTTATAGAAATTATCCCATTGACTTCATATTAGTGAAGTAGTAATCTAGTGATAAACCATTTTCACAAATGTATTTATCTAGAATAAAACTAACATTTCTAAATGAATCAATGGATGAAAATCAAAGATCTGTAAAAAATCTTTGTCAGAGGAGAACTTGAATAGCTCATTTCTTCCAATAGCCTTTTAAGTTGGAAAGAAGTCTTTGGGGAGCTAGTTATGAATGTTCACATGATAGTCTGTAAAAATGTATTGGTGATTTAAAACAGATGATTATTTTTGAAAACTGAAAGTGCAAATTGGTAATTGAAACTAACTTTCCACTAGAAAAACTATGCCGAAAGACCTAGCTCATCTTGCTGAGAATTTTTATGTGAGAATACAGCACAAATGCCAATGACATCTATGAATGAGATGCAATCATGCAAGGGTGAGTTTGGGGGAGAGGAGTAGAGAAATGGTAGTTATTTACTAAAAAATGTTTTAATAATGGGGCTTGTACTAAGTGATGTTACTTGAAATTCCATCAAAGTCAATGATATTTTGAATACTGAGATGTATATCTGAACTTAGTATTGTATAAATATTCAAGATAATCTATAAAGGTGATGGATGAAATCAATCATTCTCTTCACATATTTGAGAAAACTTATCTTATGCCAATAAATTACTTCTTTCTGGGCTTTAATTATCTCATTTATTCAATAACTATACAATGTAGAGAGTTTTTGTATTTCATTTTTATAACCAGGTATTGTATATACATGCACATCTAGAATAAAGACATTTAGATGCCTTAATGTTATAGCTTTCTTATATCTTCTTTGTAAGGTGAGATCAGCAAATATTTTTGGGAAAAGGAGACATATGAGATAAGTCTTCGTGGATTAATTGGACTAAATTGTATGAGGAAAGGAATCGGATATCCAAAGCAGAAATCACAGCGAATATGTTATAATCTTTAGTTCATTCTTACTGTTACTGGGAAGTGCAGGAATCCTTGGTTCTTAGTCTTACTTGGGAGAAATAATTTTGCCAAGTGACTAATTTGGCCAAAAAAAAAGAGATATATTGAAAGAAAATAGAGAGCAGAGAGTTTATATAGAGACAAACAGTACACTCTGAAAGATGAGGCAGTGTGAATTGCTGAAAGGGAATGAGCCAGCAGTACTCCAAGAGTGCTGCACTGAGTTTCTATGATGTCAGATTTTTTATTGGAGTTCTTGCTCTGTTTTAAGTCTCCATGTTTTTGACTAGTTTTCCCACTACTGCCTTAAGTCCTCACCTTTTCTCCACCTAGTTCTCACCCCAGGCTTGTGGGGCCCTCACTTACTATTAGTTGATGTGCATATGTAGGCCTTGGTGTTAGATATGAATTTTGCCTGCATATCTCTTAGAAATTTCCCCATTTTCCCTGTTCCCCTGTAGTAGTCCATTTTCATGCTTCTATAAAGAATTGCCTGAGAATGGGTAATTTACAAGGGAAAGAGGGTTAATTGACTCACAGTTCAGCATGGCTGGTGAGGCCTCAGGAAACTTAATCATGGCAGAAGGTAAGGAGAAAGTAAGGGAACTTCTTCACAAGGTGGCAGGAAGGAGAAGTTCCCTGCAAAGAAGGAAGACCCCTTATAAATCCATCAGATTTCATGAATACTCACTCACTAACATGAGAATGGCATGGGGGAACTGCCCCCATGATTTAATTACCTCCACCTGGTCTCTCCCTTGACAAGTGAGAATTATGGGGATTATAGGGATTACAATTCAAAATGAGATTTGAGTTGGGACACAAAGCCTCACCATATCACCCCCCTTATCAGGGGGATGATACCTAGAAGTATTCTGACAGGTTAACTAAACAGTGAGAAATTACTGGGCGTTTCTTCCTGCATAGGTATTTCTCCTCCTCTCTGCTCATATCTAGCATGCAGATTTTGGGTAGTCTCTGGGATATATTTTCCAGACCTCCCTTGTCTCAAGGGCTCCCCTCTCCTACTCATGTCTAGCTATCTACTACTCTAACATTAATACAGCATAGGAATCTAGGGGAATCTTATTTTAAATGTATGTTAAATCATGTCACTTCTCAAACATACTAATGACATCCCTTATTGCCAAAAGCAAAGTACTTACCATTCCTGTAAGCCCTGTGGGTTTCTGTACTGGGCTTTTATGATGTCAGATATTTTTCTTGAAGTTCCTGCTATATTTTAAGTCTCAACCCTTTTTTTTCCCTAGTTTTCCCACTACTGCCTTAAGTCCTTGCCTTTTCTCTACCTAGTTCTCATCCCAGGCTTGTTGGGCTTCTCCCTTATGATTAGTTGGTGTGCATGTGTGGGCCTGGTGTTGGATATGAATTTTTCCTGCATATCTTTTAGGAATTTGTATCATCTAGTCCCCATTTACCTGACTTTCCCCAGGTTCCCTTTGCTCGAGCCACAACGCCTTCTTGCTATTCCTCAAGCCAGTGAAGCTATCATGTTAGTAGTTTTACATTTGCTGGACTTGCTGTCTCAAACAACCTTCCTCTATATGTACATGTGGCTTGACCTTCTACCACTTACCCACTGTGCTGTTTGCTCTAGTACTATCTCAGTGAGGATTTCCCAAACCACTATATATCAAATTTCAACACCTGTTCCCATCACATCTTATTGCTATCCCCTACTTCATCTTTACCCTTAGTAAATGTAATTGTTTTATTTATTGTGTGTCTTCTCTCTACTATGTAAACTTCATGAGGAAAGATTTTTTTTTCTCTGCTTCATTTATGGGTTGCCTGGAAGAATAATTACAATAGAATAGGTACTTAACTAGTCACTCAAACATTTATTGAATGAATGAAATAATAAATGAATGAACATATTTATGAAGAAAGTACTGTGTCTTCTGACATGAGCTCAAGTGAACAATTTGCTTTTAAGTTATTAGCATCAATTTCTAAATCAGAGGATTGCTTTCTACCATTTGTTAATTATGTAATCACCAGCAAGATTTCAGAACTATTAAACTGTACGTTGTGACATGCTGCAAAATCTGCTCGAGTCCAAATACCTTTTCAATCTCTTTATTCCTTTTCTTCTAGCTTTTGATGAATTGGATTACTTCTCAGGTGGAAAATTATAGGATTGTTTTAATTGGACTAAGAATATACTCAATGAACCAAAATTAACTCACATAATTGGTCTCAGGGTGCTTCTAAAAGTGTTATGTATGTATGTATTTGCTGGCATTCTTATTTTACCATACGGCACAAAGCACTTGTATTCAAAGGTTATTTTAGGCAAAACATTTCAATCTTAACAAATTAATGTATTTTAGGCCAAATATTTCGATCTCAACAGATTAAATGTATTTTAAAATTGCATCAAGTCAATTAAAATTAATTAAACTCAGGATTCTTTAAATAGACACTGAACCCTAGATAATACATCTCCTTTCAAGAATCATGAACAAAGGGAAACATGAGCCTGATAATGTGTCAAACAATCATAAGTACCATTTTTAATACTATATCTAGATATGTATTACAAAGGAAGCATGTAGCATTTGCTTCTTACTGAGCTCTCCTGAATCAGTCAAAACTTAGTTTGTCTTGATTTAAAGAAAAAGTTTTAAATTAAAAACTAAGTCTTCATGGAACTATGAAAAACAATATGATATTCCACGGTTGGTTTCTATAATCTTACTTTTTAGTATAAGCCATGTTTGTTATTTTAGAATTGAATACACTAAACAAAATACCAGCTATTTGTGTAATTCTCTACACTCTTCCATTTTTATATTATATACATATATGAATATAGATAACATAAAACAAGTAAAATGTACAGAATATTTTTCTGCTTTTGTAACTTAGAAATTTACATTTCCATACATTTACAGATATAACTATTTCATATATTTAACTTTTTGAAGGTGGCCCAGTGGCCTGTTGATTCAATATAACATAGTTTGTTCAGTCATTCCTAAATTTTGAACATTTATAAGCTAATGAAAAATTAAGTCACCAGCATTTTAAGAGAAGTGACTTTTTTTTCCTGATAGTCTACCACGTTTCTTGTCTTTTTTGCTGGCTGCTTCTTTTTTCCTAGACTTCTAAACACTGGAGTGTTCTAGAATTCAGATCTGTGATCTCTTATATTTTCAATTTACTTTTATTATTTTGAAGATCTTATGTCATCATACAGCCTTAAATACATTTATATGCTAATTACTACCAAATATATAACTCCATCCCTGAACTCTGTTCTGACCTTTGGACTTGTATATATAACAGTGTACTCAATACTCATTTATCTAATAGATAACTCAAGCATAATATGTTCAAAACTAAGATTCTAATTTTCTCCCCATACCTGGTTTTCATTCACTTTTTCCTATGATAGTTAATGACCATCATACCTTTGCTATTTTTCAGTCCACAATATTTATGTCATCCCTGATTCCTCTCATTTTCTCACAACCCACATCTATCCTGTCATGTTTTATAATCTCTTCCTTCAAAGTATACCCAGAATATTACTGTTTGTCAGAGCTATTGTGTAGTACAACTGAATGCAGCATGTTAATATCCCTGCCACGTGAATATTGCTCCCTAGATTGGTATAGTGCTGTATTAGTTCATTTTTATACTGCTATAAAGAACTTACCTAAGACTGGGTAATTTATTTTAAAAAAAGAAAGAGATTTAATTGACTCACAGTTCCACCTGGCTGGGGAGGCCTTAAAAAACTTACAAGCATGGAAGAAAGGGAAGCAGGCATGTCTTACATGGTGAGAGAGAAAGAGAGAGAGAGGTAGGGGAGTGTGACAGCGCAGAAAAAAAAAACTATTCTTCATAAAACCATCAGATCTTGTGAGTATTCACTCACTGTCAGAAGATCTGATGGTTTTATAAATGATAGTTTCAAGAACAGCATGAGAGAACAGCCCCCATAATTCAATCACTTCTCTCTCTCAACACATGGGGATTACAGTTCGAGATGCAATTTGGGTGGGGACAACTTTTCTGTTGTCACCTTTGTGCTCATGATTTCTCCCACTTATTGTATTCATTTATCTCCCCCTTATAAATGAGATAATGCAGTATTTGGTTTTCTGTTCCTACATTCGTTTGTTAAGGATAATGACCTCTAGCTCCATCCATGTTCCCGCAAAAGACACGATCTTGATTTTTTAATGGCTGAATAGTATTCCATTGTATATATGTATCAAATTTTCTTTATCCAATCTGTCCTTGATGGGCATTTTAGTTTGTTCCATGTCTTTGATATTGTGAATAGTGCTGCAGTGAACACATGCGTGCATATGTCTTTATATTAGAATAACTTATGGTCCTCAGGATATATATGCAGTAATGGGATTGCTGGGTCAAATGGTAGTTCTTTTCTTATTTCTTTGAAGAATTGCCACACTGCTTCCCACAATGGTTGAAGAATTTATAGTCTCACTAACAGTGTATACATGTCTCCTTTCCTCCACAACCTCACTAGCATCTGTAATTTTTTATTTTTTTATATTTAGGAATAGCCGTCTGACTGGTGTGAGATGGTATCTCCTTGTGGTTTTGATTTCCATTTCTCTAATGATAAGTGATGTTGAGCTTTTTTCATATGATTGTTGGCTGCATGTATTTTGACAAAAATAGTAGGATAGATAGGTTGCTAGCTAGACTAATAAAGAAAAAAAAGACAGAAGATCCAAATAAACACAATTAGAAATGATGAAGGAGATGCTGCCAGTGACTCCACAGAAATAAAAATAACCATCAAAAACTACTATGAACACCTCTATGCTCACAAACTAAAAAACTACAAAAGCTGTATAAATTCCTGGACATATACACCCTCCTGTGACTGAACAAGAAAGAAACTGATTCCCTGAATAGACCAATAATGAACTTCAAAAATGAATCAGTAACAAATAGCCTACCAACAAAAAAAGCCCAGGATGAGATGAATTCACAGCCAAATTCTACTAGTGGCACAAAGAACAGCTAGTACCACTCCTACTGAAACTATTCCCAAAAAAATTGAGAAGGAGAGATTCCTCTCCAACTTATTCGATGAGGCCAGCATCATCGATACCAAAACTTGGCAGAGACACAACAAAAAGGAAACCTCAGGCCAATATCCTTGATGAACATTGATGCAAAATCCTAAACAAAATACTTGCACACCAAATCCAGCAGCACACCACAAGCTAATCCACCATGATCAAGTAGGCTTCATCCCTGGTTTGCAAGGTTGGTTCAACATTCACAAATCAATAAATGTGATTCATCACATAAATAGAACTAAAAACAAAATCCACATAATTATCTCAATAGATAAAATTCTGATGAAATTCAGCATTGCTTCATGTTTAAAACTATCAATAAACCCAGGTATTGAAGGAACATATCTCAAAACAGTAAGATCCATCTAGGTCAAACCTATAGCTAACATCATACTGTACAGGCAAAAGCTGAAAGCATTCCCCTTGAAAAGCAGCACAAGAAAAGGATGCCCTCTCTCACCACTTCTATTCAACATAGTTTTTAGTATTTACTAGAAGACAGTAAAGAAATATCAGACATGTTTCATAAAAAGGGCATAGACCCATACTTACCTTATATGCTGTTAATATAAAATAAATTTTATTGGGAAAAATTATAGGCAGAAAAACTACAGTAAACACAATGTCATGCCCTCTTATCATTCTGGGTGTTGCATAATTGGACATACCATGAAAAAGGTTCAAATGGGAAGAATCCCACCTACCTTGGTGCTTGATACATTTATAGAGAAAGTACATGAGGGAGAGATCTGCTAGTCATTATTCAATAATGATGCATTTTCATTAAAAAAAACCTTATCATATAGCAAATGTAGGAAAAGACCTGTTCTCCCCTGAGCCAGAAATTTGGGTAAAGTACAAGATAGAGCTATATATATATATTTTAAAGTGGGAACCAGTTTTAGAGGTTAAATAAATGTCAGTTTTGATTAAAGTTGTATTTCCATTTGACAATGCAACTTTCTTGGAGTTATCTCAACTCATGGGATTTTGATGGACAACAAACCTATGGCCAGTTGCAAATATTGGGTTGGTTATTCACATTTTTTTCTTTTAATGAAAATAGTATTTCCACTGGGCCCATTCAGAAGCAAGTCATTATAGCTCAGAGATAATGTATCAAGGTAACTTATTAAAGATGCATATATGAAAGTGCATATTAAAATGACTGGTTTATGGTATACATGCAGAAATAATTAATTGATATAAATTTGAAATATGAGAAATAGGGTAATTGGTGAGAATACACCAAGGAATATTCTACTTGCTGAGTATACCTCATTTTGTTTCTTTCTTTCACCGACTTCGTGATGTATCTGCTGTTATTTCATCCACACTACACATATTTTTAATCCAAGGCTCATACAATTGTTCCAAATAGTCAAAAGCCAAATCCTAGTATGTATCCTCCAAAGTCTACACTCTCAATCATGGGTCATGTTGCCTCCCAATTTCCTTCCATAAATTTTGCCCTAAAATAACATTACAGAGGATAAACATCATCATTTTCCTTTCTTTCTATGGTAAAGAATCTATATCAATATTAGTTGCAAGTGTAAAAAAGAAAGTAGTTTCTTGTAAGTTTGATATTTGTATTATATTATGCTGTTGGTGTGATAGAAATGGCTAAGAAATAAGGATTTGCTCCTGTGACTGCAGTAACTTAATTAAAGGCAGAGTTATTTAAATTCTTTTTCCCTTGCTGTAAAATTGGGGTAAATTGGCCACTTAATTTCTCAAGTGTACTGATATATTAATGAGTGACTGGCTGTGATAGCATTTTAAATTTAGAGGAAAGGCAATATGCAAGAATGAATAATTAATTCTATGGTTAGGAATTTCCATTCTCAGGCATATTTAAAACTCTTTTACCAGGTGAACAAGCACCAATAAAAAGAGCACAGAACAGGAAAATGTTATGTCTGGACACAGGTAGGAAACTATAGGCTTAGAAATGAAAGTTGTCACTGGGAAATACATAATTGCATTTGGGAAGATACTAAAGGTTAAGAAAAAGTCTATTACTCTACTACTTTTGGATTTTGGGGAACAAAGTTAGATTACTAATGTAGCTAACAGAGGGTATCGGGGTGTTTGGTGGCGTTACAATTCCAACAGTGTCCATATCTATTTTAATAGAGAGAATTATTGTATTTCCTCTTGGTATTATAGATTTGCTACTGATACAAATTGATTTAGAGAGGAGTTATTTGTATTATTTGTTTCTCTCCAATTATATGCTTAATCTTTCTTGACCTCATTAGTCATTTGAATAACTTGTTCATATACCAGGTATCTAAATGTATCTTATTATTGTCTAGTAGTAGTTATAGAATACCCATGAGTCCCTATCAAGAATCCTTTGGACTTTTTTAGACTGTCTGTTTAATTACTTTTGGTTTCTGTGTCTCCCTACACTCCTTGGAATTCAAATATAAAATTAGTTGACAGCTCAACTGAATTTTAGAAAAAAAAAAGTATAGTTTTCTAGAGTTTCCAGTTCACCAATATATTTTTGATAGGCAGGATAATGCCTCTGCCCCCAATAGATGTTCATATCCTTATCCCTGGAACCTGTGAATATTTAATATTACAGAATAAAGAAGAATTAATGCTTCAGATTAAATTAAGATCAACAATCAATTTACCTTAATATGGGAAGAACATCTCACATCATCCAAGTGGGTCCCATGTAATCACAGTGGTCTTTATAAGTATAAAGGGAGGCAGAAAAGGAAGCCAGTCAGAAGAGATGTGATGTTGGAATTAGAAGGTAGAGTGATGCTGTAACCACCCAACAGATTCACCTTGCCTGCTGCCTAGACAGAACCAATTTGTCAAGACAGGGGAATTGCAATGGAGAAAGAGTAATTCATGTAGAGCCAGCTCTGCGGAAGACAAGAGTTTTATATTACTCAAATCAGTCTCCCTGAGCATTCAGCAACCAGAGATTTTAAAGATAAATTGGCAGGTATGGGTTTGGAAGTGGGGAGTGGTGATTGATTGGTCAGGTTGGAGATGGAATCATGGGGGTGGAGGGTCAAAGTAAGATTGTCTTGCTGTCTTATGTTCCTGGATGGGATGGCAATGCTGGTTGAGCCAGTTACCATTCTAGGTGGTGTCAGCTGATCCTTCCAGTGCAGTATCTGCAAAATATCTGAAGCACCAAGCTTAGGATTTAAAATTGTGATGTTATCCCCAAGAACAATTTGGAGTGGTTCAGACTCTTGAGCCAGAGCATGCATGATCTCTAAAGAATAATTTCTAATTGTGTAGCTAATATGCTAGTCCTGCAAAGGAAGACTGATCCTCAGGCAAGAAGGGGGTCTTTTCTTCAAAGGGCTATTACCAATTTGGTTTCAGAATCAAATTATAAACTAAATTGCTTCCCACGGCTAGTTTGGCCTATGCCCAGGAATTAACAAGGACAACTTACAGGTTAGAAGCAATAAGCAGTCGGTTAGGTCTGATCTCTTCCACTGTCATAATTTCCTCAGTTTTAATTTTTATGAAGGTGGTTTTCAATCCCATTGCTATCTTTAAAGATAGAAGAGGACCATGAGCCAAAGCTGCAAAAAGCCTCAAGAAGCTGGAAAAAGCAAGGCTACAGCTTAGAGCCTGGAGCCTCCAAAAATAATACAGTTTTGCCAACTGCATGATTTTTGCCCAGGAAGAACCATTTTGGACTTTTGACTTTTTGAACTGCAAGCTAATAAATTTATGTGGTTTCTAGTCACTAAGTCTGTGATAATTTGTTACAGCAGTGATAGTAAGCATACACAGTAGTTTATATTTTCTGTGCTAAAAAAAATAAAAATAAAATACTTCGATTTGCTTTACTGGCATTGCAAAATATAGTACTTTTTAATTTTAGTTTTTATCATTGATGAATAGTTATTTTAATTACACTGGTAGATTTAAGCACATTTTATTCTTCTAGTATTCATCTTAAATCTCATTTCTGTGCCTATTTATTCATGAAGTGAAGGGGCAGTCTGCCATTGTCTAAAAGTATTAGCATTGAAATGGATATAAAGAAAGTAGATAATAAAGAAAATTTAAAAACTATGCTTTAAAATTAGAAAATTTACATTTAAATATGCAGAGAAGAATGGAAGACATGATGATGTACATATACATTTTCAAAAACTTATGGATTGATGGAAAATTATAGCTTTAAATTTTGGTATTTTCTAAATTTTTACAATGAATAATCATTGCTTTTATGAGAGTAAGGAGGGAGATGGTCTTGTTTTTTATTTATTCTCACTTATTTATTATTTTAATTTGGTAATATATATAAAATTTGACATTTATCATTTTAACCATTTTTAAGTGTACAGTTGAGAGGCACTAAGTTCACTCACATTGTTGTGCCATCATCACCACTATTCATCACCATAATTTTTTTGTCTTGCAAAACTGAAACTCTGGGCCCATTAAACAACTCCTATTATTCACTCCCTACAGCCCTTGGCAACCATCATTCTACTTTATGTCTGTTTTAATTTGACTGCTCAAGGTATCTCAAATAAGTAGAATCATACATTATTTGTGCTTTTATGACTTGCTTATTTCACTTAACACTATGTCTTCAACGTTCAATCATCCTGTAGCCTGTGTCACAATGTCCTTCCCTTTGAAAGATAAGAAACATTCTATTGCATATATACTTCATATTTTGTTCACTCATTCCCCTATGATGAACAACTGTGTTGCTTCCACCTTTTGGTTATTGTGAATAATGCTGCCATGAATATGGATATACAATTTGTTGTTTGAGTCCTGGCTGTCAATTCTTTTGGACCCAGATGTGGAATTTATGGATAACATGGTAATTCTAATTTTCACTTTTTGAGGAGCTTATACTGAATTCCACAGCAGCTCTACTGTTTTACATTGCCATTAGCAATGCACAAGGATTTCAATTTCTTAATTTGTTAACTATTAAAATAAGTTTTTTTGGATAAAAGTCTTATTCTAATAGGTGTGAAGTATCTCGCTGTGGTTTTAATTTGTCTTGCTCTAATAATTAGCAATGTTGAGAATATTTTCATGATTTTATTAACCATATAACTCTCTTCTTTGAGGAAACATCTATTCAAGTCCTCTGCCCTTATTTCAGTCAGTTTGCTTGTTTATCATTGTTGAGTTGTACAAGAATTTTATAGATTCTTGGTATTAGCCCCTTAGTTTGCAAATGTTTTCCCATTCTGCTGGTTGCCTTTTAATTCTGTTGCTAAGATTCTTTAATACACAAATGTTTACAATTTTCATTGTCCAATTTTTTATTTCTTCATTTGTTGCCTGTGTTCTTGGTATCATACACAAGAAATCATTGCCTAATCCAATACCATAAAGCATTCTTTGTATGTGTTCTCTAAGAGATTTAGAGGAAATCTCTTATATTTAGTTTTACCTCTTATATTTAGGTCATTGATCCATTTCAAGTTAATTTTTGTATATGATATAGGGTAAGGGTCCAACTTCATTATTTTGCATGTGAATATCTACTTTTCTGAACACCACTTGTTGAAAAGAGTGTTCTCTCCCCTTTGAATTATTTTGGCACCTTTGTGAAAAATAATTTTAGTGTACATATGAAAGTTTATGTCTGGTCTATTTTATTTCATTGGACTATATCTCTGTTTTTATGGCAGTACCACACTGTCTTGATTTGTACTACCTTTGTAGTAAGTTTTGAAATCAGGGAGTAGGAGACTTTCAACTTTCTTTTTCTTATAATAGGATATTTAGCCTATTCAAGGTCCCTCAAGATTCCATATAAATTGAACAATGAGTTTTTCTATTTCTGAAAACAGTTAAGATTTTTATAGGAATTGCACTGAATCTGTAGATCACTTTAGGTAATATGGGCATCCAAAAATATTAAATCCTCCAAACCAAGAACTTGGATGTCTTTTAATTTATCCAGGTTTTCTTTAATTTCTTTTAGTAATGTTTTAGAGTTTTCAGTGTACCAGCATTTCCCTACTTAATTTAATTTCTAAAAATTATATTTTTGTGCTATGATAAATGGAATACTTTTATCTTTCCAATATTTATTTTAGCTTCAGGTGGTACATGTGAAGGATGTCACATGGATAAATTGTGTATTGTCGGGTTTTGGTATACAGGTGATTTCATCACCCAGGTAATAAGCATAGTACTTGATAGGTAGTTTTTGGATGCTTACTCTCCTCCTGAACTCCACTCTCAAGTAAGATCCAGTGTCTATTGTTCCCTTCTTTGTGTCCATGTGTAATTAAGGTTTAGCTCCCACTTCTAAGTGAGAATGTGTGGTATTAAGTATTCTGTTGGTGTGTTAATTTGCTTAGGACAATTGCCTCCAGCTGTATCCATGTTGTTGCAAAGGGCATAACTTTGTTCTTTTTTAATGGCTGTGTGGCATTCCATGGTGTATACGCACCACATTTTCTTTATCCAGTCCACTGTTGATGGTCATTGAGGTTAATTCCATGTATTTGCTATTGTGAATAGTGCTGCAATGAACATATGGGAGCATGTGTCTTTACAGTAGAATTATTTATATTCCTTTTGATATATACCCAGTAACGAGATCACTGGGTTGAATGGTAGTTCTCTTTTAAGGTATTTGAGAAATTTCCAAACTTTCCCCAATGATTGAGCTAACTTACATTCCAACCAGCACTGAATAAGCATTCCCTTTTCTCTGCAACCTCACAGCATCTGTAGCTTTTATATTTTTTAATAATAGCCATTCTGAAAGTGAGATGGCATCTCATTGTGGTTTTGATTTGCATTTCTGTGATGATTAGTGATGCTGAGCATTTTTTCAAATGTTTGTTAGCCACTTGTATGTCTTCCTTTGATAAATGTCTGTCTGTTTCCTTAGCCTACTTTTTAATGGGGTCACTTGTTTTTTGGTTGTTGATTTAAGTTCCTTGTAGATTCTGTATATTAGGTCTTTGTTGGATGCATAATTGGTTAATATTTTCTCTGATTCTACAGACTGTCTGTTGATAGTTTTTGTGCTGTACAGAACCTCTTTAATTTAATTAGAACTCACTTGCCTATTTTTCTTGTTGTTGCAATTGCTTTTGGTGACCTAGACAAAAATTATTTGCCAAGGCCAACGTTGACAAGAGTATTTCCTAGGTTGTCTTCCAGGGTTTGTATAATTTGAGGTCTCAAATTTAAATTTTTAATGCATTTTGATAATTTTCATATATGGTGAAATGTAGGGGTCCAGCTTCAAGTTTCTTTTGCTAGGCAGAAGTTCTTTAGTTTTATTAGGCCTCATTCACCAATTTTCAGTTTTGTTGCAATTGCTTTTGAAGTCCATGATGAAATATTTTCCAATGCCTATTTCTAGAATGGCATTTCCTAGATTTTCTTCCAGGGTTTTTGTAGTTGTCAGTTTTATATTTAAGTCTTTAATTTATCCCAAGTTGATTTTTGTATATGGTAAAAAGAAAGGGTCCATTTTCAATCTTCTGCATATGGCTAGCCAGTTATCCCAGCACTAGCTATTAAATAGTGAGTTTCCTCTTGCTTACTTTTATTGATTTTGTTGAAGATCAGATGATTGTTGGTGCATGGCTTTATTTTTTGGTTCTTTAATATGTTCCATTGGTCCATGTGTCTGTTTTCACACCAGTACCATGCTGTTTTGGTTACTGTAGCCTTGTAGTATAGTTTGAAGTCAGATAGTGTGATGACTCTGGCATCGTTCTTTTTGCTTAGGATTACTTTGGCTATTTTGGCTCATTTTTTGTTCCATATGAATTTTAGAATAGTTATTGCTAATTCTGTGAAAAATTTCGTTCGCACCTTAATAGGAATAGCATTGAGTTTGTAAATTGCTGTGGGCATTACTGCCATTTTAACAATATTGATTCTTCCTATCCATGAGCATGAAATGCTTTTTCATTTTTTCTTGAGACAGAATTTTACTCTTTCACCCAGGCTGGAGTTAAGTGGCATGATCTCTGCTCACTGCAACCTCCACCCCAAGTTCAAGCAATTCTCCTGCCTCAGCCTCCAGAGTAGCTGGAATTATAGGCACCTGCCACCATGCCTGGCTAATTTTCATATTTTTAGCAGAGATGGGGTTTTGCCATGTTGGCCAAGCTGGTCTTGAACTCCTGACCTCAGGTGATCCACCCGCCTCTGCCTCCCAAAGTTCTAGGGCTATAGGCATGAGCCAGGGCACCTGGCCCATAAAATGTTTTTTATTCATTTGTGTTGTCTCTGATTTGTTTCAGCAATGTTTTGCAAGTCTCATTGTAAAGCTCTTTTACTTGGTTAGCTGTATTTCTAAGTATTTTATTTTTTGTGGTTATTGTGAATAGGATTTCATTCTTGATTTTGCTCTCAGCTTAGACGTTGTTGGTATATAAAAATGCTACTGATTTTTGTACATTGATTTTTTTTAATCCTGGAAGTTTACTGAAGTTGCTTTTAAGATCTAGAAGCTTTTGGGCAGACATGATGGGGTTTTCTAGTTATAAAATCCTATTGTCTATAAAGACAGATAGTTTGACTTCCTCATATCTAATTTGGATATCTTTCTTTTTCTTGCCTAATTGTTCTTGCTAAGATTTCCAGTACAACATTGAATAGTAGCAGTATGAACAGGTATCCTCATCTTGTTCCATTTCTCAAAGAGAATCCTTCCAGCTTTGACCCATTCAGTATGATTTTGCCTATGAGTTTGTCAGAGATGGTTATCATTTTTAGGTATGATCCTCAATATCCAGTTTGTAGAGGGTATTTTTTTTTTTTTTTTGAGATGGAGTCTTGCTTTGTTGCCTAGGCTGGAGTACAGTGGCACAATCTTGGCTCACTGCAACCTCTGCCTCCTGGGTTCAAGCGATTTTCCTGCCTCAGCCTACTAAGTAGCTGGGATTATAGGTATGCACCACCACGCCCAGCTAATTTTTGTATTTTTAGTAGAGACGGAGTTTCACCATATTGGTCAGGCTGGTTTCGAACTCCTGCCCTTGTGATCCACCTGCCTTGGCTTCCCAAAGTGCTGGGATTACAGGCATGAGCAATCTCGCCCAGCCATAGAGGGTTTTTAACATGAAAGGATATCAAATTTTATCAAAAGGCTTTGCTGCATCTACTGAGGTGATCGTGTGGTTTTTGCCTTTATTTATGTTTATGTGATGAATCACATGTATTAATGTATGTTGAATGAACGTTGCATCTCAGAAATAAAGCCTACTTGATCATGGATTAGCTTTCTGACATGTTGCTTAATTCAGTTTGCTAGTATTTTGTCGAAGACTTTCACATCTACATTCATCAGGGTTACTGGCCTGAAGTTTTCTTCTTCTGTTGTGTCTGTCACATTTTGGTATCAGCATGATGCTCACCTCGTCAAATGAGTTAAGGAAGGACATCCTACTCTTCAATTTTGTGGAATAATTTTAACAGGATTGGTACTAGCTTTTCTTTATATATCTGTTAAGATATGCCTGTAAATCTGTCTGGTCCAGGGCTTTTTCTGGCATGTAGGCTTTTTATTATTGATTCAGTTTCAGAATTTATTATTGGTTTATTCAGGGTTTCAATTTCTTCCTGATTCAAGCTTGGAGGTCATATTGATACACCTTTGATGACTGGAAAAACACCAGGGTTTTTGGTTTCATGCTGATAGGATTAGCAACATGGACACAAGTGGAGCAGTTTTCAGGAGTGAAAAGTTTAATAGGGAAGAAAGAAGAGAACAGCTTTCCTGTACAGAGACAAGGGACAGGAGTTTGGAACAAAGAGAAAACCCCCTGTGTGGTGGAAAAGTTGTTGATCATATGGGAGACTGGAGGAGGTGGTGTTTGATTTGCATAGAGCCCAGAAGATTGGTTTTACCAGGTTAGTCATTTACATAGCCCGTGAAAAGCCTGGCCCTCCCACCTTAATCCTTTAATATGCAAATGTGGGTCACATTGATGTTTTGAACACATGGTGTTATTTGGAGGTGGCCATCACACTTGGCACAGGCTGTGACAAGGAGAAGATGGTGGGAATCGCCATACTGAATTAACCCAGTTTCTAATGGCCAGCATTTACGTATCAAACTTGCCGTCCTGGCCCTTTAAGTTGCCTTTTCTGTTAGAGAAGAGATGGTTCAGGGGTTGTTTCTTATTACAGGAAAATTTCCACCGATAACCTTTACCCTTACTATCTGCCTAAACCCCCATATTATACCCCTCAAAGAGAAGTAAACCTAACTGCTGTTAGGGATGTTGGATGATGACTTTTTTTGCTACTTCCTGCTGAAAAGGGTCATTGCTTGGGGGTAACAGCAGTTGGGCCTTCTTTTGAGGTTGATCTAAGGGTTTTTTGAAGAATGGTGCGTTTATGTGTGGTTTTGCTCATAGCACCGTTTGGAGTTTAACTGCTTTTAGGCAAAAAGATAACTTTTGTAAGAAGGTTTAAAATATAGGGTTAGAATATGAGCATTAAGATTACCACCATTAGTGGAGAGATGATCATAACTGACAGTAGAGTTTGACACCTGTTATCACACCAATAAAGTGCAATACCAATTTGCCTCCACTAGAAGTCGCTGTAAATTACCAGCCACTTTAATATAAATAACTTTTTTCTAGAGAAAAGCATACACTTCCCCCTTGACTTGCCATTAGAGAATAACCTTAGGCTTAGGCCATTTATATAACTTGCAATATGACTGGGAGAAATATGCCATTGGGTGACTAAAATAACTTCAGCATTAATTTTGACAATTCCTTTTCTTTAATTATAAATATTTTTATGACTTTCACAGACTCTCTTACGACATACTTAAACTTTTTGATTCGTCCTAAATATTCTTCTTTTAAACAACCAGTCATTTCCTTTTAGGACAAGAATTTACCATACAAAATTATTTGTTACATAAAATTTCTTTCTTTCTAACTTTCTTTTCACAGCTTAGAGTGCATTATATTACCAACCTTTAGTAAAAAAAGTCCTATGATAGTAAAACTTTAATGCTTACTTCATATCTGTAACTATTACTCCTGCTATAAGCAAACCAACCTTGACCAAATTGTTCCTGCAATTATTAATCCTGTTATAAGGATGATAATCAGGCAAAATGTTATAGCAATTAGAATTTTATAACCAGAATTCCACATTGTAGGTGCCAATGTGTATAGTGCTTTTGCAAATAGTAGCATGACTATAAGAATTTTCACAAGAGTGGCATAGTAAATAATTTTTGTTTAAAACTTTATTTGCTAAGATATAGCATTTTTCTTTGGGGATTTACAAAGTTACAAATGCAATTCCATGTATAATTAAAATTTCCCTGCAAAAATGCATTAAAAATGTTTTAATATTTGATGGCAAATTTTGAGAGGAAAGGACAGAAATGACAAAAAGTATTTATGAGGTAAAGGTGGGACTGAATAAGATGAGTAGCTCTTAGTTACTTATTTTTTAATGATTTTTAGCTTAAGATTTTTGGTATCTTTACATTGATATTCAGGACATTCCTCTGGGCTGTCAGGGGTTGATCCCTCAGCTCTTCAGGCTTTGATTTGAGTATGATGTATTCAGGAGTTGATTCCTGTATCTTTTA
The DNA here is from genome assembly GCF_049354715.1 of Callithrix jacchus. Lineage (NCBI taxonomy): Eukaryota > Metazoa > Chordata > Mammalia > Primates > Cebidae > Callithrix > Callithrix jacchus. Next base: position 27,561,356 of record NC_133524.1, read on the forward strand.
CTGCCAAGAGGGTTGAAAGAACAGTGTAAGGCCCTTCTCTGCTTGGCTTAGGGAAGGAGAGATATGAGAGTTTTTGCTAATACTAAATTTTCTGGGTAAAATAAAGGTGGTTTTATTTTGGGGAGGTTGAGCTTCTGCTAGTTGTAGTCCTTGTTGGAAGTCAGCTAGAGAGGTTGCATGCTTAACCAATTCACAGGTTTCCTGCCTGAAAACAATTTTTGAGCACATTGATAAGTTTTATCCTTTCACAAATGAAAAGCTTGGTGAAGGATTTTAAGGACTTTTTATTGGCTGGAGGCTGGTAAATAGAGTTTGCAATCCTGACTGTAGATACTCTGAGGCTGAAAAGTATGCCTTTGAGAAGTGGTCTATTGTATTTTTGCAGGGGAATCCTGATGTTTAATTATTTTTTTTATGGAGCCTTTTTAGATTAGAAGGGGCTTGAAGTGCATTAATGCCTTGAAGCTTTCACGGCTTTGACTTAGTTGGCTGATCAGCTAATTTATTTTCTTTGACTATCTTAATTATTTCTTTCTGATGTTCTTTTCAATGTATCCTTGCTATTTTTTGTGGATGAAAAACTGAGGATAATAACCTGCTAATTTCCTGGTGATATTTATAGGAGATCCATTAGTAATAAAATGTTTTTCCTTTTAAATGGCAGCATGAGCATGGAAAACTAAGAAGATGTAATTTGAATTAGTGTGAAAGTTAGCTACCTTTCCCTTGCTTAATGTAAGTGCTATTGTAAGAGCTATTAGCTTAGCTAATTGAGCGCTTGTGTTTGGGGAGAGTGCCTACTGCTTATCCTGCCTATGTACTGCTTGCTTTACTGGCTGTTTGCTGGCTAAGAGCTCCCCCTAGAGAACAGTGATCCTGCCACATTATGTGGGCTGTAAATAGTTAAATTATTTCCTAGGGTTAACTTGGAGGCTTTTTTTGACTAATAGAGCTAATGCAATGTGCATTGGCCTTGTAAAATGCATATTAATAGAGCTATTATGACAATGGCTTGGAAGCACGTGTAAACAATAGGTTTTTCTAACTGTAATAAAGGTTGAGTAAAATACTAGATTAGAATTTTTTCTGAGATGTGCCTGATGATCATGCTATGGGAAGAGGGGAGGCCAGGATTAGAGAAGAGAAAAGGGAGAAACTAGCTCTAGTATTTAGAAGGAGGTTTGCTTTCCTTCCTTTAATTTCCAGAATCACCCAGGGTTCCTGTATTATAAGGGTAGTTAGAGCCACTGAAGCCAGGGTTTGAGCCCTGGGACCCATCAATCCTCTATGAGACTGGTCCTGATCCCAGTGACCTCCACCTCCAGGGGCAATTTTGTCCTCAGTAGTTTTTGCCACAGCCTGGACAGGGTCAAGGTTGCTTTCTTTTGCTTCCTGGGCATTCCTTTTTTAAATGCCCTGGCCTGCCACACCAATAGTAACTAGCAGATGCTATTCAGGGATTCTGGACTTTGCAACTCTGCAAAACTACTGCTAAAGGCTCTGTCCTTCAACTGAGCTTTCTCTCTTTCTTTTGGGTTTCCTCCTGTTCCCTATTATTAAAGTCCAAACTGGCCACCTTCAGGAGGTTATTTAGGATGCTATCTGGTTTTATAGTTTGCTTTTGTAGTTTCTTTTTCATATCAGGAGCTGCCTGTGTAATAAACTTCTTCAGGTTGAGTTTTTTTTTTTAACTGAATTAAGTGATAAGGAGGGATACTCTATTAGTGCCTCTCTTAGCCTTTCCATAAAGGCTACAGGATTCTTATTTGGCTTTTGGTTCATTATAGAGATTTTAGAATAATTGAGAGGTTTGGCCCTGGTTTTCCATAGGCATTATAAAATGCAAATTAAAAAGTGCTTTCTTTTCTATTTATCTCCTGAGATATTGGGGTTTCAATTGGGTTTCTTACTGAACTGCTTCTCTCCCTATTGTGAATGATGTGTTTGCTATTTCTTTGTTTTCCCTATCTGCTTTCTTCCCTTTTGGGGTATTATAAGAGATATATTGCTTATCTCCAAAATTATTTGCTGCTTGCAGAACCATCTGCCTTTTGCTGCAGTGAGGGTCTGGTTTAGGAGCAGCATAACATTCCTCCATGTAAGATGAAACACCTGAGTTAAATTTTGGAAAAATTTCATATACCTATCAGAGCTTTTAGAAAATTGGCCTTAGTTTCCCTTTATTTACCTAAGGTATTGTAATGAGAAAAGAACTTGAGGGGGGCCCAGATATGGGGGATCCTCAGATGTTTCCACTGAAAGTTGCTTTTTTAATTTTGGGGAACTATTCTCCTTGGGTCTGCCCAATATGATTCTAAAAGAGCTTGGTTGATCTTATGAGGCTTGCAAAGGTTTAGTAAAAATGTCATGTCCTGTGCAAAAGAAAATGAGTTGCTCTTCTCTTTAAAGTTTTGAGGCTAAGGAAGTTCCAGTGTTTCAGAGTGCACTCCAGAGTGGTGCAAACTGAGGATAATTTATTGCCCATCTAGAAAAAGAAGTGAGAATGAAAGCATTCCCTTAGACTCCTTCCTTTTCATATAACTGGGAGTGGAGGAGAATACAGGGAGTGTCCTCTGACTATTTCCCCTTCCTTGTTTCTGAATCCCATCACCATGTTAAATGTGTCCCAGATGGTTGTGGGTGTGGTCCTTCAAGCCATGCAACTGGATGAACTGAGTGATGGGACTAACCATGCTTACCCATGCAATCTTAACTTATCTGCCTTTCTGATTTCCCTTTGACTTCCTAAACCTGTGTGATTTGCCTGACTCCCCAAAAAAATGGATTTCTGGAGAGACTCTGTCATCTTTGGGCAAGGCTTCTTTAATGGAGGCAACATGTTATTTTGCCTGATATTATACCCCATGTTAGAGAATTTGCCCTTACAAAAGTAATGGTTCCAGTTAACTTATGCACTTAAAATCCCCTTACTAATTAAATACTGTCTTAATCGGAGACAGAATAGGTCCCTTAATAGAACATAGGAACTGAATGCCCATTTTCCTACCAATGGTACAATATCAGGACTAAAATCTGGCTGCAGAAGACATCTTACTCCTAGCCATTGAAAGCAGAGCTCTCCAGTTCACAGAATTAGCAGTAGAAAAGCACAAAATGGAAAAGTTGTGAAGCTGCAATGTACCGCAGAGGATCAGCACATTTAACATGGTGCTGGGGTTCAGAAACCGGGGAGGGTGAACAGTATCTTATGTGTCTCATGAAGAGGACATCTATTTCCACTAGGTGACGCTGTTGGCTTAGAAATAACGTGCGTTACTTCCAGAGGCCGGGGTGGCCGGGAAGGTGGGGTACAGAGTGAAGAGAACATTGCAAGGGCTCTTTCCTGGATTTCTCCGTAGGCTGTAAAAATTCCCGCACATTTGATAGAGCGAGACAGTAAGAGACCACAAAGAGAGAAAGTTAGTTTGGCAACAGGATGGCTGGAAGAGAGTCTTGAGATTTAAGGACAGATTTGAGGTTGAGATTCATTCCATACTCACCGCTCCAATGAATTTCTGGCAATGCACCAAAATGATAAGGCCCTGATGACTAGAGAAACACCAGGGTCTTGGTCTCACATTGATAGGATTAGTGACATGGACACAGGTGAAGTGGTTTTAAGGAGTGAAAAGTTTAATAGGCAAGAAAGAAGGAAGAAAGAGAACAGCTTTCTTATACAGAGACAAGGGAGGGGAGTTTGGAAGAAAGAGAAACCCCTCTGCGTGGCAGAAAAGTGGTTGGTTATACGGGAGGCTGGAGGAGGTGGTGTTTGATTTGCATAGGGCCCAGGGGATTGGTTTGACCAAGTGTGTCATTTACGTAGCCCATGAAAAACCTGGCCCTCCCAACTTAGCCCTTTAATATGCAAAAGCAGGTCACCTTGATATTTTGAACATGTAGTAATGCTATTTGGAGGTGGCACACTTGACACAGGTGGTAAAAGGGAGAAGATGGTGGGAATCACGATAGTGAGTGAATCTAATTTCTAATGGCCTGCATTTGCATATCAAAGCTTGCCGTTCTGGCCCTTTAAGTTGCCTTTTCTGTTAGAGAAGAGATGGTTCAGGGGTTGTTTCTTACTTATTACAGGAAAATTACTACTGAGAACTTTTATCCTTACTATCTGGCTAAAATAATTTCTTAATAACTCCTATATTAATATGTTTCCAGGAATTTATAAATTTCTTCCAGATTTTCTAGTTGCTGTGCATAGAGATATTCCTAATAGTCTGAGGGTTTATTTGTATTTCTATGGAGTCAGTGAAAATGTCTCCTTTGTCATTTCTGATTTTGTTTATTTGGATGCTGTCTATTTTTTTCTTTATTAGTCTAGCTAGTGGTCTATCAATCTTACTGTCCTTTTGAAGAACCAACTTTTGATTTCATTGATCTTTTGTATGGTTTTTTAATATCTAAATTTCATTCACTTCAGCTCTGATTTTGTTCATTTCTTTTCTCCTGCTAGTTTCGGGGTTGCTCTGCTCTTGTTTTTCTAGTTACTCTAGGTGTGATGTTACCTTATTAATTTGGGGTCTTTCCAACTTTTTGATATAAGCATTCAGTACTATAAAATTTCCTCATAACATACTTTCACTGTATTCCAGAGATTTTGGTATGTTGGACATTTCTTTTCATTAGTTTTAGAGAATATTTTTTATTTCTACCTTAGTTTTATTTATTATCTAAAAGTCATTCAGGAGTAGGTTAAGTTCTATGCCATTGCATGGTTTTGAGAGATGTTCTTGGTACTGATTTTTATTTTATTGAGTTGTAGTCCAAGAGTGTGTTGAGAGTTATTTCAGCTTTCTTGAATTTTTTTGATAATTGCTTTATGATCTGTTCTCTAGTCAATTTCAGAGTATTTGCCATGTGGAGATGAGAAAAATGTATATTCTGTTTTGTTAGATGCATCGTTCTGTAGATGTATGTTATGTGTCAAGTTTAGGTCCCAAATATCTTTTTTAGTTTTCTGCTTCAGTGTTCAGTCTAATATAGTCCGTGGGGTGTTGAAGTCTCCAACTCTAATTGTGTTTTATGTGAAATGAAAATGTAAACCTTCCTTTTTTGCTTTCCCTTTGCTTGGTAGTTTTCTCCATCTCTTTACTTTAGACCAGTGGGTGTCATTGCACGTGAGATGAGTCTTTTGAAGACAACATACAGTTGGGTCTTGCTTCTTTATCCAACTTGCAACTATCTATCTTTTAAGTGGGGGAATTTAGCCCATTTACATCCAATGTCAATATTGATAATATTGATATGTACACATTTAATCTTGTCATCGTTGTTAGATGGTTGTTATGCAGACTTGATTTTGTCATTTCTTTATAGTGTCAATGTTCTATGTACTTAAGTATGTCTGTGTGGTGGTCGGTAATGGTCTTTCATTTCCATGTTTAGTACTCCTTTAAGGACCTCTTATAAAGCAGTTCTGGTGCTGACACATTTTCTTAGCATTTCCTTGTGTGAAAACAATCTTATTTCTCCTTCACTTATGAAGCTTAATTTGGCCGCACATATAATTCTTGGTTTGAATTTCTTTTCCTTGAGAATGCTGAATATAAGCCAGCCCCCAATCTTTTCTGCCTTGTAAGATTTCTGCTAAAAAGTCTGCTCTTATTCTGATAGGGTTTCCTACATGGGTGTCTTTCCCCTTCTCTCTGTCTGCCTTAAATACTTTTTTCTCTCAAATCTTAGAGAATTTGATGATTATAGTGTCTTGTGGGTGTCCCACAGGGCACTATAAAATATGACCTCTGAAATTTCCAAATTTGCATGTTGACCTCCCTCATGAGGTTGGTAAAAGTTTTGTGGACAGTATCCTTAAATATGTTTTCCATGTTGCTTGCTTTCTCTGTCTCTGTTTGGAGATTCCTAGTAGTACGTTGAGAATCTTTGCATCAAAATTCATGAGAGAAAATTATCTTTATTTTCCTTTTCTTGTAGTGTGTTTGTCTATCTTTTGTATAAATGTAATGCTGCCTTTATGGAATGAGTTTAGAAAATTCCTTACCTTTTCAATTTCTTGTAAGAGTTTTATAAAGATTGGTGTTAATTCTTCTTGAAATGATTGGTAGAATTTTCTAGTGACAACATTTGGTCTCATGTGCCTTTCTTTACTAAAAGGTTTTGATTTATTATTTTTATTCATTTTAATTTAAATTTTATTATTTAGAAGCAGAGTCTTACTCTATTGCCCAGGTTGGAGTGCAGTATTATGATCATTTCACACCATAGCCTTAATTTCCTGGGCTCAAATGATCCTTCTACCTTAGCCTCCCAAAATGCTAGGATTACAGGCATGAGCCACTGTGACCAGGCTTTTGGAAAGTTTGGATTACTCATTCAATCTCTTTACTCATCATAGGTATGTTTAGATATTTTATTTTTTCATTATTTGGTCTTGATATTTTGTGTGCTTCCAGGAATTTGCCCATTTCATCCAGTTTATCCAATTTGTTAACACGCCATCATTCATAGTACTTTGTTATAATCATTAAAATTTTTTTAATTAGTCATAATGACCCATTTTTTATTTCTAATTTTAATTATCTGAGTCTTTTCTCTTTGTTATTAGTCAATCTGGTAAACATTTTGTGAATTTTGTTGATGTTTGTGTAAAACAAAATCTTAAGTTTTGTTGATTTTCTCTATTGTTTTCCTATTCTCTATTTTGTTTTTCTCTACTCTAACATTTAGTGTTTCTTTTCTTCTGATAACTTTGGGTTTTGTTTGTTGTTTTTCTAGTTCTTTAAGATGTAAAGTTAGGTTAGAAACAAGGCAAGGATATCTGCTCTCACCACATCTATGGACCATCATGCATGAATTCCTAGCTGATGCAAAATATGAGTAAAGGAAATAAAAGGTGTGGTAATTTGAAAGAAAAAAATGAAACTATTTTTTCATGGGTAGCAACAACAAAACCCTCTTAGCTAATAAGTGATTTAACAAGGTTGCAGGATACTAGGTTATTATACAAAAGGCCATTGTGTTCTTAAATATCAGCAAAAAAATATTTATTTTAGCATAAAAAGTTGAAATAGTTACAAATCTAATGAAATATGTATATAGTCTATATAAGGAAAAGTATAAATATCTGATGACAGAAATCCAAGAAGATCTAAGTCAATGGAGAAGTTTTTTATGTTCATGTATAGGAAGACTCAATATTGTGAATTATGAATATTGTGAAGATGTCAGTTCTTTCCACATTGCTTATCGATTCAACTCAGTCTCACTGAAAGTCTGGTAAATCATTTTGTGGATATCCAGAAACTGATTCTGACATTTATATGGACAGACAAAGGACAGAGAGTAGCCACTACAATATTAGAGAAGAACAAAGTTGGAGATTCCACACTACACTACCCAACTTCAAGATTTGCAGGAAAGCTATAATAATGAATATATAATAGCATGGTATTGGTGAAATAACAGACAACGATATCCATGAAGTAGAATATAGAGCCTATAAATAAATACGCAGAAATATAGTCAACTGATTTTTTATAAAGGAGTAAAGGCAATTAGTAAAGGAAAATGATAGTCTTTTAAACAAACAGTGCTAGAAAATCTGAATATTCAAGTGCAAAATGGCAATGCGACTAGACATAAATCTTATAGCTTTCACAAAATTTCACATATACCTACTATAAGCCTAAATGTAAAACACAAAACTATAAAATTCCTGGAATGTAACAAGTGGACTTCAGTTTGGTAATGACTTCCTAAATACAACAGCAAAGTACAGCCAGTGAAAACAAACAAGTGATAAATGGTATTCCTTAAAATTAAAATTTTCTGCCCTGAAAAAGACATGGTTAAGAGACTAAAAAGACAAACTGTAGACTGGAAGAAAATATTTTTCTTTAAAACAGAAATATAATAAAGGACTGATATTTAAAATATGCTAAGAACTCTTAAATTTTAACAGAAAAACAACTAAAAAATGGGGAAATGATCTGAACAGATACAGCACCAAGGATGATATGCAAATGGAAAATAAGCATATGAAAAGATGTTCAAGGTCACATAGCGTAGAGAATTGCAAATTAAAACAGTAATAAAATACCATTACATATCTGTTAGAATGGTTAAAATTTAAAGTGCTGACAACAGGAAAGCATGGTGAGAATGTGGAGCAAGAAGACCTCTCATTCATTGCTGGTGGAAATGCAAAATAATACAGCTCCTTTCGAAGACACTTTGAAAACAGTTGAACATATAAATGTTTATAAAAGCTTAATTCATAATTGCCCAAACTTGGAAGTAAAGTAACCAAGATGCCACAGGGTGCCTATACATTTGGCCAAACACCATCCCTGATGTGTCTGTGAGGTTATTTCTGAATGAGATTAGCATATGTGTAGGTAAACTGAGTAAAAGAGATCACCCTCCCTGATGCGAGTGGGCTTTCTTCAATCAATTGAACACCTGAATACAATAAAAAGCTGAGTAAGAGGGAACTCCCCACTGCTGACTGGCTAAGCTAGGGTGTTGCTCTTTCCAAACTGAGTCACTGGCTCTTTTTGGGTATTGAGCCTTTGAGCTTTGGGGCTGAAAATTATGCCTTTGGCTCCCCTGGCTCTCAGACCTTTGAACTCAGACTAGATATACACATAGGCTTTACAGGATCTCCAACTTTCTTAAAAGATATTGGGACTTCTCATCCTTCATAACATAATCATCATGTGAACCACTTTCCTATAATATCTCCTTCTCTTTCCCATTGCATCCCTCTTGATTTCTCTTTAAACACACACACACACACACACACACACACACACACACACACACAAATATATGCATCCTATTTTTTTCGGTTTCTGGAGAACCCTGATTAATCTATCACAGAATAACCTGCACATTAATATTTCTAGCAGCTTTATTCATAATTTCTAAAACTTGGAAGTAACTATGACATTTTTCAATAGGTTAATATATAAACAGTGGTACATCCAGACAATAAATATTATTCAATGATTAAAAAAAAAGAAATGAGCTATGAAGCCATCAAATTATATGGAGGAGCCTTAAATACATATCGCTAAGTGAAAGTAGCCAATTCACACACTGTATGAGTATAGCTAAATGACATAATAAAAAAGATAAAACTATGGAAACAGTAAAATGATCAGTGGTTGCAGGGGTTCAGAAGGATGGAGAGAAGAATGAATAGGTCAAGGGAATATTACTGCAGAGACATTATTATATATATAACTGTAGTGGTACATGTATGTCATTATACATTTGTCAAAAACCTCACAATATACAACATAGAGGGAAACCTAGTGTAAATTATTGATTTTCATTAATATCAATATTGGTTCATTCATTATAACAAATATTTCATACTAATGAAGTATGTTAATAATAGGAAAAACTGGGGGAGGTGGGAAGGAGAATATGAGAACTCCTTGTACTTTCCACGCAAGATTTTAAAACTGGCTTGTCAGACAGGCACAACTATGTGTAGAATTCAAGAGATGAATACTAATGCACAAATAAAATTAAAAGGATGGAAAAGGACAAATCATACAAACACTAGCCATAAGAAAATTACAATGGCTATATTTGTATTAGACAAAGTAGACTTTAAAACATAGAATATTGTCAGAGATAAAGAAGGGTGTTTCAGAATGCTTAGAGGATTAAACAATCAAGGAAACATGATAATCCTAAATGTGTATACAACCAATTAGAGAGCTAAAAATATATAAACAAGGCTTAAATAATATTCTCAATGATTTTTAATTGACATTCAAAGGGCACACCAAAATGGACATATTATATTTTTAATTTCTACACTGGTGTAGATTTAATTTTTCTAGGCATGAGCTACAAGACTAAGAGTTGTTATTTTCTTAAAATGAAATTCAGTTTATCAATTCATTCTTAGCTTCATTACCACTATGTGTGTAGGGAAATATATAGCATATAACCATGTTTGAGAACATAGAAAAACATTCTCTACTAACAACAGTAACAGGCCAACAAACAACAGCAGCACTGATCTATGCAATTTAAACATGTTTATGTACAAATTTACTAGCATTTCCATTTAGCCTCTTTTTCATTATTATCTTGAACGATTTTAACTATGAAAATGAGTGTGACATCCACTCATCCAATTGTTTTCTTTTTAAGCTATAGTCTTTACAACTATAAAGCAGAATATAAGAACATGATAATTTAGACAATATAATTTTAATCTTCTGGATCTTTGGCAAAACTTATTTTATATCTATAAATGTTCTTTCGATTGCCTGGATATATTTAACTTTGATAGATCAAAATATGTTAAAATCCCTTATTTAAAAGTTAAACAAGTTGAAACTATGACCGAAAATTATTGTCTTATATATAACTCTTTTTGTTTGAGGCACTTTAGAAATTTGGAGCATATATCTCTTCTTCCTTTCACCCCTCTTTTTCTTCCTTACTCCCCCTCCTCCTCTCATTTTTTTCTCCTTCCTCCTTCCCTCCTTTCTTTCCCCTCTCCCTTTCTTTCTTCCTTTCTTTTTTCCTGGCTTCAGCCAAAATATTTAAGCTTCCCTCTTTCCAAATTTCAGGCTCTTTTTTTTCTAGTACCCTCTCTTTTGGAGTGAAGCTACTTTTATTCCAATAACCCACATTGTATAATTTTCTAATATTGTTTTCTAGTGTCATTTTAAGCTGGAAACAGTAGAAAAGTAAATAAAAGATATAAGATGTTTTAAAATATTATATATATATATATATATATATATATATGACATTAACAGAAACTACTAGAAACCAAAAATAAAAACAATATGTCCACATCTAAAAAAATTAACCAAGTGAGGATTTCATTACAATGCCTGCTCAGAATGACATTATGTGATACAGAGAAGTTACTGCAGTACTTCCTAATTAAGGATAATTGGGTAGCAGGTCAGTGGTAATCCTTTAATTAACAACTTATTAATATATTCAGGAAAATTCCTCTACTACAATGTTGTCTGAAGATCGTAGGATGAGCCTAGCTACAAGATAACTGCTGACAGGATACTTGCAGAAGATACATTTCAACTTTCTAATTAAAGACCTAAATTATTGGCTTAATGGTATAGGCAAATAACACATTCCATGAGTAGTTATATAGTAGACATGTAAAACGATGAAGGCACTTTTTATTCAATTGCTGACCGGAAGTTGATGTAAGTGCTTTCATTTACTTGTATTTAGTATTAAAATTTTGACTTTTGTATGATTGATTTGTTTTAAGGTTAACTATTCCATACAGAGCAGGTATTCAATAAATAACATTGACTGACAGATGGTTAAATGCTAAAATGTGCTTCATCTTTATAGGCAAATAGACACCTGATGATTGATTATAGTCAAACATCCTTTAAAATATAGTTTACACATGTTTCAGACTAATTACTTGCTAAATTTAATTCTGAATTTAAAATGCTTTATAACTATCATTAATTAATCTGATTTAGTTTTTATTATGGCATTGCTGACACCAAACTGGTTAAAATGTTTTAGTGCTACACTACTTGCAGTTTAAAATTCTATTTTAAGACTTATAAAGATATACAAGGTAGTTTTTCTTCTGCTATTGCTGTAGTAAATTCCAGAAGAGTAACTCTAAAAGATTGCTCCTTAATTATTAATGAAAAAGAAATCAATGGATTCCATCTTTATTTCTTTTAGTTCCTGAAACTCAGATGTTATATGAAGTCAGATTTTCTCAAAAAGTAAGTTAAGTTAGTGTTTGATAACTCTAATCTTTATTTTTCCAAAATAGCAATAACTCTTTCAGTCCCCTAATCTTTAAAATACTAGGAGCCTATTAACTCCCTACCATTAAGATAATTCACGTGCATGTAACTGTCCTCATTTAAACATTTCACTTCATTTCTTTCAGTATGTAGGAGTCAGAGAAATTAGGTTATTTGGAAATAAATCTATGCCAGTGCCTCAGTTACAGTTACCCAAATTAAAAAACAGATTGGACAAAAAGGTTAAAATGAGAGATCTGAACCACTCCAAAACACATTTAAGCATTATTTTTTGTTGTTTTTTTAAGAGACAGGGTCTTGCTCTGTTGCCCAGGCTAGAATGCAGTGGTGCAATCAGGGCTCATTATAACCTCAAACTCCTGGGTTCAAGTGATCCTGTTGCCTCAGCCTTCCACATATCTGAGACTACAGGTGTGTGCCACCATATCAGGTTAAGATTTTTTTAAATTTTCGTACAGATGGGGTCTCACTATGTTGTCCAAGCTAGTGTTGAACTCCTGGCCCTTGGATTCTCCTGCCTTGGCCTCTCAAAGTGCTGAGATTATAGACATAAATCACTGTGCCTAGTGTTTCATTTTTTATAACATTCAATGGCATCTTTTATTCAGACATTTTAATGATTCACAACTAGGTGATTAGAGATTAAAAAGTACCTTGAAATGATAATTTAACTTAATTCATGGATTTAATAATATTTTATTTAAATAAAAACATCTCCCAAATGAATGGTCAGTTCAGATAAGCTTCCAAGCTGATATTAGAATAATATTACAATAAAACACTGAATATTTAGCAAAATGATCAGAAGGCTATACATTTAATGCATATATGGTGGTGTTTAGAATATCACTGAATGAATATTTGTTAAGATAATATATGACACATTCTGATACATTGTTTTCATTTTTCCATAAACTCGTGACACTATTTTTGCAGAAGTAAATAAAACTTTACCTGCAATTCCCTTTTATGATACTAGATGGTGCTTCTATTTATGAATTGGTTCTAAAGAAAGAATTTTTTGAAAATCCTATGGAATAAGAGCAATAAAATAAAGTTTTAGATTAACTACTACCCTCCTCTCTACCTCTATATTTAACAAATGAAGAGGTTCTAAAAAGTTAAATGACAAGTGACATTCCCAAAATTCCTCAGGTTTTTTATGACAGATCTGGGCAGGGGCCCAAGGATCCTGGCACTGAATTCTTTAAATTAGTTTTCATTACTTTATACTAAAATTCTGTGGCTGTACTCATAGTTCAAGAGAAGTATTCATGCAATATACAATACTGAGCTGCTCTGTGTGGGCGAGTGTGTGTGTGATTACAAAAAACATCTTAGGCCAGTTCCTTCCACTGTAATATTAACCTCATGTTAACAAATTCAATAATTTCTAAATATTTAAAGAAATCTTACATTATCTCAAAGTACTTTTTTTTCTTTTTACAAAAGTTTGGCACATGAACAGATACATTTTACAGGTAACACAATTTGGTTGAATTCTATTTACTAAAGTAAATTGGTTGGAATAATTTTACTTCTGAAAATATTTCCAGTAAGAACTCAGAAATTCCATGGTGTATATGTGCCACATTTTTCCAATCCAGTCTATTATCAATGGGCATTTGGGTTGATTCCAGGTCTATGGAATATTATGCAGCAATCAGAAATGATGAGTTTGTGTCGTTTGTAGGGACATGGATGAATCTGGAGAACGTCATCCTCAGCAAACTGACACAAGAACAGAAAATGAAACACCGCATATTCTCACTCATAGGCGGGTGATGAAAAATGAGAACACATGGACACAGGGAGGGGAGTACTAAACACTGGGGTCTATTGGGGGGAAAAGGGGAGGGCCAGTGGGAGGGGGAGGTGGGGAAGAATAGCCTGGGGAGAAATGCCAAATGTGGGTGAAGGGGAGAAAGGAAGCAAAACACACTGCCATGTGTGTACCTACGTAACTGTCTTGCATGCTCTGCTCATGTACCCCAAAACCTAAAATGCAATAAAAAAATTAAAAAAAAAAAAGAACTCAGAAATTGTCATGCAAGACTTGAATTATTCTATATACTGTCAAAGCTCTGTGTTGTCCCAGTGGAGACATCCAATAGAGATCTTGGAGGAAATATTATGAAAGGAAATATCATTCTTTCACTGATATTTTTTAAAGTAAAAGATGTAGCCTTAAACACAATAGTTCATCATTCTCTCATAATGTGACTTTCTCATATTTATACATGTAATGCTTTTTCTGTATTTTTATTTACATTATCTCATAATCACAATTGTAGTGCATCTGGAAAATATGAAAAAATAATAAATTTATGTAGGACAGTCTCATTATTAGAAAATGTTGAGATACAGATTCAATGAAATTCCTACCAAAATCCCAATAACCTTTTTTCTGTTTTTTCAGAAATAGAAAAAGAAATTCAGAAATTCATGTAAAATCGGAAGGAAACCTAAATGGGCAAAATAGTCTTTTATAAAAAGAACAATGCCATTTTTCAAAAAAATGAAGAATCAGTCGTTTTCTTCAGTCGCAAGCACTAGAAAATGTCTAGTTAGCATAAGCAAAAATTAGAAAAGGTATGAAGAATGTGTTTAAATTAAAGGAACTACTGAAAAGTCAGCATGGAAAGGGCAGAAACTATGGGTGCTCTGGAGATCAAGATAGCCGGAAGTACTTCATGATCTAATCTTGAATACCACAGCTGGAATGAAACAGCTCCACATTTTGTTGGTGTTATCTTTGCATCACTTATTTTTTGAAACTCAGAATCCCAGGAAACAGATCCTAATTGATCTGGTTGAGGTCATGAGTCTATTTATGGCTAAAAGGGAGTAGAGAACTATAGTTGTATTAAGATCACATTGGATTTGGCCTCAAAAAAGTTAGAGCATAATAACTGGAAAATGAAACGGCAAAAGTCAAGAGATGGACAACTTCAAAGACATAACCAGGATGCTTTATTGCTAATGCTTTACATTTGCTTGTATATCAATTAATTATTGATGTATCAGAAAATATTTCTATGTATTTCAGAGATAATTCTCATGCAGATTATTGACTAGAGATTTGTATGTTGAAAAACAATTATTGTTGCTAAATGAATAACTTTCATATTCATGCCATTCATAATATTTATGGATGGTCTATTCTATGTCTTGTGCTATATGAAATGTAAGTGTACAATGATTAAAGTCACAGCTTTTTTATACTGCTAACCACATCTTTCTTGAATGACTTTTATTGGCTTTATTAATATCACACTTTCCTGATTTTCTTCTACATTTCTGTTTTATTCTTCTCAAAAGTTTTCCTTCCTCCCTTCCCCCTCCTTTTCCTCTTTCTCCTCTTCTTCCTACTCCTCTTCTCTCTCTTTTTCTCTCTTATTTATTTAATAACACCATTTTTTAATTTAAAAAAAAAAGGTTTAATAGATGCCTGATATTTCCCAGGCACTATGACCTATCATGAATAAACAAATTTTAAAAATTGACAAATTTTTTTGCTCCCATGGAATTTACATTTTAGTGACAGTCAGAACATATAAAAAAACAAGTAATATAAGTTCAAATAATAGTGATAAATACTAGGTAGGAAATAAAGATATCATAAGAGTGTAGATGATATTTCGAGAGAAGGGGCATTTTAAGAGCTCATTTGCAGCTTGAACTCAACTGCTAGAGTTACTCTAAGCTCTCTGCTGTGCTTTGATTATATGTTCACACTCTCCTGGCCAATCTCATTCACTCATGGGTCTTTAGTTTTATCATTAGGCTGACAACACCATGTTATTTCTCTAGTCCACATCTCTCCTGCCTTATAGATGTACTTACTTACTTCAGACAACTCTGCTTCCTTCTTTTACTGACCCATGAAAATTGTCATGTTCAAAAGTGAGATCATCATATTTACTCCCATAACTCACCTCCCATTCCTGTGTTTCTATCTTAGTGAATGGTACCCTCATCTAATCCAGTGCTGAGGACAGATCTCTGAGAAGCAGATTTGATTTCTATCTTGATTCGTTCTCCACATTTAATAAATTACCAAGTCCTACATTTCAAGTTTTATATAAATATTTTTGCTTATCTTCATCTTCACTGTCAACTCCAAATTTGAGCCCATGGTTAATGCTCATTTGGATTAATTATTATTACAGCTTTTTAACTAATCTGTATCCATCTGGTACATTTTCCTCCATTTTCCGTAATTCAGTTTAAGAGAGGTTTTGAATATATAATTTGGATAATGCCATTGGCCTGCTCAAAATGTTTTAGTAACTAACTTTTTCCATAATAAATCTCTAAATGTTTAGGTTTATTGCATCATTCTCTGTCTATTGCTTACCCTTCCCAATACTATTTTTCCCAGTACCTCTAATTACAATGTATATTACAAGTCCTCAAATTTGTTATTTCCCCTTAAGTCTTTGATACATGCTGCTCCCATTTCCATGAAAAAATATCTCATTCTATACCACTTCTTTACTACCATCATGAAGCCTCCAGCTCAGTACTTAGACCTAATCCCTTCTCAACTATTGGATCTTATTTTAGATTTCACTTCCTCTGAGAGGCCTTTTTTTCTTCTGGTGCTATGGGAATGTGCTCCTGCCTTCTGCTCCCATCACATTTTGTAGTTTTCCCTTCATAGAAACTTAGCTGATTTTCACTAGGTTTGTTGAGAGCAAGAAATGTGTCTATTTCTTTTTTCCTTGTTGCATACTCACTCATCCCAGTGCCTTGCTTAGAGTAAATATTTTTTTTTAAGTGACACTATGTTGGAAGATCTTGGTTGCAGAATGAGTAATGTATTATCAAGGGTAAAATGAAAGTGGTTTTCAAAAATGAACTTTACATGTTCAATAGCTTAAGGAAGTGTACTGCTCTCTGACATAACTGTGTGAGCCTTCTAGGCTAGCAGAAAACGGATTCAAATATCCAGATTCTTTCAGTCTTGTTTCTCTGCTATACTCCAGGGAAGTGGTTCCTAGACTTTTTGGTCTCAGGAAATTTCTCTCTTATGCATTTTTGAGAACACTAAAGAGCTTTTGCTTATGCCAATTATATATAATATTTTCCATATAGAACATAAAGGTGATAAAATTTAAATATGTTACTTATTAATTTATTTAAAATAACAATAAACCCATTACATGTTAACAAAAATAACAGTTTTAAATTAAGGAAAAAAGATCTGTCATACCCAAGAAGAGTGTAAGGAGACATGACAACTAAATGTGATATGATATCCTAAATGGGAACCTTGAAGTTTATTTTTAAAATATATTAATTTGAAGAGTGCTATTGTCTTACTATTTTTTTGGTAAATCTCTTTAATGTCTGGTGTAATCGAAGATAAGTGGATGTAAAAGACAACTCATACTCCCTGAAAAGATAGGAGGGAAAAAGTCCAAGGCACGTGTGGAGGGACTTATGAACCAAAACACTGTTTGCCTTGTAACAGATAGAAAAGTGGCAGATGTGAATTACACAGACATGTAGTGGTGTGTAATTAATAATGGAATTATGGCATTATTCTCAGCTGAATGCAATATTTTCTCAATGACTTTTTTGGCGAGATCATCAGTAAAGAACAATGTCAGTGGAAGAAGTGTTGCTGCTGTGCTGAGAGAAGGAAAGGTATAAAACATGTCTTGCAGAATGGAGAAATGAACTTAATTAGAAAAGCATCTTGAGATTTACGTCAATATATTTGAAACACATCCATTGATTACAGTTAAGTGATTTTTTCCCAAGATATGTTGGGGCTTAATTGGTATTTTGCTAGATAAAGAGTAGAAAAGAATTGAGAATATTTATAAAGCAATACTTATTTTATTGAACCAAGGATTCTGTGCTTTATAAGGATAGAATTAATGGTATTTGAGGGCAATAGGTAAAACTGGGTAGGTACAGTGGATCACAAGTTTTGATCTGATCTTCAAACGTTGTACAGCAGCATAGAGTCAGTAAACAGGAGTAGGAATGAGAGAGTATTCAAAGAATAGGATATATGAAAGAGATACTTTAGATGTGCGATAATTACTGATCATAACTAAATTTAGAGTATCACTGTGGAAATAAGAGGCTGGGGTAGGATGGAAAGCAAGATCATTAAAGCCAAGAAGGCCAAGGAACTGAGAGGTGAGCACATTGCACACTGAGAGGTGTGGTGTTGAAGATGCCAAGCATCTTCAGACTTGTGATAAGAAAGTAAAAAGTGAATGAGGTGATGAGATGCTGTAACTCTTAGCAACAAGTGTAATGATTAGTAAATTCTAATAAAAGACATTTCACAAAACAGGAGGAATGAGAAAAGATCCCTTAAAAATAGCAATGGAAAACAAACCAAATGTTGCAATACAATACCTCCTGGACCTAAGAGGGAAAGCTCATCACTTGAAGGGAAGGCATAACTTTTGAAGGGAAGTAATGACTTTTGAGTTAGAGAAACAAAGTGAGGGGAAGTTATAGAGAAGTAGGTGAAGATTTTTTGAAGGTTTGTTAATTACAGACTATCAACTCCAAGGACACATAGATGGTTTGGGAGCATGAACAGATGTAGGGAAGGAGGGCATGTTAAGAGGCATGAAGAACATGATAGGGATTAGTGTCACAGGGGGATGGATGAAGTGAAAGACTTTGACTTCTGCTGGTAACTGACACTAAATGGGATTTGAAGCATAATATCCCTTGAAATCAGAACTACATAAATTGAGGATTTATAGGTGGTTGAATTTGTCTCTGGCTGAAAGTATCATGGTGGCCAGGAGCAAAAGGCTACTTAGTCCCTCAGGGAGGCTGACTCAGCAGAGCAGGCATTCTCCATACCCACAGATACACATGAACAGAGAAATACTGCAGAAAGAGAGAATGTGATATCTAGTTTCATCAAGTACTGTTCAAATAGCAGATGATATAATCTACTCTAGTGAATATCTAATTTCCCATCAAATGTTTCCTTGCCATATCTTTGAATCACACATCTACCTGTATTATCTGTAAATATACAAATGTAATGGATTCAGAAGAGGCTGGACAAACAAGAATTCATCCCTGAGAGACTAATCAAATTTGGGGGAATGCACACAAAAATTTAGCTTCCAGATAACCGTACATGGCTGAGAACTGACTCTGTGCATGATGGATTTGTCTAAGAGTCATCTGCTCTTTCCTCCCCTTCAAACTTCAATTAAGCAGCATATGGAAAGATAAGCAAGATGGGTATACCATGTCAAAAATATATATGTATATATATCAGGCTGGGGGCCTCACGCCTGTAATACTAGCACTTTGGGAGGCCAAGGTGGGCAGATCACTTGAGGTCAGGTGTTTGAGGCCAACCTGGCCAACATGGCAAAACCTTGTCTCTACTAAAAATATAAAAAATAGCCGGGCATGGTGGCCGGCACCTGTAATCCTAGCCATTCGGGAGGCTGAGGCAGGAGAATCACTTGAACCCAGGAGGCGGAGGTTGCAGTAAACCGAGATCACACCACTGCACTCCAGCCTAGGCAACAAAGCAAGACTCTGTCTCAAAAGAAAAGAAAAGCAAAAATACACATCAGTTTACTTATTCTCAGATCTATATAAGAGTATGATATCTTGATTTATCTTGAGTGGCCTTAAGTCCTATAACAATATCTACTAGTTAACTAGAGTTGTATAATATCTAAGGATCATCAAAAGCTTTTTTTTAATCAATCATAATCTAAATATTTTGTATGTGTTGTCTCATTTACTTCTCATGATATTTTTACCTACATATCCCCATTTTCTCTCTCCTACCCCAAATAGCAGATATGTATAAGTTCTAGTGTTCAATAGCAGAGCAGGTGACTATAGTTAACAACAATGTGTTGTATGATTCAAAATAACTAGAAGACAACATCTGGAATGTTTACACAAAGAAACGACAAATATTTGAGGTGGCAGATATCCCAATTACCCTGATTTGATCATTACACGTTGTATGCACATATCAAAATATCACATGTACCCCATCAATATGTACAACTCTTATGCATCCATAAAAAGTCACATTCCTCATTTAAAAATATTCATAAAGCTTTCAAATTTTCAAACTATTCGCAGTCAAGTCATTTCATGTTTAAGTAAGCTGTTTATTTATGCCCAGTAATACCCTTTTTGGTTAAGATTTTTACAATATTGGCCTTTGCTGGTTAGAATTTACGTATTCTTACTTTTATTATTTACAACTTAATGATTCCTACTTTCATAATTGTGGCTCTGTTATGGAAACATAGATTTGTAGTTATTTGAGAAAGTGTGAAAATAACTTTTAAGAATTACAGACACTAATTCTCATAATAAATATGATAATTTTAGGACAAAATTATAAATCCATTCCTAACTATGGCATATATACCTTGCAAACAATTCCCTAGAGTTATCCCTTCAGACCTATTTTTATCAACATAGACAACCCAGGAGGTACACTGAAAATGAAAATATAAAAATTAATTTTAACTCTTAAATCTGTGCTTTCACAACTCCAGCTTGACTCAAATTCTGTTCTGGCATTCGTGAGTGTCAATTTGCCTCTGTGCCAATGAGTTGGGATTTCTTTAGATTGAGGGATGAGAGAAAAAAATAGTGAGACCTTACTTTAAAGTTGTTTGGAAATGTGTAGGAAATTTTCCATCAAGAACACACTGCCACTAGGAGAACAGGGTGGTCAGATATAAAGTTTTTGAAAACTATCACAATAAACCAGGGAGACCCAGAAAATGAGCCAGTGGTGGAGAGGGTAACAAGATCAATTAATAAAATGACATGCCATTATGAGGTACAAGCAGGCAGGCCCTGTCCAAAGATGGTGGTGACAAGAAAATGGGGGATACAGATCTAAGAGGCTGCCCAAAACAGTATGTTTCTTAACCTAACCATATGTTTGTAGACTGGTGCTTTGGAGTATAAGAGCATGAGTGAAATGAATTAAGTCAGGAAGCATCAACAAGTATCTTTAATCAGAGTCATGATGTTCATTGTGGTCTATTTATCTTGGCATGATAAGCTCTCTATAGTTATTTAATGATTTTATGCAACGTATCAGATATTGTGTCTTTTTACACATTCTATGAATGGATCCTTAAAATGTATCACATGGCAATAATGTAAGAAAAATGGTATACATGCACTGACATCTTTGTAAGAACAGGACATACATGTCATACTACAATTCTTATGGATCACCTCTAAACATGAGGTTAAACTGAGAAACTCCTTTTGAAGATAATTCAGTTAGTATGCACATTAATAGTTTTATTATTAAAAGGATGATGCCCAAATAATTTTTAGAAAAGGGCACTCTCATGTCATTAGGGTAGTGCTCTTTTTTAAGTGTCAGACCAGTTTAGTTAGCAACTGTCACCAAGGAGGTAACCATCTGTCATTATTTATTGTCACAAGGAACATTCATTGACATTGCTGAAGTGAACTCTGTTAGCATGTTTCTCTCTTGCTTAGTTATGTCTGCAGTTGGCCACTTGCATGAAAGCCCACTGGCAAAGTCTAAAAGAATTTTAAAATTAACTTGTGTTTCAAGTACGATATATATTTCCTTTAATAAAAAGGGAAGCAAGAGCCATAATGAGTAACTTTTTTCTCATCAGGAGTATTGCCTAGTTTATGACCATGAATATCATTAGATGAAAAGTGAGTTAAGTTTTATGATTTCCAGCTTCTAAAATCCATTGCTAAATCTGAGAAAAATCTGTTTTCCTTACTTTAGTATAAAGTGCCAGCAAGAAATACTCCTTTATTTGGAATAATATTAACAAGTGGAGAAAAATGAAGGGATATCATGTAATGTAAATACAATCTTAACTTTAATATAGACAGTGGACTATTTCCTTTTAATTGTAGAATCTAGCATAATTCCTTCCTTTACCTTGAGTGCTTCCATCTTATTTCATTTGGAAGTCATTTTCCTTTCATTCTATTCATCTTTTCCCAATTTTATACCCTTAAGATAAATTTTAAACATATAACAAATTGCCTGTTAAATAGTGGCCTTGTCAAACTGATAGGCAGGAAGGGAAACATTGCTCACTTCTAAAGGTCCATTTACTTACTAATGACAGCATAGGTTACTACATTTTCTGTGTACATATTACTTCATCCAAGGTAGAGAGGTCAGAGAAGTGGAATAAAAGCTTGGCTTTTGTTTAGATTCTATTTTGATAGAAATGCTTTTGGAATACATAATATCAGCTTTACAAAGTGGTTAGGAGGGGGCAAAACAGTATATCTAGTAAGGATATTTCCTGTGGTTATACATGGAACATTGCTGGAAAGCCCATTGCATTTTATTACCCGTGAGACTTTGGGTAAGATACTTCATCTTCCTGAACCTTAGTTTTCTCATCTTATAAATAGGGTTAAAAATGACTACATCATAGTGTTATTTTGAGAGTAAGTTATGTAAAGTAGTTTGAATAGCTAGCACAGTTGACATTAAAAAAGTGATAGTTAATAATGTTATTATTGAAGGGATTTCCAAGATGGCATGGTAGGAACAACTCAGGATTGCAGCTTTCAGTGAAGGCACAGAGGGTGAGTGCTAGCTGCATTTCCAGACAGATCTTTGTTGCCCACAGAACAGGGAAAATTCGCAGGAGTAGGAGAGACATGAGATGCCAGTGCAGCCCTCTCAGCTTGCACAGCCGTTTCGGCCAGTGCCGCAGCACAGCGGCACCCCGCACAAAATGCACTGGTCTGGGTGCCCTGTTAAACCAGCAATCTGAGATTTGGGAGGGCAGATTAGCATATCCATCTGATTAAACGGGACTTGGACAGAGAGCCAGACCAGGAGATTCCCAGGAAGTGACATTTGAGCTGGTGCAGTGGGTCGCTGCATGGGAAATCTCACACATCCCGGTGCCCTTTCAGCAGGCGACTAAAACACCTGGGAGAGAGTCAACCATTCAACATAAAAAAAAAGAGAAAGAGAAAAAGGGCTCTGAGGCAGGGAGCCAGGTGATCAGGCTCAGCGGGTCCCACCCCCACAGAGACAAACAAAATGGCGACTCGAAATGCCCGGGGTTGAGAGTTTCACTGTGGGCACAGCTGAATCCAGGACAGTGCAGCTTGGTGGGGGAGGGGCGTCCACCACTACTGAGGCATTCCTCACCTACTGAGATACACTCCCATTGCTGACGCAGCCTGCCATTGCCGAGGCAACCCACCATGACAGAGAGACTCCGCCAACAGGGCGGAGCCCACGGGGAACAGGGAGGAGCCCACAGCAACAGGGCGAAACCCACAACAGTAGGGCGAAGCACACGGCAACAGGGCGGAGCCCATGACAACAGGACAGAGCCCAGGGCAGCAGGGCAGAGCCCACGGCAACAGGGCGGACTCCGCAGTAGCAGGGCAGAGCCTTGGCAGGCAAATAGTGACTAGACTCCCTCCTAGCTGGGCAGGACAGTGCAACAGATACTCATAAAGAAAGCCCTAACTCCCCGAGACAGAGCATCTGAGGAAAAAAAGGGGGATTTATAAGTTCTGCTGCAGCAAACATAAACGTACCTGTCTAACAGCCCTGACTGAACAATGGAGCTCACAGCTCAGTACTTGAGCTCCTATAAAGTACAGTCCGTCTCCTCAAGCAGCTCCCTGACCCCTGTATATCCAAAGAGTCACCTCAAAAAGGACTGATCAGACTGACATTTGGCAGGCATCATTCTGGGACAAAGATAGCAGAAGAAGAAACTGGTAGCATCCCTCACTGTTCTGCAGCTGCTACAGGTGTACCCCAGACAAGCACGGCCTGGAGTGGACCTCAGCAGTTGTACAGCAGAGGGGCTACACTGTTAGAAGGAAAACTAAGTAACAGAAATACTTCATCATCAACAATCTGGGCTCCCACTCAGAGACCCAATCGAAAAGTCAGCAACTACTCAGACGACAGGTGGATAAACCCGCAAAGATGGGAAGAAACCAGCGCAAAAAGGAGGAAAACACCCGAAACCAAAACACCTCACCTCCTACAAAGGACCAAAACTCCTCACCAGCAAGGGAACAAAGCTGGATGGAGATTGAGTGTGACAAAAAGACAGAATCAGACTTCAGAAGTTGGATAATAAGAAACTTCCATGAGCTAAAAGAACATGTTCTAAATCAAGGCAAAGAAACTAAGAACCTTGAAAAAAGATTTGAAAAAAGATTCGAGGAAAGGATAACAAGAATGGACAACTTAGAGAGGAATATGAATGAATTGAAGGAGCTGAAAAACACAACACAAGAACTTCACGAAGCATGCACAAGTTTCAACAGCCGAATTGACCAAGCAGAAGAAAGAATATCAGAAGTCGAAGATCAACTCAATGAAATAAAATGAGAAACCAAGATTAGAGAAAAAAGTGCAAAAACCAATGAACAAAGTCTCCAAGAAATGTGGGACTATATGAAGAGACCTAACCTACGTTTGATGGGTGTACCAGAATGTGACGAAGAGATTGAATCGAAGCTGGAAAATACTCTTCAGGATATTATCCAGGAAAATTTCCCCAACCTAGCAAGGCAAGCCAATATTCAAGTCGAGGAAATACAGAGAACACCACAAAGATATTCCACAAGAAGAGCAACCCCAAGGCACATAGTTGTCAGATCCACCAGGGTTGAAATGAAGGAGAAAATACTGAGGGCAGCCAGAGAGAAAGGACGGGTCACCCACAAAGGGAAGCCCATCAGACTCACAGCAGATCTCTCGGCAGAAACTCTACAAGCCAGAAGAGAGTGGGGGCCAATATTCAACATCCTTAAAAAAAAAATTCAACCCAGAATTTCATATCCACCCAAACTGAGCTTCATAAGAGAAGGAAAAATAAAATACTTTGCAAACAAGCAAGTACTCAGAGATTTTGTCACCACCAGGCCTGCTTTACAAGAGCTGCTGAAAGAGGCACTATACATAGAAAGAAACAACCAATACCAGCCATTCTAAAAACATACCAAATGCTAAAGAGCATCAACAAAATGAAGAATCTTCATCAACTAACGGGCAAAACAGCCAGCTAGCATCAAAATGGCAGTATCAAATTTACACATAACAATATTAACCCTAAATGTAAATGGGCTAAATGCACCAATCAAAAGACACAGACTGGCAAATTGGATAAAAAACCAAAACCCATCGGTGTGCTGTATCCAGGAAACCCATCTCACATGCAAGTATACACAAAGGCTCAAAATAAAGGCATGGAGGAAGATTTACCAAGCAAATGGAGAGCAAAAAAAGCAGGACTTGCAATTCTCGTCTCTGATAAAATAGACTTTAAAGCAACAAAGATCAAAAGAGACAAAGAAGGTCATTACATAATGGTAAAAGGATCGATACAACAAGAAGAGGTAACGATCCTAAATATGTATGGACCCAATACAGGAGCACCCAGATATATAAGGCAAGTTCTTAATTACTTACAAAGAGACCTAGACTCCCACACAATAATAGTCGGAGACTTTAACACTCCACTGGCAATATTAGACAGACCAACCAGACAGAAAATTAACAAGGATATCCAGGGCTTGAACTCAGACCTGGAACAAGCAAACCTGATAGACATCTACAGAACTCTCCACCCCAAATCCACGGAATATACATTCTTCTCAGCACCACATTACACCTACTCCAAAATCGATCACATAATTGTAAGTAAAGCACTTCTTAGCAAATGCAACAAAATGGAAATCATAACAAACAGTCTCTCAGACCATAGTGCAATCAAGTTAGAACTCAGAATTCAGAAACTAACTCAGAACTGCACAGCTTCATGGAAACTGAACAAGTGGCTCTTGAATGTTGATTGGATAGACAATGAAATGAAGGCAGAAATAAACAAGTTCTTTGAAACCAACGAGATCAAAGACACAACATACCAGAATCTCTGGGACACATTTAAAGCAGTCTCCAGAGGAAAATATATAGTAATAAGTGCCCACACGAGAAGAGTGGAGAGATCCAAAATTGACACCGTATTGTCAAAATTGAAAGAGCTAGAGGAGCAAGATCAAAAAAAACTCAAAACCTAGCAGAAGACAAGAAATAACAAAGATCAAAACAGAACTGAAGGAGATAGAGACACGAAAAACCCTTCAGAAAATCAATAAATCCAAGAGCTGGTTGTTTTGAAAAGGTCAACAAAATAGACAGAACACTAGCCAGACTGATAAAAAAGAAAAGAGAGAACAACCAAATAAATGCAATAAAAAAACGATAAAGGGGAAATCACCACAGATTCTACAGAAATTCAAACCATCATCAGAAAATACTACAAACAACTCTATGCACATAAACTAGTAAACCTGGAAGAAATGAATAAATTCCTGGACACCTGTGTCCTCCAAAGCCTAAAGAAATTCAAACCATCATCAGAGAATACTACAAACAACTCTATGCACATAAACTAGTAAACCTGGAAAAAATGAATAAATTCCTGGACACCTGTGTCCTCCAAAGCCTAAACCAGGAGGAAGCAGATACTATGAATAGACCAATAACAAGGTCTGAAGTCGAGGCAGCAATTAAGAGCCTACCACACAAAAAAAGCCCAGGTCCAGATGGGTTCACAGCCAAATTCTACCACACACACAAAGAGGAGCTGGTACCATTCCTTCTAAAACTATTCCAAATAATCCAAAAAGAAGGAATCCTTCCCAAATCATTTTATGAGACCAACATCATCCTGATACCAAAACCTGGCAGAGACTCAACAAGAAAAGAAAACTTCAGGCCAATATCTATGATGAACATAGATAGAAAAATCTTCAATAAAATACTGGCAAACCAATTGTAACAGCACATCAAAAAACTTATCCATCGTGATCAAGTAGGATTCATCCCGGGGATGCAAGGCTGATTCAACATACGCAAGTCTATAAACGTAATTCACCACATAAATATAACCAAAAACAAAAACCACATTATTATCTCAATTGATGCAGAGAAGGCATTTGACAAAATTCAACAGCCCTTTATGCTAAAAACCCTCAATACACTTGGTATTGATGGAACGTATCTCAAAGTAATAAAAGCTATTTACAACAAACCAACAGCCAATATCATCCTGAATGGGCAGAAACTGGAAGCATTCCCTTTGAAAATCGGCACTAGACAAGGATGCCCTCTTTCACCACTCCTATTCAATATAGTACTGGAAGTTCTAGCCAGAGCAATCAGGCAAGAAAAAGAAATAAAGGATATTCAAATAGGAAAGGAGGAAGCCAAATTGTCTCTATTTGCAGACAACATGATAGTAGAAGACCCCATCGCCTCAGCCCAAAAACTCCTGAAACTGATGAGTAACTTCAGCAAAGTCTCAGGATATAAAATCAATGTGCAAAAATCACAGGCATTCCTCTACACCAATAACAGACTTAAAGAAAGCCAAATCAAGAACGAACTGCCATTCACAATTACTACAAAAAGAATAAAATACCTAGGAATACAACTTACAAGGAACGTAAGGGACCTCTTCAAGGAGAACTACAAACCACTGCTCGACGAAATAAGAGAGGACACAAACAGATGGAGAAACATTCCATGTTCATGGTTGGAAGAATCAATATCGTGAAAATGACTATACTGCCCAAAGTAATTTACAGAATCAAGGCTATCCCCATCAAGCTACCATTGACTTTCTTCACAGAACTGGAAAAAACCACCATGAACTTCATATAGAACCAAAAGAGAGCCCACATAGCCAAGTGAATTCTAAGCAAAAAGAACAGAGCTGGAGGCATCACACTACCGGACTTCAAACTATACTACAAGGCTACAGTAATCAAAACAGCATGGTACTGGTACCAAAACAGAGATATAGACCAATGGAACAGAGGCATCGGAGGCAACACAACATATCTACAACCATACAATCTTTGATAAACCTGACAAAAACAAGCAATGGGGAAAGGATTCTCTGTTTAATAAATGGTGTTGGGAAAACTGGCTAGCCATGTGCAGAAAGCAGAAACTGGACCCCTTCCTGACACCTTACACTAAAATTAACTCCAGATGGATTAAAGACTTAAACATAAGACCTGGCACCATAAAAACCCTAGAAGAAAATCTAGGCAAAACCATTCAGGACATAGGTGTAGGCAAGGACTTCATGACCAAAACACCAAAAGCATTGGCAACAAAAGCTGAAATAGACAAATGGGACCTAATCAAATTCCACAGCTTCTGCACGGCAAAAGAAACCATCACTAGAGTGAATTGGCAACCAACAGAATGGGAAAACATTTTTGCAGTTTACCCATCTGACAAAGGGCTGATATCCAGAATTACAAAGAACTCAAAACAGATTTACAGGAAAAAAACTAACAAGCCCATTCAAAAATGGGCAAAGGATATGAACAGACGCTTTACAAAAGAAGATATACACGAGGCCAACAAACATACGAAAAAATGCTCATCATCACTGGTCATTAGAGAGATGCAAATCAAAACCACATTGTGATACTATCTCATGCCAGTTAGAATGATGGCAATCATTAAAAAATCTGGAGACAACAGATGCTGGAGAGGCTGTGGAGAAATAGGAACACTTTTACACTGTTGGTGGGAGTGCAAATTAGTTCAACCATTGTGGAAGACAGTGTGGCAATTCCTCAAGGCCTTAGAAATAGAAATTCCATTTGACCCAGCAATCCCATTACTGGGTAGATATCCAAAGGACCATAAATTGTTCTACTATAAGGACACATGCACACGAATGTTCATTGCAGCACTGTTTACAATAGCAAAGACCTGGAACCAATCCAAATGCCCATCGATGATAGACTGGACTGGGAAAATGTGGCACATATACACCATGAAATATTAGGCAGCAATCAAAAATGATGAGTTCATGTCCTTTATAGGGACATGGATGAATCTGGAGAACATCATTCTCAGCAAACTAACACATGAACAGAAAATGAAATACCACATATTCTCACTCATAGGTGGGTGAGGAAAAATGAGAACACATGGACACGGGGAAGGGGGTACTACACACTGGGGTCTAATGGGGGGAATAGGGGAGGGACAGTGGGGGGGAGCTGGGGAGGGATAGCCTGGGGAGAAATGCCAAATGTGGGTGAAGGGGAGGAAGGCAGCAAAACACACTGCTATGCGTGTACCTATGCAACTATCTTGCACGTTCTGCACATGTACCACAAAACCTAAAATGCAATAAAAAATAAAAATAAAAACAAAAATCCAAAACCCCCAATAAAAAAATAATAATGATGTTTTTATTATCATCACTAATTATATATTTGGAATATTAGTAAATTAAAGTTACCCAAAGAACATTATATATAGCCAAGAGTTCCTAGTATAGCTTCACTCAGTTCATTGTGAAGCATACAATTATATGAATTATTTTAAAAGTTTATATATTTGTTTTCATGCTTTGTAACTGATTTGACATTTTCATGACCATTTTTGCTAATTGATCTACTGTCAGATATTTAGGGAATACTCATTATGTTTCTACCAATGACCCCCTTGAGTACAGGGCACATAACAAACCAGTAATCACCAGTATGTTTTCCTGTTCAGTACATCCACATGATAAATATCTTATCAATAAAATATGCAGGTAAAAAAAATCAGCTTGATTATAAATGGTCTCTAAGAATCCACTATGAATTCTGACCAATCACTATTTTCCAATGCAGAGAGTATCTAATTTTCTCCCCATCTGCTGAAATTTCTTCAGTGATTCTCACTGATTTTAGGAACAAGACCAAAACTTTGATGGCCTACACTCACCTAGTCTCATAGGCCAAACACCAGCCACATTGCCTTTCTTTCCATTCTTCAAAATCTTCATTCTGCTTCCTGCCACAGGGACTTTCACATTCTGAAATTTTATTCTAAGTTTCCCTTTGTCTAGTTATGTCAAATTAATCTTCCAATAATGACTTACACATTATTTCTCCAGGGAAACCAGAGCAGATAGTTTACCACATTCAACTCCACAACCTTTGACTCTTATATTACCAGGATCCTTTCCTTCAGCTATAAAAAGACAAGTTACAACTCATTTCCATTAAATAAGATATGTGAGTATATATATATTTTGTTATATATGGTTTACATATGTCATAATGTTACTTACATGTGAAATGAAATTTTCCACAAACTTTTGGAAGTCTCTTCACATATAAGTAATAAAATAAAAAATAATATAAAATAAAATAAATAATAAAAAAACAGAAACTTAGGGCTGGGCGCAGTGGCTCATGCCTGTAATCTCAGCACTCTGGGAGGCTGAAGTGGGTAGATTGCCTGAGGCCAGGAGTTTGAGATTAGCCTGACCAGTATGGTGAAAATCTGTCTCTACTAAAAAGAAAAAAAAAATTAGCCAGGTGTGGCGGCAGGCACCTGTAATCCCAGTTACTCGGGAAGTTAATGCAGGAGAATTGCTTGAAAACAGGAGGGGGAAGTTGCAGTGAGCCGAGATCATGCCATTGCACTGCAGCCTGGGTAATAGAGCGAGATTCCATCTCAAAAAACAAAACAAAACAAAACAAAAAACTTATTTCTAACATAAGCTTCATCAAATTCAAGACACTTTTGGTAAGTAATGATACCAGCCATTTAATCCACCTTTAAAGAACAGAGGGTCTGGGAATTTAACCATGTCAATGTAGCTTTTAAAAAAATATTTTGACTGAAGAAAATTGGGTACCCTTTAAGGATTTTTTAAGATTAGAAAATAAAAAGAAGTTAGAAAGTGCTAAATCAGGACTGTAAGGTAATTTCCTAATGATTTCCCATTGAAATTCTCACAAAATTGCTATCATTTGATGAGAGGAATGACCAGGAACATTGTCATGATGGAGAAAGACTCCTGGTAAAGTTTTCTGGGTGTTTTACTGCTCAAGCTCTGGCTAATGTTCTTAAAACGCTCTCATAATAAACAGATGTCATCATTCTTTGGCCTTCCAGAAAGTCAACAAGCAAAATACGTTGAGCATCCCCCATGTTGCCCTGACCTCTGCTCTTGACCAGTCTGCTTTTGCTTTAACTGGATCACTTCCACTTCTTGATAGTCATTGCTGTGATTGTGCTTTGTCTTCGGGATCATACTGGTAAAGTCATGTTTCATCTCCTGTTCTTTGAAGAAAGGCTTCAGTATATTGAATCCCACTTGTTTAAAATTCCCATTGAAAGCTCTGCTGCTGTCTCCAGCTGATCTGGGCACAATGATTTTGGAATCCATTGAGTGGCAAGTCTGATCAACTTTAATTTTATAGTCTGAATTGTGAGAGCTGAATGATTGAGATGTCTAACATGTTGGCTATTGTTTATGCTGTTAATCACTGGTCCTCTTCAACTGGAGAACAAAAAGATAAATTCTTTCCTCCCAAATTGATGTGGATGGTCTGCTTCTGCAGGCTTTTTCTTCAGCATCATCTCATTCCTTCTCAAAAGGTGTGATCCATTTGCAAACTACTGATTTATTTGGGGCTTTGTCCTCATAAACTTTTCATAAAGTATCAATTATTTCACCATCTTTTCACTCAAGCTGCATCATAAATTTAATGTGTGTTCTTACTTCAATTGTAGCAAAATTCATGTTGCTCTGATAGGGGCTGTTTTAAAACTGATGTCTTATCCTTATGGGTACCTCAAACTAGATCCTATTCAGATAAGTTATAACATGTTAGTACAAGTTTATTTGGGTTTAAACAAAATTTGAAACCCATGCATAGTTTTTAAATAATATGCATTTCCATAAATAATTTGAAATCTCTCTTATTATATATCATGCTTTATATATTATCTAGTATAATATATAGAAATTTCTAGCTATCTACATCTTTAGATAGGAGAGCTGTATCTGGGACAGTATGTCAAGATGGATTTGGTTTATTTAAATACAATCAACATCTTTCCTCTTGTAGAAAACAAAATCTATCTTTAAGAATACTAATGTCTCCATGCCACTGAACAATTTTATTCCTATGTATCTATTCAAGATAAATGAAAGCGTATATCTACAGAAATGTTTGTACAATAATATTCACAGCAGGTTCCCAGTATGGGTCTACTATATATATAATATATATATTCCATTAGTTCTGTCCCTCTAGATAACCCTGACTAATGCAGTCAATAAACCTGAGGTAACAGTATGTTTTAAAAATAATCCAGGTTTTTATATATGCTTCCCAGCTTTGCCCCAAATGTTAATATGTGATGAAAATAAGTGCTAGCACTTCAGAGCTGACTCTGTTTCATTCCTTATCTCAAATGTATATTCCATGTAACAAAGTGCACACACACCTCCTGTATCTAAAATAAAAGTTGAAACTGAAAAAATGTATTTCTGATATAAAATAGCTTTGGAAAATAGAAAGAATTAGCCATTTTGTTTTTCTTGAAGGGGAAAAGGTAAAACATGTACTAATTTCACCACAATACAAAACAGTATATGATTGGGACCAGGACTGTGGTTGTGCTTTTTAAATTCTTAAATGCACTAGCCAAGACTAAATTAGAGCAACACTGTATTTGAACTCAACCTTAAATACATACATGCATACATACATATATAAATGCATATATTCAATTATTCATTTATACATACACAATGCTGTTTACTCATTTACTGTACGCATGACATTTTTAATAAAATCTCTCATAACTATTGATAACTTTAATTGTCAATATAGGTAACTCTTTACCCTAGGTACTCTGTTTCTAGACGTCCTTTTCTGCCATGAGCTTCTCCTCAGCCAATCATTCTATAATCACATAATAATTTAGTCATTACCTGTATATACTTACTCATCCTCAAAAAATGTTTCCTTACCATATACAATAATGAACTTAAGATGGATTAAGGACTAAATGTAAGACCTAAAACTATGAAAATTCTAGAAGAAAACCTAGGAAATAACCTCCTGGGCATTAGCCTACCTAATACTTTATGATTAAGACTTCAAAAGCAAATGCAACAAAACCAAAAATAGATAAATGGATCTTAATTAAAGAGCTTCTTTCTGCACAGCAACAGAAACAACTGAGAGAATAAACAGACAACCTACAGAATAGCAGAAAATGTTTGCAAACTATGCATCTGTATTCGTATGTTCTCACACTGCTATAAAAAATGACCTGAGACTGGGTAATTTATGAGGTTTATTTGGCTCATGATTCTGCAGGCTGTATAGAAGACATGGCTGGGGGAGGCCTCAGGAAACTTACAATCATGACAGAAGGTGAAGGGGAAGCCAACCTGTCCTACCTGGCTGGAGCAAGAGGAAGAGAGAGCAAAAGGGGAAGTCACATTTTTAAACAACCTGATATTGTGAGAACTCACTCACTATCATGAGAACAGCAAGGGAGAAATCTGCCCCCATGATCCAATCACCTCCCACAAGGTCCCTCCCCCAACATTGGGAATTATAAATGGACATGAGATTTGTGTGGGGACACTGAGCCAAACCGTATCAGCATCTGTCAAAGGACTGATACCCAGAATCTATCAGGAACTCAAAAAAATCAACAAGAAAAAATAAAAACCAAAAGACTCCATTAAAAAAGTAGGCAAAGCATTGAACAGACATTGCTCAAAAGAAGACATACAAAAGGCCAACAAACATATGAAAAATGCTCAATACCACTAATCATTAGAGAAATGCAAATTAAAACCACAATGAGACACCACCTCAGACTAGCCAGATGGCTCTTACTAAAAGTCAAGAGCCAGGCACAGTGCTTCACGCCTGTAAGTCCAGGTGATCGAGGCTGGCCTAGATGACATGGCAAAACCCTGTCTCTACAAAAAATACAAAAATTAGCTCGGTGTGGTGGCAAGAACCTATAGTCCCAGCTACTCAGGAGGCTGAGGTGGGAGGATCACCTAAGCCTGGGGAGGTCGAAGCTGCAGTGAGCCATGATTATGCCCCTGCACTTCAGCCTGGGCAACAGAGTGATACCCTGTCTCAAAAAATAAAAAGTCAGAAGTTATTTTTTGACTTTTTATTTTTTTGAGACAGAGTATCAACGGTATCTTGAGACAGGGAGAATATGGGTAAAAGGGAATAATTACACACTGTTGGCGGGAATGTATGCTGGCACATGACCTCTATGGAAAACAGTATGAGGATTTCTCAAGGAACTAAACATAGAACTACCATTCAACCCAGCAATTCCACTACTGGGTATCTACCCAGAGTAAAAGAAAATGTTATATTAAAAAGATGCCTGCAATCTCGTATGTTTATTGCAGCACTATACATAGTAGTAAAGTCATGGACTCAACCTAAGTGTTTATCAATGAATGATTGGACAAAGAAAATGTGGGACATATACAGTATGGTATACTATACAGCTACAGAAACATAAAGTCATGCTCTTTACAGCAACATGGATGGAGCTGGAGGCCATGATCTTACGTGAAATAACTCAGAAACAGAAAATAAAATACTGCATGTTCTCACTTATAAGCAGGAGTTAGACAATGGATGCACATGGATGTACAGGTGGAAATAATAAACACAGGGAACTCCAAAAGGGAGAAGGGTAGAAGCAGGTCAGGGTTGAAAAATTACTTTTTAGATACAGTGTTTCCGATTTGGATGATGGGTTCACTAAAATCCCAAATGTCACCATTATGCAATATACCCATGCTACAAACCTACATGTATACCCCATGAATCTAAAATAAGTTTTTAAAAATGTTTCCAGTATTTCACTCTCTGAAGGCTACTTCTTCCAGTACCCTGACTTCAACAATTTTTTGACCTTACAAGGACCAATAATCTATTAATGCTAATGCTACCAGATGTGTATGTTTTCTTCCACTTCTCTCAACCCACTATAATATCCTGACCTTTCATTTTACTCAGATTAGATTCTCCTATGCAACATTATAACTCCCTCACACATGCCCTCTGTTTAATCCTTTCTCATTTTTTTTTTCATTGAACTTGCCTCAACTCTTGAGTTGTAACAGTTTGAGGTAGGACCTGAAATAGAATAATGTTGGTGGACATTTGAAATGGACTGGAAGTAGTCACCAAACAAGGGGAGGACTTATGATGGAGTACCAGAAAGATATCTGACTCAACTGCCACACTGATTGAGAAATGGTATAAGATACGGGTGAAAAATGCAAATAGGTGAAGACCAAATTCTAAACAATTTTTGAATTTTGCATCCTGATCAGTGTAAAAACCATAAGCTAGTATTTTGACAAATTAGAGCCAACCAACCAAAAAATACGTTTGTGTTTGTTTTAATTCTTGCTTCATAAATTGAGAAATACAAACGCATTGTAAAGAGTTACCAAATCAAGGATAGAAATTTAACATTTAGTCTCACATGTACACTGTTGAAGAACACAGTATTCCAACATGATCATCTTATCTTGATTTTTACTTTGATTTCTACCTGCTTCCCCTAGAGGAAAAAAAAATATGGGTTTCTACCTTTGATGTGTATTATCTAAAAGTCTGTCAGTAGAATTACCGTGTAAGTGTTTTCCTAAATCTTGAGAAGTTAGCTAAATATATTTGTTTCTTGACATCTACTATACAGCCAACATTGAGTTACTTGCATCTGCTTTAGGCTTATGTTGCATAATGAATGTCATTCAGTGACAGCTTAATTCTGTTGTGCTGATTATCTCAAACCTGAATTTTATGGCAATGCAGACTATCTCTCTAGTTTACCTTTATATGCCTGATAGAATGTATAATTACAGTTGGGATTAGCCTAATCCATTCTCTACTTAATGAGCTGAACAAATATTAAACCCCAAATGGAAAGGAATTCAGCATATTTCAACTCTTCTTCACTCTGGCATGATTTTATTTTTACAACTTCACTTAGCTTGATCCATTACCAGCCTCTCATTCATTCTGGCACACACTCTAAATCAACTCATTTCATAATCTTATGAGTTGAAATCAATGACATTTGACCTGCAAATGAAAATGTTATGATTATTAAACCACAAGAAGGCAACTGGTAATTTGAATTTTGGTATTTGCATTTTAATGCACATGTAGAGAGAACATTTTGATAATAATGACTTATCTTTGGATAAAATCCATTCTCTAAATGAGATTGAATCAAGAAGTCTGAATCTGTTGAAACGGATGACCTTTAATATTGACATAAAGACTGATAACCTATTACTCTATTAATTTCTCAGCAATATTCATATCACAAAGAATAAAGAGATAATGCATGTATTTTGAGATGGGCCTAATTTTTTTTATTCTGGTGCACACATCTCTTATGAAATGCGATTCTGATAGTTAAAAAGAATATCAGAAATTGTTTACATAGAAAACATTTACGTTCTGGAAGTAAACCCAAAGAATGTCTATTTAATGAATATATATAATGTGCAACTTAGTGATTGAGGCATGGCATGAATGACACTGATATACATAGTACTTTTCTCCTCAAATAAGTTTTGAGATAGTGGAAGATGCAGGGAACTCTAACAGACCAAATAACATAAAACATTATATAATAAATTAACAACAATATATTAGGTTAGTTTAAAAATATAATTAACTGTAGAGAAACAAATCAGTAACTCTAGTTTTCCTTCAGGTAATGATCGAATAGCTTCTTCCAGAATACTTTCTTACAGAAATGTATTATAAATTCTGGTGTAAAGACTATTTGAAGGCACTACAGAATGGCCAAAATTGAATAAAAACTGGAAGAAAGTGAAGGGCTTTGGGTAAAATTCCTGGGTCGTTGGGAACCAGCCCAACCCTGTGCCTGGGTGTCCCCTGTCATGGCAGTGATGTGGGAGTGAGAAAAGAAATAAAGACAAAGGCACAATAATAGAATTTTACAGCCCAGGGGTCCAACGCCCTCTCCCGGGGTTATCCACAATGGCATTGATCTCTGGGCTCCAACTGCTTTTATTAGATGTATTATCTTGTCAATCTTGCAGGCTGTGGGGAGGGGGTTGAGGAGGAAGATAGCCAGAGAAAGAGCACCTGTCTGCAGCATTCAATAGCAAATGAGGTTCTCCTAAGAAATG
The DNA here is from genome assembly GCF_049354715.1 of Callithrix jacchus. NCBI lineage: Eukaryota > Metazoa > Chordata > Mammalia > Primates > Cebidae > Callithrix > Callithrix jacchus. The sequence goes on from NC_133524.1 coordinate 27,598,182, forward strand.
CTAACTAAGGACACTGAGATTTTACCACCCATTGTCCAACCAGGTGCTTTGTAACAGAGGTATACGGGATAAGGTGCCATAAGGTCTGACCACACACAAAGCATCAAGGGGCTTTTATCTACCGAGCATTGTGGACACAGAGCAATCTGAATTGCTCCATATTCTGAGAACATAGGCAGAGCTTGTGGTGTTCTGGTGTCTCTGTCCTGCAAGGCCTTCCGGCCTTACTAGCACCTATCTGCAAAGACCCCTCCCCAGTCTTATGAGCAGAGGTTTCATTTCCTTCCCAGAGTCTTTTGCATAAGCTCCCTTTAGGAGATCCTCACCCAAACTATGTTGGGAAGAGTTGTGGGACCAAAGCCGTTTTTTTCCGTTCTGCAACCACACCGCAGTGTTCCGCGGTTACAGGGCGCTCTTTATTATATGGTAAAGATGGTCTTTAACATAGACCTCCTGTTATTGCTTGATCTCTGCTTTAATTTTACTGCACTATAGTTTAATCTTAGTGTATAAAAAGCAAAGCAAGCTTGTAATTATTTAACTATAAGTAACACAGGTCTGCCCCGATCATCTCTTCCCATACTGGGTAAAAAGGCTTCTTGCTTGAGGGCACACCCCTATTTTGGTGAGGCTTCTGGAACTAAAAAGTACTTCAGTTGGTTACTGGCTTCAGGAGAAGACAGAGGTTGGGAGTTCCAGAACAGCTGAAATATGATGGAGGAAATTCTGGAAGGAGTGAGCCACATAAAGAGGAGTCCCCAAAAATACACACAAATTCTGCCTACATTCCTCAACAGTCCCTGAATTTGGCATGAGTTGGAGAAAATAAAACATCTGTCAGGATGAAAGAATTGAATAGCATCATCTGCCATCTATCGTGGAGGTGGGGGTTGAAGAGTATTTTAGGGGCAGGGATCAAGTTGGGATTTAATTTGTGCAAATTAACTTGCAACTATGACAAAAAATGAGAGGTCAGAATTCAAAATCTACATCTCATTTCAAATTTGTACGCTATAATAAAATTTTCTTAATTATGTGTGGAAACAGAGAAATGAGACTCATACTCAAGAGAAAGAATCCTACATGTACTGAAAAGCTCCAGGTAACATACTTAATGAGGAAATATTGAATGCTTTTCCCCTAGGGTTGAGGAGAAGGCAGAGTTGGCTCTCTATTCAATTTTTATTTATTTATTTATTTAAATTATACTTTAAGTTCTGGGGTACGTATGAAAGATCTTGCAGGACTGTTACATAGGTATATACATGCAATGGTGGTTTGTTGCATCCATCCACCCATCATCTACATTAGGTATTTCTCCTAATGTTATCACTGCCCAACCTCCCACCCCCTGCTATCTTTCTCCTAGCCCCACAACCTCCAACAGAACCCCAGTGGGTGATGTTCCCCTCCCTGTGTCCATGTGTTCTCATTGTTCAACAACCACTTATGAGTGAGAAAATGTGGTATTTGGTTTTCTGTTCTTGTGTCAGTTTGCTGAGAATGATGGTTTCCAGATTCATTCATATCCCTGCAAAGGACATGAACACATCCCTTTTTATGGCTGCATAGTACTCCATGGTGTATATGTGCCACATTTTCTTTATCCAGTCTATGGTTGATGGGCATTTGGGTTGGTTTCAAGTCTTTGCTATTGTAAACAGTGCCACAGTGAACATAGATGTGCATGTGTCTTTATAACAGAATGATTTCAAATCCTTTGGGTATATACCCAGTAATGGGATTGCTGGGTCAAATGGTAGTTCTATTTATAGATCCTTGAGGAATCACCACACTGTCTTCCACAATGGTAGAACTAACTTAAACTCCCACCAACAGTGTAAAAGCATTCCTATTTCTCCACATCCTTTCCAGCATCTGTTGTCTCCAGATTTTTTTAATAATTGCCATTCTAACTGATGTGAGATGATATCTCAATGTGGTTTTGATTTGCATTTCTCTAATGACCACTAATGATGAGCATTTTTTCATGTTTGTTGGCCACATAAATGTCTTCTTTTGAAAAGTGCCTGTTTATATCCACTTTTTGATGGAGTTGTTTGTTTTCTTCTTGTAAGTCTGCTTTAGTTCTTTGTAGATTCTGGATATTAGCCCTTTGTCAAATGGGTAGCTTGCAAAAATTTTTTCCCTTTCTATTGGTTGCCAGTTCACTCTAATGATTGTTTCTTTTGCTGTATAGCACCTCTGGAGTTTAATTAGATCCCATTTATCTATCTTGGCTTTTGTTGCCAATGCTTTGGTGTTTTAGTCATGAAGTCTTTGCCTATGCCTATGTCCTGAATGGTATTGCCTAGGTTTTCTTCAAGGGTTTTCATGGTGTTAGGTCTTATGTTTAAATATTTAATTCATCTGGAGATAATTTTTGTATAAGATGTAAGGAATGGGTCCAGTTTCAGCTTTTTGCACATGGTTAGCCAGTTTTCCCAACACCATTTATTAAACAGGGAATCGTTTCTGCATTACTTGTTTTTGTCAGATGTGTCAAAGATCAGATGGTTGTAGGTATGTGGCTTACTTCTGAGGCCTCTGTTCTGTTTTTTGGTCTATATCTCTGTTTTGGTACCAGTACCACACTGTTTTGATTACTGTAATCTTGTAGTATAGTTTTAAGTCAGGTAGTGTGATGCCTCCAGCTTTGTTTTTTTTGCTTAGGATTGTCTTGGCTATGTGAGCTCTTTTTTGGTTCCATATGAAGTTTAAGGTGGTTTTTTCTAGTTCTGTGAAGAAGGTCAATGGTAGCTTGATAGGGATAGCATTAAATCTATAAAGTACTTTTGGCTGTATGGCCATTTTCACAATACTGGTTCTTCCTAACTATGAGCATGGAATGTTTTTCCGTCTGTTTTTGTCCTCTCTTATTTCACTTAGCAGTGGTTTGTAGTACTCCTTGAAGAGGTCCTTCGTGTCCTTTGTTAGTTGTATTCCTAGGTATTTTATTCTCTTTGTAGCAATTGTGAATGGGAGTTCACTCATGATTTGGCTCTCTGTTTATTATTGGTGTATAGGAATGCCTGTGATTTTTGCACATTGATTTTTATCCTGAGACTTTGCTGAAGTTGCTTATCATCATAAGGAGATTTGGGGTTGAGATGATGGGGTCTTCTAAATATACAATCATGGCATCTGCAAATAGAGACAATTTGAATTCCTCTTTTCCTAATTGAATACCCCTTGTTTCCTTTTCTTGCCTGATTGGTCTGGCTAGAACTTCCAATACTATGTTGAATAGCAATGGTGAGAGAAGGCATCCTTTAGTGCCAGTTTTCAAAGGGAATGCTTCTAGTTTTTGCGCATTCAATATGATATTGACTGTGGGTTTGTCATAGATAGCTTTTCTTATTTTGAGATATGTTCCATTGATACCTAGTTATTGAGAGTTTTTAGCGTACAAGGCTGTTGAATTTTGTTGAAGGCCTTCTCTGCATCTATTGAGATAATCATGTGGTTTTTGTCTTCGGTTCTGTTTATGTACTGGATTATGTTCATAGATTTGTGTATGTTGAACCAGCCTTGCATCTCCAGGATGAAGCCTACTTGACTGTGATGGATAAGCTTGTTGATGTGCTGTTACATTCAGTTTGCCAGTATTTTATAGAAGATTATTGCATTGATGTTCATCATGGACACTGGCCTGAAATTTTCTTTCTTAGTTGTGTCTCTGCTGGGTTTTGGTATCAGGATTATGTTGGTCTCATAAAATGAGTTAGGGAGGATTCTCTCTTTTTGTATTGTTTGTAATAGTTTTAGCAGGAATGATACCAGCTCCTCTTTGTATGTCTGGTTGGTACACTATTAATTACTGCCTTGACTCCAGATCTCACTATTAGTATATTCAGGGAATCAACTTCTTCTTGGTTTAGTCTTGTGAGGGTGTAAGTGTCCAGGAATTTATCCATTTCTTCTAGATTTACTGGTTTATGTGCATAGAGTCATTTGTAGTAATCTCTGATAGTAGTTTGTATTTCTGTGGAATCAGTGGTGATATCCCCTCTATCATTTTTTATTGCATCAGTTTGATTCTTCACAGTTTTCTTTTTTATTACTCTTGCTAGTGGTCTCTCTATTTTGTTGCTCTTTTAAAAAACCCAGCTCCTGGATTTATTAATTTTTGAAGGTTTTTTTGTGTGTCTATCTCCTTCAGTTCTGCTCTGATCTTAGATATTTCTTGTCTTCTGTTAGCTTTTGAATTTGTTTGATCTTGCTCTTCTAGCTCTTTTAATTTTGACCATAGGGTGTCGATTTTCGATCTTTCCTTGCTTCTCATGTGGGCATTTAGTGCTATAAATTTCCCTGTAGACACTGCTTTAAATGTGTCCCAGAGATTCTGGTACGTTGTATCTTCATTCTCATTGGTTTCTAAGAACATCATTATTTCTGCCTTCATTTCATTATTTTTCCAGTATTCATTCAGGAGCAGGTTGTTCAGTTTCCATGTAGTTGTGTGGTTTTGAGTGAGTTTCTTAGTCCTGAGTTCTAATTTGATTGCACTGTGGTCTGAGAGACTGTTATGATTTCTGTTCTTTTGCATTTGCTGAGGAGTGATTTACTTCCAATTACGTGGCCAATTTTAGAGTAAGTGCAATGTGGTGCTGAGAAAAATGTATATTCAAAGTTACTAAGCAGTGGAGAACAAAAAATGAAAAGAAGGCATAAAAACTAGAAAAGAATGAAACTATTCACAGATGACCTGAATATTTTTGTAGAAAACTCTAAGGAATACATTTTGAAAGTATTACCAAAAAAATTGATTTCAGCAAGAACACAGGATACAGGATTGATATAAAAATATGACTTATTCTTTTCTACACTTGTAATGAAAAACTGAAAAAATAAATCTACTTTGGGAGGCTGAGGTGGGTGGATCACAAGGTCAGGAGTTTGAGATCAGCCTTGCCAACCTGGCAAAACCCCATCTTTACTAAAAATAAAAAAATTATCTGGGTGCGGTGGTGGGCCCCTGTAATTCCAGGTACTCAGGAGGCTGAGGCAGGAGAATCATGCAAACCCAGAAGGTGGAGGTGGCAGTGAGCCGAGATCATGCCATTGCACCCCAGCCTGGGTGACAAGAACAAGACTCCATCTCGAAAAAGTAAAAATAAATAAAAAAGTAAAAATCCATTTACAACATGGAAATAAAGTACTGATAATTTTATAGAAGATATTTAAAACTTCCATAAAAATAACAAACATGAGGAGAAAAATTAATAAAACTTGAATAAATGAAGATATATATATCATGTCTATGGGACTGGAAGATTCAATGTTGTCAAATTGTCAATTCTCTCCAGTTGATATATAGATTAAATTCAATCTACATAATAACCTCAGCAGAGTATTTTTTGTAGAAATTAATAGTTTGAAATATAAAATATATATAGGATTGTAAAAGAACTTAGAATAACTTAAATAATAATGGAAAGTATAATTTCATTGGGGGATTTTGTACTACTTGACTTTAAGACCATATAAAGTTATGGTAATATGGCATAATAGATAATAGTTCAATGGAATAGAATAAGTAGTACATAAATAGACCCTCACTTATACACATAATTGATTTTTGACCTAGGCATGCACATAGGCATTTGTGCACATGCACACCTACATACACACATCAGTAGGAAAGTATAATCAACAGAAGGTGTTGGAATGATTAGGATATTGAACATCCATAAACTTTTACCATTACCTCAGAATCTCTACAAAAATTGACATAATATTAGTTATATACCTAAATATAAAAAAGCCAGACATACAAAACTTCATGAAGAAAACATAAAATATCTTTACTAACTTGAAGTAGGCAAAGATTTCTTAGCAAGACATGAAACAATAACCATCACAGACAAAAAAAATTATACCTTAGATGTTATCAAAGTTAAAATATTTTCTCATCAAAAGATACAATTAAGAAAATTAATTCATAAACCATAGGCCTGGAGACATTATGTGCAAATTAGGTATGTGATATAGCATTGGTATGCAGAATATATAAATAATTTCATTATCTCAGCAAAGTAATTATATATGATAGACAAAAGTATTGAACAGGAACATCACAATGAGATATACATAAATAATGGCTACAGTGAAAAAGACTGATGTTACCAAATATTGAAGAGGATGTAGAGCAACTGAAGGAAATCAAATGCAATGTCTTTTCTTTTCTTTTGTTTTTAAAATGGCATAACCATTTTTAAAACTGTGTGAAAGTTTCTAGTAAAATCAAATATATATGTATCCTATGATGAACTAATTCAACTTCTAGGTATCTATTCAAAAGAAAAAAATTTTAATGCCTACTAAAACATGTGTACAGGAATGTTAATAGACAAATTAAGGTGTATGATATAAAGGTACACTACTCAACAAGAAAAAGGACTAAACTACAGAAACATAAACATTACAATAATGTCATAAACATTACAATGACCAAAAGAACCTGGACACAAAATAGTATATTGTATATAATTTTTTATATGAAGTTCTAGAGCAAAAAACTTTAACATATTGGGAAACAAATTAGTGAAGTGGTTATTAGGGTTCTAGGAAGCTGACGAAAAAGGAGCATGAGTAAAATCCATGGGGTGATGGAAACACTGTACATCTTGATGGAGGTGTGGGTTTCACCTGTGTATGCATGTGTATGCATTTGTCAAAACTCATCAAATATCACAGTTAAGATCTTTATATTTCAGGGTATATACATTTCAACACACACACAGAATTATAAAAAATAATAAACTCAATTTGGGAATCTTACTTTTCACAGTGGTAGGGGTTAGCAAATCTGAAATTATTTTATGTGTTTCTAGGCTTGAGAAAATAGATTAATGTATTGAGGATAATAGAAGAATATGCATTTTTCCATGGAGGTTATATTAATGTATGCTCACACCAATAGCATATAACAGCTATTGTTGTTCAACATCCTCATCGAAACCAGATATTTTATGTCTTTTTATTCCAAAAGCAAGCTGAATTTTAGTCCCTGCTGCACATTTGGTCAGGAGTCATTGTGTAAGACACTGCTTACAAAGAGAATAGCTCTTAGAACAGATGACTAGAATGTCCCAGCACGTAAGGGATAAGTAAAAGAAAAATCAGTATGTTTGAATGAGAAAGAGCTACCAATAGAGCAGAAAGACAGACAGGAAGAGCAGTATCACTGAAACTAATGAAAAAGAGCTAAAGGAAAGACTGATGAACAGTATTGAAGTTAGACGTCTCACAAAAATAAAATCAATAAAGTGTTCATTTGATTTGGTGTTTAGGAAGTAATTGGCATCATTAGTGAGACAACAGTGACTGATTTAGAGTGTGTGAGGAGATGGAGCAGGGTTTGGTGTAAGCCAGTTGCTATGTTTTGAAGAAATAATGAAATATGTGAATATAAGCTTAAATATAAAGTAAAAGAGAGACCATAATTGAGAGAGGGATTCGGCACCAAAATATTTTTTAAATGAATGTTTTTACTTGTTCCTATAAAGAGCCAAAAAGTGAGTAGGGATTTTAAAAGAGTTAAATAGAATAAATATAATTTTTGTGGATGATTGGAGGAGATAGGCTCTAGATAACAGTTTGGAAATAAAAGTCAGAGGGTCCAAGGCAAACTTAGGATCACTGCCATTTATTTAGGTCTTATTTAATGTTTCAGACACTCCTCTATCTCGTTGTAAGCCTACGAGCAACGTTATGAAAGAATACTGCTATCAGCAACACATAGCTAAGAAAACAAAACACAGAGTCAGAAAGTAATTTGTATGAATTGTACAATTAGGAAATTAAAGAACCAGAGTCCGAAACCACCTAATATAGCACCAAAAGCCATGCTCTTAATCACTACTCTCCATTGCCCTAGAATAGAAACTGAAGAGTGAAACATCTGATGGCACACCTTGGCCCTTATTTGATACAGATAAGCCTAGATTCAGGCTGAACAATCAATTTTTATCCAAAATCCCTTTCCAATATTTGGCCTCGGCATTTGTTGTATTATAATTTTTTAATAACATGAGTCCATAAAGCATATATATCACAGAAAGATCCCTTGCTTTTAATACTAGAAAATTCCCTCAAATGTTAATAAAGACAGTATTCCCTAACAAATAAGCACCCTTTTAGTGTTGTTGCTAAGGTAGATCTTGTATTTGTTTATTAAAATATGTTCTATTTTCACACTACTGATTCCACATGAAGTATTGTTTATTAAAGAAGAGAGTGCTTAAGATAGTCTAAAAATAAGAACATTAAAGGATAAACAGAAAATGTACTGCTGAAATTATTAAATAACCAAAATAAGAATCAGTTTTCTCATTTGCACTTACAAATACCTCTCTTCATAAGTTATTAACAATAAGAGACATACCCAATACTTATGAAGCAATTGTTATAGAATCATAATGTCTTGTAACTTTTTATTGGGGCCACTTTTGTATGATGCAACTTTGTTAACAGAATAAATAAAATGCTATTTATCCCAAACAACCTTTTGAAATCTGCTATTGAAAACACAAGGAAAAATATGCTTAAGATCTTCTGTGTAAGAACTTCCCCAAAGTTCTCTTTTCAACTTCTTTAGCTTTCTGTCTGCATAGTATTATTTGATAAGCTCATGTCCTCAGGGTGCTCAGGTCAAATCTCTGCCATGATTTCCAAATCTGGTAATCTCCAAACTCACTGCTAAGAATGCTGAATCAAACTGACATCGGTTTGACAGGTCTATCAAATTTTTTATTTCAGAGAGATTTATAAATCAGACCCTTCCATATTCATTGCATTACAATGGCATTAGATAAATAGATTTTCTTTTCAGCATCCATATTTATTCATTCAAAATGTCCAAATTTTCCTGTTTGCCTTCTGTGTACCATGTAGGATATACTGTGTACAGTCTGGTCAGATCCAGATTGTTTCATTTGATATTCTTCTCACAGCTTCTCATTTGGTTCATATATTAATTCATTAAACAAATATTTATTGGATGCCTACTATGTTCCTAGGGCATGTCTTCACGGAGTTTGCATTCTAGCTGAAGGGCAGTAAATGTACTAAATGATACAGTACAGTGTTTTCTGATAGAACTTTCTGGATTTATGGAAATTACCTATAATATCTGTATTATTCAATGCAGTAATCAGTAACTATATATGCCTGTTAAGCACTTGGAACATGGTTACTGCATCTAAAGAAATATTTTATTTTATTTTGTTTTATTTTATTTTAACTTAGTTAATTAGTATCTATATTTAAATATCCACAGGTAGTTAGTGGAGCCACACTCAATCATGTAGAATATTAAATTTGGCACATTTCGCAGTAGGAAAAAAAAACAAATCAGAGCAGGGTAAGAGGACTACAACAGGACTGTCCAAAGATAGATTAGAATTGTAAATGGGGTAATTAGAGTATGTTTCCTTGAGAAGGTGACAACCTGATGTGACAAAGACCTAAAAGAGGGAGACAGTTAACCATCAAGTCACATTGAGGAAGACTATTTCACACACAGGGAATAGCCTGTGCAAAAATTCCTTTGGTGAAATTGTGCCTGGCTTGTTGAGGTGAAATCTGCTTTCCTTTATTTTCAACCCACTGATTCTAGAACCTTTTCAAAACAAATGCTTTCTTTTCTACTTTCTTCTCAAACTGACAACCCTTTCAAATATTTGAAGACTACTCATGCCTACATTTTTGTTTGCTCTATCATAAATTTCCTAATGGTATAGTTGTTCACCTATTTTTTACATTATATAAAAATATTTTTATTTTTCCAGCTTTATTAAGTTATAATTTACAAATAAAAATTGTATATAACTATGGTATACGATGTGATGTTTTGATGTATGTATACACTGTGAGATGATTATATTAAGATAATTAACATATCCAACACCTCACATCATTATTTTTTTTTTTTGTGGTAAGAACACTTAAAATCTATTATCTTAGCAATTTTCAAGTATATATTATTACTAGCTGTAGTCACCATGCTGTGTAATAGTCCTCCAAAGATTATTCCTCTTGTCTGGCTAAAACTTTGTACCCTTTGACTAGTATCTCCCCATTTGCATCTCCTACATTCAGCCCCTGGTAACCACCATTCTACTCTCTCATTTTATGCGTGCAATGTTTTTAGACTCCTCATAAAAGAGGTCATGAGGTGTTTGTCTTTCTGTGCCTAGCTTATTTAACTTACCATAATGTCCTCCAGATTCATCGATGTCATTGCGAATGACAGGATTGTCTTAAAGCTGACTAGTATTCCATTGTATGTGTCTATGTGTGTGTGTATGTGTCACATTTTCTTAATCTGTTCATCTGTCCGTGAACACTTAAGTTGATTTTATATGTTGGCTATTGCAAATAATGCAATGAACTTCAACACACAAATTTCATTTTCTTTGGATATATACCTAGAAGAAGGATTACTGTATCATCTGATAGCCCTGTTTTTAATTTTTTGAGACGCTTCTATGCAGTTTTCCATCACCGATTTACTAATTTACATTCCCACCAACAATGTACAAGGGTTCACTTTCATCCACATCCTCAGAAAGACTGGTTGTGTTTTTCTTTTTAGAAATAGTCATTGTGACAGATGTGAGTTAAGATCTCACTGTGATGTTAATTTGCATTTCTCTGTTGATTAGTAATACTGAGCATTTAAAAATATATATCAGCCACTTGTACATCTTATTTTGAGAAATATCTACTCTGGTTTTATGTTCATTTTTAAATCGTGTTATTTGTTTGCTTGCTATTGAGCTATTTGAGTTCCTTATAGATTTTAGTTATTAGCTCCTTATTAGATGTATGGTTTGCACATTTTTCTCTCATTTCATATGTTATCTCTCCAGCCTGATTATTTCCTTTGCTGTACAAAAGTTTTTTAGTTTGATGCAATCCCATTTGTCTATTTTTGCTTCTGTTGCTTGTGATTTTGGAGTCATATTCAAAAAAAAATCTTTGCCAAAACGATTGTCAAGAAGCCTTTTCCCTACACTTTCTTGTAAGAATTTTATAGTTTCAGGTCTTACGTTTAAGTCTCTAATCCATTTTGAGTTTATTTCTGTATGTGGGGTGAGATAAAAGTCCAACTTTATTCTTCTGCATGTGGATACTCCGTTTTCTCAACACCATTTATTAAAGAGATTATCTTTTCTCCATTATGGGTTCTTGGCAACATTGTGAAATATTAGTTGACTGTAAATGCAAGTATTTCTTTCTGCAGTCTCTATTCTAGTCCATTGGTCCATGTGTCTGTTCTTATGCCAGTAATCTGCTGTTTCAATAACTATCATTTTATAGTATATTTTGAGATCCAACAGTGTAATGCTTTTAGGTTTATTCTTTTTTGCTCAAGACTGCTTTGGCTTTGGGTGTTATGTGGTTTTATATGAATAATAGGATTAATTTTTCTATTTCCCCAAAAAATGTCATTGGAATTTTGATGGGAATTACATTGAATCTGTAGATCACTTTGGGCAGTATGAAAATTTTAACAATATTAACCCTGTAATCCATGAAAATAGAATCCAAGAAATAGAAATCTTTCTATTTATTGATGTCTTCTTCAGTTTCTTTCATCAATGTTTCATAGTTTTCAGTGTATAGATTTTTCACCTCCCAAGTTAAATGTATTCCTACATATTTTTATGCTATTATAAATGGGATTGTTTTCCTTTCTTTCTAAATTTTTACTTTTAATTATAAATTGACATTATAGGATTGTATATAGAGTACAAAGTGATATGATTTATTTTAAAAAGTGAAATAATTTAATCAAGCTAATTAACATGCCTGTCACCTAAAATACTTATTTTTGTTGTTGTTGTTGGCAGGTAAGGGCATTTTAAATTTATTCCCTTAGTGACTTTGATCTTAGCCAGTGGTTGTGGCAGATTGCTTTCTTGGTTTATTTTTCAGATAGTTCATTTTTCTTATACAGAAATGCTACTGATTGTTGGCTATTGCCAAGAGGAGGAGAAGCAATGAGGGAGGCAGGAGGCTAAGACAAAGTGACTTAGGCATATTATTGAATTTTGTACAAGGTGTGTCTGGCATATTCATACAAGACAGATGTTGAGGCATCAAATGTACAGAAGCTAGAAGTGTGACTGATACAAAGGTATATAGCCAACTCTGTTCCACAGAGTTATTCTGGGAACCAGGCTAACAAAATCCTGCTACCTTCAACCTGTGGCGTCCATGGTCACCCAGGATATCAATATCTACCAGCAGAAGGGAAAAGAGCCATGAGGATCTTTTATGGAAGGATTTATGGACCAGATCTGGAAACAACCTCTATCCTCCTATTCATTCTCTCAACTAGAACTTTATCCCAAGACATACCTATCTGTGAGGAAGGATAAGAAAGACAGTCTTACTGGGTGCCCAAGGAGGGAGAACATGGTGCTGGTGTGTGCCCTACAGTCCTGTCATACAGTGGCCACATGTCACTTTGGGTACCCAGGTTTCACTGGGCAGGGCTATTCCCAATCTCCATTGTCTCCTACCTAACTTCATCTTATATAAACTTTATGGTGATGCAGAAATTAGATTCTCAAACATCAATAATTTTGTAAACTACTGAAAAAAAGAAAACACTATTGTCAGGAGATAGAATTCAGAGTGAAGTGTTTAATCCCAGGGGAAGCCCAGGGATGGAGGCAACACTAAGAACAGACAGTCAGGAAGATAATGTTCCAAGAATGCTCATGTCCTAATCTGTGGGACCACCGAGTGTTACATTACACAGCAAAAGGGATTGTGTGAATGTGATTCAGTTGAGGATCCTGAGATGAAGACATCATGCTGTATCATCTAGGTGGTCCCAATGTAATGACAAGAGTTCTTACAAGAGGAAGGCAGAAGGGTCAGGGATGGAGGGAAGCAGATATACCAATAGAAGTATGAGTCATACTCATATTTAGTAGATGCTACATTGCTCTTTGAATACGGAGGAAGGGGCCATGAGGCAAAGAATGCCTACAGCCTCTAGAATTTGTAAAAGGCAAAGAAATGGATTCTCCCCTAGAATGCATCCCTGATAACACTTTAATTTTAGCCCAGTAAAGCTGAGTTCAGACTTTTGACATCTACAACTGGAAGACAATAAGTTGTGTCATTTGAAGCCAGATAAATAAATGTACACACACACACACACACACACACACACAATTTTTAGAAAGTATATATGAGATATAATTATTTATATATATATTTACTATAAATATTTTTAGAAAGTATATGTATGTGTATATATATGAGTATATGTGTATGTATATATACTTTCTAAAAATAATTGTATCTCTTTTTATCATGTCTCACTGTAAATATGAGTACTACCAATTTAATGAAGAATAACAAATGAGTTAATAGCCATACTTGCCATATTTGTGACTTAAACAAAAGTGCATCTTACATTTTGCCGTGATTCGTGATATTCGCTATAATTTTCTGGTTTGCTATCTCTCATTGAGTTGTGGGACAAAAGTATGCATGGATGTTGAGTACTTAAAAGAACTCACTGTACATCCCCCTATGATTTTATTTCCAACAGTCACTCTTTCCTTCTTTTTGATAAAAATTATCTTTTGTTTTGTTCTGTTCTCTGTTTTTAAAGGAACTGACCGCTCTATTTTTAATGAAAATGGGACTGGCTTCAATCAAATTTTTAGTTTTATTTTTTATGTGCTATTTATATAATTTGATTTACTTTCAAGGCAAACAAAAAATGTATAAACAATGTGAAAACAATATCCTTAAATAAACTTAATTCAAATTTATCAGCATCCTTAAAATACAAAATTTAATGCATTACATTTTTATTTTATTTTTTTTTATTTTCTATATTTTTTTTACTCCAAATGCATGTATTACATTTTTTTTAAATTGGAGATTACAAAATTGTAAGAAAAAAATAACACTGTGGGCTGATGTGGCTAGAACCCACAGACAGAATTGTTCCTTTTTATTGCCAGTGGCTGTAGAACTACTGAGAATATACCTTAAAACTATTATCAATGTTGCAAGAGCTTGGATTAACTACCCTTTGATGCTACTGTTTGTCTTCTTAAATGGCGTTTATTATTAAATAAGTAATAGGAGTTGTAGGCTATACAGACAAACAGGAACACAATGTTTTTTGTTGTTTTTGAGATGGAGTCTCACTCTGTCACCCAGGCTGGAGTGCAGTGATACGATCTCGGCTCACTGCAATCTCCACCTCCCAGGTTCGAGCAATTCTCCTGCCTCAACCTCCCGAGTAGCTGAGACTACAGGCATGTGCCACCACGCCTGGCTAATTTTTTGTATTTTTAGTAGAGACAGGTTTTCACCGTGTTAGCCATGATGGTCTCAATCTCCTGACCTCGTGATCTGCCTGCCTCAGCCTCCCAAAGTGCTGGGATTACAGGTGTGAGTCACCACACCTGGCGAACACACTTACTAATACATGAGTTTCAACAGGAAAACAGTTACCTGTGGATAGATTGATACAACAATATAAATTACACTTTACAATACAGACGACATTTGTAATATTTCTCATTTCCCCCACGTATGAGGTCTTTGACTTAGACTAAGTTATTTCACCTCTCTTTCTCAGTTTCATCAAATATAAATAAGAATATTAATAATGCACACCTCACAGATTTTTTGTACAGATTGCATGTTTATAACAATGCTTGTCACACAATAGGCCCCTTAAAAGTGCTATGTAGTATTTATTCTTATACACTGAATTAACACAAGTACTTGGGTTAATTCCTTAATCTTTGTGCTAGAAAATCACTTTCAATCTTAGAACTTTTAATACTAAAGAAATCTGCGTTGGTATACCAGGAAACAAGTAATCTGAATAATCATTAGTATAGAGCAGTCCGCCTTGAACTTTAATAAGCATGATGAATCATCTGGTGATTTTGTTAAACTGCACATTTTGATTCACTAGCACTGGTTTTGAACCTGCAACTCTGCATTTCTGATCTACTCCTGGGTAGTACCAATTAGAATGGTACATAGAACTCATTTTGAGTAGTGAGAATACAGACCAGTGGTCAACAAACAAAAGCCCCCAAGCCAAATCCATCCTGCCATCTATTTTTGCAAATACAATTTTATTGGGACACATCTATACTCATTCATTTCATATTGTTCATACATGCTTTCATGACATGCAAACACAGAGTTGAGTATTTGTGACTGTGACTACATTGATTACAAAACCTAAAATTTTACTATCTGGCCCTTAACATAAAGTTAGCAGGTTCCTGGTATAGACACATGGTTTTTTCATCTAATAGAATAATAAAATTTTCTTTTGAAACATTTGTAAAATATGAAAGTCGGAATTAATAATTAAACGTAAGACACTGACTGAAACTTGGGACTTTCTATTCCATCTGGATATAGTCAGTCCTCTAGTCTTATCAGTTCAATTGTCTATACAAATAATCCATAGGTTAAAGTGGAAGAAAATACATTGTTTCTGCAGAGTCCACAAAGCCCGTAATGAGGAGGCTGGAGTTAGGGGAGGTTCATAAAGTAAGATTTTTAAGGCATGCAACTTCTCGATAATAGATCTTTCTAAATAATAATTAGGTGTGTAGGTCAGTTGTGTAGTCAATTAAATTAATATGAGATTAATCACTCTAAAAGTGCTTCCCTGTGACAGTCAACATTCTATCATAGAACAATATCCAGAAAGGCTGTGGCAGACCCATCTCTATACCAGGTATTTGCAACTCTAGAGGATATTACCGGCTCAGATGGCTACACAGACTAAGTAACAATTTTGATTTGGGGTTAGTCTTCTAAAAAATGCATGCCTTTTCAGGAGAGATGTTAGCTTGAAGACAAGCTTCAGGTTTGTGATTATAGTTTATTAGGAGAAGAGAGAATGAGTTATTATGTGGGAATTTACCAGTGATCTTTTACATTTAAAAATATTTATTCAAATGCTCCTGGATCATATTTCTCTTACTTCTTTTCATTTTTTGTTCGGTATTCATTATGTTTTAAAGATCCATACATCTTTCTATATGTCCTTGTTACTTCAAACTGCTGCATATCCAGGACAGGCTATCATTAGATTTCCTACCCATTTACTCCACCACAGATACTAGGTTGTTTTTACTTCTCTGTCTTCACAGAGAATACTACAGTGAAAATCTTCATGCATCTATTCTTATGGACGTTTGAACATAGTAGGTGTTCAATAAACATCAATTGAACTCTACATGTTTGAAGAGTATTTAATTATTTTCACGGGGAATTACTTAATAAGTACAGTTTATGTTATTCTGGTGATGAATACAATAAAACCCCAACTTTGCTGCTATGCAATATGTCCATTTAACAAAATTACACTTGTACCCCATAAATTTATACAAATAAAAATCTAAAATTAAAATTAGAAAAGTAAAAATCAAAAATGATACATCATTAAGTGATAAATATGCTCACCATAACAGTATGTAAAATATAATAATGAATTATTTATATAAATATATGGGTATACATATATATGCACACGTGTATGCATTTTGCAATAATGGAATTAAATGGGTAAAGATATTAAATGGGTAAATGTATTCTTGTTTCTTTCTTCTGTTTATCACCTATGTATCTTAGTAGTTCTACAGTGAATGTGCTGTTTGTATAATAAAATGAATGAGCATTAAAAAAATGGTGAGTTTTATGTGCATGTGATTGCTGGTAAATTCAATAACAATATTTTAAGAATATTTACACACAGCTAAAAACTGGAATAAGTAATTCAATATATTTATGTATTCATTTATTTGTGTATCAATTGAAATGTATTAGCACATGTGCATGTACACATGCATGCACGCACATACACACATATATGCACATCATATATACATGTATTTATTTCGAGGACTGAAAATATGCTTACTGTTACAGTAAAGGATAATTCAGCCAAGTATAGAAGCCTAGGCTTAAAAAAAAAAAATCACTCTTGGCCAGGCATGGTGGCTCACGCCTGTAATCCTGGCACTTTGGGAGGCTGAGGCAGGCAGACCACCTGAGGTTGAGAGTTCGAGACCAGCCTGACAAACATGGAGAAAACCCATCTCTACTAAAAATACAAAATTAGCTGGATACAGTTGCACATGCCTGTAATCCCAGCTACTCAGGAGGCTGAAGCAGGAAATTCACTTTACCTAGGAGGCGGAGGTTGTGATGAGCTGAGATCCCGCCATTGCTCTCCAGCCTGGGTAACAAGAGTGAAACTCCATCACAAAAAACAAACAAACAAAAATCACTCTGAATTTTGAAGGGATTTATTTCACAGGATAGCTAATGGTCAGTCTAGTTGTTCCTTTATATAGTTTGCATGCTACCCACCCTAACTGAGAATATTTTATTCCTTTATTTGTCATTGTGACTAAAATGCAGGACATTATGTAAAAATATTAATTCACCAATCACACATCTTTTTTTTGGATCCTTTCATAGAAAAACTGAAGATCTTCGTTCTAAAAAAATATTCTTGGTGTATTCCCTTTACTCTGTTCTCACTCTTCTCTATTACCAAAATACCTCCTATTCAGTTGCTATTTCTATCATAAGAAATGTTCTTGGGGCTGGTAGTGGTGTCTCATGCCTGTAATCCCAGCACTTTGGGAGGCTGAGGCAATTGGATCACCTGAGGTCAGGAGTTTGAGACCAGCCTAACCAAAATGGTGAAACCCGTTTCTACTAAAAATACAAAAATTAGCTGGGCGTGGTGGCATGTGTCTGCAGTCCCAGCTACTTGAGAGGCTGAGACAGAAGAATTGGTTGAACCTGGGAGACAGAGGTTGCAGTCAGCCAGGACTGTGCCACTGCACTCCAGCCTGGAGAACATCTAAAAAAAAAATTGTTCTATCTTCATTTATCTGATAATACCCATATCTTTTCTTTTCACTAAAATTTGGGGAAATGATCTCAACTTTGCTTTTTAGTTCTGCTATTTATTTTTAATGTCAGTTAACTAACATTTAATGACCAAGAATGAGCTTCTTATTCTATGATGACTTGATTAAAATATTCTGCTCTCTGTATATTTCTATTTTTACAAATTAATTTTTGTGTGTGTGTTGGTGCCCTTCTTTCACTTTAAAGGCTTTTCTCAAATGTCTAGTCATCATTGGCTGAGTGTATGACTGTGTGTACAAGGAGACTTATTTACTGACAGAATTCACTATGGGGTAGTTGGGTGATGACTTTTTAACTGGGAGGGTGCTCAAATGTTCAGAAGTGGGAATTCTTACCTTTAGGGTTATCGAATGCCCCCAAAATACCATTTTTCAGAATTTTGCCTGGAGTTCCAGGCAAAAAATTTAACTACATTCTTAAACTACCTTTTAACTACATGTCTTGTAGTTAAAAATGTTTTATAATCTAGCTGGAGAGGGAGGTCTTAGCATTCACCATGTGGATCTTCACTGACTGCCTCTGTGTTCAGCCTCATATCTCTTCACGTCCATTCTGCCAGACAAGAATGCCTCTGTCCCTAATCAAGAGACTCTTCCCATTAATTGTTCCAGAAAACAACCATTGGGTTTCCTCACTAGGAGAATGGCATCCACATGCAGAGGGTCAGATGGAAAGAATTAATGCAAGTTAATTCAGTCAGGAGAAAAATTAAATTATGTAACTTGTTTTCAGTGACAGAAAATTTCCATTTTAAACCTTTAGCTTTGCAAGACATGATACTTTAAATTTATTTATGTATTTAGAGAGAGAGTTTCACTCTTTTCACCCAGGCTGGAGTCCAATGGCTAGATGGTGAGATCTCCGCTCACTGCAACTTTTGCCTCCCAGGTTCAAGCAATTCTGCCCCAACCTCCCATAGCTGGGATTACAGGTGCATACCACCAAGCCCAGTTGATTTTTTTTTTTTTTTTTTTTTTTTGAGACGGAGTTTCGCTCTTGTTACCCAGGCTGGAGTGCAATGGCGCGATCTCGGCTCACCGCAACCTCCGCCTCCTGGGTTCAGGCAATTGTCCTGCCTCAGCCTCCTGAGTAGCCAGGGCTACAGGCACGCGCCACCATGCCCAGCTAATTTTTTGTATTTTTAGTAGCGATGGTGTTTCACCATTTAGGCCAGGCTGATCTCTAACTCCTGACCTCGAGTGATCCGCCCACCTCGGCCTCCCAAAGTGCTGGGATTACAGGCAGGAGCCAGCTTGCTCAGCCTAAATTTATTTTTTTAAATTGTGGCAGTAATACTTAACATGAGATTTGCCATCTTAAAGAATTTTAGGACAGTATATAGTATTGTTGACTATAGGCACAATGTTCTACAGCAGATCTTTAGAATTTATTTATCTTGTGTAACTGAAACTTCATACCCACTGATTAGCAACTCCCCATTTCTGCTTCCCACAAGTTCCTGGCAACCAAAATTCCATTATTTGCTTCCATAAGTTTGAAAATTTTTGAAACCTTATACAAATAGAATCACACAGTATTTGTCCTTCTATGACTGACTTAATTTCATTTAGCATAATCTCCTCAAGGCATTCATGTTTTCATACACAGCAGAGTTTTTTTGTTGTTTTGTTTTTTAAGGCTGAATAGTATTCAGAAACTTGGGAGGCCAGGGCGGGTGAATCACTTGAAGTCAGGAGTTTGAGACCAGCCTATTGATCACACAATTTAAATGTCTATTGATAAATGAATGAATAAAGAAAATGTGAGATATCTTGACTATTGTGAACAAATCTGGAATAAACATAGGAGTGCAGATCTCTGTCCTAGATTGTAATTTCAATTCCTTTTGATCTATACCTAGAAGAGGGATTGATGGATCATATGGTCGTTGAGTTTTAATTTTTTGTGGCGCCTCCATACCATTTTCCACGGTGGCTTCATGATTTCACATGTCTAACAATGGACAAGGGTTCTAATTTCTCCACAAACTCACCGATTTATCCCATTTTTGGATGACAGTCATTCTAACAGGTATAAAGTGTTTTCTCATTGTGGTTTTGATTTGCATTTTTCTGATAATAATATTGAGCACTTTTTCATATACCTGTTGGCCATCTGTATGTCTTTTTTGGAAAAATACCTATTTAAGTCCTTTGCCTATTGTTAAAAATTGAGTTATTTATTAACTGCTATTGAGTGGTAGGATTTCCCTATCTGTTTTGAATATTAACCTTCTGTGCAATATGTAGTTTGCAAATATTTTCTCTCATTCCATAGGTTGCCTTTGTACTTCGTTGATTGTTTCCTTTGCTATGTAGAAGCTTTTTATTTTGATGTAGTCTCACTGATTATTTTGTTTTTTTTGCTTGTGCTTTTGATGTTATATCCAACGCATCATTGTCAAGACAATGTCAGGAAGGCTTTCTCTTACATTTTCCTGCAGGAGTTTTACAGTTTCAAGTATTAAAGTTTCAAGTTTTAAAGTCTTTTGAGTTCATTTTTTTTTGTATCTGTAGTGAGATGAATCCAATTTTATAATTTGAATGTGGATATCCAGTTTTCTCAACACTATTTGTTGAAGAAACTATTCTTTCTCCTGTGTGCATTATACACATCCTTGTTAAAGATAAGTTCACCTTATATGTGTGTGTTTATCTCTGGGCTCTCCATTTTGTTCCATTGGTCTACATGTCTGTTCTATGCCAGTACTATACTGTTTTTAATCACTGTATTTTAAAAATATATTTTGAAATCAGGAAGTGCTACAGGCTCTCTACTCTGTTCCATTGGTCTGTATGTCTGTTTTATACCACTACTATATTGTTTTTAATTACTATATTTAAAAATATATATTTTGAAATCAGGAAGTGTTGTATTTCTATACACTAACAAGAAACTGTCCCAAAAGGAAATTAAGAAACTTGGGAGGCCAAGGTTGGTGGATGAGTTGAAGTCAGGAGTTTGAGACCAGCCTGGCCAACATGGTGAAACCCCATCTCTACTATAAATACAAAAATTAGCCAGGCATGGTGGCACGGGCCTGTAATCCCCAGCTACTCAGGAGGCTGAGGGAGGAGAATCACTTGAACCTAGGAGGCGGAGGTTGCAGTGAGCCAAGATTGCACCACTGCACTCCAGCCTGGGCAGCAGGGTGAGACTCCATCTCAAGAATAAAAAGAAATAAAAAAGGATAAAATACTTAGATATACACTTAACCAAAGAGGTAAAAGTCTTATACATTGAAAACTATAAATATTCATGAAAGAAACTAAAGAAGACATACATAAATGGAGATAAATAATAATCTTCATTGACAAATAATAGTCTTCAATAAATAAATCTTCACGGATTGGAAGATTCAATATTGTTAAAATGTCCATAGTACACATAGCAATCTACAGATTCAGTGTAATCCCTACCAAAATCCCAATGGCATGTTTTACAGAATTTTACTTAAAACTAAACTAAAATTTATATGGAACCATGAAAACTTCTGAATATTTTAAATTTCTTTTGCACTTATTTTTAAAATTATTTTGTTTTTAAAATTTTTGTCATTATTATAATTATTTTCTGTATATATTTCTGATTATGCAGACCATGCTTATAAAATTATCATAGAACAAGTTATAATATCATCTCTTATTATATGATCCTTAAGAAATTATTTGGAATTCTCAGAAAGAGTATATTATATTCTTTTATATATATATATATAATTACTATTAAATCAATAACATTCATTGTCACTTTTGGATTCAGGTGCAGATATATTGAGCTATGGCTGCCACATTCTTTTGATGTTATTATAAAGTAACTAAAACTAGATGGTTTTTAAAAATCAAATTCAATAATCTATCTCCCCCAACCCTGCTGTGTTAAGTCACCAAGGATTCAGTATTCTGAATCTTAACGTTTTATACAGTATCCATATCCCAAAGTATCACATCAAATTAAATAACATTCATAAAAGATAAAAAGTGACAGAATGATCCTGTCATGAAGAACACCATAAATATTCAAACAATGTTTTGAAAGAGTTGATAAGGCAGTAAAATGAAGGAAGATATTTCAGAAACTACAGTTTTCCTTAGATTAGAGGTAAGCAGAGAACGCAACAGGACACAATAATCTCTGCGCTCTCTGCGCAGAAATGAGAAATGAGTTGGAAATATAGGCAGATTAAAAGTAGAGAAAAAGTAATTTCCACACCAATGTTGAGCAAAACTTAACAGATTTAGGACTGGGCTTTGCATGGCCTGTTCCAGTCAGTGGCAATCCTTTAAGATGTTATTGTTTTTACACAGTCTTTCTTGTTCTTTATTTCTGGTTTCCCTTCCAAACTGCTTCAGAACTCACTTCACTGTCTAAAAACCTCTTTATGATTTTTCATATTTAATTAAAATTCTGCAGATAATTTTATCCTCAAATAGGAAAAATAAATATTTTGAGGTTTGGTCTAACAAGTAAAATGGAAAAAAAAAAGGAACAAACACAAATTGCATTGAATTCAGCAAAGATTTGATGTGGAGTGGCCCACTGTCTCAGTTGGCCCAGAACCTGTGTTGGTTTTAAAACTGAAAGTCCCATGCCTCAGGGAACTCCTCAGTCCTGGGAAAACCAGGATATATGATAACCCTAATTTGCAATATAATTTGACCATTAAACAATGAATTCTATAACAAAGCATGTGGGGAGGCTGATCGATATTACACAGATAACAAGTATTATGAAAATCATTAAGTTGGAATTAAAATTCTAATAACTTCCATTGATGTAGCACTTCACTCCATTTTCTACTTTCATCCCCAAGAAACTTGAAAAACCATCATTTTAGCTTGTTTTGTAGAAGAAGAAACTAAATGCCTAATATCACGTAGGTAGCTATTAACAGAGTTACTGGCTGTGTAGCTCAGCTGTTGCAATTATTTCTTTACTTAGCTATCCAGTGATTCCCAAACATTGCTGCACATTGGAATCACCTGTGGATCATAGCAAACTACTGATTCTTGGCTCCTTCCCTAAGACTTTTCAATTGAATTAATATTGGTTATGACCTGGGTATCAGAATTCTTATTTTATGTTTAGAGACAGGATTTTGCTCTGTAGCCCAGGTTGGAGTGCAGTGGTGCAATCATAGCTCACTGCAGCTTCAATTTCCTGGGCTCAAGTGATCCTCCCACCTAAGCCTCCTGAGTAGCTGGGACTACAGCCATATGCCACCACGCCCAGCTATTTTTCTTTGAAATTTTTTGTAGAGACGGAGTTGTACTGTGTTGTCCAAACTTGTCAGGGTATCAGAATTTTTAAAAGCTCCCCAGATGATTCTAATATGAGCTAAGTTTGGAAAACATTGCTCTAGCATAATGATATATAACTAGCTGTACATTTGAATCACCTGGCAAGATTTAAAACCTAACCATACCCAGATCTTGCCCCTGATCAATTATATCAGAAGTTGTGAGGTTAGTTTCTAGGCATACATATTTTAAAAAAGCTTCCTTGATAATTCTAATTTGTACCAAAGATTAAAAACCACTGCACTCAGATTGTGGATGATATACATCTCTCAAAACAAAATAAAGCCCTTTCTTTGTCCTGCCCACAGCATCCTCAGTTCCACAGAATGAGTGGTTTTATGCCCAATTCCATAGCAGGGCTCAGATTCTCAAAAACTCATCTTTCAGTATCCTATGCAAATCTACCTGATAATGATTGTTAACTCTCAGTGATCCCTGTCCTTGAGTATTCAACCTGGTCAAAAAGCTTCATAGTTTTCAAAATATGAATTGATAAATATCATTTTGTCTAAGCAGAGTTAGGGCTTCCAGATTCACTTTAGGCATTTTATGAAGAGATATATTTAGATTAAACTCTTAACAGCTCAAAAAGTTTGCTTCCCAAATGCTTTGATTTCTTACCTTGGAATAAATAGGCTGGAAGTAGCACTAAATGTAATATATGTATAAAATCTTCACATGGATTTTGAAACTGTGTGTCTTTATGAGTTACGAGTTATCAAATTTTATACCCTTATTCAGTAATAAATGACAAAACAATTGATAGAAAATAACTGTCTCAATTACAGGGGTTATTGCTCTCAGAGTGTGTGTGTATGCGTGCATGTGTGCGTGTGTGCGTGTGTGTGTGTGTGTGCGTGTGTGTGTGTGTGTGTGTGTGTGTGTGTTTCTGTCTGCCTGACTCTGTGTCTCTGTGTTTGAGTGTCTCTACTATGAAACTTCTAGGTAAGACTTCTCTGTAGCTTAGTTTTTAAAAGTCCCAATGTACACCCAAATGAAGGAAAAGATGTTTAATTTACTTAACATATTTCTTCTATTTTCTTTTCCACATTTGGATACCTATATTATTGTTAGTTCTATAATCAGTTATTATTCTTTTATTTCTTTTCCTTGCACTTTCCTTCAGAGATATGTTACATATATAGACAAATGCATCCTTAACTTTTTATAAAAATACAGTAATAATTCTTCTGAATCCTATTTGCATTAATTTAACAATGAATTGTGGAGATCATTCCATATGCATAAAGAAATTTCTCTATTTTTTATGCTATTTAATTGTACAAAGGGACATACCACTGTTTATTAGCCAGACATGCCACTGTTTTCTAGCCTTATTTATGTACATTTAGGTTGTTTCCAATTTTTAGCTATTATAAGAAATGGAACATAAATATTTATCTCTCACTCTTCTACTTCTTGAGTCCAAGCTAGATACTGAAACACTTACATCACAGCCTTCATTGCTGTTGCTGAGATTTCATACCTCAGAGTAGACTTCTCATGATTTTTTCGTTCTTTTTGAGATCTGCAGCTAAAATGTTTCTTACTTTTACTTATGCCTGAATTCCATTGCACTTGTTATGCCTTCTGTTCATTTTATAAATTAGGGTTTAACTGCCTTATAGATCAAATAATAAAAAATGAAAATTCAATTTGCATCATTATTTCTAATTCCCCCTTTTCGTCTCAAATAGTTATGAAAGATGAAAAGAAAAAATGGTGCTATTACACCACCACCTTCAAACCACAATTTCAGATCATTACAATTTTCAATAGTATACTAAAATCTCATTTGCTTGTTACATGGATTTTCCAAAATAGCTATTGATACTCCATTACATAAGAGGAGGTGATGACTATCCTTACAGAATCTCTACCTCTCCCATTCCCACTTCTACCTCTCATTAAGAATACTTGTTTACAGGGCAATATAAATATGAACATTGATATATGCCCTGATATTTAAAAATAATTGAATATATGAGAAAATATTGATGATGAAGGTAGAGGATGGGAGAGGTAGGGTGTTTTTTCTCTGAGTATGTGATCAGAGGGAAGGAGGCATGAAGCAAGGAAGGAAAGGCAGAAGGAAGGAAGGAAGTGAGGGAGGAAGTAGGGAAGTAAGGGAAGGAAGAAGTAAGGAAAGGAAGGAGGGAGGGAGAAAAGAAAAATGACACTTTTATGAATCATTATGTAATCTTGTTTCGGTGGCTGATTTCTGCCACACACCTTCAGTGGCACTCAAGGGAGCTATGGGAATTGAATACAATGCATCTTGTGGAGAACTATCTAAGCACAGGCTACCACCCGATCCTGTCATTGCTTTGGCACTGCTCTACCACCTCAACTCTGGCCTCCCTGGCTATCGGCTGTTGCTTTTTACAACCCTGGGAGGTAGTGGCAAGTTCATGTAGGCCACAGTTGTACCAAAGTGACCCCTAAAGCCTGATGCATCTATCTCCAACTTTCATGTTTCTGATAAATTCTCAGTCTTGTAGGGGGTCACGGTAGGTCTTTAAAGATACGTAAAAAGTCCTTTAATGATACTTAATTATTTAATATTTGAGCATCTATCATGCACAAGGAACTGAATTAGATGTTCACAAAGATAAAAATAACATAAGAGAAGGCACATGTCTTGCCTTCAAGAAGGCTACAGTTTCAGATTATTTAACAGGCCTACAGGAGTCTAGTCAAAGGTTTCAAAAACAACTATGGAATTTTACTGTAAGTGCCTAATTAGGCAAATTGGTACATGAAGATACTTGCCACTTGTCCCCTACAAAAAAACCTTCATATCACTGAGCCTATGATTATTACTACAATAAGAAAATACACAATAGCCAATAAATCACTTCTTTATACCCACATTCAGGGCTGCATTTCAAAATAATATTGCTCACAAATTATCCACTAGAAATGTCAACTATATCATTTAAGCTTGATGAGTAGTACATATCATTCTGTAAGCAACTTGAAACTTCATGCAGATCTTTGCACATTCATTCCATAGAACAGGGAACATATCTAGCATACTAAATTTGCATTGGTTTACACTTTTTTATATAAATAATAGAGCTAAATCTCACAATCACTGAATTGTATTTTTTGCAAAAATGTGATTATTTTCTTGATGTGGTTTGCAAACACAACATACTAGAGCTCTCAGAATAGCAAAAGACTGTGGCAGAGTACAATTTTATCTCATTTTTTTCATTCATTCATATTTTATCCATTCATAATTTCATCAAGCCATAGTCAAGAATAATAACTCATTTTTAGTACTTCCTGAGTACTAAACATCCTGCAGAATACTTGCATTCATTATGTCATTTTGAAATTTCAATAATGTTATGATGCTAGTTTTACTATCATTCTCATCTTACAAATGAGAAAGATGGGATTCAGAGAGAATAAAGTAACATATCCTTGGCCAACAACTATTGAGATTCTGTAATAGGCCTTTTTTCATATAATTATACCTACCATGTTTTTATGGTTTTGTTAGTTAGTTGGAATTCCTAAATAAAAACATAAGTCAACCCTAGTTCTTGGATTTCTGGGCTGTTACTATAAATTTGTTTCTCAGTTTAAGATTAGAGAAAAGGATTGTAAAAGTACATATACACATGTGTATTTACATAGCAATATTTATTGCTTTCAATAAATATTTTCAAGAAACAGAAGTTAATTTTAAGCAGAATTTGCTTTCATTCTTGATAAAAGTAAATAAGCCATTAGAAAAATCATGAGGGCCGGCCAAGGTGGCTCACGCTTATAATCCCAACACTTTGGGAGCTCAAGGAGAAAGGACTGCTTGAGCTTAGGAGTTTGAGAAGAGCCTGGGCAACATGGCAAAACCTCATCTCTACCCCCCAAAAAAAATCTGTTTTGAAATTAGCCAGGCTTGGTAATGCATGTTTGTAGTCCCAGCTACTTGGGAGGCTGAAGTAGGAGGATCACTTGAGCCTGTGAGTTTGAGGCTGCAATGAGCCATGATCATGCCAGTACACTCCTGCGCAACACAGTGAGACCTTGTCTCAAAGGAAAGGGAAAAGAAATGAAAGATTAAGATGATAAGAAAACTTTCCTATTTTACATAGAAAACTGTCAGAATTCAGAGGAGGGTATGAAACCCAGGTTGAAGTATGTAATAAGTACTTTTATAAAGGTAATAAGTAATAAACATACTCTGGATAACTTCTGAAGACTTAAAGATAAAAATCTTCAATTGTCCACTCAAGGAAAATTATACAAAAGCAGATTAAAATTTGATCCAATGACTAAGTTACCTATATGTTGGCTACTAACTTCTTTGCAGTTACAGAAAAGTCAGTGGAGCAGGTAATGGAATTGTATATAAGAATTCAATACTCCATCAAATTAGTGTCATAATGAATGCAATAGCTTGGCATTTTCAGACATACAGTAACTCAGGAGATATATAATGGGAAATAGATTTTTAAATATCAAAGTAAATCAATGTTAATTTATTTTCTAACATCAAAATGACAAACATAACTTTATATTAAAGTTGGAGTTACAAAAATGCTTAAATACCTGAAATTAAATAACATAAAATTATTGGAAAAGATATAAAATATATGAAAATTGTAAGAAAACCAATAAAACAAAAATTATAGATCTACCATTAAAATATGGGAGGGAGAATAAAAAGATGTGAGAATGAACAAAATATTGTCTTCAATAATCTTAAAGTTAGGATAATACATTTAATAATGAAAAACGTAAGCTCAATAACTTTTTTCAAGCCTAAAAGAAAACACCTAAGAGTTGCATTAGAAAACTAAAATGAGGTCCAATGAAAGTTTTATTTCTAAATACCATAGCATTATTATATAGAAAGCAAAACTCTCGTAAAGGGAAAAAGATATGAAAAAATAATGACAATAATATTGGCAGGCATTAATAATAAAACAAAGCCAAAACATTATAAAATAATTTATAATTTATAATGCATTTGAGAAATATGTTTTACTTTCATAGTTTCAATACCATCTATTACATGGTGACATAATTTGGTATGACTTCTTTTAAAGCATGTGATGGTAAAACACTAATTAAAATCACCTATATATTATGCCACAAGATAAAACTGAAGAAATGTAAAACAAGTCTCCGAATTAGAAATTACACTGGCCATATTTTCCGACTGCAATGCAGTAATAAACTAGAAGTGAATGACAAATGTATAAAGAAAAAATACTATGGAGTTTAAAAATGTATAAATTCACTAGCATCAAACATGGATACAAAATTACATTTATAATATATGTGGAATATACAGAAATATTTAGAAGTGTTCCATATATATCAAAATTTAAAATGAGAACATAAAGACACACACCTTTGAATTGTTTTAATGTTAAATCAGGGGAAAAATCAAAGTAAGAGAATAAAATGTTAAACTCAAGAGACTGATTAAAAAGTATGAGCAAGGTACCTATTAATATGTAAGTCATAAATTAGAATGAGAAAAATAGTGGCAATGACATCATCGTGCAAAAGTTATTTCTTGGAATAAAATGACTATCCAAAATAAATAAATAAAAGTACAACAAATAGGTAAACATTTGACAAATCAAATGGGAAAAAAGAGTAAAGAAAATACATGATATTTTCAATAAAAGATACACGTGGGATTGTGGAACTGCATGGCAAAGATAGAAAATTTAAGCAGACTCACAAAATCTCCTTCCCTCATGTCTAAAATAATTGGAGAAAGAAAAGCAAGGAAGAGTCACTTGCGACAGCCAGAAAGTAAGGAAGTCACAAACCTCAAAAAATGT
The DNA here is from genome assembly GCF_049354715.1 of Callithrix jacchus. Taxonomy (NCBI): domain Eukaryota; kingdom Metazoa; phylum Chordata; class Mammalia; order Primates; family Cebidae; genus Callithrix; species Callithrix jacchus. The sequence continues at coordinate 27,627,265 of NC_133524.1, forward strand.
GAAGTGAAGAAAGAAACAGCAAATTCTGCCATGGAGCAACAAGGCATATCTGAGCTACTTAGCTATATGTATAGCACTTAAAAGCAATGACTGTGAGTCAGGAAACTTCAAGATCTTTATTAATACTTCCTAATTTGGTAGGAAACAAAAGTCAAATTTACCTTATTATATTTTTATCATTGTCTGGTTTGAGAAAAGAAAATAAGCCAAATAGATTTCTACCAAGAAACAGCCAACAGGCAAGTTCTGTGATGCCTGAAGAAATATTGGGAATAAAGGAAAGAACAGACAGAAAACTTATGTACATATGTAATAGATATATACACATATATGTGAAAAATGAAATTTAACCAAATAAGAGATTAAACAAAGAATTATCTGATGTTGAAACAATAGTAAATGGTAGGGTTTCAATTTAAACATGGAACAAACATTATGCAGCTATAGAAGTTATAGCTACAGAGTCACAATAATGTCTAGAAGCATGAGAGTCTAGAATAATGGTATGATTGTTTTTTAAAATGAGCAGGAGAGGAAGCTGAAGAGTATTAATATATTCACTTTCCAGAGGGAGTATAATTAATACTATCAAAAATTAAATGGTTACAAAATTATTGTGAAAATTGTATCTCCTAAATTTGAATTTCTTTTATTTTGTTTTAGTTTATTAATTCTATAGAGATATTACTATAACTAACACTTATTAAAATATTGTGTGCTACTATTTGCCTTCTTTCCTTTCTCCTTCCCTTCTTCTCCCTCACTCCAGTTCACCAAACTATTCACCCATTCATCCATTCATTTACCTGTCATATTCTGCTTGTGTGTGTGTGTGCTATGTATGTGGATAAGTGTATGTCTAGAATATGTAAGAATAGTAGTAATAGTGGTTGTTTTGGTGTTAAATTTGAACTTTTTAAAAAAAATATTAGTTTGTATCTTTTTCTTCTTTGCTTTCATTTACAAGGGGCATGCATTCTGCTGTAAAATGCAAAAACTGTGATACTGCTTTCAAAAATATGAATGATTATATATATGTAAATATATATTAAACTAAATTTTGCTTAAGAAGTTGTGAAAAATTTGAAAACCCTAAGAACCATTGATAAATATAATTCTTTTAGACAGGATTTGAAGATGCACCTTTCATAAGCAAAGCTTTAATAATCTATACAAGCTTTTTTGGAAACTAAAAAGTGGTTGAACCCCTCCCACTTTACTATACAAACCATATAGAATCCTCACCACAAATCCTATAAATGATAAGTTAGAATAGAAAAGTGGGAAACAATATCAATTAGAAATATTGATGCAAAAATTCTCAAAGTATTAATACATGATAAGCAGTAGTATATTTTAAAAGTCATCATCAACTATGAATCATTTCATAAATTACAATCAATTTTCAGCATCTTTTGTGAGAATCATGTTTCTCTTCCCACATAGTGATGTAATAAATTATATGGCTACAATTAAATATCTTAATTAATGAAAATATTTGATTATATATTTTTTGAAATTCAAAGCTTATAACTACTAAAGAAATTTGTAACATCATTACATAAGAAACGAAAATGTTCTCTCAAAAGATCCTGAAAAAGTGTTTGTTAAAAGCCAACATATATATTTCAAACTTACTTTTTTCTTATTAGGTTAAAAATTAGCAAATACACAAATTTTAATTAATATGGATATTAGTAATTCTCATTATAGAAAGAAAAAAGTGATTTTCACTCTTAATAATTAACCCTTTATTTCTCAAAAGTTAAAGTAAACCAATTATATTTAACAAAGAGAACAGTTTTATTCATTGGAAATGTGGGTGTATAACGAATATTTTCATACGGTGGGATAACTTCATAGAAGAATCACCTAATATTGAATGATCAGGTAATTCAATCATGTGTATCTTGATGAAATAAATATGCAAAATCAATATTTTTGCATATATTAGCAATAAAGGTGATATAAACACTGTCATGATTTCACCAATAGTTATTGAATTATAAAATGGGAATACACACAGATTGCAACAACTGTATAACTATGAAGAAAACAAGGACACTCTATTGAACATAATTTTAAAAAATAAATTGTACCAAGATGGAAAAGGTAGGAAAAGTTAATATTTTAATGACAATGTTTATGATAATCTCTACTATTAGCATAATTTAAAAAATAGTCCCCAAAAGATTTATTAAACTTTACAAGTTTTATGCAAAGTTATCAACTAATGAATGGAAAATAAAATTGTTAAAATTATATAAGAGGGGACTTCACTGTACATATGCTAAAATATTCTATAAAGATACAGCATCTAAATCAAGTATCAGAGAGATCAGTATACACAGATAAGTAAAGAGAAGAATAGTGAAATAGTGAAACTTTTATAACAGGTGGATATAATTTGAATGAGAATCATACCAGATTGCCCACCTACTTTGTACCTCTACTCTCAACTCTCCTTCCTGTTAGAATAGATAAATTACAAATATTCCTTCATAAAGGCAGGAATTGCCTTTAGTCATAACATGAAATGAAGTACTGACACATGCTGCAACATGAATGAACCTTGAAAATAATATGTTAAGTGACACAAACCACTCACCAAAGACCACATGTTATATAATTCAATTTTAAAATAATATCCAGAATAGAAAAATCTATAGAGGGTTGTGACAGCTAGAGTGCAGGGTTTCACCTTTTCAGGTCATGAAAATATTTATAAAATTGACTGTAGTGACTACTGTATATACTTGTGAATATATTTGACAGCTTTGACTTATACATTTTAATGGGACAATTGCATGCTATGTGGATTAATTATCAAAAAAGCTGTTATAAAAAAACTGTGATATGAAATTATGGTGATAAAGATTAGAATTGCCTCCGGAAGTGTGGGTGGGCTTGTACTGACTGCAAATGGGCATGAAATTTCTTTCTATGGTGGTTATACAGATGCATATATTTTAAAATCTCATATATAAAATGTCTACTTAAACAAAGGCAATTACATGAATTACAAAATCACTATTAAGAAGAAATATGTATTTTAAAAATATGTATCTCAAGTCGGGGGACTGCCAAGATGGTACGGTAGGAGCAAATCAGGATTTCAGCTCTCAGTGAAGATGCAGAGGGTGAGTTCAATCCGCATTTCCAGATGGATCTTTGTTGCCCACAGAACGGGGAAATTCCCAGGTGTAGGAGAGACATGGGACACCAGCGTAGCTGTTAATGCTTGCACGGCCTGTTTTGGCCAGCACTGCAGCACAGCGGCACTCCGCACAGAACGCACTGATCTGGATGCCCTGTTTAACTGGCAATCTGAGATTTGGGAGGGCAGATTAGCATATCCATCTGATTAAATGGGACTTGGACAATGAGCCAGACCAGGAGATTACCGGGAAGAGACATTTGAGCCAGCACAGTGGGTAGCTGCACGGGAAATCACACAGATCCCGGTGCCCGTATCAGCAGCCGACTGAAACACCTGGGAGAGAGTCTACTGTTAAACTTAAAAAAAAAAAAAAAAGAGGGCTCTGAGGCAGAGAGCCAGGTGATCAGGCTCAGCGGGTCCCACCCCCACAGGGACAAATGAAATGGTGATTCAAAACACTCAGGGTTAAGAGTTTTACTGCAGGCACAGCTGAACCTGGGACGGTGCAGCTCATTGGGGGAGGGGCGTCCGCCATTATGAGGCATACCACCCCTACTGAGGGACACTCCCATTGCTGACGCAGCCTGCCATTGCCAAGGCAACCCACCATAACAGAGAGACTCCGCCAACAGGGCGGAGCCCGCAGCAGCAGGGCGGAGCCTCAACAGGCAAATAGTGACTAGACTGCTTCCTAGCTGGGCAGGAAGGTGCAACAGATACTCACAAAGAAAGCTCTAACTCCCCAAGACAGAGCATCTGAGAAAAAAAGGGGTTTTATGAGTTCTGCTGCAGCAGACTTAAACGTACTGGCCTAACCACCCTGAATGATCAACGGAGCTCATAGCTCAGCACGTGAGCTCCTATAAAGTACAGACCACCTCCTCAAGTAGCTCCCTCACCCCTATATATCCAAAGAGTCACCTCAAAAAGGACTGATCAGACTGACATTTGGTGGGCATCATTCTGGGACAAAGATAGCAGAAGAAGAAACTGGTAGCACCCCTCACTGTTCCACAGCTGCTACAGGTGTACCCCAGACAAGCAGGGCCTGGAGTGGACCTCAGCAGTTGTACAGCAGAGGGGCTACACTGTTAGAAGGAAAACTAAGTAACAGAAATACTTCATCATCAACAATCTGGGCGCCCACTCAGAGACCCAATCGAAAAGTCCGCAACTACTCAGACGACAGGTGGATAAACCCGCAAAGATGGGAAGAAACCAGCGCAAAAAGGAGGAAAACAGCCGAAACCAAAACACCTCACCTCCTACAAAGGACCAAAACTCCTCACCAGCAAAGGAACAAAGCTGGACGAAGAATTAGTGTGATGAAATGACATAATCAGACTTCAGAAGGTGGGTAATGAGAAACTTCCGTGAGCTAAAAGAACATGTTCTAAATCAATGCAAATAAAATAAGAACCTTGGAAAAAGATTTGAGGTAATGATAACAAGAATGGACAACGTAGAGAGGAATATGAATGAATTGAAGGAGCTGAAAAACACAACACGAGAACTTTGTGAAGCATGCACAAGTTTCAACAGCCGAATTGACCAAGCAGAAGAAAGAATATCAGAAGTCGAAGATCAACTCAATGAAATAAAATGAGAAACCAAGATTAGAGAAAAAAGCACAAAAAGGAATGAACAAAGTCTCTAAGAAATGTGGGACTATGTGAAGAGACCTAACCTACGTTTGATAGGTGTACCAGAATGTGATGAAGAGAATGAATCGAAGCTGGAAAATACTCTTCAGGATATTATTCAGGAAAATTTCTCCAACCTAGCAAGGCAGGCCAACAGTCAAGTCCAGGAAATATAGAGAACACCTCAAAGATATTCTGCAAGAAGAGCAACCCCAAGGCACATAATCGTCAGATTCAACAGGGTTGAAATGAAGGAGAAAATACTAAGAGCAGCCAGAGAGAAAGGTCGTGTCACCCACAAAGGGAAGCCCATCAGACACAGCAGATCTCTCGGCAGAAATGCTACAAGCCAGAAGAGAGTGGGGGCCAATATTCAACATCCTTAAAGAAAAGAACTTTCAACCCTGAATTTCATATCCAGCCAAACTGAGCTTCAGAAGTGAAGGAAAAAGAAAATCCTTTACAAACAAGCAAGTACTCAGAGATTTTGTCACCACCAGGCCTGCTTTACAAGAGCTCCTGAAAGAGGCACTACACATAGAAAGGAACAACCAGTACCAGCCATTCCAAAAACATAGCAAATGCTGAAGAGCATCAACAAAATGAAGAATCTGCATCAACTAACAGGCAAAACAGCCAGCTAGCATCAAAATGGCAGGATCAAATTCACACATAACAATATTAACCCTAAATGTAAATGGGCTAAATGCACCAATCAAAAGACACAGACTGGCAAATTGGATAAAAAACCAAAACCCATCAGTGTGCTGTATCCAGGAAACCCATCTCACAGTCAAGGATACACAAAGGCTCAAAATAAAGGGATGGAGGACGATTTACCAAGAAAATGGAGAGCAAAAAAAAAGCAGGAGTTGCAATTCTCATCTCTGATAAAATAGACTTTAAAGCAACAAAGATCAAAAGAGACAAAGAAGGTCTTTACATAATGGTAAAAGGATCGATGGTAACGATCCTAAATATGTATGGACCCAATACAGGAGCACCCAGATATATAAGGCAAGTTCTTAATGACTTACAAAGAGACCTAGACTCCCACACAAAAATAGTTGGAGACTTTAACACTCCACTGGCAATATTAGACAGACCAACCAGACAGAAAATTAACAAGGATATCCAGGGCTTGAACTCAGACCTGGAACAAGCAAACCTGATAGACATCTACAGAACTCTCCACCCCAAATCCACAGAATATACATTCTTCTCAGCACTACATCACACCTACTCTAAAATTGACCACATAATTGGAAGTAAATGACTCCTCAGCAAATGCAAAACAACTGAAATCATAACAAACAGCCTCTCAGACCATAGTGCAATCAAGCTAGAACTCAGAATTCAGAAAATAACTCAGAACCGCACAGCTTCATGGAAACTGAACAACTGGCTCTTGAATGTTGACTGGATAAACAATGAAATGAAGGCAGAAATAAAGAAGTTTTTCGAAACCAATGAGAATGAAGACACAACATACCAGAATCTCTGGGACACATTTAAAGCAGTCTCCAGAGGAAAACATATAGCAATAAGTGCCCACATGAGAAGAGTGGAGAGATCCAAAATTGACACCCTATCATCAAAATTGAAAGAGCTAGAGGAGCAAGATCAAAAAAACTCAAAACCCAGCAGAAGACAAGAAATAACGAAGATCAGAGCAGAACTGAAGGAGATAGAGACACGAAAAACCCTTCAAAAAATCAATAAATCCAAGAGCTGGTTTTTTTGAAAAGATCAAAAAAATAGACCACTAGCCAGACTGATAAAAAAGAAAAGAGAGAACAACCAAATAGATGCAATAAAAAATGATAAAAGGGAAATCACCACAGATTCCACAGAAATTCAAACCATCATCAGAGAATACTACAAACAACTCTATGCACATAAACTAGTAAACCTGAAAGAAATGGATAAATTCCTGGACACCTGTGTCCTCCCAAGCCTAAACCAAGACGAAGCCGAAACTATAAATAGACCAATAACAAGGTCTGAAGTCGAGGCAGCAATTAAGAGCCTACCACACAAAAAAAGTCCAGGTCCAGATGGGTTCACAGCCGAATTCTACCAGACACACAAAGAGGAGCTTGTACCATTCCCTCTGAAACTATTCCAAATAATCCAAAAAGAGGGAATCCTTCCCAAATCATTTTATGAGACCAATATCATACTGATACCAAAACCCGGCAGAGACTAAACAAGAAAAGAAAACTTCAAGCCAATATCCATGATGAACATAGATGCAAAAATCTTCAATAAAATACTGACAAACCGATTGCAACAGCACATCAAAAAACTTATCCATTATGATCAAGTAGGATTCATCCCGGGGATGCAAGGCTGGTTCAACATATGCAAATCCATAAACGTAATTCACCACATAAACAGAACCAAAAACAAAAACCACATGATTATCTCAATTGACGCAGAGAAGGCATTTGACAAAATTCAACAGCCCTTTATGCTAAAAACCCTCAATAAACTCGGTATTGACAGAATGTATCTCAAAGTAATAAAAGCTATTTATGACAAACCAACAGCCAATATTATACTGCACGGGCAAAAACTGGAAGCATTCCCTTTGAAATCCGGCACTAGACAAGGATGCCCTCTTTCACCACTCCTATTCAATATAGAACTGGAAGTTCTAGCCAGAGCAATCAGGCAAGAAAAAGAAATAAAGGGTATTCAAATAGGAAAGGTGGAAGACAAATTGTCTCTATTTGCAGACGACATGATAGTATACCTAGAAGACCCCATCGCCTCATCCCAAAAACTCCTGAAACTGATAAGCAACTTCAGCAAAGTCTCAGGATATAAAATCAATGTGCAAAAATCACAAGCATTCCTCTACACCAATAACAGACTTAAAGAGAGCCAAATCAAGGACAAACTGCCATTCACAATTGCTACAAAAAGAATAAAATACCTAGGAATACAACTTACAAGGAACGTAAAGGACCTCTTCAAGGAGAACTACAAACCACTGCTCAACGAAATAAGAGAGGACACAAACAGATGGAGAAACATTCCATGTTCATGGTTAGGAAGAATCAATATCATGAAAATGGCTATACTGCCCAAAGTAATTTACAGAGTCAACGCTATCCCCATCAAGCTACCAATGACCTTCTTCACAGAACTGGAAAAAGCCACCATGAACTTTATATGGAACCAAAAGAGAGCCCGCATAGCCAAGTGAATTCTAAGCAAAAAGAACACAGCGGGAGGCATCACACTACCGGACTTCAAACTATACTACAAGGCTACAGTAATCACAACAGCATGGTATTGGTACCAAAACAGAGATATAGACCAATGGAGCAAAACAGAGGCATCGGAGGCAACACAACATATCTACAACCATACAGTCTTTGACAACCCTGACAAAAAGAAGCAATGGGGAAAGAATTCCCTGTTTAATAAATGGTGTTGGGAAAACTGGCTAGCCATGTGCAGAAAGCAGAAACTGGACCCCTTCCTGCTACCTTACACTAAAATTAACTCCCGATGGATTAAAGAGTTAAACATAAGACCTGACACCATAAAAACCCTAGAAGAAAATCTAGGCAGGACCATTCAGGACATATGAGTAGGCAAGGACTTCATGACCAAAACACCAAAAGCATTGGCAACAAAAGCTAAAATAGACAAATGGGACCTAATCAAACTCCACAGCTTCAGCACGGGAAAAGAAACCATCACTAGAGTGAATTGGCAACCAACAGAACGGGAAAAAAGTTTTGCAGTTTACCCATCTGACAAAGGGCTGATATCCAGAATTTACAAAGAACTCAAACAGATTTACAGGAAAAAAACAAACAAGCCCATTCAAATATGGGCAAAGGATATGAACAGACACTTTACAAAAGAAGATATACATGAGGCCAACAAACATATGAAAAAATGCTCATCATCACTGGTCATTAGAGAGATGCAAATCAAAACCACATTGAGATACCATCTCACGCCAGTTAGAATGGCAATCATTAAAAAATCTGGAGACAACAGATGCTGGAGAGGATGTGGAGAAATAGGAACACTTTTACACTGCTGTTGGGAGTGGAAATTAGTTCAACCATTGTGGAAGACAGTGTGGTGATTCCTCAAGGCCTTAGAAATAGAAATTCCATTTGGCCCAGCAATCCCATTACTGGGTATATATCCAAAGGACTATAAATCATTCTACTATAAGGACACATGCACATGAATGTTCATTGCAGCACTGTTTACAATAGCAAAGACCTGGAACCAACCCAAATGCCCATTGATGATAGACTGGACTGGGAAAATGTGGCACATATACACCATGGAATATTATGCAGCAATGAAAAATGAAGAATTCGTGTACTTTGTAGGGACATGGATGAATCTGGAGAACATTATTCTCAGCAAACTCACACAAGAACAGAAAATGAAATACCACATATTCTCACTCATAGGTGGATGATGAAAAATGAGAACACATGGACACAGGGAGGGGAGCATTACACACTGGGGTCTATTGGTGGGAAGAGGGGAGGGACAGTGGCAGGAGGGAGCTGGGGAGGGATAGCCTGGGGAGAAATGCCAAATGTGGGTGAAGGGGAGGAAGGCAGCAGAACACACTGCCATGTGTGTACCTATGCAACTATCTTGCATGTTCTGCACATGTACCCCAAAACCTAAAATGCAATTAAAAAAATAAATTAATTTTAAAAAATGTATCTCACTATTATTCAAATATAAACCAATTTAAATGTCACATTCTGCCAATCAAATTGATTATGATATATACATTCATTATTTCTGGAAACAAAGGCTTCTAAAATCTACCATTTCTGTAAATTGTAACTATTTGCAAGATTGCTTAAAATGTTTAAGAAAACCCTTAAAAATATACTTTTATTTAACTCAGTTGTTTATCCTAAGGGATTATTAGCTAACATGTGTGAAGATCCAAGTAGAGTATTGTTTTGTTGCATTATTTCTAAAAGTAATAGAAGTGGATACCACCAATCAACCTAAGACTTGATTCACAAATAAGGAAATCCATGATGGCTGCATTATTTTTATGTTCTAAAATAGTATTTAGTGTCATTTACCTACATTCACAATAAAATCTTAAGCAAAAACGTTTATGCTGCAAATTACTAGACCATTTACTCATTTAAAAATATATTTAAATATATGTAGATATTAATGAGAATTTATAAAGACTGAAATATATATACTGAAATATTTATTGTCTGTTGGTTTCTTTGCTGTTTTCTAATAAATATGTAAAATACAAATTGCATAAAATATGAGGTAGGGTGTGCACAATAGAATCAAATGCAACAGACAGTTTCATAAGCATAAATATTTTTAAATGTCACAGGATTTGGAAATGAGGATGTTGTGACAGTTTCAGAGTAACAACAAGGGGACAGAAGTCATATTCTGATGAGTTACAGAATTAAAGTGATAATAAGTTGAACTAGTAAAGGTAGACAAGTCTTTCAGGAAGTCTGTATGAGAAGAGAAAGGAAGACATTCTATGGCAGCAAGATGCAATCAAAGTTCAAGAAATGTATTTGTTTAGGTTGGTAGAAATCTCAGCATGTTTGGTGAGTACAATGAAGAACAAGTAAAGGGAATGAAAAGACCAGAGAATGGTGACCATTGACAAAATGAGATTTCAAAGAAGGAGGGTATCAAAGCTACAGATGAAATCAATGCCCTTGATCAGAGTAAGATATACCCCATCCTCTGAGATTTGATCAAATATGGTAAAGAAAAGGTGGATGCAGGTAAGTTTTCATGTTTCGGATCAAAATGTTAAGTGTAACCAGTTTTCTCAATGGGATAAGTGTAAACTAGGTTATCTCCTGAGAATTAGATGCTCAACAGGTGGCTACCAGAGACTAAGAGATGGGTGATAGTCATTGAATAGACAGGTGACAGGGTCAGGAGGTGAATGAAGACAAACTTCCTGGGGAAGTTCTGAGGGCGAAGATGAAGTTGGAAGATCTGAATTTGTCATGGTCTTAAACGACATATATATGTGATTTTTATTAAAGCCACTTAGCCACTAGCAGGAAGTGAAGGAAACGGGAAATTGTGTTTGGTCCAGAGTTTGAAAGGAAAAAGGGACAATAATGAGTTATTGTATATGTTTTCAGGTGGGAAAGAGTTCTGGATGAGCACTGTTGTGGCCCTTAGATTATGACAATGATGGCAGGTCCCTAGCACAAGAACTAAGATATTAGATGTATTGTCTCCACAGGCACTTAACTTTCCTTAAATCTTGCCAGAGAGTTATTTTGGAGAGGGAATCTACCAGACAGATCTCAGGTCATCTGGAAAGTAAATAATGAAGCAATGATAGTATCAGCCTATAGGGAATTTGAACTTGTATGCAAGACTTCAAAAACCATTTCATAAACTGCTTGGAAATCCAGACTTCCACTGTTCTCAGAAGATTTGGGTAAATGAACAATGACAGGAAAATACAATTAGGGAACAAATTATTTTATCATGCTAAAACATTTAAAATGTAAATAAATTTACCTGCTGACACCCAAGCACACACACAAATACAAATGTACAAACATACATCATAGTATAAGGAAATTGTTTTACTAAGAATTATGAATATACTTTAGTATAAAATAGTTTAAGCTTAATTAGATGTAATGATTTTAAATATAGATGTCTTACCATTACTGAATCATGTATTTTATATATTTTATTTTTTCACACCAAATAATTTGAATTTTGAATTGTTGGCCTATATATTTCATTTGTGATGAAAAATACTTTTCTCACTCCTGTATAATTGCTCAGACGTGTTTTTGTTAATATATGTCTTATTCACTTTTTATTTCCCAAGATAAAATGAATTCTACTTTGATTGTGTGTGATAATGCTGTTCAACTTTATATTTTAAGGTCAATGCCAAGCTGTTTTTGGTAGCTGTTTCCTTTTTAAATGTCATTTGATTAAGTCAATACTCTGGAATAATTTGGTCATGTGAAAGAATTATACTGAAACTAATACCAATTTTTCTGTTTCCTAAGAGTAGAAAAATGTTTCATCTATTCATAATTTATATGAGAAAGTTTAATCCGTAATCTGTATTTCCCTACCACAAACAAAAATAATTTCAAAAGATTATAAAGTATGCATTTTGGTGAATGTCACCACAATGTATTTACGTATTGCATTTGCTATAGTAAATTTTCCTTGGCTTTTTAATTATGCACAGAAATGAGCCTCAGTGTTTAAGGATGCAACACACTGGAAATAGTTTTAGGGAACAAATAATTAGCCTTTTGGACGTGTGTGTTCATTTCACACAGCAATCTGTTCCTTCATCTCCTCCTCCTTCCTGTTTTGAAGGCAATCGTGTGTGTTACGTGCACCATCTGCAGCCTCACTGACAGGTGCAGGGTCAGTATTATCCTTCCAAGCATGGAGTTTAGCACAAGCTGGAAATTTCACTAGGCAATTGCAGAGATTTTGAAATCAACCAAAACCCGACAGTTCATTTTACCAGTAGATATGAGCATTTGTTGGAAATGTTTGTTATAATTTCAAGACCACATAAACAGAGATTTACCTAGTTTGGAACATTATCCAACAACAGGATTATATTATGTAGTGCATCGTTTTAATACATGTAGATAAAAAACTATAAAAGAAAGTCAGCAGAGTGTCATTGATTTAGTAACCAATTATTAATTTAGATTTATTTAAACAAAATTTTGGAGTTTCTCTACTAGGTTAGCCCTCACTCCACTGGGATCCTGTATCCTGACACCTTAGGATAGTCCCTGTGAGCCTAGTTATAGGTGTCAATAGATGAGGCAATATATTTATGAATCTTAAATAGGAGATCTGCCATTTTCCTTTGGTGTCATGTCACACAGACATTAGCTTCAATAATTCAGCTATATCACAAATGAAATCAACATTTGTAATCTAGTCCAATGACTAAATACCATTTTTAACATTAATTCAGTTAATCCTAACAAAATCTAGAGATTTCATATATTTTGCTGACCTGCAGGCTCAGTTCCACTCTAGTGTCTAGAATTCATTCTGAATTTCCAGAGTGGCTTTGACTTCCTAAATTTATCCTAATTCAGAATTTATTTTCCTTCAACTTTGAAAAACCATAAGCATTTAATAATCACACTAAAATAAATCCATCTTATAGGGGATGTTCCACATTAACAATTTTTTCAGCTAGGATGCTGAAACATGAAATATAGTTGATTATTTTAAAATTAAAAACACTGTCCATAACAAAACCTAAAATAACCTGATACCCAACAATTAGGAGCAGATTTAATAAATTATGTTAGAGACATATTATACTAGTCATTCATTTTTAAATAATCTCTGACATATGCATATACAGAAAATGTCTGGAAATATACACAAAAAATTAACAATGATTACCACTAGCAAGATGATCAGGGATAAAGCAGAACTGCCATGGCCTAACTGCATTCCCATGACCAGCAATGTGTTTCTATACAGACAAAGTTATGCTAATACCATCTATTTTCAGTCTGCAGAAATGGAAGAAAAAGTGATTTCAAAATAAATTTCCCAACTGAAAGGGAAAACAAAATACTTGACATAGCCTTGTCAACATTCAGATTTCAAAATACCTCTTGTGAGAATCCAAAGAATGATATGTGTAAGGAAAGATTTTATTTGCCTTCCAGAAGAAATCAGTATTTATGCAAATCTTGAGAGAAAGATGAAATTAAAGCTCATAATGATTCAGAACCAGTGCTTGACCTGTTGTATTCTGAATAGCGAAATCTGGAAGCAGAAATTGTGTCTATCTGGCTCTTTCAAGAGCTGAAAATGTAGTGGTGTTCATTAAATACTTGCTGTAAAGTCTGAGACCAATTATTATCTTAGCATGTTTCAGTATCTTTTCTATCATAGGTCCTAGGTTCATTGGGAAAAATATATAAGAAAATTCAACAGAATCAGCATTTGAAGTCTGCCATTGGAAGTTGTTTATGAAATTACCAGATATTCATAAATATGACAAATGAACAGCAGGATTATGAATTATCAAAGGAAAAAATATTTGCTGAGGTGAAAACAATCTGATATTTGAGGAAGTTTTTATTTTTATAAACAAAATCTGATGTTCTAAGGCCCCTGTTTTTTACAATAAATATTGGGCCTCAGTTATCCAGAAATTCATTAACACCCATTTCCTGACTTTTTGCTTTAATTTAGATTTTTCTCCACTCTGTTTCCAGCACGAAAGTTTGCCTGCTGTGTTGCAGAAATAATTGTATGTTGTCCTATGCCATAAAGTGATATAGTTAATATTCTTCTTCTTTGGTTTTAAAAATTATATTGTAAGTTCCTAAACATTTTATTAAACAACTAGACATTTTGTTATTAAATAAATGTGATCTATAATTTCTTTGTGCAGAATGATTTGAAGTATTGCATTTAGTTGACATGCATTATTGGTTCATAATTAGTATCTAATGAAAATACGTTTTGTTATATTAAAAAAATAAAAATATAAATTTCCCATGCTTAATTTCATTATATTAAATACTGATAAAAGTAGGAGGAAAAGCTTTACATTCTACCAGTCAATATGGGCTAGTAAAGACTTCTTCCTTGTATAGTGCTTTCATGAGTTCTACCAATATTTTTTGGTGTTATTTCAGCTTTCTTGCACATCTATTGTAAAACTCCTTCATCAAGACATTCTTTGTTTAGATGTGTAATAAATGTTAATAAGCAGAGGCCATTTACCTGCAATACTGCAAAAAACTTCTGTTCAAGTTTGGATATTTCTTCAATTTTAAGTACTACATATTTTCTATCATTATTACAGTGATATTCTATTACTATAATTATTAATATACATGAACGTACTTTTCTTCACTTTCTTATCAAGGGGATTTTAGACTTATCTTGACTAGCAATCCTCTCTTAAATGATGTTAAAACCACTTTGCTTTCCAGGTGATTTCAAGCTAATTAGTATTTGTTGCCCTAGTCCCTCTACTAATTTAAGTTCACTTTTCCATATAGCACAGTGTGACTTTATTAACCTTTATAATTTCATATGAAGTCAGAGTTTGTCAAATAATCTAGGGTAAACTGAAGCTCAGTGGTGTGTGCTAGCTGGTAGTCCTTTAATTCTCTATAATGAATAAAACATACATATACACACATATATGTACATATATAAACATTAAATTTTCATGAAAAATGGAATTAAAACATACAAATAAATATAAACTTTATTTATCAATATAAGCTCCATCAAAATCAAGACACTTTTTAAAGCAATGTTACCAGCCATTAAGTCCATCCTAAGGAACTGAGGGTCATGGGAATTTAACCATGTTAATGAAGTCTCTTTTACACTATTAACTGAAGAAAACTGGGTCATCTTTATAGATTTTTTTTTAAGCCAAGGAAACAAAAAGAAGTCAGAAGAAGCCACATTAGGACTGTAAGGTAGATGCCTAATGATTTTCCATTGGAACTCTTGCAAAATTGCTTTTGTTTGATGTGCGGAATGACGAGGAGCTTGTTATGGTAGAGAAGGACTCTGTGCTGAAGCTTTCCTGGGCATTTTTCTGCTGAAGCTTTGGCTAACTTTCTCAAAACCCTCTCATAATAAGCAGATGTTTTCGTTCTTTGGCTCTCCAGAAAGTCTACAAGCAAAATGCCTTAAGCATCCTAGAAAACCGGTGCCACGACCTCTGCTCGTCTCCAGTCTGCTTTTGCTCTTGACTTGACCGATTCCACCTCTTTGGTGCCAGTGTTTTGATTGTGCTTTGTCTTCAGGACTGTACTGGTAAAGCCATGTTTCATCTCCTGTTACTTTTCTTTGAATAAATGCTTCAAGCTCGATCCCACTTGTTTACAATTTCTAATGAAAGCTCTGATCTTTGCAGCTGATCTGCACACAACAGTTTTGGCATCCATCAAGTGGCAAGTTTGCTGAAGTTTCATTTTTTCAGTCAGAATTGTGTAGGCTGAACCAATTGAGATGTTTACCCCAAAGTCATTCAGAAGCACCTTAATTTCCATGTAGCTTTTTGGTTTTGAGAGACCTTCTTGGTTTTGATTTTTATTTTCATTGTGCTATGGTTTGAGAGTGTGCTTAATATGATTTCCTTTTTTAAAATTTATTGAGATTTGCTTTATGGCAGAGCATATGGTTGATCTTAGAGTATGTTCTATGTGTGGATGAGAAGAACGTATATTTTGTGATTGTCTCATGGAGCACTCTGTAAATGTCTATTAGATCCAGTTAGTTGGGTGTTGGCTGTTGTTTCTGCTGTTAATCATTGGTCCTCTTCAATTAGAGCATGAAAAAGATGAATTTTTTTCCTCACAACAGATGTGGATGCTCTGCTGCTGCAGGCTTCATCTTTAATATTATTTCATCACTTCTTAAAGCAGGTTACCAATTTGTAAACTGCTGATTTGGAGGGAGGGCATTTTCCCCATAAAATTTCCATAAAGCCTCACTAATTTTATCATTCTTCCACAGTAATTTCCATTCCTCACCATAATTTGATATTTGTTCTTGCTTCAATTATAATAGAATTCCTGTTGCTGTAATTAGGATTCTTTTCAAACCAATGTCTTATCCTTCTTTGTACCTTGAACTAGATCCTGTTTAGACATAATAAGTTAGTATGAGTTTATTTTTATGCAAAAATATTTGAAATCCATGCATCATTTTTAATAATATGTATTTTCCATGGAATTTTTAAAGACCTGAAGTTTAATTTTTTCAGTCAGAATTGTGTAAAGCTGAACCGATTGAGATGTTTACCCCGAAGTCATTCAGAATCATGATATAGTAATTTTAAGAATTTCTATGCTTTAAGAAAGTCTAATTTTGGTTCTAGGGTAGGAATGGGTTGTAAAGCTTGGAGAAGAAAGAAATCTTCATTCCCATCCCTTACTCTTTTTTTCAGTGTTCCATGGGGCAATGTTTTATGGAATGTTTCACTTTCCTCCAGCTTCTCTGTAGGTATACAATATTATAAAATCAAGTCAAATATTTACAGATGACTTCAAATAACCCCTGCCAGGCAACTTGGTTTTTAGAAGTAATTTGATAAATACACTACCAAATGATGATTTTTTAATCATTTCATCAGAAGTCTTCTCAATTTTTCTCATACAAATTTATATGTGTATATGAAATCTCATTCTCTTCCTCCACCACTTGTCATAAAGTGAAAATGCATACTTATCTTAAAGAATACCTCAAAACACAAAGAAGGCATTTTGAGACTCTTTTCTCTCAAATTTGTGTTTCTGTTTTTCTTATAAGTAAAACCAGCATTTGAGATTCATACGAGATATTTTTTCTTGCATTCCTTTTTTAATGCTACATCTACTTAACCAAAATTGTCTGAATTGTAAAAACAGTAAAAAATATGTAGACAGAGTAGATTTACTTAAATATCTCCTTTAGCCTGTTGTTATTACATGATTTAGGTACATATCTTACATATGATGTTAAAATATTTCTTTCTTGTTCTAAATCATTATTCTGCGAATAACAGTAATAATAATAATTCACTTTACTTGAGCATTGCACAAAGAGTTTTTGCAGTCTTTCTCTTATTTATACCTAATAACATAATGTGGTATTATTTCTCTAAGTTGATGAGAGTAGGCCTGGGATGAGGACAGGTGATAAAATCTGTTTAAAAGATTTTCAGGCCCAGCATAATGACTCATGCCTGTAATGCCAGCACCTTGGGAGGCTGAGGTAGGTGGATCATGAAGTCAGAGTTCGAGACCAGCCTGGCCAATATGATGAAACCCGTCTCTACTAAAAATACAAAAATTAGCTGGGTGTGGTGTTGTGTGCCTATAGTCCCAGCTGCTTGGGAGGCTGAGGCAGGAGAATCACTTGAACCCAGGAGCCAGAGGTTGCAGTGAGCCCAGATTGTGCCACTGCACTCCAGCCTGAGGGACAGAGCAAGACTCTGGTTCAAAAAAAAAAAAGATTTTCAGAGGTTCTTTAATATGGCACTTTTCAATATATGTTGTCTCAGGAGTTCTTTATACACGTAAAAATCACTGAGGACACCAAAGAGCTTCTGTTTGTATGGGTTATATCTATCATTATTTGCCATATTAGAAATTAAAATACATTTTAAAATATTTATTTCATTTAAAATGATGCTAATAAACCCTTCACATATTTACAAAAGGCATACTTTATAAAAATATACTTTCTCTAAAAATGTAGTGAAAAATGGCATTTTTTATACTTTTGCAAATCTTTTGAATTATTGGCTAAATAGAGAATAGCTGGTCTCTCATATCTGTGTCTGTTTCCAATTTGTTACAATATTTTATTTCATGTAGCTTTTCGAAAACTCCACAGTACACTCATGAGAAAATGAGGGTAAAATGGCAAACATTTTAGAGTTAATATGAAATAGTCTTCAACTTACAGCCTTCCTGAAAGGATCTCAGTGCCCTGAAGATGTTTCCATACTACACACAGAGAACTGTTATTTTAATAGATTAGACAATGAATCATTCTCAGATTTATGCTTTGGTTTCTGAATTATAAATTTTTTGTACTAAAGGTAGCTCTATAATTTTATGAAGATTTATTACACTCTGGAATTGGGAGTGATATAAAAAGTTTGTTAATGATGATTAGGTAGTATGGAGACAATTACATTTGTGATTTATGTATAACATGTATACACAATTCAAGTATCTGTATCTTGGCCTGTGCCATTATTCTTATATCATTGTGTTTACAAAGTTCTTTTTATGGAAAGGTACATTCTGTCATGATTATTATGATGTTTTGTTCACAAGCTAACATTTAATACATATAAAATAATTGTGTGTCATTCTAAGGCATAAATACTAGCGTAAGTTAAATTAAGATGTATTAAGTAAACTGATGGTCAGGAAATAAAAGTTGAAATTACCAAAATTCAGATTTATACATAATTACATTCCTACTCATTCATATATTTATTTAATTCATTTTTTATTGGACACATAACAAAGCCAGGTAATGCTACAGGTCCCATACATAAGCTAAGTGAATTTAAAAATAATATACATACACACACATCGCAGTCTTTCTCCATGTAAATTTAAGACCAAGTTCATATTTCAAAAGTATAAATCCTTTAATAAAGCAAAATTATTAAATTTTGCTATTTTTAACCATAAAAATGTATTCACTTTACAGTATGATATAAGGGGCATTATAATCTTGAGAAAATTCCTTGATATTAGCCTAAATGTGGTGGAAAACTATTATTGGGTTATAAGCCGAGGATAGAAGTGATCTAATTTAGGCTTTTAAAATGTCAATCAGGAAATTTTTGCAGAGAATATACTGTAGAGGGGCAAGAATGAATACAGGGAGATGAGTTAAAAGCTATTGTGATTGTTCAAGAAAGTTGATTAGGACTGAAACTATGATTATTGTAATAAAGCTCATGAGAAATGATCAGATTCAGAGCATATTTTGAAGGAGTCCTAGGCAAACATGTTGATGGATTTTATGTAGTGAGTAGAAAAAGAGAGAAGTTAGAGATAACTTCTAAATTAAAGATTTGCTCTGTGTAACTATGAAGATACCTATTGGTAGAGTTGCATAAGATGTTAAAGAGTTGCATTTGACACATATTAACTTTAAATTGATCATTAGATAATTTCATTAGTATGACTGCCTATAGGATCAATTTGATTTTTTGTACTGAATTGAAAAGTTTCTAATTGTTACTAATGTAGTATATACCAAAAAGATAGAAGTTCAATCTAAGCTGTTAAACCAATTATTTTAGAAATAAATTAACTCTTCATTAACTTTCAAAGTTTCTAAAGTATATGAAATGCAATTAAGCTATTTTCCATTAATCATTCCTAACAAGAGCTATGAATATTGTCAATTGATTTGGGATATGCCAGATATTCATAAATACAAGTATTTCTTTTTTCCTTTTTAAAATTTTAATAACATTTCTTGAGTATTTTGTCTTTTGTCATATATTTAATTAATAACCAAAGTTTTGGAAATATAGGTTACATACAACAAGATTCACCAATTTTATGTGTTCAATTAGGTTTTGACATGTATTTAGCATGTAATGACCACCAAAATCATGATACAGAATATTTCCATCAGCTCAATATATTCTGTTGTGACTATTTGAAGTCAATCTCCTTTCGTAACTACTGGCTTCTGATATCCATTAATATAATTACTGTAACTATAATTTTGTTTTTTCTAGAATTTCATTTAGAAGGAATCAAACAGTAAGCACGTACATTTCATCCATATTGTTGTATATACTAGTTCATCACTTTTTATTTCTGAAAGGATATTGATGTACCAAATTTTAAAATACATTTTTTTACTATTATGAATATAGCTGCCATAAGCATTCAAGTACAAATCTATGGGTAGACCTACATTTTCAGTTCTCAAGAATAAGTACTTAGAAATGGGATTGCTGAGTCATATGTTAAAGTATACATAACTTTGTATGACAGTTTTTTATATGACAATTTCATATAAAATTAAATATAGCATATGACTCAGCAATCCCATTTCTAAGCACTTATTCATGAGAATAGTGCTTTGAAACTGTTTTCCGAAGTTGTTTTATCACTTTGCACTCCCATCAGAAAAAGTTTAAAAATGCCTAATTGCTGTGCATCTTAGCTAAAACTTGCTATTATCAATTTTTTTATAAAAACCATTTTAATGTGTGTAATGATATCAAATTATATTTTAATGTACTTTTCTCTTTTGACTAGACATCACATATTTTTGTTAAGTATCTGTTCACACATTTTACCAATTTTTAATTGTACATAATAATGAATTGTTACTTAATAATGTTACTTAATAATGAATTGCAAGGAATTTATATACTATGGATACAAGTTCTTTTTGGATAAACAATAAATATTTTCTTCCAGTCTGTGTCTTGATTTCATTTTCTTAAATGAAAACAAGTTTTGTAAAAGCATAAAGTTTTAAGTCTAGATCATTTTTTCTTTCATGGTTTATGTTTAGGTGTCTTGTTGAAAAAAATTTGCCTAAGCCAAGATTACAAAGACTTTATCCTAAATTTTCTTCCAGAAGATGAGTAAATCGAACTTGAAAAGTTAGACATATAATCTGTTTTAAATTGTGTTTTTGTATGTGACATAAAAAAGAAATAATGGTGGTATTGTCTCAGAGATAAGAGAAACTTCTCACTTGTGGGGATAAATATGCAAGACATCTCCAGAGGTTTGCATTACCACTACTGATGCCTGCCATTTTAGCACAAGAGAACCCCTCAGCCATCATAGGCCCTGAACCTAGTGCAGGAAGATGCCTAGAGTCTATGCAATTGAATTCTTCCAGGGAAGAATTCACACTGGGTCCCAGTCATCCTCCAAGAACCAAGCAGCTGCAGCAAGATGCCATTTGAGAGCACAGCCCCCACCAGAGTACTACCCTGGGATCAGTATATAATGTAGATAAATGTTTGCACATTTTCAAAAACAATGAAGTAAAACTTTTTATAGAAGCATAATTTGAAATAGGAAGCAACTCACAAAAATCCACATGACCATCACCAGGAGAATGAATAAATGTGCAGTGGTACATTAACAGCATTGAATAGTATATGTTTGTAAAAATGAATGAGCAATAATAGCAAATAAAAATGCTGAATATATTATTAAATTTAAAAGGCAGTTACAGAAAAAACTCACATGACTCCATTTAGATATAGGTTAAAATTTGAAAAATTATTGTCACTTTGTAAAACTATAAAATAAATAATCCATGGACAGTTTTGGATACTGCTTGCCTTTAGAGAATAGAAAGAATACACAGTGGAACTTCAGAAATATTGGTCACATTCAATTTTTAAAGCTCTATGTTGGATATATATATATATATAATTTGGAAAACATATCAGTTTCTAGAAAAGCATATTTTAAAATAGAAACTATTTTTCTAGAAATTGATTAATTTAATTCCAATAGCACACAGTATAGGACCACTGAGACTTCAATGAATACCTCTGAAAGGGAGTTTACAGATGGTTGTATGGTTGCTCTGTTGTGGGGGAACGTCTAGATTCAAATCTCTCATATCATCCAACATTAAAAGTTCATTGGAAGTTCAGCTGGTTTCTCCTTACCAGCACCCTACAACTATGGCAGATACATCTTCCTCCTCTTTCCTTTCCACCAAGCATGACAACAACTGTGGGTCTCTTTTTCTGCAGAGAAGTGCTTGCCACTCCCTGGAACTTAGTTCGTTGGTTTTCATCATGTATTCAGTTCTATGGTTTTGAAGGTGAGGGCAAGACTCCCTTTGGTTGTGACTTTTTAAAACCAAACCAAAATTAGGGTCTTCCTATCTTGATGTTTTAATCTTACAAATATTTATACCTTATAAAATTAGATATTTAAGATGCAAGTATCTAAAGATGTCCCTATACATGCCTTTGAAATATTCCATTATGATAATATTGTCTAAATTTTTATGTCTATGTTGATATTATATACATTGTTTTTATCTCTTTGTGGGAATTAGGATTTTTTTACACCACAAAAAGTCAACTAAAGGATTATACTATTCCTACATCTTTTACATATTAAAGTGTGTTTCTGGGTTTGTTTCACTTCTTATAAGGTTTTGCAGATGTCTATAAAATATATTTCTTTTTGGCAAACATTTTGACATCACTTCTGAAAGTTATTTTTATTATGCCCTCACATTTGAATGACCATGAAGCCCAATACTACTATCTATATCTATGTCTATGTCTATCTATATATAGATATAGATATTGTATTACATCTATCTATATATAGATATATCTTTAATTATTGATATATATATTTGTCTTATATATATGTCTTTTATATATATCTGTATCTCAATAATTAAAGATATATAGGATATATATTATATAGAACATATAGATATATAAAGAACATTAATAGTCTTTAAATAGGAGATTGTTTTATTTTTTATGCTCAGTTTTGCTGTTGATCATTCTGATGTAATTGTTCATCCTTCTCCATAGGTTATTTCCTTTTTACTCTGGGATCATTTAAAATTTAAGTTTGTCATTGGTGTCATTAAATTTCACTATAATTTGTTTAGTGTAGATTTTTTACCATTTACTGTATTGAAAAACTATAAATCTAAAGTTTTTGTTTTTCAATCCTGAGAAAGTTTTAACATTTTTTAAAACATTGTCACTTCTCTTTTTCTTCTTTCTTTCTGCAACTCATAATTTTATCCTCCTTTGCTATCAGTTTTAGCTTTATATTTTCTGCTACCATCTAGGATATTTTATTAACCTGATCTTTCAAATCCAGTAGGTAACAGTAGGATGTATCTATCTTATTATTTACTCAAACTATGTATTCTTATTTCAAAAATTATAAATTTTATACTAAATATTTCTACTTCTTTTTGATCTTTTATCAGAGTGTTTATTGTTTATTTCACCTTATAATAATTATTTAATTATATTTAAATGTGTGGTGCTTCTCTTCTGTTTCATATGCTTTCTGTGGTTTGGCTGCCTTTCTTTTGAAGTAACTGTACTTTAAATATCTAATATATTTGATCAAAGAGGTCATGTTTCCTGGTAGTGTCAGCTGTGCTTTTTGGTATTGGAACAGTCAAAAGTCAATGTCTTGGACAATCTCATAGGGTGAATTTATTTATTTTTACTTAAAAAAATAAATTTATGGGTATAAGTGGTTTGTGGATACTTGGATGAATTTTACAGTGATGAAATATAAGATTTTAGTGTACCTGTCACTGGAAATAGTGTACATTGTACCCGGTAGGCAGTTTTTATCCCTTACCCCTCTCACACCCTCCCCACATCTGAGTCTCCAATGTCCATTATATCACTCTGTATGCCTTTGTGTACCCATGGCTTAGCTCCCACTTATAAGTGAGAACATTAGGTATTTGGTTTTCCATTCCTGAGCTGCTTCACTTAGGATAATGGCCTCCAGTTCCTTACAGGTTGCTGCGAAAGACATTATTTTGTTCTTTTTTACAGCTGAGTAGGACTGTATGTTCTATATATACAACATTATATTTATACACCCATTGGTTGTTAGCACTTACGTTGATTCCCTATCTCTGCAATTGTGAATTTTGCTGTGATAAGCATATGTGCAGGTGTCTTTTTAATATAATGACTCCTTTCCTCTGGATAGATACCCAGTAGTGGGATTGCTGAATAAAATGGTAGATCGACTTTTAATTCTTTCAGGAATCTTCATATTATTTTCCATATAGGTTGTACTAATTTACATTCCCACCAGCAGTGTATAAGCATTTTCTTGGGGTGAATTTAAAGAGATACACAGAATATCTGGAACTCAGAAATACTATAGGTCATTCTCAATTGATGCTACTCAAGAAAGTAATTCCTCTAGTCAGGATTTTATTTTAAACACTTGGTTAAATCCACTGGCTTTTAGACTTGCAGTGTGAAGGCATAGAGGACATCCAAAATTGCCTGATCATCCTGAATCTGTTATTTTAAATTTTTCTGCCTTGCAGAAGTTTGTTCTTTACTATTATTTTCTACACTGGTGGTCTGTGCTGTTGCTACAGGTATCTTTGTTGAGGGGCTGATGACTGATGTTTCAAGGTAACAAGGAGAGAAAAACAGAACTTAACATCATCTATCATTTTCTTTTTTATTACTCCCTTCTCCATGCTGCAGCACACCTGATAAACAAACACCAGTGAAGGGAGCCAAAGACTGTCAGTAGTTTCCCAATTTTTTGTTACGATTTTTGCTCAGATCAGTGCTACCTTTTCATCTCTATAGTGTTGCCAGTTGATTCTGAGGATTAGATGTGTGGCAGGCACACACTCCAATGAGTCACACCCTTGTATAATTCTCTCTCCTCAATTACAGGCAGAATCTGTGACTTGATTCTAATCAATAGACTATGATACAGATGAGAGGATGCCACTCCATTGATAATAATAATGATGCATGTGTCTTTGTGTATGTATGTGTGTGTGCATATGTGTCTGTGTTTGTGTGTGTGAGAGAGAGAGAGAAAGAGAGAGAGAGAGACAGATTTTATTTTCCTGGCGTCCTTGAAGAAGCAAAGAGCCATGTTGTTGACTGCCTATGAAGGGGCCATGTGGCAGGGAACTGTGGCTGTCCTCCAGCCAATAGCCAGTAATCAGCTGGGGACCTCAGTTATTCAGCCACAAGCAAATTACTTTTGTCAACAGTCTGAATAAACTTGAAACCATACTCTTCCCTAGTTAAGCATCTGATAAGAATGCAACTTGCCAATATCTTAATTGCAGACTGAGCAGAGGACCCTGTAAAGTTGTGCCCAGACTCTTGGCCTGCAGAAACTGTGGGATAATAAATGTGTGTTGTTTTAAACCATTACATTTGTGGTAATTCGTTATGCAACAGGAGAAATCTATAACAGAAGGGAATAGCCTAAGGTAGTTCTAGAAATTCATAGGAACCAAGTAAGGTTGGGTGGGAGAGTAAAAACTGTAAAAAATTATATTACCTCACAATAAGGAGAAAGTATCATTTAGAAAGTAGAATTGCCATAGTTTAATAGAAGTCATTCACTGCAAAATCTTTACAATCACAAAACATATTTCAGATCTATTTTTGTAAAACTCAAGTGAATAGTGATGGTCTATTTTGGATTACTAAGGATGATTATCAATATTTATTTTGTTTCACTTTTCTGTATAATGTCAAATGAAATAGATTAACTCCAGTGTTAAAATACTAATAATCAATAAATTTATACTCATTCTTTTCAACAGGAAATTTCCCCAACTGACACATATATTTATGATACGTAGAGAATTGTAATTTTATTGAAACTTACTATCTTTAAAATAAACTATGAGTGCAAAATGAGTGGATTAGAGTATATATAACCTTCATGCAGGTCACTTTCCTGGTTGATGACAGAATGGAATTCACTCTTCTCAATAGTCATCAACTTCCTGAGAGAATGCACAAACACTGACTGATTTTGTTTCTTGAGAATCCACTGACTATATCATAGAATTTATACTGATTAGAAACTATAAGTACAAATACCAAGCTCTAGAATGTGTTTATATGTGTCTATATGTGTATACCAGTGACATGTGTACCTGTGTGCAGGTGGTGAGGGTAGGGTGGGGCATATGTCAGGTGTACTTTTTATTAAGCATTTCAGATAGGTCTAGTAAAATCTCACATTTCAAAGGTATCAGATACTATATACAAACAAACAAAATGCTGCATACACTCTAACAACCTCTAACTAACAGTTTAGATACTTCTATAGACCAGTAAGGAAACAAAATTTTGGTTTGCAAACCTGAGTTCAGGCTGACACTTTAAAATAGGCTTCCTGGAAAGAACTTTCTCAGTAAAAATAACTGAAAATTCAATTGTAAACCAAAGCTATCTTTGGAATATTTAATCTCCATTTCTTTCTTTCAGTATCATTCAGAGACAAGGCATCTCTCTAAATAAGCAGGTTTTCTTCTACTGGGTTGTAATTACTGCTTTACATAATCAGTTCATCATCAAAACTGCATTTTACACTTATTATGTTGATGTCACTTTTTCAGTATTATCAGAAAAACAAAATTCCTTTATGAATAAACATTTACTATAATTATTGTTTTTATGATCACTAACAATTACACTATATATATTCTAGACAAGAAACTTGTCAAGCCACTTGGAAGGAAGTGATAAATGGGCTTGACTTAATGGAGCTTACATGCCAGCTGTTAGATAATTAATAATCAACAAAAATATAATTAATATAATTAATATATTATACAACACAATATCAGGCAAGTACAAGGACTCAATAAATTCCTGCTAAAATGTAAGTTTCTCAGAAGCAAACATCTTGCTCTGTTGTGTGTATGGACCTATATCAATTACTAGAACAGAACCTGAAATATGTTGGCCACTTAATAAGTATTTTATGAATGATTTAACTAACAACACCTGATAAAATTTATTTCACATAAACTGCAGGCATCAAACATCTCAATCTTGATCATATCTGGCCTTCTTTGTCACTTAAACTCATAACAGGAACAGATTATAGAAAAGTTGAATGAGGAACAAGAAAAACCTGAAATAGAAAACTTTTAAAATATTCTTAGGAACACAGAATAGTGTACATAGGGTTTTCTATTAAATAAATGGGATTTGTTTCATGAATATGACCTTGATGGCAAGACTCATGTCTATCATATTTAATACAGATTATAATCTAACCATCTCTAGGAGAGGAGTGATACTGTCTATTTTGTTTTCAGTACCTAGTAGGTACTCAGTAAATAGTTATAAAGATAATAATAAATTAATAAATTAAATAATCCATAGCTCGTTTGGAGCCTAACAACATAGAAAGGCTTCTTGGAACATTTATTCAATAAATGAAGGAACACTAAATGTATAAATATTTAGTAAAGATATATAAATTGAGTATTTGTTTTCATCCATTAAGTATAGAATCCTTACACTATTAGGTTGTAAAAAATTAAAAACAATTACATTTGAGAAAATATGGCCTATTTGAAGGTGCATTGTTTTTTCTTTTTTTTTTTGTATCTTTTGTTGTTATACTTTAAGTTCTGGGGTATATATGCAGATTCGGCAGGATTGTTACATAGGTATACACATGCCATGGTGGTTTGCTGCCTCCATCCCCTGCATCACCTACATTAGGTATTTCTCCTAATGCTATCCCTCCCCAGTCTCCCCATCCACTGCTATTCCTCCCCTAGTCTCCCATCCCTCAACAGACCCCAGTGTGTGATGCTCCCCTCCCTGTGTCCATGTGTTCTCATTGTTCAACACCTGCCTATGAGTGAGAACATGCAGTGTTTGATTTTTCTGTTCTTGTGTCGGTTTGCTGAGAATGATGGTTTCCAGATTCATCCATGTCCCTGCAAAGCACATGAGCTCATCCTTTTTGATGGTTGCATAGTATTCCATGGTGTATCTGTGCCACATATTCTTTAACCAGTCTATCAGTGATGGGCATTTGGGTTGGTTCCAAGTCTTTGCTATTGTAAACAGTGCCACAATGAACATTCATGTGCATATGTCTTTATAATAGAATGATTTATAATCCTTTGGGTATATAGCCAGTAATGGGATTTCTGGGTCAAATGGTATTTCTATTTACAGACCCTTGAAGAATTGCTACATTGTCCTCCACAATGGTTGAACTAATTTGTACTCCCACCAAAAGTGTAAAAGCATTCCGATTTCTTCACATCCTCTCCAGCATCTGTTGTCTCCAAATATTTTAATGATTGCCATTCTAACTGGCATGAGATGGTATCTCAATGTGGTTTTGATTTGCATTTCTCTAATACCAGTGATGATGAGCATTTTTTCATACATTTGTTGGACACATAAATGTCTTCTTTTGAGAAGCGTCTGTTTATATCCTTCACCCACTTTTCGATGGGATTGTTTCTTGTAAATTAGAACAGAACTGAGCAGAAAGTATAGAGATTTCCCATATGTCTTTGACCCTTCATATGTGCGTCTTTCCCCACAACCAGCATCTCCACAAAAATGGTATATTTGTTACAATTGATGAACCTACATTGACACATTATTGTCACCCAAAGACCATAGTTTACATTAATATTTTCTAGGTGGGTGATGAAAAATGAGAACACATGGACACAGAGAGGGGAGTACTAAACACTGGGGTCTATTGGGGGGAAAAGGGGAGGGCCAGTGGGAGGGGGAGGTGGGGAGGGATAGCCTGGGGAGAAACTCCAAATGTGGGTGAAGGGGTGAAAGCAACCAGAACACACTGCCATGTGTGTACCTATGCAACTGTATTGCATGCTCTGCACATGTACCCCAAAACCTAAAATGTAATAAAAAAATAACAAAAAATATATATTTTCTCCCAGTGTAATGCTGTATATTGTTTGGGTTTTGACCAATGTACAATGACATATATTTTCCATTATAGTATTATACAGAGTAGTTTCACTGCCCTAAAAATTTCCTGTGCTCCACCTATTCATCTCTCCCTCTCTGTTACCTCCTGGCAACCACTGATATTTTTACTGTTTCCATAGTTTTGCTTTTCTACAAAGTCATATAGCTGGAATCATACGGTATGTATCCTTTCAATTTGGCGACTTTCATGTAGATGTACATTTAAATTTCCTCATGTTTTTCCATGGCTTGATAGCTCATTTCTTTTTAACACTGAATAATCAATTGTCTGGATGTACTACAGTTTATTTATAAATTCACTTAATGAAAGATATCTTGGTTGTTTCCAATTTTGGGCAAAATTTGGCTTTATCTTTTGATTTAAAGAAAAGCTCTATGAGTAAAGCTGCTATGAATATCCATGTGCAGGTTTTTGTATGGACATAAATTTTCAGTTCATTTGGATAAACACCATATGGGTAATAACATGTTTAGTTTTGTAAGGAACTGCCAAACATCTTCTAAAGTGACTGTTTATTTTTAATTCCCACCAGCAATGAAAGAGAATTCCTTTATAAAACCAGCAGATCTCATGAGACTTACTCACTATCACGAGAACAGCATGGGAAAGACCTGCCCCCATGATTCAATTACTTCCCACCAGGTCTCTCCCAGAGCACATGGGAATTCGAGATGAGATTTGGGTGGGGACAAAGCCAACCCATATTCTGTATTTATTTATATAATCAAGTACCATTTTTCTGTTTTGGCCTGTTGCTGATGTGATGAATTACATTAACTGATTTTCATAGAATTTTATTGTTAACTATAGAAATAAGTGAAAATGGCAGCAACAATTTAAATGAATGCAACATAATAACTATAGGAAGGAACAGAGGAGATAAATAATTTAATAGAAATGGGATGAGTAATGAAGAAATGTAGATAAGGGTATGCCCACTCTTATAGTATGAGAAAAATTTCTTACAATAATATAAATGCTAAATTATCATCTAATCAGAATTAAAAGCTGCTCTGCTAGTATACTTGTATTCAGACTGTCTACAGAATATTTTAGAATGAAAATAACTATATAAAATTTTATAGAATATAAAATGGCTGTTATAATTACTAGATGTATTTTAAATGATACTTGGGCATATTTGATTCATGGATACTTTCCTGAAAGTTACAAGAAGACAGAACCACTTAACATTACACATAATATTGGACTGCTGGCTTCTGAAATGCTTCCTGAGCATAATGTAATAAACCCATATCTTATTTAAATAAATGTTATTCCCAGGACTTGTCACCAGCACCTGAATATAGTCTCAATTACCACATTTCTGAAAGACTTTCAATTCAAAATTTGTACATTGAGGAGTCACTGATTAAAGGTCTTGAGGTAAAATACATGTATAATGGATTGGAAGACCTTGTTGCCAGAAAATACAGATGCCTTTAAAATAGACCTATAGTAGTTTTAAAAGATCAAAGGTGTGCCATATAAAAGAGCTCCCACTGGCCAAAATGTGAAAAACTGAAACAACAAAAAGAGGATAATAATTACAATTATTTGGAACATGTTTCATCTGTGAAAAGCCTTGAGTACATATTGATAATTGCAAATGAAAATGTTAATTCCAAATGTACAAAAGTGAATTATAAATACAGAAGAACACCATAACAGAATACACTACAATACAATGGCAACCTACTTGGAATTTCTTCTTTTTTAAATTAAGCATTGCTATATATATTTTTGTCTCCTTTAAGTAAGGATAGTTGCTATAAGGAACTGTAGGAAAGCCACTTAATTCTGGAATATTATGACACCATAAAAAATCAGGAGGGATAATCAGCACTGGTTTTCATGTTCACATGCAATGACTTGACACATGAAAATACAGCAATGAGTTGCAAAACTCCAGAGACAAGAACTGAATACATAAATACCGTATATCATTTTCTTAAAGCAGAAAGATCTAGATAACTAACATCTTAAAATAAATTGCCAATATGGTACAAAGAGATAACTTTTAAAAGAAGAAAGCTATTCCCAGATAAAAAGTTGATGGCCATGTGAATGGGGGGAACACCAAAATCTAAAATCATGCATGGATTTGTAAAGTCCAATTGATGTAGTAATGAGTTTTGACTCAAGAAGGGGCTCAGCCAGTGAATGCTGGTTCAGGTTTGAATATTTTTCAAAGATAAAATTAGATCCTGTGTCTTTGGCCAGAATTAGCATCTGTGGTTGGTTTGATACAGTGCTCTTTTTCTTTATGGTCTGCGAATATTTCTGTAACTGTAGGTAGGTAGAGAAATATATAGAGCTCTTAAAGAAATAAAGCAATCTTTAAAATTTATATGTGTATATGTGTGTTATGTATAAAATCCTACATAATTTATACAGCAAAGCAGTACAAAGTTCACTGGAGAAGTGAGAAAGCTGTTTGTTTAGTTAATTGACCTCTTCTAAAAGAATAATAAAACTCTATATCTCCTCAAAAACCAAATGACTACACCTTGAGTCTCCCTGTAAGAAAAATGGTTATATCTTGAGATAGGATCCTACTTTAACTCTAGAGATGTGTTTTTATATTTCAAAAAGGTATGAGGCCCATAACTTTAGATAAATCAAAGCTTTAAAAATCTTCCTAAAATGCCAATTTTAAACATTCCCATTTTAATGTTATTTTAATTATATTTGTAGTAATAACTTTATTATCATGGGAACAATTTGTATATGATTAAGATACTGGAAATAATTGAGAATCTTTAACATATTAAGGTTGATTGTGATTGCACAGATAAAAAAGTTGACTAACTTTATAATCTGCATTTAAATGTCTAACACTACTTACTCTTTTGTTTTCATGATATTTGTGTAAGAATACTTAAATAGTTTTAAAAATCAATTCATGGATTTGTAACTTTATCGAGTATTGGAAATGTGGTACTCAATACTCTTCTCCATACACAAATGTTTTTCTGTTATTAACACTCCCTGTGACATTTGTGTAAGGCCCATAATACTTTCCAAAGGCCAAACTATATAAAAAATTATTCAAGGACAACATGCACAAAAAAAATGTAGTTAGTAGCCATGGCTCTTCAAATTGGAAGAATGAATGCTGCAGGA
Organism: Callithrix jacchus; assembly: GCF_049354715.1. Classification (NCBI taxonomy): domain Eukaryota; kingdom Metazoa; phylum Chordata; class Mammalia; order Primates; family Cebidae; genus Callithrix; species Callithrix jacchus. Next base: position 27,659,238 of record NC_133524.1, read on the forward strand.
ATTATACATAAAACATGCACACACACACACACACACACAAAGAATGTACACCAAAAGAGGAAATATGACATAACAAATAAGACAGCTCAACAAATAACTTTTCATTATCTTAAATAAATTCATGACAAGATTTTTAATTCCTAAAAAAAACACACAAAAGTATTTAATGTTATGTTTAAATGCTTTAAAGTATAAAATAAAGACATCAGTAGGGTGAAGAAAATAAATTTTGAGCTATTAGAGCTCTAAGAAACCAAGGAGATAAAAAGACATTCTTTAGAAATAAGACATGTTAGAAGCAATACAAATGGAACAGGCATGACTGAAAACATAAAGAAAATAATTAGCAGAATTGAGGTTTATATCATTCCATCCTTGTGCTGCTAATAAAGACATACTGAATACTGGGTAATTTAAAAGGATAGAAATTTAATTAACTCACAGTTCAGCAGGGCTGGGGAGGTCTCAGAAAACTTACACTCATGGTGGAAAGGAAGCAAACATGTCTTTCTTCACATGTCAGCAAAAAAGAGAAGAAAAAGAAGTCAGCAAAGGGAGAAGCTCCTTATAAAACCATCAGATCTCATGAGAACTTACTATCATGAGAATAGAATGGGGGAAACCATCCCCATTATTCAATTACCTACCACTGGGTTCCTCCCATGACACACGAAGATTATGGGAACTACAATTCAAGATGTGATTTGGGTGGCAACACAGCCAAACAATATGAAGGTTATTACCAAAATAACTAGAAAAGATCAAACCTGAAGAATAATCAGGGAATCTAGGAATAATAAATATGACAGACAAATCAAACATAAAAATTATTTAAATGTAAAAGGTAATAAATCTTCAGTAAAGGTTTTAATGTGTATGCCAAAAGGAAACACCATCTCCAGAAAAAAATGAAATGTTAAATGCCAAATCATATAGTGGCAAACTACTGAACATCTAGCATGTTAAAACTATTCAAATAGACATCAGTTGTGGAAATACAATTCATGCAATGGTGGTAAGAAGTATGTTGACCTCAGCCTTCTACAGACCAGCATTGAACTCAGTATGGAGCTAGTTACTCCAGTCTGAGAAAAAGATTATGTTTCAAAAATGTTACATCCAGCAGTTTTTCTTCAAGTGATAAAACAATATCAAATATTTTAAGGCATATAATTACCAGATAATACAGCTTTCCTATTATATGTAAAACTCATAAATACAAAAGATACTTAATCACGAGATTCAACTAATTGGCTGTATAATTTAAAATAATTAGGAATGATGTAAACAGAACAAACATGTGTCATGTCTGACCAGCAGACTCTGGCCAAGCGATGGATGAAAAAATAAACTGACACAGCTTTTTGGCCTGAGAGAGTGCAGCCAGGGGGCTTGAGCAAAGAGGGGGTCCCACTGTGCCACCCTGATCAGCCAGAGAGGCTCTGCATTTATTTAGTACACATTTAATGACAAAGGTCTCGAGTAAACACCATTAGTGTGTAATTAACATTGCCGACCCCCCAAGTAGAGAGCAGTTCTGCCCTCAGATGATCAAAGGTAAGTCTTAGGACAACAAGCTATTTAGATAAACTCCCATACATTCGTTTTTTTTTACCTTCTCTTTGCTATTAGCTCAGGGTAAGAGTATTAGGCTGCCTTCAGCTGTAACCCCTTTACCAAAGCTTTGGCAAAACCTTCCGGCCTTTCAAAAAGGTCTCCATCTTTCTCTATAATTTTTCCCACCACCCTGACCAAACTCCTGCAAACATGGTGATGAGAAATAAATTAATAGACAATTGATGCTATTTTAAGAGTAAAGTTAGAGAAGAGTAAGTAAATGATATAGAAGTCGACCATAGCAAAAAATATTCTAAGTGAATAAAAGCTAGAGATAGTAAAGGGAAAGTTGGAATAAGTTAGGGGTTGAATGCTAATTTTCTCAATTTCACAGAAACCTGACAAAATGTATAATCTAGATTTGAAACATAAACATGTATTGAAACAAAATGGCTCCAAATTATTAATAATTTTGAAAATCTATTTTTTAATTAGTTATTTCATTATGATTTTAAAACTAAACATTTACCTTAAGCTCTGCTATTCCATGTTCCCTTTCAATTTATTTTATTGGTTACATAAACATAAATGTAATTGTATTACTTTGTAGTTTCAAGAGCACAGGTACTATGAATTTATTTTGAAAATTAATGACACTTTTACTTTATTTTTTGAATATTTGAATTTTTATAAATGAGTATATGTCTAATTTTAATAAACCATATTACCATTATCTTTATAAAGGTAGTTCAAATTAATTATATTCATAGATGTTTTCCTAATACCACCAGACACCGAGAATATACCTATAAAATAACAGGTTTAGACATGACTAATCAACAAATCATTTGTAATTTAGAAACTTGCAATAGGGATTACATTATTTTTGTAGAGACCACTCAAATCTTCTTCATTCTTTCATACTGTATTAACATAGATCAGATCTAACTGACTCTTAAGGAACAAATGAGCAGTTGTGTTCTCCAACCAACAAATTAACAATTAAGGAAGTCCAATTAAAAGCTCATTCCTTTAATTGTGCAGAGATGTAATCAAGCTTAAAGAGAGGCAGAAAAACAAGCTGTATGCAGCAGTTTATTTAGGGGAATTGGCATATTCTTAACTTTAATAATTTTAAAATAATGTGTACGGTTCCAAAATGTGCATTAAATTTCTTCTCTGTTCTCTTCAGGATTAACAAGTAAAATAAAGCCACCATGCCAGTATATTGGGATTGACTGAAATTCAAAATATGAACTAAGATTTCAAAGCAGGCAGGTTTACAGCAAAAAGCAATACTTTAAGTTCCATGTTTTCAAAATGGTTGGAAAGCATATATAGGAAAGGTATATATTATATTCATGTTTCACAGGTTAAGATATCTGAATCCTAAAGCAATTATAGAATTTTCTACAATTCCTCAGGGAGATTATATCCAAGTGAAATCACTGTCACTGTTTAACTGAACTGTACATCTTTGTCTAAATGGACATTTCCATTTGTTTTTAACAAGAAAGTAGTTGGATTTTCACCAAAATTATAAGATGCTTAATTTATTGCAAGGGTTCTTCTTTATATTAACACAATTCAACTAAATGGTCAGGGGAGTCAGTTGTATCAATTTTGTAATAAATATTTTGAGAACTATACTAAACTAAAAATATCTAGCATATTAATGTACCATGTAACATTCTACATACTATTTTATCTCTTATAAACATTTCAATAAAAGACAGTTTCACTTTCCGGTGAAAACATACATTATGCATGTATCCAAGCCCATTCAATCAGCAAAAATATATATATTAAGCTTATTTTCTTTAATGGTATTACTGTGCTACTTTATACAACCAAGTATAGGAATTAAACATGACATATCTTATTTTAAAATGCAACTTATGACTCCTTAAGAAAATCTTTTAAATTATTGCATGCTAATTTAAAAAGATATCCTCTAAAATGTTAATGTTTATAATTAATCAAAGTACCTCAATCAATTTTTGCTGGGGGGCTGGCAGTTCAAAACGTGTAGAAAAAAATACATTATTTCATTTATCTGAATCCTAAAAGTAGCTATTAGCTTGTATACCCAGTTCACTTAGAAAAAAGCAAGAAACAGCAATATTTCAGAAGTAACAGTTTCGAGCTTCATAAACATTTTCCCAAATAAAAGTCAAATTCTTTTCCTGTCATCTAATATCATACTTATAATTAATCTTCACTTACAATTCAGGGAATGAGGTGATTATGTAGGCTTTTATCTATTAAATGCCTACATATCTTTATCTTTACTGCCACAAAACATTTGAAAACAATATTCATTTGTCTTATTGCCAGCTATGAAAAACTTGATTTAATTACCACAGGTGAACTTATATTACTTCAAGAGCACTATAAAATATTAAGAATGAGAAAAGAAAAAATACAGTTTATCTGTTCCCTCACTAAACTTTTAGTGTTTGGTATTCAGATCTTTATAAATCTATACTCCTGACAAAATAAAATTAGGAAAGTATATTGGTTTTAAAAAATAAAAATAAAATCACAATTTCTCTAAAAAAGAAAGGCTATCTGGGAATTCTAAGTAACTTCTACTCTTTTTTGTTTGCTGTTTTTTTACACCATAAATATGTCAATGAAAAGAGTCAAATTCTGTAAAATATTTTTAGAGATTTATTCTGAGCCAAATATAAGTGACCATGGCCTGTGACACATCCCTCAGGAGGTCCTGAGAACATGTGCCCAAGGCTGTCGGGGTACAGCTTGGTTTTGTATATTTTAGGGAGGCATGAGACATCAATCAAATTTATTTAAGAAATACATTGGTTTGGTCCAGAAAGGCAGGACAGTTCCAAGTGATAGGGGGTTCCAGGGTATAGGTAAATTTAAACATTTTCTGGTTGACAATTGATTGAGTTTGTCTAAATACCTGGGATCAAACAGAAATGAATGTCTCGGTTAAGAAAATAGGTATACAGACCAAAATTGTATCACGCACATGAAGCTTTTAGCTAGCAGGCTTCAGAGGGAATACGTTGCAAAATGTTTCTTATCAGATTTTAAGTCTGTGTTGATGTTAATGCCAGAGAGGTATAATGAGCCACGTTCAACCCCCACTTCGCTTCATGGCCTGAACCAATCTCACAGGTTAAATATTAAGAGCCCTGGTTGAGTAGGAAGTCCATTCAGATGGTTGGGGAGCCTTAGAATTTTATTTTTGGTTTACAAATATATACAATTTTTACTTGTCAATTTTAAAACAAGAAAGTTCTGTCCCTTCTTGGACTTCATTTTTTTTTCCTCTGTAAAATGAGGGAAATCAGATTATTTCAGTTATTTGCCATTCTTTTTAGTAGAAGAAGCCTTCTGTTAAGCAGTCTTTAGCAGCATCTCAAAGCAGTTAAAAGTAGTCTTTGATCAAAATATTTTTAAGAAAATGTTATGTCACTACTGTGTGACAGGATATGTTTACTATACAAATCAGGACAGAAGTTGCCTTTCAGAAATTTTTTTAATTTCAATAGTTTTTGGGGAACAGGTGGTATTTCATTACCTGGATAAGCTCTTTAGAAGTGAATTGTGAGATTTTGGTGGACACATCACCCAAGCAGTGTACAATGTACTCAATGTGTAGTTTTTATCCCTCATCTCCCTTCCACCATTCCTCCCACTCCCCAGAATCCATTGTATTATTCTTATATCTTCATTTCCTCAAATAACTACTAGGCTTAACTGTTTGTAAAACAATCCAATATTAAAGATATACATCTTACCAGAAATGTCTGAGAAGAACAATTTTGTTACTATCTTTCAAAGTGTGAAAGCAACTAGAGGAGGAAAAAATACAGTAAACTTGAGCTCAATTAAGTTTAAGGTTACACTCGAGAAATGGGAAATTATTAATATACTGGGCTTTTCTACTGACTTCTATATCCACCATTTAATTGCAGAATAAAAAATTAAGATTTAAAATTCCCCTCCCCCCCCCTTTTTTTTTGAGACAGAATCTCACACTGTGGCCAGGGCTGGAGTGCAATGGCTCGATCTCGGCTCACTGCAACTTCTGCCTCCCTGGTTTAAGAGATTACAATCTAGTAGACAACAAACAAACGTTACATGATGTAATGAACATAAAGAAACTAGATTTAAAGAATTTTAATTGTATAACTAAATGCATATAGCATATTCAATTGAGTATACTATAAACTCAGTGCATCATCATATATTTTTATGCTGGATGACTATCCTTAAGAAGGTTTCTCATCTGCCTTTCTAATATTCTTAACACTGTTCACTCTCCTTTCGTTTCCATATCCTTGGCTCAACCCTCATCTCAATAGACATCTTGGTCTTTCTCAACTGTACTTTTGTTTCTCTTTAGCTAAGTGTAGAATCTCTCCAAATTAACCTTTTAGCATATATGTTTCTACATTTACTTCCCAAATCAGTTTGATCCATTCTCTTAAGGAGGTCTTGTATACATAGTGATAATTTAGTAAAATATAAAATGTGGTCAAAATGTTGTCCAAAGGTCATTAAAAAATATGAATACTATCCATCTCACTTTGACTATAAAATAGCACATACAACACATTTTTAGCAAGATGCCATCAAATGAATAAAAAGTCTTTGTTTTAAAATACACTAAAATGTTAAAGAGCACCACTATACAAAAGCAACTTTTCCAGGTCTACTACACTACTGAGCTCATATTTTGGTTTTGATTTAGAACATTTTTTGTCTTTAATGCATTCCTTTGCAAAAATTTTCTGTAAGAGGAATATCTGCTTTTCATAAGTCAGTTAAGCTCACCTATACTGAACATTTCTTTTACAATATAAAATAAAGTTCTCTCATTTCTCTATTGTTTAATCTCAAAACTTACTTTAATTATGTAGATATTGCAATGTGATTTTTATCCAACTAGCATGTTGTAATGAACAGGGTGATAGTTCCCTTTCAAGGAAGAACTTGTTGCCCTAGTTGCTCTCCAACTTTTTAGGTCCTGTTCCAGCTGCCCACCTCAATGTCATGCCCATTTCTGGCATCCCAGATCCAATGGCTGCTCAAAATGCAGGCATTAAGATCCAACCTTCAGGCCCATAAGGGACAATTCTGAAGAACCAGTCTAATTCCAGAATTTCCCCCATGAGGTGAGTTGAGACTTTTGATAGACCTGCCTCAGAACCCGACATTTTTCTCTCCCCAGGCCTGCTTTGTTTTCTTCCCTTCCACGGGTTTTGGTCCTGCAAACTAAACTTTGTCTCAGAATCTGCTTCCATGATTGTTAAACAAGCAAAATAATTTTTTTTAAGTCATCACATTACAGGTGAAAACCTGTCAATAATTGTACAGGTATTTTTAAATTTCATAGTAGTTGTCTGCACCCAACAAGGCAGAACATTTCTAGGAATGACTTGAGCAAAATCTTTAGTTGATGTTGCCTTACCTGAAAAATTGCCAGATTAATATGATTAGGGTACTACAATCATGTAGTCAAGTGGATTAAAAAAAAAATAGTGCACTAGTCTCCTCTAATTGGGATTCCAACCTGGGGCTATTTCTGGCGCTGGCGCGGCTCCAAGGCCATCCCAGCCATCACTCTTCCACCTGCTCCTTAGAGACGGGAAGATGAGCACTGGAGCTCGAAGTTCAGCCCGTCCTTGGCCTCCAAGTAGAAAAAGGATGGCACTGAGGAGCGGGGTCGGGGAGGGGTGTAGCTAAGCAAGCTGCCTTCGGTGAGACCCGGACAACGCTGGTAAGCAATGAGAAGGAGCCCAGCGAAGTGCCAACACCTAAGAGACCTTGGGGCCGACCAAAGGGAAGCAAAAACAAGGGCACTGCCAAGACTCGGTAAACCACCACAGTTCCTGGAAGGAAAGCAAGGGGCACACCCAAAAAACTGGAGAAGGAGGAAGAGGAGGACATATCACAGCAGTCTTTGGTGGAGGAGCAGTGACGGTGCGTGCTACCCGCTCCTCACTGAAGGAGCAGCTTCCTTCTGGAACTGGACAGATTTGCTCCGCTCCCACCACCCCTGCCCTTTCCCCAAGCTCACCATCACTGCCGCCTCCAGTCGCCACCCCCATCTTCCACCTGCGCCCTCGCCACCACACTACACAGCACAACAGCTGCTGCAGGGCCCCCATGAGCTGAGTGGGGAAGTTTTCCCATGCCCTCAGTTCCCAGCTCCTCCCACCCACCCACGCATATATACGTGCCCTCCCGTACAAGGCTAACGTCTCACTTAGCCGTACCCTGCACTTGCTGCATTCCCACTCGCTTGGTGGTGGGTGGGGACATCGCTCTCTGAGCTTTTGGTTTGTGGGCACCCTCTCTGCTCCTCCACTGTTCACTCTGGCTTCCCACAGTGGGACCTGGGAGGGTTCCCCTGGCCACAAAAGGGGCCCAGCCCCATCTCATCCTGGCATGCCCAACTCCATTGCCCTAGCAGCAGCAGGTGTGGCCAATAGAGGCAGGTGCTGGTCCCTAGGATTCCGCCAGCCAAACTGTCTTTGTCAGCATGTGGGGCTCACACCTTTCATCCTTCCCTGCCTTCCTTAGTCCCTGCACTAAGTTGGACAGCCCCCTTTGGCTACAGGAAGGCAGGAGGGGTGTGAGTTCCCTACACCCTCTTCAATGTGGCCCCAACCCCCTTACCCTCCACCTGGGATCTGAGTTTATATTGCGGTGATGGAGATGCAGTAACCTATTGTCCAGGTGAGGCCCATGAGCCCTATGGCCTCCACCTGAGGCAGGCTGGGGCTGCTCCCTCCAACCCTACTTTGCTTCTGCCACTGGGTAATTTCCCCCTCCTCAGATGGGGCACCAATAACAAGGAGCTCACGCTGCCCACTCCAAACCCTTCTGCTCCTCCCTGCCCCACCAAGGTTCTACTTTCATTTTTCCTCTGATCACAAACTACCTCTGGATAGTTGTGTTGTTTTTGTTCAGTGTTCCATTCTTTGACATCCATCGTTGCTGCTGCTACCAGCGCCAAATGTTCATCCTCATTGCCTCCAGTTCTGCCCACGATCCCCTCCCCCAAGATACTCTTTGTGGGGAAGAGGGGCTGGGCATGGCAGGCTGGGTGACTGACTACCCCAGTCCCAGGGAAGGGGGGGCCCTGCCCTTAGGATGCTGCAGCAGAGGAGCAAGGGGGCCTGAATCCATCATTAAGGGCCACTTCCTTCACCTGTTCTGTTGGAGAGGCGTAGCCACAATTTGTTCCAGCCTGGGCCTACCCCCTTCTAGTTTTCTATTTGCAGTTACTTAAATAAAAAAACCCTTTTCTGGGAAAAAAGTGCACTAATAAATAACAGATGAATAATTATGGAACATCTAGTCTCTTGTTCACAATGAATTGTGCAGACAAAAACTGCACTAACCCTATCTTTGAAGAATACTAGGTTACACGAATTGAAACAAGAATTTTGAACTACTTTGTCTCAAGAAACTACCATATAATTTGTTTACTTTTTATAAAATTTACTAATTTTGAATAAACTTAAAAAAATTCCCCAAACCCAGTTTTTAATTAAATATTTAAATTACTTGCTATTCAGCAGGAAATTTTTAAAGGAAACAAATTTTTAAAGCTAAACAGACTGAAAATCAACTCACCTTAGATCTATTAGCAAATTGAGGTCACAGGGCAAACTGTAGTTCTTAAAATTAGAGTGAAAGATACACATTAATTCTAGTTTACCAGGGGCAAAAGACACAGCTGAAGACTGGTAGAGTAATTGACTAATTGCTGTAGATTCAGTGGGGACATTTGAGAGATTAAAAACTCCTAGGAAGTCAGCCTTTGGGGTCCTCCATACTGAATTTTATGACAAGATTTTATGGGTGAAGATCAGAGAAAAATATTTTTATGCATACCTCCAGGGGAAGGGAAAAGTAACCGTTTTGCAATACACCCGGAGTGTCTGTTCTCATTAACAAAGGACTGCCCTAAAGAAAAACTATTTTTACTAGAGCCTATCCAATATGGGTTTTAACAGTCTAATTGATGTGGGGGAAGAGAGATACTCAACTCTAACTCCTTCTAGCCAGCTGTGTAAGGGAAGGAAAATACACAAATCCAGTGCGCTCTAAAGTTCCTGTATCATATAAAGAAGTTCAGAAACACTTAAGGTCATAGCCTAGGGACCCACAGACCCACTAAAACATTGAGACCTAATAGTAAGAATATATTAATAGCATGCTTCTCCTGTGCCTTCATACTACCACATCAACAGGGTTCTTGCTTCTAAGGCTTATATTCTATTTAAGAAATCTCTATGAAAACCCAAATGCCACAGAGGAGAAGAAAACAAAGACACCAGAGAAAATTTTAGCCTCTGGCATCTACAGCTGAAGCAAACAGTTAACACAACCTAACACATAGATAAATCTAACACCTCACACAAAAGACCTATTTACCTCAGTTCCTTTTGTTACATGTAGTTAGGCATGAGTGGGGCAGGAGAGGGGTCTCCCCTCACCACCCGATAGAAATGTCTGGTAATGATTTGACAATTATCGTATTGCCTCTCTTAAAGTGATAAACTGGCAACCAGCGCCAAGGCGAGACCACTTCCTCATGGTCCACACCTGTTAACATTAAAGTATTAATTAAAAGCAGGCCCCAGGTAGAAGCAACTATGCACATTAAGAGACAAAAATGGCAAAGTATGCTCTATCAGGTACATCCCACCGGAAAAAGGAAGAAAGCTTCAGATGGGCATGTGTATAATTCCCTAAACACACTGTACATGCTCAATTCCAAAAGGTAAGCAGGGCACCATGCATGTGGAAAGCCCACCCTAAGGAAAGAAACATGGGAAAGAGGCAAGCCTATAAAGTCCCAAGATCAAGGTTAAAGGTCCCCCACCTTTTTTTCCTCTTTGATCTTCAGATGCCTACTTGAGTCTCTTCCAGGGGTTCTTTCCTTTCTTTCCTATTCTAAAGCTTTTTAAATAAACTTCAACTCCTGCTCTGAAACTTGCCTTGATCTCTTTTTCTGCTTTACTACCCTAAGTCAAATTGTTTATTCTGAGGGGAAAAGAATTGAAGTTGCTGCAGATGCGTGCAGATTCACTGCCAGTAACTCAGGTAACTAACAAAAAGTGGACAACATGCAAGAACAGATATGTAATATAAGCAGATAGATGAAAACTCTTAAGAAACAACCAAAAGAAATGCTGGTAATCAAAACCACTGAAGCACAAATGAAGAATGTCTTTAATGGGCTTATTATCAGAGCACCCAAAAAAGAAACAGTGAATCTGAGGGTATATCAATGGAAACTTTCATAACGGAAATGTAAGGAGAAAATTAATGAAAAATTGATGTGTAAAATATGAAAACTAAGAACTGTTGGACAATTACAAAAGATGTAACTTACATGTAATGAAAATACCAGAATGAGAAGAGAGAAAGGAACAGTTTCATCTCTTTGGGAAGAAGAAAACATTTTAGAATAGATAGGGATAATTCAATGTCTGTTATTCTTTTTTTGTCTTCAAGCTTGCAGTAGAAGTCTCATCTCCAAGACCCTGGAAGTGGTTGACCCACTAAAAAAGGAGCCTCTTATTCTGAATTTGTCTTTAAAAAGCTTACCACCAAATACCAATTTAACTGTGACATAAGAAGAAATACACCTCCCTTTTATTAAGCCATAGTGATCTAGGGGTTGTTTGTTACAGCATGTATTCTATCTTGAATAAGAAACAAAAATAAGACATGATCCTTTTACCTGAGGTCCTTACTGTCTTAATAGTAGAGAGCTCATATACATACATTTTATAGTTTATTATTGTCTTTCTCCTCTATAAGGGTAATTCTTTTTTTTGCAATGAGAAAAAGATAGTTTTTAATTTATTAAAATTCTTTATATTTCTCCACCAATTATTTAGAAGATTGTGTTTTCAGAACTTTTATAAAAGTATCTTTTGGAACTTCAATGTTGCCAATTTTCCTCAGCTTTTTTCCCCCTTCTGCTTGTCTCTTCAAAAGTTTCATTTTTCAGGTAATATCACCACCATAACATTTTGCCAAAACATTTTTCCTATAGGCTTTCACAGTTTCTCTTGCAATGATTTTACTTCCAATAGAAGCTTGAATTGCTATCTCAAACAGTTGCCTAGGAAGACAATCCTTGAGCCATTCACACATGGCTTTGCCAATCGAGTGTGCTTTGTCTTTGTGTACAACAGTTACCAGCTCCTCTACGGTATTTCCATTCAGTAGAATATCCATTTTCACAAGTTCTGCAGTCTGGTAGCCTGCATCTTCGTAATCAAAACTGGCATATCCAGAAGATAGAGATTTCAAAGCGTCATAAAAATCTACCACAATTTCATTCAAAGGAAAGAGATAATTAAGTATAACTCTATTTTGATCAATAAACATCATATTCTTCTGAACTGCCCTTCGAGCCTGGCATAGCATCATTATTTTTCCAGTGTATTCATCTGGTGTGATAATAGTACCCAAAACAACTGGCTCCAAATATTCTGTTACTTTTGATTTATCAGGGAATTGTGCAGGATTTATAATTGTAATTTCTTTTTCTCTATATTCCTTTATCAGTTTTGATGATGGAAGTACAGCTTTATATGGAACAGTAGGGGTTGTCAAAATAACAGAAGCATTATATTCTTGCTCTATTCGCTGGTTGAATACTTCCATGTGCAAAAGTCCAAGAAAACCTAGCCTCCAGCCAGCACCCAGAGCAAGGCTACTATCTTGATGAACTGTCACACTGGAATCATTTAAAGTCAGTTTCTCTATGGCACTCTTTAGATTGTTATATTCAGATCGGTCTACAGGATATATTCCTGCAAATACCATTGGTTTTGCTGATTTAAACCCGGTCAAGGGCTCCACTGGTTGCTTATGTAAATGTAATGTATCTCCTATTTGTGCTTCAGTGACATCTTTCATCCCAGCAATCAGATAGCCCACCTGTTCTGCATATAATTTATGAGTTGGCTGCTCATTAGGATTCAAAACTCCTACTTCATTAACTTCGTATATCTTTTGAGTATGTGCAGATACAATTTTATCTCCTTTGGAAACCACTCCATCAAGTAATGCTACATTGGCTTTCACACCTCTATAGTGATCAAAGGTGGAGTCAAATACCAAAGCTCTCAGGGGATTTTTGCGATGCACTTTAGAAGGGGGGATTCTTTCAATAATTGCCTGAAGAACACTCTCAACGTTTGTTCCAAGTTTAGCAGAAATCTTAATACATTCATCACTTGGAATATCAAACACTTTCTCAATTTGGTTTTCAACCCTTTCAGGATCAGCATTCTTCAGCTCTATCTTATTTATAACTGGAATTACCGATAGGTGTGCTTCAAAGGCAAGAAAGAAGTTTGCTACAGTTTGGGCTTGAATACCCTCATTTGCATCAACCACAAGTAAAACACCCTGGCAAGCAGTAAGTGACCTGGATACTTCATAACTAAAATCAACATGGCCCGGTGTATCAGTGAGATTTAAAAGGTACTGCTTTCCTTCACAATTGTGAAAAAGAGATGCTGTCTGTGCTTTAGCAGTGATTCCTCTTTCTCGTTCCACTTACAATTTATCGAGAACTTGCTTATTATTCTTTATCAATTGTCCCTGTAAGTTCTAGGAGCCTGTCAGCTAAAGTACTTTTGCCATGATCCACATGTGCAATGATACTGAAGTTTCTAATATTTTCAACAGGAAATCTAGACATGTCAAGTTTTTCCTTGAGGTCAGCGGAGCTGTAGAGCCTGTCAGTTGCCCAGGACTCCACAGCAGCCCCGAAGGTTAACGCGGGCCAGGGCCCCGAGACCACCAGAAGCGAGGCCCCAGTGGCCCGCCACACAAGCGCGCGTGCGCACCCCCAGCCCCGACCCACAAGGGTCAACATGACCTGGGCGGAGGAGGCATCAGGACAGGGTACCGACACGCAACGGCACCATAGCCCGCTTTTATTCGAAGGTACCCCGGTAGGGTCGGGTGGACAGGACTCAAACAGATCCTCTGAAGTGGAGGAGACAATGAACCCTTGGCAGTTCCGCCCAACTGCCGGCTCCGGTTTAAGAGCAATTCTTACTTATGGACAAATAAAATTGTTAAAAGGAAAACCTTAACCAAATTAAATTTAACAGGGTTTAATTGAGCAAAGAACCATTCACGAATTGGGCAGCCTCCTGAGCCAGAGTAGGCTCTGAGATTCCAGTGTAGCCACATGGTAGGAAAAGATTTATGGACAGAAAAAGGAAAGTGATACACCTTTCTGGAATTTAATTGATACTCTAAAAATTCTTTTTAAAAAGAAATTTATGTCTTTAAAGGAAATCTCCATTTTTAAGGATATCTACCTCTGTACATTAGAAATTCTTACTATTCTTTTAAATTTACATAATCATACCTCTGTTCAAGATGCTTTTCTGATCATCTTGTCTTGAGTTATCTTTTACTTGAGCACATTTTTACTTTTCTTGGTTTGAGCAAATGATGATACAATATTTAGGCCTAAAATCTTAGCTTTGTGTTTATGAAATATACATATATATATATATATATATATATATATATATATATATATTTGTCACAACTAAGAGTTGTCCCTTTAGAAATGCAATTTGTTGCCTAGTTAACAATTGCTTAGAGCAATGAAATAGGTAAATGGAGAAAAAAACTTTTTAAAAGCTGGCAAATGAAAATCCGTTATGAAAACTGTAAGATCTGCTTCTGTGTGTTTGTATGTCTACATGTGTTATGTGTCTGTGATAATATTTGGCAAATAAAGCTAGTTTTAATTGTAAGTAAAACAGGAATGGCTTCAAAATTAACAGATATAATTAGATACTTACTTTATTTGACCGTGAGCTGTTTTTGGTTAGAGCCTCTGGATTTAGGAGTTTGGGTAGGTGATCATGATTAGGTCTAGAAACATGTTCTTAGTTCCTGCATCAGCAGCTAGAAGCCAGAATCCAGCCCGATATGGTCTCCTTCTTCCCCACTTTTCCTGCTTGTCTATAGGTTATTTTGGGAGGGATTGGATCTGCCAGGTATAACAGCCTTGTCTTCCTTTGCAGCTTCCAGGGCCTAAAACTTATCCATGTATAAGCCAGAAAGTACTCAGTTCTTCAGAAACTAAGGATTTTATTTTTATCTCAAACATTGGCTTTGACTCTCAGGTCCCCTTGATCAACTTAGCCAGTTATTTTTTTCCCTGCCTAAGTATGAACCTGCAAGAAAGAAGAAACAAAGTGGGTAGAACACAAAAATCCCCGTGAATTTCCAAAAGCTAAAGTTTACACCCCCTGTAATATTGCCACTGACTACAAGATTCTTTCTGACTCAGTCAGACATAAGAGGCCTGTCACTGGAATCAAGATACTTAATTATCAGTTCCAATCTGATCCTAGACCCAGTCCAGTTTCTATTGCAACTTCCAAACCCAGTTGAAATCTGAAATTTGCTCAAAGAAATTTGGAGAGCTCGAAACACAAATCCATGGAGTTTTGGAATCCAAGGGAGAATTTAACTATGATCCCCAGTTGCTGTGAAAGAGCAGTGGACACAATGGGCCCAGTGGGTACCTTTCTTGGTCACTCAGTAAACTTGGGGGTTGCTAGAAGCTCTACCTTCTATCCCACATCTGACACCATCTGTTAAAAAAAATCTTAGCTGAATTAAATGTAACATTTAATTCTCTGCTTTAAAGCCTTCTTCTGTTCTGTTTAATTGTGTTCTTTAGAGTTATGTCCTGTTGAAAGAAACTGAATTACAGAACAACAGTAGAAGTCAGTGTTATACAAAATATCAGAATTGCATCTAAGGACAAAGAAGCAAGCAGAGAAAAAATAGTCTTGATATAAACAACAACCCAGAGGTAAATATGCTGGCAGGAAAAATAAAAAAAGTAGGTTTGGAATTTTTATTTTTCCTATTGATTATGAGTTTCAAAAAAGTAGAATGAAGAGAGAGAGGAGGAATGATACTTGGCTCTCAGAAAGCCAAATTATAAATCCATAAGAGAATGAATTATAACCACTCCTGATTTTGTTCCCACACTATGAAACATTACTTTCCTAATTATACAAATGATTAAATAAATGATGTATTATTTTACATCAAATACTAACATGGGATAACCTACATGCTGAACTTGCCAAAGTGAAACCATGTAAGACAAAATATCTTCATTATTACCTTTAGAGTGAATGAATCTAGGTAAACTAGGGAGTATTGTGTAAAAAATCATCCTGGTGACTTGCAAATCAATTTGAAAATATCTAAGAAAAATGACAGTGTGAACACCCTACAATCCAGCATTTTTCACTCCTAGATGCATAATGTATAAGAATATTTAGGGCCGGGTGCGGTGGCTCAAGCCTGTAATCCCAGTACTTTGGGAGGCCTAGGTGGGTGGATCACAAGGTCAAGAGATCAAGACAATCCTGGTCAACATGGTGAAACCCCGTCTCTACTAAAAATACAAAAAATTAGCTGGGCATGGTGGTGCGTGCCTGTAATCCCAACTACTCGGGAGGCTGAGGCAGGATAATTGCCTGAACCCAGGAGGCGGAGGTTGCAGTGAGCCGAGATCACGCCATTGCACTCCAGCCTGGGTAACAAGAGCAAAACTCCGTCTTAAAAAAAAAAAAAAAAAAATATTTATAGCAACATTGTAATACAAACAACAGAAAGCAATGCAGTTAGAATCAGTGATATAATTTAGGTAGAGTAACTTGTATCAAATATAGATGAATCTCTAAAAACCAATGTTGCACGAAAATGACAACCTATCAATGGATCATTGTAGTCAATGCCAGTTTTATGACAAACTACATTTGCATAAGAATAGTCTATAGTGCTTAAGAAAAAATATTTATATAGTAACCATATAAGACATTTTAAGATTAATAAAGAGCATTACAGGGGAGGCAGGAAAATATTTTCCTAATAAGGGGAGGCAGGAAAATATTTTTGTAGAAGAGTGTACAGGGAGCTTTCAGTGTATTTTGTAATGTCTTATTTCTTAAACTGGGTGGTATATGTGTGTTCGCTATTTTAATATTTATAAATATTCTGTATGTTTGAAAGTTAATAAATGTTAAAAAAAAATCTCTTCATAGAATGCTAACCTACTAAAAATATTTGCGTTTAGGAAGAAAAGGGTGGCTGTTAATAAACACGCTCTAAATGCTTCGGTTATCCATCGCTGCATATCAAACTACCCCAAAACTTAGACATTTAAACAATCATTTTAGTTGCACCTGGCACCTTTGTGCCCCTCTATATGACTTTTCTTCTCATATGCCATATTTGAGCTTCCTTACAGCATGGTTGTGTTAGGGTAGTCATATGCTTTATACATTAATATTTTCAGGAGGAAGCACCACAGTTTAAAGCTAGAAGTTTCTTAATATCCAATTTCATGTTACACAGAGTGTCTTCTGCCACATTTTATTGGAAAGTGTACATTCAAGAGGAAAGGAAATAGACTCCACCTCTGGATGGGGGCAGGGCAAGTTCCACATTGCAAAAAGAATGTGAAATTGGAGCTGTTGTTGCAGCTAACATTAGAAACCCAATCTATCATATCAATATTAAAAGTTGTTGTTCTGGGATGTTGGATTATTGGTGATTTCTTTCAACATTTTACTTCTCAGCAGTCATCAGTTTGTCTACAATGATCATACATACAATGTTTAAAAGACAAATTATCTAATGTAGAAAGTAAAATCTTACCTCATAATAAAATTAACAGTAGGTTAACATTGGTTATTAAACATTTTTTTTTAATTTTTTATTGGATTTTAGGTTTTGGGGTACATGAGCAGAGCATGCAAGACAGTTGCGTAGGAACACACATGGCAGTGTGCTTTGCTTTCCTTCTCCCCTTCACCCACATTTGGCATTTCTCCCCAGGCTATCCCTCCCCACCTCCCCCTCCCACTGGCCCTCCCCTTTTCCCCCCAATAGACCCCAGTGTTTAGTACTCCCCTTTCTGTGTCCATGTGTTCTCATTTTTCATCACCCGCCTATGAGTGAGAATATGTGGTGTTTCATTTTCTGTTCTTGTGTCAGTTTGCTGAGGATGACGTTCTCCAGATTCATCCATGTCCCTACAAACGACACAAACTCATCATTTCTGATTGCTGCATAATATTCCATGGTGTATATGTGCCACATTTTTCCAATCCAGTCTATTATCAATGGGCATTTGGGTTGATTCCAGGTCTTTGCTATTGTAAACAGTGCTGCAATGAACATTCGTGTACATGTGTCCTTATAGTAGAACGATTTATAGTCTTTTGGATATATACCCAGTAATGGGATTGCTGGGTCAAATGGTCTTATTTGAATATAGCTATGAAAGTTTTATAAATGTGATTTGATATCTTACCTTCTAAACAATGAAATCCAATACAAAAATTAAAATACAAAAATATTCAAACTTCACTCTTGACTCCTTATCCTCTCCAACTACACTGTGCCCCCATTTTTTCTAGCTGTTGAAGACAATCTTCTATAAACATTGGGTAATCATTTTGTCTCCATTCCCTTACCTCTCATTCAAACGTTAATCCATCCCAAACTTCCTTTTGGTAATACACGCTACATAAAACTGCCATGTTCAAAGATGATTAAACATTTAATTAAAGCCAGTACTATGAATGAGAGAATAGTGACTTGAAATAGAGAAGAAATTACTCAGTAAAAATAGTCAGTGCAACTACAAGTGTAGAAACTTACAAGTTTAGTTAATAACAATATTACATGCACAGAAGAAAAACAGTTATCATAAATCATTGCATTATTATGTAAAAAAACAATTAGCAATAATACATAAGAAAAGTGGCAGATTGGGCAAAGTGGAAAAGCAGAGTGGAGAAGTAGAAATTATACTCAAGTAATGCGTTTCCCGTAAATGGAGACATAAAGCAAAAGAAAAAATAGAAAGAGAACTTGACAGAGAAAGATTGATTTAAAATTTCCAACTCTATTTAAAAGGGAGTTTAGAAGGAGAAAACAATGAGGCTGGAAAGGAGAAAATAGCTTAATTCACCATGTTCAGAAAGAATTCCCAGCGTATTTTTCTTCCAGATTTAATCATACAGTATTGTTAAATATAGCTGTAATCCATTCAGTTACTCAAGCTAGAAATCTGGCAGTCATCTTTGATATATTTTTTCACTCATTAATCTTAGATCATATATATGAACAAATGTTTCATAACCTCACAAATATCTCTAGGTTCTGTCACCATTTTGTTTCTGCTTCCTAGTACTTTGTAAACAGTTTCTTTTTGTGCATGTCTGTTCTAGTCCTATCTCCTCTCTATATTGTATCTAACATATAAAGTAATATGCATACATATGTATAATCTCTTCCTTTGTAAAGTGCCAGTTTATGTCTTTAACTTTCTATTTTTTTGCATGCTCATATTTTTCTAATTAATTAAAATTATATTTATATTAACTCAGTGTTGTAAAAATGCAGACAAATAGATATGCTCATTGATTTTTAACTTTTTTTGTTCTATTAATTAAAGACATTCCAAATTTGGGGTAGCCAAATACAACTATTTATTTAAAATGTGGTTTAAATTTGTGTGTGAGAGAAAGAGAGAACAAGTGTGTGTATTAGCTTCTTTATGGAGTTGAGATTCTGCCCTTTTTATTTTTTTGGTTCTTTGTACTAGATTTTATAATTATCATAAATGTGTGATTTTTAATTTGTCTTTATTTTAAAATCATATATCTTTATTATTTTGTATTTAGTCTTACATGAGACACAAAATATACTAAAAGTAGAATATTTAGCACAATTTTACTTTGACTGGATTTGCAAGTAGGTTTTTAAAAAAACTAATTTGGGTCCATTAAAAAAATTTTTAAATTAATTTAAAAATTGAGGTTTCAGATTCAGATTATTTTTAATATTGCAATTATATTATGTCTTTATCTTGAGTAATGATTCCTAGGAGATAACTTGATCTTCCACCAAAGAGTAGTGGTTAAATAGATTATGTATGAGAGAAAGAAGAGTTTAGATACTTTCTTTCATTCAGTTGAAATTAAAACTTAAATCATACTACCATCTAATACTGTAATTTATTCTTATTTGGCCACAAATGCTTTGTGATTTGCTTTTACCTACAGAATTGATATTGGACTTCTAAGTCTAGTTCTCAAAAGGTCTTGAGAATTTCTTGGAATTTCATTTGTTGAAGTTTTTTCTTATAGAGATATGTGACTCAGCTGACAGCCACCACCAAACTGTTAGAAATGTGAGTTAAAAATAAATAAATAAACAAAATAAAAAAGAAATGTGAGTTTAGACCATTAAGGTCCGATTGAACCACCAAATGACTATAGCTATTTCAATGACAGTGGAAAAGACTAGCAGAATTATGCAAGTGAAGCCAGTCCTTATTGTCAAGAATAGTGGGGAAAAAAATGGTTGGTATTATGAGCCACCAAATTTTGAGATAATTTGCTTTGCAGCAATAGGCCATTAATACAGAAATTGGTTCCTAGAAATGGAGTATTGCCCTAATGAAACGTGAAAGGTAACACTGTTTTCGAGACTAAGTGGTACGGGGAAGCTGGAAGAGCACTTTGTTTCATGAAATCCTGAGGTAGAATGTTAAAACTATCAGTTGGATTCCTTGTAAATTCTAGATACTAGTCCCTTGTAGGATGCATAGTTTGCAAATATTTTTCCCCATTCTGTAGGTTGTCTGTTCACTCTGTTAATTATTTATTTTGCTGTGTAGAAGCTTTTTAGTTTAATTAAGTCCCATTTGTCTATTTTGGTTTTGTTGTTTGTGCTTTTGAGGTCTTGAATTCTTTGCTTAGACCAATATCCAGAAGAATTTTGCCCAGGTTTTTTTCTAGATTGTTTAAAAAGAAGACATACAGCTAGCCTACAAGCATATGAAAAACATGCTTATCACTAATAATCAGAAAAATGCAAATCAAAACGACAACAAGATACCATGTTAAACCACTCAGAATGGCTCTTACTAAAAAGACAAAAAATAACAGGTTTTAGTGAGGCTGTGGAAAAAAGGGACTGTTTTGACACTGTTGGCGGGAATGTAAATTAATACAATCACTGTGGAAACAGTATTAAAATTTCTTAAGAACTAAAAACAAAATTACCATTCAATTCAGCAATTCCACTATGGGGGATCTACCCAAAGGAAAAGAAATCATTATATAAAAAAGATACCCGCACTTGTATGTTTATCAAAGCACTATTCACAACAGCAAATGTATGTAACCAACATAACTGTCTATCAATGGATGATTGGATGAAGACAATGTGGTATATATGTACACCATGGAATACTATTCAGCCACAAAAAAGAGTGGCATATGTACTCTGCAGCAGCATGGATGGAACTGGAGGCCATTATCTTAAATGAAACAACTCAGAAACAGAAAGCCAAATACTGCATGTTCTCACTTATAACTGGCAGCTAAATAGTGTATATACATGGGGGTATGGAATGACAGATACTGGGGATACAGAAACATTGGGGCATGGAGAGTTGGATGAGTAGAAATTACTTAACGGGCAACAATGTACATTGTTATGGTTATAGATATACTGCAAACTCACATTTCACCAATACACAATATATTCAAATAACAAAATTGAGTTTGTATCTCTTAAATTTATACAAATTACAAAGAAACCAAAGTATCAATTGGGAGCTTATAGTTCATATGATAGGCACTGCAAGAGAGAGATGAGCTGAGGAAGGAACTGTGTAGAATGCAACTCAAAACTTGCTATTTTACATTCCCACCATCTCCAGCTGACAAAAGATTCTCAAAGTAAAAAAAATTCTCTATGCTGAAATCATGCTCATTTATTATAACCTGGCTATCGTCTACAAGTACTCATATTTTGTTTAGTCTGTAAAATATTAACTGCTGGATACCCAAAATACCCAATAAGTAATAATTAGTCAGTATACTAGTTATTATCTTATTCCCTAACTCTCTTACTTCATAGATTTAATAATTTAGAACTTTAATTTAAAATAATCGATTTGAAAAAATTGGCCTATGCCAAGAAGTTTCTTTTCCAAGGAAGAAACAAACAAACAAAACATTTATATCTCATATTTTAATATGTTTTATTATATGACTCTGGGTAAATTTTATCTTGTTTGAGAGAGCTGCTAAAAATATTTCTTCTAACAAGAAATACTAACATACCTCGTAGAAGGAATCTAGGAAGGAAAATAGTAGTATTGACACACACCATTGACCAAGATGGTCTCTCCTGGTAGTTTAGTGGCTAAACAAACAAAAAAATAATTGAACTTAAAGAAAAGCCTATAAATACCAATAATTGCATGCAGCAGCATCATTTTGGTAAATAGAATGTGGGAAAGACTGACTAGGAGCAGGATTGCCCTCTAATTATTTCTCATCTTTCCCAGCTTGCCCAAGGAAATATCTGTCAAATGAACCTGAGAACTTAAAGAATGTAAAAGGGGGAGGCCAGGTGCAGTGGCTCACACCTGTAATCCCAGCATTTTGGGAGGCTGGGATTTGGGCGGGTGGATCACAAGGTCAGAAGTTCGAGACCAGCCTGGCCAACATGGTGAAACCCTGTCTCTACTAAAGATACAAAAATTATCCAGGAATGGTGGCACATGCCTATAATCCCAGCTACGCAGGAGGCTGAGGCAGGAGAATTACTTGAACCCGGAGGCAGAGGTTGCAGTGAGCTGAGATGCCATTGCAGTCCAGCCTGAGCAACAGGACAAGCCTCTGTCTCAAAAAAAAAAGAAAAAAGAATGTAAAAGGAAGTTATATATATATATTCATTTTATTTTATGCTTGATGATTTAGGTCATGTAAAAGGCAAGGTCAGTCTTCTGATCATATTCACTGAGTTTATATTAAGGGATAAAAATTTCTGGTGCTATCATTGTCATTACTACTAGCGCTACTGATACTAGTAGAATAATAGCAAGAATATTAAAGCCAATAGTAATTTTAATATTATTCTATCTTATATAAAAATTAAACATACTAGAACTAGGTATATCAGAGTGATGTTTCTAAATATTTTACCATCTACCGAAAAAATGGTGGGAAATTCTTGCCTAGCCACCTCAAAAATTGGTTTGTAAAAACTAGGAAAAACCAGAAACAATTTCACTAGGGGGAAAAATCCTTTAGATTGTTTTTCTAATGTTGTGTAGGTAAACGAAATAATAAGGAATTTAGCAGTGGAACAATAAGAAGTTGGGACAACAGAAAATAGGGCTGAGGGTTAGCCAGCCTGCATCCCACTCTTAAACGCAGTATCACTCTTTGAATCTGGTGATTAACTAAGAAAGACTGATAATCTGGGGGAAAAACAATTTCTAGGGCATGAAGGGACTGATGATTCCCAAGTGGGGTCATGAAATCTCTCCCATATTCAAGATTACCAAATGCCTGAGGAAACACTTATGTGTAAGGTAAAATATTGTCCTATGTGATGAAGTTAGTGTTCTGGGAAGCTGCCTCTTGAACAGCCCTTTGATGGCTTTGCTGACATTTGAAAATGTCCTAATTCCATTAATTAAAAGCGCTTCACTACACATTTCCTCCCATAAATGATTCCTAACTTGCAAAGAATGACTAAAGGGATTGAGAAATAAAAGGCTGTGTTCGAACTGTGAGTTCTTTTAAGTAGTGAGAGAAATTACCAGTTAGATCACATATGGAAAATCATTTTAGACTCTAGGTTGAAGACCTTTTTTTTTTTTTTTTGAGACAGAGTTTTCCTCTTGTTGCCCAGGCTGGAGTGCAATGGTGTGATCTCGGTTCACCAGAAACTCTGCCTCCCGGGTGCAAGCGATTCTCTTGCCTCAGCCTCCCGAGTAGCTGGGATTACAGGCATGTGCTTCCATGCCCAGCTAATTTTGTATTTTTAATAGAGACAGGGTTTTCCCATGTTGATCATGCTGGTCTTGAACTTCCGACCTCAGGTAATCTGTCTGCCTCAGCCTCCCAAAGTGCTGGGATTACAGGCATGAGCCACTGTGCCTAGCCAGATGAAGACCTTTTTTGGAAAGCTAATGTGTGAATAAGAAACTTGATTCTTCTGAGATGTGGAGGAGCTCCACCTGGTAGGATAATGACCACTGTTTCAGCTGGGGCTTCCTAGAAAATCTGAGACTGAAGGAAAATCTAATACTTCATTGAGGAGGTAATAGCGTGCTGTGAGATTTTTTTTGAGGGGGATAATAAGGCAAATGAAGAAGGAGAAACAAACGTAAGGGGATATATTACTGAGATGGTCACAGCATCCCAACATGTGCTGCTGGTAGCTTGGTTTACTGGAAAGGATGGTTCTCCCTGGTTTACAACTACTAGTAGTGGAAAGGAAGAATTATATGTATGCCATTTTTGCCTCCTGTGATTAAATATTTACCCATAGAGCATCAACTTCCTTGTACTACTTGTTTTCATCATCAAATTTCTTTTGGTTAGGGAAGCCAGATCCTAAGACAGCGGTGGCAAGCCCCAGTGCAAGGTGGTGACATAGCTCAATAAGTCTTCCTTCAGGGTAGATTGAAACCTCTTCTCTGTGGCTTACAAGCATGATTGGTGACAGTGAATCTTCCTGGAGGGTCACCAGAGCACCAAGCAGAAAACCAATGCCAGGTGAGTTTAGGGAAATGGATGAGTTGTGCCCAGTACAAATGGGAATCAAAAATTGAAGGTGTCTGTCTGGATTTATGACAAGAAGGATGTTGTAGGCAGTTCTGAACCAGTGCTTCTTATACTGGCTGGAAGATAGATTTATATTCAAAGCAAATGAGCCTGGAGTTGGAACACTTAAGAAAGCTTCATGATGAAGTATGACACTTTCTCTGAAGAAATACTAAAAAAAGAACAGAAAATGGCTCCTATCAAGAAATATTTTTTGCCACTGAATTTGGGACTCAGTCTCTGCTAATTTGTTCAGGAGCCAACAATCTGCTACGACTAAGTTAGAACAAGCAGCATCTTACAGCTCTTTGATACAAATCTTCAACTAGAGAGATTTTTCTATAGGCCTATCCCTGATGGCCTCATGACTTGCACTGTGGGAATACTCAGCCCTGTCTTTCCAGAGTTAATGGTCAACACTAGCCTGAATCAAAATTTTTTGGCCAGTGTGCCTGGATCCCCTTTTGGTTCTCAATCTTGAATATTACCATATGCAGACCATGGCAACCTGGCCTCATCAGTGGCCACTCAAGGAAGCAAGTCACTCTACCCAGATTCATATTTTAGATGTAACTTGTCAAGGTGTTATTTTCTTTAAGCTCAAAGGCTCTTCCATCACCAAATCTTAGTGGATACACACTACTAAGGCACTTAAATATATGAAGCATACCTAAATACATAAGGTTGTGAATATTAGAAGCAGAGAAACTTCTGTAACTCATGATACTGTCAGTAGGTGAGGTTGGGAGGAGCTGGCAAAGGGAAGTTGTAAAACAATTGACTTCTGGGCTATTAATGCTAGAGTTGTATTAAGAACTAAGAATCTTAGTTATATCTATAACTTGTGTAGCAAAACACCAGTTATGATGTAGCTATCTTATTGACATATAATATTAACAAATGCCATCGAGATGAAGAATGAATGGTGAAATAATACATTCATTAAACGAAGTTAAAATCTATTTGTACTCACTTGGACATAATTATTCATAATATAATTACTTGATTTTCAACATGTAAACAGTATTTCTTTATGGGCATTGACGTGCAAATTTATATATGTATGTAAGTCATAAGAATATAAAAATCATTTAAAAGTAATTCAGTCTTTTACAACAATTTATAATTTAACTGTTGAATATTTTTATATTGAAACACATATTCACTTTCTTCAGTTTGTTTGGTGTCAAAAGGATATTTCATTTGCATACATTTACATTTTAACTCATAATTATGTCCATCATATCTTATGTGTGAATATAGGCATTTACTTTGAAGAGTTTAAAATGTAGTTATATCTAGCTATTTGAATAGTCTCTATATTAAAATATAAAAATATTGCACCCAACTTTATCAATTGCCATTTCCATAATAACCAAAGGAAGTTCAAAAAGACTCTTCACATCACTGCTCAAAATAATTTCCTAAGTCTTGTGTATTAAAAAAATATCATTAGATGACTCTATGCTCAGTATTACAATGAGAAACTATAAGGGTAACTATATTTCCCTACCCCATACACTATTATAAATGTGGCATAAACATGACACATTTATATGTCCATTTATTGTACACATATTCATGTTAGCAAATCAAAATATCACCGTAGAGTTACCTGAGTAAATATTGTTGAACTGGCTCAAGTGGCCCATTAGGAGTCATGAAAATCTTCAAAGCTCCCAAGTGATCTTGATCCCATAAGAAGCACGTAATGTAGTAATGAGAGTTGCTCATGTGTAACTCAGGAGTGTTTTAGCCACCCTCCTCCCCACCCCAACTCCTGCCTTCCAATAAATTAGATTAAGTTAATTATGAACTATTTTAAAGATAGGTCTGTAAAAAATTTGAATGACCTGAGGCAATGGACATCTCACCAACAGCTAGACTTTGGGAGGTTTCTAAGATTAGTATGGGGGAGAGCCAGGAAAAAGCAAGTGACAAAACTCTATTTGGCTTATTAAACTTCTAATCATTGAATACCAAAGGAATTTGATTGAACATATTCCTGGACATCACTAAAGAATAACAATGCAATAATAAAGCATTTATCAATAAAATGTACATTAAAATTCGGTGGAAAATTCTTCTCTGAGCTCTCATACAACTTTTTTCTTCTGGGGTATGGAAGAGATTATTACTAATGAGTGAAATAGTGATATGCAATTTATAAACAAAATAGATTTTCATTCTAAAGGTGGAACTTGCTTTCAGTACCCAAATGACTAACTTGACTGTTTCAAAATGAACTACAGGTATTGATCAATCAGCAGACTGTGCTTCAATTTGGACATGGATCATCTTATATCACATCTTGGAAGAAAATAGTATTTGACAAAAAGATGAAAGACTATTTGTTAGACTAAAGTCTATATTTAACATGCTCACTTATTTTTTCTTAGAAGAAATGAATTCAAGCGGTCACAATTAACTTGTGTGAAATCACTCTTTTGGACCTCAATATCTGGCAACATGGTTTTCTTCTCAGACTAATGTCGAACAGTTTCTCTAAGTGGGCTTGCAAGATTAGCAGAATTAGCACCAGTAACTTGCTAGAATTTATAAGGAACTCAAACAATGAACAAGAGAAACAAACAACTACATTAATAACTGGGCAAAGGACATGAACAAACGTTTCTTGAAAGAAGAAATGCAGGCAGCCAATAAACACATCAAAAAATGCTCAGTATCACTAATCATCAGAGAAATGCTAGTTAAAACCTGTGCTTCAATTTGTAAACAAACACTGAGATACCATCTCACACCATTTAGAATGGCTATTCTTAAAAAGTCAAAGATTAACAGATGTTGGTGGGGATTTGGAGAAAAGGAACACTCATACACTGTTGGTGTGAATGTAAATTAGCTCAACCTCTATGAGAAACAGTTTGGAGATACCTCAAAGAACTAAAACTAGATCTACCATTTCACCCATCAATCCCACTACTTGGTATTTACCCAAAGAAAAAACATCATTATATCAAAAAGACACCTGCAATTGTATGTTTATTGCAGTGCTACATACAATAAGAAAGTCGTGGAACCAACCTAAGTGTCCACCAGAAGTTGAATGGATAAAGAAAAAATGCTGTAAATACATGAAATATTCCACAGCCACAAGAAAGAACAAAATCATGTCCCCTTTGCAGCAAAAGGGATGAAGCTAGAGGCCATTGTCTTAAGTGAACTAACACAGAAGCAGAAAATCAATATAGCATGTTCTCATTTATAAGTGGGAGGTAATCAAAGAGTACACATGGACATAAAGATTGAGAGAATAGACTCTGGGATTTGGTTGAAAAATTGCCTACTGGCTACAATCACCAATATTCTGGTAATGGGCACACTGGAGGCCCAACTCTCACTGTTACACATGTAATACCCACATGACAAATAAGAAAATGTAATTTTTTCTGTGTGTGTGACAGAGTCACACAGGCTGGAGTTCAGTGGCATGATCACGGCTCACTGTAACCTCCGCCTCCTGGGTTCAAGCATTTCTCCTGCCTCAGCCTCCTGAGTAGTTGGGACTACCTGCATGCACTGCTAAGCCTGTCTCATTTTTGTGTTTTTAGTAGAGACAGGGTTTCACTGTGTTCACCAGGCTGGTCTCAAACTTCTGACTTCAGGTGATCCACCCACCTCGGCCTCCCAAAGTGCTGGGATTACAGGCATGAGCCATTGCACCTAGCCAAAAATGTACTTTTGACTCGAAAATTAAAACATATTTTTAAAATAAATATAAAACAATATCTTTCAGCTTTGCAAAAGAAGAAAATTTTATTATTTGTGACAACACTGATGAAGCTAGAAGACATTTTGCTAAATGAAATAAGCCAGTCACAGAAAGATAAATAGAGCATTATCTCATTTATACATGGAATTTTAAAACTTTGAACCAAAAAGCAGAGAGTAGAATGATGGTTGCCAAAGGAAAGGAGACTAGGAGAAATAAAAGAATTTTGGTCAAAGGGTGTAAACATTCAGTTATAAGTTGAAACACACTGAAGACATGTACAGCATGGTGATTACAGTCACTAACAATGTATTGTTTACTTGAAATCTGCTGAGAGAGTAGATCTCAAGTGTTTTCACTGCATACATAAAAATGATAACTATGTCTGGGGATGGATATGTAAATTAGCTTGACTGTGGTACAAGAATGGCCATTAATAAAAAGTCCAAAACAATAGAGGTTGGCATAAATGTGGTGAAAGGGGAACGCTTATACACTGCTGCTGGGAGTGTAAATTAATAAAACCTATATGGAAAACAGTAGGGAGATTCCTTGAATAACTAAAAGGAGATCTATGATTTGATGCAGCAGTCCCACTACTGGGTATCTACCTAAAGGAAAACAAGCCCTTATGTTAAAAAGACACCTGTATATGTGTGTTTATTGCAGCACAATTCACAATTGCATAGATATGGAACCAACCTAACTGCCCATTGACTAATGAGGGTATAAAGAAAATTTGGTTTATATATAAACCATGGAATACTACTCAGCCATAAAAAATGAAATAATGTGACTTGCAGAAATGTGGATGGAACTGGAGGCCATTATTCTAAGTGAGGTCACCCAGGAATGAAAAACCAAATACCATATGTTTTCATTTATATGTTGAAGTTAAGCTATGAGTACACAATGGCATACAGAGGGATATAATAGATTATGGAGACTTAGAAAAGCAGGGTGGGAGGAACAAGCAGTAAGAAACTACACATTTGGTACACCATTCAGGTGACACGTTCACTAAAATCTCAGACTTCACCACTTGACTATGAATCTATGTAACTAAAAACCACTTGTACCACCAAACTATTGAAATTTAAATAAATAAAAAGTAAAATAAAGTAATATTGATAAAACTCAATCACTCGGAAAACAAACCTAAATCTTATACAAGCTAGTCAATAAAAGCTTATTAAAAAAAAACAAAAATAAAATAAAATAAAGCAGGTCAAATACAAAGTCTTACCCCAGACCTACTGGTATGGTTTGGCTCTGCATCCCCACCCAAATCTCATATCAAATTATAATCCCCACGTGTCAAAGGAGGGACCTGTAATCCCTACATGTTTAGGGAGGGAGATGATTGGATTATGGGGTGGTTACCCCCATGCTGTTCTCATGATAGTGAGTTCTCAAAGATTTGATGGTTTTATAAGGGGCTCTTGCCTCTTCTCTTCACTCTTCTCTCTCCTGAAGCCATGTGAAGAAAGTCCTTGCTTCCTCTTCCCCTTCTGCCATGACTATAAGTTTCCTGACACCTCCCCAGCCATGCAGGACTGTGAGTCAATGAAACTTCTTTCCTTTATAAATTACCTAGTCTCAGGTATTTCGTTATAGCAGTGTGAAAACCAACTGATATAGTAAATTGGTACCAGAGATAGTGGGACACTGCTATAAAGATACTTGAAAATGTGGAAGCAACTTTGGAAATGGGTAACAGGCAGTGGTTGGAATGATTTGGAGGGCTGAGAAGAAAACAGAAAGATGTAGGAAAGTTTGGAACTTTAAAGAGACTTACTGGATGGTTTTTACCAAAATGCTGATAGTGATATGGACAACAAAGTCCAGGCTGAGGTAGTCTCAAATGAGATGAAGAACTTACTGAGAACTGGAACAAATGTCGCTCTTGCTCTGCTTTAGCAAAGAGACTGGCAGCATTTTGCCCCTGCCACAGAGATCTGTGGAACTTTGAACTTGAGAGAGATGATCTGAAATTGGAATATTTAAAAGGGAAGAAGAGCATAAGAGTTTGGAAAATTTGCAACCGGATAATGTGATAGGAAATAAAAACCCATTTTCTGGGAAGAAATTCAAGCCACCTACAGAAAATTGCATAGACAACAGGGAACCAAATGTTAATCTCCAAAACAATTGTGAAAATGTTTCTAGGGCATTTCAGACAACTTGGCAGCCTTTCCCATCATCGCAGGCCTGGAGGCCTAGAAGAGAAAAATGGTTTCAAGGGTGTGGTCCAGGGCTCCACTGCTCTGTGCAGCCTCCAGACTTGGTGCCTTGCATGCCAGCGGTGGCTAAGAGGTGCTGAGTTATAGCTTGGGCCTTTGCTTCAGAGGGTGCAAGTCCCAAGCCTTGGCAGCTTACACATGGTATTGGGCCTGTGGGTGCAAAGATGTAAAGAACTAAGGTTTGGAAACTTCTACCTAGATTTCAGGGGATGTATGGAAATGCCTGAACATTGAGGCAGAAGTCTGTTGCATGGGCAGAACTTTTATGGAGAACCTCCTGACTGGCAAGTGTTCAATGTTAAATTGTCTGGATATTGTGTCAATTTTGCTTTAATTCAAGAATTATTGTCATTTTATATAATAATTTTTTGTTTATTATAATACTAAGCTGACCATTATTTTCTTTCAGTACTTTAAAGATAACTTTTAGTCACATTGCTGTATTTCAAATTCTCAATTAAAATTTTTATTTAAAATAATAAATAAAATAAGGAGGCAAAAAGAAAGTTATATAGGAAAGGAGAGTTGTGAAGTCAGCTATGCCTCTGTAGTCTATAACTTCTTTAAAATAATTTTTTTTTACCTCTGGTTGCTTTTAAGATTTTTTTATTCCTTTTATTTTTCATTTTCAACATGGTATGACTAGGTATAAATATATTTTTATTTCTCTAAAATTCTCAATTAAAATTTTTATTTAAAATAGTAAATAAAATAAGGAGGCAAAAAGAAAGTTATATAGGAAAGGATAGTTGTGAAGTCAGCTATGCCTCTGTAGTCTATAACTTCTTTAAAATAATTTTTTTTTTACCTCTGGTTGCTTTTAAGATTTTTTTTATTCCTTTTATTTTTCATTTTCAACATGGTATGACTAGGTATAAATATATTTTTATTTCTCTAATGTGGGATTCCTTCATATTCTTGAATTCAAGGATAGAAGTTTCCATCAGTTCTGAAAAACTTTATTCTTTCAAATTTTGCTCTAAACGATTCTCTTCTATCTTCTCCTCTTGGCATTCCAATTAAAATTATGATAGGCAATTTCTCATTTTGTCCTCAAAATCTATTATTTTTTTCTATAGTTTTGATTGTTTTTTACTCTCATTATTGCATTTAAAAAATTTATACTTACCTAACCCACTGTTGACTACTTCTGTCTTTCACAGTGTATAGTCTGGTATTGATCTCATTCTTCTTAGAATGTTGTTTTTCAGTTTTCATATATCTGCTACTGAAAATTTCATATATATATTACAGATAATTTTAATGTATTATTTTCTAGCCTTGAACATAATAATAACAGTGGATTTTTCCACTGTTAATTTCTAATAACATACATGTACTAATATTTCTAAACAATAAAGTCCATGCATATGTTTGTCTAATTTTCTGCTTATTCTTTTTCACATAGTCTTGTTCCCTTGTTAAATAGTTACATTTAGCTAGCTTATTGTGTTTGAAAAATTATTTGTAGAAATAACTTTGACTCAATATAATATTGAAGCAGTATCATTCACCTGGGGTAATAACCAAGGTTTGTTGACTCATGCCAAGGAAATCAAGGAAATGGACACATGTGGAGTAAAAGAGTGGAGGTTTAATAGGTAAAAGAAAGAGAAAAGAGAATAGCTCTCTCTCCTGCAGAGAGAGAGGGGCTCCCAAGTGGGTCTTCCAGTCCCCTGGTGAAGTGCACGGGGCTTTATAGACTGGCTTAAGGAAGTCATGTCTGATTTACATACAGTCCAAAGATTAATTGGACGAGGTGTGACATTCACATAGCATGCAAAGAAGCTGGCCACTCCACCCTAATCTTTTATTATGCAAATGGGTTTTCTAACTGGCCCGTGCCATGTTGTCTGCTCCTAATTGTACAAATGGTTGATAAAGAAAAGGGAAGATAGAGCCACCATGTTGAACATCCCTAACCCCTAGGTAGCCGTTTCCAATTGTCACAGCTACCAGCATTCACCCATGCAAACTTCCATCTTGTTTATCTATGTCTGCAGCTTGATTTTACAGGCTGCTTTTTGTTAAAAAAGAAATGATTTTGAGCTGTTTTTTGTTAAAAAGGGAAACCTTAGCAAGAACTTCCTACTCTCACTGTCTGCCTAAATAATTTCTTTTTAACTTCTAACTTCCCTCTCAGGAGTGGTAACCTTAACTGCTGTTAGAGTATGTTGGATTAATACTCTTTCTGGCTACTTCCTGCTGACATTGAACATTGTGTAGCATCTGGGACTCCTCCTGAGGTTGAGCTAAGGTTCCTTGGAAGAAAGGTGTAGCCATGTGTGGTTCTGTCTGCAGCACTATTTGAAATTGATTGATTCTAGGCAAGAAGAGACAAATTTTAGTTTGAATATGAGCATTAAGATTACAACAATTAGTGGGAGTACTGTAGGCCACAAGTGTGACAGTAGAATTTGATACCTCTTGGTTATTCTGATAGATTGTAATACTGGTTTGCCTACACCAGAGGTTCCTGTACTTTACCTTAAGCATTGATATAAAAGCAACATTTTTCTTTGAGAAAAACCTACATTTCTCACTTGATTTGTTATTAGGGAATAATCTTAGATGTAGGCCATCTTTTATAACTTGCTATGTAATTGCAAGAAATACATTATTGGATGGCTAGAGTAACTTTAGTGTTAACCTTGGCTAAATTATTCCTGCAATTATCAATCATTTCATGACTTCCACAGACCACCTATGAAATTCTTAAACTTTCTGGCTTCTCCTAAACATCCCTCTTTTTAAACAACCAGTTATTCTCTTTAGGACAATAATTTACCATACAAGATCCTTTATTAAATAAAATCTCTTCTCTTTATAACTTTTTTGCATAGCTAGGGTGTGACATATTACCAAACCCAATAAAAAGTCCTAGCAGACTTACTGATAGGAAAACCTTCATGGTTACTTCTTGTCATAACTATTATTCTTGCTATAAGGATAATAATTAAGCAAAATACTACAGCAATGGAAACTGTCCAATATTCCAGTTAGAAGGTGTTATCATGTATAACCCTACTGCAAATAGTAGAGTATAGCAATTCCCACAAGACTGGTGTAGACTATTTCCAGCTAAAATTTTACTTGCCAAGATATAGAATTTCCTTTTGGGGTCTTTGAAGTTCCTTGGTTTTATTTTTCCAATCAAAGGAATCTCCAGGTTATTGGCACCCTCTTTACTTTCATTACCTGGCAGGATTTGCAGGATAATTGCCCACAACCAGGATATTGATCCAGATTTTTACATTACTCCAGCCTTTTTGTTTCTTCAGAGCTACAGGAGATCACTACTTGATAGACAGGAATAGCAGGGTTAGTCTAAAATATAGCCAAAAACAATTTAAAAACAACCAGTGAGACTAGAACATAATGACAAATTTATGATAAGTTTGGGAGCATAATTTTTCTCTCTCCAGACCTCATTTGCAGTAAAAACAAATTATGATAGGACCGTGTTGTTTGTAGAATAAACTTTAGTCTTATACTTGGCCTGATTATTTGCATAAAGGGCAACAAGAACAATTATTTCTACATAGGCCTTTTGAATTGGTTTTGATGGAACTCTGCTCTACAAAGAATTTCAAATAAGAGTGTTTAAAGCCGAGCCTAGCCATGATTTTGTATCCTCAAACACCCTAAAGAATAAAATACCTCTTTAAGGTTCCAAAATAAATTTGGAGTTCCGGGACCTGTTAGAAGGTGACATTCTTTACTGACCACAGGTCAGGAACCCTGTACAGGGACTGAATAGGCAAGGGTATAAGACCAGTCTCTCCAAGGGGCTTTTATGGGCCCAGCAAGTCAAGCTTGATTCCTTAAAGGGAAACACACCCTTCCAGCCAAAGCCTTGGTAAAACACCAGTTCTTCCAATTGTGTCCTGTTGCAAGAGAAAATGGATTCTTATTGCACTGATGCAAATAACTATATTGCCATAAGTAAAGAATATTCACAAATAGTTTCCAAAGTTTAGTGAACCAGGCAGTAAGAAACAAATATGTTTCAAATTTTGTTTACAGATGTATACTTAATTGTTAAAAGCTATAGATAGCTTAAAAGGAAGATTCCCTTGACTTTGAAGAACAAAGCAAGGATTAGCAACATTTCAAGAAAGAAGTTAAAATAAAAAGATTACTTCAGATTTCTATTAGTGTAGTTCATGCAGTTAACTCCTATTTGACATTCATGAACATTGCAGCTCTTCATGAGTACTGTATGCTTTTTCACTATTCCAATGTTACAATCTTCAAAGCTATTAGAGACCTATATTTGAGAACAACTGTTAAAGTCTTATAGCATGACTCTAAACTATCTTTTGAGAAGCAACAAAGCAAGACAACAATTGTCTGCAAATGACAAAATTTCCATGGTAGTTAGAGTTAAAAACGTTACAAAGAGATTTCATTATTTCTGTGGTTTATAATAACTTCAAGCTTAGTTACAATTAATAGCATATACTTAGACATTAGAATTGGAGACATCCCACACAATTTTGGAACATATATTAATATTTTTCACTAAAATAAAACCTGAAGAATATTAAACATCATTTTGGCAATTTCATGTAACTAAACATGTTAAATAATCCTGTTTACCTCTCTTTTCTGGATATTCCAGGGTCCCTTCTGGAGCCTCTGAAAAGCCAATTGTCTGGAAAGACCATTTTAAAACTGAGGTTTGATTTCCAGATTACCATAAATTACTTATTTTGCCAAAATAATGACTCAAAATTTTAAAAAGGCAAAAACCTTTCTTTAGCCTTTACTATTATATATGAAAATCTTATTCAAAGCCAAATTTTACCCTTGCATTATTTTATTAATGTTAACCCAAATTATTTAGTGAAACCTCATTGACAATTCCATCTAATTTTAACCAGTTTGACCATGAGGTGAATTTTTTACTGTGCTTTTATAACTTTTGCTCAGGGGCAGACTAGTATCTTATGACAACTTTGCTGTGCTTTTATTTCAGTGCTCAATTTATGAAAAGACCATATAATATGCTTTCAAATTTATTTAATATTTACACATGGGATTTTTACAAGAATAATTTTTACAATTGTTCCACAACTTGCTTAAACCTTCAGATTTATCTTATCTAATTTAAGACAATCCTTTATCCCTAAGCAAAACTTACACTTCCATGCCTTCTTATACTCTTTTACTAAAAACACATTTTACTGTTCCTACATACCTTGCACATAAATCCATTTTTAGTAGTTTAAATTACATGTTATAATGGTAACTTTTAGCAATTTTTAACTTTAATGTGAAACCTAGTAAGTTGTTTTGATTATGCACTAGATACAAATAAAGTCTGACTTTTGCCAGCATACTTACAGGCATGGTTAATTTCATATATCCCCAGACCTTACCAAGTTATAAAGCAGGCAGTTTACAACATTGAAACGTTTAGCAAACCTAGTATCTGACTTGCATGATTTATACCACCAATTTGTATTTTTATGACACTTGTGTTTTACCAATAATTCTTAAGACTGTTTTTATTTCTTAACAATTAAAGACACATGAACTATAAGGCATTATAACTTTTATCTTTTCTTTAAAAATATTTTATTTAAGTGCTTATTTTTCTTTAGGCCAATCAACTAGAGCTTTTTAAATAGACATTACACACCACACATATGTAGCTACGCAGACAGACAGAAGATTCAGCACTTGTACGATTTTTCATTTGCCAGTTTTCTTAATTGAACTACTGGCTTCAGGGTGGAGCCCTTGGAGGAACAGGGCCAGGAAAGGCTCTAGAAGCATGCATTTCTAGAGCCTAGTCACAGCTGAAGGCAAAGACAGATTCCAAAAATTAAGGGTGTCATTTTATAGTGTATCCTGGATCCCTCACAGGAAGGAAATACTATGGGAGAAGATGGCAAAGTGCTTCATCTGTGCGTTTCATTGCAAGGCAACCCAACGGCAACTAGCCCATTTTGTAATTAACCCATCCCCCATAGGAGTCTCATCTCTCGGTGGGCAGGGGATAGATCTGTTTCCATATCTTCCGGGTGGCCTAGAGCATGCTTCTTTTACTCAGCTGTGCAGAGTCAAGTATCCCTCCATAATTACTATTAGCCATCCCTTAAAGTCTATTTCCTACCTAGTTATTACACAACAAAACTCTCTCATAATGAGAAGTAATTGCTGATACCCCCAAAACTCAAAACTGTCAGATAATACAATGCAAGACAGAACAGAGCCTTTGGTTTTGAGACGGATCTATCCATTTTTAATTTCTGGGGTTTCATGAGGAAAACAGAGGTTTTCTCCAAAACGGGGTGTGTGGTGCCTCCTCTGCTTTTCCCAAGTAGTCCCAGGCTACCAGAAGTTATCTTAGGACCTCTCGTGTGTGCATTAAGAGGGGCAAGATAAGAAATGGATAAATCTAATTCCATTTACTGAGAAGAAAAAAAAACAACTTTTTTTTTCCCCAGAAAAACAAGACCCAAGAAGCGAAAAAAACATAAAGGCCTTTAAATATACCTATAGCTTGGATAGCAACTTTTAATTAAGCTGAGCATTCTTTAAGAAAATCCTTTTGGCTTGGTGTGGTGGCCCACACCTGTAATCCCAGCACTTTGGGAGGCTGAGGCAGGTGGATCACCTGAGGTCAGGAGTTTGAGGCCAGCTTGGCCAACATGGTAAAACCCCATCTCTACTAAAAATACAAAAATTAGCTGGGTGTGGTGGTGTGCACCTGTAAGCCTAGCTACTAATCCTACTACTGAGGCAGAAGAGTTGTCTGAACCTGGGAGGTGGAGGTTTCAGTGAGCCACGATCACATCACTGAACTCTACCTTGGGTGACAGAGCTAGACTCCATTTCAAAAAGGAAAAGAAAATCCTTTTAAAACCCTTGTTACTCGACTTTAGCCATGCCAAGCAGTTAGGATTTTCAGTGTTTTAACTTTACCAAAAGTAACCTCATAGTAACCAACAAGCCTCAATTAGGTTATGACTTAGCTGCAAGTGTATGAGGTATTTTCAAAGGGGTGGTAAGTCACAAAATTGCGATTGAGACCGTGAAAGAGATCTGACCCAACCAACTCCACTTGCTTCCAGCCCCCAAGCTGTCTTTACCTATCCCTGAGCATAGGCTGAACTAACTCTGGGAATAGCTTGGTTTACAGTTTCTAGCCCAAAATAAAGAACATAGCAGCCCCTTGGGAAGGGGAAAATAAAATTCCCTCTTGCCTGGGGACACACGAAGAAACTATTATAGCCCTGCTAAAGTGTTTACCCTTAGAGATTATCTCCAGTTAACTTCTGGACTTAAAATCCCCTTGCTATTTTAGGTACCATTTTAATTGGAGGTAGAATAGATATGTCAAAACAATGTAGGGACTGAATGGCAGTTTTCCTGCTGATGGGACAGTATTGAGACTAAAATTTGGTTTTCGGAGGACGTTTTCCTCCTCATTGTTGAAGGCAGAATTTATCCGTTTACAGAAGCAGCATAAATCCTGGTCTCTAGTAAAGGGGCACAAAAAGGGAGGAGAATTGGGAAGGTAGAGTCCGTAAAGGGACAAAAATGTGCCCCATGGAGAGGATTTCTACTCCAGTAGGTGGCGATGTTGACCTTGAAATGCCTTGTGCTCTCCAGCCAAGGGCAGAGAGTGACCTTGAAATGCCATATGTTCTACAGACCAAGAGCAGAGACACTCACTGTGGGTGTGCAGGGGGAGACCCTCTGTTCCTCGAAAATGACAAAAACGGCATTTCCTTGAGTTATATCCCCAGTTACTATGACATTTCCTGATCTTGCCTAACGTAATTATTTCCCTGACCTGAACTGTAAAAATTCCAACAGCGTTGTATACAGAGACAGGATAGAAGACATGGCAATTGTGGACCAGAAAGAAGGAAATTACCATTGGAAAAGCTGGAAATCCTGTTGCCAATGCCTAATTGGGCAGTTGTAGGCCAGAAATCCTGTTATTTCAGGACCTCTTCCAGCCCCACATGATGGCGAGGTCCTCTGTGAAAGAAAACTGGTTCAAAACATGGCCAACATGCCCAGCAATACATGGATAGTGGGGGATTCTCTGTGTTCTCCCCAGCAAGCCTATACTCCAAGTCTTGTAAGGCTGGCAGCCATGCTAATCATTTTTTAAATGGCTACTGTGGGCCCAGTATTTTGGTTTGATTTGATTTTAAAATGAAGGCCGAGAACCTCTAAGTGAAAAGACAGAGTTGAGGTCCACACCTGTTTCAGTAATATATATATACTCACGGTTTCAATAAATATACCTGGCATTCTAGCCCCCCACAATGAAGTTGCATTATTCATCTGGGGTAATACCCAAGGTTCATTGCCTCATGCCAAGGAAATCAAGGATATGAACAGATGTGGAGTGATGTTAAGAGCAGACGTTGAATAGGTACAAGGAATAGAAAAGAGAATAGCTCTCTGTCCTGCAGAGAGAGAGGGCCTCCCTAGTGGGTCTTCCAGTCCCATGGTGAAGTGCACGAGCTTTTATAGAATGGCTTGAGGAGGTGGTGTCTTATTTAGTCAGGGCCCAAAGATTGGTTGTACCTGGTATGATGTTTACATACCAAACAAAGAAGCTGGCCACCCACCCTAATCTCTTATTATGCAAACGGGTTTTCTTCCTGGCCAGTGCCATGTTGTCTGCTCCTAGCTGCACGCAGGGTTGACAAAGAAAAGGGAAAATGAAGCCGCCATGTTGAACATACCTAGCCGGCAGGTAGCCTTCTCCTACTGTCACAGCTGCTAGCATTCACTCTAGGTTGCTTATCTATGTCTGCAGCTCTATTTTACAGACTGCTTTTTGTTAGAAAAGAAATATTTGGGGGCTGCTTTTTATTAAAAGGGAAACCTTATCAAGGACTTTCTTACCCTATCTGCCTAAATAATTTCCTTTTAACTCCCATATCACTATCTTTCTGCACATATGATTTTTTTTTTCCCTATGAGGCATTCCAGAAATGCTTGTGGTCAGGGACCATCTTAACCCAAGTTCAAGGACTGTGGATTTTTGGAACTTTCACATGACTAAATCTGAACTGAAAATTCCTCTGAAGGTTGGTTTACTTCCAATTCATTCTTAAGCTAGGAGTTGACTCTTCAGGATCTCAGCCCAAAGTGGATGGTATGGTGGGGAATTAGCAGGATTCCTATTCCTAGTGGACTATGGACACCCCGTTTTATCTGTTTAGCCTTGCAAGGCTACCAAATATAATATTTCAGGCCTTTAGTCATTCTTTGTGGATTGGCATATTATCCTGGCTCAACAAGAATCCTTAATGCTGGTTGCACCTTTCAAGGTCTTCCTCTCCCAAATCTTAGTCTTGTAATTCTTCATTATTTCTCACTCTTTTCCCATTTACCTTAGGTGGAATAATTACATATAAATAATCTGGTCTTCCCTAATTAGTGGGTGAAATAGATTGGGTAAGAGGTACTGAGATGGCTGCATGTCTGTAATCCTTGACATAATTCGCTCTTACTAATTTTTTTCAGAGAAGCGAATTATCTAAGATCATGCAGAGGGTTAGTAATAACATCAGGGCGAAAACTCAGGTCTCCAAATTGCCTGTCTGAATGTTTCTTCTATAGTTGAGAGAGTAGCTCTGTTACATTTTAGATGGTCAATGAATATTTATGGAATTAAAGAATATATTAATGTCATGTACTCTCACATAAAATTTCATAATTTGAACAAAGTTAAATTTTATTGATTGATACCATTCACATGTTTCCTAAAAAAACAACATGGAATTCACTTCTGGATGGCACTCACTTGTTTTTTTCCTTAGGGAAAACAGCCAGCAGGTTTGATTTATGCAATTTTAGATAGCTTCATATCTTATTCTGCTTTTAATTTACGGTGCCAAAAGTGATATAATTATCTCTTATCTTCTTCATGTTAAAGCCCAGAGGAGAGTTTCCTTAAATGCAAATACAGTTATTATCCAAGTCTTGACTTCCAGCAAAGGACTAGATGCTATACAGAAGACAATTTTTAAATTAGCCTTGCATATGTGCATATGAGCTGAAACCAACCTCAATGCCACATTTTACTCTTCACAAAGAAGTTACATGTAAAATTTTCTGAGGAAAGAACATTCCTGAATCATTTCATTGTTAGAGGTAAGTCAATTTCTTCTAATCACAAGGACTACCTCCTTCTGCTTAGAATTTAGAAAGCTGAGAAAGCTGTCATTTCCACACTAACAAGAAGAAAAAAGCAGCACCGAATATAAAATCATTAATTTTATTGAACCCATCAGAGATCTGAGGTTACAGAATAACTGAGGCTAAGATCTTGGAAAGATAGGCACTTCTAAGGTAAAATGTAGCACAGCCATTGTCTCACCTGTGGCAGAGCACAGGAGGAAGACAGGTTGTTATATAAATGGCTAAAAAGATTTCATCTAAAATATTTAACAATTTGCTAAATGTCAATGTGGGCTAGCATGAGACTACAGATTTTCCAAGAGTGCAAACAACAAAAGAAGACTGCATACACGTGAAGGTTCTTCTCCAGGGACTTTACTGGTGCTGAAGAGAAAGATTGTGAGGTAGGCTGATTATCAGAGAAAATATCCCTCAGTTTAAAATAATGTCATTCATCACATCAACAGAGTAAAGAAGCAAAACAATGTGATTATCTCAATAAATGCAGAAAAAGATTTGACAGATTTCAACATCCATTTACATTAAAAACTCTCAGAAAAGTAGAGAAAGGAACTTCCTGTATTTGATAAAGGATATCTTTTAAAAACCCTACAAATAGTAAAATATGTAATGACGCAAACCTGAATACTTTCTTCACAATTTCAGGAAAAAAGCAAAACATTCTTATCAGTCCTATTGAACATTGTATTTCAGGTCCCAGACAATGCAATAAGACAAATACCTACATAGATGCATGAATATATACTTATATTCATATGCACATGCATACATAAATGGCATACAAAGTGGATATGAAGAAATAAAATTATATCTACTTGCAAATGCCATGATTTTCTACATTGGAAACCCAATGGAATCTAAATTGTTCATCATGAGTATGTAGAAATACAATTGATAGGTCAATTTAAAAAATCAACTGTATTTCTACATACTCATGATGAATAACTGGAAATTTAATTAAAAAAATATTATTTAAAAAGTTGCTCTATAGTGGAGAAACCTGGCAAATATTACTACTGCCAAATGATCAAGGTTAACCTTAATATTATAAATCATATTGATAAAGTATATTTTTCATATAATGTGATGAAAATGCATTTTATCTTTGTGGTCTTCCTTCCAAACTTTAACTCCATTCTAATCATGAAAAAAATTAGACAAAATTCCAATTGAGGAAAAAATGTATAAATTGCCTGACCAGCACTCTTCAAAACTGCCAAGGTCACAAAAACAAGAAAAGTCTGAGGAACTGTCACAGACCAGATTAGCCTAAGGAGACATGACATATAAATGTAATATGGTACTCTGGATAGGATCCTGGAACAAAAAAGATGACATTAACAAAATACTAATACAATGTGACATTTTATCTATATTAGCACAACAATGTTGGTTCCTTAGTTTTTAACAATTGGGGAAATGGTGAATGATATACAGTAACTGTATTTTATT
The DNA here is from genome assembly GCF_049354715.1 of Callithrix jacchus. Classification (NCBI taxonomy): domain Eukaryota; kingdom Metazoa; phylum Chordata; class Mammalia; order Primates; family Cebidae; genus Callithrix; species Callithrix jacchus. The sequence continues at coordinate 27,701,132 of NC_133524.1, forward strand.
TGAAATTTTTCTGTAAAGCTTATGAAATATAACATTTAAATTTGCACCAAAAACATGAAACAGATAGTAATCAAATAACTTGTTGATGGAGGGATATATTATGTTTAGGGATTGGAAGACTCTTGTTAAAACAGCAATTTTAACAAAACTGATGTATACATTCAGCTCAAGTTCAATCAAAATCCCAGCAAGAATTGTCCTAGAAATGAAGGAATCGACTCTAAACTTAGGTCAAAATGCAAAGGAGTTAGAAGAGCAAAAGGGCATTTTTATTTAAAGGAACAAAGTTGAAGGATACATTTTACCAGATTCCAATAATTATTATGAAGTAACAATAATCAAGGCAATGTGGTATTAGTGAAAGGGCAGGCAGGAACAGAAGAGACATTGGTAATGTAGACCCACACGTATTTGGTCAATTGTGGTTTTTTATTGTATATGTTTAAGGTAATCAACATTGTTTTGATATACATAACATAGAAAAATGATTACCACAGTCAAGCAAATAAACATCCATCCCTTCGTATACTTACTTTTTTTGTGGTAAGAGCACCTGAATTCTACTCTCTTGGAAAATTTCTAGTATGGGATATAATATTATGAAGTGTAGTCATCATATTGTACATTCAATCTGTAGATTTATTCATCCTACATACCTGCAATCTTGTATTCTTTGACTAACAGCTCCCCACTTCCTTATCTTCCCTGCCTTGGTAACCACATTCAACTGTTTTTATGTATCCAACATTTTTTAGATTCCACATATGAATAATATTATGTGGTATTTTTGTTTCTGTGTCTGGTCTATTTCACTTTACATAACTTTCTCCAGGTTCATTCATGTTGTCACAAATGGCAGGATTTCCTTTGTTTTTAAAGCTGAGTTGTATTTCATTGTATATATACCACAATTTATTGATCTATTAAACCACTGACTGACACATTGTTTCCATATCTTGGCTACTGTGAATAATGCTGCCATAAACTTGGAAGTGCAGCTGTCTCTTTGCAGTAGTGATTTCATCTTCTTTGGGTATATACCCAGAAGAGAGATTGCTGGATGATATGGTAATTCTACTTTTAGGTTTTTGAGGAACTTCCATACTGTTTTCCATAATGACTGTACCAATTCACATTCCTAACAAGCACAAGAACTCCCTTTTCTCCACATCCTTGTCAATACTTTTTATCTCCATCAATTGATTTTTAAGAAAATGAAAAGTAAATCAATGGACAAGGAATGGTATTTTCAATAAACGTTCCTGTAACAATTAGATATCCATAAAGAAACTATGAATCTCACTCACAACTCATAAACTACACAAAAACTAAGTCAACTTGAATCAGAGGCCTAAATGTAAACCTGAGACCATAAAACTCCTAGAACAATCATACGAACACATCTTTTTGAACTTAAGGTCAGCAAAAACTTTTTAAATACAACACTAAAAGAGCTCATTCATCAAAAAAAGGTGTATGATACATATATACACACATATATATTACATATATACACATATATAGATATATATCCATACATATATCATACATACGATAGATTTACATATATATACACACAGGATATATTGCGCGTGTGTGTATATCTATACATACATATGTGTAAATCTTCTGCTCTTCTAATAACATTATTAACGGAATAAAGAGAAAACCAGAGATTGGAGTAAATATTTTTAAAGCATATATCTGGTAAAAAAATGAATTGCATCTAGGATACATACAGAAATCTCAAAACTCAATAATAAAATAATTATATGAAAACAATTTCTAACCAAGATGGGCAAAAGATTAAACGAATACTTCAGTGAGGAAGAGATAGGTCTGACATTAAGGACAAGAAAAGGAAATGCCCAACATCATCACACTACCATGAGATACCACTACACACTGATTAGAATGCTAAAACAAAAATAAGAGCAAAAATTCAATAGAACATCCAAATGAACAAATAACCTGACAATTTCACAGACTAGGAAGGATGTTGAGCATCTGGAATTTTTATACATTGCTTCTTACCACGCAAACTGGACCTTTCTTTCAATGTCAAATATATAATTTACCCAAAGGTAAAAACCTTATCTTCACACAAGAATCTGTACAGGAGCGTTTATGGTAGATTTATTCATAATTGCTTAAAACTGGAAGCAAACCAAATGGCCTTCAGTGGGAAAATGGGTAAACAATATGTGATAGAAGTATCACAGATATTTACATAACCTGTAATACTTAGCACCTGTGATACTTAGCAATAAAAGTAAACTAATACATTCTTACCTGGTAGAAGAGATACTATGATCACAAAAGGGGTTTTGCTAGGGCGAGGCTTGTCTATTACACTGGTGATGTGCTGAACCTGAGATTCTTACCAAGAAACTCAAAGGCATAATTTTTGCTAGTGGGTAAGATAAAAACAGCAACAACAAAAATAAACCAATGAACATAACAACATGAATTAATCACAACACATTATGTTAAGTATAGGAAGCTAGACTCAAAGGGCCATAGAATGTATGATTCCATTTATCTGACAATCTGGACAAAAAACAGATCAGTGATTACCAAAGACCAGAGGTAAAGGTAAGGGATTAACTAAAGGGGCATGGAGTGATGGGTGCTGGAAACTGATCTATATCATGACTGTGGTAGTGGCTACACAACTGTATACTTTTGTCAAAACTAAAAGAACTGTTCTCTGAAAAGAATAAACTTTTCTAAACATAAATGTATCTTAATAAACATGATCAAATAAAAGAATACATTTTTAAGCATAAGGCAAATGTTAAATGTCACTGTTTTCTGTCTTCATCTTTGATCAGAGATCAGTTTTTGTCCTGAAAATAAGATAATAAAATAATTTCTGTCTGAAGCTGAGGTTTGCCTCAATTTTCTCCATTACTATGTTCCCAAATCCCCCTTTTCCATAAAATGACTCATTTCTCCAATCCTGCTGCCCAGGCCGTTACATGATATAACTATCCACCTGCCTAAATTGCTGGTCTGAATTCCAGAACTCATCACAGCTGCACTTCTTGTCATGGTTTCCATCAACTTGCCTACTTTTAGCTTTTGATTCCTCTAAGTTACTTGCACTCTATAAAAAGTAGTTTGTGAATGATTAATGAATAACCATTTTTCATCAACATTCAATTTCGGTTTAAATCAGTAGAAGTATTTACTGTATGAAAGAAGCACTCTGCCAGGAATTAGACAAGTAATGATGAACAGGAGATATACTATTACTGGATATATCTCCTGCCTCCTCAGAACTTAAGAGGCTTATGGTAGACAGTACATCTTCAATTACAACCTAATATGAACTTTGGGTTGATATATGAGACCATGGAAAGGCCATGTGACAGGTTTAGTTGAGTCAGCCAAGCCTTTCTAACTTGATTTATAAGTTTGGTAATGGAGGGTGGGTAGGAATCAACCTAGGAGGTGAAGATAGGAGAGAGGAATAGTATTTCTGACATAAAGAGCACAGTCTGTAGAGGCCCCAAACTAAGACAGCAAGGGAGTTCAATCACCTGAAAGGGTTCCTTAAAACAGAGACATATGGTCAGATGGTTGCTGAGAAATGAAACTGGATATACAGACAGGGATCAAGACATGAAAAGCCTAATATATTGTATTAAAAGGTTTTGTCTTTCCTATTCCTGCACAGATACAATTATGACATATTACACTTTTTATGTACAGTAATTTAATGTGCATAATAACTTGGGAAACTAAAATGGTTCCCTATCAGGGTAGACCTTCAAATTAATCTTTCAGGGACTCTCAAAGTCTTGGTCCCTCTACATTCTCTTTTCTGCTCTCATCTCCTAAATACACCTTATATTTTACAGTATTAATTATCCCTCTTCCCTATCCATCTTCACCCACACCAGATAGTCTTACAAACAACTGGTTGATCATAGAATCTGCATTGATAAGCACTAAATCATTAATCTAAATGCCATTGTCATTTGTCCTATTACTACAATTGTGTTGCTACTTTTGTTACTGTTTTGTTTCCCATTGAAAATCCTGACTTACTGTTACAGCTATGTGTATTTAATCTATGAAAGGCAGAGAGCAAAATAAATTGCAATAAAGTTAGATTACTGCATAGTTCACAATAAAGACATATTTTATATAGTAATTATTTTTATTTGTAAAATAAACTACAGAAAAAGGAGAAGGAGTTCCTAAACTAAATCAACCACAAAGTCTTCCCTGCCCCTGGACTTCCCATTACCAAAATAGTCCCTATTTATTTAAAAGATTTGTGTTTAGTGGTGTTACTTGTAGCCAAAGTCTTTCCAGTATAAATATGTAAGTACGCATTTCTCTCATAAAGCTATTCTCTGCAAGTCATAATCATCAGAGACCTTGACATTTCAGTCAATATAATAAACAAAAGCTTTGGTGACTTTTTATATAAAAAAGAATCACATAATAGACAGCAGACAGAGAAGGTCAGTTTTAATTATGGTGCCTGAATTGTCTGTCATGTCTTATGTAAGTTTTGTTTCACAAATAATATTGAGTCAGAGAAAAATTAAATTTGGTGGGTGGTGAGGATTTTCAAACTAATTGACTTTATTGTGCTATTTATATTCCAATATTTAAACCTGGCAGATACTAAGCATGATGCTTTTATTAATTGCTAATAACAATATTGGAAAATGTACTAAAAGTGTTGCTATTGTTATTATTATTCATAATGATATAAATGAGTTAGCAGTGTTAAGAGAATGATTCACTCATTTATTATCATTACTCAACAGAAATATATAGAGTCCACCATTTGCCATGTGATAAGTACTGAGAATTTAAAGATAAGCAAGACAAAATTCATAAATTCATCAACTCAATCTGTAGTAAGATTAAGAGACAGGTATGTCAGGAAAACAATAGATAAGAAATAAATGAATTTGGTGGAAAAAATTGTTTCAAAAGTCTCCAGGAAGCAAGCAGGAGTAGTATTGAACTGTTTGTTGGTATACATGCCAATAGTCAGTCTAGGGTGAAAATAAAAACAATAAATGTACAGTTATCATTACCTCCCTTGTGAATCAGCTAATCTACAGTTGACATGTTGAACTAACAGGAGCCTTTCAACTTTGCTAAATGCATTACAAGATTTTGACATTTGATAGATACTATTGTTGCAAAATAACACTTTAATTTATATGGCAGGATGCAGAAAAATTATTTTCCAAATAAAAAAAGATGATTATGAATATGATCCAGAGACTTAAAACGATGCTGAAAAGGACAGCCAAAATGGGATTTTGAGATGATTCCCTTTTATCAATATACTTTTCTATCTGTTTCTCTTGTGCCACCTGCAGGGGTGTTGACAGAACTAATTCCAAGAGGGCATGGGTGCTAAAAATTGGCATTTCTGCCTTTTTATAAATACCTTACATGAAAAGAGAATTTTCTTCCTGTTCAATGCTAACGGCAAATATTTTTCTCCTTTGTAAAATATACATAAAGGAATTTTGATCATATTTTGGTTATTATTAGAATACCTACATTTCATGGATATTTTTCTATAATTTTGGTATACTTTTCTATAATTTTGGTCAAATTATTAACGTCACAGACAAATCAGTTGTCTGAGTAGTTGCCTTATAGACCTAGCATATTAAACAGTACCAAAAAGGGTTGCGATTCTACAAAGGAAAAAGGCATTTAATTGCAGTGCAGCTGTATGTTGTATTTGTCATCTGTTACACAAATGGGAGGGGGTGAGAACCCCAAAATATCCAGGACCTATTATTTATTCTTAATCATCATAATCACCATTGATAATTATTCATCGGCTCCTTACACATATTCTCCATCCTTTTGGACTTAGGAAACGGCATTACTAAATATGTCATGTTTGTTCTCGAGTATTGGCTAAAATTGTATGGTTTAAGAGAAAATTTGAAGAGAATATAGATCAGAAGATACATGTGCACATTTATTTTCTTTAGTGTTAAATAAATATTTATATTTAGGTTCATATGGAAAATCATTATCCTTGAGAATGCAAATGAGATTTTTCCCTGAGAAAAAGTATCCTCTGTTTTGATACAGTATAAACATATACTATAAGTTAAGCTACAATCATAATAGAGTAATAACATAGAAGAGTAGGTGGGGGAAATAAATTATACTATGCTGCATCATGTATCTCCATTTTAAAAAATCGAATGACCTTGGAAAAATGATAATGTGGTGCAATATTGGGGGAGTTTTCTATAAATGGACTCCTGAAAAGAGCATAAGGTAATTTATGACAATTGGAAATGAATGCCTTTGTCCCATAATATAATCCACAAAATTCATATGCATCCAGAAGAGTTTTTTCACAAACCACATCGTGAATAGTGAAGCTTAATATTCGAGACAACTAAGCCAGTAAGCTGTGTCTGACAATAAACACATCATCATTGCTTAGTTTACTTTCAGTACCTGGTATCAATTAATACTGATTGTCTTTATCTTTTCTTTTGGTAAGATTGAAGATACCACAGCCCAACTGTTTCAAGGACTACTAAGATGGGAGTCAAAGGAAAGTGTGCCAGTTGCCTCAACTAATTGTAAATATATCTGCAAGTGATTGGATTCAAGTTTGACTCTTTCATAGATGATTGAGAAAGGACTTTTTTTTCTCTTTCAGGATGCTAAATTATTCCCTCAAGAAGGTGAACAGGCTCTTGTTAGCCTCAGTAGACACGAGTTTAGTCATCTGTAAAATGAGACTGTTGAATCAGATCATCACTAAATACTCTTCCAGCTCTAAAATGTGATTTTACCTGGATGGTGAGATTTATCCCTGGAGCTTTTAACTCCATACTGTGCCATGTATCCAGGTTTATAAATATATTTCAGCTGGTATTAAATATGATAAATCTCCTACAGGGAGCTCAGAGCATTTCCACATACATAGTGTTCAATGGCAGTGCTGATGCAAATGATGATGGTAAGGAGTAAAACTCAATAATAAGAATACTCTGGGTCTCTAGTAATAAATTTAAAGATAGGGGAGATGTTAAAGTTAAAACAAAAGAAATAGGAGGGTAAATTAGCTCTATAATGTTACAAACATACTTAAAAACAAATTAGAGCATTTGAATTGAAATAACAGAACTAGTCCTAGGTTCTTATGTGAGGCAAGTTTAACTCTTGCCTGCTAGCTCTGCGACTTTCTTTCTTAGCTTTATGATTTCCACTCTATTCCTTCATGCCTGGAGATCTCTACATGCCTGAAATTTTTCCGTGATCTCTACCTTTCTCTAATATTACCGTCACCCTCCTTTTCCCAAATTAAGTTTAAAGAGACATCATAACACGTGAAAGTCTTAAAAAGAAGCTGAGCAATAAGTGCTTTACTCTCCCCATTTCAGCATCACTGTTGTTATTGCCTTCATGAATATGATTTGGAGGAAGCATTTTGAGACCTGAATGATTCTAAACACGATTAAGCAAGAAATAGGACAGACTATTCCATTCACATTGTCCAAAGGGCTCTAGGAATTAGTATACTTACACTAATATAGGATACAAATAAATCGGTGGTCCATCTCTAAACTACTATTGAAGCAAAATAAGCTATTGTTCAACAAAAGAGTATAATTGTATACCACAATAAACGTGATATTTTTTATAACTGATTGTGGCTGACTTTGCCTTTCACACACTTTAGTAAAATTTACAGCTTGAAAAACTTTTGTGACTCAATCTTTTGCCATTTTTCACCACTTTGTGAAACTGCCTTGAGTTTGATGAGCACTTTATTACTAAAGAAAGACAATTAACAAAATTATGGGTAGCAGACCTTTTTGAGGTGTCTTCCTTGTTTGATAGTCTTCACCACTCACGCGGATCACAGCATTTTAAGTTAATTTAATATGCCAAAAATTGATAATTAACACAATCTAACTGTCAAAATTAAGTGATTTAAACTGATTTGGTTGTGGTGTATATTTTGCAACTGAATGTTGAGCTCCATGAGAAAAAAAAAACAATACGTTTATATGTCTTTTTAAACGTGGCCTGGAAGATGAAAGTACTTAGTGAACCAAACGTTCAAAAGAGTTTTGGTCTCAGACCTCTTTAGACTCTTACAAATTACTGAGCAATCCAAAGTTTTTTTTTATTGTTGTTAATGTAATATTTATTAATATTTACTATATTAAAAATAGAACTCAAAAATTTTTAAATGGTAAATTCATTTATTCTAAAATTAAAATAAATATCTTGCATGTTAAAACATTACCTTGTGTAAATAATAAACATTTTCCAACGCAAAAAAATAATGAGAATAAGCACTATTTTATATTTGTAGAAATACCCTCAGTGTCTAGCTTAATAGTAAAACACTGGACTTATACTTGCTTCTGTATTCAATCTTACTGAGATAACACACACACCATACAGCCTCTGGAAAACTCCACTGTATACTTGTGAAAAACTGGGAGTGAAAAGAATAAACAATATTTTAAATTATTATGAAAACATTTTTGACCTTGTAAACCTTGAAAGGGTCTCAGTGACAGCAATCATTTCCTGGAACACATTTAAGAATTGCTATCTTGTAGGGACTTGGATGAATCTGGAAACCATCATTCTCGGCAAACTGACACAAGAACAGAATGCCAAACACTGTATGTTGTCACTCATAGGTGGGTGTTGAACAATGAGAACACGTGGACTCGGAGAGGAGCACCACCCACTGGGGGCAGTTGTTGGGGGTAGGGGAGAGACAGTGGGAGGTGGGGAGGGATGAGAAGGTGGGGAAGGATAACATGGGGAGAAATGCCAGATATAGTATGCACCTAAAGTAAAATAAATAAATGTTTTTTTAAAAAAGAATTGCTATCTTGACTTATTTAATTATATAGTTAGTCAATAATAATTTGTTGAACTGCTTTGGTGTGACAGATACAATAATAGTTACTAAAAATATATATATATAGCAAGTTGTGTCAGCAGTGTGCTATTGGGGAATGTTTTTACATATACATAATATGTAAAACATATATATACACACACATATAACATATGTATTTAGTTATATGCAAACATATATGTATGTGTATAACCAAAATAATGAGAAATAAGAGAATAATGGAATCTTAGGTATGAGAGTGAAACTTAGATATCAAGTCCAAACTTCTAACCATTAGATAATACAAAGGACTCTTTTAAAAGTTTAAGCAGAAGCTTCATTGATCAGTATCTTGTACACAGATTTTCTGACTCCTTGACTATTGCTCTGGCACATCTGTTCTTCAGGTTTCTGGGACAAACCAGGCATAAAATTAACAATCCAGTTGTAGGAGGGTGGGAAGATGTGTTCACCTACATACGTTGGTATACTAAATTTCCCCTCCTTGTCTCTCTTTCCCTGTTGTAAATACGAGGAATTATTCTATTTTATCGTGCCAGACTTAGATTGTGCTTCAGGAACATCAGTTACTGTTTTCAATATCTGAAAATTCTTTGACTTATTGTTTACGTGGTATCTGTTTGGCAATATTCCAACCCTCGCTAAGGTCAACTAGTCACTTCCTTGGCATCTGCTCCTGAATTACAGAATCTGCTACAGAAACTGGGGTTTAGCCCATAGTCATGCTAGAAAAGGATGTACAATCTCTACTTGTTGATTGCAGAATCCTATACATAAATTGATGAGATCAACTCATTAATTGTGTTATACAAATATTTGATATTCTTACTAATTTTTATGTATTTGTCATATAGATTTCTGAGAAAAAGATGTTAAAATTCTCCAGTGTGATTGTGGAATTGACCATTTCATTCATTCATTTATTCAGCTTTCATATGTTTTTATTCCATGTTATTAAGCATATACTGATATAGGGTTGTTTTTCTATCTTGGAAAAAAGCAGAAAGTAAACACGAATACATTCTTTTGGAGTTTTCCCTCTATTTGCTTAACTGCAATTTTAATAATCAGTTAGTTTTAATTTTAGTGATCAATCCTAGCTTTCAATTTTTATATGCTTTTCTACTGTTTCACATTAACATATTTTTTTTTTTTTTTTTTTTTTGAGACGGAGTTTCGCTCTTGTTACCCAGGCTGGAGTGCAATGGCATGATCTCACCTCACCACAACCTCCGCCTCCCGGGTTCAGGCAATTCTCCTGCCTCAGCCTCCCGAGTAGGTGGGACTACAGGCACGCGCCACCATGCGCAGCTAATTTGTTGTATTTTAGTAGAGACGAGGTTTCACCGTGTTGATCAGGATGGTATCGATCTCTTGACCTCGTAATCCACCCGCCTCGGCCTCCCAAAGTGCTGGGATTACAGGCGTGAGCCCCGGCGCCCGGCCTACATTAACATATTTTTGAGCTTCTTGTGTTGCAAGCTTAGTTTATGTCTAGTCTTACCTTTTTTCTAATTCATACACTTAGAACTACAACCTTTACAATTTAATAGTAAGCATTTCTTACTTCTTTGCTTATTATTGACTATAACATTACACATTTGCCTTCTTTTGTTTTTCTTCTTCTTGTAATAAATTATTCAATAAATATTTCAGAACAGATCTATTTGTAAGAAACTTTTTGAGATCTTGCATAACTCAAATTATTTGTGATTATCTTTCTTGGTGATAGTTTACCTAAGTATAAGATACTAATGCTGGACATGGTGGCTTGCGTCTGTAATTCTAGCACATTGGGAGGCTGAGGCAGGTGGTTCACCTGAGGTCAGGAATTCGAGACCAGCCTGGCCAACATAATGAAACCACCTCTCTACTAAAAATAGAAAAAGTTAGCTGGGCCTGGCAGGCACCTGTAATCCCAGCTACTAGGGAGGCGAAGGCAGGAGAATCGCTTGAACCCAGGAGGGGGATGTTGCAGTGAGCTGAGATCGTGCCATTGCACTTCAGCCTGGGCAACAAGAGCAAAACTCCATCTCAAAAAAAAAAAAAGATTCTAACATAAAAGTTATTCTTCTTCAGACTTTTGAAAACTTTGATCCATGTTATTTTAACATCCTGTATTAAGTTATTTTGTGCCTTGTTTGACATGTACTCCTTTATGGAGACAGTCTGTTTTCTTCTCTAGACTTTTTTATGAATTCTGTCTTTGTTCTTGTAAATTAAGTAAAACCTATAATTTCAGAAATTAAGTAAAATATAGGCTTGAGGCTTAGTTGTTATTTTTAAGCATTTATTATATTTACTTAGCTTATTCTTCAAGCAAGGAATTTTTTCAGTCTTAAGATACCTGCAAGATTTTTTTCTGCTAATTTGGCACCTCTAGTATTATTGCTTTAAAATTTTCCTTTTAAAAATCCATTTTGACTCATGGGTTTTCCTTAGAATCTTACCCTTTGTGCTTTATGCAATCATGTGAAACAATCAGATTATTATCTCTAATCAATAATTCTATTAACTGAATGACTTAGGGCTCTAATTCTGCTACTTGCTGATCTTGTTGACATTTTCCAGTAAAGAAGTATTCCTATTGTCTTTTCTAATTTTAGATTGTGAACCTCTATTCAGCAGGGATTTAACAGGGAGAACCCTTTGAGGTTCTGGTCAAAGTTATGTTTTTCTGAGGATTTTTGTATTTGCTACTCTTAGGTGCACCCAGGGTCATTAACAGTCCTGTACCGGTTTCTATTTTACATTTTTAGCTTCAGGGTATTCAGACAATGCAAGTAGTATAAATTGCAGAACCTTCATCAAAGCAAGGATGTGGTTCAAACATTAATGCATGTTCTTTTTTCATTCAATGTCCAACTTAATAAATATAAACTTTTCTTTTATCTCACTTTGCTTATTTCCCCCCTAACATTCCATTTAAGATATAGTATTTTCTTGGAAAACGTTTTCATGGGGTTCCATGCATGCCTTTACTTTGACTTTTATTCCCCTATGCTCATTACACCTAAGTCTTTTTGATTAATAAAACCAGAACATTATTTTAGGACAATCAAAGATTCTATATCCATTTATCACTGTGCCTGTCACTCATTTCCCCAGCATTTCTGTCCTGTGGGAATTGCTTCTTTATTGTAAACATATTTGATTCAAAATATCTAGATATTTTACAGCAGAGATTTACTCAGGTTAATACAGCCTTGTATAGTATGTGAAATATTCTCCTCTATTTTCCATTTTTCAAGATTTCCTTTTCACAGTTAGTCTTGGATATAGATTGTAAAATAGATAAGTTTTCTGTTATTTCTCTGCATTTGAAGGAGGAAAGGAGACAGCAGTATATTCCCTATATGACATCTTCAGTTAGGTCCTCTAGTTAGTACTTTATAACATAGCTACAATTATATTTTGTTGCAATGCAAAATCAATCATGTCACGCTTGTGTTGAAAATTCTTCAAAGTCTACTTTTTGAGACTATAGAATAAATTCCAGTTTCCAAAATCTTCAAGGCTTTTCAAAATTTGGCACCTTTTGAGAAAGGGTATTAGTTAAAGCTGTCCTGAAAGTAATGATAATCAAGGGCCTGCCATAATTTTCTCCCTTGAGCACTGAAAGGGACTAAGCTAAGCAATTTTGCTGTTCTTGGGGTAGTTGAAAACTTTGGAGATAAAAGGAGATCCATATGTTTTGGAATAAGGAAAGTTCCTGTGGTTCAAATTCAAAGCAGTGGGAATGTCTCCCAGGAAATAAAGCCCATACTCATCTAGCTTATTTGGTGTAGAGAGGAATTTTCCTTACCTGTCAGCTCCTGGGTCCCAGAGCAGGCATATCCTGATCACTTGATTCTGCCTGACTGCTCTCCAACAGGCATGCTGACCTGTGGTAAACAGGAGGAGAAAGGGTGCTTCTGGTGAACCAAGAGTTGTTTCCCATAAAGAGAGGGCATGGTGGGGCCTGAAGGTTTTGGGAGCGTCTCCCTTCCATTAGCCACCTCAGGAACCAAGGTTTTGTCACTGAAAGCATAACTGTAGGGTTGTCATGCTGCCCAGTCCTGATGCAATGCTTAATCTGCTTTGGCTCAACTTTACCTCTCTCCTGCCTTCCTCTTCAGCCTTACCTTGGTCATCCTGCTTTCTGTTTGCTAATCTTTATTTGGATATCATTTCATATACTAAAGGTGATATACCTGTCACTCTCTGGTAGAAACATATATTTCACCCCAATTTCTTCCCTCATCTGGATCTCTGCCACAGATATTGTACAAGTAGTTTCATTTCATCTTAGTTTTCCCAAGCCCTAGCGTAGGTTGGTTCCTTTTGGAAAATATGCATGCACTTTAACTATGATCAAATTGCAATGAATATACTTACTTGACATATGTATTCCCCTAAGTACCCACACATACACATACCCACGTCAGTAAACTCTATAAAGACATTGATCATTGTATCTTGTTGATAAGAGTAAGCCCAAAGCCAAAAGCAAGGCCTGGCCTGCCCAAAAAATGATTGAATTCAGTTTTAACTGGTATTCATTTTTCTATATGTGAGTATAATTTTATTATTTATATATTTCCATGCCATCATGTACATACTATACTGGTTCTTATTTTAAGTCCTTTTAGAGCCAATGGTGTATTTCTCTTAGGCATTCCAAAACGCCACACCATGACATAATATTGAGATACAGTTTATGATCTAAAATATGTGTTGAATAAAATAGATACACTTAACAAATTAAGTACACAATTTAACTTATGAGTATAATTTTATGAGTGACTTCTGAAACAGTATGAATTAGAAACCACATTAAAAAATAACTCTGAACAATTTATTCTTATGCTCCAGGAAATCATGCAAAATTTACCAAGAATATTATGCTTGTGTAGAGTAATGACATACAACATCCTGAGTCATAGATATTAAAGGAACATCTAAAAGTATAATGTACTATTAATGAAGGAAAATTAAACATGCAATTTAGTTATTCTTTCTGCTGGAAGGAGAAATCAAATATATAGGAAGCATTAGTTTCCATTTATTTCCAAGTTCTAATCTATATTAACATACATGTATTTGCATCCAAAAGTTCAGATTTAATAAGCAGAAATGTTATTTTAGGCGGCAATTGATTATAGAAAGCCTATGAAGATCAGACTCAGACTATAACTCTCACAGCCTTGTAAGTCTATCAATACACAAATCACTGGGCTTGTGATTTAACACTTTTCTGTCTTCATTAACTTTACTATTGCCCCGGGCAAATCCCGACTTTAGCTGCAGCTCCTTATGAGATGCCAACCTTTCCTGACTAAACTAATGTTACCACCCCCCTCTCAAGCTGTTTGCCTAAATGAGGATCCAAGATTATGTTTCAATAGGTGAGACTTCTGTTTCATTTCTGTTCTATACTTAAAACGATTTTTTTAAAAAAGATCTTGATATTTCTGCTTACTTTTTATGCCAGTTTTCAGAAGTATAGTAGGTTTGAGGAGAAAATTCACATCTCCTGTTATGAGGGCAAACCATATGACTTCCATTAAATTGTGATTCTCAAACTGGACTGCGCATTGAAATCACCTGGGGAATTTAAAAAGAACTGATGCCTGGGTGGCACCCCCAGAAATTCTGAGGTAATTGGTTCGAAGTTCAACTTCTCTGGCATGGGATTTTTAAAAACTCCCCAAGTGATTCTAATGTGCAGCCAAGGTTGAAAACCACTGTGCTAATTAATAGAATAATAATGAATTGCCTAATCACAGAGAAGACTGCACAGATAAAACTATGGCTGGCTATAATTGGGAAACTAGTAATTTGGGGAAATAATATTTTTGAAGGAATGAAAATATAATAAATTTGAGGTTTGTGTAATTGCATGCAGCCTTTATTTCATGGAAGGCCTGATAAATATCCGGCAAATTTTAATCAGGAAACTCACTATTAATTCTGTGTTTATTTTCTTATATAAGCATAAAATGAACTGAACAAGATTCATCTATTCATTAATTCAACAAATATGTATTGAGTCCTTAAAATATGTTTCTTATTCTTCATTGTTGGATCCTGCTGTAAAATAATTAGAAGGAAACTCATTGTTTCTCTTTTCTTTTTTTTTTGAGATAGAGTCTCGCTCTGTTGCCCAGGCTGGAGTGCAGTGGCACGATATCGGTTCACCACAACCTCTGCCTCCCTGGTTCCAGGGATTCTTCTGCCTCAACCTTCTGAGTAGCAGTGATTACAGGTCCCACCACCATGCCCCGCTAACTTTTTTGTATTTTTAGTGGGGATGGGGGGTTTCACCATGTTGGTCAGGCTGGTCTTGAACTACTGACCTTGTGATCTGCCCACCTCAGTCTTCCAAAGTGCTGGCATTACAGGTGTGAGCCAGCACGCCCAGCCTCATTGTTAATTTTGAAGAGGAAAACATTCTTAGAAGAGAGAACATCTTAAATAGGGGGTTGATCATCACTTTCCAAAAGTAAGACAGGAGAACTGAATGATATTCTTTATGCCAAAGGCACTAAATTAATTCTCACATGTAGAAATTAAATGAATAAATGAGATGCTATAAGTAAAAGTTTAGTACAGTAGGGAGTGGATGCTCAGTAATTATTCATGTCCCTTTAGCTTCCTCTGAAGCCTGCATGATTATTAAAATAATAATTTGAATATGTAGCCAAAATATTCTTTCCACTTCAAACTGTTACTTATAATGCTGCCAGATTAGGTTTGCAAAATTACATTTCTGAAAACAATAAAGAGGCATATAGAAAAAAAAGTTTAAAAATCTGACTTCAGTAAAATTCTCCTTTGCTTCTTCAGAATAACTATTATTTAAAATATGTTATATAACTCCCAGAATTTTCTTGCACATATGTAGATTTTAAATGTGCAGACTAACACGAGCATATATAAACATTTATTTTATTTTCCCATCAACCAAACTAAAGTTGTTTAAAATTTCTAACAAATTAAGAAATGTTTTTGAGATGAATACATTTGCATGCGGATGGGAATGATCTAGTAGAGTGAGATAAATTGATGATACCAGAGAGAAGGAATGTGAAAATGCAGAAATTAAGACTCCGAGATGCAGAGAGAGGGCAGGATCCAGAGTAACTGGGCTGTGATGCAGGAAATTTATTTCATTTACAACATGAGAAGAGGCAGCGCACATGCATGCAGATGCAGATGCAGATGATTTGATGAAATTGTTTGTGAGACATCAGGAAATTACTGGCTTTTTTCTATATAATTTTTTTAAATAAAATTTTAGAGGAAAGACATACACAGGATTTGGAGGAAAGGAACACTATGTGAAATAATCTTCTGGCAGAGTGGAAATGTAAATATACCAGGGAAGTGTGAAAATTCTGACCAGTAGAAAGTGACTTTTAAGCATAGTCATTAATTTAAAGGGCAATATATCTGCAATAATGTGCACCATTCTCCAGTCAGCATCCATCTGCTTAGGAAAAAACCGTTGCGTAGAAAGCTATCTAGTTATAGCCAGGATTGAACTTTGGCCAGTAATGTACAATGAAGGGAGGGAAGGGCAATGGAACTAAAATGAGTTACTAAAATTATAGAACAAAAATCCAAGACAGACATTGAAGGAAGTGTGTGTATGTGAAAGGGTTCATATGTAATAATAATAATGAATTATAGGACAAATCACTGGAGGTCTCAGGGAGGTTGAAAAATTATAGGAGATAAAATTCTAGACTAAATGTAGAAAATAGAATATAGGGAAACTGAATATAGGAAATCTTCATTAGAGTGTAAAATGATTGCAGCAGAAATTTTGGAGTTGCACAGTTATTAGTATCAATAAGGGCATAGAAGTCAGTGGTTGAGGATGATGGAAGAAATGATCATTGCAGCAGTATGTTCAGGAACTGTGAAGACAAAATAAGAGAGGGATTATTTTTATGGATGTTGAATTATCGAAGTATGATTACATGTGAAGTGGTAGAAGAGAGTAAGTTAGGTGCTGAACACATGGTAAATGAGAAATGCCCTACCTGGCTGTTAGATGAAAGTATTAAAAGAAGTATCAATGAAGACTCATGGCATGAATTTCAGAAGACCTATAGTTTTGAAGGAGGATGAAGATAAAATGTTTAGAAAAAGCAAGGAGAGAAGCAAAAACACTTTTAGAGACCCTAAACTTTCTATATATATTTATGGGCCATATATTCTGAGTTCTGATACTATGTTTGTTATATGTTCAAATAACTTTCCCAAGGCTATCATTGTCTTTTAAATTTTTATGGCTTTTTTTTTTGACAGGATATTTAATTCTGAGGTAGTGACATCTGTCAATTTTCCTGTTATAGTTTTATATTGTCTTCCCTGCCAAAAACATACAACTAATTTTGGGGGTACACAGCATCAGCCCTCTATTGAGATGGAGGACTGGCCTCATTTCATGGCATTATTCAGTCCTTTGGATTCCTAATCACTGAGAGGAGTTTAATACTCATTCTTCATCCCTATGTCTTATCTTGAAAAGCCTAGGCCTCAAGACCTTAGCCTCCATCACTACTAAGGGCTCCTGCATAATATTGTATATGTATATGTGTATGTGTATGTGTATGTGTATGTATATATATATATATGTATACGTATATGTATATGTATATGTATATATGTATATGTATATGTATATACAGTAAATCCTCACTTAACAATCATCAATAGGTTCTTGGAAACTGCAACTTTAAATGAAATGACATATAGCAGATCCTCAACATCGTTTTGTTCAACAATTCTTTCCTTATAATGTTGATGAGAAACAAACAAGTTAGTTTTGTTATACATTGTCTTGTTTAAAATCTCAGTTTTGTAGAATGTAGGTTATAAGGATAGCTCCTCTACAATGATAAGTCAAAAACTTTTAGTCCAAGAAAAACATAAACCCCAATCTTTGGGGATCACAAAATCTCTCTCTAATGAGGTACACTTAATGCTTCCATATACAGTACAACCGATTAAATAGCCCGATTCCCTGGACATACCAATACAAAAGTCAACACATTTCATGGACTATTTTGAGTTACTAAATGACCAATAATCATATATTAACTGTGAGAAAACACTAGTAATTGAACGAAGTCCTATTAAGAAAGGATGAAATGCAACATGTTAACTATGAAACTGGTGAAGATTAAACAAATACTATTACTCCCAGAGGTATGGTTATTGGAAAATGGACCCTCTTGGATGAAACTAGTAAGAGATTACATTGGTGCAAATGTACCTGAAAGAAAGCAACATTCAAAACTTTTAGAGTGTACAGACTCCCTGACTATTAATAACTTATTCTGGGAAAATTATCACATTTGTGTCCAAAGAGGAAGTTTATGTCTGTGGTTAAGTGGAAAACTGATGCAATAATATACACCATTAAAACTCAGAGAAGAATGCTTAATGACGTTGTGAAATAATTACAATATTAAAGGATGGTTGGGGAGAGGAAGGCCACAGAGCAATAAGATACCACTTAGCATAAGCTGTACGTGTGTGTGTGTGTGTGTGTGTGTGTGTGTGTGTGTGTGACCGGCTGGAAGAATATAACACCAAACTTAATGGTCGTTAAGCTCAAGATACTTTTTGGTTGGGGGATAATTGCATTTTCCACATATATATTATATTTACAATGTATTTATTTTCATAATAGATTAAAGAAGAATGCTATTATTTAAGTATTAATTAGGTACAAAAAAAGTAAAGAGCCTGGTAAAGATCATGCATTACAATTGTTGTTTATTATGAACTCCAAAGAAAGAAACTCCACTTCTTACTACTTTGTTCTTCCTAAATTACTATATGATCATCATTGCATTTGAATATAATCTATAACATTATGTAAAAGTCAAATCTTTTTTTCTTTTTTAGACAGAGTCTCATTCTATCACCAAGGTTGGAGTGCAGTGGCACCACCTTGGCTCACTGCAAGCTCCACCTCCCGGGTTCTAGCGATTCTCCTGCTTCAGCCTCCCAAGTATCTGGGACTACAGGCGTGTGCCATCATGCCGGGCTAATTTTTTTTTATTTTTATTTTTTAATAGAAATAGGGTTTCACCATATTGGACAGGATGGTCTCAAACTCCTGAATTTGTGATCCAACTGCTTTGGCCTCCCAAAAGTCAATTCTTTATTGTACTCATAATATAGATCATTGTGATTCCTGAACTTCCAAATTATATGTAACATTTCCTCATGGAAGGCTGGGTTTATTAGACCCATCTTCTACATGTTTTCTCTTTAACGTGTGGAAGAACACTTCAGAAAGAAATTCTTTGCACCTTCTGCTGATTTTCTTCTGATCTTGAATTCTGCCAGGAGAAACCAGAGTGGGTTAAACAATATGATGTCAACATCGAAACCTAGGTGATACTACATGCAGATTTTCCAAACAATATATTTGAGTTTGTCTCCTCTCAGCTCAGTCTAACATTGTGATTCTGTGTGCATGTCTGCTGGTACCCAAGCCAAGCCTTTAATTTTGTAAGCTTTGTATTTTCCTTCTCACTGCCTTCTGTAATGTGTAAGATTTTGTATAGACTTGATTTCCTTGTTTAGATTGTGAAACCTGCCATGAACCATTTGCTATTTTACTGTGCAAGAAGTTCGAAATTTTGCATTTAATTGTGGGAGTTGAAAAGAAACTATTTAGTTTCAGTTTGTTAAAAATTTATACTTAGGCTGGGCGCGGTGGCTCACACCTGTAATCCCAGCACTTTGGGAGGCGGAAGTGGGTGGATAACCTGAGGTCAGGAGTTCGAAACCATTTTGGCGAACATGGTGAAAACCCATGTCTACTAAAAATACAAAAATTAGCTAGGGGTGGTGGCACACGCCTGTAGTCTCAGCTACTCGGGAGGCTCAGGCAGGAGAATCGCTTGAACCTGGGAGGTGGAGGTTGCAGTGAGCCAAGATCACGCCACTGCACTCCAGCCTTTGCGACAGAGCAAGACTCCATCTTGGGGAAGTAAGTATATATATTTACTTAAAGCCAAAATGAAACAGACCAATCACTTTTATAAGAAAATAAAATTATAGTTCTGAGTAAATGGGTTAAAAATACTTTTGTGCCCTATGATTGCAATTTTTCTAGGGTTTCAACTTTTTAGATTCTACGTGTAAGTGAGATAATGATGTATTGTCTTTCTGTGTCTGGTGTCTGGCTATTTTCACTTAGCATAATGTCCTCAAGTTTATGCATGTTACTACAAATGACAGGATTTCCTTCTGTTTTGTTGTTGCTGTTGTTTTGTTTTTAGGTTGTTGTTATCGTTCTGTTGCCAGGCTGAAGTGGTGCATTGCCGCCATCTCGGCTCACTGCAACCTCAGCCTCCTGGGTTGAAGCGATTGCCTGCCTCAGCCTCCTGAGTAGCTTGGACTATAGACGTGCAAGGATTTTCTTGGACTATAGACGTGCAAGGAAATATATACACACACACATATACACACACATTTGGACATGTTCATACGGATTGTATATATCCATATATATATTGATTTCTTTATTCATTCGTCTGTTGACAGACACTTAAGTAGTTTCCATATCTTGGCTATCATGAATAATGCTGCCTTGCACATACAAGTGCAGTTATCTCTTTAAGATACTGATTTTATTTCCACGGAATATATACTCTGAAGAGAAATCATTCGATCATATGGTAGTTCTATTTTTATTTTTGCAGGAAACTTCCATGCTTTTTTCCATAATGTCTCTACTAATTTACATTCTCATCATCAAGGTACAAGAGTTCTCTTTTCTTCACATCCTCACCAACACTTATTTTTTGTCTTTTTGATAATAGCCATCCATCCTAATAGGTGGTAGGTAGTATCTCATTTTGGTTGAGATTTTCATTTCTCTGATGATGAGTGATGTTGAGCACCTTTTCATAAACTTATTGGCTACCTGTATGTCTTGTTTGGAAAAATCTCTATTGAGTCTTTTGCCCATTTTTAAACTAGGTTGGTTGTTTTTGTGCTATTGAGTTTTATCAGTTTCTTATATATTTTAGATATTAACCCTTTATCCAATGTATGGTTTGCAAATATTTTTTCCCTTTCTGTAGGTTGACTTTTTATCTTGATTGTTTCATTTGCTGTGCAGAAGCTTTTTATTTTGATCTACTTCCACTTGTTTATTTTTGCTTTTGTTGCCTATGCTTTTGGAGGCATATTAAGAAATTTCATTACCTGATTTTGTATTCTGCTACTTCACTCAATGTTTATTAGTTTTAATAGTTTTTCATGGCACCTTTAGGATTTTCTACATGTAGGATCAAGTCACCTATAAACAAAGACAAATTTACTTTTCAAATTTGTATGTCTTTTATTTATTTGATTTGATTCCTCCTCCTAGTACTTCCAGTACTATGGTTAATGGAAACAGCGATGGTGGGCATTTTTGCCTTTTACTGGATCTTATACAGAAAGTTTTCAGTTTAGATTGTTTATTAGTTGTAGGCTGTTTACAAATGGCAATTATTGATTATTATTTTTGGAAAAGTTTCTTCTATATCTATTTCTGTTAGATCTTTCATCACTAATGGATCTCGAAGTTTGTTGAGTGCTCTTTCTGCATCTATGGAGATGATTGTGTGTTTCTTTTTCATTGTTAATGTAGTGTATCAAACCAATAGATTTCTGCATGTTAAACTAGTCTTGTATTGCAAGAATAAATCCCAGTTGGTCATGTTGTATAATCTTTATGATGTGCTGTTGAGTTCAGTCCACTATTGTTTTGTTGAGGACATTTTTCATCTATTTTCATCAGAGATATTGGTCTGTAGTTTTATTTTTCTTTTGATGTCTGTGCCTGGCTTCAGCATAAGGATGAGGTTTTTATTTTAGGTTGGAGAAGGGAACAATATCTGGTGGATTTGACTGATGTCATAAAACCATAAAAGACAAGAAGCAGCCTGAAATATTCTTTGGTACCAAAATCGAGGATTCTGTTTTAGTACATAATTGCACTGCTCAAAGTACTTCTAAGAGTTTTGAGTGTTCTTGGGGTTTATGCAAAAGAACACTCGTGAGTTGTATTATGTCCTGTCTAAAGAGTCTCTTAGAGAAACTTATATAACCCACTAATTAATAAGCTGAGAATTGCCACCAAATGCCTAAGACCTAAAGAAGTGATAATTGTCTCTTCACAAAAAGAATATATTTTCCTTTTCAGGGTAAATGGTGGTGAGATAACCCTGGAGTTGGAGTCTGGAAATGAAGGAGGGGAGCTAAAGAATCTATAAAAGCACTTCCCGAAACAATGGGACAACTCTAAACGTTTACCAACTTCAGACCACAGAGGCATTTCCACCATACCAATCAAATAAAAAATTTACTACTCTATTCATTGTTTCACCCTTCCTCTGATCCATATCCCTCCATCTACTCCACTGGGAAGAGGAAATAAACTATAATAAGAAAGGTGGAGAAGGACAGGTAGACACAAAAGTTCAGGAAAGAGAACAGTACATTCTCATTATAGGACTGAGTAAGAAAACACTTTATTACATTTTATGCTTTTATTGTAAAGATATTTCCTTTTTTGGTTACATTTATTCTTATGTATTTCATTTTATTTATAGCTATTTTAACTGCAATTACTTTCATAATTGCTTTCTCAGATTGTTTGCTGTTGACATAAAGTAATAATACTGAATTTGGTATGTTGATTTCGTATCCTGCAACTTTACTAAATTTGTTTATCAGTTCTAATATTATTTTTTCTGGAATCTTTAGGTTTTTCCAAACAAGATCATATCATCTGAAAACAAGGATAATTTGATTTCTTCTTTTCCAATTTAGATGCCCTTCATTTCTTTCTCTTGTCTAATGATTCTGATATGACTTCAAGTACTATGTTGAATAACAGTGGTGACAGTGGGCATCCTTGCTGTGTGCCCGATCTTACAGGAAAGGCTTCCAGTTATTCCCCATTCAGTATGATACTAGATTTGAGTCTGATGTATATGGCCTTCATTGTATGATGTTGCATCTATATCAAGCTTTTTGAAGGTTTTTATCAAGAAGGGATATTGAATTTTATCAAATTCTTTGCTAATATTTTGCTGAGAATATTTACATCAATGTTCATCATAGATATTAGCCTGTGGTTTTCTTTTTATAATGTGCCTTTGTCTGGTTTTGGTAACAGGGCAATACTGACCTCATATTAATAGAATGAGTGGAAGTATTCCCACCTCCTCTATTTTTCAGAATAGTTGGAGTAGGATTGCTATTAGTTCCTTAAATATTTGATAAAATTTAGCCATGAAGCCATTGGGTCCTGGGCTTTTCTTTGCTGGAAGACTTTTTATTATGACTTTGATCTCGTTACTTGTTTTTGGTTTGTTTAGGTTTTGTATTTCTTCATGGTTCAATCTTAGTAAGTTGTCTGTGTCTAGGAATTTATCCATTTATGCTAGGATTTCCAATTGATTAGCATATAGCTGCTCATCATAGCCTCTAATCATGCTTTGAATTTCTGCAGTATTGGTTGTAATGTCTCCTTTTTCATCTCTAATTTTATTTATTTGGGTGTTCTTTCTTTTATTCTTAGTTTCACTAATGGTTTGTTGTTTTTGTTTATATTTTCAAGAAACCAACTTTTTGTTTCGCTGATCTCTTGTATTATTTTTTCTTTTCAAATTCATGTATTTCTGCTCTGATCTTTAATGTGTCTTTTCTTCTACTAATTTGGGGTTTGGTTTGCTTTTGATTTCCCAGTTCTTTAAGACACATCATTAAGTTGTTTATTTGAAGTTATTCTACTTTTCTGATGTAGGCCCTCATTCATATAAACCTTCCTTTTAGTACTGCTTTTTGCCATATCCTATAGATTTTAGTATGTTGTGCTTCCATTACCATTTATTTCAAGACATTTAAAATTTTTTCTGCTATATTTCCTCATTGACCTACTGGTTATTCCAGAGAATATTGTTTCACTTCTATGTGTTCATATAGTTTCTAAATTTCCTCTTGTTACTGATTTCTAGTTTATTCTACTGTGGCCAGAGAAGATGCTTGGTATTATTTCAAATTCTTTGAATGTTTTAAGACTTGTGGACTAACATATGATCTGTCCTTGAGAATAATCCATATGCTGAGAAGAATATGTATTCTTTAACCACTGGATGAAATGTTCTGTAAATATTTTTTGGTCCATTTGGTCTATGATGCAGATTAAGTCTGATGTTTCTTTGTTGATTTCCCATCTGGATGATCTAATGCTGAACATGGGATGTTGAAGTCTCTAGCTATTAATGTATTGGAGTCTGTCTCTCTCTTGAATTCTAATAATATTTGCTTTACATATGTGGATGGTCTAGTGTTGGCTGCATATATATTTATAACTCTTCTATCTTGTTGCTGAATTGACCCCTTTATCATTATACAATGTCCTTCTTTGTCTCTTCTTATAGTTTTTATCTTGAAATCTATTTTGTCTAGTAGAAGTGTCCTTCTCTTTTCTGATTTCCAACAGAATGGAATATCTTTTCCTTCCTTTTATTTTCAGTCTGTATTTGCCCATGTGACTTCATAGATGAAGAGTTTTTCTTGTAGGCAACAGATTATTGGGTCATTTTTTAAAATCCATTCAGTCACTCTGTCTTTTGATTGGAGAGTTTAGTCTATTTACGTTCTATGTTATTACATATAAATAAGGACTAACTCCTGCTGTTTCGTTATTTGTTTTCTGGTTGTTTTGGGGTCTTCTTTCTTTTCTCCTTTCCTGTCTTCCTTTTCTCTGGTGGTGTGTTTTAATTTCCTGCTTTTTATTTTTTGTGAACCTCTTGTAAGTTTTTTGATATGTGGTTACAATGAGGCTTGCAAATAATATCTTAAAACCTATTATTTTAAAGTGATGACAACTTACCACAAATTTCATAATTGAACAAACAATCTAACAAACAAGTTAGGAGAACACTAATGGAAACTTGACACCTGAATTTCATCCCACTGCTCTTAAAGTTTTTGTTTTTATTTATGTCTTATAGCACTATGACTTTAAAAATTTTTACAATTATTTTTGATAGGTTCATCTTTTAGTCTTTCTACTCAAGATATAAGTAGTTTATGCATCACAATTACAGTGTTATAATATTCTACATTGGAATTTCATACCTTGGATGATTTCTTACAGTTCATTAACGCCCTTTTCTTTCATATTGAAGAACTCCCTTTAGCGTATCTTGTACAATAGGGCTGGGGTTGATGAAATTCCTCAGCTTTTGTTTGTCTGGAAATGTCTTTATTTCTCCTTCATGTTTGATGGACATTTTTGATAGATATCCTAATATAGGATAAAAGTTTCTTTCTTTCAGCATTTTAAATGTGTTATGCCACTCTCTTGTGGCCTGTAAGATTTTCACAGCAAAGCCTTCTGCCAGAGGCATTGGAGTTCCATTATGTTTGTTTCTTTTCTCTTTCTGCTTTTGGGACCCCTTCTTTATCCTTGTCCTTTGAGAGCTCTATTATTAAATGTCTTGAGTTAAGGCTTCTGTGGGTTAAATTTGCTTAATGTTCTATTACCTTCTTGTAGTTGTATATTGATATTGATTCTTTATGTTTGGGAAGTTAGTATCCCTCTGAATAAATTTTCTACCCCAATATTCTTTCTACCTCCTCTCTGAGGCCAATAACTCTTATATTTGCCTTTTGGGGGCTATTTTCTAGATCTTGTGTGCTTGTATTTTTTGTTTTTTATTCTTGTTTCTTTTGTTTCCTCTGGGTATTTTTAGATAGCCTGTCTTCATACCCACTAATTATTTATTCTGCTTTGATCAATTCTGCTGTTAAGAGACTCTGATGCATTCTTCAGAATGCCAATTGCATTTTTCAGCATCAGAATTTCTGCTTGATTATTTTTAATTATTTCAATCTGTTTGCTAAATTCATCTGATAAGATTATGAGTTCCTTCTCTGTGTTATCTTTGATTTCATTCAGCATCCTTGAAACAGTATTTTGGAATGTCTGAAAGGTAACACATTTCTGTCTCTCCAGGATTAGTCACTGGTACCTTATTAACTTGGTGAGGTATTGATGGTCTTGATGTTTGTGGATGTTCATTAATGTATGGGCATTCAATAATTACATATTTTTTGTAGGCTTCACTGTCTGGCCTTGTTTATACCCATCTTGCCTTTGAAGGCTTTCCTGGTATTTGAAGGGACTTAGGTGTTGTCATCTAAGTCTTTGGTCACTGCAGCCATATCTGCAGTAGGGCGTACCCCAAGCTCAGTAACACTGTGACTCTTGTAGCCTCTAGTAGCACCTCCATGGTGGGCTTGGGTAAGATCCTAGAGAATTCCCTGGATTACCATGCAGAGACTCTTATTCCCTTTCCTTACTTTTCCCCAAATAAATAGTGTCTCACTCTCTTTTTGTGCTGAGCTGCCTGTAGCTGGAAGAGAAGTAGCACAATCACCCCTGTGGCCACCACAGCTGTGACTGCATTAAGTCAGACCAAAGCAAGCACAATACTAGGTCTTACCCAAGGTCTTTGACAATCACTGCCTGGCTACCACCTATAGTCAGTCATAGTCCAAGGGATCTATAATCAACAGACAGCAAGTCCAGCTACAGTGGTGTCCTTCCCTTCAGGTCACTGAGTTTCCTCTGGTGCTAGGTGCATCCAGAGATATTGTTCAGGAGACAGAGCCTAGAGTCAGGAACCTTGGGAATCTACCTGGTGCTGTATTCTACTGTGGCTGAGCTGGCACACAAGCCACAAGATAAAGTCTTTCCCACTCTTCCGTCTCATTTCCTCAAGCAGAAGTGTCTTTCCTTGTGGTCACCACAGCCCCAGGCCCATGGTTATTACTGCCTGGTTACAACTGATACTCACGCAAGACCCAAGGGCTCTTCAGTCAGCTGCCAGGCCTGGGTGTCCTATTTCAGAGCAGTGAGGCTTACCTCTGCTCCAGTGCAGGTCCAGAAATGCTGTCAAGGAGCCAAGGCCTGGAAAGGGGAATCCCAAGAGCTGCTAGGTACTCTATCCCACTGTGGCCAAGTTGGTGCTCAAGCTCCAAAACAAAGGGCCCCTTAGCCTTCCCTCTACTTTGCTCAAGCAGAATTCTCTTCCTGTAGCCACCATAGCTGGGAATGTGCTAGGTCACAACTGACAGCACATTTTGCAGTCTTACCTAAATCCTGCAATGAGTACTGCCGAGCTAACACTGTGAATTATTCAGGGACCAGGGGCTCTTTAGTCAGCAGGTGATGAATCTTGCCATGACTGGCTCCTTCTTTTCAAGGCAGTGGGTTCCCTTCTGGCCCAGAGTGTGTCTAGAAATATGACCTGGGTATTATTGCCTGAAATGGGGCCTCAGTACTCTGCCTAGTGCTCTATTCTACTGTGGCTGGGCTGGTATCCAAGTTGCACAATAAAGTTTTCTTTACTCTTCCTTCTCTCATTAAGCAGAAGGATGGAGTCTCTCCCAGAGTTGTGAGCTGTGCTGCCTGGGACTAGGGGAGGGATTACACAATCACTCCCTTGGCTTCCCTAGCTGATGTCTCACTAGGTCACATTCACCCCAAGTCTACTTGCTCCGAGACCAGCACAGAACCAAGGCTTGCCCAGGAATTTCAATCCTTACAGCCTAGACTGCATTTCAAGTTGATTTAGAACCCCAAGGAACTTTAGCCCATGGTGGCAAGGCTTGACGGAACTCAGCTTCTGATCACTGAGAGAGACAATTCACCTCTGGCTAGGGCTTGTATAAATGCTCCCTTCATGTGCACCGGCTGAGTTCTGTCCAATGTTGCTTTCTGCTCTAACAGAGCAGCACTGAGTTCCAATGCAAAGTCCCACAATCACTGCACTCTTCCTCTTCCAAACACAAAGATTCTCTATCCATTTCACATAGCTGCTGCAGGGAGGTGAGGCAGGTGTGGTGTAGGCAATTCAAAACTGTCTTTCCCACCCTCTTTAGTGCTTGTCTCCTTAATACAATTTTAAAACCAGATATTGTAACTGCTCACTTAATTTTTTGTTCTTATGAAGGTGTATTTGTTTTATTTTGTTTTGTTTTTTTTGAGATGGAGTCTCCCTCTGTCACCCAGGCTGGAGTACAGTGGTGCGATCTCGGCTCACTGCAACCTCCATTTCCCAGGTTCAAGTGATTCTCCTGCCTCAGCCTCCTGAGTAGCTGGGACTACAGGAGCACACCACAACGCCCGGCTAATTTTTGTATTTTTAGTAGAGATGAGGTTTTGCTATGTTGGCCAGGCTGGTCTCAAACTCCTGACAGGTGATCCACCTGCCTCGGCCTCCCAAAGTGCTGGGATTACAGGTGTGAGCCACCACACCCGGCCTGAAGGTGCTTTTTATGTAGATGGTTATTTAATTTGCTGTTCTAGTGGGGGATGTGATTTGCTGGAGGCTTCTATTCAGCCATCTTGCTCTGTCTCCACTGTCCAAATTTGCTATTTTTGGTCTTTTTGATAACAGCCATTCTAACTAAGGTGGGATGATGTCTAATTGAGGTTTTGATTTGCACTTATCTAATGATTAGTGATACTGAGCTTTTTTTAATTTGCTTGGCCATGTGTATAGGGTGCTGCTTCAGGTTCATGATAGGGAGCGGAGTGCCCCTGTGACTGGAGGAGTACATGGAGTGGCTCCGTCAAGGCACCGTCTCCCTGGAAGACAATGTGCATTTTAGCTCCAGTCCCTAGGGTCAGGACACAGCAGCAGTGCCTGACAAGGGTATACAGAGTGACTCTCTCAAGGCACTCTCCCCATCGGGAGGGAGTGCAAAGCAGAGGCTGGTAAGGGTAGATGGTGGAGCTCTACCAAGCCACTATTTCCTCGTGAGATAGTAGGCAACTTTGGCTCAGGCAACAAGGGGCAAGGTAGAGCAATGACTAGGAAGAATAGATAGAACAGCAGCTTGACTCAAATAAGTAGAGTCAATGAAAGAGTCTGTGGCTAAGCCTGACAGATGGAATGGTACTGTGACCACTTGTTCCTGGAGCAGGAGACACTCCAGCAGTAGTTTTAGTTCCAAGATGGCATAGCACAGTAGCTATCCAGGCAACAGAGAGCAGGGCACAAATTTGGGTCATTCTTTAGGGGGAGCACAGCTACATGGACTCCAGGCAGCTCCCTCAGTTGGGCTTAGTGCCAGTGAGGACTGCAGGGGTCCCCACTGGTGAGGACTGCAGTTGTTCAAGGTGTTGATGTGGGCTGCTGGGGTCCTCTTGAGTACCCTTTCCCTGCAGCGGGGAGTTCCTCCTGGTTGTAAGTTGGTCTGAGCTGGGGAAGGGAGTGGTAAAAGCCAGCTATTCCTTTCATTCTCTATATTGCTATTCTGGGTTTCTATGCTCTATAAGATTTCTACTACTACTTTGATGCAATCTGACACCCTAATTATTTTTGTCAAAATTTGATTTTTTTTTCATTGTTTTGGCTGTCTTTGTGGGGCAGACAAATGCTAAGGGCTTCTAGTCGGCCATCTTGCTTATGTCCCCTAGATTATTTCTTCATTTTATAAGCGGATATTCTATCAATTGGGGTCTCAAAAAAAATGTCAGGCTTAGTTGAGAAATATTCAAAGAGAGTCTAATGAAGGTACTATTTGCAAAGATGTGGGCAGTTTAAAGGAAAGCCATTAGGGATAGTGCAGGAATCCTGCGAGTGTGACAGCAAAAAATTTTACCAATCATAGGTTTGATGTTACAAGGGAATAAAGTGATCAGAGCGCAGAACCCACTGCATACAGAAGACTTCTTCCAAAGGAATATTCTGACTGTAAAAATGAGATCTTGAAATTTGATATCTTTACTTTTTTGTGACTCATGGCAAAGTTCTACATAAGAATTTAGTCATCAAGCTACTTATATGACTAGATAAATGTGACATATCCAAGGACAATGACAGTATTCTTGCTTTTCAATACTCAAGATTAGTGTTCTAATTTCAATTATCTACCTGAGAAATTATTTACCAGATAATTAGAAAGGCTTTTATATAATATGACAATTGTTCCCATGAGATCAACTCCCTGACTGGGAGGATAATACCATGATTTTATAGAGATATCAGTGGTTTGGGATTCGGAAGAAATATGCTTTTGTTGTGCTTTAGTGGTAAAATTGTATGGCCTTCATTTCTCTCATCTGAAGGGGTTAAGCAAAAGATATATGGATTCACTAAATCTAGAATTATAAATTTCTAAGAAAACTTTTGTAAGTTTTGGAGTGTGAATATAATAGTTTAACTGGTTCCTCCTAAAACATACCCTAGAATAAGGATTTGTATGAAAGTAGTTTATTTGAAACATAATCCTGAAAACACCTGATGCTGAGGAGAGATATGACATAAGTAACTAAAGAAAACCAGTAATTGATGCGTTATTGATCAGGTTACTCCTATGAGTAAGCAAGGCACAATCCCATGGGGAAACTCTGGGACATTGTGTAGAACATGCTTCAGATATACCCCACCTGAGGATTAAGGAAACTTAGATATTTACCTCTAAATTCTATTCATTCTTAATTGTTTGTTGCTGTTAGTGGTATCAACTCACCAGGTATTATGGTTCATTCCATACATGGGCAAAGAGGTTGCAGATTCTTCCAATAGGATGCTTTAGGCTTTACTAGGATTATCAGAAATGATGAAATATGAGCAGAGCATCAGTATATCTGCTGTAGGAGAAAAAAATCCAATGAATGTGACCAAAGAATTTAATGTTTCCACGAGTTCCTCATGCTCCTGCAAAGTGTGGCCTTACCACCTCGAGTTCCCTTATCACAGAGCTTATGTCATTTTGTTTTTGTCCATTTAATTTTCTATATTATCCACCAGATGTATGAGGACATACATCATGTCAGTTCAAATCTTCATTTAATGCATCAGGGACTAGCACAATATCTCAATATAGTGTATGTTTAATACATACTTGCTGAATTAGTTTAGGCAAGAACAAATGAAAGCCTATGGTGTACAAATGAACTAAACATTAAGAAGTAGATAGAACCTCTTTTTAGTAATATTTGAAACAATTCAAAGGACCCAGACTGTATTTACTTATCGTCAGCCCTCCATATCTGTAGCTGCATCCTCAGCTCCCACATCCATGGATTCAACCAACTGCAGAATGAAAAAAAATCAGAAAAAAATTACAATATAATAATAAAAATGATACAAATAAAAACAATACAACATAACAGCTATTTACATAGCATTTATATTGTGTTAGGTATTATAGATAATCTAAAGATTTGAAGAATAAGAGAGGGTATGAATAGGTCTATTAAGATACCTACTTAACTATGACTTCTTATATAAGGAATCTGAGCATCTGTGGATTTTGGTATCTGTCGGTGGTCTTGGAACTAATTTCCCATGGGGGACCACAGTATAGCTTCTTAGCAATTGAACTGGAAAAAGATGTTTTACATTCCATTATGAAATTATCTAAGAATGATAACTAACAATAATTTAAATACTGAATTTATTTTATATTCATAGAGTCCAGAAGTTTAATATCTAATATAGAAAAAAGAAAAGGTAATATTATATTTGGTGTGATTTTTAATAATTATGAATGAAAAAATCTTACATTTTGTTTAGAAATGTCAATTTCTAATTGTGTAAAATCTCATGATTTTACAAATAATCAGTGTAGATGTCCTTATATGTCACTAGACAAATGGGTCTTACTCTATTGATTATTAAACCAAATCTTGTTAAAAGTGAAATAAATATCAGAAAGTTTTCTAAATTAAAATTAATTTTGGAAGCTTTCCAGCAATCCATGATTATTCTTCCTTTAATTTTGGACAACATAATTACAGGGCACTGCATTAAGAACTTTCATTAACTGAGGCAAGTTATGCCATTTCAATATTGATCTATTAAAAAAGATATCCATTTATTTCCATGTTACAATGGCAGAAATAAGCCTCTTATTTGATTATGTCAGGGAGCCAACACTAAAATTAATATCCCCTATCTATGTAAATACCAAATTAGGTCACATTGATATGACTAAAGCACTAAATAAATGATCTCATCAGTAAAATGCTGAGATAACATACTGTCATATTTGGGGCTCTTGGGGGATCCTAATTAATCTTCTTTCCCAGGGGTGACATTTCCCCTTCAGTCTGAATTATGTACAAGATGAGTCTTAGGCACTGTCTGATGCTCAAGTAGTTTATTCTGGCAGTGCTCTTACAAGACCGATAGTGGGAACAGGCTAGTGTCATAAGCCAGACACAGTTAGGGAGTCAAATGACCAATTATTTGGAAGATTTCCATCTGGGAACCATTCTCAAAGTATGGGAGAGTTTTCTTCCTTTCTTATACCTGTATTCAGTCCAGGTCAGTTACTAAATGTTTCTTTCATAGAGGGAGTTTACACTATTCTTGTAAAGCTAAGGTTTGTTTTAAGGTTTATGACAGTTGCAAGTAAGCTGAAGTGGTCTCTCCTGGAAATCCCTGGGCCAGGGATGAAAAGCCCCAGGCCAAGTTTCATCATAATGTGAGATGTGTGAGTGGACCTTAGGACTATCATTAATCTTACAGCCAGAAAATATCTCTTATACTATATTACACATAACATATAGTATCATTATAAGTATTGCATACTAAAAAATAGAAAACCTTTAACATTAGGCTTAACATTATTATCTGCAATGAAGAATCAATATTAGAAGTATGTTTTCCATTAGTGGTTTGATAATTTTAAAGAAAGGTATGATTAGGAATTAAGTAGTTACCATTCTTTAATACAATTCTAAATATGTAAGAAAGAAACCAAGTCAGTAATAAGAATAAAATAGAAATGTGCTAAATTAGCTAAATACAGAAGTATATGTGGAACTTAATGGCAAGTGAGAAATTAGTGCAGATTGCTAAAAAAATTAAAAAACAATAACAAGAAAAGAAAAACGTGAGTATTAGAAAACAGTATGTATTCCTGTGCTGGGATACAACTTTGAATGCTATGGTAAGGCAAAGGGAGCAACAATACTTCTGTTCCAAACTGAATTCTCAATATACATTGATAGAATAGTACCCTTAGAAGAGCAAACCAGAACACTGGAAATCCCCAGTTAGGACTGTTACCCTTTAGACTGCTAAAGAAGTGTCCAAACTACATATGTCTGAAAACTATGTATAAAAAATGGCAAAGAATAATGGAAGTATGACTTTTTAAATGAGGTTCAGCCATATTTTCAAAATGAAAAGGAGAAGGCTGTATTTAACTTTTCCTTTGACTATCCTCCCACCCCTCCCAGGCTTTATCTTCCCTTTCCTCCTAGGCATTCAGAATGTATTAGCTATAACTCATGTTCCTTAGGGCCCTTGGTTTTCCCAGGGGTGCTTCAGAGTATCACTAATAAGATGCAAGGGGGTTCAGAATCCAAGAAGTCCCTCCACCCTCAGTTCTGCTGAGACAGCTTCTCTTTTTTTCTGTTTATAGTTTTGTGCAAGGTCTCATTTACAAAAAATAACTGCTTTAAAGTTTGAAAAATCCTACTCCAGCTCTCCTAAAATTCATTCTCAAAAAATATATTTTCTGGTTTTCAAGGTGGCGCAGTAATACCAACTCGGGATCGCAGCTCTCAGCAAATGCTCAGAGGGTGAGTCAAAGCCGCATTTCCAGATGGATCTTTGTTGCCCACAGAACGGGAAAAGTGCCAGGTGTAGGAAAGACACAGGACGCAAGCGCAGCTGGTTCGGCTGTTGCGGCCACTTCGGCTGGCGCTACAGTGCAGGCACTCCCCAACAATCCGCACAAAACACACGGGCCTGGGTGCCCTGCTAAACTGGCAATCTGAGATTTGGGAGGGCAGATTAGCATATCCATCTGATTAAACGGGACTCGGACAGTGAGCCAGACCAGGAGATTCCTGGGAAGTGGCGTTTGAGCCAGCGCAGTGGCTAGCTGCATGGGAAATCACACAGATCCCGGTGCTCTAACAGTGAGTGACCAAAACACCTGGGAGAGAGCCATCCATTCAACTTAAAAAAAAAAAAAAGAAAAAGAAAGGTTCTCTGAGGCAGGGAGCCAGGCGAGTGGGCTCGGCGGGATTCAACCCCACAGGGACAAACAAAACAGCAACTCGAAACGCTCTGGGTGGAGAGTTTCACTGCCAGCACAGCTGAACCCAGGATGGTGCAGCTCGGTGGGGGAGGGGTGTATGCCATTACTGAGGATATCCGCCCCTACAGAGGTACACTCCCATTGCTGATGCAGCCTGCCGTTGCCAAGGCAACACGCCATAACAGAGAGACTCCTCTGCAGGACGGAGCTGGTGGCAGCAGGGCGGAGCCTGCCGCGGAGCCCGTGGCTGCAGGGCAGAGCCCACAGCAACAGGGCCCTCAACACATCAGCAGGGCGGAACCTCGGCAGGCAAATAGTGACTAAACTGCCTCCTAGCTGGGCAGGATAGTGCCATGGACATTCATAAAGCAAGCCCCAACCCCGCTGAGACAGAGCATCTGAGGAAAAAAAAGGGTTCTAAGAGTTGTGCTGCAGCAGAATTAAATGCACCTGCCTAACAGTCTGAATGAACAATGGAGCTCACAGCTCAGCACCTGAGCTGCTGTAAAGTATAGACTGTCTCCTCAAGCAGCTCCCTGACCCCTGTATATCCAGAGTCACCTCAAAAAGGACCGATCAGACTGACATTAGGCGGGCACCATTCAGGGACAAAGATAGCAGCAGAAGAAACTGGTAGCATCCCTCACTGTTCTCCAGCTGCTACAGGTGTACCCCAGACAAGCAGGGCCTGGAGTGGACCTCAGCATTCGTACAGCAGAGGGGCTAGACTGGTAGAAGGAAAACCAAGTAACAGAAAGACGTCATCATCAAAAATCTGGGCGTCCACTCAGAGACCCACTCGAAAAGTCAGCAACTACTCAGACGACAGGTGGATAAATCCACAAAGATGGGAAGAAACCAGCGCAAAAAGGAGGAAAACACCGGAAACCCAGAACACCTCGCCTCCTACAAAGGACCAAAACTCCTCACCAGCAAGGGAACAAAGCTGGACGGAGAATGACTGTGACAAAATGATGAAATTAGACTTCAGAAGGTGGGTAATGAGAAACTTCTGTGAGCTAAAAGAACATGTTCTAAATCAATGCAAATAAACTAAGAACCTTGAAAAAAGATTTGAAAAAATATTTGAGTAAATGGTAACAAGAATGGATAACTTAGAGAGCAATATGAATGAATTGAAGAAGCTGAAAAACACAACACGAGAACTTCGCGAAGCATGCACAAGTTTCAACAGCCGAATTGACCAAGCAGAAGAAAGAATATCAGAAGTCGAAGATCAACTCAATGAAATAAAATGAGAAACCAAGATTAGAGAAAAAAGTGCAAAAAGGAATGAACAAAGTCTCCCAGAAATGTGGGACTATGTGAAGAGACCTAACCTACGTTTGATAGGTGTACCAGAAGGGGACGAAGAGAATGAATCCAAGATGGAAAATACTCTTCAGGATATTATCCAGGAAAATTTCCCCCACCTAGGAAGGCAGGCCAAATCTCAAATTCAGGAAATACAGAGAACACCACAAAGATATTCCGCAAGAAGAGCAACCCCAAGGCACATAATCGTCAGATTCAACAGGGTTGAAATAAAGCAGAAAATACTAAGGGCAGCCAGTGACAAAGGTCGGGTCACCCACAAAGGGAAGGCCATCAGACTCACAGCAGATGTCTCGGCAGAAACTCTACAAGCCAGAAGAGAGTGGGGGCCAATATTCAACATCCTTAAAGAAAAGAACTTTCAACCAAGAATTTCATATCCAGCCAAGCTGAGCTTCGTAAGTGAAGGAAAAATAAAATCCTTTGTGAACAAGCAAGTACTCAGAGATTTTGTCACCACCAGGCCTGCTTTACAAGAGCTCCAGAAAGAGGCACTACACATAGAAAGGAACAACCAGTACCAGCCATTCCAAAATCACACTAAATGCTAAAGAGCATCAACATAATGAAGAATCTACATGAACTAACGGGCAAAACAGACAGCTAGCATCAAAACGGCAGTATCAAATTCACTCATAACAATATTAACCCTAAATATAAATGGACTAAATGCACCAATCAAAAGACACAGACTGGCAAACTGGATAAAAAAACAAAACCCATTAGTGTGCTGTATCCAGGAAACCATCCCACATGCAAGGATACACAAAGGCTCAAAATAAAGGGATGGAGGAAGATTTACCAAGCAAATAGAGAGCAAAAAAAAAGCAGGGGTTGCAGTTCTCATCTCTGATAAAATAGACTTTAAAGCAACAAAGATCAAAAGAGACAAAGAAGGTCATTACATAATGGTAAAAGGATTGATACAACAAGAAGAGCTAAGGATCCTAAACATACATGGACCCAATACAGGAGCACCCAGATACATAAGGCAAGTTCTTAATGACTTACAAAGAGACTTAGACTCCCACACAATAATAGTGGGAGACTTTAACACTCCACTGTCAATATTAGACAGATCAACCAGACAGAAAATCAACAAGGATATCTAGGGCTTGAACTCAGACCTGGAACAAGCAAACTTGATAGACATTTACAGAACTCTCCACCCCAAATCCACAGAATATACATTCTTCTCAGCACCACATCACACCTACTCTAAAATTGACCACATAATTGAAAGTAAAGCACTCCTCAGCAAATGCAAAACAACTGAAATCATAACAAACAGTCTCTCAGACCAGAGTGCAATCAAGTTAGAACTCTGAATTCAGAAACCAACTCAGAACCGCACAGCTTCATGGAAACTGAACAACTGGCTCTTGAATGTTGACTGGATAAACAATGAAATGAAGACAGAAATAAAGAAGTTCTTCAAAACCAAAGAGAACGAAGACACAACATGCCAGAATATCTGGGACACATTTAAAGCAGTCTCTAGAGGAAAATATATAGCAGTAAGTGCCCATTTGAGGAGAATGGAGAGATCCAAAATTGACACCCTATCGTCAAAATTGAAAGGGCTAGAGGAGCAAGATCAAAAAAACTCAAAACCTAGCAGAAGACAAGAAATAACGAAGATCAGAGCAGAACTGAAGGAAATAGAGACATGAAAATCCCTTCAAAAAATCAGTAAATCCAAGAGCTGGTTGTTTTGAAAAGATCAACAAAACAGACAAACCACTAGCCATATTGATCGAAAAGAAAAGAGAGAACAACCAAATAGATGCAATAAAAAATGATAAAGGGGAAATCACCACAGATTCCACAGAAATTCAAACCATCATCAGAGAATATTATAAACAACTCAATGCACATAAACTAGTAAACCTGGAAGAAATGGATAAATTCCTGGACTCCTGTGTCCTCCCAAGCCTAAACCAGGAGGAAGCTGAAACTATGAATAGACCAATAACAAGGTCTGAAGTCGAGGCAGCAATTAAGAGCCTACCACATAAAAAAAGCCCAGGTTCAGATGGGTTCACAGCCAAATTCTACCAGACACACAAAGAGGAGCTGGTACCATTCCTTCTGAAACTATTCCAAATAATCCAAAAAGAGGGAATGATTCCCAAATCATTTTATGAGACCAACATCATCCTGATACCAAAACCCGGCAGAGACCCAACAAGAAAAGAAAACTTCAGGCCAATATCCATGATGAACATAGATGCAAAAATCTTCAGTAAAATATTGGCAAGCCAATTGCAGCAGCAAATCGAAAAACTTATCCATCATGATGAAGTAGGATTCATCCCGGGGATGCAAGGCTGGTTCAACATACACAAATCTATAAACGTCATTCACCACAGAAACAGAACCAAAAACAAAAACCACATGATTATCTCAATTGACGCAGAGAAGGCATTCGACAAAATTCAACAGCGCTTTATGCTAAAACCCTCAATAAACTCGGTATTGATGGAACGTATCTCAAAGTAATAAAAGCTATTTACGACAAACCAACAGCCAATATCATACTGAATGGGCAAAAACTGGAAGTATTCCCTTTGAAATCCGGCACTAGACAAGGATGCCCTCTCTCATCCCTCCTATTCAATATAGTACTGGAAGTTCTAGCCAGAGCAATCAGGCAAGAAAAAGAAATAAAGGGTATTCAAATAGGAAAGGTGGAAGACAAATTGTCTCTATTTGCAGACGACATGATAGTATACCTAGAAGACCCCATCGCCTCAGCCCAAAACTCCTGAAACTGGTAAGCAACTTCAGCAAAGTCTCAGGATATAAAATCAATGTGCAAAATCACAAGCATTCCTCTACACCAATAACAGTCTTAAAGAATGCCAAATCAAGAATGAACTGCCATTCACAATTGCTACCAAAAGAATAAAATACCTAGGAATACAACTCACAAGGAACGTAAGGGACCTCTTCAAGGAAAACTACAAAACACTGCTCAATGAAATAAGAGAGGACACAAACAGATGGAGAAACATTCCATGTTCATGGTTAGGAAGAATTAATATTGCGAAAATGGCTATATCGCCCAAAGTAATTTACAGAATTAACGCTATCCCCATCATGCTACCATTGACTTTCTTCACAGAACTGGAAAAAACCACCATGAACTTCATATGGAACCAAAAGAGAGCTCGCATAGCCAAGTCAATTCTAAGCAAAAAAAACACAGTGGGGGGCATCACACTAACGGATTTCAAACTATACTACAAGGCTACAGTAATCAAAACAGCATTGTACTGGTACCAAAACAGAGATATAGACCAATGGAACAGAGGCATCGGAGGCAACACAACATATCTACAACCATACAATCTTTGATAAACCTGACAAAAACAAGCAATGGGGAAAGGATTCCCTGTTTAATAAATGGAGTTGAGAAAACTGGCTAGCCATGTGCAGAAAGCAGAAACTGGACCCCTTCCTGACACCTTACACTAAAATTAACTCCAGATGGATTAAAGACTTAAACATAAGACCTGGCACCATAAAAACCAGAAGAAAATCTAGGCAAAACCATCCAGGACATAGGAGTAGGCAAGGACTTCATGACCAAAACACCAAAAACATTGGCAACAAAAGCCAAAATAGACAAATGGGACCTAATGAAACTCCACAGCTTCTGCACGGCAAAAGAAACAGTCACTAGAGTGAATCGGCAACCAACAGAATAGGAAAGAATTTTTGCAGTTTACCCATCTGACAAAGGGCTGATATCCAGAATTTACAAAGAACTCAAACAGATTTACAGGAAAAAAACAAACAAGCCCATTCAAAAATGGGGAAAGGATATGAACAGGCACTTTACAAAAGAAGACATATATGAGGCCAACAATCATATGAAAAAATGCTCATCATCACTGGTCATTAGAGAGATGCAAATCAAAACCACATTGAGATACCATCTCACGCCAGTTAGAATGGCAATCATTAAAAAATCTGGAGACAACAGATGCTGGAGAGGATGTGGAGAAAAAGGAACACTTTTACACTGTTGGTGGGAGTGTAAATTAGTTCAACCATTGTGGAAGACAGTGTGGCGATTCCTCAAGGCCTTAGAAATAGAAATTCCATTTGACCCAGCAATCCCATTACTGGGTATATATCCAAAGGACTATAAATCATTCTACTATAAGGACACATGCACACGAATGTTCATTGCAGCACTGTTTACAGTAGCAAAGACCTGGAACCAACCCAAATGCCCATCAATGATAGACTGGATTGGGAAAATGTGGCACATATACACCATGGAATATTATGCAGCAATCAGAAATGATGAGTTTGCGTCATTTGTAGGGACATGGATGAATCTGGAGAACATCATTCTCAGCAAAGTGACACAAGAACAGAAAATGAAATACCGCATATTCTCACTCTTAGGAAGGTGATGAAAAATGAGAACACATGGACACAGGGAGGGGAGTACTAAACACTGGGGTCTATTGGGGGGAAAAGGGGAGGGCCAGCGGGGGGGGGAGCTAGGGAGGGATAGCCTGGGGAGAAATGCCAAATGTGGGTGAAGGGGAGAAAGGAAGCAAAACACACTGCCATGTGTGTAACTATGCAACTGTCTTGCACATTCTGCACATGTACCCCAAAACCTAAAATGCAATAAAATATTTTTTAAAAACAGCTAAAAAAAAATGTGTTTTCTATTGAACTGTCAAAGTAGTTTTTTAAAAATCACATTAGCACCTCTTATTTCTCTATGTAAAGGGAGGGAAATTTACAAATGATTTTTGCTTTTTAGAAGTGTTTCAACACCAGAAAGCAAATATTTGAAGAATTCATTATAAAGAAAGAAAGTTCTTAATTTCAAGGTTAATATTTTTCCATGGAAATACTGTGAACCTTGATTGAGACATGCTTAAAGCTATTTATATAGAGCTCCAAGTCTTTATAAGCCTTGGTTTTCTTATCAGCAAAATAGAAGTATTGTTTACCTTTTAGAGTTTGGGGGAAGATTAAATGATATAAAAATCCTAGTGTAAAAGGCCCAATCTATGACCTCAAGACTGTTATTTGCTGTCAGAAATCAAACCACAAAAAAGCTCACAATTTTATCTCAATTTTTAATGTTTTCTTTATACCTCATTTTAAAAAATAACATATTTAAATAGTAAACTAAAAAAGGTAGAAAAATATTTAAATTCTGGAAGAGCAATCAAATAGGAAAAACATATAGTTACATAAAAAATTTTTTGTATTTTTGGTAGAGACGAGGTTTCACCATGTTGACCAGGATGGTCTCCATCTCTTGACCTCGTGATCCACCCGCCTCGGCCTCCCAAAGTGCTGGGATTACAGGCGTGAGCCACCGCACCCGGCTCGGTTCAGGGTTTTTGACACCCTTGGTTATAATGACAGCAGAACTAGAAGTTGAAAAATCACACAAAATGAGGGTTAACTGATGTTTAGTAAAGGAATTTTATTATCTGCAAAATGTATATTTTTACAAAGCAGGAAACAGGGGCCCAAACAAAGTAAGAACAATGTATCAGATTACATTTCTGAGAAACAGCCGAAATCAAACCACCTGTGTTCTACATAAATAATATTCATTCAGAAATAATTAATATTTTCCTACTATGTGCTAGTCACAATTTTAACTACTGGGACTTCTCTGCTCATACAATTCATAGTATTGTGACAAACCCTGCAAAATTCAGTATGAACAGTCTATAATATGAAAATTACAGTTCATAATGCATATACATTTATTAAATAGGCACGAAAATTACTGATGCTGTGTTAGGGAAGACTTACTGGAGCAAGTGACATCCACTTTCAGGTGGGGCAATTGAGAAACACAAGCCAGGCAACAGAGGTTTCAAATGCCTTGTCAATCACACAGAATAGGATATGAGAAAGGCAAGAGTTCAGAGGAAACGATAAGTGGGTATTGAAAAATAAGAACAAAGTAATAAAAAGCCAACTTATTAAGAAATTTGTTAGCCCTGGTAAGGAATTTGGATTCATTGGAAGAGCAGTGGAAGTCATTATGGGAGTAATAAGATCAGATTTGCATTTCAGAAGGACCCCTATGGCTGTGTCAGGGGGATGCAGAATGCAAGGTCAAAACTTCAAAATTTGAGGCAAAAACGTGTAAAGAAACTGCTTAAATTATGCAGCCAAGCAATGTGGGGATCTGTTTTAGGATGGGAACAGTGAATAGAAAGAGAGTTGAAACCATTCCAAAAATGTACAGAAAGTGAAATTGACGTTACTTGATGCGTAAATGTATCAGGGTGGCAGATGAGAAGATAGGAAGAGACAAGGAAGTGTGAGAATAGCACCAAAGTTTTACCATAAATCTTCCCTAGGAGTATTTTTAAAGATGGTGAGTTAAAATACCTGCAGATTTGATTTTTATTATACTGGTTACCTCTATGCATATATTCCTAAACAATACATTCTTTAATTTTTCCAGTTTTCTGAATTTTATCTAAATGGAATATTCTTCTGTGACTTGCTTCTTTCTCTCAGGGTTATATGTTTGACATTCATCTGTGTGATTGTGTTTAGCAGTACTTCATTCAATTTCATGCCTGTCTAGTGTGTTGAATGAATAAACCAAAATTAATTTATCTATTACATGGATGATATTCATTTGAGTGTTTCCAGATTTTTCAGTTATGAAAATGCTGAGAACATCATTTTACATGTCTCTTGATACACACGTGTAACAGTTTCTCTAAGATAATCATCCAGGAGTAGAACTCTAGGTTGTATGTATTCCAGGGTTTATATCTGTTTATGCTTCACTTAGAATTGTACATTCCAGATGTGCCACATCCATGTCCATGCCTGATACTGTCTGATTTTTCTTTTTCTCTCGTTTTCCCCTCTTTCACTCTCCCTTTTGTTCTTTATTTCCTTCCTTCCTTTCTTCCTTCCTTCCTTCTCCTTCCCTCCTTCCCTCCTTCCCTCCTTCCCTCCTTCCCTCCTTTCCTCCTTCCCTCCTTCCCTCCTTCCTTCCTTCCTTCCTTCCTTCCTTCCTTCCTTCCTTCCTTCCTTCCTTCCTTCCTTCCTTTTTTAATCTATTAACTGTTAATGAAGTTAAACAATTTTCACAGGTTTTGTGTTCATTTATATTTCTTAATTGGAATTTTATGTTCAAAATTTTCTCATTTCTTTTTCTATTGGATTGTTTATATTTTAATTATTTTTAAAGGGTTTTTATATTGTGAATACTACTGATTTATCAGTTATATGTGCTACAATTTTTCCTCATTTGAGACATTATTTTTCCCTTTAAAAAATATATCCTAGTCAGTAGTGGAAAATTAAATACTGCATGTTCTCATTCATGTTGCAGCTAAAAAAGGTTGATATTATAGAAGTAAAAATTAGAACAGACAGTATTAAAGGTTCGGAACAGTCGCGGAATGGGGAGATAGAAATTTGTTAAGGAATACGAAATTACAGCTCAATAGGAGGAATAAATTCTAGTGTTCTATACAACTGAAAGATAAATACAATTAATAATAATACATTATATAGTTTCAAATGGGTTGGAGGAGGATACTGAATGCTCCCAATACCAAGAAATAAAAGTTTGAGGTGATGGATATGCTAATTACCCTGATCTGATCACTACACATTATATGCATCAACATGTACCACATAATATGTACAATTATTCTGTACGATTTAAAAAACAAAATAAAAATTTTTAGTTGTATGCCGAGACAAAAGGCAATTTTTAATTTTAATGTAATAAATGTAATCATTTCTTATTATTTTTATGCTTTCTGTGTCTACCTTTAAAAATCTATCTCTTCCCAGTGGTCATAAAGATAATTTCCTAAGTTGTCTTCTAAAGCTGCATAGATAGAGCTCTTATATTAAAACTATAATTCCCCATGAAAATGTTTTTCTTTGTCATGGTATAGGTTCAATCCCAAAGCTTTTTCCTGTGGATAATATGTTGTTCTCACTTCCTGTATAGCCTAGGTAATCTCAATAGGTCCAGATTGACCACATACTTATCTCCAGGCAGTTCTAAAGCCTGGTACTGACACTTGACCAATGCTGTGGAGTACAGGAACTAGAGAGAAATAATGTCCAGTATAAGTACATGAAGTCTTTCAGAGTATGGCATAGCCTGTCAGCATTATTTAGACATAATGATTGGGTGTTTTATTTGCACTTGGTTTCAGTGATGTAGGCTGGCGGGGTTGATGGTGAAAATTTATCTACATTTTCAAGCATACAAGTAGTAGTTTGAGACCTGGAGGCAAAACTGCTCTTCATTCTCTGCACCCTTCGGTACATATGCTTCTGTTGAAGTCCTGTATCCTTTACCTCTAAGAAAGTTTGTTAAGTATAACTGATTGTGTACTTTGAGTTCTTTCAGTAATTAAAAATTTAAGGCAATCAATATCTAATTAGTACACTTCATTTACTGAGGTCCCTCAGTCTGATATAAATTAAGGTTGCATGTATGGTGATTCTCATTCTGAGTGTTTTTTCCTTCCAACATTCTATCCATGCATGACCATCCTGTTATCCTAATTGACTACTTTATAATAATATTTAATATTTGGTAAAATAACTCAATGCCATGTTCTTCATATGGAGTATTTTATACATTCTTGGCAGTTTGCTCTCCATATAAATTTGACAGCCAGCCTGGCAAGTTTATTAAAAACAACTACAACAAAAGTACATGAGACTACCTGGTCCC
Source organism: Callithrix jacchus (assembly GCF_049354715.1). Classification (NCBI taxonomy): domain Eukaryota; kingdom Metazoa; phylum Chordata; class Mammalia; order Primates; family Cebidae; genus Callithrix; species Callithrix jacchus. The sequence goes on from NC_133524.1 coordinate 27,745,207, forward strand.
AGTGTTTTCTTCATAGAGACTTTATAAAGTGGCAGACTGAATTTTTTGGATTTGAAATCATTCAAATAGACAGAATATTCTTAGGTCTGTTTGGGTAAGTTATATTTTTCTAGTTTAGTCTTTTCTAATTTATTGGCATAAAATTGTTCATAGTATCCTATTACTATGTTTTAGTATCTGTAGCATTTGAAAATTTACCCCTGTTAATGACTAATACTTATTGGCGATCCTCTGTTTTACTGATCACTCTTGGAAAAGTTATGTCAATTTTATTATTCATTTAAAATAATAATTTTTATAACAGATTAATGTTTATATGTTAATACTATTTTATTAATTACTACTCTTAAACTTACTACCTTTTAATGTCTTTATTGATTTGTCTTTTCCATTGAATGTTCAGGACAAATTTAAGACCATCTTCTTTTATAATATAGAATATACATTTTGTCTTCATACCACTTTGCTGGGGTAATTTTGATATGCAATACTTTCCTTGGCATCAATTTTAAATGCTAATATTTGTTATTTCCATTATGATTTTCATTTATACCCAATGTGATAGAGGGCTATTTCTTGGCTTCCAAATATAGATGTTGTTTTTAAATTTCCAACTTAATTTCCTGTATAAGAAGGCATAGTTATCATGAAAACAGTTCTTTGAAGTTTTCTGGACTGGCTTTTTGATTCAGAATATTGTCCATTTTCATTAAATGACCTCTGTGCTTGAAAATAACATGTATTTCCCATTGAATGAGTACAACTTTCTTTACAGGTGTAATAGATGAAACTTTTTAACAATGTTGTTCAATTTTTATATGTTCTCTACATGTGTTTCCTGCTTGATATTTCATTTTCTGAGATACACTTTGAAAATTATTCTGATGTTGATTATTTTGTCCAATTCGCCTTCAAGTTCTGTCTCATTTATTTTTTATTTGTTGGCTTTATTGGTAAATTCTGATATACAATGCATATAAATGAACAATTGAATCATTTTTATTACATGACAACCCTCTTTACTGCTGATGATACTTGTAACACTTAAAATCTAATTTGCATAATATTGATAAAAGTACACAATATTTCTTAGTTGCTTTTGCCTAGTATGTCATTTTCTGTGACTTTATCGTTAGTCTTTCTCTGTGCTTATCATTTATGTAGATCTCTTGTGAACAGCATGTGGTTGAATTTCTTTTTCTAAAATCAACCTTTCAATCATGATTTGCATTTAAAGGTTATAGTGTGTGTGTATGCATTAACTAGTATATTTTGGCCTTTGGCCAGAGACTGAAGCCTACATTGTCAGCTTCCATAGTTTTGAAGCTCTTAAACATGAACTGAGTCACTACTGGCTTCTCTCTTTCCCTAGTCTGCAGATGACTCATCATGGGACTTTGCCTTGCAATCATGTGAGGTAATTCTCTTTGATAAATTCCCTTCTATATATACATACATCCTACTGGTTCTGTCCCTCTGGAGAACCCTGACTAATACAGACTTCATATTTTATTTTTATATTATTTAACTTTGAAAGTCATTAGTTTTGTATTATTTCATTCTACCAATGTCTGTTTAATTTAATAAAATGTACCACTTGATAGGGTTTGGCTGTGTCCCCACCCAAATCTCATCTTGAACTGTAGTTCCCATAATCCCCACATGTCATGAGAGGTAACTGAATCATGGGGGGCAGTTACCCTCATGCTGTTCTCATCATAGTGAGTAAGTTCTTGTAAGACCTCATGGTTTTACACAGGGCGTTTCCCCTTTTCTCCTTCCCACCTCCATGTGAAAAAGGACGCATTTGCTTCCTCTTCTGCTATGATTGTAAGTTTCCTGAGGTCTCTCCGGCCATGCTGAACTGTGAGTCAATTAAGCCTCTTTCCTTTATAAATTACCCAGTGTTGGTTATGTCTTTATTAGCAGCAATGAAAACAGATTAATACACCACTTTTCTTGTTTATTTTTTCTTCTTGTTTATCAAACCATAAATATGGCATCTTTTTTGTTCTCTCTCAAGTAACTCTTTCAGAATTCCCATTACTTTGGATTTTTTAAGGGTAAATTTTTATGTGATTCATCACATAAACAGAACTAAAGACAAAACCACATGATTATCTCAATAAATGCAGAAAAGTCTTTCAATAAAATTCAATATCCCTTTATGTTAAAAAACTGAATAAACTAGATATTGAAGGAACATACCTCAAAATAGTAAGAAGCATTTATGACAAACCCACAGCCAATATTGTATTGAATGGGCGAAAGCTGGAAGAATTTCCCTTGAAAACTGACACAAGACAAGGATGCCCTGTCTTATCACTCCTATTTAACATAGTATTGGAAGTTATGGCCAGAGCAGTTAGACATGAGAAAGAAATAAAGGGCATTCAAACAGGAGACATGAAGTCAAACTATCGCCGTTTGCAGATAACATGATCATATCTCTAGAAAACCCCATCATCTCAGCCCAAAAGCTTCTAAGCTGATAAGCAACTTCAGCAAATTCTCAGGATACAAAACCAATGTGCAAAAATCTCTAACATTCCTATACAACAACAACAGGCAAGCCGAGAGCCAAATCATAAATGAACTCCCATTCCCAATTACTACAAAGAGAATAAAATACCTAGGAATACAACTAACAAGGGAAGGGAAGTGAAAGATATGTACAAGGAAATGGTTTTCTTAATCTCCTTTTCTGATTATTCAACATTACTGTATAAAATGCAATTGATTTTAGCATACTGATTTTGATATTTTATGCTGTATCTTTTTTTGGATGTATTAGTTCCAACAGTTGTGTGTGTGTGTTTGTCCATATGTGCGTAATCTTTAGGGTTTTTTACATAAATGATCATTTTATCTATGAACAGAGATATTTTACATCTTCCTTTTCTATTTGTCGTTTGGAACCCTGCTTCAGATTGGATGACAGAACATATATATATGGCTTTGATATGTGGCCTAACCTTCCTTATAATCTAATAGCTGGGGTTACAAGAGTGATCAACTGCAGAGAGAGAGAGAGATATGGAGAGAGATAGTGCATTCAAGAGAAAGTATCACCTATTTCTAAAGTAGACTCAGAAGTCATATAGCATCATTTATTCCTTCAGCTGCACTTTATTTATAAGAAAGTAGTCACTAAGGTTAATACATAAACTGAAACAGAATTAGACTCCATATTTTGATAAGAGGATTTGAAATACGTTGTAAAATTACCACACATGTCATATATTTTAACAACAGAAAAGGATAAAGAGTATAGTTAAAGGTATAAATATTAGGACATGAAGTTAAGGTATACTTCACAAAATTGTATTTATCTCATTGATGATTTAGAGAGAAAGTAACCTGTTGAGAATATAGAGGGAGGTGGCAGTTTCCGAACTTAGGTATTTGCTGAAGTACTGAGAAATTGATCTTAAAAACTGGAAAATAATCTAAAATATAAATTGGAAGTGATAATATTGTCAAGTTATTTTGGAATTTTTTAGTGGTATTTATTAAGCGTAACTCTTCAGAACTAAACACATTACAAGTCCAAGATAGAGACTACAGACAACTTGTGCAGGTATTTCTTCAGGATTTATGAAAGCATATACATCTGAATAAGGTTGATGATAGAGAATACAGAGACAAACACAGAAATCAAATAATGAGGTTGAAGCTAGAAATAAAAAAGGAAGGAAACTAAGTGGTATAGAGTATCAAGGCTGAACACCAATTTGAGACAGAAACACTGATGAATTTCCAGAAGTGATCCAAGAATAACGCAGAGTTCAGAACTTGCTATCCATCGTTGTTTGGAGTCTAGTCAGATAAAAAGACCTGAACTATTGTGTCTGACAAATTCCCATGCAGTCCTTAACATTCATCTAAACTAAACCAACAAAATTAGGAATCAGTTCACCAAGAATATTGAGGACAACTATACATATATATAATCAATTATATATAGAAGTACATTTTGTGTGTGTGTGTGTGTGTGTGTGTATTATAGTTCTATATCATAAAAGGCCTTTTATTCTGCCTTGGGAGTTTGAACTCTTCCCTCCTACTCACTAGCTACCTACACACAAACACTCACACACACACACATACACCGGCACACACACAAAGGAGAAGCATGAGTGTTCTAAGGCTTACAATGAATATTATATTTCCCTGAGGCAATATGATCATGAGACTTTGCTTGACTCTAAATAGCATTCACTTATTCTCATTGACTGATGGGGAAAATATGGAATAGAAAGAACAAGGAGACAAATCAAAGAATAAATCATTCCAGTTGTCCTAGCTAGGATCACCAAACCAAAAAAGAGAAGAGTAGCAAAAGAATCAAAGACTAGCATGCTGATTATTCCCTGATCCAGTCCAAAAAGACATGGCCACTAGAATACACAGACCTAGATAAACTTTGGTATATAGTGTTTAATTAAATTCAATATATTTCATTGTTTGAGAAACCTATAGGAATTGTAGTGGTCAACAAGTTAATAAAAATTTTTCATAATCCGACTTCATCTGTTATATCAGCAAACCTTTATATACATTTCTAAATGTGACACCTAATGTTTCTACATGCTCTTTTTTTCATTAGAAACTAAAGAGGATTTTAAAAACATTTTATTTTGGGCTGTTTATCATATTTCAATATACATAGTGGATAAATTGCCATTTTTCACAATTATGCATTTTAACATCTTATGCCTCTTGGGAAAGTTCAACAAAATATTTTCTGACTTAAAATTATTGCTTTAATTTTCCTGTGTAGCTTATGGTAATGTTTTATTGTTTCATTGTCATGTAAAATCTACCTTTATATTCATATCATGTTGTGTATATGCATCTTCAGATGTCTAGTGACAAAAACAAAATGTTGGCCGACACTACTAAGCAGAATCAGTTGGAAATTTAGAGTCATCACTTAGTCATAATTTTGTAACTTTGAACAAGTTTTAAAAGGTTTGTGCTTTATTTTTCTCACCTGTACAATGAACATGCTAAAACAAGCCCTTCTTAATTTATAATGGTATTATAAAAATTAAAAACTATAATAGATGTAAAAGATATCATCTTAGTCTGTTTTGTGTTGTTAGAACAGAAAAGAGGTTTATTTATCTCACACTTCTGGTGGCTGGATAGTCTAACAGCCTGGTGCAGGAATCTGCTTGGCTTCTGGTGAGGGACATGTAATGCATCAAGCATGGTGGAGTAATGGAAAGGCAAGTGGATGTGGGCAAAGAAGGTGGGGAACCAAGGAACCTGGCCCACTTCATAACAACATGGTCCTGTGGGAACTAATCTCATCCTGTGCAAATTACCGTAGTCTGTTTTGCCAGAGTGAGAATTCACTCACTACCACAAGAATAGCACAAATCTACTCACGAAGGATCCACCCCATGACTCAAGAACCTCCTTACAGGCCTCAGCTTCCAACACAGCTGCAAGGCCAACCAAACTTTAATGTGAGTTTTCATGGGCATAAACCACATCCAAACCATGTCAATATTTGTACATTTTAATGTTCTTTTAAAATAAAAGTAATATTTTCATAGATAATAAGTACAACTATTTAAGATAATAAATGAAATATCAGAAGGTAAAATTTTAAGCCAGAGAAAAGAGTTTTCAGTGCACAAATAAATGTTGAGTTAAAAGTCAAAGTGAAGGTATTGCCTAACTTGTTTTCTTAACAGAGCCTGTAGAAAACAGGTTTTTCTGAATTGCTTCTCTGAAATTTCCTAAAAGCAACAGATGACAACTGGTTTGCCTTGAATTCTATCCCCATTCCTTCCTCTTTTTCATTAATAGATAGCAGGCTTCCATGTAGCTGATTCTCATTCACAAGTCAGAGACTAGTCTGGCTCATATAAATCATGCAGGCCAGGCACGGTGGCTCATGCCTGTAATCCCAGCACTTTGGGAGGCCAAGGTGGGTGGATCACTTGAGGTTAGGAGTTCCAGACCAGCCTGGTCAACATGGTGACACCCCGTCTCTATTAAAAATACAAAAATTAACTGTGTATGGTGGTGTGCACCTGTAATCCCGGCTACTTGGGAGGGTGAGGCAGGAGAATTGCTTGAACCTGGGAGGTGGAGGTTATAGTGAGCTCAGATGGCACCACTGTACTCCAGCCTGGGCAACAGAGCAAGACACCATCTCAAAATAAATAAATAAATAAATGTTGCAAAGATGTTTGACTTCATATGACTACCAGCATTATGGGAACAGGTGCATGAAATCTTTTGACCCCTCTCTCCCACACATTATTAGAAGCCCCTCCCAATAAATCTACACTTTTATAAACATAACAACAATACCCCATAATAAGTCAATGATGTATTATCAGGGAAGTTAGCAGTTCAAAGATGCTTGTCCTCAGTTATCTCCTATAAATCATCATATTGATTATAAGTAATTTTTCCTACTTATAAGCAATTTTACTCTGATTTATCTGAGGATTATATTAAGAGGGTGGCAAGGTAATGGATCTTTCTCTATATAATATATAAAAGAAATGTTACTGAAGACCTGTAAGTAAGATTAGGAAACAAACAGAATATTTGTATATGAGCAGAGGCAGGGGCATTCTCAATAATAAACTTTTAAAAATAAGAATCTGAGGGAGAAAATTAAGGAAGCCCTAGAAAGTCTCTAACTCTCATGCTTGCAACTCAAAGCAGCTTACTAGAATCCTATTTAAGCTTTAGAAATCCAAAATAGCTTTCTGGTTATTCTTCCCATGGTCGAATGAGAACACTGATAATACTGGCTAAATGCTGAGACCATGCTTTTCTTTGTCATCATTTCAGGGACTTTGCAGTTAATCATCACAACAAGCCTACATAGCCAGTACTTTTAGTACCCCAGTACTTTACATAAGCACCCTGAGTCTCAATGATATAAAGTCATTTTATTCATGTAACTTGTTTATTGAAGAATTTTAATTGAGAATATAATTACTGCCTGAAATAAGATTATTAATCCTCTGTTCTCTTTATATTTTATGCACCTTCAGTTAAATCTCTTTTACGTCTTCTTTCCCGGTGCAGGTTTGATAGATGACCTTGACTGCTTATAACGGTTGAAGGTAGCGAGATCATCTTGTAGGCATCTCCTACCCCTATCTCCAACTCTCTTCAATGGCCAGAGAGTTGACACGATTAGAAAGAAAAGGTCTTTTTATTTAGCTGACAGTGGTTATAACTCCCTTTCCTTTCTTGCTTATTACTGCGTTTTTAGCTGGTGCTGACTGATATCTTTGTGGCAAGTATTCAAAAGCAGTCTTTCTGTGGAGGCACACCCTTAAGGGTTTCTTTATCCACAATTCCTTGGATTTCTAATTTTGTTGGTTCAGTTTGGATTAATGTTAAACACTGCACTGGAATCTGTCAGAGCCAATTCAGGTCTTTTTATAAGAAAGGACTTCAAAAACGATGGAAAGCAAGCCCTGAGCTCTTTATTACTTTTAGATCAGTTTTTCTAGCAATTTACACACTGTTTGTTTTCACCATTGGCCCTAAGCCTTGATACGCTATACCAATTTCCTTCCCTTTCTGTTTCTATCATAAGCTCTTGAAAGTTGTCAGATTCAGAATGAAATTGTGTCAAATCCTAACAAAAATAAATATTTCTAGGAGACTGAAAAGGGAGGGCCCTTATGCATACATCTTTATGGTAAAAACTATTAGAAAGACTCTCCAAAGAGCTCTTACACACACATGCCTGTAACAAGAACTTTTGCCAAGGACTTTCTAAACTGCAGCTTGCTGCATGAGTCACAAGGAGAGCCAGCCAGATACACAAAAAAAACTTGCCTGATACATTCTCTCTATTAATGAACTGGCATCAACTAGTGTGATAAGCCCCTGTAACCAATGCTCTCTTTGTTTCAGAGAAAATTAAGTGTATTTCTTTCTTTTGCCTTTAAAATATCACTCCCTTGCCTCAAACACTTTGAATATGCATATGGTCCCTATAGCCTATATATCCCTATTTTCGAATCCACTGCACACTCTCAAATAAACTCAGTATCACTGGAGAATCTTTGTGATTTAGGTTGACAAGCCTTGCTATTTGATTTCCTACATTTGTCTCTGTACTATCATGGCCTTTGTTCAGACACACACTTCCATTATCTTGGATAGGCAACCTGTGCTAATTGTCTGCAGTCCCCATCCTTGAGTTTGTAGCCTGGATACTTCCAATGAGTACACCTGAATGATGTGTCTCCAATTCTCTTCAATCACTCATACTTACTCCAAACCCAAATCCTAGCTCCTACCATAAGAGCATTTCACAGAGTTGCTAAAGGCACCTTGACTGACAGACTGGCAGCCATATTGGGAAAGATACCAGCAAGACGGCTCAAACCCAATTAACTGACCTGGTGTCCACTTGCATCCAAAACAGGGAATCCAGGCTGGTTTATTGTCTCTGCCTCTCTATGGCCTGACAACTCTCCTTTTTACTATTTGCATAAACATATGGACAGATTAGTGAATCTGATCCATTAGCAGATATCAAAGTGGTTAATGGAAAGACAATATCCTCTTTTGTAATATACTTTCAATCTCTGTCAGTGATTCTCTTTGAACTTTTTCCCTTTATATGGCCTCAAATTTGGGAAATAGTCTTTCATTATACTTTGTTTTCACTCTTGCTACCTAGAAACCACTCCGCCGAAAGCTAATGGCAGAAGACAGCAATTTTTAAACAATTTTTGTCTAAGTTGGGCAGACATGGTGGCAGGTGGCTGGAATCACCTGCAGGTATCCTAACTCATATAACCAGCAGTTAATGCTGGTTATGTTCTGGGACCTAAGCTAGGGCTGTAAGCCAGAGCACCATCATTAGGACTCTCCATGTGGCCTGAAATTCATCACAGCATTCTGACCACATGGTGGCTCAGGGATCCAAATGCAAGTAGACAAGGCAAATAGCTAAGGAGAACCAGACTGAAGTTCCATAGTTCCATGGATTTTTTTTTTTTTTTACCATGCAAGTTCTGCTGTTTCATTTCTGCTGCATTCTACTGGTTGTAAACAAGTCACTAAGGTCAGTCAGCTCAGATTCAAGGAAATTAACATCTCAATGACAGGAGTGTCAAAGAATCTACAGATATGTTTTAAAACCATCACAGTCAACGATTCTGACATTTTCTACTCCCTATCTCCATGCCTAAGACTGTTTTATATAGACCAGAAGAAAGAATGGATATAGATAGTGCCTAGAGGGACTGAATAAGCTTGGCAATCACTTAAGGTGCCCAAGGAGAAGTGTGTGCCCCCAAGTTTAGGCAGTCCTCTTTAGAATTCAGAGTACTTATTTATTTTTAAATATTTTTATTTACCAGCTTTCTTGAGATAGAATTCTAACACAACGTAATTAACTCATTTGAAGCATATAATTCAACGGTTTTACATTGCTGACACAATTATGCAATCATCACCACAATTAATCTTAAAACATTTTCATCAATCCAAAAAGAAACCACACACCCATTAGCAGTCAATCCCCATTGCTTCCAATCCCAGCTCCTGGAAACCACTAATCTATTCTGTCTCTAAAGATTTACCTATTCTGGTTATTTGATATAATTGGTATCATATAGTATGTGGTATTTTCTAACTGACTTCTTTCACTTAGCTTAATGTCTTCAGGATTTCTCCCTGTTGTTGCCTGTGTCAATATTCTGTTACTTTTTATGACAGAATAACATCCCATTATATGGATATATAACACTTTGTTATTCTATTCATCTGTTTGTGGACAGTTGGGTTGTTTCCAGTTTTTAGCTATTATGAACAATTCTGCTACGAACATTCAAGTATGAATTTTTGTGTAGACATATGATTTCACTTATTTTGGGCATACACTTAGGAGTGGAATTGCTGGGTCATATAGTGACTCTATATTTAACTTTTCGAGGAACTGCCAGAGGGTTTTCCAAAACAGTTGCATCATTTTATATTCCCACCAGCAAATGGTCCAATTTATCCATTTTCTCACCAAAACTTGTTATTATATTTCCTTGTGATTATAGCCATCCTAGCAGGTGTGAAATGGCATTTTATTTTGGTTTTCACTTGCCTTTCCACACTGGTTAATGATTTTGAGTATTTTATTATGTTCTTATTGGCCATTTATTTATCTTGTTTAGAGAAGTGTCTATTTAAATATTTTGATCATTTTAAACTAGTTCATTTGTTCTGTTTTGTTTATAATTATTGAATCATGAGAGTCCATATATGCTGAAGCCAGTTCCCTATCAAGTATATAATTAGCATTTTTTCCCATATTGTGGTTGTCACTTCACTTTCTCTATGACACACTTTCAAGCACAAACATTTTAATTTTGATGACATCCACTTTATGTGTTTGTTTTCTTTTGTCGTTTATGCTTTTAGTGGCATGTATGAGAACCATTTCCTAATTCAAGGTCACCAATGTTCATTTCTATGTTTTCTTCTAAGAGTTCTATAGTTTCACATTTTATATTTAGATCTATCATCCATTTTATATTTGAGTATGGATGTCTAATTTTCTCAGGACCATAGTTGAAAAAAGTATTCTTTCTACTGTTATTAAATTATCATGGAACTCTTATCAAATATCAATTGACTATAATATAAAGGTGCATTGGTGAACTCTACATTTTATCCCAATACTCTATATGTATTTATTTCTCTTTTGCTTCAGCTATGGAGCCCAGTCACCAATTCCCCACCCGTTTCCAAAAACAAGAAGATGCAAATTCAATATATTTAACCATAACACTGTACCATGTTGGTACACTCATGAATGAGATGCATGCCAAGCCATGGCCTGAAAGGAGATTCAAAAGCCAAGTGAGGCTTAATTCCCCTTGAATAATAAGAGTTGCCTAGGCTAGGTGTGGTGGTTTATACCTGTAATCCTAAGACTTCAGGAAGCCACAGCAAGAAGATCACTTGAGACCAAGAGTTAGGCATGGTAGCAGTGCACCTATAGCCCCAGTTACTCTCGAGGCTAAGGTGGGAAGACCTTTTGAGCCCAGGAGTTCTAGGCTGCAGTGAGCCATGATTGCACCACTGCCCTCCAGCCTGGGCCACAGTGAGAGATTCTGTCTCAATAAAAAAATTGTATAGATCATAAGATTCCTAGGCAGAAGATGAATCATCTGTGGAAATTCTGAATTAATTACATTGGCCTATGTTTCTTAAACTGGTCAAGCAAATAGAAGAGTGGCTTAGCTTGAGTTACTTTTCTTAGCAACCAGCTTCCTCTTTGTAGTTCAGTGAGGCTAACCACTGACCAAAGTTTTTCTACCTTTAATCTCAATTTTCATAACGAAGAAAATAAAATATATTCAGTCCTGAAAACCTCATTTCAACTTCAAACTGAACTAAACCACCACTTCCTAAATTATGCCATTTATCTCTAAATAAATTCAGCCTGGCAGCCTAACCACAATGTGAGGCTCTACACAGAGAATTCCTGCGTTGAAGCAATTTAGCAGACTTCATTGCTGACAATAAAGTGCTTTTGTCAAAATCAAGTCTTTAATTTCATCACTGCAGATAAATAGCTTAAGCTGCAATCCAATAGTAAAAGCTACACATTGAAACTCATTTAAAAAGAATATAACCAATTAGTTGAACAAATGGACATTAGATACTGGTAGGAGAATATCTAAGGTCAAAACAAGAGTAGGACATTACAATACTGGATAAAATGAAAAAAAGTAGAAGTGTACAAAAAAAAGAAGGCTAAGGTTGCAAAAATTATGTGATTTTAAAAATATGTAGCAATATGTGGACAAAATATTTAGGCAACGATGTTTACAAGCTATTTTTGCACCATACAGTTGTATACATGCAGTGTTTCAGGGACATAAATGATCCTTGCCAGCATAGTTTACCCAATTTAAGAATAGTTTTTGAAGAAAGCCAGTATTTTAACAAAGGAGTTTCATTTTAAAAGTGTGTGCTGATCATGAGACAGCTCTGTTCATGTGTAGGGGTTCGTACTGCCTATATGTGTAAACTTGCCCAGTAGCAATTTACCTCAATTACTTTCAAAATTCCTAATGACCGATGGCCCAAACCACACTATGAACAATGATTTATTTTTATAATTTATTCAGTTATCTACGACTTCAAATAGTGAAATTATACAATCGTTGGCCCAAATAAGAAGGTATTTATTTGTTTAGCATTATCTTTGAAAGTTACCAAAGAAAAATTTTATTGAGAAGTAACATATAGACAATACCTGCTAGTAGGCTCAACATCAAGTCCTGCATAAATCAGACATTGCTTGGCAATTAAGTTTCTAAATACAGATGTTCCTTAACTTATGATGGGGTTACATCCTGATAAACTCATCATAAGTTGATAATATCATAGTTGAAAATGTATTTAACACATCTAACCTGCTGAATATTATAGCTTAGCCTTGCCTACCTTAAATATGTTAAGAACATTTATGCCTATTTTACAATATAAAGTGTTGAATATTCCCAGTAATTTATTGAATACTATGCAGAAAGTGAAAAACAGAATGGTTCTATGGGTACTCGTATCACTTTCACATCATCACAAAGTCAAAAAATTAAGTGGAGACATCATAAGTCAGGGACTTTCTGTACTCATTTCCAAGCTATGTAAGTATATCCTAATTCTCTCAAACTTCTCCAGGCCATGTATATAAATAAGGGAAAGATTAATATGATTGATTACATTTTATTCTTCCTCTTACTTGCCTATCTGGTTACTCAAGCCACTCAAAGTCTTACCTAGTGTTGGGGTCCATAATGGTGTCTCATGGCTCATGTTCTGCTCTGGACTACTTTCTTGATGATGATTACAACAGAAGACACTTGGAGATGGCAAGACACCACTGCCAAGACTGATATGGTAAAAAAGACATGGCTGATATCCTCACAGGCATACAAACTTGTTGAATCCAACCATTGTTTTGTTTTCTTTATCAGGAAGAGTGTCTCTTTTCCCCCATTACTTTGTCACCTAGGTACTAGATACAGTGACCATACAATTTATTGTCAAAGCTGGGGTAAATGGGAGTGCTAAATAATTGGGACATCAGGTCAATAGAATAATGTGCAACTATGTAGGGTAAAATAGGACATATGGTCATCCTACTACTAGATCTCTGCTCCATGGACTCCCATTTCTTACAGGGTCCCTTGTCAAAAAACCTCCTACACATTCTGCCTACATTTTAGTCTCAATTGGGTTATATAGAAGTTGATGTATCCCAGGATAATAAAACAATGTCTGAGAGAGGCCACCGTTAGCTTTTCCTATGTGCCCCACCTCAAATTCCCCCGTAAAACGAGAGGCACTTTTTTCCTTGTACTCGTTTAGACTGGAATTCTCATTTCACAAATTGTCTCCTGGTGATGTACAATCCACCACCTTTGTAGACCTGTCTGGGCACAGCTCAATTTCCATTTAGGATTAAGAGCAGCCCCACCTATATTAATATAAATTTTAACTAAAATGAGTTTAGGCATAAAAATCTCAGATTTATGCATTTAAAAATTAGTAATTTCAAACCTATATACATACATATATTACATATACATATGTGTGTGCATATACATATATATGTATGTGTATGTGTGTGTGCGTGTGTGTATTCCCTTTTATCGCCAAAAGAGGCAATCAGTAAACAGGAAGGGAAGTAGGAAAAAGAGACTAAAAATACTAAAAGTGAGACAGAAAATAAAAGCATTCTCAAAAATCATTAATGTTAAACCCAGCACTTCAGAATTATTGAATAGAGGAGAAATTTTATAAAAGTACTTTTAAAGAAAGATGTCAACTCAGAAACCTGGAGCCACTTATTAGTTTTTAGAGTGAAAACTTTTGAATCAAAAATAGGCAAGTAAACATTACTTTGTATTCCTTTCAGCACACTGATGATATTTTGTTGTGTGATGGATTGAAGTTGTTTCAGATATTCTACAATTTCAGTGATTTTCACCCACTGAGATTCTATTCAGATAAAGGGATCAATCTAAATTCTGATGGTTAAGAATTGTGTGTGCCACTTTTCAATCACATTTCAAGAAATCAACTGAATATACCAAATAATTCCAAAGCACTTTTGTCCTTTCTCAACCATTTGGATGTGGGTTTCAATGGGACCAAATTTTAATCCTTTTTTAGTACAAAGTAGAAAGGAAGTTATTAACAAAAATTGCAAGACAAAAATCAGAGAATTGTCATATCATATCTTGGATTTTAAAAGTGTTTGAAATAACTATAAAGAAACATTTTTCACAGTTTTTAAATTCATTAAGGATTATAGAATCTAATGTACTCCAGTTTCTTTTATCTTTTATATATTATCAGGAAGATCTGAATAAAATTAAGATTCTTCTAATCCTATGCAATAGTGATTATGGCTTATACTACATACTTTCAACACTCTGGTTCTAATCAGTCCACTGTTTTGCGAACAGAAAGAGAAGTTGGAATGTTTTAAAATAATGGATTTTATAAAGCCTTGTGGGCGGTGGTTTGATAAGATGCTAGAAGCAACCTCTCGTATCTTACATGCCCTCTGTCAATGGAACATTTCAGCTCCTCCCACCAAGTGGCAGCGTCTACTTGCTATGTCTTTGAATCTGGGATGTTTCTATGACTTTCTTGATGAAAAGAATGTGGTAGAAAGGACACTAAGCAAACTCTGAGGCTTGGCTTTAAGAGACCTTGAAGCTTCCATTTTCACCCTCTTATGTTTTGTATAGCCATGTATGGCTATACTGCTGAAGAGGAAAGTGAGCTAGAGGTCTTGGTTATATCCACCAATCGCCAGACATAAGTGAAGCCATTTTAATTGTCCAGCACCTTTTAGTGTCTGGATAATTGCTATCACATGAATGATCTCAGCCAATATACAAGAACTAACCAAGTGAGCCTTAACAAACTAAAGAAGTGTAATTAATGAATCCTTGACAATTTGGGGGAGTTATTTGTGATATAGGAATAGAAAATAGACAAAAGTCTCAAATCCCACTATAATTTCCTTCTCTGTTATTATAATGAAAAATACATTTCTTTCCTCTCAAAAATTGAATTTCCATCTTGGCCCATTCTTTCTCACATTTATCCTTTGTCAGTTATGCCTTATTTTCATGTATATCATGCGTTTTCTACTATTACCTTTATATCATTTCTTCCTATTCACATTTAAATATCTTTTATTCTGTTTTATCTTAAAATATAGTTTTCAGCCTTATTATCACCTCTAATTATTAGCACTTTTCTCTTCCCTTTACAATTTAAAAGGCAGCTATACTCAGTGATTTTGCTTTCACTTCATTTTTTCATCTCTGTGAAATCTAATTCTGGAATACTGCTGAAACTGCTATTACCAATGATCTTGCTACTCTTAAATCCAATATAAAATCTTAGTTTTATTCTGACTGAAATTCTGTGCTTCTCTTGATATAACGAGACATTCCCTTGTCCTTTAAACGCTCCCTTGACTTTGTAACACTTGATATTCCTGGTTTTACTCTAACAACTCTATCACATTCTTCTTGGTGTTCTTAGATAATTCCTTCTATTCTGCTCATCCCTTAAACTGTGGTTTCCTCTAGACCAGTGGTCAGCAAATATGGCCTGCAGGCCAAATCCAGACCTCTGCTGTTTTGGAACTGAAGCTTTATTAGAACTGATCATTCACATACTGCCTATAGTTACTTTCATGTCACAATACTTGGGTTGAGTAGTTGTGACAGAGATCATACAGTCTGCAAAGCATGAAATATTTTCGATCTGACCCTTTACAGAAAAAGTTTGTTGATCCCTGACTTAGAGATCTAATATGAGTTTTATCATAATTTTACTATAAAACTTCGCTAAATGAGCTCACCAACCACACACAATAAGACTACCATCTATGTAGTTGATAACTCCCAAAAATCCTGTCTCTAAGCCAGACAATAGATTCAAATCCTGCATTGGATATTCCCCTTTCATTTATCCGTTCCATTATGCTCTATTTTACTCTGATTTGTTACTAAAGAAGCTAGCCTCTAGTGGACTGGATTCCCTTACCATTTTCTTTTAATTGGGTTACTTCAAGTGAAAATAAAAATGGAAGGGCAAAAGGAAAGAGAGGTCAGAGTATGTATTCCACTGGCTCTCTTCCTGACAAAATACAACTTGACAGTGATTTTTCTTTTATTGAAGGCAGTGTCTTTTTTCCTGTGATGCTTTTCTATAGCTATATGTCTTCTCAAATCCTGGTTATAGCTAATTCCCCTTTCTACCTTAGGCCCAAGTAAAGGCTTCCATCTGTTGCTAGCCTCAGTGTTTAATCAATCTTGGTTTTCCTTAAGCACTACCTATATTTTATAACAGTCCTACAATGAAATCATCTTAATTATTCATTAAGGAGGTGCTTTCTATATTCTTCCAGGATTCTAATATAGATCAGTTGCCTACTGGAGATATAAACAGAGATATGTTATCGTAAATTCAACATAACATATTCTAAACTAAAGTTATCTTCACTGCTCCAAAATAATCTGCTGATGAGTGCTCTTCTTTTATTCTAATTTGAAAAGATGAAATCAACTGCCACCAATTTACCAATGCCACAAACCTGTGTATTTGTCTTGACCTTTTTACCAATATCTCACAGCTCAATAATGAAGTTTTATTGTTCTTACTAAATTCATGTCAAGGCCACTGATATCTCATACCTAAGTACTATGAAACTCTTCATTGCTATCCCTGCCTCCAGTTTCCCTCCCAACATTCTCTCTTTTACAGTGTAATCAGACTTAGCTTTCTAAATTGAATATCTGACCACATTAGTCCTTTTATTAAAAATTTAAAACCACATATCTAAAATGAAGACCAAATCCTTTAACACGGTGTACTTGGTCCTCCATGCTATTAACATACTTACCTCTATTGCCATCCCTTTCCAGTTCCTACATTGTATACCATGATCTGAACGATATGCAATCTTTCATAGGACTTTGAAGGTGCCATACCATATTTCATCTTGCTTCTGTGTCATTATAGGTTCTATTCTTTACACTTGGAATAATTTTTCTCTCAACTTCATTTGGATAATTTCTAGTTATCTTTCAGATCCCACCTTATATTTGACTACTCCCAGGATGTCTTCCTTTGCATGCTCAGACTGAACTTACCATACCTGTTGTGTTCTGCATCAGTGCTACCTCAACTGAAGCAGTAATTGCATTATTTTGTAATGTATTTTGTGCTCTTCTACTAGGGTATCAACCAAGAAAGAGTGGGAACCTTGTCTTTCTTATTCACCACTGTATTAAAAAATGTTTCACATGCCCCCTTCTTACCATAGTTCCATAGACAAAACATAATTAATTAAAGTAATTGGATGATAAAGTGACTTACAATTTTAAATTGTAAATGACAAAGCTAGATTAGATTCCATTTTAAGGAAAATATTCCATGGCATATAACACATGCATAACATTTGCAAAGACCCTGCTGTCAATGTTCTTGGTAGAATACAGTTTTCTCAGGTAGGACTTTGTGATCCTAGGTATTGACATAGTGGTCATAAAGGCAGGATAAATAGGCAATGTGTTTTGGTAACCACAAGAAAAGGCAAATTACAACATTTGGAATAAACTGCCTAGACATAATTCCTTCCACCACGAGTCTTCCAGAATTAGGACTTCTGTACTCAGAATCTTTAAACAATGTCAGATTAATATCTTCACTTGTGCTGAAGAGACATTTGCAAGGTACAAATACTGTGAAACCTAGAATCTCATCTACAATATGAAGAGAAAACCAGGTATTACCATGCATTTGAGGAAAACCAGTTATATGGAAGAGAAGTGCCAAACTCATCAAAAAGAAGAACAAACTCACAATTCAAGATAGTTAAAGCAGAAAATTTAACAGACTCAAAATATAATGCATATTTTCAGAATAATACAAGCAGATATCACATCCCAAAGAAAAGATTATAAAGATAAAATTATTAAATGTAATTAAATTTAAATTGAGATTTCTCAAGTTAAAAAGCAAAATTACAGGCTAGTTTGTAGAAAGGATGACTTCAGAGAACATAATTTTTGAGCTGGGGAATATTTCAAACTTCAGGAGAAAATAATAAAGGAGTGAGAAACATGAGAAAAATGTAAGTGACAGAGAGGATAAAACTAGACATACCAGAACCCATCCAGTGAAATTTTCTACCAAAATAACAAAGCTCAGAAGGAAGAAAAAATACTAAAAATGTAGACAAGAGTTCTGTTATATGATGAAAGATTAATATATACTCAGATTGGAAAAGGCTGTTTAATGATGAGCAATAAAGAGAACAAAAGATTCAATTCTAGACCCATTTCTGAGGAAATTTCTGACACTTACATCAAAATATTTATTACTATTATTCCAGGAAGACATTCCAGGACAAATTAGAGCTCCTTTTAAAGCCTTCCCATGTGAAACTTCTCGTAAGGAATCAGACTATTTTACCATATGGTATGATGACACTTGAATTCCAACTTATATAATAGAAAGTGATCCATAACTTTATTTAACAGCAAATTTGAGGCACTGGGGCTACAGTATATTGTAGTCCCCACTTCCCTACTGTGATTCACTGCTCCGCTTTTCCTCTTAGTGTCCTTGGAGTTTATAGTGAGGAATCTAGTATTTTAGCTTGAAGGGCTATTTCTACACTTTATTTGGACAGCCTCCCTCCACATTAGAAAATGGGGAGTTAGAAAATGGGGTGTGATTTTCCCATTAAATTGCCATATAAACAATAAAGTGGTTTTGTGAATCATCTTAATTCCCCTAACTCATATTCACCTCACTGTTGGTATACAGGTGTGACATTTCTGCTCTCCCACCCTTAAAACAGAAGGTTGATTATAAGTATTGTTTATTATGTTCCTATAAAGAGTCTTCAGAGCTGTTGTGATAATGAAAGACTCTGCCATGTTTCAGAATCTCTATTCTGCCACTGAGTGGCATATGGCTAGACAATTCACTGTCTTGACAAGTATGTAAGTTTAGCTGTATACTGAGTGAGTTTCTTTGATATACCTAAAGGGAAATTAATGCATACCTAAAAGAAAATTAATAGGCAGTCTAGTTTCTTACCAAAGATTATGAAATAAGGAAAAAAACAATTGTGGTGGTTAATTTTAAGTGTCAACTTGACTGGATTAAGAAATATCTAGAGAATTGATAAAGCATTATTTTTGAACGTGTCTTTGAGCTTGTTTTTAGAGGAGATAGGCATGTGAGTATGAGTGGACTAAATGGGGAAGATCTGCCTTCAATGTGGCTAGGCACCATTCAATCAGCTGGGGGCCCGGATAGAACAAAAACAGAGAAAAAGGTAAATTGGTGTCTCTCTCTCTCTCCTGGAACTGGCATGCTTTCCTTCTTTTGCCCTTGGACATCAGAACTCCAGGCTCTCCAGATCTGGAACTCCAAAAATTTACTCTAGAGGCCCCCAGGTTATCAGGCTTTTGGCCTTGGACTAAGAATTATACTATTGGCTTCCCTGGTTATGAGGCTTTTGGATTTGAACTAAACAATGTTACCAACACGCAGATGGCCTGTCGTGGAACTTCTCAGCCTCCATAATCACATGAGACAATTCCCCTAATAAACCCCCTCTTATATCTGTATTTAGAAAGACAGATAGACAGATAGATGATAGACAGATATCTTGTTGGTTCTGTCTCTCTGGAGAACTGTAACTAACAATGGTGAAAATCCTCATAGGATTATAGGCACATAGTAACAATTCAACCCATTGTCTGTAAAATTTCATCTGTTTAGTGGCAATAAGCATAAAATAACTAGTGAAATTTGGTTAATTTTTTTAAAATATATTTTATTGCACTTTAGGTTCTGGGATACATGTGCAGAACATGCAGAATTGTTGCATAGGTATATACATGGCAATGTGGTTTGCTGCCTCCATCCCCGTCACCTGTATATGGCATTTCTCCCCATGTTATCTTTTCCCAACTCCCTACTCCCTGCTGTCCCTCCCCTAGTCCCCCCAACAGACCCCAGTGTGTGATGCTCCCGTCCCTGTGTCCATGTGTTCTCATTGTTCAACACCCATCTATGAGTGAGAACATCTGGTGTTTGATTATTTTCTAATGAAAACACATATTTGTGGGTGATAAGAAGCAAATCTGCCTTTCTGCATTCTAGAGGTCTGTGTGCTTCACACAGGAAACAATTCTCATAATCTAATCCTTGATCATATAGATTTCTACTGTTAAAGCTACATAATGAATGACATTTTACCCAAAATGAGATGATGGTGGATACTTTATGGTCCTTAGTTAAATAAGATTATGCATAGGAAAGCAAGTAAGCATGCCATCAATTATATTCTCTAAATTCTAGAAGTCATGGTCTAATAAGATGAAGTCTAAGAATTCTATTTCTAGGTACTTTCATCTCTGTAGAGTCTCCAAGCACTTAATCTGGATTTTTCTTTTTTTTTTTTGCTGTCATCCATTCAAACTACTGGACGTAGATACATTCTAAAGTCTTCTCCCTTACCAAATGAGTAGAGTCATCAGATAACATTCTCAGCACAGAAAGCAGTATGTTGGTGACAACATCAATGTTTTTCATCTTATTAGCACTAATTGCTGAAGTACTTAGCAGGACTAACAGTAATAAGTTAAAATCTACTCTAGGTATGTTATACAATAGTTTTAAGATATTTACAGACATACTTGACTCTTAGCAAAGAGCTATTGGTTCTTTCCATTCTCATCTTCTCTCAGCTAGGAATGAGTCTGCAGTTTACTTCTCCATTCTTCCAACCTGCCTGAAGTAGTAATTTCCCTGGTGGCAAGTGTTTTATGGGTTACCAGGAATTATACCACAGAAAGACCTCTAAAAAATAATCGGCAATACTTAGCAGTATTTTTGATCATTTAATTCTTCAAATGTGTCCTTTTCTTTTAGAAAATACCATATATACATTTTTTGAGACAGAGTCTTGCTCTGTTGCCCAGGCTGGAGTACACTGGTGCCATCTAGGCTCACCGCAACCTCTGCCTCCTGGGCTCAAGCAATTCTCCCATCTCAACCCCTCAACCTCCCAGGCAGCTGGGACTACATGCACATACCATCATACCCAGTTAATTTTCGTATTTTTTAGTAGAGACAGGATCTCACTATGTTGCCCAAGCTGTCTCGAATTCCTGGGCCCAAGTGATCCATGTGCCTCAGCCTCCCAAATTGCTGGGATTACAGGTGCGAAGTAACACATATGGCCAGAAAATACAATATTTCAATTTATTTATGTATGTTGCAAGTAAGAAAATGCGCCTGTATCTCTTTGATCTTTTGTCATGTAATGAATATAGAACTTTCAGGCAGTTAGTGTAGTCACCCTTCACTGCCACATGACATTTTATTTGTTCTGGTAACTTTTATGTAAGTGAACTGTTGCCATGTCTACTTCCAAAGACAACCTCAAACTTCACAGGGATGTAGAATTTTGGTTCAATAATTCACATTCCGCAGTACAGAATTACGCTCTTAGAACAATTTTGACTAATGACTTATATTAGCTTTCTTTAACTTGAAAAGTCACAGTTTATGCGGACAATGAAGTACTGAGTGTGGTTAGGATTTGTGACAGTGCTCCATATTAAAAACCTCTTATGTGCCATGGCAGATTCTTTTGATTTCCACTCTTTCTGTAGCTCTTGGCCACTGGTTTCAACTCTTCCTCCAATCTGCACAGCAGCCACTGATGAAATTATCAATTCTGTGTGATATATGCAGCCACAATCTAACAAGACCTTGCTGCATTCTTTTACATTGTGCCTCTGGCCTTCCACCTGGAACTGCCCTGTTGCCACTGAGATGTGAGATAAAAGAAAAAAATAACCAAAAATATGGGGGTGTTGAAACTTTAGCTTTAAACAATGGAATTAGACTGGAATTTAGCATTAAACAATGGAATTTAAAACTTTAGCTTTAAACAATGGAATTAGAACTTGGCACCAGTTATACCTGATGCCAAGTAGAGGCCAGTTTGGTAATCCTCATATTGTCGTTTCCTCATCTCAGTCTTTATTTACCTTACTCTTGCTCCCCTAGGATTGCACTCCCTAATAAAGTAGTTGCAGGTAAGATTTCTCTCAGGCTTTTCTTTTTTGGAGAATCCAGACTGATGGTTGATATGAGGAAGGACCTTAGAAAACAGACATAACCTTCCTCTTTTACGTGAATTTTTGGAGTTGGATTAGTCATCAAATTAATGCCAATAGGGAACCCTTTTCTGGTGATAGATGAGGTAGCAATAACCCAAGTCATGCAATGACATCAAAATTAAAAAGTCTCTTTAAAAAAAACCCAAAAAACAAAAAGCTTTGGTTAATTAGAATGAATTGTAGGTTGACAGTGAGATTTTGAAATACATGGTTGCTATAGCAATTGAATTGTATGAAGCCAAAGATAATTTTGAATGGTTGTGGTGTATGTAGGCTGGCTTCCGTTATTAACATTTAAAGCCTAGCAAAAATGAAATGAAAGTTTTAGAGAAGCCAACTTACAATGCATAGCATGGTATAAAAGCCAGAGAACCTTACTTTCCCAACAGCTATAAGGCAGACAGGGTCAGATCTTGTTACGAACAAGCTGTTAAGCACATACACATACACAACCATTTATAAGATACTATGAAAAATATAGTAAACACTGACTGGATATTTGATGGTTTTAAGGAATTGTTATTCACTTTTAGGTACTTTGGTTATTTCTGTTTCTATGTCTATATCTCTATCTATCTATCTATGCCTGTAGTTGGTTCTGTCTCCCTGGAGAACCATGATTAACACAATAATGGAAACAAATATGTATAGATCTACAATGAAATAATTATGGCACAGATTTGTCACAAAATGATTGGGTGATGGGAGTCAGTAAAGGTATGTTTAAAGCAAGATTTGTTATGCATTCATTTTTGAAGCTGAACAATGAGGGTAGTATAGTCCTGACTTTATTATTATAGCTATCTTGAAAAGTAGTTGAAAATGTCCATAGCATATATTATTCTTTTTAAAAATCAGGCCTAGATGAAAAATGGAATACGCAGCATTAACAGTATCCTATGACAAAATTAGGACTCTGATGAAAAAAAGCGGGGTCCTAAAATCTAAAATTGGGGCATATGGTAGATGAGCCTGAGCATATTATGCTCAGATTTCTCTAAAATCTGCAGGCCAACAGAAGCAATCTCCTCCACTTCAGTGTATATATCTATAAAAAACTGAAAGCAAAGACTAAGATGTGTATACACCAATGTTCATGCCTTATTTACAATGGTAAAAAGATAGAAAAACCCAAATGCACATAAGTGTATTTTTTAAATAGATTAAGAAAATAATTGTGACATATGTATGCAATGGAATATTATTCAGCCTTAAATAGAAATAAAATCTTGATGCATGCTACACATATAGCCCTTGAAAACATTATACTAAGTGAAATCAACAAAGGCAAAAGGGCACATTTTTTTTTATGGTTTGACTTATGTTAAGCACATAGAATAGTAAAATAAATGAAGACAGAAAGAATAGCCATTACCAGAGCCTGGAGAGAGAAGAGAATGGAGAGTTATTATTTAATATGTAGAGTTTCAGTTTGGGATGATAAAACATTCCTAAAGATGGATATTGGTGATGGTTCCTAAGAATATGAATGAACTTCATGTGACTGAGCAGTGCACCAAAAATGATTTAAATGGTAAATCTTCTTTTTTGTTTATTTTTACAACAAAAACAAAATTTTTTATGATTTGTGAATTTTTTTGTGTCCTACCTTAGTCCAAGGTTGCAAATATTCTCCTATGGTTACTTCCAGAAGTTCTTTGGTTTAAATATTACCTCAATGTATATGGTCTATTTCAAGTTAATGTAAAGTACATGATAAGAGTCATATTTTATATTTTTCCATATGGTTTTCCAGTTGTTCCAACACTATTTGTTGAGAAGATAATCCTTTCCTCATTGAAACACCAAGGCCTATTAGATGAAAATCAATTGTACATATCCTATTCCATTGATTTATGTGTCTATCCTTATGCCAATACCATACTGTTTTAATTGTTGT
This sequence comes from Callithrix jacchus, assembly GCF_049354715.1. Lineage (NCBI taxonomy): Eukaryota > Metazoa > Chordata > Mammalia > Primates > Cebidae > Callithrix > Callithrix jacchus. The sequence goes on from NC_133524.1 coordinate 27,769,366, forward strand.
TGATTCACAGTTTTCACATCAGATAGTCTAAACCTTCCAACTTTGTTGTTTTCAAATGGTTTTGTCTATTTGAGTTTCTTTGCATTTCTATATATATTGTACAGTTAGCTTGTCAGTTTCACCAACGATCCTGCCTGCTGTGACTTTGGTTGAAATGCATTAAATCTGTAAATAGATTTGTGTAAAAACAACATATTAACAAGATTGAATCTTCAAATCTATGAGTATGGTACAGTATTTGATTAGTTTTTGCTTTAATTTTTCTCTAAGTAATGTGTGGTATCTTTAATTAATAAACTTTCTTTCTTAGAGCAATTTTAGGATCACAGTAAAATTGAGTGGAAAGTAGAAATAGTTTACAAATACTCCCCTCCCCACATAGACTCCCCCACTATCAACACCAAGGTATATATTTGTTATACTGCACACAGTGGTACATTTGTTACAACCATTGCACCACAGTGATACAGTTGTTACAGCTGATGAACCTACCTTGACACACCTTTATCACCCTAAGCCCATGAGTTACACTAGAGTTCACTCTTGGGAGTGTACATTGTATAGGTTTTGATAAGTGTATAATGTATATTCATTATACACATTGTATGGGGTTTGATAAGTGTATAATATACATTCATTGTACATAAATGTGTAAAGTATATATGTATTTTGATAAATGTGTAGCCACTATAGTAGTATCACACAGACTATTTTCACTGTCAAAAAATCCTTTGTGTTCTACCTATTCATTTCTTCCTCCTCTCAACCCCTTATAATGGCTGATCATTTTACTATCTTGATAGGTTTTCCCCTTCCAGATTGCCATATAGTTGGAATCACATAGGATGTAGCCTTTTTTGATTGGCTGTTTCACTTAAGTAATGCATTTAAGTTTCCTTCATGTCTTTATATGGCTTAATAGCTCATTTCTCTTTAATGTACGATATGGTTTGGATCTGCATCCCCAACAAATCCCATGTCAAACTGTAATCCCCAGTTTTGGAGGTGGCACCTGGTGGGAGGTGGTTGGATTATGGAGGTGGATTTCCCATGAATAATTTCACATAATGCCCTTGGTGTCGTTCCCATGAGTGTGTTCTCCTTAGCTATGGTGGTTTAAAAGTGTGTAGCACCTCTCCTATTCTCTTGCACCTGCTCCCGACATATTAGACACCTTGCTCCCTTTTGCCTTACAGCATGATTGGAAGCTTTCTGAGGCCCCCACAGGCACAGAAGCTGCTATATTTCCTGCATGAGTCAATTAAATTTCTCTTTTATAAAAATTACCCAATATCAGGTAGTTCTTCATAGTAGTGAAAGAACAGACTAATACAATGTAGCTTTTTTTTTTTTTAGATGAAGTCTCGCATTGTTGCCCAGGCTGGAGTGCAATGGCACAATCTTGGCTCACTGCAACCTCCACCTCTGGGTTCAGCCTCCCGAGTGGCTGGGATTAAAGGTGTCTGCCGCCATGCCTGGCTAATTTTTTGTATTTTTAGTAGAGACGTGGTTTCACTATGTTGGCCAGCCTGGTCTGGAATGCCTGACCTCGGGATCTGCCTGTCTTGGCCCCCCGAAGTGCTGGGATTACAGGCATGAGCCACTGCACCCAGTCCATGTAGAATTCTTATACAGAGGTTTCTAGACTTCACTTAAACATTTCCTGTTTCGAGATGAAAAATTCAAATTTCCAGTTTTTCATTGTTGATTTATAAAAATGCAATTCATGTTTGCTTACTGACCTCATAACCAGCAACCTTGTTTGGGTTACTTATCAGTTTTAATAACTTTTTGGAGATTCCTAAGAATTTTCAAGTATGCAATCATATTATATACATTTAAGATCGCTTTATTGCTTTATTTTTAATCTCTAAACCTTTTTCTTGTTCTTTTTCCCACACTTGCTAGATCTTTCATTAAATTGTTGACTAGAAGTTGTGGGACTGAACATCTTTATTACTGATTTTAGGTATAAAAATGCAGTATTTCACAAGTAATATGATGTTAGTTATAAAATTTTTGATAGACATTTTTTTCATAACTATATTACTTTGAGGAATTCCTAAAAGAACTTTCCAGTTTGCTGAATATTTTTCATATGAATAGGTATTGATATTTATCATTTTTAGCATATCTTGAGATAATACTATAGTTTACAGCAAAATCACTAGTAGTTATGCTTTGACATGCCTGAACCTTTGCAACTTAGAGTGGGTAGAGTAGTAAATAAGACGTGAAAAGGGGTGAAGAAATAGGAACTAAAAATGAACATGGTAGCAGAGGGTACTATGAGTGGAAGAATTTGAAGGTTATGAGAATCACTTCAGAGATACCAAATTTCCAATTAGGAAACTTAGAAGCAAAACTCTAACTGATTGTCCTAGATGTACTAATGCTACAAAACATTATTTCAAAATGTGAAAAGGAGATAAAAGTAGGTCACTTACAGGCACATTGGAGTTACGGAATCCTAGGTTTTGAGAACATTATTTATAGTTTTTCTAATTTATTGACCCATCATATGTTTCAAAGTTTTATTGATAACACTAGTGATGAAAATTCCTTTCTATATTACCTTTTGTCACATATTAAATATCCATATTGCTTTTACTTATTAGGCAGTATTTTGCTCTGGCACCAGATAGAATTCACTTGATAGCTTTGATATTTAATAGCAGGTACCTACCATATACAATGCATTAGAGGTTTTATAATGCTATCCTATATGTAAAAGATGGCTCTTGCAAACACTGAGATAGAAAATGTAAATACCTGATATAGAGTGGTTTTGAGCACATTTAAGAACAGTTAAAAATATAAAATCAGTAGAACACTGGTGAGCTAAGGAGTGGTAATAGGTAAGAGTCAAAAATGAAGTTGAATTACCTAACCTTGATGGTGTTGACACATTAACCAGAATAAAGAAGTCAAAAAAGTTATTGGCTAGAGGTGGGAGTTGACTACTACTACTTCCTCTTCTTATCATCATCATCAGAATTATTATGATTATTGTTGTTTTAGAATCTGTTCATCTCAGATCATTTGTAGAATAATCAGGTGAGCTGTCCAGAAAGTGACTGGAAATATGAGTTTTGCCTATTTTTCACTTATTATGAAGTGGTGAGTGCAATTCTTGGGCATGTGTATTTCATATGACTATTTCTACATACCTGAAATAACAACAATAACACCTAATATTTCTACATCTCTGAAATAAGAAGTGTCTATAAGAATAAGGTGAATTAACATGCAGAAAGTACAAAAAACAGCACTTGGATCACAGTTAGTGCTCAATAGTTTTACAATGATAAACTTTTTATTTCCATAATACCCCAAATAATAAGAAAATCCATGCATTATCAATACAAGTTTGACATAATATACTGAGAATACTAGGGAAATATATAAATTTTAAATTATTTTTGAGCATTAGTAAAATTATAGATTCATGTCAAATTTCCTTCCAATACTTTAGGTAGTCACACTGACTCATTTATTATTTGGTGTGATAGGCTTTGGTTCAACTTACAAAATATGTTTGTTTCTCTGGTGTTTCAGAGATTTTATCTCCTGACTAATGAAGTTGCAATTGAATATGTGAGATGCTTTAGTTTAAGAAATTTGAGTAGAACATGATGTGTCATTTCCAGACTGAATGACCAATTTCCCTCCGTCCCTCTAACATTGTCTTGGCCCTAAAAATGAAGAGAGCATATAGCTCTCCTGCATATTGGGAGCAAGATATGTACCTTGATATAAGCCACTAATTTTTTTAAATACAAGATAATCTACACAACATCATCTATCTTGACTACTACAGAAATGTGGTGCTGTCATAACAAAATCTTAAAATAAAGAGTGGACAGTGGGTGGTGAGGAGCAGTGGGTGGTGAGGAAACAATTATCAGAAGCTATAAAGATGGTGATTCATGTTGTGCAGTGGCTAGTCATTTGATAAAGTTGTTGACAGAGTTAATCTGGAAGAAAAATTGTGCACCTAGTAAATTTGTAAATCAGGAAATAAAGATTGAAAAGGAATGCAAGTGTTTATTGGATGTTCTCTGCTACATTTCATAAAATACTACAAAAAAGACATGGTGGCTGAGTGCGGTTTCTCACGCCTGTAATCCCAGCACTTTGAGAGGCCGAGGTGGGCAGATCACGAGGTCAGGAGATGGAGACCATCCTGACTAACATGGTGAAACCCCGTCCCTACTAAAAATCCAAAAAATGAGCCAGGAGTGGTGGCATGTGCATGTAGTCCCATCTATTCGGGAGGCTGAGTCAGGAGACTCGCTTGAACTCAGGAAGTGGAGGTTGCAGTTAATCAAGATTGCACCACTGCACTCCAGCCTGGGTGACAGAGCAAGGCTCTGTCTCAAAAGAAAAAAAAGAAAAAAGAAAAGAAAGAAAAACACATTGCCTAGTTTACATTCAAGAATAAAAGGGAAGAGTGACAGTCTAGAAATTTGGGTATTTCTGGGATTAGAAGAGGACTACTTTTTAACACTAATTGGCAAAATGTGTATCTGAGAAAGGCTTTATGAGGCAAAGTCCAATCAAAACCCAGCCTTATGGCAAAAACTAAACCTGGAGTATACCCTCACTATTAAAATCTCCGAACAGATTAAGATCTTTCAAAGAGAAGACCCAAGTAAGTCATTTATACCCAGTAAATCCTTTCAATTGTACAAAATGGCTCAAGAAAAAGAGAATAAAGTTATGGGTCTCCTACAGGAACTTGAGGAGCTCAAGAAATAAGCAATTAAGTTGAAAGAGAGATACAGGAATGAGAAAGTAAAGAAACAGAACAACTTTACTATGCATGTGCAGAAATGGACTGTGTTGTTGCTTTTAGATCAAGGAACTAACTACAATTAAATACATACTAAGCCTACTAAATTTCTTAAGAGAATGCTACAGCAAGAGAAACAGAAAACTGTATGACACTTTAAGACTCAAAATAATCCTTATACCACCAACATTCTAGTGGCAGCAGGCTCAGAAAACTGCAAACACCCCAAGGAAGATATTATTCAGTGCTTATTTCAGATGTTCCACTTTGGATACATCTGAATACATTTTGGATTACGGAAAAGGAAAAATCTTCAGAGCTTGTAGTCAGAGATGCTGGAGAGCAATGAACTGGACATACATACCTTTTCCATAGCATAATCAGGGCCGAGTCAAAGAACATTCTACTAACTCACATTTCCTCCAACTTTTTTTTTTTTTTTTTTTGAGACGGAGTTTCGCTCTTGTTACCCAGGCTGGAGTGCAATGGCGCCATCTCGGCTCACTCCAACCTCCGCCTCCTGGATTGAGGCAATTCTCCTGCCTCAGCCTCCTGAGTAGCTGGGATTACAGGCATGCTCCACCATGCCCAGCTAATTTTTTTGTATTTTTAGTAGAGACGGGGTTTCACCATGTTGACCAGGATGGTCTCGATCTCTTGACCTCGTGATCCACACGCCTCGGCCTCCCAAAGTGCTGGGATTACAGACTTGAGCCACCACACTCGGCCTCCTCCAACTTTTATATTTGAAAAGCAGGCCAGGAGCACTGGCTCATGCCTATAATCCCAGCACACTTTGGGAGGCCAAGGAGGGCAGATCACGAGGTCAGGAGTTTGAGACCAGCCTGACCAACATGGCCAAACCCCATGTTTACTAAAAATACAAAAACTAGCCAGGCATAGTGGCACATGCCTGTAGTCCCAGCTACTTGGGAGGCCGAGGCTGGAGAATCACTTGAACCTGGAGGCAGCAGTTGCAGTGAACCAAGATCATGTCATTGCCCTCCAGCCTGGGTGACAGAGCAAGACTCCATTTAAAAAAAAAAAAGGAAAGAAAAAGAAGTCTTCCCAACATTTGCCCAGTCATACGGTAGAATTTCTATGAACCATGGATACTATGTTTCTCATTCTTCCCTTATATACATGATAACATTGATTATAATTTCCCAGTTTCATATATATATATGAAATGTATATTATTATATTATATATAGATAGATACTGGTGTGGAACATATCACTTGTTCAATTTTTTTTTTTAGTTCATAGATTGTAGGTGTTTGCATCAAGAGTAATCATGCCAGAACTTATGTATAGATTCTCACACATTACTCAGAAATTCTGAATATTGAACAAATATGTAATAAGATGGGATTGTGAACATTTCTCTCTTGAAGAGGTGGCAGGGAGATGTGTGTATTTTGCCTGCAAGAAGAAGAAGCTATAATATTTGCTAAACAGCAGTGCAGACTGTGACAGTCAGCTTTACACCAATATTCCTGGTTCTTTTACGAAATAACGATCAAGATTGCACTTATCTGCCCTCTTGAAGTAGAAACCGGATAACCTGTTTTAATTAATGAAATATAAATGGAAATGATGTGTGTCACCATGAAGCAGAAGTTTTAAGGAGGTTTAAGAGAAGTATGAGATTCATGGTGCTCTGTCTTTAACTTTGCCAAAACAACCCCAATGATTGGGATAGTGGCTACTACATAAGTATTGATCCTGAGTTGAGACAGTGTAGTACAGATTTTCCAGCCAATCCACCATGCACATGAAAGATGAGTGAGATTTATATCTTTGTTTCATAAGTAGTCAAGGTTTAGAACTTGTTTTTATTGAGGAATAATTTAGTCTACCCAATTAAGATATTTTATTTTAAGCATTAATTGATATTCCTTAATATCCTTTAAAAACAATGGTGACTTATTTATAAAAAATATCAGATAATTTTAAAACAGGAAAGTTACACATATATGCAAACAAACTTGTTTACTTTTAATACAGAACTATTCTTCAGATGATATGTTTGTATTTTTCCTTGTAGAAATTACTAAAATATTTTACTTATACTATTTAGTTAGATTAAAATGATAGATTTCCAGGATTCAGACTACTTTTTAATTTTCTTTCATATTTCTAGTCTAGTGAAATAGCTCACATAGAATTAGATGTTGAAATAGCTCATATGGAATTAGATGTTCCTCGTACTCTCTAGATAAATCATCAGAAAACATTAAAGATCAAACACTCTTAAAAATTATTTTGTATGTTACTGTATGTATTATGCCATTTTTTCACTGCTATAAGGAAATACTTGAGACTGGGTAATCTCTAAAGAAAAGAGCTTTTACTCGCTCATAGTTTGTAGACTGTACAGGAAGCATGGCACTGGCGTCTGCTTGACTTCTGGAGAGGCCTCAGGAAGTTTTTTTAGCCATGGTAGAAGGCAAAGAAGGAGCTAGCATCCCACATGGCAAAGCAGCAACAAGGGACAGGGGGAGGAGCCACACACTTTTAATGACCAGATCTCATGAGAACTCACTCACTGTGGTGAGGATAGCACCAAGCCATGAGGGATCAACCTCCATGACCCAAACACCTCCCACCAGGCCCCACTCCAGCACTGGGGGTTACATTTCAACATGAGATTTGGGTGGGAACAAATATCCAACTATATAATTGCAACCTTGGCACCCCCAAATCTCATGTCCCCCTCACATTGCAAAGTGCAATTATGCTTTACCAATAGTCCCCCAAAGTCTTAACTTCTTTCAGCGTTAATTCAAAAGTCCAAAGTCTCATTTTTCCCTCTTTATGGCCCTAGTAAAGTCCCTTACATCTATGAGCCTGTAAAATCTAAATACAAACAAACAAACAAGTTATTTACCTCTGAGATACAATGGATGGTGCATGCATTGGGTAAATATTCCTGATCCAATAGGGAGAAATTGGTCAAACAAAAGGGGCCATAGGCCCCATGCAAGTCTGAAACCTAGAAAGGCAGTCATTAAATCTTAAAGCTTCAAAACAATGTCTGTTGGCTCCATGTCCCATGGAGGGCACACTGATACAAGGATGGGCTCCTAAGACCTTGGGCAGCTTTGCCCCTGTGGCTTTGCAGGGTACACCATCATGGCTGGTCTCACAGTTTGCAGCTGAGTGCCTGTGGCTTTTCCAGGTGTAGGTTGCTGTCTGCTTGTGTATCTACCATTCTGGGGTCTAGAAGATGATGGCCCTCTTCACCACAGCTCACTAGTCAGTGCCTTCAGTGGGGACTCTGTGTATGGCTTCCATCCCCACATTTCCCCTCTTTACTGCCCTAGTAGAGGTTCTCTGTCAGGGTTCTGCTCCTGCGGCAGGCTTCTGACTGGGCAGCCACACTTTTTCATACATCCTCTGAAATCTAGACAGAGGCTACCACGCCCCCACCACTCTCGCACTCTGTGCACCTGCAGGCTTAACACCAAAAGGAAGCCACTGAGGCTTATGGTAGCCTGTGCTCTACAAAGTAGCAGACCAAGCAGTATCTGGGGTCCTTTGAGCCAAAACTGGAGCGGGATAGGCTGGGATGTGGGGAGCAGTGTCTTGAGGCTGCACAGGGGAGTGGGACCCTTGGCCTGGTCCATTAAATAATTCTTTACTCCTAGGCCTCTTGACCCGTGATGGGAGGGGCTGCCACAAGGTCTCCTAAATGCCTTCGAGGACTTTTTCCCATTGTTTTGGCTATCAGCGCCTGGCTCATTTTAGGCATGCAAATATCTCTAACAAGTGGTTGCTTCACAGCCTGCTTGAATTCCTCTTCCAAGAAAGCTTTTCCTTTCTCTGACACATAGCTAAGCTGCAAATTTTCCAAACTTTTATGTTCTGCATCCTGTTTAAATATAAATTCCAACTTAAAGTCATTTATTTACTCCCACATCTGAGCACAGGATGTTAGAAGCAACCAGAGCACATCTTGAATGCTTTGCTGCTTAGAAATTTCTCTGCTAGATACCCTGGGTCATCACTTGGAAGTACAAACTTCCACAAAACCCTAGGGCATGGACACAATGCAGACAAGTTCTTTGCTAAGGCTTAAGGAGGATGACCTTTGCTCTAGCTTCCAGTAAGGTCTTTATTTCTATCTGAGACCTTGTCAGCCTGGACTTCACTGTCCATATCACTATGAGCAGTTTGGTTACGACAATTTAACCAGTCTCTAAGAAATTCCAAACTTTCCATCATCTTCCTGTCTTCTTCTGAACCCTCTAAACTCTCCCAACCCCTGCCTATTACCCAGTTCCAAAGTCACTTCCACATCTTCAGGTATCTTTAAAGCAATAACACGCTCTTCAGTACCAATAGTCTGTGTTAGGCCACTTATGTATTATTATAAATAAACACCTGAGACTTGGTAATTTACAAGGAAAATAAGTTTAATCGGCTCACAATTCTGCAAGCTGTACAAGCATAGTGCTGGCATCTGCTCAGCTTCTGAGGAGGCCCCAGGGAGCTTTTATTCATGACAGAAAGTGCAGTGGGAGCATGCATGTCACATTCTGAAAGTGGAGTGAGGCAGGGGGAGGTGCCACACAGTTTTAAACAACTCTCGTGTGAACTCAGAGCAAGAGAACATTCATTACTAAGAGGATCAAAAAAGAAATACCTAAGACCGGGTAATGTATAAAGAAAGAAGTTTGGGCTCACAGTTCTGCAGGCTGAATGGGAAGCATGGTGCTGGCATCTGCCCAGCTTCTGGAAAGGCCTCGGGAACCTTTTACCGATGACATAAGGCAAACCAGGAGCCAGCATCTCACATGGTAGAGCAGAATCAAAGGGATTGGGGAACAGCCATACAGTTTTCAATGACCAGATTTCATGAGAACTCACTCACTATGGTGAGAACAGCACCAAGCCATGAGAGATTCACCTTCATGACCCAAACACCTCCCACTAGGCCCCATCTGCAACTTTGAGGATTACATTTCAACTAAAATTTGGGTACAGACATATTCCCAACTGTATCACTGTATATAGAAGCAACATAATGACATAAAACTGATCACTCATAGAAAGCATTAATTAGGGAATTCTTAGAATAATATTGAAAATAATGGTAAATTCTGATGGTAGCAGTTAATTTGTTAGTTTCTAACTAAACTAATATGTTAGTTTCTAAAAAGAGAACATATATATCATGTCTCTGCATGACCTATGACATCAATGGCCAGTTAGTACATATATGTAGGCATCAGGGATATATAAGGCCAAGGGGCACACAACTTACCTTAAGCAAATGCTGTATTTCATCATAGGCAGAATTGGCAAATCTCCTGTGTTCGAAACAGGCAATGCATATATGCAGGACTCTAAGAATAAATGTATTGTCTTTTCAACACTTTAACAATACTTTTAATATTTAGTTTATGCAATTGAAGTATATTACTCTATCTTATGGGATGTATTAGGGCAGGGAGGTCTGTTATGAGCCAATTTTATACATGCAAATTTCTTGTGAATGCTGTTGAAGTACAGATTCTGATTCAATTAGTCTAGGGTGGAGCCCTAAGTTGTAAATTTCTAAAATGGTCTCAGTTGATGCCAATTATTTTGGTCTACGACACACCCTTTGAGTAGCAATGTGTAGAACAGACTGGTAACTTTGGAATTACCTGGAAACTTAGAAGAAACGCAACAATCTCAGGATCCATTTTACATGTGAATTCCAATCTGTAGTTAAACAAGATGCCCAGGTGATTTCTGTGCACTCTAAAGTATAAGCACTGCTTCAAAGCACTAGTTTCGAATTTAGCTGGACACTGGAATCATGTAAAGAGGTGTAAAAAACATACTGATGCCTGTGATTCACCAAGAACACTTTATTTGTTCGGTATTGAGTTCAGAGTGGATATTTGGGTTTTAATGCTATCCAGGTTATTTTAATGTGGAGCAAAGTTTGAGAATGACTTTTTAAGAGCCTTGCTACTTAGAGTATAGTTTGTTGAGCACGAGGATCAGCATCACCTTTGAGCTTGCTAGAAATTCTAACTTTCAGGATCCACCTTAGACACATGGCATCTGAATTTTCTTTTCAACAAGATCCCCTGGTTGATAGTAAAGCTTGAGGGAGTTGTTCTAAATAGCTTTGCTGTTCAATACCAATAGGGTAGCCATACACGGCTATTTTACATTAAATTAATTACAATTTTAAAATTAAAAATGTAGCTATTCAGCCTCACTACCCACATTTAAAGTGCTCACTGATTATATATGGGGCTAGAGGCTACCATTTTGGGCAATGTAGACATAGAGCATTTTCATTACTGCAGAAGATTCTACTGGACAGCATGGCTGAAAGTATGGCATACTTGTAATTAAAATCTTTTAGCAAAGCTAAGTTTAAAACAGATAAAGCTGAAATTAGATTGTAATGTCTGAAATAGGTACCCGTGGAAGCATATATTCGTGGGTGATGAAAAATGAGAACACATGGACACAGAAAGGGGAGTACTAAACACTGGGGTCTATTGGGGGGGAAAGGGGAGGGCCAGTGGGAGGGGGAGGTGGGGAGGGATAGCCTGGGGAGAAATGCCAAATGTGGGTGAAGGGGAGAAGAAAAGCAAAGCACACTGCCATGTGTGTACCTACGCAACTGTCTTGCATGCTCTGCTCATGTACCCCAAAACCTAAAATCCAATAAAAAATTAAAAAAAAAAAAAAAGGACATTATAAGTAAATGAAATTATTGCTTAAAATTTTGACGTTGCTTAGGGATTACTGATATATCTCCTTTGCATTGGTCCTACAGAGTAATTATTTTTTTAATAAAAGTATTTCATACAGGTTTTTGGGAAGAGAAAACTTTTCCTGCTTTACATTCTGAAAAGGCTATTTTTTTCCAGCCTCCATTCATGCTAAAGGCATCTCTGAACTGTGCTCAGGCAGCTTTGCTCTTACAAGGTGCTTCAGGGAATAGGAATTTACCCCCTCTGCTTAAGCCAGGAGGATAACTAGGAGGCTTGCTGATTTAATTTTTGATAAAGGTCTTGACATTTTGCCTCTATTTGCAAAAATGTCCTCAGGGGTTAAGTGACTCACCAAGTCAGCCATCATTTTCATCCCAGGTATTCAACTGGGGGAATGGTTTGTTAACAGGCAGCAACTGATCACTTCCAGGGTTGTAACTTCTGAAACGTTCATATTCCTGGAGTGACAAATGTTTGGAAGTCCTCTTTACCTTTTAATTGTGAAACCTGAAATGGGGACAATTTGCTTTAAGGCACCCTTGAATATCCTGTGTATTATTTAGAGTTTGACAGTAAATAATCTGCTGCTTAGAAATTCCCTTACTAAGGGGGCTTTCATTCCAACCTAATGTTTTGGTTTCTAATTTACAGGTAAATCTCCTTTGTCTGGTAGTGAAGTACATTGCTACTATAGAATAAAATTAAATAATGACATATGTGTTAGGACTTATATTGTAAACATATAATTTACAAGGGAGTTTTCTATAGTGTTCATATTAAAAGAATTGTTAAGCTCTGATATGAGAGTACAAGTGGGAGAGGAAACCAAGAGAAGATGTTTTTCTAACACAATGATCTCCTTTCATCTTTGCCAATCAGAATATTTATTAAATCAAAGTGCAATACAGAGATAATTTGGGCTTATGATTATGTGTAAGTTTATTCATGTTATTTCTCCTAATTACAAAAATATATTAAATACATATATATAGACTAAACCTTAATGGAAATTTGAAATTTTAGGTAATATTACAAAGGAATGCACAAAGGCATAATTACATATAGCAAAAGACATGCATGCACATACAGTTTCAAAGATTTTTCTTTGTCCTCTTATAGAGGAATGCATACAACAATGGGAATTGATGAGTTCTGCATTTATACAATACCTGTATAATCTCATACAATTTTATGTATTCTCTGCTTTATGGTATATCATAATTATATAATTTATAAAAATTTCAACAATGCAAATTGACAAAAGAAGTGTAAATAATGCTGGATTCTCCTTATTTTCCATACCTAGAAAAGTGCTGATTTTCACCAGGCAGGAAGTTTGGAATAATGAATGTCTCAAATACGGAATGTAATTTTCTGGCTTAACTCTACTGATATCAGATCTCCCCTAAAACTCAGCTGACTCAAACATCCCAGAATACTTTAATAATGTTTCCAACACATGGGGAAAGCACTTTAAGGAAATTATCATACTGCTTAACTGTTAGTTACAAGTAATATTCCAACCTCCTGGGTTCTAGCCAAAATCTGATTCGAGCTTCCAAACAGTATCTCCTACATGTCTAAAGCTTAACCATTTGATATCAGGTTTAAGGAGATAGAAGATCTGTTGGCTTGTTTGACTATGTTGCATGTTTTCAGTGGGAACACTCTGTGCATACCTCCAAAGTAGGTGAAGACAAATTTCAGACTTACCTGAAGATAAAAAATAAGCTGAAAGATATCTTGTGCATAGTTCCTTGGTTTTAATCATGGTGTTTACTGTTTCTTATAGGGAAGCAGAGTAGCATGGCACAAAGTGGAGTCTGAATCTCATCTCATATTCACCTGGGGAAGTTCTTGATTAATAAAAGCAAACTGTTGAGAGAGTCAGTAGAAAGAGAAGTTACTGTTGGAAATAATTTATTGAAGAGCAGTAAATATAGAACAAAAGAGTTGAGAGACACTACAAGATTGAGAAGCAAGAAAGTTTGGACCTTTATTACTCTACAAAAATTGCCACAGAAAAATAATACATTGCATATTCAAATGTAGGTACTATCAATGCTCTTTAAATAAGGTATGTTACAAATTTCATCCACCAGCTTGATATTTGGATGCATGCCTTGTGTCATACCAAGGGGCAAAGCCTTCATGCATGAACAGGTGATTACAACTCAAATGACTATGGAGTCAGCCTAGTAATATAAAAAAGTGAAATGGGCCAGATGGGGAGGGTTTCGATCTAAAAAATGTATATAAACATAGAGAAATTAGGAACCTTGGCACATACACAGAACTGTAGGTGGTTTACCATGAATGGAACATAGAGGTGTGAGAAATAGATGTAAGTAGAGAGATAAAAGTAAAGACACATAAGTAGAAAGAAAAAAGCAGGGACTCATAAGTAGAGAGATAAGCAAAGGCTAGATTTTAAGGATTATAGATACCATTCTAAGGATTTTGACTTTTATCCTTAAATGTGTGTGAAAGGAAAATAAGTCGTGGGACCCCAAAATCACCAAGCTAAAGGGAAAAGCCAAGCTGGAAACTGCTTAGGGCAAACCTGCCTCCCATCCTATTCAAAGTCACCCCTCTGCTCACTGAGATAAATGCATAACTGTCTCCTTTGGAGAGGCTAATCAGAAACTCGAAAAACTGCAACCATTTGTCTCTTATCTAACTATTACCTGGAAGCCCCCTCCCTGCTTCAAGTTGTTGTCCCGCATTTGCTTTGAGTTGTCTCCCCTTTTCCAGACCAATCCAATGATCATCTTACGTATGTTGATTGATGTCTCATGTCTCCCTAAAATGTATAAAACCAAACTGTGCTCTGGCCACCTTGGGCACATCTCATCAGGAACTTCTGAGGCTGTGTCATGGCTGCGAATCCTCAACCTTGGCAAAATAAACTTTCTAAGTTAAGTGAAACATGTCTCAGATATTTGGGGTTCACAAGTGTAAGGTAAAAATGAAAAATTTTGGTGTATATTTTAGAAATACCATGTTAGTAGCATTATATAGAATTCTTTTATCCTCAGGAGAATCAAGTTTACAGAGATCATTTGTTCAAAATAGAAATCCAGGTAATGTCACTACTGGAATTCATATTCTTATCCTCAAACTCACTTCTGCTTCATCTTTGTGTTCCTGGACCAAACTGTGGGTTGGGCTGCCATTTCTCATGGCCCAATAACAAGATGCAGATGAACTGGGAAGGAACTCCCTGCAACAGGGAGAAGGCCTGGAAATTATCGCCAGGCTACTCAAAACTACAAAGTTTTCTGGAGCTTATATACCTTCTAAGCTATATGTATGTCTATGTGGAAGAGTGCATTCATCTAAAGACATAAGTAATTAATTTCCTTTAATCTATAACTAAGGTCTGAGTCCTGAAGACCATCCTCTAGAGCCTCAGGAAATTTACTTCATCTAAATGGGCCCAGGTGCTGGGGTGATTACCCTTATCTACTGCCAAATCACAGAAATTTGGGGAGTTCCTTCAGACCCTCAATACACTTGTTTGTGAAGGCCTGGGGAGTTTCTCCAGACCTATAATATAAGTTGAATATAACTTGTTTAATACTAAATGGGTCCTGTTAAAAATTCCTTCATTATTTTGTCATGCTTTAAGGCCCAGGGAAGACCTAGGCAAAACTCTTGGTTGGCTTTTATTACATCCCAGCCTTTGTATAAGGGCACTGGCTTTTAATATTTAGCGTAACGACTCAGTCAGTACTGTTACGGAGGCCTGTGTTAGTTAGCTCTGGCCTGCTACAATCCCCACTGTCCATTTGAGCATGATTTCTATCATGCTTGTGTATATTTATTTATCATGAGAATTGTAGGGAGATGGGGCATTGTAATCTTTCTGGCTATTTCCTGCTGAGAGAGGGTTGTTGTTATGGGGCACCAAATGTAGCACTGGAGTGGAAGAGGTCAATTTGTTCCCAGTAGCGCTCTTTGTTTCAGGGGCTTAGAGGCAGTGCCTGCTGAAACATAATAGTATGCAACAGCAACACATATGAATAGGTTGCCGCTGTTTTCTTCTGAAGTTTAAGTTGTCTGGTCTTCAGTTCACAGGGCTTTAAGAGAGCGCCACTTAGGTTTCACTGATTCCCAATAGAAAAAACAGGGATAAAAAAAAAAAAAGGAAAAAATTAAAAACATCATTTTGAAGATTTGTAGCCAGAAAAACTAGAATGTAATTCAAACTGTAGAAAACAATAAGAATTGAAAAACATCAGGCAAGACTAGAATTTAATAACAAGTGTACTATACTTTTTGAAACATAATTTTTCTCTCTCCAGTTTCCCATTTTTATTAAAAGACAAATCATGGTAGGACTGGTTTGCTTTATTATACTTGGCCTAATTATGTGCATACAGTACAGTAAGAATAACAATTTTGCACATAGGTCTTTTAAGTCGACTTTGATGGAACTTTGCTCCATAGAAGGATTCTGAGATAAGACCTTTTTAAAGCTGAGCCCAGCCATGGATTTGTACCATCAAATACCTATGAGTTGGGTAATTCTTCTCCTCTTGAGGTTCCAAGATAACTTGGTCCTTGCCTGTCAGAAAGTGACTTTCTTCACTTACTACAGATCAGAAACCTTGTACAGGGACTGCGTACACAAAATATGAGGCCAGTTTTCCAAGGGCTTTATGAGCTCCATAAGTCAAGTTTGATTCCTTAAAGGAGAACATACCATTCCAGCCAAAGCCTTGGTAAAATAACAAGTTTTTCCAACTGTGTCCTGTTACAGAAGAAAACAGATTCTTATTGCACTTATATAAATAACTATATTGCCATAAGGTAAGAATACTCACAAATTGTTTCCAAATTATGGAGAAATCAGGTAGAGAGAAACAAATATGCTCCAAATTTTGCTCACAGGTGTATATTTTATGTAATTATTAAAAGCTGTTAATAGTTCAAAAGAAATGTTTCCTTGACTCTGAAAAACAAAACAAAGGATTAAAAACATTTTAAGCAAAAAGTAAAAAAGATCACTTCAGTCTCCTATTAGTTCAGTTCATGCAGTTATTTCCTGCCCTGCTTGATATTAATGAAAATTTTAGCTCTTCAAGAGTCCTGGATGTTTTCCTCTATTCTGATGTCATAGTCTCCAGAGTTATCAGAAACTTGCATTCAAGAACACCTGTTAGAGCTTTATAGCTGATTACAAAACCACCTTCTAAAGAGGACCGAAACAATACAGCAATTGTTTATGGATGATAAAAAGTCTTAGAGTAGCCACAGTTAAAGACATAATTGACAAGGAAGTATGTAACCTCCATGGCACAAATTTATTTAACATTAACAATCATAATTATTACTGATAACGTACACTAAGACATATCAGAATTATAGGAATTTCACATGATTTTGGAACACATACCAATAACATATTTATACAAATATAGTCCAAAGAAAGCCAAACCCCATTTAGTATTTTGCAATGCTTCCTGTATGATTTTTGGTACCAAATAAGCCAAATTTCACCTTTACATTAGTGTACTATTAATGTTAAAATCAATTCTTAATAAAACCTTATAAACATATTTATCCAATTTTAATGTTTGACCATAAGAGTTCATAGACCTTTTATAATGCTTTACAATTTTTGTTAAATAGTAGGTTGGTGCTCTAAGAGAAACCCATTGTGCTTTTATTTTAATGCTCAATTTACATAAAAACTGGATGATACCCCTTTAAATTTAGCCAGTATATTTACACACAGAATTTCCTTTATAATCAACCTTCTACAAGTTGCTTAAACATTCTTATTTTTTCCAACTTAAAACAATCCTTTAACCTTTTAATCTAGGCAAAAATCCACATATTTGTGCCTCCTTATAATCTTTTTACCAAAAGTATATTTTACTTTCCTTATACACCTTGTATGTAAACTGGTTCTTCAATAGTCTTAAATACATGTAACACTGTTAACTCTTAGCAACCTTTACTTTTGGTGAAAACTTTGGTAAGTCGGGATTTTAATTACATACTAGGTGTGGAGCCTAGGACCTAGACAGAGGTGCTGATAAAGTCTGACTTATTCCAGCACCTGACTCCATGTGTACCAGGCTTTACCTAGCTGTAAAGCAGGCAAGTTGCACAGTTAATTGTCATAGAGGAATTTTATAAATGATTTAGGAGCCCTAATGTGTACAACATTTCTTGCATAAATTTTCTTTTATAAATTATTTCACTTCTTACATAGACAAGTTACAACATGCCTTGACTTTCTGACTTGTCCTAAACATCCCTCTTTTTAAACAACCAGTAATTTTACTTTAGGACAAGGTTTTACCATGCAAGATCCTTTATTACATAAAATCTCTTTAATATCTTTTTGCATAGCTAGGGACATAGCTAATTTCATATGTCCCCAGGTCTTATCTATATTTAACACTCCAAAATAAACTGAATGATGTTTAGGTCAAAGAAGTAGTTTATGACCTAAAGTATTTAGCAAACCTAATGTTTGACCTGCATAATTTAGACCAAATATTTACATTTTTGAAGATATTTTATTTTACTGATAATCTTTAAAACTCTTTTTATTTTTATAATTCTCTTTATATCTTTCATATTTCCTATTTTTTATCTTGTTTCACATATAACCTTTAAATAAGCTTTGAATTAGGCAAAAATTAGTTACCCTTTAAAAAGGACACAATTTTTAGAAAGAATGTTTTCCTACAATATATTTTTATTGGAAAATACCTAAATAATGAAATATCTGTTGTTTAATTTAACTTTAGATTCTAAATTATGACCAGTTTGTTTATGAATATTTATCCTATTACATTTATCTAATTATTTATTTTAATAATTTACCTGATTATTTATGACAACTATGATATTCATCATTTAAAATTATGAAACTTCTATTGCAAAATTATAACTGAGACAGTGAAAATGATCTGACCTAACTAACTCCATCTTGCTTCTAATGTCCATGCTATTCTTGTTCATTAACTTATAATTTAGCTTTGAAACTAAGATGATAACAGTCCTTTCCCAGAACAAACTTCCTTGATGTCTGTGGACTAGACTGCTTAAGGCCACAAGATTAGAAGTTAGGGTATTTTACTAAATAATTAAATATGTAGCTATTTTCATTAAACCAATATTAATGTTTTATTTATTAAAAATTACATGAGCAAAGGTCATTCTGTTTTGTGCTGAGTTATAGTTTTGTAGCCTCTATGCCAAATTTTGACACCTTGTAGTATTTGGCAGAGGTAAGTATAAAATTGCTTGATCAATAAATGCAAACAAAAATGTATGCTGGCAACTCTTAAGACATTGCTAATATTATTTTACCAATAATTTGTAAAGCTAGCTTATTCATTAAAGATTTTACTTAAGCCACAAAGACTTGAAAAACATTTGACTAGTCTTTCATTTTGTCTGTTAATGTAATTAAGTGCTTTTATTTTTCTTTGAGCCAATCATTTAGAACTCTTATATATTATCAGTAATGAAACGTAGTATACAAAAGACAAAAATACATAGACATATTAGGCATGCCAATAGAAGAACTTTTTTTTTTTTTTTGAGACAGAGTCTCACTCTGTCACCCAGGCTGGAGTGCAGTGCACGATCTTGGCTCACAACAACCTCTGCCTACTGGGTTCAAGTGATTCTCCTGCCTCAGCCTCCCGAGCAGCTGAAAGTACAGGCACATACAACCACGCCTAGCTGATTTTTGTATTTTTAGTAGAGACAGGGTTTCACCATATTGTCCAGGCTGGTCTCAAACTCCTGTCCTCATGATCCGCCAGCCTCAACCTCCCAAAATGCTGGGATTACAGGCATGAGCCACCACACTCAGCCATACGAACATTTTACAGATTCATAAGACTTCCTTTGTCCTATCTTAGACTTGCAAACTATTGATAACCTGGTTTATTACTCTGGCAGTTGTAAGCCAAATAGCCCTAAAACGGCATATTAAAGAAAACACCTCTTAGGTGAAAAAACAAATGGCAAGGTTTACATCTCAAGGTACAAAGAAAAAAAGCCTGGGTGGTGCTAGAGTAAGATTAAAGATGGATGCCAGATTGAACATGAACTTATAGAAAGTTATCATAGGATTGTGTAAGAAACTAACTTTATTTAGATATTGACTACCTATCATTTAACTGAATCTTTGAGCTCTGGGCAGAGGCCAAACTGTACCCTGGGTTTCCAAAAAGGGACAATTATTATGAGGCTAGTCCATGTGATGCTTCTACAGTGCATTAAAATTTTTTTTTCAAACAAAGATACTTCTAAGTATCTAAATTACACTTTTTCCTAAAAACCCCAGAGTACCTTCTGTTGCAATAGCTATTAATGAAGAAAACAGAATTCAGTCAACTGAGAAGAAAAAGAATTTGCTCAAAAAGAAAAGGTCCTAGGAGAGAAATAAAAGCAAAAACATGAAGGCCTTTTAAATATAAACATACACACATACATATACAAATCTTGGATGTTAGCTTTTAATTAAGCTGATTATTAACCAATGAGCTCCTAAAAAATATATTTTTCCTTCCAAGAGGCCTCTCAGGAGGAATGGACCCAATATCTCCCAGTTTTAAGTTTACATGGTATCAAAAGGAATAAGACAGATACAGAAATAAGTGGAGACAATTTTTGGATAACACAAGGGGGAGTGCACTCAGGCAAAACAGACTCAAAACCAACTCAAAACCTGTTCTCAACCAAAATGCAAAGTGGGTGTGTGAATGAGCCCTATTACTTCCCTTGGTGGTACCAGACAATGGCTTAATAAGCCCTGATAGGAAAACAATAGGCTCCTGGCATACAAACCAGTTAACACACCCTTTGAGCTTATCTGCTCCTGATCTCTGTTCTTCCCCAGTAGTGAAAGAGACCTGCAATTTTGCACATGAGACAGCCCTCAAGAGGATCCCCAGGAAAATCTCACCTGCAGCTGCTGGCATCCTCCTGAAGACTGTCTCATACCAAGCCACCGGCTGCTGAACTTAGCACCATCCTGGTGTCCCCTGACTGGCTTGCCAGATTTTGTTCCTGAACCAAACTGAACGAATTTCAATTGTTTTAAACCACTCGATTTATGATAATGTTTTACAACAGCCCAAAGGAACTAATACACCATCCCTTTCTGGTCCTGGGTACCAGAAGTCAGCACCTGCTGTGAATCTAGGTTCTACTGGGAAGTCCTAGCTCTTCACCTCTGGTACCTCTTTATTCTTTCAGCCCTATGGAGCATACTGACACTATATAGTTAGTTGCTAATTTCTGAGTTGGATCATCATTCTCAATTTTAATCCTAATGTTTTTATAACTAGCTCCCTGTATTAAGTACTTTGTAATGAACTATTTGATGTGAGTCTGTTTCCCCACTGAATCCTCATACACATGGACAATATAGTACTAAATTTAATACTTTTTGTAGAGAATATCAGTCAATAGATAGTACTCGCATTTAACTTCTCTGTTTCTATAGGTTGGCTTCTTTGCAAAAGGATTGTTTTGATTCTACTTAATATTTTGCATTTTTATATGAAAATTGATATAAATTAACCTGCATATGAATTATAATTTAGCACTTTATATTTGGTCAATACTTTGTAAATATTAGTTAGTGAAAGAAACACTAATTTTTATAGGAATGTAATACGAAATTATGAACTGGGGTCCACAAAGTTTTTCTGTAAATGGCCAGTTAGTAAATACTTTAGGCTTTGCAGGCCATATAATCTCTGCTACAACTACTTACCTCTGCTGCTGTAGCATGAATGCAGTCATAGACAATATATAAAAAAGTGTGCATGGCTGTGTTCCAATAAAACATTATTTACAAAAAAAGGTAATGGGTTTGATTTGTTCCACAAACCATAGTTTATTCACCCTGCTGTAAACTATCTAGAATTGTGATTGCATATGTTCCATCGATATCTAATATACACACTGCATGTGTGTATATTATTTTACATAAAAGAAAAACATACAGTTTTCTTCCCCCAAAGTAGGTCAATTTTTCAAAGATCTGCTAGTGTTTACACTCTCGGCATTTCATTCTTTCTAAAGATTGATATCTTGGGGAAAAAAGGTCATTAAGCCAAAACATTAGGCCTCAGGGATAAACCTGGAGAAAAATGATTGAGTGATCAAACCAACTTAATCTTTTGTAAAAGTCTCCCTGCCCTCTTATTTAGAAGGATGAATAATATCTCGACAATGAGCCAGGATATATTGTTTCAGTGTCAAATTTTTGTTCTACTTCTCAAACATTCTCCTGAAATATCAAATACTTAAACAATGAAATAGTTTTAATTACACACAGCTAACAAAGAACATATGACCTATTTATATTTCCACTAAACTTAGTCATTTTGAAGGCACATTCCAGTTTGTTCTATTGTCCTTAACATCCAATTTAGTTTCCATCTCCTCATAAATCATCAAATAGTATTTGATGAATAAATGAACATAATATTCCAAGACACTGAAAATTGTATGTAATATTTAATTATATGTCATATAGAATCAAAGGTTGGATATTTCATAAATATAGAAGTTAAAAAAATGACTTGTGTTGTCAGAAACTTCAACACAAGTAATTTTTATCTGCTATATTAATGTGGAAAGAGGTGCTAATTTGTATTGAGGTTGATGTTCTCTTTGAATTGAATGGATTCTATCAGAAGCAGACAGCTCCAACATCCACAGCAATATAATAATATTGAGTTATATCCTGGGGTTAAACAAGTCTGACATCATGGTAGACTCTGACAAAATTTAAGGTCAAGATCTCCTTCCAGGTGCCAGAATGTCATACAATAGTCCACAGTAACCATGCATGTAAGCAGCCTTAAACAGGCTGCTAGTTCCTAAGTATCTAAATTTGTGATAATTTGTGAATGAATCACCATGCCCTCCATAGAACTTGGCAACTGGATCAGCATTTCTGCATCTGGCATTGTACACAATTTGCATATTGTGGAAGTGAAACACTTTGCAATCTCTGAAGCCCATCTCATTATGGCATGATGAGCTCATAGCCATGTGCTTTCCATCTTTAGTTCTAATTTCAGGGGAGCCGTAGTTAAAACCTAAGGACACACATCCATAGCTTATGGATAATGATTGTCTAAACTGTTTTTAGTTTTGTAAACTTAAGATGTTAAATTAAGAACAACTCTACTTACTAGAGTGGAAAAAAGGACAGGCAAAAGTTTTCCCTCCTTGATACCAGTTTTTAGAAAATAAAAAATTTTATAAAAGTGCTTGAGTTACTTTAAATGAGAAAAGTTCTAGGAATGATTATTAAAATTTAAACTACCTCTATAATTTACATTTAGTTTCCATAAAAAACTTTTAATGATCACACATTCATGAGAACCATGTGCTAAAAATGTGTTTTTAAAACTCAAACGTAACTATATTTCTTCTATTCTTTATGTGGCTTGATTTCATTATTATTTAAAAACAAGAATAAATGAGCATATGGGAGTTGAGATTTTTTTGCAACTTATTTAACATGTGTATTTTAAATTAGAATTGAGACAATTTTAGATATGTGCCATAGTGCCAGTATCCATTACATAGATTACAATAAGACATGCAAGTAAATGAGAGAGATACCCATGTGTTGTCCATCACTACCAAAATTCTAAATGCATTGACAATTAATAGTTTTGAAATCTCTCCTAGAACAAAGAATTTTGACTCCAAAATACAGCTTCCCTACAGACTTATGATTTCTTTAACATTTCTACATATTATGAATGATAATTTTGAGAAGTACAACTTTGGACCTAATGCATTTATATGAATACATATTTTTATGTGATATTTCAAAATAATTTTGAGGAAAGAATATTAATTAAGATTTTTCAGAGTATTTTCATAGTATAGGGAAAGGAAATGAGATAAATATAAACCAAAAAAGGTATCTTCTGTAAACTAATAAAATTTTGTCAGAAACAATGTGATCAATCTATTTTGTCTTGACATATTCACAAATCTTGTTCAGTGTTTTTAAAAGTAAATGAAAACTTTGTTGATGAATTCTCACATAGTGAAATTACCAAATGTTACCTATTCATGGAATTATTCTGGTGTTATAGGAAAGAAGAAGAAACACAGATATGCATATGTGTACACTATACATACAGACATACCTTGGAGATATTGCTACTTCAGTTCCAGACCACGGCAACAAAGTGAATAATGCCATAAAGCAACATTTTATTGCTAAAAATGCTACCAATTTTCTGAGCCTACAGCAACTTGTAATCTTTTCGATGGTGCAGTTTCTTGTCTCATTGATGACTGCTGACTGATCAGGGTGGTGGTTGCTTAAAGGTGGGGTGGCTGTGGCAATTTCTGGAAATAAAATAACAGTGAAGTCTGTGCCATCAATTAACTCTTCCTTTCACCAAAGTTTTCTCTGTAGCATGCAATTCAGTTTCATAGCATTTTACCCACAGTAGAACTTATTTCAAAATCGGAGTCAATCCTGTTAAGCCCTAATGCTGCTTTATTAACTAAGTCTATATCACATATACAGTCTCATGTTGTCATTTGAACCAATCAATGTTCACACCATTTTCACCAGGAGTAGACTGCTCTCAATAAACCAATTTATTTACTTATCCGTGAAAAGGAACTCCTTATCCATTTAAGTTGTATCACAAAACTGCAGCAATTCAGTCACATCTTCAGGCTCCATTTCTAATTGTAGTTATCTTCCTATATCCACCACATCGTCAGTTGCTTCCTCTATTGAAGTCTTGAACGCCTTAATACGCGAGAGTTAGAAACAATTTCCTCCAACACTCTTTTTAGTGTTGATATTTTGACCTCCTCCTATGAATCACAAGGGTTCTTAATAACAGCTAGAATGGTGAATCCTTTATAGAAGATTCTTAATTTATTTTGCCCAGATCCCTCAGAAAAATTAGTATCTATGACAGTTACACTGTTATGAAATGTATTTCTTAAACAGGAACATTTTAAAAACCAAATTACTCCTCGAGAGGAAGGCTTTAGGATGGCTGATGAGAGGTACCTGGAACTCACCTTCTCCACAAAGAAGAAAGAAAACCATAAGTAGATAACCACATATCAAATAGGTCTTCTAAGAGAAAATGCTGTAATTCAGAAGGTCAGTGACAGAGAACCTCTGAGGCATTGAAGGACAGGAGAGCAAAGCAGCTGGCCCATCTCAGATTGACTCAGAGCAGAATGAACTCCCCACTGTGGGGAAAAGGTAAGCAAGAGATCACTAGTTATCCACACTCCTACATTGAACTCCTGCAATTCTAGCTACATGAGATCACTTGATTACTTCAGTCTTTGCAGACACTCAGACTAACATACGAAGCTGCCTGTAGTTTGTGCAATGGTAGTGTTCCAAAAAGGAAGTTCATGCTGGGTCCCATATACCCCTCAAGACACAAGCAGCTGCAGCATGGAGCCAGAATGAGAGCTTAGCACCCACCCACACATGCTACTGTGTGTCCTGCGGCCAAACAGCCACTGCATTTTCACATCCTTGAAGCACTGCTGGCATCCACTTGTGTCTACCCTGAGGGCTGCAGTATGATAATGTTGGCTGGATCCAGCTGTGTAGCTGGGTCCCCAGCATTTTAGTTCACACAATATCCTAAACCCTGGGGAACAAGCAGTACAACACACCAGGGAGACTTCCCTTGGCACAAAGGAAGACTAGACGTTCACTCCCCAGAGCCTAAGTGCCACCTGCCTGGGGCTGCTGCCACTGAGAGTAACCACACCCCCTCCAGTGGCAAAGCCTCCATGCACCTGCACGTGGTTTCTAGGTATCTGTGGACAAGTCTACCTATGTGCTATCCCAGGGCATGAGGACGGGCCCACTCCACCCACCACAACTGTTGCTGGTCCCTGAGCATGCCACCCAGGGGCTATGGATTGACATGTCCCACACACCTCAGCCAGAGCCTGCACACACTATCATGGGGCCTGAGGATGGGTGCACAGCATCTGCCCCTGCTGGCGGCATTGCCTGTGTACAATGTCCTTGGGCCTGGAAATCACCACCAATACCAGTGTACACTATGGAGGAGCTCGATGATCAGCTTGCCCAGTCCACTGCTGCCACTACTGATGATCATCCATGTTGTTTGGGGCCCTGGGGAATGACCTACCATTTCTGCCACTGCTGGTGCCCACACACACCTTCCACGGGATGAAGGATGTGTCTATCCCAACTGCTGCTGCCACCTGCATGCACCCTCCAGAGTCCTGGGGATAGGATCATCCCGTCAGCTATTGTCATGCACCTCCTGAGGGCCCAGGAAATGGTCAGCCCACTGCTGCTCCTGCCACCAGCACCACCTGTGCATTCCACCTAGGGGACAGGGGACTGGCTTCTCACCCTACCACTGCCACTGTTGGCATCTGCTCAAGCCACTTGGTGACATGAGAGTTGGCTCACCACCACTACAGCCACGGCTGATGCCCAACATGCTGTCCAAGGGACCAAAGACCTGCCCTGCCCACAGCTGCAACTGCCAGGCACTGAGTAAGCTACCTGGAAGCCCAAACATCAGACCACCTAAACCTGCCACCACTAGTGCCTGCCTGTGTATGCCACCTGGAAGTTTGAGGATTAGCATGCCTGCTCAGCCACCACCATCATTTGATCTTAAAGACTGGCCTTCCTAATTTCCTTGTCCACAGCAAAGCCTTTCCGTAGCCTCTACTGACAACTGCAGCCTAAGTCACTGAGAAATCACAGATACAAGTAACAAATTATAGGAAAAGAAATCATACTGAGACTATACTACAGTGACCACCCAGAATTAAAGCCAAAACATACTACCCAACCAGTATTATATATACCTACAGGAGAAAGTCATTATACAAAAGCCAATCTGTAAAATTAGAAGAAGCAACTATTACACAAGATGTGCAGATATCTACGTAAGAATACAAGAAACACGAAAAAGCAAGGAAACATGACACATCCAAAGAAACAATAATTCTCCAATAACAGAGCCCCGTGAAAAGGAAATCTATAGATTTCCTCTTGTATCTCAGTGATCCTCAAATAAATGCAACCTAAAAAGGTTCTACACAGCACATTATAATCCAGCTATGAAAGTCAAAGATAAAGCAAGAATTCTAAAAACAGCAAGAGCAAATCATTAAGTCACATATCAAAAACTTCCATCAGACCCATTAGGCTAACAGTAGATTTCTCAGTAGAAATCTTATAGGCTAGGAGAGAATGAAATAATATAATATATTCAAAGCACTGAAAGAAGAAGGAAACCTTCCTAGCCAAGAACAGACAGTGAACTCTTCTTCAAAAATAACAGAAAAAATCTTTTCCAAACCAGCAAAAACTGAGAATTCATCACCACTGGCCTAGCCTTACAAGAAATGATTAAGGGAATCCTATATTTGGGAGTGAAAGTACATCTAAAATCATGAAAATACAAAAAGAACAAAACTCAGTGGCAGAGCATACGCATAAATGAGAAAGAGAAAGGACTCAAATGGCGCTACCAGAGAAAACCACCAAACCAAGAGGCACAAATAAGAGAGAAAGAAAGGAACACACAAGACCGTACAAAATAACCACAAACAATTAACAAAATAACAGGAAAAGGTCCTAACCTATCAATAATAAGCTTGAATGTAAACAGACTATATTTATCACTTAACAGATATAAAATGGTTTAATGGCCATAAAAAAACCCATTTATAGGCTGCCTACAAGAAACTCACTTCACCTTTAAAGACACATAGACTGAAAATGAGAGATGGCAAAAAACTATTCCATTTAAATAGAAACCAAAAGAGAGCAGGGGTAGCTATCCTTATATCACATAAAAGTCTTTAAGAGAAAAACTGTAAAAACAGAAAAAGATTATTATATAATGATAATGGGATCAATTCAGCAAGAGAATATAACAATTATAAATGTATATGTGCCCACTACTGGGACACCAAGATATATAAACAAAATATATTAGATCTAAGGGAGAGACTCCAATGCAATAATAGTTGAGGACATCAACACCTACTTTTCACCACTGGGCAGATCAACTAGAAATAAAGTCAATTTTTAAAAATTGGATTTCACCTACATTTTAGACCAAATGAATCTAACATGCATTTTTAGAACATTTCATCCAGGAGCTCCAGATTATGTATTTTTCTCATCAGCACACAGAATATTCTCCAGGATTGGCCATAGTTGGGGCCACAAAATAACTCTTAATAAATTTTTAAAAAATCAAAATCATACTATGTATAATCTCAGGCCACAAAGAAATAAAATTAGAAATCAATAACAAGAGAAACTTTGAAAACTGTACAAATACATTGGAAGTAAAGAGCATCGGGCCGGGCGTGGTGGCTCACGCCTGTAATCCAAGCACTTTGGGAGGCCGAGGCGGGTGGATCACGAGGTCAAGAGATCGAGACCATCCTGGTCAACATGGTGAAACCTCGTCTCTACTAAAAATACAAAAAATTACCTGGACATGGTGGCATGTGCCTGTAATTCCAGCTACTCAGGAGGCTGAGGCAGGAGAATTGCCTGAACCCAGGAGACGGAGGTTGCAGTGAGCTGAGATCGCGCCATTGCACTCCAGCCTGGGTAACAAGATTGAAACTCATCTCAAAAAAAACCAGCATCTTACTGAATAATCAATGGGTCAATGAAGAAATTAAGAAAGAAATAGAAGCATTTCTTGAAACAAATAAAGATGAAAATACAACATACCAAAACCTCTGAGATACAGCAAAAGCAGTGTGAAGAGGAAAGGTTATAGCAATAAGTGCCTACATTGAAAAGCTAGAAAGATAAGCAGTCTAAAGATGCCCTCAAAAAACTAGAAAAGCAAAAACTGCCGGGCACGGTGGCTCAAGCCTGTAATCCCAGCACTTTGGGAGTCTGAGGTGGGTGGATCACTAGGTGAGGAGTTCGAGATCAGCCTGACTAACATGGTAAAACCCTGTCTACAAAAAATACAAGAGTTAGCCAGGCCTGGTGGTGCTTGCTGGTAATCCCAGCTACTCGGGAGGCTGAGGCAGGAGAATCACTTGAACCCAGGAGACAGAGGTTGCAGTGAGCCAAGATCGCGCGACTCCACTCCAGCCAGGGTGACAAAGAGACAAAGACAAAAAAAAAAAAAATTTAAAAAAGGTAAGAAAAGCAAAAACTAACCAAACCTCAAATTAGTAGATGGAAATAAATAATACAGATCAGAGTGTTACTAAACAAAATAGAAACCAAAAAAATACAAAAGATTAACAAAACAAAGTGATTTTCTTAAAGATAGCCAAAATCAATAAGCTGCAAACTAGACTGACCAAGGAAAAGAGAAAGAAACAAAAATCAGTAAACTCCCAGCTAGACTAAGCAAGGAAAAGAGAGAGGGGATCTAAACAAATAAAGTCAGAAACAAAAAAAGTAAACATTACAACTGATATCCCAGAACCACAAAGGATCATTAGAGACTATTATAAACAACTGTATGGTAGCACACTGGAAAACCTAGAGGAAATGAGTAGCATACTGCACACACAAAACCTACCAAAATTGAATCAGGAAGAAACAGAACACATGAACAGAGAAGTAATGAGTATTGAAATTGAATGAGTCATAAAAAGTCTCTTAGCAAGGAAAAGCTCAGGACTGCATGGCTTTACTGCTGAATTCTATAAAACATATACAGAAGAACTAATACCAGTTTTCCTTCAACTATGGCAAAAAATTTGAGAAAATTAGGTAGTATTTATTCTCTAGATATAAAAGACTTTTAAAAATTGAGGAGAAATTAAAAGTAGAATAAGCACATGATGTGACATGTACATAATACGTGGTAGCAAAAAATATTTAAAGTTTACAAACCAAATATATGACTAAATAAGAAAAAAGAATAATAGCATTATATTAGGATATAAACGTAACCACTAAGGAAAATATAAACTGTCCTATGTTCAAAAATAAACTAATACATAAATTCAAATAAGGACACCAAAGAGCAAAATACCACACTGAAAACATAGTAAACATTAAACATAATAAAAAATAATTTAACCAAACGGAGTCAAATTATATAAGTTATATCAGCCATACCAAGAAAACCAAACTGGGCAGACCCACCTATTAAATAAAAATTATTGTCAGAGTGGCTTATAGGACAAAAACCCATATTTATGATGATATAAAGGGATATAACTTTTAAAAGGTAATTCAAAAAGTCTAATATAAAGGGATAAGAAAATAGTATCTCTGGAAACTACAAACATGAAAATAGTATTGCAATCTTGGTATTAAATAAGGAGAATTCAGGCAAAAGAATCAAATGCAAAAAAGAAGGAAACATAATTCTTCAGTCAAATTCACCATATAGGCATAATAGCTACAAATATCTCTGCATTAAATATCATACTTGTGCAAAGCAAAAATTTCATGAGATGTTAGGAATAACAGATGTACACTAATGAGATATTCACTATCTCATTACTATTACTACTGTCAGTTTATATCAGTTCATGTCAAGTGAATGTGAAATCACTAAAGATATAGAAGACAAACACTAATTATTAAAGTCTATCTAATGGAGTATAATTCAAACTTTGCACTCCAGTAATTGGGAATGCACATTCGTTTCAAGTGCATATGAGACATTAATGAGCTTAATTGAGTCACCAAAGAAGCTCAATATATATAAATGATATAAACAATGTTCATGGTTCAAAACTCAATATGTTGGCAATCATTAATTTTAAATTGTTCCAACTGGAAATTTTAAAAAGCAATACCATATTTTAGATTTAATGAGATAATCAAAGCAGTGATAAAAGTCATACTAAACACTGGGGTCTAGTGGGGGGAAAAGGGGAGGGCCAGTGGGAGGGGTGGTGGGGAGGGATAGCCTGGGGAGAAATGCCAAATGTGGGTGAAGGGGAGAAAGCAAACAAAACACACTGCCATGTGTGTACCTATGCAACTGTATTGCATGCTCTGCACATGTACCCCAAAACCTAAAATGCAATAAAAAAAAGTCATACCCTAAAATACTCATATCAACATAAATGAAAAAGATGAAATATAAGAATTAAATATCCAACTCAGAAAGTTAGAAAATGAACACCAACATAAACTAAAAGAGAACAAAGGAAGGAAATAATAGGGACTACAGCTGAAAGTAATGAATTAGAAGACAGAAATAATACAAACAAACATAAACAAAAGTCTTTCTTGCTGTGAGAAATCAAGGAAATAGATCTCCTCAATGAAACTGATTAAGAAAAAACACAATTCACAATGATAAGTCTGAAATAATCATTGAAACAGAAGAAGTCATTTTCAAGTAAATTTGAAGACCTCTGTGAAATGGATAATTTACTAGGAAATGTAATTTATCAAAATGTATTCCCATAGGAAAAAAAATCAGACCAATGGAAGAAATAGAGGAATTTGTAATGAATGTCCTTCTTAGAAAAGAGCAGGTTTGATTCGTTTTATTAGAAATTCTACTATAACCTGCCAAAACCAGATGCTGCTAATACTACTTAAAGTCTTGCAGAGTGTAGAAAAAAGACAATTCTGAAATTTTTGAAATTTGTTTTTAATTTTTACCTTTTCCTTGTTGTAAGAGCAAATACTGTTAAATCTACCATCTTAAGCTTTTATGGGTACAATACAGTATTGTCAACTACAGGCACAATGTTGTACAGCAGATATCTACATTTAAACATCTTTCATAACTGAAGCTTTATACATGTTTATGGCAGTGGCTCATTTGCCCTTCCCCTCAGCCCTGACAACAACCATTCTACTCTCTGTTTCTGTGTGCTTCACATGTGTTTTAATGCCTCATATAACTGAAATCATAGAGTATTTTTCCTTCTGTAACTGGCTTACATCATTTAAAATAAGGTGGTTTAGGTACATCCATGATGTTACATATGGTAAGAATTCCCTTATTTTTTAGAACTGAATATATATACATATATATACAAAATTTTCTTTATCTATTCATCCATCAACAGACAGCTAACTGTGTCCATCAACAGACACTGTGTTTCTTCTGAATCATGCTGCAATGAACAAGAAGGTGCAGATATTTTTTAAAGATCTTGATTTCTATTCTTCTGGATGAATAATTAGAAATGAAATTGCTGGATTATTCGGTATTTTAAATTTTCAATTTTAAGATTTTTCAATAAAGGAAGTATAGCATGGACATCTAAATTTGATAAATATTGTGCAAAAAAGTTAAAACTATAAACCAATCTTATTTTGATTCTCCTTAAATCTTAGAAATAGTGAATTATTTTAATAGTCTTTCTAATCTATTTGTATTTTTTAAATTAAGTCTACTTGTTCATTGTTTACTTTGCATTTTTAAGATAAACCTATTTGCTCATGGTTTATTTTTTGTGGGAAGCTTGGATTCTGTTTACAAATGTTTTATTTACAATTCCTATGAAGGTATTCAAAATGCGATTGGATGCTGAAAAGTACTCAAGTAATTCAACAAATGTTCCTGAAAAAATAACTTAGTGAAGTAGAAATCAATGGGAACTTCCTTAACTATAAACTAGATAACTGTATAACTATAAAGATAATCAATAGATGATAAAGTACATAGATTAGATAGAATGAGAGATGACACATGATAGACAGATTAGATAGATAGACAGACAGACACTCCTCAGCATAAAGCTAGCTAGTATCTTACTTAAGGGTGAAACGAGAGGCATTCAGTCAAAAGGCAGACAGAAGACATGGATGCTCACATCTAGGTATTAATACACTGAATGTATAAGACAATGTAATTAGAAAAATGAAAAAAAGCCATAATAATTGGAATTAAGTGATGAAACTCTCCGTTTGCAGATGATAAGATAATGTATTCAAAATATGGAGGGGAAGCAATACTAAAACTAACAATACAATAATCATCAATACAATATAAACAATAAGGTTATTCAGTTAGTGGAATATAAAATCAGCATACAAAATATGATAATTTTCATATATATATGATTAATAATCAGAATTTACAAAGGAATAAATGCTTCTTTACAATAATTACAAGAAAGATACAGCAAATGTTAAAAATAAATCATTCATTAGAACCCAAGGTCCTACTTTAAGAAACCTGTTGTGAAGATACAGATCTACTAATGTATAAGCAATATATATACAAGATTATTTATTATGACTTTTTTATAACAGCAAAATATTGAGAAGAACTTAAAAATCCAAATAGAGATGATTAGTTGGATAAACTATGTTACACTTACCAATGAAATATTATGTAGTACTTGAACTAAATGACGTGGGTCTCAATTCATGGGATTAAGGGTTGGGGTGGGCCTAGGTGAAGAGAAGTATATATAGTATGCTTCTTTTTGTTTAAGAAACAGGAGAATAATAACATATGTGTTTATTTTAGCAGAAAATAATACAGAAAAGATCAATCAAGACTTAATGGAAATTTGGCCAGACACGGTGGCTCATGCCTATAATCTCAGCACTTTGGGAGGCCAAGGTAGGCAAATCATTTGAGGTCAAGAGTTTGTGACCAGCCTGGACAACATGATGAAAACCTGTCTCTGATAAAAATACAAAAATTAGCTGAGTGTGGTGATGCATGCCTGTAATCCCAGCCACTTGCTTGAACCTGGGAGGCAGAGGTCACAGTGAACCGAGATCCTGCCACTGCACTCCAGCCTGGGGACGAAACCAGACTCCATTGATAAAAAAAAAGACTTAATGGAAATTTTATCAAAGCTTTCAGATGATACAATGGGAGTCTGATATCTCTGAGTGTACCTGTGTTCTTCAGATTTTTAAACTGTGTAATTAGTACACATGTTGAAACATAAAAATAAATAAAATGTTGAATAGGAAAGAAACGAGTCTATATCAAACTGATAACATAACCACACAGAGAAAAAATATTATCTCCTGTAATTTTTAGCACAGTACTCTAACTGCAGGAACTGCAAGGAATGTTTATGTTAGCCATAATACTGCAGTTTTGAAACAATTCTATATGATATTATAGTACAAAACATATAAGTAAATATATTAGAAACCAAAATTTTCACTTTAGGAGAAAGGGAAATATAAATACAAAATATAATGTCTTAAGGAAACTCCTGTAATGTTAAATTGGAAAAAAAACAATCCACATGGACATGTACATTTGAAACATGTATGAAAAATTACTAGTTTTTCCATTGAAATGACCTAGAGAAAATGACTCTGCAGTAGCAAGCGCTAAAGCAGCCTCTTGGGAAAAATCTTCATTTTAAATATGGGAAAAGGAAAAGTATAAGGTGCTGGGACATCTGATTTTGCCAATACACAAGGCAGCACTGGAAAAACTAATGGGGTCATATCAATAAGACACAAGGTCCAAGGGCTCAGAAGGGTAAAGTTGGGAACAATCAGAGCATCTTAAAAAAATGACATTAATTTATTGTAATGAATGAGTTATGATGCACTGGATACATAGAATCAGAAGTACAATGTAATGTAAATATATACAAAACAAGAGAAAAGAAAAATGATGACTTAAAACTGTAGAAGGAATGATATAATTAGAAACATCATTATTGCCACCCACCATGGCAAAGATCATCAAAGAATGCTAAATCCATTTGCTTAAATGTTGTTGGGGAATAGTATATTTGCCTAGAGTTAAAGTAAATCACCCCTCCAAATAACTGCTAATTACATATGGGAAAATTTGGAAATACCACCTTAATAAAGTGATCAAGTTTAGCTTTACTAAGAGTGGGAACAACCTCACTACACTCCTCATGATGTGATGAAATATGATATACATAACTGCACCTAGGACAAGCCCTTGACAAAAAATATTTAATGGAAGTCTAATAAAGTCTTTAGACCTCACTTTCAGTTTTCAGGAAAGGTAGTTAACAGAAAAACATGTTAAATAAAATTATAATTTGCCAGTCAGATAATCAAGAATATGGGGCATTTTAAAATAAATGTTTTAGATGTTCCAACATCACTCTCAAGAAGGGGAAAAATGCTGGGAGACAATTCTAGATTTAAAGAAACTAAAAGAGGATAATAATCAATTATATACTTTGATTGCTTTCTGTTTAGTTTTAGACATTTTAGTAAATATATTAAATGATGTTTGGGAATTAATCTTATATTTCCTAGGTGTGATAATAGTCTAGAGGTTGTTTATAAGAATGTCCTTTTTTTAGAGGCTGAGTTTTCTATGGTCAGGTGTCATTAAGTCTGGAGCTTATTTTCAAATGAGATAGCCCAAAATGTGTGTGTTTGAGTGTGTGTGTCTGTATGTGTGTATACACATACATATATATGAGTCCATATTAAAATTACATTTTTATATTCCTTTCCCATTTCTCTAGAGCAAATGTGGGCAAAATATGAAGGATTTTTGAATTTATGTGGATGATATAGAGGTGCCTATTGTATTAGTCTTTTAACTTTTCAGTTAAAAATTTAAAATGTGATAAATTGAAGTGAAAAGTACTATTTACAATAACAAAACATAAAGAGCCTAGAAATGCATCTAATAGAAGATGAGCATTCCCATCATGAATTAATTTTTATAAGAAATGACATTTTAAAAGACCCAAATAAATAGGGGTATATGTTATATTAATGACTAAGAAGACTTAATAACAGAAAGATGTTACTTACCCACAAATTGTTCTTTATATTTAATATTATTTCAGCATAATTATCAGAACATTTTTCATTGAAATTGACAAGCTGTCTCTAAAATGTATGTAAAGTTAAAAGGTCCAAGAATAGCCAAGAGTATTCATACTCACCTAAAAAGTGTGAGGATACAACCTATCATATATCAAAACTACTTCAGAGCTAATATAACAGATATGTGGATTTGGTGCCATGGAGGCAAGTAAAGATCCCATAAATAGACACATGCTTATATAGAAAGTTGATTTATGCCAGAGTGGGAATTGCATATATTTGAAGAAACATGGATGGGGGAATGTTCTGTGAACCGTATAGAAGCATACAATCATGTTCAAAAATAATTCGATCTGTATTAAACATTTAATTTTCAAAAAATGAAACTACAAGACTCTTTAAATGCAACATACTATAGTAGAATACATTTAACATATCAGATTAGAGGAAAAGCATTCTCTAAAAGAAAAGATTAGTAAATGCAGCTTAATATAATTAAGAAATTTTGTTAAGTAAAAGACCAATACGACCTGGGTAGAAATCTTTGCAATATGTATGACTCACAGAAAATGAATATAACAAATCTCGAAGGATGAAAAAAATCTCAAAAGAAATATAGGCAAAAGATATAAACAAAACTTTTATAGAAGAGAGAATATATGTGACCCACAAAAATTAAAAAAAATTCATGAGTTATCAGGGAACCAAAAATTAAAATCACAAAAACACACAATGTTATGCCCCTTGAAACTCAGTTAAAAATGTGTGGGACAATATGAAGAGCAATAGGTAGTTTTACCCACAGCTACTTAAAAGTATAAATTGGTACGACCACTTCTGAAACATATTGGCATATCATACATATCATAAGAAAGCTGACCATGTGCATATACCAAAATAAGTTCTGGTCATCTCATCAATATTCTCTAGGAGTTGACTTTTTTTGTTTTTCTAAAGGGTCAGATAGTAAATATTTTAGTCTTTGTAAGCCATGGAGTCTCTATCATAACTACACAACTCTACCATTGTAGCATGAAAGCAGCCATAAAGCATACATACACAAATGAGCATGGTGGCACTCCAATAAAATTTTATAGACACTGAAATGTAACTTTTATTTAGTTAACATGTATCACAAAATTGTCTTATTTTTTCTATCATTTAAAATATATAAAAATAATTCTTGGCTTATGGACTATACTCAGACAGCAGGCAGAATTTGGCTTATGAGCCATATTTTGCCAGTCCTGTTACTTTCTACTCAGAGAGTTCAAAGGACCAGAAGCAATGAAGATACTAGAAATTCTGAACATCAGGCCCTACCCAAGACTCCCTAAATCAGAGTATGCATTTTAACAAGATACCTGGTAAATTGTATTCACATTAAAATTTATGAGGCATTGCTCTAGATAAAATATTCCCCAAATGCACTAGGAAGTATGAACAAATTTGTTCATGGCAATATTTGTTACAGCTAAAAACTGGTAAAAACCCTTATGTCAGCTGGGTGTGGTGGCTCATACCTGTAATCAGAGCACTTTGGAATGCCAAGGCAGGAGGATCCCCTGAACCCAAGAGTTTGAGTTTGCACTGAGCTATGATCATGCCACTGCACTCCAGCCTGAGTGACAGAGTGAGATCCTGTCTCTAAAAACAAAACAAAACAAAAAAACAAAGAACTGCATGTCCATTAATAGAAGAATGAACAAATCAATTGTTCATATTAAAAAAATGGAATTACATGCATTAACTTGGATGAATATCAAATACACAATATTGGAGAAAAGAAGCAAACTATATAATGTGAAATATGGTTTGATTTATATAAAATTCACAAAATGATACATTATTTAAGATCATCTAGATATGTGGGAAAACTAAAAAGCAGAGAAGTAATAATGCAAAAAGTAGGGTATACTCTTTCTAGCCATGATGGAGTAGTAGGAACCAAATAATAATTCTACCTTAACATCTAAAGAAATAAGCAAAATATATGAACCAAAAGTTTTGAGAAATTGGAGAACTTTCTCAGAGCATGACAGTGATCTCTGAGAAACAGGAAACAAATTAAGTGAGCCCTGTGATTTGCCTGGTTTACTGTCTCTAGTGAGTAAATAACCAGGCTGCAGTTCAGGAAGGGAAAACAGATGTGGAACCCTACAATTACCGGAAATTCAGGAAAAGATCTAAGAATCAGAGAGGCTAAGATGGCAAGAATTTGTGGATGAGAGTACCAGAGAAGAGAGAGTTGCACAGAAAAAAAATAAATGCGTAGAGAAAGAGCTCCAGAGAATTTCAGAGGATTCCACTGGAGTCCTCAGCTGCAGAAGGATCAGTCCATGAATGGGAAGAAACCCCCTCAGCACTAGAAAGAAGCAGAGAAACTGCTGAAAGTTCACACAAGGGCAGGAATATTTTGTGTTTCTCAGCAATAAAAAGAAAAAAATCTTGAAATACATGAAATTTTAAGCAGAATACTAAGTATATTTTCTCAGTAGTAAAGTTATTAACTGCTTGATTCCCCTAACAAAGATGAAACAAAATTTGAAAGGATAAACTGTTTCCAGGTCACTGAATTGCATCACAGAACAATGCATAAGAGTATTTAAAAGAACATAAAATACTCTGAAACACAACAAGTTAAAAGTCACGAAGGTTGCCATACGATACAAAACCTATGAGGCATACAAAAGTGCAAGAAAATACAATCCATAATGTGATGAAAAATCAAGCAATAGAAACAAAACTACAGAAGGTACATATGATAGAATTATTAGCCAAGAATATGGAAACAGTTGTTATAACCATATGTAATAAGCTCAAGAAGGTGTAGAAAAGCATTATCATAAAAAATACATAAAGAGCACAAAAGTAAACCTTAAGAGATGAAAAATACACAGAATGAAATTAAAGTTTATCTAGACACTACAGAAGAAAATATTAACAAACATTAAGACACTGCAATAGAAACTATTCAAAATAAACTTATACCAAAGGCTTAAAGAATGAACAGAGCATCAATGATTATGACAAGTCAAGTGGCTTGATATAATGGAATTATTGCATCCACTAAAAGAACAAAATAAAGATGCATAGTTAACATCACAACAAAAGAGTTAAAATGGGGTTATGAAGAATAATCAATCCAAACTGAGGGAGAATAATAAAAAGGAAATAAGAGCAGTTTGGACAAACAGAAAACAAACGACACAGTCAATTGAAACACAAACATCTTAAATTACATTACATGAAAATAATAAAAATGCCCCAATTAAAAGATAAATATTGGCAAATTGGATAATAAATAGTATGGCCCAAGTATATGCTATCTGGTTGAAGCCCACTTTAAATATAAAAACACAGATAACCTAAAAGTAAAAAGATTATGAAGTATATGTCATGCTAACACTACTCCAGTTATATTGCTATTAGGGAAAAGACAAATTTCAGAAGAAATAATATTAACAAGAACAAAGAGGGCCAGTTTATAATGACAAAAGAATAATTCATAAAAAGAACACAGAAATTCTGAATGTTTATACACCTAGTATCACAGCTTCAAAATTGTTGAAGCAAAGCACTAATAAAAATAAAACAAGCAATAAACAAATCCATAATCATGGTTATATACTTAAACACCTAATGCCAAGGATTGTTAGACCCAGGAGTTACAAAACTAATAAGAATTTAGGAGACTTCAGCAACACTATCAACTAACAACCTAACTGACATTTATACAAGGGTCTACCCACTAAAAACAGAATAAATTTTCATTTTCAGTGCACAGTAAATATATATAAACATATATGATACACTTATCATAAAGATGGCTGAATTAACTTTAAAGGATTAAAATCACCTAAAATATGCTCTTTGACCACAACAGAATTAAGTTAAAATCAGTATTCAAAAATATATCTGGAAAAATCTCCTTGAAACCATAAATAACATACTTTTAAATGACCAGTGGTTCAAAGAAAAAATTAAAAGTGATATTTGAAAGTACTTTAACTCAACGAAAAAAAAAATCAATGGCATTAGTAGAACACAGCTAAAACAATGCTTAGAAAGAAATGTATAGCTCTTTATGTTCATATTTTTTAAAAAGGTCTTAAATTAATGACTTACACTTTCACTTCAAGAAGTCAGAACAAAGAAAGAAGAAAAAATTAACCCCAAAGTTAATTAACCCCAAAGAAAATTAAAAATTCATTTTCTTTGGGGTTAATGAAAAAATTTAAAAGTTAACCCCAAAGAAAAAAAGAAAATCATAAAATGGGTGTGGAAGTAAATGAACTAGAAAATTCAAAAACAGACAGAATTTAAAAAACCAAAAGCTGCTTATTGGCATATTAATAAAACTTCAGCTGAAATCTTCAAGAAAAATAAGAAAAATAAACACCTTATCAAAATCCTGAATGAAAGAGAAAATAATCACTTACAGATCCCACATACTTTAAAAATATAATAAATATTGTGAACAACTTTCCTTCAATAAATTTGACAATTCCTGAAATGAAGAAATTCCTTGAAAGACACAACTACGAAAGCTAACAGAAGAATAATACATAACCTGAATATGCCATTGTACACAGATGTTCATCTCAGCTTTATTTTTAATAGCTAAACATGGAAACAATTCCAATGTCCATCAACAGGTGAATGGATAAACAAAGTGTTATATCCATACAGAATGAAAAGGAGTGAACTATTGTTACATGCTCAAAGTAAATATGTTAAGTGAAGCAAACCAAACTAAAATGAGTACATATTGTAATAATTCAATTTATAAAAAAGTATAGAACATGCATGTTAATCTATGTTGCCACAAAGCAGATCAGTGGTACCTTAAAATGCAGGAGCACAGGTGGAAAAGGAGGTAAGGATGAATTTCAAAAGTCCAGAAGGAAATTGGTGAGGATGATAGATATATTCACTATTTTAACTGTGGTGATTATTTCATGAGTGTATACATGTGTC
This sequence comes from Callithrix jacchus, assembly GCF_049354715.1. NCBI lineage: Eukaryota > Metazoa > Chordata > Mammalia > Primates > Cebidae > Callithrix > Callithrix jacchus. The sequence continues at coordinate 27,809,602 of NC_133524.1, forward strand.
AAAAGTTATCAAATTACTCACTTTAAATATATGCAGTCCATTGTTAATTATACTTCTATACAGCTGTAAAAATATTAGCATAGGCTAGAATATGCTGAGATTTCAAATAATTTAAAAATTGTGGCAGGATTAACATACCAAAATTTATTTCTCTATCAAACATAGCTGGATACATGTCCAGGCAGAGTTCAGAGCATTTGTTTTTCATCTGCTGATTACTTTTTCCAATCTATGTAGACTTTGTGGCATTTATCTATATCTATATCTATATCTATATCTATATCTATATCTATATCTATATCTATATCTATATCTATATCTATCTATATCTATATATACAAGGTGTATGCAGGGATGTTTCTTCACATGAAAATTGGATGATGATGAAAGAAAGAAAGATAGGGAGGGAGATAAAAAGAGCAGATTGAGGCAGAAAGGGGAAAGAGGATAGAAGGAAGGAAGGAAGGAAGGAGGGAAGGAGGGAAGGAAGGAAGGAAGGAAGGAAGGAAGGAAGGAAGGAAGGAAGGAAGGAAGGAAGGAAGGGAAGTTATGCAATGAGCAACAGAGGTTACTGTTAACAGCAAAATTTATAACACTTAAAAGCTTAAATTCCAGTTTAAAGGTTGTTCATTTTATCAAAATCCAGTAAATACCTATGATTTTCTTTTCTGTAAATTCTTAGACCTGCATTATGTACTCTGTTGTTTAAATATGACACAATTGATTTGTCCATTGTCTTCTGAACATAGTCAGCTATAGTGTGATATTTATATTTGTCCCCAAAGCAGGTCTGCTGAGCACAGGTTGACTAACATAGATGATTATTTTATTTTGAGGTCCTTAAATTACTAATAAAAATTGCCCCCTCCTACCACCTCCACATAATTGTTATAAAAAGTTAAACCTGTGCATACTTTATGAAATATCTATTCCAAATTTATTGATACCAATGTGATTGTTACTTTTGGAAGCCTCCAAGCTCATCAACATATTGTATTGCCTATGTCTCTAATATGGTTTGGTTCTGTGTCCTCAACAAAATCTTACCTTGAATTGTAATAGTCCCCATGTGTCATGGGAGGGAACCAGTGCGAGGTAATTGAATCATGGAGGTTTGTCTTTCCCATGCTGTTCTTGTGATAGTGAATAAGTCTCACAAGATCTGAGGGTTTTATAAAGGGCAGTTCCCCTGCACAAGCTCTCTTGCCTGCCACCATGTAAGATGTGACTTCACTCCTTGTTTACCTTCAGCCATGATTGTGAGGCCTCCCCAGCCATGTGGAACTGTGAATCCATTAAATCTCTTTCCTTTGTAAATTACCCAGTCTCAGGTATGTCTTTTATAGCAGCATAAGAACAGACTAATTCAGTAAATTGGTACCAATAGAGTGGGGTACTGCTGTAAGGACACATGAAAATGTGGAAGCAACTTCAGAACTGGGTAACAGGCAAAAGTTGGAACAGTTTGGAGGGCTCAGAAGAAAATAGAAAAATATGGGAAAGTTTGGAACTTCCTAGAGACTTGTTGAATGGCTTTGACCAAAATGCTGATAGTGACATGGACAAAAAAGTCCAGGCTGACGTTGTCTCAGATGGAGAAGATGAACTTGTTGGGAACTGGAGTAATGGTCACTCTTGCTATGCAAAGAGACTGGTGGCATTTTTGCCCCTGCCCTAGAGATCTGTGGAACTTTGAACTTGAGAGAGATGCTTAGGGTATCTGGCAGAAGAAATTCCTAAGCAGTAAAGTGTTTAAGAGGAAACAGAGCATAAAAATTGGGAAAATTTGCAGCCTGATGATACAATAGAAAAGAAAAACCCATTCTTCTGGGAAGAAATTCAGGTCTGCTGCAGACATTTGCCTAAGTAACAAGTTGCTGAATGTTAATCACCAAGACAATGGGGAAAATGTTTTCAGGGCATGCCAGGGGTCTTCACAGCACCCTCTCCCATCAGAGGCTCAGAGGCCTAGGAGGGGAAATTGGTTGGTTGCCTGGGTCAGGTCCAGGGCTCCCTACTACATGCAGGCTAGGGATTTGGTGCCCTATGTCCCAGCAGCTCCAGCCATGGCTAAAAGGGGCCAAGGCACATCTCAGGCCATGGCTTCAGAGAGTTCAAGCCCCAGGCCTTGGCAGCTTCCATGTGGTGTTGAGCCTGTAGATACACAGAGGTCAAGAATTGAGGTTTGGCAACCTCTGCCTAGATTTCAGAGGATGTGTGGAAATGCCTGGATATCCAGATAGAAGTTTGCTGCAGGGGCAGGCTCTCATAGAGAACCTCTCCTAGGGGAAGGGAAATGTGGGGTTGGAGTACCCACACAGAGTCCCCACTGAGGCACTGTCTAGTGGAGCAGTGAGAAGAGGGCCATCGTCTTCCAGACCCCAGAATGGTAGATCCACCAACAGCTTGCACTGTGCCACAGTCAATGCCAGACTGTGAAAGCAACTGGGAGGGAGGCTATACCCTGCAAAGCAACAGGGGTGGGGCTGCCCAAGGCCATGGGAGACCACCTGTTGCAGCAACACGACCTGGATGTGAGACATGGAATCAAAGGAGATCATTTCAGAGCTTTAAGATTTTACTGCCCCATTGGATTTCAGACTTGCATGGGACTTGTAGGCCTTTTATTTTGGCCAATTTCTCCCATTTGGAATGGGTGTATTTACCAGAATGCCTGCACCCCCATTGTATCTAGAAAGTAATTAACTTGCTTTCGATTTTACAGGCTCATAGGCAGAAGGGACTTGCTTTGTCTCAGATGAGACTTTGGATGGTGGACTTTGGAGTTAATGTTGAAATGAGTTAAGACTTTGGGGGACTGTTGGGAAGGCGTGATTGTTTTTGAAATGTGAGGGCATAGATTTGGAGGGGCCAGGAACAGAATGATACGGTTTGGCTTTGTGTTCCCACACAAATCTCACCTTGAATTGTGATAATCCCCATGTGTCCTAGAAGGGACCCAGTGGGTGGTAACTGAATTATGAGGTGCACTGTAATTGTCTCAAGTTGTAATTGTATCAAATCACTTTTTTTCAGACTTTACCTTGCTAGTTTTACAATAATTGTTTGGGGAAAAGTGATTCAACATTGGAAAGAAAATTCTTTTTATCTGACCTTGTATCATCTGTTTCTAATGTCTCCTTCATATGCTGGCAGAGAAAAGATCAGCAGTAAAAACAACAGATGTTAGGATCCATTTACTTGATAATGATTCCTTAGTAATTCCATGGGCTTGATTGGGGCTATTAGTCAAGAGCTTCTAGATACTTTTAGATTAAAAAATTTAAATGTCTAGTTCATTCAATGCCAATTTTACATTTTTAATTTACATCTATGAAGGAATAGTAGCTTCTTTTGTCTTTTTTAAATTACAAGCTGGAGATCACCTAGGTAGCATATCACACACAGGATTGCTATCATTCCAATAACGGCTGTCACTCTAACCTTTGACTTTGAAAGGGCAGAAACAATTTCTGCTATATTCCTTTTTTAGCCACTCTTCTTTTATCCTTCACCTTTAGCTTGCTTGAGAAGGATTGTATTCCTTAGATTTGTTGCTTGAAATATCAAGGAATACAATAACTAGGCATTGAAAGAAATATCCATAACAATTCAAATATATGATTGCACCAGAAAATCTAGTTTTACAAGTGTTTTAAAAACCCATACACAATTTTTTTCTTAAAGAAAAAATTCTGTATTTTCCTGAAATATTTTTAAAAATATATTAAAATGAAACACAACCAAACAAGAAGTTCATTTGTTCTGTGCTCCCAAAACTAACCAATACTTACTATCATCCATGTCACAACTGAATTTGTAATTAATTTGAGAAACAAAGGAGAACAGAAAATCTGATAAAAGTATACTAAATAATTTGCAAGTGAAAAATCAGTATTTGAAATTAAAAGTTTTTATGCTTATGCTATTAAAAGAAACATTGTAAACACAGACAAATTCAGTGACAAAGATATCCATTAACAAAAATGACCAGCTATAAAAATGAATATATTTAATTTTAAAAGAACAAATGTCTTTCAAAGTAAGAGTGGCGCATTTTACATATTGTATTTATAGAATTGTGGAGTAAAATATATTGAAAAATTCCATTGGTACCAAGAAATTTGAGACAGAGATTTCATAAAATGTGTATAGATTTGAGATTTTATAACAGTTAAATGCATCTTTTATTCAATAGGTAATGAAACAATATGTCAATCGATTTACAATAAAGTTTTAATTTTTTTCCAATGATTTATGCATCAAATAGTGATATGGGGTATTAGGAGAAGAGATCATTGTATTTAAATTAAGTTTTGCAAAGCAAAATTAAACTCTAAAATCAGTTGATAATTGTTTTGTCTGGCTTTTGTGAACTTATCTAAATGGAGTAATGATTTCCCCAAAACATGTTTTACTGATTTACTCCCTTTGTTACATTATCTCACTGTATAGTTTTTTAAATAAACTACAATGTTTGATAGTTTTTCTTTTAAATGAAGGCAGTATGTTGTTTGATATTTTCTTCATGATTAAAAATGAATTAGTTAACCATGCATATGGATTTTTATTAACTAATATAGACAGATTAACAAAATAAAGATTTCCCTGCCCTGTTCCCTCCCCATTGCTGATACCTTTCTAAATCAAATATTTAACATTTGTATTTATTATTTTAGTTTTTCTTTTTATTTCCATTTCTCTGCATAATGTAACTATACCACTATTGCATTTTTTCCTTTTTTAAAGACTCTAAAGGAAATATCAATAGCATACATATTAAATAAGATTATATGCAAGATAAAACTGCAAAGAACAACACAGCGAAAAGTAGTATCAGTGAAAAGGAAATACCTTATCCTTTAATAGAGTGTTAAATCCATGGTTTCACTTCCTGCTGGCAAGTATTTTTATTAAGGTTTTGGGTAATCATCCAAACAGATTTTATCACTCATCCACAGATGTGCATGTGCGCGTGCACGCACACACACACACACACACACACAGAGTGTACAAATGAAAGCATTTTTTTCTTTCCCCCTTTGCATTTTGTATATTTACCTTAACAAAAAATATGTCTGATTCTTATTAAAGGTTGCAGAATATTGCTGGTTGCAACAATATAAAAGTTTGCAGAAATATTTCCCTTTGGTAAATATTCCTATTTTTCTTGCTTTTGTTTTACAAACAAACAACCCTGTATACCTTTCTTTCCACAGGTGAGAATTGTTGATTGGTATAAATAAAATGGAAGATTTGCTGCATCACTTAGATGTGCATTTTAATTTAATAGACACAGCAAGTGACCATCAAAGTGAAATTAATTTTAATTCCCATCATCTATTTATAAAAATACACATTTCCCCACAGTGTGCTCCCAAACTTTTTGAGTTCAACAACTCAAAAGACGAAATAGTCGATGTAATTGTTACCTCAAAGGGCATATGGTATGTAATTGAAACTGACCTAATTGTCCCATATAACTGATGTTCATGGTTTCTTTTGATTAAACATAGAAATTGACCCTCGCAGTCTTAAAACTTGAGAAAACTACATTTGTCTGATCAGAATTCCTTTCTCAGCAAAACAAATATCAGGCCTCCCAGAATGTATCAAGGGACTGAAACTTACCATATCATTGCATTTGGACAATGAAACATCAGACATGTCACCTATCATGATTGCCTAAGTGACCACCTGCTTCCTGTAGACTAACTTCCCTTCTTTAGTCCTGCCTGATTCCTGTTTTCCTGCATGTAGTTACATTTCTTCCCTGCTTTATAAACCAGTGATTTTAGCTGTTTAAGATTGAGCTCTTTTTCTACTCAGCTGCAGCACCCCATTAAAGTCTTCTTCCCTAGCAAAACTCATGTCTCAGTGACTGGCTTTCTTTACAGTGATCTAGACCAAAACCCTGGTATTTTGGTAACAAGATAATGATGTTGATACTATCTTCATATGCCTAAAATTAGATGTATTTAATTTTTTTGCAAAATACATTCTATGTTATTTTCCCATTTTTACTAAATTGTTGGCATTTTTTTTTTTTTTTTGAGACGGAGTTTCGCTCTTGTTACCCAGGCTGGAGTGCAATGGCAAAATCTCGGCTCACCGCAACCTCCGCCTCCTGGGTTCAGGCAATTCTCCTGCCTCAGCCTCCTGAGTAGCTGGGATTACAGGCATGTGCCACCATGCCCAGCTAATTTTTTGTATCTTTAGTAGAGACGGGGTTTCACCATTTTGACCAGGATGGTCTCGATCTCTTGACCTCGTGAACCACCCACCTTGGCATTTTTTATATTTCTTTATAGGCAGCATTGGTAGACTGTAGAAATCAGCCCTTTGTCATGTTTCCATGTCAACTGCAGTATTTTTGTAATGAACTCATGATATAATTAACCACGGCTATTTTTTCTTTGCCATTCACAGGTAGTTTGTTTCACTCCGATGCTTCCATGAAAGTGCTTGGCCAGAGTACTTTGGCTATAAACCAGAGTACTTGGTCTTCAACAAGAAAGGACTATCTCAGAGACCCAGGAAATGGTCTATGCCAGGTAGTATGGGGCACAGACTTTTGAGAAATTGCTAACATAATATTGACAACATACCATGAACTGAGTCAGGATATCCAGATATCTAGTGAAGAAGCTGATGAGTTCATGAAACTTCTGATTCAAATGCAGCATAATTTTATCATGTCTTTCAAGGGAGAATTTAAATAAATTAGCTAAATTTGGAATCTTGCATTCCCATTTGTTTAACAGTTATTTAAATTCATTAAATTGCTTCATATAAGTAACCATTACTCTTGACTATAACATTAAGTTGTTCTGTGCTTGGCTTATTTCACTTGGCATAATGTCTTCCTTGGTCATCCATGTTACCACAAATGGTAAGATGTTTTTCTTTTCTGAGAATGATTTTCTCAAGATGGCTGACTAGAAACATCAGATGCCAGTTCTCCTCAGAAAGATCAAAGTTATAAATCAATGGTCATGACCTGAATGGAAAGCTAAAGGAAGAGAGCCAGGACTTGTTGGAGAGCCCACAGGAAAAAGCTAGGGCACAGAAAGGGAAGGAAGCAAGAGTCTGGCAGAGATTGACCCCTGAGGAGCTTGAGGTCCCACAGAGAGGGTAAGTGTGCTGGTTCTTTGCTCCACTCACTCCTGTGACAAACTGCTGACTGACAAATTGTTGGAGAGCATCTCTGCTCTCATTAACCCCTGCAATGCTGTCAGTGGTAATTTGGGAACTTACTGGGGATAGAGCCCCAGATGGGCTGCTTATACAGAATTTTCTTGGACAATTAGTCTGCTTTTAATAAGAGTTTATGAAAAAAATATGCTTCTTCTTTACCTTTAGAATAATCTGTCTAGAAATTAAAGATCCTGTCTTATCAGAATATCCTCTGATTTATGTTGACTGTACTATGCCCTTGATTATTTAGAACAAAATCTTGTCAGTTTCAAAAACTAATAAGGTTTTATAAAGTCATATTACCGCTTATATTTACTTCTGAAATTTTATATAGTCATTTCATTAAATAAGAAGCCAAATACTGTATTTCAGTGACCCATGATTTTATTTAACCAAGTGTTGAAATCTCCTGATAATGTTTGATATTTTGTTTTCCAGAAATAAAATCCTAAATAATATCTTCCTGATTTTCAAGCTTTGAGATTTCCCAGGAGATTCCTGGAAAATTACAAAGGATCTTTCATCTTGTTAAAAGAGATGGGCTATAATAATATATCAAATTCTTGAAATGTTATGAGTTACATTTAACAAAGAAGATAAAAGACCTCTACAAGGGGAACTACAAAACACAGATAAAATAAATAATAGATGACACATATAAATAAAAAAATCCCATGCTCATGAATTAGAAGAATTGATACCATTAAAATGACCATACTGCCCCAATCTACAGTTCAACAAGATCCCTATCAAATTTACCAATGTCATTTTTCACATAATTAGAAAAAATAATTATAAAATTAATATGGAACCAAAAAAGTGCCCAAAATAGTGAAAACGGTCCTAGGAAAAAAGAACAAAGCCAGAGGCATCACATTGCCTAACAAAACTATACTACAGAGGCCAGGTGTGCTGGCTCATTCCTGTAATTCCTGCACTTTGAGAGGCTGAGGCAGGTAGATCACCTGAGATCAGGAGTTTGAGATCAGCCTGGCCAACATGGTGAAACCCTGTCTTTACTAAAAATTCAAAAATTACCTGAGTGTGGTGGCAGGTGCCTGTAATCCCAATTAATCAGGAGGCTGAGGCAGGAGAATGGCTTGAACCCAGGAGGCAGAGGTTGCAATAAGCTAAGATTGTGCCATTGCACTCTAGCCTGGGCAACAAGAGTAAAACTCTGTCTCAAAAACAAAAAAACAATTATACCACCAGGCCATGGTAACCAAAATAGTATGGTACTAATACAAAAGCAGACATATAGATGAGTGGAACAGAATAAAGAAATCAGAAATAAATCCACATACCTACAACTAACTGATCTTCAACAAAGTTGACAAAAGTGAACAATGGGGAAAGGTTACCCTATTCAATAAATGGTGCTGGGAAAACTGCTAGCCATATGCAGAAGAATTAAAGTTGATTCCTACCGCTCATCATATAAAAAGTTAGCTCAAGATAGATTAAGGACTTAAATTTAAGACCTGAACTTATAAAAATTCTAGAAGAAAACCTAGGAAAAACTTTTCTAAATATCATCCTGGACAAAGAATTTATGACTAAGACCTCAAAAGCAAACATAACAAAACAAAAATACACAAATAGGGCTTAATTAAACTAAAAAAACAGCAAACGAAACAATCACTGGAGTAAACAAGACAATCAAGAGAAAATATTTGCAAACTATGCATCTGACAAAGAACTAATATCCAGAATTTATAGGGAATTCAAACAACTAAAGCAAGAGAAAAACAAATAACCATATTATAAAGTCAGCAAAGCATATGAATAGAAATTTCTCAAAAGACATAAAAGTGGCCAACAAACATATGAACAAATGCTCAACATTTCTAATTATCAGATAAATGCAAATTAAAATCACAGTGAGATACCGTGTGATATGGTTTCGTTCTGTGGTCCCAACAAAATCTCGTGTTGAATTGTAATCCCCAGGTGTTGGAGAGGGACCTGGTGGGAGATGAGATGACTGGATCATGGGGGTGCTTTCCCCTATGCTGTTTTCATGATAATGAGTGAGTTCTCATAGGATCTGGCGGTTGATAACTGTGAGCCAGTTCCCCCCTTGCTCTCTCTCCTGACATCATATAAGACATGCCTTGCTTGCCCTTTGCCTTCTGCAATGACTATGAGTTTGCTGAGGCCTCCTCAGCCATGCAGAACTGTAAGTCAATTAAATCTCTTTTCTAGAGAAAGTCAAATTGTCTCTATTTGCAGATGACATGATTGTATATTTAGAAGACCCCATTGTCTCAGCTCCAAATCTCCTGAAACTGATAAGCAACTTCAGCAAAGTCTCGGGATACAAAATCAATGTGCAGAAATCACAAGCATTTCTAAATACCAATAACAAACAGAGAGCCAAATCAAAAGCGAACTCCCATTCACAATTGCTATAAAGAGAATAAAATACCTAGGAATACAACTAACAAAGGATGTAAAGGATCTCTCCAAGGAGAACCATAAACCACTGCTCAGTGAAATAACAGAGGACACAGACAGATGGAAGAACATCCCATGCTCATGGTTGGGAAGAATCAACATTATGAAAATGGCCATCCTGCCCAAAGTAATTTATATATTCAATGCTATCCCCATCAAGCTACCAATGACCTTATTCACAGAACTGTAAAAAACACTTCAAACCTCATACGGAACTGCACAGCCAAAACAATCCTAAGCAAAAATAACAAAGCTGGAGGCAACATGCTGCCAGACTTCAAACTATACTACAAGGCCACAGTAATCAAAACAGCATGGTACTGGTACCAAAACAGAGACATAGACCAATGGAACAGAACAAAGGCCTCAGAAGCAACAGGACACATCTACAATCATCTGATCTTTGACAAACCTGAGAAAAACAAGCAATGGGGAAAAGATTCCCTGTTTAATAAATGGTTTTGGGAAAAATGGCTAGCCATGTGCAGAAAGCAGAGACTAGACCCCTTCCTGACGTTTTACACCAAAATTAACTCCAGATGGATTAAAGATCTAAACATAAGACCTAACACCATAAAAACCCTAGGCAAAACCATTCAGGACATAGGCATAGGCAAGGACTTCATGGCTAAAATACCAAAAGCAATGGCAACAAAAGCGAAAACAGGCAAATGTGATCTAATTAAACTCCAGAGCTTCTGTACAGCAAAGGAAACAATTATTAGAGTGAACCAGCAACTAACAGAATGGGAAATATTTTTTACAATCTACCCATCTGACAAAGGGCTAATATCCAGAATCTACAAAGAGCTAAAACAGATTTACAAGAAAAAACAAACTCATTCAAAAGTGGGTGAAGGATATGAACAGACACTTTACAAAAGAAGACATACATGAGGCCAACAAACATATGAAAAAATGCTCATCATCACTGGTCATTAGAGAAATGCGAATCAAAACCACATTGAGATACCATCTCATGTCAGTTAGAGATCATTAAAAAATCTGGAGACAACAGATGCTGGAGAGGATGTGGAGAAATAGGATCACTTTTACACTGTTGGTGGGAGTGTAAATTAGTTCAACCATTGCGGAAGACAGTGTGGCAATTCCTCAAGGACCTAGAAACAGAAATTCCATTTGACCCAGGAATCCCATTACTGGGTATATATCCAAAGGATTATAAATCATTCTACTATAAGGACATATGCACACAAAAGTTCATTGCAGAATTGTTTACAATAGCAAAGACCTGGAACCATCCCAAATGCCCATCGATGATAGACTGTACAGGGAAAATATGGCACATATACACCATGGAATACTATGCAGTCATAAAAAACGATGAGTTTGTGTCCTTTGTAGGGATATGGATGAACCTGGAAACCATCATTCTCAGCAAACTGACACAAGAACAGAAAATCAAACACTGCATGTTCTCACTCATAGGTGAGTGTAGAACAAAGAGAACACATGGACACAGGGAGGGGAGTATCATACACTGGGGTCTGTCGGGGGGAAATAGGGGAGGGACAGCAGGTGGTGGGGAGTTGGGGAGAGATAGCATGGGGAGAAATGCCAGATATAGATGATGGGGAGGAAGGCAGCAAATCACACTACCATGTGTGTACCTATGCAACAATCTTGCATGTTCTTCACATGTACCTCGAAACCTAAAATGCAACAAAAAAAAGAATGGCTTACCATATGCAAATCAATAAATGTGATACACCCCATTAACAGAATGAACAAAAACCATATGATCATCTCAATAGATGCAGAAGCCGGGCATGGTGGCTCAAGCCTGTAATCCCAGCACTTTGGGAGGCCGAGGTGGGTGGATCACGAGGTCAAGAGATCGAGACCATCCTGGTCAACATGGTGAAACCACGTCTCTACTAAAAATACAAAAAATTAGCTGGGCATGGTGGCATGTGCCTGTAATCCTCGCTACTCAGGAGGCTGAGGCAGGAGAATTGCGTGAACTGAGGAGGCGGAGGTTGCGGGGAGCCGAGATCATGCCATTGCACTCTAGCCTGGGTAACAACAGTGAAACTCCATCTCAAAAAAAAAAAAAATAGATGCAGAAAAAGCGTTTGACAAAATTCAACATTTTTAATGATAAAAACTCTCAACAAATTAGTTATAAAAACAATGTACCTCAACACTATAAAGGTCATATATCACAAATACACAGATAACATCATATGCAATGGTGAAAAGTTAAAGCTTTTAAGATCAGGCATCGTATAAGCATGCCCAATCTTGCCATTTCTATTCAACACAATAATGGAAGTTTTGATTAGGAAAGAGAAATAATAAAAAACATCCAACTCACAGAGAAGGGAGTTAAATTGTTTCTGTTTATAGATGAAATGATTATATATATATATATTAATGATATTAATGATTATGTGTGTGTGTGTGTGTGTGTGTGTGTGTGTGTGTGTATAAAACTATTTCTGGTATATATATAACCTATAGACTTTATCAGAAAAACTGTTGGAAGTAATAAATGAATTCAATAAATATGTGAATTAAATAAAAGTTTTGAGATACAAAATTGATGTACAAATATCAGTAGTGTTTATGTACAATAACAACAAACTCTCTGAAAAAGGAATCAAGAAAACTATCTAATTTACAATAGCTCCAAAAATATAAAGTACTTAGCCGTAAATTTAACCAAGGAGGTAAAAGATGTGTATATTGAAAACCATAAAACAGTGATGAAAGGAATTGAGGAAGATGCAAATAAATGGAAAGACATCTTGTGTTCCTGGAGTGCAATAATTAATATTGTTAAAATGTCCACACTATCCAAAGTGATCTACGGATTCAATGCAATGCAATCCCTATTAAAATTCCAATTACATTTTTCACAGAAGTGGAAAAAAATCCTAAAACTTGTATAAAACCACAAAACACCCTGAAGACCCAAAGCAATATTGAATAAAAGGGACGAAGCTGGAGGTATCACCCTAACTGTTTGTAAAATGTACTACAAAGCTACAGTATTCAAAACAGCAGAGACTAGCATCAAAACAGACTTACAAATCAAAGAAACGGAGTGAAGAGCCCAGAAATAAATACATGAATTTATAGTTACCTGACCTTTTTACACAAGTGCCAAGAACACACAATGGAAACGTAGAGTCTCTTCAATTAAATGGTGTTGAAAAACTGGATATCCACAAGTGGAAAAATGAAATTGGCTCCTTATCTCACCCCATATACAAAAATCAATTCAAAATTGATTAAAAACTTAAAATGTAAGACCAGAAATTATAAGCTTACTAAAAGAAAACATAGGGAAAAACTTCTTGACATTGGTCTTGGCAAATATTTTTTGAATATGACATCAAAAGCGCCAGAAAAGGAAACCAAAATAGACAAATGGGATTGCATCAAATGAAAAAGCTTCTGTACAACAACAGGAACAATCACCAGGGAAAAGACAACCTACCAAAATGGGATAAAATATTTGCAAGTTGTAGAGTAGGTGTTTTAAAATTTAAAAGAATAAAATGTATTATATGCCCATATACAGGTAAACTTAGGAAAAGTGGAAACTATTTTAGAAAATAAACATTTATTGGTTAAGTTGTGACTCAAAAGAAAAAACAGAAAATTTGTTCAGCCATAAAAGTTGGATATATTCTACCATCAATCCAAAATATTCTTACCAGCCTTAGAACATCACCACATACTTCTGTCCCAGAAAATTATACAGGTTTATTTTAGGAATCAAAAAGGATTATGTGGTGTGCAATCTAAATAAGTCAAACATTTTGGTATATGTAAGATCATATATTCATGCCCATACCTACAGCTTTAGCTCTTTAATATTGGCGTATCATTTCATAAACTGAGTTCAAAATTTTTTTTTCATCAACTGCAAAAGAAAACTGTGATATTTTAAATGAGTTTGTCACAATGGTTTTATTATGTTTGCATATTTGTTTTATCTGCCTTATTTGGGATTTATTTTCTCACATTATTTTTATGCTTCCTTGTAATGCATCTATAGTATGAGACTTAACATACAATGTAAATTTATATCGTAGCTTATTTTGCTTTTTGTTTTAATCTGCAGAAATTTTAGAACAAAATTTGCAGTTGAATTTCGGTATCACAAGGGCATTATCATGTTCATTTTTCTCTAGAGTAATTTTATATATTCTGTTTTCATAGTATTTCCTCACATATATAATTCCGTTCCATGTTCCATTTAAATATTTATAATAATGCATACTTATATATTTTTATTTTTATGTATCATCTTGTTGTACATCATCACATACAGCATTTGGAATAAAAGGTAAAGTAAGTGTAAAAAAAAAATCCCAAATCCAAAAACCCAGATTTAGCAGCAATTTGAAAGAAATGTATTTTAAAATAAGCTCTTAAATAGAGAGAATACTCTCAATGGAAAGTTCTAGCCTACTAAGCCTGAATCACCAGAATTGTTTATTAACAAACAATTCAAAACCATATTTTATTTTCTTTACTTTTGCTTAAGACTTTTATAATCCATTGCTCAACAGTTAGCATAGAATGATGAATGCTTATTTTCTGTAATTTTTGTATAAATTTAAAAAAGTAAGTATTCTAAATCTGTTTAGACATGATTTATCTTGATACATTTCCACAATGTGCATTTTTATATGAGCTATTTTCAAAACTAAAGATAACATTTTTATACTCTTATGACATTATGGCTTATTCTTTTGGCTGTAAATTTACCTGTTTTTATAGTATAAAATTTGAGTATATGCAGTTCAATGAAATCATCTCAGTTACTTGGTATTTTTTTATTTTAATAGAAAATTGCACATACAAATTACTTACTGCATACAAGTAGGCTGCCACAAGTAAATTTATATTTTTGTTGTTCATTGCTTTGATTTATGTAATATTGTTCTTTTGTCTCATCAATTTATTTCAATGATGTCTTTGGCAGAGTATTTTACTAAGTAACGTGTGATTCATAGTATCTGAAAAGATGCTCCAAGCGTGACTATACTCTCTGATGCATTTACTGATTAAGGATGTTTGACAAACTGTGTCTCAGCTGTGGTGCAACCCACAGGCTTTTCTGTTGTGAGACGCAAATGACATCTCTAACAGTAAAGAGACAACATGGTGCATATGTTTTCCCAACAGTATAGCTTTTATCACTAACACTCAGAGGTCGCAGAAAATGACACCCCATTTCAGCACATAGAAACTCTCAGCTTTCCCAGGGCAGAATCTACAGCAAATAGGCCAATATATGAAGTACAATGGAGTAACATAAAAACTGCTATTGGGCTCTGGTAAATTATATGTTATCTCCGGCTGTTAATTGTAGGCTTGGTGCCTTTTGTTTTAATTTCAGAGATGTGTAGAAGTAGAATCCTTTATTAAACTCATCCAGTATCAATCTATGAACATCCCAATTACATGTTGTTTGCTGATAGGAAGTCAGGTTGAACTAAGTAAAGAACATTCACCAGTAATGTGTCGGTGGATATAAAAAAAGATGCATGACAAAAGTATGATTTCCCTGTGCTGCATGGATTTTTTTCCTTATTTTATTTCTTTACTAAATAAGCAACTTCCTTAATTATGTTCTAAATATGAGGAAACTTTTGATATTTGTTTAGACTCTAAGCCAACTACTATTTTGCAATGAAAAACTCCTTCCACTGTGTAATTATTAAGATATAAGAAATAATTCTAGTTTGCTTATTTTAGTGCCTTAAAATATTCAGAATTATTTTAAAACATTGTAATGTCTACTGGGCATTGAGGGTCTAACTCACTAAGAAAAATGGGTAATTTCAACTTCTGTTTCCAAAATATGTAAAAATATTTTGGCAAGTCAAAGAAGAGTACACATTTTTCCACCCATATGTTGTCTTTATCATCTGCTGAAACATTAGCCTTTTTAATGTGAAAACCTGTTGTAGTGTAAATGTAAACCTCATTAGCTATGTAATTGTTTTGCCCAGTAAAAAAAAAACCACCTAATTTTAATGTGTTTATAGATTTAAAGCATCAGTGAAAATGCTTGCCAGAGAAGTAAAATTAATTCAGTATACTCACTAGATTAACTCAACAGTCTTTCCAAATTGTTTTTATAAATTTTATACAAAGATTAAATTTGTCAAAATAAAATTATCCAAAAAACTAAGAGTCTATAAAAAAAATGTAGCTCATCAAGTTGATATACTAATACCATAAGCTCTACCTGTCATGTTATATTGTAAATGCTTCTCTTGTTATTGCACATTTATTGAGTGCTTTGTTCTTTACATATGTTTGGAGGACTATTTGTAAGCCAGATTAGTTTATTTTTTATACTTCTCAGTCATTAGAAAGAATGTCCACATTTATTTTATATTAGTAAAAATAATAGGAATGTTTTCCCTATATTAATTTTTAATATATAGAAGATAATATATCATCCAAGTGTACTATGAAAGCAATTTCATGTATATGTACATCCTGTCACAGTTTGATCATAAGCAAAGAATTCAGTTAAACTGAGATGGAATAAATGAAAATGGAATCTAAGCAAGGAGACAGACTACAACATACTAACACAAGCTGAGGTCAAACTTAGTTTATCACATGTATATCTTTCCATTGGGAAAAACTGTGGGAGATTAAATTTTACAAACATGTTAAAAGAAGAATGAATCCTCAAGAAGAGAGAATACAGCTTGGAGGCTTTCAAAAGTAACAAATTAGTCTTTTCTGAGAGATCTACAATTGTATTTTCTTTCTTTCTTTTTTTTTAGAAAGAGGAAGAGAAAGAGGGAGAGAGAACGGGAGTTTTGCTTTATTGCCCAGGCTAGAATGCAGTCTAAAAATGGGTATTGAAAACCTTTTTTATGCCAATAATTGTGCTTAATAATGGAGACAGGAAAAAATGAGGGAAGAAAATAACAATCAAGTAGCCAACCAATATTTCATTTAAACCTGTGATTAGGTGTGATGTGGTACTGATAAGAGTGTGTATTTTGTGCATTTAAAGTGGAGAGTTCTATAAATATTTATTAAGTTTACTTGTTCCGGATCTGAGTTCAAGTCCTGGATATCCTTGTTAATTTTCTGTCTCATTGATCTACCTAATATTGATGTTGAAGTCTCCCACTATTGTTGTGTGGGAGTCCAAGTCTCTTTATAAGTCTTATGTATCTGGGTGTTCCTGTATTGGGTGTGTGTATATTTAGGATCGTTAGCTCTTCTTGTTGCATTGATCCTTTTATGGTTATGTAATGACCTTCTTTGCCTCTTTTGATCTTTGTTGCTTTAAAATCTATTTCATCAGAGGCGAGAATTGCAACTCCTGCTTTTTATTTATTTATGCTTTCCATTTGGTTGATAAATCTTTCTCCATCCCTTTGTTTTGAGTCTTTGTGTATCCTTGCATGTGAGATGGGTCTGGATGCAGCTTACCAGTGGGTTTTGGCTGTGTCTGACTGGGGGATTTAGTCGATTTAAATTTAGGATTAATAATAATATATATGAGTTTATTACTGCCATTTGATGTTAGCTGGCTGTTTTGCCCATTAGTTGATGTAAATTCTTCATTATGTTGATGCTTTTTACTTTTCGGTATATTTTTGAAAAGGCTAATACTGGTTGTTCCTTTCTATGTGTAATGCTTCTTTCAGAAGCTCTTGTAAAGCAGGCCTGGTGGTGATGAAATCTCTGAGTACTTGCTTGCTCACAAAAGATTTTATTTTTCCTTCACTTGTGAAGCTTAGTTTGGCTGGATATGAAATTCTGGGTTGAAAGTTATTTTCTTTAAGGATGTTGAATATTGGCCCCCACTAAAATACAATTGTATTTTCTATGTACTATTTTATAGCCAGTTTTTAATCATTGTCCTCAGTTTTCTTACCTTGTACTCTGCATTTGATCTTCAGCTCAACAGCTTTTAGAGGTAGGCTTTCTCTGGTCTCTGTTAAATAATGATAAGGTTGGATCTTCTTATGGTTATAATTCCTTATTTTTTGTTTTTGAAAGGGAACACAGAATATTTGACAAGATTCTGGATGGAATTTCATTCTTATAATTTCTGGGGTTTTCTCTATTTCAGTCTTCTCTGAATAAAAGGGTTAAGGTTCAAGCTACAGAAAAGCTGACTTTGGGCCTTATTACATATCATATGAGGACTATTATAATCTCTAAATAGGTTTAGTCTAAAACAAGATAAATTATTAGGAATTAATTACTCTGTGCAGATATGACAAAGTCCTACATCGATACAAAACTTTTAATTTATTTTTTAATTTAATAGAACACGGAAATGAGAATATTTTCAAAGATATCAACCAGTTAGATTCTGGATCTACATCATGAAAAAAAGTTTCTTTATAATCTGACATTTCTATAACATTTTAGAAATGAGATGAGCTCTATAGTTATCAGTTTGAAGTGATCACAATTGTTATAATGGAGATTGCGTATTCTACCACCAGAGATAATGTTGCACATGTGACATGTTTAGAAAGGGAGAGTGAACCCCTCTCACAATTCGGATTTGGCAATTCTGCAATGACATTTATTTGTACGTTTATTCATGGAACAAACATTTCTTAAGGATTTCTAAAGGACCAGATACTGTGGCATACATACCTTGAGGACACACAGACACAGTAGTGGATAAAACATGGCTCAAGCTTTTAAAAATGCTTAGATATCTAGAGGCAGATGAGTAAAGGGAGACTCCCAAAAGTGTATAAAAACCATAATGCAAGTAAGTACTAAGTGGTAAGAAAGTACATGACAAAGCATTTAACCTAACAGTTTGGATGTATCAGGAGAAGCTTCCTGGAGGAGTTATTGAAGGTCAAGCAGCAGTTAACTTAGTCAAACAGAGAAACAGGCGGGAGAGAAAGCATACAAGTCAGAGGGAGCAGCAAGAATAAAGGCTCTGCAATGTACTGTAGCACAACTCATTTGGGAAAACGTAACAAACAAAACTGCATTTTTCATGCACAGAACATGAGGCAGGTAATAGCAACCTCTAAGAAAACACAGATGAGTATAGTCATCTTGGCTAGAACGGTTAGTAAAATTACATATAACTTAAAGCTTGGCCAATAATGAAAAAAATCATTAATATATTTTATAGCAAATAAATAACTTCAATCAGCAGGGGGCACTGAATATTAGCATTTTTGCAGACTATCACATTTAAATGGTACTAAAGGATTTCATTTTTAAATTTACATTTATATAAAATTTTGATGTGAGCAATCACTGTGTGAATTTAGTAACAGACCTGGATTTCACACAAATTTGTGCTACACAAAAATCTGTGTTAATGACATGTGATTCATTTTATTTTATATTATCATAGTAGGAGATAGAATAAAGACATGAAATGGAAAATAATATTAAAATTTGATAAGTATTTTAGACTGAACATAGTATAAAATAAGACTTATTCTCCATGCTTGAACAGCATGACAGAATAACAAAAGATAGCAGGAAAAACAATGGATGATAACGATGATAATGTCTGTTATCAAAAGCATTGGATTAAAAGGTTCAAGAGGTCCTAGGAATGTGAGAGTTGGATGAAGGATCAAGGGTTAGCTCTGTGAGGACTTAATATCCCACAGATTGGGATTTAATGATACAAATTTAATACTGGGGAGATTGCCCAACTAAAAGTGGGTTCCTTAATATTATTTCACATTACAGTATTTGAAAATCCATCATGAGAAATGAATTTGCTTCTGTCTGTGTTTTCCATCAACAGATATCCTCCATTGAGTAGAAAATTGCTGTGGGAAAAGAAACTTCTCATCTTATGCTATGAATCATTGTCTATGATCCTAGGGGAAGTGCAAAAGGAGATAAAAGGTTAGGAAGAAATAGGTTCAAAAACTGTGGTGGAGCAAGAAAATTTAAAAGAAATTTTTTGCATTCTATTTCACTAATATTACCACTTATTTAATGTCCAATACATACCAGAATCTTCCATGTGAAATTACTCATCTAATGTTTTCAAGTATTTAAAGTTGGCATTGTTGCATTCTTGTTACAAATGAGAAAGTTGAGGTTTAGAAAAGTTATATAAATTTCCCATATTCACAGAGCTACCAGTGGCCAAAGTTGAGATTTAGACTTCCTATTTTTTTGCCTGCAAATTCTGTTGCTTTCCACTATGCCAAACTTAGTAGGAGTAACACAAGAGTATTTCCCCAGATTAACTTCCTGGTTTAACTCATTCGTCTCATATATTCCAAGGATCCCCAATTCCATAGCCAACCTGGATTAGGTTTTCCTGGCTGGAATGTCTGGCATGCAGTGCTACTTCAGTCTAGTTGAATCAGAATATAAGCTCTCTTAAGGCTAACGGAAAAAGGCTATTTCCTGGACCCTTTTTGTGAAAAATCAAAGTACAACCCTAAGAAGACTATTTCTAAAGGAAGTCATAAAGCAAATTTCAACTGATGAATCCCAACACAATAGACTCTGAGTCATCGGGTCAGAAGAGACCACCAGAGAAAAACCTATGGCATCCAGATTATTCCACCAGTGTGAAATGTTCTTTTTTTTTTTTTTTTTTTGAGACGGAGTTTCGCTCTTGTTACCCAGGCTGGAGTGCAATGGCGCGATCTCGGCTCACTGCAACCTCCGCCTCCTGGGTTCAGGCAATTCTCCTGCCTCAGCCTCCTGAGTAGCTGGGATTACAGGCACGCGCCACCATGCCCAGCTAATTTTTGTATTTTTAGTAGAGACGGGGTTTCACCATGTTGACCAGGATGGTCTCGATATCTTGACCTCGTGATCCACCCGCCTCGGCCTCCCAAAGTGCTGGGATTACAGACTTGAGCCACCACGCCCGGCCGAAATGTTCTAACCAAATCTAAGGGCAGCTGAGTGGCTTTACCTTCAGATATCCACTTCTGTTTGGTTGGCTCTGTCATCTAAGTAAGCATTATGTAAAATACATTCAGTGGAACTTTAGTTCCACCAGATTCTGTGAAGGAAAGAAAAATCCTATGGCCAAAAAATAAGTTTCAGAAATGTTTCCTATTTTCTTCTTGGAGATTCAGAGAAAGATAAATTATTTATTTTAATCAGAGCATTTCATAAGCATAGTTCACCACTTAATTATTTTTGTTTCTAGCAATGATTATTAACCTTGCAGAATAATGTTCTGAGTAATTCACATTGGGAAATTCCATGGTAGAACAATAGCTTTCAGTCTTCTTACCAGTTAGAGCCCCCTCCTATTATTTTTCCCACTTAGACCTCATGTTTTGAAAATGATTTTCACTAGGGTCTTTACAAAATTTATTCAGAGACTATCGTTAGACTTTTAAAAATATTGGCAGGAGGTAAAACCCAGACACCTTCATTACTCTTTATAGTTTCCTTGAGTTACAGATATGAAACTGGGAATTATTATTCTTACAAGAAATTGCCTGTTAAATAGATTCTACTCATTACTGTCATAGTTAGTTCTTTTATGGTTAGAAAGTTATTGCCATCTCCTCAGCATGTTTTGCTAAATTCATAGAGGCATAGAAATAATGCAACTATTGGTTTGACTACAAGTTGCGCAGGGATCTCCCTGTTCTGAGCAGGTGTATATATATGTATTTCTTACCTTCATCAGCTAATTCATATTCTGGAGTCTCTGTCCTTCCTGCTAGCCTGGTCTGGACCCAGGCACTTGGCCAATATCTGGCACAAGTAAATCATATACAAATTTTTCAAAAAAAATTTTTTTCAAGAGGATTTTCATTGTATAGATTAGTCAAAGATTAAAGGAAAATGTTTATCTTGGATTTGAAAGTTTTTACAGAGCTCTACATCTTTCTGCATTCCAGAGTTGAAAATAGAAATGAAATTTCTGTTTCCCAGCTGCTATTGCTGTTTATTTTCTTCACTTTTCAGTATCTCTCAATAATAAAAATGAAAAAAATAAAAAAAAGAAATGAAATTTCTGAATTTGAAGCAACAAATTATTCGAAATATTTAGTAGTATACTTTAATATATATTCACCATTATATTATTAAATTCTGTTTTAAAACTTTTAAATTTATCATTACACAAGGTTTATAATAAACTGTTTAAACTCACCACAAAGCATCTTTTAATTATCTGAAGCTACAAATAATACACAAGTAGAAAACATTAAGTGCATTTTTTCTTCTTCCCTGGTATTCCATATCAATTTATTGCCAATCACACAAGCATTAGCAAATTATCTGACAAGATTTTCTTTATTTGAATTTTAAATTTTGTGATTTGTTTTATTTATTTATCAAATGCATTATGTCTTGATTATAAGAAATGAGGCTTCTATTATAGGAAAATTGTCATGTTGCCCATCGCTGTGTACCATTAGGAGATTCTGCATTTATGTGTCTCTGTTTTCTGCCTGCCTCTGTTTCTTGGCTTATGACTCACGTGATATAGTACTTTATCCTCCTGAATAATGTGAACAGGAGAGAGAGAGAGAGAGAGAGAGACAGCAAGAGCGAGTTTTCATATATATAATGTAATATACGTAATAATTTTATATAGAGAATATATATGTAATAATTTTATTGCACTTATCACAATGTTCTAAAATAATGAACATTTTATCTGGCTGATTACCAATGTTTTATAAAAATTGAATCCAGGAAATATTTAAGTTGAGACTTTAAATCTGTAAATATGTAAAAACTTTTTGAAAAGTATGCCATATCTATGCTCCTAAAAGAAAGAAAAATGAGCTCAATACTTAAAATAAAATACCAAATGTCAGTGAACACAAACACACACACACACACACACACAAGCACACACACACAAACACACACACACAAACACACACACACACACACACACACAGACTCACTATCTTCCAAAATGTGTAGACACATGTATGCTCTGGCCCAAATTCAGATATTCTTGAAAACAGTCAACAGACTCCTTTGTATCTTTATTATTTGTTGGAAAGATACTTATTGAGTATTATTGCAAAGATGGAGGACATGAGTTACACCAACTCAGAATGTTTGTACTGGAACACTGTTAAACAGAGAAGCTGATAGGTAGACGGGTTTGGTTAATCATCTAACAGTTTTAGTTTGGGATGTACTAATTTTCCGTTTAACTATGTCAATTACCAAAGTCATGTTGCTTTTGAAGAATACTACCACATGTTTTCAATAACTTATATTCCAAGACTTTTATAATACATAAAGTATATTTTATTTGTATTATCTATTTTAACTGAATATTTGCATTATGATTCATAGTTTTCACATGTAAAGTGATCAGTTTTGTCTCTGAAAACAGCCTAGATGAATTTAAGTTGTTTTGATAGTTCTCTTATACTCCCTTCATTAAAATACCTGAAAATATGGCTTTTTTTGCAATATTATAAACGAGGAAGAGGAGGAGACACTCCACTGAAAAAGAATGGGGAACCCTCCTCCTTTCACATTCAGGGATTAGGAGAAGTGTGGGCAAATAAAAATAAATTTTTTTAATTGCAATTCACAATTCTTCACATGTAATCTATTAAATATCATTCAGATAAATAATATTACACACCAATTGATCATCTTCATTAAAGTCATACTTGGGAACCTTAATACTGGGATTTTGTATTATTGTGGCTTCTTTATATTTTCTTTGCATTGACATTACTTTTCTTTTGTTAGATTATATCCTTCATAAAAAATGGAATACTTTATGCAGATTGAATAATGTATTTTAATCAATTTTTTCATGAACACATTATTAAATAGAGATAAACTATTATTTGATATAAAGATTACAAAATACTCTAGCAATGTTTAGTAAGAGTCTGAGTTTAAAAGTTATTAGAAAGAAAAAGGCATGTCCAAGAGTTCAAATAAAGGCACAAAGCTCCTGGAGAAAATATAGATCAGTACATACAATATACACTATCTCTCCCTAGGAGAGGAATAGGGGAAAAAATAAATAATAACAAAGAAAGAGACTGGTTTATAAATTTAAGTTACAATATTCATTATAATGCAAATCCTAATTATTTGCATTAAAGTATCTATATTAATACAGCTATATTTTGATTCACAGTGTCTTTCTATATTCAAAAGTATTTAAACATATAAATATGTAAAAAATGTGATAATTATGGTATGTTAATTTTCTTAACATGATAAAGAATTCACAATTTTGTAAAAAATGGAGAAGTCTCCAAATGGCAGCAAAGCTTTTATTAGAAACACTTGATGAAGGGTAACTTTTGTTCTCTTATTAACAGTAATACCAAATCAGTGCATTTGTCTATCTTATCAAGACTGCATAATAAATGTAAAGTGGCTGTGCAATATAAATGCATCTTAAGCTATTTTTTTACAGATAATTAAATATTTCCTCGTAGTTTTGCTACTAAGGCAATTTGCTCACTCTGCTACCTGTCTATTCTCAAACCCAAAATTACTCTTTAAAACAAGATAAATATATTGAAGCAGTAAAAGTATGACTCACGCTCTATTATGTTTTCTTAAAAAGTCAGACATTTTGAGATAGACGACGTTGACTATACTGCTGAGACTCTTCATGTGAGATGTAAATTATTACTGTAAAACTGGCCAACATCATTTTTAAGGGCTACTTGAACATATTAGGGAATGTGAAATTAAAGCAGAACCTCAAAACAAAATCTCTGGAAAAAATTAGACTTGTGTTTGATACATGAAATATATATTTTTTTCTTCACAAGAAAAACAAAACGTAAGCTTTAATGCAATTCACCAACATCCCTAAATTGAGTTTTAAGCCTGGCAACTGTTTCTTGGATAACTGTGGGCTTACCACCCAGGGTGTTGTGAGACTCACATGAACTGACTAGTTCCTCTTTGTTCTGTTCTCTATTTCCTCAGGCCCAATTCTCTCCTCCCTCTGCAAAAGACTGAAATTAAGTAATGCTGCATGCACTCTAATTTTAGTCATAGCATTCTTCTCAGGATGATAGGGTGGAGAGACTATATTGTGACAAATATTTCACCCTCTTGTTCAATCTAAGGATGATAATTTCAGTGTCATTTATAATAGATATGGGAGATTTGAAAATGTTTTCCTCTTAGCGGCTGTAAAATTGTTATCATAAAATAACATGATTTTAGCCATTTCACTTCATTGCTTTAGAATAAAAAGGAGGATTTATTTTGGTTAGAAAAAAGGGAAAAGATTCTGTGAACTTCTATTATCTAGTAATAAATTTTAAGATTAAGGCTGTAGTTTTTAAGATACTTAATTTTACAACATTACTTATGTTTCTGATTTATAAGTTTATTATGCCAACTTGATGCTCAAAGATATTTTTGATGAGTGAAATTATAAAAAGCTTCAGTGATTTTTATATATCTCAGTTGCAAAATCTGCAGCATCCATATGTTGGGATCTATATTTCCAATTCATGTAGTCAGGTAGCACTATTTTTAAGCCCCTTTTTGATATAATTCTGACTTTTAGATAGCTATTAACTATTTCCAAGTAGCTGGTGATGGCTTGTTTGATTTTGACCCAGTTACAGATTGCCTACTACTCTTCTTAATAAACACTCTGTAAAAAAAGGTGAAATATAAAAGTAGTTCAGCTGACTGAATAAACTATGAAAATCTAAATATACAGCAATGATAATGGAGATCTGAAGGGAACTTGGGGGAAGCACTGACTGTTCACAGATTGATTCAAATAGTTAATTTTCTCCCAGGTTTTAATTCAGTCATTCTGTTACCATGGGTACCTAGTCAGAGAAGAGATGGGCAGGAGAGTGCCTACTCCCACCCCCACCAGGAACTTCAGGTGACCATTAGGGGGTCAGGCAGTTGTTAAGTTGTTGCTCTGAAATATAAATTGGTTGCGGCTGGCGCCAGGGAAAGGCAGTCTCCCAATGGATAGAAACACCTGAAACTGGTGATCAGCAGCTTCCCAATAAAGACCTCAGGAGTTGGGCGACTGAGCTCAATCTAGTGCACTAAGAAGCAAAATGGTGGAGTTTAACTGGTATATGATCTTCCTCTACAAACACTTGACTGGTAAGGGAAGAATGCTTCAAGTGAGCATATGTACAACTTCAGTAACCACACTGCATGTGGCTCCTCCCAAGTGTTGGCAGGCCACTGCATATGTGGACTGCCCACCCCAAGGGAAGTATCAAGGGAGAAGTAACGCAGCCCCAGAAGCATGCTGTATTAGTCTATTCTCACACCGCTGATCAAGACATACCCAAGACTGGGTAATTTATAAAGAAAAGAGATTTAATGGATTCACAGTTCCATGTGGCTGGGGAGGTCTCACTATCATGGTGGAAAGTGAAAGGCACGTCTTACATAGTGGCAGGCAAGAGAGAATGAGGGCCAAGTGAAGGAGGAAACCATTTATAAAATCATCAGATCTTGTGAGACTTATCTACTACCATGAGAACAGTTTGGGGAAAACCACCCCCAAGATTCAATTATTTCCAATTATGTTCCTCCTATAACATATAGGAATTATGGGAGTTACAATTCAAGGTGAGACTTGGGGAGAGACACAGCCAAACCATGTCACATACCAACATATAAAACCTCAAGTTCAAAGGTCAAAAAACAGCTTTTAACTATACTTCCTTTTGGTTTGTGCTCTAAAGCTTTTAAATAAATTGTCACTCCTGTTCTAAAAACTTGCCTCAGTCTCTCTCTCTGACTTATGCCCCTCTGTCAAATTCTTTCTTCTGAGAAGTCAAGAATGGAGGTTGCTACACACCCATATGAATTCATCACCACTAACAATTCCACAAGTACAGTATATATAGTATTACAAGTTAAGCACTTAGGATTCACTGGTAACAATGGTAGACACTGTCTCAATGACCTTAGAGTCCACAAAGCAGCACATAAAACTAAACCAAAAATTCAAGTATGATGTCTGCTATCACAGGGATCACAGATACTAGGGAAACAAGGCAGAAAAAAAATGCTTTACATAGGTTGGGAAAGTGATCAAAGTCCTTCTGGTGGAAGAGACTTTGATGTGGAGATCTGAAGTGTGAGTAAGCATTCGGTGAAGAGAAGAGATGGGGGATTTAGAGAGACGTCACATAAAGAGCATGATGCTGGGTCAAATGGAATTTCTATTTCTAGGTCCTTGAGGAAACGCCACACAGTCTTCCACAACGGTTGAACTAATTTACACTCCCACCAACAGTGTAAAAGTGTTCCTATTTCTCCACATCCTCTCCAGCATCTGTTGTCTCCAGATTTTTTAATGATCGCCATTCTAACTGGAGTGAGATGGTATCTCAATATGCAACTATCTTGCATGTTCTGCACATGTACCCCCAAACCTAAAATGCAATAAAAAAAAAATAAAGTACGTGATGCATTGACCAAACTGAAGGAGACTGTGCTTTTATGATGCTAGGAGAGAAGCAGAAAACTCTGTATTTGACTATCTGTACCAGCAAGGGACAGCCTAACTGGGCCAAGTTCTGAAGTGAGACTTGTCTGAGTGGCCAAAAAACACTCTGCAGAAGTCTTTGCCTAATTTTTTTTTGCGGGGGCTACTTTCCTGGAGTTTTTTTGTTTGTTTGGGTTTTTTGTTTTGTTTAGTTTTGTTTTGCTACTTTATTGAAGCATTCACTCTCTATTGTTTTGTATATTTGTTCCCACTTCCGTAAAAAATTTTCACACACCCCAAACAAACCTCTCAGTCAGTCTTACCAGCTTGCCTTCCTCCCAATTTCCATCTCTCTGCCTAAGAGCTTTCTGCTTGGCCAAATTCGCTTTATTTGCAACTGATAGGAGAAGAAGTCTTTTTGTCTTTTTCAGCAGTAGGCAGCCTAAATTAGACTAGTTTTTTTTTTGTTGTTGTTTTCTTTTGTTTTGAGACGGAGTCTCACTTTGTTGCCCAGGTTGGAATGCAATGGTGTGATGTCAGCTCACTGCAACCTCCACCTCCTGGATTACAGCAATTCTCCTGCCTCAGCCTCCTGAGTAGCTGAGATTACAAGCATGCAACATCACACCTGGCTAATTTTTATATTTTTAGTAGAGACAGGGTTTCACCATGTTGGCCAGGCTGGTCTCAAACTCCTGACCTCAGGTGATTCATCCGCCTTGGCCTCTGAAAGTGTTGGGATTACAGGTGTGAGCCACTGCACCCAGCCAGACTCATGTTTACTTTATGAACTACTTGCCACTGCAAAGAATTTGGGCAGCTAGAAGTTAGCATTGATTCAAATTTGTGTGGATTTATTCCCATCTGGAAATGTTGACCTCTCCCCTAAGGATAAGTAAGTCTAGAGACCTAATGTACAGCTGGATACTAGAATTAATAATATGACATTGTACAATGAAAATTTGCTAAGAAGGCAGACTTTAAGTGTCCTTACCACACACCAAAAAGAAGAAGTAAATGGAAGGTGATGAATATCTTGAACTGCTTACCTATACTAATCACTTCATTATAGAGATGTACATCAAACATGTTGCACACCTTAAATTTATACTATATATATATATATGTTTTAAACTTGTGTTTGCTCTGATGTTTGCTCAGTTGTATGTAAAATGCTTTGTGTAGACAAAAGGCTAAACCTATAAGATGACTATCAGTTTTACCATAGTCTCCAGAATTTCAAATATTAAGATTTTTTATTGTCTGAAAAGAAATATTTAGATGTAAAATGCAAAAATAAGAAATATTCAACAAGAAATATTTTATGTGCTGAGTTATGACAAAAAGGAAAACTCAGTGTATATCATTATTTGCCTGAGAAATATTGTTTATTTTTAGACAAAATGTTAATTTTACAACTTAAAATTAGGTTATCCTTTTTCTTCTTAGAAAAGCCATGCCTGAGAAAAATAATCAATTAAGCTAAATAAAGACATAATTTGCACTTAAACACAAGCAAACAAACCTTATTATATTGCATAGCTAATAGTAACTGCTAAAATTGAGCCATCTGTTCTACTTAAAAACTTTATTTTGAAATTGCTACTAGGTATAAGTAACAGTGTTCTTGGATATCCCATTCTAAAATTGATTATCCTCTAAGAATATTTATCAATTATTTTTATGGTTAAGACATTTTTGTGACATTTTGCCAAGAATTTTATTGATGGTTTCCTATTTTGATTTTGATTTCTTTGATTTTTAAAATTGACCATTACTAATTTCTTAAGTTTTAAAAAGTTTTCTGTGTTTAAAGATCATGTCTCTATGGTGATGTTCTGGACCACGCAAAATACATGTTTAGTTTTAGATATTTCTACCTTAAATTACCAAATGGAAAGGGTGAGGGACTCTTCAATGCAATGCATGAGGGAGCTCTATAGAGAATAAACATTTTTCTGAATCAGCAACAAGTTCTTGGGTCCCAGTGAAAAAAATATGTTTAACCAGGAATAATAAAAAATTCCATGGCTTGGCATGGTGCATATTACTCCTATTAAACCATATAGGATGTCATAGAGTAATCAGTGAAGCCTATACTAGAATATAAATTTCACACAAAAAAAGTGATTTTTGTCTTTTATTCACTGAAGTATCCCAAGTGCATAGGAGAATATATAACATTCAATAAATGTTCATTAAATATTTGTTGAAAGAATCAAAAGGAGATATATAATGTTTATTAAATACAGTTATTGTTTTGAGCACTTCACAATATGCCATCTTAGTGAATCCCAACACAATCCTTATGGAAGAACCATGAAATTACCTTTTAACAAAAAAGATAATTAAGGGTCAAAATTATAAGTTTAATTACCAAATGCTCACAGCTGGCAGCCAGCAGATATGGCAATCAAGTTATATTCAATAGGCTGCGGAATATTACACCAGCAACAGTATCAGCTACTCATAAAATACACCAGAAAGGGCAACAGTTGGATATTATGTTGTGTGTGGGAGCCTCCTCCATGGAGAGCCTGTGATTGTAGGATCAAGAGAGATTAGTTACTGTCAATGGGAAACCACAGATTTAATCAACTGCCAAGATTTGCCACTAGAAGGAGTCACCAGTAAAAAAATGTCATTCAGATTACTTGTTGACAGTTTTCGGTAAAGGAAACTTTACATGGTTGTGTTAGGGAAACCATTATTACTTGATGGTCAGTGTATTCATTTTCTATTGATACTATAACATATTACTCACAAATATAGTGGCTTAAAAGAACATAAATTTATTATCTTAGAGTTCTGTAGGCCAGAAGTTCAATGTGGGTCTCACCAGTTTAAACTCAAGGTGATGACAGGGATACATTAATTTCTGGAGACTTTAAGCAGAAATCCATTTTCTTGCTCATTTGAGTGCTGGCAGAATTACATGAGGAAATCTCCCTGTCTTGTTGGCTATCAGCTGAGGGCCTCCCTTATCTCCTAGAGGACTTCCTCTGGTCCATGTAAAGTCTATCATCTCAGAACCACCAATAAGGCTTTGAATCCTTCTCATGCTGCCATCTCTGTGACCTCCTATTTTGACTTTCTCTTCCACTTTTAAGGATTCGTGTGATTAAATCTGACCTACATAGAACAATATCTGCATCTCAATGTCCTTAGTTTTAATCATATCTGCAAAGTCCCTTTTGTCATGTAACATAACATAGTCACAGGTTTTGAGGGTTATGGCATGGATATCGTCAGGAGGCCATGATGCTATCTACCACAGTTACCATACTGACATGTTGTACTCTCAACATTTTGATGGGCATACAGATTATTAGTATTTTAATATACTTTTTTTTCAACGAAGAGATAAAATAATTACTTGTCAAGGAACCGAGATGGCTTCTTAGGACCTTCTAGCTGGAAGTAATGACTTGAGTCCACAGGGAATTCTACTCCCATTTGGTCCCCCACAGAGTCCCAGTCCATTCTGAGGCCTGCTGTTTTCTAAGTTTTTAGCAGTAGAAATTACCTTCTGATATTCAGAACTCTCTCCAGGATTGGTTCTCTCTATCTGGGTGTGAATGGTCTTGGTACTGAGGCTGCAAAGGAAAGCCATATAAAAGGGAGGGTTTTATGGGCAAGCCCACCTTCAAAGTTTTGGAAGTTACCATGACTATGGTTCTGACCACAGACCAGATGCTGCCAGACCCATTTCTCTGTTTCTTTACTCTTCATTTTGCCTGGTGATCAGAGATCTCTTAAAACATAACTAGTAATTTCTTAAAATATAATCCAACACTCAGGTTAGGTAGTAATACTGCTTCAGAAAAAAAGTACTGCACTTATTGCCTATTAAGTCATTTTTTCTTCTTCAAATGTAGTTCTATATTTTATTTATATCTAAAACTTGTTTTCCCATCAACTTCAGATTAGAATCAGGATCTGTACCTGATTTTCTTTTTGTACAGATCTCGAAAGTGGTTTCTTAGCAGTCACTGAGTAATGACCAAGGTTTGACATGAGGGAAATAGAGCTGGACTTGTTCCCATTACAGCATACCCCAAACTAGTTAACTACTGCCTATATATCAGTTTGAGTTTGGGGGAGAAAAGAAAAGAAAATTAGAAATAAAATAAGAAGGAAAAAAATGAAGAATATACTTTAGAATATATTGCATCTCCTCTAAAATTGGGGTTATATAATGAAAGTGCTAAGAAAATAAATTCTGTTTGACTGCCTACTCAATTACTTGTAACAGAATGCTGAAAATGTTCTTTATTATTTCTGAGTGAGAGCCAAAGCTGACATTAATGGAGGGCAAGAGCTCAAGTAGTCTAAAGGAATACTCTAGACATGTCATTGCAGAAAAAAAACGTAACCAAGTTGGTTTCATGACTGCCATTCATGTCTACCATATATGAAAGTATGCTGAAAATTCCGTAAGTAGATTTGTTCATAGGAAGAATTTCACAGGAGTAGAGAAGGCTATGAAATTTCCCTCCATCCCTCAGTCTGAATCTAATGGTCTCCAAGAGACCTACCATGGAAATCTTTATTCACCCCTGCTGGATTCTTACTTTGGTAGGCTTTCTGTTTAACACTGCTGGAGCAGAGCAGGAAAGAGTTCTTAGACAAACCTGACATGTCCCCAGGAATCTGGGAGAAAAAATAGAAGTTCTTCAGAAAGTCTAAAGGCAAATGGCTGGGCAATGCTGCCTTTGATGAGAATTACAATTAGGTAAAACTGTGTAAATTATGTAGATTATAAGACTAAACAAATATACATGAAGTATTATATGGAAGTTAATAGGAAAGAATAATTTATCACGAAGGTATACAACAGGAGTTCTAAAAGCCCAGAGCACAGGTAATGGAGGGTACTGGAGGGGAAGAAATAATCAATGAAGAAAAATAACATATTAAATAATAGTGTTTAGATTTAAACCCATACTAACAGAAAATTTTAAAAGCCTAAGATATTTTCAGGATGTAGTAATTTGATTTTGTCACTTGAACATTCTCATTTAACTAATTGGTATTTAGTGGCCCATAGCAGCAAACTTCAATTCATGCTCCTTATTTTAAGAGAACTTCAGGAATCAAGCTTGAGTTCCCTAACACTGCCATGAAAACATGATTCCCTGTGGCAAACTTACTTGGCTAATCAATATTATGATCGTTCTTAGGCAACCTATTTATAATAATAGCTAACATTTCCTGGGGTCTACCTGTGTGCCAGGCACTGTCCTAAGTACCTAAAATATATTACATCCTTTAATCTCTGCAGAAATCCTAAGTGGTAGGGGAAAGTCCAGATTTTCTGGGACCTAAGCCTAATGTAAGGTACTCTTCATTAAAAATAGTATAAAATTATCAACACAAAAACTGGTATGAAAGCAAGTAATTGTTTGTTTTATTTTAGGTTCAGGGGGTTCACATGCAGGTTTTTTACAGTGATATATTACGTGACACTGAGGTTTGGGCTTCAACTGAACCCACCACTCAAATAGTGAAATTAGTACCCAATACATAATTTTTCAGCCCTTTCCACCCTCCTTTTCTCTTCTCTTTTGGAGTCCCAAGGTCTATTGTTCCCATACATGTGTCCATACATACCCAATGTTTACCTTACACTTAGAAGTGAGAATATGCAGTACTTGGTTTTCTGTTCATGTGTTAATTCACTTAGGATAATGGCCTCCAGCTTATTCTATGTTGCTGATTAGGACATACTCTTGTTGTTTTTTATGGCTGCATAGTAGTCCACAGTGATATGTGCCACATTTTCTTTATGCAGTCCACCATTAATGGACACTTGATTCCATCACTTTGCTATTGTAAATAGTGCTGTAATACACATGTGAGTATATGTGTCTTTTTGGTAAAACAATTTATTTTCCCGTGGAAATATGCCCAGTAATAAGATTGCCATATCAAATGATAATTTTATTTTAAGTTCTTTGAAAAATCTCCAAATTGCTTTTTAAAGGGGCTGAACTAATTTACATTTCCATCAATGGTGTATAAGAGTTTCCTTTTCTCTGCAACCTTGCCAGCATCTGGGTTTTTTGTTTTTTTTTTGGTCTTCTTAATAACAACCATTCTGACTGGTGTGAGATGGTATCTAACTGTGGTTTTGTTTTGAAAGTAAATATTTATTTGAATGGGAAAAGATGCCATGGTGAATTAATGGAGCATTGAAACTGGTCCTTTTCTTTTGAGAAATTTTAATTTCCCAGAAATGACTTTTCTATAAATGCATTCAGTTAGCCCTGACTTGCTTTCTTGATTGCTTAGGACGTCCTCACACATAGGCAGAGCCCCAAAGTTTAGGTTCCATTCACTTCACGGTAAATTCACCTTGAGAAATGACTACTAGTATACCCACAAGTTAATGGAGGCACAGAGTAATTAACAGAGTTAGGATTCAAATTCAGCCTGTCTGGTTCTTTTGACCACCATATTTTATTATTGCCAATCACTAGGCCCCTTCCTGAAAGACACCATCAAGAACTGTTCTAAGGGAAAGTAAGTTAAGTTTGCACATCACCTGATTAAAACTGTGTCTTTTTACATTAAGAATATTGCTTTTTATGTTATTGATATATTCATGTCTATTGATAAAATCATGAGTACCTTGTCCTTTCTAGTTGGATCCATAAATTCTACCCACAAGTCAGGTGCTTGTCAGGTGTTCCAGATAGAGACCTTGGGTCTAAATTTTTTAAGACTCTCAGTTACCAAGTTTAGAAAAAAATGACACTGGAGATCATAAACATTGAGATCATTGAAGCTTCCAGTTTTCATACAGAGTGCTTGAATGAGGCCAAGTGAAACAAATAATCTGTCTCCACATTCAGTTGGAAATAGCCAATGAAGTAGGCTCTTTGACTAGAACCTTTGTTTACTGAAACTTCTGCCTCACTGTGATCAAAAGGATATGTGTGGCCAACAGTGGGACGTTTGGCAGACCTAAAACAACTTTTTCGTGAATGTGATTTACATAACCATGATGCTTTTTTCTCTCTTGGGTTTAATACTTTTAATTCAACTTAAAGTACTATGTTATTCCAATCTTACATAATGTGAAATACTGAGATCAGAGAGACAGCAGGGCGTCAGACAATGTAGGCTACAGTAATTATATTGGCTTTTATAATGAAGAAAGAAGAGGAGCCACGATCATGTCCTGAATAGAAGTATGACATCTTCAAGCACGTATTAAATTAAACACCTGAGATGTTGTACTAAGAATGCACATCAGGGGTCAAAATGCTGAAAAATTAGGCTAAATAAAATAATATTACAATAATTATGGCCAGAATTGTGGTAACTTGGACCAGAGATGATAATAATTCTATATATGTCCAGATGGCTAGGAGAGATTGAATTTGGTAGCTACTCTGAAAGTAGAACAAATAGGATTTGTTGAAGTATGATATGAAGGAAGATAAGAGCAAAAGAATAAGGATGACTATTTTGGGACTGGTAATGCTGATAGGATGGAGTTGTTAGTTACAGACATGGGAAGGACTGCAGCAGGTTACATGAGGGAGACAGGGTAATCTTGAGACGGTGAGGTTGTAATTGTTGCGGGCAGAGGAAGGAGGGATATCGCTGTTATGAAGAACACTGATCTCTGGGGCCTCTCTTTCCTCTTGCAATCTTCCCACAAAATTTATATGTTGCTATATATATATATATATATATATTTTTTTTTTTTTTGAGATGGAGTCTCACTCGGTCGTCCAGGCTGGAGCACAGTGGCACAATCTCAGCTCACTGCAACCTCCCCTTCCCAGGTTCAAGCAATTCTCCTGCCTCAGCCTTCCGAGTAGCTGGGATTACAGGCTGGCACCACCATGCCCGCTAACTGTTTGCATTTTTAGTAGAGACAGGGTTCTGTCATTTTGTACAGGCTGGTCTCAAACCCCTGACCTTGTGATACTCCTGCCTCGGCCTCCCAAAGTGATATATTGCTATATTCTAACCCTCAAGGTGATGGGATTAAAAGTTGAAGCTTTTGGGGGTGATTAGATTATGAGGGCAGAGACAACCCTCACGTATGGAATTGGTGCCCTTAAAAGGAGGTCCCAGATGGATGCCTTGCCCTTTCTGCCATGTGAGGATGCAGCAATATATTGCCGTCTGTGAAGAGCAGGCCTTCACCAGATATTAAATATGCTAGGGTCTTGATCTTGAACTTTCCAACATCCAGAGCTGTGAGAAACAAATTTCTGTTGTTTATGAGGCACCCAGCTTTTGACATTTTGCTGTAGCAGTCCAGACAGACTAGGACACAACCACATTGTGGAGGTATGGAAGAGATGGTGTTCAGGAGCCTTCTGAACACTAAGTGACTGAATACTATTGACACTGGGCTCTGGGACACAGGGATGGGGGGTGCTCAGCTCCCTGTAGGATGTGTTTTCCAAGCCCTTGGTCTCTCACTCACCCAAGAATAGGGGAGAGGACCCTGCCGGGCACAGTGGGCTCGTTTAAGTAAATATGGGACCCCAAAGAGTTTTTCAGAAAGTGATTTATTTAGGCAGAGAGAGAGAAAATGGAGAAAGAAATGGAGAGAGAGAGAAAGCGAGCTCTCATGCTGTTGTGAGAGGAGATCCAGAAATGGAGTCCACCCAAATGTGGGAGAAGGAGACTTTTAACCTGGGAGATATTCCTGCCCCATTCACATTTTCTGTCCTAGGAAAGGAGTTCCTTTAAACTTTCACTGGAGTGACTGATCTTTGATTTCTGACATCTGATTTGTTGTTAGGCCCAGAGTCCTCCCATAGCTTTTTGCGGGCTTTCTAGACAAAGGAACCTCACCTGGGCAGTCTATTTTCCCGCATGCACCGAAGTTAAACAAAGGCCTCTAAACTCCCAGATGGAGATGTACGTGGAGGTATGGTGCTGGGAAGTTCTTGCCTTTGAAACCACGCCTCCTTGTGGACCCAGGAAGAATACATTCCCTCACTATTTATTCCAGCTGGTCAAATAGTGGAAAGTAGGAGGGGGGGAAATAGAGCATAAGTTTTATAAACATTTATTTGCTCCTTTTTGGAACACATACAAGGAAGTTTAAGAAAATAATGTGTAAATAATTAAATGATATTGCAATAGCACAATTGTGGCCTGAGTGCGGTGGCTCATGCCTATAATTGCAGCACGTTGGGAGGCCAAGGC
This sequence comes from Callithrix jacchus, assembly GCF_049354715.1. Taxonomy (NCBI): domain Eukaryota; kingdom Metazoa; phylum Chordata; class Mammalia; order Primates; family Cebidae; genus Callithrix; species Callithrix jacchus. The sequence goes on from NC_133524.1 coordinate 27,845,828, forward strand.
AGGCAGATCACGAGGTCAGGAGTTTGAGACCAGCCTGGACAATATGGTGAAATCCCATCTCTACTAAAAATACAAAAAATTAGCCAGGTGTGGTGGTGCGCACCTGTAGTCCCAGCTACTTGTGAGGCTGAGGCAGAAGAATCGCTTGAACCTGAGAGGCAGAGGTTGCAGTGAGCAGAGATCATGCCACTGCTCTCCAGCCTAGGTGACAGAACACACACACACACACACACACACACACACACACACACACACAGACACACACAAAATTGTGGTAAATGTATTTAGCCTCTTGTAAATATATTATTAGATAAGAAACCACCATGGAAAACCAAAAAACAAATCAAGAAAATAATTCAAGATGCATAAGACTTTTCAACTGAGGAAAGAGAGATATTTTGTAAAGACTGATTTTATCTGATTGACCACTAGAATGCAGCAAGTCAATAGGGCCTTGATAGAAAAAGCCATATTTTAGGAAGTTTTACTCTAAATATCACTGTTTTAAGCCAATCTATTATTTAATCATCTTATGTTTGACAGAATCAAATGATAATTCACAGACCATAATGAAGACAGCTGTGCTTAGCATTTTTGTCATGCTATGTCTACAAGAAACTAAAATGTCTCACAGGTTCAGCTAGCCTTCAAGATAGCTTATCCACGTACAGACAGTCATTCAGATTTGGGGTAATTAGTACGCTGATACTGAATTTCTAGTCGTTTTTGCTTTGAAAGCCCACTCGATGGATGAAATTGATTGAGATGCCACTCATTTGTGCTTCCAATGCACCCAGTGCGTACCTCCATCTCAACAATTTTCATGCTCTATGTTAGAGGTCAGCAATCTTTATATGTAAAGTGCCAGATAGCAAATATTTTCAGTTTTGTAGGTCATATGGTTTCTGTTTCAACTATTCAAGTCTGTCCTTGTAGCTTGATAACAGCCACTGTAAATACATTTTAAAAATGGATGTGCCTGTGTTCCAATAAAACTCTATTTACGAAAATAGTGGCAGTCCAAATACGGCTCACAGACAGCAGTGTGCCATGCAACTACTCTGTTAAAATTTGCAGGCCTATATATCACTTTCATTAACTTGAAAGCAAGCACCATTTCAGGTTTATATTCTGGTTTCCAGAACATGTAGTATATGAAACGCAGATATGCAATAAATGTTAAACAGAATACTGATTTCTTATGAAAATTAATTATTCTAAATGTTTTTTATTATTATAATGATGTAATATTAGAATAGTTTCAGAATCTTTCTGAAGTACCCTATGCAAATTCTAAAGCCCAATGGAAAAATACAACTAATGTTGATTTTTAATAATCATTTTTCAAGGACATAGTTTTTCCTTTAATAATTTTTTTTATTTTTTAAATAAATACCTTGATTGCAAATAAATTAGAAATTCAGTATTTTAAAAAACTTTAAGGTACAGGTTTACTATTTAGGTAAATTGCACGTCAGAGGTTTTGGTATGCAGATTATTTCATGACTCAAGTGATAAGCATAATACCTAGAAGGTAGTTTTTTGATCCTCACCTTCCTACCACCCTTCACCCTCAAGTAGGCCCTGGTGTCTATTGTTACCTTCATTGTGTCCATGTGTACTCAATGTTTAGGTCTCACTTATAAGTGAGAGCACATGGTATTTGGTTTTCTGTTCCTGCATTATTTCACTTAGGATAATGACCTCTATCTAGCTCCATCCATGTTGTTGCAAATAACATGATCTCATTATTTGTCAAAGGATATAATCTCATTATTTTTTGGCTGTGTAGTATGCCATATGTATATGTACCACATTTTCTTCATCTTGTCTACCACTGATGGGCACTCAGGTTGATTTCACATCTTTGCTATTGTGAATACTGCTGCAACGCAGCTATGAGTGCACGTCCTTATGGCAGAATGATTTATACTCCTTTGGTTATATATCTGATGAAGAGTTTGCTTAGTCAAATGGCAGTTCAGTTTTAAGTTCTTTGAGAAACTGCAAAACCACTTTCCATCGTTGCTAAATTAATTTACATTCCCACCAACAGTGTGTACGCATTCCCTTTTCTCTGCAGCCTCACCAGCATGTTATTTTTTGACTTGTTAGTAACAGCCATTCTGACTGGTGTGAGATGATATCTCATTGTGGTTTTGCTTTGCACTTCTCTGATGATTGGTGAGGCTATTTTTTCGCATGCTTGTTGACCAAGTGTATGTCTTCATTTGAAAAGTGCGTGTTCATGTTCTTTGTCTTCATTTTAATGAGGTTGGTTTTTTGCTTGTTAATTTATTTACATTCCTTATAGATTCTGGATGTTAGACCTTTGTTGGATGCAGGATTTCTGAATGTTTTCTCCCATGCCATACAGGGTCTGTTTACTCTGTTGATAGTTTATTTTACTGTACAGAAGCCATTATTTTAATTAAGTTCCACTTGTCAATTTTTGTTTTTGTTGAAATTGCTTCTTCATCATCATGAAATATTTCCAGGGCCTGTGTTCAGAATAGTACTTCCTAGGTTTTCTTCTAGGGGTTTTGTAGTGCTACGTTTAGAATTTAAATCTGTAAGCGATCTTGAGTTGATTTTTGTATGTGGTGAATGGAAGGAGTTCAGTTTCAATCTTCTGCATGTGGGTAGCCAGTTATCTGAGCACCACTTATTGAATAGGGATTCCTTTCCCCAATACTTGTTTTTGTCAACTTTATTAGAGAATAGATGGTTGTAGGTGTGCACCTTTATTTCTGGACTCTGTATTCTGTTCCATTGGTCAATGAGTCTGTTTTCGTACCAGTATCCTACTGTTTTGGTTACTCCAGTCTTGTAGCATAGTTTGAGGTTGCATAATGTGATGCCTCCAGCTTCTTTCTTTTGCTTAGGATTGCTTTTGCTATTTGGGCTTATTTTTAGTTCCACATGAATTTTAAAATAGTTTTTTTTCCAATTCTGCAAAAAATGCCATTGGTAGCTTGATAGGCATAGCATTGATTTTGTAAATTGCTTTTGTTAGTATAGCCATGTTAACAATATTGATTATTCCTATCCATGAGCATGAAATGTTTTTCCATTTGTCTATGCCATCTTTGATTTCTTTTACCAGGGTTTTATAATTTTCATTGTACATATCTTTTGCCTCCCTGGTTAGCTTTATTCCTAGGAACTTTTATGTGGGGCTGTTGTGAATAGGATTCTGTTTTTTACTGGACTCTCAGCTTGGGTGTTGTTGATGTATAGAAACAGTACTTATTTTTGTACATTGATTTGGTATCCTGAAACTTTTGTAAAGTTTATCATATCAAGGAGCTTTTGCTCAGAGACTATGGGGTTTTCTAGGTCATATTGTTGGCAAAAAGACACAGTTTTACTTCTTCTCTTCCTATTTGGATGCCTTCTATCTCTTTCTCTTGCATGATTTCTCTGGATAGGACTTTCATTACTATGTTGAGCAGGAGTGGTGGCAGTGGGCATCCTTTTCTTGTTCCAGTTCTCAAAGGGAATGCTTCTATCCTTTGCCCATTCTGTATGATATTAGCTGTGGTTTTGTCATAGAAGACTCTTATTATTTTGAGGTATATTCCTTCAATACCTAGTTTGTTGAGAGTTTTTAACATGAAGGAATATTGAGTTTTATTGAAAGCCTTTTCTACATCTATTGAGATGATAATGTAGTTTTTGCTTTTATTTGTACTTATGTGATGAATCACATTTATTCATTTGTGTATGTTGAACCAACCTTTCATCCCAGCGATAAAGCCTATTGAGCATGGTGAATTACTTTTTTGATGTGCTGCTGGATTTGGTTTGCTAGTATATTTCAGGAATTTTTGCATCTATTTTCATCAAGGATATTGACCTCAAGTTTTCTTTATTTGTTGTATCTCTGCTAGGTTTTGGTAACAGGATGATGCTGGCTTCATAGAAAAATTCAGGGAAGATTCTATCCTCCTCAATTTTTTTTGCATAGTTTCAGTTGGAATGGTGCCAAGTCTTCTTCATATGTCTGGTAGAATGCAGTTGTGAATCTTTCCTGTCTAGGGCTTTTCCTTGTTAGTAGGCTTTTTATTACTGATTCAATTTCAGAATCCATTATTGGTCTTTTCAGGGTTTCAATTTCTTCCTAGTTCAGTCTTGAGAGACTGTAGGTTTCCAGAAATTTGTACATTTCTTCATGCTTTTCTAGTTTTTGTGCATAGAGGTGCTCATAATAGTCTGAGATTTTTTTTTGGGGGGGTAGGGTTGGTGGTAATGTCCTTTTTGTCATTTCTAATTTTATTTCAATCTTCTCTCTTTTTTTTCTTTATTAGTTTTGCTTGCAGTCTTATTTATGCTTTAAAAAAAGACAACTTCTGGTTTCTTTGGTCCTGTTTGTGTTTTTTTTTAACATCTCAATTTCATTAAGTTAAGTATGATTTTGCTTATTTATTCTGCTACCTTTGGGGTTGGTTTGCTATTGTTTCTCTAGTTCCTCTAGGTGTTAAGTTGTTAATTTGAGATCTTTATAATTTTTTGATGTGAGCATTTAGCGCTATAAACTTTCCTCTTAACACTGCTTTAGTTTTGTCCCAGAGGTTCTGGTATGTTGTATCTTTGTTTTCATTTCAAAGAATTTCTTGATTCTGTCTTAATTTCATTGTTCACCCAAATGTCATTCAGGAGCAGGTTTTTGGGTTTCCACATAATTGTACGGTTTTAAGAAATATTCTTGGTGTTAATTTTATTTTTTTTACATGTATCTTTGTCAGCTGTGGTTGATCTGCCTAGGTTGATCTCAACTGGGCTTGGCTTCAACTTGAAGGTTAATTTTGGATCTTCTCCATATGTTTTTCATTCTCTGTTGACCAGAGCTAGCTTGAGAGCGAGAACTGCAAGAATAGCAGATATAAAAACACTCAGGGCCTCTTAAAGCCTAGGTTCATCACTGGCACACTGGCACATCCATACACATATCATTGCTCAAGGAGAGCCACATGGTTAAGTCCAACATCAGTGAGTAGTTAATGTTACTACACCTTTAGGGCAAGAGAATGCCAAGTCATATGACAAAGCAGGTAAAAAGGAATGGTGAAGGCCCAATAATATATTACTCCTTGAACCTTATTTATAATCAAAATTGTTAAAATTGCTGAACATGAGCTTCAGTTATATCATTTTGATGATCACAGTATCTCTTCAATAAAAAAGGCAAGTGGGTCGGGCACACTGGCTCACGCCTATAATCCCAGGACTTTGGGAGGCTGAAGTAGGTGGATCGCTTGAGGTCAGGAGTTCAAGACCAACCTGGCCAACATGGTGAAACCTCATTTCTACTAAAAATACAAAAATTAGCTGAGCATGGTGCCACATGCCTGTAATCCCAAGCTACTCTGGAGGCTGAGGTAGGAGAATCGCTTCAACGGGGAGGCAGATGTTGCAGTGAGCCAAGATCACGCCATTGCGCTCCAGCATGGGCAACAGAGTGAGATGTCATCTCAAAAAAAGAAAAAGGGCAAGTGAGCAAGGCAAGGAAGCAACTTTAAAAATAGTAACATAACCCATTCTTAAAATATTGTCTTAAATATGGCATCTCCATGATGAAAATCCTTCAGCACTTTTCCGTTATGTACAGCATAATTTCAAATATCTCAGCTTAAAGAACATTTACCATTTTGCCCCAAACTACACTTTCATCTATGTTTCTACAATCCCTCTTATTGAATGAAGCAAATTCATATCATTCTGCACTTAAACGTTTTCTTTTCTTCAACTTTGCTTATTATTTTATCCACCTGGAAATCTTTCCTTTTTTTTCTATACCTTCTGATTTCTAGGCAGACTAAGATCCCTGATAATCTAAACCAGAGTAATGGTTCAGTTATTTTAATTCCTGTAGAGTTCATAGGTTGGAAATCAGATTTGGTATTCAATTATCAAAGGATTAGCAGGAATTCTTGTGAAGCACTGGCCACATGATTCACTGGAAGTAAGGAGGGGCTGAGCTCATAAGAAGGAAGCAATTGGGAATGAAGCCAAGTCAAGATACAGACATTGGAAAGCACCAAAGTTTATGAAGCAGGCACAAATTAGGTCAAATATGGAGAAGGAAATCCAATCTCCACATTGACAATGCAAAGAAAAGCTGCACTATATCACCAAGCCAGGCTCCTGTGTCCTAGAGTCTAGGACTACTGTGGGCCTAGAGTCCATATGTGACCAGGATAAGACCAAGTAGACCCTTACAACTATCATAACCTGCCCTAATCATCAGTTCTTTCATATTTATGGTTACAGCTAAAACTACATAAATCTTTCTCCACAAATTGACTTCAAGTTCCTGGAAGGCAAGTGTTAGATTTTATATTTTATAAGCCCCAAAACAATAGGATTTTGAGTATGGTCAACTATAAGAGTGCATGATTTATTGATAAGCTTAAATCTATGCTTTTTAAATAGCAAAAGTTATCTTCTTTAAGTGTATTCTTAGCTAAATCTAGCATTAATAAAGAAAGAATAATATGCGCGGGCGGGGCGCGGTGGCTCACGCCTATAATCCCAGCACTTTGGGAGGCCAAGGCGGGTGGATCACGAGGTCAAGAGATCGAGACCATCATGGTCAACATGGTGAAACCCCGTCTTTACTAAAAATACAAAAAAAAAAAAATTAGCTGGGCATGGTGGCGCGTGCCTGTAATCCCAGCTACTCAGGAGGCTGAGGCAGGAGAATTGCCTGAACCGAGGAGGTGGAGGTTGCGGTGAGCCAAGATCACGCCATTGCACTCCAGCCTGCGTAACAAGAGCGAAACTCCGTCTCAAAAGAAAAAAAAAAGAATAATATGCTTAACTAATATACCAAAAGTAAGGACACAGCCAAAATAACTGGATCCAAAAGTAATTTCTAATATTCATGTGAACAATCCAAAAAGATAAGGCAGTATGAAAAATCTATTATTTGGATTGTTCCCACAAAGATTGGGTTACTAGGTTGGTGCAAAAGTGATTGCAGTTTTAAACCATTTTAATAATTTCAACAAATTAGTTTTTAGATAGTTTCAAAAAGCAATCCTATACATATTGTTTTAGGTGTCATTTGGGACTGTTGGGATCACTGTCAAGTATTTCTCAGTTTAAAATAAACTTTTCCTCCACCTAAGCAGTATGAAAGACCAGTGTAGTCATTAAAACTGATGGAGTAAATAATCGGGCCATCAGTGGAAGTAGAGGAAGTACTGAAGATCAGGTCTACTTAAAAAACGAGTATGAGACAATAAGAAACTGATAGCATATTTCAATTATATTTGTAAGTTTTGCAAGCTGCATTATAAAAGTATGATTTTAAATTAGAAGTAGAGAAGAATACATCATACTCTGATGAATAATAGCTGAATTAGCACAACGGTATGCCAACAAACAGGGTCCTACAGAACCATGTAAAGCAAAACTTACGGGCTTAATACCCAGTTCTCACTGACTGCATTCCACCTGTGAGGTATAGTATGAAAATCAGCAAAAAGAAAATGTCACAGAAAAACAAACATCACAGCTGTGCTTCCCAGTAGAAGTGCAAATATGGGAATGAAATGACCCTATGTTATTTTTTCTTTCCATGAGCAAAATTGTCATGGTATTTGAGAAAATCTTGGCAGGTCTTGGGCAGGCAAGTGATAATAACAGCAATAACCACCACAAATGATCAGGTATAATTGCTTTCTGGCAGCTAAAGGCAAGCAAGGAGAACCAGGCCAACAGACCACAATTACACCTGAATAATGGAGCAGGGAAGATCAGGAACACCATTCACTGGAATAATATTAAAGCAAATTAAAACTGCCCTAAGGAGGAGAAAATGACTAGAATAGCCAGAACAGTATGGAATTTTCTGCATTTATTTAGTTTTTACTTTTATTTCTTAAAATCTAGCTATGTTAAATTTTATTCTTATATTATCATTATCAACCACATTAATACCTACAAGTACTTCTGAGTTTGTTTTATGACAGAAAACACATAGTGTAAAGTGTCATTCATTGCATATGGTTTGAAACGTGCGTTTTGAAAAAAAAAGTTGCAAAACAAAGTGTGAATAGACGGAAAAAAGACCGACATCTTCTAAAATAGGAGAAAAATCCATCCGATAATCTAAGTGATTAATCCCATAATTAGACCCCTGAAGTAGTTAACAAATGACCTGTTTGCTAATGACTTTTCAAAGGAATTCCTAGAGAAATCCAAAAGCTCAGTATCATTAGGCAAGGCAGTCTTTCTCTGGTAGAATTTAATTATGTGTTAAGACCTTTTCAAAATATAAAACTATATCCGCTCTTCACTGTGATGCAACTTTATAAAGTTATGACAAATTAAATAATTACTCATCTATATTACTAATTACTTGTAAAGCATCAAGTAGTGTATTTGTTTGTTAAACTCAGGAAATATTTAAGCGTTATCTCCTTGCCAAATCTGGTTCCTAGGCTCCCACTAGTCTGATTCGTTGTTCCTATATAAATGTTCCAAGTTCTTTAGACCTTGTTATAGTTTGCCTTGTTTGTTTTAAAATATTTTGAGTTTAGTTTTGCCTGTAAACCTGCCCAAAGTAATGACTGAGATTAAGTCTTAAAGTGCTCAAAACAGTTGTGTTTAATTTGCTTAACATAAGTAGCATTCTCAGAAGTCCAAGTTCATGATTTAGAATATTTATGCCAACACTTTGGAATGGGTGGGATGCCAATTGCTATATGAGTCTACTTAATTAAAATCAGGAAAGAGATCTATGTTATCATAATCAACTCTAATTGGCACTTTAAAGTATCAAGGCCAATGAATATATAAAACATTTCCTTTAATAAATATCTAGAGACAAATTGTATAATCAGTGTGATTTCTGGGCTAAACTAGATTTATACACAGATAATTTGTAAACATATATATGTGTATATATATGTATGCATGTATGTATATATATGTATGTATATATATGTATGTATATATATATGTATGTGTATATATATATATAGAGAGAGAGAGAGAGAAAGAGAGAGAGAGAGTTAATTTCTCTCAGTCAGCCATAGAAATAAGAGATAGGAAAATTATAGAAATGTCAAATACATCATCGATCGAAATATCTTATTATTTTAAGCTTCTACCCACTAAATTTAATAAGTGGAAACATTTCAAGGTTCTCCTTTTTGCTGTCCAAATGGTGAATGGAATAGGAAAATGAAAAGGAGAACAATTAATATACAGGTAAGATTATCATTTTTTAGATAATTAAAGAATTGCCTGTCAGGACCATTTATTTGATTAATAGTTTAATGACATCCCTTAATCCAAGTACGGAGTCAATGCATCTAATGCATTGAGGAGGCATGTAGCTACATTTGCCCACTACTCGGATACAGGAAAGTCTGAAGTTACTTACATTTCTTTTCTGTAGTAGAGGCAGACTGCTTCCGATGCATGGTTATACCTCAACCACAAGATGGGAATTTAGTTGCTGTAGACAAAAAGAAAGATGAATGTTCACTACAATAAACAACTGAACCATTTTTAATTCAAATGTAAGTTTCATGTAAGTTTATGTATGTTTTATTTAAAAATACTTAATTGATAAATAAAATGTATGCATTCCAGGTGGACAATGTCATGATTTTGTGTACAAATATATTGTATAATGATTACCACAAACTAATTACACATTCATCAGCATCCATAGTTGCCACTGTGTGTGTGTATGCATGTTTGTGTGTGTATGTGTGTGTTTATGTGTGTGTGTGTGTGAGAGAGAGAGAGAGAGAGAGAGAGAGAGAGAGACAGAGTTAGACACTTAAAATCTGTTCCTATAATTTGCCACATTTTATACTGTTTAATAAATTTTAAATTTAATTTTAATGACACATTTTCTAATTTGCCACATTTGTTTTATTTCTATTTGCTTTATTTCTTTCTCTCTCTCTCCACACACACATACACAATTTATTTTCAGAACAATTTGAGTGTAGGTTGCACACATTAGGCCCATTTATCTCTTAAAACTTTTTGCACATTCCTAAGAACAAAGATGGACTTTTACACAACCAAAGTACAGCTACCAAGTTTAGGAAATTTAACATTTCTATAAAACTTTTATTTAATTTATTAATCAAATTCCAATGTTGCCAATAGTCCCAAAAGTATCCTTTATAGCATTTTTTTCCTCCAGGCTGGAATCTTGTTTAGGATCTTATACAGCATTTAGTTCTCCTGTCTCGTCAGTCTCTTTTGATCTATAACTATCCTTCTGCTGTTCTTTGTCCCTAATGGCATGGATTTTTTTGAAGAATGTAGGCCATTTGTTTATAAGATATTCCTCAATTTAAGTTTATCTTGCAATTCTTTGTGATCAAATTGTTAAGCATCTCCAGCCAGAATAGTACAAAATTAATGATGTGTTGTTTGCAGTGTAATTTAATCTCTTCTCACTAGACTAGATGTGAGAGTTAAACATCCTCATCATCACCACCCCTTTCCCCCATGTTAGTATCTATTGCACTGGGAGTGGACTGGGTTTCAGAACACAGCAGCAGTTCATTCCAAAGTACTAGTCATGCATATGGGCATTTAAATTAGCCTGGGGGAAAACGTTTTTTGTAAATTCTTCTCAAAGCAACTGATGCCTCATAAACTCTAAACACTGCTTCTATGTTTACTCTAACTATTGGTTTTGCTAGGATTTTAGCTTTATGACTACTTTTTCCTCATTCTTATATACTGTTTGGCTGGTACACCCACAATACAGACTTATTGCTCAACTTTACACCAATGATTCCTAAGTTTATAAATACCTGCTATGATTTCTCTCTTAGCTGAGGCTATTGGAGAACATCTGAAGTTGCCATTGAAGTCCCCAAATCACTTTGCTTAAAACAAGTCATCTTCTTGAACTCAATTTCTTCTTCTTACACTAATTATTTTAACTGACAACACCAAATAATTCTGGACTTTTTTCTTAAGAACCATATCCGGTTAATCAACAACTGTAAGAATGTCTTTCTTTATCTTACCAGTGCACATCTATCTCCAGTTTTTCTTCTTATTTACACTCATAACTTTTTTTTTTTTTTGCGACAAAGTCTTGCTCTATAGCCCAGGCTAGAGTGCAGTGGTATTACCTCAGCTCACTGCAACCTCCAACTCCCGGGGCCTGATTCAAGAAATTCTGCCTCAGCCTCATGAGTAGCTTGGGATTAAAGGCACGTACCACCATGCCCAGCTAATTTTTGTATTTTTAGTAGAGATGGGTTTTTCCATGTTAGCCAGGCTGGTCTTCAACTCCTGACCTCGTGATGTGCCCACTTTGGCCTCCCAAATAGACTCATAACTTCTTACCTCCATTATGATGTAAGAACTGAACTCTGCCTACAACTTTGTCTTTTGCATTCAGTCCAGCACACAGAGTCAGGTTAATCACTGCAGACTACAACTATGATTAAGGCACTTACTACTTTTTATTCATGACTCCTTATTACCTACACAGTACTACTACTTAGCATAGCATAAAACTTAAAATCTTTTCTGTGACTGTATTTCTGGAAGCATTTGTTGTCATTCCTTATTTGTACAGTTTCTTGAATAATACATATTAACTTCCAGCTAACTGTTTTTGTTCGAATCGTTTTCCTTGGCTAAGATCCTCTAGTTTCACTTGTGTGTTCAGTGAATTCTTTCTCACCCTTCAAATTTTAGTTTTCCTCTCACCACCTCCGTAGATTCTCCAAAAGACTTTTCCTAACCCACCCTTTTCTAGCATACATCACCTTACTTTGTTTACTTTTACACCTCTTTTACCAAAATATAAGTTTCTAGAATCCAGGAATCTTGTCTTGTCTTTAGTTCTCAGGGTGCCTAACACTAGTAGATGGTCAATAAAGGCATGCATCTCTTATATGTCGATAATGAAGCATTTAAAAATCTATGGTGATAAGTGGAGAACAATCAATATGAAGCATATCTTTATAGAAATTATTGTGTAAAGGGAAACTTCTCTGTCCCCCCTTCTGGAGTACAGTCGCACAACCTCGGCTCACTGCAACCTCTGCCCCCTGGTTAAAGCGATTCTTCTGCCTTAGCCTCCCAAGTAGCTGGGACTACAGGCGCATGGCACCACGCCTGGCTAATTTTTGTATTTTTAATAGAGACAGGGTTTCACCAATTTGGTTAAGCTGGTTTTGAACTCCTGACCTCATGATCTGTCCACCTTGGCCTCCCAAAGTTCTGGGATTATAGGCATGAGCCACCACGCCCTGCCTGATGTCTCCTTTCAAAATTCAGATTTTATTAAAAAATAAAATTATATTATTTGTTTTGTTTTTCTTAAACTTATTGTACCAGAGTTTACTTTACCTATGTGGAGATTTATCCTGTTCACATTGCATTACACGCCATGTTTCAGAACTTTTTTCCAAGGTAGCATAAATTGCACGAAATTGCAAAATGTGTGTTCTTTTTGATTCCCTATATAGATCTTAAAATGTGCTGGTACATTTGGACTTCTGCTTTATGAAAATTTACTTTGGCTCTTTCACAGTCTGTCTTCCTACTCTCACCCAGCTTCTTTCCAGATTAAGTAATTTTCATCATTTCATCTACTGACCTTCATTATTGATCTGGTTATATTATGCTATGCTGTGGTAACAAACCCCAAAATACCTTTTGCTTAATGTAGAAAACTGTATTTCTTTTACATGCAAAGTGTACTTTTTTATGAGTTTAGTGAATCTCTCCTCTGGGAAGTGGCTCTAGGATCCAGTGTTCTAACTTAAGACCCTGCCATCTCATCTCAACATGTGGCTTTATGGTTTTGCACAACAGAGGAAGAGAGACCGTGGAGAATTCACACACCATACTCCCTTTGATAATTCACTAAAAACTACTCACATGGCTCTTTCATACTGTAAGGGGTCCTGGGAAATGTAATTCTTGTATATGGGTGTCTCAACCATGTCTTGTTTTCCCTTCACAGTGTCTCAGGAGAGACAGTACTCAGGAGCTACCCAAGTCAGACACTTGTTTTTCTGGTTGCAGCTTTTACCTAATACCCTACCCAACTCCTGATTTGCCTGTAAGAGTTTTATTGTGTGTCAGGTTTTGTTTTTAATTTTTAAGTATATCATAGATGTTGCTGAAGGAAGGTTCCATGTCCTAGCTTCTTGTGGTATCATAACCTAGAATTGATGGCTTGCCTTTAGGAGAGGACCATACAATTCCACAATTGCACAGTGTCACTTTTTCATCTTATGTTACAATCTAGGCATGTAGGATTTCAGGAAAGGATTTTATATAACCAATAGCTCCTCTTATGCTGTTCGATATTTTTATTATTTGCTAAAGCATAGAACACAACCAAATGTAAAACATATTCACATAATATAATTAGATAGAACTATAACTAGGCCAGGTGTGGTGGCTCACACCTGTAATCCCAGCACTTTGGGAGGCTGAGGAAGGCTGATCACCTATGGTCAGAAGTTCAAGACCAGCCTGGCCAACATGGTGAAACGCTTTCTGTACTAAAAATACAAAAATTAGCTAGACATGATGGCATATGCCTGTAATCCCAGCTACTCAGGAGGCTGAGGCAGGAGAATTGCTTGATCCTGGGAGGTGGAGATTGCAGTGAGCTGAGATTGTGCCACTGCACTCCAGGCTGGGTGACAGAGTGAGATTCCATCTCAAAAAAGAAAAGAAAAGAAAAGAACTATAACTAGTTGTATATGTACATATATAGTCATACATATACATGCAGTATATATCATGTATATTTACAGACACTATATATAACTATTTTAACATAGCTTTGTAATGTTTTTTATAGAAATTTTACTCAGAAATTTGCATAAGTATGCTGCATATGCTCCAATGTATATCTTACATATCTATCTATATGAATCTCATATATATATATATATATATGAATCTATCTATCATCTATCTGTCTCCCTATATAAATTAAGAATGTGTAGGTGATGGGTATAGTGAAGGGAAAGCATTATTCTTGTGTGTAAAATTTTATTCTGAAATATCACAGTGGAATAGAAGACCTAAAACGATGTGATATAGTGTTTATCCTGAGCTTTGTCATATTTCTTGGCACAACTCAAAATTTAACATACTTTACCAAGGGAGAAAAGCTTTACTGAATCACCACTTCATTTCGTATTTAGACTTTTCCTGATACAGAAAATAATGTTCTATACTTAGTCTCTTGAAATATATAAATATCACCTTATTCTTTTAATAAGAACAAGAGGCTTGCATTTCCTATTAAATCTATACCATAATACCACTTATACAAATAAGAGACATCTTATTTCTCTATTCACTTATTTTTTTTCTTTATTAATAGGATCCCAGGCAATGTTTTCACACATTTTTTATCCTCTTACAGGTAGAGATGGTCAATAAGAAGACGCAGAAGTTCATGAGACTTCCTGGACAATGCTTCATGATTCTAAGCATTCTCCCTCTTGCTGCTAACTAGAGAGAGCAATTACAGCTATTTGAGAATTATGAGACAAAGATCAAGAGCTTATCACAGACTTGACCCTGCCATCCTTGAGCAGCTAAACACACAACATCAAACTCCTATTTCCATACTTAGTATAAAATGAGTATATCAAACCTTATGTATTTAAGCCTGTCTAGTCAGATCTCTTTTATAAGTGCCAAGCACCATTTTTAGCTGATTTAGTAAATTCATTCTTACAGAAGTGATAAAAATTACCCAAGGACACCCAGATAACAAGAGTCAGAGTAGGACTGTGAACTTCAGCCTTACCTATTACCTCGTGCTCATTTTCTTATACTATATATCATTACATGAGTCCTGGAAATTGTGTTCTCTTTCAGTGTTCTGCTGCAGTTCATTTAAAGCTCATGGAACATTAGAAAGAGTAAGTGGAGATGGAATTAGACAAGGTGATAGAAATGTGCACTGGTTAAAATCTTCCTTACCTTCAACCCCAGTCCCCACTTCTGCACTTGTCTTAAACATTGGATAATTTCAATCAGCAGATCACTACATTATCACTTATAGTAAAATACTGATCTCTCTTTTTGTAAAAAAAAAAAAAAAAAAAAAGACACCTTAATTTACGTGTATAGTTAATGCAGGGATATCCCAAAGTGGAGTGGTTTTTTTTTTTTTTTAAAAAAAAAGAAGGGAGGAAGAGAGGGAGTGAGGGAGGGAGGGAGGAAGGGAGGAAGGGAGGAAGAGTGTGAGGGAGGGAGGGAGGCAGGGAGGGAGGGAGGGAGGGAGAGAGGAAGGAAGGAAGGAAGGAAGGAAGGAAGGAAGGAAGGAAGGAAGGAAGGAAGGAAGAAAAGAAGGAAGGAAGCAAGGAAGGAAGGAAGGAAGGAAAGAAGGAAGGAACGAACGAAGGAAGGAAGGAACGAAGGATGGAAGGAAAGAGAAAGAAAGAGAAGGGCAGGATTCATTTCTGCTTTAAGTGTGATATTTCTCCCTTTCCTTTATACTGATTCTTGAAGCATGGAATTGCTTCTATCAAAAATATAGCAATGCTTTATTTATATCCACTCTGAATATTAAGAGAGTAATTTTAATGTGAAAGCATACTAAGAAAGCTTCACTTTTTTATTTTATTTTTTTCTATTTATGACCTAAGGACCACATGATTTTATACATGGTCTGCTAACCAGCTTCTAAGTATTAGGGCAGAAATTATCAAAGAGAACCAGTAAATTCTGCAGTTTTTTTCCTCTGGTACTCTCTAGCTAGAGAATCCTCTTCATTTCAAATGGAAGATCTTCCTCTTAGTAAGAGTGCTCTGACCTATATAAACTGTGTAGCACAGAAGCCATATTTTTTCTCTTTTAAAGTCCACACAAATTAACCTCCACACCTGAATGTTTTATGCTAAAAACTAATTTAAAATGTTATTTCTTTGCCTTTTGAACTCTTTTCAAATACTAAATAACTATTTGGCTAGATAAATGACCTTAAAAGTAAAAGCTCCACTCTCATGCTTTTTAAAAATAATATTATGATATATTCACTTACATTTATATTTCATAATGGTGTTGACTATAAATTATTTAAAAACTGTACTCTCAATTTTAACTCTTCATATTGCTACCAAATCTTTTGGAACATTTTTTACAACTTTTCTCTAGTTGGTTAGTATTACTTTTATTCCATTACTTTTTAGAATAAAATCATTATATATAACAAGGAGATAACTTCCATATTATATATTGTGTATGGCATCAAATCTGCATAAGACATTAGCTTCCTCTGTGGGTCTTTTTCTTCTAGAATCTCTCTCCATCAATTTTTCCAGTGCATCACAACAAATTCAAAGCTTGCAACACAAAACTTTATTTCCAAAAGATATTCAGTATCCCCTCATCTCTAGTAAGTAATGTGTATAATTCTTAGTCTAATATTCAAGATTCATCAACATCTATCTTTTGTAAGTCATCACCATCCACCTGTGACCCATCATCATTCATGCCGATTTGCTCAGTCTTATGAATAGGTCTTGAAATATTTATTCTTTTCCTCCAAAATGAATAAGGTAGAGTACAAATAAAATGCATTAACTACTTGTATAAAAGTCTTGGTGCCTCACACAATTCTAAGTATGTATAAGGTGTTTTTAGTTTGTAGAACCAAGTCATAATGGATAATCTCATTTATATTGCTTATTTATTTTAATCAGTGAACAAAATTTTGTGTATTTATTATGTACAACATGGGGTTTTGAGATATATATACACGAATGGCTAAATTGTGCTAATGAACATACACATCACCTCACGTGCTTATCATTTATCATTTTCTGTGGGGACAACACTTAAAATCTACTTTCATAGCAATTTTTGAATACATAATATACTGTTATTAACTGTAGTCACCATGATGGGCAATCAATCTATTGAGTTTATTCTTCTCATCTTACTGAAATTAGATGTCCTTTGACCAACATCTCCCAAGGGTGCCTACCCACTAGCCTCTAGTAACCATGACTCTGTTTCTATGAGTTGGACTATTTTAGATTCCACATATAAGTGACATCGTGTGGTATTCGTCTTTCTGTGCCTAGTTTATTTCTATTTACATAATGTCCTATAATCTCATATATGTTAAATTAAGCTCTTTCCCTACTGCTTTGATTCTCACTCTCACCTTTGCTTGGGTTACTACAGATAAAAGTTGCCAAAGAAGAAATAAAGTACTTTAAACACATATGTCTTTCTATCTATCATAGTATCAACTTCAACAAATAATTCAGTGTGTTATGCATGGAAAAAATACAAAAGAGTCAAGAATTATTTAATGTAAAGTTTGGGAAAGAGAAATGACTATATAAAGCTACCCTTTCAAAATCATGAAGGAGAATTAAAATAAACAATATTATTAGTTCCTCAGATTACTGGGACAGAAAGCTAATCAAGGTGAATAATGCTACTTTGGAGAAGAAAATGAAAGATGAGGTCGGGTATGTTGGCTCACACCTGTAATGTCAGCACTTTGGGAGGCCAAGGCAGGCAGATCACCCGAGGTCAAGAGTTTGAGAACAGCCTGGCCTATATGGTGAAACCCATCTCTACTAAAATACAATATTTAGCCAGGGGTTGTGATGTGCGCCTATAATCCTAGCTTTTCGGAAGGCTAAGGCAGGAGAATCACTTGAACCCAGGAGGTGGAGGCAGAGGTGGAGGTTGCAGTGAGCCAAGATTGTGCCACAGCACTCCATCCTGGGTGACTGAGAGTCCATCTCAAAAAAAAAAATGAAAATGAAAGATGACTATATAGATGGTTGACAGATTATTTTGTACAACTTGTCATATATCCTAAGGCACAGTTCCAAACAAAATTCCAAAACTGTGTTAAAAATATCTTCACTGAAGCAGAGGTACATATTATTTTACTAATTCAAACTGCCTTCTCCAAAATTAGCCCAGATTGCTGACATTGTAACACACCTATACATACTGTGATTCCTGGGTTAATTGGCAAATAGTCTCCTCCAGGCAATTATTGCTCATTAATAGCCTATTTGGAAACATATCTATTAAGAATAAGATACTTTTGAAGTAAAATGAAAATTGCTTTAGAAACAAAGTATTTGAATATACTTTGTTCAGTCTGAATCCAAAACCTGAGCAACACCTAAAACATTAAATAAATTTTTCTTAGAAAGGAATACTGCCATTTGCAACAACATGGAACCTGGAGGACATTATGGTAAGTGAAATAAGACAGAGAAGGACAAATGCCACGCAATTTCACTTATATGTGGAATCTAAGAAAGTTGAAACTCATAGTAACGTAAAGGAGAATAGTAGTTAACAGGGGCTGGGTAAAGAAATGGGAGCTATTAGTAAAAGGGTACAAACTTTCAGTTATAAGAATACATTCTGAAGGCCTAGGAAAAGAACAAAAACAAAACTGCTGACTTAATTCTAGCCTGTGGGAAGTGGGGAAGTAAAAAAAACTCCAGAATAAAAATAAATAAATGTTTCCCAATAAAATAAAGTCAGTATTCCCCAAGGATGGCTTGATAGTGGATTTCCTTCTAAATGCCAGTACAATGCATAGGAAATAACTGAGATTTATGGCTCAGTGGGGCCAATGATCACTTTCATATCCAATGTTAAAGGTGATAATATGATATCTGGTTAATGTGATTTCCGCTAACATTATCACTTTTTATGCATGGATTGCTCTTCTTGGGTGATGAATTCACAAAATCACTGTAGTTTTTCTTTTAACACCTTTACCAGATACTGTGATGTCCATCCACTATAGGTGTACAGTCTGTATCTTCTTTAAATGAAGGATTTGTTGACTCAGGGACAAAGATGAACTGTTGTGCAATGACTGATTGATAAAGTTGGTGCTCAAGGTGCTGAAAGCAAGATGATTCTGACTAAAAATTTGTTACAGAGTTCTCTGTGGGTATCAGCTAGAGCTTTCTCTTTTTTTGCCTGCCAAGCATTTTGACTTCTGGCTAATCATGCTTACTTTTTCTTTCTTCCACATGTGGACCCAAGCATACTCCCTAACTAATATTTTGATATATAAAATCAACTCCATTTCTCAAGGAACCCAACCAACAGACAACATCTGCAGTATGGATTGATTGATTTCTAGAATGTCTGACAGTATAATATTGAGGATTATTAACCATGTTGTTTTTGATTTTCCAAGCAAACCCCCCCCTTTTTTTTGAGACGGAGTTTCACTCTTGTTGCCCAGGCTGGAGTGCAATGGTGCAATCTTGGATCACTGCAACCTCCGCCTCCCGGGATCCAGAGATTCTCCTGCCTCAGTCTCCCAAGTAGCTGGGATTACACGCATGCGCCATGGCACCTGGCTAATTTGTATTTTTAGTAGAGATGGGGTTTCTCCAAGTTGATCAGGCTGGTCTCCCTCCCGACCTCAGGTGACCTTCCAATTCCCATGCAAAATGTTTCTATTAAGAAAAGAGAATTCTGGGAAACAGTTGAAGGATAGCTAAGTTGACATGGCACAAGTCCACTATACATACATGAATATACATAATATTTTCACTAACCCTACTATCTGCTCCTTGCATATGAAGAAAATAAGGCACAGAGAGGAAAAATAATTTTGTACCATGGTCAGAGTAACCCTTCCATAGGTAAAATTATAAAATCTAGATAAAAATATAAAAAAATGATAATTTTTTTGATAGAGTGTCGCTCTGTTGCCAAGGCTGGAGTGCAGCGGTGTGATCTCGGTTCACCGCAACCTCCACCTCCTGAGTTCAAACGATTTTCCTGCTTCAGCCTCCCAAGTAGCTGGGCCTACAGGCATGCATCACCATGACTGGCTAATTTTTTGTATTTTTAGTAGAGGTGGGGTTTCATCATGTTGGCCAGGCTGGTCGTGAACTCCTGACCTCAGGTGATCCACCAGCCTCGGCCTCCCAAAGTGTTGGGATTACAGGTGTGAGCCACCACACTGGGCCTAAAATGATAATTTCTAAAAATAGAATGACCATATGATTCAGCAATCTCACTTTTGGATGTGTATCCAAAGGAAATGAAATGAAAATCTCTAAGAGAGAACGGTGCTCTCATGTTCATTGCAGCATTATTTACAACAGTCAAGATATGGGAACCATCTAAATGTCCAATGATGGATGAACTGACAGAGAAATTGTAGCGCATACATACAATGGAATATTATTCAGCTTTTAAAAAGAAGGAAATCCTGCCATTTGCAACAACATGGTTGGACCCAGAGAGCATTGTCTCAAATGAAGTAAGCCAGGCATAGGAAGACAAATATAGTACTATATGCTCTCACTTGTATGTAAAATCTAAAATAGTAAAACTCTTAGAAGAGAGTAAAATGGTGGTTTCCAGGGAATGGGAGGAGAGAGAAATGGAGAAGTGATAGTTTGAGGGCTAAAGTTTCAGTTATGTAAGATAAGTTCTGGAGAGCCACTATATAACATAGTATTTATATGTAACAACAGGGTATTATATACTTAACATTTGCTAAGAGGATAGATCTGATGTTAAATGTTACCACAAAAATCAACAGTAGGAATAATAAAGGGAGTGGGAAAAAGCTGGGAGGTGCTAGATATGTTTATGGCCTTAATGGTGACAATAGTTTCCCACGTTTGTACTTATCCCCCAAGTTATCAAGATGTAGACATTAAATATGTACAGCTTTTATATGTCAGTAGTACATCAATAAAATGGTTTAAAATAATAATCATCATCATCATCATTTGAAGGCATAGGTGAAAGAACAAAAACAGGCAGAAACTAGGAGGAAAACTACTCTTGAAAGAACATAACTACACTTAGTGAAATTTGTGAGGGAATCCTTTTGCCTTATAAAGTTCCCTGATCTCTATAAAGTATAAGGACACAAAAAACTGCAGCCTAAAATGCTTGAAGTATGAGAGGACAGAGTTTGGGACAGCAGAGCAGAATGTAAGTAAATCTGAAAGTAAGCGAGCAGCAGAGCCAGCAAGTCCCAATATCTGTGTATAAAATCTACCAAACCTTGGCTGATCTCTAAAGCATGATAAAGATCTCAAGAGGCCCAGTAAAATCTGAGTGGATGTAAACTGAAAGAAGTGAGTGGAATTTCATCTTCTGCAGCCCACAGGAGAGATAGAGTTTGAAGCCTGAGTCCCTCCAAGTTATCTACTTGCTAAAATAAAAATTACTCTTCAGAGGAACCAAATTTAGAGTTTCCACACAAAACATTCATATCTAGTATTGAATAAAAAAAACACTGGACTTGTAAAGGAATAGAAAAACATGATTTATACTAAAGAAAAAAATATAGTCAATAAACCATCCCTAAGATGACACTGATGTTGCAATATTCAGACAAGAACTTTAAAGCAACTGTTAAATATTTTCAAGAACTTAAAAGAAAACATCGACATGTAAATAATCAAACAATCAATCCTGGTAGAGAAATAGAAACAATATGTATTTTCAGGGGCTTAGCTGGGAGATTGCAGGAACAGGAAATATATGAGTTTTGATGAAGTTGAGTGGACAAGGAAGAAAATGTCAAGAGATGAGGAGAGAGATATTTCAGTAAGATAGATCATGTACAACCTTACAGTCCATTGTAAGGATTTGGGCCTTTATTCAAATGAAACAAGAAGTAATTGGAGGGATTTGAGAAGAAAAGTGACATGACTTGATTCTCCTTTGTACATAACTGTACTGCTGAGAAGAGATATTGGAGAGAGGACCAAGAAATTAGGAAGGAAGACTGATTAGGAGACCAGATCGATGATGGTGTCTTAAACTTGTGTGGCAGTAGGTGAAACTTACAAGAAGTAAATATATTCTCATGTTAAAGAAAGAGAAAATGTTGATGGATTGGATATGACTCCAAGATTTTTTGACTGAGCAGCTAGGAGTTGTAGTCATTACTTGCTACATAATTTGTGGGGCCCATTGCAAAATGAAAACGGCAACAAAAGACAAAATAGATAAATGGGATAAAGCAATGGCAACAAAAGCTAAAACAGACAAATGGGATCTAATTAAACTTAAAAGCTCCTGCACAGCAAAAGAAACTATCATTAGAGTGAACTGGCAACCAACAGAATGGGAAAAAGTTTTGCAATCTACCCATCTGACAAAGGGCTAATATTTAGAATCTACAAAGAACTAAAATAAATTTACGAGAAAAAAACAAACAACCCCATCAAAAAGTCGGTGAAGGATATGAATAGACACACCAGTTAGAATGGCAATCATTAAAAAATCTGGAGACAACAGATGCTGGAGAGGATGTGGAGAAATAGGAACACATTACACTGTTGGTGGAGTGTAAATTAGTGCAACCGTTGTGGAAAACGGTGTGGCGATTCCTCAAGGATCTAGAACCAGAAATACCATTTGACCCAGCAATCCCATTACTGGGTATATACCCAAAGGATTATAAATTGTTCTATTATAAAGACACATGCACGGGTATGTTCATTGCGGCACTGTTTACAATAGCAAAGAACTGGAACCAACCCAAATGCCCATCAATGACAGACTGGATAAAGAAAATGTGGCACATATACACCATGGAATACTACGCAGCCATAAAAAATGATGAGTTCATGTCCTTTGTAGGGATATTGATAAATCTGGAAACCATCATTCTCAGCAAACTGACACAAGAACAGAAAACCAAACACTGCATGTTCTCACTCATAAGTGGGTGTTGAACAATGAGAACACATGGACACAGGGAGGGGAACATCACACACTGGGGTCTTTTAGGGGGTGGAGGACTAGGGGAAGGATAGTATGGGGTAGGGAGATTGGGGAGGGATAACATTAGGAAATACCTAATGTAGGTGACGGGAAAATGGAGGCAGCAACCGCCATGGCATGGTATACCTATGTACAATCCTGTAAGATCTGCACATGTACCCCAGAACTTAAAATATAATTTAAAAATAATAATACTTATCCTCAAAAAAAGAAAAAAAGAAGAAATAAGAAACCCAGAAAAAGATTAATTTTTTCCAATGCAATGTATGCGGAATATTTTTTTTTAAAGCATATTTCTCGATATTCAGTGAGTATTAGTATCTTTTCATGTTTTCATTTGTTTTTCCTTTTCTGTAATAGTCTTTTCATTTACCTGGCTTCTTTCTCTGTTGAATTTCATTTGTCTTTTTCTTACTGAGTTATGGGAATTCTCAATAAATTCTAAAAGGTTTTTTTTTTTTTTGTCTAAGATATGTGTTGCTAGTATCTTTTCCCAGACTGTCACTTGTCTTATTAATCTACTTATGGTGCTTTTATTTTACAGAAATATTAATTTGAATAAAGTCAAACAGATTCTCTTCAAAAGAATATTTTAAATTTTATTTTAAGGCATTCTTGGGACTCCCTTATGTATAGTAATCTCCTTTTATCCGCAAGGGCATGTGTTCCAAGACCCCCACTGGAAGCCTGAAACTGTAGCTAGTATCAAATCCTATATACGCTATGTCTTATTTCTATCCATACATTTCTATGATAAAGCTTTATTTATAAATTAGGCACAGAAATAAAATAGAAAAATTATAACAATATACTGCAGTAAAAGTTACATGGCTAAGGTCTCTCTCTCAAAGTATCTTATTATACTGTACTAACCTATTTATTGACCACTGTTGACCTCAGGAAACTGAAACAATGGCAATTCAAATCACAGAAATCAAAACCCTAGATAAGGGGAGACCACAGTATCCACTCTTAAGCTGCAGCAAAATTAATTCTTACTATTGTCAGAAGTGTCTGTGAATGAATCAAGACACTGCCAATGAATCTGGCCATTGCTGCCACCCTCAGAATCTAACCCAGACAAGCTACTCTTTATAGAGCTAGCCAGAAAGAACATATTAACAAAGAAAATGTGTAAATATAACCAGAAAAAATGGTTGTGGTAATTTCAATATTGATACAAGAATAACAGGAATTCCATTGTGGGTAAATAATACATTAGCTTCATGTTAAACCCTCTGGGTCACTTAGACTTTTTAAAGAAGAACTGATGATTTAAAAAAATTAAGAAATATTCAGAATCTTATAGTCCACAGAAAATTATAAAAATATTTTCATTTTTCCATGTTGGCTTGCTAATTATGTATGCTATGTATTTTAGATGTATAGTTAAATAAACTGTGTGTCTCTGTATATATGTGTTGAAATTACAAATTTTTGTTTTCACATATTGGCATAGAGTTGCTTATGACATTTTCTTTAAATCTGTTTTATCTTTAGTTGTGCATACTCATTAGTTTTTAATACATTTAAGTTGTTCTTTATCTCATTTTATTTTACTTCACATATTGGATTCATAAATAATTAGCATTCAATCATCTTTCCTGTGTTTTGATTTTCTTCTAAGTACTATTAAACAATTTTATATGCAATGGTTTAGTCATAATTCATTTTCCAGTAATTTACTAATTTTCCTTTTGATTTCTCCAACCCATAAACTTTCATTTTTTAAAATTTCTAAAATATATAAGGTTTACCAGTAATCTTTTCAGTTTTGATTGCTAAATTGCTGTGTGTTACAGAATATAGTCCCTGTGATACAGACTTTGAATTTGCTAAGCCTTATTTTATAACCTAGATTATGAGCAAAGTTTATCAATATTCTTTGTATGCTTCTTATTAAAATATATACTTTCCTGTTAAGATATAAGATAATCCTTAATAAAGTTGATTTTATTGTGTCTCAACTTATTCTAAATTCATACTTTAAAAAATCTGTTTCATTTCCATGTTGCGCTTATTTCACATTGCATGCCTATAACAAATCATCTCATGTACCCCATAAATATATACACCTACTATGCATACACAAAAATTTCAAAAAAAATAAACAAAAACCAAAAACAAGTTTTTATTTTTTGACAAGGATTTGAAAACACTACTTGTTCAATTTTGCAATTGTCTATCTCTCCTTGAAAAACCGATAATTTTTACTCTACATATTAGGTGCATGCTGATTGCATATTTGTATTCTACTAATGAACTTAAATTATTATCACTATATTATGATAGTCTAGAAATCTTTCTGTTTTCATACTTTATAATATTTGAGAGGCTATCTAAGATACACACTTATACGGAAGCAAATTTTTAGAAATTAAAATATGGAAGTATCTCTCTGTATACAGAGAGAAAGAGAGACAGTGACAGAGAGATCTATATTACCTATATCTGCATATCTATATTTCCAAATACCTATCTATATATCCATGTCTATATATTTTACAGAGACTTCAGACCTTTTGCATTTATAGTAATTGCTGATACTTTAAATAATTTTAATACATAGTATTCATTTTCTGCTTGTTCTGATTTTACTGGGTTTATTTTTCTCCTTTTTTGTCTTCATTTATTGTCTGTTTTTTTTAATGTTCTTTCACTGAACGTGCACGGTTTTTGTTTGTTTGTTTTTTTAGACAGAGTCTTACTTTGTCACCCAGGCTGGAGTGTAGTGGCCTGATCTCGGCTCACTGCAGCCTCTGCCTCCTGGGCTTAAGCAATTCTCCTGCCTCAGCCTCCCAAGTAGCTAGGAATACAAGCACATACCACCACCCCTGGCTAATTTCTGTATCTTTAGTAGAGACAGGGTTTTGCCATGTTGGCCAGGCTGGTCTCAAACTCCTCACCTCACATGATCCACCCACCTCAGCCTCCCAAAGTGCTGGGATTACAGGTGTGAGCCACTTCTCCTGGCCACACATGCATTTTTAGCATCCACATTTAACTTAATAAATGTTAAAGATAGCATCACTACTTTTCTCAGAAATAATACAATGACTTCAAAAATTAACTTCAGTGTCTCTTAGTTTATATTACATATTGCCAAGTATTGTCCATTATGTTGATATTATACATTCATTATTTGCTTACTAGTGTCTTTGTTCACGCATCCTTCTGACTTACCTGTCTTTCTGTGTGGTTTAAGTTTCATCTTGAAGTGTATATGTGGGAATTCTTTCAGTGAATGTCTCTTCTATTCTCTTTCTGTCTTAAAATGTCTTTACTGTACTTAATCTTGAAGAGTAGAAAAAGTAGTACTAAATTAGCTCTTTCCAGATGTCACATGGAAATTTGCAACCAGGAACTATTTTTTGTGTGAATTTTTCAAACCAGGATTTATTAGTCTGGAGAAATAATACAATTAAACCTATCACATGTGTGAGACCAACCTATGCTTTTGATTTCTCAGATTTTTAAAAATTCCATCCAAAAGAAAGTCAGAGGCAGGTGAGCTTTCTTTTTCCTTTTTGCTGCTGAGTGTTTTTTTAAGTCTACTTTCTCTCAATATGTTTGAGAGGTTGACATACAGATAGATCTCAGTTTCAACTATCTTCCCTTATGTACATGGCTAATAAAACCCCCTGGTAACCAAGATGGGTGAATCCTCATGGTGTGTTTAAAAGGAAGTCAATTTAATTAAAGACATCTCTAATGTCTAATATGTGATATTTTGGAATTTATTGATAGATTTTATATTAATCTTTATTTAATCTCATTTTTTGTTTCACCAATGTATCAACATCTACAGATTATAGTAGATGACTGTTAATATTATCTATGTCTTTACATTTGAAAGGTTATTATATTATGATTTCCACTTTTATTGTTTTATAATCCTCTTAGACATTTTGTTTAATTAAGACAATACTTTTTAATATTTTTTGTTCTGATCCTGGTCTTTCAGTTTTGTGTACTGCTAGTAACTTGATAATATAAGCCAACATATAAATGTTAATACTGCTTACTAGTCATAATAACATAGAAGAAATGGAATATTATATCTGAACTGTCTGATTTATCTTTCATTCTCAATACTTTGCAGCTATGGCACAAAATCTAAATGAAAATAGATTAAGTTTAATTGTGTTACAATTATTCTACAAAGAGCACAACTACTTAAATTTAATGAGCATACTGACATGTGATATTACTGTTATCCTACAATAACTTCTCAAATCTCTCAGAAAATTGTGTGAGAAAAGAAAGTGAGCTGGAAGAGGGGTTGTCATAAAAAATCTCTAATTGGGTACCAGATAAAGTGAAGCTACTTCAAATCTTTTCTTTCTCTTTTCACTTCCAGTCGCAAACACAGTATGTTTCCAGTTTCTAAGAGGAGGAAGCAGCATAAAACTTTGTAGCTAGAGATCACCTTCATAAAGAGGTAAATGCAAGTTTTCTTCATAGTAAAGAGAAATAAATTCTAAGCATAACCCTAATTACACTTTGAATGTAAAATTCAAAAGAATAAGACGAATATAATTTTTGTAAAAACAAATACTAATGTATGAAATATTGAAATGAAATTTTCAGCCAAAAATTAAGCTAATTTGTACAATCTTTAAAACTTTTAATTTTTGTAATGCATATATGCTTTTTCTTTTAATTTTAAGTCTAAAACTTTAGAAAATAAGCCCACTTGGAGGCTGACCCAGTTTTGTTGATAATATTACCAACATATATATATAATATGGTTTGTCTCATGAAATCTAACCACTCTCTATATAGATATATAGATCCATATATACATAGACTATAAAAATCACTCCAATAATCCCAGTAGTTTGGGAGGCTGAAGTGGGAGGATGACTTGAGCTCAGGTGTTCAAGCCTCCCAGCCTGACGAACACAAGGAGACTTTGTCCCTACAAAAAAAAAAAAAAAAAAGCCAGCAGTGGTGATGCACACTTGTAGTCCCAGCTACTTTGGGAGACTGAAGTGGGAGGATCACTTGAACCCAGGAGGTCGAGGCTGCAGTAAACTGTGATCACACCACCTCGCTCCAGCCTAAGCAAGACTCTCTCTCAAAAAAAAAAAAAAAATCACCACAAGCTGGAAAATTAAGCTGTAACTCTAATAAGAAAAAGTTCACATTTTCAAAGAGCTCAAGTTCAGTGTTACAGGTAAGAAAGTAGATTTTGTTTGTACTGGTCAGTATATTTTACTACTAATCAAACAATTCATAAATATAATATATTATGATAAATAAGATAAGAATTATAACACTGTAAAATGCCATTAAATTATATAGTAAATATAACTAAATATATTTTGTATAGCAATAAACTCTCACAGTAACTTCTACCCAGTGTCTTAGTTCCCCACTCTACAAGTCTGATTTGTCATTCACTAGGATTTTTACTAGAAAATCCTTCTTATATTTGTAGACGTACAAAACCTTATAAATATTTTCTTCACAAATAAAAAATAAATCTTATTTTCTTTTTCCTCTTTTGACAAAATATAGAACATTCTCACAACTGTGATTGCTGTATTTTGAATTGGCTCTTGTTTGTCTAACTTCTCTTGAAATTGTTATGTGAAGATCTGAACCCAGTGCTCTGGGTCTCAGCAGGTAAGCCAGAGCAGGATTTAAATCATTAGAATTCTAGATGTTATATTTATAAGGAATTAAGCCTTTCATATTAACTGTTTTTTGCCTTCATCTTGCCATTCATATATTGAGTTTAATAAGTCTAAAATTCTAATGCCCTCTAAAAGTGTAATCCTTAAACCACAAGCTCCTGTAATCTTTTATATGTATATGTCTGAAATAGCAGATTAATTAAATACACCACTGTGGCTTTCTAAAAGTGAGCTAACTTTTCTGAACTTCACAATTGCATAATCAAGGAAAATGTACCCACCTAACAGTGCAGTTAAAAAAGAACAAAAAAATAGATATTATAAGTGAATGTTCAGTGTTAATCCTAGCATGAATTAAATGCACAGATTAATGTGGTAGTTTCAACTAAGTAGCTATGGGCACTGTAATTTGGGAGCACATATGCAAGGTCTTTAAATGCTTTCTATTGAACTTTTCCTTGTTAGATCGGGCTCATCATTCAAGGCTTTTGACATCTTTTTTGGATCCAGATTCTGTTATGCAGCAAATTTATTCTTTTTTGTGTCATCTATAATTTTGATAATCATGACACCCAGAACTTGATGGCAGTGATTGACAAGATTAAGTAGGACAGGTACTTCTGTTCTGTGTGCAATCAACCACATACAATTCTACCTAACTGAACTCATATATAGGGCATGTGTCTACAGCTTTTCATAGAAATATCATAGGAGAAAATGTCACATGTTTTGCTGATATCCAGATATATACAGTTCCCCGCTCTTCTATCCTAATGAATTGTCATAAAATAAAGGTGGTTTAAGCTTGACATACCTTGTTCTTGTGAAGTCTCTCTCTGACCACTCTCAGTAAAGATTTCTTTTGGAAGTAACATTTTCTTTACTTGAATGTTACTTCCCTGGAGTAACCAACACAGCTGCAGACCTTCACAATCTATCAGGTTCCACATGGCCTGGAGATGTCAAGGGAACATGCTTTGTTTTAAGACTATATGAAGCAGGTCCACATCCACCTCAATCCTATCTCTTTTTAAAGTACAAAACGATCCCTGATACACAAACATGTTTTCAAAGACCATCAAGGTCAACGACAATTGCCATATATTCGATACATTCAGGGATAATTTTCCTGGATCAGGATACTTGAATTCATATTTTAGAGCATGGTAAATTGGAAGGCTTTGGCTCGCTTGGGTCAATATTTGGCCAAAGGAAAAGACAGGGAATACAAAGTCAAACAAAATATTAGGTATGCCATTTTCCATTATCTGTTACCAACAGCATCCACAAAACTTCCTTTCTCATACCAATTATTGCTAGAAAGCAGTGCTAGTGAAGGAGAGTAGTGTCTCTTCACTGGATGGAGAAGTTTATTACTGGTACTTCACAGATTACATAAAGGATTATTTTTTTAACTTTGTATTCAACAGCATTCTACACATGAAAAAGATAACTGCAGTTACCAGTCAAATCCTTGATAGTGCTAAAGGGCCTCCAGCCTCTGGTATGTGTACACCTCTTCCAGGTATCCACTCAAACACAAATCTAAGCTACTGCTGCAAAGAAATTTTGTGAATATAATTAAGATCTCAAGTCAGTTGATCTTAAGGTATGGTAATTATACCTTAACACCTGGTTGGGTATGACCTAATCCCATGAACCCTATGAAACCAGAGTTTTCTCCAGCTGTTCATAGAAAAGGAAGTCAAAGAAATATGCTCCAGTTGGCCTGAAAACAAATATACATATTTTAAACTGTTCTGGAGACCACATGGCAAAGAACTAAGGATGGCCTCTAGATACTAACAGCAGTTCATGACCTACAGCTAGCAGGTAACAGGAGACTTCAGTCTTACAACCACAAGGAAATTAATCTGAGCAACTAGTGAGCTTGAAAGAAAACTCCAAGCCCCAGATGAGAGCTACAGTCTGCAGATGACACCTTGATGTAAGCCTGGTATTCCCAAATGAATCCCTGATCAGAGTATTCATCCATGCCAAGCCTGGAGTTATCCCTGTAGAAATTGTGAGACAACAATCTATATGGCATTTGTGGTAATGTGTTATGCTGCAAAAGAAAAGCAATATAAGCCTGGGACACATAGCAAGACCCTGTCTCTACAAAAAAAAAAAAAAAAAAAAAAAAAGGCATGGTGGTGCATGCCTGTAGTTTCAGCTACTATTCGGGAAGCTGTGGTAAAGGATCACTTGAGCCCAGGAGTTCAAGGCTGCAATGAGTAATGATTGTGCCACTGTAATCCAGCCTTGGCAACAGAGCAAGATCCTTTCTCTAAAACTAAATAATTATGTAAATGAAATAATAAAAAGAAAGTGAATATGCCTGTATCAACTCAAAGAATTTTCACAAATTATAACGAGTACCTGAACAAGAAATAGAACATCCCAGAAGTCTCCCTCATGCTCCCTTCCAGCCACTACCCCACTCACCATTCACCAGTCTTCCACCCCTCTCCCCTGTAGTAGTAATTGCCCTGACTTTTAACAGTACAGATTAATTCTGTTTGTTGAAGGATTTTATATAAATGGGATCATACATCACGTGCTTTTCTGGCTTTTGGTTATTTAACTCAGCAATATTGTTCTTAAGGTTTATTCAAACTGTTGCATGGAGTTGAGGATACTTCATTTCATTGCTGCATAATATTCCATTTTGTGAATAAACCACTATTTACTTATCATTTGACTGGCTGGCCATGTGGGTAGTTTCCAGCATGGGGCTATTACAGTGATACATTCCAGCATATGTATTTTGGTAGCTATACATATCCATGATATGTATATGCACATGTGTAGTTTAGTTTTGAACTGAGAGAGGTCATCTACATTTGAAACCATTAAAACATGCCCCATTCCTAGGACAGAAGCACAACTATTCTGAAGTCATGGAAGTGTGGGCTCAACTCCAGTCTGCTTTGTAGTCTCTCAATCTGCCAGAGGGCTGTCATCTCAACCCTAAGCCATGGCACGGACTGCCAAACCCACCTCACTCACACAGCTGTGACAACTCAGGGAGAGGCAGGATGAGAGAAATGAGCACATCCTTTACTGGATTGGATCTTTGTGAAGTGTGGGGGAGGCAAGGCTAACTTCCAGAGATCTAAAGGCATCATTTTGGGATGCACCAAGCTCTTGAGGCCTGGAACTATGGCAGGCTAACAGCTGAAGGGCCTGCCGCAGAGTCAGGCTGACATGTGCTGTGTGGTGGTGGGAGTTCTTATGTATATATTGGCTACTGGTGTCTTGCAGTATAGAATCATTTTGCACAGAATTTTTGCTCTTTATCAGGAAAGGAAAATGGGTTAGAAGAAGCCCAGTCTTACGTTCTTGTCTTGGTACCATTTAAAATTGACATTTCATTTGAAAAATAAATAAACTGAAGGAAGTCAAATTATTAGTCATTCAGAAAATCTGTACAAAAATATAATATTGTGAAGGGTACAATATGTATTTTTAGTCAGAATCCAATGAATTTATGTTGTAGGCAGCTACATTCTAGGTGTGATCTTAACCATGTTACATAATCTTTTTTACTGTCTCCACATTTGTAAAATACAGGACATTAAAAACCTAGTCTTTGGCTTCTCTGGAGGATTAGAATCTCCAGAGATTCTAATGTGTTTTTGGACATGGTAGTCAGTAGCTGTAAGTGGTCACTGAAATTTAAATATAAATTACTTAAAATTAAATAGAATTAAGAATTCAGTTCCTCAATCACACTAGCCATATTTCAAGTGCTCAATAAGCACATATTATTGGACATCACTATATGTACATAAAATATTTAAATTATGCTGATATCTTAATTTTCTACTTAATAAATGACAGTATCAACAGCAAAGACTTGAAACCAATCCAAATTCCCATCAAATGATAGACTGGATAAAGAAAATGTGGTACATATACACCATGGAATACTATACAGCCATAAAAAAGAATGAGACCATGTCCTTTGCAAAGACATGGATGAAGCTGTAAAACATCATCCCCAGCAAACTAACACAAGAACAGAAAATCAAACACCGCATGTTCTCGCTCATAATTGGAAGTGAACAATAAGAACACATGGACACAGGGAGGGGAACATCATATACAGGGCCTGTCAGGGGGTAGGGAGCAAAGGGAGGCAGAGCATTAGGACAAATACCTAGATGACGTGTTGATAGGTGCAGCAAACCACTATGGTACATGAATCCATATATAACAAACCTGTACATTCTGCACATGTATTCCAGAACTTAAAGTAAAATAAATAAATAAATAAATGATAGTGTCACTTTTTTCTCACTTAACATCATCACAATTTTGAGGCAACCATTCCTCAAATAATTCTGATATACACAGAAGTTATCTGAATGATGCTTCTGAAAGTTTGGTTCAGTACATTAAGATATCTTGTATTTTTCTTGTGTTTACCTCTTTCTCTTTTTGGTGATTGAGACCATGAAATTCATGGCTTGGGGAAAGGACACTGCTATGGCTTTCTTTTTCTTCTCACCCTGCATGGGTTCCTTGCAGTCCCATCATGCCAGACTGCAATGGACTGATGCTGCCCTTTAGACACTGAAAAAAATTCCATCTATGCTCATCATTAAGCACCCCTCTGTTACAATATTTGCAGAAGTGACCAAGTGCCTTGTCAGGATCTCACAGAGACACATGACCAGCTCTCTTCAATTTCCCTTTTGCAAAATCCATTTCTCCCTGAAATTCAGGCACAGGATCTTCCAGCAAGTCTTAAGCATAAATCTTGGGAATCACCAAGCTGTTTTCAAGATACCCTCTCTGTTAGAAATAAACATTTATTTCCTTCAAATCAGCAGTCCCCAACCTTTCTGGCATCAGGGACTGCTCTCATGGAAGACAGTTGTTCCATTGTGGGGAGAGGGTGGTTCCACAGTGATTCAGGCACATTTAACTTAATGTGTACTTTATTTCTATTACTATTACATACTTAAAATAATGTATAATCAGTGAGAGTCCTGAGCTTCTTTTCCTAAGACTACATGGTCCCATCTATAGACAGTCCTATCTGGGGGTGATGGGAAACACAGGCATTTCTATGTTGATGAGTTGTCCTTTGATTTTTCAGACACTAGACATCTAGAAAAACTTTCAAGTGATTTATTCTGTGACCTAAGTAACATTTCCAGAGGTTTTACTGAACAAAGTCTAAGAAAACCATATTTTACTTTGTCTTGTTCATGGCTCATATTTGGGGTATAGAAAATAGTTACACGATTTTTACCCAAAGAAACACTTGGAGTATATAATTCAATTGCTATACAGACAAGAAAATTCTTGCTGCTTGAATTAAATATAAGTTCTCATGATATCCTCAGGCAAAAGAATGAAACGAGATCCCTATCTCTCATCATATATAAAAATAAATTCACAATGTATTGAAGACTTAAATATAAGACCCAAAACTATGAAAGTGCTAGAAGAAAACATGGGGGAAATGCTACATACCATGTGTCTGGACAAGGATTTCTAGATAAGACCTCAAAAGCATGGCCAACAGATGTACAAATAAACAAATGAGATTATACCAAACTAAAAAGTGTCTGCATAGCAAAGGAGACAATCAACAGAGTGAAGAGACAACCTATAGACTTGGAGAAAATATTTTCAAATTATAGAACTGACAAGAGGTTAACATCAAGAATTTGCAAGGAACTCAAGCCCATAACAAAAAATAATCATCATTTTTTAAATGGCAAAATATATGAGTAGATATTTCTCCAAAAAAGACATACAAATGACCAACAGATATATGAAAAAATGCTCAGTAGAGAAATGTAAATCAAAATCACAAAGAGGTATCACCTCACCCCAGTTAGAATGGCTCTTATCAAAAAAACTTAAACCAACAAATGCTGGCATACATGTGGAAAAAGGAAAACTGTAATACACTGTTGGTGGGAATATAAATCAGTACAACCACTAGTGAAAACAAATGGAAGTTCCTCAAAATGTTAAAAATAGACCAGGCATGGTGGCTCCTGCTTGTAATCTCAGCACTTTGGGAGTCTGAGGCAGGAAAATCTCTTGAGGCCAGGAGTTTGAGACCAGCCTGGGCAACATACCAAGACTCTGTCTCTGCCAAAAAAAAAGTAAAAGTTAGCTGGGCATGGTTGCATGCACCTGTAGTAGCTACTTGGGAGGCTGAGGTGGGAGGATCGTTTGAACCCAGGAGTTCGAGGCTGCAGTGAGCTATGGTTGTGCCACTGCACTCCAGCCTGGGGAACAGAACGAGGCCCTGTCTCTTAAAAACAAACACAAACCGATAAATAAATTTATATAACCCAGCAATTCCACTACTTGGTATATATCCAAAGTAAATGAAATTAGTGTGTTGAAGAGACATCTGCATTCTCATTTAATGCAGCACTATTCACAATAGCCAAGATATGGAATCAAAGTGTCCATCAATAAATGAATGGATAAAGAAAATGTGGCAGTCAGGTGCAGTGGCTCACCTGTAATCCCAGAACCTTGGGAGGCCAAAATAAAGGGATTGCTTGAATCCAGGAGTTCAATACCAGCTTGGGCAACAAAACATGACTATGTTTCTGTTTGGAAAATAAAAAACCAAAAATGTGGCATATATACACACCTGAATACTATTCAGTCATTTAAAAGCATGAAATTCTGTTATTTGTGACAACATGGATGAGACAGAAGGATATTAAGTGGAATAAGCCAGGCACAGAGAGACAAATACTGCATTATCTCAACCACATGGGGAATCTAAAATAATTAAACTCAAAGTTGAGAGTGGAATATTGGTTGCCAGAAACTGGGGAAAATAGGAAGGGGAAATAAGGAGAGGTTGGTTAATGGGTACAATGTTATAGTAGGATAGGAGGAATAAGTTCCGGTACTCAATTGTACTCTTTAGTGACTATTGCTAAAAATAGTGCATTACATATTTCAAATAGATAGAAGAGAGGATTTGGGATGTTCTCACAGCAAAGAAATGATAAATGTTTAAGCTGATGGATATGCTAATTATGACTTGATCATTACACAATATATACATGTATCAGAACATCATATTATACCCCATAATTATGTGTAATTATAATATGTCAATAAAATAAATGTCATGGAATGAAGCAGGCTGGCAAGGGGAATGTATTAGCTACCAAGGGGAATGTATTAGCTACCAAATAAAACAAGCAAAACAACAGTTCCTGGTGTTCATATTTAAAGGGACACAAATAAAGCTCATTGTCGCATCTAATTAAAGCCAGTTTGTTTTGATGTGGGATGTGGAAGCAATTCCATGCCCTTCTCCTTTGAAAGGAAGGAACTCATGACACTATTGGCTCCGAATAAACTTGCTAAAAATATTGTCAGGTAAACCCTGTGAGGCTAGTATGACTCTAATCGAAGTTAGGATGTGTCATTTTGTCCTTCCCAGCTTGCAGGCAAATGGGTCCTCAAAGCACAGTTGTCAGAGAAGAAAATGCTCTTCCCAATCTTTCAACAATCAAACTCACCAATGTGTATTCATGATCAGATTGAGAAAACTAAAACTACTCTATTTCCCTGTTACACTGAACATTTTCATATTTTGGTCTAATGCATTATTTCATAATGTGTTTCAATTAACACTCCTATTTTGACATCTGATTACACTGTGATTAATGAACACATACAATATTCCAGACTCTGGGAGGTAAGCGTAACTTGCTTTTTTCCCAGTAAAAACCTGTAGGTCAGTAAAAATGACATTCAGCTCAATCATTGCAACTGAAGTCCTTCTCAATATCTTCTCCTCATTACAAACTTCCTAGAGAAAAAATTTCTTACATTTATAAACGTCCTCATCATCATCCTAGCCCAGACTCCACAGACACATACACATGCACCCCACACACACGCACACCCCTTACACAACTTACACACACATATATATGCACATTCATGCTCAAGGAAGATGCACTACTAACAAAGAATGCAAGATAAATCAGATTTCCATGCATGTCAATTCTCTTACACATATTGTCTGGTTTCATTTTGACTGTTCAGTTGATCACCACTCAATAGCTAGACTTTGATGGTTCATATACAGCACCATGGTCCAATTTCATCAAGGCCTGAAATTAACCTGCAATTTGGATGAAGCTGAGTATAGAGAAAAATATCTGAGTTCAGCCACAGAGGTAACATTCACTTATGAGAAAAGCAAAATTTCCAATGAATAAATGGAAAAATATATATACAGTTGGCATCAGGAGCCCAAGATGAAAATAAAACAAAACACAAAATAAGGAAGTTTCAGTAAATAATCTTAGCACAGTTGTAGGTAGTTAAGAGCAAAGTAATATTCAGGGAACATGAGCAGGCAGGCATTCAGCATCATGAAAAGCTAACAGCCATGATATGGAGTCCTCCAAATTAGGTTTATGGTTAGAGTAGGAAAAGAAATTGCTAGAATCAAATAAGTCCCAGTCTTATGGGGACCAGAATATTTGATAGCTTATTGAAGAGGATGACAATGAATTAATCAGTTGCTATTTGTTGAGTGCTTACAACATTTGAGCCCTGATCATGATTAGTTGAAGTTAATTTAAAACTTGTGAAACAGGGTTATTAAATCTATCATGTAAAGTAAGAAACCAAAGTTTACATAAGTTAAGGTCCTAGGTCATAAGCTAAGGAAATATTAAAATTAGATCCACACTCTTCTGCCATGGTGAAGGGTTGATTACTGAGAAGTGACTCCCTGACCAGAGGCTACATTTCCCAGCATCCCCTGTATCTATCTCAGTATATGTGACTAGTTGTCACTAATGGCATGTGAGTTACAGTGATTTGTGTCTCTTCTAGGTCTAAATGTTTAAGAAATAAATGTGCCTTCTCCATTCTTTCTTTTTTCATGTGCTGGCTGTAAGTAAATATCCCCAAGGTGTTAGAGACATGAGATGAAAAACAATATGACTTCATCCATCATCAGGTCAAAAGCTATCCTTCAACATTCAGATTTAATTGTTGTATGAGAAAGAAAGAAATATTTATTGTATTAATCATTCAGATTTGGCATTAACAGTTGTGGTATCTATCTTTACATACACTAATTCAGTCTTCTTAATAACTATGAAATGCTACTTTTCTAAAGAAACTACAATGTGTTGCAGGAGTACCTACTTTGAAGGGTTGTTGTGAGAACTTGGTTAATATATTTGTATAAAATTCTTAGCATAGTGTAAACATGTTGGCAGTATCACATGTTTGGGATAACTATAATGATAATTTTGTAGCTTCATTTTTAAAGCATATTCTCATTTGAAACTGAAAATGGAATTAACTGAATTCAATAAATTTGAAAAATGAATATCAGAAGAATCAAACAACTTGTTTGTGACTGAGTTGAAAAAAATCTAGGTCCTTAGGTTAAAATGCTGTGCTCCTTTTCTACAACATCGTTAACACTTTCTGGGTAAGAAAATAGAAAGCCAGGCAGGGCACGGTGGCTCAAGCCTATAATCCCAGCACTTTGGGAGACCAAGGCGGGCAGATCACGAGGTCAGGAGATCAAGACCATCCTGGCTAACACAGTGAAACCCCATCTCTACTAAAAATACAAAAAAAAATTAGCTGTGTGTGGTGGTGTGCGACTGTAGTCTCAGCTACTCGGGAGACTGAGGCAGGAGAATTGCTTCAACCCAGGAGGAGGAGGTTGCAGTGAGCCGAGATCGCCACTGCACTTCAGCCTGGATGACACAGCTAGACTCTGTCTCAAAAAAAAAAAAAAAGAAAATAGAAAGCCAAAACTTCCAAATATGTTAACCCATATGGAGTTTAAAAGGTACAGCTGAAGCCTTGAGAAAAATTTAGAAGCTCATTTATTCTAGCTGGGGTAAAAGATCGAGCCGAAATCAAGGGTTTTGGTTAAATTACTTAAATTTCTCTAACAAGAAGTTAGGATTGGGTTTTAATTGCCTGTGGAAGAAAAAAAAAAACTACAGCTATGTAAATACTGAAACTCTTGAGGAAGAATCTTCTAAATTTCTCAGACATATATTTACTTCACTTACGGACTTGAAAAAAGCTTCAGAATAAGAAACCAATTTAATTTTCAGGAATGCACCCAATTCAAAATCTCCAAAAAACATGTTTTTAACAGACTGTCTTTGTTTTGTTCAAATAAAAATTACTTAAGATTGGGATTGATTCTAGACCACCATTATCTACAATGATAGAATCTTCGTGCAATGATAGAATATATCCACATGATTAAATATGCTAGCCACCAGCCGTATATGGTGAGCATCTAAAATGTGGCTAGTGCACCTGAAAAATTGAATTTTTAATTTTCCTCAATGCAACTCTAGGTTTATAAGTTTTATTCTAGTAAAGAAACTGGATTTTTAATGAAAAAATGTGTGTGGATTAGAAAGATGCTTGAAATTTAGGAGCAAAATGGGAACTATGTGTCCACATTAAAATAAACACAGGATTTGGAAAATGGAAGTGATGTCTACACAAATGTAGACTAATTCAGTCTAAATGTACAAATCCATGTCCATGGTGTGATTACTAGAAGCTTAGGCTGATGATAATTTGCAAGGACATAATCAATGGCTATGTAAACAGATCCTACCCTAAATCCTCAATCAAGTATTCAGCTTCTTCTTGACCTTCCAAAGCCTCTGTCTATGTCTTTATCTACCACTAGATAACAGTTAATAAATGAATTTCCCTTCTTCTTCAACAGAAAGAGGTTATAAGATGTGAAGTTCTTCAGTTCTCCTTCCTGCCCTCTTGTCTATCTTTGTTTTAATATGCCCTCTTTTTGTTTTTCAGAGAAAAAGGAATTGCTACTTAATGCCAATTAGATTCTCCTTCAATTTCTCTTCACTCTACTAACTTTTGCTTTATTAAGGACTAACTAAGCTGGTTATATCTTATCAGTCCAGTTTTTATTTCTATTAATTTATCTCCAGTTAAATCTCCAGTGTACTTAAAAATCTATGATTATTAAAACCAACCAATCAACCAACCAACAATATCTTATTTGATTTATTGTCAGTGGTGATGGGTACACTGTGTTCATTTCCTAACTTCCTTCATCCATTAAATCATGTCTTTGTGTTTTTTTGTCACAAAATCTAATGAGTTTCATCTTTCAAAGTTCAAAGTGTCCCCAGTTAGCAGCTAGATCGAAAAGTACACCTTTCTTTAAGATCATGGTTATTACATGCTGATGATATCAGGTTTAAGAAAAATATTATAGTGCATAAATTTGCATGGCACAATTGGTAAATGGATTAGAAATGCCAACTTTTATCAGAGATACCATTATGTTATTTTACTTTCCTCTGAATAAATGGAAAATATGCACACATATTAATTCACAAAATACCTTTGTTTTCAGTGGAGTTATTCCAAAGAGCTGTATACTTTCTTCACGGCATTTAACTTTATTAAAAGTGTTCTGAAATAAAACAAAATTGCTATACCCCAAAGAAATATTTTGTCAATATACCACATGAAAAAGTTATCTGGTATATTAACATAAAGGTATTAACTTTAGTTCATAGAAATCATTAAATATTTTAGTGGTAGAATAAAATGTCTTTACATTAGCAGCATTAAAATACATTGAAAAAAACTAAAGCCTTCTGTTTCAAGTTGTAGTTTTATCCAATACCACTTAAATTTCTTCATATAATATGTGAGATCTTAGTACACAGGATAATATATTTGTGAAGGTGCTAAAACAACTCACACTGAAATTTGGAGTATCATAATATTCATGGAATGCCCTCAGTCACGTCCATAATACAGAATAAAGGCTATTTGTTTTCTTAAAACGTTTCCACAATTTAAAGATTATTTTTATGCCTTTGAAATCTCAAGTAATTGATTTCTCTTGAAAACTGTTATAAATATTACATTAGTACTTGTTAGTAAACAAGAACAATTTTTCAACCATGTTTTAATATTTTATGTTCTCTAAAACAATATTGTGAATTAATAGAAATACTATTGAACAATTGGAAAGATAAGTTGAAATCATTCAAAAGCAAATGCCTCCAACTCGAGCTCTATTAGTGGAATATGAACAAAATAACAATGAGCTTTTATTGCAATGAAAATGATTTTTTCAAAGCAATAAGTGATTTTTTTTCAAAGCAATAAGTCAGGATCAGAGCAGTTAAGGATCAGCTAGCCATACTGATAACTGTGTTGCCTATTGGTATGTGGTACAAATATAATGATGGGATAAATTAAAAATAGAGTGCTAACTCAACTTTCCAGATATATCACCTCATAGGCTTTCAAAGGGTAAAGAGTACATTCAAACAGAAATTACAACACATTTTTTGATGTTGGCCTATCCATATTACATATTTTTGCCATTTAAATAAAAATTACAGTGTACAATTACAGTCAGTATCATCAACCACAAGAACAATCCAGTTGATGATTCTCCAAGTTTTGCAGTCTTAGATAAAATTTAAAAATCAAATTATCAAATAATACTGTTTTATATTATAGTCTAAATTCTCATTTGTTTAGTATGACTTTAAATTACTTGCCTACTTCATAAAATAAAGTAAGAGTAAGCAAGAACTACTGAGAACTGGGAGATTTTTACCAAGTTTCCTGCCCCAGAACATTCTGCTTCATTCCATGTCACTGAATTAGTGAGTCAAGTAACTTTACAGTAGTAGTTTGACCCATTCATTATGAGTGCAATGTATGACTAGAATTACACATTTCATATAGACAATATAAAGTAAAAGTCTGAAATCTGCATAATGAAATAATCTTCCAATCTTAAGAAAATAGATACATCTTACATATTACATAAATATGCATGTATATATGTCTATACATGTGTAAATGTTATATATAAATTATACACAGTTTATAGAATATTTATGTATGTTTTTATAATATGTATAGACATATGCATTTATATGTATATATTATCTACATAGTCTATAAATTACACATACAGAATTTTCAATGTTTCTGGTCCTACCAAAGACAAAGTTTTTGTTTGGGTTTAAATATTAGTTTTCATTCCATACATTTTTTAAAGTAAAAAAAAGTAAAAAGGAGAGGGAAAAGATGGATCCTAGTCACTAAACCTACGTCTTTATCCTTATGTGTAGACATTCATATTGAATGTTGCTGTAATTGTGCCAGACGAGGTAAGAAATACTTTTCTGAATACAAAGGAAGTTTTGGGGACATGGATTCAAAGCTGACCCCAATGTATTTTGATATAATGTAAATGAAAAATAAGTATGATATTAATACATTAATTTGAATAATTTGAATATGCCCACATATGGCCAAATATTTTCCCTCTAGTTTATCAATTTCCCGCTATTATTATTTAATAATAGTAGTAGTAATTGCAGTAGGAAAGAGTTATATTGTGCTAGTAGGTTGGTTTCGTTAAAATGCTTTCCCAATATTAACTCATTTAATCTTCATCATAGTCCTATGAGATATGTGCTAATATTCCCAACTTCATTTTACAGTTGAAGAAACTGAGGAATAGAAAGGTTCAGTAACTTGTCCAAGATCACATAGCTAGTAAAGAAAAAAGATGGGATTTGAATCCAGATTATCTGGCTTTAGATTCTATACCCTCAACCACTATTTTATACACCCTCTATTAAAAAAGAAAAGTTTATTTTAACTTTGCTATAGGCTTCGGACACAGAGAGCAGCTATACCTGAGAATAAAGTAGTCCATATTTAAAAAACTGATTTGGGAACTTCAAACCTACATCTAGATCTACTATGTGTTTTTGTAATATGTACAGAATATTTAGGCTTTATGAACATATTTCAATTTCCATATAATTTACCACCTTAGTTCCAGACATATTGCCAATATTGAGGCAGGATTGGAAGCTAGTTTAACAAGAGATAAATCATATCACATAGACAAAATCTCTCACAAAAATAAAACACAAACATATTTACTTTTCCTTCCCTATTCATACAACACCCAGTACACTTTCT
Source organism: Callithrix jacchus (assembly GCF_049354715.1). Lineage (NCBI taxonomy): Eukaryota > Metazoa > Chordata > Mammalia > Primates > Cebidae > Callithrix > Callithrix jacchus. Next base: position 27,888,250 of record NC_133524.1, read on the forward strand.
GCAGTCCTTTGGAGAAACAGCACTATGCTAGTGCCTTTGTGCAAAACAAAAAAGTGACAAAATCTCAAGATACTCTATGTCATCTATTGAAAATTCCTTACTATAAATTGATTGTTTTATAACAGGACACATTATTTCTATCTGCCAGAACATTCGTGTAAAAGATATTCAAATCAATGACATGTATTACATAAATGTTCCTCCTCGTTTAGACTTGGTGCCATCAGGTACTGCACAATCCATGAGGACCTATTCAATGGCTGTAAATGCACAGCCATCCAGCAACAATTCTGTGAAGATAAGGAAAGCTCTCTTCCAGCTGAGATGCAAGGATTCAGTTCTGGGAAGTTGATCCCTGGAATTTAAGCTTCCATATTCACAATAACTCCACGGTCTTCTGGCAGTACTCTATAAGCATTGTAGTAGTAGGCAGGGTTTCAAGCAAATTCTCAATCACTCTATTGGAATCACCATGTGTTCACTTGAGTCCTGATAACCATGGGTATCTGCTTCTCTGTGGTGGTAACTTCTCTCCAGGGGTGTGATATCTAAGTCCACTGGCTTTTCCCATTCCCTGGTAGATTCCCCTGCATTGACTTGTTCAAAGGACACCCTAAATTGATTATGTTCTAGGGACAAGCAGCTGACTGATTCCCCTTTCCAGTGTGTGTCACTGACTTTCTCTTCTGACCAATCATTAAACCAACGTTCTTTACTCCTTAATGTTCCTGAATCACAATTTTCAAATAACAGTTGGAAAACTATTTCCTTTAGTAGCTTTCACATCTGCCAATGGGCTAAGTTGTTTTCTTAGACAATTTAGTGTTGCTTTTTGTTTTCTCTGCTCTTCTAGTCCCAAGTGAAACAGCTGATTGGCCCGGAGCCCCAGGTTGCAGCCATCAATGGCACAAACTGTAGTCTGCCACAGTCCCAAGAGTTCTGCCATATCTCTACAGTTGCATACCCAACACTTAGAATTTGTAAATGGCTCTCTCTCTCTCTCTCTCTCTGTATACAGGTATTTATCACTGTGAAAGTATCAACATCCTTGTTTCTTAGCAGGTTTTATTTATTTATTTATTTAGAGATGGAGTTCTGCTCTTGTTACCCAGGCTGGAGTGCAATGGCGCAATCTCGGCTCACCACAACCTCCACCTCCTGGGTTCAGGCAATTCTCCCACCTCAGCCTCCTGAATAGCTGGGATTACAGGCCTGCATCACCATGCCCAGCTAATTTATTGTATTTTTTTTTTAGTAGAGAGGGGGTTTCACCATGTTGACCAGGATGGTCTCGATCTCTTGACCTCCCGATCCACCCGCCTCGGCCTCCCAAAGTGCTGGGATTACAGGCGTGAGCCACCGCGCCTGGCTTTTTATTAACACTAACATCAGAGTCAACAAATTCCATCTACCCTAATACTTGTCAGCACAGAGATAAATGTGATATCATCAAAGTATGTCTGGAAAAAGATCTACACATATGTGTATTACTTACCTGTCATATGGTCTTATCTGTCATAAGGCAGGGAATCTCATTTGCAAATAAGGCATGGAGTGTCACTATCAGATAACTATATTTTCAACAAAGTTAATAGTTTCTCCTCTTCTCTCTTTTTCTCAATTTAGTATAGCCTCTAAGTCCCTAAATCCAAAATTAACAATTAAAAAGAGATTTAGCAAAATAATAAAATGCTAAATCAACAGCACTATTTCAGGAGTCTATTTGATTTCTCACATACCTCTCATCACCCAGTTTTAAAGGGTCTGAGGAATCAAAAAGGCTTGGCTCCTTTGAGATCTGATGCCTTCTATTTCTTTTGGTACCCTAGCCTTGACTTCGTAATTCACAGAATAATTAAATCTTTTGCAACACTATAATTATTTTTTTCAAACTTAAAATAATAGCCACTTGCACCTCTAAGGATAGTTTTAATTCTCTAAAATTTCAAGGGCTAACAGATAAAATGGATATGCGAGTTTGGCATGCCCCTTATTATAACAGAATATATAACCTAATATTTCATATTTGACTCTTGTCAAGGGACAACCTTGTTTCTTCTTCATGTCTCTTAAAGATTCTCTGTTAATCTTCCTGTAAAGTCTTGCAAAATGTAATTATGTTTCCTAAACAAGGACAGATGATATTTAACCCTTCTTGTCAGTCATAGGGATTTGGGAGTCGTTTTTCCAAATTTCAACACTAAAGAGTAAGGATTCTAATCCAAGCAGTCCAGATAAGAATTGTAAGAATTGTTCCACACTGCCACTGTGGAAAAAGCACAGCAGGTTCTTATAAAAACATTTCAGTCTGTGCAATCATTCTAAATTTTCCTAGAAAACCTCAAACATCTTAAAATGATACTTTATAGTGGTTCAACATGAGAACATCCCACATCTCATTCAATATTAAAATTCATTTTGTTTGTTTGTTTGAGACAGTCTCCTTCTGTTGCCCAGGATGGAGTGTAGTGGTGAGATCTTGGCTCACTGCGACCTTTATGTCCTGGGCTCAAGTGATTCTTTAGCCTCAGCCTCCCAAGTAGCTGAGATCACAGGCGTGTACTGCCACGCCTGGCTAACTGTTGTATTTTTAGTGGAGAGAGAATTTCACCATGTTGGCCAGGCTGGTCTCGAACTCCTGACTTCAGGTGATCCACCCACCTTGGCCTCTCACCATGCTGGGATTATAGGCCTGAGCCACTGTGCCTGGCCTAAAATTCATTTTAAAATTTGAGATTCTTCTTCAAGTTCTCCTCCCATTTCTTAGACATTGATAATATCCTAAAATAAAATTCTCTTATAGTATTTAAAAGGAAGACACTGGACATAGTGGTTCATGAATATAATCTCAGCACTTTAACTGTTTGACGCAGGAAATTTGAGACCAGCCTTGGCAACATAAAGAGACCCCATCTCTACAAAATAAATTTAAAAAATAGAAGAAAGTTACTGGGTGTGGTGTTACATGTTTGTAGTCCCAGCTACTTGAGAGGCTGAGATTGGAGGATCACTTAAGCCCAAGAGTTGGAGCCTGCAGTGAACTGTGATTGCCTCGCTGCACTCTAGGCTGGATGATACAACAAGACATTCTTTCTAAATAATAACTATCATTATTATAATAAAAATAAAAGGAAGACATAGAGGATGGTAGCATTTGGTCATTTGCTGCCTCTAACTTCTGACAGGCTACAAATGTGAATTCTCAACAGATGGCAACAAGAAAAACATACATTCCCTTTTTGTGTACTCCTTATAGTAGTGGGCAATACTTTAAAAAATATTATCAAGACAATTTCCATATAAATCTCCTAGATTCAGGATAAAACATTAGATAATTTTCCTCTTTTTGACTATATCCATTCTTCAGTACGTTTCAGATGGTTTAAAACTGGGTTATACAGTGTGAAGTCAGGTAACGTGATGCCTCCAGGTTTGTTCTTTTTGCTTAGTCTTGCTTTGGCTCTGCATGCTCTTTTTTTGTTCCATATGAATGTTAGGATTGATTTTTCTAGTTCAGTGAAGAATAATGACGGTATTTTGATGGGAATCACATTGAATTTGTAGATTGCTCTTGGCAGTATGGTCATTTTCACAATATTGTTTCTACCCATCCATGAGCATGGGATGTGTTTTCATTTTTCTGTGTTGTCTATGATTTCTTTAAGCAGCATTTGGTAATTTTCCTTGTAGAGATCTTTCACTTGGTTGGGTAGGTATATTCCTAAGTTTTGTTTTGCTTTTTTTTTCTTTTGCAGCTGTTGTAAAAAGGGTTGAGTTCTTGATTTGATTCTCAGCTTGACTGCTATTGGTGTATAGCAGAGCTACTGATTTGTGTACATGGATTTTCTATCCTGAAACTCTACTGAATTCATTTATCAGATCTAGGTGCTTTTTAGATGAGTCTTTAGGATTTTCTAAGTATATGACCATATCATCAGTGAACAGCAACAGGTTTACTTCCTCTTTACTGATTTGGATGTTCTTTATTTCTTTCTCTTGTTTGATTCCTCTGGCTAGGACTTTCAGTACTATGTTGAATAGAACAGGTAAGAGTGGACATCCTTATCTTGTTCCAGTTCTCAGGGGGAATGCTTTTGTCATTTCCCCATTCAGTATAATATTGGCTGTGGGTTTGTCATAGATGGCTTTTATTACCTTAAGATATGTCCCTTCTAGGCCAATTTTATTTATGGTTTTAATAATAAAGGGATGCTGGATTTTGTCAAATGCTTTTTCTATATATCTATTGAGATGATCACATGATTTCTGTTTTTAATTCTGTTTATGTGATATAGCACAGTTATTGACTTGTGTATGTTAAACCAACCTTGCATCCCTTGTATGAAACCCACTTGATCATGATGTATTATCTTTTTGATATGCTGTTGGATTCAGTTAGCTAGGATTTTGTTTAGGATTTTTGCATCTATGCTCTTCAGGGATGTTGGTCTGTAATTTTTGTTGTTGTTGTTGTTGTTGTTATGTCCTTTACTGGTTTTGATATTAGGGTAATACTGGCTTCATAGGCTATAGTCACTGAAACAGCATGGTACTGGTGTAAAAACAGGCATGTAGACCAATGGAACAGAAAAGATAACCCAGAAATAAAGCCAAATACAGCCGATTGATCATTGACAAAGCAAACAAAAACATAAAGTAGTGGAAAGGATATCTTATTCAACAAATGGTGCTGGGATAATTGGCAAGCTGCATGTAGAAGAATGAAACTAGATCTTCATCTCTTCTCACCTTATAAAAAAATCAACTTAAGATGGATTAAAGACTTCAATCTAAGATCTGAAACCATACAAATTCTAGAAGGTAACACTGGAAAAACTCTGCTAGACATTGGCTTAGGCAAATATCTTATGACCAAGAACTCAAAAGAAAATGCAAGAAAAATAAAGGTAAATAGATGGGACTTAAACTAAAACAATGAGACTTAAACTAAAAAGCTTTTGCACAGCAAAAATAAATAATTAGCAGAGAAAATGGACAACCCACAGAGTGGGAGAAAACTTTCACAAACTATGCATCCGACAAAGGACTAATATCCAGGATCTACAAGGAACTCAAACAAATCAGAAATAAAACAAACAAATAATCCCATCAAAAAGTGGGCTAAGGACATGAATAGACAATTCTCAAAAGAAGAAATAATAATGTCTAACAAATGTATGAAAAAATGCCCAACATCACTAATTATCAGGGAAATGCAAATCAAAACCACAATGTGATACTACCTTACTCCTGCAAAAAGGGCCATAATTTTAAAAAATCAAAAAATAATACATGTTGGTGTGGATGTGGTGAAAAGATAACAGTTTTACAATGCTGGTGGAAAAGTTAACAAGTACAACCACTGAGGAAAACAGTATGAAGATTCCTTGAAGACATAAAAGTGGAACTACCATTTGATCCAGTAATTCTACTACTGGGTATCTCCCCAGAGGAAAAGAAATCATTACATGAAAAAGACACTGGAACACACATGTTCATAGCAGCACAATTTGCAATTGCAAAAATATGGAACCACCCTAAATTCGTACCAACCAACAAGTGGATAAAGAAAATGTGGTATATATACACATGGAATGCTACTCAGCCAAAAAAAGGAACAAAATAATGGCATTCACAGTAACCTGGATGGAGCTGGAGACCATTATTTTAAGTGAAGTAACTCAGGAATGTAAAACCAAACAAACATTGTATGCTCTCACTTATAAGTGGGAGTTAAGCTATGAGGATGCAAAGGCATAAGAATGATATCATAGACTCCAAGGACATGCAGGGAAGGGTGGAAGGCAGGTGAGGGATAAGACTATACATTGGGTACAGTGTACATTTCTTGGGTGATGGGTGCACCAAAATGTCAGAAATCACACCTAAGGAACTTATCCATGTAATGAAACATCACCTCTTCCAAAAAAACTATTGAAATATTTTTTTAATAAAACATAACAAAATAAAATTAGGTCATACCTGACATAAAATAACACTAAAATTATAATGAATTTTGTCACACTATCAAGCATCACTATCCCCAGATCTTTTCTACCTGTGTTTTCACCTCTAATTTGAGCATCTCATGGGCATTGAGTCAAAGATGGTATAAATTTCCTAATTTCCCTTGATGTTCTTTATTTAAGACTTATAACTAAAAGAATTTAATTTTCTTATGTTAAATTTTATTTTGTCTACACTCTATTGTTTTTATTTGCATTATAAAAGCAATATGCTTTCAAATATAAAATGCTAATACCAATTGCTATATACCAGACATGGGCTAAATTCTGAACACCTTTCTGAGGTAGATGAAATGAATATACCTGTCTTATAGATGATTAAACTGGGACACAGGGATTATGGAAAGAATGCTCCTCACAGAGAAAGATTAAGTGTTTTGTGTTTAGAAACATATAATCTGGACTCAGATTGTGTGTATTAAAATGTTACCATCATAAGTTATTAGATGAGCACCACAAGTAAGTTTCCCTTCACTCTCCACCCAGTATCTTCATGGTTGTAAGATACAGGCTTCATCTAAATAAAATTAACATTTCACATGATCAGACCCCCATTATAGACACATAAACATATATATATATATTTTTTTTCAGTTCATATACATGCCTAAAGCAAGAACGGTTACATGAAGGTAAAAATAAAGTATGATTTCTGATTACTAGGACCCAGAAAGCACTGTTATATTTTCATATGCCTAGTTCAAATATTTCAGTGATAACTCACACGTTTTGAGTTTATAAACACAAGTCAGCATTTTATTACGTATTTTTCAGTCAATCTAACTTGGCAATGTGAATTTTTCAAGTTTCGGCATATTGGCCAAGTTCCTTACTATTTATTTAACAAAAATGTATATGTTAACTTCACATAAGAAATTTCTGGAAAATGCAAAGATAGATAAGATATGAATCCTGCTCACTAGTAGTTTATAGTATTTTCATACAGATATAAAGCAAAATGGAAGTGATGGCTTTAATTCAACTAGAGATTGATAACCAAATGATAATTCTCATTAAAGTGGCACCAATAAATTACTATAAATGGACAGAGAAAGGAAGAGATTATTTTTTATGTGATAGATGAGGATTGCATTATCTAAGAATTAATAGTGCACAACCCCCATTTATAATACACTCAACATTTTCATACAAATTATTTTGAAATATTTTTGCCAATATTTAGATAAGAACTTTAAATACTTTATTAAATAATTCAAAATTGCAATCCATATGATTCTCAACTAGTTCAGTAGGAGATCTTCTTTTTGTAAAACCATTCAGATAATCATTTATTACATTTTACATAGTCTAATAAAATATTTATCTTCATCTTCAAAAACAAGCACTCTCTCATTATTTCACTCTTATTGTCTTCAACAGTAAAAGCATACTTGAATTCATCTACCAGTCCTGGAAGTTTTCTTGGAAGCAAGATATAAACCACGAGTTAATTGTGTTTTTAATCCAAAATCATTTAATGAACTCTTACTATGTGCCAGTTACTATTCTTGATAATGAAGATAGAACAGCGAACAAAAGAAAAGTGTCTCCGGTCTTACAGAGTTTCCATTGTAGGGCGAAGTGTACAATACATACAACAAGCGACCATAAATAAATATATCTATGTTGAGTTTGCAGATGCTAAAGCCCACGAAGGAATACAACAGCATAAGAGGATAGAGAGAATAAAATGGGACACTAGTTTATGAAGTGTGCTCATGGAAGATGTCTATAAGTAAGTGACAGAATGTTCCTGGCAATAGAAGCAGCATGTTTAGAAGTCTTCAACTGGAAGCTGGATGCAGGGGCATATGTCTGTAATCCCAGCACTTTGGGAGGCTGAGGAGGGCAGATCACGAGGTGAGGAGTTCGAGACCAGGCTGACCAACAAGGTGAAAGCCTGTCTCTACTAAAAATACAAAAATTAGCCAGGTATGGTGGTATATGCCTATAATCCCAGCTACTCAGGAGGCTGAGGCAGGAGAATCACTTGAACCTAGGAGGCAGAGGTTGCAGGAAGCCAAGATCACGCCACTGATGACAGAGTGAGATACTGTCTCAAAAAAAAAAAAAGAAAGAAAGAAGGAAAGAAAAAAGAAATCTTCTAGTGGAGATGTTCTTGTATTGTTTCAGAAACAGCAAAGAAACCTATAATCCTAGAGCTATGCAGTTTAGAAATAAGCAGGAGATGACATAAAAACGTGGGATATTTAGGACATTTTAGGACTTCAAATATCATGTAGAATCAATTGGAAAGCCACTGAAGAGTCTTAACAGGAGGAGTGATATGAATTGATTTAATATCTTAAATGGCCACTCTACTGAACATAGAATGTAGGTGAATAAATATGGAAGCAGAGACCCTCACAATATAGAGAAAAATCAATTCAAAATGGATGATAGACTTAAATTTGAGCTAAATCTATACAACTTTTAGAAGGAAATAAATGATAATATTTTTAGACCTTGTACAGAATAAGTATTTCTTAGACATAACACCAAAAGGATGATTTTTTAAAGTTGATATATTGGACCTCATTAAGGTTCAAAACTTTTGTACTTCTAAAGACACCATTAAAAAAATTAAAAGACATGTAATAAACTGGAAGAAAATATTTGCAAGTGCACATCAACTATAGAATTTGTGTACTGAATTCATAAAAGAATACTCTAACGTCTCAATAGTAAGAAGACGAACAATACTATCAAAACATGGGCAAAAAATATATTTCACCAAATAAGATATATTAGTGGCTAATAAGCACATGAAAAGATATTAAACATTATTAGTCATTAGGAAGACATAAAACCCCAATGAGATACCATTTCACACACACACTTGGATGACTAGTGTGGACTGGAGTGGGGAAGTGGACAATACATTCACTTTTTAGTATGGATAAGAAAGGACATAGAGGGCTGGGCGTGATGGCTCACACCTGTAATCCCAAAACTTTGGGAGGCAGAGGCGGGCAGATCACCTGAGCTTAGGGGTTTGAGACCAGCTACTGTGGGCAACACAGTGAAACCTCATTTCTAACAAAAAGTACAAAAAATTGGCCATGAGTGGTGGGGCACGCCTGAAGTCCCAGCTACTCGGGAGGCTGAGGCAGGAGAATTGCTTGAATCTGGAAGGCGGAGGTTGCAGTGAGCCAAGATCATGCCACTGCACTCCAGCCTGGTTGACAGAGCGAGACTTTATCTCAATAAGAAAAGAAAGAAAGAAAGAAAGAAAGAAAGAAAGAGAGAGAGAGAGAGAGAGAGAGAGAGGGAGGGAGGGAGGGAGGGAGGAAGGAAGGAAGAAAGGAAGGAAGGAAAGAAAGAAAGAAGACATAGAGAAACATTGCTGGTGGAAATGTAAAATGGTGCAGCCACTTTGGAGAAGACCTTGGCAGTTTCTCAAAAATTAAAAGATGCAACTACCACACGACCCAACAACTCTACTCCTGAGTGTCTATCCAAGAGAAACGAAAACTTCTTCAAACAAAAGAATTGCATGTTCAAGATCAGAGCAGAATTATTTATAATAGTCCCAAACTGGAAACAACTGAAGTGTTTAATTTTTAAATGGATCTACCAAATGTAGTAAGCCAATGCAAGGGAATACCCTATAGCAATAGAAAGGAAAAATTACTTACACATATAATTTCAGAGATGACTTTCAAAAATATACTAAGCAATAAAGCCAGATACAAACGAATACATATTGTGCAATTCCTGTTTATAAGAAATGTGCAGAGACAGAAAGTAGTTGCTTGGCTGGGTGTAGAAACAGGGAGAATGAAGAACAAGGGACATGAAAAACACTGAGAGAATGAAAAAGTTCTCAGACTGATGTATTATTATGGCCGCACCACTCCCTGAATTTAATCAAATCATTCAATTGTACACTTAAAACAATCATAACTTACTGGAGCCTTGAACCCCTGAGCTTAAGTAATCCACCCATCTCTGCCTCCCAAAGCACCGAGATTACATTCATGAGCCACTGTGCCTAGCCTAATATTTATTAAGTTAAGAGTATGAAAAAAAATTATGAATGTTACAATACGTACTATTAATTCAATGAAGTTGTTTTTAAAATGTGAAAGCAAGTAGGCTAATTAGGAGGTGCTATTTATAGTCAAAGGAAGAGATGATCCTGGCTTTCTGCAGTGAAGAGAGCATGTGTTCGAATCTTTAATATATTTTAAAGTTAAGGTCAACACAATTTACCCCTGGATTTGATGTAAAACGTGAGTGAGAGAGGAGTAAAAAAATCATTCCAAGTTTTTCTTTTCTTTTTTGTTTTTTGCACTAAAACAATTGGTGGAATGGAGGTGTCATTTACTCTGATGGCAAATAATATGGGTTAGGTTGTCAGTGGTAAATCAAAAGTTTGGTTTTAGACATGTTAAGATTGAAATGCCTATTAGTCGAGTGATGTTGGCTACACAATTGGAGTTGAGGAAAGAAATCAAGGATGTAAGTGTTAAAATGTAGTCCTTGGCACATAGTTTTTTCCTGTCTCTGAGTACTTTTTATTGATAAATAATATTTTACATATTTATAGGATACATGGGATATTTTGCTACACACATAAAATGTGTAATGATCAATTCAGAGTGCTTGTTTGCCTATTACCTCAAGTATTTATCATGTCTATATATTGGGAACATTTCAAGTTCTCCATTCTAATAACTTTGAAAGATGCAATACATAGTGGCTACCCTACTCTGCTATGGAACATTAGAACTTATTTCTTCTATCTAACAGTTTGTTTGTACCCATTAACCAAAATTTCTTCTTCCCCCCTCCCACCCATAAACCCTGCTCAGTCTTTGGTATCTATCATTCATTCTATTCTCTACCTCCATGAGATCAGCATTTTTAGGTTCCACATGAGTGAGAATATTTAATATTTGTCTTTCTGTGTCTGGCATATTTTGCTTAACGTAATTATCTCCAGTAGGCCGGGCGCGGTGGTTCATGCCTGTAATTCCAGCATTTTGGGAGGCCAAGGCAGGCGGATAACTAGGTGAAGAGATAGAGACCATCCTGGCCAACATGGTGAAACCCTGTCTCTACTAAAAATACAAAAATTAGCAGGGCATGGTGGTACACGCCTGTAATCCCAGCTACTTGGGAGGCTGAGGCAGGAGAATTGCTTGAACCTGGGAGGTGGAGGTTGCAGTGAGCAGAGATTGCGCCACTGCACTCCAGCCTGGCGTCTGGCGATGGAGCAAGACTCTGCCTCAAAAAAAAACAAACAAATTACCTCCAGTTCCTCTATGTTGCTGCAAATGATGTAATTTCATTCATTTTATGATTAAATTGTATTCCTGTGTGTGTGTGTGTGTGTACATAATTTTCTTTATCCATTCATCCATTGATGAACACTAAGGTTGATTCTGTATCTTTGCTATTGTGAATAGTGACATGGTTAAACCTAGGAATGAAGGTATCCCTTTGATATACTATTTTTTTTTCCTTTGGATAAATACCCAGTAGTGGAATTGCTAAATCATATGATATTTTTATTTTCAGTTTTTATAGGAAGCTCCACAATATTTTTCATAATGGCTGTACTAATTTACATTTTCATCAACAATGTATAAGAGTTTCCTTTTCTCCACATCCTCACTATCAACTGTTACTCTTTGCTTTCTTAATAATAGCTATCCTAACAGCAGCAAGATGAAATCTCATTGTGGTTTTGGTTTGCATATTAGTGATGCTGTGCATTTTTACATATACCTGTGGGCCTATGTGTACTTTTGAGAAATGGCTATTCATGTCCTTTGCCCACTTTTTAGTGGGATTGAGTTTTTTTACTATTGAGTTGTTTGAGTTCCTTGTATATTCTAGACATTTGTCCCTTGTCTCCTGAATATTTGAAAATATTTCTCTCACTCAATGGGTTGCATTTTCACTTGTCTATACTTCCTTTGCTGTACAGAAGCTTTTTAGTTTAATATAATTCCATTTGTCTATTTTTGTTTTCCTTGTATGTGCTTTAGAGATCTTAGCCATTTGTAAATTAGTGCAGCCATTATGGAAAACACTATGGAGCTTCCTCAAAAAACTAAAAATAGAACTACCATGTTACCCAGCAATCTTACTACCGGAATTTATTCAAAGGAAAAGAAAACAGTATATCAATGGGATACCTGCAATACCATGTTCATTGCAGTACTATTTACAATAGCAGAGCTATGGATCAACCTAACTATTCATCAACAAATGAATGAAAAAAGAAAATATTATACATATCTACAATGGAATGCTATTCAGACATAAAAAGATCGAAATCATGTAATTTGTAGCAACACAAATGAAACTGGAAGTCATTATGTTAAGTGACATAAGTCAGGCACAAAAAGACAAATATCGCATATTCTCACTCACATATGGTAGGTTAAAAAGCTGATCTCCTGAAGATTAGAGAGTAGAACGATAGATACCAGAGACTAAGAAGGTTGTGTGGGTGTAGAGAGGGGGATGGTTGGTTAATTGGTACAAACATAGAATTAAACAGAATGAGTAAGTTCTAATGTTTGATAGCAAAGTAGAGTGACTAGTTAACAATATATTGTATATTTCAAAATACCTAGTAGATAGGAATTGAAATGTTCCCAATACATAGAAAAAATATTGCATATGGTGATGGATACCCTAAATACCGAGTTAATCATTACATATTCTATGCATGTAACGAGATATCACATGTGCCCCATATATATATATATATATATATATATACAGATACTATGTATCAATTAAATAATTCCAAACTGACATATGATAAAAGAAATAGGAAGATTTATTCTGTTCTGAATCCATTTCCTATTACCTTATTTTTTACAACCTTCCAATTCTGAGATTTTGAGAATAAAACACAACCCACACCTTATTTCTATTTTTGAACTGTATTAAATTTTTAATGCTTTAGCATTTACTTCACCTTAAAATTACCTGAAATTAAACATCATTAAAATGAGCCTGAAAATAATGATTCTTGCTATTTTTATCTATTCATATAAAGGTATGTCTTCATTTTAAATTCTACATATAGTTAAAATACATAAATGATACAGTCATATATGTTTTTGGAGATTAAAAATTCTATTTCAAAGCATAATGCAAAGAGAAACTACTTAAAGCAATCATGTAAATATATATTTAGAGCTATGTAAGAACAAAATTATGAAACATCAACATCTCACTATAGGCTAGTCTTTTCCACTAGTATAATAGTCAATCATTCTGAAATATTGATATCTCATATTAGTTTAATTCTAAAACAAGGTATTCAAAGCCAAATGTGAATATGAGTGTATATTATAAATCTTTCATTACATAGATTTTAGCACTTAATATGTTTGAAACAGTAATAAAACATGCATATACTTATTCATAGGGTATCTAAACATATATACATTTACCAAGTATAAATAGCATGTCTGTGGAGAATTATAGCTTTGTCCATAAAAACAGTTGCCAGAAACCTCCATTGAACGAGAAATTGAAAAGAAAATATAGTATTAGGATTAGTACTTTTGGTTAGTTCACTTTTTGCTACTAATGATCACAAAGTAATCAAAGCTATTGGATTAAAGATCTCTGAATCCCAAAGTAATTTCTAACTAGAATCATGGAAATGCTTTTATGAATATATGTTTGGAAAGCCACTGAAATGAATAATGACAATGAATTTTAAAATCAACATTGAAGCAAAGTTCTTCTGAACCTGTGATTTCCTTTGCTATCACAAAATAAATTGGACACGTTACTCCTCAAATATTCACTATATTGATTCTACAAAGGTATCTTCTGACGGTGTGAAAAACTCAGGGAGGCCAATACAATGGTTTTGTGAATACTTCCACAAGTGGTCAGTGACTCATCTTTGAATGATGTGATGACATAACCATCAATAAGATAGTCACCTATCATTCCTGAATCCACATTTGCTGCAGAGCAAGTCCACTGAGAGGGCCCTGCATAGAGAACAGATGATAGTTGGCCTCCCAAGCAGCTGTCATGTAGTTATAGAACATAAGCTGACTGGGCAGAAGAACCCTCTTAAGGAGTTACTAAAGCATGGCATTCAGATTAGGTAGCATAGTTGTGGACTCCTGGGAACAGAAGTCGTAGAGCAGATAGCTCTTTTCTGTCCTAGTTGTCAGCAGACAGTGAGCAGAAGCAGCAGGGTGACAGACCACCACTTCAGTTACTAACAGAAGGCTACATATCATTAAGGACTTTGAAATACGAAAATTACTGTACCGAAACACACAGCTCTATAGTCAGGAGAGATCCTTTGCGGAGACCCACATCAAGGCAACTGGCAATCTTTCTTCTCAAATGATATTTTCTATTAGAAGATGTGATTCAAGGATTTAGCTCAGAAAAATGACTTACTACACAATTACTAACAAATTTTACAAGCTCTAGATATGAGAAAAGCCCTTTATCATGTCACTTTTCTCCACCCCCAAAATTATTCCATATGCTACAAAAGATGTTTTTCCCAAAAGAAAAGGTATAATTTATAGTTAGAGAGAAAAGTTCAGAATCATCCCTGTAAATTTGCATGGATCTATTTCTCCTCTTTAAAATGGGAATAATAATAGTTAATTTTTATTTTTATTTTTTTAGTATTAACAATGTTTTAAATGTTCCTGGAATATGGTAGGCATTAAATGCACGGGAGTTATAAAAATCAGTGCTCATTAGGAAAAAATTTATACATTCATTTTACAAATGAAGGACATATGTTTCAGCAGTAGTGACTTGCACCAGCTTATTAGTGGTAGAGATTGCATTGAAAATCAAGGCTTCTAACTTTGTTTCCACTGTTCTCTGACTTGTCAAAATTTATTAGTTTGGTGCAAAAGTAATTGTGGTTTTGGACCATGAATTTTAAATCATTAAAATTAGGCTCACATTTTTGCCAAGGAGAAATAAGTTTGTTTATTCCTGTAGTGTCAAAATTCATGCTTTGGGATTTGGCAAAGTCTTGGAAAGCATTTTCTGCATCCCGCTGCTTGTTTAAGTGTTTTCCCTGCAAAAAAGTTGAGATGCTTGAAGAATTGGTAGTCCGCTGGCAAGAGGTTAGGTGAATATGGTGGACAAGGTAAAACTTTATGGCCTAATTTGTTCAACTTTTGAAGCATTGGTTGTGCCATGTGCAGTTAGGCGTTGTAGTAGAGAAGAATTGGGCCCTTTCTGTTGACCAATGCTGGCTGTAAGCCTTGAAATTTTCGGTGCATCTCATTGGTTTGCTGAGCATACATCTCAGATGTAATGGCTTTGCCAGGATTCAGAAAACTGTAGTGGGTCATACCAGCAGCACATCACCGAACAGTGACCATGATCTTTTTTTGGGTGCAAGTTTGGCTTTGGGAAGTACTTCAGTGCTTCTTCTCCATCCAATCACTGAGCTGGTCATTGCCAGTTGTCATATAAAATCTGCTTTTTGTCGCAAGTTGAAATCTGATCGAGAAATGGTTAACTGTTGTGTAGAATTAGAGAAGTTGATACTTCAAAACAATGATTTTTTAAAACATTTTTTGCTCAGCTCATGAGGCACCCACTTATCCAGCTTTTTTACCTTTCCAATTTGCCTCAAATGTTGAATAAACATAGAATGGTCGACCTTGAGTTATTTGGCAACTTTCGGACAGTTGTAAGAGGATCAGCTTCGACGATTGCTCTCAGTTGATCATTGTCAACTTCTGATGGCAAGCCACTACACCACTCATCTTCAAGGATTTTGTTTCTGTTGCAAAACATCTTGGACCACCACTGCACTGTACATTCGTTCGCAGTTCCTGGGCCAAATGCGTTGCTGATGTTGGGAGTTGTCGCCACTGCTGTATGACCCATTTTGAACTCAAATAAGAAAATCATTCAAATTTGCTTTCTGTCTAACTTTATTTTCATAGTCTAAAATAAACAAAAAATATCCAGCAAGTAATAAGTCATTAGCCAAAAAAAACCACAAAGCGAGAAATGCTCATTAAAATGAAGTATAATATAAGCACATTTATTTAAGAATGTATTTCAATAACAAACAGCAAATTCCAACAATGCAAAAACTGCAATTATGTTTGTGCCAACCTAATATAAAATATGCATTTAAAATATTTGGAGTTTTATTCAAGTGATTTGTATATTTTTAAATGTGTTTTGATAAATGTAAAAAAATACAGATGTAGATGGAGTAATGACATAAGAAATACACAAGGACCCAACACACAGATTTTGGTTCAAAACATCTTTCCAATCAGCTTCCCTCTCCTCCTCCTCTTCCTCTTCCTCCTTCTTGCTCCTCCTCCTCCCTCTCTGCAGTACTCCTTCCTTCCTTCTTTCACTCTTTCTCTTTCCCTCTCACACCCTCCCTCTCTCTCTTCTTTTTCCCACCTCGTCTTAAATTATGAGGTTGGGTTATGAAATACATCAAGCATCACCCATAAAGGAGAGTGGTATCATCTATTTCTAATTCCATTACCCTCCACACACAGAAGCTACTACCATATATTTAAAGTGTAAACTGTTTTTTTTTCACTCTGTATTTTTTGTATTTGTACACTTTTAGAGTGCTCAAAAGAATCACAAATAGAATTATATTGTACAGATATTCTACAACTCACTTATATATCTCAACATTTTACTTTTGAGATCTAGTCATGATAATATAGACTAATTGAGTTTAATCACTTTAACTTCTGAGTAGCCTTTTATTATATGAATAGAACTTACAACTTTTATATAATTCATAACCTTCTTTTCAATCAATAAAAATGTTTCAATTAATTATCTGGAGTCTATTAAATGTGGAATCTATTAATCTGTTAAAGCTTCCTTTTCTGAATTTATGCTTATTTAATTGCATCAGATGTACCATGAGACTAGAATATTTATCCTCTCTTTATTAGCTGTACAGTTCTCTTCAAATGGCTACATGGAGACATTTAAAGTGTACCAATTACCTTTATTTATGCTTATTTATGGACAATATACTATATTCTTAGACAATTTTCTTAAAAACCTTCAAATAGGGTAACAGATTTAAAATTTTATTTTTAATGCTATTTCATGTTATATATTTTGAGGATAAGCTCTTAGCTTTGTACAAGTTTACAATTGCCATGTATTTATAATAAATTTTGGCTTTTATTATTATATTATATTATAGCTATTATTAGTTTTATTATTATGGATTCTTGACATGTGAAATTCTATTTTATCTAATATTACATACTATCCTATTATCTTCTACTTGTTTAGTTTGTCAGATATATAATGCTTTCCATCCCTGATGATTCAAATGTATCTGTCAGTTTGCTTTTGGTGTTTCTCTTAATAAGGCATGCACATCTAATTTTCAAAACTCTAGTTTCTTAATGTCTTCTAATGAATGAGTTTAATTATTTTATAATTCTCATTTTATTAATATATATATTTATTTTACTATTTAAAAAAATTTTATGCTTTGGTTTGCATATTAATTCTCTTCCTGCATTCTATTATTCTGTTTAAATGAAGGTCCTTAACATTAAATATCCATATTAATTTTATATTTAACTCACAAATTTAGAGTGGGCCCATGTTTTTTATTTCTCATCCATTACATGACAGAATTTATTCAAATATCGTCTACCATTCATTCCTATTTCTAGTCTTTTCATTAAGTTTTGCTTTTAAACAATTCCAAACTTTACTATATTATTTTTAAATCTCACATGTTTACTTTTTTTTTTTTGGAGACAGTCCTTGCTCTGTCTCCCAGGCTGGAGCACAGTGGTACAAACTTGGTTCACTGTAACCTCGTAACCTCCTCCTCCTGGCTTCAAGTGACCCTCCAGCCTCAGCCTCCCAAGAAGCTGGAAGTACAGGCACACAGCTAATTTTTCTATTTTTAGTAAAGACAGGGTTTTGCCATGTTGGCCAGGCTGGAATCCAACTCCAGGTCTCAACAGATCCTCCTGCCTCAGCCTCCCAAAGCGCTGGGATTACAGGTGTGAGACACCATGCCAGCCTTGCAGCATGTTTAGATTTAACCATTTTCTCTCTTTTGTCATTTCTTCTTTCATCCAATTTCCTCTTCCTGGGTTTATTTTTCTGTGTGTGGAAGTATATCCATTGGTGGTCATTTCAAAGATAATCTGTGAAAAGTTTACCCTTTTTACCCAACTTTTATTTTGGATTTAGAGGGTACATGGGCAGGTTTGTTACACATGTGATGCTGAAGTTTGGGATATACATGATCCCACTGAGATAGTAAGCACAGTGCCAAGTGTTTTCAGCCCATTCCCCTCCCTCCTTCCCTTCTCTAGTAGTCCTTAGTTTCTAGTGTTCCCATCTTTATGTCCACATGTACTCAATGTTTAGCCTCCATTTATATGTGAGAACGTGCAGCATTTGATTTTCTGCTCCTGAGTCAATTCTCTTAAGATAATGGCCTCCAGCTGCATCCATGTTGCTGCAAAAGACATTATTTCATTCTTTTTAATGGCTACATAGTATTTCACGGTGTATATGTACTACATTTTTTAAATCCAGTGTCCACCGTTGTTGGGTCCCTATGTTGATTCTATGTTTTTGCTATTTTCAATAGCACTGAAGTAGACATATGAGTGCATGTTTGTCTTTGGTTGAAAGATATATTTTCCTTTGAGTATTTACCTAGTAATGGGATTGCTGTGTCGAGTGGTAGTTCTGTTTTGAATTCGTTGAGGAATCCCCAAACTGTTTTCCACAGTGGTTGAACCAATTTGCATTCCCAGCAACAGTGTGTAAGTGTTCCCTTTTCTCTGCAGTTTTGTCAGCATTTGTTATTTTTTGACTTTTTAGTAATAGCCATTCTAACCAGTGTGGGATGGTATCCGATTATGGTTTTGATTTCCATTTCTCTGATGATTAGTGTTCATGAGCAGTTTTTCATATGTTTGTTGGCCACCTGCATGTCTTCTTTTGAGAAGTGTCTGTTCATGTCCTTTGACCATTTTTTAATTGGATTGTATTTTGCTTGTTGAGTTCCTTGTAGGTTCTGAACATTAGACCTTTGTTGGATGTATACCTTGGAAACATTTTTTCCCATTCTGCAGGTTGCCTGTTTATTCTGTTAATAATTATTTTTGCTGTGCAGAAGCTCTTTAGTTTAATTAGGTCCCACTTGTCAACTTTTTTTTGTTTCAATTGCTTTTGGGTACTTAGCTAGAACATGTTTTGCCAAAGCTGACATCGAGAAGGGTATTTACTCAGTTTTCTTCTCAGATTTTTATAGTTTGAGGTCTTATATTTAAATCTTTAGTCCATTTGTAAAAAGTTAACTTTTTCTCTTTAATCAATTAGAAATGCATTTGTCTTCAGTCAATATTTTGCTCATGTTTCCTAAGGTTTCTAATATATATTGCTTTTGGGAACACCTATTGCTTGTTTGCAGAATAAATAAATATATTATTGAATTATTTGGGACACAAATTACAAGTAAATTTTTATAGAAACCTATTTATAATAGCAAATAAGGCATAAGTACTTTCAAGAGACTTTTAAAATAACCTCAATGATATAGCAATCTCATAGGTTATTTATGTTTGTTTTTAAATAGTTAGTAAAACCATTTAAAAGCTTTTATAAAAAAGTTAATAACTTTGCTTTTTGTTTTACCCCATAAAGCCAGTTTCCAAAATTTATCACAAATCATAGCAATGACTGTACATAAGAAAATGATTTGGAAAGGACTGACAAATGAGGGCTTTGACAAATATGCACCACAAAGCATTCATTGTTGTTAAATTAATTTACTCAGGAATACTGATATATTTTCATTTTGAGTTAGTATTTTCTTTTCATGTGAAAAATATGAAATAACAGATATTATTTACATTCATAGTTATAGGAATATATTAAGATCTCTACATTTGATTGCTGTACTAGATATGTCCGAAAGCTCTTATGAGATTGCTTTTAAAGATATACATTACTCGATTACTTTAAAACATATATCCATGTCCTGAGTTGATACTATGCCCATATGAATTATATGGCCAAACACACATAAAAAGTGCAAGCCTAGCTACTTTATACTGAAGGCATATATGCTGAACCACAATTTCTGCAATGCTTCAATAATAGATGAGAAGTTGCTCTATCTGTTTCTGTGAACCAGATAGCAGCGAGCGTCTCACTGGCTCGTTGTATTTCTCCTCTGTGACACTAGTTTACAATCTGATGAGTAATGTTTCTGTCTTAATCTCAGAGAATATATGGGCCACTCTGTTGTAACTGTCAGTTTTGAGTATGTGCAGTACAACTTTGATGATAAAAAAGACAGCTAACAAATGACTGTAAAAGTGTTCATATTGCATGGTAGTTTTAATAGAGCAGAAGTAGTTGTGGTTACACCAGAGTAACATTATCAGTTTTTTTTTTACGTATCTATTCCTATTATAAGGTATCCAGAGAGGTCATGAAGAAGAATCATCAAAGTTCTTGGGGCTGCAATCTTTTCAAAGATAAGATTGATATAAAGGTGAGGTTGATTTCAGGGTCCATCTGTATAGACCACTTCAAGAATATTCCTGGCTAGGCGGGGTGTCTTATGCCTGTAATTCCAGGACTTTGGGAGGCCAAGGCGGGTGGATCATGAGGTCAGGAGATTGAGATTATCCTGGCCAACATGATGAAACCCCATCTCTACTAAAAATACAAAAATTAGCTGGGCATGTTGGCATATGCCTGTAGTCCCAGCTACTCAGGAGGCTGCATTTCTTACTTTGCTACCAAACATTTAACCAATTGTCTATCTTACCAAATTAAATGCATCTGAATTCAATTTCAGGGTTCATACTTCACCATAGGAAACAGCTAAAATATATCTTGAAACCTAACCATATGTGCCTTCTCTTACTTAGGTAATAAACTCTGTGTCAGGACAGTATGAAGCATCTCATATCCAACAAACCAGCCAAACAATGAACTAGGTGAGTTATTTATTTATTTACTTATTTAAGGTGTGATGAATTAATGAATAGCTTAATCTTTCAATTGACTGACTTCCTTTAGGAAAATCTGTACCATATAACTTCAGAGAAGAGTTAGGTTTCCTTAAATAAAGGACATGTAGACAGACAGTTTCTCTATTATATTTCCCAAGATGGCACACCAATCACAAACAAAAGATTTGACAGCTTCAAGATTTCAAATATATATATAAAATTCTCTCATATCTCTTGTAGGTTTACTTTATGGTGATCAATGAGCTTAAAGAGACACTCGATTCTATTTTGTAAACAAAAACATATGAGCATACATGTATATTATATTTAAGTTATATTTTATCCCATTTGTTCAGGCATTAACACACTGTCTTACCACCTGTTTCTCTAAACAAAGTTTTATTGAAACACATCCATATCCATTATTTTACATATTGCCTATGTATGCATTAACTGCTTCTACTATTATTTATTGTATCCATTCCGGTTTTTCTACCAGAAAAAAAAAACAAGGGGTAGAAGGAGAAAGGGAAGTAACAGTTATTGAACATGGAAGAAATATCACATACAGTAATAAAATGTCAGAGAACACTAGCTGTTCCTTCAGTCATTTCTTCTCCTTCCTGTTAACACTTCTAGACTACATTTCCCAGCCTCCGTTATAGCAACATACATTCACATGGAACTGAGATCTGGCCAGCAGAATGCAAGCTTTAGGAGCAGCTGGGGTGGCTGTTTTCCCATTACAACAGAAGAGTTAAATAGTTGTGACACACCAATTGGCCAGCAAAGCCTAATATTTTAATAAGCTTGCCCTTTAAGGAAGAGTTTGCCAACTCTTCCACTAATTGATTTATTTTAAAAGCACACAAGGAGCATATTTGTATGCTTAAGCAATAACCTGTCATGTTCCTTGCTTCTATAACAAATGGTCATTTATTTATAAATATTTTTAAGGAATATGATATACACTGAGGTCAATAATCAATAACCTGTCATGCTCCTTGCTTCTATAATGAATGGTCATTTATAAATATTTTTAAGGAATATGATATACACTGAAGTCAATATTCTTTTTTTTCGGGAAGCATTCTTTGCACAGTGAGGACATGGTTCAGTTAATGAGAATCTGAGTATCATTGCCAAGGGGAAGCCTGACTTGACCTTCTGATTCAAAAAAGATCTAGTTAGTATCCATACCGAGAGACAGATTTTGAATATGCAAAGATACATATCAGCAGTTCTTTGAGCCAAATAAAGGCTTAGATATTGATTAAGCAGGGTGCACTTGACATTCAAGAACCACTGATGTGCTCAGAAATAGGTAATCCAAATGCTTAGATTAGATTAGGATAAAAGAGTTCAGATGACGCTGACATTGATTTTTCAGTAACATTTTGCATTGTAATGTCCACATTTTCCGAGCCCAAATAATGAGAAGATATATAAATGATTTAACGACATAATAGTCCCTTGAAAAGTCTGTATTACTGAAAAGTTCCTATTATGTTTCTTCATTATTTTGGGATAAAACAAATACTTTTGTTCTCTATATGTTTGGAATTATTTTACTTATATAAGAAATCATTGAAATAAAGGGCTGTGATAGTCAATGACGGAATCAACTAAATAATTAAGCATTTAACATAATAAAAAATATGAGAGGTATAATCAACTCCACAGTTCAATGTAATTTGACATTGGCAAAGGTAGCATGATTTTTTGTTTTTTGGTCACAAATTCACACAGCATGGTTCAGCTTATTCTAGTCAAGAGTCTTAATCCACCGCATCTAAATAAAAAGGTAAGATTAGAATTAGACAGATACGTTGATTTGTTACTGAGGGGAAGGATTGATGAGTGCAACATATAAGGAACAGGGCTATTAGATTGAAACATGCCTAGCTAAATCTACTTAAATAATGTTGCCCGGTGATAGGAATTTCCTCAGTTCACATCAGTGATTCTCAATTCGTTCCACTTTAGGAACACCTGGCGTTCCTTTCAGATAATACCAAATTACAATGTACACTACTCGAGGGATAGATACACTAAAGGCCCAGACTTTACCACTAAACATCCATGTAACTAAAACAACTTGTACTTTAAAAGCTATTGGAATGAAAAAAAATTAAAGTAGGTGACCTGAGATCTTCAAGGGCAAAGCTGACCTAGAATGGAGTTATACACCAGCTGTCAGAGACATCATTAGGGCGTGATACACAGTAGACATAAGTCACATTCTAAGAGACTGCTTAAATTTTCATAGTGTATCTTAAGTAACTTAATAGAAAAATTTTGGAAACATGTTTTTCCTGAATAGCAAATATAGTAAAATGATTTGAAGTAATTATGTACTTAGTCATATGAATGAAGATTCAGAGATAAGAAATTGGGGCTCTCTCAAATTATAGCTTAGTATTCACTTTATATTCATAGAGGCCAAAATGGACTGAGTGAAGTTTTAAAAAATATATATATTTATATATAATATTACATATGTATTAAGAGAGATAAACATTACAAATTATATATTATAATTTTATACATAATATAGAATATATTTCTACATAAAAATAATTTTACACATAATTATAATATATAATTATATATTATGTATTACATATCTGAAGCACCTACATTATATAGAAACTTATTCTATATTATAATATAGAAGCTTCAAATATATGATATATAGTATGTATATTATTTATATATAATATATAAAAATATGTGTAAATGATATGTATATATTATATGCATATTAATATATGTATACATAATATATTATACATATTTATCTATCTTAATAAGGACAAGAAAATTCTAAGTGACAGTCAATATTCTTACAATCCAATTTAAAAAAATATTTATTGACATTCTGTAAAATAATTGGTATGTATGCCCCCAAAATTGCATGATCAAGAAAAATGGAAACGCTGAGAAACTATTCCAGATTAAAGGATACTAAAGACATATGATCTAGACATAAATGCAGTGCATGTTTACAGATTTAATCCCACAATAGAAAAAAATATTCTACAAGGAATTTTTTGAAAAATTATGAAATTTAAATATAACACTGAATTAGCTAATAATGACATTAAAATCATAAATGTTCTGACTTTGCTACCTGCACTAATGCTAATCATGAGAATATTCTTAGAAAATAAATCTATCTGATAGATAGGTAGACAGGTATAAGTACTTAGAAAAAATGATGGAATATGGCAAAATATTAACAATTGATGAATCTAGTTGAAGGATATATAAACATTCTTTGTTTTTTCCTTGTAACTTTCCTATAACTTTGAAATCATTTTATAAATATAAGTATAAAAATAGTTTTTACACTTTGCATGTAGTGGGTGCTCTTTTAGATGAAAAGAAAAATAACTAAAATCTTGGTTCTTGCATTTTAGGGGATGAAAACAGATAAAAACAGAAAACAAGTAAATAAACAAAATACTCAAATAGTGTTACTGTGAAGGCAATATAATGGGATGGTACATTTATGTCATAGAAAGAATTGGAGTGAAGGGTGTTTATATTTGTTGATACAGGAAGACTTTCCAGAAGTTATCATATTAGCTGAGCTAATTATTGTGAGATCTTAGGAAAGGACATCCAGACAGACATTTTGTGTCAGGCCAAGAAACAAAGGAAGGCCAGTGTAAATAGAGTTTAATGAACTGTCAAG
Organism: Callithrix jacchus; assembly: GCF_049354715.1. Classification (NCBI taxonomy): domain Eukaryota; kingdom Metazoa; phylum Chordata; class Mammalia; order Primates; family Cebidae; genus Callithrix; species Callithrix jacchus. Next base: position 27,912,963 of record NC_133524.1, read on the forward strand.
GAGTTCATAAGAGTTTCAATGCTTCAATTTAAAATTTAGATAATTTTTTTTAACCTAAACTATCTCTGGGTGGGCATTTTGCTTTCTTAAAAAACTTAGACTGAGACAATTCTAGGTGTCAGACAACTACAAGTAAAATGGCTGCCACGAAGAATAATCCTTAGGTGAACTTAGCAACCAGAGATAGAGTGAAATATATAGTTGAGATTAATATGGGCCTTCAATACACTGGAGGGTAAATGTGGCTTGGCCTCCCTCTTCTGGAGAACAGATTACAAATGGAATTGTTTCTTTTGAGTTAAAGCTTCCTATTCCTAATATAAATTAAGTAAAATGATATGTTGGGCTTAAATTTTAAAAGCCCTAATTAAATTTTGTAATGTTTTCCTGATAACATATAATTTTGCCCAGAGATTATTTATGAACCAAAAAAGAGAGACAAATAATAGATTTCTTTAAATTTTATTCTTTTCTTTTTACTTTACTTCTTTTTCACTCTTTCTCTTTACCTAGTGAACAGGATCAACACAACAGATAAAGTAAGATGAAGGTATTCAACATAACATTTTTCCTCTAGTTATTGGCTCAAAAGATGAATGATTATTAGAGTTGATTATTATTCCTCAGAGATTGATGGCTAAAAAATACAAGGGATCCTCAAGAAATCACAATATAGATACAGTTTTTAAATATCCATTGTAAAGTGGCTGTATCAATGTTTTTCCCTCCAGTGAGTGTGATTTGATGTGTAAAGTGATGAACATCTGTCTTAGCTGCAGGAAAATGGACCAGAGTGGTTTCTTGCCTTACCCAACCTGTGGCAGAACTGCCCAATCACTTTCTTTGCATTTTACGTTGTTATAACATATATTTTATTTTTTAATTTGGCATTTGTTATTACAGATATTGGTTGCTCTCTGTACATTATCTCCACCCTCAAATTATTACTAACACCCTTCTTTGTCTTTACATTAAGCAATTTACTGCTATAAAGATTAACTTTATAAATAAATGATATATAAAATCTCCCCCAAAATACAAATATATTTATTCCTAATTATTTTCAAAAGCACAACAAATCATACCTAAGCATGCAGGGCAGTGGAGATGGTATAACTGGAAGTATCTTCATAGCAAAGATTCAAGAGAAGATATCTTAGTCAGTTTGACTGCTATAATAAAACACCATAGACTAGGTGGCTTAACCAACAATCTATATCTTGCAATTCTGAAGGCTGGGAAGTTCAAGATTAAAATGTTAACATATTTGGTGTCTGCCTGCTTACAGCCCGCATTTCGGTTTGTGGAGAGCTACTTTCTTCTTGTAGCCTCATATGGCTGAGAGATAGCAGGCTCTGGTGTCTTCCTTTTCTAATAAAACATTAATTCTATCATTGGGCCTCCACTCTCATGATCTCATTTAAGTCTAATTACCTTCCAAAGACACCACCTCCAAATTCCATCACATTGAGGATTAGGGCTTCAATATATGAATTTTGGGAGACATATTCAGTCCACAGCTAGAGAGAACAAGAAAGGCAAAATGGGGGAAAAGCCTGAGAGGGGAGGTGCAGTGGAATATCCCAATGGGACCATGGAAATGCTGTTGAAAATGACCGTTTTAATTTAGGGAAAAAAAAAAGACCAAATGAGATATGTTTACTGACTAACTCTCTGTTCTCATCTCCTACTTTTTCTGTCTTGCTCACAACTCTTTGCCTCACAGAAAGTTACAGGACAATGTCCCCACTTCATTTCAGTCTCTAATTGTCTCCTCTAAGCAGCTTTTTCTGGCCATGCCACCAAAATTACTAATGTTGTCCTTCTCTGTCACCATATTCTACTATATTTTAATTTAGAATATTGATTAGAGCCTGGACATTTATTCATCTATTTATTTTTTAAAACTAGAGTGCATTGTCTGCTTCCCACATTAAACTGTTAATTACGGGAAGGCTGCAATGTTATTGGTCTCATTCAACACTGTATTCATCATTCAAAGAACACCTGGTACATAAAAAACACTCAATGCATTTATATAGAATAAAGAATGAAAAAGATTCTCATGTCATCAATATAAAAGGAAATGATTTAATAAAAGTAAACAATAGGCCTGGCACGGTGGCTCACGCCTGTAATCCCAGCACTTTGGGAGGCCAAGGCCAGTGCATCACGAGGTGAAGAGATTGAGACCATCCTGGCCAACATGGTGAAACCCCATCTCTACTGAAAATACAAAAATTAGCTGGGTGTGGTGGCATGTACCTGTAGTCCCAGCTACTCGGGAGACTGAGGCAGGAGAATCACTTGAACCTGGGAGGCAGAGGTTACAGTGAGCCGAGATCATGCAACTGCACTCCATCCTGGTGACAGAGCGAGAATCTCTCAAAAAAAAAAAAAAAAAGTAAACAATAGGGTTGTTCGTGACTTCAATCCAATTAGATCTCAAGGAAGCTCATATGGCAGGTGGGTTCCAAGAAAGGTAAAGTAGAAACAGAATGGACTGAACAGAAAAAAATCCTGCTTCTCTTCATAATCAGGGCTTAGTAGCATCATCCAGTGCTAAGACAGTAGCATCATTCAGTACCAATAGCTTGGCATATAATATTAATATTATCAAATTCTGTCATATGGTAATACATGTTCTGTGTGAATTTGGAGCATTCTGTTCCAGATGGCAATAAATAGCATTGGAAACAGGATACAGATATAATAGATATTCTTTCTTTTTTTTTTTTTTGAGACGGAGTTTCTTTTGCTCTTGTTACCTAGGCTGGAGTGCAATGGCACGATCTCGGCTCACTGCAACCTCAGCCTCCTGGGTTCAGGCAATTCTCCTGCCTCAGCCTCCTGAGTAGCTGGGATTACAGGCACGCGCCACCATGCCCAGCTAATTTTTCGTATTTTTAGTAGAGACGGGGTTTCACCATGTTGACCAAGATGGTTTCGATCTCTTGACCTCGTGATCCACCCTCCTCAGCCTCCCAAAGTGCTGGGATTACAGGCTTGAGCCACCACGCCCGGCCTATATTCTTGATTCATCTTTGAAGGAGTGCTGTCTTGCCTTTTCCCCTCAGATTATAGAAATGAAAGTTAAGCTGAACAAAACTAATGGCGGTGTGGCATGTTTTATACCTTACTTTTTATCAGCTGTAATTTATTTAAATAAAGCACTACTTTACATGCGAAGTTGGGATTATTTTGGAAATGCTTATTCCTCCTAATTGCTCTAACGTTTTGCTGTCATATTTTGTATCTACTTAATAGTTGTGCATCTATTTAGATAGTTTTGAAGATCATTTTCTACCACTACATTACATATTTCTTGAGAGTTTGAGATAGAGCTTACTCATATTTGCATTTCCATATCAAATTTCAAGCCACTTTTAATGTGATAGGGAGTCAGCAATAGCTATTGAGCTACAATTGTAATAGATTTAAAATTCTTCCTTTTATTTTTAAAATAATTATTAATTTGTAACTTTTAAATATTAGCCACGATCCTAATTATTTTCAAATATCAGTAACATATCTGTAGTTCAATGAAAAAGATAAAATACATACAAAATATAACTTATTCACTGTGTCATTTAGGAAAATTCTGTGCCTGGTCACTTAAAAGAAATCTTTCAAAATATGATTGAGTTTCTGATAGCAGCATGTGTTCGAGTGGCCAAAACAACAGTTACATGTTCCAGGCCTTCTTTATTCTGTTGGATTGATGACACTTTCGGTTCAAATCTGTGATCCCTCAACCTCAACACCTAATTCTTCATGATTCTTCAGACTCTTTATTGCCTACTGAGAGTCTGAATCCAAATTCTTAGTGATTTTTAACCTCATTTCTTCTTGACAAACACAGATTTGTCAGAAGATATATTTTCACTGATAATGCTGATTCATTTTTTTTTACTTAACTGTCATTGACATTTTTCACCCAGAGTCGTTTCTAACTCAGATTTGCCCAATTATGAGGCCTCAAGAATTTTCCCTTAACCCAGTTTCCATGATCAAAAGTGACTGGGAGTATGCAAGCATCCCACAACCCTTGAAGATGTTTAAATGTTCTTCATTAAGAAACCAAATGTAAATGCACTGAAATTTATCATCATAAGTATCTCTTGTAAGTATCAGTAGGCCCATGTTTGAACCAAATTTTTATTTCACAGGTTTTTCTTTGAGGATGTTTGTCATTCTTGTATATTCATGACAAAATGACTTGATTTTTCTCAGCACAAACACCTACTTTCTTCTTTTACCACCCAATTCTAATGAAACTCTTTAATGCATCTATTAGCATTTAAAGGACTTCTAGAGCATTTGAGTTTTGACATCAGTTGATATTCTAAGACCTAAAAGTCACTGATACTTTCAAAGAGAAGAAAGGAAGTACTTAGAAGATCTTGAATTTATTATTTTGGTACTATTTTACTGTGCACATATCTACGTAAGAATATATGCTGAGTCATAATTGCTGTTACAGACAAATTTCTAAGTTTGTGAAAAAGCTAATACAACAGTGTTTTTGGCTGAAAATAAACCCTATTTTAACTACAATAATGAGAAAATTAATTTTTTCCATTTAATTTTTCTGTATGTAGTATGCATTCACATATTGGATGGCTAACAACTCAAATTTCAACATAACTCATACTTTCCCTTCTTTGATGGATATATAATGTTAAGCTTTCTTTTTAAAATCTTTTTAAATTTTTTTTTTAATTTGCAGGTACGTAGTAGGTGTATGATGCTTCCTTACTTGAGCTTAACTTTTGTTTTTTTAATTATTATTATTTTTAAGATGGAATCTTGCTCTGTCACCCAGGCTGAAGTGCAGTGGCAAGATCTCATCTCACTGCAACCTCTGCTTCCAAGGTTCAAGCAATTCTCCTGCCTCAGACTCCCGAGTAGCTGGGATTACAGGTGCATGCCACCATGCCTGACGAATTTTTTGTATTTTTAGTAGAGATGGGTTTTCACCATGTAGGTTAGGCTGGTCTCAAACTCCTGGCCTCAAGTGATTCACCTGCCTCAGCCTCCCTAAGTTCTAGGATTACAGGCATAAGCCACTGTGCCTGGCCAAATTTTAAAAACTGGACACAAATTATGTGCTTTTACATGAAGGAAACTTTGCATTTCCCACTAACAATATTGCCTTACTTATAACATCAATAGTATACCAAACCACAAACAAGGGAAGTTCTCTGGTCTTTTCTTTTTCTTTTAGACCATATGGGGTGTATGAAAGCTATGCACTTAGTCTATGAAATTATATGACGGACAGCAAAACTACATTAGAGATGAGTGTAAATGGAACATGTACTAAGGCACGCTATAGAATGTAGCATCTGACTAAACATCAGAAGGTATTATGGACATGTTGCTATACTAGCAAGAAGTATTTGCAATCTGTTTTCTAACATGCAGAAAAGTCTCCAAGAATCAGATGGAGTCAGATGGGGATGGAAACAAGATATGCAGCTGGCCCATTTTTCAAACACACTGACGCTAGTGTGTAGTCTGAAGAGAACTCAATGACTTTCCTTGGAAAATCAACCTTTTTCCAGAAAGTAATCTCTTCACTTGGCATTGCTACACTAAAAGCTAATAAAAAATTGGCATTTACTAGGCATGCTAATACTGTAAACTGCCATGCCATCACTTTTATTAGCAAAAAATGATATTGTTTTAGTATTCAAAAGTACAGTAGGGAAATTATAGTTAATGATAATTTTTGTGTATTTCAAAATACACAAGAATTATATGTTCCCAACACAAAGAAAAGATAAACATTTTAGGTGATGGATATTCCAATTACCCTGCTTTGATCATTACTCATTGTATATAGGTATCAAAACATCACATGTAGCCAAAAAGTATGTACAACTATTATATTTCAAAAAAAAGAAAAGGTATTTTTATATGGTTGCTTGGTATTATTTTTCCTGCTTGCTCTTTTACAAATTGAATCAACTTATTTACAACCAGTCATATCATTTCTCTCTCCAAACCAGTTTTACAGCATCTCCCAAACTGATATAATCTGCCAATCTAATTGAAGCCTTGTTTGCCCTCTATTTATGGTCAGAAATATATTTAATAGAGCCAAGAATCATTTTCTGGTGCTTCAAAGGGCCCACGCTCATCTATCATTCTCCACATTTATGATCTCTTAGTTTGTTTTTTATCCATTTTATTTTTCTTATCAAAACTTATTTGACAATTTTTATACACTTACTTGAACCATTATATCAGCCACCTTCTTGAAGCTTAGACGTTTATTATCCATAGTCCTCCCTTTATACACTAATTTTATAATCTCTCAAAGAACTCTGCCCAGCATGATTTATTGTTAACAATCCCAATGTGTTTATTTTGCATAGTTTCATTGTTCTCTAGATGTTTGTAGAATTTCTCTCACTTAGTTTTATAGTTACAGTCAAATTTTTGTGCTTGAGAAAAGGCTACATGGATTTTCAAGATACATGTTTTAACTCTTTTATGTAAATGTGAGTTCTTTGGTAATAGTAACAATCATAGATGTACTAAAATACATATGTGTTTGTGTAGGAAACTCTGTGTGTGTGTACATAACCAAAGTTTTACACCTCTGCATGCAGAGGAATTGGAAAACAAATACAGAGCTTTCTGTATTCTGGGTCACTTTGTTACCATCATGGGTTAGATACAGCCACTTATTATACACTGTACTTTCTGAAAGTATCTTCTTCAGTTTCTGCCTGAAACTTACTTCTCCAAAGGGCTCATCAATAACAGCTCCAAAGATCCGAGGAGAAACACACACTATTCCCCCTAACATTGTTCCATTACTCTCCCTGAATCTATGGCACAAACCTTCCTCTTACATAATTATTACACCAGCAAAATTAATAGACCAATGAACAAGTCAGTCAACCTAAATAATCTCATCTAGAATCTCTGCATTGGTTTTCCAGCTACTTCAAGACATGTTTGAATCTTAATTTGGGATTATGGTAGATCTTCTCCAAAAGTACTAAGGCTTGTATATGAGCTTACAGATATGTGGGAGAAAGTAGGGAGTATTTGATATTTTAGTAAGGTAAGGAGTTGTAGTATATAGGTTCCAAATTGTGGTTTGGGCAGCAAAAATCGACCTCCTTGTCCATATTAAACCAAGGTGAAAATAACAATGTTCTGGTATATTTTTTAAGGATCTTTGTTGCTATATTACTCATATAACAGCTGATTTATTAAACTGCCTGATTATATTTTAATGAAACAAATATGTATTATGAAATGACCATATTGCAGATATGGTGCTAGTTATAAGCATTGAAGATAATTAAAATCTAGAAGGATGCTCACAGATAACAGCTATATAAAGTATATAAGTAGAACAGAGGAAGAAAAGTCTAAGTCTGGTTGGGGACTATGGCTGGCTGGTAGGATTCCTTAAAGTATTTCAGTATTTGAAGAACTCATTCACTATTAATAAAATTTGTTGTACTGATGTAAAGTAAGAGAATTGAATATACTCACTATCTCAATTTTCTCTCCCCCATTTCTTTCTATAATTCATTCATTCATGCTTCATCCTCCAATTTTTCTCAGAAACCTCTTTTGGTAAGATCATCAGAGATTTAAACCTTGCTAAATTCGTTGGCCAATTTTGAGTCCTCACTTTCTTCATTCTTTATGTAGCATTTGACATTCCTCAAAACACTTTCATCACTTGACTCCCATGACACTATGCTTTCCTGGTTTTTTAGTCTATTTTAAAAAGTGGAATATTCCATGAGAACAGGGGATTGCATTCATGAAGAGTTGATATCCTAGGGTATCACTAAACTCATTCAGAAGACTTTATTTGACTATTATTCATGTCATTTGATTTAAATGTGTACAGTAACAGTTTGGATGTGAAAAATACAAAAATTAGTGTAAAAGTCTTATAATATAAATAATAAAAGTATTAAAATATTTTACTAATGTATTATTTCCTTTCTTTAGATTCAGTGGTTTTGATCAAGATTCCTAAGGCTTACATTCAAATATTGGGCAATAAAACAAAATGCATTGGCATAAAAATAATTAGTTCATATATTCAAAATTATTTTTCATATATATATATATGTAAACACTGAAATGTTACTATTATTTTACCTTTTTTGTCATTCATATGACCTTTACTGAAGAATGTTAACAACACATCTAACAATCTATCTTTCTCATCCTATCTTTTCCCCACTTTACCTGCCTGTTAGTTTTCTTTGACTGTTTATACTAGATGCTGAGATACTGAATCATATTCTAGATTTTGTTTTCACTTGAATAGTACTTACTTATAGTCTTTGTATTACTTTTATTTATTTGAAAAACACTTATTTTACTCCATTATATGCCAGGCACTGTGCTTCTGACAAGAAGGGAAAGATAAATTAGAATCTGTTACTTTATAGAAACTCAAGTTTAATACTAAATAGTGATTCAAATCATGCATTTGTCATTTTAAAAATCAATTTAAGTTTTCTGGTATTAGTATGATCTTCATGTTCATATATTATTGAGTTTGAAAGAAAAAATTAACATAGTATCTTTCTAAATACATTTTTAAAATTCCCACAAATATAATTATCTCATTTTTTAAGGTTTATCTATTTATTTATTTTTTAGGCAAGGGTTTGCTCTGTCGCCCAGGCTAGAAAAGAGCATAGTGGGGCAATCACAGCTCACTGTAGCTTTGACCTCCTGGGCTCAAGTGATTCTCAAACCTCATTTGTGAAGTAAGCTATTTCCATTGATTCTACCTCCCCAACAGTATTTTTTCCTCTATTTTCCCACTGCCTCCTCCTTTTACCAGGTTTGCTTGTGCCTCTCCAGTCCTTCCACCTTCCTTTGGGCCTCAATTCTAATAAATGAGTTAGGGCATTGGGTGAGCCCTGCACATTGGTAAGACCACATTTCTCTTAGGTCTTCTATGTCCATCGACATGGTGAGTAGTGAGCTAAAACATGAATCAGTCATTTCTATCCTCCCAAGAAAGTGCTCAACAAAACTATCCTCCCTGAGTCAATCAGAATCAATCTTGACTTCTCATTAACTTTGCTTGCCAGTCACCTGAAAAAGTCTGAGAAAAGTTCATTCATTTTCCATAATCTTTTCTCTATGTGGCTCTAGACATTCCCTATTCCATTTCTATCATTATGCTTTCCATAATTTTTGATATGGCATTAGCAAAATGTCTTGAATCGTCAACCTCTAATCTCTATGTTGCCTTGATCTTCAAGGAGATTTTCCTCAGATGACACAATTTCTCCTGAAGCTCTCCCAAGTGATGGATATTGATATGTCCCACAGCCCTCATATATCTCCTCTGGAGATAAGGTAACATTTCTCTTTGCTTTTTATTGCCACTTCTAGAATATTCTATCTTCTTTCTTTCTAAAACCACTTATTTATGACATATCATCAATTTATCTTATATCTTTCCCTTCAATTTTGTTGATTTCTATTGAATCTTGGCTCATTCTACTTCATTCTAGGCAAATTTTATTTTTTTCTTCACTGTAATTATGGTCATAATTATACTTGATGTAACTATCACCATATATAAATAATCTTTTTAACAAATGTTATTCTCCTATCTCCCTTCCTCTAGTAATCTTGTCCTTCACTGTTGCCCATCAACTTCCATCCATGTTCGTTGTCTGGACAAAATATATTCCTAACTACTCAAATCATTCCTGTTTTAGTTGTCTATTCATGTTTAGCCAACAACCCCAAAACTTAGTGATTTAAAACAAAAACAAAATAGTTTATTTGTGTATGTATTTAGAATCAGGGCTAGGTTCAGCTAGTCTTGCCTCACATGGCTGCATTTAGATAGTAAATTGGCTGGGGACTGGGTTGAGTTCATCTGGACCTCTATTGAAAATGAGATGGAAGCACAGAGGAAAAAGAACCAAATTCTACATGGGAAGTTGCCTCAAAAGCATAAGGAAAAACCATATTTATGCACACAGAATTTTTCAACTTTGGTATCTGAAAATTAAATATGAACTAAGAGCCAAAGAACAATAAGATATATTGTGAAGGCCAGGCGCAGTGGCTCACACCTGTAATAGCACACTGGGAGGCCGAGGTGGGTGGATCATGAGGTCAGGAGTTCGAGACCAGCCTGAGCAACATGGAAAAATCCCCATATCTACTAAAAATATAAAATATAAAAATTAGCCAGGTGTGGTGGCACATGCCTATAGTCCCAGCTACTTGGGAGACTGAGGCAGAAGAATCATTTGAGCCTGAGAGGCGAAGGTTGCTGTAAGCCAAGACTGTGCCATTGCATGCCAGCCTAGTGACAGGGTGAGATTCCATCTCAAAAAAACTAAAAATAAAAAAATTAAAAAGATATATTGTGAATCCCTTTAACAGAGATAAACTAAATTATAAGGGACACCAAACATCTTTTCATTTCTCTTTACCTTTTTACTAGCTGTTCTCTGTGACAAAAATTCACTTTTCCACTCCCACTCTTTGTCTAATAAATATACTGTACATATTTTTCAAAATTTTAGCTATATTTTGGAAAATCCATGTATAGAATTGGCTGCTATTTTATCTGTAGTTCTATTTTATCTTTTATATACTCCTATAGTATCTACTGTAGCACACTAAAATTTCACATTACATATATTTTCCTTCAAATATATTATAAATACTTAAAAGAAAAATAAATTCTTTTAAAAAAATCTCCATAGGCCCAGTTTGTAGCAGAATCATGTGTTCGATACCTCTCAGTATATAATCAATAAGTGAACAACCAATAAAGATGTGCATCGAAAAGTGGCCAGATCTCACAGTTCTGGCCACAGTTTACTGTCATGGTAGATAGTCATACCTTATTCAGTGACCAAATACTTGAGAACCTTGTCTGTTTATGTCACTGTGCTTGGTGTAAGGATAGAGTAGTAAAAAGATGGAAAAGTTCCCTCTCATCAGGAGTCCACATTATAGCAGTCATGAAAAAGATTAATGAATAAACAAATAATTACACAATATAATTATAGTTTATGAGAAATTTGAAGAAGGGAATAAATGTGGTTTTCTGCTAGATAAGAATGAGCACAGGAAACATTCATACCTAAGCTGGCTAGGAAAAGCCTCTCTGAATAAGCAATGGTTAATCTGAAACCTGTAGTGGAGAGTGAAAGGATACATGCATATAAAGATTTGGAAGAAAAAAATCCTAGCAGAGGAAGTATTAAAAACAGTCTTTGTGGAGCAAAAACTTGACCTATCCATACAATCAACGTGATGAAGGAAGTTTTGCTCCTTAGTTCAGTTAAAATCCAGGTTCTTGTCTCATGACCAGGAAAAATTAGACGTGGATACATTGAAGGGTGAGGAGGACAGACTTATTAGATGAAAAGAAAGCTCTCAGCAAAGAAAGAGGGGGTCCTGCCAAGAGGCTACTACTGCACAGATTGAAAACCAGGCCAGTGCACCTGAGCTGAAGAGGCGAGGCTTCTTCCCCTGCATAAAGCACAAATTCCTGTTGGCTCCATCCCATTGCCCCAGTGCATGTGGGCCTCCAGTTCATTGCAGGCATGGTAAGACCCTGTGCAGGTTCCCTTATCTGCACAAAAACATCTGGCATAAACACTTGTGAGGCAGGTTAGAGATTCTTCAGGGACCCTTCCTTATCTGCCTCCTGCATCTATCAAAAAAAAGGCAACAGGAGACTGAAGAGTGACATGAAATCCAGTTTAAGACATGGGCAGAAACTTGATCATACAGGACTTTGAAGGTCCTGGTATGAAGTTTGAATTACATTCTCTGAATTATAGAAGATAAGGGAAGTATTACACGCATTAGGAGTTGCATAAAAAGATTTATACTTTTATTGTATAAACTGATCTGCCTCGAAGAAAAGTGCTATGCATAGTCTATTAGGGACTATCCTCATTAACATTTTCCCTCACTGCCTGATGAATGTTTGGAAACTTACCAACAGAAATTTCAATCAATTATCAGACATATAAATATAAACAATGATCCAAGACACACCAAATATGTGGTAAATGCTTTCAACAGGAATTAATATATAAAAGAAACAAAATATAAAAGATTAAAACAATTTTATTATGCTAAATATAAAAAATTTTTTAAACTGAAAGAAACAGAAAATATATGAAGAATCAGCAGAAAGAAAATCAAAGTAAAACAATGATTAATATACTTAGAGGGATAAAGAAAGGTATTCTATATGTTAAATAAAAATAGATTGTGGCCAGGCATGGTGGCTCATGCCTGTAATACCAGCACTTTCGGAGGCCGAGGTGGGTGGATCACAAGGTCAGGAGATCAAGACCATCCTGGCTAACACGGTGAAACCCCGTCTCTACTAAAAATACAAAACTTTGCTGGGCATAGTGGCATGCACCTGTAGTTCCAGCTACTTGGGAGGCTGAGGCAGGAGAATCGCTTGAAACCAGGAAGTGGAGGTTGCAGTAGCTGAGATTGCACCACTGCACTCCAGCCTGGGTGACAGAGTGAGACTCCATCTCAAAAAAAAAAAAAATGTTATGTAATGAATAATAAACTGAGAATAAGAAAGAGCTCTTGAAAATTAATATTGTATAGCTGAAATAAATAATATAGTAGAAGTGATAAAAGATACACTAAAGGAAGTCTTCTGGAAAGTAGAATAAAATTTTTGAAAATAGAGTACAGGAGGAAAGGATAAAAAAAAATCAGAGAACTGAGTCAGAAGGCTAAATGGCCAAGCAAATCATATCCATTTCAATAAACACATTCATAACAGAGAGTAGGGAAAATTATCAAAAAATGCAAGAAAAGTAAGTAAATAAATGTTCAGGATGAAAAATTTGAAATCTATAATAAATTATTGGTCATGTAATGGTGAAATTCAAAACATCAGTGCCAAGCAGATCATCTTTAAAACTTTTAGAAAGGAAAAATGCTCACACAAAATTATTTTAAATTTTTAGTATTTATTTATTTATTTTGAGACAGAGTCTCACTCTGTCACTAGGGCTGGAGTGCAGTGGCATGATCTCAGCTCACTGCAACCTATGCCTCCCGGATTCAAGTGATTCTCCTGCCTCAGCCTCCTGAGTAGCTGGGATTACAGGCGCCTGCCACAACGCCCAGCTAAATTTTTGTATTTTTAGTAGACACAGGGTTTCATCATATTGGCCCAGCTGGTCTCAAACTCCTGACCTTGTGATTCGCCCTCTTTGGCTTCCCAAAGTACTGGGATTACAGGATTGAGCCACTGTGCTGGGCTCACACACAATTGTTTAACAAGAGAGAGAGTAGATATCAAGATAACACTGATGTTTCTTAACTACACTGAAAGCTGGAAGGCAACGGAGGAAAACAAGCCTTTAAATTGTTGAGGAAGTTTATCATCGCAGACTTCAAGTCCTAATCAAATGATTAATTACATAAAATAGCAGAATAAATATTGCCAGATATAAATACTCACCATAGCTTGCCATTTTTTTTTTTTAACTTCTGTTCCTTTTATTAGGAAGTTCGTGGAGTATATCTCCAGAAAAACATAAGAGCAAAACAAGAAAGAAGACATAGGATCTGGAAAATAAAAGATCCAATGGTAGGGGCAGCAATTTAAAGTCCTAGGATAATAGTGAAATTAACCTCTAGGTTAGATAGTTATGGATATGATTTGGAAAACTATTAGTTCACCTTGGGAGAGAACAGAGGCCTCAAAAACAAGGACTCCAAGTAGAACAAAACTCAACCGATGGGTGAAATATTACTGTAAATCCTTTTAGAAAGAGACATTGAAAGATTTGGTGGAAGATGATGTAGGTTAAGGAAAAAATTATGCAAACGTATATAAACAAATAAACATGGTAATGATTTACTCTAATAAAACACTGCCCAAGAAAAATATATTCATACTGCACTACCTAGCAAAACAGTGAGAAAATATTTGATTTAGAAAGATTACACAAACATACACACACTAAAAATTCACCTTACCAGTTGAAATCTTGTCTTTTATTTAAATGCTAGATGACACTGTTTCTTTTCACAAATATATATTAATTTGTTACTTTCATCGGTTTTCTTTGTCTAGAATAAATTTATATCATTATCTGTTATATTTTTAACAGATTTTATTATAAAATAAACAGGAATATTTCTATTTATTTTCTTCCAAAAAAGAAGACTTGAAAATATAGAAATCTTCCTGCTGTTTAATGTTTTCAAGTTGTTTGCTGGTTCCAATAATGTATTCTGAAAGACAATCACCAAGCAAAGGTCAGGTGTTTCCTTAAGGAGATCATTCTCTAGATGGCTTGGGGGAAGGTATAATTTCAACTGTCTTTGGCCATGTAAAATATCCCTTACTCTGATCAATTAATGATGGTGATTTACAAGTTATCCGGCTAAGAGACAGTTACTTGAAAAGGTGATTTGCATTAAAGAAAAGGTGATCTTGAAACCCCTTTTCTTTAGCCAGACAACAGTAATTCTTTACAAGGCAAAAGCTTTGTCTGAAAACCAAATTACATTCCTTTTTGCCGTGCCTTTAGCAATGAAGCGAAAATAAGTAATTGGTTTTGAGCAATTTTAAACAAGTATTATACAACTCTAATGATGTATTCCTTTTTTGCCTTTCATTTAATACATTGTCGTGCTGATCAAATGAAGATAGAAATGGCATTTTATCTGGGTGATCTAGCACCAAAAAAAAGAAAAGGAAATGAAATATAGCTCCGGAAAAAAAGTTAGAGTAAAACAAGAAATAGGAGGAGGAGGACATAGAATCTGGAAAATAGAACATCCAACATAGAGGGGCAGCAATTTAAAGACCTAGAATGATAGGAAAATTAAGCTCCAGAATGGATGGTTATTGATATGATCTGGAGTGCAATTAGTTCACTTTTGGAGAGGGGAACGAAATCAATATCTTGTACATTATATATTTCCTACATATTCGTCATTGAGCCTGGTTAAAAAAAAAAAAAAAAAAAAAGCTTTTTAGCCATGACAAAAACTGCTAACTGCCATAGAGATTTTATATCCTTAATGGATGGTACAGTGAGCTTTTAGTTACTCATGAAAATAATTGTTTTATATAATTCACAAGTACACACACAGAGTCATCAGCAAATTTAAAATTCTTAAGGGTAAAAGCTCACTTTGAATTATTTTATTAGATGTATGAATCCATAAAGAAAACTATGTATGAAATGTTTAGAATAAAATTTTGTGTTAACATATTTTGTGTGTGTGTGTGTGTGCATGTGCTATGGATTAAATGTGTCCTCAAATTTCACGTGCTAAAAACTTAATCCCCAAATTCATATGTTGATTGGAGAAGGTCCTTTGGAATGTAATGAAGATTAGATAAGGCCATCAGAGTGTGGGCTCCATAATAAGACTGGTGGCTACATGAGGAAAGGAAGACAGACCCAAACTGACATGCACAATCTTGTTCTATTGACATATAATGCCTTCCACCATGTTAGAAGGCCCTTCCCAGATACTGGTCCCTCAAACCTGAACTTTCCAGTATCCAGAAATGTAAGGAAAATGTTTATTTTCTTTATAAAAATTACCCGGTCTATAGTATACTGTTATAGCAATGCAAAATGAACTAAAACAATATGCAACAATAACAATATGTAACAACAATATATATTGGTTATTTTGAGAAAGTGCTTATTAAATATCCTGTTAATAGTAAACCTTCAATTAATGTATTGGAATCTCCATCTGAAAAAGCCTTTTAATCAAGATCTTTTCTATTTCGTATCAGATTTTGTGCATTATAATACTTAATACAAAATACTTAATATATATGTGATATCCTGCATATATTTAAAATATATTTAGAGTACAAACAATTAGGAAATCAAGTAAATGCAAAATAGATGTAAAAATATATACTTGAATGATTTAATCTTCTTCTATATGTATATATAAACATTCATTTACTGCATGTCTAATTCTGATTGCTTTTTTAAATAAATTTTTATTTTAGAACAGTTTTAAATTTACGGAAAAATTGTGAAGACAGTACACAGTATTCCCATATATCCCATAGCAATTTTCCTCTATTATTAACATCTTACATGAGTATATTTGTAACAGTTTGTAAACCAATATTGATACATCATTATTGACTGAAGTCCATAGTTTGATCAGATTTTCTTAGTTTTTACTGAAAGTTTTCTTGTTTGTTTGTTTTTGTTTTTTGAGATGGAGTCTAGGTCTGTCACCAGGCTGGAGTGCAGTGGCACGATCTCGGCTCACTGCAACCTCTGCCTCCCGGGTTCAAGATGGTCCTGTCTCAGCCTCTTGAGTAGCTATGACTACAGGCACGTGCCACCATGCCCAGCTAATTTTTGTATTTTTAATAGAGATGGGGTTTCACCATGTTGGTCAGGATGATCTCAATCTCTTGACCTGGTGATACCCGCCCCACTGCCTCAGCCTCCCAAAGTGGTAGGATTACAGGCATGAGCCACGGGGCCCAGCCTGAATGTTTTTGTTTGTTTTTTGTTTTTGTTTTTTTCCGTACCAAGATCCCACCAAGGAGTCTTCATTACATTTAGTCATTCTCCTTAACTCCTGTGGTCTGACAATTTCTCAGATTTTCCATGTTTTTGATGACCTTGACAGTTTTGAGGCATATTGCTTAGGTATTTTTCAAAATGTTCCTCATTTCAGATTTGTCTGATGCTTTTCTCATTATTAGATGGGAATAATGCCTTCTTGGAAAAAAATACTATAGAGACAAAATATCATTTTAGTCATATTATATCAAGAAAATATAATATCACATATTTTCATGCTACCTTCTTAAATGTATACATATTTGGAATTGCTGTCTTGGAGAATTCACCACTTTATATATGTCATTTTGTAATGTCACCTTTTATCCTAGATAATTTTTCTTGCTGTTAAGTTAACTTTATCTGAATTAAAGTAGCTACCACAGCTTTCTTTTCTCCGACACATCCAAGAAAAGTTACTAATTTTCAAGTTTGTTCAGCTCTTTCTTGTTGTAAAGATGGGAGTGGCAACTCCCACACTTTTTACGTATGGGAGTATTTACACTGTAGTGTAAATAGTCAGTCAGGCCTGTTGATAATGAAAGCACTTACTGATCATTTTTAAAAAACATACTGTGTCCATCATAAGTTCCAATAATCGCTAGTTGTAGTTTGCTCTTCCATATTCTATTTCTTAGTATACTAGAAAATTATTCATGCACAAATCCAGACCAAATTTTTCAGTGTATCAGAAAACCAAGTTTATTATCAGATAGCTGTTAAAATTAGTCTTGCTGTCATATGCCTGACATGATGGATTAACACAAGGTATCCACGTCGCACCAAATTGTCTCCTTTCTCTCTATTCTGTCTAGGTTGACATTTTAGTAGATCTGGACTCCTATTTCCTGATAACGGGCTATTTTCCCTGTGGTCCCAGAAACACGCTCTAAACACAAACTTGCTTAACTTGAATTCTCATAATCGACCTACTCGTTCCAATAGTCTCTTTTTTCGTCCCCAAAACATAGTCAGATTTAGCTCTAAAATAGATGAAACTTCTTCATATATTGTTAGCCACCTGACTATGAGCACTGTAACTATTTATACATTTCTGAAACCAGGCTCTTACCAACACTCATTTCATTTAAAGGCTTACATTTCTACAAGCAATGCTTCAGCACTGTGGCATGAACTATTGTAACCTCTCATGAGTGCCACCAAGTTAGTTTTCTTAACTCCAGATTCAATTTATTTTTCTTTGTTCAGAATTCATCAGTTAGTCTTAACATGCATTGTAGCTGAGGTCATTAGGTTAAATTACTATTTGTATCTCTTTCAGCACACATGCATACACAGACACACGCACACACAAGCATATATACCAGGTGTGTATTTTTGATTGGAAAGACAGTGCACTCAGTGTAATCACTGAAACCCTATCAAGCATTCATAAGAAAATTACATTTTTATTTCATGCATGTTAGAATAAAACAGAAGACTATTTACATATCTCCAAAATTCCTTGAGACATTTTATATTCCTAGATACCAAGAGTGTGACTTCATAGTACAAGGAACTAAAAAAAAAATACATTGAATAGTCTCACTAAAATAAGAGATTCTAAATCTTTCCCCCCATTTTTAAAGGTTTATAAAAGTTGAAATAAAATCTTTCTATACTTTATAAGATTCATAGGTATCATGACAACACAATTTAATAGGAGCTGACAAAATACAACTCAGCAGACATATAAAGGGACATTTCTCAAACATTGAAAAAAATAATTTTCCACTTATTTTAGAGGACTAAGTTGCTGAGAGCCTTCACATGTTATCATGTACCAATTCTTCTCTCTTTCATTACACTTTGCACAATATATTGTACAAATTTGGGATTGAATACAGCCATTTATAAAACTGACCATTTTAGCAATGGGATAAAGGGAGATAAAAGGTTTACATTAATCACCTGTTGTCAGTTAAGATCTCTGAAATCCCTTAAATCTTTTCTTAGTTTCAGAGGTAATGTTAAAGCTAATTGATGTTCAACAGAAAAATATTTCTGTCTGCTGAGGAAGAAACTCTGAGCTTGATGCAGTTCTAGCAGAAGAAATTTTGACTTTTCTTAGTGGAACTGGCTTCAGTGAAGATGAACACTGTTAATACTTCAGAAATTGGGACCATATGCAACACAGATGCATACTAGATAAAGGAGTCTGGATGAATGAATCTCAACTCTTTGGCAAGGGTCTTGTATTAAAAAAAATGAAATTAGCAATGAGGTACTGATATATAACAATATCGAGGCCAGGAAATTTTTAAGGCCTTAGGATAGAAAAGGTAGGTATTGTATAGCCCTGGGGTATAAAGCTGGGCTCACTGACAGGAAAACTCACAGCAACAGGTCTAGAACTAATGATTTGTTTAGGCAGAACTTGCCTCTTCAGGTGATGGAAAATATCATGAGAAATTATGATAGCAAAAAGCAAGATGCGACCAGAGATACATTGGAAGAGGAGGTGGTCGGTGAGTCATGCATCAAAAGGTATTTTCAATATTGTAACTCAGATTAATAGAGTCCAAGGATAGCAGTGGAATCACTGGGTGAAAGGGAGTGAGAAATAAAATATTTGGGGCTACAAAGGTAGCTGAGACTTTGTGGAGAGATAAGTGGAGAAGAGAGAACTGTAGGCAGAGTGCTAAAAATCTATGTATAAATTTCTTCTTGGGTCCTTGGCCAGCTCCTAAGTCGAGCATATGCAGTGTGAGATTCTTTGAGATCATGCAGAGAACAGCATCAAGAGGCTTAATAGGTTGTTAGAGATTTTAGAGATCACACAGTGCTGAGAAGTCACTGGAGTATGGACTCATTCAAAGGGGAAAAATTATGAACATACAGATTTTTAATTGACAGGCCAGAAGGCCATGAACTAGAGATGATGCCTTAATAAAGACAAAAAAATAGACCCACTCTGACAAAGCTTAAAAATAAGTCTTGATAGAGGCAGGGCACAATGGCTCACTCCTGTAATCCCAGAACTTTGGGAGGCTGAGGTAAGAGAATGGCTTGAGGCCCGGAGTTGAAGACCAGCCTAAGCAAGAAAGTAAGACACTCCCCACAATCTCTACAAAAAATAAAAAGTAATTTTTAAGAAACCTACCTATTCATAAGATTATGGCAATGAACTAGTAAGATATAATATTCTTAAAAGGAAGATAATACAATTAAGAGTTTCTTTTCTTTATGTATTTTTTAAATCTGTGTATAATGCTGTCTCAGTTCCAAGTACAATTAGGGCAGAATTTTTCCTCCTACTTTTCTTGTTGGCATATATTCATGATCGTGTAACCTAAGCATGGACTGAATCACTTTTTGCAAATGATCATTGAAATATCATGGGTCACATCTAACATACACAGCTGGGAGGTAATACCCCATGGAATAATTACTAAATATTCTTACTTTTCTCCTTTTCTACCAGTTTTGTCAAATTATCTCTTGAAACAATTGTTATTGGTTGAGGCTAACATGTCTGTTCCAGACAGTACTTTGTGATTTTTCAGAACAAAATAATGTATATATCAGTCTGCAAGCTGAAATATTCTAAGGTTCAAATATCAGATGATTTCCTCTTCTAAGGATAATTTTTTGATATTGAAAAACCCTTCATATATATAGGTATGTACAGCAAATCTCAAATCCATCTCCTTTTCTCCCTCTCTACCACTGTAAATGAAAATCATCTCTTACCTCGACAATGGCCCTCACTGTTTTAATTGCATGCCCCATAGCTATTCTTGGCCCCCTGTACATTCTCCACACAAAGTTACTTTTTAAATATGCCAGTCTAATTTTCTTACTTCATTATGTAAAGCCCATTAGTGCTATTTCTTGTCTACCTTTCCAAGAGTTTCTAAAATCCTTGAAGGTACCTGACATTTTATTTAAAAATGATTCAACATACAAAGAAGTAGAAAAAAGCTGCTGAAAAAGTGCTAATATAATCAATTCCAGAGAGGAATCTAGCAGACAAAGAATTCAAAATAACTACAATTAATATGCTAAATATTTATCACCTAGAGTTGTAGTAAGGATCAAGTGAAATCATATATGCATGAAAGTCTAATAGGCAAATGTTTTCTTTCCACTTCCACATTGTGAGAAAAACACTGCAAATTCTTAATAACTACTGATTTCTTGACATTCTATAGAACACCAATCACAAAAATGATTATTCCAAATTCATAGATTATGTGATGGTTAATGTTACATGTCAATTTGACTAAATTAAGGAATACCTAGAAACCTGGTAAAGCATTATTTTGGGGTATGTCTTGTGAGGGTGTTTCCAAAGGAGATTGGCATGTGAGTCTGAGCAGACTACATGAGGAAGAGTCACCCTCAATGTGGGCAGGCACCATTCAATCTGCTGGGAGCCTGGAAAGAACAAAAACAGAGAAAAGGCAAATAGGTTGATCTCTGCTGAGGCTGGGATATGCTGTTTCTCTCCTGTCCTTGAACAACAACTCCAGTCAGCCTGGATTTTGGGCTCCAGGACTTACACCAGTGACCCCCTGGGTCCTCATGTCTTTGGCTTTGGACTGAGAGTTACACCATCAGCTTCTCTTGTTCTGAGGTCTTTGGAGTTGACTGGGCCATGCTACTGGTATCCTAGGGTTTCCAGCTAGCAGACAGTCTATTGTAGGACTGCTCAGCCTCTGTAATTGTGTGAGTTAGTTCCAATAATAAATCCCTTCTCATATATCTATATCTATATCATTTATATCTATATCTCCTATTGGTTCTGTCTCTCTCAAGAATCTGAACATTGATTAGAATGTGACTAAGACAATTACAGTTTTATTTTACATGAGTTCTCCTCCAAGTATGTCCTCCTAAGAATATGCCTTGGTTGCTGTAACTGAATTTTTGTCTTAATTAGCAGTATGATAAGCTATTTAGAGTTATGTTCTACCAAAGAGACCTAATTTAAATCACAATAGATTATTTTTCTTTTAGCCTTGAGACAGTGACCTTTTGTGAACATTTGGTCATTTCTGTATATAATTTGCTGTTATACACCAGTTATTGATTATAGTAGCTGTTGAGGGAACATAAGTATTAGACTACTACATTGTAAGTCCAAAAGTTGAAAAATTCTTATGAATTGTAAACCATATAACAGTTCAAACTGGGAAAATGGAATATTACGAGTGACAAAATTTAGTAAGAATAAAAGAGAACATACGTGCTACAACTTTACAAAGAAAATGTTATATTCATGAAATTGCAGTAAATTATCATCATGATGAAAAAGCACTTATGTGCACACCTGTACCTGAATCTCTTTAGAAAGTGAACAAAGCAAATTAGATGACATTCTGATTTTAGTATAAAAATATGTTTATATGTTTTAGGAGCAATTTGTTTGAATATACACTTAGTATATTGAGAAAAACGCGTGTTCATAATATTCCGGTTTTTAATGTAGCATATAATCAGTGATACAGGCAGGAGGCAGAGAAACTCTAGACAGACAGGAGCGGGTCCCTGGCAAAACCCTACTTTTGAGCCAAAAAGCCTGAAACTCCTGGCCCAAAATGAGAACTTCCATTCTTATGTGCCTGCTTTCTCCCAGTTGGTTATTTCAGAATAATGTCTTTTTACCGATCAAATGTTGCCTTTTCCAAAATTACCTACAGCCCACCCCACTCTGCATCCCATGCTTATAAAGACCCCAGACTCAGCCAGTATAGAGAAGAAGGGTGGATGTTGGGGAGAGGCTACTTGAGTTCCGAGATGGCAACCTGACGTCGGAGAGAGGCAACTTGACTTCAGGAGAGAGTGACCTGCCCTTTCCATCCCATTTCCAGCTCCCTTCTCTGCTGAGAGCCACTTCCATTGCTCAGTAAAATTCTTCGCCTTCACCATACTTCAATTCAGCTGCATGAGCTCATTCTTCTTCATTACCAGACAAAAATTTGGAACCTACAAAGTGTGACTACCCAAAAAGCCTGTCACACTCGCCCTCTGTCCTTGCTGGTGGAGGGCAGCCAACCCACGTGATGAAGCAAAGGTTCTACTGAGCTGATAACACACAGACAGCAAAGCTAAGAGCATTGTTAACACGGCTTCTAGGGCTGAAGACACCCCTACCTGGCTGCTGCCCCAGGGCCTGCATAGAGTTTGTTCTTGCTGGCACTAAAGTGGCTGGTTGATTCCTGCACTTGCTCATCTACATGCTACCACCCATGAGGGGTGAAGTGCAATGGACCTGAGTGAACAGAGTTTGTTCCTGCCCACCCTGAAGTGGCTGGTTGGTTCCAGCACTCATTTTCTCATGGCTCCCTCTCAGGAGGAGTTGAGCAGGGTGGGCTGAGTAAATGGGGCACCCCTGTCCTGCAAAGTGGTCAAGAAAATATCCTGCATCATCAGCATGCAAAATTATTTACCTTTGAAGCTTTAGTAATAAAACTGTAAAATAATAGAAGCTTGAACATCAGTACAGAAATAATAATTTAGACCAGGTGCAGTGGCTCATGCCTGTAATCCTAGAACTTTGGGAGACTGAGGTGGGTGAATCATGAGGCCAAAATATCGAGACCATCCTGGCCAACATGGTGAAACCCTGTCTCTACTAAAAATACAAAAATTGTCTGGGTGTGGTTGGTGTGTGCCTGTAGCCCCAGATACTCAGGAGGCTGAGACAAGGAGAATCACTTGAACCTGGGAGGCGGAGGTTGCAGTGAGTCAAGATTGCGCCACTGCACTTTAGCCTGGAAACAGAGTGAGACTCCATCTAAAAAAAAAAAAAAAAAGAAAAGAAAAGAAGTAAAAAAATTAATGTTCTATTATTTGAAGTGAAAAAAAAAACACTTGTGCAAATGACTGAAATAATCATTCTCAAAGACCTTTCTCTGGGCTATATCTCAATATCATTTAAGAGGCAGAAGAAAAATACCACTCAATAACACTTGCCCCTGCCAAATGTAGGTCTGTAAAATCATTTCATATTTAATCAATAGTCATTTATATGCAATATATTTACTAAATTATTCATTCATTCATTCATCCATTTATCTATAAACTTATTCATGTCCCAACTACTGAAAATCTATCTACCTGTCTAGCAGGATTCTAGTAAATGAGAATATAGCAGAAAGCAAGATATTCAAAGTTGCTGCAGTCATGGACATTGTATTTTAGCAGGGAACCAGAAACTAAGTCATGAAATAGATAAGGTAATTTCAGATATTAGAATTACACTGAAGTAAAAAAAAAATTCAGGCTTCTTATAAAAGTGATAAAGGAACTGCTTTGGGGTTTTTTGAAAACCAAAGACCTGAAGCCAATTAAAAGCAGGCTACTTAAAGATTTTAGAAAACAGTGTTTCAGGCAGAGAGAGAACTGCAAGTGAAAAGGTTTAAGAAGGAACTTGCTTAATTATTTGTTCAAAGAAGACAAAACAGCTCCATGTGGCTACAGCTTAGGAAGCAAGCCAAGGAATGAAAAAATAAGAGACTGCAGACCATGATAAGGAATTATGATTGGAATAGAAGTGCAGTAAGAAGCCAATGGAAAATTTAAAGAACAACATGATATTATTTGTAAAATGTATGCATTTAAAATATTATATATACATAAAAGGCATAAATCACAATTATACAACTTGATAAATTTTTAAATGAAATTTATACCTTAGTTACAATCAGATTTTAAAAAAAGAACATTACCAACATCCAGAAGCCCACCATACCACCAAAAAGAATCATGATTCTGACTTCTATCATCATGGCTTAGTTTTAATCTTTTTGAACTTTATAAATTGAAAATATAATTTGTGTTTTACTCCTTTTGTTCAACATTATGTCTATGACATGCATCCATTCTATTGCATGTTCTAGTAGTTTTTTCACAATTTATTTTTCTGTTCTGTTATTGATAGATGTTTAAATTGCTTCTATTAAGGGAATATTACAAATTATGCAGCTGTGAATATTCTCATGCATGTTCACAGCTAACAAACAGTGGCATTTATCTTGGGTATGTAGCTGAGACAGGTCATAGGTATACAAATGTCCATTTTTAATAAATACTGTCAAAGAGTTTTTCAAAGTGAATTACCAATCTATATTCATCAGCAATGTGTGTTTCAGTCACTCTAATACTCTCTAGCACATGACATTGTTTTGTTTTGTTTTGTTTTTTGAGATGGGAGTCTTTACCACTCGCCCAGGCTGGAGTGCAGTGGCACGATCTTCGCTCACCTCCGCCTTCCGGGTTCAAGTGATTCTCCTGCCTCAGCCTCCTGAGTACCTGGGATTACAGGCGCCTGCCACCACGTCCAGCTAATTTTTGTATTTTTAGTAGAAATGGAGTTTCACCATGTTGACCAGGATGATCTCAAACTCCTGACCTCGTGATCCGCCCGCCTCGGCCTCCCAAAGTGCTGGTATTACAAGCGTGAGCCACCAAGCCTGGCCCAATATTGTTAAATAAAGTTTTGATTTAACTTTATTCATGCTTCTGGGTATGGTGTGATTGTCTTGATTATAAAAATTATTTCATAGTTTTATTTTGCATATCTTTTACATAGTTAACAAATAAGAAAATGCTTCATTTTTAAGTTTACAGCTTAATGAGTTTTCAAAAATGTAAACACCACAATAAAAATATAAGACATTTTCATCACCTGAAACTTCCCTCCATTCCCTGTGCAATTAACCTCTACCCTCTCACAGCCCCAGGCAACCACCAATCTGCTCTTGGTCACAATAGATCACTTTGGCCTATTCCATAATTTCATATATGTGGACTCATACTATAGGGACTCTTTGTGTTGGCCTTTTTTTTATTCTCCATATTTATTCATGTCATGTGTAACATTAGTATTTTTATTTTTATTACAAAGTAATGGTATATACATATTTGTATACCACCATTGGTATACCACCAATGTCAGCCTTTTTTTTCCCAATCATTTGTTGATGGAAATTAGTGTGGTTTACAATTTGGGTTATTATGAATAAAGTTACTATAAACATCCATGTGCAAGTCTTTATGAGGACATATTTTCCTTTCTCTCCACTCCACCTTGAAATTGAATTAGTGGGCTTCATGCTAAGTATACATTTAATTATATCAGAAAGTGCTGAACAGTTGGACAAATTTACACTTCTAAGCAATGCATGGAAGTTTCACTTTCTTCACATGCTTGTCAACATTCAGAATTGACTACTATTTCAATTTTAGCTATTCTAATGAATGTGTGGTGTTAATTGTATCTTTAAAAGGACAGATGTTTTAACTTTGATGACATTGAGTTTTTCTTCTTAAATTGGTACTTTATACATAGAAATATTTGTTTACCTATATATTACAAAGATATTCTTGTATGTTTTCTTCTAGATATGTATAGTTTTAGCTTTGACCTATAAGTCTAAGTCTATGATCTATTTTATGTTAAATATACTCTATGAGGGTCTGGTCAAGGTTCACTTTTTTTTCATATGTATATTCCAGAGTATGAGCACCATTTGTTGAAAAGATTATTTTTTCCTGTTGAATTATCTTGGTACTTAAAAAAAACCAATTGAATATATATGCGTGTGAATGTATTTCTGGACATTCTCTTCTGTCTTATTATTTGATATGTTGCTCCCTTACGGCAATATCACCCTATTAATTACTGATGTTTTATTAAAAGTTTAGAATACATGTAGTGTAAGTTCTCGAACTCTATACTCTCTTTAAAAATTATTTTATTTTTAAATGTAGCTGAGACAGGTCATAGGTATACAAATGTCCATTTTTAATAAATACTGTCAAAGAGTTTTTCAAAGTGAATTACCAATCTATATTCATCAGCAATGTGTGTTTCAGTCACTCTAATACTCTCTAGCACATGACATTGTTTTGTCATGCATGTCTAGATCCTTTAATTTTCCATATAAATGTTTAGAATCAGTTTATCAACACTTGAGGAAAAACAAGCCTGCTTGGATTTTGACTGGGATAACACTGAATGTATACATCAGTTTCAGGAGAACTGATCTGAACAATATTGAGTAATCCAATCCATAAATGAAGTATGTCAGTTTAATGTTTTAGTTCTTCATCTCTCATTAATATTTTCTAGTTATAATTGTACAGGTCTTTCATATATTTCATATATTTTGATTAATTTATCCCTAAATATTTCATGACTTTGATATTCTTAAAATTGGAATTGGGCTAGGCATGATGGCTCATGCCTGTAATCCCAGCACTTTCAGAAGCCAAGGCAGGCAGGTCACTTGAGGTCAGGAGTTTGAGACCAGCCTGGCCAACATGGTGAAATACCATCTTCACTAAAAATACAAAAAATTAGACAGGCACGGTAGTCCACACTTGTCATCCTTTGGGAGGCTGAGGCAGGAGGATCTCTTGAACCCAGGAGATGGAGGTTGCAGTGAGCCGAGATTGCGCCACTGCTCTCCAGCCTGGGTGACAAAGTGACACTGTCTCCAAAGAAAAAAAAAAGAAAGAAAACGAAATTAATAGTTAATAGAACTCATGAGAAAGAATATCTTTGACTTTTGTACTTAGTCTTCATTAGCAAGTTTATCATCAGCTGTAGATTTTTTGAAAGCACCCATTATCATATTAAGTAAATTCTCTATTATTCTTAGTTTGGCTGAGATATTTTATAATGAATGAGGATTGCATTTTGTCAAATGTTGTTTTTGCATATAAGGAATTAATCATTTCATTTAACTATTCCTTCTTTTATTGATATTAAGTTTTCTCCATTATAGTCTGTCTTTTTCCTTTTAATGTCTATAGGATTTGGAGTTACATCTTTTCAGAAAAAATTCCTAATATTGATTACTTGTGCCTCTCTTTTATTTCATGATCAACTTATGAAATAAGTATGATCAATAAAAGCATCTTTTGTCTTCATTAAATTCTCTATTGTTTTGTTTACATCCTTAATTTCAAATTTACCTGTTATCTCTGTTTTTATTTACTTTCAGTTTAGTATTTTCACTTTTAATTTTTAAAAATTTTCTTCCTTTTGAAAAAGTTTCTTAAGGTGGAAGATCACAGATTATGTGTGTATGTGTGTGTGTGTGTGTGTGTGTGTATATTTTCTACCTTAAGAAACCTTTAGACTGATTTTAGTTCTATCTTCACCTGAAGCTATGTATATACACATACACATATATGTCTACATGTATATATACACATGCACATATATAATATAAATATATATCTTTAGTAGTATCCCACAAATCCTGATATATTTCTCATTTTTATTAATTTCAAAAAATTGTTTCTCTTATTTCTTTTCCTTCCATCAATGCATTATTAAGAAATGAATTGACTAATTTCCATATATTTTTGGATTTTTCAGCTATTTTATTGCTATCAAATTCTAAGTCAGTTCTATTTTGGTCAATCTGTATGATGTCAATCTTTTAAAATTTATAGAAACTCATTGTCTATATTGGTGAAAATAACACATACATGTGAAAATAATGTGTATTTTGTTCTATTGGATAGAATGTTCTAGAAATGTCAATTATGCAAAGTTTTCTTTTTTGTTTTGTTTTGAGACAGAGTTTCACTCTGGTTACCCACACTGGAGTGCAGTGGCATGATATTGGCTCACTGCAACTTCCACCTCCCAGGTTCAAGAGATTCTCTTGCCTCAGCCTCCAGATTAGCTGGGATTACTGGCATGCACCACCACGCTTGGCTATTTTTTTTTTTTTTTTTTTTTTAGTAGAGAATGGGTCTTACCATGTTGGCCAGGCTGGTCTCGAACTCCTGACTTCAAGTGGTTCGCCTGCCTTGGCCCCCACCAAAGTGCAGGGTTTACAGGTGTGAGCCACTAGGCCTGGCCTAGGCACAGTTTTCTTTTCCTACTTTGTTAGAGATTCAAACATGTTTTCTTACACTTCTTGTAAGAATCATGTGGCATATGTCCTCTCTTTTATTAATGTGTTGAAAGATACTGATTGATATACAAATGCTGTTCTAGTGTTGCATTCTACAACTGTGCCTAATTTAATGATAATGTAACGGCTTTTAAATAGATTACTGCATTTGATTGTTTTATATCTTATCTAGGACATTTGCCTCTTATTTTCATGAAAGAAAGAATAGCCTTAAATTTTTTTGTCTTATAAAGTTGTTCTCATATATTTTGGTATCAAAGTAATTCTGCCTTCAGAAAACAATTTGGGACATAGTCTCTCTTTTTCTTTCCTCTGAAAAATGTTTTCATTAGACTGATTTTAGTTCTACCTTCACCTGAAGCTGTATGTGCCTGTAGTTTTTTTGTGTGACAAAGTTTTTAATTACAGAATCCATTTCTATACAAAGTGTTCCTACAAATAGATAAAGGGAGACGATTCAATTTTTACAAAATGGACAACATTTTTAAGCAGAAACTTGACAAAACATACTCAATCAAAAACTGGTCAAAGTGTCCAACTTCATTATTCATCTGGAAAATGATAATTAAACCCACAATGTAATGAATTACACACCACCAGAATGGCCAAAACAAAAATGACTGAAAATGTCTTCAAGTTATGAAGCAACTAGACACTCATAGAGTACAGATCACCAAAACGGATACCCTAAATCTTAATAAATACACAGAAGGCACACAACCACATTACTTATCTGGGATATTTTAAATTAAAAACACAATAAGATACCATTACATACCACATAGGAAAAGATTTAAAAAGGCAAACATAAAATATTGTTCATGATGTGGAGCAACAGAAGCACATATACAATCTGTGAGTATAAGTGAAATGATTCAATTGTCTGTGGCAAAAAGTCATGTTCCTTGTCTCATGCCTAGAAAATTAAGGACAGGGACACACATGAATAGCAAGCAGGTTTAGGAACAGAAAATTTAATAGTAAAAGAAGAATTGAGAAAGATAAAGCTTCCTCATGTTGACAAAGCAGGTCGCCCAAGAGAAGAAGATTTCTGGGTTTGGGGCAGAACCCAGTTGGTTTTGCAGAGAGGCTTGAGGAGGCAGTGATTGATTTTCATAGGGCCCAAGGGATTGGTTTGACCAGGTGTGCCACTTACATAGCCTGAGAAAAGACTGGGCCTCCCACCCTAATATTTTATTATGCAAATGTGGCTTCTACCTGGCTGTCACTATGAAACCTGCACACATGGTGACTAAGAAAGGGATCAAGACCCGCATAGCCAAGTCAATTCTAAGCAAAAAGAACACAGTGGCGGGCATCACACTACCGGATTTCAAACTATACTACAAGGCTACAGTAATCAAAACAGCATGGTACTGGTACCAAAACAGAGATATAGACCAATGGAACAAAACAGAGGCATCGGAGGCAACACAACATATCTACAACCATATAATCTTTGATAAACCTGACAAAAACAAGCAATGGGGAAAGGATTCCCCGTTTAATAAATGGTGTTGGGAAAACTGGCTAGCCATGTGCAGAAAGCAGAAACTGGACCCCTTCCTGACAACCTTACACTAAAATTAACTCCAGATGGATTAAAGACTTAAACATAAGACCTGGCACCATAAAAACCCTAGAAGAAAATCTAGGCAAAACCATCCAGGACATAGGAGTAGGCAAGGACTTCACGAACAAAACACCAAAAGCATTGGCAACAAAATCAAAAATAGACAAATGGGACCTAATCAAACTCCACAGCTTCTGCACAACAAAAGAAATAGTCACTAGAGTGAATCGGCAACCAACAGAATGGGAAAAAATTTTTGCAGTGTACCCATCTGACAAAGGGCTGATATCCAGAATTTACAAAGAACTCAAACAGATTTACAAGAAAAAAACAAGCCCATTCAAAAATGGGCAAAGGATATGAACAGACACTTGACAAAAGAAGACATATATGAGGCCAACAATCATATGAAAAAATGGTCATCATCACTGGTCATCAGAGAGATGCAAATCAAAACCACATTTAGATACTGTCTCACGCCAGTTAGAATGGCGATCATTAAAAAATCTGGAGACAACAGATGATGGAGAGGCTGTGGAGAAAAAGGAACACTTTTACACTGTTGGTGGGAGTGTAAATTAGTTCAACCCTTGTGGAAGACAGTGTGGTGATTCCTCAAGGCCTAAGAAATAGAAATTCCATTTGACCCAGCAATCCCATTACTGGGTATATAGCTAAAGGACTATAAATCATTCTACTATAAGGACACATGCACACGAATGTTCACTGCAGCACTGTTTACAATAGCAAAGACCTGGAACCAACCCAAATGCCCATTGATGATAGACTGGATTGGGAAAATGTGGCACATATACACCATGAAATATTATGCAGCAATCAGAAATGACGAGTTTGTGTCATTTGAAGGGACATGGATGAATCTGGAGAACATCATTCTCAGCAAACTGACACAAGAACAGAAAATGAAATACTGCATCTTCTCACTCATAGGCGGGTGATGAAAAATGAGAACACATGGACACAGGGAGCGGAGTACTAAACACTGGGGTCTATTGGGGGAAAAAGGGGAGGGCCAGTGGGGGGGGAGCTGGGGAGGGATAGCCTGGGAAGAAATGCCAAATGTGGGTGAAGGAAGCAAAACACACTGCCATGTGTGTACCTATGCAACTGTCTTGCATGTTCTGCACATATACCCCAAAACCTAAAATGCAATAAAAAATAAAAAAAAAAAGGGATCAGGAATGGCCATACTGGGTGGACCTGGCTTCTAGTAGAGCTGCCTGCATTTACATATGCAAGCTTCCAGCTTGCTTGCAGCTTGACTTTTCAGGCTGCTTTTTGTTAGAAAAGATGTGGTTTTGGGGTTGCTTTTTATTAAAGAAAAATTCCACTGACAACTCTTCTACCCTTGCTAATTGCCTAAAATAATTTCTTAATAACTCCTATATTATAAGCTCTTTGGAAAACTGGCCATTACCAATTATGGTAAAATATATTCCTATGCCATTATAATATACTCCAGTCCAACATATCACATTCCAGTTCTCCCCATGAGCACAAAGATACATGTGCAAGGTTTAGAACAACTTGTATCACTGTTTAGAACTCAAATTTTAATAAGTAGTAGAATAGAACAAGCTATAGCATATTTCATATTTATTCAATGGACAGAAGTAAAAATAAATAAAACATAAATCAGCTATGCTACATGATGAATCCTCTAACATAATGTTGAGTAAAATAAGTCTGTTACAAAAACTATACACTGTTTATGTAAATCATATTTCCTAACAAAGCATAAGTGTGTGATAACGTATACAGAAAAACAAGTACTAATACCATAAATACCAGCAACATTCTATTCCCACAAGTAGGGAGAGAGTTGTGTTCCATAAGGTGCTCCAGAAGACAGATGCCAATGTTCTATGTATTGACCTGAGCAGTGACAATGTATGTCATTTGCTTTATGATATTCATTAAACTGCATATTTTACATTTCTATATATTTTATGGTTTTCTGTTTTATAATAAAATGTTAAGCACTCAAAATTAATATTTGCAGCTATTTTTATACTCAAATCTCAAGTGTTTTATTATTTTAAAATTTTGTCCCATCTTTCAAACACTACGTCACCTCAATGCTAGCTAGGCTTTCTGCCTGAACATCCTGCCTCTAATCAGTTGAGTCCGCAGAAATGCAAAGTTATTTTCCTTTGCTTGCTCATGATTTTCTTTATTCCTTTTGGTGAAGGTCATGCTGGTAGACCTACTACAGACACTGGAGCCAACACATCACAGGTGGGTGCACAGCAACCTTCGCTTGTCAGATTAATTAGATCACTCTTCATTTCAGGCATTAGGAATTAACTTCTGAGCTGGATATAGTGTTCTTCAAACCTCGGAAATTGAGACAATTGACCACCTTTCGAATTCTCCGGCAGCTTCTCTACAGTTAGAAATTCACTGGCCGGGCGCGGTGGCTCATGCCTGTAATCCTAGCACTTTGGGAGGCCGAGGTGGGCGGATCACGAGATAAGAGATCGAGACCAACATGGTGAAACCCCGTCTCTACTAAAAAATACAAAAAACAGCTGGGCATGGTGTTGCACTCCTGTAGTCCCAGCTACTTGGGAGGCTGTGGCAGGAGAATTGCTTGAACCTGGGAGGCAGAGGTTGCAGTGAGCCGAGATCATGCCATTGCACTCCAGCCTGGCACCTGGCAACAGAGCAAGACTCTGTCTCAACAACAACAAAAAAAAGAAATTCATTATATGCTACTAAATGTACCTAGCTACACACACACACACACACTCTCACCCACACACACACACACACACACACACACACATGAAAGGGAGGGTGGACAGATCCCATTCCTTCTTGAAGGGGTCATCACGTCTCATAAAATTGTGGAGTCAAAGGCCCTACCCATGCACGTGAACTTCTCCAACCCAATTCTAGTCTAGCTGGATTTCCTATTTTTATTCTCTCATGCAGAAGTTTTAGCAGGAAAATTGACCTTACGTAATCTTCCCTTCACTACTTTATAGACCATTTCACTGGTTGCTTGGAAGGTAATTAATTAGATTTTGAAAGAGAAATGTAACAAAGTGCTTTAAATCCTCATCTCCTTGTAATTCAACACCATTCTGCATCCATTTTATTCCTTCTGGTTTTGATACCACTTAAAACCTAATGGTTTTTCTATCTATATCTCTAGTCAAGATCATTCTTCTAAGCTCCTGAAGAATTAAATATCAACAGAGAATGTCAATTTAACATATCTACCCTACTGACAGCACAAATTACCAAGAATAAGATTATGAATTTACTTTAATTAGACCTTTATCCCCATCATCCCACTTAATCTAAGATCAATTCATCCTAGTTTAGAAGGGACTCTAAGTTAATGTGGCAAATAGAGCTCTTTATTTTGCTATCCCTTCATTTAATATCTACCATTTCATTAAATGCACCAAGGTTTCTTTAATTTTGTAGGCCAAAGAGCTAGAAATTGTCTTTGCTTTTTGTGGTATGCAAAATTCAATTCAATCTATTACTCCTTCCCATTGTATTTCAAAATCTGCCATAAAAAACAGACTGGTTGGCTCGAACAACATAAATGTGTTTCCTCAGGATTCTAGAAGCTAGAAATGCAAGATCAAGGTGCCAACACGGATAGTTTCTTGTGAAGCCTCTCTTCCTTCCTTTTAGATGGCTGTCTTCTTGATTGTACTCATATGTCAGAGAGCTCTCGAGTGTCTCTTCTGTTTCTCTTTGCATAAATTGAAGGAGTGCATATGCAATATGTTTGATGGAAATTCGGCATAGGATGAGGTCTGTGTTTTTAGTGTATCCATCAACCAAATAACATGTGGGTGAAGGGGAGGAAGGCAGCAAAGCACACTGCCATGTGTGTACCTATGCAACTGTCTTTCATGTTCTGCACATGTACCCCAAAACCTAAAATGCAATAAAAAATAAATAAAAATAATAAGAAAAAAACATTTCTCATCAGCCACCTCACTCCCTTCCCCTCCACCCTTCTGAGCCTCTATTGTCTTCCATTCTACACTCTATGCAAATGTGTTCACATTATTTAGCTCCCATTTATAATCAGAACACACACTATTGTTTGTTTCTGAGTTGTTTCACTTAAGATAATAACCTCCAATCTCATCTATGTTGCTGCAAAAGACATTATTTCATTCTTTTGTATGGCTGAATAGTATTCCATTGTGTATATATGCCATATTTTCTTTATCCAATCATTTACTGATGGACACTTAGATTGATTCTACATATTTGCTATTGTGAATAGTGCTGCAATAAACATGTAAGTGCAGGTATCATTTTTATATGATGATTTATTTTCCTTTGACTAGACACCCACTAGTAAGATTGCTGGATCAAATGTCAGTTCTGTTTTTAGTTCTTTGAGAAATCTCCATGCTGTTTTCCATAGAGGTTGTACTAGTCCTCTAAAGCACAAGCAACAATAACTAATATAGACAATGAAACAATTAAACTAAAAAGCTTCTGACCAAGTGTTACAGCTCTTTTAGAATTTGTCTAGCAGGCTTTCCGGTTTTTGCCAGAAAGCCCTTTATTATAAAAAAAATAAAAATTAAAAAGAATTTTAAAAAGCTGTACAGCAAAGGAAATAGTCAGCAGGGTGATCAGAAAACTTGAAAAATAGGGAAAAATATTTGCAACCTATGCATCTGACAGGGGACTGAATATCAAGAATTTACAAGGAACTCAAGCAACTCAGTAACAACAACAAAAAACAAATATTCTCATTAAAAAGTGGGGAATGACATGAATATACATTTTTCAAAAGAAGACATATGTCCAATAAGCATACAAAAAAATTCTCAACATCACTAATCATCAGAGAAAGGCAAATTGAAACCACAATGAAATATGTTATAACAGTCAGAATGGCTACTATTAAAAAAACAGAAAACTACAGATGTTGGCAAGGATACAGAGAAGGAGGAATTCTTCCACACTAGTGTCTCTTCTTAGAAGGGTGCCATTCCTATAGTAAGAGCCCCATACTCATAACCTCAACCAAATTTATTTATCTGCCAAAGTCCCCATCTCCAAATAGTATCACATCAGAGGTTAGGCTTCAACAAGTGAATTTTGGAAAGACATAATTCAGCCCATAACAAAGATTAATACAAATATAAATATAGCTTTTGATGCGAAAAATTTATATTAATTATTTATACATGTTAGCAAATGACCACAAAAAGAGTCAGGCTAGAGGTTGTTAGAGCAGAAGAGTAAATATCTCATTGACAGTTTTGAACACAAACTTTTCATGCTTGGCAAAAATCTCACTCCAAGAGAGCAGTATTGCTTGCAATTAAATGTTGCCTTTGGCTTGTCTCAGGTAGAGACAACTGTGTACCTTTTGCTGGCTGCATGCTACATTTTCTCCTGCTTTATATGACCTAAAAAATACATTATTTTAATACCTAAAAACACATTATTTTAATACAATAAAAACACATTAAATGTGTTTAATACACATTATTTTTAATACAGTATATCTAAAAATACATTACTTTAATATATTATTTTAATAACACATATTTTTATTATATTTTTGTTTTGTTTTTTAGAGATGGGATATTGCTACATTGCCCAGGCTGAAGTGCAGTGGCTATTCACAGGTGCAATCATAGCAGACTACAGCATCAAACTACTGAGCTCAAGCAATCCTTCTGACTTAGCCAAAATAGCTGAAACTACAGGCGTGCACCACTGCATCTGGTTGACTGTTTAAAAGCATCCTTTTGTGTATCACATCCATGATTTTTGTGACAACCATATGGCCTCTACATATTGTGTCTGTATAGAAACCAAAATTCTTTATATATTCTTTATTTATTTTAGTAAGAACACTTTACATGAGATTTATCTTTTTAACAGATTGTTAAGTGTACAATACAGTATTGATAACTGCAAACACAATGCTATACAGCAGATCTCTAGAAGTTATTTATGTGATGTAACTGAAACTTTATACCTATTGAATAGCAACTCCCCATTTTCCTCTCCTTTCAGCCCTGGCCCCAAAATTCTACTTCTTGCTTCCAAGAGTTTGACTATTTTAGATATCTCATAAAAGTTAAATAATGCAGTATTTGTCTTCCTGTGAATGGCTTATTTTACTTACAATAATGTCATTTCTCCAAAGAAGACATACGCATGGTCAACAGGCAGATGAAAAGATGCTTGGTGTTACTAATTATTGGGAAATTTAAATCAAAGCCCCTATGAGATTCTCTTCACCCCTCTAAGGATGTCTATTATTGAAAAAAAAAAAAACACAAAAGACAGCAAGTGTTGATGAAGTTGTGGAGACTGGAGCTTTTGTACACTGTTGGTGGGAATGCAAAATGGTACAGCCATTATATGTATAAAGGTTCTGCAAAAAATTAAAATTAGAGCTAACATGATCCAGCAACTCCACTTCTTCATCCAAAAGAATTAAAATCAGGATCTCAAAGAGATATCAACACTCCCACATTCATTGCAGCATTATTCACAATCGTCAAAATGTGGAAACAACTTAAATGTCCATTAATAGATAAATGGATTAATAAAATGTGTATACATGCAATGGAATACTATTTGGCCTTAAAAAGAAGGAAATACTACAATATGTGACAACATAACTGATTCTAAATGAAAAAGGCATTCTTTTATAAAATATGTAAATTTTAATACATTATTTCTCCAATCAATATCATCCAAAAGTTTCTCATCAAATTTTTATTAAAATTTCAATTCTTAAGCACAGCCCACCAAGGCCGACATAATTTGGACTTTCACCAATCTAAAATGTAATTTTTTAGTAATCGTCCCTTGATCAGTACCAGTTCCAGTTTTATTCTTTTCTTCAACACAATAAAACTGTTAACCCTCCAGGAACTCTATTTGTTTTTTTTCCTAATCCTCAAATGCTCTTCCAAGTCCTCACTTGACTAGCTCCTCATTTATGTAAGGTGATCCTCTGTCTTTATCAACTCTAAGAGACCATTCCTAACCAAATTAAACAGCCCACTGCACCCTATTTCTTCCCCGTCACACAACATAACATTTAAAAATTATTGCAAGAATGAAACTCAGAAAGATCTGAAGCTTAATCTTACCAGGACATATTTATTTGGTAAATTAACTCTCCACCTCATAAGCACAGGATTCATGGCTACCATTTATTTGCTTACTTCCCATCTTTCCTACTAGAATGGAAACTCCACAGGGAATATATTTTTTCCTCAGTTTTCAGTTGTCATAAAGATTTTCAGCATAAGTGGATGTCTGCTAAGTATTTACCGAATAAAAGAACACCTGAAACTGATGAAAAATCTACTCTTTTCCTTTTATTTCACATTTTGATGAATGGTACCTTCACCAACCCAGGCAGTCACTCAAAAACTTTGGGTCATCCTTTATTCTTTCTTTTCCCTTTCCTACTACAGCTAATCAGACCTCTCATGTTATTAATTCTACCTCACTAACATAAGTTTGCTTTTTCTTTCCATTACGATTTCACTAAAATTTTATGTAGAACATGAAGGATAGGTGTGGGATTTTTTGTACAAGAACAACTTATATGGATACAATGAATATTTTCTTGCTGAATAAAATGATTGAAGGAAATAAATATGGTTTCTTATTTTTGAAACAAATGTTATATTTTATTAACTAAACTAAAGGCTTCAGACTTCAAAGATAGAAAGTTCTATTTAATGGAATCTTCAATTTAATGGAATAATCTGGGACCCATCTCATTCCATTATAATAAAAGTTTTTAAATGAAAGTTAAATTTTCTTCAGTATACATATATGCGTGTGTGTGTGTGTGTGTATCTCAAATAAAGGTTAAAACAAAAGGAGATAAAATATTATTTTCATACATTGTGAATTAGGACACCAGAGTTGTATTTAAGGTGACATAAAATTATTTACTATCAAGTTTTTTTCAAAATATGTAACACTGAGTAAATAAAAGAGAAATCTGCTTTACTAGACATTATTTTTCAAGTAGAAACAAAGGATAAAATACTATAGAGACATTTGGTAGATTATTTGTTCAACAGATTTCTTGAGGTATAATTGATACACAAAGAAGTACACATACTTGTAAGGCCAGTTGCCTTGCTGGGAGTCAAACGGACAAATTCCTCACTCTCCACGCCTGATAACTGCGTCATCACCCAAGTTCATTATCTGGCTTCCCCACAAAGCTTCCCCGCACCCGCCTCCGCATACCATGCCCAAGCCCACACTCAGCACTAAATTATGCATCCAACCTCCAGCCCGCTGTTAAAAAACACTGCAGAGAAATTTTTTTTAAAAGAAGCTCCACCGTTCCCTGTCCAGCAACAGCCTGCCCCGTATGCCCCGGCAGGTCCGCGTACCCAAGGTCCTTCCCGCCTACCAATGGCAGCTAGTTTCATGTACTTCCTGCTCCTCAACAGCCAATAGAAATGCCTTCTCTTTGTTTCCCCAGTAGTCAATCAAGGCCCACTTACCCAAGGTCCCGCCTACCAATGGCAGCTAGTCTCATGTACTTCCTACTTTAACTCCATGTACTTCCTGCTCCTCAACAGCCAATAGAAATGCCTTCTCTTTGTTTCCCCAGTAGTCAATCAAGGCCTATTTACCCAAAGTCCTGCCCACCTACCAATGGCAGCTAGTTTCATGTACTTCCTACTTTAACTCCATGTACTTCCTGCTCCTCAACAGCCAATAGAAATGCCTTCTCTTAGTTTCCCCAGTAACCAATCAATTGCCTGCACTCCCCATAAAACCCCACGCCCTGAACAGCTGGGTGTGACTTCTCTGGCCCCTCTTGGACCACTGAAGGTTGCCCGGGAGCTGAATAAATTGGCTTCTCACTTTTTTAAATACCTGCCTCAGTTTCCTTATTTTACCTTGGCAATAAATCTTACAATACTTAATGTGTACAATTTAAAGAATTTAGACATATGCAAACACCCATGTTATTATCATCACAATCAAGATGAAAAAAAGGCTGGACATGGTCACTCATTCCTGTAATCATAGCACTTTGGGAAGCTGAGGTGGGTAGATCACCTGAGGTCAGGAGTTTGAGACAAGCCTGGCCAACATGGTGAAACATTGTCTCTACTAAAAATACAAAAATTAGCCAGGCATCATGGCACATGCCTATAATGCCAGCTACTTGCAAGGCTGAAGTAGGAGAATTGCTTGAACCCAGGAGGCGGAGGTTGCAGTGAGCCAAGATCACGCCACTGCACTTGAGCCTGGGAGACAGAGCAAGACTCTGTCTCAAAATAAAAAAATGAAAGACATAACCAATACCTCCCAAAGTTTCCTTGCATCCCTTTGTTCTTACTTTTGTTTAATAAATGGCATAGAATTTAGTGATTTTTAAATTCAGGGTAGCACATTTCATGTGAGGTTGAGATTGTTAGAGAAAAACGTTGCAAATGAGGAAGGATTTAAACAAGGCTTTTAAATGGAACTTACAATTTGAAAAATGAGAAGAAAAATAACACACATTCAATGAAAGAATATAGGCATATGGGTGGAGATGGGAATGAGGAACTACATATTTAAAGGAAGTGAAAAGAACAATTTTATCAAGGTAGGTGGATAGCGATTGACAAAGTGATCAAACTCAGTAAAGGACAGATTGTGAGGGATTCTGAATGCCCAGATAATGAATCAGAAATTCTATTCTATCAGCAAAGGAGAGTGAATGAACACGTGTAATTATCCACCTAGAAAAATATGTTAGGAAGATAATGAGACTACAGTGTTTATTATAGAACAGAGATTAAAGGAAAACAGCAGATTAAGTAGTTAACTCTTATAGCTCAAGAGAGCTCTAACTGTATGTTGCGAGGATGAATGGCACATACCTTTCTTAAGGAAAAATGTTCCACAAAGAAAAGATATGCAAAAATATATAACAAGTATAAGATAATAACTATTCCTTTTTCTATTCACCTAAATTCCTGATTAATGGATGGCTCTACTTCATGCAGTGATTCAGGGGCCAGGCTCCTTCCTATCTTGTGGCTCCTGTATCTGCATACATTAACCCAGTAGAAGAGAACGGATAAGATGGGGAAGCCACAGCCACTTTAAAAGCTATCATCCGGCTGGGCAGGGTGGCTCAGACCTATAACCCCAGCACTTTGGGAGGCCTGTGGATCACAAGGTCAAGAGATCCAGACCATCCTGGTCAACATGGTGAAACCCCATCTCTACTAAAAATACAAAAATTAGCTGGGCATGGTGGCACGCGCCTGTAGTTCCAGCTACTCGGGAGGCTGAGGCAGGAGAATTGCTTAAACCCAGGAGGCGGAGGTTGTGGTGAGCCAAGATTGTGCCACTACACTCCAGCCTGGGTAACAAGAGTGAAACTCCGTCTCAAAAAAAAAAAAAAAAAAAAGCTATCATCCAGAAATGGCCCACATTCGTTGGCTGGAACTCAGTCTTACAGCTAACTTCAAGGTCTGCTCCAAAATATGATTTACTTTTGTACCCTAGAATAAAATAGATGACTTAGCTTTATGAATATTTAGAAGGCATTGCCATGGTTGCCTCCTTTTGTTTTCCCTTTGAAATGCTATTATTGTAACTCTCAATCCCAAGAAAGAGAAAAATTCCAAACTAGACATGTCATGCCTATCAAAATCAAGGTATGAAGGATACATCACAGCATTTTTCAGATGTGGATGTGATTCCCTGTGGTCTGGACAAATAGAAAATTAACATGTCAGATATATTTCACTATCTTCAAATTCTATATACAATAGCAGGTAGGTAGTGAGAGGAAAGGACAAAAAAAATTTACATTGGGAAAATGGAAGCATGGGAAATACACAAAGTCATTAGTTGAAACCAACCCAATGGTTCCATAAACATTTCTTTATTTATCTTTTGGATAAAGAAAGAAATTGATCTTTCCAGTCTTTTTTTTTTTTTTTTCTTTTTTTTTTTTTTTTTGAGACAGAGTTTCACTCTTGTTACCCAGGCTGGAGTGCAATGGTGCGATCTCGGCTCACCGCAACCTCCGCCTCCTGGGTTCAAGCAATTCTCCTGCCTCAGCCTTCCAAGTAGCTGGGACTACTGGCATGCGCCACCATGCCCGGCTAATTTTTTTGTATTTTTAGTAGAGATGGGGTTTCACCTTGTTGACCAGGATGGTCTCGATCTCTTGACCTCGTGATCCACCCGCCTCGGCCTCCCAAAGTGCTGGGATTATAGGCGTGAGCCACCACGCCCGGCCCTCTTTCCAGTCTTAAAGCTTGAAAGTTACATTTGTTTTATCTGAGTTCCTTCCTCAGGTAAAAAAAGGCTTTATTCCCCAAGCCTTTCAAAAAGAATCAAGGAACTGAAACTCACCAGATTACCACATACAAACAATGAGATGCCAGACCCCTCATTTTGTTTTCTTACCCCTTCTGAGTTCCTGTTTTCCAACACATTATTACATTTATTCCCTGCTATATAAACTGCTAACTTTTGTCAATAAGGGAGATGGATTTGAAACTGATCTCCCATCTCATTGACTGCAGCACCTGATTAAAGCCTTTTTCCCAAATACTCATCATCTCAGTCATTGGTTTTCTGTGTGGCAAGTAGCAGGACCCAAACTGCACCACTGGTGTTTCCATAACATGGTGCATACCAAGATGACAACATATGAGATCGGTATTATAAAAAAAATCCCTGACATGGGAAAGTTTGAATGGATTCTGAGTCTGATTTCTTTAAGGAAATATTTACTTTTAGCTTTCATGGCCATAATTTAAATGGGCTTTGGAAAGTTTACCCTCCTTGAGTGATGCAGTTGTGGAGGCCACTTCAGTGGCCCTCATTTTGTTTTCTTACCCCTTCCAAGTTCCTGTTTTCCAACACATTATTACATTTGTCCCCTACTATATAAACTGCTAACTTTAGTCAGTAAGGGAGATGGACTTGAAACTGATCTCCCATCTCATTGAAAATTAGCCGGGCATGGTGGCATGCATGTGCAATCCCAGCTACTCAGGAGACTGAGGCAAGAACATTGCTTGAGCCCATAAGTTCAAGGTTACAGTGATCTATGATTGCACCATTGCACTCCAGACTGGGCAACAGCAAAACCTTGTCTACAAGTTTATACTGTAGTGTAATGTTTGGTATATTTGTCAATTATGTGTCCCAGAAATTGGGTAGAATTCTAATTTGCCTCATATGT
This sequence comes from Callithrix jacchus, assembly GCF_049354715.1. Classification (NCBI taxonomy): domain Eukaryota; kingdom Metazoa; phylum Chordata; class Mammalia; order Primates; family Cebidae; genus Callithrix; species Callithrix jacchus. The sequence continues at coordinate 27,955,245 of NC_133524.1, forward strand.
AAAAAAACAAACAAACAAAGGTTTTTCATCTCTGTACTGTGTGTATTTTATTCTATTTCTGCTTGAAAATTGATGCTTGAATAGACTAATGTTCTTATTTTCTAATACTGTGTTAAGAACAGCAAACAGGTATGTGTATACCTATGTAACAAACCTGCACTTTCTGCACATGTACCTCAGAACTTAAAGTATAATAAATAAATTAAGAAGAACAGCAAACAACAGAAAACACACTCTAATGCTCTGGCTATTTCCAACAAAACCCTTTCCAGACTCTGCAGACAAGTGTTCTAAATTTACTTATACAAGTTGCAAATTTTATATCTGGATTTTTTTAATGAAGCATATTTAAAGTGTATGTATAGGACTTAAGTGATTAGATGATATGAAATATTAAATCATTCTAAATCTGAGGTTCTTGGAAAGAAGCTCTACATGGCTCTAAAGATAAACGTGAAACTCCTGAGATTGGGGAGGAGAAAAGCTTCGTTCCTTTACTCTAGTAGATTTGTGAATGAAAGAGATTTCAATATTAAATGGGAGAAACCATATGCATAACCAAAAAAATTTCTCAGGATCACATGTGCCTCGTTTTGTCTTCCAGCCAAAGAAAGTGTTTGACCCACTATTTCTTTTTTTAAGAGCTGAAAATCTTCAGTAAAGCACAAAGATCAATTCTAGAAAGAGTAAAGTCCAAATGAACAATACAATACAGACCAGAAGCAGGTGCATGTAAAAATAAAATGCAGTTTCATAACTGAATGAAAATTATATACTTTAGAACCATGATGACAACTCTATTTTGCAGCCATAATTGTTAGTACTGTAAGAGCAGAGGTAATCTTTATTCCGCATGTTCTTTCTGAGTTTGCACATATATGTGTGCATGCATGAGGAGGAAAGAGGTTATCAGAACTTTATACTTTTTAAAATATTAATTACAATTGCCTATTTACCCTTTATATATTTACTGTATATTCATATTTATATACTTATAGTACACAATATTACAAACACACACACACACACCCATATATATTTAAATGTTATTACCTAGGAATAAAATTTTGATTCTATTTCCAAGGAAGACTATATCAAATCTGTAAAATGTGAGGAAAAATTGGATTATTTAGAATTAATAAAAATTTGTGTTATTTAGTTCAAAATCTTAGCTCTCATTTTCTCCTATGAATAATGTTCATTTAATGAAAGATTTACCAAAAAATAGTTATGTTAATACATAGAAGTCCCACATAGGTTTCTGTGGAAAAGCGATAATTATATAATTTAAATGAGTAATAGTTCAGGGGTTTTATATTTTCTACTTGATAAATAAAATTAAATTCTTCCATATAAAGTATAATATTATTTTTGTTGCTCAAAACAAAATGCTTAAACCCATAAATTTCTACTTATATGTACTGATTTTTTTAACCAGTCATTTATTTGGTTATACACACACATCATATATATACATATACATATGCAGACATATAACTAAATATATTCAAGGCAAATTTTAGTCTTAAAAATTGTTTAATATATCTTTAATTTCTTCTACTTTACATGGCCAAGGCATTGATAAAACGTCAGGGCCACAACTCTTTTTATCCTTTTAGGCTTTTGTTTGTGTTTCTCTACAATTAAAATTATATTAGGCTTTACAATCATATTTTCATCCATTTAGAATTAAAAACAAAGAGATATTACTTGTAGATGTCCTAATTATTTAACAGAATTATCTAGTGGAGACCTTTTGTTATTTTGTTTTGTTCATATTAGTTTTTATTTATTTGTTTATTTTTGAGACAGAGTCTTGTTTCTCAGGCTGTATTGCAGTGGTGGGATCTCGGCTCACTGCAGCCTCTACCTCCTGGGTTCAAATGATTCTCCTGCCTCGCCTCCTGAGTATTTGGGATTACAGGCACCTGCCACCACACCTGGCTAATTTTTTTGTATTTTTAGTACAGACTGGGTTTTACCATGTTGGCCAGGCTGGTACTCAACTCCTGACCTCAAGTGTTTCACCCACCTCAGCCTCCCAAAGTACTGGGATTACAGGTGTGAGCCACCAGGCCCGGCCTTATTTTGTTCATTTTGTCAAGTGCTTGGATTCACCCTTTTGTATTTTAAAAAGACAAAAGTCTCTATCTGTTTTAATTGATATTTCTAAACAAATCTACTTGGATTTAGCAATGATATTTTACTGACAGATAATATTTATTCAACCATCTTATATTTAATGGCTCTAGTATAAAAGATATCATGACAGTCAATATTTTTTAAAGCAAAATTTAAAAACTGTTTACTTATCAAACTTTTAAGGAGTAACTTAAAAGATACGCATGGCAATTCAAAAGAAAAATTAAGAACAGAAGCAATTACCCTGTTCCACTTGTGCAAAATAATTTTTTCCTATAACTCACGTCTCATACAGGAGTTATTTATGATAAGGATACTACAAATAGCTGTCTTATTTTTGTGTGTGTTTACTCTCTTCTCTCTGACTGAAATAAGAAGGTGCATATCAAATACTTTTCAGAATAGAGGCTTCTGAATATTTTCATTATATTTCTCAAGAAACGTGAGTCACACATTATCAGCTCCAAAAGGGACACCTCAAAATCTTGATAATATATAAACAGGTTAATAAAATAAACTATCAAGAATGAAAATATGAAAATACAATCTTTTTTTTGGAAAGGCAATGTTTTAAAGATCACTTTCCTGATAGAATTTTGAAAAAACTTGACATTGAATGCACAGCTATGCAAACATTGGCTTGCACAACGGGCATATGTGACATGTTCTTTTATAATTTAAGTTAATAATTTAAAAATTGAATCTTTAGAATATAGTACAGTATTTCTTAACTATGAGATTACCCTTTTAAAATCCATAAAGCTATTTTTGTGGAGATAAAATTAATGTGAAATCGGAATAGTCAAGTTCACTTATTAAATAAATTTCCAAAACGTGTCTTTTTATCTATCAGGTAACTTTTAACAAATAAATTTAAATTTGAAGAAATCTTAAAATATCTACTTTCCACTCTTCATTTTAGAAACAAAAAGTGACCTATACAGGATAGGTCACTTGCTATCCCAATGAAGATTTACATTGTAAGAAACACTGTCAAACTATCAATCAGAAACAGAAAAATAACCGTTGGAAAAACATCAGAAAACTCACAAAGCTGAGAAGAAGGTCAAAGAATCAGATTGATGAAATAACACATATGTAGTATAAGATATGCAGTTGGGTATTTAGCCAAACTTAGGACACATGAAAAGTCTGATTAGGATGTCTCTGCTAGCATCACTGTTACTGCATAAACAGTGTCCTTTTTGTTATGCCTTCAAGTTTCAGAATGTCAGCTCACAACAGCCTAATTGTCAGGCCTAAGTCATGTGCTTGTCTCATGGCTCTTTCAAGGAAAAAAAAATCCACCATGATGGCTTTTGTAGTAGAAAACAGGGCCCTAAGCCTACCCTGTTCTTTAAAAAAAAAAAAAAAAAAGCTGTTCAGATGTTAAATGACAGAAATAATATGTGCCTACTACAGAATTGCCAACATCCAAATTCATGCTTCTTCCTTATTTAAATTTCCAAGTCAATAGGCCATGTTTGGTTAACTAAACAGTAACAAGTCACAATCTCTAGGTGATGCCTCAGTATTAGTAATAATCTTGTATCAGTATTCTAAAGTGCACCATTATGCATTCCACTTATAGTAGGAAGGATGGAAGAACAGAAAATGATAAAGGGCTGTTATTTAATATCTGTCTATCTATATGTGACACAGTAAACAAAGTAGAAAATATGAGTAAGAGGGTGCATTCTCTATCTTTCTCATTGTTCTCCAGATTGTAGGTATTTGCAATGTTTCTCTTTACCCATTGTATGTTCCCATTTCTTCAGCCACCTCCTGAGCTGATTAAGAGTTAATTAGGTCCATGTGATAGGGACAGGAGGCAGGGAAATTGTGGGCAGAAGAGGGTAGATCCCTGGTGAAAGCCCCATCCTCAAGCCAAAAAGCCTGACACCATGGCTCAAAGTGAAAAATGTACCTCCCTGTTTTTCCCCCTCGAATGTTGCCTTTTCCAAAACTACCCATGGCCTGTCCCCGCCCCCACCCTGCATCATGTGTCCATAAAAACTCCAAGTTCTGCTGGCAGAGAGAAGCAACACCTGGATGTCAGAGACTGTGGTTGGACATCAGAGAGAAGCAGCTTGACTTCATAGGGACAGCTTGATGGTGTATCTTTGGAGATATTGGAGCACTCCTGACTAAATAACTGATTTTGGCAAATCAGAAACAAGGATGGCTGGACTGCAGGGGAAGATTACCTTAGGGGTCCCTTCCCCTTTCCAACTCCGCTTCTCACTGACAGCCACTTTCAAAAGCAATAAAATCCCCCATGTTTAACAACTTTAATTCACTTGTGTAACCTCATTCCTCCTGGATGCTGGTCAAGAACTCAGATGCCACAAGTACAGGTGCAAACGGCTGTCACAATGACCCTCCAATGAGCTGTTAACACTTAAGCTGCCCATGGACAGCAAAGCTAAAAGGGCACTGTAACACTTCCTCTGGGGTTTCAGGGGTTGTGGACACCCTCCCCTAGATGCTGCTGCAGAGTTGGTACAGAGTTTGCTCTTGCCAGTGCCCAAAAGCACTTGCCCTGGCTCCAGTACCCCCTCACCTGTGCTCCCCCTACAACGAAGGGTAGGTAGACGGGTAAACCGGCAAGTTAGTGGAGTTCATCCCTGCTGGTGCCCATGCACTCCAGTTCCCATCCACGAAGGGAACAGGGAAATATCCTGCTTCTCATGTACATATTTATTTCTGAGTGGTATAAGCTTTCAATGCTTTTTTTTTTTTTCATATAGTTGCAGGAGTTTTCCATTATCCATTATCTCCAGACAGTGTAGTATGAGGAATTACTTGAGGAAATCAACCAAGTTTCATACACACTGTTTATGTCTCTGTTATATACACCAGTTATATTTCTTCTTTATAGTTTGGATCAGTTACTTCAACTAACACCTTAACTTTTCTCCCTGTCCATCTTTGGGTTTCTTTTTTCATTTTTTCTCTTTTCTCTCCCTTTTTATTTATTCTATTATTGTGCCTGATTACCAAATGATATTAAAAGGCTGAAATTGTCAGATGTCAATCATTTACAACTTACAAGGAATATTATTATATTCCACAGTGGAAACATTCATTATAGGATTCTCAAATGAGAGCCCAGACATATGAAGATCTAAAGTAAAACTGAGTATGTCATTGGTTTTAATCTGAAAACCACAATTTCCTGCTGTTTAATACTTATCTCATAAATGCTGGCTAGAAACAATCATATATTATGCACTGATTTAGTTCTTATCCAGCATTCTGTAAGACAATGCAGTAGTATCTCTTTTAAGTCCCTTATCACCAAACACCTCTGCTATAAATTGCTGTTTATACTTACCTCCGGCCATCTTTTCTTACAAGCAAAGTGAACTACTAAATAGGCCATTTGGAATTTTGTCCACTGGCAAGATTTCAACTTTTGATAGCATCCCTCTGGGCCATCTCTATCTAACATAACATGATCATCAACCTTTGACATAGGTCAGCAAATGATGCAGAACCATATATAATCTAAGCTCAAATATTTTCTTCAATTCATTGGTTATAGAAAATGCCACATAAAACTAGAAACATAGGTTAAGGAGGGATGCCAGTGAGGCAGGAGTAAGCATTCCCAGAGTTTGAATCATCCTGCTCATTTTACTAGATATTGGAGCACTCCTGACTAAATAACTGATTTTGGCAAACCGGAAACAAATATTTAGTTTATATTTGGTAGTACCATTTACATCATTTACGTGGTCATCCACTGTTCCACTGTCAGGGGAACAAAATCCTCCATGGTTTCATATAGAAAGACTGAACCGTCTTCATGACTATGTGTGTTTATGTATACACTATATATTCATATATGTATATATGTGTGTGTATATATATATATATATATATATATATATATATGCCTTTCTAGAAAAGCCTATGATTTTCTTATGAAGCCTTGCCATAGTTTCCATACCTCTAACATGGTTATTTTAGGTAATATTGAATCTGCTCGGATATAATGCCCAAATGAAAGGTCTTGCTTGTAGTGCACCTGCTTAGATAGATTTTCTGGATTTAACTCAAAGCATCGTTTCTATTAACTCAGCATCAATCAAATAGTACCCTCAAATGTTGTTGAATTCAAAATCAAAGAATTCCTGAGTATTATTGTGTTTTCTCCTTAGCATTAGAAGGTGTAATCTGTGTTCTACTTTGGAGGGAATATTTTAAGTTGGTCCAGACAACTGGACTCAGAAGAGTTAGGATGATTTTTCATTGGGTTTAATCTCTCTGTCTCTCACCCTGGCTAGCATGTGCCTTACAAAGGTACATGCGATTTCTAACTCTTTCAGTTCTATAAGTATGATGTCATAATGTAGCTGAACTGTGTGATAATGAAATGTTCAAGATTAAATTCATGTTTAGATTCTATAGCCATAATGCAAGATGTCTATCCTTTGTAGGTGATGACAAACAGTCTCTTATTTTTTGTTTTTGCTTTTTCAGCTCATTTTGTTTGTTTGTTTTTAAATCAATAACTGTGACAAGATGTCAGGAACTACAGATTTACCCCAGTAAGGAAACCCCATGTGGAGGTGACAGAGGCAGGAGGCAGAGAAACTCTAGGCAGACGGGGTAGGTCCCTAGTGAAGCCCTACCTTCAAGCCGAAAAGTCTGAAACCCATGGCCCAAAGTGAGAACTATTACCCGTTTGCCCACTCTCTTCTGATTAGTACTTTACGAGTAATGTCTTTTTGCCAATTGAATGCTACCTTTTCCAAAACTACCTGTGGCCCACCCCATCCCCCACCCTGTGCCTATAAAGACCTCAGATTCATCTGGTAGAGAGGAGAAGTGGCTGGATGTTGGGGAGATGTGAGCTGACTTCAGAGGTGACGGCTGGGCATCAGAGAGAGGCAACTTGACTTTGGAAGAGAGAGAGACAGAAAGATGACTTGACTTCAGGAGAGAGCCACTTGCCCTTCCCATCCCCTTTCCAGCTAACCTCTCCAATGACACCCACTTTCATCCCTCAATAAAATTCTCCACATTCCCTATCCTTCAATTTGTCCATGTGTCCTCATTGATGCCCTTCTTGGGCACCACACAAGAATTTGGGGCTAACCAAATGCAGGTATCCAAAAAGGCTGTCACACTGGCCCTTTACACTCACTGGCAGAGGGCAGGTGCCCCAAAGGCAGAGGCAAAGGACCCATTGAGCTGATAGCACACTGCTGTCCACAGACGGAAGAGCTAAGACAGCACTGTAACATGCCCTCTTGGGCCTTGGGGTTGCAGCCACCCCCACCTGGACTCTGCCACAGGACCTGCATGGACTTTGGTCCTGCTGGTGCCAAAGCAGTCAGCAGTTCCTGCACTTACTTGCCTATGTGCTTCCTCCTATGAGGGTAGGATGCAGTGGACACAAATAAACAGTTTGCTTCTGTTGGCATTGAAGTGGCTAACTGGCTACCTTACTCACTTGCCTACATGCTCCCTCCTGTGAAGGGTTGACCCCTGTCACAGGTCCAATGAAGGGGCCAAGAAAATACCCTGCATCAGAATAGCCACTTATTAAGTACATTTATGATAATCTATCATCATTTTCTGATAGACATCTACCTTCTTCATTAGTTAATCTGAGTTCAAGAATGGAGGTATGATAGGCATCTCAGTTTCTGATTTTTTTTTCAATTATTTGACTTAATTTCCTTGATTCTTCTAAGCATGCTGGATTCCCTTTTGGTTAATTGCCAGAGTTTATGAAGATGATTTCAGAAACAAAGACTTTCTCCAATGCAATAGAAAAGCCAATATTCCAAAAGTCCAAGAACTAACAGGGGATTCTGCTATTTACTGAACCTATTTATAATACAGACAATCAACTAGTGTCGAAATGAATGTAGAATGGGTTTTGAAGTCACTGTGGTTCTATCATGAGGCTCATTTAGAAAACAATTCAAGTTATAACAGGACCCTTATAACCTGCACTGTCACTGGCAAAGTGAATTGCTGTTTTCAGTCTACGTAGGTTGGCATTAGTTCAAAGTTGGTTCAAAAGAGTCCCTTAAAATCCTGACATTTTTATTTCTCATGTATAAATTTACCCTGGTAAAGGACCATAAGTCCTAAAGTGGAAGGCTAGGAGAAACTGGCAAAGTATCTGTGATATTATAATGTACTTCTTCAAGAGGGGGTAGGCGGATCACACATGTTTAAAGTATTACAGCATTTCTATAATCTGAAATACTTGGATTTATGAATTAGTGTCATCTCAACTTCATTTATTGTGGCTGATCATAGAATTTAGGTCTTCATGGAGTGCCTACATCTGAGCTACCAGAGAGCAAGGTATAAAGAACACCTTGATCCTGTCTTATTTCTTTGTAAAGGAACTTTCCTACAGCCATGCAATTCATTAAAAATTGGGTCTAGTTGGTTCAGCAATGTTCAGATGACCTAAAACACCTGGAAGTGTGCTTGTGAGCTTATGAAAATGCTTCCTAACTCCTACGGGAGCAAGCAAAGCATCTCTTATTCCTCTGGGAATTGTGCTATCCAGATTGCTGCAGTTAACAATCTGAAAACATAGCCAACTTTGAGGAATGAAGATAAGAGAGTTTAAAAAGAACCTGGATCCTGAATGGCATCATTGGGCTATTTAAATGTGTAACTCTAAAACTCTCTTATCTGTGAGCTTTGTGATATTTGAGATAAGGCAGTTATTTATCTTTTAATTCAGGGTGAGGAAGAGATTCTGCCACATGTGGATGAAAGTGTATTACTGTCTCATTGGCTTCCATGAATGGAGGCAGAAATTTGCCTTTCAAGACTTAAATTATTAGCCAAGGTACATATATATAAGCAGCTCAGAACTTAAGCCCCTGTTTTATAGATGCCCTAATTTTTTCTGGGCATATTGAATCTCTCAGAGGAAAACAAGAGAGCTGGACAGTCTGCTTTATTAGTTTTATTAACACAAAACATGAGTAAGAGCTTCTTTGTGGCTCTTGGTTCAAAATTAGTCATAATAAGATCATATCAAAAAATATTAGTCATAGGCAAGGGGATACTTTGAGATTGGATTTTTCAGAAAAAGAAATTTACTTAAAAATTAATATGATGAATTCATGTTAGTTAAATTAGCAATTTTAATTAAGCAGTACTCAGCAAACAGTAATGTGAAGGCTTTGCTAGCATTAGTCATCCAGAACACCATAGAGGTTTTTCCAATTAAGAAAAAGCATGTGCTGGCTGGGCACAGTGGCTCACTCCTATAATTCCAGCACTTTGGGAGGCCAGGGCAGGTGGATCATGAGGTCAGGAGTTCAAGACCAGCCTGGTCAACATGGCGAAACCCTGTCTCTACTAGAAATACAAAAATTAGTCAGGCATGGTGGCAGGTGTCTGTAATCCCAGCAACTTGGGAGGCTGAGGCTGGAGAATTGCTTGAAACCGTAAGGCAGAGGTTGCAGTGAGCTGAGATCGCACCACTGTACTCCAGCCTGGGCAACAAGAGTGAAACTCTGTCTCAAAAAAAAAAAAAAAGCATGTGTAGAGGACATATTTCTTCAATAGTCTCACTTGATATTTAAGTGAAACACCCATTTGGTGAGTGTGGAAGGATATGAGGAGAAAACATGAGTATAACATTTTATAAAATTATATAAAATTACTTTGGAAAAAGAAATACAGTTTGGCCACATAATGTTTGCAAATTTGTAATAATTAAATGTCAAAATACATTAAATTGGCACCATATAACTAGTTTTACGAATCTAGAATGTTTAGGATTTTTAAGACAAAAGTGTCTTAATTAAAATAAAATTTGCAAAAGCTTTGATACTTTTCCTAAAAGCTTACTATATAATAAAAAAAAAAGGATGCAATCATAAGCAGTCCCTAATTTGGAGAAATTTTCTATGAACTACTCATTGACTATCATCAGTGATTAAGAAGATGAAAACACTATGTAGGGACATTCATATGTATTTTCAGTCAAATGTGAGGAAATGTTGCAACTTAGCCTGAGAATTTAGCACTTATACCTGATCAGTGAATCAAATAACGGCAAAATAATACCTTAAAGACAAAAATCTGTTTAAAACAATATAAAAATTAGCTGGGCATGGTGGCACACACCTGTAATCCCAGCTACTCATGAGGTTGAGGCAGGAGAACTGCTTGAACCCAGGAAGTGGAGATTACAGTGAGCCAAGATGGCACCACTGCACTCCAGCCTGGGCAACAGAGTGAGACTCTGTCTCTAAAGAAAGAAAAAAAAAATGTTTTACACCTATTGATGGGAGAAAGAAACTGGGATTGGATGAGTATTGAAAGAGACCCTTGTGTAAAACTGAGCAGAAATTTAAATGGGAAATTAAAAGAAGATATTGGCTAGGACCACTAGGAAATTTATTTTAAAAGACGATTCTAATGAGAGAGAATAGGGATATCTCTTTGTAAACCAGAAATACAACATTGAAATTAGCACTCACTGGTTTCAAAGAAATTTTAATGTGCTTTATTATATTCAGGCCTAAGAATCATTTCACGAATTAAACCTTAGGGAAATAAAAACCATAAACAAGGTGAAAACAATAAAAACAAAAGTGATATGAGTGCATACCTACAAAAGTACATGTAAATACTAAAATAAAATGTTCAAATAATCTAAAATAAAAGATTAGCCATATTAATGATAGTTGTATTAATAGTGTCGATTGTTAAACTTTTTTATAAGAATTCACAAAATTTAGTGGAAACTCACAATGTGAATGAAAAATTAACCAAACTTTCCTATATCCTTTTTACTTTTATTTCTGTAGCTGTTACTCCGTTTTCCTTTTTTCCTTTATCTGAGCTCATAAAAACTTATTTCTATTGAATTCAGTTTAATTTATTAGATGTATCTAAGTCCAAAATAGGAACATATTGGCCATTGGGAGTGAAGAAGCTTAATCCATAAGCCAAGATTATCATAACAAGTGTTGGAATCATCTTTCCTTCCATTCATTGCATCAGCAGACACCTCTTGAAATTTCTATGCAGCTAGAGGGATAATCAAGATAATGTCTTATCTTCGCCTTTTAAATCAAATTTCCATATTTATGCTCACTATCCCCTTCTTCCAGAGGACATTCTTTTTTCTCTAGCCATAATATTAACATTAAGACACAGAAACATCTTCAGACATGCCAAAACAGCATGACTCTGTTAATATTCTAAGCTTCTGAACACTTCTCAATGTAATTTTATAAGCTAATCTGGTCCATTATGCTTGAAGTATCAGGCTTATTGCTGTGGCTAGTACTGACCTCAATAAGAGGCTTTACAGATTTTCAGATGTGGGTACAACTGCTCATGGGCCCTTATTTTAGCCACCCAAAGCAAGTTATAGCAAAGAAATTTTTTAATTGGTTACATGTAATTCACTATAACCTTCCTACAGTAGTATATTCTCTTTCTCTCATATCTTTCTATCTATATATTACATATATATAAAAATTGTATATATATGATTATATATAATTTCTCACTTGGAATATATATATTTATATGGAATTTTATTTTAAACTAGTTATTTTCTCAATCTTGTAAATTTTTATGTAATAAAGTTATGCCAGTATAAATGAAAACAAATTTTCACAAAACATAAATTTTTATCTCTTCTCATTGTCCACTCAATATTTTTATTTTCTAAATCAACATCATTGTCCATATATGGGAGAATTACACCTTTCCTTTTAAGAAGCAGATTATTTGCAATAAATACTTAAGTAACAACTTTCAGATAAATTCCATGTTTCAAGTAATATACTAGACATTTTATGTAACCTTTTCTTTTTTTTTTTAGATGGAGTTTCACTCTTGTCATCCAGGCTGGAGTGCAATGGCGCAATCTCAGCTCACTGCAACCTCTGCTCCCGGGTTCAAGCAATTCTACTGCCTCAGACTCCTAAGTAGCTTGGATTGCAGGCATGTGCTACCATGCCCAGCTAACTTTTGTATTTTCCTTGCCTGGCTAATTTTTGTATTTTTAGTAGAGACAGGGTTTCGCCACGTTGGCTAGGCCGGCCTCGAACCTCTGAACTCAGGTGATCCACCCACCTCGGCCTCCCAAAGTAACCTTTTCAATTATCAGAAAAGTTGGTGACATGATTCCATTTGTCTCAGGTTAATAAACTATTATTGGGCATTAAATACATTTACCTATATCGCATTGCTATAATTTTACAGATTCAAAATTAAGTTGGCCTGATTTCCCTGCCGGAGTTGCTTTTGAGTTCAGATCATGAGCCTATGTGTCCAGAAAATCTTGTCAGCCCTATCCTATTCTATTCTGTCTGATTATTTGAGCCAAATATAAACAGGCATGATCCGAAACTCTTCTTCCTTTCTAACAATGATTAAACTTCATATGTATATAGAGTCAGTCCTCCATATCTGTGGATTCTGCAGCAGTGGATTCAACTAAAGCCAGATCAAAAATATTTGGAAAAAAACAATACAAATAATAATACAACAACAAAAATAATACAAATTTTAAAACTAATAAAGTATATCAACTATTTACGTAGCATTTACATGCCATTTTATATAAGGGACTTGAGCATCTGTGGATTTTTGTATTCATGAAGGTCCTAGAACCAATCCTCTACAGATATTGAGAGATGATCATATATATAAACATATGTAGTCATCTCTCAGTATATAGTATATATTCATTTATATTGTATATTATATATTTATAACATGTATATGTGTGTGTGTGTATATATATATATATATATACTAGATATTTTTGTTCTAGACTGTTATTAGGAAGGGTATAACACACTTTTCCAGTTCTTCCCAGGAATAACATAGCTTTTAGGTTGACAGTCATAAGAAATCATCAATGCCACAACGCAAGATTATTATCTCAAAGTGTTTTGTTGTTGTTTTTGTTGTTTGTGTGTGTTTTGTTTTTGAGGGGTGTGTGTGTGTATGTGTTTTGTCTTTTTGAGACAGAGTTTTTGCTATGTTGCTCAGGCTGGAGAGCTATGGCATGATTTTGGCTCACTGTAACCTCTACCTCCCTGGTTCAAGTGATTCTCCTGCCTCAGCCTCCTGAGTAACTGAGATTAGAGGTGCCTGCCACCACATCAGGCTAATTTTTGTATTTTTAGTAGAGACAAGGTTTCACCATGTTGGCCAGGCTGGTCTCAAACTCTTGACCTCAGGTGATCCACCCACATTGGCCTCCCAAAATGCTAGGATTACAGGTGTGAGCCACTGCGCCAGGCTTATCTCAATATTTTAACTTCATGTTTTCAAATATCTTTCCCTAGAATGCAGAATTTTGGAGGTCAACATTGTAACTGTTTCCTACACCCTTTTTGTTACATAATGATCTCAGAAAATAACTAACAGAAAAAACTAAGTTACAAGGTGAAATCCTCCTCTCCACAAACCACCAACTGATTGAATGTCCACTGATACCTATATTTCTCTTCCAGGAAATTAAAAGGAGAAAGTTCACTTAGGGCACTCATGCTAATATCCAGAATGGAGGTGGTGGTGGGTAGGGAACACCTAGAAAAATAAACCTAGACAACAGTCAATAAATTCTTCACACAACATATTTGCTAAAGCACTACTAATTATAACATGAATTATAAAATTCATTAGCTTGTGACTAAAATATTTTTTAAAGGGAGAAGTGATGCAGTGTAATTACAAAGTCAGTCATTACTTTCAAAACATGTGGTTAGTTTACTGGTCCATAAAGTAGTATGCTGTCAACATCAACATTTTTATATGTTAAGCAGCATATCAGGTTACTATTTTATATTTTATTTTGGTCATCTGGAAAATTGGAAGAAGTTGTCACTTATTTCAGAGTTATTAAGGAATGTAAGGCAGTTAAATATATTTCAGGTCTAGTTCATTTTACACTTGACTCTGAAGATTGTGATTCTCTGAAACTTAAAACTTGATACAATTCTTAGTGTATCTTTTGATGGTGACCTTTTGGCCACCATCATTTCAATTTGTTCTTGGCTGCATCTTGCAAAGTTTGTTTTCTCTACATTTCTACCAGTAAGACTTAAAAGTTGGAATTCAAAGTGATAGATAAAAACAGAGTAACATCTGGCAGTAAAGCCACAGCTACTCTTGATGTCTCATTATCTCCTCTAATTGCAATGGGTGTACCTACAGGATAAATGAACACACTGTTACTCATAGAAAGCTTTCCAGACAAGTTAAAAACTCACTAAAGCCTGAGCTCATGTAACACCAGGCAGAGTTTAAAGTTAACCATTCATCAATTTCAATGGAAAATGTAAAGACTCCCTGGCTTCCTTTATTTACTGCAGGAGAAACAAAATCACTGCAAAAATCCATACAGCATTTGCCTCTGCCCAAAACCATCAAGTCATTGTGAGTACTGTCAGCCTAAAAATGTTTTTCTATCTCAACTTCTTACTGAGAATAGCTTTATCAGAGACAGGATGATGAAATATATTATCAGAAATGAGGCGGTTTCTTTAAAGGATTCAAGGCTATCTTAAAGTTTTTCTCTCATAGGTGTGTTGTATATTGATTAGGTAATGGTAGGGCATGGACCTGTCTTAGAAAGTAGTACATAGGTAAAAGGGGATGGAATTTTGAGGGTATGTACTGTTATCTAAAAATGGAAAAATCTGACTAGATAGAATTGATGAGTGAAGGAAACAGCATATCATACTTCTAGAGAGGAATTTGTTGTAACTCATCTGGAAATCCACACAGAAAATAAACTGTTATTCACAACGCTCTATCAGTCCACTAACCCTTAAAGGATGATGCAGTGCATACAGTGGTCAACAAAGAAAGGCTAACAGAGGAAAGATAATCTCCTATTCATATCTTAAAAGCTTTGCTATTCCTTACTGCAGTATTTATAAATGAGAAAATGTATCAGAACTGAACTGTACAAATATGGTGTCTACTCTAATAGTTTTATTTGGGCTTCTCCAAAAAGTACTCAATCCCTTGTTGCTATTTGCCAAGACAACATTTTCCTAATCTGCTGTAGAAAGAATCATAAATTTGTTTCTCCCTTACCAACCTAAGTCTCAGCTTTCTTATTTGGTCCTAAATGTATGATATTTCTGGTTCTCAATATATTCATACAATGTGCACGTTACACGAAAGCATGGGATCAAACACTTAATCTCTCTAAAAAATATGCCCTTTAGACCAGGCTCGGTGGCTCACACTTGTAATGCCAGGACTTTGGGAGGCTGAGGTGGTTGGATCATCTGAGGTCAGGAGTTCAAGACCAGCCTGGCCAACATGGTGAAAACCCGTCTCTACTAAAAACTACAAAAAATTAGCAGGCATGGTGGCAGATGCCTGTATTCCCAGCTACTCAGTGGGCTGAGGCAGGAGAATCACTTGAACCTGGGGAGGTGGAGGTTACAGTGAGCCGAGATCGAGCCACTGCACTCCAGCCTGGGCAACAGGGTGAGACTCCGTCTCAAAAAAAAAAAAAAAAATGCCCTTTAATGCTTTTTTTTACTCTGCCACTCATATATCATTTAAAAAAAAAAATGCACACAAAACAAAATAAAAGGTGATGAATGACATGTTGCCAATGTTTTTATGAGATCTAACCACATTAGACATTTGACATTTCATCTCACCTCTACTATTTATTAGAACCAAGAATCAATATTTATGTTATGTTAGATGATGTTTAACAAATCCTTGAAGGAATCACTGTTTACAAAAATGTTTCTTGAAATGATGGGCTACCAGCCTAAATACAATTATTTACTCTTTGGATTTTGTATGTTCATAAATCACAAGTTTAATATTCAAGACTTTAACATGACCTAGTCACAGTTTTCTTTTTAATGTGGAGTAAATAAAGTTAATAAAATTTTCATGTCATTTAACATTGATGAGTTTTAATTAGAACAAATATGATGCTGTTTTATTTTGTAAAATGAACTTTCTACAGCTGCAATTTCTCCTATGTCCATATGGTCTTTTTTAAGAAAAATATCAATTTTCACATAAAATGACATGTTCTCAACGTATATCATTGTCCAATTATATATAAAATGTTAGTCATGGTGAAATGGGAGAGTTTTCTGATCCCCCTTGCAGGATATGTGACAGGTGTGGCTCACCTGTTCAGTCACTCAGCTTCTTGTGGGAGAGGGGAGCACACAGATGGGCAAATGCAGAGGCTGAGGTTAGTGATTTGGGCTCTCACCTAGCAGTAGTGCCTAGGAATGAGTACTCGCAACCTCAGTGTTACAAAGCTCTTTCAGCATTGCTGTCTGCAGATGGCTTGAGTGTTAATCAGCTCAAGAGACCCTTGCCTTTTGACCGTCAATGACCCTCCCCACAAGGGCAGAGGGCCATTGTGACAGCTTTCCGTATCCCTAGCTCTTGCCCAGCCTCCTGAATGCAACGTTTTACTGAGTGGTGGAGGTGGGTTTTGGTGGGATGCATGGGGACCCAAAAGGGGGAGATGATGTGGGATGGGGATCTTCCCCTGGAGTGAGGCTGCCCAGCAGTGGGACTCTTCAGCAACGGCCCCTAGCCTAATTCCTCTCGGTGTTCAGATGTTCCTACTCTTCTCACTTTCTCTGCTGTGAAATTCTGCCGTCCATCTGCTGGCTTCCTGGTCTGCTTCTAGAGCTTGGAGCTTGGGGATTAGATAGGTACAGTATACGGGGCATGGCGGGCCCAAAGGCAACTTTTTGGGCATGAAAACAGGAATTTCTGTCCTAATTTAGGGGTATGAGTTTTCAGGCTTGGAAGGCAGGGTCTTTGCAGGGAAACATCCTATTCTACCCAGTATTTCCCTCTGTCCTCCCTGTATCAATGGTGGTCTTTCACACAGCTATATTTCAATAATATTACTTAGCCAACATAAATATGTGTATCTTTATATTGTATATTTATCTGTAAATAGGGATGTATAGACATAGATATAACTTGTATATAATTTCAAAAAACATAAAATGTGTAACCAAAAAGTTGATATAATTGCATGTCTGAGAATTATCTGTATCTCATACAAATAGGGGTTTTATATTTTCAGACCTGGAGAATGCAATTCAGGGATGGTGTAGTTGCTTCAGAAAATATTGTCCATATAATTTTTCTCTTCTTTCCCTCATTATCCTTATAATATGACCTTTGAAATTATGATTGCATAATGGTTTTCCATCTATCAGGCATCAAGCCTTTGCTCAAGGCAGGAAGAATAAAAAGGGAACAGAGAAAATAAAGGATGCTGAATCCACCCCCATCCTTCATTAGGAAGATTAGGGCATTCTTGAAAGTCTAACATACATGATTTCTTTTTCTATCTCATTGACTGGGGTTCACATGGCCACCCCAGGTGCAAAAGACCTGCAGGGAGTGGAGTATTTTAACTAGACAAATTTCTACTCCAAAGAGAATTACAGTTAGTAAAATAGGAAAATGAATACTGGATAGGCAATTAGAAAGGTCTGCAGGATGAATATGGAACTCGAAGAGATTTTGAACATATTTCCAGGTTGTTTCTTAGATATCTTAATTTTTGGTAAACACATCAGTTTGTGTGAAATTTTTAATCTTATTAATTTATAACTACTTTTCCATTCAATAATAAACCATACATTTGTGATTCATTCTTTTATTTAATTGTATTTTGGGCTCTGGTATACATGTGCATATCCTGCATCCTGCAGGATTGTTGCATAGGTACATATATGCCATGGGGGCTTGCTGTCTCCATCCCCCCACCCATCCCTTTGCCTACGTCAGGCATTTCTCCCAGGGTTATCCCTCCCCATCCTCCCCCCACCTGCTTTCCCTCCCCTCCCCTCCCCTCCACTCCCCCACCTAGCCCAGTGAGTGTTGTTCTCTTCCCTGTGCCCACGTGTTCTCATTGTTCATCACCCACCTATGAGAGAAAACATGCAGTGTTTGGTTTTAGGTTCTTGTGTCAGTTTGCTGAGAATCATGGTTTCTAGATTCATCCATGTCTCTACAAAGGACACAAACTTGTCACTTTTTATGGCTGCATAGTATTCCATGGTGTATATGTGCCACATGTTCTTTTTCCAGTCTGTCATTGATGGAAATTTGGGTTGGTCTTTGCTATTGTAAACAGTGTTGCAACAAACATACCTTTGCATGTGTCTTTATAATAGAGCAAGTTATAATCCTTTGGGTATATACCTAATAATGGGATTGCTGGGTCAAATGGAATTTCTATTTCTAGATCCTTGAGGAATCTCCACACTGTCTTCCATAATGACTGAACTAATTTACACTCCTACTCACAGTGTAAAAGTGTTCCTTTTCCTCCACATCCTCTCCAGCATCTGTTGTCTTCATATTTTTTAATGATCACCATTCTAACTGGTGTGAGATGCATTTCTCTAATGACCAATGATGACGTGCATTTTTTCATATGTTTGTTGGCCGCATATATATCTTCTTTTGAAAAGTGTCTGTTCATATCCTATGCCACTTTTGAATGAATTTGTTTGTTTTAATCTTGCAAATCTGCTTTAGTTCTTTGTAGATTTTGTATATTAGCCCTTTGTCAGATGGGTAGATTGCAAAAATTTTTCCCATTCTGTTATTTGCCAGTTTACTCTAATAACTGTTTCTATTGCAGTGCAAAAGCTCTTCAGTTTAATAAGATCCCATTTGTCTATTTTGACTTTTGTTGCCATTGCTTTTGGTGTTTTAGTCATGAAGTCCTTGCCTGTGCCTATGTCCTGGAAGGTGTTGCCGAGGTTTTCTTCCAGGATTTTTATGGTGTTAGTTCTTGTATTTAAATCTTTAATCCATCTGGAATTAATTTTTGTATAGGGTGTAAAGAAGGGGTCCACTTTCAACTTCCTGAATATGGCTAGCCAGTTTTCCCAACACCATTTATTTAACAGGGAATCCTTTCCCCATTGCTTGTTATTGTCTGGTTTGTCAAAGATCAGACGGTTGTAGATGTGTGGCATTGTTTCTGAGGCCTCTGTTCTGTTCCATTGGTCTATATCTCTGTTTTGGTACCAGTACCATGCTGTTTTTATTACTGTAGCCTTGTAGTATAGTTTGAAGTCAGGTAGCATGATGCCTCCAGCTTTGTGCTTTTTGCTTAGGACTGTCTTGGCTATGCAGGCTCTCTTTTGGTTCCATATGAAGTTTAAAGTGTTTTTTCCCAGATCTGTGAAGAAGGTCATTGATAGCTTGAGGGGGATAGCATTGAATCTATAAATTACATTGGGCAGTATGGCCATTTTCACAATATCGATTCTTCCTATCCATGAGCATGGAATGTTTTTCCATCTGTTTGTGTCCTCTCTTATTTCCTTGAGCAGTGGTTTGTAGTTCTCCTTGAAGAGATCTTTTACATCCTTTGATAGTTGTATTCCGAGGTATTTTATGCTCTTTGTAGCAATTGTAAATGGGAGTTTGCTCATGATTTGGCTCTCTGTGTGTCTGTTGTTGGTGTATAGGAATGCTTGTGATTTCTGCACATTGATTTTGTATCTTGAGACTTTGCTGAAGTTGCTTATCAGCATACAGAGGTTTTGGGCTGAGACGATGGGGTCTTCTACATATACAATCATGTCATCTATAAATAGAGACAATTTAACTTCTTTTCCTAATTGAATGTCCTTTATTTCTTTAGCTTGTCTAATTACTCTGGCTAGAACTTCAATACTATACTGAATAAGAGTGGTGATAGAGGGCATCCAGGTCTAGTGCCAGTTTTTAAAGGGAATGCTTCTAGTTTTTGCCCATTCAGTATGTTATTGGCTGTGGGTTTGTCATCAATAGCTTTTATTATTTTGAGCTACATTCCATTGATACCTAGTTTATGAAGAGTTTTTAGCATAAAGGGCTGCTGAATTTTGTTGAAGGCCTTCTCTGCATCTATTGAGATAATCATGTGTTTTTTGTCTTTGGTTCTGTTTATGTGGTTGATTACATTTATAGATTTGTGTATGTTGAACCAACCTTGCATCCCCATGATATAGCCTACTTGACTGTGGTAGATAAGCTTTTTGATGTGCTGTTGGATTTGGTTTGTCAGTACTTTATTGAAGATTTTTGCATCAATGTTCATCATGGACTTTAGCTGGTAGTTTTCTTTTTTCATTGTGTCTCTACCAGGTCTTGGTATCAGGATGATATTGGTCTCATAGAAAGAGTTAGGGAGGATTCCCTCTTTTTGTATTGTTTGGAATAGTTTCAACAGGAATAGTACAAGCTCCTCTTTGTACATGTGGTAGAATTTGGCTATGAACCCATCTGGACCTGGACTTTTCTTGGTTGACCGGCTATTAATTGCTGCCTCTACTCCAGACCTTGTTATTGGTCTATTAAAGGTTTTAACTTCTTCCTGGCTTAGTCTTGGGAGTGTGCAAGTGTCCAGAAATTTATCCATTTATTCCAGATTTACTGGTTTATGTTCATAGAGCTATTTGTAGTAATTGCTGATGGTAACTTGTATTTCCGAGGAATCCGTGGTGATCTCCCCTTCATCATTTTTTATTGCATCTATTTGATTCTTCTCTCTTTTCTTTTTTATTAGTCTACCTAGAAGTCTATTTTGTTGATCTTTTTAAAAAAATCAGCTCCTTGATATATTGATTTTTTGAAGGGATTTTTGTGTCTCTATCTCCTTCAGTTCTGCTCTGATCTTAGTTATTTCCTGTCTTCTGCTTGCTTTTGAGTTTTTTTGATCTTGCTCCTCTAGCTCTTTCAATTTTGATGATAGGGTGTCAATTTTATATCTTTCTTTATTTCTCATGTGGGCATTTATTGCTATAAATTTCCCTCTAGAAACTGCTTTACATGTGTCTGTTAGATTCTGGTATGTTGTGTCTTCATTCTCGTTGGTTTCAAATAATGTTTTTATTTCTGTATTCATTACATTGTTTATCCATTTGTCATTCAGGAGCAAGTTGTTCAGTTTCCATGTGATGGTGCAGTTTTCAGTGCTTTTCTTACTGCTGAGTTCTAATTTGATTGTGCTGTGGTCTGAGAGACTGTTAATGATTTCTGTTCTTCTGCAATTGCTGAGGAGTGATTTATTTCCAATTATGTGGTCAATTTTAGAGAAAGTATGATGTGGTGCTGAGAAGAATGTGTATTCTGTGGATTTGGGGTGGATTGTCCTGTAACTGTCTATTAGGTCTGCTTGGTCCATATCTGCGTTCAAGTCCTGGATATACTTGTTGACTTTCTGCTTCTTTGATCTATCCAATATTGTCAGTGGAGTATTAAAGTCTCCCACTATTATTGTGTGGGAGTCTAAGTCTCTTTGTAGGTCGTTAAGAACTCGCTTTATGTATCTGGGTGCTCCTGCATTGGGTGTATATATATTTAGAATAGTTAACTCTGTTTGTTCCCTTGATCATTTTATCATTATGTAATGCACTTCTTTGTCTCTTTTGATCTTTATTGGTTTAAAGTCCATTTTATCAGAGACTAGGATTGCTACTGCTGCTTTTTTTTTTTTTTTTGCTCTTCATTTGCTTGGTAGATCTTCTTCCATCCCTCTATTTGAGTCTATGTGAGTCTTTGCATGTGAGATGGGTCTCCTGAATACAGCACACCAATGGGTCTTGACTTTTATCCAGTTTTCCAGTCTGTATCTTTTGACTGGAGCATTTAGGCCATTTACATTCAACGATAATATTGTTATGTTTTAATTTGATCCTGTCATTTTGTTACTGGCTGGTTGTTTTGCCCATTAGTTGACATGATTTCTTCATTGCATCATTGTTCTTTACCATTTGGTATGTTCTTGCAGTGGCTGGTGCTGGTTGTTCCCTTCCATGTTTAGTACTTCCTTCAGGAGTTCTTGTAAGGCAGGTCTTGTAGCGCTGAAATCTCTCAGCAATTGTTTGTCCATAAAGGATTTTATTTCTCCTTCACTTATGAAGCTTAGTTTGGCCAGATATTAAATTCGGGGTTGGAAGTTCTTTTCTTTAAGGATATTGAATATTAGCCCCCACTCCCTTCTAGCTTGTAGGGTTTCTGCCAAGAGATCTGCTGTGAGTTTGATGGTCTTTCCTTTGTGGGTGACTCAACCTTTCTCTCTGGCTGCTCTTAGCATTTTTTCCTTCATTTCAACCCTGGTGAATCTGACCGTTATGTGTCTTGGGGTTGCTCTTCTTGAGGAATATCTTTGTGGGGTTTTCTGTATTTCCTGGATTTGAGTGTTGGCCTGCCTTGTTAGGTTGGGGAAGTTCTCTTGGATAATATCCTGAAGAGTGTTTTCCAACTTGGACTCATTCTCCCCATCACATTCAGGTATGCTGATCAAGCGTAGATTAGGTCTTTTCACATAATCCCATAGTTCTTGTAGGCTTTGTTCATTTCTTTTTACTCTTTTTTCTCTAATCTTGCCTTCTTATTTTATTTCATTGATTTGATCTTCTATTTCTAATATCCTTTCTTCTGCTTGATTGATTTGGCTGTTGAAACTTGTGCATGCCTTGCGAAGTTCTCATGCTGTTTTTCAGCTCCATCAAGTCATTTATATTCTTCTCTAAGCTAGTTATTCTAGTTAGCATTTCATCTAACCTTTTTTCAAGGTTCTCAGTTTCTTTGCATTGGGTTAGAACATGGTCTTTTAACTCAGAGAAATTTGTTATTATCCACTTTCTGAAGCCTGCTTCTGTCAGTTAATCACACTCATTTTCTGTCTTGTTTTGTTCTCTTGATGGTGAGGAGTTGTGATCCCTGGGAGGGGAAGAGGTGCTCTGGTCTTTGAAGGTTTCATCCTTTCTGTACTGTTTTTTTCCCATCTTTGTGGATGTATCTCCCTTTGATCTTTGAAGTTGGTGATTTTGGGAGAAATCTCTGAGTGGGCGTCCTTTCTGTTGCAGTTGGTTGGGGCTATACCTTTTTTGGCCTGTAGAAGTGATGCTGGGCCGCCTCAGATTCAGTCAGGTTGCTGGGTGGGTGGTCTTCCCCTGGGGTTTGTTTGCAGGTGAAATTAGCCTCATCTTTCCAACTGCACCTCTCCTTCCCTGAGCTCCATCTTCCTGGTTTGGGTCAAACTGGTGTATTCACTGCCAAGCTCTCTGGTGCACAGGCTTCAGTTTGAGTTTTTTGGGGAGTGGTGCCTGCCAGGCCTATGACCTGTTTCCCTGGTTTCAACTGGGCCTCTTTCTGTGGGATGGGTTGTTCCATCCTACTGGCCCTAGTCCAAACTTCCACCCAGGTCGAGCTGGCAATTTGTGGCACCAGGCAGGAGCCATTGCTCAGATTTGCATCAACAACCGATGGCACCGCTCAGTCTGGCAGGACTCTTGTGGACCATGGCTTGCAGGTGGGATGAGGTAAGCAGAGAATCCGAATCACAGCATCAAGGGGGTGAAGTCCCCCGACCCTCTGGGCTGCACTCTTCAGGTGGTGACAACGCTTCGCCTTGTCTTGGTTTGTTCTCACTGGGCAGCTCTTGCCCTGCTTTGGCTCCCTGCCTGGGATACTTTCAGAGTCCTTCCACTCCCTGCAAAATGAACCCGGCACCTCACTTGAAATTGTGAAGTCCTCTAGCCCTCTGTGTCTCATTTGCTGGGAGCTGCATTCCAGTGTTGCCTCCTCTCAGCCATCTTGGCACCCCATATATATATATAGATGTATTCGTGTGTGTGTGTGTGTGTGTGTGTGTGTGAGAGAGAGAGAGAGAGAGAGAGAAAGAAAGAGACAGAGTTCAATGGGATATGGCCTTAGATATCTTACTGTTAGTTGGTACATTCTACCCCACTATCTTTCCCGGCTTGCATCTTTTATTAAGATTTCAAGCTGTGATAGTCAATTGAACATCCTTATATATACAAAAGAGATGTGTGGAGAAATGTCAGAATTCCTAAAATTATCTTCATTTTTTTTTTGTTGTTTTCTTGATTTCCTCTTTTCTCCATCCTATAGTCTTCACTTGACAGTGGCTATTTACATGGCTTGTATGATTTGAGTTTATGATAGATCCGATTTATTTCCTCTATTCTAATATTATGCTAATAATGGAAAAATGACTCTGTTATCTCGAACACCAACCATCTCCTTGGCTGCATATTCTTTTACGGGTAGCCGAGCTGATTAGTGGTTTTATTCTGGTCATAGTTAAAGAAGGTGAGTAATTTATTAACATAACTTTTTTCTTTTTTTTTTTTTGTTGTTGTTGAGACGGAGATACCTTCTGTTGCCTGGTTTGAGTGCAGTGGTGTGCAATCTCAGCTCACTGCAACCTTCACCTCCCAGGTTCAAGCAATTCCCTGGCCTCAGCCTCCAGAGTAGCCAAAATTATAGGCATGCACCACCACACTTGGCTAATTTTTGTATTTTTAGTAGAGATGGGATTTCATCATGTTGACCAGGATGGTCTCGATCTTTTGACCTCGTTATCTGCCTGCTTTGGCCTCCCAAAATACTGGGATTATAGGCGTGAGCCACCACACCCAGCCTAACAGAAATTTTTAAAAAGAAAATGACCACAAGACAACTTTAAGGTTAGTTCAAAGGGCTCAATCAAAAAACAATCCGTTATTATGGCAAATTTCTTTTGGCCTCATCAGAACTTTATCTCTAGTCACATGGCTCTATCTCACTCTTTCTTGGCTTCTTGTATATTCTGAGCATTGATAACCAGACCTTCTTGAGATTCCACACTTTATTAACTGCTATAGTCATTACAGTCTCCTGAATTTCTAACTACTTCTCCATTTGTATATTTGTATTGACTGTTTTCTCTTTAAATTCAAGAAACTATAAGGAAATGATGCCACAAGACTGTTCCTAGTATCTGTTTTTCTTTTCTCAGTAGACTCTCCATGGGCTATTTTATTCAATTCTAGGCTGTCAAGAAACAAAGTCTCTGCCAGGGTGCCCTTCAGTCATGTCTATGTACATTTCTTTTAAACTACATAGGCACTTACTTGCAACCAGTACTCTATAGAATCTTGAGATCTAACAGGGGTCCTGGGCATTCAAATCCCAAATCTCATGGTCCCTAAAGCAATCCCTGTGTAAAGGGCATGGAATTAAGTGGCTGAAAACTCCTATTTGTTTGAAGTGCTCTCCAGGGAGCTAGTTACATTACAGCTTGGAAATGTGATCTGGCAGGTAGTTGCTGAGCAACAAAGACTGGAATCAACTATCGATGAAAGAAAACTTCCATAAAACTTTATTAAAGATTCTTTAGAGTATGCTGTGTATTTATCATGAGATTGGATTGGAGTTTAAAATGGTAATAATTGAGATTGTGTTATCTTTACTGGTAGTATTTTTATATTGTGAGAAAGCACTTATTAATGTGTCTCTTTGTTTAGTTATTAATTCATTGTTCTGATTCAGAAGATTTAGCTTTTGTGAATTGCAATTGGGTATAAGATAACTGCAGGAAACCATAGGTTAGGAGGAACCAATATAAATGGGATAATTTGAACTGTAATGCATTATAGCCTAATTAAAGCTCTAAAACAGATTGATTTCTCACAATGGCCCACAAATAGAGTTTCTTATTTTCTGACTTACCTCACAATGTCTTTCAATGAATAATTAATGATGAAAATATTTTTGGGTTATGTGTGATAATGTTATACACTTGAATATTCTGTCAGATTTTGGTATGTTTTT
This sequence comes from Callithrix jacchus, assembly GCF_049354715.1. Lineage (NCBI taxonomy): Eukaryota > Metazoa > Chordata > Mammalia > Primates > Cebidae > Callithrix > Callithrix jacchus. The sequence continues at coordinate 27,981,009 of NC_133524.1, forward strand.
TCACAATCTCAATACTCATGTCTCTTCTTTTGTGCAAAATTGTCATTCTAACATGTAAGGGTGAAAAATATAATTTTTTTGGTCACTGAATTTTGTATCCCAGGATCCATCTACTCTTTTATTTATTTCTTCAGTAATAATTTGATAGGATCAAAATCTCCTGGCCAGCCATTGCATGCCCAAACATTTGCTAAAGTTAATGTTTATCAAAGAGCAGTGTAAGAGTTACATGACTAATTAAGAATTAAATTAATAGATAACTCAGAAAATAAAGAGGCAAGACCAGTCAAGATTCTTATTTGCAAACAACAGAAACCTACCCTGCCTACATTAAACAGCAAAATAATTTATTTGAAGATAATCTGATAATTCACATACCTCCCTGGAATGTTAAAGGAGCAGTTGGAAACAGAAACTGAGGGATGCAAGATATAGCCAACATTGTGCCCCAGAAAAGATCCACTGAAAGTACTACTGATGCTCTCCACCCACAAAACTGCTGTTGCCATCCTCTGTCCACATCTCTGCTGTGATGCAAATTCCCCTAACCTCCAAAACTTCACGCCTCACTGCCCCATTGCATCTTAAATTTCCTGGAACTTCTATACATACTCTCTTATTTACGGTGTGCCTTGTGTACCAATCTCAAGATGCAAAGTCAGTGGTAAAGAACATCAAGGACAATCACAGAGTAATACCAAGTACAAGCCTAAAAAAAACAAGAGAAGATACATTGCAATAGCCCTTTTTGGTTTCAGTTATGCTGGAGAGGTCAATTGATCCTGGACAATGCAAATGTTGGGGTTTTTTGTTTGTTTGTTTTTTGTTTTGTTTTGTTTTGTAGACACAAAGTCTCACTGTATTGCCCAGGCTGGTCTTGAACTCCTGGGCTCAAATGATCCTTCTGCCTCAGTCTACCAAAGTGCTGGGATTTACAGGCATGGGCCACCAAGACTGGCCAGAAATGTTTAATGGTCTTTTAACATTACTATCCATAGAACACAGTGTATTTTTTTCATGAAATAAATTTAATTTAATACACCTAAACAATTATTATCTTTATAACAAATGGACTGATCAAGCAATTAGGGTGTTATTTTCAAAGCTACTTTGACTTTTGTCTTGTTTATGAGAAATATTTAATTTCTATTGATGTAAGCAAAAGTCAAATTTAGCCTTTCATATGTAATAAAAATCTAATTCTTTAAACCACTCTTCCTCTAGCAATCTTGAAAACCATAATAGCTCTTTCAAATAACAGATTTGATGTACAGTTGCAATGTCATTAGCTACTATACAACACATAATCAAGTAACTACTATGGATATTTATTACATTATTATAACCTTTAATTTTGTTTCTGTGTGATTGGATAGCATTCTTTTCATGTTTTTTATTTCATATTTTTAATCTATGTAAGAGATTTTTCATTTAGAAGAGTAAAAATTGTATGGTCATGCACAGCATTATGTGTCGGTTCTGATTAGTAGTATTTAAAAAATTTGTTCTATTAATTTATTAACTAAGTTATTCGATTTTTGAATCAATAAATATTTTGATTTCTGGAGCAATGCATAATTTCCAGTAATTGATATTCTGCATTTTTGTGATATAAGAAATGTATTTATAATTCTCTTGTTGAGCATTTTATGAATACCAAATGTGTACACCAATAATAAAATGAGAAAGATAAAATGTATATTGTAGGTTATACTCAAAGTGTATATATACTTACATTTTATATATAACTAATATTTTAAAATTTTAAAGAAATTTGAAGATGAGAAGATATTTTCCTACAGAACGTTAGATAAATATGTACCTGTGTATATACATGTGTATATAAATATATATATATATATATAGTTTATCTGAAAAAAGTATTCTAAGAATTATGAGATATACATGCATATATCCTTACATTCATAACTATTGTTCTCATTTTTGCTTCCTACTGATTAAAAAGTTGTCACATATGGCCAGGCATGGTAGCTCATGCTTGTAATCCCAGCACTTTGGGAGGCCAAGGCAGGAGGGTAACTCAAACCCAGGAGTTCAAGACCAGCCTGGACAACATAAAGAACCCCCATCTCTACAAAAACAAAAATTAAAAAATTATCTGGGTGTGGCGATGCACACCTATGGTCCCAGCTACTCAGGAGGCTGAGGTGGGAGGATCACTAGGGCCCAGGAGGTAGAGGCTGCAGTGAGCCATGATCGCACCACTGCACTCTAGCCTGGAATACAGAGTGAGACCCTGCCTCAAAAAAAAAAAAAGAGTTTTCAAATATGATCATAAAGTATTTGTGTTTCAAAATGAATTTTACACTTGTCCAAATAATTTAATATGTACACTGGTATTATAAAACAGTATATTGTAATTGATAGTTTAAATTAGCTCTAGAAGGAAGTAAATGGTAAAAGATGATTATCATGTAAACAGGTTGATATAACATTGCCTTTTAATTGTGGCCAGGGATTATAAAACCTCTCACTTGTTCCAGTTAACAGAAAATGTAAGAGGAAAGCATAAAGAAAATATTCTTCTCCTAAAGAGACAAAACAGACTATGTGGGATCAAAAGAAATAAAGATACATAGTAGTTATGAAAATATAACTATTTTTCATGGCCCATAAATACAAATTCTTACTCTGCCTCCAATGCTGGAATGCAGTTGTGCTATTATAGCTCACTGTAACCTCAAACTCCTGGGCTTAAGTGATCCTCCCACCTTAGCCTCCTGAGTAGCTAGGACTACAAGCTCATGCCACCATGCCGGGGCTAATTTTTTACTTTTTGTAGAGGTGGGGTCTTCCTATCTTACCCAGGCTGGTCTCAAACTCCTGGCCTCAAGCAATCTTCCACCTGTGGCCTCCCAAACTGCTGGGATTACAGGCACGAGCCAGCACTCCCACCCTGAACTTGTTGTTTTAATTAAGTCTCTAACAAATTTTATCACTCAGAATATTGATTTGGATGCTAAAAGTACCATATGAAAGACAATTCACTAATGAGAACACAAATGATCCACTTTGTTTCCCACTCATTGACTAGCCTCTACTGATATTCTGCCCTTCAGGGAACAGATTAAGAATGGCACAGTAACAACCACAGTTACAGCAAAGACCTCTGATTCTTACTTTGGCCACTTGGTAAAAACTATTCCTTAATGGTTTCATTGTAGGAATTTAAGACTAATGATTTATAAGTCAAAAGGGAAACTGTATTTTATACTCGATGAGTAATTGATAAAACACTCATTCTAGATTTATGAGAACATTTTGCTGAATTTCAAAAGTAACACTACTGTGAAATTTCAAAATGTTTATTCCCTTGGCAGTGAAACATAAAAACAAAAACATCGATTGCATCTTGGAATACGGAAAAGTGACTTACGTTTTTATTCATAAGATTCTGTATATTTTTAACTTAAATGTGTTCGTTATTTACAAAAGTTTTCATAAAGGTACCACAAAAGAATTATGTTTTACTCCAATGCTTCAGTTTTATTTCGATCACTAAATACATACTTTTTTTTTTTTTTGATGCAGAGTCTTGCTCCATCACCAGGCTGGAGTGCAGTGGTGCAATCTCGGCTCACTGAAACCTCTGCTTCCCGGGTTCAAGTGATTCTCCTGACTCAGCCTCCTGAGTAGTTGAAATTACAGGTGCCTGCCAACCACACCCAGCTAATTTATGTATTTTTAATAGAGATGGGGTTTCATCATATTGGCTTTCAAAGTAATGAATAAATACTAATGTCTATGAAACGCCAAAGGTTCATTAAGATTATCTGCAAAATTTGTACATAGCTTCTGTAGCCCGGAACTGAATTTTATATAGAATTATGTAAAATATGGTCGAGTGTGTTGGCTCATGCCAGTAATCCCAGCACTTTGGGAGGCCAGGGCAGGCGGATCACGAAGTCAGGAGATCAAGACTGTCCTGGCCGACATGGTGAAACCCTGTCCCTACTAAAAATACAAAAATTAGCTGGGCATGGTGGCACATGCCTGTAGTCTCAGCTACTCAGGAGGCTGAGGCAGGAGAATCACTTGAACCCGGGAGGCGGAGGTTGCAGTGATCCAAGATCATGCCAATGCACCTCAGCCTGGCGACAGAGCGTGACTCCATCTCAAAAAAAAGAAAAAAAAAGAAGTATGTAAAATATGTATTTAAAAGTGAACACTTCATAATACTATAATTTACCCAACACACTTTAATGAACACACTTTTTAAAAATATTGACTCTTTGCCAGACACTGTGCTAGGCGTTTAAGATGTAATGAAACATAGAATAAGTATAGCCCATTTCCACTTTTCGCCCTTCTCTGGAAAGACAGGTTAGTGTTGTTCTAAATTTTTATCTAGAAAGTAAAAAAAATAAAATAAAATTACCCTTTATTGTTGTACTAGAAATAATGCAATCAGTCATTAAGCTGTTGATATGATTATCCAGTTTATGCAGTTACCCAGTTGATACTTGTTCCATTTAATGGTTGGATTCAAGTGATTAAAAAACAATGAAGTCTCTATCTCATATCCAATAATTGATTTATAAACTTTCAGATATTAAATTATTCCGATTTTTTCTCCTCCGAGCATTGAGCTGACTCAGAAAATGATTTTCTTCTTTTTTCAAAATGAGAGAAAGACTATCATGGCTAGGTAGTTAATCTTCCACATTGTTTATACACTAGTGTCATCAGAGTTCCTTCTCAAAGAAAAGATCTATTATAGCAACCTCTCTATATATGTTCTATTTTCTTCATTGCTGATAAAAAAATCTGGTAACTAAGTGATAAGATGCTTTAAAATTAAAGTGACTGAACCACAGGTTTAATGATGATACAGGGAAATATATCTTTGATTTCGTTAGCCTGTTTTGTCCTTTCCATTGTTAGTGGTGACATGAGGACCGTTGTCCCTGTTCTCTCTCAGTATCGAAGCTTACTCTCACAGTTTCCTTTCCACAAAGAGGAAAAATGACTTTAAAAGTTTTTATTTCTTCCATAGTCATTTGCACCTTATTTAAGTTCTATAATCAGTGTTGGAACTCCTTTAATTATGCAATGACAAATATCGCTCACTGAAAGGTATGTGAATATGTCCAGAGAAGGGCAGGAGGAAATGTACATAACTTGAGAGTGAATGAAGAGAATGAACTGGTTTTCCTCAACATAAATGACAAGAGATTTTTTTGCAGTAAATATTTCATGCATCAAAGTGCCATGTCTTCATATGTTAATTAAGAAATCAATTTGAAAGACAATAACTTAAGAAAGAGAAGAAAGACTTATTATCACAGCATTTGGATTGGCATTCTGCTTAACTGTCTGACTTTATTTACATTATTTATTTTTAGTGAAAATTTATAGAAAATCTGTCTTATACCAGACACATTGTATATATGTTTCTGTTGTTGTTTGTTTTTTTGAGACAGAGTCTCCCTCTATTGCCCAGGCTGGAGTGCAATGGCACAATCTCGGCTCACTGAAACCTCTACCTCCTGGGTTCAAGTGATTCTCCTGCCTCAGCCTCCCAAGTAGCTGGGACTACAGGAACGCACCACCGTGCCCAGCTAGTTTTTGTATTTTTAGCAGAGATGGGGTTTCGCTATATTGGTTAGGCTTTTCTCAAATTCCTGACCTCAGGTGATCAGCCCGCCTTGGCCTCCCAAAGTTATATATATATATATATAGATAGATAGATAGAGAGAGAGAGAGAGAGAGAGAGAGAGAGAGAAATAGATAGATAGATATGTATATACACATATATATCTATATATATATACAAACTATCAGTAAAGCTTCATTATCCACCCATAGTTATAACAAATCTTCCTGTCAATTTATCTAGCAGTTGATCTGTATTTATACATCTATTTGGCTAGTTACAATTATATATTCTTACCCCATGCTTGTTCTCACAGTGTACTTTTTAAACAGAACCTGGGGCAACAGAATGTGATTTTGAAGGAAGTAGACCTAGGTTTCAATAGTCCTGGCTCTATCATCTATTTGTTAGCATATTACAGGCAGACGGCTCAGGCCTGTAATCCTAGCAGTTTTGGAGGCCAAGGCAGGCAGATCTCTTGAGGTCAGTCGTTCAATATCAGCCTGGCCAACATGGTGAAAATGCGTATCTAATAAAAATACAAAAATTGGGCCGGGCGCGGTGGCTCAAGCCTGTAATCCCAGCACTTTGGGAGGCCGAGGCGGGTGGATCACGATGTCAAGAGATCGAGACCATCCTGATCAACATGGTGAAACCCCGTCTCTACTCAAAATATAAAAAATTAGCTGGGCATGGTGGCGCACGCCTGTAATCCCAGCTACTCGGGAGGCTGAGGTAGGAGAATTGCCTGAACCCAGGAGGCGGAGGTTGCAGTGAGCCGAGATCGCACCATTGCACTCCAGCCTGGGTAACAAGAGCGAAACTCTGTCTCAAAAAAAAAAAAAAAAAAGAAATACAAAAATTAGCCAGGCGTGGTGGAAGGTGGCTGTAATCCCAGCTACTCAGGAGGCTGAGGCAGGAGAATTGCTTGAACCTGGGAGGTGGAGGTTGCAGTGAGCCGAGATGGAGCCACTGCACTCTAGCCTGGGGACAGAGCAAGATTCTGTCTCAAAAAAAAAAGGTGATCCAGTACTGCCAGCATTCTAAATTCTTTTCACAGTTGCTTTCCATGACCTTCTATTTGTCGGCTCTTTAGGTACTTGCATATTCCCATTCCTTTACTCTATAATGTGAACTTTCTCTATAGCTATTAAGCTAAGATTTCTTAACGTTTAATATTAGAAAACTGTCATTGTTCACATGGCTACTACCTAAACAATGGAGAATCCCACTTTTTTTAAGTTATATACTTTTTTTTATTATTATTTTTTAACTGTTACTTTAAGTTCAGTGGCACATGTGCAGAATTTGCAGGTTTGTTATATAAACCTGTGTTATGGAGCACGTACAGATTATCTGTTGTACAGATTATCTCATCACCCAGGTGTTAAGCCTAGTACCCATTAGTTATTTTTCCTGTTCCTCTCCTTCCTCCCACTCTCCACCCTCAGATAGGCCCCCATGTGTGTTGTTCCTCTCTATGTGTCCATACTTATAAATGGGAGAATTGCACTTTTACAGCACAGTGGGCTAGTAATGAAAATCATTTGCAATGACTTTTTAAATGTTTCCCCAAATAATGCTCTTTTCTTTGGATAAATCATGTTGGTTACATAAGTGGCTCAGAAATGTGACAGTATTTAGTTGCAGAGGGGCTTATTTTTTAACAGTGCAGCAATTACATCCTAAAATAACTATTATTCAATCCATTCTGCCAGCCTTGGGAGACTAAGCAGATGTCAGATACTCTAAAATATCTGACTTTAGGTGAGTTTGGGATGTTACTGTGAAAGAGGCATTTTCAGATCTGTTATATAGGAGAATGCCAATAAGCAGTGCACTTACATAATGATGGCAACAGCTCTCAGAGGGTCTCATTTGAAGCATAATTGTTGGGTCTTGGAATAATATTATTTTAGAGCTAGATGAGGAAAATTTAAAACTCATCTCTCAATTAATTTTTAATAGATGAAGAAGCAAAGTGACACAAATAATTAGGAGATTTGCCTGAGATCATGCATCTAATTAAAGGCACACCATGGAAAGATCTCTGGACTTTAAATTATCATTCCACTAAATTGGCTTTACTACATACATATCTTCCCACTCTTGTTCCACATTTACTGCTTTGAGAAAAAGAGAAAGAAACTTGACAGCATATTTTAATAGAAAATGAGTGGATTTTCACATCAGAACAACCTGAACTTGAAGTTTTCCTAAGCCAAAATGTGCACTTTTGTGTATAGTACACTCCAAAATGACTGGAGTGATTCTCCATCCTCTTTCCCTCATCAGCGTCCCCCAACACACACACATACTCGATTGGATCATTCTTATCAGCATTTAAAGATGCTGGGATTTCTATCATCCAAAAGGGAAATCATTTTTTACTCTACATCACTCTGTAGACACTTCCTCATTTATTAGAATAATTTAACAGAAAATTGTGAAAACTGCACAGAATTGTTGCTGTATTCACTATGCCCAATTATTTTCTTTCCCTTCTCCTTTGAACCTGTTACCATAAGCTCTCTACTCATCACTTATCACTCCAACAATATGGCTCCTGTCAAGGTCACCATATCATTCATCTATGTAACAAGAAATAATCTCTCTGCTACTCATCCATCAATGGCAATTTGTCCAAGAGTCAGTTGATAGAGTTTTGTACTTGGTTGGTCACCTCTAGACAATTGGGTCTGTATCTGTCTCTTGGGTGTCTCATCTTCTGTGACCCAACAGGCTAGCCAGTCCTTGTCCTTCTTACAGTGATATAGAAGAACAAGACAAATGGAAATATGTATACTTAGGAACTAGCACATTAGAACTCCTATCTGCATTCCATCACCCAAAGCAAGACACATGTCTAAGTCCAAAGTCAAGAACTAGAGTCTATTTTGCCTATAGTGGGAAAACAGAAAAACCACAAGGCAAAAAGCATGGATAGAGACTGAGGTAAAGAATTGGGTCCAATATACTAATCTACCACTGTTACTAATGAGCTCCTCAGTACTACGTCACATGGACAAATGTAAGTGCTTATCTGTCTTGAATATGTAGCAGCATGTGACACAGTTGATAGCTACTCCCACCTTCAAACTACTTTTCGTTTGGCTTTTAGTGCACCCGTATTCCTGGTTTTGTTTTTCTCTCTTAGTGGCTTCACTTTCTGTATACTTTGTTGGGTATTCCTCATCTTTTGAGCATTGTATTACCCTAGGGATCAATCATGGGGCATTTTCTCTTTGCCCTCTCTACTTATGTTCTTGTTGATCTCATCTGTGATCATGGCTTAATAACCAACTGTAATACTTAACACTACTGAACTGTACACTTAAAAATGGTTACAACGTTAAACTTTATGTGGTTTTATCACAATCAAGAATAAAACAAATAAACCATCTATACATTGGTAAATCACAAATTTCTATCTTCAGCTTGTGTCCTTATCCTGAACTCTAATGTCATGTATACAAATAAGTCTGAAAGAAATAGAAAATCGAATATATCCAAAGCCAAATTATGCTGTCTCCCCTAACACAAATATGTTTTCTCCTGGTGTCTCTTCAATCTCTTAAAGTTCCATCTATAAACAATTGCTTATAGTTGCTCAGACCCAAAACCTTTATGATCATCCTTGACTTCACCCTATACCTCACATTCAATCCATCACCAATTCCTACTGGCTCTTATGTTCAATATATATCCAGTACATGAGCATGACTCTCCAACTCCAATGTGTTGTCCTTTTTATTCAAGCCATCATTATCTCTAGCCTGATCCATTGCGATAGCCTACTAACTGGTCTCCATCTTCCTTCACATACAGTCTATTCTCAGTACACAGCCAGAAAGGCACTTTTAACGTAAATATTGAATAATATTACTCATCTGATTATAACTCATTAGTGGTTTCCCAATCTTACTCAGAGTAAATTCCAAATTCTTACAATGCCCTTCAAAGCCCTAGTAAAACTTGTCCCATTACCTTTCTAACCTCATGTTAACCTATGTGACATAACTAAATCTTAACCTCACTCCCTACATGAGAAGAAAAAAACTGAAACAGGTCTAATTTTGTCATAGAACTGATATTTGCAGGGCATTTTTTTTGAATAACAGAGAAACTGATCTTCCCAAATGTAAAGCTTGAAACTTATATTTGCCTTATCTGATTTACTTTCTCATGAAACCAAACCTCAGGTCTCCCAGATAGTATCAAGGACCTGCAATTACTCTTCCTTATTCCTCTCTAATTCTTGTTTTCCTAACTGACCACCTGTATCCTGTTGACCAACTCCTCTTCTTTACCCCTAATTCCTGTTCCTGCACATAGTTACATTCCTTCCCCATTATATAAACCCCCAAATTAAGTCATTTGAGAGGTTGGATTTGAGACTGTTTTCCCATCTCCTTGGCTGCAGCAACTGAATAAAGCCTTCTTCCTTGGCAATACTCATTTCAGTAATTGACTTTCTGTGCAGCAAGCAATGGAACATAGAAAAAAAACCCTGGAATTATGGTAACAAAACCTCAGCAAAAATCCATGCCCTTATAGGCCTAGAATTACCACTGTGAGAGCAGGCCCTTCTAATACAATTGTGTAGGTTGCACATTATACAACTTTAGGTAGTAATGTCATCTATGTGAATGCTTCTGCTTGAGTTGTGTGATTCACAGCCAGTATGGTCTTAGATCCTTGTAATAGGGGAGGGAAAAATAAACATGATGAATGTATACAGTGAGGAAGGTTAGGAAGAAAATCAAGGAAAAGAAGACACTTTGGGTATTCAACATAACTGAACAGGATGAACCTGGAAGATCTTCACTCAGAAGATGACCTTTAAATAAATAACTGGAAGAGGTTAGAGAGTAAGGCTTATGGATAACTGGAAAATTCTAGTTAGATAAAGGAACAGCATCTAAGAGGAAGGGGATCTGAGATGAAACCATGTTTGGCAGGTTCTAAGAAAAGGAAAGAGGCCAGTGCTTGGATCAGAGTTAGCTAAGAAGCTAGTTTCAGAAAATGATGTTACAGACATAAAGAAAGCCATAATTGTATAGAGTCCTGTAAGATTTTTGGCTTTTACTCTGAATGAGAAGATAACTATCAGATACTATGAGAAAAGTCCCCCTCAACTTTAAAAGATCACTCTGGCTGCAGTGTTAAAGAAAAGACAGCCAGAGAATCAAGAATATGGGCAAAGAGACAGTTAATATAGAGATTATTGTGGCTTAGATAGACTAGAGTAGTAGCATTTAATGTGTGGTGGAAATTTGGTGGGTCTCTACTGCAAATTGGCTCTTTATATGTTTAAATTTTCTTATGATTTATTGGTCATACATAAAATGCAATTGGGGAGTGTGCATGTGTGTGTATGCGTGTTTACCTGGTATCAAGAGGACTTGCTAAACTATTTTTTTCTAATAATGTTTAACTTCTTAGAAAACTATGTAGAAACTTATCTTCTGCACAAAATAAGTTAGTGTCATCTCTTTCTAATATCCATATGTGTGATCATTTTACATAATTTTTGTAATCCAGAAAAATTATGAATGGTTTAAGTGTCCTTAGGCATGTTTAGGCAGGTATTATTGATTAGACTAAAAGTGTTGCTTCATTAACTCACATGTTTACTCCCTATTTCTAGTAAAATATGCTTTTAAGAGATTTTGAAAAGGGCCCATTTCTAGCTGTAAATTTTAATAGAAATGGCTGTTTATTTTGCCATTCGTTTCAGGCAACTCTGAAAATACTTGTATAGTTTATTTTTGACTTTAATATGTTGCTGAAAAGAATTATATTAATATGCTTTCAAATTGTAAAACTTCCTTGAATTCTTGGAACTAAATCTACTAGGTCATGAATAATCATTCTTTTTAAGAAACTGCTACATTTAATTTGCCAATATTGTATTTCATAAATACATATATGTGTGTATGTGCATGTGTGTGTGTGTGTGTGTGTGTGTGTGTGTGTGTGTGTGTATTCCTAAGTGAAATTGGTAATTTCTTTTCTATAATTGTTATCTTTACCCTAGGATTTTGCTCCTAGGATTAATCTGGCAACCGTCATAAATTGACAAGCTCTCTGTGTAATTCTATGTTGTTATGTTGTTTAACCACATACTTTGAAAGGTTTCTTCTAAGTTTATTAATTCTTTCATGTTTTATAACTCTTCCTGAGACCTTTTGTTAGTTAAGAGCTCAATATGAAGGAATGTGAGTGCTCAATTTGCCATCTTGAACTTGATGCTCCTCACAACAGGTTTTTGTATGTAATGCTTCAAATATTATTTATTATAATACTTTCATTATATTTTGATTTACTTGTTTATTTGATATAGAGTCTCACTCTATATCAAAGTGATAGAGTGATATAGAGTCTCACTCTATCCAGCCCAGGCTGGAGTGCAGTGGTGCTACCATAACTCACTGTAACCTCAAACTCCTGTTCTCAAGTGACCCTCCTCGGTAGCTGGAATTACAGGTATAGGCCATCATCATGCCCAGCTAATTTTAAAAATTTTTCTGCAGAGATGGGGGTCTCACTTTGTTGCTCAGGCTGGTCTTGAACTCTTGGCCTCAAGTGATTCTCCCACCTCAGCCTCACAAAGTGTTGGGATTACAGGCATGAGCCACTGTGCCTGACCTTTTATTATATTTTATATTTTTCTAAATATGACTTTGTCTTTGGAGTCAAATAGATGATTTGGTTTTAATTTTTTTTCAATTTTTGTTTTATTGTAAAAAACTCACAGAAAGTGGTCTGTATGACTTTTCAATTTTAAATAAATTTTAATTTTCTTTTTGGGTAATAATGCAGTTACTTTTGGAATGTGTTTCTGAACAACGTGACAATGTATCACCGTTCCTTGGATACAATATTCTCCATGCATCTCCTTGATTAAGTTTGTTAATTCTCTCATTTAAAATTTTTATTTTAATGTAATCTATTTTGTTTACTTAATCTGTCGAATTCTGAGAGGCAAAATATTAAGGACTCCTTTTATGATTGTGAATTTGTCCATTTTCAGTATTTTTAGAGAATATTTTCTTTTATATTTTGATTTAATATCTTGTTCTATGAATAATTATATTTAATACACACACACACACACACATATATATATATATATATATATACACAGAGAGAGAGAGAGGGAGAGAGAGAGAGAGATCCTTGATGGGACATATTACTTGACAAGACAAAAGATTCCCAGTTATCTCAATATATGATTTTAAACTTAAATTTCACCCTGTCTGATTATACCACTAAAAACCTTATTATGTTGTTATTTTTCAAATCTGTCATGTCTTTATTTCTCTGGGTATTTTTAGCCATATAGTGTCATTATATGGATTTTCATCTCTTTAAGACTATTTAGTAAATTTACATTACTGGTTTAGTCCAATTTATACCATAATGTTTTCAGTCTTCTGTTTGTGATTTGAATTTTACACCTTTGGTTCCCTTTTATTTTTCTCTTTTCTAGTTTGATTTATCAAAATTTTTGTTATAATTGCCTTTCTATTTTTTAATTCTCTCTAGTTCCTTAGAAATTATAGACTCATTTCTCTCTTAAGCAATCAATATAAAATGTTAGCATAATTGTGTACATTTTGGAGCTGTATAAATCAAGAATTGGACAGTATCTGTGTCAGAGACTGCTAATTGTCCTCAAATATCTCTTCCCATCGTCATTATTTCAAAAGCAAACATCTTTGTTTAAGCTAGGCACATTGCCACCCAACTTAAGAATATACTTCCCAGCCTTGCTTGAACCCAGTTGTCATCATATGACTAAGTTCTAGAAAAAGTTATGTGAGAAAATGCTGATTCACTCCATATTTGAAGACAAAAATACTTGCCCTAGATGCCCATAGAAAAGATGAGATGATTGAAGAATGGATGTAGATTTTACAAAGGGTTCATTACTAAATGGATATAAATCCCTCAGGCTGTGTGTGAAATATGGTTCTGTAAGTTAAAAATATAAAAATGTAAAAATGACAAATATTAGGTTGCACTATATGAAACTGTCAACAGTTGATTGTTTTTGACCTAGGAAATGAGCACTTCCATATACTTCCATCTAATAATGAGCCAACATTTTTGATATAGGGCATGAGAAAGCATAAATATAACTATTTCACTATTTTCCATAGAAAGAAGTAAAACAAAGTCTTAATTTGACCAATCAAGAACTTAATTATTATCAATTAAAAGTATATATCACTGAGCTTATGTTAGCTTATGTTAGACATAATATAAAAATAATTATTAGGAAGTACAGATGAAAAGTGATCTGTTTGCTGGAGAGGATGTGGAGAGATAGGAATGCTTTTACACTATTGGTGGGAGTATAAGTTAGTTCAACCGTTGTGGAAGACAGTGTGATGATTCCTCAAGGATCTAGAACGAGAAATACCATCTGACCCAGCAATCCCATTACTGGAAATGTGCCCAAAGGATTATAAATCATTCTGTTATAAAGACACATGCACACGTATGTTTAATGCGGCACTGTTCACAATAGCAAAGACTTGGAACCAACCCAAAGGCCCGTCAAGGATACACTGGACAATGAAAATGTGGCACATATGTACCATAGAATACTATGCAGCCATAAAAAACGATGAGTTCGTTACCTTTGCAGGGACATAGATAAAGCTGGAAACCATCACTCTCAGCAAACTGACACAAGAAGAGAAAACCAAACACCGCATGTTCTCATACATAAGTGGATGTTGAACAATGAGAACACATGGACACAGGGAGAGGAACATCACACACTGAGGTCTGTCCAGGATTGGGGGGATAGCAGAGGGATAGCAGGGGGTGGGGGGCTAAGGGAAAGATAGATAATGGGTGATAAATGTAGCAGACCACCATGGCATGATATACCTATGTAACAAAGCTGCACGTTTTACACATGTACTCCAGAACTTAAAGTATAATAAAAAACAAAAAGAAAAAAAAGTGATCTGCTAATATCCTCATCTTTCACAGTAGAGAGGTCAAAAAAGATTTTACTAATTATATATTGATATGACTTGGATATTTGCTCCCTCCAATTCTCATGGCGAAATGTGATTCCGGATGTTGGAGGTGGAGCCTGGTTGAAGGTGACTGGATCATGAGAAGGAATCCTTTATGAATGATTTAGCACCATCCCCTTGGTGATAAGTGAGTTCTCACTCAGTTAGTTCACATGAGAGCTGCTTTTTTTTTTAAAGTTGGGGACCACCCCCACCTCACTCTCTTGCTCTCACTCTCAACATGTGATATGCTGGCTCCCCATTGTCTTCCACCATGATTGTAAGCTTCCTGAGGCCTCACCAGCTGCAGAGGCCAGTACATGCTTCCTGTAAAGCCTGCAGAACCATGAGCCAATTAAACTTCTTTTCTTCATAAAATATCCAGTCTTAGGTATTTCTTTATCGTAACACAGGCAGACTAATACCTATATCATAGTTCATCATAGTGTCATTGATTTTAAGATGCATCATCATATATAATTTTATTTTTAATTCAAAGTCATCAATGGTCTTTCTTTTTTATATCTTAACCTACTCTGTGCCATGAAAAATATTTGCGATACTGCACTTATTTTAAAAATTAAATAAATAGGAATGC
The DNA here is from genome assembly GCF_049354715.1 of Callithrix jacchus. Taxonomy (NCBI): domain Eukaryota; kingdom Metazoa; phylum Chordata; class Mammalia; order Primates; family Cebidae; genus Callithrix; species Callithrix jacchus. Next base: position 27,996,265 of record NC_133524.1, read on the forward strand.
TGAAAGGCCTCAGTGATAGGCTCTCAATCTACCATTGTAATTATTTTAACTAACCTGTTTTATGGGGATTACACTATTTTAATTATTATAAATATAAACATCTTAGGGGCAAGGAAAGTTCTAGTAAATATACTGAGTAAGAAAAGTACAAGCAGGCAATCTCGAAGAGCGACACTGTAGAGATGGAAGGGAAAATAAACTACTTATTAAACACTTGTTTGGTATTACATACTATTCTTCTCTACCCCAAACCCACCAACTTTTAGTGCTGGCTCTACCTCAGAACAGCTGAAGTGAGGAAGCAGAATAAGATTCAAGGTATTATTGTGAGATATAGTAAGAAAGATCTTGAACTCATAAATAAAAGTTCAAAATCTGTGTTTCTTTTCTAGCTAAAGTCATTGGGGAGTCCCAATAAATTGATATCAATAAATTTAGAGGATCCCTGAAAAGGAATAAAGTATAGGCATTTTTGACAGATTTTGAAGCTATAATTTTGTGGAAATTATGTAGTTTTTTGTGTATTGAATGCCTTTTCTGCTATCCATTTTTCCCTTTAGAATATTGTGAGGTTCAGATTGAGTTTTCCATAATATAGTATTTATATTATTACTGCTATATCTGAAAAACCTAGCATTATTGATCTCTAATGATTCCACTCATGCAGAAAATAAGAAAAGACCAAAAGACAACTGCCAGGAAAAGAAAAATACCTTCATTTTTTTTCTTTTAATATGAGTGGGAATCAATAGTCAGTCAGCTACAAATTTCCATGTATTTATTCTTTTACTCATTCACATTCTCTGTCATGTATGCAAGTAGTTGAAAAAAACATTCATAAAAAAAGATAAAAGTCACCCCCTTTCTCTAAGACTCCTAGAAGAATTAATATTAAATTAATAATTACAATGGGATCATTACTGCTGTCTAAAAATGAATTACTGTTTCAGGATTGCATACCTAATCCAAAAATAGGAGGTCAGAGGAGGCTCCAAGAGAGACGTAAAGTTCTACCTCAGGTTAACAGATATCCCGGGATAGGATTCAACTGTCTGGTAACTTTGTTGCAGAAAAAATACAATCAATCTCTAATAATCAAATTTTGCAATTAATTAAATTATGAATGTAGACACGTGTCACCATAGTATTAACAGTACCAGCATCATATTAATATCAGAAAATATACGTATTTTCATATCACATAATGCTTACTACTTGAAATTATTAAAGTTATTACATCTGCCTCTAGATTTTGCTATTTAATGAGTTAATGAAAGACATATAATTATGTCACATATTTTTGTATTTTGATAATTCTCTTTCAATATTACCAGCTTCCTATGTGATCCTATGTATTTTACTTTATGCATTTAAATGCAATCCATGAGCTTCATCAGCCCATCAAAGAAGCCCATGCATGAAAAAGCCCAAGAATCTATATGTGATAACAGACAATTTTATATCCAAAGGGAGGTACAGCGAGGATTAGAGAGCATTGTACATTAAAAAAATGTGTCCAACTGAACATCAAAGAACAGTTCTCTAAATTCTGTAACTTTTGGCTCGGTGAGGTAGGTGTAATTCTGGTTGGTGAGATAAAACAGGCAAGGTGAACAAAGGCAATGTTTTTGATGCCCTTGTAAGCAATGCCAAAATCATAATAAATCAATGATCATTTCTAAGCAGCAGAGAAATATGACCAGATTATCATTTATATATATTCAATGCTTAAATTGTGGAGGAGAAGCCTTAAGTGTTGTTTACTGGCTTACTAAAGTCCCAATATTTCATTGTGAAAAGGGTTGAGAGAATTAAGGAACTGTCAAACAAAGAGAGTTGTAGGACACAAATTTATTATTATTACATTAATAATGTAAAAAAAGAACGTGTCTATAAACTGAAAGAAGATACCTACAGTTAAGGAAGAGACTGAAAATAAACTTGAAAGATGGAAGAGTCACTGAATGCAGGAGAAATTAAGGTCAGGAATACAGATTTAGAAAGTGGTAGAAATCCTTAAGGGTAACTTAGCAGAGCTGCTGATGACTATGGTCCTTGACTTTGGACATAATTTAATTCAGATGCAATATGGTCAATCTTAAGAACTTGGACACCCAAATCAGCATGTTTTTAATGGAAGACAAGCAAAAAATGTGTTTTACATCATAAAGATAAGAATTTTGGGGTTTAATTCTCTTCCTGTTTCAACTTGTTATGTTACTGGTCCCTTTCTAAAGTTTATGAAATAATGTTACACACAATTTTTTTTCAGAAAAGTATATGCTGATCAGTCTTACATGACAAGAAAGATGAAACCCTTAAGGCTTAGAGAATATACTGTTAACATGAATTCTGTGGATGATCCATCATTCCCCTGAAATTGCATGCAAAATTATGCATGTGAATTTTTCCATAAAAGGAGTTGTAAGATGCCTGTGACCTCTAAAAACGGTAAGAACCACTAAAGCCTAAAATGAATTATTGGTATGTGGTCCACCCATACCACATGCTTTAAATCCTAGCACACTTCCTCTTATTTTTACTCTAGCAGAAAGCTAGACAATTCTAGGCAACCTAATAGTCTCTCTCTCATTCCTCAAAATTGTATGATCCTCTCCTTGCATACATCTAAATAAAACATGTATTTATTCCTGAATTCAGAGATTACAATCCAAAGTTTCGTGTGTCCAGGGCTGGAGAGAAATGAACAAAACACCATTAAACATTTCTGCCCACATGGAAACACTGTTCAACCTTAATGGCTGCTCTTTTCTATGAGACCTCTCTTCCACTTTTAATGTATCTCTTTGATGTCTAATTTGTTATATCAATAAGAATTTTGGATGTAGGTAGCGAAAGAATGTTTGGGATCAATTAAGATTACAAATATGGAATGTAATTGACTCCTATCTACTTACCTTAATTTTTCTTCTATAGCTACTCACAGCTAGATCTACTTAAGTCTCATATCCATTGTCTAATACCGGCCTCAATTATTGATTCAAATATAAATTGGGAATAAATTATTTTTCCAATATAACCTAATAATTTGGTGGGATGTGTTAAAAACCCTGATAAACAAATCATTTGTTTTCCCTTCATCTCTGCAAGTTTTTGCTGAAAACTCGAATCAGGATCTGGCAAATCACTTTTTAATTTGTGACTTCCACATAGTCTAATGGGATTTTCTAACCCCAATTAGTTTAGTACATTTCCTAAGCCTGAGTGTACCTGAATTTCCTTTATCAGTGTCTCATGTGTCTCTGCTTCCCAAGCTATTGCAATTTTGTGAAGCAGGGTATTATCTAATATTATTTATTTGTTCTTTTTAAATTATGGGATGGTGCTGAGCATAAAGTGGCATGAATGAAAAAGAGAAATCATGAGCTATTAAGCCTAGAAAATGTTGCATATATCCAGTTTGATATTTGATATTATCAAGTGGTATGCTGGGAATGTCTAACAACAAGCTCTACACACACACACACACACAGAGAGAGAGAGAGAGAGAGAGAGAAAGAAAGCAAGAAAGAAGAAAGAAAAGGAGGAGGGAGGAAGGAATGGAGGGAGGTGGGGAGGGAAGGAGGGAGGGAGAGAAAAAAGGAAGGAAGGAAGGAAGGAAGGAAGGAAGGAAGGAAGGAAGGAAGGAAGGAAGGAAGGAAGGACTGATTTGTAGCATATGCTCAAGCTATGGAATTGGGAGAGATGTAAATAATCAGTACTTGTGAGCTGCTACAGACCAGCTCCAGCACATCACTGGTTATACACATAGAAAACAAAGAAAAGACTAACAATACAATTATAAAAAGTTCCAATTTATCTTCATAGCCTTCTTGTCACTCTCTCTTCAGCATTCCTTTCCAAAATGTCAGAAAGTCAGGCCCTTTCTTAGAGATATTTGTAATATCTAAATATCCAAAATTCAAATATTTCCATGTAAAATATTTGTATACATAATTTGTATAGGTAGCTTTGTAATATATTACATGGAAATAAAAATGTTTTCTTGTTTTAAGAATATTAAACTACACTTTACCAACGTTTTCACTATAGTGAATTTGTATGTACATAACTGTAATTTACAATGTTTTATCGGAAAATGCAAAAAAGCATTTTACATTCAAGAATTAAGTTTCACATCATGGGAAGTATCTATATACATGAAACCTCTCAATCTTTTATCCTAAAATATTGGTAGAGACCCTCATTAAAACAAAATAACTTTGTGTTTCACACAGTATTTGCAAATATTAAGATTTATCCCATGAAGAAAATTAAACATATTTGATCCAAATATGATAGGGGAAAATAAAAATGTTAGAACTATAAATAAATTGAGAGTAGAAAGCTTAACAATACTGGTTATGTTTTAATGAAATGGAAACTAAAAGGAATGTCTTTTGATTTCACAATATTCATTTTTTTCTGATTTTTAAGGTAGTATCATTATATAAAAGGAAACATAATACCATGGCAAACTTGAAGAATCAACACTGCATATATAATTTATTACTGGGCTCCAAAAGTTTTTATATTTTTTCCCTTAACTTGTTTCATTCCAGGATTAAAATCATATTACATTAATAAAATTAATATTCCAAAAGTGTATATATATATATATTTCAAATATATACATATACATTATGAAATATATATATATTTTCATGAACTAGCATAATGGAAAATTTTGTATTTTAGGGAAAGTTTTGTCATGGACATGTATTCTAAGAGAAGTTTTACAACAAGCCATTTAGATTCTGATAAAAGTAATGGAGTATACATTTTATAAGAATTTAAAAGGAAAGTGCCTTATTTATATAAATGTAAAATAAATCCTTAGTTACATTAATAATAGAATCACTGGAATAATAGATAACATTATGTTCATAGGAAATGTTCATTTTTTAATTTTTTAAACTTGTATTTAGTTATTTATTTATTTTCCAGACATTGTTTTGCTCTGTCACCCAGGCTGGAGTGCAGTAGTGCAATCTTGGCTCACTGCAACCCTCAGCTCCTGGGTTCAAGCAATTCTCTGGCCTCAGTCTCCTGAGCAGCTGGGATTACAGGCACTTGCTTAAAAGCATTTACATTTTAAATTCCCTTGAGGACAAAAAAATGAATTTTTAAGGTCAGGTAGTAATGTACACAATAATATGAGTATTTTCAAAACACATAATTAATATCTATTTTTCTATTCAGCTTGTTTTGCAAGGTTTTTTGTTTTGTTGTGTTGTATTTTTGAATTTTTGCCAGAGAGGGGATAGCTAGTTAATGTTTTATGGTTTCTATTTCCCTCTTGGAAAGAAATAGCCTTAGTCCTTTAACTGGTACTTTAAAAAGGTCTCAATTTCCTCACATTTATTAGTTTTATCTCCTTAAAATCTCCAGACTAATCTATCCACTGTCCATAACTACATAATAGTCTTTTTCATTCCTGTCTCACTCATGCTATTCTCCCATTTCATTACTATTTGTTATGATTCCATCCTTTGATAAATGTTTTCTTTAAGGCGTCTACATTTTCTTTCTTATTGCCATAGCACATACTATATTATCATTTCTCCAAAGTTCAGTAATTACTAATACCTGTATTTGTTATCAGCTACTTTGAATTATACTGCTTTTATTATTTTCTTCTTGATACTTGGATTACAAACTTTTTAAGAGCAAAGATTTGAGGTACTCCAAAATTCCTATAGTAACAGGAATTTTATATGAACTTACCCATTAGAGAGGCTCAAATTGTATTTTGCTTGTTTAATAATTTTAGCTCTCCACACAGTGTATCTTTAGAAATGATCTCTCCATACAATAAAGAATAAATAATAAAATATACTACATATTTTCCTTTTATTTTCATATCTAATTTTAGAACACAAGGAATTTGAACCAGAAGAATTTACATTTACTACTGCAAACAGAAGAATCTATACCAAAACTAAACAAGAGAAATATTCAGGGCTTTGTTAGCTTGAAATACCCTCAGTATAATAGTTAAAACTTGAGAGATTTTATGTATCAAGCACTTTGTATTCATGTTTTTATTTAATCCTTATAATGCATGTCTATTACTATACTGAAACTGACCCAATTGTCCCATAAAACTGATGTTAATGGTTCCTTTTGAATAAACATGTTAATTGATCTTCCCAGTCTTAAATTTTGAGAAAGTTAAAATTGTTTTATCTGAGTTTCTTTCTCAAGATACCAACCCTCAGGCCTTCCAGATAGTAACAAGAAACCAAAACATACCAGATTATCTCATTTGTCCAATAAGATGCCAGACCCTCATCCATCATGATTGCCTAATTGATGACCTGCTTCCTGTGGACCAATTCCTCTTCCTCATCCCACCCTAATTTCTGTTTTCTGACATATGGTTTCATTTCTTCTCTGCTATATAAACCTTTAATTTTAGTGCATCAGGGAGAAAAACTTGAGAATGATCTTCTGTTCTCCTCAGCTGCAGTACCTGAAGCCTCCTTTATGGCAATACTTGTTGTCTCTGTGATTGGCTTTCTGTGCAACAAGTAGCAGGACCTAGACTGAACTGCTGGCATTTCAGTAACAATATCTATTGTGGAAATGATAAGACTGAATCTTGTGCATACTAAATAACTTGTGCAAGGTAAAAGAGCAACAAGTAGTATAAGAGGGCATTAAGCCAAGGATGTTTTCTTTACAAACACAACTGCACACTAACATATTCAGAGTGAAGACACGTTAAAGTCCAAGACATCTGAATCTCTGACTTTGTAGATGTGAAAACCGAGATACAGGTTAAATATCTTGCCAAGGTCATACAGGTACTAAGTGAAGAAAGAACAAAAATGTAGTGCCTCCAAACTTGCTCTATTTTAGTAAGCAGAGAATAGTCTGCCAGTCAGTGCCTGAAGGCTAACTGTAGTTGCTGTAGATAGCTTAAGTAATATAAATTATTTTTAAACTTCTTTAATGTTCAGTAGTATAACCAACTCTTCAGATGTAGGCTAGACTTGAACATGCTAGAAATTTTTTAAGTGAGAAATAATCAAGGTCAGACAAATTGCACATATGTAATTATATGTATATGTGTATATATATATATATATCTAATACTGAAGCTAGGCAGCTGTGTTTCTTAAGGGAAACACTGCATTATCCTAGGTCTATTCATTTGCAGCCTACCAGAGATTATATCTTCTCTTTTTTCACTAACTTAGATGTTTTATTTTCCCCTAATGCCTATGTTAGAAACTCATTTGGCATTTGTGAGTATTCATAAAGGAATTTTAGCTACTTCCTACACATACCTGTTCTGATATAGCCAAAACCATTTGGTGACATTATCAACTAATTAAAGTGAGAAATGTGATAGAAAGAGCACATGCCAAAAGGAATAAATATAAAAGTGTCAACCATATAAAAGGAAAAAAATCCATCTTGCTGGTTTATCTTTGAAACATGAGTTGCGTACTAAATTCCTTCCTTGATACATGAGTCATAATTAATCTCAAAATAAATAGAAGTATATAGTGTTTAATTGAAACCAATATTAGTTGAGAGTCTACTATATGGAACACCTGTTATATTTGATAAAAATTATATAGAAGAATAAAACACAGCCTCTTCCCTTAAGGTTGCTTATCTTCCAAAGAGTATGGTATAGAGTGAGATTAAATAAAAATGCATGCCAAAGAAATTAAAGATAAAATTAATCACTTCCATATTCTAGAAACAGAATCAATCATATTTAATTAGGAAGGAATTAAAAAGTTTTCAAGAAGAGAAGCTATTTAGATGAGCTTAAAATAACAGGCCAAAATATTCAGTATGTTATCTAATATTATTATCCACCTAGAACATATTTTGTTTTATATGTTGTAAAAAATGAATATTTTACTTGTAAAGTAAAATGCTGTTATAAAGTGTTGACAGGCAGAAGAACAGCAAAATTAATAGCCATTGGAAGTCAGGTATCAACGGTTAGTGGATAATCAAAGTTTTATAATCTGTCCAGTAAATTAAAAATAATACATTTTATTAATATTATTTTTAGAATATAAAGCAAAATAATATGATCTATTCCATTCTTCTTGATTACACACTTATAAAACAGAAATCATTTAATTTTTTCTAGTAAAGAACACTATGGATGCATATAGACTACTTAGCAGATATTTACTAAGCTCCAACCATATATCTCCCCCAGAATATTCTAAATATTAAGTCATCCATTGGACCAATAATATACCTTATATCATTCATTCTCCTTTACAAGACATTTCTTATGTCTTGGCACCAACTAATGAAAGAATGAGGTAGTCATTCCTAACCAGATCTTACAGGACCACCTGGCTGAAAGACATATCATGTAGCTCACTGGCATTTTTCTAATACTGCCCGAACACACTGGCCAAATATGCTTCATCAATGAGTCTAAGTAATGGAATTTTCAAAAATAAACATATTCCTTCACATGAGTTTATTAACAAGATATGCCACAAATGATTATTCTTTTAAAGCAGATGGTGCATTTTCAGCAACAATTATTGAAGAGTAGATATCTATATTTAAACAAATTCTACCACCTACTATCATCTTTCATTTGACAATCTGTTCTTTTCAATTCTAAGATTCTCATCTTTTGTGAGTTGAGAACTTTCTTAATGTGTTTTAGAGAAATTGAAAGACTTTGTTTTTATATCAAGTACATCTCAAATTTCCAAGTGTTAATGCTGCCTTTCCAAAGCAGAAACAGAAGTTCCCCATAATTCCTGGCCCTTTGAGAACTATTCCACTTGAGGAAGAGTACCAAAATTGGAATAAGTTACTTAATGAACTAGAATGTATTCTTCAAATTCACACTAGATACCATATATAGTAGTATAAGAGTTTTCAATTTATCAATCATTTCAACTATTTGTCTGTTTTCTGCAAAGCAAAATACTATTTTGAAGGCGTTTTATTTCTTTAATTAGCAATTAAAATGATATATGTTATGTTTATTTTATATTTATTATAATACTAATATTTTTGGAAGAAAAAGGGTAAGAAAAGATGGCCTTCCATTCAACTTTGTATAATCTGCCATGAGAATTCTGGCTAACACTCTCTGGCCATTCATTCAGTAACTCAAATGTATTGCCTATTTTCCTAGAGCAAAGTTAATTACATAATAATTGTACCAAAAAAAGGGGAGTATTTTGACCTGATAGTGTCATGTCTAAGCCACCAACCACAGACTCATTGTCCTGAGGAAAACACAAGTGAGCACTCCAATGTCATGTTAAATGGGAGCAAACCACAGCCAGTCAGGAACAGTGTACTTAAAAGAGAGAAGTTAACTTAGATATATCTTAATTTACAAGAATTGTTTCAAGTAAATTAAAAGTAACAGTTAGGATTACTGTTAGAAAAGCAAACTCCCCTATGCTTTGGGAGGCGGAAGTGGGATGATCGCTGAGGCCAGGAGTTCCAGAAAAGCAATCTCCCCTCTTTAGTCTTATCAAACTGACTTTAGACTGTGATAAGGAAGCTATAGCCCAAAAGATGTGACATTGTAAGCCTGAAAATTAATGAACTGAAACAGATGTTGTACTACATTCCCTTAATATGCCTTCTGACTTTGTAACTGGACCTCATAAAAAGTGATAGTGTTAATGTCTAACATTCATATCAAAGTGTTAATTTTAATAAGATCCTTTGATGCATGAGAAAACACTAGTCACACTGGGTGATACAACTCAGTTTAGACGATTATTATCTTTATTATCTTTTTTTCTATATGTAACAAATGGGTGAATAGTGATAAAAGTAGGAATATAGGCAAACTTCCTAAAAGTAGGAATATAGCAAGTTGTTGCTAAAACTATTTATTTAGTAAATAAAATATGATCCATTAGAGTATGCACTAGCTACAGGTGACTATTGAGCACTTGAAACATGGCTAGTCTGAACTCAGATGTGCTACAGGTGTAAAATACACATTGAATTTCTTTTAAAAAATATCTATCATTATTATTATTATTTTTAGTAGAGGCAGGGTATTGCTATGTTGCCCAGGCTGGTCTCAAACTCCTGATCTGAAGCAATTTTCCCTCCTTGTCCTCCCAAAGCACTGGGATTACAGATGTTGAGTGACCTAAGCCAGCCTGTATTTCTGAAAGCATTAAAAATGTAAAATATGTATTTAATATCTCACATTGAATGAATACTGACATAATATTGTGCATATATTGGGTTAGATAAAATATAAAATAATTTCACCTGTTTTGTTAAAAAATTCTTTTAATGTGGGCAATATAAAATTTTAAGTTATATATGTGGTGCTACTTAGTGATGCACAATATATTTCTATTGTTTAGTGTTGCTCTACCACAGTCTTTTTTAACCTACAATTAAGAACACTAATGACATTTTGGTCTGGATAATTATCTGCTGTAGGGAAATATCCTGTGCATCATACAATGTTTGGAAGCATCTCTGGCTTCTAACTGCTAGATGCCAGGAGAATATCTCCCCAACTTTTGACAACCAAAAATGTCCCCAGACACTGTCAAATATCCCCTGGAGGCAAAATTACTCCTGTTTGAGAACCACTGGTCTACATACATTGTCCAAAGTGATCTCATATTGCCATACCAAGACAATTTACAATGCTATATTTGAGAAAGGAGAAATACAGATACCTAAAATTCAAAGACATTGCATTTGCTCATTTGATATATTTAACAAAGGAATTATTTTTCAGTATGTTGTTTCCTACTAGAAATTCAATGCTATTGTATTACAATGGAAGAGCAAACTGTATACTGAAATAAGGCTGAGAGAATGTTCAGAAAAGTATGAATTCTAACACATTTCATTAATTTAAAATAAATACAAAATAAAAATTGGTTCACAACAATTTAAAATTAAAATTTCAATATATAATTTTTTAAAAGGTCACCTTTTCAAGACAGTGTCATTTTTCATAATGACAAACGATATGGTTTGGATTTGTGTTCCCCTGCAAATCTCATGTCAAATTGTAATCCCCACTGTTGAATGAGAGGCCTGGTAGGAAGTGACTGGATCATGGTGGCAGACTTCCGCTTTGCTGTTCTCATAATAGTGAGTTCTCACGAAATCTGGTTATTTAAAAGTGCGTAGCACCTGCCACTTTGCACTCTCTTCCTCCCACTCCAGCCCTGTAGGAGGTGCCTGCTTCTCCTTAGCTTTCCACCATGATTATATGTTTCCTGAGGGCTTCCTAGCCATGATTCCTGTACCGCCTGTAGAACTATGGGCCAGTTAAACCTCTTTTCTTTATAAATTACCCAGTCTCAGGTAGTTCTTGCTTCTTTGTTTTGAGACAGGGTCTCACTCAGTTGCCCAACCTGGAGTGCAACTGTGTTATCTCAGGTCACTGCAACATCCACCTCCCAGGCTCAAGTGATCCTTTCACTCAGCTTCCTAGTAGCTGGGATTACAGGCATGTGTCACCATGCCTAGAAAATTTTTGAAACTTTTTTTTAATAGAGACAGAGTTTTGTCATGTTTCTATGGCTGGTCTCAAACTCCTGGGCTCAAGCAATCCACCTGCCTCAGCCTCCCAAATTGTTGGGATTACAGGCATGAGCCACCGTGCCCAGTTTCAGGAAGTTCTTTATAGCAGTGTGAGAACTGAATAATATACCAGTTTAAATTGACATAAATAACAGATTCATGTGGATATATTCTTTATATAAATTCCTGGGTTATGACTTTGGGTCAGATCCAAGGAACAGTAGCTTTCAAGTTTTCCAGTGTAAGTTTTAAGTTTATAGTTGACTTCATGACAGTGTTTTACAAAAAAGGAAAATATGTAACTGTATATAATAAAACTGCTTGTTTTATTAACCATGGATCAACATAAAAAGCAGCCCAAAGTCCTAAACATGTAGCTAATACCTGTTGACTATATTGTTAAGCAAATAAATCTTAAGTATGTTTACTCAAGCCAATAGTCTAAAGTGATTTTTATCACAGTTCTGTTACAAGCCATTTTAAAGTTACTATTTCTTTATTTTGTGGTACCACACAAATCAATAACTGACTGAAGTAGAGCTTTTATATAATATTAACGACTGTGTTAATACTCAATGTTGTTTTCAACTTTGAAAAAGCAACAGATCTCATGCCTCATTTGTGTTTCATTTGAAGCAGAGGTGATAACCAAATCTTTTTAGCATGAAAGAAAAATAAATTTGCATAATGAAATATAATCATTTTGTATATTTCTCATTTTTGTTTTAAATTGAGGAAGTACACATTTGAATTCACAGTAACTGCTCTCAAGGCACAGTCAGTTAATAATGTCAATTTTTTGCTAAGACTTCATTTAAAAAGTGGGGATGAGAAGGAAAGAACTGTTCAGATAAAATAGAATAGCTAAAAGTACAACTAAGCATTGTTCTCAGTAGGCATAAATAGCAGAATATTTGCTGTGACAACAAAGAACAGCCTATAATACAAAAATTTATATTAGTATGTTTGCTATCAAATACCTCCTCTCTGAAAATCTTAGAACACCTGCTCCATTTCTTTTTCTACGACTATAGTCATCTTGTATGCCAAGGACCATTAATACCATGTTGCCTATTGATGGACAAAGCTGCTATTTTTGGTCAGTGATTAACTGCAGGGTAGTACTAACTGAACCTCTGTGACCCAAGGCTGTGATGTATATGCACAAATAAATAAGTAAAATATTCCTCTTTTAAAGACTAATACCATCCATTTCATGAGACTTATCCATTTCCTAGAAATATTATCCAACTTGAAACAAATATTTAACAATTATTGGTGTGAGGTGGTGGTGAGAAGATTAGTTCATTACTACAAACAGCCAAATCAGTTTTTAGCCTAAATTAAAAAAAAATAAAGTGTAGCTAACTACTTATTGTCACCCTGATTTCATGCTTTTTGTTATAATGCCAGGTAACTTATCTCATCCTTTTGTTTAATCATGTGCACAGACACTTCCAAGGGCCTATGGCATTTTATGTTAGTACACACATTTTGTACATATTCATGGAAAATTTTGCAGCCTGAAGCCAAGAATTTTGAGAATTGGAATAACTTTGCCAGAAGAAATTTTGGCAAAGTAATTATGAAACGGGAAAGGTTCTCCTGTCCCCCTTGCCAGGGCATGTGACAGGGGGAGTGGTTTGCTTCTTCAGTGCCCTGCTGCTCAAACCTCTAGGGGAGCATATAGATGGGCAGGTTGTGGGGCTCCGACTCCAAGGCAGCGAATGTTTACTGCTCCTGAAGCCCCAGTGTTATATGTTACCATGTGCTCTTTTAGTTTAGCCATCTGTAGGCGGTTTGTGTTAGTTTGCTGGATTAGATCCTGTTATCAGAAGGGCAGTGGGATTTCTGTATCCTGGGGTTTCTTGCTTTGGTGCACCAGAAGAATCAGATCACACTAGGCTTGACGAATGAGTGCAATGTTTTATTGAGTAGAAGTAGCTCTCAGTGGATGGGGGAGCCAGAAGGGAGATGGTTTTTCCTGGAGTCCCACCGCTCTGCAGCCTTGGCACTCCTCCAACTGCCCCGGCCAAACTCTGCTTCATCCCACCAGTTGATGGCCTGCCCGGATGCCAGCTTCTGTCGATGTGCTCTTCTGCCGGCGTGCTCCTCTTGACGTTCTCTCAGAGTCCAGCCACCTGTGTCTTCATCCACTGATCTGCTCCTCTCCATATCTAGCAGCTTGTGTCTTTGCCTTACTAGCATCTTGGGTTTTTATAAGCCTAGAATGGGGGTGTGGCAGGCCAGGGTGGTCTTGGAAAATGCCACATTTGGACAGGAAAACAGAAATGGCTGTCCTCACCTAGGCCCATGGTGGTAGAGCCCTAGCCAGCAACTAATGCCTTCCTCTATCCAGCACTTTCCTTGCCCCATTCTGTATCATTTAAAGGGACCACATTCTTCCCTTCCCAGCACTTCCATATCAATTACATTTAAAAGAACACCCTTCTGAAAGAACTCTTCATTAAATATTAAATAATAGACAGAAGATAATATTGGGTTAGGGTGAGGGTTGGGGAGTGGTAGCAAAAACACAGTCTCAAGATAGGATATAGTAATTTAGATCCATTGGTTAGAAATTCCTAAAGGAATTAGCAATTACTTAGAGGCAGAGTTTCTTCTTTTTTCTCCTCCTCTTCCTCCTTTTCCTTTTCCTCTTCCTTCTCTTTCTTATCTCTGTTTCTCTCTCAGCAAATAAAGTCAGCATACTGAGTTGCTGAGCAGACCTGACCCTAGGCAGAATCATAAAGTAGGGAAGATTATGTGTATCATTTCTACTAAATACTTTAGCTTTAATGTGCTATCCATCCATCTCAGTACCCATTATCCCCTTGCTCCACATTGTACCCTGGACTTCTTTCTGCCATTCGTATCCATTTTTGAAAAACTACTGCTATAATACCTACCAGTTCTTCAGGACCACTGTAATTTATGATATTAACTCATATAAAAATTTTATAAAGTCATCTCTACTAGTGGCACATTGATTTTTAGATAATATATTACAAACAATAAATGAAAGGAATAAATTTCTAAAACTGAACTGAAGGAAGCATTGGTGCAGACTGGGACAGAAAAGTTGGGAAAAATTTATTGTCAAAGTTGTTTATTAGGGACACTATATATATCTACTCCCCTCAATCACACAGAAATGTTATCTACTCAGAACTTGATTCCTGAAAATAATGTAGCTGAAACCTGTACAATTGTCCCATAGAACTGATGTTCGTTGTTTCCTTTGAATAAACATGTAAATTTACCTTCCCAGTCTCAAAACTTGAGAAAGTCATATTTGTCTTATTTGAGTTCCTTTCTCAGGAAATCAATACTCAGGCCTCCCAGATAGTATCAAGGGACTGAAACTCACTAGGTCAATGAAATACCGGACCCCCTCACCCATCATGATTGCCTCACTGACCACCTCCTTTCTATCAATGAACTCCTCTCCTCCTTTACCCTAATTCATGCTTTCTTATATACATGGTTACATTTCTTCCATGCTATATAAAACTCATATTTTAGGTGGTTTTGGAACTAAAATTAGACTACAATTATACTAAAATTTGGGAAGATAGACTTGAGACTTATTGTATGAGTCAATTTTCATGCTGCTGATAAAGTTATACCTGAGCCTGGGTAATTTATAAAGTAAAATAGATTTAATGGACTAACAGTTCCATATGGCTGGGGATGCCTCACAATCATGGCAGAGGTGAAAGGGATGTCTTATATGGTGGCAGGCATGAGAGCCAAGTGAAAGGGGAAACCTCTTATAAAACCATCAGATCTCATGAGACTTACTTACTACCATGAGAACAGCATGGAGGAAACTACCCCCATGATTCATTTACCTCCCATCAGGTCCCTTCACAACACATGGGAATTATGAGAGCTACAATTTAAGATGAGATTTAGGTGGCGAAACAGCCAAACCATATAATTCCACCCCTGACCCTTCCCAAATCTCATGCCTTCACATTTCAAAACTAATCATGCCTTCTCAACAGTCCCCCAACATCTTAATTCATTTCAGCATTAACTCAAAAGTCCACAGTCCAAAGTCTTATCTGAGTCAAGACAAGTCCCTTCTGCCTACGAACCTGTAAAATTAAAAGCAAGTTAGTTACTTCCTAGATACCACGGGGGTACAGGCATTGGGTAAATATAGCCTTTCCAAATGGGTGAAATTGGTGAAAGCAAAGGGGCTACAGGCCTTACTCAAGTCCGAAATCTGGTGAAGCTTTCAAATCTTAAAGTTCTTAAATGATCTCCTTTGACTCCATGTCTCACATCCAAGGTGTACTGATGCAAGAGGTGGGATCTCTTGGCCTTGAGCAGCTCCACCCTGTGGCTTTGCAGGGTACAGCTTCCCTCCTGGCTGCTTTCATGAGCTGGTTTTGAGTGTTTGCAGCTTTGCTAGGTGTACACTGCAAGCTGTAGGTGGATCTACCATTCTAGGGTCTGGAGGATGGTGGCCCTCCTCTCATAGCTCCACTAGGCAGTGTCCCTGTGGGGACTCTGTGTGGGGGCCCCAACCCCATGTTTCCCTTCCACATTGCCCTAGCAGGGGTTCTCCATGAGGGCCTCACCCCTGCAGCTAGCCATCCAGGCATTTCCATATATCCTCTGAAATCCAGGCGGAGGTTCCCAAACCCCAGTGCCCAACTTCTGTGTGCCTGCAGGTTCAACACCACATGGAAGCTGCTAAGGCTTGGGGCTTGCACCCTCTGAAGCCACAGCCCAAGCTACACCTTGGCCCCTTTTAGCCATAGCTGGAGTGGTAGGACACAGGGAATCAACTGCCCAGGCTGCACACAGCAGGAGGGCCCTAGATCCAGCCCAGAAAACCATTTTATCCATGAAACTATTTTTCCCTCCTAGGCCTCCAGTCCTGTGATGGGAAGGGCTGCCATGAAGGTCTCTGACATGCCCTGGAGACATTTTCCCATTGTTATGGTGATTAACATTGATAGATTCATTACATATGCAAATTTCTGCAACCTGCTTGAATTTTTCCCCAGAAAATGAGTTTTTCTTTTCTATTACATCATCAGGCTGCAAATTTTCCAAATGTTTTTGCTCTGCTTCTTCTTTAATGCTTTGCCACTTAGAAATTTCATCTGCCAGATACCCCAAATCATCTCTCTCAAGTTCTAAGTTCCCTGTTTCTCCAGGGCAGCGGG
Organism: Callithrix jacchus; assembly: GCF_049354715.1. NCBI lineage: Eukaryota > Metazoa > Chordata > Mammalia > Primates > Cebidae > Callithrix > Callithrix jacchus. Next base: position 28,012,983 of record NC_133524.1, read on the forward strand.
CAAAAATCCACCAGTCTCTTTGTGTTGCATGAATGACCTTTACTCCAGTTCCCAACAAGTTCCTCATCTTCATCTGAGATTACCTCAGCCTAGACCTAATGTTATATCGCACTCAGCACAGAAAGTCAACACCAGAACAAAAGTATGCCAAATTGCAGGGTTTATTGCCGGCGACCACGGAGGACTCACGTCTCTCCAACCCGTGGCAGAGAAAGAAGAGTGACAAGACCTTTTTATACCCACAAAACCACCTTGGGAGTGGGGGTGAGGAACGGAGATGGGAATGAAAGCTGTCAATCACCTCCTAGGCTGAGATGAGGGTGAGGGGGCTCCAGACATTCCAAGGGCCAGGGGACTTTTGTCATTCCGATTGCCACTTAAGTGGTTTACAGAGGTCAAGATAAACATTAGTTTATACATTATTTGGACAGGTGTGGGGTCCACATAATTTTAGGTTACTTGGCGCCAGGATGGAATTATCTGGGGGTGCTTACTTTGGTAAACAAAGGCCAGCAATTCTGGCAGTTACAGATAAGAGAAAGTATGCAGCTTGTCCTCTCTTTGCATTTTGCAAGGTAATCTTAGTAGTTTACAGAAGCCATGGCTAGCAGTCATTGTGAGGAGAATGGAAACAGTTTTCCCATTTTAAAATGGCATTGTACTGGTTCTAATTCTAGGCCAGCTATATCACACTTACTGCGTATATCACTATCAGAATTCTGGTCAAAGTCATTCAACAAGTCTCTAGGAAGTTTCAAACTTTCCCACATCCTCCTATCTTCTTCTGAGCCCTCCAAACTGTTCCAACTTCTGCCTGTTACTCAGTTCCAAAGTTGCTTCCACGTTTTTGGGTGTCTTCACAGCAGTGCCCTGCTACCTATTAGCTCGTTTTCACAGTGCTAATAAAGACATACCTGAAACTGGGTAATTTGTAAAGAAAAAGAGGTTTAATGGACTCACAGTTCCATGTGGCTGTGGTGGGGGGGGGGGCTCACAATCATAGCAGAAGGTGAAGCTACATCTTACATGGTGGCAAACAAGAAAGAATGAGAACCAAGCAAATGGGGAAACCCCTTATACAACCATTAGATCTTGTGAGACTTACCCACTACCACGAGAACAGTATGAGAGAAACTGCCCCCATGATTCAATTATCTTTCACCAGGTTCCTCCCACAACATTTGGGAATTATTGGAGCTATAACTTAAGATGAGATTTGGGTGGTGACATAGCCAAACTGTATCACTTATCTACCATTCTACTTAGATGCAGCACCCGAATAAATCCTTCTTCCCTGGAAATACTCATTGTCTCAGTGATCAGCCTTCTGTTTGGCAAGCAACAGGACCTAGAGCCAATCCCTGGCATTTTGGTAACAGCTAGTAGAGAGAAAATTGTTGTGAAAATAATCATTCTGGTCTATTCACACAAAATAGCATTAAAAGACAAGGACATTTATGCAAAGACATTCTGATCTGAAGAGAGAAGTAAAGTAGTGGTATATGGGAATATTTTACTAAGGAGACAGAAGAAGCTCTAATATAATACCAAAATGTCCAGATAAATGATTTGAGATATTCTCATGAGATAAACTCTGCTTTTGAAATAAAATGGTTTATGATCTTCTGTGCCCTTTGCAGGTCATTCATATGTGATAAATAGTATAACAGTCCAGGACAAAAACAGCTAATGAAATCTTTTGGAAATGTTTCTTATTTAGTCGACTTCTCTACCTTCAAGAACCTAAATGAAAATTTTCAGTTTTATTACATATATTCTAGATCTGGTGTCTGAACAAATATGAAAATGGTATATTGTTGGAGACAAAATTTCTTTTCAAACAGAATAAAGAAACTCCAGATGACTGATGGAGAATGCCCAAAGGTATATTCTGGAATAAATTGTATGTTATCCACCAAAGAGGTGTACACACACACATAAACACATATAATGTGATTTCAGGATATCAAGAAAATGTTTAAATGTATGTAAAATAATTGTCCATAAATTAAATATGTATATTTAATAATTAAATATGCTGATATCAATTACAGGTCTTTTCAGAGACTTTAATAGTGTTTTCCCCTCGGGAACTATAAGTTATACATATTTTTTTTTCTGTAAAGGACAAGAAAGCAAATATTTTAGGCTTCCCAGGACATAGAATTTGTATTGTAACTAGTCAACTGTGCTATTATGTTGTGAAAGTAGTCACAGACAATACATAAATAAATGTGAGTGGCTCTGTTCCAATAAAATTTTACTTACAAAAACAAGCAGTGTACTCAATTTGACCCACTACTGGAATTTGGTGGTGTCTGCCCTAGATTATCTGTCCACATAACATTCTTCATTCTGGAGTGCAGATTTATTTCTTTCGGAGCTGTGGTTCCAGGAATAGTGCAGAATGCTGCAGCCAGATTTTTATTTTAACCTCCAAACTCTCTTCAATAAATATCTCAGAACCTTCTCCAGTAATAACCCAGAGAAGTGATTATATATAGAATCTAGTCACAATCTTGTATTTATTTTTTTAACATTGCTTTAGTGTCTTATAATTATTTTCCCTTTTTTTCGCCTTACTTGCAAATTTGCATTGTAAAGGCTGCTATCTTTTATGATGATATTTCTAGTCAGGCAATTTTCAGTCTCTACACATAATCAAAAGTTGAACAACCATGGTTATTCTCAATAGTCACTGTACACGTTTATACAAACACTTGAGTGATTCAACATGATTTATGTGAATCCATGTGTCTGGTTACCCAGGACAAGTTTCTCTCTGTCTACTTCCTCTATGTTACAGACTCTTCTGTTTGCCATGAGCATTCATCTGAACAAAGTGTTAATTATAGTGTATTTCCATCCTACTTTTAGAGGACAGGAAAACCTTCTTTATGCAGAAGTCAATGGCTCTACCTTTCTTGTGTCTTACAAATTAATTATTAGAATTATGCTAGTGTAACTGAAGATTCCCTATGTGTCTGTCCCACAAATGCACTATACTTCCACATCTTAGAGACAGGTAATTATTTTAATATTTTATTTTCTAATACATATCACTAACACTATCCTATTCTTCCAAATGTTTGTATTCAGTATTTGCTTGATTTATGCCTGAGTGTGTATCTGCTACTTGAATTATTTTTGAAGAACTTCTCATTTCTATGACATGCATTCCTCTGGTTACCAAATTCTACAGTCATCAGACTTCCAAAATGAGGTCTTCTAGGAGCAGCACATACAAAGCATTAATGACATCATGTGTGTGTGTGTATATATATATAAAATATATATATATATTTTACTTCAAACAGAAGTTAAGAATTTCAAAGCCAGAATCTAATGAAGTTTAATCTGGTTGAACATTCTTGCTTATTTGACCTTAATTTAAAAACTTTTACATTTCTAATATTTGTGTATATTTTGTAACTAACTGTATAATGGAACATTGGTACGAGTAGAAAATTTAAAAATAAAATGTCTATGTATGTGTGATATACAGCAAAGTGATACTGATAAGAGTACATGATTTATTGGTTCCTGCTGGAATGAGTAGATGCAAAATAGGATCCGGTCCAGACATGATAAAGAAACCTTCAGCAGTACCACTGAGTAAAAGATTCTGTCTAATGCCACCAGTTTACCCTTAAATTCTTACCTAGGCAAACCCACAAGCCCTCCTGGGCTAAGCCCCAGTTTTTAAGTGCTAATAATTCAAACCTACAGGTAGAACATATATTCTGCGTTCATTGAGGTGTTGATATGTCCTATCATCCTAACAGTTACCAATACTATGACCTTATATTCTTCATATTCCCAAAATTGATAGAGATTACTTAGATATCAAAATTACTTAGATATCATCTAATATTATATATAATAGACACTGTTACAGTAAATATACCATCAACCAAATAACTCAAATAATTATTATTTCTGCTTCAGGATTGTATGATAATTATTGAAGTTTACCCTGAAAATTAATGCATTAATCATTATGGTTTCTCACTTAAAGAGCCTCAAACATTAGGGATGGAGGAATTTTTCTAAACAATTCAGATAAACAAAAAACAAAACCAAGCTCCGCCAACACATTGTACCTATGTTATATGAATGATCCCCCAATTCTTTTTCATGTTTCCAGTGTGGCATTTCCAGATTCTTATCTTAAAACAAATATACAGGATTGGAATGTGTATTAAATAGTAATTTGCAGAAAAACAGAAAAAACTGTGGAAATTCTAAGAGTAATTGATGGTATAATCATGAAATTCAACATGTCTCTCCTAGTTTATTATAACAATGCCTTCAAATCACCAAGGAGTAGATTTAAGTCTGTATTTCAACTGCTATATGGAATACATATGTTTCTTTGTGCCCTGTCTGTTTTATGTAAAATTACAATTACTCCTTTTAATGTAAAAATAACATCGTTTAAGGCATAAATAAAAACAAAATGTTTGTTCATCTCACTGACACTTTACACCAGCTGTAGGGCTATTTCTCTCACGGCCTAAAATAAAATTTCAGCAGATCTTATAACATTTATTATTACTATTAGATGTTGAAAAAATCGTTGGCCACACTTAGTCATAAACAGTCTCATTTTTACAATTAAAATTTCCAGCTTCTTATAATTATCAAATTTCCATTGTGTTATTTAATTAGGAGCTGATTCTCTTGCTTGGTCCAGTCCTACATCCTATATCCTATATCTTATATCCTATATCCTATATCCTATATCCTATATCCTATAATGCCCACTCTTCAATATTATGTGGTTCTTCATCTTCATCATCTCTACTCTGCCTTAAATTTCTGTTTCCTTCCTCACTCTCCTTCCCAAATGGACAGCCTACAAGATCAAGAGTAATTTTGTTAAATGACAGATGTTTTTCCTTTATCATTTCCTCTAGGTATGGCAGATTCTCAATGTCAATTATTATTACATGGAGTGCTTTTCTGTGTTTGTGAGAATTACTGAAAATTATTACAACTGAAGCTATTTAAGTTCACCACTCCTGACTTTGCAAATATCTCCATTCTGGCTTGCAGTGTAAGACAATTTCCTCAGTTTCTATTTTTTTTATTATACTATAAGTCCTGGGGTACATGTGCGGATCTTGCAGGATTGTTACACAGGTATACACATGCCATGGTGGTTTGCTGCCTCCATCCCCCCTTCACCTACATTAGGTATTTCTCCTAATGTTATCCCTCCCCAACCCCTGCTATTGCTCCCCTAGCCCCACAATGCCCAATAGACCACAGTGTGTGACATTCCCCTCCCTGTGTACATGTTCTTACTGTTCAACACCCACTTATGAGTAAGAACGTGTGGTGTTTGGTTTTCTGTTCTTGTGTCAGTTTGCTGAGAATGATGGTTTCCAGATTTATTCATGTCCCTGCAAAGGACATGAACTCATCTTTTTTTAGGGATGCATAGTATTTCATGGTATATATGTGCCACATTTTCTTTATTCAGTCTATCATTGATGGGCATTAGGGTTGGTTCTATGTCTCTGCTATTGTAAACAGTGCCACAATCATTATAAATGTGCATGAATAAATAATGAAATGAAGGCAGAAATAAAGAGGTTCTTCAAAACCAATGAGAACAAAGACACAACATACCAGAATCTCTGGGACACATTTAAAGCAGTGTCTACAGGGAAATTTATAGCACTAAATGCCCACATGAGAAGTGAGGAAAGTTTTAAAATCGATACCCTATCATCAAAATTAAAAGAGCTAGAGGAGCAAGATCAAACAAATTCAAAAGCTAGTCGAAGACAAGAAATAACTAAGATCAGAGCAGAACTGAAGGAGATAGAGACAAAAAAAAAACCTCCAAAAAATCAATAAATCAAGGAGCTGGGTTTTTTTTAAAAGATCAACAAAATATATAGACCACTAGCCAGACTAATAAAAAAGAAAAGAGAGAAGAATCAAATAAATGCAATAAAAAACGACAAAGGGAATATCACCACTAATTACACAGAAATACACACTACCATCAGAGATTACTACAAACAACTCTATGTATATAAACCAGTAAATCTAGAAAAAATGGATAAATTCCTGGACATTTATACCCTCCAAAAGCTAAACCAGGAAGAAGTCGAATTCATGAATAGACTAATAACAAGGTCTGAAGTCAAGGTAGCAATTAATAGCCTACCAACCAAAAAAAGCCCAGGTCCAGATGGGTTCACAGCTGAATTCTACCAGACATACAAAGAAGAGCTGGTACCATTCCTTCTGAAACTATTCCAAACAATACAGAAAAAGGGAATCCTCCTTAACTCATTTTATGAGACCAACATCATCCTGATACCAAAACCTGGCAGAAACAACTAAAAAGACAATTTCAGGCCAATATCCATGATGAAGATCAATGCAAAAATCTTCAATAAAATACTGGCAAACCAAATCCAATAGCACATCAACAAGCTTACCCATCACGATCAAGTAGGCTTCATCCCGGGGATGCAAGGCTGGTTCAACATACATAAATCTATAAATGTAATCCATCACATAAACAGAACCAAAGACAAAAACCACGATTATCTCAATAGATGAGGAGAAGGCTTTTGACAAAATTCAACAGCCTTTATGCTAAAAAACTCTCAATAGGTATCGATGGAAGGTATCTCAAAATAATAAAAGCTATCTATGACAAACCCACAGCCAATATCATACTGAATGGGCAAAAACTGGAAGCATTCCCTTTGAAAACTGGCACTAGACAAGGGTACCCTCTCTCACTATTCCTATTCAACACAGTATTGAATCTTCTAACCAGAGCAATCAGGCAAGGAAAGGAAATAAAGGGTATTCAATTAGGAAAACAGGAAGTCAAATTGTCTCTATTTGCAGATGACATGATTGTATATTTAGAAGACCCCTTCATCTCAGCCCAAAATCTACTTAAGATGATAAGCAACTTCAGCAAAGTCTATTTTTAGGCAACTAGGCAAAAATCTTAGGAAGGATCTAATACTTTTAGGAGGAAACCCAGGCAGGCTCCCTTACATAAAATCCACATTTAACACATTTTAGATTGTTTTTACATTTAAAAAATTATGTATTTCTATTTCTGATGTGTGTGCAGTTTGACCGTCATGGTCTTCCTATTTGGTAGAACTTTTTTCAGATGTAAACCTTTCATTTGTCCATCTGTAACCCAAATTCTAGGAGGCACAGATTTTATTTTCCAAACAGTTTAGTTAGCATTGTGCCACAATTACTATAAGTCCTTGATTCCAGAGAAAAATCTTTTTGGACTCTGGTTGATAACACTTCTTAACTTTCTCCCCAAAGGGACTCACTATCCAGAAAGTTGTATTTATATTTTCTGTTTTCTATTTGTATAGATCCATAAATATGTTATACATTTTTGTCTTTTGAAGCCTCACATAAGTGATGTAATATTATTGTATCTTTCTGAAACTTGAGTTTCTCTCTCTCAACTTTACGTTTTTAAATTTTAGTATTAATAACACATACACAATTCAGGAGTTGTATAACATTGCAATCTTGACTCTTAATACATAAGTATTTACTCATTTACTTCAACTTCTACTGAGTACTTCATTGAATAAATACATAATTTATTATTCTATTTTTCTATGTATAGGCAGTACATTGCTTCTAATTTTTCACGGTTATGAACAATGTTGTTTTAAATAAGTGTGCAAATGTTTCCCCATGTTACATTTTCTAGTTTCTCTAAGATACATTCCTGTAAAGTGAGTAGTTAATCTTATGGTGTAAACATCCCTAATTATTGTAAGGCTTGCCAAATTGCTCTTTTAAGTGACTGTACCATTTTACACTACCATGGCAGCATATTGGGGGCTTCTGACTACCCAGACTCTTACTGAAACTATTATACAGACTGAAATAATTGGCAATCTGATGAGTGTTATATCTTTAACACCATTCCTAAATCATTAGTGAGTTTGTGTATATGTGTATGTGTTTAATATTTGTGTTTTCTCTTCCTTTTCATGGTTTTCTCTTTGTCTTTTTAATTTACAAGTGGCTCATATATTTTGAATATTAATCCTTTGTCACTTTTATGTGTTGCAAGAAATAGCTCCTGTTATTTAGTTTCTGTGATGTGAGAGTTAATTCCCACAGATCTGGAATTGTTCTCAGTTGTTTTACTAAAATAAGATCAGTACTTGGACTGCATTGATTATAACAAAGGCACTAACTATAGTGACTATCAGTATTCTTTGCAACTATGGGACTAAGGAGTTTTGAGGGTGATTTGCATGTCAACATTATTTATTGAAAAAATTGAGGTTGATGATTTGCACCTGATTTTCATGAATGAATTGTAGGGCTCTGTCATTGTGGCTGGTTATGTTGTAGAAATATGTCTACATGAAACTCAGACTATAAGAAATCCTGACTGACACTCTATTTTGGGCTCTCTGATTCTTTAATTTTATGTGCACACGGAGGTGGTTACTGACATGAGAAAAAAAAGTTTGCTCCTGGTCTGAGAATAAAGGTGCATCTTGGTATGGTCTTTGCAAAAAGATAGTAGGAGCTTATACCTAGCTTCTCCGAACCCTTACTGTGAAAGTGCCTTTGGCTGTGATCCATATCCTGCTAAGTGCTGTTGCCTTATTATAGCCCTTTAATGCAGTGAACTGTAGATTTGTAAGCCTTGTCATAGTTAGTCCTGTGAGCCTTCTTTAACAATTGAACCCTGTTTCATGCCATCCTTACTGCAGTTTGTCATTTAATCCTATTTACAGTGGAATTATTGATTTTTGTAACAGAATAAGGCGATGTTTGTTATTGAAAACCATTCTATTACAGATCATTGGGATTGTGCTTATACTATTAATATAACTACTTGCTATGTAGAATTAATGTTTCTTTGGAAATAATGAACTTCTCAGGATACATACAGTTCAAAAAATACTAAATACAGTATCATATTTTTAAAAAATTATTTTCATGATACAGAGTCTCACTCTGTCATCCAGGCTGGAGTGCAGTGGCACAATCATAGCTTGCTGCAGTATTGAACTCCTGGGCTCAAGCAATCTTCCCACTCAGGCCTCCCAAAGTGCTGGGATTATAGGCATGAGCCAATACAACTGGCAAGATTTTAAATTCATTAATAACTGCCATAATTCAATAGTTCTAAGGAACAGGATGTCCACTATTCAAGTAATAGTAATGAGCAGTTTACATGGACTATATACAGATGGCAAACAAATGCTCTTGGTGGAAAAAAATCTTTTCAATTTAACAAAATATTCTGGTTTAAAATAAATATTTTCATACAATATTTTATTTTGTAATATATACTTGTAAGATTGCTATGCATGTGGGAAGTAAAAGAACAGAGTCGATTACCTAGAAAAATCAAAAATATACTTTTACAGGAAATAAAAGACAATAATTTATATGTGTTGTATATGCATACAAAAATGCCAACCATTTGTGTAAAATATGCAAACAATTAAGCTATAACTGAAAAGATTACTTGAATATTTGGGAGTATGTATACAACATGTCCCCATACATAGGATGTACCTATTTATAAATTCATATTTATCTAATGGTTTAATTACCTTCACTTAGATTGTTCTGATAATGATGATAAAATTTTCAAATTCAAGTGTCCACATTCACTCAGTTATTATTTAATCCATTCATTTGATAACCAGTTATTTTGGATGTTCAATGTGCCAGACAGTGGACCAAAGGCTAAGGATTATGGCATAAATCAGATTTGGAACATGACCTCAAAGAGCTTATAAAATTATGTAATGATAAAATAAATATATGTCAAGAGGAAATAAAGATAGATAATTAGAATGATTCAGTGCAAGGAGAGCTTGCTTAAGCAGGGGAAACTGAAAAGGCTTCATGAAATAAGTGGCAATGTAAACCTAACAGCTAAGACAATTTGAAAATGCAGTTTGGGCAAAGGATTTCTAGAAGAGAATACTAGATAAGTGAAATGATGAGTGCAGAGAAAGCATAAGCTATGGATTCCTAACAAAAATAAATTAATTTGGGTGGATTAGAGTACACAAGAATTACATTAATAAAAACTTGACTGAAAATGTGTGATTGAACCAGATCAAAGTGGACCTTACATGTGAACCTATGGAATATGGACTAAATAGCAGCATAGGAATAGACTTTGATAGTCTCTAAGCAGTGAAATAAAGTCTACAGTTTCTTGCGTTTAAGAAAGATTGGAAGGTCTTTATCCTGGAACATCTGAGTTTAAGTCAAACTACACAAAATATTCTAGGGCTATGTTGTCCAATATAGTAGCTAGTAGCCATATGTACCTATTCAAATTTAAATTAAAGTTAATTAAAATTAAATAAACTAAAAGTAAATTTATCAATTGCACTAATCACATTACAAGTGTTCGATAACTTCCCTAAAGGCTACTGTATTGGACAACAGAGATATAGAATATTTCTATCACTGCAGAAAGTCTATTGGCTATTGTTGTCTAGAGATATAGATCTTACCTTTTTTTTCATTAGAGAGTCAGGGTCTTGCTCTGTCACCCAGGCTGAAGTGCAGTGGTGTGACTATAGCTCACTGTAACTTCAAACTCCTGGATGAAAGCAGTCCTCTTGCCTCATCCTCCTGAGTAGTTGGGACTACAGGCATATTCCACCATGCCCAGCTAATTTTTAAATATTTTTATTTATTACATTGTTGTTGTAGAGATAGGGTCTTGTTATGTTGCCTAGGCTAGTCTCAAACTCCTGGCCTCAAGAAATCTTCCTACTTTGACCTTATGAAGGCACTGAGATTATAGCTATGAGCCCCAACACCTGGGGCTCATATAAAGAATAACTTCTTTATTTTATTTGTGGTTATAGCAATAACTATTGGAGGGGAGAGAGGAGATTTATGAGATACCTTAGATGAATTTTTGAAACTTAGTAGTGTACTAACTGGGTAGGTTAAAAAAAAGAGTTGGGAATTAGAAATCACCCATTGGAATGAGTCTAGGATACTAACATTTAGTTATTATCTGAATTTACTTGGAAAACAAAATAAGGATATTTCATAAAAATATTCGAGTGAGATGCTTAAGGTATACAAAGAGAAGATGGTTTTTTAAAAATCACCAATAATAAGTTAGAAAAGTGAGAGGAGTCCAAAAATGAGATGTGGAAAGAAGCATTGAACAAAGAAATGAAGAAATATGAGAAAAATTCAGTAAATGATAGAATCTAAGGAAGAAAATTATTTTAAGAACAGAATAACTGTATTCAACGTCAGAATTCATTTTGATAAACACTAGAGTATTCCTGTCATAACATTAAAATGGCTGAGGGCAACATTATTTAAAATATAGCATTATTTAAAATATACTTAATAGCTTTTTAAATCTCCTTTAGATTCATAGGAGAAAATATATTCTTCTGAAATTTAATGTTACATTCATAAGTTAGTTAATGGATGGTTTGCGTTCTATAACATGATTTCATAATATCGATGCGTGCACAATTGTTAGCAAATTAATGACAGCCAAGTTCTTCCAGCCATTCTATCTTGTTTTCCTCACTGTCCATTTGAATGTTTCTATACATACTTTTAAGCCTACTGCAGTAATTACTGAAAGAATGAAATGTACACTTACAGTTAATCTATAGTCTCACTACAGAAAAGTCAGCAAAATTATTTTTTCCATCTTTCTTCAGAAGGAATGACCAAAGATAGTATTTAGCATTTAGAAGGTGCCTCTTCATTTTCAAAGCTCTCTGAAATTACATAATATGTATTCTAAATGTGCTGGTCATCAAATTGTTTAGTCTACTGTACAATAGCATGAACTTGCCTAAAAATTCCATTAAGAAATATCTCTAGAGTGCATTTGACCTTGGCATATTAAATTGAAAATATGCTGACAGGCTCAAATGGCCTAGGAATAAGCACTTTAAAACAACAAATAGGATTATAATTACTGATGGTTAGTGCACTGCCACTGCTTATATGTTTAGCATTTTAAAATGTTTTAGAGGAAAATGTAATAAATAAAAATATTCCTTATGTAGAGGTTCACGTTTATTTCAGTAAAAAGCACATTTAATTTATCTTAGTCTTGAATGTTCAGTCTGGTGAAACAAGAGCAATTTTTGAAGAAGAATTGGTCATGTTATAATATATGATTTATCTTTCTAATTTTATTGAACATTTAAACTTAAGTACATTTTATTTAGCATGTTTTAAAATTTAAACCTAAGTACATTTTCTTTACTATGTTTTAAAATCCTCTTTAACAAAATATTTGTATTGTTATTTAAGTTATGAAAAACTAAAAGTAATTTCAAAATGTTATTTTGTATTAATCAAATCATGCATACATATATATAAACAGTTTTCAGATTTTCAAGACATAATGTAAAATATTGGAAACACAGATTGTAGTGGTTATCTGGTAATCACTGGCTTTATTTTTTCTCATATAACATACCTGATCCAAATTGTTTATAACAGCTATGGAGAACTTTTAAAATGATAAATAATGCATTTATTGAAACTACAATAAACCTCTTCTCTTATTTATACTCTTAGAACCAGAATAAGAATCCTGCTTGAACCGCCAAAGAAGCAGTGACTGTGAAGGGAATTCTGAGTAGAAATTCTCTGAAATATTACTGTTTTGAAATTCAGAGAGGAGAGGTTATCATTTAACATACATATGTGTTAGCTGACAAGTTTTATCTCTTTCTGTCCCTTAAGAAATTATCTGATTACAAAAGCTATACTGTTGATTAATAATCACTAGTTATCATTTATTGAGAATTTATGACAGATCATAACACCTTTATCAACATTATCACACTTAATGATCTAAAACAACCCTATAGGATCATTATTCTTATCCCTATTTCATATATTTGAACACTGCTAAGGTCATATGGACACTGCTAAGGTCACTTGTCCAGCATAACACAGTTAAGTAAATAGATCCAGCACTTCAACTGAGTTTTGTCTGATATAAATTGTTAGCTCTTAACTGCTATTTTTAAAAAATACAGTTTCTTTAGAGAATATAAAATAAAGCAAAGCTTAAAAAAAAAGTATATACTGCAAAAACATACCAAATTGTAAAGAGCACCAACACTATGAAGAAACTGTGTCAACTAATGGGAAATACCAGCTAGCATCATAATGACAGCATTAAATTCACACATAACAATATTAACCTTAAATGTAACAGGCTAAATGCCCCAATTAAAAGACACAGACTCACAAAGTAGATAAAGAGTCAAGACCTATTGGTGTGTTGTATTCAGGAGACCCATCTCACATGCAAAGACACACATAGGTTCAAAATAAAAGGATGGAGGAATATTTACCAAGCAATGGAAAGAAAAAAGAAGCAGTGGTTGCAATCCTAGTCTCTAATAAAACAGACTTTAAGCCAACAAAGATCAAAAAGGACAAAGAAGGTCATTACATAATGGTAAAAAGATCAAACAAGAAGAGCTAACTATCCTAAATATATATGCATCCAATACAGGAGCACCCAGATTCTTAGCAAGTTCTTAGAGACCCACAAAGACACATATAGACTCCCACACAATAATAGTGGGAAACTTTAAGACACCACTGTCAATATTAGACAGATCAATGAGACAGAGAATTAACAAGCATATTCAGGACTTGAACTCAGGTCTGGACCAAGAAGACCTAATAGACATCTTCAGAACTCTCCACCCCAAATCCACAGAATATACATTCTTCTCAGCACCACATTGCACTTATTCTAAAATTGACCACATAATTGGAAGTAAAACACTCCCAAGCAAATGCAAAAAAATGGAAATCATAACAACCAGTCTTTCAGACCACAGTGCAATCAAATTAGAACTCAGGATTAAGAACCTCTCTCAAAAACCACACAACAACCTGGAAATTGAACAACCTGCTCTTGAGCCAGGTGAATAACAAAATTAAGGAAGAAATAAAGAAGTTCTTTCAAACCAGTGAGAACAAAGACACAATGCACCAGAGTCTCTGGGACAGAGCTAAAGCAGTGTTTAGAGGGAAATTTATAGCACTAAATACCCATGGGAGAAACTGGAAACAATATAAAATCAACACCCTAACATCATCATTAAAAGAAATGGAGAAGCAAGAGCAAACAAATTCAAAAGCTAGCAGAAGACAAGTAATAACTAAGATCAGAGCAGAACTAAAGGAGATAAAGACATGAAAAACCCTTCAAAAAAATCAATGAATCTGGCCAGGTATGGTAGCTCACACCTGTAATCCCAGCACTATGGGAGACCAAGGTCCATGGATCACGAGGTCAAGGGATTGAGACCATCCTGGCCAACATGGTGAAATCCCGTCTCTACTAAAAATACAAAAATTAGCTGGGTGTGGTGGTGTGTGCCTGTAATCCCAGCTACTTGGAAGGCTGAGGCAAGGAATCGCTTGAACCCAGGAGGTGGAGGTTGCAGTGAGCTGAGATCATGCCACTGTACTCCAGCCTGGGCGACAGAGCAAGACTTCATCTCAAAAAAAAAAAATCAATGAATCTAGGAGGTGGTTTTTTGAAAAGATTAACAAAATAGACCAATAGGCAGACTAATAAGGAAGAAAAGAGAGAAGAATCAAATAGATGTAATAAAAAATGATAAAGGGGATATCATCACTGATCCACAGAAATACAAACTACCATCAGAGAATACTATAAACACCTCTATGCAAATAAACTAGAAAATCTAGAAGAAAAGGATAAATTCCTGGGCACAAACACCCTCCCAAGACTAAACCAGGAAGAAGTCAAATCCCTGAATAGACCAATAACAAGTTCTGAAAATGAGGCAGTAATTAATAGCCTACCAACCCAAAAAAGCCCAGGACCAGACAGATTCACAGCTGAATTCTACCAGAGGTACAAAGAGGAGCTGGTACCATTCCTTTGGAAACTATTCCAAAAAACAAAAAATGAGAGACTCCTCCCTAACTCATTTTATGAGGCCAGCATCATCCTGATACCAAAACCTGGCAGAGACACAACAAAAAAAAAATTTCAGGCCAATATCCCTGATGAACATCGATGTGGAAATACTCAATAAAATACTGGCAAACCGAATCCAGCAGCACATCAAAAGCTTATCCACCACGATCAAGTCAGCTTCATCCCTGGGGTGCAAGGCTGGCTAAACATATGCAAAGCAATAAATATAATCCATCACATAACCAGAAGAAATAACAAAAAACCACACATATGTTTATTGTAGCACTATTCACAATAGCAAAGACTTGGAATCAACCCAAATGCCCATCAATGATAGACTGGAAAAAGAAAATGTGGCACATATGCACCATGGAATAGTATGTAGCTATAAAAAAGGATGAGTTTGTGTCCTTTGCAGGGACAAAGATGAAGCTGGAAACCATCATTCTCAGCACACTAACACTGGAACAGAAAACCAAAACCAAACAGTGCATGTTCTTACTCATAAGTGGCAGCTGAACAATGAGAACACATGGACACAGGGAGGGGAGCATCACACACCGGGGCCTGCCATGGGGTGGGGGGGACTAGAGGAAGAATAGTCTTAGGAGAAATACCTAACATAGGTGATGGGTTGATGGGTTCAGCAAACCACCATGGCACATGTATACCTATGTAACAAACCTGCACATTCTGCACATGTATCCCAAAACTTAAAGTATAAAGAATAATAATAGTAAAATAACAAAATAAATAAAAATTAAAAATAAATTAAAAAAATATTAAAAGGTACATTGTCAGTGCTTCTCATCTAACTCACATATTGAGCAGTGCAGAAGACACATGAGTCTCAAGAAATGACTGTATATTACTGTAAATTTAATCATAGGGTGATGCCAGCTGTTGTTTCAATTAGGTATTTATTACTAGAACATATCGCCATTGATACTGACAACTGGTACAGAGTTACTAATCTAGCAAACACTTTATTTTCAGTGCAAATTAGTAAATAAATTCCGAAACTGTTTGCTTTTTTGGGCAAGAGAAGCAATACATAAAAACCCCTATGCACTTGCTTGAAACATAATGCACAAGGTCTGTAATTTTATTCATGTCCCTCAAATCGTCACTCCAGTTTATTACATTAATTATGCTAACTGAACCTGGGTGACCAGGAAGTAGCCAGCAAGGCTGGATGCCAAAATAAGGACATATAATCCTTGGAAAGTTCATGGGTCACACCACTAAATTTACTAGATTTCCAGTAATCTAGGGCACATTGAAATATCACCTTTAAAGTAAGAAAAAGGTTTCTACAACTTGAATGTTCCCCAGTGAAGAATGAAACACAATTGCTAGATCTTTGAAACAATACATACAACATTTGGGAGTGCTTTGCTCATCAATTTGGGTAACTCAGGAGCTAGCCAGTTTTGAATGGCACCTAGAATAAGAGAGGGTTCCATAACAAGTTCAGGCATGTCAATGATACTTAAAGTAACTGTGGCATATAGACAAGCCACAGTAAAAGAATCAGAGCAGTGACCGTGACCTCTAGGGTTTTGGAGGAGAGCCATCTATATTTTTCCGGAAACTATCCCCCATTTGAAAATCGGAGTCTGGTCTCTAGATCCAGATAGCGAATGAATGCCTGAATATGCACAATCAAGTGACCATGCAACCTCAGCTTCCCATTGTAGATGAAGTGCTATCTGACTCACATACACATGACTTGAATTTATAGAACAGTGTCCCATTTCCTTTACTGAAAATGAAATACCGGATACTATGCTAAGCAGCTTTAATTACACAACTACATTGCATGAGCATATGGTCAGGCTCTCAGTACATCTAGTTCTACTACTTAGCTACCTTTCCCTCAAATCTCACCTATGGCTTCAAAGGAAGTACTACTCTAGAACAAGTTAAAAGAGTCAGCGAAAGCATAGGGCTGATTTGTGGATAAATTTGCATGTGTGTGATTAAACCAATTGGAAGCAGTGTTACTGTATTACAGCCCCATGGTAAAGAAAATTCTTCTCAATGGACAGATTCTTGAGGAGTTCATTTTGTCCTTTTTATAGAGAGAAAGTCTGTGATACAGGTTCCACAGTGACTCATGGGCAGTTTTGGCATATTACTGAAGTTTTGCTATTAGCTGCTTTTGTTCCCTAAAGCTCCACAGCTCCTCCTGGGCATCCACTCCTCCATGGCCCCCAGTCTCACTGGGATCTAGCAGCACCTTTTTCTTTTCTTACCTCCAAGGATTACAATCAAATCTTTTTGAGTTAGTGCTCTATTTTCTGAGAGGCCCCTGAACAATGCAGATGTGAGAAGAGTTAACTAAAATTGTCCCTTAATTTATACAAAAAATAGTCTAGACATTTTAATTGAAACAGTTCTTAAGACAGAGTTGTTGCTGTAGTAGACTCTAATTTTTTTTTAAGATGGAGTCTTGCTCTGTCACCCAGGCTGCAGTACAGTGGTGTGATCTTGGTTCACTGCAACTTCCATCTCCCAGGTTCAAGCTATTCTCCTGCCTCAGCCTCCTGAGTATCTGGGATTAAAGGCATGTGCCACCATGCCTGGATAATTTTTGTAGTTTTAGTAGAGATGGAGTTTCACGGTGTTGGCCAGGCTGGTCTTGAACTCCTGACCTCAGGTGATCCGCCCACCTTGGCTTCCCAAAGTGCTGGGATTATAGGTGTGGTAACTGTTTCCTGTTTCCAAGTATACACAATTTGTTTATGGATAAGAATGGTAATGGATGACATAAAAAAGAATGAAATCATGTCTTTTGTAATAGGAATGGAACTGGAGGACATTATTTTAAGTGAAATAACTCAGAAAGTCAAATACTGCATGTTTTCACTTATAAGCAGGAATGAAACAATATGTACACAGGAACATAGAATGTGGAATAACAGAAATTGGAGACTCAAAAAGTGGGAGGGTAGGAGGTGGGTGAAGGATTAGAAATTACTTAATGGGTACAATGTACACTGTTCAAGTGATAGCTACAGTAAAACTCCAGACTTCATCACTATATAATATATCCATTTAACAAAATGGATATATTGAATATATGCACTTATAACCCTGAAATCCATAATTTTTTTTTACATTTAATCTTTTGAAAAAGAATGGTAAAGTCTACAAGTAGAGAAGGTTCTTAGTACATACCATCACCCTTATGCCCAGCAAGGGAATTTTTTTTAGTTCACTTCTTTCCGTAAGTGTACCTGAGAGAGTGGTACATGAGTGTGGACTTGTAGGAATAGGGAAATCACTATCATAGTTACATAATTACAGACTCCAGCTTGCCAGCATCAGCTTTCTCTGGCAAAAACAACCTGAAAAATAAAGTCATATTTTCTTTTATTTAGTTAACTTTAGGTGCCCTCTTAGGTGGTAATAACTGAAAGAAATTTTATAGCACATGTCACTTGAATCTTAACAAAGATTTGATTTCTTTTCTCAGAATCTTCTCAGTAACCATGGAGGAGCATCCCATTTTCCTTGGTCTTTGTTACTGAGCATGGGTAAACTCATGCTTTGATCAATACTAACTCAGGACTTGATAAAACTGCATGTACTATAACCTGAAAAAGGTGCCACATATGTATTTGAATTCTTCTTTAAAATTCTTAGAGCTGAGTTCATTAATTTGTTCACCAATAAATTATTAAGCACCTACTAAGTGTCAGGCATTCCTTTCATCACTGGGGGTCCAGCAACAACAAATGGTGATTAAATTGTAAGAAGGCTATCCAGAAAATAAAACAAATGAGTCATATTCCATATGTTGATAAGTACGTCGAGTAAAGTGAAGCAAAGGAGATTAATAGGGAATTTTGAGGGGTGAGATAAGGATTTTATTATTAATAAGTTGGTCAAAGAAGGTCTTACTGGGAAGCTCTTATTTGAATTAAAACCTGAAAGAGGAGAAGGAGAGAACCACGTGAATGTCTTTAGAAGAGTATTCCAAGGAAGTATTATACAAAGGAGGTGAAGGTGCCATTGAGGGCTGTGAGAGCACTAAGGACACATTTGATTTACTCAAACTGTTAGCTCAGGGCAGGGTTTCTCATCTTCATCACTATTGTCATATTGGGCTAGATAATTCTTTGTGGTTGGGGGCTGTCCTGTGTGTTACAGGATGTTTACAGCATCCTGGACTCTACCTGCTAGAAGCCAGTAGTACCCTCACAGCTAGTTGAGACAACTAAAATGTCTTCTGATATTGCCAAATGTCTCTTGGGGAGGAAAACTGTCCTGTTTGAGAACTACTGGATATGAGTTAACATAAATAACAATGACAAAATATTTTTTTGAACTGTATAACCGTCATCTGCATGGCTCGTAAAGAATAAATTCTTTAATTCTATTCTTTTGTCTCACTACAAGATCAGTTTGGACTTGAGTCTAGTGGGAAGAACTTCATGACAGATGGTTTCACTGGTCCCAAGATAATATTTTTGTAGTCATTCTGTGTGTGGTCTGCTAGATGTTTTCTCTAGCTTTGATCAGAATTCCGAGTTCATCAGTGGCCATTACAGTGCATTAGGCTAGACTTTTTAAATGTGTATTTATTCAGGAGTAGGTGCTTTTTAGGTCATGGAAGCTGTGACAGAAAATGTTCGGAGCAGAGCCAGAACTCTTCACTCCACAAGGCAATGTAGTAACCTAACACCTTGGAAAGCTCAGAGACAAAAGCTGAACCGACAAGCTGAATACTTAAAGCAGCAGTACCTTTCACAAAGATAGATGATTTTTAAAACTCTAGGTAATAGACCACTATAAAGCCTAGAGGCTAACAGCTACATCGAGTTTTATAGATAACACAGCAAATTGGTCCCTGGCTACCAATAACCACAACGAAGATACAAGATACATATGCCTACACATACAAATGTTTACAGTATCCATTAAAATTCAGATTCATTTTGCATATATATAGACAAAAGATAACAGAATTTTGGTATTCTTATATGAAACACATCCATTTGAAAGTCATATTCGGTACATTTGAAAAAAAATTCCCAGGTCACATTGAATCTGGCCATTTAGTACATTATTGCTCTCCAGAATGGTTGTATCACCAAAACATGATACCTCCACTTTCTCCCCCACCTGCCAAATCTGGCATTATCCAGCTTTCCAAAAGTTGCCAATCTAATATTTATTACAAGTTACTATTAATTTGTTGTTGTTTTAATTAACATTTTTGTGATTAGCGGTAACTTTGAGCAGCTCTATATTCACTTTTTAAATTTCCTGTTCTGTAACTTGCTCACTTACATATTAGAGATTATGTGTTTTTTCTTGTTGATTTGTAGCAGTTTCTTATATAATTTAGATACTAATTACTTGTCTATCTTAGACATTACAACTATCATCTCTTCAGTCATTCCTCAAAAACTGTGTCTACAGTTACTGTCACTGAACAGAAATCTTTACCTGTGATGTAATCAATATTGAAAATTTTACTTTTTCTATGCATCTTATTCTGTAAACGTGCAATAATCATCTAAGTGCTGAACTCTAAAGAAGAGATTCTCAAATAACTTAGTCCCACTCCTCACGTAGGGGTTACCAGTTTAGGAGAAAGAAGCATAATTGTAATTAAAGAAAAATGGAATTTAAGAAATATCGAAACACTGAAATGAGAACATAGGAATTTGAAAACCATGTATTAATGAGGACCAGTTTTGCTGAAATCATAAGTTTAGGGGAAAAAAACAGTTTCTTCTATTTCTTATGAGAAAAGGAATCAGTCTTTTCACTCTTCTCTTGGCTATGCCCTCGAATTTTCTAGGTGTTTTTCTAGTGGAAATCGCAATTCCTTAATGTTTACTAATAAGTGCATTTATTGAGACAGACATTGTCTCAGAAGCTGGTGATGTAGATAGAACTAAGAATCATATCCTGTCTTAAGGAGGCTACAGAAAATAAAATCTAGATACTCTTAATTCACATCAGCATATGGGCATCCTGAACCATCTTTTATTCAAACAATTTAACTCTGAAATTCAGTAGTTCTGCTTTCTGGATTGCATTCTGCATATTTTAGCATCACCACTTATGACAATTGTTCATTTAAGTTCTATTTATTATGTTTGTTTCATTTAATGTAGCTGAGTCCCATAGGAAGATGGTACAGATATATTTAGGGAGTTGAGAAAAGGCAGATAATAAACATAATAATAAACTGGATGAGTCGATAAAGACTTTGAAGCAGAGCATTAATGCAATCATATTTTCATTTTAAATTGATTATTGAAACTACAGTATGAGGAACACATTGCACTTATTTGGTTGTTGGGGTAGTAGATAAGATCAATGTAGGACAGTAGACTTGAATGTGCCTTAGAAATGCAAATGAAAGGCAAAGGCGGCCTTTATTGTGGAAATATTAGCATGATGGAGCAAAGTTCATAGAGACTATTGTTAAGAAGGAAGAGTTCACATGAATTTTAAAGATACATTAATTATTTGTCTAGTGTTGGGTGGGCTATCATTGATGTCTTTCCATTTCTGGCTTACCTATATCAAGTATTACCCCATGTATTAGTCTGCTCAGGCTGCCATAACAAAATACCACAGACTGGGTAGTTTAAACAACAGAAATGTATTTCTTCACAGTTCTGGAGGCTAGATATCCAAAATCAAGGTGCTGGCAGAGTTGGTTCCTGGTGAAGCCTCTGGTTCTGGTTTGTAGAAAGCCACCTCCTGTGTCCTCACTTAGTCTTTCTTTTGTGCATACATGGAGAGAAAGAGAAACCCTGGTGTCTCTTCTTACATGGCCACCAGTCCTATGGGATTAGGGGCCCCACCATTATGACTTCATTTAACCTTATTGACCCCCTTAAAGGTCTTATCTCCAAATACAGTCACATTGAGGATTAGGGTTTCAATATATGAATTTGGGGGGAACATACGCTAGTCTATAACTTCCTGGGTTCAGCAGGCTTCTATAACTAAATAAAATGAAAGTTCAAAAGTGTGGGATATTGCAAACATTTTCTTTCAGCTTGTGAGACAACTTTATATTTTCTTGATGGTGTAATTGAGACAAATAGTTTTAATTTTATGAAGTCCAATTTATCCATTTCTTTCCTCTTTTTTTTTTTTGTTTGAGACAGAGTCTTACTCTGTCACACAGGCTGGAGTGCAGTGGCGTGATCTCAGCTCACTGGAACCTCCGCCTCCCAGGTTCAAGTGATTTTCCTGCCTCAGCCTCCCTGAGTAGCACAGACTACAGGTGCATGCCACCAAACCTGGCTAATTTCTTTCTTTCTTTTTTTTTTTTTTTTTTTTTTTTTTGTATTTTTTAAAAGTGACGGGGTTTCACTGTGTTAGCCAGGATGGTCTCAATCTCCTGACCTCATGATACACACCCATCTGAGCCTCCCAAAGTGCTGGGATTACAGGGGTGAGCCACCACGCCCAGCCCCATTTCCTTTTATCACTTGCGTATTTGGTTTCACAAAAAAAAGAAAATTTACAAATGTAAATACAATTATGTATTGCTTAATGATGCGGACACATTCTGGGAAATGCATCATTAGGTGGTTTCATCCTTGTTTGCATCATAGAGTGTACACAAACTTCACAAACATAGATGGTATATATATATATATATCTTATATATTTTTTCATAAGGAAAGCCAAATGCCCCAGCACCATTACTGAATATCAATCATTTCCCCTACTTGATCTGTACTGCCAATATCAAGTGTCATATATGAGGTTTTTATATATGTTCCATTATAATCTTCTGGGACCACCCTTGTACATGTGGTTTATCATTGGCTGAAGCATCATTTCTTTGTGTATGACTACAGTAGATTATGACTGATATACAGTCAGAAAACCACCTTGGTAATGCATGTAAGAGTTACTTATATTAAGGATCATATCAGCTGAGATTATGTTGAGCTATATAAAGTAGGAAACTGCAATAACAGTATATTAAAATATTTTTTTCGGAAATCTGGTTGGTTTTGAAGATTTCCAAAAATGCCAAAAGCACTCTTTAACCAACTGAGATAATGGATTTGTTGATTGGTTATGAGAAGAACCCTTGTCTGCATTTTCAAGATAGTCATCCACAACCCAAAACAAAGACCTGTTTAGTTACCAAGCCCATGACACCAGAAAGTTTTGGCCTCTTTTACTTTGACTTCAACATAGCATTTAGAAGAATGACATCAGATATACCACTGATCAGGACAGTAACAATGGAATAACCTGCTAGAATAATGCAAGGCAGGAGACTTAGGAAATATTTCAACACATTTATAGAAAAAAAGATTCCAAATACATAAAAATAGGTTATATATCAACAAAGCCCATAACAATAAATCCACCAGGCATGTTTTTGATCAGCTTTCTTTATGCAGCTAAAGCAGAATTACTGATGGGATTATCCTCACTTGAAAACAAGCATGTGTTTTTTTTAATATATCCCTGCTGGGAAAATTAAGCAGTAACCATGTGACTCCAAAGGAAATATTGGAATTTTGTCAAATCCAAGAAGCATCAAGGAACTGAACTGCTAAAAGAAAGCAAGGTAGTAGATTTAGAAGAGATATTTCTACTATGTTGATAGAGTTACCATTCAAAATATTTTTTAAAAATAGAGATTGACATATCAATGAATCAGGTATCTGAATATGAATCAGTCACAGTGGAGCTACTGATGAAATTATCTTCACATAAACCTCATCAGTTAAGACTGCTGGAAGGGCAATTCCCCCAAAGGAAGTGCATTGCAAATTAACAAAACAATGCAGTGGATCTGAGCAGTTAAAAACTAATGAAGTCCACATTTAAAGCAACTTCCTAAAAACCAAAGTGCTGAAACTGAATTTCCAAAACAAGTAATCAACTGAAAGACCAATTTTCAAAACCTTACTTTGCCAAATTATCAAGTTCTATAAAACCAATGACCAAATATAAAGGCATAACAAAATGGCTATGAGAACAAGGCTCATGTCCAATATTAGTATCTGAAAATGATTTTCTGAATATTAAATATACTTAAAAATATTTTTCCGTGATAAAACATATAGGACATATATGTATGTATTTGTCTGTTTTCAAATTTTGTATTTCTGGTATATTTTCTTTGTGAAATATTTTAGATTATAAATATAATTTTAACCTATCTTTTTAACACATTTTATAAGTTTGCATGTGCATTATTAATATACATTGACTTTCAGAAACTAATCATATGATTAAGACTTATCCTTAAAAGACAGATTATCTTCTTCAATATTTTGAATTTTTCTGAAAATTGCTGCCAAACTATATATTTCCAAGATTTTTTTCTAAACAGTCAAAATTGTAGCATTTCCTAATGACTGGAGAGTTAAAACTAATTATAGAGTTTTTATATGATTTTGGTTATATGATCAATTTATTAATTTAATGGTAATTCTAATTTCATGTAAGAATACATGTACTTTATTTATTTTTCCTTTAAAAGTCTGCTTTCTTTCAATGTTTTCACTTCAAATTGAATTACTCAAATTTTAAATTATGTAAAATAACTAATTTTCAAGTGAAAGTACCCAAAGGAAGGCAGAATTTAATTAAACTTAATTTAAATATCAAGTAAAATAAAATACACATGGTGAGTTTCTGGCTGTTCTTTGTTTCCTGACTCCAGAAACTGAAAGCATGTCATCAAGAATTTCTATGTATACATTTTTTTCAAAGAATCTTTAAGTACCCAATTTAAATGTGTGGGCTTCTACCCAAAGGAAAATAAATTATTATATCAAAAATATACCTGCACTCATTATGTTTATTACATCACTATTCACCATAGCAAAGACATGATCTCACCTAAATGTCCATCAATGGATGACGGTTGAATAGAATAGTATTCAGCACAATAGACTAGTATTCAGCCATAAAAAATGAAATCAGATGTTTTGCAGTAACATGAATGGACTGCAGGGTGTTATCTTAAGTGAAATAACTCAGAAACAGAAAGCCATTATTCCACAGAAAGTGTGGAATAATAGATACTGGAGCCTTATACGGGTGGAAAGGTGGGAAGTGTGCGAAAGTTGACAAGTTATTTAAGGGGTACACTGTACACTACTCAGTGATGGTTACACTAAAAGCCTAGACTTTACTACTGTGCAATATATCCATGTATCAAAGCTGTATTTATACCCCCTAAATTTATACAAATAAAAATAAATAAGGAAATTTGTTGGTTTAATTCTCAGATAATCTGCCTTGGGAGAACACTAGATGCTCACTCAGTGGTTGTCAAAATGTGTTCCCCAAACCAGCAGCATCAACACCACCTATGCACTAGTCAGAAATGCAAATTCCCAGGCCTTAGTCCAGAGATACTGAATTAATAAATCTGGGGGTAGAGGAGGGTTTCAACAACCTCTATTTCAACAGGTTTTGTAGGTGATTATGACGCATACTAACATTTGAAAACCACCAAAGTTGTATGTAAGATAGCACTTACAGTGTGTTTTTGATATAAGAAAATGCTCTCTTCACCAATGAAGTTTCTGAAACTCCAGAGCAGTGACTTAATCCCATCATTTTATAAGCATTGAGTATACATGCAGAACTCCCACATGCCAGAATCCCTTCAACTCTCTCTATGTTTGTGACCTCATTGTCACAACCATGAAACATGTCAGAGTTGATCAAAGACTACCATTCGAAAGTTGAACACTGACCCTTCACTGGCTCCTAAAAGGAAGGCCCTGAGCCTTTGCAGTGTTTCTGATTGGAAAGTCTTCATATATCTAAGGCCTTGGATACACCAGATGGTTCATATTAACAATGAGAATTATGGTGCATGTCTATTTTTCTATGAATGAAGCAGTGGTCAGATTATGTCAGTTAGACATCAAAATGGTCAAAAGCTAAGGATAATCATGTGGACCTTCAATGCTTACATGATCAGTGCTCAGGAGAGCTTACCTAGTTGGCAACACTTGGCAAAGGTGGTCACACACCTGGCTGGGAGAATTAAACACAGTACGTGTGACTCCACTGGAAGAGGATGACTGGAAGCTTGACCCTGAAGTTTCTTGCACTCAGCCCTGTGCTCTGTTTCCCCTGGCTAATTTTCATTGCTGTTCTTGTACTGTAATATGCTGTAAGGATCAGTAGAAAGGCCTTTTCATGTTATGTGGAGGGCTTCTAACTAATCATGGAACCTGATGCTGGCCTTGAAGTACCCCAGCAGGCCCATGGATAAAGGCTATGTCCTGTTTTACCTAACTCCAATAACATGGGAATTACTGAGTGCATGTGGAGGAGTTCTCACTTAAAAACCAGAAAGTCATCTTCCATACTGAAATAAATCTGCTGTGATATTCTTGAGCTCATGCTCCTTCTACAACCTGTTATCAGAGAACAAAATTTTGTTTCCACACAGCAGAACAGTGGCAAGGAATTTACCTTAAGCAATAAAGCAAAGCAGCAGGGTTAGAAGGGATTTTTCAACTATATTAAGAGTGTGAAGTCCCTACTTCAGAAAGATAGAGTTTTATATCTCAAAGAAGCCAATATCAAATGGTATCAATATAGCTGGATTTCAGGGGAGCAGGTTGTAAGCCACTTTCACCTGGCTGGAAGAAAGCAGACAGCTATCTCCCTCTCCCATGAGTTTAGAGAAAACATGGGACATGATGCACATTATCTCAAAATAGTATTTTCTCCTTTTACCACCTCAACTTGTTTGCATCACTCAGTTGAGCGATGCACCCATATTTGCAGAACCAATTTTTTTCTAGGGTCTCCATAAGATCATCAAACACTTCACCTTAGAATATAGGAGTTCTTGGCATTTATGGAGTTGGTCTTTTCAGTTTCTAACTGAACTCTCATGTGAGAGAAAATGCTGCTTTTAACGTCTAGCTCAGTGCAGGTTTTGAAGGACATGTCTGACCCACAGCACCCTCACTCCCAACACCATAATTGAAGGCACTATGGGTGCAGGGTGCATGCTGCATCTCCTTGAGAGGTACAAAGACAGGCCTGGAATAACTAGAAAGCAGTAGTGGTGGCACTCTGCTCTGGGTTCCAATTTACCCTCAAAAAGGGGTTCAACTGCCTGGAAGGACATGAGGCTGCCTCTTCCATCTGGCTTGAACCTCTAATTTACCCTACTTCAGAGTACAGGTTTTGGAGTCCATCTTTTCTCAGTAGCAGTCTAAGCTCTGTCTCCAGTTATCCCTGAGGCCTCTGGAAAGTTATTTTATTTTTTCATAGTTTCCTTTTTTTTAGTAGATAGGACATATTCAATAAATTCACTTGAAGTGAAGCTGAAATGAGGTGAAAAATAAAAAGCATTACTACAAATCCTGCTACTCAACCTATTTAGCTCACATTGTTAGCTATTGTAAGCAAAGGTCAGACTCTGTCTAAAGTATTCAAAGGAAATACAGTGGGCTAGAACAATGGTTCAGAAAATGTCATCCCTAAGCAGCAGCAGAGATGTCGCCTAGAATCTTGGTAGAAATGCAGTGTTTCTGGTGCCCACTCATGGAAAGGAACTTTTAAGGTCACAGTTACACAGCTACATGAAAAGCTATCTCTTAAAAAAAAAAAAACTAAACCTTTCATGATTCTCACTTGTTAAAATCAGAGCAGGCTCTAACAGGCATATTCAAACTTTGCTCACAGTAGAGTTGTTTTTCCCTAAAGTTAGTCTCTGAACAGAATCACCTGTGCAACTGTTAAAGATGAGAATTCTCATTCCCTCTTTTGCAGACCTACAGAACCCTAAACTGGAGGATGGAGTGGCACCAATGAATTTGGATTTAACAAGCTCTTTCCAAGGATCCCAGTGTCTGCCCAAGTGTGAGAATGGTCATCCTTGAACCAAAGGTTTTCCATATTTGCTTAAAAATGGAGTCCCCAAGTGATTCGTCACAAACAACTACAACAACTTTTACTGTTAGAAGTTCTAAATAATATGAGGTGAGGTGCCTCCAGGAAAACATGTCTTTTCTAGCTCCCTAATGATTCTAAGGTATAGTAAGTTTGAGAAACACTGCTCTAAGCCCAGCTTATACAAATTTTCCAAACACACTGGAAAACAATCTTCCCTCTCCAGAAATCTCAGGAAAAGACCTCCTGCTGACTTCATAAGGATAATATGTTACTCCAACTACAAAAACTTTCCCCAGGAGCTAGCGGATTGATTGATGGGGCCCAAGTGTTCTCATTCCTGGCATATGAGGAGTGGTCAGCTCCAATTCAATTCTTGGAATAAAATTTGGGGTGAGAGTTTCCTAAAACGGCAACTTGAAATTTGGAAATTGAACAGTGTTCAGTGCAACCAACACCCATCAATAAATTAACTGAGAAGAATATTATTGCCATGGTTTTTGTTAGTATTATCCACTTTGACAGTTTCAGGGATTACTATGGTTGCATTCATCTTTATTCTTATTTTTGAAAAAAAAAATAGATTTTTTTAGGAAGTTCCCTTTTTTTCTGAATTATAGATAAACAACTATATTTTAATAGTCACATTTTTGCAATTTCTTACCTATTCTGGTTTCAATATCTGTTAAATCAATAAAAAATGCTTACTCTGTAGACTCTCATGTAAATTTCTTGTATGCACAGAAGGACTGACTCTTTTTATCAATTAAGTTTCCAATCAAAATTTATCATATCAAATGCTAAAAAGATTTCCTTGTCATTAAATAATCAATTTGGGTCCTGTGCCTACAGAATCAATTGGGATCCTGTGCCTCTGCAATATTATCTAGCACCTCACTTTAGAATATGGCATTAAATCTATGGCATTTATGGTTTGGTCTTTGGAGTCTGTGGCTGAAATCTCATGTGAAAGAACATGTTACCTTCAACAGACAGTTCAATGCAGGTTTTCAGAGGTATATCTCACCCATTTCCCCTTCATTCTCTACACCTTAAATTATAGGCACTGTGGGTGCATGGAACTTTCTCCCTGTGCAGTGAGGAGACTGGCCTGAAAGAACCACCAAGCAGTAATAGCCTCATGCTGCTGTGGACTCTGATTCACCCTGAAGAAGAGGTTCACCTGCCCAGTAGGACATGGTACTGGCATCTCCATCTGGCTTGAAATTTTCAACTCATCCATTTTAAGAACACAGGGTTTGGGTCCAGCTCTTCTGTGTTCAAATCTGAGCTCATTCTCCTATAGGCTCTGAGGCCTGTGAAAAGTCATCTTATTCTAATTATCATTTTACTTTTCAGTAGAAGAGAGATAATTTGAATCACATCAGTGAAACTGAAAAAAGAGATGGCAAATAAAAAGATGTAATACAACTCTTGCTACTCAATCTATCTATCCCTCATTGTTAGCTATTGTAAGCTAAGGGCAGACTCAGTCTAAAGTGCTCAATGGAAAGAAGGTGGTCTAGAACAATGATTCACAATATGGGATTCCCAAATAGCAGTGGGGATATTGCCTAGGATATTGGTAGAAATGCAACTTCTTTGGTGCCCACTAACCCAGTGGAACTTTTATGGTCTCAGTTATTTTAAAAGCTACTCCAACAACAACAACAACAAAAAAAAACCCACCACAACAACAAAAAACTAAATTAAAAAAAGAAAACCCTAAATCAAACTAAAACCTTTCATGGTTCTTACTTATTGTAATTGGAGCAGGCTCTTAGTCCCTCCTTTGAAGATCTACACAATCCAAAACTGGAAGGTAGAGTAGGACCTACCAATCAGGATTTAACAAATCCTGAATGGATTCTAATGCCTCCAAAGTGTGAGGATGATAATCCTTGAACAAATGGTTTTTCATACTTTCCTAATCATGGAGTGCCAGATTATTCATCAAAAATAACTAAAACAAGGTTTGACACTGAGATTCTGATAATTTGAGGCAACCTATCAAACATGGGATAACAAGTGTTTTCAAGGTCCCTTAGCAATTCTCACGTGCAGTGTTTGAGAAACATTGCTCTAGATCCAGCTTGTCCAAATTTATAAAATCTAGTGCAAAGTGACCTTCTCTTCCCACAAATCTCAGGAGAAGACCTTCTGCTAACCTAAAATGGTTAATATGCCATTCCTCAAGAGGAGCGGACTAATTGATGTAACCCAGGCATTCTCATCCCTGGCATGACAGGATGCTCAATTTCAATTTAAATACTTGGAATGAAATTTGGAGTAAGAGATTCCTAAAAGGGGAAAATAAAAATTGGGAATTAGTGCTCAAGGCAAACAACACACATTCAATTCATTAACTATTTATGAAGAATTTTGATTGCCATATTTCTGTTTGTATTATCTAGTTTGGCACTTTTTGATTTGTATATTCTGGAAATATCATGGTTGCATGCATCCTTCCTTCAACTTGTGAAGTAAAATCATAAGTTTATTTTGTAGGAAACTCTCTTTAACTTTTTTCTGAATTATGCTTAAAGAGTTGCACTAGACTTGTCACATTTTACAATTTCTTAATAGTTTGGTTTGAATAACTAATCAATACCAATGCTCATTCTACATGCTCTCATGTAAATTTCTTATATGCATAGAACAATTGATTCTTTTTTTCACTTGTTTCCAATAAAAAATTTATCACATCAAATACTTAAAGGATTTCCCTGTCATTCAAGTTAATTCAAGTACACAAGTTAAGAAACAATGCATGTTAGCTCTTCCTGTTGCTTTGATCCTTTTACCATTATGTAATACCCTTCTTTGTCTCTTTGGATCTGTGTTGGTTTAAAGTCCATTTTATAAGAGACTAGAATTGCTACCCCTGCTTTTTTTTTGCTCTCCATTTGCTTGGTAAAACTTCTTCCATCCTTTATTTTGAGTCTATATAAGTCTTTGCACATGAGATGAGTCTCCTTAATACAGCACACTGATGGGTCTTGACTTTATCCAGTTTGCCAGTCTGTCTCTTTTGATTGCGGCATTTAGGCCATTTATATTCAACATTAATATTGTTATGTTTGAATTTAATCCTACCATTTTGTTACTGACTGGTTGTTTTGCCTGTTGGTTGACACGGTTTCTTCATTGCATCATTGTCCTTTACCATTTGCTATGTTTTTGCAGTGGCTAGTACTGGTTGTTCCTTTCCATGTTTAGTACTTCCTTCAGGAGCTTGTAAGGCAGGTCTTCTAGTGATGAAATCTCATGGCAATTGCTTGTCTGTAAAGGATTTTATTTCTCCTTCACTTATGAAGCTTAGTAACTATCATAAATATATATATGCACCCAATAAAGGAGCACCCAGATATGTAAAGCAAGTTCTTAATGACCTACAAAGAGACTTAGACTCCTGCACAATAATAGTGGGAGACTTTAACACTCCACTGACAATATTGGACAGATCAATGAGACAGAAAGTCAACAAGGATATCCAGAACTTGAATGCAGATCTGGGCCAAGGGGACCTAATAGATAGCTACAAAAATCTCCACCCCAAATCCACAGAATACACATTCTTCTCAGCATCTCATCACACTCTAAAATTGACCACATAATTGGAAGTAAATCACTCCTCAGCAAATGCAAAACCACGGAAATCATAACAGTCTCTCAGACCACAGTGCTACCAAATTAGAACTCAGGATTAAGAAACTCATGCAAAACCACACAACTACATGGAAACTGAAAAACCTGCTCCTGAATGACTACTAGATAAATAATGAAATGAAGGCATAAATAAAGATGTTCTTCAAAACAAATGAGAACAAAGACACAACGTACCAGAATCTACGGGACACATTTAAAGCAGTGTCTAGAAGGAAATTTATAGCAATAAATGCCCACATGAAAAACAAGGAAAGATTTAAAATCGACACCCTATCATCAAAACTGAAAGAGCTAGAGGAGCAAGATCAAAAAAACTCAAAAGCTAGCAGGAGACAAGAAATAACTAAGATCAGAGCAGAACTGAAGGAGATAGAGACACAAAAATCCCTTCAAAAAATCAATAAACCCAGGAGCTGTTTTTTTGAAAAGATCCACAAAATAGACCACTAACTAGATTAATAAAAGAGAAAGAATTGAATAGATGCAATAAAAAATGATAAAGGGGAGGTCACCACTGATTCCTTAGAAATACAAACTACCATCAGAGATTACTACAAACAGCTCTATGCATATAAACCAGTAAATATGGAATAAATGGATAAATTTCTGGACACTTGCACACTCCCAAGACTATGTCAGGAAGAAGTTGAAACCCTGAATAGACCAATAACAAGGTCTGAAGTCAAGGCAGCAATTAATAGCCTACCAACCAAAGACAGGTCTACACGGGTTCACAGCCAAATTCTACCAGACATACAAAGAGGAGCTGATACCATTCCTGTTGAAACTATTCCAAACAACACAAAAAGGGGGAATTCTCTATAGCCCTTTCTATGAGACCATCATCATCCTGATACCAAAACCTAGCAGTGACACAACTAAAAAATAAAACTACTGGCCAATATCCATGATGAACATTGATGCAAAAATCTTCAATAAAATACTGACAAACCAAATCCAACAGCACATCAAAAAGCTTATCTACCACAATCAAGTAGGCTATATCATGGGGATGCAAGGTTGGTTCAACATACACAAATCTATAAATGTAATCAACCACATAAAGAGAACCAAAGACAAAAACCACATGATTATTTCAATAGATACAGAGAAGGCCTTCAACAAAATTCAGCAGCCCTTTGTGCTAAAAACTCTCCATAAACTAAGAATCAATGGAATGTATCTCAAAATAATAAAAGCTATTTATGACAAGCCCACAGCCAATATCATACTGCATGGGCAAAAACTAGAAGTATTCCCTTTAAAAACTGGCACTAGACAAGGATGCCCTCTCTCACCACTCGTATTCAATATAGTATTGGAAGTTCTAGCCAGAGCAATGAGGCAAGAAAAAGAAATAAAGGGTATTCAATTAGGAAAGGATGAAGTCAAATTGTCTCTATTTGCAGATGACATGATCGTATATTTAGAAGACCCCATCATCCCAGCCCAAACTTCCTTAAGCTGATATGCAACTTCAGCAAAGTCTCAGATTATAAAATCAGTGTGCAGAAATCACAAGCATTCCTATACACCAACAACAGACACACTGAGAGCCAAATCATGAGCGAACTCCCATTCACAATTGCTACAAAGAGAATAAAATACATAGGAATACAACTAACAAAGGATGAAAAAGATCTCTTTAAGGAGAACCACAAACCACTGCTTAAGGAAATAAGAGAGGAAACAAACTCCATGCTCATGGTTAGGAAGAATCAATATTGTGAAAATGGCCATACTGTCCAAAGTAATTCATAGATTCAATGTTATCCCCATCAAGCTGCCATTGACCTTCTTCACGGAACTGGAAGAAACCACTTTAAACTTTATATGGAACCAAAAGAGAGCCCACATAGCCGAGACAATCCTGAGCAAAAAGAACAAAGTTGGAGGCATCAGGCTACCTGACTTCAAACTATACTACAAGGCTACAGTAATAAAAACAGCATGGTACTGGTACAAAAACAGAGATATAGACCAATAGAACAGAACAGAGGCCACAGAAAAAACGCCATACATCTACAACCATCTGATCTTTGACAAACCAGACAAAAACAAGCAATGGGGAAAGGATTCCCCATTTAATAAATGGTGTCGGGAAAACTGGCTAGCCACATTCAGTAAGCTGAAACTGGACCCCTTCCTTATACCTTACACAAAAATTAACTCCAGATGGATTAAAGATTTAAACACAAGAACTAACACCATAAAAACCCTGGAAGAAAACCTTGACAACACCATTCAGGACATAGGCACAGGCAAGGACTTCATGATTAAAATACAAAAAGCAATGTCAGCAAAAGCCAAAATAGACAAATGGGATCTAATTAAACTTAAGAGCTTCTGCACAGCAAAAGAAACAATCATTAGAGTGAACTGGCAACAAACAGAATGGGAAAAAAAATTTGCAATCTACCCATCTGACAAAGGGCTAATATCCAGAATCTACAAAGAACTAAAGCAGATTCACAAGAAAACAACAAATAAACCTATTCAAAAGCAGGCAAAGGATATGAACAGACATATTCATATGTCTTTTTAAGAACAAGACATATATGCAGCCAATAAACATATGAAAAAATGCTCATCATCATTTGTCATTAGAGAAATGCAAATCAAAACCATATTGAGATACAATCTCACACCAGTTAAAATGGCAATCATTAAAAAATCTGGAGACAATAGATACTGAATAGGATGTGGAGAAAAAGGAACACTTTTACACTGTTGGTGGGATTGTAAATTAGTTCAACCATTATGGAAGACAGTGTGGCAATTCCTCAAGGATCTAGAAATAGAAATTCCATTTGACCCAGCAATCTCATTACTGGGTATATAACCAAAGGATTATAAATCATTCTATTATAAAGACACATGCACACATATGTTCATTGTGGCACTGTTTACAATAACAAAGACCTGGAACCAACCCAAATGCCCATCGATGATAGACTGGATAGGAAAAATGTGGCACATATACACCATGGAATACTATGCAGCCATAAGAAGCGACAAGTTTGTGTCCTTTGCAGCGACATGGATGAATCTAGAAACCATCATTCTTAGCAAACTGACACAAGAACAGGAAACCAAACACCGCATGTTTTCACTCATAGGTGGGTGATGAACAATGAGATCACTTGGGCACGGGGAAGAGAACAACACTCATTGGTCTAGGTGGGGGTGGGTGGGTGGAGGGGAGTGGAGGGGAGGGAAAGCAGGGGAGCAGGGAGGATGGGAAGGGATAACCCTGGGAGAAATACCTGATATTGGTGATGTCGGGTTGGGGGGTAGATGGAGACAGCAAACCACCATGGCATGTATGTACCTATGCAACAATCATGCAGGATGCAGGATATGCACATGTACCCCAGAGCCCAAAGTACAATAAAAAAAGAGAGATAATGCACGGCCGTATTAGAAAATATTAAAAGATAACTATTCTGTACACGCAATTAATTCTGAATATATGTATTTAAAAGCAATGACAGGCAACTGGAACTTTAAAAAATAAATACAAATAACTTATAAAGTGGCCAAAGTAGAAAATATATATTGAAAATATATTTTTACTTATAACAAAAACATCTAAAGAAATATATAGAATAAATGAGGAGATATATAAAAATAAGGATTTATAAACTGTTTTTTAAATACTTCCAATTATAAGGCCAGGGTTTCAGAAAAGCTGCACCCTTCCAGCTTTGGAGAATGGTTCTTGATCTGCTCCTGGCAGGCAGCGTCTGAACCCTTAGCTATTCCGTCTGATCAGAATGTCTTTGTAAACCTGAGAATATGGTCACACCAAATGGTCCAGGCTGACCATATGATTTATGGTGAATGTCAGTTTTGAATGGGGCTGTGTCCAGGCAATGTCAGTTTGACTTCTAGATGGCCTGGAGAGGCAGGAGCTAAAGTCATTCATGCAAACATTCCATGATTACATGACCAAGGATTAGGCAAGCTTACCTAGTTGGCAGCACTTGATATATGTGGTCATACATCTGGCTGGGAGAATTAAGCACAGTATATGTGAGTCCGAAGAAAGAGAATGGCTGGAAGCTTGAAACTGGTTTCTCTGGGACTGCTCCCTATGCTTTTTTTACACTGAATAATTTTCACCTGTGTTCTTGTACTGTAATGCACTATAAGCATCAATAGAAAGTTATTTTCAAGATCTGTTGAAACCTTCTAAGAAATCACCTTCAAGTACTCCAATAAGCCTGTGAATAAAGATGTTCTACATAGACATGCTACTCTACCTAACTAATAATACGGGAATTACTGGGTATGTGTGAAGGAGTCTCACTGCAGCTCCAAGAGAGTCACTTTTCATTCTAAAAAAAAATGTGTTGTGATATCCTTAAGGGCATGCTCCTTCTACAACCTGTCATCCTAGTCTCAGAGAACAAAATTTTTGTTTCCACAGAGCAAGGAATCCACCTTCAAGAACAAAGCAAGGCAGCAGGTTAAAAGAGATATTTCAACTATAGTAAGATTGTGTAGATTCCTAATTTTAGAAAGACAGGGCTTTATATAGTAAGAAATCCAATATTAATCAATATCAGTAGAGCTGGACTTCATGAAATCAGTTTCTTAGCCACTTTCACTTGGCCTGAGGCAAAAATAAAGACATCTTTCTACCTCTCCTCTGAGTTTAAAGAAAATGCCTACCAAGGTGGCAACTCTCTCCAAAAAGTCTCTCCTCCTTTTATCACCTTAACTCTTTTATATAGCTCACTTGAGTGACACACCAATTATTGCAGAAACAATTTGGTTTCAGTGCCTCTGCAAGATCATCCAGCACCTCATTTTAGAATATGGGGGTTCTTGGCATTTATGGATTTGGCCTTTGCTGTCACTGGCCAAACTGTGTGAGGGAAAAGGCTGCTTTCAACATCCATCTCTATGCAGGTTTGCAGGGATGTGTCTGACCCAAGCATCGTCACTCACAACACCATAATTGAAGGTACTGCATGGTATATCTCCCTGAGAGGTGAGAAGAAGGCCTGAAAAAAACAGAAAGTAGTGGCTGCATACTACTGTAGGCTCCAATTCACCCTCCAGAAGTTTCCCTGCCCAGAAGGACACAGGACTGGTACTTCCATCTGGCTTGAAACCTGCAACCAGTCCTGCTTAACAGTAGAACTTTGAAGTCTAGATCTTCCAGGTTACAATATGAGCTATGTCTCCTATTGGCCTTGAGACCTCCAGAATGTTATTCTGCTCATCCCTTTTTTGGTATAGAAGACATATTTCAATAACTTTAAGTTGCCTTAGAAATATATCCTTAGAAAAACAAGACTTAACTAATACTTTTCACGGGTCTCTCTTTTTACACTAATAGCAGTCTCCTCACTGACATATTCAGATCTTTCCTCAGAGTACAGCCCTGTTGTCCTGAAGGCAATCCCTGACAAGCACCACCTGTATACACTTGTTAAGGATGTGAACACTCAGCCCAACTTATCTGGACATACCTAGTCAGCAACTCTGATGATAAAGTGGGACCAGTCTGTTTGGATTTAACAAGCCTTCCATGGATCCCAAGGCCTGCCAAAGTAAGAGAATGATCATACTTCAACCATTGGTTTCCAATACATCTTCAAAAATGGAATCCTCAACAGATTTTTCAAAGCCATTGAAACAAAATTTTACTGTCAGAGATGCAGATTTTTTTTTTGAGAGAGAGAGAAAGAGAGAGAGACATGGTCTTGTTCTGTTGCTCAGGCTGGAGTGAAGTAGCATTATAGATCTCATTGCAGCCTTGACTTCCCACCTCAGGCTCCTAAGTAGCTTGGACTACAGGTGCATGCCACCTGAATTTTTTAGTAGAAAAGGGGTTTCACTATGCTGCCCAGGCTGGTTTTGAACTCCTGAGCTCAAGTGATCTTCCTGCCTTGGCTTGTCAAAGTGTTGAGATTACAGGTGTGAACCACAGCACCTGGCTGACTCAAAACAATTTGACTTGAGGTGGCACCTAGAAAATGTGTTTTCAACTTCCTTTATGAATTATAATGTGCAATATATTTGAAAAATACTGATCTAGGATCATTTTATCCAAGGTTATCAAATGCAGTAGGAAAAGGCCCATAATGTAATGGAAATCTCAGGAAAACACCTCCTCTGACTCAGCATAGGTTATATGTCACCTGACTCCAAATATATTCCTCAGGAGAGAATGCCCAGGCATTCTCAACCCTAGCATGTCAAGGCTGGTCAGCTCCAATAAGTACACTTGGAATAAAATTTAAAGTGAGAATGTCCCAAAAGGGAAAAAGGAAATTTGGAAATTGGACAGTGTGAGGAGTATCAAAATACATTCAGTTGATTAAATATTTGGAAAGAATTATTATTGCTATGACTTTTGTTAGTATTTTCCCTTTTGTCTGTTTTTTGTTTGTTTATGTTATACTTTCAGAAAATATCAAGATTGTATTCATCATTTCTGAAAAAAAATCCTAAATTTATTTTTGGGGACAATTACCTTTTTTGTGTATCAAAGGTTTACATTAGGACTTATCACAGTTTTTAATTTTTTATGTATGCCTCTTTCAATAACTTTTAAATTCATATGAATTCTTATAGTGTTTACTCTCATGTAAAATTTTTTGTACATGCAGAGAACTTGACTAATGTCTTCCTTAACTTATGAATAATAAAATTAACATCCTCACCCCCAATTTAAAAGAAGTTTAAATTTTAAGTTTAAATTTTCTCAGAAGTTCTATTCATCATAAGAAGACATATTAAGAATTAATGCACAGCTATATTAGAAAGCAATCAAACATAATTATTTTAATACTTTTCTATTTTTAAACTGTGCTGCAGAAACTTATAATTAAAAAGGTTAAGGTTGCTCACAGCCTACACCTTTCAAAGTTTGAGAACTTGCCCTAGACCAGCTCCTACTGGGTAACCTGTGAGCTCTGATATTTCTGTCTGATAAGAACGTTTTGTGTACCTGTGAATTAGGTCTCACTAGATGATTCACAGTAACAATAAGATTTATGGTAAAATGCATTTTTGTATAGTTGGGGCTGTGTCCAGGCTATGTCAGTTTCACTTTTTTAAAATAGATTAGAGAGTCGGAAGCTAATGTCAGGAATGTGAAAGCTCCATTCCTATATCATTGAGGCTTGGAAGAGCTTACCAGATTGGCAACACTTTGCTAATTTGGATACACACCTGGCTGGGAGAATTAAGTGTAGTGCATATGACTCTATGAGAAGAGGATGATGGGAAGCTTGAGCCTATTTCCTTCTGTACTCCTCTCTATGCTCCTTTGACCCTGGCTGATTTTCATCTATGTCCTTGTACTGTAATGTATTGTAAGTATCAGTACAAAGGCCTCTGTGGGTTCTGCTGAGAACTTATAAGGGATTAGGAACATGAAGCTGGCTTTGAAGTACCTCAACAGGCCCATGAATAAATGATGCCCAATGTGGGCATGCTTTTTAAATAACTATAATAATATGGGAACTACTAAATGAGTGTGGATGAATTCTAACTTCAACTCCCAGATTGTTGCACTGTATCCCAAAAAAAGTTGGCTGTGGTATCCTTGAGGTCATACTCTTTGTATAACATTCCATTTAATTCTCAGAGAGCAAAATTTTGTTCCCAAAGAGCAAATACATAGCAAGGAGTCAACCATTGGGACTTTGGGAATGAAGCATATTAACAGGTTGAGAAAAGGTATTTCAACTGTACTAAGACAGTATGGATTCCCAACTTTCGAGAGATAGACTTTTCTATATCAAGGAAGGCAATATCAATATCTATCAGTGGAGCTGGCTTTGAGGTATGTTAAGCCATTTTTGCATTGCTATAAAGAAATACCCAAGACTGTGAAATTTATAAAGAAAAGAGGTTTGATTGTCTCACGGTTCTGCAGGCTTTACAGGAAGCATAATGCTGACATCTGCTTGGATTCTGGGGAGGACTCAGGAACTTAAAATCATGACAGAAGATGAAGTGGGAGCAGGCATATCACATAGCAAGATCAGGAGAAAGTGAGAGAGTGGGGCAAGAGGTGCCACACATTTTTAAATGACCAGATCTTGGGAGAACTCACCATCATGAAAACAACACTAAGTCATGAGGGATCTGCCCCCATGATCCAACACCTCTCACCAGGCCCCACCTCCAGCATCAGGGATTACATTTCAACATGAGATTTGGGCAGGGACAAATATACAAACTATGTTAGAGTAGAGCAAAAGTTCCATGCCCCTTTTATTTGACTGGAGACATAGGACAGCCTTTTTCTACCTCCTCCATGAGTCTGGCGAAAATACGTGCCAGGATGGCAACTGTCTCAAAAGAGTCTTTCCTCCTTTTACCATCTCAACTCTTTTACATCACTCACTTAAACAATGTGCCAATGCTTGCAGAACCAATTTGGGTCCAATGCCTCTGCCAGATAATCCAGAACCCGACTTTAGAATATGGAGTTTTGGCATTTGTTGCTTAGGCCTTTGGAGTCTATGGCCAAACTCCATTTGAAAGAAAATGTCACTTGCAACAACCAGTCCAACCCATGTTTTCAAGGATAGGTCTAACCCACAGAATGCTCACTGAAAAACTTTTAATTGTAGACATTATGGGTACAGATCACATTCATCCCAACAGGTGAGGAAATAGGTCTGGAATAACCACAAAGTAGCAGTGGCTCCATACTGCTATGTAATCTGATTCACATTACAGAATAGGTTAACTTGCGAGAAGAACATGTAACTGGCACCTCCACCTGGCCTGAAATCTCCAACTCATCCTGCTGAAGAGTAGACATGTGGAAACTGGCTCTTTTGGGTTCTAATACTGAGCTCTGTTTCCTATTGGTCTTGATGCCTCTGGAAAGTTATTTTATTCTGATCACTTTCTTTTATGGTAGATGATACATATTTTAGTAACTTACTCATGCAATCAAGCTGAAATGAGTTGAAAAATATAAAGAGTTAATAAAACTCCTGGAACTCAACCTATTTAGCTCTTCGTGTTAGGTACAGTAAGCAAAGATCACCCTCAGTTGAAAGCATTCAACGGACAGAAGGTAGGCTAAAGCAGTAGTTCACAAAATGTCATCCTTATCCAGTATCAGTGTTACAGCCTGGGATCTGCACAGAAATGAAACTTCCCAGGTGGCC
This sequence comes from Callithrix jacchus, assembly GCF_049354715.1. Taxonomy (NCBI): domain Eukaryota; kingdom Metazoa; phylum Chordata; class Mammalia; order Primates; family Cebidae; genus Callithrix; species Callithrix jacchus. The sequence continues at coordinate 28,053,681 of NC_133524.1, forward strand.
AGCCACCCATGGGACCTGCAAAGGCTCTGTTACCTAAGAATTCTATCCTTAAAAAGGGAACAAAATCCAAATTAAGTATTTTCATGGTTCTCACTAGTCACAACAGGGTAGGCTTCTAGCCAGCATACTCATACCTTTCCTCATAGTGGAGCACTGGTTTCCTAAGGGTGGTCCTTGAGCAGCACCCCCTATGCATTTGTTAAAGTTGCAATTTCTCAGCACAACCTATCTTCACCGACATAATAGCAAATTGAATTTGAGGTAGGGACACCAATCTAAATTTATTGAGTCTTTCATGAAACCCAATGCCTGTCAAAATGTGAAAATAATAATCCCTAAACCACTGCTATTTATTAAATCCTTGAAAATGATTTCTTCATCATTTTCAAGGAGAAAATTGAAAAACAATTGAGGTTGGCATGGTGTTTGGGAATCCTAGGCAGTTGGATCACATGAGATCAGGAGTTCAAGACCAGCCTTGCCAACCTGGTGAAATCCCATCACTACTAAAAATACAAAAATTAGCCAGGCATAGTGGTGGGTGCCTATAGTCCCAGCTACTCAGGAGGCTGAGGCAGGAAAATGGCTTGAGCCCAGTGGGCAGAGGTTGCAATGAGCCAAGATCGCACCACTGCACTCCTCCAGCCTTGGCGACAGAATAAGTCTCTGTCTCAAAAAAACAAAAACAAAAACAAAACAAAAAACAATTGAAACAAAGTTTTTCAGTCATGGATTGTGATAAATTGAAGTGAGGTGATATCAGGACAATAGCTGTTTTCAAGCTCCCTAGCAAATCCAGTGTGCATTAAATTCGGAAACATTGCCATAGACCCAGCTTGCCCAACTATACTGAATGCACTGGGAAAAGTCCTTGCCTTTCCAGAAATCTCAGGAAAAGACCTCCCACAGATATAACATGGGATATATGTCATTCCAAGTACAAGCACTTTCCCAAAGAGGACCGATTGATGCATATCCATGGCATAAAAATGACTGTCAATTCCAAGTAAAATAATTTTAATGAAATTTGGGATGAGGCTTTTTTAAAAGGAGAAATAGAAAATTTTAGATGTGAAGAGTGAACAAAACATGTTCCACTTATAGGTAGAAAAATATTTTTTGCCATGTTTTATTAACATTATCTAGGTAAACTGTTTTCTGCTTTTAATTTCAAGGCTTATCATGGTTGCATTCATCTTTTTTTCTCTCATTTATGATGGAGAATCCCAAATTTATTTTCAATAATTTTTAAATCCATACAAATAATTATTCTACACTCTCATTTAAATGGCTTAAACATGAAGAATGATAAATTATTTTATAACTTGAGTTGCAACATTTTTATCACTCTGTGTATGTATACACACACATACACATATATACACAGAGAAAGAGAGAGAGAGAGAGAGAGAGAAAGAGAGACAGAGAGAGAAAGACAAAGTCTTGCTCTGTCACCCAGCTGGAGAGCAGAGGCATGATCATAGCTCACTGCAGCCTTAACCTCCCAAGCTCAAGAGATCCTCCCACCTCAGCCTGCCAAGTAGCTAGGACTACAGGCATATGTTACCACACCTAGCTAATGTTTTAAAAATGTTTTTGTAGAGATGCATTTTTGGCCATGTTGCCCAGGCTGGCCTCAAACTCTTGACTTCAAGCAATCCTCCTGCCTTGGCATCCCAAAATGCTGGGATTATAGGCATAAGCCACTGTGCCCAGCCCATACCAAATATTTGAAATCTTTCCTAGTATTTCAAGTCACTTTAAGTAGTCAAATTAAGAAATATTGGAAAATAATGAAAGATGCTATGTGCAGTGGATTGGGCCTGTAGGCCCACCTGCTCAGGTGGCTAAGGCAGGTGGATGGCTTGAGCCCAGGAGTTGGAGGCCAGCCTGGGCAACACAGCAAGATCTCATCTCTACATTTAAAAAATAAAATAAAATAAAATTGATTTTTAAAAAAATTGAAGATAACTATGTTGTAGATATAAACAAAATTATAAGGACATGTATTTGATATCAATACCAGGCAACCTGTAGTTATATAAAATAACACAAATAGTTTATATAATTTTTAAAAAATTAAATATTTCTAACAAATTATTTCATAACATAGATATTTAAGAAAATATGTACGATAAAATGTTGTATATGTAAAATATAATGTAAAGGGCTCTAACTCAATAGGCCAGGGTTGTTCAAAGCCTGGATCCTGCCAAGGTTGAAAACTGTCCCCTGGCCAGAAACTGGCAGATCACCTCTGAGTCCATAGAATATCTTGTTGAATCACAATGTCTTTGTATACCTGAGCCTGTGGTTATAGAAGGTAACTGATGCTAACAATGAGATATAGGGAGAATATTTACTTTTGAATGATGGGAGCTGTGTACAAGCAATGTCAGTTTCACTTCTGGATGTACTGAAAAATAAGAAGCCAATGTCAGTAATATGGATAATCCCCTGTTTACATGACCAAGAATTGGGTAGCTACCTGGCTGGCAATACTTTGTACATGTGTCACTGACGGAATTAAACACAGTGCATATGACTCCACTGGAAAAGGATGGCTGGAAGATTCAGCCTGGTTTCTCCTGAATTCCTCCCTATCCTGCTTTTTCACTGGCTATTTTACATCTGTGTTCTTCTACTGTTATATACTGTAAGCATTAGTAGAGAGGCTTTTAGGAGTTCTGTTGAGATCATCTAAGAAATCACTGAACCTGAGGCTGGCCTTGAGGTATCCCAACAAGCTCATGAATAAATCATGTGCCATATGGACATGTTTTACTTAACTCTAATAACATGAGAATTACTAAGTTAGTGTCTAGGAGTTCTCACGTCAACTCCCTGAGTGTGTTGTCTTGAATCCTGAAATGAATCTGCTGTGGTAGCATTGAGCCCTTGCTCTTTTTAAAACATACCACAGTTCTCCTCACAAAGAATAAAACTTTTGTTTCCACACAGCAGGATAGCAGTAAGGAATCCTCCTTCAGGAACAAAGCGAGAAAGGAAGTTTAGCAGAGATATTTCATCTATATTAAGAGAGTGTGAATTCCTGATTTTAGAAAGATAGAGTTTTAAATATAAGAAAGCCCATATTAATAAATATCAAAGGAGCAGGTTTTGAGTGGGGCAAACTTTTATGCCTCTTTCATGTGGATTGAGGAAAGAGGAGGATAGCATCTTTTTTCCACTGCCATAAGATTGGAGAAAATATATGCCATGTTGGAAACTCTCTCAAAATATTCTTTCCTGCTTTTACCGTCTCACTTCTTTTATATTGCTCACTGAAATGATGTATCAATGAATGCAGAACCAATTTGGGTCTGGTGTCTCTGCAGGATCACCTAGAATTTCACTTTAGAATATGGGAATTCTCAGAATTCATGGCTTGGCCTTTGGAATCTCTGGCTGAACTCTCATGTGAGATAAAATGTTGTCAACATCAAGTTCAATGCAGGCTTTTAGGGACATGTCTGACCCAGAACCCTCACAATATCATAATTAAAGGCATTGGTTGCATATTTTATCTACCTGAAAGATGAAGAGACAGGCTGAAAACAACCAGAAAGTAGTAGTGGCTGCATATTGAAATGGGCTCTGATTCACCCTCAAGCAGAGGTTCATCTGCCCAAGAAGTCTTGGGGCTGGCACCTCCATTTGGCTTGAAACCTCTGACTCATCCTGCTTAAGAGCACTGATTTTGGACTCTGGCACTTGTGAATTCAAATATGAGCTCTGTCTGCACATGGCTCTGGGGCTGTTAATAAATGGAGATTTATTTTATTCTGCTCACCATTTTCTTCACTGATAGATGAGACATATCTCATCTATAAACAACTTTAATAAAGTTTGATGGTACAAAATCAATACACAAAAACCAATATATCCATAATGTTTAAGCTGAGAGTCAAATCAAGAACACAATTCCATTTACAATAGCTCCCCAAAAATGAAATACCTAGAAATACAGCTAAGCAAGGAGGTGAAAGATCTCTACAAGGAGAACACTGCTGAAAGAAATCAGAGACAACACAAATCAATGGAAAAACATTGCATGCTCATGGAGTAGAAAAATCAATATTGTAGAAATGGCCATACTGTACAAATCAACTTACAAATTAAACATTATTCCTATCAAAGTATCAATATCATTTTTCTACAAAATGTGAGAAAAAATTCTAAAATTCATATGAAACCAAACAGGAGCCTATATAGCCAAAGCAATCCTAAGCAAAAAGAACAAAACCAAAGGAATCACACTAATAAGACTTCAAAGTAAACTATAGGCTACAGTAACAAAACCAATATGGTATTCATAGAAAAACAGAAACACAGACAGATGAACAGAATAGAGAAGCCAAAAATAAAGATGCACACCTAAAGCCTTCTGATCTGCAATAAAGATGACAAAAATAAGCAATGAGAAAAGGACTCCCTATTCAGTACTGGTAGTGTAACCCACAAGTCATGCAGAAGAATGAAACTGGACCCATACCATTCACCACATACAAAAATTAACTGGTAATGATTTATAGATTTAAATGTAAAACTTCAAACTATAAAAGCACTAGAAGAAAGTCAAATATCCTTCTCGACATCCACCTTGGCAAGAAGTTTTTGACAAAGTCCCCCAAAACAATTACAACTATGGAAAAAATTGACAATTGGAACCTAATTAAATGAAATAGCTTCTGTACTGCAAAAGAAACTGTGAACCAAGTAAGTAGACAACTTAAAGAATGGGAGAAAATATGAACACACTATGCATCCAACAATGGTTTAATACTCAGAATCTATAAGAACGTTAAATATATCATCAACAAGGAAATAACTAATAATGTCATGAAAAAAATGGGCAAAAAAAACCAAACAGGCACTTCTCAAGAAAAGACAATGAACAAAAGCTGAGTAGCTTACCTGTTTGACAGCACTCTGCTCAGGTGTTCATACATCTGGCTGGGACAATGACGCACACTGCATGTGACTCCACTGGAAGATGATGGCTAAAAGCTTGGGCCCGATTTCTTCAGGACACCTCCCTATGCTCCTCTTCCACCAGCTGAGTTTCGTCTAGGATGTTGCACTGGAATACATTGTAGATGTCAGCAAAAAGATCCTTATGAGTTCTGCTGACATCCTTCTAGGAATCAAGAAACTCGTGGCTGGCCTTGAAGTACCGAAATAGGCACATGAAGAAATGCTGTGCCTGTGTGGTCAAACAGCTTTATCTGACTCTAAGAACACAGGCATCCCTAAGCATGTTGGGGGAAGAGCTCTCCCTTCAACCCCCGGAGTGTCCCCTTCCATCCTGAGACAAATCTCTTGTGGTAGCCTTGAGCCTGTGTTCCTTTTACCATCAGCCATCCCTGTCTCAGAGACCTACATTTTTCTTTCCATGTATCAGAGTAGTAACCAGGTAACAAAAAAAATTCACCACTTGGAAAGAAGCAAAACAGCAAATTTTGAAGAAATATATCAACACTAATGGGAGTGTGGATTCCTGACTTCAGATAGGGAGAAGATCACAGACCAAGGATGCCAATATCCATATATATCCCCCAGAGAAGTATCTCTCTCATGAATATGGAGAAAATACCAGCCATAAGGGCAACTTTCAAAAGAGCCTTTCCCCCTGTAGCCACCTCATCTTTTTTATTTTTCTCTGTTGAGCCATGGGCCAATGCTTGCAGAACCAATTTGGGTTGAGTGCCTCTGCAAGATCATCCAGTACTTCACTTTAGAATATGGGAGTTCTCGGCATGTGGTTTCGGTTTATTCAGTCTGCAGCCAAATTCTCATGAGAGCAAAAATACTGCTTTCAACATTCAGTTCAATGTAGGTTTTCAGGAATAGGTCTGACCCAGTCTAAGGCCATACCATCCTGGCTGCGCTTGATCACTTCTGATCTCAGAAGCTAATCTAGGTCGGGCCTGGTGAGTACTTAAATGCGAGGAATACATCTGACGCACAGCAGCCTTCCTTACACCAGTTTTAATTGAAGGCATGTTTGCATGTTATGTACTGCTTGAGAGGTGTGGAAAAAACAAAAAGCAGCAGTGGCTGCATACTGTTGTGGATGCCAATCCAACTTCAAGATGGGTTTAACTTACCCAGAAGGACATGGGGCTGGCATTTCTATCTGGCTCAAAACCTCCAACTCACCATGCTTAAGTTCACAGGTCTTGGAGTCCAGTTCTTCTGGGTTCCAATCTGAGCTCTGCCTCCAATTGGCCCTGAAGCCTCTGCAAAATTATTTTATTCTGCTCATCCTTTTTTGTTCTTTTGGTAGAGGAGACATATTTTGGTAACTTCCCCATGCAGTGAAGCTGAAATGAGTCGACAAATATACAGTCTCAGTACAACTCTTGCTACTCAATCTAGTGAGTTCTCACTGTTAGTTATAGTTACCAAAGGTCAGAATTAGTCTATAGTGCTCAAAGACAGAGAGCACTTATACTCCTTTAAATTTATGCAAATAAAAAAATGAAATCATGCTTTAAAAATGAGTATATAAATATAAATAAAATGGTCAGAGGAAAGAGAATATGTCACAAAATGTCATACTCATACAAGCAACAGGGACATAAATTGAAAACCTCTAAGAAATACAAATTCTCCTAGGTCCTATCCCCAGGGCCTATCTGGTAGACTTCAGTTACCTTAGATTTGTATCCTCTTTAACTTAAAAAAAAAAAAAAAAAAACTTTAATTTTAAAAAATTAACTTAATTAAAAAAAAAAACAACTTCTGAAACAGAGCACTCTTCTTATGGGCATGTTTAGACCTTTCCTCACTGAGTAGAGCAATCATTCTCAAAGGTTTATCCCAGAATCAGCAACACCTGGGTACTTAAAGAGATATACATTCTCTATCTGCTACCTGTACCTAATGAAAAAGATAAACAGGGTATGGTTGGGCCAACCCATTTGGATTTTAAGAAGTCCTGTAATTCATTCCTATGCATGCCAAAGTTTGAGAATCACTATTCTCTGAATCATGGGTTTTCAACATTGCCAACTAAAATTCTCTAATATGTCTTTTGACAGAACTGAAGCACAAATTTTACAAACCAGAGAGTTTGATATACTTAATGTAAGTAGTACATGGGCAACTGGTGTTTTAAAAATTCCCCTTGGGATTTATTGCGCCATAACTTTGAGAACTACTGCTCTAGGACTGTCCTGTCCAACTTTACCAAATGCAGTAGGAAAACATCTTGCCTTTCCATCCATGTCAGGAAAAAATTCCCCATTGATCTAAAACAGGTTGTGAACTAACCCCTACATAAAGCACTTTGGCCAGGGTTATGAAAATTTGACTAATGGAGTCACATTTTCCCCCCTGAAGTTTAGGAAAGTGTCAGTGCTTCTTTAACTTGGACTGAAATTTGGGGTTATTTATTTCTTAGAGGAATAAAAAAATGGAAACTTGATAGTGAGAAAAGCAAAATGCAGATACCTCAGAAGCCTGGATTGTCAAAGCCTGCACATGCTTCAGGACTGACCCTTGTCCAACTCCTACAAGGTATCTTCTAAGCCAGTGGAATATCCTGCTTGATAAGAGTGTCTTTGTTTACCAGATGCTCTGGGACACACCAGATAATTTATGCTAAATATGTGCTTCATGCTAAACATCTGCCTGGCACTTTAGGACATGTTGTATCATTCTGACCTCTGTGAGGGCTGAAACTGAGTAGCAAAGGTCAATGATCCAGACGTTCAATGGCTCTATGACCAAGGTTGGTAACACTTTGCATGTGCTGTGTCACGTATCAGTGCTGGAAGAATTAAACACTGTCCATATAACTCGACAGGGAGAGAACAGATGGAAGCTTCAGTGTGGGTTCTTTTGGACTCTCTCCCAATGTGCCTTTTCCCTTTGCTAATTTTAATGTATACTCTTTGCTGTAATAAACAGTAATTATGAGTATAATAGCTTTTGCTTTATTGTTATTTTTTATTTTTAGACATGGGTCTTGCTCTGTCACTTAGGCTGGAGTGCAGTAGCATGATCATAGTTCACTGCAGCCTCAAACTCCTGGGCTCCAGGAATCCTCTCACTTCAGCTTCCCAAGTAGCTAGGACTATAGGTGCAATCTATCATGCCCGCCTATAATAGCTTTTCTGGGTTCTGTGAATTCTTCTAACAAATCACCTATCCTGAGAGAGGTCTTGGGGAACTCTCTCCAGTGTGTGAACACACATTTTGACATCATTTCACATAACATGAGAATTACTTAAAATCTCCAGATCATTGCCTGAAATCCAGAACTTCTGCAGAGGTATCCTCAACCTCATGTTCCTGACTTAAATATGCCATAATAGTTCAGAAAAATAACATTGCAATTTCCACAGATTAGGGCTATAGCAAAGAATCAACCTTCTGAAGTAAAGCAAGGCATCAGATTTTGAAGATATTTTTGACTAATGGAGTTTTATATATCAAGAAAGCCAATATTGATCAATTCATTGAGTAATTGAACAACTGCACTCCTTTTGATCTGCTTGGTTTATGCAGCCCAAGTACAACTGGGGATGGATTATCTTCAGTTAAGCCTCCTAAATTCAGGTCTCAGGAAGTGTAATTCCCCAAGGGGAAAATGAAATGCAAATTTTCAACACAATGTCATAACCAACCAAAATCCCAAGTGGGATAATACTTACTTGGCTGTTTTGTTACTCAAGTATCCTTACCTGACTACTCAAATTTGGAGGCTCCAGGAAAGTCAGTATCTCTTCATTCTATCATTCAATGGAAACTTGTTTGTGCAGAAAAACAAAACACACCTTTGACAGCTTCAGTCCTTTCTGCATTGAGAAATTCCTGTTTGTTCTTCATGCTTAGGGAAAAATTCAAGAAATATTTTCAGACCATTTTAATGGAATATAGCATATAGGCTAAAAGTATAGTCTCTGGACCCATATTATCTGGATTCCAATGCTACATGCACTAATTACTACTTGTGTTAATTTGGGTATGTTTCTTCCCTTCTCCAAGCCTTATTTTCTTCATCTGGAAAATGAAAATCATAGTGTTCATCCTTACGGTGTTTTTGAGTACTATTGAATCAACCCAGATAAAGCACTTAGTACCCAGAAAATAATAACCATTCAATAAATGTTAAAAATTGTTGTCATTATCATTATCATTAGTCAATCTTCATCTTAAGATCAGTAGCACTTTTAATGATTTTGCTCCCGTAACTGCTATGACACGCCTTCTAAAGGTCATTATACTTTTAGCTGCCCTTCCTTGGTCTCATTTTCACCATCAATCTCCTTTACTGGGTCAGTAAATGGTTAAATACACCATGCGTCAATCCCAGGACACCAATTTCTTCTCATGTTCTTCACAGTTGTCTTGAGAAGTCTGGTTTATTTCCATGCTTTCAATTGGCAATTTACATATTGGTAACTCCCAAAATGTATCTCCCTGTCACAGACCCCTATTCTGAACTCCACATCTCAATATCCAATGGGATTCTTGCCATCTTCACCCAGTTGAATAAAAGGTATTCCAAAATCATATGAATCATATGTAAAGGCCAAATTGAGATTTTTTATATCTCAGCTCTGTTTTTCTCATACTCACTGCTATTTTCATGACTGGTGGTCACCAAGCCATTTTGTTATGCAAGCCAAAATCTAGGGGTCAAGATTAATATGCTCTCTCACCAATTGTATCCAATCCATTACAAGTCCCTATATAATTCTCATATATTACCATATGTTAGCATCTCAACTGTAAAGACACCAATGGTAAAGTATATACCATACAACCTTGCTCCTGCAAGATCGATAAACATTAAACTTTGAAAATCTCACATTCTAAGAATTACTAAGCCTGATTGCTGTCAGTTACCCAAATTACTATGCTACAGGCATTCATATAGCAGTTAATGTTAGTTCCTAAACAAAATTGATAATTATGTTGTTATAGACATTTGGTTTTTAATAAAAATTATACATGAGCTATAAAAACATAACAAGATTACATGTCACTAAGAACTGATTTGGTTTCCACTAATGAACTATAAGCAGTTACAACTAGATTTTGCGACTTCTTTAGTCACTTCTTTTAATGCATGATCACTCCAGTTAATTATTGAGTTGACTTCATTTACATTTTCATTGCCTGTCAAAATGAGTATCAACTGTGTGTCTCAATAATTCAATAAATAAAGCACATGACAAAGTTGAGTTTGGATTTTAAGTATGGATTTTATTTAAAAATTAAATAAAACTAATAATTTCATTTCAAACATTAAATTAGCTAAACACTAAATTAAATTATTTAATCTTGGGATAGTAAGGATATCTTGAAGGCACATTGATTTGTAGCTACACTGAGAAAAAAATGTAATATATGAAGCAAATTTAACTGAAATTTATGTTCAAATGACATAATATTTTAGAATTATTCTAATACAACAGAAAATTTTTAATATCTGATATCACATTTGTTATTCTAATAGTTTAGAAGGCCAGGATTAGATAGTTCAATTAACTCCTTCAAAGGATATTAACATCTTCCATTAAATAAAGGAAGTACAAAGAAAAATATTAATTTGACATAAAACATTGTAGCACAAAGGTAGAAATGGCTTAGTGGATGAACTTTCTGATCACTGGTTAAATTCACATTATCTAGACCATTCTGAATCTGGTGGTTTCAAATATTAGATCTTAGAATCTCAATGGAACTACTAATATCCAGTCTATCTGCTTAACTAGGAAAATAATTGGTAACTTTTCTAAAGCATGGCACCACTTCTACCAATGCCTTTTAAACAATACTTTATGGGTCCCAAATTACCAAAAAAAAATCTATATTCTGGCATCTGGTTCCAATTGTCTTTCCAAAATTATTTCCTACTTTTTTTTTCTCACACACTTTATGTTCCAGACAAAAAATTACCAAGTATTCCCTGAACATATACAGAGTATTCACACAATAACTTTGTCTCTATTCTTCAGTAATGTCATTTCATTAATCTCAAATCTAACTCATCTGTCAAGGTATAGTTCAGATATCATGTCAACCGTAAAGTCACACCAGACTGCCACATATGACAGTAATTTCTCCCTCCTCTAATGTTCCATCATACCCAGTGACTTATTTAGGTACTCACCACACTCTAATATGCATTAAAAGTATTTATGCAGATATCTTACAATTTGAAGTATTCTTTAAGCAGAACCATTTTGAGTTATCAATTTTTTTCCCTTTTAACACTGTTTCACTCACTGAGTGGTGAGGAATAATTGCCTCAGTGACAGAGAAAAGGGCAACATTTAAGTTAACTTCAACTATCACTCACTGATTTCATTTCATTTCATTTATTTAGAGACAAGTCTCGCTGTGTCACCCAGGCTGGAGTGCATTGTTGTAATCTTTGCTCACTGCAGCCTCCACCTCCTGGGTTCAAGCAATTCTACTGCCTCAGCCTCTCAAGTAGCTAGGACTACATGTATGTGCCACCATGACTGGGTAATTTTTGTATTTTTAGTAGAAACAGGGTTGCACCATGTTGGCCAGGCTGGTCTTGAACTCCTAACCTCAAGTGATCTGCCCACTTTGGTGTCCCAATGCCCTGGGATTAAAGCGTGAGCCACTATGCCCAACCACTAATTTCATTTTAATAAATGTAAATGTTTCTTTGCTAAAGATAAAATTTAACTCTTACATTATATTTAGATTACATTTAGAAATCATCATGCATCAGATTCAGAATGGTAAAACAGTTAGGAGCCATAATATAATTGCCAAAACAATAACTTAGTTTTTTAATACTTATTCTTAAAAGACCATTGAAAGAGATACAATCATAATGACCTCAGTAAAGGAGTAATGTATTTAGATTATTATCTGATCTTAGCAAGTACAATATTTCAGTCATTAACATATTTACAGAAAAATCTATATTGTTAAAGTTGTACCTTTTTTTCCTATGGAAGAAGGCCTAGTACAAAAATGAGGAATAGAAAATTTTTCCAAAAAGTGGTGTTTCCCTGCCCTTTCCTACCCCTGCTGATCAATTTGTTTCACAAATATCTATTTTGAAATGTGTGCCGTTTTGTCCCAATAAGATTACCTTCTCATTAACCAAAATGACGCCAAATGCATGAGGAAGAATAAAGATCAAAGCAATCATAATATAATTTTGGAAACTAAGATTTCTAGCAATCTTGGCTAACAAATACTAAATTTATTATCTATTACAAAGAGAAGTATCATAATAATACATAGATAGACTAATAAAATGGATGAGTTAGCCCAGAAATAAACCCTAGTAATTATACAGTTTTAAGATATGTGTAAAATCCTCAATTCAGTAGGCAGATATATTATTTATTAAACAATACTAGGATCAATAGTTGACTATAGGAAACAACATTATCTACTTTTAAAATAACCAAAATACATACTTTGATTTAAAGAGATAGTTAAAAACATAAATATGACTGATTGTCATATTGTAGATATTTGAGCAACAGATGAGAAAACTATACAAGTATAAATGCACTGAAACAAATTTGGTTTCTTAAAAATTCTAAGTTCACTTTAAATCTTAGAGAATGCCATTGTGCAAACTACAAGGATAAAGACAAATAAAGTGACTTGGTCCATGATGCAAAGAAAGCATGATAATAAAATCTACAGAAGGATAACCTTTTAAAATGTATACTTAAGGTTAAAATGCCCTTCTGCTTAATAATGTTTTTAAAAAACCAAGTAAACTCAAAGGAAATGTGAGAGATTTTCTTATAACTGCTATAGCCAAGACTTAGACTTGGGAATGACATAGAAAGAATATTGCTAGAATGATTAAAATAGGGGGAAAGGCAAAAAGATGTTTCTCTGCTCTGGGAAGAGGACCTTGATCATACTACATTGGCTGATGATTTTGACATTTTCTCAGGATTATGAGACAAGATAATTATCTTCGTTTTGTCAGTTAAAATTAGTTGAGACTAGTAGAAATTTAATTACTTCCTCAACAACTCTTTAAACCTCAATCCTAGGTTTGGACCCTTTTATTGCGATTGCAGGTGCTGAGGCTCAGAAAACAATACCCCCAAATGAAAGCTTCAGAAGCAGCCTGAGAAGCAAAAGCTTTCCTATGACCTTGTCCTGTCCTCATGTCTCTCAGTCCCCTTCTCCCCCAAGGCTAGCCATAGAACCTAGAATCCCTCTTCCTCAAGACAGGTCATAGAAACCAGACCCCCTTTTCCCCAAAGCTAGTCACAAAATCTAAAAATATTACTCTAATTTCCCTCCACCTTTCTGTGTAAAAACTGGCTATAAATAAATTTTCTGACCTATATATTTTTATAGTAGGTCAAAAGACCTACATTTCAGAAAGGGTCTGCCCCTTACCCAGAAAGAAAAAAATGCATGCTCAGAGAGGCCAAGATGAATCTAGACAGTCCTTGCTGGATTTTCCCACTAGTCTATTGGCATTAGATCATACACTTTTTGTCTAATCATATTTCAACACAGCTGTCTATACTTTGTTGAATCTAAGCATAACAATGAATAATTTCCTCTGTATCTTTGAGTTGTCATTCTGAAGGCTCCCATGCATACATGTTAAGTACATTTGTATGTCTTTTCTCCAATTCATCTGCCTTTTGCAATTTGACTTTTTCAGTGAACCGTCAGAGTGCCAAGCCTTTGGCCCCTACACAGGTAAGTATTATTTCCAGTAAACCAGCAACTCTGCGTGGCTTAGGTAATCCATAGAAAAATAAACTGTAGCAAGTTTATAAAATAGAAAATAAACTACAAATACGATTACAAAATGCTATACCAGTATTCATAATTGGTCTTTTTGTGCATTCAAAACAAGCAGAAAAGATCCAGTTCCCAGCAGGCATCTCTTCCAAGGAAATGAGCTGAATCAAATCAGATGAACTATATGTCATAGTGGTGATAAGGTCTACTTTTATTTAATTCAGTGTGTGTGTGTGTGTGTGTGTGTGTGTGTGTGCATGCATGCACACATGCATGCACATGGGCATGTGTGTTTCCATACTGAAAATATGATTACAAATTGAACAAATTCTATAAAACTCAATGACCCCCAAAATTTCATTTTCTCTCTTTAAAGATTGTATTACACAAAAATTACATTAAATCCTACATAAGATAAGCATACACAATAAGTTTTTTAAATGAAAAGCAATATTTTGGCAGAATCATGCAAGAAATTCTATATAGCCAATGGTAAAATGAGAAGACACAAGCTTATATTCATTGCTTAGCAACAATCTAGGATGAATGCCCAGAAAATAATTACTATTAGAGGCAGATAAAATTTAGAGGGGATAAAATATATCATTGTTGAAACTTCTGAAGAAAACAATGCTTTGTTGTTGAGCTTAGATACCACTTTTGGACAGTGTAGAGGGGCCTGTCTTTATTTCATAATCTGTTCCTTCCTCAAGCCCTAATTATTTCAACTGATGTTAAGGAAATCAAAATATTTCACCTTGTGGGAACCATAGGTTCTTGGCCCCCTAAAGGTTTGCTAAAAATCACTGACACTAGGTAGACTGATTAATTAGACAAAAGGAACACAAATTTATTTAACTTGTGTACACAGGAGCCTTCAGAATGATGACCCAATGTCCCTCGGAGTTACAGAAACTTAAATACCATCCTGAGACCAAAGAAAGAATGCATACTCAGAGCATGGCCAGAAACAGGCAAATCAGGTTTAATGGCAAGACGGGTTAAGAGAAATAGAAAGAAAGAAGCTTGGCTAACAAAGTTTGCCTCGTTATGTAGACGAAACTTCCCTCAGAGAGAATACATGGTATATGCTTCTTTTCAGATCTTTCAAAGGTGCCTGACTCTAAGGAAGGCAGAGCAAGATAGGGCTAAATAGAATCCTCCAGTGATCACCCCCTCTACAGAATCACCAAACTGAACAACCATCCACACAAAAAAGCACTTTCATAAGAACCAAAAATCAGATTAGGTACCAGCTCAGCTGCAATGGGGTAGAATACCAGAAGGGCTTCTGGGATTCCCAATTCCAGACCTTGGCTCCTAGATGGCATTTCTGGACCTTCTCAAGGCTGGTGGGGAGTCCCCCTACCCTGAAAGGAAAGTCTCCGGCCTGGAAGCACTCACTACAAGCTGACTGAAGAACTCTTGGGCCTTGAGTAAATGGTCGTAGCCAAACAGTATTCACCTTGGGATGTGGATGGTGGTAGCCATGGGGAGAGACTCCTCTGCTTGAGGAAAGGGAAGGCAAAAAGGGGAAGGAATTTGTCCTGCAGCCTAAGTGCTACCACAGCCACAGTAGAATAAAGCACCAGGTAGATACCTAGGGTTCCCAACTTTAGGACTTGGCTCCTAGGTAACATCTCTGGACCTGCCCAGGTCCTGGGTGAACTAGCTGCCCTGAAGGGAAGTATACAAGCATGGCTGGATTTGCCACTTGCTGATTGTAGAGTCCTTGGGCCTTGAGTGAACATAAATGGTAGCCAGGCAGTGGTGACTGTGGGTGGGCCTTGGGTGAGACCCGGTGCTGTGCTGGCTTTTAGTATGAACCAATGCAGTCCCAGTGGTGGTGGCCACAGGGGTGATTGTGTCACCCCTCCTCCGGGTCCAGAAAGCTCAGCACAGAGAGAAAGTAAGGGAAGAGAACAAGAGTTTGCCTGCTATTCCAGGGAATTTTCCTGGATCTTAATCAAGAACACCAAAGCAATACCTCTATAATGTTGCAAAAGCCACAGTATTACTGTGCTGGGGGTGCTCACTAATGTAGATACTGCTGCAGTGACCAAAGACTTAGGTCACATCAAAGTCCCTTTGACTACCTGGAAAGCTTTCCCAAAAAGAATGGGTACAAACAAGACCAGACTACAAAGAATACAAAAGTATATACTTCTTCAATGCCCAAACACCAAAGAACATCTACAAGCCTCAAGACTATCCAGGAAAATATGTCCTCACCAAATGAACTAAATAAAGCATCAGTGACAAAGCCTAGAGAGACAGAGACATGACCTTTCACAAGAACAACTGAAAATACCTGTTTTGAGGAAGTTCAACAAGATTAAAGACAACACAGAGAAGGAATTCAGAATTATATCAGATAAATTTAACAAAAAGATTGAAATATAAAAAGAATCAAGCAGAATTCTTTGAGAAATGCAACTGACATACTAAAGAATGCATCAGTGTCTCTTAACGGCAGAATTGATTAAGCAGAAGAAAGAATTAGTGAGATTAAAGACAGGCTATTTGAAACAACAGAGTCACAGGAGACAAAAAATAAAGAGGAAAGAAGCAGGCCTACAAGATCCAGAAAACAGCCTAAAAGGGGAAAATCTAAGTATTTGCCTTAAAGAGAAGGTAAAGAGACAGATGGGGGTAGAAAGTTTATTTGATGGGGTAGGAAGTTTATTTGGAAAGTTCTAGAGAAAGAACCTAGAGAAAGATATCAATATCCACCCTAAGTAGATTTAACCCAAAGAAGACTACCGCAAGGCACTTAAACTCCCAGAGGTCAAGGATAAAGAAAGGATCCTAAAAGCAACAGGAGAAAAGAAACAAATAACATACAGTGGAGCTTCAATACATCTGGGAGTAGACTTCTCAGTGGAAATCCTACAGGCCAGAGAGAGTGGCATGACATACTTAAAGTACTGAGGAAAAGAACCTTTTACCCTAGAATAATATATCTAGGGTAAAAGTGAAAATATCCTTCAAACATAGAGAAATAAAGACGTTCCCAGACCAAGAAAATCTGAGGGATTTCACCAACATCAGACCTGTCCTACAAGAAATGCTACAGGGAATTCTTCAATCTGAAAAAAGGGATGTTAATGAGCAAGAAGAAATCATCTGAAGGCAAAAAAACTCACTGGTAATAGTAAGTACACCAATTTGGAAAATGACTCAGAGAGACAAGTGTGTTAGTCAAAACTATATCACATTTTAATAGCAGTTAGGATTTCCTACAAATTCATATAATTATTTACAAGCTCAATGATTTAAATAGATTTCTTCTAAAGTCAGAAGTTATTTTAATTCCTATGAAGTAAATATTTAAAATTGTTTTTGCAGGTTACAGATAGATAACTTAAGAGGATAAGACTAAAATCAGTTTCCACTACAGAAACCATCTGCAGACTGATCAATTTTAATGTGGGTTGCCTAATATTATATGCTCACCTTATTGCAGATATTTCTACTGGACCATGATATTTCTTTTGATGCACATTAACTTATTTCATTCAAGAACTGTTCTATGACAGCAGATTATTATTTTAACCACAATCATAAGATATCCAAGCTCACTCTTCAGGAGACTCTAGTATGATTACCTTTACTAAGACTTCTTTATCTTACAGCAATTCTGGAGTGAGAGTCCATTCACTTTTAATATTGTAACTTTATTAACATTTTTAATATAATACATTTACCTATTTAAGAGTTCTTAATTAAAGGGAGTTGATGCCACATTTTGTTCTCATAGTGGCAACAATACATACATTTTAATTAAAAGTTAATTTCTAATTAAATATGGAGTTATTAATATCAACAAAAATACTGATATATCAATAGATTTGGCTGCTCCCAAATAGCAAGATTTTTAGATTTTTTTTTAATTCAAAGGATGACCAAGTATCAACTAATTTGTTTCAACCAGAAGCTTCAAATAATAGTATTACCAATTATTTCAGAGCAACCATGCTATTTATCAACATTATAAACACAACATAATTTCTATTATTTTAAATTATTAAGCATATGGAATGCATGTAAGTGGATATTTTTATGTGAGGCTTATGGAATTACCTATATTTTATAATTCAACTTTAAGTACCTTTTAGGTGTGGGGACATATGGAAAGATCAAACAATATGACAGCTTTAAAAATGAGTTCAAAATGACTTGTCTGAATGCCATATTCAAACCTTTTCAGTACTAATAAGACAACAAAATAATTAAAAAGCTAAGGTATATATATGTATACATACATATATTGAAGTTACTGATACAGGTTCAAGAGTCCAATGCTAAATATGAATTATATGTTACCATTTCAGATCAGGTGCTTAAAGTTCTGCTGCTCTTACCTGTACCATCAATGATCTACTTTTTGTTCTAGAGAGTGGCCAATGCTATGTTTGCAATATCGATAGAGTCTCTCAGAACAAATGTAGACACAGCTGGGTATTAGGATTTGCAGGTTTATACACAAAAAGAGAAAATAACCAGCTATTTGGAGATTAAGCCATGATGTAGTATCAGAAAACAAAATATAGCGCGGACAAATAAAATTTAAGATTAAACTAATGGATGCATATTTATTATCTCAAGCTTTTATGGAGCAGCTAAATTATACTAGAATTGGCAGAGTAAAATACAATGAATATAACCAAAACAGTTGCAAATATACTACAGAGTTCCTTTATCTTCATTCAACTTGCCAAAATATCATCTTATACTACCATAGTATAATTCGCAGAACCAGGAAATTATTACTAACACTACTAATTAATCTATGAAATTCATTCAACTATCACCAATTGTCACATTAATGTTCTTAACTTCCAGTATCCAATCCAGGAACCCCACATTGCATTAGTTGTCATGTACGCCAAACTGGAGAAGAATCATTATCCTGACACTTTTGAAAAGTACTGGCCAGTTATTTCATTTAATGTCCTTCAATTCAAATTTGTGTAATGTTTCCTCATGACGAATTCTGCTTATGCATTTCTTTGCCAAGAAAACCACAGAAATGAAGATGAATTCTCCATACATCATGCCAATGTCAATATGTTCATGAGGTCAATATGCCTTATTACTAATGATATTAAACTCAATCACTTGGTTAAGGTGGCGTTGGTCAGATTTCTCCAATGTAAAGTTAGTATTTCCTCCTTTGTAATTACTATGTATCTTGAGGAGAGATGATTATAAGTTATGCAAATATCCTCCACTGGGGAGTGTGCAATATATCACCAGTTCAGACATATATTAAGTATTATTTAAAAACTCTATGTAGAAATTGCAGTGACAGTATGAATGAGAAAGTAATAACTGAAATGAAAATGATAACTTTAAAATATAATTCATTTTTCTTTTCTTTGTTTTCCTTTTTTTTCCTTTTTCTTTTCTTTTTGAGATGGAGTGTCCCTCTGTCACCCAGGCTGGAATGCAGTGGTGTGATCTCTGCTCACTGCAGCCTCTGCCTCCTGGGTTCAAGCGATTTTCCTATCTTAGCTTCCAAAGTAGCTGGGATTACAGGCCACCACGCCTGGCTAATTTCTGTATTTTTAGTAGAGATGGGGTTTTGCCATGTTGGCCAGGCTGGTCTCGAACTCCTGACCTTAAGTAATCTGCTCGCCTTGGCCTCCCAAAGTGCTGGGATTACAGTTGTGACTCACCAAGCCCAGCTATAATTCCTTTTTTTTTTTTTTTTTTTTTGGCCAACAGAATTTTTTTCCTTGGTAATATTAATTTATAGAAATAATATGTTGCCATTTCTTGCTTACTTTATTAGTGTATTTGCAAAAGCAAATAGAAACAGCTGAGGAGAGGTATACATCAAAATGCAAAGCTTAGAGCAAAATATATTTCTTCAAGAATATTCTGATAAGGGCGGCACCACCATCACATCTGAGGGAAATCAGTGCAGCAAAAAATAAAATAGAGACTTTGCCCCTTTTAGCCTTCTGTATATAGCAGGAAGATTCTATTTAAAGGCTAATCCCTTTATTTGTTATTTTGAACAAAAAAAATTTTTATTAAAACTGTCCATAAACACACACACACACTATATATGTTATATATAAGCAAAGTTCTGATGCACCATTATTTACAAAAACAGGTAGTGGACCAGATTTGGTTCACAGGGCTATAGTTTGCTGACCCGGCTTGAGTCAGTTAGAACAGGGTTTCTCAATCGTCACACTATTGTTATTGGGGGCCTGTTAATGCATTGTCATTGGTTTACCCTGTTCATTTTAAGATGTTGAGCAACATTCCTGGCCTCTACCCAGTAGATCCCAGTAGAATTCCCCAACTGTAGAAATGTCTTCCAACATTGTCAAACATCCCCTGGAGTACAAAATCACTGCCAGTCCCCTGTCCAGAGAGAACAGACTTATTCTGTTTTTTCTTTTTTCTGTTGTTTTATTTGTTTTGTGCACCTGTTGGCATTTCTTGGTTGATAACTTTTCCTGCACACAGAATGGGATATACAGAAGGTGAAACAAATGTCCAGGGAACTCATTCCTGTGTCTTTCCTTGAATCCACGTCCTCAAATAGGTCTGCTTTTCTTTTGTCTGTTTTTCATATATTCTTCTGCTGTTTGTTTCATTTGTCTCATCCAGGTTTTAGGTGTAATAACTGAGGAGAACTAGGATGGAATGTGCTTACTTTATCTTAGTCTCCTAGATAAGTATTTATAAAATATGATTTCTGTCTGAGGATGTGCAGTGTCCTAGCTAAGAGTGTAACGCTACGGTAGCTCACACCTGTAATCCCAGCACTTTGGGAGGCCGAGACGGGCAGATAACAGCCTGACCAACATGGTGAAACCCCGTCTCTACTAAAAATACAAAAATTAGCCGAGTGTGGTGACACATGCCTATATTCCTAGCTGTTCAGGAGACCGAGGCAGAAGAATCTCTTGAACCTGGAAAGCGAAGGTTGCATTGAGTGGAGATCGCGCCACTGCACCCCAGCCTGGGTGATACAGCAAGACTCCAACTCAAAAAGAAAAAGAGCGTACCTTCAGGAGCCAAGTATCATGAAATTTAACTCCTGGCTCTACTATTCAAAGCATGTAAGACCCTGGGAGGGATATATAGCCTCCTGCTACTCAGTGTTTTCAAATGTAAATTTATAGTGGTATTAATATGCAACTCATAGGTGAATATGATATAATCCTCATGTAACTCATAAGGGCTAAAGGAATTATTGTACATAAATAGCATGGACCAATTTTTGTTGCATAATACTATGCATCAGATATCATTAGTATCATTTTTATTATTATTATCTGAAAAACCAAGGACAAGTAACTTTAACATGCCAATGATTTTTGACATTCCATATCCCTACACCCTTCTCAAAGTGAAAGTGAGAATCATCAAAAAGGAAAGCTTTAGTGGAGTTTTCAAAATTGGAAAAGATACACTTGTTTTTGAATGAATTTTATGCAAGATTTTAAAGGGTTTGAAAAATGGGACATTTGATCTCTTAAGGTATTTCAAATCACAAAGATTTTAAATGCCTAGACTAAAAGGACACCATTACAGTGTTTTTCTGTTAAGAAATTCTGTCCACCCATCCCCACTCCCACACCCTGGGACAGTAAGAGAGAGGACTAGTGTTTCATTAAGGCTATGCCTATTGTCACTCTCTCTAAAACAACGTTTGTTTCCTGTGCAGGGGCATACGTTAATCTCTGTTTATGGAAGGACTTTCACCCCCTGTCAACCTAGAGTGGAGAAGTTCTTTCCATCTTTCAAAATGCATCATCTGTCACCTTAGGTTATAAAGCTAATTACGTAAACAAAGAAACCTGTACTCACACAATTTCCACAGCAGAAGAGAGAATACAAAAGAAGCATTGATCCTAAAACATAGCATAAAATAAGATGAAAAAACTAAGACCAAATATTTGTTGATCAATAAATCGAAATGGGACAAGTTCACATATTAGAAATAAAAGGCTGCGCAAATATATATTGCATCTAATAGGTTTATCTAAAATGATTTAAAAGTATGAATTGAGTTGTCCCATGATATTAATTCTAGGCAATGTGGAATTGCTAGACAAGAAAAAGAGGGGTATATTATAGTAATATAGAGTACCATCTACATAATGAAACTTTGTAATTAATACTTAAGTTCTGAATAATAAAACATCAAAAGTATGCTGAAATAAGCATGGGGGTGAAGGTGTTTTTTAAAATATATACTGATTTCCTTTTTTGGGAGGAGGGGTAAATACCCAGCAGTGGGATTTCTGGATCTTATGATAGCTCTATTTTTAGTTTTGTTAGAAATCTTCACACTATTTTCCATAGTAGCTATATTAATTTGCATTCCTACCAACAGTGTATGAATTCCTTTTTCTTCTCATCCTGGCCAACATCTGTTTTAATAGTAGCCATCTCTAACTGGGGTAAGAAGAGATCTCATTGTGGTTTTGATTTCCATTTCCCAGATAATTAGTGATATTAAGCATTTTTTTCATATACCTGTTGGCCATTTGTATGTCTTCTTCTGAGAAATGTCTATTCATGTCCTTGGCCCACTTTTTAATAAGATTATAACTTGTACCCCCAGAATAACAAAAACCAGAATGCCTCTTCTCCTCCAAAGAATCACAACTCCTCACCAGCAAGGGAAAAAAACTGGATGGAGAATGAGTTTGACGAATTGACAAAAGTAGACTTCAGAAGGTAGATAATAACAAACTCCTCTGAGCTAAAGGAGCATGTTTTAACACAATGTAAGGAAGCTAAGAACCTTGATAAAAGGTTACAGAAATTGTTAACTAGAATAACCAGTTTAGAGAAGAACATAAATGACCTGATGGAGCTGAAAAACACAGCACAAGGACTTCATGAAGCATGCAGAAGTATGAATACCTGAATCAATCAAGCAGAAGAAGGGATCTCAGAGATTGAAGATCGACTTAATGAAATAAAGTATTATGACAAGATTAGAGAAAAAAGAATAAAAAGAAATAAACAAGTCTCTAAGAAATATGGGACTATGTGAAAACACCAAACCTGCATTTATTGGTGTACCTGAAAGGGATGAGGAGAATGGAACCAAGTTGGAAAACACACTTCAGGATATTATCCAGGAGAACCTTCCCAACCTAGCAAGACAGGCCAAAACTCAAGAAATACAGAGAACACCACAAAGATACTTCTCAAGAGGAGCAACCAAGACACATAATTATCAGATTCACTAAGGTTGAAATGAAGGAAAAAATGTTATAGGCAGCCAGACAGAAAGGTAGGGTTACCCACAAAGTGGAGCCCATCAGACTAGCAGCCGATCTCTCTGCAGAAACCCTACAAGCCATAGGAGAGTGGGAACCAATATTGAACATTTTTTTTAAAGAATTTTCAACCCTGAATTTCATATACAGCAAAACTAAGCTTTATAAGTGAAGGAGAAATAAAATCCTTTACAGACAAGCAAATGCTGAGAGATTTTGTCACTACCAGGCCTGCCTTACAAGAGCTTATGAAGGAAGTACTAAATATGGAAAGAGAACACTGCTCCCAGCCACTGCAGAAACAAATGAAAATGTAAAGACCATGGACACTATGAAAAAACTGCATCAACTAATGGACAAAATAACCAGTTAGCATCATAATGACAGGATCAAATTCACACATAACAATATTAACCTTAAATGTAAATGGACTAAATGCCCCAATTAAAAAGCACAGACTGGCAAATTGGATAAAGACCCATCAGTGTGCTGCATTCAGGAGACCCATCTCACATGCAAAGACACACATAGGCTCAAAATAAAGGGATAGAGGAATATTTACCAAGCAAATGGAAAGCAAAAAAAGCAGAGGCTGCAATCCTAGTCTCTGATAAAACAAACTTTAAATCAACAAAGATTTATAAAGACAAAGAAGAGCACTACATAATGCTAAAGGGATCAATGTAACAAGAAGAGCTAACTGTCCTAAATATACCTGCACCCAATACAGGACAACCCAGATTCATAAAGTAAGTTCTTAGAGACTTACAAAGAGACTTATACTCCCACACAATAATAGCAGGAGAATTTAACAACCCAATCTCAACATTAGACAGATCAATGAGACAAAGAATTAACAAGGATATTCAGGACTTGAACTCAGCTCCAGACGAAGTAGACCTAATAGACATCTACAAAACTCTCCACCCCAAATCAACAGAATATACATTCTTCTTAGCACTGCATCACACTTACTCTAAAATTGACCACATAATCAGAAATAGAACACTCCCAAGCAAATGCAAAAGGAAGGAAATCATAACAAAGATCTTTCAGACCACAGTGCAATCAAATTAGAACTCAGGATTAAGAAACTCACTCAAAAGCACAAAACTACATGGAAACTGAACAACCTGCTCCTGAATGACTACTGGGTAAATAACAAAATAAAGGCCAAAATAAATAAGTTATTTGAAATCAATGAGAACAAAGAGACAATGTACCAGAATCTCTGGAAAACAGGTAAGGTAGTGTTTAGAAGGAAATGTATAGCACTAAATGCCCACAGGAGAAAGTGGGAAAGATATAAAATCGACACCCTGACATCAGAACTAAAAGAACTAGAGAAGCCGGAGCAAACAAATTCAAAAGCTAGCAGAAGACAAGAAATAACTAAGATCAGAGCCGAACTAAAGGAGATAGAGACATGAAAAACCCTTCAAAAAAATAACTGAATGTAGGAGCTGGTTTTCTAAAAAGATTAACAAAATAGACCACTAGCCAGACTAATAAAGAAATGAGATGAGAATCAAATAGACACAATAAAAAATGATAAAGGGGATATCACCACTGATTCCACAGAAATACAAACTACTATCAGAGAATACTATAAACACATTTATGCAAATAAACTAGAAAATCAAGAAGAAATGGACTAATTCTGAGACATATACACCCTCCCAAGACTAAACCAGGAAGAAGTCGAATCCCTAAATAGACCAATAACAAATTCTGAAATTGAGGCAATAATTAATAGCCTACCAACCAAAAAAAGCCCAGGAACAGATGATTCACAGCCGAGTTCTAACAGAGGTAAAAAGAGAAGCTGGTACCATTCCTTCTGAAACTATTCCAAACAATAGAAAAAGAGGTGGCTCACGTCTGTAATCCTAGCACTTTGGGAGGCTGAGTTGGGTGGGTCACAAGGTCAAGAGATCAAGACCATCCTGGTCAACATGGTGAAACCCCATTTCTACTAAAAATACAAAAAAATTAGCTGGCCATGGTGGTGCACATCTGTAGTCCCAGATACTCAGGTGGCTGAGGCAGTAGAACTGCTTGAACCCAGGAAGTGGAGGTTGGAGTGAGCCAAGATCATGCCACTGCACTCCAGCCTGGTGACAGAGTGAGACTCCATCAAAAGAAAAGAAAAGAAAAGAAAAGAAAAGAAAAGAAAAGAAAAGAAAAGAAAAGAAAAGAAAAGAAAAGAAAAGAAAAGAGAAAGAAAGAAAGAAAAGAGGGACTTCTCTCTAACTCATTTTATGAGGACAACATCATCCTGATACCAAAACCTGGCAGACACACAACAAAAAGAGGAAATTTCAGGCCAATATCCCTGATGAACATCGATATGAAAATCCTCAAAAAAATCCTGGCAAACTTAATCCAGCAGCACATTAAAAATCTTATCCAACACGATCAAGTTAGCTTCATCCTGAGAGGCAAGGCTGGTGTAATATATGCAAATCAATAAACATAATCTATCACATAAACAGAACCAATGACAAAAACCACATTATTATCTCAATAGATGCAGAAAAGGCCTTTGATAAAATTCAACACCCTTTCATGCTAAAAACACTCAATGAACTAGGTATTGATGGAACATATCTCAAAATAATAACAGCTATTTATGACAAAACCACAGCCAATATCATACTGAAGGGGCAAAAGCTGGAAGCGTTCCCTTTGAAAACTGGCACAAGACGAGGATGCCCTCTCTCAACACTCCTATTCAACATAGTATTGGAAGTACTGGCCAGGGCAATCAGGTAAGAAAAAGAAATAAAGCATATTCAAATAGAAAGAAAGGAAGTCAAATTATCTCTGTTTGCAGATGACATAATTGTATATTTAGAAAACCCTGTCGTCTCAGCCCCCAAACTCCTTAAGCTGATAAGCAATATCAGAAAAGTCTCTGGATACCAAATCAATGTGCAAAAATCACAAGGATTCCTATGTACCAATAATAGACAAAAAGAGAGCCAAATCATGAGCAAATCACCATTCACAATTATTACAAAGAGAATAAAATACCTAGGAATACAACTTACAAGGGACATGAAGGACTTCTTCAAAAAAAACTGCAAACCATTGCTCAAGTTCAAGAGAGGATGCAAACAAATGGAAAAACATTCCATGCTCATGGATAGGAAGAATTAATGTCGTGAAAATGGCCATACTGCACAAAGGAATTTATAGATTCAGTGCTATTCTCATCAAGCTACCATTAACTTTCTTCACAGAATTAGAGAAAACTACTTTAAATTTCATATGGAAACCAAAACGAGCCCATATAACCAAGACAATCCTAAGAAAAAGGAACAAAGCTGAAGATATCATGCTACCTGACTTCAAACTATACTAAAAGGCTACAGTAACCAAAACAGCATGGTACTGGTACCAAAAGAGATATATAGACCAATGGAACAGAATGGAGGCCTCAGAATAACACCACACAGCTACAACCACCTGATCTTTGTCAAACCTGACAAAAATAAGCAATGTGGAAAGGATTCCCTATTTAATAAATGGTGTTGCAAAAACTGGCTAGCCATATGGAGAAAACTGAAATTGGACCCCTTCCTTACACTTTACACAAAAACTAACTCAAGATGGATTGAAGATTTAAATGTAAGACCTAAAACCATGAAAATCCTAGAGGAAATCCTAGGCAATACCATTCAGGACATAGGCATGGGCAGACTTCATGACTAAAGGATGAAAAACAATTGCAACAAAAGCCAAAATTGACAAATGGGATATAATTAAACTAAAGAGCTTCTGCCCAGCAAAAGAAACTATCCTCTGAGTGAACAGGCAACCTACAGAATGGGAGAAAATTTTTGCAATCTCTCCATCTGACAAAAGGCTAATAACCAGGATCTACAAGGAACTTTAACAAATTTACAAGGAAAGAACAAACAACCCCATCAAAAAGGGTGCAAAGGATATACACAGACACTTTTCAAAAGAAGACATTTATGCAGCCAACAAACATATGAAAAAAAAGCTCTTTATCATTGGTCATCAGATAAATGCAAATTAAAACCACAATGAGATGTCATCTCAAGCCAGTTAGAATGGTAATCATTAAAAAGTCAGGAAACAACAGATGCTGGAGAGGACATGGAGAAATAGGAATGCTTTTACACTGTTGATGAGAGTGAAAATTAGTTCAACCATTGTAGAAGACAGTGTGGCAATTCCTCAAAGATCTAGAACTAGAAATACCATTTGTCCCAGCAATCCCATTACTGGGTATATACCCAAAGGATTATAAATCATTCTACTATAAAGACACATGCACATTCTACTATAAAGACACATGCAATAGTATGCTTATTGCAGCACTATTCACAATAGCAAACACTTGGAACCAACCCAAATGCCCATCAATGATAGACTGGATAAAGAAAATGTGTCACATATACATCATGGAATACTATGAAGCATAAAAATGAAGGAGTTCATGTCCTTTGCAGGGACATGGATAAAGCTGGAAATCATCATTCTCAGCAAACTAACACAAGAACAGAGAACCAAACACCCCATGTTCTCACTCATAAGTGGGAGTGGAACAATGAGAACATATGGGCACAGGGAGGGAAACATCACACACCGGGGCCTGTCAGAAGGTAGCAGGGAAGGGGAGGGATAGCATTAGGAGAAATACCTAATGTGGATGAAGGTTTGACCAGTGCAGCAAACCATATGGCACTGTATACCTATATAAAAAACCTGCATGTACTGAACATGTATGCCAGAACATAAACTATAATAAGTAAATCTTGCTGGAAAAAAGAAAAAGAAAGAAACCTGCTTCAAAATAGCATTGTTAAAGTGGCTGTTCCTCAAGTAGTAGAGGAACTATAAAAAACAGGAACATCTGTATAACATGAAACTTTGTGAATATCATAAAATATAAAATTGGAACACTTGGTAAATAAAACCTATGTATTAAAAAATAATAATAACAGAACACTGTTACACAACCTTTAGATTAGAAAAGAAATAAAAATCAATCCTGCAGAATATAGAGATAATTATGATTAAGGCTATATATTTTTTATTTTCAATAAAACAAAAAGTTTTCAGTGAGACAAGATCGTGCCAGGCTGGAGTGCACTGGCACGATCTTGGCCCACTGCAAACTTAGCCTCCCAGGTTCAAGCAGCAATCTGCCTCAGCCTCCTGAGTAGCTGGGATTACAGGCACATGCCACCACACCCAACTAAGTTTTGTAATTTTAGTAGAGACGGGGTTCACCATCTTGGCCAGGCTGGTCTTTAACTCCCGACCTTGTGATCCACCTGCCTCGGCCTCTCTAAGTGCTGGGACTACAGGCATGAGCCACCATGCCCGGCCAAGGATGTATATTTTTATAATGGATAATGCTAAAGTTATTCTCGGTGAAAAAAATCCATACTGTTTAACTCATAAAGATTTATGAGTTATTTCTAAATAAGAAATAATATTGCAAAAAGTATGACATTTAAACATTAAATATTTTAGAAAAGAATAACAAAATATGGTCATGAAAATAAGAAGAAAAAATTTTAAATAATTAAATCAATAGCATTATTTAAAAATCCTAATACTTCGGGAGGCTGCAGTGGAAAGTTTACTTGAGGCTAGGAGTTTGAGACCAGCCTGGGTAACATAGTGAGACCCCCATCTCTACTAAACAATAAAAAAAAATCATGCATGGCATCACAAGCCTGTAGTCCTAGCTACTCTGGAGTCTGGGGTGGGAGGATTCCTTGAGCTCTGGAGATCCAGGTTGCATGAGCTATGATTGTGTCACTGCACTCCAGCCTGGGACACACAGCAAGACCTTATCTCTAAAAAATAAAGTAATAAATAAAACATACCTACTTATTTTATATATTTTAAAATACATAAAATGATACTAGACTAACATATGAAAAATGATAAAATACTATGCTACCAAAATTAGAAATGAGGAAGGGGAAAAAATGATAGAATGGAAATTAAAAGGCATCTATCAATGTTCTTTAGAATAACTGTAAAAGATTATTTGAAATTCAAAATTATATGCATTGTATCCTAAAAATAACATAAAGTATTGAAATTAATCCCAGAAGAAATAGAAAATCTGAGCAAGGTAGTAATTGCACGTTGTTTTTAAAATGTTGAGAAAATACTTCACTAAAAATTAAAAGGCTCAGATAGTTTCTTTGTGAGTTCAAACCATGAAGTTAATTCTAATGCAATTTAAAATTTTTTAGAGCGATTAATTAAGGTGATACTTAAATATTATGATGTCAGAAAAATACTGATAAGAAAAATTTAATCAGTACAATTTACTAATGTTAATATCTAGGTAAGAAATCAAGTACTAGAAAAGAGAAGATATAGATATTTTAAAGTAACTATGTAACTTTAAGTTTGAGTCTCTGGCACCTAGAAAAACGCCTGCTACCTTTTAGAAACACAATATATATTTATGGTATAGTAAATAGTGACAAGAATACAAGGATGATTCAAAATTGGCAATTTTAATAAAAAAATATATGCACATAGTAGTTTACCTCAGAGGAAAAATTTATGATTACCACATTACATTAAAAACACACACAAAATAATATTCAATTCTGATTTTAAAAAATAATTGTCTATAACTATACTGCAAACCGAGGAAAGCATTATTCTTAAGAAAAAAAAAGCACTAGCATAATTCCATGAAAATTTAGAAAAACTATAGAGCCCTGAATAACAACACTATTGTTTAATGTGTTTTAAAAATCTGAGCAATTTCAAATGTAACAGTGATGTGTGTACATACAAGCGTGCACACATGCATGTGCAAGTAAAACAGACAAGCTACCAAATAGTAATAATGTGCAAAATTTATGATCAAGCAATTTAAAAAAAATAAATACAAATGGCTAAAAATATAAAAGGATGTTTAACTTCTAAATAAAGAAATGCAAATAACATTTTTTCAACCATCAGATTGAAATATATACATATAAAGATAAATAAAGTTGATTTGGTAAAGATGTGGGAAAACAAACATTTCTGGAGGTCAGTGTTTTGCTATCCAAGAATATGTACACTCCAGAGTCTCTCTGACTCTTCATTTTTTTGTAGAAAATTACTCCATAGCCCAATTCAAAAACTATGAAAAGAACTCTGTATAATGATATTTAATTTTATACTGATTTTAACAGCAAAAATCAACCCACATTTCCAACAGCTTGGAAATGACCAAAATCTTATGTCCATACATTTAATAGAAAAGAGCAAAAAAAAAGAAAGACTCAATGGGTTTCACATGCTGCTATGGAATGTTCTCCATTACAGGTCTATGCAGACAATGTTAATTACCATACCTTTGGTGAAAGAAGCTAAAGATACTTGCAGTGATGTGTGATCAAGAAGTTTGAAATGTTTAATTCATAATTTCCTATGCTCTTTATCATGTGCATGTAAAATACACTAAGTTCATGCTTATATGTGTGCTTGTATCCACCCACATATGTATAATATTTGTCTTTAGAGTCTGAGAAATAGATTACTGTGGCGGATTATTAGAAAAATATTAACTGTGTATTCCTTTAAAATTTTATGTTACTTGGTATTAATAATAAAATAAAAACACATAATTCCTAGGACCTATCATTTATATATAATCATGTTGGCACAATACAAGCTGTCTCAAATTATTAAAATCCAGAATATAACAATCAAATTTTCCTTGGTAACTTTTGGAAGGGGATGATAACTGAGTTTGTGTTGTGATGATGAAAAATGAGTTATCTATATCAAGAGCAACTTATTTTAAACTTGACAATATAAAATTTTTGAGGTTGTTAAATGTCTACAGTAGGGTCTTCTAAATGAATATAGACAAATGAATTTTCCAAATATTTTGGAAAAGTAGACAAATATGCACTTACCATTTTTTCAAGATGGGGTCTTGCAATGTTGCCCAGGTAGAATACAGCAACTATTCATAAGTGCAATTATAGTGCACTACAGCCTCAAATTCTTGAGCTCAAAGCCATTCTCCACCTCAGCCTATCAAGTTACTGGCACCACAGGCATAAGTCACTTTACACAATGCAATTTCCCTTTTTAGCAAACCTGTTAGCCCATTGAAAAGTCTTACAAATTTTTTGAAAGACTATCTAGATTCAATCAAGAAATAAAATTCTTCAGTGTTAAATATATATGAGCACCTAAAGTTGGTACATAAAGATTCAGGAATCTGTGCATTTGCAGAAGTAACTTGGAATAGGAAAGCTGTGGAAATTATTGATGTTTCATATTTACTTTTCCATTCTTTATTCTTATTGTTGCATTAGAAATCCAAATATTAGAAAGAAAAACAATATAATTTTTTAAATCACAATATTATTTATTTCACAAAATGTAATTCATTTCATTTCTATTAATATCTGTATTGTGGTCATGATATGCCTTTAAAATATGGTTGCCTAGGTTTATCTAAGTATAACTTAAAACAATAACTGGGAAGTTTTCCCTCATATCCAAATACTGAAAATACGTATCTGTCACTCATAAATAAAGCTAGCAAGATACTGAACTGAGTGAAACCTTAAATAGGAACTTAAAACTACCTCCCAGTAGGTATGAAATATCAGTGAGAGCTCTGACTAAACCCTAGAAAATATCATTTTAAGTAAATGACAGTCAAAAATAAAAGTAAAACAAAACCAATATAATTTGTTTTACTATAATTGATTAAGAAGACTTGTGTACTACTCTTTATGTTAATACAAATGTATTTCTATAAAGCTTCTTCAGTGATGGCTTTTATATATTTTACTTTTGTTATTACAAAAGTAAATATTTATATATTTTATATATTTATATTTATAAAAATTACATATATATTTACAAAAATATTTATATATTTTACTTTATATTACTACAAATGTATTTGTATAAAGCTTCTTCAGTGATGGCTTTACTATATTTTATAGTAAAACAAAACCAATAGCAAAAATGTACAGGACAGAAGGAAAAAAATGCATTTCTAATATTTTAGAGAAACAAAATACTACTTGAATAATATTATGGTATTTTGTCTCTCATATGTATTTCTATTCAGTAAATTTAAGAGTTTGATTTGAAGATGATTCTGCTCTCTCATGTTCAGTGCAAATGGCCTTGTCTAGTTGAAATGATAAATGATACTGAGAAATCAGCATGCTATTTTGATGAGTCTTCTGATTAGAGAATAATTTTAGTTACAGATAAAACCATTTTATGATTTTGTCAATCTTTCCTCCTATCACTTGATTAAAATATTTTCAAGAATCTTAAAATACCAAACGTCAGAACTTAACACTTTGTAGAACTGCAAAAAAGATGTTCTAGATAAAAAGTGTATTATAGAACTGCTCAAAATGATATTCTATGACAAACATGGGTCCATATTCTTTAATATTCACAAGGATGAAAAATAATATAAAATAAGTTAAATATATTTTTCATTCAAATTTCTTGCTCGAATGAAGTCATTTGATACACAACATGGCTTTTTGGAACAAGTGTACTATTAAAATTATGTTTTGCACATGAATAAATGTTTAAAGCATTATAAGCACATGTTTATTCTTTGTGTCTATAGAAGTCAGAAAAAAAGTTCTTAAAGCCAGAACCATATAAATCTTACATTTTATAAAAACAAATCAGATAAATGTTTTCAATGCATTTCAAACATTATGGTACACAGTGGCTTATTCCATGCATGTTTGCTAAACAAAGAATTGAATTGCACTTATTTGCCAATTAACATTTGTTACTCACTGGGTTTAATAATGTGAATCAAAAAATAGTAGAATAGTTTGTTGTGTTTTTTAAGTAAATAAGACTAAATATATAAATGAATTTCCTATGACTCTCTAACCAAAACATTAATTACACGGATAGAAACTTAAGAGGGGTGTTGCTACAAATCTTTGTCCATTAACTGCATAATAAAATACCTGCAGAGAAGACATTTGCTGGATAAATGAGTGAATGAAATGTAAATCAGAAATCAGGAGAAAATGAAATTAAAGAAAAAATTCTGAAAAAAACAAAATAGTATATTTAAGAAATGACATTTGTTTAACATGAGTATAGCAGATAATTTAATAGTTATGCAGAAGTTAATTAATGAAAAATTTTTAAAGATCCATTAGATATGGTAATATGAAGGACACTGGTAAACTTAACGTCTGTGGTCATGTGTTTTGCTTCACCTTATTTGAAATAACTATAAGCTCAGTTGTATTAAACCTATAGATCAATCTGGGAGAACTGACATCTTTACCGTGTATGGTCAATCTTTCAATCCATGAACATGATATGTCTCTCCTTTTACCTAGATCTTCTTTTATTTCTTTTGTCAGGGTCTTGTAGTTTTCTACATGCAGGTCTTGCATAGATTCTGTTCATTATTCCTCATATACCCCTCTTATATCTGTAATTATATCTTTTGTTTTATTCCTGGTATTAGTTTTGTCCACTCCATTTTATGGTTGTCAGTCTTGTTAGAGGTTTATAAATTTGAATAATATTTTCAAAAAAAGTTATTGATTTCATTACTTTTCTCTATTGTTTTGTTTTCAATTTAATTTATTTCTGCTCATATCTTTATTATCTCCTTTCTGTTTACTTTGGATTCATTTTTTTCCTAGTTTCTTGGGGTGGGTACTGAATTGTTGACTTAAGACTTCCTTTTTTGTAATGAAAGCATTTAGTAACATAAATTCCACTCTCAGCACTACTTTAGATGTGTCCCACAAATTTTGACATCTTGCATTTGTATTTCATTCAGTTTAATGTATTTTTTTTTACTTCCCTCAAGATATCATCTTTGACCTATGCAATATTGAGAAGGATGTTATTTAATTTGCAATTGTTTGGAGATTTTCCTGTTTCCTTTCTATTATTGACTTCTGGTTTGATTCCATTTTGATCAAACAACATACTTTATATGATTTCAAATCTGATATATATTTTTAGGTTAGTTTTGTGGCCCAGGATATGGCCTGTTTTTGTATATGTTCCCTGTGGATATGAAAAATAAGTGTATTCTGCTGTTGACTGAAGTGTTCTAAAAATGTCAATCCTGTGCTGTTGGTTAATGGCATTGTTCTATGAAATGGATATACCTAAACCATACATTTTAGTAGGAGTCTTCACAATGCATATTGGTTGAGTTAAGAAGGTTTG
Organism: Callithrix jacchus; assembly: GCF_049354715.1. Taxonomy (NCBI): domain Eukaryota; kingdom Metazoa; phylum Chordata; class Mammalia; order Primates; family Cebidae; genus Callithrix; species Callithrix jacchus. Next base: position 28,087,898 of record NC_133524.1, read on the forward strand.
TGTACCTTGCTTTGTTTTACAATATAAATCAGATATATAGTTTATGACAACAATGCAATTTACCATAATTGTTACATTCAGGCTCTTCTTTGAAATATGTAATATCAATATATACTTTATTTTGCTGCTTCCTTAGGATATCCCTTCTTCTGCATTTAATATAGATATTGAGGAGATAAAATAAAAGACAACCGTCAAGTCTGCATCGATTAACAAATCATTTATCCATTAAGTTTTTCTACTATTCCAGTGGATATCATCAGTGGAGACTAGGAAAATCACAAGGGAATTCGTGTTTTTCTGCATGTAGTGACTAGTCTTACATCCCTCTCAAAAATGTGTTCACCCTAGATTAATTTTGTTGGTAGACAAGAACGGTGAATTTAGCATATCAAAATAAAATAAATAATAGGGAAGTTGCTGATAGTAATCAATATGCAGGAAAAATTAACTAAGCTAATGTTAAATAAATGTGAACATAGAAAATTTTCAGAGGAATGTAATCGAATTTTAGTGTTCCATATTTTCAGTGGGATGAAAAATATTTTAAATTTCACCAAGACATTACATTTTTGGAAAAATATTTAACAAATGTATAACTATGCATATAACTCAAATATATTTTATAAATTTCTTTGGCTTCTGCAATTCTCAATGCAATCAGCAACAACAGAAGGATTGAGGAACTGCATTCTACTGTAATGCATTCTCTCATTTAAACATGAGCTTAATTATAAAGCTCCTCATAAAGTACTATAAAATACAATGAAGGTTTTATTTTGGGGCAAGCCTATAAACCAGATAAATCTGTAATAACTGTTTGTACATTAGTAGTACTGTTTATTAATATATGTAGTTGCAATCAGCCATCACTGAAGAAGCTTTATAGAAATACATTTGTAGTAACATAAAGAGTAGTACATAAGTCTTCTTAATCAATTATAGTTTATTTGGTAATAAAGCACACTGGACCACAAGAGCACATTTCATTCCCCCCCCCCAGGAAATCAATATCCACAATAGAAAATAAATGTCAAATTGAAGCCTTGAATTTTGTGCATGAGGTATATTAGGAATAACTCTGGATTTGTATTCAAGGCACCAGGGTTCTAGTCCAAATTGGCTACCATTATTGACTTTAGAAAAGCAACACCTTCTTAAAGATGTACTTTCTCTTCCAAATTTAATTCATGATGTTGTTACAGAAGTTTCATTGAATACACATTTCTAAGAGAGGACCATAGGAGTTAAGCTGTTAGGAATAGATTAACTATAATTATTGGCTGTAATCTTTCAAAATCCTAGATTTGGTCTACAAAGTTGTGAGATTTTATTATTGTTGCTAAAGTCAACAGTGGAAATATACATGAAAGCATGTTTAGAACATGCAAATCTTTAGTCCCTTGCTAGTGTTACAGGGTAAGAGTAAAGAATTTGTGAGAACAGGTGCAGTGGCTCATGCCTGTAATCCCAGCACTTTGGGAGGCTGAGGCAGGTGGATAACTTGAGGTCAGCAGTTTGAGACCAGCCTGGCCAACATGGCAAAACCCCATCTTTACTAAAAATATATAAAAATTAGCCAGGTGAGGTAGTGCGTGCCTCTAATCCCAACTACTTACTCATGAGGCTGAGGCAGGAATCGCTTGAACTTAGGAGGCGGAGGCTTCAGTGAGCCAAGATCACACCACTGCACCCCAGCCTGGGTGACCCAGTTAAGACTCTGCCTCAAACAAACAAAAAAAATTGTGGGAACCTAAAGCCAAATGTATTTTCAAGAATATATTTTATAAATATGTAAAAATATGGAATTTGGTATAAAAATAGGTCACTATTTCTGCCCATGCACTCCCTCAGATTACCAATTTCCTTGTACATAACCATCTGTGGTATTATTATTTTAGACTTACCCTTCTTTATTACTTGAAATTCATGTAATAAACTTCTATTCAACTTTAATACACAAATAAAAAAATCAAGCTTGATATTAAGACATTTGAGTGTCTGAAAGTTTTGCTAATCTTACTCCAAATAGCCCAACAAAAGTAGTGCCTACAACCAAAAACAAGGGGAAAAAAACATTGTAAAACAGAAAGTATTTCATATGGCCTCTTATAAAAACAGAGTTTATTAAGACAAAAATATGTTAACAGCTGTTTTGATATTAGGCATACAAAGTAAATCTGCATAATTGGAAAAATACTAAACAAGAATATTACTAAGCTTTTAAAACATCAGCATATACTCCATCTTAAGAAAGTAACTTCTCATAGACCCGAATGATTGAAAAACAGCTAAAGCCAATCAACTTAGATTGAGTGTCTTCAAACAGTGGTTATAGGTGTATTTTTTCTGTTGATTATGTTCAAGGATGAGTCAACAAACAATAGTTAAATAATGGATTGATTCTATGAGAATAAACTAAAGCTAAACATGAAGAGAAAAAGTCTAGGAATGTCATAAATATATATGCATGAAAATAATAGTAGTATGTAAGAATAGTTCATAATTTCATAGGTGTTGATATATACTTAAGTTGCTGTTGAAGTGAAGAAACCAAAAATTAGAAGTTATTCTTAGATTTCCAAGATTTCAGTAAATAGCGTAACTAGGCATTCATGTTAAGAAAGTTAATTGAAAATATTTCCAAAGGTCACCAGAAAACCAAACCAAAACAAAAACGCAAGAACTGGGAAAGTGCAGTGAAGAAATACTGGCAGTTATTAATAAAATCACCTTGAGTCTTTGACAGATTTATATATCCAACTGTCATTTTGACATATATCTACTTGGATGTTTAATCGACATCTCACAAATAACAGGACCCAAACTGAAATCCTGAAATCCCCTTCAAAAACACTTCACTTACAGCCCCTGCCATCTCAGTAAACAGCAACTATATCCTTCTGTTGCTCAGGCCAAAATCCTTGGAGTCATCCTTGATGCCTCAATTTGATTCACATACCTCATACAATCAGTCAAAAAATCCTTTTGTCTCTACAAAGGGATGCTATGATATACTGCCTGGATCCCCCACCTCAGGACTGAAGGGTTTATTTCCCCAGCTGCCACAAGTGGGGCTGATAGACAGCCTTAATCTATCAGCCCTCTTCAAGAATTCCCCGTTGAAGGAATTAGCTTGCTCAAAGTCACTCACTTTGATCCATACAGGGGTATGAAGGCCTACCTTCTTTGTCCCAACTCCAGATAACTCTGTAGAACCATCTAGCTTCAGAGTTCCCTATTCAAATGTATGAAGCTTTCATTGACAATGCATCACAGGACAACCTCCCCTTCTTCAAGGCCCTGCTTCCTCCCCTTCCTTCTGACAGATCTTGGTGCCATGATAACTCCACGGGAACTTTCTACACACTACTTTTCATATTATATTCTGATTCTTGTAGAACATCGCCTTTGATAGTTGGAACCAGGTGTGCTCAGAGAAAGTAGATACGTATGCTCAATTTGTCAGCTGACAACAAGGATTCCATCACTAATGGTAAATAGAGCACACATATACCCTGGAGCAAGACAACAGTGAAATATATACAACTTTTGCTGTATATAATTGTGTATAACTAAGCTGGTATTCTAATGGAAGGAACTGAGCTAGTAGGTGTGATGATGTAGGAGGCATTTGAGAAAAATGAGAGGAATGGTTACTATAATGACTGTAGAATTAGGTAGATGATATTAGATATAACTGATAATTAGGGAAAAAGTTAAAAAAGGTTTATGGTGACTGACAATTAAAAGCTAAGTGTAAAAACCAGAAAACCTCCTAAGTAGCTTATAAAAAGTCTCCCTGATTCAGTCGGAAAGCACCCAGGCCCAGGAATTACTCCTAAAACTAGCAGAGCTCAAAGAAAGGCTAAACTCCCATAAAAGGGTAGATCTACAATGATAAGGTGACTGTATAAACAAAATGTGATACATCATACAACAAAATATTATTAGACAAAAAGGATAAAGAGGTTGTGTTACAGGTTATATAGCATGGGTACACCTTGAAATCCTGATGGTAAGTGATAGCCAGTCACAAAATATTACGTATTGTATTTTAAATCGATATGAACATTTTTAGGGATACAAAATATATACATACGGAAAGTATTAATAGACAAGTGGCTGCCAGGGGCTGGATGTGAAAATGTGAATTGACTGCAAATTGGAACTTGGAAACCTTTTAGTGTAATGGAAGTGGATTATGGAAACCTGTATTGCTGTGATATATTCAGAACTGCATGGATTTACTAAAAATCATGGAATTGAACACTTACAGTGGATGGCTTCAATGGTTTGCAAATTATGACTAAAGTTGGAAAAAATTTAAAAAGCAAACTCCAAGAAAGAAAAGCAAAGTGTGTGTGTGTGTTTGTGTGTGTGTGCGCGCGCGCACGCGCGTGCATGAGCGAGAGAGAGAGAGAGAGAGTGAGAGAGAGAGAGAGAGAGAGAGAGAGAAATCTTCCCTGATCACTTTTGGCTGTATTAGTTGCCCTCCTCTTTATTCCCTTTTTATTTATCAATTCAAAAAACATTTATGTACAATTATTGAATATCACTCTTATGCTAGTTATTTGAGATACTAGGAGAAAAAGGATACCATTTGTGCTGTAAAGGCATTAATAGACTACAGTGGGAGACATTCAAGAAAATCTGCAAGTATGCGGCAGTGTACATATAACTTTCTCTTGATATTTTTATGCACATGAGCTAAAGGAGACAATGAAAGGTCTTCAAAAGATCTACATCATACTATTTACTTGGTTGAATATTTATTAAACATATTATGAATTTCTGTCTATTATTAATGGCACAGTAATACTGTTATTCTGTTCCTTTAGTGAGGCAGTGCACCACATTATTTTACAAATAAAATTGTGTTTTATTTTCTTAAGAGCATTCTAGGTAAGAGAATGATATGATATAAGGCATTAGATATCAGAAATAGTAAGCAAGCTCCATGTGTTATGGAAGAGCTGTGATATACATACACACACACATGTGTATGTCATATATATGTGTATATATGTATATATAATATACATATATGTACATATATAAGCACATTATATATACATATATGTACATATATAAGGACATTATATATATGTATGTATTACATATATAAAATAACACTATATATTTATACATCATGTGCACATATCCACAATACTATAACACTTCATTTCATTTATTCTTGTTTCACAATTCTAAGATATCTTTCTGGAAGTCACTGCAAAGCAGAAAATAAGTAGTAGATGATCTAGAACATTCTAAATACTGCTACCACTTTAGTTCACTATTTCTGCCACTTACTTTACACCAAAATCTTTAAAATAAAATCTTCTATGTTGAAGAAAAACATTTCAATCTGCTCCATTAGTTTATTTTTGGTTGTTTTATTTTGATTTTCAGTGCTTAGGATATCAGAAACATTAAACCATAAGAAGGTTATAAATGAATAAACTGTTAGAGACTGGTACTATGACAGCAGGAGCACAGACGGTGGACAACCTGGTAGAAAAAAAGAGACTAAAGCATAAAAGGAGAGAAATTGTATTCCAGTATAGGATAGAGATGAGTAACAATAACCAACATTTGTGTAGTGTTTTTCATTTTCTGGATTTTTGCAAATTTGCTGCTCCTTTTATCATTCCAAAAGTCCTTTGAGGCATGCATCATTATCCTCATTTAACAATTGATGAGCTTCAGACTGTCAAATATTGCACAGCCAATAATAGAATCAGCAAGTCTAGGTCAAACTCTTTGATCAGTATTCTGACCAATTACCATACTGTCCATAATGATGATCCATAAATTGTTAACAAAAACTGAAAGTAGAGTCAGTATCATATTTTAATGGACATAAATTCATACTCAATATTGACTTCTAAAACAATCTACACTAATTTGGACACAAGCAGTTATATTTTAGACATCTAAACATTTCTCTCATATTGAATAGCTCTTCTGCCATTATTGATGGACAATGTGCCATTACTGAAATTTGAAGTACTTATTCATAATACCAAATTAAATCCACGATGTTGCCTTTTTGATGATTCACGATTTTTATGTGAACTGAACCTCCTCAATGGTCATTTCTATTTTAGCAGAACTCTCTTAGGAGAACATGAATATTGGCCAAATAATCCATTTTATTCATCTGCTACATGAATTTTTTGAACACAGAGGTTTTGGTAATTGTTTTACAAAACTATGTCACAACTGAAAGATAAGCACAGGTATGTTTTGTGTGTTGTGTGTGATTAAAGACTACACACACAAACACACAAATAAGCAGTAATAAGGATGTTGGGATCTATCTGTAAACTGAAAAAAAAAGTGACTTTCCAAATAGAACAAAATCTATTACCCAATTTTCTTGCCTTTCTCACTCTGATTTTGAATTTTTCCTTCTACCTTTATCAATTACAGACACCATTCCTTGGTATCACTAGCTTAACCTATGTTAGAAATGCACCTCTATTTTCTCCAAGTTCCAAAAATTGTAATACATACAGAGTATCCATTTATATGCCTTAGTATTTAACCTACCTCTTTTTTTCTCAATTGGTGAGCCACCTACATGGGAATTATTATTGTAGTTATGTTCTTCCAACTCCCACATTTTCTTTGCAATAAAAATGAAATATATGAAAAAAATAGAAACCTATATTAACAAAAATCAAGGTATGAACATAATTTTCATGTTGTGTTTTTTGGATTTGGACAAGGAGTGAGAACTGACATTTTAGCCAAATGGCTTTCTTTGGGGTCCTCTTACAGTGAGCAAAATATTTTAAAGACTATGATTATAATATTTTATGCAAGTCATTTTAAATTACCGTAATTTTTGCATGTAATGATAGCTACTACATACTCCAGCTTGAAAACAGACAATTGTAATACCTGCCCACTTACACTAACTGAAAAAAAAGGATCTTATTATTTTAATTCAAGATAGAGAAAAAAAGACATTTCCCTTTTCTCCCTCTTGTTAACACCTGAGAATAATATGTATTCCAAATGCGTACCATTTTCCCTTTCATGGAAACATCTTTATATACGCCTTTCCCTTGATAATACAGCATTCTTAAAAGAATGCTTCCTATCAGTTGTAATTAGACCAGCAGACTTACTTTTTGCACTCATATAGTGTTCAATTAGTCTACTAGTGCATGCACTCTCCAGGTTATCTCAGGCCTCTCCATTTTCTACTGTATTTGTGGTAGCTGGACTCTCAGATGGCCCCCAGTGATCCCCTTCTTTTGGTATTCATGCCAATGTTGTAACAGGGTTGCATTGTGTGACTAAGAGAATATAACAGAATTAATGATATGTCACTTTTGAGATTAGATTATAAAAGACTCATATTTGCTCTCTTGAATAATTTGCTATGGGGAAGCAGCTGCTTTGTTGTGAGGACATTCAGAGTAGCCAATGAAGAGATGCACATGAAACTAAAGTCAGCCAACAACTGCAGGAGTGAGCTTGGAAGTGGATCTTTCAATTTCAGATGCATCCCCAAACCAATTTCATGAATACAACCTCATGAAAGATCCTCAGCCAGAACTATACACCTACGCCACTCTTTTTTTTTTTTGACCTACAGAAACTGTGAAATAACTAACACTATTGTTTTAAGTCACTAAGTTTTGTAGTAAATTAGTTATCCAGCAATAGATCATTAATACAATATTACATCTAGAAACAGAATGTTTGCCTGCACATACTTAAATGATTTTGAGAATGTAACTGTGTACCACTCAGGATAGTTAATATTACCTACCACAATACACAAATAGATCAAAAGTTTATTTCTTGTTCACGTCATAGTCAATTCCAATCCAGAGATGCTGTCTGTCTGGTGGTTTTCCCTAAAGGTATATTATAAATCTAGACTTATTCTTGGTAATAAACCCCTCTGCTAAAGTTTATTCACTTTCAGCTATGTATGAGCAACAAATAGTGAGCATGAAAAACCCATGTCCATTCCTAAGCTGTCTTGGACTGTGAAGAAACACATAGCATTTCTCTCATACACTTATTTGAAAAAATCAAGGACATGACCCTAGCCAAGCTGCAAAAAAAGGCTAGTAAATGAAGTCTTCTGTTTCCAGAAAGAAGAAATGATGTGTTTAACAGGTAGTATTGTCTCTGCCACCTGATGCTGGCTTTAGAGTCATAGTAATGAAAGAGAGATGCTCAATATGTTCAAAGAAAAACTCTGTACTATTAAGTACCCTTTGAATTTCTATTTTTTATGGTTTATTGACAGTCAGGATACTTTTATCACTTTGTTCCATTATTTAAAGAAATTGATTTCATGTTGCTACTAACATAAAAGCAGTGTTTCTTCAGAAACTATAGTGAATGAACTCTGAAAACGAAAATACTGTAATGTACCAGTTATCTTTTACTGGATAATAAACAGCTACAAAAACCTTGGCTATATATGATGGTAAGCAGTTATTGCTCATGTGCTCCACTGGAAGGCTAAGTATCTCTGTCTAATTGACTGGGATCACTTACCTATTCTGGGGTGAACTGACCATCAACTGATCGAGGTTGGTTTAGCTTTGGTGACTGGGGTGACTTGACTCTTGCCAAATGTTTCTCATCCTCCAGTAGACTAGGTCAGAAATGTTTTCATGGTAATGACAGAGGCAGAGGACAGTACACAAGCTAAAGTGAAAGCTTATTTCAAGTCTCTAGATACATTACATATGCTAGGATTCCATTGGCCAAAATAAGCTTACAGGAGGGAGACTGCAAAGAACATTGCAAAGTACATGGATATAGGCAGCAGTAATATTCAGAACATCAATGTAACCTACTATACATATGCATGCTTTGAAATATCAATCAGTCATATTTCAACTTCAATAAAGGCAACCAGTCATTTTTGATGCCTAAGAATGGCTCTTTTAGTATGAATATGATTTCTTCACATCCAGTTTTATACATAATAAAATTCAACATCTCAACCTGCCAAAATTGAAGATGAGTATGCTGTTAACTCTCAGTAATGGTTTTTGTCAAAAAGGCCACAATGATATGAATGTACCTTAATTATAAAACAAAACTTTCCTATAAGATTTATGATTAAACAAAAACAACACTTAAAGTATACATTGGGCTGGGAGCAGTGGCTTGCACCTGTAATCCCAGCACTTTGGTAGGCCAAGGTGAGAGGATCACATGAGCCTAGAAGTTCCAGTCTGCAGTGAACTATGTTTGTGCCATTGCCCTACAGCCTGAGCAACAGAGCAAGACCATACCTCAAAAAGAAAAAAGAGATACACATCAGCCAGTGAGTTTTCCAGTAATACTAAAATTTTTCTCCTCTTCATCTTTGGTTTTGATTTTACAGAGGATTTTTTTTTTTTTTTTTTGAGACAAGGTCTGACTCTGTCATTCATTTCAGTCACCCAAAGTGGAATGCTGTAGTGTGATCATGGCTCATTGCAGCCTTGAATTCCTGGGCTCAAGTGATCCTGCCACCTCGGTCTCCCGAGTTGCTGGGAGTACAGGCATGTGCCATCACACCTGGCTAATTTTTAAATTTTTTTGTAGAGACAGGGTTCCACTATGTTGTTCAGTGTGGTGGTCTCAACTTTTGGGCTCAAGTGATCCTCCTGCCTCAGCTTCCCAATGGGGAGGGATGACAGGCATGAGCCACCACTCTGGCCTCTGAGGAAAAATTTTAAGGAAATCTGTCTGCCTATCTCAGTGAGATAATCTTGGGAACTGATAAGTATCTACAACGTTCAATTATGTAAGACATCTTTAATTTAATTAATTTGAGCTATTTTTATTTAGCACATCATACCTGTCATTTTGCTAGGTGCTACTTTTTCAATGACTAACAAGAAAGATTTAATTACAAAGTTTATAATCTAATATAAGTTTAAAAAATAAATCAGTAACTACCATATGATGCAATACATTGTCACTGTATGCAGAAGTCTGTGGTGCTTAAGAAAACAAAAGAGCAACCTAAGCCAGGAAAGTTTTCAAGAAGAGATTAAAAATTCAGATGGAATCTGAGCATGAGTAATTGACTCATGGGAGGGACTTGCAGGAAGGACATTGGTTTCTTCTAAGCAGTAAATATTAAGTAAAGGAAGTCAGAATTATAAAGACATTTAACATGTATATTCAAGAATATAGGTGATTTATAGAATCTATGATTTTTTCAAAAATATATTGTGAAAAAAATTAAACATAAAGTTTAAAGAATTTTACAGTGAATTTCCGTATTTCCAACACTTGGATTCTACTATTAACATTTTCCTATACCTTTTATAATACAATTGAACATCTAACCATTCATGTATCCATCCATTAATCCATCTTATTTTTTATGCATTTCTAATGGATTTTCAGACATTAGTACTCTCCTCTCTAAAGGCATCAGCAGGGAGAGTAAGTATAGTCCAATTTTTTGCCATGTTTCCTCTTTAACACATTTGCTAAGTTTCCACAAATGCATGTACCTATATAACCTAATCAAGACATAAAACATTATATCACCCCTGTAAGTTCTCCTTTGCTCCTTCTGAGAAAATCTTGGTTCTTACCACTGAGGAAGCAAATAGTAGTCTGATATTTTTCCCTGCACATTACTTTAACTTGTTCTAAACTTTCATATATACAGAGTAAGGCAGTGCATATTATTCCAGTTATGAATACAGTATAGAATATAATATAATCAAGAGTAGATATTGTTTTGTATAAGGCCTCGTTTGTTCAGCATGATTTTGAGATCTATTCATGTTGTTGAGTGTATCAGTAATTTGTTCCTTTCTTCTGATGAGTAGTGTTCTATTAACTGAGTATGCCACAGTTTGTTCGTTCTCCTTTTGATTGACCCCTGAACTATATACAGTTTTGGCTATTATTAATATAACTCTCCTGAATGATGTTAAAGGTCTTATTGGAATCACACATTTTCATTTTTCTTGGCCAAACACCTGAGAGAACTGCTTCATCATATGGTATATATATTGTAAGTTCATTAAGACACTGACAGATCTTTTTCTGAAATGGTTATATCATTTTACACTCCAGCCAACAATGTATGAGAGTTCTGGTTGCTTACAACTGTCAACACACAATTTTGTCATTCTTTTAGTTTTAGCCATTCTCATGAATATGAAATAAAATGTCATTGTTACTTGGCGTGTATTTTTCAAAGAAAATTTATGTCTGGTTTATAAGTGCATTGCAGCATTGCTTCTAGACTTCAGAAACCAGTACTAGTCAACCTTGTGTTTTTTACCTGCTATTCTGCATTCACTTGTGTGACTGGTAAAAAAGCCATACATAATGATCTCACACTCTCCAATATAGAAGATATTCATTTAGCAGGGTCCTTCAGGAAAAAATGCTGCTAGCTTTTCTCAACATGGAGTTTTTTTTATCAGCTCCCAATATCTTTTTACAACTAGGACCAAATTGTATTGTACTTGGTGTACATGCTTCTGACATGTTCTTGGAGCCTTTTCCTGTTATAGTAATAAATGATGTTTCATTTCCTATTTTTCATTACTGTCATTAATTTTGGGGGTGAGGTGAGAGTTGTATGTGGTCATTTACTTCAATATTTCCCTGGCTTTTCATAGAGAAATGTTTCAAAAGGAAAAAAAATCAACAGATTATATACAGTTTTTAAATTATGAAGCTTCATTGCAAAAGGCTTGTTAATTCTGAAATTCATTTTTATCATATGCTGGTAGTGAAAATGGAACTATCTGCAATCCATTTTTCATCACTATATTAATGAGTTTGGGATGATTTTGTTTTATTTTAATCTCTAATTGAAATTTCACCCCAAGCAGGGTTTTTTATTGAAAATTATAATAAGGATATTTTCCATGTAGTTGGTAGATTGGTTTCAAGGCTTTTTATTATTTTTTTTCAAACAGAAACGATCAGTTTCTAAGCTGTAACATAACAAAAGCTCCTGCCAGTTCTAATGTAGTAAGAATACAATGGAAGTAACTCACCAGCTATGTTTGGAAAATAAAGAAAATCGGATGATAAAAAAAAAATCACTAATTCTTGAGCTATGTTTGAAAAATAAAGAAAATCGGATGATAAAAAAAAATCACTAATTTTACCATCCTGAAAAAGTATTTAACACTTGAAACATTTTTCTCTGTATTTTACTTATGTATTTATGTATTTATTTATTTTTGAGACAGAGCCTTGCTCTGTTGCCCGGGCTAGAGTGCAATGGCACGATCATGGCTCACTGCAACCTCTGCCACCCGGGATCAAGTGATTCTCCTGCCTCAGCCTCCCAAGTAGCTGGGATTACTGGTGTGCACCACCGTGCCCAGCTAATTTTTTGTATCTTTAGTAGAGACAGGGTTTCACCATGTTGGCCAGGCTGGTCTCAAAGTCCTGATCTTGTGTTCAGCCCACCTTGGCATCCCAAAGTGCTGGGATTACAGGCATGAGCCACCGTGCCTGGTCTTTCTGTATTTTTCATAAATGCTATCCATGACCAATAGTGTACATAATTCTTATTTTTTTATTAAAGTTATTTGTAAAAATATGAAAAATGTAGGAACTTATACCAATGATGAAAAACCATTACTTCAAATCCCAACACCAAGATATGACATATTATTTTTGTGCATTACCTTATTATATTTATCAAGTATTTTTATTACTGTTTACATCATTCAGAACATATTGAAATTTTAAAAATAGTTAATTCAGTATATTCATAAATCCTACATTGAAGATTTTTTAATGGTAGGGACAACAATATAATGACTACAAAAATGGCTCATTTTATCCAATATAATATTTACAGTTAAAGAAAATCATTAAATTTTCCTAATAAAAGTAATATTATTATAATTTTCTATTCAAGAATATGTCTGTAGATTGAGAGAAAACTCATTTTGGGTTGCAATTTCATCCAGAAAAGTCTCCAAAACAGTTTAGTTACTATTACTAATTATTGAGTTAGGACATTGAGAAGTTTAGTTTATGTCATCCTCAAAATATGACAATATTTTCTCACTAAATCATAAGATGAGAGACACATGAAAAATTAACACACAAAAAAACTGCAAAACCTTCTAATACTGCACTGATCTTGTACTTACTATAAGAAAATAATTTTGGCAAGCCCTGAGAACCATTCACTCTGAGCAGCAGAATCCACCTGGCAATGAATCATCCAAAGATATACTGCATTTACAGCATTCAGCCTGTTAAGGAAAGTCCATTTTAATAACGATTTAACTATCCTAGATGTCAGCATTAATTAATTTTGGAAAAAGTATTCAGGTAGTATTTTGAAGAAAGGTACATGGTTAGTGTATTTTCTAAGCTCTTTTCAAGGATAAACTTATTTGTCCCCATGAATAAAAAACAATTTAGCTTGATTCTTAAGTCATCACGTTTTCCTCCTAGGAAGTCTAAAAGTATGAATTCATTGTCCTCTGGTACATCATATTGAAAACACAAGACTAAGGCAATATTGTTCTCATTCTTTTCTAGATAACTCTTTTTTATTCCTAGATTTTATAGGTTTTTACATTAAAATTTGTAATATATTCCATTTGATATAGTATCTAGAAATGGTTTTCCTAAGTTTTTTTCTGATGTTCAATGACCATTTCCATCTTCACACTCTGAGCAGTTTTTTTGGTGGTTCAAAAATTAATTTTTCTTCAGTTATAACTGATCAAATGGTTATTGCTTCCTTGTCTGTGTCTCTTCACTTATTTCCATACTTTGTATTTAAATTATCCACCTGTGTCAACACAACCATCACTGTATGTAGTAAACACTTTGATTTTTAAATTCTTACTCATTTTTTAAAATATTTTTTTTGAGATGGAGTCTTGCTCTGTCACCTAGCGGGAGTGCAGTGGCATGATCTCTGCTCACTGCAACCTCTGCCTCCTGGATTCAAGTGATTCTTCTGCCTCAGTCTTCTGAGTAGCTGGGATTACAGGCAGCTGCCACCATGCCTGGCTAACTTTTGTATTTTTAGTAGAGACAGGGCTTCACCATGTTGGCCAGGCTGGTCTCAAACTCCTGACCTCAAGTGATTTGCCCACCTCAGCTTCCAAAAGTGCTGGGATTACAGGTGTGAGCAACCATAGCAGGCCTGTTTCTTGTTAATATTTTACAACTTCTCCAGCAACTCAACTATAATAGAGCATTATAATAAAAACCTAGCTTTACCACTCATTAGCAATAAAATCTGCTACTCTATTTCATTTGCCCTAAAATCTTTCCTTATTTCTAATGTTATCACATTTTATCCATTTTCTTTCTTTCTCTTTCTCTTTCTGTCTCTCTCTCTCCTTTTCTCTCTCTCTCTCTCCTTCTCTCTCTTTCCCTCTCTCTCTTTTTTTTTCTTTTGAGATGGACTCTACTCTGTTGCCTAGACTGGGCTGGAGTGCAGTGGTGCAATCTGGGTTCATTGCAGCCTCTACCTCCTGGGTTCAAGCAATTCTCCCGCCTCAACCTCTCGAGTAGCTGAGATTACAGGTGTGTGCCACAGCGCCCAGCTAACTTTTGTATTTTTAGTAGAACTGGGGTTTCAGCATGTTGTCCAGGCTGGTGTTGAACTCTTACCCTCAGGTGATTTACTGCCTCGGCCTCCTAAATTGCTGGGATTATAAGCATAAGCCACTGCATCTGGCTCACATTTCTTTCAATTAATCCTGTTGTATTTTCACTTGAGCCTGGAAAAGCTTGGCTTTCTTACACTTTAAAACATAAAATTTTATTCTCTTTGTAGCAATTGTGAATGGCAGTTCATTCTTGATTTGGCTCTCTTTAAGTATGTTATTGTATAGGAATGCTTGTGATTTTTGCATGTTGATTTTGTATCCTGAGACTTTGCTGAAGTTGCTATCAGTTTCAGAAGATTTTGGGCTGAGACAATGGGGTCTTCTAGATATACAATCATGTCTTCTGCAAATAGAGACAATTTGGCTTCCTCCTTTCCTATTTGAATACCCTTTATTTCTTTTTCTTGCCTGATTGCTCTGGCTAGAACTTCCAGTACTACATTGAATAGGAGTGGTGAGAGAGGGCAGCCTTGTATATTTCCAGACTGCAAAGAAATGCTTCCAGTTTTTGCCCATTCAGTATGATATTGGCTATTGGTTGGTCGTATATAGCTTTTATTATTTTGAGATACGTTCCATCAATACCTAGTTTATTGAGGGTTTTTAGCATAAAGGGCTGTTGAATTTTGTCAAAGGCCTTCTCTGCATCAATTGAGATAATCATGTGGTTTTTGTCTTTGGTTCTGTTTATGTGGTGAATGACGTTTATAGACTTGCATATGTTGAACCAGCCTTGCATCCCTGGGATGAATCCTACTTGATCATGGTGGATAAACTTTTTGATGTGCTGTTGCAGTTGGCTTGCCAGTATTTTACTGAAGATTTTTGCGTCTATGGTCATCATGGATATTGGCCTGAAGTTTTCTTTTCTGGTTGAGTCTCTGCCAGGTTTTGGTATCAGGATAATTTTGGTCTCATAAAATGATTTGGGAAGGATAAGATACCAAGGAATACAACTAACAAGGAACGTAAAGGACCTCTTCAAGGAGAACTACAAACCACTGCTCAATGAAATAAGAGAGGACACAAACAGTTGGAGAAACATTCCATGTTCATGGTTAGGAAGAATCAATATCGTGAAAACGGCCATACTGCCCAAAGTAACTTACACATTCAATGTTATCCCCATCAAGCTACCGATGACCTTCTTCACAGAACTGGAAAAAATGACCTTAAACTTCATATGGAACCAAAAGAGAGCCCGCATAGCCAAGTCAATTCTAAGCAAAAAGAACACAGCGGGAGACATCACACTACCAGATTTCAAACTATACTACAAGACTACAGTAATCAAAACAGCATGGTACTGGTACCAAAACAGAGATATAGACCAATGGAACAGAACAGAGGCCTTGGAGGCAACACAACATATCTACAACCATCTGATCTTTGACGAACCTGACAAAAACAAGCAATGGGGAAGGGATTCCCTGTTTAATAAATGGTGTCGGGAAAACTGGCTAGCTATGTGCAGAAACCAGAAACTGGACCCCTTCCTGACACCTTACACTAAAATTAACTCCAGATGGATTAAAGATTTAAACATAAGACCCGACACCATAAAAACCCTAGAAGAAAATCTAGGCAAAACTATTCAGGACATAGGAGTAGGCAAGGACTTCATGACCAAAACACCAAAAGCATTGGCAACAAAAGCCAAAATAGACAAATGGGACCTAATCTAACTCCACAGCTTCCGCACGGCAAAAGAAACAGTCATTAGAGTGAATCGACAACCAACAGAATGGGAAAAAATTTTTGCAGCTTACCCATCTGACAAAGGGCTGATATCCAGAATTTACAAAGAACTCAAACAGATTTACAAGAAAAAAACAAACAAGCCCATGCAAAAGTGGGCAAAGGATATGAACAGACACTTTACAAAAGAAGACATACACAAGGCCAACAAACATATGAAAAAGTGCTCATCATCACTGGTCATTAGAGAAATGCAAATTAAAACCACATTGAGATACCATCTTACACCAGTTAGAATGGTGATCATTAAAAAATCTGGAGACAACAGATGCTGGAGAGGATGTGGAGAAATAGGAACACTTTTATACTGTTGGTGGGAGTGTAAATTAGTTCAACCATTGTGGAAGACAGTGTGGCGATTCCTCAAGGACCTAGAAATAGAAATTCCATTTGACCCAGCAATCCCATTACTGGGTATATATCCAAAGGATGATAAATCATTCTACTATAAGGACACATGCACACGAATGTTCATTGCAGCACTGTTTACAATAGCAAAGACCTGGAACCAACCCAGATGCCCATCAATGATAGACAGGGAAAATGTGGCACATATACACCATGGAATATTATGCAGCCATCAAAAACGATGTGTTTGTAGGGACATGGATGAACCTGGAGACCATCATTCTCAGCAAACTGACAGAAGAACAGAAAATGAAATACCAAATGTTCTCACTCGTAGGTGGGTGTTGAACAATGAGAACACATGGACACAGGGAGGGGAGTACTACACACTGGGGTCTGTTGGGGGAAATAGGGGAGGGACAGCGCGGGGTGGGGAGTCGGGGAGAGATAGCATGGGGAGAAATGCCAGATATAGGTGAAGGGGAGGAAGGCAGCAAATCACACTGCCACATGTGTACCTATGCAACTATCTTGCATGTTCTTCACATGTACCCCAAAACTTAAAATGCAATAAAAAATAAATAAAACATAAAATTTGTCTTGCATTCTTTGTGAATATCAAGCATTTCCAAATTATTTGTCTGATTAATTTGGGCTATTATATTCAGATGTATGCTGAAGGAAAACAGAATATGTCATCCCCAAATGCCTCTTCAACCTAAGCTTATTTTCAGCTGAAGACTGTGATATAGCTAACTTAAGTTGGAACCTGTATACTGCCATCTTATAAAAGACAAAAATGTTTCCATTCTCCTCAAGGACTGCTAACCTTGGTTTCTGTAAATTGCTAGATCATTTGCAGGATGGAAAGAGAGGTAAAGCTGCATACCTTCTCTTATCTGCCAGAATTGCTGGCCTTTGTTTCCCAGTGTAAGCACCCCCAGATCATTCCATCCTGGCACCAAGCAACTGAAAATCTATGGATCCCACTCCTACCCAGACGATGTGTAAATGAATGCTAATCTTAGCATCTGTGAACCCTTAAATAACAATCAGAATGTCAAATAGTCCCCTGGCCCTCGAAAGGTCCGGAACCCCCTCACCCTCCTCTCCGCCCAGAAGGTGATTTGAATCCACTGGCCCTCGGAATTTCTGAAGCCCCTCACCCTCATCTTAACCTAGGAGGTGATTGACAGCTTTCATTCCCATCTCCACCCCCACTCCCAAAGTGGTTTTGCGGGTATAAAAAGGTCTTGTCTCTCTCTTTTCGGGGCCACGGGTTAGAGAGACGTGAGTCCTCCGTGGTCGCCGGCAATAAACCCTGCAATTTGGCACACTTTTGTTCTGGTGTTGACTTTCTATGCTAAGTTCAATGCAACAAAGACAATGATGAAGCAGCAAATGCTGGAAAAGGTCTCTACCTTTTCTGCATAAAGACGGGTTAAAATTCTCCTTTACTGAAGACAATTCTAGAGTATTAACAGTCCAGACTTAGCACCAGAGGAATTTGCAAACCTTACTCCATTAGTTTCTTTTCATAAATTTACCTTCCCAAAGTTTCCCACCTTTGGAAGCCTAAAACTACTTTACTTTGTACTGTCATTTCTCTAAATATATTGCTCTTTGTTGAAGCTGCTATATAAACCAGGGTTCTAAGCCATCACTTTTAGTTACTTGTGGTTGAATTTTATCCTCTGTGATGTGAGCTACAAGTGTTAATACACTCTTGTTGCTTCTCTTGTCAATTTGTTTTCTGTTCAAATTCCAACTGAAAACCTAAAATGGGTAGAGGTAAAGTTTTGCCTCCCTTGCAATGCTTTATTTTTGACCTTTCAGGATTGTGTCCTCTCTTCATGAGAATATACTTTTATGACCATATATCCTTGCTTTTCCCCACAGAAAGGTTGGATCAGGGACAAAGAATTTATGTTTAATTCTTTCAAAAACTCTTCCAGATAGACTAAGCTGCTACTCCTCATTTGATTTTATAGCTCTTTTTTAAAAAAAAAAAAAAACAGGAACATGGAGACAAATTAGTATTTTTGGTTTGTTCAATTTTATTGGTCTCACCTCTGATATCTGATAGGAAGGTAGCCTTTGGGGAACTGAAACCATATAGTTTAACGTCTTAAGTAACAGCTAAGTAAACATTTTATATCGCTCTGTTACACTGCTTTTTGTTTTTAAATAAAAGTTTCAGAGAAGAAACAAAGATAAAGAGGCAAAAAAAAAAGTCCTGATAATCCATGTTTTTCACTACAGGAACTTCAAAAAATATTGTAACGAAAGATTTTAATAGTATTTCATCAGATGTTTATCTCAAATCAATTTACTATCTTTGTTGATTGAGAAAAACAAAAAGGGCAGACCTTCACTATTCTTTAAATAGTTATGGCTATTATGCTCTAAAGTAGTGGTTCTCAAACAGCAGTGATTTTGCCCCCAGGGAAGATTTGGCAATGTCTGGAGACATTTTCTGTTGTCCCAGCTGGGCAGAGGAGAGTGTACTATCATTTAGTTGATAAAAGCCTAAGATCCTACTAAAATTCCTACAGTGTACGGGAGAGCACCCCACAACAAAAAATTATGTAGGCCAAAACGTCTGTAGTGCCAAAGATAAGAAGCCCTGTTCACTTGTTCTAGAGCCTACTGGTCTCTTCTACCTTAATTATTTTAAGAGAAATTTTGGGGTTAAGATACTTTTGCATGAGTAGGAGAAGCTAAGCCTCCACATAGATTATTTCTCCTTAGGAATTGTGCAGACTGATTGTACAGATCCTGACAATAATTCACAGTCCATTTCAAACTGTCGAGATCTCTTGATCCAATACTTTATTAAATCTTCAACAAAGACATTATTTTGAGAGATCAAAGTTCATTTTATTTTAAATAAAATTTCTGTGATATATCAGAAAATTAGAGAGGATGTTCTCAAATAACTGAAATGACAGTTTGGCTGGAGGAAACATTCCAACAGTGACAAACCATATTTGAGCTCAGACATGCTAACCAGAGGAAAAAAGTTGTCTTCTCTAAACTAGTTCTTTAACAAGTGAAGCTTGAAAAACAATACATAGACTTTTATCTGCTAAATGGATATAAAATATTTTCAACCAAGCATTGAAGAGATAAAACTATTACCCAATGACTAAAATAGATTCAATGAAAATAATTTTGAGGCAAGACAAAATATTGTAACTTCTGTGTCTTCTTAAAAATTTTTTTCCTCTATTCCCTCAAGCATTAGTTGGAATGATTCGGCCAGTAATCAGCAAAGGCAACCCAGAGGGAAAGAAAGTAAAATATGAAAAGTGTGAAAAGGATAAGGATATGCGGTTGGAATCTATATGGCTTCAGAGATAATTAATTAATTTAGTGAAATATAGTAAACAATACGGGAATCATGTAGATATAGTGAGAGACAAAAAGGACAGTAATACCGTACTAAAATATCTAGCTCTATCTACGTAGTATGATATCCTAATCTAATGGGCAGACACATCATAAACTTTAATGGAGTAGTTTGGTGGTTGTACAAACTGTCTCCCTAAAACTTTAAGTGTATCATATTTATCACCATTAACTTAATGTAAAAATCCACAAGAGTTTGAGTTATAAACATGAATAGCTGTTTGGGGAGAACAGGAAAACCATCTGTAGGTGGGAAATTATGTTAACTATTAGAATATAATTTTATATTTAAAAATGAAATAAATATAAATTGATTTATGCAATTGATTAAAAATTAGACAAAATCTTTTTAGCACATAAAATTACTTAAAATCATTATTAACAAGGAAGGGTGTGTGGACTGGACTATGAGACTTGACTTAAATCACAATTGGCCACGTATTGGAATATCCAGAATTTTAAATATGTCATTTCTCCCCAGATTGGTCTTTAGTTCCATTAAATCTAGAATAAAAATCTCAGCAGGTTTTAATTTGGCTTTCTTTTTGTGTATGCGGAAATTAACCAGATGACTATAAAATTTATATGGTAAAGAAAACCCAAATCAATTTAGATTAAACTGAGATAACTTATTTTTTTGGATACCAAGATTTATTGTAGAGCTAAAGTATTTATGACAGCATGGTACTGGTGAATGAATGCAATAATATATTTTATTGTCTTCCTGAAAATGGTTGAACACATGAAGATGAACAAACCAGTGTTTCGTGCATCATTAAGAAAGAATTTCAAACACAATGTGGAGAAAAAAACAGCCATCCACAAAAAAAATGTATACTAGGTGGTTCCTTTCACATCAAAAGTAAGAAAAACTAATATATGCTGTTAAGTCATGACAATGCTTAAAAGGAGGAAGTTACAGAGTTCAGGATAGGGCATAAAAGAAGTGGAACAATAATATTTAATTTAATTTCTAGAATGCATGATGGTCACTCAAGTATGATTACTTTGTGACAATTCACTGATACGTATACTCAGGAGTTGCAAATGTTTCTGTAAAAATTTTGCACTTCAATTAAAAAAAATAAAAGGGGACTTCTACTGGTCCGTAAGGAACGATTTGTTTAAATTGAAAATCCATCAAATGTAATGAATATCAATGAGTTCATGATGTTATTCAAAAAGTCCTTATTGGTCCCCACTGGGTGCTGCTAAGGCACAATTTCATCACTCTGAACACTGATAAATAAAAGAAAATAATACAAATTTATCCTTCATTTCCCATACAATCTCTATGTGAGAGTAAACAAATAATTGAAGGAAGTTCCTCTTCACAAAAAAATTTTCTGCTAATAAATATGTAAGGTATGATAGCATTATAAACTTTCAATTTAGAAATCTAATGAAATAATGGAAATAGCCAATAAACCTCAATGGATGCTCAACTTTTGGGTACAGTTGTGATGGATACATTTATAATGAGGTGATAAGACTGATATCACATGAACCTAGTGATCAGTCTTAGTATAACAAATATAGGGATGCCACTACATCATTTGCCTCCTATTAAGATGCAATAAGAAATAATCAGAATCACCTATAAAATGTTTTGTCAGAATATTGTTTCTTTATACAATAAAGCCTACAGATCCATCTGAAGTTTACAGAGTACATGGGGTTTAGGGAATGGGTATATAGTACAAAAGTAAAAGCAGACCAGAAGGAAAGAAAAGTAAAATGTATAATATAGGTCATTTCGTAGGACAAGTGACCTAGTTTAACAAATGAATGGCATTAAAAAAAACTGAGGATTCTGTTACAGAGTAAAAGATATGCTAGAGAACTAATAGCCAAATGTAATTTATTTGAATCCTAATTTAAAATAAAAAAGAAATTTGGAAATCACCTTTGAGATAACTAGGAAGCTCAAATATGGATCAGATAATGGTTGATATTAAAAAACAACTGATAATTAAGTTTGATAACCGTATATTGTTGTGTTATTTAAAAGGCCCCGATCAGTTAGATATTCTAAATGAAAAAATTGCAGTTGAAATGGCATTATATCTTTGTTTCATTTTTAACTTCTCCCCCAAATTTTTGCTTACACACAAACACACCCCCCGTAAATATGGGTATTGCTGTCCCCTTAATATCACCATACAACCTGTTAATAGAAAAATGCTGAATTTGTTCAAAATCATCTCAAGAAGGAAAAACACCATCTTGATGGAGTCTTAGCAGTTTCTCAAGCTTGAGTGGTTTAAGGCAAGGAGCTGAATGGGATTGGGCAAAGTTCATAGTATAATTTAGGACTAGTGGACACAGCAATGCAGCAAGAATCTTAAAGCAAGTCTTCACAAGTAAGTTGTTTCATAAGTGAGCTGCTTATCCAGATGAGACTATTATCTGAGCTAAATTAATTTGTAGGAACTTCCTGAAGTGAACAATGAAGTTATTCATTAATTTAATCTTTCCAGAGCAAAGGATTCCTGGAAAGAAAATGAAGCAATTAAGTCATGTTAACTTAGATGATCTTAATTCTGAGCACATAGATAAATAAGATTTGATAAAAACTGATAACTGTTTAAGCTTCATTGGGTATAAAGAGTCGGTTAATTCTATTTCTTTCTATAGTTGTATGTTAACTTGAAAATATCCATAATAGAAGCATTTCACCAATGTTGAGGTAGTTTTCTTTCATACAATCTAAGGAAGCTATCTGGTTGCAGATGAACATTTGGAAAACTAAAGAAAGAATTGGTTCCAAAGGATTGGGCAGAAAAGGGGCCAATAAATATAAGAAAAAATACAAAATGTACTAATGTTATGGTTATAAGATAGTTTTCTGATATAGATTATTTTGAATTAAAAAACCTGCAAAATTTGTATTTTAGCTAATTTTGAGTACTTAACATAAACTAGATATTGTATAAATATATAATATGTATCATATCATCTAACTCTCACAAAAGCCCTATGAAATTGGAATTCTTTGTAGCAGCAGTTTACAGTTTACTAATACTTAACAAGCTTCAGTTATGTGTCTAAGGATAAAAGACTAGAAATAGGTGGAAGAAGATTCCAATAAATCTTCCTCTGATTCCAAAAACTTAGAGCTAAATTGCTGCAATAAACTAGTTTTGTTTCACAAAATGGAATGGAGGGTTTTCTTTTCTAAAGAATTACTTTCATTTTTTAGCATATAAACATCTGACACTTCATATGGAGTCCAGTGCTTCTAAATATGTCCAACATGTTTTGAGAAGAGAGTGATACCCTAAGACCTATCTAAAGAGAACAGAAGTAACTCCATATAAATGGTGTTTATACTTAAATGCTCAAGTTGAACAAATACATTGCTGCTGAATTTCACTTACTGTCTTGATAAATGGATGAGAGCCCCTAACTTTGAACTACCAGTACTTAGACACAGCTGAGAATGTGGTCATTTGTCAACATTATTGCTTGCTTTCGTTTTATAAACACAAGCAATGTACTCATGCACTAACATTAGTGTATACAAAATGTGCAATCTATCAACATCAACAAATATTTATGGAACACTCACTGTATGTAAGCTAGTTTTAGAAGTTACAATGGAAATTTACATGGAATAGAGAAACCATCCTATTGTTTTTTCCCTTCCTTTTCTTTTCATTCACACCTATGTTTCTAAGCACATTGAACGCTCTCTCGATATATATATATATATACATATATTTATATATATATCGAGAGATTATATATATAATATACTCTCCATGTATATAATTATGATTACACACATATATTATATAAAAATATATAAATTATATATATTATATATAAATATAATTATTATATATGTGTAATCATAATTATATATATGGAGAGTATGCAAAATAAATACATATGTTTCTAAGCACTGTGAATTCTCTCACTATGTATATAATTATAATTATACATATATATATAATTTGCCCATCAGGAATCTGATGACTTTAGAAAATTAAAAATATCTTTCTGCTCCTTGAAATAATTTATATTGAGTTCCAGTTCCATAGTGATGATGCATCTGCAAATAAGATGGAGGTTTTAAAATCTGACTTAAGGAGTGATCAATCAAGCATTAGATTGGAGTTATCACTCTATTTTGCATTTCAAAAGATGAAAAGAAATACAAAAAGTGTTTTCACTTGAAGATACTGCCAGCTACTGATACCGTTTTGAGTAGATATCAGAAAGAAGAAGCTTGCTAATTTTCCTATGGACACTTACATGTCCTGACCCGAAATTCAGTTAGTTCTGCTATGATTAGATCTCACACACCTATTTACTAAGCAAATATTATTTTGTATCTGATATGATCCTTATACAAGCAATGGCAAAGACACTCTACTTTCATTTTTGCAAAGGAAAAATTTGTAAATGTATTTGTTTAAAATATAGTAGAAATCACCTACTTTTGAGTAATACTGGTGTTGTTCACAAAGACAGATCATTGGATTACTAGGTAACATAAGTAATAATTCTAGTTTTAAAAAAACTAATTAGTGATTAACTTCCTTCACTTATTTTAACTAAATGAAAATGATTATCAAGTTATGGCTATCGTTTGAAATTGGAGAGGATTAATTACATATTTTAATCTACTTCTTTATTTTGAGATGCAGTTGATTTCAAATTAATAACAACTTTTCATGCTTTCAGTGGAAGAGATGCAATACAAACATCGCCACAATGAAAATTCATGTTGGTTATAACATTGATTCCAAAGTGGGTAAGGTCAGAGGTTAAAATAAAAACACACATAGTGGGTTCGATTTGGAAGGCTACTTTTGGCTAGGAAGAGGACAGCAGAGAAAAATAAGCAATATTTGCATCACCAAATCAGTAAAAATAATAGCTAATATTTATTGAATCCTTTTGTGGCAATTATGCTTTTTTTATTATACCTTAAGTTCTAGAGTACATGTGGAGATCTTGCAGGATTGACACATAGGTATACACATGCCGTGGTGGTTTGCTGCCTGCATCCCCCCATCACCTACATTAGGTAGGAATTCTCCTCATGTTATCCTTCCCCAACCTCCCCACCTCCTGCTAACCCTCCCCTAGCCCCTAACTCCCAAAGAGACCCCAGGGTGTGATGTTCCCCTCCCTGTGTCCATGTGTTCTCATTGCTCACCACCCACTTATAAGCAAGAACATGTGATGATTGGTTTTCTGTTCTTGTGTCAGTTTGCAGAGAATGATGGTTTCCAGATTCATCCACGTCCCTGCAAAGGACATGAACTCATCCTTTTGTATGGCTGCAGAGTATTCCATGGTGTACATGTGCCATATTTTCTTTATCCAATCTGTCTTTGATGGGCAGTAGGGTTGGTTCTAAGTTTTTGCTACTGTAAACAGTGCAGCAGTGAACATACATGTGCATGTGTCTTTATAATAGAACGGTTTATAACCATCTGGGTATATATCCAGTAATGGGATTGCTGGGTCAAATGGTATTTCTATTTCTAGATACTTGAGGAATTGCCACACTGTCTTCCACAATGATTACACTAATTTGCACTCCCACTAACAGTGTAAGGGTGTTCCTATTTCTCAACATCTTCTCCAGCATCTGTTGTCTCAGATTTTTTGATAGCCATTCTAACTGGCAATGAGATAGTACCTCAATGTGGTTTTGATTTGCATTTCTCTAATGACCAGTGATGACGAACATTTGAACATTTTTTCATATATTTGTTGGCCACATAAATGTCTTCTTTTAAAAAGCACCTGTTCAGATCCTTTACACACTTTTTGATGGGTGATTTTTTTCTTGTAAACTTGCTTTAGTTCTTTGTAGATTCTGGATATTAGCCCTTTGTCAGATGGGTAGCTTGCAAAAAAATTTTCCCATTCTGTTGGTCACCAGTTCATTCTAACAATTGTTTCTTTTGCTGTGCAGAAGCTCTTAAGTTTAACTAGATCCCATTTGTCTATTCTGGCTTTTGTCACAATTGCTTTTTAGTCATGAAGTCCTTGCCTATGCCTATGTCCCGAATGATATTGCCTAGGTATTCTTCTAGGGTTTCTATGGTGTTAGGTCTTGTGTTTAAATCTTTAATCCATCTGGAGTTAATTTTTGTATAAGATGTAAGGAAGGGGTCCAGTTTCAGCTTTCTGCACATGGCTAGCCAGTTTTCCCAACACCATTTATTAAACAGAAAGTCCTTTCCCCATTGCTTGTTTTCGTCAGGTTTGTCAAAAACCAGATGGTTGTAGGTGTGTGGTGTTACTTCTGCGGTCTCTGTTCTGTTCCATTGGTCTATAGCTCTGTTTTGGTACCAGTACCATGATGTTTTGATTACTGTTGCCTTCTAGTATATTTGAAGTCAGGTAGCATGATGCCTCCTGCTTTTTTCTTTTAGCTTACTATTGTCTTGGCTATGTGGACTCTTTTTTGGTTCCATATGAAGATTAAGGCGGTTTTTTTTCCACTTCTGCAAAGAAGGTCAATGGTAGCTTGATGGGGATAGCATTGAATCTATAAATTACTTTGGGCAGTAAGGCCATTTCCACGATATTGATTCTACCTAACCATGGGCATGAAATGTTTTTCCATCTATTTATGTCCTCTCTTATTTCTTTGAGCAGTGGTTTGTAGTTCTCCTTGAAGAGGTCCTTCACGTCCATTGTTAGTTGTATTCCTAGGTATTTTATTTTCTTTGTAGCAAATGTGAATGGGAGTTCATTAACGTGGTGGCTCCCTGTTTGTCTGTTATTAATGTATAGGAATGCTTGTGTATAGGACTTTTGCACATGGATTTTGTATCTGGCAACTTTACTGAAGTTGCTGATCATCTTAAGGAGATTTTCAGCTGAGAGGATGGGGTCTTCTAAATATGCAATCACATCATCTGCAAATAGAGACAACTTGGCTTCCTCTTTTGCTAATTGAATATCCTTTATTTCCTTTTCTTGCCTGATTGCTCTGGTTAGAACTTCCAATACTATGTTGAATAGGAATGGTGAGAGAGGGCACTTTTGCTGAG
This sequence comes from Callithrix jacchus, assembly GCF_049354715.1. Taxonomy (NCBI): domain Eukaryota; kingdom Metazoa; phylum Chordata; class Mammalia; order Primates; family Cebidae; genus Callithrix; species Callithrix jacchus. Next base: position 28,115,055 of record NC_133524.1, read on the forward strand.
TGCCAGTTTTCAAAGGGAATGCTTCCAGTTTTTGCCCATTCAGTATGACATTGGCTGTGGCTCTGTCATAAATAGCTTTTATTTTTTTGAGATACGTTCCATTGCTACCTAGTTTATTAAAAGTTTTTAGCATAAAGGGCTGTTGAATATTCTCAGAGGCCTTCTCCGCATCTATTTTTTTTTTTTTTTCTGAGACGGAGTTTTGCTCTTGTTACCCAGGCTGGAGTGCAATGGCGCGATCTCAGCTAACCGCAACCTCCGCCTCCTGGGTTCAGGCGATTCTCCTGCCTCAGTCTCCTGAGTAGCTGGGATTACAGGCACGCACCACCATGCCCAGCTAATTCTTGTATTTTTAGTAGAGACAGGGTTTCACCATGTTGACCAGGATGGACTTGATCTCTTGACCTCGTGATCCACCCTCCTCGGCCTCCCAAAGTGCTGGGATTATAGGCATCAGCCACCGCGCCCGGCCCTCCGCATCTATTGAGATATTTGTCTTTGCTGCTGTTTATGTGATGGATTACGTCTATAGATTTGAGTATGCTGAACCAGGCTTGCATCCCCGGGGTGAATCCTACTTGATAGTGACAGATAAGCTTGTCGATGTGCTGCTGCATTCATTTTGCCAGTATTTCATTGAAGATTTTTGCATCGATGCTCATCATGAATATTGGCCTGAAATTTTCTTTTTTAGTTGTGTCTCTGCCAGGTTTCGGCATCAGGATAATGTTGGTCGCATAAAATGAGTTAGGGAGGATTCCCTCTTTTTTTATTATTTGGAACAGTTACAGAATAAATGTCACCAGCTCCTCTTTTACATCTGGTAGAATTCAGCTGTGAACTTATCTAGACCTGGACTTTTTTTAGTTGGTAGGCTATTAATTGCTGCCTCGACTTTAGACTTTGTTATAGGTCTATTCAAGGATTCAGCTTCTTTCTGGTTTAGTCTTGGAGGGTGTACCTGTCCAGAAATTTATCCATTTCTTCTAGATTTACTGGTTTATGTGCATAGAGTTGCTTGTATTAATCACCGATGGTAGTTTGTATTTCTGTGGAATCAGTGGTCATATCCCCTTTATCATTTTTTGTTGCACCTACTCGATTCTTCTCTTTTTTCATTTTATTCATCTGGCTAGTGGTCTATCTATTTTGTTGATCTTTTCAAAAAACTAGCTCTGGATTTATTGATTTTTTTGAAGGTTTTGTTTTGTGTCTCTACCTCCTTCAGTTCTGCTCTGATCTTAGTTATTTCTTGTCTTCTGCTGGCTTTTGAATTTGTTTGATCTTGCTCCTCTAGCTCTTTTTATTTTGATGATAGGGTGTTGATTTTAGATCTTTACTCACTTATCACATTGGAATTCAGTGCTGTAAATTTCCCTCTAGACACTGCTTTAAATGTGTCCCAGAGACTCTGGTGCATTGTGTCTTCGTTCTCACTGGTTTAGAAGAACATCTTTATTTCTGCCTTTATTTCATTATTTTTCCAGTAGTCATTCAGGAGCACATTGTTCAGTTTCCATGTTGTTGTGCAGTTTTGAGCGAGTCTCTTAATCCTGAGCTCTAATTTGATTGCACTGTGGTCTGAGAGACTGGTTGTTATGACTTCTGTTCTTTTGCTTTTGCTAAGGAATTACGCACTTCCAATTATGTGGTCAATTTTAGAGTAAGTGTGATGTGGTGCCGAAAAGAATGTATATTCTGTGGATTTAGGGTGGAGACTTCTGTAGATGTCTATTAGGTCTGCTGGTCCAGATGTGACTTCAAGTCCTGGATATCCATGTTAATTTTCTGTCTCATTGACTTGTCTAATATTGACAGTGGAGTGTTAAAGTCTACCACTGTTATTGTGTCGGAGTCTAGTCTCATTGTACATTGTTAAGAACTTGCTTTATGTATCTGGGTGCTCCTGTATTGGGTGCATATATATTTAGGATAGTTAGCTCTTCTTGTTGCATTAATTCTTTTACCATTCTGTAATGCCCTCCTTAGTCTCCTGCGATCTTTATTGGTTTAAAGTCTGTTTTAAAAGAGACTAGGATTGCAAACCCTGCTTGTGTATAGGACTTTTGCACATGGATTTTGTATCTGGCAACTTTACTGAAGTTGCTGATCATCTTAAGCAGATTTTCAGCTTTTTTTTTCTCTCCATTTGCTTGGTAAATCTTCCTCCATCCCTTTATTTTGAGTCTATGTGTGTCTTTGCATGTGCGATGGGTTTCCTGGATAAAGCACACCCATGGGTCTTGACTTTTTATCCAATTTTCCAGTCTGTGTCTTTTGATTAGGGCATTTAGCCCATTTACATTTAAGGTCAGTATTGTTATGTGTGGATTTCATCCTGCCATTTTGATACTAGCTGATTGTTTTGCCCATTAGTTGACACAGTTTCTTCATTGTGTCGATGGTCTTTACCATTTGGCATGGTTTTGCAGTGGCTGGTACTGGTTGTTCCTTTCCATGTTTAGTGCTTCCTTCAGGAGCTCTTGTGAGGCAGGCCTGGTGGTGATGAAATCTCTCAGCAATTGCTTATCTGTGAAGGATTTTATTTCTCCTTCACTTATGAAGTTTAGTTTGGCTGGATATGAAATTCTGGTTGAAAGTTCTTTTCTTTAAGGATGTGGAATATTGGCTCCCACTCTCTTCTGGCTTGTAGGATTTCTTCTGAGAGATCTGCTGTGAGTCTGATGGGCTTCCCTTTGTGGGTAACCCAACCTTTCTCTCTGGCTGCCCTTAGCATTTTTTCCTTCATTTCAACCCTGGTGAATCTGACAGTTATGTGCCTTGGGGTTGCTCTTCTTGAGGAGTATCTTTGTGGTGTTCTCTGTATTTCCTGGATTTGATTGTTGGCCAGTCTTGCTAGGTTGGGGAAGTTCTCCTGGATTATATCCTGAAGAGTGTTTTCCAGCTTGGATTCATTCTCCCTGTCACATTCAGGTATACCGATCAAACGTAGATTAGCTCTTTTCACATCATCCCATTTTCTTGGAGGCTTTGTTCATTCCTTTTCCCTCTTTGTTCTCTAATCTTGCCTTCTCGTTTTATTTCACTGAGTTGATCTTCAGTCTCTGGTATCCTTTCTTCTGCTTGATCGATTAGGCTATTGAAACTTGTGTATGCTTCACAAAGTTCTCATGCTGTGTTTTCCAGCTCCATCAAGTCGTTTATGTTCTTCTCTTAGCTGGTTATTCAAGTTAGCATTCCATCTAACCTTTTGTCAAGGTTCTTAGTTTCTTTGCACTGGGTTAGAACATGTTCCTTTAGCTCAGAGAAGTTTGTTATTACCCACCTTCTGAAGCCTGCTTCTGTCAATTCATGAAACCCATTCTCTCTCTTTTTTTTTTTTCTCCTCAGCCCTCCTCAAACTCATTCTCTATCCAGGTTTGTTCCCTTGCTGTGAGGAGTTGTGATCCCTTGGAGGAGAAAAGGCCTTCTGGTTTTTGGTGATTTCATCCTTTTCGCACTGGTTTCTTCCCATCTTCCTGGATTTATCTACCTTTGGTCTTTGAAATTGGTGACTTTCAGATGGGGTCTCTGTGTGGACGTCCTTTCTGTTGCTATTGAAGCTATTTCTTTTTGTTTTATAGTTTTCCTTCTAACAGTCAGGCCCCTGTGCTGCAGGACAGCGGGAGGTCCACTGCAGATCCTGCTTGCCTGGGAATCACCATCAGGGAGCTGCAGAACAGCAAGGATTTGTGGCCTGTTCCTCCCTCTGGTAGCTCTGCCTGAACAGCAAGGATTTGTGGCATGTTCTTCCCTCTGGTAGCTTTGCCCCAGAATGGTACCTGCCAGATGTCAGCCAGAGCTCTCCTGTATGAGGTGTCTCTTTGGATATACAGGGGTCAGGGCGCCACTTGAGGAGACAGTCTATCCCTTATCAGAGCTCAATTGTTGTGCTGGGAGCTCTGTTGCTCCCTTCAGAGCTGCTGGGGAGGGACATTTAAGTCTGCTGCAGTGGAACTCACAACCACCCCTTTTCCCAGGTGCTCTGTTCTGGGAAGTTGGGGCTTTATTTCTAAGTCCCTGAAGGGCTGCAGCCTTTTTTCAGAGATCTTTTGGTCCACCAATAGAGGTTTGTGTTGACCTTTCCAGATCCTGAAGGCTACTAAAGGTACAAGGGAGAACACTTCATTTCCTAGAGTGGTGCTCAGTCAGGTGCAATACTGCTTTTCACCTCAGTGGCAGACCCATATGTACCAAGTTCAGTGTCAATCAGGGCTGGGGCCAGTGAGGCAGGGTATGATGGCATGGACCTACCTTTAGTTTGCTGCAAGTGCTGTGGAATTGGCTTCATGGAAGGCGGTACCCACTTATTTAGTTTAAAAGATTAAAAATTAAATAAAAACAACATAAGTTCTGTGGGTTATTTCCCCCACATATTGTAGTAAATGAAGAAACATTGTCTAGAGACTAACAGTGTTGCATTTCAAAAACAAATTAAGAATATGTGATTAAAGGGAGTGTTTGCATATTAAAATAAAAGGCCCATACTTAGGCATGAATAGAAGAATAGGATTTTTAAAAATAAGATAAATATCCCTTTTGATCCAAACAACCTGGACTTTATCCATAGAGTTAATAAAAACCATGAAAATTTGAAGTATAGAAATTCCTGCCTGGATGCTTTATATAGTTTAAGCTTTTAAATCAAATATATTATGTGAAGGAATATTTCCATAGCCCAGGTGGAAGAAGCCTTTGATCTATAAAGTTCAGTTTATTGGTTTTCATTTATAAAATTTATTTTACCATTTTATGAGATGTTGACAATTTATGTCTGGGCTCCTATGCCCTCATCCACCAAATTCACTTGACCAGTAATGAGTCTCCAAATTTGTTCTTATTTCTAACACAGCAATTAATATTTAGGTGCTGAGGAACAATTAAATGAAACACATATAATAAAGCTTAAATGACTATCTAAAAAATGAAATATTTTACAATGTATCAATTGCCAGCAAGAGGATAATGGAAAGATTGAAATAAATCTCTTCCACTTTGCCAGCTATTCAACTCAAAGTAAAACCTGAAGAAACATGGTTTAGAGGAGAAACCAGGTGACTGAGAACAATCACAGTGCTAAGAATTTTATTTTTATCTTCAGAATTAGATTATAAAATTTCACCATTTTTTTCACCTTTCCTTTCCCAATAGGTCTAAGACAGAATCTGAAATATTACAATGCAATTAGTACAAGAATTAGGAGAAAAGTTCCATGAAATTGTGATATTCATGAAGTTCCATCTTAATCAGATTAACATAATTAGAAGTCTCACGTACTAAAAGTTATGGCACACTCTTACTTAGTATGTAATAATAATTTTAAAACACAGTAAGCCATAAAACAAAATTATAACAGAGTTTGCTTTGTTCTTTCATGAAAAAGTTAGTGTTCCATTGAAAATTCTTAACAAAACACTAACTGAAATTGGTGTCTGTATTTTTCTGCTGCTCTAAACATCATGACTAGTTTGCCTTTTAGGTAAAGTGCTATTAAGTGTTATAAAAATAAAATGATGAGCTCTAAAGCATGTACATTTTCATTAATGAAAAAATTAAATGAACACATAGAAGTTATTAGAAATTACTGTAATATTCTCAAATATATACATATATATATATATATATATATATATATATATATAGGTACATGAAGAGACATTCTTTGGTTTTTCATCTCCAAGTGAAAAATATTTCTCTATTTCAAATATTACATGGGAATTCAAATTTCAGTTTCAATTTTACATGTTGTATTTTTTATATTTTATCTTGTTTTTTATTTACCAATTTCATTGAAGAGAAAATTAAAATTATTGTCTCACTAAAGACAATTGCAGTTGATGTATTAGTGAAAAAAAGGGATGAATGTGTAGCTGGGCTAGCACAGTGTCTTATTACATAATAGTTGATATATGAAGTTCTGAAATGGACAATGTGTCTCACATTTAACCAAGTTATTGCAAAATACATTAATTTATGCATTTGTAACATTATAATTTTAATGTGCATCACATAAGCTGACATGGCAAAAAATTTTCTATTGTGAAAAGGATAGTAAACCTATTAGTGACTGCAAATAAAATTCAGACAAAAGAGAAACATTATTTTAATATTTTGAGATTCTTAAAGAATGCATGTTTGCCTTATCTCTAACACCACACCTGTGCATATATACAGACGCTATCCACTATACATTGGTCTGAATCATCCTCTACATCTAATTTTCCTAGATAATTTGAATACAAGCACATTTGCAACCCTGAATTACTGATATATTTATGGTTATGTGCTAACCTGGCTAGATGAATAGTGATTTTGGACTCTCATTACTTTGGCATATTTCTGAGTTAATAAAAATAAAATTCAGCATGTTTCTTGTTTTTTCACTTTCATTTTCCTGTTTTGTCCTTGCATACCTGCAAATCTCACAACAGGAAAATCTTATTCACAGCTTTGAAAAGTTTATCAGAACTCAAGAAGTTCTAGTGAACTCATTAGTTTCATTACCTCATAATAGCTGTTTACCTGAACTTTATCAACCCGCTGAAGTTGACAAAAGAAATAATAGTGACCGAATAATGGCCAAGTAACACTTGAAGTGAGAATTCCATATTAAATTTTATACACAAACACATTTGTATGTACATATATACATATATATATATACACACACACGCATGGTCAAGCTTGGAAGAAAAATTCAGATTCTTACAAACTTAATTGTAACTCACGTACTATGAAAAAAAAATCTTTGCAAGCAGTGAAAGATAAATTTAAATTTTGTTTCTCTAGATCCTTTCCTTACACTCTATACAAAAATCAACTAGAGATGGAGTAAAGACTTAAATGTAAAAGCAAAAACTATAAAAACCCTGAAAGACAACCTGGGCAAAACCATTCTGGACAAAGGAATGGGCAAAGATTTCATGATGAAAACACCAAAAGCAACCACAACAAAAGCAAAAATTGACAAATGGAATCTAATTAAATGGAAGAGCTTCTGCACAAGTGAAGCAATGGAGTAAACAAACAATCTACAGAATGGTGGGAAAATTTTGCAGATTATGCATCTGACAAAGGTCTAATATTCAGCAACTGTAAGGAACTTAAACAAATTTACAAGAGAAACAACCCCATTAAAAAGTGGGCAAAGAACATGAAACACACACTCTTCAAAAGAAGACATATGTGTGGCCAACAGTCATATGGAAAACAGCTCAAAATCACTTATCATTAAAGAAATGCAAATCAAAACCCCAATGAGGTACCATCTCACCTTAGTCAGAATGGATATTATTAAAAAGTCAAAAAACAACAGATCTGGCAACGTTGCAGAGAAAAAGGAATGTTTTTACACTGTTGGTGGGAGTATAAATTAGTCCAACCATTGTGGAAGAGTGTGGTAATTCCTCAAAGACCTAGAGGCAGAGCTGCCATTTGACCCAGCAATCCCATTACTGAGTATATACCCAAAGGAATATAAATCAATCTATTAAAAAGATACATGCAAGCATATGTTCATTGCAGCACTATTCACAATAGCAGAGACATTGAATCAAACTAAATGCTCATCAATGGTAGAATGGATTAAGAAAATATGGTACATATACACCATGGAATACTATATAGCCATTAAGAAAGAATGAGATGATGTCCACTGCAGGAACATGGACGGAGCTGGAGGCCATTATCTATCCTTAGCAAACTAATGCAAAGACAGAAAACCAAATACCACATATTCTCACTTAATGATGACTAATGAGCTAAATAATGAGAACACACAGACACATACAGAGGAACAACACACAATGAGGCCTATCAGAAGGCAGAGGATAGGAGGAGGGAGAGGATCAGGAAAAATAACTAATGGATACTAGGCTTAATACCTTACTGATGAAATAATCTGCACAACAAAGCCCATGACACAAGTTTACCTATATAACAAATCTGCATATGTAACCCTGAACTTAAAATAAAAGTTAAAAAATAAAGTAAATGTTATTTCTGTTCAAGGAGTCTTTAAATATTTGATTTCATCTCAAAACTTGTCTTTTACTTATATATTACTATCTAGCAAACCATCCTAAACCTTATGGTACAAATGAACAACTCTTTTATTATGCTGCTTGTGTTTCCTCACTGCATCATGGCTGAATTCCAAGAGCAAACATCCATCCCAAGAGAACTAGGTAAAGTGATATCACCTTTTATGACACTTAATGACCTATTCTCAGAAGTTACAAGACTTCCAAAATTTAAGGAAATGAAACATAGACTGCTATCTCTTGATGGTCGGTGTGTTAAAATCACACTGAAAGAAAATCATGTGGGACAGTAGATATCATTATGGCTGTTTTTGGAAAATGCAGTCTGGTATAAGCAAAAGAAAGAAGACACACAAATGGGCCAAAAAAACACATGAAAAGACAATCAGCATTATTAGTCATCAGCGAAATTAGAATTAAAACCACAATAAAATATTACTACACACCTAATACAGTAGTAAATTAAAAAGCTAGACTATACCTAATCTTAGTATGTGAAACACTCCTACATTTCTGGTAGAAATGCAAATGCTAAAACTATCTTGCAATGTAACTTGATAATTTCTTACAAAGTCAAAAATATTCTTGCCATGGAATACAGTAATTGCTCTTCTCTAAGAATGAGGAAATGTCCACATAAATATTTGTACAGTTATTTATTACTTAACAACTAGGATATGTTCTGGGAAAGGGGTCCCTAGGTGATTTTGTTGTGCACGCATCACACATCTTAATTGCACAGCCAACTAAACACATAGGCTGTGTGGTATAACCTATTGCTTCTAGGCTACAAACCTGTACAGCATGTTACTGTACTGAATATTGTAGGCAATTGTAACACATTGGTAAGTATGAGTGTAACCAAACATAGCTAAACATGGAAAAGGTACAGTAAAAATATGACATTATTATTTTATGGGATCACTGTTGTGTATGCAGTCCATCATTGACCAAATATTGTTATGCAGCACATGATTGTATATGAATGTTTATAGCAGCTTTATCCATATGTATGTATATACATAGATAGTTACCATATTTACACATAACAAATATCTGGAAACAACCCACAGCTCATCAGTAGGTGAATAAGTAAACAAATTTTGCTATATGTATGGAATCCTATTCAGCAAAAAAGAGAACAGGTTATAAATACATACAATATTTGTACATCCTAATAAAAGACAGGCACATTTGGAAATAGGTCATAGCTTTCTTATATTTAGAATTAATATAAATACACGTTTAAAGGTATTAGAGACAAGTTTGATAAAATTCCATTTCAAAGAGTATTTCATTCTGTTTATTTGGAATCTGGTTAACAAGAAAAAATACAAATTAATATTGTGTATACAGTTATGATTAGCCTTTCTTGCACATAAATGATTTATCTTTTATCATTCATGCCCTAAAGAAAAAGTATAAAAAGCACCGATCCATGCCTCCATATAATAAGAACAAACTTCAGGTCTGTTAATATGATACCAAATGACTTCCAATATCCTATTTATTAGGTTGGCTCTCAAAATCCCTAACCAGTCAGGACCCTTAGAGCAGATTTCTTTCAGTATACTTTTACCAAAATAAATTGTAAAATAATATCTTGACAACAGCTAATCTTAAAACCAATGCATTGGGTTAGCATTTTTAAGCGTAAAAATGAAGATTATAAATAATCACACCATTCAAGTTTTCGGGGTATTTTGCAGCTAATTCCTTCTGGTAAATCCACCTTAAGGCAATATTCTTTCCTCCAATACCAAATCACATAGTTTTGATTCTCTGCTATTTTATTTACAACTCAGTGAACTATTTCACTTGCTTTTAAAAGTTATTCAGGCTAAAATGACTCTTGCTTTTTTCTTTCTGGCTTATGCTTTGGTGTCATGGCTGATTATACCTACATCAATAGAAATACAAATTTATTTTTAAGGATATTGTTGACCTTGTTTATAATCATATTTGTAACATTGTTTTTCTGTGTGAGGATATGGTAAATTTTGGAATAAGAAATTTGTTAAATGCCTCAATTTTCACAAGAGAAAGCTATATTTGTTACCTATTTATCTGAGGTACTAAAGTATTTGCAGTAAATAATTGTTTATTTCCAATTTAAGCTCATGTATAACTTTTAGTTGATGTCCTTAAGGACTTGATGATTGTTCTTTGTGAAATGACTGTTCACAAAAAACATATTATAGAGACAGGTTAAGAGATAATTGGTTGTTCAGAGTGCTCTAGTTTAGATCTCCAAAGAGCAATGTACTTGGACTATACTAACTCAGCTCCTTAAATGCTTTTGTTGTCATAGAGAATTAGGTAAACATGTTCATCTGATGATATTTCAGCATTCTCTGGTGACTTTGTATCTCTTTATTCCAAATAGCTTCTGATCTTTATTTTCATCTTTTTTTTACTTGATTAATTTTAATAGCCTAAAATTTTTCAAAAATTTCTGGATTCAGATATGAAATATTGGATGAATACTCTCTTTTCCTCTTTGAAGGATTTTCATATTCTGTCTCATTCTAAGCCCTACAGTATAATTGATTCTATGTAGTATAAGCCAATGTCTTGGTTGCTTTTCCTTTTCTCAGTAGCATCATTATTTTGGCCATATGTTATTGAACATCAGCTTACTGTTTGCAGGGTACAATAATAATTGTTGTATATCTTTTCCTCCTTAAATCATCAAAACTGCATTTTGGGGCTGGGCGCAGTGGCTCAAGCCTGTAATCCCAGCACTTTGGGAGGCCGAGGCGGGTGGATCACAAGGTCAACAGATCGAGACCATCCTGGTCAACATGGTGAAACCCCGTCTCTACTAAAAATACAAAAAATTAGCTGCGCATGGTGGCGCGTGCCTGTAATCCCAGCTACTCAGGAGGCTGAGGCAGGAGAATTGCCTGAACCCAGGAGGCGGAGGTTGCGGTGAGCCGAGACCGCGCCATTGCACTCCAGCCTGGGTAACAAGAGCGAAACTCCGTCTCAAAAAAAACAAAACCAAAAAAAAAAAAAAACTGCATTTTGGAGGTAAGACATAGATTTAGACATTACCTTGTATCTAATAAAGTCTATTAGAATCTAGAGTCTATTAAACAGACAATTAAAAACAAGTGCCCTTTTGTGGTAAGATAAAAACATTAGTTTTCTAACATTCTCTCTAAACAGGCCTTTCATTTTTTTTTTCTGTACCATTAAAGTGACAAAATCAGGTGCCAGAACATATTTTAAAAATGGATTTAAAATAAGATGGATTGATAGATTCCTGAATGGATAGAAATGTGAACAAGCAAAGATGCAACTATGATTTTTAGGATCTAGGTGGTGCATATATGAATGTCAATTGTACAATTCCTTCAAATTTTCTGTATTCTTGATACTTTTCATAACAAAATACTGGAAAAAATAAATGTGTCTTAAGTCATACGTTCATGTTGAAAATTTTCACATCTGTTGATCTTTTTCTACTCAGCCAATGATATATTGGTCATTCAGTGACTTGCAGCTACCACCTTGCTGATGTGTAAGGATATAGAACATAGTGACTAAAAACACAGTCTCTGGAGGTGCATTTTCTTTTTCTTTTTTTTTTTTTGAGATGGAGTTTCACTCTTGTTACCCAGGCTGGAGTGCAATGGGGCGATCTCGGCTCACTGCAACCTCCACCTCCTGGGTTCAGGCAATACTCCTGCCTCAGCCTCCTGAGTAGCTGGGATTACAGGCATGTGCCACCATGTCCAGTTAATTTTTTGTATTTTTAGTAGAGACGGGGTTTCACCATGTTGACCAGTATTGTCTCGATCTCTTGACCTTGTGATCCGCCCGCCTTGGCCTCCCAAAGTGCTGGGATTACCGGCATGAGCCACCGTGCCCAGCCGTGTAGGTGTATTTTCTTACATTTATTATCTTACATTTATTTTCTGGCTCTTCCATTTACTAGCATTTACACTTCAGGATTCCTCATCTGCATATTGAGATAAAAACAGTACCAACTGTATATGATGCAAAGATTAAATGAAAGGATAAATTGAAAGGGCTTAAACCAAGGACAGGCAAATAATAAGATCTCAATAGGGACTTCCGCCAAGATGGCTGAATAGGAACAGCTCCGGAGTGCAGATACCAGGGAGAGTGACACAGAAGGCAAGTGATCAGCGCATTTCTAACCAAGGTACCAGGTTCATCTCAATGGGAATGGCTGGACAGTGGGTGTAACCCAAGGAGGGCAAACAGAGGCAGGGTGGGGCACTGCCTCACTTGGGAAGTGCAATGGGCTGGAAGACCCGCCCATCCTACCCAACAGAGGACATCAGGGACTTTTCCAGCCACTCTGGCACTCTAGTTCAAATGCTGTGATTCTCCCACGGTTTTTGCAGGCCACAGACCAGGAGATGTCGACCAGGCCAACAGGCATCACGGAATTCCAATGCAAATCTGGGTGGCCTATTCAGACGGCATCCAGGGTTTCCAGCACAAATCTCAGCAGCAATTTTAGCAGGCACCTGGAACGCCTGCGAGACAGATCCACCTACTCCCTTTAAAAAAAGGGGTCTGAAGTTAGGGAGCCAAGGAATCTGGCTCAGCGGGTCCCACTCCAACAAAGACCAACAAACTGAAACTCACTGGCTTGAGAGTATAGCAGCCAACACAGCAGTTTGAGCTTGGCACAGAACGATGGAGCTCAGTGAGGGGAAGGGTGCCCACCATTACCATGGCAGTCCACCATTACTGAGGGAGTCTGCTATTACTGAGGCATCTGCCATTACCGAGGCAGTGCTAACCTTATCTAGGTAAACAAAATCTCAAGGAAGTTTAAAAAGTAGCTGGACGGAGGAGAGAGCAGCTCAGCAATGCCTCTGGAAGCAGAGCATCTCTTGGTTGCTGGGCAGAGCATCTCTAAAAAAAGACGGCAGCCCATAAGGGATTTATAAATAAAGCCCCACCTTCCCAGGACCAATCGCCTGAGAAAAGGGGCAGTTATGAGTTCCGCTGCAGGAGACTTAAATGTCCCTCCCCAGCAGCTCTGAAGGGAGCAACGGAGTTCCCAGCACAGCACTTGAGTTCTGATAAGGGACAGACTGTCTCCTCAAGTGTCGCCCTGATCCCTGTATATCCAAAGAGACACCTCATACAGGAGAGCTCTGGCTGACATCTGGCAGGTACCCTTCAGGGGCAAAGCTACCAGAGGGAGAAATAGGCCACAAATCCTTGCTGTTCTGCAGCTAACAAAGGGTGATTCCCAGGAAAGCAGGGTCTGCAGTGGACCTCACGCTGTCCTGCAGCAGAGGGGCCTGTTAGAAGGAAAACTATAAAACAAAAAGAAATAGCTTCAATAGCAACAGAAAGGAAGTCCACACAGAGACCCCATCTGAAAGTCACCAATTTCAAAGACCAAAGGTAGATAAATCAGTGCAAAAAGGATGAAATCACCAAAAACCAGAAGGCCTTTCCTCCTCCAAGGGATCACAACTCCTCACAGCAAAGGAACAAACCTGGATAGAGAATGAGTTTGAGGAGGGCTGAGGAGAAAAAAAAAAAAAGAGAGAGAATGGGTTTCATGAATTGACAGAAGCAGGCTTCAGAAGGTGGGTAATAACAAACTTCTCTGAGCTAAAGGAACATGTTCTAACCCAGTGCAAAGAAACTAAGAACCTTGACAAAAGGTTAGATGGAATGCTAACTTGAATAACCAGCTAAGAGAAGAACATAAACGACTTGATGGAGCTGGAAAACACAGCATGAGAACTTTGTGAAGCATACACAAGTTTCAATAGCCTAATCGATCAAGCAGAAGAAAGGATATCAGAGACTGAAGGTCAACTCAATGAAATAAAATGAGAAGGCAAGACTAGAGAACAAAGAGGAAAAAGGAATGAACAAAGCCTCCAAGAAATATGGGATGATGTGAAAAGAGCTAATCTACGTTTGATCGGTGTACCTGAATGTGACAGGGAGAATGAATCCAAGCTGGAAAACACTCTTCAGGATATAATCCAGGAGAACTTCCCCAACCTAGCAAGACTGGCCAACAATCAAATCCAGGAAATACAGAGAACACCACAAAGATACTCCTCAAGAAGAGCAACCCCAAGGCACATAACTGTCAGATTCACCAGGGTTGAAATGAAGGAAAAAATGCTAAGGGCAGCCAGAGAGAAAGGTTGGGTTACCCACAAAGGGAAGCCCATCAGACTCACAGCAGATCTCTCAGAAGAAATCCTACAAGCCAGAAGAGAGTGGGAGCCAATATTCCACATCCTTAAAGAAAAGAACTTTCAACCAGAATTTCATATCCAGCCAAACTAAACTTCATAAGTGAAGGAGAAATAAAATCCTTCACAGACAAGCAATTGCTGAGAGATTTCATCACCACCAGGCCTGCCTCACAAGAGCTCCTGAAGGAAGCACTAAACATGGAAAGGAACAACCAGTACCAGCCACTGCAAAACCATGCCAAATGGTAAAGACCATCGACACAATGAAGAAACTGTGTCAACTAATGGGCAAAACAATCAGCTAGTATCAAAATGGCAGGATGAAATCCACACATAACAATACTGACCTTAAATGTAAATGGGCTAAATGCCCTAATCAAAAGACACAGACTGGAAAATTGGATAAAAAGTCAAGACCCATGGGTGTGCTTTATCCAGGAAACCCATCGCACATGCAAAGACACACATAGACTCAAAATAAAGGGATGGAGGAAGATTTACCAAGCAAATGGAGAGAAAAAAAAAAGGCACGGTTTGCAATCCTAGTCTCTAATAAAACGGACTTTAAACTAATAAAGATCAAAAGAGACAAAGGAGGGCATTAAAGAATGGTAAAACAATCAATGCAACAAGAAGAGCTAACTATCCTAAATATATATGCACCCAGCTACATAAAGCAAGTTCTTAACAATATACAGAGACTCAGACTCCCACAAAATAATAGCGGGAGACTTTAACATTCCACTGTCAATGTTAGACAAGTCAATGAGATAGAAAATTAACAAGGATATCCAGGACTTGAACTCACATCTGGATCAAGTGGACATTATAAGACAACTACAGAACTCTCCACCCCAAATCCACAGAATATACATTCTTTTCAGCACCACATCACACTTACTCTAAAATTGACCACATAATTGGAAGTAAATAATTCCTTAGGAAATGCGAAAGAACAGAAGTCATAACAACCAGTCTCTCAGACCACAGTGCAATCAAATTAGAGCTCAGGATTAAGAGACTCACTCAAAACCGCAAAACAACATGGAAACTGAACAATGTGCTCCTGAATGACTACTGGAAAAATAATGAAGTAAAGGCAGAAATAAAGATGTTCTTCTAAACCAGTGAGAATGAAGACACAATGCACCAGAGTCTCTGGGACACATTTAAAGCAGTGTCTAGAGGGAAATTTACAGCACTGAATTCTAATGTGATAAGTGAGGAAAGATATAAAATCAATACCCTATCATCAAAATTAAAAGAGCTAGAGGAGCAAGATCAAACAAATTCAAAAGCCAGCAGAAGACAAGAAATAGCTAAGATCAGAGCAGAAATGAAGGCGGTAGAAACACAAAACGAAACCTTCAAAAAAAATCAATAAATCCAGAGCTAGTTTTTTGAAGAGATCCACAAAATAGACCACTAGCCAGATGAATAAAATGAAAAAAGAGAAGAATCGAGTAGGTGCAACAAAAAATGATAAAGGGGATATGACCACTGATTCCACAGAAATACAAACTACCATCAGAGATTACTACAAACAACTCTATGTACATAAACCAGTAAATCTAGAAGAAATGGATAAATTCTGAGACACTTACACCCTCCCAAGAATAAACCAGAAAGAAGCTGAATCCTTGAATAGACCAATAACAAGGTCTGAAGTCGAGGCAGCAACTAATAGGCTACCAACTAAAAAACGTCCCGGTCCAGACAGCTTCACAGCCAAATTCTACCAGACATACAAAGAGCAGCTGGTACCATTCCTTTTGAAACTGTTCCCAACAATACAAAAAGAGGAAATCCTCCCTAAATCATTTTCTGAGACCAACATCATCCTGATACCAAAACCTGGCAGAGACACAACCAAAAAAGAAAATTTCAGGCCAATATCCATGATGAACATCAATGTGAAAATCTTCAATAAAATACTGGCAAAATGAATGTAACAGCATACTGGCAAGCTTATCTGTCACGATCAAGTACGCTTCACCCCGGGGATGCAAGGCTGGTTCAACATACTGAAATCTATAGAAGTAATCTATCACATAAACAGAAGCAAAGACAAATATCACATGATTATCTCAATAGATGCAGAGAAGGTCTCTGACAAAATTCAACAGCCCTTTATGCTAAAAACTCCTAATAAACTAGGTAGCAATGGAACGTATCTCAAAATAATAAAAGGTATTTATGACAGAGCCACTGCCAATGTCTTACTGAATGGGCAAAAACTGGAAGCATTCCCTTTGAAAACTGGCACTCGGCAAGGATGCCCTCTCTCACCATTCCTATTCAATATAGTATTGGAAGTTCTAACCAGAGCAATCAGGCAAGAAAAGGAAATAAAGGATATTCAATTACCAAAAGAGGAAGCCAAGTTGTCTCTATTTGCAGATGATATGACTGTATATTTAGAAGACCCCATCCTCTCAGCTGAAAATCTCCTTAAGATGATCAGCAACTTCAGTAAAGTCGCCGGAAGTCGCCAGATACAAAATCCATGTACAAAAGTCCTATACACAAGCATTCCTATACATTAATAACAGACAAACAGAGAGCCACATCATGAATGAACTCCCATTCACAATTGCTACAAAGAAAATAAAATACCTAGGAATACAACTAACAACGGATGTGAAGGACCTCTTCAAGGAGAACTACAAACCACTGCTCAAAGAAATAAGAGAGAACAAAAACAGACGGAAAAACATTCCATGCTCATGGTTAGGAAGAATCAATATCGTGGAAATGGCCATACTGCCCAAAGTAATTTATAGATTCAATGCTATCCCCCCCATCAAGCTACCATTGACCTTCTTTACAGAAGTGGAGAAAACCGCCTTAAACTTCATATGGTACCAAAAAAGAGCCCACATAGCCAAGACAATAGTAAGCTAAAAGAACAAAGCAGGAGGCATCATGCTACCTGACTTCAAACTATACTAGAAGGCAACAGTAATCAAAACATCATGGTACTGGTACCAAAACAGAGCTATAGACCAATGGAACAGAACAGAGACCGCAGAAGTAACACCACACACCTACAACCATCTGATCTTTGACAACTCTGACAAAAACAAGCAATGGGGAAAGAACTTTCTGTTTAATAAATGGTGTTGGTAAAACTGGCTAGCCATGTGCAGAAAGCTGAAACTGGACCCCTTCCTTACACCTTATACAAAAATTAACTCCAGATGGATTAAAGATTTAAACATAAGACCTAACACCATAGAAACCCTAGAAGAACACCTAGGCAATATCATTCAGGACATAGGCATAGGCAAGGACTTCATGACTAAAAAGCAATTGTGACAAAAGCCAAAATAGACAGATGGGATCTAGTTAAACTTAAAAGCTTCTGCACAGCAAAGAAACAATTGTTAGAGTGAACCGGTGACCAACAGAATGGGAAAAAGTTTTTGCAAGCTATGCATCTGATAAAGGGCTAATATCCAGAATCTACAAAGAACTATAACAAGTTTACAAGAAAAAAACAAATCACCCATCAAAAAGTGGGTAAAGGATCTGAACAGGTGCCTTTTTAAAGAAGACATTTATGTGGCCAACAAATATATGAAAAAAATGTTCGAATGTTTGTCATCACTGGTCATTAGAGAAATGCAAATCAAAACCACATTGAGATACCATCTCATGCCAGTTAGAATGGCGATCATTAAAAAACTGGAGACAACAGATGCTGGAGAGGATGTGCAGAAATAGGAACACTTTTATACTGTAGGTGGGAGTGCAAATTAGTGTAACCATTGTGGAATACAATGTGGCAATTCCTCAAGGATCTAGAAATAGAAATACCATTTGACCCAGCAATCCCATTATTGGATATATACCCAAAGGATTATAAATCGTTCTATTATAAAGACACATGCACATGTATGTTCACTGCTGCACTGTTTACAATAGCAAAAACTTAGAACCAACCCTAATACCCATCAAAGACAGACTGGATAAAGAAAATGTGGCATGTATACACCATGGAATACTATGAAGCATAAAAAAGGATGAGTTCATGTCGTTTGCAGGGACATGGATGAATCTGGAAACCATCATTCTCAGCAAACTGACACAAGAACAAAAAACCAAACACCGCATGTTCTCACTCATAAGTGGGTGTTGAATAATGAGAACACATGGACACAGGGAGGAGAACATCACACACTGGGGTCTGTTTTAGGGGGTACTGGGGAGGGATAGCAGGGGGTGAGGAGGTTGAGGAGGGATATCACTAGGGGAAATACCTCATGTAGTTGATGGGGGGATGAAGGCAGCAAACCACCATGGCATGTGTATAACTATGTGGCAATCCTGGAAGACCTGCCCATTTATCCCAGAACTTAAGGTATAATAAATAAATTAAATTAAATAATTTATTCATGTATATATCATGTAAAAATTAAAACTTTATATATAAAAAATACCTCTTGTCTCACTAAAATTCCAATTATCCAATTATCTCCCCAAAGTATCTATGTTATCACTTTGGTATTTATGACTCCAGATCTCTTTGTAAAGATTTAAATACATTTGTTAAAATAGCTGTAGGTCAAATTAACTTTTAAAATATTTTGTAGGTAAACTAAGTAACAGTGTGCTTCAATCTGAAATTTTCCTGTTTAATTTGTATTGAAGTTCTTTTTATTTTGTAGTATGAAATCTATCTAATTTATGTACACAAGTACAATGAAAGAAGATATGTAAATGCAAGTGTTTAGTCATGTCTATGCTAGTTGTCATTTCAATAGTACACTGTTTTAAGGTTTTGAAAAAATCCTGTAAGAAAGTTTATCGTATATGCCTCTTGGTGTACTTGTGCAAAAATTTCTTTAACATAGTATTAGGTGCCAAGTACTGTATTCAGTGAGAAAGGTGTCATTATTACATTGGCATTGTACAGAAGGCAAACAGTGACTTGCCTAAGCTCACACAACTAGTGAGTTGCAGATCTGGGATTTCCATACTACCTACCTACGTAGCACAAGGGCCAAAGTTCTTAACAACTTCTATCTACTCCTTGCTTTTTAAAAAATTAATATTTAAAAATTAACAAAGCATATATATATATTTATGGTGTACAACATGCTATATATATATATATATATATACACACACACATTAGGAAATTGTTAAACCAAATTAATTAATGTATTCATTACCTTACATACTAGCCATTTTTTTTGCACATGTGGTGAGAACATTTCTAATCTACTCTCTTATCAATTTTTACTCCTTGCTTTGAAACAACAGATCTGCTGGATCAAACTGTGCTCACATTTAACTCTCAACATTTACTGTCCATTTGCCTCCCAAAAGGCAATAGCAATTTACATTCTCACTAAGAGCACCATTTGTATTGTTATTTCCCTAGCATATCCTTCCAAGGGAAGAAACTGGTTTTAATTAAAACAGTAATGAAGAATTCAATATACAACTTTAGTTACTGATGATTATTAGAACCTATATGTTAATGCTCTTGTGAGAAAGGCTTAGTGAATATTATCTCTGGTGGAACCTAACAGTGTCCTGTAAAGTGAAATATGAGTATGTTCCATGCATTCTTACCCATCCCGCATTTCTTTAACTGTGCTTTTAAGATTTTATAACACTTTTGAATAAGTTACCTTCATACTTTATTTGTCCTGCTTCTGGTATTGGAAATGGAAGAGTAAGAACTTGCTCACAGACTGAAAAGATGGTCTTGTCATATATGTATATATTCTGTTGTCACATACAGCTAAATGGCTGTAACAGAAGACTGAACCCACTCTCCAGTTACTGTTAGAAAAAAATGACTTCTGATTAACTATTCCTTAACCAAAATTATCATTCCTATTAGATGTCTTCCACCATTTAACTAGCCCAGACAGCCTGTCAACAAAAAACTGAGCAATTTAGTTACCTACTAATATAAATTGCTCAAGATTAAAAGATATTTGTGGTTAGGCATTTTTAAAGGCTAAGCTTGGTGTTATTTGAAAATCAATTATTTATACCATGGAATATTATGCAGCCATAAAAAAACAATGAGTTCATGTCCTTTGTAGGGACATGGATGAACCTGGAAACCATCATTCTCAGCAAACTGACACAAGAACAGAAAATCAAACACCGCATGTTCTCACTCATAGGTGGGTGTTGAACAGTGAGAACACATGGACACAGGGAGGGGAGCCTCACACACTGGGGTCTGTGGCGGGGAACTAGGGGAGGGACAGCGGGAGGTGGTGACTTGGGGAGGGATAACATGGGGAGAAATGCCAGATATAGGTGATGGGGAGGAAGGCAGCAAACCACTAGGCAACTATCTTCCATGTTCTTTGCATGTACCCCAAAACCTAAAATGCAATAAAATATATATAAAAGAAAACAAATTATTTATACTTCTGCTATAAATAAAATTTAAATTGAAAACTGAAAACAAAAATATTGTCTAATAGTAATGATAATTTTTCTGTTTTCGTTTTCTGAACAACTTTGTATATGACAGAAGTTATGTTT
The DNA here is from genome assembly GCF_049354715.1 of Callithrix jacchus. Classification (NCBI taxonomy): domain Eukaryota; kingdom Metazoa; phylum Chordata; class Mammalia; order Primates; family Cebidae; genus Callithrix; species Callithrix jacchus. The sequence goes on from NC_133524.1 coordinate 28,135,834, forward strand.
CTTTGGATAACAACTAATATAAAATTACATAATCCTAGTGCTTTTTTGAATGGTTAATTTTGATTCATTCACTTTTAACTATAATTTATTTTATTCTGAGTTTTTCTAAGTCAAACTTCATAAATTATATTTTTGCATAAATTTATATACACATTTTCATTTTTAACATTTTTTCAAATGTATAAGCATACAGTTATTGATGGTATACTTGATATTTTAAAAGTTGACTGTATCTCAGATTATCAGCTCTTCTCTAGATTGAGCCATTCATTGCTAGCAGGATATTTCCCTCCAGTACCATCTGGCATCTCAGGGTAGAGAAGAGGAGTTTCCAAGTGTCTGGGCTTCATTCGGCTTCAGTCCCATTATCTTTATCCTCTCCTTTTGGGACTTCACTTCTGTACCTCCATTCTGCTATTGAGTTCAACCAGTGTGATTTTCATGTCACTGTAAAGTACTATAAAATTTCAGTTTGGCTCTTTCGTATGTCTTCTGCTTCTTTACTGAGATTTTCTCCTTTTTTTGTTTGACTTAAGTATTACTAATTGAAGTATTTTTATGATGGCTGCTTTAAAATCCTTGTTAGATAGTTCTAACACGTGAATCATTTTAGTACTGGCACTACTGGTTTGTCTTTTTAGGTTGTGATTTTGTTGATTTTTGAGGTGACTAGTGATTTGCAATTGTATCCTGGATATTTTATTTATTATGCTAGGAGATTCTGGATCTTATTTAAATTTTCTATTTTAGCAGTTACCCTATTTGGGTTCAGCATACAGGTCTTGGTGTACTTTCGAGGGTTGTGGATCCAATAACAGTTTAATTTCCAGACTCTTTGCAGTGCTATTCTAGTCTACTTCACTTATGAAGTATATTATTCAGATGTCACTCTGAAAACCCTGGTGTATCCCACACTGTAGTTCAGTTCTTGAACTCCTTGGCCTGATCATTTGTGTCAGTTTCACATGTGGGTTGCTCAAGGATCTGCCCAGGACTTCCTATGCAAGTTTAAGGGATCCTTTATCTCGGTTCCATCCTCTCTGGAATCCTCCCCAACTCCTCAGTTGAGAAGGTGAGGGACTCCACCTGCAACCACCAGGAGAAAAGTGTGAAGTACAGACTCCCCATTCAGTCTCTGCTGACACCACGGGGGAAGATGGTGTTCATGGTAGGAAGGTGGAAATGTCTGCTGTTTGGCTTGGGTAGAGGCAAGTATTCATTTAAAAGTTTCTGTCATCCTCGGCTGCCCCTTTCCTAGTCTTTTGACTGAAAAGATCAGGTTTTCTTTTTTTCTAAGTCTGTGCCTGTTTGGTGCTCCATACTGCAGATTAAATCTAGTGTCCAATCAGGAGTGAAAAGAAGACAAAGATATGGAAACACAGAGAACTAACCATCTTGTCATTTCTCAAAACCTGAAGTTACCTACCCAGTCAGCCCTCCTCTTTCCACCTTTCAGAGTCCTCTTATGGTCATCTGTTCTATTTTGTCCAAATATTTAGTGACAATTAATAGGGAGAAGCATGGAGAAATGAGTCTACTCCATCTTGTGTGGAACTAGAAGATCAGTATGTAACCTTTTGATTCAGGCTTTACTCACTTAGCATAATGCTTTCTCTTTCCTTTTTCTTTTTTTTTTTCTAAGACTTATCAAGCTTAGTAGTGAGAAAGGGGGAAAGAGTCAAAGAAGGAGTTTGATCTGTAACTAACTCTGAACAATTAATTAATTGGCATAACGTATTACCTTTGGACCAGCCGACATAATGCTTTTGAGTTTCATTCATACCATAATAACAATCCAAATTCTTGCTGTTATGAAGATATTTACTTTTACAGTTTTATCTTCAGGTTCAAACATTAGTTATTTAAACCCCTTATTACTGTATTATTGTTTCTTACTGTTTGTTAATATTTTGTGGGTAGCTTTTTATTTAGAGATTGACTTGAAATACTAAAAAATATTTGAATATATTTTTAGTGTACTTCACTCAACATTTCTATGTGCTTGTAATTGTTAGTGGTAGTGGTATGTGAGGGCTGAAGGAGGTTTGAAACAATTAAATCTGCTAAAATTGAAAATGGTGTGAAATCCTTTTTGTAAGAAGCAAAATTATATACAAATAAACAATTACTCTATAGAGAAATACATAACATAGAAAGTATATCACTCACTTTATTTCATTTAATGTAAATCACAATGATGAGAGATAGAAGTAGTAGTCAGGGTTGATTTTTTATTGTCAATTTTATGGGAGAGTAGACATCAAAAATATTTGGATAATAGCAATTGGGCATTTAATAAGAATGTGAAAAGGCAAAATGTAACACAGGTTTTAATGCTTCTTACTCCATATTTCTTTTGCTTAATTTACTGCTAAATAAAATACAACTTTGCCAAATTAAACTTTGAACACCATGTATAAAAGTAGATATGTAGAATTTCAATATAAAAAAGAACAAAGAAAGTTTAATTTAGCTGGAATACAAAAGCTAGTTGAAATCTCAATTAAAATACTGCTGAAGATGTATATTATTACATTTTAGTTTATAATTTTACTAATTAAAATTTCTCTAACTGTATTATACAATCAGCTTCCTTTTAAAGTTAGTTTTACAAGAATGCACATTGCACTCCAAGTACTTGTAGTCATTATTTTTCAAGACTTTCTGATATACCAACATCCTTGGAAAAAATATCCTGAAAACAAGACAGTGCCTTAATTGCAAGAATGCAGACATTTGAGAGACCCATGAAGAAATGTTACCCAACAGTTAACAAATGGGTTTGTAAAACGTAGCTTGTAGATTTCCAACTTCTCTACAGTACATAGTGTAGTATGAAATGTCAATAAGGAAACTACTACACACCATACATAATCTGTCACAGTTTGAAAGATGAAGACAGTTTTTGACTACTATAGTTTGTTGAATGGCTTAGATAAAATAGAGCAGTGAAAAAAGATTCATATTAAAATATGTATGATAACATAAATCAACATCTAAGCTATTTTAAAGAAAATATAGGCCAAGCAGGGTGGCTCATGCCTTTCACGCCAGCACTTTGGGAGGCCAAGGCAGGAGGACTGACTGCTTGATACAAGAAGTTTGAGACCACCCTGGGCAACAAAGCGAGATCCTGTCTCTACAAAAACACTTAAAAAGTACCTACATGTAGTAGTAGGCACCTGTAGCCCCAGCTACTCAGAAGACTGAGGCAGGAGAATTGCTTGAGCCCAAGATGTTGAAGCTGCTATCAGCTAATATATGATCACACCACTGCACTCCAGTCTGAGCAACAGAGTGAGACCCTATTCTAAAATTAAGTGGGTAAATAAATATGTTTATAATTATAAACCGACATCCAAATGCCTACTTTTAGATATTTCAATGAAATTAATGGAATGGCTTACACTCAAAATCCACATTTGGAAGAACTCAGTTTTTCAGGCAAAAGAGTTTTGCTATTTTCCAGTTATTTATTGAGAAAGAGGATACAATAAATACATACATTTTATTTTATTTTATTATTACTTTTTTTTTTTTGAGACAGAGTCTCGCTCTGTTGCCAGGCAGTCGTGCAGTGGGGAGATCTCGGCTTACTGCAACCTCCGCCTCCTGGGTTCAAGCAATTCTCCTGCCTCAGCCTCCCGAGTAGTTGGAACTACAGGCACCCACCACTATGCCCAGCTAAATTTTTTTGTATTTTAGTAGAGATGGGGTTTCACCATGTTGACCAGGATGGTCTGGATCTCCTGACCTCATGATCCATCCACCCGCCTAAGCCACCCAAAGTGCTGGGATGAAAGGTGTGAGCCACCGCGCCTGGCCAAGATACACATTTTAAAAGCAACATGTTTAATGTATGGTTTGGAAGTGGATCTATATGTATTTTTGTATGTCTATGTTTTTGCAGGTTAAATTAAACAGTATATGAAAAGCTATTAGCACAGTGCCTTATTGTCTAATTCTGATAATAACGTCACGTTAATCTTACAAAAGTATTAATTGATCTGTTTAGTTCAACCTTGTTCTTCTTAAGTGCTATCTCAGGTTGTGCATAAGAAGATATCAAGTTAACTACAATTCCAGAATGCTATCCTACCATAATCACTGATTACTAAAATGCCTGTCAATACAAGCACGTACAAGGAATGTGTTGGAGAGTGTAGGAAAAGTATGTGAGTTTGTGTTCTAGGTAAATCTGCTACATATAACTATCTGGAGAAAACAAAAAAAAGAGGGGAGGAAATAGAGGATGAGAAGAACAGGGAGAATGGCTTGCTATGTCATTGCCTGTAGCCCCATTACTTATATCAGTTACATCTATGTAACTACAGTGCCTAAAACCCTAGAATATATATTCCAAGAATCCTACATGCTAGAAAGCTTTAAAGTAATTACTCTCATTTTGTTTGATTATTAGATCTTTTATATGTTTTAACTGACAAATTAAAATTGTATAGATTTATGGCATACATTATGATGTTTTAAAATATACATGCATCGTGAAATGGCTAAACCAAGCTAATTAACATATGCATTACCTCACATACTTATAATTTTTATAAGAATACTTATCTTCTACTCTCCTAGCAATTTTCAAGCATAGACTACATTGTTATTCACTGTAGCCACCATGTTGTACAATACATTTCTTGAGTTTATTCCTCCCGTTTAACTGAAATTTCATACCTATTGGCCAACATCTCCCCAATCCCCCAAACTCCTTCCTGCCACAACCTCTGGTAACCACTATTCTATTTACTGTTTCTGTAAGTTCAACTATTTTAGATTCCACATGTAAGTGATATCATGCAGTTTGTCTTTCTGTGCCTGGCTTATTTCCTTTATTATAATGTTCTCCAGGTTCATCAATGTTGTCACAAATGACAGGATTTCTATCTTTTATAAGGATGAATAAGACTTTTTATAAGGCTATTGTGTATATATACCAAATTTTCTTTATCTATTCATGCATTAGTAGGCCATTAAGTTCATTTTATAACATGGTTATTGTAAATAACGCTGCAAGGAACACGGGAATGCAAATATCTCTTTGACATACTGATTTTATTTCCTTTGGATATGTATTCAGTAATGAGACTGCTGGAACATATGTAGTTCTATATTTAGTTTTTTGAAGAATCTCTATATTGTTTTCCATAATGGCTGCACTAATAATTCACATTCCAAACAGTGTACAAGAGTTCCCTTTTCTCTATACCCTTGCCAACATTTGTTATATTTTTACTTTTTGTTAATAGCCATTCTAGCAGATGTGAGGTGAAAGCTCATTGCGGTTTTAATGTGCATTTTCCTAATGTTTACTGGTTGTCAAATACCTGTCAACCATCTGTATGTCTTCTTTTGATAAATTTCTTTTCAAGTCCTTTGCCCATCTTTGTTTTCTTGCTATTAAACTGAGTTCTTTATATATTTTGGATATTAACCCCTTGTCAGACATATGATTTGCAAATATTTTTCCCATTCCATAGATTGTCTCTTTTCCCTGTTGATTGTTTCCTTTGCTGCTCAGAAGCCTTTTGGTTTTATGCAATCTGATATCTCTATTTTTGGTCTTTTATTTGCCTGTGTTTGGGGGATCAGATCCAAAAGATCATTGGCCAGCCTGAGCCAGAGCAATTAGGCAAGAGATATATATAAAATGTCTCCAGATTAAAAGGGAAGAAGTTAAATTGTCTCTGTTTACAGATAGAAAGCCATAAATATTCCACCAAAAACCTGTTTGAACTAAAAAAACAAATTAAGTAAACTTGCAGGAGACTAAAACAATGTGCAAAAATCAGTAACATCTGAATACACTAACAACAAACTATCTGAAAAAGCAACTAAGAAAACAATCTTATTTATAATGGCTACAAAAAGAATAAAATATGTAGGAGTAAATGTAACCAAGGAAGTGAAATATCTGTACACTAAAAACTGTAAAACATTGATGAAGGAAATGAAAGAATACAAAAAATAAATGGAAAGATATTCTGTGTTCATGAATTAGAATAACTTATACTATCAAAATGTCAGTATTACCCAAATTAATCTACAGAGTCAATGCAATCCCTAACAAAATTACAATAACATTGTTCACAGAAATAGGAATAAAATCTAAAATTCATATAAAACTACGAAGACCCGGAAGAGCCAATTCAGTCTTGAGCAAAAAGAACAAAGCTGAAGGCATCACATTGTCTGATTTCAAAATATAATACAAAGCTATAGTAATAAAAAAAACATGGTGCTGGCATAAAAACAGACACATATACCAATGGAACAGAGTAGAGAGCCCAGAAATAAATCTATGCATTATGTTCAACTGATTTTTGATGAAGATTCCAAAATCACTCCATAGGGAAGAGACAGTTACTTCAATAAATGATGTTTTGAAGCATGGATATCCACATGTGGAAGAATCTCACACTATATACAAAAAAACCAACTCAAGGTGAATTAAAAGCTTAAATGTAAGACCTGAAACAGTAATCACTTTCCTACCAAGTTCTTAACCACCAGCAGCTACTGCATATTATACCTTACTTCTAACAAGCCAGAGTAGCAATTCTAATATCAATTTTACATCAAGACACAGAGTAAGTGGTTTTGTTAAAAGAGTTTCCCTAGGGCAATCCCCATACATTCTATAATTATTCATATTTTTGTGAGAAAAACTTTTAAAAAGTATATTATGATCACACAGACTTTAAATGTTTTCATCACATACAGGCACATATGTTTACACACCCACATAGTCCAGTATAAAAAGATGACAACATCCTATTTTAAAGTATGCTATTAGAATGTATTTGCATTTACCCAAGTTTTCTCCCTTCATTTTGCACACATTACCAAATCAACACTTTGTAAAACCATTAAAATAATTTTGCTAAATAAAAATAAACACTTTATGAAACCATTAAAAAGTGTTATTAAGTGGAATGTTCTAGTCATTATAAATATACATTATGAAGAAATAGGTATTATGGACATTTTGTCTATAATTGACTGTTTTTACCTGGATTCTGCTGATCTGTTTTCTTCTCCTCTAGTATTACTCATGATTGCACTGCTATGTACCTTTTCTCTCCTGTTGAAAACTTATAAGCCCATTCTAAAATATCAGTTCATTTATTAAGCTTTTTCTAATTTCTTCCATAAGAAATTCATTCATCTGTTTCCTTAGTAATTACTTCATATTGTGCTTGAGGTTACTGATTTTCTAACTGACTCCCTCACTAGATTTTGATTTGCCTTGTAGGTAGGCACCATTTCTTTTTTATATCTTTAGAACCTAACATAGAGAGGTTAGAGAAGATTAAGTAAATGTTTTTACAACTCATTCAAATTAATACTTCAATATTAATGCAAATTCAAAAATACTAACATGCATACACACATTATATATGATCAAACTAAAATAAAACCTTTATTCCATCTTCTCCAGTTCTCCATAAGCAGCTTATGTCTGAATAGAAATATTTTCCTAGACTTCTAAAACCCTATGAGCTTTTTTTAAATACATAATAACAGACTATTATGTGAAGAGATTTTGATTCCAGTGATTTTATTCTTTCCTTATCTTAATGGAATATTCCTCAGAATTTTATTTTCCCTTTATCTATTAAGAAAATATTTTTTTAAGTTATATTAGCTCAACCTTACAACATAGATGTATGAAAGTGGTTTGTGAGGCTATTTTGAGGTGTTGCAAATTAAATGCATAATTTTAGATTGCTCAAACTAAAAGTTTCAAAATACTCTAAATCTAACACTAAGATATCATTATTCTAAATTCTAAATTTTACACCAGATTAGGTATTCTGGAGTAAATGAAGGCAAGATAACTTAATGTTCTACTAATGGCCACATAATAATATTTCTCTTCATTATAGAAAGTCCTTGTAGTTGAAAATTTGTTTCATTTGAGTTTTACTTTTATATATATTTTTTTATTTTTATTTTTACTTTCTGAGGCAAGGTCTCACTTCAGTTGCTCAGGCTGGAGTGTAATGGTGCAATCTCGGCTCACTGCAGCTTCAACCTCCTGGGCTCATGTGATTATCCTATATCACCCTCCTAAGTAGTTGGGACTATAGGCATCCGCCACCAGGCCCTGCTAATCGGATTTTTTTTTTTTTTTTTTGTATTTTTAGTAGAGATGGGGTTTTGCCTTGTTTTCCAGGTTGGTCTTGAACTCCGCCCACCTTGGCATATATATTTTTTTAATGAAGTATATTGTATATTGAGGAAATGGTTTGCTGATATTACACTACTAGATGTTCTTTGTAAACCAAGTTTGAGTCCCACAACTATTCTTTAATGTGGATGCCATATTACTGATGAGAAAACCGCTATCAGAAAGATTAAATAGCTGGATATCTATATCATAGGGTATCTTTAGTCTAAATTCTCTCAACATTTCTACTCACTTTATAAAATTTTTAATCAAAAAGAGTTTAAATATATGCTATTTTCACAACAAAAATAATTTAGTAAATGGAAATATCTAACATTCCATTTGTTATGGTTAATATCACTATAACAATTAGAAGCCAAAACCTACTATACAGTCGGCCCTCCAAATATGTGAGTTCCATATCCAAGGATTCAACCAACTATGGATCAAAAATATTAAAAAAAAATAAGAATAACAATATGAGAATAAAAGGTAATATTAGTAAAAAATACAGTATAACAACTATTTACATAGCATTTACAATGTATTAGGCTATAACTAATCTAGAGATGATGTAAAGTATACAGGAGGATATGGATAAGTATGCAAATACTATGCCATTTTATATCAAGGACTTGAGCCTTTGGAAATTTTGGTATCAACATGGGGCCTGGAACCAATGCTCCATGGACACTGAAGGACGACTGTACTATAAACTGAAACAATTAAATGTGGCATATCAGATGCTTCTAAGACAAGGCTGGGAAGACTAGAGCTGAAGTTATAATATTTTTAAAGATCACCATGATCTCGCTAACCAAATTCTGAAGACTATTAAACTAGTTTATGCAGACAGATACAATTATGCTGAGAGCAGAGATGTTGAAGTTAGACTATGTGGGCAAAAATTCTGCTCTTAATCCAGCTGTAACTCTTACTAGCTTGGCAATTTACTTAACCTTTCTCGGTTCCAGTTTGTGATGAAAAATAGGTGAGGATATATACAGTTTAGAACAGTACTTGACACATAGTGAACACTGTGTAAGAGCTGTTGACTATCATCATTTCCTTTTTCTTTAACTAGTTTGTCACTCATCCTCTCTTCCCCTTGCCTTTATCATACTGGATTTTATAGCACACTGTACTTCTCCTTTAAAGTATTTTTCAGAATTGTAGTCAGTAGATTCTGCAGTAGAGGGCAGGCTATTTTTCCCTATAACTGGTACAAATAGAAAATTGAAATATATTCAATAATCCCTGGTTTTATCTTTTGTCCACTGCTTTTTCTGTTTACATACAATTTTTTCCAGGAGGAGAGTTTTCAGTCTCCATTATTCACCACCATCTATATGCTGATCATATTCAAGTCTCTTTCTCTAGCAACAAGTTAATTTCAGAGCTTCAGGTGAAATACTCAATTTCCTGATGGATATATCCAGGATACACTCAATTTATCAAAAAACAATCTATCTGAAACATGCTCTAATTGTAGTTCATTTATGGGGTAATATCCACTCTTAGCATATAGTGTAAGACATGTAATGATCCTGTTCTCCCTCCTGGCCCTCTGCGCCTCATGCCGAATTGCTTGCCCATGGTGCTTTGGCATGACACATGCTAGTTTTTGCTCCTATTTTCTTATAATTCTCTTCTGATCTAACATAATCTGATCTTTCTGACTTGTAGTTTCAAACACAATTGGGCCATTGTCTTTTCCTGAAACCATCATTGGTCATTATTAGTATGTGCTTCTATTTTCCCACAATCTTTAAGTATTGCATATACACACAATATATATATACTGCTCATACAGTGTGTATGTATATGTATTATATACATATATACTCATACAGTGTGTATATGTATGTATGTATGTATGTATATACATATATGTGTATATGTATATACTCATACAGTGTGTATGTATATGTATATATACATACATATACATGTATATGTATATATATATACATGTATATGTATATATATATAGATATACATGTATATCTACTGCAGTATGTATGTGTGTGTATAACATACATACACACATACTGCAGTTGACAGATACACATACTGTATGAGCATTCTACTAAAGAAAGAAATTACAATATATCATATAGATTCAAGAACAAAACATGATTTATTCTCTTATAGAATCTAAATCATAGGATTAGTATTACAAAGTGTACCTGTTGAGGAAGGGATCAAGAAACTACCAGGCATCAATATAAACTGTGAGTCTACTTATCTATCAAACCTCAAAGAATCCAGAAGGAAAAGCTTAAATATAACATGGCACCAAGGAGGACCTGACAGATTGATTTTTTTATCTTTAGTAAAGGAGGTAGGCACAAAAAAGAAAGAAGAGTCCATGATTTTTCAGGCACAATGCCATCATCAATTCATTATTATTGCTCAATTAATGTGGTAGATCATTGGACTAGCAATCCTTCCTCAGTTAGTAAGAAGATGCGAAGCTAAGCAAGTGAAAATGGTAGAAGTTATTTGCTGTAATAAAAGAGGTGAAAACCCCACCTAACACACATAAGTAACCTATCGTTTTCAGTGCTGATGAAAAGCCCTCGCTAAAAATGCTGGTGCAAATAAAAATATTAAGAAAATCCCAGGCTTTTTGCAAAACCAGTTTATCATCCACTGCCAAGAATAACGAAGCAGTCATTGAAGCTCTTTACGTTGTGCTTCTTCTCTTCTCCTTTCAGGCACCTGGGAGGCTGGCACTACCCTGCACCCTTTAAAGCTGGGTATGGCTATATGACTTGTTTCATCCAATTAAATATCAGGGAAAGAGATATGTCTCTACTTTAAGTGAAATCTTTATAAGCCAGTACATGATTCCCCATAATCCTTCATTTTAAGAGATTATGGAAACATTTCAGTTTGGAGCTCCTACCAGCCTATGTCCTTGAGGGGCTATGATGTGCAGAGTCCCTGCTAAATGGCCTTTGCAGTAGCTAAAAGTTTTGGTATGTTGAGCTTCTGAAGTTACAGTTTGTACATCTTGATTTAATGTAAACACTGTCGATAATATGGTACCACATATGGTTCACCTCATGAATGCTTTTGATAATTTTTTAAAAAATATTGTTACTTCTAAAATAGTTTAGCTAGTTTTGGTGGGATTTATCAATCACCAGAATTGACATGATTTTACAAATCAATTTATATATTGTAGTGAGTCTCACTTATTTGTTGCACATTAGTTAATTCCACATATATCTGAAAAGTAGGCAGTTTTACTGTCAGTTGAATGGAAGAAATTTTTTCAGAGATAAAAAATATATTTGAAGACCTGTTTCCAATCTTTTGTAGATTCCTTAAATAAAATTAATTGCAATCATTAGTATAAGGAAAAAATATATACTTCCCTATTTTGTCTTTGAATTGTTGTGAGTATAGCACATGCAATAGTATAATGGAAGAAAATATTCAAAATAGATGAAAGAAAAATGAAGAATTATGTATATATGATACATTTTAATATGCTGATATTAGAGTTTCTATATATAACCAATTCATCTTGGTCTCTAAAAAATTCCTTTTTATCTTGCATAGAAATAGCTCAATTATATATTCTAAAAAACAATGTACAGCATTTCAAGTGTGTGTGATGCTTTCTCATGTTCTTTAATCCATAAGGAAGAATTAGCATGTAAATAGGTAATTAAGAAAAGGCATAAAAGGCTATGATTGAAACTAATATATTTAGAATAAGAATAAAAGTTCATTTTCCTATTTCTTGTAGCATAGAGAAATAACTAGGATAGAACATTTACATATCTGAGAAAGAAATCCTGAGGCTGTGAATTTGTAAGTTGTGTTTCCTTACAGCTTACAATTTCTCCTTTAAAACACAAGGAAAAAATTAAATGATTCCTTCAAAATCTCCATAAGACTGAACATATATTTGATGTGTAGCAAATGTCATTACATTGATAGGCAGATGCATGTGACTGGCTGTGCTCATTCACTCCATGTAGGACTTCCTTTCTTCCATACCAGTTTCACAGGACCTGTGATTCAAATCTGTCATTCAGCTGTATTTAAATTTACTACTTTTCATGGATCCTCAGATAACCAAAACCATTACTATTAAATATATTAAACACTATAAGACCAAAGATAATAGTATATTTGTGGTTTATTCAAGGAATATAAAATATTTTGCTGTGATTATAGAATCTATGTAAATTATGGGGAATGCCATAAGTAAGGCCAGAAAGGAAGCTTGGAGCCAAATGATAATGGACTTTGAATGTTGTGATGGCTGCACTGTTTAATGGTGAGTCAGTTATTTATAGTTTATATTATTTCATTTGTCTATTTATTTGCTTTACACCATAGAAGTGCTATGATGTTCTAGCACAGTGTGTAAAATAGACTACTTGGGTGTGGAGAAGCTGGAGTCAGTTTTTGGCTAAGCCCAAAACTAAAATAAACTATGGAGGAAAATAAGAGCAAGGGTTACACCAAAGAAATTCTCTTGAAGGAGGCATACAGGAATTCTGTGGAGTGACTGAAATGTTTCATATCTTGTAGGGATTTGCATCTGTTTGGTATCTTCAGGGATCACACAAGTGTATGCTTTTGTCAAAACACATGGCACAGTACTTTTAAGATGTGTTCATTTTACTGTGTATGATGCGGATTTTACCCCTAAAAATTTAAGACCTGAAAACAAATACTGAACTCTAGATAAAGATGTGCATGCTAATGTGTTTAGGGGTAAAATGACATCAAAATAAGATAGTTGATAGGTGGATGACATGGCGATAGATAGATATGTGATATGTAACAAATCACATAAAGAGGGCCAGGTGTGGCTCACACCTGCAATCCTAACACTTTGGAGGCTGAGGCAGGTGGATTGCCTGAGCTCAGCAGTTTGAGACCAGCCTGGGAAATATGGTGAAAATCCATCTCTACAAAAATACAAAAAATTAGCCAGGCATAGTGGTGCTTGCCTGTTGTTCCAGCTACTTGGGAGGCTGAGGCATGAGAATCACTTGGACCTGGGTGGCCTGGTGCCTCAGCGTGCAGTGAGCTGAGATTGGCCATTGCACTCCAGCCTGAGCAATAAAGTGAGTGAGACTGTCTCCAAAGAAAGAAAAAAGAAAAATTTAAATAGAGCACATGAAGAAATATGTTAACAATTGTAGAATCTAAGTGGTAGTTACCTTGGCTATTTATAGTGCAAGTATTTCAAATTTTCTGAAAGTCTGGACATTTTCATACTAAAATCTTGAGAAAAAATAATCCAGGTCAAATTGTGCAAAATATTATGCAAGTGGCAAAAAGGACCACACCCTCACCTCAAAATAATTAGAAAAAATCGTTCAAATAGACAGAAGTCTGAAAAAGGCTATATTTTTATAATAACAAGTCCCATTACAATCTTGGAATACTTTCTGATGATAAATATAGATTTGATGAAATATATATAGCTAATATAACACAATGAGAAACATGACAAAATTTGCTGTATAAGATATATACTTCATACAAAAATATTTGTAGTTAAGTTGAACTAAATATTCATCAATTTACACCCTTGATGGGGTGGAAATGGGGATAGGATATAGTGACTTCTGATTATTCTAGAACACTACTAACTCCTGTCAGAAACAAAAGGAAAAGAAAGAAAGATTCAGGGGACTTCAATGTAATCCTAGTTTCTGTGATAAAGGAATTCCTTTGGAATATTCTGTTTTTTCTTTATCCAGGTTGGGTAAATAGAATGCCTTTTAAAATGTCCCCATGCCTTACAAAATATATTTGATCAACTGGCTGGTTCATCAGAATATTCTTTTTTATTTTATGTATAGCATGATGTTTTTATACACATATACATAGTGAAATAATTACTACAGTCAAGGAAATTAGCATTTCCATCACTTTTATTGCATGTGTAGTCAAAGATCTAAAATCTACTCTCAGCATATTTCCAGTATGCAATACAATACTCTTAATTATACTCCTCATTCTGTACATTAGATTCTGCCATTTGTGATAACATGGATAAATCTAGAGTATGTTATACTAGGTGATAAAAGCCAGACAGAAAACAAAAAACACTGCATGATCTCACTTATGCATGGAACCAAACAATTTAAACATTAGATTATTCATATATATGTATATTTAAAATGTGTATATGTTACTGCCTTTATTAGAAGAATGCTCTTTGAAGACAAACCAGTTTCAAACATTTTGAAACTGGTGTTCTTTAGGGTTAATGCTAATTTTAGGCAAATATTATAGAGTAAATATGAAGTATGTTCTAACAGTGACTGTAATTCAGAAGGAATTCATTTGTTAAGTATTAGGACTACTGCAGGAATTATTAAAAGGTAATTATTTTTTTAAATGTTACATTCATAAAACAAGTCTTATCTTGTGCTGGGCTTATTTAGATGGAAACATTTACATTTTAAATTATCTGCATCATGCTGATCTTTGGAAAACCAATTAAGAGTATATCTGTTCCTAATATTAAACATGTGGAATGTGTATAAATTATACTACATTTCACACATTTTCTACTATATCTCTGCATTCCTAAAAAGTATTACTACCACTCTACCTCTACTTGCGCTTATTTGGAATGGATTCAGATATTTCAGGTAGAATTTCAAAAAGCATTAGCTTTGACCTTCCTCATTCTGGTCTCTGAAAAGCTGAAATATTTCATCTGGTAATTTTAAGCCGTTGATCCTCTTTCGAAAATCCCAAAAGAAACATATGGCAAAATTACATCGAACAAGCTTTCCACTTCATCACCTCATCAGAAATTGAAACAGAACATTAGGAATTCAGCCAAGAGTTGCCATTGAAAGGCCACACTTTCTGTATGCTGACTCAACTCCGGCATTAATTATGGGAGCGTATGATGGTTACTGATATATCTTTGGAACATCCAGAAATTGCTTGAGAAAATATAGTAAATTATCCTTGTCAAATTTAGAACAGGTATGGAAATCTTTTTGAAAGGGAAAATATAAGTGAATTAAGGAAAAACATCCTCTAATCAGACGCAGATTTAACTTTCAAGTGTGTAGTGCAGCTATACAGTTTTTAAAAAAGTAACGTATGATATTTGATGATTTTATTTCATTGGAACTTTAACAAATACATATTGCATTTATTTAAGAAATGTTTAATAGTCATAGTTCAGCTCTTTCAGCCTCAGTGGTTATCAATTATATTTGGTATGAGTTTTATGGGTTTGAATAATCTCCAGTAAAAATGAATGTAAATATGCACTTCAAATAATATTTTATTTAAATGTGATGTCTAATAAGAGGAAATTGGCAGTAGAAAGTTAGCTACAATTATTTCCTTATTACTGACAAGTTAAGGACAAGTGGGCTAAGGAGAGATAGAATGAATGTAGCCACAGCCACATAACCTGGTAATATTTGATGTAATTTCTAGATCTAAAAGTTCCTTTTGTTTAATACTTTCTATTTCTTTCTTCATTATTTTATTGTTTTCTTTATTTAAACATATTTATAATAACTTTTAAATTCTTTGTGAATTTTATCATATCTGTCAATTATGAATCTTCTTTTTTTTTTTTTTTAATTTTTTATTGGACTATAGGTTTTGGGGTACATGAGCAGAGCATGCAAGACAGTTGCGTAGGTACACACATGGCAGTGTGCTTTGCTTTTCTTCTCCCCTTCACCCACATTTGGCATTTCTCCCCAGGCTATCCCTCCCCACCTCCCCCTCCCACTGGCCCTCCCCTTTTCCCCCCAATAGACCCCAGTGTTTAGTACTCCCCTTTCTGTGTCCATGTGTTCTCATTTTTCATCACCCACCTATGAGTGAGAATATGCGGTGTTTCATTTTCTGTTCTTGTGTCAGTTTGCTGAGGATGATGTTCTCCAGATTCATCCATGTCCCTACAAACGACACGAACTCATCATTTCTGATTGCTGCATAATATTCCATAATTATGAATCTTCTTAACTAATTTTTTCCTAGTTATGAACCACATTTTCCTGCTACATCCATGTTTAGTAATTGTGGATAATGATGGAAATTATGAATATTAATGTTGTCAACTATCTAGATTTTGTTTTCTTTGAAAGACTACTGAATTTCCTTTTAGATATTTATGTACTTGTTCATCAGTATTTTCTTGTTGAGATGTTTTTCTAAGCTTTGTTAGGATGGGTCTAGGTTAGCTTTTATTCCAGGGCTAGGATACACTTCCTCCTATAAGGTGGCCTTTCTGGGGTCTCTACTGAACACTCAGAGTGATCAATAGTGATGTCCAAACTTCATGTAAACTTTGGAACTTGTTCAGTTTATAGCTTCTGATAGCTGTTCTCTGTCTGACCTCATGGAATCTCGCCTTATGCATATGACACGTATTCAGCCAAATATTCAAGATGACCCCAATTCTCATCTATAAGCCTCATTCAGTGCAGAACTTTCTCTGCTCTGGTACTCTATCTGACAAATTGCAACCATCTTAGCCTTCAAAACTTTTATCTCTGTCTCCTAAATCTGGAAAGTCCATTGTTCTCAGGTTGGGATCACCTTCCCTCTGCCAGAGTCCAGTTAACAGCCTCTGAAAAATTTAGGGCTATTTTAGGGCTCATCTCATTCCTTCCCTTCCTTTAGGGATCCTGAACTGTTCATTGTCCAAGTCTGAAAAGAGTATTTTCACATATGTTGTCTATTTTTCAAGTTGTTCCAGGTAGGGTATAATTTTACTATCAGTTATTCTGCCATGATCATAAGTGAAAGTCCTCTATCTGTGATTCTTAAAACTTCCTAGAGACTTCAGATGTGCATTCAGATTTGAGTGTCTATGTTCAAGTTGAAATTTACCAGCTTAGTAGTACATATCTGAATGAGTTCTATTGAATACACAATCATCTTATGCAAAATAGATTTGTCACGTATTCAAATTATCTATAACATTACATGAACATTGATCAACTTGAACCTCCACTATCCTTTGGTCCAATATGTCCTGCATTCTATTAATTTATTACTAAATGCACAGGTAATCTAGTTTCTATCCATCAGAGTATGTATCAATTTTTAGTAATAAATATTTGATTTTCATGCATCACTGAATAACCTGAAAATAATTGTTACATAAAATTTTGTTCTGATTTGATACCAGTGAAATTTGCCTTGGAAAATAGCATGAGAATCCACCTTCTAAACCAGTTGTCGACAACCTATTGCCCTAAAACCAAAACCAAATCAGATCCGTTGCTTGATTTTGTAAATAAAGGTTTTTTTTGAACAGAGCCACACTCTTCCATTTACGTATGATCTATGGCTGCTTTCATGCTACAATAGCAGAGTGAGTAGTGAGACAGAGACCATATGGTCCCCAAAGTCTGAAATGTTTATTACCTAGCTCTTTATAGAAAAAAAATTGCCAGACTCTGCTCTAAACTATTTGAGTACTGTTCTTGTTCAACAGATTGTCAGCTAATGCTACAAATATACTTTAACTCTTTACTATTTAGTATACAACAGCATAGTAAATATAGAGAGATATTATTGGCCCAGCTTCCCTTGTCTCCCTAAGTTTCAGGGAAGCATTCTAGAAGGGGCATACAAGTATGAAAGGAGATAACAAATAACAATAAAAACCCTCATTGAGTGTTAGGAGCAGTCATTCAACTTCTCTAAACTACATCCTCATCTGTGGTACACAGTAGTATTTATCAAATTAACCAGGAGCATTTGTACACATTTAAGAAAATGCAAATACATCATATTGTATTACATTATATTTATAAATGATGCATAAAATATGTCAAAACTGGGCAAAATACAACAAAGATGACACATATTAAGACGGCAATGACCAAAAGTAAAATGGTGATGTATAATACAATTATTACATCTACTGGCTGTAAGTCGGGCTTGACTTAGAGGTAAAAAAATTTCTAAAATTTGTTAATCCCCACAAAGTAATGACCAAGAATCAGATTTAAAAACTCTAAGCAAAGTCACAAACATAAGAATCACTAATTGCCTACAACATGCGTACTATATTATCAAAATATATTTTTCTCTTGTGCTTATGTTATCCTGGAAGAAACAGTGAACTACTGAAAGAACTAAAACTAACAAACTATACTCTAATTGAAATGAGTTTAAAATAAAACCCAATTCTGTAGAGCATTTAAAAATTTATAATAAATTTTGTTTTTTCTTCTTCATACAGATATTTTTAAAAAATCAATTTTGTATTTTCAGTAATATTAAAATGAAAACATATCTGATTGACAGCAAATTAAATCATGTAACAGGCTTTCCAATATCCTTGTCATAATGAGCCTAACAAAGTAATCAGGTCACTGCTACAAATCTAAAATTATAATTTATATTAAGAAACTGCAAATATATGTTCATCATATATTTGCATTTTAATACAGTTAATTACTATTATATTTCTTTTATTTCACTTGAGAGATTCAGTGTACCAGACACGGCACTATGCTTTGTAGGAATTGTCTTATAATGATTTACTACCCATTGTTGACATGTAGTTTATTGCAGGTCTTAGAGAAGTTGCTGTGGATATACTCAACTTGCTGATTGAAGGAATCTACTGTGTGCCTGGCAATGGGATTGGTGATGGAGATACATCATTAAGCAAGACATTTGTGTTGCCTAACCTCATGTAGCTTAGAGTCTATAGTTTTATTGATCTAAAGGCACTGGAGATGTCCATTCCCACCCTTTATGACACTTTCCAAAGGTCCTGTTAGTAAAGTAAGTGGAGTTGGTTATAGTGAGCTCTCCTCTCCTCTGCCATTATACTTTATTGTCAGTCACACCTTATTATCACTGGTTTTATGGTATTGAGAAATGAAAACTCGTCCTCTTTTTAAAAAATATTGAGACTCCTCTGATTCTGTAAAAGTGAAATTTGGCTGCCTTAATTATAAACTCTAAAGTGAAATATAGGAATGCACCAAAATACTCATTTTTTATAAAAACATGATGTATTTGGAAAAAGGAAAATAAGTTAACATTTATGTGATACTGACCTCTATCTTTCAGTGAAGTGATACAGGCATAACAGCAGTGAACTGATAAAATATCAATTTCCCAGTCCAAGTACGTTATTTCCCACAAATAGAAATCTTCATTACAAACCATTTCTGAAACTTTTCTACATTTAAATAAAGGGATGGTCTGCTTCCAAAAATCAGTGTTTCTCTGGGAAGCCTATAGCCTATCAAACACAGGACAATGGCAATGGGGGTTTCCCAATAAATAAATAAATACATTTTTACTTATACCATGGTTAAAAATATGTATATGACATATGAACTCTATTTTTTGAAAAATTTCTTTTAACATGGCATTTTCTATTATAATAATCCTACAAATATGTACAATTGTCCTTCTTTTTACATTAGGTTTATCTAACATTATAATTCAAAACAGTCTCAGAAAGAAAACAAGATTGGATTTAAATTAAAATTTCACAACTATTGCTACCTTAAACTGCAGGTGAGGTACTTGGGTACAATTTCTGCTAAAGGACTCACTAGTGACCTAGAAAACATTGACATAACCATTATTTTGATGATTTCCCCAGTTTTAGTAAAATAGGAGTTCCAGCATCTATCAGCTGTCTGTATAAGGATTTCTCTTGAAAGGCTTTCCACTGTATATTTTTCCAAGGTAAAGACATCTGAGAAAAAGGATGGTTGTCTGTAAATTTAAAAAAGTCAAATGCAGGCCAAGACTTTCATCCTGCTGTAATAGGTTCAAATGCAATTGTCTAGTCACATATGTAAATGATTGGAGTTTTTTTTTCCTCATAAAATAGAGTACAACATATTATCATTACAAAGAATCTAGCTTAAGGGGCTATATTTTCACCAGACATAAATAGAAAATTAAGTTACTTCCCAGTATTATATATTGCTTATTGCCTGATGAAAATATACAAATGTAATCAATAATGGAGCCAGGATTATATTTCCTGAAATGGAACAATGGGGAAAAAAATGGAGGTGTTGTGTTATCCTCAAAAGGTTTTATTCTGGTTCCTAAGAGTTTTAAGATAATTAAATGTGAAGCTAAATTCTTCAACATAATTTATAAAATGATAATCCACAAAAGTGTATATTCCTTAAACTGGCATGATTTTTCCACTCATCTAACATTGTCAGTCCAGTTTTACAATCCTTCTTCCACAATACCCATTGACAAAACAATTATTTAAATTGACTCTATCCAGTGGAATACTGTTTCTTCCTTTATTTTTCTTCATATTACCTGACTTTACTACCTGACTTTAGAGTCTAGAGTGATGATGTTTCAAATGTGATTCTCCATCACTTTAAACTGGTTTTAAAGATCTTTGTAAAGAATAATTCGATTATAACATTTTATTTCATGCTGTTTGACTTTTGCATATTTGGAAACTCATAAACAAGGTAAATTCACACATTTGATAAATAAACAACATGCTTTCAGGATAGGATATAATCAAAAATATGATTTCCCAGAAAACTTTCCCAACTATTTTTTATAAAATTAACAAATATTATGAATAAAATGATCACCCAAATGTAGAAATAAACAATTTATGTAAAGACTAAGATCCTTAAAAGAAATGCCAAATTTGTTCATCAGTGTTAAAATTGTTACTGAATATTACATTTTGATAAGTTCAAATGTCACTAACTTTTTAACCTTTAAAATGTATTACTTACATAACTTCAGGAAGAACTTAGGTTTTATATTTTAGCCCTATGTCTGTTATTGATTGAATTTAAACAAAGTTCAATACAGTGTTACAATGTAGTGCTCTATTTCTCATTATTCTGCCAAATAACCAAATAGAGAATTACTACATCTTGTATGTTGCTTATCTAAAGATCAGCATGTAAAAATTGTTTGTTCCTTCAAAGAACAGAGAGAGAATCTATTTGGATATAAACACAAAGACCAGTTACTTAAGATAAAATAGTGTTTGGGTTCAGGCGCGGTGGCTCACGCCTGTAATTCAACGCTTTGGGAGGCCGAGACTGATCACCTGAGGTTGGGAGTTCGAGACAAGCCTGACCAACACGAAGAAACCCTGGCTCTACTAAAAATACAAAAAGTTAGCCAGATGTGGTGGCACATGCCTGTAATTCCAACTACTCCAGAGGCTGGGCAGGAGAATCACTTGAAGCTGGGAGGCAAATGCTGTGGTGAGCTGAGATCGTGCCATTGCACTCAAGCCTGGGCAACACGAGAGAAACTCCATCTCAAAAAAAAAAATGTTTGGTTTTCTCTAGAATAAGTTTAGAAAAGAAATGTAGGCTTTATAAATCTGGTATACTACAACAACTCTTCAGAGAGAGAGTGAGAGAGAGAACATTCTTTGCATTTAAAATCTTATGGACAAATAAATCTTTTGGGAAATCTATGTATATTTACACTGCATATCAAAAAATGAAAGATCATTTATCACATATTTATAATATGCCACTGTTATCATAATGGAAATATTTTTGACACTTTTCATTAGTTGAATAAACTTCTTTATTTGGAAACCAAGGAACTCATAAAGGTAAAAAGATAATAAACAACATTTTACTTATTTTCATGTATTCTGCATGCTAACTCTTATTCATTCTAATATATTGAGTTGAGGAACCAGACAATAAAATGGATTCAATAAAATCAAACAGAAATTTTCTAAGATATATGATTAGAATAAATATGTTTGCAACCCAATCTCTACTATGTATATAAAATATACATATACTGTCCATTAAACATCATAATTAAAATCATGAGCCCCAGGCATTACAAGAATCAAAAGTAAGTATGGTTTCAGATTGGAGTGTTTTAAATACCGTCTAATTAAATGAAAATTTATACTCTTTGGGTGTTCATTCAATTCTCCAAATATTTATTTATTTAACCAACCAACCAACCAATATTTGAACATCTACTATGTGTCATGAGCAATAAAAGGTGCAAGGTAAACACTGATAGCTAAGAAACTGTGTGTCTCTCCATATGCTGAGTCAAACACGTCTCAATGTGATTATGGGTTCTACAAATGATAACAAATACAAAAGGGGAAAGTGGAAGCTCAACTCTTCTTGAAAGGTTGAGAATACCTTCATATAAATGCCACTGTGGACATGACTTCACCTTAAAACTGCATAGGTGTGTGCCAAGTAGAAAAATTCCTGGGAAACAAATGAAGTAGTATGAACACTGACATGGCTATGTGAAAGACAATGGCTTGAAACCTAAACATGAGTTTGGAGAGCTTGTCTAGGGTACAGATCATGGAGGAACCGTTCAAGGCAACAGGAGCCACAAATGGGTTTTAAGGTAGAGTACTATGAACAGACTCTTTTTTTTGAAGGACCAAGGTAGTGTGATTGTGACTGATGAATCCTAAGGATTTCAGTTTGGAGGCAGTGTGACAAGTTAGGAAACCATTAAAACATTCTAGGTAAAAGTGAATGAACAGCTAGAATCAGGCAACAGTGGTGGAACTGGTGAGAAGCACATATGTTTTAAAATGCTTAGGAGTATGAATAAAGGAAACTGTTCACTGACTGAATGTTAAAAGGAGGAATTGAGGATGCCTCTTAGATTTTTAATTTCCCAAACTACCACCTTGCTTAACTATCCTTGGTAAATTGGAATTGACTTTTTAAATGCTGGGTGAGTTCTTTGTACACAAACTCCTACCAAAATAATTACTGTTGTAGAATACAGTGCTATTTTTCCAAAATATTCTCATCCCAATCCCATAACTCCTTGGAATATATAACAATATGTTCTTTAAAAAGTTTTATAGATCATAGATCCCATTGTTGCTCTACCTCCATTTCTTCATGCCTCTTTATAAGAAGTTCTAGGGATTCGGAGCCTTCTCAAGGAAAAAGATAAAACCACATTAAGGTAGCACACACAAGCTTGATTTGGACGACACTTTGATAGGTTTTCACGTGGAGGAAGTCCCTCACAGCAAGAGACTCTGTAGAGGCTTCTGCGCAGAAGGGCCATCCTTCAGAAAGTGAGGAAAGCAAGGAAACTTCTAGGGAAAAGAGGGATCAGAGAGGGGGGTTACATGTCTAGGCACTGTCACGTAGTCACAAGATGAAGAGTCTCTGGGTTAGAGATCTTTAGAGAGCAATATCAGCTTGGAGTCTTTATAGCCCTAGGATTTATATCTTATCTATGGCTAGCAGATGCTGGGCATAGTTTCACTAGGTATAGAAAGCAGGAAAACTATAATTAGCTAAAAATTTGCTTTTTTGGTCTATGCTTAAAAACATTGAATGTACAAAACTTTGAGTTTGGTGCCCATGGGGTTTGAAAGAATAAGACTCAGTCTGCTTTTTTAAAAAGTAAAAGTAAATAAAGAAACTCTAGGGGCCTGTATACAGATGTCTATTTTTGTCTTATTTATGTAACAGACTAAATATATGCTAATAGTTTTTCTCTATAAGGTTACACTGTGTAGATATGTGGGTATTCTATCTGAGATTTTTCCACACTTGACTGCACACTTTCTATGATCCATATCCATATCCCTCAGAAATCTATCTGGACATTACAATTTATTAATTCACATATACATTCATTCAGCAGAAATATGCATATATATGTATATATATGCCAAGTACTTTTTTAGATGATGTCATAAGAGACTACAAAACTTAGTTCCTGCTTTCAGTGAATCCTGATGTTGACCAAAGTTTAACACAAAAACAAATACATTAAACAGCTAGATAGCCTCAAGTAATCCAAAGGTAAAACAGGGTCACTGGCAGGAATTGAAAGAATTGCCTAGCATGCTACTTTAGAGGTACGGTCAGAAATGGACTCTGAAAAGGTGCCACTTAAGGCTGATAGAAAAATGATAAAAAAGAGGCAAGAGATGCTACACTTTACGTGCTGAACTGATTCACTTATATGGTTTTTAGTGTTGGTGCACTACATGAATTCAGGGCCAGTTAGGGTAATAGAGCCATGGCTGTTGAAGGATGTGAATATGAAGGCAGTGATACTTCAGAAGAACAATCCAATGGATTCTAAGCCTAATGCCTTCATTGTCTTCAAGCCTGACTGCTTATGGTAAAGACTTATGGGAATGGTTTTCATGCACATGAGAAAAATGGATTCAGCCTCATGGCTGTGCCATAATTGCAGGTCTGTGCAATGTATATAAAGCAGCATATTGTTGACCTGATAGACCAGCCATTTTTTCCCATGGCTAGAGATGTACATGAAATAATTTTTAATTATGCTGATAGTCCTCTATATATAGTAGAAGGTGAACACAATGGAAGTGGTACACAAAGTATAAGTGATGCTTGGAATATCTAGTCAATGATTACTTAGGCACTTTCACTGCAATCAACCTGGGGTCCTAAATAACAGGACAATACTGAAAGGTAATAAAATGCTCGGGAAGGCATTCCTAGTAGCTTGAGAAAATTGGTATTCTTTAAGGCTGTAAGGAAAAGATGAAGTATCACTATACTCAAATGATACATTAGTTATTATTCTCAGGACTGGTGAGGTACATTACCTCAGGTATGTTGTGGTCATTGTCCAGCCAGGGCTGAACAATCTTACCAAAGAGGAAATGACTATGGGGATGATAAATCCAATGCATTTTAGCACAAGCAACTTTACTGTTAACAAGTTGGGAAGCAAAAGTACACAGTTACAACAAAAGGTATCATGCATTTTGAGCAGAAAAATTTTAGCCTGATGGTCTTAATGATCCTTTGGATTTCAGAGGAATACTTGAAACTGTACTTCATTGAACTGACAGACCACCCATTCTTCCCAGATCTGTATACAAACTCAGGACCAGGTTTAGCATTAGTTAGCATGTGTTATAGGATATGAACATACAAAGTGATACTTAGGAAGATCAAAGTAATAGATATAAAAACTGGCATTTCCATTGCCATCAAGCCAGGCTGCATTCAGTGGAGTGTTTAACAAGACAGATGTCAAGCATCTGAACAGAAGGAATTCAGATCCATAAGCATAACATTCATTCGGACTGTGAGGAACAATAAAAATAGCACCACAATGACATGATTTACTGTCTATCCTTCCCAGTGCTGGTGAAGCACATCCAGTAGAATTAACAAGTCAGATGTTAGAAATCTAAACAGAAGGGTGTCGGACTCATGGACATATCATTTTTATGACATGTGAGAAGAAACACAAATAGCACTATACTGACTTGATAGACTCAACATTCTTCCCATGGCTGGTGAAGTACACGTCTAGCAGGTGCTGAAGGAGGTGAACATGGGTAGATGATGCTTGGGAAGAACAACCCAATGGATTATAAATCATGCACATTCATTGCCATAAAACTGGGCTATGTCTAGCAGGGCATTATGGGTGAAGTCACTAAGTATTTTGAACAGAAGGGATACTGATTCATGTCCGTGACATTGCTTCAAAACTGTGATGAACATCTGAAGCAGCAGTATGATAACCTGGTAGGTTAGCCATTTTTCCTAGTCCTGATGTACTACATTAACTTAAAGTTCGTTGTATTCATTGTCCAACAGTTGCTGAAGAATGTCTAAAGAGCTAAAATAATGCTTCAAATTACCAATTCACAATTTTCCCAGAGCTAATTAAATGAACTCAAGGACTTTTGTGGCCATTGGCCAACAGGAATGAAAAGCAGTAAACACAGGACAAGTCATGTTTCAGAATAAAACATTTGGTATGTACTTCCTTGAGGCGGTCGCCAGGGCCCATGAAATGAATGAAATGTAGGGAGTACTGCAGCAGTGCAGAGATGGAGCAAATCTAGACATGTTTCTTTTGTACCTTCTCAGGTACAAAATGCCAACAATAACTGTTCTGTCAGCAAGAGAGACAGAGACTACAGATGACTATGGGTTAGATTCCCTAGTGGGAGGGCCCTGAATAGCTGGCGAGTGAGACTGATGCTAGTAGCCCTGGGAGCTACAAAGGAGTCTTGACAGGAATAGACACTGACTCTAGAGTGGGCTTTGCTTACCCAGTGGGCAATTCGAATGCTTAGAGTGCCATTAAAAAACAAAAAAACAGAACAAAAGATATTACATGGATTTGGACAGCTGACAGTCATTTCTTCAGGCCACAGAATATACTGCACATCTCATAATGTCCAACAATGTGCAGAGAGATTCCTCCTCAGTGTAATAGTTTGATAGAGTAATAGAATAGGGAGTTAAAACATTGGTTGTCTGAAACTGGGAGAGATGAAAGCATTCAGGGCTACCTTGTATGCCTTCATGAGTGTGTGCTGACACTCAATATGAGTGGGACTAAAGGATTGTCTTCACTAGATTTTCTCTGTTTTTCTGGTTCATCTGGGGAAGAGGAAGAGGGGAAGATGCTGCTATGACTATGCAATTCTTGCCAAGGGAGGAGTATACTGGTATAGCAAGTATAATTTTTTCTTTCTTCTCCAAATCACCTCAAAAAATTTTTTTTCTCCTCTACCTGATGCAGTGGTGCCAAGACAAGGGCTGCAATGACAAGTACTGGAATCTGGGATGATTTCTATCCAAGAAACTGGAAAAATGTTTTTAAACCTTATGGCCGAATTTCTAAGGGCCTAAGGGGGAGTGGATTGTGCCTTCATCCCCATCTAGCAAAACTGGGACTAAAAGTGAATGCAGCTATATTGCCTGGTGGTCAAAATAGCTCACCAGCTCTGCACCTACATAACTTTGTCCTATTCGAATAGGAATTAACTAAGGAGGAAGTACCTGCTAGGCTAGTATTGCTGCCTGCAATATAAACCAGCACACACAGTGGCAATTCTAGTGTTCCTTCCAAAGGTGAAAAAGTTTGAGAATTAATGGAGAGAAGGAGAAATAATAGCTGAGGATAAAAAAAGAATAAATTATTTATAAATTGGGAAAATCAAACATTACATTAACACCTTGAAAGAGGCTCAGAGCAAGAGACTGCATTGTCTCTTAGCTCAACTTTAACAGATGCCTGAACGGATGAAGCTGGTTGCCAACACCACTCCTGCTTTTGGAACCTGACAAGAGTGAAAGAAAGCTTGCAAACCTGAGTGGCCTCACCACGGGAGACAATAACACAAACTGATGGACTGGACTAAGTACTAGTGATTAAATGGGATTCTAGTAATATGACAGTCTCTTTTGAGTTGTATGCCCTTCTGATGTAATTTTCTGGGTTCAAAGACTGGTGATATTGGGAAATATGTTTTGGTGTTTGGCCCTGTTTCCTGACATAAGACTCCTAAAATCCTTGGAATCTCCAAAGTGCTGTCTTTTTGTATGCTAATGTTGACTGGTAGCTTCAGAATGGGGACAGTTACTGGAAAGACAAAGGCATGATTAGAGGGTTGGGATTTTCAGCCCCTCCCCTCCAACCTCTGGAAACTGAAGGCAAATTGATCATCAATGGCCAATGGTTTAATTAATCATGCCTACATAATGAAGCCTCCATAAAAACCCAAGAGGCAAGTTCCGAGAGCTTCCAGAGAGCTGAACATGTGGTTTCCTTGGGGGTGGTGTTCCCAGGAAGGGCATGGAAACTCACTCTGTGCCTCTTCCCCCATTCCAAGCCCTATGCATCTCTTCAGCTGTATCATTTGTAATATTCTTTACAGTAAACTGGTAAACACTTTTTTAAAAGGCCAGGCCCAGTGACTCACACCTGTAAAGCTAGCACTTTGGGAAGCCAAGGCAAGTTTGCTTGAGCCTCCGAGTTTGAGGCTTCAGTGAGCTATGATCATATCATTGCAACAGAGTGATCAAACATGAAAAAAAAAACATCAATTCAATCTGAGCCAGGCACCTTCATTGCCTTCAAGCTTGTCAGCTTAGGGTAGAAATTTAGAAGACAGGATGTCAAGTGCTTTGAGAAAAAAGGATTCAGCCTCAATAAAATTCCTACAGGACTATGATGAACTCTGAAGCAGCACTACATTGATGTGATACAACAGTCACTGTTCCAAAGCAGATGAAGGACAAAAACAAAAGACCAGTTCTAGTGACTGTTCAACAGACCATGTAGGGGATGACAAAAAGGTTAGTGGCACTTGGGATGAGTAATTCAATGGATTCTCTTTAAGGCCTTATCATATCCATCAAACTGGGAGGTATACAACAGGGGGTTACAAGAAATGTCACCAGGCACACTCAGCAGAAGTGATTCAGATACATGGGGAGAATGTGACTTTGGGACTTTGAGGAATACCAGAAGCAAACATAAATTGAAATAAAAGACTGTACAGTCTTCTGAGGAATAGTATATTACATGAATTCACAGCTGATTATAGTCTGTGTGAAACATCAATAAAAGGAATTGAATACAGGCCAAGTGAAGCTTAAGGAGAGCTACAGAGCAATGTAATCCAAGCAACATTATTGTCATTGGCCATACTCCAATCAGAAAAGTGTTACAGGAGAGTTCTTCAGGTGCTTTATGAGAGCTGATTCACCATAATGAATCCTGTGGTTTTTTTTAGCCTCTGAGAAAAAAACAGAAGAACCTTGATATGGTATAGAATGATGTTTGTCCCCTCCATATCTCATGTTGAAATGTGATCTCCAATGTTGGAGGTAAGGCCTGGTGGAAAGTGCCAGGATCATAGGGGTGGATCCCTTATGAATGTCTTGGTGCTGAAATGAGTGCGTTCTCACCCTATTAATTACCAAGAGATCTGGCTTTTATAAAGAGCCTGGCACTTCCTCTCTCTTGCTCCCTCTCCTGCCATGTGACATGCCTGTTCCCCATTGGTCCTCACCTAACGCAGATGCTGGTGCCACGCTTCCTGTACAGTCTACAGAATCATGAACCCAAATAAGCTTCTTAATTTTATAAATTACCCAGCCTTAGGTATTCCTCTCTAGCAGGGAAAAATAGACTATTGCAAAGCTCTACCATAACATGATACACAGCCATTATTCCAAAGACTAGTAAAGAACATTAGCTACCTAATGAATGTGGACATGGTCAAGCAGCAGGTGATGTATTTGGACACAGTGTTAGTAAAGCCTGGGGAGACTTTTTGAATGAATTCAAACCCAGGTAAATTCCTTTCAATTAAACGGCATTGCATCCAGTATAACACAATAGAGCAAGTATTCAGTGCTGAAAAGGATAGATTCACTGACATAACATCTTTAGAGACAGTAAGGGAAATCTGAAGTAGCCCTACTCTGAAATGAAACATTGCATAATTTTCCATGGACTAGTGAGTGACTGATAATTTAGGGCTAGATTCTAAGAACAGCAATTTAAATGCCTTAAATGTGAATGAAATGCAATCTGGCCTTAAAGAAGAGGTCATCCAGCTTCCTGACGACAACAATTGGCGTCTCATGAGCAAATAATATTTTCTCAAGCATATGAAAACCCTTAAATAAGCAATTCATTGACTCAAAAAGAATCCATTAACTACTACCTAGAAATAAAATAACTTTGGTGAAAAGTCTAGCATCAATTTAAATAGGTGAGCACATGAGAATAATGTTTTCATAAAAAATAATCTGCACAAAGACAATGGCATCTTCCTAATGCACACCTATGAAACTTCCACTTTTTGTTCGTTCTCGGCCTACAGAAAATACAGAAAAATGGTGAAAATCAGCTCAGAAAAGAGTGAAAATTGGGCTGAAAATCTGGCGTGAACACAGCTGAACTGTAAGCCAGAAAATGTAATAGACATGAGACTAAACTTACTGAACAGGTTTTACAAAAGAAATTCAAGCAACATATAAGAGGACAACCCAGAGGAGTTTGTAAAGTACTTTTAATACAATCAGCTCCAAGATTACTGCACTCACACCAAACAATTTCCAAGAAGGTCAACTGCAAAGATTCCACAGAAGGCATTCTGAGTGACTTCCAGCACACTGGGCAGGCAATGGGGAAACACCCCAGACATCATGAACCACCCTTACAAGCACAGTAGGATCCTCCTGTGCTTAACATGCTTTCTAATGCATGGTATACCCCTAAAACATCCAGTGTGCATTAAATACAAGCCACAGTTTTGTTCAAGACCTGACAGTAATTATAAAGAGTGACTGTGGTGCCTCACCCCTGAGGAACTAAAAACATTGTGTACACAGAGCAAGCTTCCAGTGTCAGGAACCAAGGAACCTTCCAGTGATCAACATGATGCCCTGGGAGGCAAGACAGTCCTGACATACAAGAAAAATAATTTGAACATACTGAAAACCCCAAATAGGAAGCTAGGCCTAGGACCCTCAGCATGGTGTGCTGATTGCCATCAAAACAAGCATAATACACAAGGGAAACCAACACAGGGGAGTTCAAAAGGCATTACCCAAAGGAGCAATCAGCCTCACAGATATGCCATTTTAATCTGGTCATAATGGAATGACCTTTTACTCCCCTATTGGAAATGGGGGAACAACCTGGTAAGTGAGAGTCACATCTTACACAACTTCCACCAGAATGACCATAAGCATTCCTGACAGGGTTGCACGCATGCCCAGAAATTGAGAACATTGCCTATCCAAAAGTTTCCAAAAGGAAAACAACAAAAAATAAGGCGCCCCAAGCAGCACCTGGTAAAAAGACAGACAATGGAGACCAATCGGAGAATTTACCATCCAACTTTTGAAACAGCGCAGGATCCTCCCGGGCTTACCATTCTTTTTTTTTTTTTTTTTTTTTTTTTTTGAGACGGAGTTTCGCTCTTGTTACCCAGGCTGGAGTGCAATGGCGCAATCTCGGCTCACCGCAACCTCTGCCTCCTGGGTTCAGGTAATTCTCCTGCCTCAGCCTCCTGAGTAGCTGGAATTACAGGCACGCACCACCATGCCCAGCTAATTTTTGTATCTTTAGTAGAGACGGGGTTTCACCATGTTGACCAGGATGGTCTCGATATCTTGACATCATGATCCACCCGCCTCGGCCTCCCAAAGTGCTGGGATTACAGGCTTGAGCCACCACACCCGGCCCGGGCTAACCATTCTGTAATGCACTTTATAGCCCCCAAAAGCAAATATGCATTGAAAAGAAGACACTGCTGGTCCCAAATCTGGACGATAATTGTCACAAGTGCCCCGGGGTGTGGCATTCCTGAGGAACTGAAGGCTGAGTGAACAGGGAGCAAGTTTCTAAAGCCAGACACAGAGCAACCTTTCAGTGACCGTTTTGAGACCCTGCAAGGGAAGAGGGTCTGCATAAAATCCATGCATGGCATGTTCCCTGAAGTTGAAAGAAGCATCATACAAGAGGGCAACCCAGAGTTTTTAAGCTTTCTTATACTACAATATTCAGCCCTGAGATGGCTGTACCCATTCTCCAGCCATTTTCAGGATCAGAAATCCCATGGTTTACAAAAAAGGCATTCCAGGTGACTGATGAACATCATGGGAGGGCAACAGCAACAGACCAGACAGGTTATCAACCACTGTTAGAAGCAGGGTACGATCCTCCTTCATTTAAAATGCTTTCTAGTGCAGTGGACGCTCCTAAGAAAGCATATGGTCATTGAACAGAAGCCACCTGTTATTCAGGACATTGAAAGCAATTGCAATGAGTGACTAGGGTAGATCACTCTTGACAAACCAGAGCTTGTGTGGACATAGAGCAAGTTTCAAAAAAAAGAATATGTGTTAGTATTTGTGGATATTACATTAAACAATTCACTTCAAGATTACATAGCACACGGTAAGCACACAGTAAGCACTTCTCTTTATGTTGCTATTCTCAATACTGATGATGTTTAGGCATTTTAATTTCATCACTGCATTTGGATGTCCACTTAAGCAAAGCTAAAACACAGTGATCATTTCTTTAAGCCTGTGGCCATGTGAACTTTCATGACATAATTGTTTCTTGATGAATATAAGTAATCTTTGATATTGAGAGTAGGTCATGTTTATTTCCTAATGGAACAAAATATAATGTTAATTTGATAACCTGTTTCCTGCGACTGCCACTATTTTCTTTTCATTGCTTCTATAAACAGTATATTTTAGCACCAACAATTAGGTGGCAGGTGACAGTAACATCAACCCTGTACAAATCTAAAGCAAATATAGAAGATAGTGTCATACAAAAAGTACATTAACTAACCTGCTTGCAGAACTGAATAATCAAGAGATATGATGTAAGGAGATTTCAAGACCAATTCTTACTGTTACTATATTATGTGAAATAAATTAATTTCAAGGCACCATAGTTGCTTCCCTGCTGTATGGAAAGGTAATCATTTTACTTAACAACCAGTATTCACTAAATCTGTGACCCCAAAAAAATGTATTTTCTGGGCCTTCCATAGCCCATTTAAATTTGTTCATTGTCTATACACTGTACTCCATGGATAAAATCCTAAATATATTCTACAACTTTTTCATTCACTTACAGAAAAAAATAATACCCTCTGGTCATTTTAGTGTCAAAAACATCCCTCATGTCACTGATTAAAACATCTAGTTGCTTAACAATAATAAAACCCAAATATTTATTTAAAAGTATAGCTTCTCTGTCTACTCTGCAATGCAGCAACTACATTCCTACATACGTACCTAGGAAAAATGAATGCATATTTTCACCAGGATTTATGTACCACAATATGCACAGATCCTTTATACAAAGTGGCCCCAAACAGGATATAATGTGAATTCCAAGCAACAATAGAATAGATAAATATTCATATGATGAGTATTCTATTCATGCAGTAGAATACTAGACATGAACAGCAAAATGTAAACTGAATCTACAAACAATGTCAAAAATACTACTCTCAGAAAAGCTGGACACAAAAGAGTCTGTAAGAGTCCAGTTTAAAAAGCTATTTTAGAAAAAGTTTCTTAGCAAAATACATATTTAACATATATAAGAGAACATTTCCAATGCCTTTGGGATTGCATATATACACATTCTCAATTATATCACCCTGCTTTCTCCCAGGAACACACACACACACACACACACATACACACGCCCCAAAAATTCAGTGATAACATTCTTTTATCTAGGTAATTTTATTTATATATTGTGAGTCTTTCCAAACATGATAGAAATAAATAGTACAAAACTAACAAATAGGAGGGTGGCTGGCAAAATGGCTGAATATGAACAGTTCTGGTCTGCAGCTCCCAGCAAGATCAATGCAGAAGGTGGGTGATTTCTGCATTTCCAACTGAGATACCCAGTTCAACCCACTGTGACTGGTTAAACAGTAGGAGCAGTCCATGAAGGGTGTGTCAAAGCAGGGTGGGGTGTTGCCTCACCTGGGAAGTGCAAGGAGTTGGGAAACTCACTCCCCTAGCTAAGGGAAGCCATGAGGAACTCAGCCATGAGGAATAGTGCACTCCAGCCCAGATACTACACTTTTCCCATGGTATTTGCAACCCGCAGACCAAGAGATTCCCTTGGTTGCCTATGCCAAATCAGGGCTCTGGATTTCAAGCACAAAATTGAGCAGCCATTTGGGCAGACAGAGAGCTAGCTGCAGGATTTTTTTTTTCATACCCCAGTGGCACCTGGAACACCAGCAAAACAGAACCATTCATTCTCCTGGAAAGGGGACTGAAGCCAGGGAGCCAAGTGGTCTAGCTCAGCAGATCCAACCCACACAAAGCCCAGCAAGCTAAGATCCACTGGCTTGAAATTCTCACTGCCAGCACAGCAGTCTGAAATCAGCCTGGGATGCTCGAGTTTGTTGAGGGGATGGGCATCCACCATTACTGAGGCTTGAGTAGGCAGTTTTCTGCTCACAGTATATAAACAAAGCTGCCAAGAAGTTTGAACTGGGTGGAGCCCACCCCAGCTCAGCAAAGCTGCTGTGGCCAGACTTACTCTCTAGATTCGTCTTCTCTGGGCAGGGTATCTCTGAAAGAAAGGCAGCAGCCCATCAAGGGCTTATAGAAAACACTCCCATCTCCCTGGGACAGAGCACCAGTAGGAAGGGTCTGCTGTGGGTACAGCTGCTCTGAAAAGAGTAGCAGATCTCCCAGCACAGTGCTTGAGCTCTGCTAAGGGACAGACTGCCTACTCAAGTGGGTCCCTGACCCCCTGAGCCTCCTGATTGGGAGATACCTCCAAGCAGGGGTCAACAGACACCTCATACAGGAGAACTCTGGCTGGCAGCTATCAGGTGCCCCTCTAGGATGAAGCTTCTAGAGGAAGGAACAGGCATCAATCTTTATTGTTCTGCAGCCTCTGCTGGTGATACCCAGGTCAAAATGGTCTGCAGTGGAACTCCAGCAAACTCCAGCAGACCTAGAGCAGAGGGGCCTGACTTTTAGAAGGAAAACTAACAAACAGAAAGCAATAGCATCAACATCAACAAAAAGGATATCCACACAGAAACCCCATCCGAAGGTCACCAACATCAAAGACCAAAGGTAGATAAATCTATGAAGATAAAGAAAAACCAGTACAAAAAGGCTGAGAATTCCAAAAACCAGAATGCCACTTCTCCTCCAAAGGATCGCAGCTCCTCGCCAGCAAAAGAACAAAACTGAATGGAGAATGAGTTTGACGAATTGACAGAAGTAGGCATCAGAAGGAGTATGCCTCCGAGCTACAGGAGTATGTTCTAACCCAATGCAAGGAAGCTAAGAACCTTGAAAAAGGTTACATGGATTGCTAACTAGAACAATTAGTTCAGAGAAGAACATAAATGACCTGATGTTGCTGAAAAACACAGCATGAGAACCTCATGAAACATACACAAGTATCAATAGCCAAATTGATCAAGTGTAAGAAAGAATATCAGAGATTGACGATCAACTTAATGAAATAAAGCATGAAGACAAGATTAGAGAAAAAAAGAATGAAAAGGAACAAACAAAGCTTCCAAGAATTATAGGACTATGCAAAAAGATCAAACCTACTTTTGATTGATGTAAATGAGAGTGACAGGGAGAATGGAACCAAGCTGGAAAACACTCTTCAAGATATCCAGGAGAACTCCCTCAATCTGGCAAGACAGGCCAACATTCAAATTCAGGAAATACAGAGAATACCACAAAGATACTCTTCAAGAAAAGCAACCCCAAGATACATAATTGTTAGATTCACCAAGGTTGAAGTGAAAGAAAAAAATGTTCAGTGCAGCCAGAGAGAAAGGTTGAGTTACCCACAAAGGGAAGCCCATCAGACTAACAGTGGACCTGTCAGCAGAAACTCTACAAGCCAGAGGAGAGAGGGGGCCAATATTCTATATTCTTAAATAAAAGAATTTTCAACTCAGAATTTCATACCCAGCCAAACTAAGCTTCATAAGCAAAGGAGAAATAAAATCCTTTACAGACCAGCAAATGCTGAGAGATTTTGTCACCACAAGGCCTGCCTTACAAGAGCTCCTGAAGAAAGAAATAAATATGGAAAGGAAAAACCAGTAACAGCCACTGCAAAAACATACCAAATTGTAAATGCCATCAATACTATGAAAAAACTACATCAACTAATGGTCAAAATAACCAGCTACCATCATAATTACAAGATCAAATTCACAATAACAATATTAATCTTAAGTGTAAATGGGCTAGATGCCCCCAATTAAAACACACAGACTGGCAAATCAGATAAAGAGTCAAGACCCATCAGTGTGCTGTATTCAGGAGACCCATCTCCCAAGCAAAAACACACATAAGCTTAAAATAAAGGGATGGAGGAAGATTTATCAAGCAAATGGAAAACAACAAAAGGGGGGGGAGGAGTTGCAATCCTAGTCTCTGATAAAACAGACTTTAAAACAACAAAGATCAAAAGAGACAAGGGCATTACATAACTGTAAAGAAATTAAGGCAACAAGAGGAGCTAACTATCCTAAATATGTATGCACCCAGTACAGGAGCACCCAGATACATAAAGCAAGTTCTCAGTGACCTACAGAGACTTAGCCTCCCTCACAATAATAGTGGGAGACTTTAACATCCCACTGTCAATAATAGACAGACCAACAAGTCAGAAAATTAACGAGGATATTCAGGACTTGAACTCAACTCTGGACCAAGCAGACCTAATAACATCTACAGAACTCTCCACCCCAAATCAACAGAATGTACATTTTTCTCATCACCACATTGCACTTATAATTGACAACAGAACTGGAAGTAAAACACTCCTCAGCAAATGAAACAGAACGTAAATCATAACAAACAGAATCTCAGTCTACAGTGCAATCAAATTAGGATTAAGAAATTCACTCAAAACCACACAACTACATGAAATCTGAACAACCTGCTCCTGAATGGCTGACTACTGGGTAAATAACAAAATAAAGGCCAAAATAAATAAGTTATTTGAAACCAATGAGAACAAAGACACAACATACCAGAATCTTTGGGACACAGCTAAAGCAGTGTTTAGAGGGGAATTTATAGCACTAAATGCCCACAAGAGAAAGCAGGAAAGATCTAAAATTGACACACTAACATCATAATTAAAAGAACTAGAGAAACGAGAAAAAAAATTCAAAAGCTAGCATAAAACAAGAAATAACTAAGATCAGAGCAGAACTTAAGGAGATAGAGACATGAAAAACTCTTCAAAAAAAATCAATGAATCCAGGAGCTGGTTTTTTACAAAGATAAACAAAACAGACCACTAGGCAGACTAATAAAGAAGAAAAGAGAGAAGAATCAAATAGATACAATAAAAAAATGATAAAGGGGATATCACCACTGATCCCACAGAAATACAAACTACCATCAGAGAATACTATAAATACTTCTATGCAAATAAACTAGAAAATCTAGAAGAAATGGATAAATTCCCAGACACATAACCCCCCCAAGACTAAACCAGAAAGAAGTCTAATCCCTGAATAGACCAATAATAAGTTCTGAAACTGAGGCAGAAATTAATAGCCTATCAATGAAAAAAAGCCCAGGACCAGATGGATTCACAGCCAAATTCTACCAGAGGTACGAAGAGGAGCTGGTACAATTTCTTTTGAAAGTATTCCAAACAACAGAAAAAGCGGGACTCCTCCCTAACTCATTTTATGAGGCCAGCATCATCCTGATACCAAAACCTGGCAGAGACTTAAAAAATAAATAAATAAAATTTCAGGCACATATCCCTGATGAACATTGATGCGAAAATTCTCAATAGTAGAAACCCTGTCTCTACTAAAAATACAAAAATGAGCTAGGTGAGGTGACATGTACCTGTAGTCCCAGCTACTCAGGAGGCTGTGGCAGGAAAATCACTTGACCTGGGAAGCAGTGGTTGCAGTGAGCTGAGATCACGCCACTGAACTCCAGGCTGGTGATGGAGCAAGATGCTGCCTCAATAAAAAAAAAAAAAAAGTCAGGACACAACAGATGCTGGAGAGGATGTGGAGAAACAGGAACACTTTCACTCTGTTGGTGGGAGAGAAATTAGTTCAATCATTGTGGAAGACAGTATGGCAATTCCTCCAGGATCTTGAACCAGAAATATCATTTGACCCAGCAATCCCATTACTGGGAGTATTTTAATAAAGAAATTATCTTCCCAAATCTGATTTTTATTTAAGTGGTGATATGTATTCTTTTTAAAAACTTACCTGTCCATAGAACAAACAGCTAGACATCAATAATGCCTAAAGTCCTTGGTTGTAATAAGGAACAAAAGATCATATAACTGTAAAGGGACTGGAACTGTGCCTGTTGCTGTTGTTTTTATGATTTTCCTAGTCTAGTTATGCTATTACAAGATCTGTTATTAATAGTATAAGTTATATATTTTTGTATTTTACTTTCAAGGTCAATATGTATTAGACTTGATGGAATAATAGAACTAGCTTAGAAAAAGACCTGTCTAGTTTAAATTCCATTTGAGCCACTCACAAGCAACATGACTTTGGGCAAGTTGCTAAATTGCACTAAGTCTCTGTGTCCAATCAATAAAATCAAAGTATTGATAACTACTTTTAAGGGGATTAAATATTATATACACACACACACATACATACATATATATGTATATACATATACATATATATCACATAGAAATGTGTTAGGCCCTTAGATTTTCAATTACAGGTAACTGAAACTATATTATTCAAATGTATAAATATATTCCATTTTTAACAGCAAAGGACATGTTCACACAGATATATAAAACAGAATACATTTTAATTTTTGAATTATAAAACCCAGGAGATTAAATAATTTATATATACTGATACAATAAAATCATACTCAATTATTAAAAATTTAGGTTTAGCAATATCTTTTATGACATGGAAATTTTTTAAATGGATCATTGACATAAAAAACTTACAATGTAAGGATTATAATAATGATTCTAATTTTTAAATTTTGTATGCTTTTAAACATATCTAGATATATGTTTGTGTGTGTGTATATATGATTGGAGGTATATATAGTTATATATGGATTTGTATATATACCCATATTGTTGAAAAAATATATATATATATATATAATTGATAGTGACAGGAGGCAGCCAGATGCTTAGGCAGATAGGGGTGTGTACCAGGTAAAACCCCTCCTCAAAGCTGAAGATAGTTTAAAGCCTGAGTTAAGCTGCAAGTTAAATCCTCGGACTGGATTCAGAACTTGTCTTCCTGTTTGATGTACTTTCCTCTGAGCCCCACCCTTCACCTATTTTATATATACCTGCCCTTTCCTAATTGGTTTTCTACACTGTCATGACCACCTTTGAGTAGTGTTTTCACTTTAACCTTTATTGCATACTCACAAATCAATCAGCATGGACACCCTAACCTGTGCATATAAAGACCCCAGACTCAGTTGGTAGAGGAGAGATGGCCCGACTTTCAGGAAGAGACAATGAGACTTCGGGGAAGACAACCTGCCCTTTCTGACCCCTCTCCAGCTCCCCTCTCTGCTGAGAGCTGTTTTCATAAATCAATAAAATTATCCACCTTTACCATCAAAAAACAACAACAACAACAACTAACAAATAACCAGATCCATGTAGTTATCCAAACAGAATGCAGCTGTATAAACATCACTCAGACAGAGAATGAAACACTGTCAGACTTCCAGAAGAATAAAGGACATAAATCCTTTTTGCGACCTCCCATCCTTATGATTTTCCTTTTTCTCATAATTAACCACTACCCTGACTTCTAACACTATAAACTGATTTTGCCTGTACTAAAGGAAAGGAATGAACAGAATAACATCAGGCCTGTAACTACTTTTTCCTCTAACTGGAATGCCAGGTGAGAGTAAATGACCTCCTTGTAAAAGTGCTAATGACATTGATGATAATTCCTTGTAAACAAGAACAGTCACTGTTTTACTGGAGCATAACTTGTCTGTCTAGGTTGTTCAAATAAACCTGGAAAGGCAGATTTCAGGAGTGGATCTGTGAGGATCCAGTTGGATACAATTCCCTGTGAAACAATTATTTAACCAGTGAATACTATATTTTAAAAACATTTAAAGTCTCTGGAAATTAATATAAGGGCATAGAAAATGAAGAAACAATATTCAATGAAATCTGAATCTTTGAAAGGACAGCAAGTGTCTGTGCTGTCTGAGCTATGATGTGCTCTTCTGCACTCTCCTCCCAGCTCTGTACTATAAAATCTCTACTGTAAAAGGTGTGGCTGAGAATATAATCCTTCCCTCTCTGCCCAGCATCTAATGCAGGGCTCCAATTTCACTGCAGAAAGACAGGCAGGCTGCCTAGAACTTTCATTCATCAGCTCCTCTACAAGTTCCCTGTTGAAGAAGCTCCATTTCAGGCAAGCACAGTCAAGATAACTGGAGTTTATATCCTTCACCCAGACCCCACTTTAGGACATCAGCTCTGCCTCAGGAGCAAGAGACTGCTGATCCTGGGCCCCCATCATTTTCTTCCCACTGTCTGGCTTTTTGGGCAGATGCTGTGTGATGGGGAAGGAAAATCAAGAAGAATAGGTGCTACCACTTTCCCCAACCAGTGCCCAGTCATAGACCAGAAACATCACTCTGGGAGATGTGGGTTTATATTCCCTGTCTGAGCTAAGATGTAGTAGTGGTAAAGTTTTGACTTAGCAAAAAGCAGGCTGTAAGGATTAGTATCTCATCAGCTCTGCCTGAGAATACTGATTTTATTTGGGATAGAACTTGGAGAGTTCATGCTTAAGGGCTTCAAAAACTGGCAATATTGGTGATGACTTATTAAGAAGGGGCTGGTGGCCTCATGGAAGTAGTAGCAACAAGGGAGATAGAAGAGTAGCCAGAAATTTAACAGAAAGAACCAGAAAAAGAGATGGCCCCTTTTGGGATCACACTTATCCCAGGGTGTTCAGAAGGTTATTTGCACGCATTCTACTCAGAAGCTATTAGTGTAGGATGTTGAGGAGAAAGTGCTCCCAAATCACAGGCAGATTCATTGGCAAAGGGCAGAGTATTAATGTCTCAAGGTACTAAGCATAATCTCTGACCAATCACCGGCTGAATAATAAGCTATGTTGACAATGGGTGACTCCTATGAAGCCAGGCTTAAAAATAAAATTGCTCAGTCTGTTCTTTCCAATGATAAAAGAAAACATAACACTTTCAACCTAGAACCATGAAAGCAGTCTAGAAGCCTTGTACAAACAAATCCAAAGTTAAATGTGGAACAGCTTTCTGCTTCAGGGGCTTAAGTGCATCCTTTGACCAATAAGTGTCTTGTGCTGACTAAGGCAGGACCCCTAGGAAGCCAGGCTAAAAGATAAAAATATGAAGAAAATCTGAGCAAGGATATCAGAAGCTGCACACTACAGTGGAAACAGATCTCAGAAAATTAGTCCAATCAAGTCACTAAACAAGAGGGAGGCTGTGTGGGGATCAGTATACAGATCTGCTACAATATATTATCTAATATGCCCAGTTTTTAACAACAAAACCATGAGACATGTAAAGAAACAGGAAAGTCACACACACACACACACACACACAGGATGAAAGGCAGGCAATAGAGACTGTCCTTGAGGGAAAGCACATGTTGATCTAGCAGAGAAAGACTTCAAAACAACTATTATAAATATGTTCAAGGAACTAGAAAACACGTTTAAAGAATGAGAGCAAGACTCATTAAACATCCCCACTTCCCACCCCAACCTCACTACCGTTCCCAGCCTCTAGTAACCATCCTTCACTTCTACTCTCTATCTCCATGAGTTTAATTATTTTAATTTTCAGCTCCCACAAATAAGTGAGAACATATGAAGTTTGCCTTTCTGTGTCTGGCTTATTTCACTTAAAGTAATGACCTCTGATAACCACGATCCATTGAATAGCAAATAAAAACAAATCTAGACTTAAATAGGGAAATACTTTAGTTAGAAAGAAAGCTTACTATAATAGGAAGAACACGCTGACTCAAAAATCTGTGATTGTCTCAAAATTCAACAGAAAATGGGTTTTCTTTTATAGGGTAAAGGAGAAAGCAAGAAGAGAAAAGCAGAAATTTTAGAACAGAACCTGGACAAACAAGAAGAAAATACCAGTTAGGTCTGACAAGAAAATGGTCTTGGTCTTGCTGTGGTCAGTTGATTCATTGGATAAGTTAATAAAGGAACATATTCCTCTTTTGTCTTTCTTCCTTTCTTTTTTTTTTTTTTTTTTGTGCTTGCTAGATTTGGAGGCAAGCAGAGTTCAGGGTATATTAGGAAAGAGAGAAGTTCAACTAGAGTTTGGTCAAGACAAAGCAGAGGACAAGTGTGAATAGTGGGTCAAGTATATTGATAAAGACCTAAAATATTTTTTAAAAATCAAATTGAAATTTTGGAGAATACTATGGTAAACAAATTTAAAAATTCACTACTGGGGACTCAAAAGTAGATGTGAGATAACAAAAGAAAGGATCTGCAAACTTAAGGATAAACCAATAGGAATTATATAAACTGAAGAACAGAAAGAAAAAAATGAATGAAGAAACATACACAGAACCTCATAAAAATGTGGGACACCATCAAGAATACCAACATACACAGAATTCCAAAAGGAAAGGCAAGAGAGAACAGGGCAGAAAATATATTCAAAAGAGTAATAGCTGAAAACTTCCCATATTTGATGAAAAACATTAACCTATACATACAAGAAGCTCAATTAATTCGAATAAGAATAAATTCAGGAAGAATCACATCAAAAGATATAGTCAAAAAGTTGAATGCCAGA
Source organism: Callithrix jacchus (assembly GCF_049354715.1). Taxonomy (NCBI): domain Eukaryota; kingdom Metazoa; phylum Chordata; class Mammalia; order Primates; family Cebidae; genus Callithrix; species Callithrix jacchus. The sequence goes on from NC_133524.1 coordinate 28,178,143, forward strand.
TTGGGCACAGTGGCTCATGCCTATAATCCCAACACTTTGGGAGACTAAAGGGGCAGATAAGACCAACCTGGATAACAAAGTGAAACCCTGTCTCTACAAAAAAATACAAAAATTAGTCAGGTGTGGTAGCTTGCACCTGTAGTCACAGCTCCTTGGGAGGCTGAAGTGAGAGGATCACTTAAGCCTGAGAGGCAGATGTTGCAGTGAGCCAAGATCATGCCACTTCACTCCAGCCTGGGCAATAGGGTGAGATCCTGTCTCAAAAAAAAAGTTGAATGTCAAAAATAAAGAGAAAATACTAAAAGCAGGAAGAAGAAAGAAGAGAATCATCATGTACAAGTGTACATCAATAAGACCAATAGCTGATTTTCCATGAGAAACACTGTCAGAATGTGGTTGGATAGCATATTCAAAGTGCTGGAAGGAAAACAAGAAAACAAAGTGACAAGCAAGATCTTTATATCCAGCAAAGCTATCTCAAAATGAAGAGAAAATTAAGACATCCTCAGATTAAAGAAAAAAAACTGAAATAATTTGTTGCTATGAATCCTGCAATATGAGAAACTGTAAAAGAAGTTCTTCAACATGAAAGCAGTGACAATAAATATCAATTAAAATCCATATGGCAAAAACAAAGATCTCCAGTAAAGGTAATCATGTAGGCAATATTAAATAAAGTATAATTACACATTGACATATCTTTCTGATAAAAACTCATTTAAAGAGCAATTGTATAAAGCAATATATATAATATATAACATATATATAAAATAAAACTATACACATTATATTATACAAATTATTGTATTTTCTGGCATATAACACATACAAATACAGTGTAGTTGAACAAAAAATGCAAAGGAGGGAGTTGAGAGTAAAGCTTGTTTGGAGTAATGAGATAAAACCAGATGATAACACAAAATCATAGGAAGAAATGGCACATAAATTTAATATAAAATAAAATAAACACTAGAAACATATTTGCATTTCCTTTCCACTATCTTCTTCAATAGATATATAATTACATGAAGAAATAATTATATCAATGTATTGTTTGGTATATAACATACACGGACATAATATGTATAAAAATAATAGCACATAAAAGTGGGTAGCAATGGAATTACATAGAAGTAAAGGTTCTGCACCTTACAGAGATTAATTTATTATACATATGATATTGATTATCATAAGTTAAGATTTATATTAGAAGAAAATAAGCCAAAAATATGACACAATTATTAGAAAAATTAAATTTATAAATTAATATATACTTAATACAAATAAAGTACTATGGGAGAAACAGAGGAACAAAATAGTCATGAGCCATTTAGAAAGAAACAAAAAACAAAATAGCAGATATAAAGACAACCATATTAAGAATATATGTAAATGAATTAAACAACCCAAGCAAAAGGGAAAGATTGTCAAACTATATTTTTTAAATGACCAATTCTATGCTGTCTATGGGAGATATGCATTAGTCTCAAAGATAAAATGTTTTAAAATAAAATAATGGAAAAGATACACTACATAGAAAGCAACCATAGGAGAGTCAGACTGGCTATATTTGTATCAATAAAAATAAACAAAGATAAAAATGTTACAAGATACATTCTAAAATGGTAAATCTCAAAGATTTAACAATTCATACAAACATAGCCTTAATGGCAGAGCCCAGAAAATATATCAAGCAAAAACTAATAGAAATGAGGGGAGAAATAGAATTTCAACACTGATAGTTGAAGACTTCAATACTTCTCTTTCAAAAATGGAAAGAAAAACTATGTACATAATCAAGAAGATATACAAGAATTGAAGAACACGAAAATCAACTAGACCTAGAAGACACTGATAAAACATTATGTCTAACAAACAATATTATATACATTATTTGCAAGTACACATGGAACATTTTCCAGGATAGATCATATATTAGCCTTAACACAAAACCAAACAGATTTTAAAAATATTTAATAAAGCAAAATACATTTTCTGACCACCAAAGATTTAAGTTAGAAAACAATAAAAGAAAATAAAGAAATGTACAAATACGTAGCAGTTAAACCACATTCAATGAAAGGACCAATGTGTCAAAGAATAAATCACATGCAAAATTTGAAAATCTTTAAAAAGAATGAAAACACAAACAAAACACAGCCAAAAAATTATGAGATGCAGTTCAATAAATAATTAGTGGGAAAATTATAGATGTAAACATCTATATCCAAAAAAATCTCAGATACTCTAACAACAAAATGAAAAAAATAAAAACAAATTAAAACTAACATAAGCAAAAGATAGAAATAATAAAGGTTGAAACAGAAATAAAACAATCTGGAAGCATAATCAAGAAAATCAATGGAAGCAAAGATTGATTCTTTTAAAGGATCAACAAAATTGATAAGCTCTTTGCTAGACTAACCATGAAAAAAAGAAAGATTACAATAACTAACATAGGGAATTAAACAGAGGATATCACTTCCAAATTTGCGCGGATGAAAAAATGCTTATAAGGGAATACTATAAACAATTGTATGCTAAATAGACAAATTCCTAGAATGGCATAAACTAATAAACTGACTCAAGAAATAGAAAATCTGAATAGACCTATATAACAAGATACTAAATTCATAATTTAAAAGTGTCCCAGAAGAGCCCAGATCCAAATGGTTTCACTGGAAAATTCTACAGAACATTTAAACAAGAATTAACAGCAATTCTTCATAAAATGTTCCAGAAAACTGAAGAGAAGGGAACATTTCTCGACTTAGTGTTGTATTGTAATACCAGTATTATCCTGATGTCAAAAGCAAGGTATCACAGGTACAGATCAATATTTCTTATGAATGTAGATGCAAAAGTTCTCAAGAATATACTAGCAAATTAAATTCAGCAACAGGTACAGATCAATATTTCTTATGAATGTAGGTACAAAAATCCTCAAGAATATACTAGCAAACTAAATTCAGCAACATATAAAAAGATTATACACTATGACTAAGTAGGATTATACCAGCAATGCAAGATATATTTACTGTCCCCAAATCACCCAACGTAATATACCATATTAAGAGAAGAGAAGACAAAAACCACATGATCATTTTTAAATATGCAGAAAAATCATGACAATATCTAACACACTTTCATGATAAGAAACAACAAACAACTAGGAATAAAAATGAAATTCTTCAACACAAAAGATATCAACAAAAAGCCTACAATTAACATTATACTTGATGAAAGACTGAATGCTTTCCACCTACTATCAAAAACAAGACAAAAATATGTCTACTCTAACCAATTCTGTTTAATATGCTTTAGCAAGAAATAGGTATGTAAGATGTACAAATTGGAAAGGAAGAAGTAAAATTATCTCTATTTGTAGATTTGATACTGTATATAGAAAATCCTAAGAAATCCACTAAAAAAATTATTAGAACTACTAATCAGTTTAATCAAAGTAGCAGGATACAAGAAAATATGCAAACTCATATTTCTAAAAGTGTTCATGAAAAGGACAAAATAAATAAAAAAATAATTTACAATGGCATCAGAAGATACTCATGATTTAGAAATACATTTTAAAAAACAAATGCACAATTTATAGATTGTAAATCACAAAATACTATAGAAAGAAATTATTAAAGATCTAAATAAATGGGAATGGAAAAATAACCATGCATATGGATTGGAAGAATTAATATTTTTGTGATAAGATACACACCAATAGGTAAAGAATATTATTTTCAACAAATGCTTGTGAGACAACTGGATATCTACAAGCAAAAGAAAGAAGTTCAATCCTTACCTTACATCACACAGAAAAATTAACGCAAGTGGATCACAGACCTAAATGTAAGGAGGAAAAAGCTCTCGGAAGAAAGCATAGAAATAAATCTTCATAACCTTCATAATTGCTTAACCTATTAGTTACTAGATATGACAGCAAAAGCACGAGCAATAAGATAGACTGATATAAGATTGATACATTGCAATTCATCAAAATTGAAAATGTCTGCTTCAGAAGACATCATAAAGAAAATGAAAAGACAACTGCCTGAATGGGACACAACATTTTTAAATAATCTATCTAATAAAGGACTTGCAAAGAGAAAATATAAAGAACTGTCTCAGTAATAAGTAGACAATCCAATGTTTTAAAAGTTGGCAAAGAATTCTAAGACATTTCTCTTAAGATATGCAAATGGTAATCACATAAAAAGATGTTCAACATCATTAGTTCTTAGAGACATGCATACCAAACCCAAAGTGGCATAATAATTCACACTCACAACGATCTGTTGATATTCACTCAGGGTAGCTAGCAAAATAGTAAAGATATATTAGGAAAAGTTATAGATTAGTCTCAAACCTTTTGGAAGGCCAAAAGCTTTTATTGGGATAGGCCAAAGGTAGCAGGTCCATTAAGTCAGGGATAAGATAGGAATGAGGCTTTCCAAGTCTGTTTACCCTACATCCCTTTGTCTCCACTCTCTTTACTCACGTGAATTTTGTGCTGGATGGTCCTCTCAGAGGGAGATCAAAGAGGAATTACCAGTTAATAGTGTTTACTCTGGGTCAGGAACCTAAAGCTTTTATCATTCATAAAACCACTCTTTTAACCATGTTAATTATCCACAAGTGTGTTGACTTAAAACCTCTGTTGTAAAATTCATACTGAATAAATGTAATGATGGAGTGGGAGTCTTGGTCAATTGGTTGCATTTCGCCCTCTGAAAGCAGCCAACGGCCATCCCTAGCCCATTTGTATCACTGTAATGGTCAGAATTCCACAGGTGGTGCTGACATCTCAAGAATCAGTATAACCAATAAGACAGATAGCAAGTGTTTATGAGGATGTGCAGAAACTGAAATCTTCATATATTGTTGGGAATGTAAAAAATGACAGTTACTTTGAAATACAGTCTGGCAATTCCTTAACATGAGACAGAGTTACCATATGATGCACAATTTCCAATCCTAGTTGTCTACTCAAGATAACCAAAAACATGTAATCACAAAATTATACCTCATTATTTATAGCACTAGTATTTATAATAGCAAAAATTGGAAACACCACAAATGTCCATAAACTGATGAAAGGAAAAAAAAAAATGTGGGCTTTCAAAAAAATACGCTATATTTGTCATTAAAAAACCTCAAGTACTGATGTATTCTGAAGTTTGGATGAACCTAAAAAATATTAGGTTGAAGTTTTTCCCTGGGCAAAACAGCATATACTTGTTTCTCCTTGTTCCTTCCTACTTGAGAGAACACTAAACCATGGATATAATGCAAGAGACAACTAAAAAGGAACTCTAAACAGAGGAGGGCAAACTTATATGTGGAAGGCAAACTGGAAGAACAAAGCAACAAGGCATCTTATGACCCCCACCGAACAAAAGAAAGGGATCTAGACCTTGATCTAGTATTTATCCTCTATTAACATAATAACATAATTTGACACACAACAATAATCTTGCCAAAGTAACTAGGGAAGCCAGGTAGAACCAGAAAGAGGGATGTTATTGAAAATACTGCTAACAATAAAGAGACAAAAAAATGTACTAGTCTTCCCAACTAGGCCCAACACCCTCCTCCAACCACTGCATGGGCAGGGAGCACTCAGAGATCATGAAACAACAACTCTGTAGAAGTTTTATCATATTCATTGATATATGGTATTAATTTGTGTGACGCACCATATTTTACTCATTCTTAGAGATGGTGATTTAATTTCTAGGTTGTGACCAGTTTGGGGTATTAGGACCTAGTGTTTCGATATGCCTTTTGGCACATGTTAATTTTTTTTTTTTTTTTTTTTTGAGATAGAGTAGAGTTTTACTCTGTCTCCCAGACTGGAGTGCAGTGGCACAGTCTTGGCTCATGGCAACCTCCGCTTCTCAGGCTTCAGCGATTCTTTTGCCTCAGCCTCCTGGGTAGCTGTGATTACAGGCTCGAGTCATCATGCCCAGCTAATTTTTTTTTTTTTTTTTTTTTTGTGGTTTTTTTCCTTCTTTTTTTTTTTTTTTTTTTAATTTTTTATTGGATTATAGGTTTTGGGGTACATGAGCAGAGCATGCAAGACAGTTGCGTAGGTACACACATGGCAGTGTGCTTTGCTTTTCTTCTCCCCTTCACCCACATTTGGCATTTCTCCCCAGGCTATCCCTCCCCACCGCCCCCTCCCACTGGCCCTCCCCTTTTCCCCCCAATAGACCCCAGTGTTTAGTACTCCCCTTTCTGTGTCCATGTGTTCTCATTTTTCATCACCCACCTATGAGTGAGAATATGCAGTGTTTCATTTTCTGTTCTTGTGTCAGTTTGCTGAGGATGATGTTTTCCAGATTCATCCATGTCCCTACAAACGACACGAACTCATCATTTCTGATTGCTGCATAATATTCCATGGTGTATATGTGCCACATTTTTCCAATCCAGTCTATTATCAATGGGCATTTGGGTTGATTCCAGGTCTTTGCTATTGTAAACAGTGCTGCAATGAACATTCGTGTACATGTGTCCTTATAGTAGAACGATTTATAGTCTTTTGGATATATACCCAGTAATGGGATTGCTGGGTCAAATGGAATTTCTATTTCTAAGGCCTTGAGGAATCGCCACACTGTCTTCCACAATGGTTGAACTAATTTACACTCCCACCAACAGTGTAAAAGTGTTCCTTTTTCTCCACATCCTCTCCAGCATCTGTTGTCTCCAGATTTTTTAATGATCGCCATTCTAACTGGCGTGAGATGGTATCTCAATGTGGTTTTGATTTGCATCTCTCTGATGACCAGTGACGATGAGCATTTTTTCATATGATTGTTGGCCTCATATATGTCTTCTTTCGTAAAGTATCTGTTCATATCCTTTGCCCACTTTTGAATGGGCTTGTTTGTTTTTTTCCTGTAAATCTGCTTGAGTTGTTTGTAAATTCTGGATATCAGCCCTTTGTCAGATGGGTAGACTGCGAAAATTTTTTCCCATTCTGTTGGTTGCCGATCCACTCTAGTGACTGTTTCTTTTGCCGTGCAGAAGCTGTGGAGTTTCATTAGGTCCCATTTGTCTATTTTGGCTTTTGTTGCCAATGCTCTTGGTGTTTTGTTCATGAAGTCCTTGCCTACTCCTATGTTCTGGATAGTTTTGCCTAGATTTCCTTCTAGGGTTTTTATGCTGCCAGGTCTTATGTTTAAGTCTTTAATCCATCTGGAGTTAATTTTAGTGTAAGGTGTCAGGAAGGGGTCCAGTTTCTGCTTTCTGCACATGGCTAGCCAGTTTTCCCAACACCATTTGTTAAACATGGAATCCTTGCCCCATTGCTTGTTTTTGTCAGGTTTATCAAAGATTGTATAGTTGTATGTATGTTGTGTTGCCTCCGGTGCCTCTGTTTTGTTCCATTGGTCTATATCTCTGTTTTGGTACCAGTACCATGCTGTTTTGATTACTGTAGCCTTGTAGTATAGTTTGAAATCCGGTAGTGTATGCCCCCCGCTGTGTTCTTTTTGCTTAGAATTGACTTGGCTATGCGGGCTCTCTTTTGGTTCCATATGAAGTTCATGGTGGTTTTTTCCAGTTCTGTGAAGAAAGTCAATGGTAGCTTGATGGGGATAGCGTTGATTCTGTAAATTACTTTGGGCAGTATAGCCATTTTCACGATATTAATTCTTCCTAACCATGAACAGGGAATGTTTCTCCATCTCTTTGTGTCCTCTCTGATTTCGTTGAGCAGTGGTTTGTAGTTCTCCTTGAAGAGGTCCCTTACGTTTCTTGTGAGTTGTATTCCAAGGTATTTTATTCTTTTTGTAGCAATTGTGAATGGCAGTTCGCTCTTGATTTGGCTTTCTTTAAGTCTGTTATTGGTGTAGACGAATGCTTGTGATTTTTGCACATTGATTTTATATCCTGAGACTTTGCTGAAGTTGCTTATCAGTTTCAGGAGTTTTTTGGCTGAGGCAATGGGGTCTTCTAGGTATACTATCATGTCGTCTGCAAATAGAGACAATTTGGCTTCCACCTTTCCTATTTGAATACCCTTTATTTCTTTTTCTTGCCTGATTGCTCTGGCTAGAACTTCCAGTACTATATTGAATAGGAGTGGTGAGAGAGGGCATCCTTGTCTAGTACCAGATTTCAAAGGGAATGCTTCCAGTTTTTGCCCATTCAGTATGATATTGGCTGTTGGTTTGTCATAAATAGCTTTTATTACTTTGAGATACGTTCCATCGATGCCGAGTTTATTGAGGGTTTTTAGCATAAAGGGCTGTTGAATTTTGTCAAATGCCTTCTCTGCGTCAATTGAGATAATCATGTGGTTTTTGTTTTTGGTTCTGTTTATGTGGTGAATTACGTTGATAGACTTGCGTATGTTGAACCAGCCTTGCATCCCTGGGATGAATCCTACTTGATCATGATGAATAAGTTTTTTGATTTGCTGTTGCAATCGGCTTGCCAATATTTTATTGAAGATTTTTGCATCTATGTTCATCATGGATATTGGCCTGAAGTTTTCTTTTCTCGTTGGGTCTCTACCGGGTTTTGGTATCAGGATGATGTTGGTCTCATAAAATGATTTGGGAAGGATTCCCTCTTTTTGGATTGTTTGAAATAGTTTTAGAAGGAATGGTACCAGCTCCTCCTTGTGTGTCTGGTAGAATTCGGCTGTGAACCCGTCTGGACCTGGGCTTTTTTTGTGAGGTAGGCTCTTAATTGCTGCCTCAACTTCAGACCTTGTTATTGGTCTATTCATAGTTTCAGCTTCCTCCTGGTTTAGGCTTGGGAGGACACAGGAGTCCAGGAATTTATCCATTTCTTCCAGGTTTACTAGTTTATGTGCATAGAGTTGTTTGTAATATTCTCTCATGATGGTTTGAATTTCTGTGGAATCTGTGGTGATTTCCCCGTTATCATTTTTTATTGCATCTATTTGGTTGTTCTCTCTTTTATTTTTAATCAATCTGGCTAGTGGTCTGTCTATTTTGTTGATCTTTTCAAAAAACCAGCTCTTGGATTTATTGATTTTTTGAAGGGTTTTTCGTGTCTCAATCTCCTTCAGCTCAGCTCTGATCTTAGTAATTTCTTGTCTTCTGCTGGGTTTTGAGTGTTTTTGATCTTGCTCCTCTAGCTCTTTCAATTTTGACGATAGGGTGTCAATTTTGGATCTCTCCATTCTCCTCATATGGGCACTTATTGCTATATACTTTCCTCTAGAGACTGCTTTAAATGTGTCCCAGAGGTTCTGGCACGTTGTGTCTTCGTTCTCATTGGTTTCGAAGAACTTCTTTATTTCTGCCTTCATTTCGTTGTTTACCCAGTCAACATTCAAGAGCCAGTTGTTCAGTTTCCATGAAGCTGTGCGGTTCTGGGTCGGTTTCTGAATTCTGAGTTCTAACTTGATTGCACTATGGTCTGAGAGGCTGTTTGTTATGATTTCAGTTGTTTTGCATTTGTTGAGCAGTGCTTTACTTCCAATTATGTGGTCAATTTTAGAGTAGGTGTGATGTGGTGCTGAGAAGAATGTGTATTCTGTGGATTTGGGGTGGAGAGTTCTGTAAATGTCCACCAGGTTTGCTTGCTCCAGGTCTGAGTTCAAGCCCTGGGTATCCTTATTGATTTTCTGTCTGGTTGATCTGTCTAGTATTGACAGTGGAGTGTTAAAGTCTCCCACTATTATTGTGTGGGAGTCTAAGTCCTTCTGTAAGTCATTAAGAACTTGCCTTATGTATCTGGGTGCTCCTGTGTTGGGTCCATATATGTTTAGGATCGTTAGCTCTTCTTGTTGTATCGATCCTTTTACCATTATGTAATGGCCTTCTTTGTCTCTTTTGATCTTTGTTGCTTTAAAGTCTATTTTATCAGAGATGAGAATTGCAACTCCTGCTTTTTTTTGCTTTCCATTAGCTTGGTAAATCTTCCTCCATCCCTTTATTTTGAGCCTTTGTGTATCCTTGCATGTGAGATGGGTTTCCTGGATACAGCACACTGATGGGTTTTGGATTTTTATCCAATTTGCCAGTCTGTGTCTTTTGATTGGTGCATTTAGTCCATTTACATTTAGGGTTAATATTGTTATGTGTGAATTGGATACTGCCATTTTGATGCTAAGTGGCTGTTTTGCCTGTTAGTTGTTGTAGATTCTTCATTATGTTGAAGCTCTTTAGCATTCAGTGTGATTTTGGAATGGCTGGTACTGATTGATCCTTTCTATGTGTAGTGCCTCTTTTAGGAGCTCTTGTAAAGCAGGCCTGGTGGTGACAAAATCTCTGAGTACTTGCTTGTTCGCAAAGGATTTTATTCTTCCTTCACTTCTGAAGCTCAGTTTGGCTGGATATGAAATTCTGGGTTGAAAGTTCTTTTCTTTAAGAATGTTGAATATTGGCCCCCACTCTCTTCTGGCTTGTAGTGTTTCTGCCGAGAGATCTGCTGTGAGTCTGATGGGCTTCCCTTTGTGGGTGACCCGACCTTTCTCTCTGGCTGCCCTTAGTATTCTCTCCTTTATTTCAACCCTGTTGAATCTGACGATTATGTGCCTTGGGGTTGCTCTTCTTGCGGAATATCTTTGTGGTGTTCTCTGTATTTCCTGCAATTGAGTGTTGGCTTGTCTTGCTAGGTGGGGGAAATTTTCCTGGATGATGTCCTGAAGAGTATTTTCCAGCTGGGATTCATTCTCTTCGTCCCCTTCTGGTACACCTATCAAACGTAGGTTAGGTCTTTTCACATAGTCCCACATTTCTTGGAGACTTTGTTCATTCCTTTTTGCGCTTTTTTCTCTGATCTTGGTTTCTCGTTTTATTTCATTGAGTTGGTCTTCGACTTCAGATATTCTTTCTTCTGCTTGGTCAATTCGGCTATTGAAACTTGCGTTTGCTTCGCGAAGTTCTCGTATTGTGTTTTTCAGCTCCTTTAATTCATTCATATTCCTCTCTAAGGTATCCATTCTTGTTATCATTTCCTCGAATCTTTTTTCAAATCTTTTTTCAAGGTTCTTAGTTTCTTTGCATTGATTTAATACATGATCTTTTAGCTCACAAAAGTTTCTCATTATCCATCTTCTGAAGTCTAATTCCGTCATTTCGTCACATTCTTTCTCCGTCCAGCTTTGTTCCCTTGCTGGTGAGGAGTTTTGGTCCTTTCTAGGAGGCGATGTGTTCTGGTTTCGGGTGTTTTCCTCCTTTTTGCGCTGGTTTCTTCCCATCTTTGTGGATTTGTCCGCTGGTCGTCTGCGTAGTTGCTGACTTTTTGTTTGGGTCTCTGAGTGGACACCCAGAATGTTGATGATGAAGTATTTCTGTTGCTTGGTTTTCCTTCTACCAGTCTAGCCCCTTCGCTGTACGACTGTTGAGGTCCGCTCCAGACCCTGCTTGTCTGGGGTGCACCTCTAGTAGCCGTGGCACAGCGAGGGATGCTACCAGTTTCTTTTTCTGCTCTCTTTGTCCCAGGATGATGCCTGCCTAATGACAGTCTTTTGGATATAGAGGGGTCAGGGAGCTGCTTGAGGAGACAGTTTGTACTTCATAGGGGTTTAATTGCTGAGCTGTGCACTCTGTTGTTCATTCAGGGCTGTTAGGCTGCTATGTTTGATTCTGCTGCAACACAGCTCATTATACAACCCTTTTTTTTTTCTCAAATGCTCTGTGTTGAGGGGTTTGGGCTTTATTTTTGGATGTCCGATCAGGTGTCCTGCCCAGCTCGAAGGCAGACTAGCCACTGTTTGGCTGCCGAGGCTCCGCCCTGCTGTTGTGTGATTCGCGCTGTTCCTGCCGGCTCTGCTGTGGTCTCCGCCACGCCCTGCGGCGGAGTCTCTTCGTTGTAGCGTGTTGCCTCAGCAACGGCAGGCTGCGTCAGCAGTGGGCGTGTATCTTAGTAGGGACGGGTTGCCTCGGCACCGGCTGGCTGCGTCAGCAGTGGGCGTGTATCTCAGTTGGGGCGGGTTGCCTCGGTAACGGCTGGCTGCGTCAGCAGTGGGCGTGTATCTCAGTTGGGGCAGGTTGCCTCCGTAGTGGTGGACGCCGCTCCCCCACAGAGCGTCTCGGACCGTCTGCCCGGGATAGTTTGAAATCGCGGTTTTGTTCGTCCCACTGGGTATCCCAAGCGATCTGTCCCTGCAATCCCCTGGGCTGGGCTACTGTGCAAGTCTCGTTCAGTCTCAAGTCCAGCCCTCTCAAGTCTCAGGCTGCCGGTTCAACGAGGCACCCGGACAAGCACGCTCTGTGGGGATTGCTGGGTAGGGCCGGCCGCCACCGCCCCGGCTGCCGGCTTCGCCAAGCAGACCTACTGCCTGGCATCCCGTGTCTTTTTATACTTGGGAGTTTCCCCGTTCTGTGGGCAACAAAGATCAGTCTGAAAATGCAGCACTGACTCACCGTTTGCGGATTCAACGCGGGCTCCAATCCTGGGTTGTTCTCACAGCGCCATCTTGAGTCCCCTCCGCCCAGCTAATTTTTGTATTTTTAGTAGACACGGGGTTTCACCATGTTGGCCAGGCTGGTCTTGAACTCCTGACCTTAGGTGATCTGCCTGACTCGGCCTCCCAAAGTGCTAGGATTACAGGTATGTGCCACCATGCCCAGTCTGGTACATGTTAATTTTTAGTATGATTATATGTCAGAGTAAAATTACTGTGTCATGTTGTATGGGTATATTCAGTTTCATAAAACCTGCCCAAACTTTGCCAGAGTCCTGACTCCAATTTGTCCTCCCACAAGCAATGCATGAGAGTTTCTCACAGACATAAGGTATTGTCAGGGTTATAACCTCGTGTCTTCTCAGGCCCGATGGGTGGGGAAAATTCTCCTGTGGCAGGGAGCTTGAGACCAGGCAGAGCATGGAGGTATTACTGAGCTGATGAGACAGATAGTAATTTGGGGGCCGCTAATGCAGCTGTGATTTACACGATAGGGCAGTGAAAATGGGGGAGCTATGTACAGAACAAGGACAGAAGTCAGTATGGCAGTTCAAAATAGGCCCTTGTTAAAGGGCTAGGCTGTATATGTACACAAGACTCATCAAGGCCCAGCAGAAAGTGAATGTGAAGTTTAATGAAGAACAATAATACCAGAGGTCTCACAGTGTTCAAAGACTCTGGGGTTCTGGTCTAGCCAGAGTACTGCAACCCATAGTTACCTTTGAGACAATGTTCAATCATCAAACATATTTTAGTCTTAGACCAATATGTTTATATTGATAAAGAGAAAGAGAAATGGATCAGAAAGATACATGATTTGTAGAAAGGTGTCCCCAAATTCTCAAATTTTCAGAAATATGTCAAATTACAAAGGTAAGATTAGTGGAACCAAATCTGGTTAAATAAAAACAGATATGCACATGGGTATATAATATTTAAGCAGCTAAGGGCCAAATAATAAATAAGTTACAAGTACCAGAGAAATAAAGATTAACTGTCTACCTGGGAATAATGATTTAAACAATGGCTGTCTTCTCAAGAGCATCCATGGAGACATGGAGAAAATGGGGCAGCATCTTTCAAGACTGAAAGAAAATAAAATTTTCAGTTCAGAATACCATGTCTAGAAAAATTATCCTTCCAAACTCAACATGAAATAAGACACATCCACACAATCAACCCTGAGACGATCTGTTCTGGATAACCTGTAATGCAAGGAATACTACAGCAATGTCTTCAGACTGAAGGGAAATAACCTTTCATGGAACTTAAAAACTACAGAGAGGCACCAAGCACACTAGAAAAGAAAATTACGTAGATAAATATAAGTCAATTTTTCTACTGATTTTGAAAAATAACTCAATGTATAAAACAAAACTGATAATATTGTATAGGTGAAATATGTGAAAACAAGACCACAAAGGAAAGAGGATGAAAAGGAAATAGAGTGTTGTGAAGTTAACATTTATGTGGAGTGGTACTAACATAGTTCCAAGTAGAATACGATAGGATAAAGATTCATATGCCAATCCCCAAAGCAACAATTCAACACAGTATAGGTAGTAATCTGGTTATTATGGCAGTATCATGAATTCTCCCAAACTTACATTTTATAACATACTCATTATTTACTGTTTTTGTTTCCAAATAGGCTATATCTCAATAAAAGTACTGTCACCATATGGCTCATACTTGGAACATGTTAGATGCTGAAGAAAAGTATATTAAACTTATGGATATTTAACTTGAAATAAATTAAGTATAATGATAAAAAAGATGCACTCCTTGGGAAGATCATTTGCCTTAACAGAAATTGTTTACCTTAAGCACATATAGATTGAATAAATTTTCTATAAAACAAAAATCTACACAGTCAGAAGTATTTTGATAACTAGTATTTGTAAAGATAAACACTTCTACTGAAGAAGCACAAGCCTATTTCAGCCCAACCACCCTACTGAGAAAAACTAGGAAATCTGGAAGATATTAAAGATATTATTAGAAGGCACCATAAACCAAAGGAAGAAAGCAGACAGACTCTCAGGAGACAAGCTTGTGTAATGAGAACCATTCAAATTTCCTACTGCTTCTCGCTTGAAGGCTTTTGCTGATTTTAAGGATGTGATTGAGGATCCAAGATGCAAAGCAGAATGTTGTAGCTGAGCAGCTAAGCAGCTGTGAAGGCCGTTCAGCAGTTTCATCCAACTGGGAGTATACAGATCAGACCTAAGAGTGCACAAAGGAAATAAGCCAGGGAAAACAAACCAGAGGTTCATTTGGCATACCTAAGAAATTACATCTTGATATTGATATAAACCTAAAATAGAAAACTCCACACAGAACCTGAGACCAGTTTCCAAAGAACTCAATCACTGATTGTGATGAGATGAACTGTCTCAACCCTAAATGCCTCTCAAATGCAAAAGCAAATGCTCATTAGAGAAAGATATAATACCTCAGAAATTTCAATTACCTTTATATGACTTCATACAGAAAAGCCAGGCTGCAATCAAAAGTAGCCACAAAAGCAGAAAGCAAATTGGAAGAAAAATACTTAGTATCAGGCTTGGGATCCATTTTCTCCATTTACTGAGGATGCCTCAGACAAAAAGAACTAGGCCCTGATTTTACACCCATGCAATTTGGAATAACAATAAGATACCACTAAATGCCTATTATATGAACAACAGCAAAAAGTACAGACCATAAAAAGTTCTGGCAAGGTTATAAAGCAAATGTAACTCTCCTACAGTATAATCACTGCAGAACACATTGACATATTCTAAAATAACTGAAAGGCAGAAATATCATGTAATCCAGTCATTTTGTTCCCTGAAATTTTTCCAAGAAAAAATGACATTATTTGTCCATATAAAGACTCCTAGAAGAATGTCCATGACATGAGAAAGGGTGGAGAGCCTGGGCAAGATCAAAGGGAAAAAATACAAGGTTCATAAGAAACTTTGGTGAAGGATGAATGGATATTTACATTATCTTGATTGTAGTATTGGTTTCTTAAGTATACACATCTTAAAACATTTATATTAACTTTAACATTGTAAAGTTTAACTCAATTATATTTCAATAAATCTATTCCAAATGCGCCATATGCACCAAATGTCTCCAAGAAATTTCAGACCATTAAACTCAAAGGAGAAAGTCTGAAGATAGAATACTAAGAAATTTAATGTTTATATGACATATTCAAGATAGATTAATCCTCCAGAAATTGGAAAAAGACTAATTTTAAGCCCAAAAATAAAAAAACTAAAATTAAGATCAATAAATAAATAATTTTAATTACATTATCTTTTTGATGTTGCTGGGTTTTTTTAATAGAGCACAAATTATAAACCCTTGACAACAATTATTTTCTTAAAAGCCAGATATTATCATTACCAAGAATGTAAAGAGGATTATCACTACAGATCCTTGAGATATAATATTTTAAACAAAGTTATGTTGATAAATTTAAAGTTACATGAAATCAATAAATTCAATAGAAAAATAATAAGCTTAACAAGAACAAAAAAATTTAGGAAATCTCAATAATTCTGTATCTATTTAACAAATTATACCTGTAATTACATCCTTCCTACCAATGATTCTACATGCTACTGCTTAATGACCTACACTCTTCACCATTATAAGAATGCCAACCTTGCACAATCTTTTCCAGACAAAAGAAACACTTCTCAATTATTTTAAGACTGCTATAAGCTGTGCACCAAAATAATATCACAAAGAAGATATTAAAAGAAAGAAAAATCAACGGTTTATAGTGAAGAACTAGAGAAATGGAGCACTATCTTTCCAATGCTGAAAGAAAAAAAGAAAACTGTCAAAACAGAATTCTATATGTAGAAAAATTATGCTTCCAAACTGAAAGTGAAATAAGATATTCAAACCTGAGACAATTTGCCACTGGGAAAACTATAAAACAAATAGTGCTAAAGGAAGCCATTTAGGGTACGGGAAGATAACACCTTACAGAAACTATTAACTTTAGGAAGGAGTGAAAAATCCTGAAAAGGAAAATATGTGAATAAATATATAATATGATTTTCTATTATTTATTTAAATGATAACTGAGATCAATTATAAATGTATCAAATGTACAGATATTTAACTTGATATAAATTAAGTACAATGATTAAAAAAAAACAGATGCACTCCTTGGGAAGATCATTTGCCTTAACAGAAATTGTTTATCTTATGGACATATAGATTGAATACATTTTCTATAAAATAAAAATTTATAGACTCACAAGTATTCCAATAACAAGTATTTGTAAAAGTGAACTCTTCCACTTAAGAGGCAACAGCCTCTTTCAGCCCAACCATCCTGCTGAGAAAAACTAGGAAATCTGCAAGATACTAAAGACATTTTTAATAATGTTCTACTTCAGCCAAACATCACAGAAAACCAAAGATCCCATCTTCAATCATGCCATCAAAATGCACCTACACCATTATGTTACTAGTTAACCCAAATTGCTATCACATATGATCCAACAAAGCCCAGTAGGAAGCTGGTACTTTCATACTTGCTGGGTGGTAAAGAGCATGCCCTTAATCACACCACTGCTGTGAAAAGAGAGCGTGTGGGAAATCTGGACTACCTCTCCCTGAGAATTAATGAGATACTGCTCCCCTCCCTGCTGGAGTGCTATCAAAGGAGGCTAAGTGGAGATAACAGCTCATGGTGAAAACTTATTTTTAAAAAAGTCACTCTATACATTATCAGTGAAGTTCACGTGAGGAGCTATAACCTGACACTCTTACTTTCTCCACCAGGGAGGAATGAGTGGAAGCCTAGACAGGGACAGAACTCCCAATCTCACCCAGGAGTAACCAGGAACATCCCCCATTCAGGAGTCAATGCAGGCAAAAGATGGAGCACTCTTTCACAATCACCTGGCAATAGAGGTAGTGCCTTCACCTTTCCCCTGCTTGTGTGGTACAGAGGAGCTAATTACTGATATTGAAGGCAGAAAAAAAGAAATTACCCAATCAGAACAACAGAGAGGGAATAGAAGGGAGAAAAAAAGGAACAAAATCTCAGGGACTTGTAGGACAATAAGAAAGGTTCTAACATTCCTGTGACTGAAATCCCATAAGGAGTGAATAGAGTATAGGGCTGAGAATACTTTAGGAGAAGATGCCTAAAACTTCCCAGTTTGTCAAATGAAATCTACAGATTCAGGAGCTTAGTGAAAATTAATTAGGATAAACCTGAAGAAATTCATCCCAAGACACATCATAGTCAGACTTCCGGAAACTAAAGACAAAACAAACTCACTGAAAGCAACAAGAGAGGAATTATACCTTGCCTATAGAGAAAGTATAAAAACATTCAAATTAGGCTAAATTTATCATGTTTCTCCTAGGGAAGCCAGAATCAAGACTGCATTTTTAAAATGCTGAAAGAAAAGAATGGTCAACCCAGAATCCTATATCCAGTGGAAATATTCTCAGAAATCAAATGTAAAGTAAGACATTCTCAGATGAAGAAACACTAAGAAAATTTATTGCCAGCACAACTACCCTAAAAGAATGGCTAAAAGTAAATTATCTAGACAGAAAAGAATGATAAAAGAAGTAATCACGGAATATCAAATAAGAAAGGCCAAGGTTATCAAAACACAGGTGAATACAACAAACTAACTTTCTCCTCTTGAGCTTTCTAAATTAAGTCTTTCACTTTAAGTAAAATTTATAACATTTTCTGATATGGATCTCAAGTGTGTAGAGTAAATATTTAAGACAAATGAATTGAGGGGAATAAAGATATAACAGGAGATAAGGTTTCTTACACATTACTAAACGTGGTAAAACGATGACAGCAGATTATGATATCTATCTAACCATCTATCATCTATCTGTTGTTCAAAGTAATCTGTAAAGGAGTAATGCAGAAATGTACATTCAAATACACTACAGATAAATAAAAGTTGAATTAAAAAAATTCAAACACTCATAGGCAGACAGACAAGAGAATACTGAGAAACAAAATCAGAGAGAACAAACAGAAAAAAAAATTAATGGTACACTTACGTGCTAACACATAGATAATATTAAATGAAAATACCCTATATATACCAACTAAAATACTGATATTGGCTGAGTGAATTAACAAAAAAGTGACTTAATTATATTTCTGTCTACAATAATTTCATGTTAAATATAATGATATAGGCAGATTAAAAGTAAAGGATGAAACATAAGGAAAAGACAAATATTTAAGGTGATGGATATCCCAGATGCACTGATTTCATCTTTGCAAATTATATCATGTATTAAATTATCACATATACCCCCAAAATATGTGCATCCATTATACATCAATGAAAATTTTAAAAATGTAAAAAAATCAAAGGATGGGGGAAAAATATCCCAAAAATAATCAAAAGAAATCAGGAATCACAATATAAACATCAGATAAAGCAAAATTCACAGCAAAGAAAACTACAAGAAACAAAGATGGACATTATATAACAAATGGTCAATCCAAAAGAATATATAGTAATCTTAAAGATGTTTGCACCCAACAGAGCTACAAAAAATGAAAACAAAGCTGATGCAATTGAAAGGAGAAATAGATTAATCAACAGTAGCTGGAGACTTCAACCTCCCTCTCTTAACAATTGATAGAACTACACAGAGTCAACAAGGATTTTAAAGAAAATAACACCATCAACCAACAGGATCTAACTGTCAATTACAGAATACTGCATCCAACCATAGTAGCGTACAAATTATCTTCCTGTATACATGGAGTATACATCAAATTAGAGCATATTCTGGTAAATAAAATAAACCTCGACAAATTTAAAAGATCTAAAATCCTAAGAGTGTGTTCTCTGACCACAAAGGAATCAAATGGAAATCAGTAACAAAAGCATTAACAGCAAAATCAATAAAAAATTGCAAATAAAACAATGTACTTGGAAATAATCCATAGGTCAAATAGATACTGCCAAGATTTTTTTTTAAATCATTGAAATTAAGGAAAAAGAAAATACAACATATCAACATGTAAAATAGAAAACAGAAACAGAAAAATAGCATATTAAAGAGGAAAACTTTTCAATTCATTTATGAAGCTAGTATTAACATTATTTCAAAATTAGACAAAGAAATACCACAACAAAAAACATACACCTACAGACACAAAATTTTAACATTATACCAGCAAATAAAACTCAGTGATATATAAAAGGTTTACAAGTTGGTTTAACTTGAGGGATATAAGGTGTACACATACAAAAAAAGATAACCATGGAAGGTGATGGATATATAAATTTGTTTGTAGCAATCCTTTCACTGTGGATATCAAAATATCAAGTCATACAGGTTAAAACATACAATAATAATTTTAAAAATCGATCAATGAAATCTACCATATTAGCATGCTAAAGAATGAAAATGACATGAACACAGCAATTGATGAAGCAAAATCAATTAACCGAATTCAATACCCATTTTTTTATAACAACTTTCAGAAAGAGAAAAGTAGAGAACTTCCCAAATTTGATAAAGAGCATCTGCCAAAAACGTACAGCATACATTATACATAATGGTGAAAATCGAATGCTTTCCTATTAAGTTCAGGAATAAGGCAAGTAGTTTACTTTCACCACTTTTATTCAAAATAGTGCTTGCTGGTGATCCAAGGAAATAAAGCAATAGGAGGCATATAAACCTAAAAGGAAGAAAGAAAACTACCTCTTTTTGCAGATGACATAATGTCTACATAGATGATCCCAAAGAATCTATTGGAAAAAAAAAACAACCTTAGAAATAAGAAGTAATTGGATGGATGTGGCAAGTCATGCCTGTAATCCCAAAGCTTAGGAAAGCCAAGGCAGAAGGACCACTTGAGGCCAGAAGTTCAAGACTAGCCTGGGCAACAGAGCAAGACCCTGTCTCCACAAAAAACAAATTTAAAAATTAGCCAAGCACAGTGTCAGGAGCCTGTAGTCCCAGCTACTTGGGAGGTTAAGAAGGGAGGATTGCTTGAGCCCAGAAATTGGAGATTACAATGAGCTATGGTTGTACCACTGCTCTCCAGCCTTCAGCAACAGAGCAAGACCTGTCTTTAAAAAAAAAAAAAAACTGACATCAGCAAGCATTTTGGATACAAAATAAACATAAAATCAATTATATTTATTTATACTAATAATAGATGTGTGGATACTGAAATAAAAAAATAGAATTTACAATTGCTTCATAAATGAAATACTTAGAAGTAAATATAGCAAAACATGTATAGGCCTTGTACGCTAAAAATTACACAACATTGATGAGTGACATCAGAGAATATCTAAACAAATAGACATACTATGCATGTGAATTGGAATGTTCAACAGAGTAAATTTAAATTCTCACAAAAGTAAACTACAGGTTTAACACAATTCCTAAGTAAGTAAATTTCAATAATATTTATTGTAATTATTGAGAAGATTATTCTAAAATTGATATTGACAGGGAACTAAACTAGAACAACCAACAAAATTTTAAAACAGTAAAATATGTTGGAGGACTCACTTCACTCACTGTCAAGATGTATTATATACCTATAGCAATCGAGATAGTATGGTATTCATAGTGAAATGGACACACAGATGAATGAAAGAAAAAGAATCCAGAAATAGTCCCATACAGTATGGTCAACTGATTTTAGATAAAGCTCCAAAAGCAATTCAATTGAGAAATAATCTTATATTTTCAAAAATTGTGCTACAGCAATCAGCCACAGGACAAAAATTAAACCTCTATCTAAACTTCACACCTCATATAAAAAGCAACTCAAAATATATCATAGCCATAATTATTTTTATAAAAACTATTTGAAAACCTTCAGGAAAGAAGTAGAATAAACACATTCAGGACATTGGGCTAGGAAAAGAGTAATTAGATTTGATACCAAATATCAAACTATATAGTATTTCATACAGAAAATTTAACATACAGTAAAAAATAAGTATATATGCAAAAGAAGGAATAAAAAGGATTAGCATCTGACCTTTCATCTGTATTTTTCCATTTACTGTGGATGCTTGGGACAAAAGGAACTATGACTTGGTTATATCCATGCATTATAATGTGACAATGAGATTACTACTGCATACCCACTAGGAGGGCTACAGTTAAACATTCTGACCTTAACAAATGCTATAAAGGATGTAAATCAATTGCAATATTCATAGTGCTAGTAATGTATAAAATGGTACAATGTTGCAAACTAATTTGTCATATTATAAAATAGCTCAGAAATACACTATTCTTGTAATCAAGTCATCCATTCCTTGAAGTTTATCCAAAAAAAGGAAAGTGTATGTTCATGAAAAGACTTGTACAAGAATGTGCACAGCATGGGAAAGGGAGGAATGCCGAGGCAGGATCAGTAGACAGGCGATACGCATGTGCACAAGGAAACTTGAAAAGGTGGGTGGAATGCATATTTACATTATCTTAATGATAGTAGCTGTTTTACAAATATATATATATCCTAAAATATATACTGTTTATTTTAAAGTTGCAGAGTTTAAGTCAATTATACCTCAATAAAGCATGCATGAGAGGCACTAAAATATCTGTTTAAAGGAAAATTTACAGCATTAATTTTACAAACAGAAATGCTGAAAATTTAAGATCTCACAGTCTACCACAAGAAATTTAAAAAACAGAATTATTAATTACTAAAAATAATTGAAGACATGAACCAATAAAATTAAGATCTATTAATAAAATTTTAATAATTTTAAAGAAAGCATAGACAAATCCCAAAGATTTTATCTTAAATAGAATAAAAAATTGACAAATCTCTTGCAAAATTTATCAAGAAAAATAAAAGACACATGTTACAATATCAGAAATCTAGACAGAAACATCACTACAGATCCTGTAGGCAAATATATAATACTGTAAAGAAATTTATGCTATAAATTTTAAATTTTATGAAATGATAAAAAATTTTTAAAGCCTAGAAATTCTCAATTGTCCTGATTATTAAATAAATTGTATCTATAATAAAAATCCTTCCTAACAACTAATTCCACATCCTAGTATCTGAATTCCTGATCATTTCCATAAAATGAGAAATAACACTAATCTTGCACGAACTCTTCCACAGACTAGAAAAGCATTCCTCCAAATGTTCTAGGAGACCCTTATAAATTTTACAGCAAATTTATCAGGAAATCAAAGGTTTATATCCTGCCAGTTCAATTTTATACCCCTCTAATAACCTCATATTAATATACAATATAGTGACTTGCTATGTATTTAACTTGCGCTAAGTATTAAACACATTTAATAAAATAATTGCTAATTTACACTCTGTATATATATGTAGGTGCAATGCAAAGTTCATTTGTTAAAATACCATTACAATTATACTAAATGCAAAATTATCATATATTAAGCCTGTGGAAGTGTCATGCATCTCCACTTAAATCTTTTATGTTCTATATATTGCTTGTTACTGATAAATTCTGATATTTACTGTATTTATATAAATCACTTCTCATATAGAGCATGTTTTGTCAAAACATGATATTATTATATGTTACATAATAGCTCCAGACAAAAAATATTTTGAAATAGGCAATACAATTATCACTTAATCATTCTTCATCAAGAGGTTGGTGTTTCTCATTACATTTCTCATTTAAATCACAAGTAATATCAGATTAGCAAAAATAATAAACCATCTTATTTGAGAATGTGCTTATTTTTTAATTTTTGGAAAATACATGCAGATATCATTATGTTTTAAATATGAAATAAATTTTTGGCTTTTTGGCTTTCATTGTTTTTCATACCAGCTACATATTTTTTATTTTGCTTTTCTTTATTGCTAGTGTCAGCTAACTAAATTCTTTTTATTTGCCTAAATGGAATAATTTAATTGAAATTTTTGAAATATTTTCTTAGTAAACTATACATTTGACATCTATATGAAATATTAAATAATATTAATGAAATGAACGAATGTATGTCAACCAAAAGCTTAACTTCAAAAAATGTGGAATATGAATCCATGCACAGTGGTTTAAATGATGGCTGCCTTCTCAACAGAATCCGAACTGGAAAAATGATACAGCATCTGTCCAATGCTGAGAAACAAGATAACAATTTTGAACCTAAAATCATAAAAACAGTTTCTAAGCCAGAAACAGATCCAAAGGTAAGGGAGGAACATCTTTTTGTTCAGAGGCTTAAGTACAACCTTTCATTAATGATACTGACAGAGGAGGATGCCAAGGGAGGATGCCAAGGCTAAAAGATGAAAACTTGAGGAAAAATCTAAACAAGGGTATCAGAAGCTGCACATTCCAGTGAAAATAGACTTCACAAAATGAGTCCAGTCTTGACAAAAAATAAACAGTAAAACAACAACAATAAACCAGATGAGGAATAAATCTCAAGATTTAATATATTATATTACCTAATATGTCCAATACTTAACAACAACAAAATAAAAATTCCAAAACTATGAGACATCAAAAAAAAGAGGAAAGTGTGACAAATATATAGAACACAAGACAAACAACAGAGACTGCCTGTGTAGAGATTAAAATGTTTGACTAGCAGACAGGCTCCAAAATAGCTATAAAAAATATGTTTTAAAAATAAAAGGAAACCATGTTTTAAAATTAAAAAATATGTTAGCTTAAAATCTGTGCATTTCACTGAATATGCAATTGCCTCATTCAATAAAATGAAAGGAAAAAAATGAATAATTATCAAGTTTTCAATAACATGTTTAAATAAAATGTGACAAGCCACAAATAAAAGGCAGAGATAAAAGGAGTTTTTCTGCTGTGAGGTTTCATTTACGTAAATTAGTACTTTCTTTACTGTAAGTAGACCAAGATAAGTAAAGGGTTCATATGTCAATCCCTAGAGCAACCAGTAAACATAACAAAAAAAAAGTACCAGGTAATATTTTGGTTACCAACGTAACTTTTAAAATTACCACAAAATTTATATTCTATAATATATTATATATTTGCTTGTTTGTTTTCCACTGGTCTGTGCCTCAGTAATGTACCTCTACCATGCAATTCATATCTGGCACATGTTGGGAACTGAGGAAACACTTAGGCAATCAATGAAAAAATAATCTAACATAAAGCAAATAAAGACAGGAGAATCGCTCGAACCCAGGAGAGGGAGGTTGCAATGAGCCAAGATTTTGCCACTGCACTCCAGTCTGAGCAACACAG
Organism: Callithrix jacchus; assembly: GCF_049354715.1. Lineage (NCBI taxonomy): Eukaryota > Metazoa > Chordata > Mammalia > Primates > Cebidae > Callithrix > Callithrix jacchus. The sequence goes on from NC_133524.1 coordinate 28,202,785, forward strand.
CGAGACTCTGCCTCAAAAAAAAAAAAAAAAAAAGAGAAAAGATATACTTTTCAGAAAAGTATATGCCTTTTAAGAAAATTTTTAATATTATTGATATAAAGATTGGGTTAATTAGGCATAAGAGGAAAAACAAACTTATTTCAAAAAGGAGAATACATGGAGCTATTTTCAGGAATGACTGAGAAGCTCTATCAGACAAACCATTCTGCTGAGAAAAACTAGGAAAGCTGAAAGATATTAAAGACATTATTCAAAGGCACTACTAACCCAAGGAGGCAACCACTTGATGAGACAAGATCTTAAAAGACAAGCCCAATGGTTGAGACCCAAATTTGGAACCTCTTTTCCCCAGAAATATATGCTAACTCAAAGGAGGTGATTGAGAAGCCAAGATATAACTGCAAAGCTGTAGTTTAGAAACTATGCAGCTGAGAAGCGATTTTAGTAGTCTCAAAAACTCAGGGAACACATATCAAAGCTGAAAGTGCACCAAGGAGAAAGAAAAAGGAGACAACCCAGGGTTTCATGTGGCATCCCTGAGAGTCTATGTACTAAATGTTGATAGGAGCCAGAAACAGAAAACATCTCACAAAACCTGAGATGTAGCTTCAAAAGGAATATCCCTGATTGCTATGACAGCTGCCCATATGCTAACTGCCTCTTAGAAGCAAAAGCTCACTAAAAAGAAAAAAATTTTTCAAAACTTCCAATTATTTCTATGGTATTTCAGACAGAAAATCCAGCATACATTTAAAAATAACCATATAGGCAAAAGCATAAATGGGAAACAAAAGATTAACATCAGGCTTGTAATCCATTTTCTCCACTTACTGGGAATAACTTGTAAGGAAAGAGTGATGACTTGCATATACCATACAATTTAGAACAACAGTGAGATACCACTGAACACCTATTATAAGAGTTACGATTAAATATATTGACTAAAACAAGTCCTGGCAAGTATGTAAAGCAACTGTGACTCTCATAATATTGGTAGGATGTAAAATGGTATAATTATATTGCAAAACATACTGACTTACTCTAGAACAACTTTAAAGTACACTTCTCACATGATCCAGCCATTCCATTCCTTGAACCTTATCCAAGAAAAATAAAATTATACATTCACAAAAAGACTCATACAAGAATTTCCATAGTATAGTTTTAAGTTGGGTATGTATGCTTCCAGCTTTTTTCCTTTTGGTTACAATTGCTTTGACTATTCGGATTCTTTTTGGTTCTGTACTATACTATAAAGCTAAGGTAACCAAAACAGCTTGGTACTGGTACAAAAACAGACACATAGACCAATGGAATGGAATAGAAAACTCAGAAATATAAGCCACACACCTACAACCATCTGATCTTTGACAAGACCAACAAAAACAAGGGATGAAGCAATGGACATTCAATAAATGGTGCTGGAATAACTAGCTAGCAATATGCAGAAGATGGAAGCTGGACTCCTACCTTTCATTACATACAAAATTTAATTCAGAATGAATTAAAGATTTAAATGTAAGACCTCAAACTATAAAAATCCTGGAAGACATCCAAGGAAATACTCTTCTCGACATCAGCCTTGGCGAAGAATTTTTGGCTAAGTCCCCAAAAGCAATTGCAGCAAAGGCGAAAATAGACAAGTGAAACCTAATTAAACCAAAGAGCTTCTGCACAGCAAAAGAAACTACCAACAGAGCAGGCAACCTACAGAATGGGAGAAGATATTCATAAACTATGCATCCAACCAAGGCCTAATAACTGGAATCTATAAGGAATTTAAACAAATCAACAAGCAAAACACAAATAACCACATTAAAAAATGGACAAAAGACATGAAGAAATACTTCTCAAAAGAAGACATATACACAGCTAACAAACATATGAAAAATTGCTCAGCATCACTAATTATCAGAGAACTGCAAATAAAAACCACAATGAGATAATGTAACACCCAAGTCAGAATGTCTGTTATTAAAAAGTCAAAAAAACAACAGATGCTGGCCAGGCTGTAGAGAAAAGAAAACACTTGTACACTGTTGGTGAAAATGTAGATTAGTCCAGCCATTGTGGAAAGCAGTCTGGAGATTTCTCAAAGAACTGAAAACAAGCTAGTATCCAACCCAGTATTCCTATTACCGGGTATATACTCAAAGGAAAATAAATCATTCTACCAAAAAGGACATGCATTCACATGTTCATCGCTGCACTATTCACAATAGCAAAGACATGAAATCCACCTAGGTACCCATCAATTGTAGACTAGATAAAGAAAATGTGGTTGATGTACACCATAAAATACTATGCAGACATAAAACATAATGAAATAATCTTATTTGCACCAACATGAATGGAATTGGAGGCCAAAATCCTAAGTGAATTAACAGGAACAGAAAATCAAATACCGTATGTTCTCATATGTAAGTGGGAGTTAAACACTTGATTTTGATTTTAACTTTGAATTTATTTTGTAATTTCAAAAAAGTGTATTCTCTAATCTTTCATTTTCAGGATTTTATCTTCAGCATTAACGCTAGAAATTTTCCTTTAGATACATATTTTGGTACATAGCACACAGTTTTTAACAGCTTAATTGAGGTATAATTGATTTCAGATAAACTGCACAATTTAATATATGTGTGTGTATGTGTGTGCTTCTGTGTGTGTAGTTGAGCATACATGGACATCAATATGGGAACAACAGACACTGAAGACTGCTATCAGGTGGAGGGAGAAGGAGGGGGTGAGTTTAAAAAATACCTATCCAGTACTATGATCACTACCTACATGATGAGACCTGTACGTAATGAGATTGTGTGATGTCCTCAGCATCACACAATATTCCCATGCAACAAACCTGAACATGTACCTCCTGTATCTAAAATAAAAGTTAAAGTTAATATCAATAAAGAATGTCCACGGTATGGGAAAGCAGGGAGAGCTCAGGGAAAATTAGGGGGAGGAAATCCAAAGTGCACAAGGAAATCTGTGGCCACTGAAGTCTGTGAGGGATGGAGGAGAAACAAGCCTGCAGGAAAAGGGCCTTCACCAGATCTTCCTTCCAGAGGGTGAACACGACACAGGACCCTTCATCCTGTTGAGCCTGGGAAATGAGATGATATGGATAAGGAAGGAAAACTTTTATAAACTGATTGACAATGACGACGAGATGATAAACAAGTTGTTAAAGCTCAATATTGCATACCCCAGTGATGAAGATATGTGCCAGAAGTTCCTCCAGGAGAATAGCTGGAATGTCTTTCGGAAGGATCTGTTGCAGCTGCTAGTGAAGCATTGCCAAAGTCCACCGTTCACCCCAATCCAGCCCAAGAATAAAGGGATATAGGACCCTAGGTCTGTGGTCCTGAATTTGTGCAGCATCAACAAGACGACTAAACTTTGTTATCCCATTTTTAAGGCGCCCCAGAAATACCTGCCCCCATTGAGGATTGTCCAAGCCATCAAAGCACCTCGGTACAAAATCCAAGAGCTCTTGCCTCAGTTTAAGAGTGCAGGGGTCCTTATTTAGGACAAATAAAGGATGGCAGGTTGGCAAAAAAAAAAAAAAAAGATTATGTTCATAATCTTAAGTGTGGAGATGTTTTCTCTCATTCTCTCTCTCTCTCTCTCTCTCACACACACACACACACACACACACAAATATATATATTGTGTAGCTTATTTGAAATCAATTATACTTTAAGCTGTTAAAAACTGTGTACTATGTACCAAAATATGTGACTAAAGGAAAATTTAGAGCATTAATGACAAAGATAAAATCCTAAAAATTTAAGATTTGAAAATACACTGCATGAAATTAGAAAATACATCAGAAAATAAAATCAAAATTTTAAACATAAAAATTAAAACTGACGTCAGTTAATGAACTCTAAAAAAGAAAATTAAATAGCAAATGAAGAATTGTGTTGTTGTTTGAAAGGAAATAAATGTAATAAATCCCTGGCAAGACTGATCAAAGGAATAATAAAAAAAATATGTATATTATCAACAGCAGAAATGTAGAGGGAACCATCACTAGGATACTGGAGATATATACATTATCTTATAAGCAAATTTATGCCAATAAACTTGAAATTCAAGAAATGATAGAAACAAAAATATAGCAAAATAGTTAAGCCAGGAAATCTCAATGATTCTATATCTAATCAAAAACTGTACCTCTATAAGAGAAACTTTCCAACAAATAAATTCTTTGTTGGTGCCTAAATTCCTGAGCTTTCTCATATAATTGAGTACTAAAGAACACAAATATTGAACAACCACTTTACACAGGAGAAAAACAGTAAAAGCTCTGCCCAAAATGCTTTATAAGACCTCTATAAACTTGATAAACTAACAAGAATATTATACAAAAGAAAAACCAAAGATTTGTATGCCTAATGACAACTTTAAAAACGAAATAAAAGTAACATTTTATGTTTGACAAACAGAATCTAAAGATACTTCAATTGTAATTAACCACGAACAAACTGGCTTTAACACAAGAATGGATTCTTGTTGCTTTGTTTTCAAATCAAATAATCTTGACAAAGAAATGGAATTATGCCACTATGACAGCAATTACAGAAAAGCTATTTCATATAATTTACCACTTATCAGTTTTAAAAAAATGTTAAAAATTGCAGCATATATAATCAGTGGTGAAAAACAGAAGAACTTCAGGTGAAGAAAGAAACAAGGATGTTTATAATCAGCAGTTCTATTCAGCATTTTAGGGAAAGTTTGGTCAGGGAAAAAATGCAAAAAAAGAAGAAAAAAACATAAATAATTGAAAACCATGAAATCTACCCCATGTGTATCTACAGACTGCATAATTATGCTTCCAAAGTATCTAAAAGAAATCTATAAGCAATGTACTAAAACTAATATTTCAAGATCAATAGATAACATACATTTAAACACTTTTTTTCTAAGAACAGCAATTCTTAATAAACTGTTCATACACCTCCTAAGAAATGATACAAAAACCCACGAGACAAGGTTATATTTTTTAAGCCTTTTTCTATATATTCAGCAGTCATTATAACCCTGAATATTGCTAATTTTTTTCTGACACAGAGACTCCAAAATATAAATCGAACTTTAAACACACTTGACATGTAATCCAAACGAAACAATTAAAAGGGCATTCTTTGTGTAATTTTTCCTATAGTCCTTAGTCTAATGATCTCACTGACTAATTAGAGATTAGCTTCTTTAAAGTAAGTCATAATTATTTTCTCTACAAAACTTGTTTATATATTTTTTCTTATTATTTTCCACTGTTTTCTAGTTCTATCATTTAGCATGATTTCTTAACTGTATCAATACTACCTTGAAAGAAAAAAATTAAACAACTACTGTTGTTTAAAAACAATCACTAGTGATACGCCACTATGTGACTACTTCTTTAATTTCCTTTTGCTATTTATACACTTGTCTTATGCTCAGTGTAAAATTTTCAAAAAATGCACATGAATATATCCTCTCAGAAGTAACCATATCAGCAAAGTGTGTTTAAGAACAGATATTCACATAAATTTGCATTTACATAATACATGTATATACATGTGCACACATGCGAAATTATAATTTGCTTTACTTTTTACCAGCAATATATTGTGGAAATTTCATCTGGAAGTATATAAGATCTATTAGATTTGTTGCATAGCTACATAATACCCATAGAATGAAAACAATATATTTTATTGAAAAGTAGCTCTTTTGTCAATTTTGTAACCACACATTTATGTTTATTTGTTAGTTGCTGTACTGGATACAGTCCTAAAAAGCAAATTATTTTTTAAAAAAGCAGATGAAAAACTACTTTGTTGATGCCAAATTAATTTCCAAAAAAGTAGCTCTTTTGTCAATTTTGTAACCACACATTTATGTTTATTTGTTAGTTGCTGTACTGGATACAGTCCTAAAAGGCAAATTATTTTTTAAAAAAGCAGATGAAAAACTACTTTGTTGATGCCAAATTAATTTCCAAAAACCCAGTACCACTTTATACTCCCTCAATAATTTGGTATCAAGATAAAGGATAATTTTGTTATTTATTTAATTTACACTAGTTATTATGCCTAGGTAATAGCACTAATAAAAATGTATGCTCACTTTATGTATAATGATAAATTTTACTTTTCCATTTGTTAGTTTATAATTTATATTTAACATATCAAAAATTTTATATATTAAACCTGTGCATATACTCATTACTTTTATATAAGTTCTGTATATTGCCAGTTACTGAATCAACTCCTATATGTATTATATTTACATAAATCATTTCAGATATTCAATATAATTTGCCAAAGCAATAATTTTGCTATAGATCATACAAATGTCACTTCATTTTTCTTTATAAAGAGTTTTAATTTCTTCTCACACATTTTCTCATGCATGTCAACATTAACAAAAAATGAGCAATTATAAAAACGATTTTTGTATTTTTCTTGGGAAAGTGCTTAAATTATATTATTTTGGATATAATTTGTAGATATTTATCCATTTTAATAAAAATTAGATATTTATCCCATGAGAGATTTTCTTTTGCTGTTGCTGTTAGTTATTTCAATCAAATAAATTATATTTTTATTTACAGAAATGGAATTAGATTGACAATATAGGTATTGGACTTTTTAAAATATTTTATTATTAAACTACAGATTAGATATCTATATGATATATAAAAAAACAATGAAGTGAAAAAATGTATACCAACTGAAAACTTCTGAGAAATAAAGACATATTACCTATCCTAAAACAATGACTTAAAATTCGGCTTCCTTCTGAACAGAATCCATAAACAATCAGAGAAAACGGAGCAGAATCTTCCCAGCGTGGAAAGAAAAAATAAAACTACCAACCCCGATTCTATATACAGCAAAATGAACTTTACAAAGTGATTGAAAGAGACAGCCACATAAACAAACCTGAGAAAATGTATTGCTTGACAAGCTATAATTCATGTTGCTACCCTCACGAGATGAAAATTGAGAACAAAGAAAATTCGAGAAGAGCACTAGGCTAAAGGGCTAAAGTGGCGCCCTCTGCTGGTGGGAGTTGCTAATGGCGGTCGGCTCGAATTTTAGGAATTTACCTAACATCACAACTGCTGCGGTAGGTTACTTAGAAAAGGGTCACTAAGCTGGTCCAGAATCCGGGAGGGGCCATAAAACCTTTCTCTTGAAGGAAGAGAGTGTAAAAAATGTGTGGGCATGTTTAAAACTTACAATAAACAAAAATTTAAAGGAGGAAATTAAATTGAATAATTAAAAATATTCAATAAACACAAATGGCATGAAAGGAGAAATAGAGAAATTAAAAAGATGGAAAAAATAGAAAACAAATGACAAAATTGTCAAGTTGAAATCAAACTATTTTAATAAAAAAATTAGTTTGTAAAAAGCTTAAACATTCCAACTAAAATGAATATATTCTGAGACTAGAAAAGAAGAAAGTCCCAATTATTTGCTGTTTATATGAGAGGCATTTTAAATTGAAAGATACAATAAAGTTTAAAGCAATAGTATAAAAAATAATTTGTAAAATTAAGCATAAAAAACTGGAATGTGTACATTAATGCCAAACAAAATAGACTCCCAGGAATTGAAGGCAACTAGAGATAAAGAAGAACATTTCATTATGATTAAAGTATCTGTTCAGAAATAGAAGAAACAAAATATTTATATATGTCATCATTACAGAATCTGGAAACAAAGAAAAAATATGTCATTATATGTTAATATTGAAATTATGTAAAATGTAGAACTCCAATTAAACCCAACTTAATGAAAAATAAAACTAAGAAATTACATCTACAATGTAAGAACTCCCTATAAGTGAGTCCTATGCTCTGGTAATTGAATTGGTAAAATTCCTCCTACAACTGAGACATAAATGACACCAATCTCATACAAGAAGTTGCAGAAAATAAAAGCAGTAGGCAACCCCTCCAAAAGATTTATGAGCTCCGGGCCTAGTGCAGTGGCTCATGCCTGTAATCCCAGCACTTTGGGAGGCTGAGGAGAGAGGATCACCTGAGGTCAGGAGATCGAGACCAGCCTGACCAATATGGTGAAACCCCATCTCTACTAAAAATATAAAAATTAGCTGAGTGTGGTGGTACATACCTGTAGTACCAAATGCTCAGGAGGCTGAGGCAGGAGAATTGCTTGAATCTGGGACGTGAAGGCTGAAATAAGCCGAGATCACACCACTGCACTCCAGCCTGAGTGACAGAGTGAGACACCATCTCACAAAAAAAAAAAAAAGAGTTCCGTATAAACTTTACATCAAACTGGCAAAGATATCACATGAAAAGTTTATATATATCTCCTAAACAAATGAAAAAAAAATTTAATAAACTGAATCCAAAGTTACATCAAATCTGATGTACTATAAATAAAATAAATTAGGTTTTATCCCAGAGTGAATTCTTGTTACATTAACACATTGAAATCAGAAAACTTCAGTAAAACATAGAAATATATAATAATGTGATTATATAATAAATGCAAAACATATCACCCACTTAATATTAGAAAAAAATCATAAAACTGTAGTTGAAATATTCAAATATTTCCCTAAGATCAGGGATGAGAAAAATATTCCTACTATCACCAGTTCTATTTAACATTTACATAGGCAATAATACAAGAAAAGGAGAAAAAACATATGGACTGAAAAGGAAGAAATTAACTATCATTATTCACATACTGAACATTTATATTTCTAGACTAACATCAGTGTATATATTAGTATTCATAAATTTAGCAATTACTGGATATATGGTTAATATAAAAATAAACTCTAACATTATTTCCAAATTCCTGCAACAATTAGAATATTAAATTAATTAAAAATACTGTTTATAACAATTCTAAGATTATCAAAATCTGAGGTAAAATTTTAATAAAAGCTGAACAATATCTTTACATGGCAAACTAGAAAATTATTCAGATGAATTAAATCAAGATATTAACAATTGAATGGTGAACAATGTTTATTAAATGGAATATGTAGTTTTTTAAAGTGATCAATTCTTTCCACTTTAAAGTATATGCAATCTCATTTAACACAAACCCAAGTCAAATCTCAGTAGTAATTCAGCATATTCTATGAATCATTAAACTTAAAAATTGGACCGATGGAGAGAATTAACAGAAAGTTCAATTACAGTCGGATAGAATGAAAAAAGACCTATTGGTGAACGATTAGGGCAATTTGGGACATTGTGATGTCCTGCCATTAGAGTTCGTGCATGAATTATACAGTACCTAGGTGATGATTTTCTATCAGGAAATTAAAGACAGGTTGATAACGTGTGACAGCTACACTTTGTATTTTAACATCTGAGATCATCTACTGAATTTTCGTATACCCTATTATTCAAGAATTAATCTTGTAAACCACAGGGAGAATTATTTTTATGATGATTCAAAATGGCATGCTTATACAGAAAGTGGGGTGTATAATTCACTGCATATTTAAATATTAGTATTTTTATGGAATACTGGAAATCATGTGCAGGTTTTTGCCCTATATGTGGTAAATGGAATGGAAGTACTTTGGTTTTGCTCTCCATATTTGTAAAAAAGGCACTAAGGTCATAGAAAAAAAGATTTTCCCAAGTTTATAAATAAAGAGAATAGCAGAATCGAACCGAAGAATCATTCTTCTGTAACCCAGTCCTGAGCAGTGCACTATGCTATTTCTGTATTCAATATACCATTTATCAACAAGCGTGCCTCTCTTTAAATGGGAGGCAAATATTCAAAATTATCAGACTCATTTCCTAAAATTTGAATTCTATGCTATAACTGGGCCCTGATCTGGTCCATATCACAAATATTTTTATGCTTTCTCTGAGATGTAATCGCACACAAATTGAGCACTGTGCTTTAAGAAATTGCTTCTGGAAGCTGCTTTTTTTTATATACTATATGCTTCATTTTCAATATATGCAATTACAACGTGCTTTGTTTTCTTTTGCAATATGTCAATCAGGGAATATACATCATTCACTAATTTAGATGGTACCTAAGTGGTTCTCTACCATTGATGATGATCCTGTTATACAGTTAAACATAAATGTGTTTTAGTTTTCTGTTACTTCATGTTTTGTTTTGTTTTTTGACAGTCTTGCTCTGTCGCCCAGTCTAGAGTGTAGTGGCATGATCTTGGCTCACTGCTACCTTCGTCTCCTGGGTTCAAGAGATGCTCCTGCCTCAGCCTCCCAAGTAGCTGGGACTACAGTCATGTGCCACCACACATGGCTAATTTTTGTATTTTTAGTAGAGACGGAGTTTCACCATGTTCGCCAGGCTGGTCTGGAACTCCTGACCTCAGGTGATCCCCTGACTCGGCCTCCCAAAGTGCTGGGATTACAGGCGTGAGCCACCGTGTCCAGCCTACTTCATGGTTTTAATTGAAAGATAAAATTGTATATCTTTATTATGTACAACATGATGTTTTAAAATATGTATTGTGAAATGACTAAATCAAGTTAATTAACATATGCATTTTTCTGAGAATAGCAATCCTTCATAAGGTTTTTATACACATCAGGAGAAAGGGCACAACAAATCTACAGAATAAAATTGTATTTGTAAGGGTATTCATATATACATATGAAATGAGTCATTACAACACTGATTATTATTGCCATTTTTTTCTAATATGGGAACAGGTACACCTAATATAAGACAACCTTCATAATACAGGTAACAGTTAATTCTAGTTGAACAATAAAAGGTCATTCCTTGTAGCAATTTTACTTATAACCCCTGTATAATAATTTCACTGACTAATTAGAGGTCAGCTTTTTAAAGTGATTCACAAATAAACTATCTCTGCATAACCTGCTTATATTGTGCTTATACTGTGTCTTTCCTTTCTGTTTTCTAATTATCCTTTCTTCAAGTATAACTTTTAATCCTGTCCTCTACTACTTTAAAAAAAAAGGAAAGAGCAGATATTCAAAACAATCACTAGTCATAGGCCATCATGTAAGTATTTCTATAATTTTTTTAAGTAGTTGAAAATACAGAGTCTGCTCGTTATAAAGTTTTGAAAAAGTGCAGAAACATATTTCATTCTCAGATGTAAACACAATTAGCAGTATAGTTTGTATATGGACATAAATATACATAAATATATGTTAAAATGTATAATATATGTATATATTTGTGCACATGATTAAAATGAAATCACAATGTGCTTTTTTTTTCTTTAGCAATATGTCTTAGAGATGCATTCTGTAAATAAATATAGGCATACCTGACCGATTGCAAAAGCTGGAGAATAATCATAGTATGGACATATCATAATTTATTTGACAATTTATTCCCTTTTTTGTACTTATACCTTTATGCACTTCCCTAAGTATCTGTCCAATCCTGGAAGTGGAAGTACTGTGTAAAGAATATATAACTTAAAACTCTTCTAAGGAATTCTAAATAAAGTTTCAAAGATCTAGTATCATTTCATACCCCTTACAAACATCTATGACCAGATACATAAAATATGTATTTTTTAATGTTCATTAAGAAATAAAGCTATATAAATTATCATTGATATAAATGCTTTCTAAAAGCAGATGTTATTGTATAACTAGCATAGAAATAAAATAGTTTGCTAACACAGCTTTCATTTTACTATTTTATATCAATAGATCTTGCCGGTTCTCATGTAATTTCTCATCTAGGTCAACATTAGATTCAAGTTGCCAAGTAGCAGAACAAACCATTTTGAAATTTTCATTAGGAATATACTTAAATCATTTTACATTGTATGGAATTCAGATCTTTTTGGTTACTGTAGTATTTTAATTTTAATTCAATTTAATTTTTTTAGAGATCAAGTTTGCCTATGTTGCCCAGGCTAGAGTGTAGTGGTTATTCACAAGTGCATTTGTAGGTTACTTTTGCCTCAAACTCCAATGCTCAAGTGATCCTCCTGCCTCAGCCACCCAAGTAGTTGAGATGACAGGTGCACATCACAGTGCCCAACTTAATATTTTTAAAATTGGAATAATAAAATAATTTTAATTGGAATATTTTTTACTTTTATAACATTTTTTTCTACCTCTTATTCCTTTTACTTGGTTTTCCTTCTATTGTCATTCAAATGATGTATCCTTTGCCTTACATAAAGGAAACAATTTTAATTGAAAACTACATTTAGAAGTTTTTGAATTATTTTATTAGAAATATATGTCTGTTATATATTTGAAACATATATAATATTAATGAAAAACAACTATATTTCCACCAGAAAGATAATATGATCAAGGCCTTAGGGGACACGTGTATACACTTTCCCAATTACATCACTCTTCTTCCTCCTAGAAAAACATAGGCAAACACACACACACACACACACACACACACACACACACATACACCCCAAAATTTTGGTGTTGATCATTCCCTTGATTATTTTAGGTTATATTTATTGTATCTATATGTGGTTTTTATTTATCCTTCAAAGCATAATACAAATGGAGAAAAGTGAAAACTACCAACTTACCAGATCCATGTAGTTAGCCAAAAAGAACATAGCTGTATAAATAACACTCAGATGGAGAATGAAACAAGTCAGACTTCCAGAAGAATAAAAGAAATAAATCCTTTTTGCTATCTCCCATCATTATGTCTTTCCTTTTCCTTATAGTTAACCACAGCTCTGACTCCTAAGAACTTAAACTAACTTTTCCTGCTGCAAAGGAAAGGAGTAAGAGCAGGCTTGTAACTATTTATTCTCTAACGGGAAGGCTTGATAAAAGTTAATGACTTCCTAGTAAATGTGCTGACATGATAACTCTTTGTAAACATGCTAATAGATAGTACTGTTTTATCAGGATGTACTTTGTCTGTCTAGGTTGTTAATTACAAACAACCCTGGAAGTTATGGATCTATGCAGATTCACTGGCTGAAGAATAAAATATAGTATAATTAACAGAGACTGGATAATTAACAATGTAAAATGGGATGAGCCAAAAAATTAAATGACTCACTTTTTAAAATAATATTTTCACAAACATTACTAAACATAACTCATCTTTTATTATAAAACAAAATTACATCCTGATGTGGAAGAAAAGTAGCACTAGTAGGGACTGTTTCTGATGCTTTCCTGACCTCCAAAAAATATAATGTTTTATATTTTGAGTGGATGTTTGCCTCTATTACTTAAATCACAAATAAAATTTGGTGTAAGATCTATCATTCATGTGAGTCTGGTTTCAAAACACAACTCTTTGTAACCACACACCTGCACACCTGTTTTGGAAATTCACATAAAATAGTTCAGACAATATTATTTGCATGTGCGTGAATTCCTTTGCTCAACGTTATGGCCATGAGATTTATCTAAGTTGTATGCAGAAGTTTGGTCATATTCATTGCTGAATGGTATTATATTGTGGGATATACCATATTTTACCCATTTTTAGAGATGGTGATTTAATTTCCAGGTTGCATCCAGTTTAGGCTATTAGGAATTAGTGTTTCTATATGTCATTTGGCATATGTTAGTTTTTAGGATGATTATATGTCTGAGAGAATTACTGTGTCATACTAAATGGATATATTCAGCTTAATAGAATCTGCCAAAACTTTGCCAGAGTTTTGGCATTAATTTGTCCTGCCACAAACAATGTGTGAGAGTTTCTCACAGACATAAGGCATTGTCAGGGTGGGAGCCTTATGTTTGCCTAGGCCCTGTGGGTAGGAAAAATTCTCCTGTGGCAGGGAGTTTGGGACCAGGCAGAGCATGGCAGTGTTACTGCACTGATGAGACAGAGATGGAAATTTGGGGGCTGTTAATGCAGCTGTGATTTACCTGGTAGAGCACTGAAGATGGGGGAGCTATGCACAGAACAAAGACAGAAGCCAGTGTGGGAGTTCAAAATAGGTCCTTGTTAAAGGACTAGGCTGCATATGTGCAGAAGACTCATCAAGACCCAGCAGGGAGTGAATCTGAGGTTTAATGAAGATCAAAAATACCAGAGGTCTTGCAGTGTTCAAAAACTGTGGGGTTCTGGCCTAGCCAGAGTAGACAAAATATCTGGTCATTTAACATATGTTTATGTAGAGTGCAAGTTGATGAGGTACAGGAATGAAGCAGGAAAAAAAAAAAACACGTTTTGAAGAAAAGTGACCAATATTCCCATGTTTTGTTAAATAAAGCCAAACTGCAGATCCAAGATCATTGAAATCAAAGCAGGTTAAACAGAAACAGATGTGTACATGGGCACATCACATTTAAACTACTGAGAAACAAACGTTTTTAAGAAATTAAAATTTCCAGAAGAATACAGATAAATTTCCTACTTAGGAATGATGATTTAAATTACCTACCTGGGAATAATGGCTTCTGGTACGGTTTGGATCTTTGTCTCCCCCAAATCTCATGTTTGATTGCAATCCCCAGTGTTGGAGTTGGGGCTTCATGGGAGGTGTTTGGAACATGAGGGCAGAGTTCTCATGAATAGTTCAGCACCATCCCTTCTGGTATTGTATAGTGACTAAGTTCTAGAGGATCTGGTTGTTTAAAAGCGTGTGGCACCTCACCTCTCTCTCAGTCCTGCTCCTGCCATGTAAGACTCCTGTTTTTGCTTTGCTTTGCTTTCTACCATAGGTCAAAGCTTCCTGAAATCTCCCAGAAACAGATGCCACCATGCTTCCTGTAGCCCGTGGAACCATGGGCCAATTAAATCTCTTTTCCTTATAAATTACCCAGTCTCAGGTATATCTTTATAGCACTGTAAGAATGCACTAATAATGGCTTCCTTCTCAACAGAATCCATGGAGACTGGAGAAAATGTGGCAGCATTTTTCCAATGTTGAAGGAAAAAAATAATAAAACCGTCAACTCAAAATCATCTGGCAAAATTATCCTTCCAAACTGAGACTGAAATAAGACAAATCCACACAATCAAACCTGAGCCAATTTGTTCCTTGACAACCTGAAATATAAGTAATACAGTAGGATCTTCAGGATGAAAGAAAATGACACCTCATGGAAATTAAGAACTACAGGAAGGAAAGAGGAACACTGGAGAGGGAAAAAGACAACTATTATTTACTTTTGAAATGTATCTGACTCTATGAACCAAAAATGGTAAATAGTATAGTATATGTGAAATATTTGACAAGAGCATAAATGAAAGGGGATTGGTCAAATTGTAGTGTTGTGAGATTGTATTTACATGGGGTGGTATTATCATAATTCTAAGTAGGTGAAAATAATATAAAGAATCATAGGCCAATTCCTGGAGCAAGAGTTAAATATGATACAAGAAAATATAAGTTCCCTCTAGTACTATGGCTATATAGCAAATTACCCCAAAGTTTATCTTTAATGAATAGTCCTTATTTACTCATATTTTTTTCACTAGGTTGTACGTCAATGAAGCACTAACAACATATGGCCCATACCAGATACATGTTGTGAACTGAAGAAATATTTAGAGAGTAAATAATGAAATATTTAAATGAAATAGAATGAATTGAAAAATGATGCTCTCCTTGGGACAATCATTTGCCCTAAAATATATATATATATATATGTATATTTCATATATACACACATCATATATATACTGTATATATGTACTTATATATACTCTATGTATACATGTGTGTACACTTGTGAAGCAATATCCACAATGAAGAAAATGTGGTGACTCATGCCTATAACCCCAACACTTTGGGAGGCCAAGGTGGGCGAATGGCCTGAGGTCAGGAGTTCTAGACAAGCCTGGCCAACATAGTGAAACCCTGTCTCTGCTAAAAATACAAAAATATTAGCTTGGCATGGTAGTGCACACCTGTAATCCCGGCTACTCAGGAGGCTGAGGCAGGGGAATCGCTTGAACGGGGAGGCGGAGGTTGCAGCGAGCCAAGATCACAGCACTGTACTCCAGCCTAGGCTACAGAACAAGATTCTTGTCTCAAAAAATATAAAGAAAAATATGTGAACATCCAGCTCACATAGCCAAGATTCCGTCAACATCTTTATACAAAATACAGATTCATATATGAGATGTTTATATATATAAATATACATAATTATATATGTACATATATTATATGTTATATACATATGTTATATATTATATATAATTACCTGTATATATCTATATGGGTATATGTGTACTTAGCTACAGAAAAAAATAACTACAAATTATAAACATATTTTAAGAAATAGTGGTTGTGCAGATCTTACAACCCGACCATGCTGAGAAAAACTGGGAAAAGGAAGCTTCAAAAACATGTTAGAAAGCACCACAAATGCAAGAAAATAAGTATTTGAAGAGACAGGGTCTGAATTAGAAGATCATTCTAGGTGGGGATACTCAAATTTGGTACCCCTTTTATGCTCGACAGTTTTGCTAATTTAAAAGTGACTGAGAAATCGAGATCTAAGCAGTAAGTTGAAGCTGAGAAGCTAAGCAACTGATGAGAGCTTTCAGCAGTTTTATCATCCCAGGAGACAGACTTAGACCTGAGTGTACAGCAATGAGAAGAGGTTCTGAAAAACCTAGTGGTTCATTTGTCATTCCTCAGGGGCTATGATCTAAATGTCTATGTGTGTCAGAAAGAGAACAATCCTGACAAAATCTGAGACCAAGTTTCTTAATTCCTGATTGCTATGAGATAAACTATTTCCATATTAACAGGCTCTTAAAACCAAAAGTAATATAAATAACTGCTGGCTTCCAATTATCTCCAAAGTATTTAATACCGATAATTCAGATTGCAATACAAAACAATCATACATGCAAGATATAAATGGGAATTAAAGGATTAGCATAAGGGCTACAATCCATTTTCTCCATTTATTGTCATGCCCGGGAAAGAAAGAACAATGACTTAGTTATACCCATGTAATTTTGAGTGATGGTGAGATATCACTGTACACTCAGAAGAGGGACACTTAAAAATACTGACCATCATGTTGAACACCTTAAATTTATACAATAAAAGATAATATTGACCATTGTGAGTACTGGCAAGGATGTAGAGCAACTGCAAGTCTCACATACTGCTGCTGGTTGGGTGTACCATGGTATAATCATACAGCAAAGCACTTTGACATTTTCTAAAATAATTTAAAGATGTACCAATCATATGCTCCAGCCATTCCATTCCTTGAAGTGTATCCAAGTAAAATAAAATTACATGTCCATACAAAAATACGTGTAAGAATGTTTAATTTTTTTTTTTTTTTTTTTTTTTTTTAAGACGGAGTTTCGCTCGTTACCCAGGCTGGATTGCAATGGCGCGATCTCAGCTCACTGCAACCTCCGCCTCCTGGGTTCAGGCAATTCTCCTGCCTCAGCCTCCTGAATAGCTGGGATTACAGGCACGCGCCACCATGCCCAGCTAATTTTTTGTATTTTTAGTAGAGACGGGGTTTCACCATGTTGACCAGGATGGTCTCGATCTCTTGACCTCGTGATCCACCCGCCTCGGCCTCCCAAAGTGCTGGGATTACAGGCGTGAGCCACTGCACCCGGCAAGAATGTGTAATTCATGGGAAAGGGGTGGGAGCTTGAGCAGGACTGAGAAGGAAGGGAGAAATATAAAGACGTTGAAGGAATCTTGAAAGTTGGAAATGTTCACATTTTCTTGATTGTGAATATTGTTTCACAAGTATATGTACATTATAACACTTATGTTGTTAATTTAAATGACGTCCAGATTATTTTAAATCAAATATGTCTTCAGGAAACTGTTCACAAACTGAGTGCGGGATGTACCAAAGTACATGTCTAAAGGAAATTATACAGCATTTAATTCAGAAGAAATCTGGAAAATTTAAGGTCTGACAATCAGCCTTAAAGAAATAAAAACAAGTGGTCTGTTAGTATCAAAATAATACAAATGAAACAGCAACAGAAAAAAAAGAGAAGAAATTTTGAACAAAATTACAAAGAGAAGATCTGCACATTCAAAAGTTGGTTTTCATTTTTATAAAATTGTAAAATAAAAAAATAATTGAAGATAAACTCATGGCAAGACTGGTCAAGAAGCAAAGAAGGCTCACATTACCAATACCCAGAATGTAGACAGGATAATTATTATTAAACTTGGAAATGTACACATACTATATAAGCAAATTCATTTCAATATATTTGAAATTACACAAAATGATGAAATTCAGAGTTAAGCACATATAAGACCGAAACTGTTAAGAAATACAAATAGCCCAATATCTATCAATGAGATTTTACCTAGTGAAAATCCTTCCTAAAAATAATTTCTATTTACTGGTCCCCGTGAACTTTTCCATACAATGAAGAAAGAAATAAAATCAATTTTACACACCTTCCTCAGGATAGAAAGGACAAAGGCACACCCCAAAATGTTTTATGAGATCTATACAAACTTTACATAAAACTATAAAGCACATTATAGGAGATTAGCTTTGCTTTATATCTCTGTGGTAAACACTAATAACAAAAATGACTGTGATTTCTTTACATTTATCATTGTTTACAAAACCTATGGAATAAAGCAAGTTCATTTCTGATAAACGAAATCCTAAAATACATCAGACATGATATATCTTACAGCACTATTCCTGGGCCCTAAACAATTTGGGTTTAATAAAAAACTGAGTTATTGAAGATTTAACACTTAGATATCAAACAATTTTAACAAAAAAGGAACACAACTGTGTCATATCAATATAGATAGAGAAACCATTTGATAAATGTTACCAGTCACTTATTATTTTAGAAATAACCTGAAGAACTGGAGAGTATTATGATTAGTGTTGAAATACTAAGAACCTATTCAACATTTTATAGAGGTCATTCCTATAAATGTAATCTTACAACAGGACAATAATGCAATATATATATAAAAATTTGTAAGGGAGAAATGAAATCAACTTTATTCACAAAGAGCATGATGATATTTATAAGCTAAAAGGAACCTGTAGGTAATACATTAGAATTTCTTAGATAATTTAGCAGATTTGTTGGATTCTATTCAGTTAAACATAATGTTCTAAGAACATTAATTCTTACTAAACTTTTATACACAGTATAAGAAATGGCATGAATATGTTACAATATAAGGCCATATTTTTTCTACATACTTATGTGATAAAACTTTAATGTTATTCTAATACTGATTACTGTCATCATTTTCTCTGATAACCTAGTAAAAGAGGCTCTGGTATCTTATTAACAGAGGTTCCCCGGTATATAAGATATAATTTGCAATACATTCTATACTTAATCTAAGTGGAACAACAAAAAGCATTATATGTGACAATTTTACCTATGGCCAATTGTTTAATGATCTCACTGACTAACCACTGTTTCAGCCTATTTTCAGTGATTCACAATTTATTTTTTTTCTCCACATACCTTTTCTTATATTCTTTCTCAGTATTTTTTTCCTATTTAACTCTTTTCTAAATCTGTGTGTAAGACTACCTTCTGGGCAGGCATGGTGGCTCAGGCCTGTAAGAGCTTTGGGAGGCCAAGATGGGAAGATCACTTGAGGCCAGGAGTTCAAGACCAGCCTTGGCAAAGTAGCAAGACACTATCTCTTCCAAAAAAAAAAAAAAAAACAGGTGTGGTGGTACATGCCTATACTATCTATTTGGGAGGCTGAGGTGAGAGAATAACTTAAGCCCAGGAGCCCTAGGCTGTAGTGGGCAATGACGGCAGCACTACACTCCAGCCTGGGTGACAGAGAAACCCTGTCTTGAAAAACAAAAAACAAACAAACAAAAAACCCACTAATTTCTTATGCTACTGTGACCTACTTTGAAATAAAATCAGTGTAGATCTTTCAAAGCATTATTTGTAATAAGTCATCACATGACTATTTGTTACTTAAACCTTTTATGGCATAAAATTGCATATGATGTGCTCAGTGTAAAATTTTCAGAAAATGCCAATGCATATACTTTCTAAAAGCAAATATAATTAGCACTGTAGTGTGCATATAAAAATATGTAAGTATCTAAGTGAATCATATATTTAAATATTTGTACACATGCCTGTAAGTAAATTACAATTTGCTTTCTATGAGCAATTTGTCTACTAGATAAATATCTAATATTTAAATAATTGTAAAGTGCATACTATAAATACTATAAACACAGCATAATTTATTTAAAAATTGGATTCTTGCCTTACTGCTTACCACAAACTTAGCCGCTTACAACAAAGCAAATTTATTATCTTATATTTCTATGAGTCAGAAGCTTGAAAAGGGTATATTATGGGGCAAAAATCAAGGTGTCTGCAGGGGTGTGTTCCTTCTGAAGGCAGTAGAAAAGAATCTACTTCTTGCTTTTTTCAGCTTTTAGAGGCTTCCTGCATTCCTTGGCACATCACCCCTCTATCTTCAAAGCCAGATGTGTCTGTCTCACATCACTGTGACCTTTGCTTTTGTATTCACATCATCACTGACCCTGACTCTCCTATCTTCCTCTTTCACATTATATGGTCCTTTGTGACTATATTAGATGTAAACAGATAATAATATTTCCATCTGATGATCTTTAGTTAAATCACAGCTGCCAAATTCCTTTTGCTGTGTAAAGTAATATATTCTTAGAGTCAGAGGATTTTCATGTGGATATCTTTCGGGAGCTGTTTTTCTGCCTACCACAAAAAGGTATGTATTTTTATTTCTTTTTGATTTCAGGTAATTTCTGCCCCTTCCTTCCCCATTCTCACTTACCAGCAGATAATTGTTATTAGCCAAATAATGTGTAACCTCCCAGATTATTTTTATATGCACATTTAAAAAGATAGGTAGATATTATTAAATCATGGAATCATTCATTCTGTTATACTTAAATTTTCTTTGAAATATGTATTCTGAATAATTTTCAGAATTTTTATATAGTCCTCCTGTAGGTTTATGAACACATTTTTAATTTGGTGGTTGCTGACAAAGGAAAATATTATATAAGAACAGTAGATATAAAATAAAATATTTTTGATAATACAGTGTCACTTCATTATTTTTATCAAGAGTTTAGCTATTTTCATACTCTCATCTAAGTAAACATTAGCTTAAAATCAGCAATTATAACAACAAACTTTTTTACTTTTGTTTGGGAGTATGCTTAAATTATTTTAATTTGTATATTATCTGTCCAGAAACTTTTATATATTTTAAGAAGAAATAAAAAATAGGTTTGGGCTATACTTAATGCAGGTTTTTTTGCTTCTGAGATTTGTTATTATCAACAAAAGTCAACATATACAGTTTTTAAAACATATATAGAATAATTTTCATTGACAAATGAAAATTATTTTGTTATAATAATATAATCGATTTATTATATAATAATAGATTTGTTATTATCAACAAAAGTCAACATATACAGTTTTTAAAACATATATAGAATAATTTTCATTGACAAATGAAAAACTTTTAAATATTTTATCAATACTGTGTGTTTGACATTGGCATAAAATATAAAACATATTAATGAATTTAAAAATATCTACCCACCAAAAATTTCAAAAAGGTAAAGAAACATTACCAATCTGGAAACAATGACTAAATGTTCGCTGACTTCTCAACAGAATACATGGAGAACCAAAAAAAATGAAGCAGCACCTTTCCAATGCTGAAAGAAAAGATGAAACAATCAACCCAGAACCCTACATCCAGCATAGTTATCCTTCTAAACTGAGGGTGAAAGAAGACACATTCATATAAACAAGCCTAGAACAATTGGTCTCTGACCAACCCGGAACACAAGTAGTACTAAAAGAAGTTATTCAGGCAAAAAGGAAATGACCCTTGATGGAAACAGAACTACAGAATGAAACAAAGACTACTGGATAGGGAAATAATGTGTATAAATGCACGTATATGATTAAATTTTCTATCATTTCTTTGGAAGACAACTCACTTTTTAAAGCAAGATTACAAACAGTATTTGATATGTAAACTATACAAGAAGATGAAAGAAAGGGGGAATAAAAGAATTATAGTATTCTGAGATTACATTTAATGGAAGTGATCCCATATAACTCTATGCAGAGCATGGCAAGTAGATAATTCAAATGACTTCAACAACCACTTCAACAACCCTTCAACAACCACTAAACGTAACACTAAAATATATAGGAAATATCCTATTTACACTAAAATGATATAACATATTCATATAAAACTTATTTTTTATAGCAATCTCCATACACATTTGTCTGTTCTTTCCACTAGGCTCTTCCTCAGTAATAAAACTACAGCACATGGTCCACACCTGGCACATGTTGGGAATGGAAGAAACATTTATGGGATGAGTGAAATAATGATGTTGAAATAAATTAAGTAAATAATAGCTTTAAAAGATTCACTGCTTGTGAAAATCATTTGGCTAAAATTCTTGTATATATACTTCCAAAAAGATGCAGTAAACAGACTTTACCTTTTTTCCCAGTAAGTATAACTGAAAATCCTGAATGTTATATGTAAAACCACTATAAGGCTGAAAGGTAAAGAGAAGAAGGTAGGTTAGAAAGAGACTTTAGGACACAGGGAACAACCTAGTGTTGATTTCCTAGTTGTTTTTGTTAGTTTTGTGTTTGCCTCAGACATCCCAGACATGGAGATCATAAATTTAGCAACCTGAAAACACCAAAGGGTACGTTATAGGGCTATATTTACAGGAAATGATATTAATAGTATCAAACTCTATGTAAATCATGAAAAGCAGAGAATTTAAATGCCAATCCCTTAAGCAACCACTAAACCTAATCCAAAAATTTAGGTAATATTCTAGCTAGCATTGCTACAAAAACAAATTAACATAAAACTTATCCTCCATACCAATTCCACATTTGTCTGTTTTTCCATTAAACTGTCCCAAAATAATGTAATCCCAGAACATCATTTGTACCAGACACATGCTTAAAACTAAAAAAACATGTATGGGGAGGATGAAATAATTACATTAAAAGGAATTAAATAAATGATGACAAAAAATTTTTAAGACTCCACTGTTTATAATAATCAGTTGGCTAAAAGGTATTTCTGAATATCTACTTCAGAGAAGATGGAGTAGACAAACTAACCTTATTTCTTTCCCTAAGATCAACTAAAAACTCTGGATATTATATATAAAACAAACAAACATGAGACTGAAAGGTACAGAGAATAAGAGAGACTGCTAGAGACCTCAGACCTAAGGAACAACATGATTGTTGTATTAATCCATTTTCACATTACTATAAAGAAATAACTGATACTAGGTAATTTATAAAGAAAAAAGGTTTAGTTGGTTCACAGTCTGTCAGGCCGTACAGGAAGCATGGTAGCATCCCCTGGGCTTCTAGGGAGGCCTCAAGAAACTTATGATCATGGCAGAAAGTGAAGGGGGAACCAGATGTCTCATACAACCAGAGCAGAGGGAAGGTGGGAAGAGGGAGCAGGGCAGGTGCTACATACTTTTAAATGACCAGATCTTGTGAGAACTCTATCATGAGAACAACATCAAAAGGTGGTGCCAAATCATTCATGAAGAATCCACCCCCATTATCCAATCACCTCCCACCAGGCCCTACCTCCAACACTGGTGATTTTAATTGAATATGAGATCTGAGGGGGTGACACAGATTCAAACCATATCAATAGTAATTTACTTTATTTTTTCTAATTTGTTTTCTTTTGGTTTTGCTTCATACACTCCAGACCTGGAGCTGAAGAACCAGGCAACCCCAAAATGCCAAAAGGCATAGACAAAACTAAAAAGCCAACAAAAACTCACTCTCTCTAGACAAAAAATGAAAAGGACACAGCCAAACAAGACAGACAAGATGTAGACAACAACTTCTCTACTCTAGCTAAACATTGTCCTCCCTCACACCAGAAAAGGTCTAGTGGATAGATTTCCACTTTCACCCAAAATGTGAAGAGACACCCTAAACGGCCCCTCTCCATGGTGATCTGTTTTTTCAATCTATTGAGCATGACCCAAAGAAAAAAAAACACCTAAGGAATTATGACATGTTACATCCAAACAATTTAGATAGAGCATATAAGATATCAATTTACACCTATGAGAAGGGTTCGAATATATATATATACACACACACATCTATAGAGTGACTTATACAATAATGTACACACCATGGGAAAGGAGGAAAGGTTTGAACAGAAACAGGAGAAAGAAATATAAAGTTACGTAAAGAAACCTGAGTGCAGAGATGGGTATGTACATTATATTGCTGTAATGGTTTTAGATGTGTGTGCATGCATTTGTGAGTGTGTGTGTGAAAACTTGTACCATTCATTGTAAAGTGTAAAGTTTATTTAAACTCAATTATTTAAACACAATTTCAATGAGACTGTCACAAAATGTGAGATAAAATATTATGTACATCTAGGGATCCTGTGTTTAAATATCTATCTTTTTCTAATAGGAAGTATTACTAAACAATTGATACACTTAAGAAATAGCATAAAAACCCTACAAAGCAAGGTTATATTTTTAAAGCTTTTACCATATACCTATCAGATAATTTGTGATGCCTTTAACTCTGATTACTGTTCTCTCTCTTTTTTTTTTTTTTTTTTGCTATCATGGCAAGAGAGGCCCCTGAATATAAGATAAGCTTTATTTACACATGACATTTAAGTCTCGTGGAACAATATAAAGAGCATTCTTGGCAGGGTGCAGTACTCACACCCGTAATCACAGCACTTTGGGAGGCCTAGGCAGGTGAATCACTTGAGGTCAGGAGTTTGAGACCAGCCTGCCCAACATAGTGAAACCACATCTCTATTAAAAATATAAAAATTAGCCAAATGTGGTAGTGCACGCCTGTAGTCCCAGCTACTCAGCAGTCTAAGGCATGAGAATCGCTTGAACCCAGGAGGTGGAGGCTGCAGTAAGCCGAGATTGTGCCACTGCACTCCAGCCTGGACAACAGAGCAAGACTCTGTCTCAGAAACAAAAACAAAAAAAGAGCATTCTCTATGACAATCTAATTATAGGTTGTCTTCTTTTAACTCACAATTAAATTATTTTCCCCTAATATCTTTTTTATATTTTTCTTATTTTTCTCTTCTAAGTATTTTCTAATGTTTCTAAGACTAGCTTCTTATTTCATTCTGTACTGCTTTAAAGTTAAAAAAGGATTACATCTTTAAAAAATTGTTAGTAATATGCCTTCATCACAATTTTAAAAATTTACATCTTAAATTACATAGATAGTATGTTCAAGGTGTAAAATTTCCAAAAAACAATACACAATACACATATCCCTTTTCAGCAGTAATTGTGATTAGCAGTGAAGTGTGTACAGAGATATAAACATCTACATTTATATACATGATTTATTTACATTATAGTACACATACCTGTAAGCAAATTTTTTTTTATTTAGAAATATATATTGATGATATAGTTTGGACGCTGACTCTACTCAAATCTCATTTGAAAGTAATCTCCAACTAATGTTGGAGATGGGGCCTTGTGGGAGGGGACTGGATCATGGGGTCAGGCTTTTCATGAATGGTTTAGTACCATCCTCTTGGTACTGTCCTCACTATAGTAAGTGCATTCTCACAAGATCTGGTCATTTAAAAGTGTGTGGCACCTCCCTACTCTCTCTTGCTGTTTTTTCCATGTGATATGCCTGCTCCCCATTTACCTTCTGCCAAGATTATAAGCTTCCTGAGGCCTCCTGAGAAGCAGATGACACTGTATTTCCTGTAGAGCCTGCAGAACCATGAATGAGCCAATTAAACCTCCTTTCTTTAGAAATTACCCAGTCTCAGGTATTTCATTATGGTAATGAAAGAACGGCCTAAGAGAAAAGTTGTACTGAAGAGTGGGGCAATTGTTATAAAGATAACGTGAAAATGTAGAAGCAGCTTTGAAATTGGATAAGACGCAGAGTTTGGAAGAGTGTGGAAGGCTCAGAAGAAGTCAGGAAGATGAGGGAAAGTACGAAACTTCTTAGAGACTAGTTAAATGGTGTGAACAAAATGCTGATAGTGATATGCATAATGAAGTCCAGGCTGTGGACTTCTGATGTAAATGAGGAACTTGGTGGAACTGGAGGAAATGTTTTTTTGGCCTTAGCAAAGAACTTGGCTCATTATGTCCATAGACCAGGGATCTGTGCAAGTTTGAACTTGAGAGTGATGACCTAAGATGTCTGGTGGAAGAAATTTCTAAGCAGAAAAGTGTTTAATATGTGGCCTGGCTGCTTTAACTGCCTAACTCAGATGCAGGAGCAAAGAATGACCTGAAGTTGGAATTTATATTTAAAAGGCAAGCAGAACATAAAAACCTGGAAAACTTGCAGCCTGTCCTTGTTGCAGAGAAGGAAAAATCTTCAGGAGAAGAATTCAAGCAGGCTGCTAAGCAACCACTTACTAGAGAGATTTGCATAATTAAAGGGAAGCCAAGTGCTAATAGCCAAGACAATGGGGAAAAGCCTCGAAGGCATTTCAGAGACCTTCCAGGTGGCCCCTTTCATCCAAGTCCAAATGCCTAAAAGGAAAGAATGGTTTCATGGGCTAGGCCCAGGGCCCTGCTGCCCCGTGCAGCCTCAGGACATTTCTCCCTATATACCAGCTGCTCCAGCTCCAGCTCCAGCTCCAGCTCCAGCTCCAGCTCCAGCCAGGGACCCAAGGGGCTAATGTACAGCTCAGGCTGCCACTTGAGAGGGTGAAAGCCATAAGCTACAGCAACTTCTACATGGCATTAAACCTGCAGGAGCACAGAGTGAAAGAACTGAGGGTTGGGAGTCTCTGCCTAGATTTCAGAGGATGTATGGAAAAGTTTAGGTGTCTAGGCAGAAACCTGCTGCAAGGGTAGAGACCTCACAGAGAACCTCTACTACAGCAGTTAGAGGAGAAATGTGGGATTGGAGCCCCAACATAGAGTCCCCACTGGGGCACTGCCTGGTGGAGTTGTGAGAAGAGGGCTACCATCCTCTCAACCCCAGAATGGTAGGTCCACTGACAGCATTCACCCTGCACCTGGAAAAGCCACAGATACTCAACACCAGTCCATGAGAGCAGCTGTGGGGGCTGAATCCTGCAAAGTCACAGAGGCAAAGCTACCCAAGGCCTTGGGATCCCATCTCTCACATCAGTGTGCCCTGGATGTATGACACAGGGTCAAAGAAGATTATTTTGGAGCTTTAAGATTTAAGGACTACTCTGATGGCTTTCAGACTTGTGTGGGGCCTCAAAATGATATGGAAAATGGAAGAGAGGAAAATCAATGATGTACATATATCCCTCATCAAATCCCTGGCTCTTCCACCCCACTTGCCAAAACACAACTCAGGTGTGACAAACAGAACCCAAAGGTATTTCAACTATAATATTCTGTGATCTTTATGGGTTCATCAAAGATATAGTCTAATGGGATAAATATTTTGGTATTAAACAACTACAACAAAACAAAGGGCAAAATCATGTTCCTATCACATTAGAGAGAAACAATATGACAAAATTTGTCATCCAATCATAAAAAAACTTAAACACTGCAGCAAATATACTTAGTGGTGAAATATTAAAAACCTTTCCCCATGATAATACATTGGAATTAAACAGAAAGTTGAGCAAGATTGCGGGATTCCACATGGTTAAATATTAATAATTTTTTTCAAAGAACAGCAATTGTTACTGAACTTTCTATCCATAAGAAATAGCAGAAAACCTTTATATTACAAGGTCATACTTTTACAGTATGACTTTTTTTCATATACTGATCAGATAAAACAAGATAATTTTAATCCTTAATACTGTCATTTTTTCATAGTAGTATCATGGTAATAGAGACCTCAAAATACAAAATAAACTTTACACTTGACATTTAATTCTAGTAGAACAACAAAAAGATGATTCTTTCTTACCATTTTACAAAAGGTCCTCCTTGTGTTGTAATCTCATAGACTAGAATTTCAACTTCACAATTCAATTAAATAATTTTTGTGTTATAACGTGTTTATTTATTTATTTTTGAGATGGAGTTCTGCTCTTGTTGCCCAGGCTGGAATGCAATGGCGTGATCTCAGCTCACTGCAACATCCACCTCCCAGATTCAAGCGATTCTCCTGCCTCAGCCTCCAGAGTAGCTGAAATTACAGGTGCCCACCACCATGCCCAGCTAATTTTTATATTTTTAGTAGAGACAGGGTTTCGCCATGTTGGTCAGGCTGGTCTTGAACTTCTGACCGCAGATGTTCCACCTGCTGCAGTCTCCCAAAGTGCTGGGATTACAGGCATGAGCCACCAAGTCTGGCCCATAACTTGTTTATATTTGTCTTACTATTTTTCCTTCGTAACTCTTCTCTAAATATTGTATCCAGCTTTTGCTTTACTTCTTATCTCATTCTATACCACTTTAACATAAAAAAACAAGGTATAGGTCTTCAAAATTTAGGAATTATGTCATCATAATGTGTTTTTTAATTTATATGCTTTATTTTATATACATAGGGCATATGTGTAGCATAAATTTTCTAAAATGGTAATACATAATTCTTTTCAGAAGTAATTGTGAAGTAGCAGTGAAGAATGTATATAAGCAGATGTAAACATAGATTTATATTTACATGAATAATACATTTACCTAACTGTACACATATCTGTATATAAATGACAATTTTATTTCTTTTCATTGACAATATACCTTGAGGATGTATTTTATAAATATTTAACATATATCTAATTGGCTTTAAAAGCTTCATAGTACAGTATGAACACAGCAAAATTAATTTTTAAAAATTGCTGTTTTGACTTTTTGTGCCCACAATTTAATACCTATGTGTGAGTACTGTATCAGACACAGTTCTGAAAAGTGAATTATGGTGTAAAATTATAGTTAAGTTTATAAATTTATTAAATGATACAAAATTGATTTCCAAAAAGCCATTAATAGTTTATACTTTTTCAATAATCTGGTTTAAAAATAAGAAAGTATCTCTTTGCCTAAATAATTTACACAAAGGTTACAGTTACCAAAATAGCATGGTACTGGTATCAAAGTAGACACATAAGATCAATAGAACAAAATAGAGAACCCAGAAATGCCAAATACTTACAAACAAATTTTCTTTGACAAAGCATACAAAAAAACTTAAACTAGGGAAAGGATACTCTATTTCATAAATTGTGTTCGGAAAATTGGCAAGCCATGTGCAGGAGAATTAAAATGGATCCTTATCCCTCACTCTATAAAAAAATCAACTCAAAATGGATCAAAGACTGAAATCTAAGACCTGAAATCATAAAAATTCTAGAAGATAACCTTGGAAAAACCGTACCCTGGCCTACGCATAGAATTTATGACTAAAACCCCAACAGCAAATGCAACAAAAACAAAATGAAATAAATGAGACCTGATTAAACTAAAAGGCTTCTGTACAGCAAAAATCATCATCATCATCATCATCATTATCATCATCAGAATAAACAGATAGCCCACAGAAAGGGAGAAAATATTTGCAAACTATACAGTCAAAAAAGGACTAGTATCCATAGTCCACAAGGAGCTCAAACAAATCAGCAAGAAAAAACAAAATAATCCCACTGAAAAGTGGGCAAAGGACATGGATACACATTTCTCAAAAGAGGATATACAAATGGCCAACAAACTTATGAAAAAATGCTCAGTATCACTAATCATCAGAGAAGTGCAAATTAAAACCACCACAAATTACCAAGTTACTCCTGCAACAATGGCCATTATTAAAAATTCAAAAAAAAGTAGATGTTGGTGTGGATGTGATGAAAGGGGAATGCTTACAACACTGCTGGTAGGAATGTAAATTAGTACAGCCTCTATGGAAAACAGTATGGAGATTCCTTAAAGAACTGTAAGTAGATCTACCATTTGATCCAAGAATCCCAATACTGGGTATCTACCCAAAGGAAAAGAAGTTGTTATATGAAAAAGACACAGGCACATGTATATTTATTGCAGCACAACTCACAACTGCAAAGACAGGGACCCAATCTAAATGCCCACTGACCAATCGGTAGATCAAGAAAATGTAGTATACATATACCACAGAATACTACTCAGCCATAAAAAAGAATTAAATAATGTCTTTTGCAGTAACATGGATGGAGCTGGAAGCCATTATTCTAAGTGAAGTAACTCAGGAATAGAAAACCAAATACCATATGTCCTCACTTATAAGTGAGAGCTAAGATATGAGTGCACAAAGGCATACAAAGTAATGTGATGGAATTTGGAGACTCAGAAAGGGAAGGGTGGGAGAGGGGTATGGGATTAAAAACAACAACAACAATATATACAACATACAGTACTCAGGTGATGGGTGCACTAAAATCTCTGAATTCACCACTATATAATTCATCCATTTAACTGAAAACTACTTGTACTTAAAAAGCTATTGAAACTTAAATTTTTTTAATAAAATATTTTGCAATAAATTAAGAAAACAAACTAAAGTACAATGTGCACTCCTTATTAAGGCTCAAGCTTGTATACAGTAAAATTCACCCTTTTTAGTGTATTGTAGAGTTTGACAAACACAAAAGTGTATAATCACAGCACAGTTGATATGGAAGTGTTTCATCACCCCCAGAAACTTCCTCCATGCAATTTTTTGGTCAATGCCTTCACTTACCCTCAACTCAGCACTGATCTGATCTCTGCTCTTATAGAGTTGCCTTTACCAAAATATTATATAAATGGAAACATCATACAGTAAAAAATAACAATAATTTACACTGACTAGAAAGCCTACTTAACAGATAATTGCCCATCTAAATTTATTTTCATATAACCTTTGATAGAAATTATTAATTCCATCTTTAGGTACTCCATAATTTCATAATTACTTTGCTACCAAAATTATTATATAGTATTATACATTAAGCCTATATATATATATATATATTTATTATATATATATAAATATTATAAATATATATATATATTTATATTTATATATACACATGATTATTGGATAGGTATATAGATATAGATAGATACATGAACTCTTCTTCCATTAACTTATGTTCTACATATTGCATGTTACCTAATTGATTCTCATATGCATTATGTTTATATAAATAATTTTGCATTTAAAATATATTTTGTCAAAGCAGAATAGGACTGTGTGTTACAGGAAGCAATACTATATAAGTCTAAGTAGAAGATGAAAAGTATTCAAACACTGATTGCTTGAGAGAGTACTAAAAATAACAAAAAAAATACAGTAATATTTTAGTTACTATTACTGCACAACAAATTATCACAATATTTACCTGCAATTATATACTCCATATGTAATTATCTGTTTTCCCACTAGGTTTTCTCTCGATAATGTAAATGCAGCACATAATGCACACCTGGCCCATGTTTGGGAACTGAACAAACATTTATAGGATGAAAGAAAATGATTAAATTGAAAGAAATGAAACACTTGATGGCAAAAATAAATACGCTGATTATGAAGATCGTTGTCTAAAAATTATGTTGGATGTCAGTGTCTGAGAAGATAAAGTAGATGTATCATTCCTATTTATTTCTTAATATAACTAAACTTTTTAGTATAACTAAAAATCTTGATGTTATATATAAAACAAACATAAGAAGGTTCTGAAAGGCAAAGATGAGAGACTGGTTAAGCACCTCAGGACCCAAGGAAACAACAGAGTGTTTTCCCTGGGCTTGGTTTTCTGTTTTTCTGTTTTGTTTTGTTTTGTTTTGATTTGATTTTGCCTTATAAATATTGGATATGTAGCTAGAGAACCTCGCAATCCAGAAATGCCAAAAAGTGTTGGCCAAAAAAAAGCATCAACAAAAACTGGCTTTCTTTAGATAAAGTGCTAGAAAAGAGACAGTCTGCTGATACAGAAAACTTTTACACAACAGACGCAGGACTACAGCCCATCATTATCCTCTTCATGACAGCAAAAGCCAATTGAGAATCTAGAATCTAGATTTCCATCTTTTCCAGGCTGTAAGGAGTCACCCCAAAGTGCCCCTCACTCATGTTGTCAGAGATGTTTCAATAGACAGCTGGGACTTTTATCCTCAACAGATGGTAAGGCACACTCCCCTTAGCACTGAGTTAATCTATCTGCAGCCAGATAAAATGTGAGGAGCTTTGACTTTCACCCCACTGGGAAGTGATGAAGTACCTCTTCCCTCCTTACTGGGGTGGTGGTAGAAGAAGCCTGATAGAGATTAATGATTACAATGGACCAAATTTAATACATATGTGTGAGTAGTTGTTTCAGGCACAATTCCGGAAGGTGAATTATGGTGTAAAATTATAAGTAAATTTATAAATTTACAAAAAGATATAGAATTGTTTTCCAAAAAGCCATTAACATTTTATACTTTTTCAATAATCTGGTTTAAAAATAAAAACATATATGCAATTCATATTTTGAAGCCCTAATCTCCAGTATGATAGCATTTGGAGCCTTTGGGAAATAATTAGTTTAGATGAGGTCATTAGGGTGGAACCCTCTTAAAGTAACTAGTGCCCTTATAAGAAGAGACACCAAAGAATTTGTTCTTTCTCTCTCCCTCCCTCCCTCCATCCCTCCCTTCTTCTGTCTGCCCTCACACCCCTTTTCCTTCTCCTTTTCCCTCTTCCTCTCCTTCTCTTTCTCTCTGTCAGCAAGATCTACAAGCCAGGAGGAAAGTCCTTACCAGAACTCAATCATAATGATAACCAGATATTTTGCTTCCCAGCTTCCAGAAAAGAAATTCTGTTATTTAAGTCACCCAGACTATGACATTTTGTTATGAAAGCCCAAGCTGACTAAAATGACTTTTATCATCACTGAAAGGAAGTCAGAAAAGGGAAAACAGAGAGATAAAAAAAGAGAGAACAAACAAAAAAAAAGTAAACGACAGACTGAAGCCCTGTTATATATATAATAACATATATGTAAATGGTTAAAAAGGCAATGCCAATTAAAACACAGACACTGACACAATGGATTAAAAAATATGACTATTTGCTGTCTACAACAAGCACTTTTAAATATAATGAAATGGGCAAATTGAAAGTAAACAGATGGGAAAATACATATCATGTCAATAATAAAAGAAAGCAAAAAATTCTATATCAACTTCAGATAAAGTATATCTCACAGCAAAGAAAATTCTCAGATAAAAAGAGGGACATTATATAATGGTACAGTGTTCAATCCAATAATAAGACATAGCAATCCTTAATGTATATGTACCAACCAACTTATTTGCAAAATTTATGAAGCCAAACTGATACACCAAAAGGGAGAAATAGAAGAATCTATCATTATAACTGGAGATTTTAACTCCCTTTTCACAACAATTCATAGAAAATCTAGGCAGATTCAGCAATAATATAAAAGATTTCAATAATACCATCAACCAAGATACCAGGATCTCAGTAATACCAACAAGTCCTAATCGACATTAATAGAACACTCCTCTTAATAGCAGCAAAATATTTGTAATTACTAAGTGTCCACAAAATTTGGTCTTCCTAAACAGACCACATCCTGCCACAGAAAACAAAGCCCAACAAACTTAAAAGAATTGAAAGCACAGACAGCTAGTTTTTCCATTACAATATAATCAAGGTGGAAATCCCTAACAGAAGGATAAAAGAAAATCTTCAAATATTTGTAAACAAAACAAAATACCTTAAATTACCCATGAGTCAAAGAGGAACTATCAAAGAAAATCACAATATACAATGAAATAGATAAAAATGTTAATGCAGCCAGGCAGGGTGGCTCATGCCTGTAATCCCAGCACTTTGGGAGACGGAGGTGGGTGGATTACCTGATGTCAGGAGTTCGAGCCCAGCCTGGCCAACATAGTGAAACCCCGGCTCTACCCAAAATACTGAAATAAGCCAGGTGTGGTGGTACATGCCTGTAGTCCCAACTACTTGGGAGGCTGAGGCAGGAGAATCACTTGAACCTGGGAGGCAGAGGTTGCAGTGAGTCAAGATTACACCACTGCACTCCAGCCTGGGGGAGTGCAAAACTCCATCAAAAAGAAAAAAAAGCTAATGTGACATTTCAAAATTTAAAATAGAAAACAGAAATAAAAGCTGAGTAAACAGAAAATGAGGAAACACTTCCCAATTCATTTTATGAAACTATTATTCCTTTGATAACAAAATCAGCCAAAAAAGTACAAAAGAGAAAACTACAGACACATTTTTATTGAATATAAAAACAAAATCCTTAACAAAATATTAGCAAATAGAATTCATCCATATATAAAAATATTATACACCTTGACCAAGTGGGATTAATTCTAGAGATATCAGGTTGGTTCCATATTTCAAAACCAATCCCTGTAATCTACCATAATAGTAAGCTAAAGACAAAAGCAAAAGATCATATCAATTGATGAATAAAAACAACTAACAAAATTAAACACCCATTCATAATTTTTAATAAAATACTCATAAAAATAGGACTAGAAAATTTTTTAGACTTTATAAAGAGCATCTAGACCAAATCTATAGCTAACATTCTACTTAATTATGAATGGATATAAAAAATAGAAAGAATGAATAAGACCTAGTATTTGCTAGCACAACAAGGTGATTATAGTCAAAAATAATTTAGTAGAAAAACTGAATGCTTTCCCTCTAAGTTCAGGAACATGAACAGTACGTCTCTACTTCCTCTTCTCTTACTCAACATAGTGCTGGAAGGTAAGCTAGGACAGTAAAGAAGAAAAAGGAAAAAAGCATATAAAAGATATATAAAAAATTGCCTCTATTTGAAGATGACATGTTGTCTGTGTTTAAACACCCCAAGAAATCTACAAAAATAACTCCTAGATGTAATGACTGAATTCATCAAGGGTGCAGGATATAAAACATACAAAATCAATTGTTTTCCATATACTAGCAATGACCATATAAACACTGATATTAAAAATACAGTAAAATGTATAATTGCTAAGAATGGAATAATTTGGTGTAAACCAGATGAAACATGTAGAGGCCTTATGTTCTGAAAACTTCATCATACTGATTTTCAAAAATCAAAGTGGAGCTGGGAATGGTGGCTCATGCCTGTAATCCCAGCACTTTGGGAGGCCGAGACCAGTGGATCACTTGAGGTTAGGAGTTCAAGACCGCCCTGGACAACATGGTGAAACCCCCATATCTACTAAAAATATAAAAACTAGCCAGGCTTGGTGGTGGGTGCCTGTAATCCTAACTACTCGGGAGGCTAAGGCAGGAGAATCACTTGAACCCAGGAGGTGGAGGTTGCAGTGAGCCAAGATTGTGCCACTGCACTTCAGCTTGGGTAACAGAGCCAAACTCCACCTCAAGAAATAAAAAAATAAAATAAAAATAAAAAGTAAAAGCAGATCTAAAAGATGAAGGGACATACTGTGTTGAAAATGGGAAGACTAAACAGTGGGATTTCAATTCTCACCAAAATTGATATACAGGTTTAATAATTCTTAACAAAATTATAACAATATTTTGTTTTAGATACAGACAGGATGGTTCTAATAGATATGGAAAGAAGAAGAAAACAGGATGATGAAACAATTTTTAAAACTACAAATAAAGTAGAAGGAAATCACAGTACCCCATTTCAAAACATCTTGTATAGCTACACTAATCAAGAAAATGTGATACTGGTGGATGGACAGACACATAGATCAATAGAACTGAAAGAAAACTCATAATAGTACCACAGTAAGGACAACTGATTTTTGATAAAACTACAAAGGCAAGTTAATGGAGAAAAAAAAATATTTTCAAAGTAGTACTAGAGCAATTTATATCCAGACAAAAATATAAACCTCATAAATTATGCAGAAATTAACTCATAGTGGATCATATATTTAAATGTAAAACATAATATTTTAAATAAGAGGAAGAAATCTTTTAAAATCCAGCACATAGCAAAGAGTCCTTAGACTTCACAATAAAAGCATGACCCATAAAGGGAAAGACTGAGAAACTGGGCCCCTTAAAAATTAAAAAATAATGCTATTCAACTTTTCATGCTGTGTTAAGAGAATGAAAAGACAAACTGCAAACTGGGAGGAAATATTTTTAAGCCATATATTCAAAAAAGACTAGCATCCAGAATATATAAAGAATTCTCAAAATGTGACAGCATAAAATAAACAATCCAATTTGAAAATGAGAAAAAGACATAAACAGAAACCTCACTACAAGGATATACAGATGGCAAATGAAAACAACAAGATGTTCAACATCATAGGCATCGGATAAATGCAA
This sequence comes from Callithrix jacchus, assembly GCF_049354715.1. Lineage (NCBI taxonomy): Eukaryota > Metazoa > Chordata > Mammalia > Primates > Cebidae > Callithrix > Callithrix jacchus. The sequence continues at coordinate 28,239,027 of NC_133524.1, forward strand.
ATGAAAACCACAATGAGATATCATATCACATAGAGCAGAATGACCAGAATAAACATGAATAGTGACATCACCAAATGCTGGCAAAAATGTATGCAAGCTAGGTCACTCATACATGGCATGGTGAATGTAAAATGCTGCATCATTAAAGAAAACAGGCAGGTTTAAAAAAATTAATCTGGCAAACATCATGTGATACAGCAGTTGCATTCTTGGGCATTTATCCCAGAGAAATGAAAACTTTTGTTTGCATGGAAACCTGTACACAAATGTTCACAGCAGACTTATCTGTATTAACCAAAACATAGAAATAACTAAAAGTTCATAAAAGTGTAAAATGAGTAAACTAGATATAGTTCACTCACACCATAAAGTACTACTTAGCAAGAAAAAGGAACAAAATCCTGGTAAATGCAACAACATGAATAAATCTCAAGGGAAAAAAACAACCCAAGTAGCAATTACAATACTATTCCATTATAAAACATTCTTTTTTTTTTGAGATAGTCTCTTTTTTTTTTAGACAGTCTTACTGTGTTGCCCTGGCTGGAGTGTAATGGTGCAATCTTGGCTCACTGCAACCTCCGTTTCCCAGGTTCAAGAGATTCTTGTGCCTCAGCCTCCCAAGTAGCTGGGACTATAGGCAGATGCCACCACACCCAGATAATTCTTGTAGAGATGGAATTTCACCATGTTGGCCAGGCTGGTCTTGAACTCCTGACCTCATGTATTCTGCCTGCACTGGCCTCCCAAAGTGCTGAGATTACAGGCATGAGCCACGGCGCTCAGCCTCATTATACAGCATTCTTGAATCATTCACACACACACACACATGCACACATGTACACATGCACACACATATATTTAATGAAGAACAGATTATTGACTGCTGAAAAACAGGAATGGGAGGAAGGCAGGGGCTGCAGTGGTGGGATGTGGTGTTCTTATAAAGTGTAACACAAAGGATCTTTGCAATGACTGAAATGTACTTTATCTTGGCTTGATCAATATTAATATATTGGTTGAGATACTGTACTATAGTATTACGTGATGGCAAAACTGACTGGAAATGGGTAAGAGTGCATGGGATGTCTCTGTATCATTTTCTACACTGCAAGTAGACATAGCATTATCACAATAAAGAAAGTTTAATTCAAAATGGTTTCACTTTTTACCAGACAGTTTGAGTTCAATGGATTTGAGACAAAACACATGCAAATTAAAACATACTTTTAAAAAACAGTATTTGTGAAAACATCCAGTAATGGCTGACCAGACATTTCAACCCAAACATTCTGCTGAGGAAAAATAAACTAAGAAAGATGTAAAACTATAACAAACATCTCTTTGAAGATATACTAAAATTGATCCCCCTTTCCCCCCTCATAGAATCCTACCTCAAAGGAGGAAATTGGGAACCCAAGATGCAAAGTAAGATGTTGTCCCTGAGAAGCTAAGCAACTGACAAGGGCTTCCAGCAACTTTTCCAGCCTACTGAATGCAGATTGGAGCTCAGGAGCCATCATAGAAAGGAAACCTTAGGAAATACCTCAGTTTCATTTGACATCACCAAGGGATTATGCCCTAAGTGTCATATAAACCAGAAAGAGAACAATTGTCACAATATATGAGACCTAGCTTCAAACTGACTCATTCTCTGATTTTGATGAGATGATCTTCACCCCAATCCCTTGCCTCACTCATGTCACCACCCTAACTGCCTTATAGAAGTAAAAGAAAATACTCCAAGAGGGAAGAAAAAATTATTCAGTCTGCAATTACTTCTCTAGTATTTCACACACTAATTAATGCTTTCAATCATAAACAATCATAAATGCAAAGTATGAATAGGAAGGAAAGTATTAGCTTCAGGCCTGTGATCTAGTTTTTCCATTTACTGAGGCTGTCTGGGATACAAAGAAGTATAACTTGATTACATCCATGCAATTTTGGGTGACACTGAGATACCACCCCACATCTATCAGAAGGACTACAGGCCAGGAAGATTGAGATCATCCTGGTGAACACAGTGAAACCCTGTCTCTACTAAAAATAAAAAATAAAAAAATTCGCCAGGCATGGTGGAACGTGCCTCTAGTCCAAGCTACTTGGGAGCCTGAGGCAGAGGTTTCAGTGAGCAGAGATCATGCCACTGCACTCTGGCCTGGATGACAGAGCGAGACTCCGTCTGAAAAGAAAAAGGACAATGTAAAATAATGACCAAAACAAGTGCTGGCAAGGATATAGGACAAATGTGACTCTCACATACTGCTAGTAGGGCATAAAACAGTCAATAAAGATGCAAAAAATCTTGATATTTTAATAAAATAACTGAAAGATACACTTATCAGGTGATCCAGCCATATCACTCACTGATGTTCATACAAGAAAAATTAAAATATATATCCATATAAAGACTTGAATATAATCTCCCCATTATGAAAAAAGAGGGGGACTTGGGGGAAGAAAAAAAGGAGAAAATACAAAGTTGCACAAAGAAATGAGTTAAGAAATGGCTATGTTACATTATCTTGTTTTTAGTTAAGGTTTCAGAAATATTTGTATGCATGTATGTGATATATATGTATTTCACATATATACATGAAAAGTTATATTGTTTAAAGTTGAAAATAGCTTATTTACATTCAATTTTATTCCAATGAATCTGTTATAAAATGTAAGATAAATCAATATATGTCCTAAAGGAATATTAGTATCAATCAATGCAAAATGGAACACTCAGCAATTTACGATCTGATAATACGTCTCAAGATATTATATAGAGAACAGTAATTTAATACTAAAACTTTATAGAAATCAAATAATAGAGACTTCTAGGTGTCACACTCATCCTCAAATAAGAACAAAAGCTGAACAAACTGAAAATCAACAAATCTCTTTACTCCATCAGATAATTGATGTCACAGGGTGAAACATGGCCTCAAATACTGGAGAGACAGGCAAATACAGAGAATCACAGTTTACTGGAGCAAAAGCTCAGGAGAAGCCCATTGCTGGATCCAGCACAAAGAGTATTACAAGGCAAAAAATTGCAAATCTTATACCTTATTTAAGATTTCCCTAGGGAAACTCAAAGACAACAGGGGAGACTAAAACAAGGACACAAAGGATATTTTTGCCTATGACACTTACAATGACAGTGATAGCAGCAGTGGCCCATCTGGAGTGGCTGCTGCCATGATGCTAGCTCCAGTCGGGGAGGCATGGCTGCTCTCTCAGGAGCCTGGAAAGGCCTCCCTGTCCCTGCAGGTTTAGAAGTACCTGCTTCCACTGCCAGCCTCTCCCTGCTACCAGTGCCTGCTCTGATCTCTGAGCAAAATTGAGGCCAAGCCCAGGCACTATTGCAACTGGCCAGATGTGTACACACTCATGTCAGTGCTGACTCCAGACTTTGGGTGCCAACAAGCACTGGAGAGAGGCAAGGGGGAGCCGAAGGCAGCTCGGTGCTGGCCTGCAAGCACCCCTTGTCATGAACAGCATGGGTGCCATGAACAGTGGCAGGACACAGATGGGAGGCAGACAGACTCCGGGGCAGAAAGGGGCAGGTCCCTGGTGAAGCCCTACCTTCAAGCCAGGAAAGGCCTAAAGCCTGCAGACCAGAGTGCAAACTTGTGATGCTGTTTCTGGGACCACGCATGGCTGCCCATGGACCTACTGGTATGCACTTCCTCCCCTATAAGGCCCCATAAAACCCCTGGACTCAGCCAGACTGGAGGAGATGACGGAATAATCTGAGTGCAGAGAGGAGCTACCCACTCCAGGGTTTCCTGTCTGCTAATAGCTGAGGAGGCGACAGGACTACCAGCTGTGAAGAGGAGCTACCCACTGCAGGGTCTCTTCTATGCTGAGAGCTGAACACTCATTAGGATACAACTGACCCAGTGCGAGTCTCCTCTGAGCTGTTCTGTTGCTCAATAAAGCTCCTCTTCGCCTTGCTCAACCTCTACTTGTTGATGTATCTCAATCTTTCTGGATGCAGGACAAGAACTTGAGACCTACTGAATGGTAGAGCTAAAAGGGCTGTAATATTAACAGAACTGAAACACGCCCCTTGCTCACCACATTGTGAGTTACAAGGAGGAGAGAAGAGAAATGGGGAGAACAGCTACAGTACTTTGGGGAGCCCAGCCCTAGGAGCTCCCCAAGCCAGGACTGGGACACCCTCTCTGGGGCTCTGCAGTTCCTGGTGTCTTTGAGCTTCCAGGTGCTACAGCATTCCCTGGTACCAGCTGTGGAAGCTGCTTGCAGTATGCCTGGTCCAGCCATGGCCTCGCTGGAGCTGGTGCCCATGCTGGCGCCTGCAGCTACCCGTCCGCCACACCCATCATGCTTGGCTTTGCACAGTGGTCTGACCCCACACTGGCTTGCTCACATTCCCCTCACCTCTACTCGTCCTTGGCAGGCGTGTGATCCAGGCTGGTAGCACAAGCCAAGTGCAGCCTGCCAGGCTGAGTGGGCCCAGCAGGCCCAAGCAAGCCTTGGGCGAAGGCATCACTGGCCACAGAGGTTTCCAGCTAGCAAATCGATACCCAAGGATCTTGTGACAATAGCTAAGAGTAAACACATTCTAATGCTTTGCCAGATTAACACAAAACCTTAAACTAAAGGCCTATTTATCTCAGTTCCTTCTATTTACAGTACATAAAGACACATTTTAAACAAAAAATTACAAGGCATACTAAAAGTAAAAATTAAAATAAAAATCAGTTTGAAGAGACAGAGCATCAAAAGCAGCAAAAAGAGATTAAGGTATGGCAGATACTTTGGAATTTTCAGACTGGAAATTTAAAATAACTATGATTAATATGTGAAGGGCCCTAAAGGAAAGTACAGATGGGAATATAAGGAGACAGATGGGAACTCTGAGAAAGAAGCAAAAGGGAATAAAACAATATAAGATCAGTGAGATATACTTTTAATTACAAAAAGAAAACCAACAAATCTAAACATTTTTATTTTCATAAAGGTTTAAAAACTGAATAAACTCTGGCAACAGATTAAAGAAAAAAGTCAAAATAATCAATATCAGCAATGTAAAGGAAATCCTCATTCCATATCCTGGAAACACAGACATAACTATATAGGAAATTTTATGCTAATAAATTTGTATTACACAAAATAAAAAAGTGCAAAGAAAAACAGAGCTTAACAAATCAAGAAAACAAGAAATCTCAACTGCCTCATATCTCATAAAAACTGTCTCTACATTGAAAAATATATTTATAAATATATTCTATACTGATTTCTGAAGTAACAAACTTTCCATAGAATGAGAATGAAATAACACCAAACTTTTATAAGTTCTTCCACATAACAGAAATAGTAAAAATACTTTCCAAAATGTTTCATGTGACCCTTAGAAGCTTTACACTACAGTGACAAGACCATTATAAGAAAATAAAACCAGAGGCAGGATGCAGTGGCTCATATCTGTAATCTGAGCACTTTGGGAGGCCAAGATGGGCAGATCACCTGAGGTCAGGAGTTTGAGGCCAGGCTGGCCAACATGGTGAAACTCCATCTCTACTAAAAACATAAAAATTAGCTGAATGTGGTGGTGCACACCTATAATCCCAGCTTACTCAGGAGGGTGAGGCATGAGAATTACTTGAACCCAGCAGGCAGAAGTTGCAGTGAACCAAGATCGCACCACTGCACTCCAGCCTGGGTGGAAGAGTGAGAGTGTGTCTCAAAAAAAATAGAGAAAACCAGAGATTTATATCTCTCAGGAAAACACACTGGTTACACCTATAAAGAAAATATAGACATACAACAAAGTATGTCTGACAAACAGAAACCAAAGATGCTTCAAGTATATAAACCTATAAATAAACTGGGTAGAATTAAAACATGAATTATTTTTAGATTGTTGTATTGGAATAAAACCACTTTAACAAAGCAGAGGACATGATTATGTAAGCACCATAACATATATAAAGAAACCATATGACAAAATTTACCATTTAGGTATGATTTTTTTTAAAACTCAGAAAACCTTAGTAAATATCATAGTTAGTGGTGACATATTTACAACATCACCTTGAGATCACAGGAGATAAGACTACCTACTATAACAAGTTCTATTCAACATTTTACATAAGTCACAGCCAGAACATGAAATGCAAGAAAAATATGCATAAAGATTGGAAGGAACAAAATAAAGCCTCCTTTATTCACAGATCGAATGATTATGTTTCCAGGTTACTGAAAATTGGTCTATAAGTAATATAGATTTTTTTATTAATTTTTAATTTTTGTGGGTACACAGTAGGTGTATATATTTATGAGGTCTATGAGATTTTGATACAGGTGTACATTATGTAATAATCACATCAAGGTAAATAGGGTATACATCACTGCAAGCATTTATCCTTTGTGTTACAAACAATCCAATTATACTCTTTTAAAGGGTACAATTAAACTATTATTTACTATATATAGTTACCCTGTTGTGCTATCAAATATTAGGTCTTATTCATTCTTTTTATTTTTATTTGTGTACCCATTTACCATCCTCCCTTCCTCTCTCCACCCTCTATTGCCCTTCCCAGTCTCTTGTAACCATCATTCCACTCTGTGTGTCCATGAGTTCAATTGTTTTAATCGTTAGCTCCCATAAATAACTGAGAACATGCGAAATTTATCTTTGTGTGCTTGGCTTATTTCACTTAACATAATGACCTCCAGTTAGTGAATTCTGCAAGACAACTGAATTTCACAGCTAAGCTCAAACACGTTTTTTTTTTCCTGAGACTACTAATTGTTTTTTAATTTAAAAAAGTTTTTTTTTTTTAGACAGTCTTACTCTGTCATCTAGCCTGGAATGCAGTGGCACAATCTCGGCTCACTGCAACCTCTATCTCCTGGGTTCAAGTGATTCTCATGCCTCAGCCTCCTGAGTAGGTGGGACTACAGGTGTGCTCCATCACGTTCGGTTAATTTTTGTATTTTTAGTAGAGATGGGGTTTTGACATGTTGGCCAGGCTAGTCTCAAACTCCTGACCTCAAGTGATCTGCGGCCTCAGCCTCCCAGAGTGCTGGGATTACTTGCATGAATCACCGTGCTAGGCCTGAGAATAGTAATTCTCACTAAACTTTTTATATACATCATAAGAATGGAATAAAAAAAACCTAACAATACAGGGTCTTATTTTAAAGATTTGTTTTTTGATACTTATCAGCTAAAATTCAAAAGTCATTATCACCTTGAACATTGCTGTCATTTTTTCTGATATCATGGTAACAAAGGCCCCTGACTATATGAATAACTTCATAATATAACTGGTATTTAATCCAAGTGGAACAAATAAAAAAGCATTCATTGTGACTCTTTTACTTATGGCCTCGAGGATAATTATTTCACCGACTAATTAAAGGTCAGGTATTTATAAATGTTTCACTACTATATTAAATTACTTTCTTAACATAAATTATTTATATATTTTCTTATTTCTTTTCTGTTTCTGGCTTTAAATGTAACTTCTTATATTTTCTGTACTGCCTTACCAAAGTGGAAAAAAAAGCAAAGTACATCTTTCAAGAAAATCATTAGTGATATGCCTTCATTTCACTATTTCTTTGATTTTTCCTTTATTAATTGCCATTTTGTCATGTGCCCAGTATACATTTTTTAAAAAAATGCAATTGCATGACTGGACATAGTGGCTCATGCCTGTAATCTCAGCACTTTGGGAAGTCAGGAGTTCGAGACCATATTGGCCAATATGGCGAAACCCTGTCTCTATTAAAAATACAAAAATTAGCTAGGCGTGGTTACACATGCCTGTAATCCCATCTACTTGGGAGGTTGAGGCAGGAGAATCACTTGAACCTGGGAGGCAGAGGTTTCAGTAAGCCAAGATCGTGCAGCTACACTCCAGCCTAAGCAGCAGAGTGAGACCCTGTCTCAAAAGAAAAAGAAAAAGAAAAGAAAATGCAATTGCATATTGCTTCACAGAAATAACCATTATTAGCAGTAAAGTGTGTAAATGAAAAGATGTATACCAAGTATTTACATGTGTAAAATATTTATACACTTGTACGTGCAAGTAAAATTTGGTTCCTTTTATATTTGGAATATGTCTTTGTGATATCTTCTGCAAGTATACAAGATTACCTGATTGGCTATAAAAGTTATATAGTATTCATCATATTAACACAGCGTATGTTATTTAGAAACTACTTGTTTTGCCTTTTTTATCCATACTTTTATACACACCTTTAACGAGCTCTGTCAGATACGGTTATAGAAAGGCAATTATTGTATAAAAGGTACACAAATTTAAATATTGGGCCGGGCGCAGTGGCTCACACCTGTAATCCCAGCACTTTGGGAGGTCGAGGCGGGTGGATCACTTGAGGTCAGGAGTTCGAAACCAGCCTGTCCAACATGGTGAAACCCCGTCTCTACTAGAAAAAAAAAAATACAAAATTAGCCAGGCATGGTGGTGCATACCTGTAATCCCAGCTACTCGGGAGGCTGAGGCAGGAGAATCGCTTGAACCTGGGAGGTGGAGGTTGTAGTGAGCCAAGATCGTGTTAACTGCACTCCAGCCTGGGCAACAAGAGCAAAACTCCACCTCAAAACAAACAAACAAACAAACAAAAAGTTTGGGCCGGGTTCCGTGGTTCACGCCTGTAATCCCAGCACTTTGGGAGGCCCAGAGGGGCAGATCACAAGGTTAAGAGATTGAAACCATCCTGGCCAACTTGGTGAAACCCTGTCTCTACTAAAAATACAAAAATTAGCCGGGTGTGGTGGCAGGCGCCTGTAATCCCAGCTACTCAGAAGGCTGGGGCAGGAGAATCACTTGTACCCAGGAGGTGGAGGTTGCAGTGAGCCATGATCACACCACTGCACTCCAGCCTGGGCGACAGAGTATGACTCAGTCTCAAAAAAAAAATTGTTAAAATATATCAAATTAATTTCAAATATTCAGGACCATTTTATACTAATTCCATAGTTTTGTATCAATATAAGAAAGAATATATTGTTATTTATTTAATTTCCACTAAGCATTTAGCATATTTCATATACTAATTCCCAATTCATGCTTATTTTTTCATATATCCTTGGTGCATTTTACTAATTCAATTTGTCAAAGAGACTATCATATCATTATTACTTGAATACCAAAATGGTTATATATTAAGCATACACATATACATAAACTCTTGTTGCTTTCACTTATGTTCTGTATATTTCTAGTTACTTCATTGATTCTGTATAAATATATGGCATATAAATCACTTCACCTGTAAAATTATCAATGAATAATTATATCATATATTAGTCAAGTACAGCATACATAAAATATTTTGCTATAGATAATACAAAAAAATTGATATTTTGGATTTTTGTTTTTCATATGAGCTTTACTTATTTTGCTTTGCCTTGTTGCTCTTGTCAATCAAATGAGTTATCTTTTAATTTACATGGGAAAATTTGGATTGATGAAATAGCTATTGAAGTTCTAAATGACATTAGTAAACTGTATATTTGATAACTATATGAAATATAGAAAATATCAGTGAACAAACATATGCCAACTGAATACTTTCAAATAATAAAGATATATATGTTCCTAAGCAGGATGATTTGAGTGATGGCAGCTTTCTCAACAGAATCTGTGGTGAAGCAGAACAAGTGCACCATCACCTTTCCAATGCTTAAAGAGGAAATAGTTAAGCCAGAATTCTACATCCAGTAAAATCACTGTCTCAAATTGTGAGTGAAATAAGACACAATCACATAAACAAATCTCAGACAATTTGTTTCTGGCCAAACAATAATATGCATAATGCAACAGGAGATACCTCATAGAAACTGGGTACTTCAGGAAGGAGTGAAGAATGCTTGAGAGAAATATTTAGAAAAATATTACAAATGTATTATTTCATTAAAAGACAAATGACAGTTAAAACAAAAATAGTAAGCAGAATTGTAGATGGAAAATATGTGCAAAATTCATTAAACCATAAGGTTAATATCTGTGCCCTTAATGTGTTTTAATTCCTTTACCAAAATTATAATGCAAATATAAATTATAAATATTAATTCAGTTTTCAATAAAACATTTAAATGAAATATATGACAAAAGAACAAAGGAAAAGGATAATAAATGTAATTCTAATATTGTGAAGTTATATTTACACAAAGTGATATGATCTTAACTAGAAATCAGTCAAGATAAGTAAAGGATTCATATGCCAGCCCCTTCAGCAATGACTGAACATAATACAAAGCGATATTACAAATATTCTGGTTACTATTGCTGTGTAACAAATTACCAAAAAACATATTGTCAGTAATATAGTCCACATTTACTTGCTTGTTTTTCATTAGGCTATACCTCAATAATATACTTCTACCATATACTGTAATTCACACTTGGCACATGTTGGGAACTAGGTAAACATAGGTTATCAACAAAAAAAAATTTACTTAGGGTACAATAAACAAATTATGACAGAAAAGCTCCATTGCTTGTATAGATCATTTCCATAATTATTTTACTGACAAAAAAATTAATTGGTTATAGATGGAGAAACAATTAAAAAATATATATATTTCAAAAAATACTATGTGTGGAATTGTCTACTTCCATTAAGTGGCAAATCAGCCATTTCCCTTCAACCATCTTGCTGAAAAATCTAGGAAAATGAGGAGAGCTGGAAGATACTAAACATTTTGTTTGAAAGCACAACAAACCCAAAGAAAGAAAAAGAGAAGCAAATGACCCAAATGAAGCCCAGATGGCCCAAATTTGGTACTCCTTTTCTCTCAAAGCTTTTATTTCTTTTGGACAAGGTTTCCTTACCTCTGTTTGTTGCCCAGGTTGCAGTGCACTGCCTGGATCACAGCTCACTGCAGCCCCTCGAACTCCTGAGGTCAAAGAATCTTCCCGCCTCCACCTCCTGAGTAGCTGGGACTACAGGCACATGCCATGAAGCCCAGGTAATTTTTAAAAAACTTGTTTTTAGAGATGAGGGTCTCGCTTTGTAGCCCAGGCTGGTCTTGAATTCCTGGGCTTGAGCAATCCTCCTACCTTGGCCTCTCAAAAGTGCTAGGATTATAGGCATGAGCCACCACACCTGGTCATTCTCAAGGCTTTTACTGATTCAGAGTAGGTGATTGAAAAGCCAAGACATTAAGTAGAAAGTTTGAGCTGAGAAGTTAAGCAGCTGACCAGGTCTTCCAGCAGTCTCACTGGTGCAAAGGAAACAGATTGGGTTCAGGCCTCACTATGGAAAAAAGGATCTGGAAAAGAAGGTTGACATGGCATCCCAAATGAACTAATGAACAATGTCCTTAGTATTGATACAAACTAGAAATAGAAATATCTTCACAAAACATTATGTCTAGCTTCAAAAGGACTCAAACACTGATTGAGATAAGATAAACTACCTCATCCCACCTTTCAAAGCAAAAACACCCCATATATAGTATATATATATATATATAAATTTATAATTTATATAAAAATATAATATATATATATATATAAACCCACATATATATATTATATATGCTCTCAGGATGAAAACAAAACCATTCAGAGCCTCCAATTATCCCTATAGTATTTCATACAGAAAATCCAGCACTCAATAAAAAGTATACATGCAAAATATAATGGGAAAACGTTAGCTTCACATTTGTGATCCATTTTCTCCATTTACTGAGGATACTTGGGACAAAAAGACCTATGACTTGGTTAAATCCATGAAATTTAGAGTGACAGTGAGATATGACTACATACTGATTAGAAACCTACAGGCCTGGCACAGTGGCAGTGGCTTATGACTGCAACCTGAGGTGGGAGTATTGCTTGAGCCCAGGAGTTGGAGACCAGCCTGGGCAACATGATGAGACTCCATCTCTGCCAAAAAGAATCAGCTGGGTGTGGTGGCATGCACCTGTAGTCAAGCTACTGGGGAGGTTGGAGGGACTGAGGTGAGAGGAATGCTTGAGACCAGGAGGTTGAAGCTGCAGTGAGCTGTGATTACCCAACTGCACTCCAGCCTGGGCGGCACAGTAAGACCCTGTCCTCTCCCCCGCAAAAAAGAAGGCTACAATTAAAATTACCAACCATAACAAGAATGTAGAGCAACTGCAACTCCTACTGCTAATAGAATGGTAAACAGTACAATCACATTGCAAGATGCTTTGGCATGTCCTAGAAAAAATTAAATATACACCTCGCAAGTGTTCCAGCCATTCCCTTCCTTGGTGTTTATTGAAAAAAAAGACAAACCAACAAAAAATCCAACCTATATGTTGATACAAAGGCTTGCGCAAAACTGTTCATAGCATATGAATGGTGGAAGAGCTTGGGCAGGAACAGAAAGGAGAGATACAATGGCAAACAAGACACTTGGTGAAGGGGAATCAACATTAACATTATCTTCACTGTGGTGATGGTTTCATAAATATATACATATCACAAAACATAATGTTGAAATGGTTCAGTTTATTTTAAATCGATTATACTTCACTAAAATTACTAAAAATTGTGTAGACGCATCAAAACATGGGCATAAAATAAAATTCATGCCCTTCATGCAAAAGAGGAAATCCTGACAATTTAAGATCTGGTAATACACTTCACAAAATTGGAAAGTAAAGCAGGAATATAAACCAAAACTTGAAATAAAAATAAAAATAATTATTATTTTATCAAGACAAAGAAATATTAAATAAAAATGGTAGACAATATTAAAAGGGGGTTTTTAAAGAAAAAAAATTATAAATCCTGTCAAGACTGATCAAAATCAAAGAATACCACCATTACCACCATCATCACTACCACCAACAGGAATATAAAAGGATTATCACCATGAATCCTAAAGACACATATCTTAGATCATAATCAAATTCATGACAATAAAATTGAAAATATTTTATCACACAAAAACACCACTTAACAAACAGATAAATTGGGGAATCTCAGTAATTCTTTGTTTATTAAATAGTATGCATCTATATTGGCTTTGGTGCCTAAATTCCTGATCTTCTCTATGTAACTGAGAAAGATACAACCAACCTCTTCTGCAGGAAAATAACTGTCAAAACACCCCCAAATGTATTATGAGACCCTTACAAGTTTATACTGAACTGATAAGGACATTACACATAAAGAATATCAAAAGGTTTTTTAAATTATTTATTTATTTATTTATTTATTTATTTTGAGACATGGTCTTGCTCTGTCAGCCAGGCTGGAGAGCAGGGCAGCCATCACAGCTCACTGTAACCTTGAACCACTGGGCTCAAGCAATCCTCTTGCCTCAGCCTCCCAAGTAGCTGGGACTACAGGTACATGCCACAACATCCAGCTAATTTTTTAGTGTTGGAATTACAAATGTGAGCCATCACACCCAGCCATATAAAAGGTTTTTATGCCTTATCACAAAATGAAAACAGTGAATAAATAAATAAAATGTAAAACTTAGTTTTACAAACAGAACAAGGATATTTCAACTATAATACCCTGTGAACAAAATGCGTTTCATCCAGGAAAGAATGTTTGTTGTCTTATCATCATGAAATCAAGTCACTTTGGCAGACCACGGAGTAAAATTTTGTCACTATCACAATAAAGAGAAACATTTCTATGGAATTTACTACTCATTTATGACTTTCTAAAACTCAGAAAACAGCAGCAAGCAGCATACTTACTAGTGAACTACTAAAATCCTCCCCCTGAAATAAGAAAAGAGGTAAGAAGGCCTACTATCACCAGATCTATTCAACATTTTCTGGAGGTCATAGCCAGGACAATAGTGCCAAAAAAAAAAAAAAAAAAAAAGGCATAAAATTGGAAAGGAAGAAATTTCTAAAAATGCAGCCTTTCACACTTCTGTGTTAATAACTATTTATATACGCATCTGCAATCAAATGATTGGCAGCAAAGTGTGTATATGAGCAGATGCGTATATAAATAGTTATTAACACACGTGATGTATTTATACACATGTGTAGGGATGTGAAATAATTAAAATTTACTTTCTTCTTTCATCAATAACACCTGGTTTTGTGAACCTTTCCATAAATTTTAGAAAGAAATAATACTAATCATGCACAACCTCTTTCACAGAATAAATACATTCCACAAAGTATTGAGTGAAATCCCTATAAACTTTACACTAAACTGAAGATATTATAATAAAGGAAATCAGTAGTTGATATGGATCCTGACAAAATGAGACAGAAAATCATTATGTTTGACAAATGGAATCCAAAGACAGTCTCAATTATAATACCTCATGAACAAACGAAGCTTAACACAATATTGAATTATTATTGGTTTAACATATTGAAATATAATCTCCTTAACAAAACAAAGGACAAAAATCATGTCACTGTCATAATAAATATAGAAAAACCATTTGGCAAATTTACCATCCAGTTATGATTATTAAATATGACTAAGAAAATTATGGCAAATACCATTATTAGTGATGCAATAAAAAAAAACCTCATCCTGAGATCAGGATTGAGACAAGAATGCATACTATCACCATTTCTATTCAACTTTTCCTGGAGTTCATAACCAGGGCAATAATGCAGGGAAAGGTTAAAAAAAAGTGTAAAGATTGGAAAAGAAGAAATAAACCCATCTGTATTTAAAGATTTCATGTTTATGTACCAGAGTATCTAAAAGCAGCCTACAGTTAATACATTAGAATTAATAACAGCATTTAGCAAGATTGCTGGATTCCGTATGGTTAAAGCTAAACATATTTTTCTTCAAATAGCAATTCTCACTAAACAGCTCATGCACTTCATGAGAAACGGCATGAAAACCCTATACAACAAGGTTATAGTTTTAAAGTCTTTTTCCATATACTGTTCAGATCAAAACTGAGATGATTTTAACCTTGATTATTGTTGTCATTTTTTCTGACATCATGGAACAGAGCCCCATGAATATTAAATAAACTCTAGCTTACACTTGATATTTACTCCTAGTGGAACAATAAAAAGATCCTTTTTTTTTTTTAACAATTTTTCTCATGGACTTTAATGATTTCACTAATTAGAGGTCAGCTTCTTATAAATGGTTTACAAGTAAATTAAATTATTTCTCCATAAAATATTTCTTTATTTTTTTCATTCTTTCCTTTATAAATCTGTTTTAATTATGGCTTTAAGCATAACTACTTACATGTACTATAATGTATTAAAAACCAAAACAGAACCTCCAAAATAATCATTAGTAATAATACGCTTTCATGTAACTGGCTTTTTTTCCCCCTTTATTGGTTACAAATAAGATGTCCACTGGGTGTAAAATTTCAAAAAAAAATGCAGATATGTATCTTTTCACGGAAGTAATCACGATTAGCAGTGAAGTATGTAATTTAACAAAAATACATATCAATATATATTTACATGAATAATACATTTATGTACCTGTGAAAACATATGAATACATTATAATTTGCTTTCTGTTTCATTAACAGTATGTCTTGGAAATATCTTCTGTAATTATCAAACATCTACCTGACTGAATATAAAATCTGCATAGCATTTCTTGTATGCACACAGTTTACTCTATTAAAAGCAGCTGTTCTGCCTTTTTCTATCTATACTTAGATGTACATTGACAAGTCCCATCAGATACAGTCGTAGAAAGGCAATTACTGTAGAAAAGAGTAGACAAGTTAAAATACTATTAAAAAAGAAATTAATTCACAAAATAGTACTATTTTATACTCCCTTCAAAATCTGGCATCAATAGATATAAAAATGATATTTTATTGTTTAATTTCTTCTTAGTATTAACCATTATTATAACAGTCAAAAAACAATAGTTGTTATTGTGTTTATCATATATGCATTTTAATAACACTATTTGTTAAAAAGCATACCACTTCATACTTATAATACTAAAATTATTACATATCATGTATATGTAAATATATATGCATAAACTCTACTTTCAGCTATGTCCTATATATTACTTGTTCCTAAATTCGTTCTGATATGTAAATCATTTCCTCAATAGAACATGTTTTCCAAAGAATGTTATTGTCTATTTTATAATTACAGTAGACAAAGTATTTGCGGTAATGCAAGTGTCATTTCTTTATTTTTTAGCAAGAGTTTTGTATCATAGCATTTCTCATTATGTTCAACAGTAGTATCACATCAACAATTAAGATATTTTGCTTGTGAGTGTGTTAAACTGTTTTAACATGTATATAGTTAATCTATGCAGGTACTTTAATAATATTACTATTACTATTTTGAAACTGAGTCTGGCTCTGTCACCTAGGCCGCAGTGCAGTGACGCGATCTTGGCTTGCAGCAACCTCTGCCTTCCGGGTTCAAGCGATTCTCCTGCCTCAGCCTCCCAAGTAGCTGGGACTACAGGCAACTGCCACCATGCCCGGCAAATTTGTGGTATTTTTAGTAGAGACGGGGCTACACCATGTTAGCCAGGATGGTCTTGATCTCCTGACCTCGAGATAGCCCCGCCTCAGCCTCCCAAAGTGCTGGGATTACAGGTGTGAGCCACCACGCCCAGCTTTAACATGTTTTAATGAGAAATCGAAAATAAAAGTTTGGCTTTTGTTAGTTTTCAGGTGTACTTTTTTGTCTTTTGCTTGTCAATCAGATAAATTATCCTTTTTTTTACACGTATAGAAAAATTTGGATTGAATTGCTGTTGAAAACAGGTACTGAGGCAGGGCACGGTGGCTCGCGCCTGTAATTCTAACTCTTTGGGAGGCTGAGGTGGGGGGATCACCTGAGTTCGGGAGTTTGAGACCAGCCTGACGGACATGGAGAAACCGGTCTCTACTAAAAATACAAAAAATTAGCTGGGTATGGTGGTGCATGCCTGTAATCCCAGCTGCTTGAGAGGTTGAGGCAGGAGACTCACTTGAACCCGGGAGGCGGAGGTTGCGGTGAGCCAAGATGACGCCACTGCACTCCAGCCTGGACAACGAGAGCAAAATTCCATTTCAAAAAAGAAGAAAAAGAAAGAAAATAGTTATTGAAACCTTAATATATTTTATTAGTAAGCTATATATTAGGTATCTATATAAAATATACAGTATATTAGTGTACAGTACAAATCATAATTCCATAAGAATTAAAGATATATTACTCTCTAGGAAAGACAAGTTCAAATTCCATAAGAATGAAAGATACATTACCTCTCTAGGAAAGATGAATTAAAGATAGCTGCCTTCTCAACTGAATCTGTGCTGTGCCCGAAATAACGAAGCACAATATTTTCAAGGCTAAAAGACAAAATAAAAGGAAGAAGTCAATAGAATTCTAAATGTAGAAACATTTTCCTTTCCAAACTAAGAATAAGATGTGTCCACAAGCCAACCTGTGACAATTTGGCACTGAACCACCCACAGTTGCTGCTGCTGCTTCCAGAAGTTCCACAGGCTGAGGTAAGCGGCGCGCGAAGGAAACTGAGAACATCCGGAATGCCAGAAGAGCACTGGGAAGTAGGGCCAGGGTGGCGCCATCTGCTGGTGGGAGATAGTAATGGCAGTTGGTTGGAATTTCAGCCGAGAAATTTATGAAGTGTCACAACTGTTGGAGGATATTGGTTACAAAAGTAACACTAAGCTTGGTCCAAAATCCAGGTAAGGGCCATAAACCCAATCCTTTGAAGGAAGATGTGGCAAAGAATATGTGGATGTCTATTCGAAGTGCCACAGATAAAAATCCAAAAGAGGAATTTTTTTATTTGAAATGGAGTCTCACTCTGTTGCCAGGCTGGAGTGCAGTGTCGTGATCTCAGCTCACTGAAACCTCCGCCTCCTGGGTTCAAGCAATTCTCCTGCCTCAGCCTCCCGACTAGCTGGGACTACAGGCGCGTGTCACCACACCCAGCTAATTTTTGCATTTTTAGTAGAGACGGCGTTTCACCATGTTGGCCAGGGTGGTCTCGATCTCTGACCTCGTGATCCGCTCACCTCAATTTCCCAAAGTGCTGGGATTACAGGAGTGAGCCACCGCTCGCGGCCCAAAAGAGAAATTTAAATGTAATAATAATAAACATTCAATAAACACAAAAATAGGTACAAATGGAGAAACAGAAAAAAGAGACAGGGAAAAAAATGACAATACGACCAACTTTAAAACAAAGTATATTAATGATAATACTGATTTTAAAACAAGAGAGTCAGGAGGGGTGATTACACAATATCATAGTAAAATTTTGGCAGGTAACAGTTATGTTCATTGTATAGATTGTGTTGATAATTTCATGAATATATGCATATGACAAGTTGTATCACATTGCACATTTCAGAGTTGAGTCATTTATTGTATGTCAATTATATTTTAGTAAATCTGTTTTCAAATATGTGAGATACACCTCAACATGCATCTAAAGAAAAGTTACCATATTAAATGCAAAGGAGAAAATTCTGGAAAATGTAGGCTCTGATTATTCATCATAAGAAAGTGGAAAATGGTAATGTTTAATGAAGAAATAAAAGAAAATACATAATTAAAATAAAAATCTAGTATTTTTAAAAATGCAAAGAGAATATCAACAAAACCAAAAGTTGTCTCTTTTGAAACTATTAGTAAAATTGATAAACACCTAGCAAGACTGATATAGACAAAACGAGGAGGCACACAGTATTCATACAAGGAGTAAAATAGTCATCATTACACATTCTAGAAACGTAGACATACAATTACAAGCAATTGTATCCAATAAATTTGAAATGAGATAAAATGACAAGAGTTCAAGGAAAACACAAGAAAACTTAGGACATCTGGATAGTAATATATGTATTAAATTGTGTCTGTAGTGAGAAACCTTTCTGTAAATGAATTTTATACCTTAGCACATGAAGTTGTGAACCTTTTCATACAATTGAGAAAGAAACTATACCAATTTTGTACAAAACTCTTCAGAAAATAGAAATGGTAAAAACATTCCCCAAAAATGTTTAATGAGATCCATGTGTACTTTATACCAAACTGACAAGATGTTATAGGAAAAAAAAAACAAAGGTTTCTCTTTCATCACTAAATGCAAAATAAGAAAAAAAGTGTGCCTAAATAACTAAATTCAAGATACATTTACTGTAAAACACATAAACAAATTATGTTTAATCCAAGAATAAATTCATGTTTTATGTCATTTGCAAATCAAATAAAGTTAAGAGAACAAAGAAATTATATCATATGATTATCCCAAAATATGCAGAAATGCCGTTGGAAAAAATTTACCACACATTGATAATTAAAAAAAAAAACTCAGAAAACAGAAGTAAATATCACAACCAGTGGTGAAATATTGAAAACTTGTCCCCTTGAGATCGGGAACAAGACAAAGATGTCTACTATCACCAGTTTTACTCCACGTTTTATGGAGGCCCTAGCCAGAGCAATAATGCAAGAACAAAACAAAGACACTGCTATTATTTGCAGATTGCAAGATTCTTTATTTATACTATCTAAAAGAAATCTATAGCTAGTATATATGAATTAATTACTCAATTTAGCAAGATGACTACTGGATATAAGCTCAAGAAAAACATCAAGTATAATTCTAAATATCACAAGCTCCTTTTAAAATTACATTGCCAAAGAATAAACCCTTCAAAGTGGCATCAAAGAACATCAAATTTCAAAGTATAAGTTTAATAAAAGATGTGCAAGGTTTGTACAGAGCAATACAGAAAATTGTTGAGAGGTACTAATGAATACAAAAACAACTGGAATGGTATGAGAATTTTATGGATTATGGATTCAACATATTTTAAAGAGTCACTGATTTGAGCTGATCTAATTCAAATCCCATCATTTCTAATGATGTTACATTTCTTATGCATGCTGGCTGCATGTGTATGTGTGTTTTTATGTTGTGAAAATTAATCAAGTGTAACCATTTTATGTACTTTTTTGTCTACCTGCTATGTTTTGATGAAAACTTTTATTTGTTAAAGCAAAATGTCACTGGTGTATTTTTTAAGGTATAGTAATATTTTGTCTTGAGTAAATCAAAACTAGTTTAGAAACCATTCAGGCTTAATAGATTTACTAAGAGAAATAGATTCACAGTTTATTATTCAGGTAGCAACTAAAGATTAACTCTGATTCCAATAATAGAGAGTATTATGATGTATAGAGGAAGAGGAAGAAGGAAAAGGAAGAAAAAAGGAGAAGAATGATGAAGAAGGAAAACAGAAGAGAAAGGATTAAAATAAGATTTAAGTTTATTGAGACAAGAAAAAATATAAGATACATAAAAGTTCACACAAAAACCTGATAAACATTAAGAAATAATATGCAGAATTAAAAAAAAAACTAGCTTTCAAATGATTTACGCTAGTATGTGGAGAAGTTGGGAGAGAGAAAAGGCAAGACATCTGTCTCATCTGGGTCTACATTACTCATCTAAAAAGCTAGAATGTGGAATTAACTAACATAGAAATCCCTTCCAACAAGTCAAAATTAGTCATGTGACAGAAAGAACACTGGGTCTACGGGTGAGAAATTTGGTTTCACTTTTCATATTTCCATGCCTGCTCTGTGACCTTAGGCAAGTCACCTAACCTTTCAGAACCTGTCATCTGATGTTTTCTTACCCACCAAGCAGCATTGCTATGAGAATCAAATTTGACAGTGGGAAGAAAGACAATCTATAAATGAGTCTTAAACCCTTTAAGTCATTACTAAAATGTATTTATATTAAAGACCATGTAGAATTTTTCATTCTATAACTAACTGTCCTTCGCATGTTGTATAGAAGGATATTTACTGTACAAATATGAGTCACAGAGCTCAATTCAGAAGTAAGGCATAGGTATTATATTTGAATTTTTGCTTGAGACTACAAAGCCATGGAATATAAGATTCACAATAAGGGCCAGGCACGGTGGCTCATGCCTGTAATCCCAGAACTTTTGGAGGCTGAGGAGGGCAAATCACCTGAGATCGAGAGTTCGAGACCAGCCTGACCAATATGGAGAAACCTCATCTCTACTAAAAATACAAAATGAGCCAGGTGTGGTGACTACTTGGGAGGCTGAGGCAGGAGAATTGCTTGAACTTGGGAGGCAGAAGTTGCGGTGAGCCAAGATCATGCCATTACACTCCAGCCAGGGCAACGAGAGCAAAACTCCATCTCAAAAAAAAAAAAAAATTTACACTAAAACTCAAATTTATTCAGGACATAATTTTCATAATTAGAAAGGGAATTCTATCAATATTTAAATATAGGTGACACTTTTTAAATAAGAAACAATGCATAAAGATTAAAAACAGTAATATAATAGAAAGCTCTCATATCAAAATAATCATTTCAGTGATTCACAGAAAATCATCACTTAGAAACCGTTATCTGTAAGGACTTATTAGTAGTAAATAAATGGCTTTTGTTCTATACTCTCAAGACCTGTATTTTCTTCTCCTGGAAAAGGAAATGATACCAATCCTATTCATATTACAAGACTCTATAGTACCCAGTAATACTGTAAAAGCTGTGAGCCATTATTAGTATTATGAATAGAAAAATATTTCTGGGTGTGGTGGGTCACGCATGTAATCCTAGCACTTTGGGAGGCTGAAGCAGGCGGATCACCTGAGGTCGGGAGTTCAAGATCAGCCTGACCAACATGGAGAAACCCCATCTCTACTAAAAATACAAAATTAGCTGGGTATGGTGGTGCATACTTGTAATCCCAGCTACTCAGGAGACTGAGACAGGGGAATCACTTTAACTCGGGAGGCTGAGGTTGCGGTTTACATATCGGGCCATGCCTGGGCAACAAGGGCAAATTTTCATCCCAAAAGAGAGAGAGAGAAAGAGCAAGAAAACAAGCAGGCAGGCAGGCAGGCAGGCAGGCAGGAAGGAAGGAAGGAAGGAAGGAAAGAAAGATCGATCTTGGTGTGAAGAAGAAATAACATAACTTGTAATCATTTTTAAATTCTAAAGATTATAAGGAGTAGCAAGGTTTACGAGCTGCTTTACGAAAGGTAGATAGTTGTTGTCACTTCCTAGAAATTAATGAAAGGTGTTATGGCCCAAGCTGGATTTGACATAAGCTCAAGTAAGTGGCGAGGGAATGCTGAATATGATTGTTTTGGCAACTAGAATGGTCTGGCAGAAATCAAGGTTTTGGAGGTTGGAGCTGGAATATTTGGAGAGGAAGTTGGAAATAAAGAAAGAAACTAACAATTTGGGCAAAGAAAGAAAAAATAATGGGTGAAATATGGTATTTTAAGGTAATCATAGAAAAGCAAATAACAATGTTTCATTAAAAAGAACTATTAAATCCAGTAATCAGCCACTATGGCATCTAATCAAGTAGATGAAAATGAATGCTGTTAGCAGCTGATTAAGAAAAATGAAAATTAAGAGACAAATTTTGTCAAGACATGATAAGAAATGCATTTGCTTTTTTGCCTCTTGGTTTTCTTCAAATTATAGCTAGGAACTTTGGCGGATTTCCAAATGCCTGTTGACTTCAACTTATGAACATTCCATATAAGTTAAGTTTATCCTTTTTGCTAACTTTTGAAAAATTCGTATTTGTTGAGTAGCTATTTTACGGGCCTAGCAAATAAATCTATGCCACTATTCCTTGAATCTTATAAAAATCAATCAGCTGTTAAAGTAGTTCAGAAAGTAAATCTAAATTCATTTCTAAAATAAACATGTTTTGCGTTATTTCTCTTGTAGAAATGCTATTAATCAGCTTATTAATTAGGATTTTACATATGTTGGGCTGTGATACAAGTTACTCTGTCCAGCTTGAACTAAAAAAATGATAATGATGATAATAAATTGTCCTTAATGTTATGCTCCCCTTTATCAGTTTTAAATTAGCTATTAATACATATTAGCTTTCAAATTAATGTCTCCTGCATCAGGACAGTCAAACATTATTTAAAAGTTTTTTAAAATGACTTTTCCTTTCTAAGTTTTAGATTCTGTAAAATATCTGATAATTTGTCAAATATTTAAAGAACTTTAGATTGGCTAAGGATTAGGGAAGCATAATTTTTCTACATCTGATTTTAATGGCAATCTAAGATGACAGGGTGTGTTTTTTCAATATCATGAAGTAACTAAAGTTAGAAACCTTATAGCTTTCTACACCATTCACATTGTGTAGGTTTACTCATTGTTCAGCAAGTCATTCAGTGATTCCAGGCTGTCCTAAGCACTAGGGATGAAATGGTCAATTCAAAACCACATAGTTTTGCCATCATGGAGCTTACCTTCTAGTACCAGAAGAGAAAACAAATAAATATTTACCAATAAAATATTAAACAGTAAATGCTACGAAAAAGAAAAAAGTGATTAAATCAGTCAGATGTTACTGAAGGTTTGAATGCAATGAAGACTTACAATTCTCTGTTGACTTTGGTACCTTTAATAAAAGTGATTTCAGTTGCATAGTGAGAATGTAAGTCTAATAAGAGTGTATTCTAGAGTGCATGGAAGTGAGGAAGCAAAGAGAGAAAGCACAGATAACATTTGGGAATAGTTTTCTATTAAGTGGAGAAGATAGAAGCGCTTAACTAAAACAGATGCAAACTCAAGGAAGGCTTTCTCTTTTTGCCCCTAAAAGAAAAATACCTCAAATGTTTTAATTGGAATGATAATATAGAGAATTACAAATAAACCATACCATTATCAGTTTACAGAAAAGGTAGGAGATAATTGCAAAAGCAAAGTCCTTAAGCAGATAATGAAGAATGAGTTTGATTGGTTAAATGGAGGAGCTGGTGTTAGAAGGGAGAATTCATCCCTTGTATAGAAAAAAAAAAAACACAGAGTACTTGGTTTCAAAGTCAGGTAGATTGGTGTACATGTATAGTACTGAAGGTATTATTTTGATAACTTTTTTTCTGTGAAGTTGAAATGAGATAACCAGTTGGTCCATGGTGAGAGAGGATGTTTGAAGCATGAAGAATGGCAATACAGCTCTGTTGGTTTCCTTAAAAGAAGATTCTGAAAAAAGGGACTTGGTTGCAGGTAGTTTATTTGGGAGTTGATCCCAAGAAGCACAAGGGAGACAGTGGGGAAAAAGTGAGAAATATATGTTGTTATGCCTTCCATCTCATAGAACTCAGTCAGTGCTTACAGTCATTTCAACAGCAAATTTAAATAATTTTTTCAAATAAACATATACCACCACACCCGGTTAATTTTTTTTTTTTTTGTATTTTCAGTAGAGACAGGTTTTCGCTATGTTGTCCAGGCTGGTCTCGAATTCCTGGTCTCAAGTTATCCACAGGTCTCAGCCTCCCAAAATGCTTAGATTACAGGTGTGAGTCACTGCGCCCAGCCCCTCATCACTCTTAAAACTCTTCAAAAGAAATCTCTTGGTATGTCACACAAAGTTTCTCATGACCTGCCTTTTCTTACACCTGTACCTCATCTTCCACAACATGGCTGAAGCACTCTCCTTTCTAGCCATAGTACAATATACTAAAGTTCTCTGATTTTTTAGGTCTCTACATAAAATTGTCCTTTATCAGAATGTCCTCAACCACATTTCCAGCTGGATAATTGCTACATACTTTATGATTTAAAACCAAAATTTTCTCTCTTCTTGTCACTTTTCATGAAACTTCTGATCTAATAGCCAAATCAGTGGGTTCCTAACCTACCATTACACGGTCATCATATGAGAATTTACTATATACATATATGTGTGCTTGTGTATATGTGTACATATATGTGTGGAGATAGATATTTCTGAATATTTTTGTACTTTCTGAACATTTGTGAAATGTAGTGACAAGCTTTTCTTCTCTATATTCCAATAATACAGAGCACATAACAGGACTCATAAATTTTAGTCATTTAAGGAATGAATAATAAAGTCCAAACTGTGATTCAAATTTGATCACAGAAAACAAACTAAACACTAGACTAAAATTTGTCAATCTCCACATAAATGCATGCTTCACTATGGGTTAAATAATGATTTTGTTAAGAATCAGTTTGCAATGATAATATACCCATTGCTCATCGAGGACAGAGACTTTATTCCTGTTCTAAAAAAACGACTTTTGGTATACTACCCAAATAAAAAGTATGCATTGAGTAACTGAATAAATGAAAACAAATTAATGAACTCTCATTGTCTATTGTCTACTGTTCTTGACCAAATTATTAAATAAAAGCTTTTAAAAAATGTATTCTTTGACATAAGCCTGAGACTGTGGAAACAGTGAAAATAAAGCAACCTTTTCGACAAGGAGCCCATGTATTAGATTTTTAACCCTTGGCTGGGCATAGTGTCTCACTCCTGTCATCCCAGCACTTTGGAGGCTGAAGCGGGCTGATCACAAGTTCAGGAGTTCGAGACCAGCCTGGCCAATATGGTGAAACCCCATCTTTACTAACAATACAAAAATTAGTCTTGCATGGTGGCAGGCATCTGTAGTCACAGCTACTCGGGAGGCTAAGCAGGAGAATCACTTGAACCTGGAAAGCAGAGGTTGCAGTGAGCCGAGATCACACCACTGCACTCCAGCCTAGGGTACAGAGTAAGACTCCGTCTCAGAAAAAAAAAAAAATTCGACTCTTTAGTTCACTGACTTATAGACAGTACTTAAGACTTTAGAGATCTAAATGAAAAAAGAGACACTCCTTAATTATGGGTCAAAATTTCCTTTAATCTTTGGAATTACAAATAGCTTATTAAAACCACTTCTATAAGTCATAAGATGTATTATGCTTAGATCAAGTAATTAAGAGACAATAATCTTTGTCTAATCCTATTTGTAACAAATATGACAATTTGAAGTTACAATACAATGAAAAAATATTTGAATTGAAAATGTATTAAATAAATATATGCCACCCCAACAAAAAGTTATCTCACATCAATTTTCACATGCTGAGACAATGGGGCCACACTTCATTCTACCATGCAAGAGAATTTACCAAAGCCTCATGTTGAGAGATGATGTGAAAGGTTTGGCTGTGCTCAGGAGAACCAACTGTAGCTACAAAAAACACAACAGACTGAAAGAACACCTTTTATTAAAATCATTGTGCCTTTCAGAAGAGGTTTTGACTGATGTATATAATCTTTGTTTAAAATTATATTTGTAAGTCATATAAAGTGCTAATATCATATAATATAATGGTTTCCTTAGAAATGGTGTATATACTATTGACTAGATAAAGGCATTATGTAATTTAGGCCTTGCATAAATTATCAGTGCACAAGCCGCTATTGCACTGAAAATCTATTCTGTTTGAGAAAGTTTTAAGCTTTCAATAGAAAAGAATATTCAGTAAACCCTGTTGATATACTGGCTAACAAAATGCACTATGTCATCTATCTTGTTCAGTTATACTATGTTATACTATTGCCTTGATGCATCTACCTAATTTATAACACTCTGAAAAATAATTGGTCACATTTTGAGAGTTTAAATTGAATGTTACCATATCTAATTAAGAAATGAACATACTTTTGAAAAAAGGAAAAAGAAAGGGGAGTAAGAGTTAAATCCATTTGCTACCACAATATTGGAGACTTAGCTAGGGTATTTATTATAAGTATGAATAAATGCACATGTGTTTTATAAATTTAGGGAACAGCTGTGCTTCAAGATTCCTTTTAAGCTATCTTCCAAGTTTTCTTAATAATCTCTGGGGAGTAAAAGAGACTGGAAATATCTGCAAACATTAATTACAATCTTTATTATAAGACTAACTATATAATCTGACTGTAAAAGAATAAGTCATGTATTTTACTAAAGAAGAATATGGCCAAAGGGGCAAAAAATCCTAATTGTTTAATACTGATATTTTAACTTGACAAATAAAAAAATATATATATACACACATATGCGTATGCATATATATAATTACTTAATTTACCATTACTTCATCTACTAATACAAATGATAAAACATTTTTTTCCTGTAGTAGTAAATAGCACACACTAAGCTATGGCAATCCCAAACTAGCAGATAAGCAGTGTTTATCATACACACAGTAGATAAATAAGGTAAATACATAGAATGTAATATTTATGTACTTTTCATAAAGTTGGCTGTCACATCTACATATGTGATTAGAAATTTTATAAATATTTGAATTCACCATGCCCAGTCTTTCTTCTCATTCTTTAAATATGTGTTTTGATTTGTCTTGAGCACTGTCCTATTCATCTTTCAGGTTTAGTGTCTTTATCACTTTATTCTGAAAAGTCTACCCTTTCCCCTCCAGATCAAGTTGAGTATTCTTGTTAAGTACTAATGGAATATCCCTAATTCTCTGTCACAACATTTATCAAATGTTGCTTTTTAAAATAGTTTCCCTTCTGCCACTTAACCTTTTCTCTGTTAAGGCAACATTTGAGCTTATCTTACTCATTGCCCCTACAAGAATCCCTGGCATATAATGAATTTCAAATATATATATATATATATATATATAGGGGTGTGTGTGTGTGTGTATGTGTCTTTATCTGTCTATCTGTCTATCTATCTATCTATCTATCTATCTATCTATCTATCTATCTATCTATCTATTGAGAGAGACAAAAATACAGGGTCTCGCTCTGTCACCCAGGCTAGAATGCAGTGGCACTATCATAGCTCACTGCAGCCTCAAACTCCTGAGCTTAGGACTAGGACTACAGGCTAAATTTTTAAATAGTTTTTTGTAGAGATCGAGTCTCACGATGTTGCCTAGGCTAATCACAAACTCCTGGCCTCAAGCAATTCTCTTGCCGCAGCATCCCAAAATGTTGGGATTACAGGCATGAACGATGTGCCAGTACATATTTTTTAAAAAATTAAAAGAATGCTAAAAACAATATATAAAAGAATGCCTGCAACATAGTAGTTATGCAAGAAATACTTGTATATGAATTATTGTCTTTAGAACTCCCACCTCCTGCTATGACTGTAATTTCACTTGTGAAGTGATAAAGCCATTTTTTTATTTCAGTCCCCAGAAATTTATGTTCATAAGTGATCAGTATGGATCAAAATGGAAGAGCCAATATAAAATTGCATTTTATATGGAAGAACCATCATACATCTAAGCATGATACTAACCAAGGCCTGTTTCTTGCAATGGGAAATGTATAGAAGCCTCCTAGAAAAACAGCATTGAAATTTTCATACTGCAGGATAGTGTAAGATACCCTTATTTAAAAAGATTTTAGGGTTTGTTCCTAAGCAAGTTGCAAGATCAGGCTCTGTGACATAATGGGTTATTTTTACTTGGAGTTATTCCAGTTTATGAATGGTGCTCTGGGATATATCTCAGAGCTGAGATCCAGAGGTGAACTTGTAATAGGATTGAAGTCTCACTTGAGTTGCCAGCAGCTGACCCATTGCCAGCTCTATTTAGCATGGAATAGAATAACTTCCTATTTAGCATGGAATGAGTGTTTCATCAAGCAACCTTATACCTTTATAACATCATACCTCCTGCAAATTATATGTTGTGATATATGAATATTTCTTTCTTCAAAATTCTTAGGAGCTTTTCAACCTGAAGTTATGATGTGGTCACTGCATGGTCTTGAATGTTGAGCAGTTGAAGTTCACATTTTAAAACTTTTTGATAGCCAATTACTTGGGGAAAGTATTAAATGATTAGTAAAGTTTTCCAAAAAGGATATTTTAATGTGAAAATAGACACCAATTCTTAATTATTTATAAAATTTCAAATTTAAATATTAAGTCATAAATATGTATGGCTATTTGGCAGCTATGAATTAACTACTATACCATATGAAATGTAACTTTAATCAATTGCAACTAGTATAATCACTGATATAACTACACATATAGTGTTTTACTTTTATTGTGCAATTGATTCATACAGTGAATATTTATTAAGTACCTACTATGTTACAGTAATTTCCTAGTAGCAGTATTCATGGATTTCAACTTAAAATTCACTTGCTCAATATGAAATTTCAGTTAATTCTGTGTGATCAAGGATTTTAGCAATAAAATTAATTATTACTATAAATTAAGCATATTATGATTCTTAACAAGTCATTGTCACTTTGGGCATACTCACTACAGTTTGAAGTGGCCTTCAAAAACAAGAAAGTATATATGTCAAATAGCTAGAAGAAAGGATTTCAAATGTTCCCACCACAATGAAATGATAAATGTTCAAGATGATAGATATGCTAATTATCCTGATTTGATTGTCACATGATGTATACATGTATCAAAACATCACATTGTGCCCCATAAATATGTACAATTATGTGTCAATTAGAAAAAATTTAAAAAAAACAAAAATGTATAAAGTTGTCAGCCATACAATGACACAGTCAAATAATGACAAGTGAAATATAGAGCAATTTGGACCAAGTAGTTAACAATAGTACTGCATAGCTTGATTTCATATATAATTCAAAATGTGCTTATATGAATCAATACAATAATCTAAAACTGAGAATGAAGCAAAAATCTGTGGTCTCCTGATGTACAATATGCACAAACTATTATTTCAAAATAAATGACAGTGGAATTCTTAATGAAGAACAGACGTCTATATTAATACATTAACAAAAACAAAGCTGGTTTATTTAATCACAAAATGATCGAATTTGTGACTGATTTAATATCACTCATCCAAATCCTCAGAGAAAGAATTGCTTTTATACTCTTTGTTGTCAACATCTACTGAAATACCATATTTGCTAATTTTATATATCACATAATAGAAAAATAATTCTATATAGACTTCTTTAAAAAATTCCACTCTTCTGATTGTGAAATGAATCCAAACTCAAACCATATTCCAAAATCAATTTATCCTGTATAATTTCAAAAATATATATTTGCATATACTATTTTTCATAGACATATATAGAGTTAGTTTCCTAATCCTTATTAGCTTGTTTTTGTTTTCATCCTTGGAGGGTCACAGTACACAAAACTGTGGAACATCATCTGGGACCTGAGAAGTCAAATAACTTACTGTTATAAACTAGCCTCTATTCCCCAACTCCTACCTACACTCTGTTGATTACATTAAAGTCATTTTTTTCTATTACATGAATAGTTCCCATGTTGAAGTTACTGTGTAATCTTCATTTTCATTAACAATGACTGTTCATCAATATAACAATTTTATTGTCAGGACCTCTGGGATTAATAACAGCAGGTATTTGAAGAGCTCACTATTTTTATCAGTGGTTATTCTGACAAACAGCAAGCTATTTTTTCATGTAAGTCTCTTATTAGCTCCAACTACTTCCTTAAATAACTGTGAAAGTCATTTTTATGTTGATTATTAAATTTTACTTCTTAAATTGCAGTGGCTTATAAACAGGACAAAACACTTCCACTAGATCTTACAGTAGGAGTCCTGGTGATACACATCTTAATTATTAGGTTATTTTATTTTTTCTATCTCTTCTGTAAGAATATTCAAAGCAAAACAGACTTAAGCAGTTATGTAAATTATAGATGGTTTCAAAATTTTGTTGGCTGACTTTTACTAGGGACTGTAAAATAAATCAGTTTATATTTCAACGTATATGTATTGTTCTGCCATTACCAGAATGTACGTACAGTCTTTAAAGCTATGGCACAAATGCCCTCAATAGCAAATCCAGCTAATAAAAAAAAATCAGACTGGAATGAAAAAGGGCTAAGGAAGAGCATAAACAGAATTCAATATTCTCTTATTTCTTTGATGTTTAGCATCCTCTTATTTCTTTGATGTGTTATTTATCTCTCCTTGGGCTGCTACAAGGTAATGAAGAATATTTTCAAAGTCATGCTTTTAGAATAGACTGATAGTAAAGCAACACTTCAAGAAAAATGGAGGTAAACCCAGCCCTGATTATATGAGCTGAGTCAGTGATAAGAAAGAATACCCTTTGCTCACAGAAAAGCATTATTTCTCCTAGTAGTTAAGATGGTTCCAACTATTTCTGTTTCCTGGTAGAGTTTGTGTAAACTCTTAGTTTTACATTTTTCTCAAATGTTTGTTATAATTCTCCTATGAAGTCAATTCTGCTTCAAGTTTTCTTGGGGAAATAAATTGTTTCAATTTAATAGTCAGAGAACTATTCAGCCAGTTTTGGTATCTTTTTGTAATCTGCCAAGTTCATGCAAATTTCCCAATTCATTATTACAGAGTTACTCACATATCATTTCATTATCTTTCCTGAGGTTGCCTGGATTTGAAAGGATATTTCTGTTTGTGTTGCTTGTAGGTATTCTGTCTTATTTCTTTAATTTTCTGAGTAGCTCTCTAAGACGATTACCCAATTTTGGTGTTATTGTGTATTTCCTATTGCATATTATTTCCTTTCTTCTCCTGCTTTGGGTTTACTATGTTTTACAATGTTCTATTTTCATTATAATTTTATAATTATCTTTATTATAAATATAATATATTGTCACTGAACTGCTAATATGCTTTATAATGTTGTTTTTGACCTCCAGGTAATTTTATTTATTTGTTTGTTTGTTTGTTTTGAGACAAAGTCTTGCTCTGTCGCCCAGGCTGGAGTGCACTGATGCAGTCTTGGCTCACCTCAACCTCTGCCTCCTGGGTTCAAGTAATTCTCCTGCCTCAGCTTCCAGAGTAGCTTGGACTATAGGCATGCACCACCATGTCCAGCTAATTTTTGTATTTTCAGTAGAGATGGAGTTTCACCATGTTGGCCCCACGCCTGTCTCGAACTCCTGACCCCGGGTAATTTGCCTGCCTTGCTCTCCCAAAGTGCTGGGATTACAGGCGTGAGTCACTACTCCTGGCATCTCCAGGTAATGTTAAATTGATGCTATTTCAAACATGATGAGGAGCTTAGTTATCTTTTTATATTGGTTTCTAAGGCAGTTGCATACTGACAAAGAGAAGAAGCTGTGTATGTTTTCATTTTCTTGAGATTTGCTTTATGATCATATGGCAGGCCATCTTTTATAAATTTTCATTGTGTGCTTGGGAAGACTGTGTACTGTGCAATTTTTCCTGAATAAACAAATAAAAAGAAAACCTAATATTTAAGATGGCAAGGAGTGAAAAAAACACTTCACACAAAAGAGTCCTAAAAAGCCAATGAATGTATAAGGATCCTAAATATCATTATTATTTGGGAAAGTACTAATTAAAATCATAGTGGAATACTTTTAAGCACCTATTTTAATGGCTAAAATTAAGAAAAAAAATCTAGCTAGCACTGTTTTCAAAAAACATGGGGGTCATTGACTGTATCTTTCCGAAGTGTTCAAATTTCCATTGTTTCTGTTAAAATACGTTTCTGTCTAATTGATGTTCCTTTCTATGTATCTATATTTTTTGGACTTTGTAGGGATTCCTTCACAATTTTTAGAACTGATTTTTAGGCCCAGCTCAGTGGCCCACACCTAT
Source organism: Callithrix jacchus (assembly GCF_049354715.1). Taxonomy (NCBI): domain Eukaryota; kingdom Metazoa; phylum Chordata; class Mammalia; order Primates; family Cebidae; genus Callithrix; species Callithrix jacchus. The sequence continues at coordinate 28,271,381 of NC_133524.1, forward strand.
AATCCTAGCACTTTGTAGGCCAAGGCAGGAGGTTTGCTTGAGCCCAGCAGTTCAAGACCAGCCTGGGCAACATAGCAAGACCCTTACTCTATATGTTTAAAAAATTAATCTATTTTCAAAAATAAAAAATTGATTTTTGAAATTGTCTGCTCTTGACTAATCAAATAGCTCTTTTGGTCTAATATTTATTTTTTTCTCCTTTGGGACTCTAATTAAAATAATATTGGGATTTCTTACAGTATCCTATTTATTTTACCTTTTCCTATATTTTTTAAATTTTTTTGGTCTCTGTAATGTTCTTCCAGTTTTGTTTGGTTTTAGAATCTTTATGGTTCTTTTTGAAATTTGATGTTGCTTTTATGTTGTTTCTAGTTCTCTGTCAGATGATAGAATCCACTCTAGCTATTTTCAGAGGAAACAGATTAATCACACAGCATTAAATACATTATTGAATAATTAGCAAAACCTAAAAATACAAAATGGGCTGAAATTCAAAGCCACAAAGCAGAAATGGACCATCAAGGAAGCTTTAGATCCTGACAAGTCCAGACATGTAGAATTAAGCTTTCTGTCCAATAGGGAAGCTTCAGCTCCTAATATCTGTCAGGTCTCAAGTCATGCTTCCTCTACCTCAGGGGGTAGAGAGGTTGGGGAGGGATAACATTAGGAGAAATACCTAATGTAGGTGATGGGGGAATGCAGGCAGCAAACCACCATGGCATGTGTATACCTATGTGTCAATCCTGCAAGATCTGCATGTGTACCCCAGAACTTAAAGTATAATTTAAAAAAATACATGCTGCAACATAGATAAACCTTCAAAACATTATGCTAAGTGATAAAAGCCAGTCACAAAAAATCACACATATTATATCATTCCATTTACACTAAAAATCCAGGATAGGCAAAAATATATAGATAGAAACTGGTTGTTTAGGACTGGGGGTAAGAATCGGGGAGGAGGTGATCAGGAGGAATAGGCTTTCTTTTTGAGGTGGTAAAAATGTTCTAAAGTTTATTATGGTGATGGTTGTACAAGTCTGTGAATGTACAGCAAACCATTAAATTGTATTAATTGAATGGGTGTGTTGTATAACATGTGAATTATATCTCAATAAATCTATAAGAAAAAGTTCTTTAAAAAACTGAGACCCCCCCCCCCAAGAGAGAGCAGAGCAAGATGGCAAAATAGAAAGCTCCATTGTTCATTCCCCCTGCAAGGACACTAATTTAACAATTATCTACATAAAATTGTAACTTCATAAGAACCAAAAATCAGGTGAGCACTCATAGTACCTGGTTTTACCTTCATTCCACTGAAAGAGGCACTAAAGAGGTAATAAAAACAGTACTGAATCACCAACACCATCCCCTCCCCATCCCCCAGTAACAGCAACTTGGCATGGAGAGTTGTTCTGAGCACTGGAGAGAGGAAGAGTACAGCAATTGTGAGGCAATGAACTCAGTGCTAATCTGTTATAGCAGAAAGCAAAACCAGACCAAACTAAGCTAATGCTCACCCAGAGGGGAATGCAACCTACTGAAACACCAGCTGCAGTGGCTAAGGGAGGGCTGGCATCACCCCTCCGCTAACTCCAGGCTGCAAATCTCATGGCTCCAAAAGAGATTCCTTCCTTCCACTTGCGAAGAGGAGAGGGAAGACTGGGAATGACATTGTTTTGCACCGTGGGTACCAGCTTAGCTACAGTAGGATAGGGCACTGGTCAGAGATACAAGGTCACCTTTCCAGTCCCTATCTCCTAGATGACATTTCTAGACACACCTTAGGCTAGGAGGGAGCCCGATGCCATAAAGGAAAGGACCCAGTCCTGGCAGCATTCATCATCCACTAATTTAAGAGCCCCTGGGCCCTGTCTAATAAGCAATGATATCTAGGTACTACATCAAAGGCCTTGGGTGAGCCTCTAAGACTTACTGGCCTCAGGTACTAACACAGACACAGGGAAGTAGAACACCATATGGGCTCTTAGGGTCCCTGATCCATGACTTGACTCTTGGATGGCATTTCTGGACCTGTCCTCGGCCAGAGGGGAGCCCACTTCCCTGAAGGGTGAGTCCCAGGCCAGTCAGCTTTCACCACAAGCTGACTGAAGAGCCCGTGTGCCTTAAGGGGACATCAGCCAGTGGTAGTATGTGGCAAAACTCCCTGTGGGCCTGTGATTGTGGTGGCCAAGGGGTGAGCCTCCTCTGCTTTTGGAAAGGGGAGGGAAGAATAGGAAGGACTGTGTCTTCTGGTTTAAGTGCCAACTCAGTCTCAGTACAACAGAACACCAGGTAGACTTCTAAGGTTTTTGACTCTATTCCCTGGTTCCCAGACAGTACCTCTGAACTTACCCAGGGCCTGGAGAACTTGCCACCCTGAAGGAAAAGACGTAGGCCTGGCTGGTTTTCCACCTGCTGATTGTAGAGCCCCAAGTCCTTGAGTGAACATAGATGGTACCAGGGAGTAGTTACAGCAGGTCCTGGGCTAGACCCGTGCTGTGCTGGCTTTAGGTCTGACCCAGCAAAGTCAAGTGGCCACAAAGCTGCTTGTGTCACTTTATCCCCAGGTCCATGTGGCTTGGAACAGAAAGAGAGATTCTGTGTGTTTTGGAGAAAGTAAGGGAAGGGAACAAGATTGTCTTCCTGGTAATCCAGAGAATTCTCCCAGATTTTAACCATTCTTAAAGTACCTCTGAGTCTATAAGAACCACAGCGTTACTGGGTCAAGGTGCCCTCTAATGCAGATAGAGCTTAGATCACAAGACCCAAGACCTTTTGAATATCTGGAAAGCCTTCCAAAGGAGGATGGGTACACACTAATATTGGTAGCAACATCATGTGATATCACTTTAAAGAGAATTATTATGAATATTGATATTTATTTTAAACAAACTCTGTGTGATATTAATTTATTACTCTTTTCCCTATTACATTAAATAAATAAATACAAGTTAATTCAGTTCTAATACAAATAATACTTGGTAAATAATTTCTAATAGATATAGAACAAAACATTACAGGATTCCTAAAATATTTATTATAAGATTTATAGCTACAATGATGAAGCATTTCACCTTTTAAAAATACTTACTGGATCCAAGATGGCTGATTGTTAGCAGCTCGGGATTGTGGCTCCCACTGAAAGCGTAGAAAACGAGAGGACGTCACACTTTTAGACAAATTTTTGCTGCTCACGGACCAGGAGATTCCCAGTGGAAGAGCCCCACGGGTCACCACCAAGACTCTTGTGGCCAGTACGGTGGTTTTGCTGGCGCCTTGGCACGGCAGTTTTTGGTGCAGTCAGAAAAGCACCATCAATCTTAACACTGCTGTTTTAGCCAGCACAGTGGGTTGCTCAGATTCCAGCACTGGTGAATCAATAAATTGGATGTCCCCTCGGAAACCTAATTAGAAAGGCGGTAATTACAAACATGACAGATGGATAAATGTATAACAAAGAGAAGAAACCAGCCTAAAAAGGCTGAGAATACCCAAAATCAGAATGCCTCTCCCTCTATAGGGGATTACAGTTCCTCATCAGCAACGGAACAAGGGCTGATGGAGAAAGGCTGTGTTCCATTAACAGAGGCAGGCTTCAGAAGGTGGATGATAAGAAACTTCTGGGAGCTGAAGGAACTTGTTCTAACCCAATGCAAAGAAACTAAGAACTTTGAAAAAAGGTTTGATGAAATGCTAACAAGAATAGATAATATAGAGAGGAATATAAGTGAATTAACGGAGTTGAAAAATACAACACGAGAACTTTGTGAAGTATGCACAATTTTAACAGCCGAATTGATCAAGCAGAAGAAAGGATATCAGAGGTTAAAGACCAACTTAGTGAAATAAAACGAGAAGACAAGAATAGAGAAAAAAGGATAAAAAGGAATGAGCAAAGTCTCCGAGAAATATGGGACTATGTGAAAAGACCTAATCTACGTTTGATAGGTGTACCTGAATGTGATGGAGAGAATGAATCCAAGCTGGAAAATACTCTTCAGGATATTATTCAGGAAAACTTTCCCAACGTAGTAAGGCAGGACAATATTCAACCCCAGGCAATACAGAGAACACCACAAAGATATTCCTCAAGAAGAGCAACCCCAAGGTACATAATTGTTAGATTCACCAGGGTTGAAAAGAAGGAGAAAATACTAAGGGCAGCCAGAGAGAAAGGTCAGGTTACCCACAATGGGAAGCCTATCAGACTCACAGCAGATCTCTCAGCAGAAACCCTACAAGCCAGAATAGAGTGGGGGGCCAATATTTAACATCCTTAAAGAAAAGAACTTTCAACCCAGAATTTTACATCCAGCCAAACTAAGCTTTACAATCGAAGGAAAAATAAAATCTTTTGTGAATAAGCAAGTACTCAGAGATTTCATTACCACCAGGCCTGCTTTACAAGAGCTTCTGAAAGAAGCATTATACATAGAAAGGAACAACCAGGATTAGCCTTTCTAAAAATATATCAAAAAGTAAAGAGTATCAACATAATGAAGAATTTATATCAACTAATGGGCAAAATAGCCAACTAACATCAAATGGCAATAATCTTAAATTTAAATTTAAATCCCCTAATCAAAAGATACAGCCAAAACCCATCGGTATGCTGCATCCAGACCCATCTTACATGCAAGGATACATAAAGAGTCAAAACAAAGGGATGGAGAAAGATTTGTCAACCAAAAATAAATAAATAAATAAAAGTAGAGGTTGCAATTCTTGCCTCTGATGGAATGGATTTTAAAGCAACAAAGATCAAAAGAGGACATAATGGTAAAAGGATCAATGCAACAAGAAGAGCTGACAATCCTGGATGTGTACACACGCAATATAGGATACATAAGACTTGTAAAGAGACTTGGACTCCCACACAGTGGTAGTGGGAGATTTCAACATCAATATTAGATAGATTAACAAGGATATCCAGGACTTGAACTCAGATCCGGAACAAGTAAACTTAATAAACATTTATAGGACTCTCCACTTTAAACACACAAGATATGCACTCTTATCAGTACCACATTACACCTACTCACAGGTTTAAATGAACCATCGGTTGGCCATTATTAAGCACAATTGATGGTATAAGGGAGGTTTTCAATACCCGTTTTTAGACTGCATTCTAGCCAGGGCAATTAAGCAACACTCCTGTTCTCTCTCCCTCCTCCTCTTCCTCTTTTTTCCTCTTCTTCATTCCTTTTTTGTTTGTTTGTTTGTTTCTTTCTCTCTAAAAAAAAAAAAAAGAATGCAGAAAGCTCTCATCTACATGCCTGTCTGGGGAGAAAAAAAAATACTTACTAAATTTAAAACATTTACTAAATTACTTGCGGTATGTGACAAAGAAAATATTTTACTAGATTTAGTAGTTCCCTCCCATTATTTTCTCAGCCATTCTCTCTAAGTTGCACCCCAAAGTGCAAACTTCAAATTAAGTATACCTCTTTTTTTTTGTCTGGAGACTTTAAATACAGCTGCATCTGTGCAATGTAGATTGAACTATCAACCAGATATGAGTGTGATTTTTCAGAATGGAAATTTTTATAACAGAAAAAAATGAAATTTCTAGGAACAAATTAATCACCTAAGGCACTGTAGAAACACAGCAAAATCAATGGTTGTACAAACCCTTCTATATTACTAATTTGAACGTGCAAAATATAAACACAAAGTGAGCAGGTGGCCATATAGGTCTTCCCTTCAATGTTTAAATTACTGAAGGAATAAATCACCTAAGGTCTCTATGAGACTAAATATATACAATTATTCTGGGTATTCTGGCACCTCATTTCTCTTAATGTTTTATATCTTGATAAGATACAATTGATACAAACAAAAAACACCTTTTAGATATTGAAGAGCTAGAAATTTTTATTAAGTGTCAAAATAACATCAAATATAGAGGTTCCAAATCTGACAGGCTTGTGAGCTTCTAAAACTGCTTTTCAAGTTTCTTATATAAGCTTAATTAGTCTTAGTATCCACCAAGCCTCCATAATAGCTAATGTATAAAATGAATAAGGTTCCATGTCAAGTTTCACTCTCAAGGCTATAGCATTGGGAAGCCCCCCAACCCTTTCCTGAAGGAAACAGTTATTTCTGGCATTTCTGAGGTGCAAGCATATTTTAGGACAATATTTCTACAAACACAAAAGTCATTTGCTGTTAAAAGCTCCATGTCATTTTTGTCCAACGAACTGTACTACATCTTGATATGTCATTCCATCTTCAATTAAAACCAGGGCAACCAGCAGCAACTGGAGCTTGCCCCAAACTTGCAACACAGTGAATTGCAATATAACAACCAGGATCTTCACAAAATTTATTTTTCATAAGTTTTAACCAGTTATCAATAATCTGGCTGGATGGTGCTGTGCCACCATCAAATGGCCAGTCCAGAACATGGATGCCTTACTTTTCCAAAAGAGCAATGTTCTAAGTCGCTTCACATACTCTTACTATGGTGGTAACTCCATTCTGCTTAAGTTCCTGTGAGAATCTATTAAAGTAGGCATTGGTTGGGTTGTGTGTAATAAGAAATCTCACATTTGTATGCAATCTCCCCAGGACAGGGAGGTTCATTCAAGCCATGTTGATATAATTTTTTTTTAAAGACAGAAAGAATATAAAGGAGCATAAATGTACTTCAAAATCCTCCCGTTAAAATTTTCAATGAGTTAAATATGAAGTTAGGAGTAGTAGGAAATGAAAGGAGCCTTCAATAAAAAGCATCAATGTTTCCAAACAGTAATACTGACTCAATAGGCAATAAATGCACTCAGCTTCACCCTTATTCCAATCAGAATGCTTGTAAAATGTTTTGACATTCAATTCAGCTACTCAGTGTCCTGGTTATTCATTCTTATAGGAAGTCCTCAAATATTAAGGAATTTCTAGAGTTCAGTAGTCTGCATAGAAGTTGGGCTGGGCCTAGCAGTAATCCCTACGGTCTCTCAGAAAGTCCATAAATTTGTGGGCAAGAACACCAGAAAAATAAAGGATATGTTCATGCATTGACAAATGTACGCTTATGGGATGGCCAGTCCCAAGGTGGATGCGGCACTATCCAATGTTCGGCTCAGAGGAAAGCATGTGACCAAGCAGGTCCATTACTATCTGAGCCCCATAGCTGCCTTAAGCATCATATGTTACAAGCCTGCCCTTTAGTTATTAGAGTGAAGAGCAAAGGACAAACTTGGCCACCAATCACGGGGATCCTGGCCAAGTGACTAAAAGGGAAAGAGTGGGGGTAATGCAGCCGCCAGGTATGTCACAAAGGGCCAGGGACCACCCACATGCCCACATTCCAGAGCTATTCATTTTCTGGAAATGTTTCATAAATTCGTCCACACATTAGTGCCACAAAACACTTCTAATGCACAGATCATGTTTCATAATAGACGGTCATTAAATGACAGTTCCCTTTCTTCCTATAAACAAAAAACAAAACGTCATATTAGAGGTTGCCCTGAATTAACATTATAATTCAATCATCATTTGACAACAGAATAATTGGTTATGATATGAATTTTTCCTTTGGCACAGTTCTTAGGTAGGTACTCTGCTGCAGGCTGACGTAGAAATCATTTAGTCATTTCCTTCATTTGCTACAAAACTGAATTGTTTAAGGTGGGTGAGGTGCTGTGTCTGTAGTCCCAGCTACTTGGGAGACCAGAGGATCCTTTGAGCCTGGGAGTTCAAGACCAGCCTGAGGGACATAGCAAGACCTCTCTTTAACACCACCACCAAACCTCCCCTAATGTGTTTAACATTCAGTTTCCCCAAGCATTTCAAATCGATTTCCCTACAAATAAGCATAATGTGGTTTTTAAGATTTAAAAATAAAACGTACTAAAAATAAAGAATAAAAGAGAAGAATGAAAACAAGTCTGCCAGTCTACGAGAGCTCTAAATATCAATCTCAATAAATTCTAAAGGTCTTTACTTCTATTCAGGCTGAGAAGGAAGTTAGGGTGTGACTGGGAAAGGAATTGTGGAGAGGACATAAGAACAGCTTTGACTCCCTATATCCCGTACTAAGGTTAGGACAAGAGAATGAAATGACCACTGTATTTTCCTAAAAATCCGAAGGTTCAAATGACTTTTTATCATTTTACACAATATGGGATAAGGAAATTTGTGTGGTAAAGAGACTATAGAAAAAAAGTATATAATGTTATATGTGTGTAAAATGATAATATTATACTTATCTTCAGGGATTGGATAAGAAAATAGTGTGTAGCTGTATAACTATAGTCATATTCTTTTTTTTTTTTTGAGATGGAGTTTTATTCTTGTTGCCCAGGCTGGAGTGCAATGGCCCGATCTCTACTCACCACAACCTCTGCCTCCCGGGTTTAAGCAATTCTCTGGCCTTAGCCTCCCGAGCACTTGGCATTACAGGCATGTGCCAGCACGCCCAGCTAATTTTTAGTAGAGACAGGGTTTCTCCTTGTTGGTCAGGCTGGTCTCGAACTCCCAACCTTAGGTAATCTGCCTGCTTTGGCTTTCAAAGTGCTGGGATTACAGGCATGAGCCACCATGCTTGGCCAACTATAGTCATATTCTTTATTCAAGCACATGATGAAGCAACGGGGAGTGTAATTCAAAATTACACTATAACTGCCATAACACAGTATGATTAATTTCTGTAACTCATTGTTACTGGAAAATTGCAAATCCCATGATTTGTATTCATAGATAGAACTATATGCACACACACATGAAAACACAAACACCACTTTCATTAGATTAATGTATCATGAAGGCTGGGTGTGGTGGCTCATGCCTGTAATCCCAGCACAGCACTTTGGGAGGCTGATGTGGACAGACTGCTTGCATTTGGGAGCAGGAGTTTGAGACCAGACTCGGCAATATGGCGAAAACCTGTCTTAAAAAAAAAAAAATTAGCTGGGCATGGTGAAGTGCACCTGTAGTCACAACTACTCAGAAGGCTGAGGTGGGAGGATCTCTTGGGCTTGGGAGGTCTAGGCTGCAGTGCGCCACTGCACTCCAGCTCAGGCAACAGAGTCTGTAAGACCTTGTTTTGAAAAAAACAAAAAAGAAAAAGTAAAAGATTACATGTATCATGAATGAGCTTTGCATCTGCAAAGATATATAGTATATATTTTCCTCTCTGAAATGACATATCCAAGTTAGCGATAATTAAAAGTAGATTACTTATGAAGCCATTTGTCATATTTACTTATATTTTCTCTATAAGTACATTTCTTTCCCTATTCCATATATTTTATTTTTTTGAGACAGGGTCTCATACTGTCACCCAGGCTGAATGCAGTGGTGTGATCACAGCACACTGCAGCCTCAACCTCCTGGGCTCAAGCAATCCTCCTGCCTCAGCCTCCTGTGTAGCTGGGACCATAGGCATATGCCACGACACACAGCTAATTTTGTTTTTATTTTTTGTAGAGGCAGGGTCTTGCCATCTTGCCCAGCTGATCTCAAACTCCTGTGCTCAAGTGATTCTCCCACCTTGGCCTCACAAAGTGCTGGGATCCCACATGCTGGGATTACAGACATGAGTCACCATGTCTGGCCTCCATCTATTTTGAATACAAATCTAGAAAAATTTTATTACTTGCAAAATTCTATTTTATTAATATATTTTGTGAAAACACGTTCACTGTCAGACACAGGACATGTATCTTCCCAAATCCTGACTAAAATTCCATGAAAGGAGAAAAAATATATGCACTAAAAAGAATATATTTATAACAGTCAAACAGTGTCATTAATGAATATGTATGTATGAAGGGAGAGCAAGGGGTATTTGTGTATTAATTCAATGCATATTTATTAAGGATCTACTACTGTTAGGAATATAAATTTTAGTAAAATCTAGACCTAGTCTGTAAGAAGCTTGTTATCTAAAGGAGAGGCATGCATATATAAAACTAATTTTTTAAAAATGAAAGACATTTTACTCATAGTAAGAACAAATTAGACTCAGTGGAAGGAGTAAATAATTCTGATTAGCCTATGAAGAGGGATGCTAGAATAAGGTTTTTCAGAGGTGAGACATTTAAGCATGCATACATTAATTATTCACCATTTTAACTACAATATAAGTCTCTGTAATAACAGTTTACTATGTATGTTTTCATCAGGAGAACTGCCCACAAAAGAAGTTGGCCATAAAGCATCAATTTAAAATGAAGAAAAATTGGTAAAGAACGAAGCATCATGCAAGGTGGACTGAAATATAGCTACGAAGAAAGTGGAAAAGTAACTAGTTCAGTAACTACTCCTTGATGCTCCAGGAAAATAAAGCTAAAAGACTTCTAAAATAAAATGTAACATGCTATCTGTAAAGATTCATCAGCCAAACTACTTAATGTTAACTTTTTAAAAAAACAATTACTCTTAAAAAAATCTAACACCTGTTCAAGGAGTTCCTAAAGAATGAAAACTGGATTCTTTATATAAGACATTTTAAATATGAGAGATGTTATAAAATATAGTATACTTGATGAAGGTAACTATAAGCTCAGGAGATATTTTATTCTTGAAATTTTGAGTTATTTTGATATTTTAGTCTTGATTCATGAGGAATAAAGGCTATATCATCTTACCAAATAAAATGTTGTTAAGAAAAATAAAAGGTTAAATAAACAGTTTTCCCCTTTTTCTAAATATTGGAACATTTTATAAATTGTTAGATGTTTTTGACATCATGATAATATTTCACATGAAATATTAAGCTCTAACCTAGCTTATGATTAAGGATTTTTTAATTTGTAAAACATGTTATTAAATGTGTTCCAAAATTACACACTTTATTCTCATTATTATAAATGCAATATCATTATAAATGCAAAGTTACCATTTATAGAGTTCATCTGTAACAAATGTCATATATGAACATAAACTCTGAAAGCTGAAATAAGAATAAACAGATTTATCTGGATCATGGAAAGGGGATCATTGATAGGTGTTTTTTTAAACTCTCAGTTTAGGCATTTGATTCTACTTTGCCATATAATCTTTTAAGGAATAAAAAAACCTAAAAAAATAATTAAAAACCTCTGCAAAAGTAAAAGTAATAATTTTTTAAAAAAAGAAAAAAACAAAAATATTTAAAAACCTAAAAGTTTTTGTGATGCATCATTTTCTTGTAATTTTACCGTATCAGGAGAAACACTGCTTTTAAATGAGAAGGGAGTCTCAATATAATGGGAGAGAAAAAAAATTGAGGAAGGAGCAAAATAATCAGCAGAGAATAGGGAGAAAACAAAAGGATGGGAATAGATTTGGAAAAACTCCTTTTCTCCATTACTCTGGAGTCCTTGTGGGTAGATAAAAAGAAATACCAAGAGCAAACTTATTGCCAAATAATTCCCTGTGGTAAAACAACAGAATTTATCATTCTCTGGCTTTGTAATATAAATGGATCCCTTTGCTGCCATTATGGTTAAAAGGTTTGTACAATAGACAGCCTGTCACCTGACTGTTGCACTAATACTGTGATGGAATATGCATACACAAAACGAGGAATGCAAAAATAATTAATTTCTAAACCAAGACCACCATTAATATTCACATAGTAAAATCTGCTTTGTTCTTTGAAAGGTAAAATCAATTAAAGTGCCTGACATTCATTTGAATTTAATGAGGGTAGAGTTGGTTTAAAACTTTTTTGGGAACATATGTTAGGGATATCTTTGGTCCAAGCATTTATATTTTAGACCGTTACAATATTAATTTAAAAATTACATGGTACTTAGAGTTATAGATAAAATAATATATACTATCCCTCCAACAGCAAGTTTGTCCACCTGTGCGAAAAAAAACCCATATGTAAATAGTGAGTTACTACATCATCATGCCTTTTCCCTTTATATGACAGCTTCAAAGCTTACATGTATCATTCTCAGCAAACTGACACAAGAACAGAAAATCAAACACTGCATGTTCTCACTCATAGGCAGGTGTTGAACAATGAGAACACATGGACACGGGGAGGGGAGCATCACACACTGGGGTCTGTTGGGGGGGACAGGGGAGGGACAGCAGGGAGTCGGGAGGTTGGGGAGGGATAACATGGGGAGAAATGCCAGATATTGGTGATGGGGGGATGGAGGCAGGAAACCACCTTGCCATGTGTGTACCTATGCAACAATCCTGCATGATCTGCACATGTACCCCAGAACCTAAAGTACAATATTAAAAAAAAAAAAAGCTGAAAATAAAACTTAGAATAATACTTTACACTTTTTAGGAACATAAAAACTTGCACTTATTTTTAACAACAATATTGAGGTATAATTGTCATGAAATAACCTTCATATATTTAATTGGTACAATTTAATAAATTTAAAAATATATACCCTCTCATGAAACCATCAAGATAATGTACATATAATTATCCCAAAAAGTTTTATCATGGCCCTTTATAATCCCTCCTTTGAGCTCTTAAAGCCACTCTATTTCTAAGCAACCATTAAATTGCTTTACACCATTAAATATTAATTTTAGTTTTCTGTAATTTTATATAAGTAGAATTATATAGTATATACTCTTTGTTGTTAGATTTCTTTCACTTAGAATGATTGTTTTGAGATTCATTTATGTTTTAGTATGCAGTATGAGTTGAATTTTATCCTCCAAAAAGGTACATTGAAGTTCTAATCCCCACACCTCAGAATGTGACCTTATTTGGAATAGGGTTGCTGCAGATTTATATGGATTAGATTTGTGTCCCCATCAAATTTCACACTGAATTGTAATCCCCAGTGTTGGAGGTGCGGTCTGAGGGGAGGCTATTGGATCATGGGGTTGTAGTTCTCATGAATGGTTTAGCACCATCCCCCCCCGGGTACTGTAGAGTGAGTGAGTTCTGATGAAATTTGATTGTTTACAAGTGTACAGCACCTCCCTCTTCTCTCTTGCTCCTTCGCCATGTGAAGTGCTGCTCCCCTTTTGCCTTCCACCATGATTGTAAGTTTTCCCGAGGCCTCCCCAGAAGCTGAGCAGATGCTAGCATCATACTTCCTGAACAGCTGGTGGAACTGTGAGCCAATTAAACATTTTTCTTTATAAATTTCCCAGTCTCGGATATTTCTTTATAGCAATGCTAGAACAACCTAATACACAGATGTAATTATTTAAGTTAAGACAAGGTCATACTGGAGGGGGCTGGACCCTTAATACATGATGACTAGAGCCTTATCAGAAAAGGAAAAGCGTCACAAAGTCACAAACACAGGAAAGAAAGGAACTATGTGATGGCAGAGGCTGAGATTGAAGTGCTGAAGCTGCAAGTGGGACTTGATCCAATACGACTGGTGTCCTTATAAAAAGGGACAGTTTAGGCACAGACACAGACATGTACAGAGAGAAGACTATGTGAAAACACACGCAAGAAAAAGTTGAGTTGGGAAAGAATTCTCCCCTGCAGGTTTCTCTTCTCCATCAGACTGTTGTTAATTAACACATCTCTTCTGAATGAGAGTCTTATGAGAGAAGAGTAAACATTTACTAAGAAATTATGAAGGTCTAAAATGCCATTTTTTCACATATATAAACATGAACAACTCTTTTCAGCTTCTGTCAATATTTATCCCTAAGAGTGAATCATTAGCCACAAGAAAAATCACCTTTCACAGCAATATTGCTTAGTGATCCTAATAGTTACACTGTCATATGGAACTGGAAGGTTTCAAGTAGAAAATTTCCAGGACATACTGGATAAAATTTAAGAATAAAAGTTTTATGTTATTTCTTTCAGATTTAGTATAAGCTTTCAATAATGTAGTTAAAACCTATTTTATTGACTCTATGATGAAATATTTATTCCTTTGACAATCAATTCTTATTTCATATTTCATATAATGTTAAATATTTTCTAACACCCATTAACAAAAATTAATGTGTTAGCTGTCAGATAATAAATAATGGTAATTTTATCACATTTTATTTCATTAGAAGCTACAATTTTCAGAAAACCTTACTTTTTAATAATTATAAAAGCATAATGTACAATATTGCTTTGATCAATTCTATATTAACAATAATTATAACACAAATAAACCCACAGAACAAATTTTTACCCCTTAAATCTTTGCAGCCACAGGCATAAAATGCATGTTCAGGATAGGGTGTTAGGCAAGAATAACTTTCAAAAATTAAAGTTATAAAGTGAACACATGAATCTCTAAAGTGCTCTCACAATCCAGCTTGATTCTTTTTAAGGTGGGAAACCTGAAGAGAGAACCAGAGACTCCCCCAGCCCACTCTGTATCTCCCTCTTTTTTCTCTCTCTCTCTCCCACATACACTTCTTTTTGGAACTGATAATAGTTTCTGACAATTCCAGGAGGAGGGGTTTAGAGTACAGACTTATTCAGCCAGCAATCTCTGGGTTTGGCAGTTGTTCAAGGATAGCTTGTTTGCTCACCAGGTGATTTTAAGGATTTGTGAGAAATTCATTCACATGATGTGTGTAATGGCTCTTATGTTCCTTAGTGTCTGTTAAGTTACCCAACAGACTCTCCAGACTGGAGCTCCATCTCTCTTTCAGGTAGCTGTTTTGGGCCAAGTCCCTGTTAAGATGGCTTCAAGCTATTTTCTTGCTCTCTTTCTGATCCCATATTGATGAAGGATTTTTTGCTCCTTAGTTCAGCTAAATCTGGGTTCTTGTCAAAACCAGGAAAAATTAGGCACATGGACACATTGAAGGGTGAGGAGGATGGAATTTATTAAGCAAAAGGAGAGCTCTCACCAAAGAGAGTGGTCCGGCCAACCAGCTCCCACCTCAGAAGTTGAGTATCAGGCCACCACACATGAGCTGAAAAGGCCAGGCTCCTCCCCTGCATAAGGTAAGAATTCCTGGTGGCTCCACCCCATTCTCCCTTTGTGCATGTGGGCCCTTACTCTGAGCCACTCCATATTGATTTATTTCCCTTACTGTGCACGTGTCAAGGGATGGAAATTTTCACTGTGGGCATGTCTAGGCAAGCCCCCTGTGTACAAGGCTCTGGGCGGGTCGGAGGTTCTTGGCAGACCCTTCCCTCTCTGCCTAGGCATTTGGCTATCTCCTGCCTCTATCATTCCCCCCTCTAAAGAAGTACATCTAACTGCCATTAGGACAAGGATAAGGATAAGGACCATGACCGATCCTAACTGCTTTCTGCTGATAGGGGGCACTGTTTTGGTAAAAACGGCACTCGGATCGCCCTCAGAGGCCTAGCTAAGGGTCCCCAGTAAAAGGGGGCCATTGACCAAGGCTCTGGTTGCATGATCATTTGGAGTTTGATGGCCTGAAGGCGAGAAGAGACAAACCAGGTTATTAGAAGACATGTATCAAAATGAAACAAGGGAGGGGATAAGGACAGCTCAAAAATCCTGAGGCTGCTGACATGCCTAGATAACTGATGGCTATAGCTATGATAGCTAAGATTTGGGTGCATGAGGCTTAGCTTTGGCTAGCTCCCTTTATCTTATTTTACCAAGAAACGAAACCTCTGGGTTACGGGCACCCTATTTACTCCCATCACCTGGCAGGGTTTGCAGGATAATTGCCCAGAACTAGAATATTGGTAAGACTTTTATATTACCTATCCCTTTTTGTTTCTTCTGAGCTGCAGTCGGAGTTCACTGGTTGGTTTACAGGAATAAGCAGGGTTAGTCTAAAAATTAGGCAAAAAACTTAAAAACAACTAATGAGTCTAGAATTTAATGACAAATGCATGCTAAGTTTTCAAACATAATTTTTGTCTCTCCAGTCCTCAATTTTGTTAAAAACAAATCATGATAGTACTGAGTTGATTGCTAAATAACCTTTAGTCTTATACTTGGCCTGATTATTTATTTGCATAAAGTGCCACGAGAATAGTTATTTTTGCATAGACTTTTAAAATTGGCTTTGATGGAATCTCAGATAAGACTTTTAAAAGCAGAGCCCAGCCATGGGTTTGTATCCTTAAATATCTATGAGTTGGGTGAATTCCTTTCTTCCTGAGCTCCCAAGAATATGGGGTTCTTGAGCCTGTTAGAAATTGATATTCCTCACTCACCAGAGTTTAGGAACACTGTACGGGGACTGTGTAAGATTTGAGGCCAGTTTTCCCAAGGGGCTTTATCAGTTCTGCAAATGGAGCTTGATTCCTTAAAGGGAAGCATAACTTTCCAGTTAAAGCCTTGGTAAAACAACCAGTTTCTCTAATTGTGTCCTGTGGCAAAAGAAAATGGATTCCTTTTTGCACTGATGCAAATAACCATATCGCCATAAGTTGAGAATACTCACATATTTTCCAAATTTTAGAGGAACCAGGCAGAGAGAAACAAACATGCTCCAAATTTTGCTCACAGGAGTCTACCTTATTCAATTATTAAAGAATGTAATTACATCAAAATAAGTTTCCTTGACTCTGATAACAAAACAAAGATCAGCAATGTTTTAAGCAAAAGTTAAAAAAGATTGCTTCAGTTTTCTATTAGTTCAGTCCATTCTGTTAACCCTTGTTTTGCTTGATATTCATGAACATTTCAGCTCTTTATTACCCCTGTACTATTTTCCCTTATTCCAATGTCACAATCTACAAAGTTATCAGAAACCTGCATTTGAGAGCACCTGTCAAAGTCCTATAGCTGATTATAAATAATCTTTTGAAAAGAATCAAAATAAGACAATTGTCTCTGGATGACAAAATGTCTAGGGTAGTTACAGTTAAAAACACAATTTACAGATAAATTTGGTTATCTCTGTGGTTTACAATAACTTAACAGAATAACCCTAATTGTGATTGATAGCATGTACTCAGATATCAGAATTTCAGAAACCCTATACGATTTTGAAACATATATTAATATTATTCCCTAATATATAACCTGAAGAAGATTAAACATCATTTTGGCAATCGCATGTACCTAAATATGTCAAATAATCCTGTTTACCTCTCTTCCAGATGCTCTAGGGTCCCTCCATAGCTTAATGTAGAATCTGGTAAGT
Source organism: Callithrix jacchus (assembly GCF_049354715.1). NCBI lineage: Eukaryota > Metazoa > Chordata > Mammalia > Primates > Cebidae > Callithrix > Callithrix jacchus. The sequence goes on from NC_133524.1 coordinate 28,288,355, forward strand.
TTTTTAAATTATGCACTAGGCACTGATAAAGCTTGACTCCTTCCAGCACAGTTAAGGGCATGGTTAATTCCATATATCCCCAGGCCTTACCAAGTGTTAAAGCAGGCAAGTTGAACATTTCTCAAAGGCCAAAGAAATATTTTATAACCTAAAACATTTAGCAAACCTAGTATCTGACCCACATAACTTAGACCAGCAATTTACATTTTAATGTCATTTGTATTTTACTAATAATCGTTAAGACTTTTTATTTCTCAAAGATTAAAGTCACATGAACTAAAAACTATTATAGCCTTTGTCTTTCCTTCAAAAAATATTTGATCTAAGCACTAATTTTTCTTTAAGCCAATTAATTAGAGCTCTTTTTTATAGACATCACGCACAATACATCTATGACTACACAGGAAGACAGAGGAAAATCCAATAGTTATAAGATTTTTTGTTGGTCAATCCCCTAATTGGATTGTTGGACTCCAGGTGAAGCCCATTAAGAGCAAGATTAGAAAAGTGTGCTGTTTCCAGGGCTCAATTATCAGGTATAGCTAGAAGACAAAAACAGATTTTGAGATGAATCAATCTTCTTTTAGTTCTTGGGGTTCCATGAGGAAAACAGAAATTTCTTCCCAAAATGGAATCTGTGGCACCTTTTCTGTTTCTCCCAAGGAGTCCCAGGCCATCAGAATCTTAGGGCCTCTCACGCGTGCATTAAGAGTGGCAAGCCAAAGTGGAGAAAAATAATTTAATCAACTGAGAAAAAAACAGCCTTTTCAAGCAAAACAAGATCCAAGAAGAAAAAAACATAAAGGCCTTTTAAATATACCTATAGCTTAGATATCCACTTTTAATTAATCTGAGCGTTCTTTAAGAAAATCCTTTTAAATTCCTTATTACCTGACTTTAGCCATGCTAAACGGCCAATTTTTCTGGATTTGGAACTTTACCAAAAGTAATCTCACAGGTGAAACTAACAGGCCTCAATTATGGTTATGACTTAACCACAAATGTATGAGGTATTTTCAAAGAGGTGGCAAGCAGTTTTTACAAAATCTAGAACCTTTAATGTTAACTCACAGAAAGGAAAATTTAAGAAAGAAAGAAGTTGTTCATGGAGGGGAAGACAATCAGCAAGTGGCAAAAGTCACACAGATATCAACTCAAAAGTACTCATTTTGCATGCCAGGATTGAACCTGGGCCAACACTGCCACGTGGCGGAAACTAAAACAAAGTTCTGCCATGTGGCTACAGGTCACACTCCTAAGGACATAAAACAAGATGGAGGCTGGTATCCAAGCTTATTACTGGCCAGCTTGCTGGGCTGACTTGATCAGTGAGCTTATGAGGTCCCAGGTCCATATACCATCCCAAGGTATCCATCTTTCTGACAGAACCATACAGAGAGACATGCAAAACACACCAAATTGACTACAGCCTTAGGCCAACCTCAGAAATTCTATTTCATTAGTCAAAACTTTTCAGAGAATATAAACAGTGATGCTTATCATTCATTTTACCAGTTTGTACAGAGAGAGAGAGGCCAAAATCCAACTGGTAAAAAAGTTTTTACCTTTTGCCAGTATATCAGGCTTCTGGGTTCCCTTCCCTCGAGATCAATTATAAGCCAATCAGTTTAAGGTTTAGGAAATTAACTTTTTCTGGTTTGCAGGAGGCATCCGAGGGGAATGTTCTATAGCACAGAGACACAATTATTTGTGAAGGGAGGACAAAGGAGGAAAGAGGGGAAAAAAAGCATGTTTTCAAAGGCATTCCAGGGGTTCAGAATGCATTAGAAAGGTATAGACCGAAGATGAACGCGACTTCTGGAAAGAGGGGCAAGGTCCCTGGTTTTCCTCTTCCTAGTGAATATTTGGGGTACATGAGGGGCAGAAGGAGAACACGTCCTCTTTCCTTCTTCCATCCTCATATCCCCAGGTCCCAGTAACCTTGACAGCGTGTTGCCCATGACTGCCAATATGGCATTCACCCATGTTAACAGGGGGCCTAGGGGACGAGGTTCTCCTCTCTTACCCACAAGCTGCCTTTCCATCAGCTGTCAGTAGCCTTTGAGTTCCCTAGACCTCATTTATGCCATGGATACTAGCATGACCTCTATCCATAAAACAGAAGTCTTCACTTAATTGGCAGCAATTAGTCATGCTCACACTCACCTTGCCTTTTAACTTCTGTGGTCATCTGCCTCTGGATTCCTCAGATCCAGTTTTCTATCCTAAGGCTTCTACCTGAAGTTGGAATTGAGTTTGGGACAAAAGAACTGCCTCAGGGAGGTGCATGAACTCATCAATTCCCAGGTGCCTCTCACCAGACTAGGGCTGTAACCTCCTCATCATAAGCCAAATGCTAAGGTGAAGCTGTGGAATTACGTCCTTCTCAAACAAAGAAGAGAGTGTCCTGTGAATTGGGGTACTGGCCTAACAAGACACCTTCAAAAGGGAAAACACACACACACACAAAAACCTCTCACATAAAGGTTAACACCTGACAGAATGGAGGAAAGAAAAAAAACAAAAACAGTTAAGTGCGGGGGAGAGAAGATGCCTGGGGAAAGAACCTCTTATTCTTATGCCAAAGGGTTTTTTCCCACAAGGAAAGAAACTTTTAATCGCTGTTTCCTCCTTCCTGGCTCAAGGAGGGGAGAAAATATTCCATGGGCGCCTGGCAGGAGGGGATAGTGAGCAGGAAAACCATGGATAGCCAGCTGCATGTAGCCTCTGATCCCCAAGACTGTCCTGGGGCTGGGGCAGTAGCTGTGGCTCAGTCCTGTCATGAATGGCCATTGTAGGCTGCACATACATGCGGCATACGTGGCCATGCGCCCCAGCGGGGAGGGAAGGGGAGAGGGGAGCCACTGCTCGCCCATCTGTCCCATGTAGCACACGCCTGTGGCTGAATGCCCCCAATGTTGTAAAAAAAAAAATAGATAGGTGCATTACGGCCCCAAGAAAAGAAGGAAAATGCCATAGAAAACACTGGATTGTACTGAGGCTGACATTCCTGACCCCCAAGAGCGATGGGGTTATGGAGGGGGCAGTTTCCACTGCCTTTAGGAAACGTCTAAGGATGAGAAGGCCCAGAAATGAAAGTGAAAGAGATTTTTGGTCTGCATCTTACTCACCCTTCCTCATGTCCCCATATAGGCCACAAAATAATGCAGGATTTTTGCTCCTTAGTTCAGTTAAATCTGGGTTCTTGTCTCACAACCAGGAAAAATTAGGCACATAGACACATTGCAGGGTGAGGAGGATGAAATTTATTAAGCTAAAGGGGAGCTCTCAGCAAAGAGAGGAGTCCTGCCAACCAGCTCCAACCTGACAGAATGAAAACCGGGCCACCACACAAGAGATGAAGCTAGGCTCCTCCCCTGAATAAGGTTCAAATTCCTGGTGGTTCCACCCCATTCCTCCAGTATGCCTGCGGGCCCTTACTCTGAGCCACTCCACACTGATTTCTTTCCCTTACTGCACATGCGTTAAGGGATGGAATTTTCCCTGTGGGAATGTTTTGACAAGTAGCCGGTACACAATCGCCTGGGCAGGCTGGAGGTTCTCCAGGGATCTTTCCCTATTTTCCTAGGCATTTGGCTATCTCCTGCCTCCATCAATATCAACATACCATTCTGTAGGTGGAAGTGCAGTTTGTTTGTAATATGACCCTGTTTTTCTCTGGATAATTCCACAGCCTTTAAAAAATGTCAGGTAAGAATTGAAAGAAACCAAAATATTTCACCCCAAAATACTGTTTCTTGATACAATTAGTATTTTGAATTAAAGACCCTTAGAGATCAACAAACACTAGGAGAGATTTTTCTCCTATCTATATAAAGATCTGATGGACCCACCAAGATCACATTTGTTTTTAATGTCCCTCCCATTACCTATTGCAGAAAAGAAAACTGAAGACTATAGCCACACCTGAATGGACCCTTTCATAAGATGTCTGTCTTTCGTGCTCAATTTCCAAAGAGACTCGTTTTCAAATTAATCTTTCTTGCTCTATTCATTCTCCCTAGGAATCATTTATCATCCCTCATAAACACCTATATTCCCCATCTTCCCCATCTCCTCTGAAAAAAGACTATATAAGCTTTTGTATCTCATTGAGGGTGGAGATAATCACTGTGATTCTCCCCTGTGTACATTAATAAATTTGTTTGCCATTTTTCTTATTACTCTGTGTTTTGTCTGAGGAAACCTCAGACGGTGAAGGGCAAGTTTTCCCTTATTACCTACAGAGTCAAATACTGGGACACTCTGTCCCCCAAATTCCAAGGAACACATTTCAAAATCTCCAGCTAATTTTCTCAAAGCACGTCTCACTAGACTAGCAATGAAAAGCACCACTGTCCCGTTCAAGAGGTATGTGTAACCATGAGGTAAGAGGAAGGCTCCAGAGTACTAATGCAAACATCTGCAAACAAATTCCTTCTTTGCCTAACTTCATTTTTTGTTTTTGATTTTGTTTTTGTTTTTTTTTTTTTTTGAGACAGAGTCATACTATGTCTCCCAGGCTGGAGTGTGGTGGCACATTCTCAGCTCACTGCAGCCTTCACCTCCCAGGTTAGTGATTCTTCTGCCTCAATTTCCTGAGTACCTGGGATTACAGGAGCATGCCACCATGCCTGGCTAATTTTTTGTGGAGACAGAGTTTTGCCCTGTTGGCCAGCCTGGTATCAAACTCCTGACCTCATGTGATCCACCCTCCTCAGCCTCCCAAAGTGCTGGGATTACAGGTGTAAGCCACAGCACCTGGTCACCTAATTTCGATTTAAATTTCATTTATAGTCTCAGGTATAGGCTCAGGTTCACATAAATTTTCTTCCTAACTTTTCTTTTTTTCAGATACAGTGTCTTGCTCTGTCACCCAGGCTGGAGTACAGAGGCACAATCATGGCTCACTTCAGTCTCTCAACTTCTTGGGCCTAAGTGATCCTTCCAACTCAGCCTCTGGAGTAGCTAGGACTACAGGTGCTTCCCACTGTGTCCAGCTAATTTAAGTGTGTGTGTGTGTGTTTTGCACAGACAGGGTCTTGGTATATTTCCCAGGGTGGTCTTGAACTCTTGGCCTCAACTGATCCTTCTACTTCAGCCTTCCATCCTTCCATAGGGTTGGGATTACAGAAATGAACCACTGTGCCTGCACATATAACTCATTCATATGATATGCAGAAATGTATTGTTGCTTTAGCAAATATTACTGTTACCAGAAGGAGGTCCCAATTCACACCCCAAGAGAGAGTTGTTGGACCTCATGCAAGAAAGAATTTGGGGTGAGTCCATAGAGTAAAGTGAAAGCAAGTTTATTAGGAAAGTAAAGGAATAAAGAATGGCTACTCCATAGGGAGAGTAGCAGCATGGGTTTCTTGACTGAGTATACTTAGTTATTTATTGATTATATGCCAAATAAGGGGTGGATTGTTCATGAGTTTTTCAGGAAATGGGTGGGCAATTCCTGGAACTGAGGGTTCCTCCCCTTCTTAGACCATGTAGCGTAACTTCCTGACGTTGCCATGGCATTTGTAAAATTTCATTGTTCTGGTGGTTTGGTGGGAGTGTCTTTCAGCATGCATTATAATTTGTATATCATGAGCACTGAGGACCACTGGAGGTCATTTTTGTTACCATCTTGTTTTTGGTGTTTTGGCTGGCTTCTTTTTCACATCCTGTTTTATCAGCAAAGTCTTTGTGACCTGTATCTTATGCTGAACTTATATCTCATCTGGGACTAAGAATGCCTAACCTCCTGGAAATGCAGCCCAGTGGGTTTCAGCCTTATTTTAACCAGCCCCTATTCAAGACGGAGTTGCTCTGATTCAAACACCTCTAATGTCATTATGTTTTGTTTTCCTTTTTAAATTTTTTTGTAGAGGCAGGTTGCCTGGTGTTGCTCAGGCTGATCTTGAACTCCTAGCTGCAAGTGATCCTCCCACCACTACCTCCCAAAATTCTGTGACTACAGGTGTGAGCCACTGCACACTGCCATATAACTTGTTTACATGATATGCATAAATGGACTGGTGCCTCACTTTAGCAAATAGTGCTATGTTTTGTTTTCCAATAGTGGAACTTCAGCTGAAACTGAGGAAAAAGGATGCTACATATTTATATACTATGCTATAATATGTCATTCTGGTACCAGCTGATGGACACTTTCGTTGCTTCCAGATTTTGCTACTCTAAATAACACTGCAATAAATATCAAGGTACATTTGTCTGTTCAAAATTTTGTAATATGTTAGTAGGAAAAATTCCAAGAAGATAATATAAGAATCAAAGGTTAAGTGTTTATTTCTATGGATACTTAGAAATTGCAGTAAAACAGTAATTGCAATAAAACAACTTTTATTCCATCACCATATTTCATCAAGATTTTAAATCTTTATCCATAAATGCAGAATAACATCTCATTATTTTAATTTGCATGTTTAATTGTTATATCATGTATTAGTTTACTGTGGATACTGTTGCAAATAACCACAAACTGGGTGGCATTAAACAACAGCAAAAAATTCTCTTTGCATTTCTGGAGACCAGAATTCCAATAGTCAGTATCACTGGGTGAAAATCGGACTGTTACAATGTCAGAGCCCCCAGGGAACAATCTGTTTCTTGCCTCTTTCAGCTTCTTGTGGCTGCTGGCAGTCCTTGGCTGCGGCCTCCACATTTCAGAATTCAAGGCTAGAATTTCAAATCCCTGTTTCCTCCCTCTTCACATTGTCTTCTCCCTTGAGTGTGTATCAAATCTACCTCTGACTTCATCTTATAAGGATACAAGTGATTTCATTTAGGGCCCATTCACATAATCCAGGATAATATTCTCTTCTCAAGAGTCTTAATTTAGTCACACCTGCAAAGACTTCGCCATTTCAGGAAACTTTCACAGGCTTCAGGGATTAGGACATAGATTTTTTTTTTTTTTTTTAGGGAGTATATTTTTCAGCTTGTCACAGAGGCAAACTGCTTTGCTAAGAATTGGAAATTGAATTTCCTATTAGAAATTTAGAAAACTTCTCAAGGAAGATGAGGGAGAATGGCTAAGACAAAAAGTAAATATCTACTAATATAGCAATATTATAAATTTTCTATGGGTACATTTATATTAATCCATGGAACACCAAAGTCATGCACATCAAAGTGATAAGGATGGATGCTGAACAAAATGTAGGGACGATAGATCTTAGATTTCAGGAATGCTAAATGGAGACTTTAATCTTATTAGTAGGTATTTTATAAGAAGGTTATATTATATCTTAAGTATCATTTTATAATTTCCAAAGAGAGACAGGAAGAAAAAAAAGCAAAGAAAAATGTGTCAATTATTTTACATCTGCATTGAATACTTTACCATAATAAATATAGAAGTTACTATAAATCATTGTTTACAATCTAATTTCAGGGTACTAATATGGGGTTATATCTCTGTATAGCCTGATATGATATTTTATGTGATAAATAAAAATGAAACTGCACTAGCTGTTAAATATAAAAAGGAAATTGTCTCTATTTGCAGACGACATGATAGTATACCTACAAGACCCCATCGCCTCAGCCCAAAAACTCCTGAAACTGATAAGCAACTTCAGCAAAGTCTCAGGATATAAAATCAATGTGCAAAAATCACAAGCCTTCCTCTACACCAATAACAGACTTAAAGAGAGCCAAATCAAGAACGAACTGCCATTCACAATTGCTACAAAAAGAATAAAATACCTTGGAATACAACTCATAAGGAACGTAAGGGGCCTCTTCTAGGAAAACTACAAACCACTGCTCAATGAAATCAGAGAGGACACAAACAGATAGAGAAACATTCCATGTTCATGGTTAGGAAGAATTAATATCGTAAAAATGGCTATACTGCCCAGAGTAATTTACAGAATCAATGCTATACCCATCAAGCTAACATTGACTTTCCTCACAGAACTGGAAAAAACCACCATGAACTTCATATGGAACCAAAAGAGAGCCCGCATAGCCAAGTCAATTCTAAGCAAAAAGAACACAGCAGGGGGCATCACCCTACCAGATTTCAAACGATACTACAAGGCTACAGTAATCAAAACAGCATGGTACTGGTACCAAAACAGAGATATAGACCAATGGAACAGAACAGAGGCAACACAACATATCTACAACCATACAATCTTTGATAAACCCGACAAAAACAAGCAATGGGGAAAGGATTCCCTGTTCAACAAATGGTGCTGGGAAAACTGGCTAGCCATGTGCAGAAAGCAGAAACTGGACCCCTTCCTTACACCAAAATTAACTCCAGATGGATTAAAGACTTAAACATAAGACCTGGCACCATAAAAACCCTAGAAGGAAATCTAGGCAAAACCATCCAGGACATAGGAGTAGGCATGGACTTCATGAACAAAACACCAAAAGCATTGGCAACAAAAGCCAAAATAGACAAATGGGACCTAATCAAACTCCACAGCTTCTGCACAGCAAAAGAAACAGTCTCTAGTGTGAATCGGCAACCAACAGAATAGGGAAAAATGTTTGCAGTTTACCCATCTGACAAAGGGCTGATATCCAGAATTTACAAAGAACTCAAACAGATTTACAGGAAAAAAACAAACAAGCCCATTCAAAAGTGGGCAAAGGATATGAACAGACACTTTACAAAAGAAGACATATATGAGGCCAACAATCATATGAAAAAATGCTCATCGTCACTGGTCATCAGAGAGATGCAAATCAAAACCACATTGAGATACCATCTCACGCCAGTTAGAATGGCGATCATTAAAAAATCTGGAGACAACAGATGCTGGAGAGGATGTGGAGAAAAAGGAACACTTTTACACTGTTGGTGGGAGTGTAAATTAGTCCAACCATTGTGGAAGAGTGTGGCGATTCCTCAAGGCCTTAGAAATAGAAATTCCATTTGACCCAGCAATCCTATTACTGGGTATATATCCAAAGGACTATAAATCGTTCTACTATAAGGACACATGCACACGGATGTTCATTGCAGCACTGTTTACAATAGCAAAGACCTGGAATCAACCCAAATGCCCATTGATGATAGACTGGATTGGGAAAATGTGGCACATATACACCATGGAATATTATGCAGCAATCAGAAATGATGAGTTCGTGTTGTTTGTAGGGACATGGATGAATCTGGAGAACATCATTCTCAGCAAACTGACACAAGAACAGAAAATGAAACACCGCATATTCTCACTCATAGGCGGGTGATGAAAAATGAGAACACATGGACACAGAGAGGGGAGTACTAAACACTGGGGTCTATTGGGGGGAAAAGGGGAGGGCCAGTGGGAGGGGGAGGTGGGGAGGGATAGCCTGGGGAGAAATGCCAAATGTGGGTGAAGGGGAGAAAGCAAACAAAACACACTGCCATGTGTGTGCCTATGCAACTATATTGCATGCTCTGCACATGTACCCCAAAACCTAAAATGCAGTAAAAAATAAAAAATAAAATAAAAATAAAAATAAAAAAAAGGAAACTGTTACAATGTCAGATTAACTAAGTAGACAATATTAATCAACCTCCCAGTGTTATTTTAACATTCTGTAATTTTGCCTACATTCTTATTTGTAGCATTAGCATTGTTTTATAGATAAGTACACTGAGACTCAGGTTATATGAATGACCTAAAGCCTAATAGGTAGAAAATCCTTCAATTAAGACACAAAGTTAGCCATTCCAAATCCATGTCCCATAAACTTTTTCTCTATGTATAAAATATTAGTGAAGATATAGAAAACCATTTGCATTATTCAATTATTAAAAATGTATTTATCAAAGGGAAGCTGATGTATTTTCTAAACTCTATCATAGTGTGATTTTTCGCATGATATGAAATCTATTATACATTTAAACATCATAATATTTACTATCAATAGAAATTATACAAAATTTAATTACATTTAAAGAGTAATCCGCAAAACTGAGAAAAAAATATGGATAGCTTTTCACAGGATATGTTATTTTAGGTATGAAATAAATCTCCAATTCTTTATATTTCACAATCTTTGGAAACACACCAAAATACTATATGTTCTCCACTGTCAAATGTGATAAATCAAAGCAGTCTTTGGATTTTGTAGAGTATCTTTGAAAATGTGTATGGCAGAAACATTTCAATATTATTGAATAGCTTAACAGGCTCCTCAGCCCATTCATATGTCTTTCTTTTCCAGACAGTTGCCTTAGTAACTGTCCAACAGAAGTAGTTTTCTGCAGTTTTCTCTAAATAGTACCCACATAATTGCTGAATTTAGTCATTGCAGTGGGGCAGGAAATAAGGTATCTCAAATTTGGTTTGTTTCTGATTCCAACAGTTTGGAGACCAAAACCTTTCCATTAAAAACAGCGGATATGGGCCGGGTGTGGTGACTCACGCCTGTAATTTCAGCACTTTGGGAGGCTGAGGTGGGTGGATCACTTGAGGTCAGGAGTTTGAGACCAACCTGGCCAACATGGTGAAACCCCGTCTCTACTGAAAATACAAAAATTAGCTGGTCATGGTGGTGCATGCCTGTAATCCCAGCTACTCAGGAGGCTGAAGCATGAGAATTGCTTGAATGCAGGTGGAGGTTGCAGTGAGCTGAGATCATGCCACTGCACTCCACCCTGGGCGACAGAGCAAGACTATGTTTTTTATTAAAAAAAAAAAAAAAAGGTAAAAAGCTGATATGGTTTGGCTGTGTCCCCACCCAAATCTAATCTTCAACTGTAGTTTCCATAATCCCTATATGTCATGGGAGGAATGCAGTGGGAGGTAATTGAATCTTGTGGGCGGTTACCTCCATGCTGTTCTTGTGATAGTCAGTGAGTTCTCACAACATCTGATGTTTTTATAAGGGGCTTTTCCTCCTTTGTTCAGCACTTCTTCTTCCTGCCACCATGTGAAGAAGGATGTGTTTGCTTACCCTTCTGCCATGATTGTAAGTTTCCTGAGGCCTGCGCTGCCCTGCGGAACTGTGAATCAATTAAACCTCTTTCCTTTATAAATTACCCAGTCTTGGGCAGTTCTTTGCAGGAACATGAGAATGGACTAATACAACAGCTAAACATGTCAGATATATTAAAACAGCAATCTTATGCAATACTGTAGAGGAATGATTAACATAAAATATTTTTCTTTATTATCCAAGAGTAGGATAGACTTATGGATTAAATTAAGTCTGTGTAAGATAAATTGTACCTGTTACAATTTAAAGGTAACTAACTACTGGATTAGAATCAGAACAATAACTTAACTTCCAAAGCAATAAAGAGGAAAAGGAAAGCAAACAGTCAATTCAATAGAAACTTAGAGAGGGACATGAACTGATGCATGTGTAGTGGCTAAGACACCCACTCATGCAAGATATTTAATTTTAAGTTTTATAAAATTGGACATAATTTTTATTTCACACCTGCATTCTTCAATGGAGCTGAAACTTAGTCTCAATAAATTAAGTAAGCCCCTATTCCCAACATTTTTCTCAAATTAACAACTAAACTCTAGCATAAGGGATATATGAGTAGAAATGGTGATATGTGCTTCCATTGTTACTATTGAAGTATCATATAAATATATATACATATAAAGTACTTAGCACAATGCTTGGGATGTAATGAAAGTTAGCTATTTTACCTATCTTGGCTTCAGGGGCTTAAATTTCACCAGTTACCTCTTAGTGGTATACTGAAAATAGTTTGCAGAGTACTCTTTCTGTGAAGGGAAATTCAAGCAGTGTTACCTCAACATGACCTTTGGATGCATAGGTAAAGCAGAAAGAAGGACAGTTATTCTTTATGTGCTTAGATTGTCCATAGACCTTATATTGATTTCATATGGCTATCTGATTATTAATAAAAACATATGGTAGGTGCATATAATGGTTAAAACTTTTAAGTACTTTCACTATAGATTTTGAGACACAACACATGCTGGGGAAAAAACTCAGTCTATGGAGTCAGACAACTTTATATCTGAATAGTCCCACTAGTAGTAGTTATGTAATTCTGGGCACACACTTCTGTGTGCCTTTGTTTGTCAACGCTTTCTGGGAAACAGTCATCATGTGAGGATTTAGCATACAAGGACTTTGTCAGGGAAGATATCAGTGAGAGGCAATAGAGAGCAGGTTAGAGGAGTCTGAGAGAGACATCAGGTCAGGATGCATTCTGACTCCAAGTGAAGAAGAAGGAATGAAGCTATTATGGAAACACCCTAGATCACTGTGTAGTCTAAAAGCGTTCAGGAAGGCCTTCAGAAAGCCCTTTAACTAACATCTTCAGTCAGAGGAGCCCTTCAACTCCCAGGAATGTGCCTGCTGTAGTACCCCTGCCATGCTAAGCACTGCATGGGAGCAGCCCCTAGGAAGCATGATTTGGGAGGAAATAGGGCAATGATTTCAGAGCACAGCGCTTGGGGTCCTTAGTCAACTATACTCCCTCTCTACAAGGCACATCTCATGGCCACCATATTTACCTTACAAGTTTATTGTGAAATTAGTAATAATGTAGAAAAATCACCTAGGACAATGTGCTTGACATACGATGCATGCTCAATAAAGAATAACTATTTTCATATCTCATTTGTGAACACTTTATCTTAATCATTCTGTGGTATTCATAAAATATATACTCTTATCTTCTTCCTATCAGGTGTTTTTATTAGTCTGCTAGGGCTGCCATAACAAACTATCATACACTGGTAGCTTAAACAGAAATTTATTTTCTCACCATTCTGAAGGATAGAAATCCAAAATCAAGGTGTCATCAGAGTTGCTTTCTTCTGAGTTTCTTTCTTCTCCTCGGCTTGTTGATGGCCACCTCCTCCCTGTGTCTTCGTATGCCCTTTCCCTTCTATGTGTCTATGTCCTAATCTACTCTTCTTCTAAGTAATCAGTCATGTTGGACTAGGACCACACATATGACCTAATTTTATCTCAATTACCAGTTTAAGTGCTCTATCTCCACATACAGTCATATTCTGAGGTGTAAGGGGGTAAAGCCTTCAACAAATGAATTTTAGCAGGACACAATTTAACCATAACAGTGTTATTTGCCGTACTTTACAAATAAGAAGGCTGAGAATCACAGGTGTCAAATAATATGTCTCAGTCACTCTTTTAATGAAAGGGAAGATCCGGATCTCTATACTCCTAAGCAGGGTCAATTTTCTTTTATTAAAAGTATATTATGAAACTGGTCTTTGTGTGTACTTGGCCCTTGCAAGTAGAGCGAAAAGAAAGAAGTTGACTCAGGCTAGTGGAAGTGGACCCAACACCCACATAATAAGGGAAGCCCTTAAACAGAGCTTTACACGTTTTTAATTAGTGTTTCACAATCGAGGGTGATTTTTGCCCACTCAAGAAATATTTAACATCTTCTAGATACATTTTTGGTTGTCACAACTGAGCCTGTGCTGCTAGCATCTAGTGAATAGAGGTCATAGATGCCGCTAAATATCCTACAATGAATAGGACAGTCCCCACAACTAGTTATCTAGGACAAAATATCAATACTGGTAAATTTAAGAAACCCTACATCAGAGTATGACAACTTACTCATTGAATGTGGCTATCTCCAGAAAGTGATCACCTTCTTTTACCATCTACTGGCTAGAGTTTAGGACTGAAGGGGTGGGAAATTATATAGACTTATTTTGAAAATTTGGAATTCTGTCCTGACCATTCCTGGACATGAGCACATTTCTTTCCCCAGTTATTAGTATACCTATAGGGAGCAACCTGGCGAAAATGGGACCTAAGAGATTCAAACCTAATTTCAGTTACCTTTCATAAAAATGTCCTTGTCCCTCTTGCACCTAATCCTTCTAGATGAAAGGTTTGGGTGAGTGTAGAATATGATTGAAAAAAAAATCAAAGTTATAGTTACCAGAATGGTAGATTCAGGTATTGTGGAGATAGAGAAAGAGCAACAATTTAGCACCTAAGGTTGTACAGAAAAAGGAAGGGCATTAATGATCTTCGTCTATCAGGACTGCCTCAGGAGCCTTCCTCCCCAAGGAAAACATTCTGGTGCAGCTTTCCCAAACAGTTGCAAGGACCTTCAATTTAACTGTCTGCTGGGCTGGCCACTTGCAGCCAGATAAGTCTAACCGCCTTTCCCCTTTACCTTATAGAGAGGTCTGTCAGAAACAACAGGAGATGATCCCAGCTCCTGCACACATACACATGTGCACATGCATGCCTCTTGATGTCAACCTCACCTTTGTTCTCAATCCTTCCTTGGAACAGACGAATGTCATGCCCCCAAGCTGAGCATGGACAAAGAGGCATATTGGGTTGACTGCACTTTAGCAAATCTCCCAAACAAGGACTAGGCTGAATTATTTTAACTGAACTGGGAACCTTAAGGTTTGCCTGCTAGCATTCTCAACTTCCTTTCCTAATCGATGTAGGTAACACTCAGGATGGGGCAACCCTACCGATTGTAAACACGTTCAAGGCACCATTTATACTCTCAGACTGTACTCCTTCGGTGAGAGCCAGGCATTAATATGGCTCTTTCCTGAAAACACTGATTTGTTCTTTAAGGGTGGTAAACTTTCAGCATTTTAACCTTTCAACACCTTAAAGAGCTTAACTCTGAGGAAACAACATCCATATCAGGGCCCTCAGCTTTGTTATTTCGTTTGCTTTAGGGAAAAGACATTTGGTCTGTTATGTAGGGATACATTCTAGTCGCCTGCTCTGCTTACTGGGGTTAAGCATGGAAGGAATAAGGCTTAGTGGCTCTTGTCACTTTTACAAATCTTCAGTTCCCTCCCCACTTCTGCTCCTACTCTTCTAATTTCAATTTCACTCTTTACTCCTGTCATCTAGCACCCATTCCTTGGTTAACATGCTAGCCATTACTCTACTCAAGTGTCTTCATTGCTATATGAGAGTATATTTTTCTTTCTACTTTGTTTTTATTTCAGTTGTGTCTCAGCAGGACACAATATACACACATAGAATTATCCTCCAACCAGGGCTGAACTCTTTAATTTTTAATTTGTTAAGTTGCTGTCAAATTGATCCAGAATATAAGATTATTAATTTATGAACATAACTTGTGATATAAGTAGTTATAGCTGGTTTGATCCCTCATCTTCTTAGAAATAATTATACTACTGCTCCTGCGCTAATGATTTTTTAAAAGCTATTTCTTGAGTGCGAAACATGTTTCAGATAATTTACATATAGTTTCTAATTTTTAAAACAAGATGGAGAAATTGTGGCTCGAGGAGAAAATAAGTAAATTGTCTAAGGTCACGGAACTGGTAGGCATCAGGGCCTGCATTACCATCAAGGGCTGTATGAATATGAAGCTTTTGCTTTATCTTTTATATCACTCTCTCCCTTTTTGTTGTTTAGAAAGTCACTAAGCCATTAAAATTACCAGAAGTCATGTGTGCAAAGCATGTGTTCAAACCTTGAAGAGTCCAGGGCACCTCTTCAAAAATGCTCACCTGGATTTTATGGTAAATACAGGGCCATTTCAAAATGTTTCTTCTTTTTGTATCATCAATAACCTACTTAAAGTTCCTTTTGAAGTTACTTCTGGAAAACTTAAAGATGAAATAAACTTCCTTGACATATTATCTTCTCACTCACCATGGCTAGAGAGACTGAACATTTTGGTTAATTTTTCACTCACTGTGTAGGCAGTAAGGATTGCTCTGCTGTTTTGTTGCCCTCTTAAATGTTCCCTTAATAGCAGGTTATGCCATCTAATGGCCAATTTGCTTTTTCACCATTTTGCTTGTCACGCTGGTTTCCCTAACATTAAGTAGCTAAGACTAGAAAAGGGCTCATAGAGGTTACACAGCTCAATAGAATGCCTGTCCTTTTCTCATCTTTTCCTTCTTCTTTCTTCAAAAACATTTTATTTTTGTATCCCATTATATTGATGTCCTCCTTCATCTTCCCTTATAAACTCACTGGGAAAAAGACAGCAAAAAATGCAAATATTCTTTTATTTCCCTACAGTGTTAATTTTTAAAATGGCAGATTAAAACTAGCTGATAGAAGAATAAAGAGAAATAACATCAAAACAGAAATTTTTCTGAGGTGGGAGGATCACTTAAGGCCAGGAATTTGAGGACCAGCTGGGCAACATATTGAGACCCCATCTATACAAAAAATTCAAACTTTACCTAGGCACATTCTAGGAAGTAGAAAGCACTCTGTTCTACTCACTCCCAAGATCGTAGCGAAAATTTTGCAACTACTACTGGACTGATGCTTGCCATCTCTTACCTAAAATAGTTATATTAGGCTGGGCATGGTGGTTCGTGCCTGTAATCCAAGCACTTTGGGATGCCGAGGTGTGGGGAATCACTTGAGGTCAGGAGTTCGAAACCAGCCTGGCCAACATGGCAAAACCCAGTATCCACAAAAAATACAAAAATTAGCTGGGCATGGTGGTGCATGCCTGTAGTCCGAGCTATGTGGGAGGCTGAGGCAGGAGGATTGCTTGAACCCAGAGGGCAGAGGTTCACTGCACTCCAGCCTCGATGACAGAGTGAGACTCCATCTAAAAAAAAAGTTACATTAACAACTGCATAGACACCAGAAGAATGCCATTGACCACAGAGGCCAAGTTTGGACTAATACAGCTACAAGCCAATGAACTCCAAGATGCCAACCCAGGGAAGCTAGGAAACGACAAGGAAGGATGCTATCCAGTGTCTCAGAGCAGTCATGGCTTTGCTGACACCTTGATTTTGGACTTCTAGTCTCCCGAACTGTGAGAGAATATATTTCTATTGTTTTAATAAAAACAAATAACTCCACATTGTAAATTCAGCTTGTTTTTTTAATTAATGTAAGCTCATTCTGAAAGCTACATCCTTACAATTACTTATAAGCTGAAATTTTGTTATATCTTTACAGAATTGTCTGAACAGATTGTTTTTACAGTTAACTTTGTTTTTCATATAAACACAAAATTTTGTGTTAAAAAAGGTAACTGAAGGAAAGAATACCATAGCTAGAACCATTATACAAGTAATGTAGGCTTTTCAACTGAACTATTACCACTGTTTTTAATAATATACCTCCAGAACAAAATTACATTAATATTATTTTATCAACCTGGTTCTTCCCCACTCCAAACTAAGACTTTCCTCTCCAGAGACGGTTTCCAAATCATGCCCCAAATTAAGACTTTCTTGCTTAAGTTTATCACCCAGGTGTTCATTACTATTTTTCTAAAGATTATGAGCAATTTTGTTTTTATAGAATTAAACCTTCTTAACTTATCATATTTGTAATTTATCATTATAAGTTCACATGTAGAAGTTTGTGGAATCAGTCTTCTTAACTCACTGATGTTTATAGAATTATGTTGAGGGTCCCCTATACAGATTTTAGGAGCAAGGATGAGGTTTCTTCTTGGGGGATGTTTCATCTTCTTCATCTTCTTTTTCTTTTTCATCATCTGGATGATCCACTGAACAAACCACAGTGTTATCACCTGGGCTACTTGTTCCAATAGCAGCACAAGCAGAATAAGATGAAGAGAAACTGAAATCACCAGAAGATTTTCTTTTAGGAGAGTCTATCATGTCTTCATGTTCTTGGGTTCTTTTGGTCTCCATAAATTCATCATCATCTTCCAGTGGTGGCATATCTGCTTCTTCTGCATCTTCTGTAAAACACACTTCTTTCACCTCCATTTCTTCTTTGGTGCCTCTGAAAACTACTATATTTTGCAGTACAAAATGTAAATTCTTTCGTATTTCACTTTGTCTGTATCTCTCTTGTTCATAGTTAATCTTCAACCCTTTGAATGTTTGAACATATGTAATCGACTCAAGTGTGTTATAAAACTTTTCAACTATATGTGAAACAAGAGACTTGATATTTTCCACTCTTATGTATTCAAATAGCTCAAGAATAGCTGAATTCAACATATTGTACCGAGTGCCATTATCTAGAAGAGCATTTACAACTGGCCCAAAAAGATTTCCCTTGATGATGTAACAATTATAAACTTCATCTTTAAGGCCAATTATCCTTCTCATAAAGCGAAGAGCACACAAAATCAGGTGAGTATGCTTTGATTTCATCAAGATCAAGGCTTTTCTTAGCAAGTCTTTGTTCAAGATGTACTTTCTCATGTTGTATGTGTGATGTTCTACACAAAATGTAAGTAGCTCTAATATCAAAGCAAGCAGCTGTGCTGTTTGATTATTATTAGGGCAATTTTTGGTTTTGTCATATCCAAACATATCATCCTCCTCACAGTTGTGTTTTGAGGTGGCAGCTAAAAGTGGTGTTACAAATTCATGCATGCAACGTTTGTAGAAGAGATGTAGAAATTTACTTCTTTTAGTTTTCTCAGGTGTTGACAACATGTTGCTTGGATCAAGTAGAGTACGGAGAACTGCCATCAAATGAACAGCACCTCCTAACTCAGGATCAGTATCACAGATCATTTGTTTAATTATTACATTAATGAAAAGGTCATTATCATTGCACATGTGGAATTCTGAAATTATAAATTCTCGGATCATGGATGGACTGTACTCCACTAGATAAGCACATATATCTGCAGCAGCTGACCTTACTTGCAAATTACAACTGATCATTACGATTTTAAGAACAGGAAGAATTCCCAACTGTAGCAGCGTTTCTAATAGTTCATCCGTGATTTCAGGCTGTAATGCCTGAGAAAATGAACATAATTCCTTGAAAAATAATAGCAATTCACACCGTCTATTTTCATGTATAGTCTCATCCATCAATTGTGCCAAAGCTTCAAATAAAAATGTGTGATCTTTCTGCAGCGTGCAGACTATCTCAGCCTTGTTGTACAAAATAAATGTTGCAAGTGTAGAAAGAAACTTCTCTTCCAACATGTTTGGCACAGGCAAAAGAATGTCATAAATGTACTGTACTATGTATGTCTGATGTATCTTTTGCTTAAGTTCAGAGTTAGTCATTGGTATAACTTCCTTGAACTTTGCATTGTGGGTCAAGTAGTCCCTATGCCTTTTTGGCTGATCCAAATCAGGATCATACTCAAGGCATCCCACCACATCCATGATATACTCATCAGAAAACATTATTTCTAACAGACACCCTTCATTGAGGAGTATGATTCCCTTAATAATTTCATACAAACAGTATAAACCTTCAGTATTCTCTAGGTTTTCACAAGTGTGGAACAGTTGCAGTAGTTTTTGAATATAAGCCTCATTTTTCAACATCAGAGCCAGCCTTTCTCTATGGATAGGTGACGAGTTAACTGAGGTAACTATGTCAGCAATCTGATCAAGTGTATCGAGTTCACAGTCAGGCAGCGCAATCATATCACTAAATTCTGACATTTCACCAAATTCTTCTTCTGATTCATCTGAAACGTCCTGTGTGTTTAGGACACAAGGATTTTTACCTTGAACTTGGCAAATTTCTTCCCAAATATCCTGGCAGCCAGCTGGGTCCTGGAAATTCAGCACCAAACCACGGTTCTCAGCTTCATACCAAACAATTCGTGTCCCTTCATGTTTCCGATAGGGCCTGTCTGGCGGTATCTGTGACCGCAGGATGACTGACGCATCTGAATCCGACAGAACAAGCAGCGACATGCCCTGGAACTGCTCGTCGTAAGTGGATAAGACGTGACCGGTACCTAGAGAGATCCATTGCTCGTTTTCGTTCAGGAGATGGACGTTTACTCTGTACCGCAGGTCCTCCATGGCCTCCTCTGGCCTCGCCAAGTTACATCCGGTCTCGGCTACGCTGCCTCGTAGGTCTACGTGCCTACGGCACGCCACGCAAACTTCCGCAACTACGGTGGCCGAGACGGCACTCGTAATAGAAGATGGCAAATCAGTAATGGTTACAGGGGCGGGGCCAAAGCTCCAGAGAGTCCAGAAGGCGGCAGGGTTTCCTCTGGTTCCGTATGGAGGCCCTGTTACCTCTCACTTTTCCCCACCTCGAGCACACTGAATCTTCTTGCCATTGCACCCCAACTCCCCATCCCCTACTGTCTCTTAAAAAGTGAGTTTCAGGCGGGGCGTGGTGCACTCACACCTGTAATCCCAGCACTTTGGGAGGCTTGAGTCGAGTGGATCACATGAGGTCAGGAGCTTGAGACCAGCCTGGCCAACATGGTGAAACCCTGTCTCTACTAAAAATACAAAAATTAGCTGGACGTCATAGTGGGCGCCTGTAATCCCAGCTACTTGGGAGGCTTAGGCAGGAGAATGGCTTGAACCCAGGAGGCAGAGGATGCAATGAGCCAAGATCCAGCCTGGGGCAACAAGAGCAAAACTGTCTCAGAAAAAAAAAAAAAAAAAAAAGCGAGTTTCTTGGACTGTTTTCCATTGTCTAGAAAAGCGTTATTCTGGCAGGAAACTTGTGATTTCCCTAGAATTCTGCCCCAAAAGAATGTGCTTATTTAACAAGTACTATACTTGCTAAAAGGAGCTGCACCAATAGAAGATTAGGAAGTAGAATATGATTTTTCTTTTTTTTTTTTTTCAATTTTGATAAAATTGATTTTTCTATAAAGCGTTTTGTTCTCTGAAACATTTTCACTCATCAGGTATTTGGGAATGGAGACTTAGGAACTTGGATAAAAGAAACTTTAATCACTTGTATCCTGACAAAGTTCACATTTCATATTCTATGTCAAGAAAAGGCTGGTCCAAAAAATAAGCAGGAGCACATGACTATAGACCATTAGCAAGAATCAGAGAAATGGGATTCAGTCTTCCCAATAAGGCTTGGCATAAATCTGTATCATTCACTTAGATATCCTTTGGGAGGATTGTTTTAAGAAGGAGTTGGTTAACTCCTTTGATCTGTTTAGCTCAGCCTAAAGCTCTATATTCTAGCACAATGGGGAAAACATTTCTCCAAATTTTCCCACTCCTACAAATGAGGTAAGGACTGGGCCAAAGGAAAACTGTGAGTTGAAATTAGCCAAGAGTGAGTACTGCCCATCACAGATCAATTATTTTATTTCTTTTCTTGATAATGATTATAACATCCACAACAACTAATAATAATTGATTACTTATTATCATGAAGGTAGTAACATAAATGATCAAATCTAACAATACCTTTATGCTTATTATGTTCAAGACACTGACAAGAATGTTAGAGCTACTTTCTTACTTAGTTTACATAATGATCCAGTGATATAGGAGTATTAGCAATCATTTTAGGATAAGGAAATAAATTGGAGATGTTAAATAAATTGCCAAAGGTCATACACTAATAAGTTGAGGAACTCTGTGTTCAACATGTCTTTCTGCTTCCAAAACTGGTTTTCTTAGCCATTGAACTATGCTATCCCCTTCTTTTCTTGGCCTTCGTTACACTTTATTTCACATTTCTTCCATCTATATAATTTGTAATCAACATAAAATTATCAAGTCAAGATGAAAGTCACGCACTTCCTCCTTTAGATCCACATCTGTGTATAGCCAACTGAAAAATAGAAGCTTGGATATGGCAACTCTGTTAAATATAATTTTAATAGTAGCCAAGTTGATTTTTGATGTAGCAGCAAGTTTTGCAGTTTTCTTTTAAAATATATTTTTCCAAAACATTAACCCTGTTATTGCAAGGGAAAGCTAAGAATTGGGGCACATCAAGCACATTTGTACTTGAAGATCCTGTTTATAGCAATCACTTTATTTTACATAGCATTGGAGATGTGTGACAATTCTCAAGTGGAAAAGAAAAACTTGCATACACCTCTTCTACTGTGTGGCCTACAGTAGATTACAGTTCAAGAATATTGCTTATGACAGTACAGCTGAGGCACTTGGGGAACTGAATGCAAAATGACAATTATTTCATGGGAAAATTTAAATCAATGCTA
Organism: Callithrix jacchus; assembly: GCF_049354715.1. Lineage (NCBI taxonomy): Eukaryota > Metazoa > Chordata > Mammalia > Primates > Cebidae > Callithrix > Callithrix jacchus. The sequence goes on from NC_133524.1 coordinate 28,310,193, forward strand.
GGAGACTGCTGGTTTAGAAGCATTTACAAATTATAAATAATATTTAAACATAAAAATTAATAAATGACATATATATAAGAATGATATATGTACTAAAATTTTTTTTCAACATGACAGAATGTGCAAATACACAATAATAATACTGATATGTTTGCTAATGGTCTAATTTTTTTCTCTGCTGTGTTTATATTGAAGTCTATCAGAATCAATTATAATACTGTCAATCCCTTGAATATGGCTTCGAGTTCCATTCTCTGAGAGGCATTCAGCACAAATCTCTGCGTTCTCACAATTTTGTCACTGGGAGTTTCCCTTAGGCCAACTAAGGTTCTTTTGTCTTAATTAGGTTAACAAAAGTCTCTACAATCTGAAAGTCTCATACTCACGTTTCTTAGTGCTATTTCTGCAGTAGTTTCTTTTAGTTCCTGTCTTTATTTGGTTTGATAAATAGAGCAATGTCCTTTTTTCTTCATCAGTTAACATTATTATTTTGTTATTTTTATAGTTGTTTTATATGGAGCAAAGTAATAAGACTGAAAAAATACCATATTCTAGGAGCTGTGTAAATCTTTTTAATGTACATTATGTACTTTTTCATTTAGTCCTCGTAAAAAGTGACCTAAGAAAGATATTATTACTATCTTACTAGAGAGGAAAAAACATAAAACTCCAAAACCGAGTCAAACATTTGGTACAAACCCCTGTAGTAAGTGATGATGCCAGAACCTGAAACCAGTCCTTTTATAGTTCCAACTCTGCACTTCGCTCTTCCTAATATGCAGTGCTCTCTCTTAGACTACATAAAATTTTACAGCAGATGTTTACAACAATGTAGTTTTTGTTCCACCTATGACTGTTATTTGGTGTTTCTTCATTTTATTATGTGAAGAAAAATATTTGAGGCCAGTTCAAAATAAAAATGAGTAGATTGAGTCCTAAGATTAAGAATTCCTCTTTTGTTTTGCATGCTTGCCCTTCTCACATTTCCTCCCTATGAATGCAGTAGGGTAGTAAGATTTAGTTCATCATGACTCTGTTCTAAAACTACTTTTACACAAGGCTCTTGTAATTCATCCATATCTTAGGACCACTAGAGTTTAAATTTTATATTTCCAGTTATTTAGAAAACATTAAAGGAATGAGTCACACATTTCTGAATTTTAGGTACAGTAAACTCATACAAAATATTTATATAGTCATGAGCCATATAAAGACATTTAGGTCAACAATGGACTGCATATATGATATTGGTCCCATAAGATTATAGTTGAAATTAAAAATTCCTATCACCTAGCTGTCATAACATTGTAGCCCAAGGCATTACCTTATCTATGTTTAGATATGTTTAGATACAGAAATATTTACCATTGTGTTGTAACTGCCTATCGTATTCAGTACAGCGACATGGTGTGCAGATGTGTACCCTAGGAGCAAAAAGCTATATCATATAGCCTAGGTGTGTAAGAGGCTATACCATCTAGGTTTGTGTAAATATGCTCTATGGCATTCACACAATGACAAAATTGCCTAAAGATGCATTTCCAAAAACATATCCCTGTCATTAAGTGACACATGACTGTATATAAAACATTTTAATGTCTAAATATTCTATCTGTAAGAGGAGAGAGCATTTCATAGTGGGAAAAGCAAAGTGATTTTTGGTTTTATGAAATGGCATTAAAATACGGTGATTCAAATGTATCTCGCCTGTAATTTTCGACTTCAAAATAATTAGTGTAAGACGTACCTACATGTTTACCACAAATTTTCTAGCTAACTTATGCTGTGGAATGTTGCCTTTTATGGCATATCTTATGGGAATATCTGAAACACAAGGCAAGCAGTGTCAACTCCATCTTTCCTGTGGCTCAGGTAAAAAATATAGAGCCATTCTCGACTTTTCCCTTTCTCTTACTCCTCACATTCAGTCTTCTAATATATATTATCTGTCTGACTTTCAAAATGTGTTCAGAATCATGCTACTCCTCATTACATTTGTTATCATTATTACTACCAGTGTCAAAGCCACCATCATCTCTAATTTGCAAATTGTAATAGTCTCTTCTCTTGGTTTCTTCCTTTTCCCTATACTAGTGTATTTTGAATGCAGTAGCCAGAAAGGATTCATTTAAAACATAAATCACATTCTCCCACTTCTTTGCTAAAAATTAATGTTTCTACCTTAGAATAAAAGCCAACATTCTAACTATCGTCTATCCATCACAATAAGATCTGCCCCCCTTGATCTACTTGAGCTCTTCACCTAGTAGTCTCTTTCTTCCTTATTCTGCCCCAGCCACACTAGCCACCATCCTATGTCTGAAGTACATTGGGCACACTTGCCTCAGGACCTTTGTATCTGTCCTTCTTTCTGCCTGGAACACTCTATTTCCCAGTATCTACGTAAATAACACCCTCATTTTCTTAAAAAATTATTCAAATGTTCTTGTTTTTATAGTGACACCTTCCCTAACTCCCTCTTTAAAATGGCAGAGGCCTTCCATTCCAACTCACTTATCACTTTTCTTCAATGTATATTTTCTCCACAGCACTTAGCATCATGTGATCATTTTGAACTTCATTTATTCTGTTTTCTGAAACCAGACTATCAACTGCATGAAGGCTATCATTTTCTTATTTTGCACACTGCTGTGTCCCTAGCATCTACCACAGGCATGGTGCACATAGTTTCTCAACAATTATTTGAAGTATAAATGCATGAATAAATAAACATTATTTATAGGATAATTTCCAATAACCCATTTATTTATTCCACAAATAGTCATTGAGAAACCCCTATGGCCAGGCCATATACTAGGCACTGGGTATGAAACATTGCTCAGCACTCTTATGGAATAGATAGACAGTCTTATCAGGAGAGATTTTTAATTTACAAAATACATTTTTGTCATTTCTTCTGATACCTAAATTCCATCTTTTTTGATAGTTTTCTTTTTATGGATGGTGACCCAGGAAACAATACTTTCCTTTTCTATACTTTTAGTTGCATGTTTTCCTCTATGTTCTGTCAAATATTCCTTCCCCAACACTGAGTGAAATCTCAGGTAGAAACTTCAGCTTTTCCATCTACTCTCAAGTGTTGAAAGAACCCTTATTTTCTAGTATCAAAATGTTCAACCCATTTCAAGCTTCTGTTTGACCAAATCAAGTTCATGGACAAGACCAGAATCGAGAGATGGAAAAGTATGTTCCACCTAGTCAGGGAAATCATAGAAAAGTTGTATAACAAAATGTATGGGTAGATGGAAGAGTGAAGAATTGGGAACAATGATGTATTCTTTCATAAGCCTGGACAAGTACAACCAAGAACTTCCCTGGGCAACAAGAGATGTATGATTACCCTATATAGAGCATTAGAATGTGCGGACACTTAAAATCTTCATTTATTCTCAGGTGAAAAACATCATCCTGTTAGGTGTGCATTGCAGCAGTACTAGCTATTGTTTTCCCAGTGTCTCAGAGGTAAGAATCACTTAAGTATTTTCTTGAATCCATAGGCAGTTTCTGTTAGCACTAGTACATTCTCAGTACTAGTTGTATGCATGGCTTCCTTGGAAGATCCAAAATCTATTGCTCACACCTCATGAATTAAGGAGAGGAAAGAAAAAGGGGAAAATGTTCTTTTAACCTCATGTAAATTTCAGGTGCTGTCAATGCCATGTTCTCTCTTTTTTCTTCTGTTCAAATAGTTACTTCTAGACTCATTTCCAGTTTAGTTTTAAATTCTGTAATTCATAGACCCTTTCTTCTCTATTTGAATAGACTGTGTTACTTTCTTTTCCTACCTTGATCATCAAGAATAACATTAGCTCTCTGCTTACTAATTACCGTACAGCCATGTTGTATAAGTACTAGTAAGGAGCATAATTTGGAGTTAAAAATACTCAAGCTTTGCCTAGAGATAGAATCATCTTCATTACTTCAGTATAGTTTAAGTTATATTTATGTCATAAGTATACATTTTCATTTTATAGGGTGCAGTTTATTTCATCTTAACATTTATGCCTAAATTCAATTAATATTTAAAGGGGTGCCTTGAATATATTTGATATATGATGAGAAAATTGAATTGAGTCAGAAACAGAAACAAAAATTTCATGATAAATGGGGGAATTCTTAGTCTTGATATTGGACACGTTACTACTTGTGTGAAGATCTAGTTCATTCTTCCTGAAAAACTATCTTTTGTGTTTTGTTACTGCTTGCTGACCTGCTATCACTTCCTTCCCTCCTTCCTTCATTCCTCTTTCTTTTCTTTTCCTTGCTTTCTTTTTCTTTCTCTCTCTTTCTTTCTTTATCTTCCATTCCCTTCCCTCCCTCCCTTCCTTCCCTTTTCCTTCTTTCCTTCCTTCCTTCCCTCCTTCCCTCCCTCCCTCCCTCCCTCCCTCCCTCCCTCCCTCCCTCCCTCCCTCCCTCCTTCCTTCCTTCCTTCCTTCCTTCCTTCCTTCCTTCCTTCCTTCCTTCCTTCCTTCCTTCCTTCCTTCCTTCCTCCTTTTGACAGAGTTTGTTGCCCAGGCTAGAGAGCAATGGCTCAATCTTGGCTCACTGCAACCTCTGCCTCCTGGGTTCAAGCAATTTTCCTGCCCCCGCCTTCCAAGTAGCTGGAATTACAGGCATGTACCACCACACCCGGCTAATTTTTTAATTTTAGTAGAGACTGGGTTTCACCATGTTGGCCAGGCTGACCTCGAACTCCTGAACTCAGGTGATCCACCTGCCTCGGCATCCCAAAGTGCTGGGATTACAGGCATGAGCCACTGTGCCTGGCCTGATCTACTATCATTTTCTTAAGCCGGAGGGCTGACATGGTGTAAGAATGAATTTTTGAATTACACATGAAAATCATTCAGTAAAATAAATCACACATTTGTTTACAATTAATTAAAATTATAATTTTTACAGCTTCTAATATGAGGGGTTTATCAAATATGTAGGTGTGAATGAATGTTCTCTGAAAGAGAATTTAGAGGGAAGAGACTTTATTCCAAAGAACAGCTTGCAAACCAGGGAGATAAGGCCTTCAATGTAAAATGAAAGTGCATTCTAGAAAACAAAGGGAGGATTTGGCTTTCATAGAGAAAGTTTGCACCCAGGTTCCTCTTCAGGACCTTTATGCAAATGAAAGATTCAAACTTGCTTAGTTCTGATTGATTGATGCCTGCTGAGCTCTGATTGTTCAATGCTTGCTGAGTTTGATCGGTTGATGCAGGCCATATACTATTGGTAGGTTCAGGCCATGTTAACATAAACAGTCAGCTATGAAAGTCCCAAAGTTAAAGAGATGTGTGGGTTTTCTGGGAATTTAGAAAGTATGTGTGGGTTCTATAGTGAGCAAATGGCCACTTGGCTCTATTTTAAAGTTAGGACTAGTTAGCCACTCAGGATTCCTCTTGATAGATTGGCTCTTTCAGGTCCATATAGGTGATATGTACAATATCATGTAAAACAAAGGTAAAAGTTCTTAGTACTCACATATATTGCATGACCTTTAAAGTACAATGACTGTATTGGTTCCCTATGTTTTGGATGGCCCTTAGGCATTATCATAAAATGTGACCTTATAAAGTGAATTTTAATGAAGCTTTAAAAATGACTGTATTTGTGGCCTTGTTTCTTCGATTGGTTAGTTGATTACTGAGAGTAGGTAGAGCTGGGTAGTTGTGGTTTAGTCATCCGATGTCATTAACACCACATTCCCTGCTTGTGCAACCAAAAATATCTTCAATCAGGGCCAAATATCCCCTGGGTGAAGGGGGCAAAATCACAGTTGGTTGAGAATGACTACTAGTAATAATTTTCAGTTCTTATCATCTACTAAGTTTTTAAAATGCAAAAAGTTCTCAAAACACCAATTGTATGGTCTTCTTTTCATGTCTGATCCAGCAAAACCAGCTTATTTGAATTTTTGTGGTTCAATATTTCTATTAATCAGGATTTCTGCATATTTATAGTAATATAATACGTGACATTTATCATCAGGCCCTTCTCCAGAAAAAGAATTAAGAAGGGAATTTCTTGTTTTAGCAATCCACTTTTGTTTTCCTGCAGTCCTTTCCCACAGCACCCAGAATTTGCATACTCCTTTCTATAAATCCACACTCTTTAGCATTCTACCAGGCCCCACCTCCTCACCCCATTCCCTACCTTTCTCCTGGCACCTTGTTCTAGCTCACTGTCCTTCTGGCATATCTTTTTCCCCTCTAAGGGTTGCTGACCAGAACTCCATGCCCCTCTATTTCTATATCCTCTTCCTCATCGTTCACATTGCATTTAAAAAATCAGTCCTTCAAAAATTCTTTGCCCACAAAATCTGAGGCAGCAACCCCTTCTCCTCACACTCTAACATTACCCTATTTCAGTTTCTCAATAGAACTTTCTCAGTCTAAAGTTACTACATCATTTGTTTACTTTTGTTGTCTTACTCTGCTCTCATCCCGCTCCCCCATCCCAACAAAGACAGACTGGTCTTGGCCCATCTTCTCTTTTTCTGTATTGCATTATCTAGGAGACAATAGGTGTTCAGTGACTATTATGAATGAATGCATCAAAGAATGTGTAAAAATCACTTTTTCCATTATGGTGGAAATTTTTCATTATAAAAAGAATTAAATTATTCCTCATAATATTAAAATTTATCAACTTAGTATCTGATTTCATTAACCAGTTTTTTCAGTTTCTTTCCTAAACTTCTTTCTGGATGAGGATAAGGAGGCTAATAAACTTGTCTGAATTTCCACAGTCAGTAAATATTCTAAGCTTAGATTTGAACCCTGATAGTCAGGCTCAAGAACATATGTATGTGAGCTCTTTGTTACAAGGCACTGTATTTGTGGCCTTGTTTCTTCAATTGGCTAGTTGATTACTGAGAGTAGGTAGAGCAGGGTAGTTGTGGTTTAGTCACCAGATGTCATTAACACCACATTCCCTGCTTGTGCAACCAAAAATATCTTCAATCAGGGCCAAATATTTTTTCCCTTCTCTTTAAATAAGTACAGAAGCTACATTATATGTATACATTACAAAATCATCAACTTAGAATCCTAAGCATTTGGACAGACAAATGTATGTCTCCATATATCTCTTCTTATCCCTCGTGCCCCTCGTTTTCTTAATAGTACACAGAGGACAGTTAGATATGAAGTGCTCCTACTTCACCATCTCTCTCACTTAAAGTATTTACCCTCAAAGTATAAATATTCTCTTTTTAAAAATTTTACTGTAAGTTCTGAGATACATGTGCAGAATGTTCAGGTTTGTTACATAGGTAAATGTGTGCCATGGTGGATTGCTGCACCTATCAAACTATAACCTAGGTATTAACCCCACAAGCACTAGCTATCTGTCCTGATGGGCTCCCTTCCATTGCACCGACAGGCCCCAGGGTGTGTTGTTCCCCTCCCTGTGTCCATGTTTTTCTCATTGTTCAGCTCCCACTTATGAGTGAGAACATGCAGTGTTTGGTTTCTGTTCTTGTGTTAGTTTGCTGAGGAAGATGGCTTCCAGCTTCATCTATGTCCCTGCAAAGGACATGATCTCATTCCTTTTTATGGCTGTATAGTATTCCATGACATATAGGTACCACATTTTCTTTATCCAGTCTATCATTAATGGGCATTTTAGTCACTATGTTTGCTTTAAATAGAGGTAAACTAACTTTGAATTTCATTCTCCTTTTTTTCTCATGCCTCTGATTGTGATAAGCTTCATTTGAAGCATTAGTTTTACAGTTGTGTGCTACTTTAATTTACCTTCAGTACTATCTTGTCCTTTCACTTTTTGCAACATTTTTTCTTTTTCCTACTCTGTACTCATAAGAAGTCTTTGTAGACATATCTTTCATAGCAATTTGTTCCTTGCATTCATTAATAGGGTTATTCTCTGTGATAATTACATTATGGAGCATATCAGTTTATTCATTCATAGGATATCACTTCTAATGCAGTTGTCTGTGAAAAACCATTTCTAAAAATTTTTATTTGCTATTATCTAATTGATAACTTTGCTCTTACTCTCACACATATAAGCAAATGCCATCCACAGCTATAACTGGATTGCCTAAGCTGGTTTTATGATCCTGAACAGTTACTCTTATTGCTTTAATTTTAAAGACCTCCAGGTACAAAGATGTAACAACTTCCATAAATGATATTTATTTTCTAATATCCTTTAACTTACATCAGTGAGACTTTTTTTTGCCTTTTATTTCAAATAAACCTTACTGTTTTACTTTTTTCCTGTTATCTTTTCAATGGTAGAGTCAGAGAATGAGAGTCTTTCATCTGGAGTTAAGTGCCCATCTTTCCAGGCCAATCATATCTGACCTTACCTTGGCATTTGTAATTTCCTTAGTAACTGACTATTAATCTGCCTTTTTGGGGTTGCAGTTTTTAATCTTCACAACAACTAAGTTTAGTTGCATATCTACAAGAGAAATATTCTAATATACAGTAGTTCTAAATCTATTTACAGAAACCCCTTATTATCCTAAAATTATACATATTTAATTATCCAATCTCAATGTCATGTGTACTTATGTTGCCTTCAGCAATATTAGCCTGCTTTTCACTTTAATTCAACAATGGAAATAAGAGAGAAAGAATATGCCTTTTTTGCAATATTCTTGAGGTCGCTCTGGGCGTATACTTACGAGAGTCTTTGCCATTTATTAAGAATAAGTAGCAAAGGAAAGCAAAGAAAAATGATAAGGCATATCCATTCCCTAGGGCTCTAATGTTCAGGCTCAATTGGTGTCCCGAGGGTATTTTAACACCTAAGTCCTCTGACTATAAATGTGTCCCTTGGGTATTTTAAGTTATTTCAGGGAAGTGTCAGTTGCTCATTGTATAAGAAGCAATTATCCCCAAGCAGAAAATAGTTCAAAGAAAGAAAGAACGAAGCCTAGTTAGTGACACAAGGGACTGAAAGAAAAAAGCTTACAAGGAAATGAAAATTTAAAAGTACATTGAAAAAAGTACAATGATATATATTTACTATTTATTTTATATTCAAAAGATAAATATAGATATAGTGGCATATAACTATATTCATCTATAACTACATTTGCATCCATATTTTTATCCCACCCACATATGCATACATATCCAGATCCACATTTCTGTCCTTATCTGTGTCTGTGAGAGGATGTGTTGCAGAAAATTTTACCTGATAAAAACCCAAGGAGCCCTCTTTCTTTGTATATCGTCCCATGTATGTGGACAGTTGCAAAGGCATACTTGGAGTCAGTGTAAATACGGACCGTTTTGCTGTCTGAGCGGCACAGGGCCTGAATGAGGGCCTGTAATTCCACCAGTTGTGCTGACTAGCCTCTGGGCAAGGGGGCTGCCTCAACCACTTCAGTGGCAGTGGTGACTGCATACCCTGCATACTTCTCCTCATTATGGACATAGCTGCTTCTGTCTGTGAAGAAATTTAAGTCTGCCTTAGGGAGGGGACAGTCCTTGAGGTCTGGCTGACTAGCAAAGACCTCATCTACCACCACCTCACAGTCGTGGCCCGGGGCTCCCTCTTCCGTAGTTAGAAATGTGGCTGGGTTGAGGCCATGCATGGTTTCAAGGGTGACTCGTGGGTTTTCATGGAGTAGCCCTTGGTAGTGGGTTAAATGGGCATTTGAGAGCCACCAGTGCCCCTGACTTCTCTCCTCTCTCTTTTTCTTTCTCTCTCCTCTCTCTCTTCTTCTCTCTCTCTTCTCTGTTTCTGTCTCTCTTCTCTCTCTCTTTCTCTCTTCTCTCTCTCTGCCAAGGTCCAATAGTCTGGGTGAGGACCCCAAGTGCTGTTTTGTTTCTCTCCTAAATGAACAAATTGAATTCTCGGGTGACATCTGGAAGTCCTAGTGCGGGGGCACTCTGGAGCGGTGCCTTGATTTCCCAGAAAGCCATGTCTTGGCTATCACCCCACTCAAAGGGTCTATCTTCCAGCCCAGTTAGGACCCCATAGGGGGGCCTTGCTATATCCGAGAAGCCAGGAATCTATATGCAGCAGAAGCCTGCCACCCCGAGAAAATCCTGGAGTTTCTTCTTGGTGTTGGGAGTGGGCATGGAGAAAATCACCCTTTTTCTCTCTGGTCCCAGGGACTGGTGTCCTATGGTGATGATGAACCCCAGGTTCATCACCTGTCTGCAGATTTGGGTCTTAGCCATCCCTGAGGGTTTTGTCTCTGCCCAGACTGTAGGGAAGGCATCCAGGAGTTCTGGTATGTTCTCCTCTGACCTCTTGGCAGTGTGCAGTTTCCATTCTTCCTCCTGTGGAAGTGTGACTGCCAGGACCAGGACCCCTTTGGCTCACTCAAAGTCAGACTGGCTGGTCTCCCAGGGTTCAATGGTGATTTGCACCCCCAGTTTTCTTAACAAGTCTCTTCCCAGAAGGGGGACAGGACATTCCAGTAGGTAAAGGAATTCATGGCATACCTGGTGCCCCCCTAATTGGCATATCTGATCTTGGCAGAATGGCCAGGGCTCTACCTGGTCACCTGTTGCTCCCACAACAGTTGCCTTCCAGTTGCTAAGCAGGGCTACCAGAGTGGTGACCACCAAGTACTCCACTCTGGTGTCTACCATAAAAGTCATTGAATGGCCCCCAAACTTCATCCTGACCATGGGCTCTCGGGGCCAAGTTTCATAGAGCCTGGCCCATCCTAGTCTGAGTCCATCACAGCCAAGCTGATCAGGTGGGCCTGGCTAGGCTCTGGCTGGTATTCTGCCCTCCCTTGAGGGGGGTGCCCCAACTGGGACCATCTGCTTGAGGCACTTGGTCTTTCAGTGTTCCGCCTCTTTGCAGTATGCACACTGATCTAGCCACAAGGGAGTATGCTCAGATCTCCCCCCTTTGCATGGGGTGTGTGTGTCAGGCAAGGCTGGTGGGCTGGGGGCTGACGAACATAAGGTGGTTGCAGCTCCTCCTCTGGGTTGCCCTGATGAATGGGTTGCTTGGGTCTCTTAGTTGTTTGGGCCATGATGACCTTATACTGTCCCTTCCTACCAGCACAGAATCAAACACAAGGGGGAGGGCCTGAGCTCTTTCCAACCAGGAATCAATATATGGGAACTGGTCTGGGTGGCCAGGGTTACCAGTCACAGCCTTCCAAACAGTCTGTACCTTGGAGACTTCCAGGGTGCCCTCTGGTGGCCAGCTGACAATGCTAAGCACTGCCACTCTGATCTGCAGAGGGTTTTTAGCTTTCCTGGGGTAATTTTAACCCCATAATCTCCAGAAAAGCCCTTCCTGAAGTTTTTGACCATACAATCTAGGACTGTGGCCTTAGACTGACTTTTTTCCATGATGTGTGTCCTCTTTTGAACGGTGACACAAGACAAACAAAGGAGGGGTGTCCCGTGAAGGACCACTCAGATACCCATATGGCTGCGCCCCTTGTGGGAACTTAGGTGCCTCTTAACAGTCAGTGGGTGGGTATAATCTCCCAACTCGGATCGAGCTCAGCTTGCACTCAGCTCGATGCTGCCATAACGCATATGAGGTTCGCCATGGAAACGCAGGCTCGAGCCCAGTCGAGCTCCATAGTTTGCACCATGGAGCCACAGATTGGAGATTCAAGAGCAGGCTCTTGAGCTCCCCACACACTCACACACTGACTCAGAGGTTATCACATTCCCACCCTAACCCGACAAATCCACCTGCTGTCTCCAAATGGAGACCCCGGAAGGGATCAGGCTCCCCTTCCGTCCACAGACGTGCCTGACTAAATCTACTGCTGTCTCCAAATGGAGATCCCCCCGGGAGGTGATCAGGCTCCCTTATGTCCCCTTATGTTCGACTCGGGCCTGGCCAGACTCGGTCCCGGGAACTTACCTTATTTGGAGTTCCCCTCAGTTCAGTCCATCTCCCCCACGAGTCTGGCAAGCAACAACCCTGGAGCAGCAGCAGTTCTCCTTCCAGGGAAGGAGGCCCTGTAGAAGCTTACACGGGGGTGGGAGGGCCTGCCTCATTCCCCGGTGGGGAACAGGCTAGCTGTCTGTCCTTTCTGACCCCAAACCGGTGGCTCAAGGGGCCAGCGCGGTTGAGCTTCCCAGTCAGGGAACCAAATGTTGCAGAAAATTTTACCTGACAAGAAACCCAGGCAGCACTTGGGGAAACGGAGGAACACTCTTTATTATGCTGGTGGGCCCAGAAGGGTTCACACCCAAAAGTCTGGACCGCCACTAAGAACATACACAGTTTTTATAGGTAAGGGGACAGGGGATGTAACTCATAACTTTTAGACAATGCAGCAGTGTTTTTAAGGCTTTTCAGCTAGTAAGCAATAAGCTGAGGTACAGAAGTAGAAAGAGGCAGTTATTAGCAGAAAAGCAGGAGCAGTTTTAAAATAGGGAAGTTGCTGACTATGTGCTAACAAAATCCTAGGCAAAATTTCCACTTCAGATACAAACTTGATGGTTAAGAGCCCAAACACAAGAATAGATACTTTGAATTGAAGCCCAGGCTCTATCATGCACTAGTAATGTGAACAATATTTCACATTACTATGTGAACATGAACAATATTCTTACTATGTCTTGGCCTCAATTTCTACATCTTTAAAGAGGAACTATTACCAATTTCATTTGGTTGTTATGAGATTAAAAGAGGTAACAGGTATAAAACACTTACAATGGTTACTGGTGAAGTTATTATTTAAACATGTTGGTTCATGCTAAAATCTTACACCTGAATAGCAACAAAAAATGTTCTTTAACATACTTTAGTCCTTTTAAAGGGAATTGGGTCTAAGAAATTATAGGCTTTTTGTTCTTATTGGCTCAATGGTTAGGTATTAAATGCACATTTATTAAATCTGGGGTGTGTTTGTGTGCTGTTTAGAGTCCTGAGGGAGCAACAGTAAAGATATGAATGACTTCTACCTACTTCTCTGGCCCAGGCACTATATGAAGTGAAGGCAGCAAAGGAGAACCTCAGAAAAGGGGACTCTATGAATGGCTCTGGGCCTTGGAGGCTTTGGAGGAGTGGCTGCCCTAAGGTTTCTTTTGGAGGAGGACAGTGAGTTCGCTGTAATAGGAGCCCTCCTTGAGAAACCATGGCACTCCAGGTTATCTTGCCGATTCTCAATGTTTCTCATTTTAATTGGTTTTCTTGTGAAAAATGGGTTAAGTTACTTGATTTCACTTGTAGCTTGGGGCCAGGGTCAATTTTTTCATGAGTTACTACTTAAACAAAATGGCTTTAAGTTGCTGAGGACACAAGGATTATGTCAGTCACTTCCCTTAGAGGTAAGTACTCTACTTTGAGTTGGGAAATTTCCTGCAAGGACATTTTGATCACCAAAGTTAAGTTTCTCAAATCACATATAATTTCTTTAGTTACAAATTCACTTTTCAAAATTTTACAATTTTGCTAGTTGTTTCCAGACTAGAGTCAATTTATATTTGAAGAGATTTACATGTCTCTTATAAGCAAAAGTCACATTCATTTTCAAGAGTCTAACAGTTTTGCAAAGTACATTCTTCCCCCATGAAAGTTAAAGAGCACAGATCAGCAGTTAAGCAATCATATTGGACTTGTAATACTCAGAGGTTTAGTCCTGGATTTATTTTGGATTATTAGTGTGTCACTTGAACAGGTCACCTAACTCCTCTTTTACCTCAGTTTCCTTTGTGATGCGGTTGGAATAATAATAAGACTTCTTCTTTGATACTATACTTGGAAAATAAAATTTTAAATATTTTTGCATCTAAATTTTGCCATACAAGTGTTGAAAATATCAGAAAATGGATTTCATGCTCAACTAACAAAATTAATTTCAGTAGGGTTTAAATGCAAACCAAGACATTGTCAATGATTAGACATTTAAAGCTGGAACTGATATTTATGAAAGTTAAATAAAGTTATTTCAAGCATCCAGTGAGTATTTGTTGACTACTTCCTCTGAGCCAGTAAAGTTGCTGGTGACTCATTGGTGAATGCAAAGATGAATGCCTACCCTCTGTTCCTCTCAAATCTTAAGACTTGGAAAAGAGACAGTTAAGCATATTATAGGGGCACATGGGACAACCTAAACATATCAGGGAAGTCTTCCCAGAGAAAATGATGATTAAATTGTGACTTGAAGTATAATAGTATTATGGATGTGTAGGGGGAGAGGCAGGCATAAAAGGGACAAGAGGAGAAGGGATTGCAACTAGAGAGGAAAGAAAAATGGGTAGTAGATCATACAAATTATGTAACCGCGGCTACTTGAAAGAACTAGTATGGCAGTATCCTATGGGTGGTGAATGGAGAAGGAAAACAAGCTGGGGATCTTAATAAAAAAAAAAGTTACAGAAATCTTAGTGATCTGAACTGCAATGTTAGCAGTGAGGATAAGGAGAAGTCGATAAACTCAAGAAATATTTAAAGGTTTTAATTAACAGAACTTCCTGATTGATTAGAAAGAGGGTTGTTTGGGCGCGGTGGCTCACGCCTGTAATCCTGACACTTGATCACGAGGTCAAGAGATCAAGTCCATCCTGGCCAACATGGTGAAACATTGTCTCTACTAAAAATACAAAAATTAGCTGAGTGTGGTGGTGCATGCCTGTAATCCCAAGTAGTTGGGATACTGAGGCAGGAGAATCACTTGAACCCAGGCGATGGAGGTTGCAGTGAGCCGAGATCCCGCCATGGCCCTCCAGCCTGGTGACAGAGTGAGACTTTGTCTCAAAAAAAAAAAAAAAATGGTGAGCAGGGCAAGTAGACACACAATACAAAGTAATTACCACCTTGGTACATGCTGATGTCTTTCAATTAGAAAGAAGTCATGTTTAGGGGGAAAGACTAATTTAGTTTGATTATTTAATCTTTTCACTCTATTCATGTGAATGTGACCTAATGATGATCTGCTGAGAGCATTTGGAGTGACTTTAGAAATAATGGACTGAATATTTTCATGCCACCAAGCTTTTTCACCACAAAAGCTTAAGGTAACTCTCAAGGCTAAAGAGAATTATCAATGCCCAATAAGGAAGAACCACTGCAAAATTGGCAAGTTACATTAATTTTACCTTCTGTGCTACTTTTCCTCTTGCAGCATTGTAATTCTTTCTTTTTAGATTTGTCTCTGTTTAATTCTGAAAAATCTTTACCAATATATGAAGAGATAAAAACCATAGAGCTAAGGGCCCTACAGGATTGCAGGGTGTCCCTTATGCTGTGCTGAGCTGCAGGATCTGAGAAATCAGGAGACAGGACACAGAAGTACAAAGAAAGCACAAATGAGCTCAGGGTGGCCACACCACCTATAAGCAGAGACAGGCGAGGCCCTGAATGTCCAAAAGCGTCTGTATTTATTGGTTATAGGTTAGGGGGCAGGGTAGTGAGTGAAGTCATCTTTAAGGATAGTGATAGGGTCGTGAGCAATAAAACAAGGGATCCACCCCCATTAGGTCACCTAGGCTAGGAGGTGGGCAGCGCACAGCAAGGAGTCCACCCCCATTAGGCCATCGAGGCAAGGAGGTGGGCCGTAAGCAGTGAAGGGGGTGTAGTGTGCAATATCTCTATCTATGGGCATGCTGCTTCTAAGAATATAGGAGGATGCCGAAGTCAGACAGTAGTGACAGAGCTGTCAGGGTCTACCGCCACCTGCTGGCAGCTTCCAATGAGTTCTACAGGAGGATGTTTTTGAGCTAGCACAGTAATAAGAGCTGATAAAGTTTACAGTCACCAAGGTGTGAGGGCTTTGAGCCCTTGGATACTTGAGGGATTGCCTATCTGAGGGCAGCCTTCCACAAGAACTGGATGCAAGGTCTTACAACTCCTTTATCAGGAGGAGTGGCTCTTGCCCCAAGCCTGCCATACAGCGGGTATCTTTAAGATACTGAATGCTACCACTTGGGTCATGGATTCTTGTCCTGGTATAACTGTTTTTCCCTTAAATCATGGTCTGCACTGTGTCTGCTCCAGACATTCCTCTGACTATAAACTGCTTATTCCTTAATTCATGCTCTGTACCATGTTTGCTCTAGGCATTCCTCTGATTATGAACTAAGATATAGTTATATATATAGGGAAATAACTGAGTGATAACATATTCTTTAGGCACTCATTCTGTGAACTAATATATGATTATATAGAGAGGATTATATAAAGGGAAATAACTGAGTAGTAACGCTATAAAATGAGATATTCTTCAAGCCCTAATTCTATAAACTAATATATGATTATATATAAAGGATTATATAAAGGGAAATAAATGAGTAGTAACATTATAAGCTGAGATATTCTTCAGGCACTACTTATGCCAGGATTCTACCTAGCTCTCCTTCCTCGGTGCCTATGTGGGGAGGTACCCACATAAAACTGTGTTTTATAAGTTGTGGAGGGCCAAATTGAGAATTGTTGCCCTCCTCTTTCTTCTAATGCATACAGTGTTACTTCCTAGGACAAGTTGAAAGTAGGTAACTCAGTGGAAGAAGGATGATACATTTCGTGTTGTCTCTTTACCTTTCAATTCCTAAAAATAGTGGTGATCAAAAGCTGCATTTGTTTCCCCAGATCTCCTGCCTTTATTTCCCTGAAAGGAATAGATGTATGCAACATGACCTCCTACTTTCATTAAGTAGAATTCAAATAGCATGGTGATTGGCTGGAGAGGTCTGGAATTTGATTTCTTGTTCTGAGAAGGAGTGAACAAGAATGATTCTAGGCAAAATGGAAAAGAAAATAGGCTTATTTTCAGTGTTTCTCTTTAACTGCCTTACTTGGACTTTATTTTGACTACTTTCTATGCAGGCATTTGCCTAGTGCTGTACCGCTGCAAATGCTCTTTTAAACCCTTACTATAGAATTTCTCCTCATTTGGCCATCAAACTTTGCGACTACTGTATTTCAGGGGATACAGTGTATATGGAAGGAGGAGAGAACTCTACAGTCTTTTGGAAAATAATGTGAAATGAAAGGGGACAGTCATTCAAAGACAACTAACAAGTCTAAAAATTGTTCTACATCCTAAACTTCAAGTAAGTCTTCTATACTCTATCTTCCAGTTCTTTTTAGAATGAAAATGCCTAGAATACGGATTGTTAGCTCACCAAGTAGGGATATATGGTGGTCTGGTTGCCATGACCCCATTTATTTAATTGAGTTCACTCCCAACTATGATTTTCAATGAATCGTTAGTCTCATGTGTCCAATTCTGCTATGTCATTCTCTTATTTTGGGGATGGATATTTTTGGGCTTGATGTCCAAGAAAGCAGTTTCTCTCCCAGCTTTATGCAGAGCTTAAAATATTGTTAACTCTATATCTCCAGGTAAGGCAGAAATTGCATACTATAGTAAAGTATTAGCACTCACCTCTTATTGGAACAGTAGCAGTTCTAATTCCAGAGGATGCACACGATTAAAGGTCATTTTAAAAAATGTAAATTTAACCCTCTTCTTTTTAAAGCATATACAAGCTGCAGAGTAGATTTATGCTTATAAGGTGCTTTATAGTTTGCCTGCTGAGAAGAGAAAGTTGACTTTCACTAGAGCCATTTAATTCTTTAAAGGTATTGAAATATCTGAAGGCACTGCTAGTTAGATTTAAGAGAAATAAAGAATGTCTCACCCATAAAGAGTTTGGATTACATTTGCTTTCTTTGTGTGAAAGATACATAATTCATAAGCTAATGAGTTGTAAAGGTCTCTTCAAAAGTAAAATTATATTATCGCTCCCAGGGTAAAATAGTCAAACTATTCTGTAATAACTCATTCAAGTGTATTTTATCATAAAATGTTAAACATAATCCTTTCTTTGTAAATGTGCCATTAGAAGATGCCAGGATACAGAGAACGTAAGAATTACTAGAGCCAAAGTGGAAAGAAATCCTACATGATATTTTACATTTTTTATCTTCTGATGAAGAGGAAATTCAATATTTAAAAAATTAGTAATAAAAGCATTGATTCTTTAGCAGCTAAGCAATAACTAAAATTAGACAACTTACATTTTTTTCAAGAAGTTATTTCCTTTTGCTCTTGTGGTCTCATCACTGTGATACGAGCCTTCTATAATGACTCCCAGTGATCCTTTCTCCTGATATTTATGCCTTTTATTTGTGTATAGGCTTAACCTAGCGATTAAAGAATAGAATATGACAAAAGTGAGGGGATGCCACTTTAAAGGTGAAACTCTAAAAGACTGTGACTTTTATCTTTCTCTCTTTCTCTTTCTCTCTCTCTGTCTGTTACTCTCTGGCTTTTCTCTCCTGCTTGTTCTGATGTATCAAGATGCCATATAGAGGTCTATGTGGCCAGAAATTGAAGGTAGCCTCTGGCCGACAGCCAACAAGAAACAGGCCCTCAGTCAGACAGTTCTCTTGAGGAACTGCATCCTGAGTTCAATAATGTAAGTAAATATGACGGCAGATCCTCCTCTAGTAGAGTTTTCACATGAAGTCACATTTCTCACTGACACCTTCATTTTAGCCTAGTGTTTCTGAGCCAGCGGACAGATGTAAGCTGCACTCAGATTCCAGATCCACAGGTACTGTGAACAATTAATTGTGTATTGTTTTAACGCTCTAAGTTTTGGGATAATTTGCTATATAGAAATAGGTAACTAATAAAGTCCTAAACAAATATGCATTTTATGTTTACATTTCCATTACATGTAAATTTATCAAAGCTCAGTGACATTTGTTACATAAATTAAACATTTATAAATGTGGAACTTGTATATAATTCCAGGAGCCAGTTTAAAAGGAAGTGGTGTTCCTGGTGAATTTCTTTGTCACCAAAGAAAGAGGAAACATAATTTTGAATTTGATGGACCGGTAATTTTCCTCTGCAGCATAATTTTAATCTGGTTCCTGGATTCATGGTTAGCATTTTGGATGGGAGATTATTTCTCAACCAGAAGTTTATATTATCCAGTCCCCTTTCACTAAATGACAGCTGTGGGTCTCAGCCCTTGTGAAAACGAAAATACACCCAAACAACTTCACATCCACCTAGAGAGAGTCACATTGTTTCTAGATTAGAAGTACAGGAAATCTCTGAATGGCTTATTAGCCAAAAAATCAATGTGAAATGTTTTGTGTTTATGTGTGTTTCTCTGGTAAAAGAACTCATGACTTTTCATGTGACACTAATCAAAGCTCATCGTCTCCAAATATGTTAAGAGTACCTGGAACACACCACCAGATTAACTGTGTTTTAATGGCTAAAACATTGTTTTGACTATTACAACAATTAGTTGATTGGTTAAATGATTTTAAAATATATTTATTCAACACATTTATTGAAGACCATACAGGGCATTAGAGGTACAACACTAAAAAGACATTTATGATTCTTCTCCTAAGGAACTTATACTTTAGTAGGGAAATGGATATTAATCATGAACAGTTCTGAGAAAATCAGAGAATGCTTGGAAGCATATAAAATGGGTGTGCCAGTTTTTTGCCTGTTTGCTCTCAAATTCATTCTCTCTACTTCCTTGTCTGGTTTACATGACAAAGGTTGATCTGGCAAACAACATCATGCATGCTCTTTTGCTATCTGGCTACTTTATGAGCTTGCCTAATGGAAGGCATAGACAGAAAATTGGAGAGTCTGAGGCAGAGACAGGCCAGGATAATTTTCTCTCTGCTTCAGGTGGGTCTCTTGGTAGTGGCTTTGTCTCCTTGGCTTTAGCTTCGACTGGATAACTACTACCTTTGTGGTTTAGATATTCCTTTGGTGGCCTCAATTCCTGTTCCTTAGACTTTATTCCAGCTCTAGTTACGGTGGCAAATTCCGGCAGTTGCAAATCCATGAGTGTTTTACCCTCTGTTCATTCTTTCAGCTCATCTAACACCTTCATAACTTGCCTTCTCGATTACATTCCTTCTATTGACTTACTGGACCCTAACTAATACACTATGCCACTTAAACTGGTTAGGGAAGGGATGTGTCAGGAAGGTTTTTCTTGAAGATGTTAGATTTGCGCTGAAGTCTGAAATATAAGTATGTATTAACTAAGTCAAAATGTGGTTAGACAGACAAGAGAACATTTCAGGAAGAATATGTCCTTGTGATTTTCCATAACTTCGAGATCAGCATTGTTGAAGTTGGGAGAGCAATTTGGAGAATGGCATGAGAAGAAATACATACCATGCCAAATTTTACAGGACTTTAGCCCATGTTAAGCATTTTGGTATTGGTCAGGTTCAGTGGCTCATGCCTGTAATCCCAGCACTTTGGGAGGCTAAGGCAGGCAGATCACCTGAGGTCAGGAGTAAGAGATTAGCCTGGCCAACATGACAAAACCCTGTCTGTCCTAAAAATACAAGTATTAGCCAGGCATGGTGGTACACAACTGTAATCCCAGCTACTCAGGAGGTTGAGGCAGGAGAATCTTTTGAACCTAGGAGGTGGAAATTGCAGTGAGCCAAGATCGCACCACTACACTCCAGCCTGGGCAATTTAGAGCAAGATTTTGTCTCTAAATAAATAAACAAAAGAATTTTGGTTTTTATAATAAGAGCAATGAGAAACCTTTCATGGATTTTGAGCAATGTTCAGATGTGTGTATTTTTAAATATGTGCTTTTAAATATGTATTTAAACATTTTTAACGTGGAGAATAAGCTAGGAAGAAGTATAAGTAGATGCTGGGATAATAACCAAAAGGCTATTGTGATAAAAAAAAAAGTGGTGCTAGTTTGGGCAATGTTGGGTAAAATTTTAAAGCTATTCAAATGACTTAGTGATGCTTTGGTCAGGTAAAGGGAGATGACATAAATGCTTGGTCTTTGCCAAAGAGGTGAATTATTATGTCATTCATTGAGCTAGGAAAACTAGAGAAATAATGAATTTGGGAAAAAGATAAAAAGTTCATTTTGGAACTATTGAATTTGAATGTCTTCAGAAAAATAATGGAAAGGTCTATGTGTTAAGATGACTGGATTGAATTTATACTTCATAATAACCTTAACTGGATGTATTTACTTTTGCTCAGTTGGGTGATCAACTAGCAAAGAGTTGATCTGGACATATTACAGATGTGCCATTTGTGGTCTTGTTCTGATGAATGTGCTTTCTTGGTAAGATAAGCATTTCCACTCTAAAAATCTTTAAAATAACTTAGTTTGAAAACTTAGTTTTCTATGAATATGTATTATTCACCTTAGTGTTTTTATTTCCCACATCCTTGACATTTACTAGATGCTTACTAATGTTTAGGAAATTTAAATTGAGTTAGGCCTTTCTAAATGATACTAAAATTTTCCCCTTCCAGCTAATCATGTTGCAAATTGAATGAATTTTAGAAATGTAACAAAGCTTCTAGTTTGTAGTGGTAAATGTAGTCCTATATGAAAATTTTGGTATGACAGACAAGAGAACATCAAATATTTTTTACATTTTAGAGGTAATCAATGAGTCAAATACTAATTCGAAACTTAAGTGCTCAGAAAATATGACCTCCATTAGATTCCATGGAAATGAGCTAATTAAAGCTCATTTAAGAAAGAGCTCATTTAAAGTTCTTGATGTAATTTCCTCTTATCCTCATTCTTCCTTCAAAACTCACCTTTAAATCACGACATTGTAATATTGTCAAAGTATAGGGAATGCAAATGTGGACATCCATGTAAGTCAAGTCACTAGGGACATTCAACAATTTCCACAATACCAGGAAAAAATATGATTTTTGAATATGTATCATTTTTTGTATATTTAGTACGTTTAGAATGCTCCTTTACAAAAAATATTAAAAGTTATTTTAGAACAGTCTTATTTTTGGGTTTTTTGGAATGTTAGAAAGAACTTGAAAATATAGAGGATAACTTGCCTTGACTGCAAGTTATTAGATAAATTCACATGTCATTTTCACCTCATTAACATTCTAAATTCTTTTCTCTTGTTTATGTCAAAAACAGTATCTGTCAAGATAAGATAATCGATTACTTTGAGATTACCACTCCATATTTATAATAGCTTCTCATTTATGTTCCAAGCAAGTCCCCTATACCTGAAAGAGTGATTCAAAATTGTCTAGTTTCGTGTTTGCTTATTTGTGTGTTTTTTGTGTATTTTCATTACGTATGTGTTTTCATTAATTCACTGGTAACGTAAAACCACAAATAGCTATCATCTATAAGCTGCCAACTGCTTTTGTAGAGACCATTTAAAACTACATTGCATTGACCCAAACATCTTTACTTGTTTTATCTTAAACATTTTATAACACTTTAACATATCAAATTTGGTACCAAGTTATGGACGGCAAATGCAAAATCATATCAATAAAAGATAGTATCCAACCTCAAACAGAAGAGAATAAACTGCCCAAGCATCTCCATGAATAGAACAAGATAATATGTTCTTTCACAAAGAAAAACATGCAACATGGACCTGGAATGTTCACAATTTATGAATATAAGATATAATAAAAAGGTAATTTTTCTTTCTTTTTTTTTAAATTTTTTATTGCATTTTAGGTTTGGGGGTACATGTGCAGAACATGCAAGACAGTTGCATAGGTACGCACATGGCAGTGTGTTTTGCTTCCTTTCTCCCCTTCACCCACATTTGGCATTTCTCCCCAGGCTATCCCTCCCCACCTCCCGCTCCCACTGGCCCTCCCCTTTTCCCCCCAATAGACCCCAGTGTTTAGTACTCTTCTCTCTGTGTCCATGCATTCTCATTTTTCATCACCCACCTATGAGTGAGAATATGCGGTGTTTCATTTTCTGTTCTTGTGTCAGTTTGCTGAGGATGATGTTCTCCAGATTCATCCATGTCCCTACAAACGACACAAACTCATCATTTCTGATTGCTGCATAATATTCCATGGTGTATATGTGCCACATTTTTCCAATCCAGTCTGTCATCAATGGGCATTTGGGTTGATTCCAAGTCTTTGCTATTGTAAACAGTGCTGCAATGAACATTCGTGTACATGTGTCCTTATAGTAGAACGACTTATAGTCTTCTTTGAGCTTCCTTAGTGTAAATTGTTACAGTTCAAAAGTTTCTAATTTTGCTCAAGTATGTTTTAACTTTTGATTTGTACCTTTTGTTTTATTCAAAAACATTTTGCATTTTACTTTTGATTTGCACTTTTTGTTTTATTCTAAATCATTTACTTGATTTTGTTGAATATTGTACAGATATTTCCTTCCACCTCAATAAAAGGTTACTTTCAACTGAGTGAGTAAGTGGAACGCAAACAAATTTTTTAAAATTTGAAGAGACATTTCATAAAAGCACAAAGATAAATGACAAAGAAGCACATGAAATGTCCAATCATTAATACCAATTGAAAAATAAGGCTGGGAGCAGTGGCCTGTCAGCACTTTTGGAGGCCATGGTGGGAGGATTGCTTGAGCTCAGGAGTTCAAGACCAGCCTGGGCAACATAGTGAAAGTGTTTATGATTTATTTTGAGTTAATATTTTGTTAGTGTGAACTGTCCATATTTATCTTTCTGCATGTGGATATTTGAGTTGGGCAATTTTTTGTAAAAGACTATCAATTCCTCATTGAATTTCTTTGGTAACATGGCTTTTATTTCAGCAGTCTCAATTCTGTTCTCTTGATCTATCTGTCTAAATTAGTGCCAGTACCATGTTATATAAATGGGTGTAGTCTTGTAGTATGTTTTGAAATCTGGAATGTTCTTCTAACATTGTTCTTCCTTTTAAAATTATTTTAGCCATTTTGCCTACTCTGCCTTTCCATCCAATGTTTAGCTTGTCTGTTTCTGTAAAAATCTGTGGCAGGCACTTTGAGAATAATGATTTTGAAACTGCAGATCTCTTTGAGGAGTACTGACTTCTAACAAAATACTCTTCAAATCCATGAACACGGAATGTTATTCCATGTACTTAGATTATCTCTAGTTACTTTCAGTTTATTTTTAACTTTTCATTGTGCAAATCTCTCTTTTCTGACATAAACTTTCTACCAAATACTTCTCTTCTTTTTCATGTCAGTAACAATGATAATGTTTTCTAATTTTCAGTTTCTGATTTAGCATTGCTGGTATAGAGAAATGGAATTAAAATTTCAACTTTATTGAAATATAATTTACATAGCAAAAAGTCATCCATATTAAGTGTAAAATTCAATATATTTTAGTGGCATGCAAAGTTTTGCAACCATATCCAAAATCTGATTTTCAAAAATATCACTGTAACAAAGAGAAACCTTGGGTCTGTTTCCACACACTGTTCTCACCTACAGCCCAGCTAACCACAAATCAATTTTCTCTCTCAAAAGCTTTGTCTTTCTGGAGAGTTCTTACAAACAGAGCCATACAATGTATCATCATTTGTTTCTTTCACTTGTCATGATGGTTTTGAAGACCATCATCCCTGTAGCCTTTACCACAATATTGTTTCTCCTTAATGTGGATGCATGCTCCATTGTATGAGCACACCAACTATTGTTTGTCTATTCACTGGTTTATGGCATTCCAATTGCTTATAGCATTTGACTATTGTGTATAATTCTTCTATAAAGCATCATCTACTATGTTTTGGTGGACCTAAGTTTCTCTTTTCTTCTTTAGAAACCTGATTTTGCAATTGCTGAATCCTTTGCTAGATCCATGTTTTATATATTAAGAAAATGACCATCTATTTACCACAATGGCTGAAATTATTCGTTTCTACCAGGTGAGTATGAGAGTTCCAGTTTCTCCACATCCTGAGAAAACACTTTTTATTTTTTATATTCTTTATTATTAAATTTGTTAGTCTGAAATAACGTTTAGGCCAGGCGCAGTGACTCACGCCTGTAATCTCAGCACGTTGGGAGGCTGAGATGAGAGGATCTCTTGAGCCCAGGAGTTAGAGACCAGCCCGGGAAACATAATGAAACCCTGTCTGCACACACACACACACAAACAGAAAGATTATCCAGGCATGGTGGCACATGCCTGTAGTCCCACATACTCAGGGAGGCTGAGGTGGGAGGATCACTTGCACCTGGGACGTCAAGGCTCCAGTGAGCTGTGATCATGCCACTTCACTCCTGCCTGGGTGACAGAGCAAGACCCTGTCTAAAAAAATTAAATTAAAAAGCAAAGTAACATTTAACACTGCATTGCCTTAAGAAGTAATTATTGTGAACATCTTTTCATGGGCCTCCTGGAAATTCGTTAAATTTCTTTGAGTGAAATTCCTATTCATCTATTGAGCTCACATTGAATTTTAGTTATTTGTGTACATCTTACATTGAAAGGGTTCTTTATATATTCAGGATACATGTCCTGGTATCTGATATATGATTTACAAATAGTATTCCTGGTCTATAACTTACTACTGCTCATTCCTAATTTTGGCCAGTGTTTAAACTAATGCCAGTAAATGTTCTTAAATTGACTGTAGCTTTGTAGTATATTTTGAAATCTGGAAGTGTTAGCTTTTCAGCCTTCTTCTTTTTCAAGTTCTATTTATTTTGCCTCCTCTGCATTTCCATATGAAATTTAGTTTATCCATTTCTGTAAAAAGTCTGTGACTTTTTTTTAACTTAAGTTCTGGGATACATGTGAAGAACATGCAGATTTGTTACATAGGTATACATGTGCCATGGTGGTTTGCTGCACCTATCAACTTGTCATCTAGGTTTTAAGCCCTGCATGTATTAGGTATTTGTCCTAAAGCTCTCCCTCCACTTGCCCGTGTGTGAAGTTACCCACCCTGTGTCCATGTGTTCTCAGTGTTCAACTCCCAATTATGAGTGAGAACAAATGGTGTTTGGTTTTCTGTTCCTGTGTTAGTTTGCTGAGAATGATGGATTCCAGTTTCATCCATGTCCCTGCTGAGGACATGAACTCATTCCTTTTTTATGGCTGCATAGTATTCCATGGTGTATATGTGCCACATTTTCTTTATTCAGTCTGCCATTGATGGGCGTTTAGCTTGGTTCCAAGTCTTTGTTATTGTAAACAGTACTGCAATAAACATATGTGTGCATGTGTCTTTATAGTAGAATAATTTATACTCCTTTAGGTATATACTCAGTAATGGGATTGCTGGGTCAAATCAAATGGTCTTTGTTTCTAGATCCTTGAGGAATCGCCACACTGTCTGTGATATTTTGAGAACAATGAAATTGAATCCATAGATTTGCAAAATATTGATATTGAAGCCATATTGACCTTTAATATCCATGAACAGATTGCAACTCTACTTATTTAAATCATCTTTTGTTATTTCAGCGATATTTTATAATTTTCAGTATACAAATCTTACTCTTTTCCTCTTAATTTTATAACATGTTATCTTCCAATTGCTATTTTACATGGCAATGCTGTCTCAATTTCCGTTTCACATTATATTTTGCCATTATATAAAAATGAGATTGATGTTTTCACATAACCTTTATGGAATAATTTACATAACATAAAGTTTATATAAAGTTTATCTAACATGGATTAAATGTACAGTTCAACAATTTTAAATGAATATGCTCAGTGGTGAAACCTGACCAAGAGGTAATTTCCAGAATTGCTATTGCATAAAAAACCCTGCAATCTAGGCCAGGTATATTAGCTCATGCCTGTAATCCCAGCACTTTGGGAGGCCAAGGTGGGTGGATCCCCAGAGGTTAGGAGTTCAAGACCACCCTGGCCAACATGGAGAAACCCCATCTCTACCAAAAACGCAAATGTTAGCCAGGGGTGGTGGTGCTCGCCTGAAGTCCCAGCTACTCAGGAGGTTGAGGCAGGAGAATCACTTGAACCCAGGAGGTGGAGGGCAGTGAGCTGAGATCGTACCACTGCACTCCAGCTTGGGAAACAGATTCCATCTCAAAAAAAAAAAAAAAAAAAAAAAGAGAGAAAGAAAGGAAAAGAAAAGAAAACCGTACAATTTGTTAGGAGTCATGCTCCTGCTTCCCACTGCTAGCCCCTGGCAACGTGACCTCTAATCTATTTTCTGTTTATATTAATTTGATTTTTCTGCAGTTTGTAGAAAGGGAATTGTACAGTTCATGGGTTTTTGTTTCTGGCTTCTTTCATTTGCATGATACTTTGGAGAATGATTAGCACTGTAAGATGTCTTATAACTTTGTTCCTTTCTACTGTAGAATCTTATTTCTTTTTATGTACCACCTTGATTATCCATTCACCAGTTGAAGGACATCCCAAATTTTTCCACTTTCTGGTTATTACATATAATGCTACTATAAACCTTCACTTATAAGTCTTTGGGTGGAATTATGTCTCACTTCTCTTGTACAGAAAACGACTTTTGCAATTATTCAGTCCTATGCACAGTTGATGTTTAATATCTTAAGAAACTGACAAACTGTTTTCCAAAGTGGCTACAACGTTTTTCACTTCCATCAGAAACGTATGAGGGTTCTAGTTTCTCCACATCTTTGAAAACACTTGTTATTTTCTATGCTAAGAGTGTGTGTGTGTGCTTTTAATATAATTGTGCTTTTGTGGTTATGACTTGGCATTTGTCATTTCATTTTCTTAAAAATATATTCTATTTGTCATTTTTTCTTGGGCTTACTCACAACTGGTATATTCAAATCCTTTGCATACAATTTTACTTGTGTTCTCTTTGCATCGAAATGGTTCTTTATATTCATAAATTGTTTACCTCACATAATTTGCAAACATAGTTTTACTTATATTAACTTCATTGCTATTTATCAATGTGGGCATTAGAAGGTCAAAATGCTTTAATTTTGGAATTCTGATCCTTTTATCGCATGAGTTGTTTTAGTACTTTGTAAGAAATCATTGCATGTTTCAGGGTCTCAGAGATGTACTACTTTATTTTCTTCTTCTGGTTTTAGAGTTTTGGCATATACCTTTATGTATATTTTTGTTTTTTAGTTACTGTTGTGTCATGGTTAAAATTAAGTTCTATATTCATTCATTGTGTATGGATATCCGAGTGTCCTAGTAACATTTGTCAAAGAGATTAACATTTCTATATCAAATTGTCTTGGAATGTTTGTCAAAATTCAATTGATCAAAAATAAATAGATGTGCTTATGGTCTATATCTTCTGTTGCATTGGTTGATATTTCCATCCTAATGTCAATACTATGCCCTCTAGATTACTGTCCCTTTGTACTAAGTTTTATAATTGTGAAATTTTCATCCTCCCACTTAGTTATTTTTTAAATCAAGATGGTTTTTGTTCTCCTAGGACCTTTGCATTTACATATAAATTTTGATATCAGCTTTTCCATTTCTCTAAAAAAGTGAAGCTGAGATTTTAATAGTAATATTTTTGAATCTGTAGATCTACCTAAATCTGTTGGCATTTTCATGATATTGAATTTTCTAATCCATTAACATGCATTTGTATTACATGGTATTGTATTGCACTTTATAAATATACATTTTTTTGTCTGATCCCCAGTTGAAGGACATGGAGTGGTTTCTCTTTTTAGATATCATGAATAATGCTGCTGTGATCTTTGTGTACATGTTATCATGTGAATTGTTTTCATTTCTTTTGTGTATATTATTAGTTGTGCTTTTGCTGTTTCCTATAAGACAACTTTGGTTAGCATTATTGGAAATTGTCAAATCGTTTGCATAATTTTCTTCCCCATCACTACTTTGTGAGGATGATATTCACTCCATGTCTTCGACCACACTTATTTCCTGTGGATTTTATTATTTCAATTTTTCTGTGTGAAAGTGGTTAACATTGTCTTTTAAATTTGCATTTCTTGTACATATTTTCCTGTGACTTGGTCACTTGTATAACTGCTTTTCTGAAAATGATGACCTTGAATTTGTACGTCTAGTTGGGAGTATTGATATGTATGCCGTGTCATGAATCCATGAATCTGGAAAGATACTTTATTTACTTATATCATCTTTTGTTACTTTCAGTAATATTTTGTAGTTTTCAATGTACAAATTTTCTCATTTGATATTAATTTTAAGTCAATTATTCTTTCTCATGCTACTGACAATGGTAATTTTTTCTCAATTTCAGTTTCAGAGTATACATTGTTGTATAGAAATGCAATTGATGTTTTAAAAAACTTTAATGGGAAAACTCCCTTAAGTATTTTTGTATAATCTTGATGTCTGCAATTTGCTTTCAAACAGTTCAGTGCTCCCCAAAATGTGAGTGTGTGCATGTATATGTACGTGTGTGTAAGGGAGAGAAAATGAGTGTGTATGTGAAGAGGAAAGGAGACATAGAGACACACAAAGCCAATCCCAGAAAATGTTAATTTGTGAATCTAAATAAAGGGCACATGTATCTTTACATTAAAAAAAAAAAACTTTAATGGGATGATTTGCATAATGTTTGCTCATATTGAATGCATAATTTCATGATTTTTTGGTAAATACAGCAAGCTGTGAAACCTAGAATTTAACTTGTAGAAATTATATGATTGCATCAGAAATCTTGTTCCTGTTCACTGCCACATTTCCTTCTTACCTCTAACTCTGGGCAATCACTAATCTACTTTCTAACTCTATTGATTTGCCTTTTCTTGAAAATTCTTATAGAGGGAATTCATGTCATGTGTGGTTCTTTTTGTCTGGCTTCTTTCACTTGCATATGTTTGAGGACCATCAGCCTTGCAGCATGTATCAAAATGTTTCTTCTCAATATCCCTTTCTGTCTAAAAACCACCTTTCGATTAACCATTCAGAATTTGAAAGACATCCCATCTTCCTACTCTTTACTTATTGTGCATAATGATCCTACATTCCTTAACTTACAAGTCTTAGGTGGATCTATATTTCACATTTCTTCTGTAGAAATCTAGTTTTGTAATTGCTAAGTCAATGACTAACATCTTAAGAAACTGAAAAACTTTCTGTTAAGGTGACTGCAATTTTTTTCATTCTTACTTGAAAGGCTTGAAAGTTACAATTTATGAAAAGGAACAATATATTGATGCATACAACTTGGATACATATCTAAAGAATTACGTTGCATGAAAAAAGCCAATGACAAAAGGTTATTTTCTGTAAGTTTCCATTTTTAAACTTTTGAAAAGACCACATTTCAGGAGTAGGGTATAAATTAGTGATTTCCTTGGGAATGAGATAAGGTGGTGGGACTGAGGGAAGCTTCTTTGGGAGGGAAGTGGGTGTGCTTATGAAAAGGTAAAACAAGGGATATCTATGATGATTATTTTATTCTGTATCTTGATTCTTAGTAAATGCAGGAACTTACACCCAACAGAATTATATATAATTAAGTACACTCCCACACCTTCCCTCGAAAATACAAGTAAAACTGTGGATTGTAACAATGTTGGTTTCCTAAGACCCTGGTTGTGGTGTTACACTATAGTTTTTTTTTTTTTTATGATGAAAAACACATAAAATAAAATGTACCTTCTTAACCATTCCTAAGTGTTTTAGCTGAGTAGTGTTAAATATATTCACATCATTGAGCAAGCAATCTCCAGGACGTTTTCATCTTGCAAATCTAAAACTCTGTACCCATTGGAAAACTCTCCATTTCCCTTCCTTCTTGCCCTCTGCAAACCAAACACCATTCTGCTGTATGTTTCTATGAATTTGATTACTCTAGGTATACCATATAAGTGAAATCATACAGAATTTGTCTTTTTGTGAGTGGTTTATTTCAGTCAGTATAATGTCCTCAAGGTTCATCTGCGTTGTAGCATATGTCAGAATTTATTTCCTTCTTAAAGCTAAGTAATATTCCATTGTGTGTGTATGTATATATACATATCACATATTGTTTATTCATTCATTTCTCAGTGGACACTGGGTTGCTTCCACCTCTTGGCTATTATAAATAGTGCTGATATAAGTATAGGTGTGCAAATATCTTTTCAAGACCTTTTCAAGACACATATGTGTATATGTGTGTGTCTGTGTGTGTGTGTGTATATATATTTTCTTTATACATTCATCCATCAGCAGGCTCTTAGGTTGATTCCATATCTTGGTTATTGTGAATAATGCTGCAATGAACAGAGGAGTGCAGGAATCTCTTCAATATAATGACTTTATTTCTTTTAGAGATATATTCAGGAGTGGGATTGCTGAATCATATGGCATTTCTATTTTTAATTTTTTGAGGGACGTTTATATTGTTCTCCATAGTGGCTGCATTAATTTACCTTCCTACCAACAGTGTACAAGGGTTCCCTTTTCTTCACATCTTCAACAACACTTGTTATCTTTTCACTTTTTGAAACAGCCATCCTAATAGTTATGAGGTAATATCTCATTGTGGTTTTGATTTGCATTTCCTTGGTGATTAGTGAACTTGAACACCTTTTAATATACCTGTTGGCCATTTGTATGTCTTCATTGGAAAGATGCCTAGTGAGGTCTTTTGGCCTTTTAAAGTCAGGTTATTTATTTTTTGGCTCTCAAGTTGTATAAGTTCCTTGTATATTTTGGATATTAATCTCTGAATTAGTCTGTTCTCATACTGCTATAAATAATTACTTGAGACTGGGTAATTTATGAAGAAAAGAGAATTCATTGACTCACATTTTCACAGGCTGTCTAGAAAGCACGATTGGGGAAGACTCAGGAAAACTTACAATCATAGAAGTGGGGCAAGGGGGAAGCAAGCACCTTCTTCACATGGTGGAGCAGGAGAGAGAGTAAAGGGCGAAGTGCTACACACTCTTAGGCAACCGGCTTTCCTGAGAACTCTATCATGAGCCAGCAAGGGAGACATCCTCCCCGATGATCCAATCACATCCAATCAGTTCCCTTACCCAACACTGGGGATTACAATTTAACGTGAGATTTTACTAGGGGTGGAAGGAGGAGGGGGAGACACAGAGCCAAACTATATCAACCCCTTATTGGATATACGCTTAGCAAATGTTTTCTCACATTTTGTGGATCGCCTTTTTTATTTTGTCGATTGTTTCCTTCAGTGTGGAGAAATTCTTTTAGTGTAGTGTTGTCCAATTTGTGTATTTTTACTTTTGTTGTCTGTGCTTTTGATATCATATACAGGAAATCTTTGCCAAATCCAATTCCATGGGCTTTTCCTCTATGTTTTCTTCTAAAGCATAGTTTCGTAAGATGTTAACACTGGAGGAAAATAGGTGAAGGGAACATAGGATATCTATATTATCTCTTACAGCTACTTGTTAATCTACAATTGTCTCATAATACAAATTTTAATTAAAATAGTGTAATCCACCAAAAAGTAAAAGACTTGTGCCTCTATACTCTGTTACAAATACAGCAAGAAATTTAGAATTAAGCATTCATGGGAAACATCACTTTAGAAATCAATATACCAACTGGTAAAAATAAGAAAGATACAGATGATTGAAATTATTGTTTCATTTATTGAGAGAAATAAAGGAAAGGAGAGGGAAATAGTATTTAGAAAAAGAAATAATTTTTTATACAATGTTGGAATTTTCACAGATTGGCCGTGTAGTATGTCACACAAGGATTTGACATAAATTCCGAGGAGTAGATATATCAATTTTTGTAACCATGATTATCTGAAACCTGGATATTTCAAGAAAAGAGCAAAATTCAATATGTTGGCCTGGAAATTAGGAGAGAAACACAGTCTTCTAATTTACTTTTGGCCTAAAAAGATTATTAAAACTGTAACTGCAGTAAAAATTTTAATGAGTGGCAGTTAATATTCTACATATATAAACAAGGAAAGTTTCTTGTATTAACTGTTACTACCTGGGAAATAGCCCTGGTGCAATAGTTGCATCCACATATATACCAGGATAGCTTTACCAGATGTCCCATAGAAGCAAAAAATAAACAGACTAAATTAAGGTGCCAGAATCACATTTCAGTATATCAATTTAAATAACAGAGTTAACAGTGAGAGAAGGGAGTTTGTTTCACATACTTTTGACGTGAAATGGGAGAAGAAGGACTGCTTTCCACCTTCAGAAGCTGCCTGAATTATGGTTTGTGCAATGTTCATATGCCTTTCTCTACCTCTACTGCATGTCCTTTCCTCTGAAAGTTGGTTATGAGAACAACCATTGAGTTTTGTACAAATGAGTCAAAAGGAATTTCCTGTGAGAAATACATGCTGCTCTATAGAAGCTATATAAGGACAAATACATATATCTGGCCATGAGGTGGAACTCACCAATTCGCCTTATAAAGAGATATTCTTACATTCTCTTTCCCTCTGTCTCTCTCTCCTCTCTCTCTTTCTCTCTCTCTCCTCTCTCTCCCCCCCACAAGCCCCCACTCCTCCTCATCCTACCTCTCCCTCCTCCTCTACCTCTTCTCCTCCCCTCCTCTGCTGTGTGCGTCAGTATGTATGTTGCTTAAGGAGATGCCATGGGGAGCCAGAATGGGGCCATATTGGGTGACTGATGGGTGAATTATTTAGGGATGACACATACATAAGCTCAAATTTGACATGATTATGACTTTACCTTTCCATCCCTTCCTATCTATAAGTAACTTTCCTCTTTCCATTATATATTTCGTATGTATATGTTTTACCAGTGTTAGGAAATCAACTGAGCTGAGAGAGAGAATGCTGAGCATTGAGGTGTCTGATTAGGTTTCCAAGTAGCTGATTAGAGAAATAAGCCCAAAACAAATGAGAGTTAAGCTCTTTAATCACTTCCTGTGATGGTATCAGCAAGAGTCTAAACCTGTAGAAATAACCAACTCTCCGTGATTGGCACACCAATCAAAGGTAAGGTGAATAGGAATAAACATAGGCATCATCTCTCTGTTGAGGAAGCCTGGAGCAAAAGGCTCCACTTTTATGGACCTTGGTGTGGGGTTGAGAGGAAGCAAGGGGAAAGCACTGAGTGGCAAGTACTGAGTACTGAGTCATAGTGGAGAACTCTGTCGTCAAGATTTCCCTTCCATATCCCCATAAGGAGGCCTTGGCAAGAGGTGTCTTTGTACAAGGCCTTAGATAAGGGGACCTCAGAATGAAGGCACTGGGACAAGGAATATAAATATGCAAAAGAGCATGACCTGGAGAGGGGCCTAAACCTTGACTGCAACTACGTTCACAAATGGCAATATGGACAGGCACAGTGGCTCACACCTGTAATCTCAGCACTTTGGAGGCTGAGATGGATAGATCACTTGAGATCAGGAGTTTGAGACCAGCCTGGCCAACATGGTGAAACTCCATCTCTACTGAAAATACAAATATTAGCTGGGAGTGGTGGCAGGCACCTGTAATCCCAGCTTCTCAGGAGGCTGAGGCAGGAGAATTGCTTGAACCTGGGAGGCAGAGGTTGCAGTGAGCCAAGATTGCGCCACTTCACTCCAGTCTGGGTGTCAGAGTGAAACTCCATCTCAAAAAAAAAAAAAAAAAAAAAAAAAGGACAAGATACTGACTGTGCACCAAGTCTGGTGTTGGGAGAGGGGTTTCCCCCAGCAAGGCCTTTCAGGAAATGCCTTTATAATTGCCTATGGTTAGATGTGTTCTTAACCAGGGATTGGACTCCTCCACCAGTTACTAAGTTAATATCTAAAGTTAACACATCTGATGCAATTTGCCTATGGCTTGTAAGACATTTATTGATTCTTAACAAATCCTATGATCTCCACCTAATTTCATAAGCTACTTTGTTAACTATCTATACTTAAAACTTCACATAAGTTTCATCTGTTCCATTTGTTTTCTTGTCCTCTATATAAGAATTGAATGTTCTCAAACAATACAGAAAATTCACATTGCCTATGTGAATTTTGGGAAAGATATTCAAGGGAAATAGAGGGAATTTAACGCTAAATATAGGAGAAAAGCTGATAAAACAACTCAGTATTATCAAAGTTATCAGTTTTCTTTTATCTTCTTGGTCCACCATCCTAACCAAGTGAGTTTTGTCTTTCTGATTTCAAGGTGGAAACTGCACTTCCAAACACTGCATACATTTTCTGAGCAGAAATATGAAGAAAGAGTAGAAAGAAGAGGGTGGTGCCCATATCAGGAAAACAAATATTTTCTAGAAATCCTCATCTTCTGTTTCATTAGTCAGTTAAGTCCCTGTGTACATTTTCTTGGTGGAATGTCTGTTCAAGCCTTTGCTCATTTTCTTATTAGAATTTTCATTTTCTTACTGTTTAGTTCAGGTAGTTTCTTATATCGTTTTTATATAGTCCTAGTCAGAAATGTGATTTTCCAATTTTTTCCCCAGTCTGAGGCTTGTCTTTTAATCTTATTGGCAGGATATTTTGGAGGGCCAAAAAATTTAAGTTGGTGATGCCCAATTTATCCTTTTTTTTTGTTTTGTTTCTATTGATTGTGCTTTTAGTGTCATGTCTAACTCTTTGCCTAACCAAAGGTCATAAAATTTTTTTCTGATGTTCTCTTCTAAATGTTTTGTGGTTTTACATTGCGCATTTATATCTGTGATGCATTTTGAATTAACTTTTGTATAAGGTCTGAGGCTTATGTTGAGGTTCCTTTTTTTTTGCCTGGGGATGTCATGCACCATTTGTCGAAAAGATTATCCTTCCTCCATTGAATTGCATTTTCACTTTTGCAAAAAAATATCAATTGGACATATTGGTGTGGGTCTACTTTTTTGTTCTGTTTTGTTCCATTGATCTTTGTGCCTATCTTTCTCAATGCCATACTATATTTATATACCAAGTCTTAAAATCAGGTGGTATGAGTCCTCTAAGTTACTTCTTTTCTCAAACTTGTTTTAACTATTCTAATTCTCTTTAGCTTATCTATTTAGCTCCAGTACATATGTGCGTGTGGCTTATCTGCCTTGCTATTTTGTAAGATTAAATACATGAATAGTCATTCATGGTTTTACTAAAAAAACACGTTAAACATATAAAAAAGATAGAATATGATTAATTTTCTTTTGAGTTTTAAGATATTCAGAAACAAAAATTACGAGGGCATTCTCTTCCTCATTGTGTTGCACGTAAGGAAACATAGACCTAGGAATTAATGGTGCTTATAAATTTGAATTTTCTGGCTTCACCATGCAAGTTGCAAAAATTAGTGTGTAATATTAATAACATTGTGTTGTGTGGAAAAAATTGCAATATGGAAACACATATAAACCAAATGCAAATTAACACTAAGTCAATAAATTTTTTTTAGCCTAAATGATTTGGTTATTTTTTAAATCAATCAAATCTGACCCTAATTTTAGCATTTTGTTAGTACAAGGATTATAGTGGAAACTCACATTCCTTGGAGCAAGAAAACCTATTTTTAATCTAAATATTTGTTATGACGAATTCTGTGATTTTAGGCATGTCTCCTAACTCTTCTCATATTCAGATTTTGCTTCTATACAAATAATATAATCAGTAACTCATAAAGTCATAAGTAATATTATAAATGTGTTATTCATCAATATGCCTGACAAACAGTAGGACATGTATACTTATTGTTCTTTCAAAGAGTCTTATGTCCATGCGTCAATAAGTCCATGGAGAACCAAATAAGGAAAACATTAGAAGGAAAATGGATAGAAATCTTTTTCTGGCACTATCTCATCCAAATTTTTATCACATCCTCAATGTTCTACTTCTTACCATTGAAAGAAACCACTTATGGAGTGGATACAGGGAGGAATGAAAAATTGGACTGACTCATGGAGGCAAAAAAATCTACCTGATTTCAAACTGAATATTTAGGATGAAATAGGCCAAAATCTGTCTTGTATTTGAACATCAATAAAACCAGTCCCCAGGTAGAAGGACATCATTGTCAGGATCACTACAACATTTCACGATTCTATCTCTTTACACCTGAGTGAACTGTCAACTCCCCAACTTTGTTCTCTGTTCTTGCTTTGAGCCCCATTTTGTTTCAGTTTCTGGCAGAACTTGTTACATGTATAATGATTTTTGGCATCTTTGTTTGACATGAGGCTTCTGCCAGTGCCCCGTGTTACTCCTGATATTAATAGTTATTTTTTACCGATATGAAAACACCTCTTCTGTTGAAATAACTCTTCATTCTCCCAAGTCTTTTATTATAGATCAAATAATCATCCTAAAATAATAATACTCATGAAATAACAAATGGCTATTATTTAAGTAGGTTAAGTACCTTATATGTGAGGTCATATTTAAATATCTGATGTGCGGGAATTAGGACCTTCACTTTACAGATGCAAAAACAACTAGTGAATGGTGGTTGACCCTAGACATAAACCCATATATGTATGACTTAAAAGCTTTTGCTCTCATCCAATACAGAATATATAAAACTCTTGGCTAAATACTTGGCATTGATATGGGATTTGCTAAAATTCCAACCTGCAATTCTTATTCAGTCTCTTTCACTTTTTTCATTGCAATTTATGTAATTCCTTTATTACTTATTAAAAAGTATTCTAAAGAAAATTATACCTACTTATTGATCTCAGTTTACGAAAAGCTATTATTTATCTTTTATTTCAATACATAGGTATATCATCGTTTGATCATATTAGGCATATTTATCATTTGATCACACAATAGTATGGTAGGTGTGGCTCCCAGTGATCCTTGTCTCCTGGTACTCATATCCCTGTGTAATCTCCTTTCCTTGAACATGGGTTGGACCTAGTGACATTCTTCTAATGAATAGAATATGACAAAAGTGATAGGATGTCACTAGTCTGATTCTTTTCATCTTGCTGGAACTCTATTTTTTGTTGATATTCTCTCTTGCCCTTTTGATAGTAAAGCAAGTGGCCATGTTGTGAGATGCTCTAAAGACAGGTCCATATGTCAGGGAAACAAGGAAAAAATTGGGCCAACAGCTCATGAGGAACTTCAATCCCATAGCGCACAAAGAACTGAATCCTGCCACAACCACACACATACAGTAAGAAGCAGATCCTTCCCAGTTGAGTCTGTAGATAATTACAGCTTTGAGAGCAACCTAAAGCCAGAGGATCCGTTTAGGTCATGTTTCAATTATTGACTCACAGTAATTGTGAGACAATACATATTGTTGGTTTAAGCCATTAAGGTTTGGGATAATTTGTTACACAGCAATAAGTAACTTACACAAATAAGTTATTCATGTTATTTAAACCACTGCATTCTGGTCATATGCTCTGGTCAGGACCACACATCAAAATGATTTTGAAAAAATCATCAAATAACTGAGGCTAAGGCCCAAAATAACCTTGGTAAATCAGAGGAATATATACATGAGCATAACCTTTCTTTGCTCTTAGTATATCAATATTTGAATAAACAAAGCAACGGGAAAAATATTTATCACTGAAGACAAAGAAAAATCATGTTACCACACATTTATAAATCAGTGAAAAAAAATTCATTCTCACTTCAAATCTTTGTCAAGAATGAGAATATACCCATGTTAAGATATTTACAGAGTGAAAATTGAGAGTTTCACAACTCTCCACTCCAAAATAACTTTGTACACTCTGGTCCATGAAAAGATAAGTGTGGAGATATATTTTGTTTATAATAAAGATTTTAAAAATACTGTGTTAGTTTTTAGGGTGACTGTAAGAAAGTCTCACAAACTTGGTGACTTAAAACAAGATACATTTATTGTCTTAAAATTCTGGAAGCCAGAAGTTCAAAATCAGGTATTAGCAAGGCCACACTCCATCTCAAGCCTCTGGGTTGGAATTCTTCCTTTCTTCTTCCAAATTCTCGTAGCCCTAGGTGTTCCTTCTCTGTACCAGCATACCTCCAATTTCTACCTCCATCTTCATATGGCTGTCTCTTCTCATGTATCTATCTTCAGTTGGCATTCTTCTGTGTGTGTGCACGTGCACGTGCACATGTGTGTGTTCAAATTTCCTTTTTCTTATAAGTACGCTTGCTATATTGGATTAAGGCTTACCCTAGTTACCTTGTCTCAACTTGATTACATCTGCAAAAACTCTATTTCCAAGTAATTTCAGATTCCAAGGTGCTTAGGGTTAGGACTTCATATATTTTTTGGGGGGACACAATTCATCCTATGACAAATAGCATTTTTTCCCTTTGTCTTATACAATTTTTTAAAAACATCTATCTTTGGCTTTGTTACATCATTCAAGTTTTCTATGCCAATCAAAGAAATTATACTTTCTGTCCTCCCACACTCTTCTGTAAGCTAATTGTCTACTATCCTATTTTACCTGAGATATTTGAATTTTTGTACCTTTCAATGTATTATAACCGATGTCATAGCAGTGTTTTTAAATATAATTCACTAAAATAACAATTTCATCTCTATCTAAAAGAAGCACTTAAAATGTTATATGTAAAATCAGAATATTTTCCAGAATATACCTGGTCTTAGACAAATACAGGACATTCTGAATTTTATTTTAGGGGTCCCAGGTACTGAAAATTCTCTATAATAAATTATGTTAATATAAAGTGATTGGAATATCAGCCAGATGTTTTTCTGTCATCCACAGGTTGATTCAAATGGCACCCCCACTAGAGAGTTAGAATAAAATCATATTACTCCAAAAGAGCAAACTTTAAAAGTGTTATGTATTCATTCATCAAATATATATTATTTCTATATTATGTTCTAGTCACTGAATTCATTAGCAGTAGCATTATTAATTGAAACATTATAGACTTTAGAGCCATACACACTTGAATTTTAATACTTGCTCTATTACATGCTAATAACTCTTCTAAATATCCACTTCTTTCATCTGTGAAATGGGATAACAGTAATTGCAGAGTTGTTCTGAAAATTAAATATGATTATATTGACACAATGCTCTTGATAAAATTGATAAATTGTCCTTGATTCACAGCAACTATACTGAATCAAGTTCAGATTATTGAAAAAAATTTAAAGCTTCCAATTTTCCTATATAAGATGAATATAGTGTCTATACTGACAGTTTGTATATAATCCATGTAAATATATGGCACAGTATATGTCCTTAATAGACACTGGGCTCCTCCATCTCAGGTATTGTAAGATACAAATATAGATGACAGTTATTCTTAATTTTTGCAACATATAAGTTCATATAAGTATATTTGCTAGTTCATTCTCATTTATTAATCAGTTTATCCATTCGAAATAACTTTATATGTGTTATATAATTTAAATAACATTACGAGATGTATAGGACCTAGTATACCAATAGGAAATTGAAATTCCAAAGGTTAACTAATTTTCACAACCTAAAACTTCCCTTGAGTTGCAAAGCTGGGATGCAAATCCAGATCTGTGTAAGTCTAACAATTTTCATCCATTCACTTCAGTGCTAAATGTTCAGGTTTAGGGGATGGGAGAAGGAGCAGGAGCTTTTGAAGTGAAACCAAAAGAATAGCATGAGAAGCAGGAAAAAGTAGAATTAAACAGGAAAGCCAAAGATAGACTTTGAATATGAAGTAGAAGCTCAATGAAATAGATGTGTACTGTGTCCACTCTGATCAACCAGAGAGAGTGCTCCAAGTTTGGACTGACAAACTCATGAGATATGTTAGATTACCCAACATCAAGTTTATGAATTTTAAGAAGGAATATAGGACAGGCAGCTTCACAACATGCACAACAACAACAACATAATCATCATTTCATGATTCATAAGCACAAATTCCTATGCCCCAGTCACTCCGTCCTTAGAACATGTATGATCATACTAGATGAAATTGGTTTGGCACAGACCACTTCAGTTCCAGAAACTCAGTGGCTCTGAAGTCTCTTTGACTTTTATAGCTCCTTATAATCACATAGCTCCTTCAGAGTATAAAATCAGTATCTATTTTGCAGTGCAGTTGCATCTCATCAATACTAATTACTCATTACTTGATAAACCACTTTGACAATGAAATGTAGGTGCCTGCTCTAGTTCCCAGTACTCAGAAGGACTTAATAGACTCCAACATACACCCATAATTCCTTGAATTAATGTTGTAAGTAAGATTGGACCAGATTCAAATCCTAAGACATTTTTGAAGATAGATAGAGAATGGTCACACAACCTACTGTTATACTAGAAATACTGTATCAGTAGGACAATAGTTCAAGCGGTGATAGATACAACATTCTGCCACTAGTAACAATGGTGGCTTTTCACTGGCCTTTAGGAGGGCTGGAGTGGATACATAGAGCATATGAGAAAATCAGAAACTCTGGGATTTGAAACATCTTTCCCAGAGATGAGATTTCAACATCACGTCATGTACCTCTGTGACTACCATGGATTTCCCTCCTTTCCCTCAGTTGAATATTATTAAATGAAGTTTGGCACCTGACTTCATACCCATGAGTTATTTGTATGAATTTGTATAAAACTGCTGTCTATTTAAAAACCTCTTCCAACTTTGAGCATAGCTATCGCTGTAAATCTGAGATATGAGAACATTCGTCAGCCAATTTGACATTTTGTGACTTATTAATAGAGGCTATAATTCTACAGGAGATATTCTTGTAAATGAAAATTTAAAAAATACAAAAACAGTTGCAGGTTATCTAATGCATATTGCATTTAAAAAAATTCCAGTTTGCATTCATACCATTTCTGTGAATGTTCACCGATTTCTCCCCATTCTATATGGGCACGGATGTAAACTTGTCACTAAAATTGAGAATCAAATAAATCATCATGATAAGCTCTACCTTTTTGTTCTTTTGCTTACAACAAAATGTAAGTGTTAGTAAAGGAGAAAACACGAAAACTTGGGTTTAATTACAGTTTTGAACATCAACAAAGAGAGTTTGTACAACAAAATAGAGCAAAAAGAAAGTGAATATATGTATAATGGATGTATTTACTATTTATGAAAGTCATAATAATATCTATAAATAAAAGATCCTTTCAGTTAACATAGAGTGAGGAAACATTGGTTCAAAAATAAATAAGAGACACTTTTCTTTCTTTTAATTCCCCAGGCAAAGCCTGCCTAATTAAATATATTTATTACAATTTGATCAAAAAGCCCAAATTCTATGTGTTCTACATCTAGCTACTAGAGTATTCTCTGTCATAGGCCTCGTGGGTCTGAAAATGTTGACTTGTTAATGAAGTCATCAAAGGAATAGGCTAAGTCTTTCAGTTAAAACTGTTTGTTCCAAGATGCTCTGCAAAATATGCTCTAGGCTTTTCCAAGGCAACTCTTTCATTTTTCTCTCTCTTAACTTAAAACTAAAGCCTCCTTGTCATGCTTAATTAAACATCTGAATCAAATTAATTATTTTGTAACCAGAGTGGTGCGTAGGATGTAAATTTCAAATTTAGCATGGGACATTAATTGAAGAGGCAGATTGTTCTTTATAAAATATGATTATCTTTTTATGCCTTCAAAAACACAATACATAGAAACTAGGAATGGACATGAATATTTCCCAGACTCACATATAGAATAAAAAGGAGGGATTTCATAATATGCTTAGCAAAGATAAATATATTATTTTTTTGGACTTCAAGGAGCAGTATTACTATATACATATATTTGTACCCAATTTTCTTTTTTGAAATTAGGAAAAATTTTTCTGCTTTTTGTCAGTCATCTTTTGGCTTCTATGTAAGCTATATACCTATCTACATAAGGAAATGCCTGATAAATTCTTCCTACTGATTCTTATTATCATAGAACATCAAGAATGATTATTGTCAAAGAAAGGCTGATTTTGAAAAATAACATCCATCTGCTCAATATTTTATTGGCTTGCTGACAATTCACTTTGAGATAATCTGAGTCAGGGCCTAATACTTTGCACCAAAAAGCAAATTATGCAAATGGACGAGTGGTTCGTAGAATATACTTTGAGAGTACTAGCTCTTTCAGTTTTAAAGGAGGATCAGGAGTCAAAAGTAATATGTACTCTAGTGTCCTTAAGTTGATTTTCCTTAGTGTCATTATAAGCAGTGTTTTCACATTCTAATAGAGAAGATAATATTTAAAAGATTCAACTACTAAAAACACCCCAGATCTTGTAACAGACAAGTGGAGCAAATATGTACAAGAGCTAGGCTCCAAAGCTGTACAAGTTTCTGCTTGTGTCATGTAGAGTACTGTACCATACAGTTTTAAAATGTCAGTTACTGTCATTTTACATTAAAAATAAAGCTTGCAAATGAAATCTTAATCTCTTTAGTGTTGACAGCTTGTGGAGGGAAAGCTATGCAATTTAACCACCTTAAATACTTCCCAGAGCAGTTTCCCTTCGCAAAGGTAAATTGATTTAATTATCTTATCCTTGGAATCACCAGAATTTTTCCTTATACACAGATTGAAATTTTTCATGTGTACATTCAAACAGCTGTTCATATTTCATGTTTCATATTTCTGAGCATTAGAGGAATAGAACAGTTTGACTCCATATAAAATCTTAGCTATCACTTACGAAATATTTTAGTAAATTCAATAAAATAGAAAAACTGCATGCGCTAATAAATTAGAAGAAATTTAAATTACCAATACTT
Organism: Callithrix jacchus; assembly: GCF_049354715.1. Classification (NCBI taxonomy): domain Eukaryota; kingdom Metazoa; phylum Chordata; class Mammalia; order Primates; family Cebidae; genus Callithrix; species Callithrix jacchus. Next base: position 28,353,434 of record NC_133524.1, read on the forward strand.
TAAAGAAGGCAATGTGTTATGATAACAAACCATTTCTAAACATAAACTATGTGTTCCAGGGCCTTCTATTCAAGATCTGAACTGGAGAATAAATTCTGGCTCTGCCACTTGATTGCATAGCAACCTTAAGGAAAGCCATTTATATATTTTGTGCCTGAGCTTATTTATCCAAAATGAAAAAGTAAATGTAGTGATAATGTTATCTGTCCAAACTATCTAATAGGCAGCTTATGCAGATAAAAAATTGAGACAATGAATGTAAAAACTATTTGTCAACTGTAAAGTGAAGGCAAGAGTGGTTAAAATTGGTAGCTTTTCTCTACATTAATAGTGGACTATCTGAGAAAGAAATCAAGAAAGCAATTCCATTTACAATAGCTACCAAAGAAAACCCCTCTAGAAATAAACTTAACCAAGGAGCTGAAAGATATTTACAATGAAATCTATAAAAGATTGATGAAAGAAATTGAATCCTAACTCTGGGAGGCTGAGATTGAGGATTGCTTGAGTCCAGGAGTTTGAGACCAGCCTGGGCAACATAGTGAGACTCTGCTTCCACAAAAACATACAAAATAAAACAAATTAGCTGCACATGGTGGTGCACGCCTGTAGTTCCAACTACTGAAGAGGCTGAGGTGTGATCATGCCACTGCACTACTCTCTGGGTGACTGAGTGAGATACTGTCTCAGTAAATAAAGGAAATGAAGCGAACACAAATAAATAAAAAGATATCCCGTGTTAATGGATTAGATTCAATATGATTTATACGTTCATATTACCCCAAACAATCTACAGATTCAATATAATCATTATCAGGATACCAATGACAGCTCATGCCTGTAATCCCAGCACTTTAAGAGGTTGAGGCAGGCAAATCTCCTGACGTCAGGAGTTTGACCAGCTTGGCCAACGTGGTGAAACCCTGTCTCTCCTGAAAATACAAAAATTAGCTGGGCATGGTGATGGGCGCCTGTGATCCCAGCTACTCAGGAGGCTGAGGCAGGAGAATCGCATGAACCCAGGAGGCGAAGGTTGCAGTGAGCTGAGATAATGCCACTGCACTCCAGCTGGGGAAACAGAGGGAGACTCTGTTCCCCTCCTCCAAAAAAAATACCAGTGACATTCTTCACAGAAACAGTAAAAAACAATCTTAAAATTCATGTGGAAATGCAAAAGACCTCAGACAACCAAAGAAATCTTAAGCAAACAAACAAAACCAAAGCTGGAGACATCACACTACCTGACTTCAAAATATACTAAGCTACAGTAAACAAAACAGATGAGTACTGGCATCAAAACAGACACAGAGACCTATAAAACAGAGCAGAGAAGCTGGAAATAAAGTCATGCACTTACAGCCAACTTGTTTTTGACAAAAGTGTCAGTAATAGACATGGAGGAAAAGATAGTCTCTTCAATTTATTGAAGAGACTGTGACAATTGTATAGCCACATGCAAAAGGATGAAACTAGACCCTGATCTTTCACTATACACAGAATCAACTCAAATTGGATTAAATACTTAAATGTAAAACGAAAACTCTGAAACTACTAAAAGAAAACATAGGGGAAATTCTTCATGAAATTGGGCTGGGCAAGGATATTTTGTATAGGATCTCAAAAGCACAGGCACCTAATGCAAAAATAGACAAATGGGATTACATCAAACTAAGAAGCATCTTCACAGCAATGGAAACTATCAACAGAGTGAAGAGACAACCTACAGAATGGGAGAAAGTATTTGTAAACTATGCATCTGGTTACTGTCTACAATATATAAGGAACTCAAACAACTCAATAGTAAAATACTAAATAATCTGATTAAAAAATAAGTTAAAGTCCTGTATAGACATTTCTCAAAATAATACATTCAAATTTCCAACAGATATACGAAAAAATGCTCAACACCTCTAAGCATAAGGAAAATGCAAATCGAAATCACTTTGATATACTACTTTACCCCAGTCAAACTGATTATTATCTAAGACACAAGAAAAAATAACAAATGCTGGTAAGGCCATCGAGAAAGAAGAACTCTGACACACCCTTGGTGGGAATGTAAATTAGTATAGCCATCATGGAAAACAGTATGGAAGTTCCTCAAAAATTAAAAATAGAATTACCATATGATCTAGGAATCCCACCACTGGGTATATATCGAAAGGGAATGAAATCAATATGTCGAAGAGATATCGTCATTCCCATGTTTGTTGCAGCACTATTCACAATAGCCAATATATAAATGCCCATCTATATATGAGTGGATAAAGAAAATGTGTGTATGTGTATATGTATATATGCACACATACATTTTACATACATGTACATGTGTGTACACACACATACATATATGTGTATGTATTTTACATACATATACATGTGTGTATATATACACACATACATAAATACACAACGGAATACTATCCAGCCATAAAACAAAATATAATACTGTCATTTGTGGCAACATGAATGAACATTGAAGGACATTATTAGAAGTGAAATAAGCCAGGCATAAAAAGACAAATATCACATGATCTCACTCATGTGGAATCTAAAAAGTTTGATTTGATAGATTTACAGAGTAGAATAGTGGTTACTGGAGCTGGGGAGGGTAGAAAGGAGAGGAGGAATGGAAGAGGGTGGTCAATGGGTACAATGTTACAGTTACACAGGAAGAATACATTCTGGTGTTCTATTACACAGTAGGTGACCATAGCAAATTATAATATAGTGTGTATTTCAAGATAGAAGACTGAATGTTGTCACCACAAAAAAAATTATGTTTAAAGTCATGGATATGGTAATTTCTCAGATGTGATCTTTATACCATAAATACATGCATTGAAGCATCATACTGTACACCATAAATATGTACAATTAATTTGAGGCTTTTTCTGGCATGAGCTTTTGTCACTTTATTGTTAACCAATGAATATTATCCCAAATTAGAGATGTAATTGTAACTTAATTGTACAACACAAAATTATGCTAATGGTAAAAGCCAAGTAGGATTTACCAAATACTCATCAGTGTATTTTCACATTGACTATATTAGCATGTGTTCAGAACTGCTAATGATAAGTTATAATTGGTTTAATATCTATGAAATCCATACTGAAAATGAGTCTTGTTTAGAAAAATTCACACAGCCTTAAAAATGTATTAAATCTATTTGAATCCTAATCTACAAATAGATCATAAACAGCAAAATATAGCTGATAATTTTTCAATACTGTGTCAAACTGATGTAGCTATGGTAGTGCCCATAATTCAAAATGAGGAAAATTAACAAAAATCCAATGTAAGTTCAGGTTTTTATTTATTATGGCAATTGCTTTAAAATGAACATTTATGTTTCAAAACATGAATAGTAGAGTCCCCATCCATTCCTTTGATATACTGCAGGTAGGAACATTCTCTTCCATAGGATTCTGAAGCATGTGCACAACCATGGTACAATAGAAACTTTAAGGTTAATCAGCTATGTTTTTTTCCTACAAAGTTCAAAAAATATATTAAATGCAACCTTTCTTTTTCATAATGGCTGCCCAGATTAATCCTTTTAATGTCAGCAAAATCAAAAAAGCACAAGAGATATTTTCAGACACAACTTCAGTCTAGTGTGCATGAAAATGTTTAGTAAAATGACAATTTTAATAGATAAATGTAAATTTAAGTGTGTAGTACCAAATGGAAAGTAGCTGAACTACACAGAGAAAACAAGTCTTTATCTATATCCAATTTAGCTATTTTACAATAAACAAAATATTATAACGTCAATATTAAAACCTCCTTCTAACTGGAAAGTTTGCTTCAATAAGGTAATTGAAATTAATATAAACTAAAATTATAATTTCTGAAATATAATTAAACCAAATTTAAGTATTTTTAGTTAAAGATTGAAGAAAATAAGCACAGTGATCTAGAAACCAAACGTACTAAAATGATTATGTAACCATCATATCGAGGTACAGACATTCTTCATATGCTACAAGGTTAGCATCTCTCTCTCTCTCTCTCTCTTCCTCAGCCATACAACACCCTCCAGGATGATAGTATACCACTGAGAAATTTACAATTTTAATACAAATCAGAATCCCACAGTTTGACTCAACAAAAAGGCAGTTAAAAATGTAGCACTCTAAGGTATTTTGAAAGAAAATGAAATTTCAAAAGTATTTCTTGATGGCTGAGGCTATCATTATGAATTATAAAACATATAGCTTACACACACTCCGTTGTGTTTGAACAACCAGTCATCATAGGTGTTGTAGTGAGGTAGTATTGTTGTCCCTTCCTTGGAGCTGTTTTTATATGCTGCCCTTCCAGAAAGGTCCGAGTTTTAAAAAATAATTAAAATCAGTTACCAACAAATGTATACTTTCTTTTATTAATCATCTGTTTTTAAAATCAGTCAGTAAAAGAACAAAACTTTAAAAATCTTGCAGAGGCTGTTTTGTCAATAAACTGTCCTAGGGAACTGCTACTGCTGTCTAAACCTCTGAAATAGTAGGCAAAAAGTCATCAAAGCATTACAGGAGATAAAACACCAATCAAGGTAACTGTTAAAGATGACTGTGATTAAATAGCCAAATATCAAATATCCAATAAGGTTATTTAAATTTGGATTAAAAAACTAACCACTAGCTGTACATACATTATTAAATGTTCTAATCTCCTTCATGATTCATAGCCATATTCTACATAATGATCAAAGACTGTCCACTCTCCTACCTACCATCATTTTAATCACTGCCTGATCTGCATGATGGCAGAATTATGGCTATGGCATGGCATATATGAGAAGGGCACACTGAGAAAATGTGAGTGAGAGAGAATGTGGAAATATATACAGGTTAAATACGGAAGGAGTAAGGGAAATCCATTGAAATGTTCACGATTATCCTTTAAAATGTTCATAGAATTGAAACCACATATATACATGTGTCAAACATGATAATTACTGTTACTCTTCAACAGAAAAAAAGAAAAAAAAATGTAAAAGGAGGCAATGGAACAGCATTCTCCATTCCCTGGACCAAAAGAAAAAAAAGAAAACCAAGCATGATATCATACTGCCTTAATGTTGAAGCCCTCTCCTTAAATTTGTCTTTTAGCTACCAAAGTCAAACTGGTACCAGTGCTTTGGCAAGGTGGGATGCATTCCATCATATCTGCAAAGGCCTGCTTTTTCTATATTGGTGGTTCAGTTTATGCAGAACATATATACAAAATAACAACTCTCACATTGCATCAAACCCACCAATATGCTACTTTGTATTGCCTTGTCGAATCTGTCGCAGATCCTTGTACTTAATGCGGCCTGTTTTAACATTCTCAGCATGAAGAATACATTTTGTGCCCAATACAACTGGCAAACAACTTTTTGGCCAGGTGGTGAAAACAGTTGGTTTGTGTGAGGTCTAGATTTTTGGGCTGCAGCATATAGACAGCAAAGGTTATTCTGCATGGCTTAAGCTAAATAAAAGGGTGACACAGCAAGATGTTAAAAAAGAGAATCCTTTACAGTTCAAATTTAGAGCTAAATTCTTTCCTGAAGATGTTTCTGAGGAATTAATTCAAGAAATAACCCAGATACTCTTGTTCTTGCAAGTTAAAGAAGCCATCTTAAAGGATGAGATACATTGCCAGCCAGAAACTGCAGTTCTTTTGGCTTCCTATGCTGTCCAAGCCAAGTGTGGAGATTATAATAAAGAAGTTCATTAGCCAGGCTACCTGGCTAATGATAGACTTCTACCCCAGCATGTATTGGAACAACAGAAACTAATGAAAGAAGAGTGGGAAGAAAGAATACAGAACTGACATGAAGAACATAGAGGAATTCTAAGAGAGGATTCTATGATGGAATACCTGAAGATTGCACAAGATCTAGAAATGTATGGAGTAAACTATTTTGAAATAAAAAATAAAAAGGGAGCTGGACGTGGTGGCTCATGCCTGTAGTCCCAAAACTTTGGGTGGCTGAGGCAGGCAGATCACGAGGTTGGGAGTCGAAGACCAGCCTGGTCAACGTGGTGAAACCCTGTCTCTACTAATAATGCAAAAAATTAGCCGGGTGTGGTGGCACCATGCCTGTAATCCCAGCTACTTAGGAGGTTGAGGCACAAGAATTGCTTCAACCCAGGAGGAGGAGATTGCAGTGAGCAAGATCACGCCACTGCACTCCAGCCTGGGTGACAGAGTGAGACTCTGTCTCAAAAAATAAAATAAAATAAAGTAAGAAATAAATAAAAATAGAAAAGGGAACTGAAATATGGCTAGTGGTTGATGCTGGGGTCTGAATATTTATTAGCATGATGACAAGTTAACACCTAAAATTGGTTTTCCCTGGAGTAAAATCAGAAATATTTTATTTAATGACAAAAAATTTGTTATAAAGCCATTCTACAAAAAGCACCTGATTTAGTTTTTTATGCACCTCGTCTGAGAATCAATAAGCCGATTTTGGCCTTATGTATCGACAACCATGAACTATGCATGCGAAGAAGGAAGCCTGATACTACTGAAATACAATAGATGAAGGCTCAGGATAGGGAGGAGAAACATCAGAAGCAGTTGGAAAGGGCACAATTAGAAAATGAAAAGAAGAAAAGAGAAATAGCAGAAAAGGATAAAGAAAGAATAGCACGTGAAAAGGAAGAGCTAATGGAACGTCTAAAACAAATTGAAGAACAGACAAAACCCAGAAAGAACTAGAACAGACTCGAAAAACTCTAGAACTGGATCAAGAACAAAAACGAGCAAAAGAAGCAGAGTGGCTTGAAAAGGAGAGTGGAGCTGCTGAAGAGGCGAAGTCTGCCATAGCAAAACAAGCTGCCGACCAGATGAAGAATCAGGAGTAGCTAGCAACAGAACTTGCTGAATTCACTGCCAAGATTGCACTTCTAGAAGAAGCCGAGAAGAAAAAGGAAGAAGAAGCCACTGAGTGGCAGCACAAAGCTTTCACAGCCCAGGAAGACTTGGAAAAGACCAAAGAAGAGTTAAAAACTGTGTTGTCTGTCCCCACACCACCTCCACCTCCATCACCACCAGTCATTCCTCCCCGAAAACAAACGTGATAAACATAATAAGAATAATGCTAAGGCTCGTGCTGAATTATCAAATGAAGAGATAATGAACCATAGAAGCGAGGAAGAACAGAAACACAGAAAAATGTACGTGTTAAGAAGCAACTTCAATTATTAAGTTCAGAATTAGCCCAAGCCAGAGATGAAAGCAATTTGAGGTTTTTAATCTGATTTTTAAAAAGATAAATATGAATAATTATTATGTCGTCTATAAATTTTAAAAATTAATGAAAAAGCCTGTGTGAATAACTTTTTTCTTATATACATTTTAATTATATACATTTTTTGAAATATTAAATTGGAATAGTTTCAGAAGGAATGGTACAAATTGGTAAAACCAAACTGTCAAATGTAGGGCACATTAAAATATTGATAAATTAGATGAAAGATGAAATTCTAATGTTTACATAAAATTTGGTTTAAAAAATATACCATTCTTCCCATTTAGCTAATATTTCTCTATTTTATGTATTATGTTCACTTGGAAAATCCTATCACTACAAGATAACAAAACAAATGTTTAAGTATAAAACTTCTATCAAATTGACCATTATTTTGTCTAAAAATAACTCAACTTATTTAATGTAGTCAATTTTTTACTTCCTAATAATATTTTTTAAAAGAGACAACTTGATTTCAAGGTTTGATTTTGGGAGGAGATTAACGTCATGAATATTACTTAACAGATTTATATTTAGAATTATATTGAGAGATTTAAAAAGCTGTAGAGAACATTAATGTAATCAATGGCAAGTGCAGAACTAAATGATTTCTGTCAAATAATATTAGTGCATTTTGAAAGTTTTATAAATGCCTAAATTAAGGTATGAATTGTTTTAACTCTTATCTTTCATCAAATGTCTTCTATTTTCAATCAGTATTTCTATGTTACGCCTTTTAAGTTGACAGAATGAATCATTTCTCCTATCTTCAAATAAAAAAGTGTCTAAAACATTAATAAAATACAAAGGTCCATTTCTGACCTTGCAAGTATGTGATATGCTATATATAACAATATAATATCTGTTAAATAATAAAGAAATACCTCTTGCCTTGATAAAGTTAGATGTTAAGAAATTGTGTCAATATATTATTCAGACAATAGCTGAATAATATATCTCTCTTGTTATCTATGTAAATTCAGAAATAAAGATGTCAATAATTGTAGGCCATCTTCTTCCCAGAAATTTCTGGAGAGAATGTGAGTTTATTCCAATGTGATTTTATTATCAAACAATGAGAACTTTCAGGCAGATATGTGCATTTCTAAGAATATATTGGATTTGTCAGGAGAAAACAGTTTATTTCCATATGAATATTATCAAAATATCCCCTCACAATTTGGCAGTGTAAGTATAAATTTCCAAATTTTGTTTTACAAAGTTAGAAAAACAATAATTGTACACTTTATTCAACTCATTTGTTCTTATACATACACATACATTTAATTAAGATTTAATTAAAATTAAATACATTTCTTTACATAATCTTCAGTTGGTAATCTTCAATTACCACCATGTGACATCGAGTGGACTTGCTGCCCACATTTTTGCCTTATTTCCAAGTTTCAAATAATTTTTCCATCACCAGAATTCTTTCAAAAAACATCTTCTAAAAGAAATTTGGATGTACTGTGTAAAGAAAAACCCTTCTGTGTCTGTTGTCACATTCAACTTCAATTTTCAATCCTATGCTTTGTTATACATCTTTAGAAACAGGTTGTGATTTTGCATGTCTCTGACTCTTCCAAGCTATTTCATTCTGTGTTGCTTACTCTGAGGTTCTGAAGTTAAGCTTTAATCTCCATAAAGCATTCCAACAAAAGATCAAAGAAGGAACACTTCAACAGTTGCACAGAAAACTATAGAGAACATTGTGAAATACTGGAATACATGGTTTCACTATTTAGTTAAAGATTGATGTTTTGTGAAGTTTTATAAATATATTCACAGTATACACCTTGAAAATATTTATATATGAATTCATTTTTTGTTGTCTCACAATTGTAGGAAATGAAAAGCAAATGTCTTATTTTTGACATTCAGTGCTACGTATACTTTTCCTATTTTTCACAAAGACCTCTAACAAGAGTAAAACTTTAGAATTTGAAAATGTGTCTATATTTATTAGAATGGAAAAGCTTTATATATATATATATATTAAACATCCTATTTGCCTTTTTTATACATTAAATAGATTCATGTTGCTGCTGATACATGCAAGATAATAGATTTCAGGAAAGCTCTTTGGAAAGGCATGTTTTGTTGAAAGGGGGACATAAGTTTCGGAAATATTTTATGCAAATTTGCCAAATAATGTTTCTCTTCACCTAATAAATATTTCAGAAGCATTAGTGTTTGGAAGCCAGTGTGTATTTTCGTATGTGTATATATAGGTGTATGTACGCGCGTGTGTTTTGTTTTTCCCCTTGTTTTGTTTTTTCGTACTTTATTCCTCTTTTGGTTATTGTTATAAGTTTTTTTTTATTGTGGAAAGAAAACCACATAAGGTGAGATTTACCCTCTTAACAATTTCTAAGTGTACATTACCATATTGTTAACTATATGCAAATGTTGTGCAGCAAAATTCTATAACTTTTTCATTTTAAATAAACTGAAGTTTAATAGCCATAGAAAAGCAATTCCGCATTTCCCCCATCACCAGACCCTGGCTACCATTATTGTATTCTGTTTCTATAAATTTGACAAATACATCATTTGTGCTTCTGTGACTGGTTTATTTCACTCAGTGTAATGTTCCCAAAACTCATCCATGTTGTACATAACAGAATTCCCTTCTTCTTAATTCCCAAATGTCTAAATAATCTGTAGCATTTTTCATTTTATTTCTTCTTTTAGATGAATACATTGAGCATTGACCTGAAGCGAGTAGATAAGCTTAATCTGTACTTATGAACAATGATAAAATAAGCAGCAGACTCATGAATGATGTTTGCACTTACTAGTCCGTTCATGTACTCATTGACCATAACAAACAAGCAGCATAGAACAAGGCTTTTCAGTGTATTTGTATTGAAAATGCTCAAGACATCCTTTATTTTAAGAAGACCTCAGAGAAAAGTAGACATAAACTGCTGTAGCTTTTGCATAAATAATAATATTAGCTAACAGACATCGAATGCTTCCTGTGAAATAGTTATTTTTCTAATTGCTTCTTCCAAAAGTGAAATGAATGATGTTATAATACAAAGTATACCAATAAGGAAATTGAAGCACAAGAAAAATAACAACACAGCTAAGATGTAATGGCATCAGAATTGAACTTAGGCCATTTGCTTCCAGATCCTCTGCTTTTAAATCTTAATAAATGTTGCTGGACAAGATAGCCTTTAAGATTATCTAAGTTATATTTACAAATTAATATACAATATATAAATCTGTAAAATATCTCTGTCAATCATCTAGCTATCTAGCTAGCTTTTTGTCTACTGCCTGAGAGTGTGTGTGTGTGTGTGTGTGTGTGTGTGTATAGCAGTGGGTTAATTATCCAAAGGCTAGTGATTTGTTAAAAGAAGATTGAAAAAATCCATTTTCTATGATAAACATAGTCCTTAGAATCTGCAGTCTACAATAACTAAAGCAATATAATTTCCTATAATAGATATATTTAACATTTGATGGTTAAATGTTATAGTGCTTGGAATTTTTTTTCACTCATTGTCACCCAGGCTGGAGTGCAGTGGCATAATCTCAGCTCACTGCAACCTCCGCCTCCTGGGTTCAAGCAATTCTCCTGCCTCAGCCTCCCTGGTAGCTGGGACTACAGGTGCTCGCCACTACACCTGGCTAATTTTTGTATTTTTAGTAGATACGAGTTTTTGCCGTGTTGGCTAGGCTGGTCTCAAACTTCTGACCTCAGGTGATCCACCCACCTCGGCCTCCTAAAGTGCTGGGATTATAGGCGTGAGCCCGGCCTAGTGCTTGGAATTATTAAATGTTTGTGGTTCAAAGGAGCCTCTCACTCCTTCTGATTAAAACATAAAGAATGGAAATGTAACTTACTACAAGAAACAATGTATTGGTTGAGAAATTATTGAGACCATTGCTCATCTTTATTATTCACCTTAGTGTATTCTGTTTACTATGTTCCTATGTATATCAGAATGTACTTTTCTCAAATTATTTTTATTTTCTTTGTGATACTATTAAACATCATAGTATTTTGATTTCTAAAAACACTAATTTCAACAACATTCTTCCTCTCATGGATTCTCATAAAATTCTGTGTTACATATATATGTATGTGTGTATATATACATGTATGTGTGCGGTTATGTGTGTGTATATATACATATATGTTTATGTGTATGTATAAGTTTAATGTTGATAACTTTAATGCCAAGGAAATTGAATATAAAAATAAACTGAAAAAGATCTTATATCTTAGCAATAAGCTAGCACCCCAGTAATAAATAAGTATTATTCTTTATTTTTCAAGAAATGACATTTGGATCTTTTAATAACACTCTTTGTTTTTCCAGGTTTTGAACTGCAATGCTTTATTTTGAACAACCTAGTGATTACATTTAATCTCTCATCACCTTTGAATAAACTGAGCTTCATTCAGGTAGGTATAGTACTATGCAGGATTCTATCAATGTATATGCAAGAATTTGACTTTTAACAGTGAATTCACTAGGAGAAGAAAGTGCTATAACCATTAGTTCTTCTGTAATCACTAGTACAATTGCATCCTGTTACCTAATTGCTATAGCCCTATGGTAGGCTCACTTTCCTGCCCTATGATTACATGACTTATTTTAGTCAATGGAATATAACAATGACATGTAATAGTTCAGTGTGAAAGCTTGAAGAGATAGTGAATTGTAGGCCACAGTATCTTTCCCTTGCTAAAGTGATCATAAAAGTAGTTGGTGCTTGGCTGCGTGTAGTGGCTGATGCCTGTAATCTCAGCACTTTGGGAAGCTGAGGAAGGTAGATCATGAGGTCAGGAGATTGAAACTGTCCTGGCTAACATGGCGAAACCCCATCTCTACTAAAAATAGAAAAAATTAGCCTGGTGTGGTGGCATGCACCTGCAGTCCCAGCTACTCAGGAGGCTGAGGAAGGAGACTCACTTGAACCTGGGAGGAAGAGTTTGCAGTGAGCTGAGATCATGCCACTGCACTCCAGCCTGGAAAATAGAGTGAGACTTTGTTTCAAAAAAAAAAAAAGAGTAGATAGAGCCTCTGTCATCTCAGGTCCCTGTTTAGTTACAATAAGCCAAGACCCCCTGTCAAATTTTTTTGTCAATATGTAAGAAATAAGCTTTATTTACTTCCAGGAACAGAGGTAATTGTTATTGTAGTATAATCTTGCCCATCCTGGATGACACTGAATTTCTCCAAAAAGCATGGCTCTCCTATAACAAAACCCCTAAAATAGCCTATATACAAGACAGTGAAGGGCTAAGAAATTACTACTGGAAGACAAAAGGAAGCTGATTGATAATATGTAGCAGTGTAATATTTGGAAAAACTCTCAATTGCAATAACATAAAAATTAGATCAGATACCTAATGAACTTACAGCCCTAAGGAAAGAACAGAAAGAATAAAATGTTAGTAATGAGTGTTGATTGCTGTTGGTTATGTTTACAAGGTGTTAAAAGAAATTGGGAAGCACTCAAAATTATTTGATGATTTGCAACAAAATGAAAAAAGTATAGAAAGTCCTTAAATTTAAAGACAAATAGGGTTGAAAAGTCAAGTGATTCTCAAAACCAAACAGTAATAGATATTTTTAAGGAATACTTTGAGCAACAAAGGGCTGATTAAAACTCAGAAGTGAATTGAATGAAGGATTAAATCAAGAATTGGAAATCATACAAATTGTTGAAACATATGAATTGTTCAAATTATCTGAAAGTAAGTATCTGAACCTCACAATAAAGACTGTGATATGGAGACTTCAGCTAAGATGGCCACATAGGAACAGCTCTGGAGTGTAGTTTCCAGCAAGAGCAATGCAGAAGGCAAGTGATCTCTGCTTTTACAACCGAGGTACCAGGTTCATCTCAATGGGACTGGTTGGACAGTGGGTATAGCCCAAGGAGGGCAAACCAAGGCAGGGTTGGGCACTGCCTCACCGGGGAAGTGCAACGGGCCAGAGGATCCCTCCCCTCCTACCCAGCAGAGGCCATTTGGGACTTTTCTGGCCACTCCATCACTCCAGTTCAGATACTGTGCTTCTCCCACAGTCTTTACAGCCCAGGGACCTGGGGATTCCTGCAGGGCTGACAAGCTCCACTGGTTTCCAGCATAAATCTGGACAGCCATTTTAGCTGGTGCCTGGAACACCTCTGAGACAGAGCTGCCCATTCCCCTGAAAAAAAGGGGCTGAAGGCAGGGAGTCAAGTGATCTGGCTTGGCGGGTCCCACCCCCACAAAGGTTAGCAAATGGAAAACCACTGGCTTGAGATTTTTGCAGCCAGCACAGGAGTCTGAGCTTGACGCAGGACAGTTGAGCTCAGTGGGGGGAAGGGTGTCTGCGATTACCAAGGCAGTACAACATTACAGAGGTAGTTCTAACGTTACCTGTGTAAACAAAATCACAAGGAACTTTAAACAGCAGCTGGCCGGAACCCATGGCAACTCAGAAACACTTCTGCAGGCAGACTGTGACTAGACTCCCTCCTTCCTGGGCAGGGCATCTATGAAAAAAAGCAGCAGCCCATCAGGGACTTATGAACAAAGTCCCACCTTTCTGGGACAGAGCACCTGGGAAAAGGAGCAGTTGTGAGTTCTGCTGCAGCAGACTTAAACTTCCCTGCCCAGCAGCTCTGAAGGGAGCAACAGAGTTACCAGAACAGCACTTGAGCTCTGATAAGGGACAGACTGCCTCCTCAAGTGGCTCCCCGACCCCCATATATCCAAAGAGACACCTCATACAGGAGAGCTCTGGCTGACATCTGGCGGGTATCCTTATGGGATGAAGATACCAGAGGAAGGAACAGGCAGCAATCCTTGCTGTTCTGCAGCCTTCACGAGTGATTCCCAGGCAAGCAGGGTCTGGAGTGGACCTCCAGCAGTCCTGCAGCAGAGAGACCAAAGGTAGATAAATCCACAAAGATGGGAAGAAACCAGCACAAAAAGGACGGAGTCATTAAAGACCATAACACCTCTCCTCCTCCAAGGGATAATAACTCCTCGCCAGCAAGAGAACAAAACAGGATGGAGAATGAGTTTGATAAACTGACAGAAGTAGGCTTCAGAAGGTAGGTCATAACAAACTTCTCTGAGCTATCAGAACATGTTTTAACTAAATGCAAAGAAACTAAGAACCTTGAAAAAAGGTTAGACAAAATGCTAACTAGAATAACCAGGTAAGAGAAGAACACAAACAACTTAATGGAGCTGAAAAACACAGCATGAGAACTTTGTGAAGCATACACAAGTTTCAATAGCCAAATAAATCAAGCAGCAGAAAGGATATCAAAGATTGAGGATTAACTCAATGAATTAAAATGAGAAGGCAAGATTAGAGAAAAAAGAGTGAAAAGAAATGAACAAAGCCTCCAAGAAATATGGGATTACGTGAAAAGACCTAATCTACATTTGATCTGTGTACCTAAATGTGACAGGGAGAATGAATACAAGATTGAAAACACTCTTCAGGTTATTATCCAGGAGAACTTCCCCAACTTAGCAAGGTGGGCAAACATTCAAATCCAGGAAATACAGAGAACACCACAAAGATACTCCTCAAGAAGAGCAACCCCAAGGCACATAATTGTCAGATTCACCAGGGCTGAAACAAAGGAAAAAGTGCTAAGGGCAGCCAGAGAGAAAGGTCGGGTTACCCACAAAGGGAAGCCCATTAGACTCACAGCATATCTCTTGGCAGAAACCCTACAAGCCAGAAGAGAGTGGGGGCAAATATTCCACATCCTTAAAGAAAAGAAATTTCAATCCAAATTTCATATCCAGTCAAACTAAGCTTCATAAGTGAAGGAGAAATAAAATCCTTTATGGACAAGCAATTGCTGAGAGATTTCATCACCACCAGACCTGCCTCACAAGAGCTCCTGAAGGAAGCACTAAACTTGGAAAGGAACAACCAGCACCAGCCACTGCAAAAATGTACCAATTGGTAAAGACCATAGACACAATGAAGAAACTGTATCAACTAATGGGCAAAACAACCAGCTAGTATCAAAATGGCAGGATCAAGTTCACACATAACAATATTAGCCTTAAATGTAAATGACCAAAATGCCCCAATCAAATGACACAGACTGGAAAACTGGATAAAAAGTGAAGACCCATTGGTGTGCTGTATTCAAGAGACCCATCTCACATGCAAAGATACACATAGACTCAAAATAAAGGGATGGAGGAAGATTTACCAAGCAAATGGAGAGCAAAGAAAAGCAGGGGTTGCAATCCTAGTAGCTGATAAAACGGACTTTAAACCAACAAAGATCAAAAGAGACAAAGAAGGGCATGACAGAATGGTGAAAGGATCAATGCAACAAGAAGAACTAACTATCCTAAATATATATGCACCCAATACAGGAGCACCCAGATACATAAAGCAAGTTCTTAACCACCTACAAAGAGACTTAGACTCCCACACAATAATAGTGGGAGACTTTAACACTCCACTGTCAATAGATCAATAAGACAGAAAATTAACAACGATATCTAGGACTTGAACTCAGATCTGGACCAAGTGGACCTAA
Organism: Callithrix jacchus; assembly: GCF_049354715.1. NCBI lineage: Eukaryota > Metazoa > Chordata > Mammalia > Primates > Cebidae > Callithrix > Callithrix jacchus. Next base: position 28,369,224 of record NC_133524.1, read on the forward strand.
TAGATGTCTACAGAACTCTCCACCCCAAATCCACAGAGTATACATTCTTTTCAGCAGCGCATTGCAATGACTCTAAAATTGACTGCGTAATTGAAAGTAAGTTACTCCTCAGCAAATGCAAAAGAATGGAAATCATAACAACCAGTCTCTCAGACCACAGTGCAATCAAATTAGAACTCAGGATTAAGAAACTCACTCAAAACCACACAACTACATGGAAACTGAATAATCTGCTCCCAAATGACTACTAGATAAATAATGAAATGCAGGCAATAAATACACCCAGGGTAGTAGCAATGAGGGCAACTACAGTTATATCTTGGTTTCTAAACACTATGCTTTACTAAAAGGAATAAGAGCTCCTTAGATAAATTGCAGATTGTAGGGCTGAAACTGGGTAAGTATAAGATGAGCCTGGAACATCCCACTGTGCCATAGAGTAAATAAATGCTCAGAGAATTAAAAGCAACATACTGAAAGGACACAGGTGCCACTCTGAAAAGGTTTCCACTAGCAAAATCTGAGACAATTTGATAATCTAAATAAATGGTGATAGCAGTGAATTATAAACCATAGAGAAAAATAATCCATGAGTCCTATTAATGGAAGAGTAAATAAATGACTGAGAAAGCAAAGCTCTTTGTTATAAATATAAGAGATGATGGAAGTAGAAAATCATTATTTGACAGTTATCATAGCAATACTTGTTTCTGTTAGGAATTATCAATAGACACTAAAATCAATCAAGGAGCCAGGTGCAGTGGCTTGCACCAGTAATTCCAGCTACTGGGGAGGCTCAGGCAGGAGGATCACTTGAGCCCAGGAGTTCCAGACCAGCTGAGGCAACATAGTAAGACTCATCTCCCTTCCCTTCCCTTCCCTTCCCTTCCCTTCCCTTCCCTTCCCTTCCCTTCCCTTCCCTTCCCTTCCCTTCCCTTCCCTTCCCTTCCCTTCCCTTCCCTTCCCTTCCCTTCCCTTCCCTTCCCTTCCCTTCCCTCCCCTCCCCTCCCCTCCCCTCCCCTCCCCTCCCCTCCCCTCCCCTCCCCTCCCCTCCCCTCCCCTCCCCTCCCCTCCCCTCCCCTCCCCTCCCCTCCCCTCCCCTCCCCTCCCCTCCCTTCCCTTCCTCCCTCTTTCTTATTAGCAAAGCCAGGACCCAGGTGTGGTGGCTCACACCTGTAATCCCAGCAGTTTGGGAGGCTGAGGCAGGAGGATTGATTGAGGTCAGGTGTTCGAAACAACCCTGGGCAACATGGTGAAACCCTGTCTCTACTAAAAATACAAAAAATTAGCTGGCTGTGGTGGTGTGTGCCTGTAATCCCAGCTATGTGAGAGGTTGAGGCATGAGAATCAATTGAACTGGGAAGCAGAGGTTGCCTTGAGCTGAGATTGAGCCACTGCCCTCCAGCCTGGGTAACAGAGTGACACTCTGTGGAAAGAAAGAAAGAAAGAGAGAAAGAGAGAAAGAGAGAAAGAGAGAAAGAGAGAAAGAGAGAAAGGGAGAAAGGGAGAAAGGGAGAAAGGGAGAAAGAGAGAGACAGAGAGAGAGAAAGAGAGAAAGAGAGAGAGAAAGAGAGAGGAAGGAAGAAAGGAAGGAGGGAAGGAAGGAAGAAAGAAAGGAAAGAAAAAGAAAGAAGGAAAGAAAGAGAAGGAAGGAAGAAAAAGAAAGGAAAGAAAAAGAAAGAAGGAAAGAAAGAAAAGAAAGAGACAGGAAGAAACAAAGTTAGCTAAGCCTGGTGGCATATGGTTTTTGTCTCAGCTACTCTGGAGGCTGGGGCAGAAGGATCACTTGAGGCCAGGAATTCAAGGCTGCAGTAAGCTATGTATGATCACACTACTGCACTCCAATATGGGATGTCACATCTCTATTAAAGAAAAAAATAAGGCTGAGTGCAGTGGCTCACCCCTGTAATCCCAGCACTTTGGGAGGACGAGATGGGTGGATCACGAGGTCAGGAGTTCCAGACCAGCCTGGCCAAGATGGTGAAACCCCATCTTTACCAAAAATACAAAAATTATCCAGGTGAGGTGGCAGGCACCTAATCCCAGCTACTCAGGAGACTGAGGCAGAGAATTGCTTGAACCCAGGAGCTGGATATTGCAGTGAACCAAGATTGTGCCACTACACTCCAGCCTGGGTAACAGAGTGAGACTCCGTCTCAAAAAAAAAAAATAGTGAAAATATTAAAAAAATTTTTAATTAGTAAATATTGAGAAAATGTATTTACATCATTTTAAGATACTTATTAATCACAAAATATCCACTTTATAATAAAGAAGACTGGCCCATATCACTTTCACCAAATAATTTCGGTTTTTTTTTTTAGATGAAGTCTTGCTCTGTCAGCCAAGCTGGAATGCAGTGGCGTGACTCTGCTCACTGCAACTTCCACCTCCTGGGTTCAAGTGATTCTCCTGCCTCAGCCTCTTGAGTAGCTGGGATTACAGGCACATGCCACCACGTCCAGCTAATTTTTGTATTTTTAGTAGAGACGGGATTTCAACATGTTGATCAGGCTGGTTTCGAACTCCTGACCTTGTGATCCGCCTGCCTCAGCCTCCCAAAGTGCTGGGATTACAGGCATGAGCCATGGTACCCAGTTGTCACCAAATAATTAATGGTAACTTTGTCATTGGTGAGTCAATTATGCATTATGTTCTTTATGCTATTATACACTGAGAGGGATACATCATATCTGGTGTATTCTTGACAAAAATGCACAAGATGAATCTAAACAAGACAAAAAATCTGAATTGATTGACATGGTATAAACTAGTTTATACTCTTCCAAATATCAGCATATTTAAAGCTTGAGAAACTCTTCCAGATTAAAGGAAATGAGTGAGACAGAACAATTAAGTTCAAATTGTAATCCTGAATTGCATACTGGACTGAATTTTATTTTCTATAATGGATGTTAAGGAATAATTGGCAAAATTTGAATGAAGAGTGTTTCTAGGCCAGGCATGGTATGTCAAGCCTGTAATTGCAGTACTCTGGGAGGCGAGGGAGGTGGATCACTTGAGCTCAGAAGGTGGATTACTTAAGCTTAGAAGTTCAAAACCACCCTGGGCAACATGGGGAAAACCCTTCTTTGCAACAACAACAACAACAACAAATTAGCCAGCTGTTGTGGCACAGGCCTGTAGCCCCAGCTCCTGGGGAGGCTGAGGCAGGAGGCTCATTTGAGCCCTGGAGGTGGAGGTTACAGTGAACCATGATCACACCACTGTGCTTTAGTGGGCAGCAGAGAGACCCTGTCTCAAAAAAAAAAAAAAAAAAAGTGTTTTTGCATTGATGTCAATATCTTGACTTTGATAATTGTACTATGTTTATGTAAGAGAATGTTCTTGTTTTTATGACAACACATTGTAAGTATTTAGAAGCATCATTACTGCAGCTTATTCTCAAATGTCCCAGATAGTTCAAAAATATCGAAAATATATAGATAGATACATATATATGTGCATGCATACATACTTACAAATAAGTAGAGAACAACAAAGTAGTTGCTATTCACCAAATTAAACATTAGGGAAATCCAGGAAAAGATGGTTTGGATAACACTTACATTCTTTTTGCTCTAAACCTGAAATTATATGACAAAATAATTCCAAATTCAAAGCTTTCTCTTCTGCCTTTATTTTACTTGATTTCCCTTTCACATTTGACATTGTTCACCAACTCTTCTCTTGAAAATCTGTATTTCCTGAATTGGATGATACTGAATTCTGTGATATTAGAAACACTTCTTCAATTTTTGAAGACACAGATTTTTCCCTAGGGTTTCTGGTCTTTTTGGTTTATACATTCCCTAACTAATGACATCTAGTTCTGTGACTTACACTACCACCTTGGGAGTTAAGAATTCCCAAATTTATATTTCAAGTCTAGATTTTCCCCTATGTTCCCGACTCTTTTAACCAATTTCTTACTGGATGCTTTTATCTCAATTTTCCACAGGGAATTTATACTGAAAATGTTCAAAGCTGTACGTGGTATTTTTCTTTTGAAACCCGGTTGCTTCTTTTATGTTCCTATACTTATTGATCACATCAGTCACTGCAGTAAAAAACACGGTAGCATCCTAAATTGTATTCACCCAAATCTATACTGAAAATACTTTCTCTAGTCTTTAAACTAACATTCATTCATTCAACAAATATTTATTTTGTATGAATTTAGCACTGGGACTAGAGTAGTGAGCAAGAGGTATGTAGTTCGATCTTTTTTGTTAATATTTTTAGTTGGCAAATCATAATTATACGTATTTATACTCAGTCTTGATTATGCTTGTTTTCTACTGGAAAAAGTAGACAATTAGATGTAAATCATCTTTTTCACTTAGGATAAACATCTATTTATATTATCAAGTAGCAGGCAGATTCAGTGTTAAAAATTTGAGAACTCTAGGGTAAAAAAGAAAAATTAAATCATGTCTTATCACACTGCCATCATAATTATGACATTTACTGCTACCATTTACTGCCACTATCACCAGAGTGATGGCTTTAGAAAGCAGTTCTGATTGTGTCGTACTAGTTCCCTCATTAAAATTCTTCAGTGGCCCACCACTGGCCATAGGGAAACCTCTAACACCTTGGCAAGGCTTCACAACTCTTTATAGCCTGGCCTCTGCCTACCTAAAGGTACCTTTTGCTTTTTTGTTTCCTCATGTTCTTCTGGAGCCATCCTGAATAACTTCATGGTTCCTGAGTGCTATACTATTCTAGGTTCTGCTGAAACACCATTGGACCTAGTGCATATATTTACTATAAAACAAATAACATCAAATTTCAGATATTTATTTGTCTTTCTTTACTGAGCTCATGCAAGAAAAAGAGACTTACTGATCTTTAAATTTCCAATATTTACCATACCTGAGGCAAAGTAGGAGTCCACAAATAAATATTGAAATAATGAAATAAAAACACAGTTACATATTGTTCATTAATATATAGAACAAATAAAATGTAGTATTTTGAATTGTTAGAATTTTATCATTGCAACTTGTTACTGGGAAAAATTTACATTCTGTTGTGAGGGACATATATAATTACTGATCTCCAATACTGTCATAATTTAAACATTGTTACTGAAAGTCATCTTTGTCATTGGTGTTCTGATACAAAAATAAATATGGCATCCCAGATAGAATATTATGTTCTACAAAAATGTACTTGTCAGCTTTTAAATTCTTATTAATTTAACATTCTACTTACTTCTACTGAGGAACCAAACCCAACTAATCAATAAATAAACAAGCTAATTTATTAATTAATTATGTTTTCAAACTCTCTACTTTGACCAATGTACTTCAAACTTGGCCCTTGGCCAAGACTGTTTTCAAGGTGAGCTAGGTTTCTAGTGTTCTTCTTTTGGAATAGTTACTTGCTGTTTGAAACTAAGAGTTAAAATATAGCTTCTTAATACTTCTTAGTTCTTTATGGAAATAATAGAATAAAAAAATCCACCACTTATATAATCACCTCTAAGGAGGAAATAGTACAGGCCACCTTATTTTTCGTTGTTATATTTTGAAATGAAAATAAAATTTTGTTGCAGAACTTTGCTCCTTAGTTCAGCTAAAACTGGGTTCTTGTCATATGACTAGGAAAGACTAGGTGTGTGGACACATTGAAGGGTGAGTAGAGCAGAACTGATTGGGTGAAAAGGAAAAAAAGGAAAAAAACCTGTCAGCAAGGCAAGAGGGAATCCTGCCAGTGGGCTCCCATCTCACAGGCTGAATTCCAGGCCACCATACATGAGCCGAAGAGGTGCAGCTCAAGCCCAAACTTCCCATAGCTCCACCCCATTTTCCTAGTGCACAGGTGAGTCAGAGATTCACTGGGGACCCTCCAGCTTATCTTCCACATACATCTATCACTTTGAGGGACCCCCCCATTCTTTTTCTTTGCATGTAAGTACTTGGGAATAAAAATCAAAACTGTTTAATTGCCTTTCTCATTTGACAAATACATATCAAAATTACTATTATCTCTCGTACCCTCTCCCGAAATAAGAGGTTTTTTTCTTAATTACTATTTGCAAAATGTAAACATTTTTATTGACATGTAGAGGTGTCCTGTAAATGGAATCGATGTGACAGTTTGTATAGTTGGCATATCTTTAAAATTTTGTTTTAACTGAACATGTAAAAAATCAATTTACAGTAAGAACAATAACATGGAAAAGTCAAAACAGAAATGAATAGAAGATTGGTTAGAAGGCTTTCTGTTGGTTGGAAAGGGTAGGGCACATGTGAAATCATAAAGAATAAAGTCTTTATCTTATTTCAGATTGTTTATTTCCTTTGTTAATCTTAGTTTAAGCACAGAAATAGAAAAAAATCAACTATAAAAGTGTGGTAGTAAATCATTTACATAGTGTCTAATTTTACAGCCTATGGGGATTTTATTTAATGACAGAATATGGTAAAGACTTGGAAATTTTAGTTAAAGTTTGACAATTTGCTTAAAACAATAGAGCAAAATGAATTGAGAAGCTAAATTATGCTTTATTGTTGAAATATAATTTTAGCCACTTCAAACGACTTTTATCTTTCTAGACTCTTTGTAAGCCATTCATAATCTGGCAAAGGAGTGAGATTTACCAACTGATTACACTATAATGTGGTAAATGCACTGATGAAGAAACATAATAGGGGATTTTAAAAAGTAGCATATATTAGTTCTAGTGGGTGTGCAAATGTTTTACACACATGCATCTGGGCTGGTTTTACAGGAAGGCAGAATTTTTTTCTGCATATTAAAGATCGCAAAGCAATATATGAGGCAGAGATTGGTGAGGAGAGTAAATGTGTTTCAGCTCATCCAAAGATGCTGAGGTATGGGGAAACTTGGCAAATTTAGCAACTGGTGAGAAATTGATATGCACTACCAACAGCATTTTATGTTATCCATTATTCTCAAAAGAATGCTTTTCCCAGTATTATTTCAGCATATAACCCTTTACTCCAATGTAATAATACTTGAAAATCCCATTTTTGAACAAACTATCTCAGATAATCCCAGGAACAGATGTTTTGTTTTATTAGGGTCTGTAAAGAACCCTCCCCCTTCCCAGTCCGCTCAGGTGATCTCTGATGAGATTAAAAGAAACTCTTAAATATCATCCTGGAACAGTTTGAAATTCACTTTCCTGGGTCGTCCAGCCCAATATTATTTGTATACAAATTTCCCTCTAGTTTACATGTTTGTCATTCAGAAATTCTGAGCTGAGATATCAAATAATGTTTTTAATTGCCTGTATACCACAGTGGAGTTTTACTACCAACAACTGTTTGCCATTTAATTAGTCATATCAGTAAGAACGGACTATATTATGCTGTTGTAACAAACAAACCTCAAGTGTTAGTGGCTTAACACATTAAAATTTATTTTACACTCATGCTATATGACACAGGGAACTAAAGGTTTCGCTCGTCTTTAAATGCTCAGGGACCCAGACTGATGAAAGTACTTTCTCAACAATTTCTTTCATGATAGACTTGACAGGGAGAAGTGAATATTGAAAATCATTTATTGTCCCTTAAATCTGCCACAGAAGAGACATATTTCATTTACGTTTCACATTTTATTGGCCAAATAAATGCACAGATCTATGCTGAACTTAAGCAGTGTCAGGGAAATGTAATCCTAATGTGTACCTGAAAGTATACCAATACCGAGCAAACTGCACTGAATTTTTTTTTTTGAGATAGAGTCTTGCTTTGTTGCCCAGGCTGGTCTTGAACTCCTGGGCTCAAATTATCCTCCCACCTTGGCCTTCAAAATGCTAGGATTACAGTTATGAGCCGCCATACCCAACACTGATTTTTATACTACCCATAACTATTATTTCTAGTGATGAACTTCCCCTTAAATTGAAAATGTATTTGATTTACATAAAAAATGTTTTTGCATGTGTGTGAATAAGAAGTTTATGAAGTTTTCTGCGGGAAAAAAGAGCTTCACAAATTGATAGAAAACGAAACAGACAACCTGGTCTTGGCTATGATTTGAAAACATTGATTGACCTACAGCAGAAGATGATTAGACAAAAGGAAAATAATTCAGTACAAGCAGAGAGAAAATAAAATACAAAACAAAAACTAGAGGGAGAGACAGTGAATGGACTAATAATATGGTGCATTTTTGTCTGTGATGTACTTCCCAGGCTTCTTGACACCTGAGTACTGACTACTTCATACATTTGGGTTCATCTTTTTAAGTTATATCTTTCTAACAATGCTTGAAGACAATCTTTTCAATATTTATTTGAAAAGTAAATCATTAAATTTTTTTCTGAGAGAATCTACATTGTGTGTCTGTGTGTATGCACACAAACACAGTTAGCTAGTAAAGTTAATCTTAATTAAGTGCAGAAAATTATGTGATACATATCCGGTGCAAAGTTTAAACAAATTCTTCTTTGTTAAAGGATGTTGGTGTTGCCAACATCCAGAAGGCACTGTATGTAGAGCCTTTATCTAGAAGGAGGTCTCAATCCTCTATTGAAGCCTGTAGCTCTCACCTGTTGTACCTTCTGTGTTCCACATTTTATCATGCTGTGTTAGTTGCTTTAGGCTATCAGAAATGTTAATTGTGGTCATTTATCAGTGTCCTTCTGCTTGCAGTTGCTTTCATTTCAGTCCTTAAAATCTCTCTTTCTGGATACAGAATTAATCGACTGTACTACTAGGTCAATCGGTGTTACTACTTCTCTTCCTAATTGCTGTTGCACTTGTCCATGTGATACCAGAACTGATACTGACACTGGAAGCCACAAACCTCTTCTCTGTTACAATTCTCAGTGTGCCACCCCTTTTACTGCTGACTAGTTTTCTGCTACAGTTGGGATATTTTATAGGCTTCTCTTACTTTGAGTTGAAAAGTACATTATTTTCCAAGCGATATTTTTTCTTCCCTCTAAACAGTAAATTTAACAAACATTTACAGCACACCTATTTTGGCAGATACTGTGCTAATTGCTAGAGATTTGGAAATAGGTTGAATATGATCTCTGCTCATACGCTCCCAGTATATCTTAAGGGTTCCAATGCAAAAGCAGCCAAGCAGGTCCCTTAAAAAAGAAACGTGGATGAGCTTGGAGGACATTATATTAAGTGAAATAAGGCATGCACGGAACAATAAATACTGCATGTTCTCACTCACGTCGAAGCTAAAAACGCTGATCTCATAAAAGTAAATCGTAGAATAGTGGTTAGTAGAGGCTAAGAAGTGTGTGGGGGTGAAGGGAAAAGCCAGAGGCTGGTTAATGGATATATAAGTACAGTCAGGTAGGAGGAATAAGTTCTAGTGTTCTTTATCACTATAGGATGACTATAATAAAAACTTATTGCATATTTTCAAATAGCTGGAAGAGTGGGTTTTGAATGTTCTCAACGTAAATGTAATTATAAAGGTTTGAGGTGATGGATATAATAATTACCTTGATCATTACACATTGTGTACATGTACTGAAATATTAATATCACACATTAAGTACCTCATAATATGTACAATTATTATGTGTTAATTAAAAATAATTAAAATGTTGAAAAATAGTATACACATGAAGAAGCAGATTGGATGTAAGACAATAAAGAACATCCAGCACTATGGTGAACAAGGGAACACCTATCCACGGTTGTCATGAGAATGAAGGAAACCCAAAATATTGTAGGGACCAAGGGCTGCATGTTCCCCTTGGCCCTCTCAAGGTTCACTGGAAAATCACCTCACAAAAGGCAGATTATTTGGTGAAATGGCGTACAAGTTTATTTAGTGTTTATACATGGATTCTTCAGAATGAAGACCCACAGGCACAGGGGAAATTGTCAATTTTTATGTTTGGTTTCAACAAAGCACAGATAGGCATGTAGAAATATGATTTGACTAAAAGAGTATGATCCAATGCTAACAGACTGAGTGGGGAAACTCAGCAAGGCCTGTCTAGATTATTTTGCACTAAAAGAAATTTTATTTTATTTTTTAATACTTTCAACTTTTATTTTAGATACGGGAGTACATGTCTAGGATTGTTGCATGGATGTATTGTATGATGCTGAGGTTTGGTGTACAGACAATCCCATTATCCAAGAGGTAAACATAGTACCAAATAGGTTGTTTTTCGGTCCCTGCCTCCCTCCTTCAGTCCCCGGTCTAGTAGTCCCCAATATCTATTCTTCTCATCTTTATATCCATGTGTGTGTCCAGTGCTTACTTCCGACTTACAAATGAGAGCATGTCATATTTTGTTTTCTGTTCCTGAATTAATTCATTTAGGATAATGGCCTCCAGCTAAATCCATGTTGCTGCAAAGGACATGATTTCATTTTTTTATGGTTGCATAGTATTCCATGGTATATATGTGCCACATTTTCTTTAGCTAATCCATTGTTGATGGGTGTCTAGGTTGATTCTATGTCTTTGCTACTGTGAATAGTGATGCAATGAATGAATGAGTGCATGTGCCTTATTGATAGAATGGTTTATTTTTCTTTGGATATATACCCAGTAATAGGATTGCTGGGTCAAATGGTGGTTCTGTTTTAAGTTCTTTAAGAAATCTCCAAACTGCTTTGTATAGAGGCTGAACTAATTTATATTCCCACCAACCATGTATAAGCCTTCCCTTTTCTCTGCAGCCTCACCAGCATATTTTGTTTTTTGACTTTTTAACAATCGTCATTCTGACTGGTGTGAGATGGTATCTCATTGTGGTTTTGATTTGTATTTATCTGATGATTAGTATGTTGAACATCTTTTTCATATGTTTGTTGGCCATATGCATATCTTCTTTTAAGAAGTGCCTATTCATGCCCTTTGCCTACTTTTTAATGGGGTTGTTTTTCACTTGTTCATTTGTTTAGATTCCTTATAGATTCTGGATATTAGACCTTTGTTGGATGCACAGTTTGTAAATATTTTCTCCTATACTGTAGGTTATCCATTTACACTGTTGGTAGTTTATTTTGCTGTGAAGAAGCTCTTTAGATTAACTAGGTCCCATTCATCAATTTTCCTAGTTGTTACAGTTGCTTTTGAGGATTAGTCATAAATTATTTGCCAAGGCCAATGCCCAGAATTGTGTTTCTTAAGTTTTCTTCTAGGATTCTTATAGATTGTGATCTTACACTTAAATCTTTAATTAATCTTGAGTTGATTTTTGTATATGGTGAAAGGAAGGGGTAAAGTTTCAGTCTTTTGCATATGACTAGCCAGCTATCCCAGCAGCATTTATTGAATAAGGAGTCCTTTCCCTATTGCTTATTTTTGTCTACTTTGCTAAAGATCACATGGTTGTTGGTGTGCAGCTTTATTTCTGGGTTCTCTATTCAATTCCATTGGTCTACATGTCTGTTTTTGTACCAGTACCATGCTGTTTTGGTTACTGTTGCCTTGTAGTATGGTTTGAAGTTGGGTAGCATGAGGCTTTGTTTTCTTCATTTTACTTAGGACTGCTATTCAGGCTCTTTTTTGATTCCATATGAATTTTAGAACAGTTTTTCTTTTTCTAATTCTGTGAAAAAATGACCTATCTGGATTATTCTTGGCTTCTCTGAGCATGTATTTCATCCTGCTGGGTATGGGTAGGGGACCCTCTTTGGAATAGGGGTCTTATGACCTAAATTCAAACAAAGTAGGTCAAATGATTTCTTTATGGTTAGGTTCAACACAGAAAGGCAGAGGGAAAGTTAGAATAATATTTTTAGGTTTTATGACTGGCTTTGGAGAAAGGGAGTTCTGGTGTGTATGACCTGCCTTGAAGTACAGGGATTCTAGTTTCTATGGCTAGCCTCAGTGGAGAATGCTTCTGAGACAGGAGGGCAGGAGATGGTCAGAGAAAAACTTCTGAGATTACTTCTGAGGCCTTCATTTTGGTGTATTTTCTGACCCCCAACAATATACTTCTTTGACATATTTTGAGATGGCTATTCAGAGGGCCTGAAAACAGAAGTAGGTCTACAAAGCTGTCTTTTGTGGGAGAAATTTGCATCTATACATAAAATCTGCATTGATACAGCCAGATTTTCTCTATGGTCCCCCTTTTTTACTGATCCCTGAAAGATTAATTGAGAGTCTGGCACCTTTAAAAATCTGAAAATAATTTTTATCATTTAGTATCTCTGAGAGCTTCTATGTGTGAGCTTGCCTCTACATCACAAGACCACCTTTGCTGGTCAGGCCTCCTCTTCTCTCCCTTCTGTAACCTCTTTGGCCACCATAAACTGTTCTGCCAGGATCCAAGCCTCCATTCTTTCTATCACACAAGATGATGGAAAACCAACTATCTGGCCATTTCTTTGAGTTCTTATATTTTGTATGACTCTGGTGCACATTAATACATTTGTATGCCTCTTCCATTAACTTTATTTTAGTCAGTTAATTTACTAGTGAACCTTCAGAGGGCAAAAGGATAGTTTGCTCTTCACCATAAAAGAGTAAATAATATTAGATCTTTCCATTTATATGTGACTTAACATCTTGAAGTTTGAATTTTTAAGTGTTGATAACTGGTTCAAAACGTCTTTAAATACTGTATGAACTCAATAAATCCTATTTTTGGAGTGGATGAAGCCTTAACATAACCAATTTTAACTTTTGATATAAAACCATTTCCAATATAATGGTTTCATTACTTTTCTGCATTTTCTACAAGATGATCTCTTAAATGTTATTTACATGTTGGTCATATAATCCAGATAACTTTGGCCTAATTGATAGAAAAAAGTTAAGATTATTAATTCAAAACCTGTGAAGCACAAGTGTGGCTAAAAGATTGATAAGAAAACATAAACTGAAACTGACTATTTATTAGGAGCCCACTGAGACATCAGCATTTTCTCAGGACAAGGAAATCAGAGAGAGAAGCCAGGCATCATGGCAATGAAGCAGGAAAGACATGAGTAATTAGACATATTTGATTTAATCACTCAATTCCTTCCACTAAACCAACAGTTCCTGAGTGTCCTATGCCTTAACAGCATTACATTAGGTCTAGAGTTTACAAATTTTAGCAGTTTAAAATCCCTATATCTCAGCAAAATATGAATAAAAAGGAGAGATGGAAGTGGGATGGATGGGATGAAGAAGTTGGAAAAATACATGGCTTGAGGACAAGTTTAGCTTCAGCTTGATTCCATGAGTAGCTAAGGAGCAAGAACTAAAGCACAAGAGGTTTTCCAGTATACAAACTGGGAGTGAGGATGGTTCTAGTCATCATATCCCTGTGTGAAGAAGACATTGGCTAGAACTGCTGGAAGAGTGAATATAACCTAGTGTCTTCAGGTATGATTCAGTTAGCCAAGACCATTCTTCCAGTGCATAATAATGGAAGCCAATTGGCTGTGTGAACTTCTCATTAAAGACAACCTTGACAACAAAAGAATATGCTATACCCTGTGTCCAAATATTAGAAATTAGTGGAAGAGACACCAAGTTTACAAAAAGCCATGAGGAATGCTATGACAGAAGTATTTTTTAGATGCTGATATGGTATGGCTCTGTGTCCCCACCCACATCTTATGTTGAATTGTAATTCCATATGTTGGGGGAGGAAACTGATGGGAGGTGATTAGAGAATGGGGGCAGATTTCACCCTTGCTGTTCTCATCATAGTAAGTTCTTGTCACAGCGAGTAAGTTCCCATGAGATTTGTATAAGTCTGTTTTGACACTACTATAAAGAAATTCCAGAGACTGGGTAATTTATAAAGGAAACAGGTGGAGAACAACCCAGGATTGAAGCTCTTGGTGAATGCACGGAGAGGTGAGTCAGGGCCGCATTTCCAGACTGATCTTTGTTGCCCACAGAATGGGGAAATTCCCAGGTATAAAGGAGATGCGGGACGCCAGGCAGAGGTTTTGGCTTGGTGCAGCCGGCAGCTGGGGTGGCGGCAGCCAGCCCTACACAGCACTCAGCACAGGGCACGCTTGTCTGGGTGCCCTGTAGAACCGGTAATCTGAGACTTGAGAGGGCTGAACTCAAGACTGAACAGGACTTGGACAGTGGGCCAGCCCAGGGGATTGCAGGGACACAGCGTTTGGGGTAGCATAGTGGGACAGACAAAACGGCAATTCCAAATGCTCCTGGTGGAGACGTTCCCTGAAAGTGCAGCTCCGTGGGGGAGGGGCATCCACCATTACCGAGGCAATCCGCCCCTACTGAGATACACGCCCATTGCTGCCATTGCTGAGGCAACCAGATACAACAGAGAGACTCCGCCGCAGGGCGTAGCCTGTGGCAGCAGGATGGAGACCACAGCAGAAGGGCAGAGCCTGCAGCAACAGGGCGAACCTGACACCAGCAGGGCAGAGCCTCGGCAGGCAAATAGTGACTAGACTGCCTCCTAGCTGGGCAGGACAGTGCAAAAGACATTCAAAAATAAAGCCACAACCCCCACAGACAGAGCATCTGAGAAAAAAAGGGTTTTTTTTTATGAGTTCTGTTGCAGCAGAATTAAACATAGCAGCCTAACAGCCCTGAATGAACAACAGAGCTCACAGCTCAGCAATTGAGCTCCTATAAAGTACAGACTGCCTCCTCAAGCAGCTCCCTGACCCCTCTATATCCAAAAGACTGACATTTGGCAGGCATCATCCTGGGACAAAGATAGCAGAAAAAGAAACTGGTAGCATCCCTCACTGTACACAGCTGCTATAGGTGCACCCCAGACAAACAGGGCCTGGAGTGGACCTCAGCAGTCATACAGCGAAGGGGTTAGACTGGTAGAAGGAAAACCAAGTAACAGAAATACTTCATCATCAACAATCTGGGTGTCCACTCAGAGACCCAATTGAAAAGGCAGCAACTACACAGACGACAGGTGGATAAATCCACAAAGATGGAAAGAAACCAGCACAAAAAGGAGGAAAACACCCGAAACCAGAAAACCTCACCTCCTAGAAAGGAACAAAACTCCTCACCAGCAAGGGAACCAAGCTGGACGGAGAATGACTGTGATGAAATGATGGAATTAGACTTCAGAAGGTGGATAATGAGAAACTTTTGTGAGCTAAAAGAACATGTATTAAATCAATGCAAAGAAACTGAGAACCTTGAAAAAAGATATGAAAAAAGATTCTAGGAAATGATAACAAGAATGGATAACTTAGAGAGGAATATGAATGAATTAAAGGAGCTGAAAAACACAATACGAGAACTTCGTGAAGCAAGCACAAGTTTCAATAGCTGAATTGACCAAGCAGAAGAAAGAATATCTGAAGTCGAAGATCAACTCAATGAAATAAAATGAGAAACCAAGATCAGAGAAAAAAACACAAAAAGGAATGAACAAAGTCTCCAAGAAATGTGGGACTATGTGAAGAGACCTAACCTATGTTTGATAGGGGTACCAGAATGTGACCAAGAGAATGAATCCAAGCTGGAAAATACTCTTCAGGACATCATCCAGGAAAATTTCCCCCACCTAGCAAGACAGGCCAACACTCAAATGCAGGAAATACAGAGAACACCACAAAGATATTCTGCAAGAAGAGCAACCCCAAGGCACATAATCGTCAGACTGAACAAGGTTGAAATAAAGGAGAAAATGCTAAGGGCAGCCAGAGAGAAAGGTCGGGTCACCCACAAAGGGAAGCCCATCAGACTCACAGCAGATCTCTCGGCAGAAACACTACAAGCCAGAAGAGAGTGGGGGCCAATATTCAACATTCTTAAAGAAAAGAACTTTCAACCCAGAATTTCATATCCAGCCAAACTGAGCTTCAGAAGTGAAGGAAAAATAAAATCCTTTGCGAACAAGCAAGTACTCAGAGATTTTGTCACCACCAAGCCTGCTTTACAAGACCTCCTGAAAGAGGCACTACACATAGAAAGGAACAACCAGTACCAGCCATTCCAAAATCACACTAAATGCTAAAGAGCATCAACATAATGAAGAATCTACAACAACTAATGGGCAAAACAGCCAGCTAGCATCAAAATGGCAGTATCAAAATCACATATAACAATATTAACCCTAACTGTAAATAGACTAAATGCACCAATCAAAAGACACAGACTTGCAAATTGGATAAAAAGCCAAAACCCATCAATGTGCTGTATTCAGGAAACCCATCTCACATGCAAGGATACACAAAGGCTCAAAATAAAGAGATGGAGGAAGATTTGCCAGGCAAATAGAGAGCAAAAAAAAGCAGGAGTTGCAATTCTCTTCTCTGATAAAATAGACTTTAAAGCAACAAAGATCAAAAGAGACAAAGAAGGCCATTACATAATGGTAAAAGGATCGATACAACAAGAAGAGCTAACGATCCTAAACATATATGGACCCAATACAGGAGCACCCAGATACATAAGGCAAGTTCTTAATGACTTACAAAGAGACTTAGACTCCCACACAATAATAGTGGGAGACCTTAACACTCCACTGTCAATATTAGACAGATCAACCAGTCAGAAAATCAACAAGGATATTCAGGGCTTGAACTCAGACCTGGAGAAAGCAAACCTGATAGACATTTACAGAACTCTCCACCCCAAATCCACAGAATACACATTCTTCTCAGCACCACATCACACCTACTCTAAAATTGACCACATAATTGGAAGTAAAGCACTCCTCAGCAAATGCAAAACAACTGAAATCATAACAAACAGCCTCTCAGACCATAGTGCAATCAAGTTAGAACTCAGAATTCAGAAACCAACCCAGAACCACACAGATTAATGGAAACTGAACAACTGGCTCTTGAATGTTGACTGAATAAACAACGAAATGAAGGCAGAAATAAAAAAGTTCTTCAAAACCAATGAGAACGAAGACACAACATGCCAGAATCTCTGGGACACATTTAAAGCAGTCTCTAGAGGAAAGTATATAGCAATAAGTGCCCATATGAGGAGAATGGAGAGATCCAAAATTGACACCCTATCATCAAAATTGAAAGGGCTAAAGGAGCAAGATCAAAAAAACTCAAAACCCAGCAGAAGACAAGAAATAACTAAGATCAGAGCTGAACTGAAGGAGATTGAGACACGAAAAACCCTTCAAAAGATCAATAAATCCAAGAGCTGGTTTTTTGAAAAGATCAACAAAATAGACAGACCACTAGCCAGACTGATTAAAAAGAAAAGAGAGAACAACCAAATAGATGCAATAAAAAATGAAAAAGGGGAAATCACCCCAGATTCCACAGAAATTCAAACCATCATCAGAATATTACAGACAACTCTATGCATGTAAACTAGTAAACCTGGAAGAAATGGATAAATTCCTGGACTCCTGTGTCCTCCCAAGCCTAAACCAGGAGGAAGCTGAAACTATGAATAGACCAATAACGAGGTCAGAAGTTGAGGCAGCAATTAAGAGCCTAACACACAAAAAAAGCCCAGGTCCAGACGGGTTCACAGCCACTTTCTACCAGACACACAAAGAGGAGCTGGTACCATTCCTTCTAAAACTATTCCAAATAATCCAAAAAGAGGGAATCCTTCCCAAATCATTTTATGAGACCAACATCATCCTGATACCAAAACCCGGCAGAGACCCAACGAGAAAAGAAAACTTCAGGCCAATATCCATGATGAACATAGATGCAAAAATCTTCAATAAAATACTGGCAAGCCGATTGCAACAGCAAATCAAAAAACTTATCCATCATGATGAAGTAGGATTCATCCTGGGGATGGAAGGCTGGTTCAACATACGCAAGTCTATCAACGTCATTCACCACATAAACAGAACCAAAAACAAAAACCACATGATTATCTCAATTGACGCAGAGAAGGCATTTGACAAAATTCAACAGCCCTTTATGCTAAAAACCCTCAATAAACTCGGTATCGATGGAACGTATCTCAAAGTAATAAAAGCTATTTATGACAAACCAACAGCCAATATCATACTGAATGGGTAAAAACTGGAAGCATTCTCTTTGAAATCTGGCACTAGACAAGGATGCCCTCTTTCACCACTCCTATTCAATATAGTACTGGAAGTTCTAGCCAGAGCAATCAGGCAAGAAAAAGAAATAAAGGGTATTCAAACAGGAAAGGTGGAAGCCAAATTGTCTCTATTTGCAGACGACATGATAGTATACCTAGAAGACCCCATCGCCTCAGCCCAAAAACTCCTGAAACTGATAAGCAACTTCAGCAAAGTCTCAGGATATAAAATCAATGTGCAAAAATCACAAGCATTCATCTACACAATAACAGACTTAAAGAAAGCCAAATCAAGAACGAACTGCTATTCACAATTGCTACAAAAAGAATAAAATACCTTGGAATACAACTCACAAGGAACGTAAGGGAACTCTTCAAGGAAAACTACAAACCACTGCTCAACGAAATAAGAGAGGACACAAACAGATGGAGAAACATTCCATGTTCATGGTTAGGAAGAATTAATATCATGAAAATGACTATACTGCCCAAAGTAATTTACAGAATCAACGCTATCCCCATCAAGCTACCATTGACTTTCTTCACAGAACTGGAAAAAACCACCATGAACTTCATATGGAACCAAAAGAGAGCCCGCATAGCCAAGTCAATTCTAAGCAAAAAGAACACAGCGGGGGGCATCACCCTACCGGATTTCAAACTATACTACAAGGCTACAGTAATCAAAACAGCATGATACTGGTACCAAAACAGTGATATAGACCAATGGAACAAAACTGAGGCACCAGAGGCAACACAACATATCTACAACCACACAATCTTTGATAAACCTGACAAAAACAAGGAATGGGGAAAGGATTCTCTGTTCAACAAATGGTGTTGGGAAAACTGACTAGCCATGTGCAGAAAGCAGAAACTGGATCCCTTCCTGACACCTTACACCAAAATTAACTCCAGATGGATTAAAGACTTAAACATAGGACCTGGCACCATAAAAACCCTAGAAGGAAATCTAGGCAAAACTATCCAGGACATAGGAGTAGGCAAGGACTTCATGAACAAAACACCAAAAGCATTGGCAACAAAAGCCAAAATAGACAAATGGGACCTAATCAAACTCCACAGCTTCTGCACGGCAAAAGAAACAGTCACTAGAGTGAATCGGCAACCAACAGAATGGGAAAAAAATTTTTGCAGTTTACCCATCTGACAAAGGGCTGATATCCAGAATTTACAAAGAACTCAAACAGATTTACAGGAAAAAAACAAACAAGCCCATTCAAAAGTGGGCAAAGGATATGAACAGACACTTTATGAAAGAAGACATATATGAGGCCAACAATCATATGAAAAAATGCTCATCGTCACTGGTCATCAGAGAGATGCAAATCAAAACCACATTGAGATACCACCTCACGCCAGTTAGAATGGCGATCATTAAAAAGTCTGGAGACAACAGATGCTGGAGAGGATGTGGAGAAAAAGGAACACTTTTACACTGTTGGTGGGAGTGTAAATTATTTCAACCATTGTGGAAGACAGTGTGGCAATTCCTCAAGGCCTTAGAAATAGAAATTCCATTTGACCCAGCTATCCCATTACTGGGTATATATCCAAAGGACTATAAATCTTTCTACTATAGGGACACATGCACACGAATGTTCATTGTAGCACTGTTTACAATAGCAAAGACCTGGAATCAACCCAAATGCCCATGGATGATAGACTGCATTGGAAAAATGTGGCACATATACACCATGGAATATTATGCAGCAATCAGAAATGATGAGTTTGTGTCGTTTGTAGGGACATGGATGAGTCTGGAGAACATCATTCTCAGCAAACTGAAACAAGAACAGAAAATGAAACACCGCATATTCTCACTCATAGGCGGGTGATGAAAAATGAGAACACATGGACATAGGGAGGGGAGTACTAAACACTGGGGTCTATTGGGGGGAAAAGGGGAGGGCCAGTGGGAGGGGGCGGTGGGGAGGGATAGCCTGGGGAGAAATGCCAAATATGGGTGAAGGGGAGAAAGGAAGGAAAACACACTGCCATGTGTGTACCTACGCAACTGTCTTGCATGTTCTGCTCATGTACCCCAAAACCTAAAATGCAATAAAAAATTAAAAATAAATAAATAATAAATTTAAAAAAATAAAGGAAACAGGTTTAATTGACTCCCAGTACCACATGGCTAGGGAAGCCTCAAGCAAGCTCATCTTACATGGTAGCGAGAGAGAGAGAGAACATGTGAGAGTGCAGGAAAAGCTAACATTTATAAACCATCAGATTTGGGTGAGAACAGAAAGACTAACCATATTGTTCTGCCTCTTGCCCTTCCTAAATCTCATGTGTTTACACATTTCAAAACAAATCATGCCTTCTCAATATTTCCACAAAGTCTTAACTCATTTCAGCATTAACTCAAAAGCCCACAGTCCAAAGTCTCATCTGAGTGAAGGCAAGTCCCTTCTGCCTATCAGCCTATAAAATCAAAAGGAAGTTAGTTACTTCCTAGATACAATGTGGGTACAGGCATTCTGGTAAATATACCTATTCCAAATGGGAGAATTGGCCAAAACGAAGGGCCTATAAGGCCCATGCAACTCCAAAATCCAGCAGGGCAATCATTAAATCTTAAAGCTCCAAAATGATCTCCATTGACTCTGTGTCTCATATCCAGTTTATGCTGATGCAAGAGGTGGACACCCAAGATCTTGGGCAGCTCTGCTCCTGTGGCTTTGCAGGGTACAGCCCCCATCCCAGCTTCTTTCATGGGCTGGTGTTGAGTGTCTGTGGCTTTTCCAGGCATACGGGACAAGCTGCCAATGGATTGGCCACATTGAGGTTTGGAGAACAGTGCCCCTCTTAGAATTCCACTAGGCAGTACTGCAGGGGGGACTCTGTGTGGGGGCTCCAACCCCACATTTCCCTTTTTCACTGCCCTAGCAGAAGTTCTCCATGAGGGCCCTGCTCCTCCAGCAGACTTCCACCAGGACATCCAGGTGTTTCCATACATCCTTTGAAATCTAGGCAGAGGTTCCCAAACCTCGATTCTTGACTTCTGGGCACCCACAGGCCCAACACCATGTGGAAGGCTTGGGGCTGTCACCCTATGAAGCAATGGCCTGAGCTGTACCTTGGTCCCTTTTAGTCACGACTGGAGCCGAAGTGGCTGAGACAGATGGCAACCATGCCCTGAGGCTACATAGAGCAGGAAGGCCCTGAGCCTGGCTCACAAAACCATTTTTCCTCCTAGGTCTCTGGGCCTGGGATGGGAAGGGCTACAACCAATATCTGGAATGACATTCCCTGGAATGTCATTTTCCCTCTTGTTTTAGTGATTAACATTTGGGTTATCTTTACTTATGAAAATTTCTGCAGCAGGCTTGAATTTCTCCCCAGAAAATGGGTTTTTCTTTTCTATCATTGTCAGGCTGCAAATCTTTCAAACTTTTATGCTGCACTTCCCTTTTAAACATAAGTTCCACTTTCAAATAATCTCTCTCAAGTTCAAAGTTCCACACATCTCTAGGGAAGGGGCAAAATGTCACCAGTCTCTTTGCTAAAACATAGCAAGACTCATCTTTGGTCCAGTTCCCAATGATTTCCTCATTTCTATCTGAGACCACCTCAGCCAGGACTTCATTGTCCATATCACTATCAGCATTTTGGTCAAAACCATTCAACGAGTCTCTAGGAAGTTCCAAATTTTCCTGCATCTTCCTGTCTCCTTCTGAGTCCTCCAAACTGAACCTCTGCTTGTTACCCAGTTCCAAAGTCCATTCCATATTTTGGGGTATAATTACAGAAGTACCCCACCCTACCAGTTCCAATTTACTGTATTAGTCCACT
This sequence comes from Callithrix jacchus, assembly GCF_049354715.1. NCBI lineage: Eukaryota > Metazoa > Chordata > Mammalia > Primates > Cebidae > Callithrix > Callithrix jacchus. Next base: position 28,390,959 of record NC_133524.1, read on the forward strand.
TTCAGACTGCTATAAAGAACTTCCCAAGACTAGGTAATTTATAAAGGAAAGAGGTTTAATTGACTCACAGTTCTGCATGGCTGGGAAGGCCTCAGGAAACTTACAATCATGGCAGAAGAGGAAGCAGACACGCCTTACATGAAAGCAGGTGAGAAAGAGAACATGCGAGAGTGCAAGAAAAACAACTATTTATAAAACCATCAGATCTCATGATAATTCACTCACAATTAGGAGAACAGCATGGGGAAAATGGCCCCCATAATCCAATCTCTTCCCTCCCTCAACATGTGGGGATTATAATTTGAGATGAGATTTGGATGGAGACACAGAACCAAAACATATCAAGATATTTTGGGTTAAAAGTATGTGACATTTTCCCTTTTGCTCTCTCTCTCCCGTTGCCATGTTAAGATGTACCTGCTTCCCTGTCATCTTACACCATGAGTATAAGCTTCCTGAGGCCTTCTCAGCCATGCGTCCTCTATAGCCGGTGGAGCTGTGATTCAATTAAACCACTTTTCTTTGTAAATCACCCAATCTCAGGTATGTCTTTATCTCAGTGTGAGAACGGACTAATATAGATGCCATGGGAACAGTGTGGAGTAGGGAGTAAGGGAGAATTGACAGACTTCACAAAGGACGTAATAATGAAGCTGATTATTGAATATATGTATGAATCTTTCAGATACTCGAAGTCATTCCAAAGAGAAGCAATAAGTTGTGTAGAGGTCTAAAGGAGTGAGTAAATATTCAGGGTCTACCAGTGATTGGAATGAAGAGTTTTTTGAGGAGTTAAAACTGAAAAATATCCCCTAACTAAAAAGAGTCCTTTTAATAAAATGCTTAGATATCTGGACTCTTTCTTCAAAATAGTTTGGAGGCATTAAGGATTTTAGCCAAAGAAGAGTTACTGTACAATAGAAGAGAGAATAGCTATACTACTGTCAACCTAAAATCATCAAAAGTTTCAGGATCCAGTTAAAAGAGTTTATTCAAGTGCAAAGTGTGAGGTGGTCATCAGATTCTGAAGCAGAGCTACTCCAAAGAATGGTGATCAGTACACGACTTGTGGAGAAAAATGAGGATTATTTATGTAAGCAAAACAGAGTGCTGAACAGTGTTACATTTTCCATAGAAAGGTCAACATACAGATATAAGATTTGATTAGTTATTATTGATTATACTCTAAAGAAGTTGCTTAACATTATTCTGTAAAGAGATAATCGCAAGAATCACTGTCTCCATGTTATTTTGTCTAAGTTGAATAAAGAACAGGGAGTCTCAACACAAACATCAGGAAGCTACAGTCATGCCCTGGAGAAGAAAAACTGTCCTGTTATATCAGTCAGTTTTCAGGGCTTAATTTTTCCCTTTAGCATAATAAATTTGGAAGGTCCTGAAATTTTATTTCTTTTACACTATATATGTCTGTACACCAAAAGAGACCCAGAACAGAAGCAAAACACAAGGCTGTAGCTCCACATTTGCAGTGTACAAAGTGTTCTTAATTCTCTTGCTAACTGTAGAAGGAGTTCTAGGAATGAACACAGGTAAGTATTTCTATTATAGAATCAGTCAGAAGTAGCATTATCTAGTGAAAATTGCATGAATTAGTATATAAAATAAATATCCCTATATTTTATTCCATTTTAATTGTGAAATAAATCACTCTTAAAAATTTTTTTTCTGTAATCTGAAAAGTAGATGTATTAGGACACTTCCAATGCATGAGACACATGCAGTGGTTGCTTTTCCAGTTTGTGAGAGTAAAATTATTGATCACAAGTATCTTGAAAGTATTTTTATAATAATATTTAGCTAACTGCCATTCATGCCAATCAGTTGAAAATAATGATTGATAGTAGTATTATAGGTGTACTAAGTTTTCTCCAGGAAGTAAGCTTTAAATAAGGAAATGTGAGTGAAAGTTTATTATAAAATATAGGGATTGCCAGGACAAAGCATATTTGGCTTGATAATTATTAGTGTTATTATTAAAGTCAAATGCATTCCATATCCAGGCTATAGATTTAGTGACAACCTTAATGAACAAGAGAATGAATGAGAAAACATCACTGAGGACAGTAAATGAAAGACTCACTAATACATCTTATTGAAAGGGGATATACATACATATTGCACAAGTCAGACAACTTCTTCCCACTGATCTACAGATAAAGGATTATAATGGCTCTGTTGTATGTAAAGCACTCAAATTCTCCCTGTTAGAACCTAGACACTCATTCCTCCAGGGGCCTAAGTGTTACAGAGACATCGAAGTGCCTCTCCAGAAGGTACTCTTAGGGAAAGAAAGCTGCCTCACCCAAGGCCATGCATCTTCCCATGGGACAGCCCACATCCATTAACTGGGATATAAAGCACTTGCCCTCTAGACTGAAGGTCCATCTCAGCTCCAGAGATCCCTACTACATTGGCTGATGCTTCTGTTGCAACTTTATTGCAGTTCAGTTCCCCTTTCTCTCCAATGCTGATGCCCTTATTGCTCACTAATCTTAGAGTTACAGAATCTGTTTTCTACTCATTCTATGATAATTAGTGTCAGGAATGGTACTAGAAAGCAACTCTAAAATGGGATTTTAGAAATGGAGCATTTGTCTGCCAGTTGGCAGGCAATAAGTAGCTTGTAATAAATGGAAGTGTGATAATCTCTTGTTGGTTGAAGAACAGTTGTCAAAAGTTTTTATTTTTTTTAAATTTTGTTTATAGTTGACACATTAATAGTTCACATTATGGGGTGTATGTGATGGTTCAATACGTGTATGCATTGTATAGTAATTAAATGAGAGTAGTTAGCATGTCCATCACCTCAAACTTTGTTTGTAAATTTATTTTTGTAGAAACAGGGTGGTCTCAAACTCCTGACATCACCTCGGCCTCCAAAGTGTTGGGATTATAGATGTGAGCCACTACAACCAGCCTATCACCTCAAACCTTACCATTTCTTTTTGGGGATAACTTTCAAGATCCTCTTTTGTAGCCATCTTGGAATAGATAATACATTGTTATGAACTGTAGTTACCCTACCATGTAATAGAACATCATACTTATTCTTCCTATCCAACAGCACCTTTCTATTCATCACACCTTTGTATTCATTAACCAACCTCTCTCCATCTTCCCTCCCCTCTCTCCTTCCCATCCTCTGGTAACTACTATTCTATTCTCTACTTCTATGAGATTAACTTTCTTAGATTACATGTATGAGTAAGATCATGTAGTACAGGCATACAATATTTTATTGTGCTTTGCAGATACTGTTTTTTTTTTTTTTACACAATTGAAGATTTGAAACAACTCTGCATCGAACAAGCCTATTGGAGAAATTTTTTTCCAATATCATGTGCTCACTTCATGTCTCTGTGTCACTTCAGTAATTCTTGAAATATTTCAAGATTATTATTATTATTTTATCTGTTATGGTGATCTGTGATCATTTGTCTTTGATGTTACTATTGGAATTGTTTTGTGGCTCCACAAACCATACCTATATAAGACAATGAACTTAGTAATGTGTGTGTCCTAACTGATCCACTGACTGGCCATTTCCCTATCTCCCTCTGCTTAGGCATTCCTGTTCCTTGAAGCACAACAATATTGAAATTAGGCCAATTAATCACTCTACAATGATCTCTAACTATTCAAATGAAAGGAAGAGTCAATCAATGTGGCAGATTTTATTTTTATTTTAAGAAATTGCCAAAGCCACCCAAGCCTTCAGCAACCCCCACGCTTGTCACTAAGCAGCCATCAATATCAAGGGAAGACCCTCCACCAGCAAAAGATCAGGACTCACCAAAGGCTGAGAAGATCATTAACATTTTTAGCAATGAAGATTTTTTAATTAAGGTATGTATAGTTTTTTTTGTACATAATGCTATTTCAAACTTAATAGTCTACAGTAAAGTGAAACCATAACTTTTATATGCACTGAGATACAAAATAAATGTGTGATTAACTTTATTTAAATATTTGCTTTATTGAAGTGGTCTGTAACTGAACCCCAAATATATCTGAGGTTTGATTTTATGTGTCTTTTTGTACATAGCTTATTTCATTTAACATTATGTTCTCTAGAGTCATCCATGTTGCCACAAAAGAAAGGATTTCATTATCTTTTTGTATCAAATAGTATTCCGTTATGTATATATGCCATATTTTCTTTATCCATCCATTGATAGACACTTAGATTGATTCCATCTCTTGGCTATTGTGAACAGTGCTGCAAGAAAAATGAGAATGCAGATAGCTCTTTGACATGCTGATTTCAGTTCCTTTGGATACATACCCAACAGTTTAATTGCTGGATCATATGGTAGTTGTATTTTAAATTTTTTGAGAAATCTCTATATTGTTTTCTATAATGGCTATACTAATTTATATCCCTAACAATAGTGTTTAAGTTTCCCTTTCTCCACATCTTTGCCAGTGTTTGTTATATTTAAAAAATTTTTGATACTAGATATTCTAACTGGGGTGCAGTGATGTCTCATTGTGCTTTTAATTTGCATTTCCCTGATGATTAGTGATGTTGAGCATTTTGTCACATAGTTACTGGCTATTTGTATGTTTTCTTTTGATAAATGTCTATTCACAACTTTTGCCCATTTTTGATCAGATTATTATTATTATTATTTTGCCATTGAGTTGAGTTCCCGATATATTCTAAATATTAGCTTTTTGTTAAATGCATAATTTGCAAATACTTTTCCCATTCTGTATCTTGTCTCTTTACTCTGTTGATTGTTTCCTTTTCTGCCCTGAATGTTGTTAGTTTGATGTAATCTTGTCTGGTTTTGCATTTCTTGCCTGTGTTTTTGAAGTCTTATCCAAGAAAATTCCTTACTCAGACCAATTTATGTAGCATTTCCCTTGTGTTCTCTCCCAGTAGTTTTATAGTCTGGGATCTTACATTTAATCTTTAATCCATTTTTGAGGTGATTTTTATTTGTGTGAGAATTAATAGTCTACTTTCATTTTTCTGCATGTGAATGTCCAGTTTTCCAAGCACCATTTATTGAAAAGATTGTCTTTTCTCCAATATGTTCTCTTGGTGCCTTTGTCAAAAATCAGTTGAGTGTAGATGTATGGATTTATTTCTCGGCTCTCTATTTTGTTCCATTGGTCTATATGTCTATTTTTTATGCCAGTATCATGCTGATTTGGTTATTATGGCTTTGTATTATATTTTATAGTCAGGTAGTAGCATGACGCTTCCAGCTTTGCTCTCTTTGCTAAAGATTGCTTTGGCTATTCAAGGCCATATAAATTTTAATTCTATTTCTTTGACAATGTTATTGGTATTTTGATAGAAAATGCATTTAGTCCGTGGATTGCATGGTATAGATGTTTTAATGATATTAATTCTTCTAATCCACACACAAATATATTTTCATTTATTTGTGTCTTCAATTTCTTTCATCAGTATTTTCTGGTTTTCCTTGTAGAGATCTTTTACTTCCTTGGTTAAGCTGATTCCTGGGTATTTTATTTTATTTTGCTTTTGTAGTTATTGTAAATGGAATTGATTTCTTTTTTAGTTCACAATTAGTATATAAAAATGCTACGGATTTTTGTATGTTGTTTTTATATCCTGCAGATTTACTGAATTCATTTATTAGTTCTAACAGTTTTCTGGTAAAGTATTTAGAATTTCCTATATATATGACCATGTGCTGTTGAGATGAATTTGTATTCTATGTCTGTTGGATGAAATATTCTTTAAATGTCTGCTAGGTCCATTTGGTTTAAAGTTCAGTTCAACTCTGATGTTTTCTTGCTGATTCTCTATCAAGATGATCTGTCCATTGTTTGCAGTAGATTGTTGAAGTCCCCTACTATTACTGTACTGCAAGTGATCTCTCTTTAGGTCTACTGATATTTGCTTTATATATTTCTGGGCTTCAGTGTTGGGTACATATGTATTTACAATTGCTGTATCTTCTTCCTGTATTGACTCTGTCATTATATAATGACCTTCTTTGTCTTTCTTTTAACCTTCTTGATAACTTACTGTTTATCTAACATCCATATAGTTATTCCTGCTTTTTACTGGTTTCCATTTGCATGTAATATTTTTTCCATTCCTTCACATAAAGTCTATGCCTGTATTTATAATTGAAGTGAAATTCTTATAGGCAACATATAGTTTTGTTCCATTTTTCTATTCATTCAGCTTCTTGATGTTTTTTGTTTAGAGAATTCAATACTTTTACATTCAAGATTATTGATAGATAATGGTTTACTACAGCCATTTTACTTTCTTCCTTTCTGTCTTCCTTTGTGATTAAGTGATTTTCTTTGGTACTATGATTTAATTCCATGCTATTTATTTTTAGTTTATCTTTTATAGGTTTTTGCTTGTGGTTACCATGAGGCTTAGAAAAATTGTTAAAACTTTCACTGGTGAAAAACTGCAATGAAATATTGGTTGAACAGAATGCACTAGGAGATGCAACGCCTGTGGCATTTAAGGGTTTCAAGGGAAATAGTCATTATAAGGACATTGGAGTCAGACGGCTATTACTAGGGGCCATTGCTACACTAGAGTAAGTTACAGCCCTCAGGCTAAGAATATTTTTACATTTTAAAAGGTTTTTAAAAGAAGAAAAACTTCAAATAGAGAACATATGTGGCTTTCAAATCCTAAAATATTTACTCTCCAGCACTTTACAGAAAATGTTTGTTGACTCTTGTATTAAAAAACTGAAAGGATGAAGGTGATCAATTACCTATATAAAGTGAGTTGTGAAAACCAGAGGGTCTCCCTTACAGCACATAAAGATTCTCATCTCCTGTAGCCTAGGGGCAGAAAAAGCTGAGGATTATGTCCAAGACTTAATTATAACATAAACAGAGCTTCAGAAAAGGTTGATTTTCCAAACCTGGCACATCTGCTACCCCAAGGTCATTTGTGACTGTTCTGACTCATTTACTAAGTGACAAGGAATGCTGGCAGCTTTAAGTGAGGATCAGGTCAAGAAAGGGCTTTGCAGCAGGCCGAAACCATTGTACAAGCAGTCGTGCTATACAACTCAGCAAACTCTATTGTACTAGAAGTATCTGTTGTGAAAAAAGATGTGGTATGGATTCTATAGCAAGCTCTAATAAGAGGATTACAATTTAGACCCCTTTAATTTTGGAGGAACGCCATGCAGTCTGCACCATAAATTCATACATCATTTGTAAAACAGCTCCTCATATGTTACTGGGTTATAGAGGGAACATCTGACTCTTAAACATACAAATTTCTTACTACCATATTATGGCTGCCGATTATGAGAAGGATTCTGTCAGACCCACAAAACCCTACAGTCAGGTGGGCTCATTTGCAATCAATTAGGAAGTAATACACCAAAAATCAGACATACACCAGACAGAGGGCACAAGTAAACTACACATTCAGTTGTGCCAGACCTCTGAATCACACACTGTAGCTGCACCATAAACTTTATTTCTGTTTATATCTATGGCCACACAGAGGATGCAATATGAACACCCAACAGAGAAGAAATAAGGCAATCCCAGTTTGTAGATGGATACAGACTGAAAATGGACTGTGGCTATGTGCATCTTAATGCAGGGGTAACCTGGAAAGATTACAGTAAGGAAAAAAAATCTACCTGACAGACAATGGTTCAGATGCTGTAACTGGCCATACACTTTGAATAAAAGAGACGTGTCCTGAGATAAAATATATGGGCTCATGGCAATTGTGAATAACTTGGTTTGTTGATCAGAGGCCCAAAAGAAAAAAGACTAGAAGATGTAGACAGAGACCATTAGTATAGAGGCATGCAGATTGACGTGTGAGTGGGCACAAAATGTGAATATATTTGCTTTGGATGTCAACCCCAAAGAGAGAGTATCTACCATAAAATCATCCACTCATACAGGTTCTGACATGGGCCTTTTCAAATGTTGGCACAATGGACTTTTGAAAAGAGTAGCCATGTTGATTGGGATTAAGGCGATACATGGGTCTCATTCAACGTGGATCATCTAGCTACTATTGTTGTCAAATATCAAACTTTCCAGCTTAAGAGAATAACACTGAGCTCCTGATAGGCTTCTGTGATTGCTATTTATTTCATTTCAGTTCCAGATTTATCCTTTAATACCTACTCTGCAATCATGGATAGAATTCCTGTAAGGATTTCTCCTTTACAGTGAATACAATGTTACATTTTCTCACTAGAGGTCGCTGTAGTGACATTGCAGGAGGAAGAGGCTTCTATTGATTCCAGCTGCTGTGCTGTTGGTGCGAGGTGTGAGTCTGAGAGCATCCAGTGGTGTTCTACCGCAGCCACATGCCACAGTGTGCAGTCCCTAGGTGACTTCACAGCTCTAGCCCTGCCTGGTGATCACCTTCCCTGACCCTTAAAACACTGATATCATGTGCTTGAATCTTCCTTCAGCACTGGCACCGCACTTTCTCTGCAGACCCATGAACCCACTCACCGGATGTGGTTTGCCTACATCCTGCTGGTTGGCTTCCTACTTGATCAGTGACTATTGACCAGCTCTGACCCAGAGAGACAAGTATACTTTTCTCTCATTCAGTGAGCTGAAACTTCACCTTCTCCAATGAGGTCTGCAGGCTAGCCTTGGGAAAGCGGTTCCCTTCCAAGTTTGTCACTCATTGGGTACTCGCTCCCAGCCCTGGGTTACCATATAGAGCTCTCTTACATCTAGTAAATCACTCTTTTATCATAGCTTAATAATTATTTATATTAAATGGTCATTATTCAAATCACAGTTGCTCTGGGCCCCTGTACCTCCTTTTATAAAACAGAGATACTAGACTACCCCAACAAGTTCACACGTTATTTCTGAGGATCGATTTATATGATATACGAACAAGCATTTCATTAAGTGTAATGCGAAATAGAAACACAAGCTATTTTTATATGATAATAGTGATAAATGATTGACTTTGCAAACTTAATATCTGATTATTGATAAGTGTTTGGTTCTTATACCACCACCATTCCTGATGCTAAAAAATGGTCTAGTTGTTTGTGGATTATTTCCAAATTATTATTCTTGCTCATGCAGAAAAGTTGAAAATGCAAGCTGTGATGTGATGAAACATCTCCTTCTCCATCATAAAATTTTACTTAGAGGGAGAATTCTGACTGAAGTGCCATAAGAACATGATAAAGAGCCGAAGGCTAGAAGTGCAAAATCACCCAAGCAAGTGTATAAAGCTTAGAAATCCCAAGCAGTTGATATTTATCACACAGCTGAATGCTAATGCAGCCAGGAAAATAACATCAGCTCCAGATGCAGCTGTTAGGAATGTGCTGTGGGACAGGTCATCTGTGCTTTTCATCTGGCAAATGCATCCTTTAAAGAGAGTGCTTGGTAAATGTTGGTAAGAACAGGAACAGGGAGAATTTAAACACCAACATTAACTTTATCTTATCTTTGAAAATACTCAGGCCTAAATATCACCTAAATATATTAGTTTGGTGTTATTTTTCACATACTAAATGGCTTTGAAACATTTTCAAGTATTCTCATCAGTAGTATAGAAAAAAATATAAAGGTAGGTTCCACAAGCTGAAGTGTAATTTGTTCTGTTTGAATTGTGCAAATGATTTAGAAATATTTCTAGGTATTCAGATAAAATGAGTAGAAAATGATTGAAACAGTCAAAAGTCTCAAAAGTAAGTTCTTTTGTGCCAAAATTACATCTATCAGTTTGAATGGTGAAAATACTACAGATACTTTTCATTAGATAATCTTGTTTTCAGGATCTGATCTGACAACTTTTGGTGTAGTCCTTTCTGACACCTCAAAGAAAGTAAAAATGTGAAAATTGAAATGTTTAGCTTGGTAATATGCTAATTATTTAAATTTTAAAGGTTAATTTAGACAAAATAATGACATTTTCATATTCTAGGAGACTATCTCACCAAATGAAAGGAATACAATGGTAAGCATTACTACCATAAATATATCTGAATCCAAGTTAAAATAGCTATTAAATTTATTGTCTCGGGTTGGATTCTATAAATGTAGTTGTGAGAAAGAGTTTGGAAACAAGATGCCTATTAGTGAAGATGAGAGGAGGAAATTGAATTGTGATGCTGGAAGCTCTGGGGTAATACTTTTCAGAATATCTTATGTTGGGCTGTAGAAGCTGTGCCTTCATATTCCACTTTGCTCAGTGAGAGATATGGGCTCTTCTGGGAAGGATGTGACCTGACAAGGAAGTTCTATGTAGCTGAGGGCAACCCTGTATTGGCTTCCAGGTGGAGGCTGCTTGCCAACACTCCCCACAGCTGAACAGCAAGCCCTCCCTTAGGTATAGATCTGGGTGTTGCATTTCCATGTCTATCAGAGTTCACACCTTATTCCACAAAGATATGCTTCTCTATGCACATTTGGGAAACAGCTCCTAGAAAATTCCAGTGGCCATCTCTAAGAGGAACTTAGGGAGGGAGGTTAGTGAGACTAACTAGAGTCCCTGCTGCTACACTGAGACTCAGGACCACAACTGCTGTTCATTTCCTTCCTCCACTTTCATGTTAAATAATCCCACTGTCGACTACCACATATGTTGGTATTAGTGGTTTACCCACTGGTATGATTCAGATCCTCACTCTGAGAGCCTTGAGTGCCTGGTCACTCTGCCCTCCTCATAAAAGGGTGGCCATAATGGACTGTAAAAACTGCCTCTCTATAGTCACAACTGTGCAAGGGGGTACCAAGAAGCACTCAAGTGGATCACCTGGAATTCATATACATTCTTCTAATGCTACCACGTGTAAGCAGCCTTACTTCCTCCTCAGGATCAGGAACAGGTTCTCCTGCCAAGGCAGTGGCTCCTTTTGTATGAAATTGTATTTTATAATTCAATGCCATTCTTGCTTTGTCCCTGGGGAAAGAAATTATGCCCTTTCCTGGGAAAAAGGATGTCTAATCAAGCAGAGCCTAGAGTTGCAGAAGTGGAAAATATGACAGCCTCCAATGGTCATTGGGAATAATTATAAGTGTTTGACAACTCCTGATTCTACTCCTTAGTTTCCAGATAGTTTGCCTACTGGGAACACAAAATCATATAAAAATTGTTAATTTAGGCATACAAAATACACTGGGGGATGGAGTATTGCTTCTGAGCTGGTGCTTCAGCTGTGCTTTATCAGGTTGTGTTTCAACACTATTAGACTGGCAGATTCTAGATCATAAAATATGTAATATGGCCAGTAGATCTTATGATCAAGGGCCTGATACGGTTTGACTTTGTGTCCCCAGCCAAATCTCATCTCAAATCATAATCCCCACATGTCGAGGGAGGGACCTCGTATGAAGCGATTGGATCATGGTAGGGAGGATTTCACCCATGCCTTTCTCATGATAGTGAGTTCTCACAAGATCTGATGGTTTAAAAGTTGCACTTCTTCCTTTGTTCCTTGTCTCTCTTGCAATCATGTAGGACGTGCCAGCTTCCCCTTCGGCTCCTTGCACGACTGTAAGTTTCCTGAGTCCACCCCCAGCTATGCTTTCTGTATGGCCCATACAACTGTGAGTAAATTAAACCTCTTGTCTTTATAAATTACCCAGTCATGGGTATCCTTATAGCATTGTGAAAATGGACTTATACAGGCCCAATCCACACCACCTTTTCTGTAAAGAGATTGTCAGTCTGCCTCTATGTTATGTGAAATTACACACCAGGGGATCAAACATTGTATAAACCCTTGAACAATGATTGTTTGATTGCTGGTTGAGGATCTTCAGCCAGTAAAGGCAAACCCATATCCAAAATAAGTATTTGTTCCTATGTAAACAAACCACTGGCCTTTCCAGGTCAGAAGGGGCCCAGTGTAGTCAACTTGCCACCAACAAGTTGGTTGTGGTCCGTGAAGTATGAGAACATATCAAGGCTAATAATCTATTTGTTGTTGTTGTTGCTGCTGCTGCCAGGTTGAATAATCATTGGCTGCAGTAGCAATATCAGTCTTGATCAGTGGGTGTCCATGTTGTTGGGCAAATGCACAGCCTCTACCTCTGCCACCGTGGCTACATCATTCATCTGACCATAGTTCCAGCACTGGAATGGCTGATGACACTGGCTGGCTGACCTCAGCTGGTCAGGTAGGTCAATGTCTACTTTGCAGTTTAATATCTCTGCCATGGAGGATGATTTCTGTTTGGAGTTAACATATGATACAAAAAGCTTCAATTCATTCTTTATGCCCACTCTGTGTGGCCATCCACACATCTCTACCTAACAACTTATTTTTATCCGTCTTCTATTCTTTCTCCTTTTGAGTCTCTGACCATCAGCCAGACTATTTGCCACTGTCCATGAGTGCGTACATACTTTAAACTTGGGAAGCTTCTCTTTCTACATTAAAAAAAAGATGACAATGTGAACTGCCTTAATCTCTGTTCACTGGGAAGATTTTTCTTTGCCCTTGTCTGTCAAGGTCATTACTGTGTGAATCTATAATTCCATGATGATCCACTTATAAACTTGTACCTGCATACTAAGCCAATCCATGAGTAAACCAATCTTTGGCTTTTTTTCTCTTCCTTTAGCTGGTAATGTAGAATTCTCCCATGTAGTCATAGCTGCGACCTGAGGGAGTGATACTGATGTAACAATGATATTTAGGTGCCATGCAACTTACTTGTGGCCACTACTACTACTCACGCTCTATCCTGGATGCACCACTGCCATTCCACATGAGGTTTTTTTCTGGGTTTACTCAATCAGACTTGATGATGTTCACCGACTCTAATTCATGATCAGTAGTTCTGGCTCTATGGTCACTTAGCATCCTATGGGAAATCTTTCCATTTCTATCAGGGGCCAGTAACACACTAGAAGTTGTTTTTCAAAAGGAATATAATTTGCTTTTGATGGCATGGCCTAGTTCCAGACCTCCAGGAGCCTGTGTTGTGATGATTCTACTAGGGCTTGCCACAATTTCCATACTGCACCTTTTCCCACTGTTGATGTTTTCAACATGATAGTGTCTGCCAAATCTTACGGCCTAAGCAGTAAGACTGCTTGCACTGCAGCATGGAACTGTTGCAGAGCCCTTTTATCCTCTGAGTTCTGTTAAAAGCTGGCAGCCTTTTATGTCACAAAATAATTGGCTGGGAATAATATTTCAAAGTGTGAAATATGCTGCTTTTAGGACTTGAAAAGACCAACTTGTCTTTTACTTTGGAGGGAATGTCCAAGCACAGGACTAGTGGACTCCTACAATTTTAAGGGCATGGCTGGCCTTGAATCTTTGTAGAGGTTACCGCTTATCTTTCAAATTTGTGTGTCTTTCCAAGTCTTCTATGTGCTAGCCATTTCTTGCTTCTTTCTTTACTCTCAAAAAGGTCAGCTGACTTTCACACCTGGCTTTTAATTCTGTTACTTGCTCTCAGCTGTTTGTTATTGTACCACATCAATCACATTGAGATATAGCTATCCAATCCCATTATCTTATTTTTAAATGAGGGATCCTCACCCCATTCTAGAATCAGGGTGGGTTTAATCTTTTAACAGCTTTATTGAGATATCTCAATGCAAAGTCTACATTCAATATTTTTTAGTATATTCACAGTGTTGCACTGTCATCACCATGATCTAGCTTTATTGTATTTTTGTTACCCTTGAAAGAAACACATACCCATTAGTAATCACCCCTACTCTCTACTCAAAAAAACATAAATTAACTGTCTATCTCTATAAATATGCCTGTTCTGGACATAAAATATTACAATATGTGGGAGGTTTTGTGACTGGATTATTTCATTTAGCATATTTTTAAGGTTTATACATGTGGTAGTATGTTTCAATATTTCATATATTTTTATTCTTGAATAATATTCAGTTATATGGATATGGCACATTTTATTCATCCATTCATTAGTTGATGGGCATTTAGGTTGATTCTACTTTTGGTTATTAGGAATAACGTTTCTACAAACATTTCTTAGGTATATGAGTAGGAGTAAAATTATGGAATCATATGGTAACTCCATGACTAGCTTTTTGAGGAACTGTTTTCCAAAGTGACTGTACCATTTTACATTTCCACAAGCAAAATATGAAGATTTCAGTTTTTGCACATTCCTGTAAACACTATTGTATTTCTTTTTCATTGTAGACATCCTACTGAGTGTGAACTTGTATCTTACTGTGGTTTTAATTTGCATTTCCCTAATGCTAATGATGTTGAGCATATTTTCATGCGCTCCACTATCCTTTTATCTGATATTTTCTCTGTAAGTACCACACATCTAGTACATTGCACCTGCTAGGGCATTTCTAGTAAACTGCACCTGCTAGGAGGGATACCCTCCTGATTTGCCACTAGTGAAAGTTTTAACAAGTTAACAGCCACCTTGTGGCAAAAGCTCACCATGGTCCACTTACCACCACTTATTACCAGGAGTCCTCCTCATAGCCAATAGGGTGGTGAGTGACCTAGCTCTAAAACATCATTTTACTGCCTGCTTTCTCAGATCACTTCTGGTACCAACTGTTGCTGTTGGGTTTTACAGCAGCAGATGTGAGACAAAGTTTAAGTACAAAATATTTATTAGGAATCAATCTCTGTTAAAGAAGGTAGAGAAAGGAAGATCAGGTAGAGAAATAAGTCAAACTTCTTCCTGAGAATGCAGGCCTGACAGCATTCTCCAACCTGGCGGGGAGCTTTGAAGCAACAATTGCTCATCATACTGTCCTGATATGGGCCAAAAGGGTCAGGTCTTTATGCCTTCCACTGATTCAGCCACCAGATGTGGGCTGCCCTCCGAAGGATTTGACTTTGATAAAGCTAGTCTCTGCAGCTGAGGCAAAAGTGGAAGGAGCTGATGGTTAGTCTGTCTTACTTCCCTCTCAAAACCTAGGCATCAAATTTTTCCTTCCATACAATCTGGGTGTCTCATCACCATGTCTATTGAATATGTTACATTTTGATGCAATTTAGAGGGGTTCTTAATTGTTGTTATATTTTATTAAGTAGTTTGTGGTCATGTTGAAGGGTCTCCAAACATTCAACAATTAGGGTATGAGTATGAGGTGTTGATAGATAACATATGCAGGGTTAATTTTCTCTTTTCAGTTATATTCTTATTTGCATATATTTATATTTTTGCTGCTTATTTATCATTCTCTATAAACAGAAGTACAAACTAGTTTCTCTGGATGAAACATACAAAACTGTATAGCTTGAGAAATTCACCTGGCCTTGAATGAAAAAAAGAAAAGATATATTTATCTATCCATCCACCTATCCATCTTTCTTTCTTTCTTGCCTGCTGGTTTTTATTGTTTAATATTTTTCTTAAATTTAGGTATTGTTTAGAATGATTTTCTGTCATTTGATAACTCTTGTCTGTGACAGTCACTTAATTTCATGCCAAATAAGTTTATTGCAAAATGAAAGGTAAAATTTCACTCAGAGTTCCACTAGCCTTGAGGGGGAACCACAGACGTATTTCTCACATTTTTCTAACCTTTTCTATAATTTGAACTTTCGATATTAGGATATAACCCTTTCCATATTCAATGTGGCAAATGCTCTGATTTTTCACTTCTTGGGCATTCCCTCTTTGGTGCAGAATTAACTGAAATAAAATGTAATAAAATAATATGCACTTTGAAGAACCTAAGTCACCTTAAGCAAAGTTGCTACAGAGAAATATATTTACTTATAAAAGGCAAACTGAATTTTAATTTCTACCTTAAATGGCAGGTACACTTCCCATTTAGACTTAATACAAAGTAATTTTCAAGTATGCTTATGTAGAGGTGAATAACAAGAACAAATCATTTTAATATACATTTACATATTGCTTACTAGGTAATGATGTTCTCATACAATATGTATTTGAATTTTTGCAATAAGTAGACATTTCATTTGATTTGCTCTAATGGCTTTAGTATTTAATGGCTTGTATATTTGTTAAGCTAAAGAGAGTCCAGTGGCTGTCTCTTACTCTAAGTAATTTACACTGGCTGTACTTTCAATGCTTTTACTTCAATGTCTGTGCATATGTATTAGTCTGTTCTCATCCTGCTAATAAACATATACCTGAGAATGAGTAATTTATAAAGGAAAGAGGTGTAAATGACTCACAGTTCAGCATGGCTGGGGAGGCCTTGGGAAACTTACAATCATGGCAGAAGAGAAAGCAAAGAGGTCCTTCTTGACCTTTTGCAGGGAGAAGTGCTGAGCAAAAGGGATAAAGCCCCTTATAAAACCTTCAGATCTCAGGAGAACTCACTATCACGAGAAAAGCAGCATGGGAATAACCATCCCATGATTCAATTACCTCCCACCGGGTCCCTCTCACAACACATGAGGATTATGGGAACTACAATTCAAGAATAGACTTGGGTGGGGACATAGCCAAACAATATCAGCGTATTTTCTGAAAATTTGAATTTCAGTGAATTGAAATGAAGCACAAAGGAAAGTGAATTTTTAGTATCAGAAAGAATAAGTGTTTATGTAACAATTAAAGTGCACGTGGTCTCTTTCTCTCTTACACACCCACCCCCACACACACAGAACGTAGGCTTCTGTGCCACATCAGCATATCTGGAAGGACTATATAAAATTTATTGGAGTGGATAATGAAGAGACTGGAAATGGGTCAATGGGTCCATCTCACATACTGGAATAATAGGCTTATGTCTGACCCCATAAGTCTGGAACAAAATTTTGTCAATGAAAAAAAAATCCTCTGTAAGAATACAGCTGTCTATAATGTCCTAGTAATTTTGGGACATTCTTCCTTTAAAAGCCTCTTCAATCCTGGAAAACCCTGAAGAGTGGTAATTTTTTTAAGAAATTTTTTTTTTTGTAGAAATGGGGGTCTCCCTATTTTGCCCAGGCTGGTTCTGAACTCCAGGCCTCAAGTAATCCTCCCACCTCAGCCTCCCAAAGTACTGGGATTATAGGCATTAGGAATCACTCCCATTAGAAAGGTAACTTCTGTTAAGTGTAACCTTATATAATTTCCTATTCTCTATTCTACCTCTAAGTTGAGATGAAAGGTTAGAGACAGCTGAAATTGAAATAACTGCTCTCTTAAGAAGTATTTGGATAAATTGGGCCTGTGTTATATGAGATATTGACATGTTGTCAAATTATCAGTCCTACATTCTTTTCACTTGTTATCATGTCTATGAGCTTGTTCATTCTAACACTAGATGACAACCTTGGTAGGGGAAACAATTGGTTTCCTTATCTTCCTTAATAGGCTATCTATGAAACTCAGGAATATATATGTGGTTATAAAAAATACCCTGCTTTTATTTATTAAAACATGTTTTTCAACTTTATTGAGTTATAGTTGGCAATTAAAAAGTGTATATGTTTAAGGTATACAATTTGATGCTTTAGTACAAGAAACATTGTAAAATATTCCCCAAAATCAAGCTAATTAGCATATTTATCACCTCACATAGTTACCTATTTGTGTGTGTATGGTGAGAATACTTAAGATGTACTCTTTTAGAAAATTTCAAGTACTATATAAAATACAGTATTGTCAAGTGTAGTTAAATTGCTGTATTTCCTTCTTTACAAAGGCTGAATACTATTTTATTATATACATATACCAAATATCTTTATTCTTTCATATGTTGATGGACACAGTTTTTTTTTTTCATATCTTGGCTATTAAGAATAACACTGCAATGAGTATAGAAGCGCAAATATTTTTTCCAGATAATAGTTTTGTCCTTTGAATACATACCCAAAAGTGGAAAGATGAATCATATGGTGGTTCTATTTTTAATTGTTGGACTGTTTTCCATAATGGCTATACCAATTTACATTCCCTCCAACAGTGTACAAGGGTTCCCTATTCTCCACACCTTTGCTCAAGTTGTTATCTCATCTTTTTTTCATAATAGTCATCCTAAGATGTGTGATGTCATATCTCATTGTGGTTTTAATTTGCATTTTCATGATAATTAGCGAAGTAAAGCACGTTTTCATATCCTTGTTGTCTATTTCTATGTCTTTTTTTGAAATGTCTATTCAGGTCGTTTGTCTGTTTCTTAATTGTTTTGTTGTTGTTATTACCTGAGTTCCTTATATATTATACATATTAAGTTATTATCATATATGTGGTTAGCAAATATATTCTCCCATTATATAGGTTGCCTTTTCACTCTGTTGTTTCTTTGCTATACTGAAGTTTTTTAGTTTGACACAATTTCATTTGTCACTTTTGTATTTGTCACCAGTGCCATATCTGAAAAATCATTGCAAAGACAAACGTTTAAAAGATTTTTCACTATTTTTTTCTTTTAAAAGTTTTATAGTTTCAGGTCTTATATATAAGTCTTTAATCAATTTTGAGTTTATATTTTTGTGTGGTGCAAGGTAAGGGTCTAGTTTCATTCTTCTGCATGTAGATATCCAGTTTTCCCAACACCATCTATTGAAGAGACTATTTTTGTCCCTGTGGTGAATTCATGGTACCTTTGTTGAATATCAGTTGTATAGATGCATGGATGTTTTTCTGAGCTCTTTATTCTGTTCCATTGTCCTATATGTCCACGCTTATGTTAGTAACATACTGTTTTTGATTATGGTAACTTTGTAATATATTTCAAAATCAGGAAGTGTGACGTCTCTAGCTTAGTTCTTGTTATTGAATGTTGCTTTGGATATTAGGAGTCTTTTGTGATCACATGTGAATTTCAGGATCGAATTTTCTATTTTCATAAAGAATACCAATTGGATTTCATAGAGATTGCATGAAATTTGTAGACTGCATTGTGTAGTGTGGACATTTTAACAATATTAATATTAATTCTTCCAATCCTTGAACACAGGATATCTTTCCACTTATCTGTGTCTTCTTTAATTTCCTTCATCAATGTTTTATCATTTTTAGTGTATAAGTCTTTCATCTCTTTGGAGGACTCCTAAGTATTTTATTCCTTTCATTGCTATTATGAATAGGATTGCTTTCTTTTTTTTTTCTTTTTTCTATTTTTGAGACAGAGTCTCAGTGCAGTGGTATGATCTTGGCTCACTGCAACCTCTGCCCACTGGGTTCAAGTGATTCTCCTGCCTCAGCCTCCCAAGTAGCTGGAATTATAGGTGCCTGCCACTGCGTCCAGCTAATTTTTGTATTTTTAGTAGAGATGGGAGCTCACCATTTTGGCCAGGCTGGTCTTGAACTCCTGACCTTGTGATCCACCCACCTCTGCCTCCCAAAGTGCTGGGGTTACAGGCGTGAGTCACCGTGCTGTCTGTTTTCTTGATTTCTTTTTCAGATAGTTCCTGTTTGTGTATAGAAATGCGATTGGTTTTTGTATGTTGATTTGTATCCTGCAACTTTATTGACTTTATATATAATTAGTTCCAAAAGGTTTTTGGTGGGGTCTTTAGGACCTTCCACTTGTATCATCATGACATTTAAAAATAATTTTACTTATTTCTTTCTAATTCAGATGATTTTCAGTTCTTTTTCTTATCTAATTATTCTGTCTAGGAGTTCCAGTATTCTGCTGAAAAGAAGTAGCAAAAGTGAGCACCCTTGCTGTGGTGGTTAACACTGAGTGTCAACTTAATTGGATTGAAAGATACAAAGTATTGATCCTTGGTGTGCCTGTAAGGGTATTGCCACAGAACTTTAATATTTGAGTCAGTGGGCTGGGAAAGGCAAACCCACCCTTAATCTGGGTGAGCACAATCTGATTAGCTGCCAGCATGGCTAGAATATAAGTAGGCAGAAAAATCTGAAAAGAGAGACTTGCTTAGCCTCCCAGCCCCAGCCTACATCCTTTTCCCGTGCTGGATGCTTCAGGCACTCAAACATGAGACTAATAAGTGAAAGAGTAAAGCTCTCCACTGGGGAGAGTGGGCCTGAGAGAGTTGCCATTTTACAGTTGACTACAAAGGGTTTTATGAAGGACCTGGTGGGGCTGGGTGATCATTTGCATAAGACAGAAAAAACAGGTTAGGGCTGGGTGTCTTAATTTGTATAAGGTGTGAATTTCTGACTGCTCCACGTTATCCCTTCAGTGTGCATGTGGTCCCTTAGTCTGAGTTACTCCAGATTGTTCTGTTTCCCTTACTATGTATGTGTCAGGAGACGGAATTTTCTATTGCAGATATGTTTGGCTCTGTGCAACTCCTCTTACCTGTGCAACTGCAAGCATGTCTTAGGCAACCCCACCCTGACCCTCTGTAAGTTCTCTTATCTGAGCATGCCCCAAAAAAGAAAGGAATGTACTCACTGGAACCCACTGGGCCTATGTGACACTTATTGGTTACAACAGACAAAGATGTTTTATGTTGGACCTTGGTTTCTTATCTGTGCTTGCAGCTTGAGTTTTCAGGCTGCTCTTTTGTTAGAAAGAATTCTACCAAGGACCTTGCTCTAACTATCTGCCTGTTTCCTTACTTTCTCCTCTCTTACTGGGCTTTTCTATGTTGTGAGATTTTTGATTAGTGATTCCATCACTAATCAAATTCAATTCAATTTGTTATTGTTCTGTTATGACTTCCTATTTCATCTTGATTCAGTTTTAGTAGGCTATGTGTTTCAGGAATTTTTCCACTTCTTCTAGGTTAGCCAGTTGTTGGCATAGAATTATTCATAGTAGACTCTTATAATCCTTTTTATTTTTGAGACACAAATGGTAATGTCTCCTTTTGCATTTCTGATTTTATTTATTTGAGACATCTCTTTTTTTCTTAGTGTAGCTAAGGATTTATTGATTTTGATTTTATTTATCTTTTCAAAAACCAACTCTTTATTTTTTTCTATTTTTTAATATTAATTTTATTTCTTCTCTACTCTTTATTGCTTCCTTTTTTCTGCTAACTTTGGACTTAGGTTGTTTTTCTTTTCTTACTTCCTTGAGTTATAAAGCCAGATTGTTTATTTGAGATCTTTCTTCTTTTTTAAGATAGTCATTTACTGTTATAAGCTTCTTATTGCTGCTTTTGCTGAATCCCATGGGTTTTGGTACATTGTGGTTTCACTTTGTTTTTCTCAAGGTGCTTTTCAAATTCTGTTTTGATTTTCTGTTTGACCCAATGGTTGTTCAGGAGTTTGTTGTTTAGTTTCCACATATTTGTGAATGTCCACTTTTCTTACTGCTAATTGGGTAATTTAGTTTGGTCTCACCCCACCGTGGTCAGAGATGATACTTGGAATGAATTTGGTCTTCTTAAATCTGTTAAGACTTGATTTGGGACCTACATGTGATAAATCTTGGAGAACGTTCTATGTGCATTCTTGAGAAAAGCGTGTATTATTTTGCTGTTAAGTGGAAAGTCTTATATATGTCTGTTGGTTCCATTTGCTCTATAATGTTGCTCCAGTCAACTGTTTCTTTATTGATTTTCTCTCTGGATGTTCTATCCCTTATTGTAAATGGGGTATTAAACTCACCTACCATTATTTTGTTGCTGTCAATTTATTGTTAGTAATGTGTCAATATTTACTTTATAATTTTGGGTGCTCCAATGTTGGGTAAATATATATTTGTAATTGTTTTATGGCCCTGCTGAATTGACCTTTGCTTCATTATATAATGACCTTTTTTCCTTTAGAGACAGTGTTAGACTTCAAATCTATGTTGTCTAAGTATAGCCACTCTAGCATATATATATATGAAAACAGTGTCAAAGGAAAAAATTATAACAGATTTTATTTAAAAACCTAAATTTCTTTATTGCAATTCTAGAATTACATGACACCTTATTCCATAAAATAGAATAAGTGCTCCAATGGAATGAGTAGAAGTGTTTGGGTTTATAGACAGAGAGGGGCTGAAGAAAGCAGAAGCAAAGAATTAAGAGTATATTAGTCATGTCAAAGCTAATTTTCTTTTAAGACAGGGACAGGAAGACAGAACAACAGAAAAACAAATAATTAGCATCAGGTTACTTTAGGCTACTTCTTTTGTGTAAGTATTAAAACAGAAGGAACTTTATTATCATCCATATTGAAGATTAAAAATACTTTGAGTTGATTATTATACATTCTATGCATATAACAAATACATCTACCTCATTAATATGTAAACTTTTTTAAAATCAACAATAAAAAATCTGGCCTGTTTAGGACATTGGCTGTTATTTCTTTCTCCTGATTTCTGAGAAAGTCATTTAATAACTTAATTTGGGTTTGGTGACATAGAACTTTAGCATGGGTAACTGCATTTTGGTTTTTAATCTGGTCTGTTGGGGCCTAATGCAGAAAATAAGTCCAAATCAATGGGCTTCTATAATGTTTATTTAACACCCATTATAACCTAAAAGTCTTTTGGAAATGGAGATATATGTCACAGACAGGAGTAGTAAACCCCTAAAGTAATATTGTTGATTTGTGTTGGAGATAGATTTTTTTCTGTAAAACTTTTTCCTTCAAATCAAGCTTCAAAGCTTTTAGCAGATCTGTTTTACCTCTGCTCATAGCAACATTTTTTGAGAAGCATAACTAGGCCTGAAAGCATGACATGAATCAAAGTCTTACCTTTAAATAAATAATTTTTAAAACGGTATTATCTAAATTAGTAAATCATTATTTCTGAGTAGTG
Source organism: Callithrix jacchus (assembly GCF_049354715.1). Taxonomy (NCBI): domain Eukaryota; kingdom Metazoa; phylum Chordata; class Mammalia; order Primates; family Cebidae; genus Callithrix; species Callithrix jacchus. The sequence continues at coordinate 28,413,520 of NC_133524.1, forward strand.
ATACTACAAATCAGTTTTTTTCTCTAGACAGGACTATATCTTAAACTAAAACTCAGTTATAACAGCTAGAATCTGGATTTTTAATTTTACTCTCTTTCTGATATTTTTATTTGATTACAAAGTATGTAGAGCAAGTACCAGAGACATGAACTAGCTGGCACTCAGTTTCTAATTCTTTCTCTTTATCATGGCTCCCCAAGCCTTCGGAACTCAAACACACACACAAACACAGAGTTAAATTTAACCTTTGCTGTCAGAAGAGTTTGCTTTCTGAAAACCAATTCAATTCATTATCCATGTATTAAATGCCCATTATGAAAAAACCATTGTGTTAGGGATTCATAGATGATGAGGATATTGCCCTGCCCTAAGGAAATTATATCTCACTAGACTTCTATAATACATACTACCAATAGTTTGAACCATTCTCTTACCATTAGCAACTCCAAGAATGTGTTTATTCCTCTTTTATGTTAAAAATGAGATATATTTTTATCGGCTCTCAGATATCTTTCAGGCTTGTTTCTTTTGCCTGTACCTTGGATCTCTCTGCCTCTTTCTAAATGCTACAACCCAGACACCCACAAACATCAATTTGGCCTAACAGAGTGATAACTTGAATCTAAGTCCCAACAGGATGTACCTCTACTTTATAGTCATACATCCCAGATCAGGCAAGAATCCAAATTTTCAATAGTCATGGCCAATATTTTTTGTCTTGTTTTTATTCTTCATTGACTTTATTATTGTTGGGACTTACTTGGCAAGATCCATACACTTTCTTGTATAAGGGAGTGTCTAACTTCAAGTAGTTGTATTCACGAAGACTATTTAGAATACAGCTGTTTAACTCCAGTAAGATTATCCAATTTATAATAATGTAGAAAGTATGCTTAATATAGGGATAAGCCTTTCCAAAAGTATGCAAAATTAAGCATAACAGACTTAAAATATGAATGGGTATCAACATGACACAGGCATAAAAGGGATGGTGGATGAGGTTTTGGAATTGAATAAAATTCTGTTAATACTCTAGCTTCTTTTCTCACCGCCTGTATGATCTTCAGGTTGTTTCAACTCTCAGGGCCTCAATTTTACTAAATATGTTATGTATAAGAAAGTTAATAATATCCTTCTCCTAGAGTTGTTATAAGGATTAAAGTATAATGTAATATTTTTAGGTTGAATCATGAAAATTGCCAAGATTAAACTTTTGAAGCTTAAAAGCCTGACAATTTTATTACAATTAAACCTAAAATATATAAAGCCCTTATACACAGAAACCATTAAATAACTGATAGCTCTCATCTCTTTGGAAAAACAGGTATGCTCACTACCTCTCTTCCTGTTGCACCTCCTACTGCACTTCCAGAAGGTTGGTAGGAGAAAGAGAAAATCTGCTTTGTTCCACTCTCTCCCTCTAAAAGTTATGAGTTCTGTAATGCATGCTTCTGGGTGGTAGTTCGATGGTATCTTTTGGGCAGGGGCTAGGGAAGAAAGAAGTAGGAAAGTAAGTGGACAGTACTATGACCTAAAAACTTAAAAACAGGATGCGAACTAAAATGTGCTAAGAGTGAAAAAAGATGGGTATTGAGTGAGGAGAGGTTTGGGGCACATTCAGTTGTGAACATGCAACTAATCAGCAGGTTGGGAGAAGGGATATCTATCTCTTGGACATATCTATCCCTATTTCTTCCCATTTATTATTTCCATGATTGATATAATATTAATAACTGGCAACCCTCCCTCCCATGCAGTTTCTGTCTGGCTTGTGGATGTTTTGCAGTGTCCTGTAAATTATTATAGAGCATTTGTGAAGAAATCAGGGGAAGCTCTCTCCCTTTTTCCGTTTTCCATAACTCTTCCTACAACCAAAGGCAAGGGAAGCCTCTGCCGCAACCAAAAGAAAGACAGAATAAATATTCCGTAGAGGTCTGGAGCAGCCTACTCAGGGCATCTCTCCTCAGGTGGGAGCTCATATGTGTTTATAAATTTTCTCTGTTACCTTTAAATGTTGACTTAATGCACATTTACTATCTTCCCAAATAGACAGTAAGCAATTTAATATCAGGAGCCACATCCCATTTACATGTATTGTCCTCTCTCTCTTTTCAGTCTGTTACTTATTTATTTCTCATAAATTTAGAGTTCAATAATAATACACTAACTCCAAAACCAGTCAAACCTCTTTTGCTTTAAAAATATCTGGTTTCATGTTCTTTGATTATCTAATAGACAGAAAGCTTCTACTTCTGTCTTATCCATTTCAATATAAGTCATTTCCTCTTACTACAGCTCTAAGTGGAACAACTGCTTAATTTCCTACTAAGAAAATCCTCTCATATATTTGAAGATGTCTGTTAATCTCAGATAGCTTCCTTTGTTGTGGTTCAATAGCCTAGACTCCTTGATTTTTGTTGAGGGAAGTAATTTTCTATCCTTTATTCAGTTGGTCATCTCTGGATTCTTTCTGGTTTCTGTCATGTATTTTTATAGATGGAAATATTTGACCATTGCCATCTGATAAACTACTTCCCTCTGTCGAAGGTCAGCTCTCCTCAGAACTAGAACAATGCCTTTGTTTATAGTATTCGGTGTGGTGGAGTTTAACTAAGGCTTTTATAACCAGTGTTAGAGTTCTGAAGTCTTTGGTCAGAGGGCTATCATCAATAATTCAGCCATCGAGAATGGTCCTGACATTATGATTCCAAGTTCTGCAGGTAACATTTGGCCTTGAGCAACTTTTACCAAAGAGAGATGTAGTAGGATAAAAATGCCTAGATATTGAAGAGATCAAGTATACATTTCCTCCCCTTAAATCTGGGCTGGTCTTTGACAGCTCTGACCAACAGAATATGGGAGAAGTAATATTATGCCTTATTCCAGGCCTAATCTTTTAGGAAGTAGCAATTACCACCTCCTCTTGAAGTCCAGAGCTGCCATAATGAGAAATCCAACTATCCTGTTGGGAAAACACATGCAAAGACTACATAGACAGGGAGAGAGCCCTGCTGAGCCCAGCTTTTCAGTAGTCCTGTCAAGTTGGTTGGCATGTGAGTGAAGCCGTATTGAATCCCCCAAACTAGTCCACGCACCTGCTAAATAAGAGGGATTGGTCATATCAGTACCATGTAGAGCAGAAAAGTTATCTCCCCAAGCCCTGCCCAAATTCTTGACCTATGATGCTGTAAGAGATAATAAATTGTTTTGGTAAGTCACTAGTTCTGTAATGATTTTTGTCGTAATCAATAACTAGAAGGAAACACAATCCCCTTTTCTTTGACATTACCACTTTTTCTATATGCCACTCAATATTCCTTTAACCTGTAAGTGTCCTTGAGTGCTTAATTGTTTGTGGCTGTGGCTATAGCTTCTGGGGTTAATGTAGTGGGTTATCATATTGTTAATCTGATTGTTATCATACAGTCAAGCAATTCTAAGTATTTTTCCAATAATTTTTCCAAGTATTTTCCAGGCTTCTTGGCCACCATAGTTAGCTTATCCAGAGACACTGGGAAAGACCAAAATGCTAAATAGGGCAATTTCATCTCTTTATGGCAGTTTCTGCTATTTTCATTTTGAAGCCCTTTGCTTCCATGTGAGAAGTATAACCACACCATGCTACAGAGACTGTGTGGAGTTAAAATGCATTTTTTTCAATCGTCATAGGATAAATACAAGTTCTGCTGCAACCTGTTTTTTAGTAAAAAGGTAAGTCTTATGTTTCATATCTTAATGTAAAATAATGATTGCTGATTTAGTTTCCTTATAAGAATGAAACTACAGTGTTGTGATGGAGAAGGTTGTTGATCATGTGCAGGAGGGAAACGGGCAGAACTGGAGTACAGCTCAGTATTTCTTACTCCATTCATATGAGTCTATGAATACTGATTCATAATTCTCAGGAGTCCTGTGACATGTAATTGGTAGTAACTCTCCTCTTCTTTCTCCATGGCTTGTCTACTTACAGCTTCCACTTTTGTTACATTTTCTGAAAAATTTTGTAAGCCTCAAAGCATGATATGAATAAGCAGGTTGCATATTGTGTCATTTCTATCAACAAAAAAGACTAAGTTCTCCTAGAATGACCTTTCTCCATTGGGATCATCAGAAGTTGGGTCTTATTTCCTATTGGTTTACTTGCCTAAGATGAGGAAATCAAAAGATTTAAAACTTAAAAAAAAGTGTTTCAGAGTACATCAATATAGCTGCCAACACACTTTCAGTATTAGAAGTCACCACTGCAAGATTATTTTCACTTTAATTATCCCAAGCATGGTTGATATCTGTACTCTTTGTCCATTTCTTAAGGTGTTAAAATACAAGAACAGGTATTTAACAAATCTCTCTCTCTCTCTCTCTCTCTCTCTCTCTCTCTCTCTCTCTCACACACACACACACACACACACACACACATGAGAGAGACTCACACAAACACCAACAGGTAGAGTGACAGGGGACAGTTACTGTGAATTTCTCGGCATTTTAATCCACTCTCTTAAGCTGGTATCTGGCTACTCAGAGAGTATTTCTGGTAGAGTAAGAGCAACAATGCCCTAGCTGAGGAATACATTTGAACATTTGAAGCCAATCTTTAGGCCCTGGATAAATAAATATATGGCTAGGATTATGGAAATGTGTGTTCAGCGTCTGCAGACCTAGTAACCAGAAAGTCATCAAGAGCAGTTCAGTTAAGTCATTGGTGAGGGAAGATAGAGGATGTTTGAAGATGAAGCAATTTTTGGGCTTTCTTAAACGAGGGGAATAGATTTTCACCAACCCTTGAAATTGTAAAATGCAACATGTAGGAGATTTATTGGGGTGAGGGGAAACACATTTGGAAAGGACCCTAATCACTACATTTCAGGAATCAGCAAGGGCTAAGATATTCTTAGCCTGGGAGGGCTATTTGAAGCTGGGATCACCTAAGGGCATGTATGCTAAACGTTGTGTTACTTTATTATTGGAAACTATGCACTTCTCTCTCTCTCATATCTGTGGTCTCACTATATTGTCCAGGCTGGTCTCAAATTACCGAGTTTAAGTAATCTTCCTGACTCGGTCTCCTGAGTAGCTGAGACTACAGGTGCATGCCAGTATGCTAGGCAAATTTTAAAAACTTTTATACTTATGACAGGGTTTCCCTGTGTTGCCCAGGCTGGTTTTGAACTCTTAGCCTCAAGTCATCCTTTTGTCTCAGCCTCCTGAGTAGCTGGAATTACATACATGAGCCACCATGCCTGGCTTTGGTGGGCTTCCTGAAGAGCCAATAGGTTGGTATAAAGAACCTTTAATACCAAGTTCAAGAAAGACTATGAGGTAGATTTTGAAAAATTTACTCATGATCATGTTACATATCAACAATGCAGGAAGAATAAATATGGGCATGTGGCAGCAGCAGAATCTCCATGAATCTAAAGCTCCAACTTTAAGGTCCCAAACTTGCCTGACTTTTCCAAGGCCCGTGAGAGCTTATAGCAATGTGTTCACCTGAGCATGTGATTTATGCAATTTGCAAATTAACATGATTTTATGCAGTTCACGGTTTCTTTCCAGTTACATGACTTCTGTTACATTTCTCTTCTGTCAGGTGCCACTGGTATGGCCAAAGAAACTTTTGAGAAATGGCTAAGGTGAAGGTGAATTGGGAAACCTTTACTTTGGGTTTATTGTGATACATGTATGTGGGTTTTAGTCATGTCCAAAGGAAAGTTATTTCTAGCCATCCTATGTAGCAATGGCTTCCAAGAAAACTTCTATAGTCCACAGTTCGGACTGATTCAGTGTTGTGATAAGCATATGCAGGACCAGAGGTCTTACTGATATGGGAAAGGTTCCCTTGTCCCCCTCGCAGGTGTGCGACAAGGATCTGGCTTGCTTTTTCAGTGCTCTGCTGCTCAAATCTCTAGGGGAGCATACAGATGGGCAGGCTGTGAGGCTCTGACCCCATGGCAATGTCTAAGGGTGAATGTTTACAGCTCCTGAAGCCCCGGTGGGTGGGTGTTACAGGGTGCTCTTTTAGTTTGCCTATAGGTGGCTTGTGTTAACCAGCTCAATTAAACTCTTTACCTTGTCGCAAGGACACAGGGCTTTCTGTATCCCAGGTTCTTGTCTTAGTGTGCCAGAAGAATTGGATAACATTTGGGCTTGGAGAAAGAGTTCAAAGTTTTATTGAGTAGAATTAGCTCACAGGCGATGGGGGTGCCAGAAGAGAGATGGTTTTCCCCTGGAGTTGGGCCACTTGGTGGCCCTGGCTCTCCTCTGACTGCTCAGGCCAAGCCAAACTCCATCTCGTCCCTCTGGTTTATGGCCTGTTGACATGCTGGCCTCTGTCATTGTGCTCTTTCACTGACATGCTCCCTTAATGTCCTCTCATTGTCCAGCTACTTGTGTCTTCTTCTGCTGATGTGCTTCTCTCCATGTCTGGCCACCTGTGTGTCCGCTAGGGTGTCGGGTTTTTACAGGCCCAGGATGTGAGCGTGGCAGGCCAGGATGGTCTTGGAAAATGCAACATTTGGGTTTGCAAAGAGGAGTGCCTGTCCTCATCTAGGTCTGTGGGGGTGGGGTGAAGCCCTATCCAGGGACTTTGCGCTCTTCTACCCAGCACTTCCCTGTCCTCACTCCCATATCATTTAAAGGGACCACGCTTTTCCTTTCCCAGCACTCCCATATCATTACTGTGATATACATGTGCTCTAAGGAACTTACAATTGAAGGCTTGTGGATATGGGAAGAGAAGAAAAATTTGAAATGTACAAAGCCAGGAGCTAGTCTTTGGGAAGATCTTCTACTCATCAGTCATAACACATTGTAATGGGAGGATTTGGTTTCCAACGAAGCTTGCCAAAGCAGAAATTCCAGTCAGAAATGTATTTGAAAACATAATATATGTCAATAAACACAAAAGTGTTCTATTAGCAATGCAACTAATACATCTTCATTCATAAGTCAAAGTATGTGTAGTAATTTGATTATCCATTAATTTAGTTCAATACAATGTAGCTGCAATTTTAAAATGCATTTGAATTGTTCATCTGTGGCTTTTTCTTTCAAAATTATATAATGTATTCAACTTGTCTAATGGACAAGTTGCTACTAGTAATTCCAAGTACCAATAGTACAAGGTACAGATAAATTGAATATGCAGCATTAAAGGCACAGTTCAACTTGAGTCTTACCAGCTATGTGAACTTAGGCAAGTCATGGAACCATTTAGACCTATTTTCCCTTACCTCTAGATTGGAAATAGCATTTGTTTTACTCATACATCAGGCTGTATTAAGAGAAATGTGGTACAATATTTATTGGAAGTATTTCTGCACTGAAAAGTGCTGTGCAGTATTCATACTAAGTTCTTAGTGATGATGGTTTAAAAAGGAAAGCATTATCTCATTCTATTTAACCCCTGGATTATCCTACACATCTGGAAAACCTGGCTATATTTTGTCTCAGCACAAATAATTACTATAAGTTTATTTTTCAATACAAAATTCTCAAATTTACCTAAAATAAGCCAGTGCAAAAACATAGAAAGAAAAACTTTAAAAAACCGTATTGTATTGATAGTGAGTTGTAAAAAATAATTTCTGGGGAAATAGTACTTAGGTTGTCTTCCTCGTCATATTAAAAATGCATTAAGCTTATTTATAATGGCTTTATAAAAACAAATAAACTGTCCATTATGAGGAAAAAGTGATTTTTCTACGTAACATTGAACTTAAACCATTATATCTCAACTATTTGAATATTATGTGAGAGTTCTGTGAAAAGTGAAAAATGGCATTCTGACATATAAGTATATTAACAGAGAACACTGGCTGCTAGAAGGCTCTCACCCAGTGGAAATTTCTTAACGCATTTATCATGATTCCCATTTAGAAACTGCTTTAGTGTTGATCAGACTTAGGGATGTTGGTTCATGCTATGTAACTCCCAGGATGTTTCACAGTAAACCTGAATACTGTTCTATTAATTTGCAATGAGAAACACAGATGTCAAGCTGACTGGAGAGTCAGGTCAGCCAGACCAGCACATATTCCCCCTGTGGAAAAACACCAAAGGAAGTCAACAATTAGAAAAGCCTGGTGAGGGAGTTAGTTAGATGACTCAAATATGACGGTACAAAGCAGCTATGTCTCTTTGTATAACCAGCCCGTAGCAAGGTCAGAGTGACCTTCTGTAAGTCTTTGCTAAATCAAAGAAAAATTCACTGAGTTGTGCCTGACAGAGGGATGTAATAGAAGAATGCATTTGGTCTGCATTCTTCCTTCCCCTGGAAAATGTGGAGACAAAGTGCTAACTTGCAAATGTTATGATTGCTATATAACATAAAACAGTAAAAAAATTAAAAGCAGGATTTATATGTAAATATTAAAGATACCCAACAGGAATTAAGGAAGATAACTAATAATTTCATAAATTGGAGAAAGGGCATTCAAATAAGGAGAGAGGAAATCAAACTGTCTCTGTTTTTAGATGACATGATCCTAATCTAGAAAACCCTATTGTGTCAGCCCAAAAGCTTTAAACTGACAAGCCACTTCAACAAAATCTCAGGATACAAAATCAATGTGCAAAAGTTGTAAGCATTCCTATACATTGACAATAGACAAGCCAAGAGCCAAATCATGAATGAACTCCTCTTCACAATTGCTACAAAAATAATAAAATACCTAGGAATACAGCTAAAAAGGAAAGGAAAGGACCTCTTCAAGGAGAACTGCAAACCACTGCTCAAGGAAATCAGAGAGGACTCAAATAAATGGAAAAACATTTCATGCTCATGGATAGGAAGAATCAACATCATGAAAATGTCCATACTTCCCAAAGTAATTTATAGATTCAATGCTATTGTCATAAAACAACCATTGACATTCAGAATGGCCATTAAGAAGTAAAAAAACTCCCACCAGCAGTGTAAAAATGTTCCTATTTCCTCTCCAGCATCTGTTGTCTCCTGAGTTTTTAGTGATTGCCATTCTAACTGGCATGAGGTAGTATCTCAATGTGGTTTTGATTTGCATTTCTCTAATGACCATTGATGATGAGCTTTTCTTCATATGCTTGTTGGATACATAAATTTTTTTTTTAAGTGTCTGTTCATATCCTTTGCCCACTTTTTAATGGGATTTTTGGTTTTTTTCGTGTAAATTGTAGATGACAGTGTGTTGATTTCTCAAGGATCTAGAAATAGAAATACCATTTGACCCAGCAATCCCATTACTGGGTATATACCCAAAGGATTATAGATAATTCTATTATAAATACACATGCACATGTATGTTTATTGTGGCAGTGTTTACAATACCAAAGACTTGGAATCAACCCAAATACCCATCAATGATAGACTGGATAAAGAAAATGTGACACATATGCACCATGGAATACTATGCAGCCATAAAAAAGGATGAGTTCATGTCCTTTGCAGGGACATAGATGAAACTGGACACCATCATTCTCAGCAAACTGACACAAGAACAGAAAACCAAACACCACATATTCTCTAAGTGGGCATTGAACAATGAGAACACAGGGATACAAGGAAGGGAACATCACACACCCAGGCCTGGGGGGTGGGGGGCTAGGGGAGAAATAACAGGAGGTGGGGGCATTGGGGAGGGATAGCATTAGGAGAAATACCTAATGTAGATGACAGGGCGATGGATGCAGCAAACCACCACCATGACACGTGTATACCTATGTAACAAACCTGCACGATCTGCACATGTATCCCAGAACTTAAAGTATTTAAAAAAAAGTAAAAAAATAGCAGATGCTGGTGAGGCTATGGAGAAATAGGAACACTTTTACACTATATGTAGGAATGTAAGTTAGTTCAACTATTGTGGAAGACAGTGGCAATTCCTCAAAGACCTAGAACCAGAAATATATTTTGACACAGCAATCCCATTACTGGGTATAATACCCAAAAGAATATGAATCATTCTATTATAAAGATATATGTACATGTATGTTTATTGCAGCACTATTCCCAAAAGCAGACATGAAATCAATTCATATGCCCATCAATAATAGACTGAATAAAGAAAATGTGCTACATATACAAAATGGAATACTATGCAGCCATAAAAAGGAACAAGAAGATCATGTCCTTTGTAGAGACGTGGATGGAGCTGGAAGCCATTATCCTCAGCAAATGAACACAGGAACAGAAAACCAAGCACTGCATGTTCTCACTTATAAGTGGTAGCTAAACAATGAGAACACATGGACACAGGGAGGGAAACAACACACACTGAGGCCTTTTGGGTGTACAGTGGGAGGGAGAACATCAGGATAAATAGCTAATGCATTTGGGGCTTCATACTTAGGTGATGTGTTGATAGGTGTAGCAAACCACTATGGCACATGTTTACATGTGTAACAAACCTTCATGTCCTGCACATGTACCCCAGAACTTAAAATTAAATTTCAAAAAATTAAAATTAAAACTTAAATAAAATAATAGAAACTGCTATTTGCCTATTTGGATGTATTGTCAGAGATGTATCTGTGAGGCTAGATATTATTCATATACATCAGCTAAAGCTATATATTGCACCAGCTCAAATGCAGAAGCAAATGTGAAGTTCCAGCTGTTTTCTACAAAGCCAGATGTAGAGATTTTTAAAAATATAAAGCAGTGCCCTCTTCTCACTAATTTTTCTTTTAATAATATAGTTATTATTTTAACAATTATATAATTACTATATTATTAAATAATATAGTTAATATTTCTCATAAAATACTTTATACATATATTAAATGGGTTTATAAGTATCATTTTAAGTAAATTGATACTTAATTTTTTTTAATTGCTCAATTTTAATTGCTAATATGCTAACTATAGATTGTTATAATCCACATTAATAAAAGCTTTTTTGGGTCTTCAATAATTTTGACTAGCATACAGGGGTCGTGAGAACAAAGAGTTTGCTAACGACTAATCTAGGACTCAAGTGAGATGTATTAATTATGGGTTGTTAAATTTAAATGTCCTTTCCTTACAAGGCCCTTGTCACAGCAGGGCTAAGCCGTGTCAAGTGAAAGGAGCAAGAGGGGGTTGGTTAATCAGGACTATCTGTGCTCTGGTTTCAATGGGGAAAAAGGCAATGAGATGGGTATGTTTTTTGACTCATTTGGATTTGAGAGCAGTAAGGAAGATGAGATTTAAACACAGAGAGGAGTAAAGCTATTTCCCCCTTCTGCTCCTTTTGTCCCAGAGTCCCCAGAAACGGGAAGAATCTTATAGAAGTAATGGAATTTTTTAAGAGACATTCAAACATAATTCTGTGCTGAACACTGAAAAAGACAAACAAAAAAAGTGCCATATAAAGTCTGTCAATCCCTAGAGGCCAGACTATCCCATTCCCTGAAGGACTGCCAGGGTACATAATCAGATACATTAGCAATGGCTTCAACATGTTCTTCTAGAACATCATGTCTTAGAATTAAGGGCTTAATACATAATTGATGAACACTTCAGTTCTGAAGTGAAAAGGTGGCTCCAGTGGAAATTTAAAAGGAAATATAAATGTTAGAATAAATATTAAAAAGAAATGTTAGAGTTTTACTTATAGAACCCTTTAATGCTGTTAAAAATACTGTTTCTCTACCTAACACTCTTTCATTTTCCATACCAGTGCTATCCAGTATAAATATAATACAAGCATAAATAAAATGTGAACCATGGAAATAATTTTAAATTTACTAGTAGTCTCATGTTAAAAAGTAAAATCATTCATGAAATTAATTTTTTATTAACCCAATATATCCAGAATATTATTGTTCCAATGTGTAATCAATATAAAAATTCATAAAATATTTTACCTTCTTTTTTTCACACTAAGTCTTCAAATATGGCATATATTTTATACTTACAACATGACTCAGTGACTTGCCACTTTTCAAATGTTCCGTAACCTTATATGGCTTATGGCAAACATATTGGGCAGCTCAGTTCTATACAGCCACAATTTCAGACGTCCATCAGCAGCATTAACTTGGGGACCTAAAAGTACTCTTCATGTTTTTTATTGTTTTCATTTTCTTGCTTCTCAAAGTGCTAACAAAATACATAGATGTCAAATTCTCAGTTTTACTTTCCTCTCTGCTGGGTGTATTAGGTTGGCACTAGCAATGGTTTTTGGATCTTAATTTCTGTTTCTTTGTGTTATGTAAACACAAGTATTAAAGTTACTTTTTCTAATATACCTTTACTTAGGAGTAAAATATCACTGCTTCCTCTATTAGTTGATTCTGGGTACTTTTGTTTGTTTGTTTGAGGCCCCCGTGATAAAATGGTACTGCCTTTCTCCAAAGTAAAAGCTGCTGTTCCATCTGCTCTATGAGTTTCCTTGTTCTAAGAGAACTAGCAGCTTTAATACATTTTTGCTTTCTTTTGAAACAGGGTCTCGCTGTCTCCAGGCTGGAGTGCGGTGGTGTGATCTTGGCTCACTGCAGCCCCCACCTCCCAGGTTCAAGTGATTCTCCTACCTCAGCCTCTGGAGTAGCTAGGACTACAGGCACCTGCCACCATGCCCAGCTAATTTCTGTATTTTTTGCCAGAGATGGGGTTTCACCACGTTGGCCAGGCTGGTCTCCTGATCTCAAGTGATCCGTCTGCCTCGGCCTCCCAAAGTACTGGGATTACAGGTATGAGCCCCTGTGCCCGGCTGGATTTAATACACTTTTAAATTTAATATTTGACTTAGATTTTCTGTTCTGAAATAAATTATTAGGAAACGTGGGTTTATTTTGAGTACTGGTCTAATTTTGAAAGATGTAGTTGTTCATTGGAAGTAGAACTCTAGGATTTAGGTAACTATCTTTCATTATTTTGTTTATTCATTTATTCCAAAATTGTTTATTGAGGTCACTATGTTTCAGGCAGTGACTGTCTCTGCTACCTTTCCTACCATGAAGAATCAAATAATATTTTTGAATTGTTAATTCTTATCTAATTTCATACTTACAGAAGACTTGGAAAAAATAGTACAGTTCCCAAATATCTCTCATCTAGCTTTTCCTAAAGTTAACATTTTACATAATAATGACCAAAATCAGTATATTAATATTGGTACAATACTATTCACTGAACTACACATAGTATTCAAATTTCACCAGGTTTTTCACTAATGGTCCCATTTCTTTTTCAGGATCCAATGTACTATCCCATATTTTATTTAGTTGTTGTGTCCCCTTAGTCTCCTCCAATATCTGGCAGTTCTTTAGTCTTTTCTTGTTTTTTATAATCTTGATACTATTGATACGTAGCGGTTAGTTCTTTTATAGCTGGCCCTCAATTTGGGGTTTTCTGCTGATTTGAATGAAGTTATGCACTTTTAGCAAGAATACCACAAACATGATATTGTGCCTCAGAAGTGCATCACGTCAATGGGGCTCATTTTATCAACATTTCTTATGAATACTCCTCATGAATATTTCCGCCTGAGTTTTGAATCCCATTATTTTTTACCCTTTCACAGAGTCAGGGATATTCTTCTCTCTTTGATGTGCCTCTCACACTCAATAACTTCAGTCTCTATCGTTTGATTCCTCCAAGTATCCAAATGTGGTCAATAATCCCATATTTAAAAGAATTACATAATTGTGATCATGGTAAACATAACCATGATTATCTCGTTAAGGTAGTTTTTTGCCAGGTTTCTCCACTGTAAAGTTAAGATCTCTCTGTAATTAATAACTATTTTTGTGGAGACATTTTGAATCCATGCAAATTATGATTCTTATCAAACTTTCACTTACGATTTTTAGTATTCATTATTGGATCTTGTCTGTACCAATTACTACTGTGGTGTGTACTTAAAAGTGAATATTCTATTACTCTTTTTCTTTCTATGCCTTCTTCCCTATTTATTTATTTACCTGATGATTTATTTATATCTAGATAGACTTCTGGATATTCATTTTCTCCTATAGGTGAAAATCCAGTGCTACCATTTTTAAGGTTGGCTACTATGTTCTTTCAACAATCCCCCGTTCGGTCCCTTTTGTTCACTTTCTTACTTCATAATGTCACAAGATTTGCAAGACTCATCTTTTACTTTTCCTATTTCAGCCCTAGAATCACTTGCTTTCCCAAGGATACCTAGTTCCTTTTGTTGTGTGATGGTGTTTAGAAACCAAGATCTGGACAATTTTAAGCTGTTGTTCCTTTACCTTCTTTTTGGGCCCTGTCAGTGGGAAAAGGTAGGAAATCAAGTCTTTTTTTTCAAATTGTGTGCCCAGTCCTCTAAATCTGGGGTCCCTAACTCCTGGGCGATGAACCAGTACCCTTCCATGGTCTGTTTGGAACCAGGCTGCACCTGCACAGCAGAAGGTGAGGAGCAGGCGAGCAAGTATTACTGCCTGAGCTCCACCTCCTGTTAGATTAGCATTAGATTCTCACCGGAGTGCAAACCATATTGTGAACTATGCGTATGAGGGATCTAAGTTGCACACTCCCTTTTAGAGTCTAATGACCTCCCAACTGCCTCACCCCACCTTGCCCAGGTCCATGGAAAAAATGTCTTCCATGAAACTGGTCTCTGGTGCAAAAACGGTTGGGGCAGCTGCTCTAAACAATGTCTGGCTCTTTAATTTGTGTACATATTAAAATTCTTTCCATGTAGCCAATTACATTTTAAAATATTTTGTCCCTCTGTGTTTGGTATGGATCTGTAAAGACCCCAAACCTCTAGGAACACAGTGATCTACATTCTTTGTGCTTGCACTCTAGCAGCTGAATATCCTTGAAAAAGTATCCAATGTAGTAAGCTGGCTTCACTACAAATTTATGATTTCAAACTTTAAATTGCTTGGTAATCTTACTACATTTTTTTCTGAATAACTCATTCTTCAGGTGTTCACAGCAACCATTTACAATCATAGCTTTCTCATCTTCTGCCTTGTTATCGGCAAAAGATACTATTTACTACTTCATGAAGACAATAGAACCTTTGAGTAGCGTATATTTCATCTTCCTTTCACCAAACAGAAAACCAAGTCTGTTTACACACACACACACACACACATACACACACACACCCTTTACTCCTCCTAAATTGAATACTTCTTCCTGACTATTGAATTACATTATTTTGCACCTTTCACAGAGTCAGGGATATTCTGCTCTCTTTGATGTGCCTCTGACATTCAACAACTTCAATCTCTACATACCGTTTGATTCCTCCAAATAGTATTCAAATATGCTTAATAATCCCATATTTTAAGAAAATCCCACTATCTCATATGCCTCTGCAATTCCTACTCGAAATCACTTTTAATACTAAAGTTTTGAAATACGTTGTTTGGACTGCACTAGTAATCTTTATAATTTTGAGTTTTATATAAACAGTAAATGTTCAAAAAGAAAACTCAGATACCAACTTCATTTAAAAAATTATTCTATGTATGAAAGTTAAATACACAGGCACTCACATATGCACAGACACACACATGCCCAATATGCTATTGTCATTTCATAAAAATAAGAACACAAGGATAGTATCATTCTATAAATGGAATCACTTTAGCTCAGTGGTTCTTAATGAGGAATGATTTGGGCCCTCAAGGAGCATTTGGCAGTATCTGAAGACATTTTTGCTTGTCACAGTGAGCAGAAGGTGCTACTAATATCTAATGGATAGAGGTCAAGGATAGTGATAAACACATATTACAATGCACAAGACAGCCTCCTATCGTAAATAATTATCCAATGTAAAATGGTGATAGTGTTGAAATTGAGAAACCTGGTGAGCTTTATGAAAAACAATATTGTTTTTACTTTTTTCAATTATTTGAGGTGAACTAAAAAATACATTGATGAGTGTTTGGAAACACTGGTTTCCTTTTATTGTCTCCTCTTCCTCATGCCTCCTTCATGCCAAATCTAGCTCTTACTATTTCCCCTTCTATGAAACTGCTCTCATACTAGCCCCCTATAATCTTAATTTCACTGAGCTTTACGGCTTTATTTTAGTCCTAATCTTACTTGTAGTCTCAGTCTTAATATTGTTCACATCACTCTTGTGAAATCATTTTTTTTTTTTTTTTGAGAGAGAGTTTTGCTTTTGTCGCCGAGGCTGGAGTGCAATGGTGCAATCTCAGCTCACTACAACCTCTGCCTCCCAGGTTCAAGAGATTTTCCTGCCTCGGCCTCCCAAAATGCTGGGATTACAGGTGTGAGCCACCACGCCCAGTGTGAAATCACTTTTGTTTCTTGGAATCCAAGACAGTTCACTTCTTAAGTGTCTGCTACACCACTGCATGTACATCCTTATCTTCTGTGGGCTCCCCATTCTTACTCTCTGTTGATTCTGTATTGGCAGTGTTTCCCAGATTGGCCTAGATTCCTTTTTCTTCTTACTCATACTCCATCAGTATCTACATTCACTCTTATGGTTTCCACCACCATCTAAATTTTGATACCTCAAAAGTCAAAATTGCAAGTGCAGAACTCTTTCCTGGGCCTCAAGCCCTGTCATTTTTTACCTCTATAGAAGGAATGTTTCTGTTCAAGTATTTCAGAAGCACCTGAAACTCAACATGAAAAATACTCAAGTTCCTCCTTTTTCAACTGCCAAATCTAGTAAATCCAATTTTTTTGCCAGTTACATAGCTACCAAATCCCCAATTACCAGTAATCTGGTCCAGGATCTAATTATAACTCTCACCTGTATTTATCACTGTTTAAATGGTCCTTGTGGTTCTTACCTTCTCACTTCCCATCTTCACCTCTTTAATGACTTCACAGTAAGAAAGCCCTTTATTGGCCTCCTGTTACCTTTAAGATATATTTTATATCTCTTCATATGACATGAAAGGCCTCTTACGATTTTATGCTTGGTTATTATTTAGTCTAATTTTCTATCAGTGCTCATCCACTGACATACACCATCAGGATATCTGGTTGCTCAAATAAACCACATTTTCTCTTCTCCACAGGCCTTTACATGTGCTGTCCATCAGCCTGGAACACTCGAATCAGCTCCAAACTCCACTGCTAACAGTGTCTACCCTCCTTTTATCTTATATCACCTCCCCGCCCCCGTGTACTGACAAGGTTGTAGAACAAATGACACCGTTATATATTGCTGGAAAGAGTGTAATTTGGGACAAACGCGTTTAGATGTGTTAGGCAGTATCTACTGAAGTTGAACATATGTATACTTCAACTTGGTATACATATGTTCGGTTTTATAAAAACTCAACATCAATATTTACATCTATGCACCAAAAGGTAGTAATGAGATTGTTCATATTATTAGGTTGTTGCAAACGTGGTCGCGGGTTTTCCCATACTTCTAATGCAAAAACTGCAATTACTTTTGTACCAACCTAATAGTATGGTTTATTCACTCCTCTAATATCTACTGGACAGCAGTTCCTCTGGGATAGCTTTTTTGACATGCCACCCCATTGTCACATCCTGGCTCACTTTATTATCTCTGCTGTATCCTTTCATAATTAGTGTGTTTTACTGAAATTGCTTGTTAAATTGTATATCTGTTTATACTGTCTATTCTTTGAAGGGGAGGAGTATATTAGTATTATTTGTGGTTTTATTCGCTCTTTCTACCTTTGCTCTTGGTGCTAAAAAGGAGGGTTGAGAAAAATATCAAGTTTTAGATGGCTTAAATTCCTGGTTTTAGCAACCAGGAATAGAATATATTTCTGCACATCACAGGGAATTTGTTTTTAGACAATTTAACCTTAACATGATGATGGCCTGTCCTGGTTTAATTTCTCTTTCCCAGACATGACATTCAAACTTGCCATTAAATATTCCTTGAGGTTTTGGAAATATTTGATATCCCACATTCTTAATGTCCTGTGTTTCAAGTTTTTTTAAAATTTTCAACTTTATCTTTTCCGAAACATAATTAAATCACATAAATAAAAACATGTATTTATCACCACACCATAAAACCCTGAATTAAGCCTTTAAAATGTCTTACCAACAGAAAACAAAACACGTTTTGAAAATGATGTTATTTACATATCTATGAAGGATTTTTAATAATAACCTGTTCACATGCTTTCCTTACATTAAAATACATAGTTACATTTAAAGAAACATGTAGTAAATGCTTGCAAAATCCTTAGAAAACAATCAATAAAAGAACTATACAAGAAGTTCCTTTTTACTATGTTTATTGATTTTATTTTAGAGAGAATATAAGAGGTGACATGCAAGATACTGTGGGTTGTAATATAGCAACAATAAAGATAAAATCATAAAAGAGAATGTTTGGTTTGGCTTTTGAAGAAAGAATTAGGATGCCCCTGGGGTGCTTTCCAACACACTCTCCATCTTAAATATTTTGCATCTCTTTTAGTATTTTTCTCTTTTATACTTTCAATTCAGTTCATTTATACATTATGGAATATACATTGAAATGTTACAGTTAAAATGTAGACATAAAGGAGCATGCAAGTGACTTAGAATGTCTTTATTTTATTAGGATTCACAATATTGTTGGAAAACTAACACTCAGGGATCAAAAATTGAATTAATATATGAAGGAATATATAACAAGAGGCTAATTAATGGGTTGACAAACTGACTTCCCCAAATGGACTTCGGTATATGTACTGCTTTTTTATTGTGGTCAAAATCACAGATTAAAGGAAGAAGTAGTTTGAAATTCCTACCCACAAAACATGGTACTAAGGGCAGTGGATAAATCCTCAAAATATGGGGTCTACCCCTCTCTCAGCATTCACCCAGCATGACCTCAAGGCCCTCAATCATATAACTAATCAGCAGAGCATTATGTGCTCTGGGGGAATTTGGGAAACTCAAACTATTCTCTTACTGAAGTGACTTCAGTACTTCCATTTCTTAAAAAAATACATAATTTCAAAGTTTATTTTAGATTCAGGGGGTATATGTGCAGGTTTGTTACATGGGTATATTGCATGATGCTGAGGTCTGAAATACAAATGATCCTGTCACCCAGGTAGTTAACATAGTCCTCAATAATTAGTTTTTCAACCCTTGCTCCCTCCCTCCTCACCTTCTAGTAGTCCCCAGTATCTATTTTTGCCATCTTTATGTCCACTAGTACTCAATATTTAGCTCCCAATTATAAGTGAGAAGATATGGTATTTAGTTTTCTACTCCTGATTTAATTCACTTAGGATAATGGCCTCCAGCTGCATCCATGTTTCTGCAAAGGACATGAGTTCTATCTTTTTTATGGCTGCATAGTATTCCATGGTGTATATGTACTACTTTATTAAATCTACTGCTGATGGACATGTAGGTTCATTCCATGTCTTTGTTGCTGTGAATAGTGATGCAATGAACGTAGGGTGAAGGGAGAACAATTTATTTTCTTTTGGATATATACCCAGGAATGAGATTGCTTGGTTGAATGGTAGTTCTGTTTTAAGCTCTTTGAGGAATTTCCAAACTGTTTTCCACAGTGGCTGAACTAATTTACATTCCCATCAACAATGTATAAATCTTCCCTTTTCTCTGGAGCCTCAGCAGCATATGTTGTTTTTTGACTTTTTAATAGTAGCCATTTTGACTGGTGTGAGGCCAGTAGAAAAAGGAATTATGAGAAGTACTATTTTAAACTACCTGAAAGAGCAACTTACACACCAATGCATATAAATTATGATTTATGGAAGCAAGTAGAGATGGGTAAGAGGAGTTATTGAATTCATCCCTCCCCACCAACAAGCTTCTAAGAAAATATAACCTGTTATTCCCATTTACACACACTGAGAATGAGTTTATTGAAAAAACGTATAGAAATGGCATAAGTAATATAAAACACATCACATATTTTATCTGTATTTTGAGTATCAAAATTGAGATTCCTAGAAAACTCTTATGTTTTAAAGTATATACCCAGATAACTTGTAATCGTTGGAAATACAATGACTAATCCCCACATTTTGGAAATAAGAGAAATGACCTCAATCAGGACAAGTTCTTAGTGTCACTCATTTAGTGGTAGATCGAGGATTAGAGAATGCAATTCTCAGACCAAAGATTATGGTTGGTTCCTTTACTATGACTTGAATACACTAAAGAACTTTTCATTTATCAGCTGGAGAACTTATAATGTTATAGACTGGTCATGGGCTTAAGAAAAAGTTTACAGAGAGGTTGTATATCATATTAGAAAGCTGTTTATTGGGCCATGAATGGGCTATCCACAAAGGAACTATGTTTTGTGGATATGGAAACTCTTAATTTTGAAGAGTTGGGAAGAAAAGGAGTAAATAAGGCAAATGCTTTGCAAGAAACAACTTGGAGAATAAGTGTAACAAGCACTTACCATGCAGGCACAGCCTTGGATATAGTGAAATGAATATTATTTGCCACATACCGTATTTAATCAGTTTCATAGCTTTGTAGTTATAACATCTTATATATTTTTTTGGAAATTTTATATCCTGTGGGGAAACATGAAAGATTAATTTACTAAACAGAAAGAAGACATTATCATGTTACTATGTCTAGAAACATTTTATTTGAATTTTATCTCCCCATGATTTGCTCATAATAAAGGAATAGAATGAAGAAGATTGATTTTTCAAGTTTTCCAAAAAACTAAACTTGGCTTTAAGTAATGTTAGATTTGAGAGAAATGCAAGTATTTTAATAAAAATGTCATAAAATAAAAGAATAAACCATGTGTGTAAATTCAAAACTTTGATTCTCACTCATTTCCCCCTTTCAATTTAATTGAACCTGAGGAGCATGTAAGGGATAAACTAAGCAAAGTTGCTTCTGAACTGATGAAATTACCATGTCTACCATTACTAATATTTCTTTAATATTTATATTCTACCTTTTCACTTTCCAAACTGAATCACTGTAAAAATAGGTGTGAATTGTATGGACATGAGCAGTGCTTTTCTTGAAAGTAATTATCACGTAAAGAAATCCAGAAATCAATATCTTTCTCAAAGGCAACTGGTAGAAGACAAATCCTAAACAATTACTGGAATCCAAGAAGAAAATGAATTAATTTAGTTTTTCTTTCTACAAGTACTAGAAACTGTAAGGTTGTATTATCAAAATTAGATTAGAATGGAACTAGAGAGCCACAACTTTAGTCACAAACTTTCAAAATATCCTGCCTCTGGACCATAGTGTGCTTGATAAAATGGTGCATTTGGATACTTTATTTGCTTACAGCGTGGGAAGGACTCACATAAACGACAATAACGAGTGTCAGAGACACTTTTGATCTGCGGAGTCGCAAAAGCTGAACATCATCCCCACAGAGTTATTTAGACGACACCTTGCACTGTTCGAATGCAAAAGAAGGTGAGTGACTCAATTTTATGATATGTAATCAATGTTTTGATTTCAATAATGATTTTGGGAGTGGGGTTAATTTTTACTTGCAGAAATATTTCCAGTGTTAAGACAACTTGATTCATCCCACTGTGATTGAAAGTTACCTTAAATAATATTGGGGGAAGTAGTCTTGCTTCTTAATTTTACAGAAAATTTTACAGTTGCCCGGTATACAATATGAGAAATCTTACTTGTTTTTCTCTTTTTAAACACAATGCTGATCTTCTAGTAACGTATATTCTCCCCAGAACTTTCTAAATATTCCTACACTATCCCAAAGATTAAGATGAAATAGAGATACATTATATTATAATGTTAAACCTACATAGCACCATAATAGATTCATGTTTTAAACATTGAAACAGGGTCTTACTCTGTTGCCCAGGCTAGTCTCAAACTCCTGGCCTCAAGTTATCCTCTCACCTCAGCCTTCCAAAGAGCTCAGATTACAGGATTACCACACTTTGCCAGCACCATAATACATTTTTAAGTGTTTATAAAAGCCTTTCCATTATATACATATGTAATTTAATAGATTATGTTACATTTTATAAAATACTTTATCATATAAGCATACCAGTAGAACTATATTTGGTATGTAGTTTCTTTTTTTCCATCCAGAATTTAAAAATACATGTACTGGTGTGTGATTCAACTTATTTAATTCAAAGAAAAAGAAAAGTTTTTCAAAAAAATTTGCTAGCTTTAGTAATTTGCCAATAGCATTTGGGTAGGATAATTTTTGTGTGTGTTAGTATCCAGAATGCTACAGAAAGTTTAGCATACCAGCTACCCAGCCTCATAAATGCAATAACACTAACCAAAACCTCCCACATTTTCAATTCCCTGATTGTCCTCTTTTACCCCACTGAAGAGACTGGCTTAGAGCAGTGGTTTAAAGAATTATGATGCTTGATAAAATGGTGCA
Organism: Callithrix jacchus; assembly: GCF_049354715.1. Taxonomy (NCBI): domain Eukaryota; kingdom Metazoa; phylum Chordata; class Mammalia; order Primates; family Cebidae; genus Callithrix; species Callithrix jacchus. The sequence goes on from NC_133524.1 coordinate 28,435,779, forward strand.
TTTGGATACTTTACTTGCTCACAGCGAGAGAAGAACTCGCATAAAGGACTCATTTCATAAAAATAAGGCAGTAAGTTGTTGCTTCTCCCCTTTTCCTCTACTTCTCTCTCCCTCTCCCCTTCTCTCTCTCCACTCACTTTTTATCATTAGAAACTGCTATTGAAAGCATAATAATAAACAAACATCTTTCTTTCATGATATCTTAGAAGTAGCAAAGTTCTTTTGTATGTATTATTTTATTTTATTATTACAATACCTATATCAGAAAAGCAGCTCATACATTATATTTCTCTGCATACAGGTAAAATCAAGAAACCAAGACTCAGAGAAGTTAAGAAACTGTATCATACTGTAGTGAAGTTGAAAATAGTGTCTTGTTCTTATAACATTTAGATTAGTCTTTTTAACTCTGTCTGACTGAAATGTTAACATGTTCCCTGTTTTCAAGAACACAGTAGTTTAAATGGGAAGACAATTTCAATCAACATAGCTTAAATCCTAACATTCTCTATGCAGACACACTAACATTGCCTACAGGAAAATGCTAATGGGTTAATACTGACTAATTGCTAAAGGTAACAAAATGTGGAATCTGCTGGTGGAATAAATGGTAGATTTACTCTTTAACAAAGCTTGAAAGCCTACTATTTGTTGGGGGCTTAGCTAGATGCAGACATTAATGCACATAAGAAATAAATTTTTTTTTGTAATAAAGTCACTTGAAATGTCAGAATATAAGTGCCTAGGTTTGTCAAAGGGAAGAAGGGAAATAGAAAAGAAAGTAGTTTCAAACTTATTTTATTGTAATGAAACCTCATGTGTATCCACTATGTTTAAAACTGATATATTTTAATATTAATGTATAAGTACACATCTATAACTTTTTTTCAAAGTCAGGCAATAAAACATAAGGTTGTTCTGACAAACATAACTTACAAAATTGGCATAAAGGATAATAATTACAGTCAATTTATCATTTTAGCTCCATAATTCAGCATTTTTCTGAGTTTATTTGGCTAAATAATTTCAAGAAAATAAAGTTCATATAGATATGACAAATGGTATCAGTCATTTTATAGCTTATCTTTAAATTTTAATATATTCTTTAACTTACTCAGAATCTTGAAAGAATACTGAGAGTATATGTATACATATAGACTCTCATACCTAATTAGATTAAAATGGCTGACAACTTAGCATATTCTTCAGTGAATACTGATTTATCAGTAAATACCTTTCTAAATCAAATACTATTTTTTTCTGGTAGAAAATTATCAAATGTATCCGTTAACTTTTTGAGATATTAAAAGATTTCCTTAAAAGAAAATGAGGATAGGGAGGCCGAGGCGGGTGGATCACGAGGTCAGGAGATCGAGACCATCCCGGTCAACATGGTGAAACCTCGTCTCTACTAAAAATACAAAAAATTAGCTGGGCGTGGTGGCATGTGCCTGTTATCATGGCTACTGGGGAGGCTGAGGCAGGAGAATTGCCTGAACCCAGGAGGCGGAGGTTGCGGTGAGCCGAGATCGCGCCATTGCACTCCAGCCTGGGTAACAAGAGCGAAACTCTGTCTCAAAAAAGAAAAAAGAAAATGAGGATAATCTAAGTACCAGTTACTGTTAATATTTGCTAAAAAATTTATAAATAATCATGTTTACTTTGTCTTGCTAATAAAATCTACAATTTAATCATAGTTCCATTTGGTCACATTCTCCAAACTTGTAATATGGTAACATCAATGGCAGAGAAAGCATTTTAAATTTAAAAATTTAGGTCAATTTCGAAGTAAAATACAAAGAAACCTATACTTACAATTATGACTAAAATGATGTACCATACAATATTATTATAATTTACTTATTTATATGTACTTAAAATACATATAATTTACTATGTATTTATTTGACAGTTAACAGCACATGATACAATTTTTCACTCTCTCTCTAGTTTAAAATATTTCTTCACTTGGCTTCCGGGTAACATTTCTTTTGATCTTCCTCTCATCACACGAATGCTCTCTCTCAGGCTCTGTTCCTCTATATTCTCCTCCTATTTTTGATTCCAATAATCAGAAAGCTCCAGAACTCAGACTTCAGGCCTCTTTTCTCCATATTTACTCAGTCCTTCATTGATCACATCAAGCTTCTGGCTTCAAATACCATCGATATGTTGATGACTGGTAAAGTTACAATGCAATAGGTCTCTCATTAAAACTCTAGACTATTTGTCTATTTTATATTTCCCTTTGGAAGTCTAATAGACACTTTAAAAAAGTGACATGCTCAAGTCCAAACTCGATTTTTGCCAGCCCTCTTCTCTAGTCATTCTCATCTCAGTTAATGGTAATTCCATCATTTTAGTCAGACTCTAAATTTTGGAATCAACCCCGACCATCTCTAATTTTCTCCCCAGAGATATCTATGTTTCAATGCATTGCTACAGATTTCTGCTCAACATTTATGTAAGAGCAGAAGCCCTTTCTGATTTCCTTAGATTTGCTCCTCATTCATTTCCTGTCATAACTCCGTTTCATTTTATTATATATAAACATGAATCCATATTACATGTTATTACATGTAATATCCTTAATTACACTGATGATTATACATATTTGTTTAAAATCAGATACATTTTACAATTTATGTTTCTATATACAAACATGGAAACCAAGAGAAAGTGTTGTCCTGAAAGACAAGCAGGATATATTTTCCTACTGATTTTACTCTCCAGAATTAGGCTTCTGTGTTTTCATTTTGTAGAATTATATTTTATAGAATATAATTATTCTATTTTGTAGAATTATATGCTTACAAAAAGTCAGATGTATGGTTAAGACAGGTAAGAGAGAAATATTCTAAAGAAATTCATATCCCTTAACTCTTTCAAAATGAAAGACTACATTAATTTACATATTGTCTGAATATGAAAAGGCCTAGAGGTGGTGAGAAGATAATTAAAACCTAGATCTGACAGGCGTGTAGAGGAACAAAGCAATTCTTGTTAAATTACTATATCATTGTAGTCTGGAGGGGTTAGAGATCTTGATATGATTATTAATATGCACACATTTGATTTGTTTTAACAATTACATTGTATAAAGGGTGAAAAGCAATGCATTTGTTATGAAAAGTTCACCTAGCAGCCTTCTAGATTTAGCAGTCATAGAATTATCTCTGTTAAGAAAGATTAAGACTAGAAGGTCTGAACTAATACATGAGAAGAATCTCACAAAAACAATTATATTCATTAGTAACAAACTGTCATTACTATCTAAACTTGTGTACAAAAATTAAATATTCAATTAATTTTTTGAGCATCAATATGATTATGAGCATTATTTATTAATTGGAATATGTCTATTATTTTTAATACTTTTTAAACATAGTTTTCAGTTGGCATTATATAGAGGAAATATTTTAAGATTTGCTTATACCATTGGTTCTATAATCAATACACAAAGAATCTTATCACCAACAATTTTTCTTGGCAGCTAAAATAATTGTATTTATTTCCTGTTGTTATTAGAAAAGTGCCCTGAAACATTTTTGTGACCAGAAGTGCTAACTCTAAATATCTTTGCAAAGAACACTCACTGAAGGCCATTTGGATTTAGAGTTAGCATGAAATACTTATATTGACTTTCATATATGTAAAAGATAAATATTATTCCAGAGCTTATTACAATGATGATTATATGTAAATATTTGTTTAAAATCAGATACAGTTTACAATGTATTTAAACTGGTGGAAGAAATTTTTTCTAACTTTTTTAGCAGATATAAGAAGGGAAAAATAACATGGAGCAGTCACATAAACAGAACTTAAAAATTCTGAATTTTCAATTCTGATTTATTCTTAACTGCATCATGCTGATGACTTTTCCTTGCAGTGCTTGTAGATTTCTTTTGAGCATCAGCTTCACTGTTTCACTCGGAAGTCAATTTATAAGGAAGATTATGTAAAATGTGGCAGATTAAAATCAGGCCAAATGTTAAAGCTGGGTAAAAAGGCTAAAATAAATATAAAAATTATGTCTGGGAGACATTATAGTGTGATTTACTTAGTAATGGAGAGAAGTAAACTATGAAAAGGAAAACAGGTATAAAAGTAATGAATGTTTTACTGAAAACATAAGGTGTTTTCTCCTCCCATTCTCATACCATGGAAACAAGCTGACTCTCAATGAGAATGGATCGCATTCCATTTTAGACTGATGAACAATACAATTCTTTATGCAGTACACCATCAAGCTGTGGAATTCAATTCTGCAATATATCACTGTGGTAAATACTTTAGCAAAACCCAGGAAAGCATTAAATGTTGCTATGAATAAGAATGACATTTACAGCCACGCTAAGTAGGTCAGAAAGTTTAAAGGGCTCTCAGCCCTCTAGCAATGGTGCACAAGGAGAATTTGTGTGAAGGTCAGAAAGTAGTATTCTCTCCTCTGACATTATTGTATATTACTCATTCATTATGGCAAGTTTATGTGGCTGTTTTTCAAAGCTGGGATTTAAGGGTATGTACTTGATTCTAAAAACAAACCTTAAAATATTTTCTTCAAATTATAAATATTATTTTTATATAAATTATTAATTATACTATCAATGACTGCAATAATTGTACAAGGTCTACTCAAAGAAAAATAAAATATTCTCCCTAGGGAGGAGTAAATGAATTGGAAAATTTGAAAGATGTAGGAATTAGAGAAGGTGGAAATGGCTGAAAACAACAATATATTTGGCTGAAAAATATTTTCTTCTTAAATAGCAAACTTAGATCATAAAAAAATAAATTTGACACTCTTACATAACTACCTTGGTAATTATTAATAGTTCCTGATTTGCTGATACCATCAGAAAAACAAAAGATAAGTGTTGGTAAGGATGTGGAGAAAGGGAACACTTGTTTACTTGCTGGAAGGAATGTAAAATGTTGCAGCCACTATGGAAAACGATATGGAAGTTTCTCAAAAAAATAAAATACATGATCCAGCAATTTCACTTCTGGGTGCTTATTCAAAAGAATTGAAGTAGGATCTCAAAGAGATATTTGCATTCCCATGTACATTGCAGAACTATTCACAACACCCAAGATGTGGAAACAACTTAAATTTCCATCAATGGATGAATGGATAAAGAAAATGTGTATTTATAAAGAATAAAATATTATTCATCCTTTATAAAAAGGAAGTCCTGTTATTTGTGACAATGCTGATGAATCTGGAGGATATTATGTTAAGTGAAGTAAGGCAGACACCGAAAGACAAATATTATGTGATTCCACCTATATGAGCTATCTATCTGGAGGAGTCAAACCCATAGAAGCAGAGAGTAGAATGATGGTTGCCAGTGTTTGGGAGAAATCAGGAGTTGTTCAAATGGTGTAAAGTTTAAGTTATGAAAGATGAATAAATTCTAGAGATCTGCTGTACAATCTAGTGCTTAGGTTTAAAAACACTGTATTGTGCCCCTAAAAATTTCTTAAGAGGGTAGATCTCCTGTTAGATATTCTTATCACATGAAAAAAGAATGGAATCATAGTATAACTATAAAGTGATAGCATGAGAGAATTTTGGGAGGTGACAGAAATGTTCTGTATCCAGATGGTGGTGGTGTTTATATTATAAACAGGTTTTAGATTTCATAGAATAGTATACACAATTAATTGGACTGCTCAATACTTAAATTTGCCCCCCTGTGCACTGAAACATGGAAAAGAATGGTCTTAATAACATTATTTATAAAATCCAAACCATAGTTAATCCAAATTTCAAATCAAAAGTCATATGAAACAATTGATTATTATATATTGTTACAAATGAAACTATAAACAATGAAAATGGATAAAACATGTTATACACAATAACATAGATACTTCTTGGGAATATAATGTTAAACTACAGATCTCATAATAACATCTTTACAAAAAAATACAAGATTAAACCTAAGTATTTAAGATTGGTTGCTTATTTCATAAAACTATGCAAGAAAGCAAATGGGTGATTATTGTAATTGACATGAGTGGTTATTTTTATGAGGGAGGATGGTTGTAACCAGGAGGTGGCACAAGAGAAACTTTTATGGTGATGCAGTGTTATATTTTTTGATCTAGGTCAGCGGTTACAGACTGTTGACTTTATGATGAATCGTTGATTTTGTACATCATTGTGTCGAAGTGTGTGTGTATCCAAATAAAACAGTTAAATACAGTAAAATAAAATAAAATAAACCAACAGGAAGACACTGAATGAAGGTTGAAGAATGTGTTGGATTAAAATGTTAAAATGTACAGTATTAGATAAAATGATCCATATGTCCTTCTTTTTAGAAAACAACTTTTACTGATTTGTCAAGTGTATAGTGACCAAAAGAAAGATGTCTCAAACTTTGTTTGAGTTTTATAATATAAATATGGCCATCTCAGCATTTCATAAATTATAGCATGAGAGATTTATTTAATTTGCATGAAACAAAAATGTCACACTATAGATATCAGATCAAGACATTGAAAATAAATTTAAAGCATCTCAGAAGCATGTTCTGAAAATACTATCTTCAAAGGGAAGAGTTTATGACATAAAGAAACTTTCTAGAAAGTATAAAACAAAATGAATGTTCATTAAAGGAAAAGAGTGCAGAGCTTTATTTGTTCGGACTATCCTGTATAACAACTAACAAGTTTATTTAGCTTTGTGAGAATTACACGAAGTAATCTGTCATTAGCTAAAGCTGTGGTGCTCTAAGAATTACTTATAAGGTACATGGAAATCAAAAGCTCTGATTATATTTACTAGATGGTTAACTAAATGGTGAAGGAATATGTCATTTCATGGGAAACATTAATCATGGACAGTTCATTGTTCTTTTTTATTTTTATTTTTAATTATTATTATACTTCAAGTTCTGGTGTACATGTCCAGAACATGCAGGTTTGTTACATAGGTTTACACATGCCATGGTGGTTTGCTGCATCCATAACCCTGTCATCTACATTAGGTATTTCTACTAATGCTATCCCTCCCCTAGCTTCCCACTCTACCCACCCTGCTATCTCCCCGCTAGCTCCCCACCCCTGGACAGGCCCCAATGTGTTATGTTCCCCTCTCTGTGTCCATGTGTTCTCATTGTTCAATTCCCACTTATGAGTGAGAACATTCGGTGTTTGGTTTTCTGTTCTTGTGTCAGTTTGCTGAGAATGTTGATTTCCAGTTTCATCCATGTCCCTGCAAAGGACATTAACTCATCCTTTTTTATGGCTGCATTCTCTATACAATATAATGAGTCGGCTACCCCATCTTAGAGTGCTCTGGATTTTTTTTTCCTTTGAGACAAAGTCTCCGTCTGTCACCCAGGCCAGAATGCAGTGACGTGATCACAGCTCACTGCAGCCTGGACTCCTTGGGCTCAAGCGATCCTCCCACCTCAGCCTCCTAGGTAGCTGGGACTACAGGTGTACACCACAATACCCGGCTAATTCTTGTATTTTGTAGAGATGGGATTTCACTACATTGCCCAGGTTTGGCTCTGGAAATTTTAACTTGGTACTTGCTTATATTTTTCAAGAATCTTTGGCAAAAATTAAATGAACATAGTGAAATAATCTTTCTTTCTCCAGTTCCCCTTACTATCAAATTCACACCCTCACGCATAAATGCCAGTAATTTTTGATCAAAGGAAAATATTATGTGAACCACATATGTAGGAACGATATAATTTAAATATTACCCAGGTAGTGTGCCCTCTCTAATTTTGCAATGATGCAGAATGAGCCATTAGGCGGGCCCGGTGGCTCACGCTTGTAATCCCAGCAGTTTGGGAGGCAGAGGCTGGTGGATCGCTTGAGGTCAGGAGTTTAAGATCAGCCTGGTCAACATGGCAAAATACATCTCTACTAAAAATACAGAAGTTAGCTGAGCATGGTGACACATGCCTGTAATCCCAGTTACCTGGGAGGCTGAAGCAGGAGAATAGCTTGTATCTGAAAGGCAGAGATTGCAGTGAGCCGAGACCATGCCACTATACTCCAGCCTGGGCAATAGAGTGAGACTCGGTCTCAAAAAAAAAAAAAAAAAAAAAAAAAAAAAAAAATTGAGTCATTGTAATACCAGGGGCCAGGTTTTTACATATTCATTTTGTGATGGTTATTTGCTCTCATCCCTTTAAACTTACAACAAGTCCCCATCCTCTGCCAAGAGGATGCCTGTATACTTCATCTCCTGGGGTACCTAGTCCTCTGCATTCTGATAGGGTTTAGCTAAATGAATTCACCAGCAAAGAAATTGCAATTCAGGAAGGGAGAAATTTATTTTTTCTAATGTTTATTCCCGCTGATTTGATACTTCACTTTCAACTCATAGTTAGGGTTTCCTGGGGAGTTTCTTATGACCAGATAACAGAAGAGAAAAAATATGTAGTTCTGGTTTCTTTTTTCTTTTCTTTTTCTTTTTCTTTTTTTTTGTTTTGTTTTTTTGTATTTTGTTTTTTGAGATGAAGTTTCACTCTTGCTGCCCAGGCTGGACTGCAACGGCATGATCTCGGTTCACCACAACCTCCACCTCCCAGGTTCAAGTGATTCTCCTGCCTCAGCCTCCCGAGTAGCTGGGATTACAGGCATGCACCACCATGGCCGGCAATTTTGTGTTTTTAGTAGAGACGGGGTTTCTCCGTGTTGATCAGGCTGGTCTTGAACTCCCAGCCTCAGGTGATCCACCACCTCAGCCTCCCAAAGTGCTAGGATTACAGGTTTGAGCCACCGCACCAGACCTTTTTTCCTTTTTAATTGTATATACTTTAGGAGAGAAACATAACATTTTGATACAGAGATACCTGGTGAAATTATTACTGAAGTCAAGCAAGTTAACATATTCACCATAACCTCACATGGTTACCTTTTCTGTCTTTTCTTTTTCCTTCTTTCTTTCTTTCTTTATTATTATTATTATTATTTGGTAATAGGAGCACCTAAAATTCACTCAGTATACAATACAGTATTACTAACTATAGCCTTCATGCTGTACTTCAGATCTCCAGATATATTCATTGTATAACTGCATGTTTGTGCCTTTTGATTTACACATTCCCATTTCCTCCCTCTCTAACCCTGGAAACGACTATTCTAATCTCTGTCTCAATGTATTCATTTTTTTTATGTGAGATCATGTGGTATTTGTCTTTCTGTGCCTAGCTTATTTCACATAGCCTAAGGTCATCAAACTTCATCCATGCCGAACAGTTCCATTTAACTATTATTTCCTTCCCATTCCTCTCCAGATATCCTCAGTAGTCCCTGTTCATTCATTCATTCAAAATACATACTGAGGCACCACCGTGATTTGTCCTTGGTGCTGGAGACATGGAGACAAACAACAGATCAAACACCTTACTTCATGGAGTTTATATTTCAGTGGCAGTCTGGGGGAGTTTTGGATAGAGAAGATATAGATAGATAAACCTAAAATACATAAAATGTGGTATTATTATAATTGCTGTAGAGGTAATAGAGCAAGCAATAAGGAGACTTGGAGGAATTTTAAGTAGAGTTGTCAGGAAAGGTATTTGATGAAAGTTAAATGTTAGAAAGTCAAATAGCTGAAAAAGATGAGTCATATGGCTGTCTGGGCAAAGGGCATGTTGATACTGGCTATACACAGAATTTAAAGAAATTAAGAAATAATTGACATTTTTAGAATACTATGTGTTCAGGAAAAATGTACAGGAAAACTTTATATTTTCAATTTATTCACTTTTTATGGGCCTCAAATATGCTGCATAATTTTGTCTATTAATTTGTTACAGACTTTTGGTAAGCATTATTCCTAAGAATTATTAAATTAAATTGGCTTGGCATTGCAAGAGGTTTTATTTTCATATTACAAGTGCTAGTTGATTATTTTTGATATAAAGTCACGATATTGATTTTTCAAGTTGATCTTGAATAAGAGGGTAGATCTTATGTTAAATGTCCTTACCACAATAAATTTTTAATAGAATGAGTACACAACAAAAATGTAATTAAGGATCAAATTTCAAAATAAAATTTATAGAATTATATACACATAAGTAGATTAGTGAAGATATGAATGTGCAGTTACCATAGCCCTTATTTAATATATATATTTATTTTAATTTAATTAATTTAATTAAATTAAATAAAAAATTTAATTAGTATATTTAAATATATATATATATTTCCTATATATACCTATATAGGAAAAAATCTGGATTGGAATATGATCAATAATGATATTGAATAATGTAATTATCTGTAACTTTTCCTTTCTTTATTTTTCCAATATTTTCCATAATGCATATATATTCCTTTTTAGTTATGCGAGAAGCAAAACAGCATAAATAAAACGAAATGGTTAGGACGGGTGATTTTTATGTTTCTTTCCAGATTTAATAGTTCATAAGTCTATGCTAACTAAACATTAACTCCTCATTCATATATTCTGTGCTTATTAGGCTCGGTTGGGCTTCTCTGGTTACTAATGGCTAATCATCCTGCCCAAATGCATACATTACTGTTACCACCATCTCCTCCAATTACCTCCTCCATACTATCATGCTAATTATTGCTATAGGCGTCTTCATTGCCATCGCCAATAGACCACCAGTTTTATTATTTTTTTACTTTTCATGGTTTGTTTTTAAATTTTGTGCAGAAATAACATACGAAGCCTAAGAAGGTCATGGACAAAAATATATCAAAACTCTCAATCACAAAAGTGCTGTGGTTATATAGCCATGACAAATTTTGAATTAAATTCTGTATTGTTGATGATATATGTTGAACTTTAAATTATTTTATTTTTAACAAAATAAAATATTTTATTTATAAATACATAATATTTGTACATATTTATGGGGTAAAGAGTGAAATGTAGATACATACATGTGTATTTACCAAGTAAGGGTAATTAGCATATCATCACCTCAAACATTTATCATTTATTTGTGTTGAAAATGATAAAAAACCTCTCTTCTATCGATTTGAAAACATATAATGATTATTGACTATAGTCATCTTACAGTGCTACAGAACATTAAAACTTAGTTGTTCTTTGTAGCTGTAATTTTGTATCTGTTAACCAGCCTCTCCCAATCCCCACTCCTCATTACCCTTCCCAGCCTCTGGTAGCTATCATTCTAGTCTCTACTGCTATGAGATCAACTTTTATAGCTCCCAAATGTGAGTGAGAACATGTAATATTTATCTTTCTGTTTCTGGCTTATTTCACTTAACATAATGTTGAACTTTTGTTTTTATTAGTGTTGAAAGCTCTTTGGTTAAGAATGAAAGCTTATGAAAAAACTTGTTCTTTAAATTTTCTAGTCTTAAAATTAAGAAACAGCTTTGAAAAAATATTTTTAACACCTAATATAATTCTAAGTCTCATAGAAATTTATGGCATCAAAATTCATCATCTTATTTCTCTATGTACCTTTATTTTATCAGACCCTTATTGCCACCAAAATAAAACAAATATTTTATTGTTCTAAGAAAGTCTCAACAAATTCATCACAACTCCTAAAAAAGGAGTTGTATGAAATAATAATTGCATAAAATAATCATAATTTGTATAATAGAGATACAATTTATAAATTACATTTTTATTACTCATCTAATTTTGCTTTTATGTTAGAAAAATTACTAGTTGCATTGTTATGACTGAAATTCACATAATTTCTGTTATACTAAGTGATCTAAAAGATTTAAAAATATGATTGCATTCAAATTGTAATTTGAACTCTTTTCACTAAAAAACATGAATATAAGCAAATATAAAAGTAAAAATTAAAATTATTTTCTTATGATTTGAAAAATGCTTTCCTACCAATAAATTCAGTATTGTCTATTAAAATAAAAGATAACACAATCCATTCATTTGCTAATGTGCAAAATAATTTAAAACAGCTATATTTTTGAAAACGTAATTACATTTTATATTCTTTATAATGACAAAGTTACAAGTGACAGAGACAATTATATGTCCTCTAAATGTTCGTTTTGCTTTGTGATGTTCGGAACTCTCTGTAGACCCTGGACAGCAGCCTTCCTACTTTCTTTAAGGGAAATGCAGTCTTTTTGTTCTAACTTTTTATGTTATCATCAGCATATTTGGACATTTTTATTGCTGTACATGCATTTTTCCATATATTTTGTATTGGAGTGATTGCCTTCTGTTAAACTGTTCTACTTTAAGGTTTTATGCTTATTTTTGAGATCTGTATGACAATCATTAATACCTTAGTGTACTATATTTTTGGCCTACAAAACAGCTTAAGAATTTTAAGTGACTGGGGACCCTATTTTAAAAGCATAATTTTAGTTATTTACTTATTCACCTTTATTACCCTCCTATTCAACCAAAGTGAAATATTCAGGGCCTGCATTATAAAGTTCAAAATATAAAATCACTCTAAATACATTTGAGACTTTAATTCAAGCAAAGGGACTATAGATAGTTGTATATCATTTAGTGGAGATTTAGCCAAGAAGTTTTCATAGAGCTAGAAGCAGAAATAATAAAAGAGGAACTGATATCACAAACCTACAACATATATAAAGCGTATTTCTGAAGCATGGTGTGCTGGCACAGAACGATTTTAACTACATTTCAGTCAACACTGAGAGCCATAGGTGCACATTTTTATTTTGTTTCAACTGAATATGAAATGTGTGCTGTTATCAGTTGGGGGCTTAGAAGGTTAGATAGCTTTAAAAGCTATAGCAATTTAATAGCACTCTGTAACCATTTGCAATGTATTTTTATACTCATTGACATGTTGGGAAATTTGTCTTGAAATTTTTTTCATACAATAGCACTTAAAACAACTAAGTAGCTATTGGCAGTCATATCTCTTCACAAGGCTATGGAATAATACTCTTTCTCAATTTTTCACTAATTGATTAGAATAATTTTAATAACTACACAATGATGTTTTATGACACTCTCTGATATCTCATATTTGACAGCAGCAGTACACTTTTAGTGAATCTTTCCATGAGAGACACAAGCAACATAACAAAGAGATTATTTTTCGATCTTCAACTTTTTACACTCTCTAATAACATCAGCTGTGAAGATATTGGATTTGGGGGCCTAATCTTTCTTAAGGTAGCTAAAGCATGACCTAGTATCTTTACTCGCCATAAGTAGTGAACTATTCCTTTTTACTACATTTGGAGATGAAATTCAATGCACAGTAGTAAATTACATACTTTAGGTCATTAAAGTGCCAGCCAAGGAGAAGACTTCCTAGGTGTAAACTATAGTAGCAGGCCATTTCTAGATCTTGTATCATTTCTCTACTCTGCATTGTCAGTCTCAGTTACTCTTAAGAAAGCTGTCATTGTCTCTTCAAACTCAGCCATACTTTCGCAAAGGATACAAACCACACATTACATCTTCTACTTTATTATATTCATCTTCTCTAGTGCCCAGTATGGAGGTATGGACATTGCAGAAACTCTGTAAATATCTTATGAATGAATGAATCAATCAATCAATGAAGAGTGTTATATATACAATTTGGAAAACACAAGAAAAATCACTTAACAAAAATATTTGTTTTTAACTTAATTCTAAGTGTAGAATTCCATTCACCAACTTTTCCATGAATATTATGGGAAACTGTTGAAGTGAAACTAGTGGCCTTTCTTTGCTTGCCACTACAAGTATTCATTCCAGCATATTACACGGTTGGTAAGCAGTGGTAAAAATTCTAGACATGCTTCTGTAAGATAGTGGATAATGGGGGAAGAAATAAGAGGCAGTCTGATGGTGAACAAATTCAGTGGAGAGTGTTGAGTAGCTACAAAAATAAAGATTTTTTTTAACAACTAAATTAGTGTAAAACTTTAGGAAGAAGGAATGATGTTGAATCAGTATTTTTAGAATATTTTATTTGTGAAACAGTTTTGGAATCTCCTACATAGCTTCCTTTAAGAAATTTTAGAGTAGAGATACATATTGGTTCAAGGTATCTAGAGTCAGATGGCTATGAGGTTGGACATGTGTTATATATCTGGGATATATTTGGGAAGCTGTCATCTGGGATTTTGGATGTAATGTGCAAAACCTCACTGCGCATAAGGATATATAATCACCAAAATGAGCCAGGATCTCATTTGCTCTTACCATCCTACTCTTTCAAAGAACTTTGAACTATATGTTTTATATGATACAAGCAATATACAGTAACATTGTGTAACTGATAGAGAAGAATGTTTGGACTTAGATGAAAAATTTCAGCTGTATGTATGTGAGTTCACTAAATTGAAGAAACTTTTGTGAATGTCTGTGAACTTGAAAATTATTTTTCTCAAGTCATATATATATATAATATAAACATTACATATAATGTAACCATATTGTATTAATCTGGGCATTTGGAGTCCTGCAGACTTTGGCAACATTGAAGCACATCATTTTCTATGGAAAGGTGTGCTTCACTGAAGCTAGAATATGTGCGTTAAATTCATCTTTGTGCATCTACCAAAATAGTGAAAATGCTGCTCTCATCTATTCAGATAATAATTACTGCATTAAGGTGTTTGCCACAGGCATTAGAAAGGGGTTCTAGTGGACTAGGTTTTTGCAGATGTTTTTTACAATGAAGACTTACTGAATAATCTTGTAGTTCAATTCAAAAAAGAGTGACATACCTGACTTCTTGCTGTCAGTGGAGCTAATCAGAAATGAAGAATAAAATAGAATGTAGTGCTCTGAGAAAAAAAAGCAGTGAAATGCAAGAGGAGACTAAAGTACTTTTCTATCTCAACCTCTTGAAACTGGAGAGGACCCAGGGGGCTGGGGTTAGGCATTTTCCAATCCTTTTCCTGATTTGGTAGAATTAACATTGATCAGCACAGACTGACTTAATTTCGCACCACTTCCTTGAGAGAAAGAGTCGGCAGAATAGATGAAGAAGAGTGGATATGGGCTTGATATAAACAAAGTCACAAAGAGACAGTGCACTTTTTTTTTGGATGAGCCATAAAAGTACTGATTGTCTTAAAAACTTAATGAGGTCATGTACATTTCATACATTACTATGGTGTGGAAGGCGGTCCTTAAGAAGTTCACAGATAAGAACTGTACACTGTTTTCAATTCCTAGATATGTGTGTGTGTATATATCCTATATATATATATCCTAGTTATATATATATATATATATATATATATATATATATATATATATATATATATATATTTTGAGATGGAGTCTCACTCTGTCACCCAGGCTGGAGTGCAATGGTTCAATCTTGGCTCACTGCAATCTCTGTCTCTGGGTTGAAGCGATTCTCCTGCCTCAGCCTCCAGAGTAGCTGGGATTACAGGCGCCTGCCACCACCCCCAGCTAAATTTTGTATTTTTAGTAGAGACGGGGTTTCACCATGTTGGACAGGTTGGTCTCAAACTGCTGACCTCAGGCAATCTGCCTGCCTTGGCCTCCCAAAGTGCTGGGATTACAGGCGTGAGCCACCTTGCCCGGCCAATTCCTAGTAGTATATTTTTCTGAGATCAAATGTTTGGTATGACTTTCTTCCTTAAATTTTGGTTAATTATTTCCTACATGAGCACATCATACTTCTAGTGACTGAATGTTTTGGTAAATTTTTCCTAGTCAATCAGTGATAGACAAATTAAATTTAAAAATTTTCTCTGAGCAGTCAAAATACAGCCCATTTACTTGTTTTAATGCACTTTCACTCTAGAAAACCTCTCGAATGCTAAAAGAAGGTACCTGTATTTGTATCCTACCCAAATTCCAGTTACAATAGTTTGGTTTTCTGATTCCCCTAGCTATTAATATGTTAGAAACATCGAATTAGAGTAAAGAAACTTTCACCATCAGGAATACATGTACAAAAAATGTGGCAGTTGACAATATTAAACCTAACAGGGAGGCTAGATATATAGCAAAAATAAGAATAGGAACTTAAAAAACACAGTCATGTAAAATCAGTACAACTGACAATGTTTAGAAATTACAACAAAATAGTATTTTGCTTACTATGCTGTATAAAAATACTGAGAAAGAATTAAACATTTCAGAACACAATATATCAGAATGGAAAATAAATAATGTAGATTTGGTTTTTATGTCTTGGATAAAAGCAAAATTCAATAATTCTATTTTGTGGAGCCTGCGTTAACAAATGATACCAAAAATGATGAAGTACGAATTATTTTTCAAGAATCCTTTCCTGTATAGGACATCCAATTTCCTCTGAGATTTGCCCTTATATTTTCTAGAACAAACCTTCAGTGGTCTCAGTGGTTTTCATTATTTTTCATAGAGTCTTCTAAGATGGACTGAGTCTCTTAAACAAAATTTATGATTATTTAACAGATAGTTATTTAATCTCCAACCGTGTTTCGTGGCCTTTTCTCTTTGAATACTAACCTATCATGACACAGATGCAAGATTCAGCACTCCTGCTGCATGCAAATCATGGTTTTTAACTCAGTGGTCGTTATCTTCTGCACATAGTTTCACAAATAATCATGATTTTCTTTGCTAAACTGAATTTAATTTTCTTTTGAAACCCTATTCCAGTACTTCTTTCACTGTATTATTTTTGGTGATTTTTCCAAGACACATTTCTTTCTTTCTTTCTTTAACTTCATTATTTTTAGTTTCCGCTTCCGTTTTCTCTCATTTTGTGTTAACCACCATTTAAATACTCTGGTAACTATATCAAGATAATGGATCATGATATTTGAAAAAATGTGTTAGAAATTGGAGAAATAATTTTGCTTTTAAATTACTGTGACTAAGAAATTATGACATAGTTCTTTGCTTCTAAAGGAATAAATAACAGTGTTTATATGGTATATGTTACAGATAATGATTTAATTTAAACCTTTGTTATATTTCTCTTTTAGGTAAATATATAAAGTTATATTTCTCTTGTTCTATAATAACAAGAGTGTTAACAGTGATATCATGTTTTTGAAGCAATTCTAATTTACTTTTATTTTGATTTCAAGTAAAAGACTTTATTTTGGTCTCAAAATTAGTTTTCACTGCAGAAAATCTGTTTGAAAGATTATCGTTTGCTTAGATATAAAATATAACCAATTAAATAGGGAATGTTACTAAAATGTTTTATTTAAGTTCTTTACATACTGATCATGTAGACTTTGATGTTATAGTGTAATCAAATAAAATAAGTAATTTAAAGCATTTATACTGGTAAATAATATAATTGGGTGAGCATCATTTCACTTTTTGCTTTAGTTAAATTTCTTTTGAACAGAGATAATGGAGGATAACTCCAGTTAACTTAAGCAACAATGCATATTTACAGGATGGATACTGCAGTTTCTCCTAAAATTCAAAGGGAGTCTGCACGTAAGGGAAGACCAGAACCAATAATTAGGATAGTTATAGGCATGTAGTTGACCCTCTTCCATTCCATTTTTCTCTTCTTCTCTTTTTCAGTCTTGTTATCCTGAACATCTTTTTTTTCTGTGACTTTTTGCAAATAAGAAGAAGGCTCTTTCTCTGGCTAGGATTTATGAGTCCCTCTATTCCAGCCTTTCACAGAGCCAAACTGCATGGCGATTCCACATTCCTAGGAGGGAGAATCTGATTAACTCAGCTCAGGCCTGGTGTCCTACACTGGTCAGCCACTCACACGACTAAATAGAGGGGTTGGAGCAATACTTCATGGAGAAAAAGGACTCTCTTAAACTTACCTGACATCCCAGAAGTTGTAATTATGCCTCTATTTGGTTGTTTATCCTAAGAACAAGTGATACTGGAAACTTAACATGTATTGTGCTTCTACCATGTATCAGAAACTATGGGCAAAACCTCCCATCCATTATCTTTTATCTTTCTCACAAGGGCCTTATCTTTATTTTACAGTTGAAGAAACTAAAAATTAATAGAAGTTAAATATTGCACTGAAGCCATCAGGACAGTGTGAAAAATGTTATGGGATGTAAATTTCTTTAATAGAGAAAAGATACAGCTTACCAAAAGCATAGAATAGTAAACAATCCTGGAAAAAGATTTCACTTTCCAGGTCTCTCCAATTTCCTGATAGGAGATAAAGCTGTGGGATACACCTGGAATTCACATTATTATTCTCACAGCAGTTACATCCTCCAGGTTCTTGATGACAATGGTCTCTTCTGAAAATTCTGGCCACATTTCAACCTATTAACTAGATATAAAACAGCTAGTATAAAACAAACCACAGTAATTCCTGTGTATCTAGTGAAAGTTTAGGTGAAGCAAAAGTTTTCCAGAAGCATCTCTTGGCAGGCCCCTCAAATTCTTTACAAGTCATCATTAATGTTCCCATTCTCAGGTCACTGGATTCCCTGCCAAATGCCTCTTGGTTTTAGTGCTAAAGTTTATTACACATGTCTGATGCTCTTAAAGAAAATGTATATAGTTATTCTTTTATAATAAGAAACCAAACTACTGTTTTCCAGTAGAGAATAACTGTTTGTAGATTACACACTCACACACCCAAATCACCTTAAAATAATAGAATTCTGGCACCCCACAGCTAAACTTTAATTATGTTGTCTGATAGTAGATTGCTGTATTTTGTCACCATTTCAATTCTGCCACTATCAACATAATGCTTTATTGTTCTCTATTACAAATGCTCTTCGTTATTTATTGTTAAAGACTCAATAGTTGAATTTACGCTCTGTCACAGTAAATCACACTAACCCAGATAATGCACTATTAAAATGAAATCAGGCTTGCAATATTGTTAAGCCATATATATTAAAGTGCTTGGGTGGATAGCATAGACCAGACATTCAACTGTTTCAAATAATGCCTACCATCAAAAACAATTCATTGAATGCCTTTAGGCTTCATGAGGTTATTCCAAGTATTCTGGAACAATCAAATAAGAAAAAAAGCTTACTTACAATAAGTATGTACTCTTACGACAAAAAACACTCGAACAATGTACCTAAGACCCTCCACCCATATGCCTAAATGTGGAATTTGAAATTACATGAATAAGTGTCTAATATCCTTTGGGTAAAATTGGTGTCACAGCAAGTGTTATCTAGGAATGTCTCTAGTTCAGGACATTCCTACAAAGATGTGTGTACATGTGTGTTTGTCTCTGTGTGTGTGTGATGTTTTTCAAATTATATATATAAATGCTTATTTTAACAAAGGAAACATCATGATGCTTAGAGTATTTGACAAAAATCTACAATGTATAGTGATGCAATTAGTTCATTGGCAATTATATTTTTCATTTTATGGAATTTAGCCATATTTTGATAGTTTGAATTTAGAACATTTTTGAGGAAAGTGCTGTCTGAGTAAGGAAAACCAAATGGAAGCTCCTGAAACTGTCCTCTCTGGCCAAGAGAGTATATCAAAAGCACTAATGCATATGGAAAGAATGCTAGAAAGTAAGGCTACCCCTAGGGATCTAAAGCTACAAGGATGGTGGTCCCTTTGGTGCATTTGTGATTCACCAAACTGGCTGCTGCAGAAATTGGGTGGATCCAAGAGAGTAACTGTAGACTATGGCAAACTTCAACAAGTACTAACCTTGGTTGCAAGTGCTGTGCTGGACATGGATCATTGTTAGAGCAGATTAATACAGCCTCAAGTACATGGTGTGTCACCACCAATTTGGAAAATGTGTTCTTTCTTTTTTAACCGGGAAAGAAGATCAGTAACGATT
Organism: Callithrix jacchus; assembly: GCF_049354715.1. Taxonomy (NCBI): domain Eukaryota; kingdom Metazoa; phylum Chordata; class Mammalia; order Primates; family Cebidae; genus Callithrix; species Callithrix jacchus. Next base: position 28,455,479 of record NC_133524.1, read on the forward strand.
TGAATTCCTGTGGAACAGACAAATGAATTCATTAACACTTTAGCCTCAGGGCTATGTTAACTGTACTATTCTCTATTCAAATGTATCTGAAGAGCTCTGGACTGTCTAAACATTGATTTAGTGATATTGTGTTGATCAGGTGGGATGATCAGGAGGTACCTATCACAACGGAGATGTTAATACAAGTACACTTCAGGGGATGGAAGAAAAATATGAGGAATATTCACAGGAGTGCCATAGCAATTTTTATGGATCTGAGTGCCAGAACATATCCTTAAGAATAAAAGAGGAATTATTATATCATGGGTGTCTTATCATGAAGAAGAAAGTGCCAAGCCTGGCAAACTTCTTCAGGTTCCATAGGAAACGTTCCATACCCCAAGACACTGCTTTAGCCCATATACACAATGATTCAAAAGGCTGCTAGCTTTGAGTCCAGCCCAGAGTAAGGAAGTGTTCTGTAGCAAGTCTAAGGTATAATGTATGCATCTCTGTTTTTGGAGTCATGTGGTTTGCTAGACCTGATGATGCTAGAGGTATCTGAGGTAGGGAAAGATGTGTGAGAGAGAAGGAAGACATGCCCCTCGCCCAAAGGAAATTGAAGTGTTGTTACTCTAAAAAGGAAAAAATGAATGCTGGACATGAGAAGCCCAACAGATATCCAACTCATCCCTGTTGTAGTCATTGCAGTTTTTTTTGTAGAAGATTTCTGATTCTTTTTGCCTTATAACTAAAAAAGTCAAAGTTTTTTTGAATGAACACTCTAAAGTTTAGAACACATTTGAACATAATGAATCAATATAATTTTATAAACATTTATAATTATAATCAACAAATTTTAAAAACATGGAATATTAAAGAAGAAATGACTACATTCTTGAACACTTTAAGATTTTTGCTGTGTCAGAAGCTATAAATATTTTTGAATTTTTCTTTGCATTACAATTAAATGCAAAAAAACTAATAGCAGATTATCTATCTATCTGTCTGTCTATATTTTCTAATTTGAAAAAGTAATCTGGAAATAGATTCACTGCTCACCAAGACTTTGCAATTTAAGAAGTCTGCATTATATGCTAACTCTTCAGAATAATTCTAATAAAAATAAAACTTTGTTCATTATCAATTTTAAGCTTTTTCTAATTAACTCTGAACAGAATCAGTGAAACATAGATCAGATGAGAATATTAGAGTACTAAGTTCCTAATCACTTAAGTCTGCAATATTCAAAGATCTACAATGTAATTAAAACCTCTTAAAGTTTATGAACTTCAGAGATAAATAATAAAATAATGGCACTAGAAACCTTTCTTTTTCCTTTATATCTCACATGTATGGCAGTGTTATTTTTATATTTTTATTTAAAAATAGAGATGGATAATAAGACAGATAGATGAAAGATATATTAGATTTATGAAGTAAAGAATAGCAATATAACTAAGACATTTAAATTTTTTTCAGCTAGAATATTTTGTAAAACTAAACAGAATACCTAGTCAGTACTCTTTTTTTCCCTCTTAGGGACACAAAAGGTTGAATCTTTGCTTTATATGATAACTTTCAAATAAAAAAGTACATACGAAATTTCTAGAGTATTTTGTGGCTAATGATACTATTGCTCTTATTTCTAGTATCATTTTTTTATAGTATTCTCTAAGGATTTTTTTAATGCTCTCCTCAAGTGTTGTGATATAGTGTTCTCTTTGGCTTTTCCAATAGTGAATAATCCTCTCTTCAAAAGTACATTAAGTTTTTTGACTTCCGAAATATTGACCATCAGTCCTAATGTTATTATAATGAAAAAATACATCAATTACTTAAAAGTTGGAAACATTAAGTCTCATACTCTCTATGAGAATATGAATAATTAATTTTGATAGCAAAAATGGGAGCAGTAGATTTTTAAAAATTATTACACCAGTTATGGCTCGTCATTTATATTCAAGTAGGGGCAATTCAATTGAAATTAATTTAAGCCTATATGGGAATTTATTTACGTATGCGAAAAGAATGTGGACTTGGGTTCACTCATAAGTAAACATAAAGCTTAAACAATGTCAGTTCTTTCTTTCTCCCTCCAACTCTTGCCACTGCTTACCTTATTATATTGATTCTCTCTTAAGAAGGAAGAAATTGCTGCCCTAGATGCATAGTCTACAGTTTAACATCCCCATCAGAGAGAGGATCTTTGTCCATGATACCTCTAGGGGAAATTGTCCTAGGGAAAACTGATTGGACATAGGGTCTTGTAGCAATCACTGGCTCAATTCTTGTTGCCCAGAAAGTAGAGGAAGAAAATATTGGGAGGCAGATTTACCCTTATCAAAACCATACAAAATGGATTTTCTCGAGACGGAAAATATGTTCTCTTTATGGAAAAAGTTATACATTGCATTTTGAATACACCATTCTATTTGTAAGCTATGGGACTACCCTACTGAGGTTTAAAGCTAGACTGATTAATTACATAAAAAGCAACAAATCTGGAGGGTTCTTGAGTTAATATCACTCCCTCCTTTAATAGATTAGAAGAATGGTCCAAGTAGTCTGAGTTAACTCATTAAAATAAAAAGCTGCTACTAGTTAGGGGGCTTCATGAACTCCTTATTTCTAAGAAGCCGATTTCCCTGACCAAGGAGTTCCTCTGTTACTTAGTTACATGTATTTGCCCTGACCTTCATTATAAATATATAGATATTTAGAGGTTTGGAAGGAAGGTTCCTCCTATCTAGTACATTGTGCTGTGTGCAGAGATATGCTCAGCTTTCACTGTGGGATAGGTAGAGTTGAGGGAAACATATGTGCTCTGTCACTTCTCTACCTGTAAGTTTTCTCCCAATAGGCCCTGTTTTACATCTGTACAACCTGGTGTTCTGCCTGACATGACTTAAACATTATCCTTCATGGAGTCTTAAAAGCTATGAAATGAATCATATGATTCAAGGATTTTTACATAGTAATCAACCTGGTTCCCTAATTTGCTTATTTAGGATCATGACATATTTAAGAAAATGAAAATATGTTGAAAAAGAGTCTTCCATTATTTTACTTCCTTAGTTACTATTATTCCTTTTTATAAGTTTCTATCATGTATTGTAAATTATCTATTGATGTTTATATATTCCCAAAATATCCAGTTGTCAGTGACATAGGGATTAGTCAGTGCATTTGTTAATTGCTCTTATTAGATACTTTTTATTTAGAGTACTTTAAAAAAATCACTGCCTTTTGTATAAGGTATAACGAAGGGGTCCAGTTTCAGCTTTCTGCACAAGGTTAGCCAGTTTTCCCAACACCATTTATTAAACAGGGAATCCTTTCCCCATTGCTTGCTTTTGTCTCGTTTGTCAAAGATCAGATGGTTGTAGGTGTGTGCCATTATTTACGAGGTCTCTGTTCTGTTCCATTGGTCTATATCTCTGTTTTGGTACCAGTATCATGCTGTTTTGATTACTGTAGCCTCATAGTATAGTTTGAAGTCAGGTAGTGTGACGCCTCCAGCTTTGTTCTTTTTGCTTAGGATTGTCTTGGCTATGTGGGCTCTTTTTTGTTCCATATGAAGTTTAAGGTGGTTTTCTCCAGTTCTGTAAATTAGTGCAACCATTGTGGAACACAGTGTGGCAATTCCTCAAGGATCTAGAAATAAAAATACCATTTGACCCAGCAATCCTATTACTGCATATATACCCAAAGGATTATAAATCATTCTACTATAAAGACACATGCACATGCATGTTCACTGCAGCACTGTTTATAATAGCAAAGACTTGAAACCAACCTAAATGCCCATCAAGGATAGACTGGATAAAGAAAATGTGGCACATATACACCATGAAATACTATGCATCCATAAAAAAGGATGAGTTCATGTCCTTTGCAGAGACATGGATGAATCTGGAAGCCATCATTATCAGCAAGCTGTCACAGGAACAGAAAACCAAACACTGCATGTTCTCACTCATAAGTGGATGCTAAACAATGAGAACATGTGGACACAGGAAGGGGATCATCACACACTGGGGTCTGTTGGGGGGTGGGTGGCTAGGGGAGGAACAGTAGGGGGTGGTGAGATTGGGGAGGGATAACATTAGGAGAAATACCTAATGTAGGTGATGGAGGGATGGAGGCAGCAAACCACCATGGTATGTGTATACCTATGTAACAATCCTGCCCAATCTGCACATGTACCCCAGAACTTAAAGTATAATAATTTTTAAAAAGGGGAAAAATCACTGCCTTTCATGATTTAGACAATAAATAAAGTGATCACCACCCTTTATGGAACAGGGAAACTAAATATTTATGTCTAGAGATGTTTTTTTGAAAGAATAATCTTACTTCAATAATGTGGAATGTAAGTAGGCACTATTTCAAAAATAAAACAATTTTTAGTGTGCAACTTCTGTTATTTATGTTTCTAACATATGGAAGCATTCTATGTTATAATATAATATGGCTTCGAAACTTCACAGAGGATGCTTAGGTATATTTTTCTATTCCATGATTGGTTGTAGGTAGTTATAAAGCTGCTAGAAAAACACAGGAGCTTAGAGAAAACTCAGTAAAATATGCAAAATGAATTTGCAAAATAGAATTACAGCATTAATTTCAAAATGACATACATATAGTAAACATTTGAACAATATAGAGTAGAATGAAAAACAGTCATTTCCCATTTATCACAGTGGAATCATAATCTAGATTTTTAAGAGAATGCACAAGAAAGCAGGGAGTTAGAAATAATTAGAAAACATAACATGGAAAGAAATGCTGCATGGGAATGACACAGGGTAAAAAGGCTGTCTATCACAGTGGAAAAGAAAAAATGGCGATTGGACTCAGGTTACTAGCTCTGGGATTATAAATAGATTACTTGTCCTCTTCAAAACATGATTTTCTTCTTGGCAAAATGATAACCAGAAAATTTTCATAGACTTTTTAGGTGCATTAGACACAAGTAGCTATGGTGTCTTTATTCAGATTAGCCATAGACACTTCTCCAGGTATGTACATCCCCATTGTCATTCATCTTGAAGTGCAGATGGAGTCCTTGTACTAATTAGAAAAGATGTTCTTTACTCCAGACAGATGTAGCTCTGCTCCGTGAAGCAAATGACATTTAGAAGAGCTTGAAATTGATTTCAACCCCCATTTGCCCTCTTGGCTGGTTGTGTATGTGAAATGATCAACTTGAACACATGTTCAGAACTCAGTCCTCCTATTTATTGTAAATTCTGTTAAGACTAGTGGAGGCAAATTAACAGTGATTAGATTTTAAGCTTTATTGATCATAGACTAAAAGTAGTAAAGCTTTGGGAAAAGTCTTAGTATTTTTTTTAAATAACAGAGACTCCAAAAAGTATGGCCTTTATGTTTCAATATTTTTGTAATTAAAACCATCTCTTCTAGATTGGGATACAGCTTCAGGATATGATCCCTATCTATATCTGTATCTAATCTATCTGTCTATCTATGTGCCTACCTATCCATCTACCTATATTCCACAAAAATTTTATTTGGAAAGCTAACTCTATGAGATATGAAACCATTTTAGGTAAGTGGTTTTGGTAGTAAGTCGAGAAAATGTGACAATGCTTTGATGAATATAGCATAAGATCTTTATTCCCGGTTAACTTAGAGATTTTAATATAACAGTTACTGTAACTCTCCAAATGGGGATAAGCCTTACAGCATCTCCCCAAAATAATAGAAACCTTTTCTCTATAAGTGAGGCCTCATCCACAGAAGCACACAAATAGAAGATCAGACAAATAATAGATAGGAGAGAGAGAAAGACAGAGGGAGGGAGAGAGAGAGAAATTTGCTACAGGGATCTGGTTTACCCAGTTGTGGAAACTGGGTAAGCTGTCTTTTAAGGGCCCTCTTTCCACATCCAATGCTGGAGCATAAGCAGACCTGACACTCAAGCACAAGTTGGCGCAGAAATCAGGAAAACTACAGGAAAATTCCAAGAAGCTAGTTTAATTGTAGGTCTAGATGCTGCTTCATGCTAATGAGATCAGTCAGCAGATGACTACATGTTATCTACAAAATGGCAGCTGCTTCCTGTCCACCTTCCAATAAAAAATATTTGAGAAAATAATTCACTAGTGGTCTATTCAAATTCCTGAAAAAACAACTGTCTTAACTATGACTCAAAGTCCAGATGCAGTAAAAGAAAGGATAACTTTTACTGCTTAAAATTAAAGTAAAACTGCATCACAAAAAAAAGAGAAAAAAGAAAAGGAAACATAGGCAAAGTAAAAAAAATGACTATTTGGGGAAAAGATTTGCAATATATGCTGCAAACAAAGGATCAATATGTTAATAAAATACTCTAAAAGATGAAGTTTAACAACTTAAACGTGGAAAAATTGGCAAAAAGACATAAAAATGTTTGATTTTTAAAACAATTTTAAAGAGATAATGAAAATTATCATTAAACTTATTAAAATATGCCAAATTTCACTTACAGTGAGGAAAATGTAAATTGAAGCTATATTGTTAAAATTTCACATACATACATTGCCAAAAATTTGAGAGCTCAATATCACCCTCTGTTGGCAAGACTGTAGAGAACAGACACGCTCTTATCTTGCTAAAGGGCCTATAGAATAGTACAATAGTATAATTATGGTGAAAAATTTGACAAAATCTTAAAAATGCCTTTGACTTTTGATTCACTAGTACCACTTTCAGAAATGCAGCCAGAGGGTGCACTCCAGAAATATAATATAATATCAAAAGGACAGGTAACAGAAGAATAGACAAATTAAACTCTGGAAACTTAAAAATTTAGTACATCAATTAGCAATATCAATAGAGTAAAAAGGCACGCCAAAGAATGGGAGAAAATATTTGCAAACCATGTATCTTACGAAAGATAATATGAGAAAAATGCGCAAAAGTATAAAAAATATTTCTCGAAAGAAAATATACAAATGCTCAACATCACAAATCATTAGGAAAATGCAAATTAAAACTACAATAATGTAATACTTTATACTCATCAGGGTAACTACTATAGAACAACAACAACAACAACAAGAAATGGCAAGTGTTGGCAAGGCTGTGTATTACAACACTTGTACATTTTTGGTGATAATGTAAAATGGTATAATTGCTGTGGGAAACTATGGGGTTTCTACAAAAATAAAAAATAAAATTGCTGTATGATGCAGCAATTCCATTTCTAGATATATACCCCAAATAATTAAAAACAGACTTCAAGAGCTATTTGTGTACTCATGCTCATAGTAGCATTATTAACAATAGGTAAAATATGGAAGCAAATAAAGCGTCCATGGATGAATGAATAGGTAAACAATATGTGATATATACATGCAATAGTATATTATTTAACCTTATAAAAGAAGGAAATTTTGTCATATACTACAACATGGATAAACCTTGAAGATATAATACTAATTGAAATAAACCAGTCACAAAAGTACTTATATTCTATTTATATACGATATTTAAAGTAATCACAATCATAGAGACAAAAAGTAGAATAGCGATTGCCAGAGGCTGGGGAGAGGGGAGAATGTGAAGATATTCTTTCATGTGTAGAAAGCAGATAAAGTAGATTGCTAGCGTTTCAGTTTTACAAGATGAAAAGAGTTGTGGAGATAGATACTGTGCACGATGTTATTAACGTATTTAATATTACTTAGCTCCACACTTAAAATGGTTAAGTGTCTATACCAATAAACTGGAGAAGGAAAAGATTTTTTTTTGTTAAGGTAGTAAATTTAAATGTAACGAAAATGGGAAAAAATAATAAACAAGCAAATCCTGATAACCTAAAGGAAAAATAGGAAAAAAAATTGAACTGACACTGTAAATTCCTTCCACCTGCCCACCAAAGTAAAGTAAAAAAGTGGCCTATAGCCATATAAAGTATGCTCAAATCATTAGTTATCAACAAAATGTAGATTAAAATTATAAGATATAACTAAAATTTAAGAAACACAATCATACACCCCCCCATAGACATGCATATGATACCAGGTGTAGGCTGATACGTGTGCAATAGGAGTTCTATTAAGATATTGGGGGCAGGCACCGAGGCTCATGCCCATAACCCTAACACTTTGGGAGGCTGAGGCAGGAGGATAGCTTCCATCCAGGAGTTTGAGACTAGCCTGGGCAACATAGTGAGATCTGGTTTCTACAAAAAATGAACAAAATTAGCCAGATGCTTGTAGTCCCAGCTACTTAGGAGGCTGAGGTGGAAGGATCACTTTAGCCTGGGAGGTCAAGGCCACAGTGAGCCAAGATTGCACCATGCAAACCAGCCTGGGTGATAGAGTAAGACCTTATCTCACACACTCACACACACACACACACACACAAAAGATGTTAGAAAGAATATATGTTTAAACTAATTTGAAATAAAATTTGGTATTATCTACCAAAGTTGAAGATGCGCATCACCTATTACTCAGAAATTCTACTTTTACATCTCTATTCAACAGAGTGTAGGCACCATTATTTGTAATATCTCAAATTGGCAATAATTTCAAACTAATTTAAAAGTAAAATTGATAAATTATAGTAAGTCAAACAATGAAATGCTAGGAAACACAAACATAAATGAATTAGTGCTACATTCATATTTCCCATTAACATAATGCTGAATAGAACAACCTAGACACTTCTAAAGTATTCCATTCATGTTCACTTAAATAATAATGTTTAATGATAGGCACAGAGGAAATAAAACCACAAAGAAAAGAAGAAAATAACTACCATACAATTCAGGCTAGATCTGGAGGAGAGAAATAGTGATTTTGACAAGGTGTATGGGAGTTATTTAGGTTGATGACTTTATTTCTTAAGCTTGAGGGTCATCAAGCAGAGGTTCACTGTATGAGAAAGGACTGCACTTCGCACATTTCCCCCATGTATATTGTAGTCCAGCATAAAATTTAATTAAAATGCAAAGTAGTTGGTTAAAACATAATTCTGTAATACTTGGAATTGCTCTAATTATAAGGAAACACTTTGGCTTAGAACAAGGAAGTTATACATGTATTTGCTGGTGACAAGAGATAGAACTCAATGACTGGTGGCTGTAAACTGAGTTCACTGCTAGAAACTTTTTGATCATAATATAATTTACATTTCACACCACTTACTTTTGGGCTACCAGAAAGGGCTCTCTTGGTCACAATAAGAAGAGAGTGTTTAACAGAACTGAGGATAGGTTTCTCTCATTACCCTTCGGTGGGGGCGGGGGGAACGCAAGAATCCTAGAATATATAGTTTATTTTAAGAGATTGCTTGTCATTAAGAAACATTATTCACACTGGAGAGGAACTATGAATGTAGAGAAGGTCGAAAATGCTGTATTAATGTACTGTAAATCTAAAAAGTCATACTGGAAATACTGCATAAATGTAAAAAACAACTGGAATGCTTTTGGTAAATATACATTATATATATAGTGTTAAAATCCTAATAGAGGAATTTTTGAGGGTTTTTTAATGAAAAACATTTATAACAACAAGGTTTTAAATGTAAATGAAAAGGGTAAAAAAATTTGCGAAAGTTTTGTGGTACAACTTTCTACTTATTGCCTACAAAAAAAATCAATACTGCCAAATAAAAACAAATAAATTTATATTTAAATGAAAAAGGAGAAAATTGCACAGTGGGTTGAGTGTAATTTATTTCATGATGAATTAGACACCATTTTTAAAAATAGCCAGATACACTTCACACAAGCTCCAAGAAAACAGCAATGCAGTTTTAAACACGTACGAACAGAAAGGATTAGATTTCCTTTCACACCAATTTTGTTTGAGGTCTGCCAATTAGATAAAGGTCCAAGGACTAAAGCTACAACATTGAAATTGCTTCCTAAAATGAAAGAAGAAAATACCTTGACGAACTTTTAAATGTTCATCAAGTATCTCCTGCTAGGTGCTTTCTATGTGCATTTATTTATGCTACCTTATTCAATATTTATTATCAACTAATGGAATTGGAATTATTTTCTAAGATTTACAGGTGAGGATATTGAAACTCAGAGTACATGTATCTCCTCTAGTTACATACTAAGGAATTAGTATTGTCAGAGTTGGGGGAAGATCCTAGATGACCAATTAGGAGCAGCTCAGGATTGCAGCTCCCAGTGAAAGCACAGAGGGTGAATGAATGCCGCATTTCCAGACAGATTTTTATTGCCCACAGACCAGGAGACTCCCAGGTGGAGGAGCCCCAGGGGTTGCCAGCACAGCTGCTGGTGCGGCTGTTTTGCCGGTGCCCTGGCGTGGTTCTCCATACAAAATACACTGATCTGGGTGCCCTTTTAGCTGGCAATTGGAGCTCCAGTAAGGCAGAGTTGCCTATTCATCAGATTAAAAGGGGGACTGAAATAGGGAGCCAAGACAGAAGATTCCCAGGCAAAAAAGTGCCATGAATCTCAGTGCTACAATAATGTAATACTTCATACTCATCAGGGTAGCTACTATAAAACAACAACAACAACAAGAAACAGCAAGTATTGGCAAGGCTGTGTATGGCAACACTTGCACATTTTGGTAATGATGTAAAATGGTATAATTGCTGTGGAAAACTATGGTGTTCCTTCAAAAATCAAAAATACCACTTTTGACATAGCCCTGGCAAAGATTTCTGATAAAGATGCCAAAAGCAATTGTGACAAAAAGAAAAATTGGCGTATGAATCTAATTAAATGAAAGGGCTTCTGCACAGCAAAAGAAACTATCAACAGAGTAAACAGACAACCTACAGAAAGAGAGAAAATATTTGCAAACTATGCATCAAACAAAGGTCTAATAACCAGAATCTACAAGGAATTTAAACAAACAAGCAAGCAAACAAACAAAAAAACAGAAAACCCCATTAAAAAGTGGGCAATTGAAATGAACACACTTTTTAAAAGAAGACAATCAGGTGGCCAACAAGCATATGAAAAAGTGCTTATCATCATTAATCATTAGAGAAATGCAAATCAAAACCACAGTGAGATACTATCTCATACCAGTCAGAATGGCTATTATAAAAAGTCAAAAAATAACAGATGCTGGTGAGGACGTGAGGTTGTAGAGAAAATGGAACCCTTACTCACTGCTGGTGGGAATGTAAATATATCCAGCCACTGTGGAAAGCAGTTTGGGAATTATGAAATAACTTCAAACGGAACTACCATTTGACCCAGCTATCTGATTATTGAGTATATACCCAAAGTAATATAAATCGTCATATTATAAAGACACATGCACATGTATGTTCATTGCAGCACTGTTACCAATAGCAAAGGCACAGAATCTACCTAAATGCCCATTATTAGTACACTGGTTAAAGAAAATGTGGTACATATATACCATGGAATACTATGCAGTCATAAAAAATGGGATTATGTCCTTTGCAGCAAGAGGGATGTAGCTGGGGGCCATTATCCTAAGTAAACTAACTCAGGAAGAGAAAACCAAATACCACATGTTCTTACTTACAAGTGGGAGCCAAACACTGAATACACATGAACACAAAAAAAGCAACAAGAGACATCTGGGCCTATTTGTGAGTGGAGGGTGGGAGGAGGGTGAGGACCAAAAAACTCCCTATCAGGTCCTATGCTTATTACCAGGGTGGCAAAATAATATCTATGCCAAACCCCTGTGATACAAAATTTGCCTATATAACAATCGTGGGCATGTACCCCTGAACCTAAAATAAAAGTTAAACAGTAACTCAAAAAAAAAAAAAGAAAAGAATAAATAAAATAAAAGAAGGAGCTGATGTTACCAGAGCCCAAGATCTGAGTTCCCTCACAGGAGCTGAAACCTTGGAAGAAGGGCTTTTTGAGGGAGCAACAGGAGTGGCTACCAAGGAGAATTTGGAGTCACGAAGAAGTGCTCATCCGACAGGAAATAGAATCATAGAAGGAGCTGCAAGATGGGAGCTGGGACCTCAGAGGAAGGTGCTGCCTGTGGGCTCCGCAACAACAGAATTGCTGTAGACACTGATAGAGATACCTTCAGAAGCTGAGACAAAGGCTTACCCTGGCTTCTCACCTCCAGTCTCCAGCCAGTGCCTCCCTGTTAGGTGAGCCCAAAAGAAGCAATTTGACAGGGATCTGGGAATGTTGTTTGCAGGAGTCATCCTTCTGTGATGTGTAGTTTAGGGCATAGCACATGAAAGGAAGGGGAGGTGGATCTCAGAGTAAAGAGGAAAATGATCAAACCACAAAGCTAGTATTCTGGGTTGCATCAAATTATCCCAGCCCCAAAATGAGATGATGAGTAAAAATTACCAAAATATCTAAACAGACTCATGTTGGAATAATTAATTTGATATGTAATATTTGTATTTGTTTCTCATGAAGATAAGTCACCATGTAACTTGAATAAATACACACTTGTTTTAGTTATCAAGAAGTCTAAATAACACTGCACTCAAAGTATGAGAAAGCAAGCTGAAATGTATAAGGCAAAGAAAGATTCCTGCTATCATATAGGATTGATTTAAAGGCAAAAAGTAGATAAATGTGAATAAGAGTCTAAAAATAAGTCTAATCTTAGTCTTGGCCATTAAAGCTTATAAGGGACTAAATTTGAATGATAATTCCAATTGTTAGTTTTGCTAATGTCTGAATAGATCTTTCAGAAATCAATTCTTTTGTTATATAAAGTAGCAGCTTATAATTAGGGGAGGGGAATTCACATTTGAAACAAAAGAATTGATTTCTAATTCTAGGTGGTGGAAAAAATATCACCAAGAAATGTAAGACCAAAATAAATAAATAAATAAATAAATAAATAAATAAATAAATAAATAAATAAATAAATAAAAGCCGTGAAAGACAAATGCAAAAGAAATGGGAAAAATACAGGCTGATATTTCATTGGAATACGTAAGTAGTACAAAGCTTGTGTTTTCTCTCCTATTATTTTTCTATAATCATCCAAACTTATAAAATCTAGAAAGAGGAATATCAGGCATATCCGACAACATTTAACATAGTGTGGTCATTAAAAGTACCTAGCCAGAGCTGTCCAATAGAATTTTCTGGCATGGTGGAATAGTTCTTTTTTTTCTCTCTTTTTAAAATAGCTTTACCGAAGTATAATTGATATGCAAATGACTGCACATATATAATGTGCAAAATTTCACGAGTTTAGACATACGCAAACACCCATGATCCTATTACCACAGTCAAGATAATAGACATATTCAACACCTCCCAAAGTTTTGTTGCATCCCTTTGTGTTTGTTTTATTGGTTGATTGTTTTTGTTGTGTGTATGTGTGTGTGTATGCATGTGTGTGTGTTAAGAATACATAACATGAGATCTACCCTCTTAAATTTTGAAGTACAAAATACCATATTGTTAACTATAGGCATTATCTTACACAGCAGATCTCTAGAACTTATTCATCTAGCGTAACGAATTTTATACCCATTGAACAACTCTCAATTTCCCCCACTTTCCAATCCTGCCAATCACTATTGTATACTTTCCTCCCATGAATTTACTATTATATATACCTCATATAAGTGGAATCATCCAGTATTTGTCCTATTGCTTGCTTATTTCACTTAGCATATTGTCCTTTAGGTTCCTACATGATGTAGCAAATGAAATGATTTTCTTTTTTTAAAAGCTGAATAATATTCCATTAGATATGCAAACAACATTTTCTTTATCCATTCATTGGTTGATGGCCACTTGGGTTTTTTCCATATATGGGCTATTTGAAATAATGCTGCAATGAACATGGGAGTGCAGATATATCTTAGAGATACTGATTTTATTTCCTTTGTATATATACACATAATTGGGATTGCTGCATCATGTGATAGTTCTACTTTTTTATTTTGGAGGAAACTCCATACATTTTTTACCAATATGACTGTACCAATTTCCACTCCCACCAACAGTATATAATGGTTCTGTTTTCTCTACACCCTTGCCAACACTTGTTAACTCTTGTGTTTTTGATAGCAGCTATCCTTTCATGTATGAAGTGTTAGATCTCATTGTACATTGCAACTTTGATTTGCATTTCCTTAATGATGAATGATGTTGATTGCCTTCTCATATGCCTGTTGGTCATTTGTATGTCTTTTTTAGAGAAATATATTTTCAAGACTTTAGCCCATTTTTAAACTGGGTTGTTTGTTGTTTTTGTAATTGAATGGTATCAGTTTCTTATATATTTTGGATATTAATCCCTTGTCAGATATATAGTTAAAATTTTTTTCCCATTCTGTAGATTTTTCATTCTGTTGATTGTTTCTGTGCAGAAGCTTTTTAGATTGATGTAGGCCCACTTGTCTATTTCTCCTTTTGTTGTCTGTGCTTTGGGTGTCACAGCCAATAATTTATTGCCGTGACAAATATACAGCAGCTCTTCTGTTTTCTTATAGGAGTTTAAGTATTTCTTTTTAAGCTGATTTTAGTGTATGGTTTAAAGTAGAGGTTAAATTTCTTTCTCTCATACTCACTTTCTTTCTCTCTCATTTCCTCCCTCCTTCCCCCCCCCTTTTCCTCCTTCCTTCCTTTCTTTTCTTTCTTTCACATCAATATCCAGTTTCCACAACACCATCTGTTGAAAAGACTATCCTTTCTCGTTGTTAATTATTGGCACCCTTGTCAAAGATCATTTGACTATATGCATTGGATATCATTTCTGGGCTTTTTATTCTGTTCCATTGGTCTGTATGTCTGTTTTTATGCCAGTACAAAACTGTTTTGATTACTGTACCTTTATAATATATTTTGAAATTAGGAAGTATTATGCTTCCTGCTTTGTTCTTTCTCAAGATTATTTTAGCTGTTCTGTTTCTTTTGTCACTCCATATGCATTTTAGAATTGTTTTCCCTATGTTTGAAAAAATGCCATTGGGATTTTGACAGGGATAGCACTGATTCTGTAAATCACTGGGTAGTGCGGACATTTTAACATTAGTTATTACAATCCATTAAAATGGGATGTTTTCCCATTGACTTGTTTCCTGTAAATTTTTATTTGTATCAATCTTTTGTAGTTTTTAGTGTATAAGTCTTTCACCTCCTCATTTAAGTTTACTCCTAAGTATTTTATTTTCTTTGATGCTATATGTAAAAGAGAATGTTTTTTAGATATCCTTTTTGGACAGCTTATTGTTAGTATGTAAAAACCTGATTTTTTTATGTCAATTTTGTAGTCTGCAAATTTACTGTGTTTAAAAAGTAGTTCTAATGTTTTTCTGTGGAGCCTAGTATTTTCTATATATATGAACATAACATCTGAAAAAAGAAATAATTTTACTTATTTTTTATTATTAAGATTATGGGTAAATTTTTATATACATACAACCTGTCATGACTGAATTATGAAGACATAGAAAATCTTTACAGAATAATAATGAGTAAGGAGGTTGAATCAATAATCAAAAGCCTCCGAACAAAGAAAAGCCCCTGACCAGATGGCTTTACTAGTGAACTATACCAAACACTTAAAGAATTAATGCCAGTTCTTCTCAAACACTTCAAAAATGCTGAAGAGATGGGGAGACTTCCAAACTTATTTTATGTTACCATCATTACATAATACCAAAGCCAGACAAAGATATTACAAGAAGAGAAAATTATAGGCTAGTATCCTTGATGAATACAGATTCAAAAATCCTCAAAAAATACTAGCAAACAAATTTCAGTAGTACATTAAAACTGTGCACCATGATCAAGTGGGGTTTATTCATCACTGTCCATTCAAATTGCTATAACAAAATACCATAGATTGAGTGGCTTATAAAAAATAGAAATTAAGTTCTTACAATTCTGGAGGCTAGGAAGTTCAAGCTCAAGGCATCAGCAGAATCTATGTCTGGTTAGGCCTCATTTCTCAAATTAGACATGGCTGTCTTATTGCTGCCTCACCACTCAGCAGAAGGAGCAAGAGAGGTCTCTGATTCCTCTTTTATAAAGGCACTAATCATACTCATGAGAGCTCCACTCTCATAACCTAATCACATCCCCAACACCACTCTTTCAAATACCATGAAATTGGGGATTAACTTTCAACATATGAAATTTGGAAAGTGGAGAACAAAAACATTAGTCTATTGCATCATCCTTGGGGATACAAGGATGGTTCAATATATGCAGATCATTAAATATGATACCCAACATTAACAGAATTAATACTAAAAATCACATGATCTTTTTAATGGAAGTAGAAAAAGCATTGGAAATAATTCAACATTATTTCATGATAAAACTGGTCAACAAACTAGTTATAGAAGGAATATACTTCAACATAAAAAACAAAGGCCATAGATGACAAGCTGAAATCTAACATTATGCTCAATGGTGAAAAGTTGTAAGCTTTTCCTCTAAGATCAGGAATAAGACAAGGGTGTCAACTTTCATCATTTCCATTCAAGATATTGCTGGAAGTCCCAGCCAGAGTGATTTATGCAAGGTAAAGAAATAAAATGAATTAAAATATTGTTATTCTCTATCTGTTCCATCTAATGCATAGTCATTAGCCACATGCCACATGTGGCTATAAAGCAAGTGAAATGTGGCTATTTTGACTGAGGAACTAAATATTTATTTTTATTTGGTTTTACTTAATTTTCATTTAAATTTAAACAGCCAAATGTGGCCAGTGGACACATTTTTAGGCAGCACAGACTATATGTATTATTCAACTTTGGAAGAAAGATATCTTCCTCCCACAATGAATATCTTAAAGTGGGACAATTTGATAACACTGAGAATGTGACTCCTTCTTACTAATCAGAATAGCTGAATTATCCCTAGTGTGGATATAGCCAAATTTCTCAAATATTCATGTACCCTTTAAATTCATAGTAAACTACTTCTTCATTTATAATGTAGGCAATTATTGGTATATACTTCCTTCTCAGAACTATGCCCCATAGGTTTTGGTATACTAAGCCTGGGGTTACTGGTGTCAGCTTGGTGGTAGTGCAGCTCATCTGATGACTGGGGCTGTAGGATCCTGCCTGGTTCCTGGGACAGACCTTGGGAAGCTCAATCTCAGGTAAAGCCTGGAGTCTGGCTTTACCTGAGATAGGGGCCTACTCAGCACTGGGTTTTAACGGGTCACACATAGTGTTGGACCTCACACCAGAGTGCTCACTTTCCTCTTCTTCCTTCAAGCAGAAAATTTCTCTCTCCAGGTTGTTCTGCCTGGGGTTGGGGGAAGAGTGAAGTGGGTAATGTAAAATTGCCCTCCCTACCCTTCTTGTGTCTTTAAAAAATTTCTTTGATATACCCAGGTGCTGTAATCTCTTCCTTGGTTTCCCAAGCTCTTGTAAAGGTATTTTTATGCATGAATAATTGTTCAAATGGATGTTTTTGCAGAAACAAGTGTAGGAAAGTCTTATTCTGCCATTTTCCTGGTGTCCCTCCCCAGTATGATCCATTTAAAATAGAAATCACGTCATGTCTCTCTGCTCAAAATCCTCCAGTAGCTCCATTTTATTCAGTATGGGTTAAGGTTTACCATGGCCTGAGAGACCCTACATAGTTTGCATCCCCTAATTCTCTGATTTCATCTTTTGTCTACTCCTTGTTTACTCTGTCCCAGGCACACTGACTGTTGCTCACAAACATGAGGCATTTTAGGGTTTTTGCACTTGTGTCTTGCCTAAGGGTCCTTGCACTAGCTATTTCCTCTGCCTAGAACATCCTTACACAAGGGTATTGTGTACCTCCCTTATGTCTGTCTTTCTCCTATCCTTTGTGTCTTTGCTCAAGTCCCACCTCCCCAAAGATGCCTACCCTGACCATTGTATTTAATACTGTACCTTGTTCTTAGCTCACCCAGCTCTCCTGATTTCCCTAACTCTGCTCTATTTGGATTCTTTTTTTACTACAGCAATCATGTAACATGCTACATCATTTATTTATTTACTATATGTATTTTTCAGTGTCTACTTTCCTCTGTAGAATGTCAACTACAGGAAGATAGTAAATTTTGCCTATTTTGTTCACTGATATATCTCAAACACCTTGAAGGGATCCTAGCATACAATAAACACTTTATAAAAGTATGTTGAAAACATTAGCCAGTGTTTGTTAATGAAGTCCACATGTCTATGATGTAAAAGTGTATATGTGCATAAATGCATATGTATGTATAGAGTGGTTTTAATGAGTTAAACTTCTATGAGTAAACATATTTGATTGTTAGTGTAACATGAAAACTGCAAAGTCAGAGTTTTCTAAATGAAAGACCATAAAGCTTCTCTAGTAAATGTTAATTTGTTTCAAAGTATTTTAATAGTGATATAAAATCCTACATGTGTTCAATTGGGCTGAGATAATGATATTAGAGAAAAATTCTAATTTTCTTGATGCCCAGGCCCTTCCATCTTTAATTTTAATACTTACGGCACTTCATTAAAACGCATGCTGTATTCAATTTTCCAGGAAATTTTACAACATAAAAGAATGTATATTCAAAGCAATTTCCAGTTAAACTAGTTGAAACTTTTAGAATCTAAGCCAATAGTGTTTTTTCTAGATGTGAGACTGTTCTTGGCATGTTTGCAGGGGTCAGCTTCTGAGCTACCTTTAACCTTTGTTCAGTGCACCTATTTTCTAAGCCCTTTATCACATTCTGTACATTTTCCAAATTGCCGATATCAATTTTAAAGCCCAAGGCAGACATAATATTCTCATAATATCTGACCACTGCTAACATCTGTGGGAAGAAAATTTGCTGTTTTTAGAGCCTCTGCTTCAGTGTACATATCCCATTTTCATCCCTCGTTTCTTAAAAGAATTATATTGCTGACAAATTTAACTTTGAGCCCATAATAAATCTTGGAAATTTTTTCTGGCAACTGCTTCAAAGCTGGTTATTTCTGATTGTGTAGTCATGGAAATCATGTTTTATCCTTAAAATGATCCTACACTTATCAATGTTAAAATTAGCATATTTTCTCTCTGCTGGTGAAGGTCAATTTTCCCTCTTGTTTTATTGGAGGGAATATTTGACAACCTTGTCAAAGCTAGTATTTCCGTCAACATTTGATGAATCGACTATATCCCATCTCTAAACCCACATGAATATAAACTGTTTGAGGACAAGTTTATGTCCCATTCAGTTTTGTATTTTCTGCAGAATTTAGCACATAATATGTGTTCCATTCCACATACTGTATACTAGCACTAAGATAGTCTGGTCCTTCATTACCTCTAACTGGATTAGAGTTATACTGTCCTATCTTGTCTCCCTGCCTGTGGTTTCTTCATAACTCACTTGGGCTACAGACATAGTAAATGACTTGTAAGTAGTCTGGATATAACCTATTGTATCTACCCATACGCGTGCTACTCCCGCTCCCTGAAATCCCTGAAATGTTGTTTCACCTGTATCTACCTGGCTCAATCCTAAATATCCTTCCAGATTCAGTTCACATGTTACCCACTTTGCAAAGGCATCTCTGATGCCCCAGAGTGGCAATATAGCCTTATGGTTATGGGCTCAGACTCTGAAAGCAAATTGTTTGAGTAGGTTTATTTTGATTCTTACTAGTTGCATAACCTCAGGAAAGTTACTTAGCCTCTCTGTGCCTTGGTTTCCTTAACTGTAAAGAAAATCACAACATCTTCATGGGATTGTTGTGAGAATTAAATAAATTGATAGACACTGAGGCCCCTTAATCCAAATATTCTGAAATCTGAAATGTTTCAAAAATCCAAAACTTTTTGAGTGCTAACATGACACCACCGGTGAAAAATTCTACACCTGACCTCAGGTGACAGATCATAGTGAAAACACAGTCAAAACTTTGTTTCATGGATGAAATTATTCCAAAATATTGCATAAAAATACCTTCAGGCTATGTGTATAAGGTGTATACAAAACACGAATGAATTTTGTGTTTAGAATAGGGTCCCATTCCCAACGCATCTCATTATGTATATCTAAATATTCCAAAATCCAAATAAAATCTTAAATTTGAAACACTTCTAGTCTCAAGCATTTCAGATAAGGGATACACAAGCTATATATATAGTTGTATATATATATATATATATATATATATATATAGTTGTATATATATATATATAGTTGTATATATATATATATATAGTTGTATATATATATATAGTTGTATATATATATATAGTTGTATATATATATATATATATATATAGTTGTATATATATATATAGTTGTATATATATATATATAGTTGTATATATATATATAGTTGTATATATATATATAGTTGTATATATATATATATATATATATATATATATATATATATATATAGTTTGTGTATAGTACCTCTTAGTAAGCACGCAGTAAATATTAGCTCTTATAAGTAGTATAATAGATATATTGACATTGTTATTTTTATTATCGCTCTGGTCCCTTAAACAGAGTTTATTACATAATTTTATCATTGCTGGTTAACATTGATTTTTAATTATTTTTATCTTGTGAACAAAGCATGAGTTGACTGAATACAAATACTTTTACTTAACTACTGGTCCTAGTACAGTGTTTAATATTCAATAGGGCAAAATAAATATTATTTGGAGTGACTGACTAAATAAGCTGAAATATCTTCTCAATGAGACTATCAGCATTTATAATGGTTAGTTCTTAATACCTGCCCAAGGAATTTCATGGTGATTTTAAAGTATCATACCTAAATAGCTGTGTTGATAGTAATCATGCGTCAGTCCAGGAGCAGTAATATTCACTGTACTCAATGTAATGTTTTCTTCAAAACCAACCTTCTTAAATAAAATGCTGTTAAGATTTGAGGAGGCCAAGACATAAAAGAATCAAGTAATTCTTTTCATTGTCATAAAAGTACTCAAGAATATACCAAACAGCTTTCTTTCTGCCAATTCAACATTTGCTCCCACTGGCCATTCTACTTCCAGGTTTAACACTCACAAGAAAAAGAAGATGCTTCAATTATCAATAATTCAAATTGGAGGTGACACGTTTTGAAGCATTATTTTAATATTTTTGGACAATAATTAACTCCTAATGTATGAAAGCAATTTCTATTAATGTCAATAAAGGCTCATAGTGTTTGATATATTTTATTTTCTTAATGAACTAGGTTTAGTGCTGAAATAAATTCCTTTAGGCACTTGGGCCTTATATTTTTTCTGTTTTCATGGTCCAATCTTTGTGTTTAGAATCAACATACTCCTCTGAGAGCCAAAGCATTTATTTTATAATGATAACAATTTACTATTAAACCCATTTTATTATAAACTAAAATCTACTATGATTGCATGGTAAATCCATCACTAACCTTTAGCTATCATTACATTACTTCAAACTGATCCAAAGACACAAAGAATTAAAAACTGTGTTTATTCATTCATTCTTGTAAATTCCTAGAAAATCAGACATGTTTTGTGCTGAACCTGAATGAGGAAGTGTGTATCCCCAGGATGTAATGGCTGTTGCATTGGTTCTAATATTGAGGAAAAGAGACTGAAAACTAGATAGAGAGCCCAGGTATATCAGGTGGTCTGAATGCATCTCAAACCTTAATGCATCTCTATTTAATTCTGGAAAATTAAATAGAGAAGAATTTTTTGGAAGAATATTAATAATAACTCCAATAGTTGAGGGGAGAACCAGAGAATCAGGCCCATGAAATAAGAAGGAACTAAAGAGTTGAGTAATGTTATAGAAAAAAATTCTTATCTACAAATGTATCTGCTGCCACTGTCCACCATCTCCTCCATGACACACAGGCACCATAGCTAGATGCAGAAAAGCAAATCTACTGTCATTTTCCTTCAGGCCACTAGACTAAAATAGAGAATCCTTGTTGATAATATCAGAGTGTTGATTTCCAGGTTCCAGCCACCAGGAGACGAGAAGAGGACAGATTTTAACTTTAAGTGTATGTCATTGGGAGATGCACTATCACTTACTGAGAATCTCAGTTTAAAGGTTCTCCAAAATTAGAAAGCTACTTCACTTTCTGAGCAGCCAAAACTGTCATCTGTACATTCTCAAAGTCCCAATCACATTATTTGAGTCATATTTAGAGCTTCATCTAAAGCCTGTCGCCCCCTGAACAATCGGATTGCATGGCTTATTAAATTAACCTTTGGTTTAAGCCAGTTTGTTTCAAGTTTATCTGTTATGTCCTATGGAGTTCCTAGTAATACTCAGGGCTTCTGAAATTTTCTCTGTTGTGGCATCCCTATTACAGGGATCTAGAGATCATACTACCTTAACTTTGAGAAGTGGGTTTCTAACTTTTAAATTTCTAGCATGGTTACCACTACCCAACTATATACTGTTACCCAAGCAAATTGTCTGCTTGACTGAATTTCCACATGTCACTATGTGGGTTTTCCATTAGCATGTTCTTTCCGCCTTTGGGCACGTGCCAACCAGGACCAACACACAACTTCAGATGGCATCGTTCAGTTTGAGCATCTACTCAAGCCAGAGTACATAGCCCATAAAACTGGCTGAACATGGCAGCCCTGACCCTGCTTTTTCAAATTTGAGTATTTTTTGGATTATTTTTACTTGGGATTTATTCAGAAATTCTTTACTGCAGCTTACAAAAATCTGTAAAATTAAATTAAAAATGAAATAAAATCATTTATGAATAAAAGTTGGCTCAAAATTTAAAGAAAAGAAATAATTGGCTCATAAGATAGAGTCATACTTTTGTTCTCAACTTTCTAGCAGCCAACCTGTAAAGAGGAAGTGATCGTTTATCCAGGTTATATTCTCCATGCATTAAAAACAATACAACTGCTTAGGGAAGCACAACTATTCATGGAATTCAAACCAGATACGATCCTCTCAATGCCAGCTCAGATCCTCAGAGAAGTAGACAACAAGACACATTTAAACAAAGCAAGATTTATTGGGGGAAATAGATATGAAGAAAAGGAGTAGGGAGTTCTCAGACCACAATGCAATTTCAACACTATGAAGGAGAGATGGAAGGAAGGAAGGTTAGGTAGGAAAAGTCTTAGATTGCATGGTAATTTAAGGAGAGTATTAGTAAGACTGATGAGGAATCCTTGAGCCAAAGTTGCTCTTAAGAGAAGTCTTGTATCTTGCTGGAATATCTCTGTTTTGTTACCCTGATACATACCATCATTGGCTATGAAGAGCCTATGGGAAGTGTGGTAATGGACTCAGAGCTCAATAGCTGGAGTCATTGATCAATTATGCTCCCCACAGCAGAAGATCTGAGGGCAACATTTTCATGGCTGCCACACTCCCACACTCATTCTGGTGATTGTGAAAAGATGATGACTACTAAATGTAATTGATTTACTTGAATCAAACCTGGAACTTTATGTACCTTGGAAATTGACACTTCCCAATTATTTTAACCTTCATGGCCAGCTGGATTTGCCCTTACTCAGATTATGCTAGCTATGAGCTTTATAAATCTTGAAATATGAGAATCCATGCCCCATGGAACTGGTGTTACAGTGAAGGTTATAGACATGTCAGGAATGAAATATAATACAAGGTGAAAGAAATGTGTATTTAATAAAGATATAAACAGTGTATTACAGAGGGGCAGGGAGAAATGAGAGATTTCAGTTTCCAGCTCATGAGTGGCTTTACAGATTAACAGTTGAGAATAGCCTGACCTTGCATTTATTGGTTTAAATAATGAGGGCTAATACACTAATGTAGATCTGTAGGTCGCAAACTTTAGTGCACATCAGAATCATTTAGAGGACTCGCTAAAACACAGATTATTGAATCCATCCCCACCTGAAGAGTTTCTGATTAAATAGGTCTGGGGATGGAGCCTGAGACTGTATAACTTTAGCAAGTTTCCAGGTACTGCTAATGGTCTGAGTAGCACTATAGGAGAACCAAGTAAGTAAAACAAAAACTCCGTGTTTTTAGAATATGAGTTACCCAAATAATTACTCTCATATTTTCCTTTCTTTAATTAGCCTTGAACTTATATCATCACAGGATCTCTGTTTATTACATATGTACAATGGAGTACTATTCAGCCATAAAAATAGCATCCAGTCATTTCAACAACATGGATGAAACTGAAGATTATGTTAAGTGAAATAAGCCAGGCACAGATAGACAAACATTGCATGTTCTCACTTTTTTGTGGGATCTAAACATCAAAACAAGTGAACTCATGGACATAGAGAGTAGAAGGATGGTTACCAAAGGCTGGGAAGGGTAGTGCAGGTCTGGCAGGGAGGTGGAGATTGTTAGTGGGTTCAAAAAGTAGAAACAATGAATAAGACCTACCATTTGATAGCACAACAGGGTGACTATAGTTAATAATAACTTAATTGTACACTTTAAAACCACTTAAAGAGTGTAGTTGGATTGTTTGTAACTCAAAGGTAAATGCTTGAGGGGGATGAATACACCATTCTCCATGATGTGCTTATTTCACACTGTATGCCTCTACCAAAATATCTCATGTACTCCTACTAAGTATCTATGAATATATGTGCGTGTGTGTATATATATATATATAATTACAGGTTACATAGTAGCTTTGGTATCTAGCAAGTGTGGGTTCAAGACTAGGACTCTTGGGCTTGTTTTGTCATTGTTATTAATTAATTAATTAATTAATTTTTGATTCATCACCTCTCCCATCCCCAGCACTGGCAACTGCTCATTAATTTTCTGTCACTGTACTATTACCTCTTCCAGAATGTTATATAAATGGATCCATGCAGTGTGTAGATTTTGGAGTCTGGCTTCTTTTACTTACTAACATACGTTTGGCATTTATCCATGTTTGTGTGTATGAATGCGTATTTTATTCATTTGTATTGCTGAGCAGTATTTCACTGTATGGACAAACTACACTATGTTGAGCCATTCATCAGTTGAAGGACATTGTCATCATCTCTAAATTTTGGCACTTATGAATAGAGCTGCTATAAATATTCAGGAATATAATCATTTCACTTAGGTAAATCCTAATAGTGGGATTTCTGGGTCATGTGGCAAGTGTGTATTTCACTTTGTAAAAAACTGCTAAACTATTTTCCAAAGTGGTTGTATCATTACACATTTCCACAACAGTGTATGAGAGATGCTGTTACTCCACGTCTTTGTCTGCACTTCATATTTTCAGTTAATTTGTTTTTATTTTAGCCATTTTAATATGTAGTGATATTTTAAAAAAAGAAATAAAAATAATAAATACATGTAGAGGTATTTCATTGTTATTTTAATTTGAATTTCTCTAATGACTAATTATGTTCATATACATTTATCTGCCTGTTTGCCATACATACATCTTCTTTGTTGAAGTTTTGCTTTAGGGTTTTCTAGTAGAGATGACTTATAACATTCTGCCTTCAATTAATATTATATTACTTCATTTATAGAAGGACTTTAAAGTAGTACAGTTTATTTCCATTTTCCTTGCCTTTCTGCTGTTGTCATATAGTTTATTTTTACAGCTGTCATAGATAACACAATATTTTTTATTATTTTTATTTGAAGATTTGATTATATTTTAAAGTGCTTTAGAATATAAAGAAACATCATTTTATATTTACTCACATACTTACCATTTCTTGTTTCTTCACTCCTTTGTATAGATGCAGATTTTTATCTGTTAACATTTCCTTCTACCCAAAGAATTTCATTTAAAATTGCATGTCTACTGGTGATGAATTCTTTCACTTTTTGTATATTTGAATAAGCTTTTATTTCACTTTTATTTTTGAAAATTTTTTGCAGATTATAAACTCTAAGGCTGATAGCTATTTTTTTTCCATAATTTAAAGACATTGCTTCACTGTCTTCTGATTTGCACTGTTCCCAACAAAAAGTCTGTTATATTTCTTTTCTTTTTTGGGGGGGAGAATGGAATTTTGCCCTTGTCACCCAGGCTGGCATACAATGGCATGATCTTGGCTCACTGCAACCTCCACTTCTTGGGTTCAAGCAATTCTCCTGCCTCAGCTTCCAGAATAGCTGGGATTACAGGCGCGTGCCACCACGCCCAGCTAACTTTTGTATTTTTAGTAGAGACAGGGTTTCATCATGTTGGCCTGGCTGGTCTCAAACTCCTGACTTCAGGTGGTCCACCAACCTCAGCCTCCCAAAGCGCTGGGATTACAGGTTTGAGCCACTGTGCCCAGCCAGGTCTGCTATATTTCTATCTTTGTTTTTCTCTGCATAATGTGTGCTTGCACTTCCTTTGGCTACTTTTAAAATTTTCTCTTTATCACTAGTTTCAAGCAGTTTAATAAGGGTACATCTTGATAAAGTTTTCTATTTTTCCTCTTGATGTTTGATCCTTTTAAACTTGCTTTTGACTTTGTTGTGCAGGACCACATAAGCCTTTAGTCTAGGTCTAATTTTGCCCCTCGACTGAACCAACATCTCTCTGATAAGTCCACCCTGTATCTCATGTATTAAAGTGTATTTCTACTTTGGCTTGTAAAAACAGCAATTTTTATTTTTTTCTGACTTCCATTGAGCCCTGGAGATTTTTCAACCTGCTTCTTCCAGATAATTCTTTCCTAGGCTTCAGGCAGTTTCTTCACATGCATGTTCTGACAAGAACACAGATGATGACTCGGGGCAATGGGACTCTGCAGATCTTCAGAGCTTTCCTTCACTGCGGTTCTCTCTTTTCTACTCTCGCATCAAAACTCCAGAAACCTTCATCTTCCCATATTTCCATATCCATCTCTTCAACTCAAGGACACTGCTGGGCTTTCCTTGGGTTTCCTCACCCTTGGGTAAAATGTATATTTATATCCCCTAAACTGAGTATAACTTTTTATTTTTTAATAATAAGATATGCAGCATAAGCTTTCAGTTTTTTTCCAAATATAATGGATACAGTATCAGAACCATGTAATCATTTTGAAAAGAACATATAGTCTCAATAAAGGTGATGTACAATTGGATGTTCAAGGCGATATATGAGAAGCATCACAGCATTACTAAAACCATGCCGTCATTTATTGACTCTACCATATTGTTGGCTTTTAAGTCAAGAGATGTCTTCACCATTTTTCTTTTTAATAGGCTATTTTGCTATTTATATGTAGATATCTTTACTGTGCTTCTGTTACATTTTAACAGAATGGTGTCCATATCTCTTCAAGATACTCATTTTATTCTTTGTAGACATACACCTAGCAGTGAGATTGCTGGATCATATGATGGTTTGATTTTTAATTTTTTGAAGACTCTCCATACGATTTTCCCTACTGCCGTACCAATTTTCATTCCCACTAACAATTCACAAGGTTCCTTATCTCCACACCCTAGCCAATAGTCGTTATATTTTGACTTTTTGATAATAGCTATCCTAACATGTGTAAAGCGATAGCCCATTGCAGCTTTGATTTGCATTTCCCTGATGATTAGTGAAGTTGAGCACCTTCTTACATACCTGTTGGCCATTTGTATGTCTTCTTTAGCAAAATGTCTATGTATGTTTGTTTCTAAAAGAGCTATTCTTATTTTTGTACTCTTGTTTTGAGAAAAACGTTAAAGATAACCTGTGCTGACGTTGTAGTGATCAAAAACCAAGAGAGACTGATAAAAGAATCCCAGTAATTTTTGGTAAGTTCCAGCAATTTCATACAAATACATATAATATTAATGCTTACATACACATATAATATAGTTACAATTTTCAAGCTCTTAAAATTATTAATAAATTCAAAAGAGTAAAACATAATGTCCAACTTTCTTTTCCTGAAAATTACAGGATAACAGTAATTAAAGTATCTCTTGAGATTGGGTTTTGACTTTCCACACAGTTATCCCTTGCCTTCTTCCCAATTAAACTATGAACACACTATGTTACTGATGTTTAGCTTTCATGTTTCATACAATACCTAATATGTGTTCTATTTTTTTGGCTGAAGAATTGATTGGACTATGAGTGAAATAATCGGGACATCTCTACTTACTTAGTGACTAATGTACTAATACAGTGTCCCAAATCATATTTCCTATGAAAGGATATATATTATTCAGAGTTTTTCTTTAACCTTATAAAAACATTGCAATCCCTATCATGAAGTCTTATCTTACCCATCTCCATCTACATAGCTCACTCACTATTTTTCTATCTGATCAACATCTCCTCCTCTGAGGAGACTACCATGTCTAAAATGTCACCTGCCACATTCTAAACCATGACCCTGATTTACTTTTCTTCTGAGCACTGACAGCTACTTGTAAATATTGTATGTCATGTATGTGTGTGTATAGTGTATAGCATATATTTGTGTACCACACATATACATTTAATTTGTTGTTTGTCTCTTTCACTAGAATGTAAGCTCCTTGATGGTAGCAACAGTTTTCAATGACCACTTTATCCCCAGGGTAGAGAGGAAAGGCATAGAGGAGATATTCAATTACTCTATGTCAAGTGAATGAATAGATTAAGGGGTGGATGATACACTTCATTACCAGAAGCTTCATCATCAAGACTGTCAGTAATTTAGGGCACATCCGTTTACAATGATAAAACAGGCTAACTCCTCTGAAAAACCTCCTATTACAAATCACCAAAAAATGCTGGATAAATATGACCAACAGGTATTCAATTACATAGCTGGGCTTTCAGGAAGCTAAGGGAAATCCACAGGAGGCATATAGGAAGATGGAAACCAACTGATAAAATAAAACTGAAAGTAACGTTATTCAGGGCAGCTGATTCTACTAGAGGCTCAAAGGGGATCTGGTACATTTCTTCTGAAATTATTCCTAACATGATATGCTAAATAATTTGTATGAGACCACATAGCCTACTCTTCAGGGTTTGAGTCATGACATAAACATTTTTAAGATGGTTTTAAAATCTAACTACAAAAATGGAAGTATCAATTCATTAATTCACTGATTGAAGTAACTAATTGCTACAAATCCTTTCCTTCATTTCTTCAATAGTATTTATTAAATGCCTATTTATTAATAGTATTAATTAAATGCCTATTTATTAAACTCTAAGTTAGTGAGTGATTGAGTATTGGCGGTATAGTTGTGAACAAAATAGATGCAGCCCCTGCCCTCATGGACCTTCAGAAACTGATGTTTCAAGGCAAAGAAACTTGATTAGAATCAAACTGCAAAACAAGCATCAGCTTCCAAGATTCACCAATTAGTTGCTAGACCATTTTGTCAATTCCAACAACTTGAGAGCATTCAATTGTTCCACTACTCAGTCATGCATCAGCAGGGATAAGTCCAGAATATGTAGTTACATAGAATGATGAGAACCTGAAATACGATTACTTCAGACAAAAATGATTCAAAAACTGGAACCATTGAAATCTTGGGCAAAAGAAACAGAATCAAGGACAAAAGTTTCACCCAATTGAAAGATTAAAAGAAAGCAGATAGATCATAGACTACCTGCTTATAACAAATTCCTTATAACTTTTTGATCTTCTGATTGTTTAATTCATCTAAACTGATCAAATTATTCTGAACTGACAATGATAGAAAGATTTTAAATAAATATTTCAAATGTCATAAAGACAGATTCATGATTAAGCTGGTATGGAGCTGTTATGTTTAGGTTTGGATGGAAAATTTTCTACAGGTGACCATAATCTGAAGAATTCTGAAAAGATTAATTTTATATTATTTGGGAGACAGGCTAATCATTTAGAGTAATAATTTTGTTTCAAGTACGTATTTCTCTGGGTATAAGAACAAAAATAACAAAATTCCTCCACATTCATATAATAGTTTCCAGAATAACTGAATTATTCGTCTACTTCAATATGGCTATTCCTGTTGGCTCATTTTGTTGTTAAATGTTTTGTAAGTCATGAAAACAAATCCAGGAAGGCAAAAAAATAATACCAGCAAAATGCATCACCTTGATTCATATATTTATAAATAATCCTCCTTGGGGCAATGCATTGCTGTAATAAAAGATTTTTAAAGACATTATATCTGCACTAGCAACAACTGAAGAATAGAGTTATACACTTACATGGAAAGACTGTGACATATATTGTAATCTTATACTTTTCTCGTCAAATCAAGATCTAAATATTTATGAATAAGGATTTGTGCACCATCTGCTAGTACTTGTGCACTGTAATATATTTTTATTCCCCAAAATTTTAAGAAAATAAGAAGAAAAACTCATAAGTAACATTTCTGCAGAGTGAGATCAATTTGACACATTATGATGCCAAGTAAGCAATGCATTATTCAAATAATCTAACCACATTCTATAAGACTTGTGTTTTCTCTCTTTTTAGATATAAATAACATGATTCTTTTTAGTATTCTATAAATAAAATTTTAAAGGGTCACTGTTTATTTTACTATCTGGAAAGCCATCATTTCTAGATATCCATTTATTCCTAGAAAATATGCATTGATCACATATTTTGAGCCAATAACAGTGTCACATATGTAGTAAATACAAAAATGCTTTGTGTCTACCTCCAAAAACTTTTGAGTTCAATAAAATAGATATAAATAATTTAAGACTGAAACCTGCAAAATACTATAGGAAGAAGTTATCTAAATTGTATTTATTTACAAAAGAACTCTAACTAGAATTAGCATACAAAAATAATCCTAGCATCCTATAAAAACAATCCTAGTAAGATAACTCTTATTGGGAAGAGTAAAGGAAGTCATCTTTAAATATTCCATTAATATTATGGCTCAACTAACTGAAAACTTTTTAAAAAGTGAATGCTCATAATACAAACATACAGTGTGTTCCTATTTGTCAGATTCTTCAAGAAGATTAATAATTCCCTAACCTTCACCCTGAACAAAACCAGCTTTCAGATACTCATATCCAGCATTATTTTTTTGCTTACCCTAGAGACAATCTTTTCTGAAGCCGTCATAAAAGGGTGACTGGCAAATTAATCAAACAACTTCAAAACAGAGGAAACAACAACAATAACTACATACAACTATATATGTATATATATGTATGCATATATATTGCTTAATTAAACTATTAATAAATATTGTAATCACAGTATCCCCTGTACAACACCATCCCCGGCACACAAGAGATGCATAGGTTCTTTGGGAAAAAGTTAATTTAATGAGACAGTAACTTATTAAGTCTGTTCTTGGACTAGTTGAGGAGTAATTTTGAGCAAAATGGTTTGTCTCTGTGCCTGGCTTTTTAAACTTGGTGCATTGGCAAATATTATTTCTTTGCTAATAATTTCAACTTTCAGATTCAGGGGTTACGTGGCCAGGTTTGTTACCTGGGTATATTGTGTGATTCTGAGGTTTGGGGTATACTGGATCCCATCAACTAGGCACGGAACATAGTACCCAGTAGTTATTTTTTCAAAATCTGTCCCCCACCTTCTTCCCTCCTCTGGTCGTCCCCAGTGTCCATTGTTGCTATGTTTGTGTCCATGAGTACCCAATGTTTAACTGCCACTTACAAGTGAGAATATGTGATATTTGGTTTTTGGTTCCTGTGTCAATTTGCTTAGGATTACAGCCGCCAGCTGCATCCATTGTGCTGCAAAGGACATGATTTTATTCTTTTTTGTGGCTGCATAGTATTCCATAGTGTATATGTATCACATTTGCTTTATCTAATCCACCATTGTTGGGCACCTAAGTTGATTCCATGTCTTTGTTATTGTGAATAGTGCTGCTGTGAACAGATGAGTGCATGTGTATTTTTGGAGGAATGATTTAGTTTCTTTTGGATACATACCCTGTTATGAGATTGCTGAGTCAAATGATAGTTCTGTTTTAAGTTCTTTGAGAAATCTCCAAACTGCTTTCCACAGTGGTTGAACTAATTTGCATTCCCACCAACAGTAAGCAAGTGTTCCCTTTCCTCTGCAGCCTCACCAGCATCTGTTGTTTTTTGACTTTTTACTACTAATAGCCATTCTGATTGTGTGAGATGATATCTTACCGTGGTTTTGATTTGCACTTCTCTGATTAGTGATATAAGCATTTTTTCATATGCTTGTTGGCCACGTGTATGTTTTCTTTTGAGAAGTGTCTGTCCTTTGCCCACGTTTTAATGGGGTTATTTGGTTTTTGTTTGTTAAGTTCCTGATGTATTCTTAATATTAGACATTACTCAGATGCACAGTATGTAAATATCTTCTCTCATTCTGTAGATTGTCTGTTTACTCTGTTGATAATTTATTTTGCTGTGTAGAAGCTCCTTAGTTAAATTAGGTCCTACTTGTCAATTTTCATTTTTGTTTGCAGTTGTTTTTGAGAACTTAGTCACAAATTCTTTCCCAAGGCTGATGTCTAGAATGGTGTTTCCCAATTTTTCTTCAAAGATTCTTATAGTTTGAGATCTTATATTTAAATCTTTAATCAATCTTGAGTTAATTTTTGCATGTGGCAAAAGGTAGGGGTCCAGTTTCATTCTTCTGCATATGCCAGCTATCTCAACACCATTTATTGAATGGAGAATACTTTCCTCATGGGCTTATTTGTTGCTGAGTTTGTTAAAGATCTGAATGGCTATATGGGTGTAGCTTTATTTCTGGGTTCTCCATTCTGTTCCATTGGTTTATGTGTCTATTTTTGTACTAGGACTATGCTGCTTTGATTACTGGAGTTTTGTAGTATAGTTTGAAGTCAGATAATGTTATGCCTCCAGCTCTGTTCATTTTCCTTAAGATTACTTTTCCTATTTGGGCTCTTTTCAAATTCCAAATGGATTTTAGAAGAGTTTTTCTCTAGTTCTGTGAAAAATGATGGTAGTTTAATAGGAACAACATTGAATCTGTGAATTGCTTTGAGCCATATGGCCATTTAAATGATATTGATACTTCTAATTCATGAGCATGGAATGTTTTTCCATTTGATTATGTCATCTATGATTTATTTTACCAGTGTTTTGCAGTTCTCCTTATAGAGCTCCTTTACCTCCTTGGTTAGATGTATTCCTAGGTATTTTATTTCATCTTTTGCATCTATCATAAATTGGAGTGCATTATTGATTTGGCTATCAGCTTGAATGTTATTGGTGTATAGAAGTGCTACTATTTTCATGCATTCATTTTGTGTCCTGAAATTTTGCTTGTCAGTTCCAAGCACCTTTTGGTGAAGTCTTTAGTGTTTTCCAGGTACAGAACCATATTTTCCATAATGAGATATAGTTTAACTTCTTCTTTTTCTATCTTGATGTCTTTTATTTATTTATCTTGACTGATTGTTCTGGCAAGGACTTTCAGTGTTATGTTGAATCTGAGTGGTGACAGTGGGCATTCTTGTCTTATTCCAGTTCTCAAGGGGGATGCTTCCAGTTTTTCCCGCACAGTATGAGGTAGGCTGTGGGTTTGACACAGATGACTCTTATTATTTTGAGGTATGTTCCTTCATGCCTACTTTATTGAAGATTTTTATTGTGAAAGGATGTTGGAGTTTATCAAAAGCTTTTACCACATCTATTGAGATGATCATATGGTTTTTGTTTTCAATCCTGTGTATGTGATAAATCACACTTACTAATTTGCATATGTTGAACCAATCTTGCATATCAGAAATGAAGCCTACTTCGTCATGGTGAATTAACCTTTCAATGTGTTGCTGGATTCATTTTCCTAGTATTTCACTGAGGATTTTTGTTTCTATGTTCATCAGGGATATTGGCCTGTAGTTTTTGTTTTTCATTGTGTCTTCTCCAGGTTTCGGTATCAGGGTTATGTTGGCTTCATAGAATGAGTTAGGGAAGTGGTCCTTTTTTTATACAGATATCTAAGAATTCGTGATTTTTCATTTTTTTACAAATTTTATTTGTTTTTTTATTTGTATGTTATTCACTAAAACCCTAATTTAATGACTTCTTGCATGTAAAGTGATCTTTCAGAAGATAAATTTGTTTTAAATAGTAAAAATGAAAAAGTAGATAACCTTATCATCTATAATAATGTGATCTTCTAGTATAACTTCCTGATTTCCCTTTTTTTCATGGAAGCTCATGCTCTGAGATGAAAATAGTGATTAGCAATTAGTTATTTAGTCAACGTTAATTACTACAACATATTTTTTAAAGACCATCCCAGTAAGCGAGGTAAACTTTTAGTACCCTATGTCAAGTAATAAAACTGGAGATACTATTAATTTATATTGATGTTAATATTAGTGTTAACTTATATTTAAGTATGCTGGGCGTGATCCTAAGAAAATTTGAACATGTAGAAATCTTAGAATTTTTTGTTTGTTTACTTTTAACAAATAACAGTAGCCAACTGAATCTTCTATATGAATAAAAGCTAGCTACTTCCCTCAAACATTGCAACCAGGTTTATATAAAGTCGAGTCCTAGAACAAGCTCTATTATAATAGAGGTGTTTATTAACAAAGAGGAAAGCATGGTTCATACAGCCTGTTCTCTAGGCTTGATGAAGTCCCAGCTGTCTGTTATTTCAGGAGTTTTGACCTTCTTAACTTACAAGAAAAATTGACTAAACACCGAACAGCATCCCAGAAGCAGGACTCAGTTACTCTTAACAGCATCAGGCAACCAAAATCCTCTAAAGCAGAGGCTTGATACAGAAAAGTTTATAGACCAAGTCTTTGGCACAATCTGTAAGGGTAGAAGCTACTAACTTTGCTGGATTTTTACTTCCTGTTTGAGATTGAGGGGTGTCTTTATACTAATTTAGACAATTCATATAAGTTGAAAGCTTTTAATTTTACCAAAGAAAAACCATTTCTAACATGTCATGCTAATTAAAAAGGTAACCACTAATTTAATCAATGAAAACCCACTTCTGATATGAAATATTGTGATTGCTAAAACATCTGGATATGGCCAAAGACAAAGATAGTTAATGTGTTTGTGATCATTGCCTCTGGAGTGGAGGAGGGTGTCCTCAGTGAAAAAGTGATATGTGACTGTCCCTGGAATGGTAATTCCTTGTTAAAATGCACACACTATCTATACTGAATTATTTTTTAGGCAAATTACAATCATCATACAAATTTTTAACTATGATTACTAGGAATTCAGTCCTCATGAAATGGAAAATAAGAGAGGTATAAATGGCTAGAGCGTAAGACCATTTATATTCACTGGTGTTTGCTTTTTATGTAGCTATATTTTCTTACATAGGCCTAATGCATTAATCCACAATATCATTGACTTAACAATGTTGTTTCCTTGTCTGGGGCCAGCTGTATGATATTTGATGGGATTCACTGTATGGAATGGTGAGGGAAGGAGGTAGTTGCTATTTAGAGAGTCAAATCAGCAAAGTCATATTCTGGAGATTAATGGGCAATATAATGCCTCAGCCAAGGATGAACAATTTGACTTATTCGAACCACTACTCTTTTAATATTTCTTCAGTTTTTATTTGTAGGGCAAGTTGACTGTTGTGTGGGCAAAGGTCAGAAGAAAGGCAAATCTGGTTTTCAAAAATCCCTCACTTTAAATTACCATACCACACTGACAGCAGCCAGATCTAGTTCATTGGTTCTGCATTCTTAGTAAAATATGTAGTGATCATCTATGGTTGTTTAAAAAAATCCATTACAGTAGTCACACCCCAAGTAGCTTGACAAAACAAAATAAGCCCTGTAATTGTATTTAGTATTCTTCTAAAAAGGGGTTCTGAAAAATATGTTTTTCTCCAATACTTTATATTTTCATTAAATGTTAAGTTCCCCTTTGTAATAAACAATCCTACTGAGCATCCATATATCTAGCCTCAACTCAGTCCAGTTCCAAATAAAGTATATATACATATGTAGAACTTTTAGTCAACCATAAGGCATGCAGTAATAACATAAAGTTACGTATACACACATGCACACGCGCGCGCGCACACACACACACACACAACATATTTTTCCAGGAAAGTTTTAATGTCTCATTTTCTGCCAGTTAGTGAATATTCCTGAGAGGGTTATGTTTTTTCTTCCTTTAATTGGAAATATGACATTGGGAAATCATTTGATCTTTCTGTTTAAAATATACAAATGCAGTGTCATGGGGCTGAAATTATGAATGTGTATTAATATTCCATTTCCTCTCTCCTTCTGGGCACTTTGGAATATATTTCCTTCTCCATCCCTTAAAGTTGAGTGTGGCCATGTGACCATTTCAGTCATTAATTGTAGTCAGAAGTGATATGTGTCACTTTAGGGCTTGGGCATTAAATTGCTGGTTCAAGACCCTCCAGAACTGCTCTCCTCTCTGGCATAAGCAGGGGAGTATATGCCAATTTGGAACTACTATCAGCCTAGAGCCCTCAAAATCTATAAGGAATAGAGCTCCTCTACCAACCTGTGATATATGTAGCATGTGCAATAATTAAACCTTTGTTGTTTCAAACCAAGATTAAAAAAACAAAAACAGCAGCAACAACAACAACAAAAAAACCAGAACATATCCTAACGTGAACTACCTGGTATTTGCCTTTTAATATAAAACTCAAAACTCATTTTTGTAGATAGAGAGGAATCAAATAACTTTATAATCTTATTTTCCAAAGTATTTTCTATATCTGAAATAATTCCTCCATTAAATGAAAATGACTACATGTTAGCAGAATGCTGGTTGTTTCACACAGTCATAAATAAGTTCTCTATAGACATTCAACAAGCTGTGGCAATTTGAAGGTTATTTCTTCATAGAAACAAGATAGCGCTAGAACATCAAAAGAAAATCACAAATGTTTTAGTCACTTGCAGGGCACAATAATAGAAATATTCTATATTGTATTGTGACTTTTTTCAGTGTGTCACACTGCTTCAAAAAAATTTTTAATTGTTAAACTACATGACAAAATGTCTATCAAGATATGTCAACAAAATTTATATTAAAATTTACCTAATTCATTTACTTATACTTTGATTTTTCTTCACAAATGTTTTTTTAATCCAAAATGAATCATGTATCTCATTAGCATTTATTCTTTCTCATTAATGTATGTCATTCAGGCAACATTAATGTGATTTTAAAATCAAGCATTAATTATTGCTGAATATGAGAAGCTGGGCAGGTAGATAAGGCCCAGTCTATATACTATTTTTTTCTCTCTCCTTTCTATCTATTCTATCTCCATATTTCAGAAGCTCTAGAGTTCATCTACCTAGAGTACTCCACAAACTCCTCTAGTTTTTAAATACTCAAGGAAAATGGATAAAGATTTAGGGGAAAATAAAAAGTACAAGTAAAAGCAGTATACATATTAAACTCTTTGTACAGTGCTCACTCCAAAATACTGCCACTATAATCCAGAAAATTGAAGTAATATGACACTTTAACCTCTAAGTCAGTTTAAGAGATACTATGAGTACTGTTTCAATAGATTGATTAAAATCAAGCCTTTGGGCTGATATAAGACAAATTATTAAACAGTTTTAGCTTTCAGAGCAATAGTCATCTCTATGCCAGTTATCAGTAGCTGATTGGTTCCAATTATTTCTTCAAACATGTAAGAAAGACAAACCATCGACATAAAAAGCTCTTGCTCATTTGCATATTCATAATACCTCGGTGAATCACCAAGACTGGCACTGATGCTGCCTGAATATTAATGCAAGGCCAACAACTGAGCTGAAGGGCAAAGCAATATATAGAAACAAACTGCAATTTCCCTCTAGAATACACAATTCAACTTAAAGGTGGACTGATTTTTAAACTATTATTATTGTTTCTCTTATGACAAGATTATTCCACCTTTCTTAGAGAGTTTAGTCACAATAGACACAGGATTATAGTACATCTTTTATTTGTATTTTAAGCCAGTTTTATCACGTAGGCTTTTATACCAAAACTCACTAACTACTCCAGCTTACATGCTAACTAAATACCTAAGCAGTATGCATCCTAGAAGGAGAAACCTAAGTTGTGCACCACATTCAGCTGAAGGGCATCTATTTTTATATGCTTTAAAACTTCAAATTTGTGAGTTCAAATAGTTAAGTACCTCTGACTTCATTTTTCTTCTCCCTTTGCCCTTTAATTTTTTGAAAAAAAAAACAAAAAAAAAAAAAACCCACCTCTGTCTCCTGACCCTATTCTTTGTTACAGCCCTAATGGGTTTTTTTTTTTTGCCTTGGCTTCAATGGGGAGAGCCACACACTGAGACTTCCAGATGAAATGCTTGCAATTCCTTCTGAGAGATGCAGCAGAATATTTGTGGAAGACTGTGTAGGAGGGAGATATGTATTTGAAGTTTGCATGTGTGATGTATTTGTAGCATCGCCATTACATTTATACATCTGTGATCACAAGATTGTTTATTATAGGATTCTATTTTCCTTGGAGAAATAGCAGATTGGACAAAACTCTCCCAAGCATTTACATTTCCTTTTCCTGAAGAAGGTGCTGTCTGCCAACAGCAGTATCAGAAAACAAACAAGAGTGGATAAAACATTATTTCTTTAAAAACCTCATGTTTAGAAAACAGAGTTCTGAACTTCACTAATTATCATACTGATTTGCTTTATTTATTTTTATTGGGCTTCTCTTTCGAACAATAGTAAATGATAACCACGACAACAGCTAATCTTTACTGATTGTATACTGTATCTGCCAATTTTTGCTGCATAAAAAAACTACCTCCAAGTTTAGTGGCTTAAAACAATAAACTATTATTATTCATCTGTTTCTGGGCGTCATGGGTGTTCCCTAATTTGGAGGTAGGTTCAGTTTATTTCTTTTTCATTCTGTGGAAGCTAGGGTGGCCCTATTTCTCACTGCAGGTAATGGGTTGGCTGGAGTAACTCCTTTCCATCAGCTGTATTAACAAAATAATATTCTTTTATCTGGATTAGCAGTGGCATAAATGTGTAAGGGAAACACATGAGACTTCAAAGCTTAGGCTAAGGTCCAGAACACTAACTTTCTGTTTGTTCTATGGGTCAAAGCCAAGGGGAAGGAAGATATGCATTATCCCTTTAGTGGGAGGAACTGAAAACTTACATGGTGTGATGGTTAATACTGAGTGTCAACTTGATTGGATTGAAGGATATAAAATATTGACCCTGGGTGTGTCTGTGAGGGTGTTGCCAAAGGAGACTAACATTTGAGTCAGTGGGCTGGGAAAGGCAGACCCACCCTTAATTGGGGTGAGCACAATCTAATCAGCTGCCAGCTTGGCTAGAATATAAGCAGGCAGAAAAATGGGAAAAGAGATGGGCCCAGCCTCCCAGCCTACATCGTTCTCCCGTGCTGGATGCTTCCTGATCTCAAACATTGTACTCCAAGTTCTTCAGTTTTGGGACTCAGACTGGCTCCCTTTGCCCCTCAACTTGCAGACAGCCTATTGTGGAACCTTGTGATAGTGTGAGTTAATATTTGATAAACTCCCCTATACACATATATATACCCCCATATATATATACACACACACACACACACACATACACACACATATATCCCATATATACGTATATATCCCATATATATGCATATATATAAACATAAGTATATGTATATAGAGAGGGTATATATATAGGATATATATACATGTATACACATAGGATAAATATACATGTATCTACATGTATATATATACACAAATATATATATATGTGAGATATATATGGGATATATATAATGGGATATATATACATGTATATATATGGGATATATGTGTATATATATGGGATATATATATATGGGGTAGATACATGTATATATATATGGGATATATATATGGGAGTGTATATATACACACACACATATATATACCCCATATATATACCCCATATATACACACACGCACACACACACATATATATATGTGTGTAGGATATATATATATATATATATATATATATATATGTGTGTGTGTAGGATATATATATATATATGTGTGTGTGTGTGTGTGTGTGTGTGTGTGTGTGTAGTTGAACTATTAGTTCTGTCCCTCTAGAGAACCCTGATGAATATACCTGGCAAAAGGAGGGGTGGAAAATTGAAACCAATAATGTAAACTACTATTCACACTATGGCCTATGCTCCTTTGTCAGCATGTTACATTCATCATTTCATTTGATCATTGGAGCAGCCCAATGTATTACTGTTTTCATTATTTTACAACCAAGAAATTGAGGCACAGAGAGGTTAAGTAACTTGTCTAGTATCACCCTACCAGCAAGGGATAAAACAATGATTGACACCTAAAGAGATCTTAAGTACTATAAAATTTTTCTCAAATACTCTAGTCTACCTGATTTCAAAGAATATTTCTATATTTAGTAAAGAGATTACAAAGATATGGGATATAATTTTTAGTCATAATGATAATGAGTAAGGGTAGAGCATAGAAAAAATTCTACTGAAATAATACTATTCATTTCTAAGCCATCTCATCCTTAAAATTCATTTATACATAAGACAGAATAAGGATAATGTCCTCAGCAGGGAAGAACCATAGGCCAATTAGTGAATTAAATTTCCATTTATAGTTCTTTTGTGATTGATAATTATTCCTCAGGATAAGGAAGACCCTCTTCTTTGACAACAAACATTATATACAAAAATTTAACAGATTCTATTTTATTAAATATACATACCATACAGATGTAGTTTTGTAACCTCAAATACCATTAATCAAAAGCCACAAATGGTGGTAATAATGACAGAGAACTTTAGTGAACAAAGTTCATTGTTTCAGTGGCAGTAGAAATATAAGCTGAACCCTAATTGGTGCATTTTTAATTGTCTTTTTGGCAATCGTAGCAATGTGGACTTAGAATATGTGTATGCTTGTGTTGGCTTCATAATTTTGTGTATTTTCCTTTTTTCTGCAACATTTGTTTTCAGAAACATCAGGGAAGCTGCCCTCAGGATATAGGGAACTAAAGCACATGCTCCCCAGAACCCAAGACCTGCCTGCCTGGGGAAGCTGCCACTGACATTGACCCTGCCCAGTGCAGCAGCAGAACCACCCCACATCTGTGCACTGACCAGAAGACCGAGGACTGGTCCACCCAAGGCTCACCCCCTCTATCACTGGTGCCCACATGCACTAACCAGTGGCCTGAGGACTGCAAATGTGAGATCCATAACCCCAGAAAAATCACTCCACAGCCTCCATAGGCTGAGCCACTGAGGAATTCATACCCTGAGCCACTGAGGAATTCACAGTAACTAATGTTAATTACAACTGAAGAAATCATATAGAGAGTATAATACTTCAGGCATGAGAACCCAGAGCCAAAGTACTCTATTCAACTGATACTACAGACACATCTACAAAAAAACTTTTTCTCTATAAGCTACTCAATAAAATTAGAAGAAGCAACTGTTACACCAGATACACAGATATCAACATAGGCCAGGCACGGTGGCTCATGCCTTTAATCCCAGCACTTTGGAGGCCGAGGTGGGTGGATCACCTGAGCTCAGGAGTTCATGACCAGCCTGGCTAACATGGTGAAACCCCATCTCTACTAAAAATACAAAAATTAGTCAGGCATGGTGGTGGGTGCCTGTAGTCTCAGCTACTCAGGAGGCTGAGGCAGGAGAATCGCTTGAACCCAGAAGGCAGAGGTTACAGTGAGATAACTCCATTGCACTCCAGCCTGGTCAACAAGAGCGAAACTCCATCTCAAAATAAACAAACAAAAACATAGAGACACAAGAAACATAAAATGGTGAGGAAACATGCCACCTCCAAAGAAAGACAATAATTCCCCAACAACAGATCCCAAAGAAAAGGACATATATTAAGTGACTGAAAATAAATCCAACATTATGATTTTTTTAAAAACTCAATGAGATACAAGAGAACACAGAGAGATAATACAAGTAAATCAGAAAAATGATTCATTATCTAAATGAGAAATTCAATGAATAGATAGATATTAAAAAGAACCAAATAGAAATCTTGAAACTGAAGAATTCAGTGAATGAAATTAAAAATAAAATGGAGAATTTTAACAATAGACTAGGTCAAGCAGAAGAAAAGCATTCTGACCTTGAAGAAAGGTCTTTTGAAATAACCCAGTCAGAGAAAACAGAAAATTTTAAATAAAGAAAAGAATGAAGAAAGCTCATGTGACATATAGGATATCATTATGTGAAAAACCAAGGGTCTTTTCTCCACAGATATCACATTTCAAGGGTTGTGATTGGCAGCAAGACATAAGCGAGTTTCCCTCTCTCATATACATGAAAATCTATCCTATAGGAGGACAGAAATAGGAGGTAATCTAGGTAGATTGTATCCCCATTTTTACATGTAAAAACAAAATAAAACTGGCCTCTGTACCATAAAATAACTTGACCAAGGTAACTCTGACTATTACAAATCAAGTGCTGTTGTG
This sequence comes from Callithrix jacchus, assembly GCF_049354715.1. Classification (NCBI taxonomy): domain Eukaryota; kingdom Metazoa; phylum Chordata; class Mammalia; order Primates; family Cebidae; genus Callithrix; species Callithrix jacchus. Next base: position 28,497,709 of record NC_133524.1, read on the forward strand.
CTGTTTGAATATAGTGGTGTAAAAAGCTCATAATACTGCATTACTTACAAATAATTATTGCACATTTATTGCATAGGATGCTCTTTCCTCAACAGAACAAACACAGTCAGCCATGATCTTGGTTTCCTAGCATCCAGTTTGCATGTAGTAAGATTCTGAAATGCTTTTGGTGTGAGATAGGGAAGTGAACCAAGTGTGAGATTCAGTAGAGTTTTTAATCTTGAAAAACATAGTAGTGTCTATCTAAGAAAAGGCTTATACATTTTTTCACTTGAGCTCCACATAGACATTCATTTTGATATTTTAGTGTTTCAATTTCTATGGATACTAATCTTACTCCCAAATTAAACCTGTCTGTTCTCTGTGTATGCCTTAACCCTGGGGAAGAAACTTGTGACATGGAGATTAAATTGGTATCAGCACTTATTACATTTAATTTTGCCCTGTTGTTTTCATGTATGGTACAGAATATTATGCTTTTTCAACAATTTGTGCTATTTACTAAGGCATACTTTAAACAATGATGGACAATATGAAATTAATTTAGAATTAGCACTAGTCCTGTGGTACACACTTACTTTTCTGATTCAAGTAAACCTCTTTATGTTCCTGGGGTGTAGTAAACTGCATGGGTTCAGGTGCTGGTGATGCAGCAGCATTGTTGATTCCAGCTGGTTTTTCTATACTGTAGCCCTCTGGGTGGATGTAGGAAGATGTCAGTGGGGACCTAGGCATGTGAAAATGCAGGGGCTATTTGGGCCAGAGCATGATGTCACCTGATGGTGGCTCTGCCCTCAAAATGGCACTGTGCTGCTGCAGCCTGGGTTCTAGGGTGTGAGTTGGACCCAATGTGAACTCCCTGTCTGGCATAATGTAGTCATGTGGACTCCGGGCAGCTCTGTATATTAGGCTCAGAGCTTGTGACTGCTGAGGGGCTCTTCTGTAGTTAGAACTGCAGGCATCTATGATAGAAATGTAAATTGCTGGAGATCTACAATTTAAGTTTTCCCCAAAATGGGGGGTTTGTTGGCTCTGAGCTGCTTCCCTTCCCTATGTTGCCATCTTGCATTTTTGTGCCTCAGAGGGTCTTTGTTACTTTCTTGGTGAATTCCAGTGTTCTGCGCTAAACCTTCCATTTGACATGTGGTTATCCATCTGTTGTTTTGGTCCTTCTTTGTAGATATGAGTGTTGGTTGCCTCTAGTCAGCCATCTTGATGACCTCTCAGGGCTCTAATCCAGTGTTTTCATTTTTTCATATTTATTTGTTTTCCCAGTGTTCCTGATATTATGCTATCTATAGTAGGGGATTAATATATGCTTGTTGATTTAATATTATCTAAGTCCATATTATCACTGGAATTACAAAGAATATTTAGATACGGTAAATCATAATGAGGATCATGAAAAATATTTATAAGTACTTAGCTTTTAGGAAAATAGAATAAATAAGTTTCATTAACCACCCAGCTTCACATTGAAAAGAATATGTCCCGCACACAGAGAAACAGTAATACACCTTTCTCACATAATAGAGGAAAATGTCAGTGAGAAATATTTCACTCATGCTGTGGCAAGTGAGTCACAAAAATACTGTGAAGATTTTGAGTAAATAACCACTTCTTGGGATGTCTGGAAACTTATATGACACTCAGTTTTTCTTACACTGAAACAAACTTACTGTTTTATTAGCTAAGACAATTTGGGAAAAGAAAATGCAATGAGACCAGATATGGGAATGTTTTAAATATGCTAGAAATTTTTCAAGTTTTGGAAATTTAAATATACTTTAATGAAATATTTAGGACATTTAGGGATAGAAATTAAAATCCATTATTGGGATGATAGGATGAGGGGAGAGGTGTAGCAAGTGAAGAAAGAAGAGCAAGAGATAGAAAAATATAGATATTATGTCTGTAAAGATTTTCCTTTGTGCAGGGGGTGATCTCTAAATAATTTTAGAAGTTACCCATAGGGATAAATATAAAACAAAATATCCTCTTTAAAATACCATTTCATAAAAATTAGTCTGCTTATTCTCAGGAAGAATATATATGCACTATATATAAAATACAATATGGATTTTTTCCATTTTTTCTCAGTGTTACCATCTAGAGGTATTTTGAAACATATGTTGTTTGAAATTTTCTAGACACGTGCATGCACATATATTTTCTTTCAAAAGAGAACTAACATTATACCACTCCTTCTGTAAATTTATCATATAATATATTATTAATACCTTTCAATGCTATTACATATGTTCTGCAACATCATCTTAATGGCAGCATAGCATTATGTAGCTGCGACATTTTCTCTTTATCATAAACAAGAGTAAATATTCTCTTACATATCTCTTTGTGCACGTGTCTAATTGTTATCTGTAGAAATCCCTAGGTGTGAAACTATTGTTTCAAAATAAATGATTTCAACACTCATTTCAAAACACTTGTGATGTGGCCAAATACCTTACAAAATGTTTATATGCATTTATAATCCGTGTGACCCATAGAAAAGTGTTAGGAGATTATTCCTAACATTGTGTTCCAGAGAATAAGGCAAGAAAAAGTTGATCTGATGCACAGAAGTTCAGAATACCTTTCATATTTGTCTATAATGATTCAAGGCTTATAACATACAAAAATAATTATATTTTTACTTGACCTTCATCTCCAATTAGAATATGAGTTGTGGGTAGAGATATTTTATTTCCTTTTGCATTCCTATTATCAAATATACATTCTTCATCTAATAGGCATTGAAATATTTGTTAAAGTAGTATTAGTAAACGGCACATGAAAATAATCTTGGTCACCTGAGCTTCAAGACATAGAATAAAATAAATTATAGCAGACAGTGGTAATCTACCAGCAGTTCACAATGGTATCCCATAGAGTGAAAGTAATGTAGTTAAAGAAAATATAACAACAGCCGAAACTCATTAAAGAGAAGGAGTATCTGTATACAGACATAACCCATTTTATAGTGCTTTGCTTTATTGCACTTGGCAGATATTGTGAGAGTTCTTTTGGTTTTCTTTTGTATTTTTACAAACTGGAGGATGATGGCAATTCTGCATTGAACAAGTCAGTAGGTGCCATTTTCCAACAGCATGGACTCATTTTGTGTCTCTTTGTCACATTTTGGCAATTCTCATAATATTTTAAACTTTTTCATTTTTATTGTATTGGTTGTGGTGACCTATTATCAGTGGTATTGGATGTTACTTTGTAATTGTTTTAGAGTGACACAAACTACACCCATATAAGACAGCAAACTTAATAGATGAATGTTGTGCGTGTTCTGACTGCTTCACCAACCAGCTATTCCCCCTATTTCTCTCTCTCCTTGGACCTTCCTACTCCCTGAGACACAACAATGTTGAAATTTGGCTAATTATTTTTTATTTTATTTTATTATTTTATTTTTTGAAATGGAGTCTCACTCTCTCGCCCAGGCTGCAGTGCAGTGGCATGATCTCAGTTTACTGCAACCTCCACCTCCTGGGTTCAAACAATTCTCCTGTCTCAGCCTCCTGAGTAGCTGGGACTACTGGTGTGTGCCACCACACCTGGCTAATTTTCATATATATATATATATTTTTTTAGTAGAGATGGGGTTTCACCATATTGGTCAGACTGGTCTTAAACTCCTGACCTCAGGTGATCCACCTGCCTCGGCCTCCCTTACAGGCATGAGCCACAGCCCCTGGCCAAAATTAGGCTAATTAATATCCCTACAATGGCCTCTAAGTGTTCAAGTGAAAGGAAGGGTCACATAATCTTTCACTGTAAGTCATAAACTAGAAATGACCAAACTTAGTGATGAAGGCATTTCAAAAGCTGAGATAGGCCAAAACCTAGGCATCTTTTGCCAGATAGTTAGACAAGTTGTAAATGCAAAGGAAAAGATATTGGAGGAAATTTAAAGTGCTACTCTAGTGAATATATCAATGATAAGAAAGGGGAAAATTGGGCCGGGCGCTCACGCCTGTAATCCCAGCACTTTGGGAGGCCGAGGCAGGTGGATCACGAGGTCAAGAGATCGAGAACATCCTGGTCAACATGGTGAAACCCCCGTCTCTACTAAAAATACAAAAAATTAGCTGGGCACGGTGGCATGTGCCTATAATCCCAGCTACTCAGGAGGCTGAGGGAGGAGAATTGCCTGAACCCAGGAGGTGGAGGTTGCAGTGAGCTGAGATCGCGCCATTGCACTCCAGCCTGGGTAACAAGAGTGAAACTCCATCTCAAAAAAAAAAAAAAGTGGGGGGAATCCTCAGTGCTGATATGGAGAAAGTTTGAGCAGTCTGGAAAGAACAAACGAGTCACAACATTCCCTTAAGCCAAAACCTAATACAGACCAAGGCTTTAACGCTCTTCAGTTCCATGAAATTTGAAAGAGGTGATGAAGCTGAAGAAGAAAAGTTGGAAGCTAACAGGGGTTAGTTCATGAGGTTCAAGAAAAGAAGCCATCTCCATAACACAAAAGGTGCAACGTGAAGCAGCAGGTGTTTGTGGAGAAGCTGCAGCAAGTTATCCGGAAGATCTAGCTAAAATAATTGATGAAGGTGGCTACACTCAATAAAAAATTTTTAATGTAAGTTAAACAGCTTTCTATTGGAAGAAGAGGCAATCTAGGACATTGATAGCTGGAGAGAATAAGTCGATGCTTGGCTTCAAAACTTCAAAAAACATACTGATTCTCTTGTTAGGGGCTAAGGCAGTTGGTGACTTTAAGTTATTCATTTACCATTCCTAAGATCTTAGAGCCTATAAGAATTGTGCTAAATTTACTCTGTGCCCTATAAATAGAAAAAAATGTCTGAATAATACAACATCTATTTATAGAATGGTTTACTAAATATTTTAAGCTCACCGTTGAGACTACTACTCAGAAAACTAGATTTATTTCAAAACATTACTGCTCATTGACAATGCACCTCATTACCCAAGAGCTATGCTGGAAATATGCAAAAAGATTAATATTGTTTTCATACCTGCTAACACAACACCCATTCTGCAGCCTATAGATCAAGGGGTAATTTTGACTTTCAAGTCTTATTACTTAAGAAATATATTTTATGATGCTATACCTTTCATAGGTAGTCATTCCTCTGATAAATCTGGGCAAAGCAAACTGAAATCACTCCAGAAACAATTCGCAATTCTAGATGCCATTAAAAATATTCATAATTCATATGAGGATTAAAAAATATCAACATTACCAAAAAAGTTGGAAGAAACTGATTCTAACCTTGATAGATGACTTTGAGGGGTTTAAGACTTCATTGGCAGAAGTCACTACAGAAATGGTGGAAACAGAAAGAAAACTGGAATTAGAAGTGGAGCCTGAAGATGTGACTGAATTGCTGCAATTTCATCATAAAGATGAAGATGAAGAATTACTCGTTATCATGGATGAAGAATTACTTATTATTATACATGAGCAAACAAAGTGATTTCTTGAGATGGAATGTATTCCTGGAAGATGGTTAAACATTGTTGAAATGATAAATTTGGATAAATTTAGCTGATAAAGTAGTGCCAGGGCTTGAGAGTATTGGCTCCAATTTCAAAAGAAGTTCTACACTGCATAAAATGCTATCAAACAGCATCACATGCTACAGAGAAATCTTTTGTAAAATGAAGAGTCAATTAATGTGGCACATTTCTTTGTTGTCCTATTTTAGGAAATTATCATAGCCACCCCAACCTTCAGGGACCACCACCCTAATTAGTCAGTAGTCATCAACATCAAGGCAAGACCCTCCACCAGCAAAAAGATCATGACTCGCTGAGGGCTCAGTTGATCATTAGCATTTATTTAGCAAAGATTATTTTTAATTAAGATATATAATTTTTTAGACATAATGTTACTGCACACTTAATAGCCTACAGTGTAGTGTAAACATGACTTTTATATGTATTGGAAAGCCAAAAAAATCTATGTGACTTGCTTTAATATGATATTTGCTTTATTGTAGTGGTCTGGAACCTAACCTGCAATATATCTGACGTGTACCTGTATATGTACTATTAAGAAATAAAAGCTAATGTGTCATGATTTCCAAATAATTAAAGCAACAAAAATTAGTGATAGCTTCTTTCCTCAATAATTATATTTTATTGTGTTCTTAATTTAAATAATTTTCTCTTAAAACAAATATTAAAATTGCATATGCTTACAATATTATTCAAATTTGTGGTAAAGATAAGAAATCTGTCCTTTCTTAAGTTGTATAAAACCTCTGTAAAGCCTCTAACATCTTAGACAATAAAGCAAATACAGTTTTTATTTAATAAGGAAGCTCAAAGAAAATTGGAAGATTTATTTCACAAATGTTTCTTCTAGAAAGGCCCATATTATATTTGAATACATGTGGTTGCTATAAGAGACACTTATTACTTTATATTACAGTATAAGAAATAGCTATTTAACCTTAGAAGTAAACAGCTTACATGATTTTAGGTCACATCTATCCAAGTAACAGACATCATATGTTAGCCTAGATGGGAAATATTCTATAGTGTAAAAGTGTCACGATAAGCTGAATAATTTAGATCTTTCTAACTCAGACAAACTTGCCTGTAACACAGCATATTTGGTTTTCAATATTATTTTGTAGAATGTGCTATATAAGCAATTGAAAGAATATAATTTTTTTGAATTCTAGTTTAAAAGATAATTTTGTTTTCTGTTTCTGTGATGTAAGGCAAAAACCCTGAACAATTTGTAACAGAATTCTTTCAGCATGTACTGTCTTTTATCTCTTTAGCATATTTACGTTTTAAACTAATGCCACTTTAAAACTAATACAAGTCCAGTGCTATTTCCTTTAATTGTAACATATTATCTACACAAGAGACTAAAGGGGCTCACTGGTTTCCACAATGAAGACTAAACCCTGTCCTTTAGACCAGTACTTTTCAAACTTTAATGTGAGTATGAATTAATGTAAGAAACTTGTTGAAATGCAGATTCTGATTTAGTATGTCTGGGTAGGGATCAAAGATTCTAAACTTTGAACCAGCTTCCTAACAAAACTTTCAGATACTGCTGGTTCAAGAACCACACTTGGAATAGTGAGCCACTACAATTAAAAGGGTCATTATGTATATGTGGGAGGAAGAGTAGAGGAGGGGGGTTGTTAAAGGAACAATACAAGGTAAGCAATAAAAAATGTTACAGCTTTCACCTGACAGATACAGATATTGACCTACTGATTTTCATTCTGTAAGTGATTGGTTGGTTCTTTGTTTTTAGTCCTTCGATTTTTAAGAATAAGTAGAAACACACCCCTTCTTGTCTGTTAAGCTACCACTAGATTAGGTTGTACAGGAAGTTCAATTAGTAAATATGCAAACCATCTTTATAATAACCCCAAAATAAATAAAGAAATGTACTAAGCAAAAATAAAGCTAAAAATAAGATTTATTTCTGGAAAAAATAAGTCAAACAATGGTTTCAAAGGTCTGTTTTATAATATCATGGAGATTCAGACAGAGGACACAGTACTAGATAGCTTATGTGTAACTGTGAGAGAACAAAGACAAACTAGAAGCCACAAAAGTCAAGGTCAGCTTGAGCAAATCAAATTATTTTGTTAGTATGCAGTTATTTGGAATTATGGCTTTGTTTAAAATGCCAAATAATAAAGAAGATTGAAAAAGAGAACATCTGCATATCAAGATACTTAAAAATATAAAGGAAATCATCTTTATTCTTCTGTGAGCATCTTATGAAAGATAATTTGCAGTAATTCTTTTCTTGAATAATCATTATCATACTGATTAATTTATTATGTTTCACTTCAAATATTGCTATTTTGTTATTTTACATCTAAAAGATACAGACTTCTATAGCATGAATTAGATCTCAAGTTTAGAAACTGAATTGATGGAAAACATGATGTCATTTCCCTAATAAAGAATAGATTTACAAGGCATACGTTATCAGTTTAGAGTGTGCCTTCTTATTGTGATGGCTATGGCTCTGAAGGCTTTCAAGATAAAGATGTAGTTCCAGTCAGTAAGGGCTAGTCCCAAGCAAGGAAAGTCCCTTTCTACATAACCCATCACTGCATTTTCACCAATACACAAATCACGAGATTGCTGGGCATGGGGAAAAAGTATCTCTACCAGGGACAAATAGCTTACAGAAATGAGAAAAAAAATGAAATAAGACTTAATCCTACATACATCCTGCCACCTGTTTGTCAGCATATAGGATGCATCCTGTGCTCAGTTTGATTTTTCAAAAACAGACCCAAAGATGACGATTTGTATGAAAGTAGTTTATCAGGTGGTGTTTGTAAGGGAAATTAAACAAGCCAATGAACAATGAAAAAAATGGTAGGTGAATGAGAAAGAAATAGGAAACAGGAAAACAAAATGCCAGAAAGAAGCATGTCAAGCAAAGTCCCAGAGAGGATAACATTGACTTAGTCTTAAAGTCACTATTTTCTGGATACAGTATAGCGCACTCCTAGAGTTGTCTCAACCAAAGGGCAAAGGGGCTGGAATATTTATACCCCTGCAACCAGCTGACCATCCTTCAATTAGTTAAGAACTACGCCTTGGGGATCCTAACTTACCATGCACTTCTGGTTTCTGCTACTCAGAAAAAGCAATTCTACAGCCAGATGGGAGTTTTCAGACAGACACAGGTATTGGCTGATAGGAATGAAAAGCTCACTGGAAAGACATGTGCACACAGATAGTAAAGAGGGCCTGATAGGATGTGAGCACAACACAAAATAGTCTGTATTTCCCAATTTTACTGAACAAGATCATAGGAGAAATGCCTATCTTTTAAAATAATAGTATTCATGCTGCCTCACTCTATCATAAAAAGCAGGTATTGTCAAACAATAAAGGGAAAATGATCACATGCTTACCAAATTAATAATAGGAAACATTTATTACTTTTTAATATTATCTGTTGAAAACTATCCCTGGTCTTGGCCTTTCCAATCCCCAAAACTATCATTGACTGTTAGAATCTCTTTCAAAGACAAGCTTCATTCACAGAGCTCTACCATTATATTTTTTCCTCAGAGAATGGTTATTTACTTACCCAGTTTTGGTTAGTCTAAATGACTTACCCAATATTTCTAAAAAGAAACCAAGAAACAAATTTCTCTTATCTGAATTACATAATCTTTGTCTTATAGTGTTTTTTTTGTTTTGTTTTGTTTTTTAAGTTTGTGACCACCATACTTCCTGAGTTTGGTTTTATTTTTTGTTTGTTTGTTTAGTGCTTCTTAAAATAGTCTCTGATGTCTTCATTTATTTCTAAGGGATTGGTTCAGTCAGGGCCCCAATTTCAAGTAATAAACATACAGCTGAACTCAATTATGCTAAAGTCCTGCTTATTGGCTGGACTATCTGGGGAGGGTGAGTTGGAGTTGGTGTGAGAGAGCGTCGGAATTAGTAAGCAAAATGCTATGTCGCATACCCATCTATCTCTCATCTCTGCTTGTCTTCAAGCGCCAAATTATGCTCTCAAAACAATATCTTCCCATGAAATGGGTTGTTGCTGCAGGCTCTTTTGAGCTTACATCCTTTTAGTGTTGTGACAGATGCTGTTAGGATTGGTTTAGCTCTCTCAGCTCCCTTTAAAGAGTCTCAAGGAAAGTTCGGGCACGGTGGTTCACGCCTGTAATCCCAGCACTTTGGGAGGCTGAGGCAGGCAGATCATGAGGTCATGAGATCGAGATCATCCTGGCCATAGTGAAACCCCATCTCTACTAAAATACAAAAAATTAGCCGGGTGTGGTGGCACGCACCTGTAGTTCCAGTTACTCAGGAGGCTGAGGCAGGGGAATTACTTGAATCCAGGATATGGAGGTTGCAGTGAGTGCAGTGAGTTGAGAACGTGCCACTGCACTCCAGCCTAGCAAAAGAGCAAGACTCTGTCTCAAAAAAAAAAAAAAAAGGAATATCAAGGAAAGAATCTACATGACCCAGCTTGGGTCTTGCTATGGTTTAGAGATAGTTTGTTTGGCTCCAACAAGTCTTATGTTGAAATTTGATCCGATCCGCAGCGCTTCGTGGAGGGGGAGGGTGCTTGGTGGATGGTGTTTGGTTTGTGAGAAGGGATCCCTCATGAATGGGTTGGTGTTGTCCTCCTGGGAATGAGCACTCTGTTGCCCAGTGTTGCTATTCACTCGGGGTGGCTGGCAAAATATTAAAATATTAATGATTGGGAAAAGTTACAGATTGTAATCTCAAAGCTTTTGGAAGGCCAAAAGGTTTTATTGAGGCAGGTTGAAAGCAGCCACCTCATTAACATTGGCACAGGAAAGAAACACAGACTGATCAAAGGCCTTACCCCACACCGATTTGTCTCCATTCCATTTATTCATGCAAATTTCATGCTGGGTGGTCTCTCCAGGATGATATAAGTGGAATTACCTGTCTTTGTTTTTGTTTATTTTTGAGACAGAGTTTCGCTCTTGTTACCCAGGCTGGAGTGCAATGGCGCGATCTCTGCCTCCTGGGTTCAGGAAATTCTGCCTCAGCCTCCTGAGTAGCTGGGATTACAGGCACATGCCACCATGCCCAGCTAATTTTTTGTATTTTTAATAGAGACGGGGTTTCACCATGTTGACCAGGATAGTCTCGATCTCTTGATCTCGTGATCCACCCGCCTCGGCCTCTCAAAGTGCTGGGGAATTACTTGTTAATAGCATTTACTATGTGCCCCCCCAGAACCTAAAGCTTTTGTCAGTCATAAAACCATTCTCTTAACCATGTTAATTATTCACAAGTGTGTTAACTTAGAATCTCTGTTGTAAAATCTTGAGGGAATAAATGTGTGGATGAACAGGGAGTCTGGGTCAATTGGTTGCATTTTGCCCTTTGAAAGCAGCTGACAGCCATCCCTAGCCCACTTGAAACACTGTAATGGTGTGAGAGTGCATTCATTCATCCGTTGTTGAGTCAGGGTCTTCAGGTCAGACTTCCGCAGACAGTGACCGACGTCTCAAGTGGTGACCCCGACATGATCGAGGTCACCGCCCAGGCTGGAGTGCAATGGCACAATCTCAGCTCATTGCAACCTCCGCCTCCCAGGTTTAAGCCATTCTCCTGCCTCAGCTTCCTGAGTAGCTGGGATTATAGGTGTGCACCACCATGCCTAGCCAAGAACTGGTTCTTGAAAAGAGCCTGACCTCCTCCTCTCTCTCTTCTTCTTCTCATCACTCTGACATCACTTCCCTTCCCTTTCTACCATAAGTGGAAGCAGCCTTAGGCCTTCTTCAAAAACAGATGCTGGTGCAATGCTTCTTGTATAGTCTACAGAACTGTGAGCCAAGTAAATCTTTTTTGTTACTCTACATTAGGTGTTCCTTTATAGCAACACAAAGGGACTAAAACAGGTCCTGTGTCCATTGTTTAGGTCAAACACACTGGGGAGAGGGTGGTATGAGGTTCTGAGATTGCCCAATATGGATTATGTTCTTTGTTGAAAATACAGAGGATTCTGCTGTTACCATAATCACAGACATGGCCACTTAACAATCTATAATCCAGGTGGTCATACTGATTTGTCCCTATCACAGTAACAGTGTAAATTCTACCAGTATTTGGTTGCTACTGAGTACCTTGCTGCATACAGTCTGGTAACTGTTAAAAAATAAACCTTCCCGTTTTTCTGGTAACTTTTATTTTTTCACCAAATTCATATTTATTCTGCCTCAAATGCTGCTATATTTCTCATTTAACTTATTAATTCCTTAAGTACTATTAAGTAATATTTCCTGTGACATTAGTAAGAATGTGTTATGAACAATCTCTAGAGAAGAGAGCTTAGGACTCTCTTCCCTGCCGTATTCCAAATTTGCCTCCTTAAAGGAGAAGCACTCTTGAATACACAAAAAGAATCAATTTCTAAATATTATAGTGAACACTTTTATCTGTCCAGCATCGATTCCACTTTCTTTTGATAATAGTTTTGCATCCTCAGTCAGATAAAAACCTACACCTACTTTCAATGATGTCAATCCAGAGGAAGGAGAACAAAAAGACGAGAAATCCCAGACCCAGAGATATTCTTGAGCTCTTGAAAGGCCATATCTGGTCTTCATAGCTTCTTGGACTGTGCATTCTCATCTGGTAAATATAATTTTGTCTGTGTTTTATGTCACTTTCAACTAAAATAATTCTAACTGAAATACACGATTACTCAGTAGTATTAATATAATTAGGTAGCATTATTTTAAAAATAAGTCATGATTTAGTTCACTGAAAATTCAAAGCATGTCAATTTTGAAAACAGTGAACCAGTATGAGGTATTGAAATGTACAGGCTATACTAAAAGTGGTTTTAATTAAGCTCATAAACAGTCTAGCTTGATATAGGATGAAAATATTCAGAGTGAAAATATTATCCTAAGGGAAAACAAAATTCTGTATACAATATTAGAAACTGACGATCTAGAGAGAAGCATGCTGAAATATATCAAAGCAATTTTCACATATATAAAGATTCTATATCACACAGTGTTTGCTTCTAAGCAAATATACTTACTGTAAAAAAAATCTGTCAATAGTATTAGGTTGTAAATGTTCTATAAACGCTCCAGTTTGTACAGATCAGCTTATCTAAAGTTAGTCAAGTGGCTGAGGTAATGCAAAGTGCAGGGCCTGGGCCATTTGGGTAATCGTTTTTGTTGTTGTTGTTGTTTTTTTTTCTGAGACAGAGTTTCGCTCTTGTTACACAGGCTGGAGTGCAATGGCACCATCTCAGCTCACCACAACTTTCACCTTCTGGGTTCAAGCAATTCTCCTGCTTCAGCCTCCCGAGTAGCTGTGACTACAGGCGGGTGCCACTATGCCCAGCTAATTTTTGTATTTTTAGTAGAGATGGGGTTTCACCATGTTGACCAGGATGGTCTTGATCTCTTGACCTCATGATCCACCCGCCTCGGCCTCCCAAAGTGCTGGGATTACAGGAGTGAGCCACCGTGCCCAGCCCTCGTTTTTAAACATTTCTTTGGCTATACTAATTAGTTATTCAGTGACATTCACATCATTTTCCCTGGCTTGCCATCAGTTAAAATACAACATTTGCCAAGCATACCACTCAAGAAGATGAACAACACTACGTTTTCCTACATACTCTCAACATAATATTGGAACAATTTCATTAGGTCTTAGACTTTTATTTTAAGAAACTCCACCTTCAAGTTTTCACAGCCATTGCCTCTTTGTAGCTTCACAGAGAGAGGCAAGTATTGCAATGCATTACAACAGGGAAGCCTAAGAAGGATAAATGGATTGAGTACTACTGCCAGTTAATCACTTTGAGAAAATGGCCTTCACCTATAGCAGGAATAAACAAGGCTGGCAAAAAGTTATTTCTGACTAATGCAGTCTGAAGACTTGTGGCCAAGACAACTACAGGGCAAACCTTTATATTTGATAAATAAAACCCATCAATTTCAGATAAAGTGTAATTCACAATTATTTCCTCAAAATCTCTCACATTGCCTGTTCACATGTCAAATATGAGTTTCCAGTTGAAGTGATAAGAAAAAAATGCCTGCATATTATTTGAATTAGTTACAAAGCAAGCAACTGCTGCTATACTATTTTAGATTGAAGAAAGATGAAATTTCTCCTTAAGACATTTTCACTTAAATACACAGTTGAGGCCTATCAGAGTTCCCACAAGCCCTGAAGAAGTTTTGGGTAACGTTATCATCCCATCCCCACCACACACATACATACACAAAAACACACATTCACACATATGCACATATTACTCCTAAAGCAAGCTGGCTAGGAAGTATTTTGAAATATTTATGTTAAATTTATATTATTATACTCTATTTTCTGAAAACTTCTAAAGAATCCAAATATCAACCTAAATTTTAGATAAGATTTGAGGGACAGGCACAGTGGCTCACATCTGTAATCCCAGCACTTTGGGAGGCTGAGGCAGGCGGATCACTTGAGGTCAGGAGTTCAAGACCAGCTTGGCCAACATGGTGAAACCCCATCTCTACTAAAAATACAAAAATTAGACATGGATGGTGGCGGGCGCCTTTAGTCCCAGCTACTCGGGAGGCTGAGGCACAAGAATTGACTGAACCCAGGAAGCGGAGGTTACAGTGAGCCAAGATATTTCCACTGTACTCCAGCCTTAGTGACAGAGTGAGAGTCTGTCTCAAAAAATAAATAAATAAAAGAAGATTTGGGATTAGGTATAATATTAGTAATAATAATAATTTGTAACCTTTACTGAATCCTTTCTATATGCAGAACACTTTTCAAGCTACTTTATATATACATATATATGTACACATGCACATATATATACATATATAATATAGGTATGTGTGTATATATATATACATGCAGAGATATACTACATATATATGTCAAGCACTTTTCTGAGTACTTAGCATGTATTCACTTATTTTTCATAACAACTCTTCATAAAATACAATAGTGTATGTATACCACTGTTTTATGGATAACATAGCTGAGGAACAGGATTTAAGTATCTTGTCCAAGTTTGCACAGCTCTAAAGTAGAAGATTTGAAATACCAGACTAAGCAGCTTGTACCTGGGGTGTTTAATCACTTTTATTTCTTTATTTTTTATTTTATGGGTATATAGTACAGGTAGATATTTACAGGGCTAATCACTTTTTAATCACCCATCATAACTCACAAATTTCCAAACTTTTCCCAATTTGGACGATTATCAGAATCAAATTAATTTTGGTTTAGTGAATTAGAATAGCATAGGAGTTAAAAGCATGGATGTTTATGTCAGACATACTTTCCCACGTATTATGTTGAGTGACATTTGGCAAGTTAATTTTATTATGACTCAGTTTAACAGTTTAATTTTCTGTAAAACTGGAATACAGACAGACCTGTCATGATTAAGAGATTAAAGAAAGTGTGAAAGTGGTTATGAGTATAGCTTATTACATTTCCAAAATAAAGACTGATAGACAGTATTTATGTTACTTATTGTGCCCCCTCTGCCTATTTCTAGTGCAAATAAAATTCATATTGGTTAATATTATTAATTATGTGGGCTTTTTATGCTTAGACAAAATTTGAAAAATCAAAATACTAGAAAACTAGGGCCTAAAGACTGAATAGAAGCTGGAGAAATACAATGTATCACCTCTGCCAAGGAGAGAGAGAGAGCCCAGCAGTAGTTAGTACCTCTGAAAAGCCTATAAAGATGTGCACACTGACTTTCTCATGTTCATGTTCAGAGAGCATGAAGGCATTGCACAATAATGTCAGTCAGGAGAGAACTTTCCTATTTCCCTTACTGTTCATCTCTCCCAATGCTTTCACGCTGGCAGGGGTTCAGGAATCTGAAAGTGGAGTAGAAATGTTAGGCAGGGAGAGAAAATGATGCCACCCATACTCCCTTTTTCAAATTACAGGTTTCCACTTGCAGCAGGCCGTGGTTGTAGAAAGGTCAAAGAAGATTTATCTACCAATTGAGATGAAATGATTCAACAGTATTTTGGACCGGGTGCTCTCAACTCAGAATTGGGCTTTATTTGTGACTTAGCATGAACATAGGACTGACTTTATGCTTTTTAAGAGTAAGCTGAGAAGTCAAGGGACCTGCCCTTTTTAACATCCAGTGAAAAGTGAACTACACTCACTTATAGGTACTGAAGAGAACAAAAATTGAATTCTTTTATGAATATTCCATGTGATTCTTTCTTGTTCCAAGTATTTTTTTTTATCATTTAAAGTCAAACTCTAAAAATGTGAAATTTGGAATATTGATCTGAAAAAGAGTAATATTTTAGTAAATGTAATAGTTAGATTTAGGAGACACAAAAGACTTAAAATATCCAAAACGCTCTCTAAAATTCCATTATATAGCCTTTGCCTCCATAAGCTGTCCCCCACTCTTGGTTGAGGAAAATAATATGTCCCTTTTTGTCACAATGGTTGCTTGACTGGGAATCAACATCCAAATTCAACATGACCTGGTGGGGATAGATACTAAAGTATAGAGCAAAAATATTTAAAAGAAGCATTCAAGCAAAAGTATTTGAAGGAGTTTGCTCAAGAAATTATAAAAAAAATTGGGAAATAATCATTAAAACAGGTTGTGAAAATGTCAGACAAAGGAAAGTGTAATGTATTTTCAAATCAGATTGATTATTTTACATGTATTAATTTAGTAGAAGGTATGTATCCAATGCTAGTTGGTTAGCTGGCTTAAACTTAAATGGTTTTCTAGTTGACTAGTGCAAACTTGAATATCATTATGTTAAGCACTTTAAGTAATATTGACATAGTATAGAAGGTAGTTAAATTCTTTAAGAATAGGAATGGTGTGCGACTCACATATCCACTCTCAGACCCAAATAATCTTGCTTCACTAAGGCCTTGAGAAAGACATAGGTGATGACAACACAGAAAAATTTAAAGAGTACTTTACTGGCTTTAGGTCAGGAATGCTGGTAGGATGAAATGCAATTTATTGTCTTCCTGAGCTTCATGGGATCATAAGGTTGAAGAGCACAGTAAACCACTAGAAACAAAGTGAACATAGTTATCACAGCAGGTAGCACAGAAAGCAGAGTAATCTGCTGTCACAGGATGCTGTGACTTGCAAAGATCTCTGGCTATGCTTAATTAATCATTAAGTACCTAAAGTTCTGATTTTATTTGCACAATTAAATGTAGAGCAAAATAAAGCAAAACTTTAGTCCTGCTTTAAGCCAACATGAAAGAGAGTCACAGTTTATCACTCCATTTCTAATCTTCACTCAGTTCCCAAGCCCAGGGCAGTCGGTCTTCAATTCCACTAAAGTCTCCCCTGTAACATCACAGTTGAGTACGCTGTATCTCTTTCTAGGCTTCTCATAGTAACGTATACATACTAACCTGAGTTACTTGGTGCTGAGGCAGGGAAATCCAAATATTTCAGGTACAATTGTAGAGGCATTGATTAACACTGATTTTTGAAGGCTCATATGTCACTACAGTCTTGAATAGCAATTTAAAGTGCTGAAATTTCAAAGGAAGTTTCAGCATCAATCTATATGATCTGGTCTGATCTGATATAGAAATATATGTAAGTATTTGTTTACATATATATGTATGTATGAATAAATGCTTGCGTACTTGTACAATATTAGAATCTTAACAATGGAACTGTGTTACCTTAGGAAATTTCAGATAGAAGCCTTTGAACCTCGTGTTTTCTGACAAAATAGTGAATAAAACATCCCTGGAGGAATAGCAGAGATTAGAACCACCAAGAAAACACCCAAATAAGTAGGAGTGGTCATTGTCAGCACATCACTATTTGGCTCTTCAATTTGGTCAGCACAGAATGTTTTTCGGACTTGAGGAAGAATAGTAGATTACCATAATGTTAATGAGGCAGTCGACTCTAAATGTTGCTGCTATTGCAGACATGTTTTCTTAACTGGAGAAAATTATTGTAGCTCTTGGAGTTCAGTATTCATCTATTGATTTTGTGCATGCATTTTTCTAACAAACTGAGACAACTAGAAGTAGTTTGCAATCACTCAGGGCAAGTTTGCCTAGACTAGCTGTCTTTACCAGCTCTCTCCAGACTTTTCTTTGCTTGTCTTCATTTTTTGCCTAAACAAAATGCTGTCTTCTTCCTCTAGGAAAAAGAAGAGAGAATCAACTATTGTATGAAGGAAAAGGGATGTAGTTTGTAGGATTTTTCTTGTTACGAGAGGAACCAAAACCTAAATGTTGACAAGGGTATGCTCATGGCTAATTCAAAAGACCCTGTTGGAATTGAAATTATGGTGTTCAGTTCAGCCCTAAATATGCCAGATGTTGGAGATGCCAAGGTGAATAAGTCAAGGGCTGGCTCTTCTCTGATAAAGGTGCTTGAATTCTGGAGAGGAACAAAGAGACATAAACAGATTCATTCCTTCATTCCACAAACACGGAATGTCCACTCCACTCTGTGCCAGGAATTATTCTATCTGTTAGAAATGTAGAGGTTTGAAAAAGTACACAGGGTTGATACACTCATGAGAATTATTTTCTAAGAGGAAAAATATATTTTAATCAAAACCCAAACAAATAAAATGTAGAAATGTCTCTATGATAAGCTAAGAAAAAGAGAAACGTATTGAGAGCCTGTGAGAGGAGTATCACCTGATCTTAGAAGTGAAGGATTGCTTCCATGTGGCGATGAGGAATAGAGGATAGTTTCCCAGTTGGAGAGAATATTGTTCAGTATGGCCCTGTTCCAAGTAGGGAATAATTAATTAAAAACCCAAGGAAGCTTAGTATGATGGGAGATCAGAAAATGAGGCAGGGGTTTGTGAGAAATAAAGCTTAGGAAAAGTAGGAAATATGGAAAAAGTGGAGGCCAGATCATGCAGTATCTTACAGGCCAGATTAAGAATTATGCTCTTTATCCTAACATGATTAAACTATTGAACATTTTCAGCAGGTGGGTAACAGAATCTTTGTTGAACTTGAAGAATGGTAGATTACCATAACCCTAAGGAGACACTGACTCTTAACTGTTGCTGCTATTTCAGATGTGTTTTCTTAACTGAAGAAAGTCGTCACGTGTGAACTTTCTGACCATACTGTGGAGCAGTGCTAATAAGGAGGTAAGAATGTATGTAAATAAACCTGTTAGGGGGTTGTTACGACAATCAGATGAACCATAATGAGAATTATTTCTAGACAAATTATGATAGAGATAGAAATAAATGAATTCAAAAAATATTTCAGAGTTAAAACTGACAAGATGATGATATGAAAGGTGAGAAAGAGGGTTATATCAAGGGTGACTTATTATTTTCTGGTTTGTTTATCCGCCTGGTTGGCAGTGCCATTCTCCCAGAGAACACTAATGAAGGACCATGTGTTGGAGGAAAGACAAAACATTTATTTTAGTTTATTTTGAAGTGTCTACATCACATTCAAATGTAAAGGGCATGTAAATATATCAAAAGTATATGACATGGAAGTTCCTCAACAAATTAAACATAGAATTACCGTATGACCCAGAAATTTCAGTACCCAAAGGAATTGAAAGTACGGACTCAAACAGATAATTGTATACTAATGCTCACAGCAGCACTATTTACAGTAGCCAAAAGGTGGAATCAACACAAATATCTATGAACAAATAAATGGATAAACAAAATGTGGTATATAGAGAATGGAATATTATTCATGCTTAAAAAGGAATAAGATTCTGATACTTGCTACAAACATGGAAGGACCTTAAAAACATTGTGCTTAGTGAAATAAGCGAGACACTAAAGTGAAAATATTATATGATTCCACCTGTCTGAAGAACGTAGAACAGGCAAATTTGTAGAGGCAGAAAGTAGGATGGTGGTTGTTAGGGGCTGGAAGGGCATTATTTCATGGGTATGGAGTTTCAGTTTGGGAAGATTTTTTAAATGCTGTAGATGGATGTTGCTGATGGTTGCACAGCAATGTAAATGTGCTTAATGCCACTGAACTATACGCTTCAAAGTGGTTAAAATGATAAATTTTATGTTATATGTATTTTTCCATAATAAAAAAGGATGTAGCTCTGGAGCTCAGAGTCCTAGGCTAAATATGTAAATGAAAGTGTCATCATTGTAGTTATCACAAGTGAAGTCATGTAAAATTGCCTAGTTCGTATGATGGAAGGAAAAGAGAGTTTAGAACTAAAGCTGATGAACTCAATAATGGGTATGCCTGGGGGGTTGGTCTTCAGAAAGGATGGGGATGGGATGGCTAGAAATGTGAGAGTAGACAAAAAGAAAAAAAGAATAGTGTCAGATAAGTTAAAGGGAGCAAATATTTCTAGGAGCCAAAGATCAGCAGTGTTTCATTGCCACTTGAATCCCTCTTGGTTGAAAGGATTCTATTTCTCATTTATCTTAAAGGGTCCTCCTTGGGACTGTAGTGCTATAGTAGTTCATTTTTGCTGTAAGGCAAAGCTCTCTGTAATTCCAGTTTGAGCTCTTTTTTTTCTTTTCCTTTTTAATTTGTCATAGGAAATTACCCATCAAGCCACAGATGTGGTTTGAAGAAGGGGAAGTAATTTGGCAGGAGGAAGGCACTCTGGATGCTATCTGCCTATGCAAATTACTAATGCCTTTAGAACCTGCTTGGGCTCAGTGCTGTTTTCACTTGATATTTAAGAGCTTTTGAGTACACCAGATTTTATGGCTAGGAGTAACAGATTGTATCCAGTTCATGACGAGCAGCTGGGGTCAGATATCCCAATCATTCCCTGGGCCAAAGATTTGTGAGCTGATCCAGAGCTCTTTCTCAAGAAGAAAATAAACTTGGTAAAGCAGGCATGACTTTGCTACAAAAGTCTTGGGTCTTCATCTGCTATTCTTCTTTCACGGTTTACAGTAGGCTTGACTGCACATTGCCACCTGCCTCTGACACTTGAAGCACCACAGCATATGCTGTTTTATAAGGATTAGTTGATAAAGTTATTTGTCCTGTACCTTAGACCAGCTAGAGAGTCTTCTTCTTTGCTCTGAGCCCCACTAAAATGAACAGACTTTTGCTTTATTCAGCAAATAGATCTAGCTCGACCAACATTAAATGGTACATTTCTCAAATAACTCAAGGAGTCTCCCAAGAATGTTAAGTTGGTAAGGAAATTAACATGTGTAAATGTGTCATTTATTTGTATCAGATCAATGAGATTCCAGAAAAAATTCCAGGGGGAGTAAAAAACTGTCTCTCTATCCATCCCTGGCACCTCAGTCAGACACTTAGGGGACCATTTACTTCTTTCTTCCTAGATCTTATTGCAAAAAGTCATCACTTTAGAGGTTCCTCAGAATGACCAATAAGAATATGAGTTTGTCAGGGTCCCTATGGACTAAACTGGCACAGAGCCTAAGAGTTGACATATCTCTATGGCAGGATTGTGAAAGTTTGCTTCTGCCCTGCAAGTCCCAAGGCAGTAAAACCGTCCTACAATGTAGTTGAGTTAGAAAAAATAAACTTCATAAAGCATGTCAACCACTGTTGGCAGTCATGCAGGATCATAATAGCATTGTTAAAGTAAGCATGAGTATGAATGTGTATGAGAAAAAACAATAAAGACACTCTGTAAATCACTTCTCTCCTTTTGCTCTAAGTTAGAAGTAAAGAATAATAAATTTTAAAAATATCTTCAGTACTGAAACTTGTGTTCACTGAGGCTTGGCCTTCTCTTTCTACATTTTTTCCATACTTCACAGGTTATCTGTCACCTTCTCTACTTTTTTGTTTCCCCATTTAATGCCAGTGTCCAATTTTTCTCTGAAACTGCAAAGTAACAAAACTCAAGCCTTTAGAATAGTTGAACAACTGACTAATTGACCTCCTTAAATTACCACAGCCAAGAGTTGGCACTTTAATACTTTCAATTGTTAAGTGAAAAGCTGTGTCCCATAAGAAAGGAATTTCAGGCATTGACAAGAAAGTGGAGATACATTTGAGATCTTGATAAGTTTGAAAACTCTTTGTCTATGAAAAGAAACTTGATTTAGTCAGTTTTAGTGATCGAATAGCTAGATCCGGAAGGTTAAATCTGCATTCTTGTTCACTTAGAAGCACACTCTGGGGAAGATGAGGTCATTCAGGGATGACTTTGCTGAAGTTTGCACTGAAGATAATGCTAGAGAAAAAGCAAGAGATTCTCTGGCCAACGATTACTGACTAAAGGTGGTAACTGTTTTAGAGGTAGATATCTATAAATTGGCTCATGCCTTTGAGCTGGGCTAATGAAGAAGCCTTTTACTCAGCAGTGAATAAAGGAAACAAGTCTTCCATGTAAGTCTGGGCTTGACATAGCAGTTAATAGCAAAGGCAGAAATTACACACACACACACACACACACACACACACACGCACACACACCCCACATGTTAGTAAGCAGATGCAGTGAGTCATTATAGACTGTACAATAAAGGTAAAGTGTAGAAAGAAGGTAAAGTGGTGGCAAAAGTACAAACAATAAGTAGAAGTAGAGACAGGGAATAGTTCTGATGTAGTATTATATCCCTAGATTGTGAGATATTAGGTCTCTTCTCTTGAAAGGGTGAGTGATGGGACTACAGGCTTGAACTACTGTGCCCAGCTGGTTTTACTTTTAAAATGAGACTCTGCAGACACTTAAAATAGTTTCATAAGGTCAAATTGATGATATATTTAGTAAATGAATTTTAAGACTGGTCTCTGGATGTAGGAATTTCTTATGAAATTAGGGAAGGAAAACACAAATATTATAAAAGATATATGAGAAAGCAAAATACAATAATCTGTTTTAAAGAGTATCCAATAGAGATGGATTATTCCCTTTTACTTTCGAGTAATTTATGTTATCTGGTTTAGACCTTCTTGATAAAACTCTTGTGTCTGTTTAATGAGTGAACACCTCATATTTGTCAATAAAATTAATTTATATAATAGATTTATATTGTTTGTAGTTATAGATTAATAGGGATTAGATTTCCATATGACAAAAGATTATGGGTCATTGTGATTCAAGTCAATGCAAGTTCGCGATGTTGGCAAAATGAGTAATTTTATATATTGTTTACGCTGCAAAGAATCTTCCCAGAGTCCTTTATTTAAAGGAAGAAGACTGTATTTCTCAAGAACAAAAATCCTGTAAAGTTTTATGTGCTTTATATTGACTCTTTGTCTTTCTGACATATTTAATAGTTCCTGTTAGAGCCACAAGATATTGGATTGGAGGTTCTGAGTTGCGTCACTGCTCCATTTGAATAATCCTTTAAAACTTTAGTCCTCACAAACAAGCAGTAGCTGGCAGCTATTACAATGATGCCCAGCCACACTTCATATAAACATGTAACAGTTTGTCCAGAGATCATTATAAGCACATACTAAGCTTCTTTGAAACTAATATCTGCAAAAAGGACTAATTAGTAGCTGAACATTGAGTCCTTTTATAAAGTTTTGTCCTCCCAGCTTTAAGCATTCCTAATCTAAATTTCAGTTTCATACTGGCAAATCTTTCTTTTTATGAAATGAAACAAAGGAAAAGTAATTGGCTTTATTGTGCTGATTTGACATTGGTCACTGTTGAGAGCTTCAAATGCCCTTCCCACTGTCAGTCTCTGCTCTTCACCGTTGTGCTCTAGATTATTCATTCAACTGGCATGAAGAGAGGTGTGGTGGCTGTTGGTTTTTGAACCATCATTTAACAAGTTACAGGAAGTGAATAACAGTTGCTCACCATGACTTTAGTTTTAGTTTCACCTTCCAAATTAGGCTTCTGTACACTTCTTAAACTTGTATTTAAATTGTATTTTCATGGGCATACACAGTAGTAACAAAGCCCTCTCTGAAAGTCGCT
The DNA here is from genome assembly GCF_049354715.1 of Callithrix jacchus. Taxonomy (NCBI): domain Eukaryota; kingdom Metazoa; phylum Chordata; class Mammalia; order Primates; family Cebidae; genus Callithrix; species Callithrix jacchus. The sequence continues at coordinate 28,521,053 of NC_133524.1, forward strand.
GTATTAGTTACCTTGTGGCTATTAATGTTCATGCTCTTGCAGGATCCTTCCAAATCTGTTTTTGTACCATCTACTTCTCTTTCCCTTCCAAGCATCAGAAATAATGTACAGCTCTTTAGTGCTTAAGGGTCTCAAGCCGCTTTTGCCCACAGGTGCAGAGATTTTAAAGCATCTGGGACATCTGGGAGTTGATATGCTCATCCCTCCCGGGGGGCCTTTAACCAATGACTGAACAGTGTAGGAGTATAAAAGTTCACTCCCTTGCCTAGTGAAAGGGTAATTCAGACAAGTTATTCTCCAGAGTTCCCTGGGAAGAACATGCTGAAGCTATCCTCTCAGGGGTGTTCACCTGAGATTGCACTGTTCCTTGGCTTCCACTGCTTCCCCTTGGATCATTTTCTTAAATTATTCAAACATAATTCTCATCTCAGAGCCCATGTCCAACTTTAGATAGACGTGTAGTAGTGACCTCACTGTCATGTCAAAATACCGCCGCCTAGTGGTAAGACTAAGAATATCAGTATTCTTTGCATTCCCTGCATGATCTTTCATTGAATACCAAGTGAAAAGTAGTAAGAGGTATCCAAAGAAGACAGTGCCACCATCTCTACCCTCAAACATCTGACGATGTCTGGAACCAAAAGAGAAGAAGTGACAGCAAACATGAACACAGGTAGGATTTGCACAGCTGTGTCATTAGGAAACAAAGGGGAAGCAGGATGGGAAGAAAGGGCCATCGGAGCCACAGGATCTCATCATCTGTGATACATCAGACACTTATAGGTCCTTTCTCAGCATTTATTTTCATCAGAAAAAGCTAAAGCAGAATTTACATGTATTAAAACTCAATAAATTGTTGCAAGCTTAAATTACAAAGACTGGCTTATGCCCAGTGAAAGTAGGCTTCATAGTGGCACAAAGAGGTAAAATATGCAGGTGGATGATAAAAAAGAGGTTGAGACTAATCCAGAGACTGCTAGGAAATACAACTTCCCTAATAAATGTCAGAACCATAAATATGCTGCATTTGGGGCATTCAGAATGTATAGTTAATCATATTATAGTAGATGGAACCATGTATTATGAATGCAGGTCAAAAATGGCTAAAATCAATTTCTTATGACTCCACTTAATATAATGTTATACATGGTAGGACAACTTTGATGTGAACTAAATACATACAATTGTAGGCCATCAAGTCCAAGCTATCCATCTGTATAGATAGGAGCTCTTACATATGATTCTGCAGATTTGTTCTTAGCACTTTAGTGACCCAGTGCTCACTCACTCATGATACTACTGATCTTTTGTAGGCCAGCTCAATTACAAACATTGTGGCTTTCATCCATTAACCTCTTGTATCTTTACTTTTTTTTTCTTAGAATGTCAACTCATGTTTACTTTCACATTCTCTTTATAATGAGACCCTTTTGGTCAATATTCTTGGGAATCACTGTAACCAATCAGTTTAAGAACAGGATGCAATATCCTGTCATCAGCATTGTGCACTAAGCTTAGATGCCATGGTATCTCCCCTCCAATTTAGAGTATTATAAAGAAATTTCATGCTTTGAAATTGATACCTCATGAATAAATCAAGAAGAGTTTTTGTTTTCCAATTCTATCTGAAAAAAATATGTAAAAAATAATCGTGGTGGGAAAAATTTAAGTGACAAGATAAAGAGGTTTGGTATTGTCTCTATCATTCTTAAGAAAAGAGAACACTAGGGGAAAGCCCCTAGAGAATATCTGTCAATAGTTTAACAATAATTTGGAGTAAAAAATAATTTGCGGGTGACGAGACTTTGTAAGACAATTTCATTCAATTACTGTATTAATAACTGCATAAATTCATGCATTTACAGCCAACTAATTTTTGATAAAGATGCCAAGAGCATACATTGGGGAAAGATAGCCTCTTTCATAGATGGTGCTGGGAAAACTGGATATTAATAGGCAGAGGAATAAAACTAGATCCCTATCTCTCACTATATACAAAAATCAACTCTAAATGGATTAAAAACTTATAAGACCTGAAACTTTGAAACTATTAGAAGAAAACATTAGTGTAACACTTCAGAACATTAGTCTGGGCAAATATGTTTTTCTGTAAGACCTCAAAAGCACAGGCAACAAAAGCAAAAATAGACAAATCAGATTATAGCAAGCTAAAAACCTTCTACACAGTAAAGGAAACAATCAGCAGAGTGAAAAGACAACCTACAAATTGGGAGAAAATATTTTCAAACTATCCAACTGACAAAGGATTAATAACAAGAATATATAAGGAACTCAAACAAGTCAATAGCAGAAAAATATCAAATAATCTGATTTCAAAAGGGGCAGATGATCTGAATAGACGTTTTTCAAAAGAAGACATAAATGTCCAACAAACATATAAACATGCTCAACACTAGTAATCATCAGGGAAATGCAAATCAAAACCACAATGAGATATTTCCTCACCTCAGTTAGAATAGCTAGCATCAAAAAGACAAAAACAGGACCAAAAAAACACAATAGATGCTGGTGTGGATGCAGACAAAGGGAAACTCTAGTACACTGCTGGTGGGAATGTAGTGTAGTATAGCCATCATGAAAAACAGCATGGCGATTCCTCAAAAACTTAAAATAGATGTATATATTATCCAGAAATTCCACTACTAGTTATATATCCAAAAGGAAAGAAATCTGTATGTCAAAGAGGTATTAGCATGCCCATGTTTATTGCATCACTATTCACAATAGACAAGATAAGAAATCAACCTATGTCCATAAATGGATGAAGAAAATGTGGTATATATGGACAACAGAATTTTATTTGACCATAAAAATAAAATCCTCTCATTTGCAGCAACGTGGAACTGGGAGTCATTATGTTAAGTAAAATAATCCAGGCACAAAAAGATAAATATTTCACATTCTCACTCATACGTAGGTGCTAAAAAAAAGTGTATCTCATGAAGATAGACAATAGAATAGTGGTTACAAGAGGCTGGGAAGGGGTAGGGGATGAAGACATGTTAGTTAATGGCCATAAATGTGTAATTAAATAAAAGGAATATGTTCTAGTGTTCAAAAGCAGAGTAGGGTGTCTACAGTTAATGACAATATATTGTATTTTTCCACATATCTGGAAGAAAAATCTTGAAATGTTCCCAACACATAGAAATGATAAATGCTCTAGGTCAGTGGCCCCCAACATTTTTGGCACCAGAGATTTGTTTTGTGGAAGACCATTTTTCTATGGACTGGGTTGGGGATGGTTTTAAGATAAAACTGTTCCACCTCTGATCATTAGGCATTAGTTAGAATCTCATGAGGAGCACACAATCTAGATTCTTTGTGTGTGCAGTTCACAATAGGGTTCACACTCCTATGAGAATCTAATGCTGCAACAGATCTGACAGAAGGTGGAGCTCAAACAGTAATGCTTGCTGGCCACTCACCTCCTGCTGTGTGGCCTGGTTCCCAACAGGCCACAGGGAGGTACCAGTACATGACCCAGGAGGTAGAGGACTCCTTCTGTAGGTGAGGGATACCCCAAATACCCTGACTTGGTCATTACACAGTCTATGCATATAACAAAATATCTTGTGTAGCCAATAAATATGTATCAATTATTATGTATCCATGAAAATAAAATAAAATCTGTTGCACAGAGGGGAAATGACTGTATAAATGAAGTGAAATATATTTATCAAGGTTCTTGATCACATTGTTATTTTTAGAATAAAATGTACTTGAGCAATTGTGAGGAAACCCTTTCAGTGAATAAACTTGAATGAGGAAAAACACAAAGAGAAATTTAAAACTTCAAAATAAGGTAGCAAGAGAAACTCGTATCAATAACTAGTTGCAAGTACTGAAATTCTTTTTAAATAGCAAAAGGCAACTAAGAGTCATCCTTAAACTGTATCAGCAATACAATAAGAATAAAATCCACAGGAACCTGGCAAGTGTTAAAAATGCAATGATACTAAGGCATTAAGAAATCAGGGCTCGACTTCGAGAGGCTGAGGTGGGAGGATCATTTGAAGCCAGGAGTTCAAGACCAGCCAGGGAAACATAGCAAGATCCCCTCTACAAAAATTTTAAAAAATAGTTTGTCCTGATCGTGCATGTGTGTAGTCACAGCTACATGGGAGGCTGAGGCAAGAGGATAGCTTGAACCCAAGAGGTGCTACACTCTAGCCTGAGTGACAGACTGAGACCCTGTCTCTGAAAAAAATAAGAGATACTTCTGTCTTTATAAAGGTATCTGTCTTTAGTTCCTTAGCTGAAACTGTTATTAGAATTTTAGATTTAATTTGAGTCTATATTTTAATTAAAAATATGAAGAAATTTAATTGCATGCCAAAGAATTTTTTATATACTGAAAGGGAGAAATCTGGTTGTATTAAATGGCTAAATTAATTTTTTGCCTCAAAAAATAAAATAAAAAGAATGAGTTAATTATTGTTTTCGAGTGGAAAACTGTTCTGTATGTAGAGGATCAGATAAAAAGAAATGGGCTTAGATAAAATAGAGAAAGATTTCAGTCACATATTAAAAACTAGTTAATTGTCTAATTGATAAATAGAATGGGCTCATCATGAAGAAGTCTAGAATCGTTTTGTTTTTTTCTTTTTACAGCAATCACACTTATAAATATTAGAACTTACAAGGGAACATATATGACCATCCAATCTCTCCTCTTCATTTTTGAGACCACAAAATATGAACATAGAAATTAAATTGCTTAATGCACCTAAGCAAGTCAAGGGCAAATGTAGGACTGGAGCTCACAGTTCTTAACTTCAAGGTCTGCGGCCTTGGCTAAGCTATTCAAAACTTTGGCGCATTGCTTTGTTTTGGTTCATATTCATATAATGGAAATAATAATGTATAATCCAGAAGGACAACTATAAGTCTCATTAAATATTTGCAAATCATGTAACACGATGACCATCTATGATAATTACTCAAAAAATAGTAGCTTTTTTGTTGTATTATTATTATTGCCTAGTGCCTTTTCTTCTAAAACACACTGTCTAACAGTAACAAAAAAAAGATATTCCAGAACTCTCTTGTGAGCCATATTTGGTGTAAAAGCCCAGTCAGAAACCTTTAAAATGTTAAAAGTATATTTTCCTCATGAGAAGAAAATGTATAGTATTTAATGATGTCAGTGAGAAAATTGCCACTAAATTATTAATATCTAAGTATATTTGATCAGTAACTACATGGAGGTCTTTTTTATGGTTTTCATTTGCAATTTTTTAAATCTAAAAATAAGTTCCTCTTCTTGAAATCACACTCGAGTTAGGTTATATTATCACCCTACCTTCTAGATAAGAAATCCAAATCTCCAAAAGATGAAATATCTTGTTAATGTTCTCCCTAATGTGTTCAGTTTATTCCTGGCATTTTGACTTATGATTCAAAAGTATATGGGAAAAAAATGTTTTGCTATGATTCTAAATTGTTCCCCCTTTTATCGGTACAATTTGGCCATATGTGCAAAATTTGAGAGCACACATACCCTGATTTATCAATTTTCCTTTAGGATTTTTCGAATGAATGTATTCAAAATGCATATATAACAAATGTATTCACATATACCCCATAAGATTTATGTATGTATGTATGTATGTATTTATTTGAGACAGAGTCTCCCTGATTCCCCTAGGCTACAGTGCAATGGTGTGATGTCAGCTCACTGCCGACCTCCCCCTCCCAGCTTCAAGCAATTCTCCTGACTCAGCCTCCTGAGTAGCTGGGAATACAGGCACGTGCCACCACACCTTGCTAATTTTTTGTATTTTTTGTAGAGGTGGGATTTCACCATGTTGGGTAGGCTGGTCTCAAACTCCTGACCTCAGGTGATCCACCTGCCTCGGCCTCCCAAAGTGCTGGGATTACAGGCATAAGCCACCCCACCCAGCCCACCATAAGATATACATACAAGAGAACACATTGCCATATTATAGCCTTTGTAACCAGCAACTGAAAGATGGTTGTATAAATTAGTGTTACTTGTCCAATGGAATGTCATGCAGCCATTAGGAAGGATAGGATATAGGCTGAAAGGAGACAATATAAATGATTCATTCATTCATACAGTCAGCAAATATATGAGTTCATACTACATTCCATGCATTATTGATGCAGCCATGAACAAGACAATGTTCCTAACTTTATGGATTTTAAAATGTCATGAGAGTAGCAGACATTATCCAGAAAAACAAACACATAATGAATGTCATATAATGCAATGTAGTGATTAAGTGCCATAAAGAAAAATAGGAAAATAGGAACAAAAGTATATATTGCTCAACAAAAGTAAAGAAATAGAATTAGGGTGTTAGAGTCCTAGTCATGTTAAAAGTAAAGAATATATATATTCCATATAATTATATATGCATATATTCAAGAGACTTTTTTTGTAGGATACTTAAGACCCTGTCTGTCAGTAGAGAATACTTCTGAAGAGGCTGAGGGACTAAATTATGACAGAAAATCATCTTAAGATGCTAATATTGTTAAATTATGAATTTCTGTGGTGTAAATTTTGTTAATTTCTACTTTTTTACCACACACATTATTTATTAAATAATAAAAGAAGATAAACTAGAGGAGGTCAGGAGCTTGGATGCATGCAATCTATAAGCAGTAGTATGGTCTTTGCTAGTTTGAGTATTTATTTAGGTTTTAACCTCAAATGCAGTTCATAGCCATTTCAATAACAAAAATGTGTAAATCAGGCTGACTAAAAAGAGTATAGGGAAGTAAAGAGCATGTGATGATGTACAGAACGCATGCCTTGACTATGGCTCTTAATTTTTTCTCAGACAAATGTATTTCAAAGTGTAGAAAGAGATACCATTTTTCATTTCTCTGTCCTTATTTTACCACATTTTGGCACTCTTGCCCACCAAGATCCGACCACCAGATCTTTTTATTTGATCTTGCTGACACATGAATTGCATCAAATTTTTCACTACTAAAAGAAGAAAAAAAATAGCCTTTTACTATAAGCACAATAGAATGCCAGATTGTTACAACGGCTTACAAATTATCTAATATTTGACCTTGCCCTCCTCTCTTTTCTCATTGTTTCTACACTGCCCTTCACTGGCTATGGCATACCAAACTGAGTTTTGCTCTTTTTCTCTTTTGTACCTACACATTTAGTAGTCACTCTGGTATAAACTATTTACAACTCAGTTGAATTGACACAAAACGTCATTTTTTAGAAAAACTAATATCCCTAAGTCCGAAATAATTTGGAGTTTCTCTTGACTGAGTTGGGAACTATAAATTGAGAGCACAAAGGCTCATGTCTATTAATATTCCCATGTGTCATTAAATACCACTGAAAAAAGCATTTTTAAAAATGAAGGACAAAAACACATTTCCCTGTGCCAAGCAATTTTTCTGTATTTCTCTGCACATTTACCTGAAACTTCTTTAGATATATGCACATTTATCATTCTATCAGAATGACATTTAATATATTAAGGAAAAAAGCTAACAAAATATCACATTTAAGGTCTAAATCAAATTGCAGCAATTCATTAACATATGAATCCAACAAGGTTATAGCTCTTCATAAAATAGCTGATTTTATACTATAAATCATTTTTTATGTTAAATAGATCTGGGGTTTTTTGTCTCATTTATTTCTGAAACGTTGTTTTAAGAGAAATATAGATGAGAGATAATGCTGTTTCCTAAGCATTTGTAAGGCAAATTTAAATCCATTTCAAGATGATAAAAAATAGACATAATTGCAGTTCATTAAGAAATAAAACACAGTTTAAAAATTCTACCTAAATCATTTGATGTGTGCCACAACTAGACTATTGGTTATTTAATGGGAAGATGTGGTTATATGTAAGAGAAATACCAAAAAATTAATAATAATAACTAATTTTCATTGAAACATCTATTTCTGTTTCTCTGTCCTCTTTTCATTAAAAGTGTGGATGTTATGAAGTTATTGGACAATGTAATATTCAAAGATTTGCATGTAATAATCATCAGAATTAGCTTATGATATAGGTACTATTATTTCTATTTTATAAACAAGGAATGTCTCAGAATGCTGTGTCCAAAATTGGCCAAAATTGCCTGCCAGCAAGTGGCAGAGATTGAATTCACACTAAGATTGTCAAAATGTAAAACCCATCTTGTTATGTGGACAGTCTGAACAAAGATAGGTGGTGCCTAGTGAGAGACAAGGAGTGGAATTATCTTTTGAGATTTGAAGCCTAGGAGATTGAAAATATGAAGATGTCATAAGTAGAAATAAGGTAATCAGAAGAAGGATTTAGATTCAACTTTTGAAAAATACTAGTTTCATTTTGAAGAGGTTGATTGTTACATGCTTCTGTTAAATGTACAGTCTATATATTTGATATGGTTGAATATATTTTTAAGCAGCTAGGAATGTAAGAGTAGTGACATATAATATTATTCTGGGGAGAAAGAGGTATAGTTTATTTCAAAGACTGCCTGTCATCTTAGAAATACCTTCTAAATAGCATAGCTCTCCTTTTCACTTTATTTGTATGGACATACCTATGTTTACTACAAAATTACTTGTCATTGAAGGTGTTACATTCAGATTTCCGGCTTTTTGGAGATAGGTACTTAAAGTTAAACCTTAACTTAATATGAATGTCAACGGAAAAATAATAGCCTGACATGGACTTTTTATAGTATCATGAGAAAGACAGGATTTACTCACCGACATGCAGGATGTGATATGATTGGCAGTTGAAATGAATTCTTGGAGTCCCAATGGGCTTTGTAAAATAATTTAATGTATTAAGTGCCTAAACAATGTGTTTTCTTTAGTCTTCACAATTTGTTCTTTATTTTCATTCTAATCTATTGTTCATAAATATTATCTAGAGAAAACCTTTCAAACAAAAGGGCATGGCTTGGTTTAAAAGGTCCTTATCACCAAGACGTAATAAGCACAATGCTGTTTCTCTGTGGATTTTTTCTGAAATAGTTAGTTTGATTCTGAAAGATTTCATGACTCTAAACAGTGAAGAATTAGAGACTTAAAGAAAATTGTTTATCTACTTTGGTTAGATATTTTATATCATTAACCTAGTAGTTTTCAAATGGGGTGATTGTGTCACCCAGGGAACAACTGGAAAGTTTCTGGAGACATTCTTGATTATCATAACATGGAGAGAAGGAGTTCTATTGCCATTTTGTGGGTAGAGGGCAGGGAGCCTGCTAAACATCCTGCAATGCACTGGATAATTCCCCATCAGCAGAGTTATATGGCCCCAAATGTCAATAGTGCTGAAATTGAGAAAGCTTCCTTTAATCCCTGCAGAGTTCTAGGATAATATACAAGAAAGGGACTTCATATTTTTATGCAACATATGTGCCAGTGTATAAAACAATTATTTTAACCAGATCACTGATTGATATAATTTGCATGTGGATTATATTACAAGCCAAGAAAAGCCTATATCATTTTAGTAAAATATTCTAACATTAAGTGACTCTAGCTCTTAAAATGACAAAAAAATGCACACATGGATATTTGAAAGGATATTTTTGAAGCTGCTTAAAATTAATGGACATTAAACTCCCACATGCTTTGTTTCATCAGTAAAACTGTAGAACTCTTAACAAAAAAAAAAACCCAGAAACTTGGCTCTATAAATCAGGAAATTTATAAAGTGTAGCCACTAGTGCATGTCTGTGAGTTTCTGAGTTAACTAAACCTTAACTATTATGGAAAAAAAGAAAAGCAAGTTCTTCATAAATATTAATTTATACTTTTACTAGTATTCATATTAGAATCATTCAGGTTTTCTCACCTAATATATAACTTCTATTCGCTCCTATTTTACCCTAGTTAAATGGTTTAATTTTAAAATAAGTATTTTCCTTTGTTTATTATGTTCCTGTGCATATAAAAACCTGTTCTATAATTTTATCATATTTTTAGTAATTTCCTATTACAGAAGTGTTTATGTCCTTTGCTCATTTTTAATGGGGTCATCAATAATCAGATAAATGAAAATCAGAACTACAATGACAACTATCTCACATCTGTCAAACAGCATTATTGAAAAGTCAAAAAATAATAGATGCCGGTGAGACTGTACAGACAAAGGAAAGTTTATACACTGAGGTGAGAATGTAAATTAGTTCAACCACTATGGAAAGCAGTTTGGAGACTTACTCTAACAGCTCATAACATAAGTACCATTCAGCCCAAAAATAACATCACTGGGTATATAGCTAAAGGAGGATAAATCAAACTACCAAAAAGACGTACAGTCATATGTTCATCACAGCACTATTCACAATAACAAATACATGGAATCAACCTAGATGCCCGTCAATGGTAGATTAGATGAAGTCAATGTGGTACATATACACCATGGAATACTATGCAGCCAGAAAAAGGAATGAAATCATGTACTCTGCAGCAAAATGGGTGCAGCTGGAGGCCATTATCCCAAAAGAATTAATGTAGGAACAGAAAATCAAATACTGCATGTTCTCACCTATAAGTGGAAGCTGAACATTGAGCACACATGGACATAAAGAGAAGAGCAATAGACACTGGAGACTACTAGAGCAGGGAGGGTAGGAGGAGGAAAGGGCAGAAAAACCACTTATTGAGTGCTATGCTCACTACCTGGGTGATAGGATCATCCATATCTCAAACCTCAGCATCATGCAATATTACCTTGTAACAAACATGCACATGTACTCTTTGAATCTAAGATAGAAATGGAAATTATTTTTAAAATAATAATTTCCTCTATTTTTATCTTTATCTTCTTTTAACTGTGCTTATATTTATTTGAAAACTTAAAAAAAATCAACATTTCTATCAAACTGATCTTTTTGGTAGGTAATTAAATCTTAGATGAGCAATGTTCCTTATCAAGTATGAAGTTCAGTATTAATGCATGTGTGAAAGATGATGTTTCTGTTGTTTCTTTAAAATATATCAAGTAATAGCTACTGCCAAGTTAACACTGAAAGTTCAACTCTTTGAAAAGATTCTCTTTTTGTCTACCTAGGTAAAGACTTAAGATCATATTTTTCTTTTTTGTGTATTGGTAATTCTATTAATAAGGGAAAACAAACTTAATTTTAAAATAATATTCATAGATAACTTTCAGGTATCCAAGGATATCAATTAGGTTGAAGATAGTCATATACATTATTCTTGTCACAAATCTATGAGGTTTTAAGCATTGCATTCCTGTCTTGTCTCTCATAATGACAATAGAAACATGACTGCATTTGAAATCTGTAGGATATTTTTATTCAAGAACGACCACCTCATAGAGTTGAATTCTGCTTACATAATGGGTTTTAAATTGCTCTTTTCTTTCTTCTTTTCTACCTCAGCCACAGCAGTTTTGCAGAGCACAGAGCAGACAGAACAGTTGGGAGATCTGGTTTTCAGATCTGGCCCTCTGCGTGAGCTTGCACCCTCCTAAAACTTAATTGGCTTCATGGCCCTCCCTTCACAGTAATAGGCCTCAGTTTCCACTTGTGAAAATTACTGGATGTTTACTTTGTAAAGTATAAGATTCTTCCTTGGTATACCATTCTGTGTTCTGTTAAGAGAAGGCTAAGGGGTGACCTTTTATGAAGGTTACTGTTATTTTTGCAAGTTGGATTTATGGTAATTTATAAGAATTTATGCAGAGCAACTTTACTTGCCAATAGAAAATAAAAATATATGAACAAGTTTTAAATTAAAGAAGAAATGAAATAAGTTCTTACTATTGGAATGGACTGCAGAATGGCATTTTGGAGTTATCAAAACAGACAAGAGCTTGAATTTTGAAATCAGGCAGATTTGAAGTGAAATCAGTCATCTATCATTCATTACATAGGTATCTTTCACAAGTCCTTTACCTTTTTGATTCTCAACATCCTCATCTAAAATATGTGTATAACAATACCTACTTTTCAAAATAAAATCTTACAGGCTAGCATAGCACCTGGCATAAAATAGTATCATAGTGAATAGCAGTTATAAATATAATAACCCTCTCTATCATTAAGAAAGTAATCGACGTGTTTGTCCTGATTAATATATTTTAATGCCTATGGATATAAATTTATAATGGAATATCTCCAGTTTATTTTCAGTAGTGTAGCAGGAACTATTTTTCAAATTTCAAATATTACATTTTAACATTCATATTTGAATTCACATGTAAATATAGTTTTTTATAATTCAATATAAGTAGGTTAATATTACTATCAAAAATTTAAATGAAGCTGGGTGCGGTGGTTCACACCTCTAATTCCAGAACTTTTGGGAGGCCAAGGCGGACAGATCACTTGAGGTCAGAAGTTTGAGATCAGCCTGGCCAACATAGCAAAACCTCATCTGTACTAAAAGAAAATACAAAATTAGCCAGGTGTGATTGCACACACCTGTAATCCCAGCTTCTTGGGAGGCTGAAACATGAGAATAGCTTGAACCTGGGAGGTGGAGGTTCCAGTGAGCCAAGATTGTGCCACTGCACTCCTGCCTGAGGGACAGAGTGAGAGTCCATCTCCAAAAAAAAAAGGTCAATTGAAATGGAAGGCATTGGATGGCATGGCATGCTAGAAAGAATATAGCCAAGCCTGACTCTAACCTAACTGTGGTTCCTTGAACAATATTATATACCTTTTTCAGCTATATGTTTTTAACAAAATGAGGGAAATGAGTGTTTAGATTGGATACCTGCACAATTTACTTTGTTTTAATTCCACAATTTTATGATACCTAGTCCTCATGTTTGCTATTTAATAAATAGTCATAGTTTTCCAAAGTCTATATATAGATACTCCTTTGGCAAAAGGAATAATTTAAGGCATATAAATATCAACAAGTTGTGAGTAAATGGCCCTCAAGATTTTCTTTACTTTCCTTCCAAAATATTAGTTTTTGGCATAAAAGGCCTTCAGATAATTGACAAGCCACTTCCTGTCAAGTGCAATAGTAAATCTTTCTGAAAGACTGTCAGTGGGTTTGATTCTTGAATCTCTCTTTAAATAGACTCCATAGGGCAGCCTAGACAAAAAACACAATGGCAGTGAAGACACTTAGAGGGAAGTTGGAAACCCTTGTGTCCTTTAAAGCAGCATTTTTTTTTATTGTAGAATACTGTTCCCAAAAGGTTATTTATACAACTAAATTGGGAAGCTCAATCTGGCATTATCATTTTATCAGGTCAGAAGGGGCTGAAGAGGGCATCACTGCATGTGCCATGGAGTTTTAACATATTTTCTTTAAAAAATGTATACAATATTCTTTTAACCTGACCTAACCCCTGGTGCTTGGGTACAAGCAGAAAGGCACTTCTTTTCAGGTAAAAATTTTCCACAAAGTAACCAGAGGTCATAGTTTTTCACTAGTATGATTGACAGAGAAAGGCTTAGAAAGAACTTTATAGAGGTGATAAAAACGTGCTACAGTTATTAAATCTTAAAGCAAATCTACTTATGTCAATTTTAATATTTCTCTTTTATAGTATTTTTCACCATTTGTATAATCCTCTCACTCAAACCAGATGCCTGGATATGTATAGTCTTTACATAAAAATTTTTATGTTTCCAAATAGCTTTCGGGATTGTGGAAGTGAGAATGATATCCAATAATGTGTAATAAAATTAGAAACACACATATTCTATATATCTTCCAGTTAATGTTCTTAGTGATTTATTAAATTTATATATTAAAATGTGCAGAGAGAATTGTAACATTTTTCAAGAACTCTATAAAGCAATTCAACAGAAACCCATGAAAATAGATACATTTTACTTAGTTTATCAATTATTCTACTCTTTTATTTATTTTTTACTAACACAATTAAATATTAGCTATTTCCCTTAATGTTTAATGTCTAGCAAAGAGACTCTTAAAATTTTGAAAATAGACTGTCTCTAGGTAAGCTAGCCACTTTGTAGACTAGAATGAATTATTGTCTAATTAGTCAATGAATACCTCTTTATAATGAGGCTATCTACTAGGCAATGAGAAAGAATACTGTTTTTACACAATTAAGAAAACAAAGTAAATAAAGGAAAGAGAAGAAGAAAGACAGAAAAAGAGTGAAAGAACAATAATATTAGCATAAATATGTAAGAATCACACAATCACCATAAGCATACGTATATATAAGAACTCTTGGCATCCGGGAGCAAAAGAGCTAAAAAACCTTATAGTTGAATTTTATGAATTTAAAATTTTTTCTTATTAATTATTTGATTTTATCCTTGCAGTTTCCTTGTCATTTATGCAGGATACATTTTTCCCAATGTGTATGGTGGGAAAAAAGGAATTCTTGTCACGTAGTGATTCAAATTCAAGAAAATGTTTATATGATGCCTATCTTGGTTTTATTCCTTATTTGATAAATTTTCTTTAATATTGGGGCATGAAATCCAAAGAAAGGTTTTGTTTTATTTATATATGTTATTAATTTGGCAGGCACTATTGTTTGTTGATGCAACAACTGTTGCATCCCTTTTCTGTCTTGATTTATCTCCCACCATAGAGGCTAAACATATCAGATTGTCACTTCCTGAGCCTACTGGGCCAAGACACCAATTTCTCGTACATTTGGCATATGAGGATTTGGCTACTAGGGGACTTGTAGGACTGAATCTCCTCCATACAAACGGAGAGGACACATGAGAGACCCTTGTTTGTTTTTTTGTTTGTTTTGTTTTTTGTTTTTTTTGACAACTGCTTTCTTTCCAGTTTGAGACATTGCAGTGTGAAGATGTTATATTTGCCACTGTCATCTTGCTACCATTTCCCCAAGAGATTTACGCAGATAATGACTTAGGACCATGAGCCTTGGACTAATCACAGACTATCTACTTTAAACTTTCTCTTAAAAAATGTTTGTAGTAATTAAGCCACAATTATTTGCATATTTCATTACTTGCTATTGAATGAATCTTAACTGCACTCTGACCTTTTTTTTTTTTTAAAGTGACTTCTTTCTACTTTATGTGTAGGAAAATTCAAACTCTCAAATGTATGAAACAATTGAATTGATGCAGAGAAATTTGGAACTAATACTTTCTGAGAACGTGACACTAAGCAAAATATTCTACATTCATTCTTTTGACTATTTTAAATGTCCCTTTTCTAATTAAAACCTTTTTCTCAGCACAGTATCTATCAAAAGGGTTTTCATTGCCCAAATATGCATTAAGGAGTTATAGAATCTCAGGCTCTGGTCTGAGGACTAGGCTAAAAGCAGCAAACAAAAAAGCCGTGATGATTATAACAAAAATTGGTAGAAAACTAATAAATAAATAAATAAAGCAAATAAATAGCTAATAAGCAAAGAAAGAAATACTTTGAAAAAAATGTGATTCAGTGTAAAGATGGAGAATGCTGGGGATGGATAAAGATGTTATACTCTATAGTGTCTTTAGAAAAGCCTCCCATGTTAAGGGGATCATTTAGAAGAGAATTCAAGGATATGAGGGATCATGCGGATATTTGCAGAAAAATATTGTTCCAGGAATAGAGCACAGAAAGGGCAAATGTCCTTAGGTAGAAATGCTGTTGTCTCATTCAAAGTGTAACAATGATATCAAAGTGCACGGAATGTAGTCAGCAAGGGAAGGAAAAGTAAGAGATGACTTAGAAGAGAGGAAAGGCCTTATAGGCATTTTTAAGGAAAGTGTAAAAATCTGCAAAGTTTTGAGCATTGACATATTGACATGATTTGCTTTACATGGCAAAAAGTAGGTCTATAGAGGAGCAAATATGGATAGAGAACAACTGATTGTGAGGTTACTGCAAGCACCCAGGCCAGAGATGATGTCTCAAAGCTAAGTGGTAGCATCAAAGTAGTGGGTTAAGCATTAAGGTAATCCATTAAATAGTACCTTCTTCCATGCTCAGGTTCTGAGACCACTGGGAAATAAATGAAAAGGTTAACCAGATAAGGGCTAAAATATAGGCAGGGCGTATGGATCACACCTGTAATCCCACTGTTTGGGAGGCCAAGGTAGAAGGACTGCTTGAGACCAGGAGATTGAGACTAGCCTGGACAACATAGTAAGATCTCATTGGTCTCTACAAAAAGTAAAAATAAAAATAAAACAAAAAATAGCTGGGCAGAGTGGTGTACACCTGTAGTCCTAGCTACTTGGGAGGCTGAGGGAGAAGGGTGGCTTGAGCCCAGGAGTTTGACATTGAGATGAGCTATGGGGGAGAGAGATCCAAGATGGCTGATCACTAACAGCTCAGGATTGTAGCTCCCAGTGAAAGCGCAGAGAATGAGAGGACGCCACACTTTCAGATGAATTTTTGTTGCTCACGGACCAGAAGATTCCCAGCGGAGGAACCCCATGGGTTGCCAGTGCAACTCTTGTGGCTGGCATGGTGGCTCTTGGTGCAAAGTAAACGGGACTAGTTCCCCTTCTGACCGATGTTTGGAGCTCCAGGAAGGCAGAGTCACCTATTACAGACTCAAAAGGAAGCCAGACCGGAGATTCCCAGGCAGAAAAGCACCATCAGTCTTAACGCCGCTGTTTTGGCAGGCACAGTGGGTTGCTCGGATTCCGGTGCTGGAAATCAATAAATTGGACATCCACTCAGAAACCTAATTAGTAAGGCGGTAATTGTAAAGATGACAGATGGATAAATTTATAATGAAGGAAAGAAACCAGCCTAAAAAGGCTGAGAATACCCAAAATCAGAACACCTCTCCCTCTACACAAGATTACAGTTCCTCATCAGCAATGGAACAAGCTCTGATGGAGAAGGACTGTGTTCCATTAACAGAAGTAGGCTTCAGAAGGTGGATGATAAGAAACTTCTGGGATTTAAAAGAACTTGTTCTAACCCAATGTAAAGAAACTAAGAACTTTGAAAAATGGTTTGATGAAATGCTAACAAGAATAGACAATATAGAGAGGAATATAAATGAATGAATGGAGTTGAAAAACACAACATGAGAACTTTGCGAAATATGCACAAGTTTTAATAGCCAAATTGATCAAGCAGAAGAAATGATATCAGAGCTCGAAGACCAACTTAATGAAATAAAACAAGAAGACAAGAAGAGAGAAAAAAGGATAAAACGGAGTGAGCAAAGTCTCCAAGAAATATGGGACTATGTGTAAAGACCTAATTTACATTTGATAGGTGCACCAGAATACGACGAAGAGAATGAATGCAAGCTGGAAAATATTCTTCAGGATATTATTCAGGAAAACTTTCCCAACCTAGCAAAGATGGACAATATTCAACCCCAGGTAATACAGAGAACACCACAAAGACATTCCTCAAGAATAGCAACCCCAAGGCACATAATCGTTAGATTAACCAGGGTTGAAACGAAGGAGAAAATACTAAGGGCAGCCAGAGAGAAAGGTTGGGTTACCCATAAAGGGAAGCCTATCAGATTTACAGCAGATCTCTCAGCAGAAACCCTACAAGCCAGAAGAGAGTGGGGGCCAATATTCGACATCCTTAAAGAAAAGAACTTTCAGCCCAGAATTTCATATCCAGCCAAACTTAACTTTACAGCTGAAGGAAAAATAAAATCTTTTATTAACAAGCAAGGACTCAGAGATTTTATTATCACCAGGCCTGCTTTACAAGAGCTTCTGAAAGAAGCATTACACATAGAAAGGAACAACCAGTATTAGCCTTTCTAAAAATATACCAAAAAGTAAAGAGCATCAACATAATGAAGAATTTACATCAACGAATGGACAAAACAGCCAGTTAATGTCAAATGGCAGTAATCTTAAATTTAAATCGACTAAATCCCCCAATCAAAAGATACAGCCAAAATCCAACGGTATGCTACATCCAGACCCATTTCACATGCAAGGATACACAAAGACTCAAAACAAAGGGATGGACAAAGATTTACCAACCAAATTGAGAGCAAAAATAAATAAATAAACAAAGCAGGAGTTGCAATTCTTGCCTCTAATAAAATAGATCTTAAAGTAACAAAGATATGGTGGTAAAAGGATCAATGCAACAAGAAGAGCTAACGATCCTAACACCCAGATACATAAGACCTAGAAGAGACTTAGACTCCCTAGACTCCCACACAATAATAGTGGGAGACTTCAACAACAATATTAGATAGATCAACAAGAAAGAAAATTAATAAGGATATCCAGGACTTGAACTCAGATCCGGAACAAGTAAACTTAATAAACATTTATAGAGCTCTCCACTTTAAATACATAAAATATACATTCTTGTCAGTACCACATTGCACCTACTCATAGGTTTAAATGAAATATTGATAGGCCATTATTAAGCACAATTATTGGAATAAAAGAGGTTTTCAATACCCATTTTTAGAATAAAGCAACATTCCCATTCTCTCTCCCTCTTTTTCTTCCTCTCTTCCTCTCCTTCACTCCTTTTTTTCCTTTGTTTCCTTCTCTCCAAAAAAAAAAAAAAGAAAAACTGGCTAGGTTACTTAATGGGCAATTTAAAAGATTTCAAACCTATTTTAACTACATCACCATGACTTGGTTTCTTTAAAATCTAAACCAACATGTAGTATGAGTCTTCTACCTTAATCTGTCTTGTATGTATACGTACTATGGGGAGTAAGGAGTAAGGAGTGATTTTGAGGGGATGTCACCACACAATTTTCCAACAAGAAAAAAATGAAACCTGAAAACATATTATTCACAGTAAAAAAAAAAAAAAAAAAAAAAAAAGAGAGAGAGAGATGAGCTATGAGCACACCACTGCACTCCAGCCTGGGTAACAGAGTGAGATGCACCACTTCACTCCAGCCTGGGTGACAGAGTGAGATGCACCACTGCACTCCAGCCTGGGTAACAGATTGTCCTTAAAAAAAAAGAGAGAAAAAAAACAGGGCCAAAATATTACCTATATTTATTTTATACTGATAAAATCTAGGCTGCAGCATATAGCCTACCATAAGAGTCAAAATGGACTGATAGTTTCCTGTTCCCTAGTCTAAACCTTGGATCACCCCATCCAGTGAAAGAATGTGCGTTCAGACCAGACAAATGTATCGAGATCTTTGCCTTTCACTCCTATGTTGTAGAAGGGACCAATTTTCCTGAGTGCTGTAACTTTGGTAGGATAGATGAAACTAACTGAAAAAAAGGACCGATAATTAGGTAATGCATTTTATGTGTTGAGGAGTATTAACACATTGGGAAATGGGCCATAAATGTTAAGGAAAAAAATCCATCCTCATAGGAAGGGAAAGGATAAATAAGGAGTGGGAAGAATCTTTCCCCTTAATATTTTTTTCTCTCTGCATTATTTACCATTGGGGAAAACCATTGACTTAAATTCAAGCAACAGTTGTTTTGTGTCTCCTATTAGAGTTGATTATCTCTAAGGACCTTTCTTTTCCCACCTTTATGAGACTACTTCTTGGATAGCACTCACTGCTTCTTTGGTTATCCTTCTAGGAGAATTACTGGGAAATACGAATTTTGCCACAAGAAACCCCTGAAGTGTATCTGAATATTACATTTATTATGTTCTAAGTCTACTTTGTAGCCAAGACCAACATTCACTCACTATTTTTCTTTTTTCACTGCACATTATTTTTAGCCATATTGTCAAACATTCTGCAACAGAATAAAATAACACTATTAAAATACTTGAATTATAAAATACCAATATAAAGCCACCCTAAACTTAAATAAAAATCACATCACTCCCATATAAAATTCCTGGGAAGAAATTAGAGTCCACAGATTAAACATACTTGTAAGTTAAAGTCCAGAATAAACCTTACGAATAAAATCACCTCATGAGTTAAAGATCCAAAGAAATTAAAATACATAATTTATGTTTCCAATTTCTGATCCAGCAAAAATCTCATTCAGGCTTCTTCATGATGGTTCCAAACTAAAATTCATTTGGCAACTTCATTATGGGATGTTTCTTACTGGGATGAGTATAATTCTTTCAGAGCAGATTTTTTATTAATTCAACACCAAGATTCTAATGTGTTTTAATTTTTAAAGAGTCCAAAGAAACAATGAATTAAAGTAAAGGAACACAGAAAATTATCATGGCATTGTATCCAGTGCTACAGATTATAGAGAGAAACGTAATCCAAACAATTTAATAATGGATAGAGCAAGTTAGAAGAGCAGGAATATATAAGACTTCAGCAATACTGTAAAGTGACTAGACCTAACAGACATCTGGAGAACACTCCACCCAATAAAAGCAGAATATATTCTTCTCAAGCATACACTGAAGGATAGAACTTATGCCAGTTTATAAAACAAGCCTCAATAAATATGAAAGGACTGAAATAAATAAAATATATGATCTCTTACTAAAAAAGAATTAAATTAGATATAAATGACAAAAGGTAATATGAGAAATCAATAAATATGTGGAAATTAAGCAGTATACTTCTAAATAACCAATGAGTTAAAGAACAAATTACAAGGAAAATTAGAAAATACTTTTAGAAAAAAAAAGAAAAACATACCAAAACTTGTGTCTAAAGCACAGCTATAAGTAGTGCTTAATTTATAGCTACAATGCTTTTATTAAATAAGAAGAAACTATCAAATCAATAACTTAAACTTCCATATTGAGAAACTAGAAAAATAAAAACAAACTAAATCCAAATAAAGCAAAGGGTCAAAATAATAAAGATTGGAGTTAACATAAATGAAGCAGAGAATAGAGGGGGGAAAGAAAACAAAGAAAATCAATGAAACCATATGTTGGTTCTTTGAAATGATGAAAGAAACTGACAAACTTTTAGTTACATTTATCAAGAAAAAAAAGAGAAGACTCACAATATTCATATCTGGAATGAAAGAATATACCACTACTGACCTTACATACAAGAAAATAATTTTCAGGAAATAATGTTAATAACTGAATGCCACAAATTAGATGACTTTGGTGAAATGGACAGCTTTCAATAAATGACTGAAACTGACTCAAGAAGAAATAGAAAATCTGAGTTAACATAAAAAGTAAATAGATTGAATTAGTAATTAACTCCCCTGCCACTAACACACAAAATATTCCCAGGTCCAGTGGCTCCATTGTAAATTCTACCAAACAATGAAAGAAGATTAATACCAATTCCCTCACAAATTCTTTGAAAAAAAAATTAGAAGAGAGAGCAGGTCCCAAATCACTCTTTGAGTCCAGTATTACCCTGATACCAATACCAGACAAAGATTATATATATATATATATAACCTACAAACCATATTGCTTATGAATATAGATCCAAAAATCCTCAAAAAATACTAGATAACTGAATATAGGGCATATAAAAAGAATTACACATCATCAGTGAACAAGTTTTGTCCCAGGAATGCAAGTTTGGTTTATCAGCTTAGAAGCAATGGACTTACTATATCATATTAATAGGTGAAAATGACAAAAAATGCATAATCATCTTATAGATACAGAATAAACATTTCACAAAATTCAACACTATTACATGATAAAACATCTTAACAAGCTAGAAATAAAAGATAACTGCCTCAAATTAGCAAAAGGCATGTAATAAAAATCCATAGCAAACTTCACATTTAATAATCAAAAACTAAATGCTTTCTCCCTAAGATAAGGAACAAGAAAAGGATGTCTGCTCTTGCCACTTAAACACTGTATTGGAAGTTCTAGCCAGGAAAATTAGGCAAGAAAAATAAATAAGTAAAAATAATTCAGATTAAAAAGGAAGTAAAACTCTATTTTCAGATGACCTGATCTTGTGTACAGAAAACCTAAGGAATGCACTCAAAAACGATGGGAACTAATAGACAAGTTCAGCAAGGCTGATGGATATAAAACCAATATACAAATATCAATTGTATTCTCATACAATAACAATGTACGATCCAAAAATGTAATTAAGAAAACAATTACATTTACAATAAATCAAAATAATATAATTCTTAGGAATAAATTTAGCAAAAGAAGTACAAGAATTGCACACAGAAAACTGCAAAGCAGTTTGACAGAAATGAAAGAAGATTTAAATAAATGGAAACACATCCCATGTTGACAGACTGAAAGATTCAATATTGTTAAGATAGCAATATTTCCCAATTAATCTACAATCTCTATCAAAATTGCAGCTGATATTTTTTTCAGATATTGACAAGGCAATCCTAAATCTATATGGAAATATAAGGGATCCAGAATACCCCAAACAATCTTGGTAAAGAAGAACAAAGACAGAGGACACTATTTCCCAATTTCAAAACTTACTACAATGCTAAAGTACCCAAGACAGTAAAGTTCTGGCATAAGGTTAGACATGATGATTAACAGAATAGAATTGAGAGCTCAAAAATAAACCTTTACTTTATGGTCAATTGATTTTTTTAAAGAGTGCCATGAAAATTCTATAGAGAATATTATTTTCAACAAATGGTGCTGAGACAACTGGATATCCACATGAAAAAGAATGAAGTTAGACCCTAAACTCACACCATGCACACACACAAAAATAACTCAAAATGCATCATATACATAAATATAACAGTTTAAAAATAACAGCTTTAAAAGAAAGCATGGGAATAAATCTTTGTGCCCTTGGGATAGGCAATTTCTTCTTAAATATGACAACAAAAGTATATAAGCAATAAAAAAAAATAAATTGAACTTCCTCAAAATTAGAAATATTTGCACTCAAAGATCACCATAAAGGAAATGAAAAGAAAATTCACACAATGTGAGAAAATATTAGTAAATCATATAGTGACTAAAGGACTTGGATCAGCATAAATAAATAACTCTTATGACTCCATAATGTAAAGATAGCACGTTGTATGTGTATATATATACATGTGTGTAAATCAAGATACACATTATCAATTGATGGACACTTAAGCTGTTACCATATCCTGGTTATTGTGAGTAGTGCTGCAGTCAATATATATACACACAATGGAATATTATTTAGACTTATAAAGAAGATACTATCATTTATGACAGCATGAATGAACCTGGAGAATATTATGCTAAATAAAATATGCCATACACAGAAAGAAACATACTGTATTATCTCATTTAAATGTGGAATTTTGTTAAAAGGTCAAATAAATAGAATCAGAGTAGAATGGTGATTGCCAGGTATAAAGAGGGGGAGGAAATGGGAAGTAGCATGTCTAAGGTTACAATCCTTTATGTAGGATAAATAAGTCTAGAGATTTAATGTACAGCATAAGGATTATAGTTAAGAGTATTTAGGAATGCTTTTACATTGTTGGTGAGAGTGTAAATTAGTTCAACCATTGTGAAAGACAGTGTGGCGATTCCTCAAGGATATGGAGCTGGAAATACCATTTGACCCAGCAATCCCATTACTGGGTATTTACCCAAAGGATTATAAAACATTCAAGTATAAAGACACATGTACATGTATGTTTATTGTGGCACTATTTACAATAGCAAAGACTTGGAACCAAGCCAAATGCCCATCAATGATAGACTGGATAAAGAAAATGTGGCACAGATCCACCATGGAATACTATGCAATCATAAAAAACGATGAGTTCATGTCCTTTGCAGGGACATGGATAAAGCTGGAAACCATAATTCTAAGAAAACTGAGACAAGAACAGAAAACCAAACACTACATGTTCTCACTCATAAGTGGGTGTTGAACAATGAGAACACATGAACACAGGGAAGGGAACATCACACACTGGGGCCTGCTGGGGGGTAGAGGTGCTAGGGGAGGAACAGCATGGGGTAGGGAGATTGGGGAGGGATAACACTGGGAGAAATGCCTAATGTAGATGATGGGGGGATGGATGCAGCAAACCATCATGGGAAATGTATACCTATGTAACAAACCTGCACAATCTGCACATGTACCCCAGAAATTAAAGTATAATTAAAGAAAAGAAAATGTGGCACATACACACCATGGAATACTATACAGCCATAAAAAAGGATGAGTTAGTTCATGTCCTTTGCAGGGACATGGATGAAGCTGAAAACGATCATTCTCAGAAAACTGACACAAGAACAGAAAACCAAACACCACATGTTCTCACTTATAAGCGGGTGTTGAACAATGAGAAGACATGGACACAGGGAGGGGAACATCACACACCAGGGTCTGTCGGGGGTGGGGGCCTAGGGGAGGAATAGGAGCAGGTTAGGGACTTGGGGAGGGATAACATTAGGAGAAATATTTAATGTTGATGACAGGGGGATGGATGCAGCAAACCACCATGGCACGTGTATACCTATGTGACAAACCTGCATATTCTGCACATGTAGCCCAGAACTTAAAGTTAATAATAATAATATTATATCATATACTGAAAATTTTCTAAGAAAGTAGATTTTAGGTGCTCTTACCTAAAAAATGTGACTATGGAAGATGATGAATGTGTTAATTTGTTAGTTTGTAGTAATCATTTCATTATGTATGTGTATAGCAATACATCATGTTAAACACCTTAAATATTTTCAATAAAATAAGTTTTAAAAATTAAGACATATGAAATTTTTTAAATTTTTAATTTCGGGCTCAGGGGTAGATGTGCAGGCTTGTTATATAGGGAATCTGCATGTCACAAAGTTCTGGTGTACAGATTGTCACCCACGTAATATGCATGGTACCTGATAATAATTTTTTCTGATCCTCTCCCTCCTCTTCACCTTCATCCTCAAGTAAGCCTTAGTGTCTGTTCTTCCCCTCCAAGTGTCATGTGTTCTCATCATTTTAGCTCCCATTTATAAATGATAACATGCTATATTTGTTTTTTTATTCCTGTGTTAGTTTTCAAAGGAAAATGCCCTCCAGCTCCCTCAATGTTCCTGCAAAGGACATGATCTTGTTCTTTTTTACAGCTCCATACTATTCCATGGTGTATATATACCACATTTTCTTTATCCAGTCTACCATTTATGGGCATTTAGGTTGATATCGTATCTTTGCTATTGTGAATAGTGCTGCAATGAACATTTCTATACAACTTTTTGTGTATAAATATGTTTAATTTCTTGGCCAGGTGCAGTGGCTCACGCCTGTAATCCCAGAACTTTGGGAGGCTGAGGCAGGTGGATCACGAGGTCAGGAGATTGAGATCATCTTTGTTTACATGGTGAAACCTCACCTATAGTAAAACTACAAAAATTAGTAGGGCGTGGTGGTGCATGCCTGTAGTCCCAGCTCCTCAGGAGGCTGAGGCAGGGAAATCGTTTGAACCCAGGAGGCAGAGGTTGCAGTGAAGTGAGATTGTGCCACTGCACTCCAGCCTGGGCAACAGAGCAAGACTCTGTCTCACAAAAATAAATATAAAAACATTGCAGATTCCAAAAAATATTAAATCCAAAACATATCCCACAAACTCCATCTCTCTCTCTCTCTCTCTCTCTCTCTCTATATATATATATATATATATATAAAATATATGTGTGTGTGTGTGTGTGTGTGTGTGTGTGTGTGTTTGATTTCTTAGATATGTAATTAGGAGTAAAATTACAGAATCATATGGTAATTCCATGACTAACTTTTTGAGGAACTGTTTTCCAAAGTGACTGGACCATTTTCCATTTCCACAAGCAAAATATGAAGGTTTTAGTTTTTGCATATCCCTGTAAACACTTACTATTGTCTTTCTTTTTCATTATAGCCATCCTATTTAATGTGAATTATATCTTATTGTGGTTTCGGTTTGCATTTCTAATATTCAGTGATGCTGAGCTTTTTTTCATGTGCTTGTTGGCTACGTGAATGCCTTTTGAAAACTGTGTTCATGTCCTTTGCCCACTTTTTAATGGGATTGTTTTTTCTTGTAAATTTGCTTAAGTCCCTTATAGATGCTGAATAGTAGACTTTTATCAGATACATAGTTTGCAAAAGTTCTCTCCCATTCTGTAGGTTGCCTGTTTACTCTGTTGATAGTTTATTTTGCTGTCCAGAAGCCCTTTCATTTAATTAGATCCCATTTGTCAATTTTTATTTTCATTGCAATTGTTTTTGCCATCTTTGTCATAAAATATTTGCTGGTTTCTATGTTCAGAATGGTATTGCTTAGCTTATTTTCCAGAGTTTTCATAGTTTTAGGTTTTACATTTAAGACTTTATTTCATCTTGAATTAATTTTTTGTATGTGGCATAAGGATGGGGTTCAGATTCAATCTTCTGTATATGGCTAGCAAGTTATACCAGCATCATTTATTGAATAGGTGCTTGTTTTTGTCAGCTGTGTCAAAGACCAGGTGGTTGTACATGTGCAGCCTTATTTCTTGCTCTCTATTCTGTTCCATTGGTCTATGTGCCTGTTTTTTTTTTTTTTTTTTTTTTTTTGGAACAGTGCCATGCTGTTTTGATTACTGTACCCTGGTAGTATAGTTTGAACTCGGGTAACATGATGTCTCCACTTTCTTTTTTCTTTTTCTTTCTTTTTTTTTCTCTTTGCATAGTATTGTCTGGGCTATTTGGGCTCCTTTTTTGATTCCATAAGAATTTTAAAATAGTTTTTTTTTCTAATTTTGTGAAGAATTTCATTGGTAGATTTATAGAAATAGCATTGAATCTGTAAATTGTTTGTGGAGTATGGCTATTTTAACATTACTGATTCTTCCTCTAAAGACAGACCAACTAAAACTGGGAAAAGGAATTAAATAGACGTTTCTCCATAGCAGATATATGAATAGATAATAGACACATGAAAAGATGCTCAACATCATTAGTCATTAAGAAAATGCAAATCAAACTACAAAGTGATGCTACTTCACACCCAATAGCATGGCTATAATTTTTAAAAGGCACAATAAAATATGTTGGCAAAGACGTGGAGAAATTGGAACCCTCATGCATTGCTGATGGGATTGTGAAGTGGTACAGCTGCTTGTGAAAACAGTTTGGCAGTTCCTCAAAAAGTTAAACATAGAGTTCCATATGACCCAGCAATTCCACTTTTATGTATCCAAGAAAAATGGAAACATATGCCAACACAAAAACCTGTACATGAATTACATGAATGTTTATAGCAACATTACTCATAATATCCAAAATGTGGAAACAACCCAAATATCCATCAACTGATGAGTGGATAAATAATATGTGGTATATCATAAAATAGAATGCTGTTCAGCAAAAAAAGGGAATGAGGTTCTGATATATGATACAATATGAATGGACCTTGAAAACATTATACTAATGAAATAAGCCAGTCACAGAAGACCACATATTGTATGATTCCATTTATATACAATGTCTAGAATAGGCAAATGAGTAGAGCCAGAAAGTAGATTAGTGGTTGCCTAAGGCTGGATGAATGGAGGAAAATGGGAAGTGACTACAAATGAGCTTGGGGCTTCTTTTGGGGGTGAAGAAACTGTCCTAAAATTAGATTGTGGTGATGGTTACACAACTCTGTGAATATACTAAAAACTATTAATTTGTATACTTTCAATAGATTATTTTTATTGAATGTTAACATCTCACTCAACCTGTTATAAAATAGTCTGCATATTGTAGTTTTTAGGGATGCAGTCCCTGAT
The DNA here is from genome assembly GCF_049354715.1 of Callithrix jacchus. Lineage (NCBI taxonomy): Eukaryota > Metazoa > Chordata > Mammalia > Primates > Cebidae > Callithrix > Callithrix jacchus. Next base: position 28,548,552 of record NC_133524.1, read on the forward strand.
ATCTGAAACTTACTTTGAAATTCATCAAAGATACTATGGATTGTTAAAGGGATAAATGGGTAAATAGATGCATAGAGGCACAGATACGTGATGAAGCAAACAGCAAAATCTTAACAATCATACAATTTAGGTGGCAATTATATGCATATGGCATTTCTATACGTTTGAAAATTTTCAAATATAATGTTGGAAAAATACCAAAAAAATTAATTTGAAGCCAAATTTTAGTTCTGTAACCCTGAACTGAGTGTTGCAACCCAGAATGAAGACTCGGTAATATCTATGGAAAGGAGCATGTATGGAATTCATCTTGGCTTTCATTTCACTGGGATGCTAATCAGCCTATTACTATTGCTTAAAATCCATGATCTATGAGTTTAGGATTAAACTGGGCTATGTGTTACCATAATGTGTTCATATTTGCACTATGGTGTTATAATATCTGGAGGGAAAATAAAACTATAGACACATTAGTTACTGAGATTGTTATTTGAAACACTGTTGCTTTAGCTTTATTGACAAAGCAGAATTTTGTGATTATGGAAGGTAAATTAAATGGCATCTTATCTGAGGTGCTTTTCTTTCCTATCCACCATTTTCAAAATCTTTTATACAGTATGTTTTCTCTGTGAATAATTTTCCATTACATATATACATGTGTGTATACACATATTTGACTTTGTTCTTCAGTTTAAAAGTACTTATATGTGTGTGTATATATATATATATGTATATAGTCACACAAAAAGTAACTATGTTAGATGATGGATATACTAGTTCACTTCACTATAGTAAGCACTTCACTATCTATTTGATATGTACCCATGTCATGTTCTAAGCCTCAAATATACACAATAAAATTGATTTAAATGAATAAGGAATAAAGAAGATAATTAAAAAGGAATATTGATCTGAAGTTTTATTATAATATCATTTTGTGATTTTAGTATTAGAGTAATGCTGGCTTTGTAAAGGAGTTGAAAACTATTCCCTCCCATTGAATTTTTTGAAAGAATTTGTGGTTGGTATAATTTCTTTCTTAAATGTTCACTAGATTTCAACAAAGAAGCCACCAGAAACATGGAGTATTTAGGGGGAAGATAGCTAACTACAAATTCAATTTCTTTAATATATCTAGCACTATTCAGATTATTCATTTATTTTTGAGTGAGTTTCAGTAGCTTGTATTTTTCAAGGGGTTTGTCTATTCATCTAGGTTTTAGAATTTGTTTGCATAAAGTTGTTCATGATGTTCTCTTATTATCCTTTTAATAGATGTCGCAGTAATACTCATTATTTCCTTCAAGATATTGGGATTTTCTTTCTATCATCTTTTATTCTTAATCAATATAGCTAGGGGTTGTGAATTTTGTTGATATTTTCCAAGAACCAGATTTTGGCATTATTTTATTTTGGGACATTTAACCCAATTAACATATTTCTGTCATTTGGGTCATCTCAGAGTTGGCATCTGTTGACTGTCTTTTCCTTTGAAGTGGGGTCTAAGTTTCCTGGTTCTTTGTATGCCAGATAATTTTAAATTTTATCATGGCCACTGGGAATTTCATGTTGTAGACACTCTGAATTCTGTTGTATTGCCCTGAACAGTGGTGATTTGTTTCTCTTCCAGTAAGTAATTAAAATATTTAGCACCAAACTGAAAAATATCCTAACTGAAGGGGTCAGTGGCTCAAATCTCAGTTGTTAAAAGCTGTTTCCAGTTTTCCCTACATATGCATTTTTTACAGGTTGAACTGAGTTTAAACACAAAATTTAAGGTTTCCCTTCTTTGATTATTTCCTTTCCAGAGTTGTGTGTTTACTTGACTACCAAAAATATTTCTGGTTTACCATTAGTGTTTCAGCCACTTCTATGCTTCTGTGACTCTAGCTCCCCTCAGGTAAAGCTGTATTCACATGGTGCTGGTCATTTGGTCCCTTCTAAAAGTGTATTTGTACAGTTTCTAGAGCCCCAGGTATTTGGGTTTGTTTGTTTATTTTTGTCTAATGTTTATAGCTTATATTTATGGGAGGATCAATATATTAGGCGCTTACTCCTTCAAAATGGAAGTAGAAACCACTAGTGGAAGCTTTAAGCTAGATAATCATCTGTTTCTATAGAGTAGACTGTATTCACTTGGGATTGAGCAAAGGCATGAGCCTCAGTAAAGACGACCCATCAGAAAATATGTGTAAGGAGTCTGTCTTTAATTAATTAGCAGTGAAATCCCTATTTATGATCCAAGTAGGTATGCTGAGGCAGACAGGTGTTAAGAATTTACAGAAGAGGTCTGAGTTGTTAAGAGAATTTTGGCAATCACTATTGTATAGAATGTATGGTATTTAAGTTAATTATACTGGATTAAACGATGAAAGGAATAATTTTATGTAAAGAAGAACAATGTCCGAGGACTGAAATGAGACATTTCACAGCTTAGGAGCCAGGAAAATAAGAAGAAACAAGGAAAAAGAGACTGAGAATAAAACAATGGACTTGGAAGGTATGAGGAGAATCAAATTAATGCTTAAAGTAAATTAGATTAGAATAATGGCAAATGTTGCTAATAAATGAAATAAGGTGAGGACTGAAAATTGGCTGGTAAAATTGGATTAATGTATATTATTGATTACCTTAAGGAGCAGGAGATTCAAGAAAAAAAGATATGAGGCAGAAATACCTAAGAGGAATACAAACCTGTAAAGGGGAACAGAGTAATGGGGTAGTAATTGAAGAAGAAAATTGGAGTAAAGAATGGTATTAATGTTAGAAGTAATAGCACACAATGTTGATTTGCTGGGAGAAATTATCTAACCAAGGGAAAAGACAATTGAAGATGTAGGACATGAATTGGCAAACATTTTCTCTAAAGGAACAGATATTAAATATTTTAAACTTTGTCAGCCATATGATCTCTGTCATAACTGCAACCATAGGTAACATGTAAATTAATGGGCATGGCTGTGTTCCAGTAAAGCTTGGTCTACTAACAGATGAAAGACAGGGTTGGGTTGTGGGTCTTAGTTTGCTGGCCACTGACAGAAAGAGAAAAGAAGGTAATATTGGAAATTAAATTCTTGAGTATGCAAGCCTTGAGAGGATCCAATATACAAGTATGAAAATTATCAATTCATCAAAAAAGAAAGTTAATCCGTTTAAATGGAAGGTGAAAATTTGGGGCTCGATACACGTAGAATAATAGATGGTGGTTGTAGAAACATGTAGAACTCTCCTTTAGATTTCTTCTATTTTTCCATGTTAGGAAATGTTAAATTGTCCACCTGATCTTAATTATCCTATCTGTCTCTGATAAACATCTTCAGCTTTGCCTATCCCTATCCCATGCTCTGCTAATAGTAACAGAATCATTTTATAATAGGGGAAAAGAAAGGAAAATGCAAAATGATTTTAATGGTTTCTAACATAACACTAATTCTGCTTCTCATTCATTAAATATCTAAAATGATATATTAGTCTAAGAAATCAAGCTGTTAGAGTTATTTTTAACCCTTAATTTTACCAAACCAGATTCTAAATGTATGGTAATCCATTTTGTTTAGTTTTTTTTTTACTTGAGATTGTTCTAAAAGTGTACCTAAAACATCTTTTTCCTGTTTGTGTATCATAATAAGGCAAAGAAATACTCTTAGCAATTTTTCCCAGCCATTTTTTTAACTTCAAAAACTTTAACTATGCTTAGTTTAATAGAGAAATGTTTATTCTCATTGCATAAAATGACTAAATTTTAACACCACTAAGATTTAGAAGGCATTCCATTTTGGTGGAGTACTTCTATAGGAGCCAATATTACATTATAGAAGGTGCTGTAAACTACAATGATTGCAAAAGTAATAGCAGCAAGAATACAGATATTTGAGAAAATTATGTTTTCTGAAATTGAATATATTGACAGGTCTTTCTAGCCCGCCCATTTTCCCTACTCTTTCAAAATGTGGAGTAATTGCCAGTGTCAATGCCCTGGATTCTATCAGGTTTGAGGCCATATTACCTCAATCTTTTGAGTAAGAGCTCTGCAGCCACCTTATAAAACATGTTTAAAGTAGAAACCACATAGATTTTTTTAGTTAAAGGCAAGAATTTCTGGGTTCAGACATAATTTTCAGAAAATAGCTTCTCACCTGTGTGTTGGGGACTTAAAATTGTTTTACTATGACACTGATATTTTTCCCTTCACAAGATACAGTGTTTGATAATTTGTAGGGAAAATAATATTTGAATGGAAATGGTAGTCAAAAGTAACTGAGAGTAGATCTATTCTTGAAACATGTGGTGGAATTTGGAAAAACTAATAAACTGTCATGGCACTTTAACTCAATGGTTAAGAGCACAGATTCAGGATCCAGACTCACAAGTTTGAGAAAGTTACTTATGCCTCAGGATCTCTGCTTTCTCATCTGTAAAATAGAAATCAGTAATACCTAATTCATAGGGTTATTACAAGGAGTAATGTTTTAATATTTGTCAAAAACGTAGAACAGTACCTGGCACAATAAGTGTCATTTAAATAAAAACTAAATAAATAATGCATGAGGGGAAGTTATTGACGCAAAAGAAAGTGGCCCAGGAAAAGAGCTTGGGGGTATCACTGTGTCAAACTATGTCATAATAAAAACTAAGTATTCATGCTCCCAGCTCATTTCTGCCTCAATAACTTTAGCTACAAGTACATCCAGACTTTCGAAGATGACTAATGCTAAATTAATGATAGTTCTTTCTTCAGAATTGATAGAAATATTTTTTGCTTTTCTATTTCAAAGCTTTTAACATTATTATTGTCAAATATTTTTGAACTACACATTGCATAACCCTAAAGTTAAATTTGTTATGTTCTTTCTCCATTGGTATTGGACAAACTAAAATCTAATGACTTGGTTAGTTTTTTTTTTTTATTGCATTTTAGGTTTTGGGGTACATGTGCAGAGCATGCAATACAGTTGCATAGGTACACACATGGCAGTGTGTTCTGTTTGCTTTCTCCCCTTCACCCACATTTGGCATTTCTCCCCAGGCTATCCCTCCCCACCTCCCCCTCTCACTGGCCCTCCCCTTTTTCCCCCAATAGACCCCAGTGTTTAGTACTCCCCTCTCTGTGTCCATGTGTTCCCATTTTTCATCACCCACCTATGAGTGAGAATATGTGGTGTTTCATTTTCTGTTCTTGTGTCAGTTTGCTGAGAATGATGTTCTCCAGATTCATCCATGTCCCTACAAAGGACACGAACTCATCATTTCTGATTGCTGCATAATATTCCATGGTGTATATGTGCCACATTTTCCCAATCCAGTCTATCATCAATGGGCATTTGGGTTGATTCCAGGTCTTTGCTATTGTAAACAGTGCTGCAATGAACATTCGTGTGCATGTGTCCTTATAGTAGAACGATTTATAATCCTTTGGATATATACCCAGTAATGGGATTGCTGGGTCAAATGGAATTTCTATTTCTAAGGCCTTGAGGAATCGCCACACTGTCTTCCACAATGGTTGAACTAATTTACACTCCCACCAACAGTGTAAAAGTGTTCCTTTTTCTCCACATCCTCTCCAACATCTGTTGTCTCCAGATTTTTTAATGATCGCCATTCTAACTGGCGTGAGATGGTATCTCAATGTGGTTTTGATTTGCATCTCTCTGATGACCAGTGACGATGAGCATTTTTTCATATGATTGTTGGCCTCATATATGTCTTCTTTTGTAAAGTGTCTGTTCATATCCTTTGCCCAATTTTGAATGGGTTTGTTTGTTTATTCCTGTAAATCTGTTTGAGTTCTTTGTAAATTCTGGATATCAGCCCTTTGTCAGATGGGTAAACTGCAAAAATGTTTTCCGATTCTGTTGGTTGCCTACTCACACTAGAGACTATTTCTTTTGCTGTGCAGAAGCTGTGGAGTTTCATTAGGTCCCATTTGTCTATTTTGGCTTTTGTTGCCAATGCTTTTGGTGTTTTGTTCATGAAGTCCTTGCCTACTCCTATGTCCTGGATGGTTTTGCCTAGATTTCCTTCTAGGGTTTTTATGGTGCCAGGTCTTATGTTTAAGTCTTTAATCCATCTGGAGTTAATTTTGGTGTAAGGTGTCAGGAAGGGGTCCAGTTTCTGCTTTCTGCACATGGCTAGCCAGTTTTCCCAGCACCATTTGTTGAACAGGGAATCCTTTCCCCATTGCTTGTTTTTGTCGGGTTTATCAAAGATTGTAAGGTTGTAGATATGTTGTGTTGCCTCTGATGCCTCTGTTCTGTTCCATTGGTCTATATCTCTGTTTTGGTACCAGTACCATGCTGTTTTGATTACTGTAGCCTTGTAGTATAGTTTGAAATCCAGCAGTGTGATGCCCCCAGCTGTGTTCTTTTTGCTTAGAATTGACTTGGCTATGTGGGCTCTCTTTTGGTTCCATATGAAGTTCATGGTGGATTTTTCCAGTTCTGTGAAGAAAGTCAATGGTAGCTTGATGGGTATAGCATTGATTCTGTAAATTACTTTGGGAAGTATAGCCATTTTTACGATATTAATTCTTCCTAACCATGAACATGGAATGTTTCTCCATCTGTTTGTGTCCTCTCTGATTTCGTTGAGCAGTGGTTTCTAGTTTTCCTTGAAGAGGTCCCTTACATTCCTTGTAAGTTGTATTCCTAGGTATTTTATTCTCTTTGTAGCAATTGTGAATGGCAGTTCATTCTTGATTTGGCTCTCTTTAAGTCTGTTATTGGTGTAGAGGAAGGCTTGTGATTTTTGCACATTGATTTTATATCCTGAGACTTTGCTGAAGTTGCTTATCAGTTTCAGGAGTTTTTTGGTTAGTTTTTTATCTATATTAAGAAATCTGATTAGACTTGCACTGAAACTATTTTATCCTGTTAGGAAGTTGCACTGTTGCAGAGGTCCATTAACTCTTTCAGGATAGTGTGAAATCACTGGGGAAATCTCTAATTGCTACTGGCACAGGTGAGTGGCATGGGTAGCAAATTATGCATGGCAGCAGCAATTTCCTAAAAGACCTGTGATTTCTTAGTGGTTAAAAAGCTTTAATGTGCCTCCAGTGCCTAAGTCATTAACAGAGAATGATTTAGGCACAGGAAGAATCTTACTAAAATGTGAAACTATGAAGGCATTACAAATAATAGTGTACCTGATAAAAGGACATGAATATTAGTTTCTGTCAGATACTTTCCCCATTAATTATGTCATGAAAAATACAAAGCAATTGAAAAGCACAAAGAGAAATCTTGTCAAAAAATGAGACAACAATAATCAGAAATAAAGCAAACAACCTTTCCTCTATATGTTTACAACTTGCTCATGTTTATAAAATCTTCACCTTTATGAGACTTTAAAGTGCCACTATCTATATCACTGGCTTTCCAAGTCTTACCCTCAGCTCCCATAGGAAATATGTCATTCAATTTTAAAAACAGGGAAGACAGAGACTATATGTATTTCTAAGCTGTAAAACTTGTGACATCCAAGTATTTTATTTTGCTTTAGGAATATATTTATTTATTTTATTTTTAGTTCTGGGGTACATGTGCAGGATGTGCATGTTTGTTACACAGGTAAAGGTATGTCATAGTGGTTTGCTGCACCTACCAACCCCTCACCTAGGTATTAATCCAGGCATGCATTAGCCATCCTTTCTAATACTCTCTCTCACCTCACCCCACCCCCTGACAGACAGTGTGTGTAGTTCTCCTCCCTGTGTCAATGTGTTCTCATTATTCAGCTCCTACTTACAAGTGAGAACATGTGGTGTTGGTTTTCTGTTGCTGCATTAGTTTGCTGAGGATAATGGCTTCCAGCTTCATCCATGTTTCTGCAAAGGACATGATCTTATTCCTTTTTATGTCTGCATAATATTCCATAGAGTATATGTACCACATTTTCTTTATCCAGTCTATCATTGATGGACATTTGGGTTTATTCCATGTCCTTGCTGTTATGAATAGTGCTGCAATGAACATATGTGTGCATGTATCTCTGTACTAGAATGGTTTATATTCCTTTGGGTATATGCCCAGTAATGGGCTTACTGGGTCAAATGGTATTTCTGGTTCTAGCTCTTTGAGGAATCACCCCACTGTCTTACACAATGGTAGAACTAATTTACATTCCCACCAACAGAGTAAAAGCATTCCTATTTCTTCGCAACCTCACCAGCATCTGTAGTTTCTTGACTTTTTAATAATGGCCATTCTGACTGGCATGAGATGGCATCTCATCGTGGTTTTGATTCACATTTCTCTAATGACCAGTGATGTTGAGGTTTTTTTCATATGTTTGTTGGCTGCATGAATGTCTTCTTTTGAGAAGTATCTGTTCATGCCCTTTGCCCATTTTTTAATGGGGTTGTTGGTTTTTTTCTTGTAAGTTTGTTTGTGCTCCTTGTAGATTCTGGATATTAGACCTTTGTCAGATGTAGATTGCAAACATTTTCTCCCACTCTGTAGGTTGCCTGTTCACTCTGATGATAGTTTCTTTTGCTGTGCAGAAGCTCTTTAATTAAGATACCATTTGTCAATTTTTGCTTTTGTTAAAATACATAATGTTTTATTTCCTTAAAATAACAATTTTAAAATATGCATGCTCTCCTTTCAGTGTCTAGTGAAATGTGAAACTTATTTATTTATTTTTGAGTTGGAGTTTTGTTCTTGTTGCCCAGGCTGGAGTGCAGTGGTGCAATCTTGGCTCAATGCAATCTCCACCTCCTGGGTTCAAGCAATTCTCCTGCTTTAGCCTCCTGAGTAGCAGGGATTACAGGCATGTGCCACTATGCCCGGCTAATTTTGTATTTTTAGTAGAGACAGAGTTTCTCCATGTTTGTCAGGCTGGTCTCGAAATCCTGACCTCAGGTGATCCGCCTGCCTCAGCCTCCCAAAGTGCTGGTATTACAGGTGTGAGCCACTGTGCCCAGCCACGAAATTTTTAAAATACACACAAGCATAGTCTACCAATCACGTACAGTTCTGATTGCATTTTCAGTCCTATAATTTTTAAGAGGACATAATTTTTTATTCAGTTGAAATCCCATAATTTGGTCATTTCTCTATTATAAAATATGCTATTTTATTCACATTAACAATATTATGATTAACATCATTTTTCCTAACTTTTGAGAAATAATTTACATATAATAAAACCAATATATATGAAGTGTATAGTTTGATGAGTTTTGGTAATTGTATGTATTTGTGTAGCCATTCCCACAAACAGAATATAGATCTTTTAAATAAACCCCAAAAGTTCCATAGTGACTCCTTGAATTAGATTTCCTCCTCTCATCTTCCACTCCAAGTAACCACTAATCAGCTTTTTATCACTATAGTTTTGCCTTTTCTAGAATTTCATGTAAATGGAATTGTGTATTATGCAGTCTTCCATGTTTTACTTTCTAACATAGCATCATGTTTTTGAGATTCATTCATATTTTTGTGCATATCAATAATTTGGTCCCTCTTATTACTGAATAGTGTTCCATGGTATGAATATACCACAATTTGTTTATTCAGTCACCACTTTTGGGACGCTCCTCCACCCAGTTTGTGTATAAGTCTATTATAGTTAATTTTGTGTGTTGACTTGGCCACAGGATGCCCAGTTACTTGGTCAAACATTATCCTCGGTGTGTCTGTGGGAGTGTTTCTGGATGAGGTTAACATTTGAATTGGTAGACTGAGTAAAGCAGATTGCCCTCCCTAATGTGGGGGGGGGGGCTTTATCCAATCAGCTAACAGCCTAAATAGAAAAAGAAGCCAACCTTTCTGAGAACAGGATGAAAATACTGCCTGCTTAACCGCTTGAACTGTAACATTACTCTTTTCTGGCTTTCAAACCATGACTGAAACATTATTCTTGGGTCTCGAGCCTGCTGGCTTTCCAAACAGAATTTAAAATGTTGGTTTTTCTGGTTCTTGGGACTTCAGACACAATCTAATACAATGTCATTGGCTCTTCTGGGTCTCCATGTTGCTAATTGCAGGTCTTGGTGCTTCTCATCCAGTTCTTTATTCCATATGTATGTGTATGTATGTATGTGTACATAAAACAGGCACACACACACACATCCTATTACTTCTGTTTTTCTGAAGAATTTTGACTAGTACAAAGTCTTTCTGTAGACCTATTTTTTAATTTATCTTAACATCTAGGAGTGGGGCTTCTGGGTCATGAAAAGTGCATATAATGCTGATATTTAATTGGCAATTTTTTTTCAAAATGGCTGCAATATTTTGCATCCCCATCAGCAATGTATGAGAAATGCAGTTGCTTCGTATCTTTGTCCAAACCTAGTATTTTCCATTTCTTAGATTTTAGAAATTCTAGTAAATATGTCCTTGTGGATTTAATTTTAATTTCCTCATGGTTAATGACATAGAGTACCTTTTTATAGAATAATTGGCCATAGATCTACTTTCTTTCATTAAAGAAAGTGTGTTAAAATATAAAACATATAAATAAAGTGTATTTTAAGAGATACTTCTGTTAAGTACCTCTTAAAATCCTTTACCCTTTAAATTTTTTTTTTTTTTTTGAGATGGAGTTTCACTGTAACTCAGGCTGGAGTGCAGTGGCAAGATCTTGGCTCACTGAAACCTTCGCCTCCCAGATTCAAGCAATTCTCCTGCCTCAGCCTCCTGAGTAGCTGGGACTACAGGTGCTTCCCACCACACCTGGCTAATTTTTGTTTTTAGTAGAGATGGAGTTTTGACATGTTGCCAAGGCTGGTCTCAAACTTCTGACCTCAAGTGATCTGCTTGCTTAAGCCTCCCAAAGTGCTAGGATTACAAGCGTGATCCACTGTGCCAGGAAAAAAATGTTATTTTCTTGATAGTGAAATAAATTTGTTCTTTATATTTTGGGGATACACTGCCTTCATTAAATTTATGACTTACAAACATTTCTTCCATTCAATATATGGCAATTTTGTTTTCTTAACATGTCTGTCAAAGAACAAAAGTCTATTTTGTCTTTTTTTCTTTTACAGATTATGAATTTTTTTATGTCCTGTTCAAGAAACTGTCAAAGCCAATATGACAGAAAAAAATTTTCCTATGTTTTCTTCAAGTGATTTTATATCTTTATTTTTACATATAGGTCTATAATTTACTTAAGCTAAATTTTATATATGATTTTGAGTCAAATTTTTTTTAGCTATACAAATATCCAATTGTTCCAGTAATATTTATTTAAAAATAGATCTTTCCCCTATTGGAACACCTTAGTATCTATGTCAAAAACCACATGACCATACATATGTGGGTCTATTTCTGGAATCTTGACTTTGTTTCATCTAGATATTGTGTATTATACCAATACTACATTGTATTAATTATTTTAGCATTACAGTAAGTCTTGAATCAGATAGTGAAAGTTCCTCAAAGTTATTCTTTTTCAAAGCTATTTCAGCTATTGTAGATTATTTTTAATTTATATATTTATTATAATCAGCCTATCAGTTTGACTAGGACTCCACTGAATCTATAGATCAATTTGAGAAGGACTGACATTTCAAAAAAATTGAGTCTTCTAATTTATGAAAACTATATGTATTTATGTGTGTGTTTTTTAAATGTCACCAATATTTTGTAAATCAGTGTTCAGACCTTACTTATCTGTTATTAAATGCATGTATAGCTTGTTTTTTACATTATTAAAATGTGAGTTTTAAAATTTATTTTTTATATTAATTTTATTTTATAGAAATACAATTAATTTATTTATATTATATTGGTCTTTGTATTTCTATTGATTTTATAAAATGTAAGTTTGAAAAACATGATTGTTAATTGTAATAACTAACCTGTAGATTTTAAAGGGTTTTCCACATACATAGATTATCTTCTAATAAAGATGGCTTTGGTTTTTTTTTATTTTCCAATCAAATTGTAGACCTTTTATTTATTTATTCATTTATTCAATTTATCTTTTTGCTCTATCTGGTATGTCCAGTATACTGTTGAATATAATGGTAGCAAATACTTAAAACTAATCCAATCTAAGAAAATGGGTGCCCGAGAAGAGAAAGTTAAAAGCTAATTAATTTCACTGTTGCTCATAAATAGGTACTGATACATAATTTAAACAAAGAAAAGACTAAGGATGTCATATAAGTACATAGAGAACAAGGAATTTTTGAAGTCCCAAATATCAAAGAACTACAAAATACTAAACATATTTAAATAAATACAAATGGACATAATTCACCTAATTTTTTTTTAGTTTAGAATTGAAACACAAAGCAAACTTAATTCTAATCTATGGAATAAAACAAAGATTGAAAATGAATTGATGGACAAGAGAAATTAGTTAGAAAATAAAATCTGCAAAATAAGAAAACATAAGATTGTTTAAAATAATAAAGTAGAATAGCTCACATAGGAAAGAAGAAAGCATTAAAACACAAAATAAGAAATAATAGGAACCAATCAAAGTAACTTAAAATTTTTAAAAAATCATTTACAAACTATTTTATGCAGCCCTATGCAAAAAATCTAAATTAAATGGATAATTTTCTAAAAAATACAATAGAAGAATAGTTACCAGAAGAGAAATTTGAAACAGATAATTTCCCTAGATAATTGGAGAAATTTGTAAATAAAATAATGCCCTCCTCCCTGTGAATAACACCAAGCTCAGATGGTTTCACATGAAATCCTACCAAATCCATAAAGAACAGATCATTCTGATGGTAATTCACCTATTCATGAGTACATAAAAAGCTGAAATATATTAAAATTTTTTTCATCAAGTATGAATGATATTTTACGCATAACCTGAAAAATGTCCAAAAAGAAAAACCATAGAACATTTTCATTTATCTCTCATTGAGGCATCTCATCTATGCAATTTAATGCAAATTAATATGATTTATCTCTAACAATGTTGAAAAGACATTTTTACTGGATTCAAAGCTTTCCTTTTTTAAAAGAAAACAAAATAAAAACACCTTGATGAAACAGAATTCAACAGATACTTCATTAAAATAATTTATGTACAGATGCATCTTGACTTAAGATGTGGTTACGTTCTGATAAGCCCATCATAAGTTGAAAATATTGTAGGTTGAAAATGCGCTTAATAAACCTAACGTATTGAACATCATAGCTTAGCCTAGTCTATATTAAACATGCTTGAAACTCTTACATTAGTCTACAATTGGGCAAAATCCTCTAAGACAAAGATTATTTTATAATTAAGAATGTATAATTCTCATTCAGTAGAAAGCGTACTTCAAATTTTGATTTTTTAATTAATCAAAATTCAAAATTGGAAGTGTCATTTTTTTACTGAATGTGTATCACATTCACAGCATCATGAAGTCAAAAACTCACAAGTTGAGCCATTATAAGTTGAAGATTGTCTGTGTGTGTGTATATAATATTGTTTTATATACTTTCAGTTCTGGGGTACATGTGCAGAGTGTGCAGGTTTGTTACATAGGTATACGTGTGTCAAAGCACGTGTTTATTATAATATACTGCTTGTGTTTCAGATAAACGCAGAAAGATGACAAAATGCTGACTACCACAACGCTGCTTAACATTTTATAAGGTGCATTGGCCAGTGAGATTAGCATGGGAAAGAAATTAGAGGTATAACAATGTAAAACAAGGAGGTAAATGTATTTCATATAACAGATAATAAGAAAGTGTAACTGTAACCTCAGGAGAATGATCTGAAAAGCTACTAGAAAAAAATAAGTTATTCTGTTATAAAATTAGTATTTAGAAATCAACAGACATCTGCACAAACAAAATGCATTAAAAATCATTAAAAGGATTTCACTCGTTTACAATGGCAACAAAACAGGAGAATATATAGAGAAACAAACCTGAAATAAAACTATAGGATGCAAGAATTACACTTGCATGGAAAAACTATACCATGTGTCATCTAGGAAGATTCAACAATATTAAGATGTCTATTTCCCCCAAAGTTAATTTATAAATTATAAAATTTATAAATAAATTAATGTAATCCCAAGTACTAACTGGTTTGTTGCTGTTTTTGTTTTCTAAAATTAAGCAAGTATATTTGAAAGTTCATCTGGAAAATGAAGTAGGCAAATATAGGTAGAAAAACACTGTAAAAGAAAATCAATGAAGGAATATTAGCCCTACATGAAATTCAAATATACCATAATATGTTAATAATTAAAACCATGTTTCAATTCAATATAAATAGGAAAAGCAATTGGATAGCATGAAAAAATAGAAATAGACTGACATAAGTATGGAAATCTGTATATGATAAGTGGCATCTAAAAATAAGTGGGTAAAAGTACATTTTTAAAACAAATTTTGTTTGGATAACTAAACGTCATTTCAAGGTTAATAAAAGATATTTTTTGGCTTCATTGCTCACAGAATACATCAGGATAAACTCCAATTGGGTTGAAATTTTAGATAATTCTTCAGAAAAAGAAATTCCACAAGTATCAGAAGTAAACATGGATGAATTTTTGAAATTAGGAGTTAATAATGAACAGAAAATAAAAATCCAGAAGACCTAAATGAAGAGTAATAAATGCTTCTAAATTAGTTTTTAAATCAAGATCAAAATCAAAAGACAAATGAAAAGCAGTGAAATATCTTTACAGTTTGTACCACTGACAAAAGACTAACCTCCTTAATTAATAAAAAAAAAACTCCTAGAAATCAAGAATAGTAAGACCAACAATACAACAGAAAAATAGGCAAATAAATGAACTGGTAATTCTTAGAAAAAATATAAATTGAATTTTAAAATAGAAAATGATTCTGAGATTTTTTATAAATTAATGCAAATATACTCCACAGAGAAGCCTTTCCTTACCTATCATATTCCAAATTTTTAACAAAACATGGCTGTTGAGACTATGGGAAATTAGCATTCTCATACATTAGTGCTAAAAGTGGAAAATGGTGCAACTCCTATCCAGGAAAATCTGCCATTATTTACCAAAATACAAATGCAGTTGCCCTTTGACCACAGATCTCCTCTTCTGGGTATCTGTCCTACAAAAGTGCTCATGCATTCTAAATGATATATGAACAGGATTACTCATTGAGACACTGTAATAGTAAACAACTGTAAATAAACCATGCATATATCAATAGGAAATTTATGAACTAACCAGAGCTATATCTACATAATGGAATATTATGCATCATAAAACGAATGAGCATAGCCTTTATGTACCAAGATAGAGTCATCTCCAATAACATTTTAGAGTAAAAAAAAAAAAAACAAGATAAAATATTGTCTTGTTCAGCGTGCTACCTTTTTTTTTCTAAGACATGAAGCTAGTGAATATATTTTCATATTTGCATGTATTTGCATTAAACACTGTGGGGATAAGAAAAATACAGTAAAAATATTTATCAGTGCACAGTACAGTAGAATGGATTGAGAGGGTGGATAGCGACAAGACTTCCAACCAGGTATCTCATATGATTTTAAATAATATAAATATATTATCTACTCAAAAAATTAAATCTTAAAAATGCCATAGGAATATGGCCCTGCTCTCTACTTTGAAGTATCATTTTAAATAATAGCTTAAATTTATGTTTCTACTTGGTTTTAGAAGATATGGTTACATATGAAGAAAAATAACATTTTACCAGATACATCTGATATAAGAGGGTTTATATATTTCTCAACTATAAGACAACAGTATTTCGTTAATTATTGTCTCTACCTCTTTCTGGGGAACAGTATCCCTTGTTTATTTCACACATTATTAAAGACTGGGATAAACTACTGAAAAACTGAGTTTGTAACTGTTTAAAATAGAAAACATTCTTTAATTTTCTGCTAGGAAGAACAAGGGGGAGGGGGGAACCCTCTTTACTCCAGAAGTCATTACTGTATAATTCACTGGATTACCTGTCTACTAACTTGAGTGGAATATATTAAATTTATTAGGCAACAGAAAAGCATGTTGTAAAACTCTATTTTGTCAATTCTTTTTTAAAAAATACAAAAGATATAAGCACATTCAATTCTTCACAGCTACAAAATTCTCCAAGTAACAGAATTATATTCACATTTATTAATAATTTGATATGATAGATTGTTGCCTGGTTTTTAACCAAATACAATCTCTTTGCATATTCTAGCTATATTTTATTTAAAAATTCAGCCACTTCACATATACTTTAAGGTGGGCAGGAAAAAAGTCATATTTCGCCAAAGAGAACCACCTATATGACATTACTATAAGTAAGTGTATATATTCTGTTTCTGAGAAAATAGACTAACAGCTTGAATATTTAAACATACTTGAGTCTAAATAATTATTAAGGAAAAGAAATAAAATATTATAAGATTCATATAAATATTGCATCCATATTTCATGTTGGCAATTTTATATTTATAAATTCTTTTTTAAAAATAAGAGACATAATAATAAGTTGTGGCACATACTAACTGCAGGACAGAAAGACTCCATCCACAAGAGAAAATTGTTTAGGCCAAGTCAGAATTTTTAGCTGAATCTTTCAGCAAGCAGCCCTGTAAGATTCATCCCCAGTGACGGTTACATTGGTCGTATTCAGGAAAACAAAATCATATGCTAATCTCATTTCCAAAGGACATGCAAAATGCCCAAGGAATGCATTTCCCTTCAAAAATACTACAAATACTCCTTAAGTACTAAGATACAATCTTAGATCAGCAATCACCAAATGGAGGCTGCATTGAGAGTTAACAGTAACTAGAATTGAAGAATTTTGTTTTTATCCACCCCAAAAAGATTTATGATAATTACAGATAATAAATTTGACCTGCTGAATATAGATGATGGCATTTTAACAACATAATATACTTATATTTTAACTCTTTTAAAATATATATGTTAACTCTTTTAAAATATATATAAAATATATATTTCAACTCTTAAAATATAAATATATTATGTTTTAGCACAATAAACTTTAAACTTTAATATTTAAAGTTTTAACTCTTTTAAAATATAAATATATTATGTTTTATAAAGATCTAGACGAGTCCAATAACATACATGGTTAAAAATTATAAAGATAAATATTATACACTGGGTTTTAAGTGTAATTGAACACATATAAAGAGTATAGTGTTACAGGTAGAATAATATAACTTACAAATTAAAATTATTATAAATGAAATAAATTATATTTGAAGCTAGAATATAAGTTTATCAGAATAATGCAAAGTATGTTATGAAAATGCTCAGAACAAGAAATTGGTTACTCATCTTTTAAGTGTAAACGTATAAGATAAACATATGAAATAAATATATCTATAAATATAAATCAGAACTTTTATAAATGTAATTCTTTGATGTAAAATGGAACTGTTAAAAGAGATAAGAACTCTGCACCTCTGGATATATATGTCTTGGCAATAAAGCAGCATGGGCTAAGAATGCAAAAATAAAATAAAATAAAATAAAACACCACAAATACAAATATCCTTTCAATTTGTTTTCCACCAGTAATGTAGCTATCTTTGAAAATAACAAGATAAATGAGTTAGCAACCTATCTTAATGGTTTGGTATTATCTAAATCTATCTAGC
This sequence comes from Callithrix jacchus, assembly GCF_049354715.1. NCBI lineage: Eukaryota > Metazoa > Chordata > Mammalia > Primates > Cebidae > Callithrix > Callithrix jacchus. The sequence goes on from NC_133524.1 coordinate 28,566,102, forward strand.
TATACTCTCTTGCTTAAATATCCTACTTGGTCTAACACAAGCTTGATAACTTATATCACAACGTAGACAAAAACCACCACTTATTATTCATGTTTCAGTGCCCTTCAGGGCATTTCTCTCTAGTCCTTTCCTCCCATAATAAATATTCTCAGTGGCAGCTAAGTGATTATTTTCCCCCCCTCAGTTCTCACAACCTCTTAATCTGAATGGGATTTGGCAGATAGGTTCTGAACAACTATCTCTTTCTCTAGACTAATTTACAGTTCTACTTAAAACCAAAGATTATGTAGTTTCTTTCTTTATGCCATTAGCTAACATCAATTATGCACCTACTATGTGCCAGTCGTGAGACATGTAATCTCATTTATTTTTAGAAACACATTAAGGTAGGTACAACAATTTTATAAGCTCTTAAATATTATATATTACATATACAAAGCTAAGCAAATCATATGTGTGTAGCATTTGTTATCATAGAATAAACCTACCCACATAAAGCACTCAGACTAAGAAATAATACCTTACCATTGCTCCCGAGGCCCCATCATAATCCCTCCCTTGTCTGAAAAGGTAATGACTATCCTGCCTTCCAGCAACAGGTTACTTGCCTGTTTTGGAACATTCTGCAAATGCAACCACATAATTGAGTTCTCTTTTATCTGGCTTCTTTTGCTCTATGTGTTTGTCAGATTTATCCATAATGTTTTGTGCAGTAGCTGTCCTTGTTTCATTGCTGTATTGCATGTCATTGTATGTATAGAAAACTTACTTATCCACTTCATTCTTGCATGACATTTTGATTGTTTCCAAGTTGAGGATACCATGAATAATGCTTGTATGAACATTTTTTCCTATGTTTTTTCATGCACATATGTGTGCTTTTCTGTTGGGTACATACTGAATAGTGGTATTGTTGGATCAGGGGATCTGCATATCTACAAATTTAATAGATACTGCCAGGTAATTTTCCAAAATAGTTCTTTTTACCATACACCCTAATAAGAAATAAATGAAAGCTCTTTACCAACAATGTTGGGTATTTTCAATCTTTTAAATTGTAGTATTCTAGTGGACATCTCATTGTGGTTTTACTTTGAATTTCCCTGGTTAATAATGAGGTTGAGCATCTTTCTAGGATCATAAGCTATTTTTACGTTTTTATAGAGGATATTAAAAATTTATTATACCTTTTTTCACTTGGGTCTTCCAACTTTTTCATTAATCTGTAGGTTTCCTTTGTGCATATCGGTTGCAAATATACTGGTTTTAAAAATCTTAAATGTTATCATTTGATGAACAGAAAAGTTCCTACTTTTAAAATAGCCCAACATATCCGTCTTTCCCTTTAGTTTGGGGGAAATTTTTCCTCTTCCCAAAGCTCATAAAGATATTCTTCTATGACTTATTTATATCCATTTTAAAATCATTTGAATGCCCTTATGTTTGTGGGCATGCTTCTGAACTCTCTGTTTTATTTCGTTGATCTGTTTGTCTCTGTATCATCAGCACATTATCTTAATCATAATCTTGATAACTACAAATATAATTTCTCCAACATTTTTCTTCTTCAAATATATTTTATCTGTACTTGGATTATTTAAAAATTTTAGAATCATTTATAATTTTTCCTTTCCTGGCCCCAAAACACATATATAAACACCATGCTAGAAATTTTATTTAGATTGTATTGAATTTACAAAGCCATTTTGGGAAAATTGGCATCTTTTCGATAATGAGTCTTCCAATCTGTGAACATGTATACAACTTCATTTTCTTCTGAATTTTGAATTTCTCTTCGTACTGTTTCTTTCAGTTATAGTTTTCTGTGAAAAGGTTTTGGATATGTTAATTATGTTTATTTCTAGTCATTTGGCATCTTTTGATGCTATTGTAACTGGCACCATTATTATACATTTCATAGGGCAATTTTATCTTATCTGCAGAAATACAATTGCAATGACTAGTTCTACCTGGGTTCTGACCAACTTGATGGGGTAATATCCTGAGAGCATTACATTTGAGCCTTACTCTGCATGTCTTACACCTCCTGCCTTGGACTTCCCTACTAAATTAGGGCATGGGGTGAAACAGTAAATATGCAACATAGAACTTGAGATGAGTTAATGCACATTAGAGAGGTTCAACAAAATGATGGAATCTCAAGGATAAACACTTCTCCCTTTTAACCCCTGCGTGATTGTTCCTGGGGCACATTTAATACACTTTTTTTACATGATACCATGGATAGAGCCACTAGTTACTTGTAGCAATAGCCAACTCAGTGTGGGTTTCTTTTTTTTTTTTTCCTGCTTGTAATTCTTTGGTCCTCACTGCTGCTTCCTGAGGCACATTCCCCCCCAATAAATGGCTCACACACACACACCTTTGTTTCAAAGTCAGTTTTCTTGTCAAGACATCCTACCATCATATTTAAGGAAAAGCCTTAACCATTTCAAGTGAGCCATATGGCTGTAAATAATCTGGCCTCATGCTACCTGTCAGGCCTCATGTCTTCTACACTTCCTTTTTTTGCCATCTGCTCCAGCCAGTCTGGCCCCTTTGCTGTTTTTCAATCATTCCAGGCATCATCTCTTCTTAGAAAAGTCACGTTTTCTGCTTTGCTTTCTCTGCTTGGAATATTAGACATAGATATAGATACATAGATATATCTTCATGTGCCTTCCTTTTTCTTCTTAAAGTCTGTTCAATCAGTACATTCTCTGTGATGTCTTTTTTGTCCAGACTAAAAATTTGCAACAAACACAACCTCATCCCATCATTCCTAGCTTTATCTTCTGCTTTATTTTTCTACTTAGCATATAATCTAATATTAATATATCAGGACATGGGTTCTTATTTGTCTTTCTCATTCCTGTATCCATAGCACTATAACACTGCCTGACATTTAATAAGGATTCATTAAATATCTTGTCAAGTGAAGTTTTTAAAGAGGAAAGGACGTCCCTACACTTATGGAAAAATAAAGTAAAATAAGAAAATGTTTGAAATCACCATTGAAAAAATAATTTATTAAATTTAATTTAAAACTTAAAATTTAAAAAATAGGGGAATATAAAGCTCTCTGGAGATTGTGAGTACTATACGACACTTCATATTTAGCAAGATGAAAGTGAATCTTCAGTTCTTTAGGGTGTGGGAATGAAGAAGACATGGAGGAATTAGCTCTAGTGAGGCATAATTTGTATTCAATCCACTCATTTAGGTGTATGGCTTGATGAGTTTTAAGAAATGTATTCAGTCATATACCTATCAAGGCAATCATAATATAGGTAGAATATTGTCATCATCTGCACAAAAGTTCCTTCATGCTCCCTTGAACTCAATCCTGTCTGCTGATCCCAGCTGTACAGCAGCAAATAACTGATCTTTAATTTTTTAAATTTTTCTATTGCCATGCTGTCTTAGTCCATTTGGGCTGGTGTAACAAAATACTATAAAATTTGTAGTTTATAAACAACAGAAATTTATTTCTCACTGTTTGGAGGCTAGGAAGTCCAAGATCAAGGTGCAGGTAGATTCAGTGTCTGGTAAGGCCTGCTTTTGGTTCATAGATGGTACTTTCTACCTGGGTTCTCACATTGTGGAAGGGACAGGTTAGCTGTCTTTTTTTATAAGGGCACTAGTCCCATTCATGAGGGCTCTACTCTTATGAACTAATCACCACATAAAGGTGCTACCTCCTAATACCATCACCTTGGTGGTTATAATTTCAATATACTAATTTGGGGGAACATAAGCATTCAGTCCATTGCAGTCCTAAACCAGTTTTGATACTGTACTCCTAGCTGAATATGAGATAAATTGCATATTGATGAATGTGCACACTTCTGAGTCCTAAGAAGTGTGTCCATGGGTACCCAAGGTAAGAGCCTTCATGGTTGAGATAAGCACTTCAGGAATTGATCAGTCTCCCTCAAAGATTCTTTCTGGTGGAATTTGTAATGTTATAGGACTGGTTGTCAAAAATGTCTTTATGTTGCAATGATAAGACAAAACATTAAGGAACTTAGTACATAACCCTCCTGTGGGTTTAGAAGTTGGAACGACCTACCATTCCCATGACACTTGCAGATATTTAGGTCTCTGTAAGTCCTAAGTTTTCAACAAATTGAAGTTAAAGGTGCTGAGAAAAGAAAAGATATTGGATTTTCTGCTAATTTGGTCCGATGATATATGAAATCACATATATTATTTATTTGCTTGCTTACTTATTTAAAACATTTAACATGAGATCTATCCTCAACAAATTTTAAGTACACAATAGAGTATTGTTAACCAATACAGTATTGTTAACCACAGATAATGTTGTACAGCAGAACTCTAGAACTTATTCATCCTATATAACTGAATCACATTTACTTATTTGTTTATTTTATTTATTTATTTTGTTTTTTGAGACAGAATTTTGCTCTCGTACCCAGGCTGGAGTGCAGTGGTGCAATCTCAGCTCACTGCAACCTCCACCCCCCTCGTTAAAGCGATTTTCCTGCCTCGGCCTCCTGAGTAGCTGGGATTACAGGTGCCCACCACCACGCCCAGATAATTTTTGTATTTTTAGTAAAGATGGAGTTTCGCCATGTTAGCCAGACTGGTCTCGAACTCCTGACCTCAGGTGATCCACCCACCTTTGCCTCCCAAAGTGCTAGGATTACAGGCATGAGCTACTGCACCTGGCCACGTATTTTATTTTTGGGAAAAAAAGCTAAACAAGTTTGTTTAGCTGTATTTGCAATTCAAGCTGTGAAACAGATCACAACTTGGCACTCACATATTTAAAATAAATATATCACAATGCTGGCAAATATTTGACACGTAAACCTTTGTTTTAGGGGACCAAAATATATTTCATTTCATTGACTTTAGCCTAGCATCAGAGCAATAGCTCCTAATTTTGTATCACAGGCCTTTAATATCACTGTTCAAGACATTGACACAAATGATGAAATATTTAGAATCAACTAGTGTCTTGGGCCTTGTGACCACAGAATTTTCTCTGGCTGTGTCTTAGTCAGTTTGGGTTGCTGTAATAAAAATACTGTAGGGTGGATGACTTAAACAACATTTAGGCTGGGCATAGTGGTTCACACCTGTAGTCCCAGCACTTTGGGAGGTCGAGGCAGGTGGGTCACTTGAGGTCTGGAGTTTGAGACCAGCCTGGCCAACATGGTGAAACCACATCTCTACTAAAAACAGTAATAATAATAATACAAAAATTAGCCAGGCATGGTGACACATGCCTGTAATCCCAGCTATTGGTGGCTGAGGTATGAAACCGGGGACGCAGAGGTTGCAGTGAGCCAAGATTGCACCACTGCACTCCAACCTGGGTGACAGAGAAACACTCTGCCTCAAAAACAAAAACAAAAACAAAACAAAAAACCCAGACATTTCCTCCTCACAGGTCTAGAGATTAGGAAGTCTAAAATTAAGGTGCCAACTGATTAGATTCCCGGTGAAAGAAAGCCCTCTTTCTGATTATATCCTCATATGGCAGAAAGACAGAGAGAAATACCCTTGATCTCCTCCTTTTTTAGTAAATGCATTAGTCCCATGTAAAGACCCCATCTCATGACTTCATCTAACTGTAATCACATCCAAAAAGCTTCAGCATCCCATTAGGGTATAGTGGTTCAACATACAAATTTTAGGAAGACACAAATACACAGTACATAGCAGGCTGACACTAATAATAATGACAGCTAACCTTTACATAGTTAGTGCTCACTATGTACTGTGAAATGTTTTAAGCATTTCAAAACTATTAATTTATTTAATGTTAATTAAATAATTTGATCAGTTTATATTAATTTATTTATCCCACAATTCTCTTTTAAGTAATTGGTATAATTGGTATCACTTTATATAGAGTGAGACAGAAACATAGAAATGTTAAATAGCTTGCCCAAGATTATACAACTGAAAAAGGCCAAGACCATGATTCAAACCCTGGTCCTGGGTACTGTGTTGTTGTTGTTTTTATTGTATATATTTAAGGTGTACAATATGATGTTTTGATCTACAGACACATAGTGAAATTGCTACTACAGTTAAGCAAATTAACATATACATCTCCTTACATAGTTACCTTTATTTGTAATAAGAGCACCAGAAATCTGCTGACTTAGCAAATTTCCAGTAAGCAATGCAATGTTACAGTCTTTATGCTGTGTATAAGATCTCTAGAATTATTCATCTCACATAACTGCAATTTTGTACCTTTGGACCTACATCTCCCCATTTCCCTCTCCCACCAGCACTGCTGGCTACCATCCTACTCTGTTTCTATGTATTCTGCTTTTTTTAGATTCCACATATCCCTGAGATCATGCAATATTCTTTCTGTCTTTGGCTTATTTCACTTAGCATAGTGGCCTCCAGGTTCATCCATGTTGCTGCAAATGGCAGGATATCCTATTTTAAGGCTTAATAATTTTCGTGTGTGTGTGTGTGTGTGTGTGTGTGTGTGTGTATTTCTTTAAGCGTTCACTTCCTTTAGGTATACAACCAGAAAAGGGATTGCTGACCAGCAATATGATAGTTTTAGTTTTAATCTTTTGAGGAATCTCCATACTATTTGTCGTAATGGCTGTACCAATTTACACTTCTACCAACAGTGTGCAAGGGTTCCCTTTTATCCATACCCTCAACAACACTTGTTATCTCCTGTCTTTTTGATAATATCCATCCTTACAGGTGTGAGGTGATATCTCATTGTGGTTTTGATTTACATTTCTGTGGTAATTAATGATATTGAGCACTTTTGATATACTTGGCCATATTTAGTTATGTCTGGAAAAATGAATATTGATGTCCTTTGCTCATATTTCAGTTGGGTATTATTTTTATTATTACTATTGATTAGAGTGAGTTCCTTATATATTTTGGATATTAGCTCTTATCAGATATATGATTTGCAAATATTTTCTCTTAATCCATAAGCTGTGTTTCTATTTTGTTGTTTCCTTTATTGTACAGACGCTTTTTAGTTTGATGTAGTCCCAATTTTTATACATGCTTTTGTTGCTTGTGCTTGTGGTATGATAGCCAAAAAAAAAAATCATTGCCAAGGCCAATGTCAAGGAACTTTTCCCCTAAGTATTTTTTTCTGGAAATTGCAATTTCATTACTTATATTTAGGCCTTTAATCTACTTCCATTTGATTTTTGTGTATAGTATAGGGGTTCAATATCATTCTTTTGCATGTGGAAATCCAGCTTTCCCAACACCATAAATTGAAGAAACTATCCTTTCCCCATTGTATGTTCTTGGTGCCCTTGTCAAAAATTAGTTGATCATGTGTGGTTGGGTGTATTTCTAAGCTTTCTATTCTGTTCCATTTGTTTATGTCAATCAATGTGATATATAACATTAACAGAATAAAAGATAAAAACCACATGATAATCTCAATAGATGCAGATAAAGCATTTGACAAAGTTAAGCATCCTTTTATGATAAAAACTCCCAACAAAATAGGTATAGAAGGAGATTTTTCTCAGCACAATAAGACTCATTTGTGAAAAGCCCACAGTTAACATAAAAATCAAGGGGGAAATCTGTAAGCTTTTCCTCTAAGATCCCATAGGAGGAAAAGAGAAAACTCTTGGCATTAAACATAGTACTGAAAGCATGAGCAAGGGCAATCAGACAAGAAAAAGAAATTAAACCCTCTAAATAATTAAGAAAGAAGTAAAAATATCCCTGTTTGCAGATGCCAGGTCCAACTAACACACAGAATCAGTGGTGAAAGAGAGTACCTGTAAGAAGGAGGGCCAGCATTTCTACTAAACGTAGATCCCAGGCAATGTCCAAGCATGTTAACAAAAAACCCAAGAGTGCCCCTCATGCCTGTGCATTGAAGCAAATGAGACAGCAAGAGGGCTTGTAACATGTGAACCATGACTCTGTCCAAGACTAAAATATGGCCGACCGTATTTCAAAGTCTGAAATTTCACCTTAGAAGTAAAGGCAGAATTTCCAAAAGCAAAAAAAGAGCAGAAATTCCTTTCTGTATGTAAATGAGAGGAGAAAGAAATTGTGGCACTGCTCCCAATAGTAATAATATGTCTGATAAAATATACTTTTGGTTCCTTTTTAAACTAATCTGCCTAATTGTCTATTGGGGAGCATAAAAATTCTATTAGATGACACCAGAAACTTGGTGTATTTTAGTTTTGTATCTGTACTTCACACATTACCATGAGTATCTTTATACGGTCTTAGAAATACTGTTAAGCTATCCGTTTAAATTACATAAATATCTGTAATGAAATTCATGCATGTTCAGTTTTATGTGTTCAGTATGTACTTTATGAAATACGCAAATAATTGGTGAAAGGCAAACACAATATACTTTTCAAAGTATATCTTATTTTTCTTAAATTGTACAATTTCTGTAACTCACTAAATTATGCAACCAATAGAAATTATATCAAGAGCTCAAACTTTCATAAACACCATATTTTTAATTTGAAGTTATAAAAGTAATTAGGGTTGGGGGGCTGCCTCCCACATTTATGACAGGTGGTAGTCATTCATTCTTTGGAGATATTGACACATTGTCAGCATAATTAAGAGAAAAAATAGAGTAATTATAATGAAATGACAACTATTTTCTATCTATGCAGATGCTTCTCTTTCTAACTTTAGAATGATTCACATCCTCCTGGGACAGGGCAACAATTAGGCTTGCAGAGTAGGTTGGAAGCAAAATGTAAAGACAGGATGGTGCTAAATAGTGAAGTACTACATCAAACAGCAACTCCAGCCAGATGAAAAGATAAGCAGTAATAAAGGATATGAGAACTAAATTATTTTAGTGTTTAAAGGGTTCCTGTCTGTCCGTCGGGGCTGCTCTCTTGGAAACATAAAGCCGGATTGTTTTGTTACCTTCTGAACTCATTTTAAATTGTTCAAAACATACTCTTTGTGTAATGCCTCTTTATTTTCAATCACATGTTGTCTATCTGATGAACTGTGAACTACTAAAATCCATACTTGCTGATATTTGTACTTTTAAATGTATCATCAACTTTAATTGGGACTTGCAGAGTGGGAGGATGGTGACAGTAGACTTGCTCAGTTTCTGTAAATAAGTCAAATGCTGTGTCTTCTACTTACTGCCATACATGCATATTAAGAATGGGATCTGCAGATTCCTTCACAGGGTTGTAGGAATAATTCAGCTTCCCAAACTCTGGATGGAATCTAGAAGTACATTACAGTGAATCAGAAAGCAAAATAGCATCCACTGTGTAGCAGCCAAATTAATCCCACGTGGTTGACAGTAAATCGGCACCCACTAATAGAACTGGAAATTTAGGCCAGCAAAAATCCAAGAATTCTGATTAAATATTTAAAATATTAAGACATTAAAAATAAACACTAAAACATCAAAAGTACTAAAAACAAATACTAAAATATTAAAGCATTGAAAACAAATATTAGAATATACTATGATCTTGGCTTAATTAGATAAAACACTTATGTAACTTTAAAACAGCCTCAGGTGCTATGAGTGGCTCAAGACCCATAGGCATCTGGAATTCATCATATTCAAAATGAAGCCAAAAGTCACCCCTTCATACTCTACCCCATTCTTTCCCTTCAATACTCCCTGAATCAGGGCCACATAAAGTAGGTAGATGGCCTACATGGTGGTAAACCTTCTCTTTCCTTCATATCCCGTATCTATCAGATAGATCAATGACATTTCCAGGCAGTCAACAATGAATTCAGTTCATCTCTTGAATTTACTCCTCTGTTTTGCCACTGCCATTAATGTCAGGACTATATTGTCTTTTATCTGCACTATCCTGATAGACACTTAGTTGGTTCTTTCATTTATTTTCAACAAATCTTTACTTGGTGCTTACTCTGTATGCATTACCAAAAGTCATAGTCATATGGACGAATCAAAAGCAACACCTGCTTTTGAGTAACTTTTCCTTGAGCGGAGTAAACTAGATTAGTAAATACTAGTAAAAAGTATTACCGGAATTTTATTAAAGTTTGTAAAAATATTTATTTCAGATAGAATGTGAGAAACTGTCCAAATTCAATTAGTTTCCAATCACCTAGCCTTTCCTGTCTCCAATTTATTCCTCACCCTGAGAGCAATAATTATAAAATGCAAATCCTATCAGGTAATACCTTGCCTAAATTATCTGTGCATTAGTTAAAATTCAACTTCTCCTCAATATGCCTTTCTAAGAAAGCAGCAGTTCTCAAAGTGTGATTGGGGAACTTGAGGGTGGTCTCTGAGACCTTTTAAGTGGGTCTGCAGGGTCAAAATTATTTTTATGATAAACCCAAAATATTATTTTTTCAGTCTCATTCTCTCACAAATGCACAGTCAAATATTCCAGACACTATGTAAAGTGTGATGTTGCCACAGATTGCATGAAGAAGAAGATATGAGAATCCAGATGTCTTCTATTAAACCAGTCAATAAAAATATGCAAAGTTGTAAAACAATGCGAATCCTCTTATTAAATTCAGTTTGTTTGGGAAAAAATCTTTCATAAAATATATTATTTATCTTCACATATATTGGGTTGATTATTGTTTTAAATAAATTAATAAATGTTTAAAAGTTTCTCAGCTTTAACTTCTAGTATGGCAAATATAAATGAATATAATTCATATACACACAAGCTCTTTGGGATTCTCTATAATTTTTAAGAGTATAAAGGTGCTCTGAGACCAAAAAGTTTGAGAAATGCTGCATTAAAACACACCAAGTTGTGAGCTGGCCTTGTCTCGTACTGCGACTTACACTTACTCTGTGCTCCAACCATACTAAGACTTTCCATTTTCCAAAATATTCCATGCTCTCTTCTCCCTCCTGTCACAGACCATGTGTCAACCTCCACCTACCTGCTTCCTACCTTGTCGAATCCCAGACAGAAGAGGGACTGAAGCAAAGTGAGTCTGAGCCAGAGGAGCATGGGCATGCATACACAAGGGCCCAGAAGAAAATTCACGTTAGGTGGCTATGTGCTGCTCTGTTGTTCATGCTTCAATGTTGAGCTCAAATATCTTTCCTGGAAGCCAATCTAAACACTATGCCTACCCCAAAACAGTATCTCCTGTCACTGCACTTTCACTGGACCCTCTGGTAATAATTCAATTAGCATACATTGGTTATTTTAATTGTTTATAATAGAAATTGTTCTAGAATATAGGTAATTTTTCCCCTCTTTTGCTTCCAAATGACAGTCCAACATTAATGGATTTCCTAGAAATTTTAATAAGTGTTTCTAAAATCTAGGAAACACATTTAAATATAAGTTTTGCCAACACCTTATGAAATCTTCACAAAAAAAATTCCTACTAATCTTAATATGCATTTCACTTCAAAATCATTACTGGTTTGCTAATGTATCTCTCCTACTGGGATGCTATTTCCATGAGGGTAGAAAATACAACAAGCCCACTACATAAAGGAGGTGATAGAGCATTTTAGAAATAATTGTCTCTTAAATCCTTAAACCCACCAAGGCAATCATATTAAGAACCCATCTTTTTCTTTGATTGGCGTTTTCAGAATCAGGCTGCCATACCACTGGTCTCCAAGAGTAGTTAGGGTAATGTCCTGGGATATTCAAGTGCCACTGGAAGGATTTTTCTAAAAAATATCTTCTCCAAGTAGGAAGTTCCCCTTAGATTAAAGAAATAGCTTCTAAGAAAATTGAGCCACATCTTAAACTACTTTACTGTTTTAATCAAATTGTTTTGCCTTAATAGCTTGAGTACACATGATAGTGCTCTGAATCATCCTGTCCTCCTAAGCTTCGTATATACTTGCAGCCTAGTTGAACACATTTGCTAGGACCTCCAATCTGCTGACCCTATCATATTTGCCATTTTTATCTTCTTCTTCATGTCCCTAATTCCCTTTTTAATATAGTTAAATTTCATGGTTTGTTATTATAAAATTACACTATGTAAAATCTAAGCTACTTTGCCCCCCACCCCCAACTCTCTGTCATCCTCAACTAGCAAAATAATTTAGAATTTACTTCAATCCAGGTATCTATCTACTCCATTCCTGTCCTCAAGCATCTGACATGGTTAGAGATAAACAAATAGCAATGCTGTCTCACTTTATGTTTGTGTCATGAAACTACAAGTGGACTGTATCTGCTTCCAGACAGCAAATCTTCATATCTCTATTAGACTCATTCTCTCAGTCTGAGTTGGCAGTTCCAAACCTTCTTCCATCTCAAAGTTCCAGCACAGATTTATTCCTCCTCATTCACAGTTGATTTCCTTGCTTCTTTATTCATTTCAGGAATGGAAGCAGTTAGAAGATAATATGCATATTCTTTCACCACAAGATCTAACAACCTGCCTGCCTCCATGCCAAATATTTGGTCTCCTCTCCTGCTACAAGCCCTCCACCTGTGCATTGAATCTTGTTTCCTCTCCCCTATTTAAGACTTTCAGAAACTTCTCCTATCCCCCCTGCATTACAACTCCCCCCTCACTACTGAATCATTATCATTAGTATATGACATCTTCTGATAACCCTGATTTAAAAAAATCTATTGACCCCATTTCCCTTTATCACTCTAGTTCTCTTCTTCTCTTTGCAACAAAACTCATAAGAGATGTCTCTCCTCACTCACCATCATCATTTCTTCCCTCTCCTTTCTTTCCCCAAACATTCCTGGCCAAGATTTTTTCTCATAAGTCTTATAAAGGAGTTACAATAGGTTATTGGTTACCTCCCTCTTATCAAATTCAGTGGTCACTTCCAGGCTTTATCTTAACCTGTTGGCAATATTTGGCACAGACAGTCACTCCCACCTTTGTAAATTAATTTCTACATTTTCTTCATGTTCTCATATTTTTCTCCTACATAACTGGCTGCTCCTTCTGCTCCATATGGTTGTTTTCTCCTTTTCTTCCTAAAATAAATGTTGGAGTTTTCCAATGCCTAGTCCTCAGATCTTTGCTTTCTCACTATAGTCACTCCCTAGGTGATCTCCTTTACTCCCAGTCACTAATGACTTCTAAATTTATATCTATACTTATAATCTTTCCTGTAAATTCCAGACATGTATATCCAATTGCCAGCTCAGTGCTTCTGTTTTCTCAATGTTTCATGTACATTTTTACACTTGATGTAAATAAAACAGAACTCTTGATTCCCCATCCTCATCTCTAATCCTCACTGTAGTAAATGTCACCACCATTAACCCTTTAGTCCTGTCAAATACTTAGGAGTTACCATTGATTCCTTCCTGTCCACCAAAGGCTGGATAGCTTACATTTAAACATCCAGATTCCTTCTCCTCCCTTCTTAATGTGATTGAGTGGGAAGCACCAGCAGGAAAGCACAGAAAGGAAAATGAATCTGGGGAATTTATTTCCCTGGCTCCCTCCCTATGGGTTCACAGAGGGATGGCTAATGTCAAGCCAGCCTTTCCACACTCCACTTTTCATCTCAGGTTTTTGATAACTTCTCTCTGCCTTCTAAACCTTTTGGCTTAGAGATATAGTGTCTTCCTGTTCATAATAGCAATGATGTCCGCATGTTTCCCTTGTGATTTAGCCTGCTCTCACCTTTGTAAAGAGCCCACTTGTTGAACTGCTTCCAATTACCCAACTGGCATGTGTTTCTTGCCAATAGCCTAATTCACCTCACACTCATATTCAACTCATCAGCAAATGCTGTCCTTTCCACTTTCAAAATATGTTCCAAAGTTAACTAATTTTCTCCACCTTTACCATTCCAACACTAATTTAAGCCAGTTTAATTTCTCACCTGGATTAGAGCAATAGTTTAGTGCATCTTCTCTCTCTTCTCCCATGCTATTCTCCACACAATAGCAGGTGTCATCCTTTTAATAAGTAAGTCACATAATGCATTCCCCTGCTCACAAGCTCCCAAAGGTTTTCCAGCACACTTAGAATAAAATAAAGAACTCTAATTCCTTATAATGGTCAACAAGGCTCTGTTTAGTTGGCCATGGCTTCTTCCAGTCTCATTGCCTGTCACTCTCCCTGAAGTTGACTTGCACTGTTTCAATCACAACCTCCTTGAAGTTTCATGAACACTCACATTGTGATACTATTTCAGATAATTTGCACTCAATATCACTTTATAAGGAATGTTCTTACCCTAGGTATTTGAGGATCTATTTCTCTTTTCATTCAGCTCTCTACTTAAATGTCAGCCCATTAAGGAGTCCTTCCTGAATGTACTATTTAAAATAACAAACCATATTCTATATGCATTTATACAGCTTTAATTCTCTCCATAATATTCATTACTGCTTCATCTGGTCTATCTATGTATTGATTTGTCTACTTTCTCTTTCATCCACTATATTATATACTCCATGAGTGAAGGGAATGCCACTTTGATTCACCACTGTGTTATCAGTTCATAGAACAGTACATGTCACATAGAAGCCCTAAATAAATGCACAGTGGATTAATAAATGAGAATGCAAATATATGAAATGAATTGATGAGATGTAAAGCCAAGCAAACAAAAACTTAAATGAAAAACCAATTTATAGTAAAAAGTTGCCTACTAAGCAAATACGAAAGGCAGAGTGATAAAATAGCATCAGCTTAAAGTAACCTGATTCACCCTCCAACACTGGAGCTATTCTTTGCAATGGGTCAAGACATATGGAAAGCCAATTAAGATTTCCTGATATAATTTGGATATTTGTCCCCTCAAATCTTGTGTTAAAATTTGATCCCAAAGAGAGTCAGAGCCACCACCACTCTGCCTCTCCTCCCCTCTCCAGAGCCACCAGACCCTCAGGGTCTCTGCAGCCTGCAGCCTTAGCCCAGCCCACCCCTGCCCCAACCCCCACACCCCAGCACCATGCTTCATGAGAAGACCTTCAAGCAGCCCGCACCATAAGACAGAGTAGATGTCCCACTTATCAGAGAGCAGCATCCAACCAGAATCCCAGTGATAAAAGGATATAAAAGTGAGAAACAGCCACCTGTTCTGGATAAAATGAAGTTCCCTGCACTAGCTAATCAAGCCTTCTTCCTGTTGGTTAATGGGCACAGAACGGTGAGTGTCACCTCACGGATTTCAGAAATGTATGAGAGTAAGAAAGATGAAGATGGTTTCCTATATATGGTATATGCTTCCCAATAGACTTTTGGAATGAAATTGTCAGTGTAAAACTAGATAAAAATGCATTTATTCCAGAATTTTTAAACCATTACCAAAAAAAAAAGAGTATTAGCAACTGAGATCGGTCAGTTTATCTAACCACAGATCATCAAAACTGCAGTGTTCCCACCTAGAAATGTTAGGAAGTTGTTCTTGTATTTAAACAGAAAAATTGAGCTCCAGATGAACATATTCGGATCTAGGAACTATATTATTTAACCTAGGCTAGCTTGCTTTCAAACTTTAGAATTTTTAAAATAAAATATTTTACATTCTAAGTTACCAATAAAATAGACCTTCAAGTTATTTTAATATTGTTTTACCCCCAAATAGGAACTTGCAATTCTAGCAGTAATTTAAAGATATTCAGAGAGACACTGAGTCTTCTTAGGTTCACAGAACCTGGTAGTGTTTTATAGAAGGGTTTTTACTCAACTAGAGAAATCTTTCTAAGAGGATCTTTAAGCATACATTGTGAAGCATAATTCCTCAAAATGCATTTGCTGTAGTCGTTGGTACACACACAGGGTAAATGGGGTCTGTAGGAAAATAACTCTAGCCAGGCATGGTGGCTCACACCTATAATCCCAGCACTTTGGGAGGCTGAGGTGGGCGGATTACCTGAGGTCAGGTTTCAAGACCAGCCTGGCCAATATGGTGAAACCTGGTCTCTACTAAAAATACAAACATTAATCTAATTAAACTCCAGAGCTTCTGTACAGCAAAAGAAACCATCATTAGAGCAAATCAGCAACAAACAGAATGGGAAAAAATTTTTGCAGTCTACCCATCTGACAAACGGCTAATATCCAGAATCTACAAAGAACTAAAACAGATATACAAGACAAAAACAACCCCATTCAAAAGTGGGCAAGGGATATGAACAGACACTTTTAAAAGGAAGACATATGTGAGGCCCACAAATATATGAAAAAATGCTCATCATCACTCGTCATTAGAGAAATGCAAATCAAAACCACACTGAGATATCATCTCACATCAGTTAGAATGGCAATCATTAAAAAATCTGGAGACAACAGATGTTGGAGAGGATGTGGAGAAATAGAAACACTCTTACACAGTTGATGGGAGTGTAAATTAGTTCAACCATTGTGGAAGACACTGTGGTGATTTCTAAAGGATCTAGAAACAGAAATTCCATTTGACCCAGCAATCCCGTTACTGGGTATATACCCAAAGGACTAAAAATCATTCTACTATAGAGACACATGCACACTTATTTTCATTGCAGCCCTGTGTACAATAGCAAAGACTTTGAACAAACCCAAATGCCCATCAGTGATAGACTGGACAAAGAAAATGTGGGACATATAAACCGTGGAATACTAAACAGCCATAAAAAATGATGAGTTTCTGTCCTTTGTAGGGACTTGGATGAATCTGGAAACCATCATTCTCAGCAAACTGACACAACAACAGAAAGCCAAACACTATGTGTTTTCACTCATAGATGGGTGATGAACAATGAGAACACATGGACTCAGGGAGAGGAACATCACACTGGGGGCAGTTGGGGGGGTTAGGGGAGGAACGGGGGGGAGTGGGGAGGGAGGAGAAGGTGGGGAGGGATAACACAGGGAGAAATGCTGGATATAAAATGCACCTAACGTAAAATAAATACATTTAATTTAAAAAATGCAAACATTATCCAGGTGTGGTGGCACATGCCTGTGGTCCCAACTACTCAGGAAACTGAGGCAGGAGAATACCTTGAACCTGAGAGGCAGAGATAGCAGTGAGCCGAGATTGTGCCACTGCACAGTAGCCTGAGCCGATTGCACCACTGCACTCCAGCCTGGGCCACAGAATGAGATGAAAGAAAGCGAGAAAGAGAGAAAGGCAGAGAGGAAGGGGAGTGAAGGGGAGGGGAGGGGAGGGGAGGGAAAAGGAGAAAGGAAAGGAGAGGAAAAAGGAAAAGAAAAAGGAAATGAAAGGAAATGAGAAGGAAAGGAAGGGAAGAAAGGAAGAAAACAACTCTGACTGTGAACTGCTGCTCAAGGTTCTTGATTCCCAACACAACTATACCAAAAGTCCATGCTCTTGCAAGTTTTAGGCAGCTATTTGATTTGTTCTCTGGATAGTTACATACATAAAAACACCGCCATTCAATATGAAATCTTAATAATTCATGATTTTAGTCTAGTTTCTCAAAAGATCCCAGAGAAAACGAGTGGCATTTCTTCTATTTTGTGTTTTGTCTGATCTAAGTGCTCAAACTAGGTGTCTGCGTTGGGAAAGAAAAGCAATGTACCAGTGTCAGTCTTTAGGACAGCCATAGAAACCACAGAGCAGCAAAACTAAAAGCATAAAAATTCAGATGCATTCCCTTTTACCTTTTGGCTTAAAGCTATAAATGATCCCCATTTTTTAAAGTGTGTAACTAAATAGTATTTAAAGGTTCTCACACTTTATTTTTTATTTCATTTTTTTAAATTTTTTGAGATAGAGTCTTACCCCATGACCCAAGCAGGGGTGCAGTGACACAAACATGACTCACTGCAGCCTCAATCTCCCAGGCCTAAGGAGTGGGCCAGGCTTGTCTCAGCCTCCCGAGTGGCTGGGACTACAGGCACATGCCTTCACACCTGGCTAATTTTTTCGAAAGGTTCTCACATTTTAAACAGTAGTTCAGTAGTTCGCTGTTAGATCAAACCACCATCAGAATTCTCCCACTCTAAGTCCATGTCAGTTTTGGAGAAAACTTAGCAAAAGGGGACATATGCTGTTCACACATTGTTTGTTTGTTCTTCGAGACAGAGTCTCACTCTGTCACCCTGCCTAGAGTGCAGTGGCATGATGTTGGCTCACTGCAACCTCCACCTCCCAAGTTCAAGCGATTTTTGTGCTTCAGCCTCCCGAGTAGCTGGGACCACGTTCACGGCACCATGCTTGGCTAATTTTTGTATTTTGTGTTGGCCAGGTTGGTCTTGAACTCCTGACCTCAAGTGAACCACTTGCCTCAGCCTCCCAAAGTACTGGAATTACAGGCATGAGCCACAATGCCTGGCTTTTAATATTTATTATTATTTTTATTTGTCTTTTGAGGCAGGGTCTCACTCTGTCAACCAGGCTGAAGTGCAGTGGTATATTCACAGCTCACTGCAACCTCCACCTCCCAGGCTCAAGCAATCCTCACACTTCAGCTTCCCAAGAAGCTGGAATTACAGGTATGTGTCACTACACATAGCTGATTTTTTGTATTTTAGTAGAGATGGGGTTTCACCATGTTGGCCAGGATGGTCTCAAATTCCTGATCTCAAATGACATGCCCACCTCAGCCTCCCAAAGTGCTAGGATTATAGACATGAGCCACCATGCCTTGTCTGTTTACAAATATTAATGTCAGGAGTTAAACCTTTTCAAGTCCAGCCTATGATAAAAGACTAATACTTCCTACTACTTGCATGGGGTTCACTATTTACTCTTGTGATGGGAATATCACAGGACGATCACGACTACACCACTTTAAACTGTACAGGTAGCAGTTCACAACTTACTCCTGTGCGTTTAGATGTACCTGGAAGACCTGTATCTGTTAGTGAACGTTGTTTGCTATAATGGAGGAGAAAACAAAATTCCTGCATCTGGGCCTTTGACTGATCATTCAAAGGGTTCCTGTTACCTGCTCTCCCTGTTGCATATATCTGTCCACTTGGAAAAGTTTTAATCTGGGTATTTTTATATTATACAAATTCTTAACTGGCCTATCTCCTTTAAATTGTATATATAATTATATCTGACATTATCATAACTACTGTACAATCAATAACATTCCTATAAGAAATCCTGCTTAAAGAAATATCATGCTGAAGGGTGAACCTATATCCCACGTTAGCTGGTAGTCACATTATATGATGGTTAAAATAAATATATTTTAATGAACTAAGTTGAATAAAAGCAAAATTAAAGGCCATAAAAAAGTAGATGCCCAATGTCGAAAGTGGTGCCATGTAGGGGGTGTTTGGATTATGGGGGTAGATCCTTCATCAATGACTTTGTGCCTTCTCTCCAGGTAATGAGTAACTTCTCACTGTATTACTTCTCATAAGATGTGATTGTTCAGAAGAGCTTTGAACCTCCTCATTTCCTGCTCCTTCTTTCACCACATGGTCCGCTGGCTCCGCTTCTTCTTCTGCCATGATTAAAAGCTTCCTGAGTTCCTCACTAGAAGCAGAACCTGGTGCCATGCCTCTTGTCCAGCCTGTCGATATTTTAACCAAGTAAACCACTTTTTCTTTCTAACTTACCCAGCCTCAGATATTCCTTTAGAACAAAGCAAAATGGACTAAGATACTTCCTCTCCTGGATAATGCCATTATGGGCATGTTACGGTTTGATGTTCTAGGTTTCCTGTTTTGGGGTTCCATGGCTGAGCAAGACCCCTTGTTTATGAACGTGAATTCTTTTAAAGAATTAGCAATGTAGCATACACATAAAATGGATATGCCTCGCAATAAATAATAAAAATAATAACTGGACACCTAAACTCAGAGTAAGATATAAATAATGCCCCCAATTTTTGAAGTTGCACCTTTCTCAGATTTCAATCTTCGTCTCTTTTTGAAAGTTAGTCATTATCCTGAATTGTGAATCCATTACTTCCTTGATTTTTTAAGTGACGGTATTTCATATGAAAACAATATAGACTTGCAAAAAATTGAAATACTTGACTATCCTCATTAATTGTGTTTTCACTCATCATTGTGTTAAAGATTCAGCCATGCTCACCTATTCAATTTTAGTCTATTCATTCTCGCTTCTCATATTATTTCATTATTTATCCATGGTATTTTTGATGGCCTTTTCAGTGGCTTTCAGTTTGCTGTGCTAGACTTTACACGTTGCTATGAATACTCTTCTACATATCTTTCTGTTACTATTGGCCTTGGAACCATCCACTTTCTTTAGAAGACTGAATACTTCAATTTTAATCAATTTTGCATTTACCTTGCAACTACTCTGAGGGAACCTTTTGTTTTCCTCATTCTGGCATTCTTAGTCAGCAGTTTACTGTAGCCCTTTGAAAATATACTGAAATCAACCTTAGATAATTCATTGAGAGAAACTATTAAATTAACAGAGTAATGCCATTTAACTATCTCTGTAGAGTTGTTTTCTGTTCCCTAGAGGCCCGACAGAAGCCCCTAACATATTTTGGGAAATATGTAAAAGATTTTCATAGGTGTGATATCACATACTTTATGTTTTTCATAAAATCGTGTTGGTGTTCCCTAAGTATCTTAAATTAACTCTGAATAAATATATAGAATCTCTGGTGGAATAATAAGAAAAAAAGGAAGTACTACTTCCATCTCAAATAGGTGAAGCAATTACTCATTTCGATGTCCGTTTTCAATTGATCAGTTGATTTCAGCCTTCACTACACCGAAGGTCTAAACTCTTCTCACTAAAGGAGTCTGCCAGATTTAATAAATAAAAATAGAGGACACCATATTGAATTTAATTTCAGATAAATAATGAATAAAATTTTAGTGGCAATATATCTAACGTAATATTTGAGATCTACTCATACTATAGAAAATATTTATCCTTTATCTGAAATGCAATTAACTATGCATATCATAGTTTACCTGGTAACAGTATATCGATTCTAACAGTCAGAGCGCTCAAGTTTTCCCTCAAGCTTTTCAATTGGAGATCATTCTTGTGTGTCAAAAAGTCACCAGTCGTGGGACACTAAGTTGAACTTTCGTTGTTCTGGCCTACATCTTCATTTCATACAGTACATTATCTTCAAGCAAAACACTGAGTGGCTTCTAAAACCTATTTTCCCAAAGGAGGATCACTTTTGCTCATGGTTCTCTGATAAGAACATTTTCCAAGGTGCAGCAAGTTTCAATCTTCAAAAACCCACAGCTACTCATGGTGTAAGATGTCCATGGGGGTGGGGCTCTGGGCCTGGAAAAACTAGAGCAGTCTGCATGCCGCGAGGAGGTGAGCGGGTAAGAAGCCTTTTGAACCTCACAGGCTCCCGTACTGACAAGTGCTTTGGCAGAATCCTTTCTTGTTCCCTTTAGCCAATCAGATTGCACCTTTTAGCCATGCGCTTACTTCCTTCGCAACCATCAGTCCGTACGGCAGGCCAACCATCTTGCCTGCGATTTTAGGAGCGGGATTTTCCAGCTCCAGATTGGCCACGGCATACATCTTACGAGATGTCGCACCAAGAGGGCAGCGCAGATGGCTTACAAGACTCAGGGATTGAAACCCTGTTCAGCAGCCCAGAGGAGCAGTCTGGAGTGGCAGCAGCGACGGAGGCCTCCTCAGACATTGATACAGCGACCTTAGATATGAGTATGAGAATGACTGGAGATGGCAGTGATACCAGTGATGGTGGTTTCCCAAAGGGTTCCAGCACAGAAAATCGAAGTGCTGACCAAGAAAGTTCAAGTGAAGACGTCGAACTTGAAAGCATGGAGGACTCTGAGCGTTTCCTCACGCCTGATGTAAGACTATTCTATTACAATTTACTAAGAGAGGACGAGATAGTAGAGGAGGAAGAGGAAGAAATAGACGAGGAGGGAGAAGAGGATGAAGAACAGGCTCAGATGTGTCCACGGTGTGGTGGTACCGACCATGAGCAGTGTTTGTTAGAGGATAGGGCGCTGGAGGAGTGGACTTCCTCAGAGACATCTGCCCTGCCGCCACCTCGCTGGCAGGCCGTTACTGCTCTTCACCAACGGCAGCTGGGTTTAAGTACCCGCTTTGTCTATGAGGCCTGTGGGGCAAGAGCCTTTGTGCAGCGTTTCTGCCTGCAATATCGTCTTGAAGGACATACGGGTTGTGTCAATACTGTACACTTTAACCAGCGTGGCACCCGGCTGGCCAGTAGTGGTGATGACCTAAGGGTGAGAGTGTGGGACTGGGTGCGGCAGAAGCCAGTATTGGACTTTGACAGTGGTCACATTAGTAATGTCTTACAGGCCAAGTTCCTTCCTAACAGTGCTGACTCCACCCTGGCCATGTGTGCCCGCGATGGGCAGGTACGGGTAGCAGAACTAATGAATGCATCATGTTTTGAGAGTACTAAGTGTGTGGCCCAGCACAACGGAGCTGCCCACAAGTTGGCTCTGCAGCCAGACTCTCCTTATAAGTTCCTCACTTCAGGTGAAGATGCGGTTGTCTTCACCATTGACCTCAGACAACACCAGCCAGCTTCAAAAATTGTGATAACAAGAGAAAAGGGGAAGAGAGTGGGACTATATACAATTTCTGTGAATCCCGCTAATACCTACCAATTTGCAGCGGCTGGACAAGATCAGTTTGTCAGGATTTATGACCAGAGGAGAATTGACAAGAAAGAAAACCACGGTGTACTCAAGAAATTCACTCCTCATCACCTGGTTAATTGTGATTTCCCAACATGCATCACCTGCACTATGTACAGCCACGATGGCACGGAGCTCTTGGCCAGCTACAGTGATGAAGATATCTACCTCTTCAACTCCTCTCACGGTGATGGTGCTCAGTATGCAAAGAGATTTAAGGGACACAGAAATAATACCACAGTCAAAGGTGTTAATTTCTATGGCCCCAGGAGTGAGTTTGTCGTGAGCGGTAGTGATTGTGGGCACATCTTTTTCTGGGAAAAATCATCTTGCCAGATCATCCAGTTGTTGAAGGATGACCCAGAGGGTACAATAAACTGTCTTGAACCCCACCCTTACCTACCTATGTTGGCAACCAGCGGCCTAGATCATGATGTCAAGATCTGGACACCCACAGCTGAAGCTGCCACTGAACTTACTGATTTAAAAGACGTGATGAAGAAGAACAAGTGGGAACGAGATCAAGAAAATTTTTACCATGCTACCTTGTTTGACCAGTACATGCTTTGGTTCCTCAGGGGCCAGCTGTCACAGAGAAATCATCACCAGGGCTGGGGAGCCAGATTCCCAGGAGAAGAATCGGATGAGTCTTCCAGCACCTCACATACATCCGAGGAGGAAGGCCAAGACTGAGTGCCATGTATACCATCCCAAAGGCCTCACACCCAGTCAAGCTAGATGCCACTTAAGTATGCTGGATTTTACAATGCAGTTTGACTAAATTAGAATTGTCAATAGATTAATAGATTTGCTTTTTGTCTTCTGCTTTCCACGATTCGCACTGAAAACCATCTCTTCCATTCTTTCCTCTCTCCTTTCTTCCTTCCACACATTCCTTCTTTCTCATTTCTTTCCTCATGGTTTCCTTATGCCTCTTTTGTTACCCCTTATTCTTACGTGAGTGCATACACAACTTACCTCTTTTCCTTTGTTCCCTAATAGTTGACCTCTAAAATTTCCTAATTTTGTTTAAAGAAATTAATAGCCTTATTGGATGCATCTACTCAATTCTGACATTCTGGTAACGATGACCGTTTTACATTTTTACATCTTTAACAATTTTTCTGAAGATCAAGTTCTTCAGTTGACCTGAAAATTTCAAAAATATGTTTCTTCTTTAGAAGTAAAATAACACAAACTATAGTTTTGCTCTGTTGATGCTGACACTTGGCCACACACACACAGTCTGAGAGAGGGAAAAGATGAGTAGTGTGTAAATTAATTTCTAATCAGATAATTCATCCCCTCAGAATAAACAATGTGAGATTATCTACATTTTCTGAATCCATATGTTAACAATTTTGAAATATTTGGGTACAGCGTAGCTGGTAAGAACTAAATTAAGTCTGATCACATGACATCATTTTCTCTGTGCATTAAGTGTTCTTGAAGTGTTACGGTTGGGAACTCCCAAAGGGTGACCTTCCAGGAAGTCCTCCTGGAACAGCCATTTCCTATAAATGCCAGCTACTGGTATAAAAATCTCTCATATTTGAAAATACATTTTAATTAACTTTTAAGAACAAGTTGCTGTAAAAATTGTTTATGCTGACCCATAACCATTTGGTGTAGTTGGTAGAAAAATCCTATTTGACACGCTCACATTGTTTAAAATTCTCTTTGCTGCTTAAATTGCTTTAAAAATTCTTTTAAGCCTTATTTAATATATATTAAATAAGGATACTGGATGTCCAATTACTGACCAATAAATATATTCATCTTTATTTTGTATGTGTCATTTGTATGAATGAATTAAAAGATCACCTTTCCCCCAGCACCCATGAACCATGCCGCACCATTCGTTGCCGTCTTTTCCTGGAAAAGAAGGATGTAATGAAACATCCTGTGTCTTGACAATGGCTTTTCTTTGGTAATACTTCTTGAGATAAGTATTATCTCTGTTTCTTTGGGAAAATATAATTTGCGTAACGAGATTAGAATTTCGGATGGAACACAACTTGACTGAAGTTTGTGCTCACTGAGATCCAAAGCTAGGGACAACTGCCCTGGGGTCTGGGAGCCTCAAGAAGCCCCTATCAAGCTCTGCTGTCAGGAAAGGATCCTAAGAGTTCGAAAAGAGAATTTATAGGCATATGAAGAGAGTTATAAACTAGAATTCCAAGTTTGGGCCCCCTGTACAACTTCATGGGATGCATACCAGCAATAATATTAACAAAACATTAAAAAAATCGTTTGGGATTCCAAGTGACACCCGGTGTCAGTGTGAGCAAAAGTGAAAGCAGATAAATTATGCAGTTATTTTTCCACCTGCTGTTTGGAAGGTCTGCCTCTGTGGGGGATTTATATTCTGCTTACTTAGCTAAACTAAAAGTTTCCTCCAAGTTCCCTGAATGGGTCCGAGATTCCTTGTGATACAAGAGGCATTTGGTAAAAGATTTGGGAGGCAAAGGTAAAGTAGTAGCCACATTTATTTTGTGCTTTATGCTTAGAAAGGCGCTGCTGTGGCTCATGAACATTTTTGCTTCTATCCTGGCTTACCTTGTTGGTGTGGGGCAGCATCTGGGCCCACACCTGCTCCAGTTCTCCCTCATATCTTCCTTCTTCACTGGCTCCATAAAAAAGAATACCAGTTTTATGTTAAGGGCATTGATGTCATTGAAATAGGAGGTTGGAGGCAGTGAAAGATCAACATGGGTCCCAGACAGTCCTTGTGAGCTCCAGACATTCCTCATGCATTCCTTTTCCCCTTGCTTCCTCTACTTTGCATCACCTCTTCCCGACTACCCTGCTGACCTTGGGTTTCAGCATCTGATGCAAAGACAGAAGCCTTGCTGAGACTGATTAACTGGCTTTCACATTTTAATAAGGCATGGACCCTATTATAAGTCCCTGTTTATATGTGTATCACCCCCTAAATGTGTATCATCTATTTGTTCAATTGGAGTGTTTGTTTCTCTTCAGGAACCCTGACTGATGCAACCTCCCCCATATGCTTGGGACTGAGTAAACCCCTGGTTACTTAGACTTGGACCTTTGCCATCAGAAGGAATTATAGGTCCCTAAAGGGAGAAGTTGAACTTCACACACACACGCACACATTCTTATATTCTCAGTGTGAGCTGAGCTAGGGTCCACTGACCCAGAAGTGGCCCAGTCCTGGGAGCAGGAAAGAAAGGGAAGGGTGAAGTGGTATGAACTCCATTGTTCCTCAGTGCTGGGGGGCTGGGAAACACCATCTCCTTCTCCTGGCCTTATCCAGGCTCCAGGAAGGAGAGCAGATTGAGTCTCAGGCCTGTGACTTCCTGTCCACACTGCCGATCCCTGGGTTTGAGGGTAGCGAAGAGATCTGGGGAAAGAAGGGGACAGAATCGGGAAAAGATGTTGATCAAGAAAGATGACAACCAGGGGTGAGGGCTGAAAGTGAATTAAAGATAAGAACACCATTTAAAAAGTAGAGAGGAGGGAAACAAAACCAAAATCCATCCCAAATCCAAACCTGCTTTGAAGAAAAGAAGATCCTCCGGTCTCATAGAGACATTATTTGGAAAGGCTTGCTTTCCTGCAGGAGTGCTCAGGCCTCAGTGTGACCCTACAGATGGAGGACGCAGCCTCTCCAGCTCGTCCTAGTCCTGGCTGGGGGCAACTTCCTCTTTGTCATCCTCCTTGCCTTCCTCTCTCCCTCGCTCTCCGTCTCTCTCTCGCTGTCTCCCTCTCAATGAAGCTCATGTGGTAGAGGTATATTTTGTTTTATTGCACTTCATTTAATACGTTTTGCAATTATTGTGCTTTAGAAATACTGCTTTTTTTTTTTTAAACAAATTGAAGGTTTGTGGCAACTCTGCAATAACCAAGTCTACCAGCACCATTTTTCCAACAGCATGTGGTCACTTCATGTCTCCATGCCACATTTTGGTAATTCTTGCCATAGTTCAAATTTCCATTATAATTTTATCTGTTATGGTGATTTGTGATTGATGATCTTTTCTTTTTTCTTAGACAGCCTTGTTCTGTTACCCAGGCCAGAGTGCAGTAGGGCAATCATAGCTCGCTGCAGCCTCCTGGGTTCAAGGGATCTTCCCACCCCAGCCTCCAGTTATGAGGGACCACATGCCTGAGCCACTGCACCCGGCTAGCCTATTTTTGGTAAAATTTTGTTAGAGGTGGTGCCTTGCTGTGTTGCTCAGGCCGATCTGGAACTCCTGGCCTCAAGTGATCCTCCTGAGCGGCTAGGATTACAGGCAAGAGGTGACTGGTGATTACAAGCAAGAGGTGATCGGTCGTCTTTCATGTTACCGTAGTAATTGTTTTGGCACACTGTGAACTGTGTCCAGTATAAGACGATGAACTTATTCGATGTTGTATGATTTTTCGGTGCCCCACCCACCAGCCATTCCTGTGTCTGCCTCCCTCTCTTCTGGCCTCCCTATCCCCTAAGACACAAGAATATGGAAATTAGGCCAATCAATAACCCAACAGTGGCCTCCATCTGTTCAAGTGAAGAGTCACATGTTTCTCACTTTAAATCAAAAGCTAGAAATGATTAAGCTTAGTGAGGAAAACATGTAAAAAGCTGAGATAGGCCAAAGCTAGGCATCTTGTGACAAATAGTCGACTAAGTTGTCAATGAAAAGGAAAAGTTCCTGAAGGAAATTGAAAGTACTACTGCAGTGAGCACATAAATGATAAGAAACTGAAACAGCCTTGTTGCTGATATGCAGAAAGTTTGAGTGGTGTGCATAGAAGATCAAAGGGACCGCAACATTCCCTTAAGCCAAAACCTAATCCAAAGTCAGGCCTTAACTTTCTCCAGTTCTGTGAAGGCTGAGAGAGGGGAGCAAGCTGCAGAAGAAAATTATTAAGCTAGCAGAGGTTGGTTCATCGTGTGTAAGGAAAGAAGCCATCTCCATAACACAAAAGTTCAAGGTAAAGCAACAAGTGCTGCAGCAAGTTGTCCAGAAGATATAGCTAGGACAGTTGTGTTTGTCTGTTGCATCGCTATAAAGAAGTACGTGAGGATGGGTAATTTGTAAAGAAAGCTTTTATTAGCTCATGGCTCTGTGGGCTGTGCGAGCATGGTACTGGCATCTGCTCGGCTCCTGGTGAGGCCTCATGGACCTTTTACTAGTGTCTTAAGGTGAAGGCAGAGAAGGTACATGGCACGGTGAAAAAGGGAACAAGGTGGCAAGGGAGGTGGGGAACATTCTTTTAAACAACCAGAACAACCAGAGCCCATGTGAACTCAGAATGAAAACTCACTCATCACCAAGGGGATGGTGCTAATCCATTCATGAGTGATCTTTCCCCATGATCTGAACACCACCCACCAGGCCCACCTCCAACACTGAGGATTGCATTTCAAAATTAGAGTTAGAGGAGATAAACCTACAAACCATGTAATTTGCCCCCCAAATCTCATGTTTATCTCACATTGAAAAATCCCGTTACACCCTGCCAATAGTCTCCAAAAGTCTTAACTCATTCCAGCATCAAGTTCAAAATCTTAAGTTTCATCTGAGACTCATCTTTCACCTATGAGCCTATAAAATCAAAACAAGTTGTTTACTCTCAAGATACAATGGCAGTACAGGCATTGGATAAACACTACCATTTTGAAAGCAAGAACCTGGACAAAAGAAAAGGGCTATAGGCCCCATGCAAATCTGAAACCCAGCAGGGTTGGCATTAAATTTGAAAGCACCAAAATAATCTCCTTGACTCCATGTCCCACATCCAGGGCATACTAGGGCAAGGATTGGGCCCCTAAGGCCTTGGGCAGCTCTATCCCTGTGGCTTTGTAGGTTGCAGCCCTGTGACTGCTATCACTGGTTGGAGTTGAGTGCCTGTAACATTTCCAGGCTCAGGATGCGAGTTGCCCATCAGTATACCATTCTGGAGTCTGGAGGGCAGCAGCCCCCTTTTCACAGCTTCACTAGGTAGTGTGCTTGTGGGGAGAACTCTTAGAGGGGGATCCAACCCCACATTTGCTCTCTGCACTTACCTAGTAGTCTCCCTGTGAGGGTTCTCCCTCTGCAGCAGGCTTCTTCTTGGGCACCTAGGTTTCCTCATACATCCTCCGAAATCTAGGGGAAAGCTTCCAAACCTCCTTCACTCTTTCATTCCATGCACTGACTTAATATCATGTAGACAATGCCAAGGCTTATGGCTTACACAATCCAGAGTTGTGGCCTGAGCTGTGCCTGAGCCCCTTTGAGCCAAGGCTGGAGCCAGAGCAGCCAAAACATGAGAAGAAGTTTCCTGAGGTTGAGTAGGACAGTAACACATTGGGACTGGTACCTAAAATCGTTTTTCCTCCTAGGCCTCTGGGCCTGTGATGTGAGAGGCTGTCTTAAAAACTTCTGAAATGCCTTCAAGACCTTTTTCCCATTGTCTTGGATATTAGTACTTGGCTGCCTTTTAGTCATGCTACTGTGTCTAGAAACTGTTTGCTCTACAGCCTACCTAAATTCTTTCTCTACCACAGGGCCAGGTGGTGAGTTTTCCTAACTTTTATGTTCTGCTTCCCTTTTACAAGTTCCAATGTTAACTCATTCCTTTGCTCCTACATGATTTACATTTTTAGAAGCATCTGGTATTCTAACAGGATTCTTGACCACCTTGCTGCTTAGAAATTTCTTCCATCAGATATGGTAAGTCATCGCTCTTAAGTTTAAACTTCATGGGTCTCTAGGACATGAACATAATGCAGCCAAGTTCTTTGCTAGGGTGTAACAGGGTTTACCTTTACTGTGGTTCTCAATAACTTCTACGTTCCCAACTGAAAATTCATCAGCCTGGCCTTCATTGTCCATATTTCTATCAGCATGTTGGTCACAATCACCTAACCAGTCTTTAACAAGTTATGAACTTTTCCTCATCTTCCTTCCTTCTTCTAAGCCCTCCAAACTCTTCCAACCTCTGCCCATTAGCCAGTTCCAAAACCACTTCCACATTTTCAGGTATTTTTATAGCAATGTCCCATTTCTCAGTACAATTTTCTCTTTTTTTTTTCTTTTTCTTTCTTTCTTTTTTTTTTTTTCTTGATAGGAAATCTTACTCTGTCACCCAGGCTGGAGTGTGATGGTGTGATCTCAACTCACTGCAACCTCCACCTCCTGGATTCAAGTGATTCTCCTGCCCCAGTCTCCCAAGTAGCTTGGATTACAGGCATGTGCCACATGCCCAGATAATTTTTGTATTTTTAGTAGAGATGAGATTTCACCATGTTGCCCAGGCTTGTCTCAAACTCCTAACCTCAGGTGATCCACCTGCCTCAGTCTCCCAAAGTGCTGGGATTATGGCATGAGCCACTGTGCCTGGCCCTCAGTACAGTTTTCTATGTTAGTCCATTATGTCACTATAAAGACATACCTGAGGCTGGATAATTTATGAAGAAATGACATTTAATTAGCTCATGAGTCTACAGGCTTTATAAGTATGGTGCTGTAATCTGCTGGGCTTATGGTGAGGCCTCAGGAAACTTTTACACATGGAAGAAGGAGAAGGAGCAGACATGTCACATGGCAATAGCAGGAGCAAGAGACAGAGGGGAGAGGTGCCACACATGTTTAAACAACCAGATATCATGTGAACTCACAGCAAAAACTCATTCATCTTCAGTGGGATGACACTAAGCCATCAATCATGAAGAATCTTCCTTCATGACCCACATACCTCCCCCCAGGTCTCACCTCCAACACTGGGGATTACGTTTCAACATCAGATTTGTAGGGGAGAAACATCTAAACAATTTCAACTATTGACGGAAGAGACTATCCTAAACAGATTTCAATATAAACAAAATAGCCTTGTACTGTTAAAAGATGCCATCTAGGGCTTCCATAGATAGATAATAGAAGTCAATGCCTGGCTTCAACGCTTAGGCAACTAGTGGCTTTAAGTGAAAGCTAATGCTCATTTACTATTCCAAAATTTCTAGGCCCCTTAATAATTATGCTAAATCTACTCTGCCTGTGGTCTATTAATGGAATGACAAAGCCTTGATGACAGCACATCGGTTTACAGCATGGTTTACTCATAATTTTACCTCACTGTTGAGACTTACTTCTCAGGAAAATGATTCCTTTCAAAATATTATTGATCATTGACAATGTACCTGGTCACTCAAGAGCTTTGACAGGGATGTGCAAAGAGATTAATGTTTTCCCGCCTACTAACACAACATCTATTCTGCAGGCCATAGATAAAGGCATAATTTTAACTTTTCAAGTCTTGTTGTGTAAGATATAAATTTCATAAGGCTATAAGTGCCATAGATAGATATTTCTCTGATGGATTTGAGCAAAGTAAATTGAAATTATTCTGGAAAGGATCCATCACTCCAGATGCCATTAAGAACATTCATGATTCATGGAAAATGGTCAAAATGGCAACATTAACAGGAGTTTAGAAGAGGATGATTCCAACCTTCATGGATGACTATGAGAAGTCGACACTTCAGTAGAGGAAGCCACTGCAGATATAGTAGAAATAGCAAGGTAGCTAGAATTAGTTGTGGGGCCTGTGTGTATGACTATATTGTTGCAGGCTCTTGATAAAACTTGAATAGATGGGGAATTACTTCTTATAGATGAGCAAAAAAAGTGGTTTCTTGAGGCAGAACATACTCCTGGTGAAGACGTTGTGAACATTGTAGAAGTGACCATAAAGGATTCAGAATATTCCGTAAACTTAACAGATAAAGCAGTGTCAGAGTTAGAGAAGATTGATGCCTGTTTTGAAAGAAGTTCTACTGTGGGTAAAATACTATCAAACAGCATCACATTTTTTGAAAGCAGAATTCTCTGGGAAAGGAAGATTCAATTCATGTGGCAAACTTCACTGTTGTCTTATTTTAAGAAATTGCTGCCAGGCACGGTGGCTCACGCCTATAATCCCAGCACTTTGGGAGGCCGAGGTGGGTAGATCACCTGAGGTCAGGAGTTCGAGACCAGCCTGACTAACATGGTGAAACCCTGTCTCTACCAAAAAATACAAAAATTAACTGGGCATAGTGGCAGGTGCCTGTAATCCCAGCTACTCAGAAGGCTGAGGCAGGAGAATTGCTTGAATCCAGGAGGCAGAGGTTGCAGTGAGCCAATATCACACCTCTGTACTCCAGCCTGGGCTACATAGCAAGACTCCATCTCAAAAAGAAAAAAGAAAAAAAAACAAGAAATTGCCACAGCCACTCTCACCTTCAGCAACCACCATCCTGATCAGTCAGCAGTCATCAACATCAAAACAAGACCCTCCCACCACCAAAAAGATTGACTTTCTGAGGGCTCAGATGATCACTGGCATTTTTTATTAGTAAATACTTTTAATTAAGGTATGCATGTTATTTTTAAGTCATAATGCTATTCCTCACTTAATAGGCTATAGTATAGTATAAACATAATTTGTATATGCACTGGGTAACAAAAAATGGCATGACTCACTTAACTGTGATATTCGCTTTATTGCAGTGGTCTGGAACTGAACTTGCAATATCTCTGAGATATGCTTTTTAGGTTCTAGAAAACAAAGTAATTGTTATGCTTTTAATTTATGCATATACATCTGTTATTAGCACATAGACGAGAGCAATAGACTACAACTACCAGCCAGCTATGAGATATTGGGCAAAATTAATGATTCTGTCAGTTCAATAAGCAAGCGAAGCTGCACCTTTAGCTTTAAATTTTCAGCACCAATTATTTTCATCCAATGTCGGTTGTCTATAGGGCAGTTCTGTGTAGGTCTTCATGACCTTTATGAAATATTATAATTGTCTCCTAATTATGCATAGAATTTATCTACATAAAGTTATGAGAGATGCCAAACTATACTTTTGTAAAGAAATCTCTACGAGCCATTTCTCAAGGGGACAGGTGTGGAAAAGAATAGAGACGAAAAAGATATATAATGGAGCATAATTGCTAAATGGTAGGCCAAAAAAATGAAGATTTCTCAAAGTCCTACAGTGACTGTCAGCAGTGCTTGTTTTACCATGTTGTGAACCAAAAGCATAATGCAATAAATTCACAATAGACTAAATCTTAGCCATCCTGTGATCGACTTTGAGGAACCTCACTATCTTAAATTTTCTCAATCTTAGTCTCAACAGTAAAATGAAAGTCTTGAATTTTCAAATTTAGAGCTCATATCTTAATGGAACACGGAATATGTATTTCTTTGCTAGATAGTGGTATGACAAACACTGTGACAGACTGAGATTCATGATAGGTAACAATTAAGACCTTGCATCCTGTAGACGTAGACAAGCTCCTCTTTTCTGCAGTGAGAGTTACTAAGACATAATATTTTGGCCTTCAGTGTTACCCTGTTAATACTGATAACTGACAATTAATAGTCACACCTATAAATATATTTTTTAAAGTTTGCAATTAGAAACTCTTGGTGAGTAAGTGTATTTGTAAAATGTTTAAACATGTTTTTGGAAATATGGAAATAAACTGACCTTAACATCATCACATAAAACCAAGTATTTAAAGGAAAAAAGATTTTGTTCCAACTGCTTTTTCATCATAGTCCTCCCTCAACAAAAATCTGTAAAACTTTAGGGTGATGGAACTGATCTGTATGTTACTGAAAACACTGAGTGGATATATGAGTCAATGCATTTGTCAGAACTCATAGAACTGTATGTCAAAAAAGAGTACATTTTAATGTATGTATAGTAAAAAAATTCAGCCAGGATATCAGGGGATTTCAGGATGGAATATAGACTATGACAACTAAATCTGCCTTTATTACAGTGTTTGACATAACCTTACTGAAGCAGGTGGCGGGGGGAAGGAGCTAGCATAAATAACTTTGCTGAATGGTGTTTTGAGGGAAACTGAAAGCTAAAGACAAAAGGAATGGTATGTAAAAACTGACCTCTAGTTGCTGAATTTATTTTTCACTGAGATTGTGGTTACTAATTCTCAACCTGCTTTACATGTATGTCTGGGGTTTAATAAATAAGTAAATTGATGATGCATAGTGAGAACCAGGTTTCCCCCTGTCAGAGAGGGAAATTATAGATAAGCAAGGAATAAAGGTGAAATGAATGCTGTAGTACCAGATTGGGGTTAGAGACATCACTATGAACTCACAATTAGCTTTATATATATATATATATATATATATATATATATATATATATATGAAATGGGAGATGTCCCGTATTCCCCTTGCAGGGTATGTGACAAAGTAGTTTTGGGTGCTTCTTTGGTGCCCCACTGCTCAAACCCCTAGTTGGAGCATGCAGACTGGCAGGTCATGGGGAGTGTTTTTGGTCTCTGACCCCACAGCAGAGTCTAGGGTTAGGTGTTTACAGTTCCTGAAGCCCCAGTGGGCATGTGTTACAGTGTGCTCTTTCAGCTTTGCCATCTGCAGGTGGCTTGTGTTAATTAGCTCAATTAGACCCTCTGACTTACCGCAAGGACAGAGGACTTTCTGTATCCTGGGGTTCTTGACCTAGTATACTGGAAAAATTGGATCACACGTGAGCTTGGAGAACAAGTGCAAGGTTTTATTGAGTGGTGGAAGTAGCTCTCAGCAGATAGATGGGGAAAGGATTGGGAAGGTGATCTTCTCCTGGTGTTGGGCTGCTCAGCAGCCAGACTATCCTCTGACCACCCCTGGCCGAATTCCCCTGGCGTCCACATTATTCCACCATTGATGGCCTGCTGGCATCTGTCAGTGTGTTCTTATGCTGGTGTGTTCCTCTTCACGTCCAGCTGCTTTTGTCTGTGCCCACTAGGGTCTTGGGGTTTTTATGGGCACAGGATGGGGGACATGGTGAGCCAGAGCGGTCTTGGAAAATGCAACATTTAGGCACAATAACAGGAGTCTCTGTCCTCACTTAGGTCCGTGAGCACAGGCCCGAGGGTTGAGACCTCACCATGGACCCCATCCTTGTCTGCCCAGCACTCTCCTGACCTCTCCCATATTTTATATATAGAGAGAGATGTGTGTATATATATATATAGATGTATATATCTATCTATATATATATAGATATAGATAGATGTGGATATATATATATCCCATATTTTATATATAGATGTGTATATATACATCTATATATATATACACATCTATATATATACATATTGTATATGTATGTATATATATATAGAATATACATACATCTACATATGTACACATCTACATACATATATATCTACATATCTACATATATACATCTACATCTATATACATCTATATACATATATATATATGTACATATAGATGTATATAGATGTAGATGTATATATATATGTAGCTTGATGGACAGATGCAGAAATAATTATAGAAATGTGTATATACATGGGTTAGTGTACATACATATACTTTCTTACTCTCTACTGAGAGGCTCTGCGAGCAGTGACACTTCAGCAGCAATGATCACACCAGGAACCCAGATCATGATTTCTGACCCCATTCTTCAATAAAAAGAACCAGGAGGCTGGGAGCGGTGGCTCACGCCTGTAATCCCAGCACTTTGGGAGGTCGAGATGGGTGGATCACTTGAGGTCAGGAGTTCAAGATTAGCCTGGCTGACATGGTGAAACCCTGTCTCTACTAAAAATACAAAAAATTAGCTGGGCTTAGTGGTGGGGCCCTGTAATCCCAGCTACTTGGGAGGCTGAGGCAGGAGAATTGCTTGAACTCAGGAGGCAGAGGTTGCAGTGAGCCAAGATCACACCATTGCACTCCAGCCTGGGCAACAGAGCAAGACTCCATCTAAAAAAAAAAAAAAAAAAAAAGGAATCCTCAAAAAAATGGCTGATTTTAAAGCTGGGGCAATAAATATACAAGAGGAACATAGAGCGTCTTGTAGTGCTGGAGAGCCGAAAAGTTCTCATGAAACGAAAGAGTGAGAGTGTATCAAAAGGACACATAAAGCAACTGAAAGAGTTCTCGATGACCAAAGCCGTAATAATTTCACAAAAAATCCCAAATAAAGTTGCATTAGATTACAACCCAAAGTATAAAATATTCATGAATCTATACTGATATAAATAAATACATAAATAGGGGAGAAGGGACACATCTCCCTATAGAATAATTCGAAATAACAGTAGATACTCCCTTCTTCAGGAGATGGAGTTTGATCCCCCTCCCATTTGAATGTGGGCTGAATTTAGTGTGTTGCATCTAAATGACTAAGTATAAAAAGAGGAAAAAGTAGTTACTTTATGTAATGAAATGTGATGAGCACCACTTAACCAAGTGATGGAGGTCCACATCACCAGTGATAAGTCATGTTGATATCATATGCCTCCAATATAATATAATGATAATGACATTGAT
Source organism: Callithrix jacchus (assembly GCF_049354715.1). Lineage (NCBI taxonomy): Eukaryota > Metazoa > Chordata > Mammalia > Primates > Cebidae > Callithrix > Callithrix jacchus. Next base: position 28,601,910 of record NC_133524.1, read on the forward strand.
CTCTGTGATTACTCTTCTGCAAAAATCATAACTTCCATCTAGCCATGAGGAAAATACAAAAAAACCCCTCCAAATTGAAGAACTTTCTACAAATACCTGGCTACTAATCCTTAAGACTTTTAAGATTATGAGAAACAAGGAAAGGCTGAAAAATTATCACAGACCAGAGGAGTCTAAAGAGACATGATGGCTAAATGCAACATGGTAGCCTGGATGGGATCCTGGAATACAGGAGGAGCATTAGTAGACAAGGTGGTAAACTTTGAATAAAGTCTATAGTTTATAGTTAATGGTAATGAGTTGGTGGTGGTTTTTCAGTTTTAACAAATATACAATGGTAATGTAAGATGTAAAGATTAGAGGAAACTGGGTGAGAGGAATGTGGGAATAATCTTTGGATATCTAAAATTATTTCAAAATAGTAAGAAATTATTACATGCCAAAAAATATCCATGGAAAAACTCCCTAACTATAGTAGCTATCATCCTAGTAATGTTTATCTTATGAGTAGTAATAATTCAGTTCCTTTTGTTTTTGAAATCTCTACTTATTTTGTGATTCATGCTGAGTAATTTTCATTATTTGTGACCTTTTGAAAATGTTCTTTCTTTTATCACTCTGAACGTTTTGTTCAGTGATGTGCTTCTGGTAAGTTGCTTGTAATAAAAGTCAAATAAAAGCTGTAAATTGAAATAAAGATGAAAATTTTAAAGGACAATGTTTAGTAAATTCCTAAAAGAAAGAAATTTCCTTAAAGGGAAACTTATCATCAAACAAAATTGTAAAGGACTTAGTAAATAAGGACTTAGAAAATACTCACACATCACTGCTTTTTTTAGACCACTGATCATTTAACTCAAACATATGTCTTTTTGCAGTTTGCAAAATTTTGTCAATGTTTTCAGAATAGAGGTGGAGCGAAAGTCAGATTTGAGTTGGTTGAAGGGTATATAGGAGGAGAGGAAGTAAAAATGGTGAGTGTAGGCAAATCTTTCAAGAAGTTTTGCTATGTAGAATAAAAGAAATATGAAGTCGTAGCTGAAACAAGACAGAATTAGGGAAGTTTTTAAGATGAAATATAGTAGAAAAAATTGTTAATAGCAAATATCTAAATGTGAGAGAGAAATCAATGATGTAGGAAAGAGTGGAAAACTCCAGGATTCAAGTTCTTGAGAAGAAGATATGATCTAGAAACTAGAGGAAGAATGGCCTTTCCTAGGATCAAGCCAAGCAATGTAAATTCAGTCAAGTGAGTCAACAGGTTTGGTGGTGGGAAGATGGGTGTTAGGAGACTGATGTTATTGCTTTGACTTTCTGTCCAGTAAAATATGAGGTAAGGCCATTGGTTTAGACTTTTGTGATGAAGAGAATTTTCTTGAAAAAAAGTTTTGAAAGAGAGGTTAAAATTGGACATAATTTTCTTACAAAGTGGGAAAACAGACTTCTTAGGAAAATATAATATTTTCAAGGAATTCAGACTTTTTAAAATAAAATTGTAACTAAAAGAATCCTTTGCCAGGCCCAGCATCATAGCTCACACCTGTAATCCCAGCACTTTAGGAGGCCAACCTGGCTGAGTCACTTGAGCTCAAGAGTTCGAGACCAACCTGGGCAACATGGCAAGACCCCCATCTCTACCAAAAAATAATAATAATAACCAGGAGTGGTGGCATGTGCCTGTGGTCCAAGCTACTCAGGAGGCTGAGATGGGAGGTTTGCTTGAGCTCAGGAGGTCAAGGCTGCAGTGAGCTGAGATTGCACCACTGTACTCCAGCCTGGGTGACAGCATAAAACCCTGTCTCTAAAAACAAAACAAAACAAATAATTTGCCTTGGCCATCACCTGAAGAGCAGTTTATTTGAAATACAGATGTAGCTTAGAAATTGATTTTGAGACAGAGTTTCGCTCTTGTTACCCAGACTGGACTGCAATGGTGCTATCTCGGCTCACCACAACCTCCGCCTCCTGGGTTCAGGCAATTCTCCTGCCTCAGCCTCCCGAGTAGCTGGGATTACAGGCACGCATCACCATGCCCAGCTAATTTTTTTGTATTTTTCGTAGAGACGGGGTTTCACCTTGTTGACCGGGATGGTCTCGATCTCTTGACCTCATGATCCACCCGCCTCGGCCTCCCAAAGTGCTGGGATTACAGGCTTGAGCCACTGCACCCGGCCCAGAAATTGATTCTCTTTTTAAGGGCATTAAAACCTTGCTTCACTGGAGACAGGGGAGGTGTTTCTGTCTGATTTAGGTAACAGACATTATTTGGCATCCATGTGCATATCAAATCAGCTTCATTTAGAATTCAATATGGAATTGGAACTTCCCACCAAAATGCTTATAGAACTGTCTGTTAATTAGGCTTATAGAGCTGTCTGTCTGTTAATTATGCATACACATGTACATTGTGTACATGTACATAAATCCAGGCCCTTCCCAGAGTCATCAGGAAAGAAGCCTTCAGCAGAGTACCATAGTAGATAGCAGTGCTCTGGTACTCTTAGAAACACAGTTAGATTAATACTTGCTCTCAAACGCAGTGGAGTACAACCTAAGAAATCTCTGTAATGATATTACATACCCTGACATAAGAAACTGACCATTCCAATATAGTCCAGTCCAGAGTGATGTATAAAGAGAACGTTCAGCACAACAGTTCCCTCAGTTTCTAAGTGAGTACAGATATCTGTTAAAGGACAGAATGGATCTAATAGGATAATCATTAAAAGCTGGAATTGTCCACTGGAATCAGAAACCATGTCAGGGCAATCACTATGTAAGAGGCAGTTAAAGAGCAAAGACAATAAGTAATTGTTCTTAAGTGTAGGAGTCACGTGAGCTTTCTGTAAATGGTCATTGTTAAACTCTCATATTAGTTCTAATCATTTATTAACTGTGTGATCTTGAATTGTCTGTATGTGCTATAATATCATCTGCAGTTGGTTCTTCTTTTATTTATCCTCTTGCAATATTTGTACTTATTATTTCTCCTTTATTGCTTCTTATATATACTGAGATTTTCTAAGCGGTGTCAAATGATAGCAGTGTTGGCACACATCCTTGTTGGTTCTTAATGGTGATGGAAATACTTATAATCTGTAACCATTGGAGGTTTTTCATTCTTGGTATAAATTTGTGCCTTATCTCTTTTTTCTTGTTTGTATTTGTCAATATTTTATATATCTTACCAGTATTTTTGCAGCAGCAGATTTTGGGTTTACTGGTCAATTCCAAATAAAATTGTAACTAAAAGAATTTGCCAGGTCAGGCATGGTGGCTCACACCTGTAATCCCAGCACTTTGGGAGGCCAGGGCAGGTGTGTCACTTGAGCTCAAGAGTTCAAGACCAACCTGAGCAACATGGCAATATTACTGGTTTATGTTTGTTTGTTGTTATTTTTTTCCGGACAGTTTCTTTTCTACTTCATTAATTTCTCCAGTTATATTTGTTAATGCTTTATTTCAATTCATTCAAGTTTTATTTCTTTTGTTTCTTCTTAAACAGAAAACTGTGTTCTTTATATTTTTTTATTTCAAATCCATTAAGCTCTGTGAAATTTCTTCTGAGTGTGATCTAGAACACACTCCATAGGTTTTAATATATAGTGTCATCATTTTTTTCTAAAAAGCATGTGATGTTAGTTATTATTTCCTTATTAAAACAAAGGTTACTTTAGTTATTTTATATATTTATATGATTAAAAAGTAATCCACTTGCATAGTAAAATATCCAAAACGTGGAGAACAATATAAAGAAAGTGTAAAGTAAAATTAATTCCCCAATTATCCATGCTCTGTGTCTGAAGATAAGCAGTGTTGACAACTTCTTGAACCTATTCATGAAACATAATTTAAGGATATAAAGGCACCTCTATTTTGTAAAATTTTACTCAAAGAGGGTCTGACTTAGTTATCAGTAGCTGCATGACACATTAACCCAAAACTTAGTTGCCTAAAACAACAAACATTTGAATCTTAATTTTACATTTTCTATAAGTCAAGAATCTTCATATGGCTTAACTGACTTCTCTAACTCAGAGTATCTCACGAGGCTGCTATTAAAGTGTCAGCCAGGGCTGCTCTCATCTCAAGGCTGAAGTGGGAAAGGAACTGCTTCCAAAGTTACTTATGTGGGTGTTGGCAGGCTTTGGTCTTTACTAGATGATGGCTAGAGACAATAGTTCCTTGTTAAGTAGGCCACTCCATAGGACAGCTCACAACATGGTAGCTGACTTCCCTCAGAGCAAACAGGTGAGTGAAAGTGGAGAAAATATGGATCCCACAGTCTTTTTGTAACCTAGTCTCTCAAGTCATCACCTCTGCCACGTTGTATTCAGTAGAAGTGAGTCACTAAACCTTACCCACATTCAAAGGCATGAATGCCAGGAGGAGGATATCATTTAGTTATCACTTAGTGGCTGCCTACCACAGGATCATATTAGGCCTTTATCTGCCTCGAAGATATTCTGAATATCCTTTTATATAATTATCTAATATTTTCAATCACTGATGGGATGGTGACAAAGAAGCTGCAAACAAGAAAGCAAAAAAATATGTAAATAAACAAAATGACTAAGAACTTGGTATAGTAAGTATCTTTAGGTATAATTAATTATTCAGCATATGTGTCAAGTGTATGGTTATTGGTGTAATTCCCAGTGCCCCAACATCCGTTTCAGATTTGGCCAAGTAGGATAATGGGCTTGCAAGATCTTCCTAAGGTTAGAACCAAGGGACACAGAGACAAATGGGTAAAAGAATTCTTCCTATTAAAATGGAAGGGTCCAAATGGATATTTAGTAGTCTAAAGCATAGAATACGGGAGGAACTGCCAAAGATTTACCAAAACTAGATTTTTTCTTTTTTTCTGAGCACAGAGCTACTCTTTATTTCATAGCCTCCCTTTCAGTCATGTATGACCATGTGACAGTAGAGATGTAAGCAGAAACATGTATTCCATTCCCAGACCTAGGCCATAGGAACTTTGCAGGTGTAGTTTTCCACATTATTTTCCAATTCTCTTTGATAGGATAGAGGTACTCAGGTCTCATATATAGAATGGGCCCTATCCAGCTAAGGATTCATGACTTTCTTCATTTTAATCAAGTGTTATTTTATTTTTGCTGACTTATTCCTCTTTCTGAAATTTCTGTTGGATGTAGTTTTGGAACATCTCATTATCTCATCTTACTTATCTTACTGTTTCTACTATCCTTCTCAACATTTTGTTGTTTTAGGGTCTTGAATTAATCTTCTGTTCTCTATAAGATACCTGGTTATCATTCCCTGCTTCTAGAGTAGTGATAGGTTATGGAACAGGGTGGAGTATGAAGGTAATTAGTCTCATAGGAAGGCACTGTTCTTTTTTTTTTTTTAATACCTAAAATCGTAAGGGAGCAAATACTTCTGTTTCCTCATTCCCTAGCTCAAGTTGGATGATGAAACCTCAACAAGGAGGAACATGTATTCAATACTCAGCTTCTACTACACTATGTCAAATAATCACCTTACCATTTTATCCAAGGCTTTCTCTTCTTCCCTGTCAATCCTCTATAATCATGGAACATTCTTGGATTAATTTCCACCCTTTGTAGCAGTCTTCCTTGCACATATGATTCATCTTGTCCTATGTTTTTCAGTATTCCTTTACTGACTCTGTTTCACCATATATTTTCCAGCAGAAATGTAGGGGTTTTTTATTTTTTGGTAATTTTACACATATTTTCTTATCCATAGCATTTTATTAGTAACCTTTAGACCCACATTATAAAACTTCAGTAGTTTGGTATACCATTATTGCAAGTCTTCTCTTCTATTAAATAGACTAGTTAGCACAAGAGGAAGAAGACGTTTTCTCTTTTGTGCCATAACCATTCACATTATTTTCTCCTTTTGGGATTTTTAGAAGTTTCATATTAGCAACACTACCACTTTAAATTGTGAAATTTTGCATACTTCTTGACATTGCCCCCTCCAGATGCATGTTAGGATACTTTGAAATCCCATTATTCTTTTGTCAAAACACACTGAGATATGCAAATGACTTATGAGCACTTTATGATTTTTTAAATTTTACAGAAAACATATTTATAACTGTTTTCTTATTATGGTCATTTTTTTAAGACAGAGTTTTGCTCTTTCACCCAGGCTGGAGTGCAGGGGCACAATCTTGGCTCACTGCAACCTCTGCCTTTATTATGGTCATTTTTAAAAAGATGAAGAACATATCTACAAATCTAAGGGATGTGCTGGTCATGACCAATAAAAGATAGGCATAAACTTTCACTATTACTGTTGGGTGGGGAAGTGCGGTGGAAGCTGGACAGAGAAAAATGGGTTAACATTCACTGTGCCAATCATTTGGCTTCAGTGTGCCCAGGAACAAATTAGATTTAGGCTGGACATCCCAGGATTAGGAAGTTATAGGGGCTTTTGATCTCCTAGATTAGCCAAAATGAAAGAGTGAGGTGCTGAGCTTCTGGCAATTCACCCTGAGGCATCGCCTTTATATAAAGACCTCAAGAAGATATTTGAATAGAGAGAAGATAATGCAAAAGAATCGAAAATCCCAGAGAGTCATACAGTTCAGTAGTTGTTAAACCTGCTGAGTCCTATAGGTTTGGGAAGGCTACATCCTCTGTCTTTGTGGCTGATAGGACTTCCCTGAAGAATCTCAGATCAGGTGGAAGAAAGTTGGTTGGTGTTTATAAGTAATGGTTTTCTGGAATAAATGTCCATACATACTTTCATTACATGGGTCAAAAAGAAAGTCCCCCAATCATGCTGCACTGCAAGATTTTCTTACTTGGTTTCCTGGCAAGAAAATGAAGACCATAAACTGAATTGCTTTCAGAGGTCTCATTCACAAAACATGAATATTTTAAAATACCTGAAAAATGTTTATAAGATATATAAGTACTTATTTAAAGGAAATTTTTTATCACCTCATATAATTAGTATTTCCTTGAGTGATTTTATGATCAAGAAAAATGCATAATTTCCAATTCAAATATTCCCTCTGTCCATAATTTTTGGTAGTGGATTTTCCCATATAATTAATAAAAACAAGATTTTAGATTTATTAAATTTGGCATGTTAAACATTTTCCTAGGAAAATTAGTATAGCACACCATCCTAATAATGACTGTACAGAATATAGGAAACAATTTGTCCCTGACCTTAATTATCAACTAGGTCACAAACAAACCACTTTGCAGTAAGTATAGAGAAAAATACAGGATGTAGCTAAGGGCTTTCATCATAATAAAAAGTTTCATAAAAAGTTTTAATTGTGGAAAAAAGAGATCTGTTATGTTTTAAGGAAAGAGAGTGCTCTTCCCCCATTCTGCTTCATTCACTGCCTGGCTGGTGCACAAGAATGATAGCTAAGCAAGATCTTAACTTTAATACCAGGCTATGCTCCAAATAGGCTCCTGCAGAATTATTTTAGAATAAATATACAGAAATAGCATTGCTGGGCTAAACGATATATAACAGATTAAGGGGTTTTCTTCCTGTCTAAGATGTCGTCATATGCATTTGTTTCAGTTTTAACTCCCATCGACAACTTAAGGCATGCTGGTTTCCTCACACTGCATATACTACATAAACATGAAAATCCTATTTTGAAAATCTTCTTATGAAACTTACTCTCTTTATCCTTTTGTTTCAGTCTGATATGTTTATAAGAGCCAAAAATATATTGTTTCATTTGATTTAAAACAGTGAAAATAATCCATATAGCAAAGTGGGAAAAATGAGTATTGGTCGTCTTTTGGTCCTCCCCATATGTGCTCTTTTGGGCTTATTAATAGGGGAGGGAAGAGAGAGAAAAAGAGAGAGAGAATTGTTCTAAAAACTTCATCCTGGTATCTTGGGTAGCCAAAGGATATTTCCTTTCAGGGCTATAATTCTAATGTGCAAATGGTACCTTCGATTTTCTAAACAAAGTTTTTTACTGACTTAGCACACCAGTCTGTTCTTATGTACAAAACTGTAGTTCTTAAAATCCATGGTCTCACAAATCAGCTACTAGATGTGGACAACCAAATGTGGAAACTGCATTCTTTCAGATAGAAGAAGATTCACATGTTGGGAGATTCTCAGAAATAGAGTCATCAGATAACATCCCTGGTTTTTCTCTATAAAGACTCTTCCAGGTGACACTATTACCCATAGGTTCAAAATGAGAAAAGTCACCTAAGCTATTTTAGTTAGTGAGTGCAATCAGATGTTGGTAAAATAGTTTTGAAATATCAGGGGATTCACACAATGCAAGTTCATTTTCCCTCATTTCAATAAGTCCATAGATACGCAGTTCAGGACTGTTAGGCTACGTGATGACCTCAGTATCCCAAGTAGCTTCTAGTTTTATGCTCTGCCATTCTTATGATGGTGGTGGGAGATATCTATAAAAATTCAACAAGCTATTGTTTTCCAGACAGGAAAAAGAAAATGAGAGAAGCAAGAAGAGGTGGCGTCCATATCAGGAAATAAAAATCTTTCCCAGAAATGCTTAGCCAATTTGTTACATCACCCCGCCAAATGCAGGGGTTCTCTGTGATTTATATACTTGAGCTCTACACTTGGTAACATCTAACCTAGTTTCTAACAGCAAGGAGAAAAGAAAGAAGTAATAGATATTGGATGGCTCACTGCCACAAAATCTAAGAGTAGTTTATAAAGCAAAGAATTCCCAACAATATAAGGATACCTGAAAGATCAGGTAAGATAAAAGCTGAGAAACATTCAATAATTTTGACAAAAACAATAAATGTTATTACTGATCATGGCAAGGAGAGCTTCAATGAGTGAGGCAGCAGAAGCCAAAAGGAGTTAAGTAAGGAGAAGCAAAGACAATAGCTCTTAAATAAAAATAAAATTTTTCAAATAGTAACTTCTAGAGTACACACTGGCCCAAGGAAATTTTGGGGGGATGAAGAGTGTTTCTGGATTGTGATACTGATTGCATGAATCAATACATTCACTTTAAAAACCCATTGAATTGACATAATTCATAAAATTATGTGAATAATAAACATAATTTATATGTCGATTATACAATAATAAAGCTAAAAATTATAACAACCTTTATAAAAATTTGGCTGTGAATAAGTAAGGAAGTTGTGGCATCAGTTTCTCTTATTGACATATTCAAACACTTTATTTCATTTGTTTTGTTTTGTTTTGGCAGTTTTTATTGGAAGCTATTTTGAAGAAATGAGAATCTTGATTTTCTTTATCAGGCAATTTGGGAATTTAAAAGGAGAGATGTAAAACACGATTCAGTCAAAAACTGTAAAGCATATGAGGTAAAATTTGAAAAACTTGTCCCTCCTTGATCTGTCACAATTACTTCTCAAAAGTCAATACGCTTGTCAACCTGGTGGCTTCCCTTCAAAAGTTCTATGTGTATGCAAGGGTGGGTCCAGGTTAAGTGGAAACTAAAACTTAATACAATTTTAGAACCTTACTAAAAAAACAAGAAATTACAAAATCATACATTTATAACTAGGTTATGGAGAGAGAGAGAGAATGTGTGTGTGTGTGTGTGTGTGTGTGTGTGTGTGTGTGTGTTAATAAGGAGAGAAATAAAAACTGGCTGGCGTCTTAACAATTCAGTCATTTCTTCTGGTATCTGAAATGTTCATAGAGAAATGCCTTCCATGCAAACTGGTTCCCATGCACACTACAATTCTGAGAATTATTGGAAATCAGTGCAAGGGAGAGGCCTTGAAGCTTAAGCTTCATTACTCTTACAGTAGATCTGTCACTGGGCATATGTAATGTGGATAGTCAGTGTATAAAGTATAACTGAGCACAAAATACATTTTTTTTTGAGATGGAGTTTTGCTCTTGTTGCCCATGCTGGAGTGCAGTGGCATGATCTCAGCTCACTGCAACCTCTGCCTCTCACGTTCAAGTAATTCTCCTGCGTCAGCCCCCCGAGTATCTGAGATTACAGGCAGGCATCACCACACCTGGCTAATTTTGTATTTTCAGTAGAAACGGGGTTTCTCCATGTTGGTCACCTGGTCTCAAACTCCCAACCTCAGGTGATCCACCTGCTTCGGCCTCCCAAAGTGCTGGGATTACAGGCATGAGCCACTGTGCCCAGCCCAAAATACAATTATGTTTATTTTTTTTCTTTTACCAGCTTAATTCATATTTAAGATCCCCATTCTTCTGGAGCAGTGGAAACTTTTTCTCAGTCACCTGGGGCTTTATCCAAAAAGTTACTAAAAAGTCACAATAGACAGTTATTGGTTAGGACGCTAAAGATCCAGGGTATCTAGGCCCTTTGCGGAGCCGTCCTTTTCCCTGCAGACTTTCTCCTTTCCCAGGGATTGCCCTTTTCTCAGAGACACTCGTAACATGTAGACTCTTGTCTAGCAGGTTACCTTCAAAATAGCTCATACAGATTGTTTATAACCAACAGATGTGCCTGATAGGTCAACAGCAGACCCAAATCAGTTATTCTATATTTTGAATATCACTCTATTTACTGTGTTCTTCCCACCATAACACTTGGAACATATTTTTGTGTAATGAAAATTAAGAAAATGAAGAAATGCTGCTCATTATGACTTTTCTCCCATTTTGTCAATGTTCAACCCATTTTCTAGGTAAGAACTTTATATTTTATGTGTCTTAAATCCAGAAAAGACTTAAAATCTCTTTTCTACTTTCTGAGCCCTCTCCTGAAACAATGAATTAAGGCATTTTAATGGAATGTCTAAAGGGAAAGAGTGGTGAGGAAAGTAGTAGATACTTATCAGAAAAATAATTAGTTAAAATTTAACAAATAACCCTAACAATGTGCTCAACATATAAAAGATGTCATCAATTATAATGCTATGACATTGATTTAATAATAGTTTTTCATGAAATAATTATTATATGAAACATACACAATTGATTTTTAAAACATTATCACTTGATTATATACATTGATTTACGTAATAACTTGCTGACTTCTTTTTCCACATCGCAAAGCTTACTTCATATGGAAAATATATATATTTTACCTAGTCTCTCTTGACTCCCAGCAGATCATACATTATATTACTCCTTGGATATATATTCACTAAGAACCTACTATGTGACAAACAATGTTTTATGTGATAGAAGTGCAGTGGTAAAGAAAACAGCCTCTTTCCTAATAAAGCTTAGATTTCACTGAGAGAAGACAATGACAAAGAAGCATACACATAATATAATATTAGGTACAGGTAAATGCTATAGAAATAAAACAAGGGAGGTGAAGCCCTATGGAATGATGGGGATAGTTAGGGAAGCTCTTTTCAAGAACTCTCAAAAACTTAAGAGGCTGAACCATGTGAATATCTACAAGAAGTCTCCTGATAGCGGGAACAACAAGTGATAGAGGGATGCCAATAAAGGTAGTGGTACTGGGAGGAGTGACAGGAAATGTGCTTGGAAAGTGGTCCAGGAGCCAGAGCATATGGTCCTGTAAAGTGTGGTAGGCCTGGATAGGAGCATTGGATCTTATTCTCAGTAAGTATGCTGGGCTGTTGAGAATTTTTCTTTGTTTTTGTTGCTTAGCTTTGTTTCTTTCAATCAGCATGTCATATTTTAGTAAACAGTGCACAAGGTAACTACTTTTATGACTGACAGCTTTGATTCTTTCAATCAGCCTGTCATATTTTAGTAAACAGTGCACAGGGTAACTACTTTTGGAACTGACAGTTTACTTGTAAGGCATGCATACTGATGTATGACCAAGTTGAATTTGCATCCTAAATTTAAAAAAAATAGAAGTAAATATAAATAAAATATATAATATTATTCTTAGGATTAGCAGTTTATATCACATAAATTTGGCCACAAACATGTTTTTAGCTTGCACTGTCCCATGCTCTATATATCAAGCAAATAGGCAATTTTTCCTGCCTTTCATCCCATTCTTGACAAGTCATGTCTGGTAAAAAATGTAATAAAAAACTTTTTTTTATTGCATTTTAGGTTTTGGGGTACATGTGAAGAACATTCAAGATTGTTGCATAGGTACACAAATGGCAGTGTGATTTGCTGCCTTCCTCCCCATCACCTATATCTGGCATTTCTCCCCATGCTATCTCTCCCCAACTCCCCACCGCTCACTGTCCCTCCCCTATTTCCCTCCAACAGACCCCAGTGTGTAGTCCTCCCCTCCCTGTACCCATGTGTTCTCATTGTTTAACACCCAGCTATGAGTGAAAATATGAGGTATTTCATTTTCTGTTCTTGTGTCAGTTTGCTGAGAATGATGGTCTCCAGATTCATCCATGTCCCTACAAAGGACATGAACTCATCATTTTTGATGGCTGCATAATATTCTATGGTGTATATGTGCCACATTTTCCCTGTCCAGTCTATCATCAATGGGCATTTGGGTTGGTTCCAGGTCTTTGCTATTGTGAACAGTGCTGCAATGAACATTCATGTGCATGTGTCCTTATAGTAGAATGATTTATAATCCTTTGGTTATATACCCAGTAATGGGATTGATGGCTCAAATGGAATTTCTATTTCTAGGTCCTTGAGGAATTGCCACACTGTCTTCCACAATGGTTGAACCAATTTACACTCTCACCAACAGTATAAAAGTGTTCCTATTTCTCCACATCCTCTCCAGCATCTGTTGTCTCCAGGTTTTTTGATGATTCCCATTCTAACTGGTGTGAGATGGTATCTCAATGTAGTTTTGATTTGCATTTCTCTAATGACTAGTGATGATGAGCATTTTTCATGTTTGTTGGCCTCATGTATGTCTTCTTTTGTAAAGTGTCTGTTCATATCCTTTGCCCACTTTTGAATGGGCTTCTTTTTTTTCTTGTAAATCAGTTTTAGTTCTTGTAGATTCTGGATATCAGCCCTTTGTCAGATGGGTAAACTAGAAAAATTTTTTCCCATTCTGTTGGTTGCCGATTCACTCTAATGACTGTTTCTTTTGCCGTGCAGAAGATGTGGAGTTTGATGAGGTCCCATTTGTCTATTTTGGCTTTTGTTGCCAATGCTTTCAGTGTTTTGGTCATGAAGTCCTTGACTACTCCTATGTCCCGAATGGTTTTGCCTAGATTTTCTTCTAGGGTTTTTATGGTGTTATGTCTTATGTTTAAGTCTTTAATCCATCTGGAGTTAATTTTAGTGTAAGGTGTCAGGAAGGGGTCCAGTTTTCGCTTTCTGCACATGGCTAGCCAGTTTTCCCAACACCATTTATTAAACAGGGACTCCTTTCCCCATTGCTTGTTTTTCTCAGGTTTGTCAAAGATCGGATGGTTGTAGATGTGTTGTGTTGCCTCCGAGGCCTCTGATCTGTTCCATTGGTCTACATCTCTGTTTTGGTCCAGTACCATGCTGTTTTGATTACTGTAGCCTTGTAGTATAGATTTAAGTCTGGTAGTGTGATGCTTCCCGCTTTGTTCTTTTTGCTTAGAATTGACTTGGCTATGCGGGCTCTCTTTTGGTTCCATATGAATTTTAAGGTGTTTTTTTCCAGTTCTGTGAAAAAGGTCATTGGTAGCTTGATGGGGATAGCGTTGAATCTGTAAATTACTTTTGGCAACACGGCCATTTTCACAAAACTGATTCTTCCTAACCATGAACATGGAATGTTTCTGCATCTGTTTGTGTCCTCTCTTATTTCATTGAGCAGTGGTTTGTAGTTCTCCTTGAAGAGGTCCTTTACATTCCTTGTTAGTTGTATTCTTAGGTATTTTATTCTCTTTGTAGCAATTGTGAATGGCAGTTCGTTCTTGATTTGGCTCTCTTTAAGTCTGTTATTAGTGTACAGGAATGCTCGTGATTTTTGCACATTGACTTTGTATCCTGAGACTTTGCTGAAGTTGCTTATCAGTTTCAGGAGACTTTTGGCTGAGACAATGGGGTCTTCTCAATATACAATCATGTTGTCTGCAAATAGAGACAATTTGACTTCCTCCTTTCCTATTTGAATACCCTTTATTTCTTTTTCTTGCCTGATTGCTCTGGCTAGAATTTCTAATACTTTATTGAATAGGAGCGGTGAGAGAGGGCATCCTAGTCTAATGCCAGATTTCAAAGGGAATGCTTCCAGTTTTTGCCCATTCAGTATGATATTGGCTGTTGGTTTATCATAACTAGCTTTTATTATTTTGAGATACGTCTCGTCAATACCTAGTTTATTGAGGGTTTTTAGCATAAAGGGCTGTTGAATTTTGTCAAAAGCCTTCTCTGCATCAATTGAGATAATCATGTGGTTTTTGTTTTTGGTTCTGTTTATGTGGTGAATTACGTTTCTAGACTTGCATATGTTGAACAACTCTTGCATCCCCAGGATGAAGCCTACTTGATCATGGTGGATAAGCTGTTTGATGTGCTGTAGCAATCAATTTGCCAGTATTTTATTGAAGATTTTCACATCTATATTCATCACGAATATTGGCCTGAAGTTTTCTTTTCTTGTTGAGTCTCTGCCAGGTTTTGGTATCAGGATGATGTTGGTCTCATAAAATGATTTTGGAAGGATTCCCTCTTTTTGGATTGTTTGGAATAGTTTCAGAAGGAATGGTACCAGCTCCTCTTTGTATGTCTGGTAGAACTCGGCTGTGAACCCATCTGGACCTGGGCTTTTTTTGGATGGTAGGCTCTTAATTGCTGCCTCAACTTCAGACCTTGTTATTGGTCTATTCAGGGTTTCGACTTCTTTCTGATTTAGGCGTGGGAGGATGCAAGTGTCCAGGAATTTATCCATTTCTTCCAGGTTTACTAGTTTATGTGCATAGAGTTGTTTGTAATAATCTCTGATGATGATTTGTGTTTCTGTGGAATCTGTGGTGATATCCCCTTTATCATTTTTTATTGCATCTATTTGATTATTCTATCTTTCCTTTTTTATTAATCTGACTTGAGGTCTATTTTGTTGATCTTTTTGAGAAAAAACAGCTCCTGGATTTATTGATTTTTGAAGGGTTTTTTGTGTCTCTGTCTCCTTCAGTTGTGCTCTGATCTTAGTTTTTTCATGTCTTCTGCTAGGTTTTGAGTTTTTTTAATCTTGCTCCTCCAGCTCGTTCAATTTTAATGATAGGGTGTTGATTTTAGATCTTTCCTTGCTTCTCATCTGGGCGTTTATTGCTATATATTTTCCTCTAGACACTGCTTTAAATGTGTCTCAGAGATTCTGGTATGTTGTGTCTTCATTCTCATTGGTTTTGAAGAACATCTTTATTTCTGCCTTCAATTCATTGTTTATCCAGTCAACAGTCAAGAGCCAGTTGTTCAGTTTCCGTGAAGCTGTGCATTTCTGAGTTAGTTTCTCAATTCTGAGTTCTAACTTGATTGCACTGTGGTCTGAGAGACTGTTTGTTATGATTTCCGTTCTTTTGCGTTTGCTGAGGAGTGATTTGCTTCCTACTATGTGGTCAATTTTAGAGTAGGTGTGATGTGGTGCTGAGAAGAATGTATATTCTGTGGATTTGGGGTAGAGAGTTCTGTAAATGTCTATTAGGTTTGCTTGTTCCAGGTCTGAGTTCAAGTCCTGGATATCCTTGTTAATTTTCTGTCTTGTTTATCTGTCTAACATTGACAATGGGGTGGTAAAGTCTCCCACTATTATTGTGTGGTAGTCTATGTCTCTTTGTAAGTCATTAAGAACTTGCCTTATATATCTGGGTGCTCCTGTATTGTGTGCATATATATTTAGGATCATTAGCTCTTCTTGTTGCATTGATCCTTTTACCATTATGTAATGCCCTTCTTTGTCTCTTTTGATCTTTGTTGGTTTAAAGTCTATTTTATCGGAGATGAAAATTGCAACTCCTGCTTCTTTTTGCACTCCATTTGCTTGGTAAATCTCCCTCCATCCCTTTATTTTGAGCCTTTGTCTATCCTTGCATGTGAGACGGGTTTCCTGGATACACCACACCGATGGGTTTTGGCTTTTTATCCAATTTGCCAGTCTGTATCTTTGATAGGGGCATTTAGCACATTTACATTTAGGGTTAATATTGTTATGTGTGAATTTGATCCTGCCATTTTGATGCTAGCTGGCTGTTTTGCCTGTTAGTTGATGCAGTTTCTTCATTGTGTTGATGCTCTACCATTTGGTATGTTTTTGGAGTGGGTGGTACTGGTTGTTCTTTTCTATGTTTAGTGCCTCTTTCAGGAGCTCTTGTAAAGCAGGCCTGGTGGTGATGAAATCTCTGAGTACTTGCTTGTTCACAAAGGATTTTATTTTTCCTTCACTTAATGAAGCTCAATTTGGCTGGATATGAAATTCTGGGTTGAAAGTTCTTTTCTTTAAGGATGTTGAATATTGGCCCCCACTCTCTTCTGGCTTGTAGGGTTTCTGCTGAGAGATCTGCTGTGAGTCTGATGGGCTTCCCTTTGTGGGTGACCCGACCTTTCTCTCTGGCTGCCCTTAGCAGTTTCTCCTTCATTTCAATGCTGGTGAATCTGTTGATTATGTGCTTTGGTGTTGCTCTTCTTGAGGAATATCTTTGTGGTGTTCTCTGTATTTCCTGGACTTGAATATTCGCCTTTCTTGCTAGGTTGGGGAAGTTTTCCTGGGTGATATCCTGAAGAGTATTTTCCAGCTTTGATTCATTCTCTTCATCACATTCAGGTACACCTATCAAATGTAGGTTAGGTCTTTTCACATAGTCCCATATTTCTTGGAGACTTTGTTCATTCCTTTTTACCCTTTTTTCTCTAATCTTGCCTTCTTGTTTTATTTCTTTGAATTGATCTTCGACCTCTGATATCCTTTCTTCTGCTTGTCAATTCAGCTGTTGAAACTTGTGTATGCTTCATGAAGTTCTCGTGTTGTTTTTCAGCTCCATCAGTTCACTAGCATTCCTCTCTAAGTTGTTTATTCTCATTATCATTTTGTCAAATCTTTTTTCAACGTTCTTAGTTTCTTTGCATTGGGTTAGAACATGTTCTTTTAGCTCACAGATGTTTCTTATTACCCACCTTCCAATGCCTGATTCTGTCAATTCATCACACTCGTTCTCCACCCAGCCTTGTTCCCTTTCTGGGGAGGAGTTGTGATCCCTTGTAGGAGGAGAGGCATTCTGGTTTTTGGTGTTTTCATCCTTTTTCCACTTGTTTCTTCTTATCTTTGTGGATTTATTTACCTGTGGTCTTTGTAGTTGTTGACTTTCAGATTGGGTCTCTGAGTGGATGTCCAGTTTGTTGATGATGAAGTTATTTCTTTCTGTTTCTTATTTTTCCTTCTAACAGTCTGGCCCCTGTGCTGTAGGACTGCTGAGGTCCACTCCAGGCCCTGCTTGCCTGGGGATCACCTGCAGCAGCTGCAGAACAATAAGGACTGCTGCCAGTTTCTTCTTCTGCTATCTTTGTCCCAGAGGATACCTGCCAGATGTCAGTTTGAGTTCTCCTTTATGAGGTGACTCTTTGAATATACGGGGATCAGGGAGCTGCTTGAGGCGACAGTCTGTCCTTTGTAGAAGCTCAAGTGCTGATCTGTGAGCTCCATCATTCATTCAGAGCTGCTGGGCAGGTACGTTTAAGTCTGCTGCAACATAACTCATAACCCCCCCTTTTTTTCCCCCAGGTGCTTTGTCCCAGGGTGTTAGGGCTTTATTTATGAGTTTCTGTTGTGCTGCTGCCTTTTTTCAGGGCTGCCCTGCCCAGTGAGGAGGCAGCTGAGTCACTGTCTGCCTGCAGAAGCTGTGTTGAGCTGCTGTGGGCTCCACCCAGCTGCCATGTGAACTTCCCTGCAGTCCTGTTTATACAGGTGTAGTTAGGACTGCCTTGGCAATGGCAGCCCACCTCTATAATGGTGGGCTTTCTCTGTAGTGGCAGGCTGCCTCAGCAATGGCAAACTACCTCCATAGTGATGGACTCCCTCGGTAATGGTGGATGCCCCTCTCCCACAGAGCTGTACCATCCCAGGTTCAGCCATGCTTGCTGTAAAACTCTCAATCCAGAGTGTTTCCAATTGCTGTTTTTTTTTGTGTGTGGGGATGGGACCAGCCGAGCTTGATCACCTGGCTCCCTGCCTCTCAGAGCCCTCTTTTTTTTTTTTTTTTTTTTTTTTAGTTGAGTGGTCGACTCTCTCCCAGGTGTTCCAGTTGCCTATTGAAAAGGCACCAGGATCTGTGTGATTTCCCATGCGGTGACCCACTGCACCAGCCAAAATGACCATGCTGAGATTCATGGCGCTTTTTTGCCCAGTAATCTCCTGGCCTGGCTCCCTGTTTCAGTCTTCTTTTTAATCAGATGAATGGGCAACTCTGTCTCCCAGGAGCTCCAATTGCCAGCTAAAACAGCACCCGGACCAGTGTATTTTGTACGGAGAACTGCTGCACTGGGCCCCTGGCAAAACAGCCGCACCGGCGAAAACAGCCGCACTGGCCAAACAGCCGCGCCGGCCAAAATTGCCGCACTGGCGACCCGTGGGGCTCCTCTGCCTGGGAATCTCTTGGTCTGTGGGCAATAAAAATCCATCTGGAAATGCAGCATCCATTCACCCTCTGCGCTTTCACTAGGAGCTGCAATCCTGAGCTGCTCCTAATCGGCCAGCTTGGATCCCTCTCCTGGAATTTCCATAAAAAACTTTTTTAAAACATGTTTTTAAAAATCACGTTTTGAGTTAGTGAGGTCAGTGTTGGTGTCATAGAAAAAAGTTTGTGAAGGTTGTTCAAATGGAAATTGCAAATTCAACTAGGTAAGCATTTCCAAGTTACATAACTCAACTGGAGCGATAACCAAAATGCTAGAAAACATTTTTTCCATAATTGAGTTGTGTTCAAAAAATGATAAGTTATTGGCCAATGGAAATTACTTTTACATCACCTATAAAAATTATCCCAGTGAAGGCCAGGCACAGTGGCTCACACCTGTAGTCCCAGCACTTTGGGAGGCTGAGACAGTCAGATCACGAGGCCAAGAGATCGAGACCATCCTGGCCAACACAGTGAAACCCTGTCTCTACTAACAATACAAAAAATAAAAAAATTAGCTGGGCATGGTGGTGCATGCCTGTGGTCCCAGCTACTCGGGAGGCTGAGGCAGGAGAATTGCTTGAATGTGGGAGGCAGAGGTTGCAGTAAGCCGAGACTGCACCACTGCACACCAGCCTGGTTCCTGGTGACAGAGCAAGACTCTGTCTCAAAAAAAAAAATTATCCCAGTAAAGCTTTTGTGCTGTATTCTGAAGAAATCATCAAAATTATGGGATATTTAAAGATATTTATCCTTGCTCAATAAAAGAAAAATTGGCAAAAATCTAAATACTCAACAATAAGGCAATAATTAATATATTGTACTTTTTATCATGAAATAGTACCTCAATAATGGATGTTCAATAATATTCAATATTCTTAATTATAGAATGAAAGAATGAAATATTCTCTAGCTGTAGTATTTTTTCCCCATTCTGGTACACCAAGATGTCATGTTTCATTCTTCAGGAAGTTTATCTTTTAATTTGATAGGTCCAACATTTACATTTTCCTGTATTATCATTGTTAATATTAATTTAAAAAGTACAAACACCATTCATTGATTTACTGTACTTGGAATCCTTTGAGATAGATCTTGGGTTATTTTTATCTACATGTATTTCACTTTATTTTAAAAGTTAGAAAGCTGAGTAAGCAATCACAAGATTTCTTAGACTTGTTAAAGGAAAATATATGATTAGTCTTGTCTTTCCTTCTACATTCAGATCTTCCCTAATATTTAGACTTTTTTTGGGTGTACAGTCAGCCTTATATTGAAGACATGAGTGCCATAGCAGTCTGAAAACACTGTTATACTTCTGTCAATTCATTTGAATTTTATTATATTTTCCTCTCCCCATATTTAAATTAAAAGGAATAATCAAAGATTAATTTCTGAAATCACCACTATATTTAACCATTGATAACATTTTAATGTAATAACTTATAAATTTATTTGTTGCAAAATGAAACTTACATACTTTCTTGTTTTCATGTTATTGGTAGTAAAATATATGACTTTAAGAATAATAAATTATTTTTATTTCTCTGAAATTAATAATAAATTGAAAATTCAAAATTTGTATAAACTATAAATACGTTATTGCTAAATTTGCCTACTTCAGTGTCATACTTCCTAGAATTAAACCTTAGAATGGTAAAATCAATAGACTAAAGGGTTATAATATTTAGTAGTCATTACTCATGGGAAGTGTACTAAGAAATTAAACAGAGCAATTAGGCAAATCCACGTGATTACTTTACTTCTTTTCCATGGATTGGCAAGTACTTTAGAGAAAGAAGGACCAGGAAAGCAGATATAAGATCTCAGCTCTGTAGGTATCTGTACCATAAACATATTCTTGGTCATCTGTAATTAGGCATCTGCACCAAAGAGAAGCCAAAGAGATTCTTTGTGGCAGAATATTTTTTATGTAATGTATAATTTGCTTTATTCTGCAAGTGCCTAAGTGACCATGAGAGGTAGCATGTGCTATTGGTTAATAGCACAGACTCTGGAGCCAGTTTTCTTTAGTTCAAATCCTGAATCTGCCTGTTTGACCTCTCTCTGCCTGTTTCCCATCTGTAAGGTGGGAATGACAGTAGTAACATTCACCTCATATGCCTCATAGGTTTTGTCACTATTGAATGCGTTAGTAATGTGTATGAAGCATTGAGAATTGTAGCTGGCAATTATAAGATGTTCATTAAATATCTGCTATTATGATTATGATCCCTCTTTTTTACCCATTGGTTTTTATTTTTTCTTTTGCTACAGGAGCATTACTTAGGGCTCACAGCATGCTTTCAGAAAAAAAAGAAAGTAATAGAAAGGAAAGCACAACAAAGACAATATCTATAATTGGGCTTTAGAAGATTTTATTGACATTTGTAAATTATTCTCACCATCTAACTCCAAATATATTTAGATAGAGACTGGCTTTTTATTTGTTTTAAAACCTTGGTTTTGGTAGTTTTGTATAAATCTGATGGAAATAAAGATGGAAGAATATAGATTTGGTTAAACCACAAAAAGGCTAAAATGCTTCTGTCTCCTTTTCCATCCATCATATTAAAGTAAATTGTTGTCACGATAACCCTTTATTAAATGCCTTTGAATTTCCTCCAATCCCTTACATATTCTAATTCAAAGTACCAAAGATTATTTTAATAAAGGCTGAACTACAACTGATAGTTTTATTTTATGCATCTAAGGGTTCTTGGGACCATAAATGTGAAATAATTACTTATATTTTCTATTAGTATGCCAAACCAATGCAGCTTATTTGTTTAGTAAACTTTACTTAAAAAAAATTCTTCCTTAAAAACTTATGTTACTTTAATCTGACAGGATGGAAAAGGAACATCTGTCACATCAACTAGTTTTTTGAACTCCATATTTTTATGCAACCCCGTGGAGTTTATATTCACATGTCTGAAATTTCCTGAAGTTTTATATGTATATTAAAGAATGGCTTATTAAAATTTAGTAAAATTGGATCCCATTGTAACAACTTCAGCTGTCTTTTTTTCATGTGTGCTAATGTTTATTGTTTACTCAATTCATAAAATTAATACAAAACTATGGTGAAATTTTAGAATACCACAGTCAATATTTGGAAAAAAACTAAATCTAAAGTAAAAAACACTACACAGAAAACAACACACTGGTAATAAATTTATTTCTAGATTAGCAATCTAGCTATCAGTCTATCTATCTACCCACATATGTAGCCATTTTTTCCTGCTTTTCTAAAATTTGACATAATTTCATGAACATTTCTGTGCCATTCTTCATTTTCAGAAAAGTTGATTATAAGGGTTCTATGATAATTATTCAACTATATTTTATTGGTATGCCAACCTTGTATGCCTTTTCCTATTTCCTTGACTATTTTAATTTTTCACTTTCTTGGCTGGTGGCCAAAACATTCCAGATTATATTATCCCTGTTCGGACTCGGATGAAACAGAGCTGTCTGTTGTTAAGGGCAGAATCAGGCTTCCAGAGTGGTCACCAAATCGGTATTGGGAGATTAGCTATCCCAAGGTCACCTTTGGCCAACAGAATATAAGAAACAATAGAGAGGGCAGAGAAGTACCCCTAGTTTCTCTCACCTGTGGACTACTCTGAGGACTGGCTACCCTTCCAGAGAAGTCTCAAATCCTAAGTGAATATGCTTCCTGAGTGATCTGTTCTGTCACAGTGAACTCTCTTTGTGGCTTGTTTGAAGCAGTAGCAAATACAATGATGCATTGTTTGACACTGCTTTGGATCTTAACTCATTTCCCTCTTGTCCTCATCCTCATAGCACTGAGCTGGCATATCCTAATTGAAATGTAACCAACTTAGTCCTTGCTTCAGATTCTTTTGTCTTGAGAAAATGGTTTTTTAAGGTATTTATACATTTCTCTTCCACTACGTGGAGAAACTTACTTTGCTATTGTTTTGCTATTATATAAAGTGTAATATAATGGCCATTTTGCACATGTCTTTCAGGGTTATTTCTTTGTATTTCACAGGACTGATGAGAAATGCTTGCTGTACTGATGAGCAATAGCCTTGTTAATGCTATTAAATATTTATTACAAGTGGGTTTTCAGAAAGGTTATGCTTATACATACCCCTACAAGAGATGAAAAAAATGCTCATTTCCAAAAATGTGTTTATAACTTTAACATTTACTAATCTGATTATCCTAAATGGTATTTTAAAACTATGTGGGCACTACTGAGGCTGAATTTTTTATATATATTTACTGACCATCCATATTCTTTTACAAATTTAAACTCATAAATTATTTATATGAAAGTTGGTTTCCATTGCTTTATAAGTGTTTGTGAATAATGACAGCATCTTTTAGTAACTTCAATAAAAATATATTTTACATACATTTGCTCTCTATTTTAATATTTGCTATCTATTTTTGTTTGTGGTATTAAAAAACAATGAAATTTGATAATACACACCTTCTGTCACCTAACATTGCCTTCATGCACAGAAAATGTGTATTTGTCCATCATACTTCAATGAGCTGAAAAAACAATCTAAATAAACAAAAAAGAAGGTTATACTTTATTTGAATATTTTAATACCTACAGGAGTGCTTCCTATCTCAACAGCTGTTCCTTTATTTCATTTTTCCATAATTTATTGGGGTTTGGGGGATGCCCTCTCTAGGTATGCCCTACATATTCTGACTTTCTTTTAGATTGAATAAAATTTGTAAATCATTATTTTCATTTTAAAAAAAGAAGGCCATCACAAGATAAGAATTACAAATGATCAAAATCTTTAAATAATTTTCATCTGCCTTTATAATTATGCAAAAGCATGATAAAGCAAAATATACTGCAGAAAAATAAAAAATTTTCCTCACATAAAAATATAAATATGCACATATGATTCATGAGAAGTGCCTCTGTATTTATTACTTTTCTAAATAGTCTAGCAATATTTACTTAACAATACTTCCTTTCCTTACAGAACTTTTAGACTTTATATCAGGCCCTTTTCCTTTCTTTTTTTTTAATATTTTCTTTGTTCATCCTCAGACTGATTGTATCTTTTTCTGTTTGCATGAACAGTCATTTTTGTTTCATGGAATCAATATTCATAAGTTTTCTCTCATGATCTCAATTGAGTTTAATTTATTTTCTCTTTGAATATTTTTCCTCTGAATGTTTTCCTCTGTTAATTATATTATTCTGTTTGTTCTTTGTCCCCCTTCTTCACACTTTGTGTTTTTCCTCAAATGTCTTGTCACCTGTGTTGTTCTATTAATATTTACAAATGAAGTACAGTATAGCATGCTGGATTCCACAATGGTCGTGTGTGTGTGTTTCTTCAATAAGACTTTTCCATAATTAAGCCTAACCACAGATTTTATGAAAGCAAAGAAGTCATACCCTGGGACAGATATTGACCTTTGTGTGAATGGTGAGAAGGCAAGAAGCTAGGCTCAAAGTCTTCATAATTGCCAAACCAAAAAGCTTTACTCTGGAAAGAAACATATCCAATATATTTCTCTTTATCTTTGTTCAACATTATTTTCTTTTTAATCTCTTGAGGATTGTCCCAATTTAAGCTTGGCTTCCTTCTCAAGCTACAATCCCCTTACTAGTAACCTTAGAACAGACTATTTTATCCAGAGGAATTTCTTGGGCTTCTTTCTGGGTACAAAATTCACTACAACCCGTTGTTCTGTTGATGAGCTGGAAACATGGGGGCACAAACATCCAGTTATTCTCAGTAAAATTTCTTAAAATAATTACCTTGATGATTGACCTATGGCTTAGTCAGGCTTTGATATTTGTGCACTCTCAGCTTGTTTTCCCTGAGAAAATCTGCTTACCTTTTGCATTTGCTTCACTTTTGGCAGTTCTGAATTTCCTTTCAATCCAAACCCATCAACTTTCTATCTACCAATAACTCTCTTATCTACATATGTAAAATGTTCTTAATTGACAATTTTATTATATTCTTTTGTTTGCATATGCACACACATGCACCAATATGCTGTCTGCAATTTTAAGTGGATACGGGGAGCCATGAGTGATAGTCACAGTTGCTCAGCCTGTCATGTGGAATTGAAAATAGCTATTATATTTTAAAATTTCATACTTCTCTTTTGCAAAATATTTTTGGCTTCCATCATTAACTTCTTTTCTAAATGGAAGTTGGCATCATTTTCAATACTATTCCTTCAAAATATCCCAGTGAGAATGTGAATAAACTTGTAATAAACCAACCCATTAACTTAAGAGGAATTCTTATATTAAAATAAGTTTTCTAACCCCAAAACCTGACGTAAGTCTCTATTTACTTAAGATTTTAGGTCTCATCTAAATTTGTGTAGAATTTTAAATAAAATTTGTATTCATTTTTTATTATTATTCCAACATATTATAGGTACTTACTTTTGCTATTCCTATGAATGGAATTTTTTTCATTATATTACCACATTAATTTTGTTTTTGGAGACACAGTCTCACTCTGTCACCTAGGCTGTAGTGCAATGGTGCAAACTTAGCTCAATGAAACCTCTGCCTCCTGGGTTCAAGAGATTCTCCTGCCTCAGCCTCCCAAGTAGTGGGGCCACAGACATGCACCACCATGCCCAGCTGATTTTTGTATTTCTTTTTTAGTAGAGATGGGGTTTCACCATGTTGGCCAGGCTGTTCTCAAACTTCTGACCTCAAGTGATCCGCCAAACTCAGCCTCCCAAAATGTTGGGTTACAGGTATGAGCTACCACACCCAGCCATCACATTAATTTTGATAATACATAAAAGTTTGATTAGCAACTGTTATTTATTTTTTGCTCTCAGTAATCAAATGCACTTCAAGTTGTCACATTTTTTTCTGTAAGTTTCTGAGCTTTTATGTAGATAGTATAATTTGGAAATACTGGTAATTTTCTTCACTACTTTCACCTAGCTATATCTCATTTTGTTTCACCACACTGTTCTATAGGCCAAGACTAGTAGACCAATACCAAGAAATACAGTAGCAGTATCAACATTGTCTAATTTCAGAATTAAATGTGAATTCAATACTTCACCATGTAGATGTTACAAAGGTATTCTTTATCACATTAAGCAAGAACCCTTATATTTTTATTTATTAATTTTTGAGAAGAGGTTAACATTTCTTTTTATCAAGTGCCTTTTAGTACACTGTTTACATTTTTTATTTAAAACTCTTTTCCAGCTGGGCATGGTGGCTCATGCCTGTAATCCCAGCACGTTGGGAGGCCAAGGCAGATGGATCATGAGGTCAAGAGATTGACACCATCCCGGCCACATGGTGAAAACCCGTCTCTACTAAAAACATAAAAATTAGCTGAGCATGGTAGTTCATGCCTGTAGTCCCAGATACTGGGGAGGCTAAGGCAGGAAAATCACTTGAACCCAGGAGGTGGAGGTTGCAGTGAGCCAAGATCTCACCACTACACTCCAGCCTAGCAACAGAGTGAGACTCCGTCTCAAAAATATATATTTATTTTCCTACTACCTGTGCAATTATTTAGTTTGGCATTTTTTAGTCTGATTTCTTCCAATCTTATATAAATTTGAGATTATATTATATTTTACTCTACTGACTAGTATACTGAATATACTAGCTTTGTTTGTTGAATGTACTGTTCTGTTTGTTGGACATTATGCACTTAAGAGCCATGACCTTCTTTCTACCTGCTCTACTCTGTGTATTGGGTGACTGAGCCTCACAAGTACAAAGCCTTTACTAATGAGCTTACCAGTTAGCTTCTGATTGAGTTCTGTCACTGAAAGCTACTGGCAGGATATTTGATGATGAATAGAGAGGAGAATCTAAGGAATTTCTCCCATCTCTCACTGCTTCAGATGGCCTTCTTGGCTGTGGCTGCATCTCCCATGCGGTTCCAGTTTCCAGAAGCGCTCTTCCTTCAGTTCTGGTGCCTACCAAAAGACCCTTACTTCTGTTCACTACCTGGTAACATCACCTGTTAACACCACCTCATATCCTTGCCTCTCTAGTACTAGGGTCTGTTTCCTTCTGTGCTGGCAGCCAGATTGCCTCATGATCCTCTCTTTGCCCTTTCAGTTTTTCTGACACTTTTTGACATTAATATTCCCAACTTAAATTCCCTCTTTTGAACTCCATAGCTTAAAATATCTTTCAAGCCTGGCCTCTGACTGATATATATATTTTCAATTAAAATTGTTATTTAATAATCAGATGCATAGGTGATGGGTCACATATTGTCCAAAAGACATAATCATAAGAAAAAATTAAAACGTAGGTTGAAACAAGCATATTAAAATTTCTTTCTACTCCTCCTGATATCCAGTGACTCCATCATCCAATTTAAAAAAGACTTTAATATCTACTAAATTAAATAGCATTATAAAAAGAGAGATACAACAGTTTGTATGTATTAATTTGTGTATGTTAATTCTCAGCATAGATGTATAAAGTGGATTTCTTCACATAAGAAATCAATGAACTTAATTATATGTACAATTTATAAATAACATATAATCAGTGGTACCAAAAGAAAATTTTATGAGGCCATGAGTATTAGAAAAGCTTTCCTGCTTTAAAACTGTATTTTCATCAAAAGTCATCAAGGTATATAAGTAAACACAGAAGAAGTGTTATATGATGAAAAAGAAATAATCCTCAGTCATATTGTCTTTGTACTATTTAATATATTAAACCTACATTTTTAACAGACTTTTCTTAGATTAGTCATGTTAATTTTTAAATGCACATTTTCATATTTTTTGGAAGACAGACTGAAATTAACATATGCAAGTGTATTTTAGAATGTGATTCATTTGCTAACACTTTTGGAATAATGAAAAGAAATTAATATGTAAGAATACATGGCTAACTGGAGTATCAGCATTGATCTAAGTTAATTCATTGTATTACTTTTGTTTTCTACTTCAGTGTAGAGTTCAAATAATTTGGTTTCATATCCTTTTATTTACTGAAAAAGATTTGTTTTGAATTTATACTTTCCTCCAACTGGTGGCTTTTTATCCTTTTTAAAATAATCAAATCATTTTGTTACTATACCTAACTTGTATAGGCCCAAAGTTAATTAAGAGTAATGAAAATAATTCGTACCACACAGTTTGTAAGCCTCTGAGTTGAAGTAATGCTATGAGTTAGGTTATTTCAAAACACTCACTTTTATTTCAAGGTTCATTTTTGAAGGAATTTGAAATTCATGATATTATATATGTTAATAAACTCAATATCTACAACTAGAGTTGCCAGTAAATTAATTCATAAAAGGAAATAAGATCTGAAATATTTCAGAAAAATATTTTAAATTTAGTTGATTGTAAAGTCATCAAAGAAAAAAATTATTGTATTTCCTTAATGCATTGTTTTTCTTTGATGATTTTTCAAAAACAATGGGTTTGATTACTATTACTTGTGTTACTTCTTTTTCCACATTTTTGTATGCCATTCTTGCTCGTGACTTTTGTTTTAATATTTTTAGTATTCTCCTCATG
Source organism: Callithrix jacchus (assembly GCF_049354715.1). Taxonomy (NCBI): domain Eukaryota; kingdom Metazoa; phylum Chordata; class Mammalia; order Primates; family Cebidae; genus Callithrix; species Callithrix jacchus. Next base: position 28,629,869 of record NC_133524.1, read on the forward strand.
AACGTGTCATGCAGTAGTACAGAAAGCCTAGAAAAGATGCCATTCTCCCTTGGGAAGCAAAAAAAAAAAGGGGGGATAAAGAGGGATTGGCTTCAGAACAAGCTTTTAGGCACATCCTTAGCTAGGATAAGGGGAAAGATACATAAGGTTATCAAAGCTGTACTGTTGTCAATTGGCTCTTTTATCATCAGGACTATGATAACTGATTGTCAATGCCCTTATCAGATAACTCACTACACACTTTTACACATATCTCTTTATTGAACAGCTGCTTCCATGAGACTCTGGCATCTTTGAGAACAGGAACTGCATGTTCTATACCCTCACATGATAGATATTATTAAAAGTTGTTAAATAAAGGGATCAAATGCCCTCATGAGAAATGCAGCATGATTCAAGATGCCCAGTAGTTTTATTTTCAGTTTGTTTCAGCATGATTTTCTAGAGGCAAACAAGGAAAACCATCCATCCTGCCAGCAGCCAAATGTGTTTAAACTTTGTGCTTAATTTTTTGTTACATATTTCAAGATTTACATTAAAAAATTTATGTGACAATAATGTATCTTTACAAGCCTAAAAATAGGAAACAGAATTTAATGGCTAACAGGAACTGACAGAATGTTTTCTTGCATATCCTATATACAACCATTGTTAAATATGTACCAATTTCTGTATTTTCTAAAGAAAGTTTTATATATAGTTTGCCCTATAAAATTTAGAGGCAGAGGAAACCTTACTGGAGATTGAACTCATTTCCAACACTTGGGTGTCAATAATATAAAATGATGACTGAGAAAGCCCAATAAAGTTCACTGAAATGATGGATTATATAGTTGAGAACCTCCACCCCAATAAACATAACTGAAAAATATGGACAAGGAAAAATATATAATCAGAAAGTAGCAAAATGATGAGGAAGTGAAAAGAGAATATCTTGGGGAAGACAGAAACCCACAGAAGTGAAAGCAGTACTTGCGTATTTGATGCCACTTTTCACAGGTTACCAAGGGGCCAAGTAATGCCTGTGATAGGTTCAAAGGGAAGGTGATCAAAAGATTAATTCCAGGTCCTGCCAAGATGGAGAACAGTCTCGTAAGGTATACCTTATATAGAATAGTTTCTGCAAACCAAACCTGCATACACGTGTAAGTGTAAACCAGAAGGAAACAAGCCCTCGCATGAGCTGAAGCACAGTTTCAGGTCATTTGGTCCCTAGAAAAATCTCAAACTCTGAAATTGGATCATGGTGATCATACATTGCTAGTGCCTCCAAACACTAGACAGAGAAAAAAAAATCCTCTCTAGAGACTTTAGGACAAATACCTGAATCTAGGCATCAAATTCATATTCAGAACACAATAAAATATCTAAAAATATGTACAAAAATGATCAATATATAATCATAACCTAGCACATGAGGGGACAAGATAATTGAAACAGACTCACAGTGACCATAGATATTATAATTAACAGATTTATTTATGTTAACTATGATCATGGAGGTAAGTACTGAATTTAAAATATTTAGCAAGAAATAAGAAAGTGTAAAAACTAACAATACAATTTTTTAAAGAACCAACCAGAAATCCTAGAACTGAAAGATGCATTGACAAAAATTAACAACATGGAGGGTGGATTTTACGGCATATTTAATACAGCTGAAACATTTGTGATTTAGAAAGATGGGTCAGAACAAACTACCCAGAATTAATCATGAAGAGAAAAGAAGAAAGAAAATACAGAAAAAAGACAGAAACAGAGAATAAAATTAAAAGTTCTAAAACATTTAATTGAAATTTATAAGGAAAGAAAAAAATGGAACAAAAAAGGGCTACAAATTTTCCAAAACTAATGGAAAATATAAATCCACATATTCAAAAATCACAACAAATTTCATTAAAGATAAACAAAAGAAAATCAGACATAGGCATATTATACCTGTAGAAAACCAACATGAAATACAAAGAACATCTTAAAAATAACTAGTGAAGGGATCACATTTCAAGCATCAACAGTTTAAAAGACATCTGCCTTTGCAACAACAACAATAAAATCCAGAAGCTGAAAGACTATAACGTCAATGTGTTATAATGACTACCAACACAAATTATTTCCCACAAAAGTATCCTTCAAAAACAGATGTGAAATAAAAACATAGACTGAGCCAAAAAAAAAATTCATCACTAATTAAAATCCACAAAAGTAATAGTGTGTAAGTCAAGAAAGGAAGTATTGCAATGAAGAGTCTACATTTCCTGGGTTTTCTGAGAGGACGGTAAAATAATCAACAAATAATAGATTCTGGTAATTCTGTCATGCATGTTGTAATTTCTAGAGAAAAATGAATAGAAGAATTAAAGAATATAAAACTAAAAGCAGCATAGAGGGACAAGAATAATAAAAATGTACAATTCTAAAGAATGCAAGGAAGCAGAAAAAAGGACTCCTAAAACAAGTGGGATAATAAGAATGCAAATAATAAATAGTATTTATCAACTGAACACATTAATAATGAAGGAAATAGAATGACTTTGCCAAAATAAAGAAAATAAATTCAGACTTGATTTTTAAAATCAATTATGTGCTATTTACAAAGGATTATGTGAAATAAAAAGATACAGAAAGGTTGACAAAGTATAGGAAAAGTTTTATCATGTAATCACTAATCAAAGCAAGTCTAGTATAGTCATAATAGTAACAGATAAAATAGATATTAAAGTCAAAAAGCAATCGTAGATACACAGAAATTACTTCCAAATGATCAAAAATGTAATTCTCTGGAAAGCCGTAACTATTCTAGGTCATTATACCTCATATAAAAGGGACTCTACATACACAAGCAAAAATTGACAAAATTACAAGAAGACATAGAAAAATTTAAAATAATGATGAGGCAAGGTGCAATGGTTCATGCCTGTAATCCCAGTACTTTGGGAGGCCAAGGCAGGTGGATCACCTGAGGTTAGGAGTTTGAGACCAGCCTGGCCAACACGGTGAATCCCCATCTCTACTAAAAATAAAGACTTAGCCAGGCACGGTGGCAGAAGCCTGTAATCTCAACTACTCAGGAGGCTGAGGCAGGCAAATCACTTGAACTAAGGAGCTGGAGGCTGCAGTGAGCTGAGGTCATGCTATTGCAGTCCTGGGTGACAGAGTGAGACTCCATCTCAGAAAAAAATAATAAATTAATAATAATAATAATAATGAGAGATTTTAATATACATATCTGAATTGGTAGATCAAGCAGATCAAATAAAACACAAATAGAGAATATTTTAATAGTTTTAACAAATTTGATGTGAACTGTATATACAAAACAGTTTGTCAAAAAAATGCATAACATATGATTTTCAGGCAAACAGAAAACACTTTAAATAATCGACTATATTCTGGGCCATAAATAACTTTAAGGTAATTTCAAAGAATTGAAAATTATAAATTATGGTCACTAATCACAATGTAATGAAATATAAATATCAGTAATAAATACGAAAAATCTTCCTAACTTAGGAGATTGATGCGAGCATAAACATGCATATGGAAATGTCTTTTTCATATAATTACTTTTTTTCCTCTGGGTAGATGCCCAGTAGTTGGATTGCTTGATCAAATGGTAGTTCTACTTTTAGTTCTTTAAGAAATATTCATACTGGTTGTACTAGCATAAAAACTTTAATTTTTTACATTCCCACCAGCATAAAAACTTTAATAGAAGTTATTATTCAGTAACAAAGGAAAGATTTATCTGATATCCAATTCACAATTCTTTAAAAAGCATTATCAAAGTGTTTTAATTGGAGTAGATATATAGTATAGTGTCCATTTGATATAACAATGTTTGAAAAGAAAAATCGCCACAACTATAATAAAAAATACAAATATCTTCAATAAATAAATAAATAATAAACCATAGAGAAAAGAAAAAACAAAACAAAGCAGAAATTAGAATGTACCTTGAAATGACTGACAAATAAATTACAGCAGAACATTTAGAGTATAATGTTCAACATGTACTTAGAGGAAAGTTTACAGTTTAAAAGCCATATGTTAGAGAATAAGAGAGGGTAAAAATTGATGAACTAACAATAAAATAACACCCATATTAAGAAAATAGCAAAAGAAAAATCAAATCAACCCAGAGAAAATTAAGCAAAATGTCATAATAACAGCAAAAATGGATGACATGGAGTTCTAATCCATAACTTAATATCACCAAACTAATAGTTCTCTAACAAGGCTAATTCAATAGATGAACCCTTCACAAGAATGATCAAGAAAAATAAATGCTGAAAAAGCCACTGTCGGAATGAAAAAGAAATATCACTACAAATCCAGCACACATAGAAAATATTATATGATAGCATAAACAACAATATCATGGAAAACTTGAAAAATTAAGCCAAATTCCTAGAAAAGCACATCTAACTAAAACTGACAAAAAAGAAATAGAAACTATGTGTAATAATGATTTTACAATTTCATTATTTAAAGTTCTGAAACAGATTCCATGATTTAAATTCCCTCAAAGCAAACTCCAGAATTAGATGGCTTCATTAAGGAAGAAACAAAGCCAACATTAAATGAAAGTACTTCTAAAGAACAGAAAAAGAGGAAACAGATCCCATTTCATTTTATAATATCAGTACAGCTATAATAGCAAACCCTGAAAAAGGCATTATGAAAAAAATATCAAAAGCAATTTTTTTCATAAGCACAGATTTGACAATTCTAAACAAATTATCAGCAAAATAAATCTAGTGATAGATAAAAATAAAATTAAATAATAAATAAATAAAGCAAGAAAAATAGATAATACATCATGACCAAGTGGATGTAAAGATGAATAAAATTGTAAAATAGATTAAAAGATAAATAAAAACATAATACATCGTGACAAGAGAGTTTTATCAGAGGAATACAAATTTATTTAACATTAAAAATGTTAAACATTTTAATTCATGAAGTGAACAGCAATAAAAGAACAAAATCATATACATCAATGACAAAAATGTGCATACAAAATTTAGTACTCATTGTTGATAAAAGATATGGATATAAAAAAGGAATTAAATATTTTGCATTGAATGAAGAACATCTAAATTACCAGAGCAAACATAGTAGCTAATAGTGAAATATTGAAAGTTTTCTTTTTTAGATCAGAAACAAGACAAATATGCTTGTTAATAATACTGCTATCACTTCTATTTATCATTTTAAAGGCTGTTCCAGCCAGTGCAATGAGACAAAAATACTTGCTTATATACATAAGTTGAGACATAAGGTTTCAAAAGAAAAAAATAAATAACTATAATTGTCACTAATTAACAGATATTTTACATACCACAGTACAGAAATTAAGACAATACAGTATTTGCAGAAGAATAGACTAATAGGCCAAAGGAAAAGGCTAGAGAGTTTTAAAATAAACCTACATATATAGTCACTTGATTTATGAAAACTGCAATGCAGTAGGGAAAGAACTGTCTTTGTTGTAAATAGCCCTGGATCAACTAGATATTTATGAGAAAAAAATTTATCTTGACTTCTAATTAACATAGTAAAAAAGACTTCCAGTTGAGTTTCTGATCTAACTGTGAAAGGTAAAATAATACAGTGTTTAGAAAAAAATGTGGTAGAACATCTTCATAACCATGGAATAGGCAACATTTTTTTTAACCAGGACAAAAAACGATAATCAAAAATGGTAAAAACTGATCAATTAGAATATATTAAGATTGACATAAGTGGAAATAGATTGAATATAAACTTCCAATGAAGTTCTTATTTCCAAAATACATAGATAACTTTTATAAAACAGTAAGTAAAAGGGAGACAACCCTATAGAAATAATGAACAAAAGACTTAAGAACTCCACAAAAGAAGATATCAAAATGACCAGTAATCATATGAAACACATTAACTTCCATCGTTTCAACTTATATAAAATTTTATTTTTTATTTGTTTATTTTTCTTTGTACTTTAGGTTCTGGGTTACATGTGCAGATCATGCAGGGTTGTTGCATAGGTACTTACATGACAAGGTGGTTTGCTGCCTCCATCACCCCATCACCTATATCTGGCATTTCTCCCCATGTTATCCCCCTCTAACCTCACCACCCTCCGCTTTCCCACCCCTACCCCCCCAACAGAACCCAGTGTGTGATGCTCCCCTCCCTGTGTCCATGTATTCTCATCATTCAACACCCACCTATGAATGAAAATATGCGGTGCTTGATTTTCTGTTTTTGTGTCCATTTGCTGAGAATGATGGTTTCCAGATTCATCCATTTCCCTACAAAAGACACACACTCATGGTTTTTTATGGCTGCATCGTATTCCATGGTGTATATGTGCCACATTTTCCTTGTCCAGTCTATCACTGATGGGCATTTAGTTTGGTTCCAGGTCTTTGCTATTATAAACAGTGCCACAATGAACATACGTGTGCATGTATAAGGTTTTAAAACTGGCACATTTATCTTTTAGAACTTTAAGAAGTTGGATAGTAGTAATCTTTGGGAAGGAGTAGCAACTGGAAGGAGGTATGTGTGGAGTCCTGACTTTTAGAAATAGATGGACATGTCTACACAGTTTTTTTACAGTACTGTGATGTGGTTTTTTTTTTTAATCTGGATGATGGCTATATGAGTGTGTTGAGTTTATGAAAATTCATCAAACTGTATATTTGTGATTTGTTCACATTTCTGTTGCTATGTATATTATATTTGAATAATAAGTGTATAAGCACACACATTAACAAACTAAGGCAAACTAATGACAACAACCACAAAAACTTCACTGTGTGAATAAAAAAAAATTTCCAGGCCAAATCCAGCCTGCAGACCACCAATTTATGATTTTTTTTTCCTTATGGATGTCTTATAAATTTAAAGGTTAAAAAAAGTCTTGAAATAATAGTAAAGAACATTTGGAAGAAAGAACAACCTTTATGACTTCAAATACAGAAATTACATAAAATGAAAGCGGTGTGCAGTGGCACACCTGTAGTCCCAGCTACTCAAGAGGCTGAGACATGAAGATTGATTGAGCCCAGTAGTTCCAGGCCAGTCGTGGCAACAATGAGACACCCCATCTCTAAAAAGAAAAAAGAAAAAGATCTACTGAAAATACAAAAATTACCCAGGAGTGGTGGCGGGCACCTGTAATCCCAGCCACTCGGGAGGCTGAAGCAGGAGAATTGCTTGAACCTGGGAGGCAAAGGTTGCAGTGAGCCAAGATTGTGCCATTGCACTCCAGCCTGGGTGACGGAGTGACACTCTATCTCAAAAAAAAATAATAATAATAAATAAAAATTCCATATGTAAATATATATGGGAAAGTAGCTGTAATTAATATTACATAAAATTTAAAATATTGTTAATAATCTTTAAAATACATATATTGGCTATCTCTTGTTGGGAAATTATGATAATCTTTAATTCTTCTTTGAGCCATTCCTTACTTTTAAAAATAAACATCCGAGTATAAATATCTGAATAGCTTAAAATGAATATTTTAAAATATGTATTCATATATCCAGGAATCTCAACCACTATCTCAAATGTATTTTCATTTCTTAATGCCAGATGACTTTTATTTCACTAATTAGAATTGTAATTCACCATATAATATCACTCACTACCTCATACTAACCATATTGCTCCATTCTGGGTGGGTTTATATTTTAACATTTATACTGTTACCTTCTCAAATTTTCTGTGTACCCTTGAAATGTTAAATATATATTTAATGTTTTACTAAAGATATTATTTCTCAGTCAACAAATAAATAGTAGCCTTTCTTGTTTTACAAAAACATATTGTAAATTGATCAAAATCACTAATCACATGCCATAGTAAAAATCAACAAGAAGATATGCACTCCAGGAAAACTGTCTTTTTGATGGAGTTTTTTTAATAATAAAACAAATGAAACTTTAAGTTTAATCCTCCTTAAACATTAATATCATAGATAATAATTTTATATCTTACAGACTCTTCTGATCTTGTGAGCTTTGCTCCTATTGCTGCTGTCACTTACTAAAGTATTGATACTTCTGTGATTCCAGTATTTGTTCCATCATTTAAATATTAAGCTTTGCGAGCTGCCTATCTGTGTCTCTATCAACCTAATTACATTGCTTCCTGAAATGTTCTTTCAAGTGATTTTCCTAATACATCTTTATTTTGACTGTTATATTCCATGAACTAATACTAGATATGTATTCATATCAGAGTTTGTAGCTTTCTTACCATAAGTCTTGAGACATAATCACCTACACACTAGCTGTGTTTACCACTTGTAAATAAGAATATCAGTACCAATCTGAAATTCTTTAATATGGCATTCCGATTCTCTGAAATTAAAAATTAATACATTTGGCTTGGAATTGGTGTAAGTGAAAAAAATCACATCAATCATGAGTTTAAACTAGACATTCATGTATCAAATGAACCATGAAAACCATAGATAATAAGCATTTTAGAAATAGATGGCATGTCTGCAACATTTTTCTTACAGAATTATCTGTGCTGTGGTTTCTTTCTCAGTTACTGTCACCATGACACTCAACTGACATTTTGAAGTTATTAATGACAGTGCCACATATCAATGAACTTTTTGTCAGGGTATCAACCAAAGCATACAAATGTGAGTGACTGGATTCTAACCTCACTTTTTCCTTTTCCATTTTGGTTTCCATCATCTTGTAAAGGATCTTAAGTACTCCGATTTGCTGAATGAGAGCTAGGCTGTTCAGTTTTGTTTTTCAGTTGACTAACTCTCAATATGTAAACAACTAAAGAAGAAAAAATTGATGTGAGTGTTAAGTAGTGGAATTTCATAACCTGATAAACACTCATGGGTGCAGCATAAGTAATGGATAAGAATTGTTCTCTGATGAATTCCAGAATTTCAAAATAAACTTAGGCTCAAGAGTCTGCTGGTGGCATTTACAACTCATTATTTCTAAAAGGAAAAATCCTTTTAGAAATTTAGCAAATATTTATTTCATGTTTACTATGTGCAAGACACAGCAATAGGTATACACAGGTGAGTAAGGTACAATTCTTAACACTCTAGGAATGCAAGTATGTATGTTGATTTGGCTCTTATGCGAAGTACCTCTTCTAATTAGGTTTTTTTCCCTCTAAATCAATGGCGTAGTACCTTCAATGTATTCATAGTTTTCGAACTTCTCATTAGAAATGAGAACCATCTGACCTATCACATTGATATTACTCAATTAATGTATTATTTAAACAATATAATTAACAAATGAATACTATGTACATCAACATTACAACAAATATTTTGTCATTTCTAAAATTTCAATTTTTTTTTTGATACAGAGTCTTGTTCTGTCACCTAGACTGGAGTGCACTGGCGCAATCTCAGCTCACTGCAACCTCCACCTCCCAGGTTCAAGTCATTCTCCTGCCTCAGCCTCCTAAGTAGCTGGGATTATAAGCATGCAGCACAAAGCCCGGCTAATTTTTGTATTTTTAGTAGAGATGGGATTTTAATAAGTTGGCCAGGCTGGTCATGAACTCCAAAATGTTAATTCTTAATCAGTGAGTTGTTAACTTGTTGCCAAACTACAAGCTATTAAGAAATGTAAATACTTAGAGGATAAAAGGACAGATTAACTATTAATGTAATGTGCCTGGAATAGTTGACACCCTACTTAGCATGACCATTATGTACTACAGCCTACAAAATTATTCTTCATGCTCCCACAGCAGAGCTAGTGCACCATATGGCCATGCTTGTTTTTCATCTAATAATTTTTACATAAACAGCTGGTGAACTGTTTTTATTGTAACAGTGCACATATTTTTTGAGACAGTCGAGAAGGATTGATGCAACTCTAGTCACTGCACGTTTTTGTCAATGTTAAAAAAAATTTGATTTAATATTTTTTAAATGTAGACTTTTGTATTTGTTTGATCATGGTCAGTACATAAGAAATATTTTTTCATTTAGTTTAGTAATTATTGGCATGTTTACAAATTTGTAGCAAGGAATAAAAAGTAATCATAAGGGATTTTCAATCTAACATGGTATATTCATATTTATTTTTATACTCTTGAATTTTTAGAAGCAGAGCTGATATGTTGTGGACAATTTTCTAGGCAGTTTTAATGTTACTATATTTGGTTTTGAAACATAACTTCAACACATTCTGATAAGTGACATAATAACCAGAAGATTTTTAGCAGTTTTGTGTATGTCTGTGATTTGAGTGGATCTGATGACTATTTGCTCCAGAAACACCCCGTCAACTTCCATAACAAGAAATTTTATCTATTAAAGTCACTCACTAGTGTGTTCAAAAATATAAATAGGGAAATTTTCTTTTGAATTCTAAGTAATGATGACCACTCATATTTTTTTTGTAAGGAGGTTATCACAATGATTAGAATGTTAAGTTGTAAATCTTTACATCGAATTTTATATTTAATGCCTCAAAAATCTCCCTGCAACCAGAAGTCATTCCCATTTAGAAAACTGGTATGGAGTCATTTATCATTATACCTAATTGATTACTTTTTCATAGAATATTAGAGACCATACAATGTATTTCATTATGGAAGGGAATGAATGCTCATTATTGTGCCATTCTAATATTTTAGAACCTTGAGGTAAGAACAATTAAGAACATCTACCTGTCACACACTAATAATAATTGTATATAAAATGTAAGATAAAGAAAGAGTTTTCCCAACCCTCCAGTTCCCATTATATTCACCTATCTGTCCTTTATAGCTTCAATTCATTTCATTTAGTGACCCATATTTTCACAGAATATTTTATTTTACATATAAAATGGAAAAAGAAGGGACCTTATTGCAGCTCGCTTAAGCTTTAACTTCTTGTTGAAGAAACTCATCTAAAATAAGCTTTACAATCATAAGTGCATTTTGTAACTGGTCACTTTAACATATAATAATTCAAACCAATTTCTTTATGTGAATTTTAACCGATGTCCTACTGTTTCTTTTCTCCCAAACATATGATATTCATACAGATGTTTAGAAAACAAATTAAGTGAGACAATCATCTTTGTAAAGGTGTTCCCCACCCCCAAGTAAATCCATTTATATTACCAAAAGTTTAGGTGAAAGAAGGAGAAAATCAGCTACACTATTAAATATAATATGTCGCTGTTAGGGGATAATTCTCCATGGGTCATTATTGCATTTCTGCATGTCTTGTGAGACACTAGTTGCCCTTTATTCTAGATTATCTTTTCAAGGAAGTTTGTGTAGAGAACAGCCTTGAAAGATACATATAACATCTCCAGATCACAGGGAAACTACATTTGCTGCTCATTATAAAAATCCAGTTTCCTAGGCTCAGGATTCCTCTCCTGTAATGCAATCCACCGCATGTGCATGTGTCACCCAAACCTTTTCACATCATCCTGTGGGAACTATGGCTTGAGGAATCAGTGGAAGAAAACGCTGATACTCTGAAAAATGCTGATACCCTGTGGAACTGTGACTTGAGGGATCAGTGGAAGAAAATGCTGGTACTTGTGCTATGGTTAATACAGTTTTTTGTCTCTTACCCAAGAGCCTTGCGTCTTCTGCCAGCATAAATGAAACAGCGACAGGCTAACTTGTTAGCTTGCAAGAAGGCAAAGTCTCTTTACAGTTCTTGACAGCAACCACATATCTCTGTTTCTCCTACTTGTAAACAAAAACATATTACTAGACTTTAGAAGATGTAAACATAGATAACATTTTTTTTCACTTTTCTCCTATTTTGCTTTATGATAAAACTTAATGTGTATTACCAGTTCAAACTTCAAACCAATTAACTGGCTTAAAATAGCCCATTAAAATTTGATATATGTAATACGGTGAGGACTAGAAGTAAAACAAGAAATACAGTCTTGACATCAGTTATTTATCAAAGTGAATTTGCAACTATTTTAACATGTCTGCTTGTAGTACTGTATTTTAACAGAACACTAAACTCACCGAGGTTAAGAAATCATGATAAAAGTAAATTCTAGACCCAATATACTTGCTCGTGCTTCTAATCCTACCACTTTAGGAGGCTGACGCAGCAGAATCCCTTGAGAACAGGCTTTCCAGAAAAGCCTGGGCAACATAGCGACACCTCATTTTCACACAAAAAAATTTTTTTTTAATTAGCTGGGTGTGGTGGTATACACCCATCATCTTAGCTACTCAGGAGGCTGAGGCAGGATGATCCCTTGAGCCTAGCAGTTGAAGATAACAGTGAGCTATGATTTTCTGGCTGAACTCTGGCCTAGGCAATAGTGCAAGACTTTGTCTCTAATAAATAAATAAATAAACTCTATATTGTTACATATATTATTTTTACTTGTTTATGTTCATTTTTACTTTAAATAAATGTCAGAATGTTAAAAATAGTATATATAATTGATAATATATTATTATACTATGTATAATATTTAAATTTTATATATAAATATAAAATTGGAGCAGTAAATGTAAATGTTTAATCCATATCACTCTAAGCTCCTTTGTTAATTACTTATGTAAATTTTTGTCTTCTTTCTTCTATGTTTAAGTAACATGGACAATTAAGAAAGGTAGGAAACAATTCATTCTATTTATAATTTGCATTGATTATCTTATGAAATTCTCTAAGATAACTGCATGCAACGTTTCATTGGATTATATTCAAGATTATAGAGGAAAAACAAAGGTACTTAACTACTGAAAATTTGTATGACTTTCTGTCATAGGTTCTTGTCCTACTCTCTTCTCCATGATTTTTTTTTTTAATTTCAGGTACTGCACAATTTCAAACATGTACTCTTGTAAGGGAGGGAGGACATGCAGTTTTACATGCCTGTGTGGTGCTGCAAATATTATCATTGAGTTCTGCATACACATGGGAAGCAGTATTACTAATTCCATGTCATAGTTATCTACTACTATAATGCTTGCTGGAATACCTTCTCTCTGTATTTCAATAGCATCAGGATTAACTTGCTGGCCCCAGTGTTAATCAGAATACTGATGCTGGTGGAGTTAAAGTTCTGGGCAAGATAACAGTTTTGTTTCTATCACCAAAAACAAGAACTTGCGTGAAGAATAGGTATAGTTTTAGTCAATCATTTTTATGCAGTTACACTTGATGTCTTTATGGTCATCTTGGAAGATAAAATTATATTATATTTTTGATCCTCTAAGAAACTTTTCTACCTCAGTAGATTATGAATACTGTTAAATGTCCTTCAGATTTAGTCTCAGCATCACTCCATGCTTAGAACTGGACCCTAAAAACCCAGACATAAGTAGATATGAGAAAAGAAAGTTTGGGTATTACCCACAGGATTATTCGTTTGAGGATGTTTGATGTCTGTCCTTCCTCTTGTATTACTCCTGTTCTCAGACCTAGAAATTCACACAAAAGACATTACTAACACTTGTTCTTAATTTCTAGGCAGCATGCTAAAAAATATGGATAAGTTTAAAATTAAAACAGAAATGATGATTGGAATATCTAAGTTATAAGATGATGGAAGTATTTATTTTCTTTTTAAAACTAATTCTATACTGCTAGATATAATTCATCCCCCAGTCTAGCTCTTGAAAACATACAGAAACTGGGTCAGTAATTGAAGCTTAAATAATGGGACAAATATTAAGAATGTGATAAATATTAGAGCATGAAACAGTCAATAAAGTAGTGTCCATAAAACTATTGATTAGATAAGGATTTAGGGAATGGTGGAAGTATCAGAGAATGAGTAAAAGAATGCCTTCTGCAAGAATTACTTGCCAAAATAATCTTAGATCTTAATAACTTGTTCGTGATTATACAATCAATGTGAATATCAAAATATGATTTATATGATGATAACCATATCAAATATGTAGGTAAAGCACAGTGATCAATCTGCTTGCCATTCTCAAAGAGAAATAGCCCATTTTGAGCTAAGTATTACTTATGTGTGATATGAACAGTCAAAAAGCTAATCCTTCTAAGCAAGGCCTCGCCAATATACACATTTCTTGCATACTATATCTTAGTCTCTTTGGGGTTTATGTCTTGTAAGTATTGTGTATAGTTATTTTAGCTCACATAAATGTGCTTATTCATCACAAGTTAACTATTATTTTTGTTTAAAATAATGTATTGAATATTTCTTATACTTTTGTGGTAATTATCAGTAATAGGCTTCGATTATGGTATTAACAGACGTTTAGTAGTAACATTATATTACATGGTTACACCACCTATATGAATGTCTTATAATAATTCTGGCTTCGAAAAGTTACTCACCTAGAACTTATTCAGCATAACTTACAAAGCACCATCACCTTGTTATTTTTGTTATTGTGAAATTTGGAACTTGGTTAATTATGACCAAAAATATTAGGAATCAATTATAGATTAAGCAATAGAGTGAGTCTTAAAATGCCTGAGATTTCAAAAATCAGTTGGATAATATACAATACCGTCATGGTTACATGAAATTGAAAATCTAGTGAAATTACTCAAATATTGGGCATCTACAAAGCTAAAAATAAGTAATATTTGACCAATGCTTATTAATAAATTAAGTAAAGTGGCTAATTAAGCATTACCCATATAAAGCTTATTGGATATTTGTTTTCCTTAAAGTTTTTTGTGGTTCTATTTTGATACAATATGTGTATTATTATTATGGTAATATTCATAGAACATGTGTGAACAAATGAACACATGCATACATGTGTGTAACCCATCCCCAATCAAAATATACAGTAAAACTTTAGTGCATCATAAAGATCAATCATGTCTTTCCAAGCTAATCACAGCAGGACACCTCCACATCACCCCTCCTCTACAGTTTTGATTTCAACTGTACATTAGATTTGCTTGTTCCAGAATTTGTAATGGCTTTTTAAAGATGCAATTGGAAGACCATAAACTGCGTACAATTTGGTAAGGTTTGACATATCTATGCATCCATGTAACCAATATTACAGTCAAGATAATGAATATGTCAATCACCATCATCCCCAAAACTTTTCTCATGCTTCTTTGCAAACTCTTTTGTACTCCTCTCTGTCCACAGGAAACATCTTTCTGGCACTATGCATTAGTTTTCATCTCCTACAATTTTATAAAAACGGAATAACATAATATGTACTATTTTATCTAGCTAACAGAATAATGATTGAGAAATATATCCATGAAATAGCATGTATCTGTAGTTAATTCCATTTATTGCTAAATAATATTTTATTGAATATAATGCAGTTTATCTAGTGACTTATTTATGGACATCTGGGTTTTTCCAGTTTTTCACTATTACAAATAAAGCTGCCATGAACTTTTGAATACACATATTTGCACAGTCGTATGCCCTTATTTCCTGGGAGTATAATAGGTCATATTGCATGTGTATGTTTAAATTCTTAAGTCTGCTAAATTGTTTTCCAAAGTGGATGTCCAATCTATATTTCCACCAGCAAGGTGTGAGAGTTCCTGCCAAAATACTGGCTTTGGCAATACTTAGTACAGTGAGTAATTTTAATAGTACGTATTCTAATAGATGTATAATAGTATCTTACTGGGATTTTAATTTTTACTTCCTTAATGCCTAATGATGTTGAGCATTTTATGTGCTTCTTTGGTATTTATAACTGTCCTTCCTTCAACCATCTATTCAAGCCTTTTGCCCATTTATATCAGGTTATTTATGTTCTTACTGAGTTTTGAGAATTCTTTTAAGTGTTGGATTACAACTCCTTTATTATATATATGCTTTACAAAAATTTCATCCCATTCTATAAATTGTCTTTTCATTCTCTTAGCAGTGTCTTTTGATAAAAATATGTTGTCAATTTTGGTAGAGTCAAATTCATCAATTTGTTCTTTAATGGATTATATTTTTGGAGCTGTGCCTATGAAATATTTGCCCCAGCCAAAGATCAGAAGGGTTTTATCTTGTGTTTCCTTCCTAGTAGTTTTATAGTTTTGGATTTTACATTTAAATTGGTGGTCCATTTTTAGTTAATTTTCTATACGGTGAAAGGCATGATCAAAAGTTTTTGTTTTGTTTCCTTTGTTTTGTGTTGTGTTGTGTGTGTGTGTGTGTGTTTCCAACTGTTCCATCATCATATTTTGAAAGGATTATCCCCTCTTCACTGAACTGCCTTTGCACCATGGCTGAAAATCAGCTGCTTATATATGTTGAAATCTACTGTTGGTATTTCTATTCTGTTTCACTGATCTATTTGCCTGTCTTTACAAAAATGCCACACTGTCATGATTACTTTAATTTTGTAATAAGTCTTGAGATTGGGTAGTATTAATCCTCTTATTTTGCTCTTCTTTTGCAAAGTCATTTTGGCCATTCTTGGTCGATTACATGTTCATATTAATTTTACAGTCAGTGTATTAACTTCTACAAAAATCCTTTTGGAATTTTGATTAAAGATCATTTGAGAACTGACATCTAAATCATCTTATTTTCCAATCCTTTTATTTCATCTGTTTCACATTACTGCATTGGCAGGAACCCCTACTATAGTATGGAATAAAAATAATGATAGCAGTTATTCTTATCTATTTCCAGTAGTCAATGTTTACCTACTACGTATGATATTTGCTATAGTTTTTGGTAGTTATCCTTTATCTGCTTTGATAACATCTCTTTTTATCATGAATTAATGGTGAGTTTTCCAAAGCACTTTTCTGTATCTATTTAGATATGATTTTTCTCACAATATGTCAAGTCAATATGCCAGCCCTTGACCTGTTTGGCCTCAGATCCATTTCTCACACCTTGCTCTGTTCTCCAGTACTCAGGAGATGATTGCAGGCTGCAATTCCTATGTTCTCAAACATTTGGCTGCCATCATGGTTCAGGCAACAGAAGGCACCAGCAGGAGGTTAGTACAGTACAGTAGGACAGAAGCAGTTAGAGTTTATTTTTTATTTTCTCTCTCTTCATCAGGTGCTTTCAACTGCTTTCAAGGTTTACACCTTCTCCATGGCTCTCACCTCATCATACTTAGCCACCTTGGTTCCAGATCCTGTGGACCCCAACTCCTAGACTCCATTCACATTATCTCTTTTATTTGTTTCTACCAGGAAAACTTTCTGTTTTCCTGGATAATCTTTAGCAGTTACACCTGGATAATTATATTGATTAATTTTCTAATGTGACACCTTTTCATTCATAGGAAAAACTCATCTGAGTCACTAGCAGTAAAAGGTGTTCAAGTCTTTTATATTATATGTAACCAAAACAAAACACCCCTGGAAGACTGAAACCTTCTCTAAATAATTCTATGTTTCTCTTCTTCACATCCTTCCCCAAAATAATTTTTGCACTCACTAGTATTTGTACACACATATTCAAAAATTCTAAGAGCATAAGGAATACAGAGATATATTCAGCTTGTAAAATGGTCAAGCACTGCACATAAAACTCTATAGCATTACCTGTGGGAAACAAATCAGGTGGTACAAAAGGGATATTTACAATCTTAAATAAATTAATTAGAAAAAAACAAATATTTTAAACATGCAAAACTTCAAGAAACTAGAGAAATAGAACCATATTTAATCCAAAGAAATAAAACTTAGGAAATAACAAAGATCAATGCAGAAATGATGAATTAAGACAGTGGAGCCAACTAAATAAAAGCCCATTCTTTTAAAAGATTTATATGAGACAATTTTATAAGCATCATCAATTACAAAAGAAAACTAAGTGATAGTAGTTTTAAAACATTGTACAAAATATAGGTGCAGAAGGAACTGGAATACTGTAAGAGATCACTGTAAATAACATTACCAAATGATAGAAAAGGAATAATTTATACATAAAAAATGTATTTCATCTAATGAAATCAGAAGGAATGGTAGAATTGGAAACATTAACATTGTGCAAACCCTAATTAATTAATTGATAAATATACTATTCTTCAAAGACTGCCAACAGCAACCAAAGGGGGACAAATATTAGGTCTCCCTCATATGAAAGTTACTTCTTCGTAATGAAAGTTCATGTCACCTGTTAAGTGATCTTTTCAAATAAAACAAGAGAGAGAATAAAAATTAAATTTTAATATGATAAAAACCTCTACCGATGTAAAGAAATACAGAGGAAAAAGATATAAATGTTGCAAAAAGCAAAAGCTAGACCATGTGAAACTGAACAGAGCATAAGATCTATTTTTTTGTAAAAACAAAGATTGCAGGGATAGAGAAGTAATGTATGTGTGTTGGGGGAAGAATGTATAAATTAATGGTCATAAAATCCAATGATAATAATTGGATTTATTTGGACCCAGGTTCAAGAAAAAACGCACTTAGATGATGTCAGTGGGTAAATGTGAGAATAACTGGACAGTTAATTACATTAAGGAGTTAATTTTTTTAAGGTGGGATAGTGTTATTTATTGGTTGATGCTTCGGTCATTAAAAACACATGCTGAAATATTTAAAGATGGAATGATGTGATGTCTAGGATTGTTTCACATTACTCCAGTGGCAAGCATGGTGTTATGTGTGAGTATAGATGAAACCAGATTGGCCATGTGTTGGTGATTCTGAGTTCCAGGTATATTCTCTCTACTGGTTGAATATATTTGAGAATTTCTACAATAAAAAGAATATATATAACCACTAAATTTGAAACCCCAAATGAAAACAGACTATTATTTAGGAAAATATGAATGGCCCAATTAATCCAAATAGAAATAAAAATCTGTAATTGAGAAACACAAAGTAAAACTGATCAAAGCTTCAGCCACTCTCAAATGTTTTGGGACCAGGCATTTTGGGACCAGTTCTACCAAATAATCAGTGTAAAACTGACCATCTTATGTAAACACAAAAAATCCCACCATCTTATGATGCTCAACTCATTTTCCCAGGCTAGCTTCCTTTGATAAAAATAAAAATGAAGAAAGAAAGAAAGAAACAGCTGAGGATATCCTGGAATGGGGAACAATTTAGCCAAGTTCATCCATACAGAGGCAAAGATCCTAAATAAACATAGTAGGTCCAATATGGCAGTGAATTCAATGGGAAAAAAGTCTGCACCCATGAAATGTAAAGATAATATAACATTAGAAAAAAAGCTGCTTAAAATATTTCCTTACTAAAAGATTAGATTTTTAAATTTTAATTCTTAGTTTTTAATTTATTTTAGAGATGGGTCTTGCTGTCACCCAGACTGGAGTGCAGTGGCACGATCATGGCTCATTGTAACCTCTACCTCCTTGGACTCAAGGGATCCTTTGGTCTCAGCCTCTGGAGTGGCTGGGACTACAGGCGCGTGCCACCGCGCCCGTCTAATTTTTTGTTGTTTGTTTGTTTTTATTTTTTATAGCAACCGACTCCCAGTATGTTGCCCAGGCTGGTGTCAGTCTCTTGGGTTCCAGCAATCCTCATGTGTCAGCCTCCCGAGTAGTTGTGCCTGGCTATTAGATTTTTCTAAATGGGCATTTTATCATGTACAGAGGCACAAAAAAAAAGCTTTTGAAAAAAAATTCAACACAAATGCCTGATAACGTTCCACAACCTAACATCAGAAGAGAATTTTCATTTCCTAAAACCTATGGCAAACAATCTTAAATGTGAAATGCTAAATGTTGGATGCATTCTCATTAAGGCAAGGAACCAGACATAAATGTATGCCGAATACATGGCCAGAGGATAAGACTATAAAAACAAATGTAAGTTAGAAATATTTAATAGATATAGAAATTATGTGGTAAAAATGTGATCATCATTTTAGAAAATCCGAAGGAAAAGACCACACCCTATCCAAATGAATAAATGACTTCTGAAAGTTGATGTATAAATCCCTGTAGTAAAATCAAAAGCCTTGTCGCACAAAGCAGTAGTATTTTAGAACATGCATATAATAATACATTTGGTGCAACAAATGAGATCATAATTATAATGAATTTCACTGCACAGTACAATGCAAAGTTAGATAAAGTCAAGAGACCTGGGTCTCACAAAATTATGTATTATCTGTGACTTCTCTATAGAAAGTAGATCTTTTAGAACAGAAAGTTCCCAAAGTCTACATTTGGCCAGTGAAGAGACCCCCATGGTCATAAGGCACTTACTCCTCAGAATCTGTCTTGGGCACCCTACCTTTGTGCTGCAGCCTCTCTTCTCCCATCAAGCCTGGAAGAGAAACCCATTATCTGTAAGGGTTTATCCTGCGAAACTATCCAGAGCTTACTATCCAGAGTTCTGTGAAACTCCCTTTACGCCATAGCAGACGGGTTCCCCCAGCGACTGGCCTCTGCTCTCAGGCCTGGTAGATCCCAGGTAGGGGTGGCTGGAACTTCTGCTTTTAACCTCTCAAGGAGGTGAGGGTGTCTGACCAGGGTATCTGCCTCGGGCCTGCAGGAGAAGGAGTCCTATGCTCTGCCACGTGTTAATGAAGTGACCCCGTGTAGGCTGCGGGGAAACTGACTTCCCAGAAAGGTGGCGGCCTTACAGAATCCTGCCCTTCCTGTAAGCTCTGGGAGGTCCCTAGTGTGGCTGTAAGGCCCAGTGACCCCTCGCTTCACATTCTAGTTGTGGTCATGGGAAAGGGTACAAAGAGTTTTGGTCTAAGGCTAGCCCATTCAGGTGAGCAGCAGGAAGAGTCTTCGGGAGTAACCAGGAGTTTAGTTCAGAACCCTGAGCAAAGACTGAGGGGACTTTCTTCCCCAGAACAAAGGAGACCCAACAGAACACCACTACTATGAGCCTTGGTACCCTTTCCGCAGGACTCTCAGGCTAAGGTATCCCTCAATTTATCCTTAGTGGTCACAGGGGGATGAGGACATAGATTTGACAGGGCAGTCAGTGGCAGGTCATTAGAGGGAGGTGACTCAGGCCCTTATGGAAGTCAAAGTGAGGACTGACGGGGGTAGACACTGCCTCTGTGGTCAGCTTTGGGAAGCCCTGAGCAGATTTGTCATTCTGAGTGCACCCCATTCCTTCCCTCCAGCTGCATACTCTGGGATATCTGGTGGAAGTGGGCCTGTCTCTGATTGGTATAGGCCTCAAGTCCCCAAAGGGGAAGGTATGAGGCTGTCAAGGTGAGTCATTAAGAGGAACCTGAATTTCCAGAAGAATAGAGGATTCATAGAACCCTAAGAGTGCTGTCACTCCTGATAGGGGTACCTGGGGAAGATAAATCTGAGGCCTCCCTAATATCTTCATCAGGAGTCTCAGGGATGTGAAGGCCTTTCTCAGAGGAGAAAGGCTTTAGGTAAGCAAAAGGACGGCAATCGGACCCTCCAAGAAGCAAAAGTAAAGACTTAGTGAGGAGTGAAAACTAATTACCTCAAGATAGAGTGAGTCTCCCCAACCCCTGCATTGCTGCCATTCCACAATGTCCCCCTGAAAATGTGGTCACATGAGATTCCCCTTCACATCCTTGTCTGGGGAGTCAGGGATATGAGTGCTTTGGAAGAGGGAGTCAGCATCAAAACAGTTAAGCAGTGAAATAACAGGTCCTGCCAGAAGTTAAGGTGATGAGCCTGAATGTGAATTGAAAGAAACATCTTCTACCCTGGAAAAAAGGAAACTCCATAGAGTCTGGACCTGCCAATCACTGATACAGTGAGATGCTGGTAAGACTGGCAGGCTCTAGCCAAAGGTACAGTCTAGTTACTTCCACTGATTCCTCAGGGGAAAGGCCCATCAGAGAAGAGTAGCCTCATGGGTTCCTTGAACAGTACTCTCAAGGAAACCTGCAGAGGCAGTTTCCATAAAGTCAAGATGGTATCTCCCTGCTGGAGGATCACACTATCTCACCCTTTTTCCTCCAGGTTACTTCATCTCCTGCCATCTGTCTCACACTACTACTTGTCTGTAAGCAGAGTCATCATGCCTCGGGGTCAGAAAAGTAAGCTCCGTTCCCGTGAGAAACGCCACCAAGCTCGAGAAGACCCCAAGGATGTGGAAGGTGCTCAAGTCACTGTAGCAGAGGAAGAAGAGTCCCTCACTTCATCTCCTCATTTCAAAGACAGTCCTGAGAGGTCATCTGCTGTTGAAACACCCAGAAATGAGCAAGAGCCTGAGGGAGCTGTAGCCACCACCACTGCTGCAGCTGCTTCATGCACAGCATCTGATGAAGGCATCGGCAGCCAGGTTGAGGAAAGGGCAAACACCTCGCAGGCTGAGGATACCACTGAGCGGTGGCTCGGAGGCCCTCTAGATAAGAAGGTTGCTATGTTGGTGCATTATCTGCTATACAAGTATCAAATAAAAGAGCCTGTTACAAAGGCAGATATGCTGAAAAATGCAGTCCAGATGCAGAAGAGCCACTTCCCTGAAATCCTGAGGAGAGCTTCTGATCATCTGGAGTTGGTCTTTGGCCTTGATGTGAAAGAAGTGGATCCCAACAAGAGCCTCTATGTCCTTGTCAACAAATTAGAATTAGGCCATGATGCAAGAGTGAGTCTTAACAGAAGTTTGCCCAAGACTGGCCTGCTGATGACCGTCCTGGCTGTGATCTTCAGCCAGGGGAATTCTGCCCCTGAGGAGGAAATCTGGAAGGTGCTAAATATGATGGGGGTATATGACGGGGCAAAGCACTTCATCTATGGAGAGCCCAGGAATCTCCTCACCAAATATTTAGTGGAAGAGCAGTACCTTGAGTACCGGGAAGTGCCCAACAGCAATCCTCCAAGCTATGAATTCCTGTGGGGTCCACGAGCCTATGCTGAAACCAGCAAGATGAAAGTCCTAAAGTTTTTGGCCAAGATCCATGATACGGTCCCCAGTGCCTTCCCATCCCATTATGAAGAGGCTTTGAAAGATGAGGAAGAGAGATCCCAAGCCAGAATTGCAGCCAGGGCCCGTACTGCCGCCAGGGCCAGTGCACGTTCCAAGGCCACGTCCAGCAACCTTGCCTGCCCCAAGTGAAGGCTGAGGAAGATGCTTTACAGTGTTTTTGAAGACGACAGTCAGTGTTTCACTAGTGGAGGGTTGGCTGTGTCTCATTATAACACACTATATAATGTGTGTTCTGGATAACTTAGATATTTGTTTAAATGTTGTTCCTTTTAATAGAAGGTTAAAGTAGCTTAAGAATCCAAGATTATTAGTCATATAAGTCATACATTTATTGATATTCATGAAGTTTTAGAATAAAGTTTTACTATTTTATAGAAAAAAAAAGGAAAATTTCCATCTTTTTTAGTGATCTCCAAGATAACATAGTAGTGGATTAGTCATTTCTTTGGAAATATTTTTTTAAAAAGCAGCAAAATAGTTGGAATGAAGAAATAGACAGGAAAATATAAAAGACGATACATTCTTGCTATCCTTTATGTTTAGTCTGTTCTGTAAAATTAAAAAATAGATATTTGGATATGATTCGTTTATTCAGTAATGTAGGATAAGGTACGTCATAATAAAACTGACTTCTTGCACACTGGCTCACTTATTTCCCAGACATTATTTGGGCATCTGTTCTTTGGAGGGAAGGCTCTGTGCTGGTACTGGGAACGTCAGGATAAACAAGACCCTAGCGCGCACATTGAATTTTAGAGTCTAAGAGCAGCCGTCATGTAAGGAAGATGGTGAGATATACACTAAGAAGTAAAGGACAAGTAAGAGAAGGTGGGAAGATCCAGATCAGAGCAGTCAAGTGAAAATGCCCTGATGCTAGTGGGTTTGGGGCCTTGGGAACCTGCAAACCCTTCCGTGTCCGCCAATTTTGTTAGTCTGGGTGGTGGGTTGGTTGAGGCTCTGGGAGTAGTGAGCAAGGGCCAGATCCTCAAAAGGTATGTCCAGTGTCAAAAGAATAATTCCTGGAATGAAGAACTGCTTTTAGCAGTTCTTTTGAAGTAATCAATAAACCAGAAATTACTCTAAGACAGGAATGGAAAGTGTCTTGCATCCTTTTCCAGTGTCATTTTTCCAGTGCAGTTGGGCACAGTGCACAAACTGTATTTTATCCACATCAGCTCCAGGGACTGTCTGAAAAACAAGGGTGATAGTAACCGAAATGAATGTACTCAAAAGCCATTGTCCTGGCATTATTTGCTCTGGCCTGGGAGAAACAGGGCCCACTAAGCCCATTAAATTAAAAAGAGGTTTTTTTGTTTTGTTTTAAGTTCCGGGATACATGTGCAGAACATGCAGGTTTGTTAATAGGTATACATGTGCCATGGTGGTTTGCTGCACCTATGGACCCTTTGTCTAGGTTCCCTCCCCCTGCCCCCCCAACAACCCCAGCAGTCCCCAGTGTGTGTTCTTCCTAAAAGGGCATTTTTATTAGGTTATCTTTAGTGTCATTTGGCAAACTCAAGTGAGGGCTAGATTTTTGATGTGAGTGAAATAAATAGGGGTGATTTGGATGGAAGGGTATTTGAAGGAATGGAAGGAATTAGTGTTTGACATGAATGATAGGAGTCTTAAATTAAATCCAACTGGGGAAGACTACCCCACATCCACAATAAATAAGAAATCCTCAAATTTCCGAAGTAACTGATTTTTTACTTTCTAAGTGGCGTTTTTCATTAATTTGCATGCTGTATCATAGAGTGCTGCATATTTTCAGACAGCTCTTCCTTTAAAACAATCACAGAGATTTTGATAGGGTCTGGGTACAAACTAAAAATAGTAATAAATGCTAGTTATTAAATATGCAATAAATTCTAGGCACTGTGCCAGGAGTTTTCATACATTACATACAACCCAGAAATCCTACAAGGCAAGGCTTATCCAGCTCACTTCACAAAAAGATAGAGCCTCGTAGACCTTTGCAATTTTCCTGACTTCACATGGCTCATAAGTATAAAAATTAGAACCATAGTCTGAATTTGTTTAGAACCCACACTGTTCCACTCCTTCCTGCATAAAGCAGATGTTCTGTCTCTTAATTCATTTCTCTTCTCACTACTACACCATGTCTCTGGGCAATGAAAAGAAGGAACCTGGGGCCAATGTACTAAATCCAGACGTAATAAATAACAGAGAAAATGAGAATTGAACACCATTTGGGGAACGCCTGTGGGCCTCATTTCATAGGGTCTATCCACCTCTAACTCCAGGGTTCTTTGGGAGCTGATTATGCCCAGGTGCTGGCACATGGGACCAGATCCAGCACTTCCCAAATTACACTACTCTTTCCTTGAGTCAGCCCCTATAAATCCTTATGCCCAAATCTGGATCCTGACCTGCTATCCAGCTCTCCCTGATTCCTTCCATGAAGGCTGCACCCTGCTCCCTATGGGGAAGAAATAACAAAATAACCTTCCTTCCTTTCTCCTAACTTAGAGCATTCCAACTCCCTGCAGATGTCCTCTGTCACATTGCTCATTGTGGAACTGCTCTGATAACAACAGCCCCTTCCATGTAATTGTTTACTTTGGCAGTGAACATTATATGCCTGCTCATCTGCTCTGGGTAATTCCACCATACTCAAGAGTTTTTCCAAGTCTGCCTGTGAGTCAAGTCAGACTTAGAACAGAATCTAACCTTGAAAGATAACTCCGAAGTTAGAGAGGAGGTTTAGAAAGTATACGAAGTTAGAAAGAGAGGATAATGTAATCTGGTGACTAATTTGAGACTAGCACTGAATCCATACACTGTCGAGTGAGTTTAACTGAACAGTAAAAATATCAAAGCCTCCCTCTGACGTGGTGGATAAGAAAGGACCAAGGAAATGACTGTGTATCAACCATGACCAGAAACTGGATTCCTACAAATAAATCCTGGTGTACTAGGAGCATGTAGTAGATTTCTATGCTGACATAACAAATGCCATACAGTAAGACACTTAACACATTTATTATATCACCCTTCTGTAGGTGAGAATATGGGTTAGTTCTCCTGTTTTCTTTGTTCAGGGTTACCCAGGCTCAAATCGACCTGTCAAAGCATGGATTCTTATTGGGACACACTGTGAAGAATCCCATTTCAGGCTTACTCAGGTCTTTCTATGAGGAACCCAGTTCTTTGCGGTTGTAAGAAGAGTAAGGAGTACATTTCCTTTCTGGCTATCAGTTGGAGCTGCTATATTTTCTCCAGGCCTGTCTCCAGTCTTTATATATGGGCCCCTACTTTTGAGTCAGACACGGCACACTGAACCTGTCTCATGCTTGGAATTTCTCTAACTTCTCTCTCTGCTGCATATCTCTTCTGCCTCCACATGGAGAAACTTCTCTGCTTGTAAGGGCTCATGTAATTAGATTGGGCCCATGTAGGCAATCAAGTGTAATCTCCCTATTTTTAGGTTGGTTTCATAATTTTAATAATATTTGCAAAGTGCCTTTGGCCATGTAACATAACATATTCATGGGTTTTAGGAATGAGGGTATGGGAATCTTTGTGGAGCAATTATTCAGTCTACCACAGAGGTAGAATATGTCTCCCTGGCAAACATGCCAGCTTTGTTAAGAAAAGAAAAAACATAATTCACCATTGTTCTCCTGATTCTTGTCTATATCTGCCCCAAGGGAAAATCCTGGTTTTCCATTGTGCCTAGGGGCACCTATACACGTGCTCAGCTGTACATGTTCATCAGGTGGTGGGTAGCAGAGACTCACAAGTTATTTTTTTAACAGTGCATCGAAAGAAAGAAGAAATTTTTCAGTGTCTTGAGATTATAGAGGTCATTGAAAAGGTCAGTGCAGAAAGGTGTTATTGAGTGCAGTGGAGTGAACCCTTCTTGCTGAGATTTACAGGATCATTTTGAAAATTAGTGTGAACCCAGGTTTGAAATTACCTGTCACATATAGACACTAGGAACTTTTGTTGATTAGCAAAGACATTTTATATTCTCGGAAACTCCTCCAAGACTTAAGAGGGCTGTTGTCACAACAAATGTATAATAGTAGCTTTTATTGTGCATTTACTATTGGAATAGTTAATTGGACAGACTGCAAGTGTTCATACACTTTGTGTCTAGCTTTCCATCCTTGGTTCATATGGAGACTACATTGCCAGTCCACTTATAGTTAGGAAAGGTCATGTGACTACCCTTGACACTGAAATATGAACAGTAGCATGTTTTCTTCCTTTCAGATTAAAGTGTTTGAGAGCCAGTCTGCCACCTCCATGTTTTCTGTTCCATGCTAAGATATGGAACCACATTATAGAAGCAGCATGGATCCCTGGGACACCTAACAGAAAAAAAAAAACCCTATTAATTTATGTCAAATTTTATTTGCATAAACTTTTAGTGTGTTAAGCCATTCAGATTTCAGACTTTTCCCCTTACATCTCTTACATACTTTATCGTGTAATGCACAGCTACTAATTCCATTGTTATTCTTATTTAAATATTTTAATTACAAAGAAAATAGTGCACAAATTCTTGTTGCCAAAAATTCTAACTACATGAATAAATCAAAATTTCACTTCCTTACTATGTCCCTCCAAAATCCAATCCCTCCTCAAATGTAACCACATATTTTAAATCCTGTAGGTAGTATTTTTAAATGTATTCTAGGCTTTTTCTTATATATATGTGCTACAAAAATACACTGTGAGGGTTTTTTGTTTGTTTCTTTTGTTTGCTCCTTTTTCTTTTTAATTTTTGTTTATCAATACTATTATTTTTAGAGATGGTGTCTCTGTTGCCAAGGCTGGAGTGCAGTGGTGTGATCATAGCTCACTACAGCCTACAACTCCTGAGCTCAAGCAATCCTCCTGCCTCAGCCTTCAAGTAGCTAGGGGTACAGGTGGAAGCCACTGTGCTTGGCCACTGTGGGTTTTAAATATACATTGATAACTGTTTACATATTGCTCCACAATATGCACCTAAGGACACGTGCCTTAGAATTTTTATATTTCAGTAATGCATTTCTCTTTACTTTGAGAAGAAAGGATTTACTCAGAATGGCAAGGTTCCAGGAAATGTGCCTTAACAGGAAAACCTCAATTCTTGAAGGACATCAGCAAAACTGAGCACTAGAACAATATGAAGAATACATGAGAGAGATCACAAACTAAACAAAGTCCAGAGAACTCAGGGCAGGGGGTAGTCAGGGATCTGTACCCAGAGTTCAGCATGGAGTAGCAATGGGACTAGAAGGAGTAAAGGTAAGAAAACTGGTGGTGTTTTGGACAGCTTTTATGAATAGGCTTGGCAATCTCTGAATCATCATTACCAGCATAAATTTGTAGGCTGACCTGAAATATGAACAGTAGCATGTTTTTTTTAGTAGGCATACTCTACTAGAGTCTTCCCTTCCCACTTTTCAGGCACAGTATGGCTTGCTCCCCTGCATCACCCGGTTATGATATTAACTGATTCTGGGAGAGCTACATCTCTTCACTTCCATGGTGGTTCAGTGCACCCTTTCCAGTGAAGCAGAGTTGAGAGCTATCTTGATGCCTGATAAGGAAGAGTATATATTCCCCTTGGGTATGTGACCCTCCCACCACTGAGGTTGAAGCTGTACAAGTTGATGTGATGGGTGATTAATGGTAGTTAAAACAGGGCAAGTAATACCAATGAGTAGTGCCACAGTGTAGATTTAAGGAGGGGGACATTTGAGGACAGATTTCCTGAGACTAACTATCTCACTGACTGTAACTAAAAGGTTGAGTGTGGATATGTCTTTCAAAAAGAATCCAGATGTTATCCCCAGCTCAGAATACTTCCCACCATCACTGACTTCTTTGAAGAACAGAGGGCAGATTTTTGGTGCTGTGTCTGATTGCCTTTGATGCCACCAAACACTTTAGCAGGGTGCTGGTTTTCAAGGCAAGTAGGGCAGATGGAGAACCATTGTACATGCTACAGTTCCTTATTGAATTGAATGCAGGTAACAAGTATAGATGTAGCCCAAATCTCTATCTTCATTACTGTTACAATCCTGACCTGATTTAACTCAAAATTTTTATAAAGAAGGATTCTTCACTAGCCATCTGCAAAGTTATCAAATGATCCGTAGTAAAATTTACATCACTTCTCACTGTGAGGTGGGGGCATTGGACTGGGTGTCATTCTCCTGGTCCTTTTCCACAGAGGGAGGAGTCCCAGACTGAAAGGAATAAAAATGAAGACCTAGATGAAGCTTTGAGTCACCCACTCCATAACAGACTGCCCAGCACAGAGACCACCCCTGCTGTTAACATTGCTAAGCCAATGCCTTGATGTTAGGTCCAGAAGCCTCCTCACTTCACCCTCTGTAGTCTAGGGATATGGGACTGCAGGATGAAGTGGTTGGGGTTGAAGGCTTTGTTTTGAAGCTGAGTGACTCAGATCAGAAGAAGGAGTTCCAGTCCCACTTCCAGAATCAATGAAAGACCCCTATGCAAGTTCTGTCAGAATCCCCACTCCCACAAAACATGGGCCATCCCCTCACTTCTAAGAGCTGCACCCCTGCTCTCAGCATTAGATCCCATGTAGGGGTGGCTAGAATTGGCTTCCCAACTCTGACTCTAACTTCTCAGATGAATGAAGGCCTTATGCTTTGAGAAGGGTAGCCTCAAATCAGCAGAAAAGAGAGTTCCAGAGATTTCCAGGTCCTGTCAGGAGTTAAGTTAAAGATCTTAAGTGAGATCTGAGGGCACTCTTTATACCAGGAGAAGGGCCAGCAGAATCCCAGCCCTGTGTAAGTTCTGGGATGCCCTGAACAGGGATCCTCTGATGTAGTGCCCTGTGAATTCCCAGAATTCCAGGAGGTGACAGCATTGAACCACACTTTGGCATCAGACCAGTAGGGAGCGTGGTTCCATGCCTTCCAACAGTGATGGCGAAGACCCTAATATTTGAGGCAACCATCCACACCAGATCAGAAGGGCCCCACAGCATCCAGGCTCCTGCTGTCAGGCCTGAGAAGCCCATGAAGGGAGTGGCCAGATATAACATTCTGAGTTCCACCTCTGGAGTTTTAGGGAAGTTAAAAAACTGGTGCCAGAGGGAGGTGTTAAATCAGCAGAGGGAGGAGTCCCAGGCCCTGCCAGGAGGTGAGATAAAGACCCTTTATGAGGTTTAAGGGTAATAGCCACACCCTTGCTGTTAGTGGTAGCAGACCTTGGGCAAAAAAAACCTCTTATATAGTACTCTCTGAATTACTCCTTTGGAAATTCAAGAAGAAGACAACATTGGATCAAGGTTATGGCCTCAGGCCAGCAGATGGAAGAGTCCCAGGCCCCAAAAGAAGTAAAGGTGAGGAAACTGAGTGAGATCAGAGGGAACCACCCACCACAAAAGAGAGGGGTTCATAACAGAGCCTGCCCCTGCTCTCAGCCCAGGGAGGCCGCAGGTAGGAGTGGCTATTGTGACATATTCTGAATTCCATTACTGCTTTCTCAAAGAAGTGAAGAGGTTTAGGTTGTCATAGGAGCTATTTCCAAGCCTTGCCCAAAGATCTTGAGTGAAGTTTGAGGGAGACTTCCACTCCGAAAGACTGGGACCCCATGGAACCATGACAGGTCCAAGACAGGGCCTGATGAAGCACCCTCTGAATTCTGGTGAGAATTCAGGGAAGGGAGGGCATTGGACCTGAGTCTCAGCCTCTTGTCAGCAGAGGAGGAGTCCCAAGCCCTAAAAAGAGGAAAAAGAATCCTGAGTTCTAAGGGAACCACCCACTCCAGATCAAAAGGGGACAGCACAGGGTCCCACCTATGCTGTCAACCCTGAGAGACTGTGGGGTAGATATGTTAAGTTGGGGTCTCTTTCACTATCTCCTTTTGGATATGAAGGCCTTGCTCTGAGGAGATAGGTCTCAGGCCATCACAGGGTAAAGTCCCAGGCCCCAGCAGAAGCCAAGGTGAAAACCCTGAGTGCAGAATGAGAACACCAAGGATCCCAGAATATAGGAGGTGCTTCAGAGCTTTTCTACTGTAGTCATCCTGGATGTCTTCAGGCGGGTGTGGTCAGATGAATTTCTCTTTCACTGTCTCCACCAGGGTAGCAGGGAAGTGAGGGGACTGAAATGAGGGGTCAGTAGAGTAAAGGGATCCCAGAATTTGCCAGAAATCAAGAAGACAGTTCTGAATGTGAACTAGGAAGAGTCCCTACCCAAGAACAAAGGGCCTCCATAAAGCCTGGACCTGCCAGGCCTTGCTGTCACCACCCAGTAAACCCCAGGCAGATCTGGCAGGTAGCAGCCTAAAACACACCCTAGTTATTTCACAGAGTACTCGGAGCAGGCAAATCAAATAGGGGCCTGTTTTTCCTTGAGTAACGCACCAATAAAATTTGCAGAGGTGGTCGTCAATAAAGCTAAAGTTGTATCTCTCTGCTGAATGGGCATACACCAGCTCATCTTCTCGCCTCCAGGTCACAGGATCACCTGCTCTTTTGGCTGCTGCACCTGAAGACAGTCATCATGCCTCGAGGTCAGAAGAGTAAACTCCGTGCCAGGGAAAAACGCCGTCAGGCCCAAGGAGGGCTGGAAGATCTGTTAAGTGCTTTGGCCATTTTAGAAAAGGAGGAAGAACATCCCCCCTCCTCTTCTGTTTGTTTGAAGGATGTTTCCCAGCATTCACTTGATGGGACATCCAACAATCCCCATGGACTTTCGGGAGGCCCATCCGCCAGTACATCTGCTATGGCTGTTTCACATACAAGACATACCGAAGGTTTCAACAACCAAATGGAAAAAAGACCAAGATGCACACAAGATCCAGCAGTCACTGATAACTTTCCCAGAGGCCTTCTAGGTGAGAAAGTAGCTATGTTGGTGCATTACTTGCTGTTCAAGTACCAAATGAAAGAGCCCATTACAAAGGCAGATCTGCTGAGAAATGTAACCCAAATGTCCAAGAGCCAATTCCCTATAATTCTGAGCAGAGCTTCTGAGCACCTGGAGCTGATCTTTGGTCTTGACCTGAAGGAAGTGGAGCCTAATAAGCACATCTATGTTCTTGTCAACAAACTGGATCCTGGCTGTGATGTAGAGTTTAGTGATGAGCCAAGCGTGCCCAAGACTGGCCTGCTGATGACTGTCCTGGGTATTATCTTCACAAAGGGTAATTGTGCCACTGAGGAGCAAGTCTGGAAAGTGCTTAATATGATGGGATTACATGACGGAATTGAGCACATCATTTTTGGGGAGCCCAGGAAGCTCCTAACCAAAGATTTGGTGAAAGAAAATTACCTGGAGTACCAGCAAGTGCCCAATAGTGATCCTCCAAGCTATCAATTCCTATGGGGCCCAAGAGCCCATGCCGAAACCAGCAAGATGAAAGTTCTTGAGTTTTTGGCCAAAATAAATAATGCAGCTCCCAGTGACTTCTCACCCTGGTATACAGAGGCTTTGCAAGATGAAGAAGAGAGAGCCAGAGCCAGAGCTGCAGCTAAGGCTCACATTACTGCCGTGGCCCATGCACGTTCCAAGGTTAAGTCCAGCAACCCCTCCCAACTGCAGTAAAGTCTGAGGCAGATTGTTTACTTTGTGTTTGAAAAGAAATCCACATTCTGAGCTGTGGGTGGTCAGGGTGGGGCTGGAGACAACACAGTGAGTAATACGTTTGTGCTCATGTTCTATGTGGTGACTTGGAATTTTTTAAGATGTTGTTCCTTTAATAGATGGTTAAAGTATCACCAGTATCTAAGTTTATGAATGACATTGCTAAATTTTTCTGTATGTGAGATTAAGAGTAAGCGATTTATTGTTTTATAAGTCCAGTTGGGAATCTCTTCATTTATTTAAGGATTGAAACACAATAGCATGGTAGTAAATTAGGCATTTTCTAATTCAATGTGAAATAGTTTAGGAGTGTAATAAATGGGATCAAGAAATAGAGAAAAGAGTGAAGGATGGCTAATTATTGCATTCCCTTTTGACTTGTGTTCTGTTATTATGTAGAATTATAATATATATGCCAGGATAGGCTTACATTATTCAAGAATATATAATTAATGACATTTTAATAAATTAGACCTTTTACACATTGGCTCATTTATTCCTCAAACATTAATTGAGCATCTGCTCTTTGGAAGGCCTTGTGCTAGGATGTCAGGACAAGGAAGATCTACCTGTGCCCATTGGGTTTTAGAATCTAGGAGTAGATATTATATAAGGAATATGGTGAGATAACCACTAAGACCTAAAGGACAAGTTAAAGAAAGTCAGAATGTAGGAGGAGGGTTATCTAGATGAGAGCATGAAATACAAATGCCTTAAGGCAAGTGGGATTGGAGGCTTGGAAAATTGAAAGTCTTTCAGTGTAAATCAAGTGTGTGTGTGTGTGTGTGTGTATGTTTCTCACTCTTGTCACCCAGGCTGGAGTACAGTGGTGGGGTCACAACTCACTTCAGCCTCAACTTCCTGGGCTCAGGTGATTCTCCTCCCTCAGCCTGCCGAGTAGCTGAGACTACAGGTGCATGCCACCATGCCTGGTTAATTTTTATATTTTTAGTAGAGATAGGGTTTTGCCATGTTGCCCAGGGTGTTCTCCAACTCCTGGACTCAAGCAACTGCCTGCCTCAGCCTTCTGAAGTGCTGGGATTACGGGTGTGAGCCACTGTGCTTGGTTGGTCAGATTAGGCTCTGAGAGTGATGAGCACTGACTATTCTCTCTGAAGACATGTCCAGGGTTGAAAGACTAAGGTCTGGAATGGACAAGAAGTTATAGCACTTGCTTGGGCTTATGGATAAACCAGAAGGAAATCTTTATCTGGGACAGGAATGAAAGGTTTCCTGTGCTCCCCTAACTCCAATGCAGTTGAACACAGACCACAAACCATGTGTTCTACGCACAGCATCTCCAGCAAGTTTCTGAGAAATAAGAGTAATACTGTTTTAACATGGGATGCTCAGAAGCCACTTTACTAACACTCTTTGCTCTGGCCTGGGAAAGACAGAGCCTGTGTTATTTTATTTTGTGTTGCTATAATAGAATGCCAGAGACTGGGTTACTTTTAAGGAAAATAATTTTTTTCACAGTAGTGGAGGCTGGAAAGTCCAAGATTGAGGTGTTTGGTGGCACCTAGGGAGGGATGCCTTGCTGGGCCATCCCACGGCAGAAAGTGAGGCAGTGAAAAAGAGAAAGCAAAAGAAAAAGGGATCAAATATACCTTTTTGAAACAAACCCACTCTTGTGATAAAGATATTAATCCATTTATAAGGGAAGAGTTCTCATGGCCTAATTACTTCTCATACCACACAATACTGTTGGATTGGGGATTAAGTGTCTACCACTTGCCTTTTTGGGAGACACATTCATATCATGGCAGAGTCCGTTCTATTAATAGGGTATTTATACTAGGTTATCTTGAGTGTAATTTGGCGAACTCAAAGCAAGGGATAAGTGTTTTGATGGGAATGAATGAGGAAGTCCTTGACACATTTTCTAGGAGCATCTAGCTGAGCTGCATCTAGCTCGGGAAGATTCTTCCAACACATAATATAAAAAATGTATATCCTCAAAAAGATTCTTACCAAGTAAGTAACTTTCTCTTGCTAAGAAGTATTTTGATTGATTTGGTTTTCCATGTCCTAGAGGGCTACATAGTCTCTTAACATCTCCAGGATGAAAAGCAAATTAAAAATTTCCAAGAGGGAAGGTTGGTAGTGTTTGCAATCTAAAATAGAATAGTAAAACTTGTTAGTTATCAAAAACCCAGTACACACTAACACTGTGTCAGCTGCCCTACACAAATATCTTACATTCTACAAGTCAGACTTCACAAGGTATACATGAGCCAAAGAACAAAATAACTGCATCAAGCCCAAAGAACTTGAGGCTCATAGAACTTTGCAGTTTTCGAGTTCACATATTAGTGACAGGGCTGAGATGAGACCTCCTGGTCTGAATTCCTCTACGGCCCACACTGTTCCACTCCTCTCAGCCTGAAGCTGATCTTGGGTCTACTAATTCATTTATCTTCTCGCTACTCCACAATGTCTCTCAGACAAAGGAAAGAAAGACCCTGTGGTCAAAACACTAAAAGCAGGCCCTAAAAAGGAAG
Organism: Callithrix jacchus; assembly: GCF_049354715.1. Taxonomy (NCBI): domain Eukaryota; kingdom Metazoa; phylum Chordata; class Mammalia; order Primates; family Cebidae; genus Callithrix; species Callithrix jacchus. The sequence goes on from NC_133524.1 coordinate 28,664,725, forward strand.
GTGAGAATGAGAATGAGACACAATCTGTGACTGTCTGTGGGATTCACTGGCCTGGTGTACTCCCACCTTTAGCCCCAGATTCTTCTGCAGCTAAGTCTACCCTGGTCCCTTCACATGGGTTCGGTCTAGCACTTTCCTACATTATCCTGTCCTTCCCCTGATTCTTCCCCAGTGTGTCCTTCTGCCCAAACTGGAACGGACTTGCTGGCCAGCTTCACTGTGTCCTTCTCTGGAGCCTGCACTTGCTCCCAGAGGAACAGACAGCCCAGACTTGCCTACCTTTTCCTGGACATAGAAGCTTCTAACTGCCTAGAAGTCCCAACCCTCACCTTGGATTCCCATAACAGCAACAGCCTCTTCTGTGTAATTGCTCACTTCAAATAGTAAAGCTTAGATACTGCATCATCTCTAGGAGCCTCCACCACACTCAAAGTGTTTTCAAATCTGCTGGTGAGGAGAGTCTGTTTTGGCACAGAGTTGACTGATATTTTATCCTGAAGCAGAGATATAATCCTAAAGTAGAGAAGAGGTTTTAGAAAACAGGTGAGATTGGAGAGAGGTTTTAATCAGGTGACTTTTTGAATGTTGCTACTAAATCTATACACTGATGAATGAGCCTAACTAAGCGCCAAAATTCAAAGCTTCCCTCCTAGATGTTAAATGAGGAAAGACGAAGGAAATCACCATGAAGCAACCATCTGAAGAGGGTGAATTCTTATAAATTCTGTAGTCTTTCCAGAAAGTTGTAGTAGTTCTCTATGGTAGCTGTACAAAATTACCACAAACTTAGTGGTTTACAACAGCACACATTTATTATCTTTGTAGGGTTTATTGTCTACATTTCTGTATGTGTGAAGTATGGAGCTGTTCTGCTAGAGTCTGTACTCAGAGTTGCACAAGGCTCAAATCAAGCTTTCAAGTTCAGTTACATAACCTTTAATGCTCTGCAAAGTGCCTGTGGTCATATAACAAAGCGTATTCATTTTTCAGGGATAAGGGTATAAGCATCTTTGTGAAGCAATTATTCAGCCTATTATTGATGTAGAAAATGTGTCTTTGGCAGACATATCAGCTTTGATAAGAAAAAAATAAATTCACCATAATTCTCCTGACTTTTGTTTTTATTTGCCCCAAGGGAAAGTCCTACTTTTCAATGTGTGTAAAGACACAGTGTACAAGTGTTTAGGTGTGTTAATCAGGTGGTAGCAGAGACTCCCAAGTTATGATTTAGACCACGCACTAAAAGGAAGAATACCATCCTCCATATTTTCAGAGTATTGCAAAGGTCAGTAGAGAAAGGTACTATTTAGTGATGAGAGACAAAGGATCATTCTTGCTGAGATTTTCATGGCTCTTTAGAAAATTTGTGTAATCCTACATTTGAAAACAACTGTCACACAGTACCCACTAGAAAAATTTTTCAAATTGCAAGGCAATTTTGGCCTTCTCAGAAACTTCTCCAAGAATAGAAATTGTTGTCAAAACAAAGTTTTATATTTGCTTTTTATTGAGCACCTAATAGGTAATAGATTTTGGGAGAGGCTGCAAGTTTCCATCCACTTGCTTTGCTGCCCTTCCCGGGCATGTGGGGAGACTATATCCCACAGTCCATTTGTTGTTAGAAAGGGCCACTGAAATATAAACAGAAGCTATGCTTGTCATTTTCAGGCCAAGGCATTTGAGAATCAGTATGTTAGTTCTATGCTTTCTGGTCTATTCAGCAGCAAATATGGAGCTGTCATGATGAGATGTGGCACCACATGATAGAAGTAGCCTGGATCCCTGGGTCCCCTGACAGCAAAGACCCCCGTTAACTCACATCAAATTTTATATGCGTGAAAAATAAACTTTTGTTGTGCTAAGACTTTAGGATTTCAGGCTTCTTCCATTACTTCCACTAGCAGTGACTATCTGAATATTGCACAGCTATCATTTCTGTCATTAGTTTTACTTAAATATATTAATTACTCAAATATTCTTGAGGCTTAAGAAAATTCTAACACTATGGATAAATCGCAATTCTATTCCAGTGTTCGGTTTCTCCAAAATGTATTCCCTACCAGAAGTAACCACCATTAAAAACCTTGTATTTTTATTTTTATATATATTCTAGGCATTTTTCTTATGTATATGTGGTAGAAAAAATATTGTGAGCTTTTAACGTATATGTATACTAATGTACCTTTTGTTGTACCTGTTGCGTTTGTCACTAAATAAAATGGATGCAGGAACTTTCCACAAGAGCACATATACATTCCCCTCACTGTTTACTACCAAGAATTTCAAAGGACGTATGTGTCATAATTAATTTAATAGTTCTTCTACTAATGGATGCATAAGATGTTTTCCATTTATTGCTATCACTAATCAGATTGAAATAAACATTACTGAACATGAATTCTTGGGCAAATGTAGATGTTTTATTACAGGAAAGATGTAGAAAAGTACAAAATCAGTTACAGTGGAAAGAATGTGATGATTGTCAATTTTTTGAATATTACTAAACTTTCATTCCAAAAATGTTCATGGGTGTTTTATTTGATCAATTTTAAATTTGCAGAAAATGTTTAGTCAAGTTGTATTGTTTCACTGCTATTTCAATTTTAATTTCCATTTTCTAAGTAGGTTGAACAGAAAAGAAACTTAATCCCTCATCCATACAAAGTGAGACATCTGTAGTGATGTCTTGAGTACTAAGATTTCTCTGGGCATGTACTTTATAATTCTGATATGTCAAGAAAACATTTCTCTTCACTTTAAGAAGAAAGAACTTGGTCAGAATGACCAGGGTCCAGAAAAGGTGCCATGAGAGAAAAACCTCAGTTACTGAAGAGCATCAAGAAAACTGGAGACTGCACCAATTTCCAGAACCCATAAGAGAGATCACAAGCTAAACCAAGTCCAGAGAATTCAGGGTAGAGAGTGGTCAGGGATCTGTTTCCAGAGTTCAGCATTGGATAGCAATGGGACCAGAAGGAGTGAAGGTGAGGAAACTGGTGATGTCTTGAACAACTTTTATGAATAGGCTTGGCAATCTCTGAATCATTACCAGCATGAAATTGTAGGGTGGTCTGAGTAGGCAGATCTATTGGATGAAAGGCCCAGAGGCATGCTCTGTTAGACTTTCCCCTTCCCACTTCACAGGCAGGGTACAGCTCACTCCGCTGCATCACCCAGTGATGATTTTAATTGATTCTGGGAGAGCTACATCTCTTCACTGCTCTGGTGGTTCAGTGCACCCTTCCAAGTGTAGCAGGGTTGAGAGCTGTCTTGATGCCTGATAAGAAAGATTCTATCCTATAATGGAAGATTGTAATGAAAGATTCATTCCTGTAATGGAAGATTCAATCTTTCTTATCAGGCAACAAGACAGCTCTCAAACCTGCTACAAGTGGGTGGGAAGCTGTACAAGTAGGTGGGATTGGTGATTAGACAGTTAAAACCGGGCAAATAGTACCAATGAGTAGTGGCACAAAGTGTGTCACTGTAAGGAAGAAGAAACCGAAGGGGGAGTTCTCTAAGACTAACTACCTCACTGACTGTAAGTAAAGGGTTTAATATGGACATGTCTTGAAAAAGGATCCACATGTTATCCCTAGCTCAGATTGCCTCTCACTTTTCCTGCCTTCTTGTTACAACAGAAGGAATATGTCCTTTGTCTGTGTTTGGTGCCCTTTTCCCACCAGATACCAAGTGGTGTAGGGGCTGGTCTGTTATGCAAACATTTTCAGGGTGGATGGAGAAGCAGTGTAAATGGTGTTAAATGGACTGGGGATGACAAGTTTATGGTGAGACACAAAGATATTTCTTTATTCTGGTAATTACCCAAGCAGGCATGAATTGAAAACAGCAACAACAAAAAGTTTCTGTACTAGCCACTCTCAAAATGTCATCACCTGGGCTGGATATAGTGGCTCATGTCTGTAATCCCAGCACCTTTGGAGGCCGAGGCAGGTGGATCACGTGAGGTCAGGAGTTTGAGACTGGCCTGGCCAACATGGTGAAACCCCATCTCTATAAAAATACAAAAATTAGCTGGACATGGTGGTGCAATCTTGTAATCCCAGCTACTGGGGAGGCTGAGGTGGGACAATTGCTTGAACCCTGGAGGGGGAGGTTGTAGTGAGCCAAGGTCAAGCCACTGCACCCCACCCTGGGTGACAGAGCAAGACTCTGTCTCAAAACAAGAAAAGAAAAGAAAAAAGAAAAGAGTCCCTGATCAGTAGTAAATGTAATAAAATCTAAAACTGTGACACGAAAACTGTGGACCACTGTGTCAGACTCAGGCCAGCAGAAGGAGAAATCCCAGCACTAACATAAGTAAAGGCGAGGACTCTGTAGTTTCTGAGGAAACTGCCCAGTGAAAACAGACTGGCGGCACAGTGGCTGGCGTCTGCTGTCAGTTCTGGGAGGCTCTGGCATAGCTGTGAGGCTCAGGAACCTCTTCACTTCGCCTTCGGGAAACGAGGGTGATATGAGTAGGATACTGGTTTAAGGCTGGTTAACTCCGGTAACTAGAAAGCTACCCGGCCAAGAGTCACTAACAAGCCCCTATGTGAGTTCTAAGGGAATGGTGCAACCCAGAACACTATCAACGCCACAGCACTTCGCCCCAGTCCCAGCCCCAGAAACCTCCATTTTTTCACGGAAGTGTTTGCAACCCGATATCCGTTCGTTCGGTCGCAGGACGTGAAAGCATCTGAGAGTGCCGGTGTCCAGTCACCTGAAGGAAGAGTTCCAGATCCTGCCTGGAATTAAGTAAGGACCCTGAGTTAGGCGTGGGAGACCACCCACTCCAGACTAAAGGGGCTCGGAGAGAATTCCGCCCCTACGTTCATCTCTAATAGAAGCCAGACAGGAATCTTCTGATGTAGCGACCCCAGGGACTTTTAAATAGTCCCTGAGGAGACTGAGCCAGTGACGGTTTTGGACTGAGGAGACAGCAGGGGAAGGTATTGGACTGAGGACACAGCGGGGGAGGGTATTGGACTCAGGAGACAGTAGGGGAGGGTTTTGGACTCAGGAGACAGCGCGGGGGGGGGGGGTTGGACTCAGGAGACAGCGGGTAATTCTATTAAACTAGAGTATGGGCTTCAGACCAGCAGAGGGAGAGTTCCAAGGCCCTAATAGGAGTAAAAGCAAAGACCCTGAAAGAATAGGAGTAAAGGGAGCCCCTCTCCCCCACCCCGTTTTTAGAACAGAGGGGCCTCGCAAAGTCTCGCCCTTGCCATCAGCGTTAGGAGACCGCCAAATGTGGGCAGAAGGACCTGAGGCACATGGACTCTCACCTCTGGTGTTGGAGGGAAGTGTTGGGGCAAGGGCGGGTAGCATCATTTACATTAGTCAAGGGAGGAGCTTTGAGCCCTGCCTGGAATTAAGGTAAAGACCAAGGGTTAGGTGTGAGGGGACCCCCCCACCCCAGACTAGAGGGGCTCTCAGAGAGTTCTGCTGCTGCTTTCAGCTCTGTTAGAACAAAGACAGTAATAGTGGGATGTAGCAACCTGTGAGTACCTTCTAAATGCCCCCCCACCCCCAGGAGAATGAGTGGGTGAGAGTATTGGACCAGGGTATTGGCTTCAGAGTAGCAGAGGGAGAGTTCCCAGGCTCTAATAGGAGTGAAGGTGAAGACCCTTAGTGAGGTCTGAGCAGACCCCCGAACCCCCAAGCACAGAGGGGCCTTACAGAGCCCTCACCATAGTCTCAGCCCTGAGAAGCTAAGGTGAATGAAGGTGGATTGATGCAAAGAACCCTGACTTCTGCCTCTAGTGTCTCAGGGAAGTTAATGCCTTGGAATGGGTGCAGAGTGATATCAAGTCAGTAGCAGGTTGATTCCCAGACTGTGCTAGGGGTTAAAGTGAGAATATTGAGTGAGGTCTCAGGAACCACCAACCCCTAACAAAGGGAGCTTCATAAAGCCCCACCTCTGCTGTCAGCCCAGGGAGGCTTTGGGCAAGGCATACCCACATTGTCCTTGCTGGGGGCTCTGTCGGGGGGTGGTCAGGGAGATGAGGTCTTTAGTCTGAGAAGGGCAGCTTTGTGGCACTAGAGGGAGGAGGCCAATAGTTTTCTGGCAGTTTGTGGTGTGGACACTGAGTAAGGGCTGAGAGGATTGAGAGGATTACCCACCCCGGAGCAGTAGGTGGTCAGAGATCCCTACCCAGACCTTGAAACCTGAGTGAACCTGGAGCAGATATATTAGGCTGTAATCTGCCAAATATTCTCCTTAGGGTTTTCAAAGATGTGAAGGCTTTGCCCAGAGGAGATCGTTCTAAGGTCAGCAGAGGGAGGAATTCCAGGCCTTAGGAAAAGTAAAGGTGAGATCACTAAGTGAGAACTGAGAACACTGATTACCCCAGGATAGAGAGTCCCAGAGAGCTTGGCCTATGCTTTCACTCTCTCTGTGTCTCCAGGCAGATGTGGTCAGATGAGGTTTCCCTGAATTCACCTTCTGGGATCACAGAGAGATGAGGGCTTTGAAGTGAGGGGTCAGCATCAAAGTAGTAGATCAGAGGGATCCCGAGTCATTACAGAAGTGAGGTGATAATCCTTAATGTAAACTGAAAGACCTCCTGCCCCAGAACAGAGTCACTTCTCTAAATCCCAGTAAGTCCTAGGCATATCTGGCAAGTAGTGACAACTTAAGTCATACCTTAGTTAATTCTACAGGGTTCTTAGGGAACAGGCAGATCAGGGAATAGGGCCATTGTGGGATTCCTAGAGCAGTGACTTCAAGGAAAACTGCCAAGGTGGCCTTCAATAAAGTTACGGAGGTGTCTCCCAGTTGAAGTGACCCAACCATCCTATCCTCTTTCCTCTAGGTCACAGAGGTCACCTGTCTTACTGTCTACTGCCGTGTCTAAAGCCATCATGCCTCGGGGTCAAAAGAGTAAGCTTCGTGCCCGTGAGAAACGCCATCAGGCTCAAGAAGAGCTAGAGTCTCTGATGGGTGCTCAAGCCACTACAAGAATGGGAAGAGAATTTCGCTTGTCTTCCTCTGCTCATTTCAGTAGTACCACCCAGAGCTCAACTGCTGCCGAGACAACCAGCAATACTCACTGGCCTCAGAGAGCCACATGCACCACCACTACTGCTGCAGCTGTTTCAAATGTAAGAGCTAATGAAAGCACCAACAACCAGATGGAAGAAAGGCCAAGATCCTCACAGGCCCCGGCTGCCACTGAGCACATGACCAGAAGCCCTCTAGATGAGACGGTGTTCATGTTGGTGCATTACCTTCTCTACAAGTATCAAAAGAAAGAGATCATTATAAAGGCAGATATGCTGAGAGATGTAGTCCACATTCCCAGGAGATACTTCAGAGAGATCATGAAGAAAGTTTCAGATCACCTGGAGATGGTCTTTGGACTTGACCTGAAGGAAGTAGATCCAGATAGGCGCATCTATTTCCTCATCAACAAACTGGTACCAACATGGGATACAAAACTGAGTGATGACAGACATGTGCCCAGGTCTGGCCTGCTGCTGACTATCCTGAGTGTGATCCTCTCAAAGGGTAATTGTGCCACTGAGGAGCAAATCTGGCAAGTGTTGAATGTGATGGGGTTATATGAGGGGAGGAGGCACTTCATTTTTGGGGAGCCCAAGAAGATCCTCACCCAAGATTTTGTGAGAGAAAATTACCTGCAGTACCAGCAGGTGCCCAACAGTGATCCTCCATGCTATCAGTTTCTATGGGGTCCACGAGCTCATGCAGAAACCACTAAGATGAATGTCTTGGATTTTTTAGCCAAGATCTATGATAGTGTCCCCAGTGCCTTCCCAGCCTGGTATGAAGAAGCTTTGAGAGATGAGGAAGAAAGAGCTCAAGCCAAAGCTGCAGCAAGGGCTCGCATTAGGGCCATGGCCAATGCACATTCCAAGGCCATGTGTAGCAGATCCTCCCACCCCCAGTAGAATTCAAGGCATTCTTTGCCTTGTGGCTGAAAGGAAAAGTCTACATTCCAGTCTGTGGAAGGTTAGGGTGGGGTTGGAGGCAACACAGCGTATAACATGTTTGTTTTCTTGTTCTATAATACGTTTCTGGATAGTTTTTCAAAATATCGTTTGTTTATCAGAAGTTTGAGTAACTTTAGAAGATAAGTTTCTGAATTACATTACTTAAACATTGCTGTGAATGTAAGAGTAAGAGTTTTATTATTTTGGGGAACAAATTAGGAACATTCCATTTTAGTTATTTGAAACAAGATCATATGGCAGTAGATTTAGTATTTTCTTGGAAATTCTAGAGAATGCAGCATTGTAAGAGTTGGGATCAAAAGTGGAGAAAAAATGAAAGATTGTAAATGGCTGATTTCACTTATCACTTTTAGTCTTTTTTTGTAAAATCAATGTATATATACATACCTGGATATGTTTTGTTTATTCAAGAGTGTAGGAGAAATAAAATTATAATAAATTAGACCTCCATCTCAGGGTTTTTTTTCCCCCAAACAATAATTGAGCATCTACTCTGGATAGCTTGTATTAGTACTTGCAATGCTAAGACAAACAAGAATCATCCCTACCCATAGACATGAAAAGCCTTGGAGTAGCTAACATGAAAAGAATATGGTGCATGGCTTAGTTCAGATTGCTATCACAGATTATTAAATTGGGTGGCTTAAAGATCAAACATTTATTACTCATAGTTCTGGAAGTTGGAAGTCTGAGATTGAGTTTTCAGGTGAGGTTCTCAGTGGAGGCTCTCTCAATGCTTAACAATCTCCTCCTTGTATCCTCACATGGTAGAGAAAGCTCTGGTCTCTTTTTCCCCTTGCAAGAGCACTAATTCTATTGATGAAGGCTTCACCCTCATAACCTAATTACCCCCCAAGGCCCCACCTCCAAATGTCATCACATTGGGGATTTAGGGTTCAACATGAATTTTGGGGGGACACAATCATTCCATCCATAGCAGTGAGACAATCCTAACCAAAAGGACAAATCAAGAGAAGGTGTGAGGACTTTGGGGTTTCAGAAGAGCAGCAAAATGTAAATGCCCTGTGGCAAAGGGTTGGGGTTGGGAAACTGCAAGTCCTTCAATGTGACATAATTTTAGATTAAGCTGAGTTGTGGGTCAGATAAGCTTCTGGGAGAGGTGGGCAGAGGCCAACACCTCAGAAGGTGTGTCTCAGACTTGAGAAGGCTGGAATGGAAAATTGCTTTAGGTCACGAATAAACCATAGAGAAATCTCCACCTAGTGCACAAATGGAAGACGTTCTGTACTCTTATCTCAGTGTGGGTGAACACAATGCACAAAAAGATGATTTAACAAACTGCACAAAAATGTGATTTAACACCTATCACCACAGGGAGTGTCTGACAAATAATGGTGATACATAAGATGGAATGCTCAGAAGCCAGGGTGCTGGCAATCTTTGCAGTGATTTGGGAGAGGCACAGCCCATCCATTAAATGGGCATTTCAACTAGGCGATCTTGTATATAATTCGACAAACTATAGACTAAAACTAGATGTTTATGGGGTGAAATAAATGCAAATACGTGTGGTTTGGAGCAAAGGGCAGATGGAAGGGAGGGACTGAGGTAGACATTGACACAATTTCTAGGAGCTCTGAGTTGCATCAAACTGGATAAGACTCCCCCACATCAACAATAAATAACATACCCTCAAAAAAGTTGTGCATGTAACTTAGTTTAACCTGCTAAGCAATATTTTGACTGATTTGTTGTGTGCTAGCGGGCTGAAAATTATCTGACATTTCCTGGGTAAAACAAAACAAATGAAAAGACGGGAAAGTGGTAGGATTTGGGGTCAACATACTGTAATAAACATATAGTAATAACTGTAATTTATTAAAACCCAATACAAGGTAGTGTGCCAGGTGCCTTGCATAAATTAGATACATTCCAACATTTCTACTTTACAAGGAATACATGAGCCAGGGATCAAGAGGACTGTTTATCAAACCAACTTCACAGATGAAGAATTTGAGGCTCGTAGAAATCTGCAGTTTTCCTGAGTTTCCCTAGATTATAAGTGATAATAGATAATACTGGGACTAGACTACTAGTCTGAATTCCTCTAGAGTCCACATTGCTCCCACTCCTCCTTGACTAAGCTGCCTTGTGGCTCTTAATTAGTTTCTCTTCTCATTACTGCACCATGTCTCCAGGAAATGAAAAGAAGGAACCTGGGGCCAATGTACTAAATCCAGATGGAACCTCATTTCATAGGGTCCATCATCCCTAGCTCCAAGGTTACTTAGGAGCTGATTTTGCCCAGGTGCTGGCACTTGGGACCAGATCCAGCACTCCCCAAATTATACTGCTCTTTCCTTGAGTCATCCCCTGTGAGTTCTTGTGCCCAAATCTGGATCCTGATCTGCTGTCCAGCTCTTCCCTGCTTCCTTCCAGGAAGGCTGCACCCTGCTCCCTTCCATGAAGGCTGCACCCTGCTCCCTATGGAAAAGGAAGCCCAGAATAACTTTCGTTCCTTTCTCCTGAAGTTGAGCATTCCAACTCCCTGCAGATGTCCTCTGTTTGCCACATCACTCATCTTGCAACTTCTCTGATAACAACAGCCCCTTCCATGTAATTGTTTATTTAGGCAGTGAACTTTATGTACCTTCTTATCTGTTCTGGGTGTTTCCACTGCAATAAAATATTTTTCCAAGTCTGCTGTGAGTTGAGTCAAATTTAAAATAGAATCTACTACTTCTTGGCATGTAACTCTGAAGCTAAAGATGTTAGACAGAAAATCAGATGAGAAAGAAAGGAGAATTTAATCTGGTGATCTATTTGAGACTAGTCATTGATGAATGAGCTTAACTAAGTGGCCAAAAACCAAAACCTCCCATATAAGTGGTAAATGAGGTAGGATCAAGGAAGTCATGTGTTGCAACCATCTACAAAGATTGGACTCTAACCATCACTGTAGTCCTTCCAGGAAATTGTGGTAGATTTCTACTGATGCAGCAACAAATTACTGCAAATTAACATTTTACAACAACACGCATTTATTATGTCACATCTCTGAGTGAGAAATCCAGGTTGGCTCTGCTGATCTCTCTCCTCTGGATTTCACAAGGTCCATACCAAACTCTCAGAGCCTGTACAAGGTTCTTAATGCAAGGTTCTGGGATGAATTCCCTTTATAACTCATTCAGGTTTTTGGCAGATTTCAATTCTTTGCACTTGTAAGACAAGGGCCCTATTTTCTGATTGCATTCGTCTGTGGCAACCATAATTTCTTGAGACCTTTCTCTAGTCTTTGCATTTATCTTGTGTCAGCAACTGCAGGTTGAATCCTTATTATACTTGCCATCTTTCTAACTTCCTCCTCTGCTGTATCTCTTGTATCTCTTTTCTACTTTTTTTTTTTGAGATGGAATTTCACTCTTGTTGCCCAGGCTGGACTGCAATGGCACAATCTTGGCTCACTGCAACATCTACCTCCAGGGTTCAAGCAATTCTCCTGCCTCAGCCTCCTGAATAGCTGGGACTACAGGTGCGTGCCACCATGCCCATCTCTTTTCTACTTCTATCTGGAGAAAATCCTCTACATGTAGGAGCCCATGTCATTAGATTGAGCCACTTTGACGACTCAATACAATCTATCCAATTTAATAGTGGTTTTCCAAAGGAATATAAATCATTCTATTATAAACACACATGTACATGTCTGTTCATTGCAGCACTATTCACAATAATAAAGATATGGAATCAACCTGATTGCCCATCAGTGATAGACTGGATAAAGAAAATGTGGTACATATACACCATGGAATACTATGCAGCCATGAAAAAGAATGAGACAATGTCCTTTGCAGGGGCATGGGTGGAGTTGGAGGTCATTATCCTTAGCAAAGTAACACAGAAACAAAACCAAATGCTGCATGTTCTCACTTACAAGTGGGAGATAAGTGATCAGAAAACATGGACACATAGAGAAGAACAATATGCACTGGGGCCTTTTGGAGCGTGGAGGGTGGAAAGAGGGAGAGGATCAGGAAAAATAATTAGTGGGTACTAGGCTTAATACCTGGATAATGAAATAATCAGTACAACAAACCCCCATGACAGAAGTTTACCTATGTAACAAAGCTGCACTTGCATCCCTGAGCTTAAAATAAAAGTTTACAGTAAAATAAAATTAAATTAAAACGTGGTTTCACAATCTTAATAGATCTGCAAAATGCCTTTGGCCATGTACCATCACATACATATGTTTTTCAGGGATAAGTGCATGGATATACTCTTGTAGCAATTATTCAATCTACCAACATTGTAGAAAATGTTTCCCTAGCCTTCTAACCTTTATGAGAAATGTAAAAATAATCTCCATGTTTCAGCTAACTCTTGTCTATATCTGCCCCCAAGGGAAAATCCTGGGTTTTCATTTTGTGTAAAGATACCTGTATAAGTGTTCAGGCATATTCATCAAGTGATAGATAGAAGACACTCAGAAATTATGATTTCGATCATGTAGTGAAAGAAAAAGGAAATGCTCAGTAGATTAAGACTATTGTAAAGGTAAGTGGAGAAAAGCGCTATTGCATGAAGAAGGGTAAACTATTGTTGCTGGTAATTCTTAAAGAGCCCTTTAGAAAGTTAGTGTAATTGTGTCTGGGCGTGGTGGCTCATGACTGTAATCCCAGCACTATGGGAGGCTGAGTTAGCAGGATCACCTGAGGTCAGGAGTTTGAGACCAGCCTGGCCAACATGGAGAAATCCAACCTCTACTAAAAATACAAAAATTAGCTGGGTGTGGTGGTGCGTGCCTGTAATCCCACCTGCTTGAGGGGCAGAGGCAAGAGAATCGCTAGAATCTGGGAGGCGGAGATTGCAGGGAGCCAAGATCCTGCCACTGCACTCCAGCCTGGGCGACAGAACAAGACTTTGTCTAAAAAAGAAAAGAAAGTTGATGAAAACACCTATTACATAGTAGGCACTAGAAAAACGTAGCCAGTTGCAAGGCAATTTTGGTTTTCCCAGAAACTTCTTCATGAATGAAGAAGACTTTTGTCATACAAATTATGAAAGTTGCACCTCACTGATCACCTACTATGTAACTGTTTATGGAGTTTGCAAGTGCTAGTCTTCCTGGACACAGGGTGAGACTACATTCCCAGTTCACTTAGAGTTGGGAAGGGTTATTTGACTACCCTTGCCACGGACATATGAAGAGAAAGAACACTGCTACACTGTAGTGCACTGGCCAAACTACAATAAAAGCAGCCTGGATCCCTGGGTTGCCTAACAGTGGAGCCCCCCTGTTAACCCACATCAGATTTTAAGTGCATGAGACAGAAACTTTCGTTGTGCTAAGGCTTTCAGATTTCAGGCTTCTTCCATTAAATCCTCTTGCAGTTACCTTATATGAATAATACACAAGCACTATTTCTATTTTGTCTTATTAAAAATTTTAATTACAAAAATAATAGTGCATACATTCATGATGCAAAAAAAAACTGACAATAAAGATAAATCACAACCCCTTTTCTTACTGTGTTCCTCCAAAATTCAACCCTCAGAAGTAACCACAATTCAAATTCTTGTGCATATTATTTTAAAATATATTTTGGGCTTTTCCTTAAATAGATATACTAGAAAAACACATTGTGTGTTTTTAATATACATGAACAATAATGTACATATTCTTTTGCCTTTTGCACTTATCACTTAATGAAATAAATGCTGAATCATTCTGTGAGAGCACCTATAGATATGTCTTACTTTTTAAACTACTTCCTAGAATTCTAAAGTGTGTATGTGTCGTAATTGATTTAAAAATTCTCCTCCTGATGGACATCTAAGTTGTTTTCCATTTTTTGCTATAACTGCTAAAATTAATATCAACATCACTGAACATAACTTATTGGGCGAATGTGGGTGCTTTCTTATAGGAAAGACATGGAAAACTGAGAACCGAATTAAAGTGGAAATAGTGTAACAATTATAAGTTTTTATGAATATTGCTGAAATTCCATTCTGATAATGCTATACCAATTTATATTCTCACATATTAATGTATGTGAATATCTTATATTCTCACAGGAATTTTACTTGATCAATTTTAAATTTATTCAATCTTTTGGGTGAAAATACATTCTCACTGTTATTTTGTATTTCCATGTTTTCTAATTATGCTAATCAAAAATTAATTCAACATCCTATCTTTACAAAGCAGGATTTCTGCAGTGATGTCTTCAGTACCATGATACCTCTGGGCATGTTTTCAAATTCTGAAATGTCAATGAAAATTTGCTTTTACTTTAAGAAGCATGGGTTTGGTCAGAATGAATAAGTCCCAGGAAATTGTCCAGAGAGGGCAATTTCAGTTAATGAGAAACATCAGGAAGGAGATAGAATAATTTCCAGGGTCCATGAGACAGACCACATGCTAAACCAAGTTCAGGGAGCCTAGGGCAGACTGACAGTCAAGGATTTATACACAGAGTTCAGCATGTCTTTGAGAATGAATCAGAAAGAGAAAAGGTATGGAATCTTGAAGGGTCCTGAAAAACTCACATGAGTAGCTTGAGGGATTTCTGAATCATTTTTACGCAGCTGAAATTGTAGAGTGATCTGAGTGGGAAGCTCTACTGGAGAAAATCACCACAGGCACGCCTGATACCTTACCCTAACCTAGAATCTCCCCTACTCACTGTCAGGCAAAGTATAGCTAGCTCCCATGTGTCACTGAATAATGTTTTTGATGGAAACTGGGAAAGCTCTTCACTATTCTGGTAGGCTGTACTTCCTTGCCAATGTACTGCAGCTGTGAGCTGTCTTGATTCCTGCTGGAGAAGGGTATTTCTTCTCTTGTACACAGTGCCCTTTCATCATTGAGGTTGGTGCTATGTGTATGGGAAAGACGGTGAATGATGACAGTTGAAATAGGCCAGGGAGTACCAGAATAATGAGAGAGGATGTGTAGCTGCAAGCAGTCGAAAATTGGAGGGGGAATTCCCTGAGGCTAAGTGCGTCAGTGACTCTGCAAATAAAGGTTTCATTGTGGATATGTCTTGAGAAAAAGATCTCAATGCTCTCCCTACCTCAGACTGGCTCCCTTGGTTCCTGAGTTCTTTGCTGCCACGGGGCAGATGTTCTGTGACTCTGTCAAGTGGTCTGTGTTGCCACCAGATACTGCCTCGAGTAGGAGGCTGGCCCCAGGCATAAACATTTTGCAGGATGGGTGGGAAATTATTGTAGATGATGCAGTTCATTGTCAAATTGGCTGGAGGTGATGGTGATATGTGGGTTCAAGTTCCATATTGTTGTAATACCTCTGACTTGATTGAATTAAAATGTAAAAAACATCTGTACTGGCAGTCTCAACATTTTCAAAGGATCTGTAGTAAATTTTATTATCTTTTACTGAGAAGTGAAAGCACTGGACCAGGGTATCAGCTTCAGGTCAGCAAAGGGAAGAATTCCAAGCCTCAGCAGAAATAAACCTGAGGATCCTGAGGAAGGTCTGTGGGAACTACTTAACACTAGAACGTACTGCCCCACCCAGAGGCCCCCCCACCCCCCTCCCCCAACCCCCACACCACTGGCTTCAGCCCCAGGAGCTACAGGCATGGTTGTTAGGTACAGGGGCCCCTTCACTTCACCCTGATGCAATTGGGGTTTGGAAAGTGGCAACGATGAGAAAGATAGGGAGTTAGCCTTTGTCTAAGTTCAGCAGAGTGAGTGCAGCACTATCCAGGAGTTCTTTCCAAACCTGAGTACTGCAGGTACTTACTTCTCTGGAACAGAGAGAGTTGGCTTGGAGAACCACCCCTTCCATCAGCCCTGAAAGACACTAAGGAAGGGACACAGGAAGCAGTTTCCCTTTACTTCCACCTGGCCTCTGATATCTCAGGGTAGTGAAGGCTTTGATAAGCGTGAGGAGGAATCAGGTGAGCAGACGGAGGAGTCCAGGCCCTGTTCGAGGTAAGATAAGGACTCTGAGTGAAGTTTGAGGGAACCACCCACCATAGATTGGAGGGAATCCCACAGAGTCCAGCCTTTTTAGAACCTGGACAGGCATCACTTGATTTGAGTAAGGTCCGAAATAACTTCCAACATCGGAACAGGAAACTCCCCAGAACTCTGCCCCTGCTGTCAGCCCTGGGAGGTCCCCAGGCAGAGGGGGCTGAGTGGGAGAACTGGGCACTGATGAACACTGGTTAAATGTGCCACAAGTCGTAATATTCATGCAATGTCTAAACCGTTTTTTAAAAATAAAATTAAAATTGTTTTATATTTTGAGAAAAGTTGCCAAGTTGGTCCTGAGGCAATCTGAGGTAGCGAGAGCATTGAGACAATAGGGGAAAACTGGATGTCGAGTATAAGAGAACTCTGTCTTATCTTTGCAACTATTGTTGCAAAAAGAGTGTCTTTCAGGTGAAATATGGTCATTCAGGGTGGAATATCCACACAAATTATTTGGAATTCTTCTTTATAAAAGATTTGCACATTCTCCTTGATTTACTTATTCATTCAATCATTTATTCATATCAGTATGAACTTGTGGATATTTATCTTATACTCCAGATTATAATCCATTATTAGGTTACTTTATTAGATCAAAATGTTTCATTGGTACTTCTTACTTCTTCTAAGCCTTCTTAGCAGCTAGATCTTGGAAAAAGTCTGTATGGTAAATGTAGATCTATAATTCTTTCAATATTTATCCATCTGTACCTATATTAAGCTGAACATTACTCTTACTGATGTTTCTAGCTTTATTCAAGTATCACATCATTTAGCCATTCCCTCTACTTACCTCCGTAATAAAATTGGCTCCCATTGTCTGGCATCTGTATACATAATTATTTATTCAGTCTTAGCACATTCATTTCAGATTGTCGGCCTTGTGCGAAACAAGTATAATGTCTTTGTAAAGCTCCTTTTTTGCTTTAGTCTTACAATCTCCCCTCATTTCCAAAGTTACTTAGGTCAGCACTTCTTTCTCCCTATTATTTTCAGTGACATCATTTTATACATATTTAACACATCTAGATCCTCGTGCTGCAGTTTGCATTCCATCCTGAGATACCCAGATTTTTGAATTGATTTTTATTTGTATACATGAATGTTCACTCTTTGTACTCTAACGTTCCATGGGCTTTGAAAAATGCAATCTGTCTCACATATCGTATTAGACTTATACCTAAGTATTTTTGTGTGATTGTAAATATTTTTGCTTTTGACTCCAGTTCCTATTGTTGATAATTGGTAACATGATTATAATTACTTATTTGTTTCAGGAAGGGTTTCTTTTTTTTCTTTTTAGATTGTTTGGGTTTTCTACATAGACAATCATGTCCTCTGCCAAAAAGACAATTTTTATTTATCCTTCTCCTATTGTATAATTTTTATTTACTTATTTGGCTTGCCTTGTACTAAACAGGGCTTCTATTACTATATTGAATAGGAATAATGAAAAATCAACCTCATCTCATTCCCAATATTAGGTGGAAAATATTCACTTTTTCATTATCAGTTTGGTGTTAGTGATAAGTTCTCTTATATATCCTTTATCAAATTAAGAGAGTTCCCTTCTATCATTAATATTTAAATGTGTTAAGTATAAATTGATATTAAATTTTTCAAATTATTGTTTTATATCTACTGATTACATTTATTTTATATTCAATCTGTTAATATGAATTATATTGATTGATTTACAAATATTGACCCAGTCTTGCATTCTGGGAATGAGCCCTTCTTGGTCTTGATGTGTTTTGTTCTTTTTGCATATTTCTGTATTATATTTGTTAATGTTTTATGAAAGATATTTTTTATATTCATAAGTGATATTGGACCATTGTTATTTTTCTAGTAATGTATTTATTTGGCTTTGGTATTAGAGTGATTATGGCCTCATAAAAAGAATTGAGAATTTTGTCTCTTCTAGTTACTAGAAGATACTGTAGGTTATTGGTATTTTCTCTTCCTTAAATATTTGGCAGAATTCATCCAAGAGAAACATCTGCTCCTGGTTATTCTTTTTAAGGAAAGTTTTAAACTACTGGTTAAATATCTTTAATAGATACAATATTGTTCAGGTTACTTATTTCAACTCGTGAATTTGGGTAGTTTGTGTCTTTCACTAATTGATTCATTTCATTTCATCTAAGTTATCAAATATGTAAGCATAGTTGTTTGTAGTATTCCATTATTATATTTTCAATGATTATAAGATCAGTTGTGAGTTGTGATGACTCCCTTTTATTACTGATATTGGTAGTTTATGTCTTCTCTCTCTTGCCCATCATCCTGGCTAGAGGCTAATAATTTATTTGATGTTTTGATAATGTTACTGCTTTTCACTATTGTTTTCCTGTTGTATTTCTGTTCTCCATCTTTATTTCTTTTACTTGTGCTTCTTTTAAAAACTGTCCCCTTCTACTTATTTTAGGTTTAATTTGTTCCTCTTTTTATGGTTTCCTATGATAGAAGCTTAGGTTATTTATTTTAGATAATTCTTCTTTTCTAATACATGAATTTGATCTTCTAAATTTCTCTAGAAAAACTACTCTAGGCCGGGCATGATGGCTCAAGCCTGTAATCCCAGCACTTTGGGAGGCCGAGGCAAGCGAATCACAAGGTCAGGAGATCGAGACCATCCTGGCTAACATGGTAAAACCCTGTCTCTACTAAAAATACAAAAGAATTAGCCAGGCATGGTGGCATACACCTGTAGTCCCATCTACTTGGGAAGCTGAGGCAGGAGAATCGCTTGAACCCAAGAGGCAGAGGTTGCAGCGAGCCAAGATCGTGCCACTGCACTCTAGCCTGGGTGAGAGAGTGAGACTCTGTCTCAAAAAAAAAGAAAAAAGAAAAAGAAAAGAAAGAAAAACTGCTTTAGCAGCAATCCACAAAATTTGGTTATTTGTATTTTCATTTTTATGTAGTTCAAAATATTTCTAAATTTCTCTTGAAACTTCTTCGACCTTCAGGTTGTATAGAAGTATGTTGTTTAATTTACAAATATTTGGGAACTTTCCAGCTGTCTTTATGTTGTTGATGTCTGATACAATTATACTGTGATCTGAGAACATACTTTGTGCAGTTTATTTAAAAAAAAATTGGGCCGGGCGCGGTGGCTCAAGCCTGTAACCCCAGCACTTTGGGAGGCCGAGGCGGGTGGATCATGAGGTCCAGAGATCGAGACCATCTTGGTCAACATGGTGAACCCCCGTCTCTACTAAAAATACAAAAAATTAGCTGGGCACGGTGGCGCGTGCCTGTAATCCCAGCTACTCAGGAGGCTGAGGCAGGAGAATTGCCTGAACCCAGGAGGTGGAGGTTGCTGCGAGCCAAGATGGCGCCATTGCACTCCAGCCTGGGTAATGAGAGCGAAACTCTGTCTCAAAAAAAAAATTGTTACTTTGTGTTTTATGGGCTAGAATGTGGTTTACTTGGTGAATGTCACAGATGAGCCTGAGAAGAATGTGTATTCTGCTGCTGTTGGTTGGAGTACTCTATCACGTCACTTAAGTCAAGTTGATTATTAGTACTCTTCATGTCATCTATATCCTTGATGATTTTCTGTCCGTTGTCTATAAATTACTGAAAATGTATTAAATATACTATAATACTATATTCTTTTACTTCAGTCAATTTTTGATGCTCTGTTAGATGCGTACACATTTAGAGTTGGTGTATCCTTCTGGGGAATTGACTCCTTTATCATTACATAATTTCCCTCTTTGTCCCTGATAATTTTCTTTGTTTTGAAATCTATTTTGTCTAAAAATTATATAACTACTTGAGCTTTAATTTGATTAGTGTTGTTATGGTGTATCTGTCTACATCCCTTTACTTTTTAAAAACTGACCTACTCTAAAATATATTTTATTGAATTTCAAAGTGGCATTCCTACATGAGAATTTTTTTAAAACTAAAATCAACTTTTACAAGCATGCATTACAAGACAATCCATGAACAAAATTGGAACAGACATCAATTCATACCATAGCCTACATGAAGGTTTTTTTATTTATTAGAATCATACAGTAACAGTAGCAACACAATGATCACAGAATAAAATTATAAATGCTGTGAGTTCTGACTAGACTCTGACAAGTCTGTCGTTCTTTTCTTAACAGCCAGATAAGCAACAGAACTGCTTAATAAAAAAAAAAACAAAAAAACGTTAAAGATCTTTATCTAGCTGGAAATGACTACAATTTGAAGACCCATTTCTAGCTACCTACCATATTTGCCTAGTAGGTTAATTTCAACATCAGAGAAAGTCATCTGGCTGGTTGTACCATGCATTGATGACAGGGACAATCTTGCTGTGTTTTATGTTCAGGTTGCTATATTTCCTGGCTTCTCCTTTTCTTCTCTGCACCTTGGTCTTGAGCATTCTGAGCCTACCAGCCGGTTGAGAGGTATGCTGTTAACAATATAATCCATCACATCATCTCAAAACTCCTCCCTTTTCAGCAAGTGACCCTTTCTTGAAGTGAGGAGGTCATTGGACACTTTCTTAAAGGAGATAGCATTGTGAAACATTAAATAGATGTCACTAGTCATTGCCTCCAAATTGTTGGCCTGATCTTGGGTGTTCTAAGGTAACCCTTAAACGTTGGACAAGGAAGGTGTGGCAGATGATCTGGAGCTGTTAGGCTGTGGGCAATAACCATTATACAGGACTCTGTGCTAAAAATAAGACAAGGAATTAGTGAATCCAACGTGTTTTAGTTCAATTATAGTACAAGTTTAGTTCAAATACTGTAAGCTGGTTATGTACCCACCAAATGTGGATTTTCTCTGCTTTTTAAAAACTGATACATTTTACTTTTAGAGCAGTTGTAGGTTTACGAAAAAACTAAGCCAGAAATATGGTTTCCATTTATTTACCCCTTCCCCTGTCACACGGTTTTTTCTATTATTCACATCTTGCATTAGTGTGGCACAGTTGATACAATTGGTGAATGAATATTGATAGATTGTTATTCCTAAAGTCCATAATTTACATTAGGATCCATTGTTTTTGTTGTACAATCCTATGGGTCTCAGCAAATGCATAATGTCATATTCCACCATTAAAGGATCATGCAGGATGGTTTCACTGCCCTAAAAATTCCTTACCCCTTTTAACCCAAGTGTTAATATACAAAGTAGATTTATCAACATCATATGGTTGAATCTTTTTTATTTCTGTATCCAATCTGACAAATTTTGCCTTTCAGCTATTCTGTTTAAAGTATTCACATTTAAAGTGATTATTAATATAGTTGTATTAAAAGCATCTCACTCTGTCCCCCAATCTGGAGTGCAGTGACGTGATCTTGGCTCACTGCAAAGTTTACTTCCTGCACTCAAGCGATTCTCCCACCTCAGTCCCCCAGGTAGCTGGAACTACAGGTGTGAACTACCACTCTCAGCTAATGTTTGTATTTTTTGCAGAGACGGCATTTCACCATGCTGCCCAGGCTGGTCTCGAACTCCTGAGGTCAAGTGATCCACCTGCCTCGGCCTTCCAAAGTGTTAGGATTACAGGTGCAAGCCACCACACCCAGGCTTAAATCTATTCTTTTACAATGGTTTTCTATCTGTTGCATTTGGTTTGTTTTTATCTACTTTCTTTCTTTTTTGCATTGTCTGGTTATAACTGAGCATTTTATATGATTTTATTTAATCTCTTCTGATAAATATTTCATACTTAAAATTTTTTTCAGTGGTTTTCCTAGGGTTTGCAATATACATTTTCAAATAATTTAAGCCCATATTCAAATAACACTATGTTGTTTCATGTGTAGTATACATTCCTTATAACAGTTAGCTTCTTTCCAATTTCTCCCTACATCCCTTGTAACATTGCTGTCATTCATTTCACTTATTCATATTCTATAATCAGCCAATACGTTGTTATAATTGCTGCTTTAAAGAAATAATTTTTAAAGTTAAGAATGATAAAAAAATAAATATTTAATTTTATCCCCAGCTATTCCTTCTCTGATGCTCATTTGTGTTCATCCACATTTCTGACCTATATCAGGTTTCCTGCTGCATGATGAAGTTAACATCTTGCAGAGCAGATAACGCTGGCAATGAATGCCCCAGTTTTTATCTGTTTCAGAAAGTCTTTATTTTTCCTTCTCCTTTGAAAGATAATTGTGTTAGATATAGAATTCTTGGTTTGCACTTTTATTTCTTTTAGCACTTTAAGGATTTCATGTTATTCACTTTTGCTTGCCTGATTTCTGATGAGAATTTTGCTATAATTTTAATCTTTCTTTTCCGTAGGAAAGGAATTCCAGTCTACTTTCTTCATATTTTTTTGTCTTTGTTTTCTGCCATTAAAATATGATATACTAGGGGTAATTTGTTAGTATTGTTATTTTTCTTGCTTGGTGTTCTCTGAGCTGACTGGATCTATGCTTTGGTGTCTTTCACTAATGATAGAAAATCCTTGGACAGTATCATGTCGAGTATCATGTCAAGTATTTTTTCTGCCCCATTCTTTATTTTCCTTCTGGCATTTTAATTACCTGTATTTATAACTTTTGATATTATTTCATGATTATTGGATGTTCTGTTAATTTTTAATCCTTTTTATTCTCCTTTCTGTTTCATTTGGCAAGGTTTTTACTAACCTATTCTGAAGTGTAGTTAATTATTTCTTCAGCTGTGTCATGTTAATTAATAAGCCTGTCAATAGCATTCTGCATTTCTCTTACTGAGTTTTTTATTGCTAGCATTTAGTTTTGATTCTTTCCTACAGTCTCCATCTCTGCCAACATTACCCATTTGGTCTTGCATGTTATGTTTTTTCAATTAGAATCCTTAAAATTCTAATCATACCTATTTAAGTTTTCTTGTTTGATAATTTAAACATCGGTATCATGTTTAAGTCTGGTTTTGATACCTGCTTTGACTCTTTAGATTGTTTCCTTTCTTGCTTTTTGGTATGCTTATAATTTAATTTTTTTGTTGAAAGCCAGACATATGTCAGTGTTAGGTACTAGAGAACATATGCTTTTAGTGTGATGATTGATATTAACATTGTTAGGAGTTGGCTTGTGTTTAATATTTGTCGTGGTATAGGTACCAGAGGCTTCACATTCCTCTAGTGTCTTTGATTATTTTCTCCTCTCTTTGCTTTAGGATTTCTCTTTGTATTGGTCTTCAGAGAGCAGCTGTGTTTTGCAGATCTTTCAGCTGTAATCCACTATTACTATACTGGAGGCTTGTTTCTGTGGCGGTAGGATGTGGGAAAAAGAAAGTGTTCTATAATTTTAAAAAAATTAAATCTCAGTATTTTAGTAATCCTGCTTTTAGGGGTAATGATCACAAATATTTCTGTCCCTCCTCCAAGAGTATAACACCCTACCCACTGGCTACAACCCTTTGCTTCCTTACCTGGCTGCATCATAACCAATCTTCTTCTTTGAATCCTTGTGCCGTGTTGACTATGTTATTTTTTTATCATTACATAAGACAAGAAGGCTGAAAGGAGCTATAGTAGGGTGGAAATTAATTCCGTTAGGTGAAATAAGGTATCTGTGTTAGTCTGGATAATAGACCTCTGTAATATGGAAGGATTGGGTAAGATTATATAATGGTTATTCTCCTTCCCCCTGCCAAAACCATCAGGGGATTTCTTTCAGATCCTTATTATGAGAACCTGGTGGGATTCCTGGAAGGAAAGCCTGCATTAGTGTGGTCCCTTTTGTGATAGCAACCCCTAGGAGTTTTTGCAATCTCACACTAGTCTGCATTCGACCTATAGCAATTTGTCAGTATTACTAATGAACTAATTGGTTCCACTGTTATGGCTTTCAGTAGCTTCTGCTCCAGGTAAGCAAATAACTGTAATTATTTGAATGTGCCTGTCTCTTCAGATTTCAGGGTAACAAATTGCTCTGTGACTTCTTTGACCTCAGTTCTCTATTGGGTCCAAAGAAAGTCATTGGTTTTCAATTTTTCCAGCTATTTCTTGTTGTAAAGAGAAGCAAGATAACTCCTAAGCCATTTATATGCTGGTGCTAAAATCAGAAATCCTTAAACCCTTTAGTTTGGTATTATTTTAGACTAGTCGAAACTGCAACCATAGTACAGAGAGTTACTATGTACCTTTCTCCAACATTCCTCTGAAGATATCAACTTATGTAATAATAGTCCAATTATGGAAACTCAGAAAATGACATTGATATAATATTAACTAATCTAAAGTCTAACTTGGATTTAAATGTTTTTTGACATGTAATCATTGCTTTTGTTGTTTTGTTTCATTTTCTTTTGTTTGGTGTGTAGTTTTATTGAATACAAAGACTAAAACCCCAAGAATAGATCACATGAGCCAGTTTCACTCACATATAGGCATCTATCCTAAATAAATTCATAACATATTTAATGGAAGAGTGAATAACTTGGCTGTATCCAAGAAAAACAAAAAGGATATTAGAAAAAAAATGGTCGATTGGGATTTATCTACATTGACTGATTAGAGGAGAATAGCATCTGATCATTTCCAGGAGTATAGAAAAAGCCTTCAGAAAAAAATATTTGACATGGATTCATGGTAAAAAAAAAAATAGGAAAATAACATTAGAATAGGATTTCCATTTCCTAAAATCTACAGAAAACTCACAGAAATGTGAAATGTTAAAAGCATGCCCATTAAAATGAGGACCAAGACACAGATGTATGGTAGCATCTTTACTGTTTAAAAGGGAACTGAAATACATAACCAGAGCAATAAAAATATTAAAATAAAAGGTATGAATATTGAAAGGACAGAGATAATAAATGGTGACAATATGTTCTTCTAATTAGAAAATCCACAGGAACCAGTGCACAAAATATTCAACAAATAACAGAGTTCAGAAAGCTGTTGTATATATCACTATAGCAAACTCAAGAGCCTAGCCATACAAAATCAGTAAGTAATAAGAACCAATAATAGAAAACATCTCAACCATAGTAGCAGCAAATATCCAAAATTTGCCTAAAAGGAAACCTAACAAAAATGTGCAGAATCTTTTTGAAGGCAGCTATAAAAAATCCCAAATAATAGCTCAGTACCTTATGTTTACTTATGGGGAAAAGAGTATTTTAAAAATGCCGATCTTCATTAAATTATTTAGAAGATTTACTGCCAGCCGTGTACTGAATTGTATCTTCCTCAAAATTTCTATGTTGAAGCCCTAATTCCCAATTTTACTTTATTTGGAAATAGGACATTTAGGGAGATAATTAAGTTTAAATGAGGTCATAAGGGTAGGGCCCTAATCCAAAGACTGGTTTTTAAGAAAAGGCAGAGAAACCAAAGGTCTCTTTTTGCAAGGACGTAGAGAAGAAGCCATGTGAGGACACAGCAAGAAGGCAGCTACTAGCAATGCGAGAACCTGCAACAGAAACCAACCCTGAGGACACCTTAATCTTAGACTTCTAACCTCCAGAACCCTGAGGTAAATAAATTTTTTGATTTAAAAAAATATGTTATTTAAGCCACACAGTCTATGTTGTTTTGTTATGGCAACCTGAGCAGACTAATAGACTACCTTACATGTAGCATTCAAGATGGCAACCAGAATTTGGCTGGTATTTTCCAAAATCAATCCTGGAGAAACTATAGAAAGAAGAATGAGAGAACAGTATCGACAACAGCAAAGAAATAAAAATGAGAAATTCCTGAGAGACAATAGGTCTGGGTTGAACTATCACTTATGTGTGGGAAACAGGTGGGGGCATACCCTCAAGTGGAAACAGAGTCTGTAGCTTGAAACAGAAGCAGAAGACAGAATTAGTTGGAGGAAAGGTTTTGAAGTTTGATCCATGCTTCTTCCCAGTATGACCTGAGACAATGAATTCATACTGTTTCACTGAATAATACAATCTGAGATGGCACCTCAGACCCTGTGTGCCAGTACCATATGGGAATATCATGACAGCACAAAAGTTTTGGGTTGGCTAAAACAGCATGATTCTAGAAGCTGTGCTTATTAACCACCCAAAGCTGGAATGCTGTTTTGTGGTGCAGCTTCCCCTATGTATCTAGCCTGAGACTTTGACCCATTCTCAAGGTTTTCAGTATGGAAACTACCCAGAGCTTTCAGGGAGTTGGTATTTCCCACAAAGCCTTTAATGAAAAAGCCAAGAGAACTCCCTACTCCTCCTCCCCCGATACCCAGGGTGGAAATCTGATGGGAAAACCTACCCCAGAGACAATGTTGTTGGTGCAGTTCCTGCTGTGCAAGTACAACATGAGAGAGCCCATAACAAAGCATGACATGCCAAAGGATGTCATCAAAAAGGACAAGGTGCACCTCCATGAGATTCTCAAAAAGCCTCTGGGCTCCTGGTGCTGGCCTTCGGCATTGATGTGAAGGAAGTCGATCCAACCAGGCACTACTATGTCCTATCAGCAAATTGAATCTCACCTGTGATGCAAGGCTGAGTGGTCAGGAAATCATGCCCAAGACTGGCCTCCTGGTAACTATCCTGTCTGTGATCTTTATGAACAACTGTGCCACTGAGGAAGATATCTTGGAAGTGCTTAATGTAATGGGGATAGATGCCAGAAAGAACCACTATTTCTATGGGGAGCCCAAGAAGCTCATCACCCAAGGTTTCCTAAAAGAAAGATACCCGGTGCGCCGGCAGGTACTCAACAGTGATCCTGTGCACTCTGAATTTCTGTGGGGTCCCAGAGCCCATGTAGAAACCAGCAAGATGAGAGTCCTCAAGTTATTGGCCAAGATCCATGATACTGTCCCCAGTTGGTTTCCATCTTTGTATGAAGAAGCTTTGCGAGATGAAGAAGAGCGAGTCTGTGCCAGACTTGCAGCTATGCTTCCTACTGGTGCCATGGCCACTGCACGTTGTGGGGTCAATTCCAGCAGCTGCTTCTCCCACTCCTAGAGAAGTCTGAAGTGCTTTCCTCAGTTTGAAGAGAATACTCAATCTTTTAAGTAGTGGGGGCCCAGGCGGTGATAGAGGGAACATAGTACAAATTATATCTGCATTTCTGTCCTACATGAGAAACTTGTACACTTGTCTTTTGTTTCTGTTGAAAGTTTTTAAATGTTATTTATTTTATAAAAATGTTAATTAGCTTTAAAATCTAGCTGTATGAATACTATTGTTACATATTTAATGCTGTTTATGATGCTTTAGAGATAAGAGGATTTTTTATCTGTTAAAACAAATTGAGAAACTTTTCATCTTATTTAGTGATTTGGAGCAAGAAAACATGACACTGAAATAGGCATTTCCTTAGAAATGTGAAATAATCACCAGTAAAATAGTAGAGATTAAGAAATAGAGAAAAAAAGTTAAAGATGGTAAACTCTTGTATTCACTTGTTTCTTCTGCTGTTCTGTAAAATAGAAGTTATATACCTGGATTTGCTTTGCTTATTCAAGAATGTAGAAAGCATTAAAGAGTTAATAAATTTGACCTCTTGTTCACTAGGTTTTTATTCCTCAAACATTAGTTGAACATCTACTCTTTGGAAAGCTCCCTGGTAGTACCAGGGATGGTAAAAAGAAAAAAGGGGTCCAAGCCACTGTCCATAAAATTTTAGAGTCAGTAACAGCTATCATATAAGGAAGACGGTGAGATATCATGTGAGACATAAAAGAAATGAAAAAAATGTATGCTGGAGGGAGCTGGAAAAGGGGAGGTCCAGAGGAGAGTAGTCAAATGTAAGTGCCCTGAGGCAAGGCAATTTGGGACTTCGGAAAACTTCAAGTTCCTCAATGGGAGGTAATTTTAAGTTAAGCTGCATGGTGGATCAGAGGAGGAGATGAGAGTGGTGAGAGAGGCAGGATCCTTGGTGGTGTGTCTCAGAGTTAAGAGACAGTCTGGAATGGAGAACTGCCTTTAGCTTTTGACTTTAAGCAGTTCTCTACCTAGTTCAGGGATGGAAAAATACCCTGTGCTATTGTCCCAGTGCAAAAACTAGGTGTTCTATGCACTTCATCTCCAGCCATTTTCTGAGAAATAGGGGTGATACCCTCAAGGCAGGTGGGATGCCCAGAGGCCATTGTGCTGGCACTTTTTGCCTTGGGTTGGGGGTCCATTCAAAGGACATTTTAACTAGGTATAATTTAACTTCAGTGTAATTTGGAAAATTAAGGGAGGGCTATATTTTGATACAAACTAAATGAATGGCAATTAAGGGGTGTTTTGGATCAAAGGACAAGTGGAAGGGAGGGAGAGTTGGATTTTGATATGTTCCAGGAACACTGAGTTGCATCCAGATGGGGAAAATTCCCCAACATTCAAATTAAATATACTCTGAAAGGAGGAAGACTTACTGAGGTTTTTTCTCTCTTTCCATATTTCTTTCCTGACAGAATTTTTGGCCAATTTGGTGTTCTGTGTCCTACAGTGCTGTATATTCATGGACATTCATTTCTGTGGATTAAAAAACAAAACCAGAACCAAAAATATCCCAGTTGAAGAGATGGTATCACCTAGGGTAAAAAAAAATCATGGTAATAAATGTCACTTTTTAATGTCTCAATGCACACCAGTCACTGTGCCAGGTGCTTTACATACATCACACGCAGCACAGTTCAACAGTCCTAGGGGACAGGGCTTATCAAACCCACTACACCAATGAAGAGATCAATGCTCATAGAATTGGGTAATGTGTCTACTTCACAGAGCTAGTAAGTGACAGGATGGGACTAGACTCCTGGTCTGAATTCCTCTGGAGCGCACACTGTTCCACTTCTCCCAGCCTGAGGCAGATCTTGGGTCTATTAATTCATTTCTCTTCTCAGTATTCCAAGATGTGCCCCAGACAATCAAAATAAAGATCCTGTGGCTGAAGCACTAAAAGCAGGTCTGAATAAAAGGAAAGGGAGAATGAGAATCAGACACTATATGGGACTGTCTACGGGGTTCATTGGTTTGAAGTCCTCCCTCTCTTAGCCCCAGATTCTTCCAGGGCTGACTCTGTCCTGGTCCCTTCACATGAGTTCAGCCCAGCACTTTCTCACATTACTGTGCCCTTCCTCTGGGTCTTCCCCAGTGTGCTTTCCTGTCCAAAATGGAACTGACCTGCTGGTCAGCTGCACTGCATACTTCTCTGGAGCCTGCACCTGCTCCTAGAGGAACACACAGCCTGGACTCACCTGCATTCTCCAAGACTTAACTGACACTCCAACTGCCTATAGGTCCTGCACTTTACTGCGGACCCCCTTGACAGAAGCAGCCCCTTGTATTGTATTGCCCTTGTCTCTAAGCAAAGCTTAGAGACCTCTTCATCCCTCTGGATGCATCTGGAAAACACACTCAAAGCGTTTTCATATCTGCTAGTTGGGAAAGTCTGATTTGCCACAGAATCTACTGATTGTTGCTTTATAACCCGGAGGCTAGAG
Source organism: Callithrix jacchus (assembly GCF_049354715.1). Lineage (NCBI taxonomy): Eukaryota > Metazoa > Chordata > Mammalia > Primates > Cebidae > Callithrix > Callithrix jacchus. Next base: position 28,694,034 of record NC_133524.1, read on the forward strand.
AGAAGATTTTGGAACGATCCTGAGGTTTGAGATCAAATTTTAATGGAGTTAATTATTTGAACTGGCCTCTGAACACATACACCAGTTAGTGAGCTTACCTAGGTGGTCCAAAATCAAAGCCTCCTCCATAGGTAGTCAGTGAGGAAAGACCATGGAAATCAGTGTATAAGCAAACATCTACTGTGGCTAAATCTCTAAAAACCCAGGAATCTCTAGGTGATTAGAAAATGTTTCCATGGCAGATGTGCTAGCTTTGATAAGAAAAGAAGAAATAATTCAACATTATTCCACTTCCCCTTGTCTTTCTGTTTACTCCTAAGGAAAATTATGGTTTTAAGTAATAGTGCAAATATTCTCACTGTCCCAAAATTCTGACAATACGCATAAATCACAATTCCCCTTAGTTACTACATTTCATCAAAATTCATATCTCTCCTCAGAAGTAATCACAATTAATAATGTTTGTTGTTTTAAAACATATTCTAGGCTTTTCCTTCCATAATATGCTATAAAAAGTACATTATGAGTTTTTAACATATAACATAGATGGATAACAGTGTACATAGTGTTTTTCCTCCTGCCATTTTCACTGAATGAAATAAATGCAAAATCTTTCTGTGAGAGTACATATAGATCCACCTTACTCTTTTAACTACTCCCTAGAATTTTAAAGAGTGCATGTGCCATAAATAATTTGACCAATATCCTCCAGATGTACACATTGGTTATTTCCCATTTGTTGCTATCATTTGTAGAACTGATATTAACATCATTGACCATGAATTCTTGGGCAAATATGCAGGTTTTCTTACAGGAAAGACACAGCAAAGTGTAAACTATATTAAAGTGGAAAAATGTGATAATTGTAAATGTTTATTAATATTTCTGAAATTCTGTTCTAATAAAGCTGTATCAACTCATATTCTTATGTATTAATGTATGTGAATAATGTACATTCTCATAGGCATTTTATTTTACCAACCTTTTAAATTTTGGTGAAACCTTTGGGTGATAATATATGATCTCACTGTTATTTTAATTTCCTTGTTTTCTAAGTAGGTTGAGCAGAAAATTAACTTAATCCATCATCCATAGAAAGTGGGATTCCTTTAGTGATGTCTTGGGTAGGAGGATTTTTCTGGACATGCTTCAAAATTCTAAAACATCAATAGGATAGTTCCCTGTACTTTGAAGAGGAAAGAGTTGATCAGAATCACCAGGTGCTAGGGAATGGGTGTATACAGGATACTCTCAGCTAGTGAGAAACATCATGAAGATGTGGGGAGAGAGAGCACCAAGTTTATAGAGCACGTGTCCCCAAAGGCCAGGATTCCATGATATATTCTGTATATAACTGTTTGTTATACCATGGTTGTCAATATTTTAGATGTGGGACCTGGTATTCCAACTTAAGCCTTCTTCATAAATCAAATCTCTGACTTGAAAGCAGAGAAGTCTGGGTAGAGGAACTGCAAGACAATTGTCCTTCACCCCACCCAGGCCTGTGGTCACTTAAACCTACACATAACTGGGGTTCCCTAAGCACTATTGGGAAAGCTTGGTGCTAGAAGACTCTTCCTCAGACATGGACTTGACATTCTTGCATAGACATCTATCTGTGTGGATCCCATTCTACCCAATACACTGTATGCCAAATTTGCTGCTTAGCTCTCCAGCACTGTAGAAACGTGGCCACCTATCCCTGCATGCCCAGCCTGCCTTGCCATCCCATCTCTTGTTTTCAAAACCCTCATTGCTCACCCCACTCCCACCTGGACACACACAGACACATTCTATCCTCCTATCACTCATCTCTTTTCTATTTTCAGCACAGGACTGGCTGCCCTCTCTTCAACCCACCATCCTCTTTTTTTAATTTTTTTATTTTTTATTGGATTTTAGGTTTGGGGGTACATGAGCAGAACATGCAAGACAGTTGCATAGGAACACACATGGAAGTGTGCTTTTCTTTCCTTCTCCCCTTCACCCACATTTGGCATTTCTCCCCAGGCTATCCCTCCCCACCTCCCCCTCCCTCTGGCCCTCCCCTTTTCCCCCCAATAGACCCCAGTGTTTAGTACTCCCCTTTCATTGTGGAAGACAGTGTGGCGATTCCTCAAGGCCTTAGAAATAGAAATTCCATTTGACCCAGCAATCCCATTACTGGATATATATCCAAAAGACTATAAATCGTTCTACTATAAGGACACATGTACACGAATGTTCATTGCAGCACTGTTTACAATAGCAAAGACCTGGAATCAACCAAAATGCCCATTGATAATAGACTGAATTGGAAAAATGTGGCACATATACACCATGGAATATTATGCAGCAATCAGAAATGATGAGTTTGTGTCGTTTGTAGGGACATGGATGAATCTGGAGAATGTCATCCTCAGCAAACTGACACAAGAACAGAAAATGAAATACCGCATATTCTCACTCATAGGCGGGTGATGAAAAATGAGAACACATCAACCCACCATCCTCTTTAGTAATTTGCATAGACCTTGCCTTCGTGCTGACCCCAACCCCTGTCTTCATTCTCTTTTTAGACCTGTTTCAAACTCTCCTGTGGGAAAGAGACCTCTGGTACTCCCTTTACCTAGTATCCTTTTATCATTTAAGAGGATGGTTGGATTTCTTGCCACCCATGTCTCTCTTTTGAAGGTCTTCTCAGTTCACATCCATGTGTGCAGTCCCTCAGCAAGTGCAGGGTGCTTGGTTACCTTTGCTTTTATCTGTCATTTCTGCCCCCAAATGTGGCATGCAATGGCCTTGACTGATGCTCACATTGCTCAGTGTCAACCAAATCTATTACAGATGTGCAGCTAAATTCTCTTTAATATCACAAGCCAGAGGGGTTCTTCTATGAGGCCTAGTATTTGTTGGCTTGCATAGTCACCGGGTCTTTGGGTACTAAGTGGAAAGAATTGGCCATACCCTTTGGTACTCATAATAATCAGACGCACTTAAGAAAAGAGTATAATTCCATTTCTTTCTGTCCTTTGGACTGTTGTAATATGTTATTCTTCTACATATGGCATATACTTTAACATAAAATGTTAATACTTTTGGATTAAGTAGTCAATTATCTTTTAAAGGCATTTAAATATTAAGTGAAATCTTTTATACTTACCCATGTAGTTACCATTTTCAATGCTCTTCATTTCTTTATATAAATCCAGATTTCCAACTGATATCATTTCCCTTTTGCCTGAGGAATTTCTTTAACATTTCTTTTATTGCACATCTATTGGTGATTAATTCTTCCATGTTTTGTAATTCTGAAAACTTTTCTTATTTTCTCTTTGATTTTGATGAAATTTTCATTCAGTATAGAATTCTAAGTTGACTTTTTTTTTCTTTCAGTACTTTCTTTCAAGGTGCTCGTCCATTATCACCCACTATTTTCTACAAGAAATCGTTTGTCTTAGCATATTTTTTCCATTGTAGGGCAACTCTTATTTCTCTGGCTAGTAGTATGATTAACTTTGTAAGAAACTGCTGAAACAATTTTAAAAATTACTGCAAAACTCATACACATTATCAGAGTTTTGGTCATTTCACAGTTTTCTAAACTTTAGCCATTCTAGTAGGTGAATGTTCTTGTCTTCTTTGGGTTTTAATTTGAATGTTCCTGATGTGCTTGAATACTTTTTCAAGGACTTATATGCGCTGTATTTATCTTTCTTTTGTAAAGTGCCTTTTCAAAATATTTTGCCTATTTTTATTAATTAATTTTCTTTTTATTGTTGTTGTTTATATATTCTGGATATAAGTATTTTGTCAGATATAGGTATTATCCGTATCACATTTAAGTCTGTAGCTTCCTTATTAATTTTCTTAATTATATGTTTTATTGAACAGATTTTTACAATTTTGTTTAATTGTGTTTTATCATTTTCCTTTTATTGTTAATATTTTATGGCTTTTGTTTAAGAAATCATTAACTACTGTCAGCACATGAAGATATTCTGCTATCTTGCATTTGAGAAGCTTTAATTTCAGCTGTAGGTTTTAAGTCTATGATGCAACACAAATTAATTTTTGTATTGAGTTAGATAATAGCCAAAGTTCACGTTCATCAAGTTGTTCGACCACCATTCACTGAAGATATTCATTTTCCCAATAAATTTATTTGCTACTTTGAGTGAATTTTTTAGTCGTAGGAAGATTTAATTCACTGCTGTCAACTACAACAGAGCAAATAGACTAAAAATAAGAGCAAGAAGGATCTGAAGAGTACAATAAGGTTGATGTAACAGTCATATACTGAACTTTATTATAATAGAGAATGTACAAGCTTTTAATTAGACCCATGGTGCAATGATATATTATAAAGGTCACAAAGAAAATCACAATAAATTAGACAAAAATTGAAATAATATGATCCACAATATCAGATCACACATTTTCAGCATAAATAGAATCAAAATGAAAATTAATTAGTTGGAAATGACAAAATTAATGGATAATGTAAATTTGATTTTATTTCTGGATTCTCTATTTTGATTTGCTAATACATTTTCCTATCTTTAGGATAATCACTGATTTGATTACTGTGTCTTTATTGTCAATATTGAAGTCAAATGGCATAAGTATGCTAACTTTTTTTTCTTTTTCAGGACTCATGGCTATTTCCTTTAACTGTCCATATACATTTTAGAATCAGCCTGTTGGTTTCTATAAGAAAAGCCAGCCATAATTTTGGTAAGAATTATTTTCTATGAGTGAAATAATTTTGCTTCTTTTTGTGTTTTCAATTTATTTACTGAAATTATTTAGCTGTTTCTTCAAAAATCTTGTTTTTAAAATCCTTGAACACATTTGTAATAGATATTTTAAAGTATTTGTTTACTATTTCTGTTGTCTCTGATTTTTCTCCTAATTACAATTTATCTTTTCCATCTTGCCCACCACATCTTCATAGTTCTCTGCACGCCTAGTCTTTTTATTGTATACTGGAAATTATGGATGCTAAATTGTGAGTGACTGTATCTTGTTATTTTCCTTAATAAAACGGCTAGGAAAGCAGTTAATTCATTTGCATATCAGGCTACTCTTTTCTAGATCCATTTTAAAGCTTTCCTAGAGATGGTCTGTGGTAGCCATCACTCTTGGACTACATTGACTCTATTTTTATGACTGAGACTTTTCTGAAGCTCTACTACCTTGCTTTGTGTTCTCAAAGAGGGCTCCTCCCTTTAGCTATTTAATATCAAAACATCCCAGCCATGGTTGTGTTCCAGTAGTTGATCAGCTCACTGATCGCTAGAATTATTTTTTTATTCACCTAGTAGTTGCTCTTTGCCCAGCTTCATGAAGTCCTGCCCTTCACATGAGCAATTTAGTGTTCAGTGAAAGACCAAAGAGGCCCATTCTGCAGACTTCTGGAGCATTAATTATACATAGCTCATTTTTCTCCAACAACTTGCCCTGCAAATTCCAGCAGTCTGACTATTCCCAAATTCTGATCACTGTGCCATCAGTTCAGTAAGTCCCTTGTGCTCTGTTTTGATTAATCCTCCTTGCCCCACAATTAGATATTGCCTCCAAGCAAAAATCCAGGGTTATCTGGAGGTTTATTTCACTTAGTTTCCTTCTTTCAGGAATCATAATTCTTTGCTGACTGTTTTCTAGTGTATGAAAACAGTTACTTCATATATTTTGCCTGTTTTTACAGTCATTTATAGCAACTAGAAGTGGAAGTTTTGAATTTGTTTTATAATAGCAAATTCTAAGACATTTAATTCTAACTACTTTTAGGCTTACAGAAAAGTTACAAAAAGTAGAACATAAAGTTTTAATATATTCCTTGCTTAGCCTCCTCCAATGTTCATATCTTAAACAACCATAATATTATCATTACCAGAAAATTTACGTTGTCATAAGAGCATTAACCAAATTAACTGTCTCATTCAAACGTCACCATGTTTTCCAGTAAGGTCCTTTTAAGAGTCTCAGTAAGGATCCCATGTTCCATTTACTTATTTTTTCTTGGATTTCTACAATCTGCAACAGTTCCTCAGCCTTTCCTTATTTTTCATGATGTTGATAGCCCTGAAGAGTATTGATGAGTTATTTTGCCAAATGTCCTTCAATTTGTGCCTTGTATATTCTCACTATTAGACTGTCTAATAGAAAAGAGAATCGTGGAAATGGTGCCGTGTCTTTCTCCATGCTCCATATTACAGAGTTCATGATGTCAATATGTTTTATTACTGGTGATATTGACCTTGGTCTTCTCATCTAGGTTGTCTCTCCTGGAAATTTCCAATGTAAAATTATAATTACTTTTTCTGTAGTGAACAAATATCTCAGGAGAAATACTTTGAGACCATACAAATACTTTGAGCCCCTTGCCCACTGATTCTAGCACCCTTCAATGGATTATGTATGCAATAATCACCACTGTAATATCTGCCTAGTGATTATTTCTATTTCCCTCCTTCTTTGTGCATTAGTAATTGTAATTTCACTACAAGGAAAAGCCATCATATCTTTTCCATATACTTATTTAATCAATTATTTATTTTTCATCACCATTGGTTTATGAATATTTATTATTTGGGTTATTATCTGATACTCTCATTAGTTATTCTGTTGTTCAAAGCTTTGGCCATTAGGAGTTCCTTCAGGTTGGCTTCTGTGCTTTTTCAACAACCTCCTCCTGTATTTTTTGAGAACTTTCACTTTTCTGGTACCACAAGGTGTTTCAAGCTCCTTTTGATTTCCTCTATCTGGGCCCTGGAACGAACCACTTTTCCAAGGATCTGTGATTCCTTTATAGAGACATGGTGCTTAGAAACCAAGATCTGGGCACCAGGTATGCTAATTACTACAGGGGCATTATGGTTTCTATGCCTCTCAGAAGACAGGACTAGGAAATATTTGTATATTAGCCCATATGCACACATATATATTTTTATATACCTGTGTATGTATATGCATAATGAGTTCATACTGATACCTCAGATTCCAATTCGACATCACAGGGATCATTTTAGTCTTTTCCCTTTCTTTAATTATAATTGGCTTCTACAGCAGTAAGGCACCTAATTTTTATTATCTTCTAAACATTTACTTATTCATTCAATTCTAGTAGACACAAACTCATTTCAGGATGTCTACCCCAATACCCTCATAAGAAACACATTTACTGACTAGATAACACCATTTGCGCACAATTCTTCTTGTCTTTATTCTTACAGTATTCCATCAACTTCCCATTTTCCAAAGTTATTTAGGTTAGTTCTTTTCCCTCCTGCATTCAGTATGGTCATGTTTTCCACATTTATTACAGGTATTTTTATTTTTTAGTGTTTGGATGCCATATTGGATTTCCCCCACATTCTGATTGGTTTTAACTCTGCTTATTAATGGCAGTATTTCTTAAGAAAGTATTTCTTTCTATTTGTTAATTCCTTAACAGCAGGCATTATCATACATACAGTAGATTGCTTCATAATATTAACTGTCCATGATTGTAAGAATGTGCCTGAAATATGTATTTTGATATTTAAATTAGAAAAAATCTATGTCTGTCTTGTGCATTGTGGATGCTTTATTCAGGCAAGTGCCTCATACTTATTCACTTTTTTCTACATACTAATTTAAATACAACAGCTGAAATGTTTCAAATTTTTGCACATACCAGGGCTTAGTCTGATCATATGCAATGGATTTAATTCTTGAAAACAAGAAATTTAATGTCTCCATATGGCCATTAAAACCAGCTGAGGCACTACTATTTGTCATGATGTTGATGATGAGCCCTTTACTGCTTGTGTTTTTTTTATTATTGTTGCCAAGTAACTGAAAAACTCATGCAGCATTGCTAAGGATAAGACCTTTCCCTATTAAGAAGGAAAAGATGGCAACCTGCTGTGTGAACAATAGGGAAACTACCCTTATCATTCATGGCACAAACACTTCGTCACTAGGGGTGCATCTTTACAAAAAAACTCTTTGAAATTTTCCTGTAAAATATTCTGTTCCTGTTCACTGACATGAAATTTTTAAAGAAAAGAATAATATGCTAGCAGGCAGAAAAAAAGGAGATAAGATCCAGAAAATGTATTATACATCTGTCTTTATCAAATAATTGATGTCTAAAGACTCCACATTAAGAGAGATGGAAGCAGTTATTACTACCACATGGCATCTTGCCCTACTTAATTCTAGCAGAAGAAGCCTCCTCCCACTGTGTTGTAGAGAAGGTGAAGAATCTCAAGTCAGATCAAAGGCCAAGTTGTGATTACTGTGAAAAGAAGAGAAGAGGATCACATATTTTTTTTAGCCATCTACCCTTTCAAATGTGCCATTTGAAATGTTTGCTGCATGAATGTCAAAAAAGTATCAGGTGGTAAAATAATAGCGGTAGCTCAAATCTATGAAAGAAATGGAGGTTCATGGAAGCACAGATACTAAGTTTTTTAAAAAAACACTTGTTCTTAGTATTCCACAGTGATTCTTCCAAGAATAAAATCACTGACTTAAACTCTCATCTAATATTCAACCGCTTTATTTGAGTAAGAATTTTTTTCATATAACATGGAAATGCAGAAATTGATGCTTTTGGGATTATCTTCATGTCTTAGATTTTGTTAACAGAGATAATCTTGCTTTATTATCTAATAGGCCATTTCATGTATGTTTTCCTGTACAGTTAACCCTTAGACAACTCGGGTTTGAACTGCGTGGATCTACTTATGCATGGATTTTCTTCTGCCTCTGACACCCATGAAACAGCAAGACCAAATGTTCCTTTTCCATTTTTCTCCTCAGCCCACTCAACGTGAAGATGATGAATATGAAGACCTTTGTGATAATCCACATTCACTTAATGAATAGTAAATATATTTTCTTTTCCTTATGATTTTCTTAATAACATTTTATTTTCTCTAGCTTATTTTATTGTAAGAATGCAGTATATAATACATATAACATAGAAAATATGTGTTAGTTGACTGTGTTACCAGTAAGGCTTCTGGTTAACAGTAGGTTATTAGCAGTTAAGTTTTGGGGGAATCGAAAGATATACTCAAATTTTTTAGTGCACGGGGGTTTGGTGCACCTAACCCCCATATTGTTCAAGGGTCAACTGTATAATAAACAAGCAAAGAATACTATAAAAATTAAGATGTACAGCAAAACTTGATGTGTCCCTCTTTAAGATAAATGTTCACCCTTAAATGTATCTATGTGCTAAAAATACTGACATCTTGCTATTGAGGTGTTTGAGTTCCCTATGTGTTTCAGATATTAGCCTCTTATAAGATGTATGGTTCATAAATATTTTCTCCTATTTCTCACTCTGAAGTTTCCTTCGCTGTGCATAAGCTTTCTAGTTTGATTCAATCCCATTTGTCTAATTATGCTTTTGTTGTCTGTGCTCTTGGGTTGTATCCAAAATAATCTTTGCCAAGACCAATGTCAAAAAGCTTTTTCTCTATGTTTTATTTTCTAGCAGTTTTTCCGTTTTTCTGTTGCAGGTTTTATGTTTAAGTTTCGAATCCATTTTTGGTTGACTATGGTGTATGAGGTGAGATATGGGTATACTTTCATTCTGCATGTGGTTATCCAGTTTTCCCAACATCATTTATTGAAGAGACTGCCTTTCCCCAGTTGTGTGTTCTTGACACATTTCCTGAAGATCATTTCCCTGTAAATGCATGGATTTATTTCTGGGCTCTCTATTACATTGGTTTATATGTCTGTTTTTGTGCCAGTACTGTGCTCTTTTGATTATTATAGCTTTGCAGTAGATTGTGAGGTCTTTGAGTAGATTGAAGTAATGTGATGCCTTCAGCCTTATTCTTTTTGTTCAACATTGCGTTGGTTATCTGGGATCTTTTTAAAACCCACTTAAAAATGAGCAAAGAACGTGGAAAAACATTTGTTAAAAGAACACATGTGAATGGCCAACAGGTATATGAAAAAATGTTCAACATCACTAATCATCAGAGAAATGCAAATCAAAACTGCAGTGAGATATCACCTCACATCTGTCAGAATACTTATTATTTTTAAAAAAGACAAGACTGGAATAAGTAAACTTAAACAAACATTTACAGAACTCTCCACCCCACATCCGCAAAACATACATTTTTCTCAGTATCACATCATACCTATTCTAAAGGTGACCACATAATTGGAAGTAAACCACTCCTCAGTGATTGCATAGCATTTCACAGGTTTAAATGAAATATTGGTTGGCTGCTTGTTTGTTATTTTCCTCTCTTATTCCTTCCTGTCTCCATTGTTAAGCACATTTATTGGCATAAAAGAGGTTTTTAATACCCACTTTTAGACGGCATTCTAGCCTGGGCAATAGAGCAAGATTCCCGTTCTCTCTCCCTCTTTCTCTTCCTCTTTCTTTCTCCCTTTCATTTTTTTTCTTGATTTCTCTCTTCTTTTCTTTCTTCTTTTCTCTCTTTTTCTTACTTTCTTTCTTAGAAAAAAAAGACAAGAGATAAATGTTGGTGAAGATGTGAAAAGGAACCCTTTTACACTGTTGGTATGGAGATAAATTAGCACAACCATTATGGAAAACAGTATGAAGCTTCCTCAAAAAACTAAACCTACAGCTACCATATGACCAATAATTCCAATTCTGGGTATATATCCAAAGTAAATGAAATCAATATGTCGAAGGGAGATCTGCACTTCCATGTTCACAATAACCAAGACGTAGATTCAACCTAAGTGTTCATCAACACAAATGGATATCAAAAATGTGGTACATACGCACAATGGGATGCTAGTCATCCTTAACAAATAAGGAATTCCTGTCACTTGTAACAATGTGGATGAACCAGGAGGACTCTAAGCTGAACAAAATAAGGCAGGCATAGAACAAGTACTACATAATCTCACTTATATGTGGAATCTAAAAAGGTTGAACTCATAGATATATTGAGTAGAATGGTGGTTACCCGAGACTAAGGATGAGGCAAGTATTAGGGAGATGTTGGTCAAAGGAGACAAAATTTCTGTTTGATGGGAGGAATAAATTCAGAATATCTATTATACAACATGGCGATTATAATTAATAACAATTTATTGTATACTTAAAAATCGATACCACAGATATTTCAAATGTTCTAACCACAATAAATGATAAATATGTGAGTAGTGATTATGTGAATTTCCCTAGTTTAGTGACTTTACAGTGTATACATATATCCAAACATTATTTTGTATATCAAAGTTACAGTTTTAATTTGTGAGTTAAAAAATACTAACAGTCTTTCCCAGGAATAGCTAAAATTATTCCTTCTCTATTTAAAAATTCCCTATAAATTGGCAGTCTAATACCAAAAACCTAAACTTAAATATTGAATAAGAAAACTTTAAAGCTCTAAACAATTTAACTATTCTTCTCATTCATGTACAAATTTGTTAATCAGAAGAAAAGTAATGCTAGGCCCGGCCCCATCCCTGCTCCGTGGCTGGTTTTTTCCGTGGGCGCCTCAGACGGGACCTGGAGATGTGGGCAGCACCTGGGGGAGCCCTGGCTGGGTGCAGCTCATGCTTTTCCTGGCTGACTTAGTGCTCTGGTTCTATGCACTGCACGTGAAGGCGGCGCGCCCATGGGACCCATATTACCACGCGCTCTGCAACGTGGGCACCGCCATCAGCTGTTCACGTATTTTCTCCAGGTGGGGCATGGGCCTCAGGCTGGTGGAGCAGGTGCTGGGAAAGGGCAGCATCCTCAATCAATCCAATAGCATATTCCGTTGCATCTTCTACATGCCACAGCTGTTGTTAGGTTGCCTGAGGACACTCTGGGCCTCTGTCCTGCTGCTGCTGAGATCCCCGGTGTCTCTCACTGATTCAGTCTACCTGGCCTGGACGCTGTTCTTCATGCTCTATGATTTCTGCATCATTTGCATCACTACCTATGCCATCAACGTGGGTCTGATGTGGCTTAGTTTCTGGAAGGTCCAAGAACCCCAGGGCAAGGCTGAGGCACTAAGCTCTCGCCCCAAGCCTAGCTGGCCTTGTCTGCTTTGCTTTGGCATATGATCCTTGCCCAAGGAGGCCTATCTGGGTCCCTAGAAGGCCCTAGATGCAGGGCCTTCTAGAGTCCCCTCTCCCAGCCATACCCACACGCGACAATGGACCAAATGTGCCACATGCTCGCTCTTTTTTCCACCCAGGTGCCTCTGACTCTGTCTCCAAGGGCTGGTCTCCAAAGCTCCTGCCATTGCCTAGGGAGGGAAGGTTCTAAGCAATAAAATTTCTTAGATTTAAAAAAAAAAAAAAAAGCAATGCTAGTCTATAGAGAAAATAGCTAGAGGACACTTTTCCTGCTTTATGTGTCTCCCTCCAATTGTCCAGTTGTTAATGCACTATAAATAAGTCAGATTTATTATTAATATTTTTATTATTCGTGTTCTTATTACATAACACCACCACAGAAGCAGCAGACAATTCTTTATCACAAGAAAAAGCTTTTGTTTCCTTAATACATTTTAACTCCTTATTATAGATTACAAAGCCAAAAGGTTTGGTTTTCTTCCTCAAAATAGTATAACCACATGCTGGTATAAAATTATATGTGAAAACATTATGGGGGATTCATAAACTTAGAAGAGGGGTTTGGGCAATAAAAATGCCCAAAGTGGTCTGAATATATATGCTAATTTTCATTGCTGGTCATCTAATAAAAGGGGTTCTGACTATAACAATCAGCACATTCACCTATAAAACATTTATGGGATATCAAAGAGAAAATTTATCAAATTCTCCTAATTTTTATTATAGATGTCAAACTTTAAGATTGCAACATACTCACAATTGAATTATGTGCCTTTCATTTTGTTAATTTGGCCTTAGTGTTCATATCTATGTGCAGTTTTATTATCGGAAACTTGAACAAATGTGTGTTACAGTGTTTCCAAAAGTAACTCATACTATTTGTCTTAGGTGTGATGAATGCAAATTAATTCTCCTCTTCAGGGTATTTAAGTATAGACTCTTTTACATAAATCATATATTAATATATACAATGTGAGTATCTTTGAAAAGTTCTAACATTGAATACGCAAAATTAAAACAAATCCAGCATTAGAATCAGTTACAAAACTTATACAAGTCACATGTTTCAGGGATACTAGAATGCACGAGCTTATAGTCATCATCTCTGAGCTAACATTTCATCCCTCCACGCCAGTGTTGCAAACCAAGAACTTGATGATAGATTTTCCCTCACTGAAGAATAGGGATATCTGTCAGACCTATTTAATTTTTTTTAAACATGTTCATTAATTATGATTTTTCTCTTAACTTGTATCTTGGTATTGAGTGAATGATACCCTATTGACATTACTCAGCCTGAGAATCAAGTATTGTGTACAAATTATTGTGTGTATTGATGTATTATATATTTTTCCTACTTAGAAGACGGCCAGCACCTTTCATTATATTTATAAAAAGAGTTTAGTGATATACTGCACAGCATGGTGACTACACTTAATAATAATGTAGTGTATAATTCAAAATTGCTAAAAGAGTAGATTTCAAATTTTCTCACCACAAAAAAATGATAAGTAGGTGAGGTGATAGATACATTAATTGTCTTGATTTAATTTTCTGTAACATATACATATATCAAAATATCAGGGTGTACCCATGAATATATATATTATTCATCAATTAAAAATAAAATAGCCTGGGCACAGTGGCTCACACCTATAATCCCAGCACTTTGGGAGGCCAACATGGGTGGATCACTTGAGGTCAGGAGTTTGTGACCAGCATGGCCAACATGATGAAACCCTGTCTCTACTAAAGACACAAAAAATTAGCCAGAAGTATTGGCACACGCCTGTAATCCCAGCTACTTGGGAGACCAAGACAGAATCACTTGAACCCGGGAGGCAGAGGTTGCAGTGAGTCAAGATCGTACCATTCATTGCACTCCAGCCTGGGTGACAGAGCAAGACTTCATCTCAAAAAATAATAATAAATAATAAAAATGGTTAAATGGTAAAAAATAAAAAGGAGTTAACAATTCCCAAAAAGTTGAAAACTCTTTCCCTAGTGTATATTATGCTACTGGAGTCTAAATTTAAATTATAAGATTTATGATTTGCATTTTGTTAATGGTTCTACAAGCATAAGTTGACTCATTTGAATATGGTTAGGAGATACACAAAGAAGAAGAAAGAGTCAACTGAAGTATAGAGAAAAAGTTGTTTCGAGCATTCAAATATAGAGTAAAAAAGTGTAAATTCTTTTATTGAACTAAAATTCTTTATTTACAAAAAAAAGTACAAACCGGTTACTATTTTTACATGAGATGATGAATAGATACAGCATACAGATTGTTATGTGGATATTTTATTATCTGTTAGCAAATTATATACAATTTATGTAATATATATATAATTTTAAGCAATTCCACCCTTCACCCTCCAATAGACCCCAGTGTGTGTTGTTCCTCACTATGTATCCATGTGTTCTCACCATTTAGCTCCCACTTAAAAGTGAAAACGTGATATTTGGTTTTCTGTTCCTGCATTAGTTTGCTAAGGATAATGGCCTCTAGCTTCATCCATGTTACTACAAAAGAACATGATCTCATTCTTTTTTATGGCTGCATAGTATTCCATGGTGTATATGTACCACATTTTCTTTATCCAGTCTACCACTGATGGGCATTTAGGATGATTCCATGTCTTTGATATTGTGAATAGTGGTACGATGCATATATGCATGCATGTGTCTTTGTGATAAAATGATTTATATTCCTTTGGTTATATACCCAGTAATGGGATTGTGGGGTCAAATGGAAGTACTGTTTTTAGCTTTTTGAGAAATTACCACGCTGCTTTCTACAGTGGTTGAACTAATTTACATTCCCACCAACAGTGTATAAGCATTCCTTTTTCTCCACAACCTTGACAGCATCTGTTATTTTTTGACTTTTTAACAATAGCCATTCTGACCGGTATGAAATGGCATCTCATTGTAGTTAAATATATATATATATATATATATATATATATATATATATATATATATATATATATGTAGTTAAGTGTATATGTACCCCCATGACACAAGTTTCCCTAAGTAACAAACCTGCACATGTACCCTTGGACTTAAAGGGTGTGGTGGCTCACATAATCCTGGCACTTCGGGAGGTCGAGGTGGGGGGGATCACCTAAGGACAGGAGCTTGAGACCAGCCTGGCCAACATGGTGAAAAACCGTCTCTACTGAAAATGCAAAATTTATCTGGGTGTATTGATGCACACCTATAATCCCAGCTACTCAGGAGGCTAAGGCAGGAGAATTGCTTGAACCCGAGAGGCAGAGATTGTAGTGAGCCAAGATTGTACCACTGCAGTCTAGCCTGGGTGACAGAGTGAGATTCCGTCTCAAAAAAAAAAAAATGAAATGTAGATGTCATAAGTTTAGGAACTAATACACACAAACACACATGCACACATACACTTTGTACGTTGATTTAAGGTGTTTTCCACAGCCAGTGAAGGAAAACACAACTCAAACTGACCTAAATACTAAATCACGTTTTTTTCCCCACATAACCAACATAAAATTTTACATCAGGCTTCAGGTTTGGTTTAAGCCGATAACTTATGCTTCACTTACTTGAAATTATTGTGACTTTACCCATGCTTTTTCTCTATGTTTAGTCCAGTAGCAAGATGGCTGAGGCATTTCTGGCCCCCACAAAAGCATGTAACAATTTGCAAAGGACTGGAGAGAACCCTTGTATTCCAGTATTCCAAAATACCATTTCCACCCCTGATTATCCATTTATGTCACTTGTCCACTTTTGTGGACAAGTATCCCGTATCCCATACATACTAATTAGCATAAGCCAGTCAGGCTCATGACACCAAGACTTAAGAGATCAGATTCTGTACATGGAATGAGATTGTTGAGTGTTGGATCTAAATCAAGATTCTGTCAGGATTCTGGTAGAGGGGAATACATGTTATAAGACCTTCAATAATGATCACTACAATTGTACACTGATGTATATTGTGTATATTGTACTAGATTGATAATATTTAAGATGTTGACGGATCATTATCTACAGCAGGTTATATAATAAAATTGTATTTTATAAGCTGTTCTGTTTTATGGCTATCAATATGTGTGTATGTATGTATATATATACATCATTTTATTACTGTTCTATATCTTTACAAAATGAAAAATTCACTGAATTAAAAAGAAAGACAATATTTAATTAGAAATAAAATGAATTCTAAATCTTTCATGAATGTATTCTGTGCGGGGAATTCTTGATGATTGCCATTATTATGAGAGATAATATCAAGCCCAATTATTTCAAGTCAGGCTAAATCTTTCCTCATTGAATGTGCTGAGATAAAAACTCTTCAATTTAAAGGTATTTTACCTAGAGCACAGACCTTGGTCTTTGAAATATTTTCAGTTAAATTTATTTTTCATTATGCATTAAAGTTCTACTAAGTTTCTCACATGGGGCTTCCAGTTTGGTATGTCTTTATAAGGTTGGCAAGTTATAAAGTTTTGTCAGTTGCTCTTCTGTTTTGTGTCCCATTTAAATACTAATGGTACCCAAATTAATTTTTCTATCACTAAATGTATTCTTACATTTACTAAGCATATAACCAGGCATTTGTTGGATAATTTCAAAAATCAAATGTATTACTTTGTACTTTCCAGAAACACACACACACAGACACTTAACCAACCAACCAACCACAATATTATTGCCCCTCTTTTGTTGATTATCTTGTGGATGTCACCATAATCCACCTAACCACACAATACAAAAATATGGAGTTCGTCACTGACCATTGTGTTTGCAGAGTCTTGCCTCATATTATTCATGCTGCATGTAGTCACCTCCCACCGGTGTAACCAGTAAGATATTGCACAAATGACTTCAGGGCTAGATTGCAAAACGGATTCCAGCTTATACCTTATCCTTCTTCTTGAGTCACTGGTTGTAGAAAAAGCCAGCTGCCATTTCATAAGAACACTCAAGCAACACTATGGAGCTGTTCATTGGAAAGGAAATTAGTTCTCCTGCCATAACGAGCAAGGAACTGAAGTCTCTTAGCTAATAGCTATGTGAATGAGTTATTTTGGAAGCAGATCCTCCAACTCCAGTCAAGCCAGCTGCCATACAGCGCTAGCTGACATTATGATTGCAACCATGTGAGAAGATTCAGGCCAGAACCACCCAGGTAAGCTGCTCTAGAATCCAGACCTACAGAAATGGTATGGGATAATAAATGTTTATTGTTGTTTCATAGCTGCTAAGTTTAGGGTAATTTACTAGGATAACCAAAAGAACTATTCTGTTTCTCTTATTCTTTACTAATCACCGAGTTCTGTCAATATTATAACCCAAATATTTCTGGAATTTATGCTTTCATCTTCAAACACTTCTATTCTGGTCATTATCAACTCTAGCTTGAATTACTTCAGTGGCCCTCAAAATGATCTCTTGTTCTAGTGTGGTGCTTTGCAAATCCATCCTGCTATTCCACTCTCAAAGTGATATATATGGAATTCAAATTAACCAACTTTCTTTTATACTTAAAAACCTTCAATGTTTTTTTTTTTCTTCAAAAGATAAAAGGAAAGTACTTGCCATGATATAAAAAGCCTTAGGTAATCAGAAACCTTTTTTATTTTTTTCACTCTAGCTTTATTTCTTGCAACCTTTCAGCACTCACTTTTGTGCAATAGAAATACTGAACTGCTTTAGACCTTGATAACTAGCAGCTTCATATCTATGTGTCATTTCTCCTGAGTTTCCTTTTTTTAGAACCCCACTGTCTTTTTCCTGACTAATTCATTCTCACCTTTTGAGACCTGACTTATCAGTTATTTCCTCCAGGTAGACTTCCATAACTCCTGAAAGTCAGATTAACTATTCTCCATTTGTTAACCTAAAGTACTACTCACACTCCTCTATCATAACACTTACCTTATATCATGATAAAATTCCTTAAGCAGTGGTTTTCCCCATTACTATGTGTGAAAGAACAAAGCTTCATATTGTTTTTGATGTTTGCATGCCTTCCTAAGTTGTAGTTTGCAAGTCTGCAAATGGAACAGACAGACTTAGAAGACTGAGGGTTTCTGAGCAACAGAAGTTATGTATATTAGAGAAAGAGAGATGATAGGCAGACTTATATAGGAGCAGAGATAAAGATAGTGTGGATTAAATTAATACTAGGCCGATGGGTTATATTATATGCTAAGTGAGCAATTTACATTTCTGAAAGAAACAGTTAATAACATAAGCAAATGAAAAAAATTTCTTGTAACAACCATGGGTTTGCCAGATTGCGTTAATCAGCTATTACATTTATAAATCTCATTTTCTTTTACTACTTAGTAAACATAGGGAGATTCTTAAACTAACACAATAGATTATGCATGGTTTGATCTTAAATACATTTATTTCCATGGTTGTTTCTTTTTAAAATGTTATTGTTCATATTTAAGGTGTACCACATGATGTTTTGGTATACATGTAGATATTAAAATGCTTACTATCATCAAGCAAATTAACATATCCATCACCTCACATAGTTATCCATTATTTTGTGTGGGTAACTATATTGTTGCAAAAATATACCCTTTTTGCAATAATCTCAAATACAATATAATATTATTAACTATAGTCTATGGTCCTTATGTTATACATTAGATCTGCAGATTTGTTCATCCTATGTATCTACTACTTTGTGTCCTCCAACCTACATCACCCCATTCTCTTCCCCATGATTGCCCCCAGTAACCACTCTTTTATTCTCTATCTCTGTGTATTTGCCTTTTTTGACAGCACTCTGATATAATCAGAATATATCATCTAAAATTTATGTTTTTTAAATGAGAAATGTAATAATAATTTCAGCATTTTAAGTTCAATAATAAATATAATTGTACTTTCCCATTTCTTTATCAGCTTAAAATCAACAGTGCTTATGAGATAAGCATTCAAGTAACTACCTGAATTTCAGAGATCATGGGAATTATTTCTGTACATTTAGTGCCTATAAAAATGCCTGGCCTTAACTAGATACTCTGTACATATTGTTTGAACAGGAAAGAATTGGATCAAAAAGGACAATGATATTCCTAATATGTTAACACATTACATATGGGCTAAGATGAGTAGATTATCATTTATTTAAGGTTTACTTGTGTTGTGATCAAATTATTAAAAAAATACATTAAGTAACTAAAATATCATATTTTAATAAATGGTACTCTGAATCTTACTTAGGTCTGCAAAAAATGTTGATGACATTGACCATGATTGACTAAGACAGTTATTGATTTCACTAACATGGCAGTCAGTGAAATCAATGTATAGAAGATGAGAGAATAAGTATAACTGCCTTAGTGCACTCCTGCTGCTATAACAAAATAACTGAGACTGGGTAATTTACGAAAAACATAAATTTTTTTCGTTTTTTTAAAATTTATTTATTATACTTTAAGTTTTAGGGTATATGTGCAGATCGTGGAGGTTTGTTACATAGGTATACATGTGCCATGGTGATGGTTTGCTGCATCCATCACCCTGTCATCTACATTATGTATTTCTCCTAATGCTATCCCTCCCCAAACCCCCCACCCCTTGCTATTCCTCCCCTAGCGCCCCAACCCCCAGGCCCAGGTGTGTGATGTTCCCCTCCCTGTCTCTGTGTGTTCTCATTGTTCAACACCCACTTATGAGTGAGAACATGCAGTGTTTAGTTTTCTGAAGAACAGAAATTTATTTCTCACAGTTCTGGAGGCTGTTAGTGCAAGATAAAGGTGCCAGCAGATTTGGCATCTGGTGAGGGCTGCTCTCTGCTTTTGAGATAGCACCTTGTTGCTGTGTCCTCCAGAGGGAACACACGCTGTGTACTTACATGACAGAACGAACATTAAAGTCGGGTGTTCTCTGAAGACTATTTTTATAAGAGCAATGATTCATTCGTGAGGGCAGACCCGTCATCACTTAATTATCTCCCGAAGGCATTTTTTAATACTATTACATTAGTGATTAAGTTTTAACATATAAATTTGAGGGGACACATTCAGAGACCATAGCAATAACTAATCCTATGAAACATTATCTAGAAGAAAAAAAGATATAAGCAAGCTCAGTCAAGCCACTAATTCAGAAAAAATCTAAAATATTAAATAGAATTGTTGGTTTATTTTCTTATTATTTTCAACCTTAATATGTTGCTACAATAATGGAAATATTATAGGTGTGAATGAAAGAAAAAACTGAGAGATGCCTTCAATTGAGAGTGACAGTTGACAAAGATGGAGAAATCAGATTTCAATGACTATGTAAAAAATCATTAAAATTGGGATAATTCAGAAAGTAATTTAAACTCAGAAAAATTTAATAATTCAGGGTCAGGGAATACTATTAATTTATAGCCATAAATAAATCTATTTTATAATGTAAAAAGTAAAATTAGATTTAGTATACTCTGTGTTATAAAGTAACTGAAAATCAAGACAATGTAATGAAAAGAGTTTATTTCTGGAAAATGTTTAAGACTTACACATGCAATGAGTTTCTCAAAAATTGTGTTTTCTATGCATTATATGATGTCCTAAGATAAATATTTTAAAAGTACATACATAATATACAGTGCTTATGTCCAAGATAAGATATATTTACCTGTTTTTCAAAAACAAGAATTTGTAAATTATATAATCATATAAAAAATAAAGGATAACTAAAACCTGTATTTTTACTGAATACTTTGCCATATTTGCTTTATATTTCTAATTTTTTATATGAAATATGCACAAATAAAGTATTATCTTTCAAGTCAGCCCACTTTCTACCACAAAAAATAACTCTTATACTATAGTTGATATGCACCCATCCCATAAAATCTTTTCAAAATTTTTTATATCCGTTTATACATATGCATAAATATATATGGAACCATAATAATCATGGCAAATATAGCTAATACTTATTGAGTATAAATCTATGAGAATTACTGTTCTATGTACTTTACAAGCATTAATTTATTTAAGCTGTGCTAATTCCTTATGAGGTTAATTCTAGTATTCTTTTCTTAAAGATAAGGAAATTAAGGTACAGAGAGAATAAATAAATTTGCCCATGATGACACTAATAGGAATTTGAATTTGTAGAGTGAGTCAGAATTTGAACCCAAAGAGTCTGTCTCTAGAGCCTGGAATTTTAACGTGAATTATACTGGTTTTTAAATTAAAATTTTTATGTTAAGGTAATTATAGATTCACAAGCAGCATGAGAAGCAATGCAGAGTGATCCTGTGTATCATTTACCCAGTTTCCCCCAACAGAAACATCTTGTAAAACATTAGAGCTACCTATCAACCGGGATTGACATTAATACAGTCAAGCTATAGAACAATTCTGTCACCATAAGAATCTTTCATGTTGTCTTTATAACAACCATGGTCTTGCCCTGTCCCATGGAAACAATTAGTCTCATCTCCCTTTCTATAGTTTTGTCATTTTAAGATTGTCATATAAATAGATTCATATAGTTTTTAACCTTTTGGATATTGGCTTTCTTCAATCAGCATAATTATATGAAGATTTATTCAAGTTGTTTTGTGTATCAATACTTCTTTCTTTTTTATTGCTGAACAGTAATCCCATGGTATGAATGTAGCACACTTTGTTCAACCATTCACCCATTGAGGTATGTCTGGACTGTTTCCTATTTGGGCTACTACAAAGAAAGCTGCTATAAGCAATATGAGTCTACAGGTTTGAGTGTGAACATGTTTTTATTTCTCTGGGATAAATTTCTAAAAGTATAATTGCTGGGTTGTGTAGTAATTGCTAGTTTGGTTTTATTTAGAAAAAATACCATCAAACTGCTTCCAGGATGACTGTGACATTTTACATTTCCATGAGCAATGTTTGAGTGACCTAGTTCCTCCACTTCCTCATCAGCATTTGGTATCATCAAAATGTTTTATTCTGGTCATTTTGATAGGTGTGTAGTGACATAGAATTGTGGTTTCAACTTGAATTTCCCTAATGTCTAAAATTTCTCTTCATGTCTTTTGTCCATTTTTCAGATCAGATCATTTGTTTTCTTACTATTGAGTTTTGAGAGTTCTTTATATATTCCAGATACTAGTTCTTTGTTAGATAGCTTGTCTTGTTGTCCTCTTAACAGAATCTTTCACAGAGCCAAGTTTTAAATTTTTGTGAAGTCAAATTTATTACTTACATCCCTTATACACCTTTAATGTATAATTGTTTTTAGTCTTTCCACTATAAACCTTAAAGATCATATAGAATGGTGTTATAATTTTTGCTTCAACAATCAAAGATGATTTTTAAAAATGATTTTTTTAGAAAGCAAGTTAGTTTTATCTATGTCTTTTTTCACCCGTTCTGTTGTTCTTTTCTTTCTGAAATTCCAAGCCTTTTCTATTTTTTTTCTGCTTTTAGAATTTTCTTTAGACATTATTTAAGGGTAGTTTTGCTGGTAACAAATTCTCTTTGCTTTTTTATCTAATAATATCTTTATTTTCCCTTTTTTTTTCTTGAAACATGCTTTTTCTGGTTGTAGAATTCATGGTTGAAAGCTTTCTTGGTGCTTGAAACATATTGTACCATTTTCTTCTGGTCCCCATGATTTCAGATGAGAAACCCACTGTAATTCAAAGCAGTATTCCCCTATAAGTAATTTGTCATTTCTTTTTGTCTGCTTTTGGAGATTTTCAAATTGCATTTTTATTAAAACACATTAAGAAGAGGTTTCAGAAGCTTAGTTTTGATATGTCTTGGCATGGATTTCTTTGGGTTTATATTATTTGAGATTTACTGAGCTTTTTGCGTCCGTAAGTTTGTATCTTTGGCCAAATATGAAAATGTTTCAGCCATTATTTCTTTGAAAGCTTTTTTGTCACAGTCTTTCTTCTTCTCCTTCTTGAATTTTGGTGATATGAATATTTGCTCATTTGTTATTGTCCCACATGTCCCTCAGACTTGGTTTTTTAAAAGTCAGTTTTCCCTTTATTCTTTAAATTTGGTAAATTCTATTGATCTGTTTTCAAGCAGAATATTGACTCACACTACTTCTTCATATGAGTGGGGTGAAAATTCAACTCTCCTTTGGCTCTTTTGACACCTTGCTGGTGAAAGGGGAGCACTGATTTGCACACCCTTATTGCCTTTTAGTGGAGATGTAAGTTCATCTCCCAACTGGCCTTTACAACACCAAAAGAGGGGCTAAGCAGAAGGTTGAATAACACCATTTCATCGCTGCAGGGTGGAAGTTCAGCTTCTTGATGCTCCCAGCTGATACCAGGAAAGGGGATAATGGAGAACATATCATCAACTGGCTCTGCTCCCACCGCCTCATTATGCCTCACTGATACTAGGTAGATGTGAAGGTAAGTATCCCCGCTAAGCCCCCGTGATACCATCAATGGAGAGAAAGTAGAGTGCTGACTAGTCCTGTCTTGTACTGCTCTGTTGAGTCTTCACGTCAAGTAGGGGTGGAAGTTCATCCTGCCACTGGCCCCTGCTAACACTGTCCTGGCAAGGAAATAAAACTGCCATCTGTTTCCACCAAATGGGGATTATAAGAATGACTCCTTGCTTGGTCCCACTGTTAATACATCAGCACAGGGAAATCGGAGATTTGCTTTCTTTCAATTAGTGGGGAGTGGAAGTTCACTTCTACAAACACTACCCTGACAGGTAAATCACAGCAGTTCTACCCGCTTCCACCAGGCATGGATATAATTCTAACTCTGCTTAGTCACACCAACACCGCTGAGTGAAGGAATCAGAGCACATCCACTTGTTTCTGCAGGATGGGCTTAGAAGATCTCTTTCATTTGGACTTCCCTGAAATCCCTAAAAGGAGATGTATGGTTTTCTCTTTGGTATTCAGATGGAGTAGGGCTGGTATTGCCAAAAATGTTTTCTATCATTAGGTCTCACATTTACAGTCCTTTGGAAAGCAGTGCAGGTTTTTCTTGAATATTTTTCTATCTGTGCCTATTGGTGGTTCTGGGACGGAGGCTCCTGGAAAGCCCATCTTGAATATATGGGAGGCAATAAGGAAACCCAGGGAACTTACCACAGTGTTGTTCCTCAAGTCTCAAGCTTCCTAAAACACTCCACCTTCTTTTGGCCAACATTCAGAGTTGTCCTGTGCTTACTTGTTATTTGTTTAGATTTTGTTTTAGTTTTAAGAGGGGGACCCATAAGGAATGGGGCTACTCCATCTATGCTGGTGCTGTTAGACTCATCATACTGATTTTAATATGTGATATTGTTTTGACATGTATCAATGGCTAGTATGTTGTATACATTATTTTGCCTCTTAAATTTTCAATCACATTCTAATAATTTATCCATGCTGATATTATAGCTCTATTTTATTCATTTCCAATTGCTGTATTCAATGTATGAATTCACCACCATTTCTTCTATTATTATGGACATTTAGATTGCTTCAAAATTTTTACTCTTGAAATAAATTGGCAATGAACATCTTTATACATATTTCTTTTACATATGAGAAAGAGTTTCTCCATAAGTGGAATTGCTGTAGCCAGGTTAAGACATTTTCAATAACCAGCCATTGCCAAAAAGCATTTCAATGATTAAAGTAATTGCATCAATGTATATATTTATTAACAATCTATAAATATTCTTAACTAATACCAGGCCTTTCACACTCTCTAGTTTGGAGAAGATAATTAGGTCAACTCTTTTGCTCAGTTATTCTCTAGTCATTTCAAAAAAAATCCATGGAAACCAAATGACACAGACTAGACAGTCTATAAACAATAGAAATTTATTTCTTACAGTTCTGAAAGCTGGGAAGTTCAAAATCAAGGTGCTAGTAGATTTGATGTCTCGTGAAGGCTTACTTTCTGCTACCAATGTGGCTCCTTGTTGCTGCACCCTCTGGAGTGGATGAATGCTGTTTTTTCACATAGCAGAAGGGACAGAAGGGCAAAAATAGACAAACTTTCTTGCCCAAGCCCGATTATAAGGATGCTCTTTACTTCCGTGATGGTGGAGCCCTCATGGCCTAATCACTTCCTAAAGGCTCCATATCTTAATGCTGTTACAGTGGGGCTGAAGTTTCAACATGAATTTTGGAGGAACACAAACATTCAAACCATAGGCCCTGCTTTATATATGATGCTAATATTATAAGTTAAAAATGTAGTGCTATTTTTGAAATGATAGCTATAAATTTATTTTCTTAAAAATAGCCTACTTTTTCTTTCAAGGTTCAAAACACATATTTTATTTCAAAGGTCATGTTTTACCACTGTGTAACAATTTCATCTATAATGCACAATTCCTACCCTACTCCCCCAAAACTTGAATTCTTGATTTTATTTAAACTAATCACATTTTTTCACAAACACCTTTCCATCTCCAAAAATATGCATTTTTGTTTGTAATTTCAAAGCATCACAATTTTCAAAATGATATTCTTCAACTCACCATAAAGTCAAAATCTTCTTTTGGCTCAAGTAATATGTATTTTCCTTTCTTATATTTTGGTTTGGATATAGGGGAACAACTAACTTCAACTCTAAAATGTACTTACAGATATCTGCAGAATTAAATGTCTTTTGAATATAAGTGTGGGCTGTTTTATACTGCTTTTTTAACAATCACCTGCAAATGAAGGGCATTTAATAATTAGTGAAATGAATTATAGTATCCTTATTATTATATGTAGCCCTATATCTAAGGTGAGTTCCAACAAACCATAGAAGAATTTGCTACACTCTGTGGGAATTAGCACAACGAAATGTGTGCTTAAGTCATTAGTAAACACAGGCTGATTTGTTTCAAAAGAAAAAGTTTAAAATGTCTTGTTGAAAATGACCAAAGGTATCATATATTTCAGATGAAAAATAAAAATAAAGAAGACACTAGCACATTGACAAATGGTAGTCCATGCAATCAATTCTAATTTAGTAGACTGTAGCTGAAATTTTCAGATAAGTGAGAAATATCTTACTGAAAATGAAAATGTACTGTGTACTACAAGGAAGCATGGGTAGTTATTACACTGTTACAGGCCTTCATTATGAATATAAGTTATTGCAGTCCAGACTACACTGGTGAGCTTGTAAAGAAATCATTATCTAGTTATATTCACAATGCTACAAACACTCACAACATTTCATTTTATTCTCAATGCTAAATCAAAGATGAAGCACCTGCGTAGGGTTTGCTTTATACAATTAAATAAGAAAATTCATGCTGAGGGAGCATAATTGCTAAAGATTGCACAGCTTGAGCATGCCAGATCAGACTAGAACACACATATTCTGGGTCGAGAGCCTCTATTTTTTAAGGCTATATATGATTTAGAATTTTTATATCCAGGTCTATGCCCATAGATGATATCTTCCTCACCTTCCTTGCTGCTGCCATAGACATGCCTTCTTCACTTGTACTGAGCTAATTTGCTTTCATTTCAGGTTGTAAATGTGATGCTGACCCTAGACAGATTTAGAAGAGATTTTTTATTTCTATTCTTGTTTCACAGGGGTGAGATTTAAGAATGCTTTTTAAATACTTGGTAAATTAACTGTGCCAAAGTAATATGAAATTGGAAACTCTATAAATGGATGGTAATTCCAAGTAATCAAGCACATTAGGAAATTCAGACCAGGTCATTTTGCAAAGTCAAATATGTAAAATCTCAAAGTATCTAATTTAAAATTTAGTCTTTTCTTATTTCAGTAATGGAATTAGTTCTCTACTTACTTTTTCCTGCAGTATTTTCTTTCCCACTCTGACAACACCATCTTGTATTCAGATATCTGGCCAAGACAACATGTCAATGAACTTCCTTAACTGAGCAAGGTAATTTTGGAGAAAGATTTCCTGAAGAAGGGCCAGAATTCTAACAAGAATAATCAGATTTAAGATAGCCGTCTAGTGGAAGTTCCTTAAAGCCTCAGGGGACATTTGGTAATGTCTGAAGACATTTTTTGGTTATCATAACTGAATGACAGGTGCTTCTGACATCTCAGTGGTAGAATCCAGGGATGCTGCTAAGCTAAGCATTTTTTAATACACAGGATCTCCCAATACACACCCTGAAGAATTATCCTACCACAAAAGTCAATAGTGCTAGTATTGGGAAATACTGATCTAAATGGGCATGTATCTCATTTTCTACTATAATAATAACGTAGAGAGCTTTGCATAGTTAATATTATAGCAAGCTCTAACTTACTGACAAGAGAACGATCTATGACATATATCTAGGGCATTGTCTAGCATAGTAATCACTAGTCCACTTGTGGTTATCACATTTAAAATAAAATTACTCCAGAATAAAGTTGAAAATGTAGTTCCCTAGTCACACTAGCCAGATTTTGAGTGCTCAATAGCTACACGTGGCTAGAGAGTACTGCCTTTCAACATTTTCATCATTACAAGAAGTCCTGTTGCACAGTGCTAATCCAGAGACTCCGCACATTAACAAAATGGAAGTGAATATTGTTGACACAGTGATATCTCATATGTGTGGGGGGAGATGGTATAAGAAAGCTTATCTACTTTTAATGATCACTCATGCACCCACAAAAATATCTAGAGGAGTTGAGAAATTAAACGGGATAACAGAAAATAAAATTAAAATTTCTTGCAAATGACTGAGGCCAAACTAGAATTTAAACTGTATTCAATGTAATATGCATGCATAATGTTCAACACGTTTTGGACATCAATTTCTATTTCCCTCTTAATCAATAAATTAGAATAATAGTTAAGCAATTGGTTTTCTCTTCTGAGTGTCAAAAGCTGCTATGGTTCCACTCCACAAAATCTTCGTTGGGATATATATCTTTTTTCTAAGCTCTGATTGTATAGACCTTGCTGGGTTTTCTAACAATGGACTTTAATAATAAAGTCTATGTTGTAATTTCTCTCTACAATAGCATCGCATCTCTTTTGATATGCTTAGTGTAATGTCAGTTATGGTCCCCAGTATAGGTGCAATAACTGATCTCATTTTACATAACATTAAAGATGAACAGCTTTTATTTCATACTCCAAAGAAAAATTATACCAGACCAATTAAATAGGGAAGGAAAAATTTACTTAACACTAATGCAATAGGAGAGGGAGATTGAACTCAGCTCCCCTGAAACAAAAGGCAAGAGGATTTTAAATGCCAAAGAGAGCTAATAGAAAGGTAAGATAGAATGGGGGAGGTGTGTCTGTATGATTAGGTCATCTGCCTTTGCTAACTGGCGCTTATCTAAGGCTCTTACTCTCCCACAGAGTCTAGAAGACTAAGGCCCTATCTTTCTGGATGATTATATTTCAAAGGGATGGCTCACAGGCTCTTGCAGAAGATATCCCTAGTTTGTAAAAGATTTACATCTCAAATAGCCAGAGAAAGGAATTTAAAATTGAAAGTTTTCTAAAGAAAATTCTCTAAGAAAATAAAGTCGGGGACCTATAGTCAGGAAGAAACCTGTCTAAAACTTAATCGTGCCAAAGTGAACATTAGGGCCATCTTGGTTAATACACAATGAACTATGTCATTTTGAACCTTAACTGCTGAGAATAGTAATTTCTGATTTGAATTTCAGTCAGAAAAAGAAATATTTCATTGAGCAATACCTTGTACTCCCTCTTTTGTAACCAAATTACACATTTACATGTTTTATCACCCTGACTGAGGCTTACATTAATGCTGTTTTTTTTTTCCCGAGGTTATCAATTTTAAGAAACTCAGTAGTGATTAATGGAAAAAAGAAAGAGTAGAAAGTAGTAAGGACAATCGTACCTAATTACCAACTCAGAATTGTTACAAGAAGATTCATTCATTTTCGGATTTTCTAACAGCAGCTTCTCGGCGCATAGCAATGCTATAGTGAATCATATTTGAAGACAAAGTCTCAATTTCAGGAGTTCACAGGGTGGAAGAGATGAATTCATAGACAATTTGGTCATCTCAGTGACAATTTGCATGGGGCATACATGCAGAATCTCCTTGACTCTAAGTAATATTTTCATTTTAACTTCATGTGCTACTTTTCCAACAGTATGGGTTCTAACTTCTCTTCAGAATGAGGCAAATCTCCCAGTTTCATTTGCTCATAACACTCTGCATTTTAAAGCATTGCTCACAATTGCAACGATTTAAATATTTGCATAACTGTTCATTTTTAAATGACCTGTCCTTATTGTTTGTGAATTCCACAAGAGCATAAATGCTCATAGCTGACTTCTCCATTGCTGTTTCTCTGATACAGGAGTTAAGAAAAAATTACTTAGGCAGATAGTGACGGTATGGAAGTCCTTGGGGTAAGGTTTTTATTTTAATGAAAAGCAGCCCCAAATCATTTTCCTTTCTAACAATGAGCAGCCTGTAAAATAGAGCTACTGACATAGATGCTGGCAGTTATACAAATCATATTCAAGATGGCGGTTCTAATGTCCCTTATCTTTGTCAGCCACGTGTTCAGTAAGGAGCAGACTAGATGTTACCGGCCTAAGGAAAAGTTCATTTGCATAATAAGATTAGGGTGGGGCAGCCAGCTTTCCCAGCTCACTAGGTAAACTTCATACTTGATGGACCCAATCTGTGAGCTCTAAGTAAATCAAACACTGCCTCCTCAAACCTGACCATAAAATCCAGTGCATCTGCCACAGGCCCTCTTGGAAGTCCCCTCTCTCTCACTAGAGAGAGGGCTGTTTTCCTTTCTCTTTTTTGTCTTTCTTTTGCCTATTAAACCTCCGCTCCTAAACTCCTCATGTATGTCCCTGTCCTACATTTTCTTGGTGCATGAGGAGGAACCCTGGGTATTTATGCCTGACAAGGTAGCCACTTCATCTAGTCTAGCACCAGACCAAGAGTAAATTTTAAATAATTGTTTTAAACATACTGATATTGTGTCATAAACTTTTTGCTTCTTGAGAAACTGACAGGTAAATTACTTTTATTCTTCATCGTGTTTCCTTAAAAAGTTTTCCAAAATGCAATCTGTTTATTAAAAACATTATACATATTCAGAAAATCCACAATTACGCATTTTGTAAGCTATAACCATGGATTTTTCTCCTTGTGTTATATGTTATATGGCATTACATTTCAAGATGAAAATAAACTAAATCCCTCATGTACTTCAAAACAAAATGTTTTGTAGATAAAAGTGGCATAATCTAAATGTACCACATCCGTTTTAAAGAACATTTAAAAATATTTGGCCAGTAGGGTTGGTGTGTATTTCCATTGATGATGGGAAGAAACAACTTCTAGATTAAAAAAAAAAAAGGTATAATGATGAAAACAAGAGATAGAAATGAGACATAATAAGAAAAAAAGAGATTATTTTATTCAAATACAACAAAAACATATGACTAATATATCTTAGACACTCTGTATAATGTATTTAATAAAGTAAAAAAATACTAAGTTTTACCCTGAGAAGGGTAGCTAGCAAATATTAGCAAAAACCAAGAGAATGGAAAATGACAGTTTGAACCTTATCCCTAAAACCTTACCTTACTCTTTAAGTTTGAATTGGATAATTCTGGTAGCTTAGGTTCTTCAGGTATTCAGTAACCTTAAACTGACTGTTTCTTATTTATTTTCACACTCATAGAAGCCGCACTTTGGAACTTCAACTCAATGTCGTGTTTATCAACATCATGCTTACATTTTCAAATAGTTTACTACCAGCCAACATTTGTTTATAATAAGGATTCCAAAAAATGATCATATATAGAATAAATAATATTTTACATTTACTCTTTTCTCTCACCAATGGGCATAATATAGCAACATAACATTCAAGTTTGCATTGGATCTTATAATCCCATGTAATTTGGCTATAAATATTTCTGAGTTACTCAAACTTTTTTGAAAACAGCATTTCAAATTTAATTTTGTGTATTTAATTTTAATAGAAAGTGAGAAGATTTTGACCAAAAAAAAAAAATTTTTTTTTGAGACAGGGTCTCGCTCTGTTGCCCAGGCTGATGTGCAGCAGCATGATCTTGGCTCACTGCAACCTCCTTCTCCCAGCTTCAAGCGATTCTCCTGCCTCAGCCTCCTGAATAGCTGGGATTACAGGGGCATGCCATTACAGCCAACTAATGTTCGTATTTTTTAGAAAAGATGGGATTTCACCATATTGGTCAAGCTGGTCTTGAACTGCTGACCTCATGATCTGCCAGCCTTGGCCTCCCAAAGTGCTGGGATTACAGGCATGAGCCACTGCGCCCGGCTCTTTGACCAGTTTTTTTCCTGAAATGTCTTTTATCAAAATTATTTAGCAACAAACTGTCATATAGAAAATATTGGCCTCCCAAGCTATTTTAGATTATCAAATACTCTTTCATTTTTTTACCAAAAAAAAATATCAAAAATGAAACATCATGAAAATGTGTTTGTTAAAATTTCCATTAGCATTGCAGATATTAAAGATCTGAAGGTTATTCAAGATAAATGAAAAGAGAGTTAATTCATTAGTAAGTTCAAAACATTAGGCCAGGCATGGTGGCTCACACCTATAATTTCCGCCCTTTGGGAGGTTCAGAATGGCAGATCACTTGAGGTCAGGAGTTCAAAGCCAGCCTGGCCAACATGGCAAAACCCCATCTCTACTAAGAGAATACAAAAATTAGCCAGGCATGGTGATGCATGCCTATAATCCCAGCTACTCCAGAGGCTGAGGCAGGAGAATTGCTTGAGCTGGGGAGGCAGAGGTTGCAGTGAGTTAAGATCATGCCATGGCACTGTAGCCTGGGCAACAGAGTGAAACTCTGTTTCAAAATAAACCATTATTGAGTGACTACTATATGTTGGGTACATCATTTGCATTCCAGAAATAAAAGGGTTGATAAAATAATTGTAAGGCAGAGAGGAGAGTAGAGGACAAGGTCAGGGAGGCACGCACCCGGATCATGCTTGGAGTTGATGAGGGGGCTCGTGTTCACCTGCTCTCTCCCTGTGGGCCTCGGATATAGCATCTCGTGTGGTGCAGAGGCAACTTGGCTGTGACCCAGACCCAGCTCAAGGAGAGAGAGAAGATTGCGCTGTAGGACCAACTCAGGATTGCAGCTTCCAGTGAAACCGCAGATGGTGAGTGGACACCGCATTTTCAGATGGATCTTTATTGCCCACAGACCAGGAGATTCCCAGGTGTAGAAGCTACACAGGTTGCCAGCACAGCTGTTTGGGCCAGTGTGGCTGTTTGGGCTTGGGCCACAGCGCAGCAGCACTCCATACAAAATACAGTGATTTGGTTGCCCTGTTAAACCAGCAATTGGAGATTTTGGAAGGCAGATTAGCACGTTCATCTGATTAAATGGGACTTAAACAGAAAGCCAGGCCAGGAGATTCCCAGGCAGCAATAAGGTTCCAGCCGGCGCAGTGGGTCGCTGCACGGGAAATCACACAGATCCCAGTGTCCTTTCAGCAGGCAACTGGAACACCCAGGAAAGAGTCAACCGTTCAACTTAAAAAAAGGCTCTGAGGCAGAGAGCCAGGTGATCAGGCTCGGCGGGTCCCACCCCCACAAAAACAAACAAAACAGCAATTGGAAACACTCAGGGTTGAAAGTTTCATGGCAAGCACAGCTGAACCCAGGACGGTGCAGCTCGGAGGGGGAGGGCGACCACCATTACCAAGGCACTCAACCCCTACAGAGGTACAGTGCCATTGCTGACCCAGCCTGCCATTGCCAAGGCAACCTGCCATTGTCGAGGCAACCTGCCATAACAGAGAGAGTCCGCCACTACAGAGGTGGGCCATCATCACCACGGCAGCTCTAACCACACCCATATAAAGAGAACTACAGGGAATCACACACAGCAGCAGGACGGAGCCCATGGCAGCAGGGCGGAGCCCACGGCAGCTCAGCATAGCCACTACAGGCAAGCAGTGATTAGACTGCCTCCTTGCTGGGTAGGACAGTGCAATGGATACTCATAAATAAAGCCCTAACTCCCCGGGACAGAGCACCTGAGGAAAAAACAGGGTCTTTATGAGTTCTGCTGCAGCAGACTTAAACATACCTGCCTAGCAGCCCTGAATGAACAACGGAGCTCACAGCTCAGCACTTGAGCTCCTATAAAGTACAGCCTGTCTCCTCAAGTATAAAGTACAGACAGTCTCCTCAAGCAGCTCCCTGACCCCCGTATGTCCAAAGAGTCACCTCACAAAGGACTGATCAGACTGGCATTTGGCAGACATCATTCAGGGACAAAGATAGCACAAGAAGAAATGGGTAGCAACCCTCACGGTTCTGCAGCTGCTACAGGTGTACCCCAGGCAAGCAGGGCCTGGAGTGCACCTCAGTAGTCCTACAGCAGAGGGGCCAAACTCTTAGAAGGAGGACTAAGAAACAGAAATACTTCATCATCAACAAGCTGGACGTCCACTCAGAGACCCAATCGGAAAATCAGCAAGTGCTCAGACGACAGGTAGATAAATCCACAAAGATGTGAAGAAACCAGAGCAAAAAGGAGGAAAACACCCGAAACCAGAACACCTCGCCTCCTACAAGGGACCACAACTCCTCACCAGCAAGGGAGCAAAGCTGGATGGAGAATGAATGTGATGAAATGACAGAATCAGACTTCAGAAGGTGGTAATGAGAAACTTCCGTGAGCTAAAAGAGCATGTTTTAACTCAATGCAAAGAAACTATGAACCTTGAAAAAAGATTTAAGAAAATGATAACAAGAATGGACAACTTATAGAGGAATATGAGTGAATTGAAGGAGCTGAAAAACAGAACACGAGAACTTTGCAAAGCATGCACAAGTTTCAACAGCCTAATTGACCAAGCAGAAGAAAGAATATCAGAAGTCGAAGATCAAACTCAATGAAATAAAATGAGAAACCAAGATTAGAGAAAAATGCGCAAAAAGGAATGAACAAAGTCTCCAAGAAATGTGGGACTATGTGAAGAGACCTAATCTACGTTTGATAGGTGTACCTGAATGTGACGAAGAGAATGAATCCAAGCTGGAAAATACTCTTCAGGATATTATCCAGGAAAATTTCCCCAATCTAGCAAGGCAGGCCAATATTCAAGCCCAGGAAATATGGAGAACACCACAAAGATACTCCGCAAGAAGAGCAACCCCAAGGCACATAATCGTCAGATTCACCAGGGTTGAAATGAAAGAGAAAATGCTAAGGGCAGCCAGAGAGAAAGGTCAGGTCACCCACAAAGGGAAGTCCATCAGACTCACAGCAGATCTCTTGGCAGAAACCCTACTAGCCAGAAGAGAGTGGGGGCCAATATTCAACATCGTTAAAGAAAAGAACTTTCAACCCAGAATTTCATATCCAGCCAAACTGAGCTTCATAAATGAAGGAAAAATAAAATCCTTTGCGAACAAGAAAGTACTCAAAGATTTTGTCACCACCAGGCCGGCTTTACAAGAGCTCCTGAAAGAGGCACTACACATAGAAAGGAACAACCAGTACCAGCCATTCAAAAAACATACCAAATGCTAAAGAGCATCAACAAAATGAAGACTCTGCATCAACTAACAGGCAAAACAGCCAGCTAGCATCAAAATGGCAGGATCAAATTCACACATAACAATATTAACCCTAAATGTAAATGGACTAAATGCACCAATCAAAAGACACAGACTGGCAAATTGGATAAAAAGCCAAAACCCATCGGTGTGCTGTATCTAGGAAACCCATCTCACATGCAAGGATATACAAAGGCTCAAAATAAAGGGATGGAAGAAGATTTACCAAGCAAATGGAGAGCAAAACAAAAGCAGGAGTTGCAATTCTCGTCTCTGATAAAATAGATTTTAAAGCAACAAAGATCAAAAGAGACAAAGAAGGACATTACATAATGGTAAAAGGATCAATACAACAAGAAGAGCTAACGATCCTAAATATATATGGACCCAATACAGGAGCACCCAGATATATAAGGAAAGTTCTTAATGACTTACAAAGAGACTTAGACTCCCACACAATAATAGTGGGAGACTTTAACACTCCACTGTCAATATTAGACAGATAAACCAGACAGAAAATTAACAAGGATATCCAGGACTTGAACTCAGACCTGGAACAAGCAAATCTGATAGACATTTACAGAACTCTCCACCAAAATCCACAGAAAATACATTCCTCTCAGCACCACATCAAACCTACTCTAAAATTGACCACATAATTGGAAGTAAATGACTCCTCAGCAAATGTAAAACAACTGAAATCATAACAAACAGTTTCTCAGACCATAGTACAATCAAGTTAGAACTCAGAATTCAGACGCAAACTCAGAACCACACAGCTTCATGGAAACTGAACAACTGGCTCCCGAATGTTGACTGGATAAACAACGAAATGAAGACAGAAATAAAGAAGTTCTTCAAAACCAATGAGAACGAAGACACAACATACCAGAATCTCTGGGACACATTTAAAGCAGTCTCTAGAGGAAAATATATAGCTGTAAGTGCCCACATAAGAAGAGTGGAGAGATCCAAAATTGACACCCTATCATCAAAATTGAAAGAGCTAGAGGAGCAAGATAAAAAAAACTCAAAACCTAGCAGAAGACAAGAAATAATTAAGATCAGAGAAGAACTGAAGGAGATAGAGACACGAAAAACCCTTCAAAAAATCAATAAATCTAACAGCTGATTTTTTGAAAAGATCAACAAAATAGACCACTAGCCAGACTGATAAAAAAGAAAAGAGAGAATAACCAAATAGATGCAATAAAAAACGATAAAGGGGAAATCACCACAGATTCCACAGAAATCCAAACCATCATCAGAGAATATTACAAACAACTCTATGCACATAAACTGGTATACCTGGAAGAAATGGATAAATTCCCGGACACCTGTGTCCTCCCAAGTCTAAACCAGGAGGAAGCCGAAACTATGAATAGACCAATAACAAGGTCTGAAGTTGAAGCAGCAATTAAGAGCCTACCACACAAAAAAAGCCCAGGTCCAGATGGGTTCATAGCCGAATTCTACCAGACACACAAAGAGGAACTGTTACCATTCCTTCTGAAACTATTCCAAACAATCCAAAAAGATGGAATCCTTCCCAAATCATTTTATGAGACCAACATCATCCTGATACCAAAACCCGGCAGAGATTCAGCAAGAAAAGAAAATTTCAGGTCAATATCCATGATGAACATAGATGCAAAAATCTTCAATAAAATACTGGCAAGTCAATTGCAACAGCACATCAAAAAGCTTATCCATCACGATCAAGTAGGATTCATCCCGGGGATGCAAGGCTGGTTCAACCCATGAAAGTCTATAAACGTAATTCACCACATAAACAGAACCAAAAACAAAAACCACATGATTATCTCAATTGACGCAGAGAAGGCCTTTGACAAAATACAACAGCCCTTTAAGTTAAAACCCTCAATAAACTCGGTATTGATGGAACGTATCTCAAAATAATAAAAGCTATTTATGACAAACCAACAGCCAATATCATACTGAATGGGCAAAAACTGGAAGCATTCCCTTTGAAATCTGGCACTAGACAAGGATGCCCTCTCTCACAACTTCTATTCAATATAGTACTGGAAGTTCTAGCCAGAGCAATCAGGCAAGAAAAAGAAATTAAGGGTATTCAAATAGGAAAGGTGGAAGCCAAATTGTCTCTATTTGCAGGCCACATGATAGTATACTTAGAAGACCCCATCGCCTCAGCCCAAAAACTCCTGAAACTGATAAGCAACTTCAGCAAAGTCTCAGGATATAAAATCAACATGCAAAAATCACAAGCATTCCTATACACCAATAACAGACTTAAAGAGAGCCAAATCAAGAACGAACTGCCATTTACAATTGCTACAAAAACAATAAAATACATAGGAATACAACTTACAAGGAACATAAGGGACCTCTTCAAGGAAAACTACAAACCACTGTTCAACGAAATCAGAGAGGACACAAACAGATGGAAAAACATTCCATGTTCATGGTTAGGAAGAATCAATATCGTGAAAATGGTCATACTGCCCAAAGTAATTTACAGAATCAACACTATCTCCATCAAGCTACCATTGACTTTCTTCACAGAACTGGAAAAAACCACCTTGAACTTCATATGGAACCAAAAGAGAGCCCGCATAGCCAAGTCAATTCTAAGCAAAAAGAACACAGCAGGAGGCATCACACTACCAGACTTCAAACTATACTACAGTAATCAAAACAGCATGGTACTGGTACCAAAACAGAGATATAGACCAATGGAACAGAACAGAGGCATTGGAGGCAACACAACCTACCTACAACCATACAATCTTTGATAAACCTGACAAAAACAAGCAATGGGGAAAGGACTCCCTGTTCAACAAATGGTGTTGAGAAAACTGGCTAGCCCTGTTCAGAAAGCAGAAACTGGACCCCTTCCTGACACCTTACACTAAAATTACTCCAGATGGATTAAAGACTTAAACATAAGACATAACACCATAAAAACCCTAGAAGAAAATCTAGGCAAAACCATTCAGGACATAGGAGTAGGCAAGGACTTCATGAACAAAACACCAAAAGCATTGGCAACAAAAGCCAAAATAGACAAATGGGACCTCATCAAACTCCACATCTTCTGCACGGCAAAAGAAACAGTCACTAGAGTGAATCGGCAACCAACAGAATGGGAAAAAATTTTTGCAGTTTACCCATCTGACAAAGGGCTGATATCCAGAATTTACAAAGAACTCAAACAGATTTACAAGAAAAAAACCAAACAAGCCCATTCAAAAATGGGCAAAGTATATGAATAGACACTTTACAAAAGAAGACATACATGAGGCCAAAACATGAAAAAATGCTCATCATCACTGGTCATCACAGAAATGCAAAATCAAAACTACATTGAGATACCATCTCACACCAGTTTGGATGACAATTATTGAAATATCTGAAGACAACAGATGCTGGAGAGGATGTGGTTTTCTTTTGATAAAATAATTTCTTTTCCTTTGAGTAGATACCCAGTACTGGTATTGCTGCATCATATGGTAGTTCTATTATTCATCTTCGAGAAATCTGAGTAATGTTTTCCATAGAGGTTTAACTAGTTTACATTACTGCCAAGAGTGTATTAGCTTTCTCTTTTCTTTGCATCCATGTAAATATTTGTTATTTTTTTTGACTTTTTAATAATAGCTATTCTATGAAATAGTCTTATTGTGTTTTTGATTTGCATTTCTCTAATGACCAGTGATGTTGAGCATTTTTTCATATGTTTGTTGGCTGCTTGTATTTCTTCTTTCCAGAAGTGCCTGTTCAAGTCCTCTGCCCAATTTTTAATGGGGCTATTTGTTTTTTGCTTATTGGTTACCGTTCTTTATTCTTTCTGAAAAGTCCTACTTTTGCTTAAGTAATATTTCCATTATTATAGCAAACTGCAGTATATGTTGAGGCTATTGTTTCTAAAACAAAAATGAATGCTTAATATTCTGTTCTTAATAAATTAAATAATATGTTGTATTTTAACTTTTGGAGATAACCACAATATTATTGTATTAACAAGTACATGAGTGCCATCTCACTCTCTCACTCTCTTGGTCTTACTTTTGCTCTCTTGCTCTTGCTCTCATTCTCTCTTACTCTGTATTTCTGGAAGAAATATTAATATATTACCTTGACAGCCCTTATCCAAATGGCTAGGAAATTTAATCAACTTCCAAAAGCTTTGCTTTTCTCTTTTCTTACATTTTCCTATTATCACTTACATCCCTCGTATTATATTTGCTTACAATACACAATGTAGTGTCTGTCTTATTGTGCAGGGCTCAACAAAGTACCTTTCAAGAGCCAAATCCAGCCCACCACCTGGTTTTGTAAATAAAGTTTTATTGGAACATAGCCATTCCCATTTATTTGCCTATTATCTATGGCTGATTTTATTTTACAACAACAGAGTTGAATAGCAGTGACAAAGATTATATGACCAGTGAAGTCTAAAATATTTGCTACCTGGCTGTTTGCCCCAAAAGTTTGCTATGTGCTATTTATTGTCTGAAATGCAGCAAGTGTTGAATATATACTCATATCTTAATTAAATTAATAGGTGGATACATGAATGGATGACAAGTGATAGAGAGATGCAGCTTTATGTAAGAGAATATCACTTCATTTCATTCAGGTGTTGAGATCTGAATTGATTTCTGAAGTACAAGAGAGTTTTTGTTAGAGGGAAAGAAGAATGTATCTCTTCAAAGAAATAATAAATATTGGGACAAAGTGTTGAAGTGAAAATAACTAAAAGATTTAGTTGTTAATTTTTGTAAAAACTATTTATTTAATTTCAAATCAGAAGAGTGGACTAATTTCTGATTGCCTCCAGTTCTGGAACAAAAAAAATAAAAAAACCTGAATGCTCAATAAGATCATGAAGTGTGGTAGAGTTCACTATTACATAACTTAAAAATTTTTATACCCTAATATGTTCTTAACTTGAGGTGATTTCATTGCTAATTCTTCCTTCACTGTGGAAATGTTAATTATTAAAAACTGAAAATAAACAGAATTAATGAAGTTTTTTCCTAAAGATTGATATAATTTTTTTTTTTTTTTGAGACAGTCTTGCTCTAGTCGCCCAGGCTGGAGTGCAGAGGCACGATCTCGGCTCACTGAAGCTCGCCTACCGAGTTCAAGTGATTCCCTGCCTCAGCTTGCTGAGTAGCTGGGGCTACAGGTGCACACCACCATGCTCAGCTAATTTTTTTGTATTTTTAGTAGAGATGGGGCTTTACCATGTTGGCCGGGATGGTCTGGGTCTCTTGACCTCGTGATCCGCCCACCTCGGCCTCCCAAAGTGCTGATGCCACTGCACCCGGCCGATACCAACGTTTGAAAGTAGAAGAGTTGTAAATACTTAGGGAATTTTTAATTATCAAATTTTCCTGTCCTGTTTTGATATCAGAACAGTCCTTTGAAATCTGGGTGAGTGGGGTACATAGATCTGGCTTGAGTAAGAAGTTTGATGGAAAACTATGCAGTGGAAATCCAGAGACATTTTTTGGTTTTTTTTTTTTTGGTTTTTGCTTTTTTGGGTTTTGTTTGTTTTTGTTTGGGTTTTTTGTTTTGTTTTGCTTTGTTTTTCCTTTATCATGTGAAGCTTAATCTCTTGGATTTCTCAAATA
The DNA here is from genome assembly GCF_049354715.1 of Callithrix jacchus. Lineage (NCBI taxonomy): Eukaryota > Metazoa > Chordata > Mammalia > Primates > Cebidae > Callithrix > Callithrix jacchus. The sequence continues at coordinate 28,734,201 of NC_133524.1, forward strand.
AATAGATTCTGGATTATAGAATCTTCAGTGTCTGGAGACCAGAAATTTCCATGGTTTGTAGGAATACATTTTCTTTGGTCATCTCAGAAGCAATCTTGACGATGGGCAAATGTACTATATAATAAGACTCAACCTTAATGTTTAAATATCACTGCTTTTGTGGATTTAAGGCAGCTTTATAATTTTATCATATATCTAGTATAAAAACAGAATGTATAATTGGATTCTTCAAAATATAGAAATGACATTTATGTCTCATTTCCACTCTCAGAATTTCTTATTTTATTTTTTTTCATTTAAATTATCTCTGTCATGCCATTTTCCATTTTTATCTGCTTTTTTATTTATATTTATACTTGTCTATGATGAAAGAAAAATGCATAATAAAGGCTGTGGTTGGCAATAAATAAGCCGTGAGACTGCATATTTTTAAACAGTGGAAGCTTGGGACATGAAACAAAAGCCCTGAGCATTCACTTTCCCTCTGTCTGGCCGCAGGGGACTGCTGTATTACCTCCTGAATAAAAGAAGACCTGGCTACAGAGCTGTGAGGACTAGAAAAATCTCTCTTTGCAAGCACTGTCCAATTTGCAAGTTAAAGTGGAATATAGCCGGACAATAAATTTAAAAAGCAAATCTACCTGCCATAAAAAGCATTACTGCTTTTCAATCAAGAGACCAGAGAAAAATAATAGTTAGGAAGATCCTGATTTTAGAAATCAGCATTTTGAATACAAATGTTTAACACTGGAGAGAAAAATGACTTTATATGAGGTCTATATCAAACTATCTGACATATCTAGACATAAGTTATTTGTGGGACACAAAGCAAAATATCAGTCCATTGCTAGTCTCTTCTATCCTCCCCCAAATGATAGAATCTAAGAATGAAAAAAGACTACACAAATGAGAGAAAAAAGACCCTAATTTCAAAAATAGCATACAAAAGAATTCCTTCCTTTGATTTTATCAGTCTTTCTTCTTCATTTCCTTCCTTTTTTCTTTTCATTTGATAATTTATGCATTCAATAAGCATTAAGTGGCAATTATAATTTATTGTGATAAACACTGATGACAAAATATAAATAATAAAACAATATAGTAAACTAAATAATAAAAATGTGCACATAATATTATCACATACCAGGGAGAAGCATATGAATTCATTTAAGATGAGAAATTCAGCATGGAAATAACCCATGTACTGAGTCATGGTATGAATAAACTGTAGGAATGCTGACAGAAAAGAGGTGAACTGGTAGAGATTGGTAAGAGGATATTCTTGATCATTAGTGCATTATAATAAAAGTCTTTGTGAAGCAAAATTATATAGTGTGTGGAGAAAACTATGGCCACTGGCTTACTAATTAAGTCTAAAATAGGGAATGACCAGTAATGGGGACAAAAAGGGAAGTTGGACCAAGTCATATGATAATTTAAAATTTTTGCAACTATTCTATGAGAAAGTATGAACCATGGAAGCACTTTAAGCAGATGAATTATTTGGAATATTGCTTTATTGCTTTTTAAATAGATCACATTGGTGGTTTTTTGCAAGGTGGGTTCACACAGCTTGAGTGAGAGGGAATATTAATTATTGTTTGCTCACCCAACAAACATACTTAGGATGTTGTTTTAATACTGAAGAGTTATATTAAAACCTGAAATTAGAAAGTTATGTAGACGAATAGAAGTGAGCTCATTTAAAAAATATTCAGAGGGTGAAATGACAACATATTACAACAAATGAGATGTCAGAGTTGAGAGAAAAAGAGATTTGAAGATGAACCTCATTTTGTTTTCCAATCCAGATGCCTTATATTTCTTTTTCTTGTCTAATTACTCTAGCTAAAGAGTTCCAGTACCATGTTGAATAGAAGTGGCGAGAGCAGGCACCCTTGCTTTGTTTGCGATTTAGAGGAAATGATATCAGCTTTTCAGTATTGAATATTATGTTAGCTGTGGTCTTTTATATATGGCCTTCAACATGTCGAGGTAATTTTTCTTCTACTTTTACATTTTTGAGAATTTTTAAACATGAAACAGTGCTGAATTTTGTCAATGTGATAACGGTGATTATTTAACAATGTATTCATGTAGCAAAACACAGAATTGTACACCTTACATATACACAATTTTTGTCATTCATATGTCAATAAAGTTGAAAAAAAGATGAGCCTCAGGTATCTAGCTGGAATACTTGGGTGGTTGGGTGGATGGTAGTATAACTAAATAAGATGTAAAATAATCTAGAACAAAAAAATCTGGTTGAGGAAAGTTTAGCACAATGTTCTTATGTGCTACAATGAAAGTGCCTGCAGACAGCTGGACTTAGTGTGTAGCTCCAGGAGAAATCTAGGTAGCCTAAGGGTGAGGATGAAATCATGACAGTGAATGGACCCCTACCATGCAGTGCAATAGGTGAAGGGTAAACAACTAAATATTTTCAATATTCAACAGATATTTCCAGAGTTGAGAAAGCAATGGATGAAGAATGGAAAATAATATTAGAAAAAGGGGTCCAAAAAAGTAGATCATTGAAGTGAGGAAACAAAACATTCGCAGTAATATGTCCGTTAATCCAGGCTAGCTCCATGTCATGTTCATGGAACTACTTTTAAACCAAAACTTGGCTGACCAAGGGGGAAGGTCCACTGTTCATTTCATTTTTATTTGTTTTCTCACTGTCATCTTCGATTTAAATATTTGCTATACCCCAATGTGTGTGTGTGTGTGTGTGTGTGTGTTTCATTATTCTAGAAAATAAGCCTTTGATTTGCTTAGCTTTTTGTAATCATATAAATATGCTGGCAGACTCATTGTGAGATTATTTTGTTGTTTAATTGACTTTACCATATGTTTTGCCAGGCACTATGGTAGATGTCAAAGAAATAAAAAAAATAAGAGAATGTTAATCCAAGGTCTCTGGGATTTATAATCTAGGTAATAAAATATACTTAAGAATTATTATCATTTGCTTATGAATTAGAGTGAGATAGGTGGGAAAATGTTATATAATAGGATCCCAGTATTTTTAGTTTCCTTCCTTTCTCCCATTTTAGAAATGATAAAACTGAAGCAGATAAAACTGATCTTGACTTTCCCGAGATCATGAAACTAATTAGTGTTTAAATATATAGTTTTCAGGTGAACAAATGGATACTTTGGGATTGAGATTTAGGAGATAGCCTCAGGATTAACTATGCTCCAAAGAAGTACACGTTGTCATACAGTTGACTATATTTAATTGCCTCCTCTATAAAAAGCACATTATTTAATGGAACATTCAAAATACATGACATATCAATTTCCATTCATTATGCTTTCCTACAATAGTCCTATGCATTTTATAAAAGAAGTCAAGTTCTTTTAAAACAGAAAATTCATAGTTCTTCCTTTTAAAGCCTTTCACTGCTTCTTTCAGGATATAGAGTATCTCATTCTGGCTGATGCTGAGTTGCACACAAATAAACAGATTGTTCTTGATAGGCTCCACGAGGAGGAGTGACAGGAACCCAAGCATGAACACACAGCCATTGTCTCTGACATGGTAGGGTGCAGCAGTCCCTTTATTTTTCATAGAGCCATGTGCTTATTGTATACCTCTTGAAATGTTGCTGCTTCCAGTCCTGATCTGCAAAACACTATTAAGATAGTTTTCAGGGAGAACTGAGGAAATTTTTATGGCAATGATGTATGAAAACGAAAGCATCTGATCCACAGCTTCCATAAAGTTGGCTACAGTGACCAGGCCAGAGGAGATAGGCTTCTGCTGGGAATACTCATAGACCTTTGGGGCATGCCTGTAAATATCCACACACACAGCCATCATGGATCTCTGGAGAGGGCTACTACCTTGAGACATATCCTCAAAGGCCTTTAAATCTTTGAGTGAGGACACTGAAGTATGCTGCTGTTTGGCCATTGCATACAGCACTGGAAGGACATCCTCGCAAGACCCAGTAGACTAGACACCTAGTTCATCATAATTTGTTCTAATAGGTTCACGGTGTTAAAAATTTCAGGATTACAAGTGGAACATCCTTGTGATTGGGCCAGTCAAAGAGATTGTACATTATGTTTTGTTTTGAGTCCCCATAAGGTAGAACTGCTCACAAGCAGCACAATAGTCTCCAGAGACAGCTTCCAAATTATGTTACAGTAACTTTATTATGGACTACATGTGTTGGTCTTTGTACATTGTAATTCACATGGAACCACTAAAGAGGCCAAATATCTAGGGCAATTATGAGCAAAAAGAACAAAGATAGAGGTATCACACTACTTCTTTGTGAACTATACTTCAATGCTGTAGTAATTAAAGCAGCATGATACTGGCAAAAAACAGACACCTCAACCAATGGGACAGAATAAAGAGCCCAAAAATAAACCTATGTATATACAATTGATTTTTGACAAAAGTGCCAAGAATATGCAATGGGAAAATAATAGACTCTTCAGGAAATGGTGCTTGGAAAACTAGATATCCACAAGCAGAAAAGTAAAATTGGGCCCTTATCTCAAAACATATACAAGAATAAACTCAAAACAAGTTAAATACTTAAACGTAAGAACAGTAACTGTGAAATTCCTTAAAAAGAACATAGGAGAAAACCTACAGGACAGTGGTCTGGGAAATTACTTTTTAGATTTGACCTCAAAAGTGCAGGCAACAAAAGTAAAAATAGACAAATGGGATTACAACAAACTAAAAAGCTTCTACACAGCAAAAGAAACAATTAATAGCGTGCAAAGACAACCCATAAATTGGGAGAAAATATTCACAAACTATTCATCCTGTAAGGAGTAAATATCCAAAATATATATGGAGGAAAAACATCTCAATAGCAAGGAAAAACAGTTAAAATATGAACAAGGAGTCTGAATAGACATTTGTCAAGAGAAATGGCTGGAAAATATATGAAAGAAAATTCACTAATCATTGTGGAAATGCAAATTAAAGCCACTATCAGATACCACCCCACACCTTCCAAAATGGTTGTTGTCAAAAAGGTGAAAGATAAGTGCCCACAAGGATATGGAGAAAAGGGAATTTTTATACCCCGAGTTGGCAATGTAAATTAATATAGTCATAATAAGAATTGGTATAGAGGTTCCTCACAAAACTAAAAACAGAATTACCATATAATACAGTAATCTCACTTCTGGTTATTTACTCAAAGATTAGAAATTAGTTTGTTGAAGATATGTCTGCACTTCATGTTCATCCCAGCACTAGTCACAATATCCAAGTTATGGAATCAACCTAAGTGCCTATTGGCAAACGAATGGACAAAGAAAATGTGTGTGTGTAATGGAATACTATTCAGCCTTTAAAAAGAAAAAAATCTGTTCTTTGTAACAACATGAATGGAATTGGAGAACATTATGCTAAGTGAAGTAAACCAGGCATGGAAAGACAAATGCTGAATGTTCTCACTTACATGTGAAATTTAAAACAATCAAAATAATAAAAACAGTGAGTAAAATAGTGGCTATAGAGGCTGGAAGAAGGGGGAATGATGGTCAAAGGATATAAAATCTCAGTTACACTGCAGAAATATGTTTATTTTTGAGCCCTATTGCACAGCACAATGAATATAGTTAATAGAGCATTGTACATTTCAAAATTGTTAAGAGTGCGCATTTTACATAATCTTACTGCAGGAAATGTTAAATATTTGGAATGATGTATATATTAATTACATTCATTCAATTACACCACATTGTATTTACAGATCATAACATCACTTTGTACCACATAAATATATACAATTATAAATTGTCAATATACCATGATTTTTTAATGTTAAAAAATTATATTCATTTATCAATTCGAAAATATTATTGAGCAGAAACCATGTGGAAATCTCTCTGCTAAGTGATAGGAATATATCTATGATCCAGTGGATACGATGAATATGATTTTTTACTTCATCAGGTGGGTTTACATACTTAAGGGGAAGACTGTCAACAATTAAAGAAACAAAGAAACAAGATACTGGATATGAAATTCTGGGCTGAAAGTTCTGTTCTTTAAGGATGTTGAATATTGGCCCCCACTCTCTTCTGGCTTGTAGAGTTTCTGCTGAGAGATCTGCTGTAAGTCTGATAGGCTTCCCTTTGTGGGTAACCTGACCTTTCTCTCTGGCTGCCCTTAGCATTTTCTCCTTCATTTCAACCCTGGTGAATCTAACGATTATGTGCCTTGGGGTTGCTCTTCTTGAGGAATATCTTTGTGGTGTTCTCTGTATTACCTGGGGTTAAATATTGTCCTGCTTTGCTAGTTTGGGAAAATTTTCCTGAATAACATCCTGAAGAATATTTTCCAGCTTGGATTCATTCTCTCCGTCACATTCAGGTACACCTATCAAACGTAAATTAGGTCTTTTCACATAATCCCACATTTCTTGGAGACTTTGCTCATTCCTTTTTATCCTTTTTTCTCTAATCTTGTCTTCTCATTTTATTTCATTAAGTTGGACTTCGACCTCTGATATCCTTTCCAGCCAAACTAAGCTTCACAAGTGAAGGAAAAATAAAATCTTTTATGAACAAGCAAGTACTCAGAGATTTTATTACCACCAGGTCTGCTTTACAAGAGCTTCTGAAAGAAGCATTACACATAGAAAGAAACAACCAGTATTAGCCTTTCTAAAAATATACCAAAAAGTAAAGAGCATCAACATAAAGAAGAATTTACATCAACGAATGGATAAAACAGCCAGTTAACATCAAATGGCAGTAATCCTAAATTTAAAACGACTAAATCCCCCAATCAAAAGATACAGCCAAAACCCAATGGTATGCTGCATCCAGACCCACTTCACATGCAAGGATACACAAAGACTTAAAACAAAGGGATAGAGAAAGATTTACCAACCAAATGGAGAGCAAAAATAAACAAATAAATAAAAAGCAGGAGTTGCAATTCTCATAGCTGATAAAATAGATTTTAAAGCAACAAAGATACAGTGGTAAAAGGATCAAGGCAACAATAAGAGCTATCGATCCTAACACCCAGATACATAGAGACTTAGACTCAATGAGACAGAAAATTAATAAGGATATCAAGGACTCGAACTCAGATCTGGAACAAGTAAACTTAATAAATATTTATGGAGCTCTCCACTTTAAATACACAAAATATACATTCTTGTCAATACCACATCACACCTACTCGTAGGTTTAAATGAAATATTGATTGGCCATTATTAATACCCATTTTTTTTTAAGAATAAAGCAACATTTTTATTCTCTCTCCCTCTTCTTCTTCCTCTTTCTTCTTCTCCTTCACTCCTTTTTTTCTTTCCTTCTCTAAAAAAAAAGAAAGAATTGCCATATCCTCTTACTAAATTGATAGCTTTATTATATAATGACCTTTTTGCCTCTTTTTCCTGTTTTTGTCTTAAAGTCTTTTTTAACTAACATAAATACAGCTACTCCTCCTTGTTTATGGTTTCTGATTGCATGGAATATCAGAATATCTTTTTCCATAACTTTACTTTCAGTCTGTACATCTTCAGAGGTGAGGTGAGGGTCTTGCAAGCAGCAACTAATTGGGTCATTTTTTAAAAATCTATTCAGCCAGTCTATATTGTTTAAGAGAAAAGGTTAATCTGCTTACATTCAAAATTGTTATTAATACTTAATGCTTAATTATTCAGGTCATTTATTGATTTCTGGTTGGTTTGTATATTCTTTGTTCCTTTCTTTCTCACTGTTTATTATTGTTCTTTGGTGGTTTTCATAGTGGTAACATTTGAGTCCTTTCTCTTTCTCACTTTTTTATTTGCTCTATGAATGGGTTTTATACTTTCATGTGTTTTCATGATGGCAGGTATCATCTTTTTGCTTCCCTTAATCATTTCTTATAGGGCTGGTCTAGTGATGATTAATTTCCTCAGCTTTTGCTTACCTGGAAAAGACTTTTTTCTCCTTTATTGATGAAAGATAATTTTGTTAGGTGTTTGTATGTATGTATGTATGTGTATGTGTATGTGTATATACATACATATATATGGCACTTTAAATAAATTATTCCATTCTCTCATAAAAAAAACAAAGAAACAAGATACTTATGTAGTCAATACAATGTAATATACAAATTGTATAGTGCTTATTGAATTTTGGGGATTTCTTAACTTGACGAAGAATCCAGTGGAGAATTTTCAAGGTTTTCATTTAGAGAGAAATTCATGTCAACTCAATTACGCTCTTCACATCTTTGATGAAACTTAGTAATTTTTTTCTAAGCATAGTTGGTTGATATGAAATAGTTTTTCACTGTGCTTATAATTTACATTTTATTGGGGATTAATTTGCATTTCCTCAGTGACTAGTGTGTTTGAACATCTTTTCATATGTTTGTTGGCTATCTGAGTTCCCATTTTGTGAATTCCCCCATCTTGAAATTTGTACATAATTTAGTTTATGTACAAATTTTACATTTACAAAAATTTTTTTAAATTTCAAATAACTTATTTTCTCATTCTGCTCATAAATACTAATTTCAACTTTGTCCATGATTTTTTAATCTTCAATATACAGGTATTCAATAGACAAAAGGCATTTTAGTCTTTGGAACCTATACATTTTAAGAAAATGTTGAATTTTAAAATTTAAATCAAAATTTGCCACATAGCAATTTTAACTATATATGTATATATGTCATAAATATATGTAAAATAAAGTATATTTGGGGTAAACTGATTCACCACCAGGTTAATGTTTGCAGTATTCTATAGGCAACAAAATTTTCAGGGTTTAAGCTTAAGCTGTAGAATTTATGGAAACACTTTTCTTTTGAATGGATATTCCATTATTTGGTTTTACTTTTACATTGCAGCCCTGAAAATCCCCCCATCTGCCCCATATTTCAATAAATTTTGCTATCCAATGGTCTTTTGTGTTGACAAATGAACTGAGTTCTACATTTAACTCAGCATGGTGTAGAATGGGGAAGGCATGAATGACTCTTTAGATCATCATAACCTGGACCAATTTAGTGGGGAGATGTAGTTTATGGTCAGAAGCACAAATGATAACATTGGCCCTGAGAAGTTTTACAGAAATATTTGGACTTTCTACATACCATGGAGTGGTGTTTTGAGCTAATCTATATTATATTTAAAACAATGGAGCAACTCCAAATTTGGTTTTCCATATTTCATTTTCTACTCCCAAGATTGCATAAGAATTGCAATATCCATGTAATGTGGCAGAGTAGCTGAGTGTTTTAGGACCATTCAGTAAATATTTTAAAATATATATGTGTGTATGTGCGTGAGTGTGTGTGTGCGAGCACATATGTGTGCATGTATGTCATTAAGCAACTATTTAAACTCCTCTTAGTCCAGTCTACTTTTATATAATAAAGTTTATTGAAGAGAGTGGGGAAAGAGGCTCGATTCCACATTTAATTTGAATGTCTGAATAAAAAGGAAAAAATATATAATGCAGAGGATACAGAACAAAAAGTCACCAACGGGGAAATTTAGTCAAAGGTGACCAAGAAGTTAAGTCCAAACCTACCCCATCATCCCATACAACAACAGATTAAAATTTACATAAATCTTGGGGAAATAATGAGATTGGAATTTGAGCTATTGTCTTTTATACCTCATGGGACAGTGATATGCTGTTAAACTAATGCTCTTTAAGAAGCACAATATTAGCTCAAATTGCAACTGACCACTGTGTAATTCAACATCAGTGATTCTCAAATCTAGCTTTATTTTAGAAGCACCTAGGATACATAAAAATAAAAATATGGAAGCCATACTACATAGCAATGAAATAATATCCTCTGGTGTTTAGTCTTATGTACTAGCTTTTTTCTAGCTTCCCAGGTGATTATAGTATGGAGTTCAGACCTACTGCAATCTGAGTTTGTCAGGCTGAGAAAACCTGGGCAGGGATATAATTGTTTTAGCTATGTCTTTGCAGGTGGATATTGTGTACAATTTCTGCACAAGCTACCTCTAAGGAGCAGTGCTCACTGGTGGCAGTAAAAAGATGTCTGCATGTCCCATACCTAGTTAGAGTGAATTACATTAGTTTAGAGCAGTGCTTCTTAAAGTTAGATTTTCACAAGAATCATCTGAGGAGCTTGTTAAAAATACAGTAAGTGGTCCACTCAGAGCACACTGAATAAAAATCCTTAGGGATCTCCAGGAAAGGAGCCCACAGCTTGAGTTTTTAACAAATGTCTTAGTTGAAACTTATGATGAGGCATATTTGCTAGATACTGCTTGGTAAGAATTACTATTATGAATTAGGACCTTGGACTTTCAATATCTTGTCTTTCCAAAAGGACATTCTGTTATCACATAGGAAAATGAATAAAGTCTACCCTCTTCAAAATATGGTGTCTTTGATGTAATACTAATACATACAGTTGAATGGCAAGTGGGATGCCATACTCTGATTAGGCTTTAACAATATTTGCAAGCCTGAGACAACCAACATGATTAATTTATTTTAGGGGGCCTATTGTAAAAACAAAGGCCAAGCTGATTTCATTTATAAACATTATTGAAAATTTTACTATAAGAAGTTACTATAAAAACAGTAACTGTAAAACTCCTAGAAGAAAACAGGGAAAAAACCAGACAGTATAGTGAGAGGGAAAATGATTTTTTAGATTTGACCTCAAAAGTGCAGGCAAAAAAAGCAAAAACAGACAAATGAGATTATATCATTCTAAAATGCTTCTGCACAGCAATAGAAACAATAGTGTACAAAGACAATACATAAATTGGGAGAAAATATTTGCAAACTATACATCCAGTAAGGGATAGATATCCAAAATATACAAGGAGCTAAAACATTTCAATAGGGAGGAAAAAACAATTAAAATATGAACAAGGAGTCTGAATAGACATTTCTTAAAGGAAGACATACAAATGGCCAGCAAATATATATAAAAAAAAATACTCAACATCACTAATCATTGTGGAAATGCAAATTAAAACTACAATCAGATAGATCACAACACTTATGATTTGTTTACTGTCTGTATCAATTAAAAGTTAAAAAAAAACACAGTGTGAGGCTAACCCCAAAATAGCAAAATTTTTCTAATTGCTCAAAAATAAAAGTAGGGTGATTTGTACAGCCACATATCCGGAGATCTTTTCCAATGATCTTAAATCTTTTTTAAGTAGGTCTAATTTCAGGTGAATATGTGACACCTGAGCTGTTGAGTAACTGCTGCTGAACATCCAGATGGGAATCATCACTTGCATGGGTAATTACATCTAGCCAATGGGCAGACTCACCTGGGGGAGTTTTAAACGTACAGATCCCTGAAGATATGAGAGAATCAACAAAACTCAACAACACAACAAGAAACTGAAATTAAGAAGGCAAAACCTGATATTACAAGTTTATTAGAGAAAATTTTAAGTATACACAAAATTGGAGAAACTAATATATTTCACCTACTCCCCAAATCAACAATTATGCACGTTTTGTTCTCTAAAATTTTAGGAAGTGAAAATTTTTAAATAAATTTCAGAATTGCATATCTTTACATGCCTGCATAAATGATAAAAAACTTTCATTTTTAACATGACAATTATGCTATTTTTGTATCTATCAGAATGTATATAATTTTATATAATTTCTTAATGCCATGTAAAAACCAGACAATATTTCTAGTTATTCCACTTATTCCCTCAAAGATGATTTTAGCAGTTAAGTTTTTTTTTCTTTTTAATTAGGTTCCTAACATCTGCCTCTCATGTTTGGGTCTTCTGTCCTTTAAGTCTCTTTTATTTTATAAGAGCTCACCACTCCTATTTCTTCCCTTTGTCATTGATTTTCTGGAGAAACTAGCTCACTTGTGCTTACATATTTTTAGTTCTGTGTTTTCGTCATCATTTACCTTGTTCATTTATGCCATGTTTTTCCTGTAAGCTCTGAGTTAAATCTAGAGATAATTTGATTTAGGTTCAATTTTTTAGAGCAATAGCACTTCATTACATCATATCATAAGGCACATGATGTCTTTTTGTACCACTTACAATGATGCTGAGATTGATCTTAATGGATTCAGGTGAAGAAATGAAAGAAAAATTGTTGGGGATGTATTCCATTCTAAATGGATTGCATTCGATTCCATTTCATTACATAAATAAATCAAATAATGGGTAGGGAAGAAATATATTTGGACATTTATGATTCACCACCTTCCTCTTTAAAAAGAGACTTCCATATGGACAGTCAGAAAGCTTTATGTCTGCAGTAATGAGACATGGAGAATCAGTGCTTGACTTCTATTTGAGTGAGCTTAAAGTATTTGTAATCACCAAATTTAAGTGATTACATTGGGAATAGCCTACAATCTTTGGGAGAATGAAATGTTCAAGTGTGTTCTGTGGACTAGATATGAGAAAAAGTCAGCATGAGTTTGTTTTTAGTCCTGTTCATTAATAGCATTACATTATACGACTGAATAAAATGGACAAGATGAGACTAAAAATTGTACTGTGCTCACATCCTGAGTTGAATATTCAGTATTCTGGTAACACATGAAGACACAGACCGGATGGAAATGCAACTAGTGAAGATGACTTGCAGATGAGTAATGTAGGCATAATGGAGAGGCACTTCCCAGAAATGTGGCTGGGATTGGGCTAGTAAAGAGACTGGAATAAAACGAAGGGATTGAGAGACTATCCAACAAGGCCACATAGTGGGAAGCAGACACCATCATCAAGTAACTGGAAGTACTTTGAATACCTAGACCTTTGAAAAAAGTTGCAAGCAATCATTTGGAAGAGAGAGAAATCTACTTGTATCAAAGGAATTGCAGGAATGATTCCTAATGATAGGGATTTCCAAAGACTACAGGAAAGTTTCCCAGGAAAAAAAGAAGGTAAAGTTCAAAATTAAGGAAACCCATGACAATCCTTTCAGATACTTCCAAAGTAGAAGTATTAACAGCCATAATTGTAAAAGGCTGCACACTGGAATCACTTGGACCATATCCCTGAATAATTAAAGCAGAATCTATGCTGGCAACCCAACCATCACTACTGTATCAGAGACTTCCAAGTGATCCCAATATGCAGCAAAGCTTGAGAACCACTGTAATAATGGTATAATCAATTCAAATGAGAATCAAGTTTCAGTAAAGGCAAAAGTATGTTATAGTGATTTCAGAGTATGAAGTAGAAAGGGTACAAGAGGAAGGCTGCAGTGGGAAACTGTTTCAGGGATCATAATGAGCATAACAGCATTGGAATGATGGCAGGTGTAAAGCCTGAGTTTTGGAGTACCATAATCCTAGGTTCTAATCTGGGCTCTACCACCTTCAGCAAGTTACCAATCTTCTCTCAGATTCAATTTCCTCATTTATAAAACGGTTTTGTTACTAGTACCTTTCCTGTTTATCTGTTTATTGTTTGTACCCTCTCATCGAAATATCAACTCCATGAGAATAAGATTCTTGTTTGTCTTGTTCAAAATTGAATTCCCAGTGCCTAGAACAATGCATGGGCATGTTGCAGATATTCATGATATATCTGCTGAATGAATGGATGGAAATATGTTTAGGTTTTTACTATACTCTGAGCACTTTTTAAAAAGCACTCATCTTAGTCGATTTTGTTTTTTTTATGACTGAATACTTGAGACTGCGTAGTTTATATAAAAAGGAGGTTTATTTAGCTCATAACTCTGGTTGTTGAAAAGTTCAAGATTAGGCATCTACATCTGGCAAAGGCCTCAGAACTGTTTAAACTCATGGAGGAAAGCAGAAGGGGAGCCAGTGTGCACAGAGTTTACATAGTAGGAGGGCTACCCAAACAGAAAAAACAAGAAAGCCAGACTTTTTTTAGAACCCTACTTTCTCAGGAAGTAATCCATTCCTGTGAGAACTCACTACAGCAGGAAGGCATTAGAGGGAATTAATCTATTCATGAGAGGTCTGCCCCAATGACCCAAACGCCTCCCACTAAGACCTACCTTTCATAGCTGCCACATTGGGGATCAAATTTTAACATGTTTTTACGAGGACAAACAAACCATATCCAAACCATAGCAGCAGTTTGCATCCATCATTTTATTTAATCCTTAACCCCAGAAGGTGGGTGTTATGATTATTTCCAATTTTCAGAAGGAAATGAACCAGGAAACAGTTAATTAGTAGATAGTGGAGCTGGCATGATACATGTATAGCATGTAATTAGCCCAGAAAATTCTCACTAAATGCTAGCTAATAATGAGAAGAGAATAAAAGTCATAGTGAAATTAAGTGCCCTCAAGTTTCAGAGAGTAACACAGGTGTTACGTTTTGTATGTGAAGTCATGTACGTGGAACTGGATATTGAGATATCACAAGCAGGATGTTTAGAAGTATGCAAACTTTGTTGACATTCCAGATAAAGCATGAGTAAAAAGGGGATTGGGTAGCAAGCCCTATATACCAAGAAAGAGATTTTACTCACCTTGGACTTTGGCCTTTTCAGACCTCAATCTCTTGTATCTAAACTGTCAACATTTGTATTTGATTATTATTGCATAGAAGGAAGCACTGAAGAAAGTGATAGTGTTTCGAGCCAAGAACTATAGTATTCTTGGGAAATGCTTATAATGGGCAGGTTTTTTTCGGTTAATAGAAATGCCAAAAACAAAAAGTGCTGCACAAAACTCAACTCTCAGGTCCCCATAGATGTGATGTCACCTCTGGACACTTTTTAGCTTTACCATTACTAATCGTATGAGCACAAATGTATTTATATCTTCAAACTCATCTTGAATCTTGCCATTCTGTTGGGATTGTCAACAACGAAGACAATTATCTCTTAAGGCATTTTCATGAGCAGAATTTTTTAAGTAATATAGTTGTATTATTTTTAAAGTTCATTGTAAATCATTGGCCTATTTTATTCTGAATTGCAGCATTTTTCCCTTGTACAGATACTGTGCACTTAAGCTGACAGTTTAGTCAAATGATCTCTTTGCAGTTCATCCAGCACAACAAATGACCATTAAAAGATCAGTATTGAAACATATGGGAATGCGCAAGCAATCTCTGGACAGGATTAAAACCAAATTGTCTGCCAACTTGGTACCAATAGGGAGAACTGTGTTTTATGCACTGTCCGGTAAACTGCATGCCCTATTTAACAAAGGAAATATGCAAAACTAAATGAAAAATAATATTTCTACTTACATAATTGCTGAGCTTCCATAAGATTTCTATTTCTTGAAATAATGTAAGCAAACAACAACATAGATGAAATGAATAATTAATACTATCAGAGCCTCGTAGTATGTATTTAAAATTTAATCCACTAAGTGCAAGCATATTTTTCTAATGTGAATTTTTTATTAGACTGTAAATAATATAACATAATTCTACCAAAGGGTCATTGCACATGCCCATCATTTCTAAAGCTACATGTAAATATGCAGCTCCTTGAAATGAAGTTTGTTGAAATAGTTTCATGTATCAAAGCACAGCTACATATCCAGTGGCTGAAAAGGAATAGAGTAGATTCAATTGTCATTCCTAATTTTCTACTATCTCCCTGAAACTGAATTCGCCACACATTCCTTTTGCCCTGAAACTTGGTACTGTCTATCAAACCAAAAGGTAGATTTTTCTTCTTTGCTCCACTGACTTTGCGCTTTATCATCTGAGTACCTTTGGATTATGAATAGTTAGCAAATATAATGTGAGTGGAAGATTTAACTGTGTTTGTGTGGTTTGGCTTGCCCTCTTGTCCTTCTATGTGTGCAGCAAAAATAACTGTTCCTTTCCAATGAAAGACATGTAGAGAAGACCTAGACCCAACCCACAGTCTGAAACAAAGGTCCTCTAGTTGAGGACCTGTCAGTGAGAAAAAAAAAAGAGTGTTTATTGTTGTAAGCAGTTGGGATCTAACAGAGGTTTTTGCAATATTGCTGTAGCGGAGAACTAAAGGATACAAGAAGAAATGAGGAAACCTGTTTGCAGAGCAAGAAAAGGGCCTTTCTCAAGGCTACATAGCAAGTCGACAGACACTCAGATTTAAAACCTGGCTGTTCTTCTTTAATCCAAGTACATTATTCCCCTGACCAATGTATTATTTTTTGATAGAGAAATTGATTTTCTTATATAGGTATGTATATATGGCATCCACAAATTATAATCGACTTAATCATTTGGGAAGGAAGGCAAGTCAAACTTTGAAGGTCCATTCAAATGAACAGAGGAAGCGTTGAGTAAACCAGAACTCAGAACCTCTGGCTTTAAAATCTACATAATATTTTACCATCTACTTGCTTTTTGTTTGGCACCATGTTTTTTTTGAACCTCCGTTTGTTAAATTGCTAAAAGGATGTAACATAATTTTTTCAAGAGTCTGTGAAAAAGGTATTTTTAGTAATGGCTTAGTTAGTGACTAGTGCATAGTATGTAATAAATGTTTTCTATTAAAAATAAATTTAAGTTTTCAATATCCTATTATGTGAATTAAACACATTTTATTGCTAATTTACAATTTTCACATTGTCGATGTCAATACATCACAGTTGATGAAATCTTCCTCTCTAGAGCTTGTCCTCTAAGTAATGTATAGTCAAGTGATTTTGATAAAATTGTATATTCCCAAATATCCATCTATTGTTAATACAGTGAAAATGTCTTCTAAGAAGCATTTTGTTCTCCTGTTTTCTTATTGGAAATGCTTTGATACTACAAAATAATTGCATAGGATGGAGAATAAAGAAATATACCATAAAAAAACAAAATACTAATATAAAGAATTTTTTCCTTCTCAGCATTTTCGGAGTTTTGCCATTCCTGGAATCAACAGTAGAAGTAGTAAAGTTGCAGCTGTTCTTTAATTTCTGAAAGGAAATTTTGCCTTGCTTACTGTAATTTAAATGTTATTAACTGAAAATGTCACAAAAATATTTGGTTTTCATGGTCAATTAAGGTAATAAAACTCAGAATCAAATGTTTTCACAGGGAATCTTTTTTAAGAATTTTTTAAAGATTTTGAAAAGAATCTTCTACTGGGATGCAAATTGATACAAGTTTTTAACTTGTAGCTTACAGTCCAGATGTCTTCCTTAAGTAAAACTTACGGAATCTTTTTATTATGCTGAATATTTAGAGTTTATCAATATTATTTTTAATATACCTGTAAATTAGAAATAATAAATAGTGTCTGTTTTCCTAATAAGGTTTTTAGGTATCCATAATTCCTCTCCAATGCAAACCTAGGAATGAATTGATGCTGTTGACCAGCCAATAAAAAGATTAGAGCAGCCGTGCACAGTGGCTCATGCCTGTAAGCCCAGCACTTTTTGAGGCCAAGGCAGGCAGATCACCTGAGGTCAGGAGTTCAAAACCAGCCTGACCAACATGGAGAAAGCCCCTGTCTCTACTAAAAATACAAAATTAGTCTGGCATGGTGGTGCATGCCTATAATCCCAGCTGCTCGGGAGGCTGAAGCAGGAGAATTGCTTGAACCCAGGAGCTAGAGGTCACGGTGAGCCGAGATGGTGCCATTGCACTCCAACCTGAGCAACAAGAGCAAAACACTCCGTCAAAAAAAAAAAAAAAAAAAAAGATTAGAGCAACAGCGACTTAAGTCTTAACCTTATTATTATCACGTATTTTATACTTACATTTCAAAGCCAAGAGATATGCAATCAGTTAAAGGGATAAAAAGGATAATATAATGGTGTCTCTTAAACTATTTATGGCCTGGCAGAAGAAATTTAATTGTCTAGTGCCCTTATGCCTTGAATAAACTCAAGTATTTCAGGTGGGTAGGCAATACATTACCAGTAAAATACTTATTTCCTATAGGATAATGTAAACATAAATCTATTTTGAAGTCTTTTTGATTTTCACATTATCACTTCTTCTGTTTTTTTGAGACAGGCTCTCCTTCTGTCGCCCAGGCTGCTAGAGTGCAGTGGCACAGCCTGGGCTCACTGCTCACTGCAATCTCCACCTCCTGGACTCAAGTGATCCTCCTGCCTCAGCCCCCAGAGTAACTGGGACTATAGCTGCATGCCACCATGCCCAGTTAATTATTGTATTTTTAGTAAAGATGGGTTTGCCATATTGGCCAGGCTGGTCTCAAACTCCTTGGCCTCAAGTGGTTCTCCCGCCTTGGCCTCCCAAAGTTCTTGGGTTACAGGCATAAGCCTATTTTTTTTTTAAATTAAATAACTGTAGCAAAAAATAATGACATCTATAATTAATCAGAGGTAATTATTAAATTGACATATTTATACTAATTAGATTGATATATAAAATTATGCTGGATCATGGTTATACTTTATTGCTATACTTATTGAGGTATTTATCAGTTTGATAAACATTCAACCATTTCCCTGACTATAAGTAGCATCATGTATTTTAGAAAAATAATATATTTTTTCTTCTGAGAAAAATCAAAGTCGTATTCCCATGTTATTTATGTTTCTCTAAATATTAGGATTGAAAAAAAATAAAAAGAGAATAAAGTTAAGAACAATGCTAAACACTGGAAATTAGAAAGATAAACAATGCTGTTTGCTGCTTAGAATAAGTCAAATCTTTGAAAGCTTTTGGAAAATTCTTAGAGACTATCAGCGGTCTTAAGTGCTTCAGTGTTTGCACTAAGCTTAAGCTAGTTTAATAAAACATGGAAACCTGCAAAATTATCAAAATGATCCCTTTTTCCTTTATAATAATTTGGCAATTATTCAAATTATTTTTCAAAAGTTACATTACCCTGATTTTTAAGAGAACTATTTGAAGAACAATTAATTTTGTCCAAAGGGTTATAGCTGAAATACTTTGAGAAACTTTTATTAAAATAGAAACTTAACCCTGGAAAGTCATATATAGATGTATATAGGTTTAGATATAGGTTGGTGTTTACAGCTTATGTCTTCCACTCTGTCCTTGTCTCTTACCTCTCCCTGACATAATGTAGCTGCTACGTACATTAAAACAGTTGCAGTTTCTACATGTTTCATGCTGGTTAGTTCATATGTGTCTTCACTGCCTTGGTCACTTTGCTTTCCACTTTGATAATTCAATTCAAGAACCACATTTTCCAAGAAGCTGTCTTGCCTCTGACCCCCACTCAGGGTTATGTGCTGTCTTTTGTGCATTATTGAATCCTACAGTCATTTTAAAGCAGTTTTATCACTCTATTATTGTTTTCCTGTCTATCTCTCCTTCAGGCAAGCACTGTACAAACTTCTATGACTGTCTACTCTAAAATATTAAAAATGTACGATAATAAATGTATGCTTTCTGATATCTATGTTTGTATGTATACTTCTGGATATGTTTTTGGTAATATTTCACTCATTTATAGGCATATTACTGCTAATCCTTAGAATGAATTCTTCCAAGACTTGTTTTATAATAAACAATAAAAATAGACGTTTTCACATACCATTCCTTCAGTTCAGTAATTCAGTCTGGATCCTCCTGAGGTATAAGGGACTTTACCTTTAGGCCATTCCTCTCAATAAAATGATTTTTTTTTTGAGAGAAGATGCTTTGTGAAAACATATCTGTAACCCCAGCATCTGTGTTTGATGCAGAGCAAATACACATTCCTCATTAAATGATATGCATGATAATTTGGGGTTGATTTCAGGTAGCAGAATTAAAGGTTTCTAATACATAGACTGAGAATTACAGAAACAGACGGAACCCTAAGGGCCACTGAACACAATATCTTTATTGTATAGATGAACAAACACATACTTACACAGGTCAAATCACACATTCAGTGATTCACAGGGAACTGGAGTCTATGCCCTCATTCCAAATCCCCATTCCAGTAGGACGTTCTTGCCATGATGTCCTTATAATGGTAGAGGAATGTGAGGATGGGGCATTTTCTACTACCTTTCCTCCTACACTCATAACTTGCATAAAATAGCTTGCTATTTCAGAAATAGACCAAGTGTACTGGGAATAACCCCTTGAGTTAACTAGATTTTCTCTTTCTACTGGTTATTCTGGTTCACTGAAGCTGCCAGTCTGATCTGGAAGCAGTTGCAATCAGCAGTCTCAAAGCCCAACTTAGAATATAGTAGTCTCTAGACAATTGCTGTTCAACGAAACTTTCTGTGATTATGTAAATGGTCAATATCTGCACTATCCAACATAATCTGTATTTAAATGTGATCAGAGGGACTGAGGAACAGAATTTTTTATTTTATTTAGATTTTAGTTAATTTAACTCTAAATAGCCAAATGTGGGTATTGTGTGTTGTATTAAATAGTGAAGCTCATGACTCAAAAAATTAAATGCCACATGTTAATGTAGAAAAAGTATTTACATGAAAATGGTACCTTTTCAATTTAGTCTCTGCAAAAAATAAATAAATAAAACCCAAAAAACAAAACAGTGTATTTTTTAGATATCTTGTACAGTTAGCATCCAGGCAAAGATGTGTTTGCCCATTGTGGTCTAGGCCTAAGAAAATAGTGAGTATATTATCTGAAAATTAAAATGACCAAGTGAAATTTTCTTTTTCATTTCAGAAAATATTTTGAACAGTGCTTTTCAAATGTTAATGTGCATATGAATCACCCAAGGAAAGGGTCTTTTTTTTTTTTGAGACGGAGTTTCGCTCTTGCTACCCAGGCTGGAGTGCAATGGCGCGATCTCGGCTCACTGCAACCTCCGCCTCCTGGGTTCAGGCAATTCTCCCGCCTCCGCCTCCCGAGTAGCTGAGATTACAGGCATGCGCCACCGTGCCCAGCTAATTTTTTGTATTTTTGGTAGAGACGGGGTTTCACCATGTTGACCGGGATGGTTTCGATCTCTTGACCTCGTGATCCACCCGCCTCGGCCTCCCAAAGTGCTGGGATTACAGGCTTGAGCCACCGCGCCCGGCCGGAAAGGGTCTTTTAAAAATAGAGATTGTGATTCGGTGTCTGAGGTGGGGTCTGAGGTTCTGTATTTCTGATGACTTCCAGGCAATGGTGATACTGCTGATCTGTGGGCCACAGTTTACGCAGCAAGAATTTAGACAAAATGTAAGCTGTCAAGAAAGAAATAATAATAGTTGTGAACAAATGGTAAATAAAGACATTCCAAAGAAATCATGAACCATATAAAACTAGATTTAGAAATGAATCCCACACAAATCTATATTGGATTATTTCCACAAATAAATAACTATGAATTTCCAACACTATATACTCAAATTGCGTCTTTTATGAGGTGTGACAGCAGCAGAAAAATCCTTTGCCAAGTTATGTATCCTTGCGTCACTGTGGCCAGAAAAATGCTTTCAAAGCAACAAAGGGAATGGAACTTGATTGTTCCTGGCAAGGAATTAACTGAAACTCTCTGAAGGAAAATCTGCAAGAAGCACTTCAATGTAGAGATAACCAGAACCATGTCTTTGGGTACAGGATAAAGTGGAAATCATTAATGATTTATGAATGAAAATGGTGAGGCTTCTTGCATGATATAATTTGAATATAGCAGCATGACATTTGCTGTGTTAGTTATTTTGCAGACACATTTTGAGGAGGAAATAATCTAAACTTATTATTTCCAGGAGCAATCTGGATACAGACAACCATGGATTTTATTGTTCCTATCAAGAATTTTAGAAAAAAAACTAAGTAATAGTTGACAAGCAAAAATGGCTAGAGGGGCTTGGATTAGGGCAGAACACAAAGGGATGGTCTAGACTCAAAAAGGTTTTGATGATATAGATAATAAGCAAGTTCAGAGTTGCCTTCACTCATGTTTACAACTGAGCCCACAAAAATGTAGTACAATTTTAGGAGACACGAACATTGCCTTCCAGATATCCATAGTAGTTTATGAAGGCAAACATGGAGTTTGAAATCCTTGTATCCTACAAGGGGTGGGGAATCTGTTATGTTTTTAGAAACAAAGAAACCATGGACTTAACCAATTTTATGCATTAGGTTAGTGAGAGGCAATATCAACATTCAAGGGTCTATGTATTACTAGGGAAATTATTTGATGTTCCACAGTTACATACTCTCATGTTCTAATTCTTACTCATTTTTCATTCCCACAGTAGTCCTGGCAAACCAACAGAAAAGTAAAATCCTCTAATGGTCATATCTTGCTGTATTTTACAGTAAGAAATGATTAACAGTCAATCATTTGTCTTCATAATGTCAAAAGATGCTAATGACCTCCTTGACTTATAGTTTGCTAAAATGTTTACATATTTTGTGAATTTAAACCACTAGAGCAATAGGTTTTTCATTGACCAATAGAAACACTACAGTGATAGAGGTCACAATGTGGGTAGTGGCGTAGTCATGTTCAAAAACAGTATGTCCTTTCCCTTGTTACTCAGCACGCACTTATATGTATCATTTGCGATGCTTAGTTTCTACAGTTTAATATCCCATGTCAGTTCTCAAAATGAGGTCATCTGTAGAATTGCTAAAAGATGTTATTTAGATAGTAAACCTGCAGGTATGCAGAGAAAGATTTCCTATTTCTGCTATAGGTTCATAGGAAATGAATTATTTTGAGTTGTAAAAGCTCTAAGATGCTAAGATATTTAGGGAAATGTGTAATTTTACTGTTATTTTCCTTATCAATACGTAAATGGCATTCTGCAATTTGATTGAATCAAGTTCAAGTTGTTGATTTTGCTTTACTCTCTTTCATGCGAACGAAGAATGCTCCTGAATTTTTACATTGCCAGAAGGAAATACGATTAAAAAGAGAAACAAAATCTCATATATGTGCATAAAGCACTTTTCTTTGTCTTTGGCAGAAACAAATTGCATAACTTCATTCTAAATCTCCTTCCTTGACTTGTCTCTCTTGCCGTAAGTTCCAAGAAGAGAGAAATCAAACAATATGCAGATGTCAGAAATCAATTCAATTTTAAATTAAATATCTAATAGAAAACTTTAAACAAATCATTCAGTAAACATAATACAACAAAACAGGTTTGTTACTTAAACTTACATCACAATATGAATTAAGTTCAAAGTTATAAATTAAATCCCTCTCTCTACATATGTATGTGTGTGTGTTCATATATACAGAAATAGAAAGATAATGAATAGATGTAAAAAATACAGACATTTATCTAGTGATTGATTATTTTGTCCAGTCTGCTCTTACAGATCTTCAAAACTAATGTCTTGTTAATTGAGGAGAATGTTTGACTATCCAGGGAATTTTGTGTGGTTTGTTTTCTAAAGTAAGAAGGTAAAGGGAAGGAATGAGGATATTTGAAGCACAGGAAAAGCAAAAGTGCAAAGAGGAAAGATACTTGTATTTTCTACAAAATGTAAGAGCTGAAAAATAATAATTTTAGCATACACAAAATTTGTCATATCTTAATGATAAAAGAAGTAAAACATCTCTGTATAAGCTAAAAGATTTAATTCTTCCAATATAATATTTTTTATATTCTTAAGGAATAAAGAAAAAATCTAAGATCTGTGATTACTCTGGATAACACAGATTAAATAGAAAATTTATTCTGTTCGGTTCTACCACTTCTCAGCTTTGTGATCTTTGTGGATAGTGGTCCATAAATGTTATCTAGTATTATTATGACTTGTTACCTGCCCAACAACCATATTTTTATCCCTATTTTTCTAGATGGAAGTTGATTTCATACTAGAAAAATACTTAATGACCATAAATATGCCACAAAATGTCTAACAGAGTGATTTCTATGTGAAACTAGTGTAGTGTATGTGTGTGGGAGGGTGGTGTTCATTTTTACAGGAGACCCTCTATGACTTAAAGAAAGTATTTATTTTCCAACATCTACAAATTTATCTGGGGGCATAACAAGAATAAAGAAGAAGCCAGAAACATCTCTACATTTCAAAATTTAAATTACTATTACAAACATCCTATCACCTCCATATTTTTTACCCTAGTGGTAGAATTTGGATTTAGGATGGCTAGTCTAGGAATGTTAAGGCTAACCTGACCTTTATTCTTTGTCTAGAATATATGAGTATGTGTGGGATGTTGGAAGAACTGCAAATTTCAGTGATCAACATTAATAGAAAAGAGAGATATAATGAGTTACATGAATAAAATCAATGTATTTTTTTCTATTGTAATAGGCCAATTGAACTTGTAATTGGAGACGATGAAGAGCTACACCAGAATTAAGGACCTGTCACTATTTTCATACAATTTTCCTCCTTTCCAAGGGTTAACATTTAGATATTAAAAGAAAATAATCCCTCAGACACATAGTAAATACTTGAAGTCATTTTAAATGGCATTTTCTTAACAAATTTGGTTAGTGGCACTTTGGTCATTTATAACATATAGATAAGTGAGATTAACTTCTACATCAACAGCTTTCTTTCTTCTTAACTGTGCCTAACACTACCCTCCCTTGGTAATTCCAAATGTATCCATAGAAAAATAAATTTGTGATTCCTTTTGACAAATATGTTGTATTACATCATAACTAATATATAACTGATATAAAATATAGAAATATTTTTAAAAAATATAAGTATATTTTTGCTTCCTTGTTCTCAGTTTTAAATTGATCATCAGTTTAAAATCGAAAAAGTTTTAATTGGAAAATGTATAAACAGATTATGAATAGAAACCCAATTCTTCTTCCCTTCTTGAATGCATACCCTTTGCATGTGACCTCAGTGTTTCTTACCTTAGGAAATGCAGTCTAGTATCCCATCTCTAGAATCTGCCTTGACCTCCAAACTTGCTTTGACCCATGGAATGTGGTAGAAGTGACATTGTGTTACTTCCATGCCTATGCTTCAAATAAATCTTTTGTGCCTGTCCTCTTTCTGTTAAAACCCTGCCACAGCTACAAGAATATGCCTCAACTAGTCTTCTGGAAGACGTGGAGTAGAGACATGTACTCTCAGCCAAGGGCACCATTAGCTCTCCAGTCTCTAGCTAATCTGCCAGCAGATCACAAACCCATGAAGAAGCCCAGATGAAACCAGATGTGACCAGCTGATCCCAGCCTGAATTGATGGCCTGCAGAATTGCAAGCTAAATGAATGGTCTTTGTTTTAGGCCACTAAGTTTTGGGATGGTTTATTATGCAGCAAATACTAACTGATATAGACCTACATATTCAAGTCATGGTGCGCACAATTTTGATAATACCATAACTTTGATAAGAAGTTACAGTCATCTACAAAACCTATACCAGTATTGACTTTACTCCTATCCTTTAAACAAAGAAAAAAACTAGAAATTAATTTGTAAATGATAGGAAATACAATGAAAAAGAAGCTTTTAGAGTTTGTAGTCATTGCAACAATAGATATTATATTTGTTCTCTATCATTTGCATATAGACAGTTTCTGGGTTAACAGACTGAGGATAGTCTTTATTATCTTATGTATTTTGCACTATTTGACATACAACATGTCTCCTCATGTTTACCATAGAAATTCAATAAGGTAATATAATCTTCCTTTGGTATGTCTTATAATAAGGAAATTCTAAAGTCTTCCTTTGAGTTCCACTAGAAAGCAACTGATCTTCAGTATAAGGATTGAGTGAAAATAATTTAATTTGGAGATTAAAGATATAGCAGTAAAAGACTGGGAAAATGAGACAGGAAAGGGAAGTCAGCCAATAAAGGATGATTATCAAGCAATTTACCAATGTGAATGAATGAAGCTTACCTCTACTGAAGACACACATCTCATAGTTATCCCACTTGAGATGCAAGGAAGTGGGAATATTTATACTGACTTCCATCAATCATTGATTGAGGATTGTTCTTGGGTGCTAATAACTGATCATCATTTCTGGCCTGCTGCCTAGCTACAAATCAAGCCCCAGAGGCCAAAAGAGTATAAATTCAGCAGCTGGGTGAATTTCAAAGTCCACAGGCATGAGCAGAGATGGTAATGGTGAGATGATTCATACATGTGGGATGACAACTATGACTGCTAGAAGTACTATTTTACAGAATCACTTTAGGGTTTGATTCAACTTATTGAAATTAAAAAATAATTCAGTAAACATTTTTCATTGCATCAGTCTCCTGAAATATTTTCTTAACCTTTCAAAATAGTGTAGAATCAGCATGTTTAATGCAAGTAAATCTATATCCAGCATTGATCTTAGATTTCCTATAGAGTTCCCATGACAAAGAAAATACCACTAAATCATGGCCTTTGCTTATGAAAAGGTATAGTCAATTCAGATTCTTTATTACGTTTTGTTCCAATAGCTTCGCTTGAAGTTACTATCACTTTGTACATTTAATCTAACATATAGCTCTAAGGGTCTTAGTATAGGACCTAGTCTCTATTCCCTTTCACACAAATCACTACATCTTCTTCGTTCTCATTTTTTGTCAACTGAAACATCAGCTTCCCATTCCATTTACGTTGCCTTTAACCAAACTATTTTCTCCCTTGAATTAGTTTATTTGAACATTCTTCTTTTCCTGAAATCAGAAGCTTCACTGTTATTTGCTAAGGAATTACTTTAAAATCCCATTATCTCCTCAGGTCATGAGGTTATGGGCATGATGACAGCAAAGAGCCTAGATGTCTAGGAAGAAGAATACTGAAGCTTTTAATGGAAATGTCAAGTGAGAAGAGACACATAGAGGGGAGTGTGATGCCACTACTTTTCAAAAGGGTCAAGGTAAATGATGCCATTGTGGACTACTTTCTGTATTACCTAAAGCTATAACAATACTTTTCATTATACTTTGTATTATATCCATAATCCTGAGCTTTTGATTCAACAATTTTCACCAAAATAAATATAGATTTTCTCATTTTTATTGTTTCCTTTATCCATGTGTGTTTCTCTTCTCATGAAAAAGTTGTTTGATACATATACATATAAGATTTCTCAGGTACTGTTCTCTGTCTGATTCTACATCCTCATCTCCTGAAACTAGTCAGCAGAACCCAGGAAAAAAAAATGTTGGCCCTTGCTTAAGCAAGGCCTCCATTTTTTGCACCACTAAACAGACTACTACTTCTCTTGCTAGGATATGACACTCCACACATCTCCGTGAGAGAACTCTGGCCTTTTGGCATCAATATTAGTTATCACTTCCTGGCAGGGCCTTTTTGACATTAATATGTTGAGCAAACCACTTCGTCCTTTGTGCTCTGGATCATGTTTTCTACTTATATTGTAGTAATTAGTTTACGAATAATAGCATTTATTCATTTCAATGTTCATCTTCTAACTGGACTTTGAAGTCCCTAAGAGAGAAAACTTAGTCTTATTTTTTTAATCGCCCAGAACCAGGAAACATCTGGAACATATTAAGAATCCAATAAATATGGTTTATTGTTGAGTTGCTGTTTTTCTTGATTCTTTCTTAGAACGTCTCATGCCTTTATGAGTTTTTATATTGTAAAATTCATATAGAAATCACCACTTAAACTTTTTACTCTTCTTAAAAAATAATAAAAGGGCATATTGAACTTTGCCTGACCCTCCTTTGATTTCTTCTCTTTCAGATCAAAGAAAACTTGTACTTTATTTTTTATAAAGCAAATGCTTACTTTCCTCATTTGAAAATGTTTTATAATTAGCTACACTTATGGAATTTATTTATATAATAAGCATCATCATCCTTATAAGTTACTATAAGACAGTAATTGTATCTAGGTGCTTTATACTTTGTTTTAGTAATTAAGGATGAAAGAAAGAGGAATGGCATGTTCAAGGAGGTGCTTAATAACATAATTATCATCGTCAACATGATCTTAATTCTCCTACTTTTCCAATATTGTTTCATTGTTACTATGACTACCTATGAAGGTGAGTTCATTGTGGTATAGCAGCAGAAACATCAAATAGCAGTCAAGATAACAATGGTCCAATTCAGCACTTTTCCTTTGTTGTGTATCCTGAAATGTACCACTTAACTTCTTAGGCCTTTGATCTTCTTACAAACAAAAGAATTGCCAAAAATAATCTAGAAGCTTCATTCTAGTTCTAAATTGTATCTGAGTTTAGGATACAATGCATATCCTTTGCCTTTTCTGATATTAATAGGCCTACATGCTGTACATATATGTCAAATAAGTGAATTTATAGAATAAGGACTTAAATTTCTATGATCTTAGGAAGAGTATGAAAATGAAGAATACTGATTTTGCATACCTACACGAAAAAGATAGGCATCTAGGCATTAGGTCAAAGAAATGGAAGCCTGGAAGATGATGACTTTTAATTTTGACTGGGCTTATTTATGTTGTGACCTAGAGATGTCAATGACACCTTTATTTTAATCATTCTTATTGTTAAGACTATGTACAAGCTGAGGTTAGGATCCAGATTCTTAAAAGTGATAATTAATTAATAATAATGAGGATAAATTCAAAGAGAATGAAAAGGTGGAAGCCTTTAGTAAAGAAAAGAAAAAAAATGGAAAACAGATGCTGCTTCTCAAGAACCCATTAATGTGAAATATGATAAACAATAATGAACAAGTTTTTTCTTAAGAAACAAGTACCACACAAGAAATGCATTAATTTACATGAGTGTGCTAGCATTTATGATCATGGGGCTTTCAATTAAGGAAGCGTAAAACAACGGAATGCTTTGAGGGTAATGAGAAATCTAAAGGTGAAAAAAGAGATCTCATTATTTATTTTCTTTTATTCTAATCCTAAAAATGGAAAAATATTTTTAAATATTGTTTTTCATCTAAAGCTTACAGTAAGCTATTTCAAACTTAACAGGGACCAGAGAAATTGCATTTCAGATCTTAGTGAAGTTATAAAAAAATTAAAAAGACCTAGGATAGATTTTTACTTAACATAAAAAGGAATTTGAAGACTATTCTAAAGTTGAAGAATCATGTAGTATATTGTCCCTTGATAAAAACAAAAACACCATGCAGAATAATATTGAATTTACAGAAGATGTTCTGCAAATATGTATTAATAGACCAGTAGACATTTCAGCAATATCTGAGATGACAAACCTAACTAAAGTAAATAGGAATTTACCTCTGTGTATCTTTCCTTAATAATAATCAAAAATGCTATAACAAAATAAATTCAAATGTGTGAACTCTTTCACCCCACACATTGTCTACTTAGTAAACTCTAAAGTAAATTCTTATTTGAAAAACAAAGCTTAGAGAGTTCTTACTGACTCATGCTGTCAGAGTCTCAGCTTATCCTAGGCAAATGTGAAGTTATTTTCTACAAGAAATGTCAATGAAAGGTTTTCTAAGCAAATGCCTTTCTGATGTACCAAAGGCAGCATGTTCTCTTCACATGGTGTCATAAATCTAATTAACTGTAACTCCTGTAAAAAAACTGAAACCATTTGGAGAAAAAGGAAATTTCAAAAACTGTAAAAATAAGGCAAAGCTGAGAAGTTTCTCCCTATTTAGTGCCATTAATTCAGCTGAATTGTAGTGGTCTTCTACCTGGTCTCTCTGCTCCTACCCTGGTCTCCCTATAGTGTTGTCTGACAAGGAGTGAACTTTTTTTCTTTCAGATGGAGTATTGCTCTTGTTGCCCAGGCTGGAGAGCAACTTCCACCTCCTGAGTTCAAGCCATTCTCCTGTCTCAGCCTTCCGAGTAGCTGGGATTACAAGCATGCGCCACCACGCCCAGCTAATTTTTTGTATTTTTATTAGAGATGAGGTTTCTCCATGTTGGTCAGGCTGGTCTCGAACTCCTGACCTCAGGTGATCCACCCGCTTCAGCCTCCCAAATTGCTAGAATTACAGGCGTGAGCCACCACACCCGGCCAAGAGTGAACTTAAAAAAATAATCATATTGGCCAGGTATGGTGGCTCACTCCTGTAATCCCAGAACTTTGGGAGGCCAAGGTGGGCAGATCACAAGGTCAGGAGTTCAAGACCAGCCTGGCCAACATGGTGAAACCCTGTCTCTACCAAAAATACAAAAATTAGCTGAGTGTGGTGGCGCGTGCCTGTAGTCCCAGCTACTTGGGAGGCTGAGGCAGGAGAATCACTTGAATTCAAGAGGCAGAGGTTGTAGTGAGCCAAGATTGCACCATTGCACTCCAGCACGGGTGACAGAGCAAGAGTCTGCCAAAAAAAAAAAAAAGATCATATCACCATCTTCAAAACTCAGAGGCTTCTGACTTCACTTACAAGGCCCTTAGTTATCTAGCCCCAGGACCTCTCTTTCCTCCTCAACTTAGCTCCAGTCACATACTGGTTTCACTGTTACTTGAATACACAGACATTGTTCTCCTCAGAACTTTTTACCTATTCTTCCCCTTTTTATATGCTCTTTCCCCAGTATCATCATCACACAATTTTGTCTTCCTTCAGGCCTCTGCAAAACTAGAAACAACCACAAAGCAAGCTTTATATCCTCTTCCAAACACATTTTCTTCCCATTTCCTTGTTTTGTTTTTCTGCATTGTATATATCAAAGGCTGACATTTTATGCATTTTTAAAATTTATTCTGTCTACCACCCACTAGAATATAAGCTTCTTGTGGGCAGGGACTTTATCAGTTTGGATAGTACTGCTTTCCTTGCCCCTAGAATGGTGTGTGATACATGATAGATATTCTGTAAATCTTCATTGAATGAAAGAATAAGGTTAGATGATACTTAATGATAATAAGTATGTCAATAAATATTAACTTTCTGCTGGCCCTTTTGCTCTTAATGTAATGATTTGTCAATTGAACCAATCTTTGGCACACTCAATATAACTAGATTATATATCTTAAAAGTTTGTTGTGAGCTGCAAATTATGCAGGTCTGTATTTTTTTGTTCCTAAACATAAACTCAATTATCAATATATGTGCTTTTGAGAAGGCAGCCTAGACAATCAGGTCTGGAGATGGCGCCAGAGAAGCTGGATTTGAGGCCTTGGTTTTATTTCTTCTTGGAAGTGTTCAGTTGGACAAGTCAACTGGGTTTTCTGAGTCTTAATTTCCTCATTTCTTAAATCAGATCAATAGAAATAATTACTTTCTGGCTTACCTCATAGGATCATCGTGAAATTTAAGTAACCTAAGCATTTAAATATATTGTATGAATGGATTAAGTGTTTCTGATGTTTGCAGGTATAAGGAAAAATACACATTTAAAATAAGAAAAGAATTAATTCTCTCTGATGCAAACAGGGAAAACAGGCTTCTCTCCTCTTCCTTTTTGAAAGCACATTTACTATAGAAAACTTGTAATTATAACACTTTTTTCCTGCCTGTTTGAAACGTACTTACAATTTTTCAAAAGCTAAATATACCTCTTGCCAATTTTAAATCCAAAAATGTTTTCTCAAGGACCTGAGAGCCATCTCTTTGATAGGTTATCATTAAGCAATACAGCACCCCTATCTCCCAGTTTTTATGGGAAGGTAGAAAGCTAACTTTGGCTCAGGTCTGGTTCTAAATTACCAAGCTAACTTCTGTCATAAAGATTTGAGGAATTCATACTTCCTTAAGATAAAGACAATTAGAAACACCAATGGTCAATGCAATTACTAGGTGAATTTAAGATGAACTATGTGTGACAAAGAATACTGCTAAGTGATCTTACTTGAGGACTAGTTATCACTTACCTTGAGAATAATAGGCATCTCCTTGGCCATATAAAAGGATAAGCTTTCTTTCTGTTTTTACAATCTAAAGAAATTGCCCACGATGTGCATCAGATTCTGGTTTTATGCTAAAATAATAATAAAACTGTTTTCTTTTACTTAAAACTCTGTGGATAAGTTTTTTGACTTGGCAGGAGATTTTGTTTTTAATTATATTCTCCCCACACAGGTAAATGAAATGTGCATTAATAACAGAACAAGGACTTCTGGTTTCTACTTGGGAAGTACAGAACTAGAAAAAGCATTAATCCTCACTCTTACAATAACAACAAAAACTAAACAAACTCTAAGTTTACAATTTTCTTTGGATCCATAAGTGAGCTTCAGTCACAGGTCAACCAACTAGTCCAAAATCTCAAACAAATTCAGGCGACAAATGTGAAAGAACAAATGTGAACTGGCAAGACGGTGTAGAGCCCTGGGGATTACAGCGGAAGCGAGCGTGCAAGCCCACTCTTAGAACCTAACCTCTTTGGCCCACCCTGGGCTCCCTATCCCTTGCCCTAAACACACAGATTGGTAGAAGACCTGAGAAAGCAAAATACATTGTCAAGAAAATGAAAAGACGAGCCACAGACAGGACAAAAATATTTGTCAACCACATATCTGTCAATCGCATATCTGTTCCCAGAATATATAAAACACGTTCAGAACTCATCAATGAGAAAATATTCAACCCAATACAAATATAGGCAAAAGGTTTTCATTGTCACTTAATCAAGCAAGATATATGGCTAGGAAAAAGAAGATAATATGATGTTCAACATCTATAGTCATTAGACAAATTCAAATTAAAACCATAATGAAATACTAACACCATATTTAGTAGAATGACTAAAAATGGCTGGCAAGCATGTAAAGCAACTGGAACACACCCTGCACAACGGTACAATCACTTTGAAAAGCAGAAGCAGTTTGTCAGTTTCTTATAAAGGTAAACATACATATACCATGTAACCCAGAAATTCCACTTTTCCCCCAAAAAGAGAAAACTTGTGTTCACACAAACACCTCTATGTGGATGGGTATAGCAACTTTGTTCATAACCACCAAACACTGGGAACAACCCAAATGTCCTTCCATCAGTGATGGATAAACAAAGTATGGTATATCTATACAGGAAAACACTAATCAGCAATAACACTGATTTAAAAACAAGCAATTAATACAAGTAACAACATGGATAAATGTCAAATGAGATTTGCCAACTGAAAGAAACCAGATCAAAAGGCCTCTGTTTTTATGACATGTAAATCTCATATAACCATTTATATGACATTCTAGAAAAGGCAAAGCTGTAGAAATTGAAAATAGTTCAATGGTTCCTAGGGGCTCTAGGTGGAGGGAAAAACTGACTACAAAAGAAAAGCATGATGAAAGTTTTTGAGTTGATCGAACTGTACTGTATCATGACTTTGATCACAGATACCAGACTTTGTGTATTTGTAAAACCTCATAAAATTGTATATCACAAAGACCGTATTTTGTGTATGTAACACAAATTTTTAAAGAATGAAACAACTTTATAATTTGTCATCAGTAACTATTAAATCTTAACTATGACACATTGTATCATATAAGTTTCAAATTTATTAAGCATCGTTTATTTTGTTTTAGTGTATCAACAATAGATCAAACAAAAGCCAAAATATTTTCAAACTGAGGATACAAATGAAAAAGAACATAAAATGTACTTTATAACCGCATTATTAGGTCTGTCTCATTGAAAGAAGGTACTATTATATTTGAAATATCAGGCTTATCTCTCATCTCTTTAAGATAGGAAAAGGATAGTAGTGACTGAAAAGCATGGGTCAAACGGCACAGAAATAGTCCAGGGTTGTGGGTAAGCATTATAAAGACAGATTAGTCAGAGTTGACTGGTAGAGTTAAACAAAATCGTAAGATCACTGAGTGGTACAGAGATTTTAAACAGAAAGAAATAGATTGATTCCAGTAAGCAGTTTGCACCACTGTAATAACTAATTAGACAAACAAGAGGTTGATCAATCAAATTTTAGGAGGGTATTATTCTATAAGCAATTTAAGCAAATTTCTTTACAAAATGGTATTTAGACTACAGAATTAACTGTCAAAATGTCCTATAAAAGAGGAAAATAACTAGGTAAATATGTATCGATTACAGCACAGGCTTAAAAGGGAAAATTACTGATAGGCAATGTGCAATCAATCAATAACTAGGAATAGGGAAGTGAAAATCAGAATTCAGTTCAAAGCAGGTTATAACTGATATGGAGATTATAAAGTAATTTGCCAGATATAGGCCGGTTTTATTCAGCATATACAAAGGTTTGTAAAGCATCAAGTTAATTTGATCTATGTAAGCAGCCTAGTTTAAAGTGACAAAGTAGAGGGCTGAATTATCTCTTGAAGTATAAAATTTAAGCAAAGCTTTTTGCTTTTGACAACTCAGGATTGAATGGAATTTTTGTAATGAATAAAAAGCTAACATGATCAGATGAATTTTCATCAATTTCACTCAAATTATACTCACACAAAAATAAAATGGCTATTCTGATAAGGTCATTATGATTTTCCTATTTATTAAATGTTTATATGAGTTTTATTTATCTTCTTAATCTAACTCAGTTTGATCCTTTTTCTCTGACAACATATAAAAGTTACTTATTAAAAGCACTATCAAATATTATTGTATTTTGTGGAGAAGTTTAATTGACACAATGGCCAAGAGGCTACTATTTGTTAAAAACGGACTAGATCTGCCTTCAAATGCTCTCTCAATTCTCAATAAGTGGGGGAGGCAGAGGAATAAAAAATGAAATGATATTGTAAGAGAATTAATAGAATTAATGACAGTAATTGTATTGTATTAATTGATAGAATTAATAATATTAAATGATATTATAATAGAATTAAATATAACTCCAGCCTAGATACAAAAGAACCTTGTCATTACAGGGATAATAGAACTCTGAACTTGACAGTGGACATCAGGCCTCTGAAAAGTCTTTAATAAGAAAAAAGGTTTTGGTGAAAAATTCTTTGTTCCTCCTACCATCAGCTCAGCCTTCAGTTATTATCTTTTCTGAAGAAAAAAAAAAAAAAAGGTCCTACCTTGTCTGATTGTTTGCTTGGCAAATGTCCTATAGATATCTTCCATGAGTCAGACTTTTAGATACAGGGGATGCAATGATGAATAAGAAAGACAAAGTCCTTTCCCTCATGGAGCTCACTTAACTAGAAGAGAAGTCCAATTATAGACAAGTGAATGTATAAATAAAATTAGATACTTCAGAGTGTTATGTGTAAAGTTGTAAGCAGAACTTTAAATTGCTTTATATAAAATACCTAGCTGAGAGTGAAAACTTAGTGATCATCCCAAGAATATTGGTTCTTCTTTTCCTTCCACCAACTTTCCTTCTCTCCCTTTCTTCCTATATCCCACTGCTGCCCTTTATTTTCCCTTTATTTTCATTTACTTTATTTTCTTGCTTGTGTATAATTTCTACTGTTCCTACCCCTCTTCACCTTCCCAAATTAGATCATTCTATTGTGATTTTCACTTTGGGGACTGACTACCCAAAACCAATCTGAATGCTGCAATGGCAACACTTCTTGGAAGAGCCTTTTTAGTTGTGGTTTTGAATTTCACTGGACTGCCCCCATTTCATACACTTATTATCAACCTCCATTATTATTAATTTAATGCTATTCTCAGTGATTAGAATCCATGTGTGGCTTGAGACATTCTAACAAGAGCAATTCAAGGTCAATGACTTCCTACCCCGAGGGCCACTGAAATATATTTCTCTATTCAAGTCTGTAGCTGTTCTCTTGAAAAGCAACAAATGATTTTATTCCCTCTCTTCACATCTCAGTTGCATTTTCATCTTTCCTCAGAGAATTTCTTGGATTAAAAGAGTCCAGGAAGCAAGATTGCAGGTTATAGTTTTCCCTTCCATCTGCAGTCATATCACACCATGGGATGCTGTAGTATGGTAGATACTAAAATAGATTTGAGTGACCTTTCTGCCTGATTATGTCATGCTTTAAACATGCTGCACACCAATTCTTAACATGCATGTAAAGAGAAAATAATATATAAACGGATATTGATGACAGTGACTTGAGAAAGTATATAATAAAATAATTCCCTTCCTTTGTAATGGTTTTATTCCTATGCCTTGAAATGAATGTACATGTATTTGGATAAAAATTAGCAAAAATATTATCTTATTAATTTTAAAATGTCCCCATCTTCCTTTTAGGTACTTTATCAACAATATTCACCTTGAATGATTTCTAAAATATTGCAACAAAAGACTTGAAGGTATTCATCTCCATTTTCTCTTCTTTCTAAAGAAGTTGTGTGTTAAATACTTTCATGCTTTAAATAAAGGCAGAAGATTCAGTTAAAGACTGATCTGGAAACAAAGGCAAAAAGAATATTCAGACTTAAGGACTGATCTGGAAACAAAGGAGTAATCTGCAAAAATGGGAATCTATACTTAAGTAATAAGCTAATTTTGCTTCAGAAATAGCTTTTGTTTAACCCACTGTACCCATTCCAGACAACCATGCATCATTGTAGTCCCCGCTAGGACCATTCAAGCCATGAATCACCATAACAACTCATCCTAAATAAAAATACCACGATAGTGACTTGGGAGGAAAAGCTACAGGTGCTGAACTCAAAGCTATTATCTCTCCACTAAAGTTATATAACAACTGAAGTCACTTCACAGGTGTAAACACTTACAGACGTATATGTTAGTGTCTAAAGAGCTTAGCTAATGAGTCATATTTCACAACATTGAGCTCCACTCCAGCCACAGCCCAGTTTGTTGTCTTCACAATTAATGTTAAGATCTTTACTTATCTTCAATTCACTCTCACTCACCTCTGAGGAAATACTATGCCTTTCCCAGATGTGCTTTCTCTATAAAGCCATGTCCTTACATTCCTTCAAAAAAAATTTTTAACAGACAGAAACTTATATTTAATTTTTAGACAGTCTTGCTTGTCACCCAGGCTTGAGTGCAGTGGTGCAATCTCAGCTCATTGCAACCCCTGCCTCCCCAGTTCAAGCGATTCTCCTACCTCAGCCTCCCAAGCAGCTGGGACTACAGGCGCCTGCCACCATGCCCAGCTATTTGTTTGTATTTTTAGACACAAGGTTTCACTATGCTGGCCAGGGCTGGTCTTGAACTCCTGACCTTGTGATCTGCCTGCCTCGGCCTCCCAAAGTGCTGGGATTACAGGTGTGGGCCACCGCACCCGTCCAGAAACTCTTTAATCAAAGTTTTTTCCAACTGTAAAACAAAACCCCATTTCCCCCTTAAACTCAGTTCCACAGGAGCAGAGAAGTTTGCAATGATGATCTCAACTCCACATCATCTGGTGACCCCAATTTTGTAGGACTAAAACATTTCCCAAGAGTTCTGCCCCATCAGCCAGTGAAGATGAGAGTTCTTCAGCACGGCTCAGCTCAAGGACACCTAGGCTTGCTTGTAGGTCTGACAAAGTACAGAGTGTTGAACAGATGGCCTGGGACTCCCAGGCCTGGCAGAGGGTTTCATTGAGGCCTGCCTAGCCTATGCCATTTCATCCAAGTACCCTGACCCGGCGCTCATCTTCCCTGGCATTCTCTGTTATCCACCAGCTCTTCTGTACACCTCAGCTTCTACTTCCACGAACTTGTAAACATCAAAAGGTCCAACGTCCTGGAATGCAGCAGGAGAGTGGGGAGCAGGGAAGCCTCCGAAACCACACCTTCTACCAGTATTGAAAGAAGAGAAAGTGGGGAAATTCTCCAAAGATCATGAGATGCATCCCAGGCAGTGTTCTTATGTGAGAGGGTAGGGAGACCAAAAACAAGCTGCTGTAAACCCCTGCCGCTGTCTGGCGCTCTAGGAAAGCTTCCGCGGACTTTACAAGCATAGTTGCACAATGCTAGTAGGGCTGGGACTCTTCAACTTTTTCTTCTATGGCCAAGTAGACTCTGTGTAACTTATTTTGTAAGAAATGGGTGTGGGTGATAAGAGGGGCCACCTTCCGCCCCTGCAGCAGAGTGGTAAGACTCCAGCCTGGGCCCTGCGCAGCAGACCAGCCCAGAGGCTGTGAGCCACAGAAACTCGCCTCACCTGGTGGCCATAAGCCGAAATGCACACATTGCTCCAGGCAGCCAGCGCCCTATCAACCTGACATTTACCAAACATCTCAACAGCAGACCAGAACTAGAAAACACAGCTTCTAGTAGTAGACACTTACGGTCTGAGACCCAAATAAGGCCCCCCATGTCCTTCAGAACCCAGACTCTACAGGCTGAATGTCCAGCTTCTTCCTCCAAGACGGAACTGCTCTCAGCCCACGAATTCTCTCTGGGAGTATCTACAAAATCGAAGAGGAAACCCACAGAATCCAAAACCTCATTACATAGCTGGGCTCAGGAAGAAAGCCACCAACTGAAGGCAACTCAGGAGGGAGAAGCCAAGGCTGGCAGAGCCCCTGGGCCTGTTTCTAAGCAGGCACCCTTCCCAACAAGAGCAGAGGTGCCCTTCACCATAACCCCCAGTCCTTTAACTTCTGGCTGGGCCAGTGATTCTCCTCCCCAGTCTGCGGCCCTCCTGGAAACTGGCTGTGCTACTTTAGGGAGACAGGAAGGACAGGGTGATGAGAGACAGGACACTAGCGAGTGGCTGGACCAGGCGGCCCCATTTCCTGAAACCAAGATGGCTGCCGCTGCAGCCCAAGCCCTCAAAGGCGGACAGGCCTCACACGCAGCACCAGCACACACACAAGTAACAAGACCAGGGGAGGGGACCCTAAGTGTCCTCTCCACAGGGAGGTTGCTATGTACAGGGACAGGAGGGAGAATCTGGCCAGATGCACCCCCACTGCATCTCATTCAACCAGGAGATCAAACTGCTCAGCAGCTTCAAACTCAGCATTCATGGCTGCAGCCCTCTCATCCAGCTCCGTTTTCAGTATCTCTAGCATCTTCTTTTGTTTCTGTTTCTCGGGTGGTGGAGAGATTCCAGGGAGAATTGTGTCTGTGGCTCAGGGCTTTGTACCGACCCTGGGGACCTCGGTGAATTTTGAGCACACCACTGGTGAGACTCCGGACAAATCTTCTGCCCCTAGTAGCCCATGGAAGCCAAAGCAGAACCGGCAGCCTGGGGTGGAGGTGGAGGCAGAGCCCAGGGTCTCCAGCCGGCTGTAGGAGCCCCTGACTTTCTTAAACATTTCCAAGTATTTGGCCTCCAGCTCTCTCTCCTTGGAGCTGGACTCAGCCTCAGGGTTGAGCACAGGAGAAGTGTTAGGAGTGGCAGGGAGGCTGTATCTTGGAAAGGTCCTCCTTAGTCAGCTCCTTGCAAGGGGGCTTGTTTTCCTTCTCCAAGAAAAAGGCAATCCTAGGGCTCCTGCGAGGCAAGGGAACAGCTGGGACGTCTACATCTTGGGCCACGATCTCCAAGACGATGGGCTTTCTGATTGCAGCCGCACTGGGTGTCTTCGGCCAGATTTCAGGGGGCATGCTTGGGAGATCAGAGCCTGATTTCTGTTGGGACCTCCGCACAGACTTAGTAGGAGATGGGGCCCTTGGCCCGGAGCGCTGCGCGGCCCCTCTGGGCCGCGTTCGCCTCCAAGACATAACTAGGCTCTGTATCGAGCTCCTCCAGCACCGCCGCCCCGGGCACGCGCCAACCAAGAGGGCCACTCGCTGCAAGAAACTTTAGAATTGCTCCTTCAAAATATTACCTTAATGTATCTCCCTTTTATGTTATGTCGGAACCTACTTAGGATGAATTGCTTCTATTATTTTAATGACTTTTTTTGTCTCTCTTCTTTCATCTCAGTTTTCTTTCCAATTCATTTTATGTACAACATTTAGTTCTTTCTTGGGACAGCTGTGTGCAGTTGGTAATGCATGCTTATATGTTCCTGTCACTTGAGCTTAAAGACATTTTTCTATATATCCCTTGTCACTTGCTGATTGATATGGCTGACAGATGGCATTTTTTAGAAGAAGCATCATCAACTGCTCAAAATATGCTGACATCTCCAGCAGTAAATAATTCAAGACAGTCATGGTTTAGAAAGCACAGTTCCTGCATTTATAAGAAAAGGAAAATCATAAACTTCTAAGAACATGAGAAAGTAGACCTTCATTCAGAGTGCTCTAGAAAATGATCCCAGTACTTTCAGTGAGAAATTTGCAAAGAATATTACTTTTTCCTTCATTTAAAAGATATTTGCTGTGTGCATTTCAGTCACTGTCCACGGCACTCAAGGAAGTCATGGTGAATAAGAAATATGAGAAACTTGTTTTTGTCAAATTTACATTCTCTGTGGGAAAAACAAACATAAACAAGCAAACAAATATGTAAAGAAGATAATTTTGATAATGGTAAATAAGAAGAAATAGAAATGTGCTAATAAGTGACAAGCTGTGTAGACATAATGGTGTGCATGTGTGTTTGAGGGTCAGGGATGTGTAACAGATGCTATTGATGTTCTTCCCTGTGTCTCCTTGGCCTACCGCTGAGATCACCTGCAGCTATGGTAGACTATAGTTCTGAAATTATCAAGTACTGCATATTTTGCCTTATTTTCTGGAGTTTTCTCTGGAATCAAAGGAACACCTTTGACCAGGCACAACTCAGAAGTACAGGAATAGAGTTGACCTCAGCCCTTAACCAATGAGGGATGAGAGTTAGTATATGGATATCACAGCCTCCTGCTCTGTCTAAGGTGTGTTCCACAGTTTCTTAGTTTCCCTGAAAGAGTTTGTCCTAATTGTTCAAAGCAGCAGCCTGCCAATTAGGACATATTTTTAGACTTTTTTCACTTCCCTGCCTCATTTTCCCACTCTTTCATTTTTGTTTCTTGGTATCACCTCCTAAATAAGTTACTTACACTCAAATCCTTGTCTCAAGAATTACTGTTGAGGAAAACTGAAAGTAAGATAGTAGGAAGGGGATATAGAACATTTTAATTGGATGATTAAGAACAATCACACTAAGTTAGTTATATTAGAAATGAGATCAAATG
This sequence comes from Callithrix jacchus, assembly GCF_049354715.1. NCBI lineage: Eukaryota > Metazoa > Chordata > Mammalia > Primates > Cebidae > Callithrix > Callithrix jacchus. Next base: position 28,774,769 of record NC_133524.1, read on the forward strand.
GCAAGAAGTTACCATGCATGAGAAGATGTGGGGAAGATAGTTTCTGGTGGAATCAAGAACAACTGCAAAACCCCCAAGGTGAGAATGAAAAGCACTAAAACCAGAGTGGCTAGAGTAGAGTAAGCAGTGAGTGGTATGCAAGGAGGTCAAAGGAGCAAATAAAATATTAGTGTTACAGGAATGTGTATATAAAGGAGTTCAGGCTTATAGTCAGCCTTTGTAAGACTGTAAACCAGGGACTAATGTAATTTGATCTCTAAGTAACTCTGGCTATTTGGAGGAGGAATAGATTTTAGGAAGACAAGAGTTACAAACTTTAACAGGAAGGAAGCAAGAAGACTAGTTATGAAACTACTGTACTGGGCTAGGTGAGAAAAAATATATAAGTTTTTCTTCGTGAAGAGCAGTGGAGATGGAAAGACGGTTTATACTGAAGACACATTTTTAAAGACACGAAACCAGATGTGACCCTTAGGAGTAAAAAATAGCCTAGGAAAAAGCTCAAGGAAGAGTTAAAGGAGCTCTAAAGCAAACTGTGATGGAAGTCAACAGAATAGATGGAAGGCAAGAACTAAGATATCATGGGCACCAAAAATAATACTTATCAAGAAACACCAGGAAGTAGGAAGTGGTCAACTGTGTGGACTGTTGCTGGAGTACAACTAAGAGGAAGACGGAAATCCAACCATTCTATTTGTCACCTTTCAGATCATTGATAAGAGCAGCATGCACTAGTGGCATGGAAAAATGGATTGTTGTATGTTGAAGAGAAAAAAGAATTTGGGGATGTTGAAATAGAGAAGAAAGACATAACTTTTAAAATTCTTTGTTTTTAAGAAGAACAGGGGCATAAAGCAATAGCTCTTAATTGGGGTATGTGAGATCATGGCAGTGTTACCATGCCAGAGAACATGTTATGTGTTCACAACAGTGTTTCCTTTTCCTGAGTATAGAAAGAAGCATTTCTTGGCCTTCCTTGCAGTTAAGTTTCTATTATGGGGTTACATATGGACCCCATACCACGTGTTGTTAGAAATAATGTAACATTACATATGTAACCCCCAATAGCAGGTTGTTAGAAATCATGCATGCCATTTCCAACAAGGAGCCTTAAAAGTATTCTAGGCAGGGGGTATAGCTCAATGGCAGAGCATTTGACTGCAAAAGTATTCTATGCAATCTTCCACTTACATTTTCCCTCCAATGACAAACTCGAAAGTCATGTGTTCCAGATGGTAAAACCACAAAGTGGAAGCAACCTGGGTTGCTGAGTCCATTTTGAAGAAAGCCACCAAGAAGACCCAAGCTACCTATGTTGGGCTGTGATAGGAGCAAGAAATAAACCTTTGCTGTATTTGGCCACTGAGTTATCTAGGTTCATTTATTTCTTCATCAGAGCTAAGCCTATCCTGACTAATACCCCAGAAGTTGTTTAAGATTGTTGATAAAATACTATTTTGCATGTTTTAGAAAATGTGTAGTAGAGAGACAGATTTGATATTGCAGAAGAAATAGTATGTAATTACAAGAATATCATACTTAAGAAGATGAAGTTTGAGATCAAGAGTAGCAATTTCTTAGGTGGCCTTAGAAGTGGGGTATTGCATAGGAAGAAATGCAGAGAATGTGAATACAAAAGTCACAATGACAGATTTGGTCAATGGAAGCTGAGGGAGTTTCTCATTTAGAGTTTCTATTTAATCACAGAAGAATAAGATAAGAATACAGCTGAGAGATAAGATAGATGGAAAAGTATTGGCTATTTGAGGAAAGAAGACAAATTATGAAAAAACGAAGAGTGGGCAATCAATCAAATTAAGAAAGTAAAAGAAGATCATCTGGCAATGTTGAGTGTATTTGAGGTGTGCGATCATGAATGTAAAGTATGTCCAAATAGAATATTTGTGTGCATTTTTATGCTGATTTCAATTTCCTGGCTGAAGGCATAAAGTATTTGGATAGATTCCTTTAGTCAGGCATGCATAATAGAGAAAGAGTGGAGCAAGAGTATTGCAGATAATTGCAAAGAGGTGATTTTAATGATGGATCAAGGATCCTTAGCTGGATAAGAAAGAAATATAGACAACCACAGGCAATGGATAATCCATCATGTGTATGTGAGAGGCCTCCATGAAGAAAAATAGCTACTGAATTAAGAGTACTGATATAAGTGACCTAAAAGGATAAGAAATGATGGTCAGAATGTCGTATGCTTCAAACTGAGATTTTTAAATAGTTCACTTATTGATGATTAAGAAGTCAAATGTATTGTACAGCAAAGGAAAAAATAGTATTTTATGGTAGCTCTTGGGGGAAATCACTCTAATTCTGACACAGAAAAACTGCTATTTCTGAGCAATAGTTGTTTTTGTTTTATGGGTACTGGGAATCATGTGAGTTATGGGAAAGAGTTATACACATGGAAAGAACATGAAAGGTATTTCTGTTAAATGTGGCACAGAGGATAATAATTCTGAGAAAGAGACCAAGAAATAAATAGCTGCTTATCCTAAAAAGTATGGATCTGTGAAAACAGAAATTCAAAAGAAAAAAGACTAAAAGAGTAAAGGCAGAAGGAAGAGCAGGCAATTTAGGAAGAGGAACAAGGCACCATGTGGTGGCCTCTTCACTGCACTAGATCAGCAGTACTTGGAGTAGATAAATGTCAGGCCCAGGATAGGGGCTCCAGTAAGAAATAGAAATTTATCTGCAGGTGCAGTGAGGATGATACATCTCAAATAATATGTATCTTACATGATTACAAAGACAGCAGTAGGAAGGAGCCAAGCAAGTCACACTACCTTTTGCCGTCTTCACCAAACACAGAGAAGAGAGAGCAATGTAAATGTTCCCTGATTAGATGTTCTACAGACCTCACTGCCCCTTTTTTCCTCATAGCTGATGGATAACTACTTACCAAGTAGCTCTAGAGCTTAGTAAATGATAGGAGCCTTGTAATGGTGGTAGACAGCAGAAAGATGAAAGTAGCCCTTGTTTACTACCTTGGGAAAACAAATACCAGGCTTGTTCATAATTACCATTGCTCAAATAAACAGAAACTATAGACATATAGAGTTTACACAGTAAGTTCTATATGATAAAAACATAAAAAAAGCAAAGAAAACAAAGATTTGAGAAAGGCAAAAATAGAGTAACCAATTGTTATGTCGTTTCAACCAAATTCAAGAAGATGTGGATTTCTGAAGCAAGATTAGGCAATGAGATAGTGAGATAACAGAGTTATCCAGAAAGGAGACTGGGTAACATGAAGAAGCAAAAATTGGGAAGCTCTAGTTCATAAGAAAAGTAAAGATAATATAATTCTGATTATAAAAAGTAAATGGCATAAGAAAAGGGCAAGGGCAAAAATTACAATTCGAAGATTATGGAAACAATAATATAGAGGACAAATCTGAAATTCTCTTAAAAAATGAATAGGGAAAACAAAAGATGATATAAATTGTCTTAATCACCTGGGGCAGCTATATTGAAATACCATAAATAAAGTGGCTTATAAATAACAGAAATGCATTTCTCACAGCTCTGGAGGCTGGAAGTCTGATATCAGGGTGCCAGCAGGGTCAGGTTCTGGTGAAGGCCCTCTTTCAGGTAGATTGTTGTCAGTTTGTTGTATCCTCACATGGTGGAAAGCAGAGAGGGGAAGCAGACTCACTCTCTCCTGACTTATAAGGCCACTAAATTCATTTTTGAGGGCTTTATTCTTATGATCTCACCTAATCTTAATTACCCCCCAAATGCTCCACCTCCTAATATTATAACATTGGGGGCTAGAATTTAATATACAGATTTTGGAGAAACACAAATATTCAGTCCATAACTGAATATAAAAAAAGAGAATAAAAGAAGAGAAAATGACAAATGTGAAATAAAAGGAAAAGGAAAGGAAAATCCAATATACAGAAAATTTGTGATCATATAAAGTAATCAGAAAAATTAAAACAAATTATACAAAAACATGATAATAAACCCAGTTCTAAATGTGAATATAGACACAAAACTTTGGTCTAAAGCCAGGGTTCATGATTTCCAAAGTTGCTGAAAAAGGAACTATCTCCAGATATGGGCTTGAAATACATAATTTTCAATAACATAATAAAAAATATCTATAACCATCCAAGCAGAAAGAGAGAATTTAAAAAATTATTCCTCTAAAGGATGAAAGCCTTACTGCTATCAGTCTTCTCCTGTTTTAAATTAAAAGCCAGAAATTAAAGAAACAGTAAGTACAGTTTTGGAATGAAAAAGAATTCTATCCCTAGAAGAAGTTTCAGGTTATTTTTTAATTTATTATACTGTAAGTTCTGGGGTACACGTGCAGGTCTTGCAGGATTCTTACATAGGTATACACATGCTATGGTGGTTTCAGTTTATATCTGAACTGTCATGTGAGCAAGGATTAGAAAATAGATCATTCAACTTTGAAGGAGCATTCGGAAATGAATTTAAAAAACTCAAAAACTAGGGAGACTGATGGGAATTATTAAAACCATTTAACAAAATTTAATTTTAAATAACTTAAAAATGTAGCCAGGAAGAGAAATAAAAAGCATCTATAAGTTTTAAATTAATAAGAAAAATGAAATCAAAATAATGTTTTAAATGAAGACACTAATCTATACAAACAAAACCTAGAGAGAAGGCACCAATTTATTTTCATATATAGGGATGGACAGTTCCAGAAGGTCTAGTTTAATTCCTGACATTGTCAAATAAAGAAGTGTGAATTCAGTAATTCTTAAAGTATATACATATGTAAACTCTTATATATATATGTATATATATATTTATACATTATAATTTTACATATATATGTAAAAGCATATATATATGTAAAATTCTTATGTATAAATATATATATATACATATATATATAATTACCAGCAGATTTTTCTTAATTGAGGATATACATTAAAGTGCACAAATCTTAATTTCTGTGGATTTTTACATTTGTTCACATATGTAACCGCTATCCAGATCAAGTTATGAAACAACTTCAGCACCCAAGAAGAACTATCTTGTGCCCCTACACAGTCAGTAGCCTCCCCTTACAAGGGTACACACTATTCTGATCTCTACTATCACAGATTAATTTTGCCTTTTTGGACTTCATGTAAATGGAATCATATGGTGTGTACTCTTTTTTGTCTGACTTCTTCCTCTTTTTTTTCTTTTTTCTTTTTTTTTTTTTTAACAGAGTGATCGAGAAGAACAGATGGAGATGGAATAGAGGGTTGGGTGGAGTCAATCACGCAGGCACGTATAGACCCTGTAAGGACTTTGGCCTTTTCTCAGAGACAAGAAGCTAATGGAAGATGTTGAGCAGAAGAGTGATGAGGGCTTGACCTAACTTTAAAAGAGAAACATTCTGGAGGCCATGCTGAGAATAATAATGCTCCTTTTTTTTTTTTTGGAAAGAAAGAAAAAAAAGGAGTGAAGGAGAGAAAGAAAGAGGAAGAAAAAGAGGGAGAGAGAACGGGAATGTAGCTTTATTCTAAAAATGGGTATTAATAATGGCCGATCAATATTTTGTGTATTTAAGGTGGAGAATGTATATTTTGTGTATTTAAAATGGAGAGCTCTATAAATATTTATTGAGTTTACTTGTTCCGGATCTGAGTTCAAGTCCTGGATATCCTTATTAATTTTCTGTCTCGTTGAGTGTAAATCTCTTTATGGGTCTTATGTATCTGGGTGTTAGGATCGTTAGCTCTTATTGTTATATTGATCCTTTTACCACTGTATCTTTGTTGCTTTGAAATCTATTTTATCAGATGCAAGAATTGCAACTCCTGCTTTTTATATATTTATTTATTTTGCTCTCCATTTGGTTGGTAAATCTTTCTCCATCCCTTTATTTTGAGTCTTTGTGTATTTTTGGATGTGAAATGGGTCTGGATGCAGCATACCATTGGGTTTTGACTGTATCTTTTGATTGGGGGTTTTAGTCAACTTAAATTTAGGATTACTGCCATTTGATGTTAACTGGCTGTTCTGTCCATTCATTGATGTAAATTCATCATTATGTTGATGCTCTTTACTTTTTGGTATATTTTTAGAAAGGCTAATACTGGTTGTTCCTTCCTAAGTATAATGCTTCTTTCAGAAGCTCTTGTAAAGCAAGCCTGGTGGTAATAAAATCTCTGAGTATTTGCTTGTTCATAAAAGATTTTATTTTTCCTTCAATTGTGAAGCTTAGTTTGGCAGGATATGAAATTCTGGGCTGAAAGTTCTTTTCTTTAAGGATGTTGAATATCGGCCCCGACTCTCTTCTGGCTTGTAGGGTTTCTGCTGAGAGATCTGCTATAAGTCTGATAGGTTTCCCTTTGTCGGTCACCTGACCTTTCTCTCTGGCTGCCCTTAGTATTTTCTCCTTTGTTTCAACCCTGGTGAATCTAATGATTATGTGCCTTGGGGTTGCTCTTCTTGAGGAATATCTTTGTGGTGTTCTCTGTATTACCTGGGGTTAAATATTGTCCTGCTTTGCTAGATTGGGAAAGTTTTCCTGAATAATATCCTGAAGAGTATTTTCCAGCTTGGATTCATTCTCTCCATCACATTCAGGTACACCTATCAACCATAAATTAGGTCTTTTCAAATAGTCCCATATTTCTTGGAGACTTTGCTCATTCCTTTTTATCCTTTGTTCTCTATTCTTGCCTTCTCGTTTTATTTCATTAAGTCGGTCTTCGACATCTGATATCCTTTCTTCTGCTTGATCAATTCGGCTATTCAAACTTGTGCATATTTCACTAAGTTATCGTGTTGTGTTTTTCAACTCCATTAGTTCATTTATATTCCTCTGTATATTGTCTATTCTTGTTAGCATTTTGTCAAACCTTTTTTCAAAGTTCTTAGTTTCTTTACATTGGGTTAGAACAAGTTCTTTTAACTCCCAGAAGTTTCTTATCATCCACCTTCTGAAGGCTACTTCTGTTAATGGAACATGGTCCTTTTCCGTCAGAGCTTGTTCCGTTGCTGATGAGGAACTGTAATCCCCTGTAGAGAGAGAGGGGTTCTGGTTTTGGGTATTCTCAGCCTTTTTAGGCTGGTTTCTTCCCTTTGTTATAAATGTATCCATCTGTCGTCTTTACAATTACCGCCTTTCTAGTTGGGTTTCTGAGTGGACATCCAGTTTATTGATTCCCAGCGCTGGAATCCGAGCAACCCACTGCACCGGCCAAAACAGCGGTTTTAAGACTGATGGTGCTCTTCTGCCCGGGAATCTCCTCCCATTTACTCTGCATGAAGAGCTGCCACACCAAGGTGCCAGCAAAACTGCTGTGCCTGCCACAAGAGTTGCGCTGGCAACCCATGGTGCTCCTCCACTGGGAATCTTCTGGTCCATGAGCAATGAAAATTCGTCTGAAAGTGTGGCGTCCTCTCATTCTCTGCACTTTCACTGGGAGCTACAATCCTGAGCTGTTAGTGATCAGCCATCTTGGATCCCATGCCATGACTTCTTCCTCTAAGCATCATGTCTGTGGAACTAAGCCACATTGTTGCATGTAATGATAGCTTTGCTGTTTTCTTTATTATGTAATATTCCATTGCATAAATATATCATAATTTACCCATTCATTTTTTGATAGACACTTGAATTGTTTCTAGCTTTTGGCTATTATGAATAAAACTTCTGTAATCATTCCTGTATATTCCTTGCACATTCTTAAACACTTTTTTCTATTGGGTGTATGCCAGGTGTAAAATTAGTTGCTGAAGTTGATGTATTGCTTAAGTTATTACTGTTAGGTAATTTTTTCCAAAACAGCTATACAAATTTAAATGATAACAAGCAATGTAAGCATTATAATATCACCATATCCCTAATACTTGATAATGTCAAACATGTTAGTCATCCAAATGTACAAGTTTAAAAAAGATTTTTTGCCTTCTAAATGACAGAGTAAAAGAAAAACATGTAAAGAAACTTTGTCCAGTTAGAAAAAGGTGTGGCAAAAACCCAGTAAATCAGAAAATAGCATTTATTATAATTATTATTATATCTTGTTAAGTTCCATGTTGCATCAGACAACTCCACTTCTGTTCTGGAGTTTCTCTACAGAATATGTATTGATGGCTCATCTGTCTTTATAGCTAACTACCAATTTTGCATGAACTTATTGGCTGGATTTATAAGAAACATACTCTTAATTATCACACTAGTGAAATAAATAAACAAGCAAAAAAAAATCCTAATAAACAGAGATTCTCTGAAAGTGGATTTCAGAGCATAATATCAATACACAAGTGCAAGAGTGGGTAGGGAAGCTAAGTTCTGCCACTGCAGAAACACAGCTAAAGTAGAACAGCTGCTGTAATGAAACCAGCAGCTTTTTTTTTTTTTTTTTCAGTATCCATTGGGAATTCTGAAACTCTTCATCCTGCTTGTTCTTTCTGCTCAGTGTCATCAATTGTAGCAATTGATTAATGTGATAGAAAATCACTCACTTTCTCCTCAGTCAGGAAATTGTTAAGTTATTATACTCTCAAGTCCTCTAACATTTTCATAGGTATAGTTAATATAATTTAACAACACAATAGCAAAACAGAGTTAGCATCATCCTGGGGTTGTGAATAGGTAACTATTACTCTAAATCCAAATTCACTTGAGACCAGTACTTTCCAGGTTCCCCTCTATTATTATGAATACTTGAAAATTTATATCCAGTATTGTAAATAGTATTTCTGTATCTCATTTTCATTTCAAAGTTAAATAATATTGAACTTAAAGAGATTTTTTAAAATATAGTAAGGAACATAGTAGTCATTCTAATTTATAGAATTTAGATAACATTTTATACATCCCTATTTCTTCCCAAAAACACAATATTTGTTTTTGCTTCACTTAACACTGAAAACATTTTAAAGTATTTCTGCTTCATATTCAGATTTTTTTAAAAAAACAGGTCATGTACCCAGTGATATAGCCATGAGTTAAGCATATTTTTGCAATGCTGGAGGTTCTTCAGAAAGATTTCACCTGCTTAGTTACTCCCCGTAATACACTTAATACCAGTGATTACATGCTTGCTGCCTTTTTCTATAAAAAGAAACTTCTGAAACAGGAAAACCTTTATCCTTGCATGAATATGTAAGTCATGTTCCATGCCAAAAACATCATTACCTTGGATAATGCCATGAACTCTGCTTCCTATTGTGGCATCTTATAAATATCTCAGCTAATTTTTAATGTATTCTCTCTGTATCTACAATGTATTACCTTTATTTAATCTTCAGCAGTAATATCTAATACACCCAGTGAAACTGAATATAATTTTTTTCTGTCACTGACAGTAACAGATAGTTCTTGATAATTATGATCCATGTGTAGCTCTTTCTTTCATTAGAGGAGAAGAGCATACAATGCCAAATCAACTGCTGGAGCAGTTTTGTGTCATCAATCTCAAACCACTTGCCAACGTCGTGAAAGCACATATCTCCACAGAGTAATATATCTGTGTCATCTCATTGTCATATATCCTGAATTGTTTAGAAAAGCAAACGAGAAAGGAGAAAAATAAGTATGAGTATTTTTCTGCTCTATATGAAATGCAAGATAAATGGAAATTTTCTGAGTCTGTGTTTTCCTGTGTGTGTGTATTAGTGTGTGTATGCACCTGTTATGGGAGGGAGGGGAAGTACGTTTGCTAGTGTATACATTTAATGTGTGTATTATATGCTGTGATACTCCATCTGTAATTTAACCACCCAAAATCATACAGATAAAAAAGAATAGAAAGGGAATTTCTTTGTCTCCTTCCTTTAGTCACTGTTAAAGGTAAGAGCCACTTTTTCTCAAAATAATTAATTGCTCACTGCTTCGTTGTTTAATATGATAATCTGTTATAGAGCCAAGTAGATGTAATATAGACATCATTGCTATTACTATGATCCTGAGGTTTTATAATCATCAGAACCCATTTTCCCAAATTAAACTCTCCCAGAAAGACTATTTGGGGTTCCAACCAACTGTTTTAGTGGACATACCAAATAACCACATGAAATGGATAAAAAAGATCTAAGAAAAATCTCTATATTATTTAAATATGAGATAATACCATGAAAATAGTTACGGGATTATTTAAAGAATTACTGAAGAGACAAATGTAACAAACCATATTTCATTCTTCCACCTGTCATCAGATTTGCTATAATATGGTAATTTCACATAAAAATAAGACTACATTTATTAATGCTAATAAAATAGAAGGAATACAGAAGCAAGAAAAATCATCTGTACTCCACCTCTTGCTGAGTCTTTTGACAAAATCATTTAAATTGTTATGCCTCAGTTCCCTCACTTAATTTGTATGAAGATTGAGGATCAAATGGCATAAAATCTTTGAAATCATTTTGCAAAATTGTAATCAATGATATATCTGTAACATAATTGTTAGTTGCTTCTTCTTAAATCTTACCAGACATTCAAAACAAATGAAGAATCCCAAGTGGGCAAGACTATTTGGAAACATGGTATTGCAAAATGATATAATATCCCTTGAAATATGTATTAAACAGGATTGCATTACACACAATCTCCAATCTCAGTGGCTTAGCACAGCATGCAAATTTTCTTGTAGTTCTGGGCGACTCTTCAGGTCAGCAATACTTCATGTGGCGACATAGTAGTCCAAGCTTATGAAAGCTCTGTTATCTTCTTGCTGTACCATCTGGAACATTCAGTCTCCTTGGTTAATAGGGAAAGAAAAGCACTAGAGTCTTACTCTGAAAGTTAAATCTTTCAGACTAGAAGTGACTCAAGACACAAAGATTTTTACTCACTGTAGCCTAACATAACTGTAGATGAGTAAGAATGCATAGACCTCTTGTGTTCCTTGAAAGAGAGCTGGTTATGGGAGAGCACCAGAAGTGTCTATTATAAGCTTAATTAGTTATGGTAAGTTTTCAATAACCCCTAAGTTCAACCTCTTATTACATGATTTATTATTATAACTGTTTCTACTTTTCTTTTGTGTACAGATGAATCAATAGTACAAGATTAAACCACCTGTAAATAAAAATATACTTGGGAAATAAAGATTACATATTATACTATAAATATAAATATAATTCAGGGTTTGAATTATACATTTTTTTCTGTATCAACTTACTCTATTATCTTAAACTGGGCATAGGAATACCAGGTAACTCAGGTAATTTTGGGGCCACAAGTAACAACATAAAACTTTTCCCTGTTTCCCAAAGTTCAGAAACCACATCCACATGCATAGTCATACATATATGCACAGATTTGCATACACAAACATGCTGCTTTATTTATTTATTTATTTATATTTCTAATAGTACCCAGACTGGTGTGAAAACGTCCATTTAAATGGAATAATTTTAAACATGACTTAGGTCATCATTACAGAGAGTATTGGTGGAGAAATGGCAATGTTATAAGTTCAAATAACTTTTGAAATTTCTTTCCTAGTGTAGACGGGCAGAGCACTAGAGGGATATCAAGCTATCATACTCTACATGAAGAAGACTATGAGCATTTCTAAATAACATAGATGTATAGTTATGTGTTTGCTCAACAGAATCTATGAGTAAGAACTGGTAGGACATGCTCCGCATTATCAAAATTATATGAATAGATCATATTTCATATAGCTTATTTTTGATGTAATGACTTGTAAAGGCAGACTGTGATTGCTGTAGATCTCTGATGTTTGCAATCAAAATCTTTTTCTGTTAGGGTTGACCTTAAAACCATATAATTTTAAAGAGGAAACCTGAAGGAAGGCTTTCTTAGAGGCCCAGGTAGAATTAAAACGCTTCTTGTTTGTTTGTGCTCTCCAGCAAGTATTTTACAGAGTGTTTCTGATACTTCCCTGACCTTACTTTCTAAATAATTGACTTTTCCTAATAGGCTGTTATTTCCCTAAAGGCAAAAGCTCTATTTTATTTGCATCCTTACCTTGAAGTTTCAAATAATCCCCAAAACATTATGAATGCTCCATAACTATTTGTTGAATGGCTGAATGTGCTAAGAAACTAAAGACAAGTGACAGGCAATAAGGAAGACAATAATTTAGGCTAACACTATTGATACCAGATTTAACTTGGGTGCTACTCAATAGTAATAGTTTCATGATTGAAGAAAGCTGAATTATGAAGGAGTAACCATCTCATATACAATTATATGGTATAAAAATAAGAGCAGAGGCTCTGAAATAAGACTACCTGGGTTCAAATCTGGTTTCCACTAGTTAGTTCATTCTCCTGTGATACTAGGTAGCTACTTACATTTTCTGTGCTCCAATTATCTTATCTTTTAAATGATGATAATGATATCCATCTCACAGGTTTGTGGAGAATATAAACAGAGCCAATATATGGAGAGTACTTAGAAAAGTGCATGGCAAATTGACACAGTCGATTAAGCTTACAATAAACCTTATTTGTTTGTGTTCTTTTCCAAGGTGACTCTCTGACACATACCTAGAGCAATCTCGAGGGATATGACCCAGTGGGAACTATGCTGCTACTAGAAGACATGGTCTTTTCCGTTGGAGAGATAGGATTAGGAAGAGATCACAAATGAATTGCAACTATCCACATTACAATTTGAAAGGGTCACATTGTTGAGGGAACTGTTTTTCCTTTAGCAGAGTAGTCCATCTGTTTTACATTCATTCTCCTCCCCCTTACAGGAAAGTCTCTGAACTTTGAAAGAAGGAAAAAGTTGGGGACTACACAATCTAGTGAGCAATAATACAGTATCTCTACCAAAATTTGACGTAATTGTTAAGTGAAAATCTCCTGAGATTTAAGAAACCAATATGGAACTTGAAGAAAAGAATATTCTCAAAAGTCCAGAAAGATAAGTAATTACAAACTTAATCTCCTCAATGAGTTATAAGTTACCAGAGGTTATAAGTTTCATTTTCCTTTGTTCTGTCTACATCTAATAGTACATAGCTTTCACCATAGTATGTAGTACTACGTGTCTATTGACTATTAGACATATTCAATCTGAAATATTGGGATATTTGATCTAAAAAGGCCAGAAAAATTATCCTCCTCCTAATCATTGCCTGAGGACAATTGACACTCACTTAGCCATATTTGCTGAACTGTGCTGGGAAGTTCAAATTAATTGGATCTGCTGAATAGAGCCCAACTGAAAATCAAATCATCAATTTCATGTGAATGATAATAAACAAATCTACAATTTTCATTGCACTAAGTAAATATGGACTTATTTATATAAGTATCTAACATGAAGTTTAACAACAAAAAATTTTCTTTCTATACAGAAGTTCATGTCAACAAAATCACAATTAGAATTTAGGCTGAAAGACCATTTTAGTTTATGAAGAAATAATACAGAAATTGGCTTACTGTTTTGGCTTCCTGAAATATTTCTGCATTATGAGAAAAACTGCTTATGCAATTGCATAAAGTTTTTCAGAAATTGTTAAGATAGACCCAAAGGAAATAACTTTTTTTGTAATATACCCTACTTCTAACCTAGAGATTTTATATTAATAAGAAGGACTATTCATTGGTAATTATTATATATATTTATTAACTTATTCAAGAGAGTAAATAAAAAATGTTTAGTTCACCTTTTCTATGAGGCTAATTTTTAAGGTAGAATATGAGAATGTACCTATTCTAAGAAAAGTAATTATTTTCTTATTAATCTACTTATAGCTAAGCTATGAAAACTAATAGAAATTTTGAAGGCCAGTAGTGCTCTCTGTATCAGCACTTCTACCTATATGGAGTGTTCAAAGTGGGGCAGAAGTTAAGGCAAAGAGATAGTAGAATGGCATGCAGTAGTGATGAATATTTGCCAAGCATTCATTCATGCATTTTGCATGTGCCAGCTTATTTAACTGTTCCCAAAATCCTTAGAAGTGTGTAATTTTATATTTAAGATAGAGTTAGGAAGCTTCATAAGGTACAGAATGCCCAGCTAAATTTTATTATCAGATAAACTATGAATAATTTTTAGTATCAATATATCCCAAATATTCTATAGGACATAGTTATTCTAAAAAAAAATCATTGTTTACCTACAACTTCAATGTTACTGAGCATCCTATGTTTTATTTGGAAACCCTATGATAAGAGTAAGGTAAATTTTAGGATGACAAAACCGAGACACATACGATTTGAATGAAACACTGAAGCACTATCAGAATTCAATTATAGGTCTATCCATCTCCAAAGCCCCCAATTTTTCTACCCTACTCCACTGTCTTAGGTTACAGAAATTCTCCAAATTTATTTATACATATGAGTGTGTGTGTTTCAACTATATATTTTTTCATATGAAAAACATAGGTAAAGGCTGGGCGCGGTGGCTCAAGCCTGTAATCCCAGAACTTTGGGAGGCCAAGACGGGTGGATCATGAGGTAAAGAGATCGAGACCATCCTGGTCAACATGGTGAAACCCCGTCTCTACTAAAAATACAAAAAATTAGCTGGGCATGGTGGCGCGTGCCTATAATCCCAGCTACTCGGGAGGCTGAGGCAGGAGAATTGCCTAAACCCAGGAGGCGGAGGTTGCAGTGAGCCGAGATCGTGCCATTGCACTCCAGCCTGGGTAACAAGAGCGAAACTCGGTCTCAAAAAGAAAAAGAAAAGAAAAGAAAAGACCACCACTTGACTTTTTAGGGGGCTCTTTTTATCCATGGTTACACAAGTTAATTATCCCTCTTTAGATTCCCAGAAGTTTCAGGCTAATCACGTAATCTCATGACTTGACTTAATAGAACTTCTCATGCAACTTGCTTTGTACTGAAAAGTCACTCTTAAAATTTTTACGTTTTCTTCTGCTACTATACCATACAACAATGTGAAGCCCTGAAGCACAGACTTCCTGGCATCTTAACCTACCTGGCAAAAATTAGTGATCGCATATTCAAAAGCCTTTTAGGTGATCTACTATTCTGAATAAAGTTGGGAGAAATTGAAGAGATTTACAAAACTAGAGAAGTTGGAAATAGTCTCTTAATTGAAATATATTATTAATAGAAGGTAGAAATACACTCAATATCAAGGTAATATTTGTCACTAAAACTGAGAGCAGAGTTCATGAAAACAAGCCTTATGAAGCTCATAAAAGAAGGAATGCTGAGAAAGGGTCTACGTACTTTGTAAGGAAGCCAAACAACTCCAATTCTTATCCTCCATTTATTATTATTTTTTGGCTTGGATGTTCATAATAACCTTGTAAGGAAATTCTAGAAAATGCAAACATCTGGGTTCTAAAACCAGAAATTATAATTGAGTAGGCTGGAGGTGCGGCCCAGTCATGTGCGCTTGAGCAAGCTGTCTAGGTGATTCTGAAATGGGTGCTTCATGAAACAATCTTCAGAAACACCACTACGTATGTCTATGAGATCATTTTCAAGATAAATAAATCCCTGTACCAGGAGTTTACTGTCAACATTGGTTCTATAGGCAGACTTGGTAACTTTTTTAGGTGTGCTCAAACTACTTCTCAGTCACTCTTAATGTACTTTATTAATGATGCTGCTGATTGCTTCTCAAAGGTAGATCGATGAACCCGCTTGAATAGAATGAAATTGAAAAATTATTAAAAATATGGATTCGTGTGTGTTGAGAAATAGTATAATTAAATGTTTGGAAGTCTAATATTAATGTCAGAGGAAAATTTGCAGTTAACTGAGAAAAATAGAAAATGGTCAATCTTCGGGCTGGGCGTGGTGGCTCACACCTGTAATCCCAGCACTTTGAGAGGCTGAGGTGGGTGAATCACGAGGTCAGGAGATCGAGATGACCCTGGCTAACACAGTGAAACCTCGTACCTGCTAAAAATGCAAAAAATTAGCCGGGCTTGGTGACAGGCGCCTGTAATCCTAGCCACAAGGGAGGCTGAGGCAGGAGAATTGCCAAAACCCGGGAGATGGAGGTTGCAGTGAGCCGAGATCTGCACTGCACTCCAGCCTGGCAACGGAGGGAGACTCCATCTCAAAAAGAAAAGAAAAGAAAAGAAAATGTTCAAATGTTCAATCTTATAATCATTTTGGTGGCTCAAGTGTTAAGACAGGATGGCTTTTGTTGTTGTTGTTTCAGACGGAGTCTTGCTCTATCACCAAGCTAGAGTGCAGTGGCATAATCTCAGCTCACTGCAACCTCAACCTCCAGGGTTTAAGCGATTCTCCTGCCTCAGCCTCCAGAGTAGCTGGGACGACAGGTGCACGCCACCACACCCAGCTAATTTTCCTATTTTTAGTAGAGACGGGGTTTCACCATGTTAGCCAGGATGGTCTCGATCTCTTTATCTCATGATCCGCCCACCTCAGCCTCCCAAAGCGCTGGGATTATAGGCGTGAGCCACCTCGCCAGGCCAGGATGGCTTTTAATAAGCAAAGTCTTTTGTTTCTTGATTTTGCGGATTAACTGAGTTGAATACCAAAGATAGATGTTAGGATAATTGGTTATCCTTAATTAAAATAATAGTAATTATTTAAGAAAGAAGAATAATATAGAATCAAAAGACTGGATGTGTAGCCTAAGATTGCAAAGTAGCCTGATCATGGCCATTTTGGAATATTAGATTTTCCAGAACATAGATGCCTCTCAATAATGCTCTCTCCATCCTCATTCCTCCAGAACCATTGTATGTTATTTGAATGGAAGATGGAAGAATTATAAAAAAGCTTAGAATATTATTGACACTTTGGTAATCACAGATGCATTAATATATTTATATGTATGTTTTTCTCTTTAAGTCAGTTTTGGGAGGCTATTACCTGATTTTCATGCTGCATATCCATGAAATCTCATAAAATTCATTGTATGGGCCTAGTGGTCTTGACTTTAATTTTTACCAAGAATCACTGAAAGATGTTCCTGGATAGCTTTATCTGCGGGCCACATCCTCAGACCTATTGATTTGGAGCCCAGGAATTATTGTCTACTCACTATGCACTCTCTTCCCCCTTAACTCCTCTGAATTCTGAAGCATTGAATTACACTGAATATTAATAACATTCTATTATTTGAAATACTTTTAAAATAAAAATGTTACAAACTGTCTTCTGTAAAAATACAAAGTGATTGTCCACAGTGTTAGTTTTCTGTTGTTCTATAACAAATTACCACAAATATTGCAGCTTAAAACAATATCTCTTTATGTGCTTACAGTTTCTATAGGTCAGAGGTTTGCCATAGCATGACTGAGTTCTCTGTTCAGAATCTCCCAAAGCTCAGCTCAAGGTGCTGACTGGTTACATTCTCATCTGGAGCTTGGGATCCTCTTCCAAGCTCATTCAGGTTGTTAGCAGAATTTAGTTCTATGTGGTTGTAGGACTGAGGTTCCCATTCCATTGTTGGCTACCATCTGGGGCTACTCTCAGCTCCTAGAGACCTCCCACAACCCTTGCCATGTAGCCCCCTCCATCTTCAGTGTCAGCAACAGAGACTCTCTTACATTAAATTCCTCACATTTCAAATTTCCTGCATTATGAAGAGCTCAGTGCCTTTTTATAATTTTTATTTTTTTATTTTAATTTTTTGGGGGTACATAGTAACTATATATTTATGGGGTACATGAAATGTTTTGATATAGGCATTCAAGACATAATAATTACATCTTAGAAAATGGGATATCCATCCACTCAAGCATATATCCTTTGTGTTACAAACAATGCAATTATATTCTTTTAGTTATTCTTTTAAGTATACAATTAAATTATTATTGACTATAGTCACCCTGTTGTGCTGTCAAATATTTGGTCTTATTCATTCTTTCTAACTATATTTTTGGTACCCTTAGTGCCTTTTAAGGGTTCATCTGATTAGATCTGACTCATCTAGTATATTCTCCCTATTTTACCATTAACTTACTCGAGATCTTAATGACATCTGTAAAATTCCTTTTTCTGTGTAATCTAATATAATCATAGAAGAAATATCTTACTATGTTCAAGGGTTCCACTCACACTCAAGGGCAGAAGATCACACAAGGGCAGATGAATGACATACAGGGTCATCTGACAACCCTACTCAATATATGGATTTTATACATCTAAGTAAAATATGTAACGCTTTAAAAGGTTGAAATACTTTGTTGTATATCTTTGCACAGCTCTGTGAAGAGCACTGAGTCGACAGGTCTATTTCACAGAGATGAGAGTTTTTGGGGTTGCACTGCCATACTCTCTTGTCAAGCTGTTTATCAGCTTTCTTTCACAACCAGAAGATCAACTTTTAGCATGAGAGAATAGAATACACATAATTTGCATAAGTCTTGACAGTGTACGAAGTATATTCAAGCACACTTTCTTCACGTCCTCTTCACAAAACTCCAATTGGTTTTATTTTATCAACAAGGCACTTGGATCTAAAGATGTCACACAGTACCACAGGAGAGTAGTAGAGTGGGGACATGGGCATACAGCATTCCTTATAGGAACTCACAGCTCTCTGCTTTCCACTCCTCACAGCCCAACTGGCTTTAGAAAGATTGCAAAGTAATACCCAGGCTGATTTAGAAGAAAATGAAGTTAAGTCGAAGCCTTTAGAGGTCTCATAAATGGTTTATTCTTCTGTTTTCTATCAGCCCCTTCCAACATCCAGGGATCAAAATTTTTTTTTCTATCATTCATACCCTCAAATGAGAACTTTATGAAACTCTTATAACTCACAGAGTATATCTCACATGATTAGAATGTGTAGGAGGCAATCTTTCCCAGTATGTAAGTCTTTAAATTGGATTGAAGCCACAAAGATTAACTTTTAGCTATTAGCGGCTGAATGAGAAAAAAAAACTTTGTGTGTATATGTGTGTGTGTGGTGTGTGCAAATGTGTGCACTTATACACAGATGCTTCGAGCTGGAGGGGGATGGTGAGGAAGGCCAAATGCTTGAAATCACACTACAGATGGATCTGCCTGCTCTGCTTATGCAAAAGGCTGGTCTGGTTTAAGCTACTTACAAAAGTAAAGGAAGACTCTATTAACTATCCAAAACAACTTCCTTTGATGAAGAAAATGTTCTTCTCTGCCCAATCTAGTAACCACTAGCCACATGTGGCTTTTAATCACTTGGATGTGGCTAGTATGACTGACGAACTGGACTTTTTTTTTTTGCATAATTTTAATTAATTTAAATCGCTGCATATACCTAAAAGCCACTGTACTGAATAGGGAAGATCGAGGTCCAAGTGTTAGTTAACAAGCCTTGAGATTTAGTCTTTTAAACATAGTTATGCTTGTGTATTTATATTTTATTAAATACAAAAGATTTTAGGTGATTATAGAAAACCAATGAAGAATCTTAGTTAGCAAATCTAAAAATTTTACATATATTTAGGGCCAATGGTTCTCAAAGTGTGGTCCCTAGACCACCAGCAGTAGCATCTCTAGGAACTTGTTAGAAATGTAAGTTACCAAGCCTCATTCAAAACCAGAGATTTGAAAGTAAGGAGTCCAGCAATCTGCTTTTAAAGAGCCCTCCCAGGTGATTCTAACACACTTTTGAAAATAACTGTGGTGAAGCAATAAGTGTATTAAATAATTATTTAACACAAGTCATTGTCTTTACTAAATAGTTAAGTAAATAATTATGTAGTTCTTCAAAAGTATTTCAGATATTAATGGCTCACATTTATTTTATGATTCTGTATAAAATAGAATGAAAATGCCAAGGAGGCACATCTTTCTAGGCTGATGGATCGCTTAGTATATTGGCATATTTCCTGGGATCCTAATGGTTGTCCCAGTGAGAGGAGTTCCTGTCAGATATTTTGTCATACAAACTACTGCAGCAGCTTTCAGAATCCTGCCAATGAGGGTTTCTTAAGGTGCGTTGCTGCTATGTGGGTAGAAAAAGGTCTCGAAGGTATCACTCGGTTTTAAGCAAACTGTTGAAGCTGTTCAGTATCAGACCATCTATGTGAGAAGTGAAAATTTTCAATTAATCAGCCACGTTTATGTCTAGGACATTAAGAGCTTTATTCCTTATATTCTTCTTTCCATTTTTAGTCTTTTTATTTCCTCCAGTAAACAGACTGAAAATAGCCATTGTTTAAAGATCCAACTTCTAATTTGTAAAGGGGTAGCGTTTCGTAACAAAAGCACAGCTCAAAACCCATTTTGCCATCCATAGGAATCTCATTTTGTTTTTCATTGAAAATGATCTTGCTTATTTTAATTTAATATATTTTAATGAATCACCTTGTGCTAAGTGCCAAAGGCTATGGTAGAAAAAAAAAATGGGATTAAAATCATGCTGTTGCAAGTGTGAAATCCAAGAAGAATGCTACTGTGTGCACTTCAGCAAATTATTTAGTGTCTGTAAGCCTCAGTTTACTCATCTACAAAATGGAACTAATAACACAACTCAGAGAATGATTATGTAAATTTTTTTTCAAATAATAAAAGTGAAAGTACCTAATATATTATTTGAAAAATGTTACCAACGCAGAAATCCACAAGAAAGGAAACATTATAGTTAAAATGGATATTTTCTGTGAATGAAGCCAACATATTTTAATAATACTATTAGTTGGAATATATTATTTTATTCTCTTGATACTTTTTTCATTAAAAAACAATTAAACTAATATATCCTATTTCTCTATTTAACTGAAGGTTTTCATTACTTTCAAGTATTTCTTCTAAGATAATTACATTCCTGGTATTAGTTTCAATTTCATTTGTAGTGTTTGATGGTTTATTAATCTATATTTTAGTAAATTTATCAATTAAATAATTGATAACATACATTCTTCTATTCCACTAATTTAGTGTTTTATTTTGATATAATTTCACACTTATAGAAAAGTTGCAAGAAAATCACCTTAGTCCCAACATTGCATTTCTCAATTGTTTATATTTGCATTTTACCCTATTTGCTTTAACATTCTCTTATTATTCAATGTCTATTTCTTAAAAACAAGTTTTTTTTATGTAACTACAGTATGGGAAATTTAACCT
Source organism: Callithrix jacchus (assembly GCF_049354715.1). Lineage (NCBI taxonomy): Eukaryota > Metazoa > Chordata > Mammalia > Primates > Cebidae > Callithrix > Callithrix jacchus. The sequence goes on from NC_133524.1 coordinate 28,795,721, forward strand.
TGATGCAATACCATTATCTAAACCTCAGCTCATATTGTATTTCTGTCAATTTCCCCAATAATCTCCTTTTTATCTATCCCCCTTCACACCAAGTTTGGAATCCAATCAACGTTGTGCTTTCATTTAGTTGTCATGCCTCTTTAGTCCCCTTATCCTTTATTCTGGAACAGTTCCTCAGCTTTTCTTTGTATTTTTGACCTTGACATTTTGGAAAACTACAATTATTGTGTAGAGTGCTTGTCTGCTGATTTTTATAGCTATATTCTGTTTGTACATCTGTGGCAGAAATAGAAATAAGGTATTTCTAATCTATTCTTAATTATGTACTATAAAAAGTCACTTATATCCACACACAAGAGATATGACATTTATTAAGACTTTATTTTCTCTAGATATGAATCACATAACTGATGCTTCAATGTTATCAGAAATAATCTAGTATTGTGGAAGTAAGAACCCAGATTCTGGAGCCAAACTGTTTGGGCTCCACAACTTTGTAATTGTATAATATTGGCATGAAATTCCAATGCCTTAGGTTTCACATTATGAAACAATATGTTAATTGCACCTACTTCATCTGCTTGATGTGAACATTTATTGTGATATTATTGCAAATCAGTGAGCATGGTGCCTGACATACAGTGTGGCTCAACAATGCTAATGATCATGGGTGAGATATATATATGTATATATACACACACACATACATACATATTTTATATGGTAAATATATTAATATGTATATATACAGCCTTTTTATTTTGATTTGTACCCAAACCTTGCTAGATAGTTAAATGAGAGATTCTTTAAAATTTTTAGTTCCTGCTTTTCTACACAGACTTGAAAGATTCAAACTTTGTAATTACAGAGAAATAAATATATTTTAAAACATTTGCAAATCTAAAGTTATATGTTTTTCTTTTGAATATTTGTTTTCTTAAACTTACTCCTACTTAGAAAAATAGTATTCTTTTGTTTTCTTAAATTATTTTTCTAAAAATACCAACCATAATAAGTCTCAAAACTAACAGTATTAACTCACCACTGTTGATAATATTTGACTGTATGGTGAAGTACTGTTTATATCATTTCCCCTTGTTCACTGTTCTGTAGTCGATTTTAGCTTTTTGACAACACATTCTAACCAAAATAAATGGCTGGCTCTTGAAACAACCACTGTTATTCTCTCTCTCTTTCTCTCCCGACCTCCATCTCCCCGCTCTCCCCACTGCCCCCACCTCCCTCTTTCTCTCCTGGTTTCTTGGCAATCCAGATGGAAGGGATCCTGTGGAAAGATTTGAGGAGTCACACACATTTTCACTTTTGTTGCAATCAGAGTATGTCTTAAAATGAAGGTGATAAGAAAGCCATTGCTTAATTAGAATAAGTTGGTATTTTTCTTAACTCTACACAAAATGATGCATCTTATGATAAATGACAGATTTGATAAAATGCTGAAAATTTTCATGTGTTAAGACAATAAGATTATGAGAATTTTTGTTTTCTTTTGTTTTGTTACAGCAGGCATCATTAATTACTCTATTAGAAGTGGAATGTGGTTCCCAGAGAAAAAGAACAGTGTCAGCAAGCACCCGAGACTTAGACAGTTTTGTTTGTTTTAGAAGCTACAAGCAGTTAGGTCTGTGTGGGGTGTAAATTATGTCGTGGCAAATGGTAATAACTACTACCCAGCAGAATGTGACTGGAGCTAGCAAATGTTCTGATACTTAATAATGCATTTTCTTTTGATGGCAAACTGCATAATCAGGAATATTTATTTGAATGATATTGCAGCTTTTTCATTTAAGGTTTTAGTAATGGAAGCATATTGTAAGAAATATTTTGAGGTGGATAAGCCAAATAATCAGCATCAATATGCTATTTTGCTTGATTACTTATTACGAATAGTCACACGTGGTATAAAATTATTTTACTGAAAATAAGGTTATGACATGTAACTATTTTACTTGGTTTATATGGTTATTTTTATATAAAACATTTTCACACTGCAATATCTCTTTGCTAACTCTATATTTTTATTCTTAACTTTTGCCTGGAAGAAATGCAAACTTACCAGATTTGCACATGATTCCTTTAATACATTGTAGAACCTTAAGTGTATGCAAACTTCAATTTAGGAACATCAGTAATCACAGATGCAGTTCAAACTTTATCCTTCTGCGCCTTAAGAAAAGCTCATTTCAGTAAAAGAAACTACATATTTACACTTAAAAAAAAAAAAAAAACCTGAGGCAACTGACCCTAACATGGTGTTCTTAATAAAATGGTAAAAATATTGATATACCTTTAACACCCTCCAAAAATTTTTTTTTAAATGCAATAAACATGTACCTACTTAGCCAGAGGCAATAGACTGAGGAATCACGCTCCTTCTATCACATTTGAGCTTTCCCAGTGATTCCTTCTGCCAATAAAGACATGGTAAAAAGCAACTTACAGGAGCCATTGCAACAAGGACTTAAGATATTCCCACACAGGATTTGGGGTAGGTTCTATCAATGTTCTCCCAGACTTTTAAATATGTATTTCTTTTTGTTCTGTTCTCTATAGTTTTCATCCACAAAATGGAATTGTATTTTGTACACTCTGATATATATTTATTTGTGCACTCTAATATATATATATATGTACAAACAGATTATGTAGAAACAGAACATGTATATGTATATATACATGTTCTGTTGTAAAGTGAATAAAGTAAAATATTTTGGCTCTAATAACGATGCCAATCTCTAGGATATCTTGTCTGGAGTGTTCCAAGCTGTGTTTAGAGACACAGGATAAGGCGAGTGGTTGTCATGGAGTTTTAGTAGGTAAGATGTCAAATTTCCTGCTTTCTCAAATCAAACCAAACATATCCACTTTTATCTATTTTATATGTTTGTATATCCATGATATTTCATTAAAAATTATTGTGTAAAAGCTTCTAAAGCCCATTAATATCCTGAACATCAGTAAAGCACCATAATTAAATAAGAGAACACTGGAGTAAATGTGCTTTGAAAATCTTCAACCAGCACTTTCTCAGTGCACAATCTTGAGTGAATTACACTTACTCCCTGGATCTCAATTCCTTATAAAATGGGGTTAATAATTATTCCTCACCACATTGATTTGAGGATTAAATTAAATGATACGTGGAAAACTATGCTACACCAAGTTCACATACTGGCTGGCTGTCCATGAACAGGTATTACAGGCTGCATTGAGACAAGGAGCTTACGCCAGAATGTAAATCAACTACATCACTAAGCACAGTATCCAATTTAGCTAACTTTTTGTTTTTCACAGTGAGGCTCTCTCAATGAAGGAAGCAGTGCATTGAGTTCCATTCTAGCACAAGGTCCTTATCTAATTGATGATTGGTCCTTAGGGAAGCACCAAATTTAAAAATACGTAGAAAACTGACTGGTTAATCTAAGTGCTTAAGAAAGTTTCACCATGATGATAACTCTAACCCATCTCCTTACCAAAGTTGGCATCCTCTAACACCAAGGATTTTTTTTTTAATTTTACTTTAAGTTCTGGGATACATATGCAGAAAGTGCAGTTTTGTTACATAGGTATACATGTGCCATAGTGGTTTGCTGCACCCATCAACCCATCATCTAGGATTTAAGCCCCACATGCATTAGGTATTCATCCTATGCTCTCCTTCCCCTTAACCTCCACCCTTCTACAGACCCCAATGTGTGATGTTCCCCTCCCTGTATCCATGTGTTCTCATTGTTCAACTCCTACTTATGAGTGAGAACATGTGGTGTTTGGTTTTTTTTTTTTGTTCCTGTGTTAGCTTACTGAGAATTATGATTTCTGGCTTCATATATGTCCATGTAAAGGACATGAATCCTTTCTTATGGCTGCATAGTATTCCATACACCAGGGTCACTTTAATAAATTATTTTTGGCCAGGCACAGTGGCTCATACCTTTAATCCCAGAACTTTGGGAGGCCAAGGTGGGCGGATCACCTGAGGTCAGGAGTTCAAGACCAGCCTGACCAACATGGTGAAACCTCCATCTAAAATATAAAAAATAAAAATAAAAAGTAATTACTTAGATTTCATTAAAATAAATAAATGAATAAATAAATTTTCTTATAATCTTTGTGGTTATTTGCCATTGTGACCCTGAAATAGGATAATCAAGAGATATGATCTTACTACTGTCTTTCTAGAATTGTCCACTAAGAAGGACTATCCTCAATTGCATGCTATCTATCCACCTATTCGTAGCTCCTACACCACTGCTCCTATCATGCTCCTTAAGGTTTACTTCTCTGTATTATAATCTACTTGAGGAAGTTGTAGGTACACTGGAGCCAACATAATGGTTATTTGGGACCCTGCCTTGAGACACTGAAGGTCCCCTGGCTTTATTTAGCAGTAGATTCTTCAGATCGAGCTTCCTCAATTGTCATTAGTGACTGCCTCATGCTTTAGCTTCTAAATTTATTGTGCATGTGACAAGAATAGTAATACAATACTGGTATCTTCAAACAATTTAAATCCTTTTTTAAAAATAATTATTTCCAAAATTAGCAAATCAAATCTCCATTTTTGTACAAAGTGGCATTCTATTTCTTCTTCTTCTCCTTTTTAATGGAGACACTGTCTCACTCTGTAGCCGAGGCTGGTCTTGAACTCCTAAGCTCAAGTGATCCTCCTGCCTTAGCCTCCCAAAGTGCTAGGATTGCAGGCATGAGCCAGGTGATATTCTATTTCTACCTTGTTCTATACTAGGGACTACTAGAATAATAAATAACGTCCCACTGCCACTCTAGAAAGATTTTTTGTCAGGACCAACCAAGACAAACTACACTTAATTCTTTGGATTTTAACTTTTATATGGGGAAGATTTGGTAAACTGCTATTTCCCAGCTATTGAGCCTGTCCTATGAAAAGGAATGTTAGATAAATTCCAGATTGAAATTCACCTTAATATAGCAGCCAGGTCCCAATGTAATACAACCCAATTTGCTTCTAAAATATTGTGAAGACATATTCACAAAAGATGAAAAAGAGATTATATCATTGCCAAAGACTAAAACACTCTTGAGAACTTTGTGCCATAGCCTGGGGGAGTTTTTTCAGTAATCTTCATGTGATGAAGCTGCAATCTTGGATCTCATGACCTGGAGGCTGCTGTGATGCCTTTCTACCACTGAGCTGCTGAGAATAACAATTTGGATGCACTCTAAAATAACCAACCCCGACATGCTTTATATGCCTGCAATGCTTGGTCACAGCCCAAAACATTAGCCACTCCTGTTATCTGTCTGCCTTAAGACTTGTAGGCCCATGGTTGCTTTTTCTCACCTGGATCTCCTTTTCACTTTGTCTGTACCTGCAAGGACTTTTCTCAGAGCCCTTGGTTATGGAGAAATGCCTTTAAATTCTCATTCCTTTCAATGAATATGCCATCTATTTCCCTGCCTTATATCTGAACTCCTTCAAAAGCCTAGCTATTCTCTAATACCTCCTCATGGTGTACTGCTTATGCTCCACTATTTCATGTATTTCAGAGAACACAGTGTATTCCACCATTACTTTCAGGATAGACGTTCCTAAATACCAAGTAATACCTCTTTCCCTTTGACAATCATGCCATCCATTATGCTATAATTTACCATCATCTCAGTAACTCTGTCTAATTTATTAAAGACTTTAACATCTGCCTCACTTTTGTCCACTCTATCCCAGATCCTGCTATTATCATTGGTGATTTCAATGTCTACCTATCAAAACTTTACACTCTCGGGTACTTAATCTCCTTCTCTCCGGTGACCTTCAATTCATCATTACTTCAACTATACACTCCAATCGAGGAATAGTTCCTCAGAAAAGCTGTAGTACTGAAATCTTAAATTTAAATCTTCTATTACCTAACTTACGTATCCACTATGTCTACTATACTCATAATAAATTTCATTAGTTTTATGCTTAGACCTCACTGAGCCGTACTTGACCTATTTGCTACCTCAGCACCTCTCATAAACCCCTGATTCCCACTATCATCTTTCCATATCCACTTTCAGATATATACTTTAACATTTTAATCACTCATCAGCAACCTCCATAATGTGTTTGTTTGAAAATTATCCTACAATTTTACCTTCCTGACAGGTCCAAGGTTAGTAGAAGGCTCTGCCTTTTCTGTGTTTGCAATCTGGCTGAAAATGGCTGGCAATTGTGCACACTAGCCTCGAATCCAGTGGAAATAGGACAGTGACATATCAGTTAAGAGACTTGTAAGCATAGTCAAGAAAAATGTAGATGTTCTCTTATGAAATACCGATTCTTGGCAGATCTCACTTCATTCAAGAATTAACAAAAAAGTCTACATAAAGTTTTTGTTAAATTTTTAATATTGATTTTATAATTCCAATTTAGTCATTATATTTATTTTGTTTCATATGGTGAATGATTAATTAAATGTACCCATGTGTTTGCTCTTCACTGCCTGCCATTTGTTTTACATAGGAAAGCATCATTCAGTTATTTTTGTTGTCCTTATTTGTTTTATATTTACATCCTTTAGTGTATATGGAAACAAGAACTCCTCAGTTATAAACCCTCTTAGTCTGAAATGATATTTTAACTCTTATCTCTAAATATAGAATAAACTTTCTTTATTGACTAAAGATGTTATTCCAATGTCTTCAAGCTTCTAATGTTTAATAATTTTTCTTCAATGTAATTTTTATTATTTTGAAATTAACATGTTTTGCATTGATGACCAGAAATGTTGAAAGTGGTGAATATTTTATCAGCTTAAATATCTGAGAAGCAACCAGGAGCAAAGCCCCTCTGCAAACTTGAGACTGATATTTAGCATAAGTAAAAATAAACCTTTGTGTTTAAAGCACTGAGATATGCAAGTTGCAGTCTTTGTAACATAGTCTTTTGACTGCCACAAAATTGGCTACTAGAAAATGGGAACTGCCATAAGAAAATCCTCAAATATGAGGCATTACCTTCAGGACTCTGTGTCAGATGGGAAGAAAACACAGCAAAGTATGTGCGCGCGCACACACACACACACACACATCTCAAATATAACTGTAGACAATACTTCTGTGGAATTCTTGACAAAAATGCATAACCTCAATCTGATCATAAGAAAGCATCAGGAAAACTCAAATTAGGATGTATTTTACCAAATGCCTGATCGGTACACTACAAAACTGTTAAGGACATGGAAGACAAGAAAAGAGTAAAAAAAGTCACAGATAAGAGGAGGCTAAGGAGACCTAACAATTAACATATATTATTGGATACTGGAAAAGAAGAAAAACATTAATGGGGACACAGATGAAATTTGAATTAGTTCTATAATATAGTTAATATTGTAAATTTCCTGGTTTTGATAATTACACTATTGTTAATGATACAGGAAGCCAGATGAAAGGAATATGATAACTATTTTCCGTAACTTTTCTGTAAATGTAACTTACTTCAAACTAAAAAGTAAGAGGATATAGCGAAAGAACTGAGTAGCTTTGTCAAAATGTCATGCAAAGGTGACTAAAAAATTCTTCATGTAAAAAACAAAGAATTGTGTGTGTGTGTGTGTGTGTGTTTGTGTATCAAGTTCAATTGCTCCCTTTAGGGACCTATAGAGTCTGTGTGTGTGTGTGTGTGTGTGTGTGTGACTGTATCAAGTTCAATTTCTCCTTTTAGGGATCTATAATTCCTCCAGATGGCAAATGTCCTAAGTAACCAGGGGAGTTATTCAGTCCAAAGCATGGGGAGGTTGCATCAGTCAGGGTTCAATCAGAGAAACAAACACTCTGAGAGTGATACACATATAAGCAAGGACTTATAATAGGGTCCAGGCCTTATTGAATTGTGGAAGCTGGTTAATCAGTTTCAGTGAGGCTTTTGTCTTTCCATCAGATGCTGAAACCCGAGTTCAGCAGGGAAGTCAGAAAGAAGAGATGATGCAAAGTAGAGGAAGCAAGGGGAAAAGGAATCCATTAGAAATATCTGGAGCTCACAAGGACTGTCTGGGACCCATGTTGATCTTTCACTGCCTCTAAACCTCCAATTTCAATATCATCGATGCCCTGCCAAAACAAAAAGTGGTATTCTTTTCTGATGGAGCTGGTGAAGAAGAAGGAAGATATGAGGGAGAACTGCAGCAGGTATGGGCCCAGCTGCTGCCCCACACCAACAAGGTAAGCCAGGATAGAAGCAAAAATGTTCATGAGATGCAGCAGCACCTCTCTAAGCATAAAGAATAAAATAAATGTGGCTACTACTTGACCTTTGCCTCCCAAATCTTTTACCAAATGCCTCTTGTATCACAAGCAATCTCGGACCCATTCAGGGAACTTGGAGGAAACTTTTAGTTTAGCTAAGTGAGCAGAATATAAATCCCCCACAGAGGCAGACCTTCCAAACAGCAGGTGGAAAAATAACTGCATAATTTATCTGCTTTCACTTTTGCTCACACTGACACCGGGTGTCACTTGGAATCCCAAACCATTTTTTAAATGTTTTGTTAATATTATTGCTGGTATGCATCCCATGAAGTTATACAGGGGGCCCAAACTTGGAATTCTAGTTTATAACTCTCTTCATATGCCTATAAATTCTCTTTTCGGACTCTTAGGATCCTGTCCTGACAGCAGAACTTGGTAGGGGCTTCTTGAGGCTCCCAGACCCCAGGGCAGTTGTCCCTAGCTTTGGATTTCAGTGAGCACAAACTTCAGTCAAGTTGTGTTCCATCCGAAATTCTAATCTCGTTACGCAAATTACATTTTCCCAAAGAAACAGAGATAATACTTATCTCAAGAAGTATTACCAAAGAAAAGCCATTGTCAAGACACAGGATGTTTCATTACATCCTTCTTTTCCAGGAAAAGACGGCAGCTAATGGTGCGGCGTGGTTCATGGGTGCTGGGGGAAAGGTGATCTTCTAAATTCATTCATACAAATGACACATACAAAATAAAGATGAATATATTTATTGGTCAGTAATTGGACATCCAGTATCCTTGTTTAATATATATTAAATAAGGCTTAAAAGAATTTTTAAAGCAATTTAAGCAGCAAAGAGAATTTTAAACAATGTGAGCGTTTCAAATAGGATTTTTCTACAAACTACAACAAATGGTTATGTGTCAGCATAAACAATTTTTACAGCAACTTGTTCTTAAAAGTTAATTAAAATGTATTTTCAAATATGAGAGATTTTTATACCAGTAGCTGGCATTTATAGGAAATGGCTGTTCCAGGAGGACTTCCTGGAAGGTCACCCTTTGGGAGTTCCCAACCTTAACACTTCAAGAACACTTAATGCACAGAGAAAATGATGTCATGTGATCAGACTTAATTTAGTTCTTACCAGCTACGTTGTACTCAAATTTTTCAAAATTGTTAACATATGGATTCAGAAAATGTAGATAATCACACATTGTTTATTCTGAGGGGATGAATTATCTGATTAGAAATTAATTTACACACTACTCATCTTTTCCCTCTCTCAGACTGTGTGTGTGTGGCCAAGTGTCAGCATCAACAGAGCAAAACTATAGTTTGTCTTATTTTACTTCTAAAGAAGAAACATATATTTAAAATTTTCAGGTCAACTGAAGAACTTGATCTTCAGAAAAAATTGTTAAAGATGAAAAAATATAAAACGGTCATCATTTGCAGAATGTCAGAATTGAGTAGATGCATCTAATGAGGCTATTAATTTCTTTAAACAAAATTAGGAAATTTTAGAGGTCAACTATTAGGGAACAAAGGAAAAGAGATAAGTTGTGTATGCACTCACGTAAGAATAAGGGGTATCAAAAGTGGCATAAGGAAACCATGAGGAAAGAAATGAGAAAGAAGGAATGTGTGAAAGGAAGAAAGGAGAGAGGAAAGAATGGAAGAGACGGTTTTCAGTACAAATCGTGGAAAGCAGAAGACAAAAAGCAAATCTATTAATCTATTGACAATTCTAAATTAGTCAAACTGCATTGTAAAATCCAGCATACTTAAGTGGCATCTAGCTTGACTGGGTGTGAGGCCTTTGGGATGGTATACATGGCACTCAGTCTTGGCCTTCGTCCTCGGATGTATGTGAGGTGCTGGAAGACTCATCCGATTCTTCTCCTGGGAATCTGGCTCCCCAGCCCTGGTGATGATCTCTCTGTGACAGCTGGCGCCTGAGGAACCAAAGCATGTACTGGTCAAACAAGGTGGCATGGTACAAATTTTCTTGATCTCGTTCCCACTTGTTCTTCTTCATCACGTCTTTTAAATCAGTAAGTTCAGTGGCAGCTTCAGCTGTGGGTGTCCAGATCTTGACATCATGATCTAGGCCGCTGGTTGCCAACATAGGTAGGTAAGGGTGGGGTTCAAGACAGTTTATTGTACCTTCTGGGTCATGCTTCAACAACTGGATGATCTGGCAAGATGATTTTTCCCAGAAAAAGATGTGCCCACAATCACTACCGCTCACGACAAACTCACTCCTGGGGCCATAGAAATTAACACCTTTGACTGTGGTATTATTTCTGTGTCCCTTAAATCTCTTTGCATACTGAGCACCATCACCGTGAGAGGAGTTGAAGAGGTAGATATCTTCATCACTGTAGCTGGCCAAGAGCTCCGTGCCATCGTGGCTGTACACAGTGCAGGTGATGCTTGTTGGGAATTCACAATTAACCAGGTGATGAGGAGTGAATTTCTTGAGTACACCGTGGTTTTCTTTCTTGTCAATTCTCCTCTGGTCATAAATCCTGACAAACTGATCTTGTCCAGCCGCTGCAAATTGGTAGGTATTAGCGGGATTCACAGAAATTGTATATAGTCCCACTCTCTTCCCCTTTTCTCTTGTTATCACAATTTTTGAAGCTGGCTGGTGTTGTCTGAGGTCAATGGTGAAGACAACCGCATCTTCACCCGAAGTGAGGAACTCATAAGGAGAGTCTGGCTGCAGAGCCAACTTGTGGGCAGCTCCCTTGTGCTGGGCCACACACTTAGTACTCTCAAAACATGATGCATTCATTAGTTCTGCTACCCGTACCTGCCCATCGTGGGCACACATGGCCAGGGTGGAGTCAGCACTGTTAGGAAGGAACTTGGCCTGTAAGACATTACTAATGTGACCACTGTCAAAGTCCAATACTGGCTTCTGCCGCACCCAGTCCCACACTCTCACCCTTAGGTCATAGCCACTACTGGCCAGCCGGGTGCCACGCTGGTTAAAGTGTACAGTATTCACACAACCCGTATGTCCTTCAAGACGATACTGCAGGCAGAAACGCTGCACAAAGGCTCTTGCCCCACAGGCCTCATAGACAAAGCGGGTACTTGAACCCAGCTGCCGTTGGCGAAGAGCAGTAACGACCTGCCAGCGAGGTGGCGGCAGGGCAGATGTCTCTGAGGAAGTCCACTCCTCCAGCGCCCTATCCTCTAACAGACACTGCTCATGGTCGGTACCACCGCATCGTGGACACATCTGAGCCTGTTCTTCATCCTCTTCCTCCTCTACTACCTCGTCCTCTCTTAGTAAATTGTAATAGAATAGTCTTACATCAGGCGTGAGGAAACGCTCAGAGTCCTCCATGTTCTCAAGTTCGACGTCTTCACTTGAACTTTCTTGGTCAGCGCTTCGATTTTCTGTGCTGGAACCCTTTGGGAAACCACCATCACTGGTATCACTGCCATCTCCAGTCATTCTCATACTCATATCTAAGGTCGCTGTATCAATGTCTGAGGAGGCCTCCATGGCTGCTGCCGCTCCAGACTGCTCCCCTGGGCTGCTGAACAGGGTTTCAATCCCTGAGTCTTGTAAGCCATCTGCGCTGCCCTCTTGGTGCGACATCTCGTAAGATGTATGCCGTGGCCAATCTGGAGCTGGAAAATCCAGCTCCTAAAATCGCAGGCAAGATGGTTGGCCTGCCGGACGGACTGATGGTTGCGAAGGAAGTAAGCGCATGGCTAAAAGGTGCAATCTGATTGGCTAAAGGGAACAAGAAAGGATTCTGCCAAAGCACTTGTCAGTACGGGAGCCTGTGAGGTTCAAAAGGCTTCTTACCCGCTCACCTCCTCGCAGCATGCAGACTGCTCTAGTTTTTCCAGGCCCAGAGCCCCACCCCCATGGACATCTTACACCATGAGTAGCTGCGGGTTTTTGAAGATTGAAACTTGCTGCACCTTGGAAAATGTTCTTATCAGAGAACCATGAGCAAAAGTGATCCTCCTTTGGGAAAATAGGTTTTAGAAGCCACTCAGTGTTTTGCCTGAAGATAATGTACTGTATGAAATGAAGATGTAGGCAAGAACAATGAAAGTTCAGCTTAGTGTCCCACGACTGGTGACTTTTTGACACACAAGAATGATCTCCAATTGAAAAGCTTGAGGGAAGACTTGAGCGCTCTGACTGTTAGAATCGATATACAGTTACCAGGTAAACTATGATATGCATAGTTAATTGCATTTCAGATAAAGGATGAATATTTTCTATAGTATGAGTAGATGTCAAATATTACGTTAGATATATTGCCACTAAAATTTTATTCATTATTTATCTGAAATTAAATTCAATATGGTGTCCTCTATTTTTATTTATTAAATCTGGCAGACTCCTTTAGTGAGAAGAGTTTAGACCTTTGGTGTAGTGAAGGCTGAAATCAACTGATCAATTGAAAACGGACATCGAAATGAGTAATTGCTTCACCTATTTGAGATGGAAGTAGTACTTCCTTTTTTTCTTCTTATTCCACCAGAGATTCTATATATTTATTCAGAGTTAATTTAAGATACTTAGGGAACACCAACACGATTTTATGAAAAACATAAAGTATGTGATGTCACACCTATGAAAATCTTTTACATATTTCCCAAAATATGTTAGGGGCTTCTGTCGGGCCTCTAGGGAACAGAAAACAACTCTACAGAGACAGTTAAATGGCATTACTCTGCTAATTTAATAGTTTCTCTCAATGAATTATCTAAGGTTGATTTCAGTATATTTTCAAAGGGCTACAGTAAACTGCTGACTAAGAATTCCAGAATGGGGTAAACAAAAGGTTCCCTCAGAGTAGTTGCAAGGTAAATGCAAAATTGATTAAAAATAGAAGTATTCAGTCTTCTAAAGAAAGTGGATCGTTCCAAGGCCAATAGTAACAGAAAGATATGTAGAAGAGTATTCATAGCAACGTGTAAAGTCTAGCACAGCAAACTGAAAGCCACTGAAAAGGCCATCAAAAATACCATGGATAAATAATGAAATAATATGAGAAGCAAGAATGAATAGACTAAAATTGAATAGGTGAGCATGGCTGAATCTTTAACACAATGATGAGTGAAAACACAATTAACGAGGATAGTCAAGTATTTCAATTTTTTGCAAGTCTATATTGTTTTCATATGAAATAACATCACTTAAAAAGTCAAGGAAGTAATGGATTCACAATTCAGGATAATGACTCACTTTCAAAAAGAAAAGAAAATTAAAATCTGAGAAAGGAGCAACTTCAAAGATTGGGGGCATTATTTATATCTTAACCTGAGTTGAGGTGTCCAGTTATTATTTTTATTATTTATTGCGAGGCATATCCATTTTATGTGTATGCTAAATTGCTAATTCTTTAAAAGAATTCACGTTCATAAACAAGGGGTCTTGCTCAGCCATGGAACCTCAAAATAGGAAACCTAGAACATCAAACCCTAACATACCCATAAAAGCATTATCCAGGAGAGGAAGTATCTTAGTCCATTTTGCTTTGTTCTAAAGGAATATCTGAGGCTGGGTAAGTTAGAAGGAAAAGTGGTTTACTTGGGTAAAAGATCGGCAGGATGGACAAGAGGCATGGCACCATGTTCTACTTCTAGTGAGGAACTCAGGAAGCTTTTAATCATGGCAGAAGGAGAAGCGGAGCCAGCGGGCCATGTGGTGAAAGAAGGAGCAGGAAAAGAGGAAGTTCAAAGGTCTTTTTAACAATCATATCTTATGAGAAGTCATACAGTGTGAAGTTACCCATTACCTGGGGAGAAGGCACAAAGTCATTGATGAAGGATCTACCCCCATAATCCAAACACCTGCTACATGGCCCCACTTTCAACATTGGGCATCCATTTTTATGGCCTTTAATTTTGCTGTTATTCAACTTAGTTCATTAAAATATATTTATTTTAAACATCATATAAAGTGACTACCAACTAACGTGGGTTATAGGTTCACCCTTCAGCATGATATTCCTTTAAGCGGGATTTCTTATAGGAATGTTATTTTTTGTACAGTAGTTACGATAATGTCAGATATAATGATATACACAATTTAAAGGAGATAGGCCAGTTAAGAATTTGTATAATATAAAAATACCCAGATTAAAACTTATCCAAGTGGACAGATATGTGCAAACAGGAGAGCAGGTAACAGGAACCCTTTGAATGATCAGTCAAAGGCCCAGATGCAGGAATTTTGTTTTCTCCTCCATTATAGCAAACAACGTTCACTAACAGATACAGGTCTTCCAGGTACATCTAAACGCACGGGAGTAAGTTGTGAACTGCTACCTGTACAGTTTAAAGTGGTGTAGTCGTGATCGTCCTGTGATATTCCCATCACAAGAGTAAATAGTGAACCCCATGCAAGTAGTAGGAAGTATTAGTCTTTTATCATAGGCTGGACTTGAAAATGTTTAACTCCTGACATTAATATTTGTAAAGAGGCAAGGCATGGTGGCTCATGTCTATAATCCTAGCACTTTGGGAGGCTGAGGTGGGCATGTCATTTGAGATCAGGAATTTGAGATCATCCTGGCCAACATGGTGAAACCCCATCTCTCCTAAAATACAGAAAAATTAGCCATGTGTATTGACACACACCTGTAATTCCAGCTACTTGGGAAGCTGAGGTGTGAGGATTGCTTGAGCCTGGGAGGTGGAGGTTGCAGTGAGCTGAGATCATACCACTGCACTTCAGCCTGGTTGACAGAGTGAGACCCTGCCTCAAAAGACAAATAAAAATAATAATAATGAATAGTAAAAGCCAGACGCGGTGCCTCATGCCTGTAATTCCAGTACTTTGGGAGGCTGAGGCAAGTGGATCACTTGAGGTCAGGAGTTCAAGACCAACCTGGCCAACACGACGAAATCCCATCTCTGCTAAAAATACAAAAATTAGCCAAGCATGGTTGTGTGAACGTGGTCCCAGCTACTCGGGAGGCTGAAGCACAAAAGTCGCTTGAACTTGGGAGGTGGAGGTTGCAGTGAGCCAACATCATGCCACTGCACTCTAGGCAGGGTGACAGAGTGAGACTCTGTCTCGAAGAACAAACAAACAATGTGTGAACAGCATATGTCCCCTTTTGCTAAGTTTTCTCCAAAACTGACATGGACTTAGAGTGGGAGAATTCTGATGGTGGTTTGATCTAACAGCGAACTACTGAACTACTGTTTAAAATGTGAGAACCTTTCGAAGAAATTAGCCAGGTGTGAAGGCATGTGCCTGTAGTCCCAGCCACTCGGGAGGCTGAGACAAGCCTGGCCCACTCCTTAGGCCTGGGAGATTGAGGCTGCAGTGAGTCATGTCTGTGTCACTGCACCCCTGTTTGGGTCACGGGGTAAGACTCTATCTCAAAAAATTTTTAAAAATAAAATAAAAAATAAAGTGTGAGAACCTTTAAATACTATTTATTTACACACTTTAAAAAATGGGGATCATTTATAGCTTTAAGCCAAAAGGTAAAAGGGAATGCATCTGAATTTTTTTACTTTTAGTTTTGCTGCTCTGTGGTTTCTATGGCTGTCCTAAAGACTGACACTGGTACATTGCTTTTCTTTCCCAATGCAGACACCTAGTTTGAGCACTTAGATCAGACAAAACACAAAATAGAAGAAATGCCACTCGTTTTCTCTGGGATCTTTTGAGAAACTAGACTAAAATCATGAATTATTAAGATTTCATATTGAATGGCGGTGTTTTTATGTATGTAACTATCCAGAGAACAAATCAAATAGCTGCCTAAAACTTGCAAGAGCATGGACTTCTGGTATACTTGTGTTGGGAATCAAGAACCTTGAGCAGCAGTTCACAGTCAGAGTTGTTCCTTCCCTTCCCTTCCCTTCCGTTCCCACCTGTCCCCTCTCCTCCCCAAACCTCTCCTCTCCCATCCCCCCCTCCCCACCTCCCTTCTCTCCTCGCCCCTCCCCACACCCTTCTCTCCTCTCCCCTCTCCGACCCCCTCCCCCTCCCCTCCACTCCCCTCCCTTCCCTTGAGCAGCAGTTCACAGTCAAGAGTTGTTCCTTCCCTCCCCTTCCCTCCACTTCCCTTCCCTTCCCTTCTCCTTTCCTTTCCTTTCATTTCTCCTTTCCTTTTCCTTTTTCCTTCCCTCTTCTTCCCTTCCTACTCTCCCCTCTCCTCCCCTCCCCGTACCCTCCCCGTACCCTCCCCTCTGCTCCCCTCCCTTCGCTTCCCTTTCCTTCCTTTCTCCTTTCCTTTCCTTTCTCCTTTCCTTTGCTTTGTCCTTTTACCTTCCCTCCTCTTCCCTTCCTACCCTCCCCTCTCCTCCCCTCCCCTCCCCTCCCCTCCCCTCCCCTCCCTTCCCTTCCCGTCCCCTCCCTTACCTTCCCCTCCCCTCTCCTCCCTTTCCCTCCCCTCCCTTCCCCTCCGCTTCTCTCCCCTCCCCACCCCTCCCCTTCCCATCCCTTCCCTTGCCTTCCCTTCAGTTCCTCTCAGCCTTTCTCTCTTTCTCGCTTTCTTTCATCTCACTCTGTGGCCCAGGCTGGAGTGCAGTGGTGTTATCTCGGCTCAGGCTGCTGTGCAGTGGCACAGTCTCGGCTCACTGCTATCTCTGCCTCCCGGGTTCAAGATATTCTCCTGCCTCAGTCCCCCAAGTAGCTGGGACGACAGGCATGTGCCACCACACCGGGCTAATGTTTGTATTTTTTTCTTACTATTTATTTTACTTTACGTGCATATTTTATCTGGCATTCCTCCCTATGTTATCCCTCCCCACCCTCCCCTCCCTCCTGACCCTCTGGCCACAACTCTGGATTGTGTAAGCCACAAGCCTTCGCAGTGTCTACATGGTATCAAGTCAGTGCATGGAATGAAAGAATGAAGGAGGTTTGGAAGCCTTCCCTAGATCTCAGAGGATGTATGAGGAAACCTAGGTGCCCAAGAGGAAGCCTGCCGCAGAGGGAGAACCCTCACAGGGAGACTACTAGGTAAGTGCAGAGAGCAAATGGGGGGTTGGATCCCCCTCTAAGAGTTCTCCCCACAAGCACACTGCCTAGTGAAGCTGTGAAAAGGGGGCTGCTGCCCTCCAGACTCCAGAATGGTATACTGATGGGCAACTCGCATCCCGAGCCTGGAAATGTTACAGGCACTCAACTCCAACCAGTGATAGCAGTCACAGGGCTGCAACCTGCAAAGCCACAGGGATAGAGCTGCCCAAGGCCTTAGGGGCCCAATCCTTGCCCCAGCATGCCCTGGATGTGGGACATGGAGTCAAGGAGATTATTTTGGTGCTTTCAAATTTAATGCCAACCCTGCTGGGTTTCAGACTTGCATGGGGCCTATAGCCCTTTTCTTTTGTCCACGTTCTTGCTTTCGAAATGGTAGTGTTTATCCAACGCCTGTACTGCCATTGTATCTTGGGAGCGAACAACTTGTTTTGATTTTATAGGCTCATAGGTGAAAGATGAGGCTCAGATGAAACGTAAGACTTTGAACTCGATGCTGGAACGAGTTAAGACTTTTGGAGACTATTGGTATGGTGTAACGGGATTTTTCAATGTGAGATAAACATGAGATTTGGGGGGCAAGAGGTGGAATTACATGGTTTGTAGGTTTGTCTCCTCTAACTCTAATTTTGAAATGCAATCCTCAGTGTTGGAAGTGGGCCTGGTGGGTGGTGTTCGGATCATGGGGAAAGATCACTCATGAATGGATTAGCACCATCCCCTTGGTGATGAGTGAGTTTTCATTCTGAGTTCACATGGGCTCTGGTTGTTCTGGTTGTTTAAAAGAATGTTCCCCACCTCCCTTGCCACCTTGTTCCCTTTTTCACCGTGCCATGTACCTTCTCTGCCTTCACCTTAAGACACTAGTAAAAGCTCCATGAGGCCTCTCCAGGAGCCGAGCAGATGCCAGTACCATGCTCGCACATCCCACAGAGCCATGAGCTAATAAAAGCTTTCTTTACAAATTACCCATCCTCACGTACTTCTTTATAGCGATGCAACAGACAAACACAACTGTCCTAGCTATATCTTCTGGACAACTTGCTGCAGCACTTGTTGCTTTACCTTGAACTTTTGTGTTATGGAGATGGCTTCTTTCCTTACACACGATGAACCAACCTCTGCTAGCTTAATAATGTTCTTCTGCAGCTTGCTCCCCTCTCTCAGCCTTCACAGACCTGGAGAAAGTTAAGGCCTGACTTTGGATTAGGTTTTGGCTTACGGGAATGTTGCGGTCCGTTTGATCTTCTATGCACACCACTCAAACTTTCTGCATATCAGCAACAAGGCTGTTTCAGTTTCTTATCATTTATGTGCTCACTGCAGTAGTACTTTCAATTTCCTTCAGGAACTTTTCCTTTTCATTGACAACTTAGTCGACTATTTGTCACAAGATGCCTAGCTTTGGCCTATCTCAGCTTTTTACATGTTTTCCTCACTAAGCTTAATCATTTCTAGCTTTTGATTTAAAGTGAGAAACATGTGACTCTTCACTTGAACAGTTGGAGGCCACTGTTGGGTTATTGATTGGCCTAATTTCCATATTCTTGTGTCTTAGGGGATAGGGAGGCCAGAAAAAGGGAGGCAGACACAGGAATGGCTGGTGGGTGGGGCACCGAAAAATCACACAACATCGAATAAGTTCATCGTCTTATACTGGACACAGTTCACAGTGTGCCAAAACAATTACTACGGTAACATGAAAGACGACCGATCACCTCTTGCTTGTAATCACCAGTCACCTCTTGCCTGTAATCCTAGCCGTTCAGGAGGATCACTTGAGGCCAGGAGTTCCAGACCAGCCTGAGCAACACAGCAAGACACCACCTCTGACAAAATTTTACCAAAAATAGGCTAGCCGGGTGCAGTGGCTCAGGCATGTGACCCCACATACCTGGAGGCTGGGGTGGGAAGATCCCTTGAACCCAGGAGGCTGCAGCGAGCTATGATTGCCCTACTGCACTCTGGCCTGGGTAACAGAACAAGGCTGTCTAAGAAAAATGAAAAGATCATCAATCACAAATCACCATAACAGATAAAATTATAATGGAAATTTGAACTGTGGCAAGAATTACCAAAATGTGGCATGGAGACATGAAGTGACCATATGCTGTTGGAAAAATGGTGCTGATAGACTTGGTTATTGCAGAGTTGTCACAAACCTTCAATTTGTTTAAAAAAAAGAAGCAGTATTTGTAAAGCACAATAATTGCAAAACGTATTAAATGAAGTGCAATAAAACAAAATATACCTCTACCACATGAGCTTCATTGAGAGGGAGACAGCGAGAGAGAGACAGAGAGCGAGGGAGAGAGGAAGACAAGGAGGATGACAAAGAGGAAGTTGCCCCCAGCCAGGACTAGGACGAGCTGGAGAGGCTGCGTCCTCCATCTGTAGGGTCACACTGAGGCCTGAGCGCTCCTGCAGGAAAGCAAGCCTTTCCAAATAATGTCTCTGTGAGACCGGAGGATCTTCTTTTCTTCCGGGCAGGTTTGGATTTGGGGTGGATTTTGGTTTTGTTTCCCTCCTCTCTACTTTTTAAATGGTGTTCTTATCTTTAATTCACTTTCAGCCCTCACCCCTGGTTGTCATCTTTCTTGATCAACATCTTTTCCCTATACCGTCCCCTTCTTTCCCCAGATCTCTTCGCTACCCTCAAACCCAGGGATCGGCAGTGTGGACAGGAAGTCACAGGCCTGAGACTCAATCTGCTCTCCTTCCTGGAGCCTGGATCAGGCCAGGAGAAGGAGATGGTGTTTCCCCAGCCCCCCAGCACTGAGGAACAATGGGGTTCAAACCACTTCACCCTTCCCTTTCTTTCCTGCTCCCAGGACTGGGCCACTTTTGGGTCAGTGGACCCTAGCTCAGCTCACACTGAGAATATAAGAATGTGTGCATGTGTGTGTGAAGTTCAACTTCTCCCTTTAGGGACCTATAATTCCTTCTGATGGCAAAGGTCCAAGTCTAAGTAACCAGGGGTTTACTCAGTCCCAAGCATATGGGGGAGGTTGCATCAATCAGGGTTCCATCGGAAAAACAAACACTCTGGTTGAACAAATATAAGATAATACACATATAGGGGGTAATACACATATAAGCGGGGACTTCTAATAGGGTCCATGCCTTATTAAAATGTGAAAGCCAGTTAATCAGTCTCAGCAAGGTTTCTGTCTTTGCATCAGATGCTAAAACCCAACGTCAGCAGGGAAGTCGGGAAGACATGATGCAAAGTAGAGGAAGCAAGGGGAAAAGGAATCCATTAGAAATATCTGAGCTCACAAGGACTGTCTGGGACCCATGTCGATCTTTCACTGCCTCTAAACCTCCAATTTCAATATCATCGATGCCCTGCCAAAACAAAAAGTGGTATTCTTTTCTGATGGAGCTGGTGAAGAAGAAGGAAGATATGAGGGAGAACTGGAGCAGGTGTGGGCATAGATGCTGCCCCACACCACCAAGGTAAGCCAGGATAGAAGCAAAAATGTTCATGAGCCGCAGCAGCACCTCTCTAAGCATAAAGAATAAAATAAATGTGGCTACTACTTTACCTTTGCCTCCCAAATCTTTTACCAAATGCCTCTTGTATCACAAGCAATCTCGGACCCATTCAGGGAACTTGGAGGAAACTTTTAGTTTAGCTAAGTGAGCAGAATATAAATCCCCCACAGAGGCAGACCTTCCAAACCGCAGGTGGAAAAATAACTGCATAATTTATCTGCTTTCACTTTTGCTCACACTGACACCGGGTGTCACTTGGAATCCCAAACCATTTTTTAAATGTTTTGTTAATATTATTGCTGGTATGCATCCCATGAAGTTATACAGGGGGCCCAAACTTGGAATTCTAGTTTATAACTCTCTTCATATGCCTATAAATTCTCTTTTCGGACTCTTAGGATCCTTTCCTGACAGCAGAGCTTGGTAGGGGCTTCTTGAGGCTCCCAGACCCCAGGGCAGTTGTCCCTAGCTTTGGATCTCAGTGAGCACAAAATTCAGTCAAGTTGTGTTCCAACCGAAATTCTAATCTCGTTACGCAAATTATATTTTCCCAAAGAAACAGAGATAATACTTATCTCAAGAAGTATTACCAAAGAAAAGCCATTGTCAAGACACAGGATGTTTCATTACATCCTTCTTTTCCAAGAAAAGACGGCAGCGAATGGTGCGGCGTGGTTCATGGGTGCTGGGGGAAAGGTGATCTTCTAAATTCATTCATACAAATGACACATACAAAATAAAGATGAATATATTTATTGGTCAGTAATTGGACATCCAGTATCCTTATTTAATATATATTAAATAAGGCTTAAAAGAATTTTTAAAGCAATTTAAGCAGCAAAGAGAAGTTTAAGCAATGTGAGCATGTCAAATAGGATTTTTCTACCAACTACACCAAATGGTTATGTGTCAGCATAAACAATTTTTACAGCAACTTGTTCTTAAAAGTTAATTAAAATGTATTTTCAAATATGAGAGATTTTTATACCAGTAGCTGGCATTTATAGGAAATGGCTGTTCCAGGAGGACTTCCTGGAAGGTCACCCTTTGGGAGTTCCCAACCTTAACACTTCAAGAACACTTAATGCACAGAGAAAATGATGTCATGTGATCAGACTTAATTTAGTTCTTACCAGCTACGTTGTACTCAAATTTTTCAAAATTGTTAACATATGGATTCAGAAAATGTAGATAATCTCACATTGTTTATTCTGAGGGGATGAATTATCTGATTAGAAATTAATTTACACACTACTCATCTTTTCCCTCTCTCAGACTGTGTGTGTGTGGCCAAGTGTCAGCATCAACAGAGCAAAACTATAGTTTGTCTTATTTTACTTCTAAAGAAGAAACATATTTTTGAAATTTTCAGGTCAACTGAAGAATTTGATCTTCAGAAAAAATTGTTAAAGTTGAAAAAATATAAAACGGTCATCATTTGCAGAATGTCAGTATTGAGTAGATGCATCTAATGAGGCTATTAATTTCTTTAAACAAAATTAGGAAATTTTAGAGGTCAACTATTAGGGTACAAAGGAAATGAGGGATAAGTAAGTTGTGTATGCACTCACGTAAGAATAAGGGGTAACAAAAGAGGCATAAGGAAACCATGAGGAAAGAAATGAGAAAGAAGGAATGTGTGAAAGGAAGAAAGGAGAGAGGAAAGAATGGAAGAGATGGTTTTCAGTAGAAATTGTGGAAAGCAGAAGACAAAAAGCAAATCTATTAATCTATTGACAATTCTAAATTAGTCAAACTGCATTGTAAAATCCAGCATACTTAAGTGGCATCTAGCTTGACTGGGTGTGAGGCCTTTGGGATGGTATACATGGCACTCAGTCTTGGCCTTGATCCTCGGATGTATGTGAGGTGCTGGAAGACTCATCCGATTCTTCTCCTGGGAATCTGGCTCCCCAGCCCTGGTGATGATCTCTCTGTGACAGCTGGCCCCTGAGGAACCAAAGCATGTACTGGTCAAACAAGGTGGCATGGTACAAATTTTCTTGATCTCGTTCCCACTTGTTCTTCTTCATCACGTCTTTTAAATCAATAAGTTCAGTGGCAGCTTCAGCTGTGGGTGTCCAGATCTTGACATCATGATATAGGCCGCTGGTTGCCAACATAGGTAGGTAAGGGTGGGGTTCAAGACAGTTTATTGTACCTTCTGGGTCATCCTTCAACAACTGGATGATCTGGCAAGATGATTTTTCCCAGAAAAAGATGTGCCCACAATCACTACCGCTCACAACAAACTCACTCCTGGGGCCATAGAAATTAACACCTTTGACTGTGGTATTATTTCTGTGTCCCTTAAATCTCTTTGCATACTGAGCACCATCACTGTGAGAGGAGTTGAAGAGGTAGATATCTTCATCACTGTAGCTGGCCAAGAGCTCCGTGCCATCGTGGCTGTACACAGTGCAGGTGATGCTTGTTGGGAAATCACAATTAACCAGGTGATGAGGAGTGAATTTCTTGAGTACACCGTGGTTTTCTTTCTTGTCAATTCTCCTCTGGTCATAAATCCTGACAAACTGATCTTGTCCAGCCGCTGCAAATTGGTAGGTATTAGCGGGATTCACAGAAATTGTATATAGTCCCACTCTCTTCCCCTTTTCTCTTGTTATCACAATTTTTGAAGCTGGCTGGTGTTGTCTGAGGTCAATGGTGAAGACAACCGCATCTTCACCCGAAGTGAGGAACTCATAAGGAGAGTCTGGCTGCAGAGCCAACTTGTGGGCAGCTCCCTTGTGCTGGGCCACACACTTAGTACTCTCAAAACATGATGCATTCATTAGTTCTGCTACCCGTACCTGCCCATCGTGGGCACACATGGCCAGGGTGGAGTCAGCACTGTTAGGAAGGAACTTGGCCTGTAAGACATTACTAATGTGACCACTGTCAAAGTCCAATACTGGCTTCTGCCGCACCCAGTCCCACACTCTCACCCTTAGGTCATAGCCACTACTGGCCAGCCGGGTGCCACGCTGGTTAAAGTGTACAGTATTCACACAACCCGTATGTCCTTCAAGACGATACTGCAGGCAGAAACGCTGCACAAAGGCTCTTGCCCCACAGGCCTCATAGACAAAGCGGGTACTTGAACCCAGCTGCCGTTGGCGAAGAGCAGTAACGGCCTGCCAGCGAGGTGGCGGCAGGGCAGATGTCTCTGAGGAAGTCCACTCCTCCAGCGCCCTATCCTCTAACAGACACTGCTCATGGTCGGTACCACCGCATCGTGGACACATCTGAGCCTGTTCTTCATCCTCTTCCTCCTCTACTACCTCGTCCTCTCTTAGTAAATTGTAATAGAATAGTCTTACATCAGGCGTGAGGAAACGCTCAGAGTCCTCCATGTTCTCAAGTTCGACGTCTTCACTTGAACTTTCTTGGTCAGCGCTTCGATTTTCTGTGCTGGAACCCTTTGGGAAACCACCATCACTGGTATCACTGCCATCTCCAGTCATTCTCATACTCATATCTAAGGTCGCTGTATCAATGTCTGAGGAGGCCTCCATGGCTGCTGCCGCTCCAGACTGCTCCCCTGGGCTGCTGAACAGGGTTTCAATCCCTGAGTCTTGTAAGCCATCTGCGCTGCCCTCTTGGTGCGACATCTCGTAAGATGTATGCCGTGGCCAATCTGGAGCTGGAAAATCCAGCTCCTAAAATCGCAGGCAAGATGGTTGGCCTGCCGGACGGACTGATGGTTGCGAAGGAAGTAAGCGCATGGCTAAAAGGTGCAATCTGATTGGCTAAAGGGAACAAGAAAGGATTCTGCCAAAGCACTTGTCAGTACGGGAGCCTGTGAGGTTCAAAAGGCTTCTTACCCGCTCACCTCCTCGCGGCATGCAGACTGCTCTAGTTTTTCCAGGCCCAGAGCCCCACCCCCATGGACATCTTACACCATGAGTAGCTGCGGGTTTTTGAAGATTGAAACTTGCTGCACCTTGGAAAATGTTCTTATCAGAGAACCATGAGCAAAAGTGATCCTCCTTTGGGAAAATAGGTTTTAGAAGCCACTCAGTGTTTTGCCTGAAGATAATGTACTGTATGAAATGAAGATGTAGGCAAGAACAATGAAAGTTCAGCTTAGTGTCCCACGACTGGTGACTTTTTGACACACAAGAATGATCTCCAATTGAAAAGCTTGAGGGAAAACTTGAGCGCTCTGACTGTTAGAATCGATATACAGTTACCAGGTAAACTATGATATGCATAGTTAATTGCATTTCAGATAAAGGATGAATATTTTCTATAGTATGAGTAGATCTCAAATATTACGTTAGATATATTGCCACTAAAATTTTATTCATTATTTATCTGAAATTAAATTCAATATGGTGTCCTCTATTTTTATTTATTAAATCTGGCAGACTCCTTTAGTGAGAAGAGTTTAGACCTTTGGTGTAGTGAAGGCTGAAATCAACTGATCAATTGAAAACGGACATCGAAATGAGTAATTGCTTCACCTATTTGAGATGGAAGTAGTACTTCCTTTTTTTCTTCTTATTCCACCAGAGATTCTATATATTTATTAAGAGTTACTTTAAGATACTTAGGGAACACCAACACGATTTTATGAAGAACATAAAGTATGTGATGTCACACCTATGAAAATCTTTTACATATTTCCCAAAATATGTTAGGGGCTTCTGTCGGGCCTCTAGGGAACAGAAAACAACTCTACAGAGACAGTTAAATGGCATTACTCTGCTAATTTAATAGTTTCTCTCAATGAATTAGCTAAGGTTGATTTCAGTATATTTTCAAAGGGCTACAGTAAACTGCTGACTAAGAATGCCAGAATGGGGTAAACAAAAGGTTCCCTCAGAGTAGTTGCAAGGTAAATGCAAAATTGATTAAAAATAGAAGTATTCAGTCTTCTAAAGAAAGTGGATGGTTCCAAGGCCAATAGTAACAGAAAGATATGTAGAAGAGTATTCATAGCAACGTGTAAAGTCTAGCACAGCAAACTGAAAGCCACTGAAAAGGCCATCAAAAATACCATGGATAAATAATGAAATAATATGAGAAGCAAGAATGAATAGACTAAAATTGAATAGGTGAGTATGGCTGAATCTTTAACACAATGATGAGTGAAAACACAATTAACGAGGATAGTCAAGTATTTTAATTTTTTGCAAGTCTATACTGTTTTCATATGAAATACCATCACTTAAAAAGTCAAGGAAGTAATGGATTCACAATTCAGGATAATGACTGACTTTCAAAAAGAAAAGAAGATTGAAATCTGAGAAAGGTGCAACTTCAAAAATTGGGGGCATTATTTATATCTTACCCTGAGTTTAGGTGTCCAGTTATTATTTTTATTATTTATTGCGAGGCATATCCATTTTATGTGTATGCTAAATTGCTAATTCTTTAACAGAATTCACGTGCATAAACAAGGGTTCTTGCTCAGCCATGGAACCCCAAAACGGGAAACCTAGAACATCAAACCCTAACATGCCCATAAAAGCATTATCTGGGAGAGGAAGTATCTTAGTCCATTTTGCTTTGTTCTAAAGGAATATCTGAGGCTGGGTAAGTTAGAAGGAAAAGTGGTTTACTTGGTTAAAAGATCGGCAGGCTGGACAAGAGGCATGGCACCAGGTTCTGCTTCTAGTGAGGAACTCAGGAAGACTTTAATCATGGCAGAAGGAGAAGCGGAGCCAGCGGGCCATGTGGTGAAAGAAGGAGCAGGAAAAGAGGAGGTTCAAAGCTCTACTGAACAATCACATCTTATGAGAAGTAATACAGTGAGAAGTTCCCCATTACCTGGAGACAAGGCACAAAGTCATTGATGAAGGATCTACCCCCATAATCCAAACACCTGCTACATGGCCCCACTTTCAACATTGGGCATCCATGTTTATGGCCTTTAATTTTGCTGTTATTCAACTTAGTTCATTAAAATATTTTATTTTAAACATCATATAAAGCGACTACCAACTAACGTGGGATATAGGTTCACCCTTCAGCATGATATTCCTTTAAG
The DNA here is from genome assembly GCF_049354715.1 of Callithrix jacchus. Taxonomy (NCBI): domain Eukaryota; kingdom Metazoa; phylum Chordata; class Mammalia; order Primates; family Cebidae; genus Callithrix; species Callithrix jacchus. The sequence goes on from NC_133524.1 coordinate 28,822,433, forward strand.
CGGGATTTCTTATAGGAATGTTATTTTTTGTACAGTAGTTACGATAATGTCAGATATAATGATATACACAATTTAAAGGAGATAGGCCAGTTAAGAATTTGTATAATATAAAAATACCGAGATTAAAAGTTATCCAAGTGGACAGATATGTGCAAACGGGAGAGCAGGTAACAGGAACCCTTTGAATGATCAGTCAAAGGCCCAGATGCAGGAATTTTGTTTTCTCCTCCATTATAGCAAACAACGTTCACTAACAGATACAGGTCTTCCAGGTACATCTAAACACACAGGAGTAAGTTGTGAACTGCTACCTGTACAGTTTAAAGTGGTGTAGTCGTGATCGTCCTGTGATATTCCCATCACAAGAGTAAATAGTGAACCCCATGCAAGTAGTAGGAAGTATTAGTCTTTTATCATAGGCTGGACTTGAAAATGTTTAACTCCTGACATTAATATTTGTAAAGAGGCAAGGCATGGTGGCTCATGTCTATAATCCTAGCACTTTGGGAGGCTGAGGTGGGCATGTCATTTGAGATCAGGAATTTGAGATCATCCTGGCCAACATGGTGAAACCCCATCTCTCCTAAAATACAGAAAAATTAGCCATGTGTATTGACACACACCTGTAATTCCAGCTACTTGGGAAGCTGAGGTGTGAGGATTGCTTGAGCCTGGGAGGTGGAGGTTGCAGTGAGCTGAGATCATACCACTGCACTTCAGCCTGGTTGACAGAGTGAGACCCTGCCTCAAAAGACAAATAAAAATAATAATAATGAATAGTAAAAGCCAGGCACGGTGGCTCATGCCTGTAATTCCAGTACTTTGGGAGGCTGAGGCAAGTGGATCACTTGAGGTCAGGAGTTCAAGACCAACCTGGCCAACACGACGAAATCCCATCTCTGCTAAAAATACAAAAATTAGCCAAGCATGGTTGTGTGAACGTGGTCCCAGCTACTCGGGAGGCTGAAGCACAAAAATCGCTTGAACTTGGGAGGTGGAGGTTGCAGTGAGCCGACATCATGCCACTGCACTCTAGGCAGGGTGACAGAGTGAGACTCTGTCTCGAAGAACAAACAAACAATGTGTGAACAGCATATGTCCCCTTTTGCTATGTTTTCTCCAAAACTGACATGGACTTAGAGTGGGAGAATTCTGATAGTGGTTTGATCTAACAGCGAACTACTGAACTACTGTTTAAAATGTGAGAACCTTTCGAAAAAATTAACCAGGTGTGAAGGCATGTGCCTGTATTCCCAGCCACTCGGGAGGCTGAGACAAGCCTGGCCCACTCCTTAGGCCTGGGAGATTGAGGCTGCAGTGAGTCATGTCTGTGTCACTGCACCCCTGTTTGGGTCACGGGGTAAGACTCTATCTCAAAAACTTTTTAAAAATGAAATAAAAAATAAAGTGTGAGAACCTTTAAATACTATTTATTTACACACTTTAAAAAATGGGGATCATTTATAGCTTTAAGCCAAAAGGTAAAAGGGAATGCATCTGAATTTTTATGCTTTTAGTTTTGCTGCTCTGTGGTTTCTATGGCTGTCCTAAAGACTGACACTGGTACATTGCTTTTCTTTCCCAACGCAGACACCTAGTTTGAGCACTTAGATCAGACGAAACACAAAATAGAAGAAATGCCACTCGTTTTCTCTTGGATCTTTTGAGAAACTAGCCTTAAATCATGAATTATTAAGATTTCATATTGAATGGCGGTGCTTTTATGTATGTAACTATCCAGAGAACAAATCAAATAGCTGCCTAAAACTTGCAAGAGCATGGACTTTTGGTATACTTGTGTTGGGAATCAAGAACCTTGAGCAGCAGTTCAGTCAGAGTTGTTCCTTCCCTTCCCTTCCCTTCCCTTCCCTTCCCTTCCGTTCCCACCCGTCCCCTCTCCTCCCCAAACCTCTCCTCTCCCCTCCCCTCCCCTCCCCACCTCCCTTCTCTCCTCGCCCCTCCCCACACCCTTCTCTCCTCTCCCCTCTCCAACCCCCTCCTCCTCCCCTCCACTCCCCTCCCTTCCCTTGAGCAGCAGTTCACAGTCAAGAGTTGTTCCTTCCCTCCCCTTCCCTCCACTTCCCTTCACTTCCCTTCTCCTTTCCTTTCCTTTCATTTCTCCTTTCCTTTTCCTTTTTCCTTCCCTCTTCTTCCCTTCCTACTCTCCCCTCTCCTCCCCTACCCCTCGCCTCCCCTCTGCTCCCCTCCCTTCGCTTCCCTTTCCTTCCTTTCTCCTTTCCTTTCCTTTCTCCTTTCCTTTGCTTTGTCCTTTTACCTTCCCTCCTCTTCCCTTCCTACACTCCCCTCTTCTCCCCTCCCCTCCACTTCCCTCCTCTTCCCTACCCTCCCCTCCCTTCCCTTCCCCTCCCCTCCCTTACCTTCCCCTCCCCTCTCCTCTCTTTCCCTCCTCTCCCTTCCGCTCCCCTTCTCACCCCTCCCCACCCCTCCACTTCTCTCCCCTCCCCACCCCTCCCCTTCCCATCCCTTCCCCTGCCTTCCCTTCAGTTCCTCTCTGCCTTTCTCTGTTTCTCACTTTCTTTCATCTCACTCTGTGGCCCAGGCTGGAGTGCAGTGGTGCAATATTGACTCAGGCTGCTGTGCAGTGGCACAGTCTCGGCTCACTACTATCTCTGCCTCCCGGGTTCAAGATATTCTCCAGCCTCAGTCCCCCAAGAAGCTGGGACGACAGGCATGTGCCACCACACCGGGCTAATGTTAGTATTTTTTCTTATTAACTTTATTTATTTTACTTTACGTGCATATTTTATCTGGCATTCCTCCCTATGTTATCCCTCCCCACCCTCCCCTCCCTCCTGACCCTCTGGCCACAACTCTGGATTGTGTAAGCCACAAGCCTTCGCAGTGTCTACATGGTATCAAGTCAGTGCATGGAATTAAAGAGTGAAGGAGGTTTGGAAGCCTTCCCCTAGATCTCAGAGGATGTATGAGGAAACCTAGGTGCCCAAGAGGAAGCCTGCCGCAGAGGGAGAACCCTCACAGGGAGACTACTAGGTAAGTGCAGAGAGCAAATGTGGGGTTGGATCCCCCTCTAAGAGTTCTCCCCACAAGCACACTGCCTAGTGAAGCTGTGAAAAGGGGGCTGCTGCCCTCCAGACTCCAGAATGGTATACTGATGGGCAACTCGCATCCCGAGCCTGGAAATGTTACAGGCACTCAACTCCAACCAGTGATAGCAGTCACAGGGCTGCAATCTGCAAAGCCACAGGGATAGAGCTGCCCAAGGCCTTAGGGGCCCAATCCTTGCCCCAGGATGCCCTGGATGTGGGACATGGAGTCAAGGAGATTATTTTGGTGCTTTCAAATTTAATGCCAACCCTGCTGGGTTTCAGACTTGCATGGGGCCTATAGCCCTTTTCTTTTGTCCAGGTTCTTGCTTTCGAAATGGTAGTGTTTATCCAACGCCTGTACTGCCATTGTATCTTGGGAGCGAACAACTTGTTTTGATTTTATAGGCTCATAGGTGAAAGATGAGGCTCAGATGAAACGTAAGACTTTGAACTGGATGCTGGAACAAGTTAAGACTTTTGGATACTATTGGTATGGTGTAACGGGATTTTTCAATGTGAGATAAACATGAGATTTGGGGGGCAAGAGGTGGAATTACATGGTTTGTAGGTTTGTCTCCTCTAACTCTAATTTTGAAATGCAATCCTCAGTGTTGGAGGTGGGCCTGGTGGGTGGTGTTCAGATCATGGGAAAAGATCACTCATGAATGGATTAGCACCATCCCCTTGGTGATGAGTGAGTTTTCATTCTGAGTTCACATGGGCTCTGGTTGTTCTGGTTGTTTAAAAGAATGTTCCCCACCTCCCTTGCCACCTTGTTCCCTTTTTCACCGTGCCATGTACCTTCTCTGCCTTCACCTTAAGACACTAGTAAAAGCTCCATGAGGCCTCACCAGGAGCCGAGCAGATGCCAGTACCATGCTCGCACAGCCCACAGAGCCATGAGCTAATAAAAGCTTTCTTTACAAATTACCCATCCTCACGTACTTCTTTATAGCGATGCAACAGACAAACACAACTGTCCTAGCTATATCTTCTGGACAACTTGCTGCAGCACTTGTTGCTTTACCTTGAACTTTTGTGTTATGGAGATGGCTTCTTTCCTTACACACGATGAACCAACCTCTGCTAGCTTAATAATTTTCTTCTGCAGCTTGCTCCCCTCTCTCAGCCTTCACAGACCTGGAGAAAGTTAAGGCCTGACTTTGGATTAGGTTTTGGCTTACGGGAATGTTGCGGTCCGTTTGATCTTCTATGCAGACCACTCAAACTTTCTGCATATCAGCAACAAGGCTGTTTCAGTTTCTTATCATTTATGTGCTCACTGCAGTAGTACTTTCAATTTCCTTCAGGAACTTTTCCTTTTCATTGACAACTTAGTCGATTATTTGTCACAAGATGCCTAGCTTTGGCCTATCTCAGCTTTTTACATGTTTTCCTCACTAAGCTTAATCATTTCTAGCTTTTGATTTAAAGTGAGAAACATGTGACTCTTCACTTGAACAGTTGGAGGCCACTGTTGGGTTATTGATTGGCCTAATTTCCATATTCTTGTGTCTTAGGGGATAGGGAGGCCAGAAAAAGGGAGGCAGACACAGGAATGGCTGGTGGGTGGGGCACCGAAAAATCACACAACATCGAATAAGTTCATCGTCTTATACTGGACACAGTTCACAGTGTGCCAAAACAATTACTACGGTAACATGAAAGACGACCGATCACCTCTTGCTTGTAATCACCAGTCACCTCTTGCCTGTAATCCTAGCTGCTCAGGAGGATCACTTGAGGCCAGGAGTTCCAGACCAGCCTGAGCAACACAGCAAGGCACCACCTCTAACAAAATTTTACCAAAAATAGGCTAGCCGGGTGCAGTGGCTCAGGCATGCGGTCCCTCATACCTGGAGGCTGGGGTGGGAAGATCCCTTGAACCCAGGAGGCTGCAGCGAGCTATGATTGCCCTACTGCACTCTGGCCTGGGTAACAGAACAAGGCTGTCTAAGAAAAATGAAAAGATCATCAATCACAAATCACCATAACAGATAAAATTATAATGGAAATTTGAACTGTGGCAAGAATTACCAAAATGTGGCATGGAGACATGAAGTGACCATATGCTGTTGGAAAAATGGTACTGATAGACTTGGTTATTGCAGAGTTGTCACAAACCTTCAATTTGTTTAAAAAAAAGAAGCAGTATTTGTAAAGCACAATAATTGCAAAACGTATTAAATGAAGTGCAATAAAACAAAATATACCTCTACCACATGAGCTTCATTGAGAGGGAGACAGCGAGAGAGAGACAGAGAGCGAGGGAGAGAGGAAGACAAGGAGGATGACAAAGAGGAAGTTGCCCCCAGCCAGGACTAGGACGAGCTGGAGAGGCTGCGTCCTCCATCTGTAGGGTCACACTGAGGCCTGAGCGCTCCTGCAGGAAAGCAAGCCTTTCCAAATAATGTCTCTGTGAGACCGGAGGATCTTCTTTTCTTCCAGGCAGGTTTGGATTTGGGGTGGATTTTGGTTTTGTTTCCCTCCTCTCTACTTTTTAAATGGTGTTCTTATCTTTAATTCACTTTCAGCCCTCACCCCTGGTTGTCATCTTTCTTGATCAACATCTTTTCCCTATACCGTCCCCTTCTTTCCCCAGATCTCTTCGCTACCCTCAAACCCAGGGATCGGCAGTGTGGACAGGAAGTCACAGGCCTGAGACTCAATCTGCTCTCCTTCCTGGAGCCTGGATCAGGCCAGGAGAAGGAGATGGTGTTTCCCCAGCCCCCCAGCACTGAGGAACAATGGGGTTCATACCACTTCACCCTTCCCTTTCTTTCCTGCTCCCAGGACTGGGCCACTTCTGGGTCAGTGGACCCTAGCTCAGCTCACACTGAGAATATAAGAATGTGTGTGTGTGTGTGTGTGTGTGAAGTTCAACTTCTCCCTTTAGGGACCTATAATTCCTTCTGATGGCAAAGGTCCAAGTCTAAGTAACCAGGGGTTTACTCAGTCCCAAGCATGTTGGGGAGGTTGCATCAATCAGAGTTCCATCAGAGAAACAAACACTCCAGTTGAACAAATATAAGATGATACACATATGGGGGTAATACACATATAAGCGGGGACTTAGAATAGGGTCCACGCCTTATTAAAATGTGGAAGCCGGGTAATCAGTCTCAGCAAGGCTTCTGTCTTTGCATCAGATGCTGAAACCCAAGGTCAGCAGGGTAGTCGGGAAGAGGTGATGCAAAGTAGAGGAAGCAAGGGGAAAAGGAATCCATGAGGAATGTCTGGAGCTCACAAGGACTGTCTGGGGCCCATGTTGATCTTTCACTGCCTCCAACCTCCTATTTCAATGACATCAATGCCCTTAACATAAAACTGGTATTCTTTTTTATGGAGCCAGTGAAGAAGGAAGATATGAGGGAGAACTGGAGCAGGTGTGGGCCCAGATGCTGCCCCACACCAACAAGGTAAGCCAGGATAGAAGCAAAAATGTTCATGAGCCACAGCAGCGCCTTTCTAAGCATAAAGCACAAAATAAATGTGGCTACTACTTTACCTTTGCCTCCCAAATCTTTCACCAAATGCCTCTCGTAGCACAAGCAATCTCAGAACCATTCAGGGAACTCTGAGTAAACTCTGAGTTTAGCTAAGAGAGCAGAATATAAATTCCCCACAGAGGCAGACCTTCCAAACAGCAGGTGGAAAAACAACTGCATAATTTATCTGCTTTCACTTTTGCTCTCATTGATAGCAACTATCACTTGAAATACCAAATGATGTTTTGTTAATATTATTGCTGGTATACATCCCATGAAGTTATACAAAGGGCCCGAAGCTTGGAATTCAAGTTTGTAACTCTCTTCTTATGGCCCATAAATTCTCCTTTGGGACTCTTTAAGATCCTTTCCTGACAGCAGAGCTTGGTGGGGGCTTCTTGAGGCTCTCAGACCAGAGGACAGTTGTCCTTAGCTTTGGATCTCAGTGAGCAGGAACTTCAGTTGTTATATTCCATTCTAAATTCTAATCTCATTATGCAAATTACTCTACACTTTCCCAAAAATTCCAGAGATAATATTCATCTCAAGAAGTATTACCAAAGAAAAGCCATTGCCAGGACACAGGATATTTCATTATATCCTTCTTTCCCAAGAAAAGACAGCAATGAATGGTGCAGTACAGACTGGGCGCGGTGGCTCATGCCTGTAATCCCAGTACTTTGGGAGGCTGAGGTGGGCAGATCACCTGAGGCCAGGAGTTTGAGACCAGCCTGGCCCACATGGTGAAACCCTGTCTCTACTGAAAATATAAAAATCAGCTGGGCATGGTGGCACACACCTGTGGTCCCAGCTACTTGGGAGGCTGAGGCAGAATCGCTTGAACCCAGGAGGCAGGCGGAGCGAGCCAAGATTGTGCCACTGCACTCCAGCCTGGGCAGCAGAGTCAGACTCTGTCTCTAAAAAAAAAAAAAAAAAAAAACAAGAATGGTGTGGTATATTCATGGGTGTTAGGGAAAATGCAATCTTCTGCATTCATTTACACAAATAACACATATAAAATAAAAACAAATATTTTTATTGAACAGTAGCTGGATATCTAGTAACTTAAATTTATTTTAAGTAAAGCTTAAAACAATTTTTAAAACAATTTAAACTCATAAAACAACTGAGAGAACTTTAAACAATCCATGGATGTCAAAGAGGAATTTTCTAACAACTATATCAAATGGTTATATGTAAGTATAAAACAATTTTTATTGCAACAATTTTTTGAACAATTTAAACTCATAAAACAGCTGAATTTTAAGCAATACATGGATGTCAAACAAAATGTTTCTAACAGCTATATCAAACGGTTATATGCATGTATAAACAATTTTTATTGCAACTTATTCTTAAAAGTTAATTAAAACATATTTTTTCAAATAGGAGAGATGTTTATATTCCTAGCTGGCATCTTATAGGAGATGTTTGTCCCAGGAGGACTTCCTGGAATGCAATGCTGTGGGAGTTCCCATGCATAAAATTTCAGGAAAATTTAATGTGCAGAGTACACAATGTCATGTGATTGAATTCAACTTAGTTCTTACCAACTTCAGTGTACCAATATTATTAACCAATATTATTAACGTATGGATTCAGAAAATGCAGATAATCCCAGGTTATTTGCTCTGAGGGGATGAATTACCTGGGTAGGAATTCATCTACATACTGCTCTTGTTTTCCTTTTCTCAGGCTGTGTGTGTGTGTGTGTGTGTGTTAGGAATTAATCTAAATACTACTTTTCTTTCCTTTTCTAAGATTATGTGTGTGTGTGTGTGCATGTGTATGTGTGTGGCCAAGTGTCAGTATTCAAATAACAAAACTATGGTTTGCTTTAGTTTCCCCCTAAAGAATAAACACATTTATGAAACTTTCAAGTCAACTTAAGAACTTGATCTTCAAAATCAATTGTTAAAAGATGAAAAAAGTAAAAAGGTAATAGTTTTCAGAATGTTAGAAATGAGTAGATATATCTAATACGGCCATTAATTTTTTCAACAAAATTAGGAAAATTTAGAGGTCAACTATAAGGGAATAAAGAAAAAGAGGCATAAATAAGTTGTGTATGCACTCATATAAGGGGTAACAGGTAACAAAAGAGGCATAAAGAAACAGAGGAAAGGAATGAGAGACAAAGAATGTGTGGAAGGAAGAAAGGAAAGTAAGGAAGGAGATGGAAGAGATGGCTTTTAGCATATATTTGGAAAACTAGAAGACAAAAAGCAAATCTATTAATCTATTGACAATTCTAAATTAGTCAAACTGAATTGTAAAGTCCAGTGTACTTAAGTGGCATCTAGCTGGACTGGATATGAGGCCTTCAAGATGGCAAGCACTGCCCTTGATCTTGGCCCTCCTCCTCAGATGTATCTGACGTGCTGGAAGCCTCATCCAACTCTTCATCTGGGAACGCAGCTCTGTGATCTCTCTTGCCAGGGTGATGACCTCTCTGTGACATCTGTTGCGTGGGAGGCTGAAGCCTATAGCTCTCAAAAATGCCAGTACGGTACAAGGTATCTGAATCTCGTTCCCGCTTGTTCTTCTTAACCACATCTTTTAACCCAGCAAGCTCAGTGGCAGCTTCAGCTGTGGGTGTCCAGATCTTGACATCATGATCTAGGCCACTGGTCACCAACATAGGTAGGTAAGGGTGGGGTTCAAGATGGTTTACTATACCTTCTCTGTCCGCCTCCATGTACTGGATGATCTGGCAAGATGATTTCTCCCAGAAGAAGATGTGCCCACAATCACTACCGCTCACGACAAACTCACTCCTGGGGCCGTAGAACTTAACATCTTTGATCGTGATATTATTTCTGTGCCCCTTAAATCTCTTTGCATACTGAGCACCATCACTGTGAGAGGAGTTGAAGAGATAAATATCTTCATCACTGTAGCTGGCCAGGAGCTCTGTGCCATCATGGCTGTACACAACGCTGGTGATGTTTGTTGGGAAATCACAATCAACCAGATGATGAGGAGAGAATTTCTTAAGTACGCCATTGTTCTCTTTCTCATCAATTCTCCTCTGGTCATATATCCGTACAAACTGATCATCTCCAGCCACTGCAAATTGGTAGGTATTGGCAGGATTCATCGAGATTGTATACAGCCCCACTCTCTTCCCCTTTTCTCTTGTTACCACAATTTTTGAAGCTGGCTGGTGTTGTCTGAGGTCAATGGTGAAGACAACGGCATCTTCACCTGAAGTGAGGAACTTATAAGGAGAGTCTGGTTCCAGAGCCAACTCATAGGCAGCTCCCTTGTGCTGCACCACATGCTTCGTATTCTTGCAATATGATGCATTGATTAGTTCTGCTACCCGTACCTGCCCATCGTGGCCACACGTGGCCAGTGTGGAATCACCACAGTTAGGAAGGAACTTAGCCTGGATGCCGTTAATTTGGTGACCACTCTCAAAGTTCAGTAGTGGCCGCTGCCGCACCCAGTCCCACACTGTCACCTTTAGGTTACCACAGCTAGTGGCCAGCCGGGTGCCACGCTGGTTCAAGCATACAGTACTAGTAAAACCGAAATGGCCTTCAAGATGATATTGCAGGCGGAAACGCTGCACAAAGGCTCTTGCCCCACAAGCCTCATAGACAAATCGGGTACTTAAACCCAGCTGCCACTGGCGAAGAGCAGGAACGACCTGCCAGCGAGGTCGGGGCAGGGCAGATGTCTCTGCAGAAATCCACTCCTCCAGCACCGTATCCTCCTCTAACGGACACTGCTCATGGTTGGCAGCACCGCATTGTGAACACACCTGAGACTGTTCCTCTTCCTCATCCCCTCCCTCCACGCTCTCCTTTCCTTGCTCCTCCCCTTCTCTCTCCTCCTCTCCCGGTAAAGGGTAATAAAATAAGCTTCCACTGCGCCTGAGGAAACGCGCCTCCAAGCTCTCAAGTTCGACGTCTTCACCTGAACTTTCTCGGTCAGTACTTCGACTTTCTGTGCTGGCATCGTTCCGGAAACCACCATCCCTCCTATCACCGCCATCTTGGGTCGATGGCTCTGTGGCCGCCATTTCTATGTCTGAGGACGCCGCCGGCGCCGCCGCTCCGGACTGCTCCTCTGGGCTGAACAGGCTTTCAGTCCCTACGTCTGGGAAGTCATCTGTGCTGCCCTCTTTGTGGGACATCTTGAACAATGTTTGCTGTAGCTGTTCTGGAAAAGCAAACCCCTAAAAGCTCAGAGAAGAGAGCCGGCCTACCCTGAGGACGGACGGTGGCAGAAAGCAGTAGGTTAGCAGCAAAGAGACACTAACCGGATTGGCTAATGAGAGTCACACACTAATTACGTCAGTACGGGGGCCCGTGAGGTTCAGAAGGCTTCTTACCCGCTCGTCTCTTAGCGGCGTGCATCCAGACTGCTCTAATTTTTCCAGGCCCAGAGCCCCACCTCCATGAGATCTTACACTGTGAGTCGCTGTGGTTTTTGTGAAGATTGAAACTTGCTGCACTTTGGAAAGTGTTCTCATCAGAACGGTCACGCACTGAATGCAAAGAACTCTGATACTCTTAGTCCTGCCACCAGACGGCAATATTTTGGCATGACGGTGAGGTGTGTACAATAGGTGTATCTTAAGCTAGACATAGGTTCTCAGATGAGGATGTATGTTTGATTAATTTAAGAGAATGATCCAAGGAAAGACAGCAGACACCAAGGAAGCGTGAAATTTCAGCGGAACACCCCTCTGAGAATAGTTTCAGCACGATCCTCCTGGGGAAACTCTGGAGAGTAAGTTATGTCTGAGTTATCCTTACACCAGGCAAGGGAGTGAACTTTCAAATTCCGAGACTGTTCAGTCATTGGTTAAAGGCCCCCCTGGGAGGGATGAGCATATCAACTCCCAGATGTCCCAGATGCTTTAAAATCTCTGCACCTGTGGGTGAAAGCAGCTTCAGCAGCTTGAGAACTAAAGGGCTGTACATTAGTACTGATGCTTGGATGGGAAAAAGTAGATGGTACAAAAAGGGATTCGAAAGCATCTGCCAGGAGCATGAACATTAACAGCCACAAGGTAGCTAACAGTGACTATTAGAAGGGGCTGTTACTACTGTGTACGCTCACGAAAATACAACTTAAATACAAGTTTCAGAAGGGTATAGAAGCCTAATTTGGAAGGTGAAACTACAAGTAAAGTCGTGGCGAGCAAATGCTATTCCCTTCCCGTATCTTGTTAAATGATGGTTCAAATCGCACAGTTGCCATACCCTTCTTCATGCCAGTTGAATGAATAATCTGGGGCACAATGGTGAAGAGCAGAGGCTGACAGTCTTAAGCAATAAGACTTGAAAGTCAACAAGAATTTTGACTCAAGGTCTATCAATGAATGGCGTGTCAGCAGATGTGAAATCATTAATCTCCTTATGCATCAACGGAGCTCTTGAGTAACCAGGACCAATGTTAATGATCAGTAATATTTTGAAAGGAATGTTCTTTCCTGAGCAGTAGAACTCAACAGGGTATTAAAAATATTCAGTAAACCATGCTGTAAACAAATGTGCTGTCACCCAGGCTTTGTTATTCCTTTTTTTTCTCTTTTGAGAAGTTTCATTCTTGTTGCCCAGGCTGGAGCGCAATGGTGTGATGTTGGCTCACCACATTTCTCCCATTGATGCCTATGGTAGGCCTGTACTTTCTGGTCTTTATATGGTTGGATGGCACTGTGTGACCAGATTTACCTGCTCCCTTGTGAATAGAAGTGATGTTTGTTATTACTGAGGTGGCTCATTTAATTGCTAATGTGTGGCCATCCATACATCGCTTTCCCCAGTTTGCTCATGACCTGCAATGTTCCAGATGTCAGCTAGTCTCCGTGAATATCTACCATGAACAGAAAACATTTCTCCCATTCCTCCCAGTAACCCATTATAGACAAGTGGCAGAAGCAAAGTATCAACTTTATCGTCATCATCATTATCATTTTTGGAAAACTGGGGAATTTTTATTACTACAGAAGAGCCTAATCTATCTGACTAAGACAAACTACATTGTTGATTATTTATTTAAATCTTACAACTTAGGTCAGAATATTAAGTTATGTTTTATATTTAGAGGATGACAAAACATCCAAGTTATTAAAGACTGTTAAGTTTCTGACTCTCCTTTCACAAGACAGTAATGTTTATTGCTCCTAACAACAAAGTATTCAGCATAGGGTAGGTACGTAGTAAGTATTTTTTCTGGCGAATTCATGTATTAAAGCTGTATATTTACAAATGGATATGCAGAAGAATGAAAAAAAAAATTCCATTGACCGTTCCATGGAGGATGGATAATAGTGAATAGCCTAAGGGAGATACCTATTTTGAGTTTAATGTCAATGTAAAAATCTAATATTGAACACTTTTACATCAGGGTGATGCAAACATTGCCTAAGACTCAGGCCAAAGATCATTCTCTGAAGTTTTCATAAGAAACAGTAAATTTATGTTATCTTTGTAAAGTGTCCAGCTGAGGGAAGGTAGATTCAAAACCATGTTTAAAATGTTAAATTAAGGTTGGGCACAGTGGCTTATGTCTGTAATCTCCGCACTTTGGGAGGCTGAGGCTGGCAGATCACTTGAGGTCAGCAGTTCGAGACCAGCCTGGCCAACATGGTGAAACCCTGTGTCTACTAAAAATTAGCTGAATGTTGTGGTAGGTGCCTGTAATCCCAGCTACTAGGGAGGCTGGGGCAGGAGAATAGCATGAACCCAGGAGGCAGAGGTTGCAGTGAGCCAAGATCATGCCACTGCATTCCATCCTGGGTGACAGAGCGAGACTCCATCTCAAAATAATAAAAGGAAGCGTTAAATTAAGATGTAAAAATGAAATGAAAATGTATGTTTATATGTTCACGCTAGGCTTGCTTTTCTGTCATATATTGGGGTTTAATTTAAGGCTTAAAATTGCTTATAGGAAAGTCTATTTGCCCATAATATCTAAGAAATCTAAGTGAGATTAATTGCTAAATATCATACGTTATTTCAACTGCATTACTTCTTCTCATAATGAGTAGATTACTTTTCACTTTTGTGAGTTCGTATACAATACTGGTAGAATTGAGAAAAGTAGGTCATTGACCACATCCAGATGGGCCAAGATATTTAGCTTGTGGAGAAGTAGGCCAGTCGCACCACAATTAAGACATCTGCCTGCTTAATTACTGCTGCATTAAAAGATAGCCTTCACATTTTCTTCCAGCTCTACTGTTACTGCAAAGTTTCACTGTGACACAGTGTGTCAACCCAGAGGGTTAAAATTGCAACATGTATTTCTTGATAGTTGTCATATCTGTATACTTTACATGTTTTGTGAGAAACTCCTGTTAAAATTAAATCACCATAATATTATTGTCTCTTCGCTAAACACCATAATTCAATGTAAGATGTAAAGTGTAATTGATTAACTTTAATTCAGCCAGCTGTTGTATTTTAAGAACAATTTGCTTTTCTCAGCTTATCTTTCCCATTTTTCCTTCCCATGTTTCTGAGAGAAAGAGTTATTTGGTCAGCAGGAAACATTTTTGAACATCGAATATCTAAAACTCTGCAGCCACAAACTTTAAATGGTATCCATGTTAGGCCTCTGCTAAGGACAGAGATTTTGAATCAGGTGGTCATTTTTTTGTGGTTTGCTGAGAGATTCATTAACAACAACAATAAAATTGTGAGCAGTTCAGTAAGCTTTGACATTGGTGAGGTGTGCACTGAAAGTATTACCACGTGTTTGCCTTTTCTTCTTAGAATCAAATTTCTTCTGAAAATTGTCTGAAGATATTGTTTTCAAAATAGTAAGAAAGAAAAATAGCAAAGAAAAGTAAAAGGTCATGTTATGTCATTCTATTCTTTAAGTAAAAAAACAATAAACCGATAAATAAGACATGATGAACCCTGCAACATATTCCATAGCAAAACAATATTAATAGTACAGAGTTAAATTTTAAGTATGAATAAAATTTTCCCACTGACATTCACCGTATTGCTTTGACATTCTGTTTACTTCTTTTTAAAAAGCACATCTGTCCAGGGGCGGTGGCTCACGCCTGTAATTCAAGTATTTGGGGAGGCCAAGGCAGGTAGATAGCTTGAGCCCCGGAGTTCGAGACCAGCCTGGGCAAGAGATCCCATTTCTACGAAAATACAAAAATTAGCTGGGTGTGGTGACGTGTGCCCAGCTCCTTGATAGGTTGAGGCAGGAGGCTCAGTTGAGCTCAGGAGGTCAAGGCTGCAGTGAGCGGAGATTGCACCATTGTACTCCAGTCTGGGCAACAGACTGAGATACTGCCTCCCACCCGCCAAAGAAGAACATCACCTGATTAAGTACTTTCTATGTAGTAGAGGTGCGCTAAACATTTGTTGAATTGATTTAGGTGAATTTTTATTTAAAATTTTAGTAAACACATATCCCTATAAACTTTCCCTTTTGTCAACATTTGCCCTAACTCATTAAGTTACATCTTGGAAGGTTCTATTAATAAAATATATTCCTGTGGGAAAAAACATATCTTGAGGAACTGTTTAGGCTTTATCAGAGGTTAAATGGAAGTGCTTTCCAACTGTACAAGAAGAATCCTAAAAAACATATGTAATCTGTCTTCCCTTGCCACTTAGCTCTACATACACAGGATGTGTCCAATGTTCTGTGTATTTTGTGTCTAATTTAGCTTCTGACAGAAATTTCTCTTAATGCACAGATACATTTTTATGGTACATGTCAGTAGTTATTTGCAATGTGGGGTTTTGAGCTTTTAATATTAGCTTGATTTGTGTAGCAGTGGCTTGAAATTTGAACCTGAGCCATGAGCATCCTTTCAATACAAAGCGAGGAGCAAAAATCCTACTGACCTTCCCCGCCTCACAGTGGAGTCAGTATACTGCAGCAGCATGTTTTGGTTGATTGACACAGATTCACGCCATCTTTTACGTGGGAGACACTGCTAGGTGGTGAGGAGGGATAATAGAAAAGGGATGTGTGTTGCCCTTGAGAAACTTCTGCTATCTAGTTGAGAAGCCGGGAAATACATGGAAATATATGGGACTTATATGGAATATTGTTCCCATATAAGGCAAAGAACGTTTATGACAACCATTGTGATCTTATCAACTTTAGTCTCAAGATACTTTTATCCTCATTTTTGTTACACAATGTATTTAGTTATCTTACTGTTTTTACCTACATCATGCTAGATCCTTTTTATTACATTGCAAACTTCTTGAAGAATCATATTGTGAGATGCTTGTTTTCATGATTTACGCAGTTGGTACTATCAGAAAGCTTTCCAAAATATAGTGAGTAATCAAGAAATATGGTGAGCCATCCATGGTATTCTCTGTTGCATCATGAAACTGTCCTTCTGGTTCACCTCCTCTATCTTTTGTCTTTTTCTTAATCCCTGAAGGGGTGTGGTATCCTTAGGAAAAAAAAAATCGCAATGAGGCAGAGAGAAAAATAAAATCATGTTTTTCAGTTATGTCATGAATGGCTGACAATGTTAGAAAAAGAAAGGTGGCCTTGTCTTCTCTGAAAAATTTAAAGGATCTAAAACCCCTCCAGTAATAAAGAGTAAGAATCTGTTTGTTTGGTTTTTTTCTTTCTAGAAATAGCCAGTAGTGTAACCCAGTACCTAGGGAGCCCTGTGATCGCCGTGAAGGACCTTGATCCCGATGGTTAAGTAAAGACAAGGCCGAGAGGACCATAGAGAGCAAAAGGAGAGTGAGGCCTAGAACAGATATGAAGTGAAAGATGATAACAAAGAAAAGCTGAAGTTTAAACTCTCTTTTAGATTCCGTATTCACGACCCTCTGATGATGTTCTGTAATAGATCCTCAAATAGATTTATTTTCTTCTGTTATAACTTTATGGACTTTTTAAGCAGAAGCAAAGGATAACAAGGAGCACCATATAATGTTAGACCGAGAAAAGACTTAGAATTGAAACTTAGGAGGAATCCTCTAATTAATATATGAGATTAGTAACTGATACCAAGAACAGTTAAATTTCCTGCAGATTAGAAAGAATGCATGCTTATGAAAGACGAGCAAAAAGGGGCCAATAACCATACTTGTCTAATGTTGATAATTTTTTCCATGGGGGTACCCTATTATTATAGCTTGATTTTCTTTTACAAAACATACCTGGAAAGAACAGGTGCTTCTTCATGTATTCATTCTCTCATGAAATTAAGTATAATGTTTAGTGGTTGGGGGAAGGACAAACAAAAGGTAAGACATCACTTCATCCTTTTTCTACAAATATTACTTTTTTGTGTCATTTATTCGTTGGTGATTAATGGCTAAAAATAGTTCTTACTAATTCATTTTGTGATTGACATTCTCTATGACAGTTTTGTTTTTATTGATGAAGATTTAGTTTATGTTTTGGGAGATTTTTTAATCAAGGGTCTACCAATTGGTACTCAATAAATTAATTTTATCACAGCTGTTGGGCTGAAACTGCATGTATGTATACATTCTTGAAGTGTTTGCTTGTTAGTACGTAATTATGTATTATCTATATCCTTAAATAATATTTTTTACAGTAAGAAGCATCTCCTTTTTCTTTTGAAAAATTAAGTACTGTATCTCTGCAAAGCAATGTGATATAAAATGATGAGTATATTAAATGCACATTGTCATCCTTAGGAAGTACATGGATTCATATTTGCTTAATATCCTCTATTCGCTATACTCATAGGTAGTCTAAAAGGGTCTTTCCCTTAACCTTCTGGTTTTTACAGTGATGGTTTGCTTTGATGTTCATGCTCACAGGGAATAAGGTCTTGTCCCCTGCATTTATTTTTGTTACTACAATGCATCTTTTTCTCTATTCATTGTTAACTTTTCCTCTTCAATTTGTCATTTTGAAATTAAGCCATTACTTAACCCAAGAAGAAGAGAAAAAAGTATGCCCACAAACTTCTATACATAATCAGACTAAGTTCTTGGTATTACATTATTTTACACATTCCCTTAGGCAAAATCTAGATATACTCCAACTGTGGTAATTGCTAGAAATGTTATTAAACTGTAAACAGCTAGAAATAAATATAAGTTTAACACAGAGCACTAATGTTCAATGCTTCTAATGTTCAATAATTTTTCTTCAATGTAATTTTTATTATTTTGAAATTAACATGTTTTGCTCCATGGTTGCTTTGAAGATACTCTATTTTATTTAGATTACTCTATTTACATAATGATATAGGTGTGCATTTCTTAGGACTTGTTCTTATTGAATCTACACATTCATGTTTTTCTTTAATTCTGGATAATTCTTAGCTATTACCAGTTCATATATTTCCTTTTCCCCATTTTCTTAATTCTTTCTGTTTGTAACTTCTATTAAAAATAAGTTGATTTAGTCAAAATACCAAAGATTTCAATGGCCGATGTTTTGTTATTTTCTAGCTATAGCACATTTTATTGCTTTCTCTTTGCTCTAATAGGTATTTATGTTTCTACTTGTTAATGTGTCAAATCACATTTGGAAGGATATTCTGTAGCTCAAAATTGTTGGGTAAGCTTTGGTGATGATTCTAGAAGTCCTCTGACTCCCTATTCAGGAAAAATTCTCTACAAATATGTTATACGCTTGCTTTGTCTAGGACTAACAGATATAAGTGAAAACATTCTATTTTGTGGTATTTCTGTCTATTTATCATATTTTCTGAAGTTTTGCTTTACAAATGGCTGAAGCTATATCAACTAATAAATATTAACTCATAACAATTTGCATACTAAGAATAATATTAGAACTTAGTTTTATATTCCCTGTTGTGGGTTGAATGGTGGCCCCCTAAAAGACATGACCATGTCCTGGCCAGCAGGTCCTGTGAATATGACTCTATTTGGAAAAAAGATTCCTTGCAGATGTAATTAAGGATGTCTAGATGAGGTCATCCTGAATTATCCTGGTGCGCCCTAAATCCAATGACAAGTGTCCTTATTGGAGACCCACCTAAGAGAGACAAATAGTGAAAAGAAGAGAAAGCTATGGGAAAATGGAGATAGAGCTTGTAGTTATGCAGCCACAAGGCAAGGAGACAGAGACTGCAGCCATGCAGCCACAAGGCAAGGAATCTGTGAAGCCACGGAAAGCTGGAAGAGGTAAAAAAGTATTCTTTCCTAGCGCCTTTGGAGGGAGCATGGCCCTAGTGACACTTTGATTTGGGACTTCTGACCTCCAGAACTGTGAGAGAGTACATTTCTGGGATTTTTTTAAAGCCACCCAGTTTGTGGTAATTTGTTATGGCAGCCTCGGGAAACTGATACATCTCTATGTGTCTTTACATATTTTTCATATTTCCCCTATCTTTGTGTCTTCATGTGAAATTCAGACCTATTTTCTACTGTTCTGACACTTCCTTTAACTCTGTCTGAACTTTAGTTTATTCTTTCACTTCCAGGTCTTCTATTAGGTTAGTGCAAAAGTAATTGTCATTTTTTTGCCATTATTTTCAATAATTATTTCTTATTTAAAAAAATCGTATTCTTTTTTCCATTGCTTTTTTATCTATATTGACAAATACTGTATATCTGGTGTACAGCATAATATTTTGACATATGTATAAGTTGTAGAATGGTTAAATCAAGTTAATAAATATATGCATTACCTCACTAATGTTTTTGTGGTGAGAGCACTGAAAATCTACTCTCCAAGCAATTTTCAAGAATATAATACCTTATTATTAACTATAATCCATGTACTACCATGTGATATAATGGATCTCTTGAACTTATTCCTCCTGCTTAACTGAAATTTTGTAACTTTTGAACATTTGCCCAATATCCTCCCTCCCAAGTCTCTGGTAACCACCTTTCTACTCTCTGCTTCTACAAGTTTCTCTTTTTTAGATTCCACGTATGAGCGAAATCATGTGGTATTCGTCTTTCTGTGCTTGGCTTATTTGACTTAACAAAATGTCTTCCAGGTTCATCCATGTTGTAGCAAATGACAGGATTTCCTTCTTTTTAAGGCTAATAGTATTATATTGCGTATCCATATCTAATCATTTCTTTATCTAATCATTTGTTGATAAACACTTAGGTTGATTCTCTACTTTGGGTATTGTGAATAATATTGCAACAAACTTACTCATTACTTTTTAAAAATTTATATAATTACGTCTTCAAATATTCAAGTATATGTATTTAAATGTTGCTAGTTGCTTGTTCTATTATCTATTGTTTTCCAGTGTTTAGCATTTCTTTTGTGTATGTGTCTGCTAAATTTTGCTCGTAATATATCATTTTCCCATGTGCTTTTAAATTTGGTGTACTGAGTTCATCAAGGTTTTATCTGTGGAAATATCACTTGTCCTTTGTTGAGGATAGGTAGCTGAAAATAATGTTGAATATAAGGGCTGAAGATAATAAGTAGCTTAAGGATAAGAAACATGTCTCCCTAGGTTATTATAGCAGGAGAATTTCCAGGTTATTTAGTTATCTATATTGCCAATAAAATTGATATTTTCTTTTTATCTTCCATTGATTAACATTTTTATTTTCTTACTAAGATCTCTCAGTGGAAACTACTTATTATCATCATATCAAATATCTCTATATAGACTGTTAAAATTCCTATGCTTCGTTACTCCGAATACAAAAAAAATTAGGTATGACTTATCTAGTGTGTGAAGTATTACAAATATTTACCGTTTTCATTGATCATTTTTTTGTGCTTGCCTTCTTCTGAGATGGCAAAGTGAGTAACTGTCCATTGCTTGGAGACTACCTAACGTCAGCCTATTACATTATATCATGTGATATTTTCAGTCCATTCTATTTTGGATACTGTCATTTAACAGTTAGGTAACTACTACTCATTTGTATCAGTTGTCTCTTGCTTCTAAATAAAAATGAATGAATAATACAGTAAGAAATTATGGTGCCAATACATTTTATATAAAATACAAGAATACCTGGCAGCTGTTTATGAAAATTCTAGGTCTCTTGGTCCAAATATCCATATGATATACAAGTTTTATTAATGCCATAAAATCAGTATAATAAACTTATACCAACATATGAAAATGAAAAAAATCTAGCATTGTAATCTCATTATGATACTTGTTGCCTATTGCATATATAAAAGCAAAATCTTTGCAGGCATTAAAAGCTTGAATAAATTATAAATTATAGCAAAATCCAAGCACACCAAAATTTCAAATTAAATACTCCATGAGGTTTAGATTTTTAAATATTGTTAAAAATTATTTTACTCTATAGTGGCTTTATAAAATTAAAAGGCTTACACATACCATTTTGTCATCAATTTCTTCATAGTAACTTGTTGAAAGTGATACAAAACTTATCAGGTTATTCTGAAAATCGACTCAAGGCCCGGAGACTATCACAGAAGAGTTGGGCATGTGAGATATGTAAGGGCCGATTTTGGGAAATGAAAAAGTTCAGTTTCTCTATAAATTCACCATTAATGTCAAAGGGACACTGAGACAAGACCAGCATATGGGCCCCTGTGTCAGATTAACAATGCTTTCTTGAAGCATTAACCAACTCCTTAATGTCTTGCCTAATTTTTTTTATTTTTGTTATTTTCTACAGTTCAGACTGAATTCTAATTGTTCTGGCTGCAGGTTTCCAAAATAATGTAAGGTTTTCCCCCACATTTTTCCTATTTTGAAAGCACTGAAAACTGAGTTATGCTTTCTTTAAGTCCTGCAAACTGAAGCTAGACAACTTACACTTCAGAAGAAAATAACAGCAAACTATTTACATACATAAGCCGCTTTCATACCTGCCTACTGATGTATTACAGACTTCAGAGTAATGTGGCCTATATCGATTTTCTAGGGTTGTTCCTCTGTCTGTTGTTTTCTCCCTTCCTCCCGCTGGTTCCTCTTCGTAGGACATGAGACTTCACAACCTGCTAAAAATCAGCTTTCCTAATAACTCAGGACCTACCCATCTAGGAATAAACCATCCTAGCCATTAGAGATCAGAAGAAGCCTGAGACCAGAGACTCATTTTCCTCTAAAATGCTTTCTCCAAAAGATTTTTAAAAGAAAAGGGGGCAATGTGAAGGGAAACTGAATCTTGGGGCCCCCCAAATCACTAAGCTAACAGGAAAAGTCAAGCTGGGAACTGCTTCTCATTCTATTCAAAGTCATCCCTCTGTCACTGAGATAAATGTGTATCTGATTGCCTCCTATGGAAAGGCTAATCAGAAACTCAAAAGAATGCAACCCTTCGTCTCCCACCTACCTGTGACATGTAAGCCCCTTCCCTGCTTCCAGCAGTCTCACCTTTCCAGATGGAATCAATGTACGTCTCACATATATTGATTGATGTCTCATGTCTCCCTAAGATATATGAAACCAAGCTGTGCCCTGATCACCTTGGGCACATGTCTCAGGCCTTCCTAAGGCTGTGTCACACAGGCACACATCCTCAACCTTGGCAAAATGAACTTTCTAAATTAAAAAAAGAAAAAAAAATCCTAGGACCAAGTCCTGTGCTTGGCATAAACTAAATTAAAAGTAAAAACAAAAGTTTCTGTATGATGCAGTAATTATTGATTGTGTTCCTTTTTAAAGTCGTGATTAATTTTGCATTTTATTCTGTTAGGCCTCTCCCTGTTAGTATCAATGTGGATCTTCAACATTTTGAAGTTGAATTTGTTTTTAATAATCTTTTTTTTTCTTCAATTATGGCTTCTGTCCAAAATAAAATTATTGAATGTCAGAATGTTACAATGTAAGTTACATTAACAATAGTTCCATTTTTTACCAAGAGCATTAGCAATCTGGTGAAAAATGTGTCCTTGTAAGTTTTCCCACATAAATTTGTAAATAACAAGGTTCTGTTCATTTTTTTAAGTCTAAAATTTCGAGCTCTTTGAAAAGTGATACACAGATTATTAATTTCTTAACTTGTTTTGTTTTCCACATGTTCTCTGTATTCATTTTCCTTGACCATTGCAGTAGTCTCTATTACCCGACTTGCTCATAATATTTTAAAAATTAAACTAGTGTAGTAATTATAAGTTGTTTTCCTGAATGATACAGCTTGTTGAGGTAATTGTGAAAGCTTTGCTTAGCAAGAAGTAATCACGTTTAAGATGTTAGTTAACATTGGAATGTGTAGTAATCAGAGAGAAATATATGGCAGTTGAACCTAAAGGGGAATGGGTCCAGGATACACATCATGGTGAATTTTGCTGTTTAAATATTTGAGGTCAATGCTCACAGTCAAAGCTTTCCTTAGTGACCTCGTGGCAGGAGTCTGCATTTGGGAAATGGAATTCTTGATCCAGAAAGTTTTACTATTTTTAGTCATTATATTAAAAGATGAGTAGGTTAATGGGTACTTACCCCTTTTGCACTTTAAAGGTTTCTGTTCTGAGGGAGCTTATAATCTCATTGGGAATAAAATCTATGTTTTGTGTTTAATGTTCCTCACTGCAGTTAACTCCCTGATGTGCACAAAGTATCTTCAGTGTGCTGAATGCTTAGTGTGGCTGTACAAAAAAATAATCTCTACAACAACCCTGTAAGTATTATTATTCTCTTTCGGATAAGAACCTGAGGCGCAGAGAGCTTAAATGATTTATATCACCTATATTGAGAGAGACATTCAATCACACTAGCAAACGTGAATTTATTACACTCAATCCTCACTTACCAAGTAAAACATGTTATATGCATTTATATAATGCATATATTATCACACATACACAAATGAAAACACAAATGCATTCTTTAGCTTATGAACAAACATGAGCTAATCTTTGCATTTACTCCTTACCTACCCCTTATGCCACATTTATAAGGAACAAGTTTTCCTTCCCTAAGTTTTCTACACCTTCTATTGCTTTTATGTTTTTGCAAATGATGCTTACTTGGTGTGTAATGTCCAGCCCCCACTTTGTCTGCCTAGGTCTTCTTGTTTACACTACAGCTTAAACGTCACTTCCTTTAGGAAGGCTTCCCTGGCATTTTCTCATTTATCCTGAGACTATAGTCTTTTTTGTTAGCCTCCATGTGCAAGCCCGGACCCAGAAAGTCTAAAGTCCTGCCTGCCTCTGCTGATCACCACCTACCCCCAACCCCCAACGCCTGCATTAACAATTATCCCTGATTGCCCAGCAGAGCTTCCCAGGGACAGAAGCTTCCTCTCACCCCATCCTGCCATCTTAACTGTTATTATGATAATGTGAATACTCGCCACCCCACCCTACCATCTTAACTACTCTCACCTCACCTGCCACTGTAACTGAACTTACGGTAATGTATACTCCTTGCCCCTACCCCCACCACTGTAACTGATCTTACTCCGTAACTTTCCACTGCCCACCCCAAACCTATAAAACCAACTCCTATCCCATCGCCCTTCACTAACGCCCTTTTCCACCTTAGCCCACCTGCACCCAGGTGAATAAACAGCCATGTCGCTTACACAAAGCCTGTTTGGGGGGGGTCTCTTCATTCAAAGTGTGCATTTTAACATTTTTGAAGCCTATCAGGTGTTATATTTGTCTTTGATTTTTAACCTTAAGGGTGATGTCCAGTACATAGTATGTGTTCAATAAATGTCAGATCCTCCCCTGTTTATTTCATAGGAATCTGCATACAATTATGTTTAAAGGTTAATGGCTATTCTATAAACCTACTAGCATGGCAGAAATTAAGAAAAGACATACAATGTCACCTGTTGGTATGAAGGTAGAAAATAAAGATGACTCTCATTGACTGTTAGTTGGAGTGTAAATCTATTCAACTTACTTTGGAAAACTGATGGGCAGTATCAGTTAAATCCAAACATATGCTTACCTGTGGGCCAGACATTCCATTTCCATGCGTAAACCCAACAGAAATATGTTCACTCGCTCATTAAATGATATATATTTAAATGTTCATAGAAGCATTATTTCATTAGCTGAAAACTGGAAATTATCAAAACACTCTTTACTATATTAGCTCAAAACTGGAAATTATCAAAATACCAATAAATGGTAGAAAGAATAAATATATCATAATATATTCATCCAGTGAAATGCTGCCAATAAAATAGAGTTACTGATATTCAGCCACACTCAAAAATTTCAGATCAAACTCACAAAAAGAAGTCTAACACAAAGTATATAGTATACAATTCCATTTTTATCAAAATAAACTAATTCACACTATTAGAAGTCAGGCGAGGAATTACTCAAAGTGTGGGGGAGAAAGCACAAGGAGGGTTTCTGAGTTGCTAGTGATGTTCTCTTTCCTGATCTGGGTGCTGACAATATAGGAGTATCAAAGTAGTGAAATTTATTTATCTATATTCTCCTGTTCCTCTTTTTGTCAGTGTAGTATACCTAATATTATAGAGTCCTCTCTTGTTTTCCATTCAACTTATCTGACTTCTTAGTTTTCCTATGAGCACCTTATCAAGAACGATCAAGAGTGTGAGATTTTTATCCTATTTCAAACTAACAAATTAGCTTTAAAAAGTCTTATATGGGTATTCAGTTCCCCCCTCTCATTTTTGCCATTTTGGTATAGTTGATGGCCGAAAACACAAGACTCCTAAGTTACAACCAAAGGACTTTATTACCAGTGGCAATAACAGTAGCCAATCATTTGTGTTGGTTCCCTGAGCCTAGGTCCCACAGAGTGATGTGAAGAGGGCTAGGTGAAGCATGCATAAAGAGTGGGTTGCATTAGTATGAGAGGAGTGAGAACATGCAGTGTTTTGTTTTCTGTTCTTGCATTAGTTTGCTGAGGATGAAGTCCTTGGTGCATCATGAGAAACTAAACCTACAACATTTCATTTTCTCTGACTCAGGTTGTGTGTTCTACTGCTTTGTTTGCTCTCCCTCCCTCCCCAACCCCAAACATACAGACATATGCATACACTAAAGGACAAACATTGAGCATGTTTAGAAAGTCACATGTTTTATTGCAGGTTCACTGGTTATAAAAGCATGGGCCACCCTGGAATCTGAAATGTTGGATTATTTCAGTTCATTTGTTGAACCAGTACAAAGAAATTGGAAGTTTATTAGATGATTGTTTCCTTTCTCTTGCTAGCATGATCAGATAAGAGTGATTGCCATGATCTTACTATTGGGGGTAGAGAAGGAAAGGCAGAGGCCATAGGGTCATCAGAAAACCCCAGCAATCCCTTTACAGGGTAGAAGAGACATTTTCTACCTTTCTTCCTTTAATGATAGACACTATATGAGAAAAAAAAAAACATAAATCTTCAAACTTGGAAACACATACATTTTTTTTCTGAAGAAATGTTGTTATTACAAGTAGGAAGAGGGAAAAAATTGACTTTCACCCCTCTCTGCCTTGGTCTATTATTAATTCATCTCCGATATTTTTCTGGAAGATTCATATTTCTTAGGCACGGAAAGGGTTAGATGAGATGAATGCCGTCCAGCTGTTCACAAATAATTAGGAGGCTGGACAACGATGGCTAGAGGTTGAATGTTCAATTCCCCATCTAAATCCCACTAGTTTCTGAGGTTGTCTGTGTAAGGATGATGGAGGCAATATGGGTGAGGTGAGATATGAAGATATGGAGCACAGAATTTTCTCCTAAAATGAAAGTATCATCAGGGCTAGAGTAGCAGAACAATTTAGAGCTGATACAAGAGTATAAAGGTTTACACAATGGAGAAGGTTTATCTGAGTAATGTTGAAGTTAATTAAGAACAGAAACGGACATGAAGAATGAAGACCAGCACAAAAGGATGCCTCTGTGTAAGAAATGCTGCCTTGAATTGAGTCTTTAATAAAGTAATAAAATTCCTAAACCATGTAGTTTTTAGTGCTGAAGAGATTCAGCTATTAAACATCACACAAATAAGTATATCATTCTGAATTTTGATAATACCATGAAAGATATGTATAGAAAGGATAGGATAAGCCCAATTTATTTTAGAGAGACATCTGGGAAGGGGCCCTATGAAGAAGTGATATTTAACTTGAGACCTGGGAGAAAATTAGCCAGATGAATTAGCCTGCAATGGAAAAATAGTTTTTTCAGAAAAGGGATTTTCAGAGCATACGATAAAAGATAGCAAGGCTGACATAAGTAGAAGAAATAGAGAATTTAGGACTATGTTTAAGACTTTAAATTTTCTTCCAAGACTATGCTTATGACTTTAAATTTTCTTCCAAGTGAGATTGGAAATTATTTAAAAGTCTAGTAAAAAAAAAAAAAAAAAACAAGACAATGTGATTTTAATTTTTAAAATGTTGCTTTGACTATTCCATGAAGAATGAATCAAAATTAAAAGTAGGAGTAAAAAAATAACTTTTAGAACATATAAAGGTTCTCTAATGTTATTAACAGTAATATGAAAGGAACAATCCTGTAATACTCAGAATTGTCAAGTTATCACACTATAAATGGAGGAGATCTGAACAAGAGAAAACTATGTTTTGAAAAATAACGATGTAGTCGTCTTTTTAAATCAATCATGCAAATACCAGAGATATGTAGAAACGTCTTGTGCGAGTTCTGTTTTTCCTACTGAAACAGAACATTTAGAAAGTCAATGTTTTTATTGCAGGTATGCCACTCAACTTACCAAAAATTTTATAGCTTATCAAGGAAGTAAATTCTAGATCTCCCCTTTACGAAATTGTGGCAGGATTCACCTGAATGAAGAGGGAAGAAGGAAGTTAATGTTTCAACTTACAGTTCTGAATGAATTGGTTTACTTTGTGACTAATGTAATGCACATGAATAAAGAGAGTTTCAAGATGCCATTACCCTGTGCCCAAGTTTCTGTTAAGTGAAAGAGCATGTCTGAAAGGATAAAATTAGATAGATATGCTTAACTGTATTTCCTTCTCATATACTTTTTTGAAGTTCCAATAATTATCTTCTCCTCCACACAATACAAAATAACAAGTAACACTGAGCTAAAGAGGAAAATATTAAGACTAAGGATCTGGAATGTGAATAGACAGTCTTAGAGAGAGAGAGAGAGAGAGAGTCAGCTTATATAAATCATCCTGAGAAGATTCAAGAAAACTAGAGCAAAAGAGATGAGTAAAACTTCCCTCACTGATCACTCGTCTTGTTTAAGAGATTCTGCATGAAATGATGTGGAATAAAAACAACAGATACAACTAAAAGCATCAAACTTTAAGGAGGCAATTTGATATACTTCAAGAGGAAACATAATCATGACTGTCTTACTTGGGCCTGGAAAATGCTTAATGATTTTAGCAGAGTTGTGTCTATACTATACTGCTTTCATCAAGTTTCCCCAGGCCTAACATAAGGAGAAAGGAACTTGAAAAATTGTAGAGAGTAAGCAAAACTGGTTTTCAGCATGCCCCACTGTATCAGTTATCTGTCACTATGGCACACAACATAACATGCAAAATCTACGTTACATACAACACTATGCGTCCAATTCTTATGCATCAGTGCATAAGCTGGGATCACCTAATCGAGGCTGGGTTTGGCTGGAGCAGCTCTGCTCAATGTATCTCTCCTCCTCCTGGTCGATTTGACAGACAAGCTCAGAGGTATTCTCATGGCAATGGCAGAAGCACAAGACTGCGAACGGGAAAACAGAAGGTCCCTAAGACCAAGGCTCAAACCAGGCAAACTGTCACTTCACTGCCTTCTGTTAGCCAAGGCAAGTCACACAGATAAACCCAAAAAGTCAAAGGATGGGGCAATATACTCCACTCCTTACGTTGGGGAGGCAGGAGTAAGTAAATTATTTCTGAGCAATAATATAATCTGTTACACCCTCCTTTCTTCTCTGCTTCCTCTCTGTTGGCCCCTTCTTTAGCTCTGGGAGAAAAAAGCAATTAGTAAGAAACAGACTCACAATATGAGTAACTTGATGTACTATCTTTTGGAAAAGTATTTGTATTTTGAAAAACAAACATAAGATAAGTGTAATCACGGATGGCGTCATTTCAGAGCTCCCATGTGAGCTGTATTTCTAGAGAGAACCTTTATAGACCACGGACCAGTCCTGAACGACGGGAAAGGGTTTTCTTTTCCTTTCTCCTCCTCCTCCACCTCCTCCTCCTTCTTCTATTTCACTTCTGGATAATATTATTTAAATAAGCTCTCTTTTGCTGTTTCTCCTTCAGAAACACTCAGACTCTTATGGAACCACAGGACCAAATCAAACGATGTGATCACCATAATTGGCAAGCCACCAACTTCTAGGCTTTACTGGCCTAGTGAATTGTTGGTATTTTCGTACCAGAAAACCATAACATCATAATTATAAAACAATCCAAAACCCAGCCTACTGAAACTGCAACAATATCATTTTCATTTGTGTTCTTTATTATCTATGGGGATTCAAATTTCTGAAGACCTTTGGGCTTTTAACACATACCAAACCCACAACAGCTGCAAACTGCTATGGATGCTGTTTTATATTAAACAGTGTAACACAGATACCTTACATTTTCATTTGGTCACTTTATTTTCTAAGTCACAGATGCAAAACTTTCCAAAGTGCTACCAAGTCCACAACTATGCCCAGTGCTAAATATTTTACTTAAGAACTTTTCAGGATTCTGAATTCCCCGTTAGTTTCCATTCCCTCCTCTGGCTCCTGCTTTGCACACGTTTTTCCATAAGGCTTATCTCCATACCAACACCAGACAGAAAAATACAGGCACACACCCACTTAGTAACTGTCACATCTTATTATATTTTAAAAAGCAATTATTATATACAAGCTGCATTTATCAGATGAGGACTACCAGCCTGTGAAAGAACGAATAACTGATCCAGAGTTTATGTATCTAGTAGCTTGTAGAAGCAGATTTCAACAAACTTTTTCTACGAGGGAGGAGACAATGGTAGTAATTATTGTATAGATATTGCAATAGCCACCACAATAATGATAATAATCATAGCTATATTTTATCACATGCTGCTCCTTGTCAGGCATCATGATAAACTGTTCAAGTAAATTGCTGTTTCTTTTTTTAACATAATGACTGTGTGATTTATGTTTTTTTATTATCTCTTTTGGTTGATGAGGAAACTGGCACAGAACATTCATGTTTTTCCCTTAAATTTAACACTCAAGTTAATCCCTTAGCATGCTTTATTTCCTAAAAACATGCTAACTTTGAACTCAGAGTTTGACTCTTGACAACTATGTTCCAGGACCATCTGTCACCATAGGTCTATGTATGGTGATGGATTAGAAATCAGGCGAAGGACCAGAACCCTATCACCTGACTCCCAGACCACACAGTTGGGCTGCAGTGCAATTGATTGGGGATACTTCATTCCCTAATGTTTCGTGACAGAAGTTACAGCAATAATTTATCAAATAGGAAAAGGCAATCCAAGACGTCAACAATTAAAACATCAGGAGGTAATCACCAAGGAGAGAAATTCAACCTGAGTCTTCTTAACATTTTGAGTACTAGGCAGGAATGGATTCCAAGGTATGGAAATCCCAGAGATAGTGACTATGTCAGACTGGAGGAGGACAGAAGAGCAGGTCCTGGCATCTGGCACCTGGCTTTTGCCTGTTCCTCTCTCAACACTCATGGGACTGTGTAAAACCAGGACATCCTGGACACAATCATACCAACTGATAACTGTCTGGGAAACCAGACATGCATGTTTGGTTAATTAATCTTGCGACCCAGTGAGCAACGAAGAGAAAAAAATATCACGTAAAATATATACAAAGAAAAAAGGAAAGCTGAGTGTTGGAGTCAGTACAGTGAGGAGAGAAAAATCCAAGGGTAGAGTGTTGTAAGATTAAATTCCAGCCCCATGGTAGAGTAAAAGAAATATCTGATCTGGTCACTTACGCTTCCACAGCTTCAGTTTCCAGATCTTTCAAATGGAGGTAAGAAGTGGAGGGTAATTAAATGCCATTGAGTTTTCTTTCCTGCATTAACGTTCTAATTTCCATGTTTTGGAAAGTTTTCAGAATTTTTGAAAAAGAATTCATTTATCATACTTAGTTAAAATATGCAAAATAATGAACTACTCTAACCTTGTAGGTATGCAACTCTGTGTTTTATCACATTTGTCAAGTCACGCCACAATGTAATGAGCCACTTTCAGTCGAGTTTTCAGCTAGGACTTCTGTCTCTGGCCATGTATACACTAGAACTTTCTGTAGCAATAGAGGCTCTTAGAATTTCTTTAAGTGAATTCCATCACTTCAAGGGATTCCAATCCAAACTTTAACACATATGATTGGATGATAACAGAAAGAAATCTCTTTGCTTTTTGTTATTTGTGTGATTCATTTTTAAGCATGGACATTTAGATTTTTAAACTACATTTTTCCCTCCCTCTGTTAGCTAGGACTTCCCTGTCTTCCAAGATGAGCAAACACTATAATCAGTTTTCCTCAGGCTTTAAATGATCAGGGCTACAACTTGAGTTCAGATGGCACCTTCCTTCCAAATTCTTGCTTCAGTTATTTGCTGTGAAAAAATTACTTCTGGGGGCTGAAATTTCTTGCTTGCTTTTTTCCCAGAAGTGAATTATTTTAAGAAATTTAACTGAAATACATCCAGGTAAGGTTTATATGCCTACAAATGTCATTTTAAATAAACAGCCACCCCTCCCTGATATCTTTTGTGCTGCATTGGTGAGCAAAAATAAAATCTCAAATTATTAGGTACTTATTACTTTTATCAAAATAAAAAGGTTTCCATTTTCCTTAAATTTTCTATGAATTTCTTTTTCTTTAGTGTGCGTAACCTTTCGAAATTAGCTCAACACAAGATTTGTTGACTATGTGAGGAGCAGTTAATACTATTCCCTAGTGCTTTGCAACATTTGGGATAAAGCTCAGAAAAGTAGTTCCATAGAAACTGTACATCAGCAAATTTAATTTTTTTTTACAATTAAAAACTGTGAGATGGGTACTACCAAATGTCAATTTGAATTTCTTGTATTACAAATACTAATACTATATGAGCACAATATACTTCATAGCAATTGACTAATTGCTATGGTGAACTCTCATAATGTTTTAAAATACTTCCCAATCCTTTGGGAATCATAATTTAGAACTGAATTTAGAAACAGAAATTCCCGCATTGTTATACAACTTGCAAGTCTCCTACACAAAGTCATTTTTATACCTTTTAAAAAGTAATTGGCACTTTTTTCTTCTATAGTTGCAAGATATAAATTATTTTTATTATGTACTATTGGTGCTGTGAACTAAATATATGTTTTCCCATTTATAACCAATAAAACCCAGGTTGTCTAATGAACTTGGTTTATTTAAGTAAAACGCAGAATCATAGATATTTAGAATGTCAGAGCTAAAAGAAATATCACAACCAAATTCCTGATCTTATCGATGAGGAAACTGAGGCTTAGCTGGTTAAAGGAATTGTTCCACCGCCCACCGATGCTTTTGCATTTACATTCAAATCATTAGGGTGCTTATTCAAGTTAAGCTATGGTGCAAGTCTTCTGCAAAATGACATGCAGTTTTAAAATTTATTTTTTAATTTTTTAAGAAAAAATTTGTCTGCCCTCGCCCACCTCCTCGAAACCCCTCTGATATGCATATTTAATAATGTATTACACTTTTCCCAACTCAAGGTAAGCCTATAGCAATGTATTTGATCATAGTTGGGGGAATAGATTCATTGTTAACTTAAATAATGTTACTCTGTAACTTCTTTCCTCCTTTGGAACCCATTGCAAAATTACTCATCCAGTATTTATTAAGTCTTTTCTATGTACCAAGCTGTGTTCTAGACAACAGAGACAAACAAGACTCATGTTGTTCATTATATTCAAGTATGTAAATAAATATAGTTTGAATCATTGATTTTCTTTTTAAATCATTTATGTTATTTTTCTATTTAACCTTCCAAAATTTTAAAATTTCCTTCATTAGACTCAAGCTACTCATTACAAAATATAACAAGTTCGCCAATAGTATGTTTAAAGAAAAAATGAAATTTAATTTTTTTATTGTAGACAAAGTAAACCTTCCAAGGCTATGCTTGGATTTCCTCAGTAATTTAGACTGATTTTATTAACTAAAAATTTATTCCTAAAAAACTGGGTAATGATACTATTAGTACATCTAAGGGATAATAATTGTCATTTCTATAGAAATTTACAATTCACCAATCACTTGCAAATGATTCTGAAGGGTGATTACCATTGCATTCTGTGTTTAGCTATCTAAGACTCTAAGTCTGTATCAGTATATGTTGTCTATATCTATATCCATACTATCTAATTTATAAATACAAACATGTAATACATTTTCATATACTTTATCGTTTATGTTTAAATGCTACATTGTGTGGCATATGCTACTGATTTTTGCTTTTCACAATAAAGAAGAGATGCATAATGAGAAAGTGAGAAGCCAGGGAAATTTAGGAAATACTTTTGGGGCTGTCAGATGCAGCAGCAAGAGGATGATAAGTACTATTTATAGACAGTTGCAAAGGAAATAAGCCCAGAATTGGACAGGGGCAAGGGTTGGGTGAACTTTACAGAAGCGATTCCTAAGCTGGTTGTTGAGGATGTGCCAGAATCAATCAGAAACAGAAAAGGAGAAAGGATATTCAAGGCAGAAAGAAAAACTTGGATTTCGATAAGGAGAGCAAGGAATAATTTAGGGGTGGAAAGTGATTGGGGAATGCGTGAGTGTCTGTTTGGAAACGGGAAGTGGCTGTTGAAGAGGCTGGAGAGAGAAGAGGAGGAGATATAATGGAGGCCTTTGTGTATCTTGCTGAGAAGTTTGATTTTGTAGCTTTAACTTTAACTTGAAAAAGTAAAAACTGTCATAAACGAAGAGGAATGAGAAGCAAGACTTGTCGAAAAGACATATATGAATATGAAAGTTAGAGAGAATACTAACTTAAAACCGGATATGGCTACTAAAATACCTCCTTTCATAGTCTTTCTAAATAGTGTCTGTTGAGCCAAAGATAAAGCAAAACAAACAAACAAAAAACCTTCACTATACCTCAGGTTAAATTAACTGAAACTAATTGAAAAACCTAGAATCTCAGTAGTTACAAAAGGTAACAGAACAGGATTGAGAAATGTAATTTGCAGCCTGCTTCTAAATACTTCTATAGAGAGCTTCAGTACTAAGGAACATTAAGTGATTCTTTAAAAATAATGAGCTATCATGCAAGACTAGCATATAGTATATTACTAAGGAAAAATACATGAGAGTTAAAACTTACTAAGTAATATGTATAGAATGATCGCATTTTTGTGAACACATTGATGAAGAGGAACAGCTGTGTATTTATTTATTTATTTATGTATACTTTTGAATAGATCCACAGAAGCACAAAAAAAAAGATGCAAAAGGATACTGAACAAACTGATTAACATTGGTAATCTGTGGACAGAGAAGGTATCAACATTTATTTCTAAACTTTGTATTACTTCAGTTGTTAAAACAAACATGCATTATTTTTAATATCTAAAATATGTAAATTGGAAAAGCATAGGACAAATATGACTGTGGACAATTCAGGAAATAGTGAGAATATTACCGATTAAAATATAAGAAATGTGATCAAAGCAATGTTCATTGAAAGAAGATTCATAGGTTTGAATATGTTCCTTATCAAAAAATTATTTAGATAACAATTTTAGAAAAAAATAAGAAAACCATCAAAAAATCAGATAATTTGAAGCATAAAATCATAAATTATAATATGGATAGTCAATTATAATATAATAAATAGAATACTAGTTTTTAAAAGTAGTTCATACATGAAATGTTGGCAAATTAGGTACAGAACACTTGTTTTCTTTTAAGTGTTTCATGCACGAAATTTTGGCAAGTTAAATAATGATAGAAAACATTGACAAGGCTGGGCATGGTGGCTCATGTCTGTAATCCCAGCACTTTGGGAGGCTGAGGTGGGCGGATAACGAAGTCTGGAGTTTGAGACCATCCTGGCCAACCTGGTGAAACCCTGTCTCTACTAAAAATATAAAAGTTATCTGAGCATGGCGGTGGGTGCCCATAAGCCCAGCTACTCGGGAGGCTGAGACAGGAGAATCACTTGAACCCAGGAGGTGAAGCTTCCTGTGAGCCCAGACCATGTCACTACACTCAAGTCTGGTGACAGAGCTAGACTCTCTCTCAGAAAAAAAAAAAAAAAAAAAAAACAGAAAGAAAGAAAACATTGATAAATATAACTTGAAGCATAGAAAAGAACTTGAGAGTTGTTTAAAAATATAGAGGAATAATACATTCATTCCATCTATCTGAAAAAAATGAAATTTATGGAAAAAAATTATCTAAAATGATATAAGTATACAAAATCTGAACCAATTAACTAACATGGAGGAAAGGAAAAAAATGTATCAAGATTCTCAAAAAAGTTCTGAGTAAAGATGTTGTGTTGTTTTTCTGATATAATTTCCGTGCTAAACAAATGTTTAATCATATATAAAATAATGGAAAGCCAAGCAATTTGTTTTTGAATGGAGCACAATAAGGCAATCACAATTATCAGTAATTGGCAAAGGTAACAGACACACAGGAGCCCATGTGTGCACACATATACACACATCTCCATGCAACCATGTTTCCATAATAGTCCAATCTCAAGTATATTTAAATGAGAATACCTGAGTTCATGAAAACAAACTCAATCATTCATTAAGTGACTCATCTGCTGAGAAAAAAGATTAGGGCTACTTCAGGAATGAAAAAACAGCTTACTATTAAAATTTTTTAAATATAATATGAATATAACGACATCTCTACAGCATGAAAAGTAGTAAATTGAACTAATAGTAATTAACATTTTTAAGCGGAGCCAAGCAATAAGCAAAAATGGCCAAGTGTGATCCTGGGAACTCATTTCAGTTTGCCAAGCAATTAGCTGGCTGAGACCTAGAGCACCCCCTCCTTCCAGGGAGAGGAGGTGTACTTTTACTTAACTTCTCCAAGGATGGATGACTTCCTACTATTGAGAGCAGGGCTACACACATATAATGAACTTCAGTGTTTCCAAAGGCAGGGCAGCTAGCTTTCCCAGACAACCTTGATATCCCGGTACCACAACATTTTGTTCCCACAGTGATGACAGTGGGTTCTCACAGTTGACCCCTAACAAGGAAAAGTAGGAAACAGGAAGTGTCCCTCCACTTGACTGACCATGGCATGGCTCCTTGCGGAAAGGTGGAAAAAATCAGAATATTCACACCTTCTCTTGCTACTCTTCTCTTGTAAATTTCTCCAATGAAACCTTTTCCTTATTGTTAGCTCCTGTCTTTTGAGAAGCAGATGCCAAGATGGGATTAAACATGCAAGACATTTATTGGATAAAATGGGGAGGAATCCTGCGGGAGCTGGAATAGTCATCATACTGTGGTGTAAGTCTAACCATTGCGCAGGGAGAAAAGAGGATAAATTTGGGTAGGAAATGTATTAGACTATGGCACAGTTATAAGAATATTTCAACAATCCTTGAGTCAAAATGGGCTGTCAGAGGAGCCCTGTGTTTTCCAGAATAGGTTTATCTTAGCGTCTCTGCCACATTGTCATTGGCTGGGAACAGCTCATGAAAGGCATGGCATTTGTGCCAATATTATAATGGAGGGCAGTAGCTGGGGACCTCTGTCAGTTATGATCCCTGCATAAATCAGGAATAATAATAATAAACCAACTTCCACAAATAAGCCTCAGAATCTCATGACAGTATGTCCAGTTTTTAAATGATATGCTAGTAAGTAGAAAAACAGAATGAATGTATCTTAATAGATTATATTATCACACTTTTATAATAGAATATTAAATTTGACTATGTCTTTAAAAGAAAAACGTAAAACAAGTCTGCATATATGCACTGAAGTAGTATTTAGTTATTTAATAAATCAGTCATTTTAAAGAATTTGTGCTGAAACGGTAAGATTTTCGAAATAAGTGAAATTTACCAGTATATAGCTCTGTTTCTGGTGTGGTCTTGATTACACACACACGCACACACACACACACACAGAAAAAGCAGATGCAAGGAAACAAACATAAACACTCATGCGTTACTTTTTAAAGGTAGAATGAGGAATAATTTGTCGTTTGTCCTTTATGCTTTTTAGCTTTTTTCAAAATTTTTATTATGCATAAAATGCAGTCAGAAAATAATTTTGTAAAATAATTTTAAAAATATACAAACTATCATAGTAGAAACGTGGTCATCATTGATGCTGTTTGTCAAATATTTCTGGCCCCCTGCTTCCAAGCACATGGTAGGAATGCTCTTCCTGTGGCCTCATAGTTAAGTAGGGCATATGATTAGATTGAAACAATGACTTGAGAGAAGTATGATCTATCACTTCAAGGCTGAAGCATTTAATTGCTGATATAAGATACTCCAAAGTTCTTTTTCCCCTCTGCATTGATGACCAGAAATGTTGAAAGTGGTGGATATTTTATCAGCTTAAATATCTGAGAAGCAACCAGGAGCAAAGCCCCTCTGCAAACTTGAGACTGATATTTAGCATAAGTAAAAATAAACCTTTGTGTTTAAAGCACTGAGATATGCAAGTTGCAGTCTTTGTAACATAGTCTTTTGACTGCCACAAAATTGGTTACTAGAAAATGGGGACTGCCATAAGAAAATCCTCAAATATGAGGCATTAGCTTCAGGACTCTGTGTCAGATGGGAAGAAAACACAGCAAAGTATGTGCGCGCGCACACACACACACACACATCTCAAATATAACTGTAGACAATACTTGTGTGGAATTCTTGACAAAAATGCATAACCTCAATCTGATCATAAGAAAGCATCAGGAAAACTCAAATTAGGATGTATTTTACGCAAATTATATTTTCCCAAGGAAACAGAGATAATACTTATCTCAAGAAGTATTAGCAAAGAAAAGCCATTGTCAAGACACAGGATGTTTCATTACATCCTTCTTTTCCAAGAAAAGACGGCAGCGAATGGTGCGGCATGGTTCATGGGTGCTGGGGGAAAGGTGATCTTCTAATTCATTCATACAAATGACACATACAAAATAAAGATGAATATATTTATTGGTCAGTAATTGGACATCCAGTATCCTTATTTAATATATATTAAATAAGGCTTAAAAGAATTTTTAAAGCAATTTAAGCAGCAAAGAGAATTTTAAACAATGTGAGCGTGTCAAATAGGATTTTTCTACCAATTACACCAAATGGTTATGTGTCAGCATAAACAATTTTTACAGCAACTTGTTCTTAAAAGTTAATTAAAATGTATTTTCAAATATGAGAGATTTTTATACCAGTAGCTGGCACTTATAGGAAATGGCTGTTCCAGGAGGACTTCCTGGAAGGTCACCCTTTGGGAGTTCCCAACCTTAACACTTCAAGAACACTTAATGCACAGAGAAAATGATGTCATGTGATCAGACTTAATTTAGTTCTTACCAGCTACGTTGTACTCAAATTTTTCAAAATTGTTAACATATGGATTCAGAAAATGTAGATAATCTCACATTGTTTATTCTGAGTAGATGAATTATCTGATTAGAAATTAATTTACACACTACTCATCTTTTCCCTCTCTCAGACTGTGTGTGTGGCCAAGTGTCAGCATCAACAGAGCAAAACTATAGTTTGTCTTATTTTACTTCTAAAGAAGAAACATATTTTTAAAATTTTCAGGTCAACTGAAGAATTTGATCTTCAGAAAAAATTGTTAAAGATGAAAAAATATAAAACGGTCATCATTTGCAGAATGTCAGAATTGAGTAGATGCATCTAATGAGGCTATTAATTTCTTTAAACAAAATTAGGAAATTTTAGAGGTCAACTATTAGGGAACAAAGGAAAAGAGATAAGTTGTGTATGCACTCACGTAAGAATAAGGGGTAACAAAAGTGGCATAAGGAAACCATGAGGAAAGAAATGAGAAAGAAAGAATGTGTGGAAGGAAGAAAGGAGAGAGGAAAGAATGGAAGAGATGGTTTTCAGTAGAAATTGTGGAAAGCAGAAGACAAAAAGCAAATCTATTAATCTATTGACAATTCTAAATTAGTCAAACTGCATTGTAAAATCCAGCATACTTAAGTGGCATCTAGCTTGACTGGGTGTGAGGCCTTTGGGATGGTATACATGGCACTCAGTCTTGGCCTTCGTCCTCGGATGTATGTGAGGTGCTGGAAGACTCATCCGATTCTTCTCCTGGGAATCTGGCTCCCCAGCCCTGGTGATGATCTCTCTGTGACAGCTGGCCGCTGAGGAACCAAAGCATGTACTGGTCAAACAAGGTGGCATGGTACAAATTTTCTTGATCTCGTTCCCACTTGTTCTTCTTCATCACGTCTTTTAAATCAGTAAGTTCAGTGGCAGCTTCAGCTGTGGGTGTCCAGATCTTGACATCATGATCTAGGCCGCTGGTTGCCAACATAGGTAGGTAAGGGTGGGGTTCAAGACAGTTTATTGTACCTTCTGGGTCATCCTTCAACAACTGGATGATCTGGCAAGATGATTTTTCCCAGAAAAAGATGTGCCCACAATCACTACCGCTCACGACAAACTCACTCCTGGGGCCATAGAAATTAACACCTTTGACTGTGGTATTATTTCTGTGTCCCTTAAATCTCTTTGCATACTGAGCACCATCACCGTGAGAGGAGTTGAAGAGGTAGATATCTTCATCACTGTAGCTGGCCAAGAGCTCCGTGCCATCGTGGCTGTACACAGTGCAGGTGATGCTTGTTGGGAATTCACAATTAACCAGGTGATGAGGAGTGAATTTCTTGAGTACACCGTGGTTTTCTTTCTTGTCAATTCTCCTCTGGTCATAAATCCTGACAAACTGATCTTGTCCAGCCGCTGCAAATTGGTAGGTATTAGCGGGATTCACAGAAATTGTATATAGTCCCACTCTCTTCCCCTTTTCTCTTGTTATCACAATTTTTGAAGCTGGCTGGTGTTGTCTGAGGTCAATGGTGAAGACAACCGCATCTTCACCTGAAGTGAGGAACTTATAAGGAGAGTCTGGCTGCAGAGCCAACTTGTGGGCAGCTCCCTTGTGCTGGGCCACACACTTAGTACTCTCGAAACATGATGCATTCATTAGTTCTGCTACCCGTACCTGCCCATCGCGGGCACACATGGCCAGGGTGGAGTCAGCACTGTTAGGAAGGAACTTGGCCTGTAAGACATTACTAATGTGACCACTGTCAAAGTCCAATACTGGCTTCTGCCGCACCCAGTCCCACACTCTCACCCTTAGGTCATCACCACTACTGGCCAGCCGGGTGCCATGCTGGTTAAAGTGTACAGTATTCACACAACCCGTATGTCCTTCAAGACGATACTGCAGGCAGAAACGCTGCACAAAGGCTCTTGCCCCACAGGCCTCATAGACAAAGCGGGTACTTGAACCCAGCTGCCGTTGGCGAAGAGCAGTAACGGCCTGCCAGCGAGGTGGCGGCAGGGCAGATGTCTCTGAGGAAGTCCACTCCTCCAGCGCCCTATCCTCTAACAAACACTGCTCATGGTCGGTACCACCGCATCGTGGACACATCTGAGCCTGTTCTTCATCCTCTTCCTCCTCTACTACCTCGTCCTCTCTTAGTAAATTGTAATAGAATAGTCTTACATCAGGCGTGAGGAAACGCTCAGAGTCCTCCATGTTCTCAAGTTCGACGTCTTCACTTGAACTTTCTTGGTCAGCGCTTCGATTTTCTGTGCTGGAACCCTTTGGGAAACCACCATCACTGGTATCACTGCCATCTCCAGTCATTCTCATACTCATATCTAAGGTCGCTGTATCAATGTCTGAGGAGGCCTCCATGGCTGCTGCCGCTCCAGACTGCTCCCCTGGGCTGCTGAACAGGGTTTCAATCCCTGAGTCTTGTAAGCCATCTGCGCTGCCCTCTTGGTGCGACATCTCGTAAGATGTATGCCGTGGCCAATCTGGAGCTGGAAAATCCAGCTCCTAAAATCGCAGGCAAGATGGTTGGTCTGCCGGACGGACTGATGGTTGTGAAGGAAGTAAGCGCATGGCTAAAAGGTGCAATCTGATTGGCTAAAGGGAACAAGAAAGGATTCTGCCAAAGCACTTGTCAGTACGGGAGCCTGTGAGGTTCAAAAGGCTTCTTACCCGCTCACCTCCTCGCGGCATGCAGACTGCTCTAGTTTTTCCAGGCCCAGAGCCCCACCCCCATGGACATCTTACACCATGAGTAGCTGCGGGTTTTTGAAGATTGAAACTTGCTGCACCTTGGAAAATGTTCTTATCAGAGAACCATGAGCAAAAGTGATCCTCCTTTGGGAAAATAGGTTTTAGAAGCCACTCAGTGTTTTGCCTGAAGATAATGTACTGTATGAAATGAAGATGTAGGCAAGAACAATGAAAGTTCAGCTTAGTGTCCCACGACTGGTGACTTTTTGACACACAAGAATGATCTCCAATTGAAAAGCTTGAGGGAAAACTTGAGCGCTCTGACTGTTAGAATCGATATACAGTTACCAGGTAAACTATGATATGCATAGTTAATTGCATTTCAGATAAAGGATGAATATTTTCTATAGTATGAGTAGATCTCAAATATTACGTTAGATATATTGCCACTAAAATTTTATTCATTATTTATCTGAAATTAAATTCAATATGGTGTCCTCTATTTTTATTTATTAAATCTGGCAGACTCCTTTAGTGAGAAGAGTTTAGACCTTTGGTGTAGTGAAGGCTGAAATCAACTGATCAATTGAAAACGGACATTGAAATGAGTAATTGCTTCACCTATTTGAGATGGAAGTAGTACTTCCTTTTTTTCTTCTTATTCCACCAGAGATTCTATATATTTATTCAGAGTTACTTTGAGATACTTAGGGAACACCAACACGATTTTATGAAGAACATAAAGTATGTGATGTCACACCTATGAAAATCTTTTACATATTTCCCAAAATATGTTAGGGGCTTCTGTCGGGCCTCTAGGGAACAGAAAACAACTCTACAGAGACAGTTAAATGGCATTACTCTGCTAATTTAATAGTTTCTCTCAATGAATTATCTAAGGTTGATTTCAGTATATTTTCAAAGGGTTACAGTAAACTGCTGACTAAGAATGCCAGAATGGGGTAAACAAAAGGTTCCCTCAGAGTAGTTGCAAGGTAAATGCAAAATTGATTAAAAATAGAAGTATTCAGTCTTCTAAAGAAAGTGGATGGTTCCAAGGCCAATAGTAACAGAAAGATATGTAGAAGAGTATTCATAGCAATGTGTAAAGTCTAGCACAGCAAACTGAAAGCCACTGAAAAGGCCATCAAAAATACCATGGATAAATAATGAAATAATATGAGAAGCAAGAATGAATAGACTAAAATTGAATAGGTGAGTATGGCTGAATCTTTAACACAAT
This sequence comes from Callithrix jacchus, assembly GCF_049354715.1. NCBI lineage: Eukaryota > Metazoa > Chordata > Mammalia > Primates > Cebidae > Callithrix > Callithrix jacchus. The sequence goes on from NC_133524.1 coordinate 28,864,299, forward strand.
GATGAGTGAAAACACAATTAACGAGGATAGTCAAGTATTTTAATTTTTTGCAAGTCTATACTGTTTTCATATGAAATACCATCACTTAAAAAGTCAAGGAAGTAATGGATTCACAATTCAGGATAATGACTGACTTTCAAAAAGAAAAGAAGATTGAAATCTGAGAAAGGTGCAACTTCAAAAATTGGGGGCATTATTTATATCTTAACCTGAGTTTAGGTGTCCAGTTATTATTTTTATTATTTATTGCGAGGCATATACATTTTATGTGTATGCTAAATTGCTAATTCTTTAACAGAATTCACGTGCATAAACAAGGGTTCTTGCTCAGCCATGGAACCCCAAAACAGGAAACCTAGAACATCAAACCCTAACATGCCCATAAAAGCATTATCCGGGAGAGGAAGTATCTTAGTCCATTTTGCTTTGTTCTAAAGGAATATCTGAGGCTGGGTAAGTTAGAAGGAAAAGTGGTTTACTTGGTTAAAAGATCGGCAGGCTGGACAAGAGGCATGGCACCAGGTTCTGCTTCTAGTGAGGAACTCAGGAAGACTTTAATCATGGCAGAAGGAGAAGCGGAGCCAGCGGGCCATGTGGTGAAAGAAGGAGCAGGAAAAGAGGAGGTTCAAAGCTCTTCTGAACAATCACATCTTATGAGAAGTAATACAGTGAGAAGTTCCCCATTACCTGGAGACAAGGCACAAAGTCATTGATGAAGGATCTACCCCCATAATCCAAACACCTGCTACATGGCCCCACTTTCAACATTGGGCATCCATGTTTATGGCCTTTAATTTTGCTGTTATTCAACTTAGTTCATTAAAATATTTTATTTTAAACATCATATAAAGCGACTACCAACTAACGTGGGATATAGGTTCACCCTTCAGCATGATATTCCTTTAAGCGGGATTTCTTATAGGAATGTTATTTTTTGTACAGTAGTTACGATAATGTCAGATATAATGATATACACAATTTAAAGGAGATAGGCCAGTTAAGAATTTGTATAATATAAAAATACCGAGATTAAAAGTTATCCAAGTGGACAGATACATGCAAACGGGAGAGCAGGTAACAGGAACCCTTTGAATGATCAGTCAAAGGCCCAGATGCAGGAATTTTGTTTTCTCCTCCATTATAGCAAACAACGTTCACTAACAGATACAGGTCTTCCAGGTACATCTAAACACACAGGAGTAAGTTGTGAACTGCTACCTGTACAGTTTAAAGTGGTGTAGTCGTGATCGTCCTGTGATATTCCCATCACAAGAGTAAATAGTGAACCCCATGCAAGTAGTAGGAAGTATTAGTCTTTTATCATAGGCTGGACTTGAAAATGTTTAACTCCTGACATTAATATTTGTAAAGAGGCAAGGCATGGTGGCTCATGTCTATAATCCTAGCACTTTGGGAGGCTGAGGTGGGCATGTCATTTGAGATCAGGAATTTGAGATCATCCTGGCCAACATGGTGAAACCCCATCTCTCCTAAAATACAGAAAAATTAGCCATGTGTATTGACACACACCTGTAATTCCAGCTACTTGGGAAGCTGAGGTGTGAGGATTGCTTGAGCCTGGGAGGTGGAGGTTGCAGTGAGCTGAGATCATACCACTGCACTTCAGCCTGGTTGACAGAGTGAGACCCTGCCTCAAAAGACAAATAAAAATAATAATAATGAATAGTAAAAGCCAGGCACGGTGGCTCATGCCTGTAATTCCAGTACTTTGGGAGGCTGAGGCAAGTGGATCACTTGAGGTCAGGAGTTCAAGACCAACCTGGCCAACACGACGAAATCCCATCTCTGCTAAAAATACAAAAATTAGCCAAGCATGGTGGCGTGAATGTGGTCTCAGCTACTCAGGAGGCTGAAGCACAAAAGACGCTTGAACTTGGGAGGTGGAGGTTGCAGTGAGCCAATGTCATGCCACTGCACTCTAGGCAGGGTGACAGAGTGAGACTGTCTCGAAGAACAAACAAACAATGTGTGAACAGCATATGTCCCCTTTTGCTAAGGTTTCTCCAAAACTGACATGGACTTAGAGTGGGAGAATTCTGATGGTGGTTTGATCTAACAGCGAACTACCGAACTACTGTTTAAAATGTGAGAACGTTTCAAAAAAATTAACCAGGTGTGAAGGCATGTGCCTGTATTCCCAGCCACTCGGGAGGCTGAGACAAGCCTGGCCCACTCCTTAGGCCTGGGAGATTGAGGCTGCAGTGAGTCATGTCTGTGTCACTGCACCCCTGTTTGGGTCACGGGGTAAGACTCTATCTCAAAAACTTTTTAAAAATGAAATAAAAAATAAAGTGTGAGAACCTTTAAATACTATTTATTTACACACTTTAAAAAATGGGGATCATTTATAGCTTTAAGCCAAAAGGTAAAAGGGAATGCATCTGAATTTTTATGCTTTTAGTTTTGCTGCTCTGTGGTTTCTATGGCTGTCCTAAAGACTGACACTGGTACATTGCTTTTCTTTCGCAATGCAGACACCTAGTTTGAGCACTTAGATCAGACAAAACACAAAATAGAAGAAATGCCACTCGTTTTCTCTTGGATCTTTTGAGAAACTAGACTAAAATCATGAATTATTAAGATTTCATATTGAATGGCGGTGTTTTTATGTATGTAACTATCCAGAGAACAAATCAAATAGCTGCCTAAGACTTGCAAGAGCATGTACTTTTGGTATACTTGTGTTGGGAATGAAGAACCTTGAGCAGCAGTTCACAGTCAGAGTTGTTCCTTCCCTTCCCTTCCCTTCCGTTCCCACCCGTCCCCTCTCCTCCCCAATCCCCCTCCTCTCCCATCCCCTCCCCTCCCCACCCCCTTTCTCTCCTCTCCCCTCTCCCACCCCCGACCCCTCCCCTCGCATCCCCTCCCCCTCCCCTCCACTCCCCTCCCTTCCCTTGAGCAGCAGTTCACAGTCAAGAGTTGTTCCTTCCCTCCACTTCCCGCCACTTCCCTTCCCTTCTCCTTTCCTTTCCTTTCATTTCTCCTTTCCTTTTCCTTTTTCCTTCCCTCTTCCTCCCTTCCTACTCTCCCCTCCCCTCCCACTCCCCTCCCCTCTGCTCCCCTCCCTTCGCTTCCCTTCGCTTCCTTTCACCTTTCCTTTCTTTTCTCCTTTCCTTTGCTTTGTCCTTTTACCTTCCCTCCTCTTCCTTTCCTACCCTCCCCTCTCCTCCCCTCCCCACCCTTCCCTTGCCCTCCCCTCCCCTCCCTTCCCTTCCCCTCCCCTCCCTTACCTTCCCCTCCCCTCTCCTCCCTTTCCCTCCCCTCCCCTCCCCTCCGCTTCTCTCCCCTCCCCACCCCTCCCCTTCCCATCCCTTCCCTTGCTTTCCCTTCAGTTCCTCTCTGCCTTTCTCTCTTTCTCGCTTTCTTTCATCTCACTCTGTGGCCCAGGCTGGAGTGCAGTGGTGTTATCTCGGCTCAGGCTGCTGTGCAGTGGAACAGTCTCGGATCACTGCTATCTCTGCCTCCCGGGTTCAAGATATTCTCCTGCCTCAGTCCCCCACGTAGCTGGGACGACAGGCATGTGCCACCACACCGGGCTAATGTTAGTATTTTTTCTTATTAACTTTATTTATTTTACTTTACGTGCATATTTTATCTGGCATTCCTCCCTATGTTATCACTCCCCACCCTCCCCTCCCTCCTGACCCTCTGGCCACAACTCTGGATTGTGTAAGCCACAAGCCTTCGCAGTGTCTACATGGTATCAAGTCAGTGCATGGAATGAAAGAGTGAAGGAGGTTTGGAAGCCTTCCCCTAGATCTCAGAGGATGTATGAGGAAACCTAGGTACCCAAGAGGAAGCCTGCCGCAGAGGGAGAACCCTCACAGGGAGACTACTAGGTAAGTGCAAAGAGCAAATGTGGGGTTGGGTCCCCCTCTAAGAGTTCTCCCCACAAGCACACTGCCTAGTGAAGCTGTGAAAAGGGGGCTGCTGCCCTCCAGACTCCAGAATGGTATACTGATGGGCAACTCGCATCCCGAGCCTGGAAATGTTACAGGCACTCAACTCCAATCAGTGATAGCAGTCACAGGGCTGCAACCTGGAAAGCCACAGGGATAGAGCTGCCCAAGGCCTTAGGGGCCCAATCCTTGCCCCAGCATGCCCTGGATGTGGGACATGGAGTCAAGGAGATTATTTTGGTGCTTTCAAATTTAATGCCAACCCTGCTGGGTTTCAGACTTGCATGGGGCCTATAGCCCTTTTCTTTTGTCCACGTTCTTGCTTTCGAAATGGTAGTGTTTATCCAACGCCTGTACTGCCATTGTATCTTGGGAGCGAACAACTTGTTTTGATTTTATAGGCTCATGGGTGAAAGATGAGGCTCAGATGAAACGTAAGATGTTGAACTTGATGCTGGAACGAGTTAAGACTTTTGGAGACTATTGGCAGGGTGTAACGGGATTTTTCAATGTGAGATAAACATGAGATTTGGGGGGCAAGAGGTGGAATTACATGGTTTGTAGGTTTGTCTCCTCTAACTCTAATTTTGAAATGCAATCCTCAGTGTTGGAGGTGGGCCTGGTGGGTGGTGTTCGGATCATGGGGAAAGATCACTCATGAATGGATTAGCACCATCCCCTTGGTGATGAGTGAGTTTTCATTCTGAGTTCACATGGGCTCTGGTTGTTCTGGTTGTTTAAAAGAATGTTCCCCACCTCCCTTGCCACCTTGTTCCCTTTTTCACCGTGCCATGTACCTTCTCTGCCTTCACCTTAAGACACTAGTAAAAGCTCCATGAGGCCTCACCAGGAGCCGAGCAGATGCCAGTACCATGCTCGCACAGCCCACAGAGCCATGAGCTAATAAAAGCTTTCTTTACAAATTACCCATCCTCACGTACTTCTTTATAGCGATGCAACAGACAAACACAACTGTCCTAGCTATATCTTCTGGACAACTTGCTGCAGCACTTGTTGCTTTACCTTGAACTTTTGTGTTATGGAGATGGCTTCTTTCCTTACACATGATGAACCAACCTCTGCTAGCTTAATAATTTTCTTCTGCAGCTTGCTCCCCTCTCTCAGCCTTCACAGACCTGGAGAAAGTTAAGGCCTGACTTTGGATTAGGTTTTGGCTTACGGGAATGTTGCGGTCCGTTTGATCTTCTATGCACACCACTCAAACTTTCTGCATATCAGCAACAAGGCTGTTTCAGTTTCTTATCATTTATGTGCTCACTGCAGTAGTACTTTCAATTTCCTTCAGGAACTTTTCCTTTTCATTGACAAGTTAGTCGATTATTTGTCACAAGATGCCTAGCTTTGGCCTATCTCAGCTTTTTACATGTTTTCCTCGCTAAGCTTAATCATTTCTAGCTTTTGATTTAAAGTGAGAAACATGTGACTCTTCACTTGAACAGTTGGAGGCCACTGTTGGGTTATTGATTGGCCTAATTTCCATATTCTTGTGTCTTAGGGGATAGGGAGGCCAGAAGAGAGGGAGGCAGACACAGGAATGGCTGGTGGGTGGGGCACCGAAAAATCACACAACATCGAATAAGTTCATCGTCTTATACTGGACACAGTTCACAGTGTGCCAAAACAATTACTACGGTAACATGAAAGACGACCGATCACCTCTTGCTTGTAATCACCAGTCACCTCTTGCCTGTAATCCTAGCCGCTCAGGAGGATCACTTGAGGCCAGGAGTTCCAGACCAGCCTGAGCAACACAGCAAGACACCACCTCTGACAAAATTTTACCAAAAATAGGCTAGCCGGGTGCATTGGCTCAGGCATGCGGTCCCTCATACCTGGAGGCTGGGGTGGGAAGATCCCGTGAACCCAGGAGGCTGCAGCGAGCTATGATTGCCCTACTGCACTCTGGCCTGGGTAACAGAACAAGGCTGTCTAAGAAAAAAGAAAAGATCATCAATCACAAATCACCATAACAGATAAAATTATAATGGAAATTTGAACTATGGCAAGAATTACCAAAATGTGGCATGGAGACATGAAGTGACCATATGCTGTTGGAAAAATGGTGCTGATAGACATGGTTATTGCAGAGTTGCCACAAACCTACAATTTGTTTAAAAAAAAAGAAGCAGTATTTGTAAAGCTCAATAATTGCAAAGCGTATTAAATGAAGTGCAATAAAACAAAATATACCTCTACCACATGAGCTTCATTGAGAGGGAGACAGCGAGAGAGAGACAGAGAGCGAGGGAGACAGGAAGACAAGGAGGATGACAAAGAGGAAGTTGCCCCCAGCCAGGACTAGGACGAGCTGGAGAGGCTGCGTCCTCCATCTCTAGGGTCACACTGAGGCCTGAGCGCTCCTGCAGGAAAGCAAGCCTTTCCAAGTAATGTCACTATGAGACCGGAGGATCTTCTTTTCTTCCAGGCAGGTTTGGATTTGGGGTGGATTTTGGTTTTGTTTCCCTCCTCTCTACTTTTTAATGGTGTTCTTATCTTTAATTCACTTTCAGCCCTCACCCCTGGTTGTCATCTTTCTTGATCAACATCTTTTCTCGATTCCGTCCCCTTCTTTCCCCAGATCTCTTCGCTACCCTCAAACCCAGGGATCGGCAGTGTGGACAGGAAGTCACAAGTCTGGGACTCAATCTGCTCTCCTTCCTGGAGCCTGGATCAGGCCAGGAGAAGGAGATGGTGTTTCCCCAGCCCCCCAGCACTGAGGAACAATGGGGTTCATACCACTTCACCCTTCCCTTTCTTTCCTGCTCCCAGGACTGGGCCACTTTTGGGTCAGTGGACCCTAGCTCAGCTCACACTGAGAATATAAGAATGTGTGCATGTGTGTGTGAAGTTCAACTTCTCCCTTTAGGGACCTATAATTCCTTCTGATGGCAAAGGTCCAAGTCTAAGTAACCAGGGGTTTACTCAGTCCCAAGCATATGGGGGAGGTTGCATCAATCAGGGTTCCATCGGAAAAACAAACACTCCGGTTGAACAAATATAAGATAATACACATATAGGGGGTAATACACATATAAGCGGGGACTTCTAATAGGGTCCATGCCTTATTAAAATGTGAAAGCCAGTTAATCAGTCTCAGCAAGGTTTCTGTCTTTGCATCAGATGCTAAAACCCAACGTCAGCAGGGAAGTCGGGAAGAGATGATGCAAAGTAGAGGAAGCAAGGGGAAAAGGAATCCATTAGAAATATCTGAGCTCACAAGGACTGTCTGGGACCCATGTCGATCTTTCACTGCCTCTAAACCTCCAATTTCAATATCATCGATGCCCTGCCAAAACAAAAAGTGGTATTCTTTTCTGATGGAGCTGGTGAAGAAGAAGGAAGATATGAGGGAGAACTGGAGCAGGTGTGGGCATAGATGCTGCCCCACACCACCAAGGTAAGCCAGGATAGAAGCAAAAATGTTCATGAGCCGCAGCAGCACCTCTCTAAGCATAAAGAATAAAATAAATGTGGCTACTACTTGACCTTTGCCTCCCAAATCTTTTACCAAATGCCTCTTGTATCACAAGCAATCTCGGACCCATTCAGGGAACTTGGAGGAAACTTTTAGTTTAGCTAAGTGAGCAGAATATAAATCCCCCACAGAGGCAGAACTTCCAAACCGCAGGTGGAAAAATAACTGCATAATTTATCTGCTTTCACTTTTGCTCACACTGACACCGGGTGTCACTTGGAATCCCAAACCATTTTTTAAATGTTTTGTTAATATTATTGCTGGTATGCATCCCATGAAGTTATACAGGGGGCCCAAACTTGGAATTCTAGTTTATAACTCTCTTCATATGCCTATAAATTCTCTTTTCGGACTCTTAGGATCCTTTCCTGACAGCAGAGCTTGGTAGGGGCTTCTTGAGGCTCCCAGACCCCAGGGCAGTTGTTCCTAGCTTTGGATCTCAGTGAGCACAAACTTCAGTCAAGTTGTGTTCCAACCGAAATTCTAATCTCGTTACGCAAATTATATTTTCCCAAGGAAACAGAGATAATACTTATCTCAAGAAGTATTACCAAAGAAAAGCCATTGTCAAGACACAGGATGTTTCATTACATCCTTCTTTTCCAAGAAAAGACGGCAGCGAATGGTGCGGCGTGGTTCATGGGTGCTGGGGGAAAGGTGATCTTCTAAATTCATTCATACAAATGACACATACAAAATAAAGATGAATATATTTATTGGTCAGTAATTGGACATCCAGTATCCTTATTTAATATATATTAAATAAGGCTTAAAAGAATTTTTAAAGCAATTTAAGCAGCAAAGAGAAGTTTAAGCAATGTGAGCATGTCAAATAGGATTTTTCTACCAACTACACCAAATGGTTATGTGACAGCATAAACAATTTTTACAGCAACTTGTTCTTAAAAGTTAATTAAAATGTATTTTCAAATATGAGAGATTTTTATACCAGTAGCTGGCACTTATAGGAAATGGCTGTTCCAGGAGGACTTCCTGGAAGGTCACCCTTTGGGAGTTCCCAACCTTAACACTTCAAGAACACTTAATGCACAGAGAAAATGATGTCATGTGATCAGACTTAATTTAGTTCTTACCAGCTACGTTGTACTCAAATTTTTCAAAATTGTTAACATATGGATTCAGAAAATGTAGATAATCTCACATTGTTTATTCTGAGGGGATGAATTATCTGATTAGAAATTAATTTACACACTACTCATCTTTTCCCTCTCTCAGACTGTGTGTGTGTGGCCAAGTGTCAGTATCAACAGAGCAAAACTATAGTTTGTCTTATTTTACTTCTAAAGAAGAAACATATTTTTGAAATTTTCAGGTCAACTGAAGAATTTGATCTTCAGAAAAAATTGTTAAAGTTGAAAAAATATAAAACGGTCATCATTTGCAGAATGTCAGAATTGAGTAGATGCATCTAATGAGGCTATTAATTTCTTTAAACAAAATTAGGAAATTTTAGAGGTCAACTATTAGGGTACAAAGGAAATGAGGGATAAGTAAGTTGTGTATGCACTCACGTAAGAATAAGGGGTAACAAAAGAGGCATAAGGAAACCATGAGGAAAGAAATGAGAAAGAAGGAATGTGTGAAAGGAAGAAAGGAGAGAGGAAAGAATGGAAGAGATGGTTTTCAGTAGAAATTGTGGAAAGCAGAAGACAAAAAGCAAATCTATTAATCTATTGACAATTCTAAATTAGTCAAACTGCATTGTAAAATCCAGCATACTTAAGTGGCATCTAGCTTGACTGGGTGTGAGGCCTTTGGGATGGTATACATGGCACTCAGTCTTGGCCTTCCTCCTCGGATGTATGTGAGGTGCTGGAAGACTCATCCGATTCTTCTCCTGGGAATCTGGCTCGCCAGCCCTGGTGATGATCTCTCTGTGACAGCTGGCCCCTGAGGAACCAAAGCATGTACTGGACAAACAAGGTGGCATGGTACAAATTTTCTTGATCTCGTTCCCACTTGTTCTTCTTCATCACGTCTTTTAAATCAGTAAGTTCAGTGGCAGCTTCAGCTGTGGGTGTCCAGATCTTGACATCATGATCTAGGCCGCTGGTTGCCAACATAGGTAGGTAAGGGTGGGGTTCAAGACAGTTTATTGTACCTTCTGGGTCATCCTTCAACAACTGGATGATCTGGCAAGATGATTTTTCCCAGAAAAAGATGTGCCCACAATCACTACCGCTCACAACAAACTCACTACTGGGGCCATAGAAATTAACACCTTTGACTGTGGTATTATTTCTGTGTCCCTTAAATCTCTTTGCATACTGAGCACCATCACCGTGAGAGGAGTTGAAGAGGTAGATATCTTCATCACTGTAGCTGGCCAAGAGCTCCGTGCCATCGTGGCTGTACACAGTGCAGGTGATGCTTGTTGGGAAATCACAATTAACCAGGTGATGAGGAGTGAATTTCTTGAGTACACCGTGGTTTTCTTTCTTGTCAATTCTCCTCTGGTCATAAATCCTGACAAACTGATCTTGTCCAGCCGCTGCAAATTGGTAGGTATTAGCGGGATTCACAGAAATTGTATATAGTCCCACTCTCTTCCCCTTTTCTCTTGTTATCACAATTTTTGAAGCTGGCTGGTGTTGTCTGAGGTCAATGGTGAAGACAACCGCATCTTCACCTGAAGTGAGGAACTTATAAGGAGAGTCTGGCTGCAGAGCCAACTTGTGGGCAGCTCCCTTGTGCTGGGCCACACACTTAGTACTCTCGAAACATGATGCATTCATTAGTTCTGCTACCCGTACCTGCCCATCGCGGGCACACATGGCCAGGGTGGAGTCAGCACTGTTAGGAAGGAACTTGGCCTGTAAGACATTACTAATGTGACCACTGTCAAAGTCCAATACTGGCTTCTGCCGCACCCAGTCCCACACTCTCACCCTTAGGTCATCACCACTACTGGCCAGCCGGGTGCCATGCTGGTTAAAGTGTACAGTATTCACACAACCCGTATGTCCTTCAAGACGATACTGCAGGCAGAAACGCTGCACAAAGGCTCTTGCCCCACAGGCCTCATAGACAAAGCGGGTACTTGAACCCAGCTGCCGTTGGCGAAGAGCAGTAACGGCCTGCCAGCGAGGTGGCGGCAGGGCAGATGTCTCTGAGGAAGTCCACTCCTCCAGCGCCCTATCCTCTAACAGACACTGCTCATGGTCGGTACCACCGCATCGTGGACACATCTGAGCCTGTTCTTCATCCTCTTCCTCCTCTACTACCTCGTCCTCTCTTAGTAAATTGTAATAGAATAGTCTTACATCAGGCGTGAGGAAACGCTCAGAGTCCTCCATGTTCTCAAGTTCGACGTCTTCACTTGAACTTTCTTGGTCAGCGCTTCGATTTTCTGTGCTGGAACCCTTTGGGAAACCACCATCACTGGTATCACTGCCATCTCCAGTCATTCTCATACTCATATCTAAGGTCGCTGTATCAATGTCTGAGGAGGCCTCCATGGCTGCTGCCGCTCCAGACTGCTCCCCTGGGCTGCTGAACAGGGTTTCAATCCCTGAGTCTTGTAAGCCATCTGCGCTGCCCTCTTGGTGCGACATCTCGTAAGATGTATGCCGTGGCCAATCTGGAGCTGGAAAATCCAGCTCCTAAAATCGCAGGCAAGATGGTTGGCCTGCCGGACGGACTGATGGTTGCGAAGGAAGTAAGCGCATGGCTAAAAGGTGCAATCTGATTGGCTAAAGGGAACAAGAAAGGATTCTGCCAAAGCACTTGTCAGTACGGGAGCCTGTGAGGTTCAAAAGGCTTCTTACCCGCTCACCTCCTCGCGGCATGCAGACTGCTCTAGTTTTTCCAGGCCCAGAGCCCCACCCCCATGGACATCTTACACCATGAGTAGCTGCGGGTTTTTGAAGATTGAAACTTGCTGCACCTTGGAAAATGTTCTTATCAGAGAACCATGAGCAAAAGTGATCCTCCTTTGGGAAAATAGGTTTTAGAAGCCACTCAGTGTTTTGCCTGAAGATAATGTACTGTATGAAATGAAGATGTAGGCAAGAACAATGAAAGTTCAGCTTAGTGTCCCACGACTGGTGACTTTTTGACACACAAGAATGATCTCCAATTGAAAAGCTTGAGGGAAAACTTGAGCGCTCTGACTGTTAGAATCGATATACAGTTACCAGGTAAACTATGATATGCATAGTTAATTGCATTTCAGATAAAGGATGAATATTTTCTATAGTATGAGTAGATCTCAAATATTACGTTAGATATATTGCCACTAAAATTTTATTCATTATTTATCTGAAATTAAATTCAATATGGTGTCCTCTATTTTTATTTATTAAATCTGGCAGACTCCTTTAGTGAGAAGAGTTTAGACCTTTGGTGTAGTGAAGGCTGAAATCAACTGATCAATTGAAAACGGACATCGAAATGAGTAATTGCTTCACCTATTTGAGATGGAAGTAGTACTTCCTTTTTTTCTTCTTATTCCACCAGAGATTCTATATATTTATTAAGAGTTACTTTAAGATACTTAGGGAACACCAACACGATTTTATGAAGAACATAAAGTATGTGATGTCACACCTATGAAAATCTTTTACATATTTCCCAAAATATGTTAGGGGCTTCTGTCGGGCCTCTAGGGAACAGAAAACAACTCTACAGAGACAGTTAAATGGCATTACTCTGCTAATTTAATAGTTTCTCTCAATGAATTATCTAAGGTTGATTTCAGTATATTTTCAAAGGGCTACAGTAAACTGCTGACTAAGAATGCCAGAATGGGGTAAACAAAAGGTTCCCTCAGAGTAGTTGCAAGGTAAATGCAAAATTGATTAAAAATAGAAGTATTCAGTCTTCTAAAGAAAGTGGATGGTTCCCAGGCCAATAGTAACAGAAAGATATGTAGAAGAGTATTCATAGCAACGTGTAAAGTCTAGCACAGCAAACTGAAAGCCACTGAAAAGGCCATCAAAAATACCATGGATAAATAATGAAATAATATGAGAAGCAAGAATGAATAGACTAAAATTGAATAGGTGAGTATGGCTGAATCTTTAACACAATGATGAGTGAAAACACAATTAACGAGGATAGTCAAGTATTTTAATTTTTTGCAAGTCTATATTGTTTTCATATGAAATACCATCACTTAAAAAGTCAAGGAAGTAATGGATTCACAATTCAGGATAATGACTGACTTTCAAAAAGAAAAGAAGATTGAAATCTGAGAAAGGTGCAACTTCAAAAATTGGGGGCATTATTTATATCTTACCCTGAGTTTAGGTGTCCAGTTATTATTTTTATTATTTATTGTGAGGCATATCCATTTTATGTGTATGCTAAATTGCTAATTCTTTAACAGAATTCACGTGCATAAACAAGGGTTCTTGCTCAGCCATGGAACCCCAAAACAGGAAACCTAGAACATCAAACCCTAACATGCCCATAAAAGCATTATCCGGGAGAGGAAGTATCTTAGTCCATTTTGCTTTGTTCTAAAGGAATATCTGAGGCTGGGTAAGTTAGAAGGAGAAGTGGTTTACTTGGTTAAAAGATCGGCAGGCTGGACAAGAGGCATGGCACCAGGTTCTGCTTCTAGTGAGGAACTCAGGAAGACTTTAATCATGGCAGAAGGAGAAGCGGAGCCAGCGGGCCATGTGGTGAAAGAAGGAGCAGGAAAAGAGGAGGTTCAAAGCTCTTCTGAACAATCACATCTTATGAGAAGTAATACGGTGAGAAGTTCCCCATTACCTGGAGACAAGGCACAAAGTCATTGATGAAGGATCTACCCCCATAATCCAAACACCTGCTACATGGCCCCACTTTCAACATTGGGCATCCATGTTTATGGCCTTTAATTTTGCTGTTATTCAACTTAGTTCATTAAAATATTTTATTTTAAACATCATATAAAGCGACTACCAACTAACGTGGGATATAGGTTCACCCTTCAGCATGATATTCCTTTAAGCGGGATTTCTTATAGGAATGTTATTTTTTGTACAGTAGTTACGATAATGTCAGATATAATGATATACACAATTTAAAGGAGATAGGCCAGTTAAGAATTTGTATAATATAAAAATACCCAGATTAAAAGTTATCCAAGTGGACAGATATATGCAAACGGGAGAGCAGGTAACAGGAACCCTTTGAATGATCAGTCAAAGGCCCAGATGCAGGAATTTTGTTTTCTCCTCCATTATAGCAAACAACGTTCACTAACAGATACAGGTCTTCCAGGTACATCTAAACGCACAGGAGTAAGTTGTGAACTGCTACCTGTACAGTTTAAAGTGGTGTAGTCGTGATCGTCCTGTGATATTCCCATCACAAGAGTAAATAGTGAACCCCATGCAAGTAGTAGGAAGTATTAGTCTTTTATCATAGGCTGGACTTGAAAATGTTTAACTCCTGACATTAATATTTGTAAAGAGGCAAGGCATGGTGGCTCATGTCTATAATCCTAGCACTTTGGGAGGCTGAGGTGGGCATGTCATTTGAGATCAGGAATTTGAGATCATCCTGGCCAACATGGTGAAACCCCATCTCTCCTAAAATACAGAAAAATTAGCCATGTGTATTGACACACACCTGTAATTCCAGCTACTTGGGAAGCTGAGGTGTGAGGATTGCTTGAGCCTGGGAGGTGGAGGTTGCAGTGAGCTGAGATCATACCACTGCACTTCAGCCTGGTTGACAGAGTGAGACCCTGCCTCAAAAGACAAATAAAAATAATAATAATGAATAGTAAAAGCCAGGCACGGTGGCTCATGCCTGTAATTCCAGTACTTTGGGAGGCTGAGGCAAGTGGATCACTTGAGGTCAGGAGTTCAAGACCAACCTGGCCAACACGACGAAATCCCATCTCTGCTAAAAATACAAAAATTAGCCAAGCATGGTGGCGTGAATGTGGTCTCAGCTACTCGGGAGGCTGAAGCACAAAAGTCGCTTGAACTTGGGAGGTGGAGGTTGCAGTGAGCCAATGTCATGCCACTGCACTCTAGGCAGGGTGACAGAGTGAGACTGTCTCGAAGAACAAACAAACAATGTGTGAACAGCATATGTCCCCTTTTGCTAAGTTTTCTCCAAAACTGACATGGACTTAGAGTGGGAGAATTCTGATGGTGGTTTGATCTAACAGCGAACTACCGAACTACTGTTTAAAATGTGAGAACGTTTCAAAAAAATTAACCAGGTGTGAAGGCATGTGCCTGTAGTCCCAGCCACTCGGGAGGCTGAGACAAGCCTGGCCCACTCCTTAGGCCTGGGAGATTGAGGCTGCAGTGAGTCATGTCTGTGTCACTGCACCCGTGCTTGGGTCACGGGGTAAGACTCTATCTCAAAAACTTTTTAAAAATGAAATAAAAAATAAAGTGTGAGAACCTTTAAATACTATTTAGTTACACACTTTAAAAAATGGGGATCATTTATAGCTTTAAGCCAAAAGGTAAAAGGGAATGCATCTGAATTTTTATGCTTTTAGTTTTGCTGCTCTGTGGTTTCTATGGCTGTCCTAAAGACTGACACTGGTACATTGCTTTGCTTTCGCAATGCAGACACCTAGTTTGAGCACTTAGATCAGACAAAACACAAAATAGAAGAAATGCCACTCGTTTTCTCTGGGATCTTTTGAGAAACTAGACTAAAATCATGAATTATTAAGATTTCATATTGAATGGCGGTGTTTTTATGTATGTAACTATCCAGAGAACAAATCAAATAGCTGCCTAAGACTTGCAAGAGCATGTACTTTTGGTATACTTGTGTTGGGAATGAAGAACCTTGAGCAGCAGTTCACAGTCAGAGTTGTTCCTTCCCTTCCCTTCCCTTCCGTTCCCACCCGTCCCCTCTCCTCCCCAAACCCCCTCCTCTCCCATCCCCTCCCCTCCCCACCCCCTTTCTCTCCTCTCCCCTCTCCCACCCCCGACCCCTCCCCTCGCATCCCCTCCCCCTCCCCTCCACTCCCCTCCCTTCCCTTGAGCAGCAGTTCACAGTCAAGAGTTGTTCCTTCCCTCCACTTCCCGCCACTTCCCTTCCCTTCTCCTTTCCTTTCCTTTCATTTCTCCTTTCCTTTTCCTTTTTCCTTCCCTCTTCCTCCCTTCCTACTCTCCCCTCCCCTCCCACTCCCCTCCCCTCTGCTCCCCTCCCTTCGCTTCCCTTCGCTTCCTTTCACCTTTCCTTTCTTTTCTCCTTTCCTTTGCTTTGTCCTTTTACCTTCCCTCCTCTTCCTTTCCTACCCCCCCCTCTCCTCCCCTCCCCACCCTTCCCTTCCCCTCCCCTCCCCTCCCTTCCCTTCCCCTCCCCTCCCTTACCTTCCCCTCCCCTCTCCTCCCTTTCCCTCCCCTCCCCTTCCCTCCGCTTCTCTCCCCTCCCCACCCCTCCCCTTCCCATCCCTTCCCTTGCTTTCCCTTCAGTTCCTCTCTGCCTTTCTCTCTTTCTCGCTTTCTTTCATCTCACTCTGTGGCCCAGGCTGTAGTGCAGTGGTGTTATCTCGGCTCAGGCTGCTGTGCAGTGGAACAGTCTCGGATCACTGCTATCTCTGCCTCTCGGGTTCAAGATATTCTCCTGCCTCAGTCCCCCACGTAGCTGGGACGACAGGCATGTGCCACCACACCGGGCTAATGTTAGTATTTTTTCTTATTAACTTTATTTATTTTACTTTACGTGCATATTTTATCTGGCATTCCTCCCTATGTTATCCCTCCCCACCCTCCCCTCCCTCCTGACCCTCTGGCCACAACTCTGGATTGTGTAAGCCACAAGCCTTCGCAGTGTCTACATGGTATCAAGTCAGTGCATGGAATGAAAGAATGAAGGAGGTTTGGAAGCCTTCCCCTAGATCTCAGAGGATGTATGAGGAAATGTAGGTGCCCAAGAGGAAGCCTGCCGCAGAGGGAGAACCCTCACAGGGAGACTACTAGGTAAGTGCAGAGAGCAAATGTGGGGTTGGATCCCCCTCTAAGAGTTCTCCCCACAAGCACACTGCCTAGTGAAGCTGTGAAAAGGGGGCTGCTGCCCTCCAGACTCCAGAATGGTATACTGATGGGCAACTCGCATCCCGAGCCTGGAAATGTTACAGGCACTCAACTCCAACCAGTGATAGCAGTCACAGGGCTGCAACCTGCAAAGCCACAGGGATAGAGCTGCCCAAGGCCTTAGGGGCCCAATCCTTGCCCCAGCATGCCCTGGATGTGGGACATGGAGTCAAGGAGATTATTTTGGTGCTTTCAAATTTAATGCCAACCCTGCTGGGTTTCAGACTTGCATGGGGCCTATAGCCCTTTTCTTTTGTCCACGTTCTTGCTTTCGAAATGGTAGTGTTTATCCAACGCCTGTACTGCCATTGTATCTTGGGAGCGAACAACTTGTTTTGATTTTATAGGCTCATAGGTGAAAGATGAGGCTCAGATGAAACGTAAGACTTTGAACTCGATGCTGGAACGAGTTAAGACTTTTGGAGACTATTGGTATGGTGTAACGGGATTTTTCAATGTGAGATAAACATGAGATTTGGGGGGCAAGAGGTGGAATTACATGGTTTGTAGGTTTGTCTCCTCTAACTCTAATTTTGAAATGCAATCCTCAGTGTTGGAAGTGGGCCTGGTGGGTGGTGTTCGGATCATGGGGAAAGATCACTCATGAATGGATTAGCACCATCCCCTTGGTGATGAGTGAGTTTTCATTCTGAGTTCACATGGGCTCTGGTTGTTCTGGTTGTTTAAAAGAATGTTCCCCACCTCCCTTGCCACCTTGTTCCCTTTTTCACCGTGCCATGTACCTTCTGTGCCTTCACCTTAAGACACTAGTAAAAGCTCCATGAGGCCTCTCCAGGAGCCGAGCAGATGCCAGTACCATGCTCGCACATCCCACAGAGCCATGAGCTAATAAAAGCTTTCTTTACAAATTACCCATCCTCACGTACTTCTTTATAGCGATGCAACAGACAAACACAACTGTCCTAGCTATATCTTCTGGACAACTTGCTGCAGCACTTGTTGCTTTACCTTGAACTTTTGTGTTATGGAGATGGCTTCTTTCCTTACACATGATGAACCAACCTCTGCTAGCTTAATAATTTTCTTCTGCAGCTTGCTCCCCTCTCTCAGCCTTCACAGAACTGGAGAAAGTTAAGGCCTGACTTTGGATTAGGTTTTGGCTTACGGGAATGTTGCGGTCCGTTTGATCTTCTATGCACACCACTCAAACTTTCTGCATATCAGCAACAAGGCTGTTTCAGTTTCTTATCATTTATGTGCTCACTGCAGTAGTACTTTCAATTTCCTTCAGGAACTTTTCCTTTTCATTGACAACTTAGTCGATTATTTGTCACAAGATGCCTAGCTTTGGCCTATCTCAGCTTTTTACATGTTTTCCTCACTAAGCTTAATCATTTCTAGCTTTTGATTTAAAGTGAGAAACATGTGACTCTTCACTTGAACAGTTGGAGGCCACTGTTGGGTTATTGATTGGCCTAATTTCCATATTCTTGTGTCTTAGGGGATAGGGAGGCCAGAAGAGAGGGAGGCAGACACAGGAATGGCTGGTGGGTGGGGCACCGAAAAATCACACAACATCGAATAAGTTCATCGTCTTATACTGGACACAGTTCACAGTGTGCCAAAACAAATACTACGGTAACATGAAAGACGACCGATCACCTCTTGCTTGTAATCACCAGTCACCTCTTGCCTGTAATCCTAGCCGCTCAGGAGGATCACTTGAGGCCAGGAGTTCCAGACCAGCCTGAGCAACACAGCAAGACACCACCTCTGACAAAATTTTACCAAAAATAGGCTAGCCGGGTGCAGTGGCTCAGGCATGTGACCCCACATACCTGGAGGCTGGGGTGGGAAGATCCCTTGAACCCAGGAGGCTGCAGCGAGCTATGATTGCCCTACTGCACTCTGGCCTGGGTAACAGAACAAGGCTGTCTAAGAAAAATGAAAAGATCATCAATCACAAATCACCATAACAGATAAAATTATAATGGAAATTTGAACTATGGCAAGAATTACCAAAATGTGGCATGGAGACATGAAGTGACCATATGCTGTTGGAAAAATGGTGCTGATAGACTTGGTTATTGCAGAGTTGTCACAAACCTTCAATTTGTTTAAAAAAAAGAAGCAGTATTTGTAAAGCACAATAATTGCAAAACGTATTAAATGAAGTGCAATAAAACAAAATATACCTCTACCACATGAGCTTCATTGAGAGGGAGACAGCGAGAGAGAGACAGAGAGCGAGGGAGAGAGGAAGACAAGGAGGATGACAAAGAGGAAGTTGCCCCCAGCCAGGACTAGGACGAGCTGGAGAGGCTGCGTCCTCCATCTGTAGGGTCACACTGAGGCCTGAGCGCTCCTGCAGGAAAGCAAGCCTTTCCAAATAATGTCTCTGTGAGACCGGAGGATCTTCTTTTCTTCCGGGCAGGTTTGGATTTGGGGTGGATTTTGGTTTTGTTTCCCTCCTCTCTACTTTTTAAATGGTGTTCTTATCTTTAATTCACTTTCAGCCCTCACCCCTGGTTGTCATCTTTCTTGATCAACATCTTTTCCCTATACCGTCCCCTTCTTTCCCCAGATCTCTTCGCTACCCTCAAATCCAGGGATCGGCAGTGTGGACAGGAAGTCACAGGCCTGAGACTCAATCTGCTCTCCTTCCTGGAGCCTGGATCAGGCCAGGAGAAGGAGATGGTGTTTCCCCAGCCCCCCAGCACTGAGGAACAATGGGGTTCATACCACTTCACCCTTCCCTTTCTTTCCTGCTCCCAGGACTGGGCCACTTTTGGGTCAGTGGACCCTAGCTCAGCTCACACTGAGAATATAAGAATGTGTGCATGTGTGTGTGAAGTTCAACTTCTCCCTTTAGGGACCTATAATTCCTTCTGATGGCAAAGGTCCAAGTCTAAGTAACCAGGGGTTTACTCAGTCCCAAGCATATGGGGGAGGTTGCATCAATCAGGGTTCCATCGGAAAAACAAACACTCCGGTTGAACAAATATAAGATAATACACATATAGGGGGTAATACACATATAAGCGGGGACTTCTAATAGGGTCCATGCCTTATTAAAATGTGAAAGCCAGTTAATCAGTCTCAGCAAGGTTTCTGTCTTTGCATCAGATGCTAAAACCCAACGTCAGCAGGGAAGTCGGGAAGACATGATGCAAAGTAGAGGAAGCAAGGGGAAAAGGAATCCATTAGAAATATCTGAGCTCACAAGGACTGTCTGGGACCCATGTCGATCTTTCACTGCCTCTAAACCTCCAATTTCAATATCATCGATGCCCTGCCAAAACAAAAAGTGGTATTCTTTTCTGATGGAGCTGGTGAAGAAGAAGGAAGATATGAGGGAGAACTGGAGCAGGTGTGGGCATAGATGCTGCCCCACACCACCAAGGTAAGCCAGGATAGAAGCAAAAATGTTCATGAGCCGCAGCAGCACCTCTCTAAGCATAAAGAATAAAATAAATGTGGCTACTACTTGACCTTTGCCTCCCAAATCTTTTACCAAATGCCTCTTGTATCACAAGCAATCTCGGACCCATTCAGGGAACTTGGAGGAAACTTTTAGTTTAGCTAAGTGAGCAGAATATAAATCCCCCACAGAGGCAGAACTTCCAAACCGCAGGTGGAAAAATAACTGCATAATTTATCTGCTTTCACTTTTGCTCACACTGACACCGGGTGTCACTTGGAATCCCAAACCATTTTTTAAATGTTTTGTTAATATTATTGCTGGTATGCATCCCATGAAGTTATACAGGGGGCCCAAACTTGGAATTCTAGTTTATAACTCTCTTCATATGCCTATAAATTCTCTTTTCGGACTCTTAGGATCCTTTCCTGACAGCAGAGCTTGGTAGGGGCTTCTTGAGGCTCCCAGACCCCAGGGCAGTTGTTCCTAGCTTTGGATCTCAGTGAGCACAAAATTCAGTCAAGTTGTGTTGCAACCGAAATTCTAATCTCGTTACGCAAATTATATTTTCCCAAGGAAACAGAGATAATACTTATCTCAAGAAGTATTACCAAAGAAAAGCCATTGTCAAGACACAGGATGTTTCATTACATCCTTCTTTTCCAGGAAAAGACGGCAACGAATGGTGCGGCATGGTTCATGGGTGCTGGGGGAAAGGTGATCTTCTAAATTCATTCATACAAATGACACATACAAAATAAAGATGAATATATTTATTGGTCAGTAATTGGACATCCAGTATCCTTATTTAATATATATTAAATAAGGCTTAAAAGAATTTTTAAAGCAATTTAAGCAGCAAAGAGAAGTTTAAGCAATGTGAGCATGTCAAATAGGATTTTTCTACCAACTACACCAAATGGTTATGTGTCAGCATAAACAATTTTTACAGCAACTTGTTCTTAAAAGTTAATTAAAATGTATTTTCAAATATGAGAGATTTTTATACCAGTAGCTGGCACTTATAGGAAATGGCTGTTCCAGGAGGACTTCCTGGAAGGTCACCCTTTGGGAGTTCCCAACCTTAACACTTCAAGAACACTTAATGCACAGAGAAAATGATGTCATGTGATCAGACTTAATTTAGTTCTTACCAGCTACGTTGTACTCAAATTTTTCAAAATTGTTAACATATGGATTCAGAAAATGTAGATAATCTCACATTGTTTATTCTGAGGGGATGAATTATCTGATTAGAAATTAATTTACACACTACTCATCTTTTCCCTCTCTCAGACTGTGTGTGTGTGGCCAAGTGTCAGTATCAACAGAGCAAAACTATAGTTTGTCTTATTTTACTTCTAAAGAAGAAACATATTTTTGAAATTTTCAGGTCAACTGAAGAATTTGATCTTCAGAAAAAATTGTTAAAGTTGAAAAAATATAAAACGGTCATCATTTGCAGAATGTCAGAATTGAGTAGATGCATCTAATGAGGCTATTAATTTCTTTAAACAAAATTAGGAAATTTTAGAGGTCAACTATTAGGGTACAAAGGAAATGAGGGATAAGTAAGTTGTGTATGCACTCACGTAAGAATAAGGGGTAACAAAAGAGGCATAAGGAAACCATGAGGAAAGAAATGAGAAAGAAGGAATGTGTGAAAGGAAGAAAGGAGAGAGGAAAGAATGGAAGAGATGGTTTTCAGTAGAAATTGTGGAAAGCAGAAGACAAAAAGCAAATCTATTAATCTATTGACAATTCTAAATTAGTCAAACTGCATTGTAAAATCCAGCATACTTAAGTGGCATCTAGCTTGACTGGGTGTGAGGCCTTTGGGATGGTATACATGGCACTCAGTCTTGGCCTTCCTCCTCGGATGTATGTGAGGTGCTGGAAGACTCATCCGATTCTTCTCCTGGGAATCTGGCTCGCCAGCCCTGGTGATGATCTCTCTGTGACAGCTGGCCCCTGAGGAACCAAAGCATGTACTGGACAAACAAGGTGGCATGGTACAAATTTTCTTGATCTCGTTCCCACTTGTTCTTCTTCATCACGTCTTTTAAATCAGTAAGTTCAGTGGCAGCTTCAGCTGTGGGTGTCCAGATCTTGACATCATGATCTAGGCCGCTGGTTGCCAACATAGGTAGGTAAGGGTGGGGTTCAAGACAGTTTATTGTACCTTCTGGGTCATCCTTCAACAACTGGATGATCTGGCAAGATGATTTTTCCCAGAAAAAGATGTGCCCACAATCACTACCGCTCACGACAAACTCACTACTGGGGCCATAGAAATTAACACCTTTGACTGTGGTATTATTTCTGTGTCCCTTAAATCTCTTTGCATACTGAGCACCATCACCGTGAGAGGAGTTGAAGAGGTAGATATCTTCATCACTGTAGCTGGCCAAGAGCTCCGTGCCATCGTGGCTGTACACAGTGCAGGTGATGCTTGTTGGGAAATCACAATTAACCAGGTGATGAGGAGTGAATTTCTTGAGTACACCGTGGTTTTCTTTCTTGTCAATTCTCCTCTGGTCATAAATCCTGACAAACTGATCTTGTCCAGCCGCTGCAAATTGGTAGGTATTAGCGGGATTCACAGAAATTGTATATAGTCCCACTCTCTTCCCCTTTTCTCTTGTTATCACAATTTTTGAAGCTGGCTGGTGTTGTCTGAGGTCAATGGTGAAGACAACCGCATCTTCACCTGAAGTGAGGAACTTATAAGGAGAGTCTGGCTGCAGAGCCAACTTGTGGGCAGCTCCCTTGTGCTGGGCCACACACTTAGTACTCTCGAAACATGATGCATTCATTAGTTCTGCTACCCGTACCTGCCCATCGCGGGCACACATGGCCAGGGTGGAGTCAGCACTGTTAGGAAGGAACTTGGCCTGTAAGACATTACTAATGTGACCACTGTCAAAGTCCAGTACTGGCTTCTGCCGCACCCAGTCCCACACTCTCACCCTTAGGTCATCACCACTACTGGCCAGCCGGGTGCCATGCTGGTTAAAGTGTACAGTATTCACACAACCCGTATGTCCTTCAAGACGATACTGCAGGCAGAAACGCTGCACAAAGGCTCTTGCCCCACAGGCCTCATAGACAAAGCGGGTACTTGAACCCAGCTGCCGTTGGCGAAGAGCAGTAACGGCCTGCCAGCGAGGTGGCGGCAGGGCAGATGTCTCTGAGGAAGTCCACTCCTCCAGCGCCCTATCCTCTAACAGACACTGCTCATGGTCGGTACCACCGCATCGTGGACACATCTGAGCCTGTTCTTCATCCTCTTCCTCCTCTACTACCTCGTCCTCTCTTAGTAAATTGTAATAGAATAGTCTTACATCAGGCGTGAGGAAACGCTCAGAGTCCTCCATGTTCTCAAGTTCGACGTCTTCACTTGAACTTTCTTGGTCAGCGCTTCGATTTTCTGTGCTGGAACCCTTTGGGAAACCACCATCACTGGTATCACTGCCATCTCCAGTCATTCTCATACTCATATCTAAGGTCGCTGTATCAATGTCTGAGGAGGCCTCCATGGCTGCTGCCGCTCCAGACTGCTCCCCTGGGCTGCTGAACAGGGTTTCAATCCCTGAGTCTTGTAAGCCATCTGCGCTGCCCTCTTGGTGCGACATCTCGTAAGATGTATGCCGTGGCCAATCTGGAGCTGGAAAATCCAGCTCCTAAAATCGCAGGCAAGATGGTTGGCCTGCCGGACGGACTGATGGTTGCGAAGGAAGTAAGCGCATGGCTAAAAGGTGCAATCTGATTGGCTAAAGGGAACAAGAAAGGATTCTGCCAAAGCACTTGTCAGTACGGGAGCCTGTGAGGTTCAAAAGGCTTCTTACCCGCTCACCTCCTCGCGGCATGCAGACTGCTCTAGTTTTTCCAGGCCCAGAGCCCCACCCCCATGGACATCTTACACCATGAGTAGCTGCGGGTTTTTGAAGATTGAAACTTGCTGCACCTTGGAAAATGTTCTTATCAGAGAACCATGAGCAAAAGTGATCCTCCTTTGGGAAAATAGGTTTTAGAAGCCACTCAGTGTTTTGCCTGAAGATAATGTACTGTATGAAATGAAGATGTAGGCAAGAACAATGAAAGTTCAGCTTAGTGTCCCACGACTGGTGACTTTTTGACACACAAGAATGATCTCCAATTGAAAAGCTTGAGGGAAAACTTGAGCGCTCTGACTGTTAGAATCGATATACAGTTACCAGGTAAACTATGATATGCATAGTTAATTGCATTTCAGATAAAGGATGAATATTTTCTATAGTATGAGTAGATCTCAAATATTACGTTAGATATATTGCCACTAAAATTTTATTCATTATTTATCTGAAATTAAATTCAATATGGTGTCCTCTATTTTTATTTATTAAATCTGGCAGACTCCTTTAGTGAGAAGAGTTTAGACCTTCGGTGTAGTGAAGGCTGAAATCAACTGATCAATTGAAAACGGACATCGAAATGAGTAATTGCTTCACCTATTTGAGATGGAAGTAGTACTTCCTTTTTTTCTTCTTATTCCACCAGAGATTCTATATATTTATTAAGAGTTACTTTGAGATACTTAGGGAACACCAACACGATTTTATGAAGAACATAAAGTATGTGATGTCACACCTATGAAAATCTTTTACATATTTCCCAAAATATGTTAGGGGCTTCTGTCGGGCCTCTAGGGAACAGAAAACAACTCTACAGAGACAGTTAAATGGCATTACTCTGCTAATTTAATAGTTTCTCTCAATGAATTATCTAAGGTTGATTTCAGTATATTTTCAAAGGGCTACAGTAAACTGCTGACTAAGAATGCCAGAATGGGGTAAACAAAAGGTTCCCTCAGAGTAGTTGCAAGGTAAATGCAAAATTGATTAAAAATAGAAGTATTCAGTCTTCTAAAGAAAGTGGATGGTTCCAAGGCCAATAGTAACAGAAAGATATGTAGAAGAGTATTCATAGCAACGTGTAAAGTCTAGCACAGCAAACTGAAAGCCACTGAAAAGGCCATCAAAAATACCATGGATAAATAATGAAATAATATGAGAAGCAAGAATGAATAGACTAAAATTGAATAGGTGAGTATGGCTGAATCTTTAACACAATGATGAGTGAAAACACAATTAACGAGGATAGTCAAGTATTTTAATTTTTTGCAAGTCTATACTGTTTTCATATGAAATACCATCACTTAAAAAGTCAAGGAAGTAATGGATTCACAATTCAGGATAATGACTGACTTTCAAAAAGAAAAGAAGATTGAAATCTGAGAAAGGTGCAACTTCAAAAATTGGGGGCATTATTTATATCTTACCCTGAGTTTAGGTGTCCAGTTATTATTTTTATTATTTATTGCGAGGCATATCCATTTTATGTGTATGCTAAATTGCTAATTCTTTAACAGAATTCACGTGCATAAACAAGGGTTCTTGCTCAGCCATGGAACCCCAAAACAGGAAACCTAGAACATCAAACCCTAACATGCCCATAAAAGCATTATCCGGGAGAGGAAGTATCTTAGTCCATTTTGCTTTGTTCTAAAGGAATATCTGAGGCTGGGTAAGTTAGAAGGAAAAGTGGTTTACTTGGTTAAAAGATCGGCAGGCTGGACAAGAGGCATGGCACCAGGTTCTGCTTCTAGTGAGGAACTCAGGAAGACTTTAATCATGGCAGAAGGAGAAGCGGAGCCAGCGGGCCATGTGGTGAAAGAAGGAGCAGGAAAAGAGGAGGTTCAAAGCTCTTCTGAACAATCACATCTTATGAGAAGTAATACGGTGAGAAGTTCCCCATTACCTGGAGACAAGGCACAAAGTCATTGATGAAGGATCTACCCCCATAATCCAAACACCTGCTACATGGCCCCACTTTCAACATTGGGCATCCATGTTTATGGCCTTTAATTTTGCTGTTATTCAACTTAGTTCATTAAAATATTTTATTTTAAACATCATATAAAGCGACTACCAACTAACGTGGGATATAGGTTCACCCTTCAGCATGATATTCCTTTAAGCGGGATTTCTTATAGGAATGTTATTTTTTGTACAGTAGTTACGATAATGTCAGATATAATGATATACACAATTTAAAGGAGATAGGCCAGTTAAGAATTTGTATAATATAAAAATACCGAGATTAAAAGTTATCCAAGTGGACAGATATATGCAAACGGGAGAGCAGGTAACAGGAACCCTTTGAATGATCAGTCAAAGGCCCAGATGCAGGAATTTTGTTTTCTCCTCCATTATAGCAAACAACGTTCACTAACAGATACAGGTCTTCCAGGTACATCTAAACGCACAGGAGTAAGTTGTGAACTGCTACCTGTACAGTTTAAAGTGGTGTAGTCGTGATCGTCCTGTGATATTCCCATCACAAGAGTAAATAGTGAACCCCATGCAAGTAGTAGGAAGTATTAGTCTTTTATCATAGGCTGGACTTGAAAATGTTTAACTCCTGACATTAATATTTGTAAAGAGGCAAGGCATGGTGGCTCATGTCTATAATCCTAGCACTTTGGGAGGCTGAGGTGGGCATGTCATTTGAGATCAGGAATTTGAGATCATCCTGGCCAACATGGTGAAACCCCATCTCTCCTAAAATACAGAAAAATTAGCCATGTGTATTGACACACACCTGTAATTCCAGCTACTTGGGAAGCTGAGGTGTGAGGATTGCTTGAGCCTGGGAGGTGGAGGTTGCAGTGAGCTGAGATCATACCACTGCACTTCAGCCTGGTTGACAGAGTGAGACCCTGCCTCAAAAGACAAATAAAAATAATAATAATGAATAGTAAAAGCCAGGCACGGTGGCTCATGCCTGTAATTCCAGTACTTTGGGAGGCTGAGGCAAGTGGATCACTTGAGGTCAGGAGTTCAAGACCAACCTGGCCAACACGAGGAAATCCCATCTCTGCTAAAAATACAAAAATTAGCCAAGCATGGTTGTGTGAACGTGGTCCCAGCTACTCGGGAGGCTGAAGCACAAAAATCGCTTGAACTTGGGAGGTGGAGGTTGCAGTGAGCCGACATCATGCCACTGCACTCTAGGCAGGGTGACAGAGTGAGACTCTGTCTCGAAGAACAAACAAACAATGTGTGAACAGCATATGTCCCCTTTTGCTATGTTTTCTCCAAAACTGACATGGACTTAGAGTGGGAGAATTCTGATGGTGGTTTGATCTAACAGCAAACTACTGAACTACTGTTTAAAATGTGAGAACCTTTCGAAAAAATTAACCAGGTGTGAAGGCATGTGCCTGTATTCCCAGCCACTCGGGAGGCTGAGACAAGCCTGGCCCACTCCTTAGGCCTGGGAGATTGAGGCTGCAGTGAGTCATGTCTGTGTCACTGCACCCCTGTTTGGGTCACGGGGTAAGACTCTATCTCAAAAACTTTTTAAAAATGAAATAAAAAATAAAGTGTGAGAACCTTTAAATACTATTTATTTACACACTTTAAAAAATGGGGATCATTTATAGCTTTAAGCCAAAAGGTAAAAGGGAATGCATCTGAATTTTTATGCTTTTAGTTTTGCTGCTCTGTGGTTTCTATGGCTGTCTTAAAGACTGACACTGGTACATTGCTTTTCTTTCCCAACGCAGACACCTAGTTTGAGCACTTAGATCAGACGAAACACAAAATAGAAGAAATGCCACTCGTTTTCTCTTGGATCTTTTGAGAAACTAGCCTTAAATCATGAATTATTAAGATTTCATATTGAATGGCGGTGTTTTTATGTATGTAACTATCCAGAGAACAAATCAAATAGCTGCCTAAAACTTGCAAGTGCATGGACTTTTGGTATACTTGTGTTGGGAATCAAGAACCTTGAGCAGCAGTTCAGTCAGAGTTGTTCCTTCCCTTCCCTTCCCTTCCCTTCCGTTCCCACCCGTCCCCTCTCCTCCCCAAACCTCTCCTCTCCCATCCCCTCCCCTCCCCACCTCCCTTCTCTCCTTGCCCCTCCCCACACCCTTCTCTCATCTCCCCTCTCCAACCCCCTCCTCCTCCCCTCCACTCCCCTCCCTTCCCTTGAGCAGCAGTTCACAGTCAAGAGTTGTTCCTTCCCTCCCCTTCCCTCCACTTCCCTTCACTTCCCTTCTCCTTTCCTTTCCTTTCATTTCTCCTTTCCTTTTCCTTTTTCCTTCCCTCTTCTTCCCTTCCTACTCTCCTCTCTCCTCCCCTACCCCTCGCCTCCCCTCTGCTCCTCTCCCTTCGCTTCCCTTTCCTTCCTTTCTCCTTTCCTTTCCTTTCTCCTTTCCTTTGCTTTGTCCTTTTACCTTCCCTCCTCTTCCCTTCCTACCCTCCCCTCTTCTCCCCTCCCCTCCACTTTCCTCCTCTTCCCTACCCTCCCCTCCCTTCCCTTCCCCTCCCCTCCCTTACCTTCCCCTCCCCTCTCCTCTCTTTCCCTCCTCTCCCTTCCGCTCCCCTTCTCACCCCTCCCCACCCCTCCACTTCTCTCCCCTCCCCACCCCTCCCCTTCCCATCCCTTCCCCTGCCTTCCCTTCAGTTCCTCTCTGCCTTTCTCTGTTTCTCACTTTCTTTCATCTCACTCTGTGGCCCAGGCTGGAGTGCAGTGGTGCAATATCGACTCAGGCTGCTGT
Organism: Callithrix jacchus; assembly: GCF_049354715.1. Taxonomy (NCBI): domain Eukaryota; kingdom Metazoa; phylum Chordata; class Mammalia; order Primates; family Cebidae; genus Callithrix; species Callithrix jacchus. Next base: position 28,892,731 of record NC_133524.1, read on the forward strand.
GCAGTGGCACAGTCTCGGCTCACTACTATCTCTGCCTCCCGGGTTCAAGATATTCTCCAGCCTCAGTCCCCCAAGAAGCTGGGACGACAGGCATGTGCCACCACACCGGGCTAATGTTAGTATTTTTTCTTATTAACTTTATTTATTTTACTTTACGTGCATATTTTATCTGGCATTCCTCCCTATGTTATCCCTCCCCACCCTCCCCTCCCTCCTGACCCTCTGGCCACAACTCTGGATTGTGTAAGCCACAAGCCTTCGCAGTGTCTACATGGTATCAAGTCAGTGCATGGAATGAAAGAGTGAAGGAGGTTTGGAAGCCTTCCCCTAGATCTCAGAGGATGTATGAGGAAACCTAGGTGCCCAAGAGGAAGCCTGCCGCAGAGGGAGAACCCTCACAGGGAGACTACTAGGTAAGTGCAGAGAGCAAATGTGGGGTTGGATCCCCCTCTAAGAGTTCTCCCCACAAGCACACTGCCTAGTGAAGCTGTGAAAAGGGGGCTGCTGCCCTCCAGACTCCAGAATGGTATACTGATGGGCAACTCGCATCCTGAGCCTGGAAATGTTACAGGCACTCAACTCCAACCAGTGATAGCAGTCACAGGGCTGCAACCTGCAAAGCCACAGGGATAGAGCTGCCCAAGGCCTTAGGGGCCCAATCCTTGACCCAGGATGCCCTGGATGTGGGACATGGAGTCAAGGAGATTATTTTGGTGCTTTCAAATTTAATGCCAACCCTGCTGGGTTTCAGACTTGCATGGGGCCTATAGCCCTTTTCTTTTGTCCACGTTCTTGCTTTCGAAATGGTAGTGTTTATCCAACGCCTGTACTGCCATTGTATCTTGGGAGCGAACAACTTGTTTTCATTTTATAGGCTCATAGGTGAAAGATGAGGCTCAGATGAAACGTAAGACTTTGAACTGGATGCTGGAACAAGTTAAGACTTTTGGAGACTATTGGTATGGTGTAACGGGATTTTTCAATGTGAGATAAACATGAGATTTGGGGGGCAAGAGGTGGAATTACATGGTTTGTAGGTTTGTCTCCTCTAACTCTAATTTTGAAATGCAATCCTCAGTGTTGGAGGTGGGCCTGGTGGGTGGTGTTCAGATCATGGGGAAAGATCACTCATGAATGGATTAGCACCATCCCCTTGGTGATGAGTGAGTTTTCATTCTGAGTTCACATGGGCTCTGGTTGTTCTGGTTGTTTAAAAGAATGTTCCCCACCTCCCTTGCCACCTTGTTCCCTTTTTCACCGTGCCATGTACCTTCTCTGCCTTCACCTTAAGACACTAGTAAAAGCTCCATGAGGCCTCACCAGGAGCCGAGCAGATGCCAGTACCATGCTCGCACAGCCCACAGAGCCATGAGCTAATAAAAGCTTTCTTTACAAATTACCCATCCTCACGTACTTCTTTATAGCGATGCAACAGACAAACACAACTGTCCTAGCTATATCTTCTGGACAACTTGCTGCAGCACTTGTTGCTTTACCTTGAACTTTTGTGTTATGGAGATGGCTTCTTTCCTTACACACGATGAACCAACCTCTGCTAGCTTAATAATTTTCTTCTGCAGCTTGCTCCCCTCTCTCAGCCTTCACAGAACTGGAGAAAGTTAAGACCTGACTTTGGATTAGGTTTTGGCTTACGGGAATGTTGCGGTCCCTTTGATCTTCTATGCACACCACTCAAACTTTCTGCATATCAGCAACAAGGCTGTTTCAGTTTCTTATCATTTATGTGCTCACTGCAGTAGTACCTTCAATTTCCTTCAGGAACTTTTCCTTTTCATTGACAACTTAGTCGATTATTTGTCACAAGATGCCTAGCTTTGGCCTATCTCAGCTTTTTACATGTTTTCCTCACTAAGCTTAATCATTTCTAGCTTTTGATTTAAAGTGAGAAACATGTGACTCTTCACTTGAACAGTTGGAGGCCACTGTTGGGTTATTGATTGGCCTAATTTCCATATTCTTGTGTCTTAGGGGATAGGGAGGCCAGAAGAGAGGGAGGCAGACACAGGAATGGCTGGTGGGTGGGGCACCGAAAAATCACACAACTTCGAATAAGTTCATCGTCTTATACTGGACACAGTTCACAGTGTGCCAAAACAATTACTACGGTAACATGAAAGACGACCGATCACCTCTTGCTTGTAATCACCAGTCACCTCTTGCCTGTAATCCTAGCCGCTCAGGAGGATCACTTGAGGCCAGGAGTTCCAGACCAGCCTGAGCAACACAGCAAGACACCACCTCTGACAAAATTTTACCAAAAATAGGCTAGCCGGGTGCAGTGGCTCAGGCATGTGACCCCACATACCTGGAGGCTGGGGTGGGAAGATCCCTTGAACCCAGGAGGCTGCAGCGAGCTATGATTGCCCTACTGCACTCTGGCCTGGGTAACAGAACAAGGCTGTCTAAGAAAAATGAAAAGATCATCAATCACAAATCACCATAACAGATAAAATTATAATGGAAATTTGAACTGTGGCAAGAATTACCAAAATGTGGCATGGAGACATGAAGTGACCATATGCTGTTGGAAAAATGGTACTGATAGACTTGGTTATTGCAGAGTTGTCACAAACCTTCAATTTGTTTAAAAAAAAGAAGCAGTATTTGTAAAGCACAATAATTGCAAAACGTATTAAATGAAGTGCAATAAAACAAAATATACCTCTACCACATGAGCTTCATTGAGAGGGAGACAGCGAGAGAGAGACAGAGAGCGAGGGAGAGAGGAAGACAAGGAGGATGACAAAGAGGAAGTTGCCCCCAGCCAGGACTAGGACGAGCTGGAGAGGCTGCGTCCTCGATCTGTAGGGTCACACTGAGGCCTGAGCGCTCCTGCAGGAAAGCAAGCCTTTCCAAATAATGTCTCTGTGAGACCGGAGGATCTTCTTTTCTTCCAGGCAGGTTTGGATTTGGGGTGGATTTTGGTTTTGTTTCCCTCCTCTCTACTTTTTAAATGGTGTTCTTATCTTTAATTCACTTTCAGCCCTCACCCCTGGTTGTCATCTTTCTTGATCAACATCTTTTCCCTATACCGTCCCCTTCTTTCCCCAGATCTCTTCGCTACCCTCAAACCCAGGGATCGGCAGTGTGGACAGGAAGTCACAGGCCTGAGACTCAATCTGCTCTCCTTCCTGGAGCCTGGATCAGGCCAGGAGAAGGAGATGGTGTTTCCCCAGCCCCCCAGCACTGAGGAACAATGGGGTTCATACCACTTCACCCTTCCCTTTCTTTCCTGCTCCCAGGACTGGGCCACTTCTGGGTCAGTGGACCCTAGCTCAGCTCACACTGAGAATATAAGAATGTGTGTGTGTGTGTGTGTGTGAAGTTCAACTTCTCCCTTTAGGGACCTATAATTCCTTCTGATGGCAAAGGTCCAAGTCTAAGTAACCAGGGGTTTACTCAGTCCCAAGCATGTTGGGGAGGTTGCATCAATCAGAGTTCCATCAGAGAAACAAACACTCCAGTTGAACAAATATAAGATGATACACATATGGGGGTAATACACATATAAGCGGGGACTTAGAATAGGGTCCACGCCTTATTAAAATGTGGAAGCCGGGTAATCAGTCTCAGCAAGGCTTCTGTCTTTGCATCAGATGCTGAAACCCAAGGTCAGCAGGGTAGTCGGGAAGAGGTGATGCAAAGTAGAGGAAGCAAGGGGAAAAGGAATCCATGAGGAATGTCTGGAGCTCACAAGGACTGTCTGGGGCCCATGTTGATCTTTCACTGCCTCCAACCTCCTATTTCAATGACATCAATGCCCTTAACATAAAACTGGTATTCTTTTTTATGGAGCCAGTGAAGAAGGAAGATATGAGGGAGAACTGGAGCAGGTGTGGGCCCAGATGCTGCCCCACACCAACAAGGTAAGCCAGGATAGAAGCAAAAATGTTCATGAGCCACAGCAGCGCCTTTCTAAGCATAAAGCACAAAATAAATGTGGCTACTACTTTACCTTTGCCTCCCAAATCTTTCACCAAATGCCTCTCGTAGCACAAGCAATCTCAGAACCATTCAGGGAACTCTGAGTAAACTCTGAGTTTAGCTAAGAGAGCAGAATATAAATTCCCCACAGAGGCAGACCTTCCAAACAGCAGGTGGAAAAACAACTGCATAATTTATCTGCTTTCACTTTTGCTCTCATTGATAGCAACTATCACTTGAAATACCAAATGATGTTTTGTTAATATTATTGCTGGTATACATCCCATGAAGTTATACAAAGGGCCCGAAGCTTGGAATTCAAGTTTGTAACTCTCTTCTTATGGCCCATAAATTCTCCTTTGGGACTCTTTAAGATCCTTTCCTGACAGCAGAGCTTGGTGGGGGCTTCTTGAGGCTCTCAGACCAGAGGACAGTTGTCCTTAGCTTTGGATCTCAGTGAGCAGGAACTTTAGTTGTTATATTCCATTCTAAATTCTAATCTCATTATGCAAATTACTCTACACTTTCCCAAAAATTCCAGAGATAATATTCATCTCAAGAAGTATTACCAAAGAAAAGCCATTGCCAGGACACAGGATATTTCATTACATCCTTCTTTCCCAAGAAAAGACAGCAATGAATGGTGCAGTACAGACTGGGCGCGGTGGCTCATGCCTGTAATTCCAGTACTTTGGGAGGCTGAGGTGGGCAGATCACCTGAGGCCAGGAGTTTGAGACCAGCCTGGCCCACATGGTGAAACCCTGTCTCTACTGAAAATATAAAAATCAGCTGGGCATGGTGGCACACACCTGTGGTCCCAGCTACTTGGGAGGCTGAGGCAGAATCGCTTGAACCCAGGAGGCAGGCGGAGTGAGCCAAGATTGTGCCACTGCACTCCAGCCTGGGCAGCAGAGTCAGACTCTGTCTCTAAAAAAAAAAAAAAAAAAAAAACAAGAATGGTGTGGTATATTCATGGGTGTTAGGGAAAATGCAATCTTCTGCATTCATTTACACAAATAACACATATAAAATAAAAACAAATATTTTTATTGAACAGTAGCTGGATATCTAGTAACTTAAATTTATTTTAAGTAAAGCTTAAAACAATTTTTAAAACAATTTAAACTCATAAAACAACTGAGAGAACTTTAAACAATCCATGGATGTCAAAGAGGAATTTTCTAACAACTATATCAAATGGTTATATGTAAGTATAAAACAATTTTTATTGCAACAATTTTTTGAACAATTTAAACTCATAAAACAGCTGAATTTTAAGCAATACATGGATGTCAAACAAAATGTTTCTAACAGCTATATCAAACGGTTATATGCATGTATAAACAATTTTTATTGCAACTTATTCTTAAAAGTTAATTAAAATATATTTTTTCAAATAGGAGAGATGTTTATATTCCTAGCTGGCATCTTATAGGAGATGTTTGTCCCAGGAGGACTTCCTGGAATGCAATGCTGTGGGAGTTCCCATGCATAAAATTTCAGGAAAATTTAATGTGCAGAGTACACAATGTCATGTGATTGAATTCAACTTAGTTCTTACCAACTTCAGTGTACCAATATTATTAACCAATATTATTAACGTATGGATTCAGAAAATGCAGATAATCCCAGGTTATTTGCTCTGAGGGGATGAATTACCTGGGTAGGAATTCATCTACATACTGCTCTTGTTTGCCTTTTCTCAGGCTGTGTGTGTGTGTGTGTGTGTGTTAGGAATTAATCTAAATACTACTTTTCTTTCCTTTTCTAAGATTATGTGTGTGTGTGTGTGCATGTGTATGTGTGTGGCCAAGTGTCAGTATTCAAATAACAAAACTATGGTTTGCTTTAGTTTCCCCCTAAAGAATAAACACATTTATGAAACTTTCAAGTCAACTTAAGAACTTGATCTTCAAAAACAATTGTTAAAAGATGAAAAAAGTAAAAAGGTAATAGTTTTCAGAATGTTAGAAATGAGTAGATATATCTAATACGGCCATTAATTTTTTCAACAAAATTAGGAAAATTTAGAGGTCAACTATAAGGGAATAAAGAAAAAGAGGCATAAATAAGTTGTGTATGCACTCATATAAGGGGTAACAGGTAACAAAAGAGGCATAAAGAAACAGAGGAAAGGAATGAGAGACAAAGAATGTGTGGAAGGAAGAAAGGAAAGTCAGGAAGGAGATGGAAGAGATGGCTTTTAGCATATATTTGGAAAACTAGAAGACAAAAAGCAAATCTATTAATCTATTGACAATTCTAAATTAGTCAAACTGAATTGTAAAGTCCAGTGTACTTAAGTGGCATCTAGCTGGACTGGATATGAGGCCTTCAAGATGGTAAGCACTGCCCTTGATCTTGGCCCTCCTCCTCAGATGTATCTGACGTGCTGGAAGCCTCATCCAACTCTTCATCTGGGAACGCAGCTCTGTGATCTCTCTTGCCAGGGTGATGACCTCTCTGTGACATCTGTTGCGTGGGAGGCTGAAGCCTATAGCTCTCAAAAATGCCAGTACGGTACAAGGTATCTGAATCTCGTTCCCGCTTGTTCTTCTTAACCACATCTTTTAACCCAGCAAGCTCAGTGGCAGCTTCAGCTGTGGGTGTCCAGATCTTGACATCATGATCTAGGCCACTGGTCACCAACATAGGTAGGTAAGGGTGGGGTTCAAGATGGTTTACTATACCTTCTCTGTCCGCCTCCATGTACTGGATGATCTGGCAAGATGATTTCTCCCAGAAGAAGATGTGCCCACAATCACTACCGCTCACGACAAACTCACTCCTGGGGCCGTAGAACTTAACATCTTTGATCGTGATATTATTTCTGTGCCCCTTAAATCTCTTTGCATACTGAGCACCATCACTGTGAGAGGAGTTGAAGAGATAAATATCTTCATCACTGTAGCTGGCCAGGAGCTCTGTGCCATCATGGCTGTACACAACGCTGGTGATGTTTGTTGGGAAATCACAATCAACCAGATGATGAGGAGAGAATTTCTTAAGTACGCCATTGTTCTCTTTCTCATCAATTCTCCTCTGGTCATATATCCGTACAAACTGATCATCTCCAGCCACTGCAAATTGGTAGGTATTGGCAGGATTCATCGAGATTGTATACAGCCCCACTCTCTTCCCCTTTTCTCTTGTTACCACAATTTTTGAAGCTGGCTGGTGTTGTCTGAGGTCAATGGTGAAGACAACGGCATCTTCACCTGAAGTGAGGAACTTATAAGGAGAGTCTGGTTCCAGAGCCAACTCATAGGCAGCTCCCTTGTGCTGCACCACATGCTTCGTATTCTTGCAATATGATGCATTGATTAGTTCTGCTACCCGTACCTGCCCATCGTGGCCACACGTGGCCAGTGTGGAATCACCACAGTTAGGAAGGAACTTAGCCTGGATGCCGTTAATTTGGTGACCACTCTCAAAGTTCAGTAGTGGCCGCTGCCGCACCCAGTCCCACACTGTCACCTTTAGGTTACCACAGCTAGTGGCCAGCCGGGTGCCACGCTGGTTCAAGCATACAGTACTAGTAAAACCGAAATGGCCTTCAAGATGATATTGCAGGCGGAAACGCTGCACAAAGGCTCTTGCCCCACAAGCCTCATAGACAAATCGGGTACTTAAACCCAGCTGCCACTGGCGAAGAGCAGGAACGACCTGCCAGCGAGGTCGGGGCAGGGCAGATGTCTCTGCAGAAATCCACTCCTCCAGCACCGTATCCTCCTCTAACGGACACTGCTCATGGTTGGCAGCACCGCATTGTGAACACACCTGAGACTGTTCCTCTTCCTCATCCCCTCCCTCCACGCTCTCCTCTCCTTGCTCCTCCCCTTCTCTCTCCTCCTCTCCCGGTAAAGGGTAATAAAATAAGCTTCCACCGCGCCTGAGGAAACGCGCCTCCAAGCTCTCAAGTTCGACGTCTTCACCTGAACTTTCTCGGTCAGTGCTTCGACTTTCTGTGCTGGCATCGTTCCGGAAACCACCATCCCTCCTATCACCGCCATCTTGGGTCGATGGCTCTGCGGCCGCCATTTCTATGTCTGAGGACGCCTCCGGCGCCGCCGCCGCTGCTCCGGACTGCTCCTCTGGGCTGAACAGGCTTTCAGTCCCTACGTCTGGGAAGTCATCTGTGCTGCCCTCTTTGTGGGACATCTTGAACAATGTTTGCTGTAGCTGTTCTGGAAAAGCAAACCCCTAAAAGCTCAGAGGAGAGAGCCGGCCTACCCTGAGGACGGACGGTGGCAGAAAGCAGTAGGTTAGCAGCAAAGAGACACTAACCGGATTGGCTAATGAGAGTCACAAACTAATTACGTCAGTACGGGGGCCCGTGAGGTTCAGAAGGCTTCTTACCCGCTCGTCTCTTAGCGGCGTGCATCCAGACTGCTCTAATTTTTCCAGGCCCAGAGCCCCACCTCCATGAGATCTTACACTGTGAGTCGCTGTGGTTTTTGTGAAGATTGAAACTTGCTGCACTTTGGAAAGTGTTCTCATCAGAACGGTCACGCAATGAATGCAAAGAACTCTGATACTCTTAGTCCTGTCACCAGACGGCAATATTTTGGCATGACGGTGAGGTGTGTACAATAGGTGTATCTTAAGCTAGACATAGGTTCTCAGATGAGGATGTATGTTTGATTAATTTAAGAGAATGATCCAAGGAAAGACAGCAGACACCAAGGAAGAGTGAAATTTCAGCGGAACACCCCTCTGAGAATAGTTTCAGCACGATCCTCCTGGGGAAACTCTGGAGAGTAAGTTATGTCTGAGTTATCCTTACACCAGGCAAGCGAGTGAACTTTCAAATTCCGAGACTGTTCAGTCATTGGTTAAAGGCCCCCCTGGGAGGGATGAGCATATCAACTCCCAGATGTCCCAGATGCTTTAAAATCTCTGCACCTGTGGGTGAATGCAGCTTCAGCAGCTTGAGAACTAAAGGGCTGTACATTAGTACTGATGCTTGGATGGGAAAAAGTAGATGGTACAAAAAGGGATTCGAAAGCATCTGCCAGGAGCATGAACATTAACAGCCACAAGGTAGCTAACAGTGACTATTAGAAGGGGCTGTTACTACTGTGTACGCTCACGAAAATACAACTTAAATACAAGTTTAAGAAGGGTATAGAAGCCTAATTTGGAAGGTGAAACTACAAGTAAAGTCGTGGCGAGCAAATGCTATTCCCTTCCCGTATCTTTTTAAATGATGGTTCAAATCGCACAGTTGCCATACCCTTCTTCATGCCAGTTGAATGAATAATCTGGGGCACAATGGTGAAGAGCAGAGGCTGACAGTCTTAAGCAATAAGACTTGAAAGTCAACAAGAATTTTGACTCAAGGTCTATCAATGAATGGCGTGTCAGCAGATGTGAAATCATTAATCTCCTTATGCATCAACGGAGCTCTTGAGTAACCAGGACCAATGTTAATGATCAGTAATATTTTGAAAGGAATGTTCTTTCCTGAGCAGTAGAACTCAGCAGGGTATTAAAAATATTCAGTAAACCATGCTGTAAACAAATGTGCTGTCACCCAGGCTTTGTTATTCCTTTTTTTTCTCTTTTGAGAAGTTTCATTCTTGTTGCCCAGGCTGGAGCACAATGGTGTGATGTTGGCTCACCACATTTCTCCCATTGATGCCTATGGTAGGCCTGTACTTTCTGGTCTTTATATGGTTGGATGGCACTGTGTGACCAGATTTACCTGCTCCCTTGTGAATAGAAGTGATGTTTGTTATTACTGAGGTGGCTCATTTAATTGCTAATGTGTGGCCATCCATACATCGCTTTCCCCAGTTTGCTCATGACCTGCAATGTTCCAGATGTCAGCTAGTCTCCGTGAATATCTACCATGAACAGAAAACATTTCTCCCATTCCTCCCAGTAACCCATTATAGACAAGTGGCAGAAGCAAAGTATCAACTTTATCGTCATCATCATTATCATTTTTGGAAAACTGGGGAATTTTTATTACTACAGAAGAGCCTAATCTATCTGACTAAGACAAACTACATTGTTGATTATTTATTTAAATCTTACAACTTAGGTCAGAATATTAAGTTATGTTTTATATTTAGAGGATGACAAAACATCCAAGTTATTAAAGACTGTTAAGTTTCTGACTCTCCTTTCACAAGACAGTAATGTTTATTGCTCCTAACAACAAAGTATTCAGCATAGGGTAGGTACGTAGTAAGTATTTTTTCTGGCGAATTCGTGTATTAAAGCTGTATATTTACAAATGGATATGCAGAAGAATGAAAAAAAAAATTCCATTGACCGTTCCATGGAGGATGGATAATAGTGAATAGCCTAAGGGAGATACCTATTTTGAGTTTAATGTCAATGTAAAAATCTAATATTGAACACTTTTACATCAGGGTGATGCAAACATTGCCTAAGACTCAGGCCAAAGATCATTCTCTGAAGTTTTCATAAGAAACAGTAAATTTATGTTATCTTTGTAAAGTGTCCAGCTGAGGGAAGGTAGATTCAAAACCATGTTTAAAATGTTAAATTAAGGTTGGGCACAGTGGCTTATGTCTGTAATCTCCGCACTTTGGGAGGCTGAGGCTGGCAGATCACTTGAGGTCAGCAGTTCGAGACCAGCCTGGCCAACATGGTGAAACACTGTGTCTACTAAAAATTAGCTGAATGTTGTGGTAGGTGCCTGTAATCCCAGCTACTAGGGAGGCTGGGGCAGGAGAATAGCATGAACCCAGGAGGCAGAGGTTGCAGTGAGCCAAGATCATGCCACTGCATTCCATCCTGGGTGACAGAGCGAGACTCCATCTCAAAATAATAAAAGGAAGCGTTAAATTAAGATGTAAAAATGAAATGAAAATGTATGTTTATATGTTCACGCTAGGCTTGCTTTTCTGTCATATATTGGGGTTTAATTTAAGGCTTAAAATTGCTTATAGGAAAGTCTATTTGCCCATAATATCTAAGAAATCTAAGTGAGATTAATTGCTAAATATCATACGTCATTTCAACTGCATTACTTCTTCTCATAATGAGTAGATTACTTTTCACTTTTGTGAGTTCGTATACAATACTGGTAGAATTGAGAAAAGTAGGTCATTGACCACATCCAGATGGGCCAAGATATTTAGCTTGTGGAGAAGTAGGCCAGTCGCACCACAATGAAGACATCTGCCTGCTTAATTACTGCTGCATTAAAAGATAGCCTTCACATTTTCTTCCAGCTCTACTGTTACTGCAAAGTTTCACTGTGACACAGTGTGTCAACCCAGAGGGTTAAAATTGCAACATGTATTTCTTGATAGTTGTCATATCTGTATACTTTACATGTTTTGTGAGAAACTCCTGTTAAAATTAAATCACCATAATATTATTGTCTCTTCGCTAAACACCATAATTCAATGTAAGATGTAAAGTGTAATTGATTAACTTTAATTCAGCCAGCTGTTGTATTTTAAGAACAATTTGCTTTTCTCAGCTTATCTTGCCCATTTTTCCTTCCCATGTTTCTGAGAGAAAGAGTTATTTGGTCAGCAGGAAACATTTTTGAACATCGAATATCTAAAACTCTGCAGCCACAAACTTTAAATGGTATCCATGTTAGGCCTCTGCTAAGGACAGAGATTTTGAATCAGGGGTCATTTTTTTGTGGTTTGCTGAGAGATTCATTAACAACAACAATAAAATTGTGAGCAGTTCAGTAAGCTTTGACATTGGTGAGGTGTGCACTGAAAGTATTACCACGTGTTTGCCTTTTCTTCTTAGAATCAAATTTCTTCTGAAAAATTGTCTGAAGATATTGTTTTCAAAATAGTAAGAAAGAAAAATAGCAAAGAAAAGTAAAAGGTCATGTTATGTCATTCTATTCTTTAAGTAAAAAAACAATAAACCGATAAATAAGACATGATGGACCCTGCAACATATTCCATAGCAAAACAATATTAATAGTACAGAGTTAAATTTTAAGTATGAATAAAATTTTCCCACTGACATTCACCGTATTGCTTTGACATTCTGTTTACTTCTTTTTAAAAAGCACATCTGTCCAGGGGCGGTGGCTCACGCCTGTAATTCAAGTATTTGGGGAGGCCAAGGCAGGTAGATAGCTTGAGCCCCGGAGTTCGAGACCAGCCTGGGCAAGAGATCCCATTTCTACGAAAATACAAAAATTAGCTGGGTGTGGTGTCGTGTGCCCAGCTCCTTGATAGGTTGAGGCAGGAGGCTCAGTTGAGCTCAGGAGGTCAAGGCTGCAGTGAGTGGAGATTGCACCATTGTACTCCAGTCTGGGCAACAGACTGAGATACTGCCTCCCACCCGCCAAAGAAGAACATCACCTGATTAAGTACTTTCTATGTAGTAGAGGTGCGCTAAACATTTGTTGAATTGATTTAGGTGAATTTTTATTTAAAATTTTAGTAAACACATATCCCTATAAACTTTCCCTTTTGTCAACATTTGCCCTAACTCATTAAGTTACATCTTGGAAGGTTCTATTAATAAAATATATTCCTGTGGGAAAAAACATATATTGAGGAACTGTTTAGGCTTTATCAGAGGTTAAATGGAAGTGCTTTCCAACTGTACAAGAAGAATCCTAAAAAACATATGTAATCTGTCTTCCCTTGCTACTTAGCTCTACATACACAGGATGTATCCAATGTTCTGTGTATTTTGTGTCTAATTTAGCTTCTGACAGAAATTTCTCTTAATGCACAGATACATTTTTATGGTACATGTCAGTAGTTATTTGCAATGTGGGGTTTTGAGCTTTTAATATTAGCTTGATTTGTGTAGCAGTGGCTTGAAATTTGAACCTGAGCCATGAGCATCCTTTCAATACAAAGCGAGGAGCAAAAATCCTACTGACCTTCCCCGCCTCACAGTGGAGTCAGTATACTGCAGCAGCATGTTTTGATTGATTGACACAGATTCACGCCATCTTTTACGTGGGAGACACTGCTAGGTGGTGAGGAGGGATAATAGAAAAGGGATGTGTGTTGCCCTTGAGAAACTTCTGCTATCTAGTTGAGAAGCCGGGAAATACATGGAAATATATGGGACTTATATGGAATATTGTTCCCATATAAGGCAAAGAACGTTTATGACAACCATTGTGATCTTATCAACTTTAGTCTCAAGATACTTTTATCCTCATTTTTGTTACACAATGTATTTAGTTATCTTACTGTTTTTACCTACATCATGCTAGATCCTTTTTATTACATTGCAAACTTCTTGAAGAATCATATTGTGAGATGCTTGTTTTCATGATTTACGCAGTTGGTACTATTAGAAAGCTTTCCAAAATCAAGTGAGTAATCAAGAAATATGGTGAGCCATCCATGGTATTCTCTGTTGCATCATGAAACTGTCCTTCTGGTTCACCTCCTCTATCTTTTGTCTTTTTCTTAATCCCTGAAGGGGTGTGGTATCCTTAGGAAAAAAAAAATCGCAATGAGGCAGAGAGAAAAATAAAATCATGTTTTTCAGTTATGTCATGAATGGCTGACAATGTTAGAAAAAGAAAGGTGGCCTTGTCTTCTCCGAAAAATTTAAAGGATCTAAAACCCCTCCAGTAATAAAGAGTAAGAATCTGTTTGTTTGGTTTTTTTCTTTCTAGAAATAGCCAGTAGTGTAACCCAGTACCTAGGGAGCCCTGTGATCGCCGTGAAGGACCTTGATCCTGATGGTTAAGTAAAGACAAGGCCGAGAGGACCATAGAGAGCAAAAGGAGAGTGAGGCCTAGAACAGATATGAAGTGAAAGATGATAACAAAGAAAAGCTGAAGTTTAAACTCTCTTTTAGATTCCGTATTCACGACCCTCTGATGATGTTCTGTAATAGATCCTCAAATAGATTTATTTTCTTCTGTTATAACTTTATGGACTTTGTAAGCAGAAGCAAAGGATAACAAGGAGCACCATATAATGTTAGACCGAGAAAAGACTTAGAATTGAAACTTAGGAGGAATCCTCTAATTAATATATGAGATTAGTAACTGATACCAAGAACAGTTAAATTTCCTGCAGATTAGAAAGAATGCATGCTTATGAAAGACTAGCAAAAAGGGGCCAATAACCATACTTGTCTAATGTTGATAATTTTTTCCATGGGGGTACCCTATTATTATAGCTTGATTTTCTTTTACAAAACATACCTGGAAAGAACAGGTGCTTCTTCATGTATTCATTCTCTCATGAAATTAAGTATAATGTTTAGTGGGTGGGGGAAGGACAAACAAAAGGTAAGACATCACTTCCTCCTTTTTCTACAAATATTACTTTTTTGTGTCATTTATTCGTTGGTGATTAATGGCTAAAAATAGTTCTTACTAATTCATTTTGTGATTGACATTCTCTATGACAGTTTTGTTTTTATTGATGAAGATTTAGTTTATGTTTTGGGAGATTTTTTAATCAAGGGTCTACCACTTGGTACTCAACAAATTAATTTTATCACAGCTGTTGGGCTGAAACTGCATGTATGTATACATTCTTGAAGTGTTTGCTTGTTAGTACGTAATTATGTATTATCTATATCCTTAAATAATATTTTTTACAGTAAGAAGCATCTCCTTTTTCTTTTGAAAAATTAAGTACTGTATCTCTACAAAGCAATGTGATATAAAATGATGAGTATATTAAATGCACATTGTCATCCTTAGGAAGTACATGGATTCATATTTGCTAAATATCCTCTATTCGCTATACTCATAGGTAGTCTAAAAGGGTCTTTCCCTTAACCTTCTGGTTTTTACAGTGATGGTTTGCTTTGATGTTCATGCTCACAGGGAATAAGGTCTTGTCCCCTGCATTTATTTTTGTTACTACAATGCATCTTTTTCTCTATTCATTGTTAACTTTTCCTCTTCAATTTGTCATTTTGAAATTAAGCCATTACTTAACCCAAAAAGAAGAGAAAAAAATATGCCCACAAACTTCTATACATAATCAGACTAAGTTCTTGGTATTACATTATTTTACACATTCCCTTAGGCAAAATCTAGATATACTCCAACTGTGGTAATTGCTAGAAATGTTATTAAACTGTAAACAGCTAGAAATAAATATAAGTTTAACACAGAGCACTAATGTTCAATGCTTCTAATGTTCAATAATTTTTCTTCAATGTAATTTTTATTATTTTGAAATTAACATGTTTTGCTCCATGGTTGCTTTGAAGATACTCTATTTTATTTAGATTACTCTATTTACATAATGATATAGGTGTGCATTTCTTAGGACTTGTTCTTATTGAATCTACACATTCATGTTTTTCTTTAATTCTGGATAATTCTTAGCTATTACCAGTTCATATATTTCCTTTTCCCCATTTTCTTAATTCTTTCTGTTTGTAACTTCTATTAAAAATAAGTTGGTTTAGTCAAAATACCAAAGATTTCAATGGCCGATGTTTTGTTATTTTCTAGCTATAGCACATTTTATTGCTTTCTCTTTGCTCTAATAGGTATTTATGTTTCTACTTGTTAATGTGTCAAATCACATTTGGAAGGATATTCTGTAGCTCAAAATTGTTGGGTAAGCTTTGGTGATGATTCTAGAAGTCCTCTGACTCCCTATTCAGGAAAAATTCTCTACAAATATGTTATACGCTTGCTTTGTCTAGGACTAACAGATATAAGTGAAAACATTCTATTTTGTGGTATTTCTGTCTATTTATCATATTTTCTGAAGTTTTGCTTTACAAATGGCTGAAGCTATATCAACTAATAAATATTAACTCATAACAATTTGCATACTAAGAATAATATTAGAACTTAGTTTTATATTCCCTGTTGTGGGTTGAATGGTGGCCCCCTAAAAGACATGACCATGTCCTGGCCAGCAGATCCTGTGAATATGACTCTATTTGGAAAAAAGATTCTTTGCAGATGTAATTAAGGATGTCTAGATGAGGTCATCCTGAATTATCCTGGTGCGCCCTAAATCCAATGACAAGTGTCCTTATTGGAGACCCACCTAAGAGAGACAAATAGTGAAAAGAAGAGAAAGCTATGGGAAAATGGAGATAGAGCTTGTAGTTATGCAGCCACAAGGCAAGGAGACAGAGACTGCAGCCATGCAGCCACAAGGCAAGGAATCTGTGAAGCCACGGAAAGCTCGAAGAGGTAAAAAAGTATTCTTTCTTAGCGCCTTTGGAGGGAGCATGGCCCTAATGACACTTTGATTTGGGACTTCTGACCTCCAGAACTGTGAGAGAGTACATTTCTGGGATTTTTTTAAAGCCACCCAGTTTGTGGTAATTTGTTATGGCAGCCTCGGGAAACTGATACATCTCTATGTGTCTTTACATATTTTTCATATTTCCCCTATCTTTGTGTCTTCATGTGAAATTCAGACCTATTTTCTACTGTTCTGACACTTCCTTTAACTCTGTCTGAACTTTAGTTTATTCTTTCACTTCCAGGTCTTCTATTAGGTTAGTGCAAAAGTAATTGTCATTTTTTTGCCATTATTTTCAATAATTATTTCTTATTTAAAAAAATCGTATTCTTTTTTCCATTGCTTTTTTATCTATATTGACAAATACTGTATATCTGGTGTACAGCATAATATTTTGACATATGTATAAGTTGTAGAATGGTTAAATCAAGTTAATAAATATATGCATTACCTCACTAATGTTTTTGTGGCGAGAGCACTGAAAATCTACTCTCCAAGCAATTTTCAAGAATATAATACCTTATTATTAACTATAATCCATGTACTACCATGTGATATAATGGATCTCTTGAACTTATTCCTCCTGCTTAACTGAAATTTTGTAACTTTTGAACATTTGCCCAATATCCTCCCTCCCAAGTCTCTGGTAACCACCTTTCTACTCTCTGCTTCTACAAGTTTCTCTTTTTTAGATTCCACGTATGAGCGAAATCATGTGGTATTCGTCTTTCTGTGCTTGGCTTATTTGACTTAACAAAATGTCTTCCAGGTTCATCCATGTTGTAGCAAATGACAGGATTTCCTTCTTTTTAAGGCTAATAGTATTATATTGCGTATCCATATCTAATCATTTCTTTAATCATTTGTTGATAAACACTTAGGTTGATTCTCTACTTTGGGTATTGTGAATAATATTGCAACAAACTTATTCATTACTTTTTAAAAATTTATATAATTACGTCTTCAAATATTCAAGTATATGTATTTAAATGTTGCTAGTTGCTTGTTCTATTATCTATTGTTTTCCAGTGTTTAGCATTTCTTTTGTGTATGTGTCTGCTAAATTTTGCTCGTAATATATCATTTTCCCATGTGCTTTTAAATTTGGTGTACTGAGTTCATCAAGGTTTTATCTGTGGAAATATCACTTGTCCTTTGTTGAGGATAGGTAGCTGAAAATAATGTTGAATATAGGGGCTGAAGATAATAAGTAGCTTAAGGATAAGAAACATGTCTCCCTAGGTTATTATAGCAGGAGAATTTCCAGGTTATTTAGTTATCTATATTGCCAATAAAATTGATATTTTCTTTTTATCTTCCATTGATTAACATTTTTATTTTCTTACTAAGATCTCTCAGTGGAAACTACTTATTATCATCATATCAAATATCTCTATATAGACTGTTAAAATTCCTATGCTTCGTTACTCCGAATACAAAAAAAATTAGGTATGACTTATCTAGTGTGTGAAGTATTACAAATATTTACCGTTTTCATTGATCATTTTTTTGTGCTTGCCTTCTTCTGAGATGGCAAAGTGAGTAACTGTCCATTGCTTGGAGACTACCTAACGTCAGCCTATTACATTATATCATGTGATATTTTCAGTCCATTCTATTTTGGATACTGTCATTTAACAGTTAGGTAACTACTACTCATTTGTATCAGTTGTCTCTTGCTTCTAAATAAAAATGAATGAATAATACAGTAAGAAATTATGGTGCCAATACATTTTATATAAAATACAAGAATACCTGGCAGCTGTTTATGAAAATTCTAGGTCTCTTGGTCCAAATATCCATATGATATACAAGTTTTATTAATGCCATAAAATCAGTATAATAAACTTATACCAACATATGAAAATGAAAAAAATCTAGCATTTTAATCTCATTATGATACTTGTTGCCTATTGCATATATAAAAGCAAAATCTTTGCAGGCATTAAAAGCTTGAATAAATTATAAATTATAGCAAAATCCAAGCACACCAAAATTTCAAATTAAATACTCCATGAGGTTTAGATTTTTAAATGTTGTTAAAAATTATTTTACTCTATAGTGGCTTTATAAAATTAAAAGGCTTACACATACCATTTTGTCATCAATTTCTTCATAGTAACTTGTTGAAAGTGATACAAAACTTATCAGGTTATTCTGAAAATCAACTCAAGGCCCGGGGACTATCACAGAAGAGTTGGGCATGTGAGATATGTAAGGGCCGATTTTGGGAAATGAAAAAGTTCAGTTTCTCTATAAATTCACCATTAATGTCAAGGGGACACTGAGACAAGACCAGCATATGGGCCCCTGTGTCAGATTAACAATGCTTTCTTGAAGCATTAACCAACTCCTTAATGTCTTGCCTAATTTTTTTTATTTTTGTTATTTTCTACAGTTCAGACTGAATTCTAATTGTTCTGGCTGCAGGTTTCCACAATAATGTAAGGTTTTCCCCCACATTTTTCCTATTTTGAAAGCACTGAAAACTGAGTTATGCTTTCTTTAAGTCCTGCAAACTGAAGCTAGACAACTTACACTTCAGAAGAAAATAACAGCAAACTATTTACATACATAAGCCGCTTTCATACCTGCCTACTGATGTATTACAGACTTCAGAGTAATGTGGCCTATATCGATTTTCTAGGGTTGTTCCTCTGTCTGTTGTTTTCTCCCTTCCTCCCGCTGGTTGCTCTTCGTAGGACATGAGACTTCACAACCTGCTAAAAATCAGCTTTCCTAATAACTCAGGACCTACCCATCTAGGAATAAACCATCCTAGCCATTAGAGATCAGAAGAAGCCTGACACCAGAGACTCATTTTCCTCTAAAATGCTTTCTCCAAAAGATTTTTAAAAGAAAAGGGGGCAATGTGAAGGGAAACTGAATCGTGGGGCCCCCCAAATCACTAAGCTAACAGGAAAAGTCAAGCTGGGAACTGCTTCTCATTCTATTCAAAGTCATCCCTCTGTCACTGAGATAAATGTGTATCTGATTGCCTCCTATGGAAAGGCTAATCAGAAACTCAAAAGAATGCAACCCTTCGTCTCCCACCTACCTGTGACATGTAAGCCCCTTCCCTGCTTCCAGCAGTCTCACCTTTCCAGATGGAATCAATGTACGTCTCACATATATTGATTGATGTCTCATGTCTCCCTAAGATATATGAAACCAAGCTGTGCCCTGATCACCTTGGGCACATGTCTCAGGCCTTCCTAAGGCTGTGTCACACAGGCACACATCCTCAACCTTGGCAAAATGAACTTTCTAAATTAAAAAAAGAAAAAAAAATCCTAGGACCAAGTCCTGTGCTTGGCATAAACTAAATTAAAAGTAAAAACAAAAGTTTCTGTATGATGCAGTAATTATTGATTGTGTTCCTTTTTAAAGTCGTGATTAATTTTGCATTTTATTCTGTTAGGCCTCTCCCTGTTAGTATCAATGTGGATCTTCAACATTTTGAAGTTGAATTTGTTTTTAATAATCTTTTTTTTTCTTCAATTATGGCTTCTGACCAAAATAAAATTATTGAATGTCAGAATGTTGCAATGTAAGTTACATTAACAATAGTTCCATTTTTTACCAAGAGCATTAGCAATCTGGTGAAAAATGTGTCCTTGTAAGTTTTCCCACATAAATTTGTAAATAACAAGGTTCTGTTCATTTTTTTAAGTCTAAAATTTCGAGCTCTTTGAAAAGTGATACACAGATTATTAATTTCTTAACTTGTTTTGTTTTCCACATGTTCTCTGTATTCATTTTCCTTGACCATTGCAGTAGTCTCTATTACCCGACTTGCTCATAATATTTTAAAAATTAAACTAGTGTAGTAATTATAAGTTGTTTTCCTGAATGATACAGCTTGTTGAGGTAATTGTGAAAGCTTTGCTTAGCAAGAAGTAATCACGTTTAAGATGTTAGTTAACATTGGAATGTGTAGTAATCAGAGAGAAATATATGGCAGTTGAACCTAAAGGGGAATGGGTCCAGGATACACATCATGGTGAATTTTGCTGTTTAAATATTTGAGGTCAATGCTCACAGTCAAAGCTTTCCTTAGTGACCTCGTGGCAGGAGTCTGCATTTGGGAAATGGAATTCTTGATCCAGAAAGTTTTACTATTTTTAGTCATTATATTAAAAGATGAGTAGGTTAATGGGTACTTACCCCTTTTGCACTTTAAAGGTTTCTGTTCTGAGGGAGCTTATAATCTCATTGGGAATAAAATCTATGTTTTGTGTTTAATGTTCCTCACTGCAGTTAACTCCCTGATGTGCACAAAGTATCTTCAGTGTGCTGAATGCTTAGTGTGGCTGTACAAAAAAATAATCTCTACAACAACCCTGTAAGTATTATTATTCTCTTTCGGATAAGAACCTGAGGCGCAGAGAGCTTAAATGATTTATATCACCTATATTGAGAGAGACATTCAATCACACTAGCAAACGTGAATTTATTACACTCAATCCTCACTTACCAAGTAAAACATGTTATATGCATTTATATAATGCATATATTATCACACATACACAAATGAAAACACAAATGCATTCTTTAGCTTATGAACAAACATGAGCTAATCTTTGCATTTACTCCTTACCTACCCCTTATGCCACATTTATAAGGAACAAGTTTTCCTTCCCTAAGTTTTCTACACCTTCTTGTGCTTTTATGTTTTTGCAAATGATGCTTGCTTGGTGTGTAATGTCCAGCCCCCACTTTGTCTGCCTAGGTCTTCTTGTTTACACTACAGCTTAAACGTCACTTCCTTTAGGAAGGCTTCCCTGGCATTTTCTCATTTATCCTGAGACTATAGTCTTTTTTGTTAGCCTCCATGTGCAAGCCCGGACCCAGAAAGTCTAAAGTCCTGCCTGCCTCTGCTGATCACCACCTACCCCCAACCCCCAACGCCTGCATTAGCAATTATCCCTGATTGCCCAGCAGAGCTTCCCAGGGACAGAAGCTTCCTCTCACCCCATCCTGCCATCTTAACTGTTATTATGATAATGTGAATACTCTCCACCTCACCCTACCATCTTAACTACTCTCACCTCACCTGCCACTGTAACTGAACTTACGGTAATGTATACTCCTTGCCCCTACCCCCACCACTGTAACTGATCTTACTCCGTAACTTTCCACTGCCCACCCCAAACCTATAAAACCAACTCCTATCCCATCGCCCTTCACTAACGCCCTTTTCCACCTTAGCCCACCTGCACCCAGGTGAATAAACAGCCATGTCGCTTACACAAAGCCTGTTTGGGGGGGTCTCTTCATTCAAAGTGTGCATTTTAACATTTTTGAAGCCTATCAGGTGTTATATTTGTCTTTGATTTTTAACCTTAAGGGTGATGTCCAGTACATAGTATGTGTTCAATAAATGTCAGATCCTCCCCTGTTTATTTCATAGGAATCTGCATACAATTATGTTTAAAGGTTAATGGCTATTCTATAAACCTACTAGCATGGCAGAAATTAAGAAAAGACATACAATGTCACCTGTTGGTATGAAGGTAGAAAATAAAGATGACTCTCATTGACTGTTAGTTGGAGTGTAAATCTATTCAACTTACTTTGGAAAACTGATGGGCAGTATCAGTTAAATCCAAACATATGCTTACCTGTGGGCCAGACATTCCATTTCCATGCGTAAACCCAACAGAAATATGTTCACTCGCTCATTAAATGATATATATTTAAATGTTCATAGAAGCATTATTTCATTAGCTGAAAACTGGAAATTATCAAAACACTCTTTACTATATTAGCTCAAAACTGGAAATTATCAAAATACCAATAAATGGTAGAAAGAATAAATATATCATAATATATTCATCCAGTGAAATGCTGCCAATAAAATAGAGTTACTGATATTCAGCCACACTCAAAAATTTCAGATCAAACTCACAAAAAGAAGTCTAACACAAAGTATATAGTATACAATTCCATTTTTATCAAAATAAACTAATTCACACTATTAGAAGTCAGGCGAGGAATTACTCAAAGTGTGGGGGAGAAAGCACAAGGAGGGTTTCTGAGTTGCTAGTGATGTTCTCTTTCCTGATCTGGGTGCTGACAATATAGGAGTATCAAAGTAGTGAAATTTATTTATCTATATTCTCCTGTTCCTCTTTTTGTCAGTGTAGTATACCTAATATTATAGAGTCCTCTCTTGTTTTCCATTCAACTTATCTGACTTCTTAGTTTTCCTATGAGCACCTTATCAAGAACGATCAAGAGTGTGAGATTTTTATCCTATTTCAAACTAACAAATTAGCTTTAAAAAGTCTTATATGGGTATTCAGTTCCCCCCTCTCATTTTTGCCATTTTGGTATAGTTGATGGCCGAAAACACAAGACTCCTAAGTTACAACCAAAGGACTTTATTACCAGTGGCAATAACAGTAGCCAATCATTTGTGTTGGTTCCCTGAGCCTAGGTCCCACAGAGTGATGTGAAGAGGGCTAGGTGAAGCATGCATAAAGAGTGGGTTGCATTAGTATGAGAGGAGTGAGAACATGCAGTGTTTTGTTTTCTGTTCTTGCATTAGTTTGCTGAGGATGAAGTCCTTGGTGCATCATGAGAAACTAAACCTACAACATTTCATTTTCTCTGACTCAGGTTGTGTGTTCTACTGCTTTGTTTGCTCTCCCTCCCTCCCCAACCCCAAACATACAGACATATGCATACACTAAAGGACAAACATTGAGCATGTTTAGAAAGTCACATGTTTTATTGCAGGTTCACTGGTTATAAAAGCATGGGCCACCCTGGAATCTGAAATGTTGGATTATTTCAGTTCATTTGTTGAACCAGTACAAAGAAATTGGAAGTTTATTAGATGATTGTTTCCTTTCTCTTGCTAGCATGATCAGATAAGAGTGATTGCCATGATCTTACTATTGGAGGTAGAGAAGGAAAGGCAGAGGCCATAGGGTCATCAGAAAACCCCAGCAATCCCTTTACAGGGTAGAAGAGACATTTTCTACCTTTCTTCCTTTAATGATAGACACTATATGAGAAAAAAAAAACATAAATCTTCAAACTTGGAAACACATAAATTTTTTTTCTGAAGAAATGGTGTTATTACAAGTAGGAAGAGGGAAAAAATTGACTTTCACCCCCCTCTGCCTTGGTCTATTATTAATTCATCTCCAATATTTTTCTGGAAGATTCATATTTCTTAGGCACGGAAAGGGTTAGATGAGATGAATGCCGTCCAGCTGTTCACAAATAATTAGGAGGCTGGACAACGATGGCTAGAAGTTGAATGTTCAATTCCCCATCTAAATCCCACTAGTTTCTGAGGTTGTCTGTGTAAGGATGATGGAGGCAATATGGTTGAGGTGAGATATGAAGATCTGGAGCACAGAATTTTCTCCTAAAATGAAAGTATCATCAGGGCTAGAGTAGCAGAACAATTTAGAGCTGATACAAGAGTATAAAGGTTTGCACAATGGAGAAGGTTTATCTGAGTAATGTTGAAGTTAATTAAGAACAGAAACGGACATGAAGAATGAAGACCAGCACAAAAGGATGCCTCTGTGTAAGAAATGCTGCCTTGAATTGAGTCTTTAATAAAGTAATAAAATTCCTAAACCATGTAGTTTTTAGTGCTGAAGAGATTCAGCTATTAAACATCACACAAATAAGTATATCATTCTGAATTTTGATAATACCATGAAAGATATGTATAGAAAGGATAGGATAAGCCCAATTTATTTTAGAGAGACATCTGGGAAGGGGCCCTATGAAGAAGTGATATTTAACTTGAGACCTGGGAGAAAATTAGCCAGATGAATTAGCCTGCAATGGAAAAATAGTTTTTTCAGAAAAGGGATTTTCAGAGCATACGATAAAAGATAGCAAGGCTGACATAAGTAGAAGAAATAGAGAATTTAGGACTATGTTTAAGACTTTAAATTTTCTTCCAAGACTATGCTTATGTCTTTAAATTTTCTTCCAAGTGCGATTGGAAATTATTTAAAAGTCTAGTAAAAAAAAAAAAAAAAAAAAAAAAAAACAAGACAATGTGATTTTAATTTTTAAAATGTTGCTTTGACTATTACATGAAGAATGAATCAAAATTAAAAGTAGGAGTAAAAAAATAACTTTTAGAACATATAAAGATTCTCTAATGTTATTAACAGTAATATGAAAGGAACAATCCTGTAATACTCAGAATTGTCAAGTTATCACACTATAAATGGAGGAGATCTGAACAAGAGAAAACTATGTTTTGAAAAATAACGATGTAGTCGTCTTTTTAAATCAATCATGCAAATACCAGAGATATGCAGAAACGTCTTGTGCGAGTTCTGTTTTTCCTACTGAAACAGAACATTTAGAAAGTCAATGTTTTTATTGCAGGTATGCCACTCAACTTACCAAAAATTTTATAGCTTATCAAGGAAGTAAATTCTAGATCTCCCCTTTACGAAATTGTGGCAGGATTCACCTGAATGAAGAGGGAAGAAGGAAGTTAATGTTTCAACTTACAGTTCTGAATGAATTGGTTTACTTTGTGACTAATGTAATGCACATGAATAAAGAGAGTTTCAAGATGCCATTACCCTGTGCCCAAGTTTCTGTTAAGTGAAAGAGCATGTCTGAAAGGATAAAATTAGATAGATATGCTTAACTGTATTTCCTTCTCATATACTTTTTTGAAGTTCCAATAATTATCTTCTCCTCCACACAATACAAAATAACAAGTAACACTGAGCTAAAGAGGAAAATATTAAGACTAAGGATCTGGAATGTGAATAGACAGTCTTAGAGAGAGAGAGAGAGAGAGTCAGCTTATATAAATCATCCTGAGAAGATTCAAGAAAACTAGAGCAAAAGAGATGAGTAAAACTTCCCTCACTGATCACTCGTCTTGTTTAAGAGATTCTGCATGAAATGATGTGGAATAAAAACAACAGATACAACTAAAAGCATCAAACTTTAAGGAGGCAATTTGATATACTTCAAGAGGAAACATAATCATGACTGTCTTACTTGGGCCTGGAAAATGCTTAATGATTTTAGCAGAGTTGTGTCTATACTATACTGCTTTCATCAAGTTTCCCCAGGCCTAACATAAGGAGAAAGGAACTTGAAAAATTGTAGAGAGTAAGCAAAACTGGTTTTCAGCATGCCCCACTGTATCAGTTATCTGTCACTATGGCACACAACATAACATGCAAAATCTACGTTACATACAACACTATGCGTCCAATTCTTATGCATCAGTGCATAAGCTGGGATCACCTAATCGAGGCTGGGTTTGGCTGGAGCAGCTCTGCTCAATGTATCTCTCCTCCTCCTGGTCGATTTGACAGACAAGCTCAGAGGTATTCTCATGGCAATGGCAGAAGCACAAGACTGCGAACGGGAAAACAGAAGGTCCCTAAGACCAAGGCTCAAACCAGGCAAACTGTCACTTCACTGCCTTCTGTTAGCCAAGGCAAGTCACACAGATAAACCCAAAAAGTCAAAGGATGGGGCAATATACTCCACTCCTTACGTTGGGGAGGCAGGAGTAAGTAAATTATTTCTGAGCAATAATATAATCTGTTACACCCTCCTTTCTTCTCTGCTTCCTCTCTGTTGGCCCCTTCTTTAGCTCTGGGAGAAAAAAGCAATTAGTAAGAAACAGACTCACAATATGAGTAACTTGATGTACTATCTTTTGGAAAAGTATTTGTATTTTGAAAAACAAACATAAGATAAGTGTAATCACGGATGGCGTCATTTCAGAGCTCCCATGTGAGCTGTATTTCTAGAGAGAACCTTTATAGACCACGGACCAGTCCTGAACGACGGGAAAGGGTTTTCTTTTCCTTTCTCCTCCTCCTCCACCTCCTCCTCCTTCTTCTATTTCACTTCTGGATAATATTATTTAAATAAGCTCTCTTTTGCTGTTTCTCCTTCAGAAACACTCAGACTCTTATGGAACCACAGGACCAAATCAAACGATGTGATCACCATAATTGGCAAGCCACCAACTTCTAGGCTTTACTGGCCTAGTGAATTGTTGGTATTTTCGTACCAGAAAACCATAACATCATAATTATAAAACAATCCAAAACCCAGCCTACTGAAACTGCAACAATATCATTTTCATTTGTGTTCTTTATTATCTATGAGGATTCAAATTTCTGAAGACCTTTGGGCTTTTAACACATACCAAACCCACAACAGCTGCAAACTGCTATGGATGCTGTTTTATATTAAACAGTGTAACACAGATACCTTACATTTTCATTTGGTCACTTTATTTTCTAAGTCACAGATGCAAAACTTTCCAAAGTGCTACCAAGTCCACAACTATGCCCAGTGCTAAATTATTTACTTAAGAACTTTTCAGGATTCTGAATTCCCCGTTAGTTTCCATTCCCTCCTCTGGCTCCTGCTTTGCACACGTTTTTCCATAAGGCTTATCTCCATACCAACACCAGACAGAAAAATACAGGCACACACCCACTTAGTAACTGTCACATCTTATTATATTTTAAAAAGCAATTATTATATACAAGCTGCATTTATCAGATGAGGACTACCAGCCTGTGAAAGAACGAATAACTGATCCAGAGTTTATGTATCTAGTAGCTTGTAGAAGCAGATTTCAACAAACTTTTTCTACGAGGGAGGAGACAATGGTAGTAATTATTGTATAGATATTGCAATAGCCACCACAATAATGATAATAATCATAGCTATATTTTATCACATGCTGCTCCTTGTCAGGCATCATGATAAACTGTTCAAGTAAATTGCTGTTTCTTTTTTTAACATAATGACTGTGTGATTTATGTTTTTTTATTATCTCTTTTGGTTGATGAGGAAACTGGCACAGAACATTCATGTTATTCCCTTAAATTTAACACTCAAGTTAATCCCTTAGCATGCTTTATTTCCTAAAAACATGCTAACTTTGAACTCAGAGTTTGACTCTTGACAACTATGTTCCAGGACCATCTGTCACCATAGGTCTATGTATGCTGATGGATTAGAAATCAGGCGAAGGACCAGAACCCTATCACCTGACTCCCAGACCACACAGTTGGGCCGCAGTGCAATTGATTGGGGATACTTCATTCCCTAATGTTTCGTGACAGAAGTTACAGCAATAATTTATCAAATAGGAAAAGGCAATCCAAGACGTCAACAATTAAAACATCAGGAGGTAATCACCAAGGAGAGAAATTCAACCTGAGTCTTCTTAACATTTTGAGTACTAGGCAGGAATGGATTCCAAGGTATGGAAATCCCAGAGATAGTGACTATGTCAGGCTGGAGGAGGACAGAAGAGCAGGTCCTGGCATCTGGCACCTGGCTTTTGCCTGTTCCTCTCTCAACACTCATGGGACTGTGTAAAACCAGGACATCCTGGACACAATCATACCAACTGATAACTGTCTGGGAAACCAGACATGCATGTTTGGTTAATTAATCTTGCGACCCAGTGAGCAACGAAGAGAAAAAAATATCACGTAAAATATATACAAAGAAAAAAGGAAAGCTGAGTGTTGGAGTCAGTACAGTGAGGAGAGAAAAATCCAAGGGTAGAGTGTTGTAAGATTAAATTCCAGCCCCATGGTAGAGTAAAAGAAATATCTGATCTGGTCACTTACGCTTCCACAGCTTCAGTTTCCAGATCTTTCAAATGGAGGTAAGAAGTGGAGGGTAATTAAATGCCATTGAGTTTTCTTTCCTGCATTAACGTTCTAATTTCCATGTTTTGGAAAGTTTTCAGAATTTTTGAAAAAGAATTCATTTATCATACTTAGTTAAAAGATGCAAAATAATGAACTACTCTAACCTTGTAGGTATGCAACTCTGTGTTTTATCACATTTGTCAAGTCACGCCACAATGTAATGAGCCACTTTCAGTCTAGTTTTCAGCTAGGACTTCTGTCTCTGGCCATGTATACACTAGAACTTTCTGTAGCAATAGAGGCTCTTAGAATTTCTTTAAGTGAATTCCATCACTTCAAGGGATTCCAATCCAAACTTTAACACATATGATTGGATGATAACAGAAAGAAATCTCTTTGCTTTTTGTTATTTGTGTGATTCATTTTTAAGCATGGACATTTAGATTTTTAAACTACATTTTTTCCTCCCTCTGTTAGCTAGGACTTCCCTGTCTTCCAAGATGAGCAAACACTATAATCAGTTTTCCTCAGGCTTTAAATGATCAGGGCTACAACTTGAGTTCAGATGGCACCTTCCTTCCAAATTCTTGCTTCAGTTATTTGCTGTGAAAAAATTACTTTTGGGGGCTGAAATTTCTTGCTTGCTTTTTTTCCAGAAGTGAATTATTTTAAGAAATTTAACTGAAATACATCCAGATAAGGTTTATATGCCTACAAATGTCATTTTAAATAAACAGCCACCCCTCCCTGATATCTTTTGTGCTGCATTGGTGAGCAAAAATAAAATCTCAAATTATTAGGTACTTATTACTTTTATCAAAATAAAAAGGTTTCCATTTTCCTTAAATTTTCTATGAATTTCTTTTTCTTTAGTGTGCGTAACCTTTCGAAATTAGCTCAACACAAGATTTGTTGACTATGTGAGGAGCAGTTAATACTATTCCCTAGTGCTTTGCAACATTTGGGATAAAGCTCAGAAAAGTAGTTCCATAGAAACTGTACATCAGCAAATTTAATTTTTTTTTACAATTAAAAACTGTGAGATGGGTACTACCAAATGTCAATTTGAATTTCTTGTATTACAAATACTAATACTATATGAGCACAATATACTTCATAGCAATTGACTAATTGCTATGGTGAACTCTCATAATGTTTTAAAATACTTCCCAATCCTTTGGGAATCATAATTTAGAACTGAATTTAGAAACAGAAATTCCCGCATTGTTATACAACTTGCAAGTCTCCTACACAAAGTCATTTTTATACCTTTTAAAAAGTAATTGGCACTTTTTTCTTCTATAGTTGCAAGATATAAATTATTTTTATTATGTACTATTGGTGCTGTGAACTAAATATATGTTTTCCCATTTATAACCAATAAAACCCAGGTTGTCTAATGAACTTGGTTTATTTAAGTAAAATGCAGAATCATAGATATTTAGAATGTCAGAGCTAAAAGAAATATCACAACCAAATTCCTGATCTTATCGATGAGGAAACTGAGGCTTAGCTGGTTAAAGGAATTGTTCCACCGCCCACCGATGCTTTTGCATTTACATTCAAATCATTAGGGTGCTTATTCAAGTTAAGCTATGGTGCAAGTCTTCTGCAAAATGACATGCAGTTTTAAAATTTATTTTTTAATTTTTTAAGAAAAAATTTGTCTGCCCTCGCCCACCTCCTCGAAACCCCTCCGATATGCATATTTAATAATGTATTACACTTTTCCCAACTCAAGGTAAGCCTATAGCAATGTATTTGATCATAGTTGGGGGAATAGATTCATTGTTAACTTAAATAATGTTACTCTGTAACTTCTTTCCTCCTTTGGAACCCATTGCAAAATTACTCATCCAGTATTTATTAAGTCTTTTCTATGTACCAAGCTGTGTTCTAGACAACAGAGACAAACAAGACTCATGTTGTTCATTATATTCAAGTATGTAAATAAATATAGTTTGAATCATTGATTTTCTTTTTAAATCATTTATGTTATTTTTCTATTTAACCTTCCAAAATTTTAAAATTTCCTTCATTAGACTCAAGCTACTCATTACAAAATATAACAAGTTCGCCAATAGTATGTTTAAAGAAAAAATGAAATTTAATTTTTTTATTGTAGACAAAGTAAACCTTCCAAGGCTATGCTTGGATTTCCTCAGTAATTTAGACTGATTTTATTAACTAAAAATTTATTCCTAAAAAACTGGGTAATGATACTATTAGTACATCTAAGGGATAATGATTGTCATTTCTATAGAAATTTACAATTCACCAATCACTTGCAAATGATTCTGAAGGGTGATTACCATTGCATTCTGTGTTTAGCTATCTAAGACTCTAAGTCTGTATCAGTATATGTTGTCTATATCTATATCCATACTATCTAATTTATAAATACAAACATGTAATACATTTTCATATACTTTATCGTTTATGTTTAAATGCTACATTGTGTGGCATATGCTACTGATTTTTGCTTTTCACAATAAAGAAGAGATGCATAATGAGAAAGTGAGAAGCCAGGGAAATTTAGGAAATACTTTTGGGGCTGTCAGATGCAGCAGCAAGAGGATGATAAGTACTATTTATAGACAGTTGCAAAGGAAATAAGCCCAGAATTGGACAGGGGCAAGGGTTGGGTGAACTTTACAGAAGCGATTCCTAAGCTGGTTGTTGAGGATGTGCCAGAATCAATCAGAAACAGAAAAGGAGAAAGGATATTCAAGGCAGAAAGAAAAACTTGGATTTCGATAAGGAGAGCAAGGAATAATTTAGGGGTGGAAAGTGATTGGGGAATGCGTGAGTGTCTGTTTGGAAACGGGAAGTGGCTGTTGAAGAGGCTGGAGAGAGAAGAGGAGGAGATATAATGGAGGCCTTTGTGTATCTTGCTGAGAAGTTTGATTTTGTAGCTTTAACTTTAACTTGAAAAAGTAAAAACTGTCATAAACGAAGAGGAATGAGAAGCAAGACTTGTCGAAAAGACATATATGAATATGAAAGTTAGAGAGAATACTAACTTAAAACCGGATATGGCTACTAAAATACCTCCTTTCATAGTCTTTCTAAATAGTGTCTGTTGAGCCAAAGATAAAGCAAAACAAACAAACAAAAAACCTTCACTATACCTCAGGTTAAATTAACTGAAACTAATAGAAAAACCTAGAATCTCAGTAGTTACAAAAGGTAACAGAACAGGATTGAGAAATGTAATTTGCAGCCTGCTTCTAAATACTTCTATAGAGAGCTTCAGTACTAAGGAACATTAAGTGATTCTTTAAAAATAATGAGCTATCATGCAAGACTAGTATATAGTATATTACTAAGGAAAAATACATGAGAGTTAAAACTTACTAAGTAATATGTATAGAATGATCGCATTTTTGTGAACACATTGATGAAGAGGAACAGCTGTGTATTTATTTATTTATTTATGTGTACTTTTGAATAGATCCACAGAAGCACAAAAAAAAAGATGCAAAAGGATACTGAACAAACTGATTAACATTGGTAATCTGTGGACAGAGAAGGTATCAACATTTATTTCTAAACTTTGTATTACTTCAGTTGTTAAAACAAACATGCATTATTTTTAATATCTAAAATATGTAAATTGGAAAAGCATAGGACAAATATGACTGTGGACAATTCAGGAAATAGTGAGAATATTACCGATTAAAATATAAGAAATGTGATCAAAGCAATGTTCATTGAAAGAAGATTCATAGGTTTGAATATGTTCCTTATCAAAAAATTATTTAGATAACAATTTTAGAAAAAAATAAGAAAACCATCAAAAAATCAGATAATTTGAAGCATAAAATCATAAATTATAATATGGATAGTCAATTATAATATAATAAATAGAATACTAGTTTTTAAAAGTAGTTCATACATGAAATGTTGGCAAATTAGGTACAGAACACTTGTTTTCTTTTAAGTGTTTCATGCACGAAATTTTGGCAAGTTAAATAATGATAGAAAACATTGACAAGGCTGGGCATGGTGGCTCATGTCTGTAATCCCAGCACTTTGGGAGGCTGAGGTGGGCGGATAACGAAGTCTGGAGTTTGAGACCATCCTGGCCAACCTGGTGAAACCCTGTCTCTACTAAAAATATAAAAGTTATCTGAGCATGGCGGTGGGTGCCCATAAGCCCAGCTACTCGGGAGGCTGAGACAGGAGAATCACTTGAACCCAGGAGGTGAAGCTTCCTGTGAGCCCAGACCATGTCACTACACTCAAGTCCGGTGACAGAGCTAGACTCTCTCTCGGAAAAAAAAAAAAAAAAAAAAAACAGAAAGAAAGAAAACATTGATAAATATAACTTGAAGCATAGAAAAGAAGAACTTGAGAGTTGTTTAAAAATATAGAGGAATAATACATTCATTCCATCTATCTGAAAAAAATGAAATTTATGGAAAAAAATTATCTAAAATGATATAAGTATACAAAATCTGAACCAATTAACTAACATGGAGGAAAGGAAAAAAATGTATCAAGATTCTCAAAAAAGTTCTGAGTAAAGATGTTGTGTTGTTTTTCTGATATAATTTCCGTGCTAAACAAATGTTTAATCATATATAAAATAATGGAAAGCCAAGCAATTTGTTTTTGAATGGAGCACAATAAGGCAATCACAATTATCAGTAATTGGCAAAGGTAACAGACACACAGGAGCCCATGTGTGCACACATATACACACATCTCCATGCAACCATGTTTCCATAATAGTCCAATCTCAAGTATATTTAAATGAGAATACCTGAGTTCATGAAAACAAACTCAATCATTCATTAAGTGACTCATCTGCTGAGAAAAAAGATTAGGGCTACTTCAGGAATGAAAAAACAGCTTACTATTAAAATTTTTTAAATATAATGTGAATATAACGACATCTCTACAGCATGAAAAGTAGTAAATTGAACTAATAGTAATTAACATTTTTAAGCGGAGCCAAGCAATAAGCAAAAATGGCCAAGTGTGATCCTGGGAACTCATTTCAGTTTGCCAAGCAATTAGCTGGCTGAGACCTAGAGCACCCCCTCCTTCCAGGGAGAGGAGGTGTACTTTTACTTAACTTCTCCAAGGATGGATGACTTCCTACTATTGAGAGCAGGGCTACACACATATAATGAACTTCAGTGTTTCCAAAGGCAGGGCAGCTAGCTTTCCCAGACAACCTTGATATCCCGGTACCACAACATTTTGTTCCCACAGTGATGACAGTGGGTTCTCACAGTTGACCCCTAACAAGGAAAAGTAGGAAACAGGAAGTGTCCCTCCACTTGACTGACCATGGCATGGCTCCTTGCGGAAAGGTGGAAAAAATCAGAATATTCACACCTTCTCTTGCTACTCTTCTCTTGTAAATTTCTCCAATGAAACCTTTTCCTTATTGTTAGCTCCTGTCTTTTGAGAAGCAGATGCCAAGATGGAATTAAACATGCAAGACATTTATTGGATAAAATGGGGAGGAATCCTGCGGGAGCTGGAATAGTCATCATACTGTGGTGTAAGTCTAACCATTGCGCAGGGAGAAAAGAGGATAAATTTGGGTAGGAAATGTATTAGACTATGGCACAGTTATAAGAATATTTCAACAATCCTTGAGTCAAAATGGGCTGTCAGAGGAGCCCTGTGTTTTCCAGAATGGGTTTATCTTAGCATCTCTGCCACACTGTCATTGGCTGGGAACAGCTCATGAAAGGCATGGCATTTGTGCCAATATTATAATGGAGGGCAGTAGCTGGGGACCTCTGTCAGTTATGATCCCTGCATAAATCAGGAATAATAATAATAAACCAACTTCCACAAATAAGCCTCAGAATCTCATGACAGTATGTCCAGTTTTTAAATGATATGCTAGTAAGTAGAAAAACAGAATGAATGTATCTTAATAGATTATATTATCACAGTTTTATAATAGAATATTAAAATTGACTATGTCTTTAAAAGAAAAACGTAAAACAAGTCTGCACATATGCACTGAAGTAGTATTTAGTTATTTAATAAATCAGTCATTTTAAAGAATTTGTGCTGAAACGGTAAGATTTTCGAAATAAGTGAAATTTACCAGTATATAGCTCTGTTTCTGGTGTGGTCTTGATTACACACACACGCACACACACACACACACAGAAAAAGCAGATGCAAGGAAACAAACATAAACACTCATGCGTTACTTTTTAAAGGTAGAATGAGGAATAATTTGTCGTTTGTCCTTTATGCTTTTTAGCTTTTTTCAAAATTTTTATTATGCATAAAATGCAGTCAGAAAATAATTTTGTAAAATGATTTTAAAATATACAAACTATCATAGTAGAAACGTGGTCATCATTGATGCTGTTTGTCAAATATTTCTGGTCCCCTGCTTCCAAGCACATGGTAGGAATGCTCTTCCTGTGGCCTCATAGTTAAGTAGGGCATATGATTAGTTTGAAACAATGACTTGAGAGAAGTATGATCTATCACTTCAAGGCTGAAGCATTTAATTGCTGATATAAGATACTCCAAAGTTCTTTTTCCCCTCTGCATTGATGACCAGAAATGTTGAAAGTGGTGGATATTTTATCAGCTTAAATATCTGAGAAGCAACCAGGAGCAAAGCCCCTCTGCAAACTTGAGACTGATATTTAGCATAAGTGAAAATAAACCTTTGTGTTTAAAGCACTGAGATATGCAAGTTGCAGTCTTTGTAACATAGTCTTTTGACTGCCACAAAATTGGCTACTAGAAAATGGGAACTGCCATAAGAAAATCCTCAAATATGAGGCATTAGCTTCAGGATTCTGTGTCAGATGGGAAGAAAACACAGCAAAGTATGTGCGCGCGCGCACACACACACACACATCTCAAATATAACTGTAGACAATACTTGTGTGGAATTCTTGACAAAAATGCATAACCTCAATCTGATCATAAGAAAGCATCAGGAAAACTCAAATTAGGATGTATTTTACCAAATGCCTGATCGGTACACTATAAAACTGTTAAGGTCATGGAAGACAAGAAAAGAGTAAAAAAAGTCACAGATAAGAAGAGGCTAAGGAGACCTAATAATTAACATATGTTATTGGATACTGGAAAAGAAGAAAAACATTAATGGGGACACAGATGAAATTTGAATTAGTTCTATAATATAGTTAATATTGTTAATTTCCTGGTTTTGATAATTACACTATTGTTAATGATACAGGAAGCCAGATGAAAGGAATATGATAACTATTTTCCGTAACTTTTCTGTAAATGTAACTTACTTCAAACTAAAAAGTAAAAGGATATAGCGAAAGAACTGAGTAGCTTTGTCAAAATGTCATGCAAAGGTTACTAAAAAATTCTTCATGTAAAAAACAAAGAATTGTGTGTGTATGTGTGTGTGTGTGTTTGTGTATCAAGTTCAATTGCTCCCTTTAGGGACCTATAGAGTCTGTGTGTTTGTGTGTGTGTGTGTGTGTGTGTGTGTGTGACTGTATCAAGTTCAATTTCTCCTTTTAGGGATCTATAATTCCTCCAGATGGCAAATGTCCTAAGAAACCAGGGGAGTTATTCAGTCCAAAGCATGGGGAGGTTGCATCAGTCAGGGTTCAACCAGAGAAACAAACTCTGAGACAGTGATACACATATAAGCAAGGACTTATAATAGGGTCCAGGCCTTATTGAATTGTGGAAGCTGGTTAATAAGTTTCAGTGAGGCTTTTGTCTTTGCATCAGATGCTGAAACCCGAGTTCAGCAGGGAAGTCAGGAAGAAGAGATGATGCAAAGTAGAGGAAGCAAGGGGAAAAGGAATCCATTAGAAATATCTGAGCTCACAAGGACTGTCTGGGACCCATGTTGATCTTTCACTGCCTCTAAACCTCCAATTTCAATATCATCGATGCCCTGCCAAAACAAAAAGTGGTATTCTTTTCTGATGGAGCTGGTGAAGAAGAAGGAAGATATGAGGGAGAACTGGAGCAAGTGTGGGCATAGATGCTGCCCCATACCAACAAGGTAAGCCAGGATAGAAGCAAAAATGTTCATGAGCTGCAGCAGCACCTCTCTAAGCATAAAGAATAAAATAAATGTGGCTACTACTTTACCTTTGCCTCCCAAATCTTTTACCAAATGCCTCTTGTATCACAAGCAATCTCGGACCCATTCAGGGAACTTGGAGGAAAGTTTTAGTTTAGCTAAGTGAGCAGAATATAAATCCCCCACAGAGGCAGACTTTCCAAACAGCAGGTGGAAAAATAACTACATAATTTATCTGTTTTCACTTTTGCTCACACTGACACCGGGTGTCACTTGAAATCCCAAACGATTTTTTTAATGTTTTGTTAATATTATTGCTGGTATGCATCCCATGAAGTTATACAGGGGGCCCAAACTTGGAATTCTAGTTTATAACTCTCCTCATATGCCTATAAATTCTCTTTTCGGACTCTTAGGATCCCTTCCTGACAGCAGAGCTTGGTAGGGGCTTCTTGAGGCTCCCAGACCCCAGGGCAGTTGTCCCTAGCTTTGGATCTCAGTGAGCACAAACTTCAGTCAAGTTGTGTTCCAACCGAAATTCTAATCTCGTTACGCAAATTACATTTTCCCAAAGAAACAGAGATAATACTTATCTCAAGAAGTATTACCAAAGAAAAGCCATTGTCACGACACAGGATGTTTCATTACATCCTTCTTTTCCAAGAAAAGACGGCAGCTAATGGTGCGGCATGGTTCATGGGTGCTGGGGGAAAGGTGATCTTCTAAATTCATTCATACAAATGACACATACAAAATAACGATGAATATATTTATTGGTCAGTAATTGGACATCCAGTATCCTTATTTAATATATATTAAATAAGGCTTAAAAGAATTTTTAAAGCAATTTAAGCAGCAAAGAGAAGTTTAAGCAATGTGAGCATGTCAAACAGGATTTTTCTACCAACTACACCAAATGGTTATGTGTCAACATAAACAATTTTTACAGCAACTTGTTCTTAAAAGTTAATTAAAATGTATTTTCAAATATGAGAGATTTTTATACCAGTAGCTGGCACTTATAGGAAATGGCTGTTCCAGGAGGACTTCCTGGAAGGTCACCCTTTGGGAGTTCCCAACCTTAACACTTCAAGAACACTTAATGCACAGAGAAAATGATGTCATGTGATCAGACTTAATTTAGTTCTTACCAGCTACGTTGTACTCAAATATTTCAAAATTGTTAACATATGGATTCAGAAAATGTAGATAATCTCACATTGTTTATTCTGAGGGGATGAATTATCTGATTAGAAATTAATTTACACACTACTCATCTTTTCCCTCTCTCAGACTGTGTGTGTGTGGCCAAGTGTCAGCATCAACAGAGCAAAACTATAGTTTGTCTTATTTTACTTCTAAAGAAGAAACATATTTTTGAAATTATCAGGTCAACTGAAGAACTTGATCTTCAGAAAAAAACTGTTAAAGATGAAAAAATATAAAACGGTCATCATTTGCAGAATGTCAGAATTGAGTAGATGCATCTAATGAGGCTATTAATTTCTTTAAACAAAATTAGGAAATTTTAGAGGTCAACTATTAGGGAACAAAGGAAAAGAGGCATAAGTAAGTTGTGTATGTACTCACATAAGAATATGGGGTAACAAAAGAGGCATAAGGAAACCATGAGGAAAGAAATGAGAAAGAAGGAATGTGTGAAAGGAAGAAAGGAGAGAGAAAAGAATGGAAGAGATGGTTTTTAGTACAAATTGTGGAAAACAGAAGACAAAAAGCAAATCTATTAATCTATTGACAATTCTAAATTAGTCAAACTGCATTGTAAAATCCAGCATACTTAAGTGGCATCTAGCTTGACTGGGTGTGAGGCCTTTGGGATGGTGTGCATGGCATTCAGTCTTGGCCTTCGTCCTCGGATGTATGTGAGGTGCTGGAAGACTCATCCGATTCTTCTCCTGGGAATCTGGCTCCCCAGCCCAGGTGATGGTCTCTCTGTGACAGGTGGCTCATGAGAAACCAAGTCATGTACTGTTCATACGGGTTGGTATGGTACAAACCATCTTGATCTCGTTCCCACTTGTTTTTCTTTATCACGTCCTTTAACTCAGTAAGTTCAGTGGCAGCTTCAGCTGTGGGTGTCCAGATCTTGACATCATGATCTAGACCGCTGGTTGCCAACATAGGTAGGTAAGGGTGGGGTTCAAGACAGTTTACTGTACCTTCTAGGTCCCCCTTCAACAACTGGATGATCTGGCAAGATGATTTTTCCCAGAAAAAGATGTGCCCACAATCACTACCGCTCACGACAAACTCACTCCTGGGGCCATAGAAATTAACACCTTTGACTGTGGTATTATTTCTGTGCCCCTTAAATGTCTTTGCATACTGAGCACCATCACTGTGAGAGGAGTTGAAGAGGTAAATATCTTCATCATTGTAGCTGGCCAAGATCTCTGTGCCATCGTGGCTGTACACAGTGCAGGTGATGCCTGTTGGGAAATCACAATCAACCAGGTGATGAGGAGTGAATTTCTTGAGTACACCGTGGTTTTCTTTCTTGTCAATTCTCCTCTGGTCATAAATCCTGACAAACTGATCTTGTCCAGCCGCTGCAAATTGGTAGGTATTAGCGGGGTTCACAGAAATTGTATATAGTCCCACTCTCTTCCCCTTTTCTCTTGTTACCACAATTTTTGAAGCTGGCTGGTGTTGTCTGAGGTCAATGGTGAAGACAACCGCATCTTCACCCGAAGTGAGGAACTCATAAGGAGAGTCTGGCTGCAGAGCCAACTTGTGGGCAGCTCCCTTGTGCTGGGCCACACACTTAGTACTCTCAAAACATGATGCATTCATTAGTTCTGCTACCCGTACCTGCCCATCGTGGGCACACATGGCCAGGGTGGAGTCAGCACTGTTAGGAAGGAACTTGGCCTGTAAGACATTACTAATGTGACCACTGTCAAAGTCCAATACTGGCTTCTGCCGCACCCAGTCCCACACTCTCACCCTTAGGTCATCACCACTACTGGCCAGCCGGGTGCCATGCTGGTTAAAGTGTACAGTATTCACACAACCCGTATGTCCTTCAAGACGATATTGCAGGCGGAAACGCTGCACAAAGGCTCTTGCCCCACAGGCCTCATAGACAAAGCGGGTACTTGAACCCAGCTGCCGTTGGCGAAGAGCAGTAACGGCCTGCCAGCGAGGTGGCGGCAGGGCAGATGTCTCTGAGGAAATCCACTCCTCCAGCACCCTATCCTCTAACAAACACTGCTCATGGTCGGTACCACCGCATCGTGGACACATCTGAGCCTGTTCTTCATCCTCTTCCTCCTCTACTACCTCGTCCTCTCTTAGTAAATTGTAATAGAATAGTCTTACATCAGGCGGGAGGAAACGCTCAAAGTCCTCCATGCTCTCAATTTCAACGTCTTCACCTGAACTTTCTTGGTCAGTGCTTCGAATTTCTGTGCTGGAACCCTTTGGGAAACCACCATCACTGGTATCACTGCCATCTCCAGTCATTCTCATACTCATATCTAAGGTCGCTGTATCAATGTCTGAGGAGGCCTCAGTCGCTGCTGCCGCTCCAGACTGCTCCTCTGGGCTGCTGAACAGAGTTTCAATCCCTGAGTCTTGTAAGCCATCTGCGCTGCCCTCTTGGTGCGACATCTCATAAGATGTATGCCGCGGCCAATCTGGAGCTGGAAAATCCAGCTCCTAAAATCGCAGGCAAGATGGTTGGCCTGCCGTACGGACTGATGGTTGCGAAGGAAGTAAGCGCATGGCTAAAAGGTGCAATCTGATTGGCTAAAGGGAAGAAAGGATTCTGCCAAAGCACTTGTCAGTACGGGAGCCTGTGAGGTTCAAAAGGCTTCTTACCCGCTCACCTCCTCGCGGCATGCAGACTGCTCTAGTTTTTCCAGGCCCAGAGCCCCACCCCCATGGACATCTTACACCATGAGTAGCTGCGGGTTTTTGAAGATTGAAACTTGCTGCACCTTGGAAAATGTTCTTATCAGAGAACCATCAGCAAAACTGATCCTCCTTTGGCAAAATAGTTTTTTTTTGTTTTTTTTTTTTGAGACGGAGTTTCGCTCTTGTTGCCGGGGCTGGAGTGGAATGGCGCAAACTCCGCTCACAACAACCTCCACCTCCTGGGTTCACGCAATTCTCCTGCTTCAGCCTCCCGAGTAGCTGGGATTACAGGCACAGGCCACCGTGCCCAGCTAATTTTTTTTATTTTTAGTAGAGGCGGGGTTTCACCATGTTGACCAGGATGGTCTCGATCTCTCGTGATCCACCTCCCTCGGCCTCCCAAAGTGCTGGGATTACAGGCTTGAGCCACCGCGCCCAGCCGGCAAAATAGTTTTTAGAAGCCACTCAGTGTTTTGCTCGAAGATAATGTACTGTATGAAATGAAGATGTAGGCAAGAACAATGAAAGTTCAGCTTAGTGTCCCACGACTGGTGACTTTTTGACATACAAGAATGATCTCAAATTGAAAAGCTTGAAGGAAAACTTGAGCGCTCTGTTAGAATCGATATACAGTTACCAGGTAAACTATGATATGCATAGTTAATTGCATTTCAGATAAAGAATGAATATTTTCTTTAGTACGAGTAGATCTCAAATATTACGTTAGATATATTGCCACTAAAATTTTATTCATTATTTATCTGAAATTAAATTCAATGTGGTGTCCTCTATTTTTATTTATTAAATCTGGCAGACTCCTTTAGTGAGAAGAGTTTAGACCTTCGGTGTAGTGAAGGCTGAAATCAACTGATCAATTGAAAACGGACATCGAAATGAGTAATTGCTTCACCTATTTGAGATGGAAGTAGTACTTCCTTTTTTTCTTCTTATTCCACCAGAGATTCTATATATTTATTCAGAGTTAATTTAAGATACTTAGGGAACACCAACACGATTTTGTGAAAAACATAAAGTATGTGATATCACACCTATAAAAATCTTTTACTTATTTCCCAAAATATGTTAGGGGCTTCTGTCGGGCCTCTAGGGAAGAGAAAACAGCTCTACAGAGATAGTTAAATGGCAGTACTGTGTTAATTTAATAGTTTCTCTCAATGAATTATCTAAGGTTGATTTCAGTATATTTTCAAAGGGCTATAGTAAACTGCTGACTAAGAATGCCAGAATGAGGAAAACAAAAGGTTCCCTCAGAGTAATTGCAAGGTAAATGCAAAATTGATTAAAAATAGAAGTATTCAGTCTTCTAACGAAAGTGGATGGTTCCAAGGCCAATAGTAACAGAAAGATATGTAGAAGAGTATTCATAGCAACGTGTAAAGCCTAGCACAGCAAACTGAAAGCCACTGAAAAGGCCATCAAAAATACCATGGATAAATAATGAAATAATATGAGAAGCAAGAATGAATAGACTAAAATTGAATAGGTGAGCATGGCTGAATCTTTAACACAATGATGAGTGAAAACACAACGAGGATAGTCAAGTATTTCAATATTTTGCAAGTCTATATTGTTTTCATATGAAATACCATCACTTAAAAAGTCAAGGAAGTAATGGATTCACAATTCAGGATAATGACTAACTTTCAAAAAGAAAAGAAGATTGAAATCTGAGAAAGGTGCAACTTCAAAAATTGGGGGCATTATTTATATCTTACCTTGAGTTGAGGTGTCCAGTTATTATTTTTATTATTTATTGCAAGGTATATCCATTTTATGTGTATGCTACATTGCTAATTCTTTAACAGAATTCACGTTCATAAACAAGGGTTCTTGCTCAGCCATGGAACCCCAAAACGGGAAACCTAGAACATCAAACCCTAACATGCCCATAAAAGCATTATCCAGGAGAGGAAGTATCTTAGTCCATTTTGCTTTGTTCTAAAGGAATATCTGAGGCTGGGTAAGTTAGAAGGAAAAGTGGTTTCCTTGGTTAAAAGATCGGCAGGCTGGACAAGAGGCATGGCACCAGGTTCTGCTTCTAGT
The DNA here is from genome assembly GCF_049354715.1 of Callithrix jacchus. Taxonomy (NCBI): domain Eukaryota; kingdom Metazoa; phylum Chordata; class Mammalia; order Primates; family Cebidae; genus Callithrix; species Callithrix jacchus. Next base: position 28,934,455 of record NC_133524.1, read on the forward strand.
GAGGAACTCAGGAAGCTTTTAATCATGGCAGAAGGAGAAGCGGAGCCAGCGGGTCATGTGGTGAAAGAAGGAGCAGGAAAAGAGGAGGTTCAAAGCTCTTCTGAACAATCACATCTTATGAGACTTCAGTGAGAAGTTACTCATTACCTGGAGAGAAGGCACAAAGTCATTGATGAAGGATCTACCCCCATAATCCAAACACCTGCTACATGGCCCCACTTTCAACATTGGGCATCCATGTTTATGGCCTTTAATTTTGCTGTTATTCAACTTAGTTCATTAAAATATTTTATTTTAAACATCATATAAAGCGACTACCAACTAACGTGGGATATAGGTTCACCCTTCAGCATGATATTCCTTTAAGCGGGATTTCTTATAGGAATGTTATTTTTTGTACAGTAGTTACGATAATGTCAGATATAATGATATACACAATTTAAAGGAGATAGGCCAGTTAAGAATTTGTATAATATAAAAATACCGAGATTAAATTTATCCAAGTGGACAGATATATGCAAACGGGAGAGCAGGTAACAGGAACCCTTTGAATGATCAGTCAAAGGCCCAGATGCAGGAATTTTGTTTTCTCCTCCATTATAGCAAACAACGTTCACAACAGATACAGGTCTTCCAGGTACATCTAAACGCACAGGAGTAAGTTGTGAACTGCTACCTGTACAGTTTAAAGTGGTGTAGTCGTGATCGTCCTGTGATATTCCCATCACAATAGTAAATAGTGAACCCCATGCAAGTAGTAGGAAGTATTAGTCTTTTATCATAGGCTGGACTTGAAAAGGTTTAACTCCTGACATTAATATTTGTAAACAGACAAGGCATGGTGGCTCATGTCTATAATCCTAGCACTTTGGGAGGCTGAGGTGGGCATGTCATTTGAGATCAGGAATTTGAGATCATCCAGGCCAACATGGTGAAATCCCATCTCTCCTAAAATACAAAAAAATTAGCCATGTGTATTGACACACACCTGTAATTCCAGCTACTTGGGAAGCTGAGGTGTGAGGATTGCATGAGCCTGGGAGGTGGAGGTTGCAGTGAGCTGAGATCATACCACTGCACTTCAGCCTGGTTGACAGAGTGAGACCCTGCCTCAAAAGACAAATAAAAATAATAATAATGAATAGTAAAAGCCAGGCACGGTGGCTCATGCCTGTAATTCCAGTACTTTGGGAGGCTGAGGCAAGTGGATCACTTGAGGTCAGGAGTTCAAGACCAACCTGGCCAACACGACGAAATCCCATCTCTGCTAAAAATACAAAAATTAGCCAAGCATGGTTGCGCGAACGTGGTCCCAGCTACTCGGGAGGCTGAAGCACAAAAATCGCTTGAACTTGGGAGGTGGAGGTTGCAGTGAGCCGATATCATGCCACTGCACTCTAGGCAGGGTGACAGAGTGAGACTCTGTCTCGAAGAACAAACAAACAATGTGTGAACAGCATATGTCCCCTTTTGCTAAGTTTTCTCCAAAACTGACATGGACTTAGAGTGGGAGAATTCTGATGGTGGTTTGATCTAACAGCGAACTACTGAACTACTGTTTAAAATGTGAGAACCTTTCAAAAAAATTAACCAGGTGTGAAGGCATGTGCCTGTATTCCCAGCCACTCGGGAGGCTGAGACAAGCCTGGCCCACTCCTTAGGCCTGGGAGATTGAGGCTGCAGTGAGTCATGTCTGTGTCACTGCACCCCTGTTTGGGTCACGGGGTAAGACTCTATCTCGAAAACTTTTTAAAAATGAAATAAAAAATAAAGTGTGAGAACCTTTAAATACTATTTAGTTACACACTTTAAAAAATGGGGATCATTTATAACTTTAAGCCAAAAGGTAAAAGGGAATGCATCTGAATTTTTTTGCTTTTAGTTTTGCTGCTCTGTGGTTTCTATGGCTGTCCTAAAGACTGACACTGGTACATTGCTTTTCTTTCCCAACGCAGACACCTAGTTTGAGCACTTAGATCAGACAAAACACAAAATAGAAGAAATGCCACTCGTTTTCTCTGGGATCTTTGGAGAAACTAGCCTAAAATCATGAATTATTAAGATTTCATATTGAATGGCGGTGTTTTTATGTATGTAACTATCCAGAGAACAAATCAAATAGCTGCCTAAAACTTGCAAGAGCATGGACTTTTGGTATACTTGTGTTGGGAATCAAGAACCTTGAGCAGCAGTTCAGTCAGAGTTGTTCCTTCCCTTCCCTTCCCTTCCGTTCCCACCCGTCCCCTCTCCTCCCCAAACCTCTCCTCTCCCATCCCCTCCCCTCCCCACCCCCTTCTCTCCTCTCCCCTCTCCGACCCCCTCCTCCTCCCCTCAACTCCCCTCCATTCCCTTGAGCAGCAGTTCACAGTCAAGAGTTGTTCCTTCCCTCCCCTTCCCTCCACTTCCCTTCGCTTCTCCTTTCCTTTCCTTTCATTTCTCCTTTCCTTTTCCTTTTTCTTTCCCTCTTCTTCCCTTCCTATTCTCCAATCCCCTCCCCTTTCCTCCCCCTCCCCTCCCCTCTGCTCCCCTCCCTTCACTTCCCTTCCCTTCCTTTTTCCTTTCCTTTCCTTTCTCCTTTCCTTTGCTTTTTCCTTTTACCTTCCCTCCTCTTCCCTTCCTACCCTCCCCTCTCCTCCCCTACCCTCCACTTCCCTTCCCCTCCTCTCCCTTGCCTTCCCCTCCCCTCTCCTCCCTTTCCCTCCCCTCCCCTCCCCTCCCCTCCGCTTCTCTCCCCTCCCCACCCCTCCCCTTCCCATCCCTTCCCTTGCCTTCCCTTCAGTTCCTCTTTGTCTTTCTCTCTTTCTCGCTTCCTTTCATCTCACTCTGTGGCCCAGGCTAGAGTGCAGTGGTGCAATATCGACTCAGGCTGCTGTGCAATGGCACAGTCTCGGATCACTGCTATCTCTGCCTCCCGGGTTCAAGATATTCTCCAGCCTCAGTCCCCCACGTAGCTGGGACGACAGGCATGTGCCACCACACCGGGCTAATGTTTGTATTTTTTCTTATTAACTTTATTTATTTTACTTTACGTGCATATTATATCTGGCATTCCTCCCTATGTTATCCCTCCCCACCCTCCCCTCCCTCCTGACCCTCTGGCCACAACTCTGGATTGTGTAAGCCACAAGCCTTCGCAGTGTCTACATGGTATCAAGTCAGTGCATGGAATGACAGAGTGAAGGAGGTTTGGAAGCTTTCCCCTAGATCTCAGAGGATGTATGAGGAAACCTAGGTGCCCAAGAGGAAGCCTGCCGCAGAGGGAGAACCCTCACAGGGAGACTACTAGGTAAGTGCAGAGAGCAAATGTGGGGTTGGATCCCCCTCTAAGAGTTCTCCCCACAAGCACACTGCCTAGTGAAGCTGTGAAAAGGGGGCTGCTGCCCTCCAGACTCCAGAATGGTATACTGATGGGCAACTCGCATCCCGAGCCTGGAAATGTTACAGGCACTCAACTCCAACCAGTGATAGCAGTCACAGGGCTGCAACCTGCAAAGCCACAGGGATAGAGCTGCCCAAGGCCTTAGGGGCCCAATCCTTGCCCCAGGATGCCCTGGATGTGGGACATGGAGTCAAGGAGATTATTTTGGTGCTTTCAAATTTAATGCCAACCCTGCTGGGTTTCAGACTTGCATGGGGCCTATAGCCCTTTTCTTTTGTCCAGGTTCTTGCTTTCGAAATGGTAGTGTTTATCCAACGCCTGTACTGCCATTGTATCTTGGGAGCGAACAACTTGTTTTCATTTTATAGGCTCATAGGTGAAAGATGAGGCTCAGATGAAACGTAAGACTTTGAACTTGATGCTGGAATGAGTTAAGACTTTTGGAGACTATTGGCAGGGTGTAATGGCATTTTTCAATGTGAGATAAACATGAGATTTGGGGGGCAAGAGGTGGAATTACATGGTTTGAAGGTTTGTCTCCTCTAACTCTTATTTTGAAATGCAATCCTCAGTGTTGGAGGTGGGCCTGGTGGGTGGTGTTCGGATCATGGGGAAAGATCACTCATGAATGGATTAGCACCATCCCCTTGGTGATGAGTGAGTTTTCATTCTGAGTTCACATGGGCTCTGGTTGCTCTGGTTGTTTAAAAGAATGTTCCTCACCTCCCTTGCCACCTTGTTCCCTTTTTCACCGTGCCATGTACCTTCTCTGCCTTCACCTTAAGACACTAGTAAAAGCTCCATGAGGCCTCACCAGGAGCCGAGCAGATGCCAGTACCATGCTCACACAGCCCACAGAGCCATGAGCTAATAAAAGCTTTCTTTACAAATTACCCATCCTCACGTACTTCTTTATAGCGATGCAACAGACAAACACAACTGTCCTAGCTATATCTTCTGGACAACTTGCTGCAGCACTTGTTGCTTTACCTTGAACTTTTGTGTTATGGAGATGGCTTCTTTCCTTACACACGATGAACCAACCTCTGCTAGCTTAATAATTTTCTTCTGCAGCTTGCTCCCCTCTCTCAGCCTTCACAGAACTGGAGAAAGTTAAGGCCTGACTTTGGATTAGGTTTTGGCTTACGGGAATGTTGCGGTCCCTTTGATCTTCTATGCACACCACTCAAACTTTCTGCATATCAGCAACAAGGCTGTTTCAGTTTCTTATCATTTATGTGCTCACTGCAGTAGTACTTTCAATTTCCTTCAGGAACTTTTCCTTTTCATTGACAACTTAGTCGACTATTTGTCACAAGATGCCTAGCTTTGGCCTATCTCAGCTTTTTACATGTTTTCCTCACTAAGCTTAATCATTTCTAGCTTTTGATTTAAAGTGAGAAACATGTGACTCTTCACTTGAACAGTTGGAGGCCACTGTTGGGTTATTGATTGGCCTAATTTCCATATTCTTGTGTCTTAGGGGATAGGGAGGCCAGAAGAGAGGGAGGCAGACACAGGAATGGCTGGTGGGTGGGGCACCGAAAAATCACACAACATCGAATAAGTTCATCGTCTTATACTGGACACAGTTCACAGTGTGCCAAAACAATTACTACGGTAACATGAAAGACGACCGATCACCTCTTGCTTGTAATCACCAGTCACCTCTTGCCTGTAATCCTAGCTGCTCAGGAGGATCACTTGAGGCCAGGAGTTCCAGACCAGCCTGAGCAACACAGCAAGGCACCACCTCTAACAAAATTTTACCAAAAATAGGCTAGCCGGGTGCAGTGGCTCAGGCATGCGGTCCCTCATACCTGGAGGCTGGGGTGGGAAGATCCCTTGAACCCAGGAGGCTGCAGCGAGCTATGATTGCCCTACTGCACTCTGGCCTGGGTAACAGAACAAGGCTGTCTAAGAAAAAAGAAAAGATCATCAATCACAAATCACCATAACAGATAAAATTATAATGGAAATTTGAACTATGGCAAGAATTACCAAAATGTGGCATGGAGACATGAAGTGACCACATGCTGTTGGAAAAATGGTGCTGGTAGCCTTGGTTATTGCAGAGTTGCCACAAACCTTCAATTTGTTTAAAAAAAAAAAGCAGTATTTCTAAAGCACAATAATTGCAAAACGTATTAAATGAAGTGCAATAAAACAAAATATAGCTCTACCACATGAGCTTCATTGAGAGGGAGACAGCGAGAGAGAGACGGAGAGCGAGGGAGAGAGGAAGGCAAGGAGGATGACAAAGAGGAAGTTGCCCCCAGCCAGGACTAGGACGAGCTGGAGAGGCTGCGTCCTCCATCTGTAGGGTCACACTGAGGCCTGAGCGCTCCTGCAGGAAAGCAAGCCTTTCCAAATAATGTCTCTATGAGACCGGAGGATCTTCTTTTCTTCAAAGCAGGTTTGGATTTGGGATGGATTTTGGTTTTGTTTCCCTCCTCTCTACTTTTTAAATGGTGTTCTTATCTTTAATTCACTTTCAGCCCTCACCCCTGGTTGTCATTTTTCTTGATCAACATCTTTTCCCGATTCTGTCCCCTTCTTTCCCCAAATCTCTTCGCTACCCTCAAACCCAGGGATCGGCAGTGTGGACAGGAAGTCACAGGCCTGAGACTCAATCTGCTCTCCTTCCTGGAGCCTGGATCAGGCCAGGAGAAGGAGATGGTGTTTCCCCAGCCCCCCAGGACTGAGGAACAATGGGGTTCATACCACTTCACCCTTCCCTTTCTTTCTTGCTCCCAGGACTGGGCCACTTCTGGGTCAGTGGACCCTAGGTCAGCTCACACTGAGAATATAAGAATGTGTGCGTGTGTGTGTGAAGTTCAACTTCTCCCTTTAGGGACCTATAATTCCTTCTGATGGCAAAGGTCCAAGTCTAAGTAACCAGGGGTTTACTCAGTCCCAAGCATGTTGGGGAGGTTGCATCAATCAGAGTTCCATCAGAGAAACAAACACTCCGGTTGAACAAATATAAGATGATACACATATGGGGGTAATACACATATAAGCGGGGACTTAGAATAGGGTCCATGCCTTATTAAAATGTGGAAGCTGGGTAATCAGTCTCAGCAAGGCTTCTGTCTTTGCATCAGATGCTGAAACCCAAGGTCAGCAGGGAAGTCGGGAAGAGGTGATGCAAAGTAGAGGAAGCAAGGGGAAAAGGAATCCATGAGGAATGTCTGGAGCTCACAAGGACTGTCTGGGGCCCATGTTGATCTTTCACTGCCTCCAACCTCCTATTTCAATGACATCAATGCCCTTAACATAAAACTGGTATTCTTTTTTATGGAGCCAGTGAAGAAGGAAGATATGAGGGAGAACTGGAGCAGGTGTGGGCCCAGATGCTGCCCCACACCAACAAGGTAAGCCAGGATAGAAGCAAAAATGTTCATGAGCCACAGCAGCGCCTTTCTAAGCATAAAGCACAAAATAAATGTGGCTACTACTTTACCTTTGCCTCCCAAATCTTTCACCAAATGCCTCTCGTAGCACAAGCAATCTCAGAACCATTCAGGGAACTCTGAGTAAACTCTGAGTTTAGCTAAGAGAGCAGAATATAAATTCCCCACAGAGGCAGACCTTCCAAACAGCAGGTGGAAAAACAACTGCATAATTTATCTGCTTTCACTTTTGCTCTCATTGATAGCAACTATCACTTGAAATACCAAATGATGTTTTGTTAATATTATTGCTGGTATACATCCCATAAAGTTGTACAAGGAGCCCTAAGCTTGGAATTCAAGTTTATAACTCTCTTCTTATGGCCCATAAATTCTCCTTTGGGACTCTTTAAGATCCTTTCCTGACAGCAGAGCTTGGTGGGGGCTTCTTGAGGCTCCCAGACCAGAGGACAGTTGTCCTTAGCTTTGGATCTCAGTGAGCAGGAACATCAGTTGTTATATTCCATTCTAAAATCTAAACTCATTATGCAAATTACTCTACACTTTCCCAAAAAAACCAGAGATAATATTCATCTCAAGAAGTATTACCAAAGAAAAGTCATTGCCAGGACACAGGATATTTCATTACATCTTTCTTTCCCAAGAAAAGACAGCAAAGAATGGTGCAGTACAGACTGGGTGCGGTGGCTCATGCCTGTAATCCCAGTACTTTGGGAGGCTGAGGTGGGCAGATCACCTGAGGCCAGGAGTTTGAGACCAGCCTGGCCCACATGGTGAAACCCTGTCTCTACTGAAAATATAAAAATCAGCTGGGCATGGTGGCACACACCTGTGGTCCCAGCTACTTGGGAGGCTGAGGCAGAATCGCTTGAACCCAGGAGGCGGAGTGAGCCAAGATTGTGCCACTGCACTCCAGCCTGGGCAGCAGAGTCAGACTCTGTCTCAAAAAAAAAAACAAAAAAAAAAAACAAGAATGGTGTGGTATAGTTCATGGGTGTTAGGGAAAATGCAATCTTCTGCATTCATTTACACAAATAACACATATAAAATAAAAACAAATATTTTTATTGAACAGTAGCTGGATATCTAGTAACTTAAATTTATTTTAAGTAAAGCTTAAAACAATTTTTAAAACAATTTAAACTCATAAAACAACTGAGAGAACTTTAAACAATCCATGGATGTCAAAGAGGAATTTTCTAACAACTATATCAAATGGTTATATGTAAGTATAAAACAATTTTTATTGCAACAATTTTTTGAACAATTTAAACTCATAAAACAGCTGAATTTTAAGCAATACATGGATGTCAAACAAAATGTTTCTAACAGCTATATCAAACGGTTATATGCATGTATAAACAATTTTTATTGCAACTTATTCTTAAAAGTTAATTAAAATATATTTTTTCAAATAAGAGAGAAGTTTATATTCCTAGCTGGCATCCTATAGGAGATGTTTGTCCCAGGAGGACTTCCTGGAATGCAATGCTGTGGGAGTTCCCATGCATAAAATTTCAGGAAAATTTAATGTGCAGAGTACACAATGTCATGTGACTGAATTCAACGTAGTTCTTACCAACTTCAGTGTACCAATATTATTAACCAATATTATTAACGTATGGATTCAGAAAATGCAGATAATCCCAGGTTATTTGCTCTGAGGGGATGAATTACCTGGGTAGGAATTCCTCTACATACTGCTCTTGTTTTCCTTTTCTCAGGCTGTGTGTGTGTGTGTGTGTGTGTGTGTTAGGAATTAATCTAAATACTACTTTTCTTTCCTTTTCTAAGATTATGTGTGTGTGTGTGTGCATGTGTATGTGTGTGGCCAAGTGTCAGTATTCAAATAACAAAACTATGGTTTGCTTTAGTTTCCCCCTAAAGAATAAACACATTTATGAAACTTTCAAGTCAACTTAAGAACTTGATCTTCAAAATCAATTGTTAAAAGATGAAAAAAGTAAAAAGGTAATAGTTTTCAGAATGTTAGAAATGAGTAGATATATCTAATACGGCCATTAATTTTTTCAACAAAATTAGGAAAATTTAGAGGTCAACTATAAGGGAATAAAGAAAAAGAGGCATAAATAAGTTGTGTATGCACTCATATAAGGGGTAACAGGTAACAAAAGAGGCATAAAGAAACAGAGGAAAGGAATGAGAGACAAAGAATGTGTGGAAGGAAGAAAGGAAAGTAAGGAAGGAGATGGAAGAGATGGCTTTTAGCATATATTTGGAAAACTAGAAGACAATAAGCAAATCTATTAATCTATTGACAATTCTAAATTAGTCAAACTGAATTGTAAAGTCCAGTGTACTTAAGTGGCATCTAGCTGGACTGGATATGAGGCCTTCAAGATGGCAAGCACTGCCCTTGATCTTGGCCCTCCTCCTCAGATGTATCTGACGTGCTGGAAGCCTCATCCAACTCTTCATCTGGGAACGCAGCTCTGTGATCTCTCTTGCCAGGGTGATGACCTCTCTGTGACATCTGTTGCGTGGGAGGCTGAAGCCTATAGCTCTCAAAAATGCCAGTACGGTACAAGGTATCTGAATCTCGTTCCCGCTTGTTCTTCTTAACCACATCTTTTAACCCAGCAAGCTCAGTGGCAGCTTCAGCTGTGGGTGTCCAGATCTTGACATCATGATCTAGGCCACTGGTCACCAACATAGGTAGGTAAGGGTGGGGTTCAAGATGGTTTACTATACCTTCTCTGTCCGCCTCCATGTACTGGATGATCTGGCAAGATGATTTCTCCCAGAAGAAGATGTGCCCACAATCACTACCGCTCACGACAAACTCACTCCTGGGGCCGTAGAACTTAACATCTTTGATCGTGATATTATTTCTGTGCCCCTTAAATCTCTTTGCATACTGAGCACCATCACTGTGAGAGGAGTTGAAGAGATAAATATCTTCATCACTGTAGCTGGCCAGGAGCTCTGTGCCATCATGGCTGTACACAACGCTGGTGATGTTTGTTGGGAAATCACAATCAACCAGATGATGAGGAGAGAATTTCTTAAGTACGCCATTGTTCTCTTTCTCATCAATTCTCCTCTGGTCATATATCCGTACAAACTGATCATCACCAGCCACTGCAAATTGGTAGGTATTGGCAGGATTCATCGAGATTGTATACAGCCCCACTCTCTTCCCCTTTTCTCTTGTTACCACAATTTTTGAAGCTGGCTGGTGTTGTCTGAGGTCAATGGTGAAGACAACGGCATCTTCACCTGAAGTGAGGAACTTATAAGGAGAGTCTGGTTCCAGAGCCAACTCATAGGCAGCTCCCTTGTGCTGCACCACATGCTTCGTATTCTTGCAATATGATGCATTGATTAGTTCTGCTACCCGTACCTGCCCATCGTGGCCACACGTGGCCAGTGTGGAATCACCACAGTTAGGAAGGAACTTAGCCTGGATGCCGTTAATTTGGTGACCACTCTCAAAGTTCAGTAGTGGCCGCTGCCGCACCCAGTCCCACACTGTCACCTTTAGGTTACCACAGCTAGTGGCCAGCCGGGTGCCACGCTGGTTCAAGCATACAGTACTAGTAAAACCGAAATGGCCTTCAAGATGATATTGCAGGCGGAAACGCTGCACAAAGGCTCTTGCCCCACAAGCCTCATAGACAAATCGGGTACTTAAACCCAGCTGCCACTGGCGAAGAGCAGGAACGACCTGCCAGCGAGGTCGGGGCAGGGCAGATGTCTCTGCAGAAATCCACTCCTCCAGCACCGTATCCTCCTCTAACGGACACTGCTCATGGTTGGCAGCACCGCATTGTGAACACACCTGAGACTGTTCCTCTTCCTCATCCCCTCCCTCCACGCTCTCCTCTCCTTGCTCCTCCCCTTCTCTCTCCTCCTCTCCCGGTAAAGGGTAATAAAATAAGCTTCCACCGCGCCTGAGGAAACGCGCCTCCAAGCTCTCAAGTTCGACGTCTTCACCTGAACTTTCTCGGTCAGTGCTTCGACTTTCTGTGCTGGCATCGTTCCGGAAACCACCATCCCTCCTATCACCGCCATCTTGGGTCGATGGCTCTGCGGCCGCCATTTCTATGTCTGAGGACGCCTCCGGCGCCGCCGCCGCCGCCGCTCCGGACTGCTCCTCTGGGCTGAACAGGCTTTCAGTCCCTACGTCTGGGAAGTCATCTGTGCTGCCCTCTTGGTGGGACATCTTGAACAATGTTTGCTGTAGCTGTTCTGGAAAAGCAAACCCCTAAAAGCTCAGAGAAGAGAGCCGGCCTACCCTGAGGACGGACGGTGGCAGAAAGCACTAGGTTAGCAGCAAAGAGACACTAACCGGATTGGCTAATGAGAGTCACAAACTAATTACGTCAGTACGGGGACCCGTGAGGTTCAGAAGGCTTCTTACCCGCTCGTCTCTTAGCGGCGTGCATCCAGACTGCTCTAATTTTTCCAGGCCCAGAGCCCCACCTCCATGAGATCTTAAACTGTGAGTCGCTGTGGTTTTTGTGAAGGTTGAAACTTGCTGCACTTTGGAAAGTGTTCTCATCAGAACAGTCACGCACTGAATGCAAAGAACTCTGATACTCTTAGTCCTGCCACCAGACGGCAATATTTTGGCATGACGGTGAGGTGTGTACTATAGGTGTATCTTAAGCTAGACATAGGTTCTCAGATGAGGATATATGTTTGATTAATTTAAGAGAATGATCCAAGGAAAGACAGCAGACACCAAGGAAGAGTGAAATTTCAGCGGAACACCCCTCTGAGAATAGTTTCAGCACGATCCTCCTGGGGAACTCTGGAGAGTAAGTTATGTCTGAGTTATCCTTACACCAGGCAAGGGAGTGAACTTTCAAATTCCGAGACTGTTCAGTCACTAGTCAAAGACCCCCCTGGGAGGGATGAGCATATCAACTTCCAGATGTCCCAGATGCTTTAAAATCTCTGCACTTGTGGGTGAAAGCAGCTTCAGCAGCTTCAGCAGCTTGAGAACTAAAGGGCTGTGCATTAGTACTGATGCTTGGATGGGAAAAAGTAGATGGTACAAAAAGGGATTCGAAAGCGTCTGCCAGGAGCATGAACATTAACAGCCACAAGGTAGCTAACAGTGACTATTAGAAGGGGCTGTTACTACTGTGTACGCTCACGAAAATACAACTTAAATACAAGTTTAAGAAGGGTATAGAAGCCTAATTTGGAAGGTGAAACTACAAGTAAAGTCGTGGCGAGCAAATGCTATTCCCTTCCCGTATCTTGTTAAATGATGGTTCAAATCGCACAGTTGCCATACCCTTCTTCATGCCAGTTGAATGAATAATCTGGGGCACAATGGTGAAGAGCAGAGGCTGACAGTCTTAAGCAATAAGACTTGAAAGTCAACAAGAATTTTGACTCAAGGTCTATCAATGAATGGTGTGTCAGCAGATGTGAAATCATCAATCTCCTTATGCATCAACGGAGCTCTTGAGTAACCAGGACCAATGTTAATGATCAGTAATATTTTGAAAGGAATGTTCTTTCGCTAGCAGTAGAACTCAACAGGGTATTAAAAATATTCAGTAAACCATGCTGTAAACAAATGTGCTGTCACCCAGGCTTTGTTATTCCTTTTTTTTCTCTTTTGAGAAGTTTCATTCTTGTTGCCCAGGCTGGAGCGCAATGGTGTGATGTTGGCTCACCACATTTCTCCCATTGATGCCTATGGTAGGCCTGTACTTTCTGGTCTTTATATGGTTGGATGGCACTGTGTGACCAGATTTACCTGCTCCCTTGTGAATAGAAGTGATGTTTGTTATTACTGAGGTGGCTCATTTAATTGCTAATGTGTGGCCATCCATACATCGCTTTCCCCAGTTTGCTCATGACCTGCAATGTTCCAGATGTCAGCTAGTCTCCGTGAATATCTACCATGAACAGAAAACATTTCTCCCATTCCTCCCAGTAACCCATGATAGACATGTGGCAGAAGCAAAGTATCAACTTTATCATCATCATCATTATCATTTTTGGAAAACTGGGGAATTTTTATTACTACAGAAGTGCCTAATCTATCTGACTAAGACAAACTACATTGTTGATTATTTATTTAAATCTTACAACTTAGGTCAGAATATTAAGTTATGTTTTATATTTAGAGGATGACAAAACATCCAAGTTATTAAAGACTGTTAAGTTTCTGACTCTCCTTTCACAAGACAGTAATGTTTATTGCTCCTAACAACAAAGTATTCAGCATAGGGTAGGTACGTAGTAAGTATTTTTTCTGGCGAATTCATGTATTAAAGCTGTATATTTACAAATGGATATGCAGAAGAATGAAAAAAAAAATTCCATTGACCGTTCCATGGAGGATGGATAATAGTGAATAGCCTAAGGGAGATACCTATTTTGAGTTTAATGTCAATGTAAAAATCTAATATTGAACACTTTTACATCAGGGTGATGCAAACATTGCCTAAGACTCAGGCCAAAGATCATTCTCTGAAGTTTTCATAAGAAACAGTAAATTTATGTTATCTTTGTAAAGTGTCCAGCTGAGGGAAGGTAGATTCAAAACCATGTTTAAAATGTTAAATTAAGGTTGGGCACGGTGGCTTATGTCTGTAATCTCCGCACTTTGGGAGGCTGAGGCTGGCAGATCACTTGAGGTCAGCAGTTCGAGACCAGCCTGGCCAACATGGTGAAACCCTGTGTCTACTAAAAATTAGCTGAATGTTGTGGTAGGTGCCTGTAATCCCAGCTACTAGGGAGGCTGGGGCAGGAGAATAGCATGAACCCAGGAGGCAGAGGTTGCAGTGAGCCAAGATCATGCCACTGCATTCCATCCTGGGTGACAGAGCGAGACTCCATCTCAAAATAATAAAAGGAAGCGTTAAATTAAGATGTAAAAATGAAATGAAAATGTATGTTTATATGTTCACGCTAGGCTTGCTTTTCTGTCATATATTGGGTTTTAATTTAAGGCTTAAAATTGCTTATAGGAAAGTCTATTTGCCCATAATATCTAAGAAATCTAAGTGAGATTAATTGCTAAATATCATACATCATTTCAACTGCATTACTTCCTCTCATAATGAGTAGATTACTTTTCACTTTTGTGAGTTCGTATACAATACTGGTAGAACTGAGAAAAGTAGGTCATTGACCACATCCAGATGGGCCAAGATATTTAGCTTGTGGAGAAGTAGGCCAGTCGCACCACAATGAAGACATCTGCCTGCTTAATTACTGCTGCATTAAAAGATAGCCTTCACATTTTCTTCCAGCTCTACTGTTACTGCAAAGTTTCACTGTGACACAGTGTGTCAACCCAGAGGGTTAAAATTGCAACATGTATTTCTTGATAGTTGTCATATCTGTATATTTTACATGTTTTGTGAGAAACTCCTGTTAAAATTAAATCACCATAATATTATTGTCTCTTCGCTAAACACCATAATTCAATGTAAGATGTAAAGTGTAATTGATTAACTTTAATTCAGCCAGCTGTTGTATTTTAAGAACAATTTGCTTTTCTCCGCTTATCTTTCCCATTTTTCCTTCCCATGTTTCTGAGAGAAAGAGTTATTTGGTCAGCAGGAAACATTTTTGAACATCGAATATCTAAAACTCTGCAGCCACAAACTTTAAATGGTATCCATGTTAGGCCTCTGCTAAGGACAGAGATTTTGAATCAGGGGTCATTTTTTTGTGGTTTGCTGAGAGATTCATTAACAACAACAATAAAATTGTGAGCAGTTCAGTAAGCTTTGACATTGGTGAGGTGTGCACTGAAAGTATTACCACGTGTTTGCCTTTTCTTCTTAGAATCAAATTTCTTCTGAAAAATTGTCTGAAGATATTGTTTTCAAAATAGTAAGAAAGAAAAATAGCAAAGAAAAGTATAAGGTCATGTTATGTCATTCTACTCTTTAAGTAAAAAAACAATAAACCGATAAATAAGACATGATGAACCCTGCAACATATTCCATAGCAAAACAATATTAATAGTACAGAGTTAAATTTTAAGTATGAATAAAATTTTCCCACTGACATTCACCGTATTGCTTTGACATTCTGTTTACTTCTTTTTAAAAAGCACATCTGTCCAGGGGCGGTGGCTCACGCCTGTAATTCAAGTATTTGGGGAGGCCAAGGCAGGTAGATAGCTTGAGCCCCGGAGTTCGAGACCAGCCTGGGCAAGAGATCCCATTTCTACGAAAATACAAAAATTAGCTGGGTGTGGTGACGTGTGCCCAGCTCCTTGATAGGTTGAGGCAGGAGGCTCAGTTGAGCTCAGGAGGTCAAGGCTGCAGTGAGCGGAGATTGCACCATTGTACTCCAGTCTGGGCAACAGACTGAGATACTGCCTCCCACCCGCCAAAGAAGAACATCACCTAATTAAGTACTTTCTATGTAGTAGAGGTGCGCTAAACATTTGTTGAATTGATTTAGGTGAATTTTTATTTAAAATTTTAGTAAACACATATCCCTATAAACTTTCCCTTTTGTCAACATTTGCCCTAACTCATTAAGTTACATCTTGGAAGGTTCTATTAATAAAATATATTCCTGGGGGAAAAACATATCTTGAGGGACTGTTTAGACTTTATCAGAGGTTAAATGCAAGTGCTTTCCAACGAGAAGAATCCTAAAAAACATATGTAATCTGTCTTCCCTTGCCACTTAGCTCTACATACACAGGATGTATCCAATGTTCTGCGTATTTTGTGTCTAATTTAGCTTCTGACAGAAATTTCTCTTAATGCACAGATACATTTTTATGGTACATGTCAGTAGTTATTTGCAATGTGGGGTTTTGAGCTTTTAATATTAGCTTGATTTGTGTAGCAGTGGCTTGAAATTTGAACCTGAGCCATGAGCATCCTTTCAATACAAAGCGAGGAGCAAAAATCCTACTGACCTTCCCCGCCTCACAGTGGAGTCAGTATACTGCAGCAGCATGTTTTGGTTGATTGACACAGATTCACGCCATCTTTTACGTGGGAGACACTGCTAGGTGGTGAGGAGGGATAATAGAAAAGGGATGTGTGTTGCCCTTGAGAAACTTCTGCTATCTAGTTGAGAAGCCGGGAAATACATGGAAATATATAGGACTTATATGGAATATTGTTCCCATATAAGGCAAAGAACGTTTATGACAACCATTGTGATCTTATCAACTTTAGTCTCAAGATACTTTTATCCTCATTTTTGTTACACAATGTATTTAGTTATCTTACTGTTTTTACCTACATCATGCTAGATCCTTTTTATTACATTGCAAACTTCTTGAAGAATCATATTGTGAGATGCTTGTTTTCATGATTTACGCAGTTGGTACTATTAGAAAGCTTTCCAAAATATAGTGAGTAATCAAGAAATATGGTGAGCCATCCATGGTATTCTCTGTTGCATCATGAAACTGTCCTTCTGGTTCACCTCCTCTATCTTTTGTCTTTTTCTTAATCCCTGAAGGGGTGTGGTATCCTTAGGAAAAAAAAAATCACAATGAGGCAGAGAGAAAAATAAAATCATGTTTTTCAGTTATGTCATGAATGGCTGACAATGTTAGAAAAAGAAAGGTGGCCTTGTCTTCTCCGAAAAATTTAAAGGATCTAAAACCCCTCCAGTAATAAAGAGTAAGAATCTGTTTGTTTGGTTTTTTTCTTTCTAGAAATAGCCAGTAGTGTAACCCAGTACCTAGGGAGCCCTGTGATCGCCGTGAAGGACCTTGATCCCGATGGTTAAGTAAAGACAAGGCCGAGAGGACCATAGAGAGCAAAAGGAGAGTGAGGCCTAGAACAGATATGAAGTGAAAGATGATAACAAAGAAAAGCTGAAGTTTAAACTCTCTTTTAGATTCCGTATTCACGACCCTCTGATGATGTTCTGTAATAGATCCTCAAATAGATTTATTTTCTTCTGTTATAACTTTATGGACTTTTTAAGCAGAAGCAAAGGATAACAAGGAGCACCATATAATGTTAGACCGAGAAAAGACTTAGAATTGAAACTTAGGAGGAATCCTCTAATTAATATATGAGATTAGTAACTGATACCAAGAACAGTTAAATTTCCTGAAGATTAGAAAGAATGCATGCTTATGAAAGACTAGCAAAAAGGGGCCAATAACCATACTTGTCTAATGTTGATAATTTTTTCCATGGGGGTACCCTATTATTATAGCTTGATTTTCTTTTACAAAACATACATGGAAAGAACAGGTGCTTCTTCATGTATTCATTCTCTCATGAAATTAAGTATAATGTTTAGTGGTTGGGGGAAGGACAAACAAAAGGTAAGACATCACTTCATCCTTTTTCTACAAATATTACTTTTTTGTGTCATTTATTCGTTGGTGATTAATGGCTAAAAATAGTTCTTACTAATTCATTTTGTGATTGACATTCTCTATGACAGTTTTGTTTTTATTGATGAAGATTTAGTTTATGTTTTGGGAGATTTTTTAATCAAGGGTCTACCACTTGGTACTCAACAAATTAATTTTATCACAGCTGTTGGGCTGAAACTGCATGTATGTATACATTCTTGAAGTGTTTGCTTGTTAGTACGTAATTATGTATTATCTATATCCTTAAATAATATTTTTTACAGTAAGAAGCATCTCCTTTTTCTTTTGAAAAATTAAGTACTGTATCTCTGCAAAGCAATGTGATATAAAATGATGAGTATATTAAATGCACATTGTCATCCTTAGGAAGTACATGGATTTATATTTGCTAAATATCCTCTATTCGCTATACTCATAGGTAGTCTAAAAGGGTCTTTCCCTTAACCTTCAGGTTTTTACAGTGATGGTTTGCTTTGATGTTCATGCTCACAGGGAATAAGGTCTTGTCCCCTGCATTTATTTTTGTTACTACAATGCATCTTTTTCTCTATTCATTGTTAACTTTTCCTCTCCAATTTGTCATTTTGAAATTAAGCCATTACTTAACCCAAAAAGAAGAGAAAAAACTATTCCCACAAACTTCTATACATAATCAGACTAAGTTCTTGGTATTACATTATTTTACACATTCCCTTAGGCAAAATCTAGATATACTCCAACTGTGGTAATTGCTAGAAATGTTATTAAACTGTAAACAGCTAGAACTAAATATAAGTTTAACACAGAGCAGTATTATTCAACCCTATGTTTAATGAAAAATCTTCTTTGTTCGTGTTATGTTTGCTACATATGCCTATGGTATTTCATTTCTAGCTGGTGGCAAGAGAAGAAAAATAGTAAGAGAAGGGAGACGGGACCATGACAATCTAATAGGTTAAAATTGATTTTAGAAAAAGTAATAAAATCGTTTACAGGCAAATAATTGTCCTTAGATTCATTAACAGCAGCTCAGTGTTTTACGACATTGTCATAAATAGAAACTATTCCTTTGTTCACATTTTCAATGAGTGAAAAATTATCCATATGTATGTGTTAGGATATAGAAACTTCAGAAAAATAATCTCTAAAATTTATTTGAAATTGCTATTTATCAGGAGAAGTTTTGATTTTCCATAGGTTTACTTCTTCAGAAAATAAATTGCCAAAAGATATATCTGTATTGTATATTTATTATGTGTGTGTGTACACACATATATAGTATATCTCTGTAGATGCACAAAAGATATATCTACATTCTATAACAGTGTTTCAAAAAGTCCTTTTTCACTGTACAAATACATACATATAATTGTTAGTTATCTTACTATTTTTATATATCTTTATCTATTTTCTTACTATGTTTACCTGTATTTATCCTGTTGCTTAGGATATTTAACATAATTTTAAGTTATTCTATTGGTGAAAAAAACATGATTAAAAGTCCTAAACACACACAGTTGTGTATACAATCATACAGCTCTCTTTCCTTACAGGAACCACAGTAAATTTCTTGTGAACCTTCTGGAAATATCCCAAACATATATCCATATTTTTCAAAAAAATTTACTTAAATGAGCATTATACACACTTTTATTTATTTATTTATTTTGAAACAGAGTCTCACTCTGTTGCCTAGGCTGGAGTGCAGTGGCACGATCTCAGCTCACTGCAACCTCTACCACCCGGGTTCAAGCAATTCTCCTGCCTCAGCCTCCTAAGTAGTATTACAGGCACTCACCACCATGCCCCACTAAATTTTTGTAAATTTAGTAGAAATGGCATTTCATCATGTTGGTCAGGCTGGTCTTGAACTCCTGACCTTGTCATCTACCCACCTCAGCCTCCCAAAGTGCTGGGATTACAGGTGTGCATTATACACACTTTTTACATTTGTATTTGCAGTTTGTTTTATGTTTTGTTAGAATATCTTTTATGTACTTCAATATCAGCATGTAAGGACAGGATCTCTATTTGTTTTAACAGCTAATATTACAATTGTAGCTATCATCATTTTTAAAAATAAAGTATGACTAAAACAACCCTTAGGTGCATTTCAGGATTTTGGTATTGATTAGTAATGCTGAAATGGCAAACGTTTTACAAATGTTAGTGTGTTTTTATCATGTTTATAAATGTATGTGTAGGATAAGTAGAATATTGACAAATAGCACTTCAAATGATTCTTTTCTTTCATTTTTTTCATCACCAAATCCCTCAATAAATTACAAACTTTCAGATCTATATTAATATAATAAAAAATCTGTACCTCAACTTTTCTCTTAATTCTGTTTAGAATTTGAACCTTCTAACATGTCTATTTGTTGCATATTATTTTCTTTATAAAGTGTACATTATTACATTTGCCCATTTTTATTGTTTTTTAGACTTCTATTATTAGTATAAAATAACTTATTATATGTCAGTGAAATAAGCTCTTCTCCATATAGCTAGCTAATATTTTTACATGTTTTATTTGTATTTTGATACTGTGTATGTTCTATTTTGCCATAAAGAAAACGTAATTCCATTGCATTTTAGGTTTGGGGGTACATGTGAAGAACATGCTTGATTGTTGCATAGGTACACACATGGCAGTGTGATGTGCTGCCTTCCTCTGCATCACCTATATCTGGCATTTTTCCCCATGCTCTCTCTCCCCAACTCCCCACTCCCTGCCATCCCTCCCCTATTTCCCCCCAACGGACCCCAGTGTGTGATGTTCCCCTCCCTGTGTCCATGTGTTCTCTTTGTTCAACACCCACCTATGAGTGAGAACATGCGGTGTTTGATTTTTTGTTCTTGTGTCAGTTTTCTGAGAATGAAAAAAATTAAAATTAAAATTTTAAAAAAAGAAAGAAAATGTAATTCCTTCACTATTTACTAGCTGACCTCTCTGTGCCAGACCCCCTATCGGTAAAATCTCTATCTGAGGTAGGACTAGTATTTTAGTCTTTGAAAGGATTTCAAGAGCTAATCCATTTAAATTTTTGGAATAACAACTAGCACATATTAACCAATTTGCAACTATCAGCAAGCAGCAGCAGAAGCATCATTAACACAGTTATTTCGGTTGTTTAAACAGATTTGTCCATTTTTTTTTTAGAGTTTGTAGGTTTTTGCCTTCCTTCTTGCTCAATGTAAAATTATTAAATAGATTTTTTAGTGACTTCTGTTTTCGCTCTAGTCGCTCTCAAACGTTGTTTTGGATTAATTACTTGATCTGAAATGCCACATTTAGTACATGTTAAATTTTCATATTTTCAAAATCTCATTCTGAACTATTTTGTTTATTTAATCTGCCTGTAGTTTATTTTACAAATGAAAATATAGCTTAATAACTGTAATTTGCTTAGTATTCTTGTTTTATTTTTCACATGACAAATAATTCCATTATTATTTTAGAGGGGTCATAGTAAATTTCTAGATTAACTTGGGGAGAAAAGATATATTTATATATTTGGTCATCAAGGCTAACAGCAATCTTAGGCTTCTAATAGTCTTACTTCAATTGAACTTTCAAATCTTATACATTTCTAAACTTTAATTTGCTTTATTTCCTTATTATAAGTGACATTGCTTTATTTCATTACATTTTTTAACTGGGTGCTGTTCAAATCAAAGATTTTATACCTATTCAAGGATTAGCATCCTAAGTCCCTTAGGTCATATCCAGTCCTCTTTATATGCTTGTGACTGAAGTTTTATTGGAAATGTCCATGCCCATTTGTTTATGTATTATCTATGGCTGCTTTCATGCTATAAAAACAAAATTAATGTTGAAATAAGGACTGTATGGCCCAGTAAGCCAAAAATATTTACCATCTGGTCCTTTATAGAAAGTCTGCTGACTCTTGCCTTCAGTAATTTTGTAACCATTGTATAATTCTAGTTATTCTAATAATTTTTAAGCTGATTTTCTTGGGTCTCCAGACATGTGAGTCTATTACCAAATAATAAAATTTAGCTATGCCATGTTAGTTTATGTATCTATTATTTCATTCTCTTGCTTAATTCCATTGGTTAGTACTACAATAATGATGAGAAATAATGGTCATGATAGTAAAAATACTTTTATAATCCCAAATTGGATACAATTTCATCTAGCATTTCACAATTAATCATACATTTGGCTTTCAATATTTATATTAAAGTATTCTGATGTTACTAGTGTATGAAAATATCCTACCCTTCCCCAAATTAGAACTTGGTTTTGCATTTGGTGAAATCCATTTGGACACCTACAGAGAGAATCATATATATTTTATCTCTTGGTGAAATATGTAATAAATATCTTAATGATTTTACTTCGTTCTAATAGTACTGACCAATGGAATTAGACAAGAGTAAGGAATAATAAGTATATAAATTGTGCTCGTTTGATGAAATGAATTTGGAACTGTCCCTGGTCTTTATACACTCTACAGTTTAAATATCATTGCATTTATACTCCCTAAAAGTTCGCTAGCAATTTTATGTTAAACTACCAAGATTTGGTACCTTTTTGAGACACATTCTTTTAAAGTATTCCCAATTTCTTTGATGGAATTGTAATGCTTAGATTGTTTACTTCTGGAATAAATGTATTATAATTAATATATCCTAAAATACACAATTAATGTAGCTTTCTGATTCATTGCAAGTATTTGAGGAAGATACTCTCTTCTTAACCATCATTCTTTCATTTTTATTTCAAAATGCATTTGCACTTTCTTTTTAAAAATTAAATTAGTTAGTTGATTATATTATTATTTCCTCCATTCCCCCTCAAATAACCAGTTTTCAGTTGGTTTATTATATGTATTTCTTTTAAGGTCTACTAAACATTCATCTATTTTGCCCCCATTTTCTGTTTACTCCAATTTCTTTCCTTCTATGTATTTTATTTCTCTCTTGCTAAATTTTAAATTGAACACTTAATTCATTTGTTTTCATTCTTGCTTGTAGTATCACTTTCTGCTGGAAGAGTATATAACCATAAGTGTGGTTTAAACAATAAGGGCATTTATTCTCTCACATAGCAAGTCTGGAGGCAGGGTGATTCCACAGCTGGTTCAGCAGTTCGATTATGTCTTCAAGGATCATCCTGTATTCTCTATATTTCTACTCAATCATTCTCACCATATCAGAGTTATCCCCACTCATGTTTTCTAGGTAGCTACAGCAGTTCTCAGCTCCACATGCAAATTTAACTCTATCTAACAAAGCATTTGCTATTTTAAGCCTGAACTGTGGAAAGCAATTTTTGACAGCAAGTAATTAGGGAATAGGGAGCTGTTGGTTAGGAAACTAACAATATCTACCACAGTTTTTTTTTTTGAGACGGAGTTTCGCTCTTGTTACCCAGGCTGGAGTGCACTGGCACGATCTCGGCTCACCGCAACCTCCGCCTCCTGGGTTCAGGCAATTCTCCTGCCTCAGCCTCCTGAGTAGCTGGGATTACAGGCACGCACCACCGTGCCCAGCTAGTTTTTTGTATTTTTAGTAGAGACAGTGTTTCACCATGTTGACCAGGATGGTCTCGATCTCTTGACCTCGTGATCCACCCACCTCGGCCTCCCAAAGTGCTGGGATTACAGGTGTGAGCCACCGCTCCCGGCCTACCACAATTTTTAAGATTTAAAATATGTTAAGTTATTAGAACACTGAACATTGCTTTAGCTATATTCTATTGGTACTAATATATAATGCTTGCTTATGAGTATTTGTTGGATACTTATGACTTTGGTTTTGTTTTCTTACAGAATTAAAAGTGTTTAAAACTTATGTGTATTGTACATTAGACATAGTGGGTTTTCTTATTATTAAAAAATTGTTTTATTACATTATGAAAATAGAATATGGTATATTTTAATATTTATAAATTATTAGAGATTCTTAATGTATGTGACCAAATATACAGTCAATTTTATAAAATTTTGTCATGTAGGCATATTAGATGAAGATATGGTCACTGATATTAGGGTACAGATTTTGGTATACATGTAAGAGGGCCATTCAAATTTGTATTTGCTTGATTGGACAGGAATTAATAGAAGTCATTTAAATATACTCAGTGATGTTTCATTCTTTTGTTTCTTTCCACTATTTTTATATTTATGCAAATTTGACCCTCTGTCAATGAATTTTCTTTCTTTTTGCATTGTGCAAGTTAATATTTATTTCTCTTTTATTCTCACTTTTCTTCTTTGAAGTCTTATACGGTATCTCCACCTTTGTCTCAGAGAAGCCATTTTTTTTCTAATATCCTTGATTTAATGTAGATTTCTTTAAAATGTGTACTTTTCGGTGTGTAACTGTTTTCTAGAATTGTTTTTGTCTTTTTAATGTTTTGAACTTCTTATTTATTTATAGTACTTTTGCAAATGTCCTATACTAGTTATAATTCATCTTTGAATAAATAAATGCCTTTGGGTCAACATTCCAAGCAGATTTCAGTTATATGGAACAGAAATGCCTCCAGTTAATTTAAGAACAAATTTAAAGCAAATTAGAAGACCTAAAGGAATGGTTAGACAGGCATTATTCCATGGTAAGCAACACAGAACTGACCCTACAGTGGAGTTACTACCTATTCTTTAACGTTGACTTCAAGAACATATCATTGTAGCTTTAATCTATTGGTCATTAAGTGGCTTCAGTTCCTAACTCTATAGCCATGCTATCATATACAGATGTACACCAGCACAAAATAGATGTCCCATATTCTGCCTCTTGACACCCTAAATGCTAGGAACTAACACTGAATGTTGCGGAGGAGTGTGAGGGAACATGACCTAGCTTGACAGCAGAAAAAATAGAAACAACAGTTCCCCATTCCAAAATTCATATGAATGCATCTAATTGGCAGAAGGTACATAAATTTCATGTCCCTAGCTACAAAGCATCTAGAAAATAGGGCTTTTAGTTTTCTAAACTCTTAAGCACAGAAGAACTAATTAAAATGATATTGAAATGAGTATTAAGTTCGAATCAAACATATCTACTACAACCAAGCTTTAATTAAATTAAATTTAATACAATGAGGGGGAAGTACCCAGGAGATTAGTTGAAGAAGTAAGCATCTTAGATTTAGAGCAACAGAATTAAAACTCTTTGTCTCTGACACTCAATGCTGAGAGTATTTCCACTTACCAGTTGGGAGGAGGCCTGACTCTCAGTGAATCCAGCCCTTCAGTAATTCTCTATATGGTGATTTTTCTCCCACCACTCTTCTGTTAACCAAGATCAGTAACCATAAAGGTAAATTCTTAGCCATGATGAAAATCTGCTTTCTCTCATGATGACATGTCTATCTAATTTGATTATTACCTTTCTCTGACATGTCTTGGCATCATGTGAGTTCTGCCTCACATCTATACCTTGTATATGGTACATGGAGTTATGGTTCAATGGACAGATAGCCAGTTAGAAGACTACCAACTTCTGAACAGCTCTGCAAGTTAAATGCCTGATGACTAAAAAGGCATGTAACTTCTTTGAGGATTTTATCTGATTTGGTCCAAATTTTACTCTAATTCATTGAGGACTTCATTTCTTTTGTTTGTTTGTTTCGCCATTTCAGTTTTTATTTCTTTATTTTCCCTTGATTTTTGTCATCAATTGTTTTCAAGGAAAGAAGAGATGCAATTTTATATATATTTCCAATCTCATTAAATAATTAAATCAGCATGTTATAAATAATTTGGCCTGTGGAGAAAGTAACAAAAGAAATAAAAGGTACAAATTTTTTCCAATTATCTGATGAAAAATATGGGATCCTAGAAAGATAAAATCATAGATTATAACTGAAAAAAGCCCTAAAAGCCAAATAAAGTTCCCAGCTTCTTTATTTCATAGATTGGGAAACTAGTAGAAATATATTTGTTCATACTATGGTTTTTCAATTTACATTTCAGCACATGATAAAACAAACTTAAAATATGTACAAACAGTACTCTTAAGTTAGAAGCAAAAGAATTTCTAGTATATGTGCTAAGTAAGACATTGGAAGCCAAATTAGCTAATTATGTAGGTTCAGAAGCAAAATAGTTCCAACAACTAGTTGTATTATCTTTCAGCAAAGTTGGTTCAATCCTGAACTATTCTGATGGCTAGAGTCTCAGAAATACAAGTCACTCATTTACAAAGTGGTCCTGTGTAAAAGGACCATCAATGAAAAATAGCTATTGTGTTCTTCAGGTTTTTCAATTTCTTTAAACAAATCTGTCTGTATCAGTATATTCTTCATAGCAATGTCAATTTCTCTGAATATACTTGGGCTAGAAATGGAAAAGAAAGCAATAACAAAAAGACATGGGAAAGAACTGAGGCAGATATTGTTGGCATAGGACTTCTAAAAAGGTAATCTTTCAACCATGTGTTTTCTTAATAGCTGTAGTAGCCACAAAGGAATGATTAAAGAAACCATACCTGATCTTAAAAGCATAATATATCCATGTTTATTTTTGATTATGTGAGCAAGGGTATCCCACAAAGAAATTAGAAAGAAACATATAAAGGCATGGTTGATAAGATGGACACTTAATAGGAATGCTCTAGATAGAGATTTTAGCACAGTTCAGAAGATGTGCAAAAACTGATTTCCCTCAACACTACAAGTAAGTGTTAAAACCTCCCATGCTAGTCAATTACAGTGTTCATTCTCCAACAGTTTTCAGCCTGTGGGCAGTGAAGGTGGAATTAAAGAGCAATCACCTTATAAAAAGAGCTTTATGTAGTTTACAACTCTTATTTATATCATCTTCTTAAATGCTGGGATGGTTCATTCAATATAGTATGGCATAGACTATTTTTATAAGTCTTTGTTATAAAACTGCAATCACTGTGCAATTAAAATACCACTAGAGTTAAAGTGTGTGTAATGGAACATTCAGAAATGCACACATGACTTTCCTTTATAACCACCAAGGGAAACATTTTATATTCAAGTCTTCCGACTTACAAGATTCATTCAGCTAACAAGGGAACTTCTTTATTCACACAATATCTTCATACACACACACACACACACACACACACACACACACACACACCAACTGTGGGGTGTTATATCTTTACAAACATCCAAATGAAAATTTCAGAAGTTTATGTTTTCAAAGTTTGAATTGCTATATGAAGATAAAATTCATTTGGTGATGTTTTTAGATTTTTTTTTAATTTCTTTTTTTTTTTAAATGAGAAAGTGAGCAACATCATTGCACCAGATATTACACTAATTGCTTTATGCAAGTTATCTTAATTGAGTCCCAAAAAAGGTTTCTAAGGTAGTTCTTTTCTTTCTGTTTTACAGGGGAGGAGATTTAGGTTTAAAGAGGCAAAGTTACTTCCAGCTAATACGTTTTAGGGCTGGAATGCACACTTAGGTCTCTCCAGTAGCAAAACCCTTGTTCATATATAAACTCCATTCATTTAGCATTATTTCTACTATAAATATATATAGTTCATGTATTTGGATTTTTTTGGTTATTAGACAGACTTTGCAAAAAATTCCCCATGCATTTTTGAATGTGTTTTACCTAAATATAGACACAACCTTACAGAGCATCCAGCTTCAAATCCTTATTTTTAATTTTTTTAATTGTAATTTAGGTTCTAGGATACATGTAAGATCATGCAGGATTGTTGCATAGGTACATATATGGCAATGTGGTTTGCTGCCTCCATCCCCACCCCCGTCACCTATATCTGGCATTTCTCCCCATGTTATCCCTCCCCAACCTCCCCACTCCCCTGCTGTCCCCTCCCCCAGTGCCCCCAGCAGATCCCAGTGTGTGATGCGCCCCTCCCTGTGTCCATGTGTTCTCATTGTTTAACACCTGCCTATGAGTGAGAACATGTGGTGTTTGATTTTCTGTTCTTGTGTCAGTTTGCTAAGAATGATGGTTTCCAGAGTCATCCATGTCCCCACAAAGGACACAAGGAAAGGTTATGGGAATCCAGGAGTTTGAGGTGATTATGTCAAGTTCTCAACAAGTTAAAAAGCAGGGTCAAGTTCAGAATCCGAGAAAAACCTAACAACCAGCTTGTTTTTTATTGATTGCAAGTTGCCAAGAACCTTTAGTTTAATGACTGTGTAAGTATTGTAGACTCCAAATGTGGATTATGAATATTTCGGCGTATAAGCTCAACAAATCTGGATTGAGTAACCACTTACATACCACATTAAGCACCAAGGGCACAGATATTACTAGGCATTCCTAAGTTGATCTTCCAGATTACTAGGCATTATGTTGATTTTCCAGATGATCTCATTTTTCCTCTACATAATAAGAGAAACTACCACATAGGATTGCTGTGAGGATTAAATTTAAAAAGTATGTGAAATACTTATGACATACAGTTAATAGTTAACTATTATTATTGCTAATATCATCAGACTAGCCCTCCTACTCTCCATCCATTGCATCCGCTCACTGCCTATCTCTCCTGTGGAGATGCAGTTCTATTTCCGAAAGCTGCTTACAAAACAAAAAGAACTGTAATAGATAAGTTAAGTAAATGGTATACTGCATTTAATTTAAGAATGGAGCAAGTTTAGATTGTCTAAAAAGAAAACTTTTCTCTTTGATTTCTTCTAAGGACTGCGGTGCACAGTCCCAAAGGTGGCCCCTTGATTCCTATTCCCTGATATTTCCTTTATAATCCCCTCCTTTGGAGTGTGGACAGGACCTGTGACTTGCTGTAGTCATAAAATATGGCAAAGGTTAAGGGACTTTGTGGATGTAATTAAGATCCCAAATCAGTACATACTAAAATAATCATAAGGGAGAGTATCCAGGAAAGGTCAGACTTAATCAGATGAATCCCTTAAAAAAAGGGTCTAGGATGGACCTCCCTGTGCTGAGTTGTTAAAGTATGCAGCCATGTTGACAAAGGCTGTGTGGCAGGAACTGTGGGGAGCCTCAAGAACAGAGGTGTCTACTTTTTGGCTTCCCTGGGCCACTTTGGAAGAAGAATTGTCTTGGGCCACACACAAAATACACTAACACTAATAGCTGATGAGCTTTAAAGAAATTGCAAGAAAAAAAATCTCATAAGGTTTTCAGAAAGTTTACAAATTTTTGTTGGGCCACATTCAAAGCCATCCTGGGCCGCATGATGCCCATGGGTCGCAGGTTGGAGAAACTTGAAACTTGCTCTAGAACCTAAAGGCAGCCTCTGGTTAACAGAGAGCAAAAAGAGTCAGGATCCTCAGTCATATAGGTGCAAAGAAATTAATTCTGCCAGCAAACTGAGTTTAGAAGCAGATTTTCCCTGTCATGCCTCCAGACAAGAATATAGCCCAGTCAACATCTTGACTGACATCTTGTGATACTCTGAGAAGAAACCTGCATTCCTGACCCATGGAAACTGTGAGAGAATAAATATGTGTGGTATTAAGCTGCTAAATTGGAGGTAATTTGTTACAGAGCATAAAAACTAATATGGGGTTACACATGATTTCATTTGTCCTTCTCAAAATCATTAATGGCGTTGCAGACTAGAAGCAAAGAATAAGACACTTTAACATGTACAGGAAGGAAAGAATAGGTTTTTAGTTTACATATTAGGGAATAAAACAATGGAGAAAACAATTCCTCAGTTTTGGCAGTAATTTTCTTGTAATTAACTTCAAACCACCAAGCAAGTTACCTCTGATCGGAGATTTCCCCATCTTTAGCCAATTTATTTCCCTGAAATACCTACTCCTACCTGTTCCTGTGCTTCAACACAATGAAAGAAATTTTATACATGCTGCCATCCTAACGATACACAGAATTGTCCAAATGTTTTCATAGAAATGGTCTAGTTTGAGTTTCATAACAATTTTGTGAGGAAAGAACAAAACAAATGTGACATTCTCAAATTCAGGTGGCATAGCTGTAAACTCAGGGGTCATCCATGGTTCTGAAAGCATCAGTGGCCCTCAGAAAGTGCTTAAACAAAATTATTTTATCAGTTGAAACATAGGGTTCTAAGAGAATAAATTAGTTGCCCAGCAAAGCCTATACCCAGAAGTACAAGAATTAAAACTCAGGCCGTCCGCAACAGAGGCCAGGAGTTATTTTTTGTGATAGTATTTTATCTCTAAAAATGAAACACATATAGCTATTAACAGCCACTAACCTTTTTGCTCAAATTTGCATCTCCCCTTAGCAGAGAACCCTAAAGGAAGAGGTGCAAGGAGAGACGAAAGGAAATATCATGGGTATGGAGTGCTGTTCAGCCTGTGGAATGTCTGGAATAACTGAGAAAAAGTGGGACAACAGTGGATGCCTCCGGGTAGATGTGCCTTCTGACAAAGCATAGATGTGTTGGTAAACAAAATGTTAACATTTTAAGGAAAAATTGCCTGTTTATTACTTTTTCTAGCATGGCCTTTGAAAATGCAAAGCAATAATTGTCCTTTTGAAAATGGATTTCCAAAAGCATTGAAAAATAATTTTGCTTACCAACACTTTATCTTATTCTGATGTAACCTCAAGCAATGCTTCATCATTTAAGTCCCTGTCTCAATAAGAGTACTGGATTGCTTTGGAAACTATATTATTCAATGCCGAAGAAAATAACAACCAAAGCTGAATATCCGTAGCATCATCATGCTTTCCTGAATATGAGGCTATCTGTGTTCTGTCACCCTAAGGGTTCTTATTCTTATTCAGTGTAAATATATGTTTTTTTGGTCTTTTCCATGCACACAGGTAGTGGTCATTGAAAAATCAAGATTTCTTAAGTCAGGAGTGTAGTGGTGTTGATGCTTATCAGCCAAAGACCACAAGGAAACACACCTGGAGTTATTACCTGCTGTAACAGGGCAAACTGACCAACATGGTGTCATGTCTACAAAAGGCTAATAGGAGGAGCTTATTATAAGATTAGGGCCTGTGGTACTTTCAGTAAATTTTCATAGAAGCAGACACATTGCCTGGATTGGGTGCTGTCAGAAATCTGAAGCAATTTGGTGACAGGTGTCTTAATAATTTTTATCTGAGAGATGTGAAAGATGAACTAGGACTGTAATAGGTAAAAAAGCAGCAGCCATTCTTATAAGCTGGGAGAGGGACACGTTTGGACAATTTTTTAAAACTTTTAGGTTCGGGGTACATGTGCATGTTTGATATATTGGTGAATTGCATATAATAGGGGTTTTGTGTACAGATTATTTTGGCAAACAGATAATAAGCATAGTATCTCATAAAGTAGTTTTTCGATCTTCACCCTCCTCCCTCCCTCCACCCTCAAGTAAGTCTCTGGGTCTGCTGTTTAATTCTTTGTGTTCAAATGTACTCATATGTTTAGCTTCCAGTTATAAGTGAGAACATGCAATATTTGGTTTTCCGTTCCTATGTTAGTTCACTTAGAATAATTGCTTTCAGCTCCTCCATGTTGCTGCAAAGGACATGATATTGTTCTTTTTCAAGTAGTGCAGTATTCCAGAAAGAAAAAAGAAAAAAAGAAATATTCCATAAACAAAATATGTACCACATTTTCTTTATCCAGTTTACCATTGATGGGCATTTAGGCTGATTCTATGTCTTTGCTATTTTGAATAGTGCTTCAGTGAACATACATGTGCATAGTTCTTTTTGTTTGCAGTGTTCCTGTTTCTGTCTGAGTGCAGGCATGATTACAGAGTGGTCATATTTTTGTCTCATTCCATCATGCACACAAACTGAACTCAATTGAGGTCAGTCTTCAGTGAGTTTATGTTCATCAGGAGAAGACCATAGCCAGCTACCATATGACACCTCTTAAGGATGTTTTTTCTTTCTCAGCAGGCGTTTAGGTTGTTAATAGAATGCCACCCATTGCCCCCTCTCAGACTTTGGTTCAGATGGGACTGACTGTCCCCCTCTCTATGGATAGCCACTTGACTTAGGTCTGATTGATGAGATTTCTGTATCTCTCAGTTTACAATGGTTAAGGAAAGAGTACTTGACCCAAGGTGGGCCAATCACCGCAAACATCCACAGAACTTTTGATGAAGCTACCTGGAAAAAGCTGTACTGATTTGATTAATGAGGCCATTTAGGCCTAGAGGTTACAAGGATTAATATTTTGTTCTACCTCTTCACTAAGAGTTGCAAGCTTCTAGCCTAAGCAATAGTTCTTCCTGCTAAACACAAAACTAGGCTTTCTTAAA
This sequence comes from Callithrix jacchus, assembly GCF_049354715.1. Taxonomy (NCBI): domain Eukaryota; kingdom Metazoa; phylum Chordata; class Mammalia; order Primates; family Cebidae; genus Callithrix; species Callithrix jacchus. Next base: position 28,965,723 of record NC_133524.1, read on the forward strand.
CTGTCCATTTGCTTTGCTAAATTTGCACAGGAGTATGTACTTTCTCAGAATTGCTTATCTGTAGAACATCTACCTCAGAAAATTAACAACTGTCCATTTGTTTTGCCCCATATATCACATTGTTTTTTTATTCCCTTTCTCCTAAACACCTGAGTGCTCATAACACATAAAAACTCAGCTAACTGCCAAAAGTCACAGCAGTCTTATTTCAGACTGGCTCTCCTACCATCAACCAATAAAGGCTTTCTTGTTGCTCCACTTTGGAAGCCTTATTTGGGACTCCTTCAAGAAGGTGCTGGTGGCCATTTTTATTTCTGTATGGGAAGAGCTTTCTGTGGAAATGCAGAGAAAGCCAAGCTAAAGCATGGAGAAAGAAAATATTATGATAAGGGAATCTGATCTTGTGAATATTGTTTCTACTCAAAGCCAAAAGCACCTCTGAAATTCTTAGTTCCAAGCATTGAGAAATTAACTTTTTTGAGTAAAGTATTTTGCCTTGGGTTTCTGTTACCTCCAACATCAACATACATCTCCATTCTCCACACAGAAACACTTTCAGGTGCATCAGGTATCTCCAATAAAAACCAGACTTAGGTAGGAGAGACTTTATTTAGAAGGAAAGATGATTGCAAAGGGAATCTAGGAAATCTGTGTCTCAAAATCAAACAGAAAAGGTTTTTCTTCTATAGTATAAAGGAAGGGCAAGCAGCATTAAGCACAATCTTTTAAAGGGAAGCTGGACAAACAAAGGGAGATAACCAATATGGTCTGCCTGGAAAAGTACCTTGCTATGGTCAGTTGATTCCCAGGATAAGCTGACAAGGCAGGCACATTTCCCTTCTTAGTGTTTGCTAAGGTTTTGGGACAGAGTTCAGGGTTCTATAGGAAAGAGAGAAGCCTAACTAAAATTTGATCAAGACAAAGTGGAGAGTAAGAAATGGGCAATTGTGGGCACAGTCAAGTAGAATACAACCATTTTGGGTTCTGAGGATCCACCAGTGTCTTGGTGAAATATATAATAATGTTTTTTTTCTTTTTCAAGCTTTATTACATTAGGCTGCCAATGAAGAGATTTAGTGTTTAATCTCCAATTTCTTCAATTTAACAGATGTACCTGCTCCTATGAAACAATAGTGTGTTTTAGGTGTTATTCTTTCATTTAACAGAGTATAAAATAAATCCTGAATCTATGAACAATGGGAAACAGAGTCATCAGCAAAAATCTATGAGGATTTCTAGGGAGGGAGAAGGAAAGGAGTTTATTGTCCCTGATGCAGTTTACACTGTAGCCTTCTCCTCCACAGCTATTTGACTCCCATTGGTAATTTGAGCTCCAGAGATTCATTCCTGACATTAAGGGGAAGAGGAAATGTCTCTCAACTTTCTCCATGAAATTATTTCTCTATTATCCCTGTTCCTGCAACCTTAACCCATTTATAAGTGCTGAAGTTGGTGAGCGAGTAGCGATGTAAAATTTGTATTTGCATATCCTTCTTTACAAACCCTGCATAGATGGTTTTCCCATACTTCAGAATAAGAGGTTATTGGGTCTTTTCCTTGTGCCTTCAGATACAAATGAAACTAAAATAGCTCTGTTTAACATTGTGAATGGATTATTGATACAGAAGTCAAAATAGGTAAATATAAACTGGAAAAATTACAATTAAATTATCATATGTAATATTTTTTAAATTCCACAGTTTCTGAATGTGCATAGACTACTGTGATAAGAACAGGAGAGAGTAATTGAAAAGATTGCAAAGAAAAAAGATTAGTTGATATTTCATTTTTTTATATGTCAGTCACTGATTTTTTTTTTCTAAGATGGAGTCTTGCTCTGTTGCTCAGACTGGAGTGCAGTGGCGCGATCTAAGCTCACTGCAACCTCTGCCACCCGGGTTTAAGCAATTCTCCTGCCTCAGCCTCTGGAGTAGCTGAAATTACAGGCACGTGCCACCACGCCTGGCTAACTTTTTTATTTTTGGTACAGATTTTAGTACAAGATTTCACCATGTTGGTCAGGCTGGTCTCAAACTCCTGACCTCATGATCTGCCTGCCTCTGCCTCCCAAAGTGCTGGAATTAAACGTATGAGCCACTGCTCCTGGCCAATATGTCAGTCATGGATTTTTAAACACACGTTTTATATTTTTAATTCTCAGATCCACAGCATTCATACTAAGGATGATTTTATTGAACTGTATATTATAGAGCGTTAGTATTGTTGATAAAAATGCATTTTTTTCCAGATGTACACCCACTGTGAGAATGTTATTAGGGTGTATTATTGCTCTCATTCACCAAACAAAAGCTATCTTTTTTTTTTTTTGTGAAACGGAGTTTCGCTCTTGTTACCCGGGCTGGAGTGCAATAGCGCGATCTCAGCTCACCGCAACCTCCGCCTCCTGGGTTCAAGCAATTCTCCTGCCTCAGCCTCCTGAGTAGCTGGGACTACAGGCGTGCGCCACCATGCCCAGCTAATTTTTGTATTTTTAGTAGAGACGGGGTTTCACCTTGTTGACCAGGATGGTCTTGATCTCTTCAACTTGTGATCCACCCACCTCGGCCTCCCAAAGTGCTGGGATTATAGGCATAAGCCACCGCACCCGGCCACAAAAGCTATCTTAATAAGTAAACTAATGAGAGATTTGTGAAGGTGTTTTGTAGTTTACTCATAAATGTGACCAGAATTTCTGAATTGCAATGGAGCAAGAAAACACTCAGTTTCTTCATAATAAATAAAAAGATCTGGCTTAATTTAACTGAGAGATAAGTGTGAATTAAAAAAAATTTTGAAACACTAATTTTTTGTAGTTGTTGATGGCTGAATCCCTTTAAAATTTTTTAAAAAGTTTTGTATTTCCATAGGTTTTTGGGGAACAGCTGGTATTTGGTTACAAGAGTAAGTGCTTTAGTAGTGATTTTTGAGATTTTGGTGAAACACTATTATTTAATATCAAATGGTACTAAATAAAAATCAGCAAAAATACATTTAACAAGTATTCAAAATAATACCCACAGAAAGAGAAATTACTATATTAGATATTAGAGGCACTAGAATGTTTTTGTTTCAATAGAATATTCCTTAAATATTTTCATATAGAAGAAGGAATATGTTACTATTGCCCAAATGATAGAGAATTAATCTGTGCTCATACTACCTTTTCATGATTCGGGCTAAAATTTAAGGCAGGTCTTTGCTAATGGATGAATTGTTTATTTTAGGGTTTTCCACTGGGAAGAAGAGAAAATGAGTTTAATTAGCAGAGTCTAGACCAAACTTTGCATATTTATATTATGCATTTCATAACTACTTCAGATATATTTTAATATGTTTTAATTAATTAAAATTATAGAATTATGTATACAGATAAAAATTAAGACATGGAGGTAAAATTGTTCTTGTCTTTTTGTGGCTATCTTTATTCGTTCTTGTCTTTATGTGGCTGATGATGCAGCCAAAATGGCTACCTCAGTGCATCATCAAGAATTCATTCTGTAGTTTTCATCTCAGTTAGATAATATTATTCTTCACCAAACTCATATGTGAAACACTGTACTAAGTTTTATAGGGAGACATGCTTGCCCTCAAAAATCTAACGATCATTTAAAGCATAGAGTAGACATCGGGAACAGGTGTAATCCACATGTATTAGCAAGCTTATAAAGATAAACCACAGATGAACTGATAATATTGAGCATTTTATACATGGCCTTTGGACCATAACCATAAAGTCAAATAAAGATTACACTTTCATATCCCTGTTTCTGGATAAAGGTAGCATACCATAGAAATAATCATGCAAACCAAACAAAAACATACAAACAAATCTCTCCAGCTTAAAGTAGACAAATCTGGAATAAAAATTTATCACTGGGCAGATAAGGATACTTTTTAATTCCCTCTGAGTAGCAATTTCCTCCTTTGAAAAATGAAGTTATCCATCTTCTAAAACAGAACTATGCAGAGATCTGTGTATGGCACATAATATAAGCATACTACAAATGTAGTTCATATTACAATGCATATAGTAAAATGTGATGGCAATTACATAAGTGGTGGTGTCCATGAAGGCACAAAACAACTTTTTCTTGAAAACTAACTGAAGAGAATAAAAAGAAATTAAAATAAGAGAGCATGTAATCAGCTCTAAACTAAAGAAAGAGGTCAAAACTTAGATGATATCATTGAACAATTTTGATTATATTGACAAAGAAATTCTGGGCTCCACTTCTAGAATAATAGTATAGAGTAAATAAGTATGCAAGAAAGAAAAAGACTAATATATCCAAATATAAAAAGTCTACTTTAGGTATGAGGATACCTTTGCATAGAAACTAGGCAGAATGTCTCCCCATAGAACCTAGTGCACTGAAAAGATATAATATGTGAAATGATTTGAAGAAAAATTCTAAGCTTACATTAGATGTTTAACCAATCCATAACATTTTTTTTCTATTCATCTATTTTCAGCTCTTTAGCTCATATCAAAGAAGAAAATTCACAGTGTCCAGGTAGCTAGTGAAGAAAGACAAACTGAATTTGATTACAACCATTTTGGTGCAAGGAGAAAGTCCAGAGAGATTTTTTGAATTTAGCATTTAAAAATAATCTGTATACATGCTGTGTTAGTTCATTTTCACACTGCTTTAAAGAATACCTGAGACTGGGTAATTTATAAACAAAAGAAGATTAATTGACTCACAGTTCTAAATGGCTTGAGAGGCCTCAGAAAATTTGCGATCATGGAGGAAGGCAAAGGGGAAGCAAGCACCTTCTTCACAAGGTAGAAAGAGAGAAGGAGAGAGAACAGGGGAAACTGCCACTTTTAAATCATCAGATCTCCTGAGAACTCCTTCACTATTGCTAGAACATCATGGAAGAATCCACCTCCATGATATAGTCACCTCCCACTAGGTCCCTCCCTCAACACGTGGGGACTTAATTCAAAATAAGATTTTGAGTGGGGACAGAAAGCCAAACCATATTGTTTGGCCCTTGGACCCTCCCAAATTACATGTTACTTTCACATTTTAAAACTAATCTTGCCTTCCCAATAGCCCCTCAAAGTCATAACTCATCTAGCATTAACTCAAAAGTACAAGTCACAAGTCTCATCTGAAATAAGGCAAGTCCCTTCCAATTATGAGCCTATAAAATAAAAAACAAGTTAGTTACTTCCAAGATACAATAGGGTACAGTCATTGGGTAAATGTTCCCATTCCAAATGAGAGAAACTGGCCAAAACAAAATGGCTACAGGTCCCACGCAAGTACAAAACTCAGCAGGACACTCATTAAATCTTAAAGTTCCAAAATAATCTCCTTTGACTATACATCATCCAGGGCCATGGTGATGCAAGGGATGGGCTCCCATGGCCTTGGGCAGCCCTGCCCCTGTGGCTCTGCAGGGTACAGCCCCTGCAGCTGCTTTCATGGGCAGCCATTGGGTACCTGCAGCTTTTCCAGGCGCATGGTGCAAGTTGTTGGTGGATCTACTTTTCTGGGGTCGGGAAGCTGGGGGCCCTCTTCTCACAACTCCACTGGGCAGTGCCCCAGTGGGGACTGTGTGGGGGCTCCAACCCCACATTTCCTCTTTGTGCTGCCCCAGCAGAGTTTCCCCATGAGGTTTCCTCTGGTGCTGCAAACTTCTGCTTGTATGTCCAGGTGTTTCCATACATCCTCTGAAATCTAGGTGGAGGTTCCCAAACCTCAATTAATGTCTTCTGCGCACTTGCAGGCCCAACACCACGTGGAAGCTGCCAAGGCTAGGGGCTTGCACCCTATAAAGCAATAGCCAAGCTGTACCTTAGTCCCTTTTAGCCAGTGCTGGAGATGGGGCAGCTGGGATGCAAGGCACCTTGTCCTGGGGCTGCAGAGAGCAGCATGGCCCTAGGCTGGGCCCAAAAAGCCATTAGGCCTCCAGACCGGTGATGGGAGGGGCTGCTGCAAAGATCTCTGACATGCCTTAGAGGCATTTGCCCATTTTCCTGGTTACTAACGTTTGGCTCCTCACTGCTTATGTAAATTTCTGCAGCTGGCTTGAATTTCTCCCCAGAAAATGGGTTTTTCTTTTCTACCCCATGGTCAGGCTACAAATATTCCAAACCTTTAGGCTCTGCTTCCTGTTTAAACATAAGTTCCAGGTTCAAACCAACTCTTTGTGAACACCTATAAAAGAACACTTTCAGAATAAGCCAGATCATTTCTTGAATGCTTTGGTGCTTAGAAATTTCTTCGGCCAGATACTCTAAATCACCTCTCTCAAGTTCAAAGTTCCACAGATCTCTAGGGTTGGGCAAAATGCTGCCAGTCTCTTTGTTAAAGTATGACAAGAATGAACTTTACTCCAGTTCTCAATAAGTTCCTCATCTCCATCTGAGACCACCTCAGCCTAGACTTTGTTGTCCATATCACCATCAGCACTTCCGTCAAAACCATTCCACCAGTCTCTAGGAAGTTCCAAACTTTCTCGCATCTTCCTATCTTCTTCTGACCCCTCCAAACTTTTCCAACCTTTGCATGTTACTCAATTCCAAAGTCATTTCCACATTTCCGGGTTTTTTTTTTTTATAGCAGTGCCCCACTCCCAATATCAATAATCTGTATTACTCCATCTTCACACTACTATAAAGAATTCCTGAGACTGGGTAATTTATAAAGAAAAGAGCCTTAATTAACTCACAGTTCCACATGGCTGGGAAGGCTTCAGGAAACTTACAATCATATTGAAGGCAAAGAGGAAGCAAGGCAGATTTTACATGGAGGCAGAGAGAGAGTGCACAGCGGGAACTGCCACTTTTGAGCCATGAGATCTCTGAGAACTTACTATCAGAACAGCAAGGGGGAAACTGCCCCCAAAATCCAATCACCTCCTTCTAGGTCCCTCCCTCAACATGTAGAGACCACAATTTGAGATGAGATTTGGGTGGGGACACAGCCAAACCACATCACATGCATTTAAAAAAAAAAAATGTTATTCACACACTGATTCAGCAATAATAGGAGAAACAGCACAAACTGGGAACTATGTAAAATTATAAAAGGAGGAGAAGAGAGGAGGACAAAACAGAAGAAGAGAGAGGAAGAATAGAGAAGAAAGAAAGGAAATCATTTATGAGGCCTACAAACATATGAAAAAAATGCTCGTTACCACTGGTCATTAGAGAAATGCAAATCAAAACCACATTGAGATACCATCTCATGCCAGCTAGAATGGCGATCATTAAAAAATCAGGAGACAACAGATGCTGGAGAGGATGTGGAGAAATAGGAACACTTTTACTCTGTTGGTGGTAGTGTAAATTAGTTCAACCATTGTGGAAGACAGTGTGGCAATTCCTCAAGGATCTAGAAATAGAAACACCATTTGACTCAGAAATCCCATTACTAGGTATATACCCAAAGGATTATAAATCATTCTATTATAAAGACACATGCACACTATGTTCATTGTGGCACTGTTTACAATAGCAAAGACCTGGAACCAACCCAAATGCCCATGGGTGATAGACTGGACAAAGAAAATGTGGCACATATACTCCGTGGAATACTATGCAGCCATAACAAAGGATGAATTAATGTCCTTTGTAGGGACATAGGTGAATCTGGAAACTATTATTCTCAGCAAAGTGACACAAGAACAGAAAACCAAACACCGCATGTTCTCACTCATAGGTAGGTGTTGAATAATGAGAACACATGGGCACAGGGAGGGGAACATCACACACTGGGGTCTGTTTGGGGGTGGGGAATTAGGGGAGGGATAGCGGGGGGTGAGGAGGTTGGGAAGGGATAACATTGGGACAAATGCCTGATGTAGGTGATGGGGAGATGAGGACAGCAAACCACCATGGCATGTGTGTACTTATGTAACAATCCTATAAGATCTGCACATGCACCCCAGAACTTAAAGTACAATTTAAAGAAAAATGACAGGAAGGAGTCTAGCAAAAGAGAGAGAAGTAGAGCATATCTTAGAAGTATTCTTTTTTTTTAAAAAAAAGGGTAACAAAATGGAAAAAAAGTTTAGACAACCCTCCATAGTTTCAAGGAAATTAAAAAGATACTTTCATCTAGGAAAATGAGGTTATGAATTCCAAGATGGTACAAAAACAGGATGAGATAAAAAGAAAATTTCTAGAGTTAAAGAATTAAACAGAACATAAAACACACAAAAATCTAAAATGCACACAAACTAGCAAAGTGCAAAAACCATGCTGCAAAGATGTGAATCAGTTACCTAGAAGTGAGTACTTGTAAAGTTACAGAGAGAGTAAAAAGCAAGTACAGTGGCTGGTCTGCTAAAAAGGAACAGAAAATAAAGGTTTAAAAAATATAAGTTTTTCTATAATGAAAGAAGACCCAACATTGAATCTGAAAGAGCTCACTATGTACCAGGACAATTCATAAAGAACATCAATGCTAACATATATCCTAGTGTAATGACCAAAAGTCCTATAAGCAGTCAGAGAAAAACTGGACCACTAAGATGAGGGTAACTGCTGAGACAAACTACTATTTCTCTTCAAGAACAGTAGGTGTTAAAAAGAACAATACAGGTTGGGCATGGTGGCTCACACCTGTAATCCCAGCACTTTGGGAGGCTGAGGCAAGCAGATCACCTGAGGTTAGGAGTTCGACACCAGCCTGACCGACATGGAGAAACCCTGCCTCTACTAAAAATACAAAATTAGCTAGTGTGGTGGAGCACGCCTATAATCCCAGTTACTCAGAAGGCTGAGGAAGGAAAATTGCTTGAACCCAGGAGGTGGAGGTGGCAGTGAGCCAAGATCGTGCCATTGCACTTTAGCCTGGGCAACAAGAGCAAAACTCTGACTCAAAGATGAATAAATAAATAAATAAGAACAATACCTACTGATTTTTTTTATAAATATCATTTATTTTTCCAACTTTTTAAAGTTAATAGGTATATTGTAGAAAACTGAAAATACAAGAAGCAAAAAACACAAATGCATCCTTAATCAAAGCAGTTTACAGTTTAAAGTAAACTTCTAGTTCTCTGTGTGTTTGTGTGTGCATATATACACAGGGAACATACACTTAGGTGACTTGCCAATTAAAAATTCCAAGGCCATGACTATTTTAACAACCAAAAATAGAATACGCCAATTTAATGAGGAGAAAAATGCAATTGTTCCTCTCTCAAGCTCAAAAATTGTTTAAACACCAAAAATGACAAGCCTCTGGATTAAAAAATGTTGGTAGAATTATAATTAAAATACAGTTTCAGCGTGCCTAATCACAAAATCTAAAATCTGAAATGCTCTGAAATTTAAAACTTTTTGAGTGCCAACATGACACCACAAGTGGAAAATTCCATACTGAACCTTATGTGAGGGTTACAAGCAAAATGCATATGCACAACATACAGTTTATTTAGCATCTCCAGTGGAAAAACGTACTTTCTCAGCCCACTTCAGTTGCAATATATCTTTTCTGGGTATATCCAGATTCCCTCCTCAAGCATGCCCAAAAAGTTTAATGAAATGGCACGTACACAGGCCCGACTCAATAATGGCAGTTTCTCCATGATGCCCCGCACAGTGCTAAAACCTATGTGCATTATTCACTGTGTATTCTCTGTACTATGGTATAAATATATTATTGAAAATGTCAAAAAGGCCTGAAGTCATCCTATGGGTAACAGTGATAAGAAAAAGAGGAAGCATTTATGTTTATATATGTGACAGAAAGTCAAGCTGTTGGAGAAACTGGACAGCAGTGTAAATGTGAAATATCTTATAGAAGAATTTGGTGTTGAAATGACCATCTTATATAACCTGCAAAGCAGAAGAATAAAATATTGAAGTTGTATGCTGAGAGTGATGAACAGAAGTTAATTAAAAATAGAAAAACACTGCATAAAGCTAATAATGAAGATCTTGATCATGTACTGAAAGGGTGCATCTGTGAGTGTTGCAGTGAACATGAGCCACTTACCAGTATGCCAACTTGAAACAAGCAAAGATCTACAATGGACTGAAATTTGAAGGAAACACTGAATATTCAACAGGCTTATTGCAGACATTTAAGATATACACAGCATTACATTTTTAATGTGTGATGATAAGGCATCTGCTGATCACAAAGCAGGAGAGACATTCATTGATGAGTTTGCCAAGGTCATAGCTGAAGAAAATACGAAACCAGAACAAGTCTAAGGCTGATGAAACATTATCATTGTGGCATTATTGTCCTAGAAAAACACTGGCTGTAGCTGATGAGACAGACAGTACAGGAATTAAGGATGCTAAGGATAGAATAACTGTACTGGGATGTGCTTATGCAGCAGGTACACCTAAATTTAAGCGTGCTATCATTGGCAAAAGCTTGCATCCTTGCTGTTTTCAAGAAATTCATTTATTACCTCTCCATTATCATGCTAACAAAAAGGCATGGATTACCAGGGAAATCTTTTCTGATTGGTTTCATAAATATTTTCTACCAGCATCTCATGCTCTCTGCCACAAAGCTGGACTGCATGTCAATTGCAAGATTTTGTTATTCCTTGACAATTATTCTGCTCATCTTCCAGCTGAAATTCTCATGAAAAATAATATTTATGTCATGTACTTCCCCACAAATGTGACTTTATTAACTCAGCCATGTGATCAAGGTATCTTTAGATCAATTAAGAGTAAATATAAAAACACTTTCTTGAACAGCATGCTAGCAGCGCTGAACAGAATTGAGGGTACAAAAGATTTTTCAAAAGGAATTTAGCATGAAGAATATATGCTGTTGTTAATGCTTTTAATACCATGACTAAAAACACAATTGTTTTTAGTATAGCCTGCGACTACTTTCAGTAATGGTGATGAACAAGTTGGTGACTTTGAAGGATTCCAGATTATCAAATTTTAAAAATTGATTTCTGACCTCCTTACATATGCAAAAAGTATACCTTCAGAATGCAGAGTCTATCATGAAGGTGGAAGAAGTGGCTATTGAAGAAGTTTTTAACATCAATAATGTGGCTCCAGTTATACATTTATTGACCAATGGTGAAACAGCCAACATGGTTCTGAATCAAGGTGATCATGATCGTAGAAATGATGAAGATGACATTGTTAACATTGCAGAAAAAGTGGCTATAGACAATATGGTGAAACTGTGTGATTGTTTTACTGAAGGAATAGAACAGTGTACATTCATAACAGACCAGGAAATCATGTCAGTTTATAAAATCCAAGTGAGACTTCTAAGACAAAAAACATTCTTAAAGAGGCAGATGACTCTGGAGGGAATATTTTTAAAAAGTCATCCAGCAGAATGCCTCCTCATCACTAGAGAATGCACTTCCTGGTTCCTCAGCTGCTTCTGATGTTTCTTCATACCTAAAAAGTAGAATACAATGTACAATATCCTTTTACTCAAAACACAGCAACATAGCTGGAGACTGAAAGCCTGCTGTTGCTGTTGAACAGTTGATATAGGTTTTCTGGTGTTGCCACTGTGCTGCTTTGCTGCTTAGTTACCCTGAAAAAATTTTCTACTGTATCAATGGTATGTAATATTTACTAAGTACTTAGGTATGAGTAAATTTAAGCAAATAATTTCTTATCAGGAGCACATAAATACAATCAAGAATAATTGTGATGCCTAACAACCCCAGATTTTCTATATGAGTGGCTGAGATAGCAACACCTTTATTTTCTGATTGCTCTTTGTACACTTTATTCCTTGCACAAAATTACCTAAAATATTGTATAAAATTACTTCAGGCTATATGCATAATATGTCTAGAAAACAAATAAATTCTATGTTTAGATTTGGATTCCATCCACAAGATATCTCATTTATATGCTATTATCCATAATCTGAAAAAAATCCAAAATCTGAAACACTTCTGGTCCACAGCATTTCGGATAAGAGATGCTCAACATGTACTGCATTGTCTTAATGTTCAGTTTAAAATGAGACACAACACAATGGAGTACAAGAGGTATAATGCTTCTAAAATAAGTCATTATTAGGTCTATAATATTAAAATAACAGCTAAAAGATGTTTCCCTTTAACTTTCCAACAATTTATTCATAAGTACAAAACTGTACTTATGGTCAAAAGAAATACACACATATATCCGTGGCTATATATTATATACTTTTAACATATGTTATACATTTCTAACATCTACAAATACTAAATTTTTCAAATTAGGACTTAAGTTTGTTCACTATACACACAACAGAATTGACTAAATCATATAGATGCCATAAACGTATAACCAGAAATTGTCTTCTAAATAAGGACAATTTGGCCTAGAAAGTTCCTTTTTCTTACTCCTTTTCACTTCTGTCCACTGAATAGACAAGTGTAAGCATTTGTAATGCTAAGAGGTGATTTTAACAATTGTATTTCCCAAAGTTATTTTCAGAAGACATTCTTGAATATGAAATTTAACAAGAAATGGAGAAAAATTTACTAACTCTACTTTTGTCATAACTGACAACCTCTTTAAATTCCAGAAAGACTAGATGTAAAATCAAAACTGGTTAGTCCATTATAAACACCATAGACCAACAAAATAAGATGACATATACAGAACATGGAGGACAAGTGTTTGTCTAAAATGATACAACTGTGAACACATTGCCACTAAGTCCTGAGTACTGTGTTCTCCTCCCTCTTGCCAGACCAAGTGAATAAACACAATGAGTATTGCTCCAAGAGAAGGTTTAGCCATTTCCTGCCTCAAAGATAAGATTTCATGTAAATTTCATATGAAAGTTTTATTTTACTACCACTAGTATAAATACATTGGACATTTCTAAATATTTAGAAAGTCTGCATATTTGAAATAAGAATTTATTTGTCCATTTATGCAGAGTGCCATTCAACAAAACCGCACACACAAAATGATGCTTATGGTTTGAGGTGTCTTCTAATTGTGCCCATCTTGGTCTTAAACCATGTCCTCCTCTCTTCACCCTTTTCACCACCAATTCAGTGGACAAGTATAGACAAGTGTACTGCTTAGAGGCAGTTGAAGAAATTTAAATTTATTTCCAAAAGTGTTTTACAGAAGACATGTTTTCCTATGAGTTCCAATACAAAGTGTATAATGTTTTAGTTTTATTAATACAATTAAGAATTCATAGAATTCTTTAACACATAGATAATAGAGGTTGCAAAATTGGGACATATTCATCAATTATGTACTTATAAATATTGTAAAACAAAATATAGCTCACAAGGGAAGTTTAACTATTTTATTTCTAAAATATATTATTTAATCTGAATTTTAACAAACATAAATAACAAAATGTGTTATTTTATTTCACTGTTTTTGACATACTTTGTGGATCTCAGAACATGTAGAGAGACTAGATATTTCAAAGAAAAGTAATATTATCAACCATATAACAAAAGGGGAACCAATGCACAAAGAGATGATTAATGTTTTAAGAGATGGATTTACTAATTACTCAAATTTGGTTATAACACATTTTACATATGTATCAAAATATCACACTATACCCCATAAATATGTACAAGTATTATGTCAATGAAAAGCAATAGCAAAATAATTAAAATAAGAAAAAGTAAAGGAAATATCGTTTTGAGGGGTGTGTGGGGTTGGGGGAGAAAAAATGCATACACAGAATGCATTTGTTATAACATGAAATATCCCCTAAATATGAACTTTTTTCTTTCTTCTCAAGTCCTTTTGCTCCACCTCCTCTAACCCACCAAACAAATGTGTTCATGTGTTGCTCCTGATGTCCCTTTTAGTGGTTATAGTCCCAGAAGTCATTTCCAGAAGATATTTATTTTTAAGTGTTTTTTAAAACAAAAGGTCATGTACAAGACCTGTGATTTTCTAACTCTACATTTTTAACATATGTCAGCAACCTTTTTATTTCTAGAAGCCTAGATGTGGCAAAATAAGAATTTAAAGCTGTCTTTTAAAAGGTTGACAAAAATTGAGAGAAGTCTTTTTATAGTTATATGCGTTAAGCCTTTTATAAATGACCTGAGCATCTTTCAAAACGTTGTTGGGCACTCCCTGCTGACCAAATGAAGTACGTTGTTCTAGTTTTTCTCTCGCCCACTCTCCAGGCCTGGTAGTAGGCCAACTGCTCACTTGCTGGCCACTGACTTCCCCCTGGCCTTGTCCAGGCTCTGCTCATCTGCTTGGACTCAGCAAGGCCTGTTCTGTCATGGCCACAGCAAAGTAGGATCTATTTCACTTGGTACAGGGAGGTTGCACCAGATGCCTGGATCTGCATGTCTCCATTAAGCCAAGGTGGCTGAGCTCACATCCATGTAAGCTTCTTCTCACACCTCTGATGCCCCTGTTATCCTCCACAGTGTTCTGACATCTGACAGCTTCTTGGCCCCACTGCAGTAACCGAATGGCTGGACCCAGTCGGGATTCTGGGCGGCCAGGATCAGTGAGGCCACTACCATGACAATCAGGTCATCAGTACATATCATAGCTGCCTTCAGGGCAGGCATGGTCTCCAGCACCTGGGCAGACCAGTGCAAGTGTCCCAGGTTCCCAGCACAAGGGCAGGTTGGTGGCCTGAAAGTCCCCAAAACCCTAGTGCACCAGCATGCTGGTGGTCAGAAAAGCCCCTTGCGGGACCAGCACGAAGGAAGTAGCTGGAAGGGCCCCCTGGGGCAACAGTGTGAGGTCCAGAAAGCAGCTGAAAAGACCTTTGTTTCCACAGCACATGAGCAGGTAGATGGCCAGAAGGGCCTAGGTAGGCATGGTGGTGGCTAAAAAGCCCCAACAGGTTATACAATGGTTATACAATGATTGAAAGGGCTAGTGGGTCTAGAGCTAAGGGGCGGGCCAGTGACTGGAAAAGACTTGGGGGCATCAGTGTGTGGCATGCATGATTGCTAACAGAGCCTGAGGTTCAGTAGATCACAGACAGGCTGCTGACCAGAAAGGACCCTGGGGTACTTGTGCCCAGGAAAAATGTTAGCCGAAAGGGCAACGAGGTCTGAACATATGGGCTCACTGGTGACTGGAAGGGACTCCGAGGTTCCAGCCTGCTGGACAGATGGTTGCTGATATGGTTCCATACCACACAGGCAGGTTGGTTACTAGAACGAAGGCCTGGTTACCAGAGCAGGAGAAGGACGGTCACCAAAGCCCTTGGTTCGCTAACATGTACGTGGCTGGTCAGTGGTAGAAAACCGAAACAGCCCAGTTGCCTCAGTGTAGGGTGGAAGGTGACTGGAAGGACCCAAATTTACTCAATACATAGACAGAGTGGTGACTAGAAGGTCAAGTCCAGGTCAAGAAAAAGTGTATCTGGAAATTAATACAGAGACTTGAACTGGGACTATTAGAATGGGAATAGGAGGACAGTTGCACTAGGGATATGCTGAAAACCTAATTCAGAAACATCTCAGGAAAGGAGTAGACAAGCGAAGCTTTTATATGCAGATACCATGGGATAGGTGGCTGTGGAAGGAGGAAGTGAGTGCTAAAACTGCTAGCCAGAGGGCTTGAAATTACACAACTATGTAAAATATTGCAATAAGGAGAATGTTGAGGTAAGAAGTGTTTGTGTTTAAGCACAAGGCAGAGGTTTGGGACTGAGATTAGCAAAGCAGTTATAGTGCAGGATGTTCCCATAAAAATTAGCATCTAGCTGTCCTAGTCAAGCCAGTCTAAAGTTATGTCAAGCACAAAGTTCCATCAACCTTGTCAGTACCTTCTCTTTTTCAAGACAGACTCAGCCAGAGACTGTTCTTGAACAACTCAGGGATAAAGGGAACCAGAAACAGAGCATAACCAAATGAAATAATCCTCAGGGTAAATGCCTTCTTGGTGGGATTGTCCCTATAGGACCAGTTCAACCATCTGTTGGGCCAGGTGGCAGAGCTCAGTTGTTTTAAGGTCCTGCATTTGAGGCATTTTAAAAGAGTGGCGCCCAAAATGAAAATGATACATGCTATTATAAAAGGTTATATGAAAGTAAACAGCCAGAAGTTGAGCACTAAGGGTATCCAGTTAAGCAAATTCCAAGAGGCTGATAGGTGAAAATCTTTTGATTATGCAGCATTGCTTATTGCGTTTCTGGTACTCTTGGTAATGTTGTTCACAGTATTTGTTACCTCACTTATAAGGACATGCATTGCATGATGATTCTACCAGACTTTCTTAGTGTCTCAGACACTTGTCCAGTGAGAAATCTAGCCCATGCATAGTCTGCCATGGTAATGAATCCTTTAAGGTATATATCAAGTTGTTTGGGCTTTAAGTAACAGTGCTCCTTCAGACCTTTGGGAAAAGGCCAGCAATGGGTTTACTTGAAGTTTCTATAAGGATCTGGGTAGCCATGTTTTATAGTTCTTGGTGATGCCGAGGTAGGAGGGAGGGAAAAACAATTGGAAATGTTAATTTGGAGTAATGTAACCAGATATTGAAAGAAACTAGAAGAATGGAAAATTTGGTATGGGGTGACAATTTAAAATCTAATCCAGTTTACAGGTAGGTAACAAAACTGTTTTCTTCAACAGTGGGAATAAAAGTCAATTGAGTATCTACACCATACAAGATAGAATTTGCATATCCATCAGTTACAAAGAGGTAAGTAGCTCAAAGACAATAAAAAGGACCAAAATCTTATAATCCATAAAGGTGGGCTATAGGTTTTCTTTATTGTATATTTTTAAGATGTGCAACACGACGTTTTGATATAGATATACATAGTGAAGTAATTACTATAGTCAAATAAATTAACATCTGTATCTCACATAGTTCCCTTTCATTTTTGTGTGATAATAAGTATCTAAACTTTACTCTCTTAGCAAATTTCCAATATACCATACGATATTAATAACTATAGTTCTCATATTGTACATTAGCTCTTTAGGCTTATTCATCTTACATAAGTGCAACTTTGTATCCTTCGACATACATCTCACCATTTCCCCTACTCCCTATTACTATGACTTTTGTAATAGTCATCTGTATTAGTCAGTTCTAGCATTGCTACATCCCTGGTAACCACTTTTCTACTGTCTGTTTCTATATATTCAATTTGTTTTAGATTCCTGATTAATGAGAGATTGTGTAATATTTTTCTTTCTCTGTCCTGTTTATTTCACTTAGCATAGTATCCTCTAGGTTGATTCATGTTGTCACAAATGGCAGAGTATGTTTTTTAAGGCTGAACAACAGTTTGCATATTTTTCAGCCCTAAAAAGAATACTCTGCCATTTGTTCATAATCTTATGGAATTATGCATATATATACTACTATATCAACAGATGTTTAGGTTATTTGCATATCTTCATTATTGTGAATAATGCTGCAGTGAACAAAGAAGTGCAGATACCTTTATAAAGTGGTGATTTTATCTCCCTTGAGTATATACTCAGAGGAGTGATTCTTGGTTCATACAGCAATTCTATTTCCAGGTTTTTTGGAAACTTACAAATTACATTCCAAAATTGATATACTCATTTACATTTCCACCAACAGTGTACTAGAGTTGACTTTTTTTTCCACACTCTTGCCAACACTTGTTGGCTCTTCTATTTTTTATTTTGTAATAGTCATCTGTATTAGTGAGTTCTAGCATTGCTATAAAAAATACCTGAGACTGGGTAATTTATAAAGAAAAGAGGTTTAATTGGCTCACTGTTCTACAGGCTGTACAGGAAACATGATGCTGACATCTGTTTGGCTTCTGGGGAGGCCTCAGGAAACCTACAAACATGGCAGAAGGCAAAGTGAGAGCAAGCACCTCACATAGCTGGAGCAGGAGGAAGAGAGAGAGGGAGGAGGTGATATACACTCTTAAACTACCAGATCTCACAAGCACTTACTCACTATCAGGAGAGTAGCACCAAAGGGCACATCCACTCCCAGGATCCAATCACCTCTCACCAGGCCTCACCTCCAACATCAGGGATTACAATTGAACATGAGATTTGGGTGGGGTCACAGAGAGAAACAATATCACCATCTTAAAAGGTTTAAGGTGATATCTCATTGTGGTTTGATTTGCATCACTTTGATAATTAGTGATGTTGAGCACCTTCTCTCATACCTGTTGGTCATTTGTATGTTTCTTTTGGAGAAATATCTATTCAGGTCTTTTGTCCATTTTTAGGTTGGGTTATTGGTTTTCTTTCTATTGATTGGTATGAGTTCCTTATATACTTTTAATATTAACCCCTTATCAGATATACAATTTGCAAATGTTTTTCTTTATTTTGTTGTTCTGTGGCATGCAGAATAACATTCTGCATGTCGAACAAAATTCTGGTAATGTCGATCAAAAAAGTTTTATACAAAATATCTATAACATAGTGATAAGCCTTATTTTCAGAGAAAAGTGGATATCTCATTCATAAAAATGAATAAGCACAATTATTACACAGGAAAATATCTTCAGATGTGTAAGAATCCTGAATCATAACACACCATAAGTATATCAAGTATTTAGTTAGAATATACCAAGACTATATCAAGGATATCAAGTAAAGAGATTCAGCCAGTCTGGAGTAGGTCCTAAACAACAGTATATGAAAACTCCATAGGTTAGTGATATGAATCCCCCATTGAAAACCACTGATCTAGATTGAATTTTAAGAAGTAAAATTGTGACCAAGTTAATGTTTTTAAAAATAAATAAAGTTATCAGTAATAACAACATACTGTTTTATGACATTAGGCAAAATAGCACCAGTACTCTGGTAGATAGAAACATCATAGGCAGCAACAACATGGAAAATTCTCTAGGAACATCATATAATTTCTGAACTATTTATATTAATAACATTTTACTCAACATAGATTTAACCTAAGAAAGGCTAAATGTCTCTTCTGATTTGACAACCCTTCCTATGCAACTCATAACGTTTCAAATAAACCTAATTATTTCTAGTACTTCTCTTTGTACAAGGTGAAAGAACAATTCCTTTGTGATTTTCCAGGGACCTTCTGGGATGCAAAGGAAGTTTTAGGTGCTAAAGATAACATTTAAGATCCAATTTAAGGAAGACAAAATGCCAAAACTTGTCAGGAGGTTTGAACACTCTATTAAATAGAATCATGGGTGAGTGCAAAACAGTATTTGGTTACTTATTTAATCCAAATGACAAGGAAACAATTTAAAAGTAAATATAGGAGGTAACATGATTGTAGAAAACATTCACTTTCAAAGGGGATATGAGGCTGGGTGCAGTGGCTCATTGCTATAATCCCAACACTTTGAGAGGCAGAGGTGGGAGGATTGCTTGAGCTCACGAGTTCTAGACCAGCATGAGCAAGATAGCAAGACCCCATCTCTAACAAAAAATAAAATATATAAAAAAAAAATGTGAGATGAATTTTTTTCTTAAATCATCAAAGATGTAATAAAGTCAACATAAAGCATCAGAAATTATTCTGATTAGACATAGACTATTTACCTTCAAAGCAAAATACTTAAAAGGTAAAGGAAAACCTTTTCCAACCTCTTGAAAGAAGATCAATAATTCATGAAAATATTGTCATTTTGAGAGAAAAGCAAATTCTAATTTTGTATCAGTACATTTGACACTAAAGTGCTTTCTAAATATTATCAACCAGTCTATCAACGTTTGTTTTGACCACTGCAAAATTCTCTTTATCTGACTTTTTATAATGTTTTATATCTATTCAGGTTTTATCCTATGCTTTTTTCTTTACCATTCAGGAAGAACCAGTTTTTTGACTTAAAACAAAACTGTTCTCTTTTTCTCAATAAAAATATCTTCTGCCTACCTTGCATATGTATACTATGTTGATTATAATTTTTACCATTGGTAATTCTGTTTTACAAAGAAACTCAGAGGTAGATAACTGTGAACTATCTGGCATACATTGGTATTTTATAGCAGACTAGCAAAGCTTCAAGATATACATTTAACAACTTTTTTGCTGTCATTACACAAAGGATATAGTACTACATCCTTAATGTACAATTTCTTAATTTGGCAGAAATGAAAACACTAACAAATCCATGTATATATGTCCTTAAAATTATTTGTAGTACGATTTCAGTATTTTGTCTCATTTTTAATGATCTACATATGTAATGAATATTTATTAATTAAACTAATTTAGATAAGTCCAAGGTTTTCAGCTACCTAAACAGCTTGAAACTATCTATTTTTTTATTTGTATAAATTTGAAGTGTACAAGGCCAGGCTATTTTTGTTACATGGATATATTGCATAGTGTAGTGAAGATATCTGGGCTTTTAGTGTAACCATCACCCTAATAACGTACAGTGTACCCATTAAGCAATCTCTCATCCCACATTTCCTTCCCTTTTTATCTTACAACAGTCAGAATGACTACTATTAAAAAGTCACAAAATAACAGATGTTGGTGATGATTTGGAGACAAGGAAACACTTATACATTTTTAATGGTAATGTAAATTAGTATAGCCTCTCTGAAAAACAGTATGGAGATTTGGCAAAGAATGAAAAATTTTTAAACACCTGAATAGAGATAGAATTCATATATCGTACAATTCAGTATCCTAAGGGTACAATTCAACAGTTTTTAATATATTACTGATTTTAAAAAATTACCCTAAAATTTCTCTTTTAACCATTTTTCAGTGTATAATTCACTATCATTAAGTACATTCACAATGTTGTATAATCATTACCATTATCCATTTGCAGAACTTATTCATCATCCCAAATAAAAACTCTATACCTAATTAACAAGAACTCTTCTTTCTCTCCTCCCCATCCCCTGGTAACCTCAATTACACTTTCTTCGTCTATGAATTTACCTATGGGAGGTACCTCATATAAATGGAATCACACAATATGTGTCCTTTTTTTTTGGTCTGGCTTATTTCACTTAACACAATATTTTCCAGGTTCCTCCCTGTTGTAGCATGTATCAGAAATTCATTCCTATTAATGGCTGAATAATATAATGTTGTATGCATATACCATATTTTATCTGTTCATCTAGATGGACACTAAGATTTTTTCCTCATTTTTTTCTTTTGTGAATCATACTGCAAAGAACATCTAACAAGTATTAAACGGAACAAATATCTGAATATCTGCTTTAATTTCTTTGGTTATACACCTAGTAATGGAATTGGTGAGTCATTAGTAATTCTATGTGTAGCTTTTTGAGGAATTGCCAAACCACTTTCCCTAGCAGCTGCATCATTTTACCTTCTCACCAGCAATATATGAGGGTTCCAGTGTTTCCACATTCTTGCTAATACTTCTTAGTTTCCATTTGTAAGTTTTAAATATAGCTGTCTAAGCAGGTGTGAGGTGGTATATCATTGTTGTTTTGATTCTCATTTCCCTAATGACTAATGTTGCACATATTTTCATGAGCCAATTGGCCATTTGTTTATCTTTTTTGAATAAATGTCTATGCAAAATTTTTACTGTGTTGTTTGTTTTAGAGTTGTAGATGTTGTTTATATATTGTGGATATTTAACCTTATCAGATCCATAGTTTCCAAATATGTTCTCTCATTCTGGAGGTTGTTTTTACACTCTTGATAGTGTACTTTTGTGCACCAAAGTTTTTAATTTGATGGAGTTCATTATCTATTTTTCTCTTTTGTTACTCATGGTCTTCCACTGCCAAATCCAAGGTCACATAAATTTATTTCTATATTTTCTTTTAAGAGCTTTTTGGTATTAGCACTTATATTCAGGTTGTTGCTTTATTCTGAGTTAACTTTTGTATATGGTGTGCCATAGAGGGGTCCAGCTTCATTCTTTAGAATGTGGAAATCCAGTTGACCATAGCATCAACCATTGAAAAGACGATTCTTCCCTTGTTGAATGGGTGTGGCACTCCTGTCAAAAGCAATTGCCATAGATGCATAGGTCAGTTTTTGAAATATCAGTTCTGTCACATTGGCCTATCTGTCTATCCTTATGGCAGTACTGCCCTATTTTGATCATTGTGGATTTGCAGTAAGTTTTGAAATTTGAAACTATGAGTCCTCCAACGTCTTTTAAAAAAATTTTTTGACTATGTGTATCTCTTGAAATTTCATATG
Organism: Callithrix jacchus; assembly: GCF_049354715.1. Classification (NCBI taxonomy): domain Eukaryota; kingdom Metazoa; phylum Chordata; class Mammalia; order Primates; family Cebidae; genus Callithrix; species Callithrix jacchus. The sequence continues at coordinate 28,987,744 of NC_133524.1, forward strand.
AAGTTGAGGATTCGCATTTTCACTTCTTCAAAACAAAAGTTGTTTTTATAGTGATTTTTGATAGAGATTGTGTGGAATCTGTAGATTGCTTTGGGTAGTATTGACACCTTGAAAATATTCAGTCTCTCTATTCATAAATCCAGGATGTCTTTCCATTTAGTTAGGATACTTTTTGAACAATGTTCTGCATTTTTTCATGTACAGTTTCTTTCACCTAATTGATTAAATTTATTCCCATGTATTTTATTATTTTAGACACTATTATAAATGAATTGATTTCTTAGTTTCCTTTTTAGAGTTTTCATTCCTGGTGTATGAAAATGCAAGTGAATTTTACATTTTGATCTTGTACCCTGCAACTTTACTGAATTTGTTTATTAGGTGTAATAGTTTTCTTGTGGATTTGTGTTAGTCCATTTTCAGCCTGCTGTAAAGTCATACCTGAGATTGGGTAATTTATAAAGAAAAGAGGTTTAATTGACTTGCAGTTCCGCCTTGCTGGGGAGACCTAACAATTATAGCAGACGGCAAAGGGTAAGCAAAGACTTTCTTCACACACTGGCAGGAAAGAGAGATCGAATGTGTGAGCACAGGAAAAACTATCATTTATAAAACCATCAGATCTCATAAGAATTCACTCACTATCATGAGAACAGTATCAGGGTAACTGCCCCCATAATCCAATCACTTCCCACCAGGTATCTTCCTCAACAGCTGGGGATTACAATTCAAGAAGAGATTTGGGTAGGAACACAAAGCCTAACCATATCAGGATTCTTTAGGATTGTCTATATAAAGGATTACATCATATGCAAATATAGATAGTTTTGATTCTTCCTTTTCAATTTGAATGCCTTTTATTTCTGTTTCTTGTCTAAATTCTTTGGCTGGAAATTCCAGTAAAATGTTAAATAGCAATGGTGAAAGCAGATATCGTTGTCTTGTTCTTGAGCTTAGGGGAAAAGCTTTCAGTCTTTTAGCATTGAGTGTGAAGTTAGCTATGTTTTTTTTTTTTTTTACTAACATACTTCATTATGTTGAAAAAATCCTCTTCTATTTCAAGTTTTTTAACATTTCTTATCATGAAGAATTGGTGAATTCTTTTAATGTCAGTGCAGATGATTATGCATTTCCCCCTTTGTTCTATTAACGGGATGCACTAAATTAATTGATATCCTTATGTTGAACCACACTTGCATTTCTGGGTTAAATTCCACCTGGTCATCTTGCTTTATGAAATTGCACTCCTGTCTTCTGGCTTCAGTATGGAAGGTCCCCAAACACATGGTAACAAGATTTACAGGATGATCAAACTTGGTCTGGGTATTGATGAAGCTGACCCTACTGCTGATGATACCAGTGCAGCTGTAACTGAAGAAACGCCACCCCTTGAAGGAGATGATGACAAATCACGCATAAAAGAAGTAGACTAACCTCCATCTGAGGAATGTCTTACCTGTTCAATACTCTACAATTCCTCTGATAATATATTTTCAAGGATGTTTTTCTTTATTTTTGTTAACATAAAAATTCTGTAAGGCATGACAATAACTACTTTAAAGGGAAGATAAGATTTCTGTCTACTTCTAAGTGACACTGTAATACCTTAGGCACTAAAGCAGAGCTAGTAATGCTTTCTTAGTTTCACACTGGGTTATTTTAATAGATTGAGGTACCGTGTGTTGTACGATGTATGTAACATGATGCTAACTTTGTGGTCTAAAGTGTTTAGCTATCAAGCCAGATTCCTTAGTAGATCAAATCTTGTTATCAAAGTGTTTCTGAGGTGTACCTTGATATTTAGAAGAAAAGTATTGGTTACATCTTGTAGGATCTATTTTTGAACTTTTCATCCCCTGTAGTTGCTAATTCTGCATATACTAGTTCTCTAGAAATAGGTTAAACTGAAGCAACTTGATGGAAGCAACTCTCCACAGGGCTTGTTTTCCGAAAGAAAAGTATTGTTTGGAGGAGCAAAGTTATAAGCCTATCTAAGCATGTCATAAAAGCTGTTCAAAAATAAACTCAGAGCCAGTCTTGTGGATGAAAATGTAGTGCCTGAGTCACATTCTGCTTAAAGATGTAACAAATACAGATTAGTTAAAAGAAAAAAAATCTACTTGGTCATGGTTTATAATCCTTTAAATGTGCTGTTGGAGACAACCTACAGAATGGGAATGATATGGTTTGGCTACGTCCCCACCCAAATCTCACCTTGCATTGTAATAATCTCCACATGTCAAAGGTGGGGCCAGGTGGAGATAATTGAATCATGGCGGCAGTTTCCCCCATACTGTTCTCATGTTAGTGAATAAATCTCATGAGATCTGATGGTTTTATAAGTTGAAGTTTCTCTACACAAGCCCTCTGGCCTGCTACCATGTAAGAGGTAACTTTGTTCCTTATTTGCCTTCTACCATGATTGTGAGACTTCCCCAGCCATGTGGAACTGTGAGTCAATTAAACCTCTTTCCTTTATAAATTTTTCAGTCTCAGGTATGTGTTTATTAGTAGCATGAGAACAGGGAGAAATATTTTGCAAACTGTGCCTCTGATAAAAGTCTAATATCTAGCATCTATAATATAAGGTATGTAAACAAATTTACAAGAGAAAAGTAAACAATCCAATTAACATTGGGTAAAGGACATGAACAGACACTTCTCAAAAGAAGACATTTACGTGGCCAAAAAGCACATGAAAAAAAGCATAACATCATTGATCACTAGAGAAATGCAAATCAAAACCATAATGAGATACCATCTCACACGAGTCAGAATTGCTATTATTAAAAAGTTGGCTGAACACAGTGGTTCACGCCTGTAATCCCAGCACTTTAGTAGGTCAAGGCAGGTGGATCATCTGAGATTGGGAGTTCGAGACCAGCCTGGCCAACATGGAGAAACCCCGTCTCTACTAAAAATACAAAAAATTAGCTAGGAGTGTTGGTGCATGCATATAGTCCCAGCTATTCAGGAGGCTGAGGCAGGAGAATCACTTGAACCTTGGAGGTGGAGGTTGCGGTGAGCTGAGATTGTGGCATTGCACTCCAGCTTGAGCAATGGGAGTGAAACTTTGTCTAAAAAAAAAAAAGTCAAAAATAAATGCTGATGAGGTTGTGGAGAAAACAGGACACTTATACAAAAACCTAAAGACAGAAATATGGTTTGACACAGTATTCCCATTACTAGCATATACCCAAATAAATATAAATCATCCTATTATAAAGACATATGCACATGTATTTTCATTGTACTACTGTTCACAATAGCAAAGACATGGAATCAACCCAAATATCCATCAATGATAGACTGGATAAAGAAAATTTGGTACATATATCTCATGGAATACTATGTAGCCATAAAAAAGAATGAGATTATGTCCTTTGTAGGGACATGGATGGAGCTAGAGGCCATTATCCTTAGTAAACTAACAGGAAAAAAAAAAACAAATATTGTGTGCTCTCACTTCTAAGTGGGAGCTAAATGATGAGAACACAGGAACACATAAGAGGAACAACACCAACTGTGGCCTATTGGAGGGTGTAGGGTGAAGGGTAGGAGAAGAAAAAGAAACAGGGACAAAATTGATGGATGCTAGGCTTAATACTTGGGTGATGAAATATACAGTACAACAAATCCCCATGACACACGTTTACCTATGTAACGAACCTGCATATCCTGCACGTATACTCCTGAACTTAAAAGTTTGAAAAAAAGTGTGTTGTTGAATTTGGCTTGCTAGTATTTTGTTGAGACTTTTGCAGCTATATTCATAAGGAATACTGGTCTGTAATTTTCCTTTTTTGGTGATATCATTATCTGGTTTTGGTATCAAGGTAATGCTGGCCTCCTAGAGTGAATTAGAAAGTGTTCTCTCCTATTTTTTAGAAGTTTTTTTAATAAGAGTGATGTGGCAATTTTATTTAAACATAGCAATATTTACAATATGCTAAAATTTTGTCCTATTTTACTCTATTTAAACTTATGATGAAAAATGTAAAATGCCCATTTAAAACTGTCCAAAACAGTATAGATGTACTAAAAATTACTTTAGGCAGAACAAATACATTTGAAGACTAGATTAGCTTTAATGTAATTCAAACTTTCAGAAACTGCAAGAACAGAAATCCAAGGTTCATACATTCATTCAAATGTTTACTGAGCACCTGATATGTGCCAGGTAGTATTCAATATGCTAATGATACAGCAGGAAACAAAATAAAGATTCTACCTTATGAATTTATATCCTGATGAGGAAAGAGAAATAATAAGCAAGTATTCATGTAAATGTATAATATGTCAGGTAATGAGTGCTACAGAACAAACTACAGCAAAAAAGAAATAGGATGAAGGGTAATGGGAAGGATTGCAATTATATGTAGAGTGAAGAAGGAAAGTGCAACTGCTAAGGTGACTTTTCAGCAGAGACATGATGATGAATGACGAATGATGTCGGCAAGGGAGCCATGTGATTATCCTCTATCCGGGTTGGGGGAAGCGATGGGCATTTCACTCTGATTGAAAACAAAAGCTACTAAAGGTTGGAGGCACAAGAATATTCTTTTAACAAGATCCCTACAGACTAAAGGATGAGGGTACAAAAATGGGTTTAGTTAAATAATTTTTGTTTGAACTAGCAACTTGAAAGGGCAAAACCATTTCAATTTAGGTTTATAGAAAATGAAAATATAAATGTACTTATTGTCCATTAAATATAAGGCAGTGAGTCATTTCAAATCCAATTTATTATACAGCTAAACAATTACAAGTTTATATTAATTTTTATTTTCAAGGATGAAAACATTGGTTAGCTCCTATTATTAATGTTTCTGCCTTCAATTGCTTAGCCCTGGGTTTAGCCTATCAAATGGAAGCAATGCACATATGAGGACTACCAGCTTATAGCAGTTACTATTACATAATTCCAGGAACAATGCCTAGGATGTTCCAAAAATCAAATTTAATTCTTAAAAGAAGGCAGAATTAAACCAGAGAAGTGGTTTTAAACTTGTTTTTTAATAGCAGAATCCTTCAAAAAATTCTAAAATTGTACTCCACAGCTACAAGATGTATTTTACTAATATACATTTATTGCATAGACTCAGATTCATAATTTTTACTAATATAAAGTAGATAAATGAGAATAATTTGTTCTGATGAAATATAAAAACTTTAGTTGTCAGTGTTATGTCTCCTCAGCATCCAATGTATTTCTGTATTTTGTCTTACATATCCAGTATTGAGAAAATTCAAGGAGATCAGAAACTATCTTATTATATCTGTTTATGATTACAGCCACTTAAGAATTTGCCTTTTAATTTAAGGCTACTCATTGCTTAAATGATTACAGTTGCTTGAAAGAAAGTTAGAAAAATGTTTTTTTTTAAGTTAATTGTTACAGTATTTAACTGCATATATTCTTTAAGCGGCAATTATTCAATCTAAGAAAATAGATTTTGGGAGCTTTTGAGAAAGATTGGTGTTAACTTGCCTTTAAATCTTTGGCTGAATTCACCAGTGAAGCCATCTGGTCCTGGATTTTCTTTTGTTGGTAGGTTTACAATTACTGATTAAATCTCTTTACTTTGTATAGGTTGATCAAGATGTCCATTTCTTCTTCAGTCAATTTAGGTAACTTGGGGATTTCTAAGAGTTTGTCCATTTCATCTAGGTTAGTTAATTTGTTGGGATGCAACTGTTCATACTAGTATTCTCTTATAATCCATTTTTTTCTCAATGGTCATTAGTAATGCTCCCACTTTCCTTTCTGATTTTAATTATTTGCATCTTCTCTCTTTTTTCTTTGTCAGTCTGGTTAAAGGATTGTCAATTTGGCAAATCTTTTCTAAGAATCAACTGTTATTTTCATTGATTCTCTGTATTGTTTTTCTATTCTGTTTCATTTATTTCTGCTCTAATATTTATTATTTCCTTCATTCTCCTAACTTTGGTTTTAGTTTTCTTTTCCTAGTTTCTCAAGGTATAAAGTCAGGTTATTGATATGAAATTTTTCTTCTTTTTTATTAGTAGACTTAATTGTTACAGCACATTAAGGCTTAGAGATAAATGGAGAAGAAATTACAGAGCTTCTACTGCTTCCCCATCCCAGAGGAAACACAGAGTTTCCTCTATTATTAATATCTTGTATCATTGTTGCACATTTGTTTCCATTGATAAGTCAATATTAATACATTATTATTAACTATAGTTCACAGTCTGCATTAGGGCTCGCTCTTCATGTTATGCATTCTATGGGATTTCACATACATATAATGACATGTATCCACCACCACAGTTTTTTAAATGTTATATATATGACATTTATTAAAAATATCTATAAATGTCATATATATATCATATATATGACATTTAAAAAACTGTAGTGGTGGGTCTCACTATGTTTCTCAGACTGGTCTCGAACTTTTGGCCTCAAGTGATCCTCCTGCCTCAGCCTCCCAAAGCACTGGGATCACAGGTATGAGCTACCACACACAGCCACCATCATAAAATAATTTCACTGTCCTAAAAATCCCTTGTTCTTCACCTCTTCATCCCTACTTCCCTTTCTCTGAGACCTTGGCAACTATTAATCTTTTTATTGTCTGCATAGTTTTGCCTTTTCCTGAATGTCAAATCATTGTTATCATATAGTATGCAGGCTTATTTCACTTACCAATATGCATTCAAGGCTTCTCCATGCCTTTTCAGGACTTGATAGCTCATATTATTTGTATTGCTGAATAATATTCCATTGTATGGATGTACGATTGTTTGTTTATTCATTCACCTATTGACAGACATTTTGGTTGCTTCCAAGTTTTGTCAATTGTAAATTAAGCTGCTAGAAACATCTGTGTGCAGACTATAGTGTGGATATAAGTTTTCAGTTCATTTGGGTAGATACCAAGAAGGACAATTCCTGGACTGTACGGTAAAAGTATGTTTAGTTTTCTATGAAACTGTCAAACTGTCATCCAAAGTGGCTGTACTATTTTGCATACCCACCAGTAATGAATAAAAGTTATTGCTTCATATCCTCTCCAGCATTTGAGGTCAATGTTTTGGATTTTAGCCATTCTAATTAGTATGCGGTGGTAACTTGTTTAAACTTGCAGTTCCCTAATGACATACGATGTTGAGCATCTTTCAATATGTTTATTAGCCATCCTTCTTGGTGAGATGTCATATCATTTGCCTATTTTTATACTGGAATGTTTGCTTTCTTAATGTTGGGTTTTAAGAGTTCTTTGTGTAATTTGGATAATGGTCCTTTATCAAATATTTTATTTGCAAAAATTTTCTCCCAGTCTGTGGCTTGTCTTTTCATTCTCTTAACAGTGTGTTTTACAGAGCACTTTCAAATTTTAATGAAGTCTAACTTATCCATTTTTTCTTCTATGAGTCATGCTTTTTCTGTTGTATCTTAAAAGTCATTGCCAAAACCAAGGTTACCTAGATTCTGTACTATCTTATCTTCTAGGAGTTTTAATATTTTTTGTGTTTTACATTTCTCTCTTTGATCTATGATCAAATGTGTTCTAGTTGACACAGGAGGCAATAGGCTGATGGCAAAAATACCCTTGGATTAGCAGTATGCCAGCAGGGTATAGCCAGAAGAAGGCTAGAACCAGCCTAGTAGGAAGTCTGATGCCTGAAATGTTCCCGGGGGCACTATTTGGTGAACAGTGGCCAAAAGTCTCTTGCTTTATTGGCTTGTAAGGCATACTGAGGTCCAAAAGGCCCTATGGTACCCCTGGGAGAGGCCAGTACTATGACCTAAAATGCTCTAATTTCTACTACACATGGACAGTCTGGTAGTCAAAGAACCCTACCTTCCTCAGCCAGAGGATGGGCTGGGGACAGGCAGAAATACCCCAACCCTACATTGTGAGGAAAAACTGGTGGCCTGAAGTTTTCCCAACACACAAGAACTCTGGAGGTAGAGTGGCTGAAAGGGTTTCCAAGGCACCACTGTGTTGGAAGGATGATTTCCGATAGGTCCATAATCCCATAGTAATGGATCTAGTGCCCATGAGGGCTCAATGGAATCTAACCTGTGAGCAGTCTGGTCTCAAGAAAGGCCAATGGGGCATAAGTACAAGGGGAGAATGTGTTTGGAAGTTCTCCAGGGTACCAGTACACTGTAAAATACATGTCTAGAAGAGCCCCAGGGTCCTAGAGGTAGGGATGTACTCAATGCCCAACAGATTCTAGGCTTCACAACCTAGAGAGAAGGTTGTGGACCAAAAGCTATGAAGTTGACTGGCACACAGACAGACTGAGGAACATGAAGACCCAGGGACCCTTAAGGACCAGGCCATCTGGTGTTCAGAAAGTTCCCAGGGACAGAATTTATGGGAAAGTCGGTGACCAAAGTGTTCCAGTTTCTATTACAGATGGGCTAGCTGAGGGCTAAGAGGGTCATTGGTTACCTAGAGCCATGCCTGTGGGGAAGAGAAGGGTTTTCTTTTCCACATAACATGGGTAGGCTAATTGCTGAGAACCTTTGGTTTCCAGGCACACAGGATGATGCTGGGCAAGAAGGAACTCCACAACCCTAGCAAGTGGGCATGTTGATTGTTAGGTATTTTCACAGATTCTTTTGATAGGAGAAGGGTGGACATATGGTAGCAAAAAGGACCCACAGTACCCCTGCAGTGACCTGTACTGTGACCAAATATGACTCAGTTTTAACAACAGGCTTGCAAAATGATGACTGGTGGTACCTCAGGTCCTTGGCATGCTTGTGTATTGTGGGCCAGAAGAAACTCCAGAAATGTCTAGAGCTGAAAAGCCCTTCATGACACCACTGTGTTAGGAGTACAGGACCAAAAGGGGCACCAGTGTGCAGGAAGCAAGATTCTCAAAAGGGCTGTACATTCTACTGCACAGGATCTGACTACTGTTAGCCGCCCATAAAACTCCAGTGCATGGGCACTCTGGTCACCAAAAGGGCTTACTGGGCAGCAGTGCCAAGGCAGATGGTATCCAAAAGTATGACCTGAGGCACCAGTGAGGTGACAGGCTCATGTCAGGAAGTCCTGGACCTTGAAAGCGTACAATAGAACCAGGCGGAAAAACTTTGTACTGCTGACGGTCTAGTAGGAGGAATCCAGGTTCCATCACATAAAAGAGCTATAGATGAATGGAGAAAGAAAATGTGGTACTTATACATAATAGAGTACTACTCAGCCATAAAAAAGAAAGAGTTTCTTTTGCAAGTCATTGCAACAACATGAATGGAACTGGAGATCATTATGTTAAGTGAAATAAGCCAGGCTCAGAAAGACAAACATCACATGTTCTCAGTTACTTGCAGAATCTAAAAATCAAAGTAATTGAACTCACAGACATAGAGAGTAGATTAATTGTTACCAGAGGTTGGAGATGGTAGTTGTGGGCTGGGGTGAGGTGGAGATGGCTAACAGTTACAGAAAAAAAGAGAAAGAATAAATAAGACCTTCTATCTGATAGCATGATAGAGTGACTACAGGCAATAATAATTTAATTGTACATTTTAAAATAAAAAGTGTAATTGGATTATTTGTAACTCAAAGGATAAATGTGTGAGGAAATGGATATCCCATTCTTCATGTTGTGGTTATTTCCCATTGCATGCCTGTATCAAAACATCTTATGTACTACATAAATATATACCCCGGCTGTGTATTCACAAACATTTAAAAAATAAATAAATCATTTTGTTTTAACAAAAGAAGGATCCTGGACACCCTTGTGAAGGACAGACAGTGGCCAACAGTCCTCAAAACTCCCAGGCTTGTGGGCTTCCTGAACGCATGAAGGGCTAAGGGTTCTGGTGGTGGATGTCAGTGCCCTAACCATAATCACTCTCCTTCCATTGCAGGCAGGCCGGCAGGTGGCTAAAGAACCCTAGGTTCCCCAGCACACATTCAGATGTGCTAGAAGGAATTCCAGAACTCAGGGAGTTGGGAAGCCTTGTGACCACAAACTTCCCCAAGTCACCACTGTGATGAAGGTACATCAGCCAAAGATGTCCTAAATCACCAGCTTTCTGGATGAATTATTGATAATAAGGCTCTATATTCTACAGCACAGATGATAGATGGTGCCTATAAGCTTCCCTTGTAACCTAGTGCGAGGCTTTCTGGTAACTAAAAAGTTATCCAAGGCACAGTGTGAGGGGGACACTGTATATTGAAGTGCCTTTAGGGAACCAATTTGTTTCCAGGCCATGGGGCCACAGAAGCTAAGATGGGCCAAGACTGAAAGTGCTTTCAGTTCTACATCTCACAGGATGTTTGGTACTCCACAAACTCTTATTTCCCTAGCACACAGGCAGACTGGAAGCAGAAGGACCCTCATGACCCTCAGAGATGGATTTCTGCTGACGAAAACTTTCCTAAGGACACCAGCTTGGTGGCCAGACAGTGAACAAAATGGCTCTTGATTCTTCTGCTTGTGTGCTGGCTAAGGGCTGGTAGGATTCATGATTTCCCTAGTCTGTCCTATGGCCAAACGTGCTCTCATTTCCACAGCAAACAGCAGCTGATTACAGAAACTCCTTGATTTCCCAGTACATTGATAAGATTTGGTTGATAGATACCCTGTAACCCCAGGTGGCTGAAAATTTAGTGATCATAAGGTTCCCCAGAACACCAATGAAAGGGAGTAGAGCTATGGTGACAGAAAGGGCTCCCTCACACCAGCCCTTTAAACAGATTATTGCCAATAGGGCCTTATATTCCATACTTTTGTGCCTCCATAGCACAGGTAGAGGCTGGTGTTCATAAGTGCACCTAGAAACCTATTGTGAGGGCTATGTGGTCACCAAAAGGGCCCCAAAAGGACGATGCAGTAGTGCATGGGCAGAGGGTGGGATGATGCAAAATTCAAAGATTTCCATAACCCACAGGATGGCTAATAAGCAATAATCCCTGTTTCCAAACACATAGGACTTAGTAGAGGGCAGAAGGCCCCCTTGGAGACTAACACATGAGAAGTACCTTGGCCAAAAGAGTACTAAGGTCCACAGCACTCAGGATGGCTTATGGCCAACAAGGCCTTGTGTGCCATGGCACAGGAGCACGCTAGTGTGCCCATAAGTGCCCCCAGGAACCCAGCGTGTGGGACGTCCGGTTGCCAAATGGGTGAGTAGGACATCAGTGTAAGGGCAGGAGTTTCTAAAAGTGCCCCTGAGGCACAAGTGTGCTGGTAGGCTGTGTTCAGAGGAATCCCAGGGACAAAGAAGGTGGGATGACCAATGTCCAAAGGGCACTGGGTGCCACAGCCTACAGGGACAGTGATAGTCAAAACAGTACATAGTTCCCTAGCACACAGACAGGCTATAAGGGCCTGTGGAACTGCAGTGGGAGGGCTGGCTGGTGGTTGGCACGTCGCTAGAGATACCAATGCATGGGAAGGACAGTGGAAAAGGGTTCTAGGTTCCACAACACAGACATTGATTGAAGGCCAGAAAGGTCCTTAGTTCCCCAGTGAGAGACCTGTGCTGTGACTGAAAAGCTTCTAATTTCTGCATCACATGGGCAGGTTAGTTGCTGAAGAACTCTCAGTTACCTGAAGAGAGGACAGAATGGGGGCCAGAAGAAAACCACAAACCCTAGGTAGTGGAAACTCAGCTGGCTAGGGAGTTTCCTATGGCACCAGAACAATGGAGGTACAGTGTCCAAAAAGGCCTCAGAGCACCAGCATTCTAGATGGGCTTTTACTAATAGAACCAATGTTGTATGGCAGGGGAGTTGGCTAGTGCCCATATGAACCTCCAGGATACCAGTAAGGAACAGTCTGGTCACTGATGGAGTATCTAGGGCACCAGTTCATGGGGAAAACCATGATCAGAAGTACCCTCAGGGTGACAGCATTATATCAGGCATGTGCCCCTAAGAGTCCCTGGCCTGCAGTGCATAATATGGATTAAAGCTAAAAGGGATCTAAGTTATACGACATCCACAACAATTCAGACTGCTATTAGCCTTGAATCTTTATACCCTCAATACAAAGGCAGGCTGTGGAAGCTGGGGAGGTGAAAGGACTCTGGAAACCCTAATAGGCACAACTCACATTATAACATACCCCCCTGTACTATCACAATCTGGACAAATGGTTGTCAATGGGGTCCTATATTTTATAGCACAGGAACCGGCTAGTGCCCATAAGGGTCCCTAAGACCCCCATGAGTGGGCAGTCTGGTCACCAAAAAGGCATCCAGAGCACCAACATGGGGAGAAACTTTGACTGTAAGTGCTCTGCCAACACCCTGCCAGCCATGTGTCAGTTAAAAGTCTCAAATATAAGGAAGGTAGAATGGACTGAGAATGAAAGGACTCTTAGCTCAACAGCAGGCAGGGTGCTGGTCAGAAGAGTACTTGGTTTGTTACAATCCAAACTCCCAGCAGAAACTAGTATAAAGAGGCTTGTACATAAAAGGACCCTTACATGCTATGGAGCAGGCTGGCTGGTATTTGAAAGTTCCACAAGGATGTTAATGAAGGGATGCCAGTGGCTGAAAGGTTACTAATTTTCATTGCACACTGGCTAGTTAAGGATAGAAAAGGCCTTCGGTGTCCCCACACAAGGCCTATTGAATCACCACAAGGATTCTGGTTTCATCACACTGGAAGACTAATGGGTGAATAACCTTTGGTTCTGCAGCACACAGACTCAATGGGAGATGAAATGACCTCTGGATATCATGCTGATGGGAAGTGGCTGCCTGAAAGTTTCCCCTGAGCAGGAGTATTAGGGGTATGGTGGCCAAAAAGGGGATTCGTGTGCTGAAGAGCTGGCTGCCAACTGGAAAAATATTTCACAGCTCAAAAGCAGACTACTGACTATAAAGGTCCCCATACTACTAGACTGTGGGTAGTCCTCTTGCTGAGGTGGCATCCAGGACACTATTACATGGGCAAACTGTATTTAGATGTTCCCTCTGGTCACAAACATTCTGCCAAGCAAGTCCAGAATGGCACCAAAGTAGCACAGGACGAGATGGAATGATGCCCAAAAGGCTTTTGATTTCATAGCAGACTGGACAGCCTATGAACCCTCATATCACCAACACAAAGGCAGCCAGGGTTGCAGGAAAAAAATGGAATCATAGGGAACAGGCTGACTGTTGATCAGAAATTTATCTAAGGCACCAGCTCCATAGATGGATGGTGAACAAATGGCTTTTGCATTCTCAGCTTGACAGCTAACTGAGAGCTTGTAGAACTCATAGTTTCCTATCTGGAGGCCCATAATATAGCTAAATGTGCTCTTGTTTCCACACAAGTAGAGGAAAAATTGGCAAAGAGCTTTCAGTACCCTAGCATGCAGACAACCTGTGAGCCACAAGGAAAGCCAGAAATCTAAGGAGCAGGAAATATGGTGACTAGGGGTTTCTGCAGTGCACATCCCAGATGGAGATGCACTGGTGAAAAGGGGCCTGTGTACCTGTCTTCTGGATGGATGTTTGTCAAAAGGGCCCCGTATTCCACCACATGGGAGCAGGTTGTGAGGGCTACCCTGGCATCCAATGTGACGGCAGTCTGGTCACAGGGTCCAGTGGGCAGCAGCACCAGGGCAGAATGTGTCTGGAAGTGTTCCTGGGGTGCCAGAACCCTGTCTGGTACAGCTGCAAAGAAACACCCAGGGTCCTAGGGTTCAGGATGACTGGATGCCAAATGGCCTAGGTCCACAGCATGTGAGGGAGAGTGATGGGCAGAAGGGTACACAAGAAAGGTAGGGATGGACCTGATATCCAATGGGGTCTGTGTTCCCAAACCTATAGAAAGGGTGATTAATGACCAGAAGGGGATGTGTTTCCCCAATTCTTTAGGTAAGTAGAAGCCATAAGGACATGTGGAAATCCAGGGGCCAGGACAGCTGGTGTTCTGAAGTTCCCCAGGCACACTAACATGTGGGGAGGGAAGCGACTGAAAGAGTTCCAAGATTCATTGCACATGGGGCAGCTGAAAGCAAGAAGAACCAATGGCTTGCCAGTGTGAGGACTGCCAGAGACCAGAAAGATTTTGGATTCTGAATTGTGAAAGCAGGCTGGTGGCTAAAGAACCTTCCCAAGCATGCACAATGACTTGTGACCAGAAGGAGTCCTGAAATCCTAATGAGGGAATATTCACCAGGTTATTCACAACAAACAATTAACTGTGTAAGGGTCTGAATGATCACCACAACTTTAGCAGGAGGTCAGATTGTTGATAGGAAAAGTCCCTAGGGCACACTCATGAGGGACAGGTGCTGGTCAAGAGGGATCATGATTCCTAAACTTTTAGTCTGCCTGAAGGCCCAAAGAGTTCATGGTTCCCTTGCAAGATGGTAGGGCTATGACCAAATATTCTCTTTTCCACCTAGGATGGGCAGACTTGTCCCTAAAAATCTGTTGGTTACCTACGGCATACACAGGTAAGGGCTGACAGGAAACCTGGGACCATAGTTGGCAAGAAATATGATGGTCAGAATGTTCTACAAGGCACTGCAAAGATGGGGATGTGATAATAAAAAGAGGTCCCTGGGTCAGGATGGATGATTGCATCCTGACCTGTGTTCCACTGTACGAGTACAGGCTGGTGCCCATAAGGGCTCTCCTGAACCCAGTGTGCAGGCAATCTGGTCCCAGAAAGGACCTGGAATGCCAGTTCCTTAAACAGTATGTTTACAGAAGAAGAGCCCATGGGCTCATATAGGTCGGAATAGGGATGGACATGATGCCCAAGGGGACTGGATTTCCCAGTTCACAGGGTTTGGATGAGCACAGAGGGCATGAGGACACACAGAACCATAGTGGCAGGCTCAGAAGGATATCAAATGTTCCCCAGGGAAACTAATGAGTGGGAAAGAGCTATACCAAAAGGAACCTTGATTCCATGGCAAGCAGTGTAAGGTAGGACAGGAAAGACCATTAGGATCTTGATGCTAGGCCTGTACAGTCAGTGGAAAGGATTCTGGTTTCTACATTATGCAGACAGGTTGGTAGCTGAAGAACTTTGATTCCAAGGAAACTCTGATGACTCCGGGTCAGAAGGTGCTATAGAATCCTAGCAAGGGGTCACACAGGGGATCAGACAATTCCCCAGGGAACCCACATGGTTAACTTAGTAGAGGAAAATGACAGTGACTGAAATGACTCTTATCCGTGAGAGCAGAGTACCCATGCTTCCCCAATATGAGGTGTATAGAGTGATCAAACTTGCTCCAGTTCCAGCAGCAGGCAGGTAAACTCATGAACAAAAACCTCTCAGAACCTAAGCATGGCCAGGCAGGAAAGAACCCAGAAACTTTATGGCCAGAAAGGCCCTGAAGTCACTAAAACCATGAGGTACAGGTGCCAAAAGGGGTCCCAGAGTGCTAGAGTCTTGTTACCATGATTTTCAATTAGGGTCATATATTCTATAGTATGTGATCTTGCTGTGGCTCATAGGACCCCAGTTCACAGTCAGTCTGGTGGCAAAAAGTTCTCCCAAAGGAGCAGTGCTGGGGCAGAGGGTGTCCAGAAGTCCTCTGTCCCTGCTCCTGGCACCCGCAGAGTAGCTGACTTGTGTCCAAAAGGATGCTGTGGTGTAGGATATTGAGATGGACCCAGGCTGAAAGCCTTAGTCTTGCTGACAACACTAGTAGTAGAAGCCCCTGTTTCCATCCTAAAAGGATTATATGAGGACATCAAGGATTTCTGGAACACTGGCAAGAGCAGAGATTAGTGGCTGGAAGCTTTCCTGGGGACACTCACAGGAGGGACAGACAGTAGCTAAAAAAATCATGATTCCTGAGATTGTGAATTCACTCAATATGTAAAGGGCTCATGGTTCTCCTGCAGAGTGCCAGTGGTCTGATGGTAAATGCTCTTCTTCCACCACAGGAAAGCAGACTTGTCACAAAAAACACTTTGTTTTCCCAAGGGCATTAACACGTGGGCAGTCCAGTGACTGAAATAATTCCAGGCTCAACTCCATACTTGGACTAGCTGAGGACCAGAAGAAACGTTAAGTTCCCCTAGCCTGTCCAGTAATCAAAAGGATTCTGGAATCTGCATCATTCAGGTGAGCTGATGACCAAAGAATCTCTGTTTCCCAGGCACATGAGATGATGGGGCCAGAAAGAGCACTAGGACCCTAAATAAAGGGGCACATCCGTGGTCAGAAGATTCACCAGGATACATGCACCAGGGGAAGGGTGGTGGTAGGGACTAAAGGATCACCGGAACCCTAGTGAGCAGTCTGACTATCGATAGGAAGATTCTTAGGGGTACACTTGCAAGGGACAGACAGTGGCTGAGAGCGGTCATAACTTCTCAACTTGAAGCTTGGCTAAAAGAAGGAAGGGCTTATGGTTCACTTGCCCAATGAAAGTGCTGTGACCAAAAATGCTCTTCCTTCCAGCTCATGCAGGTAGGTTGTTCACCCCTAAGGCATGGAGGCCAACAAGAAACCTGGAACCCTAGCTGGAAGAAGTATGATAACCAGAAGTTTCCCCAGGGCACCACAAAGAGGGAGGTATGGTAGGGAAGTGGTTCTGAATGGATCGTTACCAACAGGACCCTGTGTTCCACACCAGGGCACAGGCAAGTGCCCATAAGTGTTCTCTTGGAACCCAGTGT
The DNA here is from genome assembly GCF_049354715.1 of Callithrix jacchus. Lineage (NCBI taxonomy): Eukaryota > Metazoa > Chordata > Mammalia > Primates > Cebidae > Callithrix > Callithrix jacchus. The sequence continues at coordinate 29,004,335 of NC_133524.1, forward strand.
GAAGGTATCCTGGCTTCACAAAGACTCTACAGGGCAGTGGTATCCTAGACAGTACATGTTCAAAAGAATCCTAAATGTCCTGAATGTCAGAATGGAGATGGAGATAATGCCCAAGGGGTCTGGGTTCCACAGCCTAAAACATGTATGATGGTTGTAAGCATACATTGTTCTCCAGCTGATGGGCAACAAGTCTACAGACCATAAGGACATAGGGAACCATAGGCTCTAGCCCAGAGGGTGATCAGAAGGTCCACAGGGATTCTTGGTACCACTGCAAATAGGGTCACAGGACTGAAAGGGCCATAGGCTTCCCTCCCCAAACCTCTCCCCCAAGGGCTGTTCTGTGACTGTGATTGTTCTGATCTTGGCAGCATGCAGCAGGCTTGCCAGATGATTTGGTTGGAAGGAGCTCTTGCCAGGCATGCTGGATGACTGGGTTGGAAGGAGCTCTGGAACCTTAGCAAAGGAGGCCCATTGGTGGACTGGAACATTCCCAGTATACCTGCACTGAGGAAAGTACAATGCTCAAAGGGCTGAGATCCTTGAGCCAAAATGTCCCACTGTGCCCCAGTATAATGCCTGTACTGTGAGCTGGGGGATTCCAGTTACAAGAGCAAGCAGGCAAACTGGTGTCTACACAATCCCTAAGTCCCCAGCATCCTGGTGAACTTTGGGTGAGAAGAACTCCCAGAAACTTTTAAGGCCAAAGGGCCCTCATGATACTAACACTATGTAGAGTACAATGTCTAAATTTGACCAGTGACACCAATATGCTGGAAAGAGAATTCCCAATAGTGCTGTATATTTCACAGCAGGGTATCTGGCTATGGCTCTTAGAACCCCAGTTCAGGGTCAGTCTGGTCTTCGAAAGGACCCCAGGGCAGCAGTGCCAGGACAAATGCTGTCCAGGAGTGCCCCTGTACCGGCAGTGTAACTGGTATGTGTCCACAGAGTCCCTAGTTGTGAGAGGACAAGATAGATTCAGGCCAAAAGGCCTCCCACTGCTAATGGCCCATTGCAAGAAACCTGTTTCCACCACATAAGGACTATTTGGCAGTCCTGAAGGATCCCCAGAACTCTGGCAAGAGAGGAGGCTGATGGCAGAAAGGTTCCCTGGAGCAGCCACAAGAGGGGCAGATGGCTGCTAGTGCTGATAATTTCTGAAGTTGCAGTTAACTCAAGACCTGAAGAACTCACATTTTCCTTGTCCTAAGTCAGTACCCTAAAAATATAAATATAAATAATAGAAATCCTCTCCTTTAACCACAGGAAGGCAGGTGAATTACATGAGAATTCTTATTTCCCAGAGGCACAGGATGTGTGACAGCAGGAATCTAAAAACCCTAGCTGGTGGGAAGTCTGATGGCCAGAGAGTTTTGAGACAATGCCCTGGTAGAGGGGTAGTGGAGAAAGGGGCCCCAGTACTGGAGTGCTGGATGGATGTCTGCTTGTATTAGGCCATTCTGGTGTTGCTATAAAAAATTCCTGAGACTGGGTAGTTTAAAAGAAAAGAGGCTTAATTGGCTCTCAGTTCTGCAGGCTGTATAGGAAGCATAGTGGCATCTGCTTCTGAGGAGATCTCAAGAAACTTCCAATCATGGCAGAAGGCAAAGAGGGAGCAGGCATATCACATGGTGAAAACAAGAGTAAAAGACAGAGAGAGAGTGGTAGGGGAGGTGCCACACACTTTTAAATGACCAGATCTCCTGTGAAATCAGGGCCACAGCTCACTTAACACCAAGGTGATTGCCCATTTATGAAGGATATGCCCCTTTGATCCAAATACCTCCCACCAGGCCCCACTTCCAACATTGGGGAATACATTTCAACATGAGATTTGGTTGGGGACAAATATCCAAACAATATCGCTGCCTTTAGGGAATTGTGATCCATGGCATGGATGTAGGCTAGTGCCCGTAAGGGTTATCTTGGAACCCACTGGGCAGACAGCCTCGTCTCAGAAAGGGCTTGCATGGCATCAGCATCAGTGCAGAATGTATCTTGAAGTGCTCTTGGGGTGTCAGTGTCCAGGCAGGGTAAGGCTGGAATAATGGACAGAGACCTAGAGGTGGGGATGGACACGACATCCAGTGCGTTCTGGGTTCTGAAGCCTGTAGGGAGGGTGAGGGGTGCTAGGGTACAAGATGCTCCAACTCACAGTCACACTGGGACCATAAGGATGCCCGGAACCTAGGGACTGCGCCAGTTGGTGTTCAGGTCTCCAGGAACACCAGCACGTAGGCAGGTATGTGATCAAAAGAGTTACAGATTCAACTGCATACAGGCAATGAATATTGGACAGGACATAGATTTTTTTTTCAGTACAACACCTGTCTGGTAACTGGAAGGGTTCTGGATTCTGCATTATAGAGGCAGGCCAGTGGCTTACGAACCTTTGTTTTCCAGGTAACTCAGATGCTTCCGGGCCAAAAGGAGCACCGGAAACCCAGGAAGTGACCAAGTCAGCGGTCAGAAGGTTCCTTTGCTCACCGACACTGGGGACGGAAGATGGGGGCGGGGGCATAGGGGAACAGGAAGGAATGTACGGGTACAGAGTGTGGTCAAAATTTCTCCAATTTCTGAAGGCCAAGTCCCCACAATACCCCAGCATGAGGCCTGTACTTTGACGAAACTTGCACAGGTTTCTACATTAGAAGAACTTATGAGCAGAAAAACAACAGATACCAAGCATGTCTGCGGACTGTGGGCAGGAATGATCTCAGAAACTTTCAGGGCCAGAAGGGACCTCTTGATATTAATGTCATGGAGTACGGCTGCCAAAAGGCACTCCATGGCAGCAACATGCTAGAAGTTTGCTTCCCAATAGGGCCATGTATTTCACTGCACAAAAGCTGGTTAGGGCCCTTGGAATCTCATGTCGTAGGCATTCTGGTCACAGAAAAAAAATGGTTCCTAGGGCAGAAATTCTTAGGTAGATGTTGTCCAACAGTGCCCTCCTAGCCACCCCAAAACAGTAGCAGGTATGTTATCTGGAAGAGTCCCGGGGTGTGCGAAAGAGATAGACTCAAACTGAAAGGACTCGTGCTACTTAAAGCCTAAACGGAGGAGCACAGGGTTCCACTGCATAAGGACAGTCTTGGGGGCATAAGGATCCCCGGAACCCTGGGGAGATGGCTGACTGGTGACTAGAAGATTCCAGGGCACCTGTGCGAAAGACAGACGGTGGCCTAGTGGGCTGGGCCCAGGATTCCCTAGACAGCTGGATGACCCCGAAGGTTGAGAAAGAATCATATTTCCCCTGCAAGAAGCCACTATCGGTATTGGAAATGTTACTTACATCGCCGCGGGTCAGCAGGTTACAGAACTCTCAGTTCTCCAGTGCTTGCACAGGCTTGTGGTAAGAGGCGACCTGGAACCCTAGTTGGTGGGAAGTTTGGAGGACGGAAGATTTCCCCAGTGCACTAGCCGGATGGAATTAAGGTGACCAAATGCGTTCTCTAAACTCCCCCACTCCGGAAGAATGATAGCCAGTAGATCCCTGTTACCCACTGAAGGGAGTAAGTTATAACCTCTAAGGCACCCCTGGAAGCAAGTGCGCGTGCAGTCTGGTTTCAGAAAGGGCTCTTAGGCCCACAGCGCAAGGACTGAAAGTGTCTGACGTGCTCTCGGATGCTACTGAGGTGGTAGGTAAAAGTCTGAAAGAGTCCGGGATTCTGAGGGTGAGATGGACCCAGGCCAGACGGGCTAGTTCTGCTGATAGCTAGGGCTTCCGCAGCATCCGCATCACAGAAAGGGTCCCCTAAGGCCCCTTTGTATGGGCAAGATGATTGCTGCCAGGGCCCTGGGTTCTTTTAGGCTGTCTTAGGTAAGCAGTCTGATGCTTCGAAAGCTTTCGGGACACCAGTTCTTGGTCGTTCTGGTGCCCCTGAGGGTCTGGGTCAGCATCTAGAGGACTGTACATTAAACTGAAGGACCACTGGCCACCTGTGCCTTGTCAGGTTGGTGCTGCAAGGACCGTGTTTCCCCATAGGGAAGTTTTTTTTTTTTTTGAGACAGAGTTTCGCTCTTGTTGCCCAGGCTGGAGTGCAATGGCGTGTTCTCGGCTCACCGCAACCTCCGCCTCTCCGGTTTAATCGATTTTCCTGTCTCAGCCTCTCCAGTACAGGCATGCACCACCACTCCCGGCTAATTTTATATTTTTAGTAGAGACAGGGTTTCTCCATGTTGGTCAGGGTGGTCTCGAACTCCCGACCTCAGGTGATCTGCCCCCCTCCCCGTCCCCTCCCCCAGCCTCCCAAAGTGCTGGGATTACAGGCATGAGCTATCGCCTGACCCCCACAGGGAATTTTTTGTTGGCTTCTACTTTTCTGGGTTCATTACATGAGACCTAGATAATGACTGGAAGTGCCCCTGAGCCCCAGCACGGACAGTGGCTGCTCCTCATGTACGCTTTGCTCCTGGAACTCCTATCTAGTACTTTTCCAGGGAGAAATATATCCCACTGCAATCCTAAATTTAACTAAACTGCCTTTTACAAACAAGATGACGAATTCTCAAAAACAAAAGACTTGGAAATTTACCATCCTTGCACTAGTCCAGAAAACTCTTCTTGTATAAACAAGACAAGCAGGGAAGTTATATGCAAAAGAAGTTGCAATTCAAATCTTATCCATGTAGATAAAGGGATGTTTAAGTAATTTTGATTAATGCTATTACAGAAGATAATATGCAGATTATAATTCCTGAAACAAAAGCTGCATTATATATGCATAATTGTAATTTAACTCTAGTAGACTAGAACCAAAATCTCAGAAAATAAAGTTACATAGTAAAAGAAAAAAAAAAACACAAACTGGCCTCACCCCTTCTCCTTTGAGCATGGTGTTCAGTTATAAGTTGTTAGAGTAAATGGTTTTGTTATTTTTAAAATTATTTAATTGTCCTTATGATGGAGAAATGTAAGACCATGTCTTGGATAAATTGAGTTGAATTATTCTATGTAATAAAGTACAAGTAGATGGAAAATTACCTTTGTCAGATTATGATATATGTATATATATGATTCATATATGCATATACATATATATCCATCTATATGATTCATGTACATAAATTATATATGTAGAGGTAATATATATGTATGTGTACACACACACACACACACACACACACACCCCAGAATTTTCACCTTGACAGGGACTAGGGCCAAAGAAAAAATTTTTAGGATTAGATTAATTAATGGCCTTTGTGAACAGTAATGTTAAGATATTTTCAGCTCTATACTGGTTTATATTCTCCTATATTATTGCAAACTGTTATGAACTCTTAGTTATGCACATTAAACTTGTTTTTATAAGACAAGGAAAATCCAACCTTGCAGGCACCAGATCTCTGGTGAGTTTGGCTTTCCAAACCCAAAGCAGAGCTGAGGACAGTAGAAATAGGGGATAAGAAAACATCTATTTTCAGAAAGGGATGACCCAGATATTAGATGACAGATTTCTTTTTTAAAAAAACTGGGGTACATAGTAGGTGTATATGTTTATCGGGCACATGAGATATTTTGATACAGGCCTGCAATGTGTAATAATCACATCATGTAAATGGGGTATCCGTCCCCTGAAGCATTTATTTTTTCTGTTATAAACAATCTAATTATACTCTTTTAGTTATTTTTAAATGTACAATTAAATAATTATTGAATATAGCCCCCTTGTTGTGCTATAAAATACTAGGTATTATTCTGTCTAACTACTTTTTGTACTGATTAACCATCCTCACCTCCCCCACACTCCCAATACCCTTCCCAGTCTCTGGTAAGTATCTCTCTACTCTCTATCTTCAGTTGTTTTGATTTTTGGATCCCATAAATAACTGAGAACATGCAATATTTATCCTTTTGTGCCTGGCTTTCACTTAGCATAATAAACACCAGTCCCATCCATGTTATTGCAAATGAGAGGATCTCATTCTTTTTTGTGGTGGAATAGTACTCCGTTGTGTATATGTACCACATTTTCTTTATCCATTTGTCTGTTGAAGGGCATGTAGGTTGCTCCCAGATTTTAGTTATTGTGAACAGTGCTGCAACAAATATGGGAGTGCAGATGTCTCTTCGATATACTGATTTTCTTTATTTTGGGTATATACCCAGCAGTGTAATTGCTGCATCATACGGTAACTACATTTTTAGTTTTTTGAGCAACCTCCAAATTGTTCTCCATACTGGTTGTACTGATTTACGTTCCCATCAACAGTATGCAAGGGTTCCCTTTCCTCCACATCCTCACCAGCATTTGTTATTGCCTGTCTTTTGGATATAAGCCATTTTTATTTATTTATTTATTCATTCATTTATTTTTGAGACCTAGCTTCACTCTTGTTGCCCAAATTGGAGTGCAATGGCATGATCTTGGCTCATGGCAACCTCTGCCTCTGAGGTTCAAGTGATTCTCCTGCCTTAGCCTCCCAAGTAGTTGGGATTACAGGCATGTACCACTATGCCTGGATAATTTTGTATTTTTAGTAGAGATGGGGTTTCTCCTTTCTGGTCAGGCTGGTCTCAAACTCCTGACTTCAGGTGATCTGCCCCCCTTGGCCTCTCAAAGTGCTGGTATTATAGGCATGAGCCACTGCGCCTGGCCAGATAAAAGCCATCTTAACAGGAGTGAGATGATATCTCATTGTAGTTTTGATATGCATTTCTCTAATGATCAGTGATACTGAGCACCTTTTGCTATGCGTGTTTGCCATCTTTTCATATGCATGAATGTATTCTTTTGAGGAATGTCTATTCAGACCCTTTGCCCATTTAAAAGATTAGATTATTAGATTTTTTTCCTATAGAGTTGTTTGAGCTCCTTATATATTCTGGTTATTAATATATGTAAATATTATTAACATTTCTACTAATTTCTTGTCAGATTGGTAGTTTGCAAATATTTTTTTCTTTTCTGTGTGTTGCCTCTTCACTTTGTTGATTGTTTCTTTGCTGTGCAGAAGCTTTTTAACTTCATGTGATTCCATTTGTCCGTTTTTGTTTTAATTGCTTGTGCTTGTGGGGTATTAGTCAAGAAATGTTTGCCCAGACCAATGTTCTGGAGAGGTTCCCTGATGTTTTCTTGTAGTGGTTTCATAGTTTGAGGTCTTAGATTTAAGCCTTTAATCTATTGACAAATTTCTTTTACCCCAAATATCAGAGAAAGTAATTGAAGAGGGATAAGCAAAAACCAGAGTTATACTATAACAAATTGAGAGGAATAAATTAATAGTCATGATTTCATTTTAGAAATTTACTGAGGAAATTCAGTTTGAAGAAGATATTTTCATTCATAAAGGTAACAACGTCAAATATCAAAGGCAGTTTACTTTAGAAATCATTGGAAAGGAAAACAGGATACACAGAGAAATATATGTTTGTCATCTTTTTTGATACATCAACTTGACTAGGCTACTGTCTTCAGTTATTCAAACACTCATCTAGGTTTTGCTGTGTAGGGATTTTGTAGCTATAATTAAACTCTAATTAATTGACTTTCAATCAGGTTGGGCCTGACCTAATCAGTTGGAAGGCCTAAAAGCAGGACTGAGGCTTTCCTATGACAGAAGATATTCTTCCTATGTACAGTAGTGTCCACTTGTGGCATGGACAACTTCTGTCTTTCTCATAATTGTCCCTTCCTGACTGCTTGTGGGCACAATTTTGACCCATGTCCATGGGTTTCAACCTGTTTATGATAATTCCTTCCTGACTTCATGCCTTACAGATACTGGATTTGCTTAGCCAGCCAACACAATCATGTTCTTTGTATAAGATCAATTTCTCTCTCTAATACATCTATGTCTATATCTCTCATGTATACTTATCTTACATATGCCTATCTTATACATATCTGCCTTACTGGTTCTGCTTCTCTGGTTGATACATTACAATAAAAATAAAGAAACGTAGAAATATCTTAAATGAAATAAGCTGAAACTGATGCTTTTCTTTTTAGAAAGTAAGAAACAAAAAGGAAAAAAAAGAGAAGAGCAATTAACAGATAAACCTAAGAGGTAGTCTTTTGATAAATTAAACAGACTCTATTAGTTAAGCAAAATTAGATATGAGAAAGTAGAAAATAACAAATTCATGCAAAAATGAAAGGATTATAGGAGACTATTTTCTGTATAGTCTGCACTAATAGTTTTTCCAGTGTTATATAATACCCTGAATTTGACTCAAGTACAGTTAAAAAGCCATAATAAACCATTTAACTCTGGAAGAATTACACATTGTAGTCAAAGGTACTACTCTGTCAAAACCTATACTGCTGTGTTTCATATAATTTCATTCAAATTATAGGGAATAGATTGTATGGTATTAACCCTTCAAATCATAAAGAATGCAGAAAAAGATGTTTATATGGAGCTATAATACAGTTACATTATTCAAACCAAAACAACTGAATATTGCTTCTTTATGGTTACATATAAATTCCATATAAAATATTAACTAATATAATCCAGAATTACATTAAAAGAATAAAGGTTTAAGACAAACTGATATTTATACAACAACTACAAGAATGGTTAATATGAGAATTTTATTATATGTCAAAATAATTAAAAGTTAATTTTGATAGGAAGTGATATTGCATTTGATAAACTTGAAATGTTCATTCCTAATAATAAAATTTTTTACTAAAAGAGAAACATAAAGATGCCTCCTTACTCCTCAATAAATGAATGTTTTTTTAACTTAGCATGCGCACACATATACTTATACACACTAAATGATAAAAGACCAAAAGCATTTCTATTAAATTTGGAGAGAGAGCTATCTAAAATATCAGTATTTATGTACATTTTGGAAATGCTAGCAACAACAAGGAAAAAATAATAGTAATAAATATTGAAAAGATTAAAAATACATCTTCATTTGTACATGATATGGCTCTATACATGAAAAATTCCACAAACAGACAAAGACCAAACATTTAAAGAATTGTGAGAGTATTCAGAAAGTTGGGTAATTAAAATTAAAATGTTAAATTTATAGCTTCTTTTGCTACCAAAATCTTTTGAACTTTACAGAAGAACATTAAAAATAAACCTAGAATGACTTATTTTATTACTGGATAGACACACTATTTAAAAGATTCCAAATTTTAAACCGTTTTATAAATATAGTGCAATGCTAATTAAAACCCTGCATATGCTTACGTAGTTTGTGTTTGTTCTTTTATTTGTTTGGCAGAGAGGAGCAAGAATGTTATGTGAGGACTTTAGATACCTGGGTGAAATTTAGGTTGGAAGTGAACACAGGTAGGATGAAACAGAGCATAGGCAATTTACTTCATTTCCATGTACTTTCAGTTATCGCTGTTATCTTGAATCAATAGTACTGTCCACTTAGATGCAGTCTGAGTTTTAAAGTAAGTAGAGTATCTGAAAAGTAATAGCAATAATGCTAACATGTAGTAGATACTCAGTAAACACCATCTCCCTTTCTTTTATCCTTCTTAGATGATCTGGTAGTCCAGATGAAACAATTACAGTTGTCTATGATTTGAGCTAATGTACTTGATACAAAATCAGAGTTCTTAGCTATCATATTTACTAGCACATGCATCCTTATGTGACTGAAGGACTAATGTAGTCTTTGGGGCCACGTTTAATCTTTATGTAACTTCAGAGTTCAAACTTTAGTTATTGGGCCAATTAGGGCAGGTTCCCAAAGCCTTAACTTAGTAGATCTCTAAATCAGTTTCTCTTGCCATTTAATCTTCTCTTCGGTTGTCTGGCAAAACCTGATGGAGCAAGAGCTTAAATGAAGATCACTAAATCCCCCCTTTTCTGTTCAGAATCCCATGAGATTTCATACATCCCACACACATCTGATTTCATCTCCAGGTTTCAGGGAAAGGAAATGATCCCTGTCCTGTAGACAAGTTATAGAATCCTTTTTTAGCTTAAATATTCTCAACTTAGCTTATGATAAATATCAGGTTAATGTTTCATCAGAAGGCTGGAGATTATTTCAGATATAAATAAAATGTTTTCTCCATTCTGTGGCTGTTTTCTGATAAACAAGATTTGGCTGGAGATTGTTTCTTGATCATAAAACACAATTTCCACTGCTAAGGTGCTGTGATCAGATCATTACCATGGTAGTCAAGCCCTTTACTTTGTTACACTTAGCTGCCAAGTATCTTCATGTAACCATCCCTGTTTTTCTTATATGTTTGTTTGCTGGTGGACTTTTTGTTAGCAGATATTTGGCATTTCAAGGTTGTCTGTGAACTTTTATTTTCATTAGTTTAATAAATATCTCCCCCATGTCAGATCTAGCGAAATATCTTACAGGGCATAACTAATAAGTATGAAATCCCCTTAAAGATGAGAAAACAATAGATCACAATTCAATTACGGCAGTTTAAATGTAAGGAATCCATAACTTACATCCTAACAGCTTCTAAAAGAGAAAAAAGTGATCATGTTTTTATTATTATTATTATTATTATTATGTTAAAAGTTATTAATAGGGTATATTATGTAGCACACTTATATATAGGTCATGAAATGTACTATCTTATATTTTTCCTAAAGCAGAAAATGATTATAATTCGTTTTTTACTTCAAACTGTTTTGAGGGAGGTTAAAATAAATACACATGCAAAAAAATCATTCAAACAACTGAAAAAAAAACCCCACACACATACAGTAAGACAGACTGACAAAGAAAAGAACTTTCAGATCAATGGGAATATTACATGAGAAAATGCACGCTATAGCAACCAAGCTCTAAATTTCACCTGAAGCATTTTAGGATTTTTATTACCTAAAGGAAATGCACTAAGGCAAGAGGAGAGATTTTTTTTCCTTGTTATAAGCACCAAGAGGAATTTGTCATAGAATTGTTTATATTTAAATGAAAAATGGTTTATTATTTAGAGGTGGGGAAATGGATATTGAAAACATCGGATTATTTGCATTCAATATTAATCTCCATTATTCTAAAAAAACCTCATTGTGCTACAGAATTTAATTCTGGAATCTTGAAAACATAAGTCGTTTGAAAACAGGATTATTTATATAAACTATAAATATTTATATAAAATAATCCAGGGCTTATGGTGTGAATTTTTATGTAATAATGTTTATTTTAATACAATATATGGCTAAAGTCCCTGAAAACATCTTTTTAATTATAACATAAGGATGACATGATCAATGTAGCAAAATGATTGAAAAACACATTGAGGTGTACATCACCCTAAAATTTCCAAAGCAATAGAAAAATTCCTAACCTTTGGCAAATTTCAGAATTGTTTTATTGACAGTGGGGGAAGGGAATATGTTTGGAGGGGAGTCAGAGTGCCAATGAGAAAGAAACCTAAAGGAAATCCTTTGAGACTGGTTTCTTAAATGATTCTTTATAAACTCAAAAGTGAGACAAAGCAATGTAGATGTGTAAAAAAATGATGAAAGCCCATCTACCCAAAGGGATCACTAGGGTACACTATTTTGGTTAACCTATTGTTATCTAGGCTCAGGTCTACAGGTCTGATAGTTCAGATAATTCATTTCAAGAGCACAACACGAAACCAGATTTATGTTCACTAAGCTTAGAGATAACTATGTGCAAAATTACGATAAAAATTTGTAAAATTAAAATAAAAATTACCAATCTGTTTTAATCTATAGACTAGAGTTCATATGCAGTAGTGTGTATATGTTGGTATCTTTTCTTGCGTAGATCTACAGTGAGAAACTGAACCATAACTGAAACACTGCTAAGGAAGTATGGGATGATGAGAGAAGACAAATTCCTCTTAGGATGTATTCGTTAACCATAAGGTAGCTTAAACACTCATCCTCATAGTAGTACCTTAATAAAATTTATGATCAAGACTCACTGTTCCCTAGACAGTGTTTGGGTAAGTTCCACACCAATTTCCTACTTCAACTCTTCTTCTTTATTTACATTGGCAATGAACTCCAAGAACCACTTTTAATTTAACTTAATACCTTCAGTCAAGCCCCATAAATATATATAGAAATATTTATATGAAATATAAATATATATAACAAATATGTACATACATGAAAGCCCGTCTACCCAAAGGGATCATATTCCAAAGATGGCAGCCAAAGTCCCTGAAAACATCTTTTTGATTGTAAGTATAACATAAGGATGATCTGATTTATTTATTAAATCTTATTATCTTAATAATAAATATATGGAGCTTGACTGAACATATTAAGTATATTAATATATTACATATATAATCTGTTTAATCAAAACCAGGAGCTATACTAATATTTAAAGTAGTTTTATATATCCCTGCTGTTATTCTTTCTGGCCTGAATTTAGGGTAATACTTATCTGCTTTATTTCTGAAGTTTTTCCCACAATAGGCAGCTTAGCATTGCAATTAAAATGTGTCTTGAATATGATTGCATGTAAGGCTTCATAACATGACTCATATAGATTTGTTAACATACCTGGAGGTGAAGGGTTCTCTTCCCCCAATCTGACTTGTTTTAAGAAAGTAGAATTGGCATCTATATGTCAAGTAGGATTAGAATCAATATCCTTTTTAAGACTTTTATTTTTGATACAGAGGGTACATGTGTAGGTTTGTTACATGAGTATATTGTGTGATGCTGAAATTTTGGGTATGATTGAAGCCATCACTGAGGTAGTGAGCACAGTACCCAAAAGGTAGTTTTTCAACCCTTGTTCCTCTCCCTCCCTCCCTCATATTGTAGTCCCCAGTGTCTTGTTCCCATCTTTGTGTCCAGGTGTACCCAGGTTGTACCCAGTGTTTAGCTCCCACTTGTAAGTGAGACATCCGATGTTTGGTTTTCTGTGCCTGCATTAGTTCACTTAGAATAATAGCCTCTAGTTGCATCCATGTTGCTTCAAAGGACATAATTTTGTTATTTTTATGGGTGCATAGTGTTCCATTATGTATATATACCATTTTTTAAATCCAATTTACCTTTGATGGGCACTCAGGATGATTCCATGTTTTGTTATTGTGGATAGTGCTGCATTGAACATGCAGGTTCATGTGTCTTATTGGTGGAATGATTTATTTTCCTTTGAGTATATACCCAGTAATGGAATTGCTATGCTGACTGGTAGTTCAATTTTGAGTTCTTTGAGAAATTTCCAAACTGCTTTCTACAGTGGCTGAACTAATTTACATTCCCACCAATGGTATATAAGTGTTCTCTTTTCTCTGCAGCCCTGCCAACATCTGTTTTTTTTTTTTTTTTGCCTTCTTAATAGCCAAGGTATCAATGTCTTTAATGTTCTAGCATCCCTGATTTCAAATGAGAATGCAAATGAGAGATTTTTATGTTTATTAAAACCATGAATATACCCTACATTTTAAACCTGAATATATCTTTAAGTGTTAAAATTATGACTTTTTTCTCCATAAATAAATGATAGAGGGAGAAAAATATAAGGGGCTATTGAGTTTATATCTTAAAAAATAATTGCAATAAAGTTCTGATGATATTGCAGAGGTTATACTTTTTACATGTAAAGGCAATCATATTTTAGTTGGTACTCATGGACATGAATTGAAAGAATGAATTGAAATGGTTATAATACTTTCATCTATTATTCAGCAAGCTATCAAATGAGGTGTTATGACTTACAGTGAGCAACTTCAACCTATCCTTTTTGCCAATCTAAAAATCTGATTAAATGTCAAGCAAGTGTAATGTGAATGTACTTTCCAGAAATGTCCTAAGTTAGTAGAAATGGCTGTTTCTGTAGCTTTTCTGATATAAGCTGTGCTTTTTTTTTTTTTTGAGACATCAAGTTATTAGAACTGAGATGAACACTGGGTACCCCAAAGTGAAAATGACTGAATTTCAGCTGAGCAGCTTACCTCATGGTCTAGTTCCTCTTCCTACTCACCCCCTTTTCATTATGCTCTAGTTATGTTGACCATCTTTAGATTTCTTCCATATTCCTTTAATGCTAAGACATGTTGCCTTTTTCAGCCTTTACATTCGTGCTTCCCAAGACTGGATACCGGCACTCAAATCTTCGTATGACTGCAGTCTCTGAAAGATTAATAGGGCTAGAAGATCTGCTTCTAATGTGGCTCACTCATATAGCTGCCAATTTGATGCTGGCTGTTAGCATGGGAACTTATTTTCTCTCCACAAAGCTGCTTGAATGTTCTCACAATATGGAAGCTGGCTTCTCAAAGAATGAGCTATCCAAGAGAAAGACAGCCAGACGTATTTATGCTTTATATAACCTAACATTGGAAGTCACATAGTATCACTTCTACTACATTCTATATTTTAGAAGTGATCACTGACATCACTCCACTTTAAGGGGAAGGGGAATTAGATTCCATCTTTTGAAGAAGGGAAGAGTGTCAAATAATGTGTATTTTAAAACCACCACACTAAGACTCTTGATTTTATCGAATCTAAACAGTTACTCCTCACTTAACAGATATTGTATGGCTCGTAAAATTAGTACAATGACAATAGTAGTATCTAATATTTATTTTAATATTGTCATCTTTTCTTTTACATTGTAACTTTTTTATACTCCCTTGAAATTTTAAATTTAATTTTATTGTATCTACTATTTCAAGTCTTGTCAAGGATGTTTTTCTCCAATTTTATAATGCAAATATGTAGAAAATCAATTCACTCACAAATTGATCTATAGCAAACAATGTGGGACACATAGATTCTGATATATCCTATATAATGTATCTATAAAATGTATGTGACTTTTATATCATTTTAAAAATTGATTAGCAAATGATGATAAATTGTATTATGTACAAAGATTTGCATACCTACATTTCATTTTATCCAATTAATTAAAGGAGAAATTGTTTTATTCTACGACCTACTTTAATTTTCAAAGAATTGTATAAAACTGTAAAAAGAGAGACGCCATAGCATATAAGAAGTGTGTATGTTTTTTCTGTATTTAAGCAATGCAATATAATAAGGGTGATTCAAACTAAGGTTTTAACTGAATTGGTTAAATGTTACTGCACTTATTATAAATTCTTAATCTTTGAAACAACTAATTTGATAAGTGATTTTTTTACAAAAATAGAAGGTAAAATTTTGAAGTGGCATGTTAGGTATCTTATGTTGAAGTGATAAACAGAAGCGAGTTTACCAGTGTCCCTAAATATACTATAGTTAATCAAGCCTTAAAACAAAATAGTAGAATGCATTTTTCAAGCACACAAATATAAAAAACTCTAGAAATTAAAGGCCTTATATTCATCCCAGCATCCACTATACTTAAAATATTCATACTATGGACTGATATCTTTCCTGGAGATATATTCCGTTATAGGCAAGAGAGGAATGTTTAAAATTACTAAAACTGTTTCTGTTCTTCAGCTAGAAAAATTCAGTTACATCACCAGCTGGAATCTAAACACAATGCATAGCCTAGCATTGAGTGGAATTAGTGTCTTTAAAAATTGTCTTTTGATAATAGTTGTTAATTATAACCATCTTATTAATCAAATCCTGTAATGTTGTTTTAAGTTTTTCTTCTTGCTGTGATTTTCTTTCATAATTGTGCAAGGTGATTGTTTTCAAATTGGATTATTTTTAATACACCAAGTAAATCTGCTTTGTCTCTCCCTGGACAGCAGCCTGTTATTTTTGAAAAAAGACCGGTTTTATAGTCATTTAGAACTATATTTGAATTGTAGATCTGCCTTTCCTTTACTTGTGACCTTGGAAGTTACTGATCTTTTCTTGGTTTCAGTGTTCTCATATTTAAAACATGGGGTTAACACCCAATATGCAGTGCCATTTTAATGATTTAATTAGACAACATGTATGTTTGGGACATACAGATGTCAATAAATGGAAGTTATTCACCCCTACCCAAAATACCATTATCTTGGTGCCATTTTTCTTAAATACAAACAAAAACATTTCGCAAATCTTTTTAAGAAAAAAATTATATGTGGTTGTAACTTGTGGTCTGATTCTGAGAAAATGATGGAAAAAACAGAAATGAATGTCTGTTTTCTTCTGAATCTACTTTAGGAAATCGTCTTCCTTTTTTGCTATCCCCTGGTAGAATCTAGCATTCACAAGCTGTGGACTTGAATAAATTACTTAACCTTCTTGTGCCTCAGTTTACTTATCTATAAATTGCATTTAATAATAGTGCCTGCATCATTCTACTGTTATGAAAATCAGTTAAATTAGTTCAAATAAATGCTGTAAAACAATGAACAATTAATTTATATTAGCTACCAGTATTATTTGTAAAGTTTACATAATTCTTTTTCCTAATGCTGAAGAACCACCTCCCATCCTCTACAACCTGGCTTGAATTTAAATTTCAAATTTTCATGTATTACCATCGCTACCAACATCCTATATAATTCTACTAAATTCCAGGCAGATGGTACACTATAATTTCAGGAGGTTCCCACAGCTCTTGAAGTCCATACTTAGATCCCTTAACTTATTTACAAAAATTTCTAACTTGAGTGTTATGCAAAGGAATATATAATATTTTAAGTGCAGAAGTATAACACAGCTCCAAATACATAGCCTAACATTTGATATTTTTATAAAATGATTTCTATTTATTTAGACACCTTTGATATGTGCTTATTCTACGTCTCCCTAGCCTAATCTCTTAAACTTCCATGGATTCCTTTTTCTGGCTTTTTCATCCAAGTTCGTAGCATGTATTTTACTACAAAGGCATTCTAATGTATGTGTCCTCATTTTGCTGTTTATATAGCTCAGGTGAAATTTTTCATTATGTCGAACATGGTGATTATTCCACTAGCTTTTTTAAAAAGCACTCATTTTCCTCCCTTCAAAGACATGCAAAACAGAAATCTTTCATAATTCTATTTACATAATGGGGTCCTATTGTATGAGTCAGCATTAGCATTTTTCAGTGAACCATTATTTCCTTCCTTACCTAAAGGTAGCAAGTCCTTTTTTATTGATAGATCCAAATTTCATCTCCCTGGTTATTGATAAAGAATGAATTATTGGAAACTTGTCACAATTTGAACAGAAGAAGAACATAAATAATGGGTCTGCAAAATAAACTCTGATGAGAAAGGAAGGAGAATGGAAATAGCATCAGAGCAATAGACCTTTTCATTTTAAAATATTAGTTTATTTCAGAAGTGTACACACTGTCTGGGATGATGAGTAAGCAAGAACATCAATAAATGGGAAAGTCAAGCCCTAACAGTTTGTTTTATAAAAATTTTTAAATATATAATGTTAGTCTTGAATTTTATAAATTATGGTCTGGAAAATGCTTAAAACAGCGTTTTTTCATCTAGCAATAATATGGTCGCAAAAATTTACCAGTTGTATACATTTAGCCTTTTCTTCATTGCTATAGAAATGGAAAGGGAACTAGAACTTGATCTTTTCCTGAAAAATTAAGTGGATAGGTTCTGGGGAGGTGGAAAAATGGTTCAAATGCTTGTTTTCAGTTTCCGTTTTCTATGATTAAAAGATACACAAATGGCTAACAGGCATGTGAAAAGGTGCTCAACATCCTTAAATATCAGAAAAATACTAATGACAACCACAATGAGATATCTCTTTACACCCATTAAGATGGCTATTATCAAAATGACAAGAGAAAACAAATGTTGGTGAGAGTGTGAAGAAAAAGGAACCCTTGTACACTACTGGTGGGAATGTAAATTGGTATAGCCATTATGGAAAGCAGTATAGAAGTTGCTGAGAAAAGTAGAAATATCTTTTATTCATACCCTTGACAACACTTATTATCCTCTGTCTTTTTAATAATTGCCACCTAACAACTGTGAGGTGATATATTATTATAGTTTTGATTTGCAATACTTTGATAATTAGTGATGTTGTGCACCTTTTCCCATATTTACTGGCCATTTCTATGTCTTCTTTAAAAATATGTCTGTTTAGGTCTTTTGCCCATTTTTCACTTGGGCTGTTTCCTTTTTTTTCTACTGTGTTGTGTAAGTGTCTTATATATTTTGGATATTAACCCTTTATCAGATACATGGTTTGCAAATGTTTTACTGTAAGTTCTGGGATGCATGTGCAGAACGTGCAGGTTTGTTACATAGGTGTACCTGTGCCATGGTAGTTTGCTGCACCCATCAACCCAATATCTACATTAGGTATTTCTCCTAATGATATCCATCCCTCCCCTAGTCTCCCATGCCCTGACAGTCCCTGGTGTGTGGTGTTCACCTCCCAATGTCCATGTGTTTTCTTTGTTCAACTCCCACTTATGAGTGAGAACATGCAATGTTTGGTTTTCTGTTCTTGTGTCACTTTGCTGAGAATGATGGTTTCTGGCTTCATCCATGTTCCTGCAAAGGACATGAACTCATCCTTTTTATGGCTGCATAGTATTCCATGATATATATATATGCCACATTTTCTTTATCCAGTCTGTCATTCATGGGCATTTGGGTTGGTTCCAAGTCTTTGCTATTGTGAATAGTGCTGCAGTAAACATATGTGTGCATGTGTCTTTATAGTAGAATGATTTATAATCCTTTGGGTATCTACCCAGTAATGGGATTGCTGGATCAAATGGTATTTCTATTTCTAGATCCTTGAAGAATTGCCACATTGTCTTACACAATGGTTGAACTAATTTACACTCCCACCAACAGTATAAAAACATTTCTATTTCTCCACATCCTCTGTAGCATCTGTTGTTTCCTGACTTTTTAATGATCACCATTCTAACTGGCGTGAGATGGTGTCTCAATGTGGTTTTGATTTGTATTCCTCTAATGACCAGTGATGATGAGCTTTTTTTCATATGTTTGTTGGCTGCATAAATGTCTTCTTTTGAGAAGTGTCTGTTCATATCCTTAACCCACTTTTTGATGGGGTTGTTTGTTTTTCTTATAAATTTGTTTAAGTTCCTTGTATATTCTGGATATTAGACCTTTGTCAGATGGATAGGTGGTTTGCAAATATTTTCTTTCAATCTTCAGATTGTTCCTTCACTCTGATGATTTTTTTCTGCATTGCAGAAACTTTTCAGTTTGATACAGTCTTACTTGTTTATTTTTGCTTTTATTGACTGAACTTTTGGTGTCTTATCCAAAAACAAATCACTGCCAAGACCAAAGTCAAGGAGCCTTTCCCCTATGTCTTCTAAGAGTTCTGCAGCTTCAGGTCTTACACTTAAGTCTTTAATCCATTTTGATTTGATTTTTGTGTATAAGAGCTCAGTTTTATTCTTTCGCATGTGGATATACAGTTTTCCTGACATCACTTATTAAAGAGACTATCCTTTTCCCTGTCATATTTTCTTGGCACCCTTGTTGAAAATTAGTTGACTGAGTATGTGCAGGTTTATTATTCTGGCTCTCTATTCTCTTTCATTGTTTGGTGTATCTGTTTTTAGGCCAGTATCACACTGTTTCAATTACTATAGGTTTTTAATATAATTTGAAATCATGAAATGTACTATGTCCAACTTTATTTTTCTTTCTCAAGATTGCTTTGACTATTTGGGATCTTTTCTGGTTCCATACAAATTGTATAATTTTATTTTAATTTTCATTAAGAAATGCCATTGGGATTTGGATAGGGATTGTGTTGAATCAGTATGTTGCATTGGGTAGTATGGACATTTTAACAATATTAATTATTTCAATCTATGAACACTTGATATGGCCATTATGGAAAACAGGATGGAGGTTCTTTAAAAAGTTTCAAGTAGAATCGCTGTGTGATCCATTCTCTTCTGTGTGTATAATCAAAGAAAATGAAATAATTACTTCAGAGATGTATCTGAGCTCCCATGTTCATGGTAGCATTATTTAAAATAGCTAAGGTACATACATAACCTAAGTTCCATAAATGGATGAATGGATAAAGAAATTTTGGTATATAGTATGATGGAATATTAATCAGTCATAATAAAGAAAAACTCTTAGTGTTTGTGAACAATGTAGATGAACCTGGAGGATATTATGCTAAGTGAAATAAGGTGGACAAAGAAAGAAAACAACTGCATGGTTTCACTTATATGTGGAAACTAAAAAAGTCAAATACATGGAATGTAGAGTGGTGGTTACCATTGGTGGGGAGGTCGGGGGAATGGGGAGGTGTAGGTCAAAGAGTGCAAACATTCAGTTATAAGATGAATAAATTCTGAGTATCGAATGTACAACATGATGACAACAGTTAATAATATTGAAGTGCATCCTTCAAATTTGCTAAAAGAGTAGACCTTAGGTGTTCTCATACACCAAAAGAATTTTTAAAAAAGGTGACTATGTTAAATGGATGTGTTAATGAGCTTGACTGTGGTAATCCTTTCACATAATCACATTGTACATCTTAAATATATGCAATTATACCTCAATAACCCTGGGAAAAAGAATACTGGAATCTAGGGAAAAGAATGGGCCAAGCCAGGGGCATGCAGCTCCAAATCAGGAAATGTAGTTGTTGTCATACCCAGGTTCTGAAATGTCTAAACAAAAATGCTTTTTTAATTATTTGAGTATTTTTAAGAATTAATAAAATGATGGGTATCATACTTCATTCTTAATGCCAGCTGTGACTTCAGTAGTAGTAGAAAACATATTTTATTTAATTAATGAAAGAGCCAATAAATGAAATCTGCTGAATATTATGCTAAACTAGAAACTTTGTTAATATTGTATTTTATTTGAATTTATATTTCTATATACATATGGGTAGGTATGCATGCTGAATTTGAATTTATATTTATATATGAATATATATTTGTAAATATATACATTTATATATAAATATATATGAACATATATGCATCTATATATTTATTTATGGAACTGATGAGATAGAGGGTAGTTGATATATCATTTATCTTATTCTGTTATTAGCTCATAGAAGATAGAGCTTCTGTCTTTTACTTCCTGTGAAGAACTCTACATTTTCTAAGGTAATATTTTACATGAGTGGCAGCCCAATTTATGTAGATTGAACAAATTATAATGATCATAAGATTTTTAACTCAAAAATTAGCAACAAAATAAGATGGAAATGGTAATTTTTCCTATAGTTTTATATGTGTATAGTTCATTGATTTAAAAGACTCACTACATCCTTCCCATTCCGAAAATTGTGTACCATATCTTTTTTATTTTGCTTTAAATTGTACTAATTTAAATGTGTTTGCACGTTGAGAGTTTTGGCTTACCTCTTTACCTTGTATCTTTCTTTTTGGCTAATTTTTATTATTTTAGTTAATGTAAAATTGCTTTAATCCCCTTACAGAATTTGTATTATGTTCAGGAAGAAAGTACAATCACCATTTTTTATACAGGGTAACAGACAACTGGTAATGAAGTTCAGTATTTGGTGATAAAGCAAAACAAATGCAATCAATACACATACAAAATTTCTAGACTCTTTCCCCTCAGTTTCACAGTCAATTGTTCCTATTTTGATTGGGAAAAACTTTAATGAAATATAAATATATGTTCAATGAAATATAAGTGTATGTTCAATATGTCATTTATATATATGCAAGTTTTCAGTGTTTTAGGTGGTAAAAAGCAAATAATGCGTAAGTGTTTTGACTATGGTTTTAAGCTTAGGAACAGAGGTGATTGCCCTTAAGGCCTAAGATGACTGCTAGCCTGTGCCAGGAAGGAGGGTAATGTGCATGGCTGGCATTCTGCAGGACAATAGATTTAATGCAACAATCAGCACATGTAAGTTTCTTTGTTACTATAATCAGGGCTGCTGTCAGTTGTCATGGCAGACTGCCAACTAGTGGAGTCAGTGGTTGTATTTTATCATCCTAAGGAAAATTCATTCAGCAAGCTATAGAATAACTGCTGGCCTGTGGCTTGTTTATTTTTTTTAAATAAACATGTAATCCAGGGAGGGAATCACCGTTCTATGCCTATTTAGTTTTGAGTCAAAGAGAAATAATCTTTCAGTTGCTGTATATTTGAAAAGAGAATATTCGGGAGACATAAAAGCAGTTGTATCTAGCGTGCCTAATATTTATGGCTTTGCTTCTTTAGGAAATGAGCAAGTTCTGTATTTTTTGTTGAGTTTCAAATTTTGAACATAAAGAAGTAGAGAAATTTTGGTACTGAATTTTAAGGAGAAATTTTGGTTAAGTGAAGCAAAATACATAAAGGACTTTTAAGCATTCTACTTCCTGACCTTCAATGTCATCAGTTAGCCGTAGAGTTATGTTTCCTGAATATACATAAGGTATTGGATAGTTGAAACTATTAAACATCTCTTGAAAATGTTAAAGCCATAAAATTATTGTGTTGGCTTCAATTCAAGTGATGTCTAATACATATGCTGTACTTTGAAGGATATTAAATATACTTTATTCTAACTCTTAACCAGGTTAAACTTAAGCATATAAACTGAAGATTTGCCAAATTAAAAGTGAATATATAAAAGAAGCACAGCATGTTAATTGATTCCTCTCTGGAAGAAAAAACTCATTTAAGTGGGATTCCCTTCTTAAATCGCAACCTTGAGAACAGAGGTTTAGTCTTTTTGGCTTGGTGGCCAAATATTAAGAGGCAATAAGCTGTCCTCAGAATCACCATAAATCTTTGTGGCAGTTTCATGATAGTATACTGCAGTAGTTGAATCTGGTCCATTACTCAAATGAAGAATTCCAAAGGAATTTAATGTTTTTTCTTTTACTCGTGCTTCTTTCATTGATTCTGGCTTACAATTAGGGACAGAAGATTTAAGTTAGCAAATGTGCCAAAATACTGCATCATGTTGGCATGCAAGAAAACACATGAGGAAAACAGAAATAGCCTGTGACATTTAGCCAGTAAATGTTGAAGGCACGAAACAAACAGACTTAGGGAACAATAACCCAACACAACAGTTCTCAATGGGTTAAATCAAAGTTTCTATGAAATACCAAACTGATACTCCTAACCTTTCACCAAAATGACATTCATTAATATGTTCTTTAGACATTTATTGAGTGCCAAATATGTGCCAGGTGTAACTCATACATCATCTCATACAGCATGTACTTTGAAAAAATTTCCAAGAGAGATAACAGATTTACTTAACTCAGCTGTGCTCTCTTGCTGGCTTATCTTATAACTGAAGTCATCTATTTTGAAATAGGTAATCAAGGTAGAGGCAATGGAATGCAGTAAAAATTGACAGCAAATTATTTACAGAATCTGATTTAGATTCACCAACACAGCTTTAATGCTGTCACTTCCCATTTTCTCAGCAACCTTATGTTTAACTATTCTTTATATAGTCTTACAATTTCTTCTGGATCCTTCCTATTAGCCAGTAAGATGGTTTTGTTTTACTTTCCTATGCCTGCTGACATGATTTCCTTATCTATCATTCATATTTCAACAATTGCCTTCTCCCAACAATTTCAATGAAACTACTCTGATTAATGTCAATTAAAATCCCTATTTGGATCAGTACAATTTTAACATTTCAGTTCTCATCTTACGTTTCACACCTTCATTTTTTTCACTGTTTCCTGTTCCACTCTCCACTGTTGTATTCTCTCAGGGTCCCATCATTACATATTTATGGGGTACATGTGAGTGTTCATTACATGCATAGAATGTGTAATAATCACATTAGGGTATTTGGGTTATGCATCACCTTGAGTATTTATTATTTCTATGAGTTGGTATTATTTCAAGTCCTCTCTTCTCATTACTTTGAGATACATAAAATATTGTTACTAAGTGTAGCCACCATAGTCTGCTACAAAACATTAGAACTTATTTCTAACTAACTATATGTTTGTATACATTATCAAAGCTCTCTTCATTCCTCTTCCCACCCTCACAGCCTTCCCAGACTCTGGTATCTATCATTCTATTCTCTATGTCCGTGGAAACAAGATTTTTTAGTTCCTATTTATGAGTGAGAACGTGTGGTATTTGTCTGGCTTACTTCACTTAACATATTGACCTCCTATTTCATCCATGTTTCTACAAATTACATGATTTTATTCTTTTTTATGGCCCAGTAGTGTTCTGTTGTGTATATATACCACATTTTGGTTTTTTTAATATATATTTTATTGTGTTTTAGGTTTTGGGGTACATGTGAAGAACATGCAAGATTGTTGCATAGGTACATACATGGCAATGTGGTTTGCTGCCTTCCTCCCCACCACCTATATCTGGCATTTCTCCCCATGTTATCCCTCCCCAACTCCCCAGGCCCCGCTGTCCCTCCCCTAATTCCCCCGACAAACCCCTGTGGGGTGTCTCCCCTCCCTGTGTCCATGTGTTCTCATTGTTCAACACCCGCCTATGAGTGAGAACATGCGGTGTTTGATTTTCTGTTCTTGTGTCAGTTTGTTGAGAATGATGGTTTCCAGGTTTATCCGTGTCCCTACAAAGGACATGAACGCATTGTTTTTTATGGCTGCATAGTATTCCATGGTGTATATACCACATTTTCTTAATTCATTCCTCTGTTGATGGCCATATAGGTTGATTCCCTATCTTTACTATTGTGAATAGTGCTGTGATAAACATGCATGTGCTGGTATCTCTTTGATGTACTGATTTCTTTTATTTTGGATATATACCCAGTAATGGGATTGCTGGGTCGTTTGGTAATTCTATTTTTAATTTTTTGAGAAATCTTTATACTGTCTTCCATAATGGTTGTAGTAATTTACATTCCCACCAACAATGTATAAGAGTTCCCTTTTCTCTGCATCTTCACCAACATGTTCTTTTTTTGTCTTCTTAATAATAGCCATTTCAGTTGGCACCCCACAATGATATCTCATTGTGGTTTTAATTTGCATTTTCTGATGACTAATGATTGATGTTGAGCATTTTCCATATACATGTTGGTTATTTGTATGTCTTTTT
The DNA here is from genome assembly GCF_049354715.1 of Callithrix jacchus. Classification (NCBI taxonomy): domain Eukaryota; kingdom Metazoa; phylum Chordata; class Mammalia; order Primates; family Cebidae; genus Callithrix; species Callithrix jacchus. Next base: position 29,029,168 of record NC_133524.1, read on the forward strand.
TTTTTTTTAGAAATGTCTGTTCAGGTCTTTTGCCCATTTGTTACTTGGGCTATCTGTTTTCTTTCTATTGAGTGTTTTTTTTTAATATATTCTGGATATTAAACCTTTATCAGATATATGGTTTGAAAACATTTTCTCCCATTTTGTTGGCCATCCCTTTACTCTTTTGATAGTTTCCTTTGCTGTGCAGAAACTTTTTAATTTGATGTAATCCCATTTCTCTATTTTCACTTTTTCGCCCATGCTTCTGGGGTTATATTTAAAAAAAAAAATCATTGCCCAGAATAATGCCATGAAGTTTGTTTTCTTGTTTTCTTCTATTAGCTTCATAGTTTCTGGTTTTAAATTTAAATCTCTAATACCTTTTGATTTGATGTATATGGAGTTATTTGAAGTGTTATGGTTAATTTGAAATGTTAATATGTATATATTATAATTAAAACTATATATTGACACTAATTTATACTATTAAAACTAATGTTAAATATAAATATTAGTTTATTAACATTTAATATCTATAAATTTGTTTACATATACTATTGTTAAATATATATTAACTCCATATTCTTCTTCATGTGGATATCCAGTGTTTCAGCACCATTTATTACAGAGATTGTCCTTTGCTATTGCATTTTACTGGCACCTTTGTTGAAAATCCATGTGTAAATGCATGGATTTATTTGTTGGCTCTCTATTCTCTTCCAATGGTATATGTGTTTGTTTTTATGCCACTGCTATGCTATCTTGTTTACTATAACTTTGTAGTATAATTTGAAATCGTGTAGTATGATGCCTTCAGCTTTGTTCTTTTCCCCAGGATTCCTTTGGCCCTCCAGGGTTTTTTGTGGTTCCATACTAATTTAAGATTTTTTTTTTTTTTTTTTTTTTTTTGAGGCAGAGCCTCACTCTGTCACCTAGGCTGGAGTGCAGTGGCATGATCTCAGCTCATGGCAGCCTCTGCCTCCTGGGTTCAAGGGACTCTCCTGCCTCAGCCTTCTGAGTAGCTGGGATTACAGGTGTGCACCACCACGTTTGGCTAATTTTTAATTTTTTTGGTAGAGATGGGGTTTCACCATTTTGGACCAGGCTGGTCTTGAACTCCTGACCTCAAGTGATCTGCCCACCTTGGCCTCCCAGCTTGCTGGGATTACAGGCATGAACCACCATGCCTGGATTTTTTTTCTATTTCTGTGAAGAATATCATTGGTATTTTGGTAGAGATTGCATTGAATCTGTATGTTCCTTTGGATAGTATGGACGTTTCATGTCTATGTTAGGAACGGTTTAACATCTATATTTTGTGCTACAACCATTGTAAAATCTTCTGAACTTTCTTCATCAAAATGAAAAATCCCATTTCTCTCTTTAGAATGAGCAGTCAGATTTCAAAAAGGTGTTTCTAGTATCAAGAGGAAATGGATTTATTTTCTTATATTTTATCAATTGTTTCAACTAATGGAATATTTGTTTTATAATTCAGGTATTAATTTTATAGAAAATTCCTCCTTGAGTTACCATTGGTTTATATTTGTATCATTTGCCTTTCAAGTTTTTATTAAATATTAAACATATATCAAATAATTTTTATAAAAATTAAATATTTAATATAAATTAAACTTTATATTTCATTAAATATGTACTTTCTTATGCCTTTAATATAAAATATGAGATACTTTGGAAATGTTAATATGTATATATTATATAATTAAAACTGTATATTGATAGTTACTAATTTATAATATTAAAAACTAATGTTAAATATAAATATTAGTTTATAAACATTTAATATCTGTAAATTTGTTAACATATACTAGTTAAATGTATATTAAATAGTTCAATATATATTAACATAATTTATATGTTTTTAGGATTGATGATAATGTAAACATCCATGTATTCATTAATATTTGAAAAAATAAAACATTACAATTAAATTTGGAATCTCTGTGGAGAAGTGCCTTGTACCATTTCCTTCCATTTAGTTTCATAGATAACCACTAATGTGAATTTAATATTTACCATATCTTGCCTTTTTATAGAGGTTTAACATACATATTGAATTCCCAATATATATCGTTTAAGTTTGCATATTTGGAGTCTCTATATAAATGGAACCATAATTCTCTATTAATCCATACCATTTATTTTTTCTTCCTGTCATTTCATTAAAAATCATTTATATTTACATATTCATTACATTCATGTAATTTGTCTCTGATTACCTTAAACCAAATGATTAAAAATAATATTTAAAGATAATTGCATTCATAATATACAAAATTTGATTTATTTGTGGTAAAATTAATTACATTTTTAAAATACAAAAATAAAATTATTTTGACATGTTTTTAAAGAAACATTTTATTATAGAAGTCAAAGTTGTGTACCAAATTTCAAAAGCATAATACAATTAATAATGGGTATCAAAGTATTAAAATCAAAATTATTTAAATAATGCTGAATTTAAAATTTTTTTTCAAAACAAATTATATCAAATGTTTATACAAATAAAACTATTCACAATTATACAGTTTAGTGGTTTAATGTTCATATGTTTGCCAAAAGAAAGGATTGGGTTCATGCATGTTACATCTATACTAGTGGTTCTAAATGTAGGGGTGGGAAGCAGGGATTGCTGCCCAGGGGATGTTTGGCAATGTCTGAAGATATTACTTTTTGTAATTACAATTTGGGGGTGATGTTATGGCACCTAATGACTATAAGCCAGGGATGCTGCTGAACATCCTACAATGCACAGAATAGCCCCTCTAAACAAATAGCTTTTATACCAAAAATATCAATAGAGTCAAGGTTGAGAAATCCTGACTGAGACCTACGTATATTCCTGGCACATACCTGTCATCCGGGGATCTTTCTTTGCCATCATCTTCAGTAGTCCCTCTGCCTATTTTGTGTTTTGGATCTCCAGTTTACTTTGTCCCCAAGTTTTCCTGTTTTTTTTTTTTCTTTTTCTTGATTACTCTTTTTTTTTTTTAATGGAGTACATGCTCCACTGGGATGCTAAGAAAGAAGGAATGTTTTATAAAAACTCTTCCACCTCAGTACCCAAGACACTATTTCTTATCTGCTTTTTATGCCGATCACCTGCTCATCCTGTACATTGCGGCTTAAGTGCATACTTTGTCTCTAAGGATTTAGTAAGCTTACCCTTGCTATGTGCTTTTATAGTGCTCAGTACCTTTCCTGGATAGCATTACATTATATATTTATCTATTTAGTTGTTTTTTCAATATTTTTCTTCCCTACTAGACCATAAACTTCATAATAGCAAGGCTCATCTCAGCTTTATTATCTGCAGTGTCTATCACAGGGGCTGGCACATTGTATCCAGTAGATATTGGTCCACTGAATTAATGCGTAAATGATTTTGTGGAATAGTAATGGTACTAGAAGTCTTCCAAAGAAAGTTGCAAGTTTTAAATATCAACTATTCTAATAGTACTTGATTTTTATTTCAATGTGTTATTATCCTCTTGTAAAACTATAAATATGTCTTCATCTGGCATTCTTTAGATACTTACCATTATTAACACTGTGAATATTTTAAATAATAGTATAATTCCCCAAATTGACATTAGACTTATAAAGGATATTCATATAAATATAAATTGATCAACTTGTTTGATACAGGCTTATACACTGCTTGCTGAATTCTCCTGAAACAGACACTGAGTCGGAGTTTGAGGGCCAAGATGCTTATTAGAAATTAATACCTGTGAAAGGAAAGGGGATGGCTGGGTGCAGTGGCTCACGCTTGTTATCCCAGCACTTTGGGAGGCTGAGGTGGATGGATTGCTTGATGCCAGGAGTTTGAGAAAAGCCTGGTCAACATGGTGAAACTTCGTCTCTACTAAAAATACAAAAATTAGCTAGGTGTGATGGTGCACACCTGTAATTCCAGCTACTCCAGTGGCTGAGGTAGGAGAATCACTTGAACCCAGAAGATAGAGGCTGCTGTAAGCCAAGATTGTGCCACCAGCTTGGGGAACAGAGTGAGACTCTGTCTCAAAGGGGAAAAAAAAGGAAAGGGAGAAGGCAGGGACAGAGAGAGAAGCTGATCTGTAAACGCTGGGCTGATAAAGCCTTGACCAAACCAGCCAGGGCTTCTGAAACAGGATGCCCATCAGAATGTCCCACTCTGTCTGAAATAGCAGGGCCTTTACACCCCTGCCTGATTCAGTCACCAGATACAGGCTGCTTTGAGAAGAGAATGGTCCTCTGACAAGGCAGCTTCCAGCAGCTGAGCTGACCCTGAAGGAGCTGCCAGATGGAGGCAGCCTGCTGACCATACTCCCCACAGGTGGAGAGCAAAACCTTCCTATGCTTACCATGTAAGTTCAGTATTCTGAGTACTTGTGAGTTTTGGCTCATTTTGTCCACAAAACAACCGTATTCAACAAGAAACACTAGTAAGTAGCAGAGTTGGGATTCACACCCAGTAAGTTTGGCCTCAGAGTTCACACTTCACCAGTCTGCTATTCTGTCTCCCTCCACTGTTCAGTAGAGAACTTCAAGCACAATATGAACAAATTGACTAGCTTTCTCTCTCTCTCTTTTTTTTTTTTTTTACTAAGTACCTACAGAATTTATTTAGAATTTACTCAAGATTTGGGGGGCAGAGGAGGAGCCTACTATGTTTAGAGCTTATGTTTTTTCATCTTGCTTGCTCTATTTCTTCGTCGGTTCCCCTGAACCTCTCCTTCTTACATTTTCTCAAAGATTCTGAATTATTTCCTTCTCTTTTGCTACATTGATTTGTATCCTCCAAAGTCCAGCCAGATATCTATATATATATCTATATGATAGAATGTGTAGTTTGAGCTTATATGGTAAACTGTAATTATGTTAATCCTCAAAAGTATCATTTTTATCTTTGCCTGGATCCATTTTCTTTGATTGACCATGCAATCGGATTGTTCTCTCACTCAACTGGTCTCCTCTATTCCAAACCAGTCTATTATAACTTGGCTACTTCCTGGGTTTTGAGCCAATCTGTTAAAGCAGGAATTTCCTCCACTTGTAAATCCTCGATGCCCCAGAATTTCTTGGAGTCTCAAGGGAGTGTCTCACATGTTCTCATAAAAATATTTGTTGTTCTACTATATAGTGCCCATGATAGATTTCTATTCTTTTGTCTTTCTGTCCTCTACCATGTATCAGTGTATCCATGAGGAATGGCCATGTCTGTCAGGTATCTCAGCTTCCAAAAATGCACTACTGTTGTGTTTTCAGCTTCAAATGAAGAGATGGGAGAGTGGATAATACCACAGGGTACTTAGAATTGCCCCTCTCCCCTGACAACTATGAAGTTGTTACTGTATCAAGTGACTTGTCTGGTTCTCTCCTCCCTTAGGCTGAGTTCCCTTTTGGAGTCCAGTCCCAGATGCTAATCCACATAGCCGTATGTTGTTCCATGCATACCAGTATCCTAATATAGTGATGTTTGAGCTATACATTTCCTGGAAATTAATTCTGAGATGGAGTTTTGCTGGCAGGAGATTGACTGGTGACTGCCCTCAGGATCAAAATCTGTGATAGAGTGCGCATAGCCCCAAGGAGCAGAGGAAGATGTTAAACTGCAGTAAAGAGAAGCGTCGTTACCCTTGGAGGACTCGGGAGCTGGAATAGCTCTTCAGTGTTTAGTGTATTCGGCTAAAAGATGCAAGTGGCCTGGGTCTTTTATCCCTGGGCAGTTCCGTCATTGGATGCTGTCTATAACCTTAGGTGAGGCATTTCCCTTTAGCTGAGAATGATTCCTGTAGAGAGTCTTTGCTATAAGCTGCCATCAGGTAGTATTCTCAACAGCAAGGGGAATGATTGCCTTAGTCCTGACTTAGTCTTGCAGGGGGCATCTGAGTGGCACCTCACACCATTCAGTGTGCAGCCCAAAAGATTTTTTATGTCACTGATTGATATTTGGTCTTTAAAGTTATAAGATGGCCTTTAAAATACTCCCTATTGTATTTCTTTGGTTCTGGATATTTTTTATCTTTGCTCCTACACAAACACACACACATGCACGCATGCACACATGATGCTTTTTACTATTAGGGTGCTATGCCCTTCGCGCTTTTACTCTGCCTGTCCTGGTTATGGTGTTTTTCATTTTAAAGGTTACAAAACATTCTGGCTTCAGGCAAAAAAAATATTATCTTCTGAGATGAGTGTTGTCTGGAAGACATGTGTAATTCACATGTGCTTTGCCTGCATGATGGATTCCTTTCTTTCAACATAGCTGGGACAGGAAGCTTATTAGCCAAAGACTGCCTCACTGAAGCCACTGAATGTGAGAAACACAACTCCCAACAGAAGGAGTTCTAAATAAGCTTTTTTTTTGTTGAGTATTTCCAAGAATATTCATCTACTCCCCATTGTCCTGTTTCTGCCCCTTGTCTCTCATTCCATTCCTCAGTGCTGTAGATCTCTGACAAGTGTTAGGGCAATGAAATCAAACACTTAGACTTTAAGAAGGTAACAGTTTATGTACCTCTTCTAAATATTTGCATATGAAAACATGAAACCTTTGGTGAATTTTGGGGCTGTGAGGCAACAATGAATGAACTCTTTCTATATGTTAGATTGTAAGGAGGCCGGCATTCCTAATGCCCCTTAAAATAAACAATTTAGATAAATTTTGATTCCCATACACAATTGACTTGCTAATTTTTCCAAAATTTTTAATTTTTAACTTTCATGGGTACATATTAGGTCTATATACTTATGGGGTATATGAGATATTTTGGTATGGGCATGCAATGCATAATAATCACATCCTAGAAAATGCAATACTCATTCCCTCCAGCATTTATCCTTTGAGTCACAAAAAAATCCGATTAAACTCTTTAATTATTTTTAAATGTGTAATTAAATGATTATTGACTATAGTTCCCCTGTTGTGCTATCAAATACTAGGTCTATCCATTTCTTTCTACTTTTTGTACCCATTAACCATCCCACCTTCCCCACCCTGTACCCCCACTGCCATTCCCAGCCTACGGTAACTATCCTTCTACTCTTTATTTCCCTGAGTTCAATTGTTTTGATTTTTAGATCCCATAAATAAGTGAGAATGTTCGAAGTTTGTCTTTCTTTGCCGGCCTTATTTCACTTAACATAAGGACCTCCAATTCCATCCATGTTGTTGTAAATGAAAAGATCTTATTATTTGTTATGGCTGAATAATACCCCATTGTGTATAAATACCACATTTTCTTTATCCACTTATGTGTTGGTGGACACTTAGGTTAATTCCAAATCTTGGCTATTGTGAACAGTGCTGCAACAGAGTGCAGACCTCATTTTGATATACTGATTTTCTTTCTTTTGGGTATATACCCAGCAGTGGGATGGCTTGGTCACATACGAGCTCTATTTTTGTTTTTCTGAGGATTCTCCTAATTGCTCTCCATTGTAGTCGTATTGATTTACATTCCCACCAACAGTGTACAAATGTTCTCTTTTCTCCACATCTTCGCCAACATTTTTTATTACCTGTGTTTTGGATAAAAGCCATTTTAACTGGGCTGAGATGACTCCTCATTATAGCTTTGATTTGCATTTCTCTGATAATCAGTGATGTTGAGCACATTTTCATATGCCTGTTCGCCATTTGTATGTCTTCTTTTGAGGAATGTCTATTCATTTGCCTATTCTTGATTGGATTAATAAATTTTTTTCCATAAAGTTGTTTGAGCTCTCTATATATTCTAGTTATTAACCCTTTGTCAGATGGATAGTTTGCAAATATTTTCTTCCATTCTGTGGGTTATCTCTTCACTTTGCTGATTGTTTCCTTGGCTGTGCAAAGCTTTCTAACTTGATGTGATCCCATTTGTCCATTTTTGCTTTGGTTGCCTGTGCTCGTGTGATATTACTCAAGAAATTTTTGCCTAGACCAAAGTCCTGGAGAGTTTCCCTGATGTTTTCTTGTAGGAGATTCATAGTTTCAGGTTATATATTTAAGTATTTAACCAATTTCTATTTGATTTTTGTATATGGTGAGAGATAGGGGTCTAGTTTGACTCTTCTGCATATGGATATCCAGTTTTCCCAGCAACATTTATTGAAGAGACTTTTTCCCCAGTGTATGTTCTTGGTACCTTTGTTCAAAATGAGTTCACTGTAGATGTGTGGATTTGTTTATACATTCTCTATTTTGTTCCATTGGTCTGTGTCTGTTTTTCTGACTGTATCATGCTGTTTTGCTGTAGTGTAAGTTGAACTCAGGTAATGTGATTCTTCCAGGTTTTTTTTTTTTCCCCCTCAGGATAGCTTTGGTTATTCTGGTGATTCTGGGTCTTTTATAATTCCATAAAAATTTTAGGATTGTTTTTTCTATTTCTGTGAAGAATGTCATTGGTATTTTGATAGGGATTGCATTGAATCTGTAGATTGCTTTGGATAGTATGGACATTTTAACCATATTGATTCTTCTAGTTCATGAATGTTAAATAGCTTTCCTTGTTTTGCTTCCTCTTCAGTTGCTTTCATCAGCATTTTATAGTTTTCATTGTAGGGATGTTTCACTTCTTTGGTTACCTTAATTCATAGGTATTTAAATTTATTTGTGGCTATTGTAAATGGGATGGCTTTTTGATTTTTTCACAATGTTTACTGTTAGCATATGTCAATGTTACTAATTTTTGTATGTTGATTTTGTATCCTGCAACTTTACTGAATTTGTTTATTAATTCTAATAGTTTTCTTCTGGAATAGTTTTTTTCCAAGTATAAGAGCATATCATCTGCAAACAAGGATAATTTTACTTCTTCCTTTCCAATTTGGATGCCCTTTATATCTTTCTCTTCTCTGATTGCTCTAGCTAAGACTTCCCACACTATGTTTAATAACAGTAGTAAAAGTGAGCATCCTTCTCATGCTCCAGATCTTAAAGGATTTAAGTTTTTCCCCACTCAGTATGATACTAGCTTTTAGTCTGCCATATATGCCTTTTATTATGTTGAGATATGTTCCTTCTATACCCAGGTTTCTGAGGGTTTTTATCATGAAGGGAAGCTGAATTTTACTAAATGCTCTTGCAGCATCAATTGAAATGATCATATGGTTTTTTTCCTTCATTGTGTTGATACAGTGTATCACATTGATTGATTTGTATGTGTTGAACTTGAACCATTCTTTCATCACAGAGTTAAGTCCCACTTGGTCATGATAAGTGGTTTTTTAATGGATCGTTGAATTTGATTTGCTAGTATTTTGTTGAGGATTTTTGCATCAATATTTATTAAAGATATTAGCCTGTAGTTTTCTCTTTTTGATGTGTCTTTGTCTGGTTTTAGTATCATGGTAATACTGGCCTCATAGAATGAATTTGGAAGTATTTTCTCCTCCTCTGTTATTAAGAACAATTTGAGTAGGATTGGTATTAGTTCTTAAATTCAGCAATGAAATCATCAGGGTTCTGGGGTTTTCTTTACTGGGAGACTTTTATTATAGCTTCAGTCTTTTTACTTGTTATTGGTCTGTTAATGTTTTGGATTTCTTTGTGGTTCAATCTTGGTAGGTTATATATATCTAGGAATTTATTTGTTTCTTCTTGATTTCTAATTTATTGGCATATTCTTGTTCATAATATCCACCAATGATCCCTAGAATTTCTGCAGTATCAGTTGTAATGTCTTATTTTTCATCTCTGATGAAAGAAATTGAAGTCAATACAAAAAAGATATTCTATATTCATGGATTGAAAGAATCAATATTGTAAAAATGTCTATGCTATCCAAAGTAATCAACAGAATCAGTGCAATTCCTATAAAAATACCAATGATATCCTTCACAGACATAGAAAATATATATATATATATATATATATATATGTATATATAATTTATTTGGAACCACATAAGACCCAGAATACTCAAAGCTATCCTGAGCAAGAAGAACAAAATTGGAAGCATTGCATTACCTGACTTTAATTTTACTACAAAGCTATAGTAAACAAAACAGTATGGTACTGGCATAAAAACAGACATATGGACAAGTGGAGTAGAACAGAGTACCCAGAAGTAAACCACACATTTAGTCAACTCATCTTTGACAAATGCACCAAGAACATACACTGGAGAAAGGACAGTCTCTTCAATAAATGGTCCTGGGAAAACTGGATATCCATATACAGAAGAATAAAATGAGACCTCTAGCTCTCACCATATACAAAAATAAAATGAAAATGTATTCAAAACTTAAATCTAAAACCTGAAACTATGAAACCACTAGAATAAAACTTTGGGAAAACACTCCAGGACATTGGTGTGGTAGTGATTTCTTGAGTAAGATCTCAAAAGCACAGGCAACAAAAGCAAAAATGGATAAATGGGGTCACAGCAGCCTACAAAGTTTCTGCACACGAAGGGAAGCAATGAACATAGTGAAGAGACAATCTACAATATAGAAGAAAAAGTTACAAAGTATCAAATTGACAAGAGATTAATAACCAGAATATATAAGGAACTGAAACAGCTTAGTAGCAAAAAACTAAATAATCCAATTAAAAATGTGGAGTTCTAATCTTATTGCGCTGTGGTCTGATAGACTGTTTGTTATTATTTCCATTCTTTTGTATTTGCTTAGGAGTGATTTGCTTCCAATTATGTGGTCAATTTTAGAGTAAGTGTGATGTGATGCTGAGAAGAATATATATTCTTTGGAATTGGGGTAGAGTGTTCTGTATATGTCTATTAGGTCTGCTTGGTCCAGCTCTGCATTCAAGTCCTGGATGTCCTTGTTAATTTTCTGTCTCGTTGATCTAATATTGACAGTAGAGTGTTGAAGTCTCCCAATATTCATTGTGTGGCAGTCTAAATCTCCTTTTAGGTCATTAAGAACTTGCTTTAAGTATCTGGATGCTCCTGTGTTGGGTATGTGTACATTTAGGATAGTTAGCTCTTCTTGTTGGATTGATCCTTTTACCATTATGTAACACCCTTTGTCTTTTTTGAACTTTGTTGGTTTAACATCCATTTTATCAGAGACTGGGATTGCGACTCCTGCTTTTTTTTTTTGCTCACCATTTGTTTGGTAAATCTTCCTCCATCCCTTTATTTTGAGCCTATGTGTGTCCTTGCATGTGCAATGGGTTTCCTAAATAGAGTACATCAATGGGTCTTGACTTTTTATCCAATTTGCCAGTCCATGTCTTTTGATTGGGGCATTTAGCCCATTTACATTTAAGGTTAATATTGTTATGTGTGGATCTGATCCTGCCATTTTGATGCTAGCTTGTTGTTTTGCCCATTACTTGACACAGTTTCTTCATTGTGTTGATGGTCTTTACCATTTGATACATTTTTGGAGTAGCTGGTACTGGTTGTTCCTTTCCATGTTTAGTGCTACTTTCAGGAGCTCTTGTAAGGCAGGCCTGGTGGTGACAAAATCTCTCAGCAATTGCTTGTTTGTAAAAGATTTTATTTCTCCTTCACTTACGAAGCTTAGTTTGGCTGGATATGAGATTCTGGGTCGAACGTTCTTTTCTTTAAGGATGTTGAACATTGGCTCCCACTCTCTTCTGGCTTGTAGGGTTTCTGCCGAGAGATCCGCTGTGAGTCTGATTGGCCTCCCTCTGTGGGTGACCTGACCTTTCTCTCTGGCTGCCCTTAGCATTTTTTTCCTTCATTTTAACCCTGGTGAATCTGACGGTTATGTGCCTTGGGGTTGCTCTTCTTGAGGAATATCTTTGTGGAGTTCTCTGTATTTCTTGAATTTTAATGTTGGACTGCCTTGCTAGGCTTGGGAAGTTCTCTTGGATAATATCCTGGAACATGTTTTCCAGCTTGGATTCATTCTCCCCGTCATATTCAGATACAGTGATCAAGCGTTGATTAGGTCTTTTCACATAATCCCATATTTCTTGGAGGCTTTGTTCATTTCTTTTCACTCTTTTTTCTCTTGTCTTGCCTTCTCTTTTTACTTCATTGAGTTGATCTTCAATCTCTGATATCCTTTCTTCTGCTTGATGAATTCTGCTATTAAAACTTGTATGTTTGCTTCATGTAGTTCTCATGCTGTGTTTTTCAACTCTATCAAGTCGTTATGTTCTTCTCTAAGCTGGTTATTCTAGTTAGCATTTCATCTAACCTGTTTTCAAGGTTTTTAGTTTCTTTACATTGAGTTAGAACGTGTTCCTTTAGCTCAGAAAAGTTTTTTATTACTCACCTTCTGAAGCCTGTTTCTGTCAATTCATGGCACTATTTCTCAGTCATGTTGTGTTCCCATGTTGATGAAGAGTTGTGATCCCTTGAAGGAGAAGAGGCCTTCTGGTCTTTGATGGTTTCATCTTTTTTGCACTGTTTTTTTCCCATTTTCATGGATTTATCTTGCTCTGATCTCAGGGAGCTGCTTGATGAGGTCCCTTGTCTGCCTGTTGAGGCGCTACTAGGTTTCTGGGTACTCCTTCAGGTTGCTACGTAGGCTTCCTGTGTCTTTTTTGTTCACACTGGGAGTTTAGGCCCATCTCTTCCGCTGACCTGGAGGTGCTGCTGGGTGGTTAAGAACACTGTCCCATTGCTAGGTAGGTTTCCTATGTTTTTTGTTAAAACATGAAGCCTAGTCCCACCTCTTTAATGGTGGGTTGCACCTTTCCTCCACAGAGCTGGATCATTCAGAGTTCAGTTCAGACTGAGGCACTGGCTGCACAACCCACTAGAATTAGTGCTTCAGCCCTCTGGGGTTTGTCGGGGAGGTGAGGGAACTGCCCAACTGCACCATCTGTCTCCCTGCTTTCAGCTTCCTTTCTCTCCGGTTACGGAGGAGGTGCTCCAACAGTTTTCCCTCCCGCTTTCAGCTCCCTCTGTCTCCAGGCAATGGGAGGGGACAATAGCTCGTTCTGCAGGCTCTCCCAGCCGCCTTTTGAGTTTATGCATCTGCTTAAGTCTATGCAACAATCCGGGACACCATCCTGTATTATTATTCAACTCTGCGCTTGTAATTCCTGGTGCTTGACTGGCAAAGATCCCCTATTCTGTGTATTGCTGAGGCTTTGGGGGAAGTGCTGTATCTGGATCGGGGTGCCGGAGGGGGAGCCTCTGACTCACCGGTCAGATGCACTTTCTGGGTGTAGCAGCACCCCTCTCCACCTCGGTCTGCCCTGCCTGGGCTTTGCTCACTGTCTGACCAGACCTGTTGAAATGCACCTGGTACCTTGGTTGGAGCTAGGAGATCTCTAGATTTCTGCATCTCTCTTGCTGGGTGTTGTGCACTGGAGTTGTGTCTATTCGGCCATCTTGTTCCCTCTTCCCCGGATAACTTGTTATTAGATGGAACATGACAATGTCGAAGTTGAAGCCTGCAGCAGCACACCATCGTCTTTGCAGATGTCAGTTTGTGAGGAAAAATTAATTCTGTTTGAACCTTGATTGAAGAGTACCAACAATTAACAGCAGAAACAATAACTGACACCATAGACATCTCAGTTGGTTCAGATTACACCATTCTGACTGAAAAATTAAAGTCAAGCAAGCTTTCCATGTACTGGGTGCCAAAACTGTTGCACCCAGATCAGCTGCAGTCAAGAGCAAAGATTTCAGTGGAAATTTTAAACAAATTGAATCAAGATCCTGAAGTATTTTCATAGAATTGTAACAGGAGAGGAAACATGGCTTTATCACCATGATCCTAAAGACAAAGCACAATCACAACAATAACTAAAGGTGGAACAATAGCTAACACCAATGGCTAACAGGTGGAAGTGGTTCAGTCAAAGCAAAAGCAGACAGGTCAAGAACAAAGGTCATAGCTACAGTTTTTGGGGGATGCTCAAGCCATTTTGATTGTTGACTTTCTGGAAGGCCAAAGAATGATAATGTCTGCTTATTATGAGAGTTTTGAGAAAATTAGCCAAAGCACTAGCAGAAAACAAAACTCTCCAGGAAAGATTCACCACAGAGTCATTATCAATGACAATGACTATGCTCCTGTTTATTCCTCTCATAAAACTAGGGCAATTTTGCAAGAATTTCAATGGAAAATCATTAGGCATCCAACTTACGGTTCTGATTTGGCTCCTTCTGATTTCGTTTTGCTTCATAATTTTAAAAACTCTTTAAAGGGTACCCACCTTTCTTCAGTTCATAATATAAAAAAGACTGTATTGATATGGTTAAATTGCCAGGACTCTCAGTTCTTTAGGGTTAGACTAAATATTGTTGTTCATAAATGTGTCTTGAACTTAATGAAGCTTATTTTGAGAAATAAAGATTTTTTAATTTTTATCTTTTAATTACAATTTTTAAAGAAGTGTTTGAAGTCTCCTCACACACAATTCTGACTTAATATTATGACACATCAAAGGTTAAGACAGTGGCTCTGAAGGTTGGAACTTTGGGAAATAAGCTATGTATATATACATATAAAATATAAGACTCTCCTAATCCAGCCAGGTAATTTCAGATGTCTTATAATCAAAGCTAAGAAACATTAGATATTTTAATAGCCTTATAAATTTAATAGCCTTATAGATATATATCTACATATACATATATATGCATAGCTATATATATATATATTCTCTTTCATTTTGTATGTGTATATATTTATATTTAACATGTGTATATATATATGTCCATATGTTTATGTACATACCTTTGCTTAGTTCATATCGATATAAATGAAATAATATTGGTTATATATAATAACACCTAAAAATAGTATGTTTATTTAGTTTTTTAGGTTATTTTATTCATTTATATCTTAATGTAAATATATGAATTGCATTTGCTAATGTTGAGATATATTTCTTATGGCACATCTTTTAGTGGTTTGATAAATGATATTATACACTTTCAACAACTTTTAATTATCCCTAATAACCCCAAAAGGTTTAAAAGTATTTTTAACCCTATTCAAAGTGGTTTGCTGGCTAAAAAGCTGAGTGTCTCTGGCTGAGAGGCATCTTGGCTGCTAACATGGGTAATTATAGACATTCCTAAGGCTATTAAATTCGTAAGACTATTAAAACATCTAATGTTTCTTAGCTTTGATTATAAGACATCTGAAATTTCCTGGCTGGATTAGGAGAGTCTTGTATTAAGCATTTAGGTCATGAGATCTCTAGACCAAGTCTTATCTATGTTATATGATGTAAAGCTACATTTTCACTATTTCGTAAACAGTAGCTGATATCTACTTTTTGAAGACTTAACATGTCTCCATTTTATTGTTGAGCTCCTTATTTATGCAGCATTTCTATAAAAAATGAAAAATAAATCTCATACTTGGATTATGCTACTTGTGGAATACTATCCTGTGGGCAAAATTGTACACACACACACACACACACACACACACACACAGCATTTCTATATGTATATTAGTCTTATATATGAAAATATAAATACATGAAGTAATAGGTAATTTTTATACTATAAGGGACCTTAGAGATAATCTAGAATAATCCTTTAGTTTTTAGTTGATAAAGCTGAGGCAGAGAAAGTTTATATGATTTATACTGTCATGCAGCAGGTTATTGGCATATTGAAGCTATATGGAACTGCATTTGGCAATTCCTAATAGAGAAAAATAGCCCATTATGGCAATATAATCCATTCTTTGGATTATAACAAGCTCTCCCATTTATATTTTCTCCTAAGTAAATTTATTCAGTTTCTTGTGTGAAAAAACCTGATGGTTGTTTTTCAGATGGTGTACAAATAAAATTAATAATTAGTTACTGACAGTTCCATCCTGTCAAATTGCCGGAATCTATTTTAGAACACATGTACTTTTGAAAGCATTCACATCATCTCTCCCTAAAATAAACTATACATGGAGTTTTTTGGGAAGAAAATAATTGGTATCAAATATGGATGTATCTTCTATTACCTTCATTCAGTAAAGGCCTGAAAATAACTGGGTCCCTAACTTAAATTTCAATGACGGATGTAATTGACAGGAAGTCAATCAAATATTATGTACTCAAAAATTCTAAAATCAGACAGAGCTTTTTATAAACCCTAACTCTGTCCATTTTATCATTTTGGAATATCTATTATCTCACTAAACCTTAGTTTATTCACATTTCAAGTAGAGATAATGCTGCATTAAGGTTATCTATTTTATGAGGATTAAATGAAATAATGATTGTGAAGGAAACACCCAGTAAATGAAGGTGTTGTGGCATTTATTTATTTATATGAGGGTTCCTTAGGTAGTTTTCAGATCTTGTAAGAAGCGGTTCTGACTTTTAGAAATCCAGAGTAAAATGGACTCTCAATATCACAGGGTATCAGGGAATAGGCAGATAAGGCAGATGTTTCTGGGGAAAAAAAAGTAATAGAATTAAAATTAGTTTCACATTTTTGGCCATTCAGAAGATAGGATACAGTGAAACGATATATTGTAATGAGCACATGATCCAATTACTGTATCAGTAATTTAGAAGACATTGAATAAGGAAAATTTGAAACCAGACTACTGTCCATATGAGAGAGATTGAGTAGCTGGGCTTTGCTTGAGAGAGAATATGATTCAAACCAACGTCTCCAACTGCTCAAGTCCTCATCTTGTAACTGCACAATATTTGATTACTTCACACAAACTCTAGTTCGGAAGGAAGTGGCCATATTTTGTACTTGATATTTGTCACCTCTTGCTCAAAAACTCCTCCCATTAACTTTGGTTTGACATTAATGACTTTTCATACTTCTCTAGGGCTTCCTAGCTTGCTTTTTTCCTTAATCATGGCTCATCCTTTCTTGCATTATTCACAACATTTGCAATATGTTGACATTCAATTACAGTTGTTAACAAAGCTATGTTGAAGATTGATGCAAGGAAATAATGAAGTTTGTGGAGACAATAATTTTGAAAAAAAAAAAAACTTAAACATTAAATATCAGAACTTCCTCTTCCAGGTATAATGGGGCAAGACAGATACACACACACACACACACACACACACACACACACACAAGACATCACAGAACATTAATGGTGGCCAATAATTGAAGGACAGTGATCTTGAAAAGAAAGAAAATATATTTAGGGGAGTCCTACATTCCCCATTCATTTCTCTTTGGGGAAGATAAGTACTCTTACTATAAACATTAAGACTAAAAAGAAGCAGCAACTTAGAGTTTGTGGTAGTCTTACTACTCTGGGAAGAAAGTAATGAGAACTCAGGACTACCAAAAAGTCAAAACATTAGTGTACAAGGTGCAGGAAAGGAGGAAACTGCTGAAAAGTGAACTCTGTCTTGTGTTCATTTCCCTTTTTCAAAGCATTTGCTAAACTCCGAGTTGTGCAAATACCCAGGTAAGACACAGAGAATAGGATGTTACATACAATGTTAATGGATTATGACATGCTATTGCTAATATATTGCTGTTCTGTCCCAAATTGACCTATAAATTCAATGCAATCCCAATTGCAGCTAGATTTTGTTTGTGGAAATTGCCAAGCTGGTTTTTAAATATATATTAAAATATATGGAGCCAAAAAGAGTTAAGGCAAGCTTGAAGAAGAACACAGCTGATGATTTCACACTATTAAATATTTTTAAAAAATCAGTAATGAAAAGTATAATGTTAGTTCAGGGATAAACAAACAGATCAATTGAACAGAATAAAGAATCCAGTAACAGGTCAACACTTACATGATTCCTTATTTAAGATGAAGTTGACACTGCAGTGCAGTAGAGAAAAGATGTTTTTTTTCCAATCATATTGGATTAATTCTGTGTGAGATGGGGGAAAAATGAAATCTCACTCCTAACTCCCTTCATACACGAAATAAATTACAGGTGTGTCATAATCCTAAAAGTCGAAGTTAAAACAATAGTGTTCTTAGAAGATGTTATAAAAGAATATTATCATAGTTTTGAGTAGGCAATGGTTTCATAAAAATCATTATAAAAGCTAATCGAAAAGAAAAGAATGATTGATGAATTATTTCATTAAAATTAAGAATTTCTATTTATAAAAAGACACTTTTAAAAAGTGAAAAGGCAAGCCACAAAATGGGAGAAGATACTTGCAGTATGTCAATCTAATGTAGGACTCATATCCAGACATATGGAGAATTTCTACAAATCAACAAGGAAAAGATTGACAACCAGAAATGAAAATTAGATAAAATATGTCTGCAGGGACTTCACAAAAGAGGATGTTATAATCTGAATGTTTGTGTCTTCTCCAAATTCATATGTTAAGGCCCTCATCCCCAGTGTGACTGTATTTGGAGATAGCGTCTGTAAGGAGTTAATTAAGGTTAAATGAGGTCAAAAGGGTGACCCTGATCCATAAGAAGAGACATTAGAGAGCACCTCTCTGCTATTCCTGCCCTGTAAGGACACATAAAGAAGGTGGCCACTTACAAACCAGTAGGAAAACCCTCACCAGAACTTGACCTGCTGATACTCCTGATCTCATACTAGTAGCCTCCAGAACTGTGGAAAAACAAATTTATGTTGTTTATGACCACCCCGTTAGTGGCATTTTGTTATGACAGCCCAGGCAGACTGATACAGAGGATATCCAAATGGCCAATAAACATATAGAAAGGTGCTAGACATTGTTAGTCATGAGTGAAATGCAAATTTAAAATATAATGAGGCTGGGCACGGTGGCTCATGTCTGTAATTCCAGTACTTTGGGAGGCTGAAGCGGGTGGATCATAGGAGGTCAGGAGTTTGAGACCAGCCTGGCCAACGTGGCAAAACTCTGTCTCGACTAAAAATACAAAAATTAGCCAGCCATGGTGGCATGCGCCTACGTCCCAGCTACTCGGTAGGGTGAGGCATGAGAATCGCTTGAACCTAGGAGACAGAGGTTACAGTGAGCCAAGATTGTACCACTGCACTCCACCCTAGGAGACACAGCGAGACCCTGGCTCAAAAAATTAAAATAAAATATAATATAATGAGATACCATTGCACAGTGACCATAATGTGGGAAAAATGACAACACAAAGTGATGGTAAGAAGACTCCACCAAAAAACTATTAGAACTGATCCTCAAATTCAGTATAGTTGTGGGATCCAAAAATGAACGTAAAAATCAGTCACATTTCTATATGCCAGCAACAAACATCTGAAAAATAAACCAAGAAATCAAATGGAATTACCTTCATTTATAATAACTACAAATAAAAATCACACACCTAGAAATAACCAAAAAACTGAAAGATCTCTGCAATGAAAACTATAACAATGCTGAAAGAAATAAATTGGAGAGGACACAAAAAATGAAGACATTCCATGTTCATGAATTGGAAGAATCAATTGTGTTAAAATGTTTATACTACCCAAAGCAATCTACAGATTCAATGCAGTCCCTATTAAAATGACAATGACATTCCTAAAGAATGTCATTCTTCCTAAATCCTAAATCCATGTAATTTAGGATTACATGGATTACATGTAGTTCCCTGTGATCCTAAAACTTATATGGAACTACAAAAGTCCCAGAATAGCCAAAACAATCCTGAGCAAAAATAACAAAGCCAGAGGCACTTATTACTTGACTTCACATTATACTAAGAAGCTATAGTAAGCAAAACAGCATGGCACTGGCATAAAACCAGACATAGACCAATGGAACAGACCTGGAGAACCCAGAAATAAATCCATGCATTTACAGTCAACTAATTTTTGATAAGATGCCATGTACATATGTTAGGGAAGGGACAGTCCCTTAAAAAAATTGTGCTGGGGAAACTGGATGACCATATACTAAAGAATGAAACCTCTCATCATAAAAATCAAAGAAAAATGTACTAAATACTTAAATTTAAGACCTCAAACTATGAAACTACTAGAAGAAAACATTGGTGAAACACTCCAGGACATTGGTGTGGGCAATGAAACTTTGAGTAAAACCTCAAAATCAGGATGACTATAGTTAACAATAATGTATTATATAGCTTCAAATAGCTAAAAGGAATATAATGAGCATTCCCAACACAAAGAAATGATAAATGTTTGAGATGATAGATATGTTAATCACCCTGATCTGATCACTACACATTATATATATTAAAACATCACTATGCATCCCATTAATATGTACAGTTATTTGTCAATTAAAAATATTAAAAGACCTCAAAAGCACAGGCAAGCAAAGCAAAATGGACAGATGGGAGCATATCAAGCTAAAAATTTCTGCACAGCAAAGGAAACAATAAAATGAGCAGACTATACAGAGAATGGGAGAAAATATTTGCAAACTGCTTTTCTGACAAGAGATTAATAATGAGAATATATAAGAAACTCAACTTGAATTAAAAAAACCCAAATCTACTAAAAATAGGCCAAAGATCTGAGTAGATATTTCTAAAAGAAAACATTAAAATGGGCAACAGAAATAGGAAAAAAATGCTCAACATCACTTATTATTGGAGATATGCAAATAACTACAATGAAATACCATCTTACCCCCATGAAGTTAAAATGGCTTTCATTAAAAAGAGAGACAATAATGGATACTGGCAAAATGTGGACAAGGGGGACTCTGGTACACTGTTAGGAATGTAAATTAATACAACCACTATGTGTTGCTATTCACTCGGGGAGGCTGGCAAAATATTAACGATATTAATTATTAGAAAAAGATATAGATTGTGCTCTCAAACCTTTTGCAAGGCCAAAAGGTTTTATTGAGGCAGGTTGAAGGCAGGCACCTCATTAACATTAGCATAGGAAAGAGGGACTAATAAAAGGCCTTACCCCACACCCATTTGTCTCCACTCTGTTTACTCCTGTTAATTTTGTGCTGGGTGGCCCTCTCCAGGGAGGATCAAGGGGGAATTACCTGTTAATAGTATTTACTCTGGGCCCTGGAACCTAAAGCTTTTATCAGTTGTAAAACTATTCTCTTAACCGTGTTAATTATCCGCAAGTGTGTTAACTTAGAACCTGTATTGTAACGTCTAGGGAATAAATGTGTGGATGAACAGGAAGTCTTGGTCGACTGTTTGCATTTCACCCTCTGAAAGCCGCCAATGGCCAACCCTAGCCCACTTGTATCACTGTAATGGTGTGAGAGTGCTTTCATTCATCCATCGTTGAGTCAGGATCTGCAGGTCAGATTTCCACAGGTGGTGACTGACGTTTCAGGTGATCACCCAGACGTGATACCCATCACAGCAGGTGCTTGAAAGCAGAGTGAACCAATGCAATCATCGCTGTGAAGAAGGAAAGAAGGAACGGTGGACCTCCCGAGACCAGAGAGTAAAGAGGACCACGGTCAAGTCAAGAAGTTAGTAAGTCATTGGTACCCACTGGGGATTGCCAAGCTCGGGGAGGCATTGTTTCAGACTAGGGTTTCATCGTGGGACAGCAGTTATCAGCGCAGCAGTGGCAGCATATGAAAGTGTTGAAAAAGGTGCTTAAGGCTACTGGGGCCTCGGTGTTACAAGATCAATTAAGAGAGTTAATACAAGCTATTGTCTTTCATAATCCTTGGTTCCCAGCAGAAGGCATGTTAGATCTAGATATCTGGGAAAAATTGGGAAGAAATCTAAAACAGAATTATGTTCAAGGGAAACAGGTCACTGTAACTTTTCTAACATTGTGGGCCTTAGTAAGAGCGGCTCTAGCCCTGTTATACATACTAGAGTCCAATAAAGGGAAGGAGAAGGAGCCGCTATCTCTACCTTACCGCCTCTGGCCTCTTCCTCAGCCCAGCTATCTTCAGGTACAGATAATAAGGAGGAAATGGAGATTGTGCCTGAGCCCCCTCCTCCAACAAGTAAGAGAAAGGATGAGAGAGGCTTCACAGTTATGGGTCCTTATCTTAAACAAGCAGCCTTGGAGGATGAACTCCTTTCCTGCCCAGTAATTGAAGATGGGCAAGGCAATCAGATACATGAACCCATCTCTTTTATCACTTATAAAGAACTAAGAAAAAGTGTTAAGGAAAACGGAGCCACTAGCCTATTTACTAAAGGAATGACTGAGGTTTTAGCGGACAACTTCCAAATGACCCCATGGGACTGGCCAGTGCTAGCTAAAACCACTTTGGAGCCCAGCCAGTACCTCCTTTGGAGGGCCGAATATGATGAGTTGTGTGAACAACAAGCCAAAAGGAATCAAGTGGCAGGGCAAGATATTAACAGCTGCTATGATCCATGGGAAGGGTCCCCATGCTGAGGTACAACAAATAGATTTTGATCCCCAGGCCTATAATCAGGTTTCTTCATGCACCCTTAGGGCCTGGGACCGAATTCCCCAGAGTAGAGCTCAGCAGGGGTCTTTTGTAAATGTTTGTCAACGACCTCAGGAGCCATTTGTTGAATTTATTGATCGTTTAACCCAGGTAATTAAAAGACAAATTATTCACAATCAGGATTCGAATATATTATTGTTGCAACTGGTTTATGAAAACGCTAATGTGGATTGCCAGCAAGCAATGCAGGCAGTCAGAAGAAAAGCAGCCACAGTTGGGGAACTTATAAAAGCATGCCAACTAGTAGGAACAGAGACACACAAGGCCAAAGTATTGCCTATGGCATTAAGGCCTCCTAGAACGAAGAGGGAAGGAAAGTCTGATTGTTTTCTATGCAGAGAGCCAGATGGTATGAGAAGGGACTGCCCAAATAATAGAGACCAAGGTAAATCAGAGAAAGAACCTCCTTCTGTATGTCCCCGATGCAAAAGGGGGAGGCATTGGGCAAACCAATGCAGATCTAAATTTGATAGAAACAGCAACCTCATAGGTAATCAGACAGGAAACTTCATGAGGAGCCAGTCTCAGGCCCTGCTTCAAACTGGGGCAATGCCAGCAGCTTTCCTTGGCCAGACAAAAAGCCCATGGTCCTCCGTCTCAGAGCAGCCACCACTGGGAACACAGGGCTGAACTTACTCTGCCCAAACGAATTAGTGTTCAAAGAAGGAGAGGACCCCAAAAGAGTCACTACCAGGATCTGGGGGCCACTGCCTCTGGGAAAAATGGGATTAATTCTAGGATGGTCTAGTCTATCCAGTAAAGGAATTAAGGTGCGCACTGGGGTTATTGATAGTGATTACCAAGGAAAAATATTAGTGATGATGGAATGTAAAGGTTTGCATATTCTTCCCCCTGGATCAAAGATAGCTCAGTTACTGATTTTACCATACTGGTTTCCTAATGTCCAAGGAAAAGAAAGGGGTAAAGGAAGTTTTGGAAGCACATGGGCCACAGGAGTATATTGGAACCAATTAATCACTGATCAGAGACCCATGATTACCTTAAAAATTGTAAATAAAAATTTTACTGGCTTATTGGACACAGAGGCAGATATTTAAATTATCAATTATCAAAACTGGCCCAAAACTTGGCCTCATGTCACTCAGGAACAAAAGATTGTTGGCATTGGGGAAATGCATATAACAAGGCAGAGCACACACCCACTAACATGCTGTGATCCAGAAGGGAGAAAGGCAGTTATACAACCTCTAATCATGCCCATCCCTGTTAATTTTTGGGGTCAGGATCTATTAGCCCAATGAGGCGTCACTCTGTAGACCCCTTTCTAGAAATGGCCACTGTTGTTATTCCTCCCCACCCCTGACATGACTCTCTCAAGATCCTTTCTAGGTAGAACAGTGGCCTCTGAAGGGAGAGAAATTACTCAGAGCCCATGAATTAGTGAATGTACAATTACAGGCCAGATGTATTGAACCTTCAGCTAGCCCTTGGAACTCACCCATTTTCGTCATTCCTAAAAAATCTGGCAAGTGGAGACTTTTGAATGACTTATGGGCTATTAATGCTAAATTGCAACCTATGGGGTCTCTGCAGCCCGGGCTCCCATCCCCATGGTGATTCCTCAGGACTGGACTATAATTGTTATTGACCTCAAAGGTTGTTTTTATATGATTCCTCTAGCAAAACAGGACAGGGAAAAAATTTGCGTTTACCCTACCAGCTATTAATAATGAAAGGCCAGCTTGCCAATTTCATTGGAAGGTGCTTCCTCAAGGAATGCTGAACAGTCCTACCATGTGTCAGATCAAGCTTTACTTCCCAGTAGAAAGGAATTTTCCAATTGCAAGAACTATGGAGAATAGTATGATGATTCCTTCAAAAACTAAAAACAGAACTAACATATGATCCAGCAATCTTCAGGGGATATATCCAAAAGAAGGGGAATCAGCATATCTAAGAGATATGTGCACATTCATGTTTATTGTAACACTATTTACATTAGCCAAGATATAGAATCAACCTAAATGTCTCTCAATAAATGAATGGATAAAGAAAATGTGGTAAATACACAGAATGGAATAGTATACAGTCATAAAAAAGAAATTCTGTCATTTGCAAGAACATGGATGAAACTGGAGGACATTATGTTAAGTGAAATAAGCCAGACACAGAGAGAGAAATATCTAATGTTCTCACTTCTGTTGGGAGCTAAAAGAATTGAACTCATAGAGATAGAGAGTAGAATGATAGTTACTAGAGGCTAGTAATGGTAGTGAGGGTGGAGGCACAAAGAGGGGAAGTAGGGATGGTTATTGGATACAAAAATATAGTTAGATAGAAGGAATAAGACCTAGTGCTTGGTAGCACCATGGAGCAACTATAGTTGACAATAACGTATTGTATATTTCAAAATAACTACAAGAGTAGGAATGGAACTTTCCTAAACACAAAGTCATGATAAATGCTTGAGGTAATGAATATCTCTGTTACTATGATCATCACACATTATGATCACAATGTAATCATCACACATTGCATGCTTTTATAAAATTATAACTTTTTATGTTTTACCCCTCATAAACATGTGCAGCTATTATGTATTCATAGTAACTATTTTTTTTTTTTGAAACAACTTAAATTATGGCAAGGATGCAAAGCAACTGCAATACTTGACCACTGCTGGTGGGATTGTAAATTGATTCAATCATTTTATTAAAGTGTTTTCTAGTGTCTATTAAAGCCGAAAAGTATGTCCTCAAATTAAATGAGTATATATGTTCACTAAAATATATGAAGCCTGAATGTAACATATTTTAAGAAAAAATAAATGGTTTAGTGTGCTTTTATGGACGTATTATATCCTGTAAGAGATAATTATAATTCAATTGTTAGTTGCCTGTTTTTTCCTTAATTTAATGCCCTAGTATTATTGTTACTAAGTTTTGCCACATTTTTTTCATTCAACAATAATCAGATTTCTAAATGTTCAAAGCTATTAATCCTGATTTGTACAACTTACAGAATCAACTCAAAATATTATGGATTTTAGAAACATATACACAAACACATGGGCCTGGACTAGTTAAATAATAACAACCGGTAAAGTGAAAAGTAGATTAAGCTACAGGCAAATTGTCACTGATACAAGTTTTTCTAGGTTTACAAGATGAGAAGTCACATAGGTGACTCAGACAGGTTTATGTCATCTGGTGAAAGAATTCAAGCAGGATTATAACAGTCTTCATCTTCTTAGTTGCTCCATCATTGTTCAGATGCCAGCTATAGTTAAGAAATGTATGTTTTTTAGCACACTGAGAGAAACTCCATCATCTTTGGGGACACATTCATACTTACAATGGTTACAAAACTGTTATGTAAAAATAGAATTATAATATGTTAACTTAAATCAAATTATCATAGAAGCTAAAATGTTCAAACATGACAAGGGAAGCCAAATTATTATAAAAATAGAATTATAATATATTAGCTTAAAATAATAGAAACTCAAATTTTCAAACATGACAAGGTAAGCCAAATCACTATAAAATGGTAGATTGATTGAAACCAAATGAAGGAATTTCATATATCTAATGTTTACTTGCTCATACTAAGACACCCAGATCCACACAACTTAGAGTTGTAAAGATCTTGTCAATGGAATCGAATATTTATTTATTTCCCCTCTATGGTTCTTAAATTTGGACTACCAATAAGTCCTTCAATAATATCTCTCTCTTTCTGTCCATCTCTTTCATTTTATATTTTCAAGTCAAACTAAATCCCCTTTGGATTGACTGTAACTATATTAACATATTCAAGCATATTACAGTCAAGTTTTACAACCAGGATGTGTATGTGTCTTTGAGGCGACTGGTCTGACCAATAATATAATAAATTTGAAAATCCTATTTGTCTATTTTTTAAAAATTGAAATAACCCCCCTTCCCTCCCCCATATACTAACTGCATAATGTAAAGACACAGAGACTTTCAAGGACCAGTAAAATTCAAAGTGTCTTTTTTCCCCACTGAAACAGAAAGGCTTGTAAAATTCTTTCTACAAAATGAGAGGAAAGTAAAAGGTGTTTTGAAGTAGGCAGACATTTCTTGCAGAGTTAAAATTAATATATGAATTAATGCATTCAATACTTCATCAATAAATGCTCTTATGAGAGTAATAAGCAGTAGACAGTAGAAATGCAGAGTTGGAGAGTCTAGGGCATGCTCTCTCTGAGTGCTTACAATCTTTAGGGGAAACAGAAGAGTAATCACATGGCTCAGTTCCAAATTTATTGACTATGAAGAAAGTTATTCAATTTCATTTAAGAAGTATTATGATAGATAAAATAAGAGATATATAAGGGTGTATAAGGAAGTTGGGTTCCTTAATCTAACCCAAAGTACTTTGAGAATAGTGTTGAAACCAATAAAGATGGAATACTCAAAGATACAGGAGAGAGAAAAAGAAATATTTGATACAGCAACTTCTCTAAGGAGATGAAACAAAGTTTGTTTAGAAACTGATTGAGGTACGTGTTGGAATATAGTTAATAGTGAGTGTCTACACAGAATCTGTAGGTTGGTGGTAAAGATTTTAAAGAGGGAGGATTTTTCTGCCTGATAGCTTCTACTGTTTTTAAATAGGGAAGGTAATTTGCTGTAAAAGAAAGGAAGCTATAACTGAGGGATAGAGCAGAGCCTGGGTGAATCTGAGGACCAGAAATTTATGGAAGAGCCAATATAAAGAATTAAATGTACTTCTCCAGCAAACATCATAAGCCCATGTAGAGAGAGGTAAAGGACTGAATTATCCAGGGTTGGAAATTTATGTCATAGATGATGGAATAACAAGGGGAAGAAAGGTTATGGGAGAGATGGATCACACTATTGAGGATAGATGAGCAAGAAGGAAGAAATTAGAAGAGAGCTAACAGATGAAGGGAATTAGTGTACTTGCATTTAAATGCATCTCACCTGTTAGAAATCGGCCAGGCGAGGTGGGTCATGCCTGTGATCTCAGCACTTTGGGAGGCTGAGGCGGGTGGATCACCTGAGGTCAGGAGTTCGAGACCAGTCTGATCAACAAGGAGAAACCCCATCGCTACTAAAAATACAAAATTAGCCGGGCATGGTGGTGCAGGCCTGTTATCCCAGCTACTCAGGAGGCTGAGGCAGGAGAATCACTTGAACCTGGGAGATGGAGGTTGAGGTGAGCTGAGATTGTGCCATTGTACTCCAGCCTGGGCAACAAGAGAGAAACTTCATCTCAAAAAAAGAAAAAAAGAAAAATAAATAAATCAGTAGAAACATCCTAACAACATTCTGCAATTAATAGATAACTTTGTAAAATTGCAGACATACTTAAGAGTAGATCAGTTTTGATACAATCAAGTCAGGGGTCTAACATGACGTAATCATAATCAGCTCGGGACTCAAAGCATATCAGTGGATAATGCCTAATTGGGAAGACTTAAAGTAATCTCAAGAATTCCAACAATAGCTTTGAGAGATATGAATTATAGAGGGGTACTATAGATGAGTCCCCTCTGGGATTCAGAGTCAAGTTGTTTGTAAAATTAGTGTGCCAGTGATTTTTCTCAGGTTTCTGTCTCTTTTTCTTTTTCTTTTCTTTTCTTATTTATTTATTTTTAAACAGGGTCTTACTCTGTTGCCCAGACCAGAGTGCAGTGGCGTGATCACAGCTCACTACGGCCTCAACCTCCTTGGGCTCAGGTGATCTTCCTACCTCAGCCTCTCGAGTAGCTGGAACTACAGGCGTGCACCACCATGCCCAGCTAGTTTTTGTATTTTTTGTAGAGACAGGGTTTTGTCATGCTGCCTAGGCTGGTCTTGAACTCCTGTGCTCAAGTGATCCACCAGCCTCGACCTCCCAAAGTGCTAGGATTATAGGCATGAGCCACTGCACCCAGCTCACATTTCTATTTGCAATAGTTGTTGTCCATGAGGATTTTGTTTTCTGGCAAAAAGAGAAAAGAGATGGGCAAGCTTCACACTTCAGGAAGACTATAAAATAATCTAATTTTACTCCAGTGACCTCATTTATACCTTGAAGATTTTGTAGTTATTAGGAAGAAGACAACCCAGGGAGAGAGACAGACTTAGTAAAACCCTAGCTAGAAACACAAGTAACGTTAGCAGGTCTAGAATGGAAATATCTGTATCAGTTGCCCCTTATTTAATTTTAGACGAGTGGCATCCTCTGGAGGGGAGTAAAATGCTTGTAGGAGCATGAACTTTTAAATGGGTTAATGTTTTGCTTGTACAAATTTGGGGGCTCACTTTCTAGTGTACTTTGGCAATAGTATATCTTCAATTGGATCCACATAAAGCAGAACTGTACCACATTTATATCTGTATGTAATTTGCATTTTACTATACATCTGAATTTACAGTTCAGCTAATTGTGTAGGACATATAGATGTTTAATTTTTTTAATCTATTTAATATCATTTTAAATTTCTTTTATTATTCTAAAGTTCTGAATAAGGATTTATATTTTATGTATTATTTTTATATGAGGAGCCTAGGCTGACCTCATAACGTTTACAGCCAAGACCCTCAGGCCTACTGTGAGAAGGCTGGTGGGCAGATTTGTCTTAAGAGGCACACAGAACGCTGTCTAAAAAGTGTCTTCTCCTATTTTTGGGCATGTTAGTTTCTTCATACTGCTGTAACAAATTACCACAAATTTACTAGCTTAACCTTAAGTATATTATACTACTTCTAGAGGTGATAAGTTCTAAAATTAAGATACTGGCATGACTGAATTCCTTCTAGATCCTCTAGGGAAGAATCCATTTCCTCATCTCCAGTTTCTATAAATCATGTGCATTCCTTCATTCATGGCCCCTTCCTTCATCTTCAAAGCCAGCAACATCCATCCACACATTTCCTTCTCTGATTATTTCTTCTGTTTTGTATGATCCTTGTGGTTATCTTAGGATCCTTCCTCTCTCATAGGACTCTTGTGTTTATATGTGTTTACCTTAGGCTTATCTGGATAATGTAAGATATTCTTCCCTTCTCAAGATCCTTAATGACACCTTCAAAGTCTCTTTTGTTATGTAAAGGAACATATTTACAGGCTCAGGGGATTCGGATGTGAACATCTTTGGAAGTAGGGACATTATTCTGCCTACCATAGGGAGCATCTGCCAATACACTTATTGCTTGTGGAAACTCTTTTCCTTTTATTTATTTTTTTCTTTGGCACATATTTCTTGAGTACTTAGTCTGTGCTTGGCCCATAGTGGAAGGCACTAAGTAAAGTCACTGTCCCTGAAGTCAAGAAGCTAAACATCTATTGTTAAAAATAAACTTTAGACTTCTGAAAAAAATTTTATTGTTTGCTGTGCAGTGATGTTGTTTATATTTCAATTCCTATTTGTTGGTAATAATAATATTTGATATCACATTGGTTTGTATTCATTATATAAATAGCAATGTCCTCCAGCTGAAGACCACCAGGAACATAACTGTAGTTCCTGGTGGAATGAATTGGGTTTATTAGTCGCTGCAGTGAGGGATGTCACACAACATGAGGAACGTGCAGCATCTCAGGAAGAGTGTTAAAAAGGGCTTACTTATTGGATTTGGTTTTGTGAGGAAATCTTGAAGAACATCTAAGGAAATGGAGACTCACTCTGGATCGTTTGTTGTCAGTAAGCAAGTGGAATCCTATGATTGGGCATCTTAAAACATCTTATCTAAAGGGAGGACAGACTAGAGTGGAGATAAAGCTGTAATAGGCAAAAAAGCAAGTCACTCATATTAGCCAAAAGAAAGGGATGTTTGGTGTTTTGTGGGTGACACAAAACCTTTTTATATCTTGCTTTAGCATGGTCTCAAAGTGGCCTTGTCTGATGTTGGTGCTCTGTGAGACTGTTTATGACCAACAAGAGAAAAATGTGGCCTAGCAGTGAACATCAGGCCAGCTTGTAATAATATGGAGACCTAGGTTACTCTAGCTTCTAGATGCTACAATTGTGGCATTTCTCATCCCTGTTCCATCTGCGGCACTTGCTAAAAATGCAGAATTCCAAATCTACCCTACAATTAGTGCGTCAGCATCCCTTAGAATTGATTTAACCAGGTGATTTTTATATATACAGAAGGTTAAAGTTGCTCTATTTAAACAATTTAAAAATCAATTATTTATCAAGGTTAATATTTGCTTGTTCATGATTACTTTCTTCAGTAATAATTTTCTGATGTTTGTATTTCTTCACTAATAATTCACAAACTATAGCCTTTTATTTATCCATGCCTTTTTGTTAGATATTTCTTGGAAATGGCTAAGCTGTGGGACTATCTTATGAAAAACCAAAGTAGAAATGCATTTCCAAAGAGTTTAAAACTAGGCACGAATGATATTTGTATGGATTTAACATCTGCAGTTTAGTCTTTCATTTTCACGGTTTACTTATATGTTAACTGGATGTAACCTGAAATGAATACTGCAAGCCGCAGCAAGACTACGGCAACAATTCCCGTTCAGGTTCTGAATGCACGCTGCACCATCTTCTCTCTGCATCATCTTCCTATTGACAAGCTTTCCCTTGTGCTTTAAACCTGAAACCACATAAGCCTTACAACCTCACTCTGATGAGGATGCCCTTTAAAACCTCAGCTAAATGTGTTTTCCTTGTCCCCCACATGAAAATGTGAGGGAAAGCAGGCCTACAGTAGGAAGTCTATGCCTTCAAAATAACATTGATGACACTCACACTTTAATTTCCTTTCTTTTCTTTCCTCCTTTTTTTTTTTTGCCACAAGATAAGCATGCAAAATAGGAAGACAAAGTTAAAAGCAAGACATATTCTCTTTAGTACAATCTAACATAATTATTAACACTCTAAAATATGGTTTCAAGTCCTCAAAATACGTTTTTCTGAAATGATAATAATTTCAATATTCTACTTTAAGTATGTAAATAGGTCACTTTAGAAAAATAAACATTTATGAAGAACATGCTGAAGCTGAATGTCAATTAAAAAAGAGAAGACAGATACATAAAGTATGTATTTAGCCACAGTTTGTGCAACTTGTATTTCCATAAGAAAATCAGAATTTAGTAAGAGTTCTGGAAGAGTAAGAGTCAAAGATTTTAACATTCTAGATGGCAATAAAGTGTCCTATATAAGTGCTTTTCATACTATCCTCAGCAATAGATCAGTATCTTTTATCTCTTTGTTCATTCACTTTCTAAATATCATTACTCACATTCCTCACAGATGGACAATTTTTAATAGAATAATACTCAATTTATTTAAAAAGATAGAAAAGACACGTACAAACTACAGGTCCATCCTTAAATCACTGTTAGATTTGACAAGCATAAAATTACTCTGTCAAATTGCCATAAAAGTTTATAAAGTTTTAGTCTCAATTTCTGTACTTCATCATGGACCGGTAAAAAAACTTCCACAGATCTCCGAATGTTGAGTGGTAGAGTCTGATACGATGTTTAAGAACTGGTGTTTTAATGTGTATAGCATCATAATTTGTTAGGGCTATAAGGGACATAAGAAGTTGAACCACAGATTTAAAAGAAATAAGACCACTGAAATAGGTGAAAATGAAGACATAACATTCTTGCTCAGAAACTTGGCAGATCCCAAAGCAAAGCTAGCCATTTAATGAATGGAGTAGGAGAGGCTAATGGACAAGAATGAATAAATACTATTTAATTTACAATGTATTATTAGAAAAAAAATAGGAAAATGGTGCTATTTATACTTTTTTTCTTTTTTTATTATACTTAAGTTCTGGTATACATGTGCAGAATGTGCAGGTTTGTTACATAGGTATACATGTGCCATGGTTGTTTGCTACACCCATCAACCCATCATCTGTGTTAGATATTTCTCCTAGTGATATCCCTCGCCTGTCCTTCCACCCCTCAACAGGCCACAGTGTGCGATGTTCCCCTCCCTGTGCCCATATGTTCTCATTGTTCAGCCCCCACTTGTGAGTGAGAACATGCGGTGTTTGGTTTTCTGTTCCTGTGTTAGTTTGCTGAGAATGATGATTTCCAGCTTCATCCATGTCCCTGCAAAGGATATTAAAAAGGATAGTAAGAATGATTGAATTGTATAAATTGAGCATTTTTTATATATGACATATAGAGGTTAGCAGCAAAGCTAAATAGAACTGTGATCCATTTTTACTTCATGCCAGAAAACTATTCTTGCTGCTGTGAGTGAGCTCATCTTTCATTTGCCTTTTTGCCTCCCCTCCCACTTTCAATGTGTCATCAAGTCCCACTGAGATGGCTGCCTAATGATGCCTCAAATCTGTAATAGTCTCTGCTTTATCACTGGGACCTCCAATAGTGCCTGGCACATAGTAAGTGTTGAGTAAATATTTGTTGAACGATCGAATGAATATATGTTCTCCAACGCATGGCATAATGCCATGTTTTTTCTTGTCTTTATGATTTTGAACATGAGTTTCTCTTTTTATATAATGTTGCTACTTCTTAACATTTTTGAAGACAGGCTCAATCTACATGGCACAATTTTTCTGAACTCTCCCCCAAAATCCCCAGAAAAAGCCTCCTTAACTCTGCTCTGAGTCTATATGTATTATCTCATTGCAATTATTTGCTTATAAATGTCTTCTATAATAGACTAAATGGTTTTGAGGACTGAAATTTGTGTCATTGTTCTAATCATCTTCCCAGTGCCTAGCATAGTACCTGAAGTCCTAGGAAATCAATACAATTTATTCAATGGATTAATAAATGAGTCAATGAGATAAAGAGAAATTATAAAACGGTTTTAACTCCATCTATCACAAATAAAATTTTTGTGTTTTGCTTCTCCACATCATGTAAAGCCTCTTACTCATAAAGCCTAATAGTCATAATTTTTAATTTGATTGATAAATATATTAGCATCCTCTACTTCAATTTTTGTTGCATTGTCATTTATTTGATTTCTTATTGTTCAGAAACAGGGAAGAACTTAACAAAATAAACAAGACAACTCTCATTAAGATTCTAAAATATATAATGCTCTCTCCTGGAAATAATTATGGAAGCCACACTATCTCCTTTGACGTTTTCCATGTCCTGGTATGCTCTTCTAAGTACCAAAGATTCTTGCATGAGTACTGACCCCAATTTTATCAGAAGTTTATAATTGGGGGCACACTCAACTGATTCCTAATCTATGTCAAGGTTATTCCCCTTAGCTTAATTGCCCAGTACTTAACTCTTGCACGTGACCCTAAGAGCATATTCAAAAGAGTTTCAACTTTCCTGAAAGTAACAGATTGCCTCATTTCTTAATTCTCTACTAAATAGTAAAGTAGTTTGCAACAATCTTATTGTTTGCAACATCACCAGATAAAGCTGCTTTGAAGATCACTTATATAATATCACACATTTTGTGGCATTTTCACTAATTTCTAGTCCTAACTCCTATGCTCCCATTTATCTTCTGCTGAATAATAGTAGATTAGCTGACTCACACTCTTCTGATTTACTCTAGATATTTGACTATACAGCTTAAGGAGAAAATTCCCTTTATTTTATAATAAAATTCATGTTACACCTTTGGAGTTGTCAGTTTAAGTTTTTCTTAGAGCACCTTTCCAAATTAATGTTGAAGCAACTCAATCTGTTTGGATATATGGTCAACCTACTAGAAAATGCAAAAATATCAGTTAACAATAGTTCTTATTATTAGAATAATAAATGAGTGCCAAACACTGTTTGGAAAATACTTTTTGAGAACTTGCTATTAAACAGGCTCTGGTTTTAGTTTGAAGATTCAGTGTGGAAAAAGATAAACAAGTTACCTTCGACCTTATATTCTGGTAGATAAATATAAATCATAAAAAGTAAAAAGCTGCATAAGCAAGATAATTTCTTATCATTATGTATGTGTTGTATATACAGGCAGATGTGATAGTCAGTGGACATTTTTATATATAGGATTTCTAGGGAATGCATCTCTGATGAGGTAGCCTTTAGTCTGAGGATGGAGGGATGAAAGAAGCCAGGTACGAAAAAGGAAAATATTTCCAAGTAATGGAAACCAACCAATGCAAAAGCTCTAAAGAGGGGATACCCTTAACCTATTCAAGAAACATCAAAAAGGCAAGTGTGGCTGTGGTGTAGTAAGCAAGGGGTGCAGTGAAAGGAGTGTGTGAATTGATGTCTAGAGTTTGGCAAGAACCAGATGACATAGGGATGTAGAGTGTGAAGGGAAGCCATGAGATGGTTTTAGGCAAGGAGATGACACAATTATATTTATGTTTTTAAAATTTCTCATAGTGCTATAAGAAGAATGGACTTTAAGTGGTGGAAGCAGAAGTCCCAGAAATAGTAGATCATGGCAAAAGTCCAGGAACAAGATGATGGTCATCTAGACTGGGAGAGAATTGGACTGATTTGAGATGAATGCTGAAAGTAGAATAGAGAGCATTTGCAGATGGATTAATTTACTGGGTGAATAAAACATAAGCATAAAAAAGACTGCTACATTTTTGAGTTGGGCAGTTAGTTAAAGATTCATGCCTCTTACTGACACATGTAGTTTGGGGGAGTGTAGGATATCTCTGTTTTTTTGTGTGTTCAGCTTCCATTTACATCTAAATATAGCACACTGATTTCTCATTGGGGATTCTCCCTCCTCCTACTCCATCAGATTGGTTTTTCTTTTTTGAGACGCCTTCAAATTCCCAGTTCCAGATATGTGTATGAGAGGCATGCCTGAGTAATCAGCCATTTTCAAATCTGTTACCAAAGTAATTGACTTAGTGACAACACTTGGCCCAGTTGGATGCAACCCTGAGACTTTGGGTTAAACTGTCGGGGGTTAAAGGTGTTAAGTTTGTGATTGATAAGTTAGTAGGATTTCAGTTTGGCATATCTAGAGATTACCATGTTGAGAGAGCATGCCAGAGAATGAGGCCAATGTAGAGGCAAACCAGGCAGAGTGGTAGAGTAAGAAACGAAGTCTTAACGATGTTTTTAAGTCTCTGAATTGCCATGCCTGAAGCCACATTTACTCCAGTTGTCTGTCCTTCATATTAGCTTCCATGTGCTTGAGTACATTTGAGTTGAATTTCTCTTCGATGTGACCAAGAGTTCTTTTTTCAAATTTATTTATTTATAAAAATGGGAATATAAAATTTTATGTATTTGTCATGTACACTGTAACGTTTTGAAGTATGTGCACATTGTGGAATGGTTAAAACTAGCTAATTAAAATGTACATTACCTAACATGGTTATCATATTTGTGGTGAGAACACTTAATATCCACTTTCTTAGCATTTTTCAAGAATACAATATATAGTCATTAACTGAAGTCACCATACTGCATAGTAGATCTCTTCCTACAGGTGAGAAATATATTTTACATGTATTAAGTTGGAAATGGCTATTTAGGTTTCCAGATGAAAATACAGGATGCCTTATTAAATTTGAATTTCTGATAACTGATGAATTTTTTTTTAGTGTATGTCCCAAATACTGCTAAATCTGGCAAGTCTATGCCTATTAGATATCCAAGTGGAGATGGCAAGTGGGAAGTTGTATGCACAGATCTGGCTCTCCAGAGAGAGGTCAGAGATTTTTATATGCATCTGCAAGTTGTCACAATAGCAATAACATTCAAAGCCGTGGGACTAAAAGATTACAGTTTGGGAAACAAGGGAGGTAGAGGTGAGCGAGCATCCAGAGCTAAACCAGAGGGCAACCTGCTTTATGAAGTTGAAGTCTAGCAGACCAGGGAGAATATCTGAAGTACTGAGAAGGAAGAGCCAGTGAAGGTGGCAATATAGTTTCAGGGAAAGCAAGGCAAAAAGATAAATTTTAAGACAGGATTCATCAGCATCTCTAACAAAGATCAGCAAACTTCCTTCTCAAAATAATGGGTACACCCTTTCCTCCTAATCACTTACCTACTGAAGCTTTTCAACATTCCATCACTTCCTGAATCTATTCAGATGCCTAGCCCCTTTGGCCATTGTGGGAGACATTCAGAAACTCATCCCTTGTCTACGGGCAAGTGAGCATTCCTGTCTTGTTTCAGTTCTTACAGGAATTGCTTTCAGCTATTCCCAATTCATTGTGATGTTGGTTGTGGGTTTGTCATATATGATCTTTATTTTTTTCAGGTATGTTCTTTCTATGCCAAGTTTGTTTAGGGTTTCTATCATAAAGAGATGCTGAATACATCTGTTCCCTCTCTGCTGCATTTGATATTAGGGACTTAAAAATCCCCTTTCTGTTTCTATCAGACAGCTTGAGACTTTAAAGGTTTAAAGAGTTAGAATAGATATATGCAGTGACTAATTAGTAATTCAATGTTATCTGTTCAGGGGTGAGAACATGAAAACAAACAGCTCTAGTGAACAGCTGTTCATGACTAGGGTGTGACCAACATTACAGAACCTGCTGACCTCTTCATTTTTCCTCTCACCTTACGATCTGACTTCTCTTCCATTTTCACTTTCTTTCTCTGGGGAGCTCACCAGTCACCCTCTTTATCTCTCCCTAGCACCTTCATTTCTTCATTTCACTCCTCCCTTAATTAGTGGTGGAATCAAAGCATATTGTGGAAGGAGTTTTTCTTTGGTTTTTAATTTTCTTTTTCTTGTTAACCAAAATATTTATTAGTAAAAGTAATAACGTACAGACAAAAAGAAGAGAATTAAAGCAATTGAGAAAGAACAAAAAAGTGGGAACTAAAAGCCCTCTTTCTTCTTTCCTACCCCCAGTCCCATGTCCTTTGGGATAGTGTTAATATTATATGTGTTTAAATATATTTTATGTCAAATGTGAAGTTTTATGTACAGACACACATCCACACACATATAATAAATATTAACATGTATTGGGTAGTTACTATGTGCCAGAAACTATTATAAATTCTCCAAATACACTAATTTATTTAATCCTCACAAAAGGCCTTTGGCAGATAAGGAAACTGAATCACAGAACAGAAAAGTGACTTCTGCCACATCACAAAGCTAGTAAATAGGTAATAGACACAAGCGTTAAAGGCATGATATAAAATATTCTTTGACTAAAGTAAAATGAACAGGTATTTTCGGTAAAACTGAAATCTGTTTAGAAAACATGGTGTTGTTTGAGGCATACTGTTTATTGATACAAATACTAATGCAACTTTCAGGTCTGCAGAATTTCTTTTGTGGCATTGGACTTCCAAATATATTGTTGTTATCTGTGAGCTCAATTTCTGCTAAAGTTATCCTTCTACAGAAATTTTCACCCTTGTGTAATCCGAGTGAGAATCTTAACTTTGGGGGTAGTTTGAGACACGCAGAAATATTTTTATTAGCATTCAGGCCTAGGGTTACCACAAGAAATGGACAGCAGTTGTTGGGTTACACCCACAGCCTTGGCACAAGCTCAGTATTCCCGTATTCCAAAGATAAGTTTGTCCACTTATGATATGGGGCAGACAGTTTGTGATTGACAAGTAAGCCACTCAGCTAGCTAGCAGAGATTTATGGGTTCCTTCTCAGAAACAAAAAAACAGTCTGGGCTTCCAGCTTTCTACAGGGAGTTATGTTCTGGGTTTCAGCAGCACTGGAGCTTGTGGCCTCTATTTCTATCATGCAGCAGGCATTAACCACCACAGCTTCCAATTTCTGTTATGTGTTATCTTGTTATTTCCAGCACTCTGAAAATTCTTACCTTTTCTTGTTCATTTATCTGTATATTGTTATTTAATATTGTCTGAATACTTTATACAGCATTTTAAATATATTTGGAATGGGAGAGAGAAATTAATTGATGTGTTCAATTGTCTACTCAAAATTTTAGTTTAACTTTTATCTTGGAAATACACAAATCTTTTTTTCTTAAGGTCAAAATTAATTGTAGTTAATTTCTTTTTTTTTTAAAGAAAACAATTTTTTTAAATTGCATTTTAGGTTTTGGGGTACATGTGAAGAACATGAAATACATAAATCTTAAAAGTGTGTTATCTACTCAGTTTTTTTGAATTACTCTAATTTTTAGCATTTGATAGGTTTCAAAACTTGTTTCATGAATCCCTTCCCCTTTTGCTCTTCTCCTACATTTATAAGCTCCAAACTCAATGTTTTAAATGAGGCCAAATGGAGAAAGACTTAACTAAAAGGACTGATTTTTTATATTGTTTTGTTAAAAGTTTAATTATGGTTTTGCTTATGCAAAAATATCTATCTATAGTAAAACTGCATGCATTCCTTCATTTTATTCACTAGGAAAATTACCAAAACTGAAGAAACTTCACTTGCTTTGAGGTAATGTAGGAAGTAGCACATATTTCAAAACAAAATAGCACAGAGAAAGATTTTCTGTGGCTCAGAAAATTTTGCAACGCTTTCGATGTTAAATAAAATTCTAATACTATGTAAATATTATTGTCCATGAATAATGGAAACTTTAACAGCTGACTTGTGTTGAGCAGCAAAGAGACAAGCATAGCACTCAGAAGACAGGCTTGGGAAGCTTTCAGTAGGCAGAAATTTGATTTTCAGTTGGTCAAGCTGATTGCATGACTCTCTAGTTAGGTGACATTAATGTATCTGTTTTAAAAGTAGCTTCCCCACCAATTTACGCTTCAATGAATTCCCTCAAAACTTAACTTGTTTGAGACACTGTGAGGGCAAGGTCAGAACTTGTGTCACTATCTGATACCTAGTGTTTTTCTATAATGATGAAGAGAAAAGATAGATGGGGGCCTAATGCCTTCAATAGTCAAAAATATTTTTTAAAGCCTACGTGACATGTGGGACACCATAAAATAACCAAATATTCAAATTTTCCATGTCCCAGAAAATGAAAACCAAAAGGGATGGAAAACATATTTAACAAAGTAATAGCTGAAAAGTTTACAAGTCTAGCAAGAGATTTAGATATTCAGATACAGAAAACTCAGAAATAGCCAAACGGGTACAATTCAAAAGCATTTGTTGAGTACCTATACAGAAAAAGCAAGATACTAATTAATTTATTTCTTACTAGGTTTTTCCATTTTAGATTTTTCTTTTATCCAGGACTTTTTGCTTCTTAAAGATTGTGACTTCCAGTAAGTGACTGCTGAGCCCTTTACTAGGTTGTGGCAAATGATTCTATCAACAACAATATTTCATAAATACAGATTACGTCTGTATTTGCTGTGATATTAGAAAACAGTGAAAGGAAGAAAAGTAAGTAGCCTGAAAATGAACTAGAGAGAAGCAATTGGAAGGATCACACTAATTCACGATTATTAAGGATGCCAAATAACATTGCTGACAAATTCCCTGCAAGTAAACTCCTTAGAAGAATTTAGTTTTTCGGGAAAAAGAGATGCTGCAGGTGTTTTGGGACCAAAGGGTTTGGGCATTTATCGTGAGAGACATCGGAAAACTTCCACATGAAGGCATAGAGGTTGTCCAAAAGTCTCTTATTGTCCTTAAGATTTACTCAATATTCATATTTTGATTTGTTTCAAAAAAAAAGAAGCACACTTCTATGCTATAGCAAATATTGAAGAACTCATGTCTGTTTCTGTTTTTCCATGTTAGTGTAGTAAGTCGATAGCATTTTTAACTTTTGTGCCTATAATTTCAATGTTTGCACAGTTTTTGTATCCTAGGATTTTTTGAATGATGATTAGATAGTATTCTTATAATAATGTTTTCCAGAGATTTTTGACTGCTTCCTCAGTTAGCAATCAAATGTCTATTTTTGTTTGCATTGATGAATACTACAGTATGATTTGGTCTGAAATAATGGGTAGGATTTTTCTATATGTTATAGCTTCTATACTTTTCTTATTATTGTAAAGCTTAGAAAATGATTCCTTACTTTCATTTTTCTCTATTCACACATAAATATATATATATATGGTTTTATGTATATATATATATATATATATGGTTTTATGTATATATATATATATACACACACACACACCCACACACACATATTGCGTGCCAAAGTCAAAGTGTCAGTTTCCAGGATGACATGATAATCCCTATTTCTAAATATTTGCATTCATTTCAAGGCTCAGGAAAATTGCCATGAATAATGGCTGTAATTATTACAGTACATTTGTTCCCTAAATCGACTTTAGGGAGAAAATGTTATACTGTTATTTTTAGCAATGATATAAACTAGGCTGTTGAATTGAGGGATTGCTTCCAAACTGACCTGAAAAGGAGACACAGCTATTGTTGCTTCAATTACATTAATTTGGAATACCTGGCTATTTTAAGACCTATGTAGTCTTCAATTTTTTTGGCTAGGAATCACAATGTTGCTACCTCCTCTACAATTTAAATCCCCAAATTGAGAAGGAACTATGATTTATCTGTCTTATATTTTATTATTATTAATATTAGTTTAGCATAAATAGCATTTAGTTTTTGGTTGTATATTTTTGTTGAAATTTTGTTTGGATTTCTGCAGATGTAAAGCTAAGTGAATTCAGAATTAAAGTCATGGAATTAAGGCATGGTTCTTATATAGACTATTTTAAATTGACAAAATTATAACTCCTCTAAATCAACTAAAATTGAATAAATCTTTCAGTAAAGTTCCAAACTGATAGGTTTGTTTTCTGTATCAAACCTGGAAGAGTCAGCCCAACAGAAACAGTGAAAATAATTGGAGTTTTAAATTGAATTTGAGTATTTTTCTTGATTACAATTTTTTAAAGTTTATGGTTATTTATTTATTATAATTTCAACTTTTATTTTAGAGTCAAGCGTACATGTGCAGGTTTGTTACATGGGTATGTTGTGTGATGCTGAGGTTTGGAATACAAATGGTCATGTCACCCAGTCCGTGAGCATAGTACCCAACAGGTAGTTTTTACAGCCCTTGTCCTTCTCCCACTCTCCCCCCAGTAGTCACTACTGTCTATTATTTCCAGCTTCTTGTTCATGTGTACCCAGTGTTTAGCTCCCACTTATAAATGAGAACATGTGGCATTTGGTTTTCTGTCCCTCCATTCATTCACTTAGGATGATGG
Source organism: Callithrix jacchus (assembly GCF_049354715.1). NCBI lineage: Eukaryota > Metazoa > Chordata > Mammalia > Primates > Cebidae > Callithrix > Callithrix jacchus. The sequence continues at coordinate 29,070,333 of NC_133524.1, forward strand.
CCTCCAGCTTCATCCATGTTGTTACAGAGGATATGATTTCATTTTTTATGGCTGTATTGTATTCCATCATGTATATGTACCACATGGTATATATATGCCACATTTTCTTTATCCAATTCACTGTTGATGGGCAACCTGTCTTTGCTATTATTTTGGTAGAATGATTTATTTTCCTATGGGTATATATCCAGTAATAGGATTGCTGTCTTGAATGATAGTTGTTTTAATTTCTTTGAGAAATCTACAAACTGCTTTTCATAGTGGCTGCACTAATTTACGTTTCCATCAACAGTGCATAAGCATTCCCTTTTCTCTGCAGCCTTGCCAGCATTTGTTATTTTTGACTTTTTAATAACAGCCATTCTGACTGGTGTGTGATGGTATCTCATTGTGGTTTTGATTTGAATTTCTCTAATAATTAATGATGTTGAGCATTTTTTCATGTGTTTTTTGGTCACTGGCATGTCTTCATTTAAGAAGTGTCTGTTCTGTTCATGTCCTTTGCCTACTTTTTAATGGGCTTATTTGGTTTTTGCTTATGTTCCTTATAAATTCTGAATGTTGGACTTTCATTGGATGCACACTTTGGAAATACTTTCTTCCTCTCTATGGGTTGTCTGTTTACTCTGTTGATACTTTATTTTGCTGTGCAGAAGATCTTTAGTTTAATTAGGGCTCACTTGTCAATTTTTGTTTTAGTTGCAAATGCTTTTGAGGACTTAGTCATAATTCTTTCCCAACGCTCATGTCCAGAGTGGCATTTCCTAGGTTTTCTTCTGTGATTTTTAAAGTTTTAGGTCTTTCTTTCATTTATGTCATCAATTCATCTTGATTTAATTTTTATATTTGATATAAGGTAGGGGTCAAGTTTTACTTTTCTGCATATGGTTAGCCAGTTATCCCAGAACTATTTACTGAATAAGGAGTCCTTTGCCTATTGCTTTTTTCCCCAATTTGGATGCCTTTTGTTTATTTCTGTTGACTTTGTTGAAGATTAGATGGTTGTCGTTCCCATTTCCTGATACATTAGTGTTTCTGAGTTGAAAAAAAACCATAATATGAATGGTGATTGCATATAAACCACCCTTAAAGATTTCCTTCAATTTTGTTTTGATATACTTTTATCACACAATATTATTTTTGTTTGTTTTTTTTTGTTTTTGTTTGACTGTTTATTCGTTTTTCTCTCCAAATTATTTGTATTATACTGAATTATGTAGCTTAGTGTCTGCAAATAGTTTATTCAATTTTTGGAAGTAGAGAATATTTTCAAAAACATAATAGTCTAAGTAAAAGAATACATGTCAAGAGGAGAATAACATCAAAAGGGAAAATAAATAGTGTTTTATATGGTTACACTATTGAATTGCAACAACAGTAATAATGATAATAATAGTATTAATAGCTGACAGTATAGCACTATACTGTTCTATGTGCTTCATGTACAATAATTCATGTAATCCTCACAACAGCGGGGAAAATAAAGGCAAAAAGCGGTTGAATAATTTGCTAAAGGTCACAGTGGAAAAGTCACAAAGGAAAAATGAAAAGTCATGATAAAGCCAGAAGAGTTTAAAAATATATTTTCAGAATATTGTTAAGTGCAGCTACTGAGAAATACAAAAATTAAGATTAGAAAAATATTAAGAGATATCAGAAAAAAACTTGCCTAATTTTCAAGGACCTGAATGAAAAAAAAAATGATGATATTATTAATTGCTAAAAGTAAGTCAAATTGGTTTGTAAATAGATCTATTTGAAAAAAACAATTTTGAGGTCTAGTTGTGATTCCAGATAAGCTAGGTTCACTGGGCAAGTCATGTTAAGTCTAGGCACAGATACCTTTCACTGTAACATAAGGGACTTGGTGAATTTCTAAAGCCTCTTTCCCCTAGATCAAATTGATTACATTTACTTAATACTATTTAATGGCCATAGATTTTTTGGCTGAATGCAGTTAAAACCAGTGGGGTTACCTAAGCATAATGTATTGAAAATATTAGAGAATTTATAGTTTTGAAGGGAAAGGCAAGGAACCATGTGTGGTCCAGAGTTGAATCTGGCAGTTTTAGAAGACTTTGGTAATAGCTGTGTGGCCTTCTCACCACCCTTCATCCCTCATCACCAGAGCCAAGAAATCCTAATTATTTCTTAAAACCTTGACGCACACGCACTTGAGATCTCGGAGAGACAGTTCAGTTGGCCAAGGTTTTGTCATGTGTCTAGATAATTGGCAACGTTAAAACAATGAGAGGGAAAACATGGCAGAAGGAGTCTTATACAGAAGGAAAGCAGGTTGAGCCAATGGAAGATAAGCAATTCTCTTTCATCTACTATTGTATTAGTCCATTCTGCATTGCTATAAATCAGTGCCTGAGTCTGGGTAATTTATAAAGAAAAAAGGATTATTCAGCTCATGGCTCTGCAGGCTGTACAAGAAGCATAGTGTCAGTATCTGCTTTTGGTAAGGACCTCAGGAAGCTTCCAGTCATGGCAGAAAGTGAAGGGTAGCCAGTGTGTCACATGACAAGAGTGGAAGCAAGAGAGGAGGAAGCTCCAGGCTGTTTTAAACAACCAGATCTCTTGTGGAGTCATAGAGCAAGAATTCACTCATTATAGTGAGGATTGTATCAAGCCATTCATGAGGGATCTACCCTTATGACCCAGACACCTTCCATCAAGCCCCACCTCCAGTATTGGGGATTACATTTCAACATGAGATTTGGAAAGAACACCAAAACAATATTAACTATGGCTTAGTAACTATAGGAATTTTGTAATACTTTTTAAAAAATGAGAGTCTTTAATATATGATTCTGTTTTCACTTGAGATAATGTCTCAATGGAGACAAATACATCAAGAATGAAAAAATAAGATGTTAGAAATATTCTACATTACCTACTACTGCTAAAGATTTATATTGAAAGATTGCAAAACAGGTAAGAATTGATTCTTAAAGTACTTCCCCCTTCAATTTTTAAGTCTAAGTATGTAATTATTGTTGCAAATATATAAGAATTTTTTAAATCTTGTAACTGACAAGCTGAACATAATTACTAATTTCTCCTCAGAATTTCCATCTTTGATAGTGTTATGAGTTTTTTCCTCAATAGATGCCCACTTGAAAAATCACAAAAAGAAAATAGTTTTAAAAATACAAAGATAATATCTGCATGAAAAATGTCAAGGCTTAATTGAGAATTTTTATATTATTACAAATTAAGTGAATGATTAAAAATGCCAGGGGAACAGAAGATTGTTTCATATGGTTCTCTGTTCAATGTGGATTGCCAATGTGGGAGAAAATCCTTGTAAATCTTAGCATTGCTCCCACACAGCCACCTACACAGATGATCGCTTGACTTTCACGCTAACAATAGATGTGTTAGTAGAACTCTTACCATCTGCAAAGTAAAGTGCACTTAAAAAGAAGTAACTGCAGCAGACAGTAGTAATTGCTTATATATTGTGATTAACATTTTATATTTACAATTAAAAGGTAAGATTTTTAAGCTGTGATAGCTTCCAGTTTAAATAAGGGCAGTCCCTCTGGTAACTCCCAGATTCAATAAGGTTAGTCCTAGATACCAGATAAACTTATTTTAGAAAACTTGATTTTGAATATCTTTCTACTTAAAATTTATCTGTGTCCAGAAACACAGATATGAATTCTGATATTCTCACTTCTCCTTCTGTAATAACACTCAGAATCATGTGCATTAGGGTAAAGCCTGCTACAGAGTCTAATTGTTACAACTGTCCTAATTTTCTAAATAGAATTATTTCAAAGGCACATTTATGTTGGTTCTTCTGCTCTTAAATCTAGTTTTATCATCATTGAAGAATGAGTATTATAGAAAATAAACTTTATATCATTGGAAAATATGGTCTTTGGTCTCCTTTCACGTATTCATTATTTGTCAAGAATGGAAAGGCCTGTGATTCCATTACTTGGATTTAGTGGAAAATTCTAAGGCAAAGTGTTAGAAAATGAATTATCTGGATTATTCATAGGGAATAGAGCAGCTTAAGGGCTCCTGGGTAGAACCTGCTCGTACTTGGAATACTGTGTGTAACAGAGAGGAAAGCAGACATGTGGCTGATGGAAGGCAGGGGAAGACCCATTTTTCTCAACCCTATACAAACAGGTGCATTACCACTCTGTACTGGCAAAGATCCCATGTGTTTCCAACCCACATGTTTCTAACATTTGGCCTGAATAATCTTGTTCTTTCACATAGATGAGTGAGGCTGTCTGTATGAGCTATGAGAGCTACTGTAACCTTAAAATATTATCTAAAATAAGACTGCCTAAAATGCTATGATGAATTGTTCATTTTTGTATTAGGAACATGTCCTTTTCTCACCTATTTTACTGCAGAACATTATAGAAAAGGTAGTACATAAAGACAGTAATAACTTGGTAAGATTTAGCTTTATTTTCTCTCAAATTATAATTCTAGAAATGTTATATTAGATAGAAATTTAGGATTAGAAGGAAAATAAAGTATCATCTAGTCCAACCAATGCATTTTGCAGATGATAAAATTGAGACTTAATAAAGGCTCACACACCTAGTTAAGCACAAATCCAGAATGAATCCTGAAGACTCCTGACTTCTGTCTAGTGCTTTCTCCATTATACTATAATAAAACATTAAGACAACAGTTGTCCGTTGGGATGAGGGTGCGGGGGTGCTGGAAAGGAATCGAAAGCATAAAGAAAATAGAGGAAAGAGGGTAGGCTGACCTCCAGTTATTTTTCAAAATTTGATCCACATAATAGAATTATTAGCAGGATTGAATTTAATTAAACCGGCAAGTTTTCATGTATAGGCAGTTAGCACCACAATTTAGCCATGCCTCTTTGCTAAGGCTTCGGAATAGGTAAAAATCTTGGGGAAGTCAGGGCTATGGGAAGTCTGCACTTAATCATCGCCATCCTAAAAGCTATGAACTTAGGATAAGATGCAAAGAGCTGTTCATATATCTTCTGTACTAGCTAGTTCTGTTGCAAAAGCAAATTGCTTAGGATTGGGAGGTATATTAAAAAAAAGGAAGATAATAGCTTTTAAAGTTGGACAGCTAATATTTTCACTCTAAGTGAGACAATAGATAAAGGAATTAACCTGAAAGATATATAACATATACCCCCAAATTTAGTTCCTATAAGTACATATTTCATTCACTTCAAAATAATTTGTATAGTAAGTTTAATAAATAAGAGCAGCCAGAAAACTTGAAATATGCAATGATAACTAATCTGTTTTCATATATTTGGTAAACTTGAATGCATATAAAATGATAAAATATAAATTTTTCCTCATGCTGCATTATTCTGCTGTTAATATGTTTTCAATCTAACAAATGAGGCTGATCCATGGGACCTTAGGAAATTTATTTCACTATCAGTGGTCACCTCCAGTTATATACTGGGATGTTATTCACATAAACTCTTGAATTGAGTAAAATATATTAATGAAAACTACATTGTCTATAGGAGGTAATTATTAAAAATGTTTTAGGTAAAATGTTTTTTGAAAATTAAAGCAAATTTTATTATTTTTATTTATTTCTTAATTGGCAATCATATCCATCGTTTCCTTAGGAAACAGACTTTTAACAAGATAATGCAATTAGAATCACAATAATCTAGAATAATGATAAGATAACAGCTTCAAAATCTCAGTAGCCTGACGTTACCCGAGAAGGTGTCATTAGAGCTCAGGGTGAAGCAAAACTTACACTACAAGCGTCTGCAATGGGGTAGTGTGAGTCAGTGCTCCATTTTGTTAGGATGCTATCAGTGGGGACCATTGAGAAACGTCAGGAACACCCACCTGGCCCTCATGCTGTGCCTCAACCAGAGACTGCCTTCTTGAAAAAGAAAATGAAATATGATACAGAGTCTTGTAATATCCAGGGTGCCATTTAAAAAAAAGCACTTGTTATACCAAGAACCATAAATGGGAAAAGATAATCAACAAATACCAACACTAGGATGAACCAGATGTTGTAATTGTTTAACAAGGACTTTAAAATGGCCATCATTAAACTGCTTTGACAATTAATTAAAAATTATCTTTAAACAAAAAATATAAAATCTCAGCAACGACATAAAAGTTATTTAAAAAGACAAATAGAAATTATAGAAATGAAAAATATAATGACTAAAATAAAAGCCATGTCGATAAAGCTTACCCAATCTGAAAAAAGGGGAAAATAGACTAAAAGATAAAATGAAGAGAGTCACAGTGACCTGTGGCACAATAACAAAAGAGGTAAGAAGGCAGTCTCCGGTTGGAAGGTTACCATTTTACCAGAGAATTTAACCTTAAAAAGTAGTAGATTATCATTGTGAAAATTGTTTAGACATATAGACAAATATTAGCTTAGGTTTTCAAGGCAGTGTGGCTTATTGAAAATTACCAAGTTATGTTTTAACAGCCCTGTACTTGAACCAAGAAGATTACATTCAAACTTCTCACTAACTATATAACCTTATTGGAGACAAATAAACCATTGAATCTTCATTTTCTTCTCCAATAAAATGGGAGTACTGAAATTTCAATGGGATAATTTATGTGAGGGTGCCAGATGAAGAGACTGAATTAAAACTCTTAATTCTTACTCTAAAATCTCTGCTCTTAACTGCTATAATATAATAATTGAGAAAATGTTTGTCAATAACTATTTTATGTTACATAGATAACACTTTACATAGATAATAAGTTTGTAATTTTAAAAGCACTCAAACAACTTCCTAGTAATCTCTACCACCATAGAATCTTTTAGCCTCTTGATCACTCCCAGTTCTACAAGATTGCCACCACACTATTGGTTTTATGTGATTTGCTATTCAACCTGCATCTTGTATCTAGCCCCTTGAAACCAGATTATCCAACATTCTCAATTGTACTTCTTTATTTCTTCTTTGCATGTATCTCTCAAAACCTCACTGTTATAGCTATCATAACTAAATATTTACTTTCTTTGCTCTTTCTCTAAAGCTGCCAAGAATTGCTAAGAAAAACAAACAAATAAGCAGCCAGTGCGGTAGCTCACGCCTATAATCCCAGCACTTTGAGAGGCTGACGCAGGTGGATCATGAGGTCAGGAGATCCAGACCATTCTGGCTAACACAGTGAAACCCTTTCTCTACTACACATACAAAAAATTAGCTGGATGTGGTGGCACGCACCTGTAGTCCCAGCTACTGGGGAGGCTGAGGCAGGAGAATTGCTTGAACCTGGGAGACAGAGGTTGCAGTGAGCTTTGATTGCACCACTGCACTCCAGCCTTGGTGAACAGAGTGAGACTCTGTCTCAAAAAAAAGAAAAACAAAAACAAGAAAACTTAAGTGTATTGATTTTATAATCTGGCTTGCCCATTTTGCCACTTTATTAGCTTCATTGTAGTTGTGAAGATTAATTTTCTTTTAATGATTTAAAGAGTTTACTTGAGGCAAAGTGAGGATAGTTGCCCAGAAGACTCAGACCCAAGGCTCAAAGGGAGGAAGAAGGACATGAATTGAGCCGTTTCAAATTATCAGACTCAGAGAGGCATTAAAATGAGACAGCAATCATGTCGTTCTTCCTACCTTTGAATATTAATTTAAAAAATAAATAAGCTTGTATACATCATTTATTGCTGTCTGATATTTTAGGCACTAAAAAATTATTATTGTTTTTATTCTTTAGTCATAGAATAGCTCATTGAAATAAGGGATGAAGTAACAGTTTTGCTCAAAAAATTTTTTCTGGCAATTATTCTGGACCCTATGAGGGACTTTGTACTGGATGGTGTATGAAACTCATACAGGAATCAATGTTGGTGAGTCACGAACAATTAAATTCAGAATCATGGTGGGAAAGGAAGTCCAAGGAATACATAATACAATTAATTAGCTTTACAAATGAAACTCTGATTGACAAAACACAGTAGTTAGACAAAACTTGGAATATAAAATGTAAAAATCAATAGGCCACAGGAAACCAGTGTGCTGTTTAAAACCATCTTATTGAAAAGTTGAGATAAATATGTTTTAAAAAGCAAAACAACCAGCCATTCAATATAACTTCCTGTATCTTTCACCTCCTCCCATTCCTATGTTTGATACCCTAGTTCAGGCTCTTATTACTCTTCTCACATGAACTGTGGAAATAACAAATCAGTTCTCATTGTAATCAGATATTTGCTTCTGCAATCTAGCTGCCACACTGCTACATCCATCTTTCTGCCCATCCATTCAAATATTTATCCATCTGCTAGGCACTGTGTTCAATATTGGGAATCTATTATAAAATAGATCTATTAAAAGTAAACAATCAAAAGCCTCTAGAATTCTCTATTCTCAAGAAATACTCAGTCCTGTGCAAGGGGTATATAATCATAATATTATAATATAATATGATAAAATAATCACTTCTAGGTGTTGATGAAATAAATTATGGTACATCTGTATATTGAATGTTTTTGTAAGTGCAATGGGCAATAACAAAACAATATATAATGCTCATGCTATACTCTACTGATATTAATACACCTAATATATATTTACATGCATATGAATTTTACAAATATACTTTAGATAACTTTTCATATATATAAATGAACATGAAACATCAAGAATGATATTCATCCTAGTGCTAACAGAATTCTACAGAACTGTTGAAATTGAGAGAATTTTCATCTACTTCCTCTCTCTTTTGCACATAGATTTTTTTTACAATAAGCATGTATTTTATGAGTAATCATATTTGTATTTTAATAGCTGTTCAGGCAGACAGTATCAAGTTGTGCTTGAGAAGGGGTATAAGTGAATCCCAGATCTACCGCTTCCTAGATATGTTACTTTGACCTATCTTTGCCTCACTTCCTCATCTGAGTAATAGAGGAAGTTTTGGTACCTTCTTCATAGAGTTGTCAGTATGAGATAAGGTAATCCAGCTAACGTTATGTTCCAAGGTACCTGGCAAAGAGTAAATGTTAAAAAAAGTTTGGTGATAAAGATGAAGAGGATGATGATGAGTTAATCCATTTAAAGTCCCATCTACCGTAGACCTATCTCACTAAAATGTCTCGTAGTCAAAGGGGCATACAGTTCAACATTTACTATAGTCTCTTGTGATAGTCTCAACATTTATACTGCCCCAAATTTTGTCTGATTTTATTTATCCTCTCTTTATGGCTATAATTTGCATAATATTGTCCTCAGAAGGCAGCTACCTGATGCTGAATTAAAATTATCTTTCTTGGCCAGATGCAGTGGCTCAAGCCTGTAATCCCAGTACTTTGGGAGGTCAAGGCGGGTGGATCACTTGAGGTCAGGAGTTCGAGACTAGCCTGGCCAAAATTGTGAAACCCTGTCTCTACTAAAAATGCAAAAATTAGCTGGGCATGGTGACATGTGCCTGCAATCCCAGCTACTCAGGAGATTGAGGCAGGAGAGTTGCTTGAACCTGAGAGGCAGAGGTTGCAGTGAGCTGAGAACACACCATTTCCCTTCAGCCTGAGCGGCTGAGTGAGACTCCGTCTCAAAAAACTATATATATATCTTTCTCACTTCCTTCTCCTCTTTTCTTCTACCCTCCCCAGTAAATTCGCCTCTTCATATTTCTGCCCCTGCTCTCTTGCTCATCTTTGTTTTAACTTTGTATTTTATCTATTTCATCGGCCATTTGGGCCCTTTTTCCTTTTAAATCTTACAACCCTTTCCATTTCTCTAGGGCCAACACTGCAACTGCCTTATTAGCACAGTTCTGTTAAATCCAAAGACATGAAAATAGTAAACGGATATGTCAAACAGGAAATGCCAAAGGACAGTGTCCTTGGAAGAACACTTATTTAAAGAAGGTTGCATATGAATGGGATTTTGGTGATGAATCCAAGCAAATGAAAGGGATCAGATTGAAAGAATTGATATGGCATGTTGTAGGAGCTACAAGTAGGTCAGTATACCTGGAGAGTAGGCTGGAATATATATCAGAAGGTAATATGAGAATAGGCTAAGACAAGAAATAAATGGCCTTGCTAAGAAGTTTGGGTTTTTATGTGAAATTAATAGAGAATTATTTAAAAGTTTAGACAGAGAGTAGTGTGATCAGACTTGCATTCTGTAAAGATCACTTTTGTAGCAGTATGAAAAAAAACACATTTAAAAAGGGAAAGCTGGGAAGTCAAAAACACCTGTTACTAGCTATAATAAAAGGTGGAGTCAGAGTGTGGTTCCTTGTGTCACAGCTATGTTTTAAACAACTAGGGGAGCAATAATGGCTAATACAATATATAATTATTATTTATGAGATATGTTCTATATGCCTTGCATTGTACTAAGAGCTTTATATTCAATATCTCAGGTACCCCAGCTAATCTGACTTCTGAGCCTGTACTTTCAACAACTGAGTTACAAGACAATCATCAGAGAGACAGCATCCGATTAGCAATGGTGTGGTGGTAAAAATGTTTAACAGCTACCTCTCTGGGGAAATAAAGCTCTGTTTTGGAGTGTTTGCTATTTTCATACTGTAAATATTTCAATCATGGTTGATTTCAAGCCAACATGATGTCATTAAAAGTTTAGTTGAAAAGAGTTGTACATGGTGGCTTCTAATGGGCTGGTGAGGTCTATCTTCAGTAGAACACTGGTGTCAGATTTCAAAGCTGCTGTGAAGTCAGTAGTTCAATAGTCTGGAGCTGGGATATCAATTTAGGTAGGAAAAGAAAGTCAGTCCTAATGGCTTTGGGTTTTCTATTCTCACAGCAAATTTCCTGCTGAAATTCCAGATGTCATATCCTCTCAACTCTTCCCCTTCCCTTAGCCACTGTCCCCACCACCTTGCCATACATATTTCTTCTTCAGAAGAAAAATGATTACTTTTTCTTCTTGCATTTTATTGGCTCTGAATGGGATATGTGTCCTTCCCTAAGCCAGTCTCAGAGGTCAGCATGCTGATTGGCCTAAACTAATCAGGGCTCATAACTGGTACAAGTTCCAAAACTCAGGACGTGGTTCAGAGAACGAGAAGGAATAGACACTAGGCCACAAGCAACTCTCCACTACAAACTTCCTAAGTTAGGTCTTAGGTGTTGACTTTAATCTCTGGAGTTGACAATCCTGTAGCAATTTTAAAAGTCTGCTACTAGTTGATATTCCTTGTGTATGCCCTTAGTGCTCCTGAGGGTGTCCAAGTGTTTCCTTTCAGCAGATAATAGCAGATGCCTGTATACCTGAGGTATCAGGACAGTGGAAAAATAGCAAGAATGGGAGTAAAGTTGTGGCAAAAGCATGCTATGAAATTGAGTGTAAAGCAACACATTGTAGATAGTTTCTAATATGAAGCATCAGGGGAAACAGTAATGCTACTGAAGGCAAAATAACACTACTATGTATACTACTATGTGTACTTCCTAATCAAATTGATATAGTTTTCTCATCTTTGTTGATGACGTTGAACCATCATCTTTAAATTCTAAATACAATCTTGCCGAACATGGCAAGAAGGCAGCAGAGCTGTTGGATCCGAGGCAGCAGATGGCATCAGGATATGAGCATCTCCAAGGTAAGCTATATAAAGATAAAAAGTTGATTACCTATGCCTGTTGCTGTCTAAGAACTCAAGGATATAAAATATCATTTTTGGAGGGAGGAGAATGATAATGACGAGTATTGAATATCCCTCTCAACAGTGATAAGATGAAGACTTAACTAGGAGTTACATTTCTTTATGCATTAGATATTAAAGAATTTGCTATCTTTTATGCTCCTGAGTTTGTGGGTTGAGATGATTGCATATTACATATGGAGTTCTCATTAAGGCTTACTAAGAATTCTTATACTGCACTTATATGCACCGTGGACCAATTTCAATTTCTAGAATTGGAGCTAATTCACTTCAAGATAAGAATCATGATCATTTTCTAAAAAGGTGCATAGATATAACTGTGAACTTTCAGAAATTCTTTAAAATGTATAGAAAAAAGTTAACTCTTGTCGGGGGAGGGAGGGGAGGGTGGGGAGGGATAACATGGGGAGAAATGCCAGATATAGTAAGCACCTAAAGTAAAATAAATAAATTTTAAAAAAACTAAAAGGAAGCTATCTGGGAAAAAAATAGGCTTTAAAGAGTACTAAAGATTTACTTAGGATCTCTGATAATAAATAATGTAGTCTTCAGAAGGAATAGACAGAAGGGAAATGAAACTTTGTTTGAATTTTTTGAAGAGGTTCATTTCTACATGATGCTCAGAGGATACCTAGAAATGGAGACACATGGATGGTCAAACTTAAGATGCCTAGTTTAAACAAATTAAAAAAAGAACCAAAGGAAAAACACAGGACCTCTTTCTGGAGCTGCCAAGACATGGGCTAAATGATAAAACAGAATATAGATAAATCTATTTTGGCAGTGATGGAAATGACAATCCATCAAAATGTAAAGGTATTTTCTACTGATGATAAACCCCTTTTTCCAGAAAAACACATTTAAATTTTGTTTAAAACACAATATAATTGATGCCAAGTGACAGGTACCTGTGGCCTCCAAATATTTGTAGATAATAGACGTTGGTCATTTCAAAATAATGTTGTAAGAACTACAAATTGTAATACAACAGGCTAGCAGACATTCAAATCAGAGAGCATACTTAGTAAATTTGGTTAAAGACATTCCAGAAAGTAAGTGAATACAAGAGTGCAAGCATCCAAAGTTTGAAGACTTTGGCTCAGAAGACACTGGCTTTTGGAAGTGTCTCTGGCTTTTCAGAAATCCTAGATCTGTCCCTTTTAGAACATGTCTCAGCAAGCATAGAAACCTGAAAACTTTTCCTAAATGATGATGCTATGCTAGAACAGGAGAAGGCTAAGGTAGTTGCACTCTCTTGGATCCAGGAAAGCTAAGCATGAAGGAAAGGTAGACCTCAATGATACCAGCGGAGGCCCTGACAGCTGGGGTGAGTCAACAACTAAAAAAGTAGATAAAAGCCCAGACTAGCAGTATTTTAGAAAGCCAAATATTATCACCCTTTCATAGGTTGCCAGTAACTAGCTCGTATTTAGGCACATCAATGTGGTAATCTAGATCCCTGCAAATCAGTGATTTGAAGGATGAACCAAACCTTATAAAGATGAAGGAAAGTACTATCCAACTTCAGAATACATGTTTCTAATTCTGCTTCTTGGCATTAAGATAATTACAAGCACTCCTTTTTTGATCCATTTATTTAAAAATTTGTACATTCCATGGCAAACTGAGCCATAAAGAAAGTACAGCTTGTAATATAGAATGTAAGGTCCACTTAAGTGTGCTTAGGAAGATGGGAGAAAAGAATTTCTGATTGTATTCAAGTCTGCATTCAACTAGTACTCATTGCCGAGAAGGGAGTTGAGAAGGAGGAAAGAATGTTTATCTGGGTCATCGGCCTCTGGCGAAGGGAAGGCTTTGCATACTCACAGCGTTCCTTGGCACTCTAAAATGGGAGACTGAATCAATAGTTCTCAGTCCATGAGACTCAGGTATGGTGGAGGGTGATGGATTTGATGACAATGAATACACAATTAGGATTTCAGAAAGAAAGGGCTTGCCCACATTATCTATTTTAGGCACTGTTCTATCTGAAGCCAAAATATCCTCTGTGTAGGAACCTGTAGGGGTTGGAAAAGGTAGACACTTCAGCAACAATCACGCAGTTTTAGAGAAAAGAGATTCTCCAGTACACTGGCTCACCTATTCAGCCATTTAGAAAATATCAGCGTTACCAATCTGTAGCAAACAGAATAATTACCCTCTGTTCAAGATGTGGATGCCCTAAACCCCAAACATATGAATGTGTTATTTTACATGGTAAAAGATACTTTGCAGATATGATTAAATTAAGAAGTTTGAGATGGGGAGATTATCCTGGATTATTCCAGTAGGCCTAATCTGATTACAAGAGGAGACAGGGAAGCAGAAAGTCAGACTCAGAGAACAAAACCTGAAAATAGAAGCAGAGATTGGAATGTTGTGGCCACCAGTCAAGGACTGCAGGTGGCCTCTAAAGCTGGAAAAGGTTCTTCCCTCCAGTCTCCAGAAGGAATACAGCATTGCCATCATCTTTACATTAGCTTAGTAAGACCCATTTTGGACGTGTGACCTCTGGAGCTATAAGATAATAAATATGTGTTGTTTTAAGCCACTAAGTTTGTGGTAATTTGTTATAGCAGAAACAGAGAACTAACATGATGTCCAAGAGAGATCAAGGGCTCACTTTTCCAATGGGGACAGCAGAAGTAGGACATTTCCCCTGCAAAACATAAAGATTTAAAAGGAGGAATTGGGACAGAGTAATTTGTTGAGAAAGAAATGTATTTCCTGTTTGCATTTTCCATTCTCCTTTCCAAGCAAGTAAGCAGCCACTTTTGAGCACACTTGCCTCAAGGAGAAGCAGTAAACTCCACACTTTGTTTAATGCTCTGCTGTTACTGTCTTGAAATTCTTAATAATTTTCTAACAAGGGGCCCTGCATTTTTTTTTAGCACTGGGCCCTGCAAATTATGTAACCTGTGTTGAAGAGAGGTTTATATTTCAGGGCATAAAGAAAAGGTTTTCTACAAGCTATTTCTCTTCCTAGAACATAGCATAGAAACTGCACAGCTTTAAGACTAAAGGGACCATTTTGGCTGGAACAACAGACAACTCATTGGTAGTGTGGCCAGGCTTTTTTGCCCTACTCACTTTGTGAACTGAGATCCAAATGCATTATACAACAATGAAGAGACTTGTAATAGGAGTCCTAGATTTAACACTATATATGAACTGTACGAATTTGAACTAGCCAATTAAACATTTCACGAATTGGTTTAAAAGCACTATTTGATCTGCATATTAGTAATTTGCTTGCTTTCAGAGTCAAATGAAATGTTGTAAATATGTTTTACAAAGTATAATGATATAAATATCAGATAATGATATTTGTTATTTATTACTTGATTCTTGTTTTCTCACCTGAAGGATAAAATTAAACTCATGAATTTTAGTGATAGAAGGGTAATGCTATAAGAAGTTAAAACTGTTTTAAACTAAACACTTTGTTCCAGAAGTACACAGACTAAAAGGAGATGTGTTGAAATCTATAACATCATAAAAATAATGGCATAAAATGACATGGCATTGTTCATCACATTCTTGAGTGACAGAGCAAGGAAGCATTGTTTGAAGCATGTATTTTTTGTACAATGGAAAGAAAACCTAATTCAAGGAGTAGATGATAATTTATGCAGTTCACCAATCCTAGAATATGTGAAAACTTAAAAGTAAAAAATATTTTATCTCATTTGAGGTGAATTAGTGGTGATAAACTTCCTTATTCCTTAGCTACAACCTGTGAGGATGTGGAGCTCAAACTAATGGATGTTATGTCCACTGCAGTGTAGTCTGAAAGAAGAAAAGAAGCAGAAAGCGGGGACAGAAAGAATTGTGTACCCTCACCTTTTTATCATAGTGGATAATTGAGCCCTACCTTTGCCTTTTTGCTTAATTCAAGTTGAATTTCTGCACATAAAACCAAAGAACTCTAATCAATAAATACTGTATGTCCAAATTTATAAAAATAAAATGATTTAAAAGACCATTCATTTATTAACCTGATAGTGAAACTTTAGGTTTCTTCATATATTCACCATTAAGGGGAAAGGAAATTAGCTATTGCTCTCTAGAAACCATTGTAAAAAGAGTCAGAATTATCTTAATTGATTTCAGACCTTAGAAAGCTGAAAACATACTGTTTTAATACAAAGGACTGAATATAAGCTGAAGACAGATGACATAATTAGGCACTTACTCTTCTGCTTGGGGATTTATCTTTGTACTCATTTGAGTAGTAGCTGTTGCGTAAATGACTGTTTCTTTGAAAATCTGTGTAGAACTTTATCAGTCCCTTTTGAAATACAAATTTCCTTTCCATGAATGGTTTTCCACCTATGAACTAATAATAGAAACGTATGCCCTTAATACATTAATGATTTTCGTGTGTTTGATACAAAAGAGATTTGGGTGTCTTGGGCATTTGATAACATTTAATTCCTCTCTATAAACTCACAGACATTTTCCCTGGCTGAAATCTAAATCATTGACATAGCAAAAAGTGTGTATCAAAAAGGAAAGCTATAATGGATTAGGGGACAAAGGGACACCAGGGAACCTGTAAATATATCTTGTTAGTATTTTACTTTTTATTTTGTCCCTATGTTTCAACTTCATAGCTTTCCAGTTCCCAGGCATTCTTTTCTATCAACAAATATTACCTCAGTTTACAGTAGTTCAGCAAATACAGAGAACCTATTACACGTTAAAGACTGCGATGTCTTTTATTTCTTTTTAGCATCTCCCAGGTGCTAAGTGCTTTAATGCATTTTTTGTGGAATACCATCTATTCTTTTTTTTAATGTCTGACAATATATTTCTTACACTCTCACATATAAATGTCCATTTGACTGGATATAAATATCTAGATGAAAACATCTTTCCTTCACTATTTTTAAAATGCCATTTCCTTGTCTTCTTGCATCCAGAGATGCTATGGTGTCAACCTGATTCTTTATTTGACTAAACCTTACACTCTTGAATTTTAGTGCATTTTCACTATTATGTGTTGATGCACAGTTTTTTCTCTTTTTTCTCATTTTATGTGCCTTTTCAATCTAAAGTATTTATTTCACCTTTATTTTGGCAATTTTATATTTAATATTTCTTCAAATCTCTCTACCTCCCTTGGTCCCCCTTCTTTTTCTCCTTCTTCCCCTCCCACCTTAATCCTTTCCTACTTCTAGGTCTCAGTATGTGTTGCTATTATTCTACATCCTGTATTTTTTAAATTTCCATTTACATATGCTTGCTCTCTATTCTTTCTTGATGCTTTCAGGAAAGATAATTTCATTTGTTGTTCTACCTCACAAAAACACTTACGTTCTTTATTTCAATGATCATAGATTTCATGCCCTAATAATTCTACTATTGTCATGATTGTTGTTCTTGTTTCATCTTGTTGATATATTTACTGATTTACAATTTAATTTATATGTGACCTCTCTTTGCAAGCTTTTAAGGTTTTCTCTTTTTGCTGGAATTTTGAATGTTTCCAATGATTTGACATGGTATGGGGTCCCTTTTATTCATGTGCTAGTCTCTTGATGAGCTGTTTTCATCTGGAGATTTATCATTCTGTTGGGGATCTTTTGTTCTTTGATAATGTGTTTCCTCTGTTCTCTCTATTCTCTCTTTCCAGTGCTTCAATCCGGCGTGGGACCTAATCAATTGCTTACCTATTTTCATGTTTTCCATCTCTGTCTCTTACTTTCTCTTTGTCTCATTGTTATACTTTTGTGACATTTCCCTCAACTTTATATTTCAGCCCTTCTGTTAAATTTTCATTGAAGAGTATCTTATTATTATCAAAAACTCTCTTATGTTCTTCACCTATTTTTCTGTATTAATACAATTCTGTTTCAATGCCTTGGATGAAATATCTTCTCTTGTTTCCCTGTGGATATTAATATTTTCATTTTCTTTTATTGCATACATTGTATATGTTTCCTCCTATTTCTTTGTATTTTTTTCAAGTTTGAGGCTTATCAAATGCCTGTTAATTTGGGTCTATCCATTTAATTTAAGAGTGAGACACTACAAAAGTCTTTATTTTCATTGCCCTAACTCTAGGGTTATTGGATGCCAAATCCAGCTTTTATTAAGGGATCTACCAGATGTCCGTATTAGGACATTTTTTTCTCTGAGGAAATCAAGAAAATAATCCTCTACTCTCATGTATGGCAAATATATGCTTAGCTGCTCATGTTCTGGGATCATGAAGGAGGAAGGGGACTGAGAGTTTTGCAGTTCAGTGTTCAGACTTATACTTAATTCTCCCATTTTCAGCCTTGCTTCTCAACCATGAACCATGTTCTTCACTGAGATTATTTTCCCCAACCCAAAGCTTCTGTGGTTTGCTTTCTTCAGAAACTAATTTTCCATCTTCCCCCGCAGGTTGGCAAAAGGGAGTAGTAATAGTCAACTGCCCTTGCAATATGGGGAAGGGATAGAGGGAGTCAAACATGTCTGGATAAAGGATTTCAGAATATACTCATAAAGTCAGCCTTGTCCCTTAGCCCTACCTGCAAGGTATGTAGTATTTCCAATTGCTGACTTACTCTTAAGATTCCGCAGAAAAATGTGGTGTCCTTTTCCCCATGTTGTCATTTCTTTGCCCTGTCTAAGTCATGCATCTCTCCCTCATTTGCCTTTTACCTTCTAACATTTTTTAAATGACTGCTGTGCACTATGGTCATGTTATCATTGATCTTTTAGGTTAATAATGCCTTTTTAAAAAAAAAAACTAATTCATTGTCAATTTAGTACCACTTCTGGAGGAAGAGGGCATATGTACATGCAGCGAGACCAGCAAGATTAATTAAAATTTTATATTTGTCAGCTTATTTTGTGCTTCGTGATTGCAAACTTCTTTGATATTTATTGCTTGCTTTATTTTTCTGATTTTTGAAATATATATTGACCAAATGTTCCTTGCTATGAAGTTCTGGAAATCATTTTTATGCTACTATTACAGTCATGGATCACTTAACAACAGGGATATGTGCTGAGTAATGTATCCTTAGTCAATTTTGTTATTGTGCAAACATCATCTAATGGAGCTAGAGAAACTTAGATGGCATAGCCTACTACATATCTAAGCCATATGGTATAGCCTATTGCTCCTAGGCTACAAACGTAGACGGCATGTTGCTGTAGTAAATACTATAGGCAACTGTAACACAATAGTAAGTATTAATGTGTCTAAATATATCTAAACATGGAAAGGGCTTAGTAGAAATATGGCATAAAAGATTAAATATGATACATCTCTATTGGGCATTTACCATAAATGCGTTGCTCTGGGTGAGTCAGTGAATGAATGGTGAGTGAAAGTGAAAGCCAAGGACTTCACTGTATACTACTGTCTACTTTATAAACACTGTACACTTAAACTACACTAATATTTTCTTTCTTTAAAAGTGAATTAATTTTAGATTACTGTAACTTTTTAACTTCATTTTTTTCTCTCTAGAGACAGGGTGTTGCTCTGTCACCCAGGTTGGAGTGCAGTTGCATGATCACAGCTCACTGTAACCTCAAACTCTTGGGCTCAAGTTATCTTCCTGCTTCAACCTCCTAAGTAGCAAGGACTACAGGTGTATGCCACCACAACTAGCTGAATTTTGTTATTTTTTTGTAAATATAGGGCTCTTGCTATATTGCCTAGGCTGGCCAGGCCTCAAGCAATCCTCCCTCAGCCTCCCAAAGTGCTGGTATTACAGGCACAAGCCACCATGCCCAATTTCATTTTTTTTTTTACTTTTTGACTCTTGAAATAATATTTCACTTAAAATACACATTGTACAGCTGTACAAAGATATTTTATTTCTTTGAATCCTCATTCTACAACCTTTTTTCTTTTTAAACTTTTTGGTTCAAAATGAAAACACAAACACACATATTAGCCTAGGGCCTATACAGAGTCAGGATCATCAACATCACTGTCTTCCATCTCCACATCTGGTCCCACTGGAAGGTCTTCAGGGGCAATAATATGCATGGAACTGTTATCTCCTAGGATAACAATGCCTTCTTCTGTAATCCCTCCTGAAGAACCTGCCCAAGGTTGTTTTATAGTTAACTATTTCTTTAATACATAGAAGGGGTACACACTAAAATAACAATTAAAAAAGCACATTATAATAATTACATAAGCCAGTAACATAGTCATTTATTAACATTATCAAATACTATGTACCTTACATAGTGGTATGTGCTATACTTTTAAACGACTGGCAGCACAGTAGGTTTGTTTAGACCAGCATCACCACAAAAATGGGAGTAATGTGTTGTGCTACAACACTTTAATGGCTCTGCCATCACTAGGGATAGGAATTTTTCAGCTCCATTATAATCTTATGGAACCAATATCATATATGTAATCCATTGTCGACCAAAATATTACTATACAGTGTATGACTGCATTTGAATTTTTCTGTGTTTTCTACCACTATCTGTAATGCATCACTATTCGACCTCTCGGCAGGACAAAGTAAAATATTTCACTACCTGCAACCCCTTTCTTAAATTAATCTTATTTTTGAAAAGAAGACTTTTATCTTTTTATTTTTTAAAATTTGTTCCTTTTAAAAGGTGTTTTAATTACCTTTCTGATTCCTGTTAGTATCGTGCTTTAGGTATTCTTTTTTAAAAATTAGTTTTAACAGGTGAATGATTACTGCTGTTTGATCTGTTTTTCTCATACCTGAGATATTTAGCTATAGCCATTCCTCATTTGGCTGGAGTGCTGCTGTATTTTTTTTTTTCAGGCAATGTACATAGATGGGTTAATTCTTAATTCCTGAAACTGCTTCTCTGTTACCCTCACATAAGAATATAGCATAAATTTCTTGCAAAGTAGATTCATAGATGATAACCTCTTCCTCAAAACTCTATGTGTTCTGAGTTCCACTGGGTCATCTAGAATATGTGAATGGGTTTCCCAGACTTCATGAACCATGTAAAACTACCAGCTCTTTATATGAATGAGCACATGTGCATTTTTCTGGAGAAAGGATCCGTAATCAATAGTAAAAGATACTCATTTCTCCCAAATATTATTTATAGACTTTGTACTACAGTATTCTGGTATTTAGTATGGTCAATCTCCTTTAATGCCCCATTTGCTAATAACTTGCCTAGAAGCTTTTAGGAATTTTGCTTAGTGTTTTACATTCTGAAATTTCACTGCGGTATGTCTACTTATTTTTCTTTTTCCATTAATTTTGCCAAGTATTGAGTTATTTTTGTCTAAAGACAAAATGTAAACTGTGTAAACTGTGGGAAAATTTTGTTCTGTTATTTCTGTATTTAACGCATTTTCTCCACCATTTTCTTCCGAGAATGTTGCAATATATATAAGAGGTTCTTCCCTTACCTTTCTGCCTCTAATGTCTTTTCTTTTGGCATCACATATAACCTCTTTACCTTTGACCTCAAGCATTTCAAAACAGTGGCTCTAAGGAAATTCCCTGCTAAAGCCAGGTGGGTTTTTTCCCTAAAAAAACATAAACAAAACAAAACAACAACAACAACAAAAAGCACAAAACAAACAAACAAAAACCCTCTGTTCTTCTAGCAGTCTGAATTTAACTAGAATAACGCATACTCTATCTGACACAACTACACACCTAGAAATTGTGCTGTTATCATAAGAGTCCCCATTTTCAAAAAAGGTCAAATATTCTAAGGGAAGCATAATAGCCAGTTTTAGAGTCAGCTCATTGTGGTAAATGTACACTAGTTTGAAGGATTGTGAAGCTTGTTCTTTCCCTTTCTCTATTTAGCCCATCCTTTGAGAGTCCACTGTTTTGTAATGGGGTAATACCCTCTGGTTTATTTACTCTATGCTTAGCTGGAATCCAGGGCCACAATGGAGCTCCTGAAATCTTGTTTTTGCCCAGCTGGGACCGTAGACTGGCGTGTCCCTAGTTCCCTGCACCCAGGAATCAGGGATTTTCTGAGAACAATCTTGGCACAAACTAACAGGTTACCAGTGCTGTTCCATTATTGAATTGGAGACTGATTCATATAGATTATTATTCACACAGTCAGATCATATCTGATTCATTTGAAAAAAATTTGTGAAGACTTTCTGTTTTATTTTGGGGGTTACTATGCATTTTCCATATTTGTTGCAGTTTTTTTTTCATTTAATAGGCTTTGGGAAGGATTGAAAGGTAAAAGTTTGCACTCAAATCACCATCTAAAAATGTAAACCTAAAGCCATCTTCTAAAATGCTGTTATTTAGAATAATAATTTACTCTTATCCATACCCTCTGCCATTCCCTAATCTTTTCTGTGCTGAAAAACCTTTAATGGCTCAACATCCTCTCACCATAATGCAACTCAAAAAACCCTGCATTTATTAGATCCCTAAATGTATCCTCTACCAACTTTTCCAACTTATATCCCTGTCTCTCCACGTAAGACACTTCTCCGTTTCAACGAAACAAGTCTGTTTATTGTTTCCCAGACAGCCCTGCCTCTGACGCTTTAGTTGGGCTGTCCTTATATACAGTATGTTCTCTTCCATCCATGTCATATATAAACATTTAAGAACTGACTAGACATCCATGATGCTACTTTAAAATCTGACTCGGTGAAGATGGAATTGATGGGGGGAAAAAAGTCTCTTTTATTTGATTGGCAGGCCAAACCTTGATGGAATTAGGAGGCTCAGACAGCAATTGAAAGAAGTTATCTTCCACTTCAAAGTTGTCAATAAGTTCCAAGAATACAAAAGACTATATCAATACTAGGAGTTATTGACATAGATACAAGGCCTGGAGTGGTGTGATTTAGTAGTACAAACTGATACAAATATTAACATTAGCCTGGTCAAGAGGATAGCCTAAGAAGCACAAAAGGAAACAAAACAAAAAACCCTAGAGTTCATATAGGCAGATTCTCATGATTTTAGACAAAATTCCACTAGATATAGTTTATTCTATGTATAAAAACTTCTAACACTTTAGTTTTTATCTAATTCACCTAAAAGCAAGCAAATAAAAATAACAAAATAAAATATAATTTCTTTAGATGCCATAAGTGAATTGCTAATAGAGCATTTCAAAATTATCATTTTCCTATTTATCAAAATTGTGAATTAATCTTATGCAAGTTCCCCGGGGCTCATTTTTCTTTTCTTTCTTTTTTTGTTTTTACATGGGCAGGCTGCGGGACGCGCACCGCCTCCGGCCCGCGTGGACTGGACGGAAGGGACTCGCTGAGCCTGCCCGCCGGCCTGCCCACCCCCGGGCTCATTTTTGATAAAATGTTGAAAGATTATGGTGAGAAAGAAGCAAATGAAAAACTCCATATATACCATAGTTTATTGACTTCATCTATAGCATTGCCAATGTCAAAGATATTTATATTCTTAAATAAATATGGCAATGGTAAGATGGTATTTATTGTAAGATAATTATCTAGTTCTGAGATATTTCACTATTAGAAAAAATGAACATTTTATAGAATTAGTGAAATACAGGTGTCCCAGTTGTCATCAAAAAGCACTGCCATGGTAGGAGCCTTCACAATAAATAGCACCTCAGTTCCTTGTTGAGTGCCCTTTAACTTTCCAATCAAATACATGAAGTTAAATTTAGTTGCTATCCCTGTATGGACCCATTTTTTAAAAAACTACCTGAGCTACTTCTAATCACTTTGATGTGAACTGAAATAAAAGTGTAAGTTTTATGTAAGATAATATCAAACATCAGCTAAACCCTTTGGGATTTCTTTCCAAACAGGATGTGGATATGGTTACAGTTACTATTTAAGAAATAGAGAGAATAAAAATAAGATTAGTGTTTTTGTACATTTTGACAACTCCCATTAAGAGAAAAGCATCTGCAATCATATTTGAAGTGTACCTCATGTTAGATAGGAACTATATATGACTATTGTGCTTAGTGCATTCAGGCAATTCAGAATTTAAAGAAAACCCAAGACACCGAATTTAGAAAAACAATGCATGGTAAGATACAATGTTTGCTATGCTGTAGTATCAGAGGTACTTTTTAAATTCTTGTTTTAATTAGCTTCTTTGTCGTTTTTTCTTAGGTAAGGGAGGGAGTGGTATACTAGCTTTTGATCTACAAAATAAATACATGACATTGGTAAATTTTATTATAAGCTAAAATGAATGAATTCCTGAGATATAAAGATAAAATTCTTTGTAAAACAGTAAAATAAATTTTTAAAAGAATAAATTGCAACAAATGTTATTCACATTTTTAATGACAAAATAAATTTGCTATGCTGTAATTATTTCAAATCAATGGCATAGAAAATAATTGATAGACACAGGAATCAGAAAATTTATAGAGAAATCAAATCAAACCTAATGGGCTCATGATTTTAATGTGAGTGACTTCAAATATATTTAAGTTAGGAAGTTGAGATGTCACGTAGAAAAGGTTTGTGCCATTTTAAGTAGGTTATTCTTCAAAAGATTAAGAGAAACTGGAACTTATTATTTTCCCCAAATGCTAATAAACTCAACTCTAATTGTATTTCATTGCTTCTGAGGTAAATTTATCTCTCTTTATTCTTCATATCATCCTTGGGTCTTAACCTTCTGGCCCCTCATTCATCTTCACTCTTCTCTGAGCATTTTGTTATTATAACTTTGTACTGTGATCTTTATTTAACTTGCAATATGTGTCCCGGAGCCTTTCTTCTCTTTCATTTTATTTTCTTCTTTTTAAATTTCATTGTCTTCTCATGAGGAATGTATGTTAAAAGAAAGTTAAGTCTCTAAATATTATCATATTTACAAATAACATAGTGCCTCCATCACACCTAGGAAAAAAAAATCTTTGCACAGCAGAAATCACCAAGTTCACCTTAAAGTTCCCTTTAGTTTGACCAACATTAGACAGGCTTCTTCTTGACTCCAGGCTAGACCTCATTTTTCTTAGAGGACTTACTTCAGAAAGCTTGTGACTGTAAATTCCTTCTCTTCCCCCTTTGAGATGCAAATATATTAAAAGCCTCTAGCTACTTTCCTACCCCAGGATATCTTTTCCAAGGACCTGGGAGCCATCCTTTGAAATATAATTATTAAGGAAGATAGTGCCCCTATCTGCCAGTCTCTGGATGGATAGGAGCCTAATTCAATGGTGACCAATTAGGGAACACAGATGGCCTAATCACAAAGACAATAATTTGCAAATTCAGGAAACTAACTCGATGTGCTCATATTACATTGATTAACCTCCCCACAATGTCCTCCAGTACTGTTCCACTAGTTCATCCCTGTCCCTTTAAAACCTTCCAGCCCTTTGTTCTCATGGAACAGAGTCCAGACTGAGTTCTGGCTTACCTCCCCTACTGCAATAGCCTTGCCTGTTTAACTTTGTCCAGTGAAATTCGGCTTTGACAATTTTAATTTATTATGCTAGTCCCCCACAGAAACAAATATATTATTATAGATAGCAATTTTCAGTACGTAGTTAACTTTCCATGTGAAATTTTCCAATTTTCTGCTTCAAAGTTAACTTTTCTAAAAACAGTAGGTTGCCTATATAAAATGAGTTTAAAATGCCACTGTATTAGTTTCCTATTGATGTTACAACAAATTACCACAAATTTTGTGGCCTAAAACAATGTAAATTTATTATCTTACAGTTCTGGGGGTCAGAATTTAAAAATGGGTCTCATTGGACTAAAGTCAAGGTGTTGGCAGGGCTGGTTCCTGCCAAAAGCTTTAAAGGAAAATCCTTTTCCTTATGTTTTCTAGCTTCTAGAAACTATTCACATTCCTTGGCTCCTGGCTTCACACCACTCCAACCTCTGATTCATCATCATATATCCTTTCCTGACTCTAATTCCCTTACTTTCCTTTTCCCTTACAACGACCTTTATACATTGGGCCAACCCAGATAATCCAAGATGACCTTCCCTCCCAAGATTCTTAATCACAACAGTAAAGTCCTTTTTTTTCCCCCATCATGTAAAATGGCTTTCACTGATTCTGAGGATTAGGAAGTAAACAGCTCTGGGTTCCATTATTCCGCCTACTTACAATGGTCGGATGCAGAATGTGTAGACTGTATTTCTGGAAGATCAGAAAATATCAGTTATGTGTGGAAAGTTAGAAGTAAAACCACCTAGGTAAAATAAATGTGTCAGGATGAATAAAGGTGGGAAAGAACAAAGTAATCATAATCTGGTTTGGCATATGAATATTCCAAATCTAGATGAAGGGATGAAAATTGAGAAATATCAAGACAACCAAGAAATGAGTAGCTATAGGGCTCAATGTAAGTCTCTGATAATGTTGACTTCTTCCTAAATTGGAATATCTGCTGCAAGTTACCTTCCTTTTTCTCAGGCCTTGTGAACTAATTTTTTTCTTTTTCCTTCAACTTTTATTTTCAGTTCAGGGGTACATGTGCAGGATGTGCAGGTTTGTTACATAGGTAAACATGTGCCATGGTGGTTCACAGCACAGATCATCCTATCACCTAGGTATTAAGCCAAGCATGTATTAGCTATTCTTCCTGATGCTCTCCTTCCCTACACCATCCCCCTCTGACAGTCCTCAGTGTGTGTTGTTCCCTGCCACGTATCTATGTGTTCTCGTGATTCAGCTCACACTTATAAATAAGAATATGTGGTGTTTGGTTTTCTGTTCCTGCATTAGTTTGCTGAGGATAAAGGCTTCTAACTCCATGTCCCTGCAAAGGACATGATCTTATTCCTTTTAATGGCTGCACAGTGTTCCATAGTATATATATATATACACCATATTTTCTTTATCCAGTCTGTCATTGATAGGCATTTAGGTTGATTCCATATCTTTGCTATTGTGAATAGTTCTACAATGGACATAGCATGTATGTATCTTTATAACAGAATGATTTCTATTCCTTTGGGTATATACCCAGTAATGGGATTGCTGGGTTAAATGTATTTCTGCCTCTAGGTCTTTGTGGAATTGCACATTGTCTTCCACAATGGTTGAATTAATTTACACTCCCACCAACAATGTAAAAGCATCCCTTTTTCTCTGCAGCCTTGCCAGCATCTGTTGTTTTTTGACTTTTTAATAGTAACCATTCCGACTGGCATGAGATGGTATCTCATTTTGGTTTTGATTTGCATTTTTCTAATGATCACTGATGTTGAGCCTTTTTTTATATGTTTGTTTGCCACGTGTATGTCTTCTTTAGAGGAGTATCTGTTCATGTCAATTGTTTTTTCTTGCAAATTTGTTTAAGTTCCTTGTAGACTCTGGATATTAGACCTTCATCAGATAGATAGATTGCAAAAAAATTCTCCCATTCTGTAGGTTGTTTGTCTTTTTCTTGTAAAATTGTTTGAGTTCCTGGTAGAGTCTGGATATTAGACCTTGGTGGGATGGAAAGATTGCAAAGCTTCTCTCCTACTCTGTAGGTTGCCTGTTCACTCTGATGATAGTTTCTTTTACTGTGCAGAAGCTCTTTAGTTTAATTAGATCTCATTTCCCAAATTTTGCTTGTGTTGTGATTGCTTTTGGCGTTTTCCTCATGAAATCTTTGCCCATGCCTATTCAGGAATGATATAGAGAACTCAGAAATAAGACTGCACACATACAACTATGTGATATTCCACAAACCTGACAAAAGCAATGGGGAAAGGATTCATAAATGGTGCTGGAAGAGTTGGCTAGCCACATGCAGAATATTGAAACTGGATTCCTTCCCTATGCCATATACAAAAATTAACTCAAGATGGATTAAAAACGTAAATGTAAATCCCACAACTATGAAAACAGTAGAAGAAAATCTGGGCAATACCTGTTTTTTCACATGATTATATTTTCTTGCTTCATCTTTATACTTATGAAAATACTGAGAAACCTAAAAATTATTATATCCATTATTTTTCTGAGAAATATCCAAATTTAAAAAATAATGGACACATTAGTAATTAAGAATGTATTTTTTGAACTGAATTGATAAATGCATGCTGCAATTAAATTTCATAGCCAGACATGGTGGCACATGCCTTTACTGAGGCTAAAGGCTGAGGCAGGAGAATCGCTTGAATCCAGGAAGCAGAGGTTGCAGTGAACTGAGATGACGCCACTGCACTCCAGCCTGGACATCAGAGTGAGACTCTGTCTCAATAAATAAATAAATAAATAAACAAACAAGCAAATAATTCAGCCTCTCTCCACACTTCTTTCTCATCTGTAATAAAAATAAAGTGAATACGGATAATTTAAGGCACTTACTCTATGTTATTGATAACATTTTAATATTAATAACTGAACAAGAGAACACTATCGTGAATATTTTGGAAGTCTTAAAGTAAAATACAAATTATGTAAATTTAGTATTTATTTGAAAAATACACAAACATGTTAAAAAATTTTAAATATATAAGAATATATCTCAAATGAAGGTAACACAAAATTTCTTCTGTATTCTTCAGGATCAAACTATTCTGTATGTGGCCACCTAAAGATATAACTTGGTGACGTTTTTTTCTTTAGAGATAGCATCATTTTATTTATAGATAACGTATTTTAAATATCTGTATGTAATTTATTTACTTGAATGGTCTGCTGGTAACAGAGACTTAGATTATTCCCAATATTCTATTTACTATTTATTCTATTTCCCAATAGTATTTACTATTGTAAATAGTAACTTAATGGCCTTCCATGTAATTGCATCTTGAGTAATTTTTTCAGTTTATCTATAGGGTAATCTGTTAATATTGCAGTTTCTAAAAAGGGAATACAGTATGTATGTTTCAGTTTAAGAGATTTTACACAGTTACCCTTCAAAATGGGAGCACTAATATATCTTCCTACCCATAGTGTATCAGATTAACAGTTCAACATCCTTACAAATACTGAATGTTATATTTGTGTCCATAATGAATTACTTTCCTTACAGATTTCTGGTCTTCTGACTAACTTATGTATACATTCCTTCCTTATGTAGATACCTTGTTTTTTTTTTTTTTTGAGATGAAGTCTCACTCTGTCACCCAGGCTGGAGTAGTGCAATGTTGGTTCACTGCAATCTCTGCCTCCCAGGTTCAAGCGATTCTCGTGCCTCAGCCTCCTGAGTAGCTGGGAATACAGGCATAAGCCACCATGTCCGGCTAATATTTTTTTGTATTTTTAGTAGAGATAGAGTTTTGCCATATTGACCAAGGTGGTCTGGAACTCCTGACCTCAGATGATCCTCCTGCCTCAGCCTCCCAAAGTGCTAGGATTATAGGTGTGAGCCATTGTGCCCAGCCTTTATGCAGATACTGTATATAAAATTTACTCATGCTTTATTTAACTGCATTAGTGTTTTATTTATTTATATTTAAGTATTTTAATTTAAATATAAATGTGATGTTTGTATTTACATAGAGATAATTTTACAAATGAATAGCCAGTTGGTCTAATACCATCCTTTCTGCTGTGAATTGATAACACCACTTTTATTATATGCCAAATACCTACAGTTACTTGAATAAGTTTATAAATTACATATTCTATTTGATCTGTCCTTCCTTGTCTTTTTTTATGTAAATATTTCTCATTTTTTTCCAACTTTATTGTTATTTGCTTTACATATACAAATAAACTTTACTATTATTTTTGACAACCTAGTAAAAATACCATTGATAGTTTCATTTTGATATAATTGATTTCATAGATTTCTTTTGAGAGAGTTGATTTCATTTTCAGAAAAAAATTTCAGGTAATAATATATGACATTGTATTTATTGTGTAATTATATGTTAATAGGATTTTATTTCTTTGTTATATATATCTTCAGCATATTTCCTGTTAGAATTTTTCTAGTTATTTTATCATCTTATTTGCTAAAGTAAACTGAATATTGTCATTTTACTATATTTTAATTGCTTATTATTTATATACAAGAAAGCTACTAATATGTTTTCATATTGATTTTGCAACCAGCCATGTTACTGAAATCATATGTTGTTGCTAACTACACTTGACTCTATCCTATACCTTTTGCTACTTTTTAAAAAAGAAATGGTGTAAATTAACACCTCAATAGTAATGTTAAGTGATATTGTGGATAGAAAGCATATTACTGACTGTAAGAATAATGCTGCTAGAAATAAGCATTACACTGGATTTGGGTCTGAAATATATACTGTTTTTTATATCAAGGAGATAATCATCCACTCCCTTTTCAGTAAACTTAAAAATTAGAAATGAGTGATAGCTTTAAGTAAACACTTTTTGGTTTTTGTTTCTGAAATGAATTATGAGATTTATATATACTCTCCATGTTGAATTCCATATAGTTATGATGTTATATACTTTTCCTTTTAATTTATTTTTAATTTACAAATAAAAATTATGTATATTTATGGAGTACAATATGATCGTTTTGATCTATGTGTACGTTAAAAAAAGAGTAAAACTATTTAATATCATTAAGTTTTTATAATATTTAACTAATATTTGTTCAGAGTTACAAGGGACAATTGTTTACAATTACAATTGTTTCTTTTTTCTTATTTTTGGACTATATCAGACTTTTTGTTCTATATGTCTGTATGTTGACTTTGAAAAATATTTTGAGTGCTTTCCTTCTTCCTATTTGCTCTGGAAACTTTTAAATAGGTTAGAATGATACTTTAGGTTAGAATTATACTATCATGTTCTTGAAAATGTGAAATAATAATTCAAATGTGAAGCTGACACTTCACATTTGGCAATAGTCACATTTTTATTCTTATTAGTTTCTTCTTATATGAACTGTGAAAGTTTATGTTTGATTTAATTATTCATTTTTAAATTTTACTTATTTATTTATTTTGGAGACAGTCTCATTCTGTCACCCAGGCTGGATGGCACCACTGGTGCTCTCTCAGCTCACTGCAACCTCTGCCTCCTGGATTCAAGCGATTCTCCTGCCACAGCCTGGGCAGGAGTACCCAGGATTGCAGGTGCCTGCCACCACGCCTGGCTAATTTTTGTATTTTTAGTAGAGACGGGGTTTCACCATGTTGATCAAGCTGATCTTAAACTCCTGACCTCGTGATATGCCTGCCTTGGCCTCCTTGTAATTCAAAGTGCTTGAATTACAGGCATGAGCCACCACACCCAGCCATCATTCATTTTTATCTGGATATCAATATTGATTTGTCATTGTCTTAAGAGAAGTGATTCAAAAAATCTTCTGGCATTGTATTTCTTACAGTATATATTTCTCTCTCTTTTCAGTCCTATCTTTGCTTTTTATTGGTTGCTCTATAACTAAGTTGATCATAAAATTTATCACTCAAATCAAAATTTTATTAAAAATAAATTGAGGCACCATTAATAATTATGTGAGGAAAACAGGCATAAACTGGGGCATATAAACATACTCTCTATAAGTCCTATTTTGTTTCTTGTGTTTGTATGCATATGTTACACACATGATTCTACTCCAATATGAAATGTTTAAAGTCTATTCTAGTTTTTAATAAAGATGTCCTTTTGAAATTTATATAATATACTTAGAGTTCTAGTTGTTAATATAGAAACTTAGTTATTACCCTTCCCCGAAAGACCAGGAAATCTGTGTACTTTTACATCCTCCCACCATCCCTTCTTTGATTCCCCACCAACACCTATTTATTCACGTTTTGTCTTTCTTTTATTTTGTCAAACTTTCTAATTTATGTCTTATGTAACTATATTCCTCAAGATTGTTTATTCTTATCTCTTTTTTTTGAGACTTAAACAATTTTAGACTTATCTTTAACTGTTTTTTATGATGAGTTGGAATGTTTCCACACTAAGTACAATAGCATAGATTATTGAGGCTAGGAGTTTGAAACCAGCCAGAGCAACACAGTGAGACCCCATCTCCACAAAATTTTTCTTTTAAATAGGTGGCATGCACCTGTAGTCCCATCTACTTACAAGGCTGAGATCTGAGGATTGCTTGAGCCCAGGAGTTTAAGACTGCTGTGAGCCAAGATTGTGCCATTGCACTCCAGGCTGGGCAAGAGTGAGATACTGTCAAAAAAATGTTTTCTTTTGATATAATCATGAAGTCACAGAAAGTTGTAAAGAAAATATATCCTTCACCCAGTTCTCCACAATCATAGCACCTAACATAATTATAGTACAATATCAAAACTAGAAAACTGGCATTAGTATAATGTGTGTATAGAATTCTAAGCCATTCTTCACTTGTATAGATTCGTGTAATCACTACTGCAATAAAGGCTCAGAAATATTTCATCACCACAAAATTCTTCTTTGTGCTACTTCTTTATACTAACACCAACACTGTTCCTCCCACCATCCTAAACCCTGGCAAGCACTAATCTGTTTTTCATTTCTATACTTTTGTCACTCTGAGAATGTTATATAAATGGAATAAAACAGTAGGTGACCTTTTGAGGTTGGCATTTTTTACGCAGCATAATGCCCTTGAAATCCATCCAATTTGTTGTGTACATAAATCATTGGTCCCTTTCTTACTGTGCAATGCTGTGGATTACCACAGTTTGTATAATTATTTATCTTTTGAGGGACATTTTGGTTGTTTTAGTTTTCAGCTATTACGAATAAAATTGCTATGAACAAATATGTGAAGGTCTTTTGTGTGGACATAAAATTTCATTCCTCTGAGATAAACGCCCAGGAGTGAAATTGCTGGGTTATACTGATAGGTGTGTAAGTATATCTCATTGTGATTTCAATTTGCATTTTCCTAGTGGCTAGTGAGGTCAAACATCTTTTCAAGGGTTTATTTGCCATCCATGTATACTCTTTGGTGAAATACCTCTTCATATCTTCTTCCTATTTGCAAATTGAATGTTTTAATTTTTACTGTTGAGTTCTGGGCATTCTTTGTATATTCTAGA
Source organism: Callithrix jacchus (assembly GCF_049354715.1). Lineage (NCBI taxonomy): Eukaryota > Metazoa > Chordata > Mammalia > Primates > Cebidae > Callithrix > Callithrix jacchus. The sequence continues at coordinate 29,102,805 of NC_133524.1, forward strand.
TATGAATCCTTCCTCAGACATGTGATTTCCAAGTGTTTTCTTCTGGTCCTTTCATCTTCTTTACGTGATTTTTTTATAGAGAATAAAAATTTTGATAAAATCAAATTTAATTATTCTTTTTTTTAATGATCATGCTTTTAATGTCAAGTCTAAGAACCCTTTATCAAGGTCCCAAAGATATTCACCTATGTTATTTTCTATAGCTTTATAGGTTCATGTTTTACATTTATTTATTATTTATATATATTTGTAGAGACATGGTCTCACTCTGTCACCCAGGCTGGAGTGAAGCGGTGTGATCATAGTTCACTATAGCCTCAAACTCTTGGGCACAAGCAATCCTCTCACCTACTTCAGCCTCCCAAGTAGCTGGGAGGGATCCAGGCAAACACCACCATGCCCAGCTAATTTTCTTACTATTTATAGAAACAGGTTCTCGCTGTTTCCCAGGCTGGTCTTAAATTCCTAGCCTCTAGCAATACTCCCACCTAAGCCTCCCAAAGTGCTGAGATTACATGTATGAGCAAGTACAACTGGCCTACATTTAGTTTTGAATTAAATTTTATATAAGGCATGAAACTATGGTTAAGATTCATTTCTATTTTTCTATTTTTCTTTTTTTTTTTTTTTTGCTTAGATATCTGATTGTTCCAACACTATTTAATGAAAAACTATCTTTCCTCCATTGAATTGTTTCTGTACTTTTTCAAAAGTCAGGTGAGTATATTCATGTATGGCTGTTTGGGGTTCTGTAGCCAGTAGTTCCATTAACTTAAGTGTCTGTCCTTCCACCAACAAGGTTTCATTACTGTGGCTATATATTAAGTCTTTAAAGTAGGTAGACTGATTCCTATTTTTATCTTTATAAAAAAAATGTTTTACTTATTCTGGTCCCCTTGCCCTTTAAAATACATTTTAGAATGCATTTATCTGTATCTACAAAAAATCTTGCTGGGATTGTGATAGGAATTACATTAATCATGTATATCAGTTTGGGGATAATTGACATCTTTATTATGTTGATTATTTCAATTTGTGAACATATTTCTCTACAGTCATTTAGATCTTTCTTCAGTTTCTTCAACATTTTCATTTTCAGGACACAAATCTTGTACATGTTTTGTTAAATTTACATCTTAAGATGTTACTTTTTAAGCAATTGTCAATCGGATTATATTCTTGGACAATACCAATAGTTTGGTCTCTGTGTGCTCATTGCTAGTATATACAAATATGATTGGTTTTTATTGTTGACCTTGTATCCTGTGACGTTTCTGGACTCACTTATTCGTTCTAGAAACTATTGCTTTTTCTTTCTTTTTTTTTTTTTTGAGACAGAATCTCACTCTGTCAGCCAGGCTGGAGTGCAGTGGTGCAATTTCAGCTCACTGCAACCTCCGCCTCCCAGGTTCAAGCGATTCTCCTGCAGCAGCCTCCTTGGTAGCTGGGATTACAGGTGTACACCCCCACACCCAGCTAATTTTTGTACTTTAGTGTAGACGGGCTTTCACTATGTTGGCCAGGCTGGTCTCAAAGTCCTAGCCTCAAGTGATTCTCCTGCCTCAGCTTCCCAAAGTGCTGGGATTACAGGTGTGGGTCACCCATGTGCCTGGCAGAACTATTGTTTTTAAACTTTAAAACATTTTATCTGTGATGTTCTCTTTGTCTTTGTTTTTGTCTTTGTTTACATATAAATTCTCAAGAATTATTTCTTGGGAATATATTTCTTGGGAATTTAAATCTAAATCATATTATCTGACAATAGCAACTGTTAACTATTTTTTTTTCTGTTCTTTGGCTAAGGCTTACAACACTATGTTGAGTAGCATGCCTGAAAGGAGACATCCTTGCCTTGTTTCTGTTCCTAGTGGGGAAGCATTCAGTAACTATAATAGTAGCTGTGGGTTTTAGTAAATGTTCTTTAACAAATTAAGGAAGCTCCCCTCTATTTCTAGTTTGCTGATAGCTTTTATCCTGAATGGTGTTGGGTTTTGTCAAATGCTTTCTCTGCATCAATTGATATGGTCATATGATTTTTCTTATTTAGCTTGTGATATGGTATATTACATTGATTAATTTTCGAATGTTGAACCAGACTTGAATACTAACAGCTACTTAGTCATGGTGTACAGTCCTTTTTATACATTGCTGGACTGTATTTGCTAATATGTAGTTGAAGATATTTGTGTTTAAATTTATGATAGAAATTGGTCTATAGTCATCTTTTCCGTACTCTTTGCTCTTAGTATCAAGGTAATATTAGCCTCATAAAATGAGTTGGGAAAGTGTCTTCCCCTCTTCTATTTTATGAAAGGCTGTGTAAAATTGGTATTAATTCTTTAAATATTATACTTCTCCAGCAAAACAATCTGGTCCTTGATATTTCCTTTTTAAGAGTTTTATAATTACAAATTCAGTTTCATTAATGTGTATAGGGACTATTCAGTTTGTTTAATTCTCCTCGATTGAGTTTTGGTAGTTTATGGTTTTTGAGGAATTGATCTGTGTTTTCTAAGTTGCCAAATTTATGAACATAAAATGTGTTTGTAATTTTTTCTTATTACCTGTTTAAAATGGCTTTAGAATATGTAGTGATGTTTCCTTATTCATTTCTGATATTGATATCTGTGTCTTTTCACTTTTTATCTTTGTCAGAATTACTAGAAGTTTTTAAATTTCGTTGACTTTTTCCAAAGAACCAGCTTTTTGTTTCATTTATTTTCCCCATTTTCCTGTTTTCAATTTCATTGATTTGTGACTTTTTTCCCCCTTTCCTTCTTTGGGCTTGCTTTGCTGTGGTGTTTTGCTCTTCTCCATATTTTTGTGGTTAGGTCTTAGATTATTAATTTTAGACATTGGTCATTGGCATAAAAAGTAATTTTTTGACAGGCTGGGCATGATGGCTCACACCTATAATCTCAGCACTTTGGGAGGCCGAGGCAGGCAGATCACAAGGTCAGGAGATCGAGACCATCCTGGCTAACATGGTGAAAACCCATCTCTACTAAAAATACAAAAAAAAGTTAGCTGGGCATGATGGCGGTGCACCTAGTCCCAGCTACTCAGGAGGCTGAGGCAGGAGAATCACTTGAACCCAGAAGACGGAGGTTGCAGTGAGCTGAGATTGTGCCACTGCACTCCAGCTTGGGTGACAGAGCAAAACTCCATTTCAAAAAAAAAAAAAAGTAAGTTTTGACTAAAATGTGGACATTTGGATTTTGTTATGAGACTGAATCTTACTTAAATCTTGTGTTTTAGTAGGCCTCTTCCTGCAGAGGAAGAGATGAACCACCTTGTTACTGCCAGGTGAGGAGAGAGAGTCAGGTTCTCCACTTAGCCTGATACATATCACCTCATTATGAAGGGTGTAATCAAACTTTACTTGATATTTTGGAAGTTTCGTAGATGTAATTTCTTTCTTTCTTTAACTTAATGAAGAGTAAGTTAATTTATAAATGATTTATTATTCCTTTAATTTTCTCAGCAGATTGGTAGCTCTAATAATTATTATGTGAAGGGATTCCACACATGCTTTAAATTGTTCTTTAAAATCCACATGAAGCCTTTGAAACTTTGCTTTAGATAGAGGCAGTTACCTCAAGATCTCATGCCCTGTGCTTCATCATCCTCTTACCTGAAATTGTCTTAACTCTGTTCTCAAGCAGTGGAGGAAACATAAGAGAAACTCATCAGGAAAATTCCGTGAAAATTGAAAATAGGAAAAAGAGATTACTGGACTTGAGTTCCTATTGTCTATGCTATTTTACAACTCGCTGGAGCAGAGATAAACTTTTATATTTTTTTATCTGGTAGAGATTAAAGTAATTTCTGTCCATTGAAACAGACCACTACCAAGGATTTATGGGACAGTTAGACATTAACCAGTTTTGTATGAAACCCAACAATCTAACTTAAGAATTTCTCTGTTAAATTGCCTGTATATTTAACTGTTCAAATGCCTTTTGGGCTTTTATTTTTATTGTCTCACAGGTTCTTCACTATTTAATAAATTAAATATCTTTAACATTGTTCATTTTAAATGTTTCTTAGTTTCATGATTTTACCTTTTTGAAAATTACATTTTAACCACATTTGAGGTTTCTCTGAGTTTCCACAGTGGTCTTACCTTTTGGAGCCAAGTAAATGAAACCTCTAGACTGGTTAAACCTAGGACTGTCTTTCCTTGGCTCCTGGAGTGGATCCCAAGGGGCAAGGAAACTTTCATTTTACTGACTCTTTATTTTTCTTTTTTTTTTTTTTTTTTTTTATACAGTGGGGTAAAAAGACTTTGCCTATTTGCCTATTCGAGGTAAGTGACCCAAGACTTTCATTTCCCTGAAGCTCTGCCAAACTGCCCCAAGTGACTGAGTATTAACATTTCCACACCCATAAAGCACTCACACATCAGGGCAGGTTGGGAAGCCCTGGCCCCAACCACTGAGAACATTAACCCTAATCCAGCTTGTAATTAAATCATTAATTATAGAATTCTTTTCAGATATCTCTCTATGCTGGAAGAAACTATAAACTTTATCACTATGCCTATAAATGTTGGGGTTTATGTCCCACTAAAGTAGTGCTTTGTACGTAGGAAGTTCTTAGTGTTTGTTGGTTGAATCAATGTCTGATAGTTTTCTTTTTTTTTTTTTTTTTGAGTGTTTAAAGTGGTTAATGCATATTTTATGTGTTTAAAATGGAGACCTCTATTGTGTTTATTTGTTCTGGCTCTGAGTTCAAGTCCTGGATATCGTTATCAATTTGTTGTCTCGTTGAATCTAAATCTCATTATGTGTCTTATGTATCTGGGTGTTAAAATCTCTTATTGTTACATTAATCCTTTTACCCTTGCATCCTTGTAGCTTTGAAATCTATTTTATTAAGTGTGAGAATTGCAACTCCTGCTTTTTATTTATTTATTTTTGCTCTCCATTTGGTTGGTGCGTTTTTTTTTCCAACCCTTTATTTTGAGTCTATGTATATCTTTGGATATACCATTAGATTTTTGTCTGTCTCTTTTGATTGGGAGATTTGGTTGATTTAAATTTAGGGTTGCTGCCGTTTGATATTAACTGGCTATTTTGTCCTTTCATTGATAAAAATTCTTCTTTATGTTAATGCTCTTTACTTTTTGGTGTATTTTTAGAAAGGGTCATACTGGTTGTTCCTTTCTGTGTATAGTGCTTCTTTTAGAAGTTCTTGTAAAGCAGGCCTGGTGGTAATAAAATCTCTGAGTACTTGCTTGTTCCTAAAAAATTTTATTTTTCCTTCAAATGTAAAGCTTAAATTGGCAGGATATGAAATTCTGGGCTGAAAGTTCTGTTGATTAAGTATATTGAATATTGCCCCCCACTCTCTTCTAGCTTGTAGGGTTTCTGTTGAGAGATCTGCTGTAAGCCTAGTAGGCTTACCTTTATGGGTCACTTGATCTTTCTCTCTGGCTGCCCTTAATATTTTCTCCTTCGTTTCGATCTTGGTGAATCTAACGATTATGTGCCTTGGGGTTGGTCTTCTTGAGGAATATCTTTGTGGTGTTCTCTGTATTGCCTGGGGTTGAATCGTGTCCTGCTTTGCTAAATTAGGAAAATTTTCCTGGATAATGTCCTGCAGAGTATTTTCCAGCTTGAATTCATTCTCTCCGTCACATTCAGGTACACCAATCAAGCGTATATTAGGTCTTTTCACATAGTCCCATATTGCTTGGAGATTTTGCTCATTCCTTTTTATCCTTTTTTCTCTATTCTTGTCTTGTCGTTTTGTTTCATTAAGTTGATCTTCGACCTCTGATACCCTTTCTTCTGCTTGATCCATTCGGCTGTTTAAGCTTGTACATATTTCACTAAGTTCTCATGTTGTATTTTTCAACTCCATAAGTTCATTTATATTCCTCTCTATATTGTCTATTCTTTTCAACATTTCATCTAATCTTTTTTCCAAGTTCTTAGTTTCTTTACATTGGGTTAGAACAAGTTCCTTTAACTCCCAAAAGTTTCTTATCATCCACCTTTTAAAGCCTACTTCAGATAATGGAACACAGTCCTTTTCCATCAGGGCTTGTTCCGTTACTGATGAGTCCTTTTCCATCAGGGCTTGTTCCGTTGCTGATGGGTTCTGATTTTGAGTATACTCGGCCTTCTTAGGCTGTTTTCTTCCCTTCATTGTAGATGACCCGCCTTTCTAATTAGTTTTCTGATTCAACGTCCGACTTATTTATTCCCAGTGCTAGGATCCGAGCAACCCACTGTGGCAGCCTAAATAGCAGCGGTAAGACTGGTGGTGCTCTTCTGCCCGGGAATCTCTGGTCTGGCTTCCCTCTTGAGTCCGCAACAAGCGGCTCTGACTTCCCGGAGCTCCAAACTCCGGTCAGTAGGGGAAGCAGTCCCGTTGGCTCTGCGTGAAGAGCTGCTGCACCAAGACGCCGGCAAAACCGCTGCGGCAGCCACAAGAGTCGCGCTGGCGACCCGTGGGGCTCCTCCACTGGGAATCGGCTAATCGGTGAGTGACGAAAATTCGTCTAGAAGTGTGGCGTCGTCTCGTTCTCTGGGCTTTCACTGGGAGCTACAATCCTGAGCTGTTAGTGGTCGGCCATCTTGGATCGATCCCTCGACTCTTTATTTTTCTAAGTTGCTTTTTCCCCTTTCTGTTGATTTTATATTTTTATATTTGTTTCTGGTTTCTACTCAGCTAACAAGTTATGTTCCTTGGCTGCCAGCAATGATTAGAAATTGGTCATATAGATCATCTGGTGGTATCTGTCAGATGAATAATACAGATTTATTCTCTACTGTGTGAGAGATGACAGAGAATATGGTTAATCGTTTTCATTTTTTTTTGTCTACCTGTGAGCTTAAATTAATTAAGAGTTTTATGCCTATTAGGAAGATAGAAAACTCTTCGAGATTTTAACTGAGAGGTTTTCATGTTTAATGTTGAATTGTGGCTGAAGTTGTAGAACAGAAGCTATAGGCTCTCTTTGTGTCTGTGCACCTGTACTTGATAAAAGGACATGTCTTTCATGATGTCAGTGTGAGATGTTTTCCTAGTTCCATGGAGTATTAATAAGTTATTATGTCCCTTAAACGTAAGAAACTACTGTTCTGATTTGTTTTTAGAGATAAGTAAGCACATATACAAATTTAATATCCTCCCTCAAAATCACAGAAAATCAATTTGTAAAACTCCTGACCTGTTATCTCTAAATGTGCAATACATCTTAAAAATTTTCTTACAAGAGCTGTTAGCTCAAAAACATTTTATATCCAAGTTTACATAATTAAGGTGAATCTTTGGACAAATTAAATTGGTTTAGTAGTTCGGGTTAAATAATAAATAGTAACTCTTTTTCTTGAGTCTAACAGTACTGTATGTAGCATAAGCATTTTGATTTTGCCTTTTTTTTTTAGATTTGAGTTCACTTTCTCTTAAAGTGATGGGTTAATCTGAACTTATAGACTTCTTATACCGTATTATGAATAAAATCATGTTACTCCCAGAAAATATTTAACATTATGAAAAAAATTAATTTGTGTTTAGCTAAATTGAATCATTATTCTGACTTATTTTTATATCAGTGGTGATTATGTTTTATAGTGTTTCCATTTAAATAAAATTTTCAAGATCCTTAGATGATTTACAAATTTAAATTAATATTAAATTGAGTTAATTAATGCATAATAATTAGATGCTGCAGGGGAGAAAAAGTAATATTTTTTCTTCACACAACGCGAGGTTCATGGCTGACATGACTATAACAAAAGACAGACTAACAAGAGAAAAGCATATCAGCTTTATTTAACCAAAGTTTTATGTGCTATGGAAGCCTTCAGAAATGAAGAACCCAAGGCCCAGGGAAAACTGTATTTTTATGCTTAAGTTAAATGAAGAATAGACAGTCATGTAGAAGTATGATTGAACAAAAATGGGGTATTACCTAACGATCTTAAACTAGGGGAAACTTAGGAAGGACTGTTTGTTCAGATTCTTTTTGACCTCTCTGTGTAACATTCGTTCCTTCCAGGTATACGGCAGGACACCTGTCACATAGGGTCTTATTAACTACTTTCAGGGGAGGTAGGCCAGAGAATTCTTTTACAGCCAACTCTCACACAGAAAAGCAGAAGAAAGTCAGATGGTGACCATTCTGCTTCTACTGTTTCCTCAGTTTCCACAGTGCCATATTTTGGAGTAGTGTGTCCCGTTATCATGTCAATGCCTAATTTCTAAGTAAAACTGAATACTCAAACATTGATTACTAAACACAATTTTAAGTTTATACACCTTTACTGATTATTTTTTATTTCCCATGATTTTTATATTCCTTAAAGTCACAATATCTTTGGGAAACATTAATGAACATGTTCATTTTTGTCATTTTCAAGAAGGTATAAAAATGATGTGTGGGGCTGCACGTAATGAGTTTTCTTAGTCTGCTAAAGTATTTGAAAGAGAATTTGGAAATTATAGAACTCTCAGTTTTTCTATGAAATAGAAGTACAACTTTCTTCCTTAAAGGTTATAATTAATGTGGTTAGTTGAGACTGTACTAGGAGCAATAATGCAAGATAAATATACCTGGATATGTAAGGTAATGGGATATGGTTTTGTTTGTCAGGAGAAAAGAGGTAATTTTATCTTAAAGGTCAGGTTGTTTCAGAATGTCAAACAGGTTAGTGAAAGACAAAATCTTAATGGATACAGAAAATTGTAAATGGTTTTAAGAAAGGTAGTTTTTATTTGCCATGGTTTATAGTATTTGAGCATAAAAACGCAATAAAATGTATTAAAATTTTGCCAAAGCTGGCTCATTTTTTGATAAGTTTATATATGAGAAAATATGTTGAAACTTTAATGCCAAATATTTTATAAACACAAGACTAGAATATGGATTTTTCTCTCTTAAAATGATTAACTTGCCTTAGAGCTCCTAACAAGAGGCAATAAAGGTTATTATTTACCTTCTGTACGTAATTTTCTACGTCACCAAGATAGTTTCCTCTGCTTTGTTTGGATTATTATGTAAAATAACAACAAATTGAACACAGATTCTTCACCTGTAAAAAAGATAAAATTCTTTACAATTACGTTACCTTCTTAAATAATTACTTTAAAATATTTTATTGACACTTTGATTAAATAGAGGAACATATATTGTTTCTTGAGCACCATTCATCCTGACTGAATCAATTGACCTGATCTTTGGCAACTCTTTTGATTTCACTTTCCCAAGATAGGACCTAAGTTGAGAAAAACATAAAATAAAATTTCAGGCTATCTTTTCCATTTAAAGAGATATTTTAGGTTCTCCAGTAGACCCTTGGAAAGTCAAAGGTGTTATTTACCCTATAAAAAAAAAATTCTAGAAATACATTGTTTGTTTCCTCCATATTTCTTTACTATTGTAAACATTACATGAAAATAATTGCCAAATCAGAAAAGATACTCAGCCTTTCAGGCTTCCTAAGGTTAATTTATATGGGTATAATGTTATTAATATAAATATTTCAGAGATTACACATTTTATGGGAAAACCCTAGGGATAGCCTCTTTTTTTTTTGACAAAGGGTCTATGTTACATAGGCTGGAGTACAGTTGTGGGATCATTGCTCACTGCAGCCTTGAACTCCTAGGCTCAAGTGACCTTCCCACCTCAGTAGTCCTAATCCTGAGGGGGCTAGGACTACAGGCATGGGCCACCAAGCCCCGCTAATATTTTAGTTTTATTTTTCCAGAGACAGCGTCTCCCTATGTTGTCCAGGCTGGTCCCAAATTCCTGGCCTCAAGTGATTCTCCCACCTCAGCCTCCCAAAGCTCTGGGATTACATGTGTGAGTCATGGCACCGAGCTAGAGCTGGCCTGGCTTAAACAACTCACTATCATGAACTGAGTCAGCATTTTCAGGACTCTTTTTTTTATTCCAGAAGCAGACAGACTTTGCAAAAGCAAATTGCTGACCTGAGACCTAATGGAACAAAATTCATCATATAGGACTGAGGAAGAAAATCCTATTACTTGGTTTGAAAATGATTGCAATTATTATTTTTAAATTTCAAATGTATTGGTATGTAAGGATGCTCTATTTTTTAAGCTCTTTCTAATCTTCAATTTAGTAGACTATACCTCTGTAAACTAAAATTAAATGTTTTAATGGTATCTGATTCTCACTGGCCTCTCAGAATGCAGAAACAAATATTTTACTTAAGTGTAGATACTTTAACTTAAGTGTCCTTATTTTTTATTTATTCATTTTTTTTGAGACAGTCTCACTCTGTCGCCTGGGCTGGAGTGCAATGGCACTATCTTGGCTCACTGCAACCTCGGCCTCCAGGGTTCAAGCCATTCTTCTGCCTCAGCCTCCTGAGTAGCCGGGACTACAGGCACATGCCACCACACCCGGATAATTTTTTATTTTTAGTAGAGACGGGGTTTCACCATGTTGGCCAGGCTGGTCTTGCACTCTTGACCTCAGGTGATTCATTTCTCTCGGCCTCCCAAAGTGCTGGGATTACAGGCATGAGCCACCATGCCCAGCTCGTGTCCTTACTTTTCAAAGCAATGTTATATATTTATTTTCCTGGACTCAATAACAGTCTGTCCTCCTTTTACCCAGATGTAATTGGACAAATTGATTGTGCAACCATGGCCATATCTAGAATATCATATTTGCAAATGACTTTCATCAAATCAGGTAATCATGTATAGCAAGCCTACTTTTTTTTTTTTTGGCAATGGCGCGATCCTGGCTCACTGCAACCTCTGCCTCCCTGGTTCAAGGGATTGTCCTGTGTCAGCCTCCCGAGTAGCTGGGATTACAGGCACCCGCCATCATGCCCAGCTTATTTTTTGGCATTTTTAGTAGAGACGGGGGTCGCACCAAGTTGCCCAGGCTGGTCTTGAACTCCTGACCTCAGGTGATCTGCCCACTCTTAAAGAATATATGCTGCCTTTGTGGGCCAAATGACCACAAAGGCCTTCTGAAAAATTGGCTCAGTATCTAGCTTACAAGATATCACAGGTGGTATTAGTCTCACAGAGGATATGAAAAATTAAATTAAAAAGTTTCTGCCCAGCAAAATAATCAACAGAGTGAAAAGACAGCTTAAAGAATGGGGAAAAGTATTTGCATGTTGTGTATTCAATGAGGGACTGATATCCAGAATCTACAAGGAACTCAATGAAAAAACAAAACAAAACAAATAACTCTACTAAAAAGTGGGCAAAGAGGTTGGGTACAGCGGCTCATGTCTGAAATACCAACACTTTGGGAGGCTAAGGTGAGAGGATTGATTGAAGCCAGGAGTTCTAGACCAGCTTGGGCAACATTTCTACTGATAATGATAATGCATTTCAGCCAGGGCAACAGATTGAGACACTGTCTCTAAAATTTTTTTAAAATGAAGAAGATAAAAAGTAGACTGCCGACAAAGGACATGAACAGACACTTTTCAAAAGACATGAGTGACCAACAAGCATATGAAAAAATTCTCAATATCACTAATTGACAGAGAAATTATAAATTGAAACTACAATGAGATATCATCTTACATCAGTCAGAATAGCTGTTATTAAAAAGCAAAAAAAAAAATTAACAGATGTTGGTGAGGATGTGTAGAAAAGGGAACACTTATGCCTTATACATTATTGTTGGGAATGTAAATTAGTGTAACTACTATGGAAAACAGTATGGAGGTTTCTCAAAGAACTGAAAATAGAACTACTATTTGATCCAGCAACCCCATTATTGGGTGTTTACCCAAAGGAAAATAAATCATTATATAAAAAAGATATCTGCACGCATATGTTTACAGCAGCACTATTCACAATAGCAAAGATGTGGAGTCAACCTAAGTGTTTGTCAATGGATGACTGGATACATAAAGTGATACACACACACACACACACACACACACACACACTCTGAAACATTACTAAGCCATAAAAAAGAATGAAATCATGTCATTTGCAGCAACATGAATGGAACTGGAAGCCATTATCTTAAGTGAAATAACTCAGAAACAAAGTCATTTAGCAAATATTCTCACTTATAAGTGGGAGCTAAATAATGGGTACACATGGACAAAGAATGTGGAATAATAAACCTTGGAGACTCAGAAGGAGAGAGGGGTGAAGGAAGAGAAATTCCTTAATGAGTACAGTAAACACTATTGAGGTGATGGATACAATAAAAGCACAGACTTCACCAACACAGACATATTTATGTAATAAAACTGTACCTGTACCACCTAAATTTATACAAATTTTAAATCACTTTCTAACAGGTCAGTGACCTTATACAAGATTTTGGGACCACACCATTTTCTGGAAAATTTTCTCCATGAAGAGTTCTTAAAGATAATTGCATTATTTTGTAAATACAAATTTGTAGTTTGTATTATTACTATATTTTTTATTTCACTAGGTTTTGGAGAGGCAATTTCTAATATATACATAGATGTACTCAGTGATAGCATCCTGGAATGACACAAATAAGGTTTCCATCACAATTCATGTCTCATGTTATGGTATTCTTTCTTAAATTACAAAATGATATGTCATTTTACAAAATGATTCAATCTTCTTATAACTATTTTATCAATTTGGTAAATCTGAGAAATGATGGTTTATATTTTATTGATTACTTTAAATTTTTTCCTTTTAATTTTTTTAAAAACATCGAAGGCTGGAATTTACTATTTTATAATTCTAAAAATATGGTATATAAGAAACTTTAACAAATCACACTTTATAAGTGTTTGTTTTATGTATAAATAGAACTACCTTTACTAATTTTTTTAATTAACACAATAAGAAGGCATGGTCTGGAGGAAAGTCTCTCAGCATTGAATTTGCAGAGGATGTGGAAATTGGGACAGATAAGAACATAACCAGAAGGGAAAAAAAATACTTGTTTACTTAGAAAATTACCTGTGTATTTTGCTTACTTCGTAGTGAAATTCATCAAGCCATTGCAAAATAAGAATGATTTTAATTGGAAAATTATGATTTTCAAAATCTATACACATTGATTTATAAATTATTTCTGCATTTTTTTCCATTTTTATTTTATTCTAGGTACGTGTCATCATTTATTTCCAAATAAATCATTTATTTCCAAATTCATTTTGATAAATGATATTTCCATCATTTATTTCCAAATTTACTTACATGAAATTCATCTTTAAATGATTATCATTATCAGTAGAAAAGCATGTTTTGGATTTTTAGAAACTTTACTAACCCATAGATTTTGAAAATATTCTCATTCCTAAAATTATAGAAACTTAAAAGTGTAAGCAACTTATTGTACTCTTTACTGTATTACATGAACAATGTATTTGTTCAAACTAACTAGTTTTTTTCATTTTCTTATGTGAAATGTTTTAATCAATTTTTAAAATTTCGATTTAAATACATTTTTTCAAATAAGTTACTGTTCATTAATTTTATTACAATACCCACTTTCTAATTAAAGAGTTGCAAAGGCCAAAGAGAACCTTTTTCCTGGGAATGGTCTCATCAGTTTGAATACCAGTGACTTAAATACCTTGCCACCAAGGAATTTGATCATTTATACCAACATTTCTCTCTATTTATTTGCATATTTACAAGCAACTGAAATGAGTGTTTTTCCACTGCTTCGCCTTTGTGAATTAAATCACTTTTGTTTCCTAAAATAGCAATTTTACAGTCCTGAGATGTGTATATTTCTAAATGTTTATGGAGAGAAAAAATTCCCTTTTCCTAAAAACTAATGTAATTTGTGTATGTAACATTTCTGGGTTTGGCCATAAAAGGTAATGTGATATTTTCCATCAAGTAATATAAGTCCTATATGTCTTAATATTTTAGCCTAAATATATTTCAGTGTTTTGTGCCCATACATAACTTTTCATTATAGGGCCACCATGACTAAGCACCACTGTAAATATAGCTTTCAGTAAAAGCTACATACAGAGCAATGTTCCTTGGAACATTATCATATTTTGCAAACAGAATTTGTGACATGTGATCTAACATGTATTAGTACTAGTGTACTTATGAAAGTCATGGCTGGCGTATTTAGTGGTAGGTCCATATCTTTCATCTGAGACTTTGAAGGCAAATGCTAGTATAATGTCATGGAGGAGTATATGGCCTGAGGAATCAGATTATCTGTATTCAGGACCCAGCTGGGTTGGGGCGGGTAACACCAGTAACATCAACTAGTCTAGTGACATGGATCAGTTGGGTGACTCCTAGATAATTGACTGAAACTCATCTTTCTTTTCTGTAAGAGTGGAGATAATATATATTATCTTAATATATATATAACATAAATGGATTGTGAGTATGAAATGAATACATGTAAAGCGTTTGAAAGTGTCAGGCTTGGAGTCAGCACAAGTGTCTTAGTTCTCATTATCATATACCTTTCATTGAAGGAATTTTTTGTTCACAAAAGTTATTATTCCAGAAATAATTATCAATGACATATGTATACATATGTAAATATAAGTATATATACATATATATCAATGAGGTGATGTACACATATCATATATTTTTACCTTTCCTTGACTCTTGTTCATTTGCAGATTCATTTTTCTCTGGCTCTTTACTGAAGTCACTTCACCTAACATCAAAAACTCATTCAGTGGCCTTTTAAAAATACTCCTTCCTCCAAATAACTTGCAGATAGTTGTCGATTATCAAAACTACCCAGTTGAAGTAGTATGTAGATATTCTAGTACAAAATAACCTCTGGTTCTTTTAAAAGAACCACACCAGTCTGCAAGAAAAATTTATTTATTATGCATTTATGTTCAAAGGCAATTAATGAAACTATATCAATATTAAGTAATACTTCCCTTGCTAGTATTAGTGTTACAGAAATACTATCATGATCCCATACAGTATCAACAATGATACTTTGAAACAATGGTAAAATAGCATATAAATGGACTTATTTCTAAAGGATTTCAATCAGGAGGCTTACAATGGGTTTATTTTAGAAAGAAAATCGCAAAAAATGCAAGAAAAGACAATGAGAGTCACTTTTCTATTTCAGTCCGAACAGGATTATTGTGTTTGTACTTTCCTATAACCTAGTGTTCCTTGATTATTTACACTTGTTTCTTTATATTTTACCAATATTTTCCATTCCAGTATGGTATCTTCTCATCAGGAGTTACTTAAATTCTTTGAATTTGGAACTGCCAAATCAATTGACTTCCTGGAATCCAAAAACTGACTTTAAATTGTGGCCTCATGCCTTGTTTTCCCAACTAGTCACTCTGCTCTGGATAAAAGAAGTAGTAAGTGACCAAGTTTGACAGGGTTGGGTGTGGAAGTTTCAATCACGATCAGCAGGTTTACAGGGCTGCAAGCACAATCTCAAGTGACCTTGGAGTCTGAATCTGTGCCTCAAGACTCCCTCTTTAAATGCTGTCACCAATCATCCAGGTATCATTATATACAAATACTAATAAGAATGCTTCTTAGAGTGGAATGTATATAAGTGGGGGGGTGGAAGCCATACCTACTGGCTCCCACTCCTCTTCAACTTCACCTTCAAAATGAGCATGGACAACACTTAAGGGAATATTACATACAGCCTGGACAGACCCTAATTTCTCCTAAGCTGGAAAAGAATGCCCTGAGCCAGGGAATTCTCTTCTAGGCTCAGAGGGTCTCAGCAGGTAGCTGATCAAGTCACATACCTGAAAGCCTTTATCATCTCATTAGTTTCCAATTGTCTGCTCCTCAGTGCTCTCACACATCATTTAGCTAAAACCTCAGCTGGTCTTTGTCAGCTCTCATCAAGAGATCTTCATCCCAGTGATATCAAATTGATTTTATATCACAGTGTAAGTCAGATCGCAAGTTTGCTTGGCCAGCACTTATGAACTACTTTATAATTACTGAAATTCAGCATTTCCAAAACCCATATTTTGAAAATACTGCCAGATGATGGCCCATAATAGACTTAGGAAGACCAATTAATTAGGATACTGTTTCATTAGTCAGGATTGTTTAGCACTATCCAAGTTAACAGCCGTGTGTTGCTTTCAGGTGTATTGCTCAATTTCCAAACTTTCTTGTTGGCATTTTTAGAAGAGTTTAAAGCATCTGTCCTCAACCTTGGCTTCAAATTAGAACCATCTAGGGAGCTTTCATAAATACTGATGCCTTGACTCCACCTTCAGAGATACTGATTTAATTGATCTGGGATGAGCCACAGGTATTGGTTATTATTTTAAAAGCTCTCCATGTGATTCTAGTATCAAACCAGGGCTGGAAATCAATGTTTATGATAACAGCAGTTGCTTGAACTTTTACATACTTCATAATAAGCTTCTGCTAGGTCAATAAAAAAGACGTTTCATCAAGAAAAATGTAGTTAATATTTGATTGTTTTATTCTGTTTATTTTTTAAACTAGTGTATTTCTGTATTGCCTCTTGAAAACCCACATTTGAAAACTCCTCTTTAGCCTGGACTTCTTTTGTTGATATGACAAATTCTATGTTAGCCTTAGAAGTGACAAATGTGGCCGGGCACGGTGGATCATCCCTGTAATCCTAGTACTTTGGGAGGCAGAAGTGGGTGGATCACGAGGTCAAGAGATCAAGACCATCCTAGTCAACATGGTGAAACCCCATCTCTACTAAAAACACAAAAATTAGATGGGCATGGTGGTGCACGCCTGTAGTCCCAGCTACTCGGGAGGCTGAGGCAGAATTGCTTGAACCCAGGAGGTGGAGGTTGCAGTGAGCTGAGATTGAGCCATTGCACTCCAGCCTGGGTAACAAGAGCAAAACTCCGTTTCAAAAAAAAAAAAAAAGAAGTGACAAATGCATTAAATATTTATTTATTGATCACCTCCTATGAGTGCATTAGATTCTAGGAGAAAGAATACAATATTTTAGATATGTCCTTGATCTAAAGGCATATCATTTTATTTATGAAGGAGGCATATTTATCTGAAATAACGACCCATAATATAAAAATTAAGTGATGCTTGTAAAATTAGAAATATTTGCTAACCTGCTTGAAATTCTCTCTTGGGCCTTGGCAATGAGAGAAACATTAAAGGGATGAGGTTAGAGAGGCTCTAATCTACACTACTATAAATAATATGGGAAAGGATGTCACATGATAAAATCTTGGCCTTGTTCAAAGACAAACAATTGGAGAACAGTTACAGACCTAAGTGTCATTGGTAGGTTGCAAAACTGGCCTTGTTATTTTCCTCTTTTTATATCTATACATTGGAATACTTTCCTCCTTTAAAGTTAGATTTGACCATGTGACTTGCCAGATGTAGGCATGCCAGCTCCAAGTCTTCCATGTTTCTGCTTTCCTCTTGGATTTCTGTTATTATTATGGGAAAATGCTCTGTCTAGCCTGTTGGAGGATGAGAGACATGTGGATCACAGCAGTTGCCCTGGCGAACAGTCAACTGACTCTAGATATGTGTATATGCACAGCCAAGGAAGACAGAGCCAGCTACCTAGCCCGCCACCAGTTGAGCCCAGACACATGGTCCAATAAGCAGAGTGGAGAAATGGTATGAGTAAAAACATGTGCTGTTGTTTTATTCATCTCTCAGGGTTTTAAAATGTGAAAATTCTCCAGAAGAAAATCACCTTTCTAACTGATACTTAAATACCAATACTTATTTCACAACTAATTTTAGGAGTGTCACTGAATATTCTGTAGAAATGCATCTGTCTTTGTACAGTATCTGTCTGCCAGAGAACTACTCAAACCTTCTAAAAAGACAAAGCCTTATTTTTAGATACACACTTTAAATTTGCCTCATTACCAAGAAAAATGAGAGGTAAGGTGAAGAATCTGACTGCTACTTAGTCTAAGGAGTTGCACTTGGAGGACAAAAGGTATAGACTTAATTTGTTCTTTCTTGCATTGGGGTTTTCAAACTATACCCAATGGCTCTTACAAACAGCTCAAAACATCCAGGTTTATTAGATTTTTATATTCTCAGGAAAAGATCCACCTACACAGTCAGTAAATTTTTGCAGAAATTAGAAGGCAAAGTGATATTCAGTAAAGCTTGTGGAATTTTAATAAAGAGCAAAGTATAAATAAAGAACGTAAGGAGGTACACAGTACAAACACAGAATTACTTAATTCACTTCCAGTGTTCTTCAAGGTTTGCCATCAGATTTTCTCTGTACTCCTACTGACTTATAATTCATGCAGGCTTCATACCGCAAATGCTTATACTACCTGATCACAGGGTAATAAGATTGATGATTAACCTTCATCCTTGGTTCACAAAACACATTCATTGTTGGGCTAGGAATGACCCCCTTTTATTATTCTCTTTGTTAGATACATATATGTTTGTGTTTATTTATCTATGTTAATAATATAAAAACCTAAGAAATCACTACTCAGGAAGAAAAATAGAACCTGAATAATTATTTAAATCATTTGTGAACCTATACAAAATATTCTCCTGCCCACCCCCCCACCTAATGGAATTTCCATCTGAATCCTGTGTTCAACAACATTCCTTAGGTTAAATTTTACACAGTTTTAAATTATCTCTTTCTATATATATTCCTATATATATATATATATAAAGATAGAGATATACAAATATAATAATAAGTCTATATATTATCTTTATCTTTTTGGGATTTTTAACTTAAAAATTCTGAGATACACATATAATGTCATGTTTTGCGGTGGCTCATTTGTTTTAACTGGTACGGTATTTCTTTGTGTGAACATACACGTTCATTTATCCATTATTTTCTTGATAGATACTGCATTGTTTACAGGTTTTTGCTCTTACATACAATATTACTGTGGTCATTCTTACATATGTTTCTTCATGGAAATATTTGGGTCCCCCTTGGAAATGGAATTCTTGATTCAAAAGTAATATATATGTACAATTTTATGAGACATTGTCAAATGTTTTTCAATCTATAAGTGATGATGTGTTTCTGTTTCTCCTCTACTATGTAGTATTGTCAGATACTTTTTATTTTAATTTTCACCCATCCAAATGGGAAAATTATATATCACTTTGGTCTTTATTTGCTTTTCAGTGATCAGAACTCATATTCAAAAATTTATTAGCACAAAGTGTTTTATCATCTGGCAAATGCCTGTTCTTTATTTCCCCTCATTTTTTCTTTTTCTGTTTTCTTAGCTATTTGCTGAAAATTTTTATGGTCCTAACTTTTTTTTGTCATTTGTGTACCTATAAGTACATTTCAAGTTTTTAACTTGATTTTTCATTTATACACAATGGAGTACTATTTAGCCATAACAAAGAATGAGATCTTTAAAGTATCTCTTGATGAACAAAAGTTACTGGCCCATAAATTGTTATATTTAGTATTTTCAAAATTACAGAAAAGTTAAAAGAATAGTACAGTGAACATCCATCGCTTATAAATATTCACCCTAGGTGAACATCAAGATTCACCAACTTTTAATATTTTGCCACATATGCTTGGTTAACATGTTGATGTGCATATTGAACTTGAAAGGAAATTGTTGACATCATATTTTTCCCTTAATTATTTCACCATTTACCTCTTAAGAAGGACATTGACCTATATAATTGAAATATCATTATATTTTGAACTTATTTAAAAATTATAATTTTATATAATATAGTTCCAATATTCAAAATTTCCCACTTGTTCTCAAATTGCCTTCTATAGTTTTTAAAAATCCAAAGCTCACAAGCTAATTTTGGTTTTTATATTATCTTCAATTTCAAACATTTCTCTGCCTTTTTGTTTTTCCTGGCATTTAGTTTTTCTACTTGTTTGTCATGACATTGGATTTTTGAAGAACCTAGTCTGTTGTCTTTTATAATATCCTTAATTGCTGAAGCTTAGTAATGGTTTTCTCATGGATAGATTTATGTCAAATATTTTTGGCATAAATGCTTTATAGGGAATTTTTTGTTGATACAGAATAATTGTACGTATTTATGGGTACACGTGATGTTTTGATATATGTATACAATGTGTAATGATCAAATTAGAGTAATTGAGATATGCATCACCTCAAGCATTTATTTCTTTGTGTTGAGAACATTGCAGATCTTATCTTCCAGCTTTTTTGAAATATACAATAAATTATTAATAAGTAAAAATCACCCTACTGTGCTATCGAACACTAGAACTTATTCTTTATGAGTAGTGTTATTGCCTTAGTCAGTAGACTAAGGAAGGACTGATATTTTTATATTGTCTTCTTATCTGTGAACATAGTACATTTCACGATTAATTTAGGTCTCATTTAATGTCACTTAGTAGAATTTTGTAATTCTGTCAAGGTTTTGCATATCTTTTGTTATTCTTAGATATGTGATATTTTGCAACACCAATTTAAGTACTCTTTTTAAAAACATTTTTTGATTTCTTGTTTATGATATAGTGCAATGTGATTGATCTCTATAAATTAGTATTCCGTCCAACCAACTGCTAAACCCACCTATTATTTCTACTAAGTTGTCCACACAGTCTTTTGAGCTTCTCAATAAATAAGTAACCCCTAAATAACGAGTTTTATTATTTCCTCTCTAATCCTTGACTGTCTTATTTTGCTGACTACAAATTTAGCACAATATTGAATTGAAGTATAATAGTGAACACCTTTGTCTTGTTTCTGGTTTTAAAAAGGATGTTTCTTGGTGAGACCCCGTCTCTACTAAAAATACAAAAATCAGCCAGATGTGGTGGCAGATGCCTGTAATCCCAGCTACTCAGGAGACTGAGGTAGGAGAATCACTTGAACCCAGGAGGTGGAGGTTGCCGTGACCTGAGATCGCGCTACTGCACTCCAGCCTGGGCGACAAAGTGAGGCTCTGTCTCAAAAAAGAAAAAAAGAAGGATGTTTCTAAGATTCGCCCAGTTGGAGTAATTGTTTCTAGGTTTTAACATGTATTTTGTATCAGGTTTTGGAAATTCACTTTTGTTCCTAATTTACGAAAAGTTTTGTTAAATATTTATGTTGATTCTATTGAGTACATTTTCTGCATCTATTTAATGATTATATGATTTTTTCATTTCCAACCCATCAAAAATTATCTACAATTAAACTACCATTATATATCTGAGATGACACAGTATGTGTATATTATTATACACTGTTGGAATTGACTTGATGTTTTTTAAGGACTTTTCATAAAAAATAGCCTGATACTTTTTATTTATAGTATCATTGTATGGTTTTGGTATCAAGACTATCTTGATTTTGTGAAATAAGGTGGGGAGTATTACTCTTATAATCTTGAAAGATTTTACTTAAGATTGACATGAGTTTGGATGTTTAGTAAATTTTTACTATAACACTATCTTATTTTTCAATTCTTTTAATTTTCATAGAACTAAGAATTTCTAAGAATATTTAAAATGAGTCTGTTTTTATAAGTGTTGACATATTACTATAGGAAGAATTCTCTTATCTCAATTTCTGCTTATAATTATGAATCTTTTTGAAGCATAATATTGCTTTTCATCTCTTCTATTGATCAATGTTGATGAGGTCTACTAATTTTGTTTTATTGTTTAAATAACTAACTTCAAGTGTTAGAAAACTCTCTAATCTCTACTGTTTCTTTTACTATTTCATTTAATTGCATCTCATAATGAACTGATGTCTTTATGGTTGAGGATATTCTACTGTTCAGTTTTTTTCTTTTTTTAATTGTACTTTAGGTTCTGGGGTACATGTAGAGATCATGCAGGATTGTTGCATAGGTACACACATGGTAATGTGGTTTGCTGCATCCATCCCCCCGTCACCTACATCTGGCATTTCTCTCCATGTTATCCCTCTCCAACCCCTCCACCCATGCCCCACGCTGCTGTCCCTCCCTTGCCCCCCTCAACAGACCCCAATGTGTGATGCTCCCCTCCTTGTATCCACGTGTTCTCATTGTTCATCACCCACCTATGAGTGAGAACATGTGGTGTTTGATTTTCTGTTCTTGTGTCAGTTTGCTGAGAATGATGCTTTCCAAATTGATCCATGTCCCTACAAAGGACAGGAACTCATTGTTTTTTATGGCTGCATAGTATTCCATGGTGTATATGTGCCATATTTTCCTTGTCCAGTCTATCATTGATGGGCATTTGGGTTGGTTCCAGGTCTTTGCTGTTGTAAACAGTGCTGCAATTAACATAAGTGTGTATGTGTCTTTATAATAGAATGATTTATAATCCTTTGGGTATATACCCAGTAATGAGATTGCTGGGTCAAATGGAATTTCTATTTCTAGGTCCTTAAGGAATTGCCACACTGTCTTCCACAATGATTGAACTACTTTACACTCCCACCAACAGTGTAAAAGTGTTTCTGTTTCTCCACATCCTCTCCAGCATCTCTTGTCTCCAGATTTTTTAATGATCGCCATTTTGACTGGGGTGAGGTGATATCTCAATGTGATTTTGATTTGCATTTCTCTAATAATCAGTGATGATGAGCATTTTTTCATATGTTTGTTGGCCTCATATATGTCTTCTTTTGAAAAGTGTCTGTTCATATCCTTCGACCACTTTTGGATGGGTTTGTTTTTTTCTTGTAAATCTGTTTTAGTTCTTTGTAGATTCTGAATATTAGCCTTTCATCAGATGGGTAGATTGCAAAAATTTTTTCCCATTCTGTTGGTTGCTGGTTCACTCTAATGATTGTCTCTTTTGCTGTACAGAAGCTCTGGAGTTTAATTAGTTCCCATTTGTCTATTTTGTCTTTTGTTGCCAATGCTTTTGGTGTTTTAGTCATGAAGTCATTGCCCATGCCTATGTCCTGAATTGTTTTGCCTAGGTTTTCTTCTAGGGTTTTATGGTGTTAGGTCTTATGTTTGTCTTTAATACATCTGGAGTTAATTTTAGTGTAAGGTTTCGGGAAGTGGTGCAGATTCTGCTTTGTGTACACTGTTAGCCAGTTTTCCCAACACCATTTATTAAACAGGGAATCCTTCCCCATTGCTTGTTTTTGTCAGGTTTGTCAAAGATCAGATGGTTGTAGATGTGTTGCGTTGCCTCCAGGGCCTCTATTCTGTTCCATTGGTTTATATCTCTGTTTTGGTACCAGTACCATGCTGCTTTGATTACTGTAGCCTTGTAGTATAGTTTGAAATCAGGTAGCACGATCCCTCCAGCTTTGTTCTTTTTGCTTAGGATTGTCTTGGCTATGTGGGCTCTCTATTGGTTCCATATGAAGTTAAAGATGGTTTTTTCCAGTTCTGTGAAGAAGGTCATTGGTAGCTTGATGGGGATAGTGTTGAATCTATAAATTACTTTGGGCAGTGTGGCCATTTTCACAGTATTGATTCTTACTAACCATGAGCATGGAATGTTTCTACATCTGTTCGTGTCCTCTCATTTCGTTGAGTAGTGGTTTGTAGTTCTCCTTGAAGAGGTCCTTTACATCCTTTGTTAGTTGTATTCCTAGGTATTTTATTCTCTTTGTAGCAATTGTGAATGGAAGTTCACTCGTGATTTGGCTCTCTGTTAGTCTGTTACTGGTGTATAGAAATGCTTGCAATTTCTGCACCTTGATTTTGTATCCTGAGACTTTGCTGAAGTTGCTTATCAGTTTAAGGAGATTTTGGGCTGAGATGATAGGGTCTTCTAAATGTACAATCATGTTGTCTGCAAATAGAGACAATTTGACTTCCTTTTTTCCCAATTGAATATGCTTTATTTATTTTTCTTGCCTGATTGCTCTGGCTAGAACTTGCAATACTATATTGAATAGGAGTGGTGAGAGAGGGCATCCTTGTCTAGTGCCGGATTTCAAGGGGAATTCTTCCACTTTTTACCCATTCAGTATGATATTGGCTGTAGGTTTGTTGTAAATAGCTTTTATTATTTTGAGATATGTTCCCAAAACCTATTTTATTGAGAGTTTTTAGCATAGAGGGCTGTTGAGTTTTGTCGAAGGCCTTCTCTGCATCTATTGAGATAATCATGTGGTTTTTGTCTTTGGTTATGTTTATGTGGTGGATTACGTTTATAGACTTGCCTATGTTGAACCAGACTTGTATCCTTGGGATGAAGCCTACTTGATTATGATGGATAAGCTTTTTGATGTGCTGTTGCAATCGGTTTGCCCGTATTTTATTGAAGATTTTTGCATTTATGTTCATTATGGATATTGGCCTGAAGTTTTCTTTTTTTGTTGAGTCTCTGCTGGGTTTTGGTATAAGGATGATGTTGGTGTCATAACATGATTTGGGAAGGATTCCTTCTTTTTGCATTGTTTGGAATAGTTTCAGAAGGAATGGTACCAGCTACTCCTTGTACATCTGGTAGAATTCAGCTGTGAACCCGTGTGGACCTGGACTTTTTTTGGTTGGTAGGCTATTAATTGCTGCCTCAATTTCTGCCCTTGTTATTGGTCTATTCTGGGTTTCAATTTCCTCCTAGGTTAGAGTTGGGAGGGTGCAAGTGTCCATGAATTTATCCATTTCTTCCATGTTTACTGGTTTATGTGCATAGAGTTGTTTGTAGTAATGTCTGATTGTGGTTTGTACTTCTGTGGAATCTGTGGTGATATCTTCTTTATCGTTTTTTACTGCATCTATTTGATTCTTCTCCCTTTCCTTTTTTATTAATCTGGCTAGTGGTCTGTCCATTTTGTTGATCTTTTCAAAAAACCAGCTTCTGGATTTATTGATTTTTTTAAGGTTTTTTTTTTTGTGTGTCTCTGTCTCCTTCAGTTCTCCTCTGATCTTAGTTATTTCTTGTCTTCTGCTAGGTTCTGAGTTTTTTTGATCTTGCTCCTCTAGCTGTTTCAGTTTTGATGATCGGGTGTCGATTTTAGATCTTTCCTTGTTTCTCATGTGGGCATTTATTGCTATAAATTTCCCTCTAGGCACTGCTTTAAATCTGTCCCAGAGATTCTGGTACATTGTGTCTTCATTCTCGTTGGTTTCAAAGAACATCTTTATTTCCGCCTTCATTTTATTATTTATCCAGTCGACATTCAGGAGCCAGTTGGTCAGTTTCCATGAAGCTCTGAGTTAGTTTCTGAATTCTGAGTTCTAATTTGATCACCCTGTAGTCTGAGCGACTGTTTGTTATGATTTCTGTTCTTTTTCATTTGCTGAGGAGTGATTTACTTAGAATTATGTGGTCATTTTTAGAGTAGGTGCAATGCAGTGCTAAGAAGAATGTATATTCTATGGATTTGGGGTGGAGATTTCTGTAGATGTCTATTAGGTCCACTTGGTCCAGACCTGAATTCAAGTCTTGGATATCCTTGTTAATTTTCTGTCTCATTGATCTATCTAATATTGACAGTGGAGTGTTACAGTCTCCCACTATTATTGTGTGGGAGTCTAAGTCTCCTTGTAAGTCATTAAGAACTTGCTTTATGTACCTGGGTGCTCCTGTATTGGGTGCATATATATTTAGGATTGTTAGCTCTTCTTGATGCATTGATCCTTTTACCATTATGTAATGCCTTTCTTTGTCTCTTTTGATCTTTGCTGGTTTAAAGTCCATTTTATCAGAGACTAGGATTGCAACTCCTGCTTTTTTGTTTGCTCTCCATTTGCTTGATAAATCTTCCTCCATCCCTTTATATTTAGCCTATGTATTTTCTTGCATGTGAGTTGGGTTTCCAGTATAAAGCACACCAATGGGTCTTGACTTTTTATCCAATTTGCCAGTCTGTGTCTCTTGATTGGGGCATTTAGCCCATTTACATTTAAGGCTAATATTGTTTTGCATTAATTTGATCCTGCATTTTGATGCTAGCTGGATATTTTGCCTGTCAGTTGATGCATTTTTTTTTCATTGTGTTGAATGAAACTTACCATTTGGTACATTTTTGGAATGGCTGGTTGTTTTTTCCTTGTTTAGTGCTTCTTTCAGGAGCTCTTGTAAAGCAGGCCTAGTGGCAATGAAATCTTTCAGCAATTGCTTGTCTATAAAGGATTTTCTTTCTCCTCCACTTATGAAGCTTAGTTTGGTTGGATATGAAATTCTAGTTTGAAAGTTCTTTTCTTTAAAGATGTTGAATATTGGCCCCCACTCTCTTCTGGCTTGGAGGGTTTCTGCAGAGAGATCCACTGTGAGTCTGATGGGCTTCCCTTTGTGGGTAACCCAATCTTTTTCTCTGGCTGCCCTTAGCGTTTATTTCTGCATTTCAACCCTGGTGAATCTGACAATTATGTGTCTTGGCATTTCTCTTCTTGAGGAATATCTTTGTGGTGTTCTCTGTATTTCCTGGACTTGAATGGTGGCCTGGCTTGCTAGGTTGGGGAAGTTCTCTTGGGTAATATCCTGGAGAGTGTTTTCCAGCTTGGATTCATTCTCTCCATCATATTCAGGTACACCTATCAAATGTAGATTAGGTCTTTTCACATAATCCCATATTTCTTGGAGGCTTTGTTCATCTCTTCACTCTTTTTTCTCTATCCTTGCCTTCTCATTTTATTTCATTGAATTGATTCATTCAATCTCTGATATCCTTTCTTCTGCTTGGTCAATTCAGCTATTGAAACTTTTGTATGGTTTGCGAAGTTCTCGTGCTGTGTATTTCAGCTCCATCAAGTCATTTATATTCTTCTCTAACCTGTTTATTCTAGTTAGCATCTCTGCCCAGCTGCTGTGTGAACTGCCTCGGTAGTGGCGGACTGCTTCGGTACTGGTGGTCACCCTTCCCCTCACTGAGCTGGACCTTCCTGGCTCCAGGTGAGCTTTCTGAGAAACGCTCAATCCAGAGCATTTCAAATTGCTTGTTTTTTGGGAATGGTAACTGCCAAACCAGATTGCCTGGCTCCATGTCTCTGCCACCTCCCTTTCAGTTGAATGGGCAGCTTTGTTTCCTAGGTATTCCAGGTGCCAGTTGAAATGGCTACCCAGATTTTTGTGAGTTTCTGTGCACCAAGCTGGCACCAGCTGAAACCACCATGCTGAAAACTCATGGCGCTTTTCTGCTCGGGAATCTCCTGGTCTGTGTGCAGTGAAAATTTGTTTGGAAATGCAGTGGGCACTCAACCTCTGCATTGTTCTTGCTGGGAACTACACTGCAGAGCTGTTCCTATTTGGCCATCTTGGATCCTCTCCCCTCTACTGTTCAGTTTTCTGTTTTCTAAAGTTGGACTCTAACTCATTTATTTTGAGCCTGTATTGCTTAATATTATAAATACTGAAGGCTTTAAATTACCCTCATTGTACCACTTTTTATTGCCTTCTATAGTTTGATATGTATAGATTTTCTTTGCCAATTTTCTGTTTTATTTAAAATTTCCAAAGTTCCATTATTATTTTATAATTAGTTACCATTGTGTTTCTGAATTTCTGATGTGGGAAAATTTTAGGTTCTTTTGTTATTAACTTCTAAATTGCATTGAGAACAAAATGCATGGAGAATATGATGCCTAAAATTTGCTGAGATTTGTTCTTCACGGAGTAAATCATCCATTTAGAATATCGTCCATGAGTTCTGAAAAGGTTGTGCCTTTTCTTTTTCTTTTTTTTTTTCACATGGCTAAGTGGAATTTATTCTTGGAATGCATAAGAAAATATATGCAATATATGAATACAAGTCAATGTGATACACAGTATTATTTAAGAAGAAAAGGTGCTTAAAAATCCAATACTTTTTTATGATTTAAAAAAAAGTCAAAAAACTATGACTAGAGATTAATTTCCTCCACCTGACAAAGCACAGGATGTGCTTTTTCTTACTTTTGGATGTGTGTCTGTCAATAGGTCAAAATTCTGTTAGCATTTTAGCATCTTCTTAGATACATCATATTACTGCTTTTGGGGAGCAACTTGACATATCAAAAAAAGCTGTGTGAAAATTTGTTAGGATAATGGTGAATTTATAAACTTCTCCATTTATAAGTTGTGTTGCATCTTTGAGAATATATTTTAGGTGTATACATACTTAGAATTTTTAACTTTCTGGTTAGTGCAACTATTATTTCTATCTCTTATAACACTTTTTGCCTTAAATTCTATTTTATTTTATATTAATGCAGTTATGTCAGCTTTTTTTGGTTAGTATATGTCTTATATAGTGTTTATATAATTTACTTTAAACATTTGCTTTTTCTTGTGCTTTAATGCTTATTTGTGTTAATAGCATATATTCAGGTTTATAAAATCAGTCTGATAATCTATTTTAACTGGTTAATTTCGTCCATTTTCATTTGTGATATATATAGTCTTGTTTCTACTATATTACTATGTCTTATTTTTTCTATTTTATTAAATACTGCTTTAACTTTTCTAGTTGACCATGTCACTGACATTTTATATTATTTGCTACTTACTATGGGCAAGAGGCTCTAATAGAAGTACCATATTTTAGGAGTACCATATTTCACATATCCCAAAATGCATGGCTTTGTCATAGAGAAGTTTCTGCTCGATCTATAAATACCAATTTAAAATAAATATTTAAATAAACCATTTAATGATGTTATAAAAAACAATCAAATATTGTATCTTTAGACCATGTGGTTTATTACCAAAGGAATATACACAAAGCAAATGCTCATAAAATTGTTAAGGGTAGTGAGTTGTTGGTTTTAGGCTAAGATAGACATTCAGTGCAGAAGGATTTATTCAGGAAATGGATCTTCATATGTTTTTTATGCACTGTTGTAGAATTGAAGATCCAACCAGATTTGACATGTTTATTTGTTTTCTTAGATTCTCAACATTTCGATACACATTTGTTTCATTGAATTATAGCCACCATGTGATGATCCACTCTCTGCTGTCTATCTAAAAAGGAATCTGACTTCTCATTCTAGTTATTTGGCTACTTCAAAAGTAATTTTAAAGGTTTTTTTAAAGAAGATATTGAATTCCTTGGCATTTAAATTTATTTAAAGCAGTCTAAAATACCCCTGGAAAAGTACATTTGTAAGATAATTTCTGAATTAAGCTGTATCCTTAAATGCCAATGTGTGTGATAATGATTCTACAAACCTATCTACTGTCTGTCTCCATTCATCACACCCTCAATTCCTGTTCATGAGAACTCCTGAGTGCAATTAGATCTGGTCAACATCTCTGTAGGAGTAAAAGAACAAAATAAAGAAACATATGCCAAAAAGTTCTATAAATCAAAAACTGAGAGAGAATCTGTTCATTTCTAAAAGAAGCACATGCAGGTATTCACTAAATGTTTCAATTAGTAATTAATCAGTTTAAGTACATAGATTCTAGATTGCAAATGCTGTTACTCATAGGATCCACTCAGTTTATTATCATTATTAAATTGCTATAATGTAATGGCAGAAAAACACCAACATATCAAAAATGGAACAACAAAATGAAGCAAAGGTTCTAAGGGTTCCCTTTTTAAAATCAGGATAAATAGGATGAAGCAATGAATGGCCATCATTTCTATTCATTTTACTGAAAATGTTCATATAATCTCCTGGTCCTAAGCTGTGATATTTATTATTATTCTGATTTGTTTTTAGATAAAGGATGAAGCAGTGCATGGAAGCTGAATATAAGGTATGGGCAAA
This sequence comes from Callithrix jacchus, assembly GCF_049354715.1. Taxonomy (NCBI): domain Eukaryota; kingdom Metazoa; phylum Chordata; class Mammalia; order Primates; family Cebidae; genus Callithrix; species Callithrix jacchus. Next base: position 29,132,286 of record NC_133524.1, read on the forward strand.
CCAAGATCATTCGTCTCATACAGTAAATATCTCTAAAGCAAGGGCTTCTCCAGGGTATTCCCTTTGCAGCAGAAGGATCATTTTTTCTTCAGTTCATGCCTACCTAAATTTTCCTACTCCCTGATGTTAGCATCAATAACCCATGCTGGGATTAATACAGCATACCTTTCTAAAATAACCTTCTATTACAAGGTTGGATAGTTCTCAAAGCCACCTCAATATCAATCTTATGTAATGACGAAAACACAAGGTTAGAAAGCTTAGATTTAATATGAATCTATGAAATTATTTTTCAAAGTAACATTGGATGATTATGATTCAAGGTAATGGGAGAATCTATAGCATGCTATTGATTACTCCAAACTACAGATAAAAGATAAAACAAATTAGGCAAATGTTTATGGACAAATAGCATATAACTGAGTTTAATTACTGTGCTGGGGGAGTAAATAAGCTCACCTCAGATTCTCTACTGCTTCAAAACTTTATTTCAAGTGTTGTAGAAATGATTTACTTCATCCAATCTATATAACTATTTTAGGCCTATTCTGGGAAAGATATGCTAATACTTATTCTTTATATATAAGGATGTATGTTACATAACCCATGCTAGGGTAGCAATATAGTGCATTGCAAAGAGTACTTAACTCGACACATTTAAGTTAAGTACAGTTGGGTACAAATCCTGGCAAGACTTGGGAAAAAGTAATTATCCAAGTAATTATAACCCATTCGTAAAAGGCTATAATAATATATATCTCACAGGATTGATGTAAAGATTCAGTGAGATTACTTATATAAGTCATCCACTAGGTAATTTGTGCTCAAATATCTTGTTCTCTTTTAGTCTCTTCAGTTAAAACTCTGTGAAATGTTTGAAAGGGTAAATGTATATATGGCTGTTTAAGAGCTGCAACAACTTAGAATTTAAGACTATTTTTTGAAATGCAGAGGCAGTCTAAAAATTTTGAAGTGAAATGTAATTAGAACTCTTTCATATAATGTCAGTTAAAGTGAGAAACAGAGAATGAGAGAAAAAGACCATCATTATTATCAAGTGTTGCTCCTATAGAAAAAAAAAATACATATACACATGATCTGGGTATGAAAAAATTATACAAACATGAAAGTAAAAATATATTATATAAAATTTACTATTTTACATATTACTTTCCATGTATCATACATATTACATATGTATTATATACCATGTTATTTTATATTATACTATATACTAAATATACATCATAATATATTGTATCCACTATATTATGTAATATTCAATGTTGTATATTATGTACTACATTATATATAATGCTATTTATTACTACATATCATATATCTTAATCACTTACATGTTAATATTTATTTTACATGACATACTGTATATTTATAATACATATTATATATTACATATTATATGTGTGTAAATATATAGATTTGCCTGTGAATGGGTGTATAAAATAATCTCATTGTAGTTATTATCCTATTTTCCCCATTTAATGAAAGATTTCTTACTATGTGAGAAAGTATATTAGTAGATTTTCAAAAAGATTTTTGCTACACTAGTAGTTGCTGCATGTTAGGAAAAGTAGGTTGAAAGTTTCTTAAAGTTAAATTAAAAGAATATTACAATAGAATTAAGAAAATAAATATACATTCTAGTGATATATTAATAAAAAGAATTTCTTATTTGAAATAATTGTTCTACTTTATATCATTCCATTTTATATCTCCAATTTAGTTATTTTTAAAATTTGTCTTTCATCCCAGTTTCTACACTGTAATTTAAACAGCAGTGATAGAGTGGAATCCATTCTGTCCTAGATAACAGAATTTCTCTCTAGTTGATCTGAAGAATTTCCTGTTTCTGTATCAGAAGTGGTAACTTGTAAGCATCCTGTCTATTTGAATCCTTTTAATATTATCAAGTACTCTGTGTGATTACAGAACATCTAGATAAATTTAGTATTATGAACACAGACTTTGTGTTCCTAAAACAGTTTGTAGTGATAAAGTACTCATATTTCTGCCTGATTCTTAATTTATTGAGCCATTAAAGTCACACTTTTTTGACACTGTAATGTACAAACTTTATTTTATTACAACTTTCCTATACAATAAAAACTTCATCTTGCTGCTTGAGCACTCTACTTGCAGGCTTTCATAATAGCTGTGATGTTAGAAAATGTCAAATGTTAGCTTTCACACAAATAGAAGATACTAATATGTATCTAAAATTAATTAACATAATCAAGAAAAATGAAAATCCTGAACAGTTTCTCCAAATTAGTATGATTACCACCTCACAGAGCTTCTTCCCCAGCATCTCCACAGATTTACGGAACATAGACAAGTGTAGAGCAAGATGGGAGAAGCACAGGTCTGGTAATCAAATGAATGAGTGTTAGAATCTCCTTCTGGCACTTATGAGCTATATATGACCTTCAGCCAGTTATATCATCTTCCTAAGATGTGAAATATGTTTGTTTATTTGTTTTTCTGCAAAATGGAGAGAACAATGACTACATGAAAACTTGTGTGCAAAATATATAGCATAGAGCCAAGCCTATAATCTGTAATCTATAAATTACTATTTACACTCATCTTATTTTGCAATAGCATTCCAACTGAACTCCTTGCTTTTAGTCCTTCTCAATACTCCGTCATTTGCTGACATGCTTCCTCTATAAATGATTTTTAATGAATTCATACCAATCAACTACTTTATTTCTGAATTTATCTTAAATGTTCTTCTTCCACAACACATTTTATGTCCAAGTACACAGGCCTACTTTTCTTTGATTCAAGTAGGCAGTCATGGCCTATGCAGTTCAGATATAAATATTTAGAAACTGTCAAAAAGAAATTTATGAAAATGAGCTGTAGGTACCTAGCATTATGCTAGACACTGAGAGATGGTAAAGATACATCAGACACAATTCCTGTTCAGGGATGGGGAACTTTCTATCTATGGTAAGAAAATCTTTTTTTAAAAGATTTTAAAAGAAAGTTGCTCTTTTTACTTAATTTTTTAACTTGGATTGTTTGGGACCAGAAACTAAATATGGTGGAATATTTTCCAAATGTTAGTAACATTATAGTTATCCAGATTTCAGTGTTATTAATCTTAATAATATTAAAAGCAAGAATATTGGAAGGGTTTGACTTAATTTCCCTTTTTTCTTTAAGCCAAGAAGCACACAGAGTGAACATTTATTTTATAGCCACAATGTCCTTATAAACAGTAGCAATGATAAACTTTCAGTGCATGGTGTATAAACAATATACGCATTAGGCTATGTGGGATCATAAAGACACAGTTAAATGAGATTAAGCTTTCTCTTTATTAAGCCATTTGCTTCATGTCATCCAAAACACAAAACAGAAAAAAAAAATATCCACAGAGTTAATATTCTCAACCTGGAGATAAGCTTGCAATCTGGAACACTGTAAAGGGGTACATTGTTTGCATGGGTGTACTGTTTTTAAATGTTCCCCCAAATCCCCATGTGTGTGACAAGTTGTGTGCCATCAGTAGCAGAGAGAAAGAAGTCAGGGCAGTTAAGAGGATGCTTTTATGAGAGAATTCTGCATGTTGACAATAAAAAAATTAAAAGGCCAATTTCATTCATTACAATATAGATAAGCATTACTGAGAGATAGAAAGTTGAATCTCCTAGTCTTGCCAAAAATATTGTAAAAAGGTATCCAGATTGCTCTAAATCAGCAAGAAGACTTTTTGGAGATACTTTTTTGCTTTTCTTTTTTTTTGAGACGGAGTTTCGCTCTTGTTACCCAGGCTGGAGTGCAATGGCGCGATCTCGGCTCACCGCAACCTCCGCCTCCTGGGGGCAGGCAATTCTCCTGCCTCAGCCTCCTGAGTAGCTGGGATTACAGGCACACGCCACCGTGCCCAGCTAATTTTTTGTATTTTTAGTAGAGACAGGGTTTCACCATGTTGGCCAGGATGGTCTCGATCTGTTGACCTCGTGATCTACCCGCCTCGGCCTCCCAAAGTGCTGGGATTACAGGCTTGAGCCACCTGAGGCTGTCCTCTTAGCAGCGCAACAGATGAAGGAAGAGGAATAGAAATTGCACTGAAAGTTGCTATTCAACTCCGTTTTGCTTTCTGACCATTTCCTTGTCTGCCAATGCTCTGAAGTCAACTAAAAGACCAATATGCCTTCTCTGCTAATGGAATTCTTAATTCTTTCCCAATTTTTATTCTCCCCTTCACCATGAAAAGACATTTTATAGTAATGTGAGTCCCTTTAGCTTTTACCATCTGTGGTCTCCAAAACTCTACTAACTAGAAAGGTAGCGTAAAGTGTACAGACCAAGGCCTCTACCCTAAGGAATTTTATATTATGCAAGGATAACCAAGTCAAATGTTTCTGACAAAGGGATTAAAAGTCAGAATGGTCATAAGAGTTCATCTAGTCTATTCACTCAACAAAACTATCATCTCTATTTTCAGACCACCAAGGATAACAAACACACAACTGATTTTACCTTCCCAGAGAATGTAAGTTCAGCTCTGTTACAAGGAATTCCCTTTCATTTTGGGTGTCTTCAATTATTAGAAAACATTAGCTTACATTAAATAGAAATTATTCTTCCTTTAATTTCTGCCCTATCGTAATAACTGGTATATAAGAGGATAATTTCCCTCCTCTATAGAATAATATATCCACAAGTATGTATTCATACACCCAAATCATGATCATCAGCATCTCAAACGTTTATTGTCATGGAGTAATATGGCATCAAAATTTGTGTATATTAATTTTTTATGAAAAATATACTTAAACCAAATGAAAATTCAGCATCCTAAATATTCTAAATGTAATTTATATTTTGTTCAATAGCAACTTTCAATGCAATTTCTGTGCCTCTTCCTTTAGGTTATCACTATTATGAAAATAAACTGTTGTATTGTGCTCTAATATATTGATGCCTTCAGGATTTGTGGAATTTGTTAGAAAAATTTGTATCCATACTATATGTTCCTAGGATTTTTACCTTTGGGTCCTTGTATATTTTTTTTCTATATATATTTTCCCATTGTTTCTAAGTATCAGGTTGTGAGATCCTGTCCTTGTTGCCTTGTCTCCCTCTGCCTCTGGCTGAAACTGTGCTTTTTAAAAAAATTTTTTATTTTGTGGCCAGGGATACTTCTTTACTTTTTCTTTTTAAAAATATATTTAAATGGTACAAGTGCAATTTTGTTACATGGATATATTGCCTAGCATTGAAGTCTGTGCTTTTATTGTACTCATTACCCACATAGTGAACACTGTAATTCGAGTAGTTTTTCAACCCTCACCCCATTCCCAAACTCCCTCCTTTGGGGGTCCCCAGTATCTATTATTTTACTCTTTGTGTATATGTGTACCCACTATCTAGTTCCCACTCGTATGTGAGAACATGTAGTATTTGAATTTCTGTATCTGGAATATTTCACTTAGGATAATGGCCTCCAGCTCCATTCATGTTGCTTCAAAAGACACGGTTGCATTCTTTTTATGGCTGTATGGTATTCAATAATGTGCATGTGTGTGTGTATACATACACACCACATTTTCTTTATTCAATTTTCTGTTACTGGACACTTACCTTGATTATATAACTTTGCTATTGTGAATAGTGCTGTGATAAACATATGAATTCAAGTGTCCTTTTGATATAATGATATCTTTTCCTTTGGGTAGATACCTAGTATTGGGATTACTGGATCTAATGGTAATCCTATTTCTAGTTCCATACTGTTTTCCACAGTGGTTGTACCAATTTACATTCCCAGCAAAAGTATATAAGTGTTCTTTTCTCTCTGTATCCTTGAAAATATTTTTTTCATTTCTTGATAATAGTCATTCAGACTGGTGTAAGCTAGTATCTCGTCATGTTTTTAATTTGCATTTGTCTGATGATTAGTAATGTCAAGAATTTTTTATATCCTCGTTGGCTATTTGTATGTCTTCTTTAGAAAAATTTCTGTTCACGTCCTTCACCCACTTTTTAATGGGGTACTTTGTTTCGGTCTCGTTGAGTTGTTTGAATTCCCTGTAGATTCTGGATACTAGTTCTTTGTTGCATGCATACTTCACAAATATTTTCTGTAGATTTTCTGTTTACCCTGTTGATTATTGATGTTCTGCAGAAGCAGTTTAGTTAAGTCCCATTTTTCTATTTTTGGTTTTGTTGCATTTACCTTTGAGGACTTAGTTATAAATTATTTGCCTAGGCCAGTGACCAGGAGAGGTTTTCTGAGGCTTTTTCCTAGGATTTTTGTAGCGTCAGGTCTTTATATATATATATATACACACACACACACACACACACACACACACACACACACACACATAATTTAAGTTCTGGGGTACATGTGCAGATCATGCAGGTTTGTTACATAGGTATACACATGCCATGGTGGTTTGCTGCAACCATGGCCCCGTTATCTACATTAGGTATTTCTCCTAATGCTACCCCTGCTCACCTCCTGCTGTTCCTCCCCTAGCTTCCCACCCACCAGGCCCCAGTGTGTGATGTTGCCCTCCCTGTGTCCATGTGTTCTTATTGTTCAACATCCACCTATCAGTGAGAACATTTCTGTTCTTGTGTCAGTTTCCTGAAAATGATGGTGTCCAGTTTCATCCATGTACCTGCAAAGGACATGAACTCATCCTTTTTTATGGCTGCGTAGTATTCCATGGTGTATATGTGCCACATTTTCTTTATCCAGTCTATCATTGATGGGCATTTGGGTTGGTTGCAAGTCTTTGCTATCGTGAACAGTGCCACAATGAACATACGTTTGCATATGTCTTTATAATAGAATGATTTACAATCCTTTGGTTATATACCCAGTAATGAGATTGCTGGGTCAAATGGAATTTCTATTTCTAGATCCTTAAGGAATCACCACACTGTCTTCCACAATGGTTGAACTAGTTTACACTCCCATCTAACAGTGTAAAAGTGTTCCTGTTTCTCCACATCCTCTCCAGCATCTGTTGTATCCTGATTTTTTAATGATCACCATTCTAAGTGGTGTGAGGTGGTATCTCAATGTGGTTTTGATTTGCATTTCCCTAATGACCAGTGATGATGAGCTTTTTTTCATATTTGTTGGCTGCATAAATGTCTTCTTTTGAAAAGTGCCTGTTCATATCCTTTGCCCACTTTTTGATGGGGTTGTTAGTTTTTTTCTTGTATATTTGTTTAAGTTCTCCATAGATTCTGTACATTAGCCCTTGGTGAGTTAGGTAGATTGCAAAAATGTTTTCCCATTCTGTTGATTGCCATTTCACTCTATTGATAGTTTCTTTTCCTATGCAGAAGCTTTAAGTTTAATTAGATCCTATTTGCCTATTTTGGCTTTTGTTGCCATTGCTTTTGGTGTTTTAGTCATGAAGTCCTTGCTGATGCCTATGTCCTGAATGATATTGCCTAAGTTTTCTTCTAGAGTTTTTCATGGTGTTAGGCCTAATGTTTAAATCTTTAATCCATCTAGAGTTAATTTTTGTATAAGGTGTAAGGAAGGGATCCAGTTTCAGCTTTCTGCATATGGCTATCCAGTTTTCCCAACACCATTTATTAAATAGGGAATCCTTTCCCCGTTGCTTGTTTTTGTCAGGTTTGTCAAAGATTAGATGGTTGCAGTTGTGTGGCATTATTTCTGAGGACACTTTTCTGTTCCATTGGTCTATATCTCTGTTTTGGTACCAGTATCATGCTGTTTTGATTACAGTAGCCTTGTAATATAGTTTGAAGTCATGTAGTGTGATGCCTCCAGTTTGTTGGTTTTTTTTTTTTTTTTTTTTTTGCTTAGGACTGTCTTGGCTATGCGGGCTCTTTTTTTGTTCCATATGAAGTTTAAGGTAGTTTTTCCAATTTTGTGAACAAAGTTATTGGTAGCTCAATGGGGATAGCATTGAATCTATAAATTACTTTGGGTAGTATGGCCATTTTCATGATATTGATTTTTCCTAACTATGAGCACGGAATGTTTTCCATCTGTTTGTGTCCTCTCTTCTTTCCTTGAGCAGTGGTTTGCAGTTCTCCTTGAAGAGGTCCTTCACATCCCTTGTTAGTTGTATTCCTAGGTGATTTTTTTCTCTTTGTAGCAATTGTGAATAGGAGTTCACTCATGATTTGGCTCTCTGTTTGTGTAGTATTAGTGTATAGGAATATTTGAGATTTTTGCACATTGATTTTGTATCCTGAGACTTTGCTGAAGTTGCTTATCAGCTTAAGGAGATTTTGGGCTGAGATGATGGGGTTTTCTAAATATATAATAATGTCATCTGCAAACAGGGACAATTCGACATCCTCTTCCTATTCGAATACCCTTTATTTCTTTCTCTTGTCTCATGGCCCTAGCCAGAACTTCCAATACTATGTTGAATAGGAGTGGTGAGAGAGGGCATTCTTATCTTGTGCCAGTTTTCAAAGGCAATGCTTCCAGTTTTTGCCCATGCAGTATGATATTGGCTGTTGGTCTGTCATAAATAGCTCTTACTATTTTGTGATATGACCCATCAATGCCTAGTTTACTGAGAATTTTTAACATAAAAGGCTATTGAATCTTGTCAAAGGCCTTCTCTGTATCTATTGAGATCATCATGTGGTTTTTGTCTTTGGTTCTGTTTATGTGATGGATTACATTTATAGATTTGCAGATGTTGAACCAGCCTTGCATCCCTGGGATAAAGCCAGTGATGGATAAGCTTTTTGATGTGTTGTTGGATTCGGTTTGCCAGTATTTTATTGAACATTTAGTGTCAGGTCTTACATCTAAGTGTTTAATCCATTTTGAGTTAATTTTTATATTTGGTGAAAGACAGGAGTCCAGTTTTATTCTTTTTCATGTGGCTATCCAGTTTTCCCAGTAAAATTTATTGAACAGGGTACCCTTTCCCCAGTGTATATTTGTGTTAACTTTGTCAAAGATTAGTTGGTTGTAGGCCTGTGGCTTTATATCTGGGTTCCCTATTCTGTTCAATTGATCTATCTATTTTTATACCCGTACTATGCTGTTTGGGTTACTATAGCCTGTAATATAGTTTGAGGTCACTAATTTGATTCCTCCAACTTTGCTCTTTCTGCTTAGTATTGCTTTGGCTACTCAGGCTCTTTATTGGATTAATGTGAGGTTTAGGATTTTTTCCTAATCTGCAAAACATGCCATTTGTAATTTGACAGGAATTGCATTGAATCTGTGGATTGCTTTGGTCAATATTGTCATTTTAATGATATTAGTTCTTCCAATGCATGAGCATGGGCTATTTTTCCACTTGTGTATGTTGTCTACTATTTCTTTTGGCAGTGTTTTGTGATTTGCCTTATGGAGATGTTTCACCTCCTTGAGCAAATATATTTCTAGATATTTTTATTTTTTTATTTCAATATTTTTGGGGAACAGGTGGTGTTAGGTTACATGGATAAGTTCTTTAGTGGTAATTTTTGAGATTTTAATGCACACATGACCTGTGTACACTGTACCCAATGTGTAGTCTTTTATCCCTCAACACCTGTCACCTGTCCCCCCAAGACCCCAAAGTCCATTGTATTATTCTTATGCCTTTGCATAAGAATAGCTTAGCTCTCACTTATAAGTGACAGCATACAATGCTTTGTTTTCCATTCCTTAGTTACTTCACTTAGAATAATGTTCTCCAATTCCATCCAGGCATTTGCATTGCTGTAAGTGCCATTATTTTGTTCCTTTTTTATGGCTGAGTAGTATTCATGGTATGTATATACCACAAAGATATTTTATTTTTATGTTGCTATTGTAAATGGGATTAACTTCTTGATTTGGTTCTCAGCTTCATTGTTATTGGCATATAGAAATGCAACTGATTTTTGTACGTAAATTTTGTATCCTGAAAGTTCCCTGAAGTTGTTTATCAAGTCTGCAATCTTTTGGGGAGTCATTAGGGTTTTCATTAGGGTTTTCTAAGTGATACTGGCTTCATAGAATGAAATAGGGAGAATTCCTTCCTCAATTTTTTGGAACAGTTTTCAGTAGGATTCATACCAGTTCTTATTTATTTATCTGGTAGAATTCAGCTGTGAATCTGTCTGGTCCTGGGCTTTTTGTTGTTGTTGGGAGATTGTTTTAATGATTGATTCCATTTTACTATTCTTTATTGGTCTGTTCAGGATTTCTATTTTTTGCTGGTTCAGTCTTGGGAGGTTGTGTATTTCCGGGAATTTGTACATCTTCTCTAAGTTTTCTAGTTTGTGTGCATAGAGATGCTCATGGTAGTCTTTGGTGATGTTTTGTATTCATGTGGTATCAGTTGTAGTGTCATCACGGTTCTAATTGTGCATATTTGAATCTTCTCTTTTTTCTTGGTTAATCTAGCCAGCAATTGTCTTTTCAAAGAACCAACTTTTCATATCGTTGATAATTTGTATTGTTTTCTTGGTTTCAATTTCATTTCATTCTGCTCTGATATTTGTTATTTCTCTTCTTTTGCTAGATTTGGGTTTTTTTTTTCTTATTTTTCTAGTTCCTTGAGATGCAACATTAGGTTGTTAATTTGAGATCTTTCTATCTTTTTGATTTAGGCATTTAATGCTACAAACTTCCCTTTTTTCACTGCCTTTGCTGTATTCAGAGGTTTGGCATGTTGTGTCTCTACTTTCACTATTTTCAAAATTTTTAAATATTTCCTCCTTAATTTCATAATTGAGCCAACAATCACTTTGGAGAAGGTTGTTTAATTATTTCCTTCTATTTGTATAGTTTTGAGAGTTCCTCTTGATTGATTTCTAGTTTTTTTCCACTGTGGTCTGAGAAGGTACTTGATATGATTTCAGGGTTTTTTTATTTTTAATTTATTGAGATTTGCTTTGTGGCCTAGTATATGGTCTATTTTGGAGAATATTCCATGCACAGATGAGAAGAATGTATATTCTGTGATTGTGGGTAGAATGTTTGGTAAATGTCTGTTAGGTTCATTTAGTCAGGAGTCCAGTTTAAGTCCGGAATTTCTTTGTTGGTTTTCTGTCTCAATAAACTGTCCAGGGTTGTTAGTGGGGTGTTTAATGCCCCACTATAATTGTACTGCTGTCTATCATGTACTTTTGGTCTAGAAGTGTTAGTTTCATGAATCTGGATGTTCTGGTGTTGGATGCATATATTTATGATTTTATAGCTTCTTGTTGAATTGATCTTTTTGTCATGATATAATGACATTATTTGTCTTTTTGTACTGTTGTTGTTATTATTATTATTATTATTTGAGACAGAGTTCTGCTCTCGTTGCCCAGGCTGGAATGCAATGGCATGATCTCAGCTCACTGCAACCTCTGCCTCCAAGGTTCAAGTTATTCTCCTGCCTCAGCCTCTCAAGTAGCTGGGATTACAGGCACTTGCCACCATGCCTGGCTAATTTTTGTATTTTTATTAGAGTTGAGAGTTCACCATGTTGGCCAGGCTGGTCTCAAACTGGTGACCTCAGGTGATACACCTGCCTCAGCCTCCCAGAGTGCTGGGATTACAGACATGAGCCATCAATCCTGGCCTGTATTGTTTAATTTAATATATGTTATATCTGATATAGGTATAGCTATTTCTGCTTGCTTCTGGTCTCCACTTGCATGGAATATATCTTTTTCTACCCCTTTACTTTGAATCTGTAAATTTATTTACCATTTAGGTGGGTTTCTTGTAAGCAACTATGGTTACGTATTTGTTTTTTATTCATTCCTTCAGTCTGTATCTTTTAAATGGAGCATTTAGTCCATTTACATTCAAGGTTAATATTGATATGTGAGGTTTTATTCCTGTAGTAATGTTGATTGTTACCTAGTTGTTTTGTAGTCTTAATTGTGTCATTGCTTTATAAGACCTGTGAGTTTCATGCTTTGACATTTTTTATAGTATCACTCTTTCATTTCTATGTTTAAAACTCCTTTGAACATTTCTTGCAGAACTAGCCTATTGGTGACAAATTCCCTTCACATTTTCCTGTCTGGGAAAGAATTTATTTATCCATCATTTATAAAGTTTAGTTTATCAGCATGCAAAATTCTTATATATATATATATATATATAAAATTGCACTTTAGTTTCTGGGGTACATGTGCAAAACATGCAGGATTGTTGCATAGGTACATACATGGCAATGTGGTTTGCTGCCTCCATCCACTCTTCACCTACATCTGTCATTTTCCCCCTGTTATCCCTCCCCAATCTCCCTACCTCCTGCTGTCCCTCTCCTATTCCCCACTCAACAGACCCCAGTGTGTGATGCTCCCCTCCCTGTGTCCATGAGTTCTCATTGTTCAACGCCTATGAGTGAGGACATGTGGTGTTTGGTTTTCTGTTCTTGTGTCAGTTTGCTGAGAATGATGGTTTCCAGATTCATCCATGGTCCCTACAAAGGATATGAACTCGTCGTATTTTTATGGTTGCATAGTATTCCGTGGTGTATATATGCCACATTTTCCTTGTCTGTCTATCATCGATGGGCATTTGGGTTGGTTCCAGGTCTTTGCTGTTGTAAACAGTGCCATATGCAAAATTCTTGGCTGAAAGTTTTTTTTTTTTCCTTTAAAATACTGAAAATAGGACCCCAATCTCATCTGGCTTCTAAGGTTTCTCTTGAGGATTTTGCTGTTAGTCTGATAGGATTTCTTTTATTGGTAATTAGATGCTTCTTTCTTACTACTTTTAGGATATTTAGCCTCATAATGATTTTTGATAGTCTGATGACTGTATGCCTTGGTGAAGTTTGTCTTGCAAATTATCTTCCAGGTATTCTCTGAATCTCTTGTGTCTGGATGTCTACATCTCTAGAAAAACCATGGAAGTTTTCTGAATTATTTTTCAAAATAGGTTTTTCAGACCTCAGCAATACCTGCAACTCAGAGGTTTGGTTGCTTTACAAAATCCCATATTTCTCAGAAGTTTTGTCCATTTAAATTTTTTTTTCTTTATTTTTGTCTCACTGGGTCAATTCAAAAGACCCATCTTCAAGTTCTACAATTCTTTCTTCTGCTTGGTCAATTGCTAAAGCTTTCAGCCATATTTTGTAATTTCTTCAATGAATTTATTTCCAGAATTTCTGTTTTGTTTCTTTTTCAAATAACTGTGTCTTCAGTAAATTTTTCATTCATATTCTGAATTGGTTTTCTGATTTCCTCATGTTGGTTTTCAACTTTCTCTTGCATTTAATTGAGTATCCTTGCAATCCATATCTTGAATTATTTATCTGTCATTTCAGAATTTTCATTTTGGTTAGGGTCCATTGCTAGAAAGCTAGTGTGATCCTTTGGGGGTGTCAAAACATTCTTTTTACTCATGCTGCCAGAGTTCTTATGCTCGTTTTATCTCATTTGGAGAAACTGTCACTTCTTATTTTTGAATTTACTTTTGTTTCACTGGTACCCTTTGAGGGTAGGATTGTAGTCTATGTTGGGTAGGCTCATTTGCCTTTGCTTCTCAGTGCATCAGGAAGCCAAGGGTCTATATGAATTCTTTGGTTATTAATAACCTTCATATGGTGTTTTTGGTTTTTTTTTCAAATGCTATACGCTGTAGTAGTGGTGTACTGTGTTTGTGCGCAAGCTCAATTCCTCCTGCAGAGAAAGTAAGGTGGAAGTCTCAGGAAGCTTATCTCATTCCCTGGTGTGCATTTCCATCAGCAGGTGTTTTATTGGGTTGTGCAGGTGTGTTTTGTTGGGTTGTCCACCTACTTAGCCAGTAGGTGGCACTTCCAGGAGGGACACAGCTGTGTTGGTGGCAGTTGGACTTATGCTTGACCTTTGTTAATCAGGAGAAGTACTTGGATGTCCCAGGCAATGGGTGGGGCTGTGGAACTCCAAAGGGTCTACAGCTCATGCTCTGCCACCAACACAGGGGGAGGGGGTAAGACTAGGTCTAGCTTGGTTGAATAAGCTGACATCTAGGCTCACCAAAAGCAGGCTCAAGTCTTGACCCCAGCATGGGTAGCAGACAACTATTAGGCCGCTAGGGCAAATTTCCAGGGAGAGGCACAGGTGCTTCTCCCACACCAAATTGCCCACACAAGGATAAGGGTGGTCCCGAATCCACAGGCCAACAGGCAGCAGTGGAACCAACCCAGATCCCACCTTCCTGATCCAGGGAGTCTCCCTGTGGTATCTGGCAGTAGGCCCAGTCCCAAGCAGTGTGTGTTCAGGTCACAAAGCCATCCCAGGACAGGAGACTCTGCCCAGGGCAGAAACTGAGGCTCTCAGACAACACTCTTCCTGGTCCAGTCCCACAAAGGGAAGAGTACCCAGCTCCTGCATCACAGCATGAAACCATGCTACACTCTCCAGTAATTTCTTACCTTTTGGGGTTCTGTCCCCACTCCAAATCAGGTCACAAATCTCATCCCCATTCCCTTGGACATCATGCTTGAGTCCTGGGAGGATGGGACTAGGCCAGTGGACTTGCCCTTAGGCCCTCAGACTCAAGTGCTATCTTCGATAGGGATATGTGGGCTGGTCCAAGGCCACTAGTAGAACAGTAGAGTGGGGCAATGGTAGCAGCACTGTAGGCCTGCCACCAGGAAGGTCAGGCCCCTCTTCATGGGAATGGCCAAGCAGGCAGATTTGAGGGAGGCTAGAACATGTGTGGCACATGGTTCAAATGTTCTGTGGCCCCACGAGAGCCCACAGCAGTGGTGGTGGAACTTGTTCTTGGGGCAAATGAGAGCACTGGGCCTCCCCTTTCCCTACACGGCCTGGTAGCAGGCAGCAGCAGCAGTGGCCTCAGGGCAAGATGCAGAGCCTTGGTGGATGAGGTCCCAGAATGGCACTGTGCTGCAGCTGCCCAGTGCTGAGAAACCTATGGGACTAGAGCAGTGCCTGTACATGATTTCCAGGCAACTACCTATACCAGTATGGAGGTCTGAGGTGATTGAGGACCTCTCCTGTAGTTAGTATTGTAAATGTCCATGGCAAAAATGAGGAGTTCTGGGAGGTCTCCCACTTGTCCCTTTCTTGGGTCCACAGGCTGCTCCTGGTTTCTAGCAATCCTGAGCAGATAGCCCTTCTTCCCCTTCCTTCACCCTCAGTGTCTCTTGTTGCCTCTCTTGAATTCCAGTATTGTTTCTCAGACAGTGCATTCAATGTGTAAATATCTGTTCAATATTTTGGTTTCTCTTTGTGGAAGAGGCATGCCCAGGTGCAACTAGTCAGCCATCTTAAATCTCCTCCACCTTTAAAAAATTGTTTTAATCGTAAATTTTTATGTTAGTTTTATTTCTTTTTACTTAAATTTTTATTTTTAACTGGCAAAACAATAATTGTATGTATTTATGGGACATAATGTGATATTTTTATATATGTTTACATTACGGAATGATTATATCAAGCTAATTAATGTATTTATCACCTCGTATAGTATCACTTGTTTGTAATGAGAACATTTAAGATACATTCTTTTAGCAACTTGAAATATACATTATTATTAACAAGAGCTAATAATGTATTAATGATCACACTGTGCAATAGATCTCAAAAACTCTTTCCTTATTTCTAACTAAAGCTTTGTATCCTTTAGTCAACTTCTCTCCATTCCCCACCCCAATGCCCCATCTCCCAACACCTGGTAACTACCCTTCTACTCTCTTAAGAGTTTAAATTTTTTAGATTCTACATATAAGTGAGATCATGCAATATTTGTTTTTCTGTGCCTGGCTTATGCCACTTAACATAATGTCCTTCAGATTCATCCATGTTGTTACAAATGACAGGACTTTCTTTTTCCTTAAGATTGTGTAATATTTTATTGTGAACATATTCTTTACACATTCATCTGTTGATGGACACTTAAGTTGCTTCTATAGTTTGACTATTGTGAATAATACTGCAATAAACATGCGAGTGCAGAAATCTCTTCAACATACTGATGAAACCCTGTGGTTCTAATCTTATGTGCCTTTAGAAGTTGTATAGCCAAACTCATTACAAAGGTATCTAACGGGCCACTGAGTGAGAATTTCTCATTTAAAAAAGTATAAACATAAATAAATGCTGTGGTGGACAGACCTCGAGGTGGCTTCCATGATTCCTGCCCCATTGGTGTCCAAGCCTTTTTGTAATCCCCTCCTTAATATAAGCAGAACTTACTTCTAAACAGAATATGGCAAATATGATGAGACGTCACTCCCTTGACTAGGTTACATTATCTAGCATAGTGAAGGGATTTTGTAGATGTAATTAAGGATTGTAAATTAAATCAATTGATTTTGAGCTATCAAAAGAAAGATTATCTGGGTGGGTCTGTCTTAATGAGAAGAAATCCCACTGGGCCCCTCCCTGAGGTTAAAGACTCTCTCCAATGCTGGCTTTGAATAAGTAAACTGCCATGTTGTGAGAGGGTCTGTGGTAAGGACCATGTGGCCAGAAACTACTGGAGGTCTCTAGAACCTAAGCAGCCAACAGCTGACAGCCAGGAAAAAGCTGGAGCCCTAGGTTTTACAGCTATGAGAAAATGAACTTATCTAACAACTTGAAAAACTTGGAAGCAGGTTTTCAGTCAATCTGGTGATGAGCCACAGTCATAGCTGACATCGTGATTGCAGCCTTGTGAGACCCTGAACAGCTAATTAGAGACATCTGGCCTGACACAAAATCCACCATCTCCCCTGGCTCCAAGTTTTATATGAGAGTGCCAAAGGGCTGTTTTATGTGAGATCAAATGCTCCGTCAGTGAATACAGAATGTCTTCCAAGTTTTCCCCTTCTTGCTTTGGTCCACTTTAATGAGTCCATCTCACCTTGGGCCCAAGATGCTTACTATGTTATATGAACATATATAAGCCACATTTACCAGTGTTGCTTCCTAATGCTGGTGCTGATACCAATCAAAGTGATAAAAAATTGGCATGAAAAGTGTGTAGCTGGGGGCCCCACCTGACTCCCAAAGGAGTACAACCTTATACAAATCAACATTGGTTCTTAGTACTCTTTTTACTTAAGAACTCAGTTTCTGATCCATGAAGATTGCTTAAAGCTTTGTCCCCAGTAACATTAGCATCATGTAGGAGTTTGTTAGAAATGCATACTCTCAGGCCACACTCTAGACCTAAAGGATCAGAGCCCAGATTTTAACAAGTGATGTATGTACATATTATACATATTAATACCTGGGGAAAACAGCTAAAAAAACGATTCCTGAGATACATTAACATCTAAATCTGTCACAAATATATAAGCTGCTGCAAACTATATTCTCCCTATCACTTTAGATCATCCCTACATCTTTCAGAATTTCACAAACAGCCTTTTTGAAATACACTTGCATTTCATTTTCACTACACAAGGTTATACTAGAAGCTATTGAGTTTTTCACTATAACCAACCCTTTGTATCTAACATAAAACTGGACATATTACCTCCCATTATAAGTGCAAAACCATTTTTATATCTCTTTAAATTCCTATTAAGAAGATTTAAAATGTGAATACCTTTGAATCCAGCAATTATACTTCAAGGAATTTATCCTGAAGATATACTCACACAAGTGCAAGAGGGCAGATGTTCTAGGATGTTCACTGCAGCACATTGATAATAGTAGTGACATCTAAACATATAAATGTCCATTAATCAGGAACTAGTTAAGATAACTTATGATATATCCATATAATCTTCACCTTCACAAAGTATGAAGACAATATCCCTGTGTCTGATAAGGAAAGATACCTAATAAATATTTTAAGGGTAGAAAATAAGTTATAAGCTTATATGCTATTATTTAAATACGTAAGTTATATATTTAAAAGTATGTATCTATATGTGTATAATTTTGTGTACATTGGAACTCTGTAGTTGACATTGTATGTTGACTTATGGGATCTTTATTTTCAACTCTCTTTTCTCCTATCTTCCTCTTGTGTGGAGGCTCTAAAAGATAAGAACCTGATTTCCCAGACACCCTTACAGCTATGATTGACCATATCAAACCTCTCTGGCTAATGATGTATTATCAAAAGTCTAGCATTACAGCCTCTTCCCCTTCTTTTACCCTGCCTGTAATGCAAGATGAAAATGAAGCAGCAAATATGAGACCTAGAACTAACATGCTAGCATGAGGGAAAAAAGCAATGTGTTTTGTGTCTCTCATGACATCCTAGGTCAACAACAGCAGCACTAGGATGTCTACCTCTGTGTTTTTTTTCAATGAAATATAATTAAATCCCTGGATATTTAAGCCACTACATGGAGGTTTTTGGTAGTGGCGGTGATGATGATGATCATAATGACACTAATTTCTAATGGCTACAAGTGTGAATTTTGAAGAACGGGATTAGAGGCAAAGGAAGTACTTTTAATTTTTGAAATGTTTACTCTTTTGTAATGTTTGACATTTTATTCAAAGGAAATGATACATACACAAAATGAACTGACTTTAAATGCAATTAAAGTTAATGAGTTTTATGTATAGTTGTTTTAAGCCTTGGCTTAAAAGATAACTATTTTAAACAATTTTTCTCATGTTTATATAATATGAATAATATGAGAAAAAGTTGAATATATCCTCCCATAACAGAGTGGTTGCTAAAAGGACAAATATAATTACACTAGCAATTATACAACTTAGTCGACAAATGAGTGCTCCTCTCAGGGAAAGAAGGTAATTTCACCTCTCTTGTTTTAAAGGAAATTAGTTAACTATCCCAATTTATAGAATAATGGTAATGATGGGGATTCATGTGGTTGAATGATAATGCCCTACCTCGTTTTGTTCTTTTTGCAATGTTTGGAGAAAAATAAAAATAGGGCTCAGAAGAAAAAATGAGCTAAGTATCTAGGGGATTATTCTTCATGAAGCCTTTTTTTTTCTAAGCAGTAGATACAGGTTGTGTTCCTGTATAGGAAAGGGTTAACTCAGCATATCTGGATTGTTCAAACTCTACATATTCCCATGAAAGGCCAGATTTTAGGGTTAGCCCTTGGCTGGCTCCTGGGAGCTGAGCTCTGAGCTCTTGGAATGTTGGGCCTGTACCAGTTTGACTAGGTAGTTTATGCTAACAATGTGATTTATGAACACCTGCTTTTGCTCTGGGAGTCTGGAGTCTGAGTAGGTTACATCACTCATGTATGTCTATATGATTGACCCCAATAAAAACCCTGGACAAAAAAGCTTGGAGGAGCTTCCTGATTGGTATGTGTTGTCCCACATTATTGTTAGGAGAATTAAGTACATCCTGCACAGCTCCACTGGGAAGGACACTTGGAAGCTTGTGCCTGGTTTCTCCTGGACTTCACCCCATGAAAGTTCTCCTTTTGCTGATTTTAGTCTGTATTATTTTGCTATAGTAAACCGTAACTGTGCATATAAATGCTTCTGAGTCCTATGAGTCCTCTAGCAAATAATCTAGCACAAGGGTGGCCGTGGGGACCCCTGACATGGTTACCTAAAGTTAAATAGCGAGAGCTGTAAATAACTAACAAGTTGCTTGATGCTAACTAATTGTGAAGCTATAAATATCCCCTCAAAAGATCCTTCTCTTCCAGAAAATGGATTGAGATATGAAGGCATGTTCTAAGAAAATGCATAAATAAGTTTGAAGTAGAAATAGAAATCCCAGCAACTAATGATTATTGAGATTGATATGAATTATGTTTTCTAATATTTTGGTTTACTTTTTAATTAAAGCATTTAATTTGGCATTAGAGAAAATAATTGGATTGTAAAATATAATATTCCTTTAGTCAGTCATGTCAATAGGATGTAATAGAGAATCTATAGTCAAGGTCACTAAAACAATAAGGCAAAAGTATTCAGGGAGAAACAATCTCAAGAGGTAAAACTTTGTGCCTAAATGAAAAATAACTTCATAAATAGTCTAACAATATTTCGTATGAATAATGGATTAGATGTCTTTTAGTTTTGTAAATTATTTACCCTTCCTACAACCCCTGTTCACAGATTGTGACACCTGTTTTAAAATTATATACATTTAGCAAAAGAAACACTGCCCAAACATAATCTTAAAATATGAAATAGTGTGACTATTGTGTACCTTCTCATTAAGCTTAACAAAATTATTTACTTGTTTTGTTTATCATTTATTTAACTGTCCTTGTTCCAGAAAGTTTAGCAGTTGGCTAAACCATTTTCTAAAGGAAAATTTCTTTTAGCAGTTGGCTAAACCATTTTCCAAAGGAAAAATTCTATGTTTACTTAGAAAGTAAGGAAACGGAGACATAAGATTCCTTAATGAGGCATACTTAAATTCCTAGAAAGAATATTGCCTTGTTTATAGTAAATTATATAAATAAAGAATTTTTCAACATATTCTGAGAGGCTGGTATAAAACTAGCAGAGGCCTAGAAAGAATTATCTCGTAGGCTCAACATATAGTGTCATGGTATATAGGAAAATCAAACTTTTTTTCTCTATACTCTCCCTTATCACAGAATACTTCAATTCAGACACTAGACATGTGAGGGTTTTTTTTAAAATTTCACATATCAAGGAATTCTCTAATTATCTGCAGACACCAACTGATGTCCTACAATTTCATTCAATTCTGACATTATCTATCTAAAGTCAGAATAGACCCCACAGGTTAAGGACTCAGTCCCATGAGACTGCCCCCACTTCAGATACCAGTCATAAATGGTGGGTCCTCAACTTCTGTCCAACTTGGCTACAAATTGGTGTTCCCACAATCAACAATTTTTAGATTCAGTCTTTTGCTAGAATGGCTCACAGAACTCAGGGAAACAGTTACTCGTGTTTACTGGTTTATTAGAATGGATATTACAAAAGGTACAGATACTCAACAAGAGAAAGAGGTTGGAAGGGTCCCAGTGCAAGAGCTTTTGTTCCTGTAGAGTTGGGATGTGCCACACCTCTGGCACGTGAATGTGTTCACCAATCCAGAAGCTCTATGAACCACTATACTTTTGGGATTTTTATGGAGATTTAATCAGATAGACATGATCAATTATTAACTTAATCTCCAACTCCTCTCACCTCCCTGAAGGATAGTGAGTAGGGTTGAAAGTTCCAAGCTTCTAATTATGAATTGTTTTTTCTGGTGACCATCCCCATCCAGAATCTCACCAAGAATGCATTATTAGAACAAAAGGTCTTCCTATCACCTGGGAAATTCCAATGGATTCAGAAGCAATCTTTTTGACCCTTAGGAACCAGGATCAAAAATCAAATAGTAAAACAAAAAATGATCCTAGCATTCCTATTGCTTAGGAAATTACAAGAGTTTTAGGAGATCTGTGTCAGGAACTGAGGGGCAGATACCAATATATATATTTTTATTATTTCACACATGGCATACGGAGACATTTATCAATTTATTTCTTCATTGACTCTTTCTTCAGTTCCAATTGTGTGCCAAATCCTGTTCTAGCATTAAAGATACCAACAAAAATATTGTTCTTCATGGAGTTTATTCTCTTAGAGGAAACATTTGGTGAATATCTCCACAAGTGAAACATTCTATATATCAGATGGTGCAAAGTGCTATCTAGAATAGTAAAGCAAGAAAGACATTTCAGGACATAGGTCATGTGTTTTACAAATTTAAATAGTATGGGAGTAGACTCAGTTACACTGGCTGATGGATATGTGTATACTTCCTTTGTAAGGTTGTCAAAACCACATTTGTAGAATCAGTTTAAAACTAACTAGAAATTATGACACATAGTAAATTTGTATCATGTTAGAACAAGTTTGGTATAATATGATTTACCAGTAGAATATGTAACACAAGAATAAAGTGAAAGAAACAGATTTGGTAGAAGGGAAGTTGCTATGGTTTGAATGTTTGTGTCTTTTCCAAAATTCATGTTGGAAGTTAATCCTAAATGCAACAGTATTAAGCGGTGGGACCTTTGGGAGATGCTTAGGCCATAAAAGCTCTATCCACATGGATGGGATTAGAGCCCTTATAAAAGAGTTTGAGGGACAGAGTTTGTCCCTTCCATCCTTTTTGCCCTTCCATCTCTTCCACAATGTGGACACAACATCCATCTTCTCTGGAGGATGCATCAAAAGGCACCATCTTAGAAGCAGAGACTGTCCCCTCACCAGATACCAAACCTGTCAGAGCCTTGATCTTGGACCTCCTATCTCCAGACCTGTGAGAAATAACTGTCTGTTGTCTATAAGTTATCCAGTCTCAGGTATTTTGTTTAGAGTAGACGAAGACAGAGTGGACTAAGACAGAGTTAGAGAAGTAGTATTTGTTAGAATGATAAGCTTTCTATGTAGTGACTTGTACTGAAATAACATAAAAATGTCTCTTTTTAAATCAGAGGAATGTCTACAAATA
The DNA here is from genome assembly GCF_049354715.1 of Callithrix jacchus. Classification (NCBI taxonomy): domain Eukaryota; kingdom Metazoa; phylum Chordata; class Mammalia; order Primates; family Cebidae; genus Callithrix; species Callithrix jacchus. The sequence goes on from NC_133524.1 coordinate 29,154,580, forward strand.
TATCCTCAAATAACAACTACCTCACAACTGAATAATTTGGGGGGCAAAGTAATTCATATTAAATTGCAATAAATGGACCAATCTACGTTGTTATTCAACTGAAAAAGAGGAATGCATATCTTTGGTAGGATGCCTTCTTTTTTTTTGAGACGGAGTCTAGCTCTGTTGCCTGGGCAGGAGTGCAGTGGCACAACCTCAAGTCACCGCAACCTCTGCCTCCCTAGTTCGAGTGATTCTCCTGTGTCAGCTTCCCAAGTAGCTGGGATTACAAGCGTCCACCACCACTTCCAGCTAATTTTTTTTTTTTTTTTGTATTTTCAGTAGAGGCAGGGTTTCACTATGTTGGCCAAGCTGATCTCGAACTTCTGACCTCATGATCCACCCGCCTCAGCCTCCAAAGGGCTAGGACTACAAGCATGAGCCACCATACCCAGCTGGCTGCCTTCTAAAATGGCTTCTCTCTCACCTTCTAGAATTTTCATCTTTGTCTAACTTTTTCCCTTTAGTATGAACTGAACCTCGTTACTATGACAAATAGAAAACAGCAAAAGCAATAGCATGTGACTTCTAAACTTAGGTTACAAGGCTGACTTCTGTCTTGCTGACACTCTTACTTCTCTTTCACTTGCTCACTTTGAGAAAGCAAGCTGCCATTTTGTAAGCTGTACTGTAGAAAAGAATTTGTGGCAAGGAACTGAGGGTGGTCTCTGACCAATATCCTACAAGGAATTGAGGCCATCAGTTTAACAGCCTGCACGGAAATTCATCCTGCAAACCACTACTGATTCAGCTTGGAAGTGGATTCTGCTCCTGAGATGACTATGGCCTCAGCTGAACCTTGATTGCAGCCAGGTGAAAGTCTGAGCTGGAGGACCCAACTAAGCCATTCCTGGATTCCTGACACACAAAAGTAGGAGATAATAAATATTGTCATTTTCAAGTCACTGTGTTTGGGAAAAATTTCAAAGGCACAATAGATGACTAAGACATGATTGTTCTCTTAGATATCTAAGGCAATATATATTTTATCACACCTAAAACGTTAATATGGTAGATGCACTGGCTATTGCAATGGTTCAGATGATCATGTAATTTAAGAGTGCTCAAGATATTGGCATGTACACAATTGGTCGATTAGAACCTGTTGCTCCCACTAAATAATCCAAACAAGATTTGAATATTAACAGTTTTAAAGTTTAACATGTTAAAATGTAAGATTTTTGTCAACTTTCATTAAATACTACAAATTCAGTTAACGAAGGGTTGACTAGCACAGGAATAGAGATGAATTGGTAGAGGACTTTCACTTTGTAAAGTCAAAAATAATAGTACCTATTAATTTATAATTTTAATTTGTTTTATAAAAACTGCATAATATGCAGTCATTTCAAAGTGGATCTACATTGAGGAAATATTGCGCCAATGATAAAAAGAGAAAACAGAAATGATAAAGTAGTTTATGTATGCTGCAGATTATGAAGATAGAGGAATTAGAAATATTTTTTCCACAAACAAGTACAAAACTGAAAAGAATAAGGTTTTATTTACTTTAATATACATAGAGTGCCCATTATTGTATATTTTTGAAAGATAATATTGATTTTTCTTCCTTGCATTTTTATTTCCAATATTCTTAACTACATTGCTACCTATGATTTTACCAAGGAAACAAGTTAGCCCTTTACACAAAATATATAAAATCTCTCTTACAAGATGAATCTGGGATTTGCCATTCACCCTGTGAACCATTCATCCTCTGTATCCATTCGTGACTTCTCCTTCCAACCTGTGATATTTTTCAGTCAATAGAAGACCCCATGTGCTACTTTCACTTAACTATTAGCACCATATCATCTTTTCTCTCTCATGTCCAAGGTTGGAACATTTGTTTATATTGGACTTGATTTTCTTCAATTCACCTTGCTGCTAACAGGGAGAAAAGCATACATCTGTTATATCACCCCTAATTCGTGAATGAAGTATGAAATTCTCATGGAACAAACCTAGAATAATTGAGTCACACCAAAAGCTCCCTGAAGCTGGCTATTAAGAGGCAGTGGTCAGACATCATCTAATGAAATAAAGCAACTTATTTTTATTTGACTCTGTTCTAAGAGGTAGACAGACCTTGAAACTCAATAACTTTCAGGTACTAAGTCAAATCTAGGAGAGCTTACATAAGACAAACTCCTAGCATCTGCTATATGAATCATAGAATCATTGTTTATATCCTTTTCTTTCAAACTACCAAATCTCATTTTCTCTCAGAAAATAGTGCAGGGGTTTATTTGTAACCCACATAGTCTACGGGGAGGTAAGGCACTTTCAAATTGGAGTCAAATCCACAGCACTACAGACTGAATAAAAACTTGTGTCTTAGAAATATAAGTTAAAAAGAAAAGCTTATTACCATTTGCAACAAAACAATCTGTATAAAACATGCTTTTATTTTATTTTTTACTTTCAGAAGTGTCTCATCAATTTTCTAGAGTAAATGTACCTGCTGATCCAATGTGGATGCATGACAATTTATAACATCAACTATTAATTTTCTACAGCTGCCATAATAAATTTCCACAAACTTGGTGGCTTAAAACAATAGAAATTTATTCTCTTACAGTTCTGGAGGCCAGGAGTCTAAAATCAGTATCACTGGGCAAACATCCAAGTGTTGACTGGGTCACACTCTTTCTAGATGCTCTACAGGAGAATCTGTTGCTTGCCTCTTAGAGCTTCTCGTGGCCAGAGGCATTCCTTGGGCATTTCTGGACTTGTGGCTATGTCTTTCCAATCTCTGCCTCTATTATAACACTCTGTTTCTTCCCTTCAGTCTGTGACAAGTATCCCTCTGTTTAATAACCCTTAAAAGGATATTTGTGATTGCATTTAGATTCGACCTGGATAAACCAGGATAATCTCCTCATCTCCACATTCTTAATTACATATGCAAAAACTCCTTTTTCCTATATCCAGAGATAAGGAACTGATATCTTTCATTATTCAGCTTACCACATCAACCAACTTTAAATTATAAAGTACTCTTTAACAATCTGATTCAGCACACACCCACATCACTGATTAATAGGATTCATTTGGGACAACAAGTTTTAAAATAGATTTGGCTTTTTCACCAATTCAGGGGGAAAATGAATTCCATAAATGGAAACACTTCATGGGAAACACCTGATATTGAGGGCCATGTCATTATCAACTTAAATACCGCAGTTACTTCAACAGCTGAGTCAGTGCCTATGAAACAGATTAGCTGGAATGCAACCAAGACCATAAGCTTCTGAATCATTAAATTAAGAGCATCTACTTTTGTTAGAATGCGGAAGCAAACTGGTAGCTTCTTTAAAACCCAAAGTGACAAAATAGTGATTAGATGTAATTATCTATATTTTAAAATGTGACTGTTTGCATTCACCTTTTAGTGAGTCATATAATGACTCACCACATACTTTCTTTAAATGATAAGTTCCATTAATAATTCCATTCACACATCTTTGATTCATCCATATAATTTTAGGAACAAAGTTATTCTCTATCACTTACATATATTATGTTTATGTGTGATTAGTACATTGCCTCTCTCTCTCTTCCTTCATCTATGTATTTACATATGTTTGTATGTATCTATCTACATACCTGTCTAGTTACCTATCTATGCAAACTATACATGTAGTTCTATAACAGACTTTTTAAAAATAATTACTTAATATATAATAGACAAACATCTAGGTCTGTTCATGTAACTAGTACGTAGTACAGTATTGCATTTTATATACTAAAAATCCATTATTTTACACCATTTTTGATATTGCAAACAATGCTAACTTGTTTAGATAAATGCCCTTTTGTAAGATGTATAAATACTCCTGCTACTTTTTAGTTTATTTTTACTTATGATATCTTTTAGCATAAAAGATCTGTCTAAATATAGGTAGTAATCTTTCTTAAATTCTCTTATGCTTTCTGAGACATTTTCTAATTTAAGAATTCATTTCTCATGCTAAATTAGAAAGAAATCCAATCTTCTATGTTTTCTAGTAATTTCAACATTTTGTTTTCATATTTAGACCTTTAATCTACAAAGTATTTAACTTATAAAGTAAATGATGTGAAGTAGAGATCTAATATTCTTTATAGAAATGAAGTGCCTGGACTTTATACATGGTCTCATACCATGTATATTCTACCCACCTATGTGAAATGCCCCCTCTCTCTCTCTCACTGATTAATTTGTTATCCATGTGCTGCTAATACCAGTGTCTCAAATGAACTTTAGATTTTGGCTACATTAATACTTCCTCTTGGACCCATATATCAAGATTCAAAGTCCTCTATAATAAGCTCTCATAATTCCAACTACCTCAGCAATGCAGCACATATTCTGATTTATTTTTATAAGTTTTATAAGCTAATATATGCCCCAAATATATGGTAAATATGCTTTGTCCTTAGAAGAATTATGATTTTACTCAGAATGGAATTCCCAATATATACAGTATTTGATAGAATGTAGGCATGCAATTAATATTATGTGAGTGAATAAATCAATGAATAAAAGACTGAATGACTGTTTTGGTATCTGATAAAGTTTCCCTCATTTTTAAGCTGTTCTTCTTTAATATTCTTCATTTAATTGTTTGACAAGTTTGGAGAGACATGATGCTTTAACAAGGCTGAGTCTTACCATTGAAAATCATAGTGTATCTCTCCAAAAATTAAAGTCTACTTATTTCTTTCTATAAGTGTTTCTAGTAATTGTTTTACTTGTCTTCAAATATATTTTAACCAATTGTGTTTTTCGAAATAAGTAGTGATAATAATATTTTACCATTATTATGATGTTTGTTGTTAAGTTTCTGCTATGTAGTTTTTATCAATCTAAGAAATTTTCTTTTTTTATTGCATTTTAGGTTTTGGGGTACATGTGCAGAACATGCAAGACATTTGCATAAGTACACACATGCCAGTGTGTTTTGCTGCCTTCCTCCCCTTCACCGATATTTGGCATTTCTCCCCAGGTTATCCCTCCCCAGCTCCCCCACCTGCTGTCCCTCCCCTCTTCCCCCCAATAGACCCCAGTGTTTGGTACTCCCTTCCCTGTGTCCATGTGTCTCATTTTTCATCACCCGCCTATGAGTGAGAATATGCGGTATTTCATTTTCTGTTCTTGTGTCAGTTTGCTGAGAATGATGTTCTTCAGATTCATCCATGTCCCTACAAATGACACGAACTCATCATTTTTGATTGCTGCATAATATTCCATGGTGTATATGTGCCACATTTTCCCAATCCAATCAATTATCGATGGGCATTTGGGTTGGTTCCAGGTCTTTGCTAATGTAAACAGTACTGCAATGAACATTCGTGTGCATGCGTCCTTATAGTAGAATGATTTATAGTCCTTTGGATATATACCCAGTAATGGGATTGCTGGGTCAATTGGAATTTCTATTTCTAAGGCCTTGAGGAATCACCACCACCACCACCACACTGTCTTCCACAGTGGTTGAACTAGTTTACACTCCCACCAACAGTGTAAAAGTGTTCCTATTTCTCCACATCCTCTCCAGCATCTGTTGTCTCCAGATTTTTTAATGATCGCCATTCTAACTGGCATGAGATGGTATCTCAATGTGGTTTTGATTTGCATCTCTCTAATGACCAGTGACGATGAGCATTTTTTCATATGTTTGTTGGCCTCTTGTATGTCTTCTTTTATAAAGTGTCTGTTCATATCCTTTGCCCATTTTTCAATGGCCTTGTTTGTTTTTTTCCTGTAAATCTGTTTGAGTTCTTTGTAAATTCTGGATATCAGCCCTTTGTCAGATGGGCAGACTGCAAAATTTTTTTCCCATTCTGTTGGTTGCCGATTCACTCTAGTGACTGTTTCTTTTGCTGTGCAGAAGCTGTGGAGTTTGATTAGGTCCCATTTGTCTATTTTGGCTTTTGTTGCCAATGCTTTTGGTGTTTTGTTCATGAAGTCCTTGCCTACTCCTATGTCCTGGATGGTTTTGCCTAGATTTTCTTCTAGGGTTTTTATGGTGCCAGGTCTTATGTTTAAGTCTTTAATCCATCTGGAGTTAATTTTAGTGTACGGTGTCAGGAAGGGGTCCAGTTTCTGCTTTCTGCACATGGCTACCCAGTTTTCCCAACACCATTTATTAAATAGGGAATCCTTTCCCCTTTGCTTGTTTCTGTTATGTTTATCAAAGATTGTGTGGTTGTAGATATGTTGTGTTGCCTCCGATGCCTCTGTTCTGTTCCATTTGTCTATATCTCTGTTTTGGTACCAGTACCATGCTGTTTTGATTACTGTAGTCTTGTAGTATAGTTTGAAATCTGGTAGTGTGATGCCCCCCACTGTGTTCTTTTTGCTTAGAATTGACTTGACTATGGGGCTCTCTTTTGGTTCCATATGAAGTTCAAGGTGGTTTTTTCCAGTTCTGTGAAGAAAGTCAATGGTAGCTTGATGGGGATAGCATTGATTCTGTAAATTACTTTGGGCAGTATAGCCATTTTCACAATATATATTCTTCCTAACCATGAACATGGAATGTTTCTCCATCTATTTGTGTCCTCTCTTATTTCGTTGAGCAGTGTTTTATAGTTTTTCTTGAAGAGGTCCCTCACGTTCCTTGTGAGTTGTATTCCTAGGTATTTTATTCTTTTTGTAGCAATTGTGAATGGCAGTTTGTTCTTGGTTTGGCTTTCTTTAAGTCTGTTATTGGTGTATAGGAATGCTTGTAATTTTTGCACATTGATTTTATATCCTGAGACTTTGCTGAAGTTGCTTATCAGTTTCAGGAGTTTTGGGGCTGAGGTGATGGGGTCTTCTAGGTATACTATCATGTCATCTGCAAATAGTGACAATTTGGCTTCCACCTTTCCTATTTGAATACCCTTTATTTCTTTTTCTTGTCTGATTACTCTGGCTAGAACTTCCAGTACTATACTGAATAGGAGTGGTGAAAGAGGGCATCCTTATCTAGTGCCGGATTTCAGAGGGAATGCTTCCAGTTTTTGCCCATTCAGTATGATATTGGCTGTTGGTTGTCATAAATAGCTTTTATTACTTTGAGATACGTTCCACCGATACCGAGTTTATTGAGGGTTTTTAGCATAAAGGGCTGTTGAATTTTATCAAATGCCTTCTCTGCGTCAATTGAGATAATCATGTGGTTTTTGTTTTTGGTTCTGTTTATGTGGTGAATTACGTTTATAGACTTTCATGTGTTGAACCAGCCTTGCATCCCCGGGATGAATCCTACTTGATCATGATGGATAAGCTTTTTGATGTGCTGTTGCAATTGACTTGCCAGTATTTTATTGAAGATTTTTGCATCTATGTTCATCATGGATATTGGCCTAAAGTTTTCTTTTCTTGTTGGGTCTCTGGCGGGTTTTGCTAACGGGATAATGTTGGTCTCACAAAATGATTTGGGAAGGATTCCCTCTTTTTGGATTATTTGGAATAGTTTCAGAAGGAATGGTACCAGTTCCTCTTTGTGTGTCTGGTAGAATTCGGCTGTGAACCCATCTGGACCTGGACTTTTTTTGTGTGGTAGGCTCTTAATTGCTGTCTCGACTTCAGACCTTGTTATTGGTCTATTCATAGTTTCGGCTTCCTCCTGGTTTAGGCTTGGGAGGACACAGGTGTCCAGGAATTTATCCAATTCTTCCAGGTTTACTAGTTTATGTGCATAGAGTTGTTTGTAATATTCTCTGATGATGGTTTGAATTTCTGTGGAATCTGTGGTGATTTCCCCTTCATCATTTTTATTGCATTTATTTGGTTGTTCTCTCTTTTCTTTTTTATCAGTCTCGCTAGTGGTCTGTCTATTTTGTTGATCTTTTCAAAAAACCAGCTCTTGGATTTATTGATTTTTTGAAGAGTTTTTCGTGTCTCTATATCCTTCAGTTCAGCTCTGATCTTAGTTATTTCTTGTCTTCTGCTAGGTTTTGAGTTTTTTTGATCTTGCTCCTTTAGCTCTTTCAATTTTGACAATAGGGTGTCAATTTTGGATCTCTCAACTCTTCTCATATGGGCACTTATTGCTATATATTTTCCACTAGAGACTGCTTTAAATGTGTCCCAGAGATTCTGGTATGCTGTGTCTTCATTCTCGTTGGTTTCAAAGAACTTCTTTACTTCCACCTTCATTTCTTTGTTTATCCAGTCAACATTCAAGAGCCAGTTGTTCAGTTTCCATGAAGCTGTGCGATTCTGGGTTAGTTTCTGAATTCTGAGTTATAACTTGATTGCACTATGGTCTGAGAGACTGTTTGTTATGATTTCAGTTGTTTTGCATTTGCTGAGCAGTGCTTTACTTCCAATTATGTGGTCAATTTTAGAGTAGGTGTGATGTGGTGCTGAGAAGAATATATATTCTGTGGATTTGGGGTGGAGAGTTCTGTAAATGTCTATCAGGTTTGCTCGCTCCAGGTCTGAGTTCAAGCCCTGGATATCCTTGTTAATTTTCTGTCTGGTTGATGTGTCTAATATTGACAGTGGAGTGTTAAAGTCTCCCACTATTATTGTGTGGGAGTCTAAGTCTCTTTGTCAGTCATTAAGAACCTGCCTTATATATCTGGGTGCTCCTTTATTGGGCCCATATATATTTAGGATCTTTAGCTCTTCTTGTTGTATTGATCCTGTTACCATTATGTAATGACCTTCTTTGTCTCTTTTGATCTTTGTTGCTTTAACGTCTATTTTATCAGAGATGAGAATTGCAACTCCTGCTTTTTTTTGCTCTCCACTTGCTTGGTAAATCTTCCTCCATCCCTTTATTTTGAGCCTTTCTGTATCCTTGCATGTGAGATGGGTTTCCTGTATACAGCACAGTGATGGGTTTTGATTTTTTATCCAATTTGCCAGTCTGTGTCTTTTGATTGGTGCATTTAGCCCATTTACGTTTAGGGTTAATATTGTTATGTGTGAATTTGATACTGCCATTTTGATGCTAGCTGGCTGTTTTGCTCGTTAGTTGATGCAGATTTTTCATTTTGTTGATGCTCTTTAGCATTTAGTGTGTTTTTGGAATGGCTGGTACTGGTTGTTCCTTTCTATGTGTAGTGCCTCTTTCAGGAGCTCTTGAAAGCAGGCCTGGTGGTGACAAAATCTCTGAGTACTTGCTTGTTCGTAAAGGATTTTATTTTTCCTTCACTTATGAAGCTCAGTTTGGCTGGATATGTAATTCTGGGCTTAAAGTTCTTTTGTTTAAGGATGTTGAATATTGACCCCCACTCTCTGCTTGCTTGTAGAGTTTCTGCCAAGAGATCTGCTGTGAGTCTGATGGGCTTCCCTTTGTGGGTGACCCGACCTTTCTCTCTGGCTGCCCTTAGTATTTTCTTTTTCATTTTAACCCTGGTGAATCTGACGATTATGTGCCTTGGGGTTGCTCTTCTTACAGAGTATCTTCATGTTGTTCTCTGTATTTCCTGGATTTGAGTGTTGGCCTGCCTTGCTAGGTTGGGGAAATTTTCCTGGATAATATCCTGAAGAGTATTTTCCAGCTTGAATTCGTTCTCTTCGTCCCCTTCTGGTACACCTATCAAACGTAGGTTAGGTCTCTTCACATAGTCCCACATTTCTTGGAGACTTTGTTCATTCCTTTTTGCATTTTTTTCTCTAATCTTGGTTTCTCATTTTATTTCATTGAGTTGATCTTCGACTTCTGATATTCTTTCTTCTGCTTGGTCAATTCGACTGTTGAAACTTGTGCATGCTTTGTGACGTTCTTGTGTTGTGTTTTTCAGCTCCTTCAATTCATTCATATTCCTCTCTAAGTTGTCCATTCTTGTTAACATTTCCTCGAATCATTTTTCAAATCTTTTTTCAAGGTTCTTAGTTTTTTTTGCATTGATTTAGAACATGTTCTTTGAGCTCACAGAAGTTTCTCATTATCCACCTTCTGAAGTCTGATTCCGTCATTTTGTCACAGTCATTCTCCGTCCAGCTTTGTTCCCTTGCTGGTGAGGAGTTTTGGTCCTTTGTAGGAGGCGAGGTGTTCTGGTTTCAGGTGTTTTCTTTCTTTTTGCACTGGTTTCTTCCCATCTTTGTGGATTTATTCACCTGTCATCTGAGTATTTGCTGACATCTGGGTCTCTGAGTGGATGCCCAGATTGTTGATGATGAAGTATTTCTGTTACTTGGTTTTCCTTCTACCAGTCTAGCCCTTCCGCTATATGACTGCTGAGGTCCACTCCAGGCCCTGCTTGTCTGGGGTACACCTGTAGCAGCTGCAGAACGGTGAGGGATGCTACCAGTTTCTTCTTCTGCTGTCTTTGTCCCAGAATGATGCCCACCTAATGTCAGTCTGATCAGTCCTTTTTGAGGTGACTCTGGATATACAGGGGTCAGGGAGCTGCTGGAGGAGATGGTCTGTACTTTATAGGAGCTCAAGTGCTGAGCTGTGAGCTCCGTTGTTCATTCAGGGCTGTTAGGCTGCTACATTTTTGTCTGCTGCAGCAGAACTCTTAAAACCTCTTTTTTTCTTCAGATGCTCTGTCTCGGGGGGTTGGGGCTTTCTTTATATGTGTCCGTTGCACTCTCCTGTCCAGCTAGGAGGCAGTCTAGTCACTATTTGCCTGCTGAGGCTCCGCCCTGCTGATGTGGGGTCTGCCCTGTTGCTGCGGGCTCTGCTCTGCATTGGAGTCTCTCTGTTATGTCGGGTTGCCTCGGCAATGGCAGGCTGCATCAGCAATGGGAGTGTACCTCAGTAGGGGCGCATTGCCTCGGTAATGGTGGACGCCCCTCCCCTACCGAGCTGCACTGTCCTGGGTTCAGCTGTGCCTGCAGTGAAACTCTCCACCAGGAGCGTTTTGAATTGCTGTTTTGTTTGTCCCTGTGGGCGTGAAACCCACCGAGCCTGCTCGCCTGGCTCTCTGCCTTAGAGCGCCTTTCTTTTTTTTTTTTTTATTAAGTTGAATGGATGGCTCTCTCCCAGGTGTTTTGGTCGCCTGCTGTTAGGGCACCAGGATCTGTGTGATTACCTGTGCAGCGAGCCACTGCACTGGCTCAAATGCCACTTCCCAGGAATCTTCTGGTCTGGCTCACTGTCCAAGTCCCGTTTAATCACATGGATATGCTAATCTGCCCTCCCAAATCTCAGATTGCTGGTTTAGCAGGGCACCCGGGCCAGTGTGTTTTTTGCAGATTGTTGCAGAGTGCCGCTGTGCAGCGGTGCCGGCCGAAGCAGCCGCAACAGCCAAAATGGCTGAGCTTGTGTCCCGTGTCTCTCCGACACCTGGGAATGTCCCCGTTCTGCGGGCAACAAAGATCCATCTGGAAATGCTGCTTTGACTCACCCTCTGAGCGTTCAGTGAGAGCTGCGATTCTGAGTTGTTCTTACCGTGCCATCTTCGCTGGTCTTCCTCTAAGAAATTTTCTATTTACTCTAAGCTACTTGTAAAATTTGGTCACTTTTTAAAGTTTTTAAAATGTTTAATTTCTGTAGGTTCATAGTACATGTATGTATTTGTAGAGTACATTAGAAGTTTTGATACAGGCATGCAATGTGTAATAATTCACATCATGGAGAATGGGGTATCCCTCTCCTCAAGGATTTACACTTAATATTACAAACAATCCAATTACATTCTTTTAGTTCTTTTAAAATGTATGATTTACTTATTATTGACTATAGTCACCCTGTGTGTTATCAAATAATAAGTCTTATTCATTCTTTTTATTTTTTTGTACCCATTAACCATGCCCAACTTCCCCCACACCCTTACTCCCCTTCCCAGCCTATGGTAACTATCATTAACCTATGTCCATGAGTTCAGTTGTATTGAATTTTAGATCCCACAATTAAGTAAGAAACATATGATGTTGGTCTTTCTGTGCCTGGCTTATTTCACTTAACATAGTGATCTCCAGTTAGGATCAATATGTACAAAAATTGATTAAAAGATGAATGCTTTTGCCAAATTACTGAAACTTATAAAATTAAATCAAATGGAAATTAGAAAATAACAAAACAATTGAAATTATGAATGAAATATGTGTGATTAAGAGAAGATTAGAAAGAGCTGAGGAGGTCATTTGCTAAATAAAGATAAATTAGTAGAAAATATTCAGACTGAAGCAAGAGAAAAAGAATATAAAATAAATAAGAATGTAAGGAATATATATGAGATAAAAATATAAGAAATACAAACACACACACACACACGTAGCCCAATCATATCTCTATTTCCCCTCACCCCATACATGTATATATAGAGAGTCTCAAAGGAAAAGTGTTATACAATGAGGCAAAAGCAATCTTTGAGAAGTTATTGGCAAAAATATCCCCAAAGGGACTAAGGGTAAGACAGCTCAGATTCTATATCTATAAATCCAAAGCAGCAAAAAATACAAAGAATACCACACCTATGCATCATAGTGAATCTTGAGGGGAGACACTGAAAACAATTATTTTTAGAAGAACATCAACAAGACTGACAGCTTACTTTACAACAGAAACAGAAAAATGATAGTAGGAAGAAAATAGTGAGCTATTTTAGGTCCTGAAAGAAGATAGCAGCTAAATGTAAATTGTATAACCTGCAAAATTTTCCTCCAGAAAAAGAAATAAAATAATTTTCAAAGACAAGCTAAGATTTCTGGGAGCTGCAGAGAGGTTAGCAAACCTACATTAAAATATATACTACATATTATTATTTAAGCAGAAGGAAAACTCTTCCAAATGGAAGTATAATAATGCAGAAAGGAATGAAGTGCACCAGAGAGGAAAAATTATGGGAATATTTTGAATGGACATCAAAGTTCCCGAAAGATAAGAGTTTACTTTTCTGTTGTATTAAATATATATATGGAGTTAAAATTCCAAGGCTGGTAGGCATCTAGGTGAATCCAGGCTTCCTCTCTTTCTCTCTACCTCATGGCTGTCAATATTGACAACCTTTACAATGGATCAATTACACCATTCATCACATCCACATTCCATTTAGGAGAAAGAATGATGGAGGCAGAACATATTTCTTGGTTCTAATTAAAATAGGAATGATCCTAACCTAATTGGAACAAACCATTTCCATATATATCCCATTGACCAGAACTTGGTTACATAGACACACCTGACTGCAAAGCAAGCTGAAAATGTAGTCTTTAATCTGGGCAGCCGTATGTCCTACTAAATATTAGCAGTTATATTATTACATTAAAAATTGAGAATAGGTATACTTGGGGAACAACTAGCTGTCTGGGAAATCAAGTATCCATGAATAACTTTTTTCCCATATAGAATCATATCTTTTTATTCCCGAGGAGACAAACCCCACTGTACTGTATAGTTACTATGTCTCAAAATCTGAGCTCTGTGGGTGATTAGTCATCTTGTCATTCAGATTTATATATGGTACTGGTTTTCCAGACATGTTATCAGACCCATGGTTATTTAATATTAAATGAAGTATCAATAGAACAACCCAGATGAATCTTCCATCCAAAAAAGGGAAAATAGGAAATACAGATAACAGTCACTAATTTTTAGCCATTATCAAACCATCATCAAATTCTATATCATAGCAATGCAGTAAGTTGATTGGAAGTTGCTCTGGTTGTGTTTTCTAGGATGATTTTTTTCTATATTCCTCTGTGGTGGTTCTTTTTGCCCCATGTGGCCATATTTGAAACATACCAGCAGAGCTTTTACAACTAGCTTCTTGCTGTGTAGCTTTAGAGGTCTGAGGATCGCTTTATGGGTTAAACAGTCACAGAATTTTTCAGTCTTGGTTCGTATATTGGGGTTGTTTGTTTTCTTTGGGATTTTTATGGTAAAAATTTTACTTCAAAAACTTAATTGGTTTCTGGCCTATTTGTTTGAGGCCAGTTCCATATTTAGATATGCATTTAAGCCTTGAGACTCCAGTCTTTTATTTACTAGCCTCTACATGCTACCAAACTCCTGTCCCTCAGCCAAATAGCAGCTCCTTGTGGCCATCTGAAACTCTAGGCTTTGATGAGAAGACAAAATTCTTAATCCTCCCCTTAATTATAGGTTCTCAGCCTTTTTTTGGAAGAATGTCAGTCATATATTCTGCTAAAGCTATCCTTTGGAGACACCACTTATGTAGAAGGCTATTTTTCACGCATATAAACAAATTCTGGAAATGAATAATTTAAAGGTCTATAATCTGCATATATTCCAACACTTTTTATCTTGTAACTCCATTAAAGTCAATATGGATCTTCTGACTCATGGTCCATAATGATTGTTGAGATCTAGCCATCACATCTGCACCTCAGCCAGAAGAATAAAAACTTTACTGGACATGTCAGCTTTAAACGAGGCGGGAGGCTGGGTGTGGTGGCTCACACCTGTAATCCCAGCACTTTGGGAGGCCGAGATGAGTGGATTGCCCAGGAGTCCGAGACCAGCCTGGCGAACATGGAAAAACCCTGTCTGTACAAAAAGTACCAAAAAACTTAGCTAGGCATAGTGGCCCATGCCTGTAGTTCCAGCTGCTAGGGAAGCTGAGGTGGGAGGATTGCCTATGTCCAGGAGGTCGAGGATGCAGTGTGCCACGTGCATGCCACTGCACTACAGCCTGAGTGACAGAGTGAGACCCGGTCTCAAACAAAAGAGAAAAGAAAAATAAATAAACCACACAGGCGTTAATGGTTGTATTACTTCAAAAAAGAAAAGAGGTCAATGTGGGCATTGGGGAAAATCTAGCAGTCTTTCTCATGCTTATCCTTTATAATATCTTTTGATTAATTAATAAAAATTTCTGCATTTTTATTCTACCTTACTACAGGGAAAATGTCCATCAATTTCATGTTTCATATATATGGCTTTTCTAATTATGATTTTTAGTTTCTTAAGATGGCTATTTTTTGTTTCTAAACATTCTTCTTCAACAATAAAGACACATAAGTAGAGTTTTTGCTATTTATATATTTTGATATGTAGTGCTCTGCCTACATTGTTTTATAGATAGTAAGTTCCCTTCTTATTTACTTTTCGATCAAAAGGTTAATCTAGTAGTATATTTCTTCACTTCAATGTTGTTAAGAATTTTCCTAAATAACTTATTTACTAGTTTTAGGAGACTTTGTGAATCCCTTCAGATTATCTATGTAGACCATCATGTCATCTGCTAATAGGGGCAGTTTTATTTCTTACTTTTCAATCTGTATGTCTTTTATTTCCTTTTCTTTTTCTTGCTGTATTACCCTTATTAGAATTCCCAGTACTATGTTGAATAAGAATAATGAGAGCAGTTTTGCTTTGTACCTGATCTTGGGGGAAAGCATTCAGTCTTTCACCCCCAAGCATGAGGATAATTATAGGTTTTTGTAGCTTCTGTTTAACAACATGAGGAAATCTCCTCCATTCCTAACTTGCTTACTGTTTTTAATATAAATAGGTGTTGGATTTTGTGAAATGGTTTTTCTTTCTCAATTGATATTATTGTTTAATTTTTTTAGCCTGTTCTTATTATGGTGGATTCCACTGATTTTTGAATGTTCAATCAGCCTTCCACACTTAGAATAAATTCCACTTTGTCAGGGTATATACTTCTTTTTATACTTTGTTGGATGTGACTTGCTGATATTTTATTTAGAATTTTTGGATGTACATTTATGAGTTATACTGGTCTGTGGTATTCTTTTATATAGTCTTTTTCTGATTTTAGTATCAGGCTAATACTGATGTCATTACATGAGATGGGAATTGTCTCCTCTAATGTCTTGGAAGAGTTTGCTTCCCTGGCTGTAGCTGCTTATTTTAGTATAATTGCCCTTAACTGTTCCTCCCATGTCTGTGGTGTCTCTGAGTGAAGAAGCACAGCTTTAATCCATCCTCCTTCTCAGTGTTTTTCTCTGTTATTCCTCTTCTCTTTTCTTTTTCATTTCTCTGCTGTCTTTTCCTTTTCCTTTTTTCTTTTCTCTTTTCTTTTCTTTCTTTCCCTCCCTCCTTTCCTCCCTTCATTCCTTCCCTTCTTCTCTCCTTCCCTCCCTCCTTTTTCTCCTTCTTTCCTTTCTTTCTGGAGTTTCTCTCTTGTCACCAAGGCTGGAGTGCAATGGCATGATCT
Organism: Callithrix jacchus; assembly: GCF_049354715.1. Taxonomy (NCBI): domain Eukaryota; kingdom Metazoa; phylum Chordata; class Mammalia; order Primates; family Cebidae; genus Callithrix; species Callithrix jacchus. The sequence continues at coordinate 29,170,642 of NC_133524.1, forward strand.
CAGCTCACAGCAACCTCTGCCAACCAGTTAAAAGCAATTATCTTACTTCAGCCTCCTGAGTAGCTGGGACTACAGGCATGCACCACCATGCCCAGCTAATTTTTGTATATTTAGTAGAGACGGGGGTTTCATTATGTTGGTCAGGCTGGTCTCAAATTTCTGACCATAAGTGATCCACCCTCCTTGGCCTCTCAAAGTGCTGGGATTACAGGTGTGAGCCAACACACCTTATGGCCTGCCTTCTCCTTTCTTCCCCTCCTTTGTTCTACCCAGTAAGAGTTGCTTCTGTCTTTTTTTTTTTTTTTTTTTTTTGAGACAGCCTTGGTCTGTTGCCCAAACTGAAGGGCAGTGGCATGCTCATAGCTTGCTGCAGCCTTGACCTCTCAGGATCAAGTAATCCTCCTGCCTCAGCCTCCCAAGTAGCAAGGACTATAGATGTGCACCACCATGCCCGGCTACTTTTTGTATTTTTTGGAGACGGTATTTTATCATGTTGCCCAAGCTGTTATCAAACCCCTGGGCTCAAGCAGTCCTCCCACCTCGGCCTCCCAAAGTGCTGGGATAACAGTTGTGTGCCATTGCACCTGGCCAAACTGCTGTCTTAATAGAAGAAATTCACTAACAAATCTCATGTTCATAAGGAGAAAGTCAGGGTGTTATATTCTCCAAATTTTCTGTCTTTCACACCTCAGTCTGTTACCGTTACAATCCATTGGCTGAATCTCAGAGTCAGAGAGGATGGGAACTTGGTTGAAGTAGACAATAGAAGTCATCCTCTCTAGGCTATAGTCAGGACAGAGAAGGGCAGAGAGTAGCTTTTAAAGGGCACAGCTGGCCAGGTGCTGTGGCTCATGCCTGTAATCCCAGCACTTTGGGAGTCTGAGGTGGGCAGATCACTTAAGGTCAGGAGTTCGAGAACTGCCTGGTCAACATGGTGAAACCCCATCTCTCCTAAAAATACAAAAAATTAGCTAGGCATGTTGGCAGGTGCCTGAAATCCCAGCTACTCATGAAGCTAAGGCAGGAGAATTGCTCGAACCTGGAAAGCAGAGGTTGAAGTGAACCGAGATCATGCCACTGCATTCCAGCCCAGGCAACATAGTGAAACTCCATCTCAAAAACAAAAATAAAATAAAATAAATTTTTAAAAAGGGAACAGCTGTATTTGTTTTTTTTTTAATTTTGCATATACAACCCCATTATAAGTGTGTTTATATTTGTCGGTCAATCCATATATTAAATGTAAGTTAAACATATTCTCTCTCTTATTTTTAAATAAAAGTAAATGTTCTAATATTTTCTTTTCATATTCCAATGGCTTACTTAAGGTTCCCTAGGGTGTGCTTATTTTACTTTGGGGATCATTATTCTAAGGGATATTTCTGCCGTCAGAATGTCATTTTCACATTACCCAGCTGTGGTGGGATGCTTCTGTAGTCCCAGCTACTTGGGAGGCTCAGGCATGAGAACACTTCAACCAGGAAGGCAGAGGTTGCAGTGAGCCAAGATCGTACCACTGCACTCCAGCCTGGGCAACACAGTGAGACTCCATCTCAAAATGAAAATGTTGCTTTCTATTTTATCTTTCACACTGTTAACTAAATTACCATATACCTCTTTTGCTTAAAGCCTTTACTTTGTCTTCCCTGCCTAAACAATGAAAGTCAAATTCTTTATACATGGCCCTCTCATAACCTGTAATCTTAATATTGTTCTCCTTTTCTTCCATGCAGCCTCACCAAATGATTTACCTTTCTCAAATCAAGACATACCCATTATAATCTTACTTTTGTCTTGTCATTATTTCTTCTTGGAGTAGTCTTGCTTTTGTGTATCTTCCTACTCCATTTTCTACTTATCTTTTAAATGTTATCACTTTCTCAGTAAAAGTCTTCCTCGGGTACTCTGGGAATAACAGAGCTCTTCCCTCTTTCTCTATGTTCTTACAACATTTTTCACATTATTTTTATGGTATATTACTTGGAACTAAAATAGTTTATTTGTATGACTCTCCTAATAGACTGATTAACAGCAAGGATCTTTTCTTAATTTATCTTTGTATATTCAGGATATATATCAACAATTGATACATGTTAAGTCCTCAAAAATCAGATTTAATTCACCTATACATTGCCTCAGTTACCATTTTGAATACCCAAATCTGTAAAATGTTGGATAGATTGAACTGAATCTGTATATCCCAAATATTTTCAGACATGGGAAATGATGTTAGATTTATTCTATCTCTGTTGGGCAGCTAGTGTCTCTAGAGCACTACTTGAAATGCCACATCTTGATGAGGAGAAGGAAGAAAGTGCTATGTTTTATTAGTCACAGGTATTATTGGTATACAAAGGTTGATAATTGGATTTGTGTTATCAATTTGCCATCCCCAGTCTTATTTGTATTTCTATATTTGTGATATCAATTTATTTCATGTCATGTCTGCTTCTTCATGGAAGCCAAATGCAAGGGACATTAGAGAATGAAAATGTAAAGCTAAGAATTTCTGATCTATTTTTTTTAATTTGAATGTTGCCAATGTACAAATCCTGCATACGTTGTAAAGCATGGTCAAAATGTAGTTTACAGTCAAATCATGCTATAGTGGTTTCTGTTCTCACATGATTGACTTCTTTAATATCATAAAATTCTAAATAATTTGTTACCATTAATGATTTGTGAAAACCGATAGTATGTTAAAGTAATAATGTCTTATATTCTTAATTTTCAAAAGTAAAAGTGAGGAAAGAAAACCAAGTAGAAACCAAGAAATTCATGTGAAGAGAAAAAACATGACATACCCACAGATCAGTAATTTTTTATAGTCATTTAAATGCCAGAAGGGATAGATGAATTATTAATGAGTACTCAAAATACCTTATTTGTAGTTTTTTTCAGTTTACAATCCCTTGATTCACTGCCTAAAGGGAATTTGAGAGCAGAATAAGATCCCTATATCTACAGCAACACAATACTTCCCACAGATAACCTATGTGCTTCTTATGAGTAATATGAACATCAATAGAAGTCTCAAAAGACTACCTCTTGTGAGTGATTTTGATTTCTATTCAAGTTGCTTCACAGTCTAAGTTGACAACAAAATGTTACCTTTTCAGGAATATTTAGAATGTTTCTTTACATATAACATTTGCTTTCTGTCTTGTATTTAATGTACAGCTATAGAAAATGGGGACAGTCTTTAAAAACAATGTATCTATTTATAAAAAAGTAAATGTAAGGTTCTTCAGCAACATTCATAAATGTTGGACTATGTATTAAGAGAATATGCCTTTTGAGTGAGGAAATATTTGTAATGGAAAGATTAAATTAGGCTCCTTTTCTTTCATTCCATCAAGTAGTATATTAATTTTGAAATGAGTTCAACTTTCAGTCTTGTAGTATTTATTAGCCATTTATTAAATATAAATACTGTTCATAGTACTCGTCTAAATAATAGATGCTTAAGGAAGTTGAATATATATGAGCAATGCAAAAACTATTTTTTTATGATTGGTGCCCCCTTAAACATCCTTTACATACCCCAAAGCCTGATGAAGACTTACATACTCATCAAATTTACATATGTGCTGACCTCAAGATCTCTGTTTACTCTGAGGTCTGCTAAGCAGTACCCTCATTACAATCTACCTTGAAATTCATAATAATAAATGGACTCTTTCTAGTAACACAACAGTTATAAGTATATTGTATTTCATTACATTTAAATAATTCAGGATAGTGTGATATATTATGCTTGGCTATAATTCCTCCTCCATAAATGTATTTACATTGTCTCATGGATTATTTTATTGGACTATTTAGTTGTCACCTTGGAAATTAGATAAATTGACCCCAAATTGACCATAACCAAAGCAAAAAAGTTTTGATGGTAAGATAAAAGTAGGATGTAGCAATGGTTTATGCCTTTATAAAGCAATCCAATTCAGATTATATACAGAAGTAGTGCCTTGTGTAGTTCTATTTTTAAAAGTGGATTAAATGAATATGGCAAAATAAAATTTGCATATGCTTGCAAATGTTGCATATTTGCATACTTTTGCCTACATATCTGCTGTTATGCATTTTCTAAACTAAAAGCTGACCATAATAGTATTACAGTGTAGAAATTAAATGTCTAAACTTCATTTAATATCAAAGCTCAGAGGATCTTACATCTGGGAAAAACAATTCACCTTATCCAATCAAACTCTCTCATTTGACACATGGGGAAATAATCTTAACATTGTTCTTATCCCCACAAGAGACCATTATTTTAAAGTTGTTATAGAGAACTATTAACAGATACAAAATATAGAAGAACAAGAAGAAGCAGAAGAAAAAGAAGAGATTAAAAAATCCCTAGTGTAAAATAAATATCCCTTAAAAATGAATATTTCAATGACATGAGAGACATAAAAAATAACTCATTAGAAGTTTTTATCATTTATTATCAACTAAACCAAATATTCTTTATGATTGAATGTTTACTATGTGCCAGGCACAGTGCTAAATTCTAGGGATTTCAGGAGATTAAATCAGTTTGTTTCTTTCATTATTAAGCTTACAATTTAGAAGGAAAAGTAAACATGTATCCACCTATGATTTTTTAAATTGCTATGAGAATTTAAATGTAACATTTAATTTTATAAAATATATCTGATAACCTTGTATTTCTTTATGATTTGCAAAAGCCTTTCTTATACATAAACTCATATAGTTCTCACAACTTTGTGAGGTTGGTACTGTTATCATCACAAGAATGGTAATTATAGAAACCAAAAGTATGATTTAACATACATGTTTGTAATCAAAAAGACTAAATTATTTTGAGGAAGATAATGTGTATTTAACTAAAAAGAGGTATGTTTAATTCTAAAGAGGCTTATATAGTTAAAAGCTGGATGCATCTTATACTGTATGAATTTTCACATTATTTTGAAAAGCTATCATTTATTTAAAGAAATACATTTCAACAATATCAAGGCGTTGTTACTGCATTCTAGGAAGTGATTGGAAAATGGCATTTTAGTTAAACTAAATTTGCCATTTAGCTAAACATCCCCTTTAGGTTAAATGGAACAGCCTAGGGCAAGGACATAGATGCATAAGCTGTGGGACTATGTGGCCCAAAACCCTCTCATGAGTGAACAATTATATTGCTTGCACTCACAAGTTATTTCTTCTTAGAAATATAGCACTTACCAACCACAAATCTTTAATATAGTAAACATAGTGTCAACTCCAAAGTTGAAAGAGAGGTCAGAAATCATAAAGTTAAAGTTATTGCCTCTGGCATCCTAGCTGACTAAGTAACCTGAACAACCCTTTGAGCGAAAAAAAGACAACAAAAAATGCTTGAAAAATATTTTAAAATGAGATAAAAATAAGCTAAGACCCAGAGGAAAAACACATTGAGAGATAGCTTTCAATTTGATAATCTCTGATAAATGTGTGAACTTGAACTTTGATTTTCAAACACTCTCAAGACTTAGAGGAAAATAGAAAAAACACAAGGGTGATTCAGTTTGGTGTGTCTAATAGGAAATACTCCCAACATAGAGCTGGGGTTCCAAGCAACTACACATTCAAAGTAAGAATATACTAGAAACAAATCTGCCTCCCTCTCTGTGCACCTTCAGAATAATGCAAAGAAATATGTCTAATTGAGCTTTCCCATTGAGTTCAGGGGCAAAAAATAAATCTTCCTGGACAACTTGTACCCAAAACATAGATCTTACATGCATCGACAGCCTAAATTTCTACTACATGAGTGGTTTGAAAAACGTTTATCCAAGAATTTGAAGTATCCAGAGCTGGTAGAACCTCCTTATAGCTTGCAGAAGAAAATGAAAATCTTTTCTGGATAAACTTACCTAAAAACCAATCTTCAAAGGATTTTCAAAGATAAAGTCTCCAGAATCATGACCTCAAATTCAAAAATCACTAAACACGAAACTAAAGCGCCATATATGAAAGGCAGCAAGAGCATCAGCCTATGGAGTGAAACTGAAAATACTTCATATATTTGGATTACTAGAAGAAGAATAAAGAAACAAGTATAGTAATAGGTTTTAAAAATAAAATAAGCAATTAAATATGACAAAAATAAGGAAATATAAAAAAGCAAAAGACCTGAAAATATCCTTATTGGATTTAAGAATAAAAATAAAATATTGAATATTAAGAGCTCAGTAGGAATGGAAAACATATTCAGTATAATTTAACATCATTTTTAACTTAATATGATTTTTTAAAATAGACTAGAAGGAAATACTTATTTAGATTAAAGATACCTCCACAAACCCCACAGTAAAAATCACAATTAATGGAAAAATATGAGAAATGTCCTTTTTAAGTTCAGGGACATATTACTTCTATTTAACAATATACTGAATTTTAAAGCCAGTACAATAAGTCAAGAAATATAAGTAACTAGAAAATGAGAGAAATATCATCATTTTCTCAGATAATATTATGTTTGAAAAAACCCTAATCTACAGATTATTACATTCAACAGGAAAGTTTAAACACTGCAGGATAAAAAAAATAAATATAAAAAATTAATTGCATTCAAATTAGCAGTAGCAAGTAGAAAGAAAGTATAACTTTTTAAATGTTCAAGTTTATACTCAGAATAGAGCATAAATCTATATTCACAGTTAAACAAATATTAATGGAATGGAGAACCATGTAATCAATGCTTTAGTCACAAACTGCAATACTGTCAGCACTGCAGCAACTCCCCACTTGCTACTTCCTTATTACAACCTTCTCCCTAAATGTAACCACAATCCTAGTTTGGGGCCTAGTCCAGCATTCAAGTCAATTTGATTCTTTCTACCAGGAAATAGGAAATCTCTAGGGAATCTCAAATTGTTTTTCTCAACTACCGGCTGTTCGGTTACCAGGACATACTTTATTGGTTTGCATCCACAACTATCTTTGCCCCTTATCACTGTGAAAACAGTTGGTTGCTGTACCCCCTCATTTTCCCTCTCATTCCTGGAACCAGACCAGAGAAGTGATCCTCAAGCTAATCATTTTGGACCATTTTTATAAACTGATGATAGTTGGATCAAATCATTCAAAACCCTCCCCCAATCACGGTATTATATCAATTCTTTTTTTTAAAGAGAGAAAAAAAGAGAAAGAAAGAAAAAAACAATGAAAGAGAGAAAGAAAGAGGAAGAGAAAGAGAGAACGGGAGTCTTGCTTTATTGCCCAGGCTAGAATGCATTCTAAAAATGGGTATTGAAAACCTCTTTTCTGCCAATAATTGTGCTTAACAATGGAGACAGGAAGCAGCCAACCAGTATTTCATTTAAACAAGCAGCCAACCAATATTTCACTGGCCAAGAGAGTCATGCTGGCAACCCATGGGGCTCCTCCGTCTGTAATCTCCTGGTCTGTAGGTAACAAAAATTCATCTGGAAGTCTGGCATTCACTCATTCCCTGCACCTTCACTGGGAGCTGCAACCCTGAGCTGCTGCTAGATGGCCACCTTGGATCTCTCTCCCTGTATTATATCAATTCTAATTTACTATTACCCTATCCTAAATAAACAGTATAGTAATTCAGTATTTTCCTCTTTTTAACAAAACATTGGGAGATAAAAGCCAGACATTACTCAGAAATAATTTAATATCCAATTTCAGGAGTGTTGGGTTCCTTTTCATAGAAGCAGAGGCAGATGGGAATTCTTGAATAAGTTATTTATTGAAGGAGTGCTCTCAGGAGAAAGAAGTGAAGGAAGCAAATACAGTGGGTATTTCTAAGTTAGATACATTTAAATCAAGCAAGAGCCTGGTCTAACCTGGAGTCTAGATTGAGCCTGACTCTGCAGAGAGCTCTGGAGCATGAATTGTAACACAGAATAGGTATTGCCCAGAGGCAAGGGGGGCAGCATTTTGTATGCCCATACCAGTCATTGGTCAGTGGTTGTTCCTGGGAGCAGGAGTGGGCAGGAGAGAAGATGAGGAGCTGAGAGGGAGGTGTTTCCCAGGCAAGGTAAGGGCAATTTTCTGGAGAAAGGCCAGCTATTAATATTAGCAGCCAGCGCTCACAACAGCTGAGGGATGAGAGCAGTAGGCAGGTAAACAGAATCTTGGTGTGGAACCAAGGTCTACTAGAAGGAGAAATAAACTTTTTAGAAATACTTTTAGTGTTTATTAGACCATGGAATTGGTATATTAAAAGTTGCCTAGTTTGAATTCTGTATAACATATTGCTTGATATTTCACAAGCATATTTTCAGTTTACTAGAACAAAAGATACTGGGTTTTTAGAATAACTCCGGTTCAAATTGAGACAGGATGTGACTTTAAGGGTTTAACTACTAATAAAATTTCACTGAGCAACAGTAGTTATAAGCTGAATCACTGGTAATTGTCAACTAGAAGAAGCTGTAACATACAAATTGCAACATTTTGATATATTTGACAGAATAATGAGGACATGGGGCATTTCAAGACTTTCATATAATCTTTGAAATATTATATTTACAAAATAAAAGTAAATCACATTTATCTGACCAAAACAAGAGAAAACTTCATAAAGGGAGTTATTTCCCCAGAGAACTGTAAGCAGAAACATACAGCTTTTCCCTAAAAAAAAAAAATCTAAAACCAGCATTTATCACCTACCCCAATCATATATAATTTTAAAACCAGCATTTATCACCCACCCCAAATCACATACAATTTTAAAAAGACCTACTGCTGATAAGTTTTATGATCCTTTATGAGCAGAAGAGACCGCTAATTATATTGGTACCAGTTAGTTTTAAACAACTCATAATCCTAAGCTGTGGCTGAGGTGTCAGCTATTGCCCAGTCTTTTAATACAGGGACCTTACCTCTTAGCGGCTTTATTTTCCCACTGCTTTATGTGGCCGTCCTTCCATACTGTCTAGCATAGGATCTGGAAGCTTCATGCTTCTGCTGTTTCTGCTTACACATTAATACTGCTATACCCTACTGTTATTCCTTCCACTCATAATTTTTCTCTATTAAAAGCATTAGTAACTTCACTTGGAGTAGAGAATGGAGGATATCAGTATTTGTTGATTATCTTCTAGAAAATAGGAAATTTATATATATTTTAATGAAGCAGTAATTTTCATCTTAATGATTTTCTTAAATAATCTTATTAAATATTTATTATCATTCTATAGCCATGTAAATTCAACTAAAGATAAGCTAAATAACTCACACAAAGTCACACAAATAATAAATGACTTGACAGGGGTTTGAACCCAAACATTGGCCTTTTAAAAAAATCTGTGCCCTTCTACTGCAAAAGTTGTTATCAAACTTGTCACATCAGTATTTTATGTTGGTCCTGAACCAGCAACATCAGCATCACCTCATAACTTGTTAGAAGTACAAATTATTCTACCTTATTACAGACATACTGAACTAGATACTGCTAGAGTTGGGGCAGAAATCTGTGTTTTATCAAGTCCTTCAGATGTTTGTGGTGCACACTGAAGTTTGAGAATCTCTGTCCTATGCTGTTTTGCTTTTTTCAATGGAATGAAGCAGTTGAAGACTTAGGTCAGGCTTTAGATACTTTCTCCTCTTAGAAATTACAGGCCCTGTGACCCAAAAGATATCCCTGAGCTTTAAACACTGGTTTTCAAGGTTTTGTTTACGTTTCTCTCTCTCTCTCTCTCTTTTTTTGGAGGTTCATAAACAGATCTATTCCCTAGACATCATCCCATGTCTCTCTATCATTGGCACACCTTTCACTTAATGCTTATTTATTCATTTATTTATTCATGCATTCTTTCATTCAGCTACTTTTATTTGAAAGCCTTTTATGTGTCAGGTACTGTGCTAGGCACGTTAATGGTCCCTCATATAATGTCCACGTCCTAGTCCCCAGAAACTTTGAATATGTTGTGTTGCACGGCAAAAGGGAATTTAGATTGCAGTTGAAATTAAGATTGCTAATCAACTGACCTAAAAATAGGGAGATTTTCCTGGATTGTATGTGTGAGCCCAATCTAATCGCAAAGATCCTTAAAAGAGGGAGAAAAAAATGTGACCATCGAACAGAGAACTAGAGAAATGGCAATATGGGAAGTACTCAGCTTGATGTTTTTGGCTTTGACCATGGAAGAAGGGGCCATTAGCCAAGGAAGGCAGGCAGCCTCTAGAAGCTGCAAAAGACAAGAAAACAGATTCTTCCCTAGAGTCTCCAGAAGTAATGAAGCCGTGTCAAACCTTGTCACACTTAGGACGTCCAGAATTGTAAGATAATTAATTATTTTGCTTAAAGATACTAAATGTGTGTTAATTTATCACAGCAGCAACAGGAAACTACTAGAGGTACCCTCCTGGTTACTGGAGATGCAGCAGTAAGCAAGAGAGGTTCAGCCCTAGCCCTCAAGTAAAGGAGAAACAAACACTGTTAAGGGAGATAAACCAAATAATTATTTGTTGTGTGGTAAATGTTACGCTGGGTAGCAGCTGCCTGGAGGAAAAGGGCTTTAAGTCCCGACATGAACATTGAATAGAAGCTAAACATGCCAAGAGGGGGAATAGGAAGTGTGTTTGTGGAACTGCATGTGCAAAGAACTAGAAGTAAAATCATCTGTGTTTTAAGGAATGTCAATGATGTTTAACACCTCAGCCCCTAAGTTATGTATGTAGAGGAGATAGCTAATGTAACCCATGATAGAAGAGACAAATAATTACAGAAATTTAAAATTCAAACTTCTGTACTTTTAACTCAAAAATCCATATGATAAATTATTCAGTAGGTCCAATTTTTCTCCCTTAATTATTTCCTAATTTCATTTATTCATTTGACTATTTGATATCATCTTTGTGAAAGACTATGTAAGGGAAAGGAAGGGTGACAAAACTAAAAAACAATAAACTCTATTTTTAATTACAACTAGTCAGAATAATTATAGGCACTCACTGAGGAAAAACAAAATGTAATGAAAACTGAAGTTTACCAGTTCTCTATTTTATTTCCAATTAGAAAGAATAACAGAAAATAAATTTCAACTAAAATGTCAATTTGATTCTAGCAACAGCAATTCTAGTTCATCAAAATATTCCAGTGCTCCAGAGAAATATGCAAAAATAATTAAATGTCACGACATATTAACCAATAGGATGAAGAACAAGTACAACTCCCTTATTTGACATACTTCACTTTGAACTTTAAAAAGGAAATGGACCAGGTGCAGTGGCTCAAGCCTGTAATCCCAGCACTTTGGGAGGCCAATGACATAGGATCACTTGAGGTCAGGAGTTTGAGACCAGCCTGGCCAACACGATGAAACACTGTCTCTACTAAAAATACAAAAATTAGCTGGGCGTGATGGCATGTGCCTGTAATCCCAGCTACTCGGGAGGCTGAGGTAGGAGAATTGCTTGAACCTGGGAGGCCAAGTTTGCAGTGAGTAGAGATCAGGCCACTGCACTCCAGCCTGGGTGACAGCAAGACTCTGTCTCAAAAATTAATTAATTAATTAATTTAAAAAAGAGAATGACTTCGTTCAGAATGAACCCTTTTATTAGGCATGGAAGATGGTGTCTTAGAGCAGGTGCCAACAAACTATTTCTGTGAAGAGCAGAGAGTAAATATTTTTAACTTTTTAGGTCCAATGTTTCTGTTGCAAGTGTTAATTCTATCATTGAATTGCAAAGGCAGCCATAGACAATATTTTCTAATAAAACTTTACTTACAAAACAGGTGGCAGATTAGTAGCTTGCTAATTTCTGTTCTGGAGAATTTTCCTTTCCTTTCCTTCCTTCCTTCCTTCCTTCCTTCCTTCCTTCCTTCCTTCCTTCCTTCCTTCCTTCCTTCCTTCCTTCCTCTCTCTCTCTCTCCCTCCCTTCCTCCCTCCCTCCCTTCCCCTCCCATCCCCTTCCCTCCCTCACTCCCCTCTTCTCTCCTTCCTTCCTTCCTTCCTTCCTTCCTTCCTTCCTTCCTTCCTTCCTTCCTTCATTCCTTCCCTTATGTGGCAATGTATTTTTCCATTGTGTGCAAATGTGTTTTTTCATTGAGGGAAGCAGAAGCCCAATCTCTTCTAATGTAAACTACTAACGCCTATCAGAGAGGGTTCACAGAAAGCAAAATAAGAAAATATTGAAGTTTTCTTTTTTTCATTAAAAATGAAAAGTTTCATTTAAAAAGCAACTTCAGGTCCCTTAAAAAACAATTTCTTTCTTAGCCTTTTTTTTTCCCAATGTGAATGTGTGGGAAGAGAAGCTGTTTTTCTGAAATGCTTGTAAATAACCATATTTTGTAGCTACAGATTTTGAAAAGCATTTAAAAACAGTTTCACAGTATACTCTCCAGGATGACATCTTTCCTTTGATGCAATGTAGTGACTTTTCTAAAAAGTATTTAAGTAGTTGCTCTTCCCAAGGCAGAGGTACCTCACCCTAATCTCTTCTCTGCTTCTTGTTCCTCTTCATCTTCCTTTATTTTTCAAGTTATTTGTCTCTCCTGATACAATTTCCCAATCTTTTATTAAATGGTCTGGACAAAATGCAATATTTTATTATCTGCTGACGTCAATTTTGAAATCATAAAAGAAAAACATTCTAGGTCACAGGACTCAAATTTTGTCTGGGTTTAATTTCCATTACATGTTCTAATTTGAACTCAACCATTTCTCCCTGGTTTTTATTTTCTTTTTAATAAAAAGAACATGAAAAACTCAAATCTACATGGCTGCAAGTAGAGATATAAAGGGTAAAGATTTGTTTACTTTAAGTTATGAACAATTAAAAGTAAAGAAAAGAAATGGTACTCTGGAGTTTTACTACAATACCCAGAGTAGCAGGAGAGAGGTTTTGTGTTTACTATAATCTTTCTTGATAGTTTGCCAAACTGCATAATGTAATTTGAACTTTCCAGGCCTTGTTAAAAATTCAGAAACCTCATATTTGTATATAAACTTTTTTTCAGAGAGCTCAAATCTCTTTCATAACGTTTTCTCTAACCACGTCAGTATTCTACTTGGAAATCTTAGTTATTTATTTTCTTCCAAATGCTACAAATGAGAAAATGAGATATAAATACTCAAGATATTGGACATGCATTCATAAGTCTGAGAAGTGGTTGAATTAAAACTGTGATGAATCCCTTAAGTACCGAACTAATTACTAATTCAGCTTTTATTTCTATTTCTTCTAAGGTTAAATGTAATCATTTATTCTTTAGGGTGAGATGCTTCCTTTTGAATCCAGAGCTGAATTTACCTCTCTGTCTAACAGAACTTCTAAAAAGGAAAAATAATATGTATTTAAAAATGGTTTACAGATACTATATCAAGTAGCACAGGATAGTGATCCCTAAAAGAAGGAAAACAAATGGTGTGACCCTATGACTGCCCCAGCTCACTGTCTGGAGATAGTTCCTAAGCCCAGCACAGGGATGGGGAGATAAAGCAGACCCTGGAGGTCACCCTGAGTTGAGGAGATGGAAATTGCCTGAAGTGAAGGAAGGAACTGTTTTGGAGACATTCGTCTAAGAGTCTCTGTGTTAGTCCACTAGGGCTGCTGTAACAAAATGCCACAGACTGGATGGCTTGAGCAGCAGGAATTTATTTGCTCACAGTTCTGGAGGCTAGAAATCCAAGGTCAAGTTGCCAGCAGAGTTGGGTTTTCCTGAGACCTCTTTTCTTGGCTTGCAGATGGCTGCCTTCTTGCCGTGTCCTCACATGGTCTTTTCTGGGCATGTGCAGAAAGAGATCTCTGGTTAATCTGCTTCTTATAAGGACACCCATGAGTCCTTTTCAGTTAGGACCCCAACCTTGTGACCTTATTTGATTTCAATTACCTCTTTAAAGGCCCTATCTCCAAATACAGTTGCTTTGGGGATTAGAATTCAAAATATAATTTTATAGAGACATAATTCAGTCCATAGCAGTCTCTTACATTTTTGCACATCTTACAGAATCATGAACTGCCTTTGTTCTGGTATATCTTGTTAAGGCTTTTGTTGTTGTTGTGAACTGCCTTAGAAGACAGATATAGTTTCTTCTTTGGAAGCAAAGGACAGATATGCTTACTGTCCAGTATAAAAGATCTAGATTCTGGGTTTTTCTCCTATAATACAGCCTACAGCATGTCTAGGAGTTGTCTGGCCCTCTTTACATTGCCCTATGAGAATTGACCAACTGTCTTCTGTTAACATCCCTGAAATTGTGGCAGGCTAAGTTCTCAACTTGTGAGTAGGGCAAAATCTCACTCTTTTAGGGATCTTCAAAACTACTTGCTACTGTTTTGATGCCAAAACTCATGTTGAAATTTGATCTCCAATGTGGCAGAGTTGGAGGTGAGGCTTATTAGGAGGTATATGGGTGATGGAGGCAGATCCTTCATGAATAGATTAATGCTCTCCCACTAGGGTGAGGGAGTTCTTATTTGTGGGAATGAAGTAGTTCCTGAGGGAATGGATTAGTTCCCACAGGAGTGGGTTGTTAAATAGTCTGGCTTCCTCTGTTTCTCTCTCTTGCTTTCTCTTTCACCATGTGATCTCTTTGCATGTGCCCATTCCCCTTCTGCTTTTCACCATGAATGGAAACAGCATGAGGACCTCAACAGATGCCACTGACCAATCTTGAGGTTTTCAGCCTACAGAGCAGTGAGCCAAATAAACCACTTTTTAAAATGAATTACCCAGCTTCAGGTATTCTGTAATAGCAGCACAAAAATGTGCTAAGACACTATCTAAAAGAAATACAGAAAACAATCACCATATCTCCTACAGGGCCAGGAATAGTTCATGCTTACACCAGTCAAAGTGGAAAAGCTTGTAAATCACAAGGTATAAAAAAGAGTACTGAGAATGACATTGCTACAATAATGGAAAAAGATAAACAATAGATTAAACCTGCTCTAGTCATCTAGCACAGCTTAAATGCAAGTCGTGAAAGGATCAAAGTATTTCAAAGTAACTTAATTGCAACTCAGAAGAAAGTTCAAAGATATACAAAACCTAACAAGGTAATATTTACAACTTCTGGTGTCAAATAAAAAAGTATGGGGTTGCAAGGAAGCAGTAATGTATAACCCATGATAAGAATTAAAACAAATCAATAGGTATAGGTTCAAAAATTACATAAATGCTAGAATTGGTAGGTAAGGACTCTAAAACAGTTATTGTAACTGTATTACACATCCTTAAGAAGAGAGAGGAAAGATTGAACATGTTGTATGGAAATAAACACGTAAAAACAAAAAATACATTGGATAGCGTTAACCAGAGATTAGTCACTGCAGAAAAAAAAGGGTAGTAAACTTGAAAACCCACTGCGAACTGTCCAGAATAAAATAGAGGAAAAGACTGAAAAAAATTAATGAATCATCAGTGAGCTTTGGGACAACATCAAGTTGTCTAACATATATGTAATTGGAGTCATCAAAAGCAAGGAAGGGTAAAAGGAACAGAAAAAGTGTTTAAAGAAATAATGGCTAAAGATTTTCCAAATATGATGCAAACTATAAACCCAAGATCCACAAGGCTCAACAACTCTTATTAAAAAAATGTGAAGAAAAATACAACATGGTATATCATCGAATTGCTTACAGCCAATGATAAATAGCAAACACTTTAAAAGAACCAGAGGCAAAAACATACATTGTTGATTAATATCCCTTATCTGAAATTCTTGGGACCAGAAATGTTTCCAATTTTTTATTTCAGAGGGAGATATTTAAATATTTACATATACATAATGAGATATCTTGGGTGGGATCCAAGTATAAACATGAAATTTATTTATGTTTTATATATATATATGTTTACATTATACATATATATACACACACCGCTTACACACTTAGCCTAATGGTAATTTTATACAATATTTTTAAGTCATTGCTTGCATGAAATAAAGTTTGTCTACATTGAGTCATCAAGAAGTAAAGACATCACTGTCATAGTGTGCTGTGCACCTGCATTTGGACTGCAACCTTCACATCAGATCAAGTGTAGAATTCTACTTGTGGCATCATGTCAGTGCCAGAAAGTTTCAGATTCAGATTTTGGAGCATTTTGAATTTTGGATTTTCAGATTAGGGATGCTTAACCTGTATGTTTAGGTAATCAAAGATAAGGATTACAGCAGATTTCCCATTGGAATAAATGCAAGTGAGGCGACAGTGAAGCAGCATCTTTAAGATAATGGTTAAAAAGAAAATAAAAAACTTTGACTTCCATATTTAGTGAAAATATCTTTCAAAAACAAAATTATGAAATAAAAGGCTTTTTTATATGTACCAACTGAAATAATTAATCACCAGCAGATTTGCACTATAAGAATATTATTAAAATTCTTCAGGTTAATGAAAATGATGCGAGGTAAAAACCTGGATTTTCACAAAGAAATGAGGAGCACCAGAAACGATAAATACAGACTGGGCATGATGTCTCATGCCGGGGTAATCTCAGCACTTTAGGAGGCAAAAGTGGGCAGATCGCTTTAGCCCAGAAGTTCAAGTCCAGGCTGGGCAACATGGTGTATCTCATTTTTACAAAAACTCCAAAAATTCACTCAGGTATGGTGGTGTGCACCTGTATTCCCAGCTACTCGAGAGGTTGGGGTGGGAGGATCGTTCGAGAATGGAACGTTGAGGCTGCAGTGAGCGATGATTGCACTCCAGCCTGGGTGATAAATTAAGACCCTGTCTGGAAAATAAAAATAGAATAAAATGAAGAAAAAGGTAAATATAAAGACTTTAGATTAACTGTTTTAAAATAATAGTTGTCTGTTTAATCCCAAAATAATAACAATACAGTATGTGGTTCTGAGCATATATAGAAGTAAAATGCATGACAACCATAGCTTAAGGACTGAGAGAATGGAAAAGGTAGTGTAGAGTTGTAAGGTTCTTGTAAGATAAGAGAATTAGTAGAATGTGACTTTAAGGACTGGGATAAGTTAAATATTTGTGCTATAAACCCTAAAGAAACACCTTAAAACTAAGTGCTATAGCTAAAAAGGCAACAAAAGAGATAAAATGAAATAATAAATTCTCAATCCAAAAAAAGATAAAGAATTATTGACGGATTTATTAGACACAAATAGCCAGATGATAGACTTTAACCAAACATAATAGTTAATAATAATGTCATGTATTTTACAGTAGCTAAATGAAGAGATTTCAAATCTTCTCATCACAAAGAAATGATAAATATTTGAGGTGATGGATATGCTAATTAGCCTGATTTAATCATTCCACAATGTATACATACATCAGAACTTTACATTGTGCCCCGCAAATATGTACAATTATTATTAAAATGAGAAACCTAACCATATAAATAATAAGATTATATTTAAATGGTCTAAACATACCAACTGAAAGACATAGATAGTCAGATTGGGTAATAAGAAAAGGAAGATCCAATCATAGGCCAAACCAGGAAACCCACTTTTAATATGAAGTCAAAAATAGATGAAAATTGAAAGAGTAGGAGAAGATATATCACAATAACACTAATCAAAATAAGTCCAGAGTAGCTGTATTAGTAACATAAAAAGTAGATTTCAGAACTAAGAATATTCTTTAGGGTGAATCAGAAACTACTTTGAATAATCTAACTCCTAAAGAGCAACACGACATGGTCAATCAATAACTGAAATCTGAATTCTGCTCACTATCTACTTCTGTTTTCTTTTTTGACCACTCTTTTTCTTATATGTGTAATAAGAGATTTATATTAGAAGAGTCTTAATTCTTGACCATTTTTAGAAGTCTAGATTTTAGTTAGTTTTCTATCCCTAAAAACTGTCAAACTATCTGACAGCTCATGGGTAATGCTTTTTATGGTATTTATGAATGGGGTAAATTATGGCCTTTACAATCATCAAGTATCTTGTAAAACTAGAGTTCTAAGGTATTATATCAATATCAATAACCAAGTATTTTACAAAAGTTCTTAAGATATTAAATGAAATAAAGATCTCACAGAAATTTAATGGGAGTTTTGTTGGTCAGTCTCCATTCTGCCCAAAATTCTTCTTTGAAATTCCAATTAAACTTTTAAAAAAAGAGTGCTCACTTTTAATTTCTAAATTGATAGGTAGACCTAGAGGGAAATAAATAAAACCTGTTTCAGTGCCAGGCAACAGATGGCAGATAAAAGATATTATCATATACCTTCAACCAGGCAGGATCCATTGCATAAATATATTTTAGCAGCTGCTAAATTAAACAGATGTATAGGGGAGGTAAAAACAAAAAAAATTTTCCAGTGATCCCATGGAGACTAATTAAGGACTTGTACAGTTGTAAGACTATGTGTTTCTGTAAATTCCAGCCTTTTCTCTGTACTTAATTTTTCCCTTTAAACTTTTAACACATCTGAGAACTGTTATCCTGTGTCTTGGTGCTCTATCTTAAGGAACCACTAAAAAGTCCACAACAATCTCCCTGGGGAAAAGCAAAACTCAAGCTGACTGAGACCAAGTCAATTTCTCGCTAGAGGACAGACTGTTCTCAACACTGAAAGATATATCCTAATTGACTCATGGAATTGACTTGGCATGCTATAAGGTTTGAAGTCACACTGAACAACAGGGTGATATTCTGAGAAGAATAATGGTCTAGGAGTAAGAAAACATGCCTTGCTTCTAGTAATAACAATTATGGGAAGACTGGTCAGACCCTCAGCATCTCATGGCTCAATTTTCTTATCTCTACACAGGGGGAAATCATTCCTGCCCTGCCTATTTGACAGGCCTTTTACGGAAATTAGTAGAACAAAGAGAAGAAGTCGACAATAACTAGGGAACAATAAATTGTTTATAAATTATTCTAAATAATTTTAAGTTTATGGTCTCTAATGTTATAAATTTGAGCTATATTTTCATTTATTATTTATTTGTAATTATTTTCATTTTATTATTTTATCATTTATCATTTTATAATTAAACTTACCTCTTTGAAGTATATAAGGAAAATTTTCTAGTTCTCTACAAAGAAAACTGATAAAGGGGTTGCCCAAGTTCAATACTTCATTCATGACAGTCATCAATTTCCCTTCTTATAACAAAGACTTTTCCCAACAATTTGAGCTTCCCAGAAAACAGAATATTCTGTTTTTCTAAGGCAATGAGTTTCACTTCTGTGGATATTATTAAAAGGATTGGTCTTGCTTTGAAAAGGAGGAGGTAAATACATATTAAATGAACTCTGTCACCAGAAAAAAAAATAAAAGTGAAAGAATCTCAGACTCTAGTGATTTTCTTTCACAACATGGCTTAGCCATGATGTGCAGGCAAAGTTAAGACTTGAGAAAATTAGGGAGACAAGAGGAGAGGAAGACCCTGCACTAACTGGATCTTTCTACCACCTGGAAAATAACAATGTATTGCTCCATCCTCTGGATGCAATTTGTGAATAATACGTCCCCCAGGTGACAATGGCAGTAAACATTCTGGTGTCCAGTTTAAGCAGATAAAGTAAAGTAAGTATCCACTTCTCTGGAACATTATCCAAGCCAAGTGAAATTCTGGTTAGATTCACTACTGGCAGACTTAAGGTCAACATCACACACACACACACACACACACACACACACAATTTGACATTTTTGCAGAGGTAATAATTACTCCTAATTCAGCACATTTAAAATAGTAAATTGTGTACATGTTCAGTGTCAATATGTAGCTATAATTAACAATAAAAATTAAATTCCCACATCTGTGCATAATCCAAACAATGAAACACACCTGGGGTAATGTATAAAGCACTTGTGTTCATTGAAGAAGAAAATCTTTCAGCAATTATATTTTGGAAGAAAAGCAAATATTCCCTAGAGGTATATGTTCCAATATTTTCTTCAATTTTAAATAGCACTTGTCCAAGGTCACAAAAGTGGATAAGCCTGGATTTGCACTAAGTCATTTGTAATTAGATCACAGCGGTGTCTGAGGGCTGTATGGCAGGAACCACTGTAAGGAATTTGCTTACATTGTTCCATTTAATCCTCCATAGCTCCATTAACTCAATACTATTACAATCCTTTTTGTAATGGGCAAACTGAAATTAGAGGGATCCAGAGTCTCCCAGCTAGGATATCACAGATCTAGGATTCTCCCCAGACAGTTCGACTCCATAGCCAATGTGTTTAATTTCTGAATTCCACTGCTTTTGCAAAGTAAAAGAGGTACTTAAAATGATTTGTACATAGAAATTCTATGATCAGCTTATCTTTTATCACAATGCAGAAACATAAATCCTTCCAATTCTTCAAACCTGGTTTTATTTTTCATTTGTATTGAGTTACTTTCTTAGGAACGTGGTACACATTAATGATTTTAAGAACATCTACTCACTTGAACAGCATGTTGGGTTATGTAAACTTACATTCTCTCAATGTGTGAGTAGGATACTCTTTCAAATAGGAAACTGCTGTTATGTATAGCTTCACAGTAAAAGCCTCTCATATTTAAAGGAAAAATAAAGCCAACAACTTAAAGAACTGAAAGGCAAGTAAGCTGCACAAACGCATTTTCACAATACTATGGATCCTTATTGCACTTTTTCAAAAATAAGTAGGGGCAGTCATTTAGCAACATTTCCTGAAAACCCCGAACAACAGTCTATTTGGTAATTGCTTCTAATAAAATGTGTATCCTATAAAATCACTTTGTGGGATTACTGCCAAAAATATATAATCTGAAACTAACTGTGAGGATACATCAGACTAAGTCAAATTGAGAGACATTCTACAAAATAACTGTCCAGTACTCTGACAAAATATCACAGTCATGAAAGACAAAGAAAGGCTGAGAAACTGTTGCAGAATAAAGCAGACTAAGGAAACATGACAACTAAATGCAGCACGTGATCCTGGAATGAACCATGGACCAGGAAGAAAAAAATTGTTTTTGCTAGCAAAAGATGTCATTGGGACAATCAGTGATATTTGAATCAGATTTGTGGATTAGCTGATAATATTATAGGAAAGTTAATTTTAGAGTTAGATAATTGTACTGAGGTGATATAAGAGAATGTGTTTTAAGGAAATCATTAAAGGTAAAAGTGATGATTTTTGCAACTATCAAATATTGCAGAAAAACTGTGTGTATGTGTATGTGTGTGCATTGTTTGTATGTGAGTTTATCAGATTACAACAGCCAACATGTTCATATTTGAAGCAATGGACATGCATTAGCATCTTAGAAGATATGAATACAGTATTGACAACAGTGTTTCCTTACTCACTTAATAGAAACTGCCTCTGGTTGATTACTTCTCTGTAAACCACATCTGTAGGTTGGAATTCTGTTACACCGTAGAGGTTGGCTTGGCTTCTCCGAGCAACAACATGAGAAAAGTAGCGTCTGATGATATTCCATCAATGCAATTAACCTCTCAGCTCTCATCCCTGTTAACCCCAACCCCTGGACTCACTGGGTCATTTTATAGCCAGCACTGAGTATCCTGGAAAGCCCATGAGAAACTGGACTTTGATCTCTGGAAGATTCAGATTCTGTCAATGTACTAATCTTGATAAGGCTTCTACCCAATTGAGAGGCTCAAATTCTTGAAAACCTATGACCATAACCTCCACGTAACTCATGGCACATTGTTTCCAGGAATACACTATGCTCTCAACCCTCAATACCTTTGTCTAGTTAAAGTAAATTAAAAATTTTTAATTCTGACTTCACTACTCTGTCAACTTCTTAGATGCTAGACCAAGCCCTATGCTTTGACAGTTTCTCAGGGATACCTTTTGAAAGAAACATAGAAATGTTTGGTCAGTTAATTACCACTTGATCATAACATAAAAGTATTAGTAATTGGGGACCTTATATTTCTTTAAATGTCATAAAAATAAATAGATCTTTACTGATTCTTCATTGGGAATGAAAATCCTTTGTTAAAGTAATGCCAAGATCTGCTGACTATGAAACTGATTCTCTGTATAATGTGAATGAGTATAGATGAAAGAGAATTTTAAATACTTCCAAGCCATGTCTTCAGGGGGAAATATTCCATTTAACAAAATGCTACTGACTAGAAAACGCTTAATTGTCCTTACCTTGAAAAATAGTCAGCTTTACTCTTAAGCTGTTAAGAAGTTAAGAATCATCTTACCTCTTGTTTGATAAAGACTACCAAAGAGAAACTAAAGAAAACAATAAAAATCTAAAAGAGGAAGTTCCATTGAGACACATAAAATACATAATAATTTTAGTAATTTCTTATTTTAGTGTAAAACTTCACTACGTTGAAAAGGTTTTACAAATATTTTCTAAAACACAGGTTGGAAGTAGGCCTTAATCCCAGCATCACTCCAGCTTCAATGCAGGGACACTCTTCTTTTTGTCCCATCATGGTTCCTGAACATCTTACATTGGTATGCTTTTTTTGTGTGTGCTAATGTTTATTTTAGGTCCACAGGGTATATGTGCAGGTTTGTTACCTGGGTAAATTGTGTGCTGCTGAAGTTTGGTGTGTAAATGATCTCATCACCCAGGCAGTGAGCATAATACCCAATAGGTAGTTTTTCCACTCTTGCTCTCCTCCCACCCTACCCCCTCTATTAGTCCCCAGTGCCAGTTGTTCCCATCTTTATGTCCATGTGTACTCAATGTTTGCCTCCCGCTTATAAATGAGAACATGTGGTATTTGGTTTTCTGTCCTTGCATTAATTCACTTAGGATAATGTCCTCCAGCTGCATTCACGTCACTGCAAGGGACCTGATTTTATCCTTTCTTTATGGCTGTGTAGTATTGCATGGTGTATATGTACCACATTTTCTTTATCTAGTTCACCATTGATGGGTGTCCAGATTAATTACATTTTTTTGCTATTATGAATAGTGCTGTGATAAACATATGAATACATGTATCTTTTTGGTAGTATGATTTACTTTTCTTTGGGTATATACCAGTAATGGTATTGCTGGATTAAATGATAATTCTGTTTGAATTTCTTTGAGAAATCTCCAAACTGCTTTCCACAGTGGCTGAGCTAATTTACATTTCCAACAACTGTGTGTAAGTATTTCCTTTTCTCTGCAACCTTACCAATATCTGTTTTTTTACTTTTTAAAAATGGCCATTCTGACTGATGTGAGATGGTATTTCATTGTGGTTTTGATTTGCATTTCTCTGATGATTAGTGATGTTCAGCATTTTTTTTCATGTGTTTTTTGGCTGCTTATATGTTTTCTTTTGAGAGGTATTTGTTCATGTATTTTGTCTGCTATTATAAATGTGTTGTTTTCTGCATGTTTAATTGTTTAAGTTCCTTATAGATTCTGGATATTAGACTTTTGTTGGATGCATTCTGTAGGTTGTCTCTTTACTCTGTTGGTAATTTCTTTTGCAGTGCAGAAGCTCTTTAATTAGTCCCCACTTGTCCATTTTTATTTTTGTTGTAATTGCTTTTGAGGACTTAGTAATGAATTATTTGCCAAGGCTAATGTCCAGAATGGTATTTGTTAGGTTTTCTTCTAGGATTTTCTAGGTTGTAGGTGTGTGCTTTATTTCTGTGTTCTCTATCCTGTTCCACTGTGTGATGCCTCCGGCTTTTTGTGTTTAGAACTGCTTTAGCTATTCAGGTTTTTTTATGGTTCCATATGAATTTAGAATAGTTTTTTCTGAATCTGTGAAAAATGTCATTGATAGTTTGATGTGGATAGCATTGAATCCGTAGATTGCTTTTGCAGTATGGCCATTTTAACAATATTGATTCTTCCTGTCCATGAGCATGGGATGTCATTTGTTTGTATTATCTATGATTTCTTCCATCAGTGTTTTGTATGCTTTTATACCTAAAAAAATGCAATGAAATGCAATACCTATTGCAATATCACCTCCTTGTTGACTACCTGTTCACTCACAGCAAAATGGAAGGTTTTCTCATGGGCATCCCACAGCACATTTACATATACAGCCTATGGAATATTTCACATAGTCTTTATTAATACTCGATTATTGTGATGGCTATTTTGATATGTCATCTTGACTAGGCCACGTTACCCAGAAATTCAGTCAAACATTATTCTAGATATTTCTGTGATGCTATTTTTAGATTACATTACCAGTTAAACCAGTAGACTTTGAATAAAGCAGATTACTCTCCCTAATGTCAGTGGGCCTCATCCAATCAGCTGAAAATCTTTATAGAAAAAGATAGATCTCCTCTGAAGAAAAAGGAATTCTGCTAGCAAAATGCTTTTTGATTTGAACTGTAGTAGTGTCAGCTCTTCCCTAAATGTCTAGCTTGCTGGCTCACTCTCTTGCTCTCTCACTCTCTTTGTGCACACACACACACACACACACACACACACCCTTTTGGTTCTGTTTCTCTGGAAAACCCTGAATAAACTAATGTAGTAGGAGATACTGGAATGGTTGATTTTAAATCTCTATATTTTTCTGCACATTTGGTTTTTTCCATAATTAAAATGTCACTTGAATTTTGATAGAAAAAAATACAAAGAACTCAATATGATCTAGCTTTTGTTAAGTTGGATGTACATACACTAAAATGCAAACAATTGTTATCTTAGGTTGACTTTTACTTTTTTCATTGCATTTGTGCTTTTTATATATTGTTCTGTAAAGAACTGTATTACTTATGTTAAATAGGAGGGGAAAAGCCATTGTCTAAGATAAAAACTTTAAATATTCCTTGAAGTTAATTAGTGTCTCCTCCCAGCACTTTGGGAGGCCGAGGCGGGCAGATCACTAGATCAAGAGATCGAGACCATCCTGGCCAACATGGTGAAACCCCGTCTCTACTAAAAATACAAAAATTAGCTGGGCGTGGTGGCATGCATCTGTATTCCCAGCTACTGGAGAGGCTGAGGCAGGAGAATTGCATGAACCCGGGAGGCGGAGGTTGCAGTGAGCCAAGATTGTGCCACTGCACTCCAGCCTGGCGCCTGGCAACAGAGCGAGACTCTGTCTCAAAAAAAAAAAAAAAAAAAAAATTAGTGTATCCATTTGTCCCCAGGACTACTCCCAACCTTGTTTGAAGGCAGATTAATAAATTATTGAGGTCAGTCATTTTGGAAGGTCAATAGAAAGTGATGGAAACTATGGTGAACTGGAGAAGGCATACTGCATCTATAAATAGTAGTGACTGTGGTCCCAGTGAGGCCACATTATTAAAAGCTTTAAGATATGTGAGACATCATTTATTTGTAATATAATACTCTAAAAAATAATAGCAGCAAACTAAAAATAAATAAGTAAATACTGCGCTTTCCAAACAAACAACGGAGAATTCCAGTTTATGGCCTCAGGCTGATACCCTTTAAAAATCTATTTAAATTCTCAGGAAGAAATAATAAGCACAAATTACTATATACATTATATCTATAGTAGTTATAAATTATATATACATATATATATAATGAAATTAGTATACTCCATTGAAGATGTCATCTTTTAGAGTGGTACTGCACACTTCTGTAAGTTATTTACTAGTATATGAATTTTAGAAGCAGAATTAAAGAAAAATAAATATTTATTGTTGAATGACAATTTACTTCACTTAAAGCAGGGTGATTCTGTCATAATTTTTATGTCTCTCTTCAGTCAATTCAAGGGAACTCCCAAGCTAAAAATTACCCATGATCTCTGTATAATATGTAGATATTAGAGAGCTATAGATGTATTTATGTATAAATACAAGGGGAAAAATCAATAAATCAATCAATTATATAAATTCACAAGAACTCCCAAGCTAAAAATTACCCATTTATATAAATATATAAATACATCTAAATCTATAGGGATAATATCTATACTTATAATACAGATATTATATATCTATACATATATTTATAAATATAGATATAAATATGTCTGAGATATATATATACACACACACACACACACCAACTTGAGAAGTCTCAAGGAGATCTCTTGCTGACTGCTGAGATCATTGTTTAGTTAAAAGATTTTTAAGGGGGTTGGTATCACTCATCCCAGGGGCACATTTTAGGTTGTCAGAATAATGGGAATGGAGAGTGATTAGGATGAAGTAGGCAGAGGTCAAGAAATACCCTACCTTGTCCCAAACATGAAGAAATACCCTGCACCTCTAATAATGTTCAAACACCTTGAGTGGATACTCATGAATGTGAAATGCCTTTTTATAATTGTCTGTGAGAATACCCTCATTTCATTTTACACAGAAACAGAATGTTTGTAATGTTCTAAAATAACCTGAATTTTCTAGAAGTGCAACATACATGTAAATTGAGGAAAGTTGTACTTCGGTCTCTTCACAATGTTACCCTTGTTATTAGTGATGTAAGACAGCTTAAATTCTCCTTTAAATTGACCTTGAGAACTTTTTTAGAAGTTTTATTTGGAAGCCAGCTTCATTTCTATGCTTATCAAACCAATTTAAGTAAGTCATCTTCTTCAATGAAGCATGAAGCTTCAGAAAGAAAAAAAGAGGACAGGCAAATATAGGAAGGGGCCACCTACCTGGCCAGCCAGATGAGCTAAATTAATTCTGGATGAATCAATAGGTTGAGGCACCCTTAACCCAATTTCATCTGCCAGAAGTACCTTCCCACAATGTCGTCTGAATCCACCTAAGCTATTCATGTAGGCAACAAGCAATCTCTTAGTGTTGTTATGGACTCCTGGAAACCTAATTAGACAGTAGCATAATAAACCAGAAAAACAACAAATAAATAAATGAAAAAAAAATTGTCCCTCTGACTTTGGCTTTCTCATTGCTGTTATCACTATTGCCTAATAATTTTACAGCACAATATAGCTGTCATTCCTTCCTTACCATATCATGTCACGCCTACCTCATTGCTACTTTCATTCATCATTTAAACAGAAAAGTCCTATCCTAATGCGCCTTTAAATTTATCCTCTCATATAACCAATAAAATATCAAATTGCATCACTTTTTTGACACCTACAAAGTTCAAACTTCTGAATCTGACATTACTAAACAGGCCAAACTCAGTGGGTTGACATGACATTCTGAAATAGCTTTATTTAACTCGCACCACCTTTTTATTACAGGTTTATTGAATTATACGTTACACACTATATAATTTATCTAAATTATACAATTTAACCCCAAAAGAGGCCTTGTACCATAAGCAATCAATCCTAATTTCCCTTCCACACCCTAGCTGTATTCAATACTAATTCACTTTGCGACTATAAATTTGCCTATCCTAGACATTTCATATGAATAGAATCATACAATATGTGGTCCCATGTAACTGAATTCTTTTAACATATTGTTTTTAAGATTCATTCATGTTTCAGCATGTATTGGCATTTCATTCCTTTTTATAGGCAAAGAGTATTCTACCGTATGAATATACCACACTTCGGTTACCCTTTCTTCAACTGATGGACATTTGGGTGGTTTCCACTTTGGACTCTTATAAATAATGCTGTTGTGAACATTTCTGTACAAGTTTGTGTGTTACATATTATTTCTTTTTGATATATGCTGTATATTTTTGAATCATATAGTGACTCAATGTTTAACCTTTTGAGAAACTGCCAACGTGTTTTCTAAAGTAGCTGCATCATTTTACATTGTAACAAGTAATATACAAGGTGCAGATTTCTCTGCATCCATGCCAAATTTTGTTATTATTCATTTTTTTTTATTATAGCCATACTCATAGGTGTAAAGTGGCACCTCATTGTGGTTTTGGTTTGCATTTCCCTAATGACTTAAGATGCTGAGAATCTTTTCATGTGCCTATTGGCTATATGTATATAATATTTGGAGAAATATCTATTCAAATATTTTTCTAATTTTTAAGTGGATTATTTGTACTTTTAATTGAGTCATAAGTGTTATTTATGTTTTCTAGATACCAGTCTCTTAGTAGATATGTGATTTACAAATATTTTCTTATTCCATAGGTTTTATTTTTATTTTCTTGATGGTGCCCTTTGAAGCAGACATATTTTTAATTTTTATGTAGTACAACTTATTTTTTTCTTTTGTCATTTGTTCTTTTGGTGTCATATCTCAGAAACTGTTCCCTAACCCAAGCTTACAAATACTGACTTCTGTGTTTTCTTCTAAGAGTTTCATAGTTTTAGCTCTTACAAAAAATTTAGGTCTATGATCCATATTGAATTAATTTTTGTATATGGTATGCATTTAGATTTCAACTTCATTTCTTTGCATGTGGATATGTCCTGTATCAGTTAGCTTTTGAGGCATAACAAACGAAAACTTGGTGGCTTAAAACAATAGCCATTTATTTTTTGTCACAAGCCTGAGAGGCTGCTGGGCAGTTTGGATCCCAGCTATCTTGCCAGATCTCTGCAATTAGCTGGAGACTCCTTTGAAACTGAATATCCTAGGATGGCCTCACACATCCTAGGATGTGTCTTGTGGTAGTCAGGCTAGTTTATCTAGTGTGCCTCAGCTGTCCACATGGTGTCTCATCTTCCAATAGGCTGGCATAGATTTCTTCATGTGGTAGACTTAGGTTCCAAGAACAGCAAGAGAAGACAAGCTCAAACGAACAAGCACCTTTCAAGTCTCTGCTTGTGTCCTGTTGGCTAATACCCCATTGGATCCATGAGTCTCATGGCCAAGCCCAGAGTCAGTGTGTGCTAGCACACCTTTGCTACAGAACTGACACCTCAATCCTGGGTATTACATAGTCATACAAAAAGTTCTGGTGTCTCCAGTGCTTACCTCCACAACTAGCATAGTTATTCTTAAGCATCCGATGCAAAAGAATGTATTCCTCATATCACTACCACCTGTTAATATCTATCTGTTTCTCAGCTGTATCTCTACAGTTAACTTTTGTGTATGGTGGGAGATAAGGGTCAAACTTTATTGCTTTGCATGTTGCTATCTAGTTATTCCAGCACCATTTGTTTAAAAGACTATCCTTTCTCCCATTGAATCATCTCAGCACACTGGTTAATCAAATGACCATAAATGTAAGAGTATACCCCTGTACTTTTAATTCTAGTCCATTGATCTATATGTTTATCTTTGTGCCAGTACTACACAGTTTTTATTACTGTAGCTTTTTTTTTCTATATTGTACTTTAGGTTGTAAGGTACATGTGCAGATCATGCAGGATTGTTGCATAGGTACATACATGGCAATGTGGTTTGCTGCCTCCATCCCCCCGTCACCTACATCTGGCATTTCTCCCCATGTTATCTCTCTCCGATCTCCCCACCCCCCCCGACTGTCCCTCCCTTGGCCCCCCCAACAGACCCCAGGGTGTGATGCTCCTCTCCCTGTGTCCATGTGTTCTCATTGTTCAACACCTGCATATGAGTGAAAGCATGCAGGGTTTGATTTCCTGTTCTTGTGTCAGTTTGCTGAGAATGATGGTTTCCAGTTTCATCCATGTCCCTACAAAGGACATGAACTCATCATTTTTTATGGCTGCATACTATTCCATGGTGTATATGTGCCACATTTTCCTTGTCCAGTCTATCATCAGTGGGCATTTGGGTTGGTTGCAGGTCTTTGCTATTGTAGACAGTGCCACTATGAATATATGTGTGCATGTGTCTTTATAGTAAAATGATTTATAATCCTTTGAGTATATACCCAGTAATGGAATTGCTGGGTCAAATGGAATTTCTGTTTCTAGGTCCTTGAGGAAGCGCCACACTGTCTTCCACAATGGTTGACTTAGTTTACAGTCCCACCAACAGTGTAAAAGTGTTCCTATTTCTCCACATCCTCTCGAGCATCTGTTGTCTCCAGATTTTTTAAAATATATATTTTGTTGTGTTTTAGGTTTGGGTGTACATGTGAAGAACATGCAAGATTGTTGCATAGGTACATACATGGCAATGTTGTTTGCTGCCTTCCTCCCCAACATCTATATCTGACATTTCTCAGGACTGGGCATTTTATTTCTAAGCATCCTCTGCTGCCTTAAAACCAAGTGCTGCATGTATGGCAGAACATCAGTACTATTTGTTGAATGACTGCTCAGAAGCTGCTTTGCTGAGCATTCCTGTTCAGTTGACCAGGAGAGTAAACTGATGTAGTGTTCATTGTATAATGTATAAGACTTATTTTCTGTTTGCGGTTGCATGTTCAATAAATAAAATACATTCCTCTTTTTTGGCTTTATTCTGATGTTTTTATTTTAAATCACAAAAATTTACTTTAGACATTTGGTGAATTTTAGTAAAAAATTGTTTCTGCCATACTGACATGAGAATAATGGAAAGATTCTAATTCATTTCAAGGCAAATTAGAGAACTGACTACTCTTTTTCCTTGAGACCTGCTTTCATATTGTGACACAGATTTACCAAAACTCTCTTTCATATGGCATAGAAATCATGGAATCAAATATTTTACCTAGAAAGAAATGCCAATTACAACCCATTTTTTTCTGTTTGTTTATTTATTTGTATTTATATTTATTTGCATTTTAGAATACATATGAAATGTATGTATAGACATCTAATGCCAATACTAAAATATTTTAAAACTTTGTTGCAATAAAGAATTATTTAAATACTAACTATATCATATTTAGTATTTACTTTTTCTCCTTAACTGAAATACAAAATCTGCTGAAATTAAGCACTGCATCTTTCACTTCTATATATTTCCCACAGTACCTTGTAGGAACAAATGTTTGTTATCTGTTGATCTGATTTTGATTAGCAATCTCAGAAGAAAAGGGAAAAATACTCCCTATTTTATAAGAAAGATGAATTAGTTAGTAGAAAATGTGTCATTAAATATTGAAATAGGTTTTTGTCTTCCCTTTAATTTGCTAAAATATTCCTCTGAACATTGTGACAAACTATTGAACAATGTAATTATGATATCTCCATTTAGAATGGGGTGAAATTCTAAACCGAATAAACATATTACTCTGAAGGCATTATGCTTAATTTTAGGTTCCATAATATACAGAAGATGTCGGTCAGATCAGCAATGACTTTCAAGGGTAGTTGTGAAAGGTAAGGAAAGCAAAGAAATGAAGAATTCCACACTTCCCTATATGATGAAAGACAGCAATATCTCAAGGTATTCAGAGTCATCAAAACTCAGGACATGAGAATGTCCTTTAAACTAAGAGTAATAATATTGCTACTGGATATATGTGTTTCTTTCCCTTCTTTTGTCACTAGTTGATTATTACTTAACAAAAGAATACACATGTAATAAAGATGACTTTGGAATAATAAGATTCATGCAGAGAAACAGAATTATATCACAAGCCAAAAATACAACGAAATCTTTATTTTAGGAATGCAAATATCATATCATTAACTTGAAAACACTGCGAGTACTACACTTTTAAACTTGCATTACTGAACATTGGATAAATATTTGTCAAGTGAATTGGATGTATTAATAGCTTTCTTTTTTTCTGTTGGTTTCACATGTGAACAAAGACAAAATCATCTCAGAGGCATGTCCTTGTCAATGCCTATCATATAGAATTCTTTTTTAATTATAAAGTAAAAATATGTAACAAAATGCATGTCATGTTCACACCTTCCCATTATATTTTATAATAATAAGTAAATGCTAATAAATGTAGGAAAAAGTCCACATTTATGAATGTTAGGTGTGAAATTTTGTCCCTTGATGTGAGCAGAGACATTAACTCACTGACTTAAAAGCCCACATTTAACATGAGCATCATTTGACAGTTTGTACATCCATTAATTCTGAACAGATTTACTAGGTGAAGATATTTCATGATGTACATTAACTTATAATGGAAAAAAGTTTCAGAGAAAAATTACCCCAAAAATGTATCTTTAAAAGTCCATTTCAATATATCAATCTATTTATAATACCCAAGTTTAAATTCACAGTTCAAAGGGGGAATTTAGCAAGAAATAACAGTGTGTAGCAATAAAAAAAAAAAAATCTGTACTTATAAGCAGGAAACCTGGTTCTCAGTTCCAGACAGTTATGGAATGTTGAGCTTATATGCAAAACTCCTAGGCCTTATTTTCTCATCTGTAAAATAGAAATATTCAAACCTCTATGGTTTCTATTGTTCTCAAGCTCAAGCTTTATTTGCTAGTTCTGGAAATAGATTTTAGTTTTCAGTAAATTTTAGTTTTGTTAATTTTTAAATTTTAGTTTTCACTAATAATAAGGGACAAAAGGATGCTGGTCACTCAAGATAATTTTTCTGCCTTCTTACACGTGAGGACATTTCCTCAAGCTTGCCTCAAAAAACGTTATTATTATAAATTTAACACATCCAAAATGCTGCATAAAAATGTGTAGCTCGATTACATAACAAAGCAAAGCACACACCCATGAAACCACTCTCCTCTCCAGATTTGGAACATTACCAGTACTCAGATGCCTCTCTTTTTCCAAATATCGCTCTAGCAAACTCACAGGTAACCCAGTTTCTTGATTGCCATAATAATTGCTTTCTTCTTCTTCTTCACACCTTTACCAAATAAAAATACAACTTTAGATTTTCTTGTGCTCTAAATTTATATTAATAGACTTATATACCATGTAATTTCTTAAAATCTGCCTTCTTACATTCAGCATTATAAATGTTTCGTCTATGTTGTTGCATGTATCTGTAGATCTCCTTTTCCTTACTGTGTAGTATTCCATGGGATAAACATGGAAAGTTTGTTTTTTATCCATGCTATTACGGATGGATGTTTTTGTTCTTTCCAGTAATTGACTACAATGAATAATGTGTGTGAATATTCATGTATGTGTGTAGTTGTAGGTATGTGCATGCATTTCTGTAGAGATATTTCTTAAGAATCATGCTAAAACATTTTCCAAAGCGACAAATACTGGTATATAAGAATTCTATATTTTTCATAATTTTTCTAACATTTTATATTGCCAGTAATTTTGATATTAGCTATTCTAGTAGTGTGATATATTCTCATATTTTAATTTGCATTTTACTGATGACTAAGTGAGTTTGAATATTGGCCATACATTTATTGGCTATTTGGATATCATCTTATATAACATGTTTTAAAATTAATTTTAAAATTAAAATTATTTTCTTTCTTTTAAAGTATTTATTTTACTTTAGCTGCATACTATATCTGGCATTTCTTCCCATGTAACATTATTTTCTAATTGTTGCTGTCCAAAGAAGAATAAAAGACACTAAACGTTCAGGTCTTCAGACTACCATTCTTCACTTCAATTAGATATTTTTTGCCTTTAAGGAGATATGTCCTATATTTTTGGCTGGTATTATTTATTGTTTTCAGTTGTCAGATTAATTTTAATTACCTGTCCACCATTTCTAAAAGACTCTTGCCTCACTTTTTTGTATAGCAATAGCACTGGAAAGGGCCATCGTAGGGACATATACCTAAAATTTTCCCTCTTATACTACATGAAACCTATTTTCTTGAAGGCCATCTTGTTTTTCCCGGTTGGAAGCTCCCTTATTTCTGATCCAGCATCATGGAGCTCCCAGACTTCTGACTATTCTTTAATATTTGGTATCCATAGGACCAATCAAAAGAAAAGAGGCTAAAAGTAGAAAGTCTATTAGAATCAGATTTCTGTCAACATTTGTGTTCTGTAGGTAAGTTGTTTTTCCTTTGCTATGCCTGACTCCTATTGGCTTTTATTTGTTAAATGTGCTTACCCTCCTATGCCTTGAATTGGCGTCTCAGCCCAGATCTTCAGTTTTCTCCTTCATGCTATTATCCAGTAACTCCTTGGAGCCATCATGCCTCCAAAACATTCCACTTTCTTTTCTACTTTCTAGCTTGTCTGGGACATTGCCTTCAGACCTACTGATCCACGAGGCCACTCGTGGCCCTGTCTATCCTTGCTTTATTCAGTTCACTCCACAGATGCTCAAGTTTTGACTTGAGTACTAACTAATCTATAACAATATTTATGTTCTTTAGTCTTTCACTTTTGTGATAGTATATTATCCTAATTTCATCCTACTTTTCAGAGTTCTATTTTTATTTTTAAATGCTTCTTCTTTTCTCATTCCCTAAATATATGTTTCTTTATACACCAACCCCTTTGAAAAGCAAAAATACCATGATCTCAGTAATTATTTTCTACTGACCACCTAAATTTGCCTCCCTAGTTCAGATTTCCACCAGGATTGCAGTTCTCTAATTCTAATTGTCATTGGGTCACAAAATTAAAACCTGTCATCTTAGCAGCTACATTTCTCAATTCAACGTCTTAATGGCAGCATTCTTCTTACTGTCCCTCAAATTAGTAATGTAAATACTATTTTTTCTTTAAAATGCCCCTTAAATTTTTCTTCTACTTTTGATCTCCTCTGCATGGAGTAGAGTGTAGACTTGGGGTTTTTTTTCAAGGGTCCATGGAGTTATTGGGGGGTAATAGACAATCTGAAAATTCACAGAAACTATGCCTAATTTTGTATATACCTACATGAATGTATAAAAGACCATTAGCTTTCATTAGTTTCTTAAAGGATTAAGAACCAATGCTCCAGATTCTCATTACCTTAAAGCTATTAAACCTATGTACTCTCTAAATTTGGCCAATTCTAGAGATGAATCTTTAAAACAATATTTTATCTGTCCAACATTGATTTATTAATCTAACAAATATTTATTGAGTATCTCCTATGTACTAAATACTGTTATGGTTCTGCAGTCACATTGGTGAACAAGATAAAGTTCCTTCTCTCATGGAGCTTACATTTTAGTAGACGAAGAAAAATTGAATAATCTACCAATAAACAAGGAATTAAGGAAATAACAGCCATATGTGCTGTTAAAATAATTAAGTGAGGGTAATTTCACTGTTACTGGGTGGCTATTTCAGAATAGATGGTCCTGGAAAGAACCTCTAGGAATATGTCAGTTCTAAATGACAAAAAAGCAACCAGCTAGGATCTTCAGGAAAAAGCATTCCAAACAGAGGAATACACTAATGCAAAACCCCAAAGGTTGGAATGACTTGATCTCTCATAGGAACAAAATAGAATAAAAAGCCAGTTTTACTAAAGCACAGTGAGCAAGAGGGAAAAGTCCGGGTGAGATCAAAGGTTTATGTAGGGCAGGAAACTTAGGACTTTGGAAACTAGCATGGGGGAGTTTGAATTAAGACTTAAACACAATGGAAGCCTTAAGCAGAAGAGGCAGAAGCGGGTTTACATTATGTGAAGAATAAATGCATCTTGACAAAAGCAGGAGAGAGAGGCAATTACTGCAGCTCAGGTGGCGTATTATGGAGGTCAAGTTGCTTCTCTGCAAAAAGTACACTATTTTCCCATTGTATCCTCAATGTAGTCATGCTGACCCTATCTAATATGCTTTATTTATCTCATGTCGCTTTTTTAATACATTACCTCCTTTTTGCCTCGTAACAACCTGACAGTATTAAACTCATTACAGAAATACTAAAAAAAAGGCACTGAGAATGGTTGAGACTGAAACTGAAATAATCAACTGGCAAATTGAACTGGTTAGTATTTAAAAGTTGTGTTCTTTATGCTATGTAATAGTTTTAACTACTTTGCTGACAGCCCCTACACTCTGTATTATCTGTAATCAGTAGTATCTATGAATACATATATTATGCACTATGGTAAAATATAAAGGTCAGGGTTTTAAAGTAATTTAATTATGAAAATAACTATCAAAATACTGTTTTATCTTTAAAATACAAATGCCCACACTGTGAAATGGTGACAATTTTGGACAATATTAATCAATGTTATTTTTAAAAATCATTTATTCTATGTCACAAGTTATCAGAACTGCCTTTGGCTAATAAATAAAAAGGATTTTTAAAATGTTTTGACTATTAACCTGATCTCTGATAACTAATTTGTATTACTTCTTAACCTAACACCTTTCTTGAATGCCATCTCTCCTTCAAATTTCATTATATCATCTTATCCCATTTCAAAAACACATTAGTGCCAGAGCTTGCCTGTATACATACATTTTTAAAACTATTTTAGCTATAGGCAAAATTTAAATGCTTTGTGCCTTTCTGGAACATTAGACATTTAAAAATTATGGTGAAAGAAAGCTCATATTGTGTTGATATGAGCTCACATAAAACTCATATTGTGTTGATTACTAGCAGAAAATCATTATGACATTTGTGATTAGAGAAATGGAAGTTAAGTTCATCAAATGCATTTATGTTTCTTTACATACACTTTCTAGTTACTCTTTTTACAGAGGGAAAAATTATTAAAAGCTCTTGGCAAATTTAAGGCTCAGTATGCCCGTAAGGCTTTCTTCAGGCATGCAAGTTAGTTTTGTGTAGTTAAGATGGACAAATTATTTTGAATGTACAAAGGAAAGGTGCTAGAACAAGTGAAAATTTATCAAACTGCCATCAAAATTGAACATGCCTGATTCCTACACTCAAACCAGCTGTCTTAGATAAAATTGAAATCAGGGCACAGCTACATTGATTATGAAAAATGATCAGGTTCTACCAGTAAAACATCATTTCTCACCTCATTTGTTTTCAAAATTCTTAAAAGTTAATTAGCCCTATATACTACATTAACCATTCCCATAACAGTATTCCTACAGCACATTGGTTTGATTTCTATTTTTTACTTATTTCATTTGGTCTTATGTTATAAATAGTTACTAGGTCATATGCTTAATTTCCCAATCAGATGAAAAACTTCTTTCATTACATTTTACTTCAGTCCTCTTAATAGCTCTGGGAGGCAGAAATAATTGGGATCCCACACTATAGATAAGGAAAGCAAGACCACTTCACCCAGCTGTTAAGTATAGAGCTGAAATATGAACTTATTCTCTCCAAGTCCTAAGCCATGGTGTACTCATTATTCCATAATATAATCCAGTTCTTGTGTTAATAACTCCTACCCCAGATGGAGAAAGGGACTTACTTTTGCCTAAGTTTTATCCTCTTCCAGTGGATTCCAAGGTCATCATTAGGAGTTACTCTGAGTTTCAGTGATAGAGCAATATTGTAGCATTTGATACTAGATCCAGGAAAAGAGTTGGAAAATAATATACCTATAACTTCCAGAAATCATGATTTATCACTTCCCTATTTATCATCAATTTTAAAAGTTGTTTTAACTACTTTTCAAGATGTACTTGTGATGAGCATAATGAAAAATGAATTACATACAGAAAGAAATTTCATGAATGAATAAAGAAATTCAAATTGAACAACAAAAAATTCAATATAAAAAATTGGTGGAATATTTCTTTAAATATCACTATATGTTCTGGTTCGGTGGCTCAGGCCTGCAATCCCAGCACTTTGGGAGGCTTAGGAGGGTGGATCATGAGGTCAGGAGTTTGAGACCAACCTGGCCAATATGGTGAAACCCTGTCTCTACTAAAAATACAAAAAATTAGCTGGGTGTAGTGGCATGCGCCTGTAGTCCCAGGTGCTCAGCAGGCTGAGGGAGGAGAATTACTTGAACCTCGGAGGTGGAGGTTGCAGTGACCTGAGATCGCAGTGACCTGAGATCGTACCACTGTACTCCAGCCTGGACAATAGAGCAAGACTCTGTTAAAAAAAAAATTTTACTATATGCCATGCTAAATACAAAGTTCAGGTTTATAAGCAATCTTAATGATTAACCATCAAGATATTATTTTTGCCTTATAAATCATAGTGCATTCATTTATACAAATGTAAAACAGTTGGTTGGGCATGGTGGCTCATGCCTATAATCCCAGCACTTTGGGAGACCGAGGTGGGAGGAAACCCTGAGGTTGGGAGTTCAAGACCAGCCTGACCAACATGGAGTTTCCCCATCTCTAATAAAAATACAAAATTAAGGGCCTGGTGCGGTGGCTCACGCCTGTAATCCCAGCACTTTGGGAGGCCCAGGTGGGTGGATCACGAGGTCAAGAGATCGAGACCATCCTAGTCAACGTGGTGAAACCCCGTCTCTACTAAAAATACAAAAAAAAGTAGCTGGGCATGGTGGCGCATGCCTGTAATCCCAGCTACTCATGAGGCCGAGGCAGGAGAATTGCCTGAACCCAGGAGGCGGAGGTTGCGGTGAGCCGAGATCACACCATTGCACTCAAGCCTGGGTAACAAGAGCGAAACTCTGTCTCAAAAAAAAAAAAAATACAAAATACAAAATTAGCAGGATGGTGGCGCATGCCTGTAGTCCCAGGTACTCGGGAGACTGGGGCAGGAGAATTGCTTGAACCCAGTAGGTGGAGGTTGTGGTGAGCTGAGATAGAGCTATTGCACTCCAGCCTGGGCAACGAGAGCGAAACTCCATCTCAAAAAAAAAAAAAAAAAAAGTAATGATTCTTAAACAATATTAATCAAAGTCATTTGTTTTAAAAAGCAATTGCTGCACATCATGAGTCATGATTATAAATTTATGTAAACTGCTTTTGGCCAGTAAACAAGGAGAATTAAAATAAAAATCTACTGTCAACTGGATCAATGGTAACTAATTTGTATAGATTTAAATTATATCTATCTACCTCAGGCAATCATTGATTTCTTTAATAGCTGTGTTGGAACATACTTTTGAGCAATTAGAACTCAATTGCTATCAAATAGCTTAGGTTTTAAAACGGCATTTAAAAATTACATGCCTGAACATTTAGAATAAATTAAAATCCTGTTTTATTTCTGATTGCTTATTATTCGGTAACTGAACATCTGAGTTTAATTTCAATGAATTCATCTGGTATTTTGTAACATTATTCAGATTTATAGTTTTAAGGATGAAGGTTAAAACAAAATATACCTTAAATGTTCAGCTATATAAACAGGATTTAATTCCTCTCAAATAAAAAATGAACAGCTCATATATTTATTCTTAACCTTCAAACTCCTGTGCTCAAATTAAATAATCAATTTGACTGACAAAGATCCAGATTAAATTTTTCCTCAAGCCTCTGGAAAAAATCACAAGAGCATGTGAGCTTCAACTCATATTTTCTTTTTTCTCTGCTGCAGTCAAGTTGCTTTCAGAAAAAATTAGTTATATCCATGCCATATACATCCATGTAGACATTAGAACCCAAATTGTTTGAAAGGTTTAGTCAATAATGTCATATGAAAAATATCACTACCTTTTCCTTCAATTCCTTTTCCAGGGGCAATATTTTCATGCCTTAAATGGAGAGGACGATTAGTGAGACATGTTATTTTCCCTTATAAACTCAAGATGAGATAATGAGGTCAACCCTCTGAAACCTTACTCTTGATAGTGCCTCACCTTACTGTGGCGAGGGCTTTAACTGAAATTCTGCTTGTATCTCAAAGAATTGTTTATTGAAAATATAATTTAAAGCCAATGTTGTTGAGACTTACACTTCTATAAATAGTATAATTGGTGATAATGATCGATTCTCACATTCTGAACAACTAAAAAAGTTTTTAAATGCCTTCTTCAAAACATCAAGAAAATCTAAGAGAAAGTGGAAACTCTAGAAAGATAAACTGAGCTCACAAAATTACTTTTGCTTTGAAGGCGTTTCCTTCTCTGGAAGAAATAGCTGACAAACAAAGCTACAGTTTTGTTTAGTCTCATAGGGAAAAAGAAAAAAGTGCAGGGCCTTCCTAATGTAGGGAATCTGTTAACCCTCTCATTGAAAACTGAGATACCAAAGTCCTACTCCCTAATAATAATGGTAAACTAGATTTGCCATGGGTAATCTGGGGCTCTGACAGCTTGGATAAAATGATCTTAGATGCTCCTGGCAGAAAAAAACAAAGTTCTTCTTAGAGGATCATCATCATACTTCACAGATTTTTTCATAAATATTTTTATACAAAAATTAGTATTCAGTACTGAGTTCAGGTCCAGTATATACGGGGCCTGAACATCTTCACTATGTTTTAACAAGTAAAAAGCTGAGCAAACTGAAAAATAAACAGCTCTTCTTAGAACCATCAGAGAAGTGACATCACAGGGTAAACCACTGCTGTGGAAATAGGCGAGAGAGGTAGGGGGACACAGAAAATCACAGCTTACCAGAACAGAAACCCATGAGCAGAAACCTCTGCAGGAACTCATACTAGAGTAGGAAATCCTGAACTCTAATGAATGAATTGCTGGAGGCTCAGTGTAGACAAGTCTGAAAGATAAAAACCCCAGGATGACCCAGTCATAGGAGGCCCTTCGCACTTTCGTGAGTTTTACCTCACGAAAGTAAAAAGGTAAAAAGGTAAAACACAGGATCTCTACTGTGTCCTCATAGCGAACATTAGATAAAAATCCCCTTGTGCTTCCAGCAGGGATTTTTAAAAAAGGAACCATTCTGAATATGCCGCAGCTCTGCTTCTTATCAAGGCCTGCCCTCAGGAAAACTATATTACCAGAACCTAACCTTCTGGGCTATAGTAGAGCCTAACCTACTTGGCAGAAGAGAAATAATCAATTCTAGTTCCCTATAGCCTTCTACATCAGTAAAGAGAAATACTCGACTCCAGCCCCCTACAGTCATCCTGTCTCTAAGAAAGAAATGAGAAGCACTGGTAAGTTCACAGTTCAGGAGCACAGTATCTACAAAAGACTGAGACCCAATTATAGGATTATAGAACATTTCACCTTGTCCCCCCCAACACACACCCACACACACCTTACCACTACATTATTAAATGACAACTTACTGCAGTTTCTTTTACCGGTACATAACTACTGCCTTTCAACAAAAAATTATAAGGCACACAAAAAGCAAAAGAACAGTTTGAAGAGACTGAACAAGCATCAAAGCCAGAGTCACATATGGCAAAAATATTGGAATTGGCACACCAGTATTTAAAAAAAAAAATTCTATCAATAATAGACTAAGGGTTTTCATGGAAAAGTAGAAAACATGCAAGAACAAATGAATTCCAAAAGCAGAGAAATGGAAATTCTAAAAAAGGATAAAAAAGAAATGAGGGAGATCAAAATCACTAAAGGAAATGAAGAATGCCTTTGATGGGCTCATGAGCAGAATGGACATGGCTTAAGAAAGAATTTCTGTGCCCAAAGATATTATGATACAAACGTTCAAGACTAAAACCAAACAGAAAAAAAAAAGACTGAAAACATTAAACACAATAGTTAAA
The DNA here is from genome assembly GCF_049354715.1 of Callithrix jacchus. Classification (NCBI taxonomy): domain Eukaryota; kingdom Metazoa; phylum Chordata; class Mammalia; order Primates; family Cebidae; genus Callithrix; species Callithrix jacchus. Next base: position 29,211,623 of record NC_133524.1, read on the forward strand.
AACTGTAGGACAACTACAAATTGTATAACACATATAATGGGAATAACAGAAGGAGAATAAAAAAGAAAGATACGTAAATAATGCAGGAACAAATAATGACTGAGAATTTTCCCAAATTAATGTCAGACATTAACTACAAACCCAGGAATCTCAGAGAATGCCAAACAGGATTAATGCCAAAAACAAAAACAAAATTATACCAAGGCATGTTATGTTGAAATTACAGAAAATCAATAATAAAGAAAAAAATATTGAAAAAAGCTGGGGGAGGTGGAAAAAAAACACCTTGCCTATGGAGGAACAAAGATAAGAAATGCATCTGGCTTCTTAGAAACTATGCAAGCAAAAGAGTATGGACTAAAATAAAGTGTTGCGAGAAAAAAAAAGCACACCAATCAATAATGCTGCACCGTGAACAATTACTCAAAAGAAGAAATAAAGATATTCTCAGTAAAACAAAAATTGAGGGAATTTGTTGCCTATAGAACTGCTTTCAAGACATGTTAAAAAAAAATAAACGTTGTTCAAAAAGAAATAATATATAGGTCAAGAACTCAGATATACATAAAGAAAGGAAGAGCGTTAGAGAATAAATAAGTGAAAGCAAATTCGAAACTTTTAGTTTTTCTGTTTTTAATTAACCTTACAGATAAGTTTTTTCAAAATAATGAGAAAAATGTATTAAATTATGTGTGCATACATAAACATATATTTAAGGTTGAGCACATATACAGGTTGAGCATCCCAAATATAACAATACAAAATCCAAAATGCCCCAAATTCCAAAACGATTGTGTTCAAAGAATTGGCCATTGGATCATTTCAGATTCTGGATTTTCAGATTAAAATGTTAAATCTGTAAGTATAAGGCAAATATTACAGAATATGAAAAAATGCAAAATTCAAAACACTTTTGGTCCCAAGCATTTTGGATAAGGGATTCTCAACCTGTGTATGTGAAATGAATGACAATAATGATAAAAGGGGCAGGAGGGAGGACTTAGAATCTTTTGTTATAAGAAATATGTCCTACTTGGCAAGGCGCAGTTGCTCACGCCTGTAATCCCAGCACTTTGGGAGGCTGAAGCGTGCAGATCAGAGGTCAGGAGTTCAAGACCAGACTGGCCAATATGGTGAAACCCCATCTCACCATGTTGGTCAGGCCTGTAATCCCAGCTACTTGGGAGGCTGAGGTAGGAGAATTGCTCAATCCAGGACCTGGGAGGCGGAGGTTGCAGTGAGCTGAGATGACACCATTGCACTCCAGCCTGTGCCACACAGCAAGACTCCATCTCAAAAAAAAATTAAAAAGAAATATGTCCTACTTGTGAAACAGTATAGTATTATTTGAAAGTTGACTTGGATTCATTGTAAATATATATTGCAAACACTAGGGCAAACACTAAAAAAAGTTTCTTGTTTTTTTTTTTTTTTTTTGAGACAGAGTCTCACTCTGTCGCCCAGACTGGAGTACAGTGGTGCAATACCAGTTTATTGCATCCTCCACCTCCCAGGTTCAAGTGATTCTCTTGCCTCACCCTCCAGAGTAGCTGGGATTACAGGCACACACCACCATATCTGGCTAATTTTTGTATTTTTAGTAGAGACAGGGTTTCACCCTCTTGTACCAGGCTGGTCTTGAATTCTGGACCTCAGGTGATCCACCTGCCTTGGCCCCCCTAAAGTGCTGGGATTACAAATGTGAGCTTTTGTGGCCAGCCAAAAAGTTTTAAAACAAATATAATTTATATGCTAGGAAAAAAAGAGAAAATGGAATCATAAAATATTCAGTTAAAACCACAAAGGCAGAAAAAGAATGTGGATGACAAAATGAAAACAACAAACAAGGGCAACGAATAAAAAAACTGTAGCAAATGTAGTAGGTATTAATCCAGCTTATCAATAATCACTTTATAGATCGATGAGCTAAATACACCAATTAAAAGATTGTCAGAGTGGATCAAAAAACAAGACCCAATTATATGTTGTCTACAAAAAAAGTCTATGTTAAATATAAAGATGCATATAGATTAAAAGTAAAGAGATTGAGAAAGCTATGTCATGATAACACTAATCAGAAGAAAGTGGGAGGAGCGATATTAATTTCAGACAGCAAATTTTAGACTAAGGAAAGTTATGAATGATAAAGAGGGGCATTACATAATTATAAAAGGATCAATACTCCAAGAATACATAGCAGTTCTTAATGTGTAAGCCCTAAAAGTAGAGTCAAAATGAATGAGTCAAAAATTGATAGAACTGCAAGGAGCAATAAATTAATCTACTGTAACTATTGAAGACTTTAACACCATTTCATCCAGCAGCTAGAAAATCAGTAAGGACAGAGTTGAACCCAACAGAGCTATCAATCAACCAGATGTAATTGACATCTTGAGATTATTTCATCCAACAACAGTAGATTACACATTCTTATCAAGGTCACATGGGAAATTCACTAAGATAGACCACATTCTGGGCCCTATGATACACCTAAACAATTTGAAGTAGTAGAAGTTAAACAATGTCTTGTCTGAGATCACAGTGGATTAAAATAGCGATTAATAACAGATACATGAAAATGTATAAAATACATGCAATTAAACAACATACTTGTAAGTAATACATGGGTTGAAGAAGAAATGTCAAAAATAAATTTTAAAATATGTTGAACTAAATCAAAATGGAAATAAAACCTATCAAAATTTGTGTGATGCAATGAAATCAGTGCCTAGAAGGAAATTTATATCATTTGAAAAAATCATATCACTAGGAAAAAAAAATCTAAAATCAATTAAACTTTCACCTTGGGAAACTAGAAAATAAGACCAAATTAAACTCACAATCTAAAGAATAAAACAAATAATAACCATTAATGTGGAAATCAGTGAAATGGAAAAGAGAAAATCAATACTGAAACAAATTCAAAATCTTGTTCTTTGAAACGACCAATGAAAATTTAAACCTCTAGCCAGGCTAACAATAAAAGATAGAAGACACAAATAACTAATATCACAAATGAAAGACAGGACCTCAACATACAACCCATGAACATTAAAAGTACAATAAGGAATACTATGATCAAGTCTGCCTACAGATTTGATAACCTAGATGAAAAGGACCAATTTCTTGAAGGATAGCAGCTGCCAAAACTCACACAAGAAAAAAATAGACAATCTGAATAGGTTTTTATCTACTAAATACATTGAGTAATAATTAAGACTTTCAAAAACAGAAAGCACTAGGCACAAATAGGTTCACTTGTGAATTCTGCCAAACATTTAAAGACAAAATATACCAATTCTGTACAATCTTTTCAAGAAGCTAGAAGCAGAAGGAATACTTCTTGCTATAGACTGAATGACTGTGATGTCCAAAATCCATATACTGAAGCCTACTAATGTGATTGGTATTTGAAGATGAAGCCTTATGGAGGTAATTAGGTCATAAGGGTGGAGCCTTCATGAATGAAATTAGTGAACTTATGAGAAGAGACATGAGAGAAATGATCTCTGTCTTAGTCATGTGAGGATACAATGAGAAGCAAGCTCTCACCAGAACCTGTTCATTATGGCACCCCGATCTTGAATCAGAGATGATAATAGGCAGAAAGTTACCATGAGATGGTTTTTAGTTGGTGTCCCAGAATGAGAGGAGAGAAATAATGGAGCAGGGACAACTTCTAGAACATAATGGCAAATATGCAAAAAATACAAGAGACATTAATCTACTACAGGAAGAAATCTACACATAGACACACACACATGTGCATACATACACCAACATTTTTAATCTACATATCTATATATCTATGTCTGTATCTATATATAGAAAGAGGGTCCATAAATAAACTATGGTATATTCACTCAATAGATACTACAGAGCAATGAAAATGACTAGATTTCTGCTCTATACCATAACTGTTAAGGATCTTGCAAAACGTAATGTTAAAAAAGAGAAATGAGACATAAGATGATGTACACAATGTGATTAGACTTCCACACAGCTCAAAAACAAAAGAGAATTTTATATATAAGACAAAAATTACTAGGAAAAGCAAATTGGTCCTTAACTAGCAATGGTGTGTCAAATACTTTTCACACTCCATCATTCTGTCCTCTTCCATAACCACATCTACCTTCTCTGACCTTCTCTTCTCCCTTTTCCATTTTTAATGACACTTCTGATTACAGTGAACTCACCTGCACAATCCAGGATAATGTTCTTAGTGTAAGGTTATCTGACTAGCCATCTTAATTCCACCTGCATCCTCAATTATTTGCCATGTAACATAACATATTCAAAAGTTCTGGGGGCTAGGACACAGGCATGTTTGGAGGGCTATTATTCTGTGTATTAGTTATATTCTTTATGGAAATTTTGAAACACATGTTTAGATCAAAAAGTTTCTTTTTAGTTCACATAAAGCCACATCTTGACATTAAATTCATATTCAAAATTGATGCAAAATGTAATGCCAAATTTCGCTATTGTTCCTCTAGTGGTTTTACCCATTTACTATGCATATATGCAAATGAAGTTGAATAATTCATCCAGCTCAAAGCCAAATATAAAATGAAACTATATGTGTAGATATTTTGTAAAAACATACTGGAACTCTGGCATAACTATACTGTTTATTGATATTATCATTATTCCTTAATTATAAATTCTGATATAGACAGACTTTTTAACTAATTGCAATTACTGCCTAATTTTATACAGAGAAAAGGAATAATTTGTCATATACAAGCATCAGCAAAGAATTTCACTATAAGGAATGAATGGGAGACATATATACACATATATATAGACAGAGAGGGAGAGAGACAGAGATTGTGTGTGTGTGTGTGTGTGTGTGTATCTATATATAAATACAATAAAATGCATATTAATTTATAAAGTTATTGGCTTCAAGCTTCCATGCATCCACTAGTCTCAAACAGCTGAGGTTATCACCCTAGTAAGACTGATTAGAAAGTAATGCCTTCTTATCACACGAGACTTTCTCTGTTTAATATTAATCTGTTTCCTACATATGCAATAAACAAAAAGTTGTTTCTATTTTTCCATACAGTAACTAGAAAAAATAGTAAAACTATTTTTTTGGCTAAACTTGTGATAACATAACCAAAGCATTTACTTGATTGAATCTTTTGGACCATCCTATCATGGCAGTTATTTTTGTGCTTTTAATAGTCAGAAGGTGACATTTGATATAACCATTTCATGTTATTTATAAGACAGCCAAGGCACAGAGAGGTTCATTCCTACAATTAAAGAAAAGTTGCTAACAGAACTGTGATTGAAATTTAGTCAAGAAGGCTTAAAGCCACAGAAAACGTTTGCTTCAGCAAAAGGAGATACTATTTGTAGAAATGGCTAATTCTCCCTTAAGTGCAAACAGCAACACATCCATCCATCCCCCAATCCATCCATACATCAGTCTTAATTGTGTAGCCTAATAGCACGTACCTCAATTAACTGAACTTTTAATTGAGAACCTATGTACTCTCAACCTCCATTAAGATAATAAACTAATTTATAATGCTTAGTTTCTTTGGAAAAAAATAAAGTAGTTTACTCCTTCTAAGATTTCGAATATTGCTTTCCTTTATTTTTAAAACCACCTTAATTTAACAGAGACACCTCCTACTCTCCAGTCAGCATCCCAAACTATCAAAGGATAGATTGCTTTAGAAATTTCTCAACTGCTTTTAAAATTACATCATCGAAGTGTCATTAAGTCAATAAACATTAGACACCTACTGTATCAAAACCACTAAAATGTAAGATTTTAAAATACAATCATTGGAATAGCATTTCAGAACTCATCTTATTTGATCATTCTAATAAAATGTCATCTAAAGCCTTTCTCACAGATTATGATTTTTCAGAATAACATGAATTGCATCCCTGATTACTAGAGAGACCTATTTGTCTCTATTATTTCTTTAAGTTTCTAAAGAAACAACTATTAATTGGCATAATCCTAAATTTATATTCCCTAATTTAACCAATTTCTTGATTCGTGTTTTTAAAATCCTCCTTCATATTCTTGTTCCTCATTTAAAATTTTATCACCTCTCAAATAAAAATCTCATTTTGCTGGTTACTTAGAATTATAATTTGGAAATGATTTTTTTTCTTGATTGTGAACTTCTTCATTTAAATTTTACATAAAAGAAAATAATTGTTGTTCTCATTGCAAAGATCAGAACGTTGTCTAATATACATTCTTGGCTAAAAAATAAATTTCTAGGCCTTATTTTTAAGTGTTGTTTATTCTTTACTTGTTCATGTACAGAAGACGGTGACAGAAAAGAAGGTGACAAACTGTCTATTATGTGGAAAGTATCTAGGTCTGCCAGATTGTTCATGTTATTTTGGCCTGGGCACATTGTCACCAGATTCCACAGACACTTGAGGTGATATTAGCAAGCTTTTAAGATGGCTGTGATGCATACCAATTCCCATTCCAAACAGGGTAGGTGCTATTTCTTGGGACCACCAAATGAAAGAAATAAGTACAGGACAGAAGTCTGAGCATCTGATGTTGCCTAGGTCAAAGAGGCTCAGCTAGTGCCATCAGACTTGAAGGTAAGGTTCTATGTTGATTAGAAATGAACTAGAATTTCGGCACATATTTTAAAAAGAGGTCATCAGATGTGTATTCTACATACCAGACCAAGATCTTTCCTGTGCAAGAATGTGTTCCATTAGAGCTCCCATATTTACAAAGCCCTGGGGCCGCATTCAGCTTGGTGGTCCCAATGAATTCCAACTGTAATATGTTGTCATTCATTGCATTTGAAAGAGGCTCAGGCTTCAAGTTTATAAAAGGAAGCAAATCGGCTTAATGAGGTTACATGCCTCAGCCTCCAGCTCTATTTTATAGTTGGAAAAAAAAGTCAGTAAAAAGGAAAACATTTCCAAAGTAATGTTTTTTTTTTTCCAGAAACCTCACCAGAGATGTGCTATGATATCTGTTTTGTCTGACAACACAAAAGACTGACCACAATCCATACTACCTAAACTGGGAACCTAAAGTATAGTGTGCTCTGATATAAGAGCATCTGCAGGAGAAAGAGGATTGAGATGTTAAATCATTAGTTGATAGTGCCATGAGCAGATTTTCTACCATGTTTAGGCTGGAGAGAAGTTGGTTTTGGACTATAGGACTCAGTCAGCTGCAGTTAGACTCCTTATGGAAAGGCACTGTTGAGCTGTGGCAGCACCCTGGACTCTGCTTTTTAAGGCTGTTGGAGTATGAATCTAAGTTCTGTGTTGAGAAGACCATGATTTCCTACAGTAAACTGAACAAGCTGCACCCCCAGATAAACAAAAATTAGCAACATCTGGGAGGCAGTTTCCAGTGGAAATCCCTTGGAATCCTTATGCATTGCCCCACATGAATTTAATCACTTAGCAAAAACTTAATGAACGCTTATTACGTGCTAAGCCCTCTTCCAGCACTGGAAGGGCGTCTGAACAGAATATATCAAAATCTCTGTCCTTGCGAAGCAGCCTTCCATCAGAACAAAATTTTGCACCTAGAAACTTGGCTTTAAGGAAAAAATACCAAAACTCATATTGGAATTAAGCAGTGTATCCCAGGGCTGAGGTTCCAAAATCAGGGGTTACAAGTGGGTGGAGCTGGGCCACAGCTGCACGGTGGAGAAGAAAGAGTATCAAGGACATTGAGTTTAGCTTCAGGAACACGTAAACTCTCAGAAGCATCAAGTACTATGGGATTGTCCAATAGGTAAAAGTCATATTGAAAGCTGAATATCTGCACAATGGTGACACATAAGATGGAGCTAATGGAGTTGAGAGGCAGAGCCAGAATAGTGCCTGAGAGAACATATAGTAAAATAGTGTTTTATTTAATAGCTGTGGTTTCACCATGAGCAGAGAGGATGCTATTAAGGGCACCTAGCTCATCAATTTTCTGATTAAATGTTGTGTTAAGACTGAGCAACCAGTTTAGGACTCCATACTCTGAAATATTCTGTGAGTGAGTTCTAGCCTTACTACCCATCTTTATTTGTTTTCCTGTTTTAGTTAGATGGCTACATAGTTAGGAAGACCCTGCACGTTCTTTTTCACAGGGTCCCTTAATTGTCAATCTTCCTTAGCAAACTAAAAGTTCTAAAAGAAAAACTACTTTGATGTCATTCTTTTTCTATTTATACCTGCTAACTATCATCTGTACCTGATTTCATATTAAGCAGGGTCATCTTACATGGTTGCACAGAGTGTGCACTATTCAACTACAGGGGCACCACACTCATAAATATGATGTGAGTGGCACATTTGAAATTGTGCAGTGCACAACCGCAGAAGCACTGGTAGTGGCTCTGGAACATCAATGCTTATTAAATTAATGAAATATTTCTCATTTTATGATTCGTTTTCAGATGTCATAAATATGCCAACTTGTGACACATGTAAGAGTACATGGCAAGGACAATGGAGTTATATAATAAATAAAATGGATTTCTATTTTAATCTCAGACTAAAAGAAATGGCTTTGAAAAATTGTGTTCATTACTTAGTGAGGTGACAGAACAAGAACACCTTATTTTTAAAAAGATAAAACTTTGAGTTTGAGAATAAGTGGATTTCACTTTCTTCAGAAATGCATCCTTTTAAAGATTGGAACTTTATAGTTGGATTAGCAAATTAGGAGGTTCACTTACTTAGGTGAATAGAAAGCTTGGAGAACAAAAGTAATATGTTAATAGAATTTGACTTTTCCAAAAAGTCCCCACAAAGTAATCTTTATACTTATATATGCTTTGGCAAATATAGCCACCATTTTTTCCACATTACACATGCTATATAAGTAATACAAAATATTGTTTCAACAAATGAACTTCAAATCCCCTTTAACAGATACAAAATAACAATTGGGACAAAGTGATAAATATTCCTGCCTAATCTAGGAACATTTATGATAGGTGAAGAGACTGAAAGCTTAGTTGTTTCCATTTGTACAAGAAACTTTACAATTTGGGTGTTTTTCTTAACTTTGTAAGCTATGATTTCTTGTTCCTTTGCTAAGTTCCAAGCTCATGTAAACTGCTAGCATAGTGTGTCTTTAGAAACACTATTCAGAAGTATTGTTAATTTGAACCCAATACTCTTGTCTATTAAGGTTTACATGTTTCCAAGATGAACATTTATGATCTTTTTCAAAACTCTGAATCTAAAATGCAATCTAAACCATTTCAATTAGAATAAGTTGACATAAAGTTATTTTGTTCACAATTATTCTTGTGGAACAACTTGACATGGGGAGCTCTTGGAATGTAGTACCCTCAGATGATCTATTTTTAGAGTCACTGAAGAGAAGTCAAAATATGGCTCACCAGTTACTGGGCCACAACACCTGTTGAATGAAACATTTTCTCTAGTGAATAAAAACTGAATGTGCTGATAGCTATCATGACTCTAGAATTCCATATAAAGCAGATACGTTTTCTTTCTTTCTTTTTAATTAATGTATTTATTTGAGACAGGGTCTCACTCTGTCACCCAGGCTGGAGTGCAGTGGCATGATCATGGCTCACTGCAACCTCTACATCCCAGGCTCAAGCGATTCTCCTGCCTCAACCTCCCAAGTAGCTGGGACTACCGGCCTGTGCCACCCCACAAATAATCATGTGGTTTTTGTCTTTGGCTCTGAGGAATGGTACCAGCTCCTCTTTGTATGTCTGGTGAAATTCAGCTGTGAACCCCTCTGGACCTGGACTTTTTTTGGTTGGTAGGCTATTAATTGCTGCCTCAACTTCAGCCCTTGTTATTGGTCTATTCAAGGTTTCAACTTCTTCCTGGTTTAGGCTTGAGAGGGTGCAAGTGTCCAGGAATTTATTCATTTCTTCCATATTTACTGGTTTATGTGCATAGAGTTGTTTGTAGTAATCTCTGATGGTAGATTGTATTTCTGTGGAATCAGTGGTGATATCCCCTTTATTATTTTTTATTGCATCTGTCTGATTCTTCTTTCTTTTCTTTTCTCTTTTTTTCTTTGTATTTTATTTTATTTTATTTTTTGTGTATTTGTTTCTTTTGAGACGGAGTTTCACTCTTCTTACCCAGGATGGAGTGCAATGGCGCGATCTTGGCTCACTGCAACCTCCGCCTCCTGGGTTCAGGCAATTCTCCTGCCCCAGCCTCCTGAGTAGCTGGGATTACAGGCATGCGCCACCATGCCCAGCTAATTTTTTGTATTTTTAGTAGAGACGGGGTTTCACTATGTTGCCCAGGATGCTCTCGATCTCTTGACCTCGTGATCCACCCGTCTTGGCCTCCCAAAGTGCTGCGATTACAGGCATGAGCCTTTTTCTTTTCTTTAATCTAGCTAGTTGTCTATCTATTTTGTTGATCTTTTCAAAAAACCAGCTTCTGGATTTATTGATTTTTTTGAAGGGTTGTTTCTCTACCTCCTTCAGTTCTGCTGTGATCTTAGTTATTTCTTATCTTCTGCTAGCTTTTGAGTTTTTTTGATCTTGCTCCTCTGGCCTTTCAATTTTGATGATAGGTTGTCAATGTTAGATCATTCCTCACTATAAATTTCCCTCTAGACACTGCTTTAAATGTGTCCCAGAGATTCTGGTACGTTGTGTCTTCATTCTTGTTGGTTTCGAAGAACATCTTTATTTCTGCCTTCATTTCATTGTTTATCCAGTCAGCATTCAAGAGCCAGTTTTCAGTTTCCATGAAACTGTGTGGTTCTGAGTTAGTTTCTTAATCCTGAGTTCTATTTTGATTGCACTGTGGTCTGAGAGACTGTTATGTTTTCCATTCTTTTTTATTTGCTGAGTAGTGATATACTTCCAATTAATTCTATGGTCAATTTTAGAGTAGATGTGAGGGGGATGCTTAGAAGAATGTATAATCTGTGGATTTGGGGTGGAGATTTCCGTAGATATCTATTAGGTTTGCTTGGTCCAGATCTCAGTTCAAGTCCTGGATGTCCTTGTTAATTTTCTGTGTCATTGATCTGTCTAATATTGACAGTGGAGTGTTAAAGTCTCCCACTATTATTGTGTGTGAGTCTAAGTCTCTTTGTAGGTCATTAAGAACTTGCTTTATGTATCTGGGTGCTCCTGTTTCTGGTGCATATATATTTAGGATAGTTAGCTCTTCTTGATGCATTGATCCTTTTACCATTATGTAATGCCCTTCTTTGTCTCTTTTGATCTTTGTTGGTTTAAAGGCTATTTTATCAGAGACTAGGATTGAAACTCCTGCTTCTTTTTGCTCTCCATTTGCTTGATAAACCTTCCTTTATCCCTTTATTTTGAGCCTATGTGTGTCCTTGCACATGCGATGGGTTTCCTAAATATAGCACACTGATGGGTCTTGACTTTTTATCTAATTTGCCAGTCTGTGTCTTTTGATTGGAGCATTTAGCCCATTTATATTTAAGGTTACTATTTGTTATGTGTGGATCTGATCCTGCCATTTTGATGCTAGCTGGTTTTTTTGCCCATTACTTGACACAGTTTCTTCATTGTGTCAGTGGTTTTTACCATTTGGTACATGTTGGAGTGGCTTGTACTGTTTGTTCCTTTCCATGTTTAGTGCTTCTTTCAGGAGCTCTTGTAAGGCAGGCCTGGTGGCAATGGAATCTCTCAGCAATTGCTTATCCATAAAGGATTTTATTTCTCCTTCACTTGTGAAGCTTAGTTTGGCTGGATATGAAATTCTAGGTTGAAAGTTCTTTTCTTTAAGGATGAATATTGGCCCCCACTCTATTCTGGATTGTAGGGTTTCTGCTGAGAGATCCACTGTGAGTCTGATGGCTTCCCTTTGTGGGTAACCCAACCTGCCCTTAGCTGGCTGCCCTTAGCATTTTTTTCTTCATTCCTACCCTGGTGAATCTGATGATTATGTGCATTGGGGTTGTTCATCTTGAGGAATCTTTGTGCTGTTCTCTGTATTTTCTGGACTTGAATGTTGGCCTGCCTTGCTAGGTTGGGGAAGTTCTCCTGGATAATATCCTGAAGAGTGATTTCCACCTTGGATTCATTCTCACCGTCACATTCAGTTACACCTATCAAACGTAGATTAGGTCTTTTCACATAATCCCATATTTCTTGGAGGCATTGTTCATTTTTTACTCTGTTTTCTCCAATTTTGCCTTCTTTTGTTTCATTGAGTCGATCTTCAACCTCTGATATCCTTTCTTCTGCTTGGTCGATTCAGCTATTGAAACTTGTGCATGTTTTGTGAAGTTCTTGTGCTGTGTTTTTCAGCTCCATGAAGTCGTTTATATTCTTCTCTAAACTGCTTATTCTCGTTAGCACTTCGTCTAACCTTTTTTTAAGGTTCTTAGTTTCTTTGCATTTGGTTAAAACATGTTCTTTTAGCTCTGAGAAGTTTGTTATTACCCACCTTCTGAAGCCTGTTTCTGTGAATTCATCAGACTCATTCTCCATCCAGCTTTGTTCCCTTGCTGGTGAGGAGTTGTGATCCCTCGGAGGAGGAGAGGCATTCTGGTTTTGGGTGTTTGCATCCTTTTTGCACTGGTTTCTTCCCATCTTTGTGGATTTATCTACCAGTGGTCTTTGTAGTTGGTGACTTTCGGGTGGGGTCTCTGAGAGGATGTCCTTTTTGTTGATGTTGAAGTTATTTCTTTCTGTTTTTTAGTTTTCCTTCTAACAGTCAGGCCCCTCTGCTGTAGGACTGCTGGATGTCAACTCCAGACCCTGCTTGCCTGGGGGTCACCTGCAGGGGCTGCAGAACAGTAAGGGTTGCTGCTGGTTTCTTCTTCTATTATCTTCGTCCCTCTCCTTTATGAGGTATCTCTTTGGATATATGGGGGTTGGGGAGCTGCTTGAGGAGACAGTCTGTCCCTTTTAGGAGCTGAAGTGCTGTGCTGGGAGCTCTGTTGTTCTCTTCAGAGGTGGGGGGGCAGGTACATTTAAGTCTGCTGCAGTGGAACTCATAACTGCCTCTTTTCCCAGGTGCTCTGTCCTGGGAAGGTGGGGCTTTATTTATATGTTTCTGACATGCTGCTGCCTTTTTATAGAGATGCCCTGCCCAGCAAGGAGGTAGTCTAGTCACAGTCTGCCAACAGAGGCATTGCTGAGTAAATATCCTTGTGGTTTGTTTACAGAGGCACAGTTAGAACTGTCTCGGTAATGGCAGTCTGCCTCAGTAATGGCAGACTGCCTTATTAATGGTGAACTCCCTCAGTAATGGCAGAGTGCCTCAGTAATGGTGGACTGCCTCTGTAGTGGCGGACAGCCTCGGTAGTGGTGGACTCCCTCAGTAATGGTGGATGCCCTTCCCCCTACCCAGCTGGACCGTCCTGGGTCCAGCTATGCTTGCTGGGAAACTCGCAATCCAGAGTGTTTCAGATTGCTGGTCTTTGTGGGAGTAGGACCTGCCAAGCCAAATCACCTGGCTCCCTGTTTCAGCCCTTTCTTTTCAGATGAACGGGTGGCTCTGTTTTCCAAGCATTCCAGGCACCAGTTGAAATGGCCGCCCAGATTTGTGTGAGTTTTTGTGTGGAAACCCTTGGCGCCAGCTGAAACAGCTGTGCTGGAAACTCATGGCGCTTTTCATCCCAGGACTCTCCTTGTCTATGGGTGGTAAAAACTCGTTTGTAAATGTGGCGATCACTCACCCTCTGCATTGTTCTCACTGGGAACTGCACTCCAGAGTTGTTCCTATTTGGCCATCTTGGATCACTGGATTAGTTATATTTCTAATGGTAAATACACACACATGCGTGCACACAGAGAGAAATATACCTTTATTAATGAAATTGCCACAATGAAGAGAGTTTTATTATTGCTAAGTTTTTGGACTGTAAAAACACTTCTCCACTTGAAACAATTGTTTTTATTATGGAATTCTTTAATAATAGAAGGTTTCTCAGTATTCTCACTATTAAATTGTAGCAAAAGCAGACTGTGCATTTTTAGAAAGTGAGATTTATTTTTCCATAAAACTTGGACAATACATTTTATTAGAATCTTGGTTAAACTGGCCGAAGTTGCAAAGGAATGAGTATGAATTGCATTTTTCAGTAAAAGCAGCTGAAAATACTTAGTGTATGATATACTTTCTTGTCTTTTTTTGAGTTGGTAGGCTAAATTAAGCCCTAATCTCTCATTTAGAAGAACCGTTTTACATGTTCTTGCTATTATTAAATGAAATAGTATATATAAATGAAGATATATTTTCAACAGCAGTAGAAAATATACTGGATCATGCAATTAACCTCATAAACATTACAGTCACCATGGTTACCATTGTAGTTGCTAAGTCTGAAAGGCCTCCATTCTGCTCAGTTTAGCTAATGTTTGTTAAATTCCTTCTAAGTCACCTTCTACCAAAATATACTTATGTAGGTCTGCTCCTGAGGATGTCCAGGAAATTCCATGTCCTCTCAGTATTTTGAAAAAAAAATCGTGTTTACCATTCAGTTTCTTTGGAGACTAAAATCACACTAGAGAGCAATTTAAGAACTAACCCTTAACCATTTTAACAGAGAAGGAAAAGGTTCTGCTTCTGAAACTCTAGTTCAGATACACATCTCCGATTCCCACTCTGCTCTTTGTTCAGCTATTGCCTCTCTCTCTATATATATATTCTATATCAAGCCTATCTCTCTATACTCTGCTTTATGATGCTTCGGCTGGAATACTGCAAACCCAATTTCTGCTAGAAGCTGCTTCATGTTAGTCTTTACCAATAAGTGGTGTTATCTGGACGCCACATAGCTTAAGTTGGAAGAGAGGAAGAAGGCTACAGGAGGCGTAAGAGACTGTTCTGTGGGAACCCACATTTAAGCCTCTACATTTTAATATTACAACCTCTTTCTTTTCTCCCCCAGTCATAAATATGGTAGCTGCTTTCTGCAGTTACTACATCTCAGATGTTTCTATGTTCCCTTTTGGTCTTTTATGTTCTATAACAACTGAAAATTATTAAATTCTTTATTTTAAATTCTTTCTCTTTTTTTAAAAAAAATTTATTTATTTAGAGATGGAGTTCCTCATGCAGGCTGGAGTGCAATGGCACCATCTTGGCTCACTGCAACCTCTGTCTCCTGGGTTCAAGCAATTTTCTTGCTTCAGCCTACCAAATAGCTGGGATTACAGGTGCCCGCCACCAAGCCCAATTTTTGTATTTTGGGTAGAGATGGGGTTTCACCATGTTGGCCAGGCTTGTCTCAATCTCCTGACCTCAAGTGATCTTCCTGCCTCGACCTCCCAAAGTGTTGGGATTAAGGCATGAGCCACCATGCCCAGCCAAAATTCTTTTAAAATAATTGTTTTACTTTCATGTTCTGACTGGACTCTGAGTAATACAACGTTCACCATTACTGTGAAACATTCCAGAGTTAATTCTGGGTGAAAATACATAAAATTTTGGAAAAAAATGGATTCCAGATCACATAGCCCTTGCATAGTCCATAGATGGTTGGATGTTTCATGTAAGGACTCACGTGTTCAGTAAACATAAATTGAACACCAACTGTTTCTCAGGTACAATGTTTAATGAAAGGTAAAATTTGTTCTCAAGTAATTCACATGCAGGATAATGATAAGGGCAATGCTAAAAACGTTATAAAATAAAATTAATGAGAAAAGTTGCTGCTAAGTTGCTGAGAAAAGCAATAGGAGCCATGATAGCAAAATAGGAGATACCTAAGAAGGACCATTAAAGAATTATTTCCATATAAGTCTGACCAGGAGATAATCAGTGAAAAAGGGAGTAAAGGCAATTTTAGGATGAAAGAATCATGCATATCCAGGCTAGAAGGTTTGCAAAAACTTGACCATTGAAGGAACTGAAAATCATTCCATATAAGCTATGAGGGATAAAGCCTTGTTAAAGATGAAGCTGGAAAGGTGGACAGGACCAGATCATGAAGAGACCTTTCTGTCCTGCTTAGAAGTTTCACTTCAAACAGGCAGAAGAGGAGAACTATTGAAGGCATTCAAGACAACTGGGACTCTATCATACTAATGCTTTTTCAAGACTTGGATTTTCAGAAACTAAACACCCCAGTGAAACCAGCACTCAGAAATATTGAACATTATTGGTACATTCCTGAGACATCTACATCCATTTAGTCACTGTCCCCACCAAAGGTTACCATTATCTTAACTCCTCTTTTTTCAAATTTATATATTTAATTTCTATGACCCTGAGTTAGTTTGGCCTGTTTTTGAATTTCCTGTAACTTGAATGAAATAGTATTGAACTATTTTGTTTCTAGCTTCTCTGGCTCAACATTGCTTGTGAGATGTACTCATGATCTTCTATAGATTTGCTTATTCTCATTGCTATGTAGCATTCTTTTGTATGAATATTCCACAGTTTATTTACATTCCATTGTTGATGAACATCTAGGTTGTTTCCAGTTTTCAGTTTCTATGAGTAGCTCTGCTAAGAAAACTCTTGGTCATAACATTTTGATGAATTCATATATACATTTCCATTGCATATATACTAAAGAAGGGCTTGCTGGGTAAGGTGCTGATTACCTGAAACCTGCAATTTTCTCAAGACTCCATCTTCCTCTGTTTTATATTCAGTGTTTCTGTGTAACCCAGCATGGATCCCAACTTAGAGGCTAGTGAACTTACAAGGCGTGCCCCATTTTCTGAGTGTTGAATTTCAATTCTGCCCTCTCAGCATTGTAAGACTGATATAAATTCTGTTACACTTTCCTTCTGCAAGGCATATGTAGTTTTCAAGGATACATACAGAAATACATCCCATCCCATTACATGTTTTCCTTACAATTTAGTGCTGACTTCAGAAAGTAGGACCTGTGTTCCTTTGAATCTGGATAGAATTGCTTCTATGGTGAAAGCAATACTATGTGATTTCTGTAACTAAGTTGTAAAAGGCAAGATGACTTCCTTCCACATGACCTTTTTGGGATATTCCCTCTTGGAACCAAGCCACAATGTCATAGAAAAGCCACAGGAAAGTGTTTAGATCACAACCCCAGCGAGGTCCAGTGTCAACTGCCAGTTATGTAAGTGGTGAGAAAATGAGCCTTCATATAATTCCAGGCCCGAGCCTTCGTGCAGCCCCAGGTGAAGAGTGAAGCAGAGGCAACGTGTTCCTTACAAAACTCCCAAATAGCAGTATCGTGAACAAATTAATGTTGCTGTTGTTTTAGCCTACTCAGTTTTGAGATGGTTCATTACTCAGCAGTAGATAATCTAAACATGCAACTTACTATGTAGTTTTCTAGCTGCTTATAAGATTTGAACAAATACCTTGAGAATAGCACTGCCAAATACTGAGAGTCACTGGTGTTCCCCTCTTTTCATCAGGATCTCAGCCCTATACATCCTGGCTGCTTTGTCAGTCACAAACTCCAATCTTTGTTTCTTAAGTCCCAAGAGATTGCCAAACTCTTTGCTTCTTGACTGCAGCTTTCTGACACAACCTCAGCATCTCACTCAGTGCCAAGAAGGTGCAGATGCCAGAATAGGGAAATGAGCTTATAGCTTGTTGGCTTACCTCTCTGCACTTCTTTCACTCAGGAATCTTAGACTCTTAAATGGATCTTCTCTTGTTTATTTTTCTTTTTCATCTGGTTGTTGTCAATGGCAACATTAGCCCTCCACAGTTACTCTATCAGGACTAAAAGTGAAAGGATATATTATTGCATTTTTTTGTAATTTTTTTTTTAAATAAAGACGGGGTTTCACCATATTGTTCAGGCTGGTCTTGAACTCCTGACCTCAGGTGATCCACCCGTCTTGGCCTCCAAAGTGTTTGGATTATAGGCATGAGCCACCATAAGTCCTGGGATACATGTGCTGAACATGCAGGTTGTGCCATGGTGGTTTGCTGCATCTATCAACCCATCGTCTAGATTTTAAGCCCCGCATGCAGTAGGTATTTGTCCTAATACTCTCCCTCCTCTTCCCCTCCACTCCCTGACAGGCCCTGGTGTGTGATGTTCCTCTCCCTGTGAGCATGTGTTCTCATTGTTCAACTCCCACTTATCAGTGAGCACATGCGGTATTTGGTTTTCTGTTCCTGGGCTAGTTTGCTGAGGATGATGGTTTCTAGCATCACCCATGTCCCTGCAAAGGACATGAACTCATTCTTTTTTATGGCTGCATAGTATTCCATTGTGTCTATGTGTCACATTTTCTTTATCCAGTCTATTACTGATGGACATTTTAAAAGATCTCCCTAGTATTAATATAGAGAATGGATTGGGGGAGACCAACCAGAAGTAATGGGCAATAATCTGAGTGGGAATTGATGATGAAGAGAGTTATAATAACAGCAGTGAGGCTAGAAAAAATTATTAACTCAGTTGAATGAATGATTGAAGCATATAATTTGCACAGTTTGGTATGAGTATAAGGGAGAAAAAAGTATTTAAGAGCTTTGTAAGATTCTTGCATGAACATTGTGGTATGTGTTAAGATTCACTTAGATAAAGGATATTTCACCTAAGGGGGTGACACATAGAGATACTGTGTTAAATGTGAAACTGGTTATGTTTCCATTGTGGTTACAATATATAGGTGGAAATGGCCAATTGCCAGTGAATTTAAAGTTCAGAACAGAAATCTCAACTACAAATAGAAAGAGAATTGGGAGACCAGTTTATCAGTAGCATTTTGACACACAGAAGTGGATAAAAATCACCTCAAGAAAAGCATGTGGAAAGAAAAAAAATAGACAAGCCTAGGATGGAAGAAACTTGTTTGACACCCCTTGGAAGGATGTAAAATGAAGTAAAACCACAAACACCAGTTTCATTGTTCTCTTAATTTTCTCATATTGCTTTGCTTCTCCAATATAGACTTAGATGAAGGTCTCCCAATGTGCAGAATATGCCTTTTTAGGTGAAAAGAGGGAAACATCTGAAAAGGGATATGAGTCAGAGGAAAAGAGTATAGTTTCCTGTGGTTCTCAATTTTAAACAATATAAGGTCGCTGAAATAACTTAGGTAAACCATTATATGCCTGTATTACAACCCATGCTTACAATCTTGATTGACAGGGAAAATCAAGCACTCAAGAAAACCCACAATCATAATTTAAGTGGATTTGTTTTATAAAAGCAAAACTAATAGAAACATTATGAAATATAAGTAAAGCAACAGTGGCGAAAAAAGAGAATGTGTGATATTAGAAAAAGTTTATCACTTACAAATAAAATTTATTTTGGGAGGAAATTACAATATGGTATGCATTCTTCAGTCTAGTCCACAACCTCAACTACATGCTGTACATTGCATGATGAACACTTGAAATTCTATTTTAACTCCATTCATATTGGAACATAGTAATTCAGCATGTTAGAGACCCTTAAAAACTACCATTTCTAAAAAAGATAAAAATAATTTAAATATGTATGGAAAATAAAATTATATGAAAATATATGTCATCTACAGTGGACAGTTTTGTTTATCCATCTATTGTCTATTTTTCCTTCTTCTGGAATTAAAATCTTCATTTTCCTTTGGACAACCAAATCTGCCACATATTTTTGGGCTTACTAGCTCAAGAGGCAAGAAAATGTCTTAACCAGTGTATTGTATATTCCTAGCCACAAGGTTTGGTTAAGACATGATGAGGTAACCCAAAATTAGGATCAACCATGTAGTTTTGCTGGAAACATTAGGAATGAAATGTTTTCAGTGAGGATGCCAAATGGAAATACATAAGCCCAGAGTTGCTTGTGTTCATCTTGTTCTGGTCCCACGCATCCCCAATTGCCCAGGACAATCCTACTTCATGTCTGTAATCCCAGTGTATTTAATAATAACATTGCCCTGGTTTGGAAAATAAATTACACAGTAACTTTATTCTTTGAAGAAAACTTACTCAAGAAAACATTTAAAATTAAAGAAAGCAAACCTGAGAGATGGAAAGTAACCAGCAGACTGTTAACAATATCATTTGAGTTATCTGAGCCTGCTGTACCTGAGACCAGGTCTACCCTTCAATTTTTCTTCTATGTGAGCAAAAATAAATAAATAACATAAATATATATACCTTGTATTTCATAATGGGGTTTAAACTGGATTTCTGCCACTGCAATTGAAAGAGTACTGATTATTAATATATGCGATGTTAAAAGTTTGCTTAATGACAAGAAAAGATACACATTCATACAGAGATTTACTTACTTTAAGAGGGCATCCTAAGGATAAGAAGTTGAGACTTCTTTATTGTATCAAGAACCTAGAAACATTAACCATTCTTCTGATATAGCCATTCTTCTGATATCAGTAAATCTTGGTTTAAGTTAATAATTTAATTTTAGTGAGTTGAAGGGATCTTCTGTTTGAAATACCATCACATCTTTCATTATTAACAACCCCTACTCATCTTTCAAAACTTTATGAAGCAAGCCTTGTCTCCTCATAGATGCCCAGTTGAACAGCCCGGTGGAAAAACATGCCCTTCAATGTGCTTCCATGCTACACAGCTCTGTGACCTCCATCATAATAACACCTACCATCCTATATTTTAAGTTTGTTTTGTTGAGATATGTTTTACATATATTAAAATTTATCTTTTAGAAGCATACAGTTCTGCAAAGGTTTTATTTTTAATTGACGAATAATTGAATATATTTACTGGGTACAATGTGATAGTTTTAATCTATGTATACATTGTAGAAAGATTACGTCAAGCTAAGTAACAATCTGTCACCTAACTTATACTTTTTTGGGTATAAGAATATGAAAAAAATATATATTTTTTAGCAATTTTGAAATTTAAAACATATTATTAACTATGGTCACCATACAGTGCAAAAAATCACTAAAACATATTCCTCCAGTCTAACTGCAACTTTGTATCCTTTCCTCAATAGCTCCCCTTTCCTCATCCCTATTACCACCACCTACCTCTAGTAATAATCACCTTTCTACTCTTCATTTCTATAAAATTGACCTTTTGAGATTCAATATATGTTTTGATAAATGCATACAGTCTTGTAACTACCATGACACTCAATATACAAAATAGTTTCACCTTCTCCCCCAAAATTTCCTTTGGCCTCTTTGCATTCAATCTTATTCCTCCACCCTAGCCCCTGGTGATTACTGATCTTTTTTCTGTTACTATACTTTTTTTCTATTCTAGAATTTCATATAAATTGAATGACAAAAGTTGTAGGCTTTTGTGTCTGGATTCTTTCTCTTAACATAATGCTTTTGAGATTCATCCATATTGTTAATTGTGTCAATACTTTATGCCTGAATAATATTCTTTTGTATGGGTATATTGTAATTTGTTTATTCACCTGTTGATGGACAATTAGGATGTTTTCAGTTTGGGACAATTTTAAGCAAAATTGGCTTCAACATTTGATTGTATATTGTGTAGACTTGTGTTTCAATGTTTCATTTGTAAATCCCTCACACATAATACACAAATGAATGACATTAATGTAAGATATTAATAATAGAAGCTGGGTGCAAGTTATATGGGAACTCATTGTACTATCTTTATTTTTATAAATCTCAAACTATTCTACAATAAAATATTTATTTTATACATGTATAAAATATTTGAACAGACACCATATTATCAAAAAATACATATAAGCAGCACATACACACAGAAAAAGACACTCGTTATTACTAGTTATGAGCAAAATGCAAATTAAAACCTATTTATTTAGGTCTGCTTTAATATCACTCAGTGATGATTTGTAGTTCTGCAGTTCACAGTGCCAGAAGTTATATATTTTGTTAAATTTATCTCTAGGTGGGCTAGGTGTGATGGCTCATGCATGTAATTCCAAAACCTTGGGCGGCCAAGGCAGGAGGATTACTTGAGGTTGGGAGTTCAGGACCAGCCTGGGTAACATAGTGAGACTTTATGTCTACAAACAATTTTTTTAAAAAAATAACAGAGCATCATGGTGCATGCCTGTAGTCTCAGCTTCTTGGGAGGCTGAGGTGAGAGGATCTCTTGAGCCCAGGAGTTCAGGGTTGCAGTGAGCTATGATGATGCCACCACACTCTAGCCTGGATGACAGAGCAAGACCCTGTCTCAAAAAAATAAAAATAAAAATAAAATTCTTCAGAGGCTGGGCGTGGTGGCTCATGCCTGTAATCCCAGCACTTTGAGAGGCCGAGGCAAGTGGATCACCTGAGGTCAGGAGTTTGAGGTCATCCTGGCCAACATGGTGAAAACCCTTCTCTACTAAAATTACAAAAAATTAGCCAAGCATGGCGGCATGCACCTGTAGTCCCAGCTACTCAGGAGGCTGAGGCAGGGGAATCTCTTGAACACAGGAGCTAAGATTATGCCACTGCACTCCAGCCTGGTGACAGAGCAAGACTCCATCTCAAAAAAAAAAAAAAAAAAAAAGAACTAGATATTTTAAGACTTCCCACATAGACAAATATGTTGTCTACAAATACAGTTTATGTCTGTCTTCCTTTCTACTAATCAGTATTCCTTGTATTTTTGCTTGCCTTATTGCACTGGCTACAACCTTCAATACAAGGTTGAATACAAGTGTTGAGAGCAAACATCCATGATTTCTTCCTCATCTTATAGAGAAAACTTTCAGTCTTTCACCATTAAGTATGAATTCAGCTATTTGTTTTTGTAAACGTTCTTTGGTCAGGTTAAGGAAGGTCCCTTGCATTTCTAGTTTCCAAGAGTTTTATCATTTTTGGTAGGAACGGTTGGTAAATTTTGTCAGATGCTTTTTATGCATCTAATGAGATTATTTCATTTTTCAAAAATTGTTTAATATGATGAATTACATGAATTTGTTCCTACTGCTAAACCAATCTTGTGGTGTTAAATCTACTTTATCATGGAACATTATTTTCTTTATATCCTGCTAGACTCATTAGCTAAAATTTTGGTAAGGTTTTGTGCATCTAGATTTACAAAAAATATGGACATATAGTTTCTTTCCCTTTCCTTATTTTTTTCTTCTTTCTTTCTTTTTTTTTTTTTGTTTTGTTTTTTGTTTTTGTTTTTGTTTTTTGAGACAGAGTCTCGCTCTGTTGCCCAGACTGGAATGCAGTGGCACTAACATGGCTCACTGCAGCCTCGACTTTCCAGGCTCAAGTAATGCTAAGCCTTCCAAGTAGCTGGGACTATAATTGTGCACCATCACATCCAGCTTATTTCCTTACTTTTTGTAGAGATGGGGTTTCACCGTGTTGCCCAAGCTGGTCTCAAAATGCCTGGGCTCAAACTACCCCCTGCTTCGGCCTCCCAAAATGTTGGGATTATAGGTGTCAGTCACTGCACTCAGCCTATAGTTTTCTTTTCTTGTAACGTCTTTTTCTAGTTCAGGGTAACAGTGGTTAACAGTGGGGAGATATTTTTACCACAGGGTATTCATTATATCCTTGAGATGATAAAGGCCTGTCTCTTTTCACTTAATATTCAACATAAGAGACAACACACGCAAATAAATATACAAAAAAAGAATGTAACCCTCCAAAAATATCAATTTGTTTAACAAAATTTTTCTAATATTTTTCATGTTTAGTATGAAATAAAAGTTAATGCTAATATAAGTCCTAGGTAGAAGGACTTGGGCCACCTGTTTTGTTTTAGTTTTCCTCAGTGCTCTTTGTTTGAGTTTACCTGCTATCTTCTCTGTTGTCTTTACCATCCACTATCTTATGAATATGGTCACTCTTGCCTGCCAACTTAAACAATCACTATGTAATTCTAAATTTAAAAGACTGTATCTTCTATGCAATAGAAAAATTAAAGAGAAAAAACCAAATATTTAAATAATTGATAGTCCATATAGCTTGCAATAGTATCCAATTACACTGTGAACTTTGACTATAGTTATGTCAAATTTATACCACTAGATGGAAACTGGAAAGGAATCTAGAAAACTGAAAGAAGCTGCTGAGGTTCCGTGTGTCATAGGCAGTATTATCAGTATATCCTTTCTTACCATTATAATTTTGTTTGTCTCATAAATGTACATTAGAAAAAACTTATAAAACATGTATGGGTCACAAATTACTTTATTCTTAATCTAATTCATTTTTTATGATGGCATTTTTGTTTGTTTCTTTGTTTTAATCTTGCTTTTAAAAATAACAGTTTTATGGTTAAATATTCCCAACTCTTCTTCCATATTACATGACAATTGCATTGAAGTGGGTCAGTATGCTTGAATTCATGAAACACTTGTGCACTAACATTGGTTGAGCAGATGAAATAGACTTATTACAAAAGGAAATCAGTGCAATTGGGGTAAAAGTCTCTATTACCTGAGCCCAACATCTTCACCAGGCAAGTGCATATTGAAGATGAGAATATATATGTGAGTTAGAATCCCTTCAGAGCTTTTGGAAGCCGATACATCCTATTCTGTGCTCAGTTTCTATACACAAATGAAATGAATTATGGGCCGGGCATGGTGGCTCACAACTGTAATCCCAGCACTTTGGGAGGCCAAGGCGGGCCAGTTTTTTGAGGTCAGGGGTTTTAGGCCAGCCTGGCTAACATGGCGAAATCCTGTATCTATGAAAAAAAAATACAAAAAATATCAGCTGGTCATGGTGGTGCACGCCTGTAGTCCCTGCTACTCAGGAGGGTGAGGCAGGAGAGTCACTTGAACCTGGGAAGCAGAGGGTGCTGTGAGCTGAGATCATACCACTGTACTCCAGCTTGGGTGATAGAGTGAGACTCCGTCTCAAAACCAAAAACAAAATAAAATTAAATATGTATGTAGTTGTGTCTGGATATATAAGGGATACCAATTCTGGATCAGTAGTTCCTCATCAAAAACAATTAAACAACAGGCAGCAAATTCATAAAGGTTGTTGCATCAGAAAACACTCAGATATAAACATCTCTGTTATCCTTGACTCTGCAGAGTAAATACGGCCATGTCCAAAAACATTCCTGAATTTCATGTGGTCAGTTCTTCAGTTATCTCTGGGAGTAAGAAGCCAGTACTTAAACCACAGTACATCTGAAATAACTTCTATCAGATTTTTCCAATGTTTTAACAACATTAATACCCTCAATTCTGCTCCCTATTTCCATGCCCAGACTGCATGTTCTGAAAGTTTGCCCTCCCAACAAACTTATTGATCATAATTCACTTTTTCCATTTTGTTAAAGACAAATAGAACTAACAGTCAGAGTTTCAAATAAGCTGTGATAAGTAGTTCACTTGCAAACTGAAAAGACTTCCAGGAAAAAGAAAAGAACAAGAGAATGTCAGGTTTCAGTTGAGTAGTGCAGCCTCAGCTTATGAAAATGTTGAGATTTGCATTTGGCTTTTCGGATAACTAAGCATAAGACAAGGGCCATCATTTTTGCTTTTACCTCACCCAGGGATGCAAGTGCCCAAGATTAGAAACTCCTGAATCAGTATATATGGAGGATTATTCAGAAAAAAATGTTTTAATCACTACATTTTAAAATGTTCTTAGAGCATTGTCAGTGGGGTAGAAAGTCTGGGTGAGTAGAAGCTGAAGTATGTAAATCTACATAATCAAAGCGCTTTGAATAATTATAGCAGAGCTGCATTACAGTAAAATATTTTTCTTTACATATCTCTGTCTTCCTGTGTGTCGTGCTTCAGGCCAATGTTTTGAATGGAATAGATAAAACAAAGAAAAACTGTTGCATGAAATATGAATGTAATTAATTCATGTAACAAAAAATACATGCCACGTTAAATTACAAGTGCAAAAAAGACTAATCCAAGGATTCATATAAAGTTGTGCTTATCTTAACAGAAACACAAAAGACATATTTCTATGAGATAGGATTAATGAATAACACATTCCAGTCAGTTGATTTAATTGACGTTATGAGGCTGAGAATGTGGAAAAGCAACAGTTGAACCCATTTAAGTCTAATTTGACTACAGTGAAAAGAACGTTCTGCACAGTTAAAGACTTTGATTAGAGGAGTTATAAGGATAAAGTGTTTGAGAAATGCTTTTTAGAAGCAATGTTTTTAATTAATTAGTGAGAAGTAGAGAGGTCAACAAGAAAAGAGCCACACACGATTAAGCTCTTGTCTACCTTGTCTTGAAGACCAAGAAGTGATGAATGTTAGGAATCATATAGATAAAGGAGGGAGATTTTTATATACAGAAAATATGAAAAAAAGTTTAAGATCCTGCTAAGGTTGCCTGGAAACGGACAATATTGAGGCCACAGTGTTAGTGAAAATATATAGGAAGATAAAATGTATCTGTTGAAATGTTAAAAGCACTGCCTCACATTACCTCAAAATAGTTTTTTTTTTTTTTTGCATCATTCTAAGTATAATGTAGATCTTGATATTTTTATATTTTGTCATTAAGGCTTGTGTGTATTTTAATGAATCCCGTAACTTGTCTCTTCAGTAAAATGGACATTATATTAGACAAGTTAATTATGAAAGAACTGATATGCTTCTTCCTTGAGAATTACGTTCATTAGTACTTTTAAATAATTGAAAAGTATGTTTTCAATGTTAATGACATTTATTTATAAAACCTATATTTGCATTTGGGCGCAGTGGCTCATGCCTGTAATCCCAGCATTTTGAGCACCCAAGGTGGGTGGATCACAAGGTCAGGAGCTGAAGACCAGCCTGGCCAAGATGGTGAAACCTCATCTCTACTCAAAATAGAAATATTACCTGGGCATGGTGGCATGTGCCTGTAATCCCAGCTACTCACAAGGCTGAGGCAGGAGAATCACTTGAACCTGGGAGGCAGATGTTGCAGTGAGCCAAGATCGTACCATTGTACTCCAGCCTGGGCCATAGAGTGAGACTCTGTCTCAAAAATAAATAAATAAATAAACAAAACCTATATTTGCAAATCAAGTTGCAAAAGCCTCAGAAGGAATCAATAAACAAAGAGCATAAAAGACTTGGCCAAACTGAGCTCCTGGTTGTCTCTGGGATGTTATTAAATTATTGTAAGCAAAAATCAAATTCAATTACATCTGCAAACATTTCTTGAGTGTTTATTATGTACTAGGTACTGTACTAAGTACTAATGATTTAGACAGGAATACGTCATTTTAAGGCTAATATTCTGCAAAAGGTGTTACTTAACAAGTTTTCCATTTAGGGACCCAGATTAATATCTGCATTAGCAAGGTTGCATCTCTAGAGGTACAACTTCAACAGTACCCAGAGTGTGTCTACCTTCCCACCCAACTGTTACCAATAGAGGATCTTGACTGCAAGTTGTCCAGATTCTTGACATTTAGAACAAGGAATTGGACAAAATGCACAGCAAAGCAAGGAAAGAATGAAGCAATGAAAGAGAAAAAGCAGAGATTTTTGAAAATGAAAGTAAACTCCAGAGTGTGGGAGTTGCCCCGGCAGCATCTCAAGGGCCCCGGACGCAGAATCTTCTAGGGTCCAAGTACCCCCTAGAGGTTTCCCATTGGCCACTTGGTGTTGGTTGTGGAAAGCAACGGAACAGAGGCTGAAGTTACAAAGTTATACTCCTTTGCTTCTCTCTAGTATGCTCTTCTTTCCAATTTTCCATCTGCCATGCACAAAAGGTGGGAGTTTGCAAAGGGAGTAGCCTCTGGTCCTTTTGTTACTTAGGCATGGAAAGTTAGGATTTTCCTTTCAATTTAGTTCTAGGAAGGCTTTGCCTCCAAACCCTATTCACCTGCCTCACAACTGTATTGAATACCTATATGACCTGCAAGACAGAACTGGCACATGTCATAGTTTACTTCATTAACTTTTATTGTGGTAAGATAAAGAAAATATTAGTTTCCCAATGTTTCAAAGATCTAAACATAAAGATTAATGTTTTTCATAACTTGCCCATGTTATCTGTTTATCTCTATATATATATGTATCTGTAAGCAGATAAAGACATATGTTTAACCTTGGGTATAGACTTCAAGCTATGGTTTGTTATAGTCACTGCTTTTTCCAATATACCATCTTACTTTTCTCACCATGTTTGGTGATTAATAAATATATGTTACATCAGTAGTGGATGAGAAATTATTGAATATCACGAAACAGATGTACTTAAGATAACTGTCTCTCTTCAGTTCTCTTTACCTCTCTAGGTTCTATTGGTCCTCTTCTCTAATTTCAAAAATGATTTGCAATGGAATATTTATTTTAATAAGTATTAAAATGTGTTTAGAAATCAGACTTTTATAAAATTGCAATTTTTATTTTAATTTTTAAAATATTGATAATTAATTACATTACTAATGGGGCTTTACTTCTCTACACAATCCTTCAACCAGTTCTGCATAACCATAGAAAGAATTCACCCTACATAACATCACAGTGTAGTTGCTATGCTCTATGCTGGATTCTCATCTGCTTATGTAATATGTTTTGTGTATGCTAATCAAGATGCTTTGATGAAGACATTTTAAAAATCATACTCAAATTTGGGAAATGAAGTTTAAGCTGCAGACTGAATCCTGCTTAAAAACAGATACACTGATGAACGAAAACATGAATATTATGATACATCTTGTGTACTACAGCTAAATATTTCCTGACTATTAGAGCTTAGGAGTTTTCTATATTTCCATTTCACTTCTAATATTATGTGAAACTTGCTGTTTTATAATAAAACTCCACATGCTTCTAGGTAAATATGGCTGAGGGTATGTACATATGTCTCAGGTCCCTTTCTTATCTCCACCAAAATGACAGGGAATTGAATATGTTATAATCCCAGAAAGACATTGAGAATGGGAGAAAGGATAACACTGGACAAAGTATGTCATTAAATCTATGGAAGGGGAAAGGCAAATGGAAGAGTTATACCTCATTAAGGGTAGCTAAGGAAACGATTATGAAACCTAAGTGCTGCAGAGGGAGAAACTGATGAGTAACAAGTCTATTTGCAGGCTGCTGGAGGGCATAGGACTTGGTAACAGCTAGTGTGGAAGACTGAGGTAAAGCAGTCAGGTGACTACTACAATCACAAAACTTTCAGATTCCAAAACCTTTTCTGTGGAGAAAATAAATATCAGAGAATCTAAATTCTGGGAGGCTAAAAGAAGTATGTAACCTAAAACAGGAAGTTGCCTACACAACAAATATTGAGAAATAAAGCTCCCAACACCAGTGTGTCAATATACTACCTAAACACCTTCAGATAGGAAATTAGAGTTTTCTTCTGTGTAGAAACTAAATATCCACCGAGAAAAACCTTACTAATATGAAAAATAAAGTTCCTCCTCTAATTATCTTAGAACTATGGTCTGCAGGCTGAATCTGGCCAACGGCATGTTTTTGTAAATAAAGTTTTATAGGAAATCAGCCCTACCCATTCATTGCATATTATCTATGGCTATTCTCACCATACAATGTCAGGGTTGAATGCTTGTAATGGAAAACATGTGACCCATGAGGCCTAAAATATTGACTCTCTGGCCTGTTACAGAAAAATTTTGCCAACTGCTCTAGAGAAAAATCTCAATAGATAATCCTTATGTATATTGAACTAACATTATTTTGTGTGTCTTAAATATAAAGAGAGCAACAAGAATCATGATACATTGCAGATAATTTTGTAACACAGAACACTTAGATTAAAAACAAAACCACCAAATCACTTGAACCAAGGAGGTGGAGGTTGCAGTGAGCCAAGATTGTACTGTTTGCACTCTAGCCTGGGTGACAGAATGAGGTTGGAAGAAAAACGAGAATATAGTTTTCACTAAAAACATTATATATTTAATTTTAGTGATATGCTTGTGTTATCTAGGTAAAAAATCAAAATGAATTTGAAATTTTCTTTAATTTAAAATTTACAAAATTCAAAGGAAATACTCAGTTCTATGATTATCTAAGATCTTTCAATACAGAAATTCAAGCAAAATTAAAATACATTAATAGAATATTTTTTACTTTAAGCCAATGACAATCAATTATTTCATGCTGTAAAACCCTGTTCCTATTCATTTCAGATTATAATACAATTACTTGGCCAAAGTACATATATATTTATTTTTATATTAGATTGGGTTTCAATTAAATGTATGGGAAATTTTAGTGTCTAAAATTACTTCTTGACAGAATTATTAATTATAAATTACCTTGAATTTTTTAGTTTTTAAGCTCTTTTAAATGCATTACCTAATTAGGTTCTCTCAGTAAAGATAGGAAGACAGTATAGTGAGTTCATCTCATGGAATTTGGGTTAAGCTACAAGCCTGGTTTCCAGTCCTGCCTCTTACGTTTAGTTATTAAACTTTCAGCGAATTAAATTGCTGTTCTTAGCCTCAGTTTCATTCTTAGTAACAAGACCATGATATTTTTGTTTTGTGAGAATTATATGACATAATGTAGGAAAAGGCACATAGGAGTTATTCACAGTAAACGTGATAAATGGTATCAAAGAATCATTAAAGATCTGCTAAAGAATGTATTATATATTCTCATATTCTCCAAAGTCATTCTTTGTCCAGATACATAATATTTCAGGAAAGACCCTGAAGAAAAACTCAGATATTTTTCCTCTAACTGGACTGTTTTTGTTACAAAATTGTTAGAGAAATTATATACTGAAAAGAAAACAGTTTTAAGACTCACTGGCTTCTAGAGGTTTAAACTCTCGCCATGTGGCCAAATTTTGTCTATAGAACTGCTTTATTTGGTTTGTTAGTACGTTTGTGTAATTTGAAGATCTATGAATGAAGCATATAGTCTCATTTATCGCGGTCCCATGATTCCTTATTATCCATTTGAAAGCTGATGATAATTTTAGCATCTGGTCCCTGGAGGCATTTTAAAGTACTGCTTGTGCACTACTCACTTCCAAGCAACAATTCTCTTTCATTTCCCCACTAACTTCATTGTCAGTGCTCTCTTAGGTCTGACTATTTCTTGGGATATTGATTGAAAGGTATATTGTTTCCCTTCCCTCTTATACCCCAAACTCCTGGAAATATTAAGTTATGGGGTCATATTGTAGTCCATTCTGGCTACTGTAATAAAATACCATAGACTAGAAGACTTATAAACAACTGAAATTAGTTGCTCACAGTTCTGAAGGCTAGTAAGTGTAAGATCCAGGTGTTTGCAGATCTGGTGTCTGGTGAGGGCACTCTTTCAGTTTGCAGATGACCGCCTTCTCGTTGTATCCTCAGGCGTCAGAGGACAGAGAAAGAGAAAGCTCTCATGTCTCTTCTTATGAGTGCATGGCTCCCATTGTGATAGGATCCACCTTCATGACCTAATCTCCTCCCAAAGCCTCCCAGTTCCTAACATCATCATTCTGGGAATTAGAATTTCAGCATGAATATTGGGGAGATGCAAATATTCAGACCATAGCAGGCCAAGAATTCTTATCACATAGATTAATTTAAAAATTGAGTAATATCTATCTTATTACAAAACACTATCAAAATCCTGAACTCATGATATTATCTCAGTTACTTTAGAGCAGCAGAATTTGTAAAGTGTTTTCATCCTGCTTTCCTCAACCCCGAAGCACACTTGCCTTCCACCACTAATTTCTGCTAATGTTTGTCTTAGTGGTATGTGGCACTGCTCTAATATTCATGATACTAACAGTTAATTTTATCAAGAATTCATTACATATACTAAGCATGTTACATAGATTATCTTATTTAATCCTCTCAACTATATTATGAGGCATGTACTGTTACTAGTCCCATTTTATAGATGAGAAAATCCATGCTAATAGAGGTTAGAAGACTTGCACAGAGTCATACAGTTAACAATATGCCCAGTCATTTGAATTCCAAGTCTGTACTTTCCTAACAGGAAATATGCTTAAGTTGTTTGGAGATGTCTATTTTTTATATTTTCCGTAAGTATAGTTTGGTGTTTTGCTCACTTTAGTTTTGAAATAAGTAAAGATTACTCTATGAA
Source organism: Callithrix jacchus (assembly GCF_049354715.1). NCBI lineage: Eukaryota > Metazoa > Chordata > Mammalia > Primates > Cebidae > Callithrix > Callithrix jacchus. The sequence continues at coordinate 29,243,447 of NC_133524.1, forward strand.
AAATACATCTTGAGAAAATGGTATTCTATGCTTCTGAGCTGAAAGATTATCATCTGTCAACTGCTATGCAAGATTAGGGTTACCACCACATTGTTAATGTTGCCACAAGATAATCAGACCAACACCACAAATAACTGCAGTTTTAAAAGGCAACAGTACCAAAAATCATCATATGTGAAACAAAACATTATCCTACTCTTGCACAGTTTTGCTACTGGAATATTTCTTGCTGTTATGCTCAAATAATGGAACTTAAAATACCTTCAACTTCCCCAGGCCTTTCTGAATAAAAAGCCTAGTGAGAATTCATTGTATTGTTGCTTTTGAAAAAACAATTAACTTTTTATTTTTAACGTCCACCCAGGAAATATACAGTAGTGATTACAGAGTAAAAAGGTTACCAGAAAGATATTTCCCCCTCTTATTAGAAAAAGATGCCTATAAAGATTTATCTTAACATTTTCAGTTATATGTGTACGTTTTTAAAATAAGAGACTAAGAAGCCCCACATTTTCATTATGACACTTCTCCTAACCAGCTGTGTGATGACAGGCATCTCTGGGAATTCCAAGCCTTCAGGTTTCTCTTCTTTAGACACAAATTGGCCTTCATACCTCTTGGATTCCGTCCGTCTCTAAAGGTCAATTATTCTAGCTCTTGTAAGAGAGCCACTGAAATGATCTGGAAGATATAATAGTTTTTACTTGCAGTTAGAATAAACTGATCAGGACTCTGGAAGGCTAACAAGGATATCATTAAGGATTTTTTATTGTCTTAATGTTTATTGTATTTATCTTAACATTTTTGCAAAACGAATTCCCTGAAGATGAGAACATTTATTTTACTTTATTTTCTCAATATCTCAGTAGTATCTAAAATGCTATACTGAGCATAGAAAAAAATTCCTGATAGTGGTATAAACCAAAAAGTAATTTAAAACATGTCTTGAAATATAGTTCTAAAACATTGAGGAAAAAGGAAAAAATCTTATCTATAAAATGTGTTCAGATAGCAAAATATATAAAGTTATGTTAGCTTATAAATTCCCTGCACTTACCAAACAATAACTTAGATATTTATTTTGAAACAATAATATAATATGCAATTGAACATGAATTCAATGTTCACTTGCTAATTAAAATGTTCCACAAATGGAATTTATTTACAGTCATGACTGGACTCAAACATTCACTCATTAAATTGGACAATCTATCATTCTGTTAGGAGTTTATTTATTAAACATTTATTAAGCTGTTAATAAGTGTCAGACTCTTTTAAATGTAAAATATTACCTAAATAGGTAACTCTAAATGTATATAAGAATGTAATTTTTTTTTGAGACAGAGTCTTGCTGTGTCGCCAAACTGAAGTGCAGTGGCCCGATCAGCTAACTGCAACCTCTGCTGCCCGGGTTCAAGCCATTCCCCTGCTTCAGCCACCCGAGTAGCTGGGACTACAGGCGCATGCCACCACGCCTGGCTAATTTTTTGTATTTTAGTAGAGACAGGGTTTCATCATGTTGGTCAGGATGGTCTCAGTCTCTTGACCTTGTGATCTGCCTGCCTCAGCCTCCCAAAGTGCTGGGATTACAGGTGTGAGCCATTGCACCTGGCCAAGAAAGTAATTTTTTTAAAAGGCTAATATAGACATTTAGAAACCTAGCAAACACAGCCTCAGGAATGGTAGGCAAAATAATGGTCCCCGAAGAATTTCCACATCTTAATCCTCAGACTCTATGACTGTTCTTTAAATGGCAAAAGGGACATTGTAGATGTAATTAAGGTTAAAACGTTGAGATGGGAAGATTTCCTGGGTTATCCAGGTAGGCTAAATCCAATCACACTATTCTTTAAAAGTGGAGAATCTTTTTCCAGCTGTGGTCAGAGGGAGATGTGACTACAGAAAAATGGTCAGGGACAACAGGGACAAGCAACATTACTGGCTTCGAAGATAGAAGAAGGAGCCATAAGCCAAGGAATTCAGGTGGCCTCTAGAAGCAGGAAAAGGCAAGGGAGAAGATTCTCCCCTTGGGTCTCTAGAAGAAAAATAGCCCTACCAACACCTTGATTTTAGTCCAGTGAGACCCAATGAGACCAGTTTCTGACTTCTGACCTACAGAGCTGTAAGAAAATATATTTGTACTGTTTTTTTTTGTTGTTCGTTTTTTATCAATGAGATGGAGTCTCGCTTTATTGCCCAGGCTGGAATGCAGTGGCGCAATCTCAGCTCACTGCAACCTCCGCCTCCCGGGTTTAAGCGATTCTCCTGCCTCAGCCTTCTGAGTAGCTGGGATTACAAGCCCCCACCACTATGCCTGGCCAGTTTCTTTTCTTTTTTTCATATTTTTAGTAGAGATGGGGTTTCACCATGTTGTCCAGGCTGGTCTTGAACTCCTGACCTCAAGTGATCCACCTGCCTCGGCTTCCCGAAGTTCTGGGATTACAGGCGTGAGCCACCGTGCCTGGCCCATTTGTACTGTTTTAAGCCACTGCATTTGTGGCAGCTTCTTACAGCAACAGCAATAGGAAACTAATATATCACCAAGTGACCAAAGTTAACAAAAGTAGATATGGAGAAAATCACCATCATGCGAACCCTAATGTAATGCACTAAAAATAATGTTATATTGTCTGACTCAGTTCTGGGTGCTACAAAATAACATAGACTGGGTGGCCTAAACAACAGAGAGTATTCCTCATAGTTCTGGAGGCCGGGAAATCCAAGATCAAGTCACACCAACAGATTCAGTGTCTGGTGAGAGCACTCTTTCTCTTTTGCAGACAGCTGCCTTGTTGTATTCTCATATGGTAGAACACAAAAAGAGAATGTGCTAGTGTTTTTTCTTATAAGGGCACTAATCCTATTTTTGGGGCTTCACCCTCATGGTCTAATTACTTTACCAAATGCCTCACTTCCTAACACCATCACATTGGAATTAGGCTTTCAATATGAATTTAGGGAGAGCACAAACACATCTATGACATTCCTGCTATAAAATCAATAATCTGAATCTAATCATAAGTAAAACATCACACAAACCTAAATTGAAGGACTTTCCTATAAAATAACTGACCTGATATAATTTTAAAAAGGCAAGGCCATAAAAACAAGGAAACACTGAGGAACTATTTCAGATTAAAGGAAATAAAGAGACTTTATTAACTTTGTGCAACACATGATTCAAAGGTCCCTTTTCTGAAAAAGTTATTATTGTGACAATTGGTGAAAAATAAGGTCTTTCCTGGAATCAACCCAAATGCCCATTGATAATAGACTGGATTGGAAAAATGTGGCACATATACACCATGGAATATTATGCAGCAATCAGAAATGATGAGTTTGTGTCGTTTGTAGGGACATGGATGAATCTGGAGAACATCATCCTCAGCAAACTGACACAAGAACAGAAAATGAAACACCGCATATTCTCACTCATAGGTGGGTGATGAAAAATGAGAACACATGGACACAGAAAGGGGAGTACTAAACACTGGGGTCTATTGGGGGGAAAAGGGGAGGGCCAGTGGGAGGGGGAGGTGGGGAGGGATAGCCTGGGGAGAAATGCCAAATGTGGGTGAAGGGGAGAAGAAAAGCAAAGCACACTGCCATGTGTGTACCTATGCAACTGTCTTGCATGCTCTGCTAATATACCCCAAAACCTAAAATCCAATAAAAAATTAAAAAATAAAAAAAAATAAGGTCTTCAAATGAACCAATATTTTTGTATCAATGATAATTTTCAATAACTATAGTGTGGTTATGATTGTTCTTTAATTCTAAATACTTTGGTGTATTAGGGGTAAAGAAACATCATGCCTTCAACTTACTGTCAGACAATTTAGAAAAAAAAAAAAAAGTTGATATGGCTGTGTCCCCACCCCAATCTCAACTTGAATTGTATCTCCCAGAATTCCCACGTGTTGTGGGAGGGACCCAGGAGGAGGTTTATCAGGGGTTTCTGCTTTTGTTTCTTCTTTATTCTTTCTTGCTGCTGCCATGTAAGAAGTGCCTTTTGCTCTTGGCCATGATTGTGAGACCGCTCCAGTCATGTAGACCTGTAAGTTAAATTAAACCTCCTTTTCTTCCCAGTCTCAGATATGTCTGTATCAATAGTGTGAAAACAGACTAATACAAACATGAAAAAGAGCATGCAAATATTTGGGAAATCTGACTGAAGGATATATGAAAATTATTTGTACTACTCTTGTAACTTGTCTGTAAGTCTGATCTATGTCAAAATAATTTTTAAAATAAAGTTTTAGATCTATTATTTGATGATAAAAATACATGCAACAACATAACGTGGACATTTAGTGATAACTGAGGCTCATTCTATTTGTAAAAGAGGGCAATCATGTTTTTAAGTCCTTCAATGAATATTTAATAAGTACCATGCATTACATCCACTTCTGTGTTAAAAATAATAATTGTGAAAAAAAGTCAAAAATCCCAGCCTTTATAAAACTTGCATTTTGTGAGAGCTTAGATCTTTTTACCGTGTCCATGAACTGGGCAAGCCATTTGTCTAAGTGAAGCACTTCTTAGTTTCTTAATCACATTTTCAGTAGCTTGTAACATTCTTCCAATAAAAATAACTCAAATAATTGCTTTAGCTTGAATGTTATCTCTCTACCCTGTTCCCTCAGTGATGTCCAAAATTTGAATCATTCAAAAGATCTCTAGAAATCTAAATTTTGAACATTTTTAGAAGTTAATTAATGAGTACATATTTTATCATGATTTTCTCTTTCACCAAATTGCTAACCTTCAACACATTGTTTTCTAAATCTACAATGCATCTTCTTTATGCATCCAGAACTTCAACTTATTGTTGTCTTTTTCTTATTACTGTATTTTATTTTGAAAAAAATTTGACCCATCACATATATACTAAATATTACACACTTACCTGAGAAAAGGCAAACAATGCGAATGCAATTTTTTTAAAAATGTGCTTGAAAGAAAAAGTCATTACTAAATGTAGGAGAGGAGTCCAAAACAGAGATCTGAGGTAATGATGGCTTAGAAAAGAAAGTGTGAAAGTGTCTAAGACTATGATAAAAATGGATTTATAAAGGCCAAGCATCCCACAGAAGTCAGCTGAGTGAAGCTCAAAGAGCTCAGGAACAGAAGAAGAAAGGAACAAGGGTTCTACAGGAACTTAATATGCTTATGATGCCATCCAGGTGAATGTTCAGGGCTTCACTGCCTAATTCGGACTATAGACAAAGGCGCTGAAGCTATTGCTCTTAAATTTCAGATGCCAAGTACCTACTGAGACATCAAGAACCCACTGAGATACCCAAGCACCAGTGTGTTTGGGTATGAATATGAATTTAGGAGTCAGTGTGGTGGGGCTACTGATTAAGCCCTAGAAACAAATATACAGCTTTCCACACTTGACACATATGTGTATACCATTTTCTTGTTCACATCAATATTGTCTACCACAGGACAGAAACCTTCTATCTAAATTCCTTGAATGGCAAAGGAATGATATCACCATCATCATCACCATCACCATCGCTATCACCACCACCACCACCATCATCATCATCTCTAATTATTTGGGAGATATGATTAGGCTTTGTGTCCCACCCAAATCTTGTCTTGAATTGTAATTCCCCATAATCCTCATAATCTTCATGTGTCAAGGGAGATACCAGGTGGAGGTAATTGAACCATGGGAGCAGTTTCCACCATGCTTTTCTCATAATAGTGAGTAAGTTCTCATAAGATCTTACGGTTTTATAAGGGGCTTTTCCTCCTTTGCTGGGCTCTTCTCTTTCCTGCCACCTTGTGAAGAAGGTACCTTGCTTCCTCTTGGCCTTCTGCCATAATTAAGTTTCCCAAGGCCTCCCCAGCCATGCTGAACTGTGAGTCAATTAAACCTCTTTCCTTTATAAATTACCCAGTCTTGGGCAGTTCTTTATAGCAAAATGAAAATGGACTAATACAGGAGATTAACGTTATAGTCCCTGTTTTAAGTGCTTTACACATATACATATTTATTATAAAACTGAAATAAATATCATCTTCAGTTTTAAAAAAGAGGAATCTGAGTTGCAAAGCTTAGTAACCTACCCGGGTTAAACACTTATCGAGTGTTAGAGGCAGGATCCAAATGTAGGCACCTTGAGGAATAAATAAATAGAAGACTGTTTTTTCATACAATGCACTTCAATATCAGTCTTTTCTAAGGCCATTATAGGAAACAAGCAGAGAATCTTGGAGACATTGATCTGGATGGAACCCTGGCGTAATACTCCTGGAGTTTGCCCTACCTACAATGATTTTCATGTTATATGAGATGGTAAATTTGCTTATTGTCTTCCTTTTTTTACGTTTGATGTAAGGTTTTTATCACTTGCAACTGAAAAAATTTACTCTTTCTCCTAAATTACCCGTCATACTTCCATGACTTCCCTCATCTTGCCCTTCCGCTTTGCAAAGCTGAAACTGTAAATATGGCTTGGACATATAGACAGGGCTACTGAAGAGAAAAATTTGGTTCTTTCTTTTCACACCTATATTCCCTGGTGTACGAATACTATATGTTAATGTGTTATGGCATTCAAGAATGTTCTTGACTTACCGTGGACACAGCCTACTCCTATTCCAATCTCCAGCCTTCTCTATTCTCCACAATACCATGTGCATGATTCACTTTCAATATTATCATCATTCCGCTTTTATTTTATTCTCTGCAACAGTGTGGCTTTACAATGTTTTATCATTCTACTAGCAGATCTTGAAAAATGAGAAAATCCTTTGAGTAAGAGCAAATAAAGCTTTAATGCTTTTTAAAGTTTTATTTTATTTTGACTTTTGAGCTGACATTATCTTCCTTGGTTTTATTATAGATTTCAGTCTTATTCAGTGATGACACATATTTCTGTATGGAAACTTTTCACTGCAAAATCCTAGTTAGCAACAAAATCCCACCATAAATTTAATTAAAGGATTACCAATATTTGCATACTTCAAATGTCCCTGACTTCTTCAGGTTTCCTCATAAACATAAAAGCAGACAGATCTTCCAAAGCAGGATTTTGGTTTTGGGGGAGGATTTTTCTTTTACAGCATCTTGTAAACATATCATTTTCTACATTTGGCAACCAAGGTGTAAATATGTGGTTTATTACACAAATCATGTGATGCCAGATGACTGTATAGCTTTTACTGCAGAATCACATCACCTACCTTCTACTACAACCTTATAAGTAAGTTAAAGTAACACGTTTTCATATTAAACATCCAAAAACTACTGAAAATCAATGTCATTTATAAATAAAATTATGCAATAATAACAAAACCTGAGTAATTAGCAGTTCTAATGAAAACATTCTTCAAACAATTTTCACTTTTCAAAAGTTCTTGATAAAGACAATTGGCCTAATTCTTCTCTTCTAACAAGAATTCTAATAACAAAATGATTATACAGTGAGGTCACGTCAGCTGTTTGAAATGCTAAGCTCATGATCCAAATACTATTTTAAAGAATTATTTTATAGCAGGGATAGACCAAAGAGTGTTTTCAACTTCTCACCTGATTTTTAAGTAACTGTAGCCTTTGTGACCTCCCTCTGAGGGTTTAAAACATTCAGAATAAGAGATGGAGAGTTAGGGTTCCTCAGTTCCTGTCAGTACAGTGTAATCTAAGCCAGAGGTTTTCAAAATGTAGTCCATAGACAGCAGCATCAACATTTTTTGTAAACTTGTTAGAAATGAAACTTCTTGAATCCCATCTCAGATCTACGGAATTAGAAACTCTAGGGGTGGTGCCCAGAAATGTGTGTTTTAACAAGACCTTTAGGGGATTATGATGCATTTTTAAGCTTAAGAACACCTTGTATTAGACAACTTAATTAGTCCTTGTTGTCTTGACTTCCAAACCTATTTAACTCTGAAAAGCTGTTAGAAATCTGCAGTCCACTTTTAGCTTGGGGTTTTTAGATTTTGATAGGCCAAGCAAGATGACAGAGGCTGGGCACAGTGGCTCACACCTGTAATCCAGCACTTTGGGAGGCTGAGGCCTGTGGATCACCTGAGTCCAGGAGTTCAAGACCAGCCTGGGCAAAATGGCGAAACCCAGTGTCTACCCAAAAAATATAAAAATTAAGTGGACATAGTGGTGCACATGTGTGGTACCACCTACTTAGCAGGCCAAGGTGGGAGGATCGCTTGAGCCCAGAAAACTAAGTTTGCAGTGAACCAGGACCATGCCACTGTACTCCAGCCTGGGCATCAGAGTGAGACCCTGTCTCTATAGAAACTTTTAGGAAATACCATCGCCATTTTTAATTGCTAGTATTACTTAGTTGCTTTTTATACCTGCCAACAAGAGCCAGTTTTAAATTTTCTTTCTGTAACCTTTAAATTATCCATAACCATTCAATACATGTGGTTCTTAATAAATGGAATATACACACCATAGATCAATCTGCTTTTTCTCTCTATTGTCTATTTATTAAAGACAATTTCATTTGCCATTTTTCTATAAGAAATAGCTAAAAACTACATTGTGCTGCAAGTTACTTTTAAAAATCTTACTTCTCACCATATTCCTAATAGCCCAACAGCACAAGTTTTAGAGTGATGTTACTACATTCTGAACTTGTGGCACGCTGCCCAATTGAGCTCCAGGCAGTAAATTCTTTTTATCAGGCTTTGCTTCTTGCTATCAGTCTACAATGTGCTACATCCTGAGAGCCCCACATATCTTCATTGAATTACCAGCTTTAGCATTATGCAGTCATTGATTTTACTTTTCCCGGAATGATTTGATCCTAGTAACAATTTACGAGTGTGAAATTGAGGACAAATAGCCTCTCAAAGCAGCAAATTAATAGAGTCATACCTATGAAATTTAGGCATGTTTATTTTTTAAGAGAGTTGAAAATCAGGTATGTATAGATTCACTAGGTTAATGGACTTTACTTTCTATCGCAGATTTTCCCTTCCTTAAATGGTTACATATTAGTAAGAGGCAGTAAGGAATGCCATATGTCTCCAAATAAGACTCTATGTATTCTCATTCATTTTTATATCCTGAATGAAAGAAGCTCAAAAGAGTACTAGATTTAGAATCCAAATATCTGATTGTATATCTTATTATGTATCTTATGTATCGATTTTATACACACACGCACACACACACACACACACACACACACACACACCTGTTGGACATTGCTGTCACCATTCTACAAATGAGAAAAACAAAGGCTCAGAGAGAATAAGTGAAAGCCTAAAAGGTCACAGCTAATACTTCATTTAAAACTTAATAGTTTTCTCAACATAACCTCTCAAAAAATATGGGATAGTCATATTCCTGATCAGAGATCAGCCAACTTTTCCCATAAAGGGCTAGATAATAAATATTTAAGCTTTGTGGCCCATATGATCTCTGCTGAAATATTCACCTCTGACTTTGCAGTGGGAAAGTAGCTGTGGACAATATGTAAAAGTAGATTTGGATATGTACGAATTACAATTTATGTACAAAACCAAGATGATGGGCCAACTTTGACTTTTGGGGCAATAGTTTGTCTGCCTCTCTTGTAGACCCCTTGTTTCTCAAACTTTAATGTACATAAAAATCACCTTGAGGGTCTTGTTATAATGCAGATTCTGACTCCATAGATCTAGATTGGGGTCCAAAAATCTGCTGTCAGCTGATGCTACGTTCTGCTAGTCCATAAAACCACACTTTGAGTAGTAAAGTTAGACTTTAGAAAGCCTTTCATATTACCAGACATTTTCTCAATAACATCCATTTAAACAACAGTCATGTTTGAGGAAGACACTACAGTCTGAAATTACCGTGGCCACAAAGCTGTTGGGATGTTTAAAAAAAATTAAACAGATTTAGAAATTATTAGGGTATAACCTCACAAAGGCAATCATTGGATATTCTGTAAATAAGCATTTTACGACTGACTTTTGAAAGCCATACAGGAAGTACTTATGTTGTGAAGATAACAACTATATTCTTAGAGCAGTGGACCCCAAACTGTTTGTCACCAGGAAGCAGTTTCGTGGAAGAGAATTTTTCCATGAATGTGGGGAGAGGTTTCCGGATGAAACTGTTCCACCTCAAATCATCAGGCATTAGTTAGATTCTCATAAGGAGCATGCAACCTAGATCTCTTAATTGTGCAGTTCACGGTAGGGTTCATGCTCCTATGAGAATCTAATGCCACTGCTGATCTGACAGGAGGAGGAGCTCAGGCAGTAATGTTAACTCACCTGCCGCCCACTCCTGCTGTGTGGCCTGGTTCCTAACAGGCAACAGACTGGTACTGGTCCATGGCCAAACTGTTCTTGGAGTTATTTATAAATAAAACTCAAATAAGAATTGTCTGAATAATCAGAATCGTCTGTTTTAGAAAAATCAGATTCATCAAATGAATCTTTGATCTACAACTGTTCTAGAACAATGTTAACATCATGTACAGGAATGCTGTGTTTTTTAGGATTTCACATTTTTAGCTATCAAGAATCACAATATTTTGTAATGGAAATACCACTACTACTATCAGAATGCTATAAACAGAATGATTTCTTTTGTTTCCAAAGTCAATATAGTATGAGAGGCCAAAGCAGGTGGATCACATGAGATCAGGAGTTCAAGACCAGTCTCGCCAACATGGTGAAACCCAGCTCTACTGAAAATATAAAAATTAGCCAGAAGTGGTGGCAGGTGACTGTAGTCCCAGCTACTCAGGAGGCTGAGGCATGAGAATCGCTTGAACCTGGGAGGTGGAGGTTGCAGTGAGCCAAGATTATGCCACTGCACTCCAGCCGGGGCAACAAATCAAGACCTCATCTCAAAAACAAACAAATAAAAAAATCAATATACTTAGAGTAATGCAAACATAATATTAAGCAAGCTATTTCATGACAAAGCTATCTCAGGATAAAAGCTACAGCTGCAAGCACCACTACAGAGTATTCTAAGGGCAAATGGGAAAGGGGTTAAAATTAATGAATAAAAATGGAATATATTTATCATGTACAACATGCTTTAAAATGTGTTTATATTGCCTAGCCATGTGCAGAAAGCAGAAACTGGGCCCCTTCCTGACACCTTAAACTGAAATTAACTCCAGATGGATTAAAGACTTAAACATAAGACCTAACACCATAAAAAACCCTAGAAGAAAGTGTGGCAAAACCATTCAGGACATAGGCATAGGCAAGGACTTCATGACTAAAACACTAAAAGCATTGGCAACAAAAGCCAAAATAGACAAATGGGACCTAATTAAACTTCAGAGCTTCAGCACAGCAAAAGAAACAATCATTAGCGTGAACTGGCAACCAACAGAATGGGAAAAAAGTTTTGCAATCTACCCATCTGACAAAGGGCTGATATTCAGAATCCACAAATAAGTAAAATAGATTTACAAGAAAACAACAAACAAACCAATTCAAAAGTGGGCAAAGGATATGAACAGATGCTTTTCACAAGAAGACATATATGAGGCCAACAAACATATGAAAAAATGCTCATTATCACTGGTCATTAGAGAAATGCAAATCAAAACCACACTGAGATACCATCTCACACCAGTTAGAATAGCAATTATTTAAAAATCCAGAGACAACAGATGCTGGCGAGGATATGGAGAAATAGGAACACTTTGACACTGTTGGTGGGACTGTAAATTAGTTCAACTATTGCGGAAGATAGTGTGGCAATTCCTCAAGGACCTAGAAATAGAAATTCCATTTGACCCAGCATTCCCATTACTGAGTATATATCCAAAGGATTATAAATCATTCTATTATAAAGACACATGCACAAGTATGTTCATTGTGGCACTGTTTACAATAGCAAAGACCTGGAACCAACCCAAATGCCCATCCATGATAGACTGGACAAGGAAAATGTGGCATATATACACCATGGAATACTATGCAGCCATAAAAAACAATGAGTTCATGTCCTTTGTAGGGACATGGATGAATGTGGAAACCATCATTCTCAGCAGACTTACCCAAGAACAGAAAATCAAACACCACATGTTCTCACTCACAGGTGGGTGTTGAACAATGGGAACACATGGACACAAGGAGGGGAGCATCACGCACTAGGGTCTGTTGGGGGGTCTAGGGGAGGGAGAGTAGGGGATAGGGAGTTGGGGAGGAATAACATGAGGAGAAATACCAGATATAGGTGATGGAGCGATGGAGGCAGCAAACCATATTGCCATGTATGTACCCATGCAACAATCCTGCATGTTCTACACATGTACCCCAGAACCTAAGGTACAATTATATATATATATAAAATAGTTTGTGCTTTTGTAATGCAGATTTGTAACCAGGCTTTCAAAAAAATCCCTTATACATAGAACATATAATTTACATTGTTCTTTCATGTTGTGTTTCAGTCCTCTCAAGAAAAACTGGAGACTGGAAAAGTTGGATTACACCTTTAAATCACTTGTTTGTTTTAGGACAGTTTAAGGGGTTAGCTATATTCTAAGATGAAGGAGAATATCTTATTTTTGTCTTTTGACATGAGGAACAACTTGACTCGGCAAGGAATTCTTTACTTTTTGTGTTTAAGGTACAAAATATTTGAGAAGACAAGTGTTTAAGAGAAAAATAAACCTGATCATGGTTCACTTTAGAAAACTGATTTATTTTCCCATTATGTGTTTCTTCTTTCTCCTTAAAATAAAAGGCCTTGACAGAAAAAAAAATATGTTTACATTGTGGAGTGGCTAAATCAAGCTAATTAAGATATATGTTGCTTCACATATATATATATATTTTTTTAATCAGAGTGTCACTCTGTGCCCAGGCTGGAGTGCAGTGTCGCAATCTCGCCTCATTGCAACCTCTGCTTCCCAAGTTCAAGCGATTCTCCTGCCTCAGCCTGCCAACCAGCTGGGACTACAGGCACCCACCTCCATGCCTGGCTAATTTTTGTTTTCTTAGTAGAGATGGGGTTTCACCATGTTGGCCAGGCTGATCTTGAACTGTTGATCTCAGGTGATCTTCCCGCCTTAGCCTCCTAAAGTGCTGGGATTACAGGTGTGAGCCACTGTGCCTGGCCTTCACATACCTATTTTTTGTGGTGAGAACACTTAAAATCAGCAATTTTCAAGAACACAATACATTGTTATTAACTGCAGTTAGCATGTTATACATGTCTTGAACTCCTTTCTCCTATCTAACTGAAATTCTGTATCCTTTGGCCAACATCTCCCTAATCTCTACTCTTCTCTTCCCTCTGCTCCTTCCCTGGTAACCACGACTATACTTTCTACAACTTTGTATTGGTCAGGATTCTGCAATTTGGGCAGAATTTGTTGGGGATGATTTATCTATACTCCACAGCATTGCCTCGAGTCCCCAAGCATTTGAGAGTTTGGCTGGATCTCTTATGTTCGATATAGCCTCTCCTCTTTATCATTCAGTGATCTACCCCAAGCTTTATTACTACAGTATGGTATCTGGCTTCCAACAGTGAACAGTCAAGTAGTATAAGGCCAACTATGCAAGTGTCAAGCTTTTGCCTGTGTAATACTTGCTACACCATTGGCCAAAGCAAGTTGCAAGGCCAAGCCTGGAGGGTAAAGAGACTACAGAATTGCACATGTCACGGTTCATTGGTGGGCCACATATGTCACAGTCTACAATCCATACTGATGTCAAAGAAAGATGAAGAGTTGAAATACATTTGCTTCATGTGATGTGAATAAGAAAAAAACAACATATTTAAATCAATAATATTTATATGACATGTATTTAAATATATAATTGAGTTTCTAAATTATATCAAGTAAAGACTTGGCAATTTCATCTACAAGCTAATGTATTCATGTTTTTTTTTTTTTTGAGACAGAGTTTCACTCTCGTCTGTCACCCAAGCTGGAGTGCAATGGCGCAATCTCGGATCACTGCAACCTCCACCTCCTGGGTTCAAGTGATTCTCCTGTCTCAGCCTCCCGAGTAGCTGGGATTACAGGTGTCGGCTATCACACCCAGTCAATTTCTGTATTTTTAGTAGAGATGGGATTTCACCAGGTTGGTCTTGAACTCCTGACCTTAGGTGATCCACCCACCGCGGCCTCTCGAAGTGCTGGGATTACAAGAGTGAGCCACCGTGCCTGGCCATATTCACATTTTTAATAATATTTAAAACATCACACTGGAAAGAAATGCGGGATTGATTTATATTTAGGTCCCATAATAGTCTTAGCTGTGTTATCTAAGACAAACTACTGAACATCTGTTCCTTCTTTTCTAAAACAGGTTTATATTGGTCTTGTGTTAGTGGCAGGTATTAGAAGAAAGCAGGCATTGGAACTAACTTAGGAATGAAACCAAGATATAGAAAAGCATTTCTGTAAAGTAGAAAAATGTAATTTTTTTTTTACTTTGTGTTTTCATGTCTCCATGCTTCAAATTAGCAGAATAAGATAAGTCTCTGAGTCACTATAGAAAGAGACTGAATGATCATCGTAATAAATATGATAACATTTGTAAATAGTATTCACATAGCAAAGGTCTATATAAAAGTAAAGCATTATTATAAAATTTTGAAAAAGGCTTACAAAACCATTTTAGCCTTCAGCACAACCACACTACACATTTTTTAGGGTGGGATGGTTGTATTCATATCTTAATAAAAATATTTGCCCACAGCACGTAGTTAATACATATTTATTTTCTAGATTGAAAGTAGACATCATAACACCTAAATATTATCAAATTGTTTTCTTATTGCTAGAAATCAGGAAGCACTAATGTTTTCCTGCTCTCATCAAACCAAAGCATGCATGCACCACACACACACACACAGACACACACACATGCACACACACAAAATTGTGAAACATGTTTGTATCTTGGAATTTCTTTTAAATATTTAGTCATTTATATTAAGTCATTGCTTATAAAATAATTTAATTAACAAAATAATAAACATCAGTGTTGGTCAAAAAAAAAAACCATAATGACATGCTATAGTCTGTAAGGAATTTTTTTAAAGATTTTACCTTCAAAGTTCTCACATATGTCTTAATCAAATAATGTGTCAGGATGCTGTCAAGTCAACTGGTTAGGAGCCACTCGTTTAATTTACACTTCACTCAACTATTCCTGAATGATTACTGAGTGCTGAAATGACCTCTATTACTATTGGCAGTAAAAGAGGTCAAGCTTTCAATTTGAAATATATTGGAGCTGACTTTTCGAGAGCATGCAAATACAAAATAAAACTTATTTGTATTTATGTATTAATTTTGCAAAGTGACACGAACACATGAATAACATGTATTCCATTAGGAACACTTGAATTTTAGGAGCAAAGAGTCCTTTTCTTCACTTTGTTTTTAAAAGCCTTTTATATACCTCAAACATATTCACCCTGCACATCAATTTATCAACTTAATTGATTCTCTCATACAACTTTTATTATCAATTTTTAAAACTCACAAGAATTTTATGGGCAGCTTTAACTAGTTATCACTATTTGAAAGTAGAATAAAAACCAGGAAAGAAAAACCACTTACAGAAGATTAAACATGTAAAAATGGTCAAGGACAATCATCCGTTAATATCCTAATCATATTAACATGATGCTATGACTTTTCTATTTGTATTTTTAAAGTTGATTTTATTTTAAATTAAAGGAAAAGTAAACTGAAAAAAAAGAAAACTTGTTTCACATGAAATAAATGAATCTTTTATAGAGGACATATTTCATCCTAAAAGAGCCACCGAAACTTAAAAAGTAGATTTTGGAAAACATTAAGAACTTTGAGTCATTACATGTATTTTGTCCATGTTTCAGTTAAGATAAAATCCATCAACTCGCCCCTATGAAAGATGAGAATATTAGTGCTCACTTTCTCCCACCCACCTCTTGATCTCTATAAATTGTTACATTATCATGATTCATAAATTTTACATTCTGTTCTGCAACCATAGCTCACACAATTGTTTATTATTAATTATATTATAAAGTAATTCCACCATTTTACTTTATTGATTCTCTTCCAGGATCTTCATTTTAGTTTATTCAATTTTCTGGATTTCAATAATACAATGAGATATAAATTATTGCTCCCCCAAACAAAAAAGATAACAGAAAATGCTAAAGAGTATTCTACTCCCTTAGTTTTTTTATGATTGAGATGGCTGTGGTCTTGATACTACAGTGATCTTGTATGTGGTAATCAACTTTGCCATTATAGTTACCTTCAGATTTGTGTGGCCATTGGCCTGGATTTTTTTTCTCAAAGTGATTTAAATTTTAGGCTTGAATAACTAAAGAATTGTTTATCCTTCCATTTCAATAATTTAACCAGATAATGTCTTAATGTTTCTTGGATTATGGTGCTTTTTCCAATTTTGGAGAGAACTTATTGTACATGTTTAAATCTTTGTTATTGGATTCCCTACTTCAGGTACACAAATGACTTTTATTTAGAATCATAGTTGTCTACCTTCCATATCTATTAGTTTTTCTGTAATTGTTTTAATCTCTTTGTACTTATTGTTATCTGCATTGACTCTGATTATATTAGCCACCTTTCCATGTTAGTCATTCAATTTTTGTCAGTGGTGTTTGAAGCAGATTGACTTCATCTTGAATAGGGTTGGGGTAAAATAAGACTGAGACAGACTGGGCTGCATTCCCAGGTGTTCAGATGTTCTTAATCACAGAATGGGATAAGAGGTTGGAAAAATTGGTATCACAATACAGGTCACATCCTGTGGATGAAACAGGATACAGTAACAAAAACCCTCTAAAACCAAGATGGCAATGAAAGTCACCTCTGGTTCGCCCTGGAGGCAATGCCGCACATCTACAACCATTTTATCTTTGACAAACCTGACAAAAACAAGCAATGGGGAAAGGATTCCCTGTTTAATAAATGGTGTTGGGAAAACTGGCAAGCCATGTGCAGAAAGCAAAAACTGGACCCCTTCCTGACACCTTACACTAAAATTAACTCCAGATGGATTAAAGACTTAAACATAAGACCTAACATCATAAAAATCCTAGAAGAAAACCTGGCAAAACCATTCAGGACATAGGCATAGGCAAGGACTTCATGACTAAAATGCCAAAAGCATTGGCAACAAAAGCCAAAATAGACAAATGGGACCTAACTAAATTCCAGAGCTTCGGCACAGCAAAAGAAACAATCATTAGAGTGAACTGGCAACCAACAGAATGGGAAAAATGTTTTGCAATCTACCCATCTGACAAAGGGGTAATATCCAGAACCTACAAATAACTGAAACAGATTTACAAGAAAAAAACAAACAAACTCATTCAAAAGTGGGTGAAAGATATGAACAGACACTTTTCAAAAGAAAACATATATGAGGCCAACAAACATATGAAAAAATGCTCATCATCACTGGTCATTAGAGAAATGCAAATCAAAACCACACTGAGATACCACCTCATGCCAGTTAGAATGTTAGAATGGCGATTGTTTAAAAATCCAGAGACAACAGATGCTGGAGAGGATATGGAGAAATAGGAACACTTTGACGCTGTTGGTGGGACTGTAAATTAGTTCAACCATTGTGGAAGACAGTGTGGCAATTCCTCAAGGACCTAGAAATAGAAATTCCATTTGACCCAGCAATCCCATTACTGAGTATATATCCAAAGGATTATAAATCGTTCTATTATAAAGACACATGCACAAGTATGTTCACTGTGGCACTGTTTACAATAGAAAAGACCTGGAACCAACCCAAATGCCCATCCATGATAGACTGGACAAGGAAAATGTGGCATATATACACCATGGAATACTACGCAGCCATAAAAAACAATGAGTTCATGTCCTTTGTAGGGACATGGATGAATGTGGAAACCATCATTCTCAGCAGACTTACACAAGAACAGAAAATCAGACACCACATGTTCTCACTCACAGGCAGGTGTTGAACAATGGGAACACAAGGGCGTAGGGAGGGGAGCATCACACACTGGGGTCTGTTGGGGGTTCTAGGGAAAGGAGAGTGGGGGATAGGGAGTTGGGGAGGAATAACATGGGGAGAAATACCAGATATAGGTGACAAAGGGATGG
This sequence comes from Callithrix jacchus, assembly GCF_049354715.1. NCBI lineage: Eukaryota > Metazoa > Chordata > Mammalia > Primates > Cebidae > Callithrix > Callithrix jacchus. The sequence continues at coordinate 29,261,527 of NC_133524.1, forward strand.
AGGCAACAAACCATATTGCCATGTATGTACCTATGCAACAATCCTGCATGTTCTGCACATGTACCCCAGAACCTAAAGTGCAATAAAAAAAAAAAAATATATATATATATATATATATATATATATATATATATATATATATATATATAATAGTTTGTGCTTTTGTAATGCAGATTTGTAACCGGGCTTTCAAAAAAATCCCTTATACATAGAACATATAATTTACATTGTTCTTTCGTGTTGTGTTTCAGTCCTCTCAAGAAAAACTGGAGACTGGAAAAGCTGGATTACACCTTTAAATCACTTGTTTGTTTTAGGACAGTTTAAGGGGTTAGCTATATTCTAAGATGAAGGAGAATATCTTATTTTCGTCTTTTGACATGAGGAACAGCTTGACTCGGCAAGGAATTCTTTACTTTTTGTGTTTAAAGTACAAAATATTTGAGAAGACAAGTGTTTAAGAGAAAAATAAGCCTGATCATGGTTCACTTTAGAAAACTGATTTATTTTCCCATTATGTGTTTCTTCTTTCTCCTTAAAATAAAAGGCCTTGACAGAAAAAAAATATGTTTACATTGTGGAGTGGCTAAATCAAGCTAATTAAGATATAATTGCTTCACATACCTTTTTTTTTTTTTTTTTAATCAGAGTGTCACTCTGTGCATAGGCTGGAGTGCAGTGTCAAAATCTTGGCTCATTGCAACATGGACACAGGGAGGGGAGCATCACACACTGGGGTCTGTTGCGGGTGGGGGGTAAGGGAGGGATATTGGGGGACTGGGGAAGTCTGGGAAGGATAACATGGGTAGAAATGCCAGATGTAGGTGATGGGGGGATAGAGGCAGCAAACCACATTGCCATGTGTGTACCTATGCAACAATCCTGCATGATCTGCACATGTACCCCAGAACCTAATGTACAATAAAAATATATATATTTTAATAAAAAGGTGACCACTGGTTGTCCCACTGCTCATTATATGCTGAATATAATGCATTCACATGCTAACAGACACTCCCACCAGCCCCATGATAGTTTATAAATGCCATGGCAATGTCCAGAAGTTGCCTTATATGGTCTAAAGTGGGGGAGGAACCCATGGTTCTAGGAATTGCTCACCCCTTTCCTGGAATAATCATGAATAATTCACCCCTTGTTTAGCATATAATCAAGAAATAACTGTATATAATTGAGCAGCCTATGCTGCTGCTCTGGTCTATGGAATAGATATTGTTTTATTCTTTTACTTTCTTAATACACTTGCTTTTACTTTACTCTACGGACTTGCCCTGAACTCTTTCTTGTGTGAGGTCCAAGAACCCTCTATTAGGGTCTAGATTGAGACCACTTTCCTGTAACATTTTCAGTCATTTTGATTTTGTCCCTCTTAGGATATTTATTTCTCATTTATTTGTTCTGACTAGTATTTACTTTGTCATCAATATATTTTCTTTTGGTTTGTGTTAGCACTTTAAAAATAATGCCCCCAAATATGGTGCTTTGATATGCTAAACTGAAGAAGTAACCTCAAGGTCCTTCTGACCTCCTCTCAACTCCAACTCAACACTCTCCAAAGCACAGGATGAAACTGACCTCTGAAGTTTCTTTATCTACCTAGAATATGTGCCTATCAAAGAGCAACAAATTGCCTTCAGTCCCTTCCCTGAAATTACATTAACAGAAAAGATTAAAACGTGTCACAGAGGAAAGGACTGAAAATTAAACAACGCATCTAGAGCCCAGATGAACTTTATCCCAAACCATTGTTTGTTTGCTCATCCTATCCAGTTTCCAAAGAGAATTATTCAAAAGATAATGTCTGCCTCCTGGGTCCGTTCATTCCCCCATATAAATCATTTGCTCCTCCACTCTATTTCCCCTTCCACTATGAAGAAGAGTATACAAGCATCTGCACCCCATTGGGTTATTGGGTATTTAATCTCTTGCAATTCTCCCATGCTATGCATGTTAAAATAATTTTTATGCCTTTTCCCCTATTAAGCTGACTATTGTCAGTTCATTTTCAGTGAAACTTTACAAAGCTGATGGAAAGCTTTCCCTTGGCCCCTACAGATTGTGCACTGTGAGCAAGATAACCCCAGACTGTTAGCAGTGGAACATATCTGAGTCATGCAACACCAAAATATTTTACCGGCGATTAATAGGTATGGGGCTGCACCAACCTCAATTCTTGCCTCCTCAGAAGAAAGAATTTGACTGAGGGGCATAAGGCAGAAGAAAAGACTAAGACAAGTTTTAGAAAAGGAGTAAACATTTATTTAAAAGCTTTACTGCAGGAAGGAAAAGAAATAAAGTACACTTGGAAGAGGGCCAAGAGGACAACTTGAGAGATCAAGTGTGCAGTTTAATCTTTTGACTTGGAGTTTTATACATTGGCATGCTTCCGGGGTCTTGCATCCTTTCTCCCTTGTTTCTTCCCTTGGGGAGGGCTGTCAGCATGCGCAGTGGCCTAGGCTAGCACTTGGGAGGGACCACAAGAGCAGTGTGTTTACTGGAGTTGTAGGCATGCTCACTTCAGGTGTTCTTCACTTACCAGTCGACTGTCCCTAGAAGATCATATACCAGGTAAACGCCACCATTTTGCATCTTAATGTGCATGATTGTGGCCACTCACCCAACTCCTGAGATCTTATCAGGAGGCAGCTGATCACCAGTTTCAGGTGTTTTTTATCTATTGCCTTTCCCTAGCACTGGCTGTGACCAATTATTAAAGTAGTTTAACAAGCAACCACGTAACCATCACCTCATGGTCACCTGACATTCATGGTGGGTGGGCCCTCTCTTGCCCTGCTCAGACTACTTACTATAACAAAACCATTCCGCTCTCCTGGAAGTTACAGTCAAGGGAACCCAGGACCTGACAAGCCTGCAAAAAGGAAAATAATTTCTTACCAATCAGATTCCTGGGTGTCTGTCTGTGAAATCTGGTCAAGCAGAGGTAAAAATTACTGTTTATCTTTTTTTTCCCCTTTTCAAGTTCAGATTAATGGGAGAAATGCACTCGTATGAATAAGTCCTTGTGTTTAGTGACTCTGGTGTAGTTTTATCATGGGTGTTGCAACCCACTTTTAAAACTCCACTTACATTCATGGTATTCAAACCTGGCTAGTTACCTCTGGGACTTTCCATAAAGAAGGTTTCTTGGCTTGAGTCACTTTTAAAATAAATAAATTAACTATATTTATAAGAATAAAAGAAAACTTTTCAGAGAACTCTCAAACAGCTATCTCATTGGTACCTATGAAAAGATGCAACAGAAATACAACCTTAAAAACTTCCTTGACAAGATTTTTAAAAAGCAGGAATCAGATTTAAAACAAAATTAACATTTTTTGAACACTCAAACTGCTCGCTTTGGATTTCCTGTGGGATTTCTCAAAAAAAGCACTTCAGCTTGTGGTCTAGTGGTAAGGATGTGGTGCCAAGGGCTGGGTTGGATTCCCAACCAGCAAACCAGTCCCTTAGAAATGTAAATTCTTTAACTCAGAGAAAAGAAACATTTATAAGAATTAGTTTGAATTATTTATTTTGAGTTTACATTAGTATGACTTTTAACCTTTTGTGGGTACCATTCATTTGTAATCCTTTCTTTCCCCATGGACATCTTTTGATTGCCTATTTATCTTACCAGCTGTTTGTTCCTTTTAATTTTTCATCTATTGGGGCACATAGGTTGTTAGACTATTGTGTGCACACAGCCAACTAAAAGATTGAGACCCCAGAGAATATAGCTGGACAGAGAAGTGGGGTGCACCCCATTGTGGCTAGCAAAACTTTCCTGTTAGCTATCATTGAGAGTGTAAGGGTTACAGCTTTTTGCTTCCTCTTTGGAGATTTTGGTTAAGGCCATAAAGGACCTCATGGTTTTGGTTTCATGTGTATATATTTGTTTTGGTTTTGACTCATTTGAAGGTATGCCTTTAATTTAAAGCTTTGGTTTATATATAGAGCATGATAACAGCTATTTTTACCACTTACCTCGCTTTCTCTTCTGGGGCAGAGATAGGCCGCCTGCTGAAATTCAGCCAGCTACTCCCAGGTGTAGTGAATGAAGTGTAATCAATCCAGCTCCCACCATTCAGGTGAAAGGCTGGCGGCTCAAAATATGGCAAAATATTTGCTGCTTGTCCTACATGAAAACCTAATAATGAGATATTTACAAAAATTTTTTAAAAAACTCTATAATCAAGTCAGCTTAATTGAAAACGGATATTCATGCCAAATATATATCTTTTTGGCTTATTCCATTTCTCTGTGTTGGGTTTTGCTTCTCCCCACAGGAGCTTCTTAGTTGACTAGACCCCTTTTTTTCAAACTCCTGCTAACTAGAACTTCATTGACCTTTGGGGAAGTGTAGAAATTCCCCAAACTGGCTCCTCTAAAACTTGTTCTCCCATTCACTTCTGCCCCTCCTTCCTCTTGCCACTTTTGATATCACATAAAGGTATCTAGAGGAGATGTTCTAGAAATCATAAGGGTCCTTGAGGAATACAAAAAAAGGTGCCACTAACTCCCCTTTTATTGGGGTCATCTACCTTCCTCACAGAATCCTGAAAGCTGTAGCCAGGCTCCTCTCAGGCCTAAAGCTTTGCTCCCTTTTGCATTGAATTCCTTGAACTCCTTGGCTTTTAGATGCATAAATGTGTACATATATGTGTTTTATGTCATGTCTACATGTATGTATGTCTATACATGTGTTTATGTTTTCTACATGCCACCAAATTGACTTAAAAAACATCATAAATCAACTAGCCCAAACACTTTTCTAGTTCATGTGACCTTAATAAATGCTTGGTAAGTAAAGCTAGTTTTAAAATTGTTAGTAAAATAAAAATGCCTTCAAAATTTAATTTAGACATTTTTACTAGGGTCTACTGTTCAGACAGATTTAGGCTTTCTCTGCTAGATGCTTTAAGGTCATAAAACTATTGCTTCTGTGATATTTTTGACGCTGCTTGATTTGTCTATGAGAAAAAGCTGTGACAGCTGGCTGGCAGGCTCCCCCAAAGCCTTGCACACATCTTGTTGTGAGTTGATGTCTTTGATTTTGAGCTTCTGAATTCTGTTTAGATAGGTGGCCGTAGTGAGGTCTGGGAACATATGTGTGTCTGCGGCTCCTGGGACACCAGCTGTAAGGCAGAGCCAGGTCCAATATGGCCCCGTTGTCCCTGGTCTAGCTCTGCTTCCTGGCCATCCTGGAAGGGGTTGCAGCCTTCAGGCATTATCTTCACAGCTCTGCCCTCTGTCCTGGAATTTGTATCTGGGGTATAAATTTAGGATCCAGACAGGCCCTTCCCTTCATAGCTGCTCTTAGTGACATGTGGGTACTTGATACCCAGGATGACAGTGGAGAAGGGGGGACATTAGAGAGAGTACCTATGTTATCTCAAAGGCCTTGGTTAAGATGAGATTAACTAATGCAGACTTAACATAATTTTGCTTTTCTCAAAAGGGAAAAAAACTCAAATGGCGAGCTTTGTTTTTCATGAGCAATCCAAATATAATTGTTAAAAATGATTACATTTGCAAAATCTAAACTGAATAAACATTTATAAATAAACTTGTCATAGTTTCAAAAGTCTTTCCAGTAATTTAAAGATTTAGAGTAAAATTTTGTTAAGTAATAATCATGAAATGTCTGAGTCATTTCTAGGAAAAATAAAATACAAATATATTAATTGCTAAACATATGTTCAAGTTTATTTACTTTTGGTTTCTTAAAATTTATGAAAAAGGGAAAGGCTTCAAGATGGCTGACTAGAGGCATCTGGCACTTGCCTCCTCCACAATGAAGAACCAAAAATAGCAAGTAGATAATCAAACTTCAAATAGATCATCTAAGAGATAAAACTGGAATTCTACAAAGAAGTGTCAGAAAACACTTAAACCAAGGAAGAAGAGGGAAGCAGGACCACCTGCTCAGCTGGTATTAGCTGGGAGCCTGAAGAGGCACCCCAATGAGAGAAAAGAGTAAGTGAGTGACCCACAGCAGTCCACATTTCCACTATGATGCTTGCATCCTAGCAACGGAAAATCCCTAGACCCTCATATCCCCATGACTGACATAGGGAGCTGCCTGGAGACTGTGTGGAAGCATTGCTCCAGAGAGAGAGTTCATAGAGAATGTCAAAAACTCCCTGAGTTCTAACACTCTGCAGCAAGGGGCAATATTGAGAACCCAATCCCTACCAGATTGCATCCAGACCAGGGGCCCAACAGCTCTGAGCCCCATTGACATTCCCTACCCACAGCAACTACTGCAGCTGTCTACTGCCTGCAGGTCTAAAGCACAAATCATTGGCAAAGACCACACTATATCCATCAGCAAAGACTCCATACATTTTCACATATCCCAAAGACAAACTTTTCCATCCATAGCCACTGCTTCAGGATGCTAGAGCTGTGGCCAAATCACAAGCAAAGTGCATGCTCCCCAGCTGCCTGCATGTGGCAGCTGCCACTGAAAGCAACCCCCGCCCACCTTGGTTTTATCAAGGTTTTGACTGGAATGTTGTATTTTCAGACGTGACCAGACTGCTTTGTGATATTGAGGTTGAACCTTTGGTAAGCAAAAAAAAAAAAAAAAAAAATCCCCTGGAAAAACTGGCTTGATACCTTAAATACACAGTTCACCCGGTTGCCTTTATAGGTGGGTAAGGAATGTCACTTTCTGGAAGGTCCAGAAACATCAGAATATTTGGTGGACCTCAAGAAAAGAAGTGTTCACCCAATTTGTACAAGTATTACAGAATCATTCTGATGGCAATCTTTAGCTTGACTCTTTACCCTCAAGAGACTTTTTAAAAAAGTTTAATCCAAGATTTCTTATGAATAGTTTCAGCTAAGCCAATCTACAAAGAACCTATATGACCAATCGCTATTTTTGCTGCACGTTATTCAAATAATCAGATGAAGTATATAATTTGACTAGAAATTATTTTGCAAATAAATTGGTCTTTCTATTATTTGTCTTTGTTAGAAATGAGGGATTGGAGAAAAAATGCTTTAGAAGAAAAGTACACCATTATTAGATTTCAGCTCATTGAATTTTTTATTTTTTTTAATTGTTGTTGTTGAGATGGTTTCTCACTCTGTTGCCCAGGCTGGAGTGCAGTGGTGCCATCTCAGCTCACTGCAACCTCTGCCTCCCAGGTTCAAGCGATTCTCCTGTCAGCCTCTGAGTAGCTGGAACTACAGATGTGCACCACCACATCTGGCTTTTATTTTTTTTTTTTTTTAGTAGAAATGGGGTTTCACCATATTGGTTAGGCTGGTCTCGAACTGCTGACCTCATGATCTGCCCGCCTTGGCCTCCCAAAGTGCTGGGATTACAGGCATAAGCCACTGTACCTGGCAGCTCATTGTTTTTGAAATTTTGTTACCTGCAACTTGAACTGGATCTGAATTTCTTATACTTTCCTCCAGTACCTGGCTATGAGTCTTAAACATTTTCCATGTTTTTCTCCCACGCTTATGACTGGGAATCACTAAAAATTAAAACTGCCTTTTTCCTGAGGCTGAAACTAGTTAACTTGGCTTTGAAGAAAAATCCTGCAACAGCTTACATGTGAACAAATTTTGTACACACAAACTGCAAACCAGAAAAATCTGTCAGATTGCCACTAATTTTCTCAACTGAATGCCCTCCATACTCTAAAGAAACTAGCTTACAGACTAATCTATACATTAACCTTTGTTTTTCTTCTGTTTCCATAAAAATGTCTCTTATTAACAATCTGTTTGCCGGCATCATACATAGAGGCCTAGCTTTGAGAGCCCATCTGCAACACTGTCTCCTAAAATGAGATATAACTGTTTAATTGGGCTGGCCTACTCCCAAAAATGAAAGATTGGCTTAATGGGATCTTTTGCCATTTAGCTCCTGACACATTTTTTTTTTTTTCTCCACAGCCATGAACTCAACTTTTAATGTATGAGTCTTCTAGGGAAGTTTCAGCCTGTAGAATGTTAGAATATGTGAACCCCCCAATATCTGAGACAGGTCTCAGTTAATTTATAAAGCTTATCTTGCCAAGGATGAGGATGCATGCCCATGACACAGCCTCAGGAAGTCCTATTGACATGTGCCCAAAGTGGTCAGAGCACAGCTTGGTTTTATACACTTTAGGGAGACATGAGACATCAACATATGTAAGATGAACATTGGTTTGGTGCAGAAAGATGGAACAACTTGAAGCAAAGGCAGGACAACTGGAAGCGGGGAGGGGGCTTCCAGGTCATTAGTAGATAAAAGACAAACATTCTTTTTAGTTTCTGATTGGCCTCTCCAAAGGAGATAATGAAATATGCATTTATCTCAGTGAGCAGATGGGTGACTTTGAATAGAATGGGGCTTAGGTTTGCCCTAAGCAGTTTCAGCTTGACTTTTCCCTTTAGTTTAGTGATTTAGGGGCCCCAATATTTATTTTTTCCTTTCAACTGTGCAAGAAATGCCCCCAAATGTGGCCCTTTGATAAGCTGAACTAAATAAGCAGTCTCGGGGTCTCTCTGACCTCCTCCTGGTCCCAACTCTCAACATTCAGTCTCTCCCAATGCACAGGATGAGGTTATTCTCTGAAGTTCCTTTATCTGCCTTGAATCTAGACCTACTGAGGAGGAACACAATTACCTTTAACTCCTTCCCTGAAATGTTACTATCACAGAGGAAAGGACTGAAAATTAACCATCACACTTAGAGCCCAGAAGAACTTTGTCTCAAACCATTGTTTTTCTCTGGTCCCATTCAGTTTGCAGAGAATCATTTACAAGACAATGTCTGCCTTCTGGGTCCATTCATTGCCCTCTAAAATACATTTATGCCCCCACTTCCATCTCCCCTTCCTCTATGTAGAAAGATATATAAACATCTGGATTTTATTGGGTTTTTGGATAGTCGTTCTTCTTTGATTCCCACACACTATGCACATTGAGTAAATCTGTATTCCATTTCTTCTATGAATCTATTTTCAGTGAATCTTCAGAGAGTAGAGAAAGAAGCTTTCCCTTGGCCTTTTTATCTGCAATTTCTATTGTATTATCTCATCTTTTATCTCTAGTTGTATTGAATGCATACATTGTTTCATAGTGTAAGGCACAGGTTGGGAATTACCTTCTCCTTCGGTTACATTTTATTCTAAACTGGATAGTTGTGTTTTACATCACTTTCCCTCCTCCTACTTTTCTCCCTCCCTTTTTTATAGTTTTCCTATTTCTTTCATCTTGCTGAAGCTTAGGCACCACTCTCTAGCTCTGTTTTTTCTGATATTTTATAGATAACATTTCAACTCCTTTCCCACCATTCCAGAGAAATGTTTGTTTCATTCTGAGCTGCAGTTAGAAGACAGGTTATATACCTACTTCACCTCATCCCTCACCCTGCTTACATCCGCCTGCCTGCTTCTATAACTTGAGATCATATAACGGGAGAGAAAGTTCAGTTCAGGCAATGATTTATGTTTGTTAAAAATTTCTTAGGCTTGCACGTTCTTCTAAGAATTTGTTAAATGTCCCATCAGTGTTTACCCCTCCTACTTGAAAAGTAGTGTATACGATTGCCACAGAGGAATAAAACTGCCAAAGATAAAGCTGGACAAAATGGTAAAAACATATTTTATTCAGTGACTGTTGACAGGGAAAGAGCTGAGCTCCATTTCTATATGCACAGAGGTAACTAGGTGTTTTAAAAGGAAAATGAAGGAATATAGGGAAAGAAAAGTAGGGGAGGTGCTCAAGTGGATTCAGGGAAGTGAAAAATAACAAAGAGTTGGTCAGTATCAATGCAATTGGGCTAGCTGTGTCTGCTAGCTGGCAATTAAGGAAGTTAGGATTTAGGATTCTATCCACCTATAGAGACCGGGAGACGGATGCCCTATCTACCTAAATGACTGTATTTAAAGGAACGACTCTCTGTCTTCAAAAAGACGCATCTCAAAGTGGAAGAGAAATGAATTACCACTATAAGCCCTTTCTAGGAAATGCTATAGGAAAGGGAGGTCAGGGGCCTACCTTCAGGTGTTGGCTAGAACAGTCAGTTCTTTTGAGAACCCTGAGCTTTTCGGACAGGAACTTAAAGGGGGTCTGGTTCCCAGGGACATGACCTTAGGCTGCTGGAAGCCCTGCAAATGTTGGGCAGGTTTCTGGGTGCAGGTGTTTGGGTGTTGTGTTCTTACTGACACTTTTTGCAGTTCTTAAACCACGGAATTCTAATTGCCTTCAATTGGGTGAGGCCTATAATCATCATTTCCATTAAAAAGGGTCAGTTCTATCTCCCATTCTTCTTCCCAGTGACGCTTTTCTCTAAATCCACATTCAGAAGGGGGAAAAGATAAATTCTCAGTTTTCTTATTTCCAAATTTGGAAGTTTGGTGAGAACTCCCAGAATATGTTTTAACTTGCCAGGAGTTTCTTGGGTCTGCGGTTGGAGAGTGGAGTAAAAGTTGTGCTCCTCAGAGATAACCCAGGATATTCTTTTTCCTTCTTTGGCCTCCACTTTGGATTGTTCTCCTGACAATGTTGAACTTTACCAGATCTATGTGTTCCTGGAAGGTAATGACTAAGGAGGCTGCCAACCCCTTTGTGTTCCCAGAAGTGGCTACCCACAAAGAACCAAACTCCTCTTGCATTTGCCAGCTAAGACCTGCCTCCACCTTTCTTCAGTAATTCCCTTGTTTTATATAACCTCAGGTTTTCTTCCACTTTGAAAAAAAATTCTATCCAGTAAATGTTCTCCCTATTGAAATAGACTGAATAAATCATTTCTTTAGTGCATTTTGTCTCTCATATCCCTTTCATATTCCTTACCTTAGTATATGGTTCTACTCATCATTTACTTGTTTTTAATTTTTTATTTGTTTATTTCCTTGGATATTGGCAGTGAGATTATGTGATAAGGTACTCTTCTAGCAACCTAAACTAGAAATCCAGCTGTAGCTTTTAAATCTTTATATTCTATATTAGGAAAACAACGTGTAACGATGACATGCAAACAAGATAGGGAACACAAACTGTTTTCCCAGACCTTCTATGTGCTACTAGTTTTCATTTGAGCCTTGTAAATGATGAGCCATTCAGACATGCAGTTGTTCAAGATAAAAATGCAATGATTTAATGCATTAAATCTGAAAAATGGAGGGTGTCTTAGTCCATTTTCTGTTGCTTTAACAGAGCACCTGAAACTGGGTAATGTATTTTAAAAATATATTTATTTGTTACAGTTATAGATGCTCAAAAGTTCCAAATCACAGGTTTCATCTGGTGAGAGCCTTCTTGCTGGTGGAGACTCTGCAGTTTCATGGCAGTACAGGGTGTCATATGAGTGAAGGGGTTGAGCATTCTCATGTCTCTCTTATAAAGCCCCCAGTTCCAATCTCATAGTAATTAATTAATCCATTAACCCATGAATCCATTAAATCCTGAATGGACTTTGCCCTCATGACCCAATCACCTCTTAAAACCCCACCTTTCAATACTGCCACATTGAGGATTAAATTTCAACATGTGTTTTGGAAGGGACAAATGTTTAAACCATAATGTTGATGAAAAGAGTCAAACTCTGTAAAATATTTGAAGAGATCTATTCTGAGTCAAATATGAGTGACCATGGCCCATGACAGAGCCCTCAGGAGGTCCTGAGAACATGTGTCCAAGGTGGTTGAGGTACAGCTTGGTTTTATATATTTTAGGGAGGCATGAGACATCAATCAAATACATTTAAGAAATACATTGGTTTGCTTCAGAAAGGCAGGACCTGGGTGGGGCTTCCAGGCTGTAGGTATCTGGTTGACGATAGGCTGAGTTTGTCTAAAGACCTGGGATCCACAGAAAGGACATGTTCAGGTTAAGATAAAAGACTGTGGAAACCAAGGTTCTTTTGAAGTGGCTGCCCTTAGAGGCAACAGCTGACAAATTAGAGACAGTTGCTAACAAATGTTGCCTATTTAGATCTTTAAAAGGCGCTAGACTTTTAGTTAATCTCTTCAGAATTGCAAGGGCCTGGAAGAAACAGATCTAGCTATGTTAATAGAGATTCTTTACAGATGCAGATTTTCTCCCACAAAAGATGGCTTTGCAGGGTCATTTCAAGACATGGCAGAGAAACATGTTTTTGGGTAAAATATTTTATTTTCTTCCTTGTCTTGTTATGCCAGAATCAGACTGGAGTGTCATGATATATAGGGTTAAATAGAACCCATCTGATGAGAATTCATGGTTTTTAGGGCATGACTCCCCAGATACGTAAGATAGGAATTTGGGCAAGATAAAAAAAAAGAAATCAGAGTTTAGTCCTCAACAGCAAAGGGTCGGGAAGACTTGGTGAGAAAGCAATGAATATCACCAAAGATTTTTTTTCATATATTAGAGAAAACGTGATTCACATTCATCAGCTGCTTTTTCTCCCAGGCTATCTTGCCCCTACGATAATGGCCTGTTTGTGGTTTCTAAAATATCACAGACACATTCCAACCTCAGAGAGTTTTCACTTGCTGTTCCCTCTCTTACAATTTTCTTGTCCTAGATATTCTCAAATAAAAGACAAATCTAGACTTATAATCACTTCTCAGTCTTTTGGCTAAAATCAAATGTAAACTTAGTTAAGGGAAGACTTTACTCAAAAGGATTACTACATGAAGAAGAGGAATACTAATGCAACAGAGACTGTGCTTCTACCATGAGATCTGCAAGTATCTTCAAGTTTAGTAAAGGGCAGCTTTTTTAACAGGAGGAGTAAACCAAACTAGAAAGATAACAGAGTAAGGAAATATGCTTTCTTCCTCCATCACTAGATTGATAGCTTAGACCTTGCTATATGTAAATTTTCAGAGCTGCAAAAGAAGCAGCACTTGAATATAAATTTTCTCAGCAAGGCAATTTACTTCTATAGAAGGGTATGTCTCACAAATGGAGCAGTGGCGAGCACATACCTGGACAAGGGAGGGGAAGGGGTTCTTATTCCTGATGCAGGTAGCTCCTACTGCTGTGTTGTTCCCCAACTGGCTAGGGTTGGATCGCACGGTCTAAACTAATTCCGATTGGCTATTTTAAAGAGAGCAGAGGTATGAACCGGAGTGGTGGGGTAGGTAGTTTGGTGGGAAGGACGGTTATATAACTGGTCAGAGCGGGTAAGCAGGGGTGAGTCAGGTCAAAGCAGGTGACCAGAGGAACAGATGTGAACTACTGATCAGAACTGGCAGGAAACTCCTTTGCCAAAACTAGAGGCAAGGGGGTTCAGAGAACCAGGAAGTTAAACTTCAAAATGGAGAATTAAAGAATAAGAAAGCTGAACATACTGAGATACTAATTCTTTGAAGAGAAACTTGGAGTTCACTATATCTAACAGCCTCTACAACAAAAGATAGATGAATAAGAGAAAATTGTACAAATGTATATAATATAAATTTTACATGACACAGGAGTCTTACCCCCAAAATAGGTAAACTTGTATATTTTTATGCTTAGGTTTGGTGAAAAGTGAATAGTCATGGAGAAATATGATTGGAGGACAAAAGGATATGATCTAATGGTAATAAACTGAGGGGAACTTAGCAAGACCGATTTGTTCTCTCTCTGTGCATCTATGTCTACAGAGATAAGGATGTTCTTTCCTCCAGGTATAGGTAAGGCACCTCTCAAATCAGGCTCTTATGACCTGCCTCAGAGGAGAAGGGCAGGAGGAGAGTGAGAGCAACCTTTCTGCTTCTGCTGTTTTCTCAAATGGAAGGTGCCATATTTTGTGGTATAGTATCCTGAGTCCTATTGGGGAAAGGGAGGTGAGCAAGGGTGATGTCATCAGATCAGATAATATTTTACCTTGAAGTAGACTTACTCTCAAAAGGGACTGTTAAGGAGAGGTTGTATTCTGGCTCAGACTGAGGGTGCATCAAATTTTGGGAGTCTGGAGGGAGAACAACAACCAAATTTTGGTTAACAAGTATTTTGTTTCAATTGATCAGTAGAACAAAAACAGTTCACCTGGTCATTTAAGGGACAAAGAGTTAAACTGGGTGAAGAAGGTCTGTGTCTGATCCTGTCATAGGTAAACAGTAGGGAGGTAGGTATCTGTGAGTTTTATCTGAGTTTTATGTCTCTTTGTCATGATCCACTTCCCAGCATACAACACATGTGGGGTGGGGATTCTTAATCATTGCTATTTTCCCAGAGCAAGGGCTCAGGTAAAAGCAATGAATATAACAAAATAATTTTTTGTTGTTGTTTTATTTATTCGGGAAAACACATGATTCACATTCATCTACTCCTTTCCTTCCAGCTCATCTTTCCCTTACTAAGATAAGCTGCTTGTGATAAACATCACAAGTTCATGCCCACTTCAGAGACTTTGCATTTGCTGTTCCCATTCCTTGAATGCTTTTTCCTACATAATTTGCTCTATCTTTTAATTTCTGTCCTCAAATGTTATTTTAGAAAGACATTTCCTTCTATCATATATAAAATAGTGACATCTCCCCACCATTAAAATCTCTTTCTCACGTACCTTGCCTTATGAACTAATACATAATAGGTACACTACATAAATGTTTGCTGAGTGGATAAATACATCTTTTGCACTTATTATCTGTCTTTTCAACTCTAATGAATCTTCTGTGTGGCAAAGAGAGGCAATTTGGATGATTATGCATTTGAATGGGAGTAGTAATCCAATTAAATGACAATGTTTGCTTGTGATTCATTAACACAAGCAACCTCTCTTTTATGCAGATGTGACTGCCCAATGGGTTCACCTTGTGGCAGCCTAGACAGAGCCAATTTATCAAGACAGGGGAATTGCAATGGCGAAAGAGAACTCACGCAGAGCTGGCATTGTGGGAGACCGGAGTTTTATTATTACTCAAATCAGTCTCCTGGAGCATTTGAGGGTCAGATTTTTTAAAGACACTTTGGTGAGTATGAACTTGGAAAGTGGGGAGTTCAGATTGGTCGGGTTGGAGATGAAATCATAGCGGGTAGAAGCGAGTTCTTGCTGACTTCTGTTCCTGGGTGGGATAGCAGAACTGGCTGAACCGGATTATAGGTCTGGGTGGTGTCATCTGCTGCATCATAACGCAGGGTCTGCAAAACATCTCAAGCACTGATCTTTGGCTTTGCAGAGTGATGTTAGTACCAGAAGCAATTGGGGAGGTTTAGACTCTTACAGCCAAAGGCTGCATGGCTCCTTAATCATAATTTCTAATCTTGTAGCTAATTTGTTAGTCCTACAAAGGCAGACTCGTCCCTAGGCAAGAAGGGGTTTTTCAGGAAAGGACTATTATCAGTTTTGTTTCAGCGTCGAAACTTTAAACTGAACTCCTTATGCCCAGAAATGAACAAAGACAGCTGAGACTTTAGAGGCAAGATGGAATCAGTTAGGTCTGATCTCTTTCACTATCATAATTTCCTCAGTTGTGATTTTTGCAAAGGCTATTTCAGAGGTGGATTATATGGATGTATATGGTAAAAGTAAAACCCTGGAATCTAAATCTAAACTAAAAGTAAAACCTTAGAATCTAAAAATAATTCATAGTGAAGATCTATCTTAATGATTATTTAAAGCTTATAACCAAACACTATTTTTAACCTTAGACAAAACAATGAAAAAGCTTTGTTTTTAGGAGAGTATCCAGATAGCCAACAAAGTGATAGAGAATTCCATGCAGTCTGGCTTTCTCTATTCAGCATACTAATTTTTTTTCTTCTGAAATCATTGATATTTCAAGACATTTTTCTAAAGCTGGAAAAATCATGATTTAAAAAAACTTCTTTTTTACAGGGAAGAGAAAGTACATGACATATTTTTCTTTCTTCGAGGTGAGAGACATGGCCATTTATATTAAGCTTAATGCATTTCTGATTACAGCTTTCCTTGAAGTAGAATGCTTTTCATCTGCATATTTGAAGTCCATTTTCACTTCATATTTAATTTTATATATTTTATTGGCAGTATAAATGCATCATTAAAAAAGTTTTACGAATACAACTTATTCTTGTAATGTCTATGTTGAAATCAAGACAACCTCAATTCCTGAAATCTAAGAAGCAAGCAAGATTTTGTAATAACTGTCTGTCTGTTTTTAAGGACGTACTTTTATTTTCTCTGGACAAGCCTGTTGTAGGAATTAATGAGAACATTTGTAATGCAATTTGTTCCTTCTCAGAGAAGGCATTATCTCTGAAAATAGCAAAAGTAAGATGTAACTCTATTCATTAGTTCCAGTTCACACAAAAGTTGTGAGAACTCTCCAGACAAGGGTTTACAGAAAAAATATTAAATGGATAAAAGATTTTACGTCCCAAAGTAATTGAGGATCTAATTCAGGGCTATGATTATTATTCCTTAATAGGACTTGCCATTCATGAATATAAATTCTGTACAAATATGAACTAACTAAAACCTTTAAATTAACTTTACGAAATTCTCAACTGCTTTGGCCTTTGAAGCTGTGCAAACTAATGGGCTTAAGGTAACAGAAAAATATCCATGGCCACTTTAATCTACAACTGCCAAAAATTGTCTTCATTATTTTAAATATCTTTATTCAGGTATAACTTATATACTATAAAATTCACTCATTTATGTGTACAATGCAATGGTATTAGTAAATTAACAATGTTATGCAACCATCTCCATATTCCAATAGAACATTGCTGTTATTCAGAAATTTCCCCCATGCCCATCTACAGTCAATCTCCACTTCCAACTGCGGCCTTACATAGTCAAAGATCTGCTTTCTGCCTTTATACATATGCCTCTTCCAAACTTTTCATATAATTGGAATCATACAGCAGATAGTCTTTGCATCTACCTTTTCAGTATGATGTGTTTGAAGTTCATTCATATTGTACATGTATCAGTTTATTCCTTTTGATTGCTAAATAGTATTTCATTGTATAAACATACTACATTTTGTTTATCAATTCAGCAATCAAGGAACATTTGTATTCAGTTTTTTGCTATTATTAATAATGCTGTTAGGAACATCCACTTATATGTCTTTGTGTGGATATATGTTTTCATTTCATTTTGGTAGAGTCTTAGGAGTGCATTTGTTGGTATTATGGCAAATTTATGTTTAACTTTTAATTATTTTTTCTTTCAATCATTTTTGGGGTACAGGTGGTTTTTTGTTACACGAATAAGTTCTTTAGTGGTGATTTCTGAGATTTTACTGTACCTATTAGCCAAGCAGTAAATGATCTTTTATATTTCTGTGGTATCAGTGGTAATATCTCCAGTTTCATTTCTAATTGGGCTTACCTGGATCCTCTCTTTTCTTGGTTAATCTCACTAATGGTATATTACTTTTGCTTACCTTTTCAAAGAACTAGATTTTTGTTTCATTTATCTTTTGCATTTTTGGTTTCAATTTCATTTAGTTCTGCTCTGTTCTTTGTTATTTCTTTTCTTCTCCTGGGTTTGGGTTTAGTTTGTTCTTGTTTCTCTAGTTCCTTGAGATGTGACATTAGGTTGTCTATTTGTGCTCTTTCAGACTTTTTGATGTTAACTTTTTAAGAAACTGCTTTCCAAAGAATAAGAGCCAGAAATGCATGAGGATTCCACTTCCCCTATGCTTTTGCAAACACTTAGTATTTTTTTTTCCTTTTTTTTTTTTTAGTGTGGTCATTCTGGTAGGCATGTAATGGTATCTTATTGTGGTTTTAATTTTTATTTCTCTAATAAGTGGTGATGATAAGCATATTTGTATCTGCCTATTAACTACTCATTTATCTTCTTTCGTGAAATGTCTATACAAATTTTTGCCCATTTTTAATTGAGTTGTTTCTCGTATTAAGTTGCAAGAATAGATATCTGAATAGAAGGTCTTTATTAGTTGTATGATTTGCAAATATGTTGTCCCAGACTATCACTTGTCTTTTCATTTTCTCTTTGATGTCTTCTGTAGCACAAAAGTTTTTAGCTTTATAAAACCCAATTTATCCAATTTTTCTTTTATGGCTCATGCTTTTGTGTTGTATGAAAGAACTCTGCCAAATTCAAGGTGATAATTATTTTCTTCTATGTTTTCTTGTTGATGTTTAATAGTTTTAGCTCTTAAAGTTAAGTCTGTTTCATGTTTCATGAATTAAATTTTAGGCATGGTATGAGGTAAGGGTCGAAGTTCATTTTTTTACACATGAATGTTCAATTGTATCAAGATTATTTGTTGAAAAGATTATCCTTCCATGAATTGTTTTGATATCTTTGTCAAAAATCAGTTGGTCATATATTTAAGGGTTTTTGCTTCTGGACTCTCAATTCTATTCCTGTGGTCTATATGTTTATTCTTATACCAGTACAGCATAGTCTTGATTACTGTGTTTTGAAATCAGGAAGTGTGAGTCCTCCAACTTTCTTCCTTTTCAATATTGCTTTGGCTATTCAGGGTTCCCTGTATTTCCATATAAATCTTGGGATCAGGTTATCAATTTATATAAGAATTCCTGCTGGACTGTTGATAAGGATTGCATTGAATTTATAGATCAATTTATGGAGAATTTTCATCTTTACAATAATGAATATTTTCATCTTTAAACATGACTGTCTCTCAGTTAATTTATTTTGATATCTTTAATAATTTAGCAATGTTTTGTAGTTTTCGACATACAAACCTTATTTGTTCAAACTTATTTCTGTGTAATTTATTTTCATGCTATTGTGAATGTAATTACTTTTAAATTTCATTTTTGGTGATTTTTTTTGTTGCCAGTATATAAAAATACAATTGATTTCTTTTTTTTTTTTTTGAGACGGAGTTTTGCTCTTGTTACCCAGGCTGGTGGAGTGCAATGGCGCGATCTCACCTCACGGCAACCTCCGCCTCCTGGGTTCAGGCAATTCTCCTGCCTCAGCCTCCTGAGTAGCTGGGATGACAGGCACGCGCCACCATGCCCAGCTAATTTTTTGTATCTTTAGTAGAGACGGGGTTTCACCATGTTGACCAGGATGGTCTCGATCTCTTGACCTCATGATCCAACCGCCTCGGCCTCCCAAAGTGCTGGGATTACAGGCGTGAGCCACCGCGCCCAGCCTCTTTTTTTTTCTTTGATTGAAATGGAGTCTTGCTCTGTCACCCAGGCTGGAGTGCAGTGGCACGATCTTGCCTCACTGCAACCCCTGCCTCCCAGGTTCAAGTGATTCTCCTACCACAGCCCCCTGAGTAGCTAGGGCTACAGGCACATGCCACCATACCCAGCTAATTTTTTTGTTTTTAATATAGACAGGGTTTCATCATGTTGGTCAGGCTGGTCTTGAGCTCCTGACCTTGTGGTCCACCTGCATCAGCCTCCCAAAGTGCTGGGATTACAAGCATGAGCCACCGTGCCCAGCACAGTTGATGTTTTTAAGTCTTCTGTCCTGCCACCTCACTATTCTCATTTCTTAAATCTAGATGTTTTGTGCTGATTCCTTTGGATTTTCTAGAGAAAATATGTTCTCTCTATGGACAAGTGTATTATATGTGAATTAATACAGCTTTACTTCCTGTCTTCCAATCTAGTGGCTTTAAATCTTTTTGTCTTATTGCGGTAGCTAGAACCTCCAGTACAATGTTGAATAGAAGCAGTGAGACCAGAATTTCTTATTTCCTTGTCTTCTATCTGGTTTTCAAGTGAGGTAATTCAGTCTTTCACAATTAGTATGATGTTAACTTTGGGGTTTTCTCGAGATGTCCTTTATCTCTATTATTATTTGAAGCTGCCATACACATAAAATATATGTTCTTATTTGGACTTAGATTACTCTCCTATTCTTAAAATCATCTGTCAATATAAGCTTAGGTTGTCATCATGGAATTTTTCTTAAAAAATGTGTAGCAATTTGATAAGGGAGAGCAAGAATACTACTGCAAGGCTAATGAAACAGTATTACTAAAACACAACAGATCTGATTTATTTGGGTATATATAACTGTTATAACTTGGTCCGTGGCAAAATTTGAGTGATTTTGTAAAGAACCTGAGAGTTTAGAACACTGTTGATAACTCTGGATATAGTTACATATCCCAACTCTTTACTGTACGTTCATAAGTTAGATTTATTTAGTCTTCTCAAAACTTACAGTTATACATATTATTAAAATATGCAATACATGTATTTTATAAAGTTGGAAAATAAGGCATCTATGTACAAAGTCAAAGATGACTTTATTTACTTTTATTAAACTAGGATCTTGATACACACACATACACACAGAATAACCACAGTCATATTTCATATTGCTATTTGTGTCTATGCTAAAAATATAATTGGCTTTAAATGACAGCACACTTTAAAAAGTGTATAAATATATGCTATGAACAATAAGTAGACAAACAATGCTAGTTATTTATATGACACCTGCTCTCACAATTTTATGAAGATAAACTTTTTTGTTCAGGATAACTATGTGCCCCTTTAAGAATGCATACTTCTTGTGGGACATAGTGGCTTACACCTGTAGTCCCAGCACTTTGGGAGGCTGAGGCAGGTGGATCACCTGAAGTCAAGAGTTTGAGACCAGCCTGGCCAATATGGTGATACCCTGTCTCTACTAAAAAATACAAAAATTAGTGTGGCATGGTGGCAGGCACCTATAATCCTGGCTACTCAGGAGACTGAGACAGGAGAATCACTTGAACCTGGGAGGCAGAGGTTGCAGTGAGCCAAGATTGCGCCATTGCACGCCAGCATGGGAGACAGAGCAAAACTCTGCCTCAAAAAACAATGCATACTTCTACATACTTCTACAGGTTCCTTTGCAGTTAAACGTGGCTTTGTGCCTTACCTTGGGCCATCAAGGCAAAAGTAGATGTTCCTAGGCAGGAGTTCCATAACATTATTTTCCTGATAAAAATGAAGAGCCTCAGGTAGCATGCAAATTTGCGTTTCACCTATCCTCATTTTCTCGCTGCCTGGAATGTAGACTAAATTCTTAGAGGTCGAGCCACCATGATTGCAATACTAACAACTAAAAGCTTCACATCTCATTACCAGGGGCTGGGGCTGGTGAATGGGAAGATGTTGGCCTAGGGTACAAAATTTCAGTCAGATAGCAGAAATAAATTCTGGAGATCTGTTGATGGCATGACAACTACAGTTAATAATAATGTTTTGTATATTGAAAATCGCCAAGAATAGATCCTAAATGTTCTCATCATAGAAAAATGATAAATATTTAAGGTGACAGATATGTTAATCTGCTTGATTTAGTCATTTCACAATGTGTGTGTATAAACATCACATTTTATAAATATGTATAATTTTATTTATCAATTAAACCTTAATAAAGCCAAAAACAGGAATGTAAGGCAGAGAGGAAAGCACTATCTTAGTTTCTTGAGCACGTGCATTGACTGTTGCTTGCCCATTCATCGATCCCTTGTTTTGTAAAAATCAATAAATAAACTCCAAATTTGGTTAAGACACCATGGTCAACTTCTCTCACATGCTGTTGAATACCATCCTAAAATAAAACACCTTCCCACAACTGACCTTCATTGCTCCACTCTTTGTTCCCAGAGGTACCTGCAACCAGGCATTACTGTTGTGTTTTTCCAAATAAATTTTATGCATTTTATTTCACTTTAAATAAATGATTTCTAGGTAAGAATTTCTTAAAATGTATGATGTATTTTGAAAATACTAGAATACCTCCTGGAAATGTTTAACATAAATCTTATTTACAGTCTATATATAAATTTAAGAGAAAAGCATTTCTAGCAATTAAATCTTGATTTGGAATATGATGAATACATTTTCTGATATTTTTTTTATCTGAAAGGAAGGCTTAGAGAACAGTTGAGAAAACACTTGACAATCTTGGAAACTTTTTTCCTGACCACAATCTTTGAGGGGGAAAGAGTGGAATCTGGAACTAAGGATTTAAGAAATTATAATAGTTGTGTAATACATGTGACTTTAAAACACCCTAGTGGCAGGGATTTCTGTTACTATGAAAAAAGTAGCTTGTATCAGATTAAGCCTCCTACAGAGACAAACTATACAGCCTAAATAAAATATACAAAATAATTTTATGAAGGCATCAAAGAGCAACCATGACAGAACAAGAGGGACCAAGATCTAGAAAGAGGGGGCATGAAATGAGCTTGGAGATGCATTTGGTGACATGCTTCCTCTACAGGCATTTGCTTATCTTCATTAGGTCTAGCGTCCCCACCAAAAGTAGTAGTCTAGAATTTGCAACATTCTCATGAGGATGGAGAGGCAAACATTGGAGTTCAGCGCAACAAAGGCAGCCTATACCTCAAGTGCCAATACCTTAGAATTTGAGACTATTAGATAACCCAATATCTGCACTCAATTTTCCCTTGAAAAATGAATGAAGTGAAAGACCAAGAACCCTAGATAAAAATCATCTGCTAAGAGGCTATAATGCCAAGTAGATATTTAAGCATTTAGGACTATGAGTCCCATAGTGCCAGAGAGAGAGAAACATTGGATTCCAGTGCCTGCCAAAGTGGAAGGCCCTGAATTAGTATGCTCCAGGAATAAGGCAAAAAAATATAAATGAAAATTTCCAAAGCTTACACTACAGCCTTGAATCTAGTTAATATATGATGAAATTGAGGTTAAATAGACAAACTTGTAATAACAGTAGAATATATTGATACATCTCTCTGTAATCAATAGAATAAGCAGAAAAAGAATCAGTGGAGAATATTACAAAATTCTTAATTGGCATATATAGAACATAGCACCCTTAAACTGCAAAATACACTTTTATGTCTTAACTGACTTCTTTATCCTGTCTTATAAACTAATAATCAGACTCAAAGACATTAGGCAATTATTCCAAAATTATGTAAGATTGTCCTCTGACAGGCTTCAGTTTCAAACCTGAATTTTATTCCAAAAGCCATGCTCTTTTCTCTAAGCCATAATACTGTAATAGAGTTGAATGTGATGGTGCAGTGTTTTGCATGACACCAGCCCTTTTTGAGCCATTTGTACATGAAGAGATGTTTTGGGGGGGAAGTATACACATAAAAAGCATAGGAAGAAAGTTTCATGGACCATTACAAGTGGTTTACCCCTCTATTGGCACTTCTCAGTGTAATTTAGCACTTAAAAATTCAATTGTCATTAAATCTCCTCAATTTTTTAACCTAGTCTTTCCTAAACTTGTTTTATCTCAGATTCAACCTCAAGTAAACATACATATTTTGCATAAAGTCTATCAAGTTAATACCATATCAGGAAAATTATAGGGTTTTTAAAAAGTGTATCTAGAGACCTTTCTCAGTAATAACCTCTTCCCAGTGTAACTTTGTTACTTTGCTTCAGAAAAAGAATCTCTGAACTTATCCAGTGAAGAAACATTTATTTTCCCAGATATTATAATCTCTTGGGGCAGAGTAGAATGAAGGAGGGGAGGGAAGAAGATAATATTAACTTTAAAATCTGCTTGAGCAGGGTCTGGTGCCTTTATGACTTTCTCTACTGAGTCTTGATGGCTGGTAAGGAAGAACAGTGGAGATTAAAAGGGTCCAGTGTCAGATGAGACAAGTGGATTGTAGTTAACTTGATGGTCATGCCTTTGTCAGTCTTCAGAGTGCCTGTTATAACTCTCTCGTCTATATTTCTGTCTCACTCCAATCTTTTGTGATTCTGCACAATTTTTACCTCTTCTGAAAGGACACACTTGAATAATAGACATGATCTGGAAATGTTTTTGTATTTGTACTACTTGTCTACACAAACATACACCCACCCTTGGGACCCCCTTTTAACTGCTTTGTTTTTCACAGAAGACTTTATTATAAAATTTTGATCATATGTAAGACTTTTTAAAATTTTTGATAGTTAAGGTTATTGCTTAAAGGAAACTTAGTTTTTAAATTTAAATATCTCAAGACAATCAAAAACTTCAAATGAGTCATCAAAGAGAAAATACAGTATTGCCAAAATAAATCTACAATAGATATATGTGCAGCTTTGAAAGATCTAAATAAAAACCTTTCTACAAAAGTGAAAAAAGTTCATATCCAAAGTTAGGAAAGGCAGTTCCTTCAAATGCATTTTTAAAATGTATCAGCCTGAAAATAATTAATTTCAGAAAATAGCTTCAAATGCATTGTCATTCACAGGAAAATCATCATCAGAATCATTCAGATTCACTCCTACCTTTCAACTCATAAGACAAAATTAGACACAGTGGCCTACTTAAGGAATACATACACTCAAACACACACACTAGCAGGTATTTTAGCTTTGAAGTTTTGATTCACCATTGATAGCACAGTGAGGAGCATAACATAGGGTGAATGTTTTGAGAATTCGAACCATGTCAAATTTTTTTGTAATGAAATTCTTCTGAAATTCATTTTTTAATTTAAAAATGTATAATTTTTAATAAATGATAGTTTATGTAAATCTAGGAAATAAGGGTTTCTCAATGAAATTATGAGGATTCTATACTGGACTTTCTTTGTGCCTGTATTAAATCAAACCCATTCCATAAATATTTATAAACAGCTATGTGCCAAGACTCATGCTACCTGTCGGGGGATATAAAGAGTCACAATCTATTGAAATCTGGTGAGTTCATCTTAATTAGAATTGAAGTCACACTGCAGTAGAACATGTTTCAAGTGTGTTTTAAAGTATAAAAGGAAACCTTCATATTTGGAAATCTGGGTTTCATGAACACTGTGTCATGATCTTTTTCAGAGTTTTTCATGGGCTTTCAAACTATGAGTTGGTGCAGGTATTAGTATCTTTTTATACTTGGTTCTTACTCTCCTTCATCCCAATCTATCATGTTAAAAGGCATTTGAAGGTGAATGACTTGCATCATGAATAAACTCAATTGTTCAGCAGACAATTAGAAATCTTTAAATGTGGGCCGGGTGCAGTGGCTCACGCCTGTAATCCCAGCACTTTGGGAGGCTGAGGCAGGCGGATCACAAGGTCAAGAGATCAAGACCATCCTGGCCAGCATAGTGAAACCCCGTCTCTACTAAAATGTAAAAAAATTAGCTGGGCGTGGTGGCGTGTGTGTAGTCCCAGGGGCTTGGGAGGCTGAGGCAGGAGAATTGCTTGAACCCGGGAGGCAGAGGTTGCAGTGAGCGAAGATTGCGCCACTGCACTCCAACCTGGCGACTGGTGACGGAACGAGACTGTCTCAAAAAAAAATTCTTTAAATGTTTGGGAGGACTGTATTTAAATTCCCTTCATACAATGACAAATTATGAAAATACAACTTTTGTGTTCTATAATTAAGAGAAGATATTGCTAAAACAAAGGCCAAATGACATATTATTTTTTAAGTATATCTAATGGTACATGTTTACCTGCTGTCTTTTCCATAACATTTAAAGTCATTTATGCAGTGAAGATGGCAAAGTATCTTGCTATTAAAAAATATATTCTTTCTACAGTACAGAACACTTTAACAAAGTAATGCTGGATATGTTTCAAGTCAGTAACTCTAATGGCATTCTTCAATTTCTCATATTACTAACCACTCAGAACAAAAGTGCCACTATTAATAGGGTTCAGACTTTCTCACTAACTCATTTTGATTTCCATTGAAACCTTTTCTTCATATTACATGGACTTTCTAAAAAGTCTTCAAGCTTTTTAAATATTGGATGTGAAGACTAAAGCCAGAAGCTATTTATTTGGGAAATGAATTATCCTAATCTCTTGCAGCCATTTCTACACTATAAAAATGTAGGAAAGAAATGAAGAATAACAACAGGAGGGACAAATAAGCAATGACAGAACTGAAGCCTGGTTTGAACGAGATAGTTTTCAATTCCCAAATGAGGATTTAATAGTAAAATTCACAAGTATTCAAAACTAGGTGTCTAGTTCATAGTTGCTAAAATGTAATGAACTTGCTTTTTAAAATTGGCTTAGGAATTTATAGTATCAGTTCTCACAATTAACACCTATATAGAGAACAGACATTTTAAATCAACAATCAAATGCATTCTTTAAATCCCTCAGTATATACTAATGTATCTTGCGATGTATTAGGCCAGTCCTTCTCAAACTTTTCCTTACTTGAGTCTGTAGGTAGGCTTGTTACCACACAGATGAGCTTTAATGCCACAGTTTCTGATTCAGTAGGTCTTGGGTGGGACCCAACAGTTTGCATTCTAACGTATTTTCAGGTGTATTAAGCTACCATTACAAAATATCAGTCTTGGGTGGCTTAAACAACAGAAATTTACTTCTCACAATTCTGGAGACTGGGAAGTCTGAGATCAAGATGCTGGAAAGGTGGGTTTTATTCTAAGACCTCTTCTCTTGGCTTATAGTGGGCTACCACCTCCCTGTGTGCTCAAATGACCTATTCTTTGTGCATAGAAAGAAAGAGAGAGAGAAAAAATGAGACTAAACGATGGAGAGTAAGAATTATGGGGTCCATAATTTCCCAAGAAAAAGAAAACATGATGAAATTAGAAGGAAAAATGAACATTGACCAAGAATGTGATCTAAGTAGTTCAGGAAAGTACCTACATCTTACATGCTCTCTACTTTGTTTGCTGTGTTTCCACAATTTGTAAATTGCAAAATATTGGTGACTGTTGACAGAGCTTATTTCTTTGAACCATAATGCATGAAAATCATCTGTAACTCTTGGCTTGCAAAAAGGAATCTGCAATCTTTCTCTATATTACAAATTATATAGTATCAAGTAAGAAAGCACAAAATAATTATGAACAGAATTTTGTCTCTTTACATTTATTCAATATCACCACAAAAAATTACTTGTCTAGAATTTGGCTCGCACTTTGGAAATGTACATTAATTTATGTATATTAGAGTTTAACTGTATTTCCAGTGGACATAAATATGCTCTTATAATGCATTATTTTGTTTGGTTTCCATTCTCAGTAGAAAGATATTATTTTCCCTATGGTTTTATTCTTAATGGTATTAATTATATTTATGGTTTTATAGTTATGCCATATATATTTGAAATTAATGTTTTTTAAGGTAAACCTAGAGAATAAAAATTAACAAATATACTAATATACCTCAAGGACTATATTATTAAAATTTATTTTACAACCTTTGTTATTTGGATTAAATAAAAGTAAAGATGTCTTAGTTATTCAACTTTATAATTTAAAAAAATGTAGCCCCAAAATGAAACTCAAGCCTTTCATGGTGCAAAAGAGAGGACAATCTCATTGTCAATCTGTGTGCTCAGAAAAACTCATTTTAATGGAGACAAAATTATAATGCACAAAGAAAGCTTGTGCTTCTTGGAATTCCTCTTATAATACATTTCCAAGAGCAGTTACTTTTTACAAACAGAATTTTCTAGTGAATATAATGTCGTAAATACAGTGTTGGTTAAGGGAACCACAATTACATTGAAAACGTATAGATGTTTATTCAACACAAGAATACAGTTGATAAAATTATTGCCAGGAAAAAGCATAGGGACTAACACGCTTGCCACCAGTGCTGACTCAATTTGTTCACTGGCAAGGTATGAATCAATATTATCATGATACAGTATTAAGTGTATGAAACAAATTAGGAAGTATCTCTTTTTTCTGCTGTAAGACTATTAGCATGCCAGTAGAATTCTTTATTTCTTAAAGGTTGGGAAGAAATTACCCTTAGATTCCACTCAGGCACTTTTCAATGGGGGTAATTCATTGACATTTCATTGAATTTCTTCTATAGTTATTATTCTATCAGTCAGTTTTGTTCATTTATATTTTCCTTAAAAAACTTCCTTTCTGGGAAGAAAAATTAATATTTATTGCTATGTAATTGCTTTTGGATATAAGCCATTTTAACTGGGGTGAGCTGGGGTGAGATGATATCTCATGGTAGTTTTCATTTGTTAGAATGAAACATTCTAACAAATGTCTTTCCTATAGAGTTGAGATATAGCTCCTTATATCTTCTAGTTATTAAACCCTTGTCAGATGGGTAGTTTGAAAATATTTTCTCCCATTCTGTGTGTTGTCTCTTCACTTTGTTGATTGTTTTCTTTGCTGTACAGCAGGTTTTTAAGTTGATATGATCCCCTTTGTTCATTTTTGCTTTGGTTGCCTGTGCTTTTGGGGTATCTTGTAGATGTTTGTTTCTTTTTCTTTTTTGAGATGGAGTCTTGCTCTGTCACTCAGGCTGGAGTACAGTAACAGTGAGCTGAGGCTCACTGCAACTTCTGCCACCCGGATTCAAGCAATCCTCCCACCTCAGCTTCCCAAGGCACTGGGATTACAAGCCTGCACCACCACACCCAGCTAATGTGTGTGTGTGTGTTTTTTAAATTATTTTTAGTTTTAGTAGAGACAGGGTTACCCCATGATGGCCAGGCTGGTCTCAAACTCCTGACCTCAGATAATCTGCCCAGCTCAGTCTCCCTAAGTGCTGTGATTACAGGTGTGAGCCACTGTGCCCAACCAGATACATAAAGTCTTTATTCATTGTTTATAATAAATGCTAAATAAAAAGAGCTGGGGTGCAGTGGCTCGTGCCTGTAATCCCAACACTTTGGGAGGTTTCACCATGTTGGCCAGGCTGGTCTGAAATTCCTGGCCAACATGGTGAAACAGATTGTCCTCTCTTTTGCACCATGAAAGGCTTGAGTTTCATTTTGGGGCTAGATTTTTTTAAATTATAAAGTTGTATAACTAAGACATCTTTACTTTTATTAATCCAAATAACAAAGGTTGCAAAATACGTTTTAATAATATAGTCCTTGAGGTATATTAGTATATTTGTTAATTTTTAGTCTCTAGGTTTACCTTAAAAAAACATTGATTTCAAATATATATGGCATAACTATAAAATCATAAGTATAATTAAACCTGTGTCAATACATAGGAAGCTTCTCTACTCTTTTCTCCAGGTTTATTTTACTTACATTCTTACTGTAATTAGTTTAACCAGCGTTATCTTGGCAGATATTTAGGGATTTTTTTTTTTCCTTTTAGCATTAACAAATATTTCTTGAGACAGGGTCTCACTCTCGTACCAAGGGTGGTGTGCAGTAGCCTGATGATAGCTTACTGAAGCCTTGAACTCCTGGGCTCAAAGCGATCCTCCTACTTCAGTCTCCTTAGTAGCTGGGATTATACGTATGCACCACCACACTCTCTTTTTAAATTATTGTAGAGGCATGGTCTTGAAATGTTGCTCAGGCTGGTCTTGAACCCCTGGCTTCAAGTGATCCTCCCACTTCAACCTCCCAAAGTGTTGGGATTACTGGCATGAGCCACTGCACCCCAGGTCTTTTTAGCATTTATTATAAACAATGAATAAAGACTTTATGTATCATTTTTTACATAGTGAGTATATCTGTAGGATAAATTCCAGGAAGTGTAATCACTGGATCAAAAGGTATACAGTAAGTTTGATAGATATTGCCAAATTGCCTTCCAAGAGGTTGTATAAATTATAATTCTTACTAAAAAGGAATGGAACTACATATTTCCCTATAGCCTTGCCAACATTGTGTATCGTCAAACTTTTAAAAAAGCTTCCAAACAAGTAGGTAAAAAATATCATCACAGTACATTTTAATTTGCATCTCTTTTTAGCAGTAAAACAGAGTTTGCTTCTTTAAGAGTCATTTGTATTTTATTTTTCATGAGCCATCTCTTTATGTCCAATAACCATTTGGGTAGGGGAGTGGTTAGTGTTCAGATATCATGGAACATGTTTTTATTTGTAATGTGAGTTACAAATCTTTTTTTCACGACCTATTATTTATCTTTTGACTTTGCTTATGATTTTTACACAGATTTTTAAACAGATTTTTAAACAATTCAACTATTGATGATAGTTGAATTGTCAATGCTTTATATGTGGCTTCTGAAGTTTGACCTAAGTAGAAAGATCTCTTCCAATTTATTCCTAGCTGTAAAAGAATTACCCCATGTTTGTCAAGTTAGTTTTGGTTTTGGGTTGTACTTTGTATATTTAAATATTTTATCCTTTGGAAATTGGTGTGCACTGTGAGGTAGAAAGTGAGTTTTTTTCTTCACAAAAGCACCCAGTTATTAAAACATTATTTTTGCCACTTTTATTGTATACCAACATCCCTGCTAGAATTTTTGTTCTCCTACCCCATTTCCAGGCTGTCACTGGCTCCTCTGGTAATAGGAGGGACACTAGTCCCTCAATGATTTCTTCTGGTTGTGGCAAACACTTAAGTCTGACTCTGTACCAACAAGGTACTTCTTGTCATTTGGCACTAAGAGAGTTACTTACCAACAACTTCTTCAAAGTTGGTGAATGGCTCTCCACATTTGTCAGCTTAGTCTCCTTCACATCCTCAAATGCCATATTTTGCTGAGGTTTTCTTGCCTGCTCAGAAAGTTTCTTAAAGTATACTCAGAAAATCTTTCCCACTTGTGTTTTCCATATTTGTTCCTCTGATAAAGCACACTGGGGCAGGGCAAAGGTAGAACATCAACAACTTGCTTTTTAAAAATCCTCTCTTGAATGTTCAAAATTTTTTTTTACTTACTTCATGTGGGTGATAGACTACAAGGAATAAAATTCATCATTTATTTGTTTTCTTTATCTTCGTTCCTTGTAACTCCTATATGGTCATTTTGTCCTTGGACATAACTGGCACTGAGATTTAATAGTGTTCATTTAACATCCTGTTGTAAACGCTATTTACCATATTATCTATTTCCTTATTACTTGATATCTGAAAACTTATTGATACGTTTTACATAGTCTGCCAAGATTATGGTTTTCTCAATTTTGTCTTTTATTTCTGTGCTAGTTTTCTAAATTGTGAATGTAGCAAATCACCTCAAATGTATTGGCTTAAAAAAGTTATCTTAAGGGCTCAATAAACTGTAGCTCTTAATATTTATTTTTTGCTGTTCTCAGAAAGCCTATTCCATTTGATATTCAATTCTTATGCTAATAAAAGTTTTTTACTTTTTGTTTTTCTTTAGTTTGCTCTATTCTCTCTTTATAGAGTTCTTATTATACATATTGAATTTCCTGGATTTGTCCTCTAGGTCACTTATCCTTTCACTTATCAACTTCATTTCATTAACCATTTCCTCTGACTTCTGAGAAAATGTCTCAGATCAATCTTTTAAATTAATTACATGGATTTCTGCAGCATTAAGTTTGTTGTTTACTGTCTCTTGAATTTTTTAATTTGATCAGCATGTCTACTGATTTGTAAAGGCTGAAAGAGATCTGCAAAATCTCTCACTATGATTGTGCTTTTGTTCATTACTTGAAAAAATTATTTTGAATTTCTGATTGATTTCATTTTATAGAATAATAATATAGTTCATTTTAAGGTTTAAAACTTGAGATTTAGTAACTGTTTTCTTCTGCTCTTTCATGAGAGAATATTTACTTGGACTCACCAATATGGTGGAATGTTTACCCTTTTCATTTATCTTTTTCTTCCTGCTCATTCTTCAAGAGACAAACTATGAGAAAATGTGTCTATATTCACCTGTTGTCGTATTAGACAAAGGGAAAAGATGAATGTCGTTTTTGATAACGTATGACTTTGTCTCATGTAATTAATTATATGACTTTGCTGCGCAGTTAATTTTCAGCACTTCATATATAGGCACATTGGATGAGGAGGAAAGGAAGGAAGAGGAGAAAAAAACAGAAGGAAAAAGGGAGAGAAGGAAAAACGGAAAGAGAAAGAGGGAGGGAGGAAGGAAGGAATCACTTATTCCCCTTCTTTTACTTAAAAAGCATATTTTAGACTGGGCGCGGTGG
Organism: Callithrix jacchus; assembly: GCF_049354715.1. Classification (NCBI taxonomy): domain Eukaryota; kingdom Metazoa; phylum Chordata; class Mammalia; order Primates; family Cebidae; genus Callithrix; species Callithrix jacchus. Next base: position 29,293,228 of record NC_133524.1, read on the forward strand.
TTTAAGCCTATAATCCCAGCACTTTGGGAGGCTGAGGCAGGTGGATCACTAGGTCAAGAGATTGAGACTATCCTGGCCAACATGGTGAAACCCCGTCTCTACTAAAAATACAAAAATTAGCTGGGCGTGGTGGCGTGTGCCTGTAGTCTCAGCTACTCGGGAGGCTGAGGCAGGAGAATTGCTTGATCCCGGGAGACGGAGGTTGCAGTGAGGCCAGATTGTGCTACTGCACTCCAGCCTGGCGCCTGGCGACAGAGCAAGACTCTGTCTCAAAAAAAAAAAAAAAAAAGAAAGAAAAGCATATTTTACTGTTTCAATGATTGAGTATATTTACAATGTGGTTTGATATTGCTGAAAAATTCTATTTTTCAGCTCTATTCGGGTATAATTGACAAAAATTTTATATTTAAGATGTACAGCATGATGATTTTATATACATATGTATTGCAAAATGATCAACAAAGTCAAACTAATTAAGACACCTATCACATCATATACTTACCAATTTTTTGTGGTAAGAACACTTAGGATCTACTCTCTTACCAAATTTCAAGTACATTCACGTATCTCATAATGATGTTTTGGTCAATGGTGGATTGCATATATGATGGTGATATCATAAGATTATAATATAGTACTATTTTTTTACAGTATCTTTTCTATGAATAGAGACACAAATACTTACCATTGTGTTACTATTTCCTTATGCTATCTAGTCCATTCATATGCTTGGCTATACCGTATGGCCTAGGTGTGTGATAGGCTATGTCATCTAGGTTCGTGTAAGTATGCTCTAAGATGTTCGCACAATGACAAAATTGCCTGACGAAAAGCATCTCTCAAAATGTATCCCCATCATTAAGCAACACATGACTATATACAATACAGTTGTGTTAACTATAGTCACCATGAGGTACATTATATTCCCAGAACTTATTCATCTTATAATTGAAAATATGTGCCCTGTGACCAGTGTCTGCCTACTTCCCCTCCATCCTCCAGCATCTGGCAACCATGGTTCTGCTTTTAAATTTAATGTAATTGTAGATTTAAGAAGTACATGTGCAGGTTTGTTAAATGGGTATATTGCCTAATGCTGAGGTTTGGGCTTCTAGTAAACCCATCACACAAATAGAGAACATTGTATCCAATAGAAAATTTTTTTCCCTTACCACCCTCCCCCTTTTGAATTCACCAGTGCCTATTATTTCCATCATTATGTCTATGCATACCCATTATTTAGCTCCCACTTATAAGCGAGAAAATGTGGTCTTTGATTTTCTGTTTCTGAGGTATTTCACTTAGGATAATGACCTCCATCTCCATCCATGTTGCTGTGAAGAACATGATTGCATTCTTCTTTATGACTGCATGATCTGATCTTTGACAAGGCCAATAAAAATTAATAGAGACATGACACTGGATTCGATAAACAGTGCTGGAAGAAATGGCTAGCCATATGAAGAAGAATGACATTGGACCCCTATCTCTCACCATATAGAAAAAATTAACATAGTTCTAATCTCTGCTTCCATGAGTTCCACTTTTAAAGATTCCATATATAAGTGAGACCATGCAGTATTTCTCTTCCTGTGTCTGGCTTATTTCACTTAGTATAACATCCTCCAGCTTCATCCATGTTGTCATAAATGGCAGAATTTCCATATTTTTTATGACACTAGTATTATATATATATATATATATATATATATATATGACTGTATCAACGTATATGCCTAGCAATAATGAGCAATGGTTTACTTTTCTCCATACTATCACCAGCACTTGTTATCTCTTACATTCTTGTTAATAGTCATTCTAACAGGTATGAGGTGATGTCTCATTGTAGTTTTGATTTGCATTTCCTTTATTATTAGCAATGTGGAACACTTTTTCATATGCCTGTTAGTCATTTGTATGTCTTCTTTGGAAAATGTCTATTCAGTTCCTTTGCCCATTTTTAACTGGGTTACTTGTTTGTTTTTGCTATTGAGTTGTATGAGTTTCTTACATATTTTGGATATAAATCCCTTATCAGATACAGTCATGTGTGGGTTGCCTGGTTCAGCTTTGAATGACATTCCTCTTGTCTGAAAACTGCCTAGGTGTAGAGAAACTTACCCCTGTTTTGTAACTCCAGCCTTTTAGTTATACCTGCATGATCTTGGGTAGATCAGAACTAAAACTGGACCAATCAGATACTTTTGCCCTGGAAGTATCAAGAGGGAAACAAGCTATGGATTAGTTAGTTGAGTTAGGCTCATAGAAATGCTCATATTAATTAGGTATCTTAACTCTTTCTGCAGAGGTCCATTTGGCTCCTTGTTTTAATTATAAACTCTTCCTCTATCCTTCTAACGAATTATCATTTATTATGCTTCTGGCCAAAGTTACCTTCTGTTACTTTCAGCCAAAACTTCAGAATTTGCCCCTTTTATCTTTTTTGTTTTCAATTTTATTGATACATAGTAGGTATATATATGTATGGAGCCATTTTATATCATTGATGCTAAGAACATTTTGCATCAAAATTGTTGAATTTATATAATTTCAAACCACAAAATAATAAAGATACCAAATGGTAAGATTTGATTGAAAGGAATATATAAACATTAACATATATTACTAAATCTTTAGCATTTCTGGAAATCAAATGTTTTGCTTTGGTTCTCATGGGAAGTTCAACATCTACATGTAAAAGAAATCAATGATTGCTAGGAAGCCGATGAATATTTCAAATATACTATAATTAGATTCTTTAAAGAGAAAATTCATCCTTTTTATACTATTAGGACATCACAATACATTTTCATGTTACTTTATATTTTCAAAACCCTTAATCATAACTTATGAGTTAATCCTGACCATGTTAGTTAATATATTCTCAAATAAGTAATTTCATACAAGGAAACTCAAGCACAGAGAAGTGCCGTTAACCCAGGTTTTTAATCAAGATTGTTGCTGAGCCAAGAGAACTCCCCAGCATATAACTTCTAGGTCTGTGAAATTAAATCTAAATTATAACAGCTTCTTTAGAACTTGTCAAATACCCTCAGTAAAAATTCAAGGGTGTGTAATACCATGGGAGTTACTTGTCCAAATGTATTTTAACATGACCCAACATGCAAGTTACTCTCTAAAGATCCATGGGGGTTGTGAGTCAAGAGCAGATGCGGTGTTTATGAATTTGTGGGCACTGCTGTTTCTCCAGCACTGATGCGTTCTCACATTGAGAAAGACACAGATTGTCTACCAACAGCCACCATCATATTGGGAAAATTATCATAGAGATCTTTAAAAGAGTTTGTTCCTTTGTTATTTGGTTTCATGAGCTTTAAAAACAGAAAGATGATAAATAGATATACAGAGGTATGCCGATATATACATATTTTATTAATTACTTGGATATAGCCACATAAATAGCAATGTCATTGTCCCATCTTTTACCATATATAACTAATTTCTTTCATTTTTCTCAGCCTCTGAAGAAAATATCACTTATGGGACAAGTCCAAACTCTAACCATAGCCATCTTATGTAATTGTTTGACTGTGGAAAGTCCAGGGTCGTCCATAAACTGACACCTCTCAATTTCTTTGTACTCTGCAAAAGCTTTTGCTAAAATAATTCTACTATAATACTTTTACTATAGTAACAAACAATTCCAAAATGCCATTGGTTCATGAAAAATATTTATTTCCTCATCATAGAACTCTGGGTTAGCTGCAATATCTCTCTTCCAGGTAGTGCTCAGGTTCAAGTGACTTCTCAGCCTGAAGGAATATCTCTTATTATAAAGGAGTATTCTCATGCAAATATGAGAGCAGAAGAGAGATGGCAGAAACTTACAGCACCTCTTAAAGCTTCCCTTCAGAACTGCCTCTACTTAGAACTGGCACGTTGTCACTTCTTCCCACATTGCATTAATTCTTTCACCAAAGTTAGTGACATGGTGAACCGATTATTGATGGGATGAAGAAATATCCTAGTCTTATGATCGGGACAGGAAGAGAAGTAAAGATGTGCTAAACGATAAAGCAATCTATTACATATTTTCTGCCTAAGACACTCCTGAATACTTAATATCCTGCTAAATTTTCAGGTGAGGGCTGGGAACCACAGGCAATTGGCAGATTTAAAGTGACAACTTTTCAATAAAGAAAAATAATGAGGACTTTGAAAGCTGTGTGTTAGTGAGATTATGAAATGTTGAAAGTTTAAGTAATCAGCATACCATAAATGACTAAAATCTAGTTTAAGTCCAATATCTTTATCTATTATCTCCACACAATTTAATGTTTTCTTCAGCATATATCAGTCATATCTATTTAACATACCCTAACAAATACCCCAAATATAATAATTTTAAAGTTGAAGTTTAAATAAAAATAAGTGATATGTGTTCAGTACTTTATCATGCTTCCTCTCTGAATGATAAAATTAACATGGAAATTTATTTTCTCACACAGAGAGGTTTGTGTCCCAGGCATCTTTTTCAGAAGTGTGTCAGTTGATAAAACATCCATACAAAGCTGAAGCTTAGGATGCAGTCTATTGCCATTTTTATTTTTCCCTGCTATAATTAAAGCTCTCACTGATGGTGAAATTATTGGTCCTGGAATGATCCTTGACAATGTCTGGAAAAGAACACTTAAACTCATGGTTATGTAGTGCTTTTGAACTACCTAACGAGAAAAGAATAGCTATTACATTCACTGCATGTGACAACTAAATTTTTATTTGGTAACTGTCTCATGGAGGTTAACTCAGAAGATATTAAAATGTCTGTAAAGTTCTTGTTTGCTGGCAATTTAGCTTTTTTTTTTTTCCAAGAAATGTGGACTACTACATTCATCACTTCATAATATGTTTTACATATATGGAAAAGAATGCCACCATTGTCTCTATTTTTATGTTAAATAAATAAAGTATTAACATTTACTTTTTGTCATCATGCGGTGTGTTCGTTTTCCGTAACAGATGTTTTTTGTTTATTTGTTTTGCTGGTTTGTGGTTTTGGATGTTGCCATGGCCACTCCAAGTCAGCATGCTAATTTCTCCTTTGGTAAGCTTAAAAGATATTTCCTGGCTCAGATTTATATTCTAAACTGCATCCATCCTCCAATTCCAAGTGTATCATTATTAAATATTTCAGTAATTTTTTCTACATTTTACATATTGTCTCTTGAGAATGGAACATTCAAAGCAAAGTTAGAGTTTGCTATTAGATTTATAGTAAAGCAAGGCAGAATGACTGTGGTTTTAAAAGATACATGGAACACCACCAAATTAAAAGTGTGAAGCTGCCAACCTCCTGCTCTCCTCTTTAGAAGCATGTGCAGCAGGATTAGATAATCTACCATCACCTGAGCTGAGAGGTTTTCTCTAATTGAGGAGGAAGCCCCATAGGCCACAAATGCCCATATTTGTTAGGAAAACAGGATCAAAAAAGCTCCATTATATCCTCAGAATACTGTCTTTCTCATGTTCCACTACATTTATTTGGAACCCCAGTTTGGAGCTCGGCATGGCCAGTTAGCTTGCCTGACAAACCTACTACTAGCTCAGACTGCCTTGGCTGGTTTCCCTAACATATCTTTAGTCAAAAAAACTCAAGAATGTAAAGTATAAAGCAAGGGGTTTGGGCTGAGATCCTGACATTTCTGCTTTACATATCCCTTTTTAGCAAACAAGTTGGGGCATGGCTCACAGCTGCAGATTCCAAATGTCTGCCTCGAACGACTGTTTAATATATGGGATCTAGAAAACAGATTCTAACTTTGACTCTTCACTCTGCCAATGTGTGATCTCAATCATATTACTTATCTGTGCCTCAGAGTCCATGTTAATAGAAGCAGTATATTAATAGTATTCACTTTTTAGAACTGATGAGGAGTCAGTGAAATAATATATAGAGAAAATACTTCACGCAGTGTTCGAGCCATAGTAGACTGTTAATAAATGAAACTTAGAAAGCTTTTTAAGTGAAATTATAACCTATCCAGGAAGGAAAAAACAAAACACTATAAAAAGCAAAAATGTTTGTCTCTAAGCCATATATTTCTCTTAATGAGAATCAAGTTGGTCTGGGTAAATGGAGACAAACTTAATAAACAATACTCTTTGTTGTCCATCTTTTCTCCTTTTAGTGTTCTGTGCATGACAACATGAGTGAGTTATTTTGGAAGTGATTTCAGCTTTTAGGCACTTCTATTCTGAGAAACAGTGGAAGGACTAGTGCAATACTATATAGTGAATAGATAATTTTAAATATTTAAAATTTATTTTTAAATAGCTACAAAAAAGTAAAAAGAAATGGGTGAAGTTAATTTCAATAATATATTTTATTCCAGATAATATATCCAAAATATTATGCTTTCAACATCTCCTATGTAAAAATGATTAATAAAATATTTTTACATTTTTGCCCGCTTTGAAATAGAATATGTATTTTCCACTTATGGCACATGTAAATTCCAACCAGCCACATTGTAAGTGATCAATAGCCACATATGGCTAATGGCTCCCATATTGGACAGCGCAGGGATAGAAGAGAAAGAAGAGTTGGGGTAGGAAATGGGATTAGAGGCTGTTCAGTGGTATTCATGTAAATTTTGTGACTAAATATTTTACAAGCTGAATGGTATCAGAATCATTCTCAAGGCTGCTTTGAGCCATGTTAACCTGTAGAACATCTTCTAAGAAAATTTGAACATCTTACTAAAACATTGATATTAGGCAGTATTGGGATGTCTTTTGTTGTCTACTTATTAAAATTGTAAGGGGTATAACAGCTCTGTACTGCTCATTTTTACCATGAAGGGTCTAATAAAAACAGAAGGTAGTACCTTTTACATGGTTTAGTAAAACTTCGTTGTAACCTCTTCTAGCCTTATTATTTTATTCGAAACGTACCACTAAGGATGGCTCTGTAACTGAGTCTCTGTGCACTGTGCTGCATACAGGAATATTGATCAGTTTTATCTTTGTCTCTTAAGAATTTCACATTTTACTGTACTAATGCTTCTTACAGTAACTATTGTATTAAGTCAGAACTTTCACATTATGATTCATAAATAGCATGAAACTTGGTTCCCATAAATCACAGCACTATATTGGAAGTTTAAAGTTAAGATTTATAAACTAACACACTAAATCACAACTTTAAAGTTTAGGATTCATTAATAAGAACTTTTATATGCATGATGTATAAATCAAAGTACTGTACCTGATTCTTGGAAGTTAATGCATGTAAATCAGAATTCTGAAAGTTAATATTAATAAATCAAGGAAATGCATTTTACATGGTAAATTTCTTTAATGGAATAGTTCCTATATTAAATAACGAATACTATCTTATGAAAAATATGAGTCTCGAGACTTACTTTGAAAGCCATTTCCAGAACATCTTTTTGGTGTGATTTAAGCTGATTTCTCTTATGTGAGCATGGAAATACCAGATATACATCTTCTTCATATAATCTCTCATATTCTTGAAACAGCAATTAAGTCACACTTCAGGTTTTCTTTCCATGTCTAGGCTAAAAATACCCACAAAACTTAGCTTTCTTCCATAGGATTTATTTTCTTTACTTTTGAACATTTTTAACAAGTGTCTGTGTTCCTTTTGAAGGTGATGTGAGCAAACCTGGACAAAGTGCTTTGATATGGCTCCTATTAACTCAGAGTGTGGCGGATGAATTACTTCTGAACCCTCATGTGTCATACCTATTTGTAACAGTCCATTTATATCTCAGACAAAACAGAAGGAGCTTGAGTCTCCCATTGTAATGTGTTACCCCACAGGAGGGAGAATTCCTTCCTTCTCTTCATGTTTACATTCTCTGGGCTCCTAAGTGGCCTACAGCAAACTGGATTCTGCCTTTTTTGCTCTGTTAAAACTGTTCTTGGCGGGGGATGTGGCTCACGCCTGTAATCTCAGCACTTTCGGAGGCCAAGGCTGGCAGATCACTTGAGGTCAAGAGTTCAAGACCAGCCTGGCCAACATGGAGAAACCCTGTCTCTACTCAAAATACAAAAATCAGCCAGGCATCATGGCAGGCGCCTGCAATCCCAGCTACTCTGGAGGCTGAGGCAGGAGAATCACTTGAACCACAGATGTGGAGATTGCAGTGAGATCTTGCCACTGCACTCCAGCCTGGATGACAGAATAAGACTCAGTCTGAAAAAACAAAAACACAACAAAAAAACTGCTCCTAATATGGTTATTAAAGACCTTCCTGACACCAATGGCCAAAAACCCCATTGAATCTTTATCTATGTGAATATTCATCAACAGCTGGTACAGTTGTTCCCTCTTTCATCGATATCTGTGATACCTCTTGATCTTTCTCCTACCACTCCAGCAGCTCCTTTTAGTTTCTTTCATGGAACTTCCTATTCTAACATCTCGTAACTTAAATGTTAGTGATTCACATGGTTTTCTACTTAAGCATGTTATTTTCTCACTATGTCTTCTCATTTTTGTCCACAGAGTTTCCATGTAAGTATTCATCATTTACAGAGCTCTTTTCTGAGATCTAGAAATATTTAGTAGGTAAATCTTCCTTGAGGTACTACTGGCCCCTCTGAATCTATATACTCAAATGGAAAACCTTCTTTCTTTTGTCAAAGCTACTTTTCTTTTTCAAACTCACTTTAAACCCCATATCTAATTTGCCAAGACTCTTCCCCACATTTCTTCCATCCATTGCATTCCTGCAGCCATAGTTTTAGTTTAAATCCCCATTAATTCATCCTTGGGCTGTTCTCATTATTTTGTAACTGCTGCTCAGCCTTGCAGAATGGAAATTTGATTATATAACTCCCTTATTTGGACTTTTCATTTCCATTCCCCCCTCCTTAAATATCTTAAAAGATAGAAGACTCATCTGCTTCTATCTTCTCAAACTCTATCTCTGCCTCCCAGCATACTCTATACTTTAAATGAGTGGTTCCGAACCTCGGAATTTTGCCCCATAGGGAACATTAGCAATGTCGGACGACATTTTGGGTTGTCACAATTGGTGATGTTAGTGGTACTGCCATCTAGTGGATAGAAGTCAAGGATATTACTAAACAATCTACAATGAATACAACAGCCTCCCACAGCAAAGAACTATCCAGTATCAAATATCAATAGGACAGAAGCCCAGAAACCCCACGACAGACAAATGAAGTATACATATTTTACCAAGAAAATGGAACCGCTATGTGGATCTGAAACTTTGAATACATTTCTAAGTGTCATGTCCTTTGCCTGAAATCCCTTTCCTCATGCACACTCACCTCCATCCTGAAAGCCTCAGTTCAGTGTCTCCCCCTCTGTAAAGGGGTTTGCTCATCCTCCCAGACATTGGTGACCTTTCTTCATGGTTTTATGGAAACAATAGGCATTTGATTCAGAGTCAGAATGACACTGGTTTGAAATATGACTCCACTTTACTACTGGTGTGTACTTGAGCATAGTAAACTTTTTGAGCCCCAATTTCTTCTTCTGAGATTTGTGAGTACAAAATACCAAGCCAACAAGGTTATCATTGGGATCTAATTAGATATTGATGCAAGGGAAATCTAGCTCCACATTCATTACTCCACTGACCATTAATATTAACTTGGCTGTTTGTGCAGGTTATCACTTACATAGAAGGTGAAAAGGATGGATCTTCCCACATGAAGAATGCATATTCTTCAGTAAAAGAAATACAAATGATTAGACTCCCCAACTAGACCTTCCTAAGATGCTTTCAAGGTTGATTTGCAGGTGAATTTAAAACAAGAAAACTAAGTGTAAAATGTGTCTAATATCTGTCATGAGCTACACTTGGATAATTGGGTTGTTCCAGCTAGCGAACTATATTACACCTGATGCATCTATTAATACTTTTGGAAATATGTTAGCTTATGTGGATTATATAATTAAACAAGAATTCACAGTTTAGTTGGGAATATAGGACTAGAATTCTAAAATAAGCAGAAACAGAACACTATAGCTTATAATTAACCAGTAAAATTTAGTACACAAAAGTGCTATATATTTTTCTATAAAAAATTTTTAAGTAGTAAAAAGGTAGTACTACTAGTATATGAAATGGAAGATAGCTTATCCATCATTGTATTTGAGCATGCATATGTATTTCCACTTTCTCTCTTCTTTCCACTCCATCAAATTTTTTTTCGATGAGCTGATTTTGTAGCATGGAAGATGCAATATGAGCACTCTAGACCACTTATTTAACAAGGTCACAAGTATTAAATAAACAAAGTGATGTAAAACTATAAGGAAAACATGTATAAATTTATTTGAAATCATTCTCATTTTAATCATGATTAACTATTCCACCAAAGCTCCTACAACAAATGTTTACTTGAGAATTTTTTGAAGCTGCCTTTTTTTTAAACTTGTGATGAATTCAACATTACAGTAAGCAGAGCCATTCTGTCTGCAGTAATGTTCTTGCATCATCTAAGCTATTCCCAGAGGAAATAATAGATAAAGAAAAACCAAGTAAAAAATAACTTTTATCAGATCTACTGTAAAAGCCTTTTCTGACATCAAGGGCATATGCAGATTTTCTTGATAGCCTGACTCCATGTGATTTAGTTTACTAATTTTGTTACTTTCAATCACCTATTTGCTCTAAGTGACTTGACATCTGAATATATACTTATATGCAAAAAACTACACATATTATGAGAACATATAGCATTGATACCATTTTGAGCATATCCTTAAGTTTAATAACATATTTGTGATTCTAAGAGAATCATGTGTTATACAATTTGAAACAGGATTAGTTCTTCTGTTTAGCTACTTTTTATTAAGTAATAAAATTTTGAAACATTACAACATTAGGTGAAACTATAGTTATCTGATTACTGACGTTAAATGTCATTTCTTATTAGCAAATGAGAAAAAAATTACAATACTCTTTGAGATTTATGTCACTTATAGTCCAGAAAGAATCTCAAAATACAAAGTGACAAAAATATATCACTTATGTAATATAGTCCAGAAGGAATCTCAAAATATAAAGCAATATCCTTCAATATAAGTTTATAAAAACCGGTATGCCAGCTCGGCGTGGTGGCTCACACCTGTAATCCCAGCACTTTGGGAGGCTGAGGCAGGTGGATCACGAGGTCAGGTATTCAAGACCAGCCTGGCCAATATGGCAAAACCCCATCTCTACGAAAAATACAAAAATCAGCTGGGTATGGTAGTGCGCACCTGTAGTTTCAGGTACTCAGTAGGCTGAGGCAGGAATATTGCTTGAACCTAGGAGGTGGAGGTTGCAGTGAGCCTAGACTGTGCCACTCTGAATTCCAGCCTTCCAGCCTGGGTAACAGAGCAAGACTTCGTCTCAAAAAACAAAAACAAAACCTGTATGCTATTAACAGTATTTTTAAATAGGAGGTGAATTAAAACCTAGGAGAAAAAAAAATACTAGCAAATACAAAGGGTTACTAGTTTAATACATAAAAGTTCTCACAAATAAAAATAGAAAAATTAGACTAATAGAAATATTATAAGGAAATATGTATAGGCAATTAAAAGAAGCAAAATACAGATGGCCTATGATACAGAAATGAACAAGTTTGCCAGTTATCAAATACACTGAAATTGGAGAAGCAAGATTATGTATTTATGTGCTATATGGTTCATTTTCTAATGCAATGTTGCTACTCAGTATTGATGGGCATATGAATAAAAGGAAATGATCATTTTACATACTTCTGGTAACCATAGAAATTAATATAACTTTCTAGGGAGAAATTTTTCTTCAAAATAGTGGTATCTTTTGACATAGAAAGTTCCTAGAAATTTATCCTGAGGAAATAAAATAGCCATAATATATGTTCATTGCAGCATGGTTTAGGATCTACAAACAATCAGAAACAACTGAAATACACAAAAAAAAGAGCAGGATTTGAATAAATTATGATATACTCATGAGAAGAACTATGCAGCCATGAAAAAGATATTCTAGAAACATATCTACTGCCATAAGATTCATAACTTATGATTATCTGAAAAAACATAGCTTCCAAAAATGTGCATCATGGTTCTGTATTAGAATCTTTTCGTCATAATAATTGCTTAAATTTACATAGCTAATAAAATTCTATCCTAATGTGTGCACAGCAGAGTGAGGAGTCACAGTGAACCCTTCTGAACAGCTTCCCATTCAGGACTCATGGAAAACCATGACAGTAGCCCTTCATGACTCAGAACAGGAAAGCAGCTCTAAGGAATCAGTTATCACATCATCCCCCAAGAAGTAGGCTCCTGTTGTCCTCTTATACTTCTGTCTTTCTCATGTTCTTTCTCTTTTCCTCTTTATACACTTCATTTCTGTTTCTTCTTCTATGCGCTGTACCTCTACTATTATTACTGCTTCTCTTTGTGTTAGACTGTGTTTATTTGTGAGTCTCAAAAAATACTTTCTGAGAGAGAATCCCATTGAGTATGGTAGTTAGCATCCAATATGGCATGGCCAAACGAGACAGAGTTCTTATGGTGGGCTACCTCTTTAGCTCCTAATCTAGCCTCTATCTGGTTATCTTTGGTTTCAGCATTAATTCATGATTAAATCGGTTTTATCTGGGACAGAGTCACATGACACAAAGCAAGAAGCAGCCACACTTTCTTGCTTTTCTCAAAAGTGAGTTCTAGAAATATAGAGGACACTAAGAGTTGCCTTTCTGTGGTAAAATTATAAAATCTATAATATAGATTCTATATCACAGATCATTTATTCTTGTTAATGGTTCATTTTTAATGACCATTATCTGCCTATAAAGAAAAATTAGTAAGAATAACTTTTGCTTTTCATTTCAAATCGCTTGGTCTAGTCTCCTGCATAAAAGCTATTCTATCCCTGCCAGTCACTATTTGTAAACATATGCTTCTTCAAAAGCATTCAGTCTGTCTCATCCATCATTCTCTCGACTGTTCTTGATTCATTTTCCATCTTGATTCCTGTAAGAACCTTGTAATTGATGTTTAGTAATGTCAGACGCTTCTAAACCCTAAAACACTCCCTTCATCCATTTACATCATGTTTTATTTCACCTTTGTCTAAAGATGTATTGGGATATTGCAGCTAAGTACTCAGATTGTGTGTAGATTTTTGTAGTACTCAGTTTTGAGGTCATGTGACCCAAGAATACTTTACCTTTTCAAAATTTAGTGGTGCTTTTCTATATTAAATTGTTTCTTCATTTTCATAACCTTGGTTTTTTCCCACTTGCTTATTTCCTGACTTCAGAAGTAATTCTCTAAAAGTTTCCTTATCTATAGGGATATTACTCAACGTCCCCCTTAATGTCACCCTAGTCTGTCTCTTTCCACTTCTTAAGCCTGCTGTTATGGTCCATTTTCTTCCTGCTCTAGCACACAATGAGTAGTAGTGGGTTTTTTCCCCTTATGTGAACTTTTGATGCTATCATGAATTTGATCCTGTTCTTTATAGACTTTCCATAATTCAAGTTATATTTATTAGTATCTACTCCGTGGAAGATGTACTGCTCACTCTGAGGCCAGGCTTTGCCTATTAGTGAAGAAAAGGAATGGATGTATGTAATTTTAACAGGGGGATGAGGAAAAAGAAGAGGACACAGATAGCTAAAGACTGTACAAGAAATGTCAAGAGAAAGTCGGGGATTAGTGAAGGGAAGAGGAACCTGAGAAGTACAGAAAACACTGATAAGGGCTATTATAATTTTTCTTTGTATCTCATATGCATAACATGAAAGGTATTAAAGAAATTATTTTGAATTAAAATTTGTTAAATCAGAAAAGTATAATAGGATATTAGTGTGGGGAAATGGTGCAGAAAATCAAGATGGAATGAGTCACAGTCAAATGCAGCAGAATGAAGACAAAGTAAGGAAATATTTTAAGAGACAAAGTAAGGAAATATTTTAAGATAAACCATTAAGAGGAACCTTCAGGAATGCATAGAAGGCAGAAATACAAATGCCATATATTGCAAGTAGAATGTGGCAAAGATTATTACCCAAGCATCTGAGCATTTTGGTAGTGAAAGAAGACAGGAAATTATAGAGGAGAAGTTAGATAAATGGCATAAGAATCAGTAAGAGTAAAACTAGGAATAGAAGGATGATCAGCACCTCTAAGAACAGTGTTGGGTAGCTCAAAGTATAAATGATACTTTTGACAAAATGTAAAAAAAAAATGTACAGGCAATATTCAAAATTTGTAGATATAAAATATAAATAGAAAATAGCAAAAAGAGGAGACTATTGCAAGAACAATCACATTTATATCAAAAATAAAAATTTAAAATCTCTTTATGGAAAATACCAATCATTTAAACATGCAATCTACTTGCAATCATTGCTTGTGGTGTTGATAACACTGGATATCCACAAGCAAAAGAATGAAGTTGGATCTTATAAAAGATACAAAAATTAACTCAAAATGTATCAAAGACCTAAATGTAAGAGTAAAAATGATAAAAATCTGAGAAAAAATCATAGGGGGAAATCATAACATTGTTGTTGGCAATGATTTCTTAGATATGACACCAAAAGCACAGACAACCAAAGAAAAAATAAATTGGACTACATCAAAAGTAAAAACTGCTGTCCATCAAAGGACATAATTAACAGAGTGAAAAGGCAACCCAGGGAATGAGAGAACATATTTGTAGAAAATATATCTGACAAAGAATAAATCTCCAGAATATATAAAGAAGTCCTGTAACTCATCTCCAAAACAATTAACCCAATTAAAAATAGGCAAAAGACTTAGACATTTATCCAAAGACAATATACAAATAGCCAAAAAGCATATGAAAATATGTTCAACATCATTAGGGAAATACAAGTAAAAACAACAATGAAATATCCCCTGACACTCATGAAAATGGCTATTTAAAAAAAAAAAGCAAAAAATAACAAGTGTCAATGAGGATGCAGAAAAATTGGAACCCTTTTGCACCACTGGTGGGCAAGTAAAATGGGTGGGAAAGTTATGGAAAACAGTAGGGCAGTTCCTCCAAAAATTAAAAATAAAATTGCCATAAAATCCAGAAATTCCTTTTCTGGGTATATATCCAAAATAATTGAAAGTCAAGTCTCAAAGAGATTATTTGTATATTCATATTCATAGTAGCATTATTCAAAATAGCTAAAAAGTAGAAGCAACCCACGTGTTTATTCAAAGATAAATTGGTAAACAAAATATGGTACATAAATATAACAGAATATTATTCAGCCTTAAAATGAATTCTGACACATGCTACAACATGGATAGAATTTGATGACATTATGCTAAGTAAAATAAGCCAGTCACAAAAGGGCAAATACTATGTGATTCTACTCATAAGAGGTATCTAGAGTATCAGATTCATAGAGGCAGAAAGTAGGTGGCTGTCAGGGGCTGGGGAGCGGGAAGAATGGGGAATTACTGGACATAGAGATTCAGTTTTGCAAGATGAAAAGAATTCTGGAGATAGGTTGCATAAGAATGTGAATGTGCTCAACACAGTGTGCCGTGATTGACCCCATAAATAGCTTCTGCGCTCCAGCCTGGGCAACATAGTGAGACTTCACCTTTAACTTTTTTTTTGTAATTAAAAAAATGTTTTTGTTTTTGTAGATTTAGAGGGTACAAGTGTAGTTTTGTTACATGAATATATTGTTTAGTGGTGAAGTCTGGGCTTTAAATGTAATTGTCACACCAATAGTGTACATTGTATCCATTACATAATTCCTTATCCCTTGCCCACCCAACCCCACCTGTACTCCCACCCTTCTGAGTCTCCAGTGTCTATTATTCTACTCTCTATGTTCATGTACATGCATTATGTAGCTCTCATTTGTAAGTGAGGACATGTGGTATTTGTCTTTCTTTTTGTGAGTTGTTTCACTTAACATAATGGCTTGCAGTTTTGTCTGTGTGGCTTTAAAAGACATGATTTCATTCTTTTTTATGACTATCATTTGATGGTGTGTGTAGACTATATTTTCTTTATCCATTCTTCCACTGACCAATACCTAGGTTGGTTAAACATATGACTGAAGGTACTTTTGTGATATAATGATTTCTCTTCATTTAAATAGATTATCAGTAGGGGGATTGTGAGATCAAACGGTAGTTCTATTTTTAGTTTTTCAAGAATTCTCCATACTGTTTTCCATAGAGACTGTACTAATTTGCATTCTAACAGTTTATTTATCTTTTATTTTAAGTTGAGAGGTACATTTGTAGGTTTGTTATATAGCTAAAGTCTGATTCACAGGGGTTTATTGTACAGATTATTTCGTCACCCTGGTACTAAGTCTAGTACCCAAATAGTTTTTTTCTGATCCTCACCCTCTTCCCATGGTCTACCCTCAAGTAGGCCCCAGTATCTGTTGTTCTGTTCTCTGTGTTCATGTGTTCTCATCATTTAGCTCCCAATTATAAGTGAGAAAATGCAGTATTTGGTTTTCTTTCTTTTTTTTTTAAACAGGGTCTCACTCTGTCTCCCAAGCTGGAGTACAGTGGCACAAACACAGCTCACTGAAGCCTTGACCCCCCAGGCTCAGGTGATCCTCCCACCTCTGCCTCTTAAGTAGCTGGGACTACAGGTGCATGCCACTATGCCTCACTAATTTTTATATTTTTTGTAGAGTCAGTGTTTCACCATGTTGTCCAGGCTGGACTCAAATTCCTGGGCTCCAGTAATCCACCCACCTCAGCCTCCTAAAGTGCTGAGATTACATGCTGGAGCTACTGCACCCAGATGGTATTTGGTTTCCTGTTTCTGTGTTACTTTGCTAAGGACGATGGCCTCCAGCTCCATCCATGTTCCTGCAAAAGACATAATCTCATTCTTTTACATGGCTGAATAGTATTCCATTATGTTCATGTACCACATTTTCTTTATACACTCTGCTATTGATGGACATTTACATTGATTCCATGTCTTTGCTATTGTGAATAGTGCTACAATGAATATTTGTGTGTATGTGCCTTTATGGTAGAATGATTTATATTCCTTTGGATATATACCCAGTAATGGGATTGCTGGGTCAAATGGTAGTTCTGTTTTTAGCTCTTTGAGGAATCGCCACACTGCTTTCCACAATGGTTGAACTAATTTATACTCCCAATTTTGTTATCTTTGTTGGTTTAAAGTCCGTTTTGTCTGAAATTAGGATTGCTACCCCTGCTTTTATCTGATTTCCATTTGCTTGGGAGATTTTCCTCCATCCTTTTATTTTGAGCCTACAGGAGTCATTCCATGTGAAATGGGTCTCTTGAAGACAGTATACTATTGGATTTTGCTTCTTTATTCAGCCTGCCACTCTGTGCCTTTTAAATGAGGTATTTAGCCCATTTACATTCAATGTTAGTATTGATATATGTGGATTCAATTCTGTCATTGTGATGATCATTGTGTTGTTAGCTGGTTATTATGCTGGCTGGTCTTAAGTGTGTACTTAAGTGTGTTTTTGTAATGGCTGGTAATGGTAATTCTTTTCATATTTAGTGCTCCTTTCAAGATCTCCTGTAAGGCAAGTCTAGTGGTAACAAACTCCCTCAGTATTTGCTTATCTGAAAAAGAACTTATTTCTTCTTCATCTTAGTTTGTCTGGATCTGAAATTCTTGGCTGAAAATTTTTCCTTAAGAATGTTTAGTATAAGCTCCCAGTCTCTTCTGGCTTTCTACTAAGAGGGCCACCATTAATTTAATGGGGTTCCCTTTGTAGGTGACCTGCCCTTTCTTTCTAGCTGCCCTTAATATTTCATTTTGACCTTGGAAAATCTGATGATTATGTGTGTGTTGGGGATGATCTTGTGTAGATTTTTTTCAGGGGTTTTCTGTATTTCCTGAATTTGATTGTTGGCCTCTCTAGCGAGCTTGGGGAAGTTTTTATGACAATATCCTGAAATGTTTTCAATGTTGTTTGCTTTTTTCCCATCACTTTCAGAGATGCCAGTGACTGGTAGATTTGGCCTCTTTATGTAATCCCATATTTCTCAGAGGTTTTGTTCATTTCTTTTCATTCTTTTTTCTTTATTTTTGTCTGTCTTATTTCAGAGAGAAATAAGAGCCAGGCTTCAAGTTCCAAGATTGTTTCCTTAGCTTGGTATATTCTGCTGTTAATACTTGTGATTACTCTGTGAAATTATTGTAGTGTGTTTTTCAGCTCTATCAGATCAGTTAGATTCTTTTTTATACTGGCTATATAATTTGTCAGCTCCTGTATCATGTTATTGTGATTCTTAGTTTCCTTGCATTGGGTTTTGCTGTTCTGAATCTTGATGATTTTTACTCATGTCCATATTCTGAATTCTATTTCTGTCACTTTGGCTAACTCGACCTGGTTACGAAACCTTGTTGGATAACTGCTGTGATTGTTTGGAGGACATAAGACACTCTGGTCATTTGAGTTGCTGGAGTTCTTGCATTGCTTCTTTTTCATCTCTGCATGTGGGTGTTTCTTTAACTGTAATGTAGATTGAGAACAATTAATAGACTTGTTTACTAGATGTTTTCACAGAACTAAGGCTTTGTGCAGCGTCATCATTTGTAGCTGACATGTTTTTTATTGTCACAGAAGTTAGCAAGGTATTTTTCATGTTAAAGTTTTGGGATATGATCCATTAGGGGGTGCATAGGCACAGTGGTCAGTTGGTAGGCTCTTCCTGAGTCATGTGGCTCCCCTATGTAACCTCGCAATTGAGCCATGCTCCCTCTCAATGTCTTGAAAGTGTGGGCTCCTCTCCCTCTTGAATGCTGGCTGTAGATTGCAGCTTGTCTCTCCCAGATGCCCATCACAGTTCTGGGGTGATCTCAGGGTTTATGTTTCCTTCCCAACTTGAAGACAGCAGAGGAAGGAACCTTAGCAGTAGTTGTGGCCCAAGGGTTTTTTACTTGTTTCCTGGGGCTCCACCCCAGACAGATGTAGGTCAGCAATCACTCAGTGTGATCAACCTGGGATGTGGGGGTGATGCTGTGACCCACAGTTTATAAGCATTCTCTTTTCTCCATATTCTTACCAACATCTGCTTTTGTTGTTGTTACTTTTTAATAATAAGCATTCTGACTGGTATGATATAATATCTCACTGTGGCTTTGATTTGCATTTCTCTAATGATTAGTGATATAGAACATTTTTCATATGTTTGTTGGTCACATGTATGCTTTCTTTTCAGAAGTGTCTCTTCATGTCCTTGCCCACATTTTAATAGGGTTTTTTCTTGCTGAGTTGTTTGAGTTCTTTGTAGATTCTCGACTTTAGCCCTTTGTCAGATGCATAGTTTGAAAATATTTTCTCCCATTCTGTTGGTTGACTGTTGGCACTGTTGATTTTTTTTCTTTACAGAAGCTTTTTAGTTTAATTAAATCCCATTTGTATATTTTTATTTCTGTTGCATTTGCTTTTGAGGTCTTAGTCATGAACTCTTTGCCTAAGCCAATGTCCAGAAGAGTTTTTCTTACATTTTCCTCCAGAATTGTTACAGTTTCAGGTCTCACATTTAAGTCTTTAATCCATTTTGATATTTTTGTATATGGTGAGAGATAGTGATCCAGTTTTATTCTTCTGCATATGGCCATCCAATTTTCCCAGCACCATTTATTGAATAGGGTGTTCTTTCCCCAGTAATTTTTTTGTTGACTTTATTGAAGATCAGGTGTAGGTATATGGCTTTATTTCCTGCTTCTCTATTCTGTTTGCAAAGGCAGAGGAGTTCTCCAACAGTTCAGATACCAGTGGTCTGGCACAGGGGTAACAGGAGCCAAAACACTCCCACCTACCCTTTCAATGAAACACCTAGCTACTCAGCATTCCTAGCTGATCTCTACCAGCCTCCTGATTCCTTTTCTGTGCCCCAGTTTCTTCCCATAAGTTCTCTGCTATGCTCCAGCACTCTCTGCTTGCTATGCTATCCAAATTATAATTATTCATTTGTAACTTTGGTTCTTCTTTCTGAGGAGACCTGACATCCAGCATCTCTATTCAGCAACCTTGAATCTCCTTTTTCATCTCTTAAAAAAGGAATATTTTTTAAATAGTTAATATGATAGATTTGGGGCTATGTGCATTTTGTCACAATTAAGCAAACAAAAAATAAACTCCTCATATTCTGGGAAGACTTTCCACCCTCCCTTAGACATTGGCCTTTTTATAATTCCATGGAGGAATTGTCTCCAGCCTTTGCTGTTTTTCTCTTCACCTGTAATACTGGGTATGTTCAAAGCTTTCGAAACTTTCTGTGGAAAAAAAAACTTTTCTTGACCATCCAAATCAACATTATGCTCTTGTGTTTAGATGTCTTATTTCCTACTTTTTCCTACAATAATTTCAACTATACATTTTGGAGGTGATCATTTCTTTCAGCCTATCTTGGCCTCTGGACTATAAATTCCTTGAGGGCAGGGAACATAGTCCACTTGGTACACAGCTGTATCCTCAAGAGCTGCGTGCTTGCTTGGTGTTGAGTTAGTGTTCAGTAAACACATATTTAATGAGTAAGTGAATCTAGTTGATAATAAAATGTCTTTAGATTAAATGTAGTTAAATAATTTGGTGTCAAAGCTGATGGAATTCTGGATAAGTGTTAGTAACCTTTGATGAATAAAAGTGAGATTAGTACTGTTCATTGGTAGTTGTCATTTATCCCCATTCTTTTCTACATACTTTCTTATAACACAGTGTAGAAAGCTAAAAACTACATTATCTGACTCTCTTCAAGCTAGGCCTCTAAATGGCAATTAGGTTCTACCAGGGAGCTCCACTCTGAAGATCAAATTACTCGTAGGCCATTTTCCTGCCACAGCTGCTGTAACTGCTAGCAAAGCATTCATAAAGATATATCTGTTTGTGGCCTAACTCAGGGTTCTGATGACAAGTCATTAACTCTGTGTATGAGATGCAGATGTGACACAGAAGGTATGACACCAACAGCATCTTTCTCATCTTTGGATCTCAGCTATGATGACTCTAGTGTCAGATGCTGACTTTCAGTCCTCCATATTTAAAATCTTAAGTCCTTATATTAAACCTTTTTCTGCTTAAAATACCTTGCATTGTCAGTTCACTGCATTGAACCTGGAAAGATAAAGTATCAAAAAGACTAGAACTAGAAAATGGTTAGTTTTTGCTGGACACAGTGGCTCACACCTGTAATCCCAGCACTTTGGGAGGCTGAGGTGGGTGGATTGCCTGAGGTTGGGAGTTGGAGACCAGCCTGGCCAGCATTGTGAAACCCCATCTCTACTAAAAATACAAAAGTTAGCCGGGCTTGGTGGCAGGCGCCTATAATCCCAGCTACTAGGGAGGCTGATGAGGCAGGAGAACTGCTTGAACCCAGGAGGTGGAGGTTGCAGTGAGCCGAGATGGCACCATTGCACTTCAGCCTGGGCAACAGAGCAAGACTCCTGTCTCAAAAAATAAATAAATAAAAGACCTAGAAAATAGTCAGTTTTCCTATTATTGATCAATAGCCTTAAACTCAAGTCATGGCATAATTCTGGGAACTATCACTAAATGAACTATTTATGACCATTGATAATGTAACAAAAGTAATCACACAAAGCTAGCATAGAATCATTAAAAGAATATCATGGCAAAATAACATTAATTGTTTTCTGATAGAGTTATAGTAAAAAAATCAGCAGTTCTTGGATTGGATCTAAAAAAATCATTGTGTGCTTGGATTTCTTGAAGCATTTATCAAAAATCCCTCATGTAACCATCTCTGAGAATCCTGTCCTGGATCATTCAAGTATACTTGATAACTGTCCTCTATGTTCATATATCATTTTTCTTCAATTTTATGTGATAATCAGTATCCTGTTAGTTTGTAGTTATATTTTCACATCTGTCCCTCCCTCATCTCTGTATATTTGGAGCTTATTACTGTCAAGAAACAAATATTATTTAACCATATAAACATCTGACATGGTACAGTGTTTTATACCTTAGGTATGCTCAATAAAATTGAGTACTTGATGTTGAATTATGATATAACTAGGTAAACTCATAAATGATTTAAAATATTAACCTCAAATGCACTGATTAATGGATCTATATGAAGTGGGGAGAAGGCTTAATAAGAATCTCAGGCTTTTTCATTATAATGGCGTAATTGTTTAATCCTAGAAAGAAGTGGCATTTAGCCTCTTACCTTTAGCCTCTTACCTTGTGGCATACTGTATTAAATTGATCCAGCATAGTTTTTTATTCTGCTTTGCAGTTGAGCTCTTCATTTTGTTTGGATGGTGTTCAGCCTCATCAACTTGATTTATAAATTTCTTAAAGGTTCAGGCTTTATCTGCCTCTTTTCCTCTGCTCACATCAGTGCTGTGCCAACAGTGGCTGTACAGAGGGCCCTTTTTACATGACCATTTTCTTGCAACTGGTTCCCTTCCTCCTAGCTAATTCCTCTGTTGGTCTCCAAGACTTTATGGATGGTCCTTTTTTTCTATATGAGAATTAGTAAGGGATCAACAGAAGCTATTCTGTGTTGCCTTTCATTTCGTTATTTAGAATAAGCTGACTTTTTTTTTTTGGACAACACCCATATACTTAAGACACCCACATATTTGGAGTAAATCACTGTAAATAGGCGATGAGCAGAAAACAACAGCCTGTAGAACACATTACCAAGGAGCAGCAGGCAGCCAAGTTTTTTATAACTGGGCTACTAGCCACCAATTTAAAGCTTTAATCAGAACATTACAGCACACAGAACTCTGTTTTTCTGCACAGCATAAATGGAAGGGGACAAAACACTGCTGCCTTAATTTACATTGATATTTTTAAACATAGTTTTGACTTTGAGTTGGTAAACATGCTTCAGAAAATGCATATCCAAAAAATGAAGGATGCTAAAAATAAGAGAATGTATGTAAATATACATGAAAAGAGGTCCTTTAAAAAGTTACGTCCACCACCACCCTTATGCCCTACCTTTTAGGTTAACTTCCAACTAGTTGGCTCCGGCAGTATTAGACTCGGTCCTTACATAGCGCCACCAAATGTTTCTCTGTCTTTTAGTTACTAATAACACTTGTCTGCCATAGAGTAGACAAATAACTACATTCAATTTCATTTGAATTCTGGAGAGCCTTTTCAAATTTTTATATTTTCAGTTCCAAGCTGAAAACAAGCGTTTTCCAAGAAAAATACTATTTTGGAGGTGACTTATTGAGGGTGTTCTATTCTACTAATGATATTCTACTACAGAGCAATGAATGTGAGCTTATAATCATAAAAATACTTGATGATGCCTTTTTATCCAACTATCCAAGAGCATTAAAAGAAATAAAAACTCCATCTATTTGCATACTACTTCTGATAGAGAATAAAATAGGCAGAAAACTTGAGGTTCTGTGCAACACATAGTATCAAGCCATTGAAAGGAATATTTCTGATTCCCTGACACCAAGTCTAAACAAACATGTCACTTTCCATTGACAGCTCACATCTTACCTTAAACTTATGTTATGACTTGAGTCTCCAGTCTACTATGTCCTTCTTACTACTTCAAAAAATCCTTTTCACATATTCCTCTCTTCTTACCCGTTTTTCATCCCTCTACTTCCAGGACTTCAAAATCTTCTCCTGAAATGTACCTTCACCAACCCTTGGGAGATTTCAAAGAAACTGGTAAGTCCATCTCATGTTTTCCCTATGCACATACACACAAAATCCTGCTTTAAATTAATGTAAAGACCTACTTTGTTGAAGAGAGGAGAGATGTCATAAGTGGCAACCTACTAGTACAAACAAAGGTCAGCACTGTGGTCTGGGACCCAGGCAGCACTGGCCCTGGTCCCACAAGACTTGCTTTATGTTTTTTTTTCTTTTTGTTTTCAGCCCTTCAATCCACACTTCTTTGCTCTGACAGGCTGCATTTCTGTAGTTTTGTTTATATGTGATGGCTGTACTTGGGAGATTTGCAAAACACCAAGGCCTGAAAAAGCACTAAAAGTTGCTTCACCTTAAGAACAGCTGTGAAAATTCAAGCGCTAACCATGAAGCTCATTCTCTTTATTGCAACCAGTTGTTCTGCTTCTCTAGGCGCTACCTGGCTACTCAAAGTGTGGTCCAGCAGCATTACCATCACCTGGGAACTTGTTAAAAATGGCCCAACCTCTGACCTCTAAATCAGAATCTTCATTTTAACAAGATCCCCAGGTGGTTCAGTTGCACGTTAAATTTGGAGCAGCACTGATCCCAAAATGTGTTCAGCTTCTGTCTACATGATTTGACAAAATGGTTCTTAAACCAGAAGATGATATTTGGGAAACATTTTAGCTTTGAGAGATTTGGCTCTATATATTCAAGCCTTAAATTGTGGCATATCTCCACAGTGCTGAAAACATTTTTGGCTTCTCAATTCTAGACCTAGAGATTTTTCTGTATCTTTTATCTTGGATTTGTCCTGTTCTTTTATTTTGACAAAATATCACCTTTATTTCTGAAAATGTCTTTGGTCAATGAAACAAAGATGTGCTGGCCAAGTGACCTTAAGATCTCTGGTCCTGCTTCTAATTCCCACATCTCCAGTTGAGACTTTGAGACAATACTTTTCAGGAAAAATATCAGAGCAGACACAGTAAGGAACACAGCCTCACATGAGGAAAGGAAAGGAGATAGAATGCCAGTGCTTACTGGAAGCTAATCAATTATATCAGTCAATTTAAAACCAGGGAGTAATAGCACCGTCCTCCACCAGTTGGGAGAAATAGTTTTGGGACACGAGGCTGCATATCTCACTCTGGAGACAGTTCAAAGTGAGCTTCCTGAGGTCTTTTAGGATAGCTTCCTCCTTTTGTTTTTTAAAAAATTATTTGTTGATTTATGCATTAGAATGTACACAAATCTCATTTCTAACAAAGTATTAAGGACTGTATAATCACTTTTACTTAGAAATGTGTTAGAAACATACACACACGGAAAAACACCCACACCCTCCCCACATATATGTCTAAGTCTCGTGGAGTTTAAAACATCTCTACAGGGGACCTAATACACATTTTTGTACTAAGTAGGTAATTCATAAATGTGTCTTGAGGTGAACTATTATAATAAAACTTGCATTTAAAAGATGCTAGGATATCCTTCCTTAGAGGTTTAAGATAAAGGATTACAGATTGTGTTGGGCAGATCATAAGAATGGTATTCAATTACTAAGAATCACTTTAATTTCTCAACATCTAAATCAGGCCTTTATTTTGTGAATCAAAACGATGGCTTGGGAATTGGAAATGCAGACATTTTAATTTATTTTCCAAGCTGATATGGTTTGGCAGTGTCCCCACCCAAATGTCATCTTGAATTGTACTTCCCATGATCTCCATGTGTAGTGGGAGGACTTGGTGGGAGGTGATTGAATCATGGGGACAGTTACCCCAATGCTGTTCTTGTGATAGTGAGTGAATTCTCACAAGATCTCATCATTTTATAAGGGACTTTTCCCCCTTTGCTAGGCACTTCTTTCCTTCCTGCTGCCCTGTGAAGAATGTGCCTTTCTTCTTCTTCACCTTCTATCATGATTGTAAGTTTCCTGAGGTTTCCCCAGCCATACAGATCTGTGAGTCAATTAAACATCTTTTCTTTATAAATTACCCAGTCATAGATAAAGAAAATGTGGTACATATATGCCAGGGAATAGTATGCAGCCATAAAAAAGAATGAGATCCTGTCCTTTGCAGGGACATGGATGAAGCTGGAAGCCATCATCCTCAGCAAACTAACACAGGAACAGAAAACCAAATACTGCATGTTCTCACTCATAAGTGGGAGTTGAACAATGAGAACACATGTTCACATGGGGGGAACAACACACACCAGGACCTGTTGGGGAGTGGGGTGTGAGGGAAGGGAGAGCATTAGGACAAATACCTAATTCATGCAAGACTTAAAGCCTAGATGATGGTTGATAGGTGCAGTTATACACCAGCTTTGTTGCTTACTGGCTGTTGGACCTTACCATGTTTGCTGTTTTCCCATCTGTGTCTGAAAAAGGCAGACTAGTTTAACAACCTTACAGATCCCAATCTGCTTTGCAATCCTATACTGCGAATGGCTCAGAAGCTTTAAATATTATTAGTTGTATCATACCTAAAAGAGTGATCATTTTGATTAGTTATTTCCTTTTTGGTTGCTTTGTTTGTTCGTTTATATTTAATTTTGGAGAACTTCTAGCAGCTGCCACTAAGCATTATGGAAGAGGCATTTAGATGCTGTCTTCATCTTATTAAAGGTTCCATCAGTGTTTTAACACCACATTCCCCAAGAAATGTTCCTTAACATGGTAATGTGTTACATGTTGAAAAATTGATTCCACTATCAAATAAGTTTGGAAACACTGGGTTAAACAAGGGGAAAAGAGCCATCTTTATGCAATGCTAATTACGGCTTTAGCATGTTAATGAGAATTAAGAATCTCTAAGAACCAAGGTATGACACAATTGCAAAATTTCCTAAATTTATTTGACCACAGAATACTTTGGGGTGAAATATTACAAGGGGCTGGTGTTCTAAGAGAAGTGCTGAACCCAAAGTGTAAATTAGACCCTTATATTTATACAGTGTTTTTCAAGTGGGGCACCTAACAAAGCAGGGAGGGGAAAACTGTCATAATTTAAATATTCTTATGTCTGGAGAAGATTTCCTGCCTATGACAGAAAATCTGACTTTTCCCAACATGAAGAACAGGAAAACTATGGGGAAATTTCTTACCTGCATAATGGGACACACTGCGCAGGATTTATCCTTGATAATTAAACAAACACAGTTCCAATGTGTAGTAAGAAGGATGGCCTACATATTTGGGACCTTAACAGTGGAGACATTTTTAGATATAATTCAATACTTGAATTAAACACAAAACATAGCTGACTATATAGAAGTGTTGAAAGCTCAGCATTTATACTCAAGTAAGCAAATTGCAGCATTCTGCACCAGCATCAAATTCTGAGTGTTTTTCACCTAGATACCCTTCTGCAATTCAGTTTAAATGGTAGAAAATTAAATGTTACATCCTCTCTAATAAAGGTGGACAGATAGAAGGCAAGAATGCCAAAGAGATTATTAGAAATTCATGATGACCAACAAGCCAAGTTATACCAGAATTTTTATTTCTCAATACAACATTTTAGGTAAACAAATATTTATGTCAGGCTATTTATACACTCTTTGAAAGTGAAGAGTTTGCTTACAAGAACATCTTCTGAAATGGAATAATGTGTTTTGATCTTTTCAGGATAAAAATAAATAAATAAATAAATAAATGAAAATGTTGCCTTAAGGCCCTAAAGACAGCCATATGCTTTTGCATACATTTTCACAACTCAGCAGCTGCTCACTGAACCTCTTCCATTTCTAGTTTTCCTGTTGACCACTCTCTTCTGCACGGCTTCTGTGACTGCCGGATGGAAATATTTATGAAAACACTGGGACAGCCAGGATTGTCCAAGTGTTTTCAAAATGTTTTCTTGGCAAAGAGTTGCTGGCAGGCAAAATGTGCTCCTACAAGGGTTTTAGTAAGTGTTTATGCCTCCTCAGTGTATTCCATTTGTAAATGTGGGCAGAGACCTAAACTATGCTCTCTGGAAACTTCAGATGAAGAAACTGAAATTCACTTTGCCTTAGAGAGGCTTTGCACCTGCCAATGCTACCTCTTCTAGATCATTTTAATGGATTCATAGGCAGACGCCTTTTTTAACCACTTCTATAATCACAGACACAGACTGAGACACTTTAAGCTTACTGTTATCTCCCTGAAAAATAATCAGTGAAAGTTCTTCCAAAGAATTGTATTTTAAAAAGGGCTAAGAGAGGTAAGTGGGGAAGATGTGTTGGGGGAGGTTTCAGACAATGAGGAAAACCATAGAGGAACTGGATAACATGATGCATTCAAGGAACCGTAACATGGTGGTCATTATTAGAACACTGGTTACCCCATGGGTGAGGCAGGGGATTAGGCTAGAGATGTAGACGAGACCCACATCACGAAGAACTTTCTAAATCACATGTAGAAGTTCACAGAATCATTAACATGATTTAAGCAGATCTCTGGTGTGATCTGATTTTTTTTTTAAAGGGTCATTTTTTGAGTGTCTGAAACTATAGTGAAAACTGGGACAATACTGGACATGAACCAAACAATAGGGAACTGAAAATTTCAGGCGAAAAGGGATAATGTTATACAAATGGAATTATACAACATACAACCTTTTGAGACTAACTTCATTTATTCAACATAATGTTTGTGATATTTATCCATTTTGTTGCTTATGTCAGTAGTTTCATCCTTTTTAATGCAGAGTAGTATTTCATTGTATGGGTGTACCACAATTAATTTGTATGTTTCCCAGTTAAAAAGAGTTTGGTTTGCTTCCAATTTTGTGAGATTATGAATAAGAGCTGCTTAAACATTCATGTACAGATGGAACTGTTATATCCTGACTATGATCATGGATACAGAAATCTGTAAAATGTTAACATTACTGTATTTAATTTTAATTTTAAAATATAATTTGTAAAAGTTAGGTTAAGAAAGGAGCAGTGAGACTAGAGAACAAAAATTTCAGATAATTCAAAAATGAATTCAATAAAGCATTTAATTTTTACTAGGAGACTAGAAAGTTTTAAAAGTATATTTCAGCAATTGCAAGAACAATAGTGAGCCTCATTCATTCGTCATTCATTTTCTGGCTTTGGTGTGTTTGTAAAAAGAAGAACATAACAATATATACATACATACGTACATACGTACATACTATGCCAGATGGCTCTTGGAGAGTTATTTGCTTCTAATGGCGTTGCTTTTGTCAAGGTATTCTGGTAGAAACAGCTTCACAATTGATTGAAACACAGCTGCTACACCAGCCCATCTGGACTCTGCAACTTGCATGACATGGAACCAATACGTTCTTTTATTTGTATAGGCATTCATAAGTTCCTATACCGTCGTTTCTTTCTTTCCTTTTTTTTTAAAAGTAACACCTGGGTAAAGAAATAACAAGGAAAGATCTTGCATAGAAAAAGCAGCATGCAGCATATGGTCTTTTTTTTGTCCTTAGCTAAGCTGCATTAGAACAGTTCAGAAAAGCCTTGAGATAACACTCCATTAGTGACTCCATATGGGTGAGGCTTGTTGAACCTGGAATCATATATTGAAAAAGAAATTTGGCAAATTTTTTTTTCACTTTGCTTTTAAAGGTTAATATAAATGGAGTTGGGAGGCATATTGACTAGATAAAGAGCTATTAATACTGTCAAGTGAATTAGTTAATCAGATCTTTTATAAACTAACAATAAGCCCACAGTAGTTTATCAGAAGCTTGTCAGAATATGGAGATTATACAGAAAGGGAAAATTATGACACAGTTGAGGGGATGGCCAAATACAAGGGCCAGAAAGTCAGGTAAAAACCAAGATACGTGTTTCTCCAAGAGTGACTGTGTGGTACATTCGTTGCAAAAGTATCTCAAATTTGTTCTCTCTCCTTATCCACACTCTTTACATGACTTTGCAGCTCCTTTCACTGAGAATTGAAATCTGTATTAACAACCACTAAAACCTGGGCAGCCTTTGTGACGTGTCTTGTTCAAAAGCAGTGTAAATGATGCTGTGTCAATTCTGAGCCCAAGCTTCAAGTCAAATGTTCTTCCTTGTTCTCTCTTGTGGAAATCTGTCCATTCACCATGTGAGCAAGCATGGGCTAGTCTTTCTGGGGAGCATGTGAAACAGATAACTGCCACTACCCACTCCATCCCCTCCAACCTCATCAAGCTAAGGCCTCCCTAGACCAGCCAGCACATAGATCTGGCAAAGTGACCTGAGAGGCATGAGCAAGTACAGCTGAAATTTGCCAAGCCCAGACCAGATTTGCAGAACCCCAAAGCAGCCCCAAAGACTTGTGAGCTAAATAAATGCTTGGTATTTTAAGTCACTGTGTTTTAGGGTGGTTTGTTACATAACACTAATAGATAAAGACCTCAAATAACTTCTTCATCTCTCCTTGTATGAGTTTCTTATTGCCACTGTAACAAAGTACCACAAAGTCAGTGGTTCAAAACAACACACATTTATTCTCATTTATTCTCTTACAGTTCTGTAGGTCAGGCATCTGCAATCAGTTTCACTGGGCTAAAGTCGTGGTGTCAGTAGGGCTGGCTCTTTCTGGAGGCTTTAAGGGAGAATCCATTTCCTTGCATTTTCAGCTTCTAGTGGTTGTCTGTATTGTTTGGGTTGAGGCTCCTTCCTCCAACTTCAAAGCACATGACCCCAGTCTCTGTTTCTTTCATCATTTCTCCTTTTCCTCTGAATTTGACTCCTCCTGTGTCCCTCTTACAAGAACTCATGTGAGTACATCAGGCCTATATAAATAATCCAGGATGACTTCCCCATCTCAAAGGCCTTAATTGTACCTGCAAAGTCCATTTTGCCGTATTTGGTAATATGTTCAGATTCTGGGGATTTGGACATGAATATATTTGGGGTACCATTATTTAGCCTCCACATGACCTTTTTCTTGAAGTGACTGTAGTCATATTCCTTTCTTCTTTTAAGTTAGCAGTAGAAAGTATACATATCAGAATAAAAATGAGTTCCAAATAAAGTTGTGACAGCATGCAGGGAAGGAAAGGATTGTGACATCAGATTTAGTTGGAAGAAAAGTAAGCTGTACAATAAAAATAACTATTACTTATTGATCTCTTATTTTGGTCTGGAAAGTGTTCCAGGTGTGTTACATTTAATTTTTATAACTATTAAAGTCTTTCAAGGTAGTTCCTTGCCTTACTGAGGCTGAGGCTAAGAAATGTATATAACTTGTTTGCAGCTTGTAAGTGGCTGATTTGGAATGTGATCCCAGATCTTTTGGCCAACCAAGAACCTTATCCATTTTGCTTCATTAAAATCTCTTACTTTCTGAAACTGGTGCCCCAACTTGCAAATCTACTAGTCTACAGGGCAAGATTTATACTACAGAAATCTCTCAAAGCAAGAGTGACAAACATCCTCTACCTTTAGGATATTGAGAATTCTACTATAGCATAATATAACTAGAAGTCAAATGTGTAAATCAATGTAAATGCTTCTGGATTTCAGCCTAATTATCAGAAGCAAACAACAAACCTTTTGATACTTTTGAACAAACTTTCTGTGTTTTGACCCATGGCAAAACTTGTTTTAATTGCCCTATGAATCATTTATTATTATTATTATAAAATTGCACTCAATTTATTTTCATGTTTGGCCTAATTTTTTTTTTTTTTTTGGTAACAAATGTCTAAGTTTGGGTTTGTTTACAATTTCCCTGAAATTTTTACTTTGAGAAGTAAATTTGAAGATGGTTTTTGTTAATGAAGAAAAACTGCTGCTTCACTGAAAAACATTTCATTTTTAACTGAAAAGTTAAAAGCTTTTCTGACTGAGTATGTGTCAGTGGCAAGGAACGTGAAGTGCCAATGCCTGGTTAAAGGAAAACAATTTAAATATGTGCATACTAAGTACACCCTTATTTGAAATATTTGCTAATAAAATATTCATGCCCAATTGATACCAAATACCTGACTTCAGTGTATTCCTAAGACAGAACTATTTTGGAATTGTATATAAGATTAGTAGAAAAGAAGAAGGTACCTTTTCTATGATAAACTGAAGCCCCACTGATCTGTTTTGTGGTAGGGTCAAGTTTTTTTTTCTTCACATCTCTTGATATAGTAATTTCCTAGGGCTGCCGTAACAAAGTTCTACAAACTGGGTGGCTTCAACAACAGAAATTTATTGTTTCATAGTTCTTGAGGCTAAAAGTCTGAAATCAAGGTGTTGGCAGGGTTGGTTCCTTCTGAGGGCTCTGGGGGAGAATCTGTTCCATGTATCTTCCCTAGCTTCTAGTATTTTGCCTGCAGTCTTTGAGATTTCTTGACTTGTAGATAACAACACTCCAATCTATGTATTTATGTTCAGATGGCATTTTCCCTGTGTACATGTTTGTGTTCACATTTTCCCTTTTTATATGTACAGTAACCATATTGGATTAGCAGCACATCCTACTTCAGTATGTATGACCTCATCCCAACTGACTACATCTTCAAATTCCCTGTTTCCAAATAAGATCACATTCTGGGATATTGGGACTTCAACATATGAATATTTAGGGAACAAAATGCAACCTATAATTTTTGGTGATAAATATGTTTCAAAGCTGAAGCTTGAATATAGCTTTAAAACAACAACCAGAAAAAAATATGCATCTACCATTGAAAAGAGAAGGGACATTTCAGAAACAAAAGGCTTTAATTTGGGTACAGAAGAAACCAACAGATATTTGAAGCTGGAAGCTCAAAATATTTTTATTACATGACGAGTCTGTAAATTAATTTTGTTGTCTTCTGTTTCATGTGGGCTAGATGTTATATCCACCTAAACAAAAATGAGAATAAGTAATAAGGAACAATACAGTAGCAGAGATAAAGTAATATTAGGATAACTGGCTCATCTATTTATACTCTCTAGTCTTCACTTGTGTTTCCTCAAAAATCTGTAGCTGTCTATTTTAACCATAAATAAATCTCCCACCAATTCACAGTACTAAGCACAATAATAGAAGTTCAGGGCCGGGCGCGGTGGCTCACGCCTGTAATCCCAGCACTTTGGGAGGCCGAGGCGGGTGGATCACGAGGTCGAGAGACCGAGACCATCCTGTTCAACATGGTAAAACCCCGTCTCTACTAAAAATACAAAAATTAGCTGGGCACGGTGGCGTGTGCCTGTAATCCCAGCTACTCAGGAGGCTGAGGCAGGAGAATTGCCTGAACCCAGGAGGCAGAGGTTGCGGTGAGCCGAGATTGCGCCATTGCACTCCACCCTGGGTAACGAGCGAAACTCCGTCTCAAAAAATAAATAAATAAAAATAAACTTCAAAATGTGGAAGCTTCATAGAAGAAAGGAATTTTTGATTTAAAAGAAACGTGAAAAGCTAACCGGTTCAATCTTCCTTCTCTTGCCAAAATCCCTATAGAATATCCAGGACACAGTCAGCCACCCTCTGCTAACATTCTTCTAAAGCTGATGCCTGCCAAAGATAAGCCATTTTATTTGTGATAGTTCTTATTTTACTTAGCAAAAATTTAATCTTTATAAACTGAGCCATTGGAACGTATAATGCACTCTAGAACAAGATAAACCATGTTAATTCATGTCTTAGATAAAATCTCATAAAGCATTGGAAAATCATGGCCATGCGCCTGTCAGGTTTCTCTTCTGGAGTCAAGCATCCTCACTCCCATCTTAAGGTATAAGTTTAACAATGTTCTGCTTGAGAACGTTCCAGGAGTGTCTTCCCAGTCCAGCATACACTGAGACAGTCACTACCATTGTTTACATTCTCTTCTTCAGTGCACACCAAGTCTGAAATCATTACTGTATACTTTAGATCATATTCTTGATTTAGACAAATATATATTAGAGAAAATAAATGTTACCTTAAAGCATGGTTACAATCTAAGTTGGAAGCTCTGAAAGTGGGAGACTAGCACTTAGGTTTTCTGCTCTATTCTTGCTAAAATTACCGTGATAAGGCTTTTGGAGAAGATTCATTTAGAAGACTGAAAATATAAAAAAGGGACAACTAAATTGCTGTGTATAAATTTTTGCTAAGTAGCAAAAATTTTGCAGTAGTCCTTTGGCAGTTCAAGAGAGAGATCTTTTTAAAATTTTTGACATATTATATTTGTATATATTTATGGTATACGTGTGATACTCTGTTGCATGTATATAATTTGTAATGATTAATACAGGGTATTTCGGGTATCCATCACCTGAGTATTTATCATTTCTATATGTTAGGTACCCTTCAAGTTAAGAGAGAGATTTTAATCCCATTGTAAAAAGATAACAAATGAAACATAGACAAAAGGAAAAACAAAATTCTGAAATCAGCTGGGAGTGCCAGCTATAACAGCAACAAAAAGGGTTAATGCACAGCTGATTTCATGAAAAAAAGTAATTTCCCATTCCAGTTGCCATAAATGGTAAAAAATGAAATGTAGTTCTAATTGCTTCAGCTATTACTGCTTCACGTCTTATATCAGCTAAGAAAGCATTATTGGATACAAAAACCGAGGTCTTTGGTTATTATGTCACATAGGGGTAGGAGACTAAGCCTAGGACCTATATGAGAAAAGAAGCTGTAAATGAAGCCACAGGAAATATCCTGGACACACAAAAATATGCATCTACCATAAAAGTGAGTACTAGAAAAAAATCAGAAACAAGGAAACTTTGTCTACTAGGTGTTACAACAACAACAACAAAAACTCTAAAAAGTCAAAACCTATACTCAGGTCAATATAGATTTGGGAATGTTAAATTTAAACCTTCCTAATATCAAAAATATAGCAAACTAAAAGCACAGGTTTGTATTCAAATTAGATGCAGTTGAAGACAGAACTAGTGATCTAGAAGCTATCTGTGAGAAATAATTGCTCACAATGGCAGGTACAGAAGTAAAGAGATTGAAAACATATATATTCTGAAAGATGAACAAATAGAATGAGTATGAATGTATGATCTCAGTATGACCTAGGCAATATTAGGGGAAACTGCGTGAGAGATTTCCAGTATAGACTAAAGGTAATGATACTTTAAAAAGAAAATCACAAGTCCTGTGAGGAAGAAATAAAAATCACTCCACATTTTTATGAGTGACATGGTATTTAGGACCATAAACAAAAAAGTATCTATATTAATAATTTGAAGATGAAATGTAAACTACTTGAAGGAAATTTTAAAAAGTAAATGAATAGAGTAAAAAAGAAATAGCAAATAAACAGAGCAAACTGGTGAAGAATTAGAAAAACAACAAAAAGGGAAAGAAGGAAATAAAAGAAGCATTAATGAAAGAAAAAACAGGCCGGGCATGGTGCTCACGCTTGTAATCCCAGCACGTTGGGAGGCTGAGGCAGGCAGATCACAAGGTCAAGAGATCGAGACCATACTGGCCGACATGGTGAAACCGCATCTCTACTAAAAATACAAAAATTAACCCGGAATGGTAGTGCATGCCTGTAATCCCAGCTACTCAGGAGGCTGAAGCAGGAGAATTGCTTGAGCCTGGGAGACAGAGGTTGCAGTGAGCGGAGATCACGCCATTGCACTCCATTCTGGGCAACAGAACAAGACTCCGTCTCAAAAAAAAAAAAAAAAGGAATGGAGAAAATCAAACTCATAATTTGGGTATATAAATAGACTAATAAAATTTTTAAAAAGCTCTAAAAGTGTTCATGATAATCAGTTACTCAGTTTGGGGTAGGAGAGGGAGAATGAGAGAGAAAAAGGAGATGATACATACCCAATATTAAGCATGGAAAAGAATACATGGCTGCAGTTATGGCAGTAATTTTAAGCAAATGACACCATCAACAGTGAAAAGGCAACCTATAGGAATGGGAAAATATATTTGCAAATTACATATTTGATAAGCACTTAATATCCAGATTATACAAAGAGCCCCTATAAGCTCAACAACAACAGCAAACCCAAAGAACAAAAACAAAATGTAAAAATGAACAAAATACTTGAATATCTATTTCTCTAAAGGTTATATACAAGTGGCTAACAAGCATATAAAAGTATGCTGAAAACCACTAATCATTAGACAAATGCAAATGAAACCCACAATAAGATACCAACTCACACCCATTAGGATGGCTACTATCTAAGAAACAAAATAACAAGTGTTGGCAAACATATGGAAAACTCGTAACCTTCGTACACTATTGGCGGCCATGTAAAATGATGCAGCTGCTATGGGAAACAGTAAGGGGGTTCCTAAAAGAATGCAATTCCACCTATGGGTACATAATCAAAAGAATTCAAAGCAGGATATTGGGGTGGTATTTTTACCCTCTTTTTCTAAGCAGCATTATTCACAACAGCCATGAGATTGAAGGAATTCAAATGTCCATTAATAGATAAACATATAAACAAAATATGGTATATGCATGCAACGAAATATTTAGACTTAAAAAGAAGGAAATTCTGGCACACGCTACGCAATGGATGAACCTTGAGGATATTATGCTAAGTGAAATAAGCCAGTCATTTAAAAAAGACAATTACTGTATGATTTCACTTATATGATGTACCTAGAGTTGTCAGATTTATAGAAACAGAAAATAGAATGGTGGTTGCCAAGGACTAGAAAAGTGGGGAGAATGGAGAAATGTTTAATAAAGTACAGAGTTGCAATATTAAAAGATTAAAAAGTTCCAGCGATTGATTACAAAACATTGTGAATATACTTAATACTACTAAACTGTACATGTAGGAATAGTTAAGATGTAAATTTTATGTTATACCTTTTTACCACAATAAAAATAATAATTAAAATATGTATTATATATATATTAATATCAGTAAAGTAGAAATTGTGATAAAATTGATAATTCTTTGGAAAAAATATAGTGTATCAGACTCAATTCAATAAGAATTAAAAAAAAATCTAAAGATACCTATAACTCTTAAAGAAATTGAATCACCAGTTAACCTAGTAACTAGGTTGGGGAGAAGGGAGAACCAGCCACAAATTTTTCACATGACAGTCTAATAAATCTTTAGAGACTATGTAATTTTTTCCTTAGAAAAACAGTTCCAGAGGATGTAAAAGAAATAAATCACCCAAATAATTTCATCAAGTGAATATAACCTTCATATAAAAACCAGTGATGGCAATAAGGGAAGGAAAAATTGCAGACAAATTGTGCTTAGGAAAATAGAAAAATTAAAATATTAGCAAATCAGATTCAGCTATGCTTACCTCAGAAATATGGGTTCAGTTGTGGTTCAGTGCAATAAAGCAAGTCACATAATTTTTGTGGTTTTACAGTGCATATAAAACATATTTACCCTATACTGTAGTCCATGAAGTGTGCAATAGCATTGTATTTAAAAAACAGTGCACATACTTTAAATTACCTAAGGCCAGGTGTGGCGGCTCATGCCTGTAATTCCAATGCTGTGGGAGGCTGAGGCCAGAGGATTGCTTGAACTCAAGAGTTGGAGACTAACTTGGGCAACAGAGTGAGACTTTCTCTACAAAAATTCAAAAAATTAGCTGGGCATGGTGGTGCATACCTTTAGTCCCAGCTTCTTCTCAGAAGGCTGAGGCAAGAGGATTTCTTGAACCCAGGAAGTCAAAGCTAAGACTACAGTGAGCCATGATCACATCACTGTATTCTAGCCTGGGCAACAGAGCAAGACCTTGTCAAAAAAAAAAAAAAAAAAAAAAACTTTAAAAAGCTAATAATTGCCTGAAACCTCACCAAGTCTTTTGGTGGTAGAGGGTCTTGATCAATGCTGACTGATCAGGATGGTGGTATTGGAAGGTTAGGGTGATTGTGGCAATTTCTTAAAATAAGACAACGATGGAGTTTGCCACATTAATTGACTTTTCCTTTCATGAAAGATTCTGCTGTAGCATGTGATGCTGTTCATAACATTTACCCTCAGTAGAAGTTACAAAATTTGAGTCAGTCTTTTCAAACCTTACCCCTACTTTATCATGTGTGTAATATTTTCAATCTTTTGTTGTCATTTCCACAGTGCTCATAGCATCTTCACCAGGAGTAGATTCCATCTCAAGAAACCACTTTATTTGCTCATTCATAAGAAGGAATTCTTCATCTCGTCAAGTGTTATCATGAGATTGCAGCAATTCAGTCATATCTTCAGGCTCCACTTCTAATTCTAGTTCTCTTTCTATTTCCATCACATTTGCAGTTACTTTCCACACTAAAGTCTTGAACTCCTCAAAGTGATTCATGAAGATTGTAATAAATTCTTCTGAACTCCTGTTAATTTTGATATTTTGACCTCGTATTATAAATCATGAACGTTCTTAATGGCATCTAGAATGGTAAATCATTTCCAGGCTTTTAATTTACTTGTCCAGGTAATATAGCCTTATAAAATACATTTCTTAAATAATAACACTTAAATGTCATAGATAGAAATTTTTCTGATAGATCTGGGCAAGTAAATTGAAAGACTTCTGGAAGTGATTCACCATTCTAGGCAGCTATAGCCTTATGAAATAAATAAATATATATATATATATATATATATATATAGAGAGAGAGAGAGAGAGAGAGAGAGAGAGACAGAGAGACAGAGTTTTGCTTTTGTTGCCCAGGCCGAAGTGCAATGGCACAATCTCGGCTTACTGCACCCTCTACCTCCTGGGTTAAAGTGATTCTCCTGCCTCAGCCTCCCAAGTAGCTGGGATTATAGGCATGTGCCACCGTGCCTGGCTAATTTTTTGTATTTTTAGTAGAGACAGGTTTTCTCCATGTTGGTCAGGCTGGTCTTGAACCCCTGACTTCAGGTGATCTGCCCACCTCAGCCTCCCAAAGTGCTGGGATCACAGGCATGAACCATTGCATCCAACTCTATATTTCTTTAATAGTAAGACTTAAGAGGCAAAATGACTCTCTGATCCATGAGCTGTAGATGTTGTGTTAGCAGGCAGAAAAACAACATTAATCTCCTGTATATTTCCAAGAGATCTTGGGTGACCAGGTTCATTGTTAATAAACAGGATAATTTTGAAAGGAACTTTTTTTTCCAGGGTAGTAGGTCTCAACAAGGGGCTTAAAGTATTCAGTAAACTGTGCTGTAAACAGATGTGCTTTCATCTAGGCTTTATTGTTCCATTTATAGAGCATAAGCAGAGTAGATTTAGCATAATACTGCAGAGCTCTGGGATTTTCAGTATGGTAAATGAACATTGGCTTTAACTTAAAGTTACCAGCTTCAATGGCTCCTGAGAAGAGAATCAACCTGTTCTTTGAATCTTTCAAGTAAGGCATTAACTTCTCTTTAGCTATGAAAGTCCTAGATGGGCTGGGTGCAGTGGCTCATGCCTGTAATCCCAGCACTTTGGGAAGCCAAGGCAGGTGGATCACTTGAGGTCAGGAGTTTGAAACCAGCCTGGCCAACATGGTGAAAACCCACCTCTACTAAAAATACAAAAATTAGCTGGACATGGTGATACATGCCTGTAGTCACAGCTACTCGTGAGGCTGAGGCATGAGAATCACTTGAACCAAGGAGGAGGAAGTTGCAGTGAGCCAAGATCACGCAACTGCACTCCAGCCTGTGCAACAGAGCAAGATTCCATCTCAAAAATAAAAAAAGAAAAGAAAGTCTTAGCGTCTTCTTCCAATAGAAGGCTGTTTCATCTACATTGAAAATCTATTGTTTAGTGTATCCACCTTCATCAGTTATCTCAGCTAGATCTTCCAGATAACTTGCTGCAGCTTATGCATCAGCACTTGCTGCTTCACCTTACACTTTTATGTTATGGAGTTGGCATCTTTCCATAAACCTCATGAACCAACCTCTGCTAGCTTCCAACTTTTCTTCTACAGCTTCCTCACTTCTCTCAGTCTTCACAGAATGGAAGGGAGTTATGTTCTCGCTCTGGATTAGGCTTTCGCTTAACAGAATGTTGTAGGTGGTTTGATCCTACATCCAGACCACTAAAATTTTCTTCATATTGGCAATAAGGCTGTTACACGTTCTTACCATTAATGTGTTCACTAAAGTAGCACTTTAATTTCCTTCAAGAACTTTTCCTTTGCATTCATAACTTGGTTGGTTGGCACAAGAGCCCAAGGTGTCAGCCTATCTTGGTTTTTGACGTGCCATCTTCAATTCACTAAGCTTAATCATTTTTAGCTTTTGATTGAAAGTGAGAGATATGAGACTCCTCCTTTTACTTGAACAGAGGTCATTTTAGGGTTATTAATTTGCCTTATGTTAACATTGTTGTGTCTGAAAGAAGAGGAGGCCTGAGGAGGAGAGATGGGAAACTGCTGGTTGGTAGAGCAGTCAGAACACTCGTAATATCTATTAATTAAGATTGCCATCTTGTATGTGCATGGTTTGTGGTGCCCCAAAACAATTACAATAGTAGCATCAAAGATCACTGATCACTGATCACAGATCACCATAACAGTTATGATAATCATGAAAAAGTTTGACATATTTCAAGAATTACCTAAATGTGACGCAGAGACATTAAGTGAGCACATGGTGTTGGAAAACTGGCCCCAGCAGATTCACTTGACACAGAGTTGCCACAAACCTTCAATTTGTGAGAAAATGCAGCATCTTCAAAGTGCATTAAAGTGAAACACAATAAAATGAGGTGTGCCTGTATATATTTTTAAAGAAACCAATGATTTTAATCAAGTGGTTTATGTCAAAAATATAAGGAGGGTTTAACATTAGAAAATTGAATTGTCAGTTACATTCCTATCTTGAAAACATTAATTTCAAAAATTGCATAGGGATTATAGATACGATATAATTTTCTTTAAATGCAGAATTTTAGGTATACTTCTGTAGGCATTTACATTTATAGTCAAAGTATGAAAATGTGTTTGGATAGAATGTATAATGAATTCAGTGCAGTGGTAACTCTTTGGCAAGAAGAGGACTGGAGTAGAAGGGTTTGAGTTTTTAGTTATATCTATTATATTTTATTTCATTATGAAAAGGAGATCTAAAACAATAAAGTAAAATATTCTTTTTTATGTGGTACATGCATGTTTATCATAGAAAAAAATGTATTTCAATGAAAAACTATACACCTACAGTACAGTTTTCTGAGTTATTAGTTTCTAGCTCTGCTCATTGACTTAGAACTATTCTACATTTCTTTATAAACTGTAGATAACTGATAAATACTGGGCTCAAATAAAGTTCAACATTGCCACATTAAATCTCTGCAAACTGTTAAAGTGTCCTTCTGATAGAAATTTAATGCCTTCCTTTTTCATACTCCAAAATATAAACCACAATTTTGTCTTCATTTGCAATTCACCTCAACATTGCTTTACTCCATATAAATTTGTGCTAATTTGACTTTTCCTTTGAACCAGTTATAACATCTGTCTGGTTCCCTTATAGCATATGTATAAAAAAATTCTTTAACATGTGTTCACTTTTATATCTTTATGAGAGTCATGATTTAACCTTTTCTGAAAAATTATCTCTTAACACTATTTTTATGTGTTTGTAATATTTCACAATTTAAAAAAATTAAGCAACAGAGCTTTGGGAAGATTCAAGATCTGGAACCAGAAAAGGAAGGGACTAGAGTTATTCTGATGGAAGGCCCCCAATATTATGGCAGAGAACACTGGGAAGAAGAAGCATAGTCAATGCGGGGGGTCTTCTAGAGTGGGGATCATGGAAAAACTTTGGAGCCATAATTTTTAATATTTATTTTGAATTTCTTTCCTATGTTCTGTTTTACTCTCTGTCTCCATTTTCCCCAAACCTTTAGCAAAGTAGTTTACTCAAAGAAATCCTTGTAGTAGTTCTTTTAGAAATAAACACAGGGGCAAAACAAGTTAAAGAACACTACAAACACAACACAAACACTCCTGAAGACTGATTACTTATTTCACATTGTGAGTTTCAAAATTTTGCTATTTGTAACAATCACCTCTTCCTTTTTGTCTGTGGAGATGATTAATGGAAAGGTAAAGGATTTTAAGCCAAAATTTAAAAACAATTTACTTATTTTCAATCAATTGTTTTATGACATTTACAGTATGAAATTTACAGGTTATTACAGAGATGTATTGATTTTTTTCTGATAAGTGTCATGGCTCATGTTAATAAAGGTGGTATTTTCCACCTAACAGCCCTCGCTCTCGTCTGTGGAATAGGATAAGTGACACTTGGTTGGATTTTGACGTTGGTCAATGACAGTGTACAGGACAATTAGGAAGATGATTTTATTTAGGCTACTGCAAAAGAGAACATGCTTCTTAATGAGGATCATCTCATAGAAAAGAAAGAGGGTCTGGGATTTTATAAAGGCAAGTAAATAAGAGAGTCATCAACAAGTCCTATGACAGTCCTAAGGAAGGGTGGAGAGAAATTTTGTGAGTCATCAAGGAAGGGTGGAAGTGGGTCTTATCTCAGAGTATGGAAGATTATGCAGGTCCTTTATGAGGACGGAGGCCCATTCTCAAACAAAGTGTGGAGTATTTTTCCAACTGTCACCTCTTTCCAGGAGCTGAGGGCTCAAATAAATTTTTACATTGTCAGTCCTATCTTTTGGTCATGATAAATGAATACCACTGTAACTCAGAGGTGATAATAAACCTCCTAAATGCGGCAAACCAGTGTCTTAGAAAGTTGCTTAAGGTTTCTTTCTGGTGTTTCTCTTGACAAACCAGTAGAAGTATCTCTTGAAAGTATGCTCTAGAGTTCTGTAGATCAGGCAGAAGTTTGTCTAAAATGAAAAAAAAAAAAATGTGTAAATGGTTGCATTAAAGAGCCAGAAATTGAACCCTGAGATTAACTGGTCTGGTGGATCTCAAGAGATAGGTGGAGGGAAATCTTTTGGTTATGTAGCACCACTCACTGGGTTTCTTGAAACTCTCAAATAGGGTGTCTATGCTCTTAATGACATTATCACCTGTCATGGTTACCTCTCACAGAAGCCTTTTTCTGGATTTCTTTAGTAGTCCAGACATCATCTTATTTAAGGAAAGTTTCTGTTGTGGCGATGAGTCTTTCAAAGTTTATAGCAAGTTATTGGGCTTCAGCTGACAAATCTTCAGATCTTAGGGAAAAGGGCTAGCTGCAAGGCAACCTAGATCCCATGAAGGATCCCGGTAGACAGGTTTTAGTTCTCAGTGAGTCCAAGTTGTGTGGGACAGAAAAAATATGGAAATGTTATTTTGAAAAATTGTAATCAGATATTGAAAGAAACATGAAGAACCAAAAATTTGGTAAGATTTGACAATTTGAACAAGATAACAGAATCCAGTTTATTTTGCATATAGATACCAAAACGAGATTTTCCAGAGGGTGAAAAGACACAATCTCCTCCATGCAAAACACTTTGGTAAATTAGTCACCTGTAATTTACAAAGAGGTGCAAAATAGCTCAAAGACAATAAATAGGACTAGAATGATGATTCAAAAGTATATGCTACAGATAATGCATAGTTTTCCAGTGAAACACAAAATTTCTCTTTATAATCTTTACCCTTCTGTTCAAAAGTAATCTCAAAGAACAATTACTTTTTATCACAAAGTTGTTCTCTTTAGATTTGCCATAATTATTTACACAGATTCAGCAACAATGGTAATTGACCGTATAGACCATCGTAAGTGATTTTTTTCCTCCAGTAGTCTTCCTAAAGGCTCTCAGATTAGGCTTTTTAAAGAAAGCTTTATGAGGCAAAGAAGCCAAGCCAAGACCTCACTAGAAGATTTCACTTGCAGTATCTTGGATGCAGTACATTCCAGGTAGACTTAGATGAATCTCTGTCTCCTTGAGTTCCCCAAAATATCCTAAGTTTCCAGGGCCTGCCAGGAAGTGACCTTCCTTACTCACCTATAAGGCTGAGAACCCTGTAAGAGAAGTACCAGACAAGTTTTCTCAATGAGATTTTGTAAGTATGGACTATGGAAAGTCAACCTTAGTTCATTAAAAGTATTCAGTCATGTTTGATTATATGAACTTCATTCTCAAATATGACATTCCAGGCCAAGCCTTGGTTACAAAATCAATGTTTCTAATTATGTCCTATTGTTGTCTAATGAAGGGTATAAAAACATTTCACCCCAAAATATACTACTTTGACATATTTTAGATAGCTGTTCGGAAGGCCTAAAACAGAAGGAGGCTTGTAAAGCTGTGTTTCGTGGTAGAGATTTGCATTTGGAGAGAAAATCTGCATTAATGCAGCAAGTTTTCTCTGAGGCCTTCCTTTGTCCAGATCTAGGAAATATTAACTGAGAGTCTGAAACCTTTAAAGGTCTAAAATAAACATTTTCTACCCACTCCCTCTGAGGGCTGCTACCTGTGTGGCTTCATCTATATAAAAAGACCCCCTTTGCTAGCCAGCTCTCCTCTTTTCCCCCCAATAACCTGTTTTACCACCATAAACTGTTTTTGTCAGGATCCAAGACCCCATTCTTTTTGTAAACTCAAGATGGTATATATACTTCTATAATCCGTTGAAGACTGAGGGTAATTCCTCTGTGTCTCTCCCTTTGGTCCCTACACTAATATCAGGCAAAGCAGTACTAGGAATCTGATAAATAGAAGCATTTCATAGACAGTGAAGGCATTGATAATTCTCTAGAAACTTCCCGTAGTGCCTACATTTTCTTTTTCTTTCTTTCTTTTTTTTTTGAGACTGAGTCTTGCTCTGTCACCCAGGCTGGAGTGCAGTGGCACAATCTCAGATCACTGTAACTTCTGCCTTCCAGGTTCAAGCAGTCCTCCTGCCTCTGCCTCCCGAGTAGCTGGGATTACAGGTGCCTGCCATCACACCCAGCCAATTTTTGTATTTTTAATAGAGATGGGGTTTCACCATGTTGGCCATGCTGG
Source organism: Callithrix jacchus (assembly GCF_049354715.1). Lineage (NCBI taxonomy): Eukaryota > Metazoa > Chordata > Mammalia > Primates > Cebidae > Callithrix > Callithrix jacchus. The sequence continues at coordinate 29,337,647 of NC_133524.1, forward strand.
TCTCAAACTCCTGACCTCAGGTGATTTGCCTGCCTTGACCTCCCAAAGTGCTGGGATTACAGGCATGAGCCACCGCGCCCAGCCCCATACTGCCTACATTTTCTGAAATATTCATATTAATAATAGTTTACCCATACACATTTATCCTAGGGGAGACTAAGCATTTGTTTTGATTTGATAATGTGTCCCATGCAACTCATCAATAACATAAAATAACCCTAATTATTTCCAGCATTTTTCTTTTTACAAAGCAAAATAATAAATCCTTTGTTATTTTCCAGGTGCACATAGGAAGACAATAGTATCTGGAAAAAGCATCAATTAGGATTTGATTTTGGAAAGGCAAAATATCCAAAGTTGTCAGAAGATTTGAATACTTAAGATAAGATCATATATTACCAAGAAAAATAATGTGTGGCTGCCTATTTACCAAAGTTACAATAAAATATTTTTTAAAGTAAACATGGGAGGTAAAGACTTTAGCTCTTTCCTAAGTAAAAATAAAATAAACATTAGGTTTTGTGAATAATGAAGGATATCATAAAATCAACACAAACAGTAAAAGGTTATCATAGCAAGGCACAGAATCTTTGCTGTCCAGAGACTACGCAGAAGTAAAGAATAACTTTTATAGCCTCTTATTAACAGCAGACCAATAATTCAAGAAAATTGTGTCATTTTAACAGAAAAAAAAACAAATTTTAGTTATTCATTAGTATAACATTTGATTCTAGAGCTCTTTTTACACTTAAAAATCATCAAATCTTAGCTAGCTTTGACCGTCACAAACAAAATTCCCTCTCTAAAAATCTCCTACAATTCCTATATCCATGTATGTACCTTATACTACAGCTTCTTAAAGTGGTAAAAATGAACATGTACATTATCTATAACCTCTCTTTAGCAAATAAAAATAAACCAAAGTACATAGACTGAAGTTTGCTAATCCATATGTTAGTATTCTCTCTTACTTAGAAATTATCTAGGTATCTAATGAATGTTCATTAATTAACTCAATTTAGTATCAGTCAAAGATTTTAAGTCACTTAAAGATCATGGAAATTATGTTCAAGTTGATGCACTAAGGATATAATTTCTGTTGGAATAAACTGTTTCAAAATAGTGATTCAACTTGTTTAAATGCAAACTTTTTTTTAATAATCTTAAACATTTAGTAAAAAACAATGCCAGTTTATTCCATCAGTAAACCTGTATAACTTTAGGAAAATAATTTCCTAGTAGAATATAGTAGAATAAAAGTTTGTGTTATACTTAGCACTGATAAATCAGAGAAGATAAAACTAAAAGTGTTAAGCTAGTCAAATGTGCTAAAATTTACCTAAATTATGTAAATTTGAATTCTTAACACATTTCCCACTGTAAAAATACATTTTAAATTAAGCACATTGAAAATTTTGATAGATAAATCTCCTATTTTCTGGAAATTTTAGGAGTTTTCTATTTATATAAATCAGTTTTTTAAATCTCTATAAGTCATTAAGAATGAAGCTTCTTTAAGAAATTTTTATAGTTTTATTATATTATATTATATCAATACCATCTAAAGGTAGAAACCTATTACACACTCACACAAGGATAGGTAAATTATATAAACTACAGACATAAACATATAGACAGGCACAAAGAGAGGTAAAACTTGTATCTTCAATTCTAAAATTTCAGCCCTGGGTCAAGCATAAACACAAAAATATAAACCACTAGGTATCCATCCCAGTGGACATAAAATTCTTCATTGATTTGGACTCTAAATAGACAAATAGACAAACAAGAAAGACTGAAAAAACAAAATTTCTTTCATCTTTTACCCAACAGACAGAAGATCTCTATAAACCATTAATCCCCTTACAGAAATCATCAAATGATCAGACCATGAAGCCAAAAGAATTTAGCACCAGAAACCAATCCAGTACTCAAACAGAATAAAAATCAAATCCCTACCGTGGACAAGAGTTTCAGGCACAGGATTAGGAGTCAAACATATTGCTGAGTTTCAGATCACCAGTCAGGAACAGAGTACAAAGGCTCTGAGAGCCCTTTTTACTTAGATGGAGTATATGGGGATCTGAAGGCAAAGTCTAATCTCATCCAAGTCATGGTACCATGCTATAAAGACAAAGTGAGCCAGACAATAAAGGAAATTATTTTATTTAGCCTATTACTATAGAGAGCACATTTGTTAATCAGAAACATGTCCAATAAAAAAGGAAACTTTGGGTTTGTGGAAACAAAATAAGAGAGTTATCAGTGAGTCATGGGTCTCAAGGGAAGGATAGTGATCTGTCTTATCTGAGTCACTGAGTAAGGGTGGGGTGGATCTTTTATCAGCTATTCAAGAGTGGGACCATTCTTTGAAATTAGCCATTTCTCAGAATGCGTTGGGCAATTATTGCTTTTGAGGAACAGAGCATTAAGTTCAACATTGTCACATTAAATCTCTGTAACCTATTAAAATGAAGTTATATAGATATAGATTAATTTTGACTTGTAATTTCACTTGTCATTATTATTGAAGGTTACTCTGTCCTACTGTGGGACAGAGTTCCTGTCATAATGAGAAGGTACCATCTAGTATTAAACCATAAGTCCCTTAATACCAGGACATGCACATGGTATAAGTTTTAAAAATACTATTAGTTTACACATGTGCTAAATTCTTTTCTTTCCATTTCATTATTCACAGATTCTGATATATTTTGACCAATATCCAAAGTATAGTTTCATAACATGGATGGTTTTTTATTGATGTTACTAGAAACAATATGTAGATATAATGATAGAAAACTGTAATTTTGTTTTCATGACAAAGAAAAAGCAAGTTATTGTTTCATAGTAGGGAGTCATTCAATACAATCTTAAGACAGAAGTTGGCATGTCAGAAATGCATATATAGTTTCTGTTTCTCCTACCGCTAATATTATATTAAACAACTAGCAAATATCTTGTTTAGCGTAATTACTTTATAATTTTTCTGCTCCCCAAGAAGGAGAGCATTTTTTCCCATTCCATGGAACTTATAGAATCACCTAATATAAAATGCTTCTCTACCCTAAGAGGCCAACTCTGTTTTTGTTTTTTAATTTACAACTTTTACTTTTTTCAAATTATAGGACACCATTTGGCCTAGGGAAAAAATTACTGGAGGACCCACATGTTTTATACATACTAAATTAAGATTAATTGAATTAATTTATTTCAAAATGACTGATTAGATAAATTTTCTTTGTATGGAAGAATAAAGGAGACTGATTAAAAGTAAGAAAGTAGAGGGTCTAGGAAATTTAAAATGTAAATTGTCAGTCCTTGAAGAAATAGTATATATATAACTGAAACTCTTAAATTGTTTTTCAAATCTTCAACTAATAATGATTTAATTGTTCCTTAGAAAAATCAGGCTTGGTTTCAGCTACAATTTGTCTAATTGATTATACAAGATATAATTCCAGTTATAATTCATCTGATTGTACAAAAATCCATTTAATAATTATTTATTCATTTACTAGGTTTACCAAGATGTGCTCCGGATAGGGAAATTAGGAATTTATGGTGCTTAATTATCTTTAATGTAAATATATAGTATATGTTTTAGATAATTATAAAGATTAATAGTAAGCTCCATAGTTTTTATAGTGGGTTGTTAAAAAACTTTCAATGGCCAGGCGCGGTGGCTCACACCTATAATCTCAGCACTTTGGGAGGCCAAGGCAGGCAGATCACCTGAGGTCAGCAGTTTGACACCAGCATGGCTAACATGGTGAAACCCTGTTTCTACTAAAAATAAAAAAAAATTAGCTGGGTGTGGTGGCAAGCACCTGTAATCCCAGCTACTCGGGAAGCTGAGGCAGGAGAATCTCTTGAACCAGGGAGGCAGAGGTTGCAGTGAGCCAAGATCGCACCTTTCAACATTTTTAACAATGAAATGTAAGATTCACATGAATTTTCTTTTAATTTCTTAAATACTTATGTACAGTACTTATTTTTCAACCATATTAAAATTTACTGTTTTGGCAGAGAATATGCAATAAGCTGATATTTGCACTTCTATGAGAACTTTTTCCCTAAAAGTGTTCTCAGAGACTCTAGCTAGCCTAAATGTGTGTTTCTAAGGCACGATAGACATCTTGGGATAACACACAAAATTCCAAGAACTTTTCTTTTTCATTACTTCTGTTTATGCCTTTGCATTAATAAATCCTAGACTTTGAAATTTCTGAGTGAATGGTGAGTTTTACCTCTCCCAACTAGCCTAATGAGTTAATTTAAAATTTTCTCACCTCTTTGGCATAGTGGCCAGGATCCATAAATTTTGTGGTGATGCGATTTAATCCAATTAAAAGGCTGCTTCTTTCCTGCTGTGAGGTAAGCTGCACCTCTTTTTTGTTCCAATTTTCTGGTATCCTTCCCAAAGGGTGCCAGCCCTAGATAAATTAACAACTTCCTAAAGCCTTCTTTCAATGAAGTGACTCTAAGATAACATGCTGAGTCCTTCTAAATTCAGCAGACTACGAATATCAATCTCCTTTTTGTCATATTGAAATGTTGGAAGAGTGTGTGTGTGTGTGTGTGTGTGTGTGTGTGTGTGTAAATGTATTTTCCTTGTCTTTGGCTATCATAGGTCTAGAGGTAGAAGTAGAAGTAAAACTAGTTTTTTTAGGAATAGGAATATAAGGGCATTTTGTGTGTGTGTGTGTGTGTGTGTGCGTGTGTGTGTCTGTGTGTCTGTGTGTATGTGTGTAGGGGTATTGATTACATCTCTATTAGAGTGCATAATTTATTTCTGTATCAGTTATCTACAGTTTAAAAAGTTGTACGATATCTTCAAGGTAAGGACAAGGTTAGAATCAGATAATCCAGAAATATGTGCTATAGACGATGGATAGCTTTCCTTTGACACATTAAAGTTTCTCTACAGTAACTTCCTGATTCTGTTTGTTTTTGATAATTTTTTTTTTACTGGACTTATATATCATTCCCCACTTACTGGAGTTAGAATGAAATGCCAAAATGATATATTCAATACCAGGCTGTAATCCTCTATGTTACTTATTAAACTATTATAAAAAGGAGAAGTGCTTTCAAAAGTTGTAAAAATTCTTTAGCAATTCTAAAACAAAGATTACCATTATGAATACAATATTACGCAAAAACATGACATAAAATAAATGAATGTATTTAATGTAATTTCGTTTATACAGTTTCTAAAACAGGTTTAAAATGTTTATAAATGTATACATATGAAGTAAAATCATAAAGAAAACTAAGGACATACTATAAAATCCATAAGAGAAATTCTTATTTGACCAAATATTTCTGCTGATGAATTTAAAAATTGTTTAAATACTGTATCAAACTAGAGTGGCACACGTCCTAACACTCTCCATTCTCACAGTCAGTCACAATGGTTTCCCTTAATGATTTTATATTATTTGAGATCTTGTGCATGAGTGATGCTTCAGTACTTATGTATAGGGATAGAACAGAATCTTTTCACTCACCAAGGAATGTTCTAATGGCTTCCCCTCTTCTCACACATTATAGGCTGCCATTATAATAGAAATTATTGTAGAGGAGTAAAGAAATCATTTTCCCTCTATTTTCCTAGGTTCCCTTCCTGGGCCCTGGCAAATTAGACTGACAAAAGGCAGATTGACAAAAGAAATATAAACAGATGCTTATTAATGCTTGCATCATTCATATACAAAGGAGCAGTCAGTGATGAGTAAGTCAAAGAGGTGGTTAAAACTTGGGGTTATGTAAAATCTTAACAAAAGAACAATAAGTTAGGGAAGTGGCAGACAAAAAGGATTTATGCTTCTGTATTAGTCCATTCTCACACTGCTATGAAAACTACCTGAAACTGGGTAATTTATGAAGAAAAGAGGTTTAATTGACTCACAGTTCTGCAGGCTATACAGGAAGCATGGCTGGGGAGGCCTCAGGAAACTTACAATCACGGCAGAAGGTGAAGGGGAAGCAGGTACATCTTTACATGGTGGAGCAGGAGAGAGAGACCATGAAAAAGGAGATGGTACACATTTTAAACAACCAGATCTCGAGAGAACTCACCATCACAGGAACAGCAAAGGGGAAATCTGTCCCCACAAACCAATCACCTCCCACCAGGCCCTTCTTACAATACTGAGGATTATAATTCCACATGTGATTTGGGTGGGGACATAGAGCCAAACCATATCAGCTTCTAAGAGCATCAGACTGTAGGATGTTTAGGGTTATGGAGGAAATTAGTGGTGTAAGGTTTGTTTGTGCAGGTCCATGTTGGTGTCAACTTGACATCTTTTCATGGTCAAAGAACTTCCCCATGAGAGGGTATTTATGGCAGTCGTCATTCTCAAAAGTTTCTACGTTTAGTCAGGTAAAAGAATCCCGTTGAAGGCTTCTTTCTGCATTTCGTGAATCTCAAAAACCTTTGCTAAAAATTACCCTTATGCTAAAATGGCATATTTTTGAGTGGCATACTCTGAAACCATTTGTCATATAGAACCAAGATTGGCCCTGAAGCATTCTGTTGTAGTTTCCCTCCCTTAAGAAGGAATAGAGGCTTAGATTGAGGTATTTAGATAAGGACACTAGCACACACATTAAACAAAGGCTACCTGCATATTTACTGTAAAATTTATTGAATTCTAGAGAAAATTGAACCCAATATGTTAACAGCAACTTGGATTATTTAGAAATTCTCAACAGGGATGCTAGTGACATTTTGGACATGACAGTTTTTTAATATTAATTGTCTGTTTCCTAAATACTGCATGATACTTAGCATTGTTGGTAGTTGGGCAATAAATTTCAGTAGCATACAAGTTTTTGTGACATCCAAAAACCTCCCACCCATTTCCAATTACCATTGGGGGAAATACCATCTGTATTAGTTTATTTTCACACTGCTGTGACAAAATACCCAAGACATGATGAAATACCCGAGACTGGATAATTTGTAAAGGAAAGAGGTTTAATTCACTCACAGTTCTGCATTGCTTGGGAGGTCTCAGGAAACTTACAATCATGGGCCACAATGATTCCCTTCCAAGGGGAAGCAAATACGCCCTTCTTCACATGGTGGCAGAAAGAAGTGCTGAGGGAAGGGGAGGAAGCCCCTAAAAAACCTTCAGATCTCAGTGAGAACTCACTCACTCTCCTGAGAACAACATGGAAGAACCACCCCCATGATTCATTTACCTCTAACTGAGTCCCTCCCATTACATGTAGGGATTATGGGAACTACAATTCAAAATGAGATTTGGGTGGGGACACAGCCAAACCATGTCACCATCCCTGGTTTAAAATACTACCACCTTCAGAGGGTCATTATTCACAGTACTCAAGTGAAAGCAACTCAGCTGTCCATTAACAGATAAATGGATAAACAAAACACCTTTCCTTAGTCCTGGAAATACACTTACAACAGAATATTATTCAGGTTTAGAAAGGAAAAAAATGGTATATGCTACAACATGGATGAATTTTGTGGCCATTATACTACATGAAATAAGCCAGTCACAGATAAATACTGTGTGATTCCACTTATGCGAGTGACTAAATTCATAAAAACAGAAAGTAGAATGGTGATTTTCAATGGGTAAGGGAGAGAAGAAAAAGGGGAGCTGTTGTTTAATGGATATAGAGTTTTAGTTTTGCAAGAAAAAAAAATTATGGAAATTGCTTGCACAACCAAATAACTACACTTAACACCTCTGAATACTTAAAAATGATTCTGTACACTTAAAATGATTAAGATGAACTTTATACTTAGAATGATTTAAGTGGTAAATTTTAGGTAACATAGATTTTATCACAATTTAAAAAATACTGCCACCAATCTGAAATATTAAGAAAAACATTATTTTAGTATATATGATATTATATTGCTTACATATTGGGACACCCAAACAGTGACTTTTTATGAACAAATTATGACTTTAAAAATTGCAAGGGGATAAAACTAATCATACATTTCAACATCTCAAGAAGTATTTCTTTTAAATATGTTCTTTACAATGATACCAGTTCTCTACTTGGTGCACTGGCCTGGAAGAATATTTTATAAAAGTCCTAGAGGTTTTCTATATAAGTTATTTTACAAATTTATTACCAAATAAATGCATGGAGGGCTAGTTCTTGGTAGAAATGTGAAGTCATGTTAAAAATAAAATCTATTAGCACAATTGTCAGAACTTAAATGAATAAATAACAGGATTTTAGGCTCTGGAGAGCCTTGAAAATTTTTTTTCATGCCTCAGCTCTTATCACAGATGTCCTTTGTGCTTATAAGCCCACTCTGCGGGCTTCTCATTGCTTGTGTAGAAACATGCTAAGTGGCAATATTTCTTTAAGATGGGATTTATTTCTAAATTTATTGTCAGGTCCTCCAGTATTTCACTTAACGTATGACAATGTCAAATCTTGACTTTTCTAAATGTTACATTAAGGGAGAAACACATTTAAAAACACTAAACTTGGGTCAAGAGATTCAAGCTTACTTAGATTTGATCAGGTTAGATTAAAATTTAAGCTAAAAGTAAACTAAAGGCTAACCTAAGATATTAATGTCACATCAAACTGAGATAGAGCCGAGGTAATTCATAATGTTTGGTGTTAACATATGAAATTGGCCCTAATATAGTACTAAAAGATGTGCTAGGTTTTCCAAGGAAATTTTAAAATTAGATATCTTTGAGTCCTGTCCTCCATTAATGCATAGAATATTCTTCTTTATGTCTTCCCAGATTTATATCCTTTTCAATCATCATCTTTTCAAGGAGTGGTGTAAAAATGTGGATGTAGGGAAAGGAGAGGTGTGACAATAAACGTTATTTATAAGAGTCATTAAGTTAAGGAAAGAAATTTAGTGTGGTATCAAATAAAAAACAAATCTGGACTTAGATAAGCAGAGACTATTGCAATAGAGAAAAGAGAGCTACTGTAATACAGAGAACACTCAGTTTGTAAGGTTTCTAAGCATCTTAAAGGGCAGGCAGATGTGGTCTCTCTCTCTCTCTCTCTCTCTTTGGTTCTTTGGTTCTTAGTTTGATCCTTTGTTTCTTTCCTCTCTTTTTTTCCTTTTTTTAAAATTTGCAGTGCTTGTTTTTTAGTGTAGTATATTTAATTGTCAAATGAAGATTTAATATATCCAAGCTCTATAACATGATTTGATATAGATATACATTATGTAGTGGTTACCACAATCAAATTAAGTAAAACGTTTGTCACCACCCATGCTGTACATTAGAGTCCCTGAACTTGTTCATCTTGTAGCTGAAAGTTTATATCATTTGACCAATATCTCCCCATTTTCCCCACCTTTCCTTAGTCCCGGCAACCGTGTTCTATGCTCTTGATTCTATGAGATCTACACCCCATGCTCGTTGCAGCTTTATTCATAATAGCCAATATATGGGAGCAATCTAAGTGTCCATCAATGGATGATTTGGCAAAGAAAATGTGACATAGAAGGAAATTCTATCATTTGCAACAACATGGATGAAGCTGGAGGATATTATGGTAAGTGAAATAAGCTAGGCACAGAAGGGAAAATACTACATGATCACACTTATATGTAAAATCTAAAGAAGTCAAATTTATGACTTTTCTTTATAGAAAAGAGTAAACAAGTCTAGAAAGAATTGGGTGTATGGATATGGAATGAGCACATATGGTCACTAATCGGACAGTTAAGTAGGAAATGTTTTTCTTTGAGGTCAGCTGATTCTCTGGGAGGTGCTTTTAGAGGAGGTGAGGTTGCTCCACATTCCAATGTTTGCTGGAACTCAAGGGTGGGCTGAAATTTAGGGGCCTGGGAAAAGAGAAACCTGACCAAAGTTTGGTGATGTCAAGTTAGTAGGTACTTATCCAAGTTGGTCATGGGGCAAGTCATTCAGCCAATCATTTATGAGACAAAGAATGGAAATTTGGAGGGTCTGTGTCTGGCCTTTCCATAGGTGAACGAGGGGGGAATTTGGGAGTCTTAACTATTTCATATGGGAAATGATGGTTCTGTAGAGTGACACAGGGGTCTCCAACCCCTAGGCTGCTTACTGGTACCAGTCTGTGGCCTGTTAGGAATCAGGCAGCACAGCAGGAGGTGAGAAAGCATTACTGCCTGAGCTCCACCTCCTGTCAGATCGGCCATGGCATTAAATTCCCATAGGAGTGCAAACCCTATTGTGAACTACACACGAGAGGGATCTAGGTGGCATGCTCTTTGTAAGAATCTAATGGCTGATGATCTGAGATGGAACAGTTTCATCCCGAAACCATACCTGCCTCCGCAATCTGGGTCCATGGAAAAATTGTCTTCCACTGTCACCAGAAAGATTGGGGACAGCTGCAGCAACCCATTTCCAGAACACAAATGTGAGGATTTTCTTCACTGTCACTGTTTGCTGTTTTCCAGGAGCACAAGGCTTAGTGTAAGTTCAACAATGTCAGTAGCTTAGCGGAAAGTATACAGGTTGTTAAACAAATCCTAAGTTAAAGTCTTAGTTCTTAAAACTATGGGTTTGGCTGTGCACAATCTACTTGGCATCTTTGGGCTTCAGATTCATTAGAGATCATAATACAGGCTCAACTTAATTACACAACTGTTGTGAGGATCAAAGGAGAAACAGGGGAAATGCATTTTTTTTTTTTTTTTTTTTTTTTTGAGACGGAGTTTCGCTCTTGTTGCCCAGGCTGGAGTGCAATGGCGCGATCTCGGCTCACTGCAACCTCCACCTCCTGGGTTCAGGCAATTCTCCTGCCTCAGCCTCCCGAGTAGCTGGGATTACAGGCACACGCCACCACGCCCAGCTAATTTTTTGTATTTTTAGTAGAGACGGGGTTTCACCATGTTGACCAGAATGGTCTCGATCTCTCAACCTCGTGATCCACCCGTCTCGGCCTCCCAAAGTGCTGGGATTACAGGCTTGAGCCACCTCGCCCGGCCTGAGAAATGCATTTTAATGGGCTAAATAAAGTTGCTACTATTAAGTCATTTATGGGTCAGACCTTTTTAGGACAACTGCTTCACAGTTATCGTTTGTCCACAGAAAAACATCACCTCTTATTTGTTCAAGTTCTAGTATATTGCTATGAAACCCAGTCCACAGTTTTGCCTCACAATTCTCACTTGTTGACTATGTGAGGAAATTCTTGTAATACCACCAACTCTGATAGGAACAGTTTTCATATTTGCATTCATTTATTCAGTTATGACTTGTTCACTCCTTTTTGGGATAAAAGCTCCTAGATATAAAAGAGAGAATTGAGCTCAGTGTCTCATTGGTTGGGGGAAGATACAGCAGTATCACAGTTTCAAGGGGGACGTCTCTATATATTCACAGGTGTGATAAAGTTATGTGAAGTAGCAAAACACATAAAAGGAAGCACTGTAATGATTTTAGAGATTCAACTCTCTAAGACAATAATATAATTAAAATAAAATGGATAATTTCAAAATTTTAAAGTAAAACATAAGTTTCCTGTGTAGAACTACGCAAAATTTTAAATCAGTATACTGAAACTGACTCCAGTGCTACGAGTGCTTAGGTCTCAATGCATCTAGGGCAATTTGTGCCTTTTATTTTTCTTTCCCATCAGTAAACGACGATATGTCTTTTGAGCTCATTATTGCAGGTACTGCATTTTATGAAAATTAGCAGATAGCTCAGAAAGTGATGGGGGAAAAATGCAGATAATGGAATCATGGCATTGTGGGGCATTTCTGGCATTCACTACTGGATGTGCTACCCCTGGGTATGTTCTCTCTTAGGCATCTTTAGGTCTTGAGACTTCAGCTCTTCTCAGAGAGGATAATATATTTCTTATTCCTATTAATCATGGACACAACCTATTGCTGGCTTCTCTCTCTTCAATACCATTCTCAGAATTGAGAAAGTATTTTTTATACCTTTATATGACCTGTGTATTCTGATAATGACAAAAAATTACTGTTCCCCAAAAAATAAAAGGAAGGGCAGGTCCTAGCTAGACATTTCTCTTTACCCATCATGGTTTCTATGCTCATTATTACAGTCACTTCCTTTTAAAGTGCTCTGAGCTCCTTTGAACTCTCCTGCTCCCTTAATTACTTCCACTTGGCAAATCTCAACCCTTCAACTATTTTCACCCAAGAGCTGAAAATTTCTGGGAAAAATAAAATCTATACAACTTTGCTGACCATTCCCACTTTGAATTCATAACAACCATCAGAAAGGGCACTAACGCCTAAAATATTTTCCTAGGATATTTATTTTCCCGCTTTTCCAAACAGTCAGTTTACAGATCCTTCTCTCTATTTAAGCTCCTACTCTCATGCACCACCCCAATCTTAGCTGCTGAGGTTGCCTCTTACTTCAGGAATAGAAGCAAAGAGCATCTCTGCCATCGTCCTTGTTGACTGACTTTCCACAACCTTCACCCTTTTTATGAGGTAACAGTACCTCTACTCCCATCAAAAGCCATCATGCCCAACTTAGCCTGGAGTGCCATCTCTTCTGACTTCTCAAGGGCAATTCTCCCATTTCTACTTTTTCATCTTATCCACAGAAAACACATTTTGGTAGCTCCCTTCTCATAAAAGAAAGAATTCCCACCTAAATACTGTCCTCTAACCAACACCCTTTTTATCTGCTCTTCCTCACATAAAAACTTTCCAAATGCATTATGGTTTTGGACACTTTGCTTTGTCAGCAACCATCCAACCAGCCTATTAAGCCTATTTGTCTAAACTTCCAACAAGCTTCCATATTGCCTTATCCAAAGGTTTTCATCAACTTCTTTGCATCCCTTAACTCTATTGACCTTCTTGAAGTATTTCTAGTCTTCAAAACACTTCCTTCTCTGGATTCCACATTTCCAGGTTTACTCATCATTGACTCCCTCGTCTCCTTTACTGGCTTCACCTCTTCTCCAACTCCACATGATGAAATGATCCAGGGCACAGTCCTTTTTATGCTCTTCCTAGACCAGTGGTTCTCAAGCCAGGATGCTGTCTCAAATCACTTAGAGGGTTCTTTATGTAAATATAGAGAAAAATCCTCTCAACATTTTAAATTTAATTGACCTGGAACAGAGCATGACATCTGTATGTTTAAAAAGCTTCCTAAATGATTCCAAAATGCAGTCAGGATTGGGGAACGCTGCCTCAGAACATATTGAGACCCATAGTTGTAAGTACCAATTATATGCTGTTGTTTCCAAATAGATATCACCAGCCAGGATCTTTCCCTATTTGCCTATTTGATATTGCCACTTAGATGTCAAAGCATCTTAAAAGGAACATATTCAAAACGGAATTTAATGTCTTACTTTTCCTCAACTCTGCACAACTTATCTATCAAATATTACTGACATCCTATCAAAAATATATCTGGAATATATCCCTTTTTCTTCATTTCCACTATCTCTTTCCTAATTCAAATTGCCCTGATTTTATAACTTGACTGCAGCAATAGCCTTTCCACTGGTCTCCTTGCTTTTATACCACATTCTTCTCCATTCTGTATACTATAAGCAGACTTTTGTTCATGTAAACCATACCAAGTTTCTCCTTTGTTTTAATGTCCTCTAACTGCTTTGCATTGCTCTTAAAATACAAACTCCTAACTATGATTTTAAAGGCCCTATGTGATCTGTCCCAGGGTACTTCCTAAAGCAATTTTCATATGACATTTTCAATTACTCACTATCCTCCAACCTTACTATTTTCTGTTTTGCAAACACATCATGATTTTTCTTGCCTTAAGGCCTTTGCACTTGCTGGTCCCTCTGCCCCTAGTTGGCCCTTTCCCATACCTTGTGCTTCATCTTTCTGCTGTGAGGCCAAGTATAATTTCCTCAAAAATATCGCAGTTGTTAAGAACACTGCCTGTGTGTCAAACTATATAGGTTAAAATCTCATCTCCATCATTTCCTAATAGTGTAATCTTGGAAGAGCTAGGTAAACAATCTGTGACTGAGTATCTGCATATGTAAAATTAAGATGACACTAATGCCAGCATCCTAAGTTGTTGAAATAGCCTAATCAATGCAAATGGGAAATAGAGAAGTACTTGATGCAAAAGTATCCAATAAATGTTAACTGTTACTATAATTCTCTGGTTATCTTATATAAAGCATGGTAGCTTGTCTATCACCTTGATTTTTGTCTTCGAAAATACTTATCTCCCTTTTCTTGATTATTTTTTAATTAACTTTGATTTTATTTAATTTTTATTTTCTGCCTTTTCAAACTAAACCCACCACTACAACCCAAGCCTTGCTAGAATTTAAGTTCTATGAAAGCAGGGATTGTACAATGCAGATGACACAGAATACAGGACAGAACCTGGCACAGGGTAAGTGCTCAGTAAATATTTGTTAAATCAATGGCAATTAGTATAAATTGAGCATAGGTTTTATTCAGGTTTTTAAGGAGAGGACTATGTGAGAATGAAATCAGTAGATATCAGTGAGTATAGACATTCTAAGAATCAAGAACTATTTTATTGGATTTAAAGCTGACTTTGTACTTCTTTCTAAGACAAGACTTTGGATAACTCAAACGTGGAAAATGACATATTACCTCCATATGAAAAACCTCAGGTTTTAAAAACTTGTTATACAATTACCACTATCATGATAAAAACAATTGTACTTTTTTATTCTAAGAGATATTATACTGAAATAAATTCAAATTCTATTAGTCAATTATCTGAAATATTCCTATTAAATACTTCAAATGAAGTATTATAAGGTAATATTTTTATCTAAAATTTGAGATCAATTTTGTTTTGGATGCAAATTAACTATATCTTCAACCAATGCACAATGATTTCATTGGAAGAGAAGACCCTACAGCTTATGTTTACAATTTAAAGACAAATACCATCTTCGAATTTCTTTAGAATGCATTTTTTAAAAATAATGTGAATTTATCTTGATTACTACCACTTCATCCTCAAAAACAAAATTTTATCTGTCTAAGAAAGGATATGAGCAATATTAAGGCAAGTTCAAAAGCTCTTGAATAAATAGAAAATCAGTTATGCTGAAGGGGACTCACAGTTTATTAAATGAGTTTTCAAGAGACATCATATTCTTCATTGTATTCTACCACTTAGGTTGAGTGGTAGGATTCTAAAAAATCATGGGAATTTCAAGCACAAATGCCGCTTTATTGCCTTGTAAAAACCCTCTTGTTCCATTCCAAAACATCATTCTATATTTTTATTGATTTTGAAAAAGTGAAATGAAACAGAATAAAAATTTCTTTGTTGCAATGCTAATACTTCAAAAACTGGGCTTATAAATCGTCACCACACCTCAGTTTTGAGACTAATGAATCTCTGCTCTCCTCAGTTCTCTCTTTGTGTAAAAAATTGAATGGGCGAGTAGCCCGAGATGCTCATTTATTTGAATCACAATAGTGGCCTGAGAAAACCCTAAGCAAAGGTAAATGAATGCATGGATTTTTTTTGTTCCCATATTGTTTTCTTGGTTTCCCAGTGCTCCAAGTGATTTCATCTAAGAGGAAAGCACAAAAAGAATTTTTATCCTATTGCAGATTTAATTTCACTTCAAGAACTTGTCAACTCCCTAAAAGGAATGCTGACCTACTTCACCATTAGTTTTGTATTACTAATGAGACTTAAGTGGTGAATTACCCATCTTTGAACAAATTTTAAGTGGTTATCCTGTATCAGAGCTGTCTTTTAACTTTTAATAGCACCTACAATCACAAGACTGAGATGTACTATATAAGTGCCAACTAGGGAGAGACTGGTTCACAGATATTTGGGTATTAACTGGCTGACAGTCATGACTGTATGTCATTTTGGAACAACTTACTATTAAAGTAACTTAAGTTGGTTACTTTTTAAAACAGTTTTGAGAAGAAAAAATTCTTCTTTTGCAGAGTAATGCCAAGCACAGTGGCTCACACCTGTAATCTCTGCATTTTGGGAGGTGAGGCTGGTGGATCACCTCAGGCCAGGAGTTCCAGACCAGCCTGGCCAACATGATGAAACTCTGTCTCTACTAAAAATACAAAAAGAAAATAATTAGCTGGGCATGGTGGTGCATGCCTGCAAACCCAGCTACTCAGGAGGCTGAGGCAAGAGAATTGCTTGACCCGGGGAGGCAGAGGTTGCAATGAGCAGAGATTGCGCCACTGCACTCCAGCCTGGACAACAAGAGCAAAACTCCATCTAAATAATAATTATTAAACTTTAAAATCATATATAAAATATTAAAATAATACATCAGGAATGTATTATTCACCTGATTCCAAATATAAGTTAAATATCAAGTTTCTTACTCACCACTTCTCTCACCTACTATTCAGTAATGTCTACTTGAATGTCAGTATTTAAATATTACAATTTTGGTCCATAGCAGGCTTTACATGTGAATAGATAAGGTGGAAAAATGCCAAAAGACACATTGCACCTCCATAACTATCTCTCATTTTGCCTCATCTGAAGCACCAATTACTAGTCATTTAATTGAGCATCATCTGCAGAACTTGGTGACATCCACATATTACCCCTTGGAATCACAGACCTCACTTACTACTTTCCCAAAGGTACATTGCTCAGATTAGCTAATTTCAAAATCCTGGAAACTAATCAAAAAGTTGTGATATCAGAATGGAGAAATGTCCATACTGCATCAGTCCATTGAGGCTGCTATAACTGATAAACTGGGTAGCTCATAATCAACGAAATTTATTTCTCATGGTTCTGTGGCTGCAAAGTCCAAGATCGAGGTGCTAGCAGATTCAGTGTCTGGTGAGGGTCCACTTTCTGGTTCATAGACAACAATCTTCTCACTGAATCCTCACATGGCAGAATGGGTGGGGCAGCTCTTTAGGACCTCTTTTGTAAGGGCAGTAATCCCCTTCATGAGGTCACCATCCTCATTACCTAATCACCTACCAAAGGCCTCACCTCCAAACACCTTCACTTTGGGGATTTGAATTTCAACGTATGAGCTACGATGGGACAAATTCAGTTCCTAGCACATGCAGTGTATGGAGAACATGAAGGAAGATCCATTTGTGCCTGGCTCTAGTGACTGGGTTTAGATCTAGGAAAGAAAGCAGAATGGAACATTCTATGCCATGCTATTATCTATTGGAGAGGCTTACAAGCACCATTTCTGTGACCTGATTGGAGAAGTCAGTTACCAGATATGTAGTAGGAATAAATGTAGGCCCAGGAAGGAGGAAGCAAAAAATATAGGGGAGAAATATTGGGTAAAGGAAGGAAATAAAAATAAACTAACAATCTACAAGTGTCTAGAGAAGAGTTATTTCAGTAGAAATCTTGGTGACATTGAATTTTAGCCAATTGGATACACATCTCCTGCTGAGGATACAAATTTTTAGGGGGATAAGGCTACTTGGAGCATTTTGAAGGCTATACTAGTGGTTTCCAACATTTAGACTGTGTACTTCTGGATGGCCTTGAATGATTTCTTCGAGAATTGAATCCTAACCTTACCCCTATATCAAGTAGGGAGCAATGAACAGCTTTGGTAATAAGAACAAAATCTGCACAATCAAAAATGTCAGAAACAACTGCTATGGTGCTATGGTGGATGATCAAGCACTAGATGGGATGCCGAGCTCAACAGACATTACTTTTTTTTCTTTTGAGGTGGAGTTTCACTCTTGTTGCCCAGGCTGGAATGCAATGGCGCAATCCAGCCTCGCTGCAACCTTTGCCTCCCGGGTTTAATCAATTCTCCTGCATCAGCCTTTTGAGTAGCTGGGATTACAGGCACCCACCACCATGTCTGGCTAATTTTTTGTATATTTAGTAGAGATGGGGTTTCACCATATTGGCCAGGCCGGTCTCAAACTCCTGACCTCAGATAATTCACCCGCCTCAGCCTCACAAAGTGCTGGTATTACAGGTGTGAGCCATTGGGCCCAGCCTTACTTTTTTATTTTTAGCTCTGAATTCTCAAAATTAAAGCACGAGAGTGTTATATACATAGCATATAAGAGCAGAACTAATTTTTCTTATGAGCCAAGAATAGGACTTCTAAAGGAATGAGACAAAAATAAAGGCTGGGTTGATGCACTGGTAGATGCACAGTGGGCTAGATGTTACAGATTTCTGTCAAAATTGAGTTAATGGCCCAATAATATTTAGAAGATCAGTATATTTCCTTGCAATGGCTAAAAGTAGAAACATGCCTTTGTTTGGGGATGAATTGTGTCCCCCTACAGAAAGATATGTTGAATTATTTAATGCCCAGTGCCTCAGAACTAACCTTATTTGGAAATAAGGTTATTCCAGATGTAATCAGTGAAGATAAGGCTATACTGGAGTAGGGTGGGCTACTAATCCAATATAATCGGTGTTCTTAAAAACAGACAGCCATGTGAAGACATAGGGAGAATTGTATGTGACAACAAAGGCAGAGATTGTAGTTACACAGCTGCAAAGGAAGGAATGCCAAGGATCGTCAGCAAACCACTGGAAGCTAGGGAGAGGCAAGGAAGATCATCTCCTGCTGGCTTCAGGCACAGGAAGGCCCTGTTGACACCTTGATTTCGGACTTCTAGTCTCCAGGTCTTTCACACTTTTCACTTTGTTGCGTACAGTCATGTGCCACATTAATAATAGTTTCGTTTATCATGGGCCGCATATACAACAGTGGTAATATAAAATTATAAAATCTTATTTTCCTTTACCTTTTCTATGTTTTCTAAACATGTTTAGATACACAATTACTTACAATTATGTTACAATTGTCTACAGTATTCAGTAAAGTCACATGTATACAGGTTTGTAGCACAAGAGTAATAGGTTATACCATATGGCCTCAGTGGGTAGTAGGCTGTACTGTCTAGGTTTATGCAAGGACATTCTATGATGTTTGTACAATAGAATAACCTAATGATGCATTTCTCAAAACATATGCTTATTGTTAAGAGATGCATGACTATACTAATCCATCTAAGTGAAATTCCCTCTGCATCCAACTAGGTCTCCCCTCCCCATTTCTACCCCAACCGAGTCTTATTATAAGGCTCATTACTTCATATTATTTGTTGAATGAATTAATAAGTAAACATTATTCAAAATCTGTGAAAATTCCACAGAAAGCCTTATAGTATAAATACAGTTTATGATCCAATAAAGTTAAAATAAATCAAAAGATGACCAGAATATATACTTGGAATATTTCAAAAAGGAAAGAAAAAACGGAAATTAAAAACCTATCTAAAAGCAGATAGAAGGAAAATATTCCATACAAAAATAAATGGGAGTCACCAAAAGTTACACTCAGGAAAAAATGCATATCTTAATGCTTTCATTATTACTGAAAAAGGAATAATAGTAAATAATATAATCCTTGTGGAAAAAAATAAAAACACAAATGAAACAAAAAAACTCTAGAAAAAGAAAATTTATATAGATAAAGTATAGTTAAGTGCCTAAATGAATTAGATTAAAACACCAACAAAAACTAAAATAAACAGCATATTTAAAAAGGATTTTTAAGGCTTACAAGTTAGAACAAGAAAAAATTAGAAAATCATTCTATGTAAAATTACATAAGAATAAGAATAAGAATAGTGACACAACTTGAGCTGGGCACAGAGGCTCACACCTGTAATCCCAGCACTTTGGGAGGCTGAGGCAGGCAGATCACCTGAGGTTGGGAGTTCGAGACCAGCCTGACCAATATGGAGAAACCCTGTCTCTATTAAAAATATGAAATTAGCCAAGCAAGGTGGTGCATGCCTGTAATCCCAGCTATTAGGAAAACTGAGGTGGGAGAATCCCTTGAACCCAGGAGGAGGAGGTTGCAGTGAGCCGAGATTGTGCCACGGCACTCCAGCTTGGGCAACAAGAGTGAAACTCTTTTCCAAGAAAGAATAGTGACACAACAACACAACTTAATGTAGGTAAGGATTAAAATACTTCTAATTTTATAACGCATGTAATTCTATGGTACAACATTTGAAAATCTAAAGGAATTACATGGTTCCTAACAAAACATGTCAAAAACTTAAATAGACCTATTACTAGTAACATAATTATAAATGTTAGTTAAAATCTACCATTAAAAAGAATCTCAGAATGAGTTTATTTTACAAGTGAGTTCTAAACTTCTAAAGACTAGGTCATATCAATGTTTTTAAGAAAGTTTCATTTCTTAGAAAAATTATCAAATTCCATTTATTAAGGCTGTATAACTGTGATAACAGAATCTCTTAAAATATATAACAAACATAGAAATTCAATGCTAAAATTGGGATGGAAATAGTAATCTGTAGAATAAATCAAGGTGTAAAAAGATACCTGAATATTATGACCAAATAGAGTTTCTTCCAGTAATCCAGTAATTCTATGTCACTTTTTATTAATATAGTTTATGACTCAATAGCTTAATATGACTTTGTGTTGCTATAAAGGAGTACCTGGGGCCAGGAAATTTATTTGAAAAGAGATTTATTTGGCTCACAGCTCTGTAGGTTGTGCAGCAAGTGTGATGCCAGGATCTGCTTTGGGGAGGGCCTCAGACTGCTTCCACCCATGGTAGAAGGTGAAGGGGAGCAGTGTGCAGAGATCACATGGTGAGATAGGAAGCAAGAGAGAGGGTAGAGGTAGCGCTAGACTCTCTATCAATCAGTTATCTCGGGGAACTAACTGAGCAAGAACTCACTCCCATGAGAATGGCACCAAGCCATTTATGAAGGATCTGTGCCCCACCCACCCAACATCTCCCACCAAGCCCCACTTCCAACACTGGGAATCAAATGGGGCCAAAGAAACTATATCCAAATCATAGGATAACTTAATTTCTGAATAGGCAAATCTCATTTTTTTAGTATTCTTTTTTCTAAAATTACTTTATCATGAACCTTTATACTTTCATAAAAACTTAGAATTAGTTTGTCACATTCCCCCAAAATTTCAACTTGAGATTTCAGTGGCATTTCATGAAATGTAAGTAGTAATCCAGCTTTTATTATTCTGTTATGTCATTCATTAATATAGCATATCTTTCCATTTATTCATAGCTGCTTTTATGCCCTATTTAGGAGATGTCTGCAGTTTTCTCTATACGTGTATTGTGAATCCTTGGTTAGATTAATTGTTAGTTACATTTTGGATATTGTTGCTAATATATCCTAGGTTTTATTAAATTTTTAATTGGATGTTACTGCTTTACAGGAATTATTTTATTTGAATTTGACTGTGGTCTGCAGCCTTTTGGGGGTGCCCAAGACGCTTTCAAAGTGTATACCAGGTCCAAATTTTTTTCACAATGATATTAAGTATTTATCCACCTTTTTCACTCTGCTTCATTCATGAGTATGCAGTGTATTTTTTCCAGAGGTACATGACATATATCACAGCAGACTGGAATGAGAATCTAGCTGTTTCCTCCTATTAAAATATTTGCAAAACCCTGAAACAGTGTCAATCCTTAAATGTATCTGCTTTGGGTATTTATTCATTAGACACATCTTTATGAAACCCAAAATAGATTTAATATTATAATTTTTAATATGTATTTTTAAAATTTCTGTTTGAATTTGTAATTCATAATATGGTAAACATTGATGGACATTATCCACTTAGAAGTTCTTCAGCATTCTCAACAATTTTTAAGAATCAATCAATCTTGTGACCAAAACATTTGAGAACTGCTGTGTTAAAGTTTTGGTTCCAGATTGTTAGATGTAGTTTTCAAATCATTATTTTGTAGACAAATAATTCATACTAATTTGGTTACTTATAATCATTTGGTTACTTATAATCATATTGATCATTTCTTTTCTTATTGAAATATTTCCTCCAAGAGTGCTTTGAAATCGTGTGGCTGAGTAGTGTTATGAGGTATTTTAATCCTGATGGTTTTTTTTTACACTTTCTTGTTTATGTGATATTTTTTAATGAATTTAAAATCTTTAGCCCATATTCTTTCTTGTAGTTTTTATTGTCTCCTTTCACCTAGCATTTCTGTTGTGAAGTTTAATATTAATATAATGCTTTATTCTTTAAAGTTTTACATGATATTTGATAGAGCTGCAAAAATATTATATTACAATATATGAAAATACTTATGCATAAAAGTTTGAAAAGGCACCCAAAGCTATTACAAGTTTTTATCTCCAGTTGGTATGAGTACATGAATTTCAATAGTTTCTTAAACTCCTCTAGAGTTCTCAAAGTTTACACAGTAAGCATAAATTACTTTTTAAAAACATTAATGTTTTAATTTTGAGTTTTGTGGGTACCTAGTAGATATATATATATATATATTTATGGGGTACAGGATATATTTTCATACAGATATGCAATACCTAATTATCATATCAGGGTAAATGGGGTATTTATCACCTCAAGCATTTGTGCTTTGTGTTACAAGCAATCCAGTTATATATCACTTTTATCAGAAAAAGTGAATTTATTTACATTTCTGAAGAAGTGCAAAAAATGGAAAAGGGAAAGACTATTATTTATTTTGAGGCTACCATGTATCATGCACTCTGTATTGAGTGGATCATTTTGAACTTTACATAATTTGATCATCACATGAAAATTGTGAAATGGCTATTATGGAGCTACAGCTTTTTTATTCTCTATACTTGGGATTTTATAGGTTTTTGGTCTAAAGCATGTATTTTGCCTTTCATTAACAAAATAAAAATTGCCTGGATAATTTTTTAAAACACATTTTTAGAAACACAGTTATTCTGGTTGTGATAATCTTAGAAATCATGTTTTCTAGTTGAACTTCTCTTAATGTAACACTGTTGTTTATGATTAGTCATGGCAATGTATATTTATGCCCTTCAAAATGTAAGTTTTGAAATGCTTTGTAAATGACTAGATGTAATTATTTAACAACCATTTTGTGTCCCCCAAACCTATAATTGTTGTGTAAGCGAATGGGAAAGAAAATGGAAAAGAAAATCACTAACACCACAAATATGACTACAACTTAAGTAAAATTATTTTTTTAAATAGCAATAAATGACAACATGAAGGGGAGATGTAAAACTCTCATTTATGCATTTATGGCTTATATTTATGTTTGTTTATATATAGGATCATAAGACTGACAAAGAAAAATGATTATTGTAGCAAAAATGTGGCAAAAGCTTCTTACACGTCAAAGCAAACTTAAGAAATTAGCAGCTCATAGACAGAGGTGAAGGTTAGTAGAATCTTGAAGAGTAATCTTTACATGATAATTAGGCAGTGAAATGCATACAGAAGACGAACAAAATCAAAAAATAAATTATCTCAGTCAATTGTCAATGTGTATTGCACATTACTAAAGAAAGTACAGGGAGAAGAATAATTTCTTGGAGTAAAATTGAGCAGCTTTAAATCCAGAGCTCATGTTCTATTCCTGCTAGGAACCTGAGTCATTGTTTTATCTCAGGCAAGTAAGTCATTTTGTTTCTTTCTGACTCAAATTACTCCTCTATAAAAAGCTATACTTTCAGCTTTCTTATAGACCATCCCATCACGCCTCTTCTTTACTGAGTGCCGGATATCAACCCAGGAAGCAAATTTAGGAATTAATTCAGAAATAAAAGCTCCAACTTCAAAAAATAAAAGTAAAGACGGAACATTATGAACAGGCTAACTCTGAAAGTAGTGAGTTTGTGTATTTCATTTTAGTTCATGATGATTGACACAATCTTTAAAAATTATCATTGCTATTGTTAAGATTTAATATCACCTATGTTGAAGTTAGATTATAGATACAGATGATGTTCACATTATTATCATCCTACCCCTGAGTCAAACTATCATATCTTTAGTTCTAATTAATTTCATTATTTTATGATTTGTTAAATTATTTTATTATTATTTTACAAACAGTAATGAGCAGCATTCTATTACATGTGTACTTGAGCTTTTACTTCCTCAACTTGAGCTTCTAATATATGAAAAAATGATTTTGTATGTAATGGAATTAACCATTCATTAATAACCATATATTAAACCAAGCTTCTAGTCAACCTAGTGCAGTGGTTCACGCCTGTAATTCAAACACTTTGGGAGGCCAAGGCAGGTGGATAACTAAAACAATATCATAATCATTAATAATTATGATTTCTAAAGGTGAGGAGTTTGAAACTAGCCTGGAAATCATGAAATCCCGTCTCTACAAAAAAAAAATACAAAAATTAGCCTGGCATGGTCATGTCTGCCTGTAGTCACAGTGACTCAGGAGGCTGAGGTGGGAGGATCACTTGGGTCCAGGGAGGTAAAGGCTGCAGTGAGCCATGATTGCACCACTGCACTCCAGCCTGGACAGCAGAGTGAGACTCTGTCTCAAAAATAAATTAAAACAAATTTAAAAAATAAAAGTAGCTCCTATTTGGTGTCCCTGATTGGCAAAAATTTTACATATGTAATCAAATTTAATCTATATAACTGTCCCATGCCAAATGTATGCAGTTAGTATAATAATTAAATGAAGAACATGAGAATCAAAAAGAGTAAATAACTTAAGTTACAGAACAAGTCCATGACACTACCAACAATTATGTCCAGATCTCATTGACTTCAATACTTCCCTATAGATTTTCTATTATAACTTATATTATATCTGACTTCATTCAACTCCATTCAGCAAATATTTATTGAACAGCTACTATGTGCCAGGTACTATTCTAGGAATTGGTAAAACATTACTTTCACTTACAAACAGACAAAATCTCTTGCTTCTGTGAGTTTGTATCTCAGTACTTATTGTTAAGTGCATGTTCTTAGGTAGATTAGTTAACTTCCATGGACATCCAATGTCTTTATTGATAAATATAAAAATATTTACTCATTTATACGATAGCATTGAGATTAGGATCAAAGATGGTGCCTCACGTGAAAACACTTAAAACTCTAAAGCACCCTTCATAATAATGTGGAAGAAAATCCATATTCAAAAATCTAT
Organism: Callithrix jacchus; assembly: GCF_049354715.1. Lineage (NCBI taxonomy): Eukaryota > Metazoa > Chordata > Mammalia > Primates > Cebidae > Callithrix > Callithrix jacchus. The sequence continues at coordinate 29,362,586 of NC_133524.1, forward strand.
TTCATCTTTCTCATAAGAGCTATATTTCAGCCAAATGGACAAAAGTGAGACATGAAACCAACAGAATATGGAGTAAAGAGAGAAATAAAAGAGATACAGACTTTATTTAAAACCTACAAAAATGTCATCAAAGGGACATTGATAATTATGATTTCTAAGGGTGCAAAAATCTATTGTAAGATCTTTTGGAAGAAAATTGATATAGAAATGCCCTATATATTTCCTGGCATCAGTTTTAAAATCTGTATATGTTTGGAGTTTTGTTTTGTTTCTTTTTTCTTTCTTTTTTTTTTTTGAGATGGAGTATCGCTCTTGTTACCCAGGCTGGAGTGCAATGGCACAATCTCAGCTCACCGCAACCTCCGCCTCCTGGGTTCAGGCAATTCTCCTGCCTCAGCCTCCTGAGTAGCTGGGACTACAGGCACGTGCTGCCATGCCCAGCTAATTTTTTATATTTTTAGTAGAGACGGGGTTTCACCATGTTGACCAGGATGGTCTCGATCTCTTGACCTCGTGATCCACCCGCCTCAGCCTCCCAAAGTGCTGGGATTACAGGCTTGAGCCACTGAGCCCAGCCTGTTTTGTTTCTTAAACATTATTTTTGGCACATGGATGCATTGACCTTTCCGAAGTAAAAATTTGAAATTATTACAAAGAGTTAATCTGAAAGCGAGCAATGAACAAGGAATTAACATAAAGTCTAGAGATAAGTATATATATGTACTAATAAAATTGCAATGATATGTAATTCACCGGAGGAAAGCGTAAGAACAAAGTTAAGTAATTTTTATTTTTACTTTTTTAGTATTATTCCATTTATTGTCATTGTTATAACTATTGTTCTTTTTTGTTTTAACTTTTATTTTATTTTACCTGTGCAGGTTTGCTCTGTAGGTAAACTCATGTCACAGGGGTTTGTTGTACAGATTATTTCATCACACAGGTACTAAGCCTACTACTCAATACTTACTTTTTTCTGCTCCTCTCCTTCCTCACACTCTCCACTCTCAAGTGGGCCCTAGTGTCTGTTGTTCCCCTTGTTGTGTTCATGAGTTCTCACCATTTAGCTCCCACTTACAAATGAGAATATGTAGTATTTAGTTTTCTGTTTCTGTGTTAGTTTGCTAAGGATAATGGCCTCCAGCATCATTGGTGTTCCTGAAAAAGACATGATCTCATTCTTTTTTATGGCTGCATAGTATTCCATAATGTGTGTGTACCACATTTGCTTTATCCATTCTGCTATTGATGAACATTTAGGTTTATTCCATGTCTTTGTTATTATGAAAAGTGCTGCAATGAACATAGGCAGGCATTTGCCTTTACAGTAGAATGTTTTTATATTCTTCTGGGTATATATGCAGTAATGGAGTTGCTGGGTCAAATGGTAGCTCTGTTCTTAGTTCTTTGAAGAATTGCCATATTGCTTTCCAGAAAAGTTGAACTACTTTATACTCCCATCAAGAATGTATAAGTGTTCCTTTTTCTCCATAACCTCACCAGCATCTATTATTTTTTGACTTTTTAATAATATCCATTCTGACTGATATGAGATGGTATCTCATTGTGATTTTGATTTGCGTTTCTCTAATGATCACTGTTGTTGAGCTATTTAAAATATGCTAGTTGACCGCATGTATGTCTTCTTGTGAAAAGTGTCTGTTCGTGTACTTTATCTTACCCACTTTTTTTTTTTTCTGAGGTGGAGTTTCACTCTTGTTACCCAGGCTGGAGTGCAGTGTCACGATCTTGGCTCACCGCAACCTCCGCCTTCCAGGTTCAAGTGATTTTCCTGCCTCACCCTCCCGAGTAGCTTGGATTACAAACCTGTGCTATCACACCCAGCTAACTTTGTATTTTTAGTAGAGATGGAGTTTCTGCATGTTGGTCAGGCTGGTCTCAAACTACTGACCTCAGGTTATACACCCACCTTGGCCTCCCAAGGTACTGAGATTACAGTTATGAGCCACTGTGCCCGGCCTATCTTACCCACTTTTTAATGGGGCTGTTTGTTTTTCACTTATAAATTCATTTAAGTTCCTTATAGATGGTGGATATCAGGCTTTTATCAGATGCATACTTTGCAAATATTTTTTCCCATTCTGTAGGTTGCCTATTTACTCTGTTGATAATGGTATGAAAACTGATAATAAGCCAATGAAACAGAATATAGAACCCAGAAATAAATTTATGTATTTATAGCCAACTGATTTTAACAAAGGCATCAAGGACATACACAGGGGGGAAAAACAGTCTCTTCAATAAATAGTACTGGGAAAACTGGCTATCCACACGCCGAAGAATAAAACTAGATTCCATCTCTCACCATATATAAAATTCAACTCAAAATGGATTAAAGACTTAAATGTAAGACACAAAACTATAAAACTACTAGAAGATAACATAAGGAAGATGCTCAGGACATTGGTCTGGGCAAAGATTTTATGGATAAAACCTCAAAAGCACAGGCCACAAAATAGACAAATTGGATTATATCAAACTACAAAGCTTCCACATTGCAAGGGAAACAGCAGAGTAAAGAGACAACCTGCAGAATGGGAGAATATACTTGCAAACTATTCATCTGACAAGGAATTAATATCTTTAATATATAAAAAGCACAAACAACAGCAAAAAAAATTAATCGAAAAATGAGAAAATGGTCTGAATAGACATTTTCAAAAGAAGACATACAAATGGCCAACAGGTATATGAAAAACTGCTCAACATTTCTATTAATCAGAGAAATGCAAATTAAACCCACGATGAGATACCATCTCACTCCAGTTAGAATGGCTGTTATAAAAAAGACAAAGAATAACAGATTGTGCCAAAGATGCAGAGAAACCGTTTATACACTGTTGGTGGGAATGTAAATTAGTGTAGCCATTATGGAAAATGGTAGGGAGAGTCCTCAAAAAACTAAAAGTGGAACTACCATGTGATCCAGCAATCCCACTACTGAGTATATATCAAATAGAAAGGAAATTTAGTATGTCAGTCTGCACTCCCATGTTTGTTGCAGTAGTATTCACAGTAGCCAAGATATAGAATCAACTTAAGTGTTCATAAAGAGATGAATAAAGAAAATGTGGTGTATATATACATTATGGAATACTATTCAACCCTAAAAAAGAAGAAAATCCTATAATTCATGGCAACATGGTTGAGCCCAGAGGACGTTATGTTAAGTGAAACAAGTAGAAAAGCAGAGAAAGACAAATCGTATATATTCTTACTTATATGTAGAAGCTAAAAATTTGATCACATAGTAGTAGAGAGTAGAATACGGGTTACTAGAGGCTGGGAAGAGAGAGAGGAGGAGAGACAGGGAGAGGTTGGTTAAGGGTTACAAAAATACAGTTAGATAAGAGGGATAAGTTCTGTAACACTGTAGGGTAACTATAGTAAATAATTTGTTATATATTTTCAAATAGCTAGGAAAGAAGATTTTAAACGTTCCCAATGCAAAGAAATGATAAATTATTGAAGTGCTAGATATGCTAATATCATGATTTGATCATTTTACACGTATCAGAATATCACACTGTACCCCATAAATATGTACGATTATGTCAATTTGAAATAATACTAAAAGTACAATCTCTCTAATTATGATGAAACACAAACTTGAAAATAAAAGAATAGATTCGGCAATCCCACGACTGAATGTGTATCTAAAACAAATGAATTCAGTATACCAAATGACATCTTCTCTCTCACATTCATTGTATGTTATGCACAATAGCCAAGCTATGGAATCAACCTAAGTGTTCACAACAGATGAACATACAAAGAAAATATGGTATATATACACAAAGGAATACTCTTCAACCTTAATAAAGAAGGAAATTCTGTCATTTGCAACAACCTGGAGGTCATTATGTTAAGTAAAATAAGACAAGTACGGAGAGATAAATACCATGTATTCTCACTCCAATATGAAATCTATAAAAGTCAAACTCAGAGAAGTAGAGAGTAGCATGGTAGTTACCAGGGAACGGGGGAGAGGAGACTAAGAGATGTTGGTCAAAGGATACAAAAATTCAATTAAATAGGAGTAATGTGTTTAAAAGGCCTATTTTTTTAAGCAAATTAATAATAATAGGTCCTTGGTCAGGCTCAGTGGCTCATGTCTGTAATCCCAGAACTTTGGGAGGCCGAGGAGGGGGGGATCACCTAAGGACAGGAGTTCGAGAACAGCCTGGCCAACACGGCTAACCCTTGTCCCTACTAAAAATACAAAAATTAGCTGGGTATGGTGGCAGGCACCTGTAATCCCAGCTACTTGGGAGGCTGAGGCAGGAGTATCACTTGAACTCAGGAGGCAGAGGTTGCACTGACCCGAGATCACGCCACTGCACTCCAGCCTGGGTGACAAGTGCAAGACTCAATCTCAAAAATAAAATAAAATAAAATAAAAACAGGTCCAATATACAACTGTTATCCAACAGAAGGAAACAATGTGGATATGAGTAATCCTTGAACATTCTATTTTCATGCATATCTTTTCATCAGTTAGGATGATTTCACCTGTAGGTACTGGTATATAATTTGCTTACTCAATGAGCTGGAAGTTCAGAGTTGTTGAGTTAGAAATTAAGGCCTTCAGCAGTGTTGCCATCAGAGATTAATTCACTGAGAAGTTTAAAGCTTAAGCTTTAGAAGGCAGTCACTTGCATGTTTTTTTCTAATCATTTCACCTAATTTTTATGTATATTTTTGTATTCATCTTTTTGATAAGGCCCACACTAAACTGTTTAATCTTTACATCCCAGAAAAGAGGGGTCAGTGCTTGGCTCTGACACAACTTACCAATGAATTTCTCAGCAATGCATTCCTGATGGAGTCAGCTCTGCCCACTGGCTTGCTTGCCTTTGGGTAGTGAAATGGCTTGCTACTGCCAACCAGGTGATATGCTTCTCATTCATTTCCAGGTGTTCACTTCCAGGCTTTGTTCACTTCCTGCATAGTGCTGAACATAAGTTCTTTCTTTTGCAATAATATGCCATGTCCCCAGTCTCTAGGATGATTGCCTTAAGCCTGGATTTTAGAATCCACTTACTGGCAGAGGAATGGATGTTGCCCCATTGGGTTAGACAAATGAGAACCCATGTCTGGAGATGGAGTTAGAGTTAGCTTACCTAGTGGGACATGAGTTATGTAGGAGGGGCTAACACCTAAACAAAATTCAGATGTAGGATGGCCTAAGATAGTATGGACCAATTATATATGAGAAAAACCTTGCTTGGGCATTCCTAGAAAGAAACTACATCGATATTAAGAGAGAACCATATTGAAAACCATGCTCTCTCTCTTTCTTCTGGTGAATATGAACATGGAGCCACACTACCCCAGTGGCTACTGGCAGCCATCCGGCCATCATGAAGGAAGCTGAACCAAACATAAGCCCATATAAAGTAAAAGGCATACATTTGCAAAAACAAAAGACATGTAGAGAAACATATCTAGAATTCTTGTTTTCTGTACTAAGTCCAAATCCACTTAATTTCTGCATTTAGAGTTATGTAAGCTAATAAAAGTTCCTATTTTTAAGCAATTGTAAATTTATATTTTGCCATTTGCAGACAGAAGTAATCTAATTAATACGTTTAACTCCCATCACTCCACCTACAGCAGAAAATTATCATTGAATTCTAGTGTTATTTTCTACATCTGTTAAGTTTTCATGTAGGATTATAGCCTTTATATTCATATATTTTCTATTGTGTCATGAATTTTATTTTGGCGCCTTTTAGATGTTCTAGTGTAGATGCTAGGAGGGCTATGAACATATAAGACTGAAGTTCAGGGAGTGCTCTGGGAAGATATATAAATTTGGGGATCATCTGCATATAAATGGTATTTAAATACAGGAATCTAGATAAGATCACCTAAGATGTGAGTTCAGAGAGAAATTAAAAGAAGTCCATTGACTGCCTCTACTTGGATGTAATGAAGCAATCTAAAAACATCTACACAAAGAGGTGATATCATCAAGAGTTAAACTGAGTTCACCTTTAGGTTCCCCCATAACAAATACATTTTTCAATGTTATTCTTAATATAGGATTCTCTATTTCTGACTGCCAATCCTAGTGGTGAATTATTGAACAAATGTTCATTTAGTCCTTACTATTTGCAAGGTCTCTGTGAAGATCATAGGACATTTGACAGCTAGCACTGGTGATAGTAACAGCTAATTGAAAAAGAATTCAGTACTAAAGGATGAAGGTTAGAAGTGAGGGGGAGAAATAGAATCATGGGGAGATAGGTAAATGCCCTGGGGGGCAACCATCAGTGGTCCCTCCTTTTGTGGGTGCCCAGGCCAAGTAATGAATGAGAAAATAATTAATGATGTTAAAAAATCTTCAGAGCAACAATTTTTCTTCCTATATAATGAAATATCCAAAAATGGAACTTTAAAAAGTCTGCTTTATCATGTAAAAAATTCGAAATAGGACTTAAAAAATAAGATTCTCTTAGGTGGTATTTAAATCTCTTGTTGCTGCCTACCTTTTTAAAGAAGCAGAATGGCATTTCAGAAAGGAAACCAAATCTAGAAAGCAAAGGATCACAAAACAGTTTGGTAATAGCTAGAGTTCATGATTATTTTTCTAAAAATAGCTACTTGTATTTTAGAAATACACAAAGGGTAATTTAAGAAGCTTTTTTAAAATAATAAAATATATGTCAAGCCCACATTGCAAACCAGATTTAAACTCGGTAAAGTGATCTTTCATACATTATACAGTGGCAATTACCATGTAAATAGATTTTAAAGAAAGTAATATATTATTTAAAACCTCAGTGTTATATAAAGCAAGCATGGGGAAATGCATGATATCTGTTTTATTTTCAAATCAGCAACCCCTTTACACACAGAAAAGGACAATGACTGCACTAGATAATTTTAATTGTTTCTCATAATAAAGTACAGTAGCCTCTATGATTACGTATTTTTCCAACATTTGTAGGAAACTATAATATTCTGCATATAACCATAAGTCTGACATTTTTCCCATTTGAAAGCATTCTCCTTTCAGAAAATTTTTAATGAGAACTCCTAGAGAATACATTTAATTCAGACTGTTACAAATGACCTAAAATAATAAAAATCATGATGAATGAGAGCCAGAATTTCCTCCCGGATTAGATAAGTTCTTCAAGGTGTCCTTTTGGGAGCAGACTAGAAGGAAAGAGAGAAAGAGAAAATGAAGGATTTAAAGTGGGTTCTATGGGCTCCACAAAGGAGACTCAATCTGAAAAACCAAGACCAGAGCCACAGTCTGCTGATTACCAGGCCACCTATCAAATGAATACCATTTGTACTAGCATCTGGGAGCCACATGGAGGTGAGTAGTGATCACTGATTAAGCCAGTCACCTTCAGGCTCACCGGATTTCTACTTGAGTAGGCACACCTCTTTCTTGATGCTGACAACCAGGGTACTTTCCTGCCCTTCATCTATACCCCTGAGTCTGATCCCATTGCCCATCTGCCTTAACCCATTTAGGCCACTTCTATAAGCAGAGTGTAGGGGACAGTGGGGATAAATGGGTTCCTGAACACCAAGTGAGCTGATGGTAATGTGAAGGGAGAATTCCTCTATTTTACCCAAAGATAACCAGAGAAAATACTATATGCACCCTGTAAAAATGTATAAATTTTTCATATTATTTTAAGAGTTTGCCCATATTCTTTAGCTGCTTCGGGACGGGAGAACAGCTTAAGTTTCACCTCCTATACTAATTTCCTTGCACTAGAGAATCAGAAGCAAAGAAAAACACATCTGGAGCACACATTTCTCAAATCAATAATCTAGTTCTCTCAAAGTAAAAAGTAGATACTCTAGGCATTAGTCCGTTTTCGCACCGCTGTAAAGAGTTGCCTGAGGCTGGGTAATTTATAAAGGAAATGGGTTTAATTGACTCACAGTTCTGCATGGCTGGGGAGGCCTCTGTAAATCATGGCAGAAGGCAGAGGGGAAGCAGGCAACTTCTTCACAAGCTGACAGGAGGAAGTGAGAGCAAACAGGGAAAATGCCAGATGCTTATAAAACCATCAGGTCTCATGAGAACTCACTCACTATCATGAGAACAGCATAGGGGAAAGCACCGCGAACCACTTCCCTCCTTCAACATGTGGGGACTACAGGTCCCTCTGTCAACACATGAGGATTACAATTCAAGATGAGATTTGGGTGGGGACACAGAGCCAAACCATATCACTCTATTACCTGGAAATTGGAAACACAACTATCTGTAAGAAGTATTCATTTGTTATTTATCTTCTAATAACTACTGTGTCCTCTTTGTCGTCTTCTCCTTTTATTTGTCATATAAATTTTCAGTTGAATTCTGTTTGCCTTTGTTTCTAAGGAATGGTACCATCCTATCTGCTTCACATCAAAACCTATTAGTAGCCCACTATCAGTTTCCTTTGCATCAAATGCCCTTTTACTCAACAAACATTTCTGAGCTCCTACTCTGGAGATCCTGCAGAAGGACCTCCTTCTCAAGAAGTAGGACCCTCTTCTCACGGTTTCTCATAGTTTTTATTCCTGTATACGTGATGAAAGTTTTAATCTAGCTTCCTCATGTTGCCTTTCCACTTACCAATTCAGTTTAACTCTACTTTGCCTGTTTTTTGTTTTGTTTTGTTTTTATTTGTTTTTTGTTTTATACTTGGAGTCTTGCTCTGGCACCAGGCTGGAGTATAGTGGCATGATCTTGGCTCACTGCAATCTCTGCCTTCTGGGTTCAAGCAATTCTTCTGCCTCGGCATCCAGAGTAGCTGGGACTACAGGTGTCCACCACCATGCCTGGCTAATTTTTTTTTAATTTTCGTAGAGACGGGGTTTCACCATGTTGGCCAGGATGGTCTTGATCTCCTGACCTCATAATCTGCCAGCCTCAGCCTCCCAAAGTTCTGGGATTACAGGTGTGAGCCATTGCGCTGGCCAACTCTACATTGCTTTTTAAGGCAAATGTAAATACTTCATCCTTGGCAATCAAAACCATAATGTGCATACTGAACTTTATCTCCAAACACCAACCTCCAGACTGTTCATTGAGCAAATTTTCAGCTGAATAAGTTCTGGACATGGATATGAATTCACAGTTTTGATGTGCATATGAGATTTAGCTACCTTGAGATTCAGTATTACAGCTTCTAAACTGAAGATAATAGCTCCTCCTTCACAATTTTTTGAATGACTACAGTGCTATTATGTCAATAAAATTATTTGATAAACCATAAAGTATTATATCAAGATAAATTATATCAAATCACGTTTCACATTTAATGCTTCCTATGAACACTGGCTTGACCTACTTTGGAACAGTGGTTGCCTGCCTTTTTCTTTACATCATATCTAATGTAAAACTAGTGTACGTCTAGTGACAACTTCAAAACCAATTTCAATTCCTATTGAAAGCTTACTATATGCCATAAAGCATTTCTAATGTATTGTCTTATTTAATCTTCTTAACATTATGATATAATTACTAGAAGCTCCATTGTACATGAGGAGAGACAGCATTCTCTAACTTGAGGAACTTTATCACAGAGGCGCAACTAATATACAATAGACCTAATGGTCAAGTATTGGTGGGTCTCTGGTAGAAGAGCTTAAAATCATAATCAATACATTATATTGCACCTCCAAAGCTGCCTATCAACCCCTTTTCCACTTTCTAATTCACATTATGCTTTCCTACCTCTGGACTTCCACAGCAGTAAATCTATTCATCATGTTACACAGTGATGTAAGCCTTTCCCCGTAAGGGTTGTCAGCTTCTAAAAGGAAGGAGCTATAATTTCTCCTTCAATTTTGGTTTGCTCCACTGCTCCAATGCTTCCCTGCATTGAAAGCAAAGCAACTGATACACAGACCTTGCCTTTGGGTGATGTTACAAGGGTATCAGATAAAAGACAGAAATAATGTACACAATAAAGGATACTGAAACAGCGACACGTAACACTGAAATAATTCAAAAATTTAATTAGAACCCAAAGAATTTTCATTTTATTCTCCTTTAGTCATTTATGGTTTGGGATTTCTGTAGATTTGAAAAACACAAACCACCATAAGTAAGGCAGTTCTTCACCAGAATATGTTTCTTGCCTGTTCTGGCTTGTATAAGCAATGTATCTCTTGAGTTTGTTGGTAGTGCCCCACCTAATGCTAAAATACTTTTTAGTGCCCTGCTAAAGAGACTTGGCAAGAAATTGTGCTATGTTAGTAAAGATATAACCTGTCATGTTTCTAGTTCTATTTGCCATAAAACTTATTTAAACATCTGATTTTGCAGGATGTATGTGTGTCTAATGATCTGTGTGGTGCTGTTAAAAGTTGAGTTAGTTATCACTGAAAAAGGGATTACTAGTGCCCTCATGGAAAAGCAGGTAAATAGCTTTCTATGTTTTTCTTCACTAGGTTTGAGAGATTTAGGAAGGAACACATATTTGTTTGAATTGAACATTAAAATTATAAAAGGGAAAATGCATAATACATTTATTTCTAAGACTTCATGTACACACATTTATTTAAACATAAACATACTCATAACAATTGATTATCTTCTTAATTAAAATGTGTAATGCAATTTCACCAAGCACAGTAAATGAAAGAAAACATCTAATTACATCAGTTTCACCTCCCTAAGTATCAGATTTCAACTAGAAAATGTAGTTGTTAAATCCCACCTCCCAAAACTTTCACAAGAATTCAGCGAGATAAGAAAATTTTTACCAACGACTGGTACACATCAGGCATTCAATAAATTTTGGTTCTTCTTTCCTTATGACTAACTCTCATTCCCAATGGTATTTTTTAAAAAAAGAATATCCTATATTGAAACAAAGGAGAATGGTATAAATTGAAAAGAAATAACTACTTCTCCCTTAAAAAAGTAAAGAATGAAGAAAAAAAGAAATATACCTGTGCATGATCTTTACTAGTGTTCTTTAATGAAAATGTAAACATCCTTAACAATCAATAAGTTATTGATGATGCCTCTAAGGAACAAACACAATATTTTATTCATGCAAAAAAAACTATTTAAAAAGCCTATACTTCAAGATCTGAGAATGAGCAGACATGTTCTCAGGACATTTTACTTGATTCTTTCTACTTTGTCCCATCATACACTATGAGGAGTAAAGACCATGAGCTGAGACTCAGAATTCACATACATACATAAGAATACACCTACATAATTAGTATTAACATTACTTTGTGATACCTTTTAACCATCAAATGTTCTCAGTCCCTATGGTATGAGTAAGAAAGTTGGGCCTTAACTACTGATTAGCCAAAAGACCTTATAGTGACCTGCATTCACACTAAGCACTGTGGGGCATAAAGTATAAGCCCAAGTTAAATGCAGTGAATTAAACCCAATAAATTTCCATTCGACACAATACAAATGCAAGGAGATACGGTAAAATATTCATGAGAGATCCAAAGGCAAATCAAGACATTGGCCCTGGCTTCAAGAAGCATTTGGTCCAATTGCGAGAATGCTATTTGGCATAGGTTATAAGTATTACAGACTTGAAAAGAGAAAACTGTCACTGAGCCCAAAGAGGATTCTGTAATATTTCATTAAGTAAATGAGAGTTTACTTTTATCTTTAAAGGTAGTAGCATTTGAATGGATGGAGTAGACAGAACATGGTAATAGGTTATCATGGAAATGTGAACAAGAATAATGAATCTGGTGATAGGTCATTGACAACTCTATCTTGAAAGATTGTAAATACTTAGCGATTTCATAGAAAATGTGAACTGTAGGTTGGTTGTTTTGTCTTCTGTTTTCTGACGACCAGATCTCACTAGCCAAAGAAGAGGATTCATCCATACTTGCCAAGACCACCAGTGCTTAGACAAATCTAAGTCTCTCTGAAAGAAAATAACTACACAAAGCAATATCTGAGCCCAGAAATGGTTTTGTATCAGAGTTTTATAGCTTTAAGTGGTCAACCATCTTTCTGAATGCACCAAGTTAGTCAAAGTGCATTAAATGAGTTTTTTTAAGGTTACAGAAAAGAGAAAAAAATATTGCTTTATGTTTCATTGATTATATTCACATCTTTTGACCCTGACCCCTTTACAACCATTTCAGGAGAAATATATTGTTTTTATAAAAAGCATAGTTTAGATTTTACATGACCAGAAGATGTGAATTGTGTCTTTATATTTACTCATAATTATATTTTTATACAGGGCAGGTACTTGGCAAACCTTTCATTAGTGAATACAATAAAAGGCTAGATAAAAATAACTTGACAATATAATTGTAAACTCAAATTTCCTGTAGACATTTTTAATGTAGGTCATGTAGGAAGTCACCAAGATATCTGTCAAATAAAAAAGAGATAGTAATATAGAAATAAGTGAAGGCCACCCAAATGAGAAGAGTTTGCTAGAGTCAGCCACCATCATTTGCATTTGGCAGAGCCTTAAAGGTAGGCAGGGTAATGGGAAAGCTTTATAGCAACATAAAGGGAGGAAGCTATAGTTTAGATGTTTGTCCTCTCCAAATCTCATGTTGAAATTTGATCCTCAGTGTTGGAGGTGGGGCCGAATGGGAGACTTTTGGGTCAGGGAAGTGGAACCCTCATACATATATTAATGCCCTTGGGTTGGAGAGTGAATGAGTTCTTACTGTGTTCGTTCCACAAGCGCTGGTTGCTAAAAAGAGCCTGGCACCTCCTCCTCTCTGTTGCTTCCTCTCTCACCATGTGATCTTTGCACAGCCAGCTTCCCTTTACCTTCTACCACAAGTGGAAGAAGCCTGAGATCCTCACCTGGTGCAGATGTCAGTGCCATGCTTCTTGCACATCCTGCAGAACCTGAACCAACTAAACCTCTTTTTTTATTGCATTTTAGGTTTTGGAGTACATGTGAAGAACATGCAAGATTGTTGCATAGGTACACACATGGCAGTGTGATTTGCTGCCTTCCTCCCCATCACCTATATCTGGCATTTCTCCCCATGCTATCTCTCCCCAACTCCCCACCACCCCCATCCCTCCCCTATTTCCCCTTGACAGACCCCAGCATGTGATGCTCTCCTCCCTGTAAACCTCTTTTCTTTATAAATACCCAATTTCAGATATTCCTTTATAGCATCACAAATAGACTAAGGCAGAAGCAGAAGGCTTCTGGTATGCCCTGATTAGAGGGTGTTGGCATGGAGAAGCTAGTGGCAGGTTAACTAGAAATGGGGCATCCATATATTATTGCTAGAGGAGCAAATTGGTCCTTCTTTAGTTGGTCCCACATCGTAAGTGGAGACAAAAATTAGGGAAACTGGCAGCTATCAACCAAGCCCTGATCATTTGGGGCCAGTTCCCGCAAAGGCTGTGGTTTGGCACCCTGGACTGATTGTTGTAGAGGTTGTGAGTCAGAGTCCTACTTTTATATATGGTCTGGCCCTTGTCTCTTTGTGTATTCAATCTCAGCCACAAGTCTCAAATTATTTAAACCTAATGTTATAAATTGGCTCTTACTTTGGTGAAAATAATATTGTGATACCTTCATCATAGGATTTCTTTCATTCAATAAAGTCAACAGTTAAAAGCCTCTATTATGTGAAAAGTAGAATCTAAACAATCAGTAAACCTTCTTCTTATCTAAGGCAATGAAACATCATCTTTATGACAAATTACTTTATAAGCCTATTGAAGCAGACACTTAACAGTGATCATTTTCCCATTTAATTTTATAAACATATTTATAAAAAAAGAACAATTTCTCTATTTTGCTTCAAGTTTGCTTTAACACTTATAAATATATTAGTACTTAATCTGGCATCAAATTTATTGACATAATAATTTATTTTTCAATACAAAATACGTTTCTTAAGGGGCAAAAAAATAAATTTATGGCAAAGAAATAGTATTTCATGGATTAAGATAATTTTCTTTGAACAGTACTTATCTGAGATCATTGGGAAAGGGAATTCATTCTCATTTTAAAGATGAGAAAGTTGAGAATTTAAAAAGTACACTGGCTTACCAAGGATCTACATATAGTCCATGTTATAAATTAGATTTCCTGCATTCTAATTTCATGTTCTTTTCTCTGTATTATCCATCCTCTATATAATTGGTAAAGTGAATAAAATTTTTTCAGCCTTGAAATAACTTCAAATATGAAAAAAAGAAAACTACAACACACCTGTCATGGCAAGCAAATAAAATGTCACTTAAATTATACACAATAATGACATTTGCTCTCTCTTCTCCCAGGACCAACCCCTTACTCTCATGATCATGTAGTGAAACCAAGTAGAGTTAAAGAGTGACTATCAGCCTATGCATGAGGGTGGACAAACTATCAATCCTGACTACAGAGAAGGGGGATAAAGTATTAACAAGAACAGGCAGTGGTTACAGGAAAGAGAAGTGTTAGAAGAAATAGTTCTACATAACTGAAATATAATCAAAACATTTTACACAAGGCTCCTTAAAGAAACACCTTATTCTGAGGCTGAAGCAAAAAAATAAACAAACAAACAAAAACCCCAAAACCAAAGAAACCCCCTACACATCTAGAAACCTAGAACACCTTTTTGTGCCACAAAGATAATTCTCAAAGAATAATGAGGAAAGTTTAAAAAAAGAAGCTAACTTGAATAAATTTCCAATGGCCAAATCAGAGACAATTTGATATTAATAATAATAATGATGACAACAACATTAATGGGTCATAACTCATTAAATAATAATTTATGGGTCTATAATAAAAGAGAGGAAGAGGAAAAGATTCAATGCCTTCTTATAGAATATCAACTAGTAAATTTCAGAAGAAAGTGTAAAATTAAACATTTTTCAGAAATTGTAATTAAAATTTATACAAGTAACAATCATCAATGGATGTTAGAATTAGTGAATGAGAAGTTGAGAGGGAAGAGGATATTAAAATAACTTCAAAGTGCCAGTTCTTCAAATTACATATTAACCTCAAAAGGGAAAATTGTAACCATACCATGAAGAAACCTGGCAGAAATCACTGTATCTAATAGATCAGTCAACATCAACAGTAAGGAGACAAACCAACACCTTGTACCTCCTGACCTGATGCACTAATAAAAACACGACATCATATATGCAGTATTTCTCCCAAAAAGGCATAACCTAAATCTAATAAGGGAATTTCAGACAATTCAAAACTGAGGGACATTCAACAAAAATAACTTGTCTTAACTCTTCAAAATGTTAATGTCATGAAAGATAAAGCAATCCTCATGAACTTTTCAAATTAAAGTAGCCAAAGAAATATGACAACTGGATGCAAAATCTTATTCTAAATTGGATTCAATACAGAAAAAAATAGTTGCTTAGGGGAGGAGGATTCAAGGTGGTGCAGTAAGAACAACTCAGGATCGCAGCTCTCAGTGAACGTGCAGAGGGTGAGTCAAAGCCGCATTTCCAGATGGATCTTTGTTGCCCACAGAACGGGGAAATTCCCAGGTGTAGGAGAGAAACGGGACACAAGCGCAGCCGTTTTGGCTGTTGCAGCGGCTTCGGCCAGCGCCGCAGCGCAGCGGCACTCCACAACAATCTGCAAAAAACACACTGGCCCGGGCGCCATGCTAAACCAGCAATCTGAGATTTGGGAGGGCAGATTAGCATATCCATCTGATTAAACAGGACTTGGACAGTGAACCAGACCAGGAGATTCCTGGGAAGTGGCGTTTGAGCCAGCACAGTGGCTAGCTGCATGGGGAAATCACACAGATCCCGGTGCTCTAACAGCAGGCAACCGAAACACCTGGGAGAGAGCCATCTGTTCAACTTAAAAAAAAAAAAAAGGCACTCTGAGGCAGGGAGCCAGGCGAGCAGGCTTGGTGGGTTTCACCCCCACAGGGACAAACAAAACGGCAATTTGAAATGCTCTGGGTGGAAAGTTTCATTGCCAGCACAGCTGAACCCAGGATGGTGCAGCTTGGTGGGGGAGGGGCATCCAACATTACTGAGGCAATCCGCCCCTACTGAGGTACACTTCCATTGCTTATGCAGCCTGCCATTGCCGAGGAAACCCACCATAATAGAGAGACTCCACTGCAGGGCGGGGCCCATGGCAGCAAGGCAGAGCCCACGGCTGCAGGGCAGAGCCCGCAGCAACAGGGCGGACCCCACATCAGCAGGGTGGAGCCTTGGCAGACAATTAGTGACTAGACTGCCTCCTAGCTGGGCAGGATAGTGCAACGGACACTCAGAAAGAAAGCCCCAACTCCCTGAGACAGAGCATCTGAGGAAAAAAAGGGATTTTAAGAAGCAGACATAAATGTAGCAGCCTAACAGCCCTGAATGAACAACGGAGCTCACAGCTCAGCACTTGAGCTCCTATAAAGTACAGACCGTCTCCTCAAGCAGCTCCCTGACCCCTGTATATCCAGAGTCACCTCAAAAAGGACTGATCAGACTGACATTAGGCGGGCATCATTCTGGGACAAAGATAGCAGAAGAAGAAACTGGTAGCATCCCCCACTGTTCTGCAGCTGCTACAGGTGTACCCCAGACAAGCAGGGCCTGGAGTGGACCTCAGCAGTCATATAGCAGAGGGGCTAGATTGGTAGAAGGAAAACCAAGTAACAGAAATACCTCATCATCAACAATCTGGGCATCCACTCAGAGACCCAATCAAAAAGTCAGCAAATACTCAGACGACAGGTGGATAAATCCACAAAGATGGGAAGAAACCAGTGCAAAAAGGAGGAAAACACCCGAAACCAGAACACCTAACCTCCTACTAAGGACCAAAACTCCTCACCAGCAAGGGAACAAAGCAGGACGGAGAATGACTGTGACAAAATGACGGAATCAGACTTCAGAAGGTGGATAATGAGAAACTTCTGTGAGCTCAAAGAACATGTTCTAAATCAATGCAAAGAAACTAAGAACCTTGAAAAAAGATTTGAAAAAGATTCGAGGAAATGATAACAAGAATGGATAATTTAGAGAGGAATATGAATGAATTGAAGGAGCTGAAAAACACAACACGAGAACTTCAGGAAGCATGCACAAGTTTCAACAGCCGAATGGACCAAGCAGAAGAAAGAATATCAGAAGTCAAAGATCAACTCAATGAAATAAAACGAGAAACCAAGATTAGAGAAAAAAATGCAAAAAGGAATGAACAAAGTCTCCAAGAAATATGGGACTATGTGAAGAGACCTAACCTACGTTTGATAGGTGTACCAGAAGGGGACGAAGAGAACGAATTCAAGCTGGAAAATACTCTTCAGGATATTATCCAGGAAAATTTCCCCAACCTAGCAAGGCAGGCCAACACTCAAATCCAGAAAATACAGAGAACACCACAAAGATACTCCGCAAGAAGAGCAACCCCAAGGCACATAATCGTCAGATTCACCAGCGTTGAAATGAAGGAGAAAATACTAAGGGCAGCCAGAGAAAAAGGTCGGGTCACCCACAAAGGGAAGCCTATCAGACTCACAGCAGAAACTCTACAAGCCAGAAGAGAGTGGGGGCCAATATTCAACATCCTTAAAGAAAAGAACTTTATACCCAGAATCTCATATCCAGCCAAACGGAGCTTCATAAGTGTAGGAAAAATAAAATCCTTTGTGAACAAGCAAGTACTCAGAGATTTTGTCACCACCAGGCCTGCTTTACAAGAGCTCCTGAAAGAGGCACTACCAATAGAAAAGAACAACCAGTACCAGCCATTCCAAAAACACACTAAATGCTAAAGAGCATCAATAAAATGAAGAATCTACATCAACTAACAGGCAAAACAGCCAGCTAGCATCAAAATGGCAGTATCAAATTTACACATAATAATATTAACCCCAAATGTAAATGGGCTAAATGCACCAATCAAAAGACACAGACTGGCAAATTGGATAAAAAATCAAAACCCATCACTGTGCTGTATCCAGGAAACCCATCTCGCATGCAAGGACACGGAAAGGCTTAAAATAAAGGGATGGAGGAAGATTTACCAAGCAAATGGAGAGCAAAAAAAAGCAGGAGTTGAAATTCTCATCTCTGATAAAATAGATTTTAAAGCAACAAAGATCAAAAGAGACAAAGAAGGTCATTACATAATGGTAAAAGGATCGATACAACAAGAAGAGCTAATGATCCTAAATATATATGGACCCAATGAAGGAGCACCCAGATATATAAGGCAAGTTCTTAATGGCTTACAAAGAGACTTAGACTCCCACACAGTAATAATGGGAGACTTTAATATTCCACTGTCAATATTAGACAAATCAACCAGACAGAAAATTAACAAGGATATCCAGGGCTTGAACTCAGACCTGGAACAAGCAAACCTGATAGACATTTACAGAACTCTCCACCCCAAATCCACAGAATATATATTCTTCTCAGCACCACATCACACCTACTCTAAAATTGACCACATAATTGGAAGTAAAGCACTCCTCAGCAAATGCAAAACAACTGAAATCATAACAAACAGTCTCTCAGACCATAGTGCAATCAAGTTATAACTCAGAATTCAGAAACTAACCCAGAATCGCACAGCTTCATGGAAACTGAACAACTGGCTCTTGAATGTAGACTGGATAAACAATGAAATGAAGGCAGAAATAAAGAAGTTCTTCGAAACCAACGAGAACGAAGACACAACATACCAGAATCTAGGGGAAATATTTAAAGCAGTCTCCAGAGGAAAATATATAGCAATAAGTGCCCATATGAGAAGAGTGGACAAATCCAAAATTGACACCCTATCATCAAAATTGAAAGAGCTAGAGGAGTAAGATGAAAAAAACTCAAAACCTAGCAGAAGACAAGAAATAACTAAGATCAGAGCAGAAACGGAGGAGATAGAGACACGAAAAAATCTTCAAAAAATCAATAAATCCAAGAGCTGGTTTTTTGAAAAGATCAACAAAATAGACAGACCATTAGCCAGAATGATAAAAAAGAAAAGAGAGAACAACCGAATAGATGCAATAAAAAATGATAAAGGGGAAATCACCAGATTCCACAGAAATTCAAACCATCATCAGAGAATATTACAAACAACTCTATGCACATAATAAACTAGTAAACCTGGAAGAAATGGATAAATTCCTGGACACCTGTGTCCTCCCAAGCCTAAACCAGGAGGAAGCCGAAACTATGAATAGAACGATAACAAGGTCTGAAGTCGAGGCAGCAATTAAGAGCCTACCACACAAAAAACTCCAGGTCCAGATGGGTTCACAGCCGAATTCTACCAGACACACAAAGAGGAACTGGTACCATTCCTTCTGAAACTATTCCAAATAATCCAAAAAGAGGGAATCCTTCACAAATAATTTTATGAAACCACCATCATCCCATTACCAAAACCCACCAGAGACCCAACAAGAAAAGAAAACTTCAGGCCAATATCCATGATGAACATAGATGCAAAAATATTCAATAAAATACTGGCAAGCCAATTGCAACAGCAAATCAAAAAGCTTATCCATCACGATCAAGTAGGATTCATCCCAGGGATGCAAGGCTGGTTCAACATACACAAGTCTATAAATGTAATTCACCACATAAACAGAACCAAAAACAAAAACCACATGATTATCTCAATTGACACACAGAAGGCATTTGACAAAATTCAACAGCCCTTTATGCTAAAAACCCTCAATAAACTCGGTATCGGTGGAACGTATCTCAAAGTAATAAAAGCTATTTATGACAAACCAACAGCCAATATCATACTGAATGGGCAAAAACTGGAAGCATTCCCTTTGAAATCTGGCACTAGACAAGGATGCCCTCTTTCACCACTCCTATTCAATATAGTACTGGAAGTTCTAGCCAGAGCAATCAGGCAAGAAAAAGAAATAAAGGGTATTCAAATAGGAAAGGTGAAAGCCAAATTGTCACTATTTGCAGACGACATGATAGTATACCTAGAAGACCCATCGCCTCAGCCCAAAACCTCCTGAAACTGATAAGCAACTTGAGCAAAGTCTCAGGATATAAAATCAATGTGCAAAAATCACAAGCATTCCTATACACCAATAACAGACTTAAAGAGAGCCAAATCAAGAATGAACTGTCATTCACAATTGCTACAAAAAGAATAAAATACCTTGGAATACAACTCACAAGGAACGTGAGGGACCTCTTCAGGGAAAACTACAAACCACTGCTCAACGAAATAAGAGAGGACACAGACAGATGGAGAAACATTCCATGTTCATGGTTAGGAAGAATTAATATCGTGAAAATGGCTATACTGCCCAAAGTAATTTACAGAATCAACACTATCCCATCAAGCTACCATTGACTTCTTCACAGAACTGGAAGAAACCACCATGAACTTCATATGGAACCAAAAGAGAGCCCGCATAGCCAAGTCAATTCTAAGCAAAAAGAACACAGCGGGGGGCATCATACTACCGGATTTCAAACTATACTACAAGGCTACAGTAATCAAAAGAGCATGGTACTGGTACCAAAACAGAGATATAGACCAATGGAACAAAACAGAGGCACCGGAGGCAACACAACATATCTACAACCATACAATCTTTGATAAACCTGACAAAAACAAGCAATGGGGAAAGGATTCCCTGTTTAATAAATGGTGTTGGGAAAACTGGCTAGCCATGTGCAGAAAGCAGAAACTGGACCCCTTCCTGACACCTTACACTGAAATTAACTCCAGATGGGTTAAAGACTTAAACATAAGACCTGGCACCATCAAAACCCTAGAAGAAAATCTAGGCAAAACCATTCAGGGCATAGGAGTAGGCAAGGACTTCACGACCAAAACACCAAAAGCATTGGCAACAAAACCAAAATAGACAAATGGGACCTAATGAAACTCCACAGCTTCTGCACAGCAAAAGAAACAGTCACTAGAGTGAATCAGCAACCAACAGAATGGGAAAAAATTTTTGCAGTCTACCCATCTGACAAAGGGCCGATATCCAGAATTTACAAAGAACTCAAACAGATTTACAGGAAAAAAACAAGCCCATTCAAAAATGGGCAAAGGATATGAACAGACACTTTACAAAAGAAGACATACAAGATGCCAACAGACATATGAAAAAATGCTCATCATCACTGGTCATTAGAGAGATGCAAATCAAAACCACATAGAGATACCATCTCACGCCAGTTAGAATGGCGATCATTAAAAAATCTGGAAACAACAGATGCTGGAGAGGATGTGGAGAAATAGGAACACTTTTACACTGTTGGTGGGAGTGTAAACTAGTTCAACCATTGTGGAAGACAGTGTGGCGATTCCTCAATGCCTTAGAAATAGAAATTCCAATTGACCCAGCAATCCCATTACTGGGTATATACCCAAAGGACTATAAATCGGTCTACTATAAGGACACATGCACACGAATGTTCATTGCAGCACTGTTTACATTAGCATATACCTGGAACCAACCCAAATGCCCATCGATGATTGACTGGATTGGGATAATGTGGCACATATACACCATGGAATATTATGCAGCAATCAAAAATGAAATGATGAGTTCGTTTTGTTTGTAGGGACATGGATGAATCTGGAGACATCATTCTCAGCAAACTGACACAAGAACAGAAAATTAAATACCACGTATTCTCACTCATAGGTGGGTGATGAAAAATGAGAACACATGGACACAGGGAAGGGAGTACCAAACACTGGGGTCTATTGGGGGGAAGAGGGGAGGGACAGTGAGGGGGGAGCTGGGGAGGGATAGCCTGGGGAGAAATGCCAAATATGGGTGAAGGGGAGGAAGGCAGCAAAACACACTGCCATGTGTGTACCTATGCAAATGTACCCCAAAACCTAAAATGCAATAAAAAATAAATAAAAATAAATAGTTGCTTAAAGGTTGTTACTGGAATAATTGAAGTCACTTGAATTAAAATACCATTTAGATGATAGTACAGTATCAGTGTTAAATATCCTGATTTTGAATAATTATATAAGAGAATATTTTTGTTCATCAAAAACACACAATGAGATGTGAAACGTTTAGGAGAAATGAAGAATTAGTGCTATAACTTACATATAGCTTAGAGAAAAGAAAACTGTAAGTGAGCAGAGAGAGAGAACATGAAAGCATAAGTGGAAAACTTCACAATTGATGATCCTGGGTGAAGGTGATGGATAGATAATAATTATTTGTACCATTGTGACAACTTTTGGATAGCTTGAAATTATTTCAAAGTAAAAAACAATTGAAGGCAGAGTAATAATAATAAAACATAAATACTTTTTCACAGCAAAATTAACTTTCTTCTGGTAGAGCTCCTAAACCTTATTGAGGTAAATTATAAATGTATTTCTCCCTTTCCAACCTTAAGAGTCTCTGAGAATAGAATCTTTCTTTCAAATCACTGCTATCCTATAGATTTTATATAGGTAGAATAGATTGCTTGAATCTACAGAAACATATTGAATAAAACGTTCGTCTCTGTGAGCAGGTACCAGGAAAGCTGTATTACTCCTTTCTTCTGCTAGAGAGATACGGCACTGGTGTTATTATAGTATGCCTATTATCGTAATTTACTTGAATTGTAATTAACCTGTCTTTCCTACCACTCTGAAAGCTAGTCCTCTAAACTCATGACCTTCACTTTCATATCCATTTCTTTCGTGCATGTGGAATCTTAATGATTGGAGAGTTGTTCATCATTTTCACCTCCTTCCCAGATATATCCAATTTTAAAAGACCAAAATCAATTTGATCATTCAGGAAACATCAGAGTACTCTACTAAACTTCAGTAGCTATATGTTCCCTCCCCTACTACTTCTATACCATGAGGTATAATAGTGAAAGTAAGTCTCAGAACAAATGTCACTGTATGTATATAGAACTTGCTGTATAGCTAAGAGTAGGCTTACTCCAACCAAAACCTCAAATTGATATTAGAATCTTGAGCTTACTATATTCTCTTTTCATTAAAAGGCATTGGCCTGTGTAACATTTCTAACCTCCAATCACCTATCTTAAATACTTTCTCTCTTCCTCTCTTCCTGCCCTCTCTCTCCGACACACACACACACACAAGAAGAAAGTGGTTCTTAGAAATATGTTTAAAATTTGGATTAAAACATTTATTCATTCAATAATGATGCAGATTGCTTCCTATGTGTTCAGCCCATCACAGATATTTTTATCTTAGAGCAGGGCTCAGCAAACTTTTCTGTAAAGGGTCCAGATGTAAATATTTTTAGACTTTATGGGTCATACAGCTTCCGTTGTAACTACTTTACTCTGCCCTTGCAGCACAAAAGCAGCCAGATACTATATACAAACAAATGAGTGGGGCTGTGTTCCAACGAAACCTTATTTATAAAATAGAGGAGAGACCACAGTTTGCTGACCGCTGCATTGTAGTACTAAAATAGATTCATATACTGCAAAGATTTACCTGATGGGTTGTAATAGGCTGGGCTTTCCTCAAAGTTTTCTCCCAGGCTCCTCAAGTTTTCCTAATACACTCCATTGTGTTTTTGCCTCCTCTTGGTCTCCTATTTCTGAAGATGCCATGCCTTCTCTATAAAACTGAACCACAGAGGAATACTTTAAAATGCATAGAGATTAATAGGAAAGAAGGTGGTCTACATAAAATGAATCTGCCCTCCTTGCTCTACTCTGGTCAAGAATTCTCTTGTATATACCACATGCTGACTAAACTCTCTCCTTCGTTATCAGTGTTAAATAGATTCTTCTTAAAGAATAGAGAATACCTTTATGTGGAAGTTGTTTTTATCAGTGCCCACAGCTTTACTATTAGTAATTAAAATATTGTAAAGATGTAGTGTTCACAGCTTGCAGAATTTTTTCACACATACAACGAGTTTGTGTGGTAGACCAGGGTGGTAGTATTATTCTTGAAAGACTTTGGAATTGAGGCCTTAAGACATTCAGAAACCTACCTAAATCTCTACAATTAGAAACTCATCCTGTCTTCAGCTCTTTTCACAATTTAAATTGCTGCAGAATTTGCTCTAAGGAGTAAAGATAAGCTCAACAGAATTTCAAAAGTTTAGAAGCGCTCATCCTCCAGATCCATGATGTAATCCAAAGAGAAAATGTTAAAGACCAAGCCCAGAGAAGAGTAGAAGACACAAAGTCAAATTGTTTCCCCTTATTTGCAAAAACACAACTTGCTTTCAGTTATTCATGGCGATATCTTTTGAGTTTTGCTCATGATAATCTTTCCCCTTAGGAAAGGAGATGATACTGTGGATATTAGAAGTCTCCATTCTTGGCCAGTTGCAGTGACTTATCCCTGTAATCCCAGCATTTGGGAGGCCGAGGCAGGTGGATCACAGGGTCAGGAGATTTATATCATCCTGGCCAACATGGTGAAACCTGTCATACTAAAAATACAAAAATTATCCTGGCGTGGTGACGCATGCCTGTAATTCCAGCTACTCGGGAGGCTGAGGCAGGAGAATCTCTCGAATCTGGGAGGCGGAGGTTGCTGTAAGCCAAGATTGTGCCATGCACTCCAGCCTGGGTGACAGAGTGAGACTCCATCTCAAAAAAAAAAAAAAAAAAAAAAGAAGATATCTCCATCTTTATTTTCCAACAAAAGAATATATAACACAAGTTAAAACCAAAAAAGACCCCAAAGAATTATTGCTATTGTAATAATAGTCAAAATATTGATGAAAAATTAAAAGACAAAATAAAAACAACAGTGTACCTTTTTCCACTAGGAAAAAGTAGCTTGGGAGGAAAATATTTTCCAATTTAGTTCAAAATGTAATTATGCTCTCCAAAGATTATAGGGGTTAAACTGTTTTCTTCCAAAAAATTGCCCATAAATTAAGTGAATCAGATAGGTATTCGAGAATATAGTCTCTATATGTCTCTTGCAGTCTTTAAAGAATCAAGCCAATAAATTACATATTTGCAAGTAATTAATAAAGTCTCAAGTTGTGTTCAGAGTAATATTCATTATGGGAAGTTGATCTTTATTTAAAATCATTTTCCACTTGAATTTAAAATGTTATATAAAAGGTTATCCTTCCTTCATCCAGAAAAAAATGTATTATCATTGTTAAGGATCTCATTTAATAATCATATCAAATATCTTTAGCCAACTGTTTGCTTTGTCATTCATAGCTATCAAAGATTAGAAACTATTGATTAGGGAATATTGTCACAGTTGGAAGTATGAATAATCACTAATTCTCTCAAATTGGACATTTCCTTTAATTAACTTCTCAGCTTTCTTGAGGATATTTCGTTTTCACATTTTGTATACACTTGTATTCCTACTCTGATAACATAGAGTACAGTCTAGAATAAACATTGGTATTTGGCTTATTGGTAGGACATTATTGCTTAGCTTTAATTTTTTCAGGACTCAGATGCATGGTTTCTAGCTGGAAAGTTTGGTATGATTATTTTTTTTCCACCTGCTTTGGCATTAGATTAAGACTCCTAGAGGAAGAAATATCATAAGAGCTCTAAGTCAGTGTGCATACACAAACCCCACCACACCACTGCCTGCTGGTGAGTACATGTAATAATTTGTGCTGGAGTAACTGGCTAGCTACATGCAGAAGATTGAAACTGGATCTCTTCCTCATACCATGATGAAAATCAACTCAAGACAGATTAAAAACCTAAAACAATAAAAACCCTGGAAGTTAACCTAGGAAGTACCATTTAGAACATAGGCCCTAGCAAAGATTTCTCCAAAAGCAATTACAACAAAAACAATAATTCGCAAGTGGGATCTCATTAAACTAAGGCGTTATCAACAGCAAAAGAAATTATCAACAGAGTAAACAGCCTACAGAATGGGTGAAAATTTTTGTGAACTTTGTACCCAACAAAGGTCTAGTATCTAGAACCTATAAAGAAATTAAGCAAATTAAGAAGCACAGAACAAACTGTCCCATTAAAAAATGCACAAAGGACATGAACAGTCACTTTTCAAAATAAGACATACACATAACCAACAAGCATGTGAATAAATGCTCAACATCATGAATCATTAGAGAAATGCAAATCGAAACCACAATGAGATACCATCTTACAACAGTCAGAAGGGCTATAATTAAAAAGTCAAAAAATAGGGGCCGGGCGCGGTGGCTCACGCCTGTAATCCCATCACTTTGGGAGGCTGAGGCGGGTGGATCACGAGGTCAACAGATCGAGACCATCCTGGTCAACATGGTGAAACCTCGTTTCTACTCAAAATCCAAAATTTAGCTGGGCATGGTGGCGGGTGCCTGTAATCCCAGCTACTCAGGAGGCTGAGGCAGGAGAATTGCCTGAACCCAGGAGGCGGAAGTTGGGGTGAGCCGAGATCGCGCCATTGCACTCCAGCCGGGGTAACAAGAGCGAAACTCCCTCTCAAAAAAAAAAATAAGTCAAAAAATAACAGATATAGGTAAGGTTGGGGAGAAAAGGGAACACTTATACACTACTGATAGGAATATAAATTAGTTCAGCCCTTGTGGAAAGCAGTGTGGCAATTTCTCAAAGAACTTAAAATAGAATTACCATTCAACCCAGTAATCCCATTACTGGGATACACCCAAAGGAATATAAATCATTCTACATAAAGACACACACACACATATGCTCATCGTAGCACTATTCACAATAGCAAAGCCATGGAATCAATATAAATGCCCATCTATGGTAGACTGGATAAAGAAAATATGGTACATATACACCATGGCATACTATGCAGCCATAAAAATAATGAGAACTTTGCAGTAACATGGGTACAGCTAGAGACGATTATCCTTAGCAAATTAACTCAGGAACAGAAAACCAAATACTGCTTGTTCTTACTTTTAAGTGGGAACTAAACGTGGAATACACATGGATACAAAGATGAGAATAAAGACATTGGGGCCTACTTGAGGCTGGGGGATGGAAGGAGGGTGAGAATAAAAAAACAACCTGTCTGGTACTATTCTTATAACCTAGGTGATGAAATAATCTGTATGCCTAACCTCTGTGACGATATGCCCATGTAACAACCTGCACATGTACTCCCTGAACCTAAAATAATAGTTGGAAAGAAAAAACAGTACCTTAAAAAAAATCTATAAGTCAGCAGTCAAAAATGCTGTCCATACAATGTTAGCTAGGTTCCTTACATTTTAGCTACAACAAAATGCCTTCTAAACAACAACATAAAGATGAAAAAGTAGTTTTTCCTTAAAAAAAGTGTTATGAGTTTTATCTGGTTAAAAAATATTTTCCAAACTTTATGCAACATATTCACCTATTAAGTATAATTGTTATATTATTCAAATACTCTAGTGTCTTATGTTTTACAAATGCTTTCATCTATATTATTTGACTCTTGTAGCAACCCTGTACTGTTATTATATTCCTTTACCAGATGGGAAATTGAGGTTCAGTATGGTAAAAAACAAAAAATCTCTGACAGAGGTAAACAGTATTAGCAAGGTACTGAACTGGAAATGGAAGGTGGAGGATCCATTTAGCTTGAGTTTTGTGGTTAAATTGAACATGAAAAAGGTCAAGTGTACTAATGCTGCATCAAAAGCAAGTGTAGCAAGCAGGTTAATTCTTATCTGGTAACTCTGATTGAATCATGATGGCTCTCTAGACCAGGGGGCATGAAATTATGGCCCATAAGCCAGCTGCCTGTTTTTTGTAAATATCTTCCTGAAACACTGCCACACCCATTTCTTTATATAGCCTCTGCTTCTTGCTGAGAATTGTACTCCAACAGCAGAGTTAGTAGTTGCAAGAGACTATGTTATCCACATGCATAAAATATTTACTGACAATTTAATAAAAATTTTACTGACCCCTGTTCCTGAGTACTGAGTTAAGAAAGATTCTGAAGTTATAGTGAGTCTTCATGAGTGATTATCATTGTGTACCATGAACAACGAAAGAAGGAAATTGTCCATTACCCTTACATTGCCATCGATAAAATGTTACCTTGATTAGACTGACTGTCATTTTCTGAATATTCACTCTGTGTTCCAGTGTGGGATCCTTGGGTTTGCATTTTGACAAATTCAGTTTATTAGAATCACTTGGCAATGATAAAGCCACATTATTTGATTCAGGCTAATTCATCTAACCCCCTTTTAGGGTTTTCTGGTGAAACTTGATACAGATCTCAATTACATGTTTCTCATGTGTACATATTATGATATAGTTGATCACAGATTTTATTTGGTATTATACATTTGTCTTTTATTTCTTCAGTTAGAAGAAGGGAATCCTCCAAAAAGTCCATGAGCTTGCTACACTTAGGAACCAGTTTTCATAGGCCTTTGAATATCTAAGCATAGTCCTCTGCATAGTACTCTTATGCATTTAATAAAAATGCACTTATAGAAATGTAGCTTCCTAAACAAAAAGGCAAAATATCACTAAGTAAAAGAGATCCCAAAACATACCTTAACAATAGCCTTTCAGTTAAGCAACCAGAAGCAAAATATTCCTGAGTAGCAGTTTAAGAAGCTATTTTTGGAATCCGGTTTTCCTCACTCTGCTATTCATAAAACTACAGACTCTCTTGCATGTTGAATCTACAGCAGGTGGTAAGAATTGACCAATTTTTTCTCCATTATCTAATAGCATAATAACACTACCTTAATGTTAATAACTTCCTTCTATTAATGTGCTTAAAGCCTTTTGAGAGATAATTATTTTTTTTTAGTAAAACACTCCTCAGAGAGGAGTAAGAAAAGCTATTGCTATTCTATTGTTACAGATTGAGAGACTGAGGCATGCAATTATTTCATAGCTCATTTTGTTTCAGAGACTCTTATTCAAGGAAACCAGATAAGTGACTTAATATAAATTTCACAGTATCTGTGTTCTTGGCAAAATCTATATATTCTCTCTCCAGCTGCTTAGGTAGAGATGCTCCCATAATACATTTTTTGAACTACAAATGGAAAAATAGCAAGTATATATAATTTATAAATATTATATATTTTATGTTATATATTAAATTCATATATAAAATTATATATACACATTCTCAAATGTCTGCTGTCTTTCGGTTTTTCAAGTTAAAAATGGTATAGCAAATACTCCTTCACTCTTTTTTTATTAGTGCTGGTTGGTATTTTCTCAACTATATAAATTGGTATGACAAAATTAATCAGTTTTACAAAAAGTATCACTAAGATTTTTTTCACTTTCAAAAGTTGCTAAAATGTCTTTTTAAACTCTACAAATGTGTATTTCCAGATTTGACAACTCAAAAGTTCCCTCTAATGTATGCTTTCCTCTAGAAGAAGAGGTACTAACTATAGCAAGCAGCTTACATATGCATAGTTTTTTGTTTTAAATGCACATCAAAGTTCCCGTTACAAGGACATGTAAAGCATGCATAGCACACACAGACAAATGAACATAGAGTACTGGAGCTGGTGGAAACTGAGAAACATCAGAGTCCCACTTCTTAAAGATGAGTGGCCTTAGGCCCAAAGAAGTGAACAATGTATGAATGAAATAGGTTGGGTCAAATAGTCATGTAAAAGGCAACAAAAACAACCTTCATGCAATTAGGGCATGGAGGGAAGGAAACAGTATCAGCAGTACCAGGAGGAAGTAGAATCTTGGGAAAATTATCCGAGATAAGAGACAAGAGAATGGAATCTAGTCCCAATTGATTAAAAAGTAAGTGATTATCTCTCTAGCACTCATGTTATTTTTCCTATAAAAATGCAAATTACTCTACCAACATATTCAGTATCATTGGAGTTCAGATGTCAGCATGTGAATGTGAATGTGAGTGAGCTCTTGCTTCTCAAGAATCTGGTACCACTCTTCTTGAGATCCATATCCATAGCTACACCTTGGTCTTTTTCATCTCAGGTTTCTGCCATTTGCAGAACTGGTTTGAGTTCATATTTGTCCTACCATCTGAAACTCCGAGACTTCAAGGACCCAGAGTTATGGACTCTAAAGTCAAATGACCTACATATAAAATGAATCAGTGGTTAATAAAGGTATCAGGTGCCTCTGTTTTCCCATGCCACATTTCTACACCCACAAGTGATTTCAGCCACTGCTGCTGTGAACATCTTCTCACAAACTCAGTTTCTCCTTTGCTGTGCATCATTTCCAGCTGCAGGAGTTCACTTGGTCTGCCAGCAAGTGCAGCCCATAAGTGTAGGGTTAGGGCCCTCTGCACCAACACTCAACCAATGGTGGATGAGAGCTGGTGAATAAATGCTCCAATCTCTAACTCTTCTGATGGACAACTTGGAGTAGCATTCTGTTTATTTTGTGGATCTTAGTAGAATGGATCCTGGTTACCCAAAGCAGTGACCTTGATAAGATACACTTACATTGACTTTTCATCCTTATCATCCTTTCCTGTTTTACTCATCCATTTCCTTCCACCTAAGCCCTAAGATCATCTAACATGCATGCAAAAACCTTGCCTCAGCCTCTGCTTTGGTAATTCTGTGTTTAATTTTTTGAGGAACCGCCATATCATTTTTTGTTGTGGCTGCACCGTTTTAAACTCTCACTAGCAATGCACAAATTTTTGCTCATCCTCACAAACGTGTTATTTTCTTTCTTTTTTTTGATAATAGCTATCCTAATGGGTGTGAAATGATATCTCATTGTGGTTATGATTTGCACCTCCCTAATAATTAGGGATGTTGAGCATATTTTCATAGGCATATTGGCTATTCCTATATCTTCTTTGGAGAAGTATGAATGATCATCTCAAAAGAAATAATCCCAAACATTATAAAACCAAATGTTGAAATACCAGTAGATCAATATCTCTAAAGTCTAAATCTTGAAAGTCAAAAGTCCCTAATGTCTAAAATCCTGAAAATAAAAATCACAAAACATTAAAATCTTAAATGTTGAAATTGTGAAAGCTGAATTCTGGGGAAGAGATGAATGCATTTTTGTTTGTACACTGGATAGTTACATTATGTTAGTTTCATCATGTAAGGTAGAACTATGACCTTGTGACTGTCTTCATTTGCATTTGGCAGAAAATTGATAGGAGCGGATTGGCCATGCAATAAGGCAATGATGAAAAATTCAGTTTACAAATGTGTCACTTGTCTAAATTGGCATTTCTTCCAGCTGATGAAATTCCTAGAGCTTTTAATGAGTTAAAGCTGCCTTTGACTG
Organism: Callithrix jacchus; assembly: GCF_049354715.1. Lineage (NCBI taxonomy): Eukaryota > Metazoa > Chordata > Mammalia > Primates > Cebidae > Callithrix > Callithrix jacchus. The sequence goes on from NC_133524.1 coordinate 29,393,697, forward strand.
AAGAAGCCAGCAAATTACTGACTGGCTTGAAAATAATTACGTGCATGATATGATAAGACATTTAGACAATGGTGTTGCTGTTCAATCACTAGTATTGTTTCCACCCTATTTGTGATTTGTATATGAGTGCATGCAGCATGGATTTTCCTGTATCCAAAACAACATAGAAGAATGGCAACATCGAAGATGGGAATATTTAATGTATATTAAATCACAGATGAATTTCAAAAATAGCAACACCATGTAGAAAACGGATGTGAACATATTCTCTGAGGTCAGCCATGACCTAAATGAAAAAAGGCAGCTATTCATTGTGATGAAAGATTTCACAGTACAGTTAGTGATCATGAAAGTTGGCCAGCTCTTATGGACTACCTTCATACAATTGTCCAAAATCTATCCCTGTAATATATTTTTTCATACATTGAATTTTCTTTTTAATTTTTTAAAAATGTTTTTAGTTTTTTCACTATTTCAAATTGGTTTTACATTTTTTTGTACAATTTATTTCATCTTCACATCATTTCTGGTACTGAAGGCACAAATCCTGTGGAGACTTTTAGAGAGTTCTAGTAAGTATTATGCAGTTTTGCAAATTTGACTCCATGAAAGTGCATTGTCACACCATTGACTTTGTGTGTAAGCATTGCACATGTATGTGAAAACACCAAAACTTCCTCAATAAGTGAAGAGATGTCCTATTTGTATATCGGCATTTGCAAAAGTTAAAATTTCTCAAGGTCTTGGCACTTTGGGTGACTGCATATGTGGTGGTAACCAATGGTGGTTTTTCTTTTTCTTTTTCTTTTTTTTTTTTAATTGTTCTTTAGGTTCTGGGGTACATGTGCAGATCATGCAGGATTGTTCCATAGGTACATACATGGCAAGGTGGTTTGCTGCTTCCATCCCTCCGTCACATATATCTGGCTTTTCTCCCCAAGTTATTCCTGTCCACCCCGCACTGTCCCTCCCCTAGCCCTCTCCCCCAACAGACCCCAGTGTGTGATGCTCCCCATTTGTCTAGTCAAAAGACTGGTTGTTTGTCATGGTATTTCATAACCACATTATAAAGCTGAGTGCACACAATTACCAACTATATATATATATATATATACACACATATATATCAGGATTGTGATTTTGGGGATTTTAGACTTTAGAGGTTTTAATCTTTCAATATTTCAACACCGAGATTATGGCCTCAGGCTTGCAAGAACCTAGCCCTTTATCCTTGTAAAAGTAACAATTCTGTATTCGCTAATTCAATGTTTGGAACTAGCAAATTCTCCCTCTCTGGAGAAGTGTCTATTCCCTTTCAGGAGTTATGGTTGGCTCCCTCTTTGGAGAAGTGTCTATTCAAAAGTCCTTTGCCCATTTTTTGAGTGAATTGATTGATTTTTTTTTCTTATGAGATGTAGGAGTTCTTTATGTATATACTTGATACTAATCCCTTATCTGCTGTGTAATTTGCAAATATTTTCTCCCATATGTGGATTGCCTTTTCACTCTGTTGAGGTGTCCTTTGAAACACAAAATTTTTAAATGTTGATGTAGTCCAGTCTAGATATTTTTTCTATAGTTGTTTGAGTTTTGTGTGTCTGCTCAACATTTCCTGTGTCTAATTCATAGGAGGCTCTTGAAAAATATTTATTGAATCAAACAATTGAAAGACATATAGATAGTGCCATAGATGTAGATACAATTGATTCTTGTTACTCATAGTAGTTATGGTCTATAAATTTGCTGTGAACATTGAATTAATGAATCCTGAATGATTACTTTTAGGAGAACACAAGGCTGGTGTCAAACCTCTGGTCATGCAAGCCTATGATCAAACCATTTTCATTAACTTAATAAACTTGTTTTTTGTGTATTTCTCTTGAAAGACAACTTATTTAATATGTATTATTGATTCACTAACATTGAACTTATGACCAACAGCACTATAACTCATACCTGAATGAAGATTACCTAACACACATATTTTCTCCATAATGTTTGTCACAACGTTTTTGCACTAAGGAATACTAAGCAATGCTTCAGAACTGTGATTGAGGGCCATTTTAAACAGCAAAATTACCAACAAAAAGAAGAAAAATGCAAAAACAAAAACAAAACCATGGCACCTAATAGACCTTGAAAAGAACACTTGTTTAGTGTGAGAGGTGAGAGCTGAAACAAAAAATCCCAGCATCACTTTGTTCTATGTCAGCTGGGAACAGTAATGTTGACTGACTCAAAATTTTTGCCACTCTGCATATGCCCACAAACAAAAACGGAAGTGCCAAAAGTATTGATTTGGGGACTACAAATAAGTTTTAGTGAGTAGGGATATTTACAAATATAGAAACCATGAATAATAAAAACAAATTGTATTAATATAATTATGTAGACACAAATATAGTCATAGACATATATAGATATATTTATACACATAACCATAGATATATAGTTATAACCATAGACATTGTCATAGACACAGACACTAACACATACAATAGACACAGACACAGATACACATACACATCTATGTACTCACCAGATTGACAAACATTGACAATATATAGTATTTGGGAAACGGTGAGTAAACAAGCTATTTCATACAATCTTAATGTGAACACAAATTACAACAAATATTAGAAAGGACATATGGAAATATCTATCAAAAATTTAAGAGTCTATATACTTCATCATGTAATCACTTTTATAAATATATTAAAATAGTCATAAAGTCAGCAGTTTTACAAGTGTCTTCAAATCTGACATTATTTGCAATCATGAAAAATCAAAAATGACCAAAACAACCCTCAAGAGAACCTGGCAAAATACATTAAAGTCTATCCATACAATCAAATATTGAGCAGTGATTAAAAGGAAATGGCTCTCTGGGCAGGGCATCTCTGAAAGAAAGACAGCAGCCCCAGTCAGGGGCTTATAGATAAAACTTCCATCTCCCTGGGACAGACCACCTGGGGGAAGGGGCAGTTGTGGGTGCAGCTTCAGCAGACTTAAACATTCCTGCCTACTGGCTTTGAAGAGAGCAGCAGATCTCCCAGCACAGCGCTTGAGCTCTGCTAAGGGACAGACTGCCTCAAGTGGGTCCTGACAGCCATGCCTCCTGATAGGGAGATACCTCCCAGCAGGGGTCGACAGACATCTCATACAAAAGAGCTCTGGCTGGCATCTGGCAGATGTTCCTTTGGATGAAGCTTCCAGAGGAAGGAACAGACAGCAATCTCTGCTGTTCTGCAGCCTCTGCTGGTGATATTCAGGCAAATAGGGTCTGGAGTGAACCTCTAGCAGACGTACAGCAGAGGGGCCTGACCATTCAAAGGAAAAATAGCAAAAAGAAAGGAATAGCATTAACATATACAAAAAGGATATCCACACAGAAACCCCATCCGAAGGTGACCAACATCAAGGACAAAAGGTAGATAAATCCACGAAGATGAGGAAAAATCAGTGCCAAAAGTCTGAAAATTCTGAAAACCAGAACACCTCTTTGCCTCCAAAGGATCACACTCCTTGCCAGCAAGGGAACAAAACTGGACAGAGAATGAGTTTGATGAATTGACAGAAGTAGGCATCAGAAGGTGGGCAATAACTAACTCCTCTGATCTAATGGAGCATATTCTAACCCAATGCAAGGAAGCTAAGAAGTTTTAAAAAATGTTAGAGGAATTGCTAACTAGAACAACCAGTTTAGAGGAGGACATAAATGACCTGATGGAGCTGAAAAACACAGCACAAGAACGTTGTGAAGCATACACAAATTTCAATAGCCAAATCAATAAAGTGGAAGAAAGGATTTCAGAGATTGAAGATCGACTTTATGAAGTAAAGAGTGAAGGCAAGATTAGAGAAAAAAAGATAGAAAAGGAACAAACAAAGACTCCAAGAAACATGGGACTATGTGAAAAGACCAAATCTATGTTTGATTGGTGTACTTGAAAGTGACAGGGAGAATGGAACAAAGTTGGAAAACACTCTTCAGGATATTATCCAGGAGAACTTCCCCAACCTAGCAAGACAGGCCAACATTCAAAACCAAGAAATACAGAGAACACCACAAAGATACTCCTCAAGAAGAGCAACCCCAAGACATATAATCATTGGATTCACCAAGATTTAAATGAATGTAAAAATGTTAAGGGCAGCCAGAGAGAAAGGTCAGGTTACCTACAAAGGGAAGCCCATCAGACTAACTGCAGATCTCTCTGCAGAAACTGTACAAGCCAGAAGAGAGTGGGGGCCAATATTCAACATTCTTAAAGAAAAGAATTTTTAACCCAGAATTTCATATGCAGCTAAACTAAGCTCCATAAGCGAAGGAGAAAAAAAATCCTTTACAAACAAATGCTGAGAGATTTTGTCCCCACTCCTGAAGGAAGCACTAAATATGGAAAGGAAAAACCAATACCAGCCACTGCAAAAAGATACCAAATTGTAAAGGCCATTGACACTATGAAGAAACTGCATCAACTAATGGGCAAAATAACCAGCTGGCATCATAATAAGAGGATTGAATTCATTCACATAACATTATTAACCTTAAATGCCAATGAGGATAATAATTCTTTAACCAATAAAATGTTTTTCTGCATTTTCCAATTTAAATAAAGGATATATATTACTACTGACCAGAAAATGTCTATTTAAAAAGGTAAACATGGTATTCCATAAAAAGATAAATATAAATTACGCAAAAAAAGGAAATGATCTGCATGTAGAGACATGGAAAGAGGCTTATAATATGTGTGAAATAAAGGAATTTTATTAATGTGTGTAAATTATGAAACGGTCTCATAGGATCCAAATATATGTGTTTATATATCATTAATTTAGTGTGAACATTTATTGATTTTAAAAACATAAGAGACCCTAAATAATAACAGTGGTTATTTCTGAGTCCTATGCTGAATTTTTGCTCTCAGATCCCTCTCCTACCTCTCTCTGCCCTTTTCTGCACTACAAGGGACTACATTTCTCCCTGTCCCCTTTGTCTCTTCCTTCATGGTAAGTTCAGCTAATTGAAGATAATGTTGGAAGTTTAGAGGGTAGAAGATGAGGAGAAGCTAAGGTTTTTCTACTCACTCACTGCTTTGGGCTTTGTCTCCATCAGCAGATCAGTTCCCTTACTCCACCTGTCTCTAGCCAGTCTTTTCCTTCATGGGTTCATTTTTCACTAGGCTGACCTATGATATTTCCAGCTTCTACCATCTGCTCTTGGTCTTCAATAATGCTGTCCTTTCCCTTGTTCCTTCAGCCTCAGTGTGGCAGCAGTTTCTGCTTTAACTAATGTCCAGATTGCCTTATGCCCCTTCTTTGGATACTCAGTGTGTCAATCACCCTTGTCAGTCTCTGAATTAGTCTGTTCTCACACTGCTAATAGAGGCATACCCAAGACTGTGTCATTAATAAAGGAAAGAGGTTTCAAGGACTTTCAGTTCCACATGGCTGGGGAGGACTCACAATCAGTGCAGAAGGTGAATGAGGAGCAAAGTCACATCTTACATGGCACGAGAGCTTGTGCAGGGGACATCCCATTTATAAAGCCATCAGATCTCATGAGACTTATTCACTATGACGAGAACAGTATGAGGGAAATCACCCCCATGATTCAGGGACCCTGCCTTTGACACATGGAGGTTAGGTGAGCTTTGGATGGGGACACAGCCAAACCATCTGCATGAAATCTCTGCTTTCAAAAATCCCTATAGTGCATTTGTCAATTAAAAACATATTAATTTTAAAATAAATAAAACACATATAGTGGTTTCTCTTTTCTGAAAGGACACAGGTAATTGGGTAATGTGGAGAGGAAAAACTTTCAATATTATTTGTTTAACAAAATGACACTATACTGGTGGTAAGGTGAAGGGGGTGATTTTTAAAATTTTCTACCACCAAGCATAAATATGAGGAAACTCTACTTTTTTACAGTCTTCACACAATAATAAAAGGATTACATTTCAACCATGAACATTATGCAACAAATTACTGTAATTCCTGGTCCTTTGCCATCTAAAATGAACTTTCCCTAACATTCATTATTGTTTCTTAGTGTAGTTTCAATTCACACTTGAAAGAAATCAAACCTTACTTTCTGGCTCTGTTTAGATCTCTGGCAACACATTTTCACATGGCATGTTGTTCTGTTTTCCAATTTGGTTGATTTGCTGGCTTTTCAGGAAAAACCTACCTAGCTACCCTTAGAGTGGCACACTGCATTAGCCAAGATAAGTTATAAATAATGTCCAATGTGGAAAAAGGTTATGAGAATGCATGGACTTAAGTACCTGAACTTGGTATCTTGCAAGAATGTCTTTCGTTATTGTAACACTATAGATTCTTAGCAAGAATTATTTCTTGTTTTCTTTTGTATAGCATACTATCTAGGACAAAACAAGGTTTTCTAATAGATAGTGTCTGGGTATTCCCTGTGTTTCAATAAGATTCCATTCTACCCTTGATTTAGGCATTAAATAAACACCTTCAAAATTAAAATGGATTCGAATGGGAATATACTGTCCATCACATCTTGAAACATTAATATATCACTATAATCTCAGGCCCAGCTTACATTCAACCTGTTCCATAAAATACTGCTGATTATCTTGGCCAAAACTAATCTTTCTCTTCTGCCTGAATTAATTTTATGGAAATTACCATAATCTACTTTAAATAATTTATATACATATTATCTTCCTTGCTGAATTATAGGACATCCCTGCCACTCAATAGACACATAAATTGGGTCTAATGTATTATAAGACCTCCCAATCCTAAGCATACTATTTGCAAATACAATTTATTAGGTAGATGGAAGAATGAATGAATGATCAAGAGAGTCTTAGATTAGTTCAAAGAAAATGAGCCCCTCTGGAAGGGTAAAAGTTCACTAATACTTAATTTAATCCTATGTAACAATTTTTAATTAGTAAAATATTTTATCATTTTACATTTAGCACGTTTTTCAAAATTGCACGAATTTTCACATCTTTGTAATGCTGTTAACTCTTTGAAAATATTTTTAGTGTCATTATGAAAATGTCACAAAGTGAAAATTGTTATTGCCTCCCACACCTATAATTTCTAAACTTGGTTAAAATTACAATAACAGGATTTTCACTGAATGTGGATTATAGTCTACAACAGTTAAAACATAATTTTTATCATAAAATAAGTTTCATACCTAGAGTTGAATGTTTTATAAGAATTCCTCTATAGTATAAAAATTGTAATAGTTTAAACCCATTTATGCCTGAATTTTTGAAAAATTTTTGCAAAAATTTGAATTTTTGCAATCAGACCTTGAGCAGTAGGATATAAATAACTCCCACATGCTTAGCATTCCACTAATGGAACACTAGGCATAAAAGGGTTTTAATATGTTGTTTTTCCCTGTAAAACTTTATATCTGATTGACCGTAAATCAACATGGGTCATTAGCCTGAAATGAGGAGTATATCATGGACATCACTTACCTAATTCTAGTCTAATATTTTACAAGTTTTCTTGTGCTATTGTTATGGGCAAGATGAAGGAATATAGGCTGGATGAAAATACAGTTAAGTTGGATTTATAGTGGTTAAACAATCAGACCTAAAAGGTATCAATTCTTGAATTGTTCAAAATGAAGAGGGATTTCTAGTGGTTTGTCTAGTCAATACTCTTTTATTAATGTACTTGATGAATACATGGACAGAACATATATTGATTTGCAGATTACATAAAATCCAATATATTTAAAGACAGAAATCGATTATAAAATATCTTGACAGTGCTTAAAACACAATCACTAATGAAGATAAAAAAATTTTAACTACATGGGGAGAAATCCATGTTGATATTTGGATCAGAGAGTTGACATTGTTTCAACTTCAATGTAAAGCAATATAGAAGAGCCTCAGGAAGAACTATATCCAAATTCCTATTTATCCATATACTGCTGTTTTTGTGAACTTGTGAATTTAGGTAAGTGCTTAACTTCGTAAGTAACACCTATACGATGAGGAAAAAGTTCCTGCTTAATAGGGTTTTCAGAATAGAATAAGTAGTGTACATTGCATGTAGTGAGCAATTGTTGATGGTACTGTAATTATTGCTGTGATATAAAAAATAATCTAAACACAACCACAAGTATTGAGAGTCAAGTTCAAGGGAAGTGATATATGGTACCCTGAACACATGTAGAGAATCATGCCCCTCTCTAAACACCATATTTCAAAAGGAATCCTGGAGACCATCCAGAGAAATCCATTTATATAAAGAACTTTTGAGGAAAGTAGATATTTTTGTCTTAAGAAAAAAACCTAAAGAGACATGATAGCTGTCTCCAAATATTTTACAATACTGTGTTGTGAAGGAAGTAATATTTTTAGTCAGCGTTACTCCAGGAGGGAGAAGAAAGACCAATAGTTGCAGGTTTTAAGAAAGTAAGTTTTATGATGATCCGAGGACCCTCTCAACAATGACTTCTCTTTACCAAGTGGAGCAAGCTGCTTCCACAAGCACCCATGCTTCCCATCCCTGAAATATCAGAGAAATTATAAATCAAATTCACTATATACCTGGGATGATGTCTTTAGAGATGTGTTATACCACTTAAAACCTCTCATTAAACCCTGTAAGACATGTATTATTATTCTTATCCCCATTTGTCAGATGACACACTGTGTTTGAATTGCCCCAAATCACACTGATAATAAATGTCAGGTTCATATTTCTTAGACTCCGAAATGTGTGCTTATTTCAGTAAATAAATTTGACTTAGGGATTCATAAACTAGGCGGGAGTTTGTACAAAAAGACAGCTATAATGTCTTAAGGATGATGCCTAATTATCAATATGGTTCAGTTTTCCGGCCGCTTCCAGTCTGGTTCCATTCTAGTCTGCAGCAGTTTTCCTTTATGTCTACTATATGCCAGGCAAATAGCATTTATTATTTCCTTTGATTTGTTCAGTATCACTGTGAAGCAAGAGGCCAGATATATTCTGTGGTTTATGTATAGGGGAATCAAAATCGTGAGAAGCTAAATGATTTAACCAAGGTCACAAGAGCTGGATGATGACAAAGACAGAGACAGAAACCAAAATTTCTCCGAAGTGTACATATTGTGTTTTCCACTATAGCAGGTATCCTGAAATTAATAAAAAATTTCCATCATGGACTAAGATGTGTGGGTACAGATGATTGTGGCAAAAAACTATGAAGCAACCAACACCCTCACCTCAAATTATTTTTGTCAGTAAAGTCTTCATATGCAGTATATTTGACAAAATTCCAAGTTTATAGAGGTGGGATATAATTTTTCAATTAAATAGAAAGCTATATAAATGTTTCTTTAAATTTTATTAGATGACACAATGTATCTTAATAGCATATTCAGTACTTTACCTCTCTTATAATCAGGCAGCGCTTTCTAATTTATGACCCAAATTCCCGCTGCTCCAGTTTCCACCATGTTCCCTCACGTCCTGCTCTCTATGGGAAAAGAAACAAACAAAAAAGCTTCTTGTACATTTCCTTTCATCTATATAATCATCATTAAAGTATTGAAAGTAGACCTCACTATGCTAAATTTTGCTTTTCATATTCTGATATTGTCACCTATTCTGCTTAGATCTCTCTTTATAAGAAAAATATCTTTATGTACTTCATTCTTTCATTACCTGAAAGACAAGGTCATTTGAATAAACATTTTAATTACTTATGTACCTTCTTCTCTCAAGAATGTCACAAATTAATTGTCATGTTGAAATATCTTTAGTTTCCCTGTTTGGTTGTAAATATTTGAGTAATAAATAGAGAATTTAGTAAGACCATTTATTATAACTAAAAACTACAGAGTCCACCTTCACTTCCTGTAGTTTCAACTCCAGATGCCTAAAGGAAATGTTTAAGAACTATATTTTAATTATTATGACTATGTAACAGATTACCCCAAAGCATGATGGGGTAAAATCATTTATTATGCTTAGGGATTCCATAGTTCAAAAATTTGAATAGGGTACAAGATGGAGAGCTTGTGTGTGCTCTACAATGTGCAGCTGGAAGATCCAAAATTTGGGGGCTGGTGTCATTTGAAGGCTCACTTACCCAAAGGTTTATTGTTTGATGCTGTTGGCTGGGAGCCTCAGTTCTTCTTTATATGAGCTCTCCATGTGGTCTCTCCACATGGGCCAGATTGGGCTGCCTCACAGCACAGAGTATGGGATCCAAGGAAAAACATCCCTGGAGTGAACGAGAGCCGGGGTAAGCTGCAATACTCTCTGACCCAGCCTTAGAAGTCACAGATTGCTTTTACCGTACTCTGTTAACTGAGGCACTCCCAAGCCTCTGGCCTGATTCAAGGAGAGGTAATATCTACTGTCTCACTTATTTGTGGGAAGAATGTCAGTCACACAGTAAGAGGTACAAAGGGAAAATATGTATACATAGGTGCAGCTCATATTTGGAAAATTTCGTCTGCCACAGTGAACCCTCTGGATGCAGATTTTATATTCCTCCAACATGTAATATACATTCACATCTAGTCAAAAACATCCAGTTATGGTAACAGAGCCAGGATCAATGTCCAGAATTGCATCATCTAGGTCAGGCCAAGGTGTGGCTGAAGCTCTTCAGGTGTGGTTGTTCAAGTCCAGATCTTCCAGTACAGTTTCTCTTAGTTTGAGAAACTGAAAACTAAAAGTAAGTTGTTTGCCACTTACACACCCAATACACAGTGATTGAACAACCATAGGATGATCAAATCACTATAGACCCCTCAGTTCAAAAATGGGGGATACTGGAGGCACACAGGAGTCACTAGTCTATAGCAGATCTGAAATCCAGCCAGGCACCTGTTGCTAGGTGTTTGATTGTGGCTCAGTTTTACTGTCTGGGAATGGTTCTTGGTTCCACTGTGTGAGTTCTTGGTTCCATTGTCTGAGTCATCCTTTTTGTAATATAAAAAAATAGCTCATGTTTGCAGCTTGGTAGTTTTTACATCTTGTTTTCTACCTTTAGATATTAGGGACTAAATGGCCTCCTTTCATTTTGTAATTTCTCTTTTTCAGTACACAACAATATAATTCTTTTAAAATCACTGTGGAGTTCTTATGAATAAATTTATGATCTACTCCAACAAAATCCATACCCATAAATCTCTACAGGATAAGCTCTTCTCTACCTTGAATAGAAATAATGCCTTAAAGGATTCTTAGACTCTGAGTTGTATTGTTTATTAGAGAGACTGAATAATCTCACTTTTACTGAAGGTCTCACTGGCAGCCTCCCTCAGAGCCATCACAATTCTGTTAAGTCTTTTCCAAATGTCTGTCTGTCTCTTTGTCCCAAATCCAATGCTATATTTTAGGATTTTGTTATGGCAGCATCTCACCTAAAGGTAAGAAGCACTTTGTAATGATTTAATGGTACAATACAAATAACTCCAAAAGTTAGTGGTATAAAACTACCATTTATTATGCTCATGAATTCTGCACATCAATAATTTGGTTAGATATTCCATGGACATTTCTTTCTCCACTTTTTCACGTGCTTGCAGTTAGGTATTTGCCGGAGCCGCAGTCACCAGAAAGCTCAACTAAAATTGGAAGGTCCACTTATAAGATATCTCACTTACATTACTGTCAATTTGGCACTAGCTATTGGGGGGATACACAAAGGCCTGAATATCAGGAAGTATGGATTATTAGGGATCCTCCTGGGGATTGACTACCACAAATTAAAAGCGACAAATAAATATTAAATGTGATCCTCCATACCTTCTAACATACTCAGACATATCTTTGGATTATCTGTGTCAGTTGATGTGCTATCTCTCTCCCTACCTCTTCCTCTGAGCCTCGTTTACTGAATCATTAACTTAGCCTGTTTTCTTGTTGTCTCAAATCTACTCAAACATCTGGTACGACAACTAATATTAATATGCATCCAGAACGGAGAAGCATTGTTCTAAACCAGTGCTTCTAAAATGCAAATCACTCAAGTATCTTGTTAAATTGTCAATTCTGATTGACTAGATTTGGGACAAGACCAGGATTTTCCATTTCTAAAAAGTACCCAGTTGATGCTAATGTTGCTTTACACAGATCACATTTTTGTGTTGTGAGGCTCTCAATCAATGGTTGTATACCTTTGCTGCATGCTGAAATCATTTAGGGAGTTTTTAAAAATACTGATGTCTGGAGTCCTGTCTCCAGAGATCCTAATTTAATTGTTCTGTGTAACTTGGGCATCAAGATTTCTTAAATCTCCCCAGAGGATTGTACTATAGAAGTAGGCTTGAAAATCACTACTGCAGACTAAAATTAGATCAGAAATTTGAGAATAAGCAGAAGAGTTCTGGTTAAGAAGAGTCCCCAGAAACCAGGAGCTGATTGTTCTGGGGTGTGTCCTAAAATAGTGAAAACTTCTGCCCAGGAAGACTCAGGTCTTCCAAAATGAGCTCTGTTCATGTCCCCAGGGGAATAGTAGAGCTGAGTCATTGGAATATACTAGCTGTTCCTCTAGTTAGCATCCTCTCATGATTTGCCTGGCCAGTATCCTGTGGCTTGTTAGAGGGCCTCATGACTTCTTTCATTTTAAGGCTTTGCTTGGTTCCTCTTTATTCACTCTGAATGGAAACACCCTCCCTACCCCCAAAATAAGGTCTCAATACATCTAAAACCAAGATAAGGCAATAGGAGTTAAAACACCTTCTGCAACAGAAATGATCAAACTTTAAAATCACAAAATCCCTTGACCTGGTTTCTTGTCTTAATCTGTCTGTGCTGCTATAATAAAATACCTTAGACTAGTTAATTTATCAAGAACACAAATTTATTTCTCACTCTTCTGGAGGCTGGGAAGTCTAAGAGCAAGTTGCTGGCAGGTTCAGTGTCTGGTGAAAAGCTCTATCTCTCCTTTCATGACAGCACCTTGTTGCTGCCTCCTCCAAAGAGATGAGCACTGAATCCTCACATGGAAGAAGATTGGAAGAACAAAAGGGACCTAAGCTAATTCCCTCCAGCCCTTTCAGAAGGCACTAATCCATTCATGAAGGTAGAGTCATCATGACTTAATCACTTCCTCAAAAGGTTTCACCTCTTAATACTACCACAATGCACAACAGGGATTAAGCTTCAAGAATGTTGGAGGGGACACCTTCATTCAAATCATAGCACTTGATATGTACCTGAATTATGCCAAGCTAATAGTTTTATATGTATTAACTCATTTATTCCTAACCAAAACAGTGTAAGGTTTGAGTTATCCTTTTTATTGGTGAGAAAATGGAAATTCAGGCAAGTTTAGTAACAGGACAAAATCACATGGCTCTAAAGGGATAAAATCTGTATTTCTATTTGATTTCAGAGTCTGGTTTTTTAACCTGTACATTAGAATGGCTTTCTAATTTTTAAGTAAATATTTGTTTGGTAGCTGTAAGTAGACATATCCATATTTTACATCCTATGTGAAAACTATGCAAACTTCACTGATAGAATGCCATGTTGATTCATAGGAAATAGTTTAAGATAATTTACCATATTCTATGTAGGAAGTTGTTTAAGATATTGATTTTTGTAAATGATGTATTGGTTCATTTTCACAATGCTGATAAAGACTGGGCAATTTACAAAAGAAAGAAGTTTATTGGACCTAAAGTTCCACATGGCTGGGGAGACCTCACAATTATGGCAGAAGGCAAAAGGAGCAAGTCGCATCTTATGTGAACGGCAGAAGGCAAAGACAGAGCTTGTGCAGAGAAACTGCTGTTTTTAAAAGAATTAGATCTCATAAGACACATCCACTATCATGAGAACAGCACAAGAAAGACCCACCTCCATGATTCAATCGTCTCCTACCGGGTCACTCCCACAATATGTGGGAATTATGGGAGCTACAAGATGGGATTTCGGTGAGGACACAGAGCCAAACCATATCAAATGAGGGTCAAGCATTGAATAAAAGGTTCAAGCAGCAGGGAGATTGTAAAGAATGTAAAGGAAATGATTTGCATTTGTTATATCTTGAATTTGAGGTTCTGACTCAATGCAGTTGAAGAAATGTACCAGTCAATAGCACACTTAGAACCAGATCTCAGATGTAAACTATATGGGAGTTGTTGGCTTATGTATCATGGTTGAAAATAAAATAGGGATGAATATACTGTGAGAATCTACCTGGCCTGAAAGACAAAGTGATCCTCAGATAAATCTTGTTTGTAAACAAGATCTTCCAAACTTAAAGGCTAGCCAGAGAAAAAGAAATCAGAAAAATGACAACATTTTCTTCATTACAGCATAAAACGAAATCAGGATGTGGTGACATAGAAACAGAGAGAGCACGTGTGTTCAAAAATGTAGTGAGCTACTGTGCTAATCCTGCACCATCTCCAAGTAAAGGATGGAGAGAGTTTGTCTTTTGAGAAGTAGGTTGCAATGAAAATGCGGGATATTCAAATATTATAAGCACCCAAAAAAGTTATATCTGGGCTCCTTGCAATGTGTCTCCCCAGATTTGAGTTAAACTTCAAAATAATAGGAGCCATCTGTGAAAACACACAGCCAACATCACACTGAATAGACAAAAACTGAAAGAATTCCTTTTGAACACTGGAACAAGACAAGGATGCCCTCTGTCACCATTCCTATTCAATATAGTACTGGAAGTCCTAGCCAGAGCAATCAGAGAAGTGAAAGAAAAGAAAGGCATCCAAATAGGAACAGAGGGAGTCAAAACATCTCTGTTTGCAGGCAATATGATTCTATACCTATAAAACCCCACAGTTTCTGTCCCAAATATCCTAGATCTGATAACTTCAGAAAAGTTTCAGGATATAAAATCAATGTAAAAAAGTCAGTAGCTGTAATCCCAGCACTTTGGGAAGCTGAGGTGGGTGGATCACAAGGTCAGAAGTACGAGACGAGCCTAGCCAAGATGGTGAAACCCCGTCTCTACTAAAAACACAAAAAATTAGCCAGGCGTGATGGCATGCACCTGTAGTCCCAGCTACTTGGGAGGCTGAGGCAGAAGAATCACCTGAACCCAGGAGGCAGAGGTTGCAGTGAGCTGAGATAGCACCATGCACTCCAGCCTGGGTGACAGAGTGAGACTCCATCTTAAAAAAAAAAAAAAAAAAAATCAGTAGCATTCCTATACACCAACAACATCCAAGCTAAGAGCCAAATCAAGAATGCAATCCCATTTATAATAGCCACAAAAAGAATAAAATTGCTAGGAGTACAGCTAACCAGGGAGATGAAAGATCTCTACAGTCAGAATTACAAAACACTGCTCAGAGAAATCAGAGATGACAGAAACAAATGGAAATTCATTCTATGCTCACGGATCGGAAGAATCAATATTGTAAAATGACCATACTGCCCAAAGCAAATTACAGATTCAGTGCTATTCCTATCAAGCTACTAATGACATTCTTAACAGAATTAGGGGAAAAAACTATCTTAAAAATAGATGAAACCTAAAAAGAGCCCAAATAGCAAAGGCAATCCTAAGCAAAAGAAGAAGAGTAAGAGGAAAAGGGAAAAGAAGGAGGAGGAGGAGGAGGAGGAGGAGGAGGAGGAGGAGGAGGAGGAGGAGGAGGAGGAGGAGGAGGAGGAGGAGGAAAGGGAGTGCAGGAGGGGGAAGACCATCACCTGGAACTGGGTACATCACATTACCCACCTTCAAACTACACTGCAAGGCTACAGTAACCAAAACAGCATGGTACTAGTACAAAAACAGACACATTGACCAATAGAACATAATAGCCCAGAAATAGTGCTGTACATCTATGCCTACCTGATCTTTTACAAAATTGACAAAAACAAGCAATGGGAAAAGGACTTCCTATTTAATAAATGGTGCTAGGATACTTGGCTAGCCATATACAGAAGATTGAAACTGGACCACTTCCTTACACCATATACAAAAATCAACTCAAGATTTATTAAAGGATTAAATGTAAAACCCGAAACTTTAAAAACCCTGGAAGACAACCTAGGCAATATCATTCTGGACAAATGCCCTGGTAAAGACTTCATGTCAAAGACTCCAAGTAATCCCAGCACTTTGGGAGGCCGAGGAAGGTGGATCACAAGGTCAAGAGATCGAGACCATCCTGCTCAACATTGTGAAACCCCGTCTCTACTAAAAATACAAAAAATTAGCTGGGCATGGTGGCGCATGCCTTTAGTCCCAGCTACTCAGGAGGCTGAGGCAGGAGAATTGCTTGAACCCAGGAGGCGGAGGTTGCGGTGAGCCGAGATTGCGACATTGCACTCCAGCCTGGGTAACAAGAGTGAAACTCTGTCTCAAAAAAAAAAAAAAAAAGTTGACAGGTGGGGCCAAATTAAACTAAATAGCTCCTGTATAGCAAGAGAAACTATCAACAGAGTAAACAGACCACCTACAGAACATGAGAACGTATTTGTGAGCTATGCATCTGACAAAAGACTAATATCCAGAACCTACAAGGAACTTAAGAATCCAAAAACAAACAACTTTATTTTAGAAGTGGGCATAAAGGACATGAACAGACAATTTTCAAAAGAAGACATATATGCAGCCAACAAGCATATGAAAAAATGCTCAAATCACTAATCATTGAAGAAATGGAAGTCAAAAACACGAGATACCATCTCTTCGGACGAGTCAGAATGGCTACTATTAAAAAGTCAAAAAATAACAGATATTGGTGAGGTTGTGGAGAAAAAAGAATGCTTATACACTGCTGGTGGAAATATAAATTAGTTCAGCCATTGTGGAAAGCAGCATGGCAACTTTTCAAAGAATTTAAAACAAAATTATCATTTGACCCAGTATCCCATTATTGAGTATATACACAAAGGACTATAAATCATTCTATCATAAAGACACATGCACACGTATCCTTACTGTAGCACTATTGACGATAGTAAAGACGTGAAATCAACCTAAGTGCCCATCAATGGTAGACTAGATAAAGAAAATGTGGTACACCATGAAATACTATACAGCCATAAAAATAATATCATGTCCTTTGCAGCAACATGGATGGAGCTGAAGGTCATTATTCCAAGCAAATTAATGCAGGAACAGAAAAACAAATACCACATGTTCTTGCATATATGTGGGAGTTAAATGTTGAGTACACATCGACACAAGGAAAAAAACAACAGACACCAGGGCCTACTTGAGGTCGAAGGATGGGGAGGAGAGAGAGGATCAAAAACCTGCCTATCTGGTACTATGCTTATTACCTGGGTGACAAAATAATCTGTACACCAAACTCCCATGATACACAATTTACCTGTATAACAAACCTGCATATGTACACCCGAACTTGAAATAAAAGTTAAGAAATAAAATTAAAAAAATTAGATTGTTAATGTCCATGTTAAAGATCAGGAAACAGAAGTGGAGCACTTTGACACACATTCACATATCTAGGACGTAGCAAAATGTGACTATGAACTCACATCTGTTGATTCTAAGACTCTTACTCTTTTTTTGTGGGTACTTTTCATTGAGATAAAGTTCATATAACCTAAAATTCACCATTTTAACTATTTTACTTTTTCTCTATTATTTTTAGTTGACAGATAAAATTGTATGTATTGTGTACAACATGATGCTTTGAAGTATGTATACACTGCAGAGTGACTTAGTCTAGCTAATTAAAATTTGTATTACCTCACACAGTTATTTTTGTGGTGAGAACCCTTTACAGCCACTCTCTTAACATTCTTCAGTAATACATATATATTTAAAAAATATAGTTAGAATATATATAAATATAGTCTAAAATATAGTTAGAATACAATCCTGTTAACTATAGTCATCATGTTGTACAATAGATCTCATGAATTTATTCCTCCTATCTAACTGAAATTTGTATCCTTTGACCAATGTCTCCTCAACCCCCACCCTCCAGTCACCCCAGCCTTTGGTAACCACCATTCTACTCTCTACCTCTATGAGATCAATATTTTTACATTTCACATGAGTGAAATCATGTGGTATTTGTCTTTCTGTGCCTGGCTTATTTCACTTAACATAATGACCTCCAGGTTCATCCACGTTGTCACAAATGATAGAACTTCCTTCTTTTTTGAAGGACAAATAATATTCCACTGTGTATATATTTATATATTATACTTTTTATTCATTCATCTGTCAATGGATACTCAGATTGATTCCATATCTTGGAAGAGTATCCATACAGTTTTCTATAATGGCTGTACTAATTTACATCCCATCAACAGTGTTTAAAGGTTCTCATCTCCCCACATCCTCCCCAAACCTTGTTATATTTTGTCTTTTTGATAATAGCTATTATAATTGAGGTTTGATGATATCTCATTGTGGTTTTGGTTTGTATTTTCCTGATAATACAAAATGTTGAGCATGGGCCAGCGCAGTGGCTCATGCCTGTAATCCCAGCACTTTGGGAGGCTGATGTGGGCGGATCATGAGGACAGGAGTTCGAGACCAGCCTGGCCGATATAGTGAAAGCCCATCTCTACTAAAAATACAAAAATTAGCCAGGTGTGATGGCGCAAACCTGTAGTCCCAGCTGCTAGGGAGGCTGAGGCAGGAGAATCGCTTGAACCCAGGAGGCAGAGGTTGCAGTGAGCCGAGATCGTGCCACTGCACTCCAGCCTGGACAATAGAC
This sequence comes from Callithrix jacchus, assembly GCF_049354715.1. NCBI lineage: Eukaryota > Metazoa > Chordata > Mammalia > Primates > Cebidae > Callithrix > Callithrix jacchus. The sequence goes on from NC_133524.1 coordinate 29,412,344, forward strand.
CAAGACTCCATCACGCATACACAAAAAAAAACGTTGAGCATGTTTTCATATATGTATTGACTATATGTATGTATTTTTTGAGAAATGTCTATTCAAGTCCTTCATCTTTTTTTTTTTTTCTTTTGAGACAGAGTCTCTCTGACACACTCAGGCTTCACCATATTGGCCAGGCTGGTCTTGAACTCCTGACCTCAAGTAATCCATCTGCCTCAGCCTCCCAAAGTGCTGGGATTACAGGGTGAGCTGCTGTGCCCAGCCTCCTTTGCCTTTTTAAATCAGATTATTTGCTTTCTTGCTATTGAATCATTTGGATTCTTTATATTTATAATTTTTCATATTTACCTTTTATCAGAGATATAGATTGCAAATATTTTCTTGCATTCTGTAGGTTGTGTGTAGCAAGAAATTTAACCATTTGTTCTAGGTTATCCAATTTGTTGGCATGTATTTGTTCCTGATGCTTTTTTGTGATATTTTTTCTGTTGTACCACTTGTAATATCCCTCTTTTCATTTTTGATTTTATCTATTTGACTCTTCTCTTGTTTTCTTAGTCTAGCTAATAGTTTGTCAATATTTTTGTCTTTTCAAAATAACAATTCAGGCACAAGGAGGGATAGCAGGTAGTGTCGTGGGGAGCCCAGTGCCCTTCTGGATAGGCAACGGGGGCAAGAATAGGAAAAGTCCAAGCTCAATAAACATGCTGTGCACCAAAATAAATAAATAAATAAATTACAATTCAATTTTGTTGATGTTTTCTATTTTTCTAGTCTTTATTTCATTTATTTCTACTCTGATCTTTATGATTTCCTTCTTTCTACTAACATTGGGCTAGTTTGTTCTTATTTTTCTAGTTTATTGAGGTGCAACATTAAGTGGTTTATTGAGATATTTCTTCTTTTTTAATGTAGGCAATTATTGCTATAAACTTCTCCCTTGGAACTGCTTTTGCTGTGTCCCATAAATTTTGGTGGGTTGTTATTTCCATACTTGTCTCAATAAATTCTGTTAATTTTTCCTTTAACTACTTCATTGACCCATCGATTGTTCGGGAACATGTTGTTTAATTTCCATGTATTTGTAAACTTTCTGAAGTTCTGTTATTGATTGTTTTATACCGTCATGGTTAGGTCAGAAAATACTTGATGTGACTTCAATCTTCTTAAATTTGTTAAGATTTGTTTTGTGGTTTAACATATACTCTGTCCTGGAGAATGTTCAATGCACAGTTGAGAAGAATGTGCATTTTATCTATTTAACATTGTACGATTTAGTGATTTTTAGTATATTCACAATGTTGAGTGACCATCACCACTACCTAACTACAGAATATTTTTATCACCTTAGAAAGAAACTTCCTTTTCATTAAACTGTCACTCTTGGCCAGGTGCTATAATCCCAGCACTTTGGGAGGCCAAGGCAGACAGATCACCTGAGGTCAGGAGTTTGAGACCAGAGGTCAGGAGTTCAAGACCAGCCTGGCCAACATGGTGAAACCCTCTCTGTAGGGTTTCAAATACAAAAATTAGCCAGATGTGGTGCTGGGTGCCTGTGATCCCAGCTACTCAGGAGTCTGAGGCAAGAGAATCACTTGAACCTGGGAAGCAGAGGTTGTAGTGAGCTGAGATTGTGCTACTGCACTACAGTTTGGGCAACAGAGCAAGACTCTGTCTCAAACAAAACAAAACAAACAAACAAAAAATTGTGACTCTATATTAACCATTCACCCCATCCCCCGGCGAATACTAATCTATTTTTCACCTCTGTGGGTTTGCCTATTCAGGATATTTCCTATAAATCAATTCATCCAATATGTGTCATTTTATGTCTGGCTTCTTTCAGGTAGCATGATGTTTTCAAGGTGTATCCTTGTTGTATCATGTATCAGTACTTATGGCTGAGTAATGTTACATTGTATGAGTATCTCATAGTTTTGTTTATTCATTCGTCTGCTGATGAACATTTGAGCTGTTTCCTTTTCTGGCTATTGTGAATAAGATTGCTACGAATATTCACGCACACAGTTTTGTGAGCACGTTTGTTTTTAATTCTCTTGATTTTATGTCTCAGAGTTGAATTCTTGGGTCATATGGTAGCTCTTTGTTTAAATTTTTTGGGAACTACAGAATATTTTCCAAAGCAGCTGCACCATTTTATAATCCCACCAGCAACATATGAGAATTTCAATTTCTACACATTCTCGCCAAAATGTTTTATTTTCTGTTGTTTAAATATAGCCATCCTAGTGAGTATGAAGTGGTATCTCATTATGTTTTTGGATAGCATTTCTCTAATGAGTAATAATGTTGAGCATCTTTTCGGTTCCTTATTGGCTATTTCCTTACCTGCTTTGGAGAAATACCTGTTTAAATTCTATGTTCCTTTTGAAATGTCCCAATGCCTTTTAAATCCCATTCTTGCTTTCTGGCCTAATAAGATTATTCAGTTTCACCTTATGCCTCACCTGCTCCAGACTGAGAATCCAGAACTTCTCCATGGAGTCTCAGTTCCTCTTAGAAATGAAAATTATTTAGAAACAACAAGGCATGCTCAGTATTCTTAGAATGGCATTGCTTCTAAACCTTTTCAATGAGCAGTGTTGGATTTTTTTTTTAAAGCCATTGTTCAGAATGATAACGCTTACCCAGTGTAATGTCACAGTGTTTTTCTCACTCTTCTCTACTTCATAGTGGTATCATTCTTCCTTTTCCCACATTGATAACCCTGGTTTCCCTAAGATCTATATAATTACTCACTTTCTCTATCCTACAACAAACACAAAAAAGTTGCAGATTTACTATACCAAGACCACTATGAACAATAAACATAGTAAGTTCAATTATTTTTTTTTTGCCATTCTTCTTGTTTTTGAGAATATATGGCACTGAGTTTGTATAGAGGACTTGATCAAAAAATATTTAAATAATTGGCTGAGTGTGGTGGCTCACATCTGTAATCCCAACACTTTGGGAGGTCAAGGCAGGCATATTACCTGAGGTCAGGAGTTCAAGACCAGCCTGGCCAACATGGGGAAACCCTGTCTTTACTAAAAAAAAAAAAAAATGCAAAAATTAGTTGTATGTAGTGGCACATGCTTGTAATCCCAGCTACCTGGGAGGCTGAGGCACAAGAATCACTTGAACTCAGGAGGCAGAGGTTGCAGTGAGCTGAGATCCTGCCAATGCACCCCAGCCTGGGTGACAGAGTGAGACTCTGTCTTAAAGTAAATAATTAATTGCTTTCTTTGGTTCCCAGTATTATTGTATTATCAATTCCACATAGGTAGATTCGTTTTCTTTTTAAGCTTGTTTTCAAATGTAGCATGTGCTTTTATTTAGCCTTTTTATTTAATTTCACTTTTTGTAGTTTCTTAACTTCAAAAATAGGCTCTCAAAAATGTTTACAATGACTAAAATAAGAAATCAAAAATGATGAAATCATCTATGTAGCTTAGATTGGCTAAGATAGTAGCTGTCATGTACCATGTGGAAAACATAAAATGCTAAAACGCTTAAATCGTTTCTGTAATTCAGACATCAGTACTTTGTGCAATGGTCTAGAGGAAGTTTATCAAGAGACTTTATATAAAACATAGCTTAGGATAACAGGAGATGGGGGCTAAACTGGAGTTGGCACGTGTCAGGCACTCAGTTGGGTTTCTCCATTCTCATTCCATCTACCAGTGGCAATGGGGCTCCTCCCATCAAATTAGGCGTTTCCTTTGAAAATTCAAATTCGACAAATTTATCCCTTAGAAAATAGTCTTTCCTCTCTAATTCATGCCCTTTGGAAATGGAAATGAAGAGGGATTGAAACTACAGAGTAAATCTTATTAACTCTATTGCAGGTTTTTGCCTTCAGAAGAAAATAGTGGCATTCATTGGCTTCACATACATAGTTTTCAAAAGTATATATATACATAGATATAAACATATTTTAAAATATTACTATTTTAAATATTAATATTAAAAATTTAAAAATATTGTAACATTTAAAAATATTTCCTAAGTTCTTTATACAAATTCATTTTAGTTAAATTCACCTAATAAAAATGAAATATGGCAAAAGACTCAAAGCTTATTTGACTACTCTATTGTTATTGCTTTGTATGTGCCCTTCTTGATATTTTGTATGCATTCGAAAACAGGCTGATACAATGTCAAAGGAAGATCCAGAGACACAATTATTTGAAAAAGGAAAGAGGGCCGGGTGCGGTGGCTCAAGCCTGCAATCCCAGCACTTTGGGAGGCCAAGGCAGGTGGATCACGAGGTCAAGTGATCGAGACCATCCTGGTCAACATGGAGAAACGCTGTCTCTACTAAAAATACAAAAAATTAGCTGGGCATGGTGGCGCGTGCCTGTAGTCCCGGCTGCTCAGGAGGCTGAGGCAGGAGAATTGCCTGAACCCAGGAGGCAGAGGTTGCAGTGAGCCGAGATGGCGCCATTGCACTCCAGCCTGGGTAACAAGAGCGAAACTCTTTCTCAAAAAAAAAGAAAAATTTTATGTGTAACAAGTACAAGGAAGTCATAGTTCAAAAAGGCTGTCATGGCAAACACAAGTATTTAAAGAAAAAAGTACAGAATTGCCAAGGCTACCCAGTTTACATAAACCTGAGAATGATGGAATATATCAAATTTTTCACGAGATGATATTAACAAAGGTCACACAACATATCTTCGGATATCAGCATAGCAAAACATTAATTTTATTAGGGATTCAAGTTTATAGAAAATATTCAAGATTTTGTTCCACTCTAGGATAATAATATCTTGGGGGAAATTTTAGGTCATGGTGACCCTCTTATTATCCTTATCATCATTTATTATGGCAATGAATTACTTAGTGATGTTGTAAGCAAAGCAAATTGTCGATTTTTGCTTCTACAATATTAATAAAATATATATTTTTACATTAATGCCATATTCTATACATATTTTTTCATCTTTTCTTCATTGAACAACACAATCCTTGTAGAGTTTTGCATGTCAGGCCATTAGGATCCACTTTTTTTAACTGTCTCGTAGTATTTCATAACATGAATATGTCATTATTAGTCATTCCTCTATTGGTAGGAACTTAAGTTGTTACCATATTTTTACTTATATATCAGGTGTCCTTTCAAATGAAGTCATGCACTCACGTGCAAACGTTTCTCTAGAGAAGACACCAAAAAATAGAATTGCAGATGGAATTTTATTCTTTCCTGACAAATCATCCTCCATAATGGCTATATCATTTTACAGTCCCACCCCTCTGCCTTGGGTTTCTATAATAAATAATAAGCCCAAGGTTGGCATCTTAAACTTTGAAGTAAATCCCCCTCTGGTATATTTGTGGAATAATGGACCTGCTGATTCCACCCAGGAACTGTTCCGTTGGCATCTACTGCTTCATACCTATGATCTTCCTTGCCATTGCCAGGTATATATGTTTCTTATTGCTGCTTTAACAAACTAACATAAGCTTAAAGTTTTAAAGCAACAGAAATGTATTATCTTATAGATTTAGAGGGCAGAATTTCCAAATGCATTTTATGAGGCAAAAAGTGTCAGCAGCATGATAGTTCTTTTGAAAGTTCTAGGAGAGGATAGATACCCTTGCCTTTTCCAGCTTCTACAAGTCACCTACTTTCCTTGGCTCAGAGGCCCTTCATCCGTCTTCAAAGCCAGCAGTATAGCATCTTCAAATCTCTCTCTGATTTTGACTTTTCTGCCTCCCTTTTGTAATGCCCCTTGTGAATACTTCTAGGGCCAACCTAGATAATCCAGGATAATCTCCCCATCTCAATATTCTTAATCATATCTGCAAAGTTCCTTTTGCCATGTAACACAAAATATTCACAGGTTTACGTGATTAAGACATGGACATCTCTGAGGAGCCATTATTCTGCCTACCACACCAGGCTGCTACACAGAAATCTAGCATGATTGTCTTCCTCAATTCTATACTGCTATTTTCACCCTGGTCTCAACGAAGCATAATGTGGTGATGGTCACACTCTTTTTTTTTTTTTTTTTTTTTTGAGATGGAGTTTCGCTCTTGTTACCCAGGCTGGAGTGCAATAACACAATCTCGGCTCACTGCAACCTCCACCTCCTGGGTTCAGGCAATTCTCCTGCCTCAGCCTCCTGAGTAGCTGGGATTACAGGCACGTGCCACCATGCCTAGCTAATTTTTTGTATTTTTAGTAGAGACAGGGTTTCACCATGTTGACCAGGATGGTCTCGATCTCTTGACCTCGTGATCCACCCACCTCAGCCTCCCAAAGTGCTGGGATTACAGGCTTGAGCCACCGCGCCCGGCCGGTCACACTCTTTTTGATGTCTGCTGTATTATTAAGTGTAGGGGGTAACATCGGAGTAAAACAAGTCAAAACTCTTTTTGAACTATGCCATTCCCACAGCAAGGGAAAAGAACAATGGCAAAATGTAATTCTTTAAAGAAATGCCCCATTAGAACCTACCTTATTTTGCAAACTAACTCTCCTATGTCCCGTGCCACATATCCCTCCATTCCTTCAAGAGAGCCTCTACCATACTATTCCTCACCTTTTTAAGAGAACATACTTCTTGAATAAGCATTAGTGTTTCCCAAACTGAGCAATCCAAGATAAGTTCACCTTCAAATTCTCAGTATGAAATAAAACCATGCCTTCTCATTCTCCCCAGTCATGCAGTCAGCAGTCACACACACACACACCAAAGACAGTTTACAGAATTAATGCAGTCCAAAAACACACTGAGGCAGAGAAACGTTTTTATAAATTTGATAATATCAGGAAAAATTTTCTACTAATTATGATACATCAAGTCAAATCCCCGGTTGTTCATTATCTTGCTCCTTGGCCTCCTCAACTGGTAAACAGCCTAGTCATGCACATTTGTTCACCACTTTCTGTATACAAAAATATATGACCAAACTTTCAAAATGATTGTATCCTTCATGTAAAAGGATACAATTACTTACATTTGGTTGGCTATCACTCATGTTCATCTCCATAAGGAGAAGGGAAACAAGATAAAGCTTTGGTAATCTTTTTTTTTTTTTTTGAGATGGAGTCTCCATCTGTTGCCCAGGCTGGAGTGCCGTGGCACGATCTTGGCTCACTGCAATCTCTACCTCCCAGGTTCAGCTGATTCCCCTGCCTCGGCCTCCAACATAGCTGGGAACACAGGCACGCACCACCACGCCCAGCTAATTTTTTGTATTTAGTAGAAATGGGGTTTCACCATGTTGGCCAGGATGGTCTCAATCTCCTGACCTCATGATCTACCCGCCTTGGCCTCCCAAATTGCTGGGATAACAGGTATGAGCCACTGCGCTCAGCCAGCTTTGGTAACCTTTCCTGCAGGGCCAGAGATTTTGAGAGGGTCTCTGTCAGCCACATACATAAGTGAAATTAGGCATACGGGCTAATAGCATTGTAAAATTTAGGAATACAGAAAATAGAAAAAATTCTGATTCTTTGAACAATTCTACAAAAAACTACATGGAACACTTTCTGATTCAAGTGGAAATAGAGGACATGGAACAGGAATAAGGTGGATAAGCAATTTTTATGTTAATAACCATGTGACTTAAAAAGAGTATTCTCTGGATACAGATAATTAATCTTAAATGATGAGCCTATTATAACAATTTGCGTTAGGAGCCTATATTTTAGCTATATATATAATTTTTTTGCTTTCACAAATTTTTCTGTTTTAATTAATAAATTCATTATTCTGGCCCATTTTATATTATGGAACTGAGAGCTCTTTTGAGAGTATAATTGCAAATGGCTTTGTATGTCTTCATTCAAAAAGTTTTATCTATATACATAGAGTGCTTGAATAGAATTTTAAAGGCTACCAAATTAACTCAAAATCAAAGGAGACTTTCAGCATCTACAAAATATAATATGACATTTGATGTGAATTGTAATTTTATAAATAATTCCATGGGAGTTTTATATTCCATAGGCCAATGCAAACAAATAAATGATAGTGCTGAGAAAAACTTTATTCATATAGCTATGTAGCTCTGTGGTAGATCAAAAATGGCTACAAATTCTCTGGTCTTCTCCCATTGAGAGGTGGGGTCTATATCACCTTTCTTTGAATTTGGGTAAGCTCTTGACTGCTTTGAACAATAGAAAATTGAAAAAGTGACATTGTGCCAGGGTCTGGGCTCATGCTTAGGAGATTGACAATATTCACTTCCTGCCTCTCTTCTACTTCATTTTGGGGCAAGCCAGCTCCCTTGTGAGGAGTCCAACTACCTTGAGATCACCAAGCCATCAGGAACCACAAACCCACCTGAACAGGCTATGGAAAATGAGATTCATGTGAAGGGAGTGAGAGGCAAGGAGTCTCAAGGCACTAAGTATGTGAATGACTAACCTATCCTGTGACAAACCTTCCTAGCTGAAACCTTGTGATCAGAAAATTCTACTAGTCAAACCCTTTCTGAATTCCTGACCCACAAAAGAGTGAGCAAATGAAATGGTTGTTTTAGGCCACTAAATTTGAGAGTAGTTTGTTAAAAAGAAATAAACACAACAAGCTCATCTGCTTTCTGATTGTCTAATAGAAATGTAATTAAGAACATGGTTAAATTGGGGTTAACAAAAAAATGTTACCATTTTTATCTTAAGAGGCAGTGGAATACCTTACCTTTCTGTTTCAATACCTTTGCAGGTATCTGTAAAACTGTACCTCAGAAAATAGAGTATTGTGAGTGGGTTTAGCCTTCTGGCCTCTACAATTCTTTGGGTGACCTGTTCTGTTTGCCTTGATCCCAGATGCCTTTAAAAATCCAGTTTCCAATATTGTGTCTATAGCCCACACTCTGCCTTATGGTGATGGTATATCCCAGCTATTTGTCCAAGTTTCATTCTTTGAAAGAAATAATGGTTAATACCAATAATGGTGCATATTTATGGAGTGCTTCTAAGTGCCAGGCAGTATGCTAAACACTTTGTATGCATTATCTTATTCAAAAATCCCAAATATCCCATATGAAATATTCACTTTTATTCCCATTCCATGGATGAGGAAACTAAGACTCAAAGAAGGATAGAGACTTGACAAAATCAATAAGCTATTAAGTGGTAAAAGTGGGATTTAAACCCAGACAGGTCAGTTCTAGAGTGGACAGTACATTATGCTACTACCAAATGTGTTCAGATACCTGCTATTCATTTATTAGGTTAGTTTAATGTTCTGTAAGAATGGGAAATTACTAACACATACCCTCCCACTATTAGGTTGAGATGAGTGAGAGTGAAAAAATATAGGTAAATATACAATGCTAGACCTTCAGATATAAACAAAAAGTTTAGTCCTAACTTTGTGATTTACCAAGAGATTATTAACTGCATTTGATTGCACAATACTCCCCGCTCAACATGGACATTAGTAGCTTGCTGTGTGATTGTTAATTCCAATCAGTTTACATTAGGTCAAGCTGCCAAGTTCACTGGTAAAAAGTAATGTATCTCCAAAATAAATGCTGCTTTAGGGAAGCTTTTCTGTCAATCACTATATTCTTCACAGAATTTTAAATGAGCCAACACAATCATGGAAAATTGCCTAGTCAGATACATCAAGTAGAGCTTTCCACATTTATAAGTTAGTCAATTAATTCTAAACATTATTAGCCTAGTCAAGAATTGCAGTTAGAAATAGTGATCATTCCAAGTTAATATGGAAGAGCCAAGCAGGTTGAGTTCACAAACAGTTGTCCAAAAAAGGGTCTTTAGGTATTAGTAATAAGAATATGATTAGAACAAGAAGAATGATAGTTGACTTGAACTAAGATGTATTTTTAAAAGCCTAGCACCAGGCTTCAGATTTCCTATTTCTTATAAATGCTGTTGGGGGGCCCAACAAGAAGAAAATATGGTTTACCTATGTAAGGTGCTTAAAGACAATTTTGTTATTAACTTCCGTATTTTTATGTACTGGTGCTACATCTGAAAAAATGAGACAAATTAGTGCAAAAAAGACAATAGTAGATTACAAATACTTATATAGGTCTCTTCCTCCACTGAGTGTAAGTTCTCAAAGGTAAAGAATTGCTTTTTAAATTCATTTCTGTATCTACAAAAGCTCACCCAACACAGTGCCTGGCACATTTGTTTAAAAATATATGGCTTGAGTAAAATTCAATTTAAATGTCTCTTTTTGTTCTAAATAACTACTTTTATATTTGCACAACAAACATTCAGGTATTCAAATTCATCTAACCTAGTCTATTACATTGATATCGCATTTACTTTTATGTTAGCAGCTTTATTGAGACATAATTTACATGCCATAAAGTTTACCTGTTAAAGTGTACATTTCAATGGCTTTTATTATAGTTACAGAATTGTGCAACCATACCACAATCTATTTTAGGGAATTTTTATCACCCCATAAAAAACCCTGTACCCATTAGCAGTCACTCTCCCCACCTCCAGCCCCTGGAAACCATCAATCAACTTTCTGTCTCTATACATTTGCTTATTCTGGACATGGAAGCTGGACACAAAAAGCCACACATTGTATAATTCCATTTATTATACAATGGAATTTATTTATACAATGTGTGGCTTTTTGTGTCCAGCTTCTATAATTTAGCAGAATGTTATGAGATTCATTGTAGAGTGTATCAGTACTCAGTCCTTTTTATGGCTAAATAATATTCCATTATAGGAATATACACATTTTGTTTATTCATTGATCTATTGATGGACATTTGGGTTGTTTCCACTATTTGGCCAGTACAATAGCCACTACTATGAACATTTATGTACAAATATTTGTATGAACGTAAGTTGTCATTTCTCTTGGGCATATACCTAAGAGTGGAATTGCAGACTCATATAGTAACTCTATGGTCAACTTTTTGGATAACCGATAGGCTGTTTTCTAAAGAAGCTGCATTTTACATTCCTACCAGCAATGTAAGAGGATTCCAGTTTTTCTATATCTTCACTGTCACTTGTAATTTTTCTTTCTTTTTTTATTTTAGCCATCTTAATGGGTGTGAAACAGTATCTGATTGTGGGTTTGATTTGCATTTTCCTAATGACTAATGATTTTGAGAAACTTTTCTCATGCTTAGTAAACATTCTTGCAGTCTAATTTCTTGATTTTTTTTCCTTGTAGTTTATGCTTTTGTATCATATCTAAGAATTCATTACCTAATCAAAGGTGTCTTTTGATGCCAGTATCACAACATTTTAATTATGTAATTTTTTCATAAATTTTGAGTTGTACATTTTTTGTATTTTCCTCTCATATGATTTAACAGTGTTCCACATTTTGATATGTTGTGTTTTTATCTTCACTGGGTTTTTTACATTTTCTTTGAGTTCCTCTTTGACTAATATACTATTTAAAAGCACGTTGTTTAATGTTCAAGTGCATAGATATTTTCCTGATGTCTCTCTGTTATTTATTTCTAGTTAGACTCTATTATGGTCAAAGAAAAAATTTCACATACTTTCCATTCTTAATTTGTTAAGACACGTTAATGGTCCAGGATATGGTCTATCTTAGTGACTGTTTCATGGCTTCTTGAAAAAAAAATAGTGTATTTTACTATTTTGGGGTGGATCGTGGTATATATGTCAATTAGACCTTTTTGGCTGATTGCATTATTCAGTTCTTTTCTATTCTTGCTGATTTTCTGTCCAGTAGTTTTATCAGTTGCTGAGAGTGGGATGTTAAAGTCCTCAACTACAATTGTGAATTTATCTATTTCTCCTTTCACCTCTATCAGTTTTTACCTCAAGTATTTTGAGGCCTGGTTTTTGGTGCACATACATTCAGTATTGTTATGTTTTTGGTGAATTGATTCTTTTATCATTACATAATGTCCATCATCATCAGTAATTTTTCCTGTGAAATCTACTTTCTCTGATATTGATATATTGATAGTTACTCTTCTTTTTGAACAATTAGTGTTTGCATAGTATATCTTTTTTCATCTATTTATTTTTAGTCTACCTACATAATTGTATTTGAAGTCAATTTTCTATAAGAAAGATATTGTTGGATAATATTTTTAACCCCCTTTGCCAGTCTCTGTCTCTTAATTGATGCATTTAGACCATTTATATGTAAAGTAATTATTTATATGTTAAGGCTTAAGTCTGCCATTTTATTTTTTGTTTTCTATTTATTATCTCTGTTACTTGTTCATCCACTTATCTTTTTAACTCCCTATGAGTTGCTTGAACATTTTTAGGATTAATCTTGATTATTTATGTATCTGTATTAGTCCATTTTCATGCTGCTGATAAAGATTCCCCAAGACTGGGCAATTTACAAAAGAAAGAGTTTTAATTGGACTTATAGTTCCATGTGACTGCAGAAGCCTCACAATCATGGCAGAAGACAAGGAGGAGCAAGTCATGTCTTAACTTACATGGATGGCGGCAGGCAAAGAAAGAGTGGCAGCCAAGTGAAATGGGTTTCTCCTTATAAAACTACCAGATCTCAAGACTTATTCACTACCACATGAACAGTATGGGGGAAACTGCCACCATGATTTGATTATCTCTCACCAGATCCCTCCCAAAACAATGGAAATTATGAGAGATACGATTCAAGATGAGATTTGTGTGGGGACACAGTCAAACTATATCAGTATCTTTTGAATATACCATCTTGTATTGTTTTCTTAGTGGTTGCTCTAGGTGTTAAAATGCATGTAAGTAAATTATCACTTCTATTAATGGATTACCACTTTGAGTGAAGTGTAGAAATCTTACTTCCATTTAGGTCCTTTTACCTTTCCTACATTTTAAATATAATTGTCTTAATTATTCAATCTAGATACATTGAGTGTCACATCAGATGATGTCATAATTTTTGCTCCAAACATCAAATATAGTATATGAAGCTCATGAGACTAATCCTCGATATATTACCCCATTCTTACTCATTCTGATGCTTTTCTTTCCTTTTTGAAGTTCCAGACCTTCATTTGTTATCATTTCCTTTCTGTTTAGAGAACTTCCTTTAGCCTTTCTTTAAGGGTGCTTTTACTTGCAACAAAATAGCATAGGTTTCCTTCTTGTAGTTTTCCTTCACTTGAGAATGTCTTTATTTCCCATTCATTCCCCAATAATATTTTTGCTGGATGTAGAATTCTGGGTTGATAGTTACTTCCTTTCATTACTTAAAAAATCGTGTACCAGGCCTTCTAAATTGCATAGTTTTAGGGTGAGAAATTTACTGCAATTCGAAGTGGTATTCTTCTACATGCAATATGTTGTCTCTATCTCTCTGCTTTTAATTCTTTTCTTTTTGTTTAGTTCTCACAAGTTTAATTTTATTGTGTCTTTGCATACATCTCTTTAGGTTTATCCTACTTGGAGTTTACTCAGCTTTTTGAAACTATAGGACATGGCTTTCACTAAATTTGGGGAGTTTTCAACCATTATTTCTTTAAATATTTTTGTCCTTCTCAGATTCTGATGATACAAATGTTGGATCTTTGTTATTGTCCTAAAGTTCCCTAATACTTTGTTCATTTTTTGTCCAGTCTCTTTTCTCCCCCTGAGTTGAGATAAATTTCATACTGAGTACATTCTAATAATCTGTACTTAAGTTCACTGATTCTATCCTCTGTGATCTCCAACCTACTTTTGAGCCCACCTATTGAATTTATTATAATTGCTAAACTTTTCAGTTCTAAGATTTCCATTTTGTGCTTTTTTATAATTTCTATGTTTTTGCTGAGATTTTCTATCTTTTCCTTTGTTTCAAGAGTATTTATAATTGCTTGTTGACACATTTAGATGACAGCTGCTTTGAAAACCTTATCAGATAATGCAAAGATCTGATTCACCTTGATTCCAACCACCTTGATGTTTTATCAGTTTCTTTTTATTTATGCTCTGATTTTTCTGACTGTTTGTATAGCAAGTGATTTTTCCATTATAGTCTAGACATTTTAGATATATTATGAGACTATGGATACTATTTAATCTCCTCTTTTTAGCAGGCAATCGCCTGTTCAAGTGTAACATGAGGGCAGTTTGTTGTGTATATTCTGCTTTCCACTGAACCCCACCAACACCACCATGGCAAAAGTAGGGCAATGACTCACATTGCCTCACTACAGATAAGTGGGGTGGAGATTTAGCCATACCCTTGGCCCTGTTAACACCGTATTAGTGAGAGTGGGGCACTGAGTCACATTGCTTCATTGACTCTGAGTAGGGGTATGAGCCCAGCTTCCCACTGGACCCTCTAACACAAGCAAGGGGGTAAGGACAGGACTGATGCATACCTCTTTGTTACTACAGATGGGGCAAAAGCTCATTCTCATCTGAACCCCACTAATACCAGTGAAGCACAGTGGAGGAAGCAGAGTATCAACTAGATCTACATCCTACCACCTCATCCAGCTTCATTTATGCAGGTGAAAATAGAGGGTCAGCTCCCTGCTAAGCCCTACTGACATCAAGGCCCAGTGGGGAGCTGAGGTTCAACTCCCACCTGACATCAATGCCTGGCATCAATGAAATGATTAGTGGCCCAAATTTGTACTGCCTTCCTAAGTCTCATCAATCCTGGGTGCAGAGGAAGCTCAGCTGCCTGCTGTACCCCACTGTCACTACACTGGCTGGGGAATCAGAATACTACCTAAGACAGCCAGGCAGAGGCAAAAAGACCAGGTCCCTGCTCATTCCTGCTGACACTATCTTGGCAGAGGAATTGGAGCACTTCTTTGTTCTGCTGAATGGAAGTAGAATTTCAACTGCCCCATCAACTTGCTGACATCCCACAGTAGGATAATTCAAGTGCTGTCTGCTTCCACCAGGCAGCAGTCAGAAGATTAGCTCCCCATTCAGAAAATTAGGTCCCTACTCAGCCCTACCCTAGGAAGAGGAAGGAAGAAATCAGAGTGCCACTACCTGCTTTCATACAGCAGGGTAGTGGTGTGACAGTCAACTCCCCACTATGTTTCACTGAAATCCCAAAAGCAGGGGACATTTTTTTCAATTGGTGTTCAGTTGGGACATTGCCACAAAGGGTTTTTTATTGTTAGGACACCCCTTTTATTGTCAATTAGCTAGGGAAGAAAGTACTTTTTTGGAGTTTTCCTTTATCCATGTCTACTAGCAGTTCTGGGTGAGATGCTTCTGGAGAGCCCTGTCTGGGATATATGGGCTACATTAAGGAAACCTGTATAACACACCACCATGCTATTCTTCAAGTCCCATGGTTCCTAGGTAGTCCACTTCTGTCTTTCCATCTTTCATCATTTTCCTATGCTTAGTGTTATATCCAAAGATTTACGAAAATATATATCATATGAAATTCAAGTGATATGTCAACTTTCATCATTTGAATTAATTTATATTCTAGACAACCTTTTTAGGTCCTCTGAAAATTTAAGTTGACAGTCAAGTGCCCATTTGCATGGGTAAAATTTGATATAAAAGGTCAGTGCTACTAATATTTTCCCTGGAAAATCCCCTAAGAATGTCAAATATTTCTCATTTTTCCCCATATCTTTAAAGCATTTTTAATGCTTATAAGAGCTGATTATGGTAGAATCTTTTTTAAGTGTAAAATCATGTAAAAATAGCTCTGATTGTATGAATTAGGAAAGAAAAAGGAAAGAGGATCATTAAGAGTCCAATCAGATTGTTAAATGAATAAATTTTTGCTAGAAAGAACTGAGAAAGGGGCATCATGTAGCTAACTTCAAAGTAATACATGGGTAAAAATATATATTGCTAAATATTTACAAAAATGTCAGTTAAAAATAACAAGGTCAGGCGTGGTGGCTTATGCCTGCAATCCCAATGCTTTGGGAAACTGAGGCAGGTGAATCATGAGGTCAGAAGTTCAAGAACAGCCTGGCCAATGTTGTGAAACCCCATCTCTACTAAAAATTTAAAAATCAGCTCAGCATGCTGGCGGGCACCTGTGATTCCATCTACTCGAAAGGCTGAGGCAGGAGAACCACTTGAACCTAGAGGTGGGGGGTTCAGTGAGCCAAGATCATGCCACTGCACTCCAGCCTGGATGATAGAGTGAGACTCCATCTCAAAAAAGAAAAAGAAAAGAAAAGACAATCCCAGCTGGGCATGGTGGCTCATGCCTGTAATCTCAGCATTTTAGGAAGCTGAGGTGGGCAGATCACTTGAGATCAGGAGTTCAAAATCAGCCTGGCCAACATTGTGAAACCCCGTCTCTACTAAAAATATAAAATTAGCCTGGTGTGATGGCACATACCTGTAATACCAGCTGCTCGGGAGGCTGAGGCAGGAGAATTGCTTGAACCCTGGAGGTAGAAGTTGCAGTGAGCCCAGATCGTGCTACTGCACACCAGCTGGGCTACAGAGTGAGATTCCGTCTTAAAAAAAAAAATCACTACATATTACAGTTGGAAGTTTCAAAACCATTCCCAGAGATAAACAGAAGCATCTTTTAAATCCACAGAAGTAATAGAGCATGGAACCAATCATTGGTTTCTCTACCTACCATAATTCTCTTTATTGGCTTTAGGGCCAAGACAGCAGCGGAAATATTGGTTGTGGTGCAATTCCCAGACCATGCGGGCCATCTGATGGTTCTTGTTCATAAAATGGAATATGCAATGATCTTAAATGTCTAGAGAAAAAGTTGTAAGTTGTCTACCCTACCTTTTTCCTTGGTGATTATTATTGAAAAAGTCTACTGGGAAATACAATCAAGCCAAAATTGACACCAGGATTTTTTTGGTTTCCATACTTTTGTATCAATTTTCAGCCCAAGTGCGTTGCAGGGAAGCAGTTTATCACATAAGAATGTGTGGCTCTCTGAGGCTTTCTTACTTCTCAATGGATTCAATTTAGTCTTTATAGAAGTAGACAGTGCTTAAGAATAATATTAATTAGTTGTGTTTATATACATAATCTTTTGCATTTCTACAAGCAGTCTTCACTGCAGATGTAGTTAGACGAAATTCCAAAATTTTAATAACTCCAATAGTAAGGAATAGATAGATGTAGATAGATAGATAGATAGATAGATAGATAGATAGATAGATAGATAGATAGATTGATTCCAGGGTTAAAGCAGAACTTTTAATCTGGTCAGAGTATATCCACCAAAGTTTAATAATTTTCATCCTCTTCTTTAGCCAAGACTGAACCTCTTCCATCTAGGTCTAGGGCAAATGTGTCATTTCCTAAAATCTATTTGTGTTCATGACCCAAGTCAGGAAAAAGGAAGAAGGGAGCAGAAACTGCAAGATGCAATTGCTATGAAGAAACATAGTATCTCTTGCTTAGTGAAATCTTACCAGTGCATTCTGTTAGCAAATATAATACCTTTCGATAAACAATGCGGCAAAAGTTTTTAAATAACAGTAAGTAAAGTTGCTGTTCACTTTAATAATTACCAAAATTAAAAGGGTAAGCAGTAACTTACAGCGTGTTACAGGAAGGCTTTATGGAAACTGTGATTCTAAAAGGATACCTCTGACTCATTAGAATCATTCCAGGCATATAGAGCAAGATGAGGAGGGAAGAAAAAAAATACCCAGAAAAAAGATTAAGAAAAGAATTCTGTTTAGTCATAGCAAAAGGAGGGAAGAAAGTAGCAGAGGCCCAAAAGGAAGCGAGGGAAGCAATATAAATGGGACAAAGGGATTAAAGGGCTGGGAGGTGAGGGCAGGTCTGGATTTGTTTGAAAGGCAATGAGATGAGGTTAAGTGATTTACTAAAGGTCCCCTACTGAGTCACTGGCAGCGTGGCTTCCTTCCCTCCTATTTTGGGTTTCCTCTTTAGTTCCTTGTCTCTACACAGAAATAGACATTCTATGTGATTTTCTCTCATTGCAAATCTTTTATACTTTAACTCAGAAAGCCGTGTTTAGAGGGCTGTGTAGGTGGTTGTTTTTAATGTTGAATTTTTTTCCCCTTCTTTGGGAAAACTGCTGGTATAGAAAGCTTCCTTGACTCAGTATTGAGACAAATAAAAGACAAATGTGTTATTCTACTGAGACTGTTGAAATGAAAGTTTGCTTTGAAGTCGGGTACTAGAATACATATGAGAAAATACTGTTCTTGTCATAAAAACTGGCAGCTGAGTGTTCTTTGCCCTGTCAGAGAGAATGACAATCTAACAGGGCCAAAGTCAGAGTGAGGGAATAGATTTTTTTTTCTTTAATTACTAACTCAACCTATGACCAGAAAAGGACAAGTGTTAGACATAAAAAGTAGATTAAAAATCTGAAGAAAATGACCAATAATCATAAAATTAATATAAATGAATTTCAAGAATTCAAATTATCTATTGATAGTAATATTGTAAATATTAATAACTATTCCTAAGTATTTTTGAATAAATTATTGACTTAATCCTGTAATTTTGACATAAGGCAATTTGATTTAACAGAAATCTTCCTGTCTTTAAAATGCTACAGCTTAAATCCATCCATCTGGAGTCTGGGGTTTGAAACAGTTATTTCTAGAAGCCTCTGTTAATACAAATCAAAACAATAGAATACAAAACCTTAAAAAATGACAACAAATATAGTATTGGATTTTTCTCATAGAATTAATTTCACCTTTAATTTCATATCTTACTGACTTGTATTTAACACCATAGCTATTTTTAAAATGTGAATCAGTCCAATATATGTTATTGAAAATATTAAATTGAAAGTGAAGAGAAATCTGAACAGATATTCTCTTAGTCAACACATATTCCTACAGTTAAATTTCTCTTAGTAAAAAAAAATTAAGTGAAAACCTGTATTTATTAAAAGGCTAGTAGAAGGAAAATCGTTGACAAAATAGCCAGTTTTTAAACACTCTGGGGAAAAGCATTCAGGTCACTGGCTGCCAAGCCAACTCAAAACACTTGTCCTTGCCAGAGATGCTAGAGAACAGAAAATCATAGAGGCTCTGCTTTTGGTGGGCCCAACTCCCACAAATATGTAGAGCCAAAGGATGTGTTTAACAACTGATTTTTAAAAGTCACTACTTCAGTGCATTAAATATGAAATACTAAAACGAATGGCTTGATGTTGCCATCAAGACGCAGCCAATGAAGTCAGCTTTTGTTACTCCGGAAGACCTGAACTGCATTAGCATTGGATGCTCAGTGCCACTCTTTTTGAGGACTCTTAAATTTCGAGAGTTTCTGCTGCTCCTAAGATTTCCTTTAGCCTTTTCAGATTATGGCCTCAGTTTCCTTTCTGCTCTCTGTTGACAACTTTCAGCATGTATTTTAGCTGAAACCATATGTTTTCTTTCTTTTAATTGATGCAGAATAATCATATATTTTAGACTATATGTGATATTCTGATACATGCATACAATATGTCATGATCAAATCAGGGTAACTGGGATATTCATCAACTCAAACATTTATAATTTCTTTATGTTCGGAATATTTCAGTCCTTCTCTTCTAACTGTTTTGAAATAAACAATAAATTATTCTTAACTAGAATCACCCTGATGTACTATCAAACACTAGAACTTATTCCCTCTGTCTAACTGCATTCTGGTACCAGGAACCATACATTTTCTAAGTGAAAATATTCAAAACAAGGGTTCTGTGTTATTGCTGTTGGTTGGTCATGCTCTACAATCCATAGCATCGAGATACTTCAGGGATTAATGATGTCTGAACCTGGGAGTCCGAATATCTTGGTTCTAATCCTGACTGCAACATTAATTTATACCATATCTTGGACCTGTCAGTTATATTCTTACTGACTCTCTCTTAATGTAGATTCACACTTGTCCATCTCTCTTTAGTGAATCACAAAATGTGGTGGAGAAGGAAAAATTACAATATCCTAAATACTTTGAATTTTTCAGTGGAGAGTGATGGATAAGATTATTGCTCTTACTATATTCATTAACAATATATAAAGATATCCTCTAGAAATAATTTTCAGGCCCAGTGCAAATTGAAGATGCAGGATCCCTTTTAAAACTTACTAAGAATTTGAAGAGAGTGAGAGCAGAGCATTAAGCAAGTGTGGGACGCTTTTGAAAACAAGGCCCTATGCAACTGTACAAGGTACATACCCAGGGAGCACATCTTGCCTAAAGCATTGCTCTTGGCAGGAAAAAATATAACAATTCTGAAAGCTTGTATTCTGGGATTTGATCCTTATTTCATGCCTCAAATGGGGTGCAAAGGTAACTCATTTAGAAAAAACAAACCTCTTGTTTCCCCCTTTTCTCTATTATGTCTCTTGCAGGATGAGACTTCCTGCTCTTGCCATCATTTCAGTCACAGTCCAGAAAACATAAAAATCCAGTGTAGAGAAGAGAAGTGAAGAACATATACAATATTCACTATTTTAATACAATATTTATTTAGTTTGCTGTCACTGTACATAACAAGTATGCAGTACAAAGAAGGCAACATTTGAAAACAAGCTCTCCTGGCTTGCTTCTGTTTGCTCCACTCCCTTTGCAGCTCAGGCTTCTTCTCTGCCTCTTTCCTGTTCCATTCCCAGGCAAGCTAATTCTGACAGATTATCACTGGGCCCTTTTGTTGGCTAGCTTCCCATTAACAGAGGATTGGAGATTGAGAGAAAATAAAATTGTAGGTATTTCTTTTCAGTGTATCCAGCTCAGTGTTGATCTCTGGCAGCAGCAACAGCTCTCCCATCAGAGAGCACCTTCTTCATGATTCCAGTGTTCAGAGGCCTCCCCTTATTCCTTTGATGGGGGCCTAAAAGTCGCAAACATTTTCTGTTGCTACTACTCTTTGGATGCCTCACTGTCTCCTTGTAGTTTTGTCGCTCTTGTTAAAGTATCTTCATTTAAACCTTCGGAGTGAAATCCATTTCTTGTGGGAACGCTGTCTGATACATATGAGTAAATGTAATATTCTACTTAAATCTACTTAAACAGATTCTACCCTTCTGAAAGGACTGCTCAAAATCCCAACTTATTCTTTAAAACCACCTGAATACTTCAGTCCATATTGCTCTCACTCTTTTCTAGGGAAAGTACCTTAGTTATCATTACAAAGGAATCTGTGGTCCAAAAAGTAGTTAAAATCTCTGTTCTCTGCTCTTTAAGTACTTTGTGTGCAGGACATGCCTTGGTACATGAGTCAGTTCCTTCCAGTATTATTTCTACCTGTTTTGTGAATATTATCAACTCTCTAAAATAAGATAAATAAAATAAAATATGTTTAAAGAGAGAAACTGTTTTATATAACTCTGTTATATTTCCCCAGCTCTCTTAATCCCAGTAGCAAGAACAGTATTAAAAAAACAATTAACGTGTATCCAACCATCAATTTTTTGTGCAGTTATGAGATTTAAAAAATAAGATTTGAAGTAGATCCCATGGATTCAAACTTTTCAAAGAAATTCACATTTAGTTTAAAAATCCTTCATAAAGTTAAATTGGATTTGACAGAAAGCCAGCCTACTTATTACAGTCACCTATATCCATGGATTCCACATCTGTGGAGTTAACCACTGGCAGATAGAAAATATCTGGGGGAAAAAATGGATGGCTGCATCCGTACTGAACAGGTACAGACATTTTTTTCTTATCATTATTCCCTAAGGAATACATATAACAATGATTTCCATAGCATTTACATTATATTAGGTATTATAAGTGATCTAGAGATGATTTAAAGTATATGAAAGATTGTGCCATAGATTATATGCAAATACTAAACTGTTTTATATAAGGAACTTGAGCATCTGTGGATTTTTGGTATCCACAGGGGTTTAAGGGGAGGTCCTAGAGACAGTCCCCCATGCACACTGAAAAACAACTGTATCTTAGTTATGCAGCCTGTTTTGTAAGAAATACAGGCCTCCAAAACTGAGATAATCTTCATGGATGTATTACACAGCAAGCACCTTATGGATCAGAGAATACTTAACATACATGGGATGTAGGGCAGGGAAGACAGCAAAGAGTATAAATATATTTAGGGAACAGATCAAGACAGAAAGGAAAAATGGGAGAAATAAACTTTTAAAAAGTGGAGAGAATCTAGATAAAAGGAGAATTTGACTTCAAAGGCTGTGCAACATGAAAATAGAAATAAGTTAAAATATAGAAATAGAAATTTCATTTGACCCAGCAATCCCATTACTGGGTATATACCCAAATGATTATAAATCTTTGTATTATAAAGACACATGCACATGTATGTTCATTGTGGCACTGTTTACAGTAGCAAAGACCTGGAACCAACCCAAATGCCCATCGATGATAGACTGGACAAGGAAAATGTGGCACATATGCACCATGGAATACTATGCAGCCATAAAAACAATGAATTCATGTCCTTTGTAGGGACATGGATAAATCTGGAAACCATCATTCTCAGCAAACTGACACAAGAACAGAAAATCAAACACTGCATGTTCTCACTCATGGGCAGGTATTAACAATGAGAACACATGGACATAGCGAGGGGAGCATCACACACTGGGGTCTGTTGGTCGGGGCTGGGGGAGGGACAGCAGGGGGTGGTGAAATTGGGGAGAGATAAGATGGGGAGAAATACCAGATATAGATGATGGGGGGATGGAGGCAGCAAACCACCTTGCCATATATGTATCTATGCAACAATCCTGCATAATCTGCACATGTACCCCAGAACCTAAATTACAATTTTTTAAAAAAGGAAATAAGTAAAAATAGATACCACACTTTCAAATTGGAAAATTTTATATTATACATCATCAGTTGCTTCTGTATTAATCCATAAGCACGATGTGACCTTAATTAAAATAACAACAGAATTTCTGGAAGTACTTTAACAGTTCCATTATTTTTTCAACAAATGTTATTAAATATTTACTTTATTACAGATAACTGAGCTACTCTAGAAAAAACAATGGAATTCAAGTATGATTAAATGACAATTGTGCAGAAAGGATTGATTTTTCAATAAACGGTATTGAAACAGCTAAACTTTTGAGAAAAAAACAATGCTGTATCCCTCATACAACCAAAATAAATTTTAGATACATCAAAATATAAAAGGAAAAACATTTCAAAATATTTGAAAAACATGAATTTTTATGTTTCTATTATGCATATATACTTATAAATAATTATAAGATATCATTATAGTGAAAATTTTTGCAATTATGGCACCAGCCCTGGAAGCCATAAGGGGGAAATTGATAATTTACTAAATAAATATTTGCCATATCTCCTTGACAAAAAATAGCATCAAAAACAAAGCAAAAGAGAAACAAGCAACAATATAACAACACACAGTATAAATTTCCTTAATATAATTTAAATCAATAAGAGAAAGATAATTCTATAGAAAAACAAGCAAAATAAATTGTGAGGCAGTTAACAGGAAAAGAAATATAAATTGCCTAGAAAGAAATGAAGAGAAACTTAAGTTTTCTAAGTTTTTAAAAATGCAAGGCATAACCAGCATTATTTTAAAGTAGTAAGATAACAAAACTTTAAAAACTTTGATAATGACCATAGGGAAATCATAAATTTGGTAGAATCACAAATATACAAATCTTATGTATCAGAAAAATTAAATATATGCTAACTTTTTGTAGAATAATTTTTAAGTATTACAAATTTAAATGCCCTTATCTTTTCATTCAAAAATGTCTAGCTAAAACTTTTATTCATGTCTTCATATATTTCTTATACTACTGATATTGATGTTTTCTTGTACACCTACTTGCATGTTATATGTATAAGGATTCCTTTCAGATGCTTATAACATGAAATAAAGCAAAACAAAAATGGTTGGCTACATCAGATAGAAATTTGTTTCTCCATCATGTAAAAATAGTTTCAAGATGAGCAGCTGAGAATTGTTACAGTGGTCTCCTGGTCATCAGAGACCCAGGCTTTTTATTCCTTTCTATTTTATTATAACTAACATATAGTTTTAATTTTCAAAGTCACTTCATGGACCAAAATATTTGCTGTGATCTAGCAACATCACCTTTGCTCTTACTTGCAGAAAGAAGAAAGGGGAAAAGAACACACACACACAAATATTTTATCCAAGTAAGGCAGCTACCTTAAATCAAAATTATTTAGGATGCTTCTTGATGCACTTAATAGATATTGGACCAAAAATTGCTTTAATTAAACAATAGGAGTGGTTTTCTTACATAGGAGGAAGGCCAGAGATAGTTAAACCTAGAGGTTTTCAGTAGCTCAGCAATGTCATCAAGGTCCCTGGGCTCTTTCAGTTGTTCCCAAGACACCATTCCTCAGAATGCCCTCCGTGTTTCTCCATCATGATTCCAAGATGGCTATTGTAGCTCCAAGCCTCCTGTCCTCACAAGTTAGCATCCAAAGCGGGGAGGAAGCAAAAAAAGGGGAATTCTTATCACATGCCTTTCTCTTATTGGTGAGAACTGCCTTTTGCAAAAGATTTAGCCCCCTTTTGTTCAGCCTTTCCCTGTATTACGTGAGAGGCTGGTAGATAGGTTATCTTAATACTTTGAGCCTTTACCATGAAGAAATGGTAAAACCAGCCAAAAAAAGAGAGGGAAATGAAGGTTGTTGGTAGGCAGCCAATAATGTCTGTCACACATACTGAAAGAGGAAAGAGCTAATAGAAAGATTAAATAGGTATTGGAGAAAAGGCAATTATAGATCAGTATCTCAAAGGAGAGGCCCTGGGATTCTGTTTAGGTTCTAGAGCACTGTTGAAGGAACAGCTCAAGACAAGGAAGAAAGAATGAAGATGTATGAGTTATTAGTAGTCAGGGTAGGAAATTGAGTGTGTTTTCACCTGAAATGATCAAGTAGGAAAACAGAGACAGGGAAATTAATTCTCCCTTGGGAAAGTACTGTGCAGCAACACTTTGAATGCAGCCCCAAACAAGCTCTATTCAAGATAGACTTTTCTCTAGAATTCAGTCCCTCTGAGCATGTTTCTCTCCACCCTGAGGGCATCGCCAGGCATCCTTCCTTGTTCCACTTCCAAACAGGGCACCATTGTAAGAAATACAGTGTCAATAACTGAGGAGTTTCATCTTGGGTATTTCTATGATCTAAGAATATACCTAGGACAAGAACATGAATATGTTACCACTCATTTCAGAAAACTCCCTTTTCATCTGCTATATTTAAATGACAAAAATGTAATATATACCTTTGATATTATAATATAAATTGTAGAAGGTGAAAAAATGGGGATAGTGTAAATAATTCAGTCAGTTAAAATCCTCTGAATTTTTCATCGAACATTTCTATATATTTTTTTTTACCCAGGAATTTTCTGATATATCTCTCCTTTTATCTGATTGGTTGGGATAAGTAAATATTTGAAAAAGTTAATATTAGTTTATGTATATAACAATTGCAATATAAAACTGCAACAATAAAAAACCTCTTATGGATGAAAATATAGCAAACCAGTCCTATATTGCTAATATTTGTGAAAAATGTCATGTTTAATATTACCTTCCCCTTCTAAAAATAGAATTTGTCAACAGAAAAAAATTGTATATTTATATAAAGGTGTTGAATTACAAATACTCTGGGCATAAAAATGCTTTGAAGTCATTCCTTAGTATTTCACATTTCTTCATAATTATATCATAATCACAGGCCTATATACTTATTAACTATAATATGCTTTCAAATGGGGGGTTATTCTTCATTCAAATGATGGTTTTCTTCTTAAGACAAAAATGGTGCAGCTAGACAGTTAAAGTGATCTAACTGAGAATGTTGCTTAAATTATAGAAGCCCCATGGGAGAAAAAAATTCCAAGGGCCCATTTATTCTAGAATTTGGGATAATGGGTCTCTTACTCTTTCAGTGCTTGTTTCAGGAATTAAACACAGTAATGTAGGAGTAAAGCTTCTTAGTTAATTTGTAGTCTGACTAATTGTTTCATGGTATTATGAGTTCAGTGCTTTGATGAATAGAAATACAGCCAAATGGTTTTCAGAAACTATTTGCTTCCAGCATTTAGTGCATTTATTGTAGAAGGGTCCTTGTGAACTAGTGAACAAAATAGAATTTGTGACATTCATCGATTTAAAGATAGTGAGTGCAAATTGACCACATCAGTCTTCATCTTATTATTGATAGTTAAAGCCCCGATTTTACTGAAAAATTTGCAGAGATCAATGACTTTATAAGGAGGATGTGATAGAATATTTAATATTTACAGCTATGTAGTTGTAATAACCAGTCTGCTTTAGATCATTCAATTTGCATTCACTAACAGGAAAGAGTAATAGACAACTATTTTGTCTGTTTCATCGACAAATAAGAATAGAAGGAATTTGTGTTTTTCTGAAAAAACTAGTGACACGGATTTCTCTGATTTTCAAATTCAGTGTCAACTTATCATTCCCAAAAGTTCTCATTCTCAGGTAGAAAGACTTTAAATTATTGAGAATTATCTTCATGGGTATATGAAGATACAGGTAATGCACTAATAAGAAAACTAATTATAGAATTATATATTTGAGAATTTTTCCCTTTTCCAAAAGTGACAACACATTTCAATGGAGCCATCCTTAGAGTCATGATTTATTACAATCAAAGTGTGATTTGTAGAGTTAGTGATATTATCAGTCACTACAAAACAGAGTATTTCTCTACCTGGATATGATTGAAGCTTTGAGCTTGATTGTCAGGTCTGTTGAACTTTTTTACATCGTTGCAAGAATGAAGATATACTCATGTATTTATGTACAGGGTGGGATGGGGAGAGGTCGGTCACCGGGTAAAAGGTTACAATTAGATAGGAAAAATAAGTTCTGGTGATCTATTGCACAGTAGAATGACTATAGTTAACAATAATATATTGTATATTTCAAAATAGCTAAAGGAAAGGATTTTGATTATTCTGACCACAAAGAAGTGATGAATGTGTGAGGTAATGAATTACCTTGATTTAATCATTATGTAATGTATATAGGCATCGAAATGTCACATTTTACCCTGTAAGTCTGTACAATTATTATGGGTTAATTGAAAATAAAATAAAACGCTAATTTTAAAAACGTAGAGGAAAGATAGTAAAAACAGATGCCATCTCAGAGCCAGGCCTGAAGGGAACTGAAGCCTTCTTTACAACCCTCATTTAGAATACAAGAAAAATTCAGAGCCCGGGACACCTTTTGGCAGTTCTATGGCAGGTCTGCAATGCTCCTTACTCTAGTGACCTGCCATGATGGTGATCCAACTACTGCTTATGCTACTTCTGCTCTTTGCATTCCCAATAACCCTCTTCCACTCTTCTTTCTATGTCATGGCATCTTGTGTTTCAAGCATTTTTACATTTTCTTCCCACTGCCAACTCCCATGTCTTTCTTTATGTCATGCAAATTCAAAGAGGGATGATTTCATGTTTATAGACAGTCACTCTCTCTTATAAAATATTCATGCTGTACAAAGTACTTTTTCTGGCTTTCTCACTCATGATCCTGACCTTTATTCAATAAATTATGGAGTAGATAAATGATAACTTTCTCAAAGAGAATCTCGTTAGCATGAATGTTCACAGTTGATAGAGTCCTCTCCAAAAATATACTTTGGTACATCACATTTAATCTGATTTAATATAATAACTGAGTTTAAATTGAGTTTCGGTGACATAGTATAATCTCAAAACAATGTTATTTATCTACCATCTCCTATATCTATGGAAAATGTATTCTTGTTTGAAGCTTTCATGCTTCATTAAAACCTAGGTATTCCAGGAACATCTGCTCTCTAAAAACAAAATACTATTGAAGCATTTCTGCTTTTATTAGGGTATACACAGGTTAGATCAGCAAAACACCAAAAAATATTTAAAATCAATGAAAATATCCGTCAGTATTTCATCATCTCCTAGCCAAAGACAACAATTATTCTTTCAATATATGCAAACACATTACTTCCTTTCCACCTTACTAAGTTTTCTTTATAAGACCAATTGATGGGCCAGGTGTGGTGGCTCACACCTGTAATCCCAGCACTTTTGGAGGGCAAGGCAGGCGGATCACCTGAGGTCAGGAATTTGAGACTAGCTTGGCCAACATGGTGAAAGCTCATCTCTACTAAAAACACAGAAATTGGTCGGGCTTGGTGGCATGTGCCTGTAGTTCTAGTTACTCCCAAGGCTGAGGCAGGAGAATCGCCTGAATCTGGGAGGCGGACATTGCAGTGAGCCGAGATTGTGCCACTGCATTCCAGCCTGGGTGATAGAGTGAGACTCTGTCTCGAAAAAAAAAGTCTAATTGATGCCTCAGTGGATGGCCAGATTAAGGATTAAAGCATGAATCTCCGACTACCAATAACCATGTCAGCTGAACAGTTCAAAATATGACTGAGTCATGGACCGCAGCGTTGTTCTTTTAAAGTTATTTCTTATTTTGTATCTTTAAGGTGGTTTTCAGGAGGTAGAGGTAAACAGATTCTCTTAATGTACCTTTTAAACTTGATCATACATGTATGTTATATAGCATTTAAATGGTACAAAAGCCTATAGCCTTACTTACATAAGTAAGTCTACAGTTGCATTTATCAGCCCTTGCTGCAATATTGCCATGTAACAAACCATGCCAGAACTTAGTAACTCACATCAGCAATCATTTACTTCTCTCACTCACAGGTCTAAAAATTGGCACGGGCACCTCTGCTTCAGACTGTGGGCTGTGTGAGTTTGGATCTAGGCTTTGGGTCAAGCTTGGGCATAATCCACACATGTCATTCTGGGGCCCATGCTGAAGGAGCTATGGCTACTGGGGGCATATTTTTCCCATGACAATCACAGAAGTGGATGGCCAAGTCAGAAATGCTTAAGCACGTTTATGATCCTTACTTGTGTGATATCTGCTATATCCTATTGCCAAAATAAGTCACATGGCCAAGATTTAGCCACCAGGGCACGAAACTATACTCTACTGGAAAGGAGAGAGGGCATAGGGACTAATATCTGCTGAATAATAATCTAATCTACTTTGTTTCCCAGTCATGGAATTCACCTCTGAATACAAGAACTGTCACTTATTTCTTGTTATTCATCCAGAAAACTTATGTGCAAATATAAGTGTATTCACAGATGAATATTTTAATACCCAATGGTATTATATTATATACCTGGACCCAATTATATATTTTGACCCTATCTCCCACTTAATGATATATCTCAGTGAGTGATTGGTATAGCCAGTTGGATAGCTTACTCTAAAAGTAGCTCCTTCCTTACTTCGTTCCTTGATACATGTATATCTAATTACCTATTTGCTTGAGAATTCCAAAAGCCAATCTTGAAGCAATCCAGGAATAAAGCAGAGGTGGTGGCTGCAATTTTCTCCTTTGATGCACAGTTCATCCATAACCCAACCCCCACTGAGACGATGCCAACCAGGCCTTTGGATGGTCCATTAGTTAAGAAAGCCATTGGAAAATGACAAGCAGACCTGCACCCCACACTACTCCTTTGCATAGTTTCCATGACACCTTTCCCCTTAAAACCCCTTTAGTTAGCTTGAGGATTTGC
Organism: Callithrix jacchus; assembly: GCF_049354715.1. Classification (NCBI taxonomy): domain Eukaryota; kingdom Metazoa; phylum Chordata; class Mammalia; order Primates; family Cebidae; genus Callithrix; species Callithrix jacchus. The sequence continues at coordinate 29,441,779 of NC_133524.1, forward strand.
GATGGCTCTTTGAGACTAATCTGGCCAGCTCCCAAGCTGCTGGCACTTAAATAAACCTGCTTTGCTTCCACCCAAGCTCACTTCTCATGTGTCTGACATTTTGAGCACAAGCAGCCAAATCTGAGTTCAGTTACAAAAGTTTTGCTTTTCAGTAGACATAGATTTCCTTCATTTCATTTAATACAGCTGTTTAGTATCACATAAAATGGACACCTGATTATTTACTTAACAAATTCTCTACTGGTGGGCATCTAGTTTCTTTCTAGTCTTTTACCATTTTGGCCAATACTGCAATGACTGTCATTTTATATATTTTTGCATGTATCTGTAGAATATAATCCTAGAAGGGATATTGCTAGTTCCCAGGACTCTTGCATTTTTCATTTTGATAGATTTTTGAAATTTTCATGCATAAGAATTAGATGATTGAAACTATCACAAAAATGTGAAGGAGTGCCTGATTATCTACACCTTTAGCAATACAAATCAGATCATTTTATCTTTGCCAAACTGATAAATTAGAAAACATCCACTGTAATTTGAATTTGTATTTCACTTCTTATGTGTGAAATCAACACATCTTCATATGTCAAAGAGCCATATCTTCTATACATGGCAGATCTCCCTCGCCTAATGGGTCTCTTTCCAGAAACTCCCCTACCTCGTCCTGTAGACTTGTCGAACAGTTGGGTTTAGACAACCATGCTTTCATTGTACTACATCATTTCCCAGGGTGTGGGGTCCTGAGGCCATATCATATACGGGCACAGAAGTAAGAGAAAACTGACCTGCATTTTACATGCCTAGATTAAATCATAAGACAATCAAGACCAGATATTTTGTAAGTTTTGGCAGTTATTTAAAGTGCTCTGTATAATGTTCTAGAAATGAAAAATAATAATTCTTGAATCTCTGAGGCAACAGTAGCTACCACAACTGATGAAGACAACAAGCAAGCAGCTCTTTTTGATCAAAAGTCCAGAGCAACCTACAAATGCCATAAACCACAAACGACAAACTCCAGTAATCAGTACTGCCCACAGGGTTTGTACAGTCAGATCCATAACATCAGAAACAAGAGAAGCATGGCAGGATTCAGCCTCCAAAAACCTGTGTTCCTGAGAGAAAGATTCTTCATAATTAATAGTACTAAAATTAACTATGTACTGACTGCACATATTTAGTTAATTGTACTGAGACCCTCCTGGGTAATATTTCTTCTTCAAGAAAATTTTATAAACACATTAACATTTTTATTCACAATAACCTGAAATTATCCATTGAAACACTCAATAAGAGCTGAGATCATGAACTCGAAAGGCTCTGTTATAGCTAAAGTTATAACAGAAGCTACTGTAGTGGATAAGAAAGTTAGACTATAACCAATTATGTTTAACCTTTAATGAAACAATTGTAAAACTTACTATGACTCACTAGTGGCTGATTAAGAGGTTTGGTTGTCAGCACCAGATAAAAAGTGTCTAATCTCTCCCAGTATTAGAGCTACAATATTCTAACCACTTTACAAATAGCTTCTGCAATTCACTGAACACTCGTTATTGAATTTTCCAAAACCTTCCTAAAATATTCTCTTTAGAGGTTTATTCTAAATATTCTCCTTAATGTCATTCCTCCTTACAGAGAAATAGTCTTTAAATGGTAGTCTTTGGTGACTATGGCAATTCAACCAATCTGATGTGAGTAGAAGCCAAAAAAGACCAACTTATACTAAACGCTTCTCTCTGAAAAATACAGTACTATGTGATTCTAATGTATTCAGAGTGTTTCTCTTTTGTTCTGATTCCAGAAAAGGGTTGATATCATCAAAAATGTGAAATCTCTAGCAGCCCTCCCTCAGAGACTTGAGGTCCTGTTTCTGAAATTTAAGGCCATTACTGCTAAGTGTCACCTCCTTCCTCAAGTATTAAAAACCTAGAAGACCCAATAAAACCTCAAGTGCCTTTGCATTGTTTTCTAAACAATTAAAACTTAAAAAAAAAATATATTGGCTGGGCGCAGTGGCTCACACCTGTAATCCCAGCACTTTGGGAGGCCGAGGTGGGCGGATCACAAGGTCAAGAGACCGAGACCATCCTGGCCAACATGGTGAAACTCCGTTTCTACTAAAATACAAAAATTGGCTGGGCATGGTGGCGTGCACCTGTAGTCCTAGCTACTTGGGAGGCTGAGGCAGGAGAATTGCTTGAACTCAGGAGGTGGTGGTTGCAGTGAGTCGAGATCATGCCACTGCACTCCAGTCTGGCGCCTGGCAACAGAGCAAGATTCTGTCTCCAAAACAAATATATATATATATATATAATCAGTTTTCTTATTAGGGATATCTTTGATAAATATACCAATTTAAATAAGAATTTAATGAATAGGAAACACTAGAAAATGCTGAAGTATTTTTTCTTGTGCTGTCTTTATGGTAAATTGTTATCTGTTTTGATTTAGATAAATCTTCTTCTCATCTCTGCAGTTCACTAAAGACTCTTCTTGCTACAACTGTTGTGATCTCCTGCTGGCCTAGCTGTTTGAGGGGAAAGCATTGGAGTATGGATCCAGCAAGGTGTCAAGTGTCCATATAAATTAGCAACTGTTCTGCTGTCTCCACTTGAGACAGTTTACATCCAATATATCATGCACAATTGAATGCAAATGAAAATCACCTACACTCTAAGGCAAGAAAATGTATTTACCCAAAGGTTTCTCTCACACCCTCATCATCATTGAAATTTCTCACCACTAATCTGTTCAACCAAAAGAGTAGGAACACAAAAACATACTGTGTCACTCAATATCACCCACCAGTCCATATGGTAACTGAAGTTCCTTGAGTTATCCACCTCTATATGGTCTGCTCCTGGAAGCATCCCTTTCTAAGATTCAAGTATTATAATTTAATCTATGGGTAAGGATTTTCTCTGACTCCCTTGTTTTCTTTGAAGCTATCAGAGATAACTGGCTCTTCTTTCCCTCAACTGGCTTTGTACTTTCAGAAACTGGCCTTTCCAACTCAGCTCTTTTAAACGTCATCACCTTTTTCATTCACTCTAGCATAATAAACAAGATCTCAAAGAAGTAGGTCTTAGTTTCTTCTCATGCTAAAGAATTCAGTGAATTTCATGCTATTTATAGAGAAATTGATATTAGTTTTCTGATTTTGTTTCATAAATATATTATCAAAGGAAAATAAGATGCCAGAAGGAAATCAATAGTTATCATTTTGTGATATTTACATATTTACAAACCTAGGAGCTTTTTAATGCTTGCTTCGTGTTATCAATTCACAGATTTGTCATAACTTAGGCATCAATGATACTGTTAAGTATTCTAGCACACCCATTGTTGACAACTATAAATAATAACTATATATAGAATAGCCTTGAATCCTTCAATTCTGAAGATAATACACAGGTACTCGTACCTGTGTATTATCTTCACAGGTTTGCCTGTGTCTCCACCTAAATCTCATCTTGAATTGTAGTTCCCATAATCCCCATATGTTGTAGGAGGGACCCAGTGGGAGGTAATTAAATCATGGAAGCAGTTACCTCCATGCTGTTCCCATGATAATGATTCAGTTTTCATGAGATCTGATGGTTTTATAAGGGGCTTTTCCCCACTTCACTCTGTACTTCTCCTTGTTGCCACCATGTGAAGAAGGATGTGTTTGCTTTCCCTTCCACCATGATTGTACATTTCCTGAGGCCTTCCCAGCCATGCTGATCTGTGAGTCAATTAAACCTCTTTCCTTTATAAATTACCCAGTCTTGTGTATGTCTTTAATAGCAGAGTGAGAACAGACTAATATATAGTATATTCATGCAATTTATGGAGAATGTGGACTGAACACAAACTATGAAAGAATAACATATGGTTATTTTATAGGCAGTAATATAAGCTTAAGTTGTCCTTCTGTATCTATGGGGCATTAGTTCTGGGGCACTCTATAAATACAAAAATCCTCAGAGGCTTAGGTCCCTTATGTAACATGGTGTAGTATTTGCATGTAACCTGAACATGTCCGCCTATATATACATGAAATCATCTCTAATGTACTAATATAATGGATATGCCATGTAGATAGTTGTTATGCTGCATTGTTTAGCAAATAATGACAGGGAAAGAAAAGTCTGTATATGTTCAGTACAAATGCAACTCTCTGTTTTCTTTTTGAATATTTTTTATTTATGGTTAGTTGAATCCATGGATGTGGAACTCATGGATATGGAGGGCTGGCTGTACATGTTAAGAATTTAAAATATGATCATTAATCTTTACAAGAACCTTATGATATAAAAGGTATCTGTGTTTTACTGATAAGGAAAATGATGCTCAGTGAGGTAAGTGACTTGCCTAATGTCACATAACTAGAAAGTAGGTGGACTAGATTCTGTAGTAATGGCCCCCCAAAGAAGCACGTCTCCTTTTATTAAGGATACCAAGTTTTTCTATTTTTTTTCTTTTATTGCTTGTACTTTTGATGTCATAGCTAAGAAATCATTGCCTAATCCAAGGTCACAAAGATGTTTATTTTTAATATTAAAAGTTTTACAGTTTCAACTCTTATATTTAGGTCTATGATCCATATTAAGTTAATTTTTATATATGGCATGCTTTAACATTTCAACTTCATCCCTTCGCATGTGGATATACTGTATCAGTTAGCTTTTGGTGCATGATGAAAACTTAGTGGCTAAAAACAATAAGCATTTATTTTTTTCCTCACAAGTCTGTGAGGCTTCTGGGCAGTTCTGATCCTCGTTGTCTTGCCAGATCTCTGCAATTAGCTGGAGGCTTTGTTGAAGCTGAATGTCCTAGGATGGCCTCACACATGTGTCTGATGGTTGTCAGGCTAGTTCATCTAGTGCACCTCAGCTGTGATGGCTCATCTCTGCAACAGACATTTTCATGTGGTGATTCATCTTTCAGTATACTAGCCTAGACTTCTTCACATGGTAGACTCAGGTTCCAAGAACAGCAGGAGAAGACAAGTTCAAATAAACATGCACCTTTCCAAGAACAGCAGGAGAAGACAAGTTCAAATAAACACAAACCTCTGCTTGTGTTCATTTGTTAATATTCCATTGAATAGGCAAGTCATATGGCCAAGCTTAGAGACAATGTGTGCTAGTACACTTTTCCTACAATACTGGCGCCTCAATCCTGGGTATTACATAGTCATACCAAATATTCTGGTGTTGCCAGTGCATATCTCCACAACTACCATAGTTATTCTTTAGCATCCAGTGCTAAAGAATGTATTAAAGTGCAATTCCTCATATCAGTGCCACCTGCTAGTATTAGTCTACTTCTCAGGTATATCCCTAGTACTTAGACTACTGCTTGCCACATAAGAGGCACTAAATGGATAACTAAGTGAATGGATTTACAGAAAAATTGAGGGAGAACAAAATGGGGTCTAGCTTCCATCTATTTAAGAATGATCTATGCCAGGCGCAGTGGCTCACGCCTGTAATCCCAGCACTTTGGGAGGTCAAGGTGGGCAGATCACAAGGTCAAGAGATAAAGAGTATCCTGGCCAACATGGTGAAACCCCATCTCTTAAAAAATACAAAAATAAGCTGGGCATGGTGGTGTGCACCTGTAGTCCCAGCTACTCGGGAGACTGAGGCAGGAGAATTGCTTGAACCCCAGAGGCAGAGGTTGCAGTGAGCTGAGATCACGCCACTGCACTGCAGCCTGACACCTGGCAACAGAGCAAGACTCTGTCTCAAAATAATAATAATAATAATAATGATCTAGTTTAAGCCTATGCTCCATACTTATGTCAAATGCACATTGTTCCTGTTTACTTCATGAGTTAAAGACTAAAAAGAGATGCTTGGTAATCTAGTATATTTGACATATTTTTGTGCCCTTCCCTTTTGTGTTAGCAATATTTTCTTAGTTTTATTATTATTACCTTAATGATAAGATTTTAATTATTTACATTTTGACTATATTTTATCAAATAATAGAATCTGATTTAGGAAACAATTCCCCAAAACCATACAGAGTCTTCTTTCCTCTGTTTTCATTACTTCAAGGGTTTATCTTAACACTCTGGTGACATTAAGTGTCAATGTAAGAAAGGGAAATGTTAAAATCTTCATATTTCAGATTTTAAAAAATGTGCATGCTGACTGCTAGAATTGGAGAATTATAAAGAATTAGGGCCAGGCGCGGTGGCTCACGCCTATAATCCCAGCACTTTGGGAGGCCGAGGTGGGTAGATCACTAGGTCAAGAGATCGAGACCATCCTGGTCAACGAGGTTAAACCCCGTCTCTACTAAAAATACAAAAAATTCGCTGGGCATGGTGGCGTGTGCCTGTAATCCCAGCTGCTCGGGAGGCTGAGGCAGGAGAATTGCTTGAACCCAGAAGGCGGAGGTTGCAGTGAGCCAAGATCGTGCCATTGCACTCCAGCCTGGGTAACAAGAGCAAAACTCCGTCTCAAAAAAACAACAAAAAAAACAAACAAACAAACAAACAAAAAAAGGATTAGAAGCACATCAGGACATTTGGTCCATTTGTCTAATTTCACCTTGTGCTCCATTCTACACAATCCAATAGGGGATAGGCCCAAGAGAATAGTGTGAGTCATGACACCAAATAGATAATTGCCTTCTTATTCCTGTTATTCTGAGATTTGGCATACATTGGATGTTCAAACACACTTTAAGAGTGTACTAAGAAATAAAGGAAATCATTCTGAAGGTGCAAACTTTCCAGAATGCCACAGTTGTCAATAATAGGGTGGCTTCACTGGATATCAATGAACACTATAAAGGCAAGTTAAGTCCAAATCTTAGTTGAAGTCTTTGAATTTTATAATTTATAATTAGAGCCTTTGTGGTACTGCATAGTGTTCTAAGTATTTTCATGTCCATCATCTCAAACTTGGTTTATAATAGCCACTTAACATGAAATTTATTTCTGTAGACTTTTTTTGTGTGTGTTATATTGTCTTTCTTCTGGAGGTTCTTTATAGACAGTTCCGTCCTTGTCATCCAATAGATACCTGGTATCAAGGATTCTCAACAATATCTTGTATGATGTTTTCAGAATTTTTTTTTGAAAGTAAGCCTCAGACTATTCATCATTTCAAAGCTATCTTAGATCCATACTGACACATAACTTAGAAAAACATTCAGTTCTATTTCTCAAGAATGATTGTTTCATATCTCATCATCAGCACCACCTTTGCCTTGTTCATTATCAAGGGCACCCACAGATCAAAAATTTTAAAGATAAAGAAATTGCTTCTAAGTTCCTGTTCTATATTTTCAAAAGAATATTTCTTAAGTTTCTAAACTACTTTAAAACTTAAAAGTGGTTTTACATATATTACTCATCAGGCATATGTGCTCTGAGACATAAAATTGTAAATACATTGTGAATTGCATCACCTTCCTAGCCCTCTCAGAGTCTCCCAACATAGACCTGACCTTCCTAAAATTGTTGATGATCTCATTTATATTATTATAAGAAGATGATTTTTTTAAGAATATAATTCTTTCATAAAGTGTTAGGTTCTGAATAGCTACTTGCCATATACTAGTATTTTTTTAAGTGTGGATCCTGGAACAGATATATCAGAACCCTACGAATACTTTTTTTAAAACTTTTTTTTTTCTCAGGGAGAGGAGCATCACACACGGACAGTTGGGGTGGGGTAGGGTAAAATTTAATATGTAACGCATACCTGAGTCGATGGTTGAAAACACAGACTTCTGAACCTACCTCAAAACCTACTAAATCAGAATCTCTGGAAGTGAGGCTAAGACATCTGAACTTTTAGCCATCTGAGTGGTTGCCATTCATCTCAAAAGGCTAAGATTTATTGTCTTAAAATGAACTTAATTTTTCTAGGGTTTCCACTGTAACTTAGAACAAAGTTCTGTGCCTTTAGAAACTCCAGGAACTCTTTAAGGCAATTAGCATACCATTTAGCAAGTAATTCAAACTTAAGAGAAAAGAACAATGGGATTTAAATTATCTTCAAAACATACTTCTGTGCAGTGCCCTGTACTTGGTGCTCTAAAAACTGTAGAAATTGATATGATTTCATAATAAATATTCAATCTGTAAGGATGAGCTCTGTCAATCTTAGAAAAGATAAATGTAGAGTTTAATTAGAAAATAGATGTCTCTCTGAATGTGAGGTGAAAGCTGGATAAAATGCATTTCTGTCTGCTTCTAAGGTACTATTCAAGATATGTCATTGTTATAATTTGAAAACTATTATTCAGGAAGAAGACAGATTTCAGTTCAGCAGGTTTGACTATAAGAAGACCGAGAAAGTAAATGGAAGAAAGCTAAGTCACAGATGATTGAACTTAAAAATTATCACGTCTTAAAAGTTAGCTAAAGAGTCATAGCCAAATCACAATTTGCCTCTCAACAAAAAATTAGACCAGGGAATCATCACAATATGGGAAGCCATTTTGCTTAATGTAAACTTAAGTAAGGAAGTCTCTATTTCATGGTGCTTGGCTTGTATTGCTTCTTCATGAATTATGTTCTGATATTATTGGATTACTGAAAGTATCAAAATAATATTGAGTAAGATGCATTTTCTTTCTTCTTTTTTTTTTTTTTTTTTTGAGACGGAGTCTCACTGTTGTTACCCAGACTGGAGTGCAATGGCACGATCTTGGCTCACGGCAACCTCTGCCTCCTGGGTTCAAGCAATTCTCCTGCCTCAGCCTCCCGAGTAGCTGGGACTACACGCGTGCACCACCATGCCCAGCTAATTTTTGTATTTTTAGTAGAGACAGGGTTTTACCTTGTTGACCAGGATGGTCTCGATCTATTGACCTTGTGATCCACCCGCCTCGGACTCCCAAAGTGCTGGGATTATAGGCGTGAGCCACTGCGCCCGGCCTAAGATGCATTTTCTTTATGTCTTTTATGAGTTTAAAACATCCTATTCTCCACAATGGCAATCAACTGACATCTATCTCACTCTGGAAAATAAAAATTTTGTCCAAGATGTTCCTAGAAGGGTAATGCAAAAAATTATCTGTGAATCTAGCATGCAAGGCTAGGTCAGACCCTGTTAGCTGAGGGGAGTAAGGAGCAAATCTCTGGACCAAGTTTGGGGAAGATTGAGCCAGATAAAGGATAGGAGTTTAGGTTTCCTTTTTAAAAATATTTTTTATTTTACTTTAAGTTCTAGGGTACATGTGCAGATTTTTCAGGATTGTTACATAGGTATGCACATGCCATGGTGGTTTGCTACCTCCATCACCCCATCACCTCATCACCTACATTAGGTGTTTCTTCTAATATTATCCCTCCCCAATCTCCCCACCCCCTGCTATCCCTCCCCTAACCTCCTACTCCCCAACAGACCCCAGTGCCCCAGTGTGTGATGTTCCTCTCCCTGTGTCCATGTGTTCTCATTGTTCAACACCCACTTATGAGTGAGAGCATGCGATGTTTGGTTTTCTGTTCTCATGTCAGTTTGCTGAGAATGATGTTTTCCAGATTCATCCATGTCCCTGCAAAGGACATGAACTCATCCTTTTTTATGGCTGCATAGTATTCCATGGTGTATATGTGCTACATTTTCTTTATCCAGTCTATCTTTGATGGGCATTTGGGTTGGTTCCACATATTTAGATTTTTTAATTCACTGTACATAACAGTTAACTATTGCCAAAATAACATTTCATAACAATGCAAAACCTCAGTGGCCCACAATAATAAGTATTGATTACTCACAAGTCTAGAGTTACCTTCTGACCTTGTCCCTGAGGGGGGGAAAAGTGTAAGAACCCATTTATTCTGACATTGTCAGAGGATCGGCTGGCTGTTGGTTGATATAGGCTGTCCTCAGCTTGGATGATTGGAGCAACTCGGCTTGGCTCTGTGTTTCTCATAATCCAGAAGGTTAATCCAGGCATATTCTTAAAATAATGGCTAAGGTACAAAAGAAAGCAAGTGAAAATATGCCAGGGCTCTTGAGGCCTAAGTTCAGGACTGGTACACAATCATTTTCACCATATACCATGAGCCAAAAGCAAGTTATAAGTACAATATTAATCAAAAGAGTGGAAAAACAAAGTATACCTCTTTAGTAAGAGGAACTGCAAAGTCTTGTGGCAAAAAAACAAATAATAATGAATATAAGAATTGAAGTCATTAGTACAATTTCTCATTGTGTGAGATATTGAGTTCCTTTCCTCTATAGATACCATGCTATTCAATATAGATAATAAGAGGTGTAAGATCTGATAGTGATTCTCAAACATGGATGGCTTATTAACACTCAACTTTCCAAACCCTTCCCCTAGAGTTTCTGTTCCAAGAATTTACGGGAAGAACCGTAAGAGTTTGCATTTCAGGGTAGATGATGCTGATACTGCTAGCCTAGGGAGCACATTCTGAGAGCCACTATTCTGTGGATCTAGAGTTATAAGAACTTATTGGGATATTTTAGGCAACAGAGGGACATTGATATTTATAGAAAAGGCAAATTGAAGTGAGGTGGGAGAATTTGAGTGAAATCATTTCCTAGATATCCACACAACTTGTTAAGAATAAACAGGCAAGTAAGGGGCCATTGCTTCTTTTTTTGGACTACTCAACTTAACTATCTCAGGCAGCCAACAAACAACACAGGGGTTGGGAATGAATGAGCAATCAATTGTCTCTTGAAAGTTACACTCAAAACTCTACATTGACAAACATATTTTGATGTCATTATTTTGCTGGAAAAAATAATTAAAATAAGGTTTTGAGATATCCATCACACTTAAAGTCAATTCTTCTAACATCAAATCACAATGAAACAATGATTAAATGATGCCTTAATTTTTGGGCAAGCAGAAAAATGCTTTTAAATTATTTTGGGGGAATTGGTGAACTACAACCAGTAAAGAGAATGTGATAAAATGTAAAGTATGTTTTTTTTAGACAGGGTCTTCTTCTGTTGCCCAGGCTGGAGTGCAGTGGTGTGATCACAACTCACTGCAGCTTCAACCTCCCAGGCTCAAGTGATCCTCCTACCCCAGTCTTCCAAGCAGCTTGGACTATAGGCACATGCCACCATGCCCAGGTAATTTTTGTATTTATTTTTGTAGAGACAGGGTCTTGCTGTGTTGCCCAGACTGGTCTTGAACCCCTGGGCTCAAGCAACCCTCCTGCCTTGGCCTCTCAAAGAGCTGAGATTACAGGTGTGAGCCACCATGCCTAGGTAAAAGGTGAAATATTGGATATTGTGACCTACCTGAGGTTTAGCTTAGCCTGACACCACAGTTAACCAATAAGCAAAAAGAAAGAGCTTGTAAGTTATTATTATACAAGTGAAAAGCAGATTACATTTTACCAAAAATATGTTACTTTTAAAAGTGCCCAAGCAAATATCAAAATTGAATCAGTATTTCCAGACCACTACCCTTGGAGGAATCCCTAATCTTATACTAATTAGAACAAAACAAGAACATGCAAAGAACATATGAATTCACTCAATATCCACATTATTCATGTCTCTAAATGCTCATATAGAAATTGGAATTAATATAATAGAGAAGACACCAAAAGAGAAAAAGGCATGTTTTCAACCATTTAAACCCTTCTTCATCGAAACCTAGTCCTTAGATTCAATCTTACCTAGAAAAAAGCGTTTATATAACTGAACTAAAGTCTAAAAACAAATTTTTAGAATAAACATAAATCTGTTATGCAAACACAAATTTGAATGGAACACTTTACAAATTTATTTAATAAAATATATGATGTAAGCATGAATTTAATAACTTAATTATCATTAAATGATATTCTTCTGATCATAAATAGCCATTCACATACTTTATTCAAAGTATGTGGAACTAAAATCCTAGAAGACAGTGGTTTTGCCCCCAGCTGGGTTGATATAATGATATCTCTCCATTTATCATCCTTAATTCCCTAAACCACACAATACATAGAAAATTTGAGTTCCAGTTTGACTGAAATGATAAGAAGGCTGTTATAATTTCACACTAAGTTTATTTTTATGTTTTTATCGACTTGAGTGCTTTCCCTGTAAAGTTCTCCACTTCCACCTCCATCCACCCCTACATACAGCAAAAGTGTTCCCTAAAACCCAGGAGAATTAACAGATTATTTTCTTTATAGTGGTTATCATACAATCATGGTTTCTCATTTGCTTTTTCATAGGAACGAAAAAGGAAAGCTGCATGAGAGCATCTCTAAGGACACCAAGTACCTTTTTATTTATCTGTGAAGCCTTGTTTTAGGTATAAGTAGAGGGAAATCATTGGAAGTTAGTGAAAGGAAATGTGTATGGAAAAAAATCCTATCAATTGAGAAATATATATACTGTTTCCTTCTCATCAATCAGAATAGGAAAATGAATTTAATCAGAGCTGGAGCTGGAGGTTGCAGGCAGAAATGAAAATAAAGGAAACAAAATTAAATTCAGGCAAGTTTCTTAAATACCTTTTTGACAATATGGATCTTCAGATAAATACAGAATCTTACTTAAAGGATAAAGATAATGTTGGTTTTTTATTAGACATTTCATAAAAGCTTCTTTTCTTTCTAAGTTATTTTGACCTCAGCAACAAGAATTTCAGAAAGTGGTGGGATTAAGCTCCAGGGTTAAGCTGCTGATGTCTAGACAACTTGGAATTGAATTCAAATAGAAATCATAACCCTCTGGTAAAAAAAATTTAGCAAACTGGTTCCATTTTTTTAAAAAAAGACTATTAAGTCATATAACTAAATGTACTTTTGCTTCAAAAGAAAACAATTATCTATTTGTAGCATATGAATTTCATAGTACAGCGTCTTGATTTAATGTACCCAGCACACTAGTGAGCCAAAATTCACCAAAATCCAACAGAAACCTAAATTAAGTGAGAATAATGTTTTTCTGAGTATTCATTTCAGAATCTATTTAAATCTAGCCCAAATGTGCCATATTTCTCTTGGTGGATTAATAACATTCTACTGGAAACCAGCTGATCCCAAGTTCTCCCCTAGATATTTGGTTGTAATACAAAGTTATACCATTGTTGAAAACATCTGGGGCCCTATTCTCAGGTTCCTGTCAGTGGTAGACCATGGTCTTTGGCATTTTGAAATCCCTCAGTGGCCACTTTCAAGAGTAGACCTTGAACCCACAATAGACTCAACTATGGTCTCCAAGTGATCCCAGGCCGAACTGGCCTCTGCTGTCGACCTTTTCTTTATGTCAGAAGCCACTTCAGTGTGGGACCAGTCTAAGAACACATTTTCGTCTGAAATTAATTCCAGGTTCAACTTTCATTTTCCATTACTTATTATTATTTATTTATCTATTTTACTTTTTTCATTTCCCACTACTTTTATGCAGCAGAAAAACAGAATAGTGCATTTTTTGCAGGGACTGCTTTGAAGCTCATAGGCAGAGCACATGAATTAAATACCCAACTAAGCATAATTAGGGTAATTGACAATGCCCTTTCCCCAGTAAGAATGGTCAGCCTGGTACCGTGGCTCACACCTTTAATCCCAGCAGTTTGGGAGGCCAAGGCAGGCAGATCACTTGAGGTGAGGAGTTTGAGACCAGCCTGGCCAACATGGTGAAACCCTGTCTCAACTAAAAATACAAAAATTAGCCAGGCGTGGTAGTGGGTGCCTCTAGTCCTAGCTACTCAGGAGGCTGAGGAAGGAGAATCACTTGAACCCAGCGGGTGGAGGTTGCACTGAGCTGAGATCTGAGATCGCACCACTGCACTCCAGCCTGGGTTACAGAGTGAGACTTAGTCTCAGGAAAAAAGAAAAAAATAGAATGGTAAAGGTTTATTGTGAGTTTACTATGTCCCAGGCACTGTGGTAAACACTTTGCTTGCATTATTTCATTCAGTTCTAACAACCAGTTTATGATGTAGGTGCTGTTACTATCTCCATTTGACAAAAGCTACTTACGATCAGAGAAATTAAGTGAATTTCTTAGTTATTCCTAGTAAGTTGTTGAACCCAAGAATATGGGTGATTTTCATTTTCAAAAACATCTGTTCTGTTGACCTTAAAGCTTCCATTAAAATAGATAGAAGGGAGAAAATGAAAGAGGGAAGGAGCGAGAAAGAGAGGAAAAGGATTTGGCTAAAGGTCAAGTTGCCTTGCCCTCTTTCCCTTCTCTTACCACAATATTTTTAGAGGAATCCCGATGCTCAATAATTAAAGCAAAAAAGATATTGAGAGTACAAATCTTTTTTTTTTTTTGGTCACCACTGTGCCCCTCAAAGCCCAGGTTATTAGGTTGCATAGTTATTGTACTGAAAAAAAGTTAGGAAATGTTTTAAAACTCTAGAGACCCTCCTCTTTAGTGGTTTACTCTATGCAGGAGAAAATTGGCTCTAATGGATAATCTAGATGTATTCCAAGGATGGTATATTTATCAAATATTTAGGATTACTTCTCTGTATACATCATATGTATTATGTAATGAACCCTTATTTTTGCATTAATAAGGAATTTTATTGTAACTAAACTGAAAATAGTTACATAATAATATTTTTATCTCTTGAATTCAGCTCCAAATTAGTAGTGCTAGATTAGTTTGCACTTGATAGAAATGAAAGGAATGAATTTGACCAAATGAACCCTTTTTAACACTATTGTTTGATAGGTGGAAAAACGTACTATTTCATTTCTGAAATATTCACCTTTTTTCCCCTACAACTTCATGATTTTACCAGTGAAATGCTTAATGCTTTTCATCAGAAACATCTCACTTTCTAATGTCCCAGGGAACATTAAAAGGCCGAGCATTCCCACAAACATGCCATACAGCATATGCAATTGGCTTGAGTCACATAAAATATTTTGCCTCTTTAGGCCAGGCACAGTGGCTCACGCCTGTAATCCCAGCAAATTTGGGAGGTCGAGGAGTGTGGATCATTTGAGGTCAGTAGTCTGATACCAGCCTGGCCAACATGGTGAAACCTAATCTCAACTAAAAATACAAAAAACAGCCAAGGGTAGTAGTGCATGCCTGTAATCCCAGCTACTCAGGAGCTGAGGCTGGAGAATCCCTTAAACCTGGGAGGTGGAGGTTGCAGTGAGCTGAGATCATGTGATTTCTCTACAGCCCGGGCAATATATATATTTTTTGAGTCTCTTGGGGTAGGATAGACAGTCTGCAATATATGTGTGTGTGTGTGTGTGTGTCCTCTTCAATTAGCACAGAGACAGCAAAGACACTGATCTTTTCTTGCATGAGCACTCTTAAAATCAAAATCTACATGCTCTAGTTTGGAACACAAAGAGCACTCTATTGGTTTCCAGAATTTGTCAAGTTGTACAGTTTTCCCTATTGCAGTACATAAGGTCTTGGAAAGTACTCTTATGGCATTTTTTTTCTTGTTCTAAAGTTTTTCAAGATGTGGAGATATTGCTTTTTCTCTTTTAATGTATGCCAACTCACAAGTCTCACCTTTCAGTTTCACTGCAAATATTGTGAGTGCTATTGGACAAGATGGTTTATACTGCAATCTGTAAGTGGGAAAAATCCTTCCTCCCACAATACTAATCTAGGAATCGATTGCTCCTGCTTTTAGGCCCAGCTCCAGCATTACTTCTGTCACACAGTTTCTCTATGACTTCACTTGTCTCATCTACAAAATGGAACAATTAGAGCTCTATAGTTTTTTTTTTTTTTTTTTTAATTGGATTATAGGTTTTGGGGTACATGAGCAGAGCATGCAAGACAGTTGCGTAGGTACACACATGGCAGTGTGCTTTGCTTTTCTTCTCCCCTTCACCCACATTTGGCATTTCTCCCCAGGCTATCCCTCCCCACCTCCCCCTCCCACTGGCCCTCCCCTTTTCCCCCCAATAGACCCCAGTGTTTAGTACTCCCCTTTCTGTGTCCATGTGTTCTCATCTTCCATCACCCACCTATGAGTGAGAATATGCGGTGTTTCATTTTCTGTTCTTGTGTCAGTTTGCTGAGGATGATGTTCTCCAGATTCATCCATGTCCCTACAAACGACACGAACTCATCATTTCTGATTGCTGCATAATATTCCATGGTGTATATGTGCCACATTTTTCCAATCCAGTCTATTATCAATGGGCATTTGGGTTGATTCCAGGTCTTTGCTATTGTAAACAGTGCTGCAATGAACATTCGTGTACATGTGTCCTTATAGTAGAACGATTTATAGTCTTTTGGATATATACCCAGTAATGGGATTGCTGGGTCAAATGGAATTTCTATTTCTAAGGCCTTGAGGAATCGCCACACTGTCTTCCACAATGGTTGAACTAATTTACACTCCCAACAGTGTAAAAGTGTTCCTTTTTCTCCACATCCTCTCCAGCATCTGTTGTCTCCAGATTTTTAATGATCGCCATTCTAACTGGCGTGAGATGGTATCTCAATGTGGTTTTGATTTGCATCTCTCTGATGACCAGTGACGATGAGCATTTTTTCATATGATTGTTGGCCTCATATATGTCTTCTTTCGTAAAGTATCTGTTCATATCCTTTGCCCACTTTTGTATGGGCTTGTTTGTTTTTTTCCTGTAAATCTGTTTGAGTTCTTTGTAAATTCTGGATATCAGCCCTTTGTCAGATGGGTAGACTGCGAAAATTTTTTCCCATTCTGTTGGTTGCCGATCCACTCTAGTGACTGTTTCTTTTGCCGTGCAGAAGCTGTGGAGTTTCATTAGGTCCCATTTGTCTATTTTGGCTTTTGTTGCCAATGCTTTTGGTGTTTTGTTCATGAATATAGTTTGTTTTAAAGAAGTACTATGAAAATCACAAAGCCCTGTATCAATGAAAAAAATATTCATTATGATTTTGTATTAGTTTATGACTCTTCTTTCTTCAATCCCCTAGCCAGTCAGCCACCCCCATCCCACACCTTCTCATAATATTTCTTCCCCTATTGGCCCCAGTCTTGTGCTTTCTCTTTCCTTCTCTTTCTCATTGCCAATTTACCATTCTTTCTCAGTATGGTTTTTGTTCCTCTTTTGGACGCAAAATTACTTGTCTTCCTTTTTTTAGGGTTATCAGAACAAACAGTCATACAGATCTCTTGTGCTATACCCTTTCACCCCCCACCCCTCACCAACAGATCTGAATGGACATTTGAGAATTATGAGTTTATTAGGTAAAGAAGAAAGAATTTAACTAAACCTAGTTATGCCTGTGGCACAATATAATGCTCATGTCAGTTGTTTTTTAAAAAGGTAATTTCTGGTGATAATTAAGAATGTATTGTAACATTAAAATGTCCTGATTTTATTATATGGATTAGTAATGTATTTTATTTAAGGGGATTTTGAAACTTTTCTTTTTTCTTTTTCTTTGCTTTTTTGAGACAGAGTTTCACTCTTGTCACCCTGGCTGGAGTGCAGTGGTGTGATCTCAGCTCACTGCAATCTCTGTCTTTCAGGTGCAAGCGATTCCTCTGCCTCAGCCTCTCGAGTAGCTGGTATTACAGGCACCCACCACCATGCCTGGCTAATTTTTGTATTTTTAGTAGAGATGGGGTTTCACCATGTTGGCCAGGCTGGTCTCAAACTCCTGACCTCAGGTGATCTGCCCACCTCAGCCTCCCAAAGTGCTGAGATGACAGGCATGAGCCACTGCACCAAGCCAAACATTTCCTTTTAAGTTGTATTTTTTAAGTTGTGCGCAATTTAGCAGCCTGTTTCAATGAGTACATGGGGGAAAACAATTCATAGGTATTGGGAGGTGTGGACTATTTTGTGCTCTATTAATAGAATTCATGAAAAACAGAATTATTTTATTGCTACTACCAATTCTCTCAAATATGGAGACTTTATATATTTTAATTGAAGACGTACATTGGCATGCCTTTTATATCGCCATGAAAACATTTATATTATGAAAATTCTATCAGATTTCTTATTTCATATACTGAACTATACTATATAAATTCTGTGAGAGAGGGAAAATCAGTTTACTACGGAAGTGTATAGAGCAGTTAGAGAGAGTGATTTTCTCGTAGTCTTCACAGAAAACCAGTTAGTGCCAAACGTTATGACCTGAACAGTTAAAAATGATCTAAGTGCAAAACAATGTACAAAATCTAAGATGCATTAGGTTGGTGCAAAAATAATTGAGGTTTTTGCTATTGAAATTAATGGCCAAAGTTGCAATTACTTTTGCACCAATCTAATACTTAATTTTAAAAGTGAAGTACCTCTAGTGAGTTACAAACAAGTAGCAAAGAAGAGTCAGCAAGTTAAAAATGACTTACTCATAAAGTATTTTCCTTGTGCCTGGACCAGTTCTGTATAATTCACATATAACCAAAAATGGGAGGTAAGCATGTTTATGTACATTACACATTATATATTATATTTGAAAAAAACCAGGGTCTAGAGGCCAAAGTATCATGCTAAGGATGTCAGATGGGGTGGTTCTGGTTGTTGGAGAGGAATCTGCAGCACCTCAAAGCTCATCCCATATAGATCTGCTGTTCTCATTTGCTATAGAATTTCACCACTCTCTTGGTCATCTCAGGAAAGCACAGTCCTCTTTCCCTCAGAGCTTTTCAGCACAAATGAGAGAAGGACTTCTCTGGATATTTCAGCTCCATGCTAAACTGTTCCTGCACCACTAACAGGGAGGATGCCCTCCTGGGCCTGACCAAATGTTTGACTAGCTGCGGTAGCTGTGTGATCATGAGAGGGATTAGATGAGCTACAACTGAGAGAACAGAAATTGGAGCACCTTAATGGAGATGCTCCTTTGAACGGAGACCTGCCCCTTGCCTATCCTAGCAGAGCAGAGCCCTCTCTTAGAGTAGGATAGACAGTCTGCAAATGGCAGCTCTGCTCCCTGCTATGTGAGGGGACCTCTTATCTGGGACCCCACTAATATTCCCTTTAAAACATTTATATCCTCACTGTAACCTTTCTCCCACTTGGATCCCAGCCTTCCTTCTCAGGATAAAGTAGCCTAGCTCTTCATCTTTACTTTTATTCAAGAAGATAAAATAAATTCAGTTCCTTATTTATTTAGATTCTGGATCTAAAACAAAACAAAGCATATTAACAAGACAAAAAAAATTCCCCTTTTCTCTCTCAAACTCAGGTCTTGAAAATCATGAGTTTGTACCTTTAAAATTCCACATCTGTTAATGAGTTTTTAAATATCTGTTTAGAAATTCAATTGATTCTTTGATTGTTTGTAAGATCTCTATGCCCTAACTTCCCTAGGGTAAATAATTAATTGCCTCCCTAAACTCAGTGGACTCAGTGGAGGGGAGGAAGGGTGGAGGGGAACCGGGAAACTAATACTGGTTAATGACTCCAATTGTCATCCCACCACACACAAGTATCTATTCAAATGACCCTCTAGGCTGACTTGAGCTGATTAGACTAGTGATGAACATCTGACTAACAGTCATTTACAAATTAACTAATAGCTGAGGGTGAAAAGGCACAAAGGCTCGAAACAATATTTGTTCTCGCTATAACCGGTAAATAGTGGAGTTCATCGAAGTATCACTCTAAACTATAACCAGCATGGGTCAGTGATGATAATGCATCATAAACCAATAATTGTGTTTAATCACTCTGTTCAACTGAGGCTCCACAAAATTAATTAACAAATGGATGATAAAGTTACATAAGTAAATGCAAACAAAAAGGAGTCAGTATACTAATCAATATTACCTTAAGTGGAATTTGGGTCATAAGTTGAAAGACAAAGACACTTTATAAAATTCAATGATAAAATTCACAAGGAAGATAAAATATGAATATCTATGCATCAGATAACATAGCATTGACATTCATGAAGCCAATACTTCCAATCATTAAAGAAGAGAATAACAGTGGTGATAGGAGACATTAATTTACCTCTTGTGGGCCAAAATAGATCAAGTAGACCAAAACAATATCTAAGGAAATAGCATATCAAAATGGGATTTGTTTGTTTGTTTTTGGAGACAGAGTCTCACTCTGTCACCCAGGCTGGAATGCAAAGGAGCTATTAAAATGGGATATTTTTAAAAGTGCATAAAGCAGCCTTTCGGCCGGAACAACCATCTTTCCGTAATTCGCCAAAATTACAAATGCAAAGGGAAAGAGGAGAGGAACCTGACATATGTTCTCTAGGCCTTTTAGAAAACATGGAGTTGTTCCTTTGGCCACCTATATGTGAATCCATAAGAAAGGTTATATTGTAGACATCAAGGGAATGGGTACTGTTCAAAGAGGAATGCCTCACAAGCGTTACCATGGCTAAACTGTAAGAGTGTACAATATTCCCCAGCATGCTGTTGGCATTGTTGTAAACAAACACGTTAAGGACAAGATTCTTGCCAAGAGAATTAATGTGCATATTGAACACATTAAGCACACTAAGAGCTGAGTTAGCTTCCTGAAACTTGTGAAGGAAAATGATCAGAAAAAGAAAGAAACCAAAGAGTTTCAACCTGGGTTCAACTGAAGTGCCAGCCTGCTCCACCCGGAGAAGCACACTTGGTGAGAACCAATGGGAAGGAGCCTGAGCGGCTGAAACCTCTTCCCTATGAATTCATGGCATAATAAGTGTTAAAAAAAAAAAAAAAAAAAAAAAAAAAAGACCTTTGGACTGTAAAAATGTTCCTCTGCACTGAGTAGAAGTGTGGTGCCCTTGCCCCCAAAGAAATATTTAAAGCAAATTGTAATTGTGTCCTAATTCATTATGTAATGTCTTTACTATTCGAAGTTAATGGATTTCTTGCTGAAAGACGTGAGGTAGCTTATTATGTAACAAACTACTCAATTAGTTAGAAAATGGCCAAGTATTAGGTATGAAATACTTGAAATAGGCCGGGCGCGGTGGCTCAAGCCTGTAAAGCCAGCACTTTGGGAGGCCGAGGCGGGTGGATCACGAGGTCAAAAGATCGCGACCATCCTGGTCAATATGGTGAAACCCCGTCTCTACTAAAAATACAAAAAGTTAGCTAGGCACGGTGACGCGTGCCTGTAATCCCAGATACTCAGGAGGCTGAGGCAGGAGAATTGCCTGAACCCAGGAGGCTGAGGTTGCGGTGAGCCGAGATCGTGCCATTGCACTCCAGCCAGGGTAACAAGAGCGAAACTCCGTCTCAAAAAAAAAAAAAATACTTGAAATAAGATAGTCCCTCTAAATGATCAAAGAAGAAATAAAATAATTTATGAAAAAAGTATATAAAGTAAACCAATACTACATCACTAGAAAAAGAACACAAACGCTTTTCAAATATCCATTCAGACTGGAGTGCAGTTCTGAGAGTGTCTCCGCCAGGTCAGTTGGGAAATCAAGCAGAGGTTGCCTGTTAGAGGGGTCCCACAACTGCCAGAAATGGCCTGTTTCTAGCATAATTCTCACCTACTAAAAAACGTTTTTCTGAAATTTATCTTCAATGTAGTCTATATCACCCTTTTTTCTCTCTTTACTAGATCATTCTGATCAGTATACAAACATACTATATTACCTCTCATCTTATGAAATATGTCCCTGCCCCCTCCCATAGTAGCTATTGCCCCATTTCTGTGCTTCCTTTGGAAGCAGAACTTCTGAAAAAAGAAGCCTTTAATTATTGTATAATACTTACCTCTCCTCCAAGTTTCTCTTAAAACCAATTCATTTGCTCTCAGACCTCCACCACCTTACCAAAAACACATCCTTCAAGCTCCCCGGCAACCTCCATGTCTCTAAAACCCATGGTCAAATATCACTTCTTAACTGACTTAACAACAGAGATTTCTTCCTCCTATTTTCTCCTCCTTCCACTTCCTCCTCCTCTTCCTCTTCTTCTTCTTAAAATTTTCAGAATAATTAGGTCATATTTAAGCAATCTCCAGAGAAGATCTTTATTTTTTTCTAAGAACTATTATTAACTTATGAATGTTAACGTATTTTGGTGTATTTTTATGTATTATAAACACTGTTCCTTTTACTATCTAAATTATTATTTATCAGTGGGAAACATTTAGAGTCAGCCCTTGGGTCATTTTTTTTTTTTGGGGGGGGGGAGGAAGGCAGGAAGGAAGGGAATAAGGACAGTAGGGAGGAAGGAAGGGATGAAGGAAGGAAGAAAGGGAGGAAGCGGGGAGGGAGGGAGGGAGGGAGGGAAGGGAAGGGAAGAAAGGAAATCAAGCAATGAAAGAGACATTGCCGACCTGGATCTAGAGGTTTACAAGTTGATTTCTTTTTTTTTTTTGAGAGAAGGAAAGAAAAAAAAAATAAGTAAAGGAGAGGAAGAAAGAGGAAGAGAAAGAGGGAGAGTAAATGGAAATATTGCTTTATTTTGAAAAACATTGGGTATTAATAATGGCCAATCAATGTTTCATTTAAACTAATGGGTAGGTGTGATGTGGTATTGACAAGAATGTATATTTTGTGTATTTGAAGTGGAGAGCTCTATAAATATTTATTAAGTTTACTTGTTCTGGATCTGAGTTCGAGTCCTTGATATCCTTATTAATTTTCTGTCTCATTGAATCTAAGTCTCCTATCTGGGTGTTAGGATCGTTAGCTCTTGTTGTTGCATTGATCCTTTTACCACTATATCTTTGTTGCTTTAAAATCTATTTTATCCGATACAAGAATTGCAACTCCTGCTTTTTATTTATTATTTATTCTCCACTTTGCACAAGATATCTCAGGTTTATCTTGCAAGTTCTCTTTCTCAGATATGGAATTGGCTTTCTCTAAGCAGCTCTAATTCTTTTCTGGGGGAAATGAAATTCAGAGACTATAATTTGGATGCTAGGGATGGTAGTGGCTACTGGGTTGTCATTGCTTCGATACTTTTTTTATTGGGCAGAGCTAGGAAAACACACGCTTTAGAAAAGAGAAAAATGTATACTGACTTTACTCTGAAATTTCCATTCAAATTGATTTATAGGATAGTTCTATAATATTAGGTCATAATCTTGATTCTTAACATTATTGTCATTACTTTCTTAATTCTAATCTATCTATATTACGCTGAACCATTTTAAATTAACATTTTTGTGTTTATTAGAATGTTTTATTTTTAAAAGTATATAAAGTAAACCAAATACACTATTACTAGAAAAAAGAATAAATCTTTTTCAAATACTCATTCTTAAACCTGTATGTGTGTATATGAATGCAGTTGTATGTGTATATAGTTTCTGTGTGTCTGTATATGTAATTTTGAAATAAGAATATAAGTTTTATTGCTAATAATGAGTCTGCTGAAAGAAATTTAAGATGACTTTGATGTTCTTTTTGTCTTTGGAATAAATCCCACTAGGGATGTTCAGTCAAAATACTGTGTTTCAAAGTTACTTGAATTAATTCCTCTTTCTGTGGTTATGCCACCAACTTGATACACAGATAACTTGTATCCATTTCTTTTTTATTTCTATAATTTAATTTTACTTTTTGATTTAATATTGTTTTAAAATGTATGTAGTTCCTAAGTCAAAATGATGAAATGTTGTACATTCAGATAGGACTAGTTCCTATTCCTGTCTCTTCACCCATTTTATAATTTTTTTATGGTCATCAATTGTTTATCAAACAATTATTTGAAATATAAGTAACTATGCAACTATTCATACTTTACTCAATTTCTTGCAAAACATTTATATGATGAAAATTCTCCTTCCTTCCTTCCTTTTGCTTTCATACAAAAAATTTAATAAATCACTCCATAGAAATGCATAGCAATCAAACTTATTTTTACTCCTCTCATACACTTCATGTCCCCACCATGCTACAGAGCAGTCTGTTGTATAGATATGCCATGTTTATTAAAACAGTGCTCTTTTGGTGGGCTTTTGGGTGATCTTGGCCTTTTTCTGTTACAAAGAGCACTACATTAAATACCTTTATACTATGATGACTAATCATCTCAGTTTGCCTAAGACTGATGGGTTTCTCAAGATGCGGGACTTTAAATGCTAATGCCAGCAAAATTCTGAACAAGCCAGGTAAAACTGGCTACCCTACCATGTGCACACATCTTTTCAGGGGATCGATATTTTATGAATTTGGGTTTTTTACCCAAGTACATGATAGGCTCTTCTATTTGTTCACATACTTCTTTTTTTTCCTTCAAGTATGCCTCAAGGTATTTTTTTCATATTGGTCTTGAACATTTTTCATTAGGTTTTTTGTAGGTAATTTTTCTTTTTTGACACTACTATAAATGAGATCATTTCTACCATTGCAGTTTTTAATTTATTGTTTTTATACATTCTATAAAAGCCATGGATTTCTATGTATTTGATTTTACTTTCCACCTCCAAGTGCTGAGCAAGCATCCGGGCATCTTCCCTTTGTAAGACTGCTTTTCCCCAGGGCAGCTTTGAAATCTCTTCTGAATCCCCTTTATCTGGTCCTCCAGTTAACAAAGAGAAAGAGAGTAGGTCTGCACCTCTTAGTTGCTTCAGGTTACAAATGACATATTTCTCTTATTTATTTATTTTTTGGGATGGAGTCTCGCTCTGTCACCAGGCTGGAGTACAGTGGCCCAATCTTGGCTCACTGCAACCTCCACCTCTCAGGCTCAAGCGATTCTCCTACCTCAGCCTCCCAAGTAGCTGGAACTACAGGCGTGTGCCACCAGGTCCAGCTAATTTTTTATCTTTAGTAGAGACAGGGTTTCACCGTGTTGGCCAGGATGGTCTTGATCTCTTAACCTAGTGATCCACCCACCTCAGCCTCCCAAAGTGCTGGGATTACCGGCCTGAGCCAGCCCATCCAGTTACAAATGACATGATTCATTTCTGCTCACATTCCATCAACTACAATTCAGCTGACGCCCATGCCTACTTACAAGAATACTGGGAAATACAGCCTTAACTTGTGCCTAGAAAAGAGAGAGCAATGAATGTCTACCTCAAGACTCTACTGGAATGTAAGTACAGGGATTTTCTACAAGTACAGGGATTTTGTACTTTAAAGAATCTCAAATACTTTGAACATCTCCTAGTATGCAGCAGGTGCTTAACAAAGAGGTGTTGTTATACAATGCATGTCTTTAACATGAAAATATCTATCTCAGCCTACCATGTTTATCAGTGAAGAGACACTAAAGGCATTCACATTAAATTCCAGATCAAGGTAAAGATGTTCACTCTTACCTTTTGTATTTAACACTCTATGGAGATATTCACCCATGCAAATAGTAAATATTTTAGGGATCATGGGCCACACAGCCGATGTTTAAACTCTACTCTAGACAAATACATGAGCAAATGGGTGTGACTGTGTTCCAATTAAATGTTATTTGTAAAACCAGTTCCTGGGTGGATTTGGCCTAAAGGTCATAGTTTGCAAATGATTACTGTAGATCAGATTTGTCGGCAAGACAAATAAAGGTTTAGGTAAGATTATTACCATTTGCGGGTGATACAGTGTTATGTCTGGAATGTCTAAAAGAAACCATTTTAAAACTAGTGAAAATAATAAGAGAATTCAGTATGAATTTTTCGGTGGTGGGAGACAAGACAAATTTAATATAATATAAATTTTAAATACATAGAAAAACTGAAATATAAAGGCAATGTGGGGAAACTAGCTACACTAGATATATACCAAAAGACTCAGTAATTTAAACTATGTATTATTGCCATAGGACTCAAAATAATAGGAATTTTAGAGATAGACACTATGCATACAGAACTTAAGATATTAAAAGGGTGGCATTATAAACCAATGACAAGAAAAATAAAACATTCAAAGAATGGTGTTGGGAAAATTAGATAGCAACTGGTGGGGGGGAAACAAAAAGTTGCATTCGCAGTTTGTACCTCCCATACGGTTGAATTGCAAACATATTAAAATTTAAATATGCAACACACCACGAAAGCATAAAATTACAGAAGGAAACATGGGATAACCCTTCATTGAACTAATACACACAGAGAGATTTTCTAACTATAGCACAATATGTAGAAATGATAGACATATTTCATGCCATAAAAATCAAAACTGGCCAGGCGTGGTGGCTCACGCCTGTAATCCCAGCACTTTGGGAGGCCGAGGCGGGTGGATCACGAGGTCAAGAGATCAAGACCATCCTGGTCAACATGATGAAACCCCGTCTCTACTAAAAATACAAAAAATTAGCCGGGCGCGGTGGCACGTGCTTGTAATCCCAGCTACGTGGGAGGCTGAGGCAGGAGAATTGCCTGAATCCAGGAGGCGGAGGTTGTGGTGAGCCGAGATCGTGCCATTGCACTCCAGCCTGGGTAACAAGAGCGAAACTCCGTCTCAAAAAAAAAAAAAAATCAAAACTGCCTCACAAAAACAAAATCAATTGATTAATTTAAAGGTAGAAAATACTTGCATCTTAGATCACAAAGTGTATTAGTTTGCCAAGGTTGTCATAACAAAATACCATAGACTGGGTAGCTTAACAAACAGGAATTTAATTTTTACAGTTCTAGAGGATAGAAATCCAAGATTAAGATATTGGCAGGTTCAGTGTTTTTGAGGTCTCTCTTCTTAGCTCACAGATATCTACCTTCTTGTTTCCTCGTATGTTCAACTGTGTGAGTTGTCTGTGATCTAATCACTTTTTCTTATAGGACACCAGTCATGTTGGATTGCGGCCCAGCCATATGACCTTATTTTACCTTAATTAATTCTTTTAGCCTATCTCCAAGTACAGTCACCTTCTGATGTACTGGGAGTTAGGACTTCAACTTAGAAATTGTGAAGGACATAATTCAACCCATAACACAAAAAAAGGACTAATCTTGCTTATGTACGAAGAACTTCCCAGGAATTCACAGAGCATCCTCTTTTCTTTCCCCTTACATGGTCTGCAATAATCATTGTCAAACTATGACCTTTAGGCCAAATCCACCCTGGAACTGCTTTTGCAAGTAATATTGAATTGGAACACAGTCACATCCATTTGCTCATGTATTGTCTAGAGCAGAGTGCTATAGTTTAAACAAAAGCTGTATGGCTCATGATACCTAAAATATTTGCTATCTAGTCGTTTACAGAAAAAAGTTTGACAACCTGTGGACTAGGGCACAGCCAGGCAGGCGATTAAGGAATATGTAGGCAACATAGGGATAAAAGCTGAAGAGTTAGGCCAGGTTTCATTAGGGATAAGGTGATAGATCCCAGTGTGCCTGGGATAGTGCCAGTTTACATTTATTATTCCAGCACACTTACTCATGGTATTAATCATAAAAGTGCCCTCCATTGAACAATAAATGATATGGCCACTGTTATGGGTTGAATTTTGTTCCTCGAAAAGATATAATTGAGGTCTGTATCCCCAGTATCTGTGAATATGACCTTAGGTGGAAGTAGGGTCTTTGCATTTATGATCAAAATAAGATGAGGTCATTAAGGTAACCTGTATCCAATGTGACTGATGTCCTTATAAGAAAAGATAAATTTGGACACAGACACACACAGGGAAAAGAGTACTATGTGAAGACATGGAAATGCAGATACAGAAGGAAGATGGCCATGTGATGACAGAAGCAAAGATTGGAGTGATGCATCCACAAGACAAGGAGCACCAAGGATTTCTTTAAACACCAAGCCTAGAAGAAATGAGAAAGGATTCTTCTCTAAAGCCTCAGAAGAAGCATGGTTCTGCTGATATCTTCATTTCAAACATCTATTCTCCATAACTATAAAAGAATGAGGGATCTGTCGGGATCGCTCCCATGTGAGGCCCCTAGGAAATGGGCCTCGCCATATGGTGAGCTTGAGCCCGGATACAGATCCCCGGTTGGGGGAGTCGAGCTGAGGGAAAGCAGGAATCGAGAGAGGGACTATGCTATTCAAAATAATTAACTTTATGGATATGAGGACTTGGGAGGCATTGTGTCCATTTTCGGCTCCTTATGGTTTATTGCTTGATTGTGTTCATTTTGGACCCTTGTTACCTTCATTGTAAAATATTAACTTAAGTATTTACACTTGGTAACTTACTTACCATAACTTACTGGGTGTAACTGTAACTTACCATAACTTACTGGGCGTAACTGTAACTTACTTACCGTAACTTACTGGGCGTAACTTACTTGCTGGGCCTAACTTACTTACCGTAACTTACTGGGCTTAACTTACTTACTGGGCGTAACTTAGTGGGCATAACTTGCTTGCTGTAACTTAAGTATGTTGATCTGGCATAAACAACATTAACTTCAGAAAAGTATATAATGAAACATATTGCAAAAATAAAATTGCTGCTTGGACATAGCCTAAGCCAGCCCTCCAGACTCCGCTTTTCTCTTTTCTTTCACTTTCGCGCACTCTCTCCCTCAGGTTGAACGAGACATCTATGTTGGCGGTCTCAGGGACTCCCGCAGGTCGGTAGCCCCCAGGCAGACATGCCGGACCCCAACAAAAGAATACATTTTTGCTGTTTTAAATCAACCAATATGTAGTACAGTCATGCACTGCATAATGATATTTCAGTCAACCACAGACTGCATATATGATAGTGGCTTTATCAGATTATAATGGAGCATATATAGAAGCGTGATACATGACACTTGATATTGGCATTGCTGATCAAGTAGGGGAAATGAGTCATATTCAGTAACAGTGCTGGGACACTTAGTTTTCCATATGAAAACCATATATATAGATAAATAATAATATATGCCATCTAGCTTTGTACACTCTATGATAAGTACATAAGTACTTATAGAGAGTAAGTACTCATAGAGAGGAAGTACACCCCATGATAGTGAAACAACAATCACCTGACAACACATTTCTCAGAACATATTTCATTGTTGTGTAAAGCATGACTGCACTTTGTTACAGCAGCCCTGGGAAATTAAGACAGTCACCTCAATCAATGAGGAAAATAAGTTAGTACTCAGGGATTATCAGTTAGAATACTATGGATTAAAATGTAGACAAGCTAATAGATAAGGAGCTCAAACAACTCTATAGAAAAACATCTAATAATCTAATTCAAACTGGTCAAAAGGTTTGAATAGACATTTCTCAAAAGAAGACATAGAAATGGCAAACAGGCATATGAAAAGGTGCTCAACATCACTGATTGTCAGAGAAATGCAAATCAAAACTACAATGAGATATTATATCACCCCAGTTAAAACAGCTTATATTCAAAAGACAGGCAATAAAAAATGCTGGCGAAGATGTGGAGAAAAGGGACCCTGATACACTGTTGGTGGGAATGTAAATTAGTACAGCCATTATGGAGAACAGTTTGGAAGTTCCCCAAAACACTAAAAACAGTGCTACCATATGATCCAGCAATACTACTGCTGGATATATACCCAAAACGAACGACATCAGTATATCGAAGAGATGTCTCCATTCCCATATTTGTTGCAACACTGTTCACAATAGCCAAAATTAGATGTAACCTAAGTGTCCATCAACAGGTGAATGGATAAAGAAAATGTGATATATATACACAATAGAGTACTATTCAACTATTAAAAAAAGAATGAGATCCTGTCATTTGCAACAACAAATGAAGGCCATTATGCTCAGTGAAATAAGGTAGGCACAGAAAGACAACCATCACATGTTTTCACTTATTTGTGGGATCTAAAAAATCAAAACAACTAAACTCATGGAGACAGAGAACAAAAAAATGATTAGCAGAGGCTGGGACGAATACTAGGGGAGGGGTGATGGTGGAGGGAGGGGAAGAGGGATGGTTCATAGGAACAAAAAACATAGTTAGAAAGAATGAATAAGACCCAGTATTTGATAGCACAACAGGGTGACTATAGACAATAATAATTTAATTGTACATTTAAAAATAACAAAGTATAATTGAATAGTTTGTGACACAAAGGATAAATACTTGAAGTGATGGAAACCTCATTTTACATGATGTGCTTATTTCACATTCCATGTCTGTATCAAAACATCTCATGTGTATAAATATATACACCTACTATGTACACAAAAATTAAAAACTTTCAAAAAAGAAAATAAAATGTAGAAAAGCTAAAGGTGAGGATACCACTTAAGATACTATAAAAATTAGAATACACCAGAATAAATTATGGCATTGTTACATACTGACTTAAACCAATTTAGTGAGGTTTCTTTTTGATTGTTTATTTTTGCCAGAGATAGGTAGCCTCATATGCTATCAGATTTTTAAAAAATTAATGACTTCAGCTGGGCGCAGTGACTCACGCCTGTAATCCCAGCACTTTGGAAGGTCGAGGCGGGCAGATCATGAGGTCAAGAGATCCAGACCATCCTGGCCAACATAGTGAAACCCCGTCTCTACTAAAATACAAAAATTAGCTGGGCATGGTGGTGTGCACCTTTAGTCCCAGCTACTCAGGAGGCTGAGGCAGGAAAATTGCTTGAACCTGGGAGGTGGAGGTTGCAGTGAGCCAAGATCACGCCACTGCACTCCAGTCTGGCGCCTGGTGACAGAGCAAGACTCTGTCTCAAAATAATAATAATAATGATGATGTCATGTTAATTTTATTTAGATTCTTATTATTATATGTGGGGTTTTTTGGTAAAGTTTATATCAACCTGTGAATGATATGTGAAATCCAAAGTCTGTTTAAAATGGAAAGATTATGTTCATCTTTCCTCCTTCGCATCCCATACCCCAGGTGGCATTTCACAATTACAGTTTCTGAATGGGTTCAGAACATGCCACCCCAAAAAATGTTGCTCT
Source organism: Callithrix jacchus (assembly GCF_049354715.1). Classification (NCBI taxonomy): domain Eukaryota; kingdom Metazoa; phylum Chordata; class Mammalia; order Primates; family Cebidae; genus Callithrix; species Callithrix jacchus. The sequence continues at coordinate 29,472,397 of NC_133524.1, forward strand.
GGCATATTGATTATTTTGAGCCGAAAGCACTTGAAAATCAGCAGATGCAGGAAGAGCTCTCTGACCTCACCCTTTCTACCTAAAAGCATGTCATGAAATTTCCCATGAGAAAGGTATTTGCCCTTTATCAGGAAAACAACAGTCTTACCACCAGAGAATAGAAGTGCACTCTGAAATGGATCTGTTGAAACCAACCTACTAAAAATCTATTATTTTCCATTAGTTTCCTCCATATTATTTCCTAGTCACTTACCACAATTTACTGCTCCTACTCCAGACTCTTTCTTTTCACTTCTCTACAAATTTATCATTTCTTTGTTTAAAGTATGTAAGTTCCATGAAAACTCCTGTGTGCATGTAAAAGTATAATAAAATTTGTATACTTTTCTCCTGTTAATTTGTCTTCTGTATGTTTAATTCTTAGGCCCAGCTACAGAATCTACAGGGAAGAGGGACATTTTCCTTCCCTACATTTCTTTTTTTTTCTTTTTCCTGAGACAAAGTCTCACTCTATCACCCAGGCTGGAGTGCAGTGGCATGAACTCAGCTCACTGCAACCTCAGCCTCCTGGGTTCAAGCGATTGTCCTGCCTCAGCCTCCCGAGTAGCTGGGAATACAGGCACGTGCCACCACACCTGGCGAATTTTGTATTTTCAGTAGAGACATGGTTTCACCATGTTGGCCAGGCTGGTCTCGAACTCCTGATTTCAGACGATCCATCTGCCTTGGCCTTGCAAAGTCTTGGGTTTACAGGCGTGAGCCACTGCGCCCAGCCTTCCTGCCCTATTTCAAACCAAATTCTGCCAAACATGCAAATATTTTGTAGCAAACAGACATGGCCTATCCTTGTAAATTTGTGAAATTCTACCTCTCTGCCTTTTTAGTCTCTCTGACAAGAAAGATTCACTGCATGAAAGCTTCACTTGATACACATGAACTAAATTTTAGTGCCAGGTTCAGCTAACCTTGGGAATGAGACTTCTGAATGTTTATTAAAGGCAGCACACTTGTCCAAATAAAGCCCTGGGAGCAGGTGACCACTCAGAGGGTCATGCAGGGCTAGAGGTGCGTGTTTATTCTTTCTCACCAGTGTCTGTGAATTGAATTACCATTCATTTCACCATTGAAAAATAATTTCTAAGAGGTAATATGTAAACTATTAAATCTTCTTGTGTTGTTCTGACATGAGACAACAATGAAACTAAAACAGGGAAGCATACGCATTAGACCATTCAAATGCTAATAACCACACCTGCAGCGTGAATGCCTAATTAGAACATTAGGAAGTTAACCAATAGCGTAGGATTAAATATCACCCCAAGGTATTAGAAAGTAAACTAGAGACAATATAGCAGACCTGACTCAAGGGTGTAGGATGGTAGCTTTTCCTAGCTGACTCCGTTTCTCTGAAAACAGAGCAGAGGAATGGGTTTAAGCTGAAATTTCATGCATTTAGTCAAATCAAGGAAGTGTCTGATAGGCTCTGATAATCTGCTACTATGATATACACCTGCTTCAATGTATGTATGAGATCCCACCTGGAAGCAGGGGCTCCATGTCCTGTGGAACATCCTTCCAGTTTTAGAAGTAGCTTATTGATGTGCATGCAGTAACCATTTTTGGATATTACAAAATTATTGTTGTTGATTTTGTCCTATGTATGTATATTGTCTTCTTTGTGTGCTACGGTGGCTAAATATATCTATTTGTGTTGGTTTTCTTTGTGATCATATGTATCAAAATAACTATTGTGAACTTTCTCTTGTCTTCTACTAAAAATAAGAATCTTTGAAAATATATAAAAAATTCTATTTCATACCAGACACAACTGGCGATGTGATCATTTTATTAATGTATCTCCCCTCCTACAGCATGCTGTGAAATTTCCACACTCCATTTAACTTCCATAGGCATCTGTTCGCATGTAAATAACTCCCAGGATACCTAAGTTTCTTTGATGATTTACTCCAATTTAAAACTAATTATTATACATTCTTAATTGTGAGACTTAGTTACATGAAAAGGATGGTTTGCCTGATTTTAATTCAAGATTTGTAACAACTGCAATTTAACACAGAGCAATGTCCTATTTCACTTTTGATAAAACAGAGTGATTATTATTTGCTATTAGCTAATGAATATCTCAACTGAAATTGAGAAACATCTTTAAATTTAGGAGATTTGATTTTAATTTGGGGATTTTATGTGGGACCAAGTTATAGCAACAATTCTAATGGGAATGATTCTAGGTTCCAAAAGGCAGAATTATATTTCTAGGAGAACCAAAATTATATGTTTTTAGCATAATATCCTCTAGGGTAATGGCAGTGATGTTGAAGAGGCAATGGAGTATAACAGGGGAAAAAAAAACTCTCAGGATGTAAAGGGAGAATTAAAAGACTGTTGCTGCTATGAAATTCACTTTGTGATTCAGCTTTGTTTTATTTAAGGATGGGGTAATTAAAGCTTACAAACATCACAGAATGTTTGTGAAGTCCAATGAGGTAATATATATGACATTAATTCCATTACTTCTTTGTTGTTCCCTCCATATTTTGAGATCAACCTTAAACTCTTCTATTGATTACCTTGTTCTCCCTTTTTACAATCTCTGTTCTTACACCCGTTTCCCCCCCCCACACACACACACAGAGAGAGAGAGAGAGAGAGAGAGAGAGAGAGACATATAGATTAATGGGCATCTTCCCTCAAGTGCATTTGTGTTTTAAAAGATTTTACCTAAATTGGGCAAGCCTGTAGTGGTAGATTCCTCAAATTCTATCAGGAAAAGAGACATTTATTTGGGGACAAGTGTGTGCCTCAAATCATACCACAAAAGGAATCATGAACTCAAGGGAATTTTCCTTACTTCTAGTATACTAGGAACTAATTATTTGAACTCTTCTTTATATATTTTATTTAATACATATATATTATGTTTTATTTAAAATATATAAATATTAAAATATTTTCATTTATTTTTATTTAAAATAGTACTCTAAAGTCGCCATCATTGTAAAAAAAAATCCATGGATGTAGTGTTCCAGGAGGCAGGAAAGTTTCTGTTAAGAGTCATATCGTAAATAGGTAAAGCACTGTGGGCTATACAATCTCTGTCACAACTATTCATACCTAAGCATTGTAACTCCGAAGCAGCTATAGGTGATATGTAAAGGAATGGGCATGGCTGTGTCACATTAAAACTTTACTTACGAAAATAGGCTATGATCTGGATTTGGCTCACAGATAATAGTTTTCTGATAACTATAGTATTCCATCTCTCCTACGTCCTTCCTTCTTTTCCCAATCATCCAAAAAGTAGAATGTTTCACAGGAGATGAGATATTAAACACTATAAATATATAGTTGATTCCCACTTGTCCTTTTAATTCAACCCCAAAGAACGTGCAGAAATGTTGTGGCCTTGTCTTCCCCATGCTCAGCCCCTAAGGCAAGCATGATGCCCATGAGTTGTCCTATAGCCAACTAAAATAATGATCAGGGCCAAACACAGACAAACCCTTCCTTTCCTCTCTTTAGTGAAGGCTCAGGATCTCAGATGCAAGGGTAGGGACACTTGTAATTCCTGCTTGGAAGTTGGTAGCTCCATTCTTTCTCTGGCTGAAATGAAGGTATCTATGAATGTGTCTGTGCTTTCACTGCATTTGAAACCTCATAGTTTAGTGTACCAGCACTTCCTGAGAACTGACTGCTTGCAAAACTGTATGAGAATGCAAAATAAGAGACACATATCCTCAAGGATCCAACTGCCTACTTGGGGAAGCAGAACACACACACACACACACACACACACACACACACACACACACGAAAAGTACTAAAAACACTTACAAAGCCAAACATCAGCAAAGTATATCTTTATAAAGTAGAAGCTCACAGCGTCAGTGCTAAGAGGAAACTCTGTACAGGAATGATCACAGTTAGGTAATAGATCCTAGAGGAAGCAAGATGGAATGACATTTTCGCCTCCCCTCATTCCTACCAAAACAGAAGAAAAAAATATATTTCAGGAAAAAGAAATGCCTAATTCCTTTGATAACAATGCTTCCCTTAAGTTGAATGGTGGCAAGAACCCTGAACTGCTGAAAAAGGTGAAATAATAGTAACATCTTACTATCGGGTTTATTTCAAATTTCATATATAATTCAGTTGGGCCAAAAAAATGGATTGCCTGCTCTAAACCCAAACCCTACTTAACCTTCAAATCCCACACATCCCATTTGTTGACATTCAGTGTGCATTTCAAAGACTACACGAGATTATAAAATTTTAGAAATTATATTTGAGATATAACTTGAATTTTTCCTTCACATTATATTTTCAAATTTATATTAAGTTTTATGAATGTAAGTAAACTTTTTATATATAAACATTGAATAAAAATATATTGAGGTAATTGTCCATTTAAAAATAACTAGGAGTATAATTGGATTGTTTGTAACACAAAGGATAAATTCTTGAGGAGATGGATACCCCATTCTTCATGATGCGCCTTTTTCACATTGCATGCTTGTAACAGAACATCTCATGTACCCCATAAATATTTACACCTATGTATCCACAAAAGTTAAAAATTTTAAAAAGAAAACACATTGAGAAATACATACATTCTATGAAGTTTGCCTATTTAAACTTCATATTCAACTGCATGCCTTTTATAATGGATAGTCTTTTTCTTAAATTCTTCTCAACTACCAAATTTGACCATGCCAGCTCTTTTTTTGTTTTGTTTCTGTGTTTGTGTTTTTGCTTTTTTGGGAACCTACCTGACACAGAAATATCCAGCATATGTGATGGGTTAAACTATGTGGGAGGCCCTCCCCACCTATGCATGAATGGATAGAAGGATCAAGTGAGCTCTTGTCTTTTGTAATGTTCCCAAGGCTTGATTCTGAAATGGTCCTCTTGGTCCAGCCAATAATATATAGCCTTTGCTTTGCTTTATTTTCTCCTCCTCTCCTCTCCCCTCCCCTCCTCTCTCCTTCCCTCCTCTCCTCTCCCCTTCTCTCCCCTCCCCTCCCCTCTCCTTCCCCCTCCCCTCCCCTCTCCTTCCCCCTCCCCTCCCCTCCCCTCTCCTTCCCCCTCCCCTCCCCTCTCCTCCCCTTCCCCCTCCCCTCCCCTCCCCTCCTCTCCTCTCCTCTTTTCCTTTCTTTTTTTTTTTTTTTTTTTTTTTTGTTGAGACAGGGTCTTGCTCCATCGCCCAGGCTGGAGTACTGTGGCCCCATCTCAGCGCACTGCAAACTCTGCCTCCAAGGCTCAAGCGATCCTCCCACCTCAGCCCTCCCAAGTGACTGGGACTACAGACTTGCACCACCACGAACTTTGTGGGTTTGCTTTTGGTGGAGATGTGGTCTCACTATGTTTTCCAGGCTGATCTAGAACTCCTGGGCTCAAGAGATCTGCTGGCCTCAGCCTCCCAAAGTGCTGGGATTACAGGTGTGAGCCACTGCACCTGGAATATATATAGCATTTTATGTATCTGATGCTGACCATAAAATTTACTGAAACCCTCCTCTAAGCTGTTGTCTTCCTCCTTTGAAGCTTTTGTGTAAGGTGTGGTAGGACACCCCAAAGACCTGAGACCTGAGTTTTTACTGAGATCACAGAACAGATTGTCTGAACTATTTTCATGCCTGCTGACTACTAAATATTTGCTTACTAATGTTCGGTATTTGTTGAATTCATCCTCAAACTTGTTTTTAAAATATACTGTGGTAAAATATACCTAACATGAAATTCATCATTTTTAAGTAATTCAGTGGCATTGTTACATTCACAATGTTATGTAACAATCACCATCATGTTTCCTGAACTTTTTCATCATCCCAGAAAGAAACTCTGTAACCATTAAATAATAATTGCTTGGCTGCGCACGGTGGCTCACGCCTGTAATCCCAGAACTTTGAGAGGTTGAGGCAAGTGGATGGCCTGAGGTGAGGAGTTCGAGACCAGCCTGGCCAACATGGTGAAAGCCAGTCTTTACTAAAACATACAAAAATTAGTTGGGGGTGGTGGCGCGTGCCTGTAGTCCCAGCTACTCGGGAGGCGGAGGCAGGCAAATTGCTTGAACCTCGGAGGCAGAGGTTGCAGTGAGCCGAGGTCACGCCATTGCACTCCAGCCTGGGCAACAAGAGTGAAGCTCTGTCTCAAAAATAATAATAATAATAATAATAATAATGATAATTGCTTATCCCCTCCTCCCACATTCCCTGGTGGCCTCTATTCTACTTTCTGCCTTTATCAATTTGCCAATTCTAGGTACCTAACATAAGAGGAATCTCACAAAATTTGTCCTTCTGTGACAAAAAAATTTGTCCTTTTCCAAGTAGCTGGAAAAACAGGGACACACCATACCCAGTTAATTCTTTTTAAAACATTTTTTATATACTTGGGGTTTCTCTGTGTTGCCCGTGCTGGTCTCAAACTCCTGATCTCAAGAAATCCTCCTGCCTCAGCCTTCCAAAGTGCTGGGATTACAGGCATGAGCCACCACCTCCAGCCCCGGAATTCTTTTTAGAACTGAATAGTATTCCCTATACCACATTTTGTTTATCCATTCATCTGGTGACAGACACTTGGGGTATTTCCACCTTTTGGCTGCTGTAAATAATTCTTTTATGAACATTGATGTACAAGCATCATATTTGTGTTTAAAGTAAAGTTCTGATAGTGAGGCTGTGAGGGAAAAGTCTGTTGCCTTCGTCTTTAACTAATGGCCACCACAAATATCTACCTTAAAGAACTTAGAGTTGGGTATGAACAAATAGACTTTTGTCAGGTCATAATGCTCACTTTCCTCATCTGTAAAATGGTGATACTGATAGTACCCAACTCATAGGTTATTAGGAGGATTAAATGAGTTAATCCATAAAAAGTGCTTACAAATGTGTCAGGTTGGGCGCAGTGGCTCATACCTGTAATACCAATACTTTGGGAGATGAGAGGATCCTTTGAAGCCGGGAGTTGCAGTGAGACTAGCCTGGGCAGCATAGTGAGACCCTGCCTCTATGAAAAAAGAGAAAGGAAATGTCAGTCATAATGTAAGCATTAAACAAATATAGCTCTTTCTATCATTAGTATCATCATTCTTTATCTTTTAGGGACACATTATCTTGCTGTTACTGTATGTATAATTTAACTATCCCCATTTAACAATCTACCCAAGCCTTCCTTAAATTCCAGCATATTCTAGTTCCAAAGTTATCCACTTCCTCAATCCATATTCTGCTCCCATGTGGCTAATCTTATCAAGACAAGGAGGAGTGAGACTTTATTAACCAATTAACACCAATATATAAATTACTAAGAGATACTAACTGTAAGACATCCTTATGATTCATACGTTCTTGCATCTCAGACTCTCAGACTTGTGAAAATAGAGAAAAATGCAACAACTCAAGTAGAGTTACAGTACTACAATATTTCCCTTAACCCTATTTTCAGAAATGACAATCCAATGTACAATTAATGACTTTCCCTAGAGTAAGACAGAATTTAAAGACAAGTGCTAGAATTTCTAGTGGTCAGGGGAATCATAAACCTCTAAACCAAGGCAGTATAAAAATGTGACCAAAGATCCCAATTTAGAATGCAATTTAATATGTAATAACAGTTCACGATTATAGAAATAAAACAAGGTTCACACAATTACTTTCTTTATAAGAGATGAAATTTATTTTTCTGTTTAGGCTTAATAATCAATGTAAATATTGTAACTGTCATGCATCAATGGTATATTTTTAAAATAGCTGTGCTTTGCTTTAAGAAAATTAGTATCGGTCAGGGGCAGCGGTTCACGCCTGTAAACCCAGCACTTTGGGAGGCTGAGGTGGGCGGATCACCTGAATCGGGAATTCGAGACCAGCCTGACTAACATGGTGAAACCCTGTCACTAGTAAAAATACAAAAAATAGCTGGGCGTGGTGGCAGGCACCTGTAATCCCAGCTACTTGGGAAACTGAGGTGGGAGAATCACTTGAACCCGGGAGGCAGAGGTTGCAGTAAGCCAAGACTGTGCCACTGAACTCCAGCCTGGGCAAGAGTGAGACTCGGTCTCCCAAAAAAAAAAAGAGAAAATTACTATCCGTAAATAAATAAAAACAAAGCCCATCATTATCATAATAATCAATTCTTTATAGTATATAAATTAGATAATTATTAAAAATTCCAGAAAATGATTTTACCCCTGTCCTCCTTAAATAATATGCTTTCTTGATGCATTTTAAAAATATTTGTTTTTTGCTAAAATCTGGTTTATGTTTATTGTATCAAGTGAGATTCAGTTATCTAAACTTTTAGAATATAATTTAAAGTTCGTTCAAAAAATCCTTTTGTACTACTCAGTGGATGCTAAACAATAATAGATATGAAACTTGGTGAGTCTGATTATCTTTTCTCAAGCATTTCAGATACTAACGTCAGCTGGTCTGTTAGGAATTCTGTGCTAGAGTCCTTCAAAGGGTTGTGGATGAGGATAATGGTGGCTAAAGTAGTAACATTCTGTCTGTGAATTAAGAGACCTGGGTTCTAAGCCTTACTAAACTGTTAACTAGCAGTTTAAACTTTGGGGGAGCTTGTTTTCTATAACAATAAGTGATTTGGATGACCACTAACAGTCCTTATTATTAATAATAAAAACCACATGAAACAATCAAGCCGAATTCTGTATAGTAAAGACGATAGGCTAGACAAAGAGATGAGCATTATGTAAAGCACCATCTAGACCACAAGAAACTCTGATTTGGTATGTAGCAGACGGTGTTGTTAATTTGCCTATATCCCCTCAGGCCTTCCCAGGGAGGTACACGCAAGCCTGACCGCCAACTGCCAGCATCTGCATTTCCTTGCCTGAGGGCTTTCTTTGGTTGCTAGAGTCCACTCTGGGTGAGAAGCACTTGAGAATTAGCATACACTCTGAAATAGAGTTAGTATATAAATACTTCAGCTCCTCTACCCCTTGGAATCATTAACTATCCTTTGCCCTTGAGTTGAGATAATACTTAGAACAGTTAGACACTGGTTCCCAGAATTCCTTAGCATGATTAATCCCTGTTTAGTCACAGTGGTACTTGCTTGACAATATATCTTTTATTGGTTACCTTCCCTTCCCCGTTTAGTCTTCCCCTTTAGGTCAGCTGGGGTCACCTCAAACATACACTATTTGCAATCGAATCCTTATTCCAGGTTCTGCCTCTAGGGGAGTCAAAACTAAGTGTAACTGTGTTTATGACCCTAGCCTCTCTCCTTCTTTACCCTTAAAATTTGTCTACAAACTTTCTCTTTCAGGCCCCATCTTATTCTTTGGCTCCCTAGCCCACTGTCTTCATATTCGCTCCTAGGTCCAGCCAAGATGGCTGTGCTATTCTTCCCAGATTGTAGGGATTTGTTAATCCATAGATATGCCTTTATCCCTAACCTTACTAAAGTGTGCATATTTTACATTGTGAACTTGTGTATCTTTGCTTTATAACTCTAGTGCCTAACATTATATCCAGCACATGTTGAATTTAATTACATGAGTTTTCATGCTTGAGAGGCATTTCTTTCCCTATTTTTTTCCAAGCAATTTCTTATTCTTATATTTTAATATTCTTTAGTAAAATCTTCCCCAACTGCCTCACACTGAAGGAAGCACTTCCTGCCCTATGAACCCATGAAGACATTGAGCATATTCACTCTTGAATACCACTTATCATATTGTCAGATATTTACTGCTCTGCTTTCCTATTTTCCACATTGAATCAACTCCTCAAAGGGACAGATTTTGCTGTATTCCATTTTGTTTGTCCCAGGCCCTAGCAGAATTCCTTACATATAACAGACAATGTTGAATGCATAGAGAGAGCAGAAGGATGTTATAGTTTTTATGGGAGTTCATGCCTCTTGTGTCTCCCACATTAAACAAATTTGTGCAGTCTCTATTAGGGACAAAAAAGAAATAGCAATAGAAAAATAAAATATATATAATAGCTGCAAACCCTGTATTTAGGGCAGAAAGTCCTTTGCTTTGATCTTGCTTTTGAAAAGCTACGGACAACCAGCTCACTGAAATTAGCCTTCAAAACTGATATTGAACTATGGGGCTACATGGCTACTACAAACTCCAATACATTTATTTATATACTATTTCAGAAAAGAATGAGATAGTTATGTGAAATCAAAAAAGTTTGGTGACCACAAGTTTGGACTCCAGTCGAGGGCTACTGGTCATATCATAATGTCCCTCCATCCATTTGGTCCTCCATATACAGAATTTTTAATCCTGTCTCCATAAAATATTCTTAAATAATACACAGCAAGTAAGAAATTTGTCTTGAAATAACTGAGGACTCATCTCTTCAAGTTTTGCAAGGACATATTTATACTTGGCACATACTATAAATAACAGCTGGTAATTTTGCCACAGCCATTTTTCACTCACTTCAACTTTTTCCCATATTTATTCTTCTTCCCATGTTCAGTCTCATTTAAACTCGAGTACCATTTTAGTGTTTTCACTAGGTCATGCCTATTGACTTATTCTGTGTTTTAAATCCTCTTTCTAACACATCATAAAGGGAGTTATAGATGGCTATTTATATACAGTTAATTTTTATAAGAATGTACATACTCAGACAAAAACAGATCATTTACAGTAAACTGAAGAGATAAGAAAAAGTAGAAATTCTAGTTGTAGAAAAAAAATTCCGAAGGAACCAACAAGTCTGTAGAGATGAACAAAGAGAAAGCATTTCCCATGTTTTCAAAACTTCAACCTTATGAAATGGACAGAAAAAAATGTAAAAGTACCCAGGTGCGGTGGCTCAAGCCTGTAATCCCTGCACTTTGGGAGGCCGAGGCAGGCAGATCACCAGGTCAAGAGATCGAGACCATCCAGGCCAACATGGTGAAACCCTGTCTCTACTAAAAATACAAAAAATTAGCTGGGCTTGGTGGCGTGCGCCTGTAATCCCAGCTACTTGGGAGGCTGAGACAGGAGAATTGCTTGAACCCGGGAGGTGGTGGTTGCAGTGAGCCGAGATTGTGCCTGGTAACAGAGCGAGACTCTGTCTCAAAAAAAAAACAAAAATGTAAAAGTAAATATGAGAGCCTGGAGTCTGGGAGGAGTGCATCAAAGAGGTATGAACTAAAGAGTAGAGGAGTAAAGGAAAAGTAAGCATCAATTCTGATGGGGAGCTTCACAAATCCTTGTAGAAATTTCATGTAGAAAGTCAATTTAATGCAGAGGCATCTCAGAGGTCAGGGAAATTCCGAATTATGGAACAGCGCCATGGAAGTTGTAGGAATGGTGAGCCATGGCTTACTCATTTTGTTTCTCTCCTTCTGCTGTCCTCACCCTCTGCCCGTTCCTAGGCAAGTAGCCCAGGAAACTATTTCTGTAGTATTTGCACTGCATACTGTGCATTATTTCATTATTGTTCTTATCACATGATATTTTTTTCCTTTACTAGTCTAACAGCTCCACATGGGCCAGAACCAGGTCTTTTAATTTTGTATGCCTAAAATCTATCCTAAGGCAAACACTCAATAAATATTACAGGATCTGAGGTATGAGGGTAATGAACAAAAATGGGTTTAGAAATACAAAATCTGATGACATAGATCCAGAAGTCTTTGAATACTAGTTTTCTAAGATTGATCTAACTCTCTAACAATAACAGGAAGATATACTAATCATAGCTTCTGTTGTTATACCAGAATCGTCATATAATTTATTTCATTTCCACAACCACCCTGTTAGGTGGGCATTATCATCTCCATTTTGTAAATTTTGAAACCAAGGTTAGAGAGATTAAGTCTGGGAACTTGCCTAAGATCATTGAGAATCACATTATACATGGCAAGCACTGTTCAAGACATACAAGTTCCTCTTACTCCCTGAGCTTATGATCTAGTTGAGTGAGACCAACTTTACACAAAACCACCAAAAGATAAATAAGGAAATTTATACATGATGATAAATGGCCTGAGGTAGAATAAAACAAGCTGATCTGATGGGGAATTGTTGAGCATTATGTGGAAGAGTTTGCCTTACTCAATGGATCGTGGTCTTTCCAATATAACATTCTGATCCTGTGTTACTCAGAGAATGAAAGTGATCAAATAGAAGTTTTGGAAAAATAGCTAGTGGTAATGCAGAGGATTATTAGGCAACAGTATTGATTAGGAAAAAAGAAATGATCAGCCAAATTGAAGCCTTGGAAGGTGAATGAACAGAAGCAATCATTGTGAAAGAAAACAATGACATGTTCTATAGATAAATTGATTTAATAAAAGAATATGGAGGAAGGTGGAGGCAGTAATGACGATAATGTGATGATATCGATGCTAATGGAAATAATGACGTTTTGAGCATTTACTCAGAACATGCCCAAGGTTACACAGGTGTCCTTGATGGAAAGTTAATTTTTAAACACTTGGAGAATTTTTGCAGAGCGTGGGACTCTCATCACAAAGTATCCAATATAATTTTGGGTGATAGTCAAGATAATTTTAAATTGTACTGGAAAGGGCATTAAAGAATATAAGTATGACATAGAAAAAAGCTGTTCCCATTTTAAATCTCTTTCAGTCCTTCTAATTATGTCAAGAAGAAATTCTCAATTTGAGCTATTTGAGCTATTTTGACTTAACACCTCTCTAACATTTGCTAATCTCCTTTTTTTAAACAAAGAGTGAGCAGGCCTTATGTTCAGAGCCTTCAGCAGCCAGCAATATCTAGCTGAAATTTAAAAGTTTATTTTCATTGAATTTATTTTTACAGTTACCCTCTATTTATGGTCAATGATACTAATGTACCCACTTACAGTAGTGACATATCCTCAACTTTTATAATACATTTATTTAAGTAAAAGAGTGAGTGAATTTAAAGGAAACATTAAAGATATAACTATGTAGTTAATTTGAATATGTAGCAAAAATGTAGAAAGTGATAGAAGACTACAGTTTGACAATGCTATGGTAAGTTACAAGAGCCACCTGGAATTGAGTAAAAGCTCAGAGGTTTTGAATCACACTTCCTGAAAAGACTGTATGGTCTCTGGATGAGTTAGTAGATCATAGATCATAGACTGTGATAGATTTTGCTTTATGCATGTTAAATTGTAAATGTCAAATACGAGTAAAATATCCTCAAGAAGTCTGGCATCCAGTGGTATATTCAAGATTGACATTTGAACTTAGATTTGAAGTGTATAGGTCTATATTCATTTTATATTTCTAGATAAATTACTGCACACTTAGCACCTAGAATCTACAGAAATTTGTTACCTCACAGTTCTGAATGTCAGGAGTCCAGACGGACTTTTCTGCTGGGGTTTTTAGAAGGCCAAAATCAAAGGGGGGTCTTTTCTGGAGGCTTCAGGGAAGAATCTGCTTCCAACACCCTTCATGTTGTGGGCAGAATATGATTTCTTAAAGTTGTAGGACTGAAGTTTCCGTTTTCCTCCCTCATACTGAATTCTTCTCACACTTTAAATTTTTCTGACTTCTCGGCCAGGCGCAGTGGCTCACGCCTATAATCCCAGCACTTTGGGAGGCTGAGGCGGGTGGATCATGAGGTCAAGAGATCAAGACCATCTTGGTCAACAAGGTGAAACCCCATCTCTACTAAAAAAAAATATAAAAATTAGCTGGGCATGGTGGTGTGCGCCTGTAGTCCCACCTACTCGGGAGGCTGAGGCAGGAGAATTGCTTGAACCCAGGAGGCAGAGGTTGCGGCGAACTGAGATTGTGCCATTGCACTCCAGTCTGGGTAACAACAGCGAAACTCCATCTCAAAAAAAAAAATTTTTTTCTGACTTCTTTACTGCTACTATCCAGAGAAAACTTTCTGCTTTTAATGGACCCAAGTGACTAGACCAGGCCCATCCAGACTATCTCCCTATTTTAAGGTCAACTCATTAGTAACCTTAATTACATCCACAAAATCTCTTTTGCTATGTAACCTAACATAATTATGGATGTAACATGAGGAGAGTGGGTAGAGATAAGGGGAACCATCTTACAGTTCTGCTTACCACAGAAGTCATGTGCATAAAAATTATTTGTTGTTTTAACTCACCAAATATGACTGGTTATTTTTTAAAGCAGTCATAGGAAACAAATAGAGGGGTCTAATATAATCTATTTGCCACTAAGTGGCTGGTTATGCCTCTTCAAGTAAGGTACCTGTATCAGTCCATTTTCACACTGCTATAAATAACTGCCTGAGACTCGGTAATTTATAAAGAAAGAAGTTTAATTGACTTATAGTTCCACATGGCTGGGGAGGCCTCAGGTAACTTACAACCACGACAGAAGGAGAAGCAAGGCACATCTTATGTGGTGGCAGAAGAGGGAGGGCATGCAGGGGAAAGTGCCACTTTTAAAACCATCAGATCTCATGAAAACTCACTATCATGAGAACAGCATAGAGGAAAGCACCCCCATGATCCACACACCTCCCACCAGGTCCCTTCTTTGACACATGGGGTTATGGGGATTAAAATTCAAGATGAGATTTGGGTGGGGACACAGAGCCAAACCATATCATTCTGCTCCTGGCCCCTCCGAAAGCTCACAACGTTTTTACATTTCAAAGCCAATCATGCCTTCCCAATAGTCCCCCAAAGGGTTAACTCATTCCAGCATTAATGCTGGAATGGTCCAAAGTCTCATCTGAGACAAGGCAAGACCCTTCCACCTAGGAGCTTATAAATCCAAAAGCATGTTAGTTACTTCTAATATGCAATGGGGAACAGGCATTGGATAAATGGTCCCATTCCAAATGGGAGAAATTGGAAAAACAAAGGCACTATAGGACCCATGCAAGTCTGAAACCTAACAAACAGGGCAGTTAGTAAATCTTAAAGCTCTGAAATAATCTCATTTGACTCCATGTTTCATATCCAGGATGTGCTGATGCAAGGGGTGGGCTCCCACGGCCTTGGGCAACCCCTTCATGGGTTGGTGTTGAGTGCTTGTGGCTTTTCCATGCATACAGTGCAAGCTGTCAGTGGATCTACCATTCTGGGGTCTGGAGGACAGTGGCCCTGTTCTCATAGCTCTGCTAGGCAGTACTCCAGTGGGGACTCTGTGTGGGGGCTCCAATCTCACATTTCCCTTCCACACTGCCCTAGCAGAGGTTCTCCATGGGGACTCCACCCCTATAGTAGACTTCTCTATGGACATCCAGGCATTTTCATACATCCTCTGGAATCTAGGAAGAGTTTCTCAAACCTCAATTCTTCTTTTGGGATAGGGTCTCACTCTCTCGCCCAGACTGGAGTGCAGTGGCCCAATCTTAGCTCACCACAACCTCCACCTCCCAGGTTCAAGGGATTCTCCCACCTCAGCCTCCTGAGTAGCTGGGATTACAGGTGCATGCCACTACCACTAGGCTAATTTTTGCATTTTTATTGGAGATGGATTTTCACCATGTTGGCCAGGCTAGTCTCAATCTCCTAACCTCAAATGATCTACCCACCTTGGCCTCCCAAAGTGCTGAGATTACAAGCATGAGCCACCATGCCCAGCCTAAACCTCAATTCTTGACTTCTGTGTACCCCCAGGCCAAACACTACATGGAAGCTGCCAAGGTTTGGGGCTTGCACCCTCTAAAGCAATGGTCCAAGCTGTACTTTGTCCCCTTTTAGCCACTGCTGGAGCTAGAGCAGCTAGGATGCAAGGCACCAAGTCCTGAGGCTGAACACAGCAGCTGGGACCTGAGCTCAGCCCAGGAAATCATTTTTAACTCTTAGATCTCCAGGACTATGATGGGAGGGGCTGCTGCCAAGGTCTCTGACATGCCTTGGAGACATTTTCCCTATTGTCCTGGCTACCAACATTCAGGTCCTGGTTAATTGTGCGAATTTCTACATCAGGCTTGAATTTCTCCCCAGAAAATAGGGTTTTCTTTTCTATCACATCAGTCTGTAAATTTTCCAAACTTTCATGCTCTGTCACTTCTTGAATGCTTTGCTGCTTAGAAATTTCTTCTGCTAGATACCCTAAATCATCTCTTTCAAGTTCAAAGCTTCATGGATTTTTAGGGCAGGGGCAGGGGCAGTATGCTGATAGTCTCTTTGCTAAAGAGCAAGAGTGATCTTTGCATCAGTTGCCAATGAGTTCCTCATCTCCATCTGAGGCCACCTCAGTCTGGACTTCATTGTCCATATCACTATCAGCATTTTGGTAAAAATCATTCAACAAGTCTCTGGGAAGGTTCCCACATCTTCCTGTCTACTTCTGAGCCCTCCAAACTGTTCCAACCTCTGCCCATTACCCAGTTCCAAAGCTGCTTCTACATTTTCAGGTTATCTTTATAGCAGTGCCCCACTCCCAGTACCAATTTACTGTACCAGTCCATTTTCACAGTGTTAAAAAGAACTTCCCAAGACTAGGTCATTTATAAAGAAAAGAGGTTTAATTGGCTCACAATCCCACATGTGCGGGAATGCCTCAGGAAACTTACAATAATGGCAGAAGGCAAATGGGAAGCAAGGCATGTCTTACATGGTGGCAAGTGAGAGAGAGAGAAGGAGGAAGTGCCAGACACTTATCAAATAACCAGATCTCATGAGAACTCACTATCACAAGAACAGCATCAGGGAAAGTGCCCCTGTGATCCAATCACCTCCCAGCAGGTCTCTCCCTTGACATGTGGGGATTATGAGGATTGCATTTCGAGATGAGAGGTGGGGATACTAAACCATATCAGTACCACATTAAGAGCTCATCATTGTTCTTTGCTTCTGACAGGTTAGATGTTCAAAAATGGTAGTAACTAAATCAGCACAGATGAGAGAGGCTCATGTTCCTGCACCCACAAGTAGCCTTCAACACTGACACTGTTTCTTTTTTCTTTTTTTTTTTTTTTTGAGACAGAGTCTTGCTCTGTCACCCAGGCTGGAGTGCAGTGGCATGATCTCGGCTCACTGCAACCTCCACCTCCTCGGTTCAAGCTATTCTTCTGCCTCAGCATCCCGAGTAGCTGGGACTACAGACATGTGCCACCGTGCCCAGCTAATTTTTGCATTTTTAGTACAGACGGGGTTTCACCATGTTGGCCAGCATGGTCTCAATCTCTTGACCTCATGATCTGCCTGCCTCAGCCTCCCAAAGTGCTACAATTACAGGTGTGAGCCACTGCACTTCATCCCCTGACACCATTTCTATAGCATTCATGGAGCCATTGCTCCATTGTAAAACCACTGATGATCAGAGGATAGAGACTGACTGATGTCCTCTGGACAGTCATCCTGTTCACCTAATACTTACTGTCTTTTCTGTGGTAGATAGTATCTGGTAGGTACCCTAAATCTGCTAAACCAAATAATCACATAGTTTATATATGTCCACTTTCATAGACACGTCTACATGTCTTTTCCCCTGACCTCTTTGACTATTCTTTCCATCTCATTCCTTCTGGAAGCCTTGACCAACCAGTCAACCCATTTACCATTGCCAAGGAATTAATAAAGTCTTATCTGAGACTTTGTATCCCTCCACATAAGTTGATGAGCATGTGTACTGCTCAAAGCTCTGCCCACTAGAATAATTTACCCTTACACGCTGTCATTTAAGGCCACCCCTATGTGGGTCTTTGATGTGGTAGCAGTCCATTTCAGCTTGCACTAACATATTGAGCTATATCATGTACAAGGACTGATTTTTTCCTTCTTCACCAGGTCATCATTGGAAATACCCCATGAGACCATAGTTTTAAAAGGAAAAATTTCGGTAACAGAGGTAGGTGACCTGGGAATTCACACTACTTGTTTATGTTACGATACCTTAGTGAAAAACATCCTGAGATAGAGAATTCTCTGTTTTACATAATGAGTCTACTTAAAGAGGCCCACTTCCCTAAGCCTTTTCATGACATTTTGAATATTCTGCCAAGTTATTTTCAGTAATATTACCTCGCTTTCTATAACCCATTGTTTCCAAGTTTCAAAGAACCTTCTGACCTGAACTTTAAGATTGGCTCTAGTGTTCCTGCCAGGATGTTCAATCCTCATTCAGGAGAGTGCTTCATTAAAATCTCCTCTAGCCGGCCTTGAGTTCAGTGGTCTTTACCCCAGTCCAGCACCAACAAAATCCTTTCCCATGCATGTTCTCTCATTTCCTAAAGGAACATATTTCCCTGATCCGACAGGAACAGAACTCTCCTGCCTGGATCATGCTGAAATTTATCCCTAGGTATTGGCAGAAGCAAAGAGGGGGAAAGAGAACAGATCTGTGGGTTCAAGTTTTTAAGTTCTTCCATTCAGGAAGTGTCCCCTTCCCATATCTTAGGGTCCTACACTTTATCAGGGCTTACCTTTATGACCACTTTTACAACTAGATCTTGGAGGTCATCCTCAGCATATTCTGCTCTAGGATATCAGAACCTCCTTAGAAGCTGCCAGGTGGTCTTCTGACTTAAACACCATGCCTTGAGCTGATAGTTGGCTGATCTCAGTCTGCAGACTTTTTCTTAAGGTTTCAATCATGGTTAAAAAACAGCTAGCCAAATATACAACCCTTATTATTCTCTTTGATCTTATTTCTCTAGTGTGCTAGAGCTATTGTGCCTATATCCCATCCCAGTTCACCACATGTAAAAGACTTAGTAATTATGATGCTGGAACATGCCCAGGCTTATCAACGATACCCTGTTCATCACCATCAATGGATCTTTGTTACCATTTAGCCAGGAAGTGATATAATGCCAGCATCCTATCCTACCGTTCTGCTTCCTAGGACCACTTTTGATACCAAGTATCTTAACTTGGGATTTTCCAGAAGCAGATGCTGAAACAAAAGATTGAGAGAAAGTTATCTGGAAAATGAACAGAATGAGAAAGAAAAAGGAGAAGGAAGAAAGCCGGTAAAAGGAGTGTAAGCATGCAAATAGCCACTGTGGCAATGTTGCTCAATCATCAATGGGAGAGAATATTAAACAAATTTGTTTAATCCCTTAAGAGCTGAGGAAGCTGGAATGTCTGTCTTCCAACTCCTATCCATCATTGGCTGAGGATTTCTAGAGACCCAGCACTCACAACCAGCCCCTTGCTTGTATGAGTTGAGATAATGCCGCAGGCTGAAAGTCACAGGTGCTGGCAAGAGGATATTGTTGGAATATACTGGAAAGCTAAAGCAGTCAAATGGGTTCTAATTGAGATATTCAAAATGCTGTGAGAAAATAGATTCATTCTCCTGGGGGGAATTCCACAAGAGTTCAGAAACTGAGCCATTAACCCTGGTAGTTTATATCATGAAGTAGATGCAGTTTCCAAGGTGGGAGGGGGATGTGATGTGCAGGAAGGGCTAAGCCTAGTGACAGAGGAATGTCTACCTTTTAGGAGTGGCTTGAGAAGGTGTACACAAATGAGTTCAACATTAGTAAAGCTCAGTGTTAGGAATGGCAGTCATTTTTCAGTCCTTCAATATCTCTGAACTCATAACCATTGGAAAACTTTAATTGGGAAGAAAAAAATTTAGAAGTCCGCTATTGAATTTGTTCATTAAGTGAAATTATAAAACAAAGCAAATGGTAAAAGGAAATACTGAACAATTTCTCTTCTACCATGAGTTTTTTTCTCTTTACAACGATTCACAAAACAGCAAACCATTCAGAGGTTTTGAACACAAGCATGAATTTTATTTTGTTCTGACTTTCGTAACTTAAATAGCTAAGTGATTTTCAATTCAGTAGTTATAAATCTTTCTGCAAAAAACAGGCGAACAACTTTTATTCCCACGCTGCCAACCTGTTTGCCACTTGCAGAGTGAATTATTACAACAAAGTTATAAATCTCCAGATATTCAATATCTATAGTAGAAAATACTGACATGACCATTAAAAATGCTTTCTTTTTTGTCTAGCTTTGCTCTCTTCTACTACCTTTGCCCATCCCCCTTTCCCTTGGCCCTCTAAATATACAGGCCAGCAGCATTTGCTTTGCTTTGTTTTTTCTTGCCTTACTGCCTTTTTAAAAAGGGATGGCTTGGGTTAGAGATATGCATTGACCCTGTAAGATCGTTGAGGAAAATATTGATATTTGCTGGAATTAACTGAATTTCCATATGCTAATGTTTCGTACTATTTGTTTGTTCATTCTGGGGAAGCATGTGAGGAAAGCTGAAGTCTTCATTTTTGAAATTAAGTGAAGGGCAAAGCAGGGCCATGGTTATAATAGTCATGATTAATTCTTTTTAATATCCCCCAACATTTTTAATGCTTTTTCCTCTAATTCGTTACTATTAAAAGTTTATTTGTTGTAATTGTAAAACACAATATACATCTTAGGATACAGGCAACCATGAATTAGCCAAAAGAAGTGGAAGTTGTAAAGAAATTTTTAACTTGGGACAAAACTGGCAATGTCACCATTTCTTTATTTCAATTCATGTTATATCTAAAAATGGAAATGTTTTTTACTATAATTTGCAATTTTTTGCTTTTTTTTAAAAAAGGTATTTTATGTAATATTAAAAGTTTAATGTTGTGTCAATATTTTTATGAGTAAAAATGTTTGAAGGACGGTAGCCTGGCATGAGTGTCCACCTGTCTCATGGGAGTAGTTGATAGCATTCACATTATATACTTTCTAGGACTATTATAGAAGAATTTTTCATAGATAGTGGGAGAAAAAAACTCATCAAAAATATTTTGAAGATTTACTGGGTGTAGGATATTATATGATATTCAAGTTGAGGGGAATTCCTGAACTTCCTTTAGGGGTAATAATATTTTTATTCCACAATTATAAAGTAAAAGTGAAGATGGTAATTATCATTAATATAGCTAGAACTTATTAAATACTATTAGCCTAGTAGTATACTAAGATCTTGACATAATTATCTTATTTTAACCTCATAACCACCCTGACTTGAAAGTACTAATATGTTCATTTTATAAATGAGAAAATCAGGCTCAGAGATAGAAAGGACTTCAAGTGAAAAAGCAAGTGAGTGACAAACAACTTGATACTTAAACTAAGTCTGTAACTAAGGTATATTATCTCTCTAAATTTTCTCTGGTAGCCAAGAAATAGCCTTAATATTAAAGTGACATCAATGATTAAAATTAGATCCATTTTTGAAAGCTGGTTATAAATGGGGATAAGGAGAAGAAAAGCACTGGATACTTGAAAATGGGAAATAATTTGGGATTCACCAAAAATGAATGATCTGCAGAACAGAAGGTTACAGAAACAAAGACAATCTAAAGTCACCCAATTTCATAATTTTGCTAAAGGAAATAGTCCCCTGGAAGCAGGGACTATTAAAACTGAAAATATATATCAAGACTAAAAATAATCTTATTTGACAGAGTAATTCCAAATCAAATATGTGGTCCTTTATATATAATTCAAATTTTCAACCCCACAAAAAATAAAATAGAAGCAACAAAGATGCTGACCTATCATTATGTTAAAAACTAAAACAAATAAAAATGTTTAAAATAATAAAATATAAACATTGGAAAAAGGATAAACTGCAGAAAATCATGTCAATGGGATATTCAGTAGCTATTAAAATTATGTTTAAAAAGACTATGCAATACAACAGTAAATACTTTTGACGCCATTATGAAGGGAAAGATAGAACTCAAAATTTTATCACCATTATGATCACAGCTATATAGAAAAAATGATACTTTGATTAAAAGGAAAACTGCAGGAAATGAACTAAAGCGATTGAATGTGCTAAATGGTAGAACTACTAGTGTTCTTTTATAAGAAGTCTATAACCAGAAATATTATAAAATAAAGAAGGAGAAAACTGCATTATCCTTTCTGAAGACCAGAAGCTAAATCCCACTTCTCTCTTATGACAGGCACTACTAATTACCTATCCATTCTCCCCCTTTAACTTACTAAAATAACTTTCTTTTATTTGGCAGTTGGGGTGGGCAATGTGTCCAAGACTCTTGCTGATAGGAACGGCCTGGCCAAGAACAAGTTTTGTATGACATATGAATAATGCTATAATTTACAAATAAAAAGCAGGATGCCCAGTTATATTTGAATTTCAGAAAAATCGTGATTAATTTTTTAGTATAAGCATATTCAAGATATTTTATAAGACAGAGTTATACTAAAACAGTTTTTTGTTGTTTATCTGAAATTCAAATTTACTAAAACAGTTTTTTGTTGTTTATCTGAAATTCAAATGTTACTTGATATTTTGTATTTTATCGGGCAACCTTACATGTAAAGAACTTGAAAACTTAAAATTTCTAGATACAAGCTTTATTAACAATAGTGTGGCTGTATTTGTTTGGATTGTGTCTCACTGTATGATGAGAAACCAGGCTATAATAGTAATAAAGTAAGAGTTTATTTCTCTCATATAACAAGATGGAAAGTAAGCAATGCAGAGTGTGCATTTGCTCAAGGAAATGAAAGAATGAGGCTCCTTCAAGCTCCTGGCTCCAACTCCATAGTACATGTCTTTGGTGCTAAGAGTGGCAATATGGTGGCTCCACTTCTAGGTATGGTTTTGTGAATTCTGGAGAAAAAAGACAGTAAAAGTGATGAGCAAAATGTGCCTGCCATTTATATCTGTGCTTTTTCTGACTTTTATTTTTATTGTTTTTAATCAGAAAAATTAGTTTTAGGAGAAGCTTTACATGATGACTTGAGGTTACACGTTATTGGCCTTCTATCACATTATTCCTTATCTCCCATCAGAAAATTCTCTCATTCTGAGAACTCTCACACACTGTTATGTAGGAATGTATATTTATACACTCATTATGGGAAAAGCATGGAGATTCCTCAAAAACTTAAAAACAGAGTTGACATATAATCCAGGAATCACACTTCTTAGTATACAACCCAAAGAAAGGAAGTTGGTATACTGAAGAGATATCGCACTCATGTTTATTGCAGCACTATTCACAATAGCCAAAGTATGGAATCAATCTGTCCATCAATGGATGAATGGATAAATAAAATCTTATATGTACACAGTGGAATGTTAGCCATAAAACAATAAAATACTGGCATTTGCAGCAACATAGATGAACCTGAAGTACATTAGGTTAAGTGAAATAAGCCAAGGACAGAAAGAACAACATCTCATCTTCTCGCTCATCTGTGGGAGCTACAGAGTTAGCCTCAAGGAGGTAGAGAGTGGAATGACAGTTGCAGGGGCTGTAAAGGGTGTGGGAGGAAGAAGAAAGATTGGTTAATAGGTACAGAAATACAGTTGGATAGAAGGAATAGGTTCTAGTGTTTGATAGCACATTAGGGGACTATAGTTGTCAATGGTTTATTGTACATTTCAAAAATAGCTGGAAGATTTAGAATGTTCTCAAGACAAAGAAATAATACATGTTTGAGGTGATAGATATCCCAATTATCCTGATGTGATCATTATGAATTTCATGCATGTATCAAAATATCACATGAACCCTATAAATAGGTACAATCATGTATCAATAAAACAATTTTAAAAGAAAGAAAACACTCTCAACAATGAGAACGATATCTACCTATTATTGAAAAACCCTACTAAACTCTAGTCCCTTCTCTGAACATGTTTTGTATATGCCAGTCCACTGTAGCCCTTAAACATCGGAGTATGTAGGCATGTTCCTTATGGTTTAGTTCTAAATCACACTCTTGTTTGTACTGGCCCCTTTGCTTGGTATATTTGTGTTATCTTGGTAAGTGGACTGCATGGTACTTGGGAAAGGGAGCATGCGTTATTCATCATATGCCAAGCTCCCAATAAATAATGTTTGTTGGTGAGTTTACCGCCAATTGTCACTGAAGCTTAACCAAATTCCATAAGAAACTTCCAAGTATAAGCTTTTTAAAGGTGTAAAGAGAAAGTTTGAAGTGAAGCAGAATGCCTTTGATTTTATTTACTTATTTAATGCTTCATTGCATGTGCAATACATTTGCATGGTTTAAAATTCCAAAGATATGAAAGATTATACAGTGTGAAATATCTCTTTTCCACATACATCCCTAGCCACCTAGCTTCTCTCCCCATGCAACAAACCTCATCAGTTTCTTGTATACTCCAGAGAGAAATTTTGTATTTACAAGCCAATGTGCCTATTTTTAAATTCATTTGAATATTAAACATTTACTGTGCACTAAACTTTTTGCCAGGCACTGTGGTAAATGCTTGACATTGAATCCTCCTAACAACTCAATGAGGTAGGTTTTTCTAATTATTACCATTGTGCAGATGAAGAAACTGAGGTACAGAACCATATACCTTCACAAACCACAGCTGAGGTTTGAACCTGGGAGTCTGACTGTAGACCCTATGCACTGAACCACAAAAATATATTTCCTCTCCATGCTGAATCTTTTAGGAGACATATACAAGGTAAACGAAATCTCAAAAGATTACATAGTACACATAGGAAAAGAATTATTTCCATGTATCGGTGAGAATAAAATATATGCTTGTATAGTCTGTGACTAAGAGAGTATAGTTGTGAAACCTAAAGATTTCAGACTTGAATCCTTTATCTCAAAATAGAATTTGACCCTATGGCCATGTTATTACAGCTGAGCATGAATACTGTTTGTATCAGTATGGTGTTCTACAAAAAGGATAAATACATATTCTTTTTTTGAGACGGAGTTTCGCTGTCGTTACCCAGGCTGGAGTGCAATGGCGCGATCTTGGCTCACCGCAACCTCCGCCTCCTGGGTTCAGGCAATTCTCCTGCCTCAGCATCCTAAGTAGCTGGGATTACAGGCACGCGCCACCATGCCCAGCTAATTTTTTGTATTTTTAGTAGAGACGGGGTTTCACAATGGTGACCAGGATGGTCTCGATCTTTTGACCTTGTGATCCACCCGCCTTGGCCTCCCAAAGTGCTGGGATTACAGGCTTGAGCCACCGTGCCCGGCCAAATACGTATTCTTAATCAGAATTCTTGTCTTTTCACCTTTATTTCAGGCTACTGTGTTCTCCTCTGATCTTCATCCTCCTTGCCTTCCACCTCTCCCTGACTCATCTGTCTTCACTGCTCTGCTGCCTTCTCTTTTACATTTGCCAATCAGTCCTATGTCTTCAGTGCTGCCATGCTGCCAAATTTACTTTTCTAGAAAACTGCTTATTGCTTCCATGTAATTGTGAAAAAGGCTATCAGTTGGTACGGGTGTTTGATATATTAAAACCAGAATGGTTGGGGGCAGTGGCTCACTCCTGTAATCCCAGCACTTTGGGAGGCTGAGGTGAGTGGATCACCTGAGGTCAGGAGTTCGAGACCAACCTGGCCAACATGGTGAAACCCTGTCTCTACTAAAAATACAATCATTAGCTGGGCATGGTGGCAGGTGCCTATAATCCCAGCTACTCCAGAGGCTGAGGCAGGAAAATCTCTTGAACACAGGAAGCAGAGGTTGCTGTGAGCCGAGATCCTGCCATTACACTCCAGTCTGGGCAACAAGAGTGAGATTCTGTCTCAATAAAATAAAATAAAACCAAAATAACTAATTTGAGTTAAACTTAACTTTATGCTAAAAGTGCACAACCAGATTACAGAAACTTTTACTAAATCAAAATAGTTATGAAGATATAAAATAAAACCAAAATAACTAATTTGAGTTAAACTTAACTTTATGCTAAAAGTGCACAACCAGATTACAGAAACTTTTACTAAATCAAAATAGTTATGAAGATGATTTTAAAATTTTTAGAAAATTAGAGACCTTTACAAATGTGGGGCCAAAAATATGTGATACCTTTTCTTATCCATCATAAGGGTCACGACCGACACTCCTACCAAAAAAAGGGGGGTTAACAAGAGAAAAACATAAATCTAATCAAAGTTTTAGTGACATGGGAGCTTTCAGAAATGAAAATCTAAAGACCCAGGGAAAACTGTGTGTTTTTAGACTTAGGTTTGACGAAGAATGGATAGCCCAATAGAAATGTGATTGGATTAATGTGAATACTCTCATGGCAAGGCCTGTCTGTTCAGATTCTTTCTCGTCTCTCTATGTATCATTCCTTCCTTGTAGTTATGGGATAGGACCCCTCTGGGGTCTTTTGATTTACTATTAGATAAGGTGCCCAGCTCCTACACAGAAAGGCAGAGAAAGGTTAGAATAATATTTCTAGGTTTTATGGTTGGCTTTGAGGAAGAGGGGTTCTAGTTTTTTGACCTGCCTTCATGAAGATAAATTCTGTTTTTTATAAATTGCTTCAGAGGGAGAAAGGAGGGCGGAAGACAGAAGGGCAAGAGAATGTCAGAGATAGACTTTGCTTCTGAGGCCCTTCCTGAGGCCATCTAATCTCCTTCAAAGTACTCAGCCTGCCAAAGCGCCATATTTTGGAGTATCATTTTCTGAGCCCCGGCACAGACTTACTCAAAAACAGAAAAAAAATTGTAAAAACAAGTTTCAATTTAGCTACTTAAACTTAATTGTCTCTGCTTGAAATTGCGTTAAAATGGGAGCTCCTGTTAATATTTTAGTGCTAATTTAAATAGATGGAATTTAATACAGATGATATTCACAATAATACATGATAATCAAGTTCTCCACAAAGTTATTGAGTTAAAAAAAAATAGATCCTCTTAGTGGTAAGAAATGTGGAAAAATGTTTAAATTATTAACAATCCAAAATATGTTACAGAGATCGTTTTTTTAATTGGTTGGAGGAGACTGGTGTTTTCATGCATTCTTGAAAGCAATTTGCCTTGAGAAAATCTTTTTAAAAGACAAGCTGTAGACTACCAGGTTGCATTCCTCAAGCCAGGGAGATTTGCTTAGTCCCTAAATGCAGATTCTGGTGCAGTTGGACTGGAAGGAGGCCTGAGATTCTGCTTATCTAACAATCTAACAGGTGATGCCAATCTTGCTGCACCCTTGGCCAATATTTGAGCAGCAATGTTCTACATACTACTTTTGGTGCAAGGACTTCTTTACCTGGCTTAATTACCTGAGAACTGAACGATAAATAACACAGGCGAGGAGGACTGGTTAGCACCCAAAAGGGAAGGATCAGAAGTATGTTTCCTCATAATTGGCTAGAGAAAAAAGGAGAGCCACAGTCATTTAAATGGTCTGAAAATATTTTTATAGGTGAGGAAGAAGCCAGATTTTTTAAAGCAAGCCACAGAATCATCCTTGGAAGAATGGTAGGTGGGGTGTGCTCTGAGATAGGAAAGAGAGTCCTGCCTATGAATTTGATGAAGTAAAAAATTCAAATAACTTTTTTTTTAATCCTAAAAGTCAGAGATCTGGAGTAAATTGGCCTTTGTTTTACAGATTAAGGTGTTGTGGAATATATCAATATAAGCTATAATCATAGTTTAGGTTAGGAGTGGTGAGCTAAATGTTTCCAGATAAGAAGCAAAGGAGAATTAGGTGTTGAAAATTTTTAGACAGAAGGGAGAAAATGTTGTAAAGGAAGAGAGGTGTTGGCAGAAGAATGGGGAGAGAGGAGACAGGAAACATTTCCATTCATCAATTTTCTGTTTCTAGCAAGATGCTGAAGAGGTATCTCTGTTGGCTCCCCAAAGAGCTGCCTGAGGGAGAAACCCTAGGGAATAATCAGCAAAAAAATTAAAAAAGGGTGTGAAAACGCCCTGTGGTGATAATTGGAGGAGCAGATGCTTTTGAACTGGTGTGAGTTGGGGTGAAGGGAATTAGGGTTTGGCCTGGGGCAAGACGCCACCAGACTTGTGGACAAAAAATGTGATGTCATGTATCAGGAGGGAGTGCTGTAAGAATACTATTCTTGGCTCTTACCTGTGGCTTCTCCACATTTTTGGAAATTCAGAGCTTGAGTTTTAGGATTAAAAAAAGTTATTACCAGAAACTTTGAATTTTTGACTTCATCAAATTCATAGATACATAAAACTGGTAATTAATTAAAGCAGTAAAAGCAAATTTTATTCAATTGCTAATGTAGTAGGGGGAAGAGCTGAGCTCAATTCCAATATGCTCCGAGATGATTTTGGCATTTTCAAGGAGGAATGAGGGAGCGGGAGGGGAAGCGAGCAGTAGCTAGAGCAGAGTCAGAGAAGTGAAAAATTACAAAAAGTGGCTAAGAGGGTGGGTCAATGAAAATGGATTAGGCTGCCAGTGTGCTGACTAACATTTATCGAAGTTAGGCTTCTTAAAGACAATGAGAGACTGGGACCCTATCCTTTCTAATAATTACATGATTACATTTCAAAAGTCTCAGGTCTTTGAGAAAGACATTCCAAGGGTTGTAGGAAATACATATGCATCTCAAAGGGATGACAGAAATATTTAGATTTGCAAGCTTTTTTTTTTTTTTCTTAACAAATACTCTAAGAAACGAGGTCTAGGGCCTATCTCAGGTGTTTGTTGTAACAACAGTAAACTCTTTTGGCACTCTTAAGCTTTTCCAGATGGGAACTAAAAGGGAGACTTGTGTCTTCCCAGGAATATGGCCTTAGGCAGCTAGAAGTCATGCTAAACAATGATCAAGTCTTTTAGTGCAGGGATTTGGATGGAGTCGTTCCACTGACAGTTTTTGCAGTTCTCAGTATCCATGGGAGTAAAATCAGGGCCCCTCAGAAGCCCTGTGCTGTTGGAGCATGGAGAAAATTATTAAACTTCTGGTATTCACTTCTCCATACCCCTTCTTCAAACACTCAAGCTTGAATTTAATAATCTGAGGAGTGTCTCCTAATGCTACCTCTCCCTGAGTGGATGGAGGGATGCAAATTGAAGTCAAGACCTCAGGGAAGAAGGAATGACTGGCCTTGGCTGCAGTTTGGGGATGCCTGTTGCCATCTGCCTTAGGGCTTATCCACTCCTCACCACTAAACTCAATGGGGCTAAAATATTGGGTGATGGCCCTCTCCTAATGCATTGCTTAACGGGGTAGTTGGTACACTGGAGAGGAGAGGGGACCAGGGATTCCTAAACTAAAATAACAAGACATTCTGAGAAGCACAGCTATTTCAAAAGGAAATCATATCCTGGATTACAGCTTCCTCTAGAAGCAAAAAACATTAGAGAATAAACACAGCAGGAATTTTAAATTATTCTAAAAAGAGTATGTAAAAAAAAGATGTTTGAAACAGAAGATGAGGTGAAGAGCTGAATATCAAACAGAAAGAAATGGATGAATTTGAAGACTTTAAATTGAAAGGGCCCAGAAAGTGCCAAAGAGGAGAATCTTAAAAAAAAAAAAAAAAAAAAATTAACAACTAGATGTATTATAGTGAAATTTAAGAATACAAAGACATAGACAAAATTCTAAACACAGAAAACAAAACAGCAGATGACATACAGAGGAAGAAGACTCAGATTGACGTCAGATTTTTCGATAACAGTGGTTACAGATGGACATTTTCAAAGGACTGAAGGAAAATTACCTTTGAACATAGTACTTTACATCCAGCAAAATGTCATTCAAATGTGAGGACATGGTAAAAATATTCTCAGACAGAAAATATTTTAAAATCTTGCTCCATAAAGACACATTTAAAAATGCTTTTGGATAAGTATTTAAAGGAAAAGAAAGACAAATCTGGAGATATTTCAAGAGATGAATGAAGTAAAAGTGATCAAATAAATGCCTTAGCATTGGTCACTGGGGTTTAAAAATAATAAAGACAAAAAAAGAAAAGAGAAAATACATCAATAACAATCAAGAATTTAAAGTCTAGTTTAGTGATTCTCAAAGTTTATTGTACATATGAACATCTGAAGTGCTCGTTTACATGAAAATTCTGTTTCAGTAGGTCTGAAATAGGGCCCAACGTGCTGCAATTCTAATCAATCAGTTCCCAGTTGTTGCTGTTACTAGTCCTTGGACCACATTTTAAGAAAAAACAGGGTATTGTTTTGATCAACATGATATTTGCTGGAAGGAAGAGGACACAAGGGATGAGAGAGTCCTTGCTTTATGCAGGGTGAGACATAGCTTCAATTAAAAGATAAGTAAGACAGGAGTAAAAAGAAATGTAGCAAAAGGGACACATTGAAATAAGAAATTAATATGGGAGTAACAATAACAAAGATACCAATAATTACAATAAATGTAAATAAAGGAAATCTACTGGTTTAGAGACACAGAGGTATAGAGTAAAAGCCCAAATTCAGATGCAAATGGTTTCTGTGAGAAACTCTTAAAGAATTTGGTTATACAAAAGTTTGAAGTAAGGCCAGGCATGGTGGCTCACGCCTATAATCTCAGCACTTTGGGATGCCAAGGTGGGTGGATCATATGAGGTCAGGAGTTCGAGACCAGCCTAGCCAACATGGTGAAACACCGTATCTACTAAAAATACAAAATTAGCTGAGTACATGTGCCTGTAATCCCAGCTATTTGGGAGGCTGAGACAGGAGAATCCCTTGAACCCAGGAGGTGGAGGTTGCAGTGAGCTAAGATCACACCACCACACTCCAACCTTGGCAACAGAGTGAGACTCCGTCTCAAAAAAAAAAAAACTTTGAAGTGAAAGTATAGTAAAAATAAGACCTATTAGGAATACAATAATCAAAATAATGTTGATAACTATGTCATATTAAATAAAATACAGTTTAAAACAAAAACTTTTTGGGATGGAGTGAGTCATAGTCATGACATAACAAAAAGATTGAATTTATGGAGGAAGTATAACAATTTTAAACAAGTAGACACCAATAAAATAGCTTCAAAATATATGCAGCAAAAAAACTATTATTACTATGATGATAAATCTGCTATCATAGTGGGAAATTTCAACACATTTCTCTTGATTATTTACAGGTTACACAATAAACAAGTCAGCAAAGATACAGAAGAAAAATAAGTAAAACAACACATTTAACAAGTAACACAATTAACAGGCTTGATTGTTAATTGGGAGGGAGAGAGAGAGAGAGAGAAGGGGGATATGATTATGCATGCATTAGGAAATATACAACTGTCTCATGCACATGTGCAATGTTTTATAAAAGTTGATCATATATAATCTATTGAAGAAATCATCAAAAATTTCAGATCTTATAATATCTAACCATAATACAATTATACTAGAAGATAATTTTAAAAATAAAAATATCCCTGATCATATGGAAATTTAAAACACATGCACATACACAACACTATATAACTCTTAGGTTAAAGAAAAGCATCATAGTGAAATTTAACAATGACAGACATGGAATTAGAGAGAAACACTAAACATTAGAATCTATGAGGTATGGTAAAAATGCTTTAAGGGAGATTTACAGCCACAAACCTAATATTAAAAAAGAAGATATTCTTACAATTAATGATTTATATATCCATTTTAAGATTACAGAATATGATTGACAGAATAAATCAAAGAAAGTAGAAGTCAACAAATATCAAAAGCATAGCAGAAATAAAAATCCAAGACAAAAAATATAATTGGAAAGTCAACAAAATGTATCATGATTAGTATGTAAGATGTAATTGCAGACAATGTACCATGTGAGGGTGAGCCTTGGAGTTCATAAACAAATTTGTGGGATCAATTGCCTCAGTTCTTCCTCCCTGAAATCTGTCTGCTATGTTTCCATTCTCTGCCTCTACCCTTTTGAGTTCCCTAGTCAGAAACTTGGGGCTCTAAAGCCTGCCAGATACTGGCAGGCTTTGCTGTGGACTGCTGTGATGAGATTCATGTTCTGTCTCAAATGGAGGAAGATGGGGAATAAAAAAAAATCAACCAGGAAAAACAGAGAATTTGTCCTACCCTCTTGAAACTGCAAGCTGTATAGAACAGAGAAGACTCCTCTCTCAGAGTTTTCATTCTTACTGGTTCCTGTAACTGCAGCTGCCATCTCCACCACCACTGCAAGATTGCCTGGGAACTGAGGCACAAGAGAATGGAGAAATAAAGAGAAAGGTGGGAGAGAATTCTCCACTCTTCCTGAGCATTAGGAGTTTCCTTTCCCAGTTCTTGAGCCAGGGGAAGATGGTCTCTCCAACAGCTCTCTCTTTCTGTGCCACAGAGCTCATTTCCAAGTTACTGCTTCTTTTGATTTTAGCTCGGGAGATATCAAGGGGAAATAAAAAAGTCAACTCAACACAAATTCACAAAGTTCACTTTAAATTCTGGCGTTCAGTCCTGATCTACTTACTACAAATTACTTTTCAGAGTTTTCAAATAGTTGCTCCATACATTCTGTGTAGGTTTTAAAGTTGTGTTCAACACGAAAAGAAAGAGTAAAGTGTACACTACATTTTATCCAGAATTGGAGCCTATACTGTTTTATGAAGTTAAAACAATTGAAATTAAAAATTTATATTCTTTAGGAATATCTGTATATGCAACAAAATTATATAAAAAAGAAGTCAAAAATGCATAAGATTCAGGATAATGGTTTCTTTAGATGAAGGGAAGCAGATGTATAGGTTGGCAGGGGTATCATTCCATTTGTTTGATATAGATCATTATTAAGATACTTGCTTTCGTTTTGGGTGGTGCTTTCTCAAGCATTCATAACCTCATGAAAACTAAATAAATACATACATACATAAAACTAGGCTGCACATAGACCAGTGGAAAAGACTATTAACCAAGAATAGTGATGAGTACAATTTTGTATACCTGAGATATAAAATAAGAAATCAATAGAGGAAAAAATAGAAGAAAAATATTTTCTTCTTGCCTTTGAGAGATTAAGGGCGAGAGGTTATAAATCAGGATTATTGAAGCTCTGTTGTACTAACAAATGAACCTGAAATCTCTGTCACTTAGTATAATGAATGTTTGTTTCCTAATCACTCAAAGCCCAAGTGCTTTGAGTGATGCTCCTGGCTACATAATTCTCCTTTTAGCAATGACTTAGGAATTAGGGTCTTTCTACCACATGACTCCACCATCTTGAAGCCCTTTCCTTCAAGCCATACATAAGAAGAAAATAAGCATGAGAATAAAGACAGAGGGGAGAACTCCCTGGAGATTTCAGGAATCAGTTCCAGAAGACACATGTAACGCATCTGTCCACAATCCACTGTGGACCCACCTAGATGTAAAAGGACCAGGAAACACAGTGTTTTGAGTGCTTAAGAAGGAAATTTTAAAAGTTTGGTGAACACATAAGTATCATCTCTGTCACAAGAGATTTTTACCATAATGATATTCAATATTCAATGTTTAAGTTACTGTCTCTATTCTGCTATGCTATACTCTCCCTTTTGCACGTAGTATCTGCGACATGATAATCACATTCTAGTATAATATTCCTCTAATGTCTGATAAACATACACACAAATTGAATATAGGTATCTAGTTATTAAACACCATCCATGATATTTCTGTAGTCTCCTGTATGATTTACTAAAAGAGTTGTTTTCCTCAGTGTAAAAATTAGTTCAGAAAGCCATACTGGTATTTACATAACATTAACACATCCTTCATTATACTATTCTTAGGTGTTTTAAAAAGTTGAAATATTAACACTTTTGCACTGAAAGCCATAATTTTATCACATTTCTCTCATTCAACAGAAACACAGTAATTCACTTAGCTCTCCTATAGGAAAAAGATAAACAGCAAAAAGATACCCAAAATCAAAATTAACAGACTGCTGGGAAAAATAGCGCACTAGAAATTTTGCTGAACTGCTACTGACTCTTTAGTTTACAGCTTGATGTATTAGCAATATCAAAACAAAAAGGCAACATACAAGCCAAAGATGAATTGACGATTTTAGCTAAATGGAACACAGAGAAAATAATCAAATGTTAAGAATGGCAGATAAAGGTAGAAATTAAGAGAAGGTACAATTTTCATCTTTGCCACTGTAAGACATTGAGCAAGACTTGATTTCCTCATCTGTAAATTGGCCATAACAATAGTACTGATTTATTTTGAAGATTAAATGAATTAGCAGGTATAAGATGCCTGCAGTGGTACCTGGCAAATAATAAGTACTGAATAAATGCTAGCTATTATCATTTCACAAAAGAATTCAACAAAGCTTTGATTGACATATCCAGTTCGTTTTCTATATTAAGTTATACTAAATCAATTACAATTCCAGAAGAAAACCCCATTTATTTCCTGAAAACATTTTTAAAAATAAATCCTGTCTTTTCATATCCATTTTACAGGAAGACCTTTGTGTTCAAATATGATACAATATTGAACTTTCACAAACATCTGCCTATACTTTAGTTTTTATTATACTTTAGTCTTCCAAGGTTTTTGAAGCAATTTTATCTTTGACCATGAGTAGACGTGGTCTTGGTCTTGAATTGCTTCAACTCTTCACCCACATTTTCTGTTGCCCATGATTTCATTTCAAACATTTTGGGGAATGTGTCATGATGTTGCACTATGCTTTAAATTTATATCACCCTTATGTCTAAGTCAGTTACCTTTTAATGCATTCATTTGCCATTTGGTTATCCTCCTTTGTAATGTGTGTAAAGAGACTTCTTCAATTGGCAAATATATGTTTCAGTATTTTGTTCTTTATTGTTCTAACTAGCTGGTTAGACGAAGCAGATTCACTTACTTGACTTGCATTGAACAAAGTTAGACTGGTCCTCAAATGAACTGTCAGTAACACCCATGAATTGTAGTCAGACAGGGTTATTCCAACCCTAAACACTACCAGCTTATTTAAAAAAAGAAAAAAAGAAAAGCTATCTTGAATGTCTGGTTCCCTTCAACTCTGTAGCCAGGATAACAAAAATAAAAAACAAAAATAAAATGTCCGTGACTCCTTACACCACTATAATGTTTTCTGATCAGAAAAGAAAAGAAACAAAAACAAATTTTAGAAGCTAAAATGAATCAAAACACTCCTCTCTCAAACACATACTATGTCCTCGGTACTCTGGGGAGTATAGATATTACAACATCCCCAGGAGGAGGCAATTCCATTAATTTCATTTTTTTACAGGAGGACATTGAGACTCAGAGAAGGTGAGGAATTTCCTCAAGGCCATACAGTGATAGGATTCAAACCAGATCATATTATATCAGTTATCTCCATTATGTCCTCAACTTATCTTTTTAAATAAAAGACTGACAGGCAATATGGCTGAGTCATGCCAGAAAAGAACTCCTAAAACTTCCTAGCTATGTAAGCTTGAATAACTATGTCACTTTCCTGGGTGAGACTCAATTTCCTCTGTCTAAAATAAAGAGATTATTCAAGGTTGTCTCTAGAGTCCCCTTCAAAAACTGATTCTATGATTTTAAACACATTTGAGTTCTACTACCAGAACCAATGTTATTCCCTTTTAGGTACAAGAAAATTGGCCTACTTAGATGTTGTTCTTTATTACTGGTCTTGACTCTTTTGTGATTTTTATCTTGCTTTATCCCTCAAGGTTACTGAAATAACACCTTCCCTGTTCAGTCTTCCCTGATTCATTTAGGCTGAATTCAGATCTCTCCTAGAGTACTTATCACAGCATACATTACATGTCCTGTTTGTGGGTCACTCTATTGCTAGACATGAGCTCCTTAAGGACAAGGACTGTGCCTTACATATCCCTAGAGCCTCAACCCCCTGCACTGTCTGTCACATAGTATATAATTAATAAATGATAGACAAATGAATAGATGAACAAATATTACTGTCTTCAGTCACATATGTTGAATATTTGAAAGCCAGAGGTGGGACCTCTATCATTATTTCTAGTTACCCTCTATCTTTCATTCCCAGAAACAGAGCAAGGGTGTGACTACAAGCACATTTCCAGCCTCGGCTCTCCACAGGAGGGAGAGCTTGGAATATAAATTGTTTTTTCCAAGAGTTTTTTCAAACTATAGTAAAAAGAGCCAGGGTTTCATACTTCCACATTAGGCAGTTCTTGGGTAAGGTGGAAGAAGGTTTCAAATTCCAAGTACTTCCTGTTCTCATCACTGGCAAGACACAGCGTGCTAGTAGCCCAAGAGCAATTCTTAAAGAGGTTGTGGGTGCTGGCCTTTAGAAGCAGAGTACAGAGAAGAGGGAGGCTGTGAGTATACAGAGCTAGACTTGGCTGAGCTTTCACAGTCCTTGCCTTACCTTCTTTTCCCATTCTATTTTCCTCTGAAAAATATTATTAA
Source organism: Callithrix jacchus (assembly GCF_049354715.1). NCBI lineage: Eukaryota > Metazoa > Chordata > Mammalia > Primates > Cebidae > Callithrix > Callithrix jacchus. Next base: position 29,508,377 of record NC_133524.1, read on the forward strand.
TCTAGTTAATGTGGGCTATACTGAAATTTGATTCCATATTTTATACTTGGAAATATTAGCTCACACTCTTCCTTCATCAGACCTATTTTACATGCCATAATTACTATGAAATGCCCTGAATCATTTCAGGGGAAGTGATCTTCCATGTATTTCTATCAATACCATTTCATTTAATTTCTCAAACACAGAAGAATATAAATTCTGTCCTACCACCCCCAAAGCATTCAGTGCAGGAAATATTACTATTTTACCTGCTTCAACTACAATATCTGAAGCTATTTTTTGTGTGTGTTCAATTTGAAGTAGAAGATATGCCACAGGTCCTGTGTCCTGGATTCATAAAGCCTGATATAAATACATATAAAAAGTGCAAGTGGTTTATTTCAGCAGAAGTCTATGCAGAGATCAGAAATTCACCAGGAAATAGGGCTTTTTAACTCCCAAATTTTGGTTAGATTTTAATACAATGTAAGCTTTAGGAGAGCAGGAAACTTAACTAGATAGATCTATAATGATACCCTTGGTACTTTGAACCATGCCTGGCACATAGTGGGTTTCCAGGGCACATTTCCTGAATTAATTACAATTTTAATATTTCACCCACCTGAAATATTGTTATGCAGTTTTATTTAAACCAGTTGTCAGCATGGAATGACTTCTGCATTCTCTCCTGGAAGTGGGTGAATTTCCATGGTGAGCAATTCCTCTATATACAGTTTGCAAATCATTTTGGGAACCTTCCAAATGAAAGGCACTGTATAAATATACCCTCCCACCAGCAGCCAGCCGGCTTTCCACCAGGGATGCATTTGCATCGCTTATGTACATAGTGTTTCATTTGGGGCATTGTTTTTATTTTTATGACCATAAAAGAAATATTCACAATATGAACAATAATGTAAACTGCATTCAAGAAGATATATATTTGTATATTTTTATGATTCAAAACTTAGAAATCTCAAAGAAAAGCAGGCATGGCATTTTTCTCTCCTGTTGCTGTTTGCTTTTTCATAGCATTCTTTATTATTCCTGAACTTTATGGTGGAATTTTGCTGAAATGCTCGTCTTTGTCTGTACCTCATTTGAGAATATGTGGTTGTGGGTTCAAATGAATATTGCTAGCAAAAGGCCTGAAAATGAAGGGTATTTGATTTTGCATTTATTCAAGCCTATAATAATAGTTTGCTTTTTTGTGGATGGAAGCTTCTTTAAGGAGAGAAAGAGAAAAGGAAGCAACCTCAGGTATAAAATACCTTCTAAGTAACTTAGCATGATAATGGGAACTTTCAGAGATGGAAAAGACTTTGAAGAGAAGTATTTTAGCCTTCATAACAAAAGGGGGGCTGATTTTATAGAGCATTGTGGGGAGCTAGATTTCAAATTCATATCATGGAAAATGCTTAATGAACTTTTGAAATAAACTGCCAACAGAATTAAATCAAAACCTTAGTAAATTATGTATTTATCTACATAGAATCGTCTTCACACAAAAATGAACTGAATTATAAATTCTTAATTTATACATTTCCATAATTAAATTTAAACTGAATGAAATAACCCAATTCAGACATATTTCCTAACCTTCAGGATATTCTAGCATTAAGGATTTTATTAAAAAGAGAAGCTACTCTGAATATTCACAGTAATTTTATATAAAAAGTATCTAAAAAGGTAGATTAAATAAAACTCTTGCTCACTTCACTGAGCAATGACGTAAAATGTGAACAATTAAATTTCAACTACCAATAGTTAAAGACAGAATTAATAAGAATTTGAGTTCATTTTGGTGTTCATCATTCTCTTTCATAAATACCAGATTTGATATTTTCTCACGTTTTACTACTAAAGTAATGAAAGTGATTTTTGAAACCTTAGCTATAGAATAGTAATATTAGGAAATAGCTTACTCAGGTTATTTTGTGGTTTATAGAGTTATATTCTCCATCTCCCAAGTCAGAATATTTTTGTAGCTAACCTTTAATTTCATATTCCCAGTAATACCCACCTTGTTTCATTAAAATGAATCTGATGTACAATATCTTGACATTCTTCTTTACTACTAGAAAATAAAACAGCAGTTTCTTCAACTGAGAAAACCTAGAAGCATGGACTTGATCTGCAGCCAGTTTTTACTACAAACCCCATAATGCTTTGCATTATAGCCTACAATCCCCATACTGCAATGCCAAACCTACAGTTAACCATCATATTACTGGAAAAAAAAAAAAAAACCAGAATATTTGAGAACTATGTAGCATGCAAGGATTCTACTTGAGTGGTAAATTATCAAATTGTTTCCAGTATCTTGTGATTTGCTTGCCTTTTCCTTTAGTAAAAAAGGCATATTTATGGATATGCACTCTATTTCCTCATCTTCAATATAATGTTGCATATTCTCAAATGATATATCAAAGTATATACTTTCCATGTCAAAGACTCTTTTTTTTAAAAATATCTATTATTGAGTTGTATAGTTTCTACCGTCCTTTGGAGGGAGGTCAGCTTTATTCAGATTTTAAAATAAAAATCACAATACATTGTTTAATGCTCTAAACATCTGCAAATGAGATTTCAGTGAAGTAATTAAAATTCTTAATTAGATGCACCTTGCAGCTGCCGTTAGTCTTAATTGGCAATAATGCAGCTACATTTTGTTTGGCACGTATCTTCAGAAGAGTTAGAGAGAGAACTGAAGGGAGGCAAGAGGAAAATGTTCCCACACAGTTCAAGATAGTTCGCACAAAGAGGATCCCATGGCAACAAACAGCGAGGCCCACAGTTGGCTCTGTAGGATCCAGGAATAGACAATGCTTCACCTCAGTTTCAAACAAACACTTCCTTCCCTGGATCTAAAATGAAAGCACTTTAAATCATCTCTTGAAATAAAATCGAAGTGGTCAAATGTTCACCTGTGTCCTCAAGATGCTTTTCAAAGCTTCTAGATGCTCTCTGTAGCCCATGTCAAGGTTATAATTATAACCCCTCTCTGGGTAGAGTAACAATCCGACTTGCAGAACATTTAAAAGAGAGGATGTGATTTTTGTACCATATGGAGCTGGACATCAGGTTGGCAACTTGTTAATTTCAACCTGTCATTTTATTAAACAAGGAAACTGAGGCCAAGAGAAATTAAAGTGAATTCCCATGGGTAATAATGGCTACTTAGGAGTAGAATTTAGACTCATATCTAGGATTTGAGCCTAGAGTCAGGACGTTCACTTTTAAATTTTGCTTGAACCAATTACACTTGTTAATTGTGCCCCCCCCAGTCTGCTTGAGGTCTAGTTATTCACATTTAAATGGGTCAACTAAAGAATTGGGATGGAAAGTATAGAAAATATAGATCACTCACAATGAGAGGAGGGGAATATATTTCCTCTGCACCTTTAATCTTCAGTTTACTCTGAATTATAGCATGTGGGGAAGGAGCAGGGGGAGAAAAACATTGGCACAGATGTGAACATGGGTGAGTTAGCTTCAAAGAAACCTTGTGAGACTTGCCTGCCAACTTTAACCACATTTTCCCTCTGCTTAGGTTGGAAATTTCAGTGTACTGCTCCTTCTTTCGAAATACAGATTTACCTCCCTGTCTAGTCTCCCTGCCTGCTTTCATTCTCACCTGCGCCCTTAGTTTAGTTTGCATTCGTTTAGCTGACATTTTACCTAATTTTCGAAGTGTTTTCTTTATCTTAACCTGTGTTTTACTCCCCAAATTAAAACAGTTCTGAAGGGCCAAGACTACTTTACCTAGTTATTGTTCTATTTTTGGTTTATCCTGTTAAGCCTGCCATTACAAAAGCTTGTGGAATACATTACAAAATGGGTTACGATTTTCAAGTACTCGGGCTCCAGGTGTTGAATGGGAAAGGTTGCAGGGTGGAGAGAGGGAAAGGAGTGACTAGAAAAGCGGCTCTCTGCCTTTTAATCATCCAGCCTACTCAGCTGCGAGAAACTAACACTGTGGCTGCAGCGTAAACATTAACATTTTTTTAAGGGTCTTGTTACTCCAAGTGTAGTCCGCAGCCCAGCAACATTGTTATGGGCCACGGGCCAGCTTATTAGTAACGCAGGGTCTCGGGCCTTACTCCAGATGTACCAAATCAGAATCTGCATTTTAACAAGACACCCAGGTGATGGTGTCTACATCAAAGTTTGAGAACCACGGAAGCACAAGTGACTGTGATTGCTATCCCAATGTAAATGGTTAAGGACCTTAAATTGAGCAAATAACCTAATGTATTTACCAGTACCTACTTTGATCCTCTTTCTTCATCACAAATCCATCTCAGAAACCCGCAGCGAACTCTTTTGTAGGGAACTCAATTACGCGGTGGTTGGGAGGAGGATCCTCTTCAAGACCCTCCTCTCCGTTCCTTTTCCTACCCACCCACCCACGCCTATCGCCCCCGCATTTCCAGAGAGCCTTCCACAAGCACCCTTCTCCCAAGCCCCACTCCGGGAAGATTCTGCTCCTCCCTGAAACTGAAAGCGCGGCTGTGAAGAGGGTAACTGCTTGAAGGACTCATAGTTTACATATCAATACAGACAAGCACTTTTGCCAAACTGCCCTTTAGAAACAATTATCATCTTAGCACCTGAGGTTGGAGCGGCCCCCGCATCCTTCCCTCTTGTAATCCATCTTAAAGTGTTACGGAGAATTGGGGAGGGCGGGGGGTTGGGGAGACAGAGATGGGGGTGGGAGGGTCGCGCGCAATAATAAATCTGCTTCAAAGAGAAGAGATGAAAAGGAGGTTATCAAGTGTGTCAGCTTAGGCATCACTCTGTATCACTCTCTGTATCTTTCTGCTTCCTAGAGAAATGGAACCATAATTCTAAGGTGGCTAACGCAAGACTGTTTAAGCATCCAAATTTGCCAGTCCACTTTTGCCTGGAAGGACAGATTTCCGTTATTTGAGGCCTCCCAGGGTCCCTTCCAAAAGATTCCCAGGCTACCCTCCTTCCACTTCGGTCTTCTGAGAACTAAAACTCGCAAAGCGGTGACTGTCTGTGGATTGGCTAGTACTAAAATATCCATTGGGTGGCAGTAATACTATCCTCTTTATGACTTGCAGCAAACCAGAGAATGCATTCAATCAAATGAACCGATCTTGTAGAAACACTGGAATCATTTATGCATTGCAGTTTCTCTTTCTTGTTTTCGCTCCGTCTTCCTTGGGATATTTTGAGTGGATTGTGGCTATTAATCAAGATCTCGTGCTATTCGTGTTTTGCTTGTGGTTTTCGCTCAGGATTAGCATCATTCAAGGCAAGCGCAAATCTGCTTTTCCCACCCCCCCCCAACTCTTTTTTGAAAAATCATTTTTGGGGGCTGATGAAGAGAGCTAGGACCCAGGAGACACCTTCCCAAACAGCAGGGGTTGTGTGCTTTCACATAGCAGTACTGTACAAGGAAAACCCCGTCGGATCTGTTATTGCGGGATACTTGTGAAATATACATAGGATTCTTTCTTATGGCTGCATCCCGGATCTGGAAATTTTACTTGGGGACCAGGAGGATCTGAAAGGCTACATGTATTCAGAAGATTTGCAAGCAAGACTCCAATTCTTGTCTTAGAGCTCACAGACTTCTCACTTACCGGCCCTTTTCCTTCCTTATTTTTTAAAAATTGTTTTTATTTTCCCCTCTCTTTTTCTGCTCTCTCCTCTCTCAGTCTCTCCTTTTCTATCTGCCTCTTCTTTTTTCTCCTAGTCTGTTTTTTTCTTTTCCTGCTCTGCACCTGGATTGTATCTTCAGCAAACAATCGGGCACTTTGAGAACTAACTGGAGACAGTGTTGTAGGGAAGATCTGTATGGAATTATCTGCTTTTATGGTGAACTTGGCATTTGTGAATGGGTATCTTGTTCACAATATTAATTGCTAGCAAAAACAAGAAAAAGAACACAGGAGTAAAACGTGGATTTTTCTGAATACGCATTGTGATGACCAGCAATTACCTTACCGACTGATATCCAGAGGAGAATAATTTGGAAGACTGTTGTGGGTAAGGTCATTTTATATATGCAAACCCGTCAGTGGCATGAGCAAACTTGGACATTTGTAATGGGAATGGGGTGACTTGAATGATTGCTGCATCGTATTGATGGCTGTGATGTGGTCGTTATTGGCACTGAATGGAATAACTGCAGTTGGGTGTGTTGTGTGTGTGTGTGTGTGTGTGTGCCTGTGCGTGTGTATTATGTATGTGTGCCCGTATTCTGAATGTAATTGAAAATAAATCAAAGTATCACTCTCTCCCTCAATTATTTTGATATGGAAGAGTATCTTGAATTAATTCTGGGTAGACGCTCTTTGTTTGGATGTAATATTTGTGGCCCCTGCGTTCTGGAAGGGGTAGCAGCAGTAAAAGAAACACTTAGTGAAGAGCCCCATTTAAAATGAAACGAGCTACTCTTTATGCATTAAAAGAAATATGTTTTCAACTCAGTGCAGCATTCTGCTGCATTTCACAGCCGCAATGGGACCAGGGACATCCCACTTGTCAAGTTCTTAAACTTTAAGGTGATAATCATTGTTAATTGTTCTCTAGGTTGTGGTTACTGGAGATTATTAAGTGCCCTGGGCTACTTTTTTATCTACTGGATTATCACTCAGAGTGAAAAAAGGAAAAGACAAGAAAAGCTAAAAATGATGGCAAACATAGAGAAGAATAAGGCAATATTAGATTAAATATCACCACAGTGCTTTCTTTCTCAAGTTCAATTGCCCAATACTATAATTATTTACCCAATACCCTAAATAGCTGAAACTGAGATCCACGTGCAGGGGAGTCGAAGGTCTGAAAGCAGAGACCGTCCTTTTATTGCAATGCAGTCAGCTTGGGAAATGCAGGCAATTAATTACATACTTCCCTTAACCTTAAGTTGAAGATGTGTCCTATCTGCTATATCTGTTTTACCCTTTCGGTAAAAAGTTAGAGACTAGAACACTAAGGATATTTAAGCATATTCTGCCTGGGAAATGGGATTAAAAAATCAATATCGATGACGTGGTTCAGTGCACTGTACTGCAATGCTAAAGTCCCATATTCAGTGCCTGTGATGAGAGAATGGAACATTTACATGTGTTATAAATCTCACCTGGTAGACTGATCTGAAGGGGAGGGGAGAAGATATGTGGATATGTAGGAAGATGGATGGAAGTCGTGCATAATCGGTGATTATGTAACTTCATTACATCAGCGAGCTTCAGTCAACGATAGTGAGGTGAGATGATTGTATGGAGAGAGGCTCCATCACCCTGTTAACTTTTGAAGGCTTGTAACAGCTAATAGAGGAGGAGGGCAGAGAGAGATTAGCTCCAAGGGTCCTGTAAACCTTGATCTCTATGGCAAATTTAACATGAGTTTTCTCATAGTGAGTTTCAGAGGGACATCAGATCATGTAAGCTTTAGGGCTGGACAGGACCAATTTTAGCCACACCCGTGGAGAGTCAAAATGAGTCCGCAATGTTTCAGAAGTGCCCCATTGAGTAACTGGGACTGATGATTCCAGCCAAGGTCATAGTTCTTTATCCTAGGATTGAAATATATGACCCCAACTGAATGGAAAGTTAAATTCATTGAAATGAAGACTGTGAACTGAATGACTATTTAGGGTCCTTTCTTGCATTTTTCCTGGTAGAGCTTGATGCAGATTTCAGCCTGGTGGTTCCCTCATAAAAATGATGACTGCTACCACAGTGTGTCAGAAATGAGTGTTTTGTACCTTTATCTTAACCATGACAATCTCTTTCTGGGCCATTTTAACCTTCTGGGAAAAGAGAAGTAAAAACATTCAAAGGTACCAGTATCCTGTTAAATTACAAATTAAATGGCACTGGATTCATTATTAACAGAAATCCCAGAAATAAAGAGCATCCATTTTCAAGTTTCACTTATTGAATGGCTTAAAAGACAGGTTGCAGCCGCCAGAGACTTTTGCCATGAGATGAGATAAATGTACTATGCTCACTGTACAGAGGAGGGAATACTGCAGAAGAAAATGTCTTTTTCCCTCATGTTTTATCTGGAGTTGTGATTTTTTTTAAAGAAGATACACATCAGGTCCTTTGGCCTTCTGCTGTTTTAGGATCTGTTTTCTCTTCAGTAGATCACGTATTCACAATAAATGAAACTTCTGAAATCCTAACCCTGTTCAATTGAATCATCTTATTATCTAGTTGTGCTATTTCCTATTTCCCTTTACATTTATTTTACAAAGAAGGCTAAATGACTTTTCTATCAGGGAAATTGTTTTTTTTTTTTTCTGTTTTTCTTTTATTTCTCCTATTCCATTTCCTTCCAGTCCTATGGAGTAAGATGCAGAATCTAGACACCCTCTAAGTAACTTTGAAAAGATTTGCTTACCCTGAGTCAGAACGGTGGGATTGTGGAATGATATTCTAAGGTCTGATATTTGAGGTGACTTTCATACTTCTGCAGGACATGCATAAACATTGATATATTGTGCCAGTGGATTTGGAGGTTTGACGTTCATATTGTGTAGGAAATGGAATGTGAAGTTAACTCCTGATTCCTTCCTTCAGGGGTCAGGGTAACACTACGGCTGCTTCCAGCCTGTTGGTTTCCAACTATGTGCACAAATACCGTCTGTAATGATTTTTCCTGTATTCCTTTCAATATTTAATAAATGACTTCCTCAGTTGTTTTCTGACGTAAGCCACACATATGTTACCAAGCAGGGCATATTCTGGAGGTTTTCTAAGCTCAGTAGGAGATGGAAATAATAGCAGGATGGAAAAGGATTCTGTATAAAAAGACACTGGTTGTGAAGCAAATATACATATGTAATTGCTAACTCCTTTACTTGAAGACTGCATGTACTTCTGTTAGGAAAGATAGTTTCAATCATGTTAATGGCACTTTATAAAATGTTACTTTCCTTAGAAAGAAGATTATGTAACTAAGGCAGGTTATGGCATTTTTCTTAAGTATCCTATAAATCAATAATAAAAAGCCTTGCCTAATAGGAAAGAATTTAAACATGATGGCAGTGGGTAATGTAAAACATAACATCTGTTTTCAATTTTATTTCCATTCTTTCAGCCACAGTCATGTAATTAGGTTAGAAAATATTTGGGAAAAAAAGAAATACTATTTATGAATATGAAAGCTATCAGTTTTGTTTCCTGACCAGTTGCTTCAGCAAAGTAAGGAGATTTAGGAGAGAAGTAATCACAGTATTCCTAAAACTGGAGAAAATTCTAAATTGAATTTTCATTATGTTTGCAACGTATGTGAACAAATCAGTATTACCTTAAAAATGACTACGAGATAAAGCATTTTAAAGAATAGTTGAACTTTGAAGATTTATATTTCAGAATTTGTTAGTTTGTGATACACTGAAATGTTTGGGATATACTTTGTCTTACAACAGATATGATATTTGGTGATTGGCAAATCTTGTGTTTTTATAAAGCAGACTAATTTGTGGCAACAAGACAAGTGTTGATTATCAAGATTTAAAAGTAGCAAGTTTTCTGGTGATGCTCAAATTATAAAGCATAATTATTATTGTACCGGTTGGGCAGCTGTAGGTATGGTCACGTCAGCATTTTTATTATTAAATTTCAACCCTATTTTCATTAGGTGTATCTGGAATCTCAAAGAGGAGAGTCCAGTTTTCTGACACATCAAGGCATTACAGAATTCTGGGCTGAGTCAGAGGGCTTCAATTGTACTTCCGGCTCTGTCAATTACTAGCCTTGTGACCCCTGACACCACATTTGATTTCTCAGTGTTCCAGAGAATCATTTTTTAACAAAAAAATAGTGGCACATTGCTCTACAGAAAGGAGATAATATGTGTGTAAGTACCTACCATCATTCTATGCTTTATAAATAAATATATAGAATTATTATTATTAGGCATTCCCCTAAGTCTTATTAATTTAACTGTGCATGTTTTTATGCCCTTATTGTAAATCTGAATAGGTGCTTTCTAGTAGCAGTTACAGTTAGCTGTACGTAATATTGTTCAGTGATTAACCAACACAGACAAATTAAAAGCTTTGGTGGTTAACTTTCACTCAGTACTCAGTTTTTTCCAGAAGTACTCATATGGGAATATAGTTGTCTTAAGTAATTAAAAAAAATAGTTGCTTTTGAATAACATTCAAACAGTGGTAACTAAGGGTTTTATGAGTTAGAGTGTTTTATGCAGATTGCTTTTTAAAAAAGGCTTCTGAGTACTTAGGAGTTTCTGTTTCTGCTACCAAGAGTACACAAACAAATGTACACAAACTTGATGCTATCTCTCAAACTGCATACATTGACCAGAAAGTGACTCTTGTCTCTCAGTTTCTTAACAAAAGCATAATGAGTTTGAATACCAAGTGTAATAAGGAAAATGAGAATATAAAGATATCCGGTCTGTTTGGAATTTTCTAGTTGTAATAATTACTAACTTTCTTTAGGGGGAGGCAATCCCCTATGTGTCACTACTAAAACTGCGTCTCTTTCATGTTCTTGTATCTTAACATAATGATATTTACATATATGCAAAGAGAATAGTTTAGTGATATGAGCTCTCATGTATGTTTTTCAGTGACTGAATAATCAGATTACAGAATAAGTTTTTATATTTTGGTTAAAGTAGAATTAGAAAGTGCAAAATTAACCCTCTAATAAATTAGTAGTCCTGGGCTTAAAACAAAGAATTTTCATGTTGTAGAGCAACCTCCTCTTCCTAACTTCCCAGTGCCTTGCTTTTCTTTTCAAGGATTCCCAATATTTTTTGTTGTTGTTTCAAATGAATTTCATTATGCATGTTTATCTGACTTCGTTGATGCCTATTAATAGCAAGCATTCTGTTGGTTTCCTATATTTAAAAAATGCATATTCTTCATGTCTTATGACAATATTTTAGATTTGCTCTGGCAGATGTATAAAGGAATATTGTATGAATGTAGATAGGCTTGTTTATTTGACAAATTCAGCTAATCACCTTACAAATATGCTTTTAATTTTTACCCAGAAAAATGCCACCCTGAAGTGTCTTATGCTCCATATAACATTCTATTACAGTTTAACCACGTGGCTCAATGGACATACTCATCCATTAAGTATGCTTATCCTGACCATTGGCTTATAAGGAAAGATTCTTAATTGACATGCTTTTTTTTTTTTTTTTTTTTTTGGTATCCTTGTGTAAATACAATATAGGTGCCCAAACTCTAAAACTCCTGTCTTAGCTACAGAGAAGGGATGACGAGGTGGCTTGATGTTGCTTTCCTATCACACCACCTATAATTCCCAGGCACTGAACTGTGGATGAAGCAAGGGGAGAAAGAAAAGAAAGAAAGAGAACTAAAAGAAAATTTTACTTCTGAAAATTTGCTCTTTCCCATTTTAATATCACAATATTAAAAGTAATCTTTTTCATCACTAGCTATCCAAATGGTTTGTTATAGTTACTATGTTCATATATAGCAAATACAATAAATGGCACTAAATGAGCTACTTTGTTCTTACAAGAGCTACACCTCTAAGAACATAAATATAACGGTTAAGCTAGATTGTTCATTGTAACACTACATCAGGGTATTGTGTGTAGGATTTGGACTGACTGGAAAAATGAAATGGATTGTGGATTGTAATCATATAATTATAGGCTTTTTCAATGTTTATTAGGTATCTTATACTTTATTTGAATTATAATGATAATAAATCAGCATATGGATAATTATAAAATTATTCATAGTAGTTTATCTTTTTATGACCTAATCAAAGTGAGTTACCTTATCAATGTTTAGATTAATATGTATGACTTAGTATAGTGATCTTCATCATTTTCTGGTACAAAGTTCCCTTTTTAATTAAAAACAAATTAACTGGAAGTCGACTTAATCAGACTTGTACTTTCAGTATCTATTAATTGAGAAAATGCATGACAATAATAGTAAATTATTATGACTATAACAACTCTTTAAAAATGAATTTATGTGTAGCCACAACAGAGTCTACTTGTATCTTTGAAATGCATTGTTTATTCTATCTACATAAAAAGTTTGGTGTTTATATAGATTCTAGATTCCTTGGAGTAACTCCTGCAACTCTAGTAAATAAAAGGTCCATATGTCTAGAGGCAAAATACTTGCATTACATATGCATATTAATCATGTTCATCTTACAGAGAAAATGAAAGGCAAGTGCATATGGTGGTGGTTTGTGGATCAAAGGAGTTGAATTTCAGCATAGATGAACTTAGAGTATACAATTTCCTAAGGATATACACCTAAAGTTCCAAAATAGTCCCATGTGAGTTTTAGGATTCAATGGTTATAATTTAAAATTGGTTGATTTTGGAAAATAATTACTTTTTAAAAAATAAAATAAACATTGTTTTTATTGTAGTCAAAATAAAAATGAATTATTATAAAGCCAAAGGTGATCAAAATCTCATACAAACCTAATAGAATTATATGCTGCATTATGTGATTTTAAACAAGGAAATTGTGAACCAGAGAAATGAAATTAAGTTTCCAAGATCTTACAATTTGTTGGCTCTCTCATGATGCATGATTTTGGTTCCTTGTTATGCTATAAGCCCTCAGCTGGGTATTTTAGTTATATAGCAATGTGTCCTAGCATGCAGTATCATTTTTTGTTAGCACAGCTAATGTTGGCATATCGAATCTTTTGGCCTCTAGTTCACTTTACCGACTTGTGATCAGTCATCTGACTTCTGCACTCAGAATCTGTGAACTTTATTATGCACACCTCATTCTTGACCTCATTTGATCTCTGGAGACACAATGCAAAGGAGAGTTGAGAAAATAGGTCACTGGTGGGTCTCCTTGTCTTTTCCATACTATCCTTTTTCCCATTAGCTCTGTATCTTTCCACCTGCAGGGAATTGCTCTTCTTTGGAGCCTCTCCTTTTTCTTGACATCCCTGACCATCTTTGTCTCAGTGTTGCATGCTGCCTTGTTGCTTCCAAGGGATTCCACTAAGGGGTCCTATCAAAATATCTTCTAGCTACACCTTATCCCACTTTGACGGTACTAAATTTCATATTTCATTTCTTCATCAACAAGATCAGTCTGCTTACATAAACTATAATTAACTGCTTTTGGAATAATGAAGACAGTAATATTTTCTCAGGTTTGCCAAGCTGCAATCGTATAACTAATACTAAACAAACAAGATACAGCTGATATGTGTGTGTGTGTCCTCATATCCTAATGACTGCATTAATATGTGTATCCACACACATACATGATTTTTGTCAAAATGTTTGACAAATGAATTATTGTTAATATGCTAAAGAGGAAAGTTTGGAACAACAGGCTCTTTGTATTGTCATAGTGACATTTCTAGAAAAGATGCCATTAACTTTTTTCTGACCCAGGAAAATAGCTTGAATGGACTGCATTTTAGATGATAAGGTGGAGAGAGGGCTGTGCAGGACATAGTTTTGTTCAGGTTGAATCCCGCAGTGCCCTCTAGAGTTACAGGGTAGGCAGCTGATAGCATACCTATATGAAGAAATGACGCTGGCTATGAACACTGTGATGCTTACAACCTCTCTGCCAACTTCATTTCAGAAGAGACACAGCAAGGGGAGCTAAATACAGTGGTAAAAATGGAAAAACTGAGAGACTTAGAATGGAGTCAAGTATTTTGTGTAAACAAAGCTTCATGTGGCCAGAGGAGAAAATTTGAATGTGACAAATGGATTTGGTGGCTCTCAGTGTTTGGTTTTCGAATACCCCTATTAAAGCTCCTAATTGTTCTCACCATGACAGAACTCCTAAACGGTACTCAAGAGGCACCCAGCTCCACAGTGTGCAGAGTAAATGCATTCAAGGAGTCTCTAGGGGTTTTTGACTCTGCTGCCTTTTCTTGTCGGGGTTCTCCTACAGGGCCCTTAATAACACAGTCACAGAGCAAGCCACGTGTGTCTGTGGGTATGCTCTTCTCGGTAAGTGAATAGTTTAGCTCCAGGAGGCAAGTGCCTGCCAGTCTTGTATTTCCAGGGCCCAACACTGTGCAAGGCATATAGTAGGTCATCAGTAAATCACTACACAATCAAATGTTTAAACACTTATGAATAGCAGGTCAGTTTTAGATCTGGATTCTCCAAAACCCATGCTACATTAGAAATAAAGACAAAAGCTTCTGATTTTAAAATGCAAAAATAAGGAAAATTGAGTAACAGAGAGAATTAATATTAGGTAGTTTAAAACCTACAAATAGACTGAAAGAAATCACCTGCCTGTCTCCCTCCCTCCCTCCCTCCCTCCCTCCCTCCCTCCCTTCCTTCCTTCCTTCCTTCCTTCCTTCCTTCCTTCCTTCCTTCCCTCCTTCCTTCCCTTTCTTCTTCCTTTCCTTTCCCTTCCTTCCACCTCTATAATAGGCATTTAAGTGCCTTCACTGTGCAAGGGGATGCAAGAGTGACTGCAAAGGGTACAGAAATGACTGATGTCATGTGTCTGGGCACAAAAATGGTTTAGTCAGGTATATGACTACTAAACAAAACCACATATACTGTCATCCCTTGGTATCCATGGGAAATTGGTTCCAGGACCACTGTGGAAACCAAAATCCACAGATGCTCAAGTCCCTGATATAAAATGGTATATTTACATATGACCTATGAACATCCTCCTGTGTATTTTAAATTATCTGACGATTACTTATACCTAATACAATGTAAATGCTGTGTAAATAGCTGTTACACTGTATTTTTATTTGTATTATTTGTAATTATTTTATTGTTATTTTAAAATTGTGTTTTTATAAATATTCTTGATCCATGGTTGCTTGAATCCACAGATATGGAGGGCCACTTGTAATTATAATTCAAGATAGTCTACCATACATACCTCTTCTTTTTTATTTTGGAGACGAACTCTCATTTTGTCACCCAAGCTGGAGTGCAGTGGCACAATCTCAGCTCACTGCAACTTCTGCCTCCTGGGTTCAAGCGATTCTCCTGCCTCAGCCTCCTGAGTAGCAGGGACTACAGGCTTATGCCACCATGCCCGGCTAATTTTTGTAATTTTTTTTTTTTTTTTAGTAGAGACAGGATTTCACTATGTTGGCCAGGCTGGTCTTGAACTTTTGACATCATGATCCACCTGCCTCAGCCTCCCAAAGTGCTGGGATTGCAGGCGTGAGCCACCACATTCAGCCCATACATACTTCTAAGAGAGGTGCCACATGTGCTACAGCCTTAAGAAAGGTTCAGAACACATGCACATAGAGGGAAGCTTGCTAAGGGAGTCAGGCTTCGTATTGGACTTTGAAGGAGTTAACATTGATATGGAGATATGACCTTCTAAAGAGAGGGGAGATAAAAAATAAACATATTGTAAATAGGAACAAGTGGAGCATGGTTAAGGAAGATCCAATGTTCTTGTTTCCCCAGAAAAGGGGGTATATGATATGAAATGTGAGAAGACAAGGCTGGAGCTCTGAGCCTCCGTGTCTGGTAAGCAGGAGCCAATGGAATGGTGTTGCATGAGCTTTAAAAAAAAAAAAAAAAACAAAAAAAAACAGAACATTTCATGACCCACTCAGATTTATGCTTTAGGAAGAAGGGGAATGAATTAAGAGTGTCTATCTCCAGGGTACCATTGCTTCCAAGTTGTGTGAATTTCCCAAGGACTCCTGAGTTTTACCCTTCTTCCAATTTTCTTCATACAGAATCCCAGGTCTCAAACAGCCATCAATGGCTCTCTTCATTTTCCTCTTTCTTTCTTCCTTTCAAAGAATAAACTGCTGGGCATGGTGGCTCACACCTGTAATCCCAGCACTTTGGGAGGTGGAGGTGGGTGGATCACCTGAGGTCCGGAGTTCAAGATCAGCCTGACCAAGATGGTGAAACCCTGTCTCTACTAGGAATACAAAATTATCAGGGTATGGTGGTGCATAAGTGTAATCCCAGCTACTTGGGAGTCTGAGGCAGGAGAATTGCTTGAACCTGGACGGCAGAGGTTTCAGTGAGCCGAGATCACGCCAGGACAACAAAAGTGACACTGTCTCAAACAAACAATCCACTGCTAGATAAATGCTAGATATATGCTACCAATGCTACATAAATACAGAAGTCAGAGTTTAAAATTAGCTTTTCCTTTTTCTAGAAGAAGGTGAGATTCTGTAATGGGGCTGACCCATTCAAACTATCTTTGCTTAGTAGTGTTAGAAAGTTGCCGCACACTGTAGCAACAATGCTAAGTTTTCAGTGTAACTCTTTAATGAGTACACTGAGTAATGTTTAAAGTTTATTTCTTTACTGTGATGGCAACAGCGAAGTGACTCTAAAGTGACAATTCATCTGGAAGAAAGAAGTTGAAGGAAGCAACTGGGAAAAAAGAAAAAAAGGAAAGTGTTTTATATAATGTAATGGCAAGGTGGAAATATAAATTTCGAAATGGTTTTATAGTAAGATCATATGGAAGAAGAATATTGCTTTAGAGTAGAATGTACATTCAATAATAAGATAATAGGATTTATTTCTAACAAGTGTGAACTCTTTGGCTAACTACCAATAATTATAACCATTTTGAATTGTAGATGGAAATTAGAGAGTGAGCTTCCTAGTAAAAAAAAAAGTCCTATGCTGGTTTAAATTATTTTTCTTATCAAACACTTTATCTATACTTCTAATAAGTGGAAGAAAAGAAACCAATAGGTATAGTTTTTTTTCCCATACTTTATCTGTTCACTCTATATTGGAAGATGTAGTAAGCTGGAAAATGGCCAAACATTGAAGATAAAATGAGAAAAATGCAATTTACTTAAGCACAAACTAAATGTTATATACATCATCCTATCGGTGAAAGAACAAGTCTCACAGTGCAACTGTTGTCAAAACTCACTCCCCTAACTCTGAGGATTCTGATTCAGTATTAGAAGGCAGTATAGAAATTTGTACCTTGTTTTTTGTTTGTTTGTTTTTATTTTTTCAGATGGAGTTTTGCTCTTTTTTGCCCAGGATGGAGAGCAATGGCATGATCTCAGCTCACTGCAAACTCCACCTCCTAGGTTCACGTGATTCTCCTGCCTCAGCATCCTGAGTAGCTGGGATTACAAAAGTCTGCCATCATGCCCGGCTAATTTTGTATTTTTAGTAGAGACAGTGTTTCACCATGTTGGCCAAGCTGGCCTCGAACTCCTGACCTCGGGAGATCCACCCGCCTTGGCCTCCCAAATTGCTGGGATTATAGGTGTGAGCCACTGTGCCTGGCTGAGAAATTTGTACTTTAAAAAATATTTGAGGGTTGGGTGCAGAGGCTTATGCCTGTAATCCCAGCACTTTGGGAGGCCGAGGTGAAGGGAATCACCTGAGGTCAGGAGTTCGAGACCAGCCTAGCCAACATGGTGAAACCCTGTCTCTACTACAAATACAAAAATTAGCGGGGCACATTGGCAGGTGCCTGTGATCCCAGCTACTCGGGAGGCTGAGGCAGGAGAATCACTTGAATCTGGGAGGTGGAGTTTGCAGTGAGCCCAGATTGTACAATTGCACTCCAGCCTGGGTGTCAGGCAAGACTCTGTCTCAAAAAAAAAAAAAAAATTGAGGTCAATAGGATCACCAAGGTGTTCCTTGGGAGGGCTTCAGCAGAAACCTATTAGTGTCTGTCAGTATTGCTTTCCTCCTGCTGTCATACATTATTATCGACATTGGATGCTTTCTCGATATTTTCCTAAGTGCCCCTCAAACTCAGCTTCAGCTTTCCAGTAATAAGTCATTTCCAACCACAATGGCACAGGCTAGGCCCCTACTGTGCTGAAATCCTCACGCTACCACTGTCTCAGTTGATTATCATGCAGCAATTTTGGCTTATTGTTGGCCCCTACTAACCACTGTCCTTCAGTCCTATTACGTGATCAGAATCGCCCCTTCCTGTATGTATTTTAATGAGCTCCTTCATGTGAGTGAATGAGAAATACTACTTGAGGGCCCTATCTGTTGTAAGAATGGTGCTTAACACAGGCTATAGATGTTCAAGACAGTTCCGGCCATCTAAAGCTTATGGACTAGTGGGAAAGGCATATGTGTTCAATTGGGATCCCTGGAAACAGACTCTGAGATGAAGAATTGCATACAGAAGTTTTAGTCGCTTCTGAGACAGAGAAGCTGACTGCTATATGGTTGCAGCTGGGGCTTCAGCAGTTCCAATGAGAAGTTCTAAAGATTTGATGGTCCTTCAAAATTGCCTCACATTGAGTTAAGGGGCTGGGGCTTTCTATTTTCACATCAGGCAGTGACTGGCTGGGGGCTGCCCCACAGGAAGGAGCATAACTTTGGGAAGACAGTTATTTGCAGCTGAGGGTAAATCCCAATGAGGGATTCAGCTATGAGCTACCAAGAGCAGGATGGGCAAACAGGCCATTAAGAGGCGAATGAAAGTTATTTGGAAGTTCTGACAAGATCATATTTTTCCCTGACACCTTGAGGCATGATGCAATAATACCATATGAAATTATACTGAGGAAATGCTATGAAATTGTAAACATTTGTTTAAAGGGATAAAGAAAGGAAATGCGATTGAGTACAAGGCCTTGCTCTATGTGGTTTTGTTTCAGAGAATGTGCTTTTTTTCAGAATGTAGTTCAATTCACGTTATAGTTACTCCCATTACAAGTTACCAGGCCACAAATATCTAATGAGCATGTTCTGTGTGTCCTGGACTTCTACAGAGAGAGAGGAAAAAGTGGAAAATTCAGCCCTGAAGTTTACATAGGGCCTTTTTTTCCTCAGTGGTTCATGTACTTGATTTTGAGTTTGAGGAGGGGATTTGAGGTCAGGGAAGGGGCAAGGAAATGGAACAGAGTAGAGTAGGGTCAAGTTTTTCGAATTCCAAGGATAATAAGACAATTGTTTGGGTTGTATGGGACCAGGCTATAGAGAAATATTGGAAGTTGGCAGAAGGCACAGACTCGATGAACTGAGTGGTAGTGGAATAAGTTGAATGCAGATTTACTGGTACAGAACAGACAGTGAAAGCAGTGTTTCAATAGCTTAACCAGACTATAATTTGGACTGGAGGGGAACTGGTTTTGAATATGATGAATTTGAAATCATAGAAATAATATATCCTAGAGTTCAATTTTCACTGAGAGGAAGCATTTCATATAACACTATTCACTGTTATATTATGTGGAAATATTAATTTCCTTCCTTAATGTAAGGGAAGTGACATTACTTTAGATTTTTAAATGCTTTCTTCAACCCTAGTGAGGTAATAGGAGCACCTTCTATTTTTATCCTGTAAAGATTTTCAATCAAGTTAAATACACTGACACTTAATTTTGCCAGTAAATTTTTAAAAGTACTGGCTGTGTCTAAATGGGCAACCATTCATTAAATCATAGAAAAATTGAATAAAGATGAACTTACTACATATTTTTTTGCAGATATGAACATCTCTCAACTGCAACTCAAACAATATCCATTAACTGATGCTCATTTTAATAAACAACCACTTTGACGATTTTTTTCCGTCACTTGACCTGACATTTGACTAGATGGTCAACTCAATTCAGTTCAACAAATACTTCCAGATGATCTACCTATTCCATGCTTAATTCAAGCACAAGGCTAGAATGAGCAATTTACTCACTGCCACAGCAACTGAGCATGCACATTGTTAAGCATTTTAAAAGATTTGCCTTAGAAAAAGTAGTCTTTGCCACCAGCACCTAGCTTGCTTTAAAAGCATTTGATCTATTCCTTCTCTGACTTTGGCTTGATGTTTTGGGATTTAAAAAAAAAAAGTTGGCCAGGCGTGGTGGCTCACACCTGTAATCCCAGCACTTTGGGAGGCTGAGGCAAATGGATAACCTAAGGTCAGAAGTTCAAGACCATCCTGGCCAACGTGGTGAAACCCTGTCCCTGCTAGAAATACAAAAATTAGCTGGGTGTGGTGGCACATGCCTATATTTCCAGCTACTCGGGAGGCTGAGGCAGGAGAATTGCTTGAACCTCGGAAGCAGAGTTGCAGTGAGCCAAAACTGCACCACTGCACTCCAGCCTGGGCAATGGAACGAGACTCTGTCTCAAAAAAAAAAAAAAGAAAAAAGAAAAAATTTTTGTGGTATTTTTAAAAGAGCAAGAATTCAATGAAGGTGGTACTCTTTTCCCATTACAATACTCTACTTGTGTTTATGGACCTACATATTTTATTTTTTCAAATACAAATTGTGAAACTTATTAAGGAGAGTCCAACATTTCTATACATTCATTAGCTTTTTTTTTAATCATTAAATATAACTTCAAGGCTCCAGGCTCAAAAATTGTTTTGCTTTTACTGATTGCATCATGCTATTTGTACATAGCACACTTTTATTTTTGTCTACATAGATTTGAAGCAATGTTTTTTTTTACTCTGTCACACAATGCCACATCTCTGACAGTAGGTAAGTTATGTTCTTTTGCCTTTTATACTCAAGAGCTATGTAGGTGGTATGGGAGATGAGTGGCGGCTATTGGAACAGAGTGTGCATCAGAAGCTATTTAAACCTCATTTATATGTGCAAGTTAAGAGTTACTCTTTCCTGTTTCCAAAGTGAAAATTAATGTTAATTTCTTAAATTTGTAATCAGAGAAGATGTGGGTTATTGTTCTAAACATCTTCCTTGGACTCTCCCAATGTCTTGGTAGCAAAGATTCAAATATTAGTAGGTCTAAACTCATCTTTTATTAATTTGGGTACTCCTGCTAGCCCAATCTTATTAGTTTTAATGTTAGTGTTAATGTTACTATTGGCTATGATTACAAATGTATGAAAAGAATATATTTGATAAAGCCTCATCATGTGGCTTCAGTCTAGTTTTGGGAACCTGAAAGGTATGAGCATTAAAGGTTTAGCATGGCTACACTGAATCCTTACTTAAGTCAAAGATGCTAAACAGACTTAGTTATTGTGATTAAATCCTTACCACTCCAAGAAAGAATTATAGTGCCTGAATTGTGCAATTTGTATACACACAAATATACTTTTTGAGACTATCAAAAGGTAATTGGAAATAATTTCATACCTGAGAACAGTTTCTTAGAAAACGTATTTGTGTGAGTCCTTGCTTATTTGGATCATACTTGACTTGTGGGCAATATATTTGTATTACTAATATCATCACCATTGTTTCCATCATAATCACTATCGACAAAGAGATATTAATTTAAAAAGTGTTTATTACAGAATCAAAAAGAACTGTATAGAACTGGACTCTGACCATTGAATATAATGAACTCGAACCAAGGATTATGCAGCATCCAGAAATACTGTGAGATATATGAATTTTGTCTGTGACATGTGTACTTCTGTGTTCAGTTTCAGCAACTCTCCACTTCATTTGAATTCCAAATGCTAATGTTAATAACTTTAGTTTCTGAATGCTGAGAGTAGTCTATCACAGAGAAGACTGTTTTCTTCAAAATACGTGCTCCCAAGCCATCACTAGCTATGTGTTTTTCTCACAAACTTATTATTTTTAAATTTATTTCTTTGTGTCTTCCTAACTTTAGCATAAGGCTGAGATGATATGACCCCGTTTATCTGGTTCAACACATATCTTTGGTCCCCAGGAGAGTGCCCGGCACATTGTGCAATTCAATTCAATAATTATCAAAGGAAGGAAGGAAAGATAGGAGGGAGAAAGGGAGAAAGGAAGAAAAGGGAAGAATCTCCCAAGGTGTCCTTGTCTAAGCAAGTTAATAGGAGAAAAGAGAGTTAGATTTAAAAACACACTAAGCCTAGCTTGGTACATATATGACAAATGCAATGTAAAGGTTTTGTCCATGATGCAATGTTATTGATACAGTAAAGTTAGTGTTTATTCCATCCCTCATGGAGATGGGTACAGGTATATGACATGTTCTAAATTGCTGGGTCTGTTGACAGAATGCCTGAATGCCAACCTAATAGCTTAGAACCTATAGCCAAAGGTTTTGGTTACATCAGTAATACAGAAAGCGATATATTAAGGATTGTTATTCTAACACTATTTTTTAAAGGTGAGCAATGCCAAAATAGACTAGAGCCTATAGTTAGATGGTACTATATGTTTATAAGTTGCAAGGTGATAAAAGTTCTCTTTTTTTAAGCTTCTTAGCTTTTTCCCCTACCATTTTTCCCTATAAGGTTGTTTCTTTCCATTAAAAAGAAGCTTTTTAAAAATGCTAATTTCATTTTTATCTGTTTCGTAGTATTAATACACCATCTCCTAATTGCAGAAGACATCAGGTTATACTAGAATTCACATTTGGATCAAGACAAGTGTGAGTTCCAATTTTGGCTTTGACATTTACTAGCTGTGTAACCTTGGATAGGTTACTTATGTTTTAGAGTTTCAGTTTCCAGAGCTCTGGAGAGAAAGGAATCCCTACCTTTGGGATTACTGGGAAAAGTAAAAATACTATTTGTAAAGCATATTGTGCAGTGCTTGATAAATCATAGCTACATAATAAATGCTAATCCTTATTTTAGTATTTTTAACATGTTATATTGTTAAAGTATAACCGGAATGTTCTTTGGTTTTCTCCCTGTATCCAATGGTCAATATTCCATCTTTACACACTTGACCTGTGGGTAACAATTGCACAATGGATCACTCCTTGACCTTGTTTATTTGGAGCATACTTGATTGTGGGCAACATTTACACAATGGATCACTCCTTCTCAGTACATTTTCTTTACCCAGTTTTGAGGACAGCACAGTCTCTTGGTTTAACTTCTTTGCTCCTTTTAATTCTTTGCTGGTCTCTTTCTTACTTTCTCTACTCTCCATGTCAAAATGCTCCATGATTTAGCTCTTGGCTGTCTTCTCAGTCTACATTCACCCCTTAGTGATTTTGTTGACTTACTCTTATGGCTATCAATATCCTTTTTGTTACCACCTCTTAAATTTATATCTCTACTTTGGTACCTCTTCTGATTTCTAAACACATATATCTAACCACTTATTTGACATTTGTCACTTTGTCCAAAGCTAAACTTTTCTTTTCTCTCCCAAATCTACTTTGTTTACAGTTTCCCCATCTCAATTGATGTCAGTTTTATCCTTCCATTTGTTCAGGCCCAAAATCTTGAAATCACTCATAATTTCTCTCCCTCCCTCACAAACCACATCCAATCATCAAGCCTTGATGGTACTGTCTTTACACATATCTGGAATTTAACCACTTTTCCCCACCTCTACTGCTGTTACTTTTGTGGAAGGCTCCATCATCTCTTTTCTTAATTGCTGCAAACCGACAAACTGACTCTATGCCTCTGTTACTGTTTTCTACAATCTGCTCTCAATATAGCAGCTATGGTGCCTTTTGAAAACCGACAGGTTGTGTCACTCTACTTTTCAAATCCCTGTAAATGTTGCTGATTTTACCTGGAGTAAAAGTAAAGTTCTTATAATGGCCTAAGAAAATTGGCCTACATTACTTCCTTGACTTAATTTCCCCTACTCATTTTATCTTTTCTCACTTTTTCATTTCTCACCACTGTCAACTTACTATTCTTTGAAGGTAACAAGTAACTTCTTGCCGTAGGACATTTTCACTGGCTGTTCTCTTTGTCTGGAGCATTATTTAACTAGAAGTCTCAAGCCTAACTTCCTCACCTCCATCATTTTTGGCTTATCTGTCATCTTCTCTCATCTTTTCCATGACACCTACACTGACCACACTCACTCTAAAATTTCAACACACTCACCTCCACACTCCTGATCTCATCTGGTTCTATTTTTTAATTCTTTTAGGCACTTCTTACCATGTAACACTTTTCATAAGTTATTTATTATTCTTACTGATGATTGCTAGAGTTTAAGCTCCACAAGAGCAAAGATCTTTGTCTTTTTAGTTCCCTGAAGTATCCCGAGCACTGAGAATGGTATATGTAAATTTGGTAAAATCGATGTTGAATAAATAAGTATTGTTGTAAAATAAATATAATTTTCTTACTTAATGTTACTATTATGAAGGTTTAAATAAGATAATGTAGTTAAAGTAGTTTTTCACAGGGCCTGACATAAATTAAGGGCTTAATAAACGGTGGCTATTGTGAAGTGTCTCATGGCAGTAAACACACGATATACAACATGAACCCTTTTTTCACGTTAAAGTTTCACCAACACCACAGCCATATAATATCTTTTCTAGGTATACACAAATATATCTTATTGTTTTATGTTTATCTAGTAAAGACAAAAATATGCAAATATTCAGCAGTAGCTGACAGTTCACATATGTCAGTGAAATAAATTGACACTGTTCTTTTTACTTTATATCTATTACACTTCATATAAATTAAAAAGTTATTGATAAATCTTCTGTAATAAGGATAATTTTTAAAATATCACAATAAGATGATTTATAAGATTCCGGAGGCCTCCCTAAGAATTGAAGAGCTAACAAAAAATGATATTCCCATTATACATTTTAATGAATAACGAATTTTCTTCTTTTTGTAGATTTCAATGACAACTTGGAGTGTTCAACATGTTTAACATTTTTTATTCTTTTCCACGTTTTATAAATAGAAAAAAAATAATGATTGTGATGAGGTATTCTTATATGCATCACGAATACAGGTTTTAGTGTGTGGGATTCAATAGAAAATAAATACTTTATTTTTCCATCTTGATTTGTGAAAATACTGAAAAATAGTTATAATGGAAAGCCTTTTGTAAATCAAAACAAAAAGTATTATTTCTGAATATTGAATAGATGTTCTCATCTTGCCTATTGCCTGATCATCTAATTGCTTATTCTAATGAAATACATTTATTCTTCTATGTTTCATTCACACAGCTTAGTCTTTTCCAGAGAATTTACAAATGTTTTACTGCATGCCAAACCTTGGGTAATTAAAGTCGATGTCAGAATGTGTCCATAGTTTGTTCTGTAGATCCGACTGTAGATGGAAAGGCTTATATTACGTTTGGGGTGAATGATAAACTTATATTATTTTCTTCTTCCACTAAAAATATTTTAAAGATGTAGATCCTGGAATTCACTAAACAGGCAATTTGTAAATAAGTATGTTGCCATTTTTAAAATTGCTCTTTCATTCTCTCATATGTTCATCATTCAACTTAGTTTCCTTTCTCCATGTTTGGGATGTTTAGGGAGTCACCTCTTCCCACTAAAGTTCATTAATTTTTCAACCATCAGAGAAAGGGTGAGGAATGAAAGAAGGAGAGGAAAAGAAAAGAACAGCAAACTCCACATCATTGCCTGAATGCTGCCTTAGATCTAAATGTTGTTAAGTTTTCTTCTAACATTTAGAAAGAAGCACTTTTTCCAAGCACTTTTATTGCCACTCGTGCCTACTTCACTTTGTTACTCCCCTGCTGCTTGTGGGTGGATGGAGTTTGACTACTTCAGAATAGTTACTGGTGGGTGGGTTCAAGAATCTCTAGTGGGTTGAGGAAAAAGCCATGTTTATATAGATAGTGATCCTTCTATTAAAATCCTAAGAGTGAGTAATAGTTAATAGCTATGTTCACCACGCACATAGCAGAGTCCATCTGTACAGAAACTGAGGGTATCTGAAAAGAATTCCACGGGAGTTTTGGCTTCCTATAGCATTTGCACGCAGGGGCTCTAATCTCCCAAATTAAATTTTGTTACTTAGTAGATAGACAAGGTTTCTCTCCTGAGGTCATAACATGGACCTGGATGCCTACTGGTCCAGGCTTTCCTACGATAGTGGATTATAACACACAGCTTTAGGGCCTTGTGTATAGTGCTTTGACTACAGATGTAAAACATTTAGGTTGACTGGCTTTAAATTGTGGGTAGCTGTGGTAAGGGTAATCACACGATCTACTTAGATGCCAAGTGAGTGCATTCTCTTCTTTGATTTGAAATCCAGTTCTTTTATATGTTTTTTCAGTACAGAGCTGGTAGTGACCAGTGATGCAGTGTATACATCGGAAGCGTGATAAATTTAGAGAACACTTTCTGTATGGCCAGACAACAGGAAATGACAGGCCTTTTAAAATATAGACTATTTTAGATGATTGTTCTTGAAAAACCACTTCACTTAATGTGATATTTGGATTATAATAAATTCTAAATCATTGTGTTTTCATTTCTGTCTTTTCTGTAATGAAGAAATGTCTTACCTTAATCTTTACCACTTACCTTAATCTTCAGAGATTGAGTAGTCCTTGATGTTCATGACTCACTTTATTGCAACAATGCTACTATCAAAGCATCAGATTTGGGTAGATGCAACATGTGTACAGCTGAATCCTAAGTTTTGCAGGCAGAGCACCAGTGGTCAAATTACATATATTGTTTTGTAATTATTCAAAATTTTAACATATGAGGACAATGGTCTAAATAATTTGAAACAGCCCATTTAAAAATAACACTTTACTTTCATTTTATTGGCAAGTTTTAAGACCAAAATTTAAGAGGACCAAAAATGGACATAATTTAGATGTGCATTTTAATGAAGAAACAGAAAATGCTAAATGATTTGGAAAAAAAGATATTTCATATGATACAACTTCTATAAATGATGTTTTTTCCCCTGTTCTTTAAAGAATGAAATAAAGTTACATGAAATGGATAGTACTAAATTCAGACTGGCATTAAGATGTGAATGTTTTAAATAAATGACATATTTTAATTTGAAAATTCGAATCTAATATAAAATGCAAATTGCAATAGTCCTTAATGTAGAAAAAGGGAAAAATGTAGTGATTGAGTTTGGGGAAATTGTAACTTGAGCAGATCTAGCCAGCTGCAATGATGAACAAGGCTTCCTTTATTATTGCTTCAAGAAAAGCTATTGAGTGTCTAGCACAAAGTAGCTGCTTGAATACGGGAATATCCAATATCCCTTTGAGAGGCGTATTTGATTATACATTTTCCCTTTACCCTCTTGTTTCTTTCTAACTCTCCAAGTTCCACAAAAAGCCCCAAGATCACTTTTGTTATTATCATTGGTGGTGTTTTTTGACCCAGAGGTTATATCACTGACAACTACTGTTACCTATGTAAAATGATCTCTATCAATCTTTGACTAGATTTATACCTGATCCTATTGTTCTTTTGTTTAAAATCTTCCCATAAATCTTTGGTCCTTACAGGATTAAGTGTAAGAGAGTTAGCTTGAGAGGCATTTTTTTTTTTTACAATCAGATTCAACAGAGTTCTTTTTCAGCTTCATTTCTCACTTTGATCAAAATGACTTCCCAGCATGCATGTTCTTACACACACACACACACACACCCCTCTTTAATATATGCTTCCTACTAATTGCTGCCTAGAATACTCTTACTCATCCTCTAATACCCATCTCAGATACATGTCTTCTCTTAAGCCTTCCTTAATCTCTCTGGTAGAATGTGTTATCCAATACCCATTTCCCAATTCCTCTTCCCCTCCCCCAGCCACACCCAACCCCAATGATGAGAGAACATATTCCTGTTAAATCACCTATTTTACTGAAATTATTTCATTTGTCTCTCTCACTTTTTAGAATGGAATCCTCATAAGGCCTGAAGTGCTGTTTATTTATCTCTGAAAAAACTAGCCTTGCATACAGGGCTTGTCCTAATAAGTCCCAATGAATAGTTGATTGACTGAATGAACGGATCTTCACTTGTGGATTTTGCACAACCTACAGTTGTGGGTGCCAACTCAATGTGCAGAGTTGGAAGCTGTTTGCAGCTCTGCCAGTCAGTTTTATGTTCTGCCAGCACATTCTTGGTTGTTGTACATTCCCCACTGATAGGATTTTACCCAACAGTACTTGGCTTGATTACAGTGTTCAGAATTGTTTTTCGCCATGTCTGGGTTTTTTTCCCCTACTCGACTTCATTCTTTCAGTTTCTGTACAGCAGGCTTCTGGGGCATCCTGTTGTTACCCATTCCCCTCCTGTACCTCACCCATCCAAGTAACTTTGTGAGGAAAGGCTGGGAGACTGGCCAATTTCCAGCATCTTGTTGCTGGTGATCCTGTATTACTGTAGGCATATAAGTGGTGAACCTGGGCATGCTGCCATGGCCAGCAGTGAAGGTGAATGCATTCCAGTGCCAATAAGGGCTAAGGCATGGAAGTAAATCCATGCAGAATTGACTTTGTCAGTGCTTTCTAGTAAAGGAGGAGTTTACACATGGAAAGTGTATCAGTAACAATGGGATCATTTTGTTCCTTGTAGTTCTAGATGAAAGAACACCTATATTATATTGTTTACCTAATCGCCTATAAAGAATCTTATGTTAATAGAAAGTACTGTACCCTTGTTGCATTTGCTGCCTAGCTCAGCTCCGAGACAGAAAACGGAATTAGGTATACAGTCCTAGAAGTCACCATTGCTCAAACTTGAATTTGCATATGGATCATTAGGGGATTTTAATTTAGTAGGTCTGCGGTGGAGCTGAGATTCTGCATTTCTAATAAGCTCTCTGGTGATACCATAATGTTGATATTGTTGGTCTGAAAAACTCACATTGAGCAGCAGGGATGTAGAGGGCAGAGTGAGCTCTTCAAAAAGCAGTGCCAGCTAATGGGCCTATCCTCTGCATCTTGAGTGCCTCAACAATGCCACAGGATGACAGAGCATGCCAAAACACAAAATAAATCAGCTCCCTCATCACCACTTTATGTTAGTTTAGATTGTTTCTGACGGTGGTGGAAGCATCTCTGAGTAAGTGTTCTCCCTCCCACAGAGCTCATTTAAATTCTTTGTGGAGAAGGGAAGAGGTTGGCCTCCCCACCAAATCTTTGTTGAAAATGATTTAATACATTAAAAGAGCAAATCACTATCTTAAGGTTTAAACTTCTTAGCTGCAAGGAAGTGAAGTTCATTTGCCAAGGACTTAAGGGTCCAGTAAATTTTCACCAGGACCTTTTTTCACCTAAACCCATGAGAGCAGTAGGAGAGCCATCATTTATTGGGTTTCTGTTATATGTGGGCACTGTTTGTTAGGTGCTAGAGGTACAAAGAGGTATAACACATAATCTCGTCCCCGAGGAAGTTTACAATTGACTCGATTAAATGTGCAACTTTTCAAGGATAAAAGTATGTCTTGTTTGGCTTTGTATTTCCTAAAGTGTAAAATTAACAACTGCATATTAACTAAAATGTTGCTAAGACACAGCATAAGAAGAATGTGTTGTATTTTAAGGCTAAATCACGCCACAAATTATGACATGATTAGTATAGTTACAAGTGACAATTGCATGCCAGTTCCAGTCTGTAAATCAGAGCTTCCTAATATTGCTTTAAAAACAAAATGTTCCCTTGGGTAAATGCTGTATTAGCAACACTAGTACTCTGTTTTTCCAACTACAAAGAGCATCCCAGAGTTTTAATTTTGTTTCTTGATGTTAAGTGATACGCTCTTTGGATAGCCGTTTAGTTAGTCCATACAGCCAAGCTTTTCATAGGAGAGATGAAAGAGGGGGCAGATAACTATAGAACACAAGATAAAATGTGATGAGGGCCAGGACACTGAAACACAGATAATATAGGTATCAACAAACTACTACCCATGAACCAAATCCAGGCAGCCACCTATTTTTTTAAATAAGATTTTATTGGAACACAGCCATGACCATTCATTTAGGTATTATCTATGGCTGCTTTCATGCTACAACTGCAGAGTTGAGGAATTGCACCAGAAACTGTATCGCTTACAGTCTAAAATCTATTTATGCTTTAGAGTCTAAGAAGCAGGCTCACTTCTAATATTTGTGGGGTCAGGACAAGAAAACAAAAAGAAACCTTCCAACTATGGCCCACCACTTTGCTGTTCTCATTCTGGCTCTGTCCTGTACTGAGGCCTCAACTACACCCTACTTATATCTAAGCTTCATCTACTCTCCTCACACTCCTGCTTCACAAACACCTGTATCTTGACCTTCTTTCAAAGGAAGGTGTGCACACACAAACACTGTGGTGTCTGTCCTCAGAAAGTAAATCAATGGAAGAGGCCCGTAGAGACCCTAGAAGTGGCCCCAGGGCATCCTGGACAGGGCATCTTAAATTTTGGGGTGGCAGATAGTGTTCTAAAAGATAAAGGACAATGGCTTTGGACAGGCACACCTCATTGATTCTCCTAGACTCTTCATCCCAAGGCTAGGGCATGACAGGAATAGGACCAGAGTAGCGCCCCCTAAAGGGAGGGGCAAGAAAGGGGCTTCTCTGACTGGGTATAAGGGTGATATTGTTAAGGAGTCCTGTGTAAATTGGCTGGGCAAGGACACTATTAAAAAGGGCTTTTAGTTACTGCTTGATGATTATGAGGACATTGTTGCGCACAAATGGTGAAGAGAGGTAATCTAAAGAGAAAAAATCTTATGAGCGAAGTCATAGAGATGAAAAAGCTTTAAACACTAGCAGAGAATGACTATAAAAGATGGATATTTTATATCTATGAAAATATATACTATGTCATTTTATCTTTGCAAAAGGCTCTGATGGCTAGTATGGAAACTTTTCTCTTCAGTGGGGAGAAATTGAACCATATGCTAGTTAAAATTAAAACTTGGAAGCTTGAATGCTTGTTTGAATGGCAATACTATCAATAATATCTTGGGCAAATCTCGTAACATTTCTGCCTATCAGCTTGGAACATTAGGGACTCTTGTAGCATAGATCTATGATGATTAACTGTGTGGAGGGTATCACTGTAAATAATAGGAATTTGTTGTATGCTTTAAAAGTGTTTCAGTATGATTTGGGAGAGAAGAGAAAGAAAAACCAGCTTTAAGTTGAGAACCAGTGCTCAGCCTAGATAATGGCTCAGGTTGCCTTTAAGATTAGACTTAAACTAAAAATCTAATGTTCCACCAAGGTCTAATTAGTGGCTTAGCTAGAATTAGAAAATAGTCCTCTTGACTTTGGGCCCTGTTGTTTGTCCTGTGTATCAGATTTGATAATCAGAAACATGGCACCAGATACAAAATCTATTAACCCATGGGAAACAGGGCATGTATTAGACCAGTGGTTTTCAAATCTTGGTGAAAACAGTAATCCCCTGGTGAGCTTTCTAAAGTGCTGATCCCTTAACCAAAGGCGAGGGACTCTGATTCAGAAGGATGGTCTGGGGCCTGGGAAGCTGCATTTAAAAAACATGGGTAGAAATTTGGATAAAGGTAGTCCTTGGGACCCACGTTAAAAAGCAGTAGATTAGAATGTTCTTTCTTTCCTTTTGGGCAGACGCTCTGTACTGAGGAGCCTTTATTCTATGAAAGACCTGAGTTACTTCTGCAGGGAAGGTCACTGACTTTGGCTAAACCATCCACATTCTCTTGCCCAGTTCCACTGAGGTCTATGGAGTGGCCATATATAAAACTAAAGTTAAGGAGTTACCTCCAGCCATGGGACAGAAGGCAGTTTTCTGACCTTATCTGATTTTATCATTGCCATACTTTAACTCGCCGAGCTAACCAGCCACAGTTTTGTTGGAACTCACCATGGAGACAGATTAATTTTAACTCTGAGAGAACATGGGCTTTTCAACACAAGTTAAATATAGGCTGGCACAGAACATCACAGAAGCATTAGGTCCTCAGAAATTTTCTTTAGCTCCCAAACTTTGAGCTGCCACTAATTTATGCTACTCATACTTTGTCCTGGTCATTTTCATGTTTTTGTCTTCCTTTGATCACCGAAATAGAGAAGTCAGGAAGAACTTCACCTGCTAGAAACAGGTCATCTATGAGCATGTTTCTCCTGAACAATTACATGGAAAGTTACTGGAAGAAATAGGCTATATGTCTTAGGTTCTTAGGCAGACTGAAAGCTTTTGTTCTAGTTTTTCGTGTTTTCTTGGGTGAAAACACTTAGCTTAAACAAATATCAAATACATTTAAAAATTAATTTCCACAAAACCAAAGCTCTGAGATTTGACCAAATGGAAAAACTTGGAGATAAAAACACTGCACGGTTCCGTGTGTAATAGTTTTTATTTTTCCTGGAACTAAAGAAAGCACATACATATTCATAGAGTTTCCACTTTTAGCAGATATTTTATTAAAATACCACACAATTTAAATGTTGATAAGACCTTTTCAAATAGAGAAATTAAAATGATAACTTATTAACTTTCATTTTAAGGCATTAATAAATTTGGTACTTCTGATTAGAATATGGATTTTTGTTAAGTAGTGATTTTCAGTGGCAGTCAAGTTTGGTGCAAGTGTGTTCTACAATAATATCAAGAAATTGAAGATGAAAGTTAAAATACTGGTGTTAGTAGGCCACATATGACCTACATGGTGATATGCAGTAGTATTTCAAAATAGCAGTAATTTAATAAATTACTAATACTAATAAATCTGAGATAAGATGAGAACTTTTAGTGCTTTGAATATTGACCTCCCTAAGTTACATTTCAATACTCGTTGTATAGTACTAGTAAAGATAAGGGTACTAGAGGCCATTGCTTGTGTTACAGTTCACATCCCAGCTTTATGACCTTTGGTGACTTACATAAACTGTTGTCTGTTTTTTTACCTACGAATTGAATGAAACTGCTCATAGGGTTGATATGAATATTAAGAGAGATTACATATATAAAGAGCTTAGTACAGTGTAGTATAGTGCAAGTAGTTAATAAGTGTCAGGTATTAGCAATATATTAATTATAGTTTCATAATTTTTCTTCTAAAAACCAGCTGTCAAAGGATGTATTCCTTTAGTTGAAATACTATAACTCAATTGTGTAGATAAACATATACATTAATTTGTTAAAGTCAATTAATAAAAAATAAGTATAATGGCATTTTTAAAACATAGCCCTATAAATAATAAACATGCTTCCAAGTTCTCAATGGATAATAAAAGCCATCAACAGGCCCTTGTCCCGCTGAGTTTCTCTGTGAAGCCAACAGCTTAGCCAGCCTCTCAAAGGCCATGGAAGCTTGAAGGTCAGACACTTTGTGTAGGGGTCACCTGCAGACTTAACTCTTAAACGTGAGCTGCTTAGATCTGTGGCTGCATCTATTTCTGTGAAACACAAGACATCTTCTAAATTTCAACATTGACAATATGATAAAGGAAGTCACACCAATAATCATCCCAAAGTTGCTTAATGAAAGGCAGAAAGGAGAGTCACACAAACATCAACTCTTAGTAATAGAAACTTGACTGGGAGACCTAAGTGAGACCCCTTCTTCCACCAGCATTCAAGCTGCATTAAACTTATATATCAAAAATACTTAAATAATAGTAATTATAATAATAATTGTGTTTAAGGCCATATTCACTGATCAGTGGTCCTTTATTGATTCAGATCTTTACAGAAGTGGAGCTCCTGAGTGCATTGCTCCATCAAATTCCTTGTTTTTATTATTTGAGAAAGGCATTCCCTCAGGGGATTTGACAGATTCACATCTATAGTTTAAAATGGCTGATTAGCATCTCAGAAGGACTAAGGTCTCTTGGACAGAATAAATTTGTAGTTTTCCAGATGTCTGTTAGGCTTATCATTGTCATAAAATGAATTTAAAAGAGTCTGAATATGTAGACTTCTCACAGGCTCCATTGAAGACTTCTCACCACCTCTGTTTTCTGGTAGGTGCTTACAAATTGACTGTTTGTTCCTGGATTTTTGTACAGATCAAAGCATCCTGGCTGACTTGTTATTTTCTAGAATTTAGATTTAAAAGTGCAAAGGATTCTATTTGTAGTAGAGGCATTTTTCTATTTGTATTTGGACACTTTTCATAACCCCTTACTCATTCATCAGTTTAGAACAATATCTAACTTTAATTGGGATGAAGTTTAGTGTAAATTAGTTTAACCAATCACAGTAAAAAAAGGAGATATTCATAACTAAATCCACAATGGAAGACAATTAATGAGAATGCATAGATAGCTAAAGAATATAGAACAACCTCAGTCATAGGGAAGTATTAAAAAATTCTGAAACTTTACAATTTTGTGTTTCATATCTTGGCTTTAAATTTGTGTTGCTTTCCTCCACAAGGGATTTTAAGAGATGCTTCAGAGAACTTTAAAACTTTCAATAATGTTTTAAATACCTGGGGAATAAAAACAAAACCAACAGTAATGATGCTGGAGGAGGAGGCAGTGGAAAGAAATGGAGAATAGGAACAAAAAGAAAAACAAAGATGGTGAGGTAACATCCTCAGGTGCTACAATGGCTGATTCCTCTGAAGTCTCCTATTATAAAAATCTATGTGGATCTGGGAGTAAGCCCCTTCCCACCCCTTCCCACCCCTATGCCATTCCTAACACTAGTCTTTTTGGGTACGAGGCTGTCATTGACAAATTCCTACTTTCGCCATACTGTTCTCTACAGTTTCTTTCTAAATTCTATTAAAATTAAGGATTATGATGGTTCTCTTCATATTTTTATTCTTGGAATATTTCAGCTCTGCCATATAT
This sequence comes from Callithrix jacchus, assembly GCF_049354715.1. Lineage (NCBI taxonomy): Eukaryota > Metazoa > Chordata > Mammalia > Primates > Cebidae > Callithrix > Callithrix jacchus. Next base: position 29,542,723 of record NC_133524.1, read on the forward strand.
TATCAATATGGCCTTATCTTTAAAATGAGGATGATAATAGTACTGGCATCAAGGCATGCTTTGAGAATTAAAAGAGTCAACCCAAATATAAGACCTCAAATATAGCCTTTAGCAAGCAGAGGCTAGCTAATAGAGCATACTTGATAAATGGCAATCCTTGTTGGTAAAACTCATTCAATGGAATCACTTATTTTTAAACTGCAGTTTAACCAGATATGGGATCTTACCATCCAATTGCGCCTAGGAAATATAAATGATTATAGGCACAGCCTTTCTTTGGCTTTGTTTAGAATAGATATAGAAATAATGTTTCAGAATTTCACATGTTGATAGATTCAAGTAATTTGCATGGGAAGGAGGCAGAGGAGAAATTATTATTATTTTTCCAGTCTTGAAATCTTTCAAAGCATTTTAACATTCCACAATAGGAAGGCAGGTTAGCCTTATCTTCATCAGTTCTTTATACACATCCCTGTATCACTAACGTTTTTTCTTATCCCATTCAACCTCCAGTCCACTTGTAAGTCTACTTAAAAGATTCTAGATTAAAGAATGGTTTGTGTTACCCTCCCATGTCTTTGACATCTCCATTTTTCTTGAACCTACAGGGGAAAGTGAGCACTCCATGACAGTATTCAAAGAATAGATATCTTTTTTCCACACCTGTCTCTTCTAGTGTGTGATTCTGCTGATCTCTTTGTGACATTTCAGTGGTGTCGTTTCTGCAAACATGATTTTATCAGGATTGCTTTCTGCTTTAGACTTGAAAGTGAATTTCTTTGGGGATAGTAACATCTTACTCTTTCAAGGTGTGAAACATAAAACAATATCTGATTTTTCAATGTTCTACTGATACACAATAATAATTCTAAACTGAAGCAATAAGGTACTGTTGCCTCCAGCTTTTATCTTAGATATTAGAAGAATGAAATTGAATATTTGGGTTAAGTTAATATATGCAATATGTGGATTACTAAAGTTATTACATTTTTAATATCTTATAGTACAGTAATATATATTTTAACAACAAAGCTCTTAGGAGAGTCACAGTGTAGGGAAGTTATCTTATGTTTATGACAATGACCATTATGTATTGTTCCAACATGACTTTGGTTTAATTGTACTTTCTGGCCATCTGGGTAACAAAAATTATTCTGATTGGATTGGACCAAGTGAACATTTGATCAAGAACAACTTTAATATTCAGCATTTTCCCCCAAATTACCAGGGAAATATAATTGTAAAAATATTTTTGGGCCAGGTGTGGTGGCTCAAGCCTGTAATCCCAGCACTTTGGGAGGCCGAGGCGGGTGGATCACGAGGTCAAGAGATCGAGACCATCCTGGTCAACAAGGTGAAACCCCGTCTCTACTACAAATACAAAAATTAGCTGGACATGGTGGCGCATGCCTGTAATCCCAGCTACTCAGGAGGCTGAGGAGAATTGCTTGAACCCGGGAGGTGGAGGTTGTGGTGAGCCGAGATCACGCCATTGCACTCCAGCCTGGGTAACAAGAGTGAAACTCCATCTCAAAAAAAAAAAGAAATTTATAAACTATATTTTATTTTATATTCTGAGATTATAAAGTTAACTTTTCCATTTATTATTAACAGGGTGTTGAGAAGCCAGATTCCACATTAAGCCCATTAAATGTTCTGTGGGTGGAGTAATGCAGGAGGTGGGGGAGCTCCCATGTCTCTGGAGATAGTTTGAGATAATATTGTGGGTGGTGAAGGGGAGGGTACTTAAAGTGTGTGGAGTCACGGACTCAGTAAATGTAACCGTGCTGGCTGCACCTTCTTTTCCTCACAGGGAATTCCAACAAAGCAAGAAGGGGTAAAGTGGCTGAGAAGGGCCACTGCCAGTGTTAGGTGACTCCAGGATCTACTCAAAGAAGTTTGTAGGTTCATTTGTAGACTCAATAGTTAATTTTACTCACTAAGTTAAAGGATTTATGTATCTGATTTTAACAGATGCAATAAAAGTTATTTATATTAATCTTTACCATATGGCTCTCTTATCCTTTATATTATTCCATACATTTAGAAATTTATAAAAATGGTGGTGGTAAATACAGAACATGATGTAAAATGTCAACTCTTATCTTTTTTAAAAGAGGTTAGAATAGGAGGTGGTTAATTAGTGCATCTAAAAAATTGTTTACCTGAAGGCCGGGCATGGTGGCTCACAACACAGCTGTAACCATAGCACTTTGGGAGGCCAAGGTGGTTGGATCACTTGAGTCCAGGAGTTCAAGACCAGCCTGGGCAACAACGTGAAACCCCATCTCTACCAAAAACAAAAGTTAGCCGGCCATAGTGGCATGTACTAGCAGTCCTAGCTACTTGGGACGCTGAGGTGGGAGGATTGCTTGAGCTTGGGAAGAGGAGGTTGCGATGAGCTGAGATCATGACACTGCATTCCAGCCTGGGCAACAGAGTGAGATCCCATCTCCAAAAAAACAAAAATAAAAAAATAGTTTAACTGAGTTGTGCCATACAAATACCAACAGTTGAATGTATCATAATACTTATGAAATGATTTTGATTGTATAACTTTGCTTCTCTTTGTATGGTTTATGCATAATTTATAATAAGACTACCATGGTAAGCTAAATGAAGTTTGACATTTTGAAGTTTTCTTATGTACTGGTTACCTGAGTCTTCAAGTTAACTTACATTGCCTTTGTTCACTGTGTCTCCATCACCTAAGACACATTTTAGTAGATGATACCATGTAGTTTTGCACTTACATACCAATGCATTTCCCTTGGGAGATTAGTTGTATGAAATATTCTAGGGGGGGAAAAGAAGGTTCTTTGATGAAATAACTTTGGAATATGCTGTTTCTCTGTGTCTTACATGGATAATCACAATGCACAAAGTATAACCAAAGGCTCTGAGAAGTCCTGCAGTAAAAAAAAAAACCATTAAAGTGTTTTAACCCAGTATTTTGTAGACATATTTGACCATAGGCACTCTCTTTCCATAATGCTTTGTTACATGCCACTGATCTTTGGGAAATGCCATTGTAGACATACAACAAGATCATATGTACTTCAAATTGCCTAAGTATTTTGACAGAAATCAATCTAAGAACATAAACTAAGGTTTACCAGATATATATTACATTTCTATGTTTTCTTAAATAAATGACATTTTCCATTCCATGCCAATATCTCACATGGGAATGCTTCTTGTCTCCCCAGTATAGTCACCAGACAGTCTTTCTCTCTGGAGTCCTGGCTTGTTGCCCAGGATTATGCCCAATATCTCTGGTCTTGCCAGATTTTACACCCTTCAAGCCCCTCATGTCAGGGTAATCTCTTCCTCCTCTGGGCGATAGTGAGGAAGAATTGGGACATGATGAGCCTCTGTGAGTCTCAAGCCCATTGGCATTCCTGCTTTTCTAAGATCTGCCTCTTTCTTCAAACCTTTCCTCTATTTCTTTCACCATGGATTTTGATGGCTTATTAAACCCAGAGCCTGATTTATCCTCTTTTTATTTGTATTCAGAGAAGGCTTAATCCTCCAATGCTCCAAGAAGGTGAGAAGACAGATTTCCATTCCATCTTTCCAATCTAGTACAAAGAAAAAGAAAAATTCCCATACAAAAAGAGTCTGAAAATATTTAGACCATGATATAGTTGAAAAGGCATCAACTTTATTTACCTTTTGCTCTTATCTTGGGCCCAGTCTATCTATCTCATATCATTGTATGTCACTCTCCTCCTTGCTTTTTAATCTCTATCCAGACCAGTCTTTAATCTACTTTCTGCTTTTGGGCCTTTTCCCTAGCTGTTCTCTCTGTATCTTTCCTGCTCTTCATACTGACTGTCCTTGAAATACAAGGTTTCATTAAGTCTTTCTTCTTTGGAGAAGTCTTCTCTAACTACCAGACTAAAGTATCTGACGAGTCCCTCACATGACAACATCCTATCGTAATTCTCTGCAGAGCACCTATTGTTATTTGATATTTTATTATTTATCTGTTTGTTTCTTCCACCAAGAATCGAAGTTTCATAAAAGCTGGGTTATTATCTTTCTTCTTCTCCATTGCTTCCCCAGTACCTAATACGCCAGGAAAATACCACAGGCTACATAGATAATTGCTGAATGGATGTGTGATTATTTGACTTGTCATGTCTATTACTTCCTTGGTAATCTTGGCCTTTTTTACTGAAAATCCCAGTAGCTCTTTGCAGGCATTCCTTGCATTGTTTCAATCTCCTCCCTGTACTCCTGACCACTCTATGCCACATTTGACATGGTAATGAACCTTCCTCTTTCTCACCTGAAAATCTGTGGCACTTTTGAGCCTCTGACTTAGTCTTTAAGTCTTTTTATATTACACTTCCTTGGAGACTGCATTCTTTTCCAAACTTTAAAAGTATGAATTGTATGGCAAAAACCTTTCTGTAAAGTCTACTTTGACACCTATAGCTTAATCCCATCACTCACTTCTCTGCTTTGCTGTTTCAGTGTTAGCAAAACTTGCTAACTAAATCCTCAGTTTCTTATTGTTCATTGTGTATTAATATTATGTCCTTAAGCAGGTTAGGAGTGTCTTTAGGGAAGGAAGCATACGACGTCCATTATTTATTTATTTTTTAATACCACACAACACATTTCTTGAACTTACCATATTTCAATGGTTCAATAAATATATGAGTATCCATAGATGGACAATGTATACTGAAAACACAGCATCAGTATAAATTTACAGTCTTAGATGAGCCACTTATATTATTTAATATATTATTGGAATTAGGAAGGAAGAGGCAGGTGGCTGATTTCTATCCCATACTCCCTTAGCCCTTCTTGCTTCAATGTGCTTTGTTTTGCCAGTTTTGCTTCCTATTATGGCTTTCCCTCCACATCTAAATATACACCTTTTTTTTTTTTTTTTTTGAGATAGAGTTTTGCTCTTGTTGCCCAAACTGGAGTGCAGTGGGCAATCTTGGTTCACCACAACCTCCATCTCCCGAGCTCAAGCGATTCTCATGCCTCAGCCTCCCGAGTGGCTGGAATTACAGGCATGCGCCACCACGTCTGGCTAATATTTATATTATTAGTAGAGATGAATTTTCGCCATGTTGGCCAGGCTGGTCTCAAACTCCTGACCTCAGGTGATCTGCCCACCTCAGCCTTCCAAAGTGCTGGGATTGCAGGCATGAGCCATTGTGTCCGGCCCAAACATACATCTTTAAGATAGAAAAGTACTATAAGAATACTAAACATAGTGGAGAAAATAAAGAGAAAAAATATAAACTATGGGTAAATCGTCTTATTGAATATTCTTCTCTCCTCAGTATTCTAAAATTAGGATGTATGATTTTGATGATCTAGGGAAAAAACCAATCTCCCTGATAGATTTTGCATGTAGTATCTGTTTTGGCCTTTTTTCCCCCAGATACAATATCATTCCTAATTATTATTGCCTAAGAAATTTATGTTTGTGGTCACCAATTCAAATAATGCCAAATTGCACCAAATAAAACAATGAAATGACTTTCTCTGGTTAGATTAAACTTGTAACATACTTATTCCTCTAATATACAAAGGTTTTATTAGTGAATTTTTTTAAAAGTAAAGAAGATAAATGGAATTCAACAATGGCAATATATATTTCCCAGTAAAATGTTATCTATGTGATCATAAAATTCATTTGTGCTTTTTATTAATCAGTGAGAGAAGTAATACTGTCAGCAAAAGTGGGTTATAGCTCTATCACAAAGTTCTAAAAGGAGCCATAGAACCTAAGAATTTTTTCATGTTTTCAGTTAACATTACTTGGGGTATAAAATGCTATTGTGTTGTCAAGTGAATTGATTCTAATCACGGTTGTTATCTGTGAATTAAATCACCAACAAAACTCAATCACTATCCAAAGACTTTTATACAATAAATCCCATTTGTGGTTGAAGATCAAATTTAAGAATGCTACTGGATATTCATTTATTTTTGTCACATTTAATTTTCTACTCTGACTCTCAGTTTCTTAAAGAAACAAAGATATAATATTTCCCTAAAGCCAATTATCTGCTGTGTAGTGGGCTCATATCTTAGCACTGAAAATTAAATAATTGTGTGTAGAAAAAAACAGGATAGGCCAGGTGTGGTGGCTCAAGCCTGTAATCCCAGCACTTTGGGAGGCCGAGGTGGGTGGATCACGAGGTCAAGAGATAGAGACCATCCTGGTCAGCATGGTGAAACCCCGTCTCTACTAAAAATACAAAAAATCAGCTGGGCATGGTGGCGCATGCTTGTAATCCCAGCTACTCAGGAGGCTGAGGCAGGAGAATTGGCTGAACCCAGGAGGCGGAGGTTGCGGTGAGCCGAGATCGCGCCATTGCACTCCAGCCTAGGTAACAAGAGCGAAACTCCGTCTCAAAAAAAAAAAAAAAAAAAAAAAAAGAGAGAGAAAAACAGGATATACAATGACTGAATTTTCATTCCATGAAAAATGGCAGAAAAACTAGCTGTTTGCTGGCTGTCATTCCTTTACTATTTCAGAAACAAACACATCTCTAACTTCAAGTGAAATTGTGAAATTCATTAGTTACCTAGGGAGATATATATCTATATATCTCTATATATATACCTTTGTTTTTTGGGTTGTGGTACTTATACTAAAGTTATCCTCTGGGTTTCCTTATATGGGTCATGTCATAAAAATATCCATTTGAGGGCTGCTCAGGTGAGACTTTCTGAGAGAGCCATTATACTGTCTGTGCATCCTTCGACCTTGTCACATTATAATGTTTTCATTCAATCCCTTTGTACAGATCAAGGAGAGAATTGTTATGTATGGATAAAGTTATGGATTGTTTTGTACCAGCTACCAAACTCAGAGAATTTATTGCAAAGAGTATTCCATAATGGCTTGGCACTAGGTCAGAAGCCATTCTCAGCAAATCAATTTGTTACTTAGGGTGTCTCTTGCAGCAAGACAGGCAGATTCAGGCGGAAGGTATTGAGAAGACTAAAATCTTCTCAAACAGTCGTGATGTTTAATGTGGGGCTTTATTGCTGGCATACATGGCACTGTGCTGGTAAAAATGAGAATGGAAGAAAAATAGAAGATTGGGTTATTGGTTAAGGAATGGCGTTTTATTATTTCCTTCATAAGTTTTATCTCAAACCTTGAACATCTGGCTTTGTGAGATTGAGCCCTGTGTCTAAATGATACAGCAGAACAGCAGTTGAAAAGTCCTGTGTTCAGACAAGTCCTGAATATATATCTGTTTCATTGTCATGGATTGTTTATCGGTGCCTGCAATGATTTTACCTATCCTTTAATTTAACAAGCAGTACCAAAAACAAAACAGAGAAAAAAAAAACTCTTTGAGGCTGCATTTTAGAAATTCTTCAGTGTCATCTGGCACTGGGGACATTTGGTATTTCTTTCACTTCTTGCTGCAATGCCCTCTTACACAAAGTCACAGGCTTAAGCTGTTTCCCTTCAATTGTGTAAAGCAAAAAAAAAGTTATTTGAACATTTCATATATTTTAGAAAGAATTTAACAAATAGGGTCAGATTTTTCAAATTTGCACATGTCACTTGCTTGTCATCCTTGCCTTTTTCTATCTTCAAATTTGTTTTCCTTTGGTAGTTTTTAGTTAATTGTGAATGTTTACAGTAGGATTAGAGATAAAATGATTCTCTTACTTTTCTTTTCCATCATTACATCTGAGACAAATGGGGAAAAGCAGACTTCAAACCACACACAGTGCGTTTGATTTCTGCTCCTTTCAGATATCCATTTTATTTACCAAGAGGTAAAAACGCTCTGAAATCTTACAACATCTTATGTTCCACAGCATTACTTTTGATGAAATCCTGCTGTATTTTAGCCAAAACTACTTTAGACAAACTATAACTGAGTCATGTTGACCCTCAAATGACATCAATCTCCACTCCTCTTCGATCCAGCTACTGACTAGATACACGTACACATGTGTATGCACACCGCAGACCAAACTTATTTCATCTTCTCTATCTGTTGGTCGTGGACTTTTCTTCTTATAGCTTATTTTATTCCCATTACTAAACCTATTTCCATATTTCTGAACCTTTTCCATCAAACCTCAAGCCTTTTATCTTTGTCAACAACTTCATGAAGCTTTTTCAATCCGCCTCTCAGTAATCTCTCTCTTATCTGAACTCTGAATCTATAACCTGCAACACAGCACACAGTATCGAACTATGTACTTGTTTTTATTATCCTTCCAGCTGTTTTGTATATGTTGATTTTCCCTCTAATTCTTTACACAGTTTTATAGTCCCCAGTGACTCTAGTCCAACAGTAGTTAGTTTTAAAATACTAATACACTATTTAAAGTTCAATTTCTGCACACTTTCAAAACTTTCTTTAGAATAATTGTGTCATCATGAGTGAATTAAGTTTCCTCACCTTTCTCCATGGACCCTTGCATAGTACTTTAGGTGGAACATAAAGGAATGCCCTGAATTATAGGATGGGATCACTGTGAAGTCCTATTTCCATGTGAGCAAGGAGCAGAGTCTCTACAAGGTAACCTATTACTTGAATATCTCTGAGAATATTAATGATAAAAAGGAGTGGCCAGAGGAAAGACTTTTTGCTTCTCAATTGCAGCACTGTAACTAAGTGACTTCTGGTAGATCAAATAGACTATTTTGGGGATTCCTGCTCCCCCATCTCCTCTGTTTTCAGAGCTGCTGTAGAGCTGTTAGAACAGTGAACTGATGCTTTTTGACTTGCCAAACAGTGGGAGCTTTCTATTTAAATAGTTATCCCTTAGAAGAGCTATATTAGGGAGCTCAAAGGAAAGGATTTAAGGGCCCACACAGAGTAGAGAGGCAGCAGATCAGCCACCTACTGGGCCCTTGTTCCTTCGAATGCTTCAAACTACATATTTGTAAGGCAGAAGGCCTCCTGCACACCGAACTGTATGCTCCTCACCTGCCCTTTTGTATTTAGCAAACACATGGGAAGGGCAGGTCTTCACTGCTGTCTGACTTGTCTCTTGTTGTTCTTGGGAAGCAATCCCTCACAGCCAAGTGGGCAGAGAGCCAGGTGTGCTGAATGCACCTAGGGGATGTGGTCATGGGAGGAGATCCTTCAGGGGCAAGGGGATCGAATTTGACTTAGTATGTGGTCATTTTCCAAGTAACAAATGTGTAAAATGTCTGTAGAGTAAGAACCCAAAGGAGCTAATCAAAATGTGTGTGTGTGTGTGTGTTTTACCAAGAATCTATATAGGTGCTTTTTTTGTGCCTTTATTAACATCTGTTCAAATTCCGGTAAGTCATACTGCCAAGCTTATTTTGATAAGGAAATCAGTTTATTTATTTCATTGATGTTACAACTATATTGGATAGAGAAATTGGGATTATTTTCTTAGCTCTTAAACCCATAATAACTTTATTAAGTCCACAGAGAATAGTTTATGCTCTATTGTTGCTGTAATAATTTATTTTTCTTGTACTCATTCCATGGGGAAACATACAAACACCAGGAAAATTTGGAAAATATGAGTTAGAGTTAGGAGACTCACTATCCTGCCAGATAAAGGTCTCTTTCTAAATCTCATTGAAACCTGACATTCAGAAGTAGGCCAGAAAATAGGCCTAGCTATCCACACAGATATCCCTTTTTGTATTATCATTAAACATCTCCTAGGAGGCAGCTAGTTCTGTGGTGGGCTGACATAAATTCTGCCATTACATTTTTTGTTTCTTTTTTATTACATGTGTATTATTATGAACTATTTTAAACATAAAGAAAAGATAGAAAAATATGACAAAACCATCTCAACACCCAGATTTAGCATATGTTAATGTGTTGTCAAATCTTCTCCAACTTTCTTTTTCTCTCTCTTTTTTTAAAGCAAATGAATGTTAAAGATACAGCTAAAGCCTCCTTCTCCATCCCCTCTTTATGCCACTGTGTTTCTTATATAATTATTATATATAAGGTTGCTAACTCTTTTAGGAGTGAATTTCTTTCTTAGCTCCAAGGGCCATCTCTTGTCTTAGGTTTTCTGCAAAGGGGCAAATCAGAACAGTACTACTCAACTGGGTGTCAAATTTTACCGTCTCCTCCTCTGGTGTCACTGGTGTGCAAATACATTCCCTCTTGGGAAGGATATCTGGAGTTGCCTACTCTAAAGGCCAGCAATATATAGCATAACAATTTCAAAGTGCAAGAGCTGTTTACCTGAAACCATACATCACTGTCATTCAGACCTTTGCCTTTTGTTTTGAGCCTCCCTAATGATGATCATTCATTTTTCACTGTGCCTTTTTCTTTTTAGCATCCTATCATGAATAGCTTGATTGACTCTTCTCATCTCTTGACTTACGGATCTACAGAATAATTTAATAAAATGAGGTAAGGTAGATTAATAACAGACTTAAAATCAGACTTTTGGCATATTCCTGTTTTGTAACTGAAGCTATACTCTCCCCACTCCCTGAGATACATCATGTTCTCTTAGCTTTGTGTCTTCCCAAATCAAAACATAGAACAAAAGTAAAGAAGTGGAAGTTGGCAGCTATGTGGTTTGGGTACTGAATTGTTCCCACATCAAAAGATTTATGAACTGCACATTTTGAAGTTCTCAGTTCATGACTTCCTTTAACTAAATTAAGCAAACAGGTAAGGAGAGTGAGGCAAATGTTAAAGAAAATGGCCTTGACTGTCCAATCTAGCATTAAAGATAAAAATTTAACGAAGGTAGGTTTAAGACTTACAATTTTAAGACTTGAAAGCCCCACTTTTAAAGGACAAAATGGGAAGGTAAGGAGTAAGTTCAAGTTTACCTGGTGGTTCTCCTCCTTTGCTGCTCACTAATGCAGCTTTTCTGAAAGATAGAAATTTAAATAGAAAGCTCTCACTGCTTAGGAAGCAAAAACATTAAGACATTGCTTTAACAGCTTTATAGAATCTGCCATTTTCATGCTGACTACAGTGCTACAAAGTGAGCCATAATCTTTGGGGTAGGAGCACGGCCCACAGTCAACACCTATGCTCACTCTGTGCTTCTGACACTTTGAGTTTTCATTTTCCTTAATCAATATTTACGAGGTGACAGTCACAGGTTTACTAGCTTCTGTTTTCTACCAATCTTTCTCTTGGTGATACTTCAGACATTTAATAATTTCCTTGTCTATGATACTTTCTATGCTAGTTCCTTCTATAAATATCTACAGCATGAATACCTAATTTTTAGCATAAGGTGCACATCTGAAAAACTGGGATTCCTTACTGGATTTTGGCATTCAAAAATCTCCTCTAGTACTCTCTTACTTTATTGGGTCATATAATTTTCTTTCTTTTTTTTTGACATCATTTTCTTTGTTGTTTATTTTAAGCAATGCTCCTTCAGACAATTGTCACTTACAAGGTTAGCTACTGCTGTATAGCAAACTACCACAAAATGTTGTAGATAAAACAAAAAGGTCACCAGTCTGAGCAGTTCTGGTTTGGACTGGGCTAAACTGATCTCACTGGAGCATGTCCAAGTGTCTGCAGTCAGTTTTAGGTTGGCCGGGGGCTGGCTCATCTGACTGTCACCTGGGTCACTCATCTCTGATGATCCAGCAGGTCAGCCTGGGTTTGCTTTTATCTGATGGTCACAGGGTTCTGAGTGAGAGAAGAAGAAACATGAAAGGCCTCTTAAAGCATAGGGTCAGAACTGGCAGATTGTGATGTCTGCTGCAATCTATTAACCAGAAGAAGTCACAAGGCCAGTACAGATGTAAGGGCAGGAGAAATTGACGCTGCCTCTTTAGTGAGAGGAATTTCAAAATCATGTCACAAAGTGTGTGGATACAGGGAGGGCCAAAGAATGGTGGTCTTTTTGCCGTCTACCACATGTACTTAACCTTCTCTCTTGACCTAGTTGCCTCAAGAATTTTTCCATCTGGGAGCAGCTGCTTTGATATACAGGAAATGTTGATCCATCATACTTTGAAGAAAATTGCAGCACAGAAAGGATTATTTAGGCATCATAGGTGGTCATGAGAATAAGAAATGCTGAAGCCTTAAGCAGATGAGCCCTTTGTGTTAGTGATGCATTTTTAGTCTTCCAAGCATCAACTAGTATTGTTTTCACCAAACTAAAGTAACTCCAAGTCAAATGCATGAAACTGCACTAAAGTTGTGACACATTTGGTTACTCTGTATCATGTGGGCAAAATAAATACCATGATGTGGAGCACAGATTATACACACATTGTTTTTCTGAATTCATAGCTATGTAAACAGTTCCTTATGGTTGGTGGGTTTTATTTTTTTATACACTGTGATTACGTTGCAGTTTAGCCTTATATTATCTCATCTAAATCATTGTAGCTTTGCTTTTTACTTCTCATTCTCTAACTCATTAAATATTTTTGTAGGTCTTTGCTAGCTAATTCCATTTTTTCATTTTATCCTAGGAAGAAGACCAGCAAAATAAATGTGGGTATTAAATGATACTTATTATCATTTTGCAAAATCAAAATGTTTTACACAAGACTACTAAATAGGAAGTTCATCCTTTGGGGGAAGATGATTTTGCCAATGAGACAGAATTCTCTCATAACACAATTAGGGGGTATATACCATGAGGGTACCTTGTATAGTATACAATTGGAAAGTAGCAGAATAAATAGTGTGAATAGAAGAAATTCATGCAAAGAGAATGCACCCTTGTTTCTTGACTTTGCTTTAGTATAGAAATATAAAGTTCATGGCTTGAAGGGACCTTAATTATTTCATAGTTTATTCCTGCTAAAACTTCTAATGTTGGGAAACTCACTGTATCTAAACAAGCAAAGTACATTTATCTAAGTGGAATATTGGGTAGTCATATCTGCGGTGTTTGAGCAAAAGCTCATTGACTATGGGAGACCTCACTATATGTCATTGTTTTTATTTTCATGAAAGACGTGATCTATTAAAGAGATGGACATGGAAAGCATCACAACAAAATATATTATGTACTAAAATATAATACACACATACCTTGGGGACCAAGAGAAAAGTGAATTTATTATCCAGTTAAATAGCAAGAATTTGATAATTATCTAAATAGGTAGGATAGTGGAGATGGAAAAAGTAAAGATGGTGGATGCTGTCAACTGAAATTAGGAATATCTAATAAGCATGATTACCGGGAACATACCAGAATATTCTATTTCTCCATAGTGGTCAATGATTTAAATCTTCATCCACTTTCAGAGATCAAATTCCATTCCTGGCCCATTGCTGAAGCACTGCCTGGGCCTCAAGTGAACAAATGGCAAGAAATTATTTAACAATAGGCAAGCATGGCAAAGAGAAGCTTTAAATTGGCTAAAGTTCTTCCTTTGCAGTCATCCTGTTCAACTTGTGGCAGGTTTGAAACAGCATCATGAATTATTATTTTAATATTACAAATAAACTTTATTCTTCTTCTCAGCAACATGCCTCCTAAATGTTTTCAGTGATCTGATATGTTTAAAATATACAAAACTCAGTTTGTCAATTCCTGGGAAATTACTGTCATAGCAGGGACCCACACCAAAGAAGTTTAAAAGAACAATGACAACAATATAAAAACTGCAGGAGAAAAGTCATAAAGATAGATTTCAAGGCACACTTTTCTATCTTCCTTTTCACTGTTGATTTGCAGTCAGTGGTAGGTCTACTTTTTTTTTTTTTATTTGTCCTCTTTCATTCACTAATCCTGGCTTTATTTTTGTTTCAATTTCCCTAGCTATCTTTCCAGATAAATGATCCCTATTTCCTTTTCCCAAGCCCTAATTCACACTTCATCATTCTCTTTCTGAAGTACCTTTCATAACAATCCAATCAGGACACTTCAGTTTGTTCTAAGGGGCTTATTTGAACATCATCAAGATTATTGACTATCCTTAGAGCTGGGCTACACAAAAAGGCGAAGCAGGTTGTGCACAAATTCACAAGACTCCATTTTCATTCTCCTGCAGACTCCCAATACACTTGTACTCAACCCATCTGCCTTCTGCGCCTTCAGGCCACCTTGGTTGACCTTCCTCAGAGTGTCCCCGCTTCTATTTCTTCCATCTGTTTTCATCCTTGATGCTTTCGTAATTCAAGTTTTCTGTTCATCTACTGCAACTAATCTGTTCTAGCAATTTTAAGGAGGATAAAAATAATTCTTGAGTGAAAGAATTCATACTAGGCTGAGAGTGAATGATTTCAGATGTATGGGAGGTATGTTATAAAATGATTTATTAAAGGTGAAGAAACTCCTAGTGAAAATACACATTAATATATTATGTGGGGGACATGGGTGCCTCTATGAATTGATTCATTCAGAAATGTTTATTAAATGCCTAACTCATTGCTAATAGTGAAGAAGCCAAACATATTTCCTCTCCCACCTCTTCTCGTGGAGCTTACGTCAGATGGGCAAGATAGGTAGTGTCTCAGTCTGGATTGCCCCATAATAAGCGGTGCTAACACAAGGCTTTAGATGCAGGTTTATTTTGGGAACAGAAACCAAAGGATCAGGAGTAGAAGATGGATAACAGTGAGAGAAACAGAAGGAAAAAAGCGTGTTTCATTGAGCTAGACTCAATCCCATCAGGAGCCTTTTGAGAAGCCATATAGAGTGTACAGTGGTATTGTCTGCCACAGATACCTATTGACTCCATCCCCCATTGGTCAAAGGCTGCCCCACACATGGTTCACGCTCTCGTACCTGTGCTTTTTGGAATGTGTCAGTTGGTTCCTGAAATTGTCCCCCTAAGATATGGCAGATAAATAAATAGTATAGCAGAGGAGAGACACTTTCAGGATAATCTGAACAAAGGTGATTATTGCACCAACAGCTGGAGAGTATAAAGGTAAATGAAGAGGGTATAAGAAAGCGTTCAAGAAGTGTCTGATGCAAAGAGCAATAAAATAAATATAGAATTACATACTGTAATAAGTGCTCTAGGGTAAAGGGTGCCAGGAGAGCATGTGCACAACACACTCCAAAATAGTGGTATTGACCACAGGGGTGAAAAACTGCTTCAAACCATCATGGTTCCTTAACATGACCAAATATTTGTAGTGCTATTAAAGTAAAATGTGTCGAATATTAAAGCCAATTTTAAATTTTACTATTTAGCTATCCTGCTCCTAGGTAAACTTCAATTCCCCCAAATCTTTAAGCTTTTTTCCAAAGTAGATTTTCTTCCAAAGGTTAAGATTAAGAAGTTTTCCAGTTCTGTGAAGAAAGTCAATGGTAGCTTGATGGGGATAGCGGAGCTGGGGAGGGACAGCCTGGGGAGAAATGCCAAATGTGGGTGAAGGGGAAAAAGGAAGCAAAACACACCGCCATGTGTGTACCTATGCAACTCCCTTGCATGTTCTGCACATGTACCCCAAAACCTAAAATGCAATAAAAAATAAAAAAAAAGGAGTTTTCATTGCTATTTTAGACAAAGGACTTTTGACTGTTCTAATATCTCCCCAAACTACTACACTGAAAACCTTATTGGGAGACATAAGTACTCCTAGCATTGTTAACGTAAGTGGAAAAAGATGTAATATAGTTTAGAGGTCAAAAGCCTGTGCTCAAAAGACTCTGATTTAATATTGGCATGGTTCATGAGCTATACCTCTTTGTATCTGAGTTCCTTATTTGTGAAAAGGGAATAACTTGCTCGCGTAGGGTAAGAGTAATGATTAAGTAAAGAAACAGAGATAAAGCTTTTAGAACAATATCAGGTATATGGTATGATCTCAATAATTAGTAAAGGTACTAATTTACTAAGGCTGCCATAATAAAATACCACAGAATGGGTAGCTTAAGCATCAGAAATTTATTTCTGTACAGTTTTAGAGTCTAGAAGCTCACAATCAAGGTGCCGTTATGGTGGTTTCTGCTGAGGCCTCACTTCCTGGTTTGTAAATATCTATCTGCCTTCTCACTGTGTCCTTATATGATCTTTATGGTGTATGTGCATCCTTTGGTATCTCTTCCTCCTCTTATAAGGACATCAGTCTTATTGTATTAGATCTCCACCCTCACAACCTCACTTAACCTTAATTACCTTTTTAAAAGCTCTGTTTTCAAATACAGTCACATTAGTGGGTAGGGCTTCAACATGTGATTGTTGTGGGCCCACAATTCAGTCAATAACAGCAAGTAATGTAATTTTTACAAGAAAATGTCATTCCTTAGAAGGGGGCTTTTAAAAATTTTTTGGTCTCAGGATTCCTGTTACACTTTAAAAATTCCTGAAAATGACAAAGAGTTTTTGTTTATGTGTGTGTTATAGCTATCGATATTTACCATGTAAAACTTTAAAACTGAGAAATTAAAAATATATGTATTTATTTATCTGAAAATACTAATAAGACCTCCCATTACAAATTAACATAAATTTAGGAAAAATAACTCCCTTTTCCAAAATAAAATAAATTTAGCGAAGAGTGGCATAGTTTTTCAGTTTTGTAAATCTCTTTAATATCTGTCTTTATAAAAGTAGCTGAATTTGCATATCTACAACTATAGCCAACTTGTTCTGCTATCTCATGACATGTAACCTCTAGAAAACTTCACTGTATGCTTTGTTTGTTTTTGGTTTTATGAGATGGAGTCTTACTCTGTCACCCAGGCTGGAGTGTGGTGGTGAGGTGTCTTCTCACTGCAACCTTTTCCTCATGGGTTCAAGCTATTCTCCTGCCTCAGCCTCCCGAGTAGCTGAGACTATAGGTGCCCACCACCACTCCTGGTTAATTTTTGTATTTATAGTAGAGATGGGGTTTTGCCACATTGGCACTATAAGGTTTAGAAGATTGATTTTAAAAAGCAAATCTATTATTTTTGTATATTTATCTAGTCTGTCAGTCCATCCATATTTTCCATATCTCCAAAAGCATCAGCATAGCCATTCTTACCCACAAAGCATTGCTGAACAACTTATGTTTGGACGTGGCATTATATTCCCATCTGGAATGTTGTCTCTTTCTTTTATCTATATGGTTCTTCCATTTCTTTTAAAACTTACTTTCTCTACAGAGGCTTTTGTGAGTAATCCCAAATAACTTTACTCATTATATTTTGATTAATTTATTTCTTGATTAATTATATTACTAATATTCATTGATTGCCTACTATAAATTCCAGGCAGAGTGATCAGACCACCACAGAACTTGAATACCATCATGGAAGTTAGTGTCTTATAAATCAACATTCATTCAATTTGATCTATGTTCATTTGTATTTAAAGATATGCAATTTTTTATTTTTTATGTTGCTTCCCTGATTTCATTGTAAATTCTTCCAAGGCAGGCAACTATATCTTTTTCCTTAACTAATAATAGTTTAAGGCCACAAAGTCTTTTCTGTCTCCTCAAGCAATAAGAAAAAATCTGGCTGTTCCACCATGGTTAGTGTGTGGCTTTCAGCTTCATGATTGTAATTGGGCTGATATACCTCTGGACCTCATGACCATGTTCAAGGGAGGAAGAAGGAATAAGGGACAGAACAAAAGGGGATTGTCTGGGGTCAAAATACTTTCCACCTGGGACTTATCAATTTCAAAAGTTTTCCCAAAAATGCTGTATAATAATGACTCTCTGATCACAATTGGGTCAATCACCACCCCTAGCTACAAGGAAGTTTGAGAAGGTGAATACGTTTCACTGAGCTATGGATACTTTACACAAAATCAAAGGTTTTTAAATAAGAATGGGACCAGATGTTTTGGTTAGAGACTAACAATGTTTACCACACCACAAAACTCAACAATGGGATAAGGATTCTTGATGTTACAGGATAAATAAAAAGCATCTTCTTACATCATCTTATTAGAAAATTTGAAGGAAAAGTTCTCCCAATAACAAGTGTGGGGAAGAATACAGATAAGAACTGAATATTTAAGGTTAAAATTAGGTGACATAAAAAAATTCTCATCGTTCACCATGCTCTCCCTCTCTTTCATGTGCCACAGCCACACTGGTCGCTTTGATTTCTTATTCTAATCATAGCCCTTTCTAATCTCTGATTTTTCTGCCAGAAATGCTCTGCCCACCAAATTTAAAATAAATGGGCAGATCCCAACTTTAAACTTAACAAAAAAAAAGATCATCCTCAGAGAGATATTCCCTGCCCAACCAGATATAAAGTACCATCCCAGTCACTTTCTGTAATATTTTCAGTTTAATATTTATCACTACTTGTTTATTATGTGCCCTCCACCCCACCCCTAGAAGAATGTAAGCTTCATGCAAGCTAATGAGGTTAGGTGCTGTTTATCATAGAAAAGGGCACAGGAAAAGGTAGACTGTCAGTATGAAGTAGGGCACAAGAAGTATTCAATATACTGTGTTAGATTTTTACTGGTATTTATGCTTGAAACTAATGTGGACTCTTCTCCTCTCTTAGAACATTGTATCAAAGAATATCAAGTCAATAGGATATTGGATCTTTTCAGGGAAAAAAGACATACAGACTAGGCTGACTGAAAATAAGCATAATATTTGTAGTAGAACATTGTGTTTGCGTTCGACTCTTGCTGTATAAATATATTTTCAAGCTCTTTTTGTGAATGTGAAATGAGGAACAATAGACCACTAGCTTGTGAAAACATTTTGATCACATTTTAATCAATGATTAATTTTGGAAGATATAATCCTTTGCCTCTGTCTTCTCACCACCAGGGAATTATTTCAGGGTTTATCCCCAAAATCATACTTTTTAAAAGCTGGACATTAATGTCATATAAACTTTAAGAAAATATTTAGCTCAGGAATTCATGAACAAGATTCTTCTTGTATATATCTTAGAATTTTTCTTGGGACACAACTAGAAGTTGCTCTGTTTATTCAGAGCATAAAATAACTCACTTCTTAGGAGGAAATTTCCAGGCCAACAGTTTAATAATTTTTAAACAAAAATCCTACAGGGGAAAGGGAAGATTTGGAAGAAAAAATTTTTCACATCCCTTTATACTTCATTAAAGATTTTTTTGTGTATATTGTGAAATTATATGCCTAGTCTAGAATTAAGGACTTGGAATAGGCTAAACAAGAAAATACAGGTTAGTAGAGTTATAATTAATCCTCATTAGCCAGAGAATAAAATGGGACTAGAAGAGTAGTCCAGTGCATTAAATAGAGTCTTCCATCAACATAATTCAAAATTGCCCTGGCTTCCCAAGAGCATTTTCATGTTTCATTGCTCAAGTGAAATACCTACCCTGTCTTATCTCTATCTTCCCACATTACTTATTTCCTTATTAGGTTCCTCTGTAAGTCTATGGACTGCAAATTCACTGCTGTGGAAATATATCTACTAGTGGACTTAATCCAAACAATTTGGGCAATAAGACAAATACGTGCTTAATGATGTGTTTGCCTTCTTACATAATTCTATTTCAGACCTATTAGATAGTCAATATGGGATGGAAAATGACATTCTTGTGAAGGAGAGATGAAAATATTTATATTAATATTATGTATTTAAGCATAGGGATGATCTGGATATAGGCATATCATAAAGAACCTTAATAATTCATTGGCCGATTCATCAGAGTGAAACTATATGGTCTTAAAAGTATGGGAAGGATGTAAAAATCTTGTTTATCTAACATGTACACTAAAAAGCATCCTTCAGGAATTAGACTCACTCAAAATTGTAAGTTGTGCAGAAATGTGTTGATGTAATTATATCAACATTTTTCTTGATGTCAGATTATTGTGGGTGGGAAGAGTATGGTTTCAGTGATCACACAGATATAGGCTTAAATATATTCTCTTATTACTGGCTGTGTGACCACAAACAAGTTACATAAACACTCTGACTCAGATTCTTTGCTAAAGTGGGACTCCTTTTCTTTGAAGCATGAGCTCGAAGATTGAAAGATAAATCAAACACTTTAACACGTTGCCTGGCATGAAACAAGTGCTCATTATGTATTAATCTTCTTCCCATTCTCCCCCTGGGAGCAGTGAGTGATTTAGAGTTTGTAATTCAGTTGAGAAGAAATTTGAGAATTGTATGAAAGGCAGTATTGCTTATATATTCATTCATTAGTCCCCTTATGATCCGAGTATGTTATTTGCATTACATAGTTTAGCCATGGTGTGTATAATTTGAATTTAACTAGAAACAACATTCCTTTCACAAATGTTGTTTCCAACTCAATTACCTGACCTTCAGCTAGGTTGGAAGCATTGGCATTTCCAGTAATTTTGAAATTCCAAAAACATAACCCCCATACTCTATGCTAATTTTCAAATCAACAGTTGAATTGGCTGCTCAGTCACATTTGTTTCTAAAGGCAGAAAATAAAAGTGTCTGTGAGAGGGTAGGCCTGGCTTAAATTCTGCCTTAGCTCGAAAGATCTCAGAAGCAGACTCTGAGCCAAGGATTGCAGTGCAAGTAATTTATTAAGGAAGTGCTCACAGGAAATACCAGTGAAGGATGAAAGAAGCAGAATAAAAAAGGGAAGAAGCCAAGTAAGGGTTCAATTTCAGGTGAAGTCTCTGACTCAGTCGGATCCTGTGGTGAGCCGTGGACCAAAAATTGTACCTCTGAGTTTCTCTTGTCTCAAGACACAGGAACTGTCTTCTTATAATCCAGAGCTAGTCAATCATGAACTGTAGGCTGTCCCTAGGAACATAAACTCTCAGGAACTTCTGGTTCTAAGTTAGGTTGAGAGAACTATAGTATCCAAGGTCAAGTTTTAGAAGTTTCAGCTGTAAGGCCTTATCACAAATTACAGAACAAGTATGGGATAGAACAAAGCACTGGTAAAGGAAATAAAGGGGATAGGAGCAGATCACTAATTGCATCCAATACACTCTTCTAGGTTGCCTGCATTTTCTGAACCAGAAGCATATAGTGGCCATCAGAGCATTACTAGTTCCCAGTAAGGTAAATTGTATTAGTAAGTGAACAGTGCCGAAATATTTAGGACTTAATTGAATGTTGTATAGTATGAATAGGCTATTTCATTATAACTTAAGAGTTTCCAAGAACAATGTAAATATATGAACAATTAGTATTGTTATGATGACCAACATTTATTAAATATAAAGGATGTGCCAAGCTGTATATTAGATGGTTCATATACTTTCCTATGGTCTGTTTTATTGTTTGTTTGTTTTTTGAGACAGGGTCTCGCTCTGTCACCCAGGCTGGAGTGCAATGGTGTGATCTGGGCTCACCGCAACCTCTGCCTCCCGGGTTCAAATGAACCTCATGCCTCAGCTTCCTGAGTAGCTGGGATTATAGGTGTGTACCACCATGCCCAGCTAAATTTTGTATTTTTTTTTTTAGTAGAGATGAGGTTTCAACATGTTGGCCAGGGTGGTCTTGAACTCCTGACCTCAAGTGATCTACTTGCCTAGGCCTTCCAAAGTTCCAGGATTACAGGCATGAGCCACCGCATCTGGCCATATATACTTTACTATTTTATCAAACATCAGAAACCTCATTTTAGTGATGAAGAAACTGAGCCTCAGGAAATTTTTGAAAAACTCCTAACTAGCAAGAAGCTAAACTAATTCTACATTCCTGGTATAATCCAAAACCCTGATACCTCCAATAAGCAAAATTTTGCCCTTTAATTGCAGGAATGGAATCTGTGAAACACTAGGAAGCCAGCAGTATTACTTATTTATGCTGTGTAACAAATCTCCAAACTTAAAACAGCAATCATTTATCATACTCACAGTTTCGTTGGGTCAGAGATTTAAGAACAGCTTATCTGGGTAGCTCTGACTTAGTGTTTCTCCTAAGATGGCCATACAGAAGATGCTAGGGCTGCAATCCCCTGAAAGCTTGACTGGAAATGTAGGATTTTTTGTTTCCTTAATTATACTTTAAGTTCAGGGATACGTGTGCAGGACGTGCAGGTTTGTTACATAGGTATACACATGCCATGTGGTTTGCTGCACCCATCAACCCCTCATCTACTTTAGGTATTTCTCCTAATGCTATTCCTCCCGTAGACCCCTCCACCAACAGGCCCCAGTTTGTGATTTCTCCCTCCCTGTGTTCATGTGTTCTCATTGTATAACTCCCACTTATGAATGAGAACGTATGGTGTTTGGTTTTCTGTTCTTGTGTCAGTTTGCTGAGAATGATGATTTCCATCTTCATCCATGTCCCTGCAAAGGATGTGACTTCATCCTTTTTTATGGCTGCATGGTTTTCCATGGTGTATATGTGCCATATTTTCTTTATCCAGTCTATCATTGATGGGCATTTGGGTTGGTTCCAAATCTTTGCTGTTGTGAATAGTGCTGCAATAGACATACATGTGCATGTGTCTTTGTAGAATTATTTCTAATCCTTTGGATTAGAAATATACTGGGTATATTACTGTATATACCCAGTAATGGGATTGCTGGGTCAAATGGTATTTTTGGTTGTAGATCCTTGAGGAATTGCCATACTGTCTTCCACAATGGTTGAACTAATTTACACTCCCAGCAGCAATGCAAAAGTGTTCCTATTTCTCCACAACCTTGCCAGCATCTGTTGTTTCCTGACTTTTTAATGATCATCATTCCAACCGGTGTGAGATGGTATTTCATTGTGGTTTTGATTTGCGTTTCTTTAATGACCAGTGATGATGAGCTTTTTTTCATGTGTTTCTTGGCCGCATAAATGTCTTCTTTTGAGAAGTGTCTGTTCATATCAGTATGCTGTATTCAGGAGACCCATCTCACATGCAGAGACACACATAGGCTCATAATAAAGGGATGGAGGAATATTTACCAAGCAAATGGAAAGCAACAAAAAGCAGGGGTTGCAATCCTAGTCTCTGATAAAACAGCCTTTAAACCAACCAAGATCAAAAAAGACAAAGAAGGACATTACATAATGGTAAAGGGATCAATGCAGCAAGAAGAGCTAACGATCCTAAATATATATGCACCCAATATAGGAGCACCCAGATACATAAGGCAAGTTCTTAGAGACTTACAAAGAGACTTAGACTCCCACACAATAGTAGTGGGAGACTTTAACACCCCACTGTCCATATCAATGAGACAGAAAATTAACAAGGATATTCAGGACTTGAACTCAGCTCTGGACCAAGCGGACCTAATAGACATCTACAAAACTCTCCATCCCAGATCAACAGAATATATATTCGTCTCAGTACTACATCACACATATTCTAAAATCAACCACATAGTTGGAAGGAAAACATTCCTCAGCATATGCAAAAGAACGGAAATTGTAACGAGCAGTCTCTCAGACCACAGTGCAATCAAATTAGAACTCAGGATTAAGAAATTCACTCAAAACCACATGACTACATGGAAACTGAAGAACCAGCTCCTGAATGACTACTGGGTAAATAACAATATTAAGGCAGAAATAAGTAAGTTCTTCGAAACTAATGAGAACAAAGACACAATGTACCAAAATCTCCGAGACACAGCTAAAGCAGTGTTTATAGGGAAATTTATAGCACTAAATGCCCACAGGAGAAAGCGGGAAATATATAAAATTGATACCCTGACATCACAATTAAAAGAACTAGAGAAGCATGAGCAAACAAATTCAAAAGCTAGCAGAAGGAAAGGAATAACTAAGATCAGAGTAGAACTGAAGGAGATACAGACACAAAAAGCCCTTCAAAACATCAATGAATCCAGGAGCTGTTTTTTTAAAGATTAAAAAAATTTTTTTTTGAGATGGAATCTCACTCTGTCACCAAGGCTAAAGTGCAGTGGCATGATCTTGGCTCACTGCGACCTCCGTCTCCCAGGTTCAAGCGATTCTCCCGTCTCAGCCTCCTGAGTAGCTGGGATTATAGGCATGTGCCACCATATCCAGCTAAGTTTTGTATTTTTATTAGAGATGGGGTTTCACCATGTTGGCCAGGCTGGTCTTGAACTTCTGACCTCAGGTGATGCGCCTTCCTTGGCTTCCCAAAGTGCTGGGATTATAGGTGTGAGCCACTGCTCCCAGCAGGATGTATTATAGGATCTCCTGTCAGGGTGGCCTACTCAGACCATTGATAAATTAATCCTGGCTATCAGCAGGAATCCTTGGTTTCTTTCTTTTCTTTTCTTTTTTCTTTCAGTTTTTGAGATGGAGTCTCACTCTATTGCCCAGGCTGGAGTGACTTGGCACCATCTCAGCTCACTGTAAACTCTGCCTCCTGGGTTCAAGCTATTCTCCTGCCTCAGCCTTCTGAGTGCCTGGGATTACAGGCACCTGCCACCACACCTGGCTAGTTTTTTTTTTTTTTTTTTTGGTAGAGACGGGGTTTCACTATGTTGGCCAGGCTGTTCTCGAACTCCTGACCTTGTGATCAGCTCTCCCTGGCCTCTCAAAGTGCTGGGATTACAGACGTGAGCCACAGTGCTCGGCCAAGAAGCCTCAGTTTCTTGACACAGGGACCTCCCCATAGTACTGCTTGAGTGTGCTCAAGAAACAGAAGTTTGTTCCTCCCCCCTCCCCCCGCAGCCCCGAGAGTGAGTGCTTAAGAGAGGACAGGTTGGAAGCCACCAAGCATTCTGTGACTTAGCCTTGGAAGTCACATGCCATCATGTCTACCAAATCCTATTAGTCACAAGATGAAACCTATTCAATATGTGAGAAAACTACATAAGGGCATGAATAGCAGGAGGTAAGGATCATTAGGGGCCATTTTGGAAAATGGTTACCACACCACCATTTCTTTCTTCTTAATCCTAAGTGTGGCGCTTCTTCCTGCTGTCTCCTTAGGATTTGTTAAGCACCTTGTTGCTCCCACCTCCCCCTCAAAAAAAACTAATTAAAAATAGCTAAGTAGAAACAAATATTCAACACACTAGTAAGAAATGTAGATGTTACTGAATATTTAGAAAGGAGATCAAGAAGAGGATTTATATCACACACCACTTGATAGAAACAAAATTAATTTTTCCATTACATCTGCCTGCTTTCCCTTCCCAAATCCCTCTCTTCAGCGGCCAGCTGTCTCGTTCTTCTTTATCTCTTTCCCACATAGCCTCAAAACTCTCTTCTGTTGTGCCAAATAATTCAGCTCTGGTCCTGAGTTTACAAACACATTTTTGGCAAAACAAAATCCTGATGGCCATTCTCACTTTCTTTAGAATGCAAAGATCTTTGCCTAATTATGGAAAATAGGGATCACAGTAGCTTATTGCTAGTTACTCAACAAAAAGTCCTATTTCCTGAGGTGGAGGGAGAGAGACAAATATGTTCTTTTGTTTAGAAAATAAATTGTTTTCTCCTAAGTGTTTTATATACAATATGCTCTTCTAGCTTCTAGATCCAGGGAGGACAGTGATCCTTCTGTTTCTTGCTGATTAGTTGCTATACCTGTTTGAAGTTACAGCTTTTACATTTTTGTTATTGAGTTAGTTGCTGATCATTTGCTATACTTGTTTGAAGTTACAGATCTTATGTTTTTGCCATTTAGTTTGTTACATCCTTTCTTATTTTGTCACTGAGCTCTTAACCAGCTAGCCTACATCTTGTCTTGTTTAGAAATATTCTCACGATTTCTGTTTTTCAGTTCATCTGATTCTGGAAAAGAAAACTTTGCCCCTGAAGTTCACAAGCAGTTTTGAGGGGATACTACATAAGGGCCCTAGCTTTGTCATCTCATTGATACACACCCCTGCCCAGTGCTTTGCACTCAGAAGAGTCAGTTCATATGTCTGTTAATTGACTTTAATTGAATGAGGTTCCCTGGACGAGGGGAGCAATGAGAACAGAGCCCTGTCAACCTACATAATCCCTACTAATGAGCTCTACTGTACTTTGATGCTCATCTTCATTTTCTGAAACTGAAAAAAAAAATCTTTTGGCAAATTCCAAAGGAGATAATCACTGAAATCTTGCTGAGTTCAACTTATAAGCTTGTGGGCATTAAAAAAAATTGTATCAATGAGGGCAATTCCCTGTAAATGTTCACACTTTTTTTGGAGGGGGCCAGCAAGTTATGACTGAAGAATGTTGATACCAGTTTTGAGAGGACAGGTTTAATGAAGCATATTTTATGCTTCTTCATCAATTTCATAGTCATCCATAAAATATGAACTCTATTGGCTACGTAGCAATTAAAGGCTGAAAACAACAAGGGACTATTATGAGCTAAGAAGATTGGCAAGACATTTGTTTTTGAGGGTGGCATAATCTCTTCAGGGAAAAAAGTATGAATAAAAGGGAGAGGTAGAAATGAGAGGGTCTATTCAGAGGTGGTTACAAAGATAAATCTAGATGTCATGGAGGGAAAAGTAGTGAGAGGGAAGGCTAGAAAAGGAGGTTTCTCTGGACTCTAGAGGATCTTGAGTTGCAGATCGAAGCTTGGATTTTATGCTATTGGCGATGAGTAGTCATTGATGTCCTAAAGTGACATAATAGTAAAAATACTGCTTTTGGGAAAGGTAACCTAGATCACCATGTGTATGATAGGTTAATGTGAGGAGAAATTGAAAGCAGGAAGAGTAACAGGAACATTTCTGAAATTTAGAAATGAGAGAGAAGAATTGAGCCTATGAATATTCCAATGCAAATTAATGTTCTATTTTTTTCTTTGCAGTTTGTTGTTCCTCAAATCTAGGCTTCATACAATATGCTTTGAAAATATGATAATTATATTAATTTGTAGAATCACTGATTCTTCTTCTACTCCATCAGTGTTTGTAAGGTGCTTTCTGATAATTGTATTAACCATACCTCTTTGTAAAGGTGGTAAAATATTGAAGCTCTTAAAGTGGCCTTGGTAAATGCATATAATCTGTGAGTATATTGTGCTTAGAATTATTATAAAATGATTTTTAAAGGATTTTCACCCAGGGTCAGTTAATATGAGTAAGAATCCTAAATGTAAGTTACTTCTAGACCAGTGGTCCCCAACTTTTTAGGCACCAGGGACAGGTTTCGTGGAAGACAATTTTTCCATGGATGCGGACTGGGGGGTGATTTCAGGATTAAACCGTTCCACCTCAGAACATCAGGCATTAGTTAGATTCTCATAAGGAGCATGTAACCTACATCCATCACATGCATGTGCAGTTCACAATAGGGTTCATACGCCTATGAAAATCTAGTGCCTCCCATGATTAGACAGGAGGCAGACCTCAGACTGTAATGCTTAATGCCGGCTGGCCAGCCATTAACCTCCTGCTGTGCAGTCAGGTTCTGACCCAGGCCGCAGCCTAGGGGTTGGAGACCGCTGTTCTAGACATATTAGTGCACTTGTATCATTTTACTGCTAATATATTGCTGTATCATTTTACTACTATATATTGTTACATTTTAATAAATTCCAGATGATAGCACAATCACAGCACAAATACTTATCTTTTCTAAAAAAAATCCAATTATAGATTTGTTCAATGCAATGTGGTATATTTTATCTTTCTAAAGAGCAGAGCAGTGTGGCAATTCTGAATATACACGTGCTTGCTGAAAGCAATAAATTGGTGATTTTCTCCTCCATGGGACAGAAACAAGTCAGATGGATATAAAGAGAAAATCCTACAAGTAATAATTTTAGAGCACTTCTTAGTAGCAATTTCAATTTGTCACTAGCACTATATGTATTCCCAACTGTTACTCCTTTCATTCCATAATTTTTATTCTCAGATCTTTCCATTTCATATCCCAAAGATAACATTTGCTCAAACATAAAAATAACATTTAGCTGCCTTTGCATGGCCCTTACAAATTTATCTCTCACTTCTTGTTTCCCTTAGTTCCCCAGTAGCCTTGAAAAACACCCAAGTTGGCTGAATTCTAAGCCGAATGACTGTGATATCTCCACAGTAGCATAATTCCAAATGCTTATTTGATAGCTCCAATTGATGGCTAATTGGTCCTTTAAATTTAACATGCATAAAAGGAAATTTTTGTTTATCCTCCACTCTCAGAATTGATTATTCTTCAACTTCTCCCCTTAGTACATGGCACTACCATTAGTTGGCTGCTCAGGTTAAGAAAATCATGTTAGTTTAAAAAATTAATAAATAAAAATCTAGATAACATTTTCCCTCTTCTCATTCCCTAAACCTCTATTCACAAGTATATAATCTTCCAGAAACTAAACCTCTATTCACAAGTATATAATCTTCCAGAAGCTTCTAACTGTAAAATATATTCCAAGTCTAATCACTTGTCTCCTTTTCTGCTGCCCCCAACCTTAGTTTACCCTCATGTCTCTTCAGGAGTTTCCTCATGGGTCTCTGCTCTCTTGTCTGGCCTTTGATCCACACTCTTCACACAGTAGTGTTGACTGTAGGCTCCGCAAAAGAACACCAGAAAAACCTTTTGATCATGCATATTTAAGTTTTTAGACCTTCTGCTGTAAGAAAGAACGTAATTCTCCAGAGTCTTAGTAGGATCTCAAAATGAGAAAATTAGAATAGAGTATTATATTTTACAGCTTGGGCTAGGTTACTTCAAGCTGGGTGTTGTTAGGCAGGGATTGGTTAAGATTGGACAAATTTCATTACATTGTTTTGAACTGTTGGGTACATTTGAGTGAATAGCTTTGGATTGGTGGGTACTGTGAGACAATGGTTTTGAAATGAGTTTTGACAAATATGTCACTGAGTCGGTTCATAGTCATCTTTTAGGAGCAGGTGTTTCTTGACCAAGCATCTAGGTTATTTTTGCTTGGAATAAATATTGTTTAATATGGGGCAGAAATGTGTGCCTGGTTCTAGTTTCATAGAGAGAGAAAAATATGCTTTATAGGTATTTAAACTTTAAACAACTCATCATATCCCTACTTATAATCCTTGGAAAGCCTCTTGCTGTAATCAGAATACATTTGAATTCAAATTAGAAGATCCTAAACAGGCTGTCCCTTGTCTCCTCACTGACTTCAGTTCTTATTGCTGTTCCCCTTACTCTCTACATTCCAGCCACACTAGCCTTTCCTTTCCTTGAGTAAACCAGGCTCATTCCTGCACTTGCGAATTGCCTCTGCCTGGAATGAGTCTTTCTCTCTCATCATTTGAAGTCTCCCACAAATACCATTTCTTCAGAGAAGACTTCTTAAACTACCCATTTAAATCACCTCATGACTCCCATATCACTTCACTTTAGAGTTTACGACACTCATCCTTATGTATACAAAATTATGCTTTTTAAGCCAGATATCCTCTATTCAGATCTTTCTTCTGCTACTTATTAGGAGTAGAACCATGAATATGTTACTTTGACTATCTATGCCTCAGTTTCCTCATACATTAAAAAAAGTCAATGATGATATATATATCATAGTGTTGTCATGAGCCATAAATGAATTCAGCTTTGTAGAATGCTGACTTTCTAAAGATTAGCAATACAGCTTGCTGGTAAAATCATAGTGGTAAGGAAGACCATCACCTCAGGAAGACTACTTTGGTTTTGTTTCCCAAAGGCAAAGGCAAGGTCGGAATTTATTGAGAACTGGAAGCTTGGTTTAATGTGGGTTTTTTTCAAAAAGAGGATTTTATTAAGATTGGGTATGAATCAGGACATAACTGTCTAGGATTGGTGAAAACAGGAAAGCCAGGATTTTGAGATGGGATTTCAAAAAATTGTAGCATGTAAGTTCTCTGTTGATTCCATTGAAAAGTTGGGAAGAGATAGGTCTTTTGGAAAGTCCCTGTAATAAATAATCAAACCACTTGCTTTGGCCAGAGACTCAGGGAAAGTAAAGTAATGACAGTAGAATACCAAGTAAATTTTTGTGGAGGTATGATGTTAGGGAGCTTTAGTTCTCAATATCCAAGCGGAATATAGAGGTAGATGGTTTTGGTGCTCAGCACGTAAAGCACATAGAACAGTGATTAAGAGAGGTGAATTTCATCATTAACTTACAATAAGAGCTTAAGAGAGGTTAATTTCATCATTAACTTATTATCATCATGGAAGCCAGAAGGATAGTCATTTGTCTGAATCTCCATATCTTGGCACAAACAGTGCCTAGCACAGAGTAGGTTCTCAATAAATCATTGTAGAATGAATAAATTTATTTATTTACTAGTTTTCTGTTTGTCTCCCTAAATAGGATATAAACTCCACAAGGGAGAAAAACATGCCTGTATTGTTCATCAAAGTATGCAGGCCCATAGTAATCACACAAACTGTATTTGTTGACTAAATTAATAAGCTTTTAAATATCACAAAACAATCTTGAATGTAAAACTAGCTCCCAGTTTCTTTTACCCCGACTGAAACATCTGAGTCCAGAAAAAGAGTACAAAATAAAGAACAAAAGAATAATAATAATTAAAAAAAAAAGTTACATTCTAAAATAACTCGGGGGAAATGCTGGTTTAAAAAGTCAAGTAAGAGGCGGCTCTCGTGGAGGCAACTAGCGCGAGGCTGGGGAGTGCTGAGCAGCGCGTCGTGCCCTGCGCTGCCCAGACTAGCGAACAATACAGTCAGGATGGCTAAAGGTAACCCCAAGAAACCGAAGGGCAAAATGTCTGCTTATGCCTTCTTTGTGCAGACGTGAAGAGAAGAACATAAGAAAAAAACCCAG
The DNA here is from genome assembly GCF_049354715.1 of Callithrix jacchus. Lineage (NCBI taxonomy): Eukaryota > Metazoa > Chordata > Mammalia > Primates > Cebidae > Callithrix > Callithrix jacchus. The sequence goes on from NC_133524.1 coordinate 29,573,180, forward strand.
AGGTCCCTGTCAATTTTGCAGAATTTTCCAAGAAATGCTCTGAGAGGTGGAAGACAATGTCCGGGAAAGAGAAATCTAAATTTGATGAAATGACAAAGGCGGATAAAGTGTGCTATGATCGGGAAATGAAGGATTATGGACCAGCTAAGGGAGGCAAGAAGAAGAAGGATCCTAATGCCCCCAAAAGGCCACAGTCTGGCTTCTTCCTGTTCTGCTCAGAATTCCGCCCCAAGATCAAATCCGCAAACCTGGCATCTCTATTGGAGATGTGGCAAAAAAGCTGGGTGAGATGTGGAATAACCTAAATGACAGCGAAAAGCAGCCTTACATCACTAAGGCGGCAAAGCTGAAGGAGAAGTCTGAGAAGGATGTTGCTGACTGTAAGTCGAAAGGAAAGTTTGATGGTACAAAGGGTCCTGCTAAAGTTGCCCGGAAAAAAGTGGAAGAGGAAGATGAAGACGATGAGGAGGAAGAGGAGGATGAGGAGGAGGAGGAGGAGGAGGAGGAGGAATAAAAAAACTGTTTAGCTGTTAAAAAAAATAAAAATAAAAAAATAAAATAAAAAGTCAAGTAAGCTCCTTTCCTGTAAGTTTTCTCAGATCCTTTAATCTTCCAATGTACATTGTGGATTATTAATGGGGAATAGAGTGTACACTTGTTTGATCAAGGGAACTTGTTTCTCCCCTTTTTGATTAGGGAACAGTTATTTGCATTTCTGGAAATACAACACTAGTGTTATTTGAGATGTTCTTTGGGAAATGCTGTATTAAGCAGTACTATCTCTAAAGTCAGGGATGCTATCATAGGAAGCAGAATGAGACTCCTTGGCAGTGATCTAGTGTTGAGTCACTTCAAGATGATGGGAGAAGCACAGATGGAGGCACTCCCATCCTGATAAGGCTGGGGCTCCTCCAGAGACTGCACATAAGTGCCCTGTTTGCTACCAGAAAGTACTCATATGGGAGGGAGAGTCTGGTTTAATGTCCCCCTAGTTGGTGAACACTCTTCAGTTTTAACCACAAGTTCCCCTTGTGTCTTTGAACACGGAGTGCCATGAAACAAGAGTTTTCTACTAGATACCCAGGTAGCATTGTGTTCTTTTACTTGGCCCTCACATATACCTTCAACTTGGGTTTTACCCTTAAAAAGTTGTGTTGTCGTGTTTTGGGGAAGCCAAAACCAGGACACATGAAGGATTCATATTCTGGAGCTTGTCTACTTAAAATAACCGATGCTTTCAAACAATTATTTCATATTGGTGTGCCTCAGATTCTTCAGGAGGAAACTGAGTAGCTCAGATGATAGTCATGGGTTCTGAATTGTACACTGTATTGGCCTATTTTCACATTACTGATAAGGACATACCTGAGACTGGGCAATTTACAAAAGGAAAAGGTTTGATGGACTCACAGTTCCACATGGCTAGGGAGGCCTCGCAATCATGATGGAAAGCAAGGAAAAACAAGTCACATTTTACATGGATGGCAGCAGGCAAAAAGAGAGCTTGTGCAGGGAAATGCCACCTTATAAAGCCATCAGATTTTGTGAGACTTATTCACTATCATGAGAACAGCACAGGCAAGACCTACCCCCGTGATTCATTTACCTCCCACCTGGTTCCTCCAACAACATGTGGGAATTCAAGATAAGATTTGGGTGGGGACAGAGCTGAACCGTATCATACATTGAGGAATTTTAGTCTGGGCAAAGCAGGGAGGGGGGCCTCTGGGAGCAGCAAAGAGGCAGCTCCTGTTAGTGCCCCTAAGTCAATGCAATCTTGCTCTTATTTGCTCTATGTAATTTTATCAGAAGGGAGGAATTTACTACTTAGAAGGTAGTTTTTATTAGCCCTACCTGTACAATTTCATTTGAAGAGATCTGCTACTAAAAAAAGTAGTTTGAAAACCATTGTACTAAAAAAATGGATTCTACTTCCTTCTTTTATATGGTCTCCAAGCTAACAAGGGTTTTGATATTTATAAATGGTTAAAAATGTCAGAAAACAGGAATACAAGTTAAGCATTCCTAACCTGAAAATCCAAAAATCTAAAATGCTCCCAAATCCAAAACTTTCCTGGTGCTAACATGAAATTACAAGTAGATCATTCCATATCTGGCTTATATGACTGGTTTCAGTGAAAATGCAGTCAGAATTTCATTTCATGCACACAATTATTAAAAACACTGTAGGCCGGGCACGGTGGCTCACGCCTGTAATCCCAGCACTTTGGAAGGCTGAGGCGGGAGGATCACGAGGTCAAGAGATCGAGACCATCCTGGCCAACATGGTGAAACCCCGTCTCTACTAAAACAGTAGAAAATTAGCTGGGCATGGTGGCGTGTGCCTGTAGTCTCAGCTCCTCGGGAGGCTGTGGCAGGAGAATTGCTTGAACCCAGGAGGTGGAAGTGGCAGTGAGCTGAGACTGCACCACTGCACTGCAGCCTGGAGCCTGGCAACAGAGCGAGATTTTGTCTCCAAAAAAAAACTGTATAAAACTACCCTCATGCTATGTGTATAAGTGGTATATGAAACATAAAGGAATTTCTCCTTTAGACTTGGGTTCCATTTCCAAGATATCTCTCTATGCATATGCAAATATTAAAAAATTAGAATAAATTCAAAATTTGAAACACAGACTCAAGCATTTCAGATAAGGGATACTCAGCCTATATTCTATTATGCACATAAATTATATAAGATTCAGATTTCAGGAGCACAGCCATACATATTTGTTTACATATTGTGAATGGCTGCTTTTTATTGTTTATGGTGCTTAAACAGCAGTGCTGAGCGACTGTATAGTTCACAAAGCCTACAATTTTTACTACCTGGCCCTTTACAAGGAAAGTTTGCTGAGCCCTGACCTAGATGATTATCAGGATCATTTTCTACTCCCAATATTTGATTTTTGTTCATCTTCATGGAACTATATTGACTGGCTGTGTAAGATTCTTCTCAAAGCCAACTGAGTCAAGCCAGGACTCTTTTTCACTGTGTTATAAAATTGATTTAATTATGTTACAATGATCCTTCTCATTTGAGAACATACACTACCTAACTAATCCACATCTTTCCATCTGCCCTCACCTTCATCGTGAATGGTGTTTGGTATATTCTACTTTGTTATGTTGAACGTTCCTTTTTTATAGTATTTTTAACAGGGTAGCATAAAATTGCATGGCTCCTCTGCAATGTAAGTACTTTAGCACGACAGAGTTATAGGGTTGTAAGGAAGCCTGAGATGCCATCTAATCTCTCCTACTCCTTCTGGACAGAATTGTACTTAAAGCACCCTGGAAAGGTTTTGGTTTACTGTAGTCTTTAAAAGTCCCTACAGAGGAACATTTCCAAGTACTCACTTTGTAGCACATCAGCTGTCAAATGATTTGTAACTTGGGTGCCTATGTCTGACCAAAAGTATATTTAGAGTTGTTCCATTTTAAGGCTTTAAAATGGTTTATTAATAGGGCAGTACTTCTAGCTACTCAAACGTTGATTTTTATTGTAGCCCTGAGTCTTAAATCTAGGCAAGCACAGTTTCTCAGGCATGGTATCTTCTAAGGGCAGTGATTAAGGGGCAGGACCTGGGAGACTACTCTATTGTTGTATGCTCTATTCTCCCCTCCACACTGTAAAATCTTTGCAGATAGAAGCAGGATTTTTTTTCCTAACTCCCATATCACACACAGAGTGTAGTGAAGAATGTTCAGCCCAACCTCTTTGCAAGCATCTTTATTACAAAAGATGAAGGGAGGGTAGATTCAATTGAATATGTACTTTATACTGGAAAGCAACCAAGCCTCTCTGTGCATGCACTACCCTCATACAATCGATAATAAATTAGCATTTTTTTATACTGTATAATGCAGTTCTTTTCAGAAGTCTGATTTGGAAGCCAACTACTGTTTGTGTTCTCCAAAGTGGTTTTTGATGGAGTGCTAATTATGTTTCACCTCAAAGCAATGCTGACGGGACCACAATCGCCTTATTGCAGAAGATCCAGCTGATGAATCTCCAAGTATAGCCTCACACTGTATTCTGGGGGACAAGTAAATATAAAAATACATTTTTGATCAAGAAAATGATACCATTTACATAACAGTAGCAATATTCAGCCTTTGTAAAACAGCTGCATGGCTGCATAACTGTGACATAATTTGTTATTTTTTTGAGAAGAGAAAAAAACATGGAGGAAAATATATATCAACTCAGGACCCTAGCTGAATCTGGGGTTTAGTAGTTTATAGTGGGGGCAGGGAGCTACATTTTGAAATAAATCTAGTTTAAGTGAATTTTTGTTCCAGATAGAAGACCAACTTAATAAATTTGTCCCGCATAGAGATGTATGTCTCATTTAGCGAAAGAAGACACGTGCAGGTAGAGCCAATCTTTCCACTTGTGCAAACCTTATTAATCCTGTCACATGAAGTTTTGCACTTGTATTTTAGCTTAACTCAAGGAAGCTTGATCCATATATTTTTTTCAATATATTTTTCAATACAACATAATAAAAATCGGAAAATACTTTAATTCCACCTTTCTTTCTTTAAAGCTTTCTTGGCTGGGTACAGTGGCTCACTCCTGTAATCCCAGTACTTTGGGAGGCTGAGGTGGGTGGATCACCTGAGGTCAGGAGTTCGTGACCAGACTGGACAACATAAATGCAAAAATACAAAAATACTACTAAATACTACTTCTCTACTAAAAATACAGAATTAGCCAGGCATGGTGGTGCATGCCTGTAATGTCAGCTACTCAGGACGCTGAGGCAGGAGAATTGCTTGAACCCGGGAGGCAGAGGTTGCAATGAGCCAAGATCGTGCCACTGTACTCCACCCTGGGTGACAGAGCAAGACTCTTTCTCAAAAAAAAAAAAAAAAAGCTTTCTTTGGGTTAGGCTGCCCTTTGCAAGCACCATTTTTACCACTGAAGTCCCTGCAGCTTATATAGTAGGCTTTGATATATGTATATATGTATATAGTATATGTAAATGGACATGCTTGCACATTGCTAGAGGTACGTGGACTCTGCATGACTTGGGATTCAGGAAGTGTGTAAAAGTTAAGTAAGATGACAGTAGCAATCCATGAATTATTCTGCATCTACCAGAGCACACTTCCATGTTTGGTCCTGTGCTCTTAAGGAAAGACCTGCCTTTTAGTGTCATGTCAGCTCTCATGAATGGCATTTTGATGATCACAACATTAAATTCAACTCCTCTGTCAGGCAGCTCAAGTGTTAATTAATTTTATGATGAGATCTCTCACCAAAATTCACAGGAACCTGCCTTTGGATCTCATTTTATTATGTACAGACCCTTTTCTATATGCCATCATACTAAAAGTTCACTGTATGTGGCCTGCCATATGCACTCAGTAAACATTCGTTGAATGCTGAAACAAATCACCTAGGGGTTAAAGGAAAGTGTTGAGGCTCACAGAGGTTGACTTGTCAAACGTTACTAAGCTACTATGGGGCTAAGGCAGGAGTGAATAGTTCTTGTTTTAAGCAACTCCACCCCCAGCACACCCTGTTTGTGCTCTTTCTTTTTTGTAAATTGTTCTAGCACTAGCGGTAAATTTGATTTGGTGTACCTCTTTGGTTAAGAAAACAAACAACCCAGGAGGCGGAGGTTGCGGTGAGCCGAGATCGCGCCATTGCACTCCAGCCTGGGTAACAAGAGCCAAACTCCGGCTCAAAAAAAAAAATAATAATAATAATACTAAGTTACCTGTTATTGGGGACTTAATTTTGTGCACTAAACTGTACCAAATGCTTTATATTTATTAACCTATTACTTTTTAAGCAATAAATCTAAAAGGTTGGTATTCTTATCCCCATTTAAAAACTACTTTAAGTAAAAAAACCCTCTCCAATAACTTTTATTATATTCACATATGCTAATGGGGCAGATTAAATGTTTATTGTTAAATACCCATAAATCATTTCAAATACATATGTATTTTTATACTTTTGACTCATAGATAATGTTGCACTTGGGCTACAAAAGCTACTTGGAGGAAGACAACAATTCTAACTGGAACGTGACTTCTATTTGTCAAGATTATGTCAGCAAGCTATGATTTTAGCAATTTATTTGGTCCATATGGACAGAAAACATCAAGCACAGGGAAGGAAAGTGTAAACATTTGTTCAGCAGCTACTCTGTGTCAGACACCATTGGTGCTTGCCATATTTAGATGTCACAAGGGCCCTGTGAGATCCTTTAAACGTTTTCTGTAATTAAAGATGAAGCAACTGAGTCTCATAGAAATTGGGAAATTTGCCCAAATACTTTACTTTGACCCAAAGGAAGATACATGTAAACCCATACCACTGGGTGAATATTGTGTTTTAAGGGTTTACAGGGAGAAATATTTTTCAAAATGTATCTTACTTGGATGGGCCTTGAGTCCAGATAGAACAAAGTGCTCTATCTCCTGTGACCTGGGAAAGGGGTGCAGTTGGGGGTAGGAAGAGTCGAGATGAAAAATCAGGTCTGTTTGGGACCAAATTTAGTTCCCATTTAAAACACTGAACTGCTTCCAAGGAAATTAAACTCATGACCTTGGTCTACCTGAAATGAAGCCAGATAAATTAACCTGACATACACACTTATATAAGAAATTTTTGAAAAAGAAGAGCTGATGAAACCAGGGAATTGTATTTCCTGTAAGAAAAGTTGGTAAAAATACCAGTGAGGTACTTTGGTGTACCACATTATCATACTATCAATATTATAAATAAAAAGTCCAAAAATGGTAAAAAAATGATACTATAACAATGTCATTGACAAAGTAGGCAACCATTTATTTTTTCTTCTTTCCAACTTTTATTTTGGGTTTAAGGTATACATGTGCAGGTTGTTATATGGGTAAATTGCATGCTTCAGGGGTTTGGTGTACAAATATCACATATTCTATTCTAAGAGCTGAAAAACTAAGGCGTTTTATGCTCCTATCAGCAAAAAGAGCACCAAGCAAATAAACATACCCTAATCATTTGCCATGGTAGTAGATCGGTAAAAAAAATACATTTCTCTTAATTACAAAATACATGCTAAGCAGAGGTTCAAAAATAAAATTTCTTTTTTTTATTGCATTTTAGGTTTTGGGGTACAATTTCTAATGGGAACTGACAAATCAACAAAAGGCTAACATAATACTTGCTTCATTTGTAACAAGTATTGGTTGAAGCGTCGTCGAGATAACTCAACTAGCCTCAGAATAAAGGAGGTGAAACTAAAATGGAGACCTTACACATTCTTTCTTAGTGGCAAAATTACACACATGTTTTATATTAGAAAGGTAATGAATTTTAAATTAGAAAGGTAGAATTTTAAAAGTAAGTGAATTTCGTTGGGATGAATGCTTTTGGAGGCCTAGTGACTGCTGAACATTTCTAGAAAAGAAGACAGGTGACCAAAAAGCAAGGTGGTCTTAGGTGCTTTCTTCTGATCTCAAGCAAGGACAGGGTTAGAGGGGTATCTCTTTAGTCAGTGGTATTTTAGATATTTTGGAAACAAAAGAATGTTTGAAGATGAAGGCCAGAGGTAATTGATTACATTATATCATGTAAAATGTTTCTTATTTCATTTTAAACAGACACAGGGCCACGATGTAGAATTAAAATTTTTAAAACTCCATAGGAAAAGAAATAGCAATTTAGGAAAGCACATTGTAGGATAAGACATCAAGCTAGTTAGTAAACCAATTGCTTCTAATATCAAGCGTTTTTTACTTTCTGGCACACACTCTTGCTGTTGCTTTTCCATTTCTTCTTGGTCATTCTCCTCCTTCAGTGTCCAACTCAGACTTCACCCACCAACCCAAAGTCTTTTTTTCTCCTACTCTTCTGATTGTGGTCTGCCACTTTACTGCCTCTAGCCCTGCTACAGCACCTGGTGAATTTGCATTTCAGGTGGAAGTTGAAATTTCATTTCAGTTCTCAGCTCTGGTGGACAGGAAGCAGGCGCCATCGATGTTTTTCACTTTTTCATATATTCTCAGTGCCTCCCCAGGATATCACTTACGGTTATATCCTTAGCTCATTGCATAGGGCTGTACCTGTAGTCGATGTTCAATAAACATTTGTGAAATAAGTTGATAATATGGGATGTGTAATATTTGTACTTTTAATTTTATTTTTGAGATGGAGGCTCCTTTTGTCCACCAGGCTGGAGTGCAATGGTGCAATCTCGGCTCACTGCAACCTCCGCCTTTACCTGTCTTGCCTTTCTTTGAATTCTAGTCCCATCATCTTTCTTTCTGTCTCCATCCTTGTCATAAAGCCCCATCACAGAGCATTTGTCCTGTGTCTGGGCTACTCTTACTTCTCTTTGCCTAATTATTTCCTACTTCTCCTTTACATCCCATCTCAGAGAGGCCTTTGGTGACCTCTTCATTTAGATCAAATTACCTTGCATTTATAGTGTTGTGTACCTAGCATTGGGCACATTTGCGATTATAAATTTGTTTATTAAGATTTTACACCCCTACCAGACTATAAATTTCATGGGGCATATGTCCATATTTCACTTACGGTTATATCCTTAGCTCATTGCATAGGGCTGTACGTGTAGTCGATGTTCAATAAACATTTGTGAAATAAATTGATAATATGGGATGTGTAATATTTGTACTTTTAATTTTATTTTTGAGATGGAGGCTCCTTTTGTCTACCAGGCTGGAGTGCAATGGTGCAATCTCGGCTCACTGCAACCTCCGCCTCCCTGGCTCAAGTGATTCTCCTGCCCAAGCCTCCTGAGTAGCTGGGACTGCAGGTGTGCACCACCATGCCCAGCTGATTTCTTGTATTTTTAGTAGAGACAGGGTTTCACTGTGTGATCCAAGATGGTCTTGATCCCCTGACCTCATGATCTGCCCACCTCAGCCTCCCAAAGTGCTGGGATTACAGGCGTGAGCCACTGCACCCGGCCTGTACTTTTGAATCTAACATGTACTCCTGGTTTAAGTCAATTATCAGTGGTTTATGGTTCAACATGTTTGTTCTTAATTTTTCTTCACTGTCTCAAATATAGATACTGAAATTTCGCTTTAACAATTTTCCACATTTTTTTCCAGTTCCAGTGAAATTTAGATTTAGTGACCCTTTCCTACATTATTTCTTTCCCTAATTATTTTAAGAGCATTTCAGTAAATAAGCTGATAACAGGGGAGAAGAAAAAGAAACTGAGGGGAAGGAAAAGTTATTCCTGATATAAAGGATTTAATGATCTTGCCAAAATGACATTCTAAGGGAATTTTATTAAAGAAGTATTAAATACGTGGACATTTGAATATTTGATACTCAATGTTCAAAGACCTTTTCTATTTAAGAAAGTAGTCAAGTGCTTTTACATGTGGGCTGACCTCAGTAGGGGCATAAAAAGGCTAAGTATTCTGGCTTGTTGGATCATGGCAGTTGAACATTTGAAACCTACAGTTTTGATGTGCATCTAAAATGCCACTGGCTAAAGAGACAACCCTCTAACCCTGTTCTTGCTTGTGCTAGAGCTACAAGCACACAGGTGAGAGCAGAATAAAGCACCTAAGAAATCTAAGAAATTGGAGTTCAGGGCCAGAAAATGAAGGTTGGTGTTTACAGATGTATTCTTGTGAGGGAGAGGCTAACTGAAGATTTTATAATATCTGGCACTCTGGGAAGGGAACTCATAGGGGTCAAGTTTAAGGAAGTAAAACGTATCTACTCCTTTATATTAGACCATAGTGTATTTTGCCTGTGTTTTTGTTATAATCAACAACATTGTGTTATGATTTATCCATTTTAGGTCTCTCTTTTGCAAGACTTTGTGTGTTCCTTGGATGACAAAAAGGTTGTTTTGTATTCTTATATGTCCAGCACTGAGCAAAGTGCTTGATACTTAATAGATGCTTCAGAAATATTTGCAGGATGAATTCCCATGTCCTCCAAATTTGTCCTATCCTTCCCAATTAGGTGCTTTTTTTTTTTTTTTTTGAGACTGAGTGCCCAGGCTGGACTGCAAAGGCACTATTTCGGCTCATTGCAACCTCCGCCTCCCAGGTTCAAGAGATTCTTATGCCTCAGCCTCCCAAGTAGCTGAGACTACAGGTGCCTGGCCCCATACCCAGCTAATTTTTGTATTTTAGTAGAGACCAGGTTTCACTGTGATGATCAGGCTGGTCTTGAACTCCTGACCTCAAATGATCCACCCGTCTTGGTCTCCCAAATTACTGGCATTACAGGCATGAGCCACTATGTCTGGCCTTCCCCAGTTAGTTAGTTTTTTTTTTTTAATTTAATGTATTTTAATAGCAAACTTACAGGAACAACACAGAAGACAGACAACATTAAAAACATGTACTTGCACATAGTATAACTCTGTTAGAAAAGTATACTGAATGGATGGAATCCACCCTATGATAAAAATGCTACAAACACCATTTAGTTGCTGTCAATAAGAAATTTACTTGTTTTAAAAAAATCCAAATGCTGGCATTGTCCAGAAAAATTTAACAGGTTTGTTTATAATTACAATAAAGTTGAACAGCTGAAACTTGTTCACTGAAACATTTGAACTTGCATTACTGCCCTACATCTCATTTATATTAAAACTTCACACACAAACGAAAATGCAAAAACTGCCAATACCTGATTTCTGTCCCCTATTTTTCCACTCGCAATCATATACTTAGGTACCTTTTGACCCCATGGGAAAAACAATCTAATGTTCAGAACTACCAGTAACAGGAAGAGGATACTTTTTTTTTTTTTTGAGAATGAAATGTTTTCCGTCATAATGGAGTCTTACGTACGTACGTTCTCCACGAAAGCCGCGTGCTAGCTGGATGTCTTTTGGCATAATTTGTTACACGTTTGGCATGGATAGCACACAAGTTCGTTTCTTCAAGAAGGCCAACCAGATAGGCCTCATTTGCCTCCTGCAAAGCACCAACAGCTGCGCTCTGGAAGCGAAGATCTGTTTTAAAGTCCTGAGCAATTTCTCTCACGAGATGCTGGAAGGGAAGTTTGCGAATCAGAAGTTCGGTGGACCTCTGATAACATCTAATTTCACAGAGTGTCACAGTACCAACGGCTGTAACGGTGAGGTTTCTCTACCTCTCCTGTAGCAGCGCACTCTTGCAAGGGCTTTCGTAGCCAATTGCTTCCTGGGTGCTCTATCTGCCCCGCTTGATTTGCGGGCAGTCAGCTTTGTAGGAGCTGTGGTGTAGAGACCTCCTTCCCTACCCTCCATCTTCGGCTGGAGCTCCACGAGCGAGAGGCCCTGCTGGTGGTGGAGAGCGACGGCAGCATGATGGCGGAGCGGCGGCTGCAAACTCCATTGCCCCATTTACTTGTAAGCATATTTTTAAAACCGTGCTTACCTTTGCTACATGCTAGTTGTGTAAAGATATTTTAAAGCAATAGCAAAAGATTTAACCATTTAGTAATCAGAGAAGGAAAAATGTGTTAGAAAAAAATGAAGAGATTAATCTTTGTACTTTAGTTCAAAAAACCTGGGATTCTTGGTAAAAAAAAAAAAAAAAATGCAGATTTGGGTCTACTAATCAACAAGAATTTTTTTTGGATGATGCCCAGGAAGCTGCCTTTAAAAAGTCAGTTACTTTTGGGGACCAGTGTTTTGAGATGTAGGTGATAAGAGAGATGGGCAGGAAAACAAATATTTTTACTAGTATTGTTTTAGCGTGACTTTTTCACGTCTGAGTGAGGGAATATCACTCTCTAACACCTCACTTGTGATAAACCGCTCCAGATTCTAAAGCAGAGTGAGGATGGTGTGAGTATGTGTGTGTGTGTGTGGCGGGGAGGTGGCTGGGTTGCCATTAAACTTAGGTGACTCTAGGTGTTTTATTTTCTAATGTCATGCCCAGGATAAATAATAAATCTCAAAAGCACTGAAATACTTTTGACCCCTAAAAACCAATATATTAGTGTTTTGATCTTATGATAAATGTAAGAGTTATTTGTTACATCTGTTTTTCTTTTTTATCCCCCACTCTTATCCAAATGTTAGTCATTAAATATTAGATATATTAGATAAATTAAATATGTAGATATTTATTCATGAAGACCCTGCAATTTTCCCAAAAACAGAAAAAGTCAAGTTTTATCTTCCATGAAAAAAATAAAGAGTAACATATGATATGAATTATTACATATAGGATACTCAAATTCAAATTTGTTTATTATAAATTTGTTATTTTAGAAATGACAGATTAGATATGGAATGACTAAAAATACGTACATTCGATAACACATTTAGAAATATAGGAAATTTTAGAACTAGGTACTTTGAGAATTAAGAGATTAAGAAGGAATTATTTTATATCTGCACAGTTCTCAGGGATAGATATGACGAGTGATCCTAACTATTTGAGTAAATGTCAACTGCCAGAAGAAACCACCAGCTTATATCAAAGAAAAGTCACAAAAAATATGAATAGATTTATCACACTCGGAATGGAAAACGTGGAATAAGTCAGCAAGTCCAGCAAAAGAAAAAAGTATTACAAGTATAATTTAAAAATAGTTTTGGCAAGAGGAGGTTGGGAAGAAAGCAGAGTAGGCTATAATAATAATTATAACTCAAAGATGGGCCAGACCTAAATGCACACCTTGGCCTCTTTCCATCGTAAAATGTTCTATATTAGCAAAAGAGGTGTTATGATTTATACTCAGTTCCAAGTCTAGACTGGTTAAATTTCCTGTGTTTAAGTCTGCTTCTTTCTTACAAAAAATCTAGTCATCTAGAGCTCAAGTGAAATGTGCAATTGAAGTACAAAAATAACATTCAATTGAGGAAAGCAAGTTTGTCCTTAAAATTTAAAATACCAGCATTTATTTTAAAAAACCACCTAATTGCATCTAGTCCCATATATATGTTCAAGATTAATATGCAATCGATGCATGAAAATAAAATTCAGTTGAGGATAACTACTATTTCATTAAAAAGAAAATAGGAAACTGGCATTTCTATGAAAAAAATCTAATCGTATAAAAACATATATATGTGCATTGACAAGTAAATACTGATGATATATTATTTGATCGAGGTAAATTTTTCTAAATATTTTTGCATAGTGGGAATTTGTTATACTAAATAATTTTGAGATTGAATGGACCTCTGGGAAGGCTTGGTAATATAGTTTACATTAAATTAATCATGGTGAAAAAAATCTTTGAAATAGGCTTGATGTTTACAATTATAATATTCTGTGCTTAAACGTGAAAACATTGGCTACTTTGAAAAATGGTACTATAGGAGACAGGATATATAATGATGAATTCTTTTTACCATGAAACTCTAATAATTACTAAAAGTGTTAGTATGCAAAATAGAATATAAGTTGATGATAAGAAAAACCAATTCACATTTGATACCCAGTGGACAAATTAGAATCAAAGAACACTCTATATTCTATGACGTTCTCTATTAAGCCTGTGTCCTTTTGAATATGGTGAGTGGCGATCCTGACCTTATTTTCAAACATCTGCTTCATGTTTGAGTCAAATTATGTTATATGCTTGTCCCGGCATAAGAGGAGCAAATACTCAAAGCACAGTGAAAGGGATAGTGAAAGACTGCTAAGCAGAAGTATTAAAAATATTTTCCAACTTATAAGGCTAGAACACTAATGAACAAGACAGTTCTGTTGAAGGATGGGAGTCTCCATCTTCTTTGCTCCGTCAGGGTTTTTTTTTTTTTTTTTAGATGGTGGTTGATTGCAGGGCCTGGAGGAGGAGGCTTGAGTGTGGCCCGAGTTGTCTGGGTCTGGAGAAGCTGTTATTTACCAATCAATTTGGAACGAATTTAACTACAGTATTTAAGACTGTGGCAGCTGTATCTGGCCAAAAGTTAAACTTCTGAACTTTTCTCCATAGATTACAGAGGGTAAGCCTCTAGGGAAGGTTTCAAGCAGGAGGCTGACTTAGAGAGGTTTTTATTTTAGAAAGAGTCTTCAGGTAGCAATGTTGAAGATGACTGATTTCATGAGTTTTTGAGAAAAAATTCAGGAGGATTGGTTTTAAAACCTAAGAAAAGAATCAAGGTAGTGGCTAGGGAGCAGAAGTGAAGAAATGGATGTGAGAACTATTTTGGAGCAGTAATTTTACAGAGTCAGTGACAGTTTTAGAATTGGACAGGGTGTGAGTTTAACTCCAAGGATTCTGGCTTGGACCACTGTGGAAAATAGTATCATTACCTGGGAGAGGATGAAGGTGTAGTGGTGTCTGTTGTTTATCTGGTTTGCTGGCTGATTGGTTGGCTTTATTGAATTATTTTTCTGAGACCAGTCATGTTTACAAGCTGCAGGTGCAACTGCTAATACATTAAACATATAATAGTGGGCCAGGTGTGATGGCTCACACCTGTAATCACAGCACTTTGGGAGGCTGAGGCACGTGGATCACAGTGTCAGGAGATCAAGATTATCCTGGCTAGCCTGGTGAAACCCTGCCCTGTCTCTACTAAAAATACAAAAAATTAGCCGGGCATATTGGCACGTGCCTGCAATCCCACCTACTCAGGAGGCTGAGGCAGGAGGATCAGTTGAACCCAGGAGGCGAAGGTTGCAGTGAGCCGAGATCGCGCCACTGCACTCCAGCCTGGGGGACAGAGTGAGGCTCCGTCTCAAAAAAACAAACAGCTGAACATATAATGGATCAGCTTTCTCTGTTGGACACCGAAAAAGAACCAGAAAAGGAGGAGGGTGAGGGGCTGAATAACATTCCATGAGCACCTATTATACCTTTTTCAGTAATTTTAGGATCACATTCATACCCTACAGAAGATAATACTGTTACCATTTCACAGATGAGAATTCTGGCTTGCTATGTTTGAATTACTGGCCTACTTTCTCATAGTCAGAAGCGGGCAGCGTCACAATCTAAACCTAGTGCTGTCCATCTTCAAGGTCTCAGTCTTTAACTGTATGAAAATACATCCAAAGTGGAAAGAGAGAAAAAGAATGGAAGAGAAGAAAATGGAAAGAACTGAGAAAAAAGTATTGCGTGACCAATGAAGAAAGAAACAAATTCCAATTGAAAGGGACCAAGCAGAAATGCTCATCCATGAGCAGTTCTTACCCCTGCCTAGACAAGTTCATAGTTCTCCCTAAAGGTAGCAGGAGGTTTACACAGAATATTAGTTCCTCATAGGTGTCCCTAGCCTTCAGGTGACCTGAACATGCAGCCGGTAAGTGAAGTGGTATCAGTTCATGGCCAAACCACTGCTCTCCAGACTTCTACTTTTAGAGTAGTGCTTTTCAACCTGGGCTGCTGAAGATCCTCACATTATTTCCTGTCTGTGGAGTAATTGAGAGTAGGCTATTAGAAACTTCTATAGGAATCCAACTGGGTACTGTTATATCTGTTGGATCCAGTAATTTTATTAGGGGATTGTATTTTGTATGTCTCTCTGTTTCGTTTTTCAGATAATTGGCATTGCATTTTATGAAAGAATATAGCTGTGATGAATTAGAAATGAAGGAACAAAAACTGGCCCTTCACCACAGATAACTTGAGAAGTAAGCTTTAGAGCATCAAAAGAAAAAGGATGAGAACCTGATAGGTGTTTTTGTTCTCTTGGTAGCAGAGACTTTCTCTTATAAATGTGATGGTTTACTGGACTGCCTTTACATGGCAATCTATTGGCCCCATATACAAATATAATGATTTGTGTCATTTGAAGCTACACAATAGATGAACCTGGTTTTTGTAATTTAACAAAAAAATTCAATTTATGTACCATATTAAAAGAAGCACTATCAACTTGTTTTCTCCTCAAAAGACTGTAGCTATTAAACTCTTTAATTACTTCATTTTCACTCTCAGTGTAACATTAGCAGTTTAGCACTTCAAGTACAAAAATGATTAATGAGCCTGAGAATTCATTCGCATACATATCACTTTGCAGCTTGACATAACCCTGGAGCCTGTTCTCTGTTCTAGCCATAGACATACTTCCCTAGCAAATATCTTATTGCATATTAAATGCCTCATCATTGCAAAGTATGCATAATTATAGCCATCTTTCCTGTTTTTTCTACGAAAACAGAAAAGACAACAAGTCAAATGCATACAAATGTAACTAACATTTTAAACCAAAGTATAAATCCATAAGGGAGCATTATGATTTTTGCATTGTAACTGTCCCTGAAAATTCAATTGTGATTTGAGCTGAAATGTCATTTATCTAAAAATATATCTTAAAAATTTTTTTGAACATGAAGGAAAAGGCTTTCAATTTCTATATTTATATGTATGTGAGTACTGTGACTTGGGAAAATATGATGAGAATAAAGACTGCATTGTGGATTCAGAGAATAAGATTTTATTTGGAGTTACTGTAAGAAATATCTGCAGGGGGCTATTTCTGTCTAACTATCCTCGGCTCGCATTGGTGACGTGTGTCTACATCTTTCTTTTAGCTTTACTGAATTTCTTTTTTGATCTCCTCCAAGGTGATCCCACAGTGCTGACTTTGTCCAATCATTCCTGAGGCTTAATCTTTTATGTGTGATCAATGGTTCTGTGTGTCTTTGCTTCCCTTGGTTTTTCTACTGTAGTCTGTGGAGTTCAGCCACAACTCTGTGCTGTCCCTGGCTAATAAACCTCTTCTCCCCACATGCTTATCACCTCTGAGCTACACTCTACCACATTCAGTATGGAATCAGGGAGACTAAATGAACTTTTTCCCAGAACTCAGAGAACTCTGCTTGTCAGGCTTGTCGCCATTAAACAGCGTTGTAGTTACTGGAAGGTGAACCTAGTAATTTCCAGGGACCTTCCATGTGCAAGGGAAGAACAGAACTGTAGATTACTTGCTAGACTCTAAATCTGGTCTCCAAGTGGTTTTGTTCATGTAAATAAAGCTACATGGTGTAAATTTGTACCTGTTTCCATTTGCTTTTAGAGGGAGACATTTAGTTCAGGGACAAAATAAATAATGTCCATTGAATTAGATGTTGTCAAATATTTACCATAAATTTTTAAAACCATGCATGTACTGTGGTAAAGCATGGGTATCATTACCTGACTGCACAATTGTACACTACAAATGCAGTGTTGTGGCTGGACATCTCTGACCAACAACTAGACCACTGAAATTGCAAGGCAATGCAGTCAGCTAAGGTCCTGAGGCACTGCTGGCAAGAAGGATTGTTTGATTATGATACAATCAGGACTCCTTATCTAGACCATTACTTAATAAATAGGGTTGGCAGATAAATTACAGGACACCCAGTTATGAAAAAAAGGAATTTAAAAAAGTGTAAATATGTCCCAAATATTACATGAAATATATTCATATTAAAACAAAATTACTCTTCATCCGAAATACAGATTACACCAGGTGTCCTGTATTTTTATTTACTAAACATGGCAGTTCTATTTGTAAGTAGTACTTTTTTTTTTTTCATTTTATGAGATAGAGTCTTGCTCTGTCACCCAGGCTGGAGTGCAGTGGCATGGTCTTGGTTCACTGGAACCTCCGCCTCCCCCAGGTTCAAACGATTCTCCTACCTCAGTCTCCCAAGTGGCTGGGATACAGGGATGTGCCACCACGCCTGGCTAATTTTTGCATTTTTACTAGAGATGGGGCTTCACCATGTTGTCCAGGCTTGTCTCGAACTCCTGACCTCAGGTGATACACCTACCTCAGCTTCCCAATGTTCTAGGATTACAGGCATGAGCCACTGTGCCTGGCTGTAAGTAGTACTTTATAAGCAGCAAAGATCATTTGAAACAGTACACTTTGTTAGTGACTAATAAGATTATTCCTATATCCCTAAATGTCATGGAAGAGGGAGGAAATGTGAAAAAACAGAGACTCAAGAATGGGTGTCAGCTGTGGAGCACTTTGGTGCTTGCCCACGCTGCACTGGCCTGCGTGGGCCTACATTGGCCCACACAGGCCCACACAGACCCACGCAGGATTACTCAGACCCATGCTCTCCGGGTTAGAGCACTTACCCAGTGGATGGTTCAGCTTTGTGGAGGATAGTTGGAGCATTCTTAATGCTAGCCTGTTTCTGGTCCCCACTAGCCTGTGGTACCCTGAGAAGTCAGAAGGCGATGTTATATACTAAGAAGTGCTTTCTTATGCTGCTGCAGTATGCCTGGTGAAGAAAATCTGTAAAATGACATCCAAATAACACAACCCTTGCCTGTTTGGATTTTGAACTTGCTAAAAGATGCAATGGACCCACCTATTTGTGGATTGAGCTAATGAAAATAATTTAACAAACAAAACAATCCGATAAATGTGATGGATATGGGGAAGCTGATAGTGAAGACTTTTGGGTCTTATAAGACTGTCAAAGAGGAAACTCAAGAAGAAGACAGAACAAAAAAGAAAGATGAATTATATTTCTAAGAAGACACTTAAATCCAGTACCTCCAAAGTATTAAAATAAAGAGAAATGTATTACTATGTGGTTTTTGAATAATTTTTTTTGTTTATAAACTAAATCCATTATTCTGTAAGTCGGACTATATTAAAGTCAAAAAGAGTAGCAAAGTATGAGTGAATACACACACAAAAATTTTCTAATTAGAACAAAAAAAACCTCTTTGTTCCTTTCGCTTTGTTTTTAAAAGGTGTGTAATTGAAAAATCAGCTATTCTGAATGAAAACTTTCTATCAAGTAGGTGATATTTAGATTTATTTTTGCTGCCATCTGCCTTAGTTGGCTATATAAACATAAATTGCTAATTGATATTAGTAAATATACAGTACTTGTGACTTTCTCCAGTCTTCACTCCTTTCCATGAGAAAGTAGATTTAGCTGCATCATGTATTGGGTGCTAAATTTTACTAGTACTACTTGTTTATCCAGCATTGGTTTTCTAAGTTTGATACATATTAACAATTTGCATCTTGCATTAGACAGTTTTCTTGTAGTGTGGAGATATTTATTACGTGTAATGACATGGCAATTCTACTTTACTTTTAGGCATAATTTTAAATTCACTTAAGAAAACCATTTTTTATTGAAGAGATGTGCACATATTTTCAAGATGGTCATTTAAAAAAAAATCCAAGCAAGTGAATGAAATCATTCTTGGGCTGTGAATTACCTTAAAAAATACATTTGGGAAATATACAGTGCCTACTACCCAAGATAGTTAGGGTGACTAATTAGCTTCTTACCTAGATTTACAGCACTGTTACCCTGTAAAATAATCTTTGTAAAATAGGTCACAAACTGGGTCTGCCTAAATCTTAAGTATAAATTTTATGTTTCATGGTTTTGTACTGCAGCTCTAAAGTAAAACAAAACTTACTGTCAAATGAATCACTTTGGAGGCCCATGTTGCCTCGCATGTCTTGTCTATAGCTGCCTGCCAGATTTGGATCTAATCCTAGTAACTGGGCTCGCATTTTGTTACTGTGAACACCTTTTTGTCTGTTTGTTTCATGCTAGTAACTCCATCCCTTTCTCGTTCTGCCATATGTCTGGTTCTGAACACCCTTCTGGTGACTAGAGCTCTGATCTCTGCTCTCCTGGTGATTGATGTTCTGACCCTTTGTTAGGCTATTGTATAACAAAGTGCCATAGACTGGGTGGTTTGTAAACAACAGAAGTTTATTTCTCCCAGTTATGTAGGCTTGAAGTTAGAGAACAGGATGCTAGCATGGTGGGGTTCTGGTGAGAACCCTCTTCCTGTTGGCAGAATGCTCTCTTCTCCTCGTATCCTCACATGGTGGAGAGCAGAGAGCAAGCTCTTTAGGGTATCTTTTGTGAGGGCACTAATCCCATTCATGAGAGTTCTACTTTTATGTCCTAATTATCTCCCAAAGGCCCCACACTCTAATACCATCACATTCTGGATTCAGATTTCATCATATGAATTTTAGAGGGAGACAAACTTTTAGTCCATAGCAGATCCCAGCCTTCAGCAGTGTCAGCCTTAGAATTTCTATGTAGCAGTTAGGTGGTGCTTGCATCTCAGCTGTTTGGGTATGGGAGAAAAGCAGCTTGTCTTAAAGCCATGTTTTGCATTGCAATTACTCTGTTTTTAGTAAAAAATGCATATTTAGTTGTGGTGGCTTGGGGGTAGTCATGAAAATTCATGAAGGGGCAGGTTTCTTTGTACCCAATTATAAGCAATGCCACTGGATTCAAGGTTGGAAATCCAAAAGAATTGTTTTCTTACTCAGTTTTGTGTCTGTAGCTTTGTACATAAATAGCATATAGCTGTAGTAAATAAATATCTTTGATGGTTGATCTAATGTCATAAATTTCTAGTCCTAGATTCCAAATAGACACATCTGTTTAACTCTTGGGATGCCCTATTTCTCCTCTTTGAAGGTCTCTGTTGGAAAACGTTGCATTAGACACTGCTTTTGTCCTCTCATGATATCCTCCAGTTACAAAGGTGTTCAATATACTGTGACCCATGGATAGCATAATATAGTTATGAGATTTGTCATAAAACAGACCTGGAACTGAATTTGTGTCATACCAGTGGTCTAGTTACTTAACATCTCTTTGCCTCTTTTACATTTTAATAAAATGAGGATAATAATCATATTCATTCTTTCTCACAGTGGTTAAGTGGATTAAATTAGGAAACTTAAGTGTTTGACACATATTTGACAATCAGGAAACACTTATAAAAATTGCCCTCATCTGATATGTTCTACAAAGTTAGACTTTGTCCAACATATTTTGTCTATGTTTTAGATAAATATAGATATTCAAAGTGCTGAGTCATTCATTCAACAAATTGTCTCTTAGGTGCTACTTTATTCCAGGCTCTCTGCTAAGATGAACTGGACCAGAAATTTATCAGAAAAAGTAATAGGGAATATGACATATTAGAATTAAGGAAGGCTGGAAGAGAAATGGGGATGGTTCGGGTAGAACAACACAATTAAAAATATTGCCTCAAGGCTGGGCGTGGTAGCCTGTAATCTCAGCACTTTGGGAACCTGAGGCCCGTGGATCATTTGAGGTCAGGAGTTCAACACCAGACTGGCCAACATGGCAAAACCCTAAAAATAAAAAAAATTAGCCAGTTGTGGTGGCGCATGCCTGTAATCCCCGTTGTTTGGGAGGTTGCAGCAGGAGAATTGCTTGAACCAGGAAGCAGAGGTTGCAGTGAACTGAGATTGCACCACCACACTCCAGCCTGGGTGACAGAGCAAGAGACTCTGTCTCCAAAAAAAATGTAGCTTCCAAAGTTGAAGAGAATGGAGAAATAATAACAATTTGAGTTAATTTCAGTGTTCTTGGAGACATTGCTGAGGCTAGAAAAGATACAACTTTAAGAGACTTGTAGTTTTGTGGACTTTATGGATAAATGCAAAAGTTTTCCCAGGCAAATGTAGAGAATGTGCTTTGTTTCCACTGACTTTAAGTATATCACCATGATAAGCACTTTAGTGCTATTCTAATTACATATAAACAGGCACTACTCCCATCCTGAAGGTAGGGTGACCAATCATCCCATTTGCCCAAGCCTGAGGATTTTCCCAGGAAACAAGACTTTCATTGCTAAAGCTGGGAGTGTCTCAGGCAAACTGGGACAAGTTGGTCACCAGCTTTAAAGCAAAGACAAGACTGTATCTTAATCTTTATGCATCCCAGAACTTTGTATAGTCCCTTGTATAGTGCTTTGGAGGGGATCAATACATACTTTTGGTGACCTATCGGTTTTTAACCAGACCCCTATGATTTTATCTGGATAGTCAACCAGAATAGGCTTTGGTTCTTTAAGGCTGATAAATTAGGGAAAATAGAGCTGTTCGGGTAAAAGTAAAACTAAGAAGAAGGAAGCCAGCCTCATCTGCAATATTGAAAAAAAAATCTGTGTTCTTTCTCTAGTCTGCACCTGTAATTTTATGTTTCAGGTTTATTTAGACCCTGAGAATTTTCAAAATGTAACAGAATCGTCCCTTGTACTCAGTTAAGGAGTAATGCAATTAGAACAGGGGTTGGAATCATAGTAACTGAATTCTTGACACAGCTCTACCACCCTGTAATAATATAAACTTAAGTAAGTCACTTAAACTCTCAAAGCATTATTGCTTTCAACCAAAGTCATGTGTATAGTAACAACTTCTGTATAAGAAACAGCTCCACATGATAACTTTTATAAAATAGACTAAAAACGTTAAAGGATGAGATAAATTCTAATTCTTCTAATGACCAGTCGTGCCATAATGATAGTGATATGCTGATTGAAATGATTTAGATCATGGTTGTCAACATGTGATACTGAAAATAGCTAAACTACCAAACTTGAATTTCCATGTGCAGACTTAAAGGAGAATATCTATAAATATCTATAGCACACCTCTATGGTCACAATTTCCAGTGAGTCACACTGATTAAGTAAAATTAAATTCTGAAGTTTAAGTCTTTAGTCTCCTAAAATGCCCACATTGGCTCAATTATTCATGAATTAGAGTTATATTCTTTTTTCTCAAGTCTTTCAAAAGGGCTAATTTAAAAATCGGAAAAGGTATTAACAAATAAAAAACAAAGGGACATGCTCATTTCAAGTTATACCTTGAAATTGTAATGAAAACATAGTCTCAAGGGCCCTACATATTTTCTAACTGCTAAATGGAATATTCTGGTTATACTTTTGTATATAAACTGAGCAAAACTTATAAAATTCATTTGAACACACTTGACAGCTAAAGGATCTGAGCATATTTAATTGTAAAAATAGTGTTACTGATTACATTCAATAATGCATTTTGTTCTTTTCAATTTTTCTATTCTGAAGATTGAGTTGGTAGTCCAATGCTGATGTGTTACTTATCAGTTATATTGAAATTATTAGAGTTTTTCCCAATTGGTTGTGATGTCTACCAAGAAACTATGATGACAGAAAAGTCTGGATTTCGAGTCTAGCTGGGCAGCACAATAGTGAGAATCATTCAGGAGCACTGTATGGACTGAATTTACTGAGCAAGAAGTAAACTACATGAACAAACTGGAAGCTTAACGCATCTGGTCAGCAAAGAAATTCATTTTGGCTGGAGAAATTAAAAACCTCTTTTTCCAATAACTTATTCTGCCAGAGGTACTAGACCAGAATCTGGGCCATCCCACAGATCTTAGCATATGGGCATTTTTCAGTAGAAGGAGCATTGAAGTTACTGAACTGTTTTCTCTGCCTAGCCAATTTAATATGAAATATGATTGAAACCAGTAGGTCCACACTGGTATTTATTTATTTTCCAATGCTTTGCTAAAGAAGTTGTATAGTATTCAGAACATAGTGTTAAATTGATTCACCTTTTTCCATATGAGAATTGTAAGCAATTTGATTAGCTTTTCTCTATTTTCATCTTCTGACATACTCTGTTATAACTAAGAAAAATTATAACCCCTTTTTCTTACTGAAAATAATTTATATTCAGTAGTATTTTTGTGCCTGCACAGAACATAATCTCTACAGGCTTAAATATAAACATTTGTAACTGTATGGGTATGATGGTATTAAGAACAATTCCAAAGACAAATTACACTTTGAAATGTTCATGATACTGAATTTATACCTCAGACCTTATAATTGAACTTTGCAAACCAGACACATTCCCATGTGTTTTATTTAGTGAAGCAAGGAAAGAATGTTAAAAAAAATAAAATTAGGATTTTTTTATATGACTACTAAATGTGATAAATTAAAGGAGTCTTATTACCATGAGAGATGTAACTTTATTGATTTCTCAGTTAAAAGCTGCTAAATGAGTGAATGAAAAGATAGGAGCTGGGGGTGGGGAACTGCTATCTTTGCTCTTCAGGAAATGGTTTACACTAAGAATTAATGACCACCTACTAAGAGCAGTGATGCATAGGGAGCCTTGGGTTCTTTTATTCTTCCTTTTCATGCCTTTCACAGCGGAGTCTACCACTGCTGATCAACCTTACTTTCACCTGCCTTACTTTCTGTCCAGTTTTCTTCCTGGATCAGGGCCCTGGCACCCTATCTAACATCTATTAATTCTGTTTCCTGGCTGTGGGTCACGTTCCTCATATCTACCACCTGCTTTCTAGTGGTAGTACAACAATCAGCTACCTGCCAGCCCCACCACTCCACTTGAAAGGAATCTGTTATTTCCAGGGTCCTGCTTAGATTGCCTTATTTCAAACCTTTAAGAAATATTCACTCTTGTGGGCTTTCGACTTTCTTATTTCCAAGGTCTTCTTTTTTTAACCTTTAAGTTCAGGGGTACAGGTGTAGGTTTGTTACATAGGTAAACTTGTATCATAGGGGTTTGTTGTACAGATTATTTCCTCCCCCAGGTATTAAGCCTGGAACCCATTAATTATTTTTCCTTCACTCCACCCTCCACCTTCTGAAAGGCCCCAGTATGTGTTGTTCCCCTCTGTGTGTTCATGTATTCTCATCATTTAGCTTCCACTTATACATGAGAACACGTGGTATTTGGTTTTCTGTTCCTGTGTTAGTTTACTAAGGATAATGGCCTCCAGCTCCATCTATGTCCCAGCAAAGCATGGTATTGGTACAAAAACAGACACATAGACCAATAGAACAGTATAGAGGACCCAGAAATAAAGCTGGACAGCTATATCTATCTGATCTTTGACAAAGCTGACAAAAACAAGCAAGGCGAAAATGATTATCTATTCAATGAATGGTACTGGGATAACTAGCCATATGCAGATTATTTAAGTTGGACCCCTTCCTTACACCGTATACAAAAATTAACTCAACATAGATTAAAGACTTAAATGTAAAACTCTAAAAAACCCTGGAAGACAACCTAGGCAATACCATTCAGGACAAAGGCATGGGCAAAGATTTCATAATGAAGACACCAAAAGCAATTTTAACTAAAGCAAAAATTGACTAATGGGATCTAATTAAACTAAAAGTCCTCTCTTAAAATGTCACTACTTTCCAGGTTGGTAGCACATTCCGTGGCTAATATCTTAGTTTAAAGGACATTTCCCTAGTCACTGTCCTCTGGAGAAGGGCTGAGCTGCATGCCAGCACTGGTCCTCTAAAAGGGGAAAACGTGGGGTGGGATGTGATTAACTGAGATATAAAATCTCGGAGAGTGTGATCCATAGCCCTTGTTAACCCTTGTCTTCCTCACACCTAGTAGTGCCTGCAACATTGTACATCCTCCGTGTTGAATATATGAATGTGTAAATGAATATACCTATTTCACAAATTGTCTAGGATTGACATTGCCCTAAGGATGGATGTTATTTATTTCACTGGCAGTTTGGGATTGTGAAAGCCCCGTGTATGGTCACAGGCTTTGAAATACGTGATGATTCTGCAACTTTAATTGGGTCTGTATAGTCAAATTAGAATCTTCATTTTTCTGAGGATTCATAATTGAGAAGCACAGGCTTTCTTTCAGTGTATTGAAGGTGCATTGTATTAGATTAACACTGAACCAAACCATTGTCCTTTGAATTTCATGTTGAAATCAAACAATGTAATTGTTTTGTTAAATACTTTAAAAATTGCATTGAATTCTCAGACTAAATAGAAACTTGTTTAGCTTAATAGTCAGCATATATCATATTTTATCTCATCATATTTTTTCCTTTTCTAATGACTATATTTGCTTTATTATTCTGTAGCTAAGTAAGATTTTAAAAAGAATATTAAAATGCCTCCTTTTGACCAAGGTACTTCCTTGTTATTGTGGAAAACTCTTTCTCACATCAATTGCACCACCCCCTGCCTTCCCTATTCACCCACTGAAGCAATTTAAATTAAATATCTATTTTGTGTCAGCTATGGCGATAGACTGGGGGGAAATACAGTTCCTTTTCATTGTTTATTTTGTGCCAACAAAATATATTGAGGGAGGAATATTTTTATTTTAATTATTTTCATTATCTAAGTTAAAATAGGTGTAATGGCCATTTACCCTAGATTTGTTTTAACTGTCCTAATTTTCAAATAGCTTGAATTATTTACCTGCATTTAAAGCTACAAATCCTAATGTTGGTTTTGGAATATTTGGTCCTCTTGGAGATATATTTATTTTCAGGAAAACTACTTTGGAATTTTTACATTTTTTCTTAAGTTAAAGTAGACTTATGTTTTAATAGCTTGAATAAAAGAAAATTTAAAAACTCTTAGCCTATTTTAAAGTTAAAGAGCACATAAGTTTATGTAGTATGCATGATTTATAAATATTTGATTTTTGGATCAAAATTAATTAATTGAACTTGAAAAATATCCAGTTCTATTTTTATATTAATGCATACACATTTTATATACCCAAATTTCCAGGCACTGTGCCTGGCAATACAAATTTAAAATAATTAATAAGTAAATATTTCCTTATTTTAGTTTTAATACACTATGAAAACACTAAGAAAAAAATAGCCCAGTTGGTGTATATAGAAAAATTCATAAGTAACAATTCAAAATTATTTGAAGTGGATGTGGTGAGTATATATGGGATGTGGCTGAAATGATTAAACATATAACAATAATAATATGTGACTATTTGGTATAGATAATGCTTGACTTACAATAGCAGCAATGTATGGTTGTTTTTTGGTGTTTCTACCTTTTAGACTTACGTGCTTTAAATGCTTAAGATGAGTAATCTCATTTGTCTTTCCTGAATATTTGTTGTTGCAAATCCTTCTTATTTTCATAGTATTGTTGGAAGGTACATTCCAGAGCATCTTTAAAGCATATTCTTTAACCCCCGCTACATCTCTAACTTGTCGTGTAATGGTTGCTTGAGCATGTTAGACATTCTGTGTATGTTTGCCAAGGACCAGTGTGCTGGTATAAGTAGGCATTGTAATTGGGCTAAGAGGCAAGCTGCATTACAAGAACTATTTGCTGTTTATGTTGTCCCAATATTTTTACCTAAGCCAATACAGATAACTTTGAGCATAATACTTGAAATATAGTATTAAATATAGCATACATTACATATACATTACATAAAGCATAATACAATATATATAACATTGTGCATAATATATTGAGCATCTACCATATGTCCAGCTTTTGCTAACTGTTGTGGAAAAACATGGGGGTGGGATGAGGAAAGCAATATTAGATGGGAGGCTAGTAAGAATAAATATAAAGGGGACCTGCTTTTTATAAACTGTAGTTTTGTTGAGGATAAGAGTTACATACAAAAATAATTAGAAATCATATAGGGCAAACATGCGAACAACGATGCTTAGATTGTGCTGATTTAACTCTTTATGATGCAGAACGTGTAACTGGGCAGCTCCAAGTCCTAAAGTCTTATAGAGGTTCAGTTGTTTGGGGTAAGTACATTTCATTCAAAAGTTGCATGAGTGTAGCTGACTTCATATAATGTCCTACTACCTTTTGAATCATTGGTAATCATTGTTCAACACAATACTTTGGTAGAAGAGATCAGTTACAATTCACTTCTATGGTTGTTAATGAAAACGTTTGACTACGGAAATACCTTAAGTGGTAATAGCCTCACTATGCTTAATTTTTTTTAACTACAATACTTAATTTTTAATCTGCCATATTATCATTTCATAATGCTCCATCGTCTAAATTTAGCCACTAAGATGATTTTAAAGCATCCTTAATTTTTAAGAAAATTTAAAAATCAAGAATAGAGAGTAGGAAGTATTCACATCTGTATTTATCTCAATGTACCTTCCTGGTGTTTTGGAGGATGTCAGCCTCATCACAGATTAAACATTCAAGGAAAGGAGAGGTTTAAAAGTTCACATGGATGTGCTGCACTATGCAGTATCCTTTTATTTTCTGTGTGCATATTAACACGTATTTTGTGGCTGGGTGTGGTGACTCATGCCTGTAATCCCAGCACTTCGGGAGGCTGAGGCTGGTGGATTGATTGCCTGAGGTCAGGAGTTCGAGACCAGCCTGGCCTACATGGTGAAATCTCCTCTCTACTAAAAATACAAAAATTAGCCAGGCATGGTGGTACATGCCTGTAATCCCAGCTACTCGGGAGGCTGAGGCATGAGAATCGCTTGAACCCAGGAGATGGAGGTTTCAGTGAGCCAAGATTGCATCACCGCACTCCAGTCTGGGTGACAATGCAAGAGTCTGACTCCAAACAAACAAAAATCATCAAAACAAGGCAAAACAAAAAAACCCCACTTTCTTTAGGATTTTGCCTTTTTTTGAGGACTTGTATTGTTTTTTGAGGATTTTACTAGGATTTTCTAGGTCTAAGGACTCAAAAATCCTGACCTTGATTTTTTTTCTCTTATACATAGTGACAGACTGATATTCTTGTACCAATCATATAACTCAGATTCTCACAATTTTGATGTGCAGAGGTTAATGAATTTTTAGAAGCTACACAGCTAATAAATAGTGTATTTATGTTTTACAAAGGAAAGTTGTACCTTGTAAAGGAATAGTTCTGTATGAAATCTTATACAACAGTTATAGAGGGCTGCACATATAAATGATATTACTTATACAAGTCAACTAATTTTATTGTATAATAATGAGACAGATATTAAAATTTCTTCATTACATAGTTTTTCCAAAATAGATGGCTTATTGTCTTTTCTTTTTCTGAAGGTATTATGAATGTTATCCTTAATGCCAGCATTTAAAGATGTTTGTTTTGTGTGCATATCATAGTTTTTTCTGTGTGTTTGTATGCTATATAAGAAGGATCATGTGATATATACAATTTAGAAACTGGCTTCAACTCCCCTTTCACAATATGACATAGACATCTATCAATGTAGTCATTTAATAGAAACCTGTATCATGATTATAGTGGCTGTGCAGCAGTATATTGAATTGATTGATAAGTCTTCATTTATTTACTTAACCGATGTCTTATTGGTGGATACTTGGTTTTCACATTTTCTCTCTGATACCAAGACAACACTGAGATGCACATACTTTCTATGACACTGTGTGTGACATGCATACTTTCAAAGATAGCCTTCTGATTACTTCTTTTCTTTTTTCTTTCTTTTTTTGAGACCAAGTCTCCTGTATCACCCAGGCTGGAATACAGTGGTGTGATCTCGGCTCACTGCATCCTCTGCCTCCTGGATTCAAGCAATTCTCCTGCCTCAGCCTCCTGAGTAGCTGGGATTACAGGCATGCACCACCATGCCCAACTAATTTTTGTATTTTTAGTAGAGACAGGGTTTCACTGTGTTGGTCAGACTGGTCTCGAACTCCTGACCTCAAGTGATCTGCCCCGCTTGGCCTCCCAAAGTATGAGGATTACAGGTGTGAGCCACCACACCTGGCCTGATTACTTCATCAGGATAAATTTCAGGAAGTTGCAGAGCAATGTCATGTTGCAGCCTCCACAACCTCCTCCTCCTCCTTCCATTTTTTGGTTATTTGTAACCAGCTCAAGTCTGACTGCTTGCCATTCAGAGGCCAGAAACATGAGAAATGAGATATGATGAAAGGAAAGCAACTTTATTGATCAAATGCTAGCAGATTGGAGATGGCCAGGCTTCTGCCTCAAGCCATCGTAGTATTTTGGGCTGGGTGAAGGAGTTAGAGAAGGAAACGGTGTGGTAAATATGCCAGAGTGATGCAGGAGGTTGCAGGTCTGTGTTTTTTTCCAATGGCTGTCTTTCCTAATCACCCGTTGGAAGGTCCAGTGCATCACCTTGACTTTGGCCCGGTAGTGGTGGGTTATCTGTAATTCCTCCTAAGCAGCAGGATTCTGCAGCTAAGCAGGATAATTCTGCCTGATTTGTTTCAAAATTGGCCCCTGGAATTTTAAAGCAAGCACACAATTACATAAGCGAGCACTGTTCATGGAAATGCTTGGTGGGAAAGGAGGAAACAAAGTTTCAAAGTATGTTTCAAGGCTGAAGGCAGGAAAGGTAAAAAAGGTTTAAAATGCATTTTGAGGCTGGGATACTTGGTTACATGCTTATTTATATTTATAAACTGGTGTTCTAAAGTCCCAATAGGTGATACAGAGAAAAATACAGAGAAGGGACGTTTCTTTTTCCTAATACTCTGCTATATGTTAGGTACTGTAAATATAGTATTTTATTTAATCTTCATGTTAACCCTGAAAGCTGAGTGGAGAGTTTAAATAACGTGCCAAAGGCTACATTATCAATGTCAAGGCTAAAAGGGAATTTATTAATAGTTCTAATCACAGAACATTGTTTTAAAATTTAAGTGAAATTCATATAACATACAATTGACCATTTAAACATGTACAGTTCAATATATGTTTCCTTATTTTGGCTATTGTGAATAATGCTGGAATGAACATGGGAGTGCAGGTAGCTTTTCCAGAACCGGATTTCATTTCCTTTGAATATATGCCCAGAAGTGGGATGGCTGGATAGTATGATAGTTTTATGAGGAACCTCCATACTGTTTTCCATAATGGCTGTGCTGATTTACGTTCCCACCAACAGTGTGCAAGAGTCCTCTTTTCTCCACATCCTCTCCAACACTTGATATGTTTTGTCTTTTTAATAATAGCTATATAACAAGTGTGAGGTGGTATCTCATTGTGATTTTGATTTGCATTTCACCCATAATTATTGATGTTTGATATTATCTGTTGGCCATTGGTATGTCTTCTTTAGAGAAATATCTATTCAGATCCTTTGCTCATTTTTATTTGGGTTTTTTTTCATTATTCAGTTTTCATTATTGTATGAGTTCCTTATATATTTTGGACATTAACCACCTATTAGTTATATGGTTTGCAAATATTTTCTCCTATTTCATAAGAGTTTTTTGATTTTTGTTTTTGTTTTTTTACATTGTTGATTATTTCCTTTGCTGTGTAAAAGCTTTTAGCTTGATGTAATCTCACTTGTCTTTTCCTGCTTTTGTTGTCTGAACTTTTGGTGTCATTACAAAAGAGTCCCTGGCAGGACCAATGTCAAGAAACTTTTCTCCTCTGTTTTCAGATATAATGTGGGATCTAAAATAGGCAAACTTATAGAACAAGAGAGTAGAATGGTGCTTGTCGGGGTTGGGGAGAAAGAGGAGTTGGGGAGACATTGTTCAAAGGGTACAAGGTTTTAATTATGTAAGATTAATACTTTCTGGAGACGGGATCTAATATACAGCAAAGTAACTATAATGAACAATACTTGGAATGTGGTAAGACGGTAGACCTTAAGTGCTCTCACCACAAAAAAGAAAACAAAGAAAATGGTAACTATGTGCGGTGATGAATATGTCATTTAACTTGATTTTGGCAATCATTTGATAATGTATACATATATCAAAATATCAAGGTGAATACCTTAATGTATACAATTTGTTTTTGTTGAGTATCCCTCAATAAAATGGAAAAAAAAATGCCAAATAATTCAGTGGCATTTAATACATTTGTAGTGTTGTGCAACTATCACCTCTGTTTAGTTCCAAGACATTTTCATTACATCAACATCAAGCCCCATATGTATTAAATGAGTCTTCATTTCCCTCTTGCTAGCCTCTGACAGCCCTGAATCTGCTTTCTGTATTCATGGATTTACTTATTCTAGATATTTCATATAAATGGAATCATATAATATGTGACCTTTTGTGTCTGGCTTCTTTCACCCAACAGGTTTTTGAGGTTAATTTATGTTGTAGCATGTATCAGTGCTTTCTTATTTTTATGGCTGAATAATATTATATCATATAGACATGCCGGATTTGTTTCTTCATTCATCTCTTGATATACATATGCATTGTTTCCACTTTTTGGCTATTGAGAATAGTGCTGCTCTGAAAATTAATGTATAAGTCCCTGTTTCCAATTCTGTTTTTTTTTTTTTTTAGACAGAGTCTCGCTTTGCTGCCCAGGCTGGAGTGCAGTGGCACAATCTCGGCTCACTGCAACCTCCGCCTCCCGGGTTCAAGTGATTCTTCTGCCTCAGTCTCCTGAGTAGTTGGGATTACAGGTGTGTGCCACCATACCAAGCTAATTTTTTATATTTTGGTAGAGACAGCGTTTCATCGTGTTGACTAGGCTGGTCCTCCCAAAGTGCTGTGAGTACAGATGTGAGCCACCATGCCCGGCCCCTGTTTTCAATTCTTTAGGTATGTAATTAAGATTGGAATTGCTGGATCATCTTATCAATAGAACTTTTGTAGTCTTCTTTCACAAGGCTGTGAGTATTGTCTGGTGATATAATATTTTCTTACTATTTATAAAGCAGAAAAATCAATTTATTATTTTACAATTTTTGAATAATCACAAATTTTATTATTGATATGAAATTTGATGTCCACAGATATAAAATCTTAATCCCCCAGTACATTTCTTTCTGGAGTTTGAAACATCTGTTAAAACTGTTAAAAATTAAAGCTGAAGAAAGCACAAATACATAGTTTAGCTCCTGGCTATTGATGGATGTGATTTAGCTGACCCATTTGATTCAAGGTCATATGTGTTAGTGATCTTATCCAGAGGAACCACGGATTCTTATAAAAATTCTCTAGTTTATAATCGGGCATGACAAATCACATTTTTTTGAATCTTGGAGCTGAGGATGACCTTTAAAGGAATCCTCCTGATGAGGACCTTTTTGCATATAATTGCCCAGGAAACTACTCTCTAGAGATCTTGAGTTCATATTGGATTCCTATATAACTTCTGCCTGTGTATTTTGAGACCTGCAAGATAGAATTTAGGGGAAATTAGAGCAGGCAACAGAAGTTCCCTTCTTATTGTCAGTGAAGTATAGCAGCTGACATGGCTTGTCAGGGTAAGCGAGTCTCATTATCCCTTGGTGGTTGCTACCAGGTCAGCTAGCACAAGGAATTACCTTCTTCCTGAAGCATAAAATGCAACAGAGAGGAAATAACTCTTTTTTTTTCCAAAAAGGGGAAAAGGTAGGAAAGACAGAAAAAGAGAAAGAAAGAAGATAGTATATTTAATTATAGTATTTTTGAAATGGAAGAGACCTGGGGAATCACTTTTGTTCTTTATTTTAAGTAGAGACTGACTTAAAGTCACCCAGTCTTGTGGTGATAACCCCCTGGGCTAGAATCCAACTAACTGTGGGCTCTCCTGTGGCTTGTGTTACTAGTTTCCTATGGCTGCTGTAACGAATTATCACATACTTAGTGGCTTAAACAACACGAATTTATTATTTTACTCTTCTGGAAGTCAGAAGTCTGACATAGGTCTCACCGGGCTAAAATCAAGGTATTGGTAGGGCTGCATGATTTTCTGGAGGCTCTCATTAAGAACTCATTTTCTTTCCTTTTCTAGCTTCTAGCAGCTGCCTGCATTCTTTGGCTTCTCGGGTCTTTCTGCTTTCAAAGCCAGCAGTCACATCAGTTTGACCTCTCCGTTCATCATCTTTGACTCTGACTCTTCTGCTTCCCTCTTTGACTTTTAAGGATTCTTGTGGGCCCACCAAAGACTATGTGAAGATTTCCCTAACTCAAGAACCTTAACATAATCGCATCTGCACAGTCTCTTTTGCCATGTAAGGTTACGTGTCCACAGGTTCCAGGGATTTGCACATGGGCATCTTTGGAGGACATTGTTCTGTTTACCATAGCTCTACCACTCGATTTTTAAGGAAAAACATGAAGAAAGAAACAAATTATATACCCTCTCTTCTGAGGACTTTGTAGATTTATTTATTGACAAGTATTTTTACTCATTCAATGATGGCACCTTATATTTGTTATATTTACAAATTGCTTTTGCAATTTCAAATGATATGCTATTTCATTTCATTGTTGCCTTTTAATAGTAGCAACAAAGACTTGACTAACTTAAGTGAATTTTCAGAACTAATAGTGATCTTGGCATATGAATCTCATGTACTTGAGTCTCCTAGTGTTTACAACATTCTTCTCACTATCTGATGAAAGTGATTTTCAGCACTTTCTATCTTAATTCCTTGAGACTTTGAGTGTCATATGTGGGTTGGTTTGTGGACATTCTTCATCATGTTTAACATCCTTGAAGCCTCTCCTACAAAGATCGCACTGCTTCTTCTGGATTTATGTTGTAAAACTAAACTGACTGCTTCTTCTGGATTTATGTTGTAAAACTAAACTGAATTCTTATACTTTCTTGCCTATTTCCTATTCTATCCAGAAAGAAAACAAAGGAACCGATTTATTTTCCTGCATAATTGTGATTTGTTAGAAGCCAAATAATCAAAATGAATGATATGTCATGCTGTCTGAATGGTTGTTCACCAGTCCATAAATTTGGTCTTCTTGAGGATAGGAGTAGTGTTTTCTTTACTTTATGGTTCTTAGCTATGAGTTAAGTACCTTGCATTTCACAGGGCTTTAGTAAATTTGTGATGTTTTTAATTACTGAATACTGATTATATCTTAAGCTTAGAAAAGAAGTGAAACTTGTGGTTTTAATTTAATTTTTAAATTAATCTTACATTGATAAATGTAACTATTAACTATGTTATAATCTTACAATGAGTCATTTCGAGAGTCTCCAAAGGCTCTTTCGTTGTCTCTAAAGTGAGGAACAAACCACACCAAAATAAAACCGCAGATAATGGCAGAGCCTTTAATTTTGGGAGACTGAAGAATTGATTGGAGTAAAGAAAGTTACAATTTAAAATATCAAACATTATTTCTACCGATTAAATGATGTAGTACTGGAAAGCATAGCTTTTAAAATAAGGTAACTAGTTGACAAAAATCAGCTACAATGACTGAATCAACAATCTTCTTCCCCCTAATTATAAAATTAACTGCTTTAGTTCCTTGGTGAAACCCCAGCTGCTTCTTAGCACCAACTGAATCTGATAATAGGCCCACCATCTTAAGCCATCTTTATCATTTAATATTTTAGTCAACCAAAATCAATCTCCCTGTTTCATTTAGCTATTTAGGCTTATACTTAAATTTGTAGATAATAACACAGTTGTGATTATACTTAACAATAGTCTTTTCTGTGGGATTTTATAGGTAAAGTAGTAGTCATTTCTTAATAGTTTTCTAATTCATGGAACCAGGTTGAGTTTAAATCCTTGAATAAATTAACTCGTGAATTTCCATTGGGTTGACTTTTAGATGTTTTCTATGAGGAAGGTGAGCAAACAAAAATAAACTATCATATTTCATCAATTCTAAGTATACTTTTAACATCTCTGAAATCAGGGTTTAATCTGACAGTATAAGGTTCGTCATTTTTTTTGTTAGCAGCATTTTGTTTTTTCTCTCTTACTGGTACATAGGACATGGCGTCGTGCATCTTTTATTCATTGACTGGCCCCTTAGTTTTCATGAAATGTGGTCATTTATGTGACTCAAAGCAGGAATGTTTTCTATTCTGATTTGCATAATTCTTTATTAGGAATGATTACAAAGCAGGCTTTAGAACTTCTTCCTTCTCAAGATTTTCTTAATTGATGTATCTTTTTGAAGTATGGCATTTTAAAATAAAATTGAGGTGGAAATAAACCTGCTTATGTGACATAGTTCAAGGAATATATTTGACAGAGTTGAGTAGATTCAGTGGCATCTTGACACTAACAGTAGCAGGAATTTCTCTTCTATATTCTACGTTTTCTTGGTGAACTTACATTATTCTACAACAATTGATTATTTGGACTGAAAGGACCAAATTAAATCATTCTACATGGCCTGAAATTTTCTTGTGATAACGTGCTATGCACTTCTTGCCCAGTGTTTTTTCTATCCATGTATCAACTCTGCCTGGGTCATACATCCTCAATAAGTTTATAACATATTGAATTAAACAAAAGGCATCATCATGGATTGACGTTTTCATCCCAGAAGAATTTTGAAGGTATTTAAAACATATATAAACTTTTAAAGTAAGGATAAATAAATAATTAAGGGAACCACTAGAATTTGATTAGCACCCAGTTTTCATAGCTTTCTTCTAGACCCCTAAAACAGGTAGCTATTTTCTTCTGGCTCTTTCAATTTTCTCTAGTGATTTTCCTAAGTGAGGCTGAATGGAAACTGTCAGTGATCATTTGTGATTGAGACACTAAAAATATAATGTGAACACTTGGAAAGGAAAATGCCTCTGGACATTTGGATAGCTGCATAATTCTTGTCTCAGATGACACCCATGTACTCTTTCCCTTTCCAGACAATATAAAAATTAATGCTGTTTGCTATAGTAGAAAACAATCAGAATTATTTTCAGCTTTTAATAAACAGCTTAACAGACTCAGGTAAATTGGGCATATTACTTCATTTCTTGGTTTTAAAATGTATTTATATCACTTAATTATCTAATGAAAATGGTATTATTTAAAACATTTAAGAAGGTTTTTGAATCCGATTTTCTCCTCATTTTTACCTCTTTCTATTCTGCATTCTGCATCATCTGAATGGCCTTGCAAAAGATGGTAAGAGATATTGCAGACAAACCTGGAGCAATTTATGACATACGTTTTGCATTTATATTTGTAGAATATGAGGAAGTCTGACAAACTTAAAACAGCTATTCATAGGCTGAAATTACACTTTCTCAAAAAATAAAATTAATTTTTAGAATGGAATTTTAGAGCTTATAAGGAACCTACTTGTAGGTTTATTTTGGGTAATTATTAATACTCTTTTTTACATTTTATAGTGGTAGGTTTATTTTGGGTAGTTATTAATACTCTTTTTTACATTTTATAGTGGTGTATTTAAAAATGTCTTTATGTTGAGATGCTGAGGTCAAATATGTTTTTCATTGAAATGAATCTCTGTCTCTACTTTCTGGTATAATTGTTTGTCTAATAGCTAAAATACCATATCCTGTTTTATTTTTCTTTCAGGATCATTCTCCAAATCCCCCAAGACCAATCTTGTTCAGTGTATATTTAGGGCAATGATAACAATAATAGTATTAAAATTTTATTAGGTAAGCAAATCTGCTGAATTATGAATTTAGGTCTTGTCAAAAGGACACTCTGAATTTGTGTTTCTAGCTTTCCTTATTTATTTGAATAGTTGAGATTTTAGTATATTTTTACTTCATATTTTGTAGGACAACATAAATTTTGCATGGACAAAAAAGTTAGTGCTTTATTTTACCAGTGAACAACTACTTTAAGAGAATATGTTGGGGGGCGGGGTGCTCACGCCTGTAATTCCAGCACTTTGCAAAGCTCAGGCTGACAGATCACCTGAGGTCAGGAGTTTGAGACCAGACTGGCCAACATGGTGAAACTTAGTCTCTACTAAAAATACAAAAATTAGCCAGACATGGTGGCGCATGCCTATAATCCCAGCTACTTGGGAAGTTGAGGCATGAGAATCATTTGCACCCGTGAGGTGGAGGTTGCTAGATTGCGCCACTGCACTCCAGCCTGGTGACAGAGAGACTCTGTCTCAAAAAAAGAAAAGAAAATATAGGAACAACTCTTCTTTGTGGAAACTACGCTCTGTGCAATATTTATTATGTTATACTATATCACATTTTTTTTTGAGACAGGGTCTCACTCTGTCATCCAGGCTGCAATGCACTAATGTGATCATGGCTTACTGCAGCCTTGACCTCCTGGGCTCAAGTGGTTCTCCTACCTCAGCCTCCCAAGTAGCTAGGACTACAGGTGTGCACCACCATGCCCAGTTAATTTTTTATTTTTGTAGAGACAGGGTCTCCCTATGTTGCCCAGGCTAGTCTTGAACTCCTGGCCTCAAGTGGTCCTCCCACCTCTGCCTCCCAAAGCACTTGGATTACAAGCATGAGCCACTGTGCCAGACCTACATCACATATTTATTTAACTATTCATTACCACTTACAAGGCACTTTTTCATTTCATTCTCTTCACAATTCTGTGAACTAGGAATTATTATTTGAAAATAGGGAAACAGGGTTTAGAAGGGCTCTGAGGCTTGTCAAAAGCAATCATATTTGTTTTATCAATACTTTAATCCACATTTTCTGATTTTATGAGTGCTGCCGTTCTCCTTATATCATGTTGTGTATTTTGTTGGTGCATGGAGTTGTTACTATCAATTAAATATGATCTATACAGAATGAATGATAATGAACATTATTATATGAGAATAACATTGTGAAGCCATTTGTAGGGCACTTCAAATTTTGGATTTTCAGATGAAGTATCTCCAATAATTAGCTATCTTTAGGAAAATAGCATTTATAAATTCTTGTTAGCCCTGTCCATGATAAGTTATTGACAAAGTTAGGACGTGAACCACATTCTAGAGATGATTCATTTTCAAATTGAAATATCATTGTATATGTTACAAAAGAAAATAAGAGCCTTTAATCATGAATATGTCCTATATAGACGCAAGATACCAATTTTCTCATATGTAAGTTCACTCAGTAAATGGTAAATTTGAACGAATTTGCTATAAAGACAATAATAAGTCCTAATGTGATAATGAGATTTGCCGCCCCCATGATAGGCTTTGGCTGTGTCCTTACCTGAAATCTTACTTGAATTGTAGTAATTCCCATGTATTACAGATGGGACCAGGTGAAGATAATTGAATCATGAGGGTGGTTTCCCCCATTCTGTTCTCATGATAGTGAGTTCTCATGAGATCTGATAGTTAAAGGGGCTTCTTCCCACCATTCCTCTGCATTTATCTCTCCTGCTGGCACATGAAGAAGTACATGTTTCTTCCCCTTCTGCCATAAGGGGAAGTTTCCCGAGGCCTCCTCAGCCATGCTGAACTGTGAGTAAATTACAAGTCTTTCCTTTATAAATTACGCAGTCTCAGCTATGTCTTTATTAGCAGTGGGAGAACAGACTAATACACTCCATTAATTTATCTCACTATAAAAATTATTTAAAAGTACTTTTACTATTGTTGTTTTACCCCCTTGTGAGAACTCAAAACATCCTTTGAAATAAACAGGGAAAATATTTCCAGAAAGAAAACATTTTATTTGTAGAGTTTCTTTTCTCAATGCTGCATAATCAAGCTCCACTTGAGTACTTAATAACAATCTTTATCAAATTCTAAAAGGAATTTATATCTTTCATTGCTAGGAAGAATACTCACTTCTAAAATATGCCACAATTTTCACAACGTTGAATAAAACTGACTATTTACCTGACAATCTGATAATTTATACCATCTAGGAAAAAGGATTTTTGTGTTTGTAATGAAAAATATCCTTAATTTTATGGGCAACACTTTTGTGACATAGCATGCTTGGTTAACATCCTAACTTGGTCACCTGCTACCTGTATGGACTGTGCTCTTCTTTTATGTGTAAAACATGAATTACAACAACTGCCACTCAAGGTTATTGAAATGAGTTTAGCTAAGATCTATAATCCAACAAACACTGATTTGGCAAATTTGAGAGATTTGATACACTAATAATAATGATAATTGTAATTATTATTACATTGTAAGTATTTCCATTGCTGTCTTTAAATGCAAACGTATAGATACAGAGAGGCACACCAGGAATTAAAAGCAGTACTTGCAGCTCAGATGTTTGACTTGGATAGTGTTTTCTCTTTTGTGTGGGGGCAAAATATTATTTGAATAATACATTATCTGAAATTGTAGGGATTAATTTTCATCGGCAACTAACAGGCTGCTGATTAGCTTAATAGCAATGATCCTTTTTGACTGAAAGGATGTCTCCAGAAACTAGTGAAAATGTATACAGTGCATCCCCCACAATGTTCTAGGCACAGTGTTAGGCGCTGGAATATAAAAGTGAAAATAATGCTCAAATGTGTGTTTATGGAATAACATTTCTCTTTCTTTTTGCATCATGGGACCAGTGCAGTATTTTCCACAACACATTTCTACCCGATGGATCCAAATTTGATCATGGTATAAGCTTACTGAAGTTGAAGTTATAATCTTATGATCTTCAAGTGTCCCTCGCAGTTGAGTTTAGCAGTAAACCTGCAGGTGTATATACTTCTCTTTATAAAAAATTATCAAATATAGACCAGGACTTTTAGAAAATCACATATGTAAAGCACTCTAGATTTTACATCAATGTAATCGTTATCCCACCTCAGCTGCTGGAATTCCAAATAATTGTACTTTGTAAAATACTTTATGGCATTAGAATGAGATGTGTTGGGCACAAGTCCGGAAAATCTTGTTTTCAAGATGCTTGCTTTTGGGCTGTCTCTCATTGCACTCAATGTCTGCTCCACTCAGACTCTCTGAGGAAGTTTCTATTATCTCCTTTCAAAAATTTCTTCTAGTGCTCCTCAACTTATACTATTTTAGCCTCTGTCTCCTTCATTCAATGAGAAACTTCTTCCTGAGATCATGCTCACTTTGTTGCTAAATCGACTGGAAAATTTTCATTCTTCCTTCATACTTGATCTCTAAGCAGTGATGGACACTTGACTGTTCTCTCTTTCTTTAAAGTATCCTCTTCAGATTGCTTCTGTGAGAGAAAATCCTCCTAGGTTTTCTCCTATTTCCTTCCATTTTCTGCTTCTGTTGATGGCATATTTTCTGAGAGCACAAATCTGTTCTCTCTCTAGGCAGTCTCATTTACTTGATTTTAATTTATTGATTGATTGATTTTTTGAGATAGAGTCTCACTCTGTTACCCAGGCTGCAACCTCCACCTCCCAGGTTTAAGTAATTCTCCTGCCTCAGCCTCCTGAGTAGCTGGGACTACAGGCACCCAACACCACACCCAAAAATTTTTTTTGTATTTTTAGTAGACTCAGGTTTTCACCATGTTGGCCAGGCTGTCTCTTGGTCCTGACTTCAGACGATCTGCCTACCTCAGCCTCCCAGAGTGCTAGGATTACAGGCGTGAGCCACCATATCCAGCCTTCATTTACTTTACAAGATTGGTTTTCATGACCACTCGTATAAATTATTATGGGCTACATTATGGTCCTCACAAACAGCTCCAAATCTCAGTGGGTCAAAACAATAATGAGTATTTCTTATCCATGTTACATTTTCATAATATGTCAGCTGGGAGCTCTACCTCATGTGGTCCTATGAGACTTGGTCTAATGGATCAACTAGTATCTGATATGTTGCTGGTATCTGTGTCAGAGGGAAAGAAAGCTCTAGAGTTATCTATTCCATTATCCTGTATAGAAGTAACATGTCATTTTCTTTTAGAACTCACTAGACAAAACTAATCATACAGCTAGCTCCACCAAAATTTCATCTTATGGAGCTGTAATGTAGAAATTGCAAATAGTTGGTGACCATCACAGTTAGCTCTTTTTATTTTCAAATATTTGACTTGATGGCAAAAATAAACTCACTCACTTGCCAAGGAAGACAATTCATAAATTCCATCAAAAACTCCACAGTCTTTTGGTAGTATATGATAGCTCCTACCTGAGGTCCATAGTGGCTTCTTAAGATTCAGAGACCTATGATAACTACAGTTAATTGAGCGAAAGAGAAGCAGGAGCCATGCACAGTGGCTCATGCCTCTTGGGAGGCCAAGATGGGCAGATTACTTGATGTCAGGAGTTCAAGACCAGCCTGGCCAGCATGGTGAAACCCTGTCTCTACAAAAGTTACCAAAATTAGCTGAGCATGATAGCACACACCTGTAATCCCAGCTACTTGGGAGGCTGAGGCATGGGAATTGCTTGAACCCAGAAAGCAGGGACTGCAACAAGTTGAGATTGCATCACTGCACTCTAGCCCAACAGAGTAGGACTCTGTCTCAAAAAAAAAAAAAAAAAAAAAAATTGAAGCAGGAGATGACGAAGCAAGGACATATGGGAAATCTGAGAATTATCTGTAAAAAGAGGTATCCATTGTAAGGTATATTAGCTGCCTTTCAAACCATTGTTGACAACTAGGTTACCTGATATTCACCATGCATGATTTAGAGAATAATCCTTCTAGATTTCCATATCAATTTCGTCAGTCACCATGAACCAACCCACTAAGGTTAAGGTGATGGCATCACATCACTTATCAGCTCTAAATTTTGTATCTCTCAGGATAGGCTAGGTTTGCTGCAGATAGTAAACATTTCTCATATCCCCAAATTTCAGTGGTTTAAGAGTGAAAAACGCCTGTTTCTTATCCAGACTACATGCTAGACTTCCTTTGTGGGTCAGCCTCTGCTCCATGTTGTCCTCATTGTGGGACCCTGGTTGTCTGAGCAGTCATTATCTAGAATGTTACTGGTTACTATGGCAGAAAAGAAAGAGCATTAGAGAATCTCCCATTGTTAATGAAATGTTCTGTCCAAAAATGCCATGTTATTTCCTCCCACAACTCATTATCAGAACTAGTCATTGATGACTGTGTTCTGATCTTTTGCCTGTTTATTTTGAGGTCCTTTCCCCACCCTTCTCAACTTTGCCCTGGTTTTCAAGAACTACATTTCATAGTTTTTTTGTTTTTTTTTTTTTTTTCTCTCTGGATTCCAGGTAGTTTTGGCCATTGGGAGGTACTCATGGGAGAATGTGGTGGGGGTAGTGGATAAATTAGATTATGTCATCTCCTTCTTTCAGCCTTGGGTAGTATCTCCAGCAGCAGTGGATTCTCTGTGATTTCAGCTCTCAACAGACAACTTGATGTAGTTCCAACTTGCCCGAATGGCTTCTGGGGTCTGTTAATAGTACTTTCTCTTTGACCTTCCTCCCCTAGAGATGTAACAGACTCCTAGGTGACTTTCCATCCTCTATTTGGTCTTCAGCTCTTTTAACAGATGCATAAACATTTCCCTGTATTACATTCTCTCTGTTGAAATGTTAATGTGGTTTAGGTTTTTGAGGAGCTCCTAACTAATAAATCCAGATTAGGACATTCAATCTTATGTTCCCAGAGGACTAGAACTGGAAATACTTGGCGAACAGCTCTCATGATTGCTGTGCTGCCTATTTACATTTGACTTGCAATCTTCTGCTTTCCAGCCAGACCTCTACTCTAAACTATAGGGCCATATATACATATATACAATAAACTACCTGCTTTGTCTTTTTTTTTTTTTTTTTGAGGTGGAATCTTGCTGTTGTCACCTGGGCTGGAGTGCAATGGCATGATCTTGGCTCACTGCAACCTCTGCCTCCTGGGTTCCAGCAATTCTCCTAACTCAGCCTCCCCAGTAGCTGAATTACCATCGCCCACCACCAAGCATGGCTGATTTTTATATTTTTAATAGAGATGGAGTTTCACCATGTTGGCCAGGCTAGTCTTGAACTCCTGACCTCAGGTTATCCACCCACCTCAGCCTCCCAAAGTGCTGGGATTACAGGGGTGAGCCACCTCTCCTGGCCAACTACCTGCTTTTAAATGTTTCAAAGACACAGTAAACTCAGCATGTCAGGGTCGAAACACATGCTCAATCCCCCAGCAAACCTCATCCTCTCTTGCTCCCTCCCTCATGCATTTCGTTAGTGGAGACAAACAAACCTAATTCATTCTTGCAACTTCATTCCCTCTCAGCCTGCACAACCATAACCATAATTATAACCATAATCATATTAATAATTAAAACCCACAAGCATTACAATTACATAACCTGTGATACCCTAAATGTCTCTCCCTTCTATTCACTTCTTTATATTCCATTGCTATCACCCATTCCAAGCTCCTGCCTTCAACTGAATGATTGCAATAACATCTTAACCTTGTATTCAGTGTTATATTCTCAAAATTAAAGTCAGTCATTTTTAAAGACCTTCAAATATTCAAATGAACAAAGGTTGTGATTTTCAGTGGCTTCTAATGGTTCTTAGTAGGAAAACAAAACTCCTTAATGTAATCCTAGAAGATAGAGCGAAAACCTCCTCTTCAGCCTTATCTCCCTCCCCACCCATGCCCCTGATATGACATCTTACTTTCTGGCCTTACCAGCTTCTTTAAGTCCTTTCTAAGTGTCTGTCCTTCCCAACCACCAACATAACCTTGGGCTTTTGAATATACAATTGCCATTGTCTGGAACACTTTTCTTCCCTACCCTCCATGTTAACATCATTTAGTAAGGATTTACTTCAGTTTTATGACCTCAGGAAGAAACTTCCCTGACCACCCTGACTGCATAAAATACCCTGTTACACACATTCAGTGGTGTCACGTACCTCTGCCAGGAAGCATTAACCGTATTGTGATTTTACATTTCTTTGTGTGATTCTTTGATTAGCAGTAATCTCCTACCATCACAATTGTCTTTAAACTCTTTGAGGTGAGAGACAATGGATAATTTTGCTAACCATATATCTATAGCTGCTATCAGTATCTGGGACATACTCGCTCTAAATAAATATTTGATGAATTAATG
Source organism: Callithrix jacchus (assembly GCF_049354715.1). NCBI lineage: Eukaryota > Metazoa > Chordata > Mammalia > Primates > Cebidae > Callithrix > Callithrix jacchus. The sequence continues at coordinate 29,617,279 of NC_133524.1, forward strand.
AATGAGAGCACTTCTTTTCTTCCCTCCCTTCTTCTATCCTGTCTTTCTTTCTTTCTCCCTCCCTTCTTTCCTTCCTCTTTCATTGTGGATTTACTATTAGGAACTGGCAGGTCTGGTACTGAGCAGTTAATTCCTACCTATAATTTTTAATTCCGCACCAGTACTTTTTTTTGGTTGTTGCAGATAGTATTCAGACAGTTTATTTATTTTTTATTTTTTTTTGAGACAGAGTTTCGCTCTCGTTACCCAGGCTGGAGTGCAATGGTGTGATCTCGGCTCACTGCAACCTCCACCTCCTGGGTTCAGGCAATTCTCCTGCCTCAGCCTCCTGAGCAGCTGGGATTACAGGCACGCGCCACCATGCCCAGCTAATTTTTTGTATTTTTAGTAAAGACGGGGTTTCACCATATTGACCAGGATGGTCTCGATCTCTTGACCTCGTGATCCACCCACCTCGACCTCCCAAAGTGCTGGGATTACAGGCTTGAGCCACTGCGCCTGGCCAGTTTCTTAGTTCATTTTGTGTTGCTATAAAGGCATACCTGAGGCTGAGTAATTTATAAAGAAAATAGGTTTATTTGTCTCATGGTTTTACAGGCTGTATGAGAAGCATGGCACTAGTATCTGCTCTGTATCTTGTGAGGGCCTGAAGGTGCTTCCCCTCATGGCAGAAGGTGAAGAACACCTGGCATGTGCAGAGATCACACAATGAGAGAGGAAGCTAGAGAGAGACAGAGGGAAGGAGCGAGGCTCTTTTTTTTTTAACAACCCATTCTTTCTGGGACTCATCTTCTCCTTCAAGAGCTAATCCAGTCTCATGAGAGCTAGAACTTACCACCATGAGAATGACATAAAGCCATACATGAAGGATCTGTCCCCATAACGCAAACAAACACCTCCCATCTGGCTCCATTTTTCACCACCACCACACTGGAGATGAAATTTAAATATGAGATTTAGGGGAAAAACATCCATCCAAACTATAGCAGACAGAATATTTGTGGTAATGGGCAGCCTATCATAGCAGAGCGAGGGTATAGATTTTTACATCAGAAGGAATAAGTTTAGACTCCTAGCTTTGCCACTTGCTTGTTTTGAACTCTGGGCTTCTACAATGATCTCTCTGAACTCCGTTTCCTTCTTGGTAACATAAGAGGACAATCAGAGCCAGCTTGTGGGCATTACAGGGTAGTAATTATACATCTAATGAAACAACCTCACAAATAGAAGTCACTCAATAAATAGTAGTCATTTTGGCCATTGTTAAAAAATAATTTATTAAGTGATTATAGATTTCAATAAGGACTATGAAGTAGCAGAGTATATAGGAATGCCTTTACTGAGTGTTCATATGTAATGTTTGAATCAGACATCGAAAAATAAATAATGGATAAGAAATATAACATATAATTTTGGAGGATTAAAATGCAGTTCATTTAGTAAATACTATGTGAAAACAATGTGTGTATGTGCACACAAGTACATATACACTGCATCTGTTTATATTTGCCTATACTTTTTTTTACCTGTATACACTTCTATTAATATTATTTAAATTGACAAATACTACTTGTATATGTTTATGGAGTACAGTGTGATGTTTTGATGTAGGTATACAATGTGGAATGATCAAATTGAGGTAATAAATAGATCTATATATTTTAGTTGAAAATATTGTAATAGCACTCACTGTTGTCAATTTTTTCCATTAACTTTTGCATTGTTTAAAACACAGTGTTTCAATAAATTTTTAGGTTTTTAATTCTTTAGGAAGATAATTCCACTGGAATACCTTGATCTCTTACTTCATAGAGGAAAAGTAGAGGAATGAAAAAGCTTGTGTCTCTTTACTGGTGCCCCAAACAATGTCTGTCTTTGTGAGGTGAGAACTGATGTCATTTTTGGCAGCTATACAGCTAATACTGTTCTGTGACATTGTAACATACCCAGTACATGCCTGATAGAAAACCCTTTTCCAAGTAGTAAACAACCCTTCACAAGGCAGCTCTGCCAAAGCTATGTATTGCCATTCAACAGAAGATGAACAGGACAGTCCTTTTCTCTTTACTTAAAAAAAAGCATATGCCTTTAATGATGTGTTACTGTTTAAGCCATCTGCAGATGTGCTGTCCATCCAAATTGCCAGAGTTAAATTATTGATTTTTAGAAATTGTTGTGATTGTCTAATTATGCCTGTATCGTAAAATGACTCCATTTTCTGTCACAATTAACTCCAGGGAATGTTGTCTCAAGGCCCAAACTGAACCCAGCATTTTGACGAGCCCCAGCTTTAGAATAGCAATACAACACATTTTACCCATTTACAGATATTTCAAGTATTAAATTGGATAAATCTTTTTAATTTTCTTCTACTGAATTGAGTTAAAGTGAATTTGATAGGATTATTAGAGCGGCTAGTGTCCAGAATAACAATGATGACTTACAGAAGGAACCAACGGGGCTGATGTTATTGACGAAGAGATGCTTCAGACCCTTTATTTGTAAGCAGGGAGCCCTGCTCTGAGGAACCACTGTACACAGGTTCCTCCCCTGTGTACAGTGCCTGCCTGTTTTACTTTGAAGGCACTAAATGCATCTTTTCAATCAATATTCAATTATATAAGACAAAGAATGCTGGTTAAGTAACTGTGCCTATCTGTCAAGGAAATGCATTTCCCCAAATAATTTGTCAGGGTTGCTGGGTTAGTTCATCTCCTAGCTCCGGTTGAGTACTTGCCCAGTTACACTTGCTGAAACATGTGCTTTACCTTCCTACAGAGTCTTTGTTGTTTCTTGCTTTCCCTCCTGAAACACCTTTCTCAGCTCCATTCCTTCCAGTATTTGACTCTTGCAACCCAGGAAACCAGAGAACATTCTTCCTAGTTTCACTTCATTTTCTTGCCTTCTCATATAGGCCACTGCCAATTAGCTACCTCATTTTAATCCGGCGGTATATGTTTATATCAGTCTTACCTTGTCCTTTCTTCCTAAATTAACCTGGGGAGCTTCAATCATGTCCATTTGTCAACAAGCCTGAATAGGTGTTCTCATTTTATAAATTAACCATGACTCTTGTTTTGTTCCACTGGAATTTGACTTAACATATTATTCACTTTGGCCAATCTGCCAGGCAGGCATGAGGATATTGCTTTCTAAGCTACCTTCTAATTGAAGAAATATGAAGATTTCACAGGTCAGTACATAGGCAGTGTGAACTGGGGAGCTTTTAGCATATCGTTGGGCTCTGAAGAATTCACTGTAGTTAATGAAAGTTGTGCTTGTTATCTAACATAAATGGAGGGTGCTGCTGTACCTTTCGTAGGACAATTAAAACATTAACACAAAATAGGTAAGGAATGCATAAATGGGTTGCAACTCATATTATTAGAGTTTCGAATTCATTTTATTTCATTCCCATACTTCTCAACCAGTCCATCTATACCCATATCTTGTTTAACTGACAGATTTGGACTGTCTTGCTGGCTAGGAGGATAAATGCAACACACTTTGTGACTGATCGTGGATTTTCCTCAAGAGCAAGTTTCCTTAGTTACTGGTGCTCACATCTGCTCCCCTGATTTTCCTGTTCTGCTCTACTGTGTCCTGTGGATATCCTGCTTACTGAATTCCACCTTTGATCCTCCTGGTTCTTAATCATCCATTTTATTTTCAGAGTCTGTTTGTCTGCTCATTCCTGTTACATATTTTTTAAAACTTGATTTTCAATTGTGAGTCTTCTCACTTCTTGCCTGTTCTAACTTGAGCTCAACCTTGACCCAAAATCTTCAGCTCTGCAGGTGGGATATGTATGGAATGACTGATGTACTCCACATGGTGTTCCTGCTCATAATGCAAAAGCTATTGTCATTTGGCAAACAGATGATAAATAATATTTTTACCTTTTACCTCATTATTACTAGTATTAGAAAATGCTTTTCGAAGCTTTTGCCAAATATTAGACTCTATGCTGGGAGTTCTATATGTCTTATCTCTTTTAAGCCTCAAATCATTTACAGAGGAGGCGCTGAGAGACTGTGTTGCCTCTCCAGGCCGCACTCTTATTAAATGAAGATGTAAGAATTTGAATCCTGGCCGGGCGTGGTGGCTCACGCCTGTAATCCCAGTACTTTGGGAGGCTGAGGCGGGTGGATCACGAGGTCAAGAGATTGAGACCATCCTGCTCATCATGGTGAAACCCCGTCTCTACTAAAATTACAAAAAATTAGCCGGGCATGGTGGTGTGCGCCTGTACTCCCAGCTACTCAGGAGGCTGAGGCAGGAGAATTGCCTGAACCCGGGAGGCAGAGGTTGCGGTGAGCCAAGATCGTGCCATTGCACTCCAGCCTGGGTAACAAGAGCGAAACTCCGTCTCAAAAAAAAAAAAAAAAAAAAAAAAAAAGAATTTGAATCGTAACAGTCTGAATGCCTAGCATGTACTTTTATATTTGACACTGTACCACACTAAATTATATCACATAGATCTTATCCTTAAATATAAAAACCTATATCCTCAGACTTTCAGGGTGTTAACTTTGCACTGTAAGTTTGAAATTTTAAAAAATGTTCTTGCTTTCTGTTTGTTTTGGATTTTCATTGCTTATTTTTTATTTAGGAGTATAAAAATAAGACTGAAAGTTTAGACAACTGTTTATACCTTTATCATATCTGGAGGTCTGATTTTTAATGATACATTAAAATAGTCACATAAAATCATTCATTCTACAAATTCAGCAACTGTTTGCTGAGTATCTACCATATACTAGCATTGATGGAAGGCACTGGGGATGCAATGGTGAACAAAAAGGAGTCTCTCTTCTGTAGAGTTTATGCATATAAATTGGGCATTGGCCCAAACATGAAGAGTAAGAAACAACTTATGAGAATTTATTGAGCTTCAAATTAAACTCTGTTAAAAACAAGCCAGAAATATATGTGTAGGGTGTTTAATGTGTTCTGTGATAACTTCAAAAAGTAAAATGTACGTAATTTGATTTAATATTCTAGAGAGTATCAGCTACTTGCAGAGGGTATAGCAAAATAACACTATGATATTTCCTGAAAGGTAATTTAAATTAAAATATTCAACATATTTATAGATCTATAATTATATATAAATATATAACTTGAATGTTAATATTCTAGTTTTACTTTTCTTGGTTTCTGTTGGGCTTCTCCCTCTCTATTCCTTTCCCTCTTGATGCAAACCAGCCACCCCTTGCAGTCATCCCCAAAAATATCAATGTGTGTATACTTTGATTCTTCTTCCCTATGTTTTCATATTTCTGTTTAGGAATTACAGACACACCCAGAAATGTAGAGTTTAATCACATTTTAGAAAATTTGATGATCAATATTGGTATTTCTGCAGCTTGCTTTTATTAATAATAATGACTCATAGATAAGTTGGTTAATGGGCATAAAAATACAGTTAGAGGAATAAATTCTAGTATTTGATAGTACAGTAGGGAAATTATAGTTAATAATTTATAATATATTTCAAAATAGATAGAAGAAGCATTATGCTCCCAACACAAAGAAAAGATAAATGTTTGAAGTGATGGATATTCCAGTTAACCTGATTTGATCATTACACATTGTATACAGGTATCAAAGTATCACACATAGCCCTTGAAGTCTGTACAACTATAATATGTCAACAAAGACATATAAAAATTCACATTATTTTTGTATTAAATAACTATAATTTAAAAAATAAACATTCTTATTAAATCTAACTCAACAGACACAGCAGTTTCTTTTTCTAATAGGTACATAATATTCCAGGTGAAGTGGCATAATTTATTTTATTTTATCCTATTTGCCACAGGCACATTGCTCCCAGGCTTTGGCATTACAAACATCACTGCAGTAAACATCCTTAAATATATGTCCTTAAATAATTCTGTATCTATGGAATAGATTCCAAAGTTTGAGTGTGATTGAGTAAAGAAGATGAGTCTTAAGATTTTAAACAGATGTTGAGAGATTGCTTTAAAAGAAGAAAAGATATATCAATTTTGTTTCTACAAGTATATGCAGACATTTCTTCACATGTCCACAAGGAGAGGTGTGAGAGAGTTGTTTAAATTGATGCTAGTGAGATAGTTGTAGATTGATTAGTTGTTGTTACTTTGAATTTGCCTAATGACTTGTGCGTTGGACCTTTTTTTGATAAGTTGGTTGACCTTTTCAATTTTCTATTCTGTAAATTGTCCAGTTTAAATATATAGCCCATTTTTCTATTGTATTGTTTATTCTCTCATCAATTTGTAAGTATATTTTATATATTGCAGATATTAACCCTGTGTGTTCTCTGCATTTCAAAGTTTTTTCAAATCTATCATTTGCCTTGAATTTTTAAATGATGTTTCAAAGGAACATTTAAAGATTTTGTATAGTAAATTTGTCTCTGTTTTAGGGAACTACCATCTTATTTAAGAAGGACTTTCTCGTCTCTTAGATTTTATATCTTCTAGATTTTTAAAAGAACATATGTAATCTTTTGATATTAAAAAAAAATTTTAAGCCTTTGATAGATCAGGATTTTTAAAATAGAGTTACTCTTTAAGTTTCATCCAGATGGAAAGACAGTTGTGATACAAGGATTTAAAGCATAATTTATCATGTTCCCACAAAATTTAACTAAAATTGTTTATTAAAAGTAACCCATCTTTTTATAGATACAAAAATCTCTTCATATAAATATTTGGTCAAGTTGTCATCCAACAAATATTAAATTCCTCCCATTTTCCTGGAATTCTGAAAGGAGCATGGGATTGGGGGAAGCATAGTTTTGAAATGGCCACTGCTTTTTAGAGATACGGTATCCAATTGTGATAATAGTGGTGGGCCCAGAAATCTCAAAATGCTGAAATCTGTTGATGGCTCTGTCACTAAGAGTATGACAGGGATCTGACACTCAACAGTGCTGGGGTTTAGTTTCCTCTGAAACAAAATGAGGAAGTTAAGTCCAATGATCTCCAAAGCCCTTTCTAGTCCTCAAACATGACAGCAGCTGTCCAGTCTCTTGTACTATGCAGCTATTTAAACTTATCTTCTGCCAAAACGAGCAAAAGCTCATAGCAGAGAGAGAGAGAGAGAAAATGAGAGTGAGAATGAGAATGGATACAAATACATGAATATGAATATGTAAATTGGATAGACTGAATTCAGCCAATCTAAAATAAAGGTGAAAGTGATTTGGTGATCAGACTCTGTGTCATCTTCTCTGAATTGTGATGGGACAGGGGTTTGAAAATTCATTTTAGTGAAAGAGATGAATCACTTCGTGGCTGAAAACAGATAACAAATTTCTTGAGAAAATGGGCACCATGACATTTTGCAGGCAATTAAGCATTCACCTTCCCTGAGCTCTCACCTTGACCCCTCAAGAGATATTCAGGATTTAATCACAATATATACATTATGTGTAGATTACTAAATTTTCAAGTTGCCATTCTTAGTAGTAATTCGTTAGATTATTTTGGGTCAAATCACCTTAATAATATCAACTTTAATTAAAATAATCAGCCTAATCACAGTGATTCATTTTAGTGCTTTTGTTTTATATAAAAATCTATAAAAATTTTCTTATTTTTTTGGAAAATGATTTAAAAGATTGACTGCCTGTCTTAATGCATATAACAAGTATAAAATCCTTTACAGGTATATATTCTTCATAATTTATGTGTAGAATAGTCATATATTTGAAATCAAGTTAGCCATTGAGATGAAGGAAGAACTTCGTCATGCAAAGCCATTGAAACAACATACAAAAATAAGTTGAAGTTTTTATAAATGACCATGTGTGGTCATCTTATATGTTTGGATTAAGGAAACGAACTGAAATAACCAAGTAGATAAAGGAAGAGCTTCCCTGGCATGCAAAGCTAGAGAATACTACACAGAAAGAATTTCAAGCACACAAATTACAGTTCATGGGAATGTCGGAATACAAATTCTGTCCTCACAATCTCTCTCATTCAGTGAGTTTACCAGTTTCAAAGCATTAATGAAATTATTTCAGACAATTGCTGTTTTACTCCCATTTTATTGTCAGGTGTCTCTTTAGCACAACCCATTGAGTCATTCTTTCATCTTGTTCAGTAACTATTCATAAATGCACATGCAACAGATGGTTCATATTAGATCACGTAATCCTTTGAGCCAGAGAATGAATTTCTTTTTGAGTTTCCTTAGAAATTATCTACCTCACAGATAACTGAAACCTAACTCAATACTATTCCCTATGTTCTATTTAATGCTTCAAAAGATATGCTTTTTGTTTTTCTCGTTGTGTAAAATACCTTCAACATATTCAGCAGACTGCTATGTACGAAGAAAGTTTTCAATAGGTGTGTCTGCTGCCATTTAAATTTGGGTGTTAAATATTCTGAGTTTCATCAAAATGAGGAGTTGTTTCAAGTTGTTTCCACAATAAGAGCATATCTGCACAGGCAAAACATATTTTAAAATGGATAAACCGATACATATGGATGTGGGTGATATTTCTTAATAGCATAACTGGATTGGCTCAGGCGGATACTTCAGCCAGACATTTTCTTTGAACTGGATCCTCTCTCCTGTAGCAGAGGACTCCAGCCAATGAAGTTAATTAGTGCCAGATTAAGATGGTCTCAGCAGGTGGCTGCTTCAGACTCTTCCCTCCCCTCTGTTTGTTGAAGCCTCATGGTTGGAGAAGGGCTTGAGTAGTCTTGTCTTACTGACAGCTGTCTACTGTTAATGGAGCATATGCAATCATGGTAAAGTTGCCATCAACTGTTGATGAACCATATGTAAATGGTGAACAGAGTAGCAGATGAATACTTAGAAACAACAAAAGACCTTCACTGCTGGACTGGGATTCAGAACCTTAAAATGATTTTAAGAAAAGATAGTTAAAAATGGGTTGCTAAAACTATGTCACGATCATGATCTTTACTGCATACACCGTCTGTCACTCCGTTTGAGGATCTAAGACAGATATACCAATGGAAAGATTATTGTCTTAGATCTTACAAAAGCTGACATAGAAGGCTATAATACCTCACAGAGACATGGTTTTTCAGTTTCATTAATGAAAAGAAATAATAGCAAGTTAATCACTAAGCTCAACCATTTTGAAAAATTAAAAGTATTATTTAAAAGAAGGGCAGGTTTCTGAATTCAGTTACATAGGTAGAAGAAATTTTTTATCAAGTGAAGAGTATGAGAAGACTTTTTTTGGAAAGACAGTCTGATTCTATGAGATGCCCTTTACGATCTATTCAGAGTATAATGTTCTATAAGCTGAGATGGGGAAGAAGTAGCTACTTAATTGACAGAGAGGTAACTGAAGCTTATATACAACCTTCATACTCTTAAAGTAATATAATAATAATAATTGCCAATATAATTGCCAGGCACTTTGCATATCCTACTCATTTCATCCTCACATCATTCTTAGGAAGTAGATACTATCATTATTCTTATTGTATAGATAAGGAAACCGTAGCCCAAAGAAATTAAGTAACTTACTCAGGAGTACACAGCTGAGGGTTTTAACCTCAGTCTGTCTCTAGAACCTCCACTCTTTTTTTTTCTTTTAATTTTACTTTAAGCTCTGGGATACATTTGCGGAATGTGCAGGTTCGTTACATAGGTATACGTGTGCCATGGTGGTTTGCTGCACCTATTAACCGGTCATCTAGGTTTTAAGCCCCACTTGTATTAGTCATTTGTCCTAATGTTCTCCCTCCGCTTGCTCCAACCCCTGACAAGCCCTGGTGTGTGATGTTCCTCTCCTTGTGTCCATGTGTTCTCATTGTTGAACTCCCACTTATGAGTGAGAACATGGCAGTGTCTGGTTTTCTGTTCCTGTGTTAGTTTGCTGAGAATGATGGTTTCCACCTTCATCCATGTTTTTGCAAAAGACATGAACTCATTCTTATTTATGGCTTTATAGTATTCCATAGTATTTCATATGTGCCACATTTTCCTTATCCAGTCTATCATTGATGAGCATTTGGGTTTGTTCCAAGAATTTGCTATTGTAAATAGTACTGATGTAAACATATGTGTGCATCTGTATTTATAGTAGAATGATTTACAATCCTTTGAGTATATGTCCAGTAATAGGATTGCTGGATAAAATGGCATTTCTGGCTCTAGATCCTTGAGGAATCATCACATTGTCTTCCACAATGGTTGAACGAATTTATACTCGCACCAACAATATAAAAGCGTGGAACCCCTACTCTTAAGGTATGTACTAAACCGGATATGGTTCGTTTAAAGGTGAAGTGATTTTGCCCCATTTAGGCCTTATTTCCAATGATTGGACCACCTATTCAAGTGACATCCATGGAACATGGTATATGTATGCTAAATCATTATTTGAGATAAGAGTAACTGAATAAATGGGTAAAATCTATGTGTAAGGGAGTATCACTGTTGCATTGATATGCCACAGGGGGCAGTTATTTTTCTGCCATGATACTGATGAGAAATTAATTTTGTTATTTGTAAAATGTAAGAAATTACAAGAATACTGCAAAGCTGCTTTGCAAACTCCACGAAGCAACATATGTTAAGTGTCTTGACTGCAGGAGAAAGTTACTATACACCTAAATTTTATTGAGTCTGATTCTCTGATTTTCATTTTAGAAACAAAATGTGTAAATCTAAAGACAAAAGTCCATGGATTAATGCAGGAGTTAGATATTATTACACTTGGTCAACCTGCTTACAGCCCATGTAGGAAGAGATTCAGCACCCAATAACTTCCCCCTTATGACTTTATCTGTGGCTTCTAAGATCAGAAATATGTGTCAAAGTATAGTGATCTTGTTACTTTTCTACAGAAAGCTTATACAGCAGAAAATGTGGGAGGGTAATTTAAATGATGTTAGAAAGGGAAGATAAAGAAAATCTAATGATTTACTAAAATGAAGGTATAATTTACAACATGTATTATACATCAAATACCTTTAGGTTAATAAAATAAAGCAAGGCATACTTATCTTCAAATAACCACTCTATAGTACTTCTGCCTATATTATAGGAGTTTTATGAGGCTGTCATATCTGACAGTGAAATGATGCTTGTGGACTAAAGTCTTTTTATTGAGAGTTTAGAGGCTGAGGTGCTAGATTTCCTTTTACTGTAGTAACTTGTTTTGTGATACTTGCTAAGTCATGTAAAAAGTTGAGCTTTAGACATTCCTTCTATGTAATAGTGGTTTAGAATGCATGATCTCCACATTTTTTTGTTAGTTTGTTGTGTTGTGTTTTTAATCCTCCAAAATGCTATGATTCAGGGTCAGTGAGATCTTCCAATATACATATCATTCTTAACCTCACTTGAAGAAGCATAAGTTTCATTGTATAATCAAATATTTAACTTGGTTTAAGCAAAGACTGTATTTGTAAATGGTACATAATATTAATAAAAATTTAAATACAATTGCAAAAAATGGAACCAATTGAAAAATACTTAAAACATTTATTACAAAGGTGCTTTTCTAGGTTATGACGGCACAATTACACAGATTTGAAGAACTGTAATTGGTACTTTTCAACTTTAAGAAAACTTTCAATACAACTGACAGGTTTTCAAAAGGAAGAAACTCCAATACATCAAGAAACCATTGGCCTTTTCAAGTAATCATTTCCATGCTAGTGTTAACAAAAGAAACATTTCCAATGCATAGTCTCATCCTGTAGTTTTTAGAGAACTGTTGCCTAAGTCACTGTTAATGAAAAATAAAAAGTCAGAATGCCTTTAACTTGATACTGAAATGTGTTGGATTTCAGCAAGGCTTTTTAAAGAAATATTTTCCTGCTTGTATTATTGATGAAAATAAGATGATCATAGATATACCATACACCCACTTAGTGACATTTCACATAATTGTTTCACATTTTTTTCTGTATTTATTGTTTCTGCTGTTTTACTTCTGTGTTGTGGCTTTTTTGAAATGAAGACTGTAGCTTTGAATATTAAAATGGAATTGAGACCTAAACTATTCTACCTAATGGTGGAGTTGGAAAGGTGTTTATTTGAAGTATCTGGATAATGTTCTCAGTTCTTATCATCATAAGACTGCCCCAGAATGCAGATTGACATTGATCAGCCTGGAGTCTCTTCCTTATGCCTAATTCTCTTGACCTTGCATCAGACAAGCTAAACTTTGGATACTTGTACACAGCTAGGTTAAGTTTTGGTGGTTAGCTTTCAGGAAATTAAGAAGATGGAGTTCTTATTAAAGCAGGCTAGGAAGTCTTACTTTCTACCTGTGTGCCCCTGGGCAAGTTACTTGCCAGATTTTAAGGCCAGTTTCCTCAGTAGGCTTAATGATACTGCCTGCCTCATTAAGTTGATGTGAATATTTCTGGAGTTAACCCATGTGAAAATGGTTAATCTACTGCCTGGCATGTAGTAAACCATTTAGTAAGTGTTAATCATGATGATGATATAGATGATTGTTGATGATGATGATGGCAGTAAAGATGATAATTTCAGAGAAGATTTTATCTGTGCAGTTCTTGTGGTATCATTCTTAACCTTGCTTGGAAAAGCATAGGTTTCATTGTATAATTACAGATTCTGTGATAGAAAATTAACAGAGTAGGCTTTGGTAGGGGATGTGCAATTATTTTCTCAAGTTCCTAACCCCCAAAGAATTCTGAGTTTTAAGAGATCACAGTGATTATCAACCCAAAGTTGATCACAATCTACTAGTAAATTTCACAATTATTGCTAAACAATTGCAACACCTCTGTACCACTGTATTTTCTGTTATTAGCAAATCACAGTTCTCCCATTAATGAGAACAAACATCAAAATCACCTTATATGACTACTCTAAAGCAAACCACTTTGCTAATCTTTTCAAAAGGAAAGACTGGGAACTTCTGGAATATTATCTTTGTCCACTACTGTGAAAACATGTCATAACCACTAGTTTTTCTCTAATTTTTGTTTTTCTAGGACCTCCTGTCCTGCCTCCCCTACATTTCCTACCTAGCTTGCTTGCTTTTCTGTTCATTCAAGTTTCCACATGCCTCAAAGACCTTAGGCCATGAGTAGTAAAGGCTGTGAAGCCTTACCTAATAGCAAAAGTGGGGAAATGGAATATATCATTGGATATCCAAAACCAATTATTATGATTAACTCTCTCTATGAAATAATAGGTATCACTCATATGACAAGTATCCTAGTATCAAATATTCCATACCTACAGATTCTTGCATATTTTAATTCTCATTTAGTTATACCTTGAGATAGCTCTAATCCATCTCCAGTCTATTAAACGATGGCAACTAATATTACTTGTGCATTTGTTTTCCATCAGGGAATTATATATCTAATTATAATCTCCTTTTTTTCTTCCATTCATTTTTCTCCAACCTTAAGGAATCATAGTTTCTTTACTTTTCTCTCTATTTCAAATTTCATCATGTTCCTTCAGAAAAGTATTACTTCTACATCTGTATATATATTCATTCATTCACTTAAAACACACAAATGCATGCGCGCGCACACACACACGCACACACACCCATAGTTTCTTCATGTATCAGAAAACTATAGTAGGTATTGGATATCCAGAAGCAATTCCAACATAAAGGTCACTTCTCTCATGAAACTTATATTCAAGTCGGGAAGTAGATCATAACGTAAAAGCAATTGATAATCCCTAACAAAAAACGTTACAGAGAGATTAACATCAATTATGGTGATATAATGGAGAGTGGCTAGACAGGCAAGGTTTTTCTGGGGAGATCATATTTGAGCCCAGACCTGAATAAGAAAGCGTCACACAAGGGAAGATATAGGGAAGAAATGCAAAGTCTCTCTGGCAGCAGCAAGTTGGCAAGTTTGAGTAACAGAAAAACAACAACAACAACAACAACAACTGTGACTGGAGCATGACAGGCAAGAGTAAGAATGAGACAATACTGAGATGGAGAAGTAGTCTTAAGACAGATCATGTTGGGCATTGGCAATGAACTTGCATTTTGGTCTAAATATAATAGGAATCCATTGGAAGATTATAAGTAGGGTGTGTGATACGGTTTGATTTGCCATTTTATTTGCCACTTTGATTGCTTTTGGAAAATGTTTTGTAGCAAGCCGTAGTGGGTATAGTGAGATGTGTGGTTGGAAGTTATTACAATTCTTTTGGATTGTTCTAAGATGGTGACATTGTAATTAAAGAGAAATTGACAAATTCAGGATATATTTTTGCAACAGAGGCAATGGGACTAGCTGATAGATCGTTCTGTTTGTATTCTAATAGAATTACCCTAATTATATTTGACAAATCTACCACAGTGCCAAGGAAAAATTTGAATCAGGGATTGGGTAATTAACTATTGAGTGGAAATTCTTACCATAAAAACGAAAAACAGTGTATTCAACCTAAAAACATTTAAAATTGTTCATAAATCCCCTTCAAAATGTCTGCAAGACTTTGCATCAAACTTACCAATATTCCTTTAAATAGGCCTTTCTGTAAAAACAAAGTATTGATATTTTGAAAAGAGGAATTATTATTCCATTACTTTTCCATTCTTAAAATACATTATTAGATACAAAATAGGTAAAGAAAGCACCAACATGGACATGTGAATTAGGTACCATAATAGACATTGTAATACAAATATAGTGTACATTCCCCATACTGAAGGATTTCATATTCCGGTGGAGTGGCCAACATTTAAACAATACAAATATGCCAATGCATCTCAGAGGATGGAGATAATTGCTCATGAAATTCTGCTCAAAGATGTCTTTCTAGAAACAGGTTTTTTTCAGTGATGCCTGTAGGCACATGAACTCCAAAGAAAAAGCCCAGCATGGACCACTGCGTATATGGCATGTAGTATGTCAGAATTATCCAGTAGCTACAACTAGTAAAATTGTGATAAGTTAATAAATGAAGTGAAGAAAGAGTTGAGATGTGGCTTGCTGTGTAGGCTGCAAAAGATTCTGAAAAGCCTAGGTGCTGTGGTCAAACATTTTCGATGTATTTGAAGCTGTAAAGTGCCATACTCTTTTACGCAATGGCTGCATCATTTTATGTTGCCACCAGTAAGGCACAGCATTCCAACTGCTTGATGTCCTTGATGACCCTTGTTATTTTTTATTACAGTCAAGAGCTACATAAGGTTGTTTCAGTCAGTGATGGACTGCATGTAGGTTGGTGGTCCCAGAAGATTATAATGTTGTATTTTTACTGTACCTTTTCTATGTTTATATGTTTAGATACATAAATACTTACCGTTGTGTTGCAGTTGCCTACAGTATTCAATACAGTAATTTGCTGTACAGGTTTGTAGCATAGGAGTGATAGACCATACCATATAGCTTAAGTATGTAATTGGCTACATCATCTAGGTTTGCATAAGTACATTCTATGCTGTTCACACAATGAAATTGTCTAAAAACACAATTATTTTTTCTTGTTTGTTTGCTTTGGTTTGTTTTTGAGACAGTCTCGCTCTGTCACCCAGGCTGGAGTGCAATGGTACAATCTCGACTCATTGCAACCTCCACCTCCCAGGTCCAAGTGATTCTCCTGTCTCAGCCTCCCAAGTAGCTGGGATTACAGGTGCCTGGCACCATGCCCAGCTAATTTTTTATATTTTTAGTATATCTGGGGTTTCGCCATGTTGGCCCGGCTGGTCTCAAACTTCTGACCTCAGGTGATCCACACACCTTGGCCTCCCAAAGTGCTGGGATTACAGGCGTAAACCACTGCACCCGGCCATTAGGACACATTTCTTAGAACCGATCCCAGCCATTAAGCAACATATGCCATTAAGTGATACATGACTGTACTTTGGTAATAGCCACCTAAATGGGCATGAAGTATTTGTCAAGTGTGTTAAATTATGCACCAGATTTGCAAATATGGCATAAGTCTTTTGGGGCCAGATGCACACGTGTGAATCAGGATTGATAATGCAAGTAAAAGTGAAAAGAAATGATTGTCTTCATAAAATAATTTGCTCAGCTAACAAATATTCATTAAGCATTATCTTTGCACAAGACACTATGCTAGCCTCAATGTATACATTAGTTAGCAAACAGATCCTGTCAAGTCCAGTGGGGGGAATATGGCTATTTGTTAAGTAATTACATGAATATGTAGTGTGGCAGATGCTCTTGGTGCCCATTCACATGCCCTTGGCACTGTAAAGCAAAGGCTGTTTACCTCAAATGCCTGTGAATCTCTGCCTGAGGGTTTTTGTTCCTAGTGATTACAACATACTTGGCCCATGCACAGGGTAAGCTCTGCATGCTGAGGCATTTATATCCCTGGGAGAAGCCCTCAAGCAAAGATGGATGATAAATGGTAAATAAATACTTCAGTTTCTTTGTCCCTCATTTTGGATACCTCTGAGTTGTGTTCTATCTTTTGTCCCAGAGTTCCATACCAGGATTAAGCTCTAATTGCCCATGGTGCTAACATACTTGATAAGGTCACCTTTTATAGACTTCTTTTTCTTCTCTGTCTCACTCTAATCCCATACAATGTTTCCTGGGATAAGTTCTCAAATTCATTACTTACATTCAAATTGTCTCAGGGAGTATGCTAGGGAAACCCAAACTAAGATACATGTTAATACATTTTGATAAATTCTGTGTAGGAAATGTAAAGGTTGACATAAAAATTTGTAATGGCAAGTTAAGTCTGTTTGTTCAGGGAAGGCTACTCTGAAGAAGTGTCATTTGAATGTTGAGTGGGAGTTAATTAGGTGAAGGCATCCAGGCTGAAGGAAATAGCAGTGCAACAAAAGGGAGGATGGCATTTCTTAAACAGGAGGTGGAACTAAGGAGAGTAAGAAAAACAGTGGCAAGAGGTGAAGCTAGAGAAATAGGCAGGGTACAGTTTATACTCAGCCTTTTAGATCATGATGAAAACTTTGTCTTTATCCAAAGAGCAGTGGCAAACCACAAAAGGCTTTCAAGCACAGGAGATATACGTTAGGATGTGCCTTTTCAGATATCATTTTGTATGTCTATGGAGAGCAGACTGTAGTGGGACAAGGAGGGTAAACCATAAGGAGTTAGTTGTACTGGTACAGGTGAGAGACAATGGTAGCTTGGACTAGTGTAGGATTTCTTGGCACTATTGACACTTTGGCCCAAATTATTCTTTGTGGTAATGGCCTTTCCTGTGAATTGTAAAATATTAGGTATCATACTTGGCCTTTACACACTAAAATGTCTCTAGGAATTGCTGAATGTCACTTTGGGGACACAATTGTTGCCAGGTAAGAACTCTCAGACTAGGGTGATAGCAGTGAATATGTATAGGATGTACACTTAGGTTTAACCCCAAAGTTTTTTTTTTGCTAAAAACAATGAGAGAGGGAGTAAGTGAGAGAGAGAGAAATTGGGCTTTGGCTAGTACCTAAATTTATTCTTAATAGCAAATACATTACATAATGGAATGTCATAAAAATGAAAAGTTAACTCCTTTTCATGGTTCATCATGTTTCACATTAAACTTTTTTGATTCTCTAAAGTATTTCTACCTCCCTGCTTTCTTACCTGGGTTAACTGGGCAATTAGTTTTCTACTTAACCTGCTTTCAAAATTTTTAACTTTCTTTTCAGATCCAGTAAAAAACAAATCTCACTGTTACATTTTTCTTTCACCATGTCTATTATATAGAGCCACTGCTACCAACCCGGTCATAGCCTTTGTCTTCTGCTGTTTGCGCCCACCCATTCTCAAAGCCTAACAAGATGGCCATCTCCTTCCTGTCTGATACTTTGCCCAACAAACTTAGGCCAAATTGGTCTCTTCTTCCTTTGAACTCTCACAGTGTGCGTTGATCTTTTGACTTATTTGTCATTAAGACAATTTTATATGGTATTATCTTTTCCAGTATGTGTATCTTTCCTTTGTACCTAAGTTACAAGCACTGTGATTTTGAAGTCTGGGTGATGTTTTTGTGTGTCTCAGTACCTGTGCAAGTAGTACATATCATGTAGTTACTTAATAAATCTACACATTAACTGTATGATTGCCACATAAGTTAGTACTCCAGAAATATGTCTTACCACTGTAAAGGGAGCTCTTAAAACTTTTTATAGGGTTGCCTAAATGTGTAGAATATATCATACCACTGACTAATCTTTTTTCAACTATTAAAATTTCAGAGGGCAAATGCCTGAAAATCTACTTTGGTGGCAATGCTTCCAAGGAGAAATGGTAACATTGCTGTGAATGAACTTGACCCGAATGATGCTAACTACAATATATTGCTTCATGTTTAGTCCAAAGTCACAGAGAAGGCTTTTTATAAAACTACTAATCTGAGCTGATGACTAAAAGAGAAATATTTAAAGGTCTTTCCTCCTCTCCATTGACTCAGTATAAATAGGAATGACATGCACATAGTGAGGGGAGAATGTGGTGCCATGAATAGAGATTTTGTAGCACATTTTTCATTGACTTTAATGAGATGCGTGTGGATAAATGTGTTAGTGCAGTTGGCAGAGTGTCTTTTTTTCAAAGTATCAAGGTTTAGCCTAACGTCTCAGTGAATATTTGAAATGGAGCCGGAATTTTAAAGATAAAAAGTAGTGTTCAGAGAGCCCATTGACCCAGGGAGCTTGCAAGACCCCTACTAGTTTCAGCAGTAGTGGGAACCTTTGGCAATATTGAGGAATTAAGGTAAGTGGCCCTGAGGTTGTGGACATTTATAAACAAGTGCACAGGTAATTATAGTGAAAGAGAATGGGAGAAGTACTCAAACAGTGAATAATTTTTCATTGTGTTGATTTTCTTGCTGGGAAAAATCTCAGAATTCCTAAAAATTTCCATATTTAGTTATAGGACATGCCTTTCCATTGGAAAGGCTTTGCTGATGTCCTTAAGGCAATGTCTTTAACATGTCTTTAGAACTCTGATACTGTTTGTATGAATATATACTAGTACAGCCACTATGGAAAACAGTTATGAAGATGTCTCAGAAAACTAAAAATAAAATTGCTGTTTGATTCAGCTGCTGAATATCTACCCGAAGGAAAGTAAACCAATATATCAATATATCAAAGGGATCCCTGTACTCACATGTTTATTGCAGCACTATTCACCTGGAATCAACATAAGCATTCATCAACAGATGAATGGATAAAGAAAATGTGGGATATATACACATAAGGGAATACCATTCAGCTATAAAAAGTAATAAAATAATGTCATTTGCAGCAACATGGATGGAACTTGAAGTCATTAAGTGAAAAAAGGCATAAAAAGACCAATATCACATGTTTTTACTTATATGTGGGAGTTGAAAAATTTGATCACATGGAGGTAGAGAGTGGAAAGAAAGATAAGAGACACTGGGAAGGATGACTTGAGGGAGAGGATGAAGAGAAGTGGGTTAAGGGGTACAAATAGTAAGATGGAATAAATTCAGTGTTTGACAGCAGAGTAGGGTGAATATACTTAACAGAAGTATATCATGCTTAGGTGATGGACACACTAAATACCCTGACTTAATCACTATGCATAGATACATGTAACAAAATTTCACATGTAGCCCATAAATTTGTGTATAATAAAACAGTTCTTAAGGCAAGACTGAAAAATAAAGACAGTATAAGTCGGTTAGTCAACAGTTTGCTTGCCTTTTATGGACAGTAAACAGTGTTAGCTGTTTCAGGCATTTAATTATAATACATAATCTCTATCCTTGAGGAATTTGCAATTATCTGAGAAGATTAAAAAATCTGTGAAGGTAATTGATGATCTCTCAATGCCAAGTGTATTGTAACATAAATGAGGGCATTTAGGATACACACATAGAAAACAGACAACCCCAAATGTTCCATATATACTAATTCAGTCAGTCATCATTACAAATCAGTGGAAAGTACTGTTTATTACTATTTTACAAATGAGGAAATTGAGGAGGGGCATAGAAAACTTAGTTAACTTTCACAAGGTCACTGAATTTAATAGTGGAGCAGGAATTTAAACCCAGGTAATCTGACTTCAGAGTTTGTATGCCCAAAAACTTAGTCAGTATTGAAGGAAGAAAATTGCCAGTTTTATCAAAACAGGAAATTTTTTTTTCAGCCTTGAATGAGGGGTGTGCTATAGATGAATGAAAAGAGAATGGGGTGGGGTGATGGGAGTGTGTAGATCTGAGGATGTGTTTGTGGGGAGATGGCACAAAATGATAATACTTAAAGCAGCAGTTCGAAGGTGAAAATTAAAATGGCACACTATGCATGTATATGTGGGTGGAAGAATGAGTAGCAATTCAAACCTAGGCGATTTTGTGTACGTGGTTAGTTGATGGTAGGTGGGAATATAGATTGGTACAGGTTTTTGTGTGAGCAATTTTGCAATACCTCAAAATTTAAAGAGGACATGGCCTCTTATCCAGCCTTTCCAAAACTAGGAATGCATTCCACAGATGTACTTATACTCTATTGTTTTCAAAAGTGAAAAAAGTGATAATGACATAGATGACCTTCAAAAGGACAATTGTTGAATTGTATTTTAGTGTACTCTGAAGTATTTAAAAAGGTGGAGACTCATCTATTTTTATTGACACCAAGAGATGCTTATAATTTATTGTACAGTGGAAAAAGTGATTTGATAAAACAATTTTATTTTAAAAGTTAATCAAATCAGGGAACACTTATGGAACCCTCACTATGGACTGGGCACTGGTTCCAGTATATGGGATACAGTAGTGAACCAAACATGCGAACAAATAACACTAAACAGATCTCTGCCTTCTTGGAGCTTATATTCTAGAGGGGAGACAGACAAGAAACAATAAGCAGAATAAATAAGTAAATTGTATTACAGAATGATATAAGTGCATGAAAAAATAAAAAGAAATGGAGATCAGGTAAATTGAATCAGGAATGCTGATTGGGGGTGGGATGGGAGAGAGTTTTAAATGGATCAGTCATGGTAAGCCTCATTGAGAATGTGAGATTTTAGCAAAGACCTGAAACATATCAAGAGGAACAGCAATGGGTCAAACATAGACCTTAAGTTGGGAATATGTCTGGTGTTCAAAGAACACCAAGAAAGATGATATGGCTGGTGTGGGGGAAGTGAGCAGAAGAGTTGATGAGAGGAGGTTGTATAGTTAATGTGGGATCTGGATTATATAGGTTAGGACTTTCCAAAACAAATATAGTATGAACCTCATATGTAATTTTATTTTTTTAGTGGTTACTTTGAAAAAAATGGAAGAATACCAGGTGAAATTAATTTTGATAATATATTTTATTTAAAGTAATATATTCAAAATATTTTAACATGTAATCAATAAAAATATTAATGTGATATTGTATATTTTTTATACTAAGACATTGAAATCAGTGGAATATTTCACATATACCACACATCTAAATTTGGATTACCCACATTTTAAGTTCTCAATAGGCTCAAGTGGCTAGTGGCCACCATATTGAATGACATAGGTATAGGGGCTTGTAGGTCACTTGGTATGATTTGGCTTCCACATGAAGTGAAATGGTTATTGTGGAAGTTTGACCAGAAAAGTGACTTAGTCTAATGTACATTTAAATGGATCCCTCTGGTGTGTTGAGAAATGCCCACATTTGGTAGGAAGAGGGGAATCATGCATAGAAGCAGGGAGGCCTATTAGGAGGCTGTTGCACCAATCCAGGCAAAAGATAATGGAGACTCGCTCAGATCCAGGTGTTAGCAGTCAAAATGGGGAGAAGTGGTCAGATTGTAGATTTATTTTGAAAGTAGAGACAGTGTAATTTACTGACATATTGAATGGGGGAAAATGGTGAAAGGTGAAAAAGGAATGTCAAGGATAATATTAAGGCTTTTGGCAAGACTAACTGGAAAGATGGAGTTTCCATCAATTGAAATGGTGGTTCTGCAGGTGGCACAGATTTGGAGGAAAAAACTTAAGTGTGAGATTTCTATTAGACTTCCAAGTGAAGATTTCAGTTGTCAGTTAGATGTATGGTCTAAATTTGAGAAAGCAGTCTAGACAAAACATATAAATTTGAGAACTATCAGCATAAGTAAAAATTATTTAAAGCTGTGAGACTGGATGAGATCATTGAGGGATTGAGGGTACATGGGGAGGAGAAGAGGTCTGATGACTGAGTCTTGGAACCCTCTAACACTCTGGGGATCAATATCAGTCTGGATGGATTTATACCATATTGATGATTCTTTTTATCAATAGGAGAATTTCAAGGGCCTGGCCAAGAAGGAGAACTTTTAATATAAAACTGTATTTTTTCTATAATAAATGTACAATAGTTCTGGAATTTAAAAATGTTAGTATTACAGGGAAGACTTCCAGCTGTAGCTCAGATATATAAAGAAATTGTCAACTCATCACTGCTGTCTTTACAACAAGAAAAAAACTTGACAATTAAATATCAATGAATATTGATATTTTTATACACATAAGAGAACTGAATTTGAAGGGCAAATCTACATTACAAACCTAAAGAGGCAGGTACCTGCAGGGAGACATAAACTGAAGCATTTGCTTATCTGTGGCTGAAGCTTCCAGATGCCATGCAGCCACATGAGGAACATGAAACTAGAAAGTCTGAAGAATTACTGGGATGGCTAAACGTGGGCTAGCAAGAGTGTGTACAGTTCCTTGAGGGCCACAGTCATGGGGGATGAGGTATGGCTTATACTTATCTAGGGTTTTCCTTCAGTTAGCACACTAAGCTCTTATTAGGAAGATTGGAGATAATCCAGACAAATCTCCTTCTGCCTTTTTCTCTCACTTGGTGATAATAGATGTTTCTAAAGGATATTTTCACTGGATATAAGATTCTGGGTTGGCAGGTTTTCTTTTTTCTCTCACTCCACCCAATTCCCTGAGTGACTATGAAGAGCATAGCACCCTGAGAACCTGTGATGTGCATGCAGTGTGAACAAGAAATAAACTTTTATTGTTTGTATTTTAGCAAAAACAAACCGAAAGTTGCTAGTTTAACCATGGTGATGCTTGAAAGCAAGCATACGTAAATTTTATATTTTATATTACATAGAGACTGGGAAAACCATTGGATGTCTTGAAGAAGAGGACTATCTGATTTACCCAATAAAATCATGTTCTTTGAATATTAATCCAGTAGCATCAGGACCTGGAGGACAATTGACATATAAAAGAAATGTAGAAAGAAGGCAGCCAATTGTATCTGTTAACAGACTAAATATGGCAAAAATAAAAAAGGTCTGTTGAGAGTTTTAAGTTCTGCCTGTTGTCTGGAAATTGCTACTGATTTGAAGATGAACCTTGACTGAAATATAAACTTTTAACTTCCAGGAAGCTGAGTAACATACACAGCAGGAAATGCCAATATTGTTTTAATAGACATGTCTTGTAAAGGTGAATTTCAGTGAGTTTTCAGAGCTTTCTGAACAGTATCATCACACATTTTAAGTAAGTAGATCAATGTTATTTATATATATTTTTATTTCTTTAGTGCTATATTTTTATGATTATTTTACAAATGCTTCACTAAGAATATACTGAAGTCCCCTGAAAATTTTATACTCTTTCTTATTTTTGTTTTGCTTGAAAAGTTTTAAATTTTAATCCCTACTTGGCTACTTTAAAACTGTTAAAAACGTACGCTTTGAATGAAGAGACTGCCCCCCGCCCCAAACAGGCTTTGTGTGTGCAACATGGCTGTTTATTCACCTGGGTGCAGCTGGGCTAGGGCTGAAAAGAGCCTTGGTGAAGGGCAGCAGGATAGGAGTTGGTTTTGTAGGTTTGGGGTGGGCAGTGGAAAGTTACAGAGTAAGATCAGTTATAGTGGTGGGGGTAGAGTAGTAAAATGGCAGGGTGGGGTGAGGAATATTTACATTATTATAAGAACAGTTAAGATGGCAGGGTGGGGTGAGGAGTATTTACATTATCATAATAACAGTTAAGATGGCAGGGTAGGGTGAGGGGAATCTTATGTCCCTGGGAAGCTCTGCTGAGCCATCAGGGATAATGGCAAATGCAGTGGGGGGGGTTGGGGGTCATCAGCCAAGGCAGGCAAGACTTTAGACTTTCTGGGTCCAGGCTTGCACATGGAGGCCTGTCAAAAACCTGTCTTCTTTTTTCTAGCTTACACCTTGCATCATCTCTCTTTCCTTAGAGCCCAGACATCTTGCTAGGCCATTCACTTCTTTCTATCATTTTAGATACTCCTATCTTTTTTTCCATATTTGATTATTTATTTGTGAATCTCAAGAACAGAAGTAATCTATCCCCAATACATGCAGAGAGCTGGAAAAAGTACAGACGTATACAATTAAATGGAAGAAAGGAAGGAAGGAAGGAAGGAAGGAAGGAAGGAAGGAAGGAAGGAAGGATATGAATTATGTATCTAAATTTGAAACTTTAAGCCTTATGTCTTTATAATAATATATAATAATTTCATATACATCTGTGCCTAATAAAGATATTTAAAAATGTTCAAAAAAATTTAAAATACTTGTAAATACATACATAAATATATATATATATAAATAGGTGTGTGTGTGTGTATATATATATATGTGTGTGTGTGTGTAATTTCCTTTTAGAAGTCAGGTACTCAGACCAAGACACAAACTCATGCACATGCTAATCTGTGAAACTATTCATTTGCCTGTGGTGATGTTGGCTGGCAGTTTTAGTTGGCTCAGAAAAGTAATCTTACATAAGGAAAGACCCTCCCTCCATGAGCAGCCTTGAAAGCAAAAATTTAGGAATAATATATCGATGATCAAATCTACTGAAAATTAGCTATATCTTTTGCATACTGGTGCAGTAAGGTGTGACAAGTTACTAGTAGGATGAATGGCTGAGATTTTCTGGAAAGAAGAGGACATTTTACCAATGTAACTTGTATTGTGCATGGCCCTGTCCATGGTAATACCCACATACCTTCCAGCTGTAAACAGTAGATCATATTAAAATTATTCATGGGTCTTTCAAAAAGACTTAGACTCCCACACAATAGTAGTGGGAGACTTTAACACCCCACTGACAATATTAGATAGATCATCTAGACAGAAAATTAACAGAGATATTCAGGACGTTAACTCAGCTCTGGACCAAATGGATCTGATAGATATCTGGAGAACTCTACGTGCGAAAACAACAGAATATACATTCTTCTCATTGCCACATGGCATTTACACTAAAATTGATCACATTATCAGAAGTAAAACACTCCTCAGCAAATGCAGAAAACTGAAACCATAAAAAACAGTCTCTCGGACCACAGTGCAATCAAACTAGAACTCAAGACTAAGAAATTCACTGAAAACCATACAATTACATGGAAATTTAATAACCTACTCCTGAATGACTTTTGGGTAAATAATAAAATTAAGGCAGAAATCAAGAACTTCTTTGAAGCTAATGAGAACAAAGATACATACCAGAATCTCTGGGACATACCTAAGGCAGTGTTAAGAGAGAAATTTATAGCAATCGGTGCCTACATCAAAACATTAGAAAGATCTCAAGTTAACAGCCTAACATCACAACAAAAAGAACTATAGAACCAAGAGAAAATCAACCCACACAAATATAAACCACCATTAGAGAACATTACAAACACCTCTATAAACATAAACTAGAAAGTCTAGAAGAAATGGATAAATTCATGGACACACAGACACTCACAGACTGAACCAGGAAGAAATAGAATTTCTAAACAGACCAATAATGAGTTCTGAAATTGGGGCAGTAATAGCCTACCAATAAAAAAACTCCAGGACCAGATGGACTCACAGCTGAATTCCACCCAATGTACAGAGAAGAGCTGGTACCATTCCTACTGAAACTATTCCAAAAAATTGAAAAAAAAGGGGACTTTTCCCTAACTCATTCTATGAGACCAGCATCATCTTTATACCAAAACCTTGCAGAGACACAATAAAATAAAGAAAACTTCAGGCCAATTTCATTGATAACACTGATGCAAAAATCCTCAACAAAATACTGGCAAACTGAATCCAACAACACATCAAAAAGCTTATCAAGTAGGCTTCATCCCTGGGATGCAAGTTTGGTTCAACATACACAAATCAATAAATGTGATTGATTTATCACATAAACAGAACTAAAGACAGAACACATATGATTATCTCAATAGGTGCAGAAAAGGCTTTTGACAGTATTCAGCATCCCTTCATGTTAAAAACTCTTAATAAACAAGATATTGAAGGAACATACATCAAAATAATAGGAGCCATGTATGGCAAACCCACAGCCAACATTGTACTGAATGAACAAAAGCTGGAAGCATTCCCCTTGAAAACTGGCACAAGACAAGGACGCCCACACTCACTACTCATATTCAACATATTATTGGAAGTTTTGACCAGGGTAGTCAGGCAAGAGAAAGAAATAAAGGGCATTCAAATAGGGAGAGAGGAAGTCAAACTAACCCTTTTGCAGATGTTTAAAAAAAAGCAACGGGGAAAGGATTCCCTGTTCAATAAATGGTGCTGGGATAACTGGCCATATGTAAAAGATTGAAACTGGACCCCTTCTTTACACCATATACAAAATTTAACTCAAGATGGATTAAAGACTTAAATGTAAAACCCAAAAGTGTAAAAACTCTGGAAGAGAACCTAGGCAATACCATTCAGGACATAGCCTGGGCAAAGGTTTCATGAGGACAACACCAAAAGCAATTGTAACTAAAGCAAAAATTGATAAATGGGTCACAATTAAACTAAAGAGCTTCTGAACAGCAAAAGAAACTATCAACAGACAACCTACAGCGTGGGAGAAAATTTTTGCAAACTCTGCATCTGACAAAGGTCTAATACCAGCACCTATAAGGAACGTCAACAAATTTACAAGAAAATAAACCAACCACCTTAAAAACTGGGCAAAGGACATGAACAGACACTTCTCAAAGGAAGACAGACACATCGCCAACAAGCATATGAAGAAAGACTCAACATCAGTGATCATTAGAAAAATGCAAGTCAAAACTACAATGAGATACCATTTCACACCAGTCAGAATGGCTATTATGAAAAAGTGAAAAAAAAAAAAACAGATACTGGTGAGGTTGTGGAGAAAAAGAACATTTATACACTGTTGATGGGGGTGTAAATTAGTTTAGCCATTGTGGAAGACATTGTGGCAATTCCTCAAAGACCTAAAGACAGAAATAGTGTTCAACTTCACAATCCCATTACTGGGTATATACCAAAAGGGATATAAATTATTCTATTATAAAGACAGATGCATTCGTATGTTCACTGAAGTGCTATTTACACAAGCAAAGACATGGAATCAACCTAAGTGCCCATCAATGACAGACTGGATAAAGAAAATGTAGTACATATACACCATAGAATTCTATGCAGCCATAAAAAAGAATGAGATCATGTACTTTGTAGGGACATGGATGGAGCTGAAGGCCATTATCCTTAGCAAACTAACACAGGAACAGAAAACCAAATACCACATATTCTCACTTTTAAGTGAGAGATAAGTGTTGAGAACAGATAGACGTATAGAGGTGAAAAACACACACTGAGCCTACCAGAGGGTAGAGGGTAGAAGGTGGGAGGAGGAAGAGGATCAGGAAAAATAACTAATGTGTACTAGGCTTAATACCTGAGTGATGAAATAGTCTGTACAACAAACCCCCATGACACATATATACCTATGTAACAAAGCTACACATGTACACCTGAACTTAAAAGAATTTCTAAAAATTTGTTCATGAGTCTTTACAGAATCTTAATACCTGAGTCTCAGGATTGAGATTCAAGGCAGGGATGTGGACTGGAGAACTTTTTTCAGAGTTGATAAAGAAGCATTCCCCTTGAAAACTGGCACAAGACAAGGACGCATCATTCCTTTTTCCCTCTTTTTCTTTTTTTCCCCTTCTTTTTCTCTTTTTCCCTAAAAAAAAAAAAAAAAAAGAAACCAAGTAGAATGGTGGTTGCCAGGGACCCAAGGGAGGGGGCAAAGGGGAGTGGTTCGGTGGAGATACAGTTTCAATTCTGCAAGATGGAAAAGTTCCAGATCTGTTGCACAACCTGCATATGGTTAACACTACCATACTACTGTATACTTAAACATGGTTAAGATGGTACATTTTATGCTGTGTTTAAAAAAAAAAAAAAAAAAAAAAGCAACTGGTACTTTGAAAGAAGGTATACATTTTTTTTTCTCCACCTCTTTGTGGTGGAGGATTATTCTGGAATCACTGATCTTTAAGACTCCCAGGAATTTTCCTTTAAGACTCCCAGGAATTTTCAAGTTGTATTCTGTTACATTTAGATGCAAAATAGTCTAATGTAGAATTTTCCAAAATGAGCTCCCTGAAAGGCTGATCTTCTTTGAAAATGTTAGTAACCACATATGATAAGTAGGTAAACATTAATGAGTTTCTTTCAAAGTATGTTTAAAACTCTAAGAAAATCACTAAAAAATGTAAGTAGTTCTTACTATTATGTAATACTTTTTCATTATAAACACAGTACCAAATCAAGAATGCCAAGGAGGATGAGAAATCATTATTTTGATTTGTTCAATAAATATTTTTTAGTACCTACTATATGCCTGGTATAGTTGTAGGTGCTTTGGATACATCAGTGAAATGCATTAATGCATGACTTATAAATTCTGCAGCATTTATTAAAAAGACTCTCCAACTGATGTTTGCTGGGTTTTTAAAATATCATAAATGTTCTTATGTATTCATTTTTCATACAAATTTATAAATGAATTAAATAAACTAAACCAGTCTAATTTGCTTTATTCATATGTAAAGTTGACAATAATTACATATCGATCATTTCTTACAGGACTTATTTAATTGACTTTTTAAATTCTTTTGCTGTCAAATACAAGCATGAATTTCTGTGAACATTGGAGATTTTCAATGCATTTGAATTAAAAGACTATTATGAACAGAAAATGACTAATCCATACATGAAACTTCTTTATAAGTGAAAGCTTTATTATATATTTCTTTGGGAAAACCTTTTGCCATGAGAAAATGAAGGTTCTGAAATAAATTAGAAACAAATTTTTATACAACTTAAGCAAATTTTACATTGGTACATCGTGATTTATTAGAATTTTACAAGTATTACAAATGTCACATTTTATCAAGCTAAACAAGAAAGAGAATCTCCTCTGGTTGGCTGGTTGACATGAAAGAGTTTCTGGTTCAAACTTCTCTAAGTAGATCTTTGTAAACATAAAAAAATAGATAGATGGATATATATAAATAAATATATAAAACTCATTTGACTATTATTTGGTCCTGTGAGTTGGGCTTTTCAGGATGTTTTCTGTATTACATTTCAGGAAGTTCTTTGAAATAAGGATGAATATTTGTTTTTATATTTGTCTGGAGAGAACAGTCTGCAAATAGTCCTATGTGTTTTATAAGAATCACTTCAACTTTTCTTTGTTTTTTGTTTTTGTGTAGAGGTAGGATTAGACATAATTTCAAATACTCCTTCTTAAAAAGGATTTGTACTCATAGGAATTTAGGAAATGTTCATATAATGGCTTTGAGCAGAGGCTTTGAATCAGACTAGCCTGGATTTAATAAAGGTCCCTAGATATTGTGGAACCTCATACCCAATTCTCTTTGACTTTGTTTTGTTATTTGTCACATAAAGATATTAATATTTAATATACAAGTTTGTTATAAATAAGATAAAGTTTTTGTTATTTGTCACATAAAGATATTAATATTTAATATGCAAGTTTGTTAGAAATCAGTAAGATAATGAAAGCGCAAGGAGCTCTGCACTAGACCTGCCTTATGGTAAGGATTATATTATTTATGTTATTACTGTTTTATTATTATTAAGTATCTATTATGTGTTAGGCTTGGGAATAATAAACAGACTATTGTTTTGGGCGTAGATTTCAAATGTAGCATCTAGTTCGAGAATAAAGAGTATATGTTTGAAGTAATAACTAAAAGAAAAAAGTAATATGGATGAGAATAGACAGTTTTTTAATATGTATGCTTTGGAAGTTTTTGTTACATAAATATTATAAATAGTCCTGAAGAATTCTAAATCTAAATTTCTTCACGTATATGACCCATTTATACTGTTCATTAGGTAGAAACCAGCTCATAGATGACCTTCAATAAAGTTTGTATTGATTGCTAGGTTTTGAGGAAACAAAAACAAGAGACAATTCAATTTTTCCAGCTTATTTCTTTTTGAACAGTAGAAAGGTGTTACATCTTGTTGCTGTCAAGTAGAGCAGATTAAAGGTCAGGACAGCATGCAAGATCTGTTTCTCTAATAGGAACATTTCAGCACACAGGAGTGGAGGACGGAGTAATTTTTAGTCTGTGTTTCTCATGAAAGTCAAGGATAGCATAACATTAGAGGTACTTTTTTGGTCTCATGCTTATTCAGTAGCTTTGACCGTGGAGTTTTTTTTCCTGTTGAGTGACTATATTCTAGTTGGAAAATGTGATGTAAAAGAAATTCCTGAAGAAAAATGCAAATACTATTGCATATCCCCAAGTAATGTGTGCTTTTTATTACCCCCAAATTCTTGAAAAGTATTCCTTTGTAATAAAAAGTGCTACACCTGGAGTTACCTTTTATTTTCCTTTCTTTTTTAAATTACTCTGACATGTAATTGTAAGATACATATTTATGAAGAGTTGAGAAAAGCTGGAATCAAATTTTCTTGTCCAGCCTCCCCATCTGCTTATGCCTAATTTCTGAGAGAACCAACTTGCTCACATATGCTTCTAATGATTTCTATTATATAGTTGTAGGGAGTGTCAGTCTGTCAGTACTAAATGTCATTTGTGAAATTAATGACACAAGGAAACAATGTAGCTCTGATAATAGTTGCAGCTATACATGTTAGCTGATTTTGAAGAAACGGTGGAATTTAGTACAATCTTTTCAGTCACTTGATATTTTTCCCTCTACCATTCCCCTGGTTTATGGCATTCTAAGCATATCAAATTACCTACTACTTGTTATTGCAAATGATACCTTTAAATTTCTGATTTTAGTTATTACTTGACCCATATAAAAATACAAAATGACTGATTGTTGGAGTCTTTTAGTGTTTTTATGAAAAAGTTAAAATATATGTGAGAGAATAAACTGCTGATTATTCTTTATAAAGCCTTCTAACATATCTTTCTGACTCTCTGTAAATGGAACATGAGTTGATGTCTATCTCCAATTCTATGTATTTTTTAAATAGCGATTAAGTGATCCAAAATGAAATTTGATCATAATAACACAAATACATAAACATTCACAAAGAACTACTTCAGAAGAGCAAGAAGTCATTGGACTAGAGAGAACCTTTAAAAAATTCAAAAGCAGCCGGGTGCGGTGGCTCAAGCCTGTAATCCCAGCACTTTGGGAGGCTAAGGCGGGTGGATTACGAGGTCAACAGATCGGGACCATCCTGGTCAACATGGTGAAACCCCGTCTCTACTAAAAACACAAAAAATTAGCTGGGCATGGTGGCGCGTGCCTGTAATCCCAGCTACTCGGGAGGCTGAGGCAGGAGAATTGCCTGAACCCAAGAGGCAGAGGTTGCGGTGAGCCGAGATCGCGCCATTGCACTCCAGCCTGGGTAACAAGAGCAAAACTCCGTCTCAAAAAAAAAAAAAAAAAAATTCAAAAGCTTCTTTGACAAGAAAGGATAACTGCTCTACGTCTTTCTTATTGAGAATAAATTTCATTCACATTTTATTTTGTGTTTTTAGCATTTATTACCAGTTTATTATGATAGATATAACTCAGGATATGCATAGGGGAAGGCATTGGAGAGGGGTTGTATGGAGCTTCCATACTCCCTCCTGCTATGCCACCCTCTTGGCACATCTGTGTTTTCACCAACCCAGAAGCTCTTCATACAATTTAAAAAAGTTATTAATAAAAGATCTTGCAAGACTCTGAATTTTCTTACCTTCTTACTCATAGAATCAGGCAAATTTCAATCTCTTTGTGAAAATGCTAACATGATAAGAATTAGCAAGGCAGAGCAGTGGGGTGGATAATTCTAATAATAAATCCTGAGCAAAAGTAAATGGTGA
This sequence comes from Callithrix jacchus, assembly GCF_049354715.1. Taxonomy (NCBI): domain Eukaryota; kingdom Metazoa; phylum Chordata; class Mammalia; order Primates; family Cebidae; genus Callithrix; species Callithrix jacchus. The sequence continues at coordinate 29,649,335 of NC_133524.1, forward strand.
TGGCTGTTATGGTATGAAATAACTTGATGGTGGCAGAGGCCTCTGGGAGTAATAATCTGAGAATCTTCCTGCGACAATTTTAAGGACAAATTTCGAAAATCGAGACCATTTATGCATTTTTGTTGTATTTAGAAAAGCATGTGCTTAATTGGAAGGAAAAAAGAGAGGGATACTTCCAGTGTTGGATGGTTAAAATCTTCTGATGTCTATATTTATTTTCAAACTTATTTATGATAATGAAATAGTATTTAATGCTACAGCTATCATGATGCAGTTTTTTTTTTTGTAAATTGTGAAGAAAATATGGTTAATAATAGATTTTGGATAGGTATCTGGATTCCTGTGAATGAACTTAAAAAATGATTTTGATGATCATTCTGTTGAGGATAGAATTGTAGAATGTGTGATCATGGGTTTTATTTTTCTCATGTGTATATAATCTGAGTCTCAGGTGATTCCAAATGTTTGCCATTCTTCACATATTGATATTATGTTCAAGGAATGAGTAGGGATAAGGGAGAAGTAAGGATAACAATTTGGTTCTACTTAATAACACACACTACTTGATTATTAACAACGCTGCACACAAGTGTTAATACAACTCATTTGCTTTGGAAGGAAACTGTAATGCTTAAGATTCAAGCGCATCCTCATTTGGTGATGGCATTCATTCATTTAACCAATATTTTTGTAGTGCCTATTGTGTAGGCATTCTGGTAGGATTAAAACTTTAAGGAAAAAAAACTATTATAAAACTCCCTTACAAGGAATACCATAAATTGAAATTTAAACATTATTTAAGAATTTTTTTGCATTAGAAAATAATTTTTTTATTGTACCTTAAGTTCTGGGGTACATGTGCAGATCTTACAGGATTGTTGCATAAGTACACACATGCCATGGTGGTTTGCTGTCTCCATTCCCCGTCACCTACATCAGGTATTTTTCTCAGTGTTATCTCTCCCCAGCTTTCCCACCCCACCCCCCACTGTCCCTCCACTAGCCCCCCATCCCTCAACAGCCCCCAATGTGTTCTCATTGTTCAACACCTACCTATGAGTGAGAACATGTAGTGTTTGGTTTTCTGTTCTTATGTCAGTTTGCTGAGAATGATGGTTTCCAGATTCATCCATGTCCCTACAAAGGACACGAACTCATCGTTTTTTTTATGGCTGCATAGTAGTCCATGGTGTATAATCAAAACAGCATGGTATTGATACCAAAACAGAGATATAGACCAATGGAACAGAACAGAGGCATGGGATGCAACACCACACATCTACAACCATCTGATCTTTGACAAACCTGACAAAAATAAGCAATGGGGAACAGATTTCCTGTTTAATAAATCGTCTTGGGAAAACTGGCTAGCCATGTGCAGAAAGCTGAAACTGGTCCCCTTCCTTACACCTTACATTAAAATTAACTCCCGATGGATTAAAGATTTAAACATAAGACCTAACACCATAAAAACCCTAGAAGAAAACCTAGGCAGTACCATTCAGGACATAGGCGTAGGCAAGGACTTCATGACTAAAACACCAAAAGCAATGGCAACAAAAGCCAAAATAGACAAATGAGATCTAATTAAACTTAAGAGTTTCTGAACAGCAAAAGAAACAATCATTAGAATGAACTGACAACCAAAAGAATGGGGAAAAATGTTTTGCAATCTACCCATCTGACAAAAGGCTAATATCCAGAATCTACCAAGAACTAAAGCAGATTTACAAGAAAAAAAAAAAAAACCCATTCAAAAGTGGGTAAAGGATATGAACAGACACTTTTCAAAAGACGTTTATGAGGCCAACAAACATGAAAAAATGCTCATCATCACTGGTCATTAGAGAAACGCAAATCAAAACCACACTGAGATACCATCTCATGCCAGTTAGAATGATGATCATTAAAAAATCTGAAGACAGGCCAGGCGCGGTGGCTCATGCCTATAATCCCAGCACTTTGGGAGGCCGAGGCAGATGGATCACAAGGTCAAGAGATCGAGACCATCCTGGTCAACATGGTGAAACCCTGTCTCTACTAAAAATACAAAAAATTAGCTGGGCATGGTGGCGCGTGCCTGTAATCCCAGCTACTCAGGAGGCTGAGGCAGGAGAATTGCCTGAACAAGGAACCCTTGAACCTCTACTATGCAGAGGTTGGATGAGCCGAGATCGCACCATTGCTCTCCAGCCTGGGTAACAAGAGCGAAACTCTGTCTCAAAAAAAAAAAAAAAAAAAAAATCTGAAGACAACAGATGTGAGGATGTGGAGAAATAGGAACACTTTTACACTGTTGGTGGTAGTGTAAATTAGTTCAACCATTGTGGAAGACAGTGTGGTGATTCCTCAAGGATCTAGAAATAGAAATTCCATTTTACCCAGCAATCCCCTTACTGGGTATATACCCAAAGGATTATAAATAGTTCTATTGTAAAGACACATGCACATGTATGTTCATTGCGGCACTGTTTACAATAGCAAAGACCTGGAACCAACCCAAATGCCTATCAATGATAGACTGGATAAAGAAAATGTGTCACATATTTAAGAAATTTTATTACTTGACAGATAATAAATGATGCTTATTGAGTGCTATCACATCCCGGGCAATATTCAATTCACTCTAGTTATTGACTTACATTGTCCTCATAGTGCTCCTATCAAGTAAATGTCATTATTCCCCCCAGTTTACAGATGAGGAAACTGAGGTATAGAGAAAGTAAGCAATTTGATGAAGCTTTTAAAATTGGTAAATGAAAGTGTGATTTGACCCCAGAGCTCTAGTGCCTGCATGCTTAAACGCTACATTGCACAGCTTCCTCATTTAGATATATTGCAGAAACAAAGGAATCTAACTGCAGATGTGTCTGGCTCAACTCCTTTGTGAACATAGTAGTAATGCAATCAGAAGACTTACATCCTCAATTTTATTCTTTTATAGATTTTATATAGGACCAATGACAGACTTTCTTCATTTTCCCCAATCTCTTAATAAAAATGATTTTCATTAGAGTGTATATGAGATTATGATGATGGATTTCCTATTATGTTAGAATTAGATTTTCATAAATTCAGATAACACTGTACATTTATTGTTGAATACTATTCTATGTATAAATGTCTACCAATCAAATTTTAACTATTCAAGGGTGCTTTTCTTTCAAAATAAGCAGGAAGATTATGTTTTCAAGAGTTAATTAAACCACTTTGAAATTACAAAAGACATAATGTAGAATTGATACACATTTGTTCTGGCAATACCTTTATTCAGCAGGAGAGAGGAATTTATTCTCTACAGATAACCACTGCTCACCCATAAACAGTTCAACATGCAACCCAGAGATGTAGGCTCCTCATTTTGAAAATACAAATTGTTTGCAATGAGAGTATCTCTAAAAGAAATTGTTTCTTAGAAGGAAAGATCATTCTGTCTTCCAGGAAAGGGAAACTCCATGACTTTTCTTTATTCTAAAAATGTAGGAAAGACCCTCAAACCTCAAAGCACATAAAGGAGACTTAACAAACAGTATTTTTTAATATTTGTAGAAAAACATAAACATAGCATCTTTACTGATGTTTATTTTCAAAAAATATGGTAATAACAGACATTAGTAACTTCCTGCTTTGCAATGCAGAGCACTTTTTATAATGAATATAAACTCATTATATAGATGAAGAAATTGAGTTGCAAAGAAGACATTTAGGAAACTCATTCAAACCCTCTGGAGTCATATCCTTCCATAGTGTTTTATATTTACTGTCTTGGAGATTTTATTTATATTTATTTTTTGTAGATTATATTGTATTTGTTCTTATAGATATTATATTTCTTGTAGATATTATTCAAATATTATAAATATTTAGACATTTGCTGCTCTAAAAGTCTTTTTCCTTAAAGAAATTTTTTCATATTGTATTTCTTTTTCTCTTCAAAAATTGTTTTAAACTTAAAGGGAACTTTACAGCCCATTGTAGCTACCTTACTCTGTATTGTAATTTGCTTATCTCAAACATTTTGCATGCTATTATGACTATAATCATATCATTTTAAACTTTAATTTGTGCAAGTTAAAAATGACTTATTTTTATTTTGCAGTTAGGAAATAAGCTTTCAGACTGACCAAAATGCTTTTAAGGGTCACATTTATGTTTAAAAGATTATATGTATAAAATTTCCATTGGGAAAAGTTTGATTCCAATATTATTATGTAATAGCCAAGGGAATGACAGTTAAGTACAAATATAGTAGCTTTTCTAGGTAGGACTCCAGAATTAGTGCATGAAAGGAATATAGTTAATCTGTTTTAAGAGTTCATTAAATTAGGTTATATATAGAGGAGCTTAAAAGCATCCAGAGGAAAGCATAGAAACAATGCAAATTACTTACAACCAAAAAGATTGATTTATGATGAATTATTAAAGATAAACAGATCTTAATAATAAATTCTCTATAAACAGAGTATATGTCTAATTCCAAGAGGCTAAGTTCAAAGAAGCTTTACCTAATAATTAATGAGGACTGGAAATACTCTAACATCCTAGATGTAGTTGCTCAATTGAAGATGTTATAGAAAATTACCTGAAACTGGGAAGCTAACTGAGCTTATCCAAAATTTAGATGACGACTTACTTTTTCAGGTTGGAATATAGGGATGAAGCCGGGCACAGTGGCTCATGCCTGTAATCCAACACTTTGGAAGGCTGAGGGGGTGGATCATGAGGTCAGGAGATTGAGACCATCCTGGCCAACATGGTGAAACCTCATATCTGCTAAATATACAAAAATTAGCTGAGTGTGGTGGTGTGTGCCTGTAGTCCCAGCTACTCCAGAGGCTGGGGCAGGAGAATTGCTTACACCCAGGAGGCAGAGGTTACAGTGAGCCGAGATCATGCCACTGCACTCCAGCCTGGACAACAGAGCAAGACTCCATCTCAGTGGGTGGGGGGAATACCATTGAAGAACAGGAAAATGAATGATTACAGTGGAAAGTAGTATGGATAAAGGTACTCATAGGTGATAGGAATTTGTTTATATAACTAATTTTTTTTTTTAAAGATTTGGCATCAATAATGCCTGGGATGCTATGGATTTGACCTAGGTAGAAATGACCACAACAAATGCATGTGTACAAGTCCCCCATTAGTCAATGCCGCTTTCAAAATTGTGCTGGAGGGTGAACAAGATTCTTCAATTTTGATAGCTGTTATCTGATATTGATAGTAAATTTATGACTGCCTTATAAAAGTCAAGGACATGGCACGCCTAATTATTTCCTCTGAGCCTATCACAGTGCCTGGCATCTAGTTGGATTTTAATAAATAATTGATAGTGAATGAATGGTATTAAATTTATAAAGTGCACTGTTTTATTGCAGATATACTTTCCATATTATTATTACCTTCATGAAATAATAAGGACAACACACATAAGCTAATGACTTTCTTATACACCCTTTCCTTTACCTTCTTTATTCCTTTCTTCTTCTCTTCTCTCTTCCTCTTTGCCTACCTTCCTTCCCTCCTTTATTCTTCCCCTTTCTGCCTCCCTTTCTTCCTTCCTTCCTCCCTCTCGTGCTTCCTTCCTCCCTTCTCCTTCCCTCTTTTCTTTTTTCTTTCCTTTCCTTTTTCCCTTTAGCAGTGGAATCATTGGCTAAAAGAAAATCTTTACCAGAATTACAGTAAGCACAGAAGAGGAAGACAGTCTGATTGAAAGGTTTTGGAGACTCTAACTCAGATTTTCCTCCATTTCAAGAGACAATTCCATGGTTCACTATAACACAGTTTGCAAATCACTGAGATAAAGTTCACGTAATTGGAAATTACCATTTTTCCATGGAAAAATGGTAACACCAGCAATGGAACTTTGTGTGTGCAAGTGGGGCTTGTAAGCCATAGCTTGAAATATTTATTCTTCAGTTGATATATGAAAGTTTAAATTTGACACATGAATGAACATTTCAGTTTGTGATTATATAATATTGAAGAGATAGGTGGTTTGGGTCAGGCACATGAAAGCTAAGTTCTGACTGGAGTAGTAGTTGCCAGTCTTAACACTTCATATTTTTAATGATCTACCTGAGTACATTTAGTCTAAAACTGTATGAACTATATATGTGTTTCTAAAATTAGAGTTTGAAAAGCAAAGGTGAAAAGTTGAAGTAAGGTTCAATATCCTTGTGAGAATAAATTCTAGTTATTGTAAAATAGATTAATTTTAAATATATATGATGCAGTGTGTTATTTTAATATAGGTCAAATCCAGTGGCAAAATTTTATTCTTAAGCAGTATTTTATTTGATTTAATATTTATCTTAAAAATGAACAATTATGACATCAAGTTATCTTATAGTAGTTTCCAATAGATGGTTTTCCTCATTTATCTCAATTATAATTTAAAATATTTTTATAATTATTGTGACACTTGTAAAGAGAGTAAAACTGTTTCAGAAAGCTTATCCATTTGCTGAAGTTTGTCTTGCTCTCTCAGCTATTCTTTGAAGAACGTTAATATTGAAGGAAAACAATGACAACTTTTATTATAGGAAATTCCCCTGCTTAAGTAAACCAGCACATACTGGTCTCAAAAATTGAGATGACCTGAATCTTTGAATATAGTTCTTTTTTTTCTATTCCTGAGTTACTTCACTTAGAATAATGGTCTCCAATTCCATCCAGGTTGCTGTGAATGCCATTATTTCAATCTTTTTTATAGCTGAGTTGTATCCATGGTGTGTGTGTATGTGTGTGTGTGCGCGTGTGCGTGCGTATACACACACACAGACACACCATGGAATATGTGTATGTATACACACATACGCACACACACACACCATGGAATACAACAGAATTCTGGTATATATATATATATATATATATATATATATAAAACAATTTTTTATGAAGCTATTTAATTTTTACTTTTTAATTGCATTTTAGGTTTTGGGGTACATGTGAAGAACATGCAAGATGATTGCATAGGTACACACATGGAAGCATGATTTACTGCCTTCCTCCCCTTCACCTATATCTGGCATTTCTCCCCATGCTATCTCTCCCCAACTCCCCACCCCCCGCTGTCCCTCCCCTATTTCCCCCAAACAGACCCCAGTGTGTGATGCTCCCCTCCCTGCGTCCATGTGTTCTCATTGTTCAACACCCACCTATGAGTGAGAACATGCGGTGTTTGATTTTCTGTTCTTGTGTCAGTTTGCTGAGAATGATGGTTTCCAGGTTCATCCATGTCCCTACAAAGGACACGAACTCATCATTTTTGATGGCTGCATAATATTCCATGGTGTATATGTGGTCTCAAGGTAGTTTTGGTTTGCATTTCTCTAATGACCAGTGATGATGAGCATTTTTTCATATGTTTATTGGCCTCATGTATGTCTTCTTTTGTAAAGTGTCTGTTCATATCCTTCACACACTTTTGAATGGGCTTGTTTGTTATTTCTTATAAATCTGTTTTAGTTCTTTGTAAATTCTGAATCAGCCCTTTGTCAGATGGGTAGACTGCAATAATTTTTTCCCATTCTGTTGGTTGCCGATTCACGCTAATGACTGTTACTTTTGCTGTGCAGAAGCTGTGGAGTTTGATTAGGTCCCATTTGTCTATTTTGGCTTTTGTTGTCAATGCTTTTGGTGTTTTGATCATGAAGTCCTTGCCTACGCCTATGTCCTGAATGGTTTTGCCTAGATTTTCTTCTAGGGTTTTGATGGTGTTAGGTCTTATGTTATAGTCTTTAATCCATCCAGAGTTAATTTTAGTGGAAGGTATCAGGAAGGGGTCCAGTTTCTGCTTTCTGCACATGGCTAGCCTGTTTTCCCAACACCATTTATTAAACATGGAGTGCTTTCCCCATTGCTTGCTTTTGTCAGGTTTGTAAAGATCAGATGGTTGTAGATATGTTGTTGCTGCCAAGGCCTCTGTTCTGTTCCATTGGTCTATATCTCTGTTTTGGTACCAGTACCATGCTGTTTTGATTACTATAGCCTTGTAGTATAGTTTGAAGTCCGGTAGTATGATGCCTCCCACTTTGTTCTTTTTGCTTAGAATTGACTTGGCTATGGGGGCGCTCTTTTTGTTCCATATGAAGTTTAAGATGTTTTTCTCCAGTTCTGTGAAGAAGGTCATTGGTAGCTTGATGGGGATAGTGCCAAATCTGTAAATTACTTTGGGCAATATGGCCATTTTCAGAATATTGATTCTTCCTAACAATGAACATGAAATGTTTCTCCATCTGTTTGTGTCCTCTCTTATTTCATAGAGCAGTGGATGAAGTTTTCCTTGAAGAGGTCCTTTACATTCCTCATTAGTTGTATTCCTAGGTATTTTATTCTCTTTGTAGCAATTGTGAATGGCAGTTCATTCTTGATTTGGCTCTCTGTTAGTCTGTTATTGTATATAGAAATGCTTTTGATTTTTGCACATTGATTTTATATCCTGAGACTTTGCTCAAGTTGCTTAACAGTTTCAGGAGATTTTGGGCTGAGACGATGGGGTCTTCTAGATATACTATCATGTCGTCTGCAAATAGAGACAATTTGGCTTCCTCCTTTCCTATTTGAATACTCTTTATTTCTTTTTCTTGCCTGATTGCTCTGGCTAGAACTTCCAGTACTATATTGAATAGGAGTGGTAAGAGAGGGCATCCTTGTCTAGTGCCAGATTTCAAAGGGCATGCTTCCAGTTTTTGCCCATTAAGTATGATATTGGCTGTTCGTTTGTCATAAATAGCTTTTATTATTTTGAGATATGTTCCATCAATATCTAGTTTATTGAGGGTTTTTAGCATAAAGTGCTGTTGAATTTTGTCAAAGGCTTTCTCTGCATCAATTAAGATAATCATGTGGTTTTTGTCTTTGGTTCTGTTTATGTGGTGAATTACATTTGTAGACTTGCGTATGTTGAACCAGCCTTGCATCCCTGGGATGAATCCTACTTGATCATGGTGGATATGTGCGACATTTTTTTTAAGCACATTGGGCATTCTATATAGTTAGGGTTATAGAAACTGTTTCAGTTTATATGATTATTTCTTTCCTTTTATAAATAATATAAGGAGTATGTTTCGTGTTCAGAGGAACACTTCAGAATAACGACTAAATAGATATTTGGCTGTATTTTCCACAAAATTATCTAACATAGAATGAACATATTTATTCAATAAATATATATATTGAAAAGGCTACCTCATAAGTAAAATGAATAAAAAACCAATGATATTTTCCAATTTTCTTGATAATGATTTATATTTGTTGAACTATGATGTGTGATAAACTTGTTAAACCTGCCCTAATTTTCATTATTTTACATTCATGCATTAACTTGAGCAAGACCCCAAGATTTATTTATAGGTGCCAGTCCAGAAAGTTTTTTTGCTGTGAAATCCTAGACCTGATGTTTTGACATATATATGGACCTTGAAACCATGTTCATTCAGTGTCTATGACTGATCGCTTTAATGAATGCTTAACAACTTACTTAAACCAAACAAATAATTAGTCTCAATTACAGAAGTGTAAATTTGACTCTAATTAATGAATGTGCCAGTCTCTACAGATTGGTTTAAGTGTAATTGATCTTAAGGCCACTGAGATCACTTTAAGGGTTGGCAAAATGACAAGAAGTAGGAAGTGACTCAGATGTAAGAATGCGCAGTCCTAGAAAGCTTAATTGGTGTATTAGTGATCAGCTAGTAGGAGGCTAATGTAATAATGATATCCTTATATAAGAGGCCTCAAAATAGGATCACCAACTCTAAACCTTTTGAATGTATATAATTACTATGTGAAATATACTCTTTTAAAGAATATTTGTCAAATTCATTTGTCCTTTTCATTTTAGTTTATTTTATTTTCATCATTAAAATAAAAACATCCTATGGGAAGTGTATCGATGTTTTACTTTATGCTTTGAAATGTTCTCACTGAACTGTGTTGGTAGGTCTGGGTGTGGTAAATTGAGTGGTTTATGTTAAAAAGACAATGACTGATTGCTAGCTAGTATTTTTCTACTTCCTTTGCTGTCAGCAAAATCTGCTTTTGTTGCCGTTAACTTCTCCCACTTTGATGGTGAAATCTGGAAGGACAAAAAAGAAGGGCGTTTCCATTGTGCTATTTCATTTCTTCTCTTTTGAAGAACTTCTAATACTCTGAATGATGGGTTAAAAAGCTAAGATGATTTGATGAAGCTGAATGGTGGGAAAAAGCCATATTATGGCGTATTCATTTTATATCAGTGTGTGAAAGGTCACTGGATGTGGGAGAGACAGGCAAAGTCCTAGATTAAGAGAGTGAGATGTGGCTGATTAGTGGGAAGTTGAGAAGATCAGAATACTGGGGAGTCTTTGTCCTTTTTCTGAATATTCCCTGCCTATGTTCTTTTCTCCCTTCTTTCTCCCCTACCTCCTAACCCTGGACAACTGTCCTAATGAAAAGATTTTTCAAGAAAGATGTCAAAGAAAATAGAGTTTTTTAAGAAAGATGTCAAAGGAAATTGTTGAATGAGGCACAGGGGCAGCATGAGACCAGAGTGGAGGAAAGTGATAAAGGCAGTGTTTAGAACTTAAGCCCAGAAAACTGGGGCAAGAATCAAAGCAACGCTACAGGCAGGGATGAGGTAACCAGGGTCCTGAAGATAATCATAAGGAGCTGGAGTCTGAGGCAGGAAAAAAGGCAAGTCTGGTTAAGAGGTTTAAGGCAGAGGATGACCTACTTAGAAAAAGATCTTTTCAACAGCCAGACTTAGGACTAGAGGGGATGTAGGTCAAGAGACTTGAGAGTAGGTTACATTCATCTGAGAGGAAGTTGTTTCAAGTAAACAAGAAGTTGTAATTATACCAAATTTTGAGATCATTCAATTAAGTAGTCATGTGCAATAACATTTCCTCCTTAAATATTTTAAACATTTTTTAGCATAGTTGTTCATCATCCATCAAATTTTAATGTGTGTTATGCTGTATATTACAACTTCGTTTAGACTAACTACCTCAGTGGAAGAACATTCTAAATTTATGAACATTCTGAAAGAGTTGGAATTTTACTTCTTTAAGTATATAAATAGGATAAAGTTAACCTTTTATACTGTGTGAATTCCTTTGTCATATTTCTTTGAGGGCTTTTAAAAAGATAAGAATAATGAATATGAAAGGGATTTTCTAAAAACATGATTAATTCAGGTAATTGAGGTAGTTTGAGATCCTAAATAGTTTAAGCATTCTTTCTACTACCTCATTTGGATTAATAATTTGTTTCATAATGCAGCAGGATGGTATAGTCTTAAACATATAAATTCTGAAGGCGGATTACCTGCATTAATTCCTAGCTCTGTAATTTTCTACCTGTGTGAGGATATGGGATCTTAATATTTATGTGTCAATACTCTCACCTGTGAAGTGGGCTAATAGTAGTACCTATTTCATGGAGTGGTTGCAACAATTTATTATACAGGTGTGTATGTGTATAATATATACAGGTGCACACACAAAGTCACACATACATATATACTAGGACAGTAACAGAAAATGCTTATTAAATATTTATGATGATTAGTAAACAATGTTAACAGTAATTATATGTATCCTAAAACACTTCTAAAAATAGTAATGATACTATTAATCCAATCCTAATTTTAATAATAATCTTAACAATATTTTTGTATACCATCCCCCAGCTCCTCCTGCCATTTCTTTTTCCCCTTTATAGTAAAACTCTGTGCTTGCTCTCCTCTCATTTCTTTTAGACCTAATCCAGTCTGGGTTTTGGAGCTACCACTCCAACTAAACTATTCCTACCAAGGTTTCCAATGTCCTCTACATTGCTGAATCAAACCCAGTTCTCAATCCTTTAGGCAGATAGTTGACCTATCAGCAACAATTTACCACCTACTTCTTTGATGATATACTCTCTTAACTTGTCTTTCAGAATTGACTCTTGGTATACCTCCAGACTTAGTTGCTGTTTCTCAGTTTTCTTTCTGATTTTGTCGACTCTGGTAGATCTCTTAATGATGTAAAAAACCAGTCTCATTCCTTGGTCCTCTTCTCAATTCACATCCTTAGTCATTTCACCCAGTACTGTGGTTTTAAATATAATTTGATTGTTGACAACTTGACTAACTTATTTTCTGTTTCCAACTCCTCTCCCAAATTCCAGATTCATACATCTAACTCCTTACTGAAGATTTTAATGCAAAGCACTCATAGACAATTAAAATTTAATGACCACAGGCTGTAGAGCCAATATCCTCCTCAGAACTGGTTCCACCAACACCCGTTCCCATATTAGTTGCTATAGCTCCATGTGTCTAGTTATTCAGAACAAATTTCTTTGAGTCATCCTTCACTCCTCTTATTTTGTCATACTCCACATCAAACAGTTTTCACTTTCTATTGGCTTGACCTCCACAAGAGATCCAGATGATGACCATTTTTTTACTACCTCTACTGCTACCACCCTACTTTAAGTCACTATCATTTATCTCCTGAATTTATGTAATGACATCTGGTCTGCCTGCTTCTGCTCTTCCTTTCTTCAGATCTATTCTCAACACAGAAGTCAAATGTCAGTAAAATCATAGCACTCCTCACCTTGAAATCTTGCAGTGAATCCACAATTCCTTCATAATAAAAGCCACAGTGTTTATAATGGCTTCCATGGATTTATATAGTGGCCGCCATTGTTTCTTTTTATGTCATCTATTCGTAGTTTCCCTGTCATTTATGTTACTCTAGCCACAGTGACACCTTACTGTTCCTGAAACATGCTAGACATGTGCCTACCTTAAGCCTTCTCATTTGCTGTTCCCTCTGCCTAAAACAATTTTCTCATATATAATCCCACAATTCCTTTTCTTCTTTCAGGTCTTTACCAAAGTGTCATTTTAAAAAATGTGGCTCTTCCTCTAGTTTTAAAACTGTAACTCTCCAAGTTCTGACTACCACCTTTGGCATTTCCCATTTCTCCTACTCTCCTCTAGAGCTTAGTATATGTTCCAACATCATGTACAATATACTTATTTATTATGTCTGTTATTTTGTTTTCATCAGTCTTCTCCTAGAAAGTAAGCTCCATATGGGCAGGGAACATTTTTCATTTACTGATTGGATCAGTACCTATTATTTTATAGGCACTCAATAAATACATATCAAATGAATAAGTGAATGAGTATTCTGTTGGGGTTTCCTCTTCTCTACAAATACTATGTTGAAAAGGGTTTTCCACAAATGCAGATGTTACACAAGATATCTACATGATAGATAGGCAGTGAATGTCATCTACTTTGATTTGCTAATACAACAGGTAAGCTCAACATGAAAATTACTTACCGTGGCATCCAGTGTTGGTCTCCACATCTGGAATGTCTTAATCTTATGAACTGTTACTTCTCTATCAAGTTCTGTACCATGTATGAAGTTTTTCTTCTCTGGACATTCTTGCCAACAGTGATTTCCATTTCCTTAGAATTGGTATAGCATTTATTTTCCTTGCTATACAATTTAGCCAGTACATTTTATATTAAGTTTCATTGTTTTGTCTCTTCAACTAGCTTGCCAAGTCTTGAAGGGCAGAAATCACATATTATGCCTTCTGGTAAAGCAATGTATATGTTCATGCTCCAATCTATATTTTTCAAAAATATTAAAAAAAATAATTTTCCAAGAAGATTCCTCAGAATCTTATGAGTAACTCAGGAGCAGTGGCTAATGCCTGTAATCCCAGAGCTTTTGGAGACCAAGATGGAATGTTGCTTGAGGCCAGGAGTTCAAGCCCAGCCTGGGCAACATAGCAAGACCCCATGCGTACAAAAAAATTAGCTGGGTGTGGTGGCACACAACTGTAGTCCTAGGGACTTGGGAGGCTGAGGCAGGAAGATTGCTTGAGCCCAAGGATTTTAGGCTGCTGAGTTATTATCATGCCGCTCCATTCCAGATTGGGCAATAGGGCAAGACTGTGTCTCTGAAAGTATAAAATAAAATAAATTAGAATCTTAGGGATAAATTGCTTGGAAACAAGATAAACTAAAGTTTCAAAAAATAATGCCTAATATAAAACTGTCATAAAAAACATTTTTTAGTATTAATGATTTAAAGTCTTTTCCCTTTCATATTTCCTTCCTTATGGGTAAAGAATGTGGAATATCAAGTCATTTTTCTCGGATTTTGTAAATATTACCTATTGATTATCCATGAAACAGTATGCCAGTTTATGCTTTTTTAGAAATTCAAGATATTATACAGCAGTGAAACATTTAACTATTTGCTGAATCAAATGTTCAAACTGGAAAGAAATGATAATTAGAATGTATACAATTCTTGTTCATTAAAATGGTGACTCATAGATGATATTCATGAAAGGGTTTTCTTTTGCCTTATAAAATTCTTCTACTTATCTGTTAATATCCACAGTTCATTTCCTACAATTGCACAAATATATGCACATTAAACATTAAAATGACCTTGTTTATGTTCCAAACTAACAAAGCCAAATAAAGGCAGTGGTAATGACAGACCTTTAACTTTCCCCATTGTTCTTAATGGCAACCATTGCTACTAAGACAGCCTGTACAATTATTCAGTATCCCAGGAGTACAAACCATATGCTGGAAAAAAAGGTAGGCAAAATAAGCTTGATGTATTAACATTAGGAGACTGCAGGTTGTATTTTGTTTCATAGATTTGAGAGAATATTTTTAGTTTGTTTTTTCCCTTTTTTTTCCTTCAGGAGTGAGTTTTGCATGTTTATTGCCTTGTGTTATATGTGCAACCACAGATTTTCTTAGCTCTGTTTTTAAAATGTCGTGGATTCTTCCATTCCATTAACTTCTTTGAATGTTATGAAAAATGAGTGTTATGAACAGTGTAGGAGACTTTAGTATTTAGAGAAACTAAAGAGACTTGGAGGGGCTGCTAAGTTCTGGATATTTCTTTTCTTTTCTTTTATTCTTTCATTTTTTTTTTTAGATGGAGTCTCACTTTGTTGCCCAGGCTCGAGGACAGTGGTGTGATCTTGGCTCACTGCAGCCTAGGCCTCCCAGGCTCAGGTGATTCTCCTGCCTCAGCCTCCCAAGTAGCTGGGATTATGAGTGCCCACCACCACAGTCCGCTAATTTTTTTGTCTTTTTAGTAAAGTAAAAATATTTTTGTATTTTTCATCATGTTGGCCAGGCTGGTCTTGAACTCCTGACTTCAAGTGATCTGCCCACCTTAGCCTCCCAATGTGTTGGGATTACAGGTGTGAGCCACCGTGCCTGGCCAGCCCTGCATACTTCTGATGTCCTTTCATTTCTCTAAGTATTAAGAGAATAAACAATAAAAGAGTAATAGTCAACAAACAATTGATTTTTTACAAGAAGGTTTATATTTCAATATTTTAAATTTTTAATATAGAGATTTTTACATGATTTATGTTATTTCCTCTTTAGTATATCTTTTTTACTTCTTAAAGACACAACAAATATGGATTATTAAACTTGGATGAACAACTCTTTCATTATAAAATAATTCATACAACAAAACAGTATCAAATGCCTCCCTAGTGCTAAGCATTCTGCTAGTCATTGGTGATACAAGTTGAATGAGGCAACCAATGTCCCAGGCTTCATATTGTTCACATTGAAGTGGAAGTATAAGAAAATTTAAAAAATAAATATAATGTAGAAAAGAAGGAAGGAAAAAAGAAAGCAAATAGTTATTCATTCAGATAATTGCTGAAACAGAAGTACACAGGTATAGTGAATAGCAATTTGTAGCCAGAAAATCACTATTATATACATCATTTCTTACATGTTTCCAAATATATAACTCTTCCAAATATCCAGTCTATTTTTTTTAGATCTTAGAATGTTATTTAAAAATGAGTTTATGGGAACTAGAATGTCCTACAGGACAGAAAAATTTGGCCCAAGCTGCCCAGTTTTAGAAATCTACTTCATGTTAACATTATTTTGCTTATTTGATAAATATTTACTAAATACCTATTATGGGCCATGCACTAATTTCGGTGATATAGTAGAGAACAAACGTCCCTGACCTCATGTATATTATAAGAAGTAGGTAATGATTGGGGGGAATAGGGGAGGGCCAGCGGGGGGGGGGGAGCTGGGGAGGGATAGCCTGGGGAGAAATGCCAAATGTGCGCGAAGGGGAGGAAGGCAGCAAAACACACTGCTATGTGTGTACCTATGCAACTATCTTGCATGTTCTGCACAGGTACCCCAAAACCTAAAATGCAATAAAAAAAGAGGTAGTGATTGCAGTAGATCAGTGGATCATAAGTACTCTGGACAAAAGTGAAAACTGGGGGAGAGTTATGTGGTGTCTGGGTAGAAGTTGTTGGAATTCTTTAGGGTGGCAGAAGAAGACCTCACTGAGAAGCAGTCTTTTCAACTAAATCCTGAAAAAGGTAAGGGGGGGGGTGAGTTATGTGTGTATTAGATACAGAGAAATGCAGATCCAAAGGCCATAAGGCGGGCACCATACTGGTTTAAGGAACACCAAGAAGGTCTGTGCAGCTGCAGTAGAGTGATAGTGGGAGGTTTGTGCAAGATGACATTAGAAAGGTAATGATGTTGGGAGAGCTTTTTGTGGGCATTGGAGCCAAGAATGAAACAAAAATCTGCCTGATAACAGGAGGCAGCAGATGACAGCTGCTTGCCTCTGTCCTTCCATGTGGGTTGTGTCATTCCTAGGTAATTGTTCTCATTTCTGACCAGGAGTGTTAGTCTTTTCTAATTAGCATCCTAATTATTGTCTCCATCTCATCTTATACTTGACTCTCTGATTATTCCATAATGCATGTCCCATCTTATATTCCCAATTTAACTTCCTTTGGTAACACTCCATTTGCTTTATAAAAAGACAAAGTCCTAAATGGTATTCAAGGCCCTTCATAATTTGATGTTTCCAAGATATCTACACACCATTCCTCTTCTGGGTCTTGACACTTGTAGTTCCCTCTTCCTTAAATGTTCTTTTTGCATTTCTTCCCATGACAGCTTTCTTTTAATCTTTTAAATTCCTATTTGAATGCCATCTTCACTGAAAGACCTTCCTTTCCTGACCATTCTGTCCAAAGCAGGTGACACCAACCGTATATTTTTCATTATTATTATGCTGTAATTTTCCTCCTTACCACAATTAGAAATTACTTATTTTGCTTTCTTTTTTGATATCTGTCTCCTCAGCAGTATGAAGCTTCGTGAAGGCAATGATCTCCTTGTCTTTACACCTCTGTACCGATGATAAAAGCTAACACGTATTTAATGCTTGCTATTTCCCAGGCACTATTCCCAGCAGATTGCATCCACTAATTCATTTAATACTTAACCATATGAGGAAGATACTATTTTTTAGTCTAGACAAGGCTATCAGGGCACAGAGAGATAGTAACTGGACCCCAATTCCATGGCTAATAGAGTAGAAGCAACAGGATTTTAACTCAGGCAGTCTGCCTCCATGAAATCAATGTACACTCTGTGCATCAGACAAATTTGATTATTTATTGTGGGTACCTTATACTTTCTATCAGCTGAGGCTTTCAATAGTGCTTCCTCTGCCAGGAGTGCTTATATCTTCTCTTTTCCCTGGCCATCTGCTATCTCTCTAGTTTTCATCTACTCTTCATCTCCTTTCCAAGGTTTTTATGATGTCCCCCTCCTTCCCTGCCCAGACTAAATAGCAGCTCCTCTTTGCCTGTCCTCTTTGCTTCTATATGATCATTTAGCAATTATTGTGCTATATTTTAATTATTGATTTTCATATATCCCCTAGACATTGAACTCCCAAGATGGAGACGGTGTCTTTTTTTTTTTTTAATTCCCAGTGCTCATTATAGTTTCTGGCATAAAAAGTTGTTGCTCAATAATGTTTGCTTAAATGAATGTGTGACACATAACATTTCAACAGCATACTCATTAATATCTTAGAAATCTTACCTGGTACAAAAAATACTAAGACATCTGTCCAAGTATAAATCATAAATCCAATAAACCCAGGATAATAGTTTTGAAGGAAGAGAGATTTAGGTTTAGAAATTGTCAACAGCCTATGTCACTGAAGAGAAGAATAAGAAAACTGCTGTCTGAATCACTGAATTTAAATGAAGCTGATTCAGACAAAGAAACTAATTTTAAGTGAGAATGAAGAAGGACAATGAGCAGAAATTAGAATTAGCAGAAAGATTGGAGATAGGGTTTGACTTTCTGTATATCTGAAACTTTCAATAGTAGGCAAAATTTATAAACTATTAATATCTCCTATATGAACCATATTTTGTTCCTTCAAAGTAATTTTTTTTAACAAACATATAATTCATAAATTTATATTTTTCCTTCCAACTTTTAGGTTCAGGGAGTACACGTGCAGGTTTGTTATGTGGGTAAATTGTGTTTTGCTAGATTTTGGTGTACAAATGATTTGTCACCCAGGTAGTGAGCTTGTTATCCTATAGGTAGTTTTTCAATCCTCACCCTCCACCCTCAACTAGGCCCCAGTATCTATTGTTTCCCTCTTTGTGTCCAAGTATACTCAGTGTTTAGTTCCCAGTTATAAGAACATCTATAATATTTGGTTTACTATGCTATGTTAATTTGCTTAGGATGATGGCTTCCATGTTGCTGCAAGGATTTGCTTTCTTTTTTTTAATGGCTGTGTAGTATTTCATGCTGTATATGTACCACAGTTTCTTTATCTAGTCCACCACTGATGAACATCTAGATTGATTCCATGCCTTTGTCATTGTAAATAGTACTGTGATTAACACGAGTGTATGTGTGTTTGCCCACATTGGTCTGCCGTCCATAATGATGGACTGCATACCATTGCTTGGTAGAACAATGTCTTTTTCTTTTGGATAAATACACAGTAATGGGATTACTGGGCTGAATTGTAGTTTTAAGTTTTTTGAGAAGTCACCAAACTGCTTTCCACAGTGGCTGAACTTATTTACATTCCTATCTGTTTAAGCATTCCCTTTTCTCTACATCCTCGACAACATCTGTTATTTTTTGACTTTTAATAATATCATTCTGATGCATTCAAGATGTTATTTAATTGTGGTTTAGATTTGCATTTCTCTTATGGTTACTCATGTTGAGCATCTTTTCATATGCTTGTTAGCCATACATATGTCTTTTTTTGAGAAGTGTCTGTTCATATCCTTTCCCCATTTTTCATTGAGGTTGTTTGATTTTTGCTTGTTGATTAAATTCCATATAGATTCTGGGTATTAGACCTTTGTCAGATGGGTAGTTTGCTAATATTTTGTCCCATTTTGTAGGATGTCTGTTTATAGACTTTCAAGTAATTTTCTAAACATGCTTCACAAACCTTGAAGTACATGCAAATATTGTAGATGGGCAGACTATATTAAAACAATTTTCCAAGAGATTCCTTATCTTATTTTGTTGAATGTGAGAAAGCAAGACAAGGAGGATCTGTAACTTGTGATATAAAATAGGGCACAGTCAAATCTAATCTTACTTGAGATCTTCACTTCACCTTATCAAATAGATTCTTTCTTTAGTACTCTGTATTATAAGTATTCTACATATATTAGTTTTTTTTTCAGCACATATAAACAATTTTATAACATAGTTCTTGAATTAAAAAATTATTTTGCTCCAAATACCTATTTCATAATTTCTTTTTAAAGTTTGATTCATTCTTCATGACATTCATAGTTCTGAATTTATATTTTCACTTCTTAAGTTGGAGATTTATATTTTTGTTTCAAACTAGTGATATACTTTAGTCTATCTGATCAATTTCAGACTGAAATTAATAAGTCAACAGTTAATTTGGATGTTAGTAATGGGAAATTTTAGTTCTCTAAACAGAGACTGGCAGAACATCTCACTGGGACATGATGTGAGAGTAAAATTTTGCAGTATAGTAAATGGCTATGCCTTCTGACTATAGCTGTCAGAAGAAGGTAGCCTACAACTAGCTGAAAATGGTCAAACTAAGATTTATGGACCAAACAAATTAAAATACAAGTAAAGGGCACTGAAATCCATTTTGACTTATCCAAGCTTATGCCAGACAAGATGGCAACCAAAGATCAAAAATAAATATGTTGAATGCAAGCTTTTGGCAAATAAGGAGACAATATATCTCCAGTTAAACAAAATCAGTGGATTTTGAGTATATGCATGTGTTAGGCATTGTAACTGATAATAGGAATACAAAGATGAATATGTGTTTTCCTGTTTTCATTTCCCATAGTCTTCATTGGAAGACATTTATATTTCCACCTTCAACTTCTATTTTTTAAGTAGTCAAAGCAGAGGGAATCCATTATGTGGTAGAAAACACAATGGATGTTCTAGATTTAATTAGTGGAGTCAATCTGAGTCTTTTTTGGAGAAGAACAACAGAAATGTTTTACATTTTTTTGCCAAGAAGTATAGAGTGCATATTATTTCAAATGACTGTTATGGCAAGAAAAAGTAGATTAGTCATATAAGTATTCAACAGGCACTTAAGGAGACCAATTGTGTTCAGTTAAATAATTTCTGTTCTGTAGATGCCAAATCATTGGATTCTATTTGTGAAGTGACAGAGAGAACTCGAAGAGTGCATACCAGTATCAGATAATTGAAGTTTAGTATTTCTTCAGTCATTACTCAGTCTTTAGGAACCTCAATTTATTTTCCTATAAAATGGATATAGTAATCTCTACATTTTGGGGCTTTGGTATGAACCAAATGTAATTAAATACATTAAAGAACATTGTGATCTGTAAAGTACTATTCCTGAAAAGAATGAATTTAATGAAGAATAATAATTGATTAAATATAATTCTTCTTTATCGTTAACTTTCAAAATACTGCTCAATTTGTCCTTTTCTTCTCACCCCAAGGAAGTAAATGATTAATTTCAAATAACTTTTAATGGTCATCTATTTTCAAAGTAGAATTTATGACTCTGTGTGCCCAATTTAGTTCTCTTCCCACTACACCTTTTTGCCTATTGATACTAACCTAGTTTAAGCACTTATCACTTCCTGTTTTTAAATCTTACAGTTGTAGCCTTATCACTTCCATTTATCTAAGATCTCTCTTTTGAAATCATCCAGCACATAATCTTTAAAGTGACTTTTCTAAAACATAATTTTTACAATATTGTGGAAAACATTTGTTGTTTGAAGTCATACAGTCAAAGCTAAACCCTTTGTCTTACTAGTTACAAGACGTAGAACAAGTGATTTAATTGTTGAGCTTTTATTTCTCTGCGAATAATAGTGTCTTTCTCCTAGAGTTGAATTGAGAACAACCAAATATATAGCTTGCACAGTTTCTGGATTGGAGAAATGCTCCAATTGGACCTCTACCACCTAATCCCGACTCACTTTATAACTGAGTAGTTTTATCATCATCTGTGGGATAAGTATGAAAATACAAACTGCTTTGTGATTTTGTATACACCAGAATTTTTCTAGTTTTCTCCATCACCGATTTTTTTCTGCTCAAACCATTTGTTTGTTTGCTTATTTATTTATTTAATGGTGTACAACATGATGTTTTGATATATGTGTTTGTTGTGAAATGATTATATTAAGCTAATTCATCAAATCTTTTATTTCATCCAACTGGTTTAATTTTCTGAATCCCTGTACTATTCACTTGCTCTTATGGTCTCTACAGTATCTTCCTCTATAATTATGTGAATCCTATCAAGTCTTCAAGTCTGAACATTTGCTAACCTTTTTCAATAAACCTGACTAGTTTCAACTCAAACTGCTACTTTGAAGTGTCAAAAATATTTACTAGATCTTTATCATTTATATTTTTCTTTCCTTCCCTGTCTCCTTTTCTCCCTACCCTTCTTCCTGCCTTTTTTCTGTCTTTCCATCTTTCTTTCAGTACAGATTTTCTTTCAAAATGTATATCTCTTATGCATATCTGTATTATTAGTTCCTGAAGGGTAAAAAAAGTCTTTATATCTTCCCATGCACCTATGATGGAGAGATAGGGACCAATCAATAGTTGTTAATTGTTTGCACTATGGCGTTAACAAAACAAATTAAAACTAGTATCTGTTAAAGGTTCCAGGCCTTAATTTAAGAACCTTACTTATATTAATGCATGTAATCTGCCTAACAATTCCTTAAAGACGTGCAGACTGAAGCTCAGAGACATTAGGTAATTTGCCGAAGGTCACACAGGTCTTAAAATTTATAAGCAGTATGTGAACCCAAGCACATTCCTGTCAAAGCATATGCTCTTAAGAACAAAAGTAGGGCGGGCACGGTGGCTCAAGCCTGTAATCCCAGCACTTTGGGAGGCCGAGGCGGGTGGATCACGAGGTCAAGAGATCGAGACCATCCTGGTCAAAATGGTGAAACCCCGTCTCTACTAAAGATACAAAAAATTAGCTGGGCATGGTGGCGCATGCCTGTAATCCCAGCTACCCAGGAGGCTGAGGCAGGAGAATTGCCTGAACCCAGGAGGCGGAGGTTGCCGTGAGCTGAGATCGCGCCATTGCACTCCAGCCTGGGTAACAAAAGCGAAACTCCGTCTCAAAAGAGAAAACAAACAAAGGTACTGTGATGTTTTTGCAGTTTTGGAAAAGGATCCTTGTGATTCTCAATAATGTTTTCAAAACATGGTTCTATGTGTGTCTATGCTCAAAATGCCAATAATGTTTATTATAAATTAATAAGGATTCATAGAGCACTATTCTAGGTGCTGGGAATGAAATGATAAACACAGCAGAAGAGGTGGGTAATTTTGTGAAGCTGGCTGGTGAGAGATGGACACTGAGCACATAAATTAGAAAATATAAAGTAATGATAAGTTCTATAAATAAAATAAACCATGGCTATGGATTGGATTAAGATGAGTTTATACTTTGATTTGTGTGGTCAGTAAAGGCCTCTTTGGGTAAGTGACTTCTTACCTGAGACTTTATATTAGAAAAATAATTCTAGTTGGTATAAGCACAAAAAGACTTATTACAGGCAATTAGATGGCTTACTAGAAAATTAAGCCTGGATGCTTCTTGGAAAAGATCAGAGTGCCAGGAGCCACACCTTTTATAAATATACCCAACCACACTAAGAAACCACTTAGCACTGATGCTGGTGGTTTCAAGTAACCTCAGTTTCTTGAGATACTTGAAATGGAGATAGTATTAGAGTGATTGCAATTAAGATGGAAAAGGTATTTAAGATATGATTTGCATGTAAAGTTTACTACAGAATTTCTCAACTGGTGTCAAAACAGGTTAATGGAATGCCATGATACTGATCATCTGAGCCTTTAGGGTAGGACCCAGGGCAGGCCTTACTCTCAGGTTCGTTACTTTCAGCTTTAAGCAGCCCCCCTTTTTCCTCAGTCTGCCATGCCATGGAAAAGATTGGGGACGACTAGCTTATAGTATTGGCTTAAGAATGTGGGATAGAGAAGAATAAAAGATGAATTATGGGTGTTTAACTTGAGTGACTTGTTGGCTCATGGTGCCACTTACTAGTAAGGAAATAGGTAGGGCAGAGCAAGTTGTAGAGGGAGGGGAATAAAAGGTGTTTTTGTTGTTATAAAGATGTGAGGTTTATGAAATTTAGTCTTTAATATGTAGATGTTAAGTAGGTAGGTGGCTACATAAAACTGGAGTTCAGGCAGGCAGTTAAATGTGGAGAAATAAATTTGAAAGTCATTAGCATAAAGATGCAGTGTAGGAGATTGGGACTGAATGAAATTACTAGGAGAGAAAACAAAACAAAGAGAAATGATTTTAAGACTCAGGCCTTGGATACATAAACATTTTGAAGTAGAACAGACTAACACTGTGCTGTAATAGTAGAGGTACGATATAGGAAGAGAATTCTTGATGTGATGTGTATTTTAAAAACTGGAGAACATAACGCTTACACAAAACTAATGCATTTCTACACATGTAATTAAAAGAATAAACATAGTTTGGAATAATCCAGTAAACTATAAAGAAGACTGAACATGTTGGGGAAGAAAACTTTCATACTAGGACAAGCTTTTTTTTAAAGAACTTTTTAAAAAATGAGGCCTAAGAGAAGATATCATCAAAGCTTATAAAATAAAAAATTGTGTGAATAGGGTCAACACATTCTTATTTACCGAAGTTAAAATACTAGAACGAGGAGGCACTCCCTGAGGCTTTAAAGAATTACTTTGAGGACATAATGAAAGGAAATTCTATTTTAACCAGTGGGTAGTAAACTTATAAGACTCTTTATCATAAGTGGTAGAATGGGTTGAAAATATAAATAGTTTCAAGGTGGAGTTCATGGACAATAGATACACAATAGGTTGTTTAAGGAAATGGAATAATTTAATGAGTGGTACATCTCTAATCTTTTAATTTTGATATCCTATTTTATAACCATCTTCTGTAAAAAAAAAAAATTCAAGCCAGGGTTAGAATAGAAGAGATATAGTGTGATATAATATGAATTTTTGTTATGTTATCACACATTTTTAAAGTGAATGTTCTGAATAGATTCCAGTTTTCTCAAAATAATTATTATACCTTATGAAGGCATACACTATCCTTATAAGAAGAGCAATGCTTTTTATATGTTGTAATAAGTAATTTATTAGAACATTCATTCACAATGATGAATTATCTTAAACAATATGGTGAAGTCAAAATAATTTCTGATATAAAAAATCAGTACTTACTTGCAAAATTCTTAAGATTTGGTTCACATGTCTGTTTTTCTTTAAAATGTCCCTAATTACTGACCTCATTTTATTCATTTTGCCCTTTAACTTGCTATTCTTTTCTTCTAATGTGTCCTTCTGTTTGACTAATCATGTTCTCTTTATTCTCTTTTTTTTTTGTCTTTCTGCTGGTTGGGGAATTACATATTCTCTCTATATATTTCTGAGCCCTTATCCTTAAATTTATATCATTCATAATTAATGATGTTCTATTCTAAACATCATGAGAACAGTAGAATGTTTAAATTCTGATTTCTCTTCTATCATATTTCATATTGTTGCCTGATATTTCGCTCCTATACATTGTTACCCCTCCCATTTGTTACTTTTTTATGGTAGCAAAATATTTATAAATTATTTTCTTCTTATGAGTTCTAATTCTTCTTTCTGGATCAAATTTCCTCCTTCTCCAAGTACACATGTTAGCAACTACCTTTGTAAATCTATATTTCATTCTTATCTTTGAATAGCAGTTCATCAGGGGCCAGGTGAAGTGACTCATTTGTAATCCCAACACTTTGGGAGGCTGAGTTGGGTGGGTCACTTCACCTGAGGCCAGGAGTTAAAGACTGTCTTGGTCAACATGGTAAAACCCTGTTTCTACTAAAAACACAAAAATTAGCTGTGAGTGGTAGCACATACCTGTAATTCTAGCTACTTGGGAGACTGAGGCATGAGAATTGCTTGAACCCAGGAGAGGGAGGTTGTAGTGAGCAAAGATTTCGCCACTGCAATCCAACCTGGGCGATGGAGCAAGACTCTGTCTCAAAAAAATAAAAAAAATTCAGCAAGGCATTGTATTCTATACGTAATACTCTTTGTATAATTGTCTTTTGCAGATAATGCATCTTTTCTTTTTGCTGCTCTTACGATTTTGTCTTTCATGTTCTGTATTTCCATAACTATATGTTCTGAGTATTTATACATTGGAACTTGGTATCCATCTTCAACTGAGGACTCTTGTGTTTATATAATTTTGGAACATTGTCTACCATCATCATCTGAAATATTGTTTCCCAAATTCTTTCTAGTCACATTTTCTCTGATTCCACTGTATGTGCATTGAATATTTTCCTTTTATACTACCGTGTCTTTTAACTTCTCTTTACATATCTTCCAATTCACTAATTCTCTAGTTCAATCTAATCTATGGTTCATCACATATTTTGAGAGCTTTGCTAAATTCCTTAATTTGTTTTAAAATTTATGTTTGGTTATTTTCAAATACATGTGTTTTATATGTATTCTTACTATTCTTTCTATTTTCTACTTTTATTTCTATGGCTATTTGAATCATATACACATCATGAATAAAAAGAAAAACGAATTGTTCTATTAGTAATTGTTCTACTTGGGTATCCATAAAATCAAAATACAATGGGAAACCATATGTTAGTAAGATGAAAAAAAAATAAGAAAGAATGAGAAAATTTAAAAAATAGAATAAGTGGTTGGATTTGAAGTAGCACCTTGTTATTTCTCTTTCTTACATTTGGGTTTGCCCATTTTTAAAAATAATCCCCATCCCTTTTACCTCAGTCTTTCCATGTGTTTGAAAAAAAAAAAAGAGAAAAGGTTATTGTGGGTATATGGTAAAGGAATACTCCTTCTACAATTTCTTAGGACTGCATGTTCAACAAAATGTATTTTTTAATTTGATGGAACAAACTTTTTCACAAAAGAATATTATACAAATATAAAATGACTGACTTAGGAATTACCAACAAACAACTTGAATTTACAAAATAAACCTTCAAATATAGTTTTTTCCTTGAATAGTATTTTATTTAGATTTTTAATTGACACATAGTTGTACATAAAGTACCTTTTGATATTTCCATAGATGTATACATTGTGTAATATTCAAATTAGTATACTTAGTGTACCCATGACCTAATAGATTTATCATTAGGTAAATTTGTTTTATCATTTGTAGTGAGAACATTAAAAAACTCCTAGCTATTTTGTAATATGCAATACCTTACTGTTAACTATAGTTACCCTACTGTACGGTATGATGCCATATTCCTCTTATCAAATTGTAACTTTGTACTCATTGACCAACTTCTCCCTTTCCTCCCCTCCCTACTCTCTGTTAATCACTGTTTTATATCTCAATAAGATCAACTTTTAAAAAATCCGCATGAATGAGATCATGCAGTATTTTTCAATGTGTCTGGCTTACTTAACATAATGTCCTCTGGGTTTGTCCACTTTGTCTCAAATGACAGGGTATCATCCTTTGTTATGGTTAAATAATATTCCATTGTGTAGATGTATCACATTTTCTTTATCCATTTATTGTTGTCAGGCATTTAGGTTGATTCCAAGTCTTGGCTATTGTGGATAGTACCACTCTAAACAGGAGTGCAGATATCTCTTTGACATACTCATTTCAGTTCCTTTTGATATATACCCAGTAGTGGGATGGCTGAATCATATGGTAGTTTTTTTTTTTGAGACAGTGTCTTGCTTTGTCACCCACATTGGAGTGCAGTGACAAAATCTTGGCCCACTGCAACCTCTACCTCCTGGATTCAAACAGTTCTCTGCCTCAGCCTCCCGAGTAACTGGGATTACAGGCACCCGCAACCACACCCAGCTATTTTGTTTTTTTTGTTTTTGTATTTTTAGTAGAGACAGGGTTTCACCATCTTGGCCTGGCTAGTCTGGAACTCCTGACCTCATGATCCACCTGCCTCAGCCTCCCAAAGTGCTGGGATTACAGGTGTCAGCCACTGCACCTGGCCAGTTTTATTTTTTATTTTTTCATGAACATTCAAACTGTTTTTCATAATGGCTGTACCAATTTACAATCCTGCCAACATTTCATAAGGGCTCCCCTTTGTCTACATGCTCACTAACACTTGTTTTCTCTTGAGTGAGATGGTATCTCATTGAGGTTTGGATTTGCATTTCTCTGATGATTAGTGATGTTGAGCATTTTTTTTCATACACCTATTGGCCATTTGTATGTCTTCTTTTGAAAAATGTCTATTAAGGTATTTTGCCTATTTTAAAATCAGGTTATTTTGGTTTTGCTCTTAAGTTCCTTATATATTCTGAATATTAATTCCTTGTCAGATATATAGTTTACAAATATTTCCTCCCATTTTGTGGGTTGTTGCTTCATTCTCTTGTTTCTTTTGGTTTGCAAAATCTTTTTCATTTGATATAATTCCATTTGTCTAGTTTTGCTTTTGCTGCATATGTTTTTAAGGTCTTATCTAAAAAAAATTTGCCCAGCTCAATGTTGTGAATCATTTCCTCTATGTTTTCTTCTAGTAGTTTCATGGTTTGGGATTTTACATTTAAGTCATTAATCCTTTTTGATTTGATGTTTGTGTATGTTGAGAAGCAGAGGCTTAGTCTCATTTTTCTCCATGTGGATATGTAATTTTCCCAGCACCATTTATTGAAGAGGCTATCTTTTCCCCAGTGTATGTCATTGGACCTTTGTCTAAAATCAGTTGGCTGTAGGTGTGTGAATTTATTTCTGGGCTTTCTATTCTATTCCATTGTTCTATGTGTCTATTTTTATGCCAGTACCATGCTGTTTTGGTTTATATAGCTTTGTACTATATTTTGAAGTCTGATACCTCTAGCTTTGTTTTTCTGCTCTGGATTGATTTGACTAGTCTGTATTTTGTGATTCCATATACATTTTTGGATTGTTTTCTGTGAAAAGTGTCATTGCTATTTTGATAGTAATTGATTTAAATCTGTAAAACTATATGCCAATATATTTAATGAATATAGATGCAAAAATTTCAAACAAAATACTAGCAGACTGAACAGCTTGTTAAAAAGATCATTCACTTTGATCAAGTGAGATTCATCACAGAGATGCAAGGACATAATATACAGAGATCGATAAATGTACCACACCACATTAACCGAAAGACTAAAAAAAGTGGTCAATTCAATAGATGCAGTGAAAGCATTTGACAAAATTTAACATCCCTTCATGATAAAAACTTTCAACAAATTAGATATAGAAGGTATCTACCTTAACACAATAAAAGCTGTATGTGACAAACCCACAGCTAACATCATACTGAATGGAGGAAAGCTGAAAGATTTTCCTCTAAGATCAGGAACAAGAAAAAGATACCCACTTTCACTATGTCTATTCAACATAGTATTACAAGTCCTAGCCAGAACAGTTAAGCAAGAGACAGAAATAAAAGACATCCAAATTGAAAAGGGGGATGTCAAATTGTCCCTGTTTGCAGATAACATGATCTTATGTATTGAAAACCCTAAAGACTCCAGCAAAAACAATTATAACTAATAAATGAATTTAGTAAAGTTGAAGGATATAAAATAAACATACAAAAATTAGCAGCATATATAATTCCATGTAATAGTTAAAAAATGAAAGACACCTACAGGTAAACAACCAAGGAGGTGAGAGATCTCTACATGGAAAACTAAAACAGTGATGAAGGAAATTGAAGAGGATACACATAAATGAAAAGACATCTCATGTTCTTGAATTAGAAGAATTAGTATTGTTGTATTAATGTGTGTTTCAACTCTATTTTACCTTTCAAAATATGAATTTTGTGTCAGAATAGTTGGAGACAGATGAAGTAATTTTATTAACTGGAAGTCAAAAACTTTTTCTGATGAATGAATTCTGTTGACGTATATTGGAAAAGCCTGTATACAATGATCCCTTCATACATAGTAAAGAGAAGTTCATTTCACTGTGATTTTTACATAGCAGTTGCTTACTACAAGTTCGAACAAATGAATGATTAATATTTGAAAATTAATCACTTTCTACATTGCATTTTTTTTTTTGAGATGGAGTCTTAATCTTTTTCCCAGGCTGGAGTGCAGTGGAAGATCTCTGCTTACTGCGACCTCTGTCTCCCAGGTTCAAGTGATTATCCTGCCTCAGCCTCCCTAGTAGCTGGGATTATAGGCATGTGCCACCACCCCTGGCTAATTTTTGTATTTTTAGTAGAGACAGGGCTTCACCATGTTGACCAACCTGGTCTCATACTCCTAACCTCAAGTGATCCACTGCCTCAGCCTCCCAAAGTGCGGGAATTACAGATCTACATGGTATCTTGATGGCAGTATAACTATTATTTTTTAAATTTTAGGATTTTTAGGTATCTTGTGTATTGTACAGTGCCTTCACATAAGAATGGAAAAATAAGATGAAGACATTTTATAACCTGTCCTAGGTACCATTGTTTATAAATAGCACTAAAACTAAAATGACTGAATTCTTCACTCCTTGTTTTTATCATTGTTCGAAATATGTTTTCTTCCATTTATAGTATGAAATAGCTCAGCCGTTTATATTAAATATGAGAAAACTTTTTATATAAATCTTTACATAGCATGTTAATTTTAATAGTTATATTTATGTCATATTTGGAGTATTAGCTTTCATCGTAGTCTTTTGTTGTGTTATTCATATTTTTCTTGATGCTGACTGATGGAATGAGTAATTTCTATACACTTAGTATTAACCTTTCAGTAGTTAAAGAAGTGGCATTTATTTTTAGAACCCACACAATTGTTTCTGAACTTGTGAGGTAAAGCCATACATTTCTTCTTTAGTTCAAATAACTTTGCATCCTAATATGTATATTTGGTTGATAAATATATTGATTAGGACAAATCAATTTAGAAGTAGTTATATATGTAAGAGGATACTTATCAAGAAATGAGCTAAAAATGTTTGTCAGTAGTACTGGTTAAACATTGAATTTGTATGTCTTAATTTGTCAGTCTGTACGTATGAGTATGATATCTTAGCACTTGAGATAGTTTAGAAGCAGCTCTGGCTCTAGATTACCTAGCAGATTTCTCAACGCTGACCATAGACTTTAATTCAACCATGATTCTGTATTATGTTATATAGTAGGATACTATTTCCACAGGCCGATGAATTTGTTATAAATCTGGAATCCTCAGTTTTTCATTTTTGTTTTACCTACTTCATTTAATCTTTTCTATAGTATGTTTTATTCTCCCAGAGGTCCTTTTGACTCTTAAATATTTATATACCTTTTACACTACCTCAGAATATCATTAGCAATATGATAGCTGTTACTTCTGACTACTTTTCTTTTAATAAACTTCTGTAAATGTGTTCTTTGCATGCATGTTTAATCTATTAATTAGCTTCTAGAGTCTCCTACTTAAATAGGTGCTATCTTTATTCTGTCCAAACTTGTATAGTAATTAAAACCAGAAGTGTGTAATAGAAGATATTTCATATTCCATCAATTTCCAGAAAATACCCAAATATTATTTTTTATTCATATGTCTGCAAGTTTATATTTCGTAATTAAATTCTTCCCTTAAAGTGTCTGTGTAAAAAAAATTTGGTCTTTCCTTTCTTAGTCATAAATATTTGATTTCCAGTTTCTCATAAGTAATATATAAATTTATTTACACTTCAGCAGATACTCCATTACAATCAGTGTTGCCACAGCAGTAGATAAAATATAAGTTCCATGAGGGCAGAGATCATGTCAACTTCATTAGTTGCTGCAAAACCACTTTTGAGTAACTATATTTGACAAATAAATGGCCCTGTTTGGGTCCAGCTGCAAATGTACAAGTGGTTTCTTTTCGGCATAGTAGAGTGGAAAGAGTGAAAGCTTTCAAGCTAGGCGGGTCTTGTTTCAAATCCTAGTGTTGCCGTGTAATAACTGTGTCACCTTAGATATATCCCTTAACTTCTCAGAGCCAAAGTTTATTTTTTTTTAAATTTTTTATTTTTTATTGCGTTTTAGGTTTTGGGGTACATGTGCAGAACATGTAAGACAGTTGCATAGGTACACACATGGCCGTGTGTTTTGCTACCTTCCGCCCCTTCACCCATATTTGGCACTTCTCCTCATGCTATCCCTCCCCAGCTCCCCCCCCGCTGTCCCTCCCCATTCCCCCCAATAGACCCCAGTGTGTAGTACTCCCTTCCCTGTGTCCATGTGTTATCATTGTTCATCACCTGCCTATGAGTGAGAATATGCGGTGTTTCATTTTCTGTTCTTGTGTCAGTTTGCTGAGAATGATGTTCTCCAGATTCATCCATGTCCCTTAATAGAAAAGATAAAAATTTCTTCCATCCCCCCCAAAAAAAAGAAAAAAAAAATTTCTTCCCTGTGATGGTTTTAAGTTATGAAAAATTGCATTGCCTAAAGAAAGATGCTCAGTATATATCATTATATTTTATACTGTAAGATAATGTGATCCACATAAACTGGCATGCACATTTTAAAGAAAAACTATTTTAACAAATGGGCTTTAGAAATTGTTCAGTTACCTAATGTTCTAATGTATTTTTAATATTCTCTGCATTTTGTTTTATTTCTGCTTTTATTTCCATGTTTCAGTTTATTTGCACAACTTATCTCTGAAGCATAAGCAAAGATTCTTCCCAAGCTCCTCCTCGTATTTTATGTCTTTCGTTCTACAATAATACTGTATTGGTAAAGGATTGGTCACAGAAAGATTAGCTGCTCTCTATAGATTTCAAACAGTGAAGAGATTTAATCCAAAGAATTGAGTGCTTTACTGAACCCTTAGATAGGCTAGGGGAATGGAATTCAGGTGGCGATGCCACTAGCTTTCCACTTAGCCACAATATTCAGGAAATGAGTAAACTGTATAGACCACAGGAACCACTAGCAATTTTCACCATTGCTTGTATTACCAAAGCCAGTGATGTTTAGGAAATACACAGTGGCCACTGTAAAATTCTCATGTCTGCAGAAGTCCAAACCTCTGCTCATCAACCCCAAGGAAGCCCTAATAAATTTTCAGCCTCTCCTTGGCTTGCAAATCTGTTACAAGATTTGGGAAAATGTGATTGACACCCAGGCTTCTAGCCCCTATGATACACAGGAGAGCATGACAAGTGGAATGATACTAAGATGTCAACAAACAGAGAAGGTGGTACAACTTCACCTGTAGATGACTGTTTATTTTCATTGCAATTTCTGGCATACTCTGTCTGTTTTCAATTCTGATCCCTATGCTTCCTATTATTACAATAATGATTACTGAATAAGTAAATGGCTTCAATTGCAGAAGAGGTTTAGCATACATAATACTGTCTCTTAGGCATCTTTATATTTCATTTATCTCAGAAACTTACCCTTTTTACAAACGAGTCTGTACACTAGAAGTAGGCAAACTATGACACGGAAACCGAACCGCTGAGGCTACCTATATGTGCAAATAAAGCTTACCTGGAAAGCAGCAGCACCTATTTGTTTCCAAATTGTTGGTGGCTACTTTTACACTACCACATCGTGGTATATTTGCAGCAGAGGCCATATGACACACAAAGCCTGAAGTATTTACCATCTGGCCCTTTACAGAAAAAGGTTGCTGACCCCTACTATGGATATTATGTAAAGAAAGGAACTACTACAAGTAGATTTTTCTCACGTAATTGCCTATTGAATTTCTTTCATAACATTTAATATATATAGACTTTTTATCTTATGGACAAATATTATATTGCACCCACCTTGGCCTCCTAAAGTTCTGGGTTTACAGGTGTGAGATACCATGCCCAGCCTCATGTTCACATTTTTATCACATTTATCCATATGAAATTAGCTCTAAATGTGATAACCACTAGCTACATATGGCTATGTAACTTTGAATGAATTAAAATTAAGTAAAATTTAGGATTTAGTTCTTCAGTTGCACTAGTTACATTTCAAGTATTCAATGGTAACACGAGGCTAGGAGCTATCACCTTGGGCAGTGCAGATAGAGGTCATTTTCATTATTGCAGACTGCTCCATTGGACACTCTAAATATTAGAAAACATAGTTCCTTCATTTGTAACACATCTCTCCCTATCACATTAAGCTCTCTTCTTTTTATGAAGAGTATGTAAATTTGATTTATTTCTTGTTAGAATTAATGGGCTGCACTTCCAAACTTTAGTGGTAACTTGCACTTTGTATTATGTGCTCCTCTTTCTGGTTTCATTTTTCCTTTTCCTTTTTTTTTTTGTCGTTTAATTCAGCCGAATTTCCTTTTATTGCGTTCTATTATTCTATGTATTCCTCAGATCAGTGGTTCTCAAATTTTAATGGGCATCAAAATTACTTGGAGGGTTTGTTCAATACACATTGAGGGGCTCACCCTGAGAATATCTGATTCTGAAAGTCTAGGATGAGGCCGAGTGATTTGCACTTCTGTTATTACTACTTGGCCTGGGGTCCTCTACCCTGAGAACCACTGCCTGGGGAAGGCTTCTACCTCTCTTTGCCCACTTTTCTATGCACAGAGCTATTTTTTATACACTCTGCTCAATTTTCTATGCACAGAGCTATTTTTATATACGCTCCTTCAGTATTTTTCTATACAGCTTATTTACATCTCCCTCTGTTTATTTTTTTAATCATTATGTATTTCCACCATAACTTGAAATCAATCTCCATTGACTCTACCTGTCTCCCCATACCCTTTCTGTCTGTGTTCTCTCTTTTCCCTTGCTTCTCTGGGAGACTTCAAGATTTCATTTTTAAAGATGTTTCTTGTTCTCTTTCCTTTTGCTCTTCTGTGCTGGCTCCTGAAGGTGGCCCAGCTATGCCTTCCTTCCTTTCACTATAACATGTCCTTGGCATTTAATTTTTATTTTGCTGGTGGTTCTCTTCTTAGGAGGCACTGTGGTATTACTGCTCTCCAGACTGAAACTGCGTTTCCTGTGTCCTACACTTAAGTGATCTGGAAAGTGACAGTTATATTATGTCTTTAGCTTTCTGCTGTCTAGAAGCAACAATATTTCTCTGTAACGTACTGAGAATCTCTCAGCAGGCGGTCAGCACACTCACCATTTTGTCACCTCTCTTGTTAACAATTGCTTTTGCAGCCCAATTCTCCAAATATCCCAACCTCTACTGGACTGGCTTATACTTAATTACCTTTTTAAGGTGATGTTACAGTATGCTTATTTTGTTTCTAAAGCTTTGACTCTTTTCTTTCTTGTATAGTCTCAAAAAAAAGATTTCCGTTTTTCTGTTGAATTGGAACTTACATCAAACTTCTTACTTTCCAGCATTTGAACTACTGTGTGATACATACCCTGGATTCATTCCAAATTGAATTAATAAGCAGACCTCAATTTTATTTCTTGCTAGACTGTAACTCTCATCACCTGAAAAGCAACTCTTCAGGAACAGCCTAGTATTGTTAAAGAAGTGTCTCTTGAGTTAGAACAGCTCTTTTCACATTCCGCCTCTGCTTCTCATTTTTCTCACCTACACAATGGGCTAATATTAGCATCTATCTTATAGAATCATTGAGAAGAACAAATGAAAGAAGGTACTTTGCACATGCTGGATCATGGTAAATCTTAAATCTTGGCTGTTACTAATACTGTTATATTAATCATATTTTCCCATGAAGGACTTACTTCTTTCTGTATCCTTGTGTTTCTTTACCTTTCAGAAGATGCAAAAATTCACAATAAATGTTTTCCAGCTCTTTATTCTACTTCTCCATTAGCTTTTGCCTTTTCTTCACCTATTTCAACTTATAAAGCATTTACCTGATTCTCATTTGCAACTCAATAGACACAACACAAGAGAAAACAACGAGAAAATAAAAATGCACGCAACAGTCATCTCAGCACTTTCTAACTCTCACTGTGCCAAATGTTCTTAAAGGTTTTTTTTTAATCAAATCACAGCTTGATTTATTTCGAGCCTGTGATCCACACCAGTTCAGTTATTCAACTACTGTTATCTTTGTAGTAACCAAGCAAAACAAATAGGGCAGGAATTACTATGCCTTTTGTGCAGATTTGGAAAGTAAGTTCACAATGACAGATGTGACTTAGCAAGGATGGTGCAGCCATGTACTGTACACAGGGCTGCTGTTCTGGGCTGTGAAGGTGGTGCACTGCAGCAGGACACCACAGTTAAAGGGATACCTCCACCTTGAAGACATCACTGATTTGTTTTTTATAGTAAGACAGTTTTCAGCACTGTCAGGAAGAGAGGCTCCTATTTTCAATTTGCCTAAACATGCCATATGAGCTCTCATTAGCCAAGAGACCTAACACACGTGCTCTGCTTTATAAATTATTTACTCTTTAGTCAACATTCCATACAACATAGATTACTATTTCCTTTTCTAATTCATTTTATCTTTAATTTTCTTTATCACTCTTTCCTCCCCTCAACAGCCCATTTATTTTTCTCTTTACAATATAGGAAAAGTAAGCTTTAAATTTCAATTGGAAGATAAGGTAAAAGCATGTTGTTGAAAAGATAGGTGACCATTATTACATGTGACTGCATTCTAGACTCAGTGGGATGAGCAATATATTTTAAATGTGAAAGATAATTTAGGTAGCTTTAATCTGCGAATGTGAGATAAATAGACTAAAGTTGAAAACCACTGAGCCTATTGCAAATACTATAGCAGGAGACCATGAGACCCTGAGTTGGCATACCACAGAGTAATAATGAAGATGATTGACTTTGTATAAGAGGCCCAGTGAGGAAGCTAATTGAGGAAGCTTGTAGTTGATTGGTTATAAGATGACAAGGGAAATAAAAGCTAAGGGTTTCTTTTATAGTCTAGATAACCAGGATGATGATGGTGCCATAGAGAGAAATGGAAAAATACTGAGAAAGAACAGATTTCAGAGGAAAAGAAAATATTTTATTTGAAGAGAAGAGTGGTGTCCTGGTAGAAATTTCCTCTAGGTGGTAGAAAAACTTGACAGAAAATTAGAGGTAAATTAGAGGTGGAGAAAAACATTACAGGTAATTGAATGAACTTACTTTTAAAAGACGTCAAAGGTATTCAGTTCTCAATGGCCAGAAGAGGGAAGCTGCCATTGTTTAAGTTTCGCAATGTAGGGGAACTCCTGCAGGAAAGAAATAGAAGAAGGATGAAGAGCAGGCACATGATTTAGAGACAGTTTCTTAAGGAAAAAAGGGATGCTCAGTATTGTAGAATTCTTCTCATAAATTAAAATGAACACTGGTAAAAATCTGTTCTTTTTTTCTGCTGATTTGTTATAATTTAAAAAATTATATCCTCCCTTTTACTATCAGTGAAAATTCCCACAATAGCTTCCCATTTTGGAGGAACCTTCTGTAACCTGACCTCTTTCTATGATATGCGAAAGTTTGATTTAAAAGAAATGTCTTTCACACTCCATAAAATAATATACATTATTCTTATCCAATAAGGTGTAGGTTTTTGTTTTTTAAAGCATCACAGAGATTCATCAGCACCTCATTAGTTCTTGAAGGGAGGGAGCTCTGGATGCAATACATTCCCATAAGTTATTATTCCCATAAGTTGAGAAAATTTGACATTTAATAATAATAACAATGAATTGAGACACATCCAACATTTAAAAACTGATGATCTTCTAAACATACTAATAAAAGAGCCATTGTTAGTGTACAGCCTTGCAGTTTATTAGGATCCTGACTCATTGTTCTGAAAAGAGACAAATAAAAGGAAGGAAGCATACATTTGGCCTGCCTTTTTTGTACAAACTGTATGTATTTCAGTATAATCACATTGGAAATAATACCTATTATTTTTGAAGTATAGTTTCAGCTAATAAATGCAGGACAGAATATCACCATTTCGTAGCCCATAATGGAATGA
This sequence comes from Callithrix jacchus, assembly GCF_049354715.1. NCBI lineage: Eukaryota > Metazoa > Chordata > Mammalia > Primates > Cebidae > Callithrix > Callithrix jacchus. Next base: position 29,686,671 of record NC_133524.1, read on the forward strand.
TATGAAATGATCACCAAGCCTTTGGCTCAAAGGTTGATGGAGTTGCTTGAGTATGGAAGGATTAGGGTGAAACCTTTTGAACCACTGCCAAATTTTGGTGTCATTAAAGTGTAACAACCAGAAATCAGGAATTATATGAGTTCTTGTACCTAGGAAATATTTTTGCCTAATTTTTAAAAAAGACAAATATCTTCCAAATCATTCATGCCTGTTTTCGTTAGCTCCTTACCTTACTTTTTCATAAGGAATTAAAAAAAATTATTGTTCTATACTTTTAGGACTTAAACTGATAAAAAAGTTTTTAATTTTTTGAATACTTCATTCCTTTTGTCGACATGTAGAATATGAGATATGAGATCATAATGAGGAAAAGAAAAGCCAGCTTAACATGGCTTTCTGCCAATATATTATTATTATTATGTGCATAATAATTGTTATTTAGTGAAAAGCTAAACAAAAATGCTTTGTTTATATAATGAGTATTAGTGCAACCAATATTTTGTTTATATAATGAGTATTAGTGCAACCAAATATTTGTGTCAGAAATGATTAATAATTGGAAACTGACAGAATAACTGGCATATTAATTCTTAAGTCTATTATCTAGCTCTCTCTTGATTTTGATTGAATAATATGGCAATGCTTAAATAATCATGAAAATGAATAGGAAACAGGGGTGATTGACAATTTGTAGTTCAACCAAGCAAATGTCTTAGCTGTAAAACATTGTACAATCCAATAGAGAACAAACTTTATCTTAGATTAGTGAATGCCAAAGTGCCTATTATTTCATCAGACCAAGGTGGCACTATCACTTTATTAGCCCATATGGATGGGTCTCAAAAGCAGTAATATAGGAACTTTTCGTCTTAGCTGTATAAGAATAATGCTTATAAATAAAATACTGTAACACGTAAAAGTAAAAAGTCTCTCTTCTGTTTAAATATATGTCAGTATATTCAAGACATACAAGTAGCCAAGAAACATAAGAAGAAATGCTCAACTTCACTGATCATTGGAGAAATGTAAATCAAAACCACAATAAGATACCACTTCACATTAGCCAGAATAGCTATTATTAAAAATTCAAAAAAGAACAGATGCTGGCGAAGCTGTGGGGAAAAGACAACACTCACACGCTGTTGGTGGGAGTGTAAATTAGTTCAGCTATAGTGGGTAACAGTTTGGAAATTTCTCAGATAATTTAAAACAGAATTACCGTTGAACCCAGCAATCCCACTACTGGATATATACCCAAAGGAAAATACATAATTCTACCAAAAATACACATGCTCTCATATGTTCATTGCAGCACAGTTTACTTATATTCATCATAGCACTGTTCACTGATGATATGGATAAGGAAAATGTGGTGCATATACACTTTAGAATACTATGGAGCCATGAAAAGAAATGAAATAATTTCCTTTACTGCAGCTTGGATACAGCTAGAGGCCATCATCCTAAGTGAATTCACACAGGAACAGAAAACCAAATGCCACATATACTGACTTATAAGGGTAAACTAAACATTATGTATACATAAACATAAAGATGGGACCAGTAGGCAATGGGAATTACTAGAGGAAGAAGGGAAAGAGGGAGGCAAGAGCTGAAAAACTACCTGTTGGGTACTATCTTCACTACCTGGGAGTTGGGAGTGTTCATACTTGAAACCTCAGAGTCATGCAGTATGCTCAGGTAACAAATTTGCACATGTACCCCCAAATCTAAAATTCATATAAATAAATAAACTTCGATATATTCAGAAGAAGCACAGATACTTATTTATAATTTAAAATAGAAATTTTGAGAAAAGAAAAAACGGAGCTAATTGTATCAGTTCTTAACAGTATAGTCATAGGAGTCAGTCATACCTGGGTTTGAATCCTGGCTCTGTGAATTACTAACAAGTTACCTTACATCTCTAAACCTGTTTTACCATCTATAATATGAGTCTAATAATAATGCCAACCCTTAGACAGGTGTCATAATAGATGAGAAAATGTATGTAAACAGCTTAGCATAGTGCCTAACAGATTGTAATAATTAATACATATTATACTACTATGATTAGTATCTGTCATCATAATGAATTCCAGATGAATTAAAAATTCAGATCTAAAATGTTAAAACATAACAAAATCCAGAAGGAAATATATGATTTTCATTTGCTGATCTATAAACAGAAGAGAAAAATATAAATGATGAAAGACATTACAAAAAAGAACATATGACTAACTGGAAGTATAATTGCCATGACAAGTAACACATTGAATATCCTTAATATATACTAATATTTTACAAATAAGTAGGAAAACTTAAACTAGGAATAAAAGGGCATGAATGATAAATTTTATGACACACATACAACCACAAAAAAAAGATAAAAGAAATGCAAAAGACCACATGACATTCAGAAAAGGATTAGTATAAAGAAGAAAACAGAAATAACATTATCTGTAATCTTACCTCTTATAGATAATCACAGTTTAGACTTGGTAGAGTCTCTTCCAGATAAATCCACATACATGTGCAAATACACATATGCACAGAAACACACACACTTTGCATCCTATCTGCATTTTGCTTCATGTGTTCCATTATGCTACGGTAATTTTTTCATGCCTAAGAATAGTCTTTAAGGCATTTTATTTGGCTGTATAGAGTATTAGTATGTCAATCGAATTTCTAGTTGAAGGTTCCTGAAACTCAACTTGAACTAGATTGCATATATATAAAATCTAATACACACACACACACACACACACACACACACACACACACACAGTTGTTTAAAGTAACCAAAATAGAGGAAAGACTTGATGGAATTACAGAAATGAAGTATTTTTACACCATTAATATTCACTTTGATTTGGCTTAACTTTTTATGCCAGCTTTACATTTTTAGGCAGGTTTTCTCTGGTATGTATAGGAACATAGACACAAATAACTCCAAGCTGGAATCGCTATGTCTCCAAATTCAGAGAAACATGAACAGATCTGCCCTTCTATCTCTAATTAGGGGAATTGCACGGAAGACCTGTATTGGATATTTGGGTCACCTGCTTATTCCTAGAGCTGTTATGTGGCCAGGGGTATGGGACAGTAGCCTAGACTCCATCAATCCAGGGATGAGTTATGAGAAGCTGTTATGAGGAGAGCATAGATAGATACTGAGCAGCCAGAAACAAGGATCGCCACAATATGAATGTCCCATAATTTATTCAGTTGTTTTTACATTAATGGATATTTAAGTTTGTCTAACATTTGATGTTATAATTAATGTTATGTTAATTGTCATGCATGTGACTTTGTTGAAATTATGCTGCTTTTCTCTTTTAGAACAATTTAATAGAATTAAAATTATTTTATGCAATCCCATGTAGCTATTTAAGGCTTTGAATACAAAGAATAGAGTCATGTCTTTCATGTACTTAACCTGTATAAATTCAATTATGTCTAATCAGAAATAGAGAGTAGAGAAATCAAGAAAGCAGTAGTGGAGAAAGAGTGAGTGAGAGAGGACAAATGAGAAGAATAAAAATACTTTAATAGCTCGGCTGTACTTACCTCAAAGTCAGTGAACTTATGCTCAGAGAGAGCAGCATGAGCAAGGAGTCTGTGGTCCTACATTATCTCAGTTTTTCTCAGTGTTGGCATGCTTCTCATAGCGTAAGATTGTGCCTAGCTGAGTTTCATTCTAGTGATAAGAGTTAGATTTTCTTTTTTTGTATGACATGGACTCGGAACACATGGCAACCCTTAATCTAGTATTCCTCCAAAGAAAACAACAATCTGTTCAAAACCAGAGGAAAATCTGATGGGCTTGTACTTACCAAGTCAGTATATTATATTTTGTATGTGTGTGTGATTTAGTGATTTCTCAAGGATAATTTTGAGTATGCCCTAATTTCATATTTCACACCAATTCTGAAGCCTGCACCCAAGGAACTTGCAACTCTGCTCAATTGCTAAATCACCATTACCAAATAAATTATGTCGATTTAAACTCCGACTGTAGGATATACACAGCCACATTTTGACTCATCTTTGCCTGTTCTGGGTTAAAGCACTTTAAAGTTAATGGGAAGAAAGAAAAATAATTATTTAATATAATTAACAAATACAGAGGTGGTCAGCCACATTTCCTTTTCATGAAATGGAGCCACGAGACTTCCAGTGAATCACAATTTTACTTCTATAAATAAATGGTAAAGAAAATAGCTAAAGTCGTCTCACCTAGAAGCCTCAAACCTGAGATAACAAAGCTGATTTATTTTTTTTTTGTTATCAGATCTTAAGAAATACACCAGCATCTTATGATGCTGTGCTAGAGTGATTTTTAAAACCTATACCCGGGCACAGTGGCTCACGCCTGTAATCCCAGCACTTTGGGAGGCCGAGGCAGGAAAATCACCTGATGTCAGGAGTTTGATACCAGCCTGGTCAACATGATGAAACACCATCTCCACCAAAAATACAAAAAATAGCTGGGCATAGTGGCAGGCGCCTGTAATCCCACCTACTTGAGAGGCTGAGGCAGAAGAATTACTTGAAGCCAAGAGACTGAGGTTGTAGTGAACTCAGATTGTGCTGCTGCACTCCAGCCTGGGTGACAGAGCAAGACTCTGTCTCAAAAAAAAAAAAAAATCCAGAAAAGATCTGTTTCTCTAATATATCATATAAATGTACCTGAACTTAGTTCATGTCCATCAAGGTACTTCTGGTGTGCTGGAAATTTTATTCAATATCCAAAGTCAAATTTGGTTATTCTGTATTTTTTTCCTACAAATTTATAAGCTTTAGAAAGGTAAGTATTTGAGCATGCAAATACTGACACTTTAATCATGTGCATATCAATTACATTATAACATTTCTTACATAAATTGGTACACTTTACAGTAGCATTCAATACCCCACCCTTTCTAGCTGGTAATGTTAGTTTGCTTCTCTGTATAATTCTAGGTAGGAGATATAGTATGATCTTAACATTTAGAGTACATGGGAGCTAAATTATGAGAACACATGGACACATACAGAGGAACAACATACATTGGGGCCTTTAGGATGGTGGAGAGTGGAAGGAGGGAGAGGATCAGGAAAAATACCTAATGGGTGCTAGGCTTTATATCTGGGTGATGAAGTATTCTGTACAACAAACTCTCGTGATACAGATTTACATATGTAATAAACCTGCACTTGTACCTCTGAATTTAAAAGTTTAAAAAACATTTAGAGTAGAACACTGGGGTATCCTTATCATTTTTAAATGCCTGTAAATGAACAATTATTTTGGGAGATAAGATGGACTTGATTCAAAGAATTTATAATGAACTAAAGTATATAATGAATAATTCATCTTTTTTGTTACTTTAATAGAAGTAGTAAAGACAGAGACTGCTTTACATTTGAAGTAATATACGTTAATTTTCAGTTTATTGTTTTAAATATTAGATTTTTTAAAACAAAGTTGATAATAAAGCTTAAACAAATAAAATTACACAGATGACTCAAAGTTTTCTTTAAGAAGAGAAAAAGAAGGAAATATTTCCTCCTCTAACCCAGTCTACCTCCTCATTGCCCATTCCCAGCTCCAAACATATCTACCTTGTCAACAGTCATCTGTAAAAGAGGTACACATTCTCCCTGTGAGGAGAGTATGATATTGGGTCAAGACTCTGCCAATTACAAAGCTACACAGTTGTTAATCGATATGTGTTAAGTGATGACCCCTGGGTAAAAGAAAGGTTTTACTAAAGGAAAATGGATCAATTTTTTGGAAAAAGCAAGGGTTATGGAATTTTCTTGCTGAGCTCATCAGGGAAAATTGCTTAAGGTGACTCAACTTTTGGATGATTTACTATGACTTATTATGAAATAATAAATGCTACTAACAGCTAATACATACTGAGTGCTGAACAAGTGCCAGACACTGTTATATGTACTTGGATTTACCCACTTAATCTTCTCAACAATCCTATGAAATATGTTCTATTGTTATGCCCGTTTTACAGATGAGGCTACTGAGACTCAGTAGACTTAAGGAGATTATACCAATTGCTAGTGGCCTCAATCCCAGTCCGGCTGAATCCATAGTCTGGTAACCACTGGACATCGTATTACCTCAAAAAAGGAAAAGATGACTCAAAGGTTTTAAAAGTGAACTTTGATGCTTAAGAAAGGGGAAGTTTTTTGAGAAAGAGATATATGTATTGTCAGAGCTGGAGAGATTCTTGTTGAAATTTGAAGTTGGTGACTAAGGAAAATAAAATCCCTATCTTTTTGGGGAAGAAAAAGGGAGGACGCAGTGAGGGTCAGGGCAGTCATTTGTTTTTTGTTGGTTTGAGTGACCATTGTGTCCTCTGAGCTTTTCTGTAGATCGAAGATTGAAGATTATAATATGTAACAAATTTTGTTTTTGATAGATTTGTGGTATGTAGGATAGAGAAATATACTCTTAGAATCATCCTACCTGATGAAACACAAAATCATCAATTAATCATATCTATTAAGTGAAAGACTTTTCAGTACCACATTATAAATAATTTTATCTGAAGTCAAGCTGAAAGTTAGAAATGTCATCTTCTTACTCCTTAAATTTGTACCATAGAGGTGGCTGAGTTAACAAAAAATGATTTATCTAGTAGCTTTCAAGATTGCCACATGTTCCTCAGTTATGAAATGCAGCCACTTCTGGAATTGCCCAATATACTCAGCAATTTACTTAAATAATATTGCATAAACCCGTTTCTTAAAGATTATACCATTTCTAAAAGTCAGTTAAATGTTCAGATATTCTAACTTATGAAAATACCCATAGCTATAGCTGTTGGACATGCTCTTTTCATGGTTTGCATTTTCTCTGAAAATCGTTTATTTAGAAAACAAGACATAGATAATATCAAAGGACCAAAATACTATTTTAATGTACACATAGTCATTCTTAGCATGGCTGTCTTCCAGTTCAACCTCATATAAGAACACTGAAATTTGAATTTCATATAACTTTCATGGGTCACAAAATGTTCTTTTTTCTCTAATTATTAAAAATGTAAGGACCATTCTTAGGTTGTATGCCTTGCAAAAAAGTCAGTGGGCTAGATTTGGCCCATGGGCTGTTGTTTGCTTACCCCTGCCCTAAGTCACGGTTTCCAATGATTTTAAAATTTAAAAAGTTATAGTCATATAAATTATGTTGGATGATCAGATACGGATAATGATCTATATGAAAAAATTTAAAGTAATTTGATACAATTCTTTAAGTTACAGAAGAAAGTAATATGAGTAAAATAAAAAAATTGGATAAAATAACTAACAGTGACAGTACTTATTTGGTGTACTACTTGGTATTTATCTTTAATATTTGGATAATATGTACATTCCTAAGATGGAAAATAAGAACATAATTTGACCATTTGAAAATATATATTCTTATACTGACTTAAAAAGATAAAATATTGATAATTTCACATTATCTCTGTCTTTCCATTGAAAAGTATCATGGAACAATAGCCAGACTTTTTGGAAATTCAAGTTTCCATAAAAGATAGTTTGAAAAACACATGGACATGTTTAGTAACTTCTCCTTTCAATATTCTTTCTGGGCATACTGGAGGAAAACTGAAATGAAGAGTATTTAAATTTGTTATGAAAAGTAGAAGGTGGTATGTAGGTAAAATTTTCCCCTTTGAGAGTGTTTCTGCATTATTTCTTTGTATGGGAAGATTTCACCACCAAAGTGTACCGTGTTTGTACCCAATAGGAAAAAGCATGACCTGATATTCATTTTAATTTAAAATTTCAATGACCTATAATCATTAGTCATTCTTTCCCAAATTGACCCTCTGACAGGGTAAGAAAAAAACAAATTCTACCTTTTTCATAGATAGTAACCATAGAAAGCTCTGGTTCCTAGAGAGAATCAATCCTTTAAAAGGAACATAAAGAGAAAGGGCATTTGGAGAGAAATTAATTCTAAGACTCTAGACCTAGCTGTCTGTGTAACCCAAATCCTAGCAATTTCTAGAAAATGGAAATCAAATCACCTAGGAACTGGTCATACAATTGCTAAGACTTCCTTTATCTTAGTTCAGGTAGGTTCAAGTGACACACTCTTTTAAAATATATATATTTTAATACATGGTAGGTATATATATTTTTAAGGTATATGAGATGTTCTGATACAGGCATGCAATGTGAAATAATTACATCATGGAGAATAGGGTATCCGTCCCCTCAAGCATTTATTCTTTGTGTTACAAACAATCCAATTACACTCTTTTAGTTGTTTTAAAATGTACAATTAAGTTATTATTGACTATAGCCACCCTTTGTGCTATAAGATAGTGGTCTTATTTATTCTATTTTTTGTACCCATTAACATCCTCCTCTCCCCGAAATCCACCCTACTACCCATCTCAGCCTCTGGAAACCATCCTTCTACTCTCCATGTCCGTGAGTTCAATTGTTTTGATTTCTATATCCCACAAATAAGTAAGAACATTCAATGTTTGTGTTTCTGTGCCTGGCTTATTTCACTTGACATAATGACCTTCGGTTCTATCAGTGTTGTTGCAAATGACACAATCTCATGTTTTTTTATGGCTGAATAGTACTCCATTGTGTATATAAGTGCCACATTTTCTTTGTCCATTCATCTATTGATGGACACTTAGGTTGCTTTCAAATCTAAACTATTGTGACCAGTGCTACAACACACATTGGAGTGCAGATATCTCTTCAATATACTGATTTATTTTCTTTGGGGTATATACCCAGCAGTCAGATTACTGGATCATATAGTAGTTCTATTTTTATTTTTTGAGGACCCTCCAAACTGTTCTCCATAGCAGTTGTAGTAATTTACAATTCCACCAAAAGTGTATAAAGGTTCCCTTTTCTCCACATCCTTGCCAGAATTTGTTGTTGCCTGTGTTTTGAATATAAACCATTTTATCTGAGGTTAGATGATACCTTTTTGTAGTTTTGATTTCAAGTGACACATCCTTGAGTTTCATATGAAAGGGTCATTGACATTGGCTGTCTAGTCATTGTCTAATAGCCTTATAGCCTTTTCTCTATTTTTGTCATAAAAATCTGTCATCATCTATGGTCTAATTTGACTCTTTTTAAAAATGACTCCTGAGATAGTTGATATGGAAAATACAAAAATAATTGAATAATTGTGTGAACTTTTCAGTGTCTTCTCAGGTGACTTACTAGAGGAGAAGTAGGGTATAGAATGACAAATTTTTAATTAGGGACTTTTTCCCTTAAGAAACATCTATGGAATAATGGAAGGAACCTAGATTTTAGATTTTACACACACACACACACACACACACACACACACGCACATGTGTGTATGTGGGTGTGTATATGTATAGATATTTGAAATCCATCCTCCTCTCGATCTTATCTGAGCATGGGGGATGTGTGTATGTGTATGTGTGTGCATGCACATGTGTGTTCATACATATTCAAAAGCTAAGCATGAATTTTATGCAATAACCTATGAAATTCTTTGCAACTGTGAAATTATCTAACATACAATGCCAAAAAATTAATAAATGATCAGTGATCATAAGCAGACTGTTGCTATTCTGCAGGTCTGGGGATTTAGATTTAGAGTAACCTTGAATGAACTGAAGAGTATTGTTCAGTGCTAGTATCATGCAAATATGCACACATAGACTATGTCTGCTAAATTGAAAATCTTCATGTTGTGGAATAAATCCCTTGCTGCATTTTTACTTGTCGTATTTACAAAGATATAGTGGGCTCTAATTTCTTGAGAGTACTAAGAAGTCCATGAATATTAAACCTGTCATGTAGATTTTAATTTATCATCATCTATGATTTTATGTTCATGATCTTATAACTCAGTTTTGTTGGAGTTCTAACTGCAGGCCTAGTTCTACAAAATTCTGATTTCCATCATCTTGACTACATTGATTTTGTGCACTTTGATCTTTACTTTGTATTATATAAAAGTCAATATGTTGATCTATAAACACATCTGCTGCTTGGATAGTAGTTATTTTAGAATTGGCTCTCTTTCCAAGCACAGTTATGACACTGAGAATTGGTACTGTATATTCCAGTCAGCACTTCCACATCACAACCTTATGAGGAATTTAAAGAATTATGTGAAGGAAATACTCTTTGTTCTAATTCAACATTAGTGTATAGATTAAAATTGTGTTTGTGAAAAAAATGTATGATAAAATGGTCTTTTTAAAAAGGTTTCTCCTTCTGCTCTGGAGTGTCAATATCAATTTAATTCTTTGATTTGAAATCGCATGACTACAGTCTTTATGTCAAATCATTAATTCATTGAAATTTCTAATCAATGTAATATTGCTTTTAGGATAAAATTTTAGTGACTTACTGACTTGGCTCTCTGAATTGGTAGTCTAACTATAAGAGCTATATTTTTTAGTGTAAAAACGTTGTATATTCATGCATTGGATGGATAACTAAAGCTGAGAGGTTAGCCCTATAAAGTATTAAAAAACAAATCAAAAAATTAAGAAATAAAGAAATTATCAAGAGTTCCATAGCTAGTTAAAACAAATCAGCAGTCTCAAATGAGTTCGAGTGAGAAGTGAAATGCCACAAAGATGAATTATTTTAGATCCAATGTGAAAAGAAATGAAGGTGTAAAAATATGATTTTCAGCTTATACCTATATGTGTGTGTGTATATGTGTATGTGTGTATGACTACATATATGAGATTATATGGGAAAAAGTTAAAGAGTATATGGAAAATGTACTTTCAAGCTATATATGGAAAAAACAATACAAGGGGAAAAATTATAAGGAGTTTTTGTTTACCATAAGTGTTCTAGTTATCTATAGGTGTATAACATGGGACATAAAATGTCACTTTTGTTACATTTTACTGAAAAGGTAAACCAAAAGGGCAGCCAGTGTTCATGAAAAGGGAGGAATAGACCCCAACTCTTAACGGAGGAATGACAAGCATTCCTCCATTAAGGGATGGAGGAATGGAAGGGATGAACACTATTGGAGACAGCTATCTAAGAAGTAAATATTTAATGATACTTCTGTATATTGTATATCACTATCATGACAAGTAAGGAAACATTGAAAATAGTTTACAAGGGTAATTTTACTCTCTTATGTCCTTAATTAAAGTAATACATATAGATTTTTGACCATTCATTTGATGATGCAGAGTATGACACAGTGAGTATGTACTTCTGGGTCTGAAATTGATGCAGGTAGACGTGTTATCATTCTGGGGATGCTTCCCAGTTTGGAGGTCCTGAGTGCAAGAGGGCATTAGGAAGAGAGGGTTCCCTACTGCTACTGCATCTGCTCATTGCAATATGAGATTAGATCTAAAATTCTATGACTTTGAGGAATATTACTAGATTATATAATTTTAAACGTTCCAAGAAGAAATCGTAGTGATCATCTTGTTCAGTTGTTTCATCAAAAAGATACGAATGCTAAAGCCCAGAGAAGTTGACTTCACAAAGATTTTAATGTTCAGATGGTATAGACACTGAATCTAAGTCTTTTAACTGCTGAGTTACTACTCTTATTATTCCATCTATTGACACTACTTTCCAAAAGACTGTGGTGTAATTATCAATCTGGCAATCCATGTAGAAGGACTGTTTTCACCAAATGGTGAATAAAACTTAGTTACTTCATTATATTTGTATGTTTTGGCATCTCTAAAAGAGTGAAAATGTTAGTCAATTTGACAAGAAGTATGGTAGTGAGTAATTTAAGTACATATGGTGATCGGGGAGGATCTAGTTTTGATGAGCCCTAAAGCTTTTACAAGTTTAGCTCTACTCTTTAAGAAGAAAGGATATAAAATTACAACTGCAAAGTAAGTACAGGGCTTTAAAAAGGCCTGTGTAATTTAAGGGCCCTCAAGCTCAAGCTTCATCAGTCTCTGTTGTTGAGTTGATTAGTTTAATTAAAATAATAGAGTTGGGGAAAGACTTAAGAGCAAGGTGTTATTTCTCCAAATTGCTGTCACCTTTGCAAAGGGTAACATTTTTCTCTGGACTTAAAGTGCTATCCTTCCAACATATATAATAGTTTTAATTGCAATCTTGCTGACATGTGTGAACATATGCAAGGAAATTGAGAATACTTTGTAGCTCTTAGTGGTATGATACTGCCTTGCATAATGATTTAGACATGTGGCTCTGCTTTTGTATATCTCCAGCTACCAATATTGAGGTAGAAAGCAGTACAATTGATCTTTGAAAACTAAAGAATTGTGAATGATGCATTAGAGTCATATGTTAAAGCTATCCTTTGTATGCATATTTTTTGTAAGTCATTGAAGTACAGATTATTTGACCTCAGTTTCTCCATTTACTATATGAGGATCAATGAGGATATTATATCATGTCTGTTGAAAATGCTTGGATATAAATGGAGGTCAGTGTAAGTGTTCAGTGAAATGATGCTTTTACAAAATACCGTTTTCCAGTCAGTGCCCAATGGTAGTATTCCATACGTGGAATGCATGATAGGCATAGAGAAAATAAGGGTAGTATTTTACATCACAGAGTGGTTTGAGATAGGCAAGACCATTACTATGTCTCCCATTCTTGTGAAGAAAATCAACTGTAGGGTAAGCTATGCTACCTGAAGTAATATAGCTGGGACTCAAGCCCAGGACTTAGGGCACAAAGGGCAGTAGACTTTTTTGTGTCCCACTCTGTCTCTTCTGAGAGACTAATAGAAGTTTCTACCATCGCCACTGTCATACTCCACCTGGAAATGATTGCATTCCCAAAGTCTTGTAATTTAGCTTTTCGTTATGACTGCTTTTCTCTGCCTTACTTAATTAGAGTAAGTAAAAAGATCTGCAGCATTTGGCAGGAAAACAGTCAACCAAGCACATTTCTAATAAGCAATGTCTTTAGGGGAGAAGGTCGAAGTGAGCAGAGAAGAGAATGAATGCATGATAGTAGCTGCTAGAATATACTAGTTGCAGACAAATTTCAGTGAGAGTGTCAGTCACCCTGAATTAAATTTTTAAGTGAAGTGGCAGGAAAAACAAGAATGGAATAGAGCAAAGCACACATATTGTAGTTGAGAAGATTTGGAATTCCCCCAAACCTGTTACCCTTTAATGAAGGACCTGTTAGTAGCAAAGGCAGGGCCTGCATTGATAGAATGATCTTGGAAAATGCCTTCCAAGGACATCTTTTTAATATTCTTGCTCAGACTTGATATTTTGTAAGGTTTTTCTGTTAGATAAATAAACTTTTAAAAACAATAATTAATATGTATCTCATTTTAAAATAATCACCTATAGACTGGGCACGGCGGCTCATGCCTGTAATCCTGGCATTTTGGGAGGATAAGGCAGGTGGATCACCTGAGGTTGGGAGTTCAAGATCAGCCTGATCAACAAGGAGAAACCCTCTATCTACTAAAAATACAAAATTAGTAGGGTATGGTGGTGCATACCTGTAATCTCAGCTACTCAAGAGGCTGAAGCAGGAGAATCACTTGAACCCAGGAGGCGGAGATTGCAGTAAGCCAAGATCACGCCATTGCACTCCAGCCTGGGCAACAAGATTGAAACTCCATCTCAAAAATAATGATAATAATAATCATTATCACATATAATGAATGTGTAGGGTAGGCCAATGAATAATACCATTCTAAAGGGTTGAAAATTGCTGGAGAGAAATCTAGTTTGGCTTTTGAAAACAACTTTTACAGAAAATAAATGTTAGATACTGGGTGAAAAAACAGTGGTTTCACTGTTACTGACAACTATGGATTAAGAGCACTTTCTACCCCTTTCTCTAAAACATTTCATTATTGGTAGATGAAAAAGAGGGATGGTAAAGTCTGTTGAGAAATGCTCTCAACAGCGAAAGTGAGATCTTGCTATTGGGATTATAACATTAATGTGGTTCTTTATCATGTTGCACCCTAGAACATTTCAGATACGTATTTTGTCTAGTCAATAGCTGATGACATGGTTCCCTGCATGACGTTGATGAGAAACTTTAAAAAAATCTACTCTCCTTTAAGCCAATAGGTTTTTCAAAATTAGCTTTTCTGCTGGCATGATTGCAATAAACTATTACTGGAGTTTAAAATTGTGTCTACTTTTCCAGGAACAAGTTGAAATCCTGTTAAATTACAGTGTCAAGCCCACACTTTGCATTGAAGTTAACATGGAGGGAACGGCAGACTAGCTTTTGGCCAGGAAATGTGAGGGTCTTTAGATCCCATCATGCTGTAAGGCATTTTTCTTAAGTGTAAACATTGGATATATTACCCAGGGAGTTAAAACACATGCAGCTAGAGGAAACTGGATTTTCTCAATGGGTCAAATTATGCATGTCTGCTTCTTAATCATTTTCATGAAACTGTTCTATGGGACTACTTGAACCAAGTTAGCTTTCAATTAGCATGACATTATATTGGCAGGTCTAAACTATTAGACAAAATATGATTCTGGCATGGACAGTATGTACATGAACAATTTATTGGTACATTTCTATGGTCTAGTACTATGACAACCTGTAAAACCCTTAAAATTCTTGCCCTTCTATTTTTCTATTATACTCACTTGGGGAAAAAACTCCAACCTGCATTAAATTCAGCTATCTATTTGCTTCTCACCTTTACGCAAGTTTTGAGCATTAATTAAATAAATCATATTACCTTTCTGACTTAGTCTTTGTGATCACATATCTCCAATGAACCTGCAATGGTGTCAAATAATCCTTTTTTCTTATCTCTCTCGGTCTCTCTTTCTCTCTCGCTTTGAAGAAACAATGTCTCGCTCTGTCGCTCAGGTGGGTGATCATAGGGCACTGCAGCCTTGAAATCCTGGGCTCAAGAAATCCACCCACCTCAACCTTCCTAGTAGTTGAGACTACAGGTGTGTGCCAACATGCCCAGCTAATTTCTTTTGTTTGTGTTTTGTAGAGGCAGTGCCTTACTTTGTTTCCCAGGCGCGTCTTGAAATCCTGGCCTTAAGTGATTCTCCCTCTTTGACCTACCAAAGCACTGGGATTACAGGAGTCAGACATCATGCCTGACTTCACACCATCCTTTTACTTCTCTTTGACATTCACATTACCACTCTTTGAGATATCATTTTGTTCATTCTCCTCTATCTTTAAACATCTTACTCTCTTTGCATACCCTGCACACTCAGCTGTGACACACTCAACTTACCTTTCCTCATATTTGTTATTTTGCAAATGATACATTAAAATAGAACAAGCTTATATTTCTGTCACTGAATTTACCACTCTACCTTCACCTCTACTTAGAATGGATGAACTCTGCTACTATCTAAAGCCGACTCCAAAGGTTATGTTTTCCAGTGATCTCTTGAAGACTACTCCTTCAACTGTCTCCTCTCCTATATCACCAATTTATCTCTCAATATAAAGCCATTCCCATGAGTATAAAAAATATAGCTTTTTTTACATGTTAAATAAAACATGTAAAAATGGATGGATGCAGCCAAGCAACATGGCACGTGTATATCTGTGTAACAAACCTGCACGTTCTGCATATGTACCCTGGAACTTAAAGTACAATTAAAAAAAAGCCCCTTCCTGCTATATCCCTATTGACTTCACAGAAATATCTGCATAAAAGTTATCTATTTTAGTATCTTTGCTCTCACAAATTCCATTATCTCCTTAGCTAAAGCAATAAGGTTTCTATTCCCTGCAAAATGTCCATGTTAAAGTTACTAATGAACATTGTTTACCAAATCCAATGGTCAATTCTCAGTTCTCACCTTAGCTGACTCTTTATATAATTTGACCCAGTTCACCAAAACTTTAATTTCGAAACTTTTTCCTGGTTTTATGCCTACCTCATTACTTCCTAATTTACTTTGCTAATACTTTTTTATGGTTTGTTCTCATTATGTTGTAGCTCAAGACCTCAATCCTGAGCCCTCCTTTGTATTTTTTCCTCTTTAGTTGACTGCATTTAGCTTTTTGGCTTTAAGTAAAATCTATCTGTTGATAACTACTAAATATGTACCTGTAGATTAGATTTATCATACATCATTTCTATCTGTATTAGTTATCTATTGCTGCATTAAAATTATCGAAACCTTGGTGTTTTAAAACAATAGCATCTGTTATATCATACTTTCTGTGGGTCAGGAATCTGGGCATGGATTATCCAGGTCCTCTGGCTCAGGATCTCTCACAAGGCTGCAGAGGCTGCAGTTAATGTATTGGATGGGGCAGCAGTCATCTCAGGTTCTGATTGGGGCAGGATCCACTTCCAGGTTCACTCAATGGTGGTTTACAAACTTTGGTTCCTTTAAAGTTGAGCCATCTGCATTTTCTTGCCACATGGACTTTTCCATAGGGCAGCTCTCAATATGGCAGCTGGCTTCATCAAAGTGAGTAAATGAGAAAATGTCAGCAAAACGTGTGTCAGTGTTTTATAACTTAATTTTAGAAGTGACATCCCATTACTCTTGCCTTATTAATAAGTCACTCTGTCCATCTCACACTCAAAGGTAAGACATTACACAAGGTAATGAATAACAAGGGGCACAGGTCATATGCGGTATGATAAAGTCATCTCAAACTTTTTCCAAAACAAAACATCTTCCTAACTTTCCAAACTTTTTATACCCCTAGCCTTCTCCATCTCAGTAATGGTAGCATAATAGCCCTCTATTCTCTGATCAAACCTGGGAGTGATCTTTGATTTCTTTTTTACTCACCACCCATATCCAATATATTAGTAACTCTTATTGTTGTTACCTCCAAATTGTTCACCAAGTCTGATGACCTTCCATCATTACCTTTGTTAAAATTGTAGTCTGAGACATATAGATTCTTGTCTGAAGTACTGCATTAGCCTTCTACCTTATTAATATCTTTTCTTCTTTTCTTCTGTTCCATTATAGTCCAAGTCAACTTGTTAAAAGTGTATATTATCTTATTAGTACCTGCGTTTGTTTCCTAGGGCTGCCATAACAAATTACCACAAACAGTGTAGCTTAAAAGAGCAGAAATATATTCTTTCATAGTTCTGGAGGCTAGAAGTCAAATATCAAGGCGTTAATAAGGCCATGCTCTCTCAGAAGTCTCTAGGAGTTGATTCTTTCTTTCCTCTTCCTGGTTTCTGATAGTTACCAGCAATCTTTGCCTTTCCTTGGCTTGCAGCTGCATCAATCTAATCTCTGCCTCCATTGTCATTTGGCCTTCCTCCTGATGAGTGTTAGTGTGTGTCTTTCTCTTCCTATAAGGATACAGTAATTGGATTTGGGGCACATCTTAATCTTTTATGACCCCATATGACTCCATCTTAACTTGATTTTATCTGCAAAGCCACTCTTTACAAATAATGTCACATATATAGGTACTCAGAGTTAGAATTTCAACATATCTTTTTAGATGACATAATTCAACCTACAACAGTCCACTACCTTAAACTACAAATGGCTTTTTACTACAAATTAAAGTACTTACTCTGTTAATAAGTCTTTACATGAATTGGCCTCAGACTATTCTTTTTTTTGAGATAGAGTTTCCCTCTTGTTGCCTAGGCTGGAGTGCAATGGTGCAATCTTGGCTCAATGCAACCTCCACATCCTGGGTTCCAGCAATTCTCCTGCCTCAGCCTCTCCAGTAGCTGGGATTATAGGCATGCACCACCACGGCTGGCTAATTTTGTATTTTTCAATAGAGATGGGGTTTCTCCATGTTGGTTAGGCTTGTCTCACACTCCCAACCTCAGGTGATCCTCCCGCCTTGGCCTCCCAAAGTGTTGGGATTACAGGTGTGAGCCACCACTCCCAGCTGGCCTCAGCCTATTCTTTATGCCTCACTTAGTTTTACTCTCCCCCTTATTCAATCTATTCCAATCACATCGGCCTTATTTATGTTGTACAACTATGCCAAGCTTGTTCTGTTCTTATGGGCTTTGTGTATGCTTTTATCTCTTTCTGGAATTTTTCTCCTGTATCCACCAGTGACTGTCTTCTCCTCATGATTTAAGTCCTAAGTTACAAACACCTTCTTGGAGAAATTAAAATAGTAACTTCTATACCCCATCACTCTCTACCCTCACAATGTATGTTAACTGAAATATATTTCTTACTTGTTCACTCATGTTTTCCCTGGCAAGAATGTAAGCTTCATGAAGATAGGATATGGGTCTGTCTCATTTCTTCTTATGTTTCCGATACCCTAATATCTAGGACAGTGCATGGAATATATTGGTCAATGAGTTTATATGCCAATTACAACTTCAAAGAACAAGATGATATATATAATAGCTAAGTAGATTCTAAAAAGTAGAATGCTAATTTACCTCTGATCTTCTGAACTTGTGGAGGTGGTAAGAACTGATGTGTAGTATTTCTAGGTGTGGTGGGAAGAACAGTCAATCTTAGAAGTCAATTCTTAGAAGAACTCCAAGCAGAGAAAACCATATGCTAAGTACTGGGAAGTTAAGAAGCAACAAGATCAAACAGACATAAAGCAGTTTATATTCTCTTTGAGGAGATAGTACAGCTCCTGCAATAAAGCAGGAACCTCAGATAGTGAAAATCTTTGAGCTGAGTGACTATAGCCAATACCTAGTTGAAAGTCACATAAATATCACTTAGAATTTCAGTTCATGCAGAGACTTTGCATGCACACAGTTTCCAGAGAAATAGTAGCATGGTCTGCAAGTTGAACATTGGATATGGATCATTTATGTCCTTTTTTGTGTATTTATTTGCATTGGAGGTCTCAGAACTGTTTTATCTATTATGGACTATTTAAATTACTGTCATGAGAAAACATAGAACCTAATTTTCTAGCTGCGTGATCTTGGGAAAGCTACTCTAAATAGGCAACAATAGCATATACCTGATTAATAATTTCTAAGGATTAATAAGACAGTACATGTAAAGTGCTCAGATACATGCCTGGTACATAGTAAGTGCTCAACAAATGTTGACAGTTATTAATAATGTTTATTATTTATAGGCATTGAAAAAATGTGAAAAGTTAGATATGAACTTGTAGATAATTATCTATAAATGCTAATGATAAACAAAAATATTCCTGTTAGCTCTCTGGCTTTTGAAATATTGTACCAGCTTCCTATTGCTGCTGTAATGAAGTGTCATAAATGTAGTGGCTCAAAACAACATAGATTTATTCTCTTACAGTTCTGTAGGTCAGAAGTATAAAATGAAATTTATGGAGCTAAAATCAAGGCATTGGCAGTGCTGGTTCTTCCAGGGCTTCAGGGGAGAATCTGCTGCTTGCATCTTTCCTAGTCCTTGATGGAATTTCGTGGCTCATGGCTTCATGACTCTAAGATCCACTTCCATCATCATATGACCTTCTTCCTAACTTTGACACTCTTGCTACTCTAAGGATGCTTGTGATTACACTGAACCCATCTTGTAATCTGGAATAATCTCCTTATCTCAAAATTTTTCACTGAATCACATCTATGAAGTCCCTTTTGACATGTAAGGTAACATGTTCATAAGTTCTAGAGATTAGGGCCTGGATATCTTTGCAAGCCATTATTCTGTCTAGCACAAATGCAGTCACTATCTTTTAATTTTAACAATTATTTAGAAACAAATACATTTTATTATTGCTTTTCCCTTTATAAGAGGATTCTACTGACACATTGGCACATAGGACAAATACTTATATTTCTTTTCTACTGACAACATTGGCACATAGGACAAATAGTTATATGTCTGTTCCTCAGTGAGAACAGTGGTCATGTTCTCACTGAGTAACCCTGGGGTGACTATGGAGCAACTTTATAAAAGGTAACTCATTTTTCTGTGTGGTATGGCCTCAAAATGGACTTTTTTTGTTTGATAAAGCTAATTATTCTGAATAGTGATTAAACTTCTTATCTGGGTGTACCAGCCATGCCCCAGATCATTTGGAACATTAGGAGATATTTTTCCTTGTGACAACTGGGTGTAGGTGCTACAGGTATTTAGTGAATACAGGCAATGGATCCTGCTAAACACTGTACAATGCACAGGACATCCCACCTTCCCAACAATGAATAATCTACCACACAAAGTTAACAGTACCATGTTTGAGAAACCCTGCCATAGGCAATTTTAAGAAACAGTATTATTCCTTGGATCTTTGCTTTTCAAAGTGTGGTGCATGGACCAGAAGCTTTGGCATCACGTGGGTCATCAGTCTCTTCGAAATCTCCCCAAGTGATCTGAACATTCAGCCAAGGCTGAAGATCACTGCCTTAGCTTTTCTCCCACTATCTTAACCTACTCACAAGTTGTTACAGTTGTGGATACATAGAGTTTAACTGCAAAAGGAAAACTTTAAAAATTGCCACATATAACAAACATCATATATTAGAGCTTTAACTAACATAAAGTCACCTTTTTCTTGAGAGTTGCAATAAATAATAAATTCCTCAATGTACTGAATTTTAAACATACAGAAAGGTGGTAAGAGTCAGGTTTATCCAACTATTCGTTAAATATATTGGCAGGGAGAACTCACAAAGGAGGGCATATTCACTCAGGTAGGATCATGTTTGCAGCATGCAAGAGTGATGATGGAATATATTTGCTTTTCCTCCCTTGCCCTGTCACTTGCCTCATCCAATCTGCTGACTTTAGAACCCAAAAAGTTTCTTTGGTATGGGCTTTTGCAGCTGAATTACAGTGGAGAGCATGATGAATGTGAAAGGAGTAAGAATGGTGAATTAGGAAAGTGGCAGAGGGAAACTGTGTAGTGTTTTTATTTATGCTCTCTATTCTTGAGCATAGTGCACTTTCCATTTTAGCTAGTCAGGTTCATCCATTTACAGTATTTTCTCTTGTCACCAAATAAGCGTGGGTTGTATTGAATTTCACAGCATTTTCTGGCAGCATATGAAACATATCAATTTCCCCAGCAATTCCCAGTCATTTAAGTTTGGAATTATTATATGAATTAATTCAGTTAGGGCTACAGTAATCAGCATAGCCCTGTTAATATTCTGTGGCTTATAAAAATAAAAGTTAATACAGATTCAACTAGACACCAGTGTTTAAGGGTAATCATACATTATTGTATTCAGTGTTTGCAGCACCCTTTGAGGTACAAACTATTCATGTGCCCATTTTACACATGGAGAAAATGACATATTAGATATTGAAGTGTTAAGTATTAGTAACTTGTCCAAGTTTGCATAGCTAGCAAGAAGTTGAGCTGGATTTCAAATACAAGCACCTTTACTCCTGAGTGGGTGCACTTAACCCCATTCATTGTATATTTCTTTAGGTCTGTCTTCATAGACAAGCATTAGCTAGTGCCAGGGATTTTCTAAACTATATTGGTTACACTAGGCAACTCTAGATTTTGCAGAGGATGATTCCACTAGTTTTTAATGACCTTAATATTGAAGCCTTTCCCTAGCCACTATTCCCCTAAGATGGATAGTTTCTCTGCTTTGCCAAATCTGAACGATGTAATGTCTCAAAATATATTTGGTTGCTCCTGTTGATAATGTTATGGAAATGGACTTTTTCTATGCACCTTTGCAATTCCACTGATCTCTTATTTAGCAGCCTTAATGGTGTCTTTATACTTTATACTTTAAAGATGGTATCTTTAAACCATGTTGTTCACATGGTTTCTGATTAAAACCCCATGATACTAACCTGTGACTAGAATTTGATATCTAACCTGTGCAAGTTTATCATGATTTCTTTTGTCTAATTTCTTTTTTTTAACATTTTATTTAACATTGATAATTATGCTTGTGTATATTTATCAGGTACAGAGTAATACTATTATATATGTATGCAATGTGGAATGATTGAATCAAGCTAATTAACATATTCCTATCTTAAATACTTACCTTGTTTAAGCTGTAAAAAATACTTGATCTTAAAGCATTTATTGACTAATTCGATTATAATAATTGAATGTAGTATTAGGTATAACTTTAAAAAAGAAATTAAAAGTTGACTTTCATAGATATAAAATAAAGTTTTCAAAGTTTTATTTACATCACTAATTAATGAGGGAACTAGACAAGATGTTACACCTAACTTGATGGAGTTGTCAAAGAACCACAAATTTATATGTAGTAAAGGACTATTGAAATTAATTGACCACAGCATGTCTATCCACAGGGCAGTAATCAATTACATTCTACCAGACACAACTAATATGCATTTCTATGGATAAGAATTATTTGCATTGCTATTAGTGTTCTACATGTTCACTGTATCTTTATAGAGATATAAAATAGCTTATTCAAAGGCAAAGTTACACATATAAGATCAGATAATTACCAGAGGCTCCAACTTTCTGTCGAAAGGATAGCTAATAATCTCTATTGCTCATTTCAAAGTCTCAAATGCTTCCTTAAGGTAGTATTATGGTAGATACATTTACAGGCATATCTCTTCCCCAGTATACATTTCATTCTTTCAATCACTCTGTGTGTATGTGTTTGAGTGTGTGTGTGTGTGTGTGTGTGTGTGTCTATATCTGTCCAGAATCTATTTTAATTAGATTCAGATTGCTAACCTGATGTTTTTTTAGTGACCTATTAAAGTGGATCATATGGTTGAAAACAGTGGAAATTGTTGCAGTGAGAAAATATTTTGCACAATGTGGTTTACCAGAATGATTCCTGGATTTAGAAGTCTATGTTTTTTACTTGTAGAATTAGAATTATAATAAATCATTCAGATTCTGAAAAAAAGTAAGATAACTTAGTTCTTTAAAACCTTTTCTAAGGAAATTTTAAAGAGACATAAATAGTTATATATTTTTGTAAAAAACAATACATGTTCTTTTTTTTATTTTTTTTCAAATTAGGGAAACATAGCAATATGGAGGAGAACCAAAATCAGTCTATTTACTTATGATAGCAAGCTCATGTAATCTGCTGTGCTGTAGTTTTTAAGTCATTTTTCTATTATTAATATTATTCATACTAAGGATAATTTTCTCTATACAGCATTATATTCTGCTTTTATCTCTTTCCATGTTATTATGACTATTTTTCCAAATGATAAATTTCAGAAGTATTTGTGAAGGCTGAATAATATTCCATTTTACAGATATTCTCTAAAATTTTTACTAGTCTTCTATATTAGTTAATAGAAAATTTAATAATTAACTATCTCTTATAAATCTGTCTGGATTAATGAATATTTAAGGTGGTGTATTTTTTACCTCTTGTTATATAACAAATTACCAAAAACTTAGCAGCTTGAAACCATACAAATATATTATGTACTTTCTGTGGGTCAGGAATCTGGGCACAAGTTAGCTGACTCAGTTCAGGGTCTCACAAGGCTGAAATCAAGATGACAGTTGGGTCGCAGGTCTTACCTGACAGTTGAAGTCCTCTTCCAAGCTCACATGAATTTTTGCAGAATTCAGTTTTTTTTGTGTGTGTGGTTTTAGGATTGAGGCCGTCGGCTCTTAAGAGGCTGATGGCCAGTTTGCTGAGAATGATGTTCTCCAGATTCATCCATGTCCCCACAAAGGACACAAACTCATTGTTTTTGATTGCTGCATGGGGAGGGATAGCATGGGAAGAAATGCCAGATGTGGGTGAAGGGAAGGAAGGCAGCAAATCACACTGCCATGTGTGTACCTATGCAGCTATCTTGCATGTTCTGCACATGTACCCCAAAACCTAAAATGCAATTAAAAAAAAAAAAGAGGCTGATGGCCATTCCCCACCACATGGTTCTTTCCATGACATGGCACTTTCTTCTTGAAAGTCAAGAGGAGATCATCTCTGCTGCTTCTTATTTCTCTAACCTTTTCTATCTCTAACCTCTAGTACATTTTTAAAAAGACCACCTGACTGGGCTGGGCCCAACTAGGATAATCTCCCTTTCGATTAACTTAAAAGCACCTGATTAGTGACCTTAATCCCACCTACAAATTACCTCTGTTTTTGTTATAGAATGTAACCTAATCATGGGCATTATACCTATCATATTTATAGGCCTCACTCATACTTAAAAGAAGACAATTCTACAGGGTGTGGATACAAGGGAGTGGAAGTCTTGGGGCCCATCTCAGAATTTTTACCACTACAGATGAAGTTTTAGAAGCAGGATGATTGATTCCAAGTGGTTAAATATTTTCAAGGCTATATATTGCAAAATTGCTTTCTAGTAAAATTGTACTAATATTCACTCCCATCATCAGATTATGATCATACTTGTTTTACTACATTGACATCAACATAATAAATGATCATTTAAATAATTTTAATTACTATTTTCATTTCTCTATGTATAAATATACAAAATTACAATCATGGCATTTTTTTGTGTGAGAAAATTTTATTTTTATTTGACAGATTATTTTAGTATATACTTTTATTTACTAATGGGATTATGATTGTAATATTTAGTGACTATATGTCTTCTATATATTACCTATTCACTTGATTTGTTCATTGTCTATATTCATTCTCCTTGCTAATTTTCCCAATAGATTTGTAAAAAGTTCTTTATATTATATGGGCACTGTCCTATTGATATATATGTTGGAAATATATTTGCTAATTTATAATTTGACTTTTAACTTTCCTTCTAAAATTTGTATTTATGTTATAGAAAACACAATAAATATTCAATTTGAATTTTGACTAGAAATGCATATTACCAATTTGAAACACTTGACATTTTGTGCCAAGATTGACAAAGTAGTCAATATTTTAATCTTGGAGCATATTACATGGATGAATTTATGATAGAATAAAGTTTTCTAACATTTTATCACCATAATAAAAATTTTACATTTCTCTTTTTCTAATATTTATGTTTGCAGTCAATGTCTAGGAATTCCAGATCATGGCTAAATGAAAATAGTAACATTAACTATCCTTGCTCTCATTCTTTATATTAGTTTAAAGCACTTTATTTTTTTGGTTTAAAAAAAGGTTTTCTATATTTTTATAACCATAACCATGACTTTCTGTTCCTTGGACCAAACTGTTTCTTGAAAGCTTGGAAGTATTCCTCTGTATTACTTTCTTCAATCAACATTTTTGGAGTTTATACTTTAATAGCATTTTGAGATTTAAAATGATTTTGGTTTATTCATAATTTTCTTTTGTTTAATAAATTGTGGTTATTTTTATCCCCAGTCATCCATTCTGTAAAATTTACAAATTTACTAAATATTTTATATCATTGTATATTTTATAACTTCTTCAATTCTAATTTTGTTTACATCATTGCTCTTTTTTTCTTAGTAGATTAGATGGAAGTTTTGTCAACATTTTATAATACAAAACTGGTTTTGACACTTCCTTCTTTAAGCACTATTGGTTTTTAACCCCCTGAAGCATACAGTCAGGACATCTTGAGACTCAAGCCAACCCTTTCCTTATCAGATTCCTGTACAAATTTTGAGCTTTACCTGGTACCACCCAGTAGGTGTGCCAATTATCCCATAGTAACTGCTCTTACTGCTCCAGACTATAGGTTTGTAACACATTCCATAGCATTTTATGTTAGGTTGCTCCACAGTGAACTCCACTGTGTTTTATTCTCAGGACAATATTTAAACAAGGCACAGATGCATTTTGGATAAGATTATTTGACTGCTGAGTATAATCTTCATCACCTTATAGATTAATCTGCCAAGAACCATATGACTTCAGATTCTATTGACACTGGTTTTTTAGTCATATTGTGAATTAGCTTTTGGAGATCAATTTAGAAGCTTGGTTATAAGATTTGAAAGGTCAACATTTTCTTGGCAGAGAAGCTGTATAGGAATGAATGGTATTCTGATTAGAATTGTGTTAAAAAGAAAACAAACAAACAAAAATCCCACAGAGTTTTGTCAGGGCCAATTTAGAAAAAAATTAACTTGTTTTTGATGATCTAAATATATCCCTCTCTCTACTCCCTAACCCATATTGAATAGATTGTCAAGCATTTTAGCTTTATTTTCATCAGTGGTTTTCGAAATGGATCATACATTCTTTCTGTCCTCCTCTACCAGTAATCTCTTGCCCACCATTTATTAAACCCTTTCTACCTTAGTCATTAAGGTGCATCATGACCTCTCCAGGCTGCACTGAGCACTTTCCATAGATTCTTGAGAATTTGTCACTCATACCATGTATCCGTTTGCTAAAATTGTTGATTTCCATATCTTTCTTCCATGTAATCCTTGCCACAGTGACCATTTCCTAATCATTTTGTATCTCAGTATTTAGAACAGCATCTGCATCATGGATAGGCAACCCATAATTTAAAAAACCAAATGTATAAATAACTTCGTAATTTGTGTTTAATTTAGACACAAATTTCCCTATGGCTAATTTTAAATATTATGCCTTTTAGTAACTTATGGTTATAGAGTATGTAAGAGCTTCTGTTTATCCTCTCTATAGGAAATCTATCTCACAACTTGAACATGCATTGCTTTATGTAAATTGAACTCTTGGAAAAATACTTTATCTGTGTCATGCACAAATGGATACTTCAGTTTTTGATTAGAGTACAAAAATGGTTGCCTTAATTTTGAATATAGTCATGTCAAAACTTTAAGTATTAATTAAAACATAGTGAATCATTTTTGAGCATAATTATTACATACAAGCCAAGAGTAGAAAGAAAGCATAAGAAAAGAGCTAGCATTAAAAAATGTCTATAATTTAATGTCATTGTTAAACACTAATAGTCACCATAAAGACAAGTGTTTTATTTAAGGCTTGTGAAACTTTGAATTAGGTATTCGCTACCTCTATGTGTTGGGGAAAAATAGGTAAAAACTGAAATAAATATGGCAGATACTTATGTCCATGCCTTGAGATGAGAAAACTGGGGCTTATAAAGATGAACCTAAATACAGTAAGGCCAATAATCCAGGTTTTTCTCATTCTAAAGCCCATTCTCCCTGCTTTATGGTATAGAATTTAAAAAAATGAGTACAGTTTCCACCCATTTCACTTCCAAATTTACTTTTATATTCACCCATCTGTACTTCATTTTTTTCCTATAAAAGCAGGGGTCTCAACTTCCCCATACTAATATCTCTTCTTTCTAGATTCACTTCCTTCCTCTGGCTCTACTTCTCTTTTGCCTCAGTTTACATATATGATCCGGAATTCCCCAGTTAAACCTCAACGTCTCTACCCTCAATTGTGGACTCCACATTCACATTCAAAACACATTGTTGCTTGTTTTAAATGTTGTTTTTGAAAAACATTCAGAAAACAAGCAAATGAAACTTTCTACCTTAGACTATTTTGATTACGCCCATTTATACTCTCATTCATGTCATCTATGTAACGAAAAGACTTGTCATTAGCATCTTAACCCTGATGCCAGTTGTCTTTTTTGTATTTTGATAGGATCTCACTTTGTTGCCCAGGCTAGAATGTAGTGAAACAATCACCACTCACTCCAGCCTCAACCCCTGGAACTCAAGTGATCCACCTACCTCAGCCTCCCCAGTATTTGGGACTACAGGCATGTACCACCACACCTGGCTAATTTTTAAAATTTTATGTAGAGATGGTGGCCCTACTGTGTTGCACAGGCTCGCCTTGAACTCCTGGGCTCAAGTTATCCTCCTGCTTTGGCCTCCCAAAGTGTTAGGATTACAGGCGTGAGCCACCAACCCTGGCCCAGACGTCTTTTTTTATTCTCACAATACATAAGTTATCCTGACTGTATCCTTAAATATCCTTGCTTGCTTCATTTACCCAACTTCTTCTGATTCACACTCCCTCTGTGGCCCGCTTTTCTCACTTTTTCTCTCTCCTGATTCACTTTGCCTGTCCTATAAATATTTGTAAGCCCCAGGGTGGATAGTGTAAGCGATTTTCTCTTCTTTATCTGTACTTCCTTCTTGTTTTTCGTAATACATGTTCTTAACTTCAGCTACAATTACAATGTTGTTATCCTCCCTCTCTCTATGAGCTCTTGGCTAATATATTTAATAAACTACATGATAGTTTTAACAGGAAATTTCATAGGCAATTTAAACTCAACATGTCTCAAATATAATTTTACATATTTCTCCATCCTTATTGCCCAAAATATCTTCTGTATTTCTATATATTGGTAAATAACATCATAATATACCTAGTTTCTCAAGCTATACATCTCAGATCCACAATGCACTTTAGAAGTTGCCTGTTGATTTCCAAATCTATTCTGTTTTCCCAATATTCACTGTTACTGCATTGATTTATCCTCTTCCTCTTCTTCCAGTAGTGCAGCCTGCTAACTATTTCCTTCCAACTTCAATCTGTGCTGTATAAAACAATTTAGATTATTCACTTAAAAGCATCTTTTGGCTCTTCATTGTCTATATTGCAAAGAATCTTAGGATTATTTGAAAGGGAGGCAAGTCAGAATCTCAAGTGAGTTATCATGTGTATTGTGAAGAAATGTTTTTGTGACTAAAGAAATAGGCAACGAAAAAGTAAAATTGCATGAAATAATCTTGGATGGTTAAGTTAGTTATGAATGAAGGTAGCATGAATGAAGATGTTACATAAGAAGTTAAGGTTTTTTTCCTTTCATCCCCCCTATAAAGTTTTCCATTAATGTTTTGTCAGAATCCTACATTGACAATGTCTATCTACGTTGATGCCTACAAATTTTATTGCAGTCCACAACCTGTGGTCTATTTACACTTTATTCCTGAAACTTGTCATTTCATATCCTTGCTGTAATCATTTCCTATTGTGGCTTTAATAAGTTACCATAAACTTAGAGATTTAAAATAACCCAATTTTTAAATCTTATGATTCTGGAGATCAGATGTTGAAAACGGGTCTAAAATCAAGGTGTTTGGCAGGCTTTTCTTCTGGAGAATGTATGGGAAAAACGATTTCATTGACTTTTCTAGCTCCTAGGGGCCACAAACCTTCATTGTCTCATGGCCTGTTCTTCCATCTTGACAGTGCATAACTTGAACCTCTGACCTTTGTTTCCATCCATATAGTTAATTTTTTCTCTTTCTGAGTCTGATTCTTCTGCTCTCCTTTTGTAAGACAGTTTGTGATTGCTTCAGGCACACCTGAATGATTATCTCCCATCTCAAAATTCTAAACTCAATCACATCTACACAGTCCCTTTGCTATGTAGAGCAACGTATTCAGAAGTTCCAGAGATTGGGACCAAGACATGTTTGGTGAGGGGAAGGGGATGATATTCTGCCTATCACACTGAGTATTTTGCTCATCCTTTGTCCTGGACCCAGAATTTCCTTTCCCTTAGAAAGTTTCTCCTTCATAATCTAGATGAAATACTTCTTCCCCTGGAAGCCCTTTCCTTTGATTTCACCACACCCAGCCTGGAGCAGAATTAATTCATTCCTCCCTCTACTGTCTAAGCACATTATACTGAATAAATGGCAACAGGGCCAGTCTAATTAAACAGGTAAGCATTTGTTTCCTTTATTGGTCTGTGAACCTTTTTTTTTATTAGACTACATTGCATTGTCTTTGTGTCCCCACTGCATTGTAGCAAAACATCTTGTAACTAGCATATGCTCAATAAGTGTTTATGACATGATGGGTTTGAATATCAAAATTGAACTGCAGATAATACCAAACATATCCAGTTTTCTTTTTTTTTTTCAGCTGGCGTTCATTGAGCATTGGAAATCAAAAGTTGTATAAAACTCACATTTACCTTTTAGGGCCTTCCAGTCGAATAGAAAGCTGGTATACACAGAATATTTCAGAAGAAAAGGATGTGAGTGTTAGTAGTATTAATTAATTAGTAGTTCTTGCGATAATAATAAAAATAATAACAATTAACTCCAATAACAGTAATACAAGCAGAAGCTTGCCTATAATTCCAGCACTTAGGGAGGCCAATGCAGGTGGATCACCTGAGATGAGGAGTTTGAAACCAGCCTGGCCAACATGATGAAACCCTGTCCCTACTAAAAATACAAAAATTAGCCGGGTGTGGTGGCGGACACCTGTAATCTCAGCTACTTGGGAGGCTGAGGCAAGAGAGTTGTTTGAATCTGGGAGGCAAAGGTTATAGTGAGCTGAGATGGTGCCACTGCGCTACAGCCTGGATGAAGGAGCAAAACTCAGTTTCAAACAAAAAAACCTGGGAAGCTTTAGCTTGTTGTTTTTTCAATGTGCCAGTACTGTTCTAAGCACTGTGCTCTGTGTACTATTATAATACTTATTTTGCAAATAAGGAAATTAGTCCCAGAGAGGTTATTTGTTCCAAATCACAGTTGATAGGTGGCAAAACTGGGATATATAGACTTTCCCCTCTTGACCATCATGATATGCTTATTCTGTATAAGGTTTAGTAGTGGTTTATGTGAAGCCAAATGGCAAATGGTATTGATAGGAAACAGGCAAGTGGTTTCAGGTCCATTCATCCAGAAACTGAAGACGCTTGAAATTAGTTCACCAGTGGTATAAGCAATAAAAAAAATCTTGGAACCTCACTAAATAATTATGTACAGTTTGTATTGCTATTTCTGGGTACACATTTTAATTATGCAACAAGGATAGCAAAGCTTGGATGTCTATGGCTAGATATATTTAATCTGGTTTTCAATTTAAGACACAATAAACTTCCTCAAAGAAGTTTGTAAAGATTATTATAGATTGACTAAGACGTTAAGTCTCTGAAATTCTATGGGTTTCTTTTTGTTTTCCCTAATACACAAAGTTTCAAGAGATTCAATTAAGGATTCTGATATTACCAAATTGATGCTTTCCATACCAATTAATTTTAAGAAATAGAATTGCCAACTAGCTGTATGCTTTATAGAAATGAGTAAGGAAATAGTATTTTGAACAGGAGTAAGGTAATAAGATTGTTAAGCTGAAAGGTCTTGCAGTGTATAGTTGGATCCTGGAGTTTCTTGGGCAGTGCTGATTAAACTCACACTGAGAGAGGAACTGATTCTCACAGCTAACCTGAAGGCTGAAGATATCAACTTGAAGATTTCCTGCAGCTCTAGTTAGTGTGGTGGCTGGAAAATGGAATTCAGGTTTTAGGAATGCATGACTCAATTTGTACTTTAATCTGGCAGTTCATCAGATGTGTCTGATGAATCAGCTCTTTGGACTAGGTTTCACTTATGTCTTAATGTAAATTTAAGGTCTTTGCATAGAAAACTTTAACAGCTTATTATCCCTTAAAGGTGCTGCCATTAAAATAGATTATTCTTCACGCTATTTTACAAATTCACTGATTTTCTGTATAAAATGGTGATGGTGATACTTTGCTACAAGTGAATGGATTTTGCTTTTATTTAGTGAATTAAGATGTGTTTTAACAGAGTTATTAATGTGAGTAAATTAATCAATTAAAACCATTCAGAAATATCCGAATGAGGCTCTGGGAGAACACAAAATGTGACAGTTTTGGCTTTCTCATCTTTAATAAAGTTATAGTGATTGAAACCTGGATATGATCAGTCCTCAAATGTCTTGCAACGAAACTTATGCTGTCATAAGTTGACAATATATTTGAACTGTATTCCGATTTGCCACTTTTTGAAAGTTGGCCTGTCAGCTCTATCAGTCTTATACAGAAAGAAAAGAAGCAGGGAGTAGAATGGTGGTTGCCAGGGGCTGGAATGGGATGAAGAAAAAAGGGGAGATGTTGGTCAGAGGGTATAAACTTGCAGATATACAATGAGTACATTCTGGTGATCTAATCTACAGCTTGTTGACTATAGTTAATGATACTATATTGTATACTTAAAATTTGTTGAGTGTAGATCTTAAGTCTTACAACACACAAAAATATACCAACTATGTCAGTTGAAGGATGTGTTAGCTAACTTTATTGGGATAATTATTTCACTATATATGTATATCAAAACACATGGTGCATTTTAAACATATACAACTTTGTGAATTATACCTCAATAAAGCTGAGACACAGAATGATGATTTTCTGAGGAAGACAACGTTCATTTATTTAATTTCA
The DNA here is from genome assembly GCF_049354715.1 of Callithrix jacchus. Taxonomy (NCBI): domain Eukaryota; kingdom Metazoa; phylum Chordata; class Mammalia; order Primates; family Cebidae; genus Callithrix; species Callithrix jacchus. The sequence continues at coordinate 29,718,611 of NC_133524.1, forward strand.
AATGAAATATCTCTCCTTTAGAAATCCAAACACACTAGGTTTCTGTCCCTTCTTGTATCCCTCTGCAAGCCTTATAATAGAAAAAAATAATTTTTTTGGTAGCTTCATTGAGTGTTTCTTCTTCCTCCTCCTCCTCCTCCTCTTCCTCCTCCTCTTCTTCCTCTTCCTCTTTTTGGTTCAGTGTCTCACTTTGTTTTTCAGGCTGGAGTACAGTGACAGAATCTCAGTTCCCTGCAGCCTTCACCTCCCAGGCTCAAGCCATCTTCCTACATCAGACTCCCAAGTTGCTGGGACTATAGGTGCACTCCACCATGCCCAGCTGTGTGTGTGTGTGTGTGTGTGTGTGTGTGTGTGTGTGTTGTAGTAATGGGGGTTTGGCCATGTTGCCCAGGCTGGTCTCAAACTCCCGGGCTCAAGGGATCTGCCTGCTTCAGCCTCCCAAAGTGCTGGGATTACAGGCATAGCCACTGTGCTTGGCCAGAGTGTACATTCTTTTAATAAAAACAAAAGTCTTAAAATTCTCTTAAAGTGTCTTTAGAGATTTTTGAAAGAAAATATAAAATCACAATTAAATATTTTGAGGCATACAGTTTATGATTTAATCTCCACTTGAAAAATGACACTGAATAAAATCACATTCTATTATACCATGGAATGTTAAAAATATCAGTTTGGATGATTTATAGTGAGATAAATTGTTAGTGAAATAATTCTTTTGAAGGGATCATTTCCACTTATTTAAATACAACTAGGGCCTTTAAATTAAAAAAATCCAAAACCCCAAGTGAACATAAGATTTTAAAGCATTTTGGGGGTGACAGCTATAGAGGCATAATTTTGGTATTACTGGTTTTGATTTAACTTAGGAACCACAGCATATGGGAAAATATAATAGAAATCCTGTTTATCTCCTTTCCTTTTGTGTAATTCATTGCACCAATCATGTTTGATCAAAGTCATGAAACTTTTATAATATTGTTATCTATTTTTAAAACATGTATGTTTTTCTTAATCTTTGCTTTAGGGAACAGCCTTTAAAAGCTGGAAGATGAAAGCTCCGATTCCACACTTGATTCTCTTATATGCTACTTTTACTCAGAGTTTGAAGGTTGTGACCAAAAGAGGCTCCGGTAAGCAGTATTCCTCTATTTTTTTAACTGTTTTTTTAATAGCTTAACGTGATAGTGCTACATTTACACATGTGCCATTTGTGGAAAAGTTGAGAATGATCAGTTACCCATACTGTAGAGAGATTATGAGTAAATAGGTGGAGTGTACTGATAGGGAATTAGAAAAGTGAGAGTGGATTCAAAAGAATGTGGCTTATTTTGTTAATTAGTATGAATTGGCATGGATTCAATAGCAAAAGCTTGTATTTAGATTTCATTTTGTTGTAGGATTTTAAGTATTCTTATATAAACAGTGTTATTTAATTTTTTGCATGTAAATATTATTGTATCATTGATGTTAACTTTTATTGTTACCATATTGATGTTAGCTATGCCTAGGGAAGGTTCTTTTCAGGGTTGTACTCCAGCTGATTTGATGAATTGCTTGGATGTATTTAAAGAAAACAATAGTTTTATTGAAGAAAATGTTATGAGGAAGCACTAATATTTTAATAGGAAATATAGAGGCAAAGTAGAATGGTCATGAAAGGAACTGCTAAGTAGATTAATGTTGGCATTTATGAAAAACTTTACATGTTATCAGGCATCTTGGTTTGTAGTGGACTATTGATACTTTGATTGTGTGGGACAATTGAATAAATACCATTATCAATATGAATTTGTATCTCATCTAGTAAGTCACTAATAATATAAAGCCTTGTCATGCTCACACCATGTGGAGTCATGTAATTGTTGAAGTTATAGCTTTTAGGCATAAAGGAAGAAGAAGGATATTGTGTTTTGTTGCTAGAATTAGAATGTATTGTCTGTTAGTTCCAGAGAGACTGTGGGAAAAAGCAGATGAGATAATGTACAAGAGGTTGCAGTGTTGTGATATAAGCAATTGCATGGACAAAAGCATCTTTGGAATTCAGAAAGCAAAGGGAATGAAAGGTCTGAGATGGGGCTGTGAAACTACCGTCTTAGTCCTTGAGGTTAAAAAACTTCAAACTCACTTTGATGAAATAATGAAAAAGCCTACACGCAGGAGAAATAGGGAGCAGCTCTGCTCTTGTGAGCCCCTCCTGGGGATAAAGTTTGGAGGGAAATTGCGGAGGGCATTGTGCATGGACAAAGGTTTGGTGCATGGTTGAAGGTTAAAAAAAAATACTGAGGCTGTTGGTTCTAGCATATTTGGTTATTATACAGCTGTTGTTACAGGCAATGCGAAAAAATACTGTTTCTGTTTCTACATGTGATTTTATATCTTCTTCTCACTGGATCTTTTTGAATGAGATTAAACCCTAGGGTAGGATTATGAAATACTGGTTTATGTAATTCAAATGGGTTAATGGGAAATAACATATCTTGATTTCTTTCATAGTATTATGCTCAAGTACAATTAAGCATAACCAAGAGAGTTAGAGTAGGTAAAAGGGGAAGTAAATAGTGATGAAAGCTGCTAATTTTTACAACATTGATGTTTTCTGGAATAGAAATTTACATTACAATCACTTAACAAAGATTTTTGAGACAGTAGCTATATAGAAGAGAAATACTCATTTGTATAAGTATTATAACAAAATGACAATAGTTCATCTGAAATAGAAATATTAATTCTTTAAAACTTTATTTTTCTGGTTATTACCTCTAATTACATAAAATCTGTTTTTCCAGTTCTTTCTGTGTATGTCAGATCTATGATTTATTGAAATATAAATGTTACTCCTTTTTAATCATAATGTAATATGTCCATTCTATATAACCTCTGATTTGAGGGCAAGACATTTTATCAAACTGGGACTTCATAAATGCAAATATTAAAATATCTCAAAAATCTGTGTTAAGTGATTTTAATGTAAATGTCTATTCTAGAAGACATCATTGTTGTAAAAATTATCTGCTCTGAAGACTTGAGAAAACTCAATAATCTGTCTCAAATTCAGTTTTAATTTTATAATTATTTTAGAAGAATGGTAATAAGATGCTTTAAGTTAAGCAGAAGTTCTGAGACCTCTTTTCAATTTATGAATACAGTTGTCACATAATTATGTAATATGTCCTGAACCAAATGTGTTTTCAACATTATAGTGTAAAAAGGACAAGGCAGGTATTGGGATTTTGCAGCATACCTGATTTGTTTACTTTTCTATATAATGTAAATTAACATACCATCCCCTAGTTTCTGTATTAAGATCCAGATGGAGGGAGGCTTGTTTGTTTGATTTTGGGATATTAAATGTACAGTTTGGGAATGACTAATATTGTTCTATCCATATACTTTTATAGCTTGCACTTATATCAGCTGATGTCTGTTCCCATGGCACCTTTGTTTGAGAGAATCATATATGTAGCTTATTGAATAGTGTCATTACTGATCTCCATACATCAAGTAGAAGAGGATTGCATTTGGCATCTTTTCCTTAAAAGATTAATGGCTCAATCTTCACACCCAGCCCAACCTATAAAACCAGCAGCACCAGAGCTAGGAGATAAAAATCAATTTTTAATGTTGATTTTGCAAATTAACCAAGAGGACTTTTTATCCTTCTTCTTTCCTCTTATCATTTAATTCTTTTTTGATTCTTTATGTTATTAATCTTTTTGAAAGGTTAGTAGACATGATTCAAAACCTGAAGCTTTTCATGTGTCTTTTACTACAATATTATTTTTAGTTCATGGTGACCCCTAGAGAACCAGAACTAGATATTTTAATAATTAGGAATATATACAATATTATATTACACAGAGAAATACTGAATTTTTATGGCATGTTAATTTTGTATACTGTTTACTTTAGATTAGCACATATGGTCATTCCATAAAAATTTAAAAGTAGATATTTGTTTTTCATTAACAGAACTAATTTGAAAGCAATAGGAGTTCTTTTTACACAAGCTGGAAATGCATTATTTTTATCACATTGGTTTACACTCCCATTGCTATTAATTTAAGGAACAAATTAAGTATAATAAGGCAGTTATATCATTATAACATCCTTGACTGAAAAAATGCAACTTTGTAACATTTTGTTTTAAATATCACTTCAGATATGTACAGTATGTTATGACAATTAAGGACTGAATCTGGTCTCTCAGGTAACGTCCTAGAGTTGTGCCTACATTTAGAATCAAGACTTTTAATATCTATTGAGGCAGATAGTCAGCCTTTGTTACATGACAGGTTTATCCTGGGATAATTCCAAACCTATTTTTTTAGTTTTTATAGGTAGCACTTGATGAAAGATGCTAAGACAACCAATACTACCAATCCCTCTTAAGCATGTGAAATATTATGGCAATTCAATAGGTAAACATTTCAGTTGCTGTCATTTGTAGAATTCTGAAAAACCGACAAACAAAAAGTAAAACATATGTACAGCAAATGCTTGCTAAGAGAATCTTTGTATCTTAACCAGTTGAGAAAATTTAGCTTTGCATTCTTGTTTCGTGGCCCCTTTCTTCCTTAATTCTTTCCTCCTTTCTTTCTCTTTTTGTTCTTTACTTCCATCCTTCCTTTCTTCCTCCTGTCCTTTTTCTCTGTGAGTATATTTATCTGCAAATAAAAGGAATTTATTTTTATATTCCCACTGTGTCTTGGTGTAGGACTTTTCAAACTATAAAAATATTATTATTATTTTGTCTGCATGGTTAAGGCATTTGAATGTATTTTTACATGACCATTCAAAGAGGTTAGCATAGTCTCTATTAATAATAGCTATTCTTAAATATATACATTTAAAAATTGTATATAACTAAGAATCTGGAGTAAGATTTGGGAGCAGGGAAATAGTTTAAATAGTTGAAGGACAGTTATGAACAAAGTATGACTATAGTACCTTGGGGAGACTAAAGAGTGCATTGTAATTTGAAAAGTTTGGGATACTGAAGAAAAATGAAGCTAGAGGCGTCTGGATGTACAAATTAGGTAAAAGAAGGGGTTCCATGATGGTTTACTCTCAAAACATCTTCAGAATATAAGACAGTGAGTGCAAGGACGATGATTAATGTGTGCTTATAATCTCTACAGTGCTAAATATACTGTTTCAGAGTCAGGGTTCAAGGAAATGTCTTAATGAATTAATGACTGCATGAATGGGTGAGTGGTTTTAATATTCAGAATTACATCAGTGAAGATGCTACAGGACCAAAACAATATTAGAAAGTTAAAGGTAAAATTAAGTAGAGGCATTTAAGAAAAATGTTTTTTTCTTAAAAAGCAATCAGTATAATGTATAATGTAACACTACTGAAGCAAAAGACACAACTCAGAATAAGCAATATCTAGGAAATGATAAAGGTTTAGATGAAGATAATGTTTACAAATTGGGGGTGTTTTCATTGGGTTGAAATGCAGTTGAAAATCTGTTAAAGGGTAAGGAAAATGATTCTTCAAGTATTTTTCTATTGGAATTTTGCTGCATTTAGCTCTGCTTTAAAGAAGTACTAATGCCATTGTACAGAAGTTTTGGATTTAATGGTATTGTTCCATAATGGCCATTATGAAAAGGTTGAGCTCATGATTACTAATACAGGATAAATAAGCAAGTGACTTCACTATAGACAAAAAGTATTCAGTTATTAGAGCATATGGAGAAGAGTAAGTGGATGCATTACCAAAAAGCACATGTTATTTTAGAAGGGATTTAAACTATATAAAAGCTCCCTAAAGCAGCCAGCTACTAGAGAGTAAAAGGGTTACCACAGGGAGTTGATATTCTCTTCATTCTAGAACCTGACAGGGGACACCTGTTTGTGTAAAATGATTTAGATGCAATTCTTCTTGACAGCAAGAGAAAGGCAAGCCTCAAGAGGTTTTCCTAAACTTGTGACTCAAGGCCCAAATAATTTATAAAAGGTAGGAATAGCAAAATAACAAAAGACACAGTTTTGGTTCCAATTTTTGTCTTGTTACCTATGGATATTCATTTAAGTGAAAGAAATTATGCTACTGTGTAAAGAAAGTGTGATTTAACTGAGTAGGGATGAGAAAGTCTAGTGGGGGTACTTCCACCTCATGTCAATGTGATTTATGTGCAGCAGCTCTCTTGGGCATTCCTGTAAGTCAATGAGCTTAATTTCACATGATTAAGAGACAACCTAGTCCCCAAGCATCTGCCTTTTATTATGTTACCGTGTGTTTATTCTCAGTTTGTCAAATATGTCAAAAAAGATAAAGCATTTCTCCTTATTTTCCTCTGGGGTAGTTTATAAGATCAAACTTCTGGGGCTTTGTTTCTTTACCTTTTGAAGTTAAAAAAATGCACTTTAATTTTTCTCAGAAAAGAATTTCTCCTATTTATTGTACTTTTTTCAAATTTTGAAATTAGATCTACAGTAATTTTAATATTCCTTTGAAATTATGTCTTTAACTAAAATAACAAGTCTAACAAAAATGGAACTTGTACCTAACAAATAAAATAAAATAATCCAATATTTTCTTTTAGTTATACCTATATTCTGTCATAGCTATATTCTATTATACCTGTGAATTTCCTCACAAACTTACCCATTCAGTTTTAGTTGTTGGTACAATTTTATATAGAGTTGGCACAGATTAATGCCAATTGTAGAAAAGGATGCCTGCTTCATGGTGAGTTGAAGATAAAAGGCAGTATGAATGAATCTTCCAAGTTGTCTAAGACTTCAATGAGGAGAATATTCCAAGTTAATAAACATAGCAGTGTGGTACTATATCATGAGGGTACAAAAGAATATATTGTTCTATGTAATCGCTGGGAGAAGTGCAGGATAGAGGGCAGCAATGTAAAAGCTAGCAAGTTGTAGGCAATTTGTTTTGTTAGAAAAATGATATCTGTAAATAGTCCATTTTCATGTAGCTGATAAAGACACACTTGTGACTGGGCAATTTACAAAAGAAAGAGGTTTAACTGAACTTTCCACATGGCTGGCAAAGCCTTACAATCATGGCAGAAGGCAAGGAGGAGCAAGTCACAACTTACATGGATGGCAGTAGGCAAAAAGAGAGCTTGTACAGAGAAATTCCTGTTTTTAAAACCATCAGGTCTTGTGAGATTCATTCACTATCATGAGAACAGTGCAGGAAAGACCCACCCCCATGACTCAATCACCTGCCACTGGATTCCTCCCATGACACATGGGAATTGTGAGAGTTACAATTTAAGGTGAGATTTGGCTGGGGACACAGCCAAACCATATCCTTCTACCACTGACCCCTCCCAAATCTCATGTCTTCACATTTCAAAACCAATCATGCCTTCACAACAGTCCCCAAAAGTCTTAACTCATTTCAGCATTAACTCAGAAGTCCACAGTCCAACATCGCATTTGAGACAAGTCAAGTCCCTTTGACCTATGAGCCTATAAAATAAAGAAAACTAGTTTATTATTTCCTAGATACAATGGGGATAAAAGCATTTGGTAAAAACAGCTCTTCCAAAAGGGAGAAATTGGCCAAAACAAAGGGCATGTAGGCCCCATGCAAGTCTGTTATCTAGCAGGGCAATCAAATCTTAAAGCTTCAAAATGATCTCTTTTGACTCCATGTCTTGCATATGGGTTGTGCTGATGGAATAGGTGAGTTCCCATGGTCTTGGCAGTTCTACCCCTGTGGCCTTGCAGTGTACAGCCACCCTCCCAGCTGCTTTCACTTGCTAGTATTGAGTGTCTGTGGCTTTCTAGGAAGACTGCAAGCTGTCAGTGGGTCTGCCATTCTGGGGTCTTGAGGATGGTGGCCCCCTTCTTGTAGCTATACTAGGTGGTGCCCCAGTAGGGGCTCTGTGTGGGAGCTCTGGCCCCACATTTTCTTTCTGCACTGCCCTAGCAGAGGTTCTCCATGAGATCCCCACCCCTATAGCAAACTTCTGCCTGGGCATCCAGGTGTTTCCATATATCTTCTGAAATATAGGTGGAGGTCACCAAACCTTAATTCTTGACTTCCGTGTACTTCCAGGCTCAACATTATGTGGAAGTTGCCAAAGCTTGGGACTTGCCCCCTCTGAAGCAACAGTCTGAGCCCTATGTTGGCCCCTGTCAGCCACAGCTGGAGCAGCTGGGACATAGGGCACCAGGTCCCTAGACTACACACAGCAGGAGGACCCTGGGCCCAGCCTATGAAACCACATTTTGCTCCTAAAGCTCCAGGCCTGTGATGGTGAGGGACTGCTGTGAAGATCTGTGACATACCCTGGAGACATTTTCCCCACTGTCTTGGGGATTAACATTCAGTTCCTTATTACTTATGCAAATTTCTGTGGCTGGCTTGAATTTTTCCTCAGAAAATGGGATTTTCTTTTCTATCACACTGTCAAGCTGCAAATTTTCCAACTTTTATGCTCTGCTTCCCTTATAAAACTGAATGCCTTTAACAGCACCCAAGTTACCTCTTGAATGCTTTGCTGCTTAGAAATTTCTTCCACCAGATGCCCTAAATCTTCTCTCTCAAGTTCAAAGTTCTACAGATCTCTAGGGAAGGGGCAAAATGCTGCCAATCTCTTTGCTAAAATATAACAAGAGTCACCTTTGCTTCAGTTCCCAACAAGTTCCTCATCTCCATCTAAGAACAACTCAGCCTGGACCTTATTGTTCATATAACTAACAGCATTTTTGTCAAAGCCATTCAACAAGTCTCTAGGAAGTTCCAGACTTTTCCACATTTTCCTGTCTTCTTCTGAATCCTCCAAACTGTTCCAATCTTCCAAAGTCACATCCACATTTTCAGGTATCTTTTCAGCAATGCCCAACTTCTGGCACCAATTTACTGTATTAGCCTGTTTTCATGTTGCTGATAAGGGCATACCTGACACCAGGAAGAAAAAGAGGTTTAATTGGACTTACAGTTCCACATGGTTGGGGAAGCCTCACAATCATGGCAGAGGGCAAGGAGGAATATGTCACATCTTACATGGATGACAGCAGGCAAAAAGAGAGCTTGTGCAGGGAAACTCCTATTTTTAAAACCATCAGATCTCATGAGACTCATTCACTATCATTAGAACAGTACAGGAAAGACCCACCCCCATGATTCAATCACCTGCCACTGGATTCCTCCCATGAAAGATGGGAATTATGGGACTTACAATTCAAGATGAGATTTGGATGGGGACACAGCCAAACCCTATGAATGTTTACTGTAGAGATAGCACACAGGCAGTCACAGCTTATGCCAGAGGATTAACCCCTGATCTATGGGTAGTCAACTACAGGCTTGCAGATGATCCATAAGGTGGCTTGGAAATTAGGGACACTGGTGTATCAGTATCCTATTGCTGTTTATAAAATTACTGCAAACATAGTGGCTTAAAGCAACACAAATTTATTATCTTATAGTTTTTGAGGTTCTTCATCATCACATCTCCTCTGACTCTGATGCTTCTACCTCTCTCTTTCCCTTGGAAGGACCTTCAAGATTATACTGGGCATCCTCAGATAACCCAGGATAATCATTCCATCTTAAAATCATTAATTTAATCAAACTGAAAGGTACTTTTTGCCATGTAATATAACACAGTCATATGTTTCAGGGCTAAGGCAGTGGACATCTTTCTGGAGGGCTTTATTTGGCTTACTGCAACTGGCAATTAGCCAATTCAAACAAACTGCGTATTGAGTTGCACTGAAGACTGGAGAGTGAATTGTCAGCCAGGAGCCAGATGGGAATGGAAGAAAACAAGAACATACTGGGGGTGAAAAGCAAGAAAATTTTCAACAGAAAAGAGTTGAAAATTTTTGCTGAAAGGCCCATGTTATCCATGGTGTATGATTAAAGGTGCAGGGGGGTTGTAGAAAAAGAAGAAAAAGGAAAGAAAACAGGGCAGAGGGAAAGGAAGGAAGAGAGATGTGGAAAGAGAAAAACAGGAAACTGATATTAGTGATGCTTTTGATCTTAAGAACATTTTAGTATTCATCTGCACTCCACACATATACTTTCAAAAATACCTCTTTTTCTTTGTGGTAGGCTAAAGGGGTCTGTGTTCCTTTCAACAAAACAATACCTGACCTGAAAATGATTTCCACAAAGTAATAGCAGTGAGAATAGTTAAAGCAGAAGAGAGAACAATTTTAAAGTTAGACTAAATTGAAATAGATGATCAATTAGATGTGAGAGGATATAAAGAAAGAGGTAAAGAAAAACATTCTGTAATGACAGGATTGGGATACCATCCATCATGTTAAAGGTCCCCAATTCACAGAAACATGAAATGACTACTTATTTAAAGAAAACAGTAAGAAGATCTTTGTGACTAAGTTGAAGCCCCACATGTAGATTGAGGATAGAATATGAAGGTTTTGGATGTCTTGCAAGGTATTGTGGATTTTATTGTGAGAACAAAATATTTTGGCTGGGATATTTAATAATTTTGCAAATCCCTTTAGTAGAAAATTCAGTCTGGGTGGTTGGGGCTCTGATATGATAGATCTGTTCATCGTGGTATCTTCTCTATATCATAAAGATGAAACTTGTTGCTGTGTATATGATAGTGTTACACACATTTGTGAGTCCATCCGTAAAGCTGCCTTTACAGAGAAGGGAAGACACATAATAAAGCTATATAGTATCACACATGAAAATGGCATGGTTAACCTTGATTTTAGACATGTAACACTCCCTGTAGAAAAGACTAGGGTTGGACTCCAGAATGGCCAGTAAGAGACTTAATAAAAATCATATTTACATAGAGGGAGGGCCTATAAGGCAATTAAAGGGACTGAAAATATGTTTCTGAAGAATATATAGGATCTGATGAGTGTTTGGAAGGCAGCTATGTTCACCACTATACCACCAATGCTTCTGATGAGTGTTTGGAGATGAATTGTGAAATAATTCAAGGCGAAGTTATATTGATGGTGTCACCAATTACAGAGAGAAGATCAATGGCAGTTTTTGGGGGAGAGGGGATGGAATGAGTTCAATTTGAAACATACAAGCTGTGGTAGTCGCTGGAAATATCGAGCTAATGGATTTATTGGTCTGGAATTGTACTAGTTTCCTGTGGCTTCTGTAACAAACTGCCACAAACTGACTTAAAACAATAAAATTTGTCCTCTCAAAGTTCTGGAGGCCAGAAGCCCGAAATCAAAGTACAAGCAGGGCCACAATTCTTCTGATGTCTCTGTTGCAAAATCCTTCCTTGCCTCTTCCACATTCTAGTGGCTTTAGTTTTCCTTGGGTTTTCGCTGCTGCCATCTTCACATGGCCTTCCCTTCTGTGTCTTTAATCTCCTTCTGCTTTTCTCTTATAAGAAAGGACACCTGTCATTGGATTTAGGATCCATTTGGAAAATCCAGCATGATCTCATTTTGTGATCTGTAACTTTAATCACATCCACAAAGATTCTTTATCCAAATAAATTCATATTCACAGGTCTGGTCAGATATTTTGGGGGAACACTGTTCATACTGCAAATGTCAAGTCAGGAAGTATGAATTTTGAAATTGTCCTCATATTGAGAGCAGCATGATGGAATGAGATTATCCAGGGAAAACATGCAGAGAGAGAAGAAGAAAAGAAAAGGGAAAGGGAAATAATCAAGGATTCTCTGGAACACTAGCCCTGAAGAGGCTGGCAGAGAAGAAGCAACCAGTCAGGGAAAGAGATTAAGGGAAGGTTAAGAGAGGAAGAAAGAGATCTTAGTTGTTTTGGTTCCTACAAACCAAGAATGGAGAAAGCTTCAAAATGAAAGGATGATAGTGTTACATTCTTTGGAAAGTTGTGTCAAATAACTGAAAATAGAAGTTGATGTCAGGTTTTTAAAGAGTATATATTGTGCAAAATCAGTATATTAAAGGGGCTTTGTATATTAAAAGGATTTTGTTTTTTTAAAGTTTGTTTAACTCTTTAGAAATTATGCTTTTTCTAGGTAAAACAAGTATAAAACTCATGGTTAACTATGCTAATGAAAAGAATTGCATTATAGTACAGATGAATTTTTTTCCAATTAAAAACTTCTTTTATCAAAAATTGAAACATGTTTTGCCATAGATAAATGTCCTGAAGGAAGGGTGATACTGATTTAATTTTCATTTTTTCATTTCCTATATACATATATGAAAGATAGCTTACAGATGTATTATAATTTTCCATGGTGAATCTTCATATTAACTATCATGACAGCTAATATTTACACTCCAACTTTCATCTATGGTGATGATCACAAAAATTACATGTTTTCAGTTAACTTCTCAGAAGTGTCTTACATTAATCTGATGAGTATTATATTAGGTTGGCGCAAAAGTAATTGCAATTTTTGCTAATACTTTCAATAGCAAAACTGCAATTAGTTTTGCACTGACCTTATAATACCCAGAGCACTGGAAATTAAGACACTTGGATTTCAATCCAGCTCCTAATGGGACTTGTTGGTTGGGAACATGTCCCTGAGTGAACCTGTCATGTCTTTGGTTTCTGTTTTCATAAAGTTTCGATCTACATCATCTGTAGAAATAGTAGTTTATCTTTTTGCTCCTTTCACAAATATTTATTGAGCACTTTTAATGCATACTAAGTATATACCTGACATTTTTGTCTGTAACTTATTTTACGTATTTGCAAACTGATCACCCGTTTAGATAGGCAGAGTTTGTGACCGGAGTACCTGAAGCCCATTGTTGGCTACATTTGACTTTATGCTATACAGTTTGTGCCAGCACTACAAAGTGGAGGATGTTATTAGCTTAAAACGAAGGTTCTATTAAGAGGAAAAAATGATATTTCTTGTTAAACGGCACACAGTATATCATTACAAAGCCAAATTTAAAATAAGGTGATTTTCCTTGCAGGTGGCAATGTGACTAGGTAAAATTTGGTTTGGCAGTTTAAAATACCAAACTATGTTTTAGTCTATTTTTGCTTATTTAAAGCAGATTTCCTTTTCGTAGAATTATGGTCTCTTAAGACATCTATGCAAGACACCTTGCATGGTAAATGTTGCCTTAAGGCGATGACAGTGAATAACTTTGCCAAGTTTTAGAATCTCTGAGGGTTGTACATAAATATTTCTTTAAAAAGTGTCAGTCAGCCTCTTATGAGTATTCTCAACTCTATTCAATTGTCACTTATGTTTTACTAACTGTACTGAAATATTTCCCAATTAGTTTTGGTACCTTGAGTTCAATAAAGTAATGCCATTGGCATCTTACTTTGACCTCTTAAAGCATATTCCACTTATTTTGTATTCCAAATATTATGCTGTAAATGGTAAAGAAAAATTATTTTTATCAATGATGGGGAAAGATTTTCATACTCTGGTGAATTAATATTTTTCTGAAATATATTGTCATATCATAAAAATGCAACTATCTGAAAAGAGGATTCTTTCCATTTTTCCTATAAATATGTTCTATAAAGTAATTGTACTCTCCAATGCCATCTTGTGGCTTTTTAGGATTGATGAAAATGCAGTAATAAACACAGAACACAGAGAGAAAATAAACATGGGAAGAAAACTTCTTATGAATTATTGCTCAGTAATAATTTTACTTGATCTTAATACTTCTCAAACATTTATTTTCTCTAATTTATTGCCTTATATTTTCTAAATAGTATATATATTTCTCTTACATTTTGATGCATTTTATAATAGAAATGTTCATTAAGATCTTTTAAGGATATAAAAATATCATATTTTTATGACCTTAGCATCATGTCCATTTGTAGTCCTATATTATCAGAATTCAAATTATTATGACAAGTATTTTAGACTTATTAAATTCCTCTTTTAAAACATTGCTGTCATTGAGGTCTCGTCATTTTAATAATTCAGGTGTCAAAAGGAGAAAAAGTCATTAAAGATTTTAATTGCTCAGTAATATAAATAAGAGCTGCTGAGAATCATATGGAAGTGAAGAACATGGATAGATGTGTGCTTTACAACTTAGGCTTTCCTGCTGGTCTATCAGACTGGCCCTGAAATAGGAGATGGGAGGGCCTATGTAGAATCAAGCTAAATGGAAAGCACTCGTCATCAGGCAAAGTTACCTTGAAAAAGCAATTACTTTATCTGCATATTCCAAAGAATGAAGACCAAGAGAAATTCTTAGCAATGTTTTATTTTTTTTAAGTGAAAAATTTTCAATCTTAACTGTTATAAATGCTTTTTCAAATGAAAGGCATATAATACACCCCTCCCCACACTAAAATATTAGCATAATAACAATGTTTTCAAACTTTGATGAGAATATCTTTATCCATTTATGAGTACTCATATACAATATATACAACCATACTTGATTACGTTTGTTTCTTTTAAGGTTTTATGCAGGGAGGCTACTTCACCTTCTTAAAGGACAAAGTAACAGGTTGTGTACACAAATGTTAACAAGAATTTACTGAATTCCTAACATATACCAAGTGCTTTATAACGTTGATTCACATCAGCTATGCTTGGACATAAAAAAGGTTAAAATGTTTAGATATTTGTTTGTAGGAATTTGCCTTTTGCATTATTTATTTAAAAAATGAAACTATGGAAAATTTTATTAATAGAAATGAAGGCAAAATGATTCATCTTTATTCATTTGATCACTTCGTTCTTAGGTTTCTATACCTGTGAATCTTATCCTGAAAATTGTTTATATAATTTCCTCATAACTTTGGTGATTTTTAAAGAAACATGTGGAATGCTTGTTTTTGTAACTGCCTGCCTTTTTACATTATAAAATCCATGTATCTGTCATATCTTTGGAACTGATGGTGCTTATAGGCATTGTCCTTTCATATTCACTAGTCAGTTCTAGTTTATTCTTTGTATTTATCAAATGTTTTCAGACAAAACTTACTGTAAACAAGCAACTGGACTGATTTTGGGGGATTAAAAAAGAACAATCTACCACCTCTGCTATTAAATGCCTTGCAAAAATCAGTGCTATGAGATATCATACATGTATAGTATATTACTTTTCCACTGTAATTGTAACAAATCACCGCACACTTAGTGTCTTAACACAAATTTATTATCTTATGATGCTGAAGGTCAGAAGTTCTAAAACCCAGGTATCAGCAGGGATGCATTCCTTTAGGAGGCTCCAGGGAAGAATCTGTTTTCTTGCTTTTCCCAGCTTCTAGAAACCACCTGTATTACTTACTTGTCTTGTTGCTCCTTCCTGAGCTTAAAATCATTAGCATAGCACCTTCCAACCTCTCTAACCTTAACTTCTGTCACATCTCCTTCTCTGATTCTGACTTTCTGGCCTCCCTCCTGTAAATATCTTTGTGATTACATTGGGCCCACCATGTTAATCCAGAATAATCTCTCCATCTCATGATCCTTAATCACACCTTCTAGTTTCCTTTTGCCACTTAAGGCAACATAGTCACAGGTTCTAGGAATTAAGACATGAACATCTTTGGAGAGTCATTATTCTGTCAGTCACAGTGGTATGTTAGAGTAGCTTTTACATAAAATAGTTTGATATGGATGGAATACATATATATTGGGGAACAGTACAGAAGAAACGATGAGGGAGTGTCAGGAGAAAAGATGGAAAAAGATAGATGGGAGCCATATCACAAGGACTTTGTATGACATGACAAGAAATGCTAATAATATCCTCTGGGAAGTCAAGAACCATTGAAGAAATTGAAGCAGAGCTTAGTAGGAATAACCAGACCAGATAGATTGGAAAGAGCTCTAAGACAAGAGGCTGGGAAATGAGGCCAGTAGTCCAGGTAAAAGTCATGAGTTGAGCCAGTAACAGTAGGAATACAAGAAAGAACCCTAAGTTAACACAGGGAGAAGCTTTTTTTTTTTTTTTTTTTTTTTTAAGATATCAAGCTTCCTTTAAAATGTAGTGCTAAATTTGGTATGTCTACATGCAAACACACACATATATGCATGTGTATTCACTCAAATATACACATGGTTAACTATTCACAAAACACACTTTTATTGAGGCTCTCCTATATTGCCAGATGCTAAGGATTCAAAAACGTTAAGAATATGTGATTGTTGCATTTTTAACATATCTGTGTTTTATTTACCTAACTAAATAGTATAAGCTCATAGAGTATAAAAATATCTTTACCTGTTTTTATATGTATACATATATATCTTTTATAATCACTATGTCTCAAAGAGTCATTGCATAATCAGTACCTAATACATCTTTGTATTTCATTTCTGGATTGAAGAACACTGACAAATCTCATCACAGCACTCTATTTTCATGTTGCAATGTACATCCACGTTATAGCTCTTCTCTGATACCAGAAAGTCCTTGAGGAATTATCTCTATATAGTTTAAGTTCATTTCTGAGGCTTTACACATAGCTTTCTTTGACCAATTGTTACATAAGCAAATGAACAATTTCAACTTACATGAAATGAATATTTTCATTAGAGTTTACGTTTCTCTGAAAAGGAGGAATTAAAGCTTTATCTTTAGCTGCCAGGGTGACCTGACCATTCATGGTTATTGTGTATAATCCCCTGCTAAAATTGTAATAGCTAAAGCTGAAAGCACTGAGATTACACTGGAAAGTGAATCTTGAGATGGCATTTCTTCTTTAGCTCCAAAGTGCAAATCTTCAGTTACTTTATTATAATAGCAATTGTGCAGCTTTTGCCTCCTTATCTTTGGGAGATTTTGCCGTATCTGTACATATGTAGGTCATTCCAAGAAGGAGGACTAGATACACAAAAGGACTCCTGCATAGAAGGGTGTCTGGAAGGAGTAAGGCATTAGCCAAAGCAGCTGCTAAAGGTCTCTGTGTCTCTCAAAACAGATCATAGCAAACCCTAGGAATGCTGGTGAATAGAAGTGGCCTACAACATTGAGGGTGTTTTATTTCAATTCAGAACGTAAATTAGTTCGATTTGGCAACTTGCACATTCATTCTGCCACTCTGTAACTGACATGCTGCTCTGCGATGAACAGTGGTGACTTACTGTTTGTTTCAAAGGCATGTTTTTGCTTTCTTTGGGAGACGTGCTTGGTTTGTTTTGTTAAATTTTTAATGATACATGATTTTATTTTAAATTTCTTTGGAAACTGCTTTGTATCCTAGGGTTTCCGGCTTTCTATGAATTGAGAGGAGGTTTTTACCTTCTAAGTTTTCAATTAGGAAAACAAAGCAAGTTTGGAAGCTCCGTTGGGACTTTGTAAACCCTCTCAAAGCATGTTCTGAATGAGACAATTTTTGTGCAGCTAGCTCTAATTGTCTGAGATGAGACAATCTACAGAAGCTAATTGGAGAGTGTCTCATTCTGCAGCATGTATGGAGTCAGCAGAATAGTAATTTTGCTTTTTCCGGTTGTTTTCCCTTTTCGTTGTTGTTATTTTGTTTGGTCTACCCTTTCTTTCAGTATCTGGTGTTTTTAAGAGAATTTTTTTTCTCCATTTAAAGTTATTTATCCCTAAAGGTAAGGCTCAGGATTTCCATATAGACCCTTCCCCAACTCCGCATAATAATGTTCCTAAATCCTCAACCATTCTTTAGACCTAATATGGAATTAGTAAGCCTTTGATGGACTTGTATTCCCTTTTGATTTACCTGGATACGATATTAAATTCTTTTTCAATTTTAATGTTTATGTTCTGAATTACAGCTGGTAGGTATAGAATAGTATTTATCACATTTTCTTTCTTATGATCACCTGAGTGATTATGGTGTTGACATATTCTGAATTAGACAAGAACATATGCTCAACTAAATTGATGCCTCACATAGAAACTTGCACATAATAAATTTCATTTTTTAATTTATTTTAATTTTTGATTACACTTTTTGGTTTTAGTTTTATGTTTTCTTATGCTTCTCTAAAGCTGTTCCATCACGACTTAAAAACCAAGACTTCTCTGAAACTTGGAAATTATTATGCAGATCTCATAATTATCCTAAGTAGAAGAATTCAGGTGTAATATAATTAAGGAAAAATATTTAAACTTTATAGATGTTTGCCATTTGTTCTCCTGTTCATCCTACTACATTTGATTTTTAGTTTATAGTCTTTAGTAAGTGGGGAAAGCAGAATTACATTGACACCTTTTGGATTAATTGGAAGGTTTTCAGAAAAGCTCTTTCATGTCAGACTATCTCTTCTACAAATAGTCTAGTGATGACTGATGACTTTAGAAGAAAACTCCGTCAAATGAAAGGTAGAAGAGGAGTCCTAAGTAGGGAGCAGCTGTGAATACAGAGTAAGAGACGCTTCTGCAGCAGCGTATCAAGTAATATTTAAGGACAGAGTAGAGACTTGTGTCTTGCTCCCTCTTCTTTCTGTGTCCAAGGCTACCCTTTGCTGTTATATAATTTTGTCATCAAATAAAACCAATTTTCTTCACAGTAGAATGAGGCAGGTATTATGAAGAAAAGGATGGAAAATGCCAATGGATTAATGGCTTCATTCAAACACGTTTCTGTTGTGAAGACACCTTGAGACAAAGTATGAGACTGGGAAAAATCACATTAAAACCAGATGTTTTGAGTTAAGGAAAACATGTAGATGCTGTTTGAGATCATTTTAAATGGGAACACTTAGTTTATGCTGCCATGTGGCTATACCACACCATCTGTCAATTAGTGTTCAGTGACCAATTATTAAAATTTATACATTCAAACTCATGGTTAATTTTTATCTAGATGCCTAAATCTCTGGGAATTGCAAGCATATAAAACTGAACTCAACTTGCCTTAATACATCAAGAACTAATGAGAAACTGTTTTCCTGTGTATATGAATATAAATGGATGTTCTTCTATTTCATATAGATAACTTATACATTCTTTAGATGGTTTATGGGATTATATAGTTACATATTCATATGTTATAATACTTGGAATGGTTATTAAACAAGACAGGCTTTTAATATGAAAATATTAATATGCTTTAATATGAATAAGTTAAATATTTTTTGAAAAACAAATTAAGTATTCATTGACAGCTTATAAATATAAAGCCTTTTAAATTTATATCTCACTTTAGCCAAAAAGAGGTTACATTGCTGTTTGCAATTATTCTTTTTAGAAGAAAGAGGGTATTTATTTTTCTACTATTGTTGCTTTTTCTCAGCATTTTTGAGACTATGGGCACTTGGTGCTGTTTTGCACCAAGTACATTGTTATGTTACCCATTGTAAATTATTATCTCAATGGTTTAGCAGGCTAAACCCTTAAATAAGAGGTGTCTTTTTTAAAGAAAATATTTAGAAACATAGAAATGAAAAAAGTAAATCTATTTTTTGTCAGGTTGTCCAAACTCTCCTTAGGATCTTGTAGCTAGTATTCGTTTCTTTTTTTAATGCCTGCTTGGGGTGTTTAATTTAACGAGACTGTGCCGGGGATTTACCAAACTATGTGAGACAGTTCTTTTCTTCAAAAAGTAGATCTAATAATTTTATTTTTCTTTTAATATCCATTCAAAACATAATATTTTGAGTTGTCTACTATGTGCTACGTACTGTTCTAGGAACTTAGGATAAAATGATCGATGCATTTCTCATGGAGAGTACAGCCTAGTGGGCTTAAATAAACATGATAGTTTTATAATAATTAATGCTATGAATAAAATAAAACAAGTTAGTATGGTAGTGATTGGCAAAGCTAGTTACTTCAGACAGGGAGGTCTCTTTGCAAAGATACCATTTAAGTTGAGACTTGACTCTGAAAAAAGAGCCCGTTAAGTGAGAACATGGGAAAAGTTCATTCCAAGCAGAAGGATAGTGAGTGCCAAAGATATGCAGCAGTAGGAAACAAGACACATTTAAGAAATAGATTGGGAGGCTGAGGTGGGCGGATCATGAAGTCAGGAGTTCGAGACCAGCCTGACCAATGTGGTGAAAACCCTGTCTCTACTAAAAATACAAAAATTAGTCAGGCATGGTGGCGCACACCTGTAATCCCAGCTACTCAGGAGGCTGAGGCAGGAGAATCACCTGAACCCGGGAGGCAGAGGTTGTAGTGAGCCGAGATTGCACCACTGCATTCCAACCTGGGCAGCAGAGTGAGACTCCATCTCAAAAAAAAAAAAAAAGGAAAGAAAGATGGTTATTATGAATGACAGGTAGTGATGAAGAATCATGCAGGGAATCAAATGGTAAAGTTTTCAAAGGGTGGAGAGCGATGACTGGAGGGGTAAAATGGAAGAAAAATAAGAATTAGCTGTAACCACTTAGGTCATGGTTTAGAGTGTGCATTTTATTCTCGGTGTAATGTGAAGCCATTGTAATCTAGCAAATGGAAGACTGAGTAGATGATTTTTATTTTTTCAGAGTTTTTTGTTTTTTGGCTGTGGAGTAAGAAGCTATTTAAATCGTCCTAGAAATAGATTACAGTTAGTAGATCTTGGGTATTAGGTGGAAGATGGAGAGATAAAGACTGATTTGGGTATAGTTTGGAAGTAGAACCAAACAGGACTTGATGGCATACTGGATATAGGGGATGAGGAATATATAAGGGATATATAAGATATAAGGAAGCACAGATGACTCTAAGTTTTATGAGCAACTGAGTTGATTGTGAGACTATTTCCTAAGATGGGGCCGATTAGGGGAGGGAGAGGTTCCTGTTTTCAACATGCAGTATTAAGTTTGAGATTCCTATTCAGTCTTTTAGTGGCTTTTTCAAGGAGTCTGCAGGCAGCTCAGTGGAGAGGTTAATACTGGACATTTAAATGGAAGGAGCCATTGGCATGTAAATCGTATTGAAAAACAGTTGCCTGGATGAGATCACTGAACCTGAGTGTAAGTAGATATAAAAAATAGAGGTTGCAGGACAGAACCCTAGGATACTTCAACATTTCAGTAGTTAGCAAAGAAGTGAGATACCAGAAAAGTGAGAGAGAAAATATGAGTGTGATTTCATGGGAGCTCAAAATAATTCAATTAAATTATTAAATGCATTGTATAGAGCTGAGAAGTGAAGTAAGATAAAGATAGAGTATTACACACTGGATTTAGACATAGGTATAACTATCAATAATGAAAAACAATGAATGAATATGACAGAAAAGTATAGAGTGGTGGCTAGGCAGAAGTCAAGGGAGCAAGCTCAGAAGTCTTATTTGCAATGTGAGCGCCACATTGCAGCAAATTTAAAGTCCTCTATTGAATGTAAAATGTATATGAATTGTTTTTAAATGCCGCTAGATAGCTAAAGGTGAACATGTAGGCCAAATGGAAAAGCAAAAAGAACAGAAGCACAGAGATCAAACTATTTTGGGCTGGGGGAAGCTAGTTAACATCAAATTGACTGAAATTTGTTTCATAACCTTGTATTTCTCATGCCCACTGTCCTATTATGCTATTATGTAATGAAGAGCTGTGTTAATTCTTCCTGCCACCTGCATCTAATGAAATTAGATGTGAAATTTCTGATAGGTACAGATGGCCATTTGAAAAAAACAATCCATTGTTTTTCTTTTTTTTCTATCAGCTGGTCAAATTTCATAAGTTAGAAATGTTCAGACTATGAAATTAACCCTAGCCTTCTTCATTTGTATAGATACTAAGTATAAATGACAACTTCCCCAAGCCCAAATAACTTGTTTGGATTTAGAGCTTAAATACTATCCAATTAAGTGTATCATGCTGACACATTGTCATTTAATACTCCCCTTGGTAGAGGTTTAAGCTTGTTGAATTATTTCAGCTTAAATAATCTGATAACCTTCTCCCAATTTAGTTCAGTTAATTTTGTGCAAATAAAATTAAATCTCAAAATGCATATAAAATAAGAATATAATACGGTATGTACTGGGAAATAATTAAGTTGCCAGTATTATAATGTAGCTCATAGAAAAGGTGTGACCTATTATAATTAGTAATGTACACCTCTGACAAATTGTAAAGCATGAATTATCCTGGTAAGGAAAAAGAGAATATGTGGTAATGGTGGCTAAAATCCTGTTCATTTTGCAGAGATTGCTACAAATATTCTGAAGCTGAGGATTGTTGAA
Organism: Callithrix jacchus; assembly: GCF_049354715.1. NCBI lineage: Eukaryota > Metazoa > Chordata > Mammalia > Primates > Cebidae > Callithrix > Callithrix jacchus. Next base: position 29,740,591 of record NC_133524.1, read on the forward strand.
ACTGAAATTTAGATGGTTGTCTGAAGACATACTCTAGAAATTAGGAATACAGATAGACCCACATGGTCAGATAAAGGAAGGATGACAGAACAAAGAAGCAAAGACATGGGTTGGTTACTTTAGTTGTGGAGATGAATGAAAAATAAGTTGAACAAGATACAATGATTAGAAATGGACACATTAAGCCTGGAGATGAATACAATGATTAGGATATGTTTAGACCCACATATGTACCAAATGCAATAATGGATGTCAGATATCTCACTGTGAAAGCAGGTGCTGAGATGTACAGGGCTTAAGGTAACTACAAGCTGAGAGAGAAGCAGAAACATGTTAAGAACTCTCTAAATAATAATATTAAACAAAATAATGTTGAAACCTGGAATGTCAGAGTTTTCACTTTATAACTCCCTTATATGAGGTGAAATAACTTACTTAAGGTTGTTCAACTGGTTGTGTGGCCAGCTAGGTTAGACCATCAGAGGTAGTGTGGTCCTCCTTGGATGAGTTGTTTAGGAGAATTATACATGATATAAAGAAAGTCACAGCCATGTGTTAGAAACTGATCTTTGTGTATTACTCCTTCTGCAGGATGCCAGAGGAAAAAATCAATTGTTGACTAAGTAGCATATCTCAATTACAGAGATCAGCAAGAGTACAGCTATTGCAGGAAGATTTATATATAAAGAAATATACCTTTGTTTTGTCCACATAAAATGAAACAATGTGTGTGTGTGTATATGTGTGTACGTATATATATATATGTATATGTATACGTATATATATGTATATGTATATGTATATGTATATGTATATGTATATGTATATGTATATGTATATGTATATGTATATATACGTACACACATATACACACATAGAGAAAGAGAGAGGCGGGAAAGAGAGAGAGAAGGGGAGGAGAGAGAGAGAGAGAGAGAGAGCGAGAGTGAGCGAGTGCGAGCGAGCGAGGGCTTCCCTGAATAATATATGTATTATTCAGGCAAGCACATATGTGTGTGTGTGTGTGTTTCAGGAAAGCATTCTATTGAATTTAGAAATCAGAAAACAAATAGTTTAACCTTTCTAATTCATTTATATTGCTTTGCTAAGGAATCGCTCTCTGATAAATAATTTTAAAGTGTCAACTCTGAATTTTGCAAAATACGTAATTTTGGGTAAATTTGACTACGTATTCTTGGATCCTTACCATTTACTTCTCTTAAATATAAAAGATTTTGAATATGTCTTGATGATTTTTTGCTTCTTGTAATTTAAATGTCAAATTTAAAGTTGTTAAAATGTATATCTCTTTGATACTAGTATTTTTTTTCTCTTTTAAAAAACATACTTATCTGTTATTTAATTTCATATGTCTAGATTTGCTTAGGCAAAAGGTAGAAGTGCCTGCTTTTCAGTTTGCATATAAGCTAATATAGTTTAATATATAATTGAATGTGTATAATTGAAATATATTCATAAGTTGGAATGTGACATATTCCCTAGCATAAAACAATTAAACAGACAACTCAGTAGTTTGAAAGTGAAGCTTAAGGCTAATACTGTACATATAGTGTCATAACACTATCATGACATTCTCTGTTAAATGCTGTCTCCTCAGGCACATTCTGTTAACTCTTCCTACCACACTTGTCACATTACCCAGTTTATTTTCTTTACATCACATACTTGTTTAATGTGCCACTGTCCATATAAGAATGTAAGCTAATTCATAGCAGATTTTTTTCTTGTTCACTCCTGTATCCTGAGCATCTAAGAACAATACCTCACATATGAAAGATGTTTGATAAATATCAATGAAATTAATTATTGAATAACATTCCTGCTTCATTGCATTTTTCATTAAAAAATTAATGTTTCTCTCAATTTCAGATATTCCTTCTTTTCTAATATATTCATGCAGCACTATGAATTTCCCTCTAAGTACTGCTTTCACTGATCCCCAAAATTTTCATCATTGTCCTTTGTTAAAAAAATTTTGACATTTTTTGGAGATGTCTATTTTGTGTGTAGATTATTTAGAAGTGTGTTATTTAATTGCAAATACTTGGAGATTTCACAGCTATCTTTCTGTTGTTGATTTTCAGTTTAATTCCATTATGGTCCGAGATAATACATTGAATAATTTCTATCCTTTTAAATTTGTTAGGTTATGTTTTATTGCCCACAATGTGGTCTATCTTTAACAGTGTTCCATGTGAGCTTGAGACAAATGTGTATTTTGCTGTTGTTAGATGGAATATTCTATAATGTCAATGAGTTAAAAATGATGATAATGTGTCTCAGGCCATGTAGGTCCTTAATGATTTTCTGCCATTTTAATCTACTCATTACTGACATAGGAGATGTTTAAATCTTCAAATGTAATAGTGGATTTTTCTATTTTCAGTTCTATCAGTTTTGGCCCACGGAGCTTGATGTGCTGTTGTTAGGTGTAGACATGTTTAGGATTGTAATGTCTTCCTGGGAAATTGGCCCCTTTATTAAGTAATATACCTTTTTATTACTGGTAACTTTGCACATTTGGAAGTCTGAAATGTCTTAATAAGTTAATAATTTTAAGCTAAAACTCCAGCTTGCTTTTCGAGCACTGCACAGTACAGTAGTTTCTGATATTTCTGTTTTGCATCTTTTATGTGGAATCTCTGTCCTATGAATGAGTTGAGTCCAGAGTGAATTAGGACCACAGTAGTCTGTCCTATGAAGGCTGGGTGCAAGAGAAGGTTACTTCATCTTCTTGGTTACACTCACAGTGATTTTGCTTCTTTAAATTATAATTTGAAAGAAAGAGAAATGCTAGCAAACTGCTCCTCCTAATGAGTTTCAGTAACCTTTTTTGGGAAATAAAGCTAGAGAGTACCCAATCTTCTTAGCCATACCCATCAGTAACAGAACTTTTGTCTAGCTAAGCTGTGTGGAAGGCCGTAGAAGGAAAGGAGCAGATAATGATTCAAATGCCACAGACTCCCACTGTTCTAACTGGATTTTAGTATCTTGAATAAATGTTTGTTCATTTACTATATTCTCTTGGGACAATTTTCAGGTATTTTTAAGTGTGTGTGTGTGTGTGTGTGTGTGTGTAGCTTTTGAAAAACTGATTTCATAAGTTTTACTTGTTTCACAAGGGAATGGTCCATGGAGCTCATCACACTGCCATCTCAAAAGTAGATTTTTTCAACTTTCCTTTGATTAGTGTTAGTATGATAAAACTTTCTTAATAGCTTTATATGTAACATGCAGGAATATTCATGTTTAAGGTGGGTCTCTTATATACAACACATCATTGTGTCTTCATTGTCTTAATATACTCTGACAATCTATTTTTTAATTGGTATATTTTGACTAGGCTCATTTATTTTGATTATTGAAATAGTCGAGTTAATATTTACATGTTTGTAACTGTTTTCTATGCATTTGTTCTTTGTTTCATTGTATTTTTTCTTTATATCTTTTTATTTCCCCTCTTTTTCTGCCTTTTCTGGCTTTGATTGTGTGTTTATATGATCCATTTAATCTCCTCTCTTAGCATATCAATTATATTTCTATTTAAAAAATCTTGGTGGTTGCTCTAGTATTTGAAATATACATTGTTATCTAATCTAAGTTTATCTTCAAATAATAATATACTGCTATATGCATGGGTGGTACTTTATAATACTCTCAAGTTTTCCTTGTATAACCTATGACACTGATATTATTCATATAATTTACTCATACTATATTTACCTAATACATTGTTACTATTATTAATTTAAAATAATAATATACTGCTATATGCATGGGTGGTACTTTATAATAGTCTCAAATTTTCCTTGTATAACCTATGACACTGATATTATTCATATAATTTACTCATAGTATATTTACCTAATACATTGTTACTATTATTAATTTAAAGTCATCAGTTTCTATAATTTAAGAATAATAAAAATATTTCTTCCCTTGATGCTCTTTCTTCATGTAGAGCCAGATTTCTAACATATATCATTTAACCTCTGCCTGAAAAAACATTTAACATTTCTTGCAGGATAGATCTGCTATGATGAAATCCCTCAAGTTTTGTTTTTTAGAGAAATACTTTATTTCTTCTTCACTTCTGAAGTATAATTTCACAGAATAATGAATTCTAGATTGATGGTTTTTTCTTTTCAAAGTTTTTAATTTCATGATCGATGTACATATTTTAGAGGTACATGTGATGATTTGAATACATTTATATAATAAAATCAGGATAATTGGGATATCCATCACCTTAAATTTTTATCTTTTCTTTACACTAGGAACATTAGAATTATTCTTCTCCAGATATTTTGAAATGCACCGTAGATTGATGTTAACTATAGTTACCCTACTAATTTATCAAACACCAGGCCTTATTTCTTCTATTTAACTGTGTATTTGCACCCATTAATCAACCTCTCTTCATCCCCTCTTACCCTACTCTGCTTGGCCTCTGATATCCAGTAATCTACTCTATCTTCATAAGATTCAATTTTAGCTCCCACATATGAGTGAAAACATGTGATGTGTGTCTTTCTATGCTTGTCTTATTTTACTTTATTTGATGAATTCCATTTCCATCCCTGTTCCTGCAAATGACTAGATTTTATTCTTTTTAATGGCAGAATATCACTCTTTTGTGTGTGTGTGTGTGTGTGTGTGTGTGTGTGTGTATGTATGTATGTATTTTTTTCTTAGCTATTCATCCATTCATGGAACTTGGATTGAATCCATATTTTGACTATTGTGAATAGTGCTACAATAAACATAGGAGTACAGATATGTCTTTGATATATTGATTTTGTTTCTTTGGGATATATGCCCAGTAGTGGAATGCTGGATCATATGTTAGTTCTATAGATAGTTTTTTGAGGAAACTCCATGCAGTTTTCCCTAGTGGCTGTACTAATTTACATTCTCATGAACAGTGTATGAGGTTATTGCTTTCTCCATATCCTTGCCAGCATCTGTTATTCCCTGTCTTTTGGATAAAAGCCATTCTAACTGGGTTGAGATAACATCTCGTTGTGGTTTCTTAAAAGTAATTTCAACTTTTATTTTAGATTCAGGGGGCATGTGTGAAGGTTTTTTATATGGGTATATTGTATGATGCTAAGGTTTGGAGTACAAATGATCCCATCACCCAGGTACTGACCATAGTAGCCACAGTTAGTTTTTTATCACCTGCCCTCCTCCCTACCTTCTCCCTCTAGTAGTCTCCAGTGTCTATTGCTGCCATCTTTATGTTCATGAGTATCCAATGTTTAGCTCCCACTTAAAAATGAGAATGTGGTATTTGGTTTTCTGTTCCTGTGTTATTTTGCTAAAGATAATGGCCTCCAGCTGCATCTATATTGCTGAAAAGGACATGATTTTATTATTTTTTAATGGCTGCATATTATGCCATGGTGTATAACATTTTCTTTTTCCAGTACACCATTGATGGGCACCTAGGTTGTTTCCATGTCTTTGCTATGGTGAACAGTGCTGCAGTGAGCATACAAGTGCAAATGTCCTTTTGGTAGAACAATTTATTTTCCTTGGGGTATATACCCAGTAATGGGATTGCTGGGTTAAATGGCAGTTCTGCTTGAAGTTCTTTGAGAAATCTCCATAAGCCACTTTCCATAGTGACTGAACTGATTTACATTTCCACCAACAGTGTATAAGCATTCCCTTTTCTCTGCGGTCTCTCCACCATCTGTTGTTTTTTGACTTTTTAATAATAGCCATTCTGACTTGTGTGAAATGGTATCTCATTGTAGTTTTGGCATTACTCTGATGATTTATGATGTTGAGCATTTTTTCATATGTTTGTTGACCACTTGTATGTCTTCTTTTAAGAAGTGTCTATGTCTTTTTTACACTTTTTAATGGGATTGTTTGTTTTGTGCTTATTGAATTCTTTAAGTTCTTTAAAAAGTCTGGATATTAGACCATTGTCAGATGCATAATTTGCAAATATTTTTTCATATTCTGTTGGTTGTCTGTTTATGTTGTTAATAGTTTCTTTTGCTGTGCAGAAGCTCTTTTGTTTAACTAGGTCCCATTTGTCAATTCTTGTTTTTGTTGTAACTGCTTTTGAGGACTTAGTTGTAAATTCTTTCTGAAGGCCAGTGTACAGAATGGTGTCTCCTAGGTTTTCTTCTAGTGTTCTTATCATTTGAGGTCTTACATTAAGTCTTTATTCCATCTTGGTTAATTTTTGTATATGGTGAAAGGAGGGGTTTGGTTTGATGCTTCTGCATATAGCTATCCAGCTATCTCAATACCGTTTATTGAATAGTAAGTCCTTTCCTCATCACTTATTTTTGTTGACTTTGCTGAAAATCAGATGGTGGGAGGTGTGTGGCTTTATTTCTGGGTTTGCTTTTTTGTTCCATTGCTCTGTGGGTCTGTTTTTGAACAAGTGCTATGCTGTTTTGATTACTGTAGCCATATAGTATAATTTGAAGTCAGGCAACATAATACCTCTGCCCTTTTTCTTTTTGCTTAAAACTGCTTTGCCTATTCAGGATCTTTTTTGCTTCCATACAAATTCTGGAGTAGATTTTTCAAATTCTGTGAAAAATGACATTGGTAGTTTGATAAGAATAGTGTTGAATCTGTAGATCGCTTTGGCCATTTTAATGATATTAATTCTTCCAATCCATGAACAGAGAATGTTTTTCCATTTGTTTGTGTCATCTATGATTTCCTTCAGCAGTTTTTTTTTTATTCTCCTTGTAGAGACTTTTCACCCCCTTGGTTAGATGTATTCCTAGGTATTTTACTTTTGTGACACTTGTAAAATGGATTGCATTCTTGATTTGGCTCTCAACTTGAACGTTATTGGTGTATAGAAATACTACTGATTTTTGCACATTGATTTTGCATCCTAAAAGTTTACTGTAGTCGTTTATCAGCTCCAGAAGCCTTAGGTGGAGCCTTTTAGGGTTTTATATGTATAAAATCATATATTCTAGGAAGGGAATAGTTTGACTTCTTTTCCTATAGGGATGCCATTTATTTCTCTTGACTAATTGCTCTGGCTAGGACTTCCTCATTGTAATTTTGATTTGCATTTCTCTGATTATTAGAGATGTTGAACATTTTTTCATATACCTATTGGCCATTTGTTTGCCTTCTTTTGAAAAATGTCTACTCCAATCCTGTAACCATTTTAACATCAGATTATTTGTGTTTTAGTTTTGCTGTTGAATTATTTGAGCTCCTTATATATTCTGATATTTAATCTCTCGTCAGATAGATAGTTTGCAAATATTTTCTCCCATTCTGTGGGTTGTCCTTTCACTTTGCTGATTGCTTTCTTTGCTATGCAGAAGCTTTTCAACTTGATGCAGTCTCATTTGTCTAGTTTTGCTTTTGTTGCCTGTGCTTTTGAATTTGTATATAAAAACTTTTTTGCCCAGGCCAGTGTCCTGGAGTGTTTTTTCAACATTTTCTTCTAGAAATTGTGTTGTTTGAAGTCTTAGATTTAAGTCTTTAATCTATTTTGGTTTGAGTTTTGCATTTGGGAAGAAATGAGAGCTTAGTTTCATGCTTCTGTATATGGCTTTTCAGTTTTCCCAGCACCATTTATTAGAGACTGCTCTTTATGCATTATATGTTCTTGGCACCTTTGTTAAAAATGAGTTGACCGTAAATGTGTAAATTATATCTAGGGTCTCTATTCTGTTTACTTGGTCTATGTGCCCGTTACTTTGCCAGTACCATGATAAATTTGGTGACTGTAGCTTTGTAGTATGTTTTGAAGTCATATAGTCTGATTTCTCCAGGTTTGTTCTTTTTGCTCAACATTATTTTGGCTATTTGGGGTCCTTTGTGGTTTCATATAAATTTTAGGATTGTTTGTTCTATTTCTGTGAGGAATGTCATATTTTGATAGAAATTTCATTATATCTGTAAATTGCTATTTATAGCACTAAATGCCTACATGAGAAATGAGGAAAGATCTAAAATCGATACCCTAATGTCACAATTAAAAGAATTAGAGGAGGAAGATCAAACAGACTCAAAAGCTAGCAGAAGACGAGAAAAAAATTAAGATCAGAGCAGAACTGAAGGAGATCGAGATACAAAAAAACCCTTCAAAAAATCAGTAAATCCAGGAGGTAGTTTTTTGAAAAGATCAACAAAATAGATAGACTGCTAGCCAGACTAATAAAATAGAAAAGAGAGAAGATTCAAATAGCAGCAATAAAAATGATAAAGGGGTATCACTACCGATCCCACAGAAATACAAACTACCACCAGAGATTACTGTAAATACCTCTATGCAGATAAACCAGTAAATCTAGAAGAAATGGATAAATTCCTGGACATTTAAACAATCCCAAGACTAAACCAGGAAGAAGTTGAATTCCTGAATAGACCAATAACAAGGTCTGACGTAGAGGCAGCAATTAATAACCTACCAACCAAAAGAAGTCCAGGACCAGATGGGTTCACAGCTGAAGTCTACCAGACATGCAAAGAGGAACTGGTACCGTTCCTTCTGAAACTATTCCAAACAGTACAAAAAAAGGTAATCCTCCCTAACTCATTTCACCAATAATAATTTTCAATCAATGACCATGGCATATTTTTCGATTTTTTTTGTGTCCTATTCAATTTTTTTTTTCAGACTGGTTGTTGTTGATGTATATAAGTGTTACTAATTTTTGTATGTTAATTTTGTGTCTTACAACTTTACTGAATTTATCAGTTCTTACCACTATTTTTTTTGGTGGAGTCCTTAGGTTTTTCTAAATATAAGACCATGTCATACACATTCCAGGCTAATTTGACTTCTTCCTTGCCCATTTTCATGTTCATTCTTTTGTTTTCTTACCAGATTTCTCTGACCAGGACTTCTAGTGTTATATTCAATAAGAGTTGTAAATGTGGACATTCTTGTCTTGCTCCAGATCTTAGAGGAAAGGCTTTCAATTTTCTCCATTCAGAGTGAATTTAGCTGTAGGTTGTTATATATGACCTTTATTATTTTGTGGTGTGTTTCTTCTATATCAAGTTTGTTTTATATATATATTTTTTTTAAATCATAAAAGGATGTTGAATTTTATCAGTGGCTTTTTCAGTGAAATGATCATATGGCTTTACTCCTTAGTCTGAGTAATGTGATGTATTACATTTATTGACTTGTATATATTGAACCATCCTTCCATTCCTAGAATGAATCCCACTTGATCATGGTGAATGATCTTTCTAATGTGCTGTTAAGTTTGCTAGAATTTTATCAAGGATTTTTGCATCTATGATTATTAATGATATTGACCTCTAGTTTTATTTTTTTTTCTTTTTATTTTTTTTTTTATTGTGTTCTTATGTAGTTTTGGTATCAGGGTAAGGCTCATCTCATAGGATAAATTTGGAAATATTCACCCTTTTTCAATTTTTTCATATCTTATAGATATAACAAGTGAATTAAAAAATATTACAACTTATCTTAGATGACAAAGAATAGAAACAAAGACAAAACCAAAAATAAAATGAGTACACTTTAACTTCATTCCCCCCGACATTTTAACTTTTTGTTGTCTCAATTTACATATATTTTACTATTGCTAATCTTTTAAAAGGTTGCTGTGGCCATTATTGTTTTTGATAGATTTATCTTTTAGTTTTCTTTATCTATCTAGTTTTCTTTATCTATCTATTTATCTATATAGTTTTCTACTAGAGTTATAAATGAATTACATACCACAATTGTAGTCTTAGAGTATTCCAGGGGAGATTTTTTTTTAGCACTTAAAATATTTTACTCTCCTCTTGTTTGCATGGTTTTTGATAAGAAGTCTGCTATAATTCTTATCTTTGTTCTGCTGTAAGCAAAGTATCTCCCTACTACCTTATGAGTTATTTCAATATTTTTTATCTTTGGTTTTCTGCAGTTTTAATATGAAATGCCTAGATTTAGTTTTTTTTTGGTATTTATTCTTTATTTACTCAACTTCCTGGATCTATGGTTTGGTGTTTGTCCTTAATTTTGAGTAATTTGGGGTCATTATGACCTCAAATATTTCTTTTGCTCCATCTTCTCTTTTTCTTCTGATAATTAAATAACATGTGTGCTACCCTTTTTGTAACTGTCCCATGACTCTTGAATGTTCTGTTCTATTACTTTCATTTCTTTTCCTCTTTGCATTTTGGTTTGGGGAGTTCCTATGGACCTATATTCAATCTCACTGATTCATTCCTTGGATTTGTCCAGCCTACTTCTGAATGTTTTAACATCCCTTTTTGTTTCCATTTCAGTGTTTTTTATTTTAAAACTTCCTTTTGATTATTCCTTTTATTGTTTTTAGGGTTTCTAACTCAGTGCTTACTTTATTTGTACATTCATACTTTTGTCTTTTTTTTTTTGAGACGGAGTCTTGCTCTGTCACCCAGACTGGAGTGCATAGGCACAATCTCGGCTCACTGCAACCTCTGCCTCCTGGGTTCAAGTGATTCTGCCACCTCAGCTTCCCGAGTCACTGAGATTACAGGCATGCACCACCATACCTGGGTAATTTTTGCATTTTTTTTTTAGTAGAGACGGGGTTTTGCCGTGTTGTCCAGGCTGGTCTTGAACTCCTGACCTTGGGTGATCCACCTGCCTTGGCCTCCCAAAGTGCTAGGATTACAGGAGTGAGCCACTGCAACCAGCCCCTTGTCTGTTTTTTTTTTTTTAAATTAGAGCCCTTAGCATATTGATTATAGTTATTTTAAATTACCTGTTTGATAATTACAACAGGCTGTGTCCAGTTCACATTAGCTTTGTGTCTTCAGTGTTTTTTCTTCTTTTTGCATGCTAGTAAATTTGTGGTGAAAGCAATGCATGTTGTATTAGATACTGGAAACCGAGATAAATAGGCCTTCTCATATGATAATTTATGTTATTCTGGGTTGCAGTTGTGGTGCTGTAGCTATAGGTAACAAGAACTTCAAATTATTCCAATGTTCTTATTTTTGTTTCCTTTCTTTATTTGAATCTTCCCTAAGTACTACTGTTCAGTGAGAGTCTGTGTCTTGAAACTCAGTTTGAATCTCCTGTTAACTGTCCTTGACCCTGTTGGTATGATTGTATGATATAGGGAAGGGAGAGCATTCTGTCATCTTATGTCTTATTCTTTTATTGGCCCTATTTGCTTGAGATATGATATTCCCAAGCATATTTCCAGTATCATAGTCTCTTTCCCCTCTTACTCCTACTCCCTTCCTTGACTCCATGTTTATAACCTGCTCTTTCTTGGAAAATTTCACCTGTATTAAGTGTGTTTTATTTTTTTCCTCTTAGAAAGGAATGCTAGAGGAGCCCAGAGTGGAGGAATTCCCTTCCTTCAGCAGAGATAAGGCTCACAGATATTTTTCACCTGGAGAGTAGATCTTTGTTGTGGAAAAGGATTTGGGCATGTTTCATAAGGGTTACATTTCCTTTCCTCTTCCTGTATCTGAGCTATATATATAGGATCTTTCTTTAATTTTCACTGTGGGAATCTGGTGAGATTCCAGAAAATAAAGCTCACAAAAATTGGGGAGCATATGTAACACTCAGGCCCCCAAGGAGTGTCTCACTCTTATGCCAGTCCACTTTCAGCCTCCAGGAATTCATCAACTTACCATTTGAAGTGTTCCTATGAGTTTATGACTTCTTCTGCTTCTGTTCCAAGTAATCGTATCTCAGCTGTGACTCTTTATGTTTTTGTCTCTCCAGAATTCAGGGTGGCAGATTGCCCAGCTTCCTCAGCTCTCTGTTGAGTCTAAGAAAATTCATTGATTTTCACTTTGTCCAGCTTATTGTTGTTGTTGCAAGGACAGGAGTGATGGCTTTCAAGCTCTTTGTATATAGGAGCTGAAATCAGATATCAAATCCTTTACACTTGGATATTTCATAAAGGAAATTTCCTTGCTTCTATTATGCCTCCTGGAACATGTTTTATTGTTCTTGGTGTGTGTGTGTGTGTGTGTGTGCACACCCATGCGTGTATGTGTTTATTTTTTCAAGGGGTTTTACCATTCTCAAGTCTAAAACTTGATTTTATCCCTTTTTTCAAAATGCTGCTCTAGGCCAGAAGTTTAATTTTACAGAATATCAGTTTCCATCTTGATTAAATTGTGGCTAATAATCCTAACCTATTTTGATGGTAGCAAGTATTAAATGAAATATAATACATTGTTAGTACAGTTTGGCCTATGTGTTAGCCCGTTTTCACACTGCTATAGAGGAATGCCCAAAACTGGGTAATTTATAAAGAAAAGAGGTATAATTGACGCACAGTTCCACATTGCTGGAGAAGCCTCAATAAACTTACTATCAAGGCAGAAGGCAAAGCTGGCATGTCTTACAAATGGCAGCAGTTGAGAGAGAGAATGCTCATGTAGGAGGAACTGTCAAACACATATAAAACCATCAGAGTTCATGAGCACTCACTATCACGAGAACAGCATGGAGAGAACCTCCTCCATGATCAAGTTACCTCCTACCAGGTCCCACCCTCGACACATGGGAATTAGGGGATTAAAATTCAAGATGAGATTTGGGTGGGGACATGAAGCCAAACCATGTCAACCTATGTCACAAATAGGTATATAACCATTGCATTAATTTTCTCTCACCTTGTCTCTCTTTAGTCTCTCTCTGTGGATGTAACATTTAAAAAGTCTATTAGATCTGGGTTTAAACATCACATCATATAAAAAATTTACGGTGACATTATGTCACATGGGAAGTCTTTGAGATACTAGCTCTCAACTAAAATTGCCAATTATTATGGAATCTTATATACTTTGCAAGAATGGGGAAAGCTGCCACTAAATATTATTTTACCCAAATCAGAAAAGTGATTCATTGCCAGTAAGGAGGTTACACAATTCATACTTAAAATGATAGACACTGTCCACCTGGCATTAGTTACTGAAACTGGTTGCCTTTCTCAGACTCATTGGCACAGTTGCCAAGCCCTTGACAAGCACTCATCTATATATTCTGCTTTTTTTCTTGCCTTACCTGTGTCCTGAATCTTTGGCTTGCACCAAGTTTTTGCTTGTACCCTGCTGCCCTCCGTTCACCCTCCAAAAGCTGGTAGAAGCACCATATTTGTTAAGCATTATTCTGTCTCACCATCTTGCCAATACTGGTGATGAGGTACAACTCCTAGACCCCAAATTCTACATTTCAGCATTTGTAGCCCACATCCTAAAGCAGGTGTGTCCAATCTTTTGGTTTCCCTTGGCCACATTGGAAGAAGAATGGTCTTGGGCCACAAATAAAATATGCTAACACTAATGATAGCTGATGAGCTACAAACAAAAAAACTCAAAAAATTTTCTATCATTTTTAAAAAAAGTATGTTTGTGTTGAGCCACATTCAAAGCTGTCCTGGGCTGCATGCAGCCCATGGGCCACAGGTTGGACAAGCTTGTCCTGAAATTTGAACCAATATACAGGATCCTTTGGCAGAATTTGCACTTAGGAATTAATGTTAATCTTTTTATTTATAAACAGTACATTTGATCTCCAAACACAATCTTTACCTACCTTTTTATTTTTTTAATTTTTATTTTAAGTTCAGGGGTACATGTGCAGGTTTGTTATACAGGTAAACTGTGTTATGGGGGTTTGTTGTGTGGATTATTTCATCACCCATTTACCTGTCTTTTTGCATGTTTATTTAAGATTAAGTGTCAACCAAATCTCTGAAAATGGGGGAATAATAGTTTTTCAACTGAATTTTCAAATATGTCATCTCTATGGGATAAAATTTTTGTTTACAGAGTTAATTTTTAACAGAATAGATATGAAGCCAAGATCAGATAGCTATATTTTCCTTGCCAATGCTGGAAATGACATTCTCAAGAACTTTACCAAATAAATAGTATTGTGGTATCTTACACTGAGTTTGTCTCCAATTTGAGACATGGACTACTTGATACCATTTAATGAACTCCAAAATAGTCTTCCTTGCCTTTGATCGTAGCCTGCTGCACAGACTTAACAATGACTGGAACTCTAATATTATGCCTTCATTCTTCAGGTCAAATGGTTATTCTCTCTATTAGAAGTAGATACTTATTGAAAGAGTGATGCTTTATGTCCAGGGCAAGTTTGATAGAAAGGGCAGAAGAGAATGTAAGTTTTGAATGGATGAAAGGTATTATTACAAAGGAGGGGTTAATAGTTGGGGTAGAGAATGATGTAAAACATAGGAAAGGAAAAAAAAACTAGTGAGCTCAAGGATGAATGTTATCTATTTCAAAATTAGTCTAGAGCTTTCAAGTGAAAAGAAAAGCTAAATATGAAGTTCTACTCCACCACTAATTGTGAGGCTTTGGGAAAGTTACTTAGACTCTATAGTCCATAGTTTTCTTATATGTGAAGTAGGAGCAATAATATTATATCCCTCATAGCATTGTTGATAATGTAAAGCAGGAGAAGCATAGCACAGTGTCTGATGCCTATTCAATGCTCAATAAATATTAGCCATTGTATTATTAACAATAATGTAATTATGAATCTAAGTGTAAATTATTTGATATTTAAACCTAAGATAAATACATTTATTCAATTATACATATATGGAATTTGACCTGATAGCTCTTCATGAAACTTAAAACCTCTTATCTGGAATTATGGTGGTAAAGGGATAACCATTTTAAATATAAACTCAGTGATATTTCTAGAAATATATTATAAGCAGCAATTGTATAAGGAAGAAATAGGAAAAAAATAAGGTTTTTCTTATGACCAAATGTTTTTCCACTGTATCATTTCTAAGACCTCAGATACTGGATTTTATATATTGTTACCTATGAGTCAGTAGCCATGATCTCCCAGTATCATTTTATTTGCAGTAGGTCAACCATATATCAGGCAGACCTTTCACAGTGATAGATAGTATACAGAAGCTACCATGCTGAGATAACAACAGTTTGCCATAATCTCATGAAACACTACTAATAGGAGACTGTTAGCAGAGTCAATGTAATACATAATGTGCGTAGAGACATTTCTGAACCAATTAGACCAGTCATACATCTAGCACAGAATAAATAAATAAATGGAAATACTGACTTTGACACAGGATACATGTTTTAAACAAGAATACCCAAGCTGGAAAAGAATTGAGGTCACTTTTGGTAACTTTTTTTTAGTATCCTTGTCTAAGTATTGTGACTTTTGTCCCAAGTGCACATTACTAGTCACTTTATTTTAGGATACAGGCAGGTAGCTAAGAAATTAATTCTTACCAGACAGGTTCTGCTAATCCTCCTCTAGAAGATGACCTTCTTGTAATGTTGACCTCACATATAGCTGAATGATGAATGTGTCACTTACTGGCAAACTCTTTTGTTTTTGATGGGAAGAGTTTAAGATCATTGGACTTGTAAATGGTGACAAGATTGTGGGTATGGATATAATTGAGCAGTTTAGTAATTTACATAATTGTCATGACTGACTGAAAGCTCTAGATACCTTTTCACTTTTGATCATGATTTCAACTGTTGATGCCTAAATTACAAATCAAATGTTAGAACAAGAAATAATGATGCTGGAGGCATAGCTTAGTTATTCCAGCCAAACAAATATTAAGTTTTGTGAGGGGGATTGTGAAAGACAACTTTTTGTCTGTTTTGAATTAACTTGAAAGTACAGCTTTAGATTTACAAAAATTTGAGGAAACAGGGATGGCTATTTTGTTAAGGCTTGTTTAGGGACATTGAACCTTAAATGTCTCAGTTTTAAAGGAGTAATGATTAATATCATTTGAGACAAAGATTTTGAAGATGAAAGGGTAGGTGACCTTGAATTTGTAATTTGCTTATAGTATAACCAAATTAAGAGCATGGAAAATCTGTGGTTGACATCAAATGTAAGTACTTTAGATTGTAAAACTGGCAGTAAAGATGGGCACATCTCTGTGAAATAGTTTTATCAAATGAGTGGCTTAGTATAAGAATTTGATTTAATTTATATATATAAATTATATTTTATATGGTAATACAACAACACAAATACATCAAATGTGCCTTCATCTTAGACTCTGAAAATTGGTTAAGGCCTGAGAATTTCTGAAGTCCTGGTTGAGGTTTGCTGTTTCTCAGGTGACTTAGGGCTAAGGATTTATGACTTGATTCTAATAAATCCTGTATGTAAAATAGGTTAACTTTAAAAGGTCTCATTAAATTTTTAAGTGATTATAGGACTTACACTTAAGTTCCTGAGCTAAATTTCTTCTGTCTTATAGTCTGACTGATGTCTTCAGCATGACCTCTGGCTTCTGAGCATCCATTATTTTTTCTCCTGTACTCTCTGGTTTCTCCAGTACTCTCCTGAGAAATTATAGTCCAAGTATTTGTGAAATATTGGAAGCATGTACATAGTTCCTGTGGTATTATGGGGATCAGCAAAAGTATTTTAAAGCTAGATGCCATAGTGGTATTCATCTGTCTCCTTGGTATTTATTCCAAAAATGCAGAAACTCTACAAGAACCATGGAAGCATGCTACCATATTGTGCTTATATGTGAGTTGCAAGTCAGTCCTTCCAAACACCCCTTCCCCAGGAAATATACCTGGACATGTTCATCATCTTTTTTTTTTTTAAATATTATGTAATTAGTGCTGATGAGAGTACACACTATCAGCACTCTTTTTTTTTAATTTTTTATTGGATTTTAGGTTTTGGGGTACATGAGCAGAGCATGCAAGACAGTTGCATAGGTACGTACATGGCAGTGTGCTTTGGTTTCCTTTTCCCCTTCACCCACGTTTGGCATTTCTCCCCAGGCTATCCCTCCCCACCTCTCCCTCCCACTGGCCCTCCCCTTTTCCCCCCTTTAGACCCCAGTGTTTAGTACCCCCCTTTCTGTGTCCATGTGTTCTCATTTTTCATCACCCACCTATGAGTGAGAATATGCGGTGTTTCAATTTCTGTTCTTGTGTCAGTTTGCTGAGGATGATGTTCTCCAGATTCATCCATGTCCCTACAAACGACACAAACATCATCTTAAAACTACTCTGATATTATACTATAAACATAATGAATTATTCCCTTAAAGAAATACAGATGTGTCTAAAAAAATAAAAACACGTGTATATTTGGATTCTTTTTTTTTTTTAATTTTTTATTGGATTTTAGGTTTTGGGGTACATGAGCGGAGCATGCAAGACAGTTGCATAGGAACACACATTTGGATTCTTTAAGAATTATTGTTTGGAGAATCTTGATATGTCAAGTGATTCAAAATGTGTCATATGTGTGTACATTTGTGTATTGCAGACAAGATATGATCTGGAGCACGTTAATTTATTTCTTTGTTCATATTAACAATTTCTTCATTTACTGAAGGGTATTTTAAGGTGAATATCTATATTACAACTAAAATGTACTGAAGAATATGTTGTAATATCAGCAAGGTTTGCCTAAGCCTGTATAATCAAATTGGCTAAAACAAATATATATGCTCTTAGGATAAACTAAAGTGAAGTTTAAGCCATACCCATATTGTTATGAAGTCTAAATTTTTGTAATAAGAAATAGGAATTCATCACTGACCGGCAAGAGATTTTCTTAGTTGTAAATGCTTATAAAGTTTTATAGGTATTTAAAATCCCATTTATTTATATAAATCGTATATATGGAAAATAATAAAATTGTGTAAGATCAGAATTGTTCCAGAAACCTAAGATGCAGGGTTACATTTTAAGGCTAGTTCCAGAGGCAAAATTAAATATAGTTATTATCTGGCTTTATATACTCATTGATATGTGTATATGTAACAATATGAATTGTATGAAGTTTTTCCATTTATACCAAGGGAAACAAATTAGAGCTTTTTAAATTAACTTTTTGATTTCTTATATTTTCTTCCCATAAATAAAGAAATTTTGTTCTATATTTACCTTTGTAATTACTGCATAAACATAGTAATATATATACTACATTTAGAAATTAGAACATTTAATAGAATTAAGATACTTTATCAGAGAACACTCTGTGTTTACTCTATTAAATACTAACTACTCAAATTATCCTTTCATATTCTCAATATAAAAATTACAAAAACAAAATATATAAAATGCATGAAGATATTAAACCATTTGGGGGTTTTATTTTTAGTTTGCTCAAATGGATACTTTATTCCAGTGTGGAACCAGTGGATTTTGTCCCTGATGTAACAGTGATATTTACATAATTAAATTATTATTTTTAATGACCCTCAAGATAATCTGTGCCTGCTCCTTCCTTATAAATGAGTAAACTGATATCTGTGACAATGAAATGACTGCCTTAATGGTATGCATCTAATTGGTTGCAGAGCCTGGGTTACCACTTTTGATGTTTCTCGCTTACCTAGGTATCGGTGACATATATCATTTGATGCAATGCTGGATTACACCACCACTCACTGCTTGATCTAGCTGCATTGTTATTCAAATAGGACCAACACATGATATCACAGGATTAATACAAATAGAAAATGTATATACTAGCAGGAAATCAGGAGTCATTTCAGGTTTTTTTTTTTTTAAATTTTTTATTGGATTTTAGGTTTTGGGGTACATGAGCAGAGCATGCAAGACAGTTGCGTAGGTACACACATGGCAGTGTGCTTTGCTTTGCTTCTCCCCTTCACCCACATTTGGCATTTCTCCCCAGGCTATCCCTCCCCACCTCCCCCTCCCACTGGCCCTCCGCTTTTCCCCCCTGTAGACCCCAGTGTTTAGTACTCCCCTCTCTGTGTCCATGTGTTCTCATTTTTCATCACCCGCCTATGAGTGAGAATATGTGGTGTTTCAATTTCTGTTCTTGTGTCAGATTGCTGAGGATGATGTTCTCCAGATTCATCCATGTCCCTACAAACGACACAAACTCATCATTTCTGATTGCTGCATAATATTCCATGGTGTATATGTGCCACAGGAAGAGTTTCAACTCAAGAAATTAGAGGACTACATAACCATTGGAAAAATTGAAAACAGAGGTCAGGGAAACTAGTATTTGAATTTGTGAAATCAGAATGTTGGATGATCAGGAAGCCATTGCTGGCTATATATGCACCAAAGTGGGTGAGTCACAGGAGGAGCTCACTCAGGAGCTTTCACAGACTCCACATCTACCATCTGATTTTGCTACAGCTGCCCTTGGAAACTAATGGCTCATCCTTCTCGCAGCCTCCAAGGAAGGTACAAATGCTTTGAATTGGCTGAAATTTTTCTGAAATTTACAAGGAAATGAATTATAGAAAATATAGTTACAGCTTTCTGCTTGTGATAGAGAGTACAAAGAGGCCATAATGATGCTGAGTTGACAATAGGCAACAAATAATCCAGCATGCAATAGCAGTTGACACTGTCAAGCACAGAGAAGTGTTTGGTAAAAAATATTTTTAAAAATGTAGCTAGAGCCAATGTCCTACATTTTTAAAAGAAAAAATTGGGTAAAAATTGAGATATTTTAACTAAATTTGAAATTATCTAACCAGGAATGTTTAGGCATTTACTTGAATTTAGATTTAGTTAATACATGTACATGTATACGTATAAAAGTTGGGAAAGTTTCATGATAGTTCTTGTTTGTGGGGTGTTTCTCTGAGCATTATCTATATTTACTTCGTTTCTAGATTTTTTAATGGAGAATATCTATTCAATGTGGTATTCAAAGATTCTTGGGATTAGGATGTGGACAGAGGGTCCATTGAGGGTCCATTACTCAGCCTGCAGCAGAAATTGTAGTTTCAGTATCAGTATGTACAATTACAAAATCTTTTACGTTTCCCAAAGACATTTCTCAGTGTACTAAAACACTTTCTAAGCAGTATTATCAATGTACACATAAATCCAGACATGTATGGTAAAGCAGTATGTTGTGATGTGGATTATTTTGACTTGAGGCATTTTGCCTCGACAAAAGGAAACTTTTTTCCTTTGCGAGTAGTATTACCAAGATATTTCCTAGCCTTATTTGATCTCTAACCTTCACCACACCCTTGGCTTTCTTAAGCCCTAGTATAAGGTGAGTGATGGGTTATGCATGTAAAGATAATGTGTACTATCGTGTAAGGGCCAGAAATTGGGTGAAGTTTAATGAGGGAAGGAGTTACCTCTTACACATTGTATCAGTTAGCATGCTTTTGGTCAGAAGAAACAAAATCTAAATCAAATTGGCCTAAAATATGATAGAGATGAATATGTTTATTATTTAACCAATATGCACAGACACAGGGTCAGCTTTAAGAATGGTTCATAGTTTGCATCAGAGGTTTTGACAGCATTAGGTCTCTGGCTTGATTCCTCTATGATTATGTTGGCTCTGTTCTGTGCTTTCCCCTCCTAGAATCTATTTTGTTTTGGGGTGATATATGATTCACTTGGAAGATACTAAACTGTATATAGGAAGGGTTCCCTCAAACATCTCCTCATCATGCACACTCAAGACCTCCCCTGAAAAGGATTCGTCTGCAGTCCCGTAGTGCCTTGTCTGCAGTTTTTCTTTAACCTTTAAATCAAATTTTGTATTAGTTCTCTGTATATACACTGATAATGACTTGTTAAACCAGGGTTTAGAAAATAGTAGCCCGTGGAACACATGTGGCCCACAGCTTGTTTTTGTGCAGCCCACAAGGTAAGAAAAGTTTTTACAGTTTTTAAAAGGGGTGTAGAAACAAAAGGAAAATAATAAGTGACTCACACCTCATGTGGCCTGAAAATCGTAAAATATTTACTATATGACCTTTTATAGCAAAATGTTGCCAACCCCTGTGTTAGACTCAGATATAAGGAACTGTCTTATTCCTGACACATTGCTGTTGTGCCTAATGCAATATTTCTACATAGTGCTGTCATCCTTAAATAGTTCTTCCCATCTACCCTCCTTGGTCAAGCTTTTCTGTTTTATTGGGGGAGGACACGTTGCCGTGGGATATCTTATTAATTCAGGAGGGGTAGACTTGTGGGAGATGGCTGGTGGACAGAGATGAGATCAAAATTCTCACCAATGATACAGGATCTGGGAACTTAAAGGACCTTGAACAATACTCTGCCCAGCTGCATCTTGTTACAGAAGAAGAAATAAGGCCAAGGGATAGAAGGGGTGTACCCAAAGTCATAGGTCATAACCAGCTGCTAAGGCATCATCAGGACCCTGCATTTTGGTCCAGTACTACTTCCACCAACCCCTAGTTGTTTTTGTGACACAGCATCTTTTCCTCATAACCAACTCAGACACATACCAACCTGCTGCATCCATGCCAGGACCATCCCAGACTGTTCTTGTAACCCAAGAGTTTCCCAGAATTCCATAGTTCCTGCTTAAAAGAATGAGAGTGATCAAAAGCTTCTTTAAAAGGATTTTCTCTTTCATTGTGTTTCATTTTCTTCAACCCATCTCATAATACCTCTTGAGATTTCTATGGTCCTTTAATGCTACGTCCATATTCCTTCCCAGTAGTTATATTTCCTGGCCCTAGCTTTAGGATGTCTTTGGTTGCTTTCTAGGATATCTTGTTGATATTATCTTACTTATTTATTGAATAAAGGTGGTGACAAAAATGTACCAGATCTTGGAGGCAACTTATGTGATTGTTCATTCAAAGGTTTCTAATGACCTGTTAAAGCCCTTAGATTTACTATTGTCCTCATATCTCATTCTCCTTGATTGCTCTCTCATTCCAACTATTAATTGGTTTTGTAACTGTATCTTTTATGGTTCTTCAGTCTCCAACTTGCCTTCTGATTTTTCTGGTTCTATTGTTTTCTTCTACCACCTAAGTATGAGTACTCTTAGTATATTCATTTCCTATTGCTGCTGTAAACATTGTGGCTAAGTGACTTAAAACAACACAAATTTATTGTCCTACATTTCTAGAGGTTAGAAGTCCAAAATGGGGCATATGGGTTAAAATTAAGGTGTCAGCATGCCTGTACTTTTGGAGGCTGTAGGGAAAAACTCATTTTCTTGTCTTTTCTAGCTCCTAAGAGCTGCCTGGATTTTTTGCCTTCTGGCTTCTTCTTCCATCACTCCAACCTCTGTTTCTATAATCATGTCTCCTTTTTCTGATGTTGAGCTTCTTACCTCCCTGATCACATTGGTAACACTGGAATAATCCAGGATAATCTTCCCATCTCAAGTTCCTTAACTTAATTATGTCAGCCATGTTCTTTAGGCATGTAAGGTAACATATTCACATGTCCTAAGGATAAGATGTGTACACCTTTGGAGGCCACTATTCTGCCCACGCCACTTAGATTTCCACCACTGGATCTCAGTTGCATTTTATTTTTCAGTCTTACTGGTACCATCTGCCTGTTTAAAAATGTAAATTATCTCACAAAAGTATGCCTAGATTTATAAAGATTATTCCTTTACATTTCAAACTTGTTTTCTGCAAAACTGTTCCAATTTATTCATACTTCAACTTACCTACACCTCAATTTTTAAGCTCCAATTGTCACTTGAATGGCTTTCATTCAGAAAATATCATTTGACCCCCCTGATTTCATCATCTGGATCACCTGATTACTTTTCAAAGTTTTTCCCTTTACTTTATGTATTCTCAACATACTTCATTCTCTCCCATTGCTACACTTTTTATTTGGTGTCTGAAATTCATTCTTTAAAAACTCTAGTCAAAATTTCTAGTCATTATTCAAGGTCTGTATCTCAATGGTGACTTCTTCAAATTAATATTTATTTATACCACTAATCATATGTGTTCTCAACCTTTTTAAATTCTGCCCTTCCCCCTTTAGAATTTTGTTATTGTATCTGGCAGTAGTCATTTTTCTGTATAATGTTCTGTCCTGTCCTCCTGCCATATCACCCACGAAACAGAAAACACATCCTGCCCAGGTTCATATCTCCTAAGCCCTTCTCCTGTGTTTTGTACATGAAAGTATAAATAACAGAATTACTATGATGTTATTTAAAATTACACTCTATATGGCTGCGCTGGTTTAAGATATGTGTTGAAGAATTCACCTGCCAGCCAACTATACCTAAATGACTGTTTCCTGAATTTGTTTCACTGGGAGACTTTCTGATACTAAGAAACACCTTCTGGCACAGCTTCTGAGTTATTTTTGAAAACCCTATCATAGCTATGTTGGATAGATCAAGTAATCCAGGGTATGTTATGCAACATACCCTTTCTGTATTTGTGCATTCATGAGTTGCATTAAGATTCTTTTTTTTTTATTTTTAATTTTTTTTTGAAAGAGAGAAAGAGAAAGGAAGAGAGAGAACAGAAGTCTTGCTCTATTGCCCAGGCTGGAATGCAATCTAAAAATAGGTATTAAAAACCTCTTTTTGCTGATAATTGTGCTTAACAGCAGAGATAGGAAGGAATAAGGGAAGAAAATAACAAAC
The DNA here is from genome assembly GCF_049354715.1 of Callithrix jacchus. NCBI lineage: Eukaryota > Metazoa > Chordata > Mammalia > Primates > Cebidae > Callithrix > Callithrix jacchus. The sequence continues at coordinate 29,763,956 of NC_133524.1, forward strand.
AGCCAATCAATATTTCGTTTAAGTCTGTAAAATGCTATGGAAATGCTGAAGAGTGATTTACTTCCAATTATGTGGTCACTTTCAAAATAGGTGTAATGTGATACTGAGAAAAATGTATGTTCTGTGGACCGAAGGTGAAGAATTCTGTAAATTTTCACTGAGTTTACTTGTTCCAGGTCTGAGTTCAAATCATAGATGTCCCTGTTAATTTTCTATCTCGTTGATCCGTTGAATATTAATGATGTGGTGTCAAAGTCTCCCAATAGCATTGTGTGGGAGTCCAGGTCTCTTTATAAGTCATTAAGAACTTGTCTTATGTGTCTGGGTGTTCCTATACTGGGTGCATATATATTTATGATCATTGACTCCTATTGTTGCATTGATCCTTTTACCATTATGTAACGTCCTTTGTTTCTTTTAGTCTTCATTTCTATTAAAGTCTATTTTGTCAGAGATGAAAGTTACAACTCCTGTGGTTTTTTTTTTTTTTTTTTTTGCTCTCCATTTGATTGGTAAGTCTTCCACCAACCCTTTGTTTTGAGTCTTTGTGTGTCCTTGCTTATGAGATGGATCTGGATACAGCGTACTGATGGGTTTTGACTTTTTATTCAATTAGCCTGTCTGTGTCTTTGATTGGGGCATTTAATCCATTTAAATTTAGGATTAATATTGATATTTGTGGGCTTAATATTGTCATTTAATGCTAGCTGGCTATTTTGCCCATTAGTTGATATAGATTCTTCATTATGGAGATACTCTTTACCTTTTGGTAAGGTTTTGGGATGACTGATACTGGTTGTTCCTTTCTGTGTATAGTGCTTCTTTCAGAAGCTCTTGTAAAGCAGGCCTGGTGGTGATGAAATCTCTGAGTGCTTGCTTGTTCACGAAAAATTTTGTTTTTCCTTCATTTATGAAGCTTAGTTTGGCTGGATATGAGATTCTGGGTTCAAAATTATTTTCTTTGAGGATATTGAATATTGACCCCACTCTCTTCTAGTTTGCAGGGTTTCAGCTGAGAGATCTGCTGTGAGTCTGATAGGCTTCCCTTTATGGGTAACCTGACCTTTCTCTCTAGCTGCCCTTAAAATTTTCTCCTTTATTTCAACCCTGGTGAATCTAACGATTATATGTCTTGTGGTTGCTCTACTTGAGGAATATCTTTGTGGTGTTCTCTGTATTACCTGGAGTTGGGTATTGTCCTGCCTTACTAGGTTAGGAAAGTTTTCCTGAATAATATCCGGAAGAATATTTTCCAGCTTGGATTCATTCTCTTCATGACATTCAGGTACACCTATGAAACGTAAATTAGGTCTTTTCACATAGTCCCGTATTTCTTGGAGACTTTGCTCATTCCTTTTTACTCTTTCTTCTCTAATCTTGTCTTCTCATTTCATTTCATTTCATTTCATTAAGTTGGTCTTCGACCCCTGATATCCTTTCTTCTGCCTGATCAATTCAACTGTTAAAACCTGTGCATACTTCACGGAGTTCTCATATTTTATTCATCAGTTCCATTAATTCACTAATATTCCTCTCTAGATTGTCTATTCTCATTAGGATTTCGTCAAACCTTTTTACAAGGTTCTTAGTTTCTTTACATTGGGCTAGAACATGTTCTTTTAACTCACAGAAGTTTCCTACAAGGTTCTTAGTTTCTTTACATTGGGCTAGAACATGTTCTTTTAACTCACAGAAGTTTCCTATTATCCACCTTCTGAAGCCTAATTCTGTTATTGGAATGCACTCGTTCTCTATCAGGCCTTGTTCCCTTGTTAATGAGGAACTGTGATCCCCTGTAGAGGGAGAGGCATTCTGATCTTGGGTATTCTCAGTCTTTTTACTCTGATTTCTTTCCATCATTGTAAATTTATCCACCTGTCGTCTTTGTAATTACCAACTTTCAAATTAGGTCTCTAAGTGGACGTCCAACTTATTGATTCCCAGCGCCAGAATCTGAGCAACCCACTGCCCCGGCTAAAACAGTGGTGTTAAGATTCATGGTGCTTTTCTGCCCGGGAATCTCTGGTCTGGCTTCCTTCTTAAGTCCCTTTTTCAATCAGCTGAATGGGCGACTCTGCCTTCCTGGAGCTCCAAACGTCGACCAAAAGGGGACCCAGTCTTGTTTACTCTGCACCAAGAACTGCTGCACCAGGGCACTGGCAAAACTGTCGCGCCGGCCACAAGAGTCAACCCATGGGGCTCCTGTGCTGGGAATCTCCTGGTCCATGAGCAACAAACATTCATCTGAAAGTGTGGCGTCCTCTCGTTCTCTGCGCTTTCACTGGGAGCTATAATCCTGAGCTGCTAGTAATCAGCCATCTTGGATCTCTTTCAAGTTGCATTCATATTAACTGAGGAACACTGTGCCAATGTTATGAAGGGTATGAGGATGTGTATGCCAAGGTGGCTGTCTTCTAAAAGCATCCAGGAGGATATATTCCACTATGACTTTTCTAACTATACAACAGCAGAATTCTAGCCTTTAGCATGTTTGTGAAATTCTAGAGGCAATTAATACATTATGTGACAGATCCTAGCTCCTTAATGGTATTAAAAATGCTTTTATGAGACCATTGAGAACTTGATATATAGCAGGATCGTTCTTTAAAAGTGTCTTTTATTTGACATTTATTAGAAATGAAGTTGCCATGAAAAGGCATAGGTGTTTATATGCTGCTATAAGATAGTCATCTCAGCAGGCATTTTGATCAGTCATTACCATTGTCAGAGAATGGCACAATAGCATAAGAGCTTGCAGAGCTTTCTTTAAAGATGGTTAATATAGCAGTAGCATTGTGATACTTGGAGTATTAATCCAATATTGAGGAAAGTTCCCTGCCTTTAATGCTTGAAAATCTATGCAGATTTCGGAATATGTCATTTTCTGTAGCTTTGACAGATATGTAAATAACCATTTCCCCAAACTTCATAATTGTCTGTGTCATTAATTTTTCTTTTTTAATGTTGCAGAACATTTTACTCTTTACACTCAAGAGGATAAATTATTACTGTAGTTCCATTTCATTGGAAAGCATACATCTGCATATTTTGAGAATCTTTAACATTTGCATCTATAATATATAATCTAATTAAATAAAGCTTCAGGTATTGAAAATGTACTTTTGAATAATCATGTTGGCCTTCTGATAATAAGCAGTGAATAGTAATTGATTAGATTAGTCTGCTATTCTTTGAAATACAGTAGCAATGACTCAATAAGATTTAATTGCATTTCTGTAATCGTGTGGATGGTTCAAGAATTACTTTTTTGTAACTAATATAAATTGGTAAGGCTCTGAAGTAAATGACAGAGATTTGATATAGTAAAACATTTGAATTTCAACTTCTCTGAGCACTGATACTGGTTCATTATGGAAATACAAAATTACGGAAATGCTGAGGAAGAATGACTGCATATTTATAGACACAAATCACCAATATTAAGCTGTTATCAAAATCTTTATCAATTTATTGGTTGTAAAATTCTGTAGTAGGCTTAAAAATGTACAGTGTTCAGAAAGTAAATTCTTATTTGATTTGCCAGATAAAAATAATGTATTGGTTATGTTCACTCAATTATTAAAGAAAATTTGTGTCATTTTTACTATCTTGTAGAGTTGATAAATATCACTTGGAAATGTGAGACTAACAAAATTAGTGTAAACCCTAAGAATATCCATTGGTGGACTAAATGTAAATTTTAATTTCTACATTCTCATGTAACTTAACTTTAAAGGGGTTTAATTTATATAGCAAATATTTATTGAGTCACTACTGTAGATAAAACTGAATCACTACTACAGACTAGTGCTCACCTCTGGAGGTACAAAGGTAAATAGAATAATAGAGGTCCCTGCTCCCATGAAATCTTTAATGTGAGGGGGATTATAGACAAATAAAAATAAGCTTTCTATTTACAGGAAAAATTCTGTCAAAATTGATATGTAGTTACTGTTCATGTTGGTGAATACTTGGCTTTCCTTTTCAATCAGAAATAATAAACTTAATTCTTTTTACTCAAGTGTATTTGCTATTTAACAAATAATTACTGGCTCTATGTAAAAAGACCTTCACAAAATACATGTGAAGGTCTTTGACTCGGGGAACATTATGTTTAAATACTGTGTAATATATATGTATATATATGCACATTTTATGTACAATGTTTACAAAGTATGCTGTCAAATATATATGAAACAATATACATGTTTCATGTAATTTATGTACATGAAACAATATACAGTGTTTATATACATTGACTTATACTATTACCAACTTATAAAATATCCAACTTTAGCCTCCTAGACCTACTCTGAAGTTGACGTAACTTTCAAGATGAACAGCCATTTTTGACACTCTGCCATCCCTTTGCAGCAGAGAAAGGTGTCCTGATTTTTGTGATTCTCTGGCACATAATCAATGCCTCAATGATAGTGTTCTTATGGGAAGGTTATATCATATTTTAAAACATGGTAACACCAGGACAGAGTCATGGGACCATGAAGCCAGCTTTTTAGAGGGATACATTAACTGGTTCTAACATATTTTATGAGTAGCATCTCTATTCTTGCTCCCAGATGCTATACTGTTATTGCAGGCATGGATGTTTTAGCTCCATTAGTAATGGAAACAAGCTTCCATACACCATAGTAGTAGAACTATAATAGGGAGAGAGAACCAGTACATCTTGAGTGAAAGTTTCTTTGCATATTCAGGTAGTTTGAGAGCCAGCCCAATTATAAGAAGAAGATCTGTAATCTTAAATATGCTGCAAAGATTATTAATTATCTGTGTAAATATTGGAGAGGAGCAGCATAGATAATTAAATTGAATTTATTTGAACATAGGCAGTTTTCACATTGGCTGTTGAAGTTGGTATTTGTGCAAAATATAAGATTTACTATAATTAGGATACTTTATGAGAAGTTTTTTCATGCACCATATTTTCATGTTCAGCAGAAATATATATGAAGCATAAATATTTTCTTCAGCTACATATTTTAAATCTTTATTTTAAATATCTAAACATTTATATTATTTAAAATCCTGAACTAATCTCATTCTTAATTAGGTTTGTAAGCTGGGAGTGTCAGAGCTATAGCTAGGAAAATTTCCTGTCTTTTTAATCATTAGTATAATCAAGATGAAACTCAACTAAGTTGAGTGTTTACTCATATCACAGATGGGGCTAAAAATGGAAGATTTCCAAATTACACATTTATATGAAATAGGAAGTGAATTTGAAGTGGGCTATATAAAGGTTTTCTTCTGACGTTATTAGTTTATTTTTTAATTCATATAAAGAACCCTCAAGTGTCTTTATCTTTTTTCTAAAATTTGAACAATTAAATTTTACTTTTGCTTACAGTGGCTGTGAAAAGGATCTGTATAATGTGGTAGTTATTTGTACATTTAATTAATTTCTCCTGTCAGTAGAACTGAAAAAATTTATTCAGTTATTTGTACTTACAGCAAAGATAAAGTTAGAGAAGTAATTAAAATGTGGGTTGTTTTGCTTTCCTACAAATATTGAATGTCATTAACATTTTAGTATCTCTTCTGTTAGCTTAATTAAGAGTTGAACTATTTTAAGCCACAGTTACATGTTTTAGTCATTCTAAAATTTAATCTACCTGGGAAAATCCACTTTCCTCCTGCGGTATTACCTCAAATTGTTTTCTCTCATAACACTTTTTAAGTACAGTTTATCTCTCTTTAGCAGTATAATTGTGCAAACGTCTTGAAAGTTTCTGATTTGTATGTGTCTCCACTAGTTTACTCTTCCTTTTATGACCAGGGACTAGATCTTAGAATGGTCTGTACATTTAGTAATACTAATCATTTTGCTACTTTTAGAGCTACATCCTGGTTTCATTGTTCTAAACTGAAAGATAAATTTAGAATTAATCTTGCCAATGAGATCAGACAAGAACATCAAAGTCAACATTTAGTGTGAGGAAATTGAATATGAACTAGTACTTTAATAAAATCCTCATGTGGACATCAGTCTGTATGAAATCTCATCTCAGTGAAATATCTAACACAGTGTGTCCTGTTAATAGTTGCACTGTCATTTCAAGTAATTTTAAAATACAACACATTTCTAGCATTACAAAATAATTTAGAATGTAAAAGACTACTTCCCATGTGCTACTTGCCATTTCTGTATTTTCTTTGGAGAAATTTCTTTTCAGGTTCTTTCCCAAGTTTTTAATTGGGTTGACTTGAAAGTTGTTGTTGTTGTTGTTTTTTAATATATTCTGGATGTAAGTCCCTAAACAGAAATGTGTTTCACAAATATTTCTCTCAGTCTGTGAGTTGTCTTTTCACTTCCTTGATTAATGTCCATTGAAACACAAAAGGTTTTAATTTTGATGACATTCAATTTATTTATTTTTCTTTTGTTGCTGGTTTTTTTTGTGTCATATGTAAGAAATCCTTTCCTAACCTAGTATCTTGAGAATCTATACCTACATTTTTATATTATGAGTTTTATAGTTTTAGGTAGTACATTTGGGTCTGTGATCCATTTGTAGTTAATTAGAAGTAGGGGTACAGCTTCAGTATTTTGCATGTGCATATCTAATTGTCCTTAGACCATTTGTTGAAAAGGTGATTATTTCCCACATTGAATTGCCTTAATAGCTATATCAAAAATCAATTGACTGGGATTTCTATTACCTCAAACATTTATCATTTATTTGTATTGGGAACATTCTAAATCTTCTAGCTATTTTGAAATATAAATATGTATAACTATTATGTATCAATAAAAAATAATTGACTATAAATGTGAGGGTTTATTTTAGGACCACCAATATCTGTTCTTTTGCTAATACCCCACACTCTTGATTACTGTTGTTTTTCAGTAAGTTTTGAAGTTGGGAAATGAGTTCTCTAGTTTTGTTCTGGTTTTCAAAATTGTTTTTGCTATTCTTGGTCCCTTGTAATTCCAGATGAATTTTAGGCACATCTTGTCAGTTTTTGCCAAAGTGATGCTGAGATGTTGAAAAGAATTGCTTTTTAATATGGATTGCTCTGTCAGTCAATCTGAAGAGTGTTTCCACTGTAATAACTTTAAATCTTTTGATCCATGAAAGTGGAATATCCTCACATTTATTTATTTCTTTAATTTCTGTTAACAGTGTTTTGCAGTTTTCAATATACAAGATTTGCACTTCTTTTTTAAAATTTTATCTATATGTGATTTATTATTTTTGATGTTATTGTAAATGAATTTGTTTTCTTAATTTCATTTTCAGATTACTCATTGCAAGTGTATGGAAATCAAATTAATTATTCTATATTAATTTTGAATACTGCATCCTTGCTTAACATTTTAGCTCTAATAAAATTTTCATGTTTATATATAGATTCCTTAGTAATTTCTGTATATAAAATGATGTCATTTGTTAATGCCAATAGTTTTTCTTCTTCTTTTCCATTATGGTTGCCTATTATTTATTTTTCTTATCTAATTTCCTTGGCTAACATCTCTGGGACAGTGTTGAATGGAAATGGTGAGTGTAGAAGTTCTTGTCTTCTTCCTGATCTTAGGATCCAGCCCTTAACCATTTAGTATGATGGTAGTTGTGGTTTTATCATAGATGCTCTTAATTGGGTTGAGGAAGTTCCCTTCTGGTTCCGATTTATTGAATGCTTTATCATGAAAGGGTGTTGGTTTTGTTTTGTTTTGTTTTTTTGACACAGAGTCTTGCTCTGTTCTCCAGGCTAGAGTGCAGTAGTGAAGTCTCAGCTCATTGCAATCTCTGCCTCCCAGGTTCAAGCCATTCTCCTGCCTTAGCTTCCTGAGTAGCTGGGAGTACCAGCAGCTGCCACCACACCCAGCTAATTTTTGTATGTTTAGTAAGAGATGGGGTTTCAACATGTTGGCCAGGCTGGTCTTGAAGTCCTGACTTTGTAATCTGGCCGCCTTGGCCTCTCAAACTGCTGGAATTACAGGTATGAGCCACTGTGCCCAGCCTAGAATTTTTTGATATTTTTTTTTTCATCTTTTCAGATGGTCATGTGGTTTTGGTTTCTTATTCTATTAATATGGTGTGTTACACTGATTGAATTTTAGATATTAAATAAGGCTTGCACTCTTAAGACATATCCCTGTTGGTTATAATATATATTTTTTATATACTGCTGGATTCTATTTCCTATTATTTTCTTGAATTTATATTTATTAGGGATATTGGTCGGTAGTTTTCATTTCTTGAATTATCTCTGTGTGGTTTTGGTATCAGAGTAGTACTGGCCTCATAGAATAAGGTAGAAATTTTTCATCATCTTTGATATTTTGGAAGAATCTTTGAAAGGTTGACGCCAATTTTTTAAAAATATTTGATAGAATAGACCAGTGAGGTGTGTGAGCTTTCAATTTTATTTGTGTCAAGTTTTAAATTACGGATGCAATGTCTTTAGTTGCTACAGGTCTATTTACATATTTTTTGTCCTTTAGACTGAATAAGTTGAATTAATCTATTTTCATGTTTGCACATTCTGTCTTCTGACAGCTCAAATCTGCCATGGCATATCTCTAGAGAATTTTTTACTTTAGTTGTTATACTTTACAACTCCAGAATTTAAATTTGTTTCTTTTATTTAATTTTTGTTTCTTTATTAATATTCTCTGGTCGATGAGACATACTTATTAGACTGTCATTTATTTCTTTAGAAGTGGTTTTTTTTAGTTATGTGCATATTCTTACAATCACTGATTTAGAGTCTGTCTAGTAGATTCAATACTTGGGCTCCCTCTGCAACAGTTATTGATTTTTTTTCTTGTGTATGAGCTTTACTTTTCCATTTTGTGTGTGTCTTATAATTTTTTTTGTTCAAATTGGGATACGTTAGGTAATATAATATGACTACTTTGGAAATGAAATCTGTCATTCTCCCTGAAGCTCCAGAGTTTGTGTGGTTGTTTGTTTAGCAACTTTTTTAAACTCATTTTGCAGAGCCTGTATTCTTTTTTCAGGTACAACCACTGAATTATGTTCTTGGTTAATTCATTACTCAGGTAATGATTGAACATTTTAAAAAATGCCTTGAACCAATAATTCTCCCAACCTTTGCCCAGGGTGTGTGTGTGTGTGTGTGTGTGTGTGTGTGTAAGTACATTTTCAATATTCTGGCAGTTTACAACTCTACCTTAGCCTTTTCTTCCAACTTGTGTGGAGACTCAAGGGCAGCCAGAGGTGAGAGATTAGGGCAATCTCAGGTCTTTTCTGGGCATGACTACAGCTCTGAACTTACTCAAAGCCTACTAGATCCCCAGAAATATTTCAGAGCTTTCGAAGGCTTCCTATGACCATCTCATTTTATAGATTTTTCTTTTACATTTTTTGTTTATCTTCTTGTTTGTCCCATGTGGCTTCACCACCTAAGGCAGCTGCCGGGTTAAATAATTGAGACTGAGAGTTTTTGCCATATTACGGATAGAGCTTTCCTCAATGAGCAAATTCTGAGTCAGAGGAAATAAAGTGAAATTCCTGAATGGGCTTTTCAGCCAGCTACCAGAAAGATACAATAGTAGTAGTTCTCTGGGAATGGAGCTTTGCGATGAGCTCCAAACCCAGTTTGTCCTCTTTGTTGGCTCCTAGGCTACTGTTTTTTTTTTTTTTTTCAAGGCTAATATAGACTTGGGGAAAGATAAATGGAAATGGGGAAAGCTAAAATATAACAATGCTTGTTATTTTTACTTCAGGTAAGCCATTTTTCTTAAATAAATGCTGTTTAGATTGTTGCTAGATTTTGATTAATTTTCAGACTTCTGAAAAAGTTGAATTTGTTAATTTTCTAGAATGTTTCAATTTCATGGAAACAAGAATTTCAGAGTTTCATACTCCACTATTCCAGAAGTCCTTCTCGTTTGAATATTTTTGTTTTCTTTATGATTCAGTATTTTGACAATTTTTTATTATTTCGTACTTGTTTTTTTAAAAGCCATTAATGCTTTGAGTTTTTAAAAATAATTACAATAGTACTTCATATGCTTGAAGTACTTTTGTTTTTTATTATTTTATATTGATATAATAATTGTACATATTTACTGGGTATAGTATGATACTTTGATACATGTGGACAATGTGTAATGATCATTAGAGTAATTAGCATATCCATCACCACAAACATTTCTTATTTCTCTATGTTAGGAATGTTCAAAATCTTTCTTCTAGCCATTTGGAAATATACAGTAAATTGTTAATTCTTGTCGCACTGTAGTGCTATATAGAACACTAGAACTTATTCCTCCTATATCACCATATTTTTGTATCTATTAACCACCCTCTCCATATCCTCCCTCCCTCCTACACTTCCCAATCTTTAGTAATCACTATTCTCTCTACTTCTATGAGATCAACTTCTTTATTTACTTGAAGTACTTTTAAAAGTTTAGGACTTAAGTATTTGAAGAACTCCACTTGCTTTTTGTTTATATTCTATTCAATACTTTTTAATATAAATATTTGCAGTCCCCCAAAATACTCTTTTCAGAATCTTAATATAATTATTCATGGGGTCCTGAAAACAAACGCTTGTTGTCATTTAATAAACAAGAAGTAGAAGAGTTGAAAAATTCCTCCAAGTTCATCTGAAATTGAGAAAAATCAAGTCTAAATTACTAAATATTCTGAAAAGTACAGAGGTTTATCACAATAAACTTCAACAAGTTGCCTTTATTTGGAAAAGAAAGAACCTAATTAATTTTTCTACATTTTATTTTATAGAATTAGAATACATGTAAAACCTTATATTGAATTGGTCAAGGAGTTTTTTTTTTAACCTTAATATTTTATTTCTGTATTCAGTACATCTTTCTGCATGTTTCTTTACTTTTTTACTTATTTTTTTTTCAATTTTTTTTTTTAGATTCAGGGGGTACATGTGCAGGTTTGTTCCTTTGGTATATTGTGTGATGCTGAGATTTGGGATACAAATGATCTTATTACCCAGGTACTGAGCAGTATACTCAACAGTTAGTTTTTCAACCCTCCCTTCCCTCTTACTAGGCCCCAGTGTTTATTGTTAACATCTTTATGTTCATGAATACCCAATGTTTAGCTTCCACTTATGAGTGAGAATATGTGATACTTGGTTTTCTGTTTCTGCATTAATTCACTTATGATGATGGCCTCTAGCTGCATCCATGTGGCTGCAAAGGACATGATTTTGTTATTGCATAAAAAAACCATACAACTGCATACTATTCCATGTGTATAGGTGCCACATATTCCTTATCGAATCCACCATTGATGGGGCACCCAGGTTGTTCCATGTCTTTGCTGTTATGAATAGTGCTGTGAGGAGCATGCAGGTGCATGTGTCTTTTTGGTAGAATGATTTGTTTTATTTTGGGTATATACCCAATAATGGGATTGTCGGATCAAATGGCATTTCTGTTTTAAGATCTTTGAGAAATCTACAAACAGCTTTCCACACTGGCTGAACTAACTTACATTCCCACCAACAGTGTGTAAGTGTTCACTTTTCTTTGCAAACTTGCCAATGTATGTTGTTTTTTGACATTTTAGTAATAGCCATTCTGACTGGTGTGAGATGGTATCTCATTGTGGTTTTGACTTGTGTTCCTCTGATGATTAGTGATGATAGCACATCCCTTTAGATCAATACCAATTCAATCTAATTTCAAATATCTATATTTACTCAATGTTAGGATGTAATTGAGTTTCTTCACAATCTTCACAATTCTTCACAAAATTTCTAAGATTTTGCTACATTCTATAGCTTTCATGTACGACATGCAACATAGTAAGTGATAGCAGATGAATGGACATAAAAAGCAATTGGACCTTTTCCCAGATATTTTGTGTGCCACTAATGAAGGAAAAGTAGAATTTGGTTTAAAACCTACTGATGATTTTGAATAATATAATGGGCTTGAGAATCTTTCGGTATTTATGGGTTCAAATATCATTTTATAATTTTAGTAATCCATTTACGTAAACATTAAGTTAATATTTTCTGAAAAGTACAGCAAGTATTTATTGCAATAACTACTTTAAAATTATTTATTGAGGTAAAGTTTTATTCTCATGAAATGTAGTTCTTGAGTGAGTAATTCATTTAGTTTTAATAAATGTTTGCATATGTGTAACTCACATCCTGATTAAAAGATTATATTTCTATCATTCCACATCTTTACTTCGTATTCCTTCCAGCCAATTCCTACACACCGAAGGTCAACTACATTCTGATTTCTGTTACCATCAATTAGTTTTGACTCTTCTAGGACTTCATATAAATAGAATTATACAGTAGGCAGTCTTTTGTCTATATCTTCATTTACTAAATTTAATGTTTAAAAAATGTATCCCTCTTGTTGGGCATGTCAGTTGCTCATTTTTATTTATTTATTGAGTTTTATCACATAAATACACAGTAATTTTTTATTCTTTTGGAATGGAGATTTTTTTGGATATGGCTTCAAATTTGGGACTATTATGAAGAACTTTCAGGCTGTGATTTTTCAAAAGGGACATGGAGTTGAAATAAAAAGCCTTCTTTTAATTCTGTAGAAAGTTGGTAATGTGTGAGTGTGTGTATTATGCATTTACCTACTTACAAAAATGATATATATGCACACATGCTAGATGTCTAATAAGAATGAATAATAGTAATAATATTGACAAGTAACATTTGTGTTCACTTTGAGCTAGGCTCTTGCCTAAGTACTATACATGTTTCATCCCATTTACTCCTCACAACAATTTGTGTAGTAGGTAAATTATAATATCATCTCTGACAAGTAAACTGCACATTTAGGAGTATAAGTGGTTTGCCTAAGATCGTGCACCTAGGGAGTGGCCAACTGGGGATTTGAAATCTAGTTCTTACATTGTCAGGCATTGTACTATACCTGCTACTTCCTAATAGTTAACATTCTTTGAGCTCCACTGTGTGCCTAATATCTGCACAACACACACACACACACACACACACACACACACACACCCCGATAATACAGTGTGGAAGGATAATCTTTGTAAAGATTAGCAAGGGTACAGTGGAAGAATACTCCACATAGAGGTCATTTCCTCTTCAGATTATACAAGGCCAAGGCCACCAAAGTGACTTATTGGAGGCAGAAGCCAGTCAGAAGAGGTATACTGTTTGACCCACAAAGGGTTTAAAACTTATATTCTATTTGTTGCCAACATTTAAAAGTTAGGATATCACATATTAATATCTGGATTTCTGGCATCCTCATAGACATCATGCTATCTGAAAACCTGGCCCATTGCAGTGGTCTGAAGCTGACCCTCAACTACTTCCCTTGGGCCTGCAGCCAGTCTTGATAACTCATGCTTTCTTCAGAGAGGCATATGAGTTTGTGAATATTAAATGATTTTTTGAGGAGTGGCTTTAAGCTTTACTTTAAAGAATTTCAATAGGGATTTCCAGGCTGTGTGATGGAATGCAAGGAAAGAATGACACTTGCTGGGTGAGCTGAAGGAATGGGAATTAGGTGGGAACTCTCTCAATTGCCTAAAATCTAGCACAGTGAGGGGAACTAATCAGAATATAAGATGATCTAACCTTAATATCTTAGGGAATTCCATGTTTTGAAAGCTTTTATAGAGGAATGGCAGAATCAGAGATTTAATTTTCTCACAGGCAAAATGCAGCCTAAACATTGCTTATTCCAGAAACCATCATTTAAGTGTGGTTATTTGAATTGAACATATAGGTAGCAATACATTAAACTGCCATTTTGTACATTAAAAGGAATAAAGTATCAACAAGTACATGCAGTTTGACATTATAAATTTGCCGACTAGCACTTCAAATGAGCCACTAATTTAATATATTATTTCTATTAAAAAGTTGATTTATATTTTTTGAACCAAGGCAGTGGAACTGGTACAAATATATACTGCAATGCCTCCCCATTTGTTGTTTTCTTTAAATCTTTAAAATGTGTTTTTATATTTGTTTTTTGAGATGTTGAATTTCTATAATATTTATTAGCATATTATATGTATTGAGATGATATTTCACGATGTTAGGGAGAAACCATTTGAGTTATATAAACAAACAATAAAGTTGTCTTAAAATAGAAGATCCTCTTTGAAATGTTGATGCCTAAAAGACAAAATTCTGTGGATGAACATACATAAGCTTCAGTGAGCTTTTCTTGTACTAGGCATTTAGCTGTCTTGCAACTGTTAATCAGCACAGGACCTAAAACAGCTGCTATCAGATTAATTAGAGGGAATCCAGGAAATAATTCAGCTGAATGTAGCATTCATGTAAGTGTGTTGAAGGCAATTAAGAGTAACTATAGTCATTACTGAGACCTCTAGGAAGTATGCCAAAGGGCTTGAAAGTTATAAAATGCCTTTTGCTTCCCAATTTATATGTATATAGATAGATATAGATATAGATATCGATATCTATTACATATATGAAAGAGATAGATAATCCATATATAAACACACACTAATAGCAATTAAAAATAAAATTGAAAAGCTTGAATTGAGTAGTGTTAACTCACTTCTCTCTTTGAAATTAAGGGGATAAGAAAAAGCAAGACCATTTGCCTAAATTCACTTAGAAAGGCAAGTGTTTATTTGAAGGTGCTGTGGCAGATAAAATTATGTTTCATTTTTGTAATCCTAGTTTTCATAGTCAATGGAGGGCTTAAAATAAAGGAAGTTGATATTTCACCAAGGTGACACCATCTATGAGAAGGAAACTTAAAGTTTCCTAATTCAGGATTTAAATGCTTAAACACTTTATACGTACAATGCAACCCTGGTTGCTGCATTGTGTCATCATCAACATCATCATTGTCATCATCATCACCACCACCACCATTAATTATTATTATCATCATGGTACAAAGGTTGATTACCTGGCATCTCATCTCATTTCTACTGTGCTTAGGTTTCTTGCTCTTTTACTGAATGACACTTTGTTATTCAAAACTCAGCATGGCAAAAAATGTGTTTTTTTTTAACCAATTTTGCTTGTGGTTGGTACCTTGAAAAAAGACAGGAGACTGAGGAAGAGGGAGCCGAGGATGGGAGTGGAAGATAAAGGTTTAAAAGAACAAGTATAGATATTCCTTTCTCTTTAAATTAATTTTTTAAATTGACAAATAAAAATTATATATTTATGGCATTAAATATGTTTCGATATATGTGTACAATGTAGAATGATTAACTCTAATTAATATAGGCATTACATCACATACTTAATATCAATGTTTAGTTATTTAGTAGGCCTGAAAGCTGAAGTCAGAGAGCTTCATTTATTTATGAGAATGGAAATCTGGTGTATGACTGCATTTTGCTGTGTGTTAGTCTTTTAACCTGCTTCAAAATCTCTTCCTAAGGATGAGCTAGAAAGAGAGTCTGTCTGACATTCCTCATTTTTGAAGCCTTGGGTTTTTCAAAAGGGGCCTTCAGTGGAACAAAAGGCCTACTTATAATTCTGTAAAAAGATGTTCAGGTTTTTAGGAACATATGTCTCTATTTAAAAAAATAAAATTTAGTTTGGAAATAGCAGAAATGATTGATTAGAGTGTTACCTGTAGAGACAAAAGATAGATGGGCAATACCATTCCTGTGTTTTCATGCCCCATCCCTCATAAGCAACAGGGCAATAACATGATAATTCCAAAAAGAAGTGGGAGAGACCTGCTGGATCATGAGGCACTGTTCTCTTACAGAGGTACTACCACAGTTACTATCTTATTTCACTTTTTTGGTTTTTTTTTTGTTGTTTTTTTTTGAGACTTACTTAGATTACCAGACCTTTGGTTTACCAAGTGTCAATCCCACCATAGTCTCATCTTTTCCTTATCTCCCTCTTCAATATCCCTGCCTACCACCATTCTTCTGTCACCCACATACCAATACCACACACCATCTTTTTCCTTGAAGCCCGATCTCTTACCCCTTTCAAAATCTGCCATTGTTTTCGTTCCAGTTCAAATGTCCTCTGACAATAAAATGTTCTCCCTGTACTCTGACTTCCTTGACCTTACATTTTCCTAGGTGTTATTATCTTCACCAAATTAGCAAGTGTAGATTATGTATCTTTGAGTGTTCATGGATTCATGTTGTTAGTGCTACTTTAGCACCAGAAACAAATATCCTGGAATCACGCTAGCAAGAATATTAGTTGCTATGGGGAAATAAAGAGAAAGGAATATTTTAAGGATGGGAACTATATCACAGAACTTCAGTTTTCGAGAAACTGGAAGGAGTCTTAGAGTCCATCCACTCTAAACCCGTCATTTTAGAGTTCTAGAAACTGAGAGCCAGAGGGCTTGCACATCTGGTAAGTCATGAAGTCTATTTTTTTGACAGTAAGTACTACAAATTAGGTCTTGTAATTCCCTGGCCAGTATACTTTCCACAACACTACACAGAATTTAAGCTTTGGGTTATATTATTTGAACAACTTGAACAAAGATGAGATATCAGATTTTGACAGCTGGAAATAACAAGAAGTAAAAGGGGTTAGTATTCCCCAAACAAGAAATAGACAAAACAAAGATGCAGAGAAGGGAAATGAGTGTGGCCCTATTAGGGAAGAACATATGGGTCAGTACACCATGGAGTATCAAGGCTGGGTAAAAGGTGTCTTGGTGAAGGCAATAAAAGGAAGTGTTTTTCTGCTAAAGAAATTAAAATAATATTAAAACAAACTCGGGTTTTTGTCTTCTTTTTTTGTTGTTGTTATCATTATGACTTGGCAATTCCAATCAATGCCAGTGATAAACTATTCCTCCTTGAAAAAAATACTTTTTAATTTAAATAGTATCTGCTGATATAATCAACATTTAATAATATATGTATAAGCATTAAATTAACACATTATATGCTTTAATAAACATTGAATTCTACTTGGAAGTTTACTAGGAGAACTCCTACTTGCAATAGTATCTCTAACACATACACACTCAGATACCCACATTGATTTTGAGAGCAAATTTATAAAAGTTTCAAATGATTGCAGCTTGCTTCAGATGGACTCCATGTCTCCAACACCTAAGGTAGTACATAATCCTGCATTTAAACAGAAGCTTTGAAATAAACCATGGGAACACGTTGATTATAAAGGTGAGAAAAAACAACTTGAGTTAGAACTCAAATTAGAACTTCTTTCTATTGTGTTTTTCTGTGTGACCACTTGGAACTTTTATATGTGCTTAAAGTTTAAAACAAACAGAGTGCACATGAATTATAATGTTTTCGGTAAATGCAAATTTCAGATTATAAATTTTCCAGAATTTTAGTAATATTTCTAACATTGAAATTTGACCTTCTTTGATGCTAGAACCTATACCAAATGTGGTAGACAGAACTTACTATATCCTAAACAAAACATGCTTAGAAGAAAAATTAATATTACTTATGGTTTTTCTTATATTTACAACTTTATAAGTCTGTTGATAATTAAAATTAATGAAATGTATTTTATTATGATTTGGATGGACTTTAAATATGGCTATAAAGCATCATTTGTTTAGTAAAACAAAATATAAATAATTGGACACTATTTTGAAATAATATTTTAAATTAATAGTTACTTTTAATTTTATGTAATAACAAAATTTTTAATAAAATGATTACTGAACACTACAGTGTTCAAGGCATTGAGCAAATGCATGTTGACAGTTAGAACTACAGTCCACATCTAAACATCAAGGAATAATCCATAATGAGGGTGAAAAATAGCAACTATTGTCAATACACGTTTTTTAAAAAATTGTGACTATATTTAAATGGGAAATAATTTATTAATTTTTACATTGCATATTTCAACAACAAATTCATAAAGGAAACTCAGGATATAAATCTGACACCCAAAGAAAGCTGGAGATAATTTATTCATTAGGAAAATATAAGAAACTAATCATTACAACAGTTACCTGTGTTTAAAAAAAATTTTCAGAAAAGAACCAGAAAGTACAAAGGCATTTTAGAATATATAGTAGAGTTTAAAACTGTTAAATATTTGAACATAAGTATTTTCCTTTGAGAGAGAAGAAAAAAATACTAAACCAAGTAAGAAGTACTAGTTGTATCTGAGTGTACCAAAATGATATTGGGCATTGGAGTCTTGTTATTTATCACCTAAAGATGAGTTATGGGAATAGAAATCTAAAACAATGGAAACATAAAGCCACTTTATATAAGAGGAAATGTTACAAAACACATTTTTAAACTTATTATTTCGAAATAATTATATACTTAAATAATTTGCAGAAATACTAGATTTCACCCATCTTCCTCTGATAATGACATTTCTTATAACTGTAGTGCATGAGTAAAATTGGAAAATTGACATTGGCACAATACTGTTACCTTAATACAGACCTTATTCAGATTTCATCAGCAAGCACATTTTTTAACATTAAAACTTTAAAAGGATTTAAAATATATATCCTGTTTATAAGTCTTATTTTTTGTGGATCCATAGTAAGTGTATATATTTATGGGTTATGTGATATAGCCACACAATGAATAATAATTATATCAGGGTAAATGGGGTATCTATCACCTCAAGCATTTATACTTTGTATTACAAACAATATAATTATACTATTTTAGTTATTTAAAAATGTACAATTAATTTAATTGATATAATTTCTTATGTGGAGAAAAATAAACTAAATTTAATAATAAGTATATATTTCTATATTCATTTTCTGAATATGAGTTATAAGATTGTTGGACTTTATCTCTTTTTTCTATGTCTTTAAAGACTTAAGCTGCTGTGTCTAAGTTGTACTTCCCAATGGAGTCAGAACCACTGAGACTAGAACTGCTGGAAGCTAGAATGAGACAGATACAGTAGTAACTGGAGCTGTGGGAAACCATAGGTTATGTCCTCCAAATCATCTTAGCAGCAATGCATGGAGCCTAAAATTTATAATAGAAATATGTTTTATATGTAGTCTTGCAAAATAGTCCTGTTGATAAACAAATCTAATTCAGTATAACAATAGACATACGAATATTGTCTTAAATGTGAGCAGAGAGTTTCAGAGGAAAATAATTTTTTTCAATATAATATGAAAAATAGTGTCACTGTTTGTCAAAATGTGACTCTTTGAATATTCTAATATACTAAGCTTGAAGGAAACCTATAAATCTTTTTGAAATGTCTTTTCCAATTTTTATTGTAGCAAAGTTTACAATACTTAATATTCCAGTAGTCTACCAGTAGACGAATATACACTTAATATGTTCACCACAAAATCTTTTATGACTAGGAGATTGAGAACTTCTTATGAATATTATACCATAATGCATAACTTAGCAGAATAATTTACATAAGAAAAAATTCAATTCACAGACTAAACAGATATCAAGAATAACATATTGCATATTTAAAATTAGAAAGCACGTAGACACATTTCAGAGATAATAGCAAAAGCTTTTTAGTGCACAAATAAAGTTAGTAGAAGAAAAACAAGGTAAAATGATAAATTTTTAATATTACAGAATATTTCTAAGAATACATTGCCTGAGATTGATTTATAAACAAAGTCTTATGCTCACAACCCTTCTATTTTAATGTAAATTTAAAAAGAGAAATGGCAATGAAATAGATAATCATCAAATAAGCAATGATTTGCACCTTTGGTACACATCATAATTGCCTGGGGGGTGATTCTGGAATACACCAGAATAAAATCTGATAAGTAGTAGTCTGAGATAAATCAAATAAAACATTTTTTTCTATAACAAACAAAAGGCCAAGTCTGGTATCACTGGTTTATGTATGGTGTATTTTATCCAGGACTGGCTTATAGATTATTTATGAGTTAAAAGTATGATTAAATGGTCACATTTATTTGACTTTAGACACTTTTAAATTTGGCTATATATTTCAAGTAGAGATTCTTATGAATATGGAAATAAAATAATATACAATCTTGTGATAATTTGATTTATCTAAATTCTGAGTTCTAGACATGCCAGTGACCTACAGTGGTAGTTGGACTCAAAAGTGGATAATGTAGGAAAAACCTAATGAATTGATTTCTTAAATCTTTCTCAGCTAATGGTCCCTTAGCTTACCCTGGTTTGCCACCTCTCCCATGATATTTATCAATACTTATGAACATTTTAAAACATTTCTAGCCATAATTTGGAAACTAAAATGTTTGCCTATGCATGTACTTCAAGCATAAATATGTTATGATTATGTTATTTGAAGGAACTGGCAGGAGTGCAGCCTACAAATGGGGTAACCAGAAGTGGGAGTGGGTATGTGTTATGATATAAATTCAAAAAATAGTTTTAAAATGTGGCTATGTAAAAATAATTTAATTACTTGAACTATTCAACCTGTATAAAAAGTATAGTTCTGTGGAAAAAGCATTGATATTGGAGAGTTCTGTTTTTTAATCCATGCTCTGCCACATTAAAATGTGGCTAAACATTTTTTCATTGACCTTGGCCAAATTCCTTAACTGTTGAATCTCCTCGGGTGTCTTTGAGAATTTGAAATGCACCTCAGAACGGCCTAACACATGGCAATCAGCAAATGTTCCATTCTCCTATCCCCTAATTATCACACAAGACAATTACTTTTAACCTATACATATTGAGGAGCTTTGCATGTTGTGGACACTTTGTCAATATTTATTGAATGAATTAAATCGTGGATTAATTTTTTCTGTATTATACAACTGATAACTTTTACTCATTTAATAAAAGCCTGGCAGTATGTTTCCAAAGTAAGTTATAAAATGTTGTTTCATTAAACTTTTAAAATTGGATTTTTGTTTTGTTTTGTTTTGCTTTTTGCCTCATACAGAATGAGTATGGTTCTATTTCAAGATTCTGGTGTATTCACAATGACCTCTCAAGGTCAATTCTGAATCACAGACGCAAAAGGTTGAAATGATCAAGACATGAATACAAGAAATGGAAGCAAGTTAACAGAACTTTCTATTTACCCATTTTTTTTTTTTAGCTCAAGCAATTTTGTGTCTTATGTTTATGGATAAAGTTGAAATAAAATTTTCACTTTTTTTCTGTTAAATATTAAGAGTCTGGGGACTAGTTATGCAGCATCTATTTGTTTATTTTTGTCATATAAAAATTGTCTTAAAGGGCTTCACTTAAATTCTATACCGTAAAGACAAAAGGTATAAGATAATCTCTAGCCAATCAGGATCATTTTCTCATATAATTAATGAGCTGAATGTAAAAAAGGTGAATCTACAAAGAAAATGCCCCAGGTTCCATTCATTAAAGCATGTTGCTGCTGTATGTGCAAGATGTCGAGGGTACGGCTTTCATAATTATTAGCAATTTACTATGTTCCAGTTGTTACTTCAATTGTTTTTTTTTTTAAATTTTTTATTGCATTTTAGGTTTTGGGGTACATGAGCAGAACATGCATGACAGTTGCATAGGTACACACATGGCAGTGTGTTTTGCTTCCTTTCTCCCCTTCACCCACATTTGGCATTTCTCCCCAGGCTATCCCTCCCCACCTCCCCCTCCCACTGGCCCTCCCCTTTTCCCCCCAATAGATCCCAGTGTTTAGTACTCCCCTCCCTGTGTCCATGTGTTCTCATTTTTCATCTCCCGCCTATTAGTGAGAATATGCGCTGTTTCATTTTCTGTTCTTGTGTCAGTTTGCTGAGAATGATGTTCTCCAGATTCATCCATGTCCCTACAAACGACACAAACTCATCATTTCTGATTGCTGCATAATATTCCATGGTGTATATGTGCCACAGTTTTCCAATCCAGTCTATCGTCAATGGGCATTTGGGTTGATTCCAGGTCTTTGCTATTGTAAAGAGTGCTGCAATGAACATTCGTGTGCATGTGTCCTTATAGTAGAACGATTTATAGTCCTTTGGATATATACCCAGTAATGGGATTGCTGGGTCAAATGGAATTTCTATTTCTAAGGCCTTGAGGAATCACCACACTGTCTTCCACAATGGTTGAACTAATTTACACTCCCACCAACAGTTACTTCAATTGTTAATTCCCTTGTCACTGGATTGGTGCTTTAGTGCATCACTGATTGTGGATATTTGGATAAAATGAATCTTTAGATTTTGTAAAAATATTTCAAATTTGTATGCGTCTTTGAAGTTTAAAAAGCACGTTTTGCAAAGTAAGAATTAACTGTTAAGAGTTGCTACAGATTCAAATTTTACATAGTTTATTTTTTATTCCGTAT
The DNA here is from genome assembly GCF_049354715.1 of Callithrix jacchus. NCBI lineage: Eukaryota > Metazoa > Chordata > Mammalia > Primates > Cebidae > Callithrix > Callithrix jacchus. The sequence goes on from NC_133524.1 coordinate 29,786,162, forward strand.
CTTGATTTGTGAAGAAACAAAAACCTAAACTTTGCTTGGTGGCAAGAACAAGGGGATTAGAACATGAACACACAAGATATTCAGAGCAGTGTGTTTATAAGGCATGCCTTATTTGAGTTTCAGGTGCTTGCTCATTAAGATGAAATTTTTGTCAGGTTGTGTGTATTGGGAGTTTGCTACTTGAAAATCAGTAATTTGAATTCTCCATTGTATTGTTTCAGTAGCTTCTTAACTGATCTCCTCACTGCCTAGGTCTTTGAGCTCATCTAACACTTCCCCTCTCTCTAGCCTTAGTAAATACCCCCACCCACATCTATTAGTGATATCTTCTCATTTCTCTGACCAAAAAGTGAAGTTTAAACTCCCATTCTTTGAATGGCACATGACCTTGAAAATTCATATGGTGGGAAATTCAAAATTCCCACCAAATTCTCTCCAAAGTTCCCCAAAAAGGGGGGAACTTAAACTTCCATGTTTTGAATTTGAATGGGAATTCAAAGGCAAATTTGGTGGGGGTTTAAGTTCCCACCTTTTGAATGCCATATGACCTTGGTAATTTGCTTTGACAAATAGATTGTGATAAGACTGACATCATGCCATTTCTAGGTTTAGACCTTAAGAGACCTTGAATGCTTCCAATTATTTTCATGGAACCCTGCTACCAACAGATGGTGAAAGACGTATGTTGTGCTCACCCCATTCTACAGCTAGCCAATAATCAGACATGTGTAAGGCCATTCTAGAACAACAAATCCCTTAATCTTGGCTAGGTTTTCTCATAGGTCTGGGTTAGCTGTTGTGGATACTCATATCTTACTTTAGCAGATGGTCATTTAATACCTCTGTATTGTTATACTTTAATTTCTCTAAGAAGATATAAGAAATCCTCTAGAAGATGTGACATTAATAGACTTTCATGGAGTTTTCTGTAACTCTATGTCTCTTGAGGAAGAATCTTTAATAGAAGAAAAGTATTTGTCTCTATATTTTTGTGGTTGAAGATGTGACCTAATCTAGCTACAATGAGGAAAGAACATGTTACTTGACTACTTGATTGAGATATGGCATTTCCTTTAAAAAAGAAAAATGCAGTTCTTATTGATACTGTCTTACTGGCATCGTGTACAGTTTGATAGCATTTAGTATTGACTCTTTAGTATCGCAGTTCTTGAAAAAGCTTTGATTCCTGTTTTAAAACTACCTATGTCTTGAGTGATTTTGAAAGCAAGTGCCAAGAAAAGATGTTCTATTGATGTGTACATGACAGGTGAAATATCACAACTTTTCAGAAGACTTCTCTGGTGAATTTAATTCCAAAGACAACCAGAGTGGAGGTGGAAGTAAAAGATGCGATTTGTCATGTTGTTATAAGTGCATTACAAAGGTAAAGAATCATACCCCCTGCAAGAGGAATGATGTAGGGTCTTGTTTATTAGATGGTTTTCCCCGGGGTTAACAAAGCTTAGGGATTAGGCAAACAAAAATAAAATAAATATATATAGTCCAAGATAAACAAGCCATAATGAAATGGGTGTGTATGACATTAAATATTGTTAGATTTTTCCTGAAATTCTCATTTTCAATATTTTTTGACATACATTAATTGTATGTATTAAAAAGATAAATATTTATCAAAATCATCAATGATGTAAAATCTCTCATAGGATTTAAAATAATCTAGCCATGTCAGATTAAACAAAACTATTCTGTACCTCTATATCTGGTCAATTCAGAATTTAACCAATAGGGCCCAGGGTATTTTTACTTTAAATTATATCCTTTTATATTTAAATCATGGATGCGAATCTAATGGCAGCTTGTTGAAACATGGACTGAATGCTTGACTTTCACAGACAAGTAACACATTTTTTACTGTCGAGTTTTATCTGAACAATACAAGGTCAATCCTCATATATGAGGTATAAATAAATCAGGGGATTGTGTTATATACTGATAACACATATTCATATATTAAAATTTTATGATATTCATAAAATTTTTGATAAGATTTTTTAGATTATTTTTAGAGCAGTTTCAGGTTCCCAACAAAATTGAGAAGAAGGAACAGGGATTTCTTTTGTACCCCCTACCCTTACATATGCATAGCCTCTCGCATTATCAACATCTCCCACCAGTGATTCTTTGTTATGATGGATGAGCTTATTGTGTTGACACATCATTATCACCTAAAGTCCATAGTTTTCACTAGAATTCACTCTTGGTATGTTATACATTCTGTGGATTTGGACAAATATGTTAACCATTACAGTATCATATGTATTTTCTCGCCTTAAAAATCATCTGTACTTCTCCTATTCATTTGTTCATCTGCCTAACCCCTAGCAAACACTGATATTTTCCTGTCTCTACAGGTGTGCCTTTTCCAGAATGCCATATAGTTGGAATCATGCAGTATGTAGCCTTTCACATTGGCTTCTGTAACTTAGTGATATGCATTTCACTTTCCTCCATGACTTTATATGACTTGAGAGCTGATTTCTTTTTAGTACTCAATAATATTCCATCATCTGGATGTACCACAGTTTATCCATTCACCTACTGAAAGACATCTTGGTTGTGTCTGAGGTTTGGCAATTATGGATAAAGGTGCTATAAACATTCATGGGCAGGTTTTTATGTTGAAATACAGTTTCAACTTCTTTGGGTAAATTCTAAGGAGTGTGACTACTGAGTTACATGGTAAGAGCATGTTCAGTTTTTGTGTGTGTGTTTTTTTTTACAAAATCTGCCAAACTGTCTTTGTGTGTGGCTGTACTATTTTGTGTTTCAACCTATAATGAAGAAAAGTTCCTGTTGCTCCATATCCTTGCCAGCATTTAGTGTTGTCAGTGTTCTGAATTTTGGCTATTCTAATAGGTGTGTAGTGATATCTCATTGTTGTTAAGATTTCATTTTTAGTTCATAAAAATCATACAGCGTTGGAAGGAATGTTAGAAAACATCTGGTTAAAAATCACCACTTAATGTATGAACTTACTCTGCAATATTTCATTTTAAACAATCATTTCATCCAGAATCCCTTTAAGACCATCTGTGGAATGCTTCTTGTCATGAGATGCAGAAAAGCTGTATGCTACTAAACATCAGAGAGCACCAGGGCTCACTCATCTCTTGGACATCTTTTCTTTGTGGACTCACTGCCTTGGATATCTCTTCCAGTATCATGGCTTTAAATATCATTTTTATGCTGGCAGTTCCCAAATTTTCATCACCAACCTGGACTTCTCCTCTGAACTCCACACTCATGTATCAATCTGCTTAGTTGATATCTTCACTTTTTATCATTTATGGGTATGTCACACTTAGCAACCCCAAACAAATTCCTTACTTTTTCTCTCACACCTGACCCTTCATATTCTTCCTCAGTAGTTATTTCATCCTTTCAGATACTCAGGACATAACCTCATTCCTCTTAACTCTTCTTTTTCATACACTCTAGTCTATCAGCAAATTCTTTCAACTCTTCCTTAAAAAGAAGAGTTGAATGGGCCAAAATTTGTCTACTTCTCACCACACCTGCTGTACCTTGGTCCAATGCCCCTTATCTCTCATCTGTTTTATTTCAATATTGTTCTTCCTGTTTGTTCTGCTCTCTCCCTTGCTCTCTCTAACTGTTTTATTCTGAATATGGCAGCCAGTGTGATTCCTTAACTTACCAATTATATATTTTTCTCTATTCAGCCTCTACTTATAATGGTCTCTTATCACGCTCAGAATAAAATCCGAAGTCCCTACAGTTGCTCACAAGGTTCTCATGCATAAACATCCAGCTCCCCAATGCCTCTTAGTATGTCTCTTAGTATTTTCCCCTCGTATGCTCAATTCTAGGGCACAAGGCTCTTCTGTTACTTCAGACACACTCCTCCCCACATCAGTGCCTTGCACTAAGCTCTTCCCTTTGCCTGAAATGCTTTCTACACGGCTACCTCATGGTTCATTCCTGCTCCTCTCCCTACCCCAGTCAGCTCCTTCAGGTCTTTTCTCAAACACCACTGCTTAGTAAGACCTTCTCTGGCTACCTGTTTAAACTTGCAACCTACTTCTTAGCTGTTTTCACCATTGAATTATTATATATATTTAAATAATTTCTTATTGTCTGTCTCCCTTCAAGTGTCAGTTCCATGAGGAGTTTTGTCTGTTTTGTTCACTATTATATGCTGCGTGCCTAGAAAAGTGCCCTGCATTATATACACCATAGAATACTGTCCAGCCATAAAAAAACATGAATTCATGCCCTTTGCAGGGACATGGATGAAGCTGGAAACTATCATTCTTAGCAAACTAACACAGGAACAGAACACCAAACACTGTTCTCGCTCATAATTAGGAGTTGAACAGTGAAAACACATGGACACAGGGAAAGCAACATCACACACTGGGGCCTGTCGGGGGGTGGGGGTCACGGGGAGGGAGAGCATTAGGACAAATACCTAATGCATGCAGGGCTTAAAACCTAGATGACTGGTTGATAGATGCAGCAAACCACCATGGCACATGTACCTATGTAACAAACCTGCACGTTCTGCACTTGTATCCCAGAACTTAAAGGAAATTTAAAAATTAAATTAAAATTAAAAAGTGCCCTGCTTAATAAGAATTAATTGACAGAATGACTTATTTTTTATACATTTTAAATATTAGGGAACTCTGTACTTGTAGGGTTTTTTCTTAACTGTGTATTTTAAAGGAGAGAAAGCAATCAACAATTTCTTTGTTTTTAATTTGGGTTTTCTATGTTTAACAGATTGATCTTTTAATTTTTTTCCTCATTGAACTTGTTTATTAAAAAGAAATCTGTCACTAGCCAAAATATGTCTACCCTTTAGCTACTCAGCAATATTGGTGCATAATCATGGGTTCTCGGGATGCTTCCAACTTTGGTTTGACCTTTACAGATTAGCTCTGAATTAGGGACCACTGCTGGGTGAGAAGTAAGGTGTAGGATGAACACAATCTGTAATAATTAGAAGGACAAAGACAACAAGGAAAGGAGACCATTTTCACTGCTTCAGGCCTCATTTTTATAACTGCTGACACAAGCCTGCTATTAAAATAGTCACATTTCCTCAAATATTGGACTTTCAGATACAAACAGAGCAGTCAAATAGTTCTGTGAACATGACCTAATTTTCAGAGCTAGGTGTTATATGTGCTTTCAGTCTGAGTCTGCAAACCTTTAGACCTCTGATTCTTTCAGCCCTAAGCTGATAGTATTACTCTCTAAAACTTAGCACTTTTCTCTGTAAACTTCATCATTTTGCATTTTGTAAAATCCTTTATACTTACTTATATAGAGCTTGAAGTTTTACTATCTTAGGGAGGAGGAGTAGAAGGCAATTAAAAAAAAGCCCTATATTCAAAGCACAATGTTTAAAAAAGACTCTACTGCTGAAAAGGAGAAAAATCACCATTGTTCTGTTGGTTGAATGTGTTGGAAGTATCTCAAGGAAGTACAGTTGAATTAATTATATTTTCATCTTTTTGTACCCATTCAAGTCTGAGAAAATGCACTTCACTGTAGTTTTACCTCCTTCTGGATTATGTGAGAAGCTGCAAGATTATCAAGATGTCTTAGACATTCCTATTGGGATAACATGACATCTTTACTAAGGACTTCTGTGGTGTTCTTCCTCCTAGAAATCATGGGAAAGATAATTCAAAAGTGCCAGGTGCACACTTTGATCTTATTTTTTAATTCTGATTTTTAAAAAATATTTTATTACTTAAAGTGACATTGAAAAAGTATATTAAACATAAATATGACTCTGACTTCACAAATTAGTCAAGTTTTCTAAGAATACCTAATTAAACAACTTGGGTTGTATCTTACCAGGGTGCATAGATGTAACCAACCCAAGCCAACCCTTTTGACAATTTGCAATGTCAAAGGAAAATGGAACTCTCGTCTTATACTTATATTAGTACATAGGTGGTCTTTCTTGCTCACCTTTATCCCCTTTTAAAAAAAACCATAGCATAAGTGAGTAAAACATTTTATATACTGCATATTAGACACATACACTTCCGTTTATCTTTGCCCCTGTCCTATGAATCTTCCTTTTGATTATCTGAGCAGTGTTGCTAATTTGCTCTTTTGGCTTTATTCAGCTAATGCTAGTACTCCTTTATTGGACTAAGATCTTAAAACTACTGTGTGCGTATGTGTACTAAAGTTAGTTACTATCTGCAGACAAGGAATACTTTTGACAGGACTGGTTAATTAGGATGATTTTCTGTTTTTGTGGTCATTTGAAATCTTTTGTTAATTTTAGCTTTGCTAATTTTAGCTGAATTTTTGTAGTAATTTTTATTTATCTGTAAGTATTTGATTTCTGCAAATTGGAAGTAAAACCACTCATGTTTGTTTACCCAATTAGAGCTCAGAGTTTTATTAAAATATTGTAGTTAATGCTTATAAAAGCATAGTGACTGACTGTTGCATTGTAATGTTCATGAAAATGCCCTCTCACATTTCCTACTGCTAGAAACACAACTGACTGCTGGCTCCAGATGCTACTTTCTGGATCCATCACAGCTTTGGTGTTGAGGCCACTCTTCTTAGGAGATGCTTCTAGTCAGTGATAGAGTACTGCAGGGGTGCTAAAACGGGCCCATTCCTGAGAGATGTGGGACTTCACTGATGGCAATGTGGGCTCAAGATTCCCCATCCACTTGGCTGAGACTTTCTTACACTGTACTACAGTGTAAGGCTTGTTTTCCTTCCTCTCTCTCCTCCCCCTGTTCTTCAAGGAGGTTAGACCTATATTGAGGTGAGATCAGTCTCTTCTTTTAGCCTGCTCTGGCTTCCTCCTTTCATAGGTTTTATTTCATAGGTGTTTCTCCCTGACCTTGCCTCTAATAACTCTTGGTTTTGTCTAATCTTATCTTTGTGTCTGCTTCTCTAGGAGGAGAACCTGGATTACCACATGCAAAAAAGATGCTTTAGCCCAAATAATTATATGTTTGAGCCTTTATTCATATTTGGTCACAAATTTTAAAGCCTGATCTGTAGTCTTAAACTTGTATACCCCTACAGTTTTTTTTAAGGAAGCTGTTAAATAAGTCTGAATATTCTCTTCATTTATGTTGTTGAACCTAATATTCACTTCCCTTCAATATGAACTCTGCCAACCAGCACAGAAAAGTAGTCTCTTCTGCATCTGCCAGTCAAAGGTAGTTTGTTTACCCCATTTGACAAATGAAAACAACTTGATGACTCTATACTAGGTCCCCTGCAATGTTGATATGTCAGAAAACACTTTCACAGGCTACTAGATCCTATTATGCAATTTTGTAACAGAGGCTTAGGCTGGAGTTAAGGACTCACACTTGCCTCAGAAGACTTGACAGCCTGCTATTTAGAATGAGTGGTGCTTTGTTTTGTTGTGCCTGTTATCCAGGATCAAGGCAATGAGACATTTCCCACCCCACTGCATATCATTTTGGCATGTATCCTTGTGAAGGTTTGTAGGAGGTAGCAGTTATTAACTCCTTAACTGCATACATATTTTTAAAAAATAGAAATTTTACTGGTGGCTAGCCTCCCAGAGCTGTTACAGTGATGCATTAATAATCATTTCTAACACCTGGATATCAATACAAATTATTTTGGAGCTTTGGCAGTTAATTAGTACCTAAACCTTGGTGAAAATTCCTTCCTTATGAAAGCATTATAGGCATACTGACAGCTGACTCCATACATTCACAATTAATATTCCAATTTTATTAAAAACATCTGAGAATGCTGATTTTATAATGTCAATTTTAAATCTGGGGACTCTCTGAGCATGAAATGGTACAGTAGTTACTCTTGAAGGAGCAGCTGAAGGTCAGCCTCAGAGGTGCATTAATTCTTCCACCATTAACTCTTGTAAAAATGACACTTTACTGTTATTAAGTAGAGGTTCTTAAAAGGCCCATTAACTCTGGTGGCTACAAAGTGGCACATCAATTATAAATTTGTTTTATGTAAATGACACCCCCAAATGACACCATCAACATATTGCTTTGTACCTGGGATCAAAATAGTCAAAGCCATTGTTTGAAAATGTATTTGTTTGATTTCTCAGACAGAATCTGGGGATAGCTGAACAATCGTATCTCATGCATTGAAGACAAATTGCCTCAATGAAATTTCTATTATGGTTTAAGAAAATTATCTTCCTGAATTCGACACACTGAGATGGCTGGGAATGTAGTTATCCAGCAACACCTGCTTAAAATGGCAATGGGAGGTCTGTGGTAACTTTGTTCTACTCAGTTGCTACACATGACCTTTGGAATTGCCACAGATACCTTATAGCAGAGAACAGGGCTGCACAAAAGGATTTTCAGTGAAGCACTAAGTAAAATTTGAAATGAAGCTAAATTTAAGAAGTGAATGATAGTAGACCTTTTGCAAATAAAACCCAGAGTTTTAAAAACAGACAATAGTATGACAATTTATAAAAATGAAGCTATTAAAACAATGTGATGTCTAGTCTTCACAGTTGCTTAAAATATTTTATTCCCAGAACAACCCAATCCATAACTGTTTTTTTTTTCTAAATGTTAGTTGCTGATATCTGCAATGCATTGCCTTAAATTGGGAGATTATAACAAATTTGTGTATTTTATGGTATACTGTCTATTGTCTCACAGCAGCTTTGATTCACTTCCATATTAACCTTGATAATTTGCTTCTTTCAACATTCAGGATCAAAACTACTTAATATGATTAAGTTGGCAAAGCCTGCATTTTGGCATTTTACCCCACTCTACATTTTCTTGATACTGCTTTTTCTACTCTCTTATTTTTTACATATGAACATAACTCATGTGCATCAGTGTAAGCCAGTGTGTTATTTGCCAAGAGGTATTCTGCATGAGGTCTCAAATAAGATATTGAAAGAATGAAAGGCATTTTCTTGTTGGACTTGCAGTCATCAAAATCCACAGAAGGGGAAAATTATGGCCAAAGCTTCACAGGGCAATGGTTAAGCATGCAGAATTGGTGCCTGAATGCTTGCCTTCAGATATTGGCCGTATGATTTGGGGCAAGTTCCTTAATCTCTTTGTGCTTTCATTTTTTTTTTTTACTTGTAAAAAGTGATGTATAAATAGCATTTAGCACAATCCATCTAGTACACTGAGAACTCTTTATTATTACAGGCTTCTGAATATCCTGATATAGATAGACATAAATGCACATCAATCATAGAACAGTGCTTGGCACATAGGAAGTGCTCAATAAATAACTGCTACCATTAAAAATAGAGGCAGGGGATTGATCTAGATTTTCTAAATCCTTGAAGTTCTAACAGTTTTATATAGGATGAGTTGGAATGAGCAGGGCAGTTTAGAAGAGAGAAAACAAAATTATGAATGCAGAATTTCTACAGCAATTTCAATACAATTGCATAAAATAAATAAATTATAAATATAAATGCCTGCAGTTTCCATGGGGAAAACTCAGGCTAGTGAAGGAGTCCTAAAATTTAGGCGTCATTGGCGTCCCAATAAATATACCCTAGAAAAGGAACTTTTCCAACCCCATTGAAGTTATCTACCTCTCTTATGAATTAAGTCTAGGCACATTGGGAGGTGCAGGACCAAGGTTAATAAGCAAAGATTTAGGACCAAGCTTTTATACCTTTTTACCCTGCTCTCCATCACAACTCCCTCAGCACACGCACTCAGACACACACACACACACACACACACACAGACACACACTTATGCTTCTAACAAAAATATGTTGTTACAGTATAGATTAACAAATCAGTAAAGATTTGTTAAATAAAGGGAGCCATAATGTATGTTTGTTAGCCTATATTGGTGCAATGAAATAAGGTGGGGCTACTTTATAACCTAAATGAGGAAAATAAAGAGTAAAAGAAAAATAATGCCAAATCAAATATGATTTATTTGTTTATCCAGGAATCATTTATAAACTGCTTACAGATATATAGATCATTAAGATAGGGTGGCTGGCTTCAGGAAGTTTATAACTTAGAAGGGATTATAAGATGTATAAAAGTTCAAATGTGGTTAAGGACTGTCATAGAAACTCTGTAAGATGAGAATGTTAAATTTTACTGACTGTGGTTATGAGGAAAGTTTTAAAGAGAAGGTACAATGTGATAATATCATAGTGGTTTTCATTGAGTAAATAATAGAAGGGCATGAGCAGAAGATATAGAAATATGAAACATAGAGGAACACTCAGAGAACTCTAAATATTTTGAAATAAGTAAATCATTGGAATTTCCCAGAAGTATTGGAAGAGACGCAGTTGGACCAGAGTCTGATTATATACCTTACTAAGGAGTACTGACTTTCTAGATTGAGTGGTGTGAAACCAGAAACATAAAGGCAATTTAATTGGATGTGCATTTTGGTAAGATCACACTGAGAATATAGAGATGAGGACTAGAGGAAGAAAGACAAATTAAGAAAACACCATCATGTCAGATGAGAGAAACTGAGAGGTAGTAATGGGGATGGGGGATGAGGAATGCATAAAAAAGAGGAAGAATAAATAGGATTTGATCATCAATTGGATTTCAGGATGAAGGAGAGAAAGGAATCTAAGATTCCCCTATGTTTTCTGGTTTAGGGAATATAGATGTGAAATTTAGAAAGATGTAAAATTTAAGTTTGATTATGCTATATTTAAGAAACCTGTGGGATGTCTAGGCATAGATATCAGAGTTGGAGGGTGGGATCAGGGGATATGGCTACAAATAAATATTTCAGCAAATAATTTGTAGGTAAAACCATTGGAATGCAATTGATGACACACCAATAATGTGTGGAGTCAGAAGAGACCAAATGCAGAATCCTAGGAATCCAATTTAAAGAGCAGGAACAATTGGGGTGGGGGAGGGAGAGAAAGAGAGAAATAGAATTGTTAGGAAAGTAAAACAAAACTCAGGATAAGACAGCCATGTATGGAGATCAGAGATAGAGTTGTGCTACGGAGAGATTAAATAAAATGAGGTCATCAGTGAGCTTGACAAGACCAGTGCCCGGGAACAGAATGCTCACAAATCTGATGATTGTTCTTGAAGAGGGATAGACAGGAGGAACTGGAGTCAGCAAGTGTAAATGGTTCTATCAAGCAAATGAATGAAGTTGTCTCAAATCCTCTTATCTTGTAGTGTTGTGCCAAGCATATTTGACATGCACAGTATATCTTTTTTTTTTTTTTTTGAGACAGGGTCTCACTCTGCCACCCAGGCTGGAGTGCAGTGGCACGATCTTGGCTCACTGCAACCTCCACCTCCCATGTTCAAGTAATTCTCCTGTCTTATCCTCCCAAGTAGCTGGGATTACAGCTGTACACCATCATGCCTGGCTAGTTTTTGTATTTTTACTAGAAACGGAGTTTTGCCATATTGGCTAGTCTGTTCTCAAACTCCTGACCTCAAGTGATCCAGCTGCCTCAGCCTCCCAAAGTGCCAAGATTACAGGCGCGAGCCACTGTGCTCTGCCCATTGAATTATTTTTAATTACTTCCTTCCTCTCTGCAACATTAGTTTTGGTAATAATGATAAAATAAGTGCTAATAATGGCCAGAGAAGAAAAAAATGATCATATAATTATTCCAAGAAAATAAATTGTGAATAAATTAAATATTACAGTACAACAAAGAAGGGGGAAGTAATAGAATAATACCTTTTATTTTTCCTTTAAATTTATTTTTATTTTTAACTTCTCTGGGTGCATAATAGATTAATATATTTATGGGGTCCATGAGATGTTGGAATAATACATGTTAGTTTCATTAATATGTTTTCTGAATAATGACAGAAAGCTTATACCCACTTATTGATCTGTTGCAGTCATTTCTAGTTATTTCTAGTTTCAGTTTTATTATAGTTCATTATAATGCATTTACTGCTAGTGCACTATAGTTCCTAGTGTAGAGCCTTAACTCCTACAAAGTTGCCAATGACTTTGTCTGGATAGCCTTTTTTATTGTTTGATTTTGAAAAGCTTCTTTCACCTGAGTAAGCAGATATACAAATAGGAAAGCCTTAATTATAAGGTAAGATTGGAAGAGATTTTAAAAAATCCTACTCTGCAATAAATTCTGGAAATTGCAATACAGTCCATACATTTGTTTCTATGGGATAAATTCTAGGGGTTTTCAAATGTCTCTATGTCAAAAAAATAACACAAAATCTCCAAGTGGTCACATAAATTTGTTAGCAGTGAAGGAACTCAAGTTCTGCTTCTTGGTCTTCATAAACATAGTGAGATTGTTGTTCATTTTAAATCTACCTTTAAAAGCCAAATTATGTACTATCTATGGTTTGAAGACAGCAGCTGCATCCAAAGAGACCTTCAATGACTTTGACTCTGAGACATTAGGAACTCCTCTTGAAATAAACCTATGTAGGCAAATCTGTGTTTGTTTAGGTTAGAATATGTAACAGAGTCCTCCAGATAAACTTTAAGAATTCAATGTTTACTCAAGGATAAGTCATAAAAATGACTTGATTTGAAACTTATACAAATGTTATTAAAACTCAACAGGAACCACAGTAATTGCTTAAAACTTGGGAAAAAGTTTTTTCAGGAGGGATATTTTAACACAGATACACTTTGTTTTGTTGTGCTTTACTCGATCGTACTTTGCAGATACTGTATTTTTAACAAATTGAAGGTTTGGCAATCCTGTTATACATTGTCTATCGATGCCATTTTTTGTGTCACATTTTGTTAACTCTTACAGTGTTTCATACTTTTTCATTATTTTTATGTGTTTAATAGTTATCTGTGATCAGTAATCTTTGATGTTATTATTGAAATTATTTTGGGGCACCACAAACCATGCCCACATAGGAACTTAATAAATGTGTGTGTTCTGACTACTCTACCGACTAACCACTCCCCCCATCTTACTCCCTCTTCTTGAGCCTCCCTAATCCCTGAGAGACAATAATACTGGAATTAAGCCAACGAATAATCCCACAGTGTCCTCGATGTGTTCAAGTGAAAGAAATAGTAACAGGTCTCTCACTTTAAATCAAAAGCTAGAAATGATTAAGCTTAGTGAAGGCATGGTGAAAGCTGAGATACAGTGAAATCTAGGCCTCTTTTGCCAAACAGTTAGCCAAGTTGTGAATACAAAAGGAAAGTGCTCAGAAGAAATTAAATGTGCTACTCCAGTGAACACACAGATGATAAGAAAGCAAAACAGCCTTATTGATGATATGGAGAAAACTTGAATGTTCTGGATAGAACATCAAACCGGCTACAACATTCCCTTAAGCCAAAGCCTAATCCAGAGTAAAATCCTAACTGCAGTTCTATGAAGTGAGGAAGAAAAGTATAAAGGTATACAGAAAAGTATAAAGTATGAAAAAAAGTATAAAGTATACAGAAGAAAAGTATAAAGGTAGCAGATGTTAGTTCATGAGGTTTAAGGAAAAAACCTGGCTTTACAACAAAAGTGTGAGGTGAAGCAGTAAGAGCTGTTGTAGAAGCTGCAGCAAGTTATCCAGATCTAGGTTAAAGTATTTATGAAAGTGGCTACACTAAACAATAGATTTTTGGTGTATACAAAGCCTCTATTGGAAGAATATACCATGTAGAACTTTCATAGCTAGAGAGGAGAAGTCAGTGCCTGGCTTGAAAGCTTCAAAGGGCAGGCTGTCTCTTTCTGGTCAGGTGTTAATGCAGCTGGTGATTTTAAGTGGAAGCAAATGGTCATTAACCATTACCAAAGTCCTAGGGACTTTCAGAATTATGCTAAATCTGTTCTGCTCATGCTCATACATAGAAGAACAAAGCCTAGATGACAGCACATCTGTTTACAGTATGGCTTGCTAAGTATTTTACATCCATTGTTGAGAGCTATTACTCAGATATTTCTTTCAAAATATTACTGCTTATTGACAGTGTACCTGGTCACTCAAGAGCTCCCATGGTGATGTACGAGGAGAATTATATTGTTTTCATGCTTACTAATACAATATCCATTCTGCAGCCCATGGATAAAGGAGTTATTTTTCAAGTGTTATTATTTAAGAAATACATTTCATAAGGCTATAGCTGCTATAGATAGTTATTCCTGTGATGGATCTAAGCAAAGTAAACTGAAAACCTTCTAGAAAGGATTTACCATTCTAGATGCCATTAAAAACATCTGTGATTCATGAGAGGAGGTCAAAATACCCACAATATCAGGAGTTTGGAAAAAGTTGATTCCAACTTTTGCAGATGATTTCAAAGTCTTAAGACTCAGTGGATTAAGTAACTGCAGATGTGTTGAAAATAGCCAAAGATCTAGAATGAGAATTGAAGCCTGAAGATAAGACTGAATTGTTGTACTATCATGGCACACTTTTAACAAATAAGGAGTCATCTCTTATGAATGAGCAATGAAAGTGGTTTCTTGCGACGAAATCTATTCCTGATGAGGACGCTATGAACATTGTTGAAATGACAACAGAAGATTCAGAATATTACATAGACTACTTGGTTAGGCAGTGACAGAGTTGTAGAGGATTGACTTCAAATCTTAAAGAAGTTCTATGGGTAAAATCTTATCAAACAGCATTTTATGCTATAGAAAAATCCTTCATAAAAGGAGACTTCATTGTTGTGTTATTTTAAGAAATTCCCAATCACCCCAACATTCATTAACCACCACCATAATCAGTCAGCAGCTACCAACATTGAGGCAAGACCCTCCACCAGCAAAAAGATTAAGATTTGTGGAAGGCTCAAATGATCATTAACATTTTTAGTAAAAATAAGTGCTTTTAAAATTAAGTAATATACATTGTTTTCAGATACAATGCTATTGCAAACTTAATAGACTACAATATAGCATACACATAACATTTATATGCACTGAGGACCCAAAAATATCTGTGCAACTTTGAGATATTTGTTTTATTGCAGTGGTCTGGAACTGAATCTGCAATATCTCCAAGGTATGCTTGTATTATTTAGAACTGCCAGCTCATGGCAATTAAAGAAAGCAGATTGACTTGATGTGAATTTTATTATTATTTTAAAAAATTGTCTGCAGAAAAAATATTTTTTTATTATCTCCTCCCTATGCCCAGTCTTTGGAACTGTACTGTATTGTTGTGGGGGAAAAAGCCTCTTTTTAAGTGATTAACATTCTCTTTCAGAGTTAAACTTTGATAACATTTAAATGATAAATATGTTAAGGATCACCTACTTCTTAAAATATTGAATGATTTCAAACATATATGTCCTCTTTACCAAGATTACTTACCCATGTTTCCAAATTATTCTAGAAAAACAGTGAATCATTCTGTGAAGGGTAGACAGTATACTTTATAGGTTAGGTTTTATTTCATATGCCATTTATAGTACATAGAAAGCTATTTTTAACCATACAGTAAAAGTTAAGCGTACGTGCAGGTATAATATGCAATGATGGTCTCCTACAAGAAAAGATTTTAGCTATTTAAAATATATATTTCAAAATCTCTTTAGTATTTATCTTTGTTTACTTAAGATCATTGTTGTAATATAACTTTGAAATAGATTATGGTATCTGTATTTTTAAATCTTTTAATTTTTCCATTGAGTACCACTCTATGGAACAATTATTATTTATATACAATAACATATAATTAGATAATATTGACATTCAAAATTATTGATGTACAGCAATATTTATTAATATTGTATATTAATTATATATTGATACACAATGATGATCTCTTACAAAAAAGACCTTAGTCATTTAAAAGATATTTTTCAAAATCTCTGCTTGCTTAGTATCCATCTTTGTTTACTTAAGATCATTGTTATAATATAAATTTGAAATAAGTTATGGTATTTTTGCTTTTAAATCATTCAATTAAATCATTTTCCACTGAGGGTACCACTCATGTCATATTATTATTTGTGTGTGTTTCTTTTAAAGAATTATCCAGAAGCATACTTCATTGTTGTCTTACTTCCAGAAATTGCTGATACTAGCTAGATACTTACATAAATTACTTTGACTAAACTATAGTTTCCTTGTCACTGTTTTCTAGTCAATTGTAATACAGAAAAAGTAATTCCAAGTATTAATATAATGGTGAAAAGCATGGGCTGTCATAGGAGATTATCAAACTAAAATTCTGTATGTGCTACTAATCAAGTTAATTAATTCTTATGCCTAATTCTCTTCATCTATCAAATGGGGCTAATAATACTGCATAGCTTATTACTTTGTTTTGAGGGTTAAGAATAAAAACACATGGAAAGTTCTTATAATAATATCTAGCATATTGTAAGCACTCAACATGTATAAGTTATTTTAGGAGATAATATATAATGCTAATTATTTTATTTTTTTGAGTTGGAGTTTTTGCTCTTGTTGCCCAGGCTGGAGTGCAGTGGTGCAATCTGGGCTCACTGCAACCTCTGCCTACCAGGTTCAAGCAATTCTCCTCCCTCAGCTTCCGAGTAGCTGGGATTACAGGCATATGCCACCATGCCCGGCTATGTTTTTGTATTTTTAGTAGAGATGGGGTTTCACTATGTTGGCCAGGCTGGTCTTGAACTCCTGACCTCAGGTGATCTGCTTCCCTCGGCCTCCCAAAATGTTGCGATTACAGGCATGTGCCACCGCAACATGCCTGGCCTATTTCCTTTTCTTTGCTTGTGTTGCGAAATGAGAAATGCCTCACATTTAGCCAAGTTGTCCCTCAGATTTTACTAATCTAATAAATTTTTTGATTGAGAAAGGCATTCTGAAAGTGAAATCTAGATATACTTTAAGCCAATATCACTTTAAACATTTACATTCGCCATATTTTTTACAGTCTAAGAGACTATCATAATATATAAATTATTATATTTTATTGTTCCCTGTTATAAACTTTTATTTAATAAATCTATGTGTAAGATTTTTTTTCTCAATAATACTGCTGAAAAAATAGATTTCATCCAAGCACAGTGTTAACTAGATAAGGAACCAACCCACCCTATTTTAGCAGCAGCATTAATATTCTTTTTTAAGAAAACAAGACAGCTACTTATGGTATACCTAAGTAAGCTAAGAATGTCAAAAGGGTGCTCAATATGTCTTTCTTCAACATAAAAAGTGACAACAATCGATCAGTCTGACTTTCACAAAAGGCTCCCTAGGAGAGAACAGCATACAGATAATAGTAAGGTCAGGAAGCCTATTCACTTGTTTGATATTCTGTAGCTCTCTGACTGTCCCAGTAGTTACAAGCCAGCATGTTTGACACATAGCTAATATTCAAGATGAATGCAACACACAAAAAGAGGGCAAAACATGGTGGGACCAATAAAGAGAGATCATTTCTTATTATAAAGACATTAACACTTTTTTCAAGATGGGAGACTTGGAGTTTTGAGCTGAAAATGGGAACATTTAAAGTAGAAATCTCAGATTGTAAGGGGTAGCTGAAAGAATGCTTCAGTTTACAAAGAGAAATGCATGCTGTAATGAACTACAGTGGACCCTAAAATGAAATTGCTAGAAGCTACATAAGGAATAGAAAAAAAAATAGAAACACAGTGAAGAGCATCACAATTTACAGCATCCCTAAAGGCGTTGGAGGGTTGACCCCATTACTTTCATTGAGCAATTTGTTCTCTATCTCCTCATACACACCCTCACTAGGACTTCTAAAACAGAAAGATGTACAACATCCCATAGCCCTTTCCACTATCTCAAAAAGGTCCCCAAACTTTGTTTACTAAGATTTTAGAACTTCATCTTTTACTATTTTTAGTATTTATTTAATTTTCTATTTTTTTTTTTGACCTAGATCATGGAATAATATACTTAGAGGACATTTTTCTGAATGCAAGTTGTTAGAAATGACTTGGCAAAGGTTGGTACAATTCAATGTCCTGCAGCAATACAATTAATGAGGAGCTTTTTTTTTTTTTAAAAGAAACACTGACTAATTTTTTGATGATTTTGAAATATAAATGCTAAGAAGAAAATTTGAAGAAATAATTTTAGATAATTTATATCTAAAGTGTTACAAGTATTTTATGAAACCCTAGCTGTCAGATTAGTCAATAACTTTGGTTTTTACCTTCAACAGATATTCTTTAAAACATTAATACAACTTATTGTATGCTTATTTATATCTTTATGTAATCCTTATGTGAATATCCATGGGGACTATTGTATAATGCTATTATCGTTAGCAACATTTATGCTTTGTTTCTCAAGTCTTTTACTGTACTAGTAATTTTTTCCTTGCAGAAAGTAAGGGTTTCTATCAGGAAAACTTTAGTTGGTTTGTTATATCTCTATATATATAACAATATATATATATATATTATATTATATATAAATCCTGATTTATGAGCAGATATAACAAACCGCATTAGAGTCCTAGAGAATATCATGTAATCTTCAGTTGTGCAGTCTGATGATTAAATTGGGCAGAGAAAAGAGTTCCAGTTATGTGAAAAGTGTTTACCATGTTAATGAATCTGTGCCAAAACATTCATAGAGGCTCAACTTCAGGCCACTCCCTGTGTTAAGTGCTGGGGGTAAGATGTGTAAAGGAGACACTTGTCACTGGATAGGACAGGCTCCAGTGGGACCAGGTGCATGCAGGAGAAATGCATTACTTTGCCCGAGAGCTTATTAAGACTTTGAAAAGAAATGCTTTCATTATATTATTTAATGTTTTATACATTTAAGTGTCCTGGCTAACTTTGAAGATTTCATAGCGAAAAGCCAAAATTTGGAAACTGATGCCTATTATTTAGAAACGACTGACTATGCTCTGTTTCTCTCTATGATACTACTAAAAGCAATCAACCAAATATTTATTAACCAACTAGCTCATGGGAAATTATGCCAATTTTTTTGACATGGAATCTCAATCTGTCTCTCCCAGGCTGGAGTGCAGTGGGAATGATCTAGGCTCACTGCAACGTCTGCCTCCCAGGTTCAAGTGATTCTCTTGCCTCAGCTTCCCGAGTAACTGGGAATCACAGGCACACGCCACCACGCCTGGCCAATTTTTGGATTTTTAGTAGAGATGGGGTTTCACCATGTTGACCAGACTGGTCTCGAACTCACTAGCTCAGGTGATCCACCCTTCTTGGCCTCCCAAAGTGCTGGGATTACAGATGTAAGCCACCACCCTGGGTCTCTAACTTTGGATGAGTCTATTAAACTGGGGACCTGTAAACTTTTTATACAAAGAACTAGATAGAAAATATGTTTGTCTTTGCAGACCACATAGTATCTCTTGCAACTACTCAGCTCTACCTTTGTAGCATGAAAGCAGTAATAGACAATATGTTAAAAAAAATGAGTGTGGTTGTTTTCCAATAAATCTTGATTTACAGAAAGATGCTTGGACTGATTTGGTCTACAGGCCTTTTTTTTTTGTCAGTCCTTGAATTAAGTGAAGCAATTGACAGATTTCCTGCTAGAAAAGGGTTTGTTACAAGGATTATTCCATTTGATATATGTGAGATACTTAGAGCCATGTCTGCAGGTAGTAAATGCTGTAAATGTGTTATTTATTATAATAACTGTTAGAGAAATGTAGGAAAAACACATCTTGACCATTTCTAGGAATGATATTTTGAATATAATATATCTTGAATATATATTTCTTTAAAACTTGGATTAGTGACTACTACTGTGCTTAGATTTCAATTTATCACCCAACCAAAAATACTGTGAAGGATTTTGTGGTTGAAAACCTTCAGATGATTGAGTGTTTCAGTTGCATGTTGGATATATAAGGGTTGTCTCCAATAATAGATATGAATAGATTCAATACTATTTTATGCTTTTTCATTTGCCATTCATGTATTCTTTAAACTTCTAACCATTTCCCTAAAGTTGGCTCATTCAACTGATAAACATTGGTTTTCTGTTTATACTCCTGCCTTATTTTTTTTACATGTGATAGATATAATAGAGTTGTTTATGAGCAAGAAAGACAATTGAATACCGGTGTTCTGAAATATTCTTGTTTCCCATAAAGAAATGTTAATCACAGCTCTACTACATACACTATGTACATATACACTATTTTTGACTTTACCCGAATTTTAGAAATATCCAAAACCTAAAATACTCCTGTTTGGGGCCATTATATTCTACTGGGAGAAGAGAAAGAAAATTTTGGATTTAGTAGCCTAGAAAAGCAGTGATTTAGTTAAGTGTATTCAAATTGTAGTAATACACAGGGCTGACTGACACTTAGGACTCTTTAATGCACCTATTTGTAGGTAAGATTAAATAGAACATATCATATTTAAATCTGTGAATTCAAAAAGATAATTGTTGAGTGGCTATACCATATCCAGGTTAAGTGCTTCTGCTCCCATGGAGCTAACATTTTTTAAAATAACATTTATAAAGTAAGATAACAAATAATTTTTTAAAACTTGTATATGATTTTTGCTATACAAGTTTTATAGCAAGTACTATACAACTATGATTTTTGCTATACAAGTTTTGTGTGAAGTGCTCCCATAAAAACCAGAGATACTGAGGGAAAGATTTATGAAAAATAGAGTGAATTACTATTTTAGGTAGGCTGGTCTTGAAAGACTGTTTAGAGAAGGAGGCATTAGAGCAGAGAGTTCTAAAGGAAGTAAGAGAACAAGTCATGTGAAGATCTGGTGGTAGAATGTTTGGACAGTAAGGACTACAGTGTGGAAGGCCCTGAGATGAGGAAAAAGCTAGGATATTTGTAGGAAAAAAAGGAGGTTAGTGGTGAGCATGAAGGAGAGTGATCTGAAATATGGTAAGTGATCATTTAGCGCCTCATGGACTGCGTTTAGATCAGTGTAGATCTCTGAGACAGACATGAGATCACTGTGGGTAGACCAGTGCTGTGAACATCATTAAAGTTTTCTCAAGACCATTCTGGTCCATCCAGTGGTAGTAGATACACCAGTAGGGAAGCTATTGTAGCATTTCCCTGGGAAATGATGGTTGTTAGACTAAAGTGGCAGCAGTGACAATGGTGGGAAGAGGTGATTCAGGATACATGCCAAGGTAGGACTAATAGGAATTTCTGTTGAGTTGAATGTAGAGTATTGGAAGAAAAGCTGAGTCAAGAATGTTTTCTATTTGTATCAGATAGATTGTGGTGTCATTTACTAAGATGAGGAAGTTTATGTTGGCGGGAAGCTGTTAAGAATCAAGAATTCAGGCTGGGTGCAGTGGTTCACGCCTGTAATCTCAGCACTTTGGTAGGCCAAGGTAGGCAGATCACGTGAGGTCTGGAGTTCGAGACCAGTCTGACCAATATGGTGAAACCCAGTCTCTGCTAAAAATACAAAAATTATCTGGGCTGTGATGGCATGTGCCTCTAATCCCAGCTACTTAGGAGGCTGAGGTGGGAGAATCTCTCGAATATGGGAGGTGGAGGTTGCAGTGAGCCAAGATAGTGCCACTGCACTCCAGCCTTGGTGACAGAAAGGTACCTTGTATCAAAAAAAAAAAAAAAATCAAGTGTTCAATTTTAACTATGTTAGATTTGTGAGGCCTTCTTTATATTCATATGGAGCTGTTGAGTAGGCAATTAAACATTGGAATCTATAGTTCCTGGAAGAAATATGAATTGCAGACATACATTTGAGAAGACTTGGCATGTAAATGGTAATTAAAACCATGAGTCTGTATAAATATAATCAAAATAGCGAGTGTAGACAGAGAAATCCAAGTACTAAATCTTGAGGTATCTAAATTTTAGTTGTTTAGCAGAAGAGATGAACCTTCACAGAAGACCAATGAGTGCAAAGGGAGTTAGAAGGAAAGCTAAGAGAGTGTAGCAGCCCCCAAGCCAAGTGGAATATGTCTCAAGATGAAATGTGTGATCAATTGGCAAAAGCTGTGAAGAAATTCAGTAAGATGAGAACTGTCAAAATTGCTCACTGGATTTGGCAAGATCCATGAGAATGTTGGCCTTGAAAAGAAGAGTTTCAATAGAGAAATTAAAAACTACTGTTAAAGAAAAAAAAAAAGAGGTGAGGAAGTAGAAGCAAAGAATATGGACAAATATTTTACTGAGTTTGCTATAAAAGGAAGCACAGAAATGCTCTTGTACCTGAGTAAAGACATGAGACTTAGGAAGGTTGTTTTTTAGATGGGTGACATTATACTACATTTGTATGCTAATAGAAATGTTCCAAACAAAGAGGGAGAAATGTATGATGCTGCAGAGAAAAGGAAATATTCAAATAGTAAATTCTGCCATAAAAAAATGAATTAATAGCATTTGCAGTAACCTATATGGGACTGGAGACTTAAGTGAAGTAATTCAGGAATGGAAAACCAAACATATGTTCTCACTCATAAGTGGGAGCTAAGCTATGAGGAGGCAAAGGCATAAGAATGATACAGTGGATCTTGGGGACTGAGTGGGAAATGGTGGGAAAGAGGTAACAGACAAAAGGCTACAAATTGGGTTCAATGTATACTGCTCGGGTAATGGGTATACTAGAATCTCACAAATCACCACTTAAAACAAAAAATGAACTTACTCTGTGACCAAATGCCACCTGTTCCCCAAAAAAACATGGAAATAATAAATAAACAAATAGTAAATTATTTGAGTAGGCATGAAGAAATGGAATCCATTGCATTAGTGGAGGGCTTGGACTCAGATAGTAATAATGGCCTCATTTATTTTGGGCCCCATGCTGTTCCAAGTCACTTACATATATGAGCCTCCCACATACCCGCCATTTGCACCATTTTTTATTTATTTGCTCTTGCATCAATTAAGAGATTCTCCCACCTCAGCCTCCTGAGTAGCTGGGATTAGAGGCATCAATAATTGTTGAATTATTAATTGGTTGTTATTTATTTGCTATACATTATAGTTAAGCATGTAGCTGAATAAAGTGTACCTTGACATATTGGAATACTTATATAAACTGCATAGGCACTGAGGGGCTAAAATAAAGTAACTAAAGTGGGATATGATAATAAATGAAAAGTTCTTGGAGTACAAAATGAAAAATTTAGGTTGTATTTTATTTTATTTCTGTTAATTAAGATGAAATTCATATAACATAAAATTGACCACTTTAAAGTGAACACCAGTGGCATTTAGTGTAGATTTTATTTTTATTTCAGTTTATTTTTAGCAACTTTTTGAGGTATAATTTACATAACATAAAATTCACCCTCTTAAAGTTTAAAATAGCTCTTCATATATTTACAACATTGTTCAACCATTGCCACAGCCAATTTTAGAACACCTTTTTACCACCCCCCTGCAAAACCCCATACCTGTTAGTAGTCATTCCTTATTTTCCTGTATCCATCATCCCTAGGTAACCATGAACCGACTTTTGGGCTCTATAGATTGGCCTATTCTGAGCATGAACGAAATCACATATGGCCTTTTGTATCTGGTTTCCTCCACTTAGCATAATGTTTCCAAGATTCATCTATGGTATAGCATGCATCACTATTTTGTTCCTTTTTATCACTGAATAATATTACATATTATGGATATACCATGTTTTATTATCCATATTATGCCATATTATGGATATACATTCATCAGTTGATGTTCATTTCAGTTGCTTCCATCTTTTGGTTATTTTGAGTAGTGCTGCTATGAACATTTGTATGCAAGTTTTAATTTTAACATCTGTTTTCAGTTCTTTTGGCTACATACCTAGAAGTGTAGTTGATGGATTATGTTTAATATGTAAACATGTTCATTTTTAATATTTTGAGGATCTCCCAAATAGATCCTTTCCTGATTACTAAATTGAAATATTTATTTTTTAAACTGTAGGTTTTACATTCCTTATGTATTTGACCACTAGTTTATTGTAGCATAACAGGTATTTCCTGCTTTCTTTTGTGCTTTGGTTTCTTCACTGTATAACAACTTCTTTGAACTTTTAATTAAAATTACATAATTTACAGAATAGAAATATTAAAAGTGTTTTGTGATTTTTAGAGATGAACACTTCCATAATTAAAGATATTGTTACCCCCATGGTAACACATTGAAAGAAAAGGAATATTAGATTCTATTGATTTCATTTTGTTTGTATATCTCTTTCATGATGCTGCCTAAATTAATCGGGCTAAATTTAAATGCCCTTGTCTGCTTGCCAATGGGATGCATCTGAGAATTCAACTGTGCTACATTTTGCTTGACCACTTATGTGTTCTGCTAACCCCTCTGTTAATTAAATGCCTTTTTGATATAGTTAGTGTTAGTGAATTCCAAGGAGAATCTGGGGGAAATATTGTAATTTACTAGGTACAGTGGAGATAACCACAGTAGGTAATATCCATATTGTGTATGAATTATATTCAGGTTAGTCCAATATGGAGTGACGGTTTTAAACCTTTTAGTTATGAATTAGGTAAACATACATTTGTGAAGCACCCACCCACTAAGTCATACAAGTCACTGAACTAAGGCAAGAAAATGAAAATATTAATTTGTGGCTTAATTATTAATAGCATATTTTTACAGTGTAAAGGTTTATTATGGTGTTAGTTGGAGTTAATCATTTATTACATATACAAGTATGAAAGGAAAGAATTATAGTACTAAGCAGTAAGAGAAAAGCAGCTTGATTCTGTTCAGAGTGAATAGAAGAAACATAACCATAAAAGGAATATAAACAATATTTCTGAGTGGGAGAGAAATAAATTATTTTTAAAGTAATTCAAGAACATGTCTTAATGCAATAAGATAGTACAGGCCTGCTAAGCTAATTCGAGTTAACGAAGCACATTTGGTTATATTGTATCTTTTACAGTTTCGTAGTTTCTTATTTTCTGGTAGGAACAGGATAAGCTTTAACTACCTTGTTTTCCTTTATTCTTCCTTTTTTGACTCTGTTAAATTTAGGAAAGCACACATAGAACAGTGTATTTCAAAATGTAGCAGCAACTAACCTTCGTCAGTATCTCCTAAGAGGGATGTGATTGCAAAAATGTACTTTTTCTTAGCCCTACGTCGTATCTCTTAGATCAGAACTCTTAGATGTTCTGATCTAAGAGTTACGACGTAGGACTAAGGTAGGGCCCAGGAATGCACATTTTATCAGTAACCCCAGGTGATTCTCACATATGCTGAAGTCACCACTGCCCTGTACTGTATACCCTGCTGTAGTGACTAGGATTGAGCAGAATGGTTAAAAGCGTAGACTTTGGTGTCACACTTATTTGAGTTTAAGTTCTGATTCTGTTACTTCATTGTGATTAAACCTTGGACAAGCCTCTTAAATTCTTTCAGCCTCCACTTTATTTATCTATAAAGTTTAAGATATAAGGTGATTGTTATCTCCATTTACCTAAAAAGTATAGACCTATTAACATAATGCTGCCTTCTCCTCCTCCTTCTCCTTATGCTGCTGCTGCTGCTGCTTCTTCTTCTTCTTCTTCTTATTATTATTTGAGATAAGGTCTTGCTCTATCACCCAGGCTGGAGTGTAGTAGCACAATCATGGCTCACTGCAGCCTCAACCTCTTAGACTCAAGCAATCCTCCTGCCTCAGCCTCCTGATTAGCTGGGACTACAGGCGGGCAACCACCACCATGCCTGGCTATTTGTTAAAAAAAAAAAACTTGTAATGACAGAGTGTCCCTATGTTGCCTAGGTTGGTCTTGAACTCCTGGGATCAAGCATCCTCCCACCTTGGCTTCTCAAAGTGCTGGGATTACAGGCATGATCCACTGCACGTGACTGCTGCCCAATTATTAATAGAATCTTCCTTCATTCTTAAAATGATCCCACTTTAGAGGCTAAATTATATGATCATTCTAGCATTATCTATGTAATTGTTTACTGTGATGATTATATGTCATCACTGATTTGATTTAATGCAATTGGTGCATAATACATATTTTTAAATGTTCCTATAAATAATGCTACTTTTGAAAATCAGGCCAGCTCTGGGCCCACTGTCTAGGAGTTAGCCCTTCTCCGTAAGGAGCAGTAAAAACAAACAAACATATTTGACTTTATTTTAACAATACTCATGATTGTCTACTGCTTTAATTGCTTTTAAAAATTGATTTTCATGGAAAAGAGGTCACTGTTTATTGATTGTTGGCTAGTTTTGTCCTCCATGGTTAAAGGTCTTTAAGTCATTTTGCTTTCATTGTTTTTACTAGCTTGGCTATGCCAGTTGGCATTGTCTTGTGCTAAAAGGCATTTTGTAGTAGAGACCTCTGGGAAAAAAACCTTCAAAAGAAGGATAATAAAAGTCTATACAGTGGAACTATAGCATTATACAAAGATATTATCTATAAGCCTCATTATCTACAAAAGAGAAATATGACATTTTCCTTCTCTTATTAGCTTCTTGATGAAAAACCTTACTACTCTGCGTTCAATTTGCTTTTCACTTCCATGTAAGTATGTTCCACTAAGGACAGAGAGGTATTTAGGGGTTTTTCTTGTAGATAGATGGGAATCCTAGACTGTCTACTCAGACTGCTTTAAGCCTAAGTTTCTTTATCAATAATCTCCTAAGTGGTGCCATAAGGATATGAGATAATGCACATGGAATTCTTAGCAGCACATTTTTGTTCTCAATTATTGTTTTCTAACACCATTATTAAGAACATCGGAGGTGGTCTTAAAATTGTGTGGGCAGCAGATTTTAGGGTAATCTGAGACTTATTTGGCTCATTGGCTTCTTTCAGCCACCTCATTCAAATGTTTTGCTTTTCCAGTAAATAATTAAATAAAATTATTGTTCTTCTTTGTGAAGTGGACAGGGGAAAAAGAAGTAACATGGTTTAAGGATAATAAGGAAATCACAATGTCTGAACATTTGAGGGAGAAGAACTCAGTAATCAAGGGCCAAGTGACAGAGCAGATATATTGCATTTTGCAGCGCCTGTCAACATGTAACAATAAGTGGTTGAGATTTTCATACTCAAGGCCTTATTTGATTGCTTTTTAGAAAGTGTTTCTGTTCTACTTCCAATGAAGGCATCATTCTCAATGAAATGTGGAAAATTTTGTAGTCAACATGAAAATACATATATTCAAAGTAGCGTAGCATTAAGCTTTAAGTATCTGTCATTATTTTTATTCACATACTACTGGAATTTAACATATAGAAAGTAAATAGAAAGATAAACTTCTACAGGTATTGCCTTCATAAATTTCAACCTTCATGGTTATCATATGTTCCAAATATATGTTTCAGATATGTGCAAATGATGATAAATTAAAGAAACGTTCAAGCATCAGTTATCTAGGAGACAATGATACACACTAGGTTATCTTGAGTTAATTATATCATGCCAAATTTAAGTGACTATGTGAGAACCATATGTTTTGTGTGTAATTCACACTTTCAATAATGTTTGTATCAACTGAAATATTTTTCAATGAACCAGCATCCTTATAATGAACATGGTGTTATTATAAGGAAGCTGGCAGTACAAGTGGTACTTTGTGTTTTCTCATTTCATGCTTTCATTTAGATTTAAGATGTTCTTGGTTTCATTTCCAAGTTGGCACGAATTAGCAGTAAATAGGAATCTGCTGGCTTGTGTTACATTTGCTTTTCTGATACCTCTAAAGAAAGAATGGGAAAAATTCAGAGCAGTAATCAGTTTTAATTGAGGTTATCCAGATATAAGTCTGTCTTCTATCTAAATATCAAGCCAAAATATTGGTATACAATCAGAAGGAACAATGTTGATTTCTTTACTTATTGATGGGTGTATGCTTTGATTAAGGAGTCACAGAGAAAGAAGATGGTAATATTTCCATAGATTAATGATTATGGATTTTCAGCAGTTAAGAATTTTATTCAACCTAGAAAACAACTTCTAAGAATCCTTAATAGTGCAGTTCATAGAAGCAGGGTTGATTAAAATTATGAATAATGTATATAATGTAATATATGGATAGAGCACATTGGCTTTAACTCATGATTAGGCATACATGATTAATCCCATTTTCTTCCTTTGGCGTTGACTTTTAGATTATGGAAGGAGAATGCCTCTAGAGAATAAAGGAATAGACACAACACAAAGGTAAAAATGAATGCTCCAAAAGCAGATATGTGTTGTGCTTCTGATAACTTTGTATCTTATAATGGGTTTCCATCAGGCTTTCTTGCTGTATCATTCAGAATAGTCTAGGTTACATTGTGGTAATGGACAGTTCCCAAATATCAATAGGCTAAAGTTGAAAAACTAAAGATCTGTTTGCATTTAGCTCTTGCTACATGTCTGTTTCAGGATGGAGTTGGTGGTTGATATGCTTTGGATATTTGTCTGCTCAAAATCTCATGTTGAAATGTGATCTCCAATATTTGAGGTGGGGCCTGATGGGATGGGAAGTCTTTGGATTATGGGGGGTAGATTTCTCATGAACAGCTTGGTGGCATCCTCATCGTAATGACTGAATCCTCATCCTATTATTTTCCTAAGAAACTCATATTTAAGATAAGAGAAATGTAGGTATCTCTAAAGACTATAGTAACCCCAATTTTATTGATTATCAGAAGCCAAAAAAGCCTTGTAGCCTTACATGTTGCTTAATCCTGACCATGTAACAAAATCACTTGGCAAGAGTTTGAAGTGGTGATTTCTTGGCTCCTATTTTCAGTGTTTCTAATTTAGGAGGTTTAGGGTGGGACCCAAGCATCTATATTTATTCCCTTAAGAACTGCTTGTTAAAAAGAGCCTGGCACCTGTCTCTTTCTTCTTCTCTTGCCATGTAATGTCTGCTCCCCTTTGCCATCTACCATGAATGGAAGCTCCCTGAGGCCCTCATCAGAAGAAGATGCTGGCTCCATGCTTTTTGCATGGTCTACAGAACCATGAGCCAAATAAATGTGTTTTCTTTATAAAGTACCTAGCCTCCGGTATTCCTTTATAGGGATACAGAATGGACTAAGACAGGATGTGGACTGTGTTGCATGCTCCTCAGACTCAGGCCTGAGAAGACTCCACTAAGTGGAATGCTCCCGGTCACTGTGGCAGCAGGAAGGAGAGTGCTAGAAAATTTTGCAATTGAATTAAATGCTATGGTCCAGAAGTGATGTACAACACTTCTGTCTACAACTCTTTGGCCAAAATTATTCTCATGATCCTGCCAAGGGCAAGGTGGCAAAGAATCTTCCATGTGGATGGGAGGGGGAAAAAAAGAACCAGATTTAGAAGAGCATTAGATATCTCTGTCACATCTGAAGAACATATTAGCCATTAGAGCAAAGGTCCAGGCATCCCACCTTGGCAAACAAAGCATCATTAACCCTAGAGCTGCTGATTCCGAGCTCACCCTAACTTGATTCCCTCCACTGGCCCCAGGCTGGCAGCTGGAACTTTGCAAACATGGATAATGCTTCTCTTGTTAGAACTGAATTTAGAATTGGCAGCAACAGAAACCTGCAAGCTGCAGTTCATTTGTGTATCCATGCTTAATTTAATTCTTATTGAATGAAATTCACCCTCATTTTATTCTTGCTGGAAAAAAATTAACAACATAAAAGCTAGTCCAAGTATTAAATGAAGATTTTCTACAAGATTTGTATTAATTATTTTCTCTGCCCTTTCACAAGAATAAAACTGATTTTATTTTTCAGTTGTGATTCATTTTTGATACTTGAAGGAGTAAGGAGTAAAGACTAGCTATGGACTATGATTATTTTCCTGAGAAACTCATTTAAGGCAAGAGAAATGTAGGTATATCTAAAGACTGTGGTAACCCAATTTTATTGATTATCAGAGGCCAAAAAAAGCCTTGTAGCCTTACATGTTGTTTAATCCTAACCATGGAAGAAAATGACTTGGCAAAAGTTTGAAATACGTAAATTCTTGGCCTCTACTTTCAATGTTTCTAATTTAGGAGGTTTAGGGTGAGGTCTAAGCATCTATATTTATATTTAAATCTCACCAGGTGATTCTGATGGGCAGCCAGAAATGAGAACTGTCCTGGAATGTTATGTAAAAGAAAGTTATTATTTTTGAACTTGTTTGCTAAATCAAATAACTATCCAGACCTAATTTTCCAACTTTAAGAATAAGGCCATCTATTTAGTAGTACAGAATCCATGCTCTCAATGTTTCTGGTTCACTTCTTATATGAAAATTACTGAAGTTATTAAATAATTCATAGATTATTTTGGAATCCTGTCAGTCTTTGTGTGTTTCATATTCTTGTTTATAAGTCAATCGAGTAGAGAATACATCCATTTTGAGTACACTACTCTGTCATATTTAATACATATAGATCCCATTATCATTGTTATTCTGATATATGATTCACCAAAATAATGGACAAAATGACATAACTAACAATTGATTTTCCTGCTCTAATACTTTCATTTAACACACAGTAATAAAACAGGAAATTTTTAAAATCATATATTTTGAATTAAGAGACTAGAGTTAAAATGAATCCTAGAGATGGAGGATAGTAAACTCCAATTGTGAAACCAGTAATTACAGGAGTCCATGTAGTAGTAAACTTATTGTTTCTGTCTTCAAAGTACCTTTGCTTTATCCTGTTTAAAGCTTCTGGTTGCAAGCAAATTAGACTAAACATCATTCTGATGTCCATAGTTCAATAAAGTAGATAAAATGTACATTCTATGAACGACTGTCAGATAAATATCATGCTTATTAATCTCTCTGCTTTAAAATATACTTTAATTTATGTAAATGAGCACTTAATGTAAATAAATTGTAAATAAGTTATGTAATGCAGATATTGTCTAGTGTGATCTATCCAGACATAAGTAAGGAGAGGCTCTATTCAAAAGATTATTATAAGAGTTGGGAGAGGGACTATTGCAGAAGGGAGAATGCTCTAGCTATGAGATCTGTATTTGCCAAGTCAGGCAAAAAACTTTTCTTTGCCTGGCCCTCACCTGAACATTGCATATGTTTACTTTATCTTCAACCCTAAGTGGTATGAATTATTATCCTTTTTTAGGTATCACAATTGAGACATAGAGAAGCCAAATATGTCACTGAGATTTTTGGTTTATTGTGGGTAGCGAACAAAGTTATGAAGAACTAGGTGTAGGGAAATGGTATGAAAGTGTAGCATGATAGCATGATCATACAGTTGATTAGGGAATGTTCTTCCCCACGGTAAGTCAGTGCTCCAGAAGGCCTCTTAAGGAGAGGTTGTATGCTGGCTCAGGCTGTGTGCATGTGTCAAAGTTCAGAGACCTGAAGGAAAGAGAGAAGCTGTGGTTAAGTTTGGTGAAGCCAAACTGGTAGGTATTTTATCCAGATTAGTTAGAGTGTACAAACAGTTCATCTAATCATTTATGGGGCAAAGATTAGGAATTTGGAGGGTCTGTGTTTGGTCTTGTCCAAGTGGACAAGGGGGGCATCTGTGAGTCTTATCTAAGTCATACAGGAAAGGCAGTGAGCCTTCAGAAGTAAAAGGGTGGAGGACATCTTTTATCATTTTTGTTTTCCAGGATCAGAAAGCTCTGAGAAAGTTCAACATAGTCAATATAAAGCAATAGGTTCTAGCTAAGTCTCATTCAATAATAGATATCATTTAGTGATTGCCTGGCCCTCAGTTGGGGACTGCACATGATCACT
Source organism: Callithrix jacchus (assembly GCF_049354715.1). Lineage (NCBI taxonomy): Eukaryota > Metazoa > Chordata > Mammalia > Primates > Cebidae > Callithrix > Callithrix jacchus. Next base: position 29,817,698 of record NC_133524.1, read on the forward strand.
TTATCTCAACCTGATGTGGTATGAATTATTATCCATTTTTAGCTGTTGAAATTGGGACTTAGAAAGGCCAAATATGTCACTGAATTTAGTGGTTAATCTGGAATTCAAACTTGAATGTCTATAGTAAAAAAATCAAACTCCTCATAGTCATTTACACTACGACATCAAACTGAAGTATAAGGTGTGATTGTTTTTATAATTTATAACAAAGTCATTAACATTTTTAATTATTAACTAATGAATTTTTTATGGTTCTTTTATTTTTCTTTTGCATTTTCATAGATGATTTCTATTCAGACAGTCTAACAATTAACCATGAAATCTAAAAATCAGAAATGATCAGTGCCTTGAGTTACACAGTGAGACCCCATATTTCTTAACAGTTGCAACAATGAGAATCTATTGAATTAAAAATTAAGAGAAATATAAAATATTCTTCAAAGCTACTAAGTTATGCTCAGGATGCTGGTCTTTGTAAAGGAAGAGAAATGCAAAATGAGTCATGTTTTATTCAAGGATTTAAAGTCCAGTGGGAAAGCTATGACAATACCTAATGTATAAATAATTCTAATAGTAAACCACATTGTCAAAAGAGAGGTATAAATAAGAGAGGAAGGTAAATAAAGATTAATTTACATTTGGTCAGTAGTGTTTTAAGAAATTGAAAAATCATATATAAAAACTAAGAAAGTATTGGCAGTTTCATAAATGTGAAGTAGGTGATTGCTAAGTCAGCTTAACTAGATTTAGTAATTCATTGAATGCATGATATATATCAAATACAGTATAGTCTTGCAGAGAAAAAAAGTCATCTTTCAAAATGTGAAAACGCTTTCCTAATATTCCCAAGGGTCAGTCATTTTAGTGGGAAGTATTAGTAGGTTGTAGAGTACATATTCAAGAAAAACACACTCAATTTTTAATATTACTCTTGGATTTAACATTGTGGCAGAGAAAAATGCTCTATACGATTTCAAACAGATGTGTATTATGTGTTCTGAAATATAGAGATTGAATGAGAGAGAGACAGGAATGAAGAGGACCCTAAGGCTGAAATCTTTACAAAAGCCTAACTGTGGAGGAATTCACCTCCCAAGTGAACTTCTCTGATTCTCTTGCTTTTAAACATTATGGCAGGCTCTGTTCTTTTCCTTTGGACCATGCTGCGAGATCACGCTGAGAAGTTCTCTGCAGTCTGCTAACAGACATTTATAGAGAAAATTAAAATTATTCAATTCATATATGAATGAGCATATTATATCCAAAATCTACAGATTATATTTTTGTCAGTGTATGGTTTTGAACTGTTTGAATTTAAGAAGCAGTAGAAATTAAAATGTGACTAGGACTTTAAGCTAAATTGTTTTTAAGGAGAGTAATCTGTTATATTAGGACATCTAGAATTGAACCAGAGAGTTTAGAATTGCAAGAGGACTTAAAGGTCATGGAATCCAACCTCCCACACAGTGCAGGAATTCCCTTGTAAGAAATTCTTAGTAACTAGTCATCCAAGCTCTGTTTGAATATCTTTAGTGTTGGGAATTTCACTACAGGGTCAGACATACCACTTTTGAATAGCTCTAATTGTTAAGAATTTTCTTAACTGAGAAATAACTACCTAGCAAAAGAAGAGTACTTAATTTGTATCAGTGCTTTCAAAATTTTAAAGCAAAGAAATGGAAAATATCAAATAATTTCTAAATTGAATACCAGCTCCAAGGAGCAGAATTAATCTTAGTCTCAATCATTATTTGGTAACTTTTAATACTGTTTTCCCTCATGACTCATAATTCATATGTTTTGGCTATTTTGTTTACTAATACATTTTAAGGGAAATTACGTGTTTCAGTGGAAAAGCATGCATTGTTAGATATAGCACATGCTTGTGGATTATTAGAGTCTGGTCTTTCATTTCCATTGAGCTATTTTATAACTGTAAATTTTGTCTTATTTCACAAAATTTCCAATGACTTCTTTTCCAAATGTGGGTAAAGTAGCTTTGCCTCCATTTGCAATTCAATTTCCTCACTCCCCAGAAATTTGCGCTTTTTGATTTTCCTTTGAACTAGTTATAACATCTATCTGGTTTTCTTATTGAATTAATAAAAATATTATTTTAAATACATGCTCATTTTCATTTTTATATCTGAATTACTCATTATTTTACCTTTTCTGAAATTTATCTTTTAATATTTGTGGAGGCATTCCCACCAAGATGCCCAGCGATTTGCTTACTTGAGCCAGATAAACTTTCTCATCAGAGAAGGGCACCTAATGAGCAGTTTAAACCTAGGCTGTTACCTAGGATTTCTGACTAAATAATTTTGTTGACTGTCTTTCTTATTTTTATTTTCCACTCTACTAATTTTGTGTTTTGCTTTTGGTTTGTTTTCAACCAGTAAATTATTTCTGGTTGTTGGCAGGAAAGGTTGGGAATTTGGTTTTATGATCTATTTGGTGAAGTTATTGCACATCACTGGCAAGAGTAGTTGAAATTTGGCTTCAGTGTCTTATCATTTGATGAGTCTGTAAATGCAGTAATGTTTTAAAGAGATATTATCTCTGTTGGGTGTAAGATGACAGAGAATCTTCTTTGCTAGGGTTTTCTCTTTATCTCATTTCTCTATTTGAGGTCAAGTCAGTGATGAATTTCATGCCCACCAGAAAGTAGATATCTAGACTAATGAGTTTTATATTTCTGTGCTTATGTTGAAATTTTAGAATGAAATTTTACAATTTAAGAATTAAAGATAACCATTTTAAAGATGCTTAATGAGCTAGGAGAGAAAACAGACAGTTAAACAAAATCAGGAAAAAGAACAAAATGAAAATATCACTGAATACATAGAAACTATAAAAAAAGAACAAAACTTTTGGACTTGAAGAATATAATAGCTGAATTGAAAAAATATAACTGGAGGGGTTTACCAGCAGACTTGACTAAGTGGAAGAAAGAAACAGTGAACTTCAGGACATGTTATTTAAAATTATTGGGTCAAAGGAGCAAAAAAATAAAAAGAATGAATATATATGAAGAGAGACTAAGGGACTTATGGGACATCAAGTGGACCAATATATGAATTATGTATGTGCCAAAAGGGAAAGAGAGAGATGAAGGGACAGAGAGCTCAAAGAAAAAAATGGCTAAAACATTCCAAAATGGAGGAAAGAAATACAAATATAAATTCAAGAAGTTCAGTGAACTCTAAGAGAAACCCCAAAAGACCCACACAGAGACATACTATAATTACATTTTAGAAAGTCAGATACAAAGAAAGAATCTTAAAAATTAGGAAATATATATATCTTGAAATAAGTCGTACTATATCTTTAAAAAATCAAGAGAAAAATGACTCATCATGTGCAAGGTAGCTTTTTACAAGTTATATGTGGATTTCTTAGCAGAAACTTTGCACACCACAGAGAGTGAGATAATATATTTAAAATACTGAACAAAAAAGAAGAGCCAAACTAGAATACTATATCTGGCAAAATTGTCTTTCAAAAATGAAGGAAAGGCCAGGCACGGTGGCTCACACCTGTAATCCCAACACTTTGGGAGGCTGAGATGGACAGATCACTTGAGATCAGGAGTTCAAGACCAGCCTGGCGAACATAGTAAAACACCATCTCTATTAAAAATACAAAAATTAGCTGGATGTGGTTGTGCATACCTGTAATCCCAGCAACTCAGGAGGCAGAGGCAAGAGAATTGCTTGAACCTGGGAGATGGAGGTTGCAATGAGACAAGATCACACCATTGCACTCCAGCCTGGGTGACAAGAGTGATACTCCATCTCAAAAAAAAAAAAAAAAAAGAGAGAGAGAGAGAGAGAGAAGAAGAAATGAAGACTTTCCCAGGTAAACAAAAGCTGCAGGAATTCATCACCAGTAGACCTGCTCTGCATGAAATGCTAGAGAGTATCCTATAAGTTGAAATGAAAGGATGCTAGACAGCAAAATGAAACTATATAAAAATATTTAAATTTTTGATAAAAGTAAATATATAGACGAATATAGAATCTGCAGTACTGTAATGTTAATGTGTAAATCACTTTTAATTCTGGTATGTCATTTAAAATACAAAACCATTTAAAAAACTTATAAATCCATAATAATACACACATGATGTAGAAAGATGTCACTTGCAACATCAATAACATAAAGTGTGTGTGGGGGACAGATGTAAAGGCGTAAAGATATTTTATGTGATTGAAGTTATCAGTTTACAATAGACTCCTATAACTTTATTTAATCCCCATAATAACTACAAATAAAATACCTATAGAAAATAATCCTATGAGCTGGTTACAGCATGTGCCAGTTTCCTCACTAAGAAGAAATAAAATATTTGGCATATATTCATATCCTTTAATAAAACTATGCAAACCTCTCTTTCTTTAGTATAAATGAAGTAGTATTGAATAAATAGGTATTTATAATAAAAATACTGGCTTTTGTCAATCTTGTTAAAGTTGAATATTGATAATATGGTGTGATCTAATATAGCTCTGTCCAACAGAAATTTTTGTGATGTTGAAATTTTCTCTATCTGTATTGTCTAATAGGGTAATCACCAGCTATGTGGAGCTAAAAAGGAGTTGAAATATGGCCATTGCTACTGAGAAATATAATTGATTTTATTTAACTTAAATTTAAATAGTCAGATGTGACCACATATTGGACAGATCTATGGAGCGAGACTTGTAAATATTGCCAGTGGCAGGGAAGTAACAAGCCTAACTGTAAAGAGTTTTTGCAGTGTTTCTCTAGTAGAAACTTTCAAACCACTTTACATTCTTTTTGCCTGCTTATACATGAGTTAAGTAAATAAAAATGAAGGTTTTTAGAAAAGATCCTTTAAAAATAATGACTTTGTGTATTTTAGCATATAAAAATCTATTTTAAAATCTTATACCAAAACTTTTAATCATATACAATATGATTAAACATTGTATATGATTAAAATATTTTATTATTTGTAACAGACATCTTTCATTACTTGTAACTAATATGTATATTTAATTCAATTTAAACTGATAGCATTCCTTGGAAACCAAATACTTTTCAAGTGATAACTGTTAGAATTTTTACATATATTAGAATTGTTGCTTTTGTTCTTTGTTTTATGTTTGTTTATAAAATAAAGACATGTTACACTTTTGTGCTAGTGATCTAAATGATGAGAGACATGTAATCTTTGGAGAAGCTAGATTTGGAATTTTGGTGGTAAACTAATAATATGAACATATAGGTAATGACAGTCAAAAATTGTCATCAAGAAGTAGGTGTCTTGGTCATCTCAGAAAATAATCGTACACAAAATACAGAAATACATAAAGATGCCTGGGATCTACTCAGATTTTTATAAGTTATTTTCGATTATCCTACAACTAGGCATTTGATGAACACTAAGGTATAGAACTTTGGAAAATTTACACTTGGAAAGGTGTTGAATTATGGCTTCTGGGAAATGATACCAAAATAGGCTGCTGTTGAAGTGAAGCTAAGTTTATTGCTTATTGCCATAATGGGGATTGTTAGCATTGACAGAATCTTATTCTAGAGAAGGAAGGACATAGACTGACTGTTGTCTTCCTGTCTTTCACAAACAGTGTCAGGAATAGTATCACAGAATTCCATGATATCTGTATTGAAAAATATGTTTGAAATTATTTTGGCTAATTTCCTTTTATAAACAAGCTTTTGAATTCTGGAATTGATTACTAAACTAACATGCATTGTTTCATCTAGTTTTTTGTGACTCATCAGAGAACATACTTTATTATTTTATAATTCAAACTTGAGCTTAATGGCAGAGAAAGGACACACAATAAAATATTTATTGATTATTTGGCAAACTATAGTTATCTCACATCTGTAAAATTTTAATGAAATTTATTTAATGAAGAATAACAGGAATTGATATATAATTATTAGCATGTTTAACTTGAAGGATACTACCTCAAAACACTGAATTAAGTTTTAAATAATTTATTATGCATTTGACCACACAAATTTTATAACAAGCTTTTATGATGTGTTTACATTTGTTTTAATACTTCAGTCTCCACAGAAATGGCATAAGATAACCTTATATTCAAAACAGTCTAAGTGCATGCATGAAAAAATCAAAACAATCTATTATTTGAATAACAAAGCTTATGGGCCAAGGAAATGATGCAAAACTATCTTTTAGGAAATTACAGAGTAAAATAAATCATTAACTTTAGGTAAAATACTAATCATTGATTTAACATTCATATTTCTGACAAAGGTTACCTAATAGTGTCAGAAATCACATATATCTCTAGGGTTTTACTATGGTTTGAATGGCTCCACCACACATTGAGGTGTTGCCAAAATGGTTGTATTGAGAGGTGGAGCCTTTAAATAATGATTAGGCCACGAAGGCTCCTCCTGTGTAAATGAGATTAAGACCCTTATTAAAGAGGTTTGAATGGGCTCTTCCACACATTCAGGTGTTGCCAATGCGATTGTATTGAGATGTGGAGCCTTTAATGATTAGGCCATGAAGGCTCCTCCTGGGTAAATGAGATTAAGGTCCTTATTAAAGAGGTTTCACTCAGTGTTCAGCTATCTTGCTCTTTACCTTCCACCATGTGAGAACTCAGCATCCCTTCCCTCCAGAAGACAGAGTAAGAAGGCCTCACCTGACATCAAAATGCCAGCATCTTGATCTTTGACTTTCTAGCCTCCTGAACTGTAAGAAATAAGTTTTTGTTCTTTATAAGTTAAAAATTTATAAATACATAAATAATTTATTAAGCAATATTTAGGAAATACCTAAGCACATGTGTGCTCACTGTCTAGCTTAAGTAATAAAACATTGACAAAGCAGTGAAATCCCCTCCTCTTTGTCTGTTCCCTCCCTTCCCTGATCATCTCTCCTGTCCTCCGGATATATTTACCATTCTGAATATAGTGACAATCATCCTATGCATTTGTTATTTCTTTTTTTTTTTAAATATAGGTGTGTATCCCCAAACAACATATAGTATTGTTTTACAGTTTTTAACTTTTCATAAATGGTGTGATAAAATGTGTTCTGAAACACACTTTTGTTTTGCTCATTGTACTTGTGAAATTCATTTAAGTTGGTATGTGTAGCTCTAGTTCATTCTTGATCACTGATATATAATATTTCACTGTTTAGTCTACATTATCAAATGGTCGCCTGCCCAGAAAAGAGTGTGGTAAGAAACTAAGTTGGACCATATTCTCATTATTATGATTACTTTCAGATTTATTAAAGTTTATTTTAAATCAACTAGCAATGAAAAAAATTCATATTTAATATGAACATAAGTCAACTTCTTTATTGCCTGTGTATGAATAATTAAAAAATAATGCACTGATTCAATAGTCAGGTGCTATTTACAGCAATTCTACCTAATTTGGAGGTAATATATTATGTAGGAAACCTAAGAGTATCAGTATTGATTAGTGACTTGAGGCAGAAAACTTGCGAATTAGGCTGGGAATTTCTAGTAAGATTTTGGATTCAATCATGATGAAATGACTTGGTTCGATGTGCCTAAGGACCCTATCTAATGAGTTTTATTGTCTTAATAGGCCACATAGTAGTTAAAAAACAAAGCCATAAAAACAAGTAAATGTTGATATCTCAAAAGAGTTCATTAATTAGGCAGTTAGCACTGCCCTCACTCCACCTTTGCCTTGGCAGGTAGAAAAACTAAATAGTTGAGGAGTATTTCCTACTAATTACTTCTGACTGATATGCCATATAGAGGGCAAAAAACATGAAAGACAATGCACATTAAATTGCCAAAGTGAGTGACAGTTTAATTTACCATTTCCACCATGTTTCATCATAAATGGGAGAAATAATATTGGAAGCAGGAGTTCTGGAGATATCAGAGATCTGAGTCAAGGACATCCATGTATACTATCAATTATTCAAAACAAAAATCCTTTTAAATCGATGTTAGTCATGTCTACAGGATATTTTTTCAGTTTTGTACAAAATACTTCTTGATGTTTTCATGCTAATATAACATTAAATATTTCTGTTGTATAATAGTCTCACTGGAACTTGGGTTTCCTGTTTTTTTAAGACATGAATTTTAAGTGGTGGTCATTATGATATAATTGAAAGGAAATCAGAACTAACAAGAATGACCAAATACAGCCCTTTTTTTACCTATTTCCCAAAGAATCTCCATTTTATTTACCATTTCACGAATGCAGTGTATTTTATAAGTAGCAAAAACGCTGCAGGCAGAGTGCATTGATAATACTGTATTTACATTAAGACTCAGGTTTAAAAAGGTAAGTTATTTCTATTAACTGCAGTATTTTTCACTTTATAGAAAAAAACTTATGTCTGAATTTTCTTATTTTGGTGTTCCTGGATTTAGTAAGATGATATAAAATAATATTTTAAGATACTATTAGTACTCTACTACTAAGAATATATTATTAAGATTTAATTATTTTTTCTTGCCTATGGATATTAGACTATATATTTGACTTTGCTTTTGCATAAAGAGCATATTATTGCAATCTCTAACATTTCTTAAATCGTAAGGCAAACCTATATTCAAATGAGAATATACATTAAAGATTCCGTATCTACAAGCTTGGGATAAATATGATTTGGTGAGAGGAAGATGAGAATTTATAATAATGATAAAAGTTATTAACACTAAAATATTTTAGGATTTTTGGCACAGTATCATTATCTACATGAAGAAATTGTTAAAATTGCAAGTGAAACAGTACCATGTGAACTGGAATGGCTGGGCTAGAAATTCAGAAGTTGGTACTATTTGGAATGAAGCACTTATCTTTCTTTTTTCTTTTTCTGAAGATACATTTTTTCACTCATATCTTCTCTCCAACATCTTTCAAGTTATTAAGCAGGCTGCCTAAGGGAGAAACCATCTCCAGAAAAATTGTAATAACTTCTTTAGGGCTTTCGTACTTGGCTTCAGTTTCTCCTACCTTGCGTAATAGATTCACCCTCTTTGTTCACCTTTCTAAAGGAGGCATTGTAAGGAGGCAAATTTACAATATCTGGAGACATGTGACTCCTTTTTTTTCTTAGGCTAGACACTTTCTCACTGAAAGAAGCCTTTTGTCAGCATCTATTATGCTACTTTCCCACTGTTATAAATCCTCTATGTTTTCTTAAATAGGACAGATTATATTAGGACTCCAGTTTCAATGCCATAGCACTTGAATTTAAATATGGGCATTTTTTTTTTCTCCTTATCTCTGTAAACTCTGATAGGTGCTTTAAGAGAACTTGCCTTTTTTGTTTGCTTTGTTGGGTTGTTAAGCTTTAATAGTAACTGATGAGGGAACATAGATAAAAGACTGTCTTAAAAGGCCATGAAATCTCCCCTCACTTTTGAACAAACACCGTAGCTTAAATGTCTCTTCCACTTAGCATATTTAATTTCTTTGGCATGTGAACATTTGCCCACAGTGTTGAAATGAGTATGACTTGAAAAGCTCAGGCATTTTTTAGAATATGTTTTGGCATTAATAGTGTGTTTTGACTTTAGAGCTGTTAATTACCCCTACTTCCCTTATAAAATATTTGTAGTTGAATTTTCTGGTCAATATTGAAGTGTATTTGAGTTTCAAGACAGACATGAGTAATTTTCAATATAGAACAATTTATTTTAGTTGATATCCTACATTTATTTTTGGAGAGCATTTCATTGTATTTAAATTTCTCAAATTTTCAAAGTACCAAGGAGACTTATAGACAACAGTTTGTATTATTATTTGCTTAATTTTCTATTGGAAAACTTTTGTTTTTTTTCTCATTATATTTTGGGCTTGCTATATCAGATAAATTTTTCAATTAGCTTAATCATTTTGAATAATACCTTTATTTGACATTACATTTAACTGAGGTCAAAAATGTTATTGGATCATGGCTAAATAATTGATAAACCATTCAGTGCTTTCTACATAACCATTTCAGTTATTTTATAATGAAGTCCCTCACAGGAGATACTGGTTAAGTTGAAAATTGCTCCTATCAGTATAAGCCCAAGAACTCTTGTCTGACAATTAAGCAACAAATAATTACTGTGCCCTCATAGAAACCACTAGTCGCTCTTTCATGAATGAATGACAGTATTTCACTTTGTGGTTAATAATGTATGAAGATAGATGAAGGTGTTTGTGACAGATAATACTCCTTCATGAAATACAGAATCACTGCTCTGCAAATAGTGTTCATTAAGGGTGTGGTATTTGTCTGGATTAAGTAGTTTTTGGTGGCATATATGCATAACCAATTCAAAAGTGTTTAATGAAAATTTATCATTATGATAGTTATAGAGTTATCTTGTAGAATACAAAGTTAGAAAATGCACGCAGGATTCACAAAGGAGAGAATATAGAATGTAGAATAGGCATGTTGTCAGGAAGTCAGGTCGAACTCTCAATGTAGTCTCTGAGGTTACTTGGTCTCTTGGTTTAGTTAATTAAATCAGTTGGTCATGTGTCTATTTAACAGGTGTTCATTAAAGACCGTGTGTCTAATCCAGGCACTGGAACTATGTATAATACAGACTTGACTTAAAAATTAATAATATATAATTCACAAACCATGCAATTGACCCATTTAAATTGTATAATTTGATGATTTCTAGTAATAACCGTTGTGCAAGCATCACTACAAACACTTAGAACATTTTCATTACTCCAATAACAGTCAGTCCCTATCCCCCTTTCCCCTGCCACTAGCAACCACTACTCTGCTTTCTGTTGCTATGGATCTGCCTGTTTTGGATATTTCATGTGAACGGAATCATATAATATGTGGTATTTCATGACTGGCCTACTTCACTTAACACACTATAATCCAAAGTACTTCTTCCTTTTTTTGCAGAATAGTATCACTGTATGGACACAGCACATTTTATTTATCCTTTCATCAGTCGATGGACATTTGGGTTGTTTCCACTTATTATTATGAATAATGCTGCTATGAACATTCATGTGCAAGTTTTTGTGTGGAGATATTGGTGGTCTGTGTTTAAAGTACTGAGGAACCCGATTTACCAAGACAGCTGCATCAGTTTTCACTCCAACTAATAGTATCTGAGGATGCCAGTTCCTCCACATCCTTACCAATACTTGTTATTGGTTTTTTTCATTATGGCCATCCTAGTACATATGAAATAAAATATCATTATAGTTTTAATTTATATTTCTCTGACTAATGATACAGAACATATTTTCATATAATTTATTGGATATTTGTATATCTTTGGAGATATAACTCTTCATATCCTTTGGTAATTTTTAAATTGGGTTTTTTGTGTTATTGAATTATAAGAGTTCTTTATATATTCTGGATACAAGTCCCTTATACACATGTTTGAAAGTACTTTTTCTCATTCCGTGGGTTCCCTTTTCACTATCTGGACAGAGTCCTTTGAAACATAAGATTTTTCAATTTTGATAACCTCTAATATATCTATTTTGTGTCTTTTTTGTTTTAAGTGTATGACTAGTAAAGCAGCCTAACTTAAGATGACAGAAATTTCTCCTATATTTTCTTCTAAGAGTTTTATAGATTTAGCTCTTAGATTGAGTCTATGATTTATTTTGAGGTAATGTTTGTGTTGTGGTGGGAAGATGGAGTTCAATTTCATTCTTCAGACTTCTTTCTTTTCCCCTTTTTGTGTAGAGCAGGGTATTACTATGTTGCCCAGGCTGATCTCAAACTCCTGGGCTCAAGAAATCCTAGTGCCTCTGCCTCTCTGTGTGTTGGGATTACTGGCATGAACTACTGTGCCTAGCCCATTTCATTATTTTAAATGTGGATATTCAGTTTCTCTAGCTTGATACCTGTAGGAAATAAGAATAAATAAAAGGTTCCTCTTCAAAGCTTTCCTCTTAGTTTATTACAAATAAATAATAGTTTTTTCAAAGGTTAATTTACTTGAAAGCTTTTGCTAATAATCTTAAAGTAGCTGTTAGTATCATAATAACGAAATAAGTGCATCCTGTGTTCTTAGTTCTTACACTTTAACCTAGATATTTGCCCTGACATACCTGGACAAGCCCAGACAAGTCTTAGGTCAAAGCTTATTACCCTTCCTTATTTGAATATGTTATTGCTTCTCTAAGCATTCCTCAAGTTACTTCCTCTTTTCCTTTGTTCTCCTCTCCCTTTATTTCTTTAGAAAATTTCCAAGTTTTTAGCCAATCTAGTCAAGTATAGCATGTGAGGTCTCATTCCAGCCAATGGAAACTGGACACAGCTGTAGGGCAGTTGGGTCAGGTTATGAAAGTTATAAATGTCCCTGTCTCCTTGTTCAGGTGTGCTCTCATGGCAAGACTGCCAGTGAGTTGCACCCTTCCTGCAGGAAGTAAAACTAGCCTTGCTGAGTAATCCATTGTCTTGGTGTGGATTTTTCCCAACATTATAAACTCATTTCTAAAAATACCTATTTTTATAATCTAAGAGAAAAGACTGGTGCTCTTCAAACTTCAGTGTTGATAAGAATCACCAGAGGTTCTTGTTAAAACGCAAATTTTGGTATAGTAGTGAGACCTGAGAGTCTACCTTTTTTTTTTTTTTCCTGAGACTGTCATGCATGCTAGAATGCAGCAATTTGATCATGGCTCACTACAGACTGGACCTCCTGGGCTCAAGAGATCCTCCCATGTCAGCCTCCAGAGCAGCTAGGACTATAGGCATGCTTCATCATGCTTGGTATATTAGTCCATTTTCACACTGCTATAAAGAACTGGCTAAGACTGGGTAATTTGCAAAGGAAAAATATTTAATTGACTCACAGTTCAGCATGGCTGGGGAGGCTTCAGGAAAGTTACAATGATAGTGGAAGGCAAATGGGAAGCATGTACCTTCCTTACAAGGTGGCAGGAAGGAGAGTGAATGCAGGAGAAACTGCCACTTACAAAACCATCAGATTTCATGAGAACTCACTCACTGTCAAGAGAACAGCATGGGGGAAACAGCCCCAGTGATCCAATTACCTCTACCTGGGCTCTTCCTTGACATGAAAGGATTATAATTCAATATGATATTTGGGTGGGAGATGTAAAACCTAACCATATCGCCTGGCTAATTTTTGTATTTTTTATAGAGATAGGATTTTACAATGCTGACTGGGCTACTCTTGAACTCCTGGGCCCAAGTGAGCTGCCTTCCTTGGCCTCCCAAGGTGGTGGGATTGCAAGCATGAACCGTGTCTGGCCAATCCTGGAACATTTTGAGTAGCAAGGAAATAGACAAGTACTAAACAAAGAATTACAAGTACATTCTGTCATCTGTTTTATTTTCATCTCTTTGAAGACTGGCTTTACTGCTCCCTGTATGTGGGAGACTGCAACCTCTATACTGCTTCCAAGATCACATCCAATTAGGTCAAGCCATAAACTTAGGAGTCGCAAAATGGCATTGCTAAGCCTGCGTTTCCAGCATAGATTAGCCAATTGGCTACCTTAGACCTATCAGCTCTTAGGTGTTCAGTTCTTAGTTCCATCAGCTGTGGCTAGGGGTCTGGCTTGTAGAGGACTCACGTGGGATGGTGGCAGCTCAGAGAATAGAGTTGTGAGCTGGCTAGAAACTGAAGACTTTTCTACGGATTTACAATTGACCTTCTGTCTAATTTCAGAGAAGACTGGGCATCTTTTACTTTAAATTGAAAAATTTTAAAGGCATGGTAATTAGTAGGAGTCAGGAATTCTCCAAATGACTGTTACTGACCAATTCCAGACAGAGAAGGGGGAAAATTTTTTTCCTTGATTACCAGCTAAACTTGTGTTTCATATTTAGCAACATGAATTGTGTGACTTCACTAAGGACTCCCATTGGAACACAGGCAGTCCTAGTGCAGACTACTGAGTGGGCAATCACGGGTAAGGTACTGAGTCTTTGTGGAGGCTTTCTAATTTATAGACTGAGGAATAATAGCTGTTCTGCAAAGACATTTTAATCATTTTGTTTCTGGAACAAAGTGTAGGTGCTGAATCTGTTAGTTTTCCTCTCCTTCTCCGCCTTCCTACTTCCAGAAAAGATTTTCTGTGATTTACATATAAATGACCAAGGATAATAGGGCCATTAAATTAAGAATAAAACAAGAGCCCTCTAATAGAAAGAGAACATAGTTTTTCTACAAAAATCAAGGCTAAGATGGTTACTGTAACTGAATAAAAATTTAACTATGAGCTTTCCAGCACACATCATAAAAACATAATATATTAACCTGTTTTTAATTTATAAAAATCTTAAAATACCAGTTTGTTAGGAGAAAATGTTTTTTCTAAGATTAAAATTATGTTTACTTAGAATAACCAATAATAAAACTAGAATGACATAACGGACAATGTTTTAAAAGGATCAAATGATTTAAAAAAAAAACCAAAAAACTTTTTCTAGTATGCTCCTTGAATTCTAACCTCTACACACTGTCTAGTTTCTCATTTTTAGGTATTTGTTACATTAGCATCCCACTTCCAGGTACCAAAATCTATATTAGTTTCCCATTGCTGCTATAACAAAATACCACAAATTGAGTGGCTTGAAACAACACAAATCTGTTCTTACACTTCTGGAGATCCATAGTCCAAACTGGGTCTCAATGTGTTAAAATCAAGGTGACAGAGGGCTGAGTTCCTTTTGCAGGCTCAAGGGGTATTTGCTTCCTTACCTTCTCCAGTTTCTAGTGGCCACCTGCATTCCTTGGTTTGTGTCCCTCTCTTTCCTCTGTCTCCAAAGCTAGCAACCTCAGTCCTTATTACTCTGCCATCTCTATTGGTTATATTCTACCTCCTTCTAATTTTATAAACCTTGTTATTACAAATGATTGAAATAAATTTGATGATTAATAGCTGGTAGGATTTATCCATTTATTCACTCATCATCTATTGAACATCTAATATTGAAATTATAGTAACAAAACAATCGACCATAGCTTATATTAGAAAGCGTCATGGTTGCATGCAAGTGAAGCTTTCTAATATAAGCTTTATGTGCTTAGGGCAAACACTAACATAGAGCCATTTCTTAGGCACTGTTTGGCATACATCAACTCTTTGATACCATATAATTACAATGCTTAGGTGAAAACAAATAATACAATAATAGTTTTAATAAAATTTAACACTTTTTTCACTGTTACTATTTTTCAATTAGGAAACATGATGCCATTTGAAAGTTGGGTAATATCATATTATTTTCAATATTTAGATAGCAGTTATGTTAAAAATATTTTAAACTTTTCATTTTGCTTTTCACTTCATATTATTACCCTACTTGGATATTTAATTTTTCTTGCTGGTATTGTTATCTGTGCTATACAATCTCTTTATTTCTGCTTTTCTTTTCTGCATATTGCCATTAGACCCCATTTCTAAAGAATAGTCTTTGCTTTGAGAGTCTCTTGCCCACCATCTGAAATTCTGATGGCTGAAATTCAAGGCTTTCTAAAAGATAGCAGAAACTAACTTTTTTGTCTCATATTTTATATCACTACATGCATGAAAGTTTGTAGTATAATAATTCACACAAATTCATCACATAAAACTTTAATTTGTTTTCATTTGCAGTATTTCCCATGAGTAGGAGAGCAATTTCTATCCTCACTTGCTCAAATATTACTCAGCCTTTCTTCTATAGATCAAAGGTCACCTTTGTGAAGCTTTCCAAGTTGACTTCAGCTTTCAGGAATTTCCTTCATCTAATTCTTTAAGTAATTTGGGATAGTTTATACACAGAAATAATGGCTATGTGACTCCAACTCTACAGAGAATAACGTTTTTTAAATCCACATCTAATGATCTTAAATAATAAGGTATACTTTTTCCTAGATTATGCCATGACATGCACAGATTTCTCCAGAAATCCTTTGTAAGACCTTCCCAAAGTTTTATATTCATGTCAGCCACAAAAATTGTCTTTCTGGCTTCCTCCCATTAATGTTTGTTCATTGCCGAGATTAAACCACTTTTTTTTTTTTTTTTTACAGTCTGGTTATGTTGCCCAGGCTGGAGTGCAGTGGCATGATCTTGGCTCACTGCAACCTCCACCTCCCTGGCTCAAGCCATCTTTCTACCTCAGCTTCCCTAGTAGCCGGGATCACAGGTGCATGCCACCATGGCCTCCTCCTCCATTTTATCACATCATGACACTCTGTCTTCTTGCTAGAAGTTGTCTTTGGAACTTCTGCTGTTTCCTACTTTCTAGGGAAGCCAAAATTTTCATACCTCACTCTCAACCTATGAGTTTCCCTCAGAGTTCAAGAAAGTTCTAGGTAATAGCAGTTTTCTCATTCTAATTGATTTTTTGTTGTGAGATAACCTTATGTAGACTTTCTGGTAAATACAACTTTCTACTACTATCTTTTCTGTATCATTTTCAACAAGTACTTTCTATAACTCATAATAGTGTACGTTTTTTCTACTCTTTAAAACCAAGGGGAAAAATGGGGACAGGAAGTGCTTTTTTATTACTCATGACTTAACTGAGGAGTCCCCAAACCTCAGACTACAGACCCTTACTGGTATGTGGCCTGTTAGGAACCGGGCCACACAGCAAAGATGTGCAGTGGCTGAGTGAGCATTACTGCCTGAGCTCTGCCTCCTGTCAGATCAGCAGTGGCATTAGATTCTCATAGGAGCAGGAATCCTATTATGAATTGTGCATGCCAGAGAGTGAGGGACCTAGGTTGTGCACTTCTTATGAGAATCTAATACCTGATGATCTGAGGTGAAACAGTTTCATCCTGAAACCCTCCTTCTGCCCTCCTCCCCACCATCTGAGGAAAAATTGTCTTCCATCATACTGATCCCTGGTGCTAAAAAGGTTGGGGGCTGCCAGCTTAACCTTTAGCAAGACCTCTTCTTTAGGTGAAATACAAGTAGCAAGGTAGGCTTCAGTCACATATTTTCTTTCTTTCTTTCTTTCTTTCTTTCTTTCTTTCTTTCTTTCTTTCTTCCTTCCTTCCTTCCTTCCTTCCTTCCTTCCTTCCTTCCTTCCTTCCTTCCTTCCTTCCTTCTTTCTTTTCTTTTCTTTTCTTTTTTTTCTTTTCTTTCATTGTTGTTGTTGTTTTTTAGACAGAGTCTTGCTCTGTCACCCAGGCTGGAGTGTAGTGGCATGATCTTGGCTCACTGCAACCGCCTCCTAGGTCCAAGTGATTCTCCTGCCTCAGCCTCCCAAGTAGTTGAGATTACAGTCACATGCCACCATGCCCTGCTAACTTTTGTATTTTTAGTAGAGATGAGGTTTTGCCACGTTGGCTAGGCTGGTCTCAAACTCCTGATCTCAAGTGATTCTCGTGCCTTGGCCTCCCAAAGTAGCAGCGTAAGCTTCAGTCATATATTTTCTTTCCGTTTTTTTGATTACAAGTATGGGCCACCATGCCTGGCCCAGTCACATATTTCTGATACAAGCAGGGTGTCATTGGCATCTACCACATATCTACAAGGCACTTCTTCCTTCTGCATGTAGGGTTTAAGAAGATGTAGATAAAATTGCTGTCCTTCCTTTCATTTGTAAGCTTGCATTTCTTTTCCTGCTCCTAAGAAAGAAACAATAGCTTAGCCAAATAAAGCAACTTCTGATTATACATGATATAATAGATTATGTCATCAGGACTAGGTAAGACAATCGACAACTAACCAAATATCTTAATATTGGAATTTATTATGAGTTACCTATATGCATATGTTCTATGGGTAAAATATTATATAACATATTCATATAATGCATACATATGTATATTTTATGACACTTCTGTGTGGCCTTTCTAAATAATTGTATTATATTTAAATTATAAAAAAAGTTAAAATATAAACTAATGAATAAAATCACGTGTAAATATGTATGTGATATATAACCATATATATTAGTTATGTGTATATGTGTACAATATATATATGTTACCCATAGTCTTCCCTCTTTCTCCATTACAAAATAGACCTCCAGTTATAGTTATTTTCTACTAACTCGTGTTGAAGATGCAGAATATTAGAATTTTCTATCTTGCTATTAAATTCAAGCATCATCATCCTCATAGAAACATAGCTATTTACTGTACCATTAGTATGGTACAGTAACCAAGCACTTCTCTAAGAGATTTATAAAAATTAAATTGTTTAATCATAAATAAAGAATTATGAAGTGAATTTTGAGAAGAACATGGAAGCTCAAGGCCATACCATAAGTGGAGGATTTGGAAAGAATATATAAAATTGGTCTGAATATCCAGATTAAAATTTCTAGCATTCTTAGTTGGAATGGTATATACAATGAAATACTATGTGGAGCTCAAAACAACTGTTATTTATTGTAAGCATATTTCTCACAGTGGGTACTTATATGACCTTCAAGCCTGAGTGTCAGCCATCGTGTCACTGAGCAAAGTAGAGAAAGTGGTTGTGAATCTGACAGGCCATAGCTTAATATCTGGCTCAATAGATTATTATTATCATCACATTCTTAAGGTTAGAAATGAAATTAGTGATAATTTAAATGTTAACATAAAAGAAGTCACATTTTAAATTTCTATGTTGTTAGTAGGTTATACCTCTTTTTTTTTTTTTTTTTTGAGACGGAGTTTCGCTCTTGTTACCCAGGCTGGAGTGCAATATGGCGTGATCTTGGCTCACCGCAACCTCCACCTCCTGGGTTCAGACAATTCTCTTGCCTCAGCCTCCTGAGTAGCTGGGATTACAGGCACATGCCACCATGCCCAGCTAATTTTTTGTATTTTTAGTAGAGACGGGGTTTCACCATGTTGACCAGGATGGTCTTGATCTCTTGACCTCGTGATCCACCCGCCTCGGCCTCCCAAAACGAGGTTATACCTCTTAGCCACAGTTTCCTTGTTCAAAAAATGTGGGTATTTGTTATATCTATAAAGATCCTTCAAGCCCTACAATTTCTACAAATTCATGATTCCTTTTAATTAGCATTTTATCACCAAATTAAATTATCTTAAAGGTTGAAAGAATACAAGATTTAAACCCAGTGAGTCATTCTATTGCATTAAATAGAGAAAAAAGTGTAAAACAAACATACGCAATAGAGAAATGTCAAAAGTTTTCCGTAATATTTCAACACGTATGTATGCGTTCAAATAACAATTTTAATAGTTACCATTTGAGTAAAATCATATGTTGTAACTTAGAGAATTAAAGTTGTTCTAAGAATTCAATAATTTGACAGAGGCTTTTATGGTATGTTGCCTTAAGATTCTCTTTTGATTTGCTTTGAAGTAAGTTACTTCTTTGAAGTTTATGTTTTTTTTATATTTATTTCAGATAATTTTTCCCATTACACTTTTCTTTCATAATCTCTAAGATAAACACATTTTATTTATGATTAAAATTCAGTAGATTTTGTTTGCTCTTTAAAATTCAGTGAAAAAGCATCATTTTCTATGCATTATTATCACGACTAATCTGTAATTTAAAGTTGCATATACTTATTTTCAGGTTTGTGGATCACATTTCCTAGACAGTAATGAGAAATAAGTGCATCTAGTTAAAAGGATATTCAAAAAGTATCATATTTTTGCTGTGGACCTTCATCTCAGTGAATTTATGAATGTATTATTTATAATAAAAATAAAATAAGTGAATGCTAAAAAAGTTTACCCCTTTGCCAAGGGATTTACCATAAAGAGAACAAAATGCATCACAGTATGAGTCTTTTCTGTGTAAACATATACAGAAGAAAATCCACCAAATATTTAACAATGATTTTCCTGCAATTGGTATAGGAATGGAACGGTGAGAGATACAGAACAGGTTCAACTCTCTATGTTATATATTTCTGAATTAGGACCTTTTAAATGAATTTGTATTTCTTTAATTACCAAGATATGTACTTATATTAAGTAGTCATTTACATATGTTTATACTGTTTCTTGAAATCACAACAATTTATTTCATATTTAAAGAACAATTGTAAAAACCTCTACCTTGATGGAGTTTACAGTTCAGTGGAGGAAAGGGTGATAGAATATTAAAGCTGGTATATAGAAAAATAAAAACTCAGAAGGGCAGTAGGAAAGGGCAGTAGGAAGTATGCATGTATGATATATAATTCTCAGTAAGATAAAAAGGGCCTCTATTAACATTTGCATGAAAACTGAAAGAAGGCAAGTATTAGTCCAGACATTCTCACACTGCTATAAAGAAATGCGCAAGACTGGGTAGTTTATAAAGGTAAGATGTTTAATTGACTCACAGTTCCACATGGCTACAGAGGTCTCAGGAAACTTACAATCATGATGGAAGGCAAGCAGGAAGGCATGACCTTCTTCACATGGTGGAAGGAGAGTGAAGAGTGAGGAGTCAAGGGGAAAGAGCCACTTATAAAACCATTACATCTCATAAGAAGTTACTATCACAAGAACAGGATGGGGGAAACCACCCCCATGATCCAATCACCTCCCATGATGTCTCTCCCTAGACATATGGGGATTATGGGGACTACAATTAAGGATGAGATTTGGGTGGGGACAAACCATATCAGCAAAGGAAGAAATCATGAAGTTGTCTGGGATAGGAATTTCAGGGTGAAGGAACTGCTAGGACAAAGGCTCTTAGTCAAAAGTACATTTGGATAGTCACAGTAAGTGGAGAGTGTGGTAGGAGATCAAGTCAGAGATGTAATGAGGTAATAGAAAACTTGGGCTATGGTGAGAAATTTCATATTGGCTGGATGATGTAAGAGTGAAATAAGCTTTAAGAAGGAATTAATTGGTTGGGTTATTGAGTAAAATATGGTTTGAGTGACTCAAGAAAAAAAGAGCAAATACAAATAGAGAAAATATTAATTATTTCCCCAGCTAGCAAAGTATTTTTAGAAAAATTAGTAGATTCTAATTAGACATATGTATATATCCAAGCTATTCAGGTAAATAATTTGACTTAAACAGTTAAATAAATTAAGATATTTTATAATCTTTCATTCTTTTCATTTATTTCTTGAGTATCTATTATGTATCAGAAGACAAAGTCATATCATACTCTAAAGCTTACAGTCTAAGTCTACAATGTAAGTCTAATATATCCACCCAAAATTAGATTTACATTTATTTTGCATTCTAATCAATGTTAGAGTGGTTTCAAGTAACCTAAAGTGAAAAAGTTTAGAGAGTGAAATGAATATTATTTTTCGTGTTGCAAACATGAACATATTATACTCTGAGGTAAAGTAACCAATTTTTTTACCATTAAGTATGATGTCAGCTGTAAATTTTTTGTGGATATTCTTTGTCATGTTGGGAAAGTCCATTTTTATTCCAAATTTTCTGACAGTTTTTATTATAAATGAGTGCTGGATTTTGCCAAATGCTTTTTTTTACATGAATTCATATGATAATATGATTTTTTTTAGTATTTTTATTTTATATTTCATTTTTTGTGACAGAGTCTCACTTTGTCACCCAGGATGGAGTGCAGTGGCATGATCTCAGCTCACTGTAACCTCTCCCTCCCGGGTTCAAGCAAGTCTCATGCCTCAGCCTCCCTAGTATCTGGGATTACAGAGTACATCACCACACCCAGCTAATTTTTGTATTTTTAGTAGAGACAGGGTTTTGCCATGTTGATCAGGCTTGTCTCAAACTCCTGGCCTGAAGTGATGCATCTACCTCAGCCTCCCAAACTGTTGGGATATCAGACATGAGCGACTGTGGCCAATCTAATTGATGTTTTAAATATCGAACCAGTATTGCATACCTGGCATAAATTCCACTTGTTCATGGTGTATGTATTTTTTATGCTTTGTTGGATTAAATTTGTTAATAGTTCATTGAAGATGTATGCATATACATTTATGAGAGATATTTATTTATGGCTTTTGTTGTAATGTCTATCTGGGTTTGGTACTAAGTTAATACTGGCCTCTTAGAAAAAGATAGTAACAATTTTCTTTATTTCTGTTTTATGAAATATATTGGTAGCTTAATATTTCTTCATTAAATGTTTGGTAGAATTTCCTGGTGAAACAATCAGGTTCTTGTTCTTTTGTTATTACAGGTTATTAGTAATTAATTCCTTGTATTTAATAGATATAGACCTATTTAGATTATCTATTTCTTCCTGTAAGAGTATGTTTATTTTGTCTTTCAAGGAAGTGGTTTATTTAATATAATTTATCTAACTATTGAGTATAGAGTTATTTATACTGTCACTTTATTGTCATCTAATAACTGTGGGATCAATATTTTCCTTTTGATATTGATAATTTTGTTTCATTTTTTCTTGGCTAGCATGGCTAGTGTTTTGTCAATTTTATTGATCTTTCCAGAGAAGAACCAGCTTCCAGCTTTTGATACTTTTTTTCTATTTTCTTTCTTTCAGTTTCACTGATTTCTGCTATAAATTTTGATGTTTATTTTCTTCTTTTTGTTTTAGATATAAAGTGTTGTTCTTTCTCTGGTTTCCTACTGTGAAAGCTTAGAGTTGGAGAGCTTTCTTCTTTTCCAATACATGTACCTAATGCTATAGATTTCCCTTAAGCACTGTGTTCACTGCATCCAATAAATTTTGATCAGTTGTATCTTCATTTTCATTCAGAAATACTCTAGAACTTCTCCTGAGAGTTCTCCTTGATCCATGATTTATTTGGAAGTATGTTTAATTTTCAAAGATTTGGAGATTTTCAAACTTTCTGTTATTGAATTTTCGTTTTTTCCATTGTGGTCTAGAAGCATACTCCATGTTATTTCTGTTTCTTTATATTTTTAATGTGTGCTTTATGGCCCAGAATGTGGTCTCTATTGGTGAATGTTCCATGTGAACTGGAGAATAATATGTTTTCTGCGTTGTTGGATAGAGTACTCTATAAATGTCGAATATATCAAGTTAATTGATGATGCTGTTCAGTTCAACTGTATCCTCACAGATTTTCTGCCTACTTGATCTGTCAAATATTGAAAGAAGGGGTTGAAATCTCCAACTTTAATCATGGATTTATCTATTTTTCTTTTCATGCCTATCAGTTTTTGCCTCATGGATTTTGATACTCTCTTATTAGGTGCTTAAATATTTAAGATGTTAGGTCTACTTGAAGAATTTACACTTTTTTTTATTATGTAATATCCTTTATCCTTGATATTTTTCTTGATCTGAAGTCTACTTTGTCTCACATTGATATAGCCATTCCAGCTATCTTTTTTAAAAATAATGTTAGCATGGTATATCATTCTTTATTCTTTTATTTTTAACCTATCTATCTTTGATACTTAAAGTGGTTTCTTATAAATAACATAAAGTTGAGTCTTGTTTTCTCTTTTATTCTTACAGTCTTTATTTTTGGTGTATTTTGATCATTCACATTTTAAGTAAATATTGATACAGATGGATTAATAACTGTCATATATGTAACTGTTTTCTATCTGTTGAATTTGTTCTTTGAGGAGAGGAAGTTAAAGTTACTAGGTTTACTATTCCTTGAAACATAAGTTAATGGCTCTGGGGGTATATATGTAGGTCTCCTTGAAAGTGTGTATTGGGAACTTCCAGTTTTCTTTTTTGAAAAGCCCTGATCATGCAGAAACATAAAAATGTTCATATAGCATTGGTTCCTGATAGTTTATAGCCAATCTATGTCAGTTTCATAATTTTTAAACTTAGAAGATTTCATTAACCTCCTTATTTCCTTTTTGTAAACATTTCCATTTTTCAAGCATTGTATTTAACTTGATTCTGAACCTTACTCAGATGATTAACCCAATCCTTTAAGAAAATACTGAATTGCTGAAAAACTTTTTCAATAATATTGATTTAAAATGATGAATGATAGTCCTTTTACTTCCTATTCATGCTTAAATTTTATAAAATATATCTTTTTTATTTAGAATTTAAAAGATTTTCCTTAAATATTGTGAGTTACAGCAGTAACAGCTTTTTGTTTTTAGCAAACTTTTCTCTGGTTATAGTAAAAACTGGTTTATTCCCCTTCACAAATTTGCAAACTCACCAAAAGCCCTCAATCTGTTCTTTCACAAAGATGTAACATGGAAATTTGCTGTTGAATTCTTAAAACACAAGCATGGCTTTAAAAAAATCTGTATCAACTTCTTCTGGATTTATTTTGTGCAATAGCATTTTAAAATTCTTGTTTATTCTTTTGACCAACTGTGAAATTTGGAGTATTGTATTTTAACCAGGCTAATATAATCAATTCTGCAAACTCTATATCAACTACAAGGAAATATTCTTATTTAAAACAAACAAATACCCCTAATAAGCTCTTCATTTTGGGAAGTCTAAGAATGTGTGGCTCAGATAGTAACCATTAAAAAAGGACAACTCAGAATGTTGTTATTTGAGCATAATTTTATTGGTTCTCTGATTTGAAAAGAAGCCTTTCTCCCCCAAACTCCAAATCTCACCCCCTTTAAGGGATTTTTGTTTTTTGATCTGAGAGTCACTGGTATCTTTTGCTGTTCTCAACCCAGCCTGAATACATATTCCTTATTTGTTATGATTTAAACGATGACAACAAGGAAAATAATTTGATGTTAGCAATATGTGGAATCTTAGGATTCTGTGTCACTCCCTTTATTTTATAGGACAACACATATTTGATACATTTCTACTTGATATATAGAAAAGGAAAATGAGATTTACATACTAAAGCATGAAGTACAGTGTCACAAAAGCAGAAGAGGAAAAAATTTCAAGACGGCTGAAATTGTCATCAGTGTTGGGTTCAACACTATCTTTTCATTTAAAAAAGAAAAAATTTTCATTTGAAAAGAGAAAAAAATAATAATTTTGTAAAGTTTTTGGAATGAGTCTTACTACACTACACTTGTTTTTGTAAGACTGCCTGACCCTAGAAATTCTAAGATAGATGACTAATGTAGATAATGGTTGCTGCTTAAGTGTGCTTATATGTAACCCTAATTCATCACTGTCCAATGGTTAATAGATTTAGAGTGGCTGTGTTAAAAAAAACACGTGCACTCTTTTTTTTAAAGCCTAATCTGTCTTGTCTTTGTCATGTTGGCAGTAGAAAATGTAGTTTTATTTTGATAAAGGTCGAAGAATTTATTGGGAGAATATATCTGACAATTAAAAATGTCTCTCTCAAAGCAATTTCAGATATCAAAGTTACATATTGAGGTTCAATCTCTTGACACAGTCATACACCAATAATTTCCTAAAGGCAGTACAGAATACTAATGGATGATTATTTTTTAGCAAAGAAAATGCAAATATATTCTGAATTGAATGAATGTTATGTTAAAATTGGATGATGAATATTTGAAATGAAGAAAAATGTTCCTTAGCAGAAAAATCTCATGAATCATTAATATTTCCACTATAGAGCAAGTTGATTTTTTTGTATTTTAGTACAGTAATAAATAGTATCACATCAAGTCATCTTTTGCTTATATGGTTAAAAGGATTTTTTCAGGAAAGTATTTACTTCATAAATAAAGCTTTTTTTCTAGAAGTAATTTATGTTGCATAGCAGTGTATTCAGTATACTTAACATTCCAAGTGAAAAGAAAATATACACAAGCTTTGGGTGGAGAATACTGCAGATTTCTAAAACATCAGTAATTCATTTGACTTGAAGCATAGGGTGTGTGTGTCCTTCATACTGTGCCATTTTCTCTGCTAGAATCGCACTTCCCCCATCATATCCTCTCAACTCCCACAACTCCTCTTTAAATTTTAGTTCAAACATCACTTCCCCAGGGAGGCATTCCCAGATTCTCAGTTATTGTCAGTACCTACTTTATATTTATTTATATCTAGTACTTATCACATATAGAATTAAAGATTAGTCATTTAATGGTGTTATCTATCACTAGAAAGGATCATGACCACATTGTCCATGGTTGTATTCCTATGGCGAGAAATGGCACTTTGAGCATAATGTCCACTCAATAAATGTTTGTTTGGATGACTGAAAAAGGATATTTTTTAAACGGGGCTACAAGGTATATTGGGTTCAAATTCAAGACTTTGAATTTGGGTTCGTGTGTTTAGTCTATTAGGGAGCCACGAAGAGTCTGTATCAGTAGATGGACAAAAGGAAAGCAATACTCTTCTCAGGTCTTAATGTGTAGAGAGTGTTAAGTGTAGCAACAGTTGCAGGGAAGGACGCTATCGGAGTACTTAATGGCAGTTCACCTTGAAGACAGTATGGCAACAATGACATAAGAGATGGTAGTATTGGGAAAATATTCATGATACATTCTAAGGGAAGAATTTATAGCACTTTGCCTTTTATTCCACGTGGACGAGGAGTATCTTAGATAATTTTAAGGTTTTGATCTAATGGATAAGGTGAATGGTAATGATATTACTCATGAAAACGCAATTCAAGAGAAAGAGCGTGTTTGGGGAGGGATAACAATAGCAACAAAGGTAATAAGTTGCCTCTTAATGACAACATGTTTCTGTCTTATAGTAGATACTGTACACATTCTTTCTAATTTGCATAGTAATTCAGTGTTACTCTTCCATTTGAACCATTATGGAAGGTAAGACTCTTAGAGGTTAAGAGCCTTACCTTAAATTGTTTGCTTAAAGTCAAACAGTTAGGATGTGGCAGAATTTGGATTTTATCCCAGATTTTATGCTGGCTCCATTATGCCATATTAGAATAAGATGTTAAGATAGACAGATAATAGAAAAAAAAAATGTGTGTGTGTGTGTGTGTGTGTGTGTGTATATATATGTGCAATCACCAGCAAATGTTTATGGTTGTTTTGTCATCCAGAGTGTTTCCACTAAAAAGGTTTTATGATTATTTTATTCAGTTATATTAAAAATAAATTTACTTTTAATTTATTGTGTTCCATCAGATTCTTCTATTTGTGGTGACAGGTAACTTAACACCCTTAAAAATAGCTGTTTACAATCCCATTACTGGGTATATACCCAAAGAATTATAAATTGTTGTATTATAAAGACACATGCACACATATGTTCATTGCAGTACTGTTTACAATAGCAAACCTGGAACCAACCCAAATGCCCATTGATGATAGACTGGATAAAGAAAATGTGGCGCACACACACACACCATGTTATACTATGTAGCCATAAAAAAT
Organism: Callithrix jacchus; assembly: GCF_049354715.1. NCBI lineage: Eukaryota > Metazoa > Chordata > Mammalia > Primates > Cebidae > Callithrix > Callithrix jacchus. Next base: position 29,844,775 of record NC_133524.1, read on the forward strand.
GATGAATTTGTGTCCTTCATAGTGACATGGATAAAACTGGAAATCATCATTCTCAGCAAACTTACACAAGAACAGAAAACCAAACACTGCATGTTATCACTCATAGGCAGGTGTTGAACAATTAGAACACGTGGACACAAGGAAGGGAGCATCACACACTGTGGTCAGTTGGAGGGGCTAGGACAGGGACAGCGGGGGATGGGGAGGGTGGGGCGCGATAACAAGGGGAGAAATACCAGCTCTAGGTGATAGGGGGATGAAGGCAGCAAACTACCTTACCAGGTCTGTACCTATGCAACAATCCTGCATGATCTGCACATGTACCCCAGAACGTAAAGTACAATTTAAAAAAACCCGCTGTTTACAAGATGCCATTTTAAAATGTGGGTTTCTTTCTCTTCTAATGGGAGGTCCTAATGAGCAATGTGATGATCCAGGAAGATGAGCAAAGGGACTTAATAATTGAAGACTGACTGCAAGAATTGTTCTGTAGAAGTTTATTAAAATAACAAATCATTGAATATTTCACATTAGAATGGAGAATATGATTGTTCCAGAAAGGAGCATGTGCAGTCATTCTGTCTGTCTTTGTAAATTCTTGATCTGCAGCACTAGAATTTTGGTTCTGACCGGTTTATGATGACTACATCCATTTTTGAATTGGATACATAATTTTAGATTGTACTTCATAGTCTTATGCTTAACAGTGTGCTGCCTTTGAAAGGTATTTCAGTTTCAATGTAAGCATTTCTTAGCTCCTCAAATTGATGGCAAGCATATGTTTTCTGCAGATTTTTATATCCTTTAAACTGCCTAATGACGAGCTGAATAAAAAGTAAAAAGTAATATGTAGGCCAACTCTTTGGAAGGCTGAGGCAGAAGGATCACTTGAGCCCAGGAGTTTAAGGCTGCAGTGAGCTGTGATTGTATCACTGCACTCCAGCCTGGGTGACAGAGCAAGATGTTTCTAAAAATAAAATAAAATAAACTTAGGGAATTAGATACAGGATCTCTTATGGCATAGAAAGATGAAGATATTTGTTTCTGTCAACTCAGAATTTGATGAAATAGAACAGTCTAGTTGAGGTTCAGCTCTGGCTATATGACTTCTATTTTCTCATCTATGAAATGGTGATAAAGCATTTGCCAGTTGTATGTAATCAGAAATGGAATTTTATGTACTTCTGTGAGCACTTGGAATCTTGTTAATGCTGTTATCATTTTTCCTAACACCATAATGTGATATATAATACTGAGAACGTGGACAATACTACCTTGTGTTTTTATACCCAGAAAACACTATATACAAATAATTAGGGTAATTTGAGTGAGATAAATTTCAGAAGTTAAACTTGTCAAAAATTCAAGATTTCGACATTTTTTATATGCTAAATGAAGACCTAGGAAACTCAGTGGGATGACAGCAAATGCCTAGACATTGTGCTGTACAGAAAGATAAATAAGGTAAACATGAACTCTATACTTATGAAGATTAGAAGATATGCACAGGAAATATAACACACATAGCCAAGAAATGTAGAATCATAAATTATTTGAAAAATGTAAAATTTTCATCATATAGTACTCTAGCGTTGAATAATTTTAGACGATCTCAAGTGTCATTATTGTAGGTCACTTCCCCTCTTCCCAGAAATGGCCTTAAATTACTCCATCAACTTTGTATCTTATTACTACTTTTGTCAAAGTGAATATTTGATAAGTAAAATTTTAAGTAAACTGCTTCAGAATGTCACCATCTTATTTCAGACTTTTATGAACACTTCAACATTTGAACCTTCTTTTTTTTTTGTACTTAATGGGACTAAGAATATCTGCACTAACTGCATGACACATTGTAATTTGAATACTTTGAAGGTATAAAACACTTTACAAATCCTGGGTATCATTATTTAACTCCAGCCAAACAAACAAGGTTGATATAGATGTTTTCAATGTTGCTGCCTAACAGCAAAACATGTGTTAGCTCAGCAACAGATATACTGTATGTATTCTATGAAAATACTCACTGTTAAACTTTCCATTAACAAAAACTAATCACTTAATAAAGAGAATATTATTTGTTTCTTCTTCTGTCCCATTTGTTACAAATTTAGGTGTATGAACTACAGGCATATGAAAATCCAGGTTTTATAATGAAAACTGTAGATCAGTGGCCCCAACCTTTTTGGCACCAGGGACCAGTTTTGTGGAAGACAGTTTTTCCATGGACAGATGATGAGGAGCAGGGAAAATTATTTGGGGATGAAACTGTTCCACCTCAGATCACCAGTCATTAGTTAGATTCTCATAAGGATTCAACCTAGATCACTTGCATGCACAGTTTACAATAGGGTTTGTGCTCCTGTGAGAATCTAAACTCAGGTGGTAATGCTTGCTTACCCACGACACACCTCCTGCTCTGCAGCCCAGTTACTAACAGGCCATAGACCAATACCAGTCCATGGCCTGGGGGTTGGAGAACCCTGCTGTAGAGTTTTTCTTTATTTGCTGATGTTTTACTATGTTTTAAGAAGAGTTGAGGAGGATTATAGGTCTAGGCAATATAATGTAATGGCAAGCCCTCAGGCTCCAAAGTCATAGATTTCCCTTTGTATGTTGGCCCCAACACTAATGATGTTTCTTTAGAAAAGTTGCTTAAAAATAATTACATTTATTGAATGCCTATAACATCTCAGGTACTGTTTCATATACTTTACCTGTATGGGTTATGTACTATTCCCAGCAACAGTAGAAGTATATTATTATTATTATTATGGTTTCTATTTGATAGATTAGGTAGCTCAGCTTTTAAACAGTTGAGATGAGATTTGATCCCAACAGTGTTTTCCAGAGCCTGTTATCTTTTTAGACCAAGCTTCTCAGGCTCTGCTTATTGTCTATAAATGAGATTAAAATGTTGTCTACTTTATCAATTTATGAGAATTAAATGAGATAATAGGTAATGAATAAATTACAATTCAACATCACCTGTAAATGCTCTTGATGTATTCCAAACATCTGTTGGCCAACATATTCATTTTTCTTAACTTGGATAGCAGTGTTAAAATTATCATAGCTTGCAAATAGTGAAAAAGAAAAGGAGAATATATATACTTGTTAATTTGAAATAGCTAATAAAGAACTAAGTGAAACCAGCTACTTATAAGTAGAATGAAAACATTAAAACTAAATACAATTTAAGAGAATGTAGTGCATTTTGATGGGCTGATTGTTGGTGTGGAAGAGACTGCTTCATATAAGCCGATTTCTTTAATGATATTGTACCGAGGGAAAATATTGTACAACTCATTTACCTTCATTATTTATATATTTTTCAACTTAAATGATAATTCTGGAGATTTTCCTTTGCCTTTTCTTGAAATCATATGAAATGATTGTTTTGTTATATGACACGTAATTTGTAACATTTTGAGCCAACAGTATATTAAGATTTCATTTTCAATTCATTATATATCTAGTGCCTAAATGAAATTTATTGAGACTTAGTAACTCTGATTGGAATAATTGTGGGCTGTAATGATGGTTCAAGGGCAGTGATTCTTAGTATGGGAGACAACAGAGCATGTAACTGAGCTTATCTCTGGATTTTTGAAAGGTTAAGGCAATATCTGTTCTTCCAACCCCTCACTGGCTCCACATTTCAAACACACTATACCTGAGTTGGAAATATCAGCAAATATGTTTCCAGATGGATATGTGAAAATAAAGAATGATTGACTTAGTGTGTTTTTAAAAATTGTGGTATACTATATATAATATTTATAGTTTGAAATATTTTAAGTGTACAGTTCTGTGGCATTAAGTACATCCACATTGTTTTGTGGCCATCATCATCATCTATGTATAGAACTGTGTTACTATTTTTTATGATGTATTTTTTTACTTCAGTTCTGAGTTTGTTAATGATGTCCAATTAAATGTATACTTAGTTTATATTTATGAGGCTACTTTCCCTAAAATGGGAAAGTTGAACTCCATTTGTCTGAGGGCACTGTAAAAATTTAACTTTCAAAAATGTAATTCCTGTTTTGCTATTGTTGTTCCTCATGATTTCCTTTTTATATGAATATTTTCTTTAAACATATTGACAGTGAGTTTGACAAGCTGTCACTTCTGGCAAATGCCACTTTTTCCATTAGTAATTTCCTTCTTTCAAGAAACACTATTAATCACTATATCTTATTATATTAAACATTTCCTTTTAACACTGGTAATATAAAAATTTTTGACTAACAGTTCTCACACAAAAATATCATATTGAAACAAAACTTAGAGGACCCAAGGCATTTACTCAGAAGGAACGAACTCCTTTTCTTAATGACAGTGACCCAACCAATCAAATACATTGAAAAAGAAACAAAATAAATGCATTTTTATCTGAAATGGATGCCACCAATAACACTTTGGGAATTTGATTTTAAAAGGCCAGTACCCCCATGCAAGTTTAGTTTCTTCAAGATACTTCACAGGGCTAGGACGTTAAAGTATGTATTTCCCTTTTGGAGCATCTTTTTCAACTAGCTGAAGGACTGGTCACATCTCTGCCAATTGCAGTTCAGATAGGCTCTGGGAAAGCAAAGGACAGGATGTCATGCAAGTGAAAACATAAGTGATTAATCTTATGCATAGATCAAGGAAATGTCTGTGAACTTTAGAAGTGAGATTTGATGCTAAGTAGGTGTTTCGTATATGAAAACAAAGGATGAAGCATTCCTGGTAAAGAGAAAGGCCTGACTGAAAGCCCTGACCTGGGAACGCAGCAGAGGGAAGCCTACCTTGGAGGAAAAGGTTGATCTGGCAAAGTGCTGGAGAACATAGGTTGTAGATCATGAAAAACCTTATAGGGGATTTCAGCTTCTTGAAGCCTGCGAATGCAATGAGAAGCCACTGAAAGGTTTTTAGCAGGAAATTAACATTGTTTCTAATTTTTATTTTTAGGAAAGTAACTTGCTATTAAGTGGTGAATAGGAGATAAGAGGTGAAAGGCTGTTCTTGCTGAAGCCCAGAAATACTTATTTACTCTTTCTTGGTGTAAGTGAGATGAAAGATATTACAGGAACACCCACATGTGTTCAATAACTGAGGGAGTGATATACTTGCCTACGGGGAAGTGAACAGTACTTGAACAGCTGGTAATGTGTGTTGCCCTTAGGAAATTTATTTCATCAAGCATACAGTGTTTCAACCCTTATTAACTTATTTCATAAGGCATAATATATCTGACTGTGATCTGTTCACTTAATGCTACTCTGTTCTTTGCGTGAGCATGGGACAAGCAATTTCTGTTTGTGATTGTAGTTTATAAATGTGCAATTAAAGACATTTATCATATCTCTGAAAATGTCTCTTCTCCCATAAAATTAACATTATCTCCTCAAAAAGATGCTTATGATATGTGCTGGATTATAGTTACCATTAAAATGTATTCAGAAACAAAAATAGAATTGAAAATCTATAGAGGAATTTTTTTAAAGGGTGGGCTTTGGAATCAAACCTGTGTTTGAATTCTAGTTCTGCCACTTACCAGCCATTTGTACTTGAATAAGGTACTTATCCCTTCTAAAACTCAGTTTTTTTTAATCTGGAAAGAGGCATAAAAACACCCACTTTATAAAGTTGTTGGTTATATGAAGCCATCTGTGAAAAATGGTTAGATCAGTGACTGACATGTATACGTTCATAAATTCTTTAAGAGATGGATAAGTAAATACTGTAAATAACAAATGAATGCTACAGCTAACGGATGTGCTTAAAAAGTCTACAATGCAATTTATATTCATAAAGTGTAAAATCTGTGTGACCATATGATATACTAGGACAAGAATACCTGTTAGATTTCAGATTCCATATAACATATTAAGTGTAATTATCTTTGCTAGGTTAGCTTTATGTATTTGCAGGAATAATTATTTAAATTTGTCTGATTGTATTACGGACTGGCAGGCAATAAATTTCATTGTCCAGTCTTAAAATGTGAAGAGAAAACAGCTCAAAGTTCATTTAATTCTCATGTCTGATCTTTCTGGCGGATACGAGGTACAACATGAGGTAATTCTTTTGCCTTCTTTTCTTTTGTGCATTCAGTAAGTTATATCATTTTTTTCTGAATCAGCCTTTTTACAAAACCATTATATGATAAGCTCTTGTCTTGGAAAACCTCAACAGCTTCCTCAACACCTATATTTTAAATCCTGCTTAAATTAGATTAAAATACGGCACTCTGTTAAGCTGTAAAACTGGCTTTTTCCTTTTTAGTTGAGTGTTGGTTTGAATGTGTCATTTGACCTATATTGCTGCTCTGAATCTTCCTCGGTTGCCCCAATGATGACAATTTCAATGATGTGGGTGTTTGCAGCGGAGTTGTTCCTAATAAGGAAGTAATGCTATTGTCTTTCAGACATCATTCAGCCTGAAAAGTACTATTTTTCCCACCTAGAGCTATAAATGTCTGCAAAATCTTTTCTTCTTCTGGTAGCAGCAGCAGCAGCAGCAGCAGGAAAAAAAAATAGTCTTCGTAGATTTGCAGCTTTTGTACTTTTGGGGGGTGTTCTGGTTCCAGGCTAAGAGTCACTCATCCTTTTTCAAAAGTTATATGCAAAGAGTTGATAGCTAAATGGTGACCAAAATACTTGATTTATTAGTGTCTGGCAGTCATCCAATATGTAGTAGAATACAAGACTCTCTGTCAACAATAGCTGCATAAAGAGCGAACTGCTCTGCCTGAACCTAAAATAAGGCCTTCTGCTGTCTGCCCATAATTTAAGACAAATCAGCCAGGAATGGCTGATGATAAAACACGAACAAAGAACAGGCAATTGTCTTGCACACAGAGGTACTATCTGTGCCTCTTTGAGGAATAGAAGTCCCCTGACTTGGTTCTTACTTTGAGAGAAGCTAATCCAGCCCAGTAATACATTCTAGCTCCTTGCATGTGTAATTATGATCAATGAAAAATAGGATACTACTGTTTTATTGGGCCAGATAAGAAGATGGAGAACGAGGGGGACTGAAGGGTGGGATTGAGATTAGAATGTGAAGAGAAGAGCAGAAAACGTCCTTCTTACACAAATAAAGGTTCTGTGTATTCATCTAGAAACATGAGTTAAAAAAACAAAACAAAACAGGAGTGGAACTCTAGTTTCTAGTGTGTGGAATTGGGAGAAATGGTAATTTCAAAGACTAAATGTGAACACTCATAGTTCTTTAATTTGAAGTTCTTTAGTTTTGAACTAAATAGCCATTACATTAAATGGCGCATTAATTTTAAGATGCAATCCAATTTTCAAAATGTTAAAATAGAAAAGAAAATTAAAGGGTGATTGTTAGAACAAGCATCTCCAAATATTCTATGTGAAGGCATTTTAATTCCATGCTATTGCAAAGTTAAATTCAAAATTTTTTCAAATTACTGGGTATTACATGCCCTTCTGGTGGAAGTCACGTTTTCTCTTTCCTTTCTCTCTCTCTCTCTCTCTCTCTCTCTCTCTCTCTCTCCTCTCTCTGTCCTCCTACCCCACATCTATCACTAAAGACTACCTTGCTGTGGCCAGCTAGCTGAAAGAAACCGTCTGCCTTAGGAATAAGCCTACACTAGATTCAAACTACAGAGAAGCAGGTTGGAGGAAAGAGAAAGTGAGGATTTCAAGTCAAGAAAGCATTATCCTGCCTACTTTGGCAAAGTGTTCTGCCAGCAGCATATTTGGATTCACACTGTGGGTTTATTTCTTTCCATTTAATACATTTTGTCAACCTTATAAAGCCAAAAAATAAAGAAACACCATTGGCGCTGCTGGAAAGAGATAACTGATTTGTGAGGAACCTGTAGGCATTTTAGTCACTAACCAATGTATCAAACTGGGCATAACTAACATATGTTAATAGTTTTCCCAAGGTAAAAAGCTTGGTTTGGAATGAAAAGCCCTTGTAGTTTTCAGATTGTATTTTATGGTCTTGTGAATTGATGTTCTGTGGGGAAAACTTGCCTTAGTTTTAATGTAATGGTCCATGACTAAGAAAAATCAAGGAGTTGCTTTTTGTTTCCTAACTTCGATTTTTCCCCCACTTCCATGGTTCAAGTGGTAGGCCAGGGGAGGTCCCCAACCGCCACTGGGACCAGGACTCAAGCCTGTATTTAGGCTCTTGACACCACTGCGAGAAGGAATTGAAAGATAAATCAGAAAATAGTGAATGTACACAGATTTATTGAAAAGTAAAATGTACACACTCAAGAAAGGGCAGTGCAGACATACTTAAGGGAAAGTTGCCCAGTGGAGTTTGGGGTTTTTACCTTTATGGGTTTCTTAAACCAGTCCATGAAGATTCCTGGAAAGAGATGGAGATTTCTCAGAATGGTGGTGTCATCCATTTTTACACCAAATATCGGTGATCCTGGAACTGTCATGTCAGTGGTGGGTGTGTCTTTTTGTATTAATAAGCATATAAAAAGTTTCTAGGTATAACCTAGGTCAACTTCAGAATCATTTTGGGTCTAGTCAGTCTTAGCCAGCTCGGCCCACAATGTAGTTTATCAGGTTCTTATCAGTCCCTAGCTTATACAACTATTTCAAGTTTCCTTTTGCTAGTCATGTGAAACTGCTCCCTGAAATTTTCTATTCTCCTGTAACTGCCTTTTATTACTTCTGTCTCACAAGTGGTCAAGAATGTAATGGCAAATTTTAAACCAAACAAACGTAGAGGGAAGGTATAATGAACCTATATGTAATCATTACCCAGCTTTAATTTTTTTTTCATTTAAATAATGTTTTATTTATTTCTTTTAATTTAAAATTGTTTTCTTCTTTTTTTTTTTTAAACTCCCAGCATTTTGGAAGGGCGAGGTAGAAGGGTTGCTTGAGCCCAGAAGTTTGAGACCAGCCTGGGGAACATTGTGAGACCTCATCTCTAAAACAAACAAAAAAAAAGCTATGCATGGTGGCACTTTAAATTATAAAGACTAAATGTAAACATTCATAGTTCCTTAATTTGATTGTATTGCCACTTAATTCATAGTTTTGAAGTAAATAGCCATTATATTAGATGGCACATTAATTTTAAGATGCAACCCAATTTTCAAAATGTTAAAATGGAAAAAAAAGGGTGATTCGTAGAACAAGCATGCTACTTGGTGCTACTTGGTGCTGCTTGGGAGGTTGAAGCAGTAGGATCACTTGAGCCCAGGAGTTTGAGGTTACAATGAGCCACAGCACTCTATCGTGGATGACAGAGTGAGACCCTGTCTCTAAAATAATAACTTAACTAAAACAAACCTAAAAAATAAAAAAAATGCAATGGTTAGTGAAATATAGCACTTTTGTGAGGAGAGCGGTAATAGCCCAGGATATGTATAGTTTAAGAAAAGAAAAATGGTCTTAATCCACCTTATGTTAAAGGAATTTTTAAAAACTACTTTATTCAATAAAGATTCATTATTTTAAATGAATATGAACTTTCAAATATAAATTAAGTCGATTTCTGTCTTTAAAATTTCATTAGATATAAATTGTGTTCAGTTTCAATTACTGCCTGTGTATAAACACATTGTAAAAATCTCTGAATACTATGTGAAAGCATTTTAACACTCATTCCTTTATGCTTCAAAATTTACATTTGTATGTACTTCCTTGTATTTTGATATGTATTCATTTGATCTTATCTAAAATGTGGCCATGTAATGTTTTATATCCCATTTCATGCTTACCACAATACTGTGTACATGGCACCTATTCTGTACATATTTAACTTAGAGGCAAAACTGTAAAAGTCTTATGTATGTTATCTGTATATTTGCTGCTTTAAAGATATGGGGTCCCAATGGCTTTCTAGAATTGCAAAAAATGAAAAACTCACTTTCAGAAGTCACGTGAGATTGGGAAATCATCCTGGTCTTACCCGAGGAGGTATATTGTTTAGAAACTTACATGCCCATCAGTTTCTTGTACTGTAGTTTGAAATCAAGAAACTATCTCAGTCTCTTATACAGTCGTTTGAAATCAGGTTGTCAAGTTTCAATGCACAAGAATCCAAAGCAATAATGTAATTTATACTTTTCAAAAGGCTAATGCCAAATTTTATTAGCAAAGTGGCCATAAGTCTCCAACTGGAACAAAGTGAATGATTGTTGGGCAATGTCATCCTGCAATGTGAAATTCTTGTATGCGTTCCTTCTGAAAAAGAAGCAAAATAAGCCTTTCCTATAGAATTTCCACTTCAAGATTCCATCGTCAACACATAGCAAATACTGTTGGCAATGCTGAAAGTTAAAAGCAAGGACTTACGTAAAGTCTTTTGTTGCTGAAATTAAAAATAGTTGTCTGTTTTCAGTATCAAAATCCTATGGTTTTTGACAGGTTTAAATTCTCTCTTGATTCATTTTGGAACAGGGTCATCTTTTTTATATTTCTTTGACATTTTAAAAAATAAGTGGTTTGGCTAGGAATTGAGTGTTTAAAGCCATATTGACCCTTTGAACCCTAAAATTTTAGTAACAGTGTCAACTTAATCGGTTTTTAAGAGCTGAAAACACAAAGACAATTATCAAAGAATTAATTAAAATCTGTTCTTGAATGACAAAATCGACATTATCTACTACTTATATAAGGAGACTACATTGTGGATTAACCCTAAAATTGGTACTTGGAAAGTTTATTCCAGTGTGTTTTATGGAGATTTAAATTCATGACATTTGAAAAATATTATTAAACACTGAGAGTGATTCTTTTGATTATCATATATTTGATAAGTATTCCAAATATATGATATGGTGTGACCTATAAATCTGTTAAATTAAATACTTGGGAGTAAATAAATTTACTTTTACTTTCTTTGGAAACATTTGGATTACCCAAACAGTAGTAGTAACAGATTGAAAATATATTATTTATTTTCAACTTTCATTTTAATTTATATGCCACTCAAATGCCAAGGAATAAGGATCACATTTGATTGTCAAAACTCATGGAATGGTACACCTAAGATGTGTACATTTTTGTATATGAAGTTTGCATTAAGAGAGCATGAATGTTGAACTCTAGTTAATGATATGCCTGCTGAAGTGTTTTAAGGGTGAAGAGTACTTGTCTGCAACTTACACTGAAATAAAATGGAGCAATAATTGAAAAAAGGATGAATAGATGTATGTATATGTAATAAAGCAAATATAATACAATTTATTATTGAACCTAGATGGTGGGTATATGAGTGTTCACTGTAAAATTCTTCCAACTAACTTCTCTGTATGTTTGAAAGTTTTTCATAATAAGATGTGAGGGAAAAGCTTAAAACATGCTTGAATTATAATTCTATAATGATGTATTCATATTAAATACTGGAAGTACTTCAAAGTTACATTGAAAAATATGGGTTTTTGTCATCTTAAAAGCATGTAATAAGAATTTTTTAAATTAAGTATTAAAAATAAGACTTTAATGTTTGAAACTTAAATCTCATATGGCACTGTTTCTATTGTGGATTTTGGGGTTAGATCACTAGGTAGACAAGGTATCTTCTTTCAGTGGCTCATATATACAAGACTTTGGTTTGTAGTTCCCTCACTAAAAAGAGCCTCTGATGAAACCTATCTTGATAGGAACATCTGAAAGTGTTGATGAATGCCAAAGACTCTAATGGAAAACAAACAAACAAACAATAGTAAAAAGAATTACTGTTTGCTTTAAAATTCTAGTAGAATGGAGTTAGACTACAAGATGGCATTAATCCCATTTGTTATGCCAAGATTTAAGAAGCAATCTGTGGTTTATCATCTGATTTGCCAATTTTTTTTTTGTCAAACATAAGGAATATTTTAGTAATAATTTTTAAATGATTGCATGCAATAATAGCTTAAATTTTAATACCCATTAATGAGCATCCATAAAGAAAGCAATTTCAGTGCCACTTAAAAATGATTTGAATATCAGTCATCATAATACGATGAACACATTTGATAGAGAATATGTGAATACAAGTAGATATGAATCAGTTTTATTCTATCTACAGATGCTGAATGGCATAGGGCATTATGAGTCTCATGAAGTTTTCTCAGAAGTACCCAGAGGATCTGCACTACCAGATTGATAAAGACAAATTTTTGGTGCTTTGCCCACACAAGGAACTTTTCTAGAAAAGTTTCAAAGAAAACATGCCCAAGCATGAATCCTGAAAAGAAAAGTGATCTTATAAATTTGAAAAGGAAAGATGTATATGGCTCTCATGTGAAACATCCTCTGGCAAGGGAGTAGGTACTTGATGGTAATACACGGATTTTCACTGAAGAACTGAAACTATAAGTAGCAAAGTAAATTTTATTTATACTATTGAAATATTCAACTGAGGAAAATACACTACTTTTAGATTGGAAGATACAAAGGCACGTGAAATGTTTTAAAGACCATGTCATTCTCTTGTTTCTTTATACTGTTATTAGTTGGACTTTTCCTTATCATAACGAGTGCTGCTATAGTTTATACCTGCCTGCCATTCTGATTTTAGCAGACCACCTGTTGAGAGGAAGTTTTTTTTATTCTGTTATCTACATCATTGAAAAACAACACAATCCATGTGAAGAAACAAAATTATATTTGTAATGTTCATATAAATATAGAAATACAGTTTAGGAGTCCACCTAATGCTTGAATTTTTATCATATTTTAAGTGTAATGGAATTTTTAAATTTCCATATGACTTAATTGCTGGAAGGAAGCATTAATATTTAAATATTAATTTTAATACCAAAGATAAAGCAAATTAATACTTTTGAATGAATATTTTAAATTTCTTAATGAGAAGATAATTGCATAAAATTAAGTATGTATTTCTAGTTTCAAAGACTAAATCATTTGTGATACATGACCTACCTGATTCATCTTTTTGCCAAATATTTCCATATTAATTTTTGAGGTCAGTTCTCAGCATATGTCAACTTTTACTATTGTAGTGGGTGAGAGAGTGGAGAATCAGGCTTTAAGGTTAATTTATAATTTACCATGTGAATACTGCCAGGAGTTAAAATGACCTTTAAACATTTTATGAATTGCCTATTTCAATATTTGCAGATTTTGTATATGCAACCCTGTATAGTAATTATTAAGCATACAAATGTTTCAGAACTACTAAAGAACCAAAGGAAGTCTATTTTGCAGATATTTAAGGCATTCGATTATTTGCTTTACAAATAACTAAGAAATACCTAGTGATGAATAAGATTTGGATAGGTGATTCCATAGCTATTAGCCACCTGTGGCTACTTAAATTTAAGTTCATTATAATTAAACAAAATAGAAAATTTGGTTCATCAGTCACAGCAGCCAGATTTCAAGTACTAACCCCCACATGTGCTTAGTAGCTTCATATTGAAAAGCACAGAAAGACATTTTTATCATTGTAGAAAGTTCTACTGAAGAGTATTGTTCTCAACGGTCTGTCTCCCTGGGATTTTTTCTGTTTTGTTAGAAGATCAAACTTCTGAAAACCTAATACATTGTTTTGAGAATTATGGAAGCTATTTGAGACTCAAGTTATCTGATAGAAAAAGTCGATTGTATATTTTAGGTATTGTCTTTTCTAAAAATATCAAGTATTTTTAAAATAAGAATACTTAATAAGGATTATTGATATGGTACTGCATATTCCTTGTCATTAAAAAAGCAGTCAGCACATGGAAAAAGAACCCTATATAGTTTAATTAAAAATCACTTTTTCTCTCCTAAAATTATTCTTCTTAAAAATATATTATACTTTAAGTTCTGGGGTACGTGTGCAGAACATGCAGATTTGTTACATAGGTATACACATGCCATGGTGGTTTGCTGCATTTATCACCCCGTCACCTACATTAGGTATTTCTCCTAATGCTATCCCTCTCCAATGCCCCCAACACCTGCTATCCCTCCCTTATCTCCACCACCCCTGACAGGCCCCAGCATGTGGTGTTCCCTTCCCTGTGTCCGTGTGTTCTCATTGTTCAGCTCTAACTTATGAGTGAGAACATGTGGTGTTTGGTTTTCTGTTCTTGTGTCAGTTTGCTGAGAATGATGGTTTCCAGTTTCATCCATGTCCCTGCAAAGGACATGAACTCATCTTTCTTTATGGCTGCATAGTATTCCGTGGTATATATGTGTCACATTTTCTTTATCCAGTCTATCACTGATGGGCATTTGGGTTGGTTCCAAGTCTTTGATATTGTGAACAGTGTTGCAATAAATATACATGTGCATGTGTCTTTAGAGTAGAATGATTTATAATCCTTTGGATATATACCCAGCAATGGAATTGCTGGGTCAACTGGTATTTCAATTTCTAGATCCTTGAGGAAGTGCCGCACTGTCTTCCACAATGGTTGAACTAATTTATACTTCCACCAACAGTGTAAAAGTGTTCCTATTTCTGCCATCCTCTCCAGCATCTGCTGTCTCCTAATTCTTTAATGATGACCATTCTAACTGGCATGAGATGGTATCTCAATGTGGTTTTGATTTGCATTTCTCTAATGACCAGTGATGATGAGCATTTTTTCATATGTTTGTTGGCTGCATAAATGTCTTCTTTTGAAACGTATCTGTTCATGTCCTTTGCCACTTTTTGATGGGGTTGTTTTTTTTCTTGTAAATTTGTTTAAGTTCTCTGTAGATACTAGATATTAGCCCTTTGTCAGATTGCAAAAATTTTTCCCATTCTGTAGGTTGCCAGTTCACTCTAATGATAGTTTCTTTTGCTGTACAGAAGCTCTGGAGTTTAATTAGATCCCCATTTATCTATTTTGGCTTTTGTTGCCATTGCTTTTGGTGTTTTAGTTATTAAGTCCTTGCCCATGCCTATTGTCCTGAATGGTATTGCCTAGGTTTTCTTCTAGGGTTTTTATGGTGTTAGGTCTTATGTTTAAATCTTTATTCCATCTGAAGTTAATTTTTGTTTAAGATGTAAGGAAGGGATCCAGTTTCAGCTTTCTGCATATGGCTAGCTAGTTTTCCCAGCACCATTTATTAAATAGGCAATTCTTTCCTCATTGCTTATTTTTGTTAGGTTTGTCAAAGGTCACATGGTTGTACACGTGTTGCATTGCTTCTGAGGCCTCTGTTATGTTCCATTGGTCTATATCTCTGTTTTGGTGCCAGTACCATGCTGTTTTGATTACTGTAGCCTTGTAGTATAGTGTGAAGTCAGGTAGCGTGATGTCTCCAGCTTTTTTGTTGTTGTTGTTAGGATTTGCTTGGCTATACAGGCTCTTTTTTTTGATTCCATATGAAGTTTAGGGTGTTTTTTACCAATTTTGTGAAGAACATCAATGGTAGATTGATAGATATAGCAAAGAATCTATAAATTACTTTTTGCAGTATGGTCATTTTCACAATATTGATTCTTCCTAACCGTGAGCAGGGAATGTTTTTCCATTTGTTTGTGTCCTTTTTTATTTCTTTGAGCAGAGGTTTGTAATTCTCCTTGAAGAGGTCCTTCACATCCTTTGTCAGTTGTATTCCTAGGTATTTCATTCTTTTTGTAGCAATTGCGAATGGGAGTTCACTCATGATTTGGCTCTCTGTTTGTCTATTATTGGTGTATAGGAATGCTTGTGGTTTTTGCACACTATTTTGTATCTTGAGACTTTGCCAAGTGGCTCATCAGCTTAAAAAGATTTTGGGCTGAGATGATGGGGTCTTCTAAATATACAATCATGTCTTCTGCAAATAGATACAATTTAACTTTCTCTTTTCATAAATGAATACACTTCGTTTCTTTTTCTTGCTTGATTGCCCTGGCCAGAACTTCCAATACAATGTTAAATAGGAGTGGTGAGAGAGGGTATTCTTGTCTTGTGCCAGTTTTCAAAGGGAATACTTCCAGTTTTTGCCCATTCAGCATGATATTGGCTGTGGGTTTATCATAAATAGCTCTTATTATTTTGAGATATGTTCCATCAATACCTAGTTTATTGAGAGTTTTTAGCATAAATGGCTGTTGAATTTTGTGATAGGCCTTCTCTGCATCTGTTCAGATAATCATGTGGTTTCTTTGCTTCTGTTGATGTGATGGATTACATTTATTGATTTGTGTATGTTGAACTAGCCTTGCATCCCAGAAATGAAGCCAACTTGATTGTGGTGGATAAACTTTTTGATGTGCTACTGGATTTGGTTTGCAAGTATTTTATTGAGTATTTTCATATCCATATTCATCAGGGATATTGGCCTGAAATTTTCTTTTGTTGTTGTGTCTCTGCCAGGTTTTGGTATCATGATGATGTTGGTCTTTTAAAATGGGTTAGGGAGAATTCCCTCATTTTTTATTGTTTGGAATAGTTTCAGAAGGAATGGTACCAGCTCCTCTCTGTTCCTTTGGTAGAATTTGGCTATGAACCCATCTGGTCCTGGACATTTTTTGCTTGATAGGGTATTAATTGCTGCCTCAATTTCAGACCTTGCTATTGATCTATTCAGGGATTTAACTTCTTCTTGGTTTAGTCTTGGGAAGGTGTAAGTGTCCAGGAATTTATCCATTTCTTCTAGATTTACTGATTTATTTGGATAGACGTGTTTGTAGTAATCTCGGATGGTAGTTTGTATTTCTGTGGGATTGGTGGTGATATCCCTTTTATGATTTTTTTATTGCATCTATTTAATTCTTTTCTCTTTTCTTTTTTATTAGTTTGGCTAGCAGTCTATCTATTTTGTTGATATTTTCAGAAAACCAGCTCCTAGATTTATTGATTTTTTTTGAAAGGTTACCGATCTAAACACTCACAAGAGAAGCCAGGAAAGATCTAACATCGACACCCTAACATCACGATTAAAAGAACTAGAGAAGCAAGATCAAACAAATTCAAAAGCTAGCAGAAAACAAGAAATAACTAAGATCAGAGCATAACTGAAGGAGATAGAGAGAAAAACTATCCTTTAAACTGTGGTTTACAGGCTTGATTATAACAAACCATCTCAATGCCTGCATGCAAAAGCTAAATATTATTGACTGATCTCAGTTTAAATTCATAGCCACAAGAATTCTCAAAGGAGATTCAGCCTCTCCAAGCACCAAGCATCCTATTCCATTTTCCTTTCTTATTCTCTAGGCTGATTTCATACCTTCTCTCTTTAAACCGCCCTCTCACAACAGTTCTGTCTTCTTTTTACTTCACCGAGGAAAACAAATATGACACCCCATTTCCCTCATTTTTACATCTGCAAATCTACCAGCTCCTCTAGGTCTAAATCTACATTCTCCTCTTCCTCCTGCCTCTTCTTTAGAGATGGGATCTCCCTCTGTTGCCCAGGCTGGAGTTCAGTGGTGTGATTATAGCTTACTTACTGCAGCCTTGAAATCCTGGGCTCAAGCGATCCTCCCACATCAGCTTCTCAGGTATCTAGGACTACAAGTGCATGCCACCACACCTGGGTAATTTTTAAAAATTTTTTGTAGAGACAAGATCTCACTGTGTTGCCCAGGCTGGTCTCAAACTCTTGGTCTCAAGTGATCCTCCTGTCTCAGCCTTCCAAAGCACTGGGATTATAGGTGTGAGCCACTGTGTCCAGCCTAAATCTACATTCTTGACCTGCTTTTCAGTTTTACTGGAATCGACAGGTTTACCTGCTCTCATATCAGGCCCAGCCTTTCTACTTGGACTCTGGATTTCATTTGCTCTTAACTTATTCATGCATTTTTATTTTGAAATTATTTCTATCTTCCCTTAATATCAATTTTTTATATGTATCTATAAATATGTTCTGCTGTTTTCTAACTTTAAAACCCAAATAGAAATAAACTCTTTTGATTCTCTTTTCTCTTTCGGGTATTACTTTGTTTTTCTACACTCCTTGCTACATGCAAACACACATTGAAATCTAGAAGGAATGATTTATACCTTTTATTGCAATTATTTACCTCATACTCTCTTTTCAAATTAGTTCATCAGGGCTGCCCTGACATAGTCTGGTGTTCCTTCCCTTTTTTTTCCTTTCTTGTTTTTGTACCTTAAGGTCACATGATTATTACATTGCCCAGTTGAATGGCCATGTCTCTGTTCTTCTCATACCTGATCCCCCCACAGAATTCGGCACAGCTGACTAGTTGCTCCTTCTGGAAAACTGTCTTCTTTTGTATTGAGCCACATAAAATCATCTTGGTTTCTTCCGCTTCTCAGTTTCCTTTTCTCATTATCTCTCTACCCCCAAATATTAGTGTCAGCCCTAGCTTCATACTTTTTTATAGATTAAACCATCCAATCTAATGTTTTTACATGCAAACTATATGCAAATGACCCTCAATATGTTTTTACATATAATTCTAACTTATCTCTTGAACATGAGGCTTTTTCCCCATCAAACAGCTTACTTGACATACCCACGGGAGAATGTATCTAATATGAATCTCAAACTTAACATAAACAGAGCTTTTGATTTTTTTCCCCCATCAGCCCTCCCAGAATAAACAAGAAGCAAACCTGCTGAGCCCTCACTGACTATCTGGTTCCATTATGACTAATGTCAAATTTATACATGCTTTTATAAGCTTCATATCTAATCATCAGTGAATCTTATCTCCTGTACCTTACATCCCCCAAATCTGGCCACTTCTCTGTTTCTGCGTTATCTCAACCCCTATTACTTCTCCTCTAGACTGTTGCAATTATTTCCTTTCATGTCTTTTTTCTTTTGTCATCGTACAATTAAATCTTCCTTCTTCCCCTACAGATACAATAATCTTTGAAAAGGTAGACCAAGTAATTTTACTCTAATGACTCCCCATAACCCTAAAGCAAAGATCTGCATATTTTAACCTGGTCTACTAAATCCTTCATGTGCTAACCTCTGCCTAGCTTTTACCTTCATTCCCTTTCCCACTTCCATCTCAGGCCAACTACTGAGCTAGTATCTTTTTGTAGTTAGGTAGATGTTTCTCTGCATGAAATGTTCTTACTTCAGATCATCTCTATGCGGGCTTCTTTCTGCTTTTTCAAATCTTAATTAAGTGATACTTTCTCAGAAATGCCTTTCCTGACCTAACTAAAGTAGGAGCAGTCACTCTCAATCACTTCAACCTATTATAATTGTCAGTGTGGAAGTTACGCTCTCTAAAAGCTTTCTTATTTACTGATTCATTATCTAGCTTTATCTGCACCAAATAATCTCCATTTTATCCCTACTGTCTGGAGCTTTGCCTGCTCTGCAATCTGAACTCTTTGTATGAATTAAACAAGAATGAAGTCAAAAGAAACTGTACTTTTTTCTTCAAGTGTCAGGTGATACTTAACTATTTGAAGTGATGAGATACCGAAGATAGTCCTTCTGGTTTACACATTACTGAGACAAACAACAGTGATATGAAATTTTCATATAGTTATGCATCATTTAACAAGAGGCATATGTTCTGATAAAGGCATTGTTAGATGATTTTTTGGGTCGTGCAAACATCAGAGTGTACTTACACAAACTTGGACAGTATAGCCTAGTACAAACCTAAGTTATATGGTAGAGCCTCTTACTCCTACAATCATGTTACTGTACTGAATACTGTAGGCAATTTTTTTTTTTCTTTTTTGAGACGGAGTTTCGCTCTTGTTACCCAGGCTGGAGTGCAATGGCGTGATCTCGGCTCACTGCAACATCCGCCTCCTGGGTTCAGGCAATTCTCCTGCCTCAGCCTCCTGAGTAGCTGGGATTACAGGCATGTGTCACCATGCCCAGCTAATTTTTTTTGTATTTTTAGTAGACACAGGGTTTCACCATATTGACCAGGATGGTCTCTATCTCTTGACCTCGTGATCCACCCGCCTCGGCCTCCCAAAGTGCTGGGATTACAGGCATGAGCCACCACGCCTGGCCCACTGTAGGCAATTTTAACACAAAGGTAAGTCATTGTGTATCTAAACATTTCTTAAAATAGAAAAGGTACAACTCAAATAACTTTAACCTTATGGTACCACCATCATGTTATGTGGTCTATTATTGATAGATACATTGTTATTCTGTTCATGACTGTATTAGTACCAGCATGTGGCTGTTTTCAATATGTCACCTCCCACTCCTCTCATTCTCTACTGAAGTCACCAGGGTAGTCGCAAATCACTAGAACCAGGTCTATAATATATCCCACTTGGTATCTGTGACTGTTCTGAGAAACGTGTTGAAAGGCTGCCTGATGATTATTTAGTAGCTGTCTTTCTTCACTGAACAACAGTGTCTTTGATCTCTGCCACCAAGAAATAAGCAGAACCCATACAGGAATTTAATCCTTGGTAATTATTTTCACATTTCCTGGTACAGATGTTTGATTTTGAAGCTCATATGGTTTGCACAGTAAATATTTACCTATTTATGTCAAAATACATGTTAAATCATTTTTTATGGTTGGTATGAGGAATTTGTGAAGCAATCTCATTCTTTTGTTATTGCTGTGTTGTAGGAGGAAGACTTCTCACACCTTAACCTCATGAGTAGTTATTCCTGTGTGTTAATGCAACAAAATGGAAGTAAAAAGATATATTTTGCTATTCCTCCCCTAGCGCCCCCCCACACCCTTAGGCCCCAGTACACCTGTGTAACAACCCTGCACGATCTGCACATGTATCCCAGAACTTAAAGTACAATAAATAAATAAATTGTAAAAAAGATATACTTTGGTTTCCTTTATTTTATTCACCTGAATCTAATCTATATATCCAGAGAGAAAGCACTGGAAGTGTTTTCTTTTTAAGAGTGTTAACTTGTATTCTTGACAAGATCTCCTCAAAAGCTTAAGTAACAAAGGTAAGAGTCAGTATTCTTTGGACAGCTTAGCTCTGCACTAGACGTTCTTTTTTTTTTTTAATTTTTTATTGCATTTTAGGTTTTGGGGTACATGTGCAGAACATGCAAGACAGTTGCATAGGTACACACATGGCAGTGTGTTTTGCTTCCTTTCTCCCCTTCACCCACATTTGGCATTTCTCCCCAGGCTATCCCTCTCCACCTCCCCCCCCACTGGCCCTCCCCTTTTCCCCCCAATAGACCCCAGTGTTTAGTACTCCCCTCCCTGTGTCCATGTGTTCTCATTTTTCATCACCTGCCTGTGAGTGAGAATATGCGTTATTTCATTTTCTGTTCTTGTGTCAGTTTGCTGAGAATGATGTTCTCTAGATTCATCCATATCCCTACAAACGACACGAACTCATCATTTCTGATTGCTGCATAATATTCCATGGTGTATATGTGCCACATTTTCCCAATCCAGTCTATCATCAATGGGCATTTGGGTTGATTCCAGGTCTTTGCTATTGTAAACAGTGCTACAATGAACATTCGTGTGCATGTGTCCTTATAGTAGAACGATTTATAGTCCTTTGGATATGTGCCCAGTAATGGGATTGCTGGGTCAAATGGAATTTCTATTTCTAAGGCCTTGAGGAATTGCCACACTGTCTTCCACAATGGTTGAACTAGCTTACACTCCCACCAACAGTGTAAAAGTGTTCCTTTTTCTCCACATCCTCTCCAGCATCTGTTGTCTCCAGATTTTTTAATGATTGCCATTCTAACTGGCGTGAGATGGTATCTCTATGTGGTTTTGACTTGCATCTCTCTGATGACCAGTGATGATGAGCATTTTTTCATATGATTGTTAGCCTTATATATGTCTTCTTTTGTAAAAGAAACAGTCACTAGAGTGAATCGGCAACCAACAGAATGGGAAAAAATTTTTGCAGTTTACCCATCTGACAAAGGGCTGATATCCAGAATTTACAAAGAACTCAAACAGATTTACAGGAAATAAACAAGCCCATTCAAAAATGGGCAAAGGATATGAACAGACACTTTACAAAAGAAGACATATATGATGCACTAGACTTTCTGTCTACCTTGCTAGTTATTTTCCAGTTAATGGAAATCTTATAGGCAGAAAAGCTCACATTAGCTTCTCCCTCATAGTATTATGCTAACAATCTTTAATCCTTGATGCAGCTCTTTACCTAAATGTGAGAGAGGGATAGAGAGCCACAGTGGCCAGCAATTCAAAATATAACACGCAGTAGCTGTTTTTTAAAAACATTTTTACTTGATATCATAAAAATATCATCTTAAAGGATTTTTGAAAATTTATTTGTGATTTTATTTTTTTAAAAAGTATTGAGAAAACTATTGAATCTGAAGTAGGTATCTAAAATACATCTTGTCTTATTGTAAAGTCATGTGACTGATATTTTGTGTGAATTTTAGAATTAGTTTTTCCATTTTATAGATTCAGTACATAGTGGCACTTGATTTAAGCATTGCATCAGTACTGTAACCCTTTTATTTCCCTGGGGCATGATGTATAGAGTGTCTATTAGCTTTAACTCATTTCTAAAAAATTAATTTCTAAAAATAAGAAACATATTGAAAACTCTTGAAAGTAATTTAGAAACTTGATCATGATTTCTGCAAAACCAGCTGAGAGAGGTTTTGGATTTCCAAGGAAATACCAGCTATAAGCATCATTGGATGTTTTGGTGGGGTAGGGTTTTTTGAAAATGTGTGTGAAAATAATGAGTGACATCAGTATTTTAACTACTTACATTAATTGTTTAAATTTGGGTAACATAAAATCAATTAAGGAGATGGCTTGCATTATTCTATCTTTTCTAAGCAGTGTTTCCTTAACAATTAATTCTAGCAAGTCTTGGAAACATGGGCATTTTCTTTCTTTCTTCCTTCACCATGATGGATCCCTATTTTGTTGGAAAGTGAAAATTGAGCAATTTTAACTCTAAAGGCTAAAATTATGGAAAAAATTCAACCCAATTAGATAGTAAATGCTATGTATGAAAATATTTAGAATACAAGTACTTCTCTTTACAGACAAAATCATTTTTTTAGTGTATTATGAATACAGTTCCTAGTGTGTATAAATGATTCACTTTTAAATTATGAAAATATTGTATTCCAAATTCCAGTATTAAAATTAGTAAGTATACTTTTAAGCAACATTTCATTAACTACCATTAACAAATATTTAACCCCCTTATTTCAAATTAGTTATAGTTAGCTAATGATGTGTAAATTATTAAATCAAACTTGAAGATTTTATTCAGGCAAGTATTATATAGGTAAATTTAAAATGATTACAATGTAATTAAATTGTTATTCAATATTTAGTATTTTATTTTCTATAAAAATAAGTAATAACCATTCAAACTTATTTTTCAAATGGTATTATCTGTGATATATTTAAAGTTAGGTGTACATATGTGAGCATATGCATTTATATCTAGGTAGAAACTTCCTTAAATATTTAATATTTGTCTTCACATTTTGTACTTTATAACGCTTTTTTTTTCATGGGTAGACTCTAAGTTCTACTTATAATCAGTGTGTATACAAATTGAGACAGGTTGTAATGGAATATATAACTTGAATATTCCTATTTGCATTGCCGTAGGATCATTTTATCTTGCTCTTAGCAAAATCTTTCTATAGAGGCTTCTTCTCCTTTCAATTCTAAAAGAATCTCTTATCTTTTAAAAAATATGTCTCATTATTTTCTTACAATGTAATACTGAAAAAAAGTTACCATCAGGGTTTTCTTGATCCTTGCTATTTTCCTGAATGTGTACTTTTGTGTTTTTTTGATATGGATAAATACATCTTCAAACTCAAGTGCTAGTGTTTCAGAGAAGTAATATGCTTCTTTTGTTCTGGTTCCTCTTAAATGTTAGTAATAAAGGAACAATTAACCTGGATATAAAGCAACTCAGTGAAGGGAAATTGTCTTCATAGGTCCCTTGAGAAAGACCTATTTAGTTTTTTATGTTTCTAGTTTTAACTACTGAGTATAGAGTATATAGCTGTCTTTATACTTTTTTTGTGTGTAAAATTTAGCTTATTTGTAATGCTAACAGGTAAAGTAGAAAAAAAATAATGGGGATTTAGTAGAAAAGGAAAACTCAGTCCCTAAATAATATCCTACATATTTACATTATTTCCTTATGATATTTTAAGTGTTTCATATAAATATTTTTATTTTCAAAATGCCAAAGTTATCACTAATTTTAGAACTAATACTGCTTACCTTTCTCCTTCAATTCTACTCCCAGTCTTTTCCTCCTAAATGCTGTATCCAAGAACCTCCCTTTGGGACAAGTACTAAATGCTTTTCTCCAAATGATTTATTGGATGAATTAATTCTAGGAATTGATATTTCTTTGATTTCTAGCGAGCCAGAGCATTTTCTTCAAAGGTGCACTAACCATGTGTTCATTATTTCTTTAGGTATACCCCATAGACATTGTGTATGTGTCTGTAGATTTCCAGCTTCAATTTATACATTTTAACTTTCGTTGGCTTACTTTTACTGTCTCAGGCCCCTCAATCTGTGGCTAGCACTTGGAGGAGCAAGCATCCAGTTTTCTGAAACGATGTAAACATTCTTGTAGAAACAGTATAGAGTCACTGTGGGAGAGTGTATTTGACCACCATTCCTATCCTGTAACTGAAAATAGCTGATAATCTGCCAGTAGTTTTATTTTTGTCCATCATTCAAATAGAGTTCCACAGTAATTGTTTCCTCTTGGAAGGTAACTTTCTTAGCAGTGGGGGAGAAAATGGATTTGACAGGGTAAAATGGTACAGGAAAGGGGCCCTAATCCAGAACCCTAGAGAGGGTTCTTGGACTTCACACAAGAATTTGGGGAGAGTCCATTGAATAAAGTGAACACAAGTTTATTAGGAAAGTAAAAGAATAAAGAAAGGCTATTCCATAGGTAGAGCAGTGGCATGGGCTGCTTGTCTGAGTGTACCAATAGTTATTTCTTGATTATATGCTAAGTAAGGGATAGATTATTCATGAGTTTTCTGGGAAAGGGGCAGGCAATCCTGAGGGGTCCTCCTCCTTTTAAACCATACTTTTGGACTTTGCCATGGCATTTTTAAAGTGTCATGGTGCCTATGGGAGTGTCTTTTAGCATGCTAATGCATTATAATTAGCATATAATAAACAAGGAGGATGACCAGAGGTCAATTTCATTGCCATCTTCATTTTGGTGGGTGTTGGCCAGCTTCTGAAGGCATCCTGTTCTGTTAGCAAGGACCTGTATCTTGTACCAACCTCCTATCTCATCTTGTGACTAAGAATGTCTAACCTCCTGGAAATGCAGCCCAATAGGACTCAGACTCATTTTATCCAGCCCCTAGTCAAGATGGAGTAACTCTGGTTCAAACACCTGTGACAAAAATATTCTAAGTATCAATAAATCAAACCACACTGAAAAATTTGCCACCAAGATACTTTCAGTACAGTTCATTACCCCATATCTAAAAGTGATCTTGAAATCTGCTTGGTTGCTAGTGGAGACATTTCACTTCCTTGTCATTAAAAACTTTTTTGCTAACAGCCTTATTGAGATATTATTCATATACCATATAGCTCATACCTTTAAAGTATACAATCCAATTGTTTTTAGTATATTTACATAGTGCAATTATCACCATAATCAATTTTACAATATTTTCATCATCCCAAAATGAAACAATGTACCCATTAAAAATTACCACTCATATTGCTCCTAACCCTTCCCTCTCAGTCATAGGCAACTATTAATCTATTTTCTGTCTATATGAGTTTGCATATTCTGCACATTTCATATAAATGGAATAATACAGTTTGGTGTTTCCTGACAATTTCTTCCACTCAGCACAATGTTTTTAAGGCTCATCCATGTTGAAACATTTATCAATACTTCTTTCCTTCTCATTGTTGAATTATATTCCATTGAATGGATATACCAAATTTTATTTGTCTGTTAATCATTTAGTTGTCATTTGGGTCATTTTTATTTTTTGCCTATTATAATACTGCTGTAAACATCATTTACAAATTTTTAATGTGTTTTCCTTTCTTTATGAATAGAAATGCTGTGTCATTTAGTAACTGTATATTTAACTTTCTGGGGAATGGTTACACTTTCCAAAGATGATGCACCATTTTATATTCTCTTTATGTAATGTATGACAATTCCAATTTTTCCATCTTTCTCAACAGCACTTGTTATTATCTGTCTTTTTTTGTCATAGACATGGCTATATTCAGCAGTTCTGTGGATTTATTTCACTTTATTTATAGTGTCATTTGAAGCACAATAGTTTTTTAATTTTTTAATAAAATCTAATTTATAATTTTTTAGTTTCTATTTTTGGTGTTATTTCTAAGAGATCATCATGTAATCCAAGGTCACAAATTTGGTCCTATGTTTTCTTATAAGTTTTGCTATAGTCATAGCCCTTAAATTCAGTTAATTGATCCATTTAGAATTAAGTTTTTACATAGTGTAAGGCAGAGTTTCATCTTCCTTCCTTTGTTATATATATGGATATCCAGTTGTCTCAGCATTATTTGTTAAAAAAGCTATTTTTTTCTCCCATTAAATTGCCTGGCATCTTTCTTAAAAAACAATTGCTGATAAAAGTAAGTTTTATTTCTGGACTCTCAATTCTACTCATTGACTTATATGTCCATGTTTACACCAGTACCACACTATTTTGATTATCAGGACTGAGAGGACTTTAAATGGTTTATGGAGAGATAGGAGCTTTGGGCTTCCCTGAGGGTATGTCTTGCAAAACTGGAAGCTTGGTCATCGTACTGTTACAGGAATTATTGGCTCTTGTATGATGTGAGACTTGCAAGCCAGGGTGACTCCCACGTCTATTAAATGTGGACAGTGGTTTATCTTCTGGATGGTCAAGGATAATTATTTATGAATGACTATATTGACCGTTGAACATATTCTCATTGAAGAGGAATACCTGATGCTGTCCTGCTAAGATGCTGCTCTTCTGCCTTCTGTTCTCAAAATGGATCTGATGCCAAGTATGGGCAATGATGATCTTGTGAGTCTGAATGTTCAGCAGAGCCAAAGATACAGGCTAGGTTTATGCCTAGACATAGAAGCAGGGTGTAAAAGGGTTTAAGTTACTTGGCATTTGTCTGTAAGTAAGGGTATTTTACATATTTTTGTAGAGTATGTTTGTAATTAAGGCAAATGTAGGTCACTTGCATTGATCTGCTATGAACTAATCGATCTACCTTGAACAAACCCTTTAACCACTGAGCCACAGCCTCTTCAACTGTGAAATTGAGAGAATAGTAATTGATAGACTCTATCCTTTATGCTGGATCGAGCATTCTGTGACTTCTCTAAGATTGTTCACACTGCAGTTTGAATACTTTCATACATTCCTGAACATTTGAGTTGTGAGGTTTTTCAGATGATTTTCTCTATGGGAAAAAATAGGATATAGAACATTCTCATGGCCACAGGCTAGATAATAAATGACTGTTTGAGCATTGGAATTATAACTGTGAATGTTGAAAATTAAAAAAAAAAATTAGCCAGGCATGGTGGCATATGCTTGTAGTCCTAGCTACTTGGGAGGCTGAGGTGAAAGAATTGCTTGAGCTCAAGATTTTAAGGCTGCAGTGAGCTGCGATTATGCCAGTGCACTCTAGCCTGGGCAATGAAGTTAGACCCTGTCTCAAAAAGTGAGCCCCTTAATGATAGAATAACTATTTCTGTATACATATTTGTATGTATATGCATATATGTATGTATGCATAATATGATATAAATCATATTATGGCAATGCTTTTGATTGAAAGACGAGATCTTAACTCAGAGTGAGTGGTTTTAGCTCTGACTATGCTGCTAGTTGATGTAGGACAATGGCTGATAAACACTTCCATTTAACTTCAGGTTCCTCCTCTTCAAAATGACAGTTTCATGTCACTTGAGTTCAGATTTTCCTTTCAACTCTAAAACTATATGATTAATGACACGATGTTCTTCATATACATGCTGCTTCTTTGACTATTTAGACCACAGTGTCTCTCTCTAATACAATTTTCAGAGAATTTGCCAAACTGAATTTTCAAGACATTCCTTCTCAGAAACATGGCCTCCAATAAACAGGTTTTACATATTTTTTCCTTTTCCTGTTGGCTCTAATGCTATCAATCTTAGCCTCATCATCTAGCATAGTCATTTAAGCAGGATCCTGTGTAAAGTTGATGAAAAATTCTGTCAATATGAAATATAGTGAAGACTGCCAGTTTACCTTTTTGTTCATTTATTATTATGTCACTTAAAAAATATTAATGTTTATATCTGTCTAAAAATTCACTCTCTGAAAACAGTAAGTAACATTTGGCCTTTTGGGTTACTGTTTCTATTGAATAATTATTCTGAGGTCCTCTTTCACCCAAGAAAGCACACTAACCTGTAGTGTAAAATGAACATAGATAGATATAGCATATCTATGCATAAGGTAAAATCTATTATTTTTCTTGGGTCCTTAGGCTGTGAGAGTGACCAGTTTTTAATTTCCTGCCTGCTTACTTGATTAAGGTAACTCAATGAGGTAGAAAATAGGGAACTGAATCAAGAACACAAAGTGTAGTATGTAATTGCCATCTTAGATATTATTATTAGTTACACTCTTGAAACATTACAAATTAATGACAGAGTCAGGAAGAGGAGAGAAGGTATCTTTTTCATTGTCATATTTTTTTTACAATGCCTACATGCTAGTTATGTAGCCTGGAATATGAGATTTAAAAAATCATGGTTACTATCATCACTCAAGTTTCTCGG
Source organism: Callithrix jacchus (assembly GCF_049354715.1). Classification (NCBI taxonomy): domain Eukaryota; kingdom Metazoa; phylum Chordata; class Mammalia; order Primates; family Cebidae; genus Callithrix; species Callithrix jacchus. The sequence goes on from NC_133524.1 coordinate 29,873,378, forward strand.
GCTAAATAGGACATTTACCGTATTTCATAAATTCAAGTCCTGGCCAGAGAAATCAAGCAAGAAAAAGAAATAAAGGAAATCCAAATAGGAAGAGAGGAAGTCAAACTATTTCTGTTGGAGACAACATGATTCTATATCTGGAAAACACTATAGTTTTGACCTCAAAGCTCCTTCACCTGATAATTACAGCAAAGTTTCAGGATACAAAATCAATGTGCAAAAATCATTAGCATTCCTATACACCAACAGCCAAGCTGAGAGCCAAATCAGGAATGTAATCCAATTTACAACTGTCACAAAAATAATGAAATACCTAGAACTACAGCTAACTAGGGAGGTGAAGGATCTCTACAATGAGAAGTACAAGATACTGCTCAAAGAAATCAGAGATGAAACAAACAAATGGGAAAACAGTCCATGCTAAGGGATGGCAAGAATCAATATTATTAAAATGGCCTTACGCAAAGCAATTTACAGATTCAATGCTATTCCTATCAAATTACCAATGACATTCTTCACAGAAGTAGAAAAAATGATTTTAAAATTCACATGGAACCAAAAAAGAGTCCGAATTGTCAAGGCAATCCTAAGTAAAAAGAACAAAGCTGGAGGCATCACGATACCTGACTTCAAGCTATACTACAGAGATACAGTAACCTAAACAGCATGGTACTAGTATGAAAACAGGCACATAAACCAATGAAGCAGATGGAGAGCTCAGAAATAAGTCTGCATACCTAAAACCATTTGTTCTTCAACAAAGCTGACAAAAACAAGCAATGGGGAAAAGATTCCCCAGTTATTCAATAAATGGTACTGGGATAACTGGCTAGCCATATGCAGAAGATCGAATCTGGAGCCCCTCCTTATACCATATACAAAAATCAACACAAGATGGATTAATGACTTAAGTATATTTAAGACTTCAAGCTATAAAAAACTTGGAAGACAACCTAGGAAATACCATTCTGGACACAGGAATAGGCAAATATTTCATGACAGAGATGCCAAAAACAATTGAGACAAAAGCAAAAATTTAAAAAATAGTATCTAATTAAACTCAAGAGCTTCTGAACAGCAAAAGAAACTATCAGCAGAGTAAACAGACAGCTGACAGAATGGGAGAAAATATTTGCAAACTATGCATCTGACAAAGATATAATATCCACCATCTGTAAGGAACTTAAAAAAAATTCAAGCAAAAAACAAACAGCCCCATTAAAAAGTGAGCAAGGACATGAACAGATACTTTTCAAAAGAAGACATACATGTGGCCAACAAGCATATGAAAAACGTTCACTATCATTCATCTTTAGAGAAATGCAAATCAAAACCAAAATGAGATACCATCACACACCAGTAAGAATGACAATTATTATTAATTAAAAGTCAAAAACAGATGCTGGCAAGGTTGCAGATGAATTGGAACACTTACACACTGTTAGTAGGAATATAAATTAGTTTATCCGTTGTGGAGAGCAGTGTGACGATTCTTTAAAGACCTAAAAACAACTAACATTCACCCCGCAATTCCATTACTGGGTATACACCCAAATAATATAGATTATTCTACCACAAGGACACATGCATGCATATGTTCATTGCAGCAGTATACATAATAGCAAAGACTGTTCATTGGTGACAGATTGGATAAAGAAAATCTGGTACAAATATACCATGGAATACATAAAAAGAATGAGATCATGTCTTTTGCAGGAACTAGGATCGAGCCAGAGGCCATTATCCTTAGCAAGCTAACACAGGAATAGAAAACCAAATACCGCATGTTTTCACTTATAAGTGGGGGTTAAATGATGAGAAGTCACAGACACAAAAAAGGTAACAACAGACAGAGGGGCCTACTTGAGGGTAGAGGGTGGGAAGAGAGAGACAATAAAAAATAATGATTGGATACTATTTTTTTTTATCTAGGCGATGAAATCATCTATATAAAATACTCCTGTGACATGAGTTTAGTTATGTAATAAACTCCACATGTACCCCTGTACCTAAAAGTTTTTCATAAATAAATATATAATTTTTCCTCTCATATTTTTACATCTGAAATTGAAAAATATCTTATTTTACAATTAATTGGCAGCAATTTTCTTGCTTGCTTAAACATAAAATAACATTGAATCTTGTCATCAGTGTATCTTGGATTAGACAAATTTCGTATGTTCAAAGGCAACTTTAGATGGGGGATGACAGACCTCAAATTGCACACTGTGTCACAGACTTATTAAATAGGAACACAGTATGTAAAAATTTGCCGATTAGCGAGCCCATCATAATTGAGGTTTGGCTATATACTTGTGTGCATTTCTACTTTGTCTTTCACTTCAAAGCAGGTACAGCTGCACAGTTGGAATTCAATCCCCATGGTAAAGAGTCCCTTTAAAAGGGTGTATTTTTATATTTAGTATGTGGATAAATAAATAACAGAAAAAGATAAATAGGCTATCCAGATGCAAAGAAAATTACATTCATATAAATACCTCATATTACCTTTTCCTCAACTCTTCAGAAAATATGAAACAGGTTGGAATGTTCATTTTATGTGGCTCTCAAGGTATGAGTCTCATAAAGGTAAAATGAGAAACAGTAAATTATTGTGAAGTTTAATAATAGCAAAAAAGACATATATTTATGAGAGCAAAAATACTGAGTAGGATTTGGTAAAAGGATCTTAGAAACTCATTTGAATTGATTTCTCTTAACCAGTGTAAATAAAAATGATTTATCAATAAAAGCTTATTTCTAAAAGTGTTTTTTTCCTATTTTTACTGTTCTTTTCAGAAGTATTCCTTTGCTTATGAACAGTTTAGAATATGATCATCTTATCACATAAAATTTCCAGCACCTTGCAATACCAGAGATGATTTTCTTTCTAGAAGTTCTAGAAGATGTCATTATGTGTCATTCCAGACAAATAAGATGTGTTTAGCTGAAATGTTTTAGAAGTCTCTAAGGGAAGAAATAACCTGTTGATTATATTATGACTTGCTTGGGGAAATGGAAAGTCACAGCTAAGATAATGCTAAGTCTCCACCAGTCACATTTTATTATGTGTTTTGCTTGCCTTTGGCCCTCTCTTTACCACTTGGAGGAACAGGTAAATATTGAGACAAGTCAGATGAACCCTATCCATCACTTTCTGGATATATCTGCAGGTCATGAGAATTATCATGACATGATCAATCAATGTACCAGATAATTTTCATAAATGCCTTATCTCATGAGTGGAGAATTAAGTTGAGCATTAGTGAAAACTGGATTTTTCCCACACACAAAAAAAATAAGCCACTATGTCTTTTTTTGTTTAGTTCTTTTTATTTGTTATTCTTTATATTATTACTTAAATGTACTTAAATATACTTATATTATTACTTAAATATACTTAAATATAATATACTCAAGTATACTTAAATATACTTGAATCTTATATCACTGACTCAAGCAATATTTAAAGTATCAATATTTTGAACAGTTTCAAGTAGAAAACAATATTGGAAATTCTATTCGAGTCTGTAAATGTATCAGTGAGTGACATCTTCCAATGAACGTTTGCAGAAGTACGTTAACCTTAATAGCAAAGGATATGTTTTTTCCTTTTATTCAACAGATACTCATATTTGTACCTGACATTGTGTAAGGCTCTGGGGAATGCTTCACATTTTCAAAAGGGTAGAGATGAGTGTTCCGTTTTGTTTTTGACTTATCTCTCATTACAAGCTCTCTGCAAGATATTTTCTTAGAGTTAGATGAAATGGGTAAATTTAAAGAAATTTATGAAGCAGAAAAAAATTTGGAACCTTCAGACATCCCTTTTTGGCATTACTTTGATGACGCTTCCGTCTAATCTAGCTCCATCTCAATTGACCTCCATCTAATTAGCTATAAAAGAGAATCATGTTCTATACTGAGCAAGCATGTCTATACTTCATCAGTAACATTTAAGAAGGGGCAGAAATGAGTCACACTTAAAGAAGCTGCTTTAAAAATTTTGAAGTGTTCCCCTTCAAAGATGCAAGCTTTTTACGTCTATTTGTTTTATAGACGTAAGCACATTATCTAGTTTGGCTTCACTGACCCTTTTAGACATATATCACACACTTTCTTCTCATGCTTAAGAAGGTGGTTACATCATTTGCGTAGATGTCCTTTTTATCTCTAATAGATTATGAATTCCTTCAGGGAAATACTGTGTTTTAAGGGAAATATCATGTTTTTTAAAAGCTTTATTTTGCAGAGAGTAACCATGCCATCACCTTGCCTGTAATAAGTCTATAATAAATCTAATTAAATAAAAGTATCATTGATGTCTGTTCTGGGTGGTCTCAAAGATTGAGTACTTGAGTCTGTAAAATTAGGAGAACTACCATGTAGAAAATAAAAGAAAAAAGTGCTTTTAAAGACTTTGAGTAAAGCTAGGAACATAGTTCCATAGTTCGTAGAGAGAATAGGATGACTGAAGAGGCTTTAATATGCTGAGATGAAATTTAGTTTGTTCAAATCTATAATGAATTGCCATCAGGAAGTATTGGACTGCTTGCCAATACAAGTGTTCAATCAGTTTGGACAAGATTTTGAGAGAATTTTTCTAGAGAGATCTCGGTTATCTAATTTGTGGCTGGCCTACTTGACCTTTTTCTTCTTTACTCCTGAATCTTATAAAAAATGCAATATCATAAAGTATAATTTATATTGTATGTAATAAATTCTTTATACATCTATAAATATATACTGTAAACAAATGCATATATTCAGTATAGCAACATTCCATTATGGGTCATTTTCTTCATAAATTATAATTAGTTTAATGAGTTTAAACCACAAAGCTGGTGAAAATACTCAAACGAGTCAATTTTCAATTTTTAGGAAGTATCCCTAAATTGTTTCCTCAGTCTTTTGACTTATTTCACATATTATCCTAACATGCAGGCTTGTCTATTTCTCGGGTCTCAATAAAATAAAAAAGTTGACCATAATATAAAGGATAGTTGGCACTTAGCCATATGTAGCAATATAAGACATCTAATAGCAAAAAGTTTATAATTAAAGAGAATCATAAGTTTTATAATGACTTAGAGGCATCAGATGAAAGAGAAAACTTGTTCTGTGCAATCCCAGGGGAAAAAATTAGGAAAATGAGGTCAAAGCTGAAGGGAGTACAAGTTTCTGTTTAATATAAGGAAGATATCTTTTAACATTTTTCTGAAAATGGACAATTTTGCCTTATGTAGTTTCCTCTTACCAGATATGTATTTTCAAGTACAAAATGAAAAACCATGTAATAAAGATATTGTAAAACACATCCAAGAATCCTAAGAGATATTATCTTAGTTTTCTCCTTTAAATATGTAAGCTTCTTAAAACTTGCTTTAGATCAACACATTCTGTGATGGTTTCAAATGCCTAAGGTTTGATTGTGTCTGATAGCATTGAATTATAAGTTGTAAATGGAAGAATTACCTTTTATTTCTTAGCTAGCAGAATCTATTTATCTCTTCATTCCAGATACATTATGTGATATATAATTGACAATGAAAAGGTTGATAATTAGAGTAGCTTTTTTTTTTTTTAAACTCATCACAGCAAAAGGAATCTGTGTTGAAGGTTCAACTGATTGGAACTGAAACCTTGGCAGGGGAATAGAGAGACAGAAATGAGGTTAAGTTAGGGCCAGTTAAAGAAATAGCAGGAGTGTCATTCTGAAGAATTTGAATTTGTTAGCAAGCAATATTGTGAGGTGTTGATGAGGACAATATAGTTATAAACATAAGACTAATCCATCAGTAATGTATATGAACCCTTAAAATGAGAGAAGTAATTATGGAAATGGTTTTCAAGGCTAAGAAATGGGTGATTTTGTCTTAAACCTTGCAGTTAAAGGCATCATGGAAGAAGAATTGTAATTTTATATTTTACTATACTGTAATGAAGAGTAGGACAGGGAATTGGGGGGTGGATATGTAACATTTTTATTATGTGTTAAAATTTCCTCAGCCCCTAAATAGGTTGTCATATCTTAAAACTTTTTATTATTTTATCCTTGATTGTCTGGAGTTGCCAAGTATATTAGTAGGTACAAAAATTATAGGTATTAAATTTTAATGGCAAAAAAACAATGAATCCACTGGGTATAATTAGTATACCAGACTAGAAAGGGCCTATTCAAAGGACTAATGAAATGCATTCAGTAGTTTAATTCCACAAACTTGAAATGCTGGTTTATCTTCCCAGTTCCCTTTAGTGTCATTGGTATACTACTTTTACTATTGTTTCCTTATTCTGAGTTTGATTTGACATTCACTTCAACATAGATTTGTAAATCTACTTTTGTGAAAGTGATGGAACTGCTGCATTTGGACAAGTCAGCTCATCTATGAAATAACATTCTCTGTAGTCATCATGAAGATAAAATAACCTAACTCATTTGGATGTATTTTGTAAATACAAGTCAATTTAGTTATTTTTATTTTTAATTATAGAAGCCAAAGCTCAGAATATTACTATTTTAATAATTATGAGCAAATTGTTTTTATATTTACTATGGTGACAGCAGCTTGTAATATTATTTAAAAAATTATCATGGAGAACATTTTAAAAATCATATATACTTCAGGATAAATTAAGATTTGATAAGTTCTCTCTAACATTTTATGGTACTTTCTTAACCTTGCATTTGATATCACCAGTATTCAAATATTAGGGTAATGACTTGTAAGTTATCTTTTAAGGAGTTATCTTTGTATTCTATTTTAAAATTTCTAAGAAAACTTCACTTTCCTTGCTCTCCTTACACCATTTTTATGAATTTATCTCATATCCACTGGGTGTGCAGTTGAAGTTTAAATGATTTCACAATATACATGTTTCCTAGCTTTTAGACAGTGCATTGTATGTTCAGATTAAAAATAGTTAGAAATCTATTTGCTTAAAATTAAATTTTTAATGACAGTGATTTAAAATTATTGAAAACTTCTTGGATTTTGTTTCCAATTTTTTTTAAATGATGATTATAACTAAACATTAAAAATATTCAATGTGAAAAACATCTATATTAAATAATTCGCATGTTTTAAATTACAATTGAAGAATAAAGTGAAAACAGACTAAATGAGATTTTTATTATATTTCCAAGTGGAAAAAGAATCTTCCAGTGTTGGAGACAGGCAGTTTATTTTTTTTAAGATAAGCAAAAAGGTCATTTTAAAATTTGATTATGTTTTGATCTTGCTCAATTAATGTCATAGCATGTCACTTTCATTACGAATTACCTAACCATATTCAAAGTCAGTGATTGACATTTTCACGAATCCTTATGTGGCATAACCAACACACACACACACACACACACACACTCTCTCTCACACACACAGTATCTATAAACATATATATGTTTATAGAGGTCCCTTGCTTAACTGTAGCTGTTGACTTAATGCATTAATATTTCATTTTATGCAAATAAAAACCACAATGAGATACCATCTCATGCCAGTCAGAGTGATGATTATTGAAAAGTCAAGAAAAAATAGATGCTGGTGAGGCTGTAGAGAAATAGGAACTCTTTTACACTGTTGCTGGGAATGTAAATTAGTTCAGTCATTGTGGAAGACAGTGAGGTGATTCCTCAAGGATCTAGAACCAGAAATATCGTTTGACCCAGCAATCCCATTACTGGGTATATTCCCAGAGGAATATAAAGCATTCTACTATAAAGACACATGCACATCTATGTTTATTGCAGCATTATTTACAATAGCAAAGACATGGAACTAACCCAAATGTCCATAAATGGTAGACTGGATAACAAAAATGCTGGACATATACACCATGGAATACTATGCAGCCACAAAAAGGAATAAGATAACGTCCTTTGCATGGACATGGATGAAGCTGGAAGCCATCATCCTCAGCAAACTAACATAGGAAGAGAATACCAAATAACACATGTTCTCACTTGTAAGTGAGAATTGAACAATGAGAACACATGGACACATGGGAGGGGAACAGCACACATAAGGGCCAGTCGGAAGTTCGGGGGTGAGGAGAGAGAGAGCAATAGGACAAATTGCTAATGTATGCAGGGCTTAAAACCTAGATGACAGCTTGGTAGGTGCAGCAAACCACCATGGGACACATATACCTATGTAACAAACCTACATATTCTGTACTTGTATCCCGGAACTTAAAGTAAAATTTAAAATAATAATAGTAATAATAACTCATTTTAGTTGGTTGTTTAATGAGGCTATATTTTCACACAAGTTCTGCTTTTATGGAAGTACTTGATACTAATTATAGGTTACTGATATGTGTGTGTGTGTGTATGTGTGTATGTGTAAATACATTCGATTAACCATTTTCAAATAGGTAAAAGTACATATTTAATCCAATACATAGAAAAGGAAATAACAATGTCTAGAAGAGTGTTAAATGAAGGGCATTTATGAATAACACATACAGTGTAATATGAATATATAGTGAGCATACCAATTAAGATTTGATCAAAAATTAAGTATATGTTTAATATTATCAACCAATGGTTAGTACAAAATATGAGATGAATATAATAAAATCATTAATTCATATCTAATGTAAAAATAGTAAAATTTCTGAAGACTGATTTGATTTATGCATATGTAACAGAATCATTCAGTTATCTTTTTGTATACAATAAATTCAGTCATTTATTTTACTTAAACATTAAGGAAAATTATTTTTCTATGGTATTTTGTAGGGGAAAGCAATAAGAGGTAGTAAAATAAGGCCTCTAATAATGATGCTGCTTCCTTTGTCATCTAGGCACTGCCATTATTAAGTATTTAATTATAGAAAAACTACTTTCTCAATGCCTCACTTTCTCACTCATATTAGGAAGATTAAAATATGCAAAAAGATTGTGAGATAACCTATACAAACCACTCCAGAGAATACCTGGTACCTTTTAAGCATTCAAGTGAGCCATCATTATTAAAAAGAATAAACTTATCTTCCAGTGTAAGGTAATTCTGGAACACTAAATATCTAATAGATTTTCTCATTTCAATCCAAACTATTTATTGGGCCCTTGTAATGTTCAAGGCACTGTGCTAGATTAGGGACATAAAAATGAGTAGGACAGGGTTTCCACTCTCAATTTCTCCCAATTTAGTATGCTCCTTGAAGACAGTGTCCATATATTTTGATAATCTACAGCATTCGATGTAGTAAGGAGCATGGCCATGATACCACTTAATAAAAAGCAGAGTGCTATTTGCTTATATTTATGACAATGTCTTTTTCCTCCTGAAGAGTTCAATTAGTATTTATCAGTGCCAATTCTATTAGCTACTTAACAAATTTGAACACTGAGAAACAGTAAGGGATAAAACTGAATGCAAAGAAGCACTCACAGCCTTGGACAAATTTGTGTGTCTGGAACTGCAGGCCAAGGAAGCATGAATCAGAGCCTCAGTTATCAAGTTGTTCCATTTTTCTTTTGACCATGTAATGTTGGATACCATTCATTCCTTTCTTAAATTCCTTTTGGCCTGTTTCAGATGTATCAGATTCAAAGTTTGTGTGATGAGAGGATCACAGTCCCATAGCAATGCTAAAAGATGTGTGTATATGTACGTACATGTGTATGTTTGTATATCCATGTGTGCGTACACACAGACATAGTTGTGTTTGGAAAATTGGATTTTGGATTTTCATCATTCTGAAGTTTGATTCCCCATTAGAGTCGATCCACTACATACCAAAGGATATGCTAGTTTATTAATGTATTCAAATTGTATTGAGTGACTAATATGATAGGTGCTATGAGAGGTGCAGAAATGAGGATACTGTGGTTCATTCTTCAGAAAGCCCTTAAAAACCTACTGTTTAGCATGTAATACATCAGGAAAACAAGTGTACTTGTGTACATATGTGTACTACTTATATGAAATAATAGAATAAAGAAATATCTTCAGTCAGAATGTGGAAATAGTACATTTGTTTTTGGTTCTCACTGAAAGCTTCGAGAAATGTAGGACTTATGCTAAGAATTCAAGGATGTGGTAGGCTTTACAAATGGGAAAAATCATGTAGAAGGATGTTTTGGCAAGAGGGAAGAACGTGGATGAAACATTAAAGAGGCTATTAATGTTTCTTCCAACACTATGCTTGTTATGAGACCTAGCAGGCACTAAATAATTAATAGCTTGAGTTAATCAGCTTGTAGTTAACTGAAAAAGACTGTTCTAAAGAAGAAATATGGCTTCTCACTGACTAGAAGTCTCCTATTAAGACCTAAAGACAACTGTAGAATTCATAATGTCTTCTTCAGTTCAAAAAAATGAGAAATTTGGTTATGATTCAGCATCCCTTATATTAAAGTTATGTAAAATTATTTAATGAATTTATGTTCTTCATTTAATTCTTCCAATTTTAATAAAGGGCCTACTTCTGGACACATCAGTTCTGAAACACTGGTTTCATTCTGTCTTTTCACCTCCTTAGTTATGAGGGTGGGTGAATTCGCGCTTTTTGACTCTCTTCCTTAGACCCATTCAGTGTTCCCGGTCAGATCTGAACCTAGGAAGTCTCTCCCCAGTCCTCAGGAGACAGGTAGGATTGATCACCATGCAGAGAGAAGGTAATATGATGAAACTGAATTACCAACAGATGTGGCATTGAACTCAGGCACTTTTTCTGAGTGCTACTGGTCACAATGCTGTAGGTAAATTTCCTTCCTTAAAAAAGAATGGGGTAGCAATGTCCCTGAAGTGTTCTAAGAATTTTAGATAGTACATGTAAAGCAGCTATAACATTCAGCACCTTTAACATTAATTCAGTAAGTATTCAACATATGCCTAAATGGAAGTTGTTAGTAAATTAGTCCCTCCTTATCTGTAAGGTATGTGTTCTAAGACCTTCAGTGGATGCTTGAAACCACCGATAGTACTGTGCCCAATATATACTATGTTTTTTCCTATGCATACATACCTATGATAAAGTTTAATTAATGAATTAAGCACAGTAAGAGATTAGCTAATAATAACAATAGCTAATAATAAAATAGAACAATTATAGCAACATACTATAATAAAAGTTATAATGAAATAGAACAATTATAGCAATATGCTGTAGTGAAAGTTGTGTGAATATCTTCTCTTTCCTTCTGAAAATGTCTTATTGTACTGTCCCATGGGCAACTGAAACCAGGGAAAATGAAGCTGTGGATGGAGGATCACTATTATGTTATTATTATTATTTGAATCAAATAAATAGTCTCTAAGAATAGTGTTTGGTAAATATATCTTTATTGACTAATAGAGTGCTTTGAGTTAGGAATGAACACAATTAACACTTAGGACAGTCTCCAAAATGTTCTTTAAAATAATCCACTTTGTTTCAGCTATATTTTATGTACTTATCCTGCTGTATGAAAATTCTTCAAAGATAAATACAGAAAAAAGTTTAATTGGGAAAAAGTGGTTTTTGTTTCTCAACATAAATGAGCCTTGTGTGCTTTCATTTGCACATATCTTTACCAAGGTAAAAGTATTTATGTATTGTCAACAAGGTATTGATAGATTATACCAAGGACTGATCCATTTGATTCAGTGCCTGTTTTTGTAAAGTTTTATTGGAACATAGATATTGCTTAATATACTGTCTGTGGCTATTTTCTCACTATAACAGAGTTGACAAGAGGCGTTATGGCCCATAAAGCTGAAAATGCTTACTGTCTGGTCCTTTACAGGAAGAATATGCCAACTACACTTTTATACTTAGTATGCCATAGAAAATTGTTTTACAGTTTAGTGTTTTATTCTTATAGAACATCAACCTTTTATGACTAGTATTCATAATTATGGATATTAAAAATATAGTACACATTTATTCAAATTTGATGGATTTGAATATTTAGGGAACAGAATTGACATCTATTTAGCCTTGTTAGAGTAAATATTACAGTAGGTTTCAAAAATATAGTATCTACTTTTATTTTATCATGTACAGCCCCAATTAAATTTTCTTGCCTTTCTTTCTAGGACAATTGAAAAAAATAAAGTGCAATTGACAAAGACAATGTAGTTCACTATGGTGGAGCATCTGAGCTTCCTGCCAGCCTAGAGGGAAAAGGAAACATGGATAAATACTTTTTTAATCATGAGAAAATAGGAAGTGTATCAATTACTACAGCAAAATAATCGTTATCTTGATGCTGGCTTTTAATGACCATCATTATATGACCTGTTATGAGGCAGTATATGGTAGATGTTAAGAAGGATAAACTTGACATCAGGAAGATTTAAGACTGGATCCCAGTTCTAGTCCTCATATACTTTCTGACTACAGGCAAGTTACTTATTCTTTTAGAAATTCACTAGTTACACTATAACTACAATAAATAGAATACCATAGAGAATTTTCCCATATACACTTTCATTTGTCTTCATTTATGGTGAGACTATAAACACAGAAAACATTCATTTTGAATATTAATATACTTAAGGATTATTTAAAGTTAAAAACACATTTCCAAAAATTTTTATTTTTAGTTAAAAGTATGCATTTCTTAAGTTGTTAAATATCCTGAGCTTGATGCATGTTTAAAAACAAAGATTTTAAGGAATCTAGGTATATGGAATAAATTAATGGGCATTTGAAAAAGTTATGTTTACAAATTATAGGGTTATATGTACATGCAAGAAGAAATTTAAATGTACATAAAAACGTAAAAGCTTATTTCTTAACCTTCCTAATCTACTTAAAACTTTTAGAAAAGCTCTTCCTTCAGATATATAGACCAGCCTTCTGTCATTAGCAATTAAAAAATAATTTAAAAAATAGAATATACATTTTCTCATTTAAGCAAATTTTTTACAGTCATTATTTTTGTAATTTTTTTCCAACTGAAGAAAATATAGGGTGCACTTTAGGGAATACAATCTGCCAGTATCCCTTAGAACAGGGAAACTAATATTGACATATTTTACTTGAAGTAAACAAAACCATTATTGATGACAAGTATGTGTGAAAAGAAAGGAAAAATGTTCTTATGGAAATATGTAATGTTTAACATTCTTAGAATAAAGTACATTGGGTGACATTTTTTAAAGGTTAAACAAAGGCAAATCTTCAATATAATAATACCTATCTCCATTGTATTTCTGACATTTAGTTTGATATTAACAGAAATATGTGCATAGATATATTAGCAGGATAAAACAAGGGTTGTGATAAAACTGAATTTATTTTTGCTAGAGTTATAAATAGTTTTACACATTAATGAAAGTCCATTGTTATGGTTAATTCCCTGGGAACTTGATCTGTGTAATGGGTTTTCATTTTCTTTACAAATAATTACTTGCTGTTTAATATTTCAAAAAACTATGGTGTAGACATATTGAATTGTTCAATAAAGCTCATTTGTATTCATTGTGAACTCTTGAATATGGAATATAGCAGCCAGTGAAATTGATGGTGTTTTCTTGCTATAAATAATGCAAGGACAAATCCAAATCTATTCAATTAAATTTTTATGTGAAAAATTTCAGCCATATTCTAAAACAGCTACATAATTTATATTACAATTGTTTTGGCTAATCAGATACCCAATCATATTTTAATAGATTTCCCTTGGAGAAGAAATGGGATTTAAGTTTATTAATCTGTATGGCATGCAATTAAGCTAACATTAAGATGACCAAACCAATATGTTTTGTTCCATTTGGAATAGGATCACTTCTTTAGAATAGTAGATATTTGTGAAGTTACAAAGACCCAGAAAATGTTCATTCTTTATGAATCTTACTGCCTACTTATTTATTATTCCACCTTGTTCTTTAAAGATTTTAAGTTCTTTATAAAAATATATACATTACAAAGTAATAATAAGTAGAGGAGGGAATTGGGACAGTGTTAGGAAGAAAAGCTGGTACCAGAAGTGAGGCTGTCCAGAGGTGGATCATAAATTTGTGTCTAAACTTTTTAATACTCATTGCAAAAAAACGTGATATCAACAGAATTGTACCTTTATGAATTGGAACTTTTTTTACATTAATTACTGGAGGTCAGATCTTCCATTGTAGATAAAAACAAAAGTTTAGTTTAAATTCCAGATCATTTAAAGGTAGTTGTTTTAAAATTGCATCCTACAAAACTACTTTCTGTCACCTGCCTGTTTCCATACCACAACTGTGGGTTAAATAAGCCAATATTTAATACCAGTGGCATTATTTCAAGATTTGAAAGTGCCTCATGAATCGTTAAGGAGAGGTTGAATTATATCAAGTGAAGTTTTACTATTACATTTAAATAATACTTTAAAAAATGTAGTCATTTTCATACAGTGCATAAAACTCTGTTAACTCAAATATTTTCGTTGTCTCTGATACTCAATACCTCAATCATTGATAGCAGTGAATTGCTCATAACCAAAGAAACACAATTAACACAGTATAAGATTTGAATTTCAGGTTTCTTTCTTTTAATATCCCTCAAAATGGCTTTTAAAATAAACTAGTGAAATGTCTATGTCCACACTTAAAAATCTAGATAAGCCAATAGTTTTATACAGTGTCTTTAATGTTACAAGATTTGTGAGTATTGGCATGTGAGTCAGAAAACAAGGGGTTTAAATTCTAGGTCTGCTCCATTTTTATTGCAATTTCAGGCATCATTTTAGCACTTCAGAATAGAAAAGAAATTTGTTTAATTTCTACAGTTTTTCTGCATCTCAGCTTTTGTCAATCTGTGTGTGACTGAATTGCCCCCACTTCAGTTTAGGTTATCATGACCTATGTGTAATATTTAAACATATACAATCTCATTGTCACCTTCCCCACAATATTAAAAGGAAAGCTCTGCAAAAAAAAACCAAAAAGTTCCAAACAACATGAGCCCGAGAAGCCTAAAAATGCGTAGGCAAAACAAGTCAAGTTAGAGGTGGTAAAGGAGATTGAGAGAAGTACAGGAAAGACATAAACATCTGCTCTCCTTTCCTCACCCCACGTTCATGTCATTTGCCTGGTTTATTTACCTGAGAATATATGCTCATTGGAATGAAACTGTATTATGTAATTTTATACTACACATAAACATTAACAGATACATTACCATTTAAAGCGTATTAACATATTTATGATGTGAAAGATGTAATTGATCTTTGAACGTTATATTATGCAGACATCCTGGATAGTTATTACTCAGTTGTTAGAATATTTTGATTGGGGCTCTGGGTGAACTGGAAAGAAATTACTGTTTTTATCATTTAAAGTAATGAAATATAGATTCCTACTAGCCAAAACATTTTATCAAACACATGACAGGAATGAATTACAATGATATAATGAAAGATATATGGTAACAGATTATCTCTTCATGGATGGCCACAGTTACAGATAAGACTTGTGCTACTTTTTTGTATTTTCCTTGATAAATTGTTTTTCCTTCCTTCTTTTGTGATAATTTGGGGAGTATTTGTTTTGTTTTGCATTTACTTTTGGCTCTTTAAAAGCACTGCACACATACTAGAATTTTTGCCTAATAAACTAGATCTTCAAATACATTAGGTGAAATCATTAAAAATTACTAATATTTAACTAATTTGGCCTGTAAGAACAACAATCTTATATAGTTTAACCCAGAATTGAAGTGGTTATTTTTCTTTCCCGCCTGACATTGCATTTTGAGTCTCCATTTAACTATAACCAAATTTTAAATACTTTGAGAATTTGAATCAAGCCCTTCTCTTAAGATATGATTAACTTCTATAATTTTTATATATGTATTTCTGTTAAATATGTAATTATTATTTGCACATATTTTACCTATTCCTATGTTTCTTACTGCTTTCAATATTTATTTCTATTTCTTTTCTACAACAACAGCCTCAATTCATTAGTTTTTTTTGTTGTTAGTATATCACTGATTTTTACTTTATCTCTGATCACTTGTAGAATGAAATTTGTTCTTTTAAATACTTTAAAATATTTTTCATTTATTTGTAATTGATCAATATTGTATATATTTCTTGTGGACATGATGTTTTGAAATAGGCATACTTGTTGAATGGCCAGTGGAGCCATCTCACATAGATATCATCTTTTTGTGGTGAGAACTCTTGGAATCTATGTTTTTAGTGATTTTTAAAGAATACATTGATATTAACTATAGTCATGATTTCGCACAATAGATCTCTTGAACTTGTTCCTCCTATCTTTCTGAAAATTTGTATCCTTTGATACATCCTCAACCGTGCCCTATCACCCTCTGGTAACCACCATTCTACTATCTACTTCTATGAGTTCAACTTTAGTAGAACATGAATTTGAATGGTTTATTTCATTATTATTATTATTATACTTTAAGTTCTGGGGTACATGTGCAGAACATGCAGGTTTATTACCTAAGTATACACGTGCCATGGTGGTTTGCTGCATCCATCCCCCCATCATGTACATTAGGTATTTCTCCTAGTGTTAGCTCTCCCCAATCCCCGCCCTGCTATCCCTCCCCTAGCCTCCCCACACTCCGACAGGCCCTGGTGTGTGATGTTCCCCTCCTTGTGTCCATGTGTTCTCATTGTTCAATACTCGTTTATGAGTGAGAACGTGAGGTGTTTGGTTTTTTTGTTCTTGTGTCAGTTTGCTGACAATGATGGTTTCCAGCTTCATCCATTTCCTTGCAAAGGTCATGAACTCATCCATTTTTTTGGCTGCATAATATTCCCTGGTGTATATGTGCCACATTTTCTTTATCCAGTTTATCATTGGTGGACATTTGGGTTGGTTCCAAGTCTTTGCTGTTGTAAACAGTGTGAATGGCTTATTTCTTAATGCGGTACACATCTGATTATATGAGTGCCTTTTCATTTCCTGTGGGTGTGATTGAAAGCCTGAAGGTATATAAATTTGGGGTTCATAACCTTTTATTGCAGTGTTCTATAGACATGCATGCAAATCCATACTGGGGCAAGTAAGCTATGGAGTGTCTGTGCAATAGGCTTTAGCCATTAAGGAGAGAAAGTGATAAGCAGTAGAAGAGGCCAGCACTAATTTCTAGGATTATGAAGAAAGATAGTAAAAGTTAATTTTAAATAGTTTAGTCGCCATACCATCTGAGGTAGACAAATAATTTTGCAAAACTCCTCTGACTTCAAAATTCTAGTAAGGGTTAGAGGATCTCAGTGTCATGACACAGACCCCCAACAGGAGCAGATGGGGCTCAATGTAGTTTCTCCACTTCTGTAGAGTTTTAAGTAAATACAGTTCTAATTACAATTTGTGTTGGACATCGATTCTAATAATTCACAATAATGAATTGAGGAAAACTTTAATAAAATAAAGAGGAATGCCTCTGACCCAAAAAGAAAGTTTTCCTAAGTAATTAGATTGGAATAAAATGCTTGCTATCATTTTTCTTTTGTTACAGAGAAAAAAGAACTGAAGATAAATGTCTTCAGCTCTTTTTAAAATAACCTATATTTTCCTCTTTGATGTATATCAAGATACATGACAATCAGCATATTTTAACTATAAAGAAATGTAACATTATTTTTGAAATGAAGAAGTAAGGACAAATAGTTAAATTACTTATAATCTTACTACCCGATATTTGTTTTGATTGATACTTCATTGTGTATCTAATTTTTAATATGTATTTCTTTATTTAAAATAGAATGCAGATCATTCAGTGTAAACTATTCATATTTTGCTCTTTTTACATGCAAGGAAGCATTCCTTAATATCCTTACATATTTTAAGACTCTCATTTATAATGGTGCATATGGCCTTTTATCCTAGTGCTGTATTTTCAAGATCAATTATAAGTGGAAATTCCTTAGAATGTAGTTAATAATCTTAATTCTTGGCTGCATATTATTGGGAAGCTATTTTCTATGACTGACATTGTTACCCAAGTGACTGTTCATTCCCAATCTCCCAAATTAATTGTAATTGCTTTGGCTTAATATTTAAATATTTCATATATTGGCAGTTGTCTCCCGAGAAGCAAAATTGACAGCCTCTGAGAAGTATTAGTCTAGATAAAGATATAATTTTATTTTATTTTTTGAGAATATGTATGAACATTTCTTTTTTTTTTTTTTAGTTGGAGTCTTGCACTGTTGCCCAGGCTGTAGTGCAGTGGAGCAATCTCGGCTCACTGCAGTCTTTGCATCCTGGGTTCAAGCAATTCTCCTGCCTCAGCCTCCCAAGTAGCTGGGACTACAGGCGTGTACCACCACACCCAGTTAACGTTTGTATTTTTAGTAGAGGTGGGGTTTCATCATGTTGGCCAGGATGGTTTCAATCTCCTGACCTCGTGATCCACCTACCTCGGCCTCCCAAAGTGCTGGCATTATAGGCGTAAGCCCCTGTGCCCAGTCAAGAAAATGGTATGAACATTTCTATCTGTGTAGACATTTAATTTAGCCAAAGAATTAACTAGATTTTTAAATCTTAGGTTTCTTATATAAGGTGTTACTCTCACTTTAAAAGAGCCCAAACTATCTAAATCCACTTATTTACATTATTTTAGCCTTTAAGACATAGTCTGGGAGAAAGAAGTACAGCTTAGGAATGGCATGATAAGGTATATATTTGTTATTTTCTGAAGTTTAGGAACATCAAATATTTTGCTGCGAGTCCTATGTTGTTTGGAAGAAACATAATCAGATTTGATTTTAATAATCTGGTTCTCTATTGGAAAACATAAACAATGTTCTGTTTTCTAGTCTGCTTACACATTATGAATACAATCTTTAATAAAGATGAAGGTCATTTGACTTAAAATTCAAACTAACTTTTCTTATATTTAGCTTATTTTTCTGGCAGTACCACTGTGGTTTCACATGATTTTCTTTCCCTTTTCCTTTCCTATTTCCATGTTTCAATTATTAAACTTTGAGATTTGAGACCTAGATTCCTGGTAGTAAGACTTTTTTTTAATTGTAGTTTAGGTTCTGGGATACATGTGCAGATCATGCAGGATTGTTGCATACACACACATGGCAATGTGGTTTGCTGCCTCCATCACCCCGTCACCTACATCTGGCATTTCTCCCCATGTTATCCCTCTCTGACAGACCCACACCCCTGCTGTCCCACTCCCATTGCCCCACAACAGAACCCAGTGTGTGATTCTCCCCTCCCTGTGTCCATGTGTTCTCATTGTTCATCACCCCCCTATGAGTGAGAACATGCGGTGTTTGATTTTCTGTTCTCCCATCAGTTTGCTGAGAATTGTGGTTTCCAGATTTATCCATGTCCCTACAAAGGACTCAAACTTGTCATTTTTTAATGGCTGCATGGTATTCCATGGTGTATATGTGCCACATTTTCCTTGTCCAGTCTGTCGTCAGTGGGCATTTGGGTTGGTTGCAGGTCTTTGCTAATGTAAATAGTGCTGCTATGAACATGCGTGTGCTTGTGTCTTTATAATAGAATGATTTATAGTCCTTTGGGTATATACCCAGTAATGGGATTGCTGGGTCAAATGGAATTTCTATTTCTAGGTTCTTGAGGAAGTGCCACACTGTCTTCCACAATGGTTGAACTAGTTTACACTCCCACCAACAATATAAAAGTGTTTCTATCTCTCCACATCCTCTCCAGCATCTGTTGTCTCCAGATTTTTTAATGATTGCCAATCTAACTGGGGTGAGGTGGTATCTTAATGGGATTTTGATTTGCATTTCTCTAATAATCAGTGATGATGAGTATTTTTTCATATGTTTGTTGGCCTCATATATGTCTTCTTTTGAAAAGTGTCTGTTCGTATCCTTTTCCCAATTTTGGATGGGTTTGTTTTTTTCTTGTAAATCTGTTTTAGTTCTTTGTAGATTCTGGATATTAGCCCTTTGTCATACAGGTAGATTGCAAAAATTTTTTCCCGTTCTGTTGGTTGCCAATTCACTCTAATGATGGTTTCTTTTGCTGTGCAGAAGCTCTGGAGTTTAATTGGGTCCCATTTGTCTATTTTGGCTTTGTTGCCAATGTTTTTGGTGTTTTAGTCATGAAGTCCTTGCCTATGCCTATGTCCTGAATGGTTTTGCCTAGGTTTTCTTCTAGGGTTTTTATGGTATTAGGTATTATTTGTAAGTCTTTAATCCATCTGGAGTTAATTTTAGTGTAAGGTGTCAGGAAGGGGTCTAGTTTTAGCTTTCTGCACACTGTTAGCCAGTTTTCCCAACACCATTTATTAAACAGGGAATCCCTTCCCCATTGCTTGTTTTTGTCAGGTTTGTCAAAGATCAGATGGTTGTAGATGTGTGGCATTGCCTCCAGGGCCTCTGTTATGTTCTGTTGGTTTGTGTCTCTGTTTTGGTACCAGTACCATGCTGTTTTGATTACTGCAGCCTTGTAGTATAGTTTGAAATCAAGTAGCTTGATATCTCTGGCTTTGTTCTTTTTGTTTAGGATTGTCTTGGCTATGCAAGCTCTCTTTTGCATCCCTTGCCTAGGGATCACCTGCAGGGGCTGCTGAAGAGTAAGGGTGGCTGCCAGTTTCTTCTTCTATTATCTTCGTCCCAGAAAGGTACCTGCCAGATGTCGGCCTGAGCTCTCCTTTATGAAGTATCTCTTTGGGTATACTGGGCTGAGGCAGCTGCTTGAGGAGACAGTCTGTCCCTTATAGGAGCTCAAGTGCTGTGCTGGGAGCTTTCTTGTTCCATGCAGAGCTGCTGGGCAGGTACTTTTATGTCTGCTGCAGTGGAACTCATAACCACCTCTTTTCCCAGATGCTCTGTCCTAGGAAGATCGGCTTTATTTATAAGTTTCTGTCATTGTGCTGCCATTTTTCATAGATGCCCTGCCCTGCATAGAGTGGTCTAGTCATAGTCTGCCAGCAGAGGTGTTGCTGAGCTGCCGCAGGCTCTGCCCAGCTGCTGTGTAAACTGCCTTGGTAGTGGCGGACTGCCTCGGCAGTGGTGGTTGCGCTTCCCACCACTGAGCTGGACTGTCCTGGGTCCGGCCGTGCTTGCTGGGTAACTCGAAGTCCAGAGTGTTTCAGATTGCTTGTTTTGTGGGGGTGGTACCTGCCTAGCCAGATAGCCTGCCTCACTATCTCTGCCACCTCCCTTTCAGTTGAATGGGTGGCTCTGTCCCCCCAGTGTTCCAGGTACCAGTTGAAACGGGCCCCCCAGATTTGTGTAAGATTCTGTGTGCCAAGCCAGCACCGGCTGAAACTGCCGTGCTGAAAAGTTGTGGCACATTTCAGCCTGCAAATCTCCTGGTCGGTGGGCAGTGAAAGTTTTTTGGAAATGCAGTGGGCACTCACCCTCTGTGTTGTTCTTACTGGGAACTGCACTCAGGAGCTGTTTCTATTTGGCCATCTTGGATCCTTCTTACTTGCTAGTAAGACTTTTGTTTAATTTTTTTTCTCCCAAAAATTACATTTTATTTTAATTATTTCACATGCACAGAGAGCCTTCCTTATCCATGGGTTCTGCACCCATGTATTAACCAACTATTGATTGAAAATATTCAGAAAAAAGTAAAATAATAAGTAGCTATATACCAATAAAATTAATACAAATAAAAAATACAGTATAACACAGCATGTGTTGTAATACACAGTATTACATTGAATTAGGTATTATAAGTAATCTAGAGATGATTTAAAGTATATGGGAGTATGTGCATAAATTATATACAAATACTATAACATTTTATTTAAGAAATTTGAGAATTCTCAGAATTTGGTATCCATGGTGGGGTCCTGGAACCAATCCCCTGTGGATACAGGGGATCATTGTGTGTGTGTGTGACATTTTGTTTCTTGGCTGTATTAGCTACTATCAACTTTTTATACCGTGGCATTTTTTATTCATGATTTTGATAACTCCCTCAGTTTCTTGGAGTGCTTTTTGAAGGATTTTGTTCAAGAAAAATACATGGGTAATATATTTTCTAGGATTCTCTAAATTGGAAGATATATTCCACTGCTGTAATTTCTTGGCTGAAAATACAATTATTGAATCACAACCATTCTTTGAAAAAATCCGTGGGCACTGCTTCAACATTATTTGACTTTTAATGTTGCAAAGGAAAATAAGGACAATTAGGATTTTTATTCTTTTGGGTGCAACTTGTTTTTGCTGCCTGGAAGTGTATTTTTTGTTTGCCTTTGTCATTTAAATTTGTGGCCAGAATATGTTCATTTTTGGTTGTATCTCATAATATTGCCTTAATAAAGGTGATCTCTATTTTACATTACATATTCCTCTGCATACACCCAATATATGTATATCAATTTATGAATCTATTGCATGTTTTACTCTTATATCTGTAAATGATATCAATAATTAATACATAGAAATTAATAAATATATAGAAGATTAAATTAAAATTAATGAAAATTGGATGTCTGATATATTCTTTTATGCTGCAAGGGATTAATCAGTGCCATCCCTAGGAATGTGCTCATCTTCATTTGAAGGCCATGGTCTGGAAGACTAAGGATCCTTAAGTATGTGTGTTTGGGCATTATTACGTCCCTGGAAAAGTTTTCGGAAATTGTGTGTTTAATTCTGGCATTGATTTTAACTGCTCTTGTTCCGTCATTCCAGATCCACTATAATTTTTAGGTGGGCTTGTTTTTCTGTGCAAAATTCCATCATCTTCTCTCTCTCATTGCTGCTGCTTCTAAAATTTTAATTGTGATAAAATATAAAATATAACCTATTCCACCTTACTTCCCTCACCCTACCCCAACTTCTTGCAGAAACTTACTCCTTTCACAATTCATTTTATTTTCGTATCACTGAACCCTATTTTCTCTGTGTATTTGAGCTTATGTATATTTGCATAAATTATACCCTATGTTGTTTTCTGTGCTTTGTAATAGTGACTTAATCATATATCTAGGCAATTTTTATGAGTTTATATGTAAAGATAACATCATGTAAAATAATCCTTGAAAATATTTTAATACATCTTTAATTTTATAAATAGATGTCAGTGGTTAAAAATTCATCAGTGTAGAATGGTAAAACATAAGAAGAAGCCATCAAAAGCTTTCACTTCCGTCTGCCACCACCATTTTTGTTTCCAGGAATAAACATTTGAGACTTGCCTGTACATTTTTACATAAAGTATCTATGCATATGCAGACATATGTCTATTAAGTAACTGGCTTCTTTTTTGCATAAATCATATCAGTATGTCTCTGCACATAGAGATTTAGTTTTCTTTGTTCACTACATAGTGTTACATACAATGGATATATTTTCCACTTAATGACTAAATTAACCATTCATTTCATCATGGGTGGATGGCTCATATACACATTTTGTTATTAAGATGCATGCTATGGTGCTTATTCATTGACACATATTTTTGCCTATTGGTAGGAATATAGCAGTGGAATAAATTTCTGGTAGCCAAGTTCCTTGGGCAAAGGGTATGTGCATTTTTTTTTCTAGATGTTTCCAAATTATTCCCCAGATGTATTACACTGTTTGATACAGCATAAATTAGCTTCTTTGCTCTTGAAGTGCAGGTTTCAATTTTTCCATTTTCTTTTTGGATTTTTTTCTTATTTCTTGTCATCTAAAAATATTCCCCTTTTGTGGGGCCTAGGTCTTCTCTTACACCCTATTTGGGTAACCAAGCAGTCTTGGAGTAATTTCCATAATTCTGTCTTTTCTCTAAGGTTTGGGATCAAAGTCACAGTTTATGGTTTTGCAGTAGTAGTTTTTTTTTTTATTGTGTATTTGACTGTGTGAATTTTTCTTTTGATTGTTTCTGGAATATACACCTTAGTTCTCACTACAAGACCGATTGTTGTCTTCTTGGCTTTGTACACTGTCCACTTGTGTAGAATTGTAAAGGAATGTTATGCACACAGACACACACACACACACAAACAGACACACACACACACACACACACACACACAGTTAAAACTCAGTCTCATATTATATTAGCTCAGAAGTCAAAGTCCTTTACGAAATGGGTGAAAAGGTGGTAAACAATTTATTTTTTTATCCATACTTAGAAAATGCTCATTCCCATACTTCAGGTTGAAAAGGAACTTCAAATTTCTCTTTTAAACATCCCATATAATATATTTGATAGAAAGATAATTTATATGTGCATATGAGTAAGTTTTTTATTTTATATTCTGAAATTAGCACCTGCATTTCAAGATACAGAATTTGGGTTAGGTTCCAGTTTGATCATTTATTTAAGAACATGTTGAGTTTGTAGAAGGAAAGTGAGCCTTTTTTCTCTCTCAGAGGGTAGACAACAACACTAAAGGTCTGGAAAAAAATGCTTTTTGCATAAAGCATTTTACCTAATTGAACAGTTTTTTGCTCCCCTTAATTCAGTTCTTTTACCTAGTAGAGAAAATAAACCCTAGGAATTAAGTTATAGTCTCTAAGCACAGCTTCAAAACTTCACAACTCATTGAACTGGCATAATATCAGAGAGGCTTGCACTTGATTTCATTTTAAATCCTCTAGTTCTTTGCCTATAAGATTGGCATTGATTTTAGTGTAGCTTTCACATGGGCCCAGGTTGCAATATCTGTCTATCAGGGATGTGAGTACTGATGTAATAAAAATAACAAAGCAATCTGTTGCTCTTACTTGTTGGTTCCTTACAAGATTTCATTTTCCTTTACACCATGAAGTTATTTAGTAAAGCCATCTATCATAAAGAGCACTGTGAGCGCTGTTAGAAATACAATTTTCTAACGATGAATAAAAGTAACCTTTTCCAGGACAATTTATTGATTAATTTGATAAACGTGTATTTTGTGCTTTTTATTCTGTGGGCACCATGCTAGGCATGTACTAAATAGGACCCACAAAGCCCCTTTAATTATTTGGAATGAGTTAGATGATGGGGCTGCATAAAGGCACTAATATTAAATAAACATTAAGTTAATTAAGATGCGTCACCTTGGTTTTCAAACATATATACACATAGGTCCCCAATTTAGAGCAAAACAGAAATTTTACAATTAGGCTTATAATGAAACTTGCAATTTTTTTTAGAAGAAACCAATCCTTAACATTTATAATTGTCAAATTCGATTTCTCTCCTTTTCTGAAGAACTACATGGTTATGCTTTGTTTTCTCAAACATAAGTGGATGTTCTTTACTTATTAGTCACTTATGAATAGAAGTTATTACTCTTGTTCTTATTTCCTCTTCTTCCAATTAGCTGACAGATCAAGAATTCTAAAGATGAGAATGCCTTGAGGTATTCAGATGTCATCTACAACAGGGAAGAACGGTGACTAAGAGTGCCAAACTTTGCTGCTGGAAGGCAAAGTGTTATTTCTTGACCAACTCATGTGCATTCTAATAGTTAGTGCTTTTGCTTCCTTATGTGGCTTTGCAAAATGGTCATCCTCTGCCATCTCCCCCTCTCCTCTTGTCGTTGCTTTTGTTTTCAGTCTGTATGACACAGGAGCAATTTTAAAGTCTTTTGTGGCCAGTATTATATGTAAATAACACAGTGGTTGCAATGTATAAATTAAGCAAACCCAAGAGTTACCCAGCTGTAGATATTGAATGCTAAAATGCTGTTTTATCAAATGTTTGGTGCTAGTATCATCATCTAAATTTTAATGTAAAAGCCTACATCAAACTTTGACTGGAACAGTTATAGCTGATTTGAGGTCTTTCCCTCTTCTAGATTAGTGACATTTTCTATTAAGCATGATTTCTTTTTTCATTACCTGTAATTATTTAGACATCACAAGGAAAACTGTTGTTGTAGTCTAGAGCCTATAGCTTGTTGGAAGCTTTCTTAGTGGTTTTCCACTGGAGGTGACCAACTCAATCAGGACTGCTTCAATTTTTGTCAGCTTTTGTTTGGTTGCAAATTCTACCTTTTGGTTTGTAAATTGATTGCTGCTGTGATATATCGCACAATGACCAATGGTCAAAGCTAGGTCAAAACAGTGAACAAACAGTTGAGCTTGTGGAACTGGTCTCCTTTGCCTGATTACATGAATACTGCAATAGTTGCTAACTTCTGCCACTCAAAATATGTTATTTTTCTCTACCAGAGACAAGGATCCCTTTGCACAGATCACTTGGTAGCTCCATCCCGCTGGACTTGGTCCAAACATTCATGATTTAAGTCATATAAAATAGGCACTGAAGCTTCACATACTATTGGCCAAAATTAATTTTATAAGTCTCATATTACTCTTTCAGCTTCATAAATGTTCAATCTCAAATCTAGCATTTAGACTTATATATGTAACTTCCTTTCCTTCTTTACCCTTACATCTATGTACTGTTCGAAGTCAAAACTCTTAAATTTAGTACCCTTGGTCATTCAGAAACTTAAGCCATTAAAAAAAATTTTTTTTTAATTTTCAGTAGATAACAGATTTTCTTCTTATTCCTTAAATTAGAGATCTCCCCTCAAGCCTCTACCTTTAAATCTCTTGTCTTTGTGTAAGCTCACTACTTTGGTGATTTACTATTCCTATGACCTTACTTATCATTACACGCACCTGACATTTAAGCACCTAGATCAAACCATTCCTGAGTTGCACATCCCAACTTCTAACTTCTCTATGAACATCACTCGTTGCCTGACTATATATTGACACATACAATTGAGAGTGTTACAGTGCAGGCATGTGCAGCCTAAGTCTAACAAGGAAGATACACTCACTGAATGAATGTTAAAGTGGAAAAAGTCTTCCACCTTAAAGGTTATTTTAAGTAATCCCTAAGGGATATAAAAATCATCTTTACTTACATTTTAATTTGTAAAAAGGATAACAATATTGATAAAGCAGTCAGAGATCTTGTGCCTGGGTCCCTGTAGTGTGTCTCTTTTCAATTACTGTAAGTGGCTTCCCACATTATTTTCTCATAAGGGCAGTGGGGCCAGATGGCATGCTACCTACTTATTGAAAAACAAAAGAGAATTCCCTCTTTACAAATGTAATCTAAAACATAGTTTTGAAGTCTCATAGGCAAAGATCTCCTTTATAAAATGTAATATATAATTATGAGCTGGTAGACTTCCTTTTGATTTCTTAGATTATTTTGGGTATACTTAGATTACTAACAATCCTTGGTCAAGAACCATTAATTCCATAAGCCATTAGTTAATTATTACTGTATATAATTATTAGTTAGCTAATGAAGTGTAGGATATTATTAATTGGGGGGGGTTCAGATACAAAGTAACATCAGGTATAAGGAGTTTATGGAAGTTCAAAAATGCAAACTGTGAGTTATTTTATACTCATTACTCATCATATAGAAGTTCTGGTCCTGCCACTTCCAGACTCTGTGAACTTAGGCAGGCAAATAATTTATGTCCCTCAGCTTCTTTTACCCAAGTACAAAATGGAATAATAAGGTCTGTCTCACAGAACTTTGTGGAAAACATTAGAAAATACATTTGTAAAATGATTCTATAATAACCAAGGAAATTGTTAATAAATCGCAGTATTCCCATAAAATATTGAGTTAAGAATTATGTAGAAGGAAAATATATTTCAAATATATAATAAATATGGAGGCAATGCTCAAAATTCAATTTTATGTGAAAAATGCAGGAATCAAAATTCTAAAGATGTTATGCAAATTTATGTGTATACTCACATGCCAGCACATTTGTGTGCATGTATATGCACATACTCATATAGAGATGGGATGACTGCAGAGGTAATAACAAACCAGGAACAGTAGTGAGAATACATGTTATTTTCTTCTTTATATGTTTCTTTGGAAGTTATTAGTAGTCAAACTTATTAGGTATTATATACACTTTTTAGACTAATTTATTGACTAGAAAGAAGCCATTTTTAACAATGGAATGATTGGAATTTGTTGTTTTCTATAATAAAAGCTGTCTGTCTGTATTATCATTCTTTCATCCCTCATACTTTGGCATCTGTATCAATGCCATATACTATATAATTAAGCCAGCTAATTAACAGTATATGCTTAAATAAGGAGGAAGTCTAAAATACATAGCTTCCAACATGCGTTAAACCAGAGCTTGTTGGTGTGAAGCCACTGTATTGTTATATTTATTTACTAATTAATTTAAAAGGATTTCTAAGCTGGGGTTTTTGTTACTTACTAAAACCTACAGAGAAAAATGTGTGTTTGAAATTATTGTGTCATTCCAGATTTTTCTTATACCATTATATCATGTTTTTTTCCCAGTCTGGCTTCCTGACTTTTCTTCTTGAAGTTACATGATTTTTAGTCTCATTCTCAAGAGACTTGGAAATGTAAATTGAGTTATTCAGGCTAAACATTGAATTTCAAGATGTCGTTAGAAGCCAGCTTGCCATTATATAGAAAGCTTTTTTTTCCACTGTAGGCATTTTTGCCCAGTTTTTAGAAGATTTGGGATGTAATACTTGAATAGCCACATACTAATTCCTTAATCCTATCTTTTTGTGTACGTTAATTCCTATGATGATGTTTGTTAGGTTTATAATCTTGGTTGGTCTTGGTAAGGTAGATGAAAAAATTATAGCTTTTAGACTCTCACAGCAGTAATGTCCACCGTTTATTACCCTAGTATTAATTTTTTTTATGAAACTAAGAAATTGCATTCTCAGATATTCAGGAATACAAATTTTATACTGTAGCACTATATTTTTGGGTCTTTGGATAGACAATATTTTTGCTTATTTTTAGAAACATATATGTCATACATGATATATGTGCCATACATTTTATAAATATATATATATGTATATATATATATATATAATCGAGAGAGAGAGACAGAGATGGAGTTTCACTCTTGTTGACTAGGCTGGAGTGCAATGGTGCAGATCTTGACTAACTGCAACCTCTATCTCCCGGGTTCAAGTGATTCTCCTGACTCAGCCTCCCGAGTAGCTAGGATTACAGGTGTCTGCCACCATGCCTGGAAAATTTTTTTGTATTTTTAGTAGAGACAGTGTTTCATCATGTTGGCCAGGCTGATTTTGAACTCCTGTCCTCAGGTGATCCACCACCTCAGCCTCCCAAAGTGCTGGGATTACAGGTGTGAGCCATTGCACCTAGCTGAAACTTTTATATTTTTATATTGACATAAAATTCTAAACTATGTAAGCAAGTTTCAGTTTTTTATAAGGATTTAGAAATAAACCAAATGGGTACAAGAAGAAGACATTCTTAATTTATTCAAAAAACATTGAACAAATATTGAAAAGTATATACTTTGTATCAGTTATCACATCAATCACACTAGAAGAAATAAGTTCCAATTTGGCCATAGGATGTTCTAGCAGTTTTTAACTTCTATGATTCATAAGTTTATAACTCCCTAATAAATCCTTACATCTATGTACATTTGAGTATCACAATAATGAATAATACCATTTTGCTTATATAAGCTTTATGAGTGTGAAATAAAAAGCAACAATAGCATTGAAGCTACAAACCCTTAAAATACTGTTCCACAAAAATGCATCCTTTTTTGAAAATCTAATTTTTTAGGCCAAGCAGGGTTGGGCCTGGTTAGTACTTGCATGTGAGGCCACATGGGAATACTGTGTGCTGTAGGCTTTAATGAAACAGAAAGAAAACCCTAACTTAAAATATATGTAAGTTCTTAAAAAACATATCTTGCCATAATTTATGAAAACCCTTCTATATAGCATTTTCATTGTTTTTCAGCCACATAATACCAGTCTAAAAAAGCACATGTAGAATATTTATATGTAGTATATATATTCAACTACCATGCATATCCAGTCTCATGAAAAACAAATCAAAATGGAAAGAGAAGTAGAGAATTATCAGTGTAGTTAAGCCACACTGCTTTCCCTGATTTTGAAAAATCCCTTAAGATATAAGTTTTACTAGTGTACTGGTGTACTTGGTCAGGGTGTGATAGATTACCTGTTTCACAACCACCTCAGTGACTAACAACTTCCAACTTCAGAGCTGTATTGTTCTACCAAAGCAAAACCATCAGCAGCAGAGATTTTTTCCCCGGCCCCACTGACACTTCTAATTTACCTATAAAATTGTCATAATGTATTAGTAATTGGAGAATTCTGAGTGATTTTTGTTTATAGTCTTAAAATATATGGAAGAAAAAAGAAATAGTTTTGGTGAAACAAGTTCAGAATTATTGATGAAGCTGTTCCTAGGAGTCAAAGGGAGTGTGCTGCCATTGCCACTCAAGATTCTCCTTTGTAATCTCTAGCAGATAATCTATAAATCCCAATGACCTACAAGAGCAAGACAAGGACTGCAGGTGCTCAGGCACCATGATGTCATTAGCAGTAATCAGTGCATGGCTGTGTTTTCTCACTAATACATGGATAGAGTACCAAATTATTGAGCAATAGTAGATCTCTCTTTTATCGAGCTCATTAGTCTTGGAAGAATTCATTAATCATTTAAGCTTAGAAGAAAAATGTAACCTAGGATTTGGCAGAACGATCAATGAGACATACATGAGGGAGTGTGTGTGTTCAAAGAGGAAGGTAAGAATAATTGCAAGTTTTAGCATTGGATTTAGCATAGGATAAGTGGACCTATCTATATTTGGGGATGAGAGGGAGGTCATACATGGAGCTATCAACATAGGTATACACAGAAAACAAATTACTCCAAAAATTTTGTGTGCATGTATTTCTGTAACAATTTAAAGTTTTAATTTTTTTTCAGTAACCCTAATCAGCGTAATTAACTTTCTAGCCTCGTACCTAGTTGGTCAGCACATCCTGTCATGGCCACCACTAAATTATATCTTGTTTACTTCCTTTTTTTATGCTTACTTCTGGAAACTTATTTCACAACCACCATTATTTTCATCTGAACTGTTGTAATAACCTTCTGTCTGGCTTCTCTGTAATTTTCCCCAGTTGATCACTATCATTGACTTCCTTATTTAAAAGCAGTCCAGATCTCTTCATTGCCTACCCACAAAATCCAAACTTTTTGGCATGAATTTGAAACAATAGTTATTATCATTTATTAAGAAACTTATATTGCTAGACATAAAACATGACTATCACTGGGTGCAGTGGCCCACACCTGTAATCCCAGCACTTTGGCAGGCCAAGGTGGGTGGATCACCTGAGGTTGGGAGTTCGAGACCAGCCTAACATGGAGAAACTCTGTCTCTACTAAAAATACAAAATTAGCCAGGCGTGGTGGTGCATGCCTGTAATCCCAGCTACTTGGGAGGCTGAGGCAGGAGAATCTCTTGAACCTGGGATGTAGAGGTTGTGGTGAGCCGAGATCCTACCATTGCACTCGGATTGGGCAAAAAGAGCAAAACTCCATTTCAAAATAAAATAAAATAGAATAAGACATGATTACCTCCAACTCCCAAACTGACCTTTGGAGATAGGGTATTGTTATGTCTTGCTTTGCAGGAGAAGACTTTGATACACAGAAAGGTTAACTATCTTTCCAAGGTCAAGGAGCTGGTGTAAGAGACTGAACTAAAATTCAGAACACTTGCTATGACTGCAGAGCTCAGGCATTTCCCATTACTTCATGGTTCTGTTTAAACCTGACCCATTTCACTTTCATAGATTCAGTAACTGCCAGTTTCACCTTCTTGTACATCTTATACATATTTAGCTTTACCCGTCCACCATGATTTCAGTCTCTCACACTTTTTCCCATCTTCGTCCTGTTGGTCATGCCCTTCTCTCTGTTGTTTCCTTGGTCTTTAGTCATTTTCATTTAGATGACATCCACTAATCTATCCAGGTTCTGTTCAAATGTCTCTTATTCTCTGAAGTCTCTTTTACCCTACTGAGTTTGCCCCCTACCCATGCAATATTTCCAGAGAATGTGATACATACTTCTATTGCTGCACCAATCCTATTTTTGTAGTTATTTATCTGTGTATCCGTAAGTCACCATGACTGTTTGAAAACAGAGCACTTTTCTTCTTACTTTGTTATTTATGACACAGTGACTGTCCCATTAAACATGCTCATACATATTGAACGAGTGAATTCTCTACCCATCTCAAACCAATGCATTATGGCAATGGCACACACCATTAGTTTTTGTAAGAAACTTTTGAAAATTAAGCCAAAAGTATCTTCATGTTAATTTATAGTGCAATTTCTCATGTTAGAATAGTTGAAAATTGGTTATTCTTAAGATTTATTTCCTGCCCAAACACCACAGCTCCATATTTCACAATTTTCCAATATAACTTATCATCTTGGCTGTAAAGAATACCTAAATTTTGGCCTTAGGTAGGACAGATGTTTGATTGGACTTTCTCTGACTGATTAGGTTAACCTTACAACTGGACTTGTGGTTCTTGTTTAGTTTTATTCTATTCTACACTTATGATAACTCTATGTTTGGATATTTGCTTATTACAGATATTAAACTTGTAAATTGAATGATTCTCTGTAATTTTTCAGACCCATCATCCCATGTGTCTTTCCACATACTGATGTAGCAACTATGAGTGCTTTTAAAGCTCTTGTATCTAAACCATAGCTCTGTTATGGTTAGCCTCTGCTTCATTCATATAAAACCTATTTTGTGTATACACTATTTGATGAACCAAGTACTTTCCCTGTTCTTGAGAAACTCATAGTGTATCCTTTGGTTTATGATCTAGCCTAGGACTCACATAGAACATTAATTTTGAAAAGTACAAAGAGATCTCTTTGGAGATTATGTATTTGTTTTAGTTGTGCTATTAGTGAGTTTAATCATATAATTTTGCTCAAACAAATTTCTTAAGGGTCTACTATGGGCCTGCAGAGGGGGCTGTGGGCTCAGAATAAATTGGTGTAGTGGTTATAGATGCTGGGACTGGAATAAAACCTGGCTGTGTCTCCTGGCTTCTCCCATACCTGCTGAGTGATACGCTGCAAATTACAGCATCTCTCCGAGTTTTCTTTTTGACAGGTGTAAAATGTAGATAATAGTTATGGAATGATTAAATGTGATAATTAAAAGAAGCATACAACATTATATGATCTTTGATAAATGTCCAGTTTTTATTTAATTATTAATTGTTTTCAATAAATATTTGCCAAATAAATAAATTTTTAAAATAAACACTGAAGTTATGTTATGACTTTTGTGTATATCTCCCTTCTTGAAGTTTTGACAGAGTTATAAAAATTGAACTCTGAATTTTGGCTAAATAATTATTAATCTGATGTGCATAAATCATGAATTAAGGTTTCCTTTTGTACTATTACTATTCTTACTAATAATATCTTTTTATAGCATTTCTGTTTTAATGTACATTTCTCATTGCCTCCTAAAATACTTAGAGCAATCCCTGTAAGGGCTGATGTTATTTTTCTTTATAGATAAATAGACTAACATGTACAGGGATTAAGAATTGTGATCTACACCATTTGGCTCCTAAATGGCCAGCTCAGTCCTGGAACACCCAGGTATCCTACTCCTGTACTTCTTGCCTCTCTTCCCTAAATTTTTGGTTAGTTGAAAAGTGGAAAATTATCTTCTGGAATCTTCTGTATATAATGTAATATAGCTACAGTGTATTTATATAGAGCGGGATATATGGAGATGGAGCTACTGGCCTAAGGGTATGTATAGATACAAATGGAATGTGCATACACATTTTAAATGCATGCCAAGTAGAACAGTTCTTCATATTTATTCAAAGTGTGGTTTATTTGGAGATATTCAACTATAAATGTCAAGTCAATTCGCGTTCAAATAAATTATTGTGTCCCTACTCCTTGTTTTATTA
The DNA here is from genome assembly GCF_049354715.1 of Callithrix jacchus. NCBI lineage: Eukaryota > Metazoa > Chordata > Mammalia > Primates > Cebidae > Callithrix > Callithrix jacchus. Next base: position 29,907,050 of record NC_133524.1, read on the forward strand.
TTTTTTTTTATGAAATGGAGTTTTGCTCTGTTGCCAGGCTGGAGTGGAATAGTGTGATCTTGGCTCACTGCAACCTCCACCTCCCAGGTTCAAGCATTTGTCCTACCTCAGCCTCCTGAGTATCTGGGACTACAGGCATGCGCCACCACGCCTGGCTAATTTTTTTTTTTGTATTCCTACTGCTTAAATTTTTAATACAAATTCATCTGACCAATGCTTATCTCTTCAGACTCATACCTTGTCATTTGTTGTTCTTTTATTTTCAAAATCGTCATATGATTCAGTTGCATAGAAGTATTCTGGTGAATATTTGTTTCATACTTCTTTCTTATTATATTCACTCTACCAGTGTTCTCCCTGCCCCTTCTGCAACTCTTGTTTATCTTGGGAAATGCTGGATTATCTTTGAAGATAGCAAATTGTTACCCCTTCTATGATACCCTCTTTCAACTCTGTAGATTAAACATTTTCTGGAACTTATAACACTTTGGGTGTCCTATCACATTAAACAACATTGTTCTAAGTCATTCTGGCATTCTTTAGTGCTAGTACAAAACCTGGTACAAATGTGAAATCAATTAATGCTTGAACTGGGCTAAAAAACTAGGATACATGTGTGTTTGGGAATTTGCTGAAGGAAAGTTAGAAGTCAAAAAAAAAGAGCAACTTTCTAATTGATTGTTTTCTTTCAACTCCAAGTGTTCATTCAATAAGCACATGTTCATGAACACCTATGAAGTCTCTTCTCATGGAAATCTTACCCTCATGGAAAATATTTTCTAATGTAAAGAGATATACAGTAAGATAAACATACAAAATATCTTACATGGTGATAAATGCTTTAGATGAAGATAAAGCAGGAAGGTAGGATATACAATACTGAGAGAAACCTGTAGTTTTAAATAGGATGGCAGGGAAGAATCTGATAATTAGGTGATATTTGAGAAAGAGGGGAAGGAGATAAGGGATTGAGGTATTAGCATGTCTTAGGGAAGAGCATCCCAAACATAAAAGCAAATGCAAACAACAAGAAAAATGAACATATATGTCATGTTCAAAGAAGAGCTAGGAGGTCAGAGTGGCTGGAACACAGTGAGTAATGGAGGAGAAAAAGAAGGCAAGTTCAGAAAAAATCATATAACATATAAGTTAAAGGAATGATAGTTAATATGAGTCAAATGGGATGTGGATGGAAGGTTTTGAAAAAGGCATAATGTCATCTGACAATATTTCGAATGAATAACTCTGGCTTCTATACTGAGAATAAAATTAGAAAGGGTTACTGTGGAAAGTTGAGGAGAGAAACAAAGGAATAAACAGGGAGATCAGTTATGAATCCATTGAAATAGTTTAGGCCAGAAATGGTGATGACTTGGTTTATGGTGGTAACAGTAGAGATAATGACAGGTGGTGGCTTGTGAATGTATTTTGAAAATAAAGATAACAGAACTTCCTTAGAGTATATGTGTGTGTGTGTGTGTGTGTTTGTGTGTATGAAAAATATATATGAGTAAATATATAAGAAAAATATATTTTCTTATATATTTACTCATATATTCTTGTATATACTCATATATATTTAATTGTTTCACAGTTCTGCAGGCTGTACAGGAAGCATAACAGCTTCTGCTTCCGGGGAGTCCTCAGGAATCTTACAATCATAGCAGAAGACAAAGGGAAAACAAGCATGTATTACATGGCCAAGGCAGGAGCAAGAGAGAGAGTGGGGAGGAATCACACACTTTTAAACAGCCAGATCTCATGAGAACTCACTCACTATACAGTACCAAGAGAGGATGGTACTCACCCATTCATGAGAACTCTGCCCCATGATCCAATCAACTTCTACTAGGCCCCACCTCCAACATCGGGGATTACAGTGAACATGAAATTTGTATGAGGACACAGAACCAAACCATATAAGCAGCCTTTAGTGATCTTGATGAGTAGTTTCCAAAGGTATTGGGAGTAAAGGCATAATTGAAAGAGGGATTTGGGTTAAGTGAGAATTAAGGAGAGAAATAGGAGGTAAGAACAAGTGTTAAAAAATGAACAAGTTTCACATTTGAGGAGAACAAAGAAATGAAATTGAAACGGTGAGTGGGAAATATGGTCAAGAGAGGATGTTTTTAAGATGGGAAAATAATAGCATAGAATACACACAGGAATGACCCAGAAGAGAGGAAGAAATTGGTGATGTTGAAGAGAGTAGAGCTAATTGCTGGAGCCAGGTACTTGAGTAGGTGAGAGGGAATGGGATCTGCAGCACACAAGGTGTGGTCTGTCTTCAGAACAAAGACTAGTGATCCACAGTGTTGGGCACCAATGCAGGCCTGTGGGAAGATATGTTAACAGGAGGCTAGGGAGGAACTGTTTACTGATTGCTTCAATTTTCTCAGATAAATGAGAAGCAAGCTCATCAACTGAGAGTGAGGAAGGAGGTGTTGGAGGTGTGAGGACAGGCGAGAGAATAAAATAGTCATTCAGACTGGAGGTTCTCAAATGTTGCTGTGTACTAAAATTACCTCAGAGAGCATTTAAAATTTCCAAAGTCCAGTTTGTGACCGGGACAACTTTACTCAGAATCTTGGGGTAATGCCTTGCTTTAGTGCTTTTTAAAAAATCCCCAATATTTATGTAAATTTGAGATTGAGTAAGATTGCTGAGTCATGCTAGGAGCCTGCTTGAAGCTAGTGGTCATGAATTCAACATGGGACTAGTTGGAGAGATTATGTGTTTTCCTTTGGAAGTTTCAATAGCATGAGAGTAAACAGTGAATGAGTGGAGAGTTGGTAGTAACCAGGGTTTAAGATTTATCAAGTTGGCACAAGATTTGAGAGGCAGTGGAGAAATTTAAAGATATGTTCAAAAAAGTGTTTATGATACTCCATGGAGTTTATATTTTATAAGAAGAGAAATGATGGTAGAAAGGGCATAAGGGATATTGAAAAGCCCATAGACTGAATGGATTATAGAGCCTAGTAATATCAAAGTATTGTTGGAATGAGGTACTAGATGGAATCATCTGGAGACTTAGAAGGTGGAGGTCAGAAAGTGTGATGTTTAAAACTGAGTTTCTAACAAAATCTATCATATGACCACAGAACTGAGTGGCCAAAGAGGACAAGGTCTCTGGAGTAAAAAAGTTCAGTGAATTACTAGGGCAAGATGGTGTGAGAATTGTTTTCAACAGATATTTAAAGTACCAGAAGTTATGAAAACCATCATATGTTGGAAAGGGTAACCGTTAGGCAGGAGCTAAAATCATCAGGAAGTGAGGGGGTGATACCACTCCTCTCACTCCCTGAAGAAAATGAGAGTAGCTCCTCATTTTCCTACTTTCACAGATACTGATTCCATCTTTAGACATTTTGAACAATGCAACAACATGAATTTTCTTATAATTTATTCAATATACTTTCATGTGTAGCCAGGTACCAGCATTCTCTTTTTTACCCTATTTTATTTTGGTTATTAGTAATTCACTAGTTTCTAAAGCTAATTGTGTTATCATTGCTTTTTACACTTGAAACATCCAGTCATTATTTGTGCAGAGCCAATTTTTCTTCTTGAAAGAATAAATCTTTTAACTAAAAGAATGGTGCAGAATGGTAATCAAATTATTCTCCATGGAGAATACCTTTTTGCTTCTCTAACTCTCCTCTTTGACATTAGCCTTAATCTGATAGCAAAATCAGCAATCCTAAAACAGAAGGAAAAATAATGATGTTTCTGAAAAGAGAGAGTTAGAAAAATTACCAGCACACTGAATATGTATTTAAAAAAATACCACATACTAAATATGTATTTCAGTCTCTTGGGTAACAAGTTTGTTGTTGTGATGGTTGTTTTTTGTTTTCCCTTTGGTAATGGCAGTATATTTTGGGGGAAAAATGCAATATGTTGATTTTTTTAGAAGCCTATTAAATATTTCAGAAGTTAAAAATACCTGAAGCCCTTAATCTACTACATGAAATTGTAAACTATCCCTAGTGGTGGAGTTCTCTGTGTTCCAAGTTCATCAGAGTTGACTGATAGATATTTTCAGATTATTCCTGAAGTTATAGCACATTTGAACAATGAGGATTTGAGGTATAGTGTACAAATGTTCATCTTTCTGTGACTGAGATGGCAGAGCCTTTCAGCTGAGACCCGGTGACATTTACTACCTCTATCTATATCAATCACCAAACATGTAAATCATCTTGACTCCCAGGAGAGCCATGGCTCATTCATTGAAATAGAATGGTTCTCTGTCACTTGGCTGGAACCCTCTTCTTTCACCTCCCATCTTTTATATAGACTGTTTCACAAATGTGGACAAACTGATTTCTCTACCATTTTAGTTTTCTCATCTCTTCAAATTGATGTGTTTCCAGCACGTCTTTACTGATTAAGCAAGATCATATTCCCACTCTATTTAATGTTATTGAACATTCTTACCCACTCATATTTATATATCAAGTTAAACATTTGTTAACATGTATGAAGTTTATTATAATCAGTCTGTGTTCTCTGCTTACATTATCCTACTTGATTTTTATATTAATTTCTTACATAATTCTTTTGTCAAATACATATAACTTGGAGTTGTAATAACCTAATGTAGATCTTGAATCTTACTCTCTGCATCTTCTGCCACATTGTCCATTTATGATGTTTGTAATTAGTGTGTAGATTTGACGTTTTAAGTGAAATATTCCAGAGCAAGAGTTTTCTGTCAAGAGGGAGTTCACAGTTGTGTTGAGAACAGATGAACATTTGAGTCACCTGAGTTTTTTTTTTTTTAGTTTTATACAGCACATACATTCCTTATTTCTAGCCTACTTCCACAAACAAATCTGTTAAGGCTCAAGGGTCAAGTATCTCAAATCTGATAAAATTTTATGCTTAGATCAGGCACAGTGGCTCACACGTGTAATCCCAGCACTTTGGGAGGTCAAAGCAGGAGGGTCTCTTGAGTTCAAGAGTTTGAGTCCAGTCTGGGCAACGCAGCAAGACCTTCCTTGTCTCCCAAAAATTAAAAAAAAAAATAGTATGGTGGTGCGTGCCTGTAGTCCTAGCTACTCAGGAGACTGAGGCAGGAGGACCACTTGAGCCTGGAAGATTGAGGTTGCCATGAGCTATGGATGTGCCACTGCACTCCAGCCTGAGGGACAGAGTGAGACCCTGTCTCAAAAAAAATGTTTGCTTAGTCCCATACTGTAGGTGGAATGAGTCTAGCTTCTAATGGCCTGCCTTGATAAGAGGTTACATGCTCTGTCTCGCCATCATGCCATGTCCCTCAAAGGAGGACTCCTTATTAACACTGACTCTAAATAATTGATAAGCTAATCATGGAGTTTAATATACCTGAAAAGGATACTAAAATGATCTAAAAATATCCTGGGTTTTTTCTTTCCACAGACAAGGGTGTTGAAACAGTCCTCTTTCAGACTCCTAAACGAATACTTTTTCTATGATGCCATACTACCTTTAAAATAATTGTTTGCTGATAGCCAGCTATATGCAAAGAAATATATTAAGGCATTAAAATGTTTGAAGATATGATTTATTCCTCAAGGTCCTTAACATCCAGTTGACAAGATAATGAAAACTACTCATGCCTCTCTTAACACTTCCTAGCAAGATGTCATGTCTGTATTTAGTGATGGTCTATATTGTGTTTTCTTCTCTTCTCCTTTCAGCCCTGTCTTCTTGTTTACCATCTGAGTGTGGTAAAAATGTACATCCACCTTTCTTCCCAGTGCTGAAATAGGTCCTGGCTCATAGTTGGAATTCACTGAAGTTAGGAGAAGGACTGAAGAGAAGCCTGCACTTCCTGCTTTTTGTATATGCTCTTCACTAATCCTGAAATATCCTAACCCAACCCTTAATTATCTCCAGCTCTTTAAACCCTACCTATCTCCCTTCCACTTTTGCTTGCCTCATTGCTCAAACCCCTCTCCCATCACTGCTTTTGGGTTTGCAGCTACTTCCTGTCCCTGTTTTATCCTATTGTATATGCATATGCATTGAGCATTTACTAAAATCTTACAATATACCAGTCCCTTAAATAAGAACTGAGGGATAAAGCAGATATCCCTTTAATTTGAAGGTACTTCCTTTTCTGTTTTTTCTCCTTAACTAATCAGTGCCCCCAAATATAATTAGGGAGCAAGGTATCTGTTTTCTCTTTCAGTTTCATTGTTCTAAAGACAACACGTTCAGTGTAGGTGCTGTGTATCTTTTGCCTGTTTAAATTTACAGTTATTTTCCAGTGGTGCTGCCTAACTCTTTGCTGATACCTATCTTTTACATTAGGTCACCTGGGCAGCTTGCTATAATCATCTGTGAGAAAGCTCCTCAGGAACCCACCAATGGGCACTAGAATCAAAACTTGACTTCATTCTTATAATTTCTTCATTTATAATATGGGGGTAATCATAATACCTTCCTTATGGAGTTCTTGTGAGGATTAACTGAGTCATTGCATGTAAAGCACTTAAAATACAGGAAACAGTCAGTAAATATTATTATTCATATGGCGTTCTTCAGTAGCCAAAATATAACACCACGCTATTTGCATTCAGTACCTTTCTGTTGTGGAATCTTCTCTTCAAACAAGGGTATGTATTTCATTTACTTTTAACATTTTGCTTTTGAGAGAGCTTGAGATCTATTTCATAGTTGCCGATGGGCAAAGAGAGGTAACAGTAAATTAAATTCTGCATCTTGGATCATAAAGTAAGTGCTGAAATGCAATTATCTGACTACAGGATCAGAGCTTCTGCCACTAAACCTGAGTGTCATCAACCTTACTGGTTCTCTACTTAGATACTCTTGTCCAAAGGTCTTAAACATATCAGCAATACTATCATGCATCATTCTATTATTATTTTTAAAATTTAAATAAAAAGCCTACAGCACCCAGTGTTCCCAGCCAGTCTCCCATTCAAATACTAACTAGGCCCAATCCTGCTTAGCTTCTGAGATCAGATGAGACCAGTCGTGTTCAGGATGGTATGGCCATAGACTCATGAATCATTCTTAACTGGAGAGAAATACTTTTTCACTAGGAAAAATCCTGAATTCAACTATCATTACACATAATGTAAATATGTTTAACCATATTAAATAACTTCTCCAAATATGAAACACACATGCATATCATTTGGTCTGGATGGATCTTTGACTGCTATTTACTTTGCTGAAGTGTCCATCTCTCTAGCCACATTTGAATTATTTAAATTACTTGGAAAGCCAAGGTGGCCCCCAGACTAAAATTTTCCTGATTGTCCTTCCGTTGCTACTTGTTCATGTAGTAATTTTCTCCATCCTGTACACAGACATTGGAGTATTCTACTCCAAAGAGGTGCTAGGATTTTTATCTCTTCCCCTTTCCCAGTCCTTCTGACAACTCTCCCTCCATTGTTTAAAGCAGCGTTAAAATTATCCAAATGTTCATCGTTGACTCTTTCTGTTTTGTATTCCTCTAGCGGTGCCACTAATCTAAGTCATATGTTCCTGATTTCCCTTCCCTCATGACTTATGATTTATAATGGATTAGCATGAGCCTAGGAACAAAGTACTTCTTCTTGCCCCAGACATATTTAGAGGTTTCCAATTTACAGTAACATAGGAGTTTGTCATGGGAGCAATTCGTCCATCTATTTTTATTATATTTTAGTCAATACTGCATATTTCCATATCATACTATTATGATATAAATAAGAATCATAAAACAAATACAAGTATTCATTATTTTCTTGGTATTTATCTTATCCACTGAGTAGCTTTGACTATACTTAAAAAATTTCTCCACTTATTTAACAGATTAAAAATTATAATTTGTAATTAATTAATTGGTAGTAATATAGTGAGCAAATGAAAGTATGTCACAAAAATCTTTCTGAAAATGTTTCTACAACATAAGTACAGATAACGCTGAGATTTCTGGAAGTTAGTACATGGAAGGTATAACCAATATTATTGTCAATATTTTAAATTCGCCACTTCAGGTAGGATAAAGGATGTTAAAATATTTTTCTTTGAATATTTAATATCACTAATAGGACCAAGAACATTAGAATGCAGGTGTGTGAAATAAGCTCAAAGTTCTAGAGCAGTACTATTAAATAGAATTTTCTGCAGCGATGAGCATTTTCTATATCTACACTCTCCAAAATGGAAGCAACTAGCCACATGTGGCTATAGAGCACCAGAAAAGTGGTTAATGTAACTGACCTGATGTTGAATTTTAAATTGTCTATATATTTTACTAATTTGATTAAATTATAAATTTTATTATAAATAACCACATGGGGCTATTGTCTACCATACCGGATGAACAGTAAAACTTTAGAGACTTCCAAGTTTCTCTTAATATTGTAATTCACACAAGGCGGGATTTTCTTGTGGTCGTTCTCAGGCCAATGTCACACTACAAAGCAACACAAATCCTACATTAAAACAACCATGTAAAATGACCTATAAGAAACTACCATAACTCCCTGAAAAGTAATTTTGATATTTACTGTTTTGCAAGAATTTCAAAATATTAAGATCCTTTTCACACATCTTTCCCCTTGAAGACCTCTCACTATGCTTCTTCAGTACTTTCTTCTTGTTTCCCCTCCAAACATTTACCCCAACTGACCTATACTTTCCCTTCTCTCATTCTCATCTCTTCTCTAGACCTTTTAAGATCTGTCACTTTATCCATTATCAACAGGTCCCTGACCATGCACACTAAACACAAAATCCTCATCCCCAGAGAAGGAATTTGCTGTCACAAGAATAAATATTTGTAAAGGCTAAATTGTGGGCTATATAGTAGAATCATTTCTACATGTCACCCTTTTTTCATCCTCTAGGCTAGATTATTTCTAATCTGAATTTCGTGAAGCCTCTAGAGTTTAAGAAAAAAGCTAATGCTTATTGAATGCTTTGAGTAGTAGCAGCACCTCAAGTAGTAGCAATAACAACATCTCAAGGTCTCTTCCATCTCTTTGATATGATGAAAAAAATGAATAATAAATATAAACTGGGTATGATACAAACCAATGAGCAAATCACTTTTTAAGTGAAATTAATTAACAGGGGAAAAGATTTTAAAAGGATGCCCTTTATCTTCCCTGGATCGGGAGCTTATCCTTTAGACTTTAGGTTGTGTTCATTTGGGATACAGTCAACAAATATTTGTTGAGCCTTGACTGAGTGTTAGGCACTGTTTTAAAATTATTTTATTTGTATTGGTAATAAAAAGATGATAGTCCTTGCCCATGTAGAGCTTACAAATGTTAAAGGAGGCAGAGGGAAAACAAGAAAATCTATAACCTAAATATGAAATTACCAATTGTGATCACTGTAATTAGAAATTGATGGGGATGAATAATAGAGTAGCAGGATGAAAATGCCATACTAACACATGGTCATTAGAAACTAAGTCATCCTACATAACGCATATGCATAGAGATGTTCTTCATGGTTTTGTAGATTTGATGTTAGTGTAACTCATCCTTTTCTATATTATATATTGCCATCCTTAAGCGGTCTTTGGTAAACCACATCTGAATTTTTGATTGGCAAATGTGAAATAAAGGCTTCAGCTTATTCTTTGTAGGTGCTGAATAGCATTTAACAATTCAGTGTGAATAACATTTCCATCTTTACCTAATGAGCACATTTTTAAAAAATTTGTCCATTTTATGAAAATGAGTAGAAATTGAAAAATGCAGTGCTGATGATGCTAAGAAAGGTAGACTCATGAAGATTACTATGCATATTGTATTAGCCTCAGGTGGCTCTAAATGCATTAGATATAAACTGGTAGACAGTGGGCTGCATAAGGAAGGAAAATAAAATCAAAGAAGACATAAAACTTGCTGACACTGCAACAACCTCAAAGTTGTGCCAAGAAGAGGAGATTTAATCGAGTATTTTTTTTAAATCTAGATGCTAGGTCTTATACAATAGAAACTTGTTTCCAGTCATGTGAGTCTATTAAAAATGTTCCCATTAAGAATTTATTTTAAAATTCTTAATTTGTGTAGAAATTACATGGAATATGTCTTATAGATTGTCTTTTCCCTGAAAGTATTATTTCTTCCCATTTTATACCTAATAAGGTTGAGTAAATGGAGGAACATAATATAAGTAGAAAACTGCATAGATAAGATTAAAATGTAGAATGTTTTCGCTTCAAAGTCTATGTTATTATTAGTTCATGACTTATTTATAAAAATATATTTATCAGTGATTTTAGCAGATTATCACAAAACTGGGTTCTTCCTTCACTCATGTAGACAGAAATAAAGAGTGAAAATACAACATACAAGGGAATAATTTGAAATATGCTCATTGTTCTTGCTGTTGTCAAAAATGAGAATTTTGTATTGTTTTCTTTTTAAAATACAATCTGCTTTCCTGCACAGAAAAGTATATCCATTTTTCTTTAGAAATGTACTAGATTTTTAATTTGCTAATCCCAAGGGAAGGATTATTTTCTTAAGATTAAGTGTAGTCAATTGGTATTACGATGTTGGGAAGTAAAGTGCAAAATTCTATTAAGGACTTAGTGATTTTGATTTGTCAGAGAAGAGCCACTCTCTGATGTAATTTGCATGGTGATGTGTGTGCACAGTTCTGTTTTAGCTTGGGGACTTTATCTTTGAATTTTCGCTAAGAAGATATTGGCTTATTCCTATTTTAGAATCTGGTCAGCCATTATCTTGGACATACATATATAGAAAGAGTAACTCCTTAGTACATGTGCTTTTGAAATATTGCTTATGATCAGTGCCTCCTTAGGGAAAGCGGGTTTTTTGTTAAGAGTCTGAAAGTCTATTTAGGAAAGTTGTTTTCAAAGAGTGTCCTGAACGTTGCTTGGTATGACTTAACAGCAAAGTCAATTTAACAGTAGTTTGCCTTGCAGAATCCTGGATCTATCAGAGATTCACTTCTCTATGCTGTGTGGGAAAATTATACTGGCTGATTTCGGGAGAAGTTACTGTGGGAACACATTTTGGCACATTTCTGCTGAAGCTAGAAACCTGGATGCTTTGTTCTTTGTGAGGTATCAAAAATAAAAATTCATGAAATTCTGACATCCTGCCTGCTCTCTTATTTGGGTTAAATGCTGTGGTAAACTCTTTCAGTTGAAATACTTGAAAAGAAAAGCAATACACATGCACAGACTCACATTTGCACACACACACACACACACACACACACATCTTTACTTTAACTGTCTCGAACATAGAATATTCCTCTTATTAAGATATGGCACACGTATCCTCACTGATAACCTACCTTCTCAATTCTTCTTACTGGTTTATTGGATTAAAATAGAGAAGCAGAAGTCTTACATAGGAGAAATATGTTGACAATTGGTGGGTTTTATTTTGATAATTTCACCAACTATATGAATTGACTTTGTCAGTCATTAAAGTAAGTGTGCTGAATGCCCTCTGTGTGTGCATCAGGACAAGTGGTCTAATCAAGTTCAACTGTTCTGTGTCCATTTGACTCAGCTTAATTAAAATTCAGCCCTGCTTTTGAGCAAGCCACAGTGGGTTGGCAGACCTTCAAAGAGCTATATTGCAGTGAACAATAAAAGTGATAAAGGCACACAATAGCAATCAATACAATACAAATGCCCCTGTTACTCACAAATCCAGTGAAAAGTGATTGCTTGAAACATTCTTGTTCATTTCTCATAATAAAATTAAAGTTTTTACATCACTTCATTTGTAAGTTTGCCTATACTCTCTTTGTCAATGGGCTTGCTGTTGTTGTTGCTTTTTTTTTGTTACTACTAATGGAGTGAAAGTAAATGATAGTAAGATAAATCTGCTCAATACGCATAAAATACCTTTTAAATTTTTACATCTTTTGTTTTATTTGTTACACATATGGGTAAAAACTTACTAGAAGGATTTTTACCTGTACAAGGAAAATAGCCATAATTCATCCTCCATTCATTTGTAGTGGAGGGGGTATATTCTTGGTGATCATCCCCCCTTTTTTTTTTCCAGTCCATTGTTTTTGGCTGGCTGCCATAGTCCCAGATTTTCTCACAAACTGCCATCTGGCATTCTTGCTGTCCCTCACATATAGCTTTGTCAGGACCTCCTCCAAGCAGGCTGGAGAATTTCACAGCTTGGGGGCATGGGAGTATACATGAAGTTGCAGCCACTTCAGGGTTGATTTCTCACCTACAACCCACAGATCTGTCATTGCTAGATGTTTAGTGGAAAGAGCTGCTAGGGCACTGGAGATTAGGGAAACTGGAAAGAAGTATCAACTTACCTCTCATGAGCTGTATTTTTTAGCCACTCTGCATTTGAAGAACAGAGATTTTAAAAACCCAATCTCTCTATTTTACATAATCATCGTGGAACATCACTGTCAGTAAATTATTATGAAAGATGCTTCTAAAAATTCAAGATGGAGATATTGATAGAATAATATCTCTTATAGCACACATGATTGTTATCCCATCTCAAAGTTTTCAGTGAATGCTTTTATCTAGTAAGACTGAATCTGTATATATAATTGCACAATGTAACTAAGATATAAGAGAAGGGAAGTTTCACATTGCATTCACAATACATACATGAGGACACCAATTGTAGAAATCTGTAGGAAGTGTTTTTGTTACAGTTTTCAACCCAGTGAAGCACTATCTCTTCTGTGTGTATGCTTTAGGTTTCATTTTGGCTTCTGGGCTTTAATGAATATACTTCTTAAAAAGGTATGTTTCATCATCGTATTAACTACTTCACTGACTCCAGTAGCTGAAGGAGATCCACTGGGATAGAGCCATCACAACTGTTCACAAAATTCTGGCCAGTGGAACGGCCAGTCACAAGGCCAAGATTTTGTAAACCGTGCCTATGGCTATATGTCAGCACATCTCATATCTTCTGGAGTAGAAGTCACATGCTTTTCATTTCTTTTATATTTCACCCATTACCTACTTATTGCCCTAAATCATCCTAAACTTTGATTGTTTTGTTATTCTGTTCAAATCACAAATGGCAGAAAATAAATTTTAAAACACTATTTAATTATTAACATAAGTATCATGCTCTCTTAACATGCTGAAAAATATGATACTTTCAAGTGAGAGAAGCCAGATCCAGTGCTAATTTTAATTTGAGATGCCATGTTAGGATAACTTAATAGTCTTTAGAAAAGACGTACACCTAACTGATATACTGACACGTATACAAGGTTCAATGAGATTCCTACTGTAGAGTGTTCGCTGTGACATTTACATTTTGTATCAAATAATTGTATAGATTCTATAAGACAAAATTGTAAACACAACGAACATTATTTCTTTTTTAGATAATTTAAGATTTTCCTGTGAACATAAAATATAGAATAGTCAGTGGTTAATTTTTTTTTGGAAATTTCCATCATACTATAATAAATATTTTGGGAAGACAAACTTATACTTCTTAGAAATGAAATTTTCTTAAAATGTGTCATGAATATATTGCTCAAATTTATTGTAATATAGTTTATGATAGAAAAATTATTTCTAGATAGTTAAACGGTTCTAACAAATGGCAATGAATATCAGGTTAAACAAGTTTGCAATGCTTTCAAGACATGCAGTAATTTGGTAAATTATTGTATTTTAACAACAGATATATTTTGATTTATTTTTATGTTCTGAATTTTAATGTGTAGAATCCTACATTATAGTAACTAAACAAAAGTCTCAAAGGGGATTGTTTCTCCAAAGCCAAAAACAAATGAAAAATTAAATGGATGGGGGGCCCCCAGGTCGTCAACGCTAATCTCCATTTGAACAGTTGTTTCATTCCTAAGTGGATGTGACCATAATCTGCTTTGAGCATTATAGTCAAAGTTTATCAGTCTTTGTTTCAGTCTGTCCAGCTTCTGAGCCAAATCCTTCAGCTTTCCTTTGAGATCATATCTAGAATAAGCTTACCTTGTATTACGTCTCAGAAATTTTCTAAAACTAAATCGGGGGTAGTATCATTGGTAAGTAAACTCTCTTTGATCTGGATAGGAGATATCTGCCTGAAATGTGAATTAATCTAAAATCCTTAGACATATTAAATAGTTCTCTATTTCAGTGAAACAGATAAGTATTCACTGATTCTTTTCAGCTTGTTATCTGAAGCTTAAGTTTACTACTTTGTTTTTTCCTGTTGCTCACTTTTGACCTATGACTAACAGTGAGGCTGAAGATATATACCATCAAGTTGCTAAAGGAGAAACAAAGTAGGTAGGATCACGGGCCAGCCACTCTGCCAATGACTGTCTGTTGAGATTTTTCTATATACAAGGTCAACCAACAGCAAATACATGTGAGACCCGGATGTTTCCAAGTATAGAATCAAAATGCCAGATTTGAGCATCCTGCGTGGCTCACCCAACAGTGATGGTATCTGTATATAAGATGGTTTTATTTTGTACTGCTTTCAGTACAAAATAAAGGAGTTCATATTAACTCTTTGGAGGCCTTTGAATAGGGATATTCTTTCTACTATAATTTCAAATACCTCAATGCCAGTGAGATATGACACTCATAGCAATAACTTCTCCTACAATTAGGGACAAATATTATAATTTGGAAAAGTAGATAGATGACAAAACAAATGTGCATGAAGATATACATCTTCAAATATAAATGCTTTGTTAATGGAGGCTTGGTCATAGAAATCAGAAATATGTAGTTTGTTTGCTGTTATGTCAACCTGCATTTGACTATGATTCTATTCTAAATGTAAGTCTTGTCTCAATTTTTTAATTTCTTATGGAATCTTTGAAAGAGTCAGGAACATATCAATAGAAGAAACAGATTCTACTGTGTGTATGCTTGTGTTTATGTATGAGAAAATTCACAAAATATTCATACTTTTAAACTAACTCCCACAGAAAAATTTAAAACTATAAACACTTAAAATATGACTGGCAAGAGCTTCAAAAGCCTGGGAACTCTATACTTATCAGATGAAAGAAGAAGCAGTATTATGAAAATGTGTCTGGATACCATAAGATAATTTCAAAGTACATCAAGTAAAAACAGTGCGAGGGGCTCTTTGTTCATCTGACCTTATATTTTATAACAACTCAACCTTTGATTCCATGATAAATAGAATATCAAAATCTCATAATGTCAGAGATGCATTGCATCTTTGATCTTTCTGAAATGTTATATATGTCGAGATAAAAAATCTTGAACTTTGATGGTAATAATGAAATGCAAATATTTTAATTAAAACTAGCTATTTGCAAAGACTGAAATAATATTGAAGTATTTGTTTTTCAAGAATTATATGCAGATGTAAGTATATTTGAATAGCATAGAATTTAGAAACAAATTATTGCTAATCAGAGTTCTAGGATAGAATTTTATATTTAGATTTAATATTTTTAAAATAAAATTTTTCAACATGCAAATTGAAATATTATATGGATGCACACCATATTATGCACAAGTAGTGTTTATCTTTTGTTTAACAATCATTTATTGGATGTCTTTTTTTGTGGAAGATGCTATAGTAGGCACTAGTAATTATGTGAGTAATAAAACAGATGTAATCCATGACATTGTGGACTTACTTTCAAGTTTGGTCCTATAACATTTGGTGCTCTTTCAATCAAATATAAGTTGAATTATTGGTTTCAATTTTTATTGACTAAATCAATGAGAATTTCAATACATTAGCAGAAAGCTATTGATTAGATATAATATAAAACTTGGTAGTCAATAATGGAACTAGGAAACAAAACTAAGTCTGCCTGACTCTCAATTCACTAATTTCCCCATTATTCTAGAGTGGATAATAAATGTATAAGTATAAATTTAAAACTGCAAAGTATGGTAGAAATAACAGTTGGCTTTATAATTGCTATTTAATTTGATTTAATATTCCTTGACAATTTTATTTATATAATTAACAACATTTATTGAGTGCCTGTTATTTGGCAAATATAGTTTGAGATCTTGGGGATATTTTCAGGAACAAGAAAATACGTCCCATTTCTCAGAGTGCTGAAGTTCTAGCACGAAAATATGGACATTAAACAAATACTTGAGAAAATGTTAGCTAGTGCTAAACACTATGGCAATAAATAAATCACAGAAACTACTTTAAACTAGATGTCCAGGAAGTCTTTCCCAAGTGGACCTGAATGATTAAAAGAGCCAGTCATGCTAAAATGTGGGGAAGAATGTTTGAGAAAGAAAGAAAATCTAGTGCAAAGCTCTGAGAATGGAATGAGGTTAGTATGATCAAAGGTCCAAGGGAAGTCAAGTGTGGCTGGAGCACTAGTTGTTAAAATGTGATTACTAGAGCAGCAACCTCATCATCCAAGAATTTAACAGTATTCTAGGCATGTTGATTTCCTTGATTTGAAAATTTAGAAAATTATGAAAAAAATTGTGATTCAGTACAAACTTAACATTCAGAGAAATTGAATAAAGGATATTTCATTGTCCTTGGGGGCAGGATTTCATTGTTCTATTTCTTGCAGCTTTTTGGCAAGTTTGAAAATATTTGCAAATGAAAATTTAAAAAAGAAATGACCAATTATACAGGTGAAATTAAAGCTTTTAAGCAGTGCAGCCAGTGGAATACCGTGATCTATTTTGGGTTTTAAGAAAAATATTCTTGCTGTATGATATGAAAAATGGATTACAAGAGGGAACTTAATACAAACGCAATGATCAGTGAAGGAGCTGTTGCCATTGTCCAGAGGAGACATGATGGTGGCTGGGACTGGGGTGGTAGCAGTAGAGATGAGCTGTGGGCAAGTGGATCCAAGATGATATAATTTGAATATACAGTTGACAAGGTTTACTGATGGATTGATTGTGAGAAGGAGTAACAGAAATAGAAGAGTCAAGGATGCTTAAGTTTCAGACCAGAGCCACTGGCTTGATGCTAGTGATATTTATTCATTGAGAAGAAAAACATTGAAATAGGAGTTGGTCAGATAATGGCACTTGATTAATTTTTGTAAGTAAAGTATTGAAGGAAATCTAAATAGACAATTTGCATTATCTTTGAATATTTGTGATTAGTAGCTCTAGTGACGAATTTAGCTTGATGACTGCCATATTGTCTATAAATTAACTCACTTGAGTGTTCTCATATTTTTCCTGATTTTTTTTGTCGAATGCAGTTTTAGAACATTAAATTGTGCCATACATTAAAAAAAATAATGAAATAATGCCAATAAGAACTCTTAATTTGCTCTTATAAATTTTTTTATCCTTATGTAATTTATTATTTTATTCAACAAATACTTGTGGAGTGGCTACTTTGTACCAGTACTCTTTAAATCACTGGAAATATAACACTGAACAAACAGGCTGAAATATCTGCCCTGGTAGAACTTTCATTCTAGTACATTCTAGAATGAGGCAATTTAAGAAAAAAAGTATGGTATGTGGGTGAAATAGTTTAAACAAGAAGTAAAATGACTATTAAGTCAGATAATGCCAAGGATATGAACAAAATTGAAGCCAATAAAGAGCATAGATAACATGAGAAAGGAAGGGTTTGAGTCCGGAGGGAGTTTTAACTTAAAATAAGGACACTAGGAAAGACCTCTTTGATTAAGAGTTAAGGGATGAAGTCGCAAGGGTATCGCTGAAAGAGCATTCCAGACAGAAGAAAGAATAAAGACAAAGTCCTATTGGTGGCAGGCAGGGTAAGTGATGGGTAAAGTGAAAAGCAGAGTGGTCATAAAAGTGGGGAAACAGGCAGATATATAGGGGGCTTTGTATGCTTACTTCAAAGATGACCCTGTGATTGCCTGAATGGAAGAATGGCATTACCATTTATGGAAATGGAGTAGATAGTCGAAAGCATAGGTCTGGATTGTGGG
Organism: Callithrix jacchus; assembly: GCF_049354715.1. Taxonomy (NCBI): domain Eukaryota; kingdom Metazoa; phylum Chordata; class Mammalia; order Primates; family Cebidae; genus Callithrix; species Callithrix jacchus. Next base: position 29,924,912 of record NC_133524.1, read on the forward strand.
CATGTTTCGAATGTCATTTTGGACCTGATAAATTTGATATGCCCTTTAGACTTCTAAGTAGAGATGCCAGTTACTGGTAGGATCTAAGAGATTATCAATCACATGAGAGGCCCACACTTCTGAATAGCAAATATTGTTGTATCAAATTAAGCAGTTATATTTCAGGGTTTTTTTTTTGTGTTTGTTGCTTTTACTGAGGAATTAATATACAGGTTTAAATGCAGTGAAGAGTGATTTTCTCAATTCTTAGGAGAATTTGGATCAGAATAATTTTATTTCAATGAAAAATCTGAAATCTCAAATGCAGCTTAATTACATTGACATTATTAAAAGAACGAGGACTTAAGCATATGGCAAATTTAATTAAAATATTACTCTTATAAAGGGAGTGATCATAGTAGACTTTTATTTTTCTTAAAGCAAATTACAGATCTTCAGCAGCACTTACTTTTACAAAATGTAGAAGACTATAACATGATTTCTACTCCATGTTATTATGTGGTGAAATAAGGAAATGCATGAAGCTGTGTTATGTTATTTTGGGTTATCTTTGAAGCCTTTGATTGGGAATTGACTACTAAACACAGTAAATATTATATAAGTACTAAGTTCTGAATGTGAATGTGATCTTAGGTAGTCACCTGGCTGTTATGTGTCCTTTGTTTTCCTATCAAATGTATGGGGCAATAACATCATCTGTTGTATATTTTTTAAAAAATATTTGAAATTGAAAACAAGACTATATATCTATAAATGTGAATATATTTTCAATTCTTCAATAAAATACATTTTAAAACAAGAAAACCTGTTCTTTTTCTCTTCACTAATCTCTTTTTAGCAGGAAAGATTATATTTTGTTTGCAAATACCAAGGCTTAGGCATTAAGTAATAGTTGGGGAGAGGAACAACAGCCCTTCTCTAGAACAAATTGAGGAATCATACTTAAAAGTACCCATATATTAACTTGGAAATAAGATGTTGAAGAAAAGGAAGAAAATTAGGAAAAATTACTTTGCTAGAGATCGTTTTGCGTTGATCAAATGATAAAAATGTCTTCTTTAAGGATTTCATTTAGTATCCTTGGACTAATATTCATATTATTGCTGACAAGATATTATAAATTCCAAGTCATTAGCATAAGGATTTACTGACAGATCTCAGGTTCTCCAAAACATCTCAATGCCAAGCAAATGATTCTGCTATTAGTCTTCTTAGTGTACCTGGCAATTTCCTGTCCTTCTACTTTGGTCTTCTTTTCTCTTCTCAGGTTTGCAATATTAAGAAAATAGTAGTGACAAAAAAAAACCTGTCAACTTAGAAGGCTAACTTTCGGGAAATCAATATAGCAGAGACATCCCCTAAAAGCTTCCTTTGTGTTAATGCAAACTTCCACACAATATTTACCCACTTCTATGAACCAGAAAAGACTCATTCTTTAAAAACAAACAAACAAAAAAGCTTTATTGAGATATAATTTACATGCTATATAATTTACCCATGTAAAATGTAAGATTCATTGGTTTACAGGATATTCACAGTGTTGTGCAAACTTTACCAAAATTAATTTTAGAACATTTTCATCATTCCAAATAGAAACCCCATGCCCATTAACAGACAGTCTTCATTTCCCTCCGAATACACCCCTTTCCTTCCTTAGTTCTGGGCAACTGCTAATCTACCTTCTGTCTCTATGGATATGCTTAGTCTGGACGTTTAATAAATGAAATCAAGTAATATATGTCCTTTGTTGACTGGCTTCTTTCATTTAACGGAATGTTTATAAGGTTCATCCGTTTTATGCCATCTATCAGTACTTCATTTCTTTTGATTTCCACACATAGTCCATTATGTGAATGTAGAACAATTTTATTGATCCACTAATCATTTAACGATCATTTGGGTATTTTCTCTTTTGAGCTATTATGAATAATGTTGCCATACAATTTTTTATACAAGTCTTTGCGTGGACATTTCTTTTGGGTATATTCCTAGGAGTGGAATTCTATGTTTAAACTTTTGAGGTACTGCCAGACTGTTTTCTAAAATGGCTTCACCATTTACATTTCAAACAGCAGTGTATCAGGGTTCTGATTTTTCTGTTGATCCCTACCAACAATTGTTATTATATGATTTTATGTGTGTGCAATAAATACACTGAATATAAAGTGTACCATTTCACAAAGTACAATTCAGTGGTTTAGGTACATTCACAATGTTGTGTGCCCACCACCATTATCTAGTTCCAGAGCTTTTTCGCAATCTGATTGCAACCATCATAGAATGTGTGATGTGGTAACTCATTGTGATTATAATTTGCATTTCCCTGATTGCTGATAATTGTGAGCATCTTTTTGTGTGATTATGGGCCATTTGTGTATTTTTAAAGAAATATATGTTCAAATACTGGCTTTTAAAATTATTGAATTATAATAGTAAAAACCTTCATTCTTAGGTTAACAATGAATGTATTACATGAAAAACTCAACCACCCCATGGTTTCAGTTTAAATACATTTCTCAGTGATCCTTGGCTAACCCAGTGCACACATAGGGCAACTTTATGACATCAGAACATTGATATCAAGTGCCCATTAGTTCAGGGTAGTATGGAAGAAATTGTACTAAAGCGGGCACTTTTATACCCTTCTCTATGAGAATATTCATCTCTAAAAAACACATAAAAAAACTGCCCCAAATCAGGTGCATTTGTGGTGTAATATTAATTTATAGGATATGAACTTGTTGTTAACCAACAGAGTGCTTTGAAGAGTAATTTTCTTATATCATATTCTTGAGAAAGGTATTAAATCAGAAGGTATTAGCCCACATGTGCACACATGGATATGCTTATTAGTAAGACACCTCTATGTTGGTGATATTCAGTATAGAGGCAAGTTTTCAGAGCTGAAGTGAGCTTTCTGTTTCCACAGTTTAAATGAAATTTGTTTCAAAATGATACTTAGAATATCTGATTGATGGAGATATTGTCCCCTGTCAATCAATGTCATCTGATTGATGGAGATGTTGTCCCCTATCATTTAATCTTGAATGACTTCAAAAAGAGAAAATCATCTTATTGGCATACTGGCACACTTAATTTATGCAGCATACTATGTAAATCCTAGTGGGAGGACTGAGTCAAGCAAGAGAATGGTATGACCCACTTATTTGCAAAGGGATAACCATAGACATGTCCAGTTATTATTAAGATAAAAAGAAGATGCTGACAAAACCAAGATCTTGGCTATGTTAACAAACTTTAATTTCTCAGTGTATTTCTGAAAATGTTGAGTTCCTTCCAAGATCCCATGTTCCCCCTACCCCCACAACCAGATTCATTCCAGGCAATAGTAAATACACCTGGTATGCAAGGGAGAATATTCACATATTCACTTTTAAAGCCAATTGTGAAGGAGTCTCCAAGACATTGAAGGGAACCAGATGGTGTGCAGACCATTCTACGAGGTTTATGATTAGTTTGGCTAAAGCAGCTGGTCTTTGCAATGCAAGAGTTGTCATGGCAGAAAAATCCCCTTTTCCCTCAGTGCAGCTGGGCTTGTCCAGGGAAGGCTTTTCCCAGGCAAGTGTTCTCTCTTCACTGGGCGCTTGCAAAGTCTGTTGTACTTAGAGAAGTTAAACCATTTCAGTTGAACCAAGTTGACAAAAACACAAATGAGCCAATGTTATTTTCTTTTTTAGCTCAGGATGGCTTAATTGCCTTTTTTAAAAAAATGTTTTCACCTCTGAGTGGGTCTTTTCTGTCCAGTATTAGAAATAACAACTGAGACTATTCAGGAAAAAAAAATGGCACTGTTCCAAAAGAGAAAGTGAACTTCAACACAATTTTCAGATTCAAAAGGATTGCAAAGGAGGATTATTTCTGCCAGCTTTGGTCGTTTGACAGCTACAATTCTCCTTCTTCAATATGTCATCACAAATCTCAACTTAATAATGAGAATCCTGCATTTAATTATTTCATGTTTATATAGAAAGAGGTGGGGTGGAGAGGGAGACTGTGAGAGAACTTTCACCTTCTTTTTGTGATAATACATTTAAATGTAATTAACTGTTCTGCTTTTGCCTTTAAAATGTTATTTTGCATTTTCATCATATTGATTTTAAATTGACAATGCTTTTGCGAAGATAGTCTTGGCGTCATAAAATGATAGGTTTTATTGCAGAGAGAGGAATATTTTTCTGAACAGATACATGAGTGTTTCTGTAAAGAATGGGTCTATTTTACTTTATCAGCAACTAAGGGGAAGGTTAATGGCTATGATGTATCTATTCTGTTGTGTGTGAAACATGCAGTGTTCTTGCTGTTGAGATTTATGGTGTGGAAGACAAAGCAGGTGCTATTCTAAGCCTTCTTTCAACAGCGGAGTATAAACTAGGGCCTGAACTTATCTGTCAAAAAGTAAGTTAAAATAACGTTAGGGGAAGCCTAGAATTTCACACTTTTCCATACCTTTCTGTCTCTAGCTCAGGAATTTAGCCAGCGTGATTAATGACCACTATTATTTGTCCCTACAGACATAATGAACTTGACTTTTCAGCCACGTAGAAGGAAACAGGCTGTAATAGCTCTACAACACGACATGTTCATAATTATGAGCTCTCTGCAGTTGGGAAGAAAGAGGAAAAAAAGAGAAAAATCTTTTCATGTCCCATAGTGTCAGCTTCAAACATCCTACAATCCTCTCTTTCTTCTTTCTTCCTGCCTACACAAACATGCACTCACGCACACAGACTTTATCAATAGTTTTATTAATCCAGAATCAAAGTCTGACTCTACTTAATCTTGCCTCTTATTTTTTCTTCATATCAAGTGAGCAAATCATGCTTACTGATCTCTTTGTCAGAATATGGTATGGATTGGTCCTTCCCTCTGTTCTATGCACCCTGTCATCTTGTGCTTATGCTAGCCCAATCCCTGAGTTAATTTAGGCTCTAGGCACTCTCTGCTTTTTGAGGTAATGCAATCTCTTCGTTTTCTTGTATCTTTTAACAGCAGCAGTTTCTTTTCTTGCCTTTTAAAATCTTTTTTTATTCTGACTCCACCTCCAAAGCTTGTATGTGCTCCCTCTTTTTGTTATCTCTAATGTAAACATCTCTTTTTCTTTTTACGTTCGGTATTCATTTCCATCAAGATGTACTTTGAATGCATCTTCTTGCATAATTCTTATCAGACGAACTTCACCTGGTTAAGGTCCATTCTGATAAACTGTTTACAATGTTTTTACCCCATAATACTAATCATATTTTAGACTACTTAGTTAAATAAAATACAACTTCTTGCACGTATGTATTTGTTCTAAGGATAGTTGCTATCTATGCAGTCAATATTCAATGCCTTTTAATTCAACAAGGCCTGTTTTCAGCCTCAAAGAAGTGAATGAAGAGTCACTAACTTTAACTTCCAGCAATCCCACTGCATTCCCCAACTCCTCCAGAGTACCTGTGGAAATTATATTCCTTGTAAGCCACTGGTAATTTTAAGAGTCTGCTGCTTGCTACAAGATAGCAGAAATTAGTGCATTGGTTAGTCTGATCCTGAAAATCTTACCTTTATCAAAGAAAGAACATTTCCTGAATCTCCCTAAGATACAGTAAAGTAGTGGGGAGAAATTAATCTCCATCATTCGCCAGTGTTTTTACTGGATGCTGCGTAGCGTCTTTGCTATTATGGAGTGTTCTTCTGACTAGAAAAAGGATTAGGAGGCACCATGGGAAAAAGGCATAGTCTGATGAAGCTTTTATGAATATTTATTTACATCCCTTCTTTTTGTCTTGTAAATTACTGTTCTTTTTCTCTCTCATTCCCACCCTAGAAGTCCTGTCGATGCTCTCTTTATTCTCCATTGCTCTCTGATTCTCTTTTATTCAATTATATATTTCTTGAATACAGGTCTTATGTCTTGTTTACCTTTGTATTATTACAGTTATCTCTGTGCCTTCCACACAACAGGTGTTCGATAATGATTTGCTGAATGGAACTGAGTAATTATAGAAGACTAGTCTATATTAAAGACTGATGATTTCCTTGTATTCTACAAAAAAGATTTTCTATCCCAGTTTTTCTTACCAGTGCCATACAACTCACAATACAGCATGATGCTCTTCTGTCAGGCCAGATAATATGTATGAACACAGCTACTTAGGTATTCCTTATTTTTTTTGAACTAATCTTAAAGACATGATTATATTTCTCTTATGAACAGCAATTATACATTTTGCAGTTGTTACTTTTTTTTTACAAGTTTATCTTCCTAGTGGACTCTAACTTTTTTTTTTTTCAAACAGGAGACTATTTCTTAGTATCCCTGGGACATAGCATGATGTATGATAGTTATTTGTGTTTTTTTTTTCCAGATTGTGATCTTTTTATGCTTTTTTCATCCTTTCTTCACATTGTCTCTGACTTGTCATAGTATCTGTGTAGCATGGTGCCTCCTGAATTCATCTATGACTCTCACCTTTCTTTCCACTTTTCTCAGGTGAGAAACACACATTTATCTTAATTTACCCTGGAAGGTTTCTCCTTAACAACAGTGTCATACATGACATACTGTACATTGCATGCTCTATAAAATGAAACATCACCTATGAGAAAACAATTTCATAAATTTTATTGTAATCAAAATTTTCGAAAATCTTACAGTATTAAATTTTCAGTTTTCTCTGATACAAAAGACACCCTCATTTAATGAGAAAAAAAGTCTTAGAATAGGACAGCTGGAGCCGGGTGCGGTGGCTCAAGCCTGTAATCCCAGCACTTTGGGAGGCCGAGGCAGGTGGATCACGAGGTCAAGAGATTGAGACCATCCTGGTCAACATGGTGAAACCCCGTGTCTACTAAAAATACAAAAAATTAGCTGGGCATGGTGGCGCGTACCTGTAATCCCAGCTACTCGGGGGGCTGAGGCAGGAGAATTGCCTGAACCCAGGAGGCAGAGGTTGCAGTGAGCCGAGATTGCACCATTGCACTCCAGCCTGGGTAACAAGAGCGAAACTCAGTCTCAAAAACAAAAACAAAAACAAAAACAAGAGTAGGACAGCTGGAGACTGCCTTAGGGAGATTACTTTACACATAAGTACGATGCATAGAAAGTAGGAAATTACTTCATTGTCATACAAGTAATCAGTGACACAGTATCTAGATAGCCCAAGTCTTCTAGTAAAATTATAAAGCCACATATCCATCATGGTGACTCATGTCTTTATTCACACTGACCCTGTTTTTAATTGTGTGCATTTTGATAGAGAAAAAATATTTGGTGCTCTTTGTAGAGCTAAAATGAGTGAATACTTTCTGGTAGATTCATTCATTTTTCACATTTCAATATAATCTTAGTGGAATTTAATTTTTACTAAACTGCTTAGGAAAATAAGGTTAAATAAGTATATTTTTTTAAAGATTTGACTTTCTAAAAGTTTGTTTAAAAGACACAAAAATTATATCAATTGATGGAAAATGAGCAAACTTATTCAAAGTGACAGTTGCAAATTCATTCTGAGATCATCAGATATTAAACCAATGCATTTAGAAACATTATTCTTCATATTACCAAACTGAAGCAATTTAAATGTCTATCGACAGTAGAATGGATAAGAAATTGTGGTAGATTCACACAATGAAGAACTATTTTACAATGAAAATGATAGAACTAAACTACATGCTATAAAATGGATGAAGTTTATAAACATAATCAAAAGAAGTTAGACCCAAAGGAATACTTATTATATAAATCTATTTTTATAAAGTTATAAAGTTCAAATGTGTGAGATTAGAAGTCAAGATGATAATTACTGCTGGAAGGAGGGAAGGCCAGTGTTTTGGATGAAGCATGAAAGGGGCTTCTGAATACTGGCAGTGTTCTATTTCTTGACCTGGTTTTTGGTTACACAGGTGTGTTCCTGTTGTGATAATTCAGTAAGCTTGGAATTTATATACTTTTCCATATGTATATTTTCTTAAAAAGTCAAAATTTTGAAAAAAAAACTAAAGGGTAAATTTATTGAATACCATTAGCTTTGAAAATGTGTTTTTGTTTTTACTTAAGAGTTTTAAAAAGTAGTCCTATTTTAAATTTTCATGTTGTTGGGAAAATTCTGCTAATAGTAGGATAAAACAATAGATTTCAATTGAAATATTTAAAGCAACTTGTGTTGGTGAAAGATGAGATGTGGGGGTGGAAGACTAATTAAAACTACCAAAAATATCATAGTGATAACACTTTGATGTTTCTTTTTTGTGGAGGTGGGGACAGTAAAATTATAAAAATACAAACATAAGCTGCCTTTATAAATCACAAAATAATTAATTGAAATTTAAGGAAATCAGCCAGTTAAGTGTGTGTCCAAACACACATGCACACACACTCATAGAGTGAAGGGTTAATTGGAATACTGACTGAGTGCAATGTATGAGAAAATGTAGACGCTGAGACAAAAAAAGGGGAAAAAATATCAACCTTGCTCAGGAGAATAATAAATTAAATATAATTATAGGCAGGAGGGGGAATAGGGTAGACCTCTCCTATAAGATTATGTTTATGGAAGATTTGTGGTGTAAAAAAGGGAGTTTTCTGGGCAAATAAGGAAGTGAGCAAAGGCATTCTAGGCATCAAGTATGCTTGCTATGTGCAAAACAACAACAGTGGGAAATAGCGTAGACTCTTCCATGTGCATACTACAAGTGGGTGTGTGATGGTGGAGCTATAGTTGAAAAGGTAGGTAGGGGTCATATGATATAGCCCAATTTACTAGAGTTTAACTTTATACTCATGAATAGGGAGATCTTGAGAGATTTTAAAGAGGAGAAGGCCGGGCACGGTGGCTCGCGCCTGTAATCCCAGCACTTTGGGAGGCCGAGGTGGGTTGATCACGAGGTCAGGAATTTGAGACCAGCCTGACCAACATGGTGAAACCCCAGCTCTACTAAAAATACAAAAATTAGCTGGGTGTGGTGGCACATGCCTGTAATCCCAGCTACTCAGGAGGCTGAGGCAGGACAATTGCCTGAACCTGGGAGATGGAGGTCACAGTGAGCCAAGAGTGTGCCACTGCACTCCAGCCTGGGCAACAGAGTGAGACTTCGTCTCAAAAAAGAAAAACGAGGAGAGGGACCTCAGGTGATGAGTATCGTCAGTAATTTAAACAAGGGAAGAGTTTGATGGTTGCAGTGATGAGAACACATTTGAGAAATATTTCGACAATAAAGTTAGTGGAAATTGTATTTTCATAGGATGTGAATCAAGGGGCACAGGGAAGCCACTGAAGGTGATTTCTGAGTTTCTGTTTTCATACGCAAAGAGAAAATGCTTTCAAAGAGACCTGTGTTTTTCTCAAATTTTACCCAATATATTTGCATAAAGTCCGATAGAGGTTGGACCTATGGCAATTTTATTCAATTCCACAGCTTAAGTATGTGTTATTTTGTCAGTTAACTGAAAATGGAACTATACCTGACAGGATGCTGATTACTTATATGCTAATGTGACAGTATTATAGATCATAGGACTTACAACACCTATTAATTTGGTAAATGGGAAAAACAAAATTGTATACTCTGAAAGAAGTCTATATGTTATGTATGTAGGATATAGTTGATTTAGGCTGGGTGTGGTGGCTCACACCTGTGATCCCAGCACTTTGGGAGCCCGAGGTGGCTGGATCACCTGAAGTCAGGAGTTTGAGAACAACCTGGCCAACATGGCAAAACCCTGTCTCTACTAAAACTACGAAAATTAGCTGGGCATAGTGGTATGTGCCTGTAGTCCCAAATACGTGGGAAACTGAGGCAGGAGAATCACTTGAACTCAGGAGGCAGAGGTTGCAGTAAGCCAAAATCGCACAACTGCATTCCAGCACTACACTCCAGCCTAGACCACAGAGTAAGACTCTGTCTAGAAAAATAAATAAAAAGATAATCATATAGTTTATTTAATAAATGCTTATGATGAATGCATATTATCATATTTGCAAGTAAAATTGCATATGCTTATAAATATTTTTGAACAGATATTTTAAAATCATAGCAGATTTTAGAAACCAAAATTATGGAAAACATACTAGTTTCATGGGTGTACTCTAACAAAGTAGAAAGAGACAAAAATGTAATTTGGGATACTCTGCAAATGCTAAAATTTAGTCAGAGTAGGTAAAGGACTTGACATGTGAAATGTGCTCTATCTCTTACACTGAGTTTATATGGAGAAAAGTAATTTTTGTAGGCAGTGTACATGTAAGGAAACGGGTCCAAGTCTTATGAACGTGAACATTAGTAGAAATTAAACTGTCTTTGAGTATTTAGTAGAAACACCAGGAATACTACATAAATGGAAGAAAAAATCCCAGAGGTACTACTAATAAACACACTTTTAATTTCAGTTCAAATATTTGGGAGAATTCTTACAAGTTTCTTAAGTTATATACCAAACCTGAAGAAAACATTCCCAAGCAAATCCTGTGGTGGGCCAGGCATAGTGTCTCACACCTGTAATCCCAGTTCTTTGGGAGGCTGAGGTGGGAGAATCACTTGAGGCCAGGAGTTTGAGACCAGCCTGGGCAGCATAGCAAGACCCTGTCTTCACAAAAAATAATTAAAAAAAAAATTGAGTGTGGTGGCATGTGCCTGTTATTTCAGCTACTTGGGGGGCTGAAGTGGGAAGACTTGAGCCCAGGAGTTTGAGGCTGCAGTGAATCTTGTTCGTGCCACTACACTCCAGCCTGGGTGAAAGAGTGAGACCCTATCTCAAAAATAAAAAAAAATAAAATAAAACAAATCCTGCAGTGCCTACTCCTCATAATAGTGACAGGTACAATCTTGTTAACCTATGAGACATTGAAGTGAGCTAAATCATGTTGTTTAATGGTTCCCATTTGGCATTTTGAGCTTGTTTAAGGATATAGCAAATAGAGCTAGTAATAGTGCATTGAACTGTGAATTAATATGGTCTGTCTGAAATCAATGCAATTTTCTAGCTCTTTCTGTTAAAGTAGAGAAAACCAACTTTAAAATTATGACTAACATGCAGTTAAGAAACTTGGTAGGCCAAACATCTTAGAACAAATTAAACAAAGTGATACATTTACTCATATGATCTGCCAATTCATTATTATTGGTACTTTAGCTGTTTTTCAAAAAAATACCATTGTAAAAACTTCCCTCAGGTTTGACAATGATAAGGAATGTTGTAAAACTACTGTGATTAAAGCCCCAAAGGTACAATGGGTCATTTTATGTATGCAGCATTCCTTTAAGTGAAGTTGAGTACATAGCGACTATATTAGTATAGAATATATGAGATTGGAATTAGGTTTTTTTCCCTCTAATTTGAAATTATTGCAAATAAAATAGTGAGAAGAATGATTATATTTTCCTTCAAGGCCTTGGAAAATGAGTCTTCTGTGTCATGTTTTATCATTTTTTTTACAAGGAGTAAACTTTGTATGTTGAGAATTCCATAAAAGCAATGCAGAAAGCAATTCTATACCTATTGAGTTTTCAATTTAGATACAGAGTGGTAAAAATCAGCAGTCATTCTTCTTTTAGCAGCAAGAAAGATGTCTGAATATTATTCTAGTAGCTGCCACTTTTAAAACCAAATGACTAGGGAAAAATGACCCCAATTTTTCCCAATTATGATTTGTCTATGTTTGTGAGTAATGATATATCTTAATTAAAATGTTTTAAATATGTAACTAAAATTAATATGAGAAAGTCACAATAAAAGACCAAATACGGTTTAGCATGATTCTTAATCATCAGACTTTCACTCTGGTTCTAAAATTGCACACCATGAATAAAATGAAAATATAAGAAACAATCATATGTCTTGACATTAGCTTTTTGATGAATCTACTTTGCTAATATAAAAGACTGTAAATTTACTATAATCTAACAAATGAATTTACTATAGTATACCCTTCTAAATAGATCTCACTTGTAAACATATATGTGCAAAAAAAGAGAGGAAAGGTTTAATTTATAGTCTCAAAACCAATATGCTGGTTGTCTTAGTGTATCTCCCTGGGTCTGCTGTCCATCTTCCAGAACATGCTCTGTGCCCTGGAGGGAGACCTGTAAAGAATGCATCAGTGGGCTTCCTTTCCCCCAGCCAGCTAGATATGGCCAGTGAGGAACACCAGAAGATCAGTGAAAAGGGGAGGATTGGCTGGAGGGGTCTTTGTTCCTCTTGTTAAATTTTTTCCTGTCAGAAAGCCCTCTTTACCCAGATTGCCCTCTATCTCTGGGTTCTGGTAACTTTTCCATCCTTTAGCTTTGTCTTGCCCACATTTGTGTTTATATATATATATATGTGTGTGTGTGTGTGTGTGTGTGTGTGTGTGTGTATGTGTGTTTGTATTATTAAATGTTCCTCAAATTTCCCAATTCCAGTATGCTGTTTGTTTCCTGGAAATAGGAAAATATCTAGAATCTACTTCTAGCTGGCTTTGAAAATCTGGCAGTGACAGCTGGGGGCTCAATTTTGAATAGTTTAAACTTTAAAATTATATGATTTATATATTTATATAATGCATATATTCATTCATTGTTAATAAAAATATATAACAAGCATTTGAGAGGTAGTTTTAAAGGAAGCCCGATCATTTTGCTGCTTTAGAAAATGTTGTATGTAAGGTGTTTTGAAATTTGAAATTTGACTCTGCATGTAGCAATTGATATGTGTTTTACTGAAGAATTATACTCTACTTGTAAAAGTTCTTTTAGGTAAAGATCTGGAAATTATATTCAACATTTGTGAGTTGCACACTCTTTAATGCAGTCAGGATCACAGGCAAATTTTTTAGTAGAGTAAAAATATATATAAATTATAAAAGTTATAAGAAAGGAAATTTAAATTTTGCTATAGCTATTAGAGTGAATGAATTAGATGATTTTTATTCCTGTTGTCAGTAATTTTAAGTAACAATGATTAGAGTCATAACACATTACCTATGAAAACTTACAGGAGGCATGAAGACCAGAATTATTTAGGAGTTTATAATATGAGGACTTATGTGTATTATGTTCCTTAACATTTTTTATACTAAGAAGGGATATTATTAAACAATAAGTTAAGTCAGAACATAATGCAACAGTTAAATGTCTGTTAAAAAAATACATTTTTGGGAGGGGACTCAAGATGGCGCTGTGAGAACAACCCAGGATTGGAGCCCGCGTTGAATTCGCAAACGGTGAGTCAGTGCTGCATTTCCAGACTGATCTTTGTTGCCCACAGAACGGGGAAACTCCCAAGTATAAAAAGACACGGGACGCCAGGCAGTAGGTCTGCCTGGCGAAGCCGGCAGCCGGGGCGGCGGCGGCCGCCCTACCCAGCAATCCCCACAGGGCGCGCATGTCCGGGTGCCTTGTTGAACCGGCAACCTGAGACTTGAGAGGGCTGGACTTGAGACTGAACGAGACTTGCACAGTAGCCCAGCCCAGGGGATTGCAGGGACAGATCGCTTGGGATACCCAGTGGGACGAACAAAACCGCGATTTCAAACTATCCCGGGCAGACGGTCCGAGACGCTCTGTGGGGGAGGGGCATCCACCACTACGGAGGCAACCTGCCCCAACTGATATACACGCCCACTGCTGACGCAGCCAGCCGTTGCCGAGGCAACCCGCCCCAACTGAGATACACGCCCACTGCTGACGCAGCCAGCCGTTGCCGAGGCAACCCGTCCCTACTGAGATACACGCCCACTGCTGACCCAGCCTGCCGTTGCTGAGGCAACACGCTACAACGAAGAGACTCCGCCGCAGGGTGTGGCGGAGACCACAGCAGAGCCCGCAGGAACAGCGCGAATCACACAACAGCAGGGCGGAGCCTCGGCAGCCAAACAGTGGCTAGTCTGCCTTTGAGCTGGGCAGGACACCTGATCGGACATCCAAAAATAAAGCCCAAACCCCTCAACACAGAGCATTTGAGAAAAAAAAAAGGGTTGTTTAATGAGCTGTGTTGCAGCAGAATCAAACATAGCAGCCTAACAGCCCTGAATGAACAACAGAGTGCACAGCTCAGCAATTAAACCCCTATAAAGTACAAACTGTCTCCTCAAGCAGCTCCCTGACCCCTCTATATCCAAAAGACTGTCATTAGGCAGGCATCATCCTGGGACAAAGAGAGCAGAAAAAGAAACTGGTAGCATCCCTCGCTGTGCCACGGCTACTAGAGGTGCACCCCAGACAAGCAGGGTCTGGAGCGGACCTCAACAGTCGTACAGCGAAGGGGCTAGACTGGTAGAAGGAAAACCAAGCAACAGAAATACTTCATCATCAACATTCTGGGTGTCCACTCAGAGACTCAAACGGAAAGTCAGCAACTACGCAGACGACCAGCGGACAAATCCACAAAGATGGGAAGAAACCAGCGCAAAAAGGAGGAAAACACCCGAAACCAGAACACATCGCCTCCTAGAAAGGATCAAAACTCCTCACCAGCAAGGGAACAAAGCTGGACGGAGAATGACTGTGACGAAATGACGGAATTAGACTTCAGAAGATGGATAATGAGAAACTTTTGTGAGCTAAAAGATCATGTATTAAATCAATGCAAAGAAACTAAGAACCTTGAAAAAAGATTTGAAAAAAGATTCGAGGAAATGATAACAAGAATGGATACCTTAGAGAGAAATATGAATGAATTAAAGGAGCTGAAAAACACAATACGAGAACTTCGCGAAGCAAACGCAAGTTTCAATAGCCGAATTGACCAAGCAGAAGAAAGAATATCTGAAGTCGAAGACCAACTCAATGAAATAAAACGAGAAACCAAGATCAGAGAAAAAAGCACAAAAAGGAATAAACAAAGTCTCCAAGAAATGTGGGACTATGTGAAAAGACCTAACCTACGTTTGATAGGTGTACCAGAAGGGGACGAAGAGAATGAATCCCAGCTGGAAAATACTCTTCAGGACATCATCCAGGAAAATTTCCCCCACCTAGCAAGACAAGCCAACACTCAATTGCAGGAAATACAGAGAACACCACAAAGATATTCCGCAAGAAGAGCAACCCCAAGGCACATAATCGTCAGATTCAACAGGGTTGAAATAAAGGAGAGAATACTAAGGGCAGCCAGAGAGAAAGGTCGGGTCACCCACAAAGGGAAGCCCATCAGACTCACAGCAGATCTCTCGGCAGAAACACTACAAGCCAGAAGAGAGTGGGGGCCAATATTCAACATTCTTAAAGAAAAAAACTTTCAACCCAGAATTTCATATCCAGCCAAACTGAGCTTCAGAAGTGAAGGAAAAATAAAATCCTTTGCGAACAAGCAAGTACTCAGAGATTTTGTCACCACCAGGCCTGCTTTACAAGAGCTCCTAAAAGAGGCACTACACATAGAAAGGATCAATCAGTACCAGCCATTCCAAAATCACAATGAATGCTAAAGAGCTTCAACATAATGAAGAATCTACAACAACTAACAGGCAAAACAGCCACTTAGAATCAAAATGGCAGTATCAAATTCACACATAACAATATTAACCCTAAATGTAAATGGACTAAATGCACCAATCAAAAGACACAGACTGGCAAATTGGATAAAAATCCAAAACCCATCAGTGTGCTGTATCCAGGAAACCCATCTCACATGCAAGGATACACAAAGGCTCAAAATAAAGGGATGGAGGAAGATTTACCAAGCTAATGGAAAGCAAAAAAAAGCAGGAGTTGCAATTCTCATCTCTGATAAAATAGACTTTAAAGCAACAAAGATCAAAAGAGACAAAGAAGGCCATTACATAATGGTAAAAGGATCGATACAACAAGAAGAGCTAACGATCCTAAACATATATGGACCCAACACAGGAGCACCCAGATACATAAGGCAAGTTCTTAATGACTTACAGAAGGACTTAGACTCCCACACAATAATAGTGGGAGACTTTAACACTCCACTGTCAATACTAGACAGATCAACCAGACAGAAAATCAACAAGGATACCCAGGGCTTGAACTCAGACCTGGAGCAAGCAAACCTGGTGGACATTTACAGAACTCTCCACCCCAAATCCACAGAATACACATTCTTCTCAGCACCACATCACACCTACTCTAAAATTGACCACATAATTGGAAGTAAAGCACTGCTCATCAAATGCAAAACAACTGAAATCATAACAAACAGCCTCTCAGACCATAGTGCAATCAAGTTAGAACTCAGAATTCAGAAACCGACCCAGAACCGCACAGCTTCATGGAAACTGAACAACTGGCTCTTGAATGTTGACTGGGTAAACAACGAAATGAAGGCAGAAATAAAGAAGTTCTTCGAAACCAATGAGAACGAAGACACAACGTGCCAGAACCTCTGGGACACATTTAAAGCAGTCTCTAGAGGAAAGTATATAGCAATAAGTGCCCATATGAGGAGAATGGAGAGATCCAAAATTGACACCCTATCGTCAAAATTGAAAGAGCTAGAGGAGCAAGATCAAAAAAACTCAAAACCCAGCAGAAGACAAGAAATTACTAAGATCAGAGCTGAGCTGAAGGAGATTGAGACACGAAAAACCCTTCAAAAAATCAATAAATCCAAGAGCTGGTTTTTTGAAAAGATCAACAAAATAGACAGACCACTAGCCAGATTGATTAAAAATAAAAGAGAGAACAATCAAATAGATGCAATAAAAAATGATAAAGGGGAAATCACCACAGATTCCACAGAAATTCAAACCATCATCAGAGAATATTACAAACAACTCTATGCACATAAACTGGTAAACCTGGAAGAAATGGATAAATTCCTGGACTCCTGTGTCCTCCCAAGCCTAAACCAGGAGGAAGCTGAAACTATGAATAGACCAATAACAAGGTCTGAAGTTGAGGCAGCAATTAAGAGCCTACCTCACAAAAAAAGCCCAGGTCCAGATGGGTTCACAGCCGAATTCTACCAGACACACAAGGAGGAGCTGGTACCATTCCTTCTAAAACTATTTCAAACAATCCAAAAAGAGGGAATCCTTCCCAAATCATTTTATGAGACCAACATCATCCTGATACCAAAACCCGGCAGAGACCCAACGAGAAAAGAAAACTTCAGGCCAATATCCATGATGAACATAGATGCAAAAATCTTCAATAAAATATTGGCAAGCCGATTGCAACAGCAAATCAAAAAACTTATTCATCATGATCAAGTAGGATTCATCCCGGGGATGCAAGGCTGGTTCAACATACGCAAGTCTATCAACGTAATTCACCACATAAACAGAACCAAAAACAAAAACCACATGATTATCTCAATTGACGCAGAGAAGGCATTTGACAAAATTCAACAGCCCTTTATGCTAAAAACCCTCAATAAACTCGGTATCGATGGAACGTATCTCAAAGTAATAAAAGCTATTTATGACAAACCAACAGCCAATATCATACTAAATGGGCAAAAACTGGAAGCAATCCCTTTGAAATCTGGTACTAGACAAGGATGCCCTCTCTCACCACTCCTATTCAATATAGTACTGGAAGTTCTAGCCAGAGCAATCAGGCAAGAAAAAGAAATAAAGGGTATTCAAATAGGAAAGGTGGAAGCCAAATTGTCTCTATTTGCAGACGACATGATAGTATACCTAGAAGACCCCATCGCCTCAGCCCAAAAACTCCTGAAACTGATAAACAACTTCAGCAAAGTCTCAGGATATAAAATCAATGTGCAAAAATCACAAGCATTCGTCTACACCAATAACAGACTTAAAGAAAGCCAAATCAAGAGTGAACTGCCATTCGCAATTGCTACAAAAAGAATAAAATACCTTGGAATACAACTCACAAGGAACGTAAGGGACCTCTTCAAGGAGAACTACAAACCACTGCTCAACGAAATCAGAGAGGACACAAACAGATGGAGAAACATTCCATGTTCATGGTTAGGAAGAATTAATATCGTGAAAATGGCTATACTGCCCAAAGTAATTTACAGAATCAACGCTATCCCCATCAAGCTACCATTGACTTTCTTCACAGAACTGGAAAAAACCACCATGAACTTCATATGGAACCAAAAGAGAGCCCGCATAGCCAAGTCAATTCTAAGCAAAAAGAACACAGCGGGGGGCATCACACTACCGGATTTCAAACTATACTACAAGGCTACAGTAATCAAAACAGCATGGTACTGGTACCAAAACAGAGATATAGACCAATGGAACAAAACAGAGGCACCAGAGGCAACACAACATACATACAACTATACAATCTTTGATAAACCTGACAAAAACAAGCAATGGGGCAAGGATTCCATGTTTAACAAATGGTGTTGGGAAAACTGGCTAGCCATGTGCAGAAAGCAGAAACTGGACCCCTTCCTGACACCTTACACTAAAATTAACTCCAGATGGATTAAAGACTTAAACATAAGACCTGGCACCATAAAAACCCTAGAAGGAAATCTAGGCAAAACTATCCAGGACATAGGAGTAGGCAAGGACTTCATGAACAAAACACCAAGAGCATTGGCAACAAAAGCCAAAATAGACAAATGGGACCTAATGAAACTCCACAGCTTCTGCACGGCAAAAGAAACAGTCACTAGAGTGGATCGGCAACCAACAGAATGGGAAAAAATTTTCGCAGTCTACCCATCTGACAAAGGGCTGATATCCAGAATTTACAAACAACTCAAGCAGATTTACAGGAAAAAAACAAACAAGCCCATTCAAAAGTGGGCAAAGGATATGAACAGATACTTTACGAAAGAAGACATATATGAGGCCAACAATCATATGAAAAAATGCTCATCGTCACTGGTCATCAGAGAGATGCAAATCAAAACCACATTGAGATACCATCTCACGCCAGTTAGAATGGCGATCATTAAAAAATCTGGAGACAACAGATGCTGGAGAGGATGTGGAGAAAAAGGAACACTTTTACACTGTTGGTGGGAGTGTAAATTAGTTCAACCATTGTGGAAGACAGTGTGGCGATTCCTCAGGGCCTTAGAAATAGAAATTCCATTTGACCCAGCAATCCCATTACTGGGTATATATCCAAAAGACTATAAATCATTCTACTATAAGGACACATGTACACGAATGTTCATTGCAGCACTGTTTACAATAGCAAAGACCTGGAATCAACCCAAATGCCCATTGATAATAGACTGGATTGGAAAAATGTGGCACATATACACCATGGAATATTATGCAGCAATCAGAAATGATGAGTTCGTGTCGTTTGTAGGGACATGGATGAATCTGGAAAACATCATCCTCAGCAAACTGACACAAGAACAGAAAATGAAACACCACATATTCTCACTCATAGGTGGGTGATGAAAAATGAGAACACATGGACACAGAAAGGGGAGTACTAAACACTGGGGTCTATTGGGGGGAAAAGGGGAGGGCCAGTGGGAGGGGGAGGTGGGGAGGGATAGCCTGGGGAGAAATGCCAAATGTGGGTGAAGGGGAGAAGAAAAGCAAAGCACACTGCCATGTGTGTACCTACGCAACTGTCTTGCATGCTCTGCTCATGTACCCCAAAACCTATAATCCAATAAAAAATTAAAAAAAAAAAAAAATACATTTTTGGAGACAGGACTTCTGGCTATGGTAGGATACAGAGATAGAACAGCAAACCCTTTCCCCCAAAAAGTAAAAATAAAGCCGGACAACATTGACAAAATGATGATTTTTGTTCTTTGGAAACTGGCCAAAATCATAAAGTAATCTGGAGAGAGTTCATGGCTTTGCAGTATAAATTAAAATTATTCTACAATATTTAATCTGAAGGCTACTGTGAGATTTTAAAATGAAGGGAACATGCTAAGTAAAATAAGGACAACAGGTAATTAAGCAAAAGTGAAAATTATTAATTTTATTATATGATTACAAGTATGTTTGGACTGTTGAACTATCATTAATATTTACCTATCATTAGCATATTTAAAAATATCTGCTCACTTAAAACATCTCACTAATTGTGTATTTATTTCTCTCCAATAGTTGTACTTTTTTGAAACTATCAAGTTTTTTCAAATTTATTTAATCATACTTTATTTGAACGTATTACATTCATATTTTATTTTTTAACACATATTTGATATGTTGAGAACTGTAGAAATTTAAAGGTACCTTTATTTTTTCATTATTATTTTTCGAGAAAGGGTCTCACTCTGTTGCCCAGGCTGAAGTGCAGTGGCATGTTCTTGGCTCACTGCAACCTCTCCCTTCTGGGTTCAAGCGATATTCCAGCCTCAGCCTCTTGAGTAGTTGAGATTACAGGTGTGCACCACCAGGCCCGTATAAATTTTGTACCATTATTTTTTGAATTTGTTAATTAGCTTGATTTAATCACTTAACAACATAAACACATATCAAAATATTACATTGTACCCAACAAATATATAAAATTATTTTTCAATTAAAAGTATAATTTTTTAAAGTATTTTTTCAGTGAATCTTTGATTTATTCACTTTATATTTTTCAGCTCTTATTTTAGATTCAGGTGTACATGTGCAGGTTTTTTACCTGGGTATATTGTATGATGCTGAAGCTTGGAGTAAGAATTATCTCATCAGTCAGGTACTGAACATAGTACCCAATAGTTAGTTTTTTAACCCTTACCTCCCTTCCTTTCTCCTCCCTTTAATAGTGTCCAGTTTGTTTCTTTCCATCTTTATGCCCATGAGAACCAAACATTTAGCTCCTGTTTACAGGTGAAAACATACGGTATTTCGTTTTCTGTTCCTGCATTAATTAGTTCACTTAGCATAATGGCTTCTAGCTGCATCCATGTTGCTGCAAAGGTCATGATTTCATGCTACACAGCCACAGAAAAGAATGAAATCATGTAATAAAAAGGAATTAACTATTGTTACCCTGTAACAGCATGGATGAATCTCATGCTGAGTAAAAGAAGCCAAACCCAAAAAGAATGCACATTGTGTGATTCCATGTGTATGAAATTCTAGGAGTTGCCAACTAATCTGTAGTGACAAATAATAGATCAGTGGTTGCCTAAAGACAGTGAAGGTGGAGTTGGAAGAGACAGATTACTAGGGAGCATGAAGAAGCTTTTAGGTGTGATGGATATATTCATTATTTTGATTGTAGCAATGATTTCCTGGGTGTATACATAAGCTAAAACTTATAAAATTCTACCTATTAAATATTTATGGCATTTATATTTGTATGTCAATTATAAATCAACAAAGCTATTTTTAAAAATACCATTTCTCTCATAAACGAAATTAATGCAGAAATTTAACATTTTTGAGGTTCTATTATTGCTTGTTTTAAATAATGAATTCAATTGTAGTTTTCTCACTAAAATTTAAAGTTCAGTTTAGGTTTATAGTCAAATGATGTCCTATAATATATAAAAGGTTATTATTGCACAGTGATAAATTAGACACCAGAGAGACAGACATAATATTTCCATTGAGTGTGATGTGTCCGTAAGGTACAGATTTTGGCATCACCATACATGGAAATGTATACGAAGAGTCTTCTAAAAGTTCATGGAAAATGGCATGTTATGGAAAAACAATTCAGGGAAATCATGTTTTGTTAAACCAAAATAAAATCATACTAACATTTAAAAACATGTCTGGATACCATCTAGTTTGAGGCACTAAGATGGATAAGACATCAGTTTAAAAAGAGCCTCTGGCCACACCAGGGAGTGGCTCACACCTGTATTCCCAGCACTTTGGGAGGCCCAGCCAGCTGGATTGCCTGAGGTCAGGAGTTAAAGACCAGGCTAGCCAACATAGTGAAACCCTGTATCTACTAAAAATCCAAAAAATTAGCTGAGCGTGGTGGCAGGCACCTGTAATCACAGCTACTAGAGAGGCCGAGGCAGGAGAATCGCTTGATCCTGGGAGGCAGAGGTTGCAGTGAGCCGAGATCGCACCATTGCACTCCAGCCCTGGCAACAAGAGTGAAACTCCATTAAAAAAAAAAAAAAAAACCCTGTGAGAGCAATATGAGTTCTACTAAAATTGAAACAGAAACAAACATCAAGTTTATGGTGATGCTTGAGAGGAAGAATGGTGAAATTATTGATGCTTGAAAAACGTTTCTGGGGACAATACCCCAAAGAAATGAAGAGTTTACAAATGGAAAACTCATTTTGAGAAGGGATGAGACAATGGTGAAGATAACTCTCACTCAGCAGACCATCCACACAGAGGAGAAAATTAATTTTTTTGTGTGCCCCAATTGAAGAGGACTGACCATTCACAACAGAAACAACAGTGAACACCATAGACATCTCAATTGTTTCAGCTTACACAATTCTGACTGAAAAATTTAAGTTGAGAAAACTTTCCACTTGATAGGTGCCAAAACCATTGAACCCAGATTAGTGGAGACAAGAGAAGAGTTTTCAATGGAAAATTTAAACAAGTTGAACCAAGATCCCAAAGCATTTCCTTGAAGAACTGTAACAAGAAATGACATACAACTTTACCAGTGTGACCCTGAAGACCTAGCACAATCAAAGTGAAGGCTACCAAGAGCTGCAACTGATCCTCTCAAAGCAAAAGCATATGAAACAAACGTGAAAAAAGCTCAGCATCACTAATCATTAGAAAAATGAAAAAACCATAATGAGATATCATCTCACACCAGTCACAATAGCTATGATTAAAAAGTCAAAAAAAAAAAGATGCTAGCAAGATTGTGGAGAAAAATGAATGCTTTTACACTGTTGATGAAAGTATAAATTAGTTTAACCATTGTGGAAGACAGTGTTGAGATTCCTCAAAGACCTAGAGGCAGAAATAATCATTTAACTGAGCAATTGCATTTACTGGGTATATATCCAAAAGAATCATTCTTTTATAAAGATACATGCATGTGTATGTTCACTGAAGCACTGTTCACTATTCCAAACACATGGAATCAACATAAATTCCCATCAAGTATAGACTAGATAAAGAAAATATGGTACATATACAACACGGAATACTATGCAGCCATAAAAAGGAATGAGATCATGTCCTTTGCGGGAACAGCGAGTTGAAAGCCATTCTTCTCAGCAAACTAATGCAGGAACAGAAAACCAAGCACCTCATGTTCTTACATGAGCTGAATGATGAGAACACATGGACACGTGGTGGGAAACACACACTAGGGCCTGCTGGAACTGGGTGGTGGGGGAGGAAGAGCATCAGGAAGAATAGTTAATGAACGCTGGGCTTAATCCCTAGGTGATGGCATGATCTGTGCAGCAAACAACCATGGCACATGTTTGCCTATCTAACAAACCTGCACATTCTGCACATGTATCCCTGAACTTCCAAGTTGAAGGAAAATAAAAAGCAAAAGCAGACCAGTCAAGAGCACAGGTCATAGGAATAGTTTCTGGGTATGCTCAAGACATTTTGCTTATTAACTTTCTGGAGGGTCAAAGAACAATAACAGCTTCTTATTATGAGAGTGTCTTAAGAAAGTTAGCTAAAGCTTTAACAGAAAAACACCCAGAAAACCTGCACCAGAGAGGCCTTTTCCACCACAACAATGCTCCTGCTCATTCCTCACATCAAACAAGGACAATTTTATAGATGTGGAAGTTTTGATGGAAAATTGCTAGGTATCCACCTTTCAGTCCTGGTTTGGCCTCTTCTTACTTTTTTTGGTTTGTTTTCTAATCTTAAAAAACATCTTTAAAGAGCATCCATTGGCATAGTTAAATTTTGAGGATCCTCAGTTTTTTAAGGGGTGAACTAAATGGTTGGTATCATTGTTTACAAAAATGTCTTAAACTTATTTTGAAAAATAAAATTTAATTTTTTAATTCCATTTTTCTACTAACTTTTTGAAGTCCTCTAGTGTGCATGTGTGTGTGTGTGTGTGCATGTTTGTGAATGTGTATTTGTATATGTACACTCATACCCCCACGTATACAACCATACTGCAGTCCTATTGGAGGCAGTTCATGAAAGCATTCTCTAAAAATGATTGAATTGCCCTTGATTTTATATATAGTGATCCAGCCATAAAACTGTAATTTATGCATATTATTTCAGGAAGACAATTCATTTGAAGAGAGGCATATGCACACAGTTATTTCAATAGACCATTATTTATTATTTATTGAATTTTCAGGTAAAATTTTTTAATAACCCAACCAACCTCTGGTAGGATGTTTTAACAGGATTCTAAATATTCTATATTGTAGTCCCCCAAACAGTAAAATTTTCAGGAAAGTAATACTTTGTCGTTATGTTAGATCATCTATGTAAAATAGGCTACATTTATTCCAAAATGAGAATTACTTTGAAACTTCTAACGCTTAGATATTTAAATGTCATGATTATGCTCTAATGAATATTTAAATCTTTGGAGTCAGACATAGTTGCTGCTAGTGCCAATCAAATCTAAGATGGCCAAAGAAATCCTGCTTTCATGAATAAGTAATCTTTCTCCCCATGAGTTTTCTGAATAGTGTAAGAACTCATGTGGGAATAGGGAGAACACTGTTAGAATGACATTTTATCTAAAAAGGGGAGCAACCATGGGAGCAGATGTAGTATATTATAATCTGCTTGACCTGCTCACAATGATTTGTGAGTTTTGAACTCTAAAGGAAATGCTTTGTTTGATTATAAACTATGGCTAACGATGTCAGTCAGTGTATGAATAACTGACGTATTTTTTATTCTCAGAAAGTACATATTGGTCATCCAATATTCTAAAATAATTTAATGAATTCTATTATTTTAACTGTATAATGGTATAATAGCTGCCTACATTGCAAAGGTCAACTTTACATTGAAGCGTTGTCTCTGAAATTTCATATTGGCCATATTACTCTGTTTAAAAACATTTTCTAGATATCACAGTGAATTATATAGAATTCTATTTAAAATTTGAATTATATAGGTACTATATTGATGGTAGATGCCATGAGTGATTATGTTGAAATACATATTATTAGAAGAATATGTCACAACAGGATAATTAAAAGTGAGTACTAAGAAATGCCATACATTACACTTAAGTCTCCATGGATACCAAAACCTTAGTGTCTATCTGGGGAATTCCCGAGATTTCAACATAGTGCATTAGCCAAAATATTTGTAAGTCCCCTCAAATTCACTCCCATAGAAAGGACAAGAAATACTTTCTTCAGTAAGAAGTTCATCTTGGTAATTCAAGCCAAATAAATCAAAAGTCTAATGTTCTTTGGGGGCAAAATTTCTCGATTGTACTCAGAAAAAAAAACAGTCAAGGTAGTAATTGTTACTGTCTAAAGAAAGTCATTGAAATAACAGAAAATTCTGAAGTTTTTGTCCTCTTATAATTCCTTAACTATATACCTGTTTAATTAAAAGTTCATAAATATTTACCAAGCACCTTGTTTGTATGCTGGCGAAAGAGGTATACATGTATGTGTACAACAGTTCTGCAATTCTCAAGCATTTTCTTAGTGGGTAGAGAAAGTGGTCATTAGACATATGCAGAACTGATAATAATACACAATAGATTGTGATAAGTGCTAATATCACTTAATATTCATTAGTTTTATAAATACTTACAGCTCAGTTCTATTGCTGGGAAGATCAAAATGCCAAAAGCATGGTCTCTGGTTTCAAACTCACAGTGTAATGTGGGAGGTAAACAGATACAATATAGAATGATAAAGCCTGTACTGGAAGATTCACAGGAAACAGAGGCAGGAGCATCTCCTTCTCTTTGTGAAAAGGTGGCAAGTTCCTGAGGACCTTCTAGTGGCTTTGGCTAATATATAGCTTATATTTACAAGGTAAGCAGTATGATAGAGGAAATAATTTAATATGCAAGTCATTATTACATTGTAATTCCTCTTTCAGGAAAACATATATTTAGTCCAATTGGATCACATAGGCAAAAATATCATAAATAAATTAATATATATATTTATCTGAAAAGTCCATATGTTATTCTAGAACAGCCTTTGTAAGCCCTTTGCAATAATTGAAAATTTAAAACCTTATTGTAAATATCATAATAGATTTGAATTCCAGGTAGCACAGGAAGTTTTATATATATATTCAGACAGAAAAGGAACAAAATGTACGTTTTGAATGATTGGTTCTTTCACCATGCCAATGTATCACTTATGTGGATATTTTCATGACAGATATTCAGAAAAGTTTGTGTGTGCATATATGTTTTTATAGTATCGGTATAGTAATTCTGTAATACAGTTCAAATTTTAAGTGTATTTTATATAATTTACTGTGATAAAAAAACTTTTTTTATATTTAGGAGGTTCAACTTCACATTTCTAACATTCCTATATTGTGCAGTGGTGAAGACAACACAGTAATGCATATATACATATGATCATAAACAGATATATATGTATTTACAATAGGTCTGAAAGTTATGTTTAACTAGAGTAATATGTTCATTTTATAAGAACCAACGATAAATAGGAAAACAAGGAAAAGTACTGTTATACTTTTCTTTAAAAATTGAGATTGTAGATTACATTTCATAGTAAACCAACAACTCACTTTTTCCTTTATTCTGAACATTGGTATCAAATAAATGTGATTTCTTATGACACTGACCAGATGATAGGATTCAATGCGATCTGTTAGAAGCAAAGAGAATGATGAAAAATTTATAATATTTAGTTGCACTTGGTTATTTTAAGAAGAGAAAAAGCATGGAAGGAACATTCTGATTGACTGATGAACCACTACCACATATTACATGTTGCTTCAGTGAATGAACTGAGAGTGGATTTGTGTGCTCACAATCTGCTTCTGTAGAATAAGTATGTATGTGGCATATTTACTTACTTACAGCAGTGCTTGTCTCTCAAAAACCTTTAATCACCTGAATCTTACTAATGCAAAAACAAGAGGTAAATCAGAGAAAATAGTTCATTCTTTGAGCCTTTAGGAACTAGACATTACTGTAGCAATGAGAGACTTTCTTTTATAAGGTTTTAACACCTCTAATTTATTTTTCACTGCAACAGAGGTTTACAATGCCAACCTTGGAGGCTTTGTCAGGATTTTCTAGAGTGTCAGCATAGTCATGGTGGATGTTGTAGTTGCAGTGAAGGTACCTTAACTTTATGCAGGAAAAGAAACCTCACAGAATTGGAAAAAACTTTAAATTTCATATGGAACCAAAGAGGAATGCTTTTACACTGTTGTTGGGAGTGTATATTAGTTCATCCATTGTGGAAGATAGTGTAGCAATTCCTCAAGGATTTAGAACTAGAAATACCATTTGACCCAGCAATCCCATTAATGGGCATATATCCAAAGGATTATAAATCATTCTACTATAAAAACATATGGACACGTATGTTTACTGTGGCACTGTTCACAATAGTGAAGACTTGGAACCAACGCAAATGCCCATCAGTGATAGACTGGATAAAGAAAATGTGGCACATATACACTGTGGAATACTATGCTACCATAATAAAGGATGAGTTCATGTGTCCTTTGCAGGGACATGGATTAAGCTGGAAACCATCATTCTCAGCCAACTAACACAGGAACCAATCGATGCTTTTTTCAGGGCATATCCTCATCTTTCAGTGATGCATTACTGTATTTGGTGACCATAGTAGGTTGAATTACAGGAATGACTAGTGAACTAGTAGAAGGAGATGAGAAAGCAATGGGCATGAACTATGCTCTTAAGAAATGTGGATAAAGGAGAGGGACTGAGAACATAGGAGGGCTCTAGAGGAAAGAAGATAGATTTAACAATACTTTTCCCATATAAAGTAATTCTTCTCTAAAATAAAGTTTCCATGATTTTATTCAGGAATCACATTTACCCAGTTTTCAATTTTCTTATGAAACCAGAATTAAATTGCACTCAATTTCTGATTTTTTATTTCTTAATTTGTATAATTAAGAAATAGGTATTAGGTCATTTCTTCAAAATGTAGTCTTTCTCCACATTCCATCCCACCCATTTGTAGGAGTTTAACTTCATGTATCATTTTTTAGTAGAATTTACTGATAAAAGCTGGGCCTTTAGTGGAATCAGGTCTGTGAATGACACGTCACAAGTTGATGACTTCCATAGTTAATAATTCTATAGCTGTCTATCTTATTCATCCTGGTTCTTATTCTTAGTATAGCTCTTCCTTAAATCACAGAAGTAAAAGTTCCATAGGTATTTATTATAAAAACTATGCATACGGATACTTCAAAACATTTCTTTCTTTTTCTTTTTTTGAAAGAAAAAAGAGAAAGGGGGAGAGAGAACAGGAGTCTTGCTCTATTGCCCAGGCTAGAATGCAATCTAAAAATAGGCATTAAAAACCTCTTTTATGCTGATAATTGTGCTTAACAGCAGAGACAGGAAGGAATAAGGGAAGAAAATAACAAACAGCCAACCAGTATTTCATTGAAGTCTGTGAAATGCTATGCAAATGCTGAAGAGTGATTTACTTCCAATTATGTGGTCACTTTGAAAATAGGTGTAATGTGATACTGAGAAAAATGTATGTTCTGTGGACCTGGGGTGAAGAATTATATAAATATTCACTGAGTTTACTTGTTCCAGGTCTGAGTTCAAATCATTGATGTCCCTGTTAATTTTCTATCTCGTTGATCCATCAAATATTAACAATGTGGCGTCAAAGTCTCTTGCTATTATTGTGTGGGAGTCCAGGTCTCTTTATAAGTCATTAAGAACTTGTCTTATGTATCTGGGTGTTTCTATATTTGATAGGTACACGTATCAAACGTAAATTAGGTCTTTTCACATAGTCCCATATTTCTTGGAGACTTTGCTCATTCCTTTTTACTCTTTCTTCTCTAGTCTTGTCTTCTTGTTTCATTTTATTAAGTTGGTCTTTTACCTCTGATATCCCTTCTTCTGCTTGATCAATTCGACTGTTAAAACCTGTGCATACTTCACGGAGTTCTCGTATTGTATTCTTCAGTTCCATTAATTCACTTATATTCCTCTCTAGATTGTCTATTCTCGTTAGGATTTCGTCAAACCTTTTTTCAAGGTTCTTAGTTTCTTTACATTGGGCTAGAACATGTTCTTTTAACTCACAGAAGTTTCTTATTATCCACCTTCTGAAGCCTAATTCTGTTATTAGAATGCATTCATTCCCCATCAGGCCTTGTTCCCTTGTTGATGAGGAACTGTGATCCCCTGTAGAGGGAGAGGCATTCTGATCTTGGGTATTCTCAGCCTTTTTACTCTGGTTTCTTCCCATCATTGTAAATTTATCCACCTGTTGTCTTTGTAATTACCGACTTTCAAATTAGGTCTCTGAGTGGACGTCCAACTTGTTGATTCCCAGCACTGGAATCTGAGCAACCCACTGCGTCAGCTAAAACAGCAGCGTTAAGATTCGTGGTGCTTTTCTGCCCAGGAATCTCCAGTCTGGCTTCCTTCCTGAGTCCCTTTTTCAATCAGCTGAATAGGTGACTCTGCCTTAGCAGAGCTCCAAACATCGACTAAAAGGGGACCCAGTCCCGTTTACTCTGCACCAAGAACTACCACGCTGGGGTGCCAGCAAAACCGCCGTGCCGGCCACAAGAGTCTTACAGGCAACCCGTGGGGCTCCTCCGCTGGGAATCTCCTGGTCTGTGCACAACAAAAATTCATCTGAAACTGTGGCGTCCTCTCGTTCTCTGCACTTTCACTGGGAGCTACAATCCTGAGCTGCTAGTAATCAGTCATCTTGGATCTCTCTCCACTTCAAAACATTTCATTATTCCCTATTTAAGCATGCTAATTTCTACTAGAACTTTTGTCATAGAAAAATAAACCTTTTTCCCTTGGCTACTTTCTGCTTTCATTTTCTTTGATTCTTCCTTGGATCCTGCCCTTTTCTCCATTATTTTAAATTTTCAGTCTGCTATTTATTCATTGTCTTCTTTGTCTATGTCTAAAAGCAGGGACTTTTAGTACGGTTGCAAAACAGTGATAAATCTTACTTAAGTCTTTCATGTATGTTTTCAGCTTCTCTTTTCTTCCTTTCAGGATGGAGAATTCCAGAATTATGTCTACAAATATTATTTCCTTTTTTTAAGTAGAAACATTTATTTCCAATTGTACATATTTTGATATTATTTTATGTAACAATGTTGCCTATTTTCAAAGAAGCCCTTTGATGTGAGGAAAAGATCAGGTTCTGGCCTAAAACTGGCCTGCATTTTTATCTGGCCCCTATCATTTACCAGATTTCTAACACTGGGAAAGGTACTTACCCTTCAAGCCTTTACTTCTAAAATGATGATAATGATATTTGCATGTTTTAAACATTTTTTATTATACTTTAAGTTCTGAGGTATATGTGTAGAATGTGTAGGTTTGTTACATAGGTATACACGTGCCATGGTAGGCTTTGGTGCACCCATCAACCTGTCATCTACATTAGGTATTTCTCCTAATGCTAGCCCTCCCCTAACCCCCACTCCTCACCCTCCCACAGGCCTCAGTGTGTGATGTTCGTCTTTCTGTGTCCATGTGTTCTCGTTGTTTAATTCCCAATTATGAGTAGTGAGAACATGCATTGTTTGGTTTTATGTTCCTGTGTTAGTTTGCTGAGAATGATGGTTTCCAACTTCATCCATGTCCCTGCAAAGGACATTAACTCATCCTTTTTTATGGCTGCATAGTATTCCATGTCATATATATGCCACATTTTCTTTATCCAGTCTGTCATTGATGGGCATATGGGTTGGTTCCAAGTCTTTGCTGTTATGAACTACAATAGTTATTTTCTTGACATATACTCACTCCTTGACTCATTGCTTTCAATGTTCACTACATGTACTTTTGAAATGCAGTGATTTCCTTAGTATTATCTAGAGATTTATACATATAAATATGTATCTAGATGTATTTTATACATCTTCATTGTCTTTAAACCCCCAGCAAAAGTAGAGAGGGTTAATTACCCCTTTTTCTTCTTTTTGAATTCCTCTTTGGACTTTTCAACCCCTGATTTCTTCTCTGTATTCCATTTGCACCTTCACCAGCTCCTTCAGCAAGTCCTCTTCATTCTCCCTCTCTTGCAATATCTATGTGTCTGAAGCTACAGTTTTTCCTTCTGCACCTTTCTTTCTGCTGTTTAGCCCCAACCCTCATGAGATTCCTCTATTCTCAAGGAGCCTGTCACCACCTCAGTGTGACCAATTTTTTCTTGTATATCCTTTTCTTCTCCTATAGACCTTATCTACTCTCTTCCACTTTTGCCTAGATACATTTCCTTATCATTCCTACTGTAACTTTAACTTTGATATGCCAAAAACTGTATTTGATAGGTAAATATATTTCTTGCTTGAGAGATTACTTTCATTCAAATCATAATGTGTACCATAAAAATATCAAATATGGAAATCAGGTGATCAGAACATAGAAACAATGAAATAAATATTGAAAAAATAACTTTTAAGTTCCAAATATTACCTAAATAGTCTTGAAATGCAGATGTGTCATAATGATAAGCTTTACCTTATTTATTTTGGGTTATCAGAGTCTTAAATAATGGGTGAGTAGAAGTCCCATTTTGAAATTCATTAAAAAATTAAATATTTCTCTGTAAAGGACCTATGCATAAAGGTGCCATCATTCTTTCTTATCTAGCACCCCAAGCTTCACTTGATTCCTTGTTTCTTTATTGAGCAGTAATTTAATGCAACAATCTTGCTTAAATAAATATTATAAGATATAACAGATTAACTCTTTATCACCAATCTATAGGCTTTATAGGAATATTAAACAACTATTGATTTTAATGTATAACATTGTCATAATTCTTGTGATTTAGAAATGAGATGCAGTCTCCAGTAAACCACTCACTGCAGCCCACACTTGGTAGCATAATCAATTTATCACACTTGTTTTATAAAGTTGTAAGAGAACCCCACGAAGGGTGTTACTAAAAATTACAGCTGATGTAAGCTTTTCACTTCATGCCAAAAGGAGGGCCATTGACACTACCATGAAATAAACTCTACTGAAGCCCCTTTAATCATTTGTCACGATGTATTATGTCCTTGTCAATATCAAGGGAGGTAAACACTGTCATTAATCTGCAAGTGAGGAAATAAGTAACCATGTCAATGTTCAGGTGTCTGGCTGTTAATGTCAATTCATCTTTGTTGCATCTTTCTCCCTCTTTCATTTTCTGATGTTGTTCCTTTTTCATAAAATGTGCAGTTACATTGTAATGTTTAGAAAATATACATAATGCATTATTAGGATGTTGGCCATTGTGAAATTTGCTGGGTGTGCTGAGCAAGAGAGGTACTGACAATGCATTAGTTAAGCTGAGCCAGCATAGATTAGTCTAAAGAGAACACACCAGCTATAAATTTAACAAACTGTTCATTTTCTAAAGTGATTGCTTTATGCATCTGCAAATAGGGAATAACAGAACATTCAACTCTATTTTTTTCCCTAGACAAATAAAAAACTTGGATCTTGGAAAGCTTTCTTTAGAAACTTTAAATAGTTATTTTAATTTTAGATGCTGTCACTGATGTGTTATGCAAAAGAGGGATGTTACAGTGGATGTGAAATGGAATTTCAGTTATAGCATCTGTTATTTGACTTGAATTGCCACTTATGTTTTTATACCTTCCTATGGGGAATCTATGGCTTATCTATATTGATTAGACAAATATTTAAAGTAAAGCTGAATATAGCAGTATTTTATATCCACCAGATTATTCTATAAAATCTAGTGACATTATATTTTTTCTTCATAGGATTTTTAGTTGAAACCAACACATTAGAAATATATTTTGTTTATCTAGCACAGTTACCCTCAATGAATTAGCAAATCAGAAGCTTAACCAAGAAAATAGTTAAACTCTAGGAGATACAAAGGCTGATTAACCAAATAATAAATTGCTATTTATTGAGTGTATGCCTGTGTCAGATAGTTTACTGTCATTTCATTAATTTATCAAAGAGCACTATGAAGTATTTATTATCATGCAGACAAATTAAACGGCTTTTTCAAACATAGGTAATAAATCATAGATCTTAGATTTGAACCCAAGTGTGACTGGATCAAAAATCTTAGCTAGTGCTTCTCAGGGCAATTTTATCTAGGAACATCTTATATTTTACTTTGAAAGGTGTCTGGTGTGTTTTCTTAAGTCATTTAAGTACCTTAATTAGGGATGAGGTATACACATTCCTAAAGTCCCATATTTTTTTTTAGAAGACCAACAGGCAATTATTTTATAAGGAATGTGATAGATTGAATCACATAGTGATCAACAGTGCAGATTTTAGCCACCAATTTTTCAAATTATGACTCTGATGTTTCCTATGTGTGACATTAGACAAGTTACTTAACCACTCTGTGCCTCAGTTTAATAAACTATAAAATGGGCACAATTATATTGGGTTATTGTGAATATTTAATGATAAATTTAAAGTAATTGAGAAAGCATCTGCAATAAAGTAACTCCTCACTTAGCAGCTATATCTTATCCTTTGAAGAAGCAATGTTGGCTGGGAGTGGTGGCTCAGGCCTGTAATCCCAGCACTTTGGGAGGTCAAGGAACGCAGATCACCTGAGGTTGGGAGTTCAAGACTAGCCTGACCAACATGGAGAAACTCTGTCTCTACTAAAAATACAAAATTAGCTGAGCGTGCTGGTGCATGCCTGTAATCTCAGCTCCTCAGGAGGCCGAGGCAGAAGAATCACTTGAACCTGGGAGGCAGAGGTTGCAGTTAGCCAAGATCACCCCATTGTATTCCAGCCTGGGCAACAAGAGCAAAACTCCATCTCAAAAAGAAAAAAAAAAAAAAAATGAAGAAGCAATGTCTTCGGCTCAATTTGTTAACACAAATGGGAAAATGTCAGTATCTATTATCCAGTCTCTGTCCATCCAAAGCTTTCTGGCTCACTCTTGCTCTCTCTTTCATTTTTCTACAGCATTATCATGACATAATTCACATAGTACACAATTCACTTATTTAAAATGTACAATTCAAAGGTTCTCCTGTATTTACAGGGTTGTGCAACTATCACCACAATCTAATTTTAGAACATTTTTGTTCCATTTAAAAGAAACACCATACCCATTAGTGGTCATACCCCATTCCTCTCCTCCCTGTCTGGCCAGCCCTAAGCAACCAATAATCCAGTTTCTATCTCTATATGTTTGCCTTACTGGATATTTCATATAAATGGAATTATGCAACATGTAGTTTTTTGTGTCTGATTTCTTTCACTTAAAGTAATATTTTCAAATTGTATGCCTGTGGTAACATGTATTAGCATGTGTTTATTATCCTTGCCAAAAAAATATTACATTGCATGTATACAACACTGTGTTTGTTCAGTCATTAGTTAACATTCATTTAAGTGGTTTCCACTTTGTCGCTATTGTGAATAATGCCGAATGAATATTAATGTACAAGTGTGGATTATGCTATCATTTTTCCTGGGCATGTAACTAGGAGTGAAATTGTTG
This sequence comes from Callithrix jacchus, assembly GCF_049354715.1. NCBI lineage: Eukaryota > Metazoa > Chordata > Mammalia > Primates > Cebidae > Callithrix > Callithrix jacchus. The sequence continues at coordinate 29,959,315 of NC_133524.1, forward strand.
AGTCCATAGCCTTAATATGTTTTGTTTGGAGGACCACATAGCCTCCTAGTTGGGCTTCCAGTATTTGGCCTGGCTTAGCCTGTGAATGTTTTTACACTGCTGCCCGGGTGATCTTTGTAGATCTTAAGGTATGATTGTGTTCATCTCATGTTCATGGCCTTTAGTGTTTCTTCTGTTGTTTTGGGAATAAATTATGGATACCTTAACTTGACAAGCATTTAATCATTAAATACTTAGTGGGCTCCTACTATGCTCTAGGCATTGTTCTAGATACTTGGGTATCCTTGAAGTCATGCCCCATTGGAATAAATTATTACTTAAATCAGAATCAAAATTTTGTAGAATCTTTGATTAAAAAATACACTCCTGCCTCAGTCTATTTTTTGCTACACTACAGCCTAGGAATAACGATAAATATGGAAAGATAATTATACTGCTTTTCATGTTGCATTATTGGCAATTTATTCTAAATTATGGAATAGTAGCAATGTGTTTGCCTGTCTCTTTACAGAGATGCTTGTTTTATATGAATTTCTAACATCCCTGAGAGTGGATCATGGCAAATTACTCATTTCTGTCTTACACCTAGAAATGTTGAGACTAAATAAACAAAGCACGGTGTTTACTCTACTAATGGTGATAAATGTCTGTTGAAGTTAAGCTCAACCTTACTAGGATTTCACTGGAAAATTTATGAACTAATTTTTCGTTTTTACCTTTACTATGGGAAAGAAAAGCAAGAAGTGGGCAAATGAAAGCTGAAATGACTGCAATCACATTAAGACCTAGTATCCTGGTTGCTTTTTTATCCTCTGCTGTGTTTTTAGTTAAAGCCAAATCTATAATGTTATTAATAACTGTATTACTTTAAATTAAATAAATTAAATGCTAGATAGTGTGACTACTGATTTGATTTGATTATCAGAAACAATGATAACTTCTGTTCTGTAACAAATTCTAAAAGCCATTAATCCAAAGCAAGATTTGTTTTCAAAGCTCATCCAAATTTGCAGTGGCGGAATTTTAATATAAATGTAGTTATTCACACATGGGAGCCAGTTGGGGGGCGGGACATGAGGGAGGAAGAGCATTAGGACAAGTAGTTACTGCATGCAGGGCTTAAAAGCTAGATTATGGGTTAATAGGTACAGCACACCACCATGGCCCACATATACCCGTGTGTAACAAACCTACATATTCTGCACTTTATTTAATTCTGGAAATTAAAGTAAAATGAAAGAAAATAGAAAAGATAGTTATTATGGCATAAACGTTTTTCATCAAATATCTTGTATTTTCAGAGAAATTTGATCATACATGAATATTTAATTATATTCATGATATATTCTTATTTTTAGTTGAAATAATGGCATATTGGTTATGTTTTCAGAAAGCATACTTAATTTTTAGAAATAATAACTGAATTAGTTTATGAAAGATACACAAATGGGTTTGTATCAAAATAATGTAGGGAGGAATGAATAGGAGTAGAGATGAAACAAGATTGGCCATAGTTTTGGTTTTTGTAATAGACTGTCTTTTAGAGCAGTTTTAGGTTCTTAGCTTAATTGAATGCAAGGGACAGAGATTTCCCATATATTCTCTACCCCCACCTATACACAGTCTCCTCCTAAAATTTACATCCCCTACCAGAGTGGTACAATGGTTGAAATTGACAAACCTACATCAATACATCATTATCATTCAGAGTCCATAGTTTACATTAGAGCCACTCTTACTGTTTTACATTCTATGGGTTTGGACAAATGTGTAATTACATGTATCTACTATTATGGTATCATACAGAATCGTTTAACTCTCCTAAAATTTTTCTGTGCTCTACCTATTCATCCTTCCTTCCCACTAATCCCTGCAACCACAAATCTTTTTACTATGTATATAAATCTTCCTTTTCTAGAATGTCACATATTTAGAATCATACAGTATGTAGAATTTCCAAATAATTGGCTTCTTTCACTTAGTATCATACACTTACGTTTTCTCCATGTCTTTTATTGGCTTGATAGCTCATTTGTTTTTGACACGAATAATATTCCATATTCTGGTTGAACCACAGTTTATTCATTTATCTATGGAAGGACATCATGGTTGCATCCAAGTTTTTGCAATTATGAATAAAGATGCAATAAACATCCATGTGCAGGTTTTTATGCAGACCTAAATTTTTAGCTCCTTTGGTAACAACCAAGGAGCATGATTGTTAGATTGCATGGTAAGATATATGTATTTTTGTAAGAAACTACCAAACTATCTTCCAAAGTGGCTACCTTTGGCTATTTGCGCTTTTGGTGGTTCCATAGACATTTTAGGATTTTTTTCTTCTATTTCTGTGATAAATGTCATTGGAATTTTGATAGGGATTGAATTCATAGATCATTTTGGGTAGCATGGGCATTTTAACAATATTCGTTCTTCCAATTCATAAACATGAACTATCTTTCTATTTATTTATGTGTTCTTTAATTTCTTTATCAGTGTTTTATACTTTTCAATCAGTGTACAGGGCTTTTACCTCTTTGAACTTTTTCTTAAATATTTCTGTAGGTGCTGTTAATGAAATTGTTTTCTTGATTCCTTTTTGAATAGTTTCTTGTTAGTATATAGAAATGCAACTGATTGCTATATGTTGATTTTGTATCTTGCCACTTTATTGAATTCATTTATCAGTTCTTATATTTTTTTGGTGGCATCTTTAGGGTTTTCTATATATATGAAATTATGTCATACAATCAGAAATGATCGATCTTCTTCCTTTCTGATTTGGATGCTTTTTATTTCTTTATCTTTTCCAATTGCTCTGGCTAAAATTTTTAGTACTATGTTGAACAGAAGTAATGAGAGTGGGCTCCTTGACTTGTTCCTGATCTGAAAGTAAAAACTTTCTCAATTTTCTGCTATTGATTATGATGTTATCCTAGGTTTTGTCATACGTGGCTTTTGTTGTGTTTATGTACATCATTTCACGTAATTTGTTGAGTGCTTTTGTTAACACGAAAAGATGTTAACTTTTGTTAGATGCTTTTTCCGTATGTAATCAGATAACCATGTGGTTTTTATTCTTCCTTTTGTTAATGTGCTGTATCACATTTATAGATTTGCGCACGTTGAGCCGTTCTTTTGCACCTGGGATAAATCCCACTTGATCATGAGGAATGATCCTTTTACTGTGCTGTTGAATTCTGTTTGCTAGTATTTTGATGAAGATTTTTCCATCTATCTTCTTCAGGAATATTGGCCCATAATTTTCTTTTCTTATAGTGTCTTTAGCTGACTTTGATATCAGAGTTAATACTGGTCTTATAAAATGAGTTTGAAAGTATTCTCTGTTCTTCAGTAAGCATTGGTATTAGTTCTTTAAATATTTGGAAGAACTCAGCATTGAAACTGTCAGGTCCTGTGCTTTTCATTGTTGGGAGACTTTTTATTACAGATTAAATCTCCTTACTTGTGATTTGTCTGTTCAGCTTGTTTATTTCTTCATGATTCAGTCTAGCTAGGTTGTAAGTGTCTAGGAAATTACTAATTCTTCTAGGTTATCCAATTTTTTTCTGAATAATTGTTCACAGCCTCTTGTGATCCTTTGTATTTCTGTAGTATCCATTGTAGTTTCCTCTTTCATTTTTGATTTTAGGTTTGAGTATTCTCTCTGGTTTTCTTAGTATAGGTAAATGTTTGTTGATTTGCTCATCTTTTCAAACAATTTTTAGTTTCATTGACTTTTTCTATTGTTTTTATAGACTATTTCATATATATCTGCTCTGCTCTTAATTATTTTCTTCTTTCTATTGACTCTTGGCTTAGTTTGTTCTCTTCTAGTTTTTTGGGTATGACATTATATTGTCTGAGGTCTTTTTTTTGCTATATGCATTTATTGCTCTAAAGTTTTCTCTGAGAGCTGCTTTTGTTGCATTTCTTAAGGTTTGGTATGTTATGTGCCTACTTTTGTTTTTCTCATAATATTTTTAAATTTCTCTTTTATTTTCTTCTTTGGCCCATTGCTTGTTCAGAATCATGTTGATATTCATGTATTTATGAAGTTTTCTGAAATTATATTCTGTTATTGATTTCTGGTTTCATGCTACTGCAGTGGGAAAAGATACTTGATACAATTTTAGATTTCTTAAACTCATTAAGAATTGTTTTGTGGCCTAACATATGATCTGTCCCAGATAATGTTCTTCGTGTGCTTGAGAAAAATGTTTATTCTGCCACTGCTCGATGCAATGTTCTGTATATGTTCGTTAGGTCCATTTGCTCTAAAGCATAGTTTGCCTGATGTTTCCTTGTTTTTCTGTATGAGTGATGTTTTCCCATTGCTGATAGGGGAGTTTTAAATTCTACTGTCATTATTGTATTAAAATCTCTCTCTCTCTTCAGATTTATTAGAATTTGTTTTACATATTTCAGTTCTCTGATATTGGGTAAATATACATTCATAATTCTTATGTCTTTAAATGAGAAGCGAGTCCCTTGCAGACAACATGCAGTGTCTTGTTTGCAGGGTCTTGCTTTTTGAAATGTGTTCAGACTCTCTCTGTCTTTTTATTGAAATATTTAATTCATATACATTCAAGGTAATTATTGATTTATGAGAACTGATGACTGACATTTGTTGATTGTTTTATGATTGTTTTGTAAATCCCTTATTCCTTTCTTCCTCTCTTGCTGTTGTTCTTTTTGATTAGGCGATCTTCTCTAGTAGTATGCTTTGATTACTTACTTTTTATCTTTTTTGTATCTACCATAGTTTTTTGCTTTGTGGTTACCATGAGGCTTAAGTAAAACACCTCATAATTATAAAGACTATTTTAAGCTGATAACAAATTAACTTTGATGTCGTAAAAATTTCTACGCTTTTATTCCACTTCCCCTCTATGTTTTATGTTACTTATGTCACAATTTACATTTTTTATATTATGTATCCCTTATAGTAGCTATTATTCTTTTTTAAAGTTTTTTTTTTATTCAGAACTGACAGGCAATCAAATGTGCTTCATTTTTTTTATATCTAAAGAGCTATAATATATATCACCATAATCTTCCAATGACCTTACAAGAGGTTCTACTCAAGTCATTTTCAATTTTTCCATGTTTTCCTGTAAAGCCAAGCAAAACAGAAAATCTTTTATATCTTACTGGCATGATACATTTAGAATATGTATGCCCATGGATGTTTCAAAGGAAGATATATTCCTAAAAATTTTTTTTTAAAAAAAGAGAAAAAGTAGGGGAAAAAAAGAAAAAGAGAGAAAAAGGAATATTACTTCATTCCTAAAATGGGTTTCAATAATGGCCGATCAATATTTTGAGTGTTTAAAGTGGTTAATGCATATTTTATGTGTTTAAAATGGAGACCTCTATTATGTTTATCTGTTCTGGCTCTGAGTTCAAGTCCTGGATATCGTTATCAATTTGTTGTCTCGTTGGATCTAAATTTCATTATGTGTCTTATGTATCTGGGTGTTAAGATCTCTTATTGTTACATTAATCCTTTTACCCTTGCATCCTTGTAGCTTTTAAATCTATTTTATTAAGTGTGAGAACTACAACTCCTGCTTTTTAATTATTTATTTTTGCTCTCCATTTGGTTGGTGAGTTTTCCTCCATCCCCTTGTTTTGAGTCTTTGTATATCTTCAGATATATCGTTAGATTTTGTGGATAATGTATATTTTGTGTGTTTAAAATGGAGAGCTCTATTGAGTTTATTTGTTCTGGATCTTAGTTCCAGTCCTGGATATCGTTATCAATTTTCTGTCTCGTTAAATCTAAATCTCATTATGGGTCTTATGTATCTGGGTGTTAAGATCTCTTATTATTACATTAATCCTTTTACCCTTGTATCCTTGTAGCTTTGAAATCTATTTTGTCAAATGTGAAAATTGCAACTCCTGCTTTTTATTTATTTATTTTTGCTCTCCATTTGGTTGGTACTTTTTTTTTTTTTCCCAACCCTTTATTTTGAGTCTATGTATATCTTTGGATATACCACTAGATTTTGTCTGTATCTTTTGATTGGGAGATTTGGTTGATTTAAATTTAGGGTTGCTACCATTTGATATTAACTGGCTATTTTGTCCTTTCGTTGATAAAAATTCTTCTTTATGTTAATGCTCTTTACTTTTTGGTGTATTTTTAGAAAGGGTCATACTGGTTGTTCCTTTCTGTGTATAATGCTTCTTTTAGAAGTTCCTGTAAAGCAGGCCTGGTGGTAATAAAATCTCTGAGTACTTGCTTGTTCCTAAAAGATTTTATTTTTCCTTCAAATGGAAAGCTTAAATTGGCAGGATATGAAATTCTGGGCTGAAAGTTCTGTTGATTAAGTATATTGAATATTGGCCCCCAATCTCTTCTAGTTTGTAGGGTTTCTGTTGAGAGATCTGCGGTAAGATTGATCTTTCTCTCTGGCTGCCCTTAATATTTTCTCCTTCATTTCGATCTTGGTGAATCTAACGATTATGTGCCTTGGGGTTGGTCTTCTTGAGGAATATCTTTGTGGTGTTCTCTGTATTGCCTGGGGTTGAATAGTGTCCTGCTTTGCTAAATTAGGAAAATTTTCCTGGATAATGTCCTGGAGAGTATTTTCCAGCTTGAATTCATTCTCTCCGTCACATTCAGGTACACCAATCAAGCGTATATTAGGTCTTTTCACATAGTCCCATATTGCTTGGAGACTTTGCTCATTCCTTTTTATCCTTTTTTCTCTATTCTTGTCTTGTCGTTTTGTTTCGTTAAGCTGGTCTTCGACCTCTGATACCCTTTCTTCTGCTTGATCCATTCGGCTGTTTAAGCTTGTACATATTTCACTAAGTTCTCGTGTTGTATTTTTCAACTCCATAAGTTCATTTGTATTCCTCTCTATATTGTCTATTCTTTTCAACATTTCATCTAACCTTTTTTCCAAGTTCTTAGTTTCTTTACATTGGGTTAGAACAAGTTCCTTTAACTCCCAGAAGTTTCTTATCATCCACCTTTTAAAGCCTACTTCAGATAATGGAACACAGTCCTTTTCCATCAGGGCTTGTTCCGTTACTGATGAGTCCTTTTCCATCAGGGCTTGTTCGGTTGCTAATGAGTCCTTTTCCATCAGGGCTTGTTCCGTTGCTGATGGGTTCTGATTTTGAGTATACTCGGCCTTCTTAGGCTGTTTTTTTCCCTTCATTGTAGATGAACCGCCTTTCTAATTAGGTTTCTGAGTCGACGTCCGACTTATTGATTCCCAGTGCTGGGATCCTAGCAACACACTGTGGCAGCCTAAATAGCAGCGGTAAGACTGATGGTGCTCTTCTGCCCGGGAATCTCTGGTCTGGCTTCCCTCTTGAGTCCGCAACAAGCGGCTCTGACTTCCCGGAGCTCCAAACTCCGGTCAGTAGGGGAAGCAGTCCCGTTGGCTCTGCATGAAGAGCTGCTGCGCCGAGACGCCGGCAAAACCGCTGCGGCGGCCACAAGAGTCGCGCTGGCGACCCATGGGGCTCCTCCACTGGGAATCGGGTAATCAGTAAGTGACGAAAATTTGTCTAAAGATGTGGCGTCGTCTCGTTCTCTGAGCTTTCACTGGGAGCTACAATCCTGAGCTGTTAGTGGTCGGCCATCTTGGATTGATCTCTCCTATTTTTTAAAGTTTTATCTGTTACCCTTCATACTGAATATATATGTCATTTATATACCACCCTTACAGTATTAGAGCATTTTGAGTTTGAATGTGTGTTTACCTCTACCCATGAAATTTAGACTTTCATATGTTTTGTGGTACTAACTAGTGTTATTTTCTTTCAGCTAACAGAGCTACCTTTACCATTCCTTGTAAGACAAGTCCAGTGGTTATGACATCTCTCTGCTATCTTTCAGTCTGTAAATGTATTTATATCTGTTTATTACTTTATCCGGTTTTGCTGGGTGCAGAATTTTTGGTTGGCTGTTTTTCCTGTCAGCATTTTAAATATATCATTCTATAGTCTCCTGGTCTGTAAGGGTTTGTAAAAATTCACTGCAGCCTTATTGGAACTCTCTTGTCAATAATTTGCCTTTTTTTTCTTTTGCTGATTTTAGGCTCCGATCTTTTTCTTTGATTTTTGACGGTTTAATTATAATCTATATTGGTGTTGACCTATTTGTATTGAATCTCACTGGAGACTTTTGTTTGGCCTTCTATACCTCAGTATTTTTATCTTTTTCTATATTTTGAACATTTTCTCCTATTTCTTTAAATAGTCTTTCTACCCCTTTGTCTTGCTCTTCCTTTTCTTTAGCTCATATAACTTGAATATGTGTTCCTTTAACGTGATCCCATAAATCCCATAAGCTTACCTCATTCATTTGTATTATGATTTTTTTCTTCTCTGGCTATATATTTTCCAATAACCTGTCTTAGATTTCAGATTCTTTCTTCTGCTTGATCAATTCTGCTATTGATGTTCTATATTGCATTTTTAATTCAATTCATTGTATTTTTCAGCTCTAAATTTTGTTTCATTTTTTAAAATATGATTTTAGTCTGTTTAATTTTTTGTTTTGGTCATTTCCTATTTTCCTACTTTCATTGGATTGTTATTCTGTATTTTCTTGATGTTCACTGAGATTCTTTACAATAATTATTTTGAATTCTTTGTCTTCATTTCTTTGAGGTCAACCACTGGGAGACTTTTGTGTTCTTTCTTTTTGGTGTTATGTTTCCTTGGTATTTCATGTCTTTTGTTGCTTTACATTGTTGTCTGCACATATGAAGAAGTAGGTACTTACTCCAGTCTTTGCAGACTGACTTCATCTGGGAAAGCTCTTTATTATTCAGCCCATTCAGAGATTCTAGGCTGGCTGGCTGGTGTTTTCTGTGTGTGGGCTTATTGCTAGAGTCTTCATGCATATTGGTCTGGTGTCTGGTTCAGCAGATTGGTGAGCCTGGCATCTGTGTCTGCAGGATTGAGCCTAGAGCCTGGATCCACTCGGGTGGACCTCTTGCCTAGGTCCACCGGGATGATCCTGTAGCCTGGGTCTATGAGGATGATCCTGGAGTCTATATCCATGGTGACCAGCCTAAATCCTGGGTCCATAGGCGCTGGCCTAGTGCTTGGCTAGGCCTTGAGTCTGAATATATAGGCCCTAGTGAAGTGCTGGTATATGCCTGGTTCCTGTATCAACTGGGATGGTTCTAGAGCCTGAGTTCATGGGTATTGGCCTGACACTAGGGTAGTCCGGTAACTTGAGTTCATCAGGGCTGTCCTAGAGACTGAGTTTGTAGGTATGGTCCTGGAAGTTCAGTCTATGGGAATGGCATAGCACCAAGGTTTACTGTAGTGAGTGTGAACCCTGGATCTCCTAGAGCATACTAGACCTTGAGTCCTCTTTAGTTAGAGGCTTGTCTGGTACTGAGGCAGGTATAAGGCCTGGGCCCATTGGGAATGGTCTAGTGCCTAGGATTGTGTTTGTTGACATGGTGCCCAGAGCCACAGTGGTTGGCCTGAAGCATGAGGTTGCAGCAGTTGGCCTAGAAACTGAGAATGTTGAGTCAGTCTTGGAACCTGGGTCCATGGGATCTAGTCCAAGGCTGGGATCTACTGGGATGGGCCTGGCCCCTGTATCTACTGGAGCATGAGGCCAAAAAGGCCAGCCTGGAAGGTGGGGCTACAGGTGCCTGCCTGATACCTGAGGTCAGAGGTACTTAACTGGTGTTTGGGTAAGCCTGACGTTTGGGGCTATGTGAGATCTAGGCTGGTCTGGAACCTGGAGTAGACCTGAAACCTGGGGCTGCAAGGGTTAGGCTGGCACTAGGCATGTCTGGAGCCTGTATCTACAGGGGCCAGCCTAGAGGTTGGGTCCTCAGTCATCAGTCTGATGACCGTGTCTTTGGGGGCTGGCCTGTGGCTAGGACAGGTCTAAAGACTGCAGCCATGGAGTCTATTTTAGTTCTGGAAATTTTCTGAGCCTACAGCTGCTGGGGTCAGCCTGACAGTCCATTCAAAGAACTAGTCCAAAAGGTAAGCCTGGATTGTATGGGTGCAAGATCTCATCTGGCACTAGAGTATGCCAGGAGGTGCAGTCCTTGTGTACTGGCCTAGTCTAGGATAGTAGATGTATTAGTCCATTCTCATGCTGCTATAGAGAACTGCCCAAGGCTGGGTAATTTATAAAGGAAAGGAGTGTAATTGACTCACAGTTTCACATTGCTGGAAAGGCCTTAGGAAACTTACAATCATGGTGGAAGGTGAAGGGGCAGAAAGGCACCTTCTTCATAAGGTGGCAGGAGGGAGAAGTGCCAGCAGGGTAAATGCCAGGTGCTTAGAAAACCATCAGATTTCATGAGAATTTACTTCCTACCACAAGAACAGCATGGGAGAAACCACCACTATGATCCAGTCACTTCCCACCAGTCTTCCCATGACACATGGGGATGGAAACTACAATTCAAGAAAAGATTTGGGTGGGGACATAGCCAAACCATATCAGTGGGGTCATGTTTATCACTGGGTTTTACTGGGGTAAGCCAAGTGTTGTGGTCTAAGGAAAATCCAGTGCTCACTTCCTTCATTTTCCTCCAAGCAGAAGGTATCTCTCTCCACAGCACTGCCTGGGATTAGGGGAGGGCTCCCACAAGTGATATAAAACTGCCCTTTCTACTCTTTTCCATGCATCTTTTCTCAGTTTTATGCTACATTCAGGTGCTATAATCTCTTGTCTGATTTTCTTAGCTCTTGTGAAGGTGATTTTGCTTGTGGATAATTGTGAAAATTGATGTTTCTGCAGGGAGATGAGTGCTAGAAAGTCCTATTCTACCATCTTGCTGATGTCCATCTTTGTTTAAACAGTATTTTATTAGATATATCTTCTGCAAATATTTCTCCCATTTTTTCACTAGTCTTTGCATTCTCCTGACATTATCTTTTATAGAACAAGAAGGTTTAATTATAATTAAGTCCATTTTATCAATTCTTTCTTTGATAAATACTGCGTTTAGTGTTTTACCTACAAAATCATCACGAAACCTAAGGTCATCTAGATTTTATCCTGTTATCTTCTAGTAGTCTTTAAATTTTGTGTCTTACATATCAATCTATGATCCATTTTGAGTTAATTGTGTGATTGTATGAATGTTATAAAGTCTGTGTCTAGATTATTTTTTTTTTTTTGGCATGTGGATGTCCAATTGTTCCAATACCATTTATTGAAAAGACTGTCTTTTTTCCATTGTACTACCTTTGTCTTTTGTCAAAGATCTGTCAACTATATTTATATGGGATCTATTTCTGGAATATTTATTTCAGCCAATTGATCTATTTGTCTGTTTTTTCACCAGTGCCACACTGTCTTGATTATCATAGCTTTAGAATTTGTCTCAGAATTGAATAAAGTCAGCCCTCTGAATTTGTTCTTCTTTTTCATTATTGAGCTGGCTATTTTGACTCCTTTGCTTCTCCATATAAACTTTGCAATCAGTTTCCTGATATTCACACAATAACTTGCTTGGATTTTGATTATAATTACATTGAATCCATAGATCAAGGGGTAAAGAATGGACACTTTAATGATACTGAGTTTTCATATAATGAACATAGAATATATTTCTATTTAGTTCTTCTTTTGTAGGTTATTTTCTGAACCTGGGTAGTGGGTGCATAGGTAATTGTTTTACTCCTTTACCTGTACATGTTTTACCTTTTTTCAAAATAAAAGGCTAAAATATTTTATATTTTTGCCTTTGTGGTATCATTATTTTGGCAAGGATGGGGTAAAAAGAAAAATAGGACATTGACATTTTGAATTTTGATTTCAAAGCTCTTATCAGGGAAATTGAATAAATATGTTGAACATGGTGATTTGGTGATAAATGGCTTTGGCAAAGGAGGCAGATTTGGTGTAAGGATAGTTCCATTGAGATGTAGAAATACTGCTATTTGAAGAGTGAAAAGGTGCTACCAGGTGTTCAAAAGAAAACAAATGTTAATGAGAAGGCCAAAGATAAGGTGAATGTTATATCAAAGTGCTAAATAGAATGAAAGTGGGATTCAAGTTTTTCTGGGTGGTAAGACTGTCTTAAATTATTTCTCAATTACAGCATCATATTTTCCTCCCTTTCTTCGTCTTGCATAACTTTGTGTTTAAATGCTAGCTTTTACAATGTGTTTAAAGCTAGTAATTTATTTTACTTTGATTTTGCAAGGATAACACTTCCTGATATACTTTTTTGGACTCATAAAATTTGTTCATATACTTTTAAGTCTCCTGATTATTACTGGTTTATTTTTAATGAAGGTAATACCATATTCTTTATGAAATAACTATAAAGTTTAGTGTTAAGATAATTTAGGAAACTAAAGCAGAGTTATCACTTCTTGATTTTTATGATAGTGTCCCTTGGATGTATATTACTTATTTTCCTTTGTAATTTTTGCTAACCATGTCAGAGAATTGGTTCAGCACAATTGTTGCCAATTCTACTTCAAATCAACAAATCTTTAAGCATCTAAAAGCTACAATAATAGGCCTATGGCAGTGTGTGTCTTTAGGAAACTGATTTCTTTTGTGGATATTCTGTTTACTTAATGATGCAAAGAATGAGTGGGGAAGAAGGCAAAACGTTATCTGAGGAAAATGGAGAAGAGTGGTCATTTTGGATTAGTTAAGCTTTTAGTGAAAATAACATTGTAATAACCTTGTGATTTTTATCAAACCACTTATAACTCTGTCTTAATTTACAAATAAGGTCCTTTCAGGTTGCATCATGAGTACAGAGCTCTTTCTTATTATTCTTAACAAGGTTTGAACCACAATATTTCCTCAGGGATAATTTGTTGGTTTTAAAAATTGAAATACTTTTGGTAACTATCTTGGTCATTGCTGCAAGATGATTTGTTTAGTGGGAGCATCCTTCAGTACAATCATAAAGATCCTTTTATGGTTTTCTGGTTCTAATATCACTAAAAAGTACCACCTGGCCACAAGTGACTTTTGTTTATACATTGAATGAAGGAATTATTTCTAGGTGTGCAACATGAAGAATATTTAAAGTTCTCTAAGTGTAAGTTTCTTCATATGTCAAAGAAGGTGATAATACCTAACTTTAAATGATGTTGAAAAGGTTGACATATAACTTATGGAAGTACTACCTACGTACCCACCTACTTACTTCCCTACCTACTTATCTGTCTATCTGTTTTTATGTCTATCTATTGTACTTAGCATAGTAATTGGCAGATTGTAGGCAGTTAGGAAATGTTAGTTGTCTTCTCACTCATCATATCATGTACTTTTAAAAGGATGATTTTTCACATCTGTGCAGGTTGTGCACTATACAACTTTAGAGGGCAATGTTCATGTAGCAAATAATATGAATGGCACCACTGGAATTCTGTAGTGCGCAACCTGAAAAACTAAACATAATGTCTGTGCATTTTTAACCCTCTATGTTGGTGATTCTCCAAAAGGGAGCAATTAAACTCTTGCATCAGAATTGCCTAGAGATGATTTCTAAAAATGCAGTTTATTCTGTTTATTTCCAGATCTGTCTAAGCAGAATCCGATGAGATGGAACATATGGATCTGCATTTTTTAAAGCTGAGGCAGTCATTATTTTGTTAACAGCTGTCTTGTAATATGTTTCATACATCATACAATTCGTCTCTTTTGTCGCTTCAGCATGCTGAACCATTGCTCTCTTGATTGTCTGGTTTAGAACGTTTGTGAGAAAAAAGGTGTTCCCTAGGCTTTTCTTTCTCTGTGATTCTTTGTGGTTCTACAATAACAATTTTTTGTACATATTGTATTGTACATATTTCTTCTATAACTTTCATCTCATTCCTTCATTCTTAGTGCTTAATCTCCATTTTCTCTCCTAGTTTGCATACATGCATGAGCATGCACGTACACACACACACACACAAAGACACAGAGGCTTAGAGTCAAATTGAACTGAATTTGAATTGTGGGTCTGCCACTTACTGTTTGTGGAACTATTGATAAGGTACCCTTTCTTGCTTAACTAAAAAATGAAGGCCCTAATACCAATTTCATAAGGTCGTATGAGAATAAAATGTAAGATGCTTCTTATGCCATGTGACAAATAAGGCTAATCTTATGTATTTCATCAGGTTGTATGAGAGTAAAATGGAAGTTGCTTAGTATGTTATGTGGAACATATAAAAATATTTTAGCTATAATTAAATGATAGCTATAATTAAATTGAAGAGTAATATGTACTCTCTTAGATTCCTTCAAGTTCCTCATTTTAATAAATTCATCAAACATTTATTAATTACTTAATAAATACAAGATACTATGCCTGATGCGGTACGGAATGTAAATATAAATATTATATGAGCTTCCCTGAAGGGCTTTGCCGTATAAAATACACAAATAACCAAATACAATAAATATTTCATAATGGACTAATAGAATAAATGCTAGAGTGGATTTTCATAAAAAATATTGTCAGAACACAGAAGAGAAAAATTTTTTATTTGAGGCAAGTGTGGAGTCAGATTTCATAAAGAAGGTCGAATTTGGTCTGGGATTTTTAAGGGTGGTTGAAATATGGCTATGGAGAAAATAAACTGTAGTTTGGCTGACATGTGATTCCATGGTGGAGAGTCTGAGATGATATAGGTGAGATGGGAGAGTATAACACATGACAACCCAAAGTCTTTGAATGACATTCTCTAAGCTATTAGGAACCATTCAAGACTTTTAAGTAAGGCAGTGACATCAGCTGTTCCACATCTAGGAAAAGTGGTTTTAGCAATATGTGGAATAGTTTCAAGGTGTCAGTGATAGGAAATGAAAACATCATTTATAGAGTTCTTCAAATTATTAGCATGATTTTAAAATAGAAGTTAGGCAAAGAAGGTGCAAAACCATCTTTCAAAATTCTGGACATATAAGATGTTTTAAAGCACCCACAAGTGAATTTTTGAGTGAAAGTTAGGTGCTGAACCAGGGCAGTACCAATGAGATTGAAAAGAAAAGGGAAAAGCAAGAAAGAGGACACACACACACACACACACACACACACACACATAAACACATACATGCACACGCACATTCACACACAAACATTTGAGAGAGAATTGGATTAACTAATGGCTGTGCCACATAAGAAGAAATTAAAATGCCCACCATAATGTCATAAATTTATTCCAAGTAAATCAATCAATGCTAACTTGGAAACTGCAGCAATCTTTTCTATATTTTCTAAAATCCTTTTTGACAAAAGTGAACACACATGGCAAAAATATTGATACTTCTCACTTGAGAACTTAGTCCATTTTCACATGTATTCAAGTCTTTATGTCTCAAAGTATTTTATTTTGTATATAGATTTTTAGATATTTATGAAATTTTTTGTTCATTTTCTAATGCTGATATAAGTGAGATTTATTGGTTTGTCTTAATATTCTTTGTAACTGAGTTCTCTATTTTTCTGCTTGTAAAAAATATTTTCTATTTTTTAGACAATCATCTTTACATGACTGCTTTACCTCTTATTTTTCTTGTGTTATGGTATTAGCATGGACTTCCAAAGCAATATTAACTAATATTTGTAAAATCTGGCTACTTGTTTTTAACTTTGGCCTTTTACCACTTAGCAGGCTTTTAAAAATAATCTTCATTTGATAAAGAATGGATTCCTGTACTCTTAGTTTGCTCTGAATCATCAGGATAGACACTGAATTTTATCAAGTGCTTTCAATAGACTTTTAATATTTTTAACATGAAAGGCGTCTTTTTCACGTCGTTTTCTAGAATAACATTTATACTAGTTTTACAAAATAAGTTGGGAGTTCATCTTTTTAATGCTTTGCATAATTTTATTGGCTTTGGAATGTTTCATTTCTGGAAAATTTCCAAGTGTTTACTGGTAAAATTATTGAAGCCTGGGGCTTTTCTTAGAGGGACTTCTTCAACAGGGCTTTTAATTCCCAAGATGTAATTTAAAAATCCTAGAATAAATCCATGCAAAGTGTTTAATTCTTAAAAGAAGAAAATTATCAATTTGCGTTTCTAATATTAAATCTCCAATAATTTTTAAAGGAATTATTGTTGTAGGGATAGACAGACACATATGATGCATCCATGGAGCTGAATAATGAATGCATGAACAGCAATGAATTTAAATCAGAATGTAGCACATTATAAAGATATTATTTCATAAATGGGCAAAAGTGGTTTATTTTTCAAATGATGTCTATACTTATGATATCATTTAGAAAGAAAATAGTTATGTACCTACTATGTAGAAAACACCAAAGTTGACTTTGGGTGGATTAAAAATGTTAATATAGGAAGGCAGAAGCGGAGAATTGCTTGAACCCAGGAGGCAGAGGCTACAGTGAGCCAAGATCATGCCACTGCACTCCAGCTTGGGTGACAGAATGAGACTCCTTAAAAAAAATGTTAATATAACAATAAGGCTAGCAAAGTACTAGAGAATATGTTTCATGAACATTAATATAGCATTGGAGTGAAAAAATGCTTTAAAGTTATAACCATAAAGGAAGAAAGGCATACTGGAAAATGACTAATGAATTTAACTATATAAAGATTGTTCTTAAATATTTGAACTACTACCCAAGAGTGCCCAAAGCCTCTGGTGAAAATTCTAATTTTGATTGTAATATGTTTGTCATATTTAAATGATAGATTTTTGTTTTAACCTTCCAAAATGCTCTCCCTTTTCTGCCTTTGACTGCCTTCTATAGAAACTCCTCCAGCTGCCAGTCCAAATTTCTCACCCAAATTCAGGGACTCTTATTGCCTATCCAACAGGGCATTGAGGCTGCCAAGTTCACATTAACTCTCTTATTAGCTTCGAGAAGACTTGAGACAGAAGCTGTCAACACTTCCTCTTTGGCATCTATGTGGCTGTGAAAGATGGTCACATTTTAGTCAAAAGACATAATCTTGTCTAGTTATATTTGAAGAAAATCATAGCTAAAGAACATACTGTTTTCCACTCCTTACAGTGTTCACAAATATAAAATGGTTACTAACTTCTCATACTCTTTCCACCTGTAATGTAAAGAGGGAATTCTGTAAAAATAGAGAAGAAGAGCAAAAAACACAGATCTTCTGAGATAATTTAAAACAGTTAAGAATCTGCAGCCAATAAGAATTTAACTCACAAAGGCAGAGCAATTGAAACCTTTTCTAGCTGTCAAGTACACAAATCGCAAGCCAAGCCTCGTAATTCTCCTGTGTTTAAACGCAAGAGTTATTTAAAACAATTTGGTTTTAGTTGTTTATTTTCTTACATCTCTTAATTACTGCTGGAAAATATTGTCAATGTTGGGAAGTTCTTTTAATCAAAGTCTAGAATATGAAATTTTAGAATCTATATAGGTAGAAACATCACAACCATTTATTTAGTTTTATCTTTGAGTAAGCATTGGGAATTAATGACTCCTTTAGTTTTCTTACCTGCAAAAATGTGAATGTTCTCATCTAATTCACCAAAATTTGATTAAAGACAAATGTCTGTATGGTAATGGACTAAATCCTATTTCACAGAAAGTTGATTTTTTATGAGATATTAGTAAGTGTCCCTCAGTAAAATGGTTCTATAATCAAACAATTTTTAGAAATAATAGAACCAGTATAGGTCAATTTTTAAAATTGCAGGACTCAGAACTGCAAATGTGCTAATGTGCATTCTGATGTTCCAAAGGTCATTCACAACAGCCAGCATGTTCTATAAATTTGAACATAGAATCCTTTTTTCATGCAATATCTATTAAGATCAGTTGGGAAAGTTGTAGTACTTGAAACATAATTTTGAAACTGCTACTTTAAGAGCTTTTAGAATATGTGATATGAAAAGATGTACATTATGTTAAAATAGCTCTTGCTTTTAATACATCTAAATATTTGTTGAGGACATTCCCTTGAAGGCACTGTGCTAAATGGCTCTGTAACTAAACTACTGTTCTGCTTCGCTTTATACTGTGGCTTATATCTGATGTTCATATATGAACACAAATATGACCAGTTAAAGCAATTTCATGCCATCTAAAAGAGGGTTTTATGTCGGATTACTTAATTCAAAAAGCAATTCACTGATCTTACCTCCTTATTTCCCATTGTACATGTGGTGAATAAATAAAGTCTGAATTCCTAACAATGTCTTTTAGATTATTATGTTTTGATTATTGACACTTTAAACGTTTTGATATGGTCAAAGTTATTTCCTAGATAGGGAGGGACACAGGAATTTTCTCCTCTTGCTTAACTGGTTTCTAATTTCTTGTGAGATTCCTTTATGAGTTTCACCATATGAAAAATGCAATTATTTAAAAACTATATAAAATATAATCTGCTTGTCCATTTTAACAATCAGTTTACCTCTGAATCAACTAGTTATTTCCATGATGTGTGAAGTAGATACTATGCTTTTTAAATTGTGTTCCATGTGTGCTCAAAATGAAGGATAATGATTCACATTATAATAAATAGTATGATATTATGACCCACAAAGAGGAGGAGTGTGCAAATCAACTTTAAGGGTTTTACCTTGAGGATTTGTGAGGTACAGAGGCACAGTTTTTCTAAAACAGGAGTATATATATCAGCTGTGAGGAAGAACTAGAACTTGTAGGTTTGCCTTAGTGGGATCTAACATGAGCTCAATGACCCCTGTTCTCATTGATCATCTATCTCCAACACTTCTAGTTAAGTAGACACAAATAGGTCAGTTTTCAGTGATCCAATATGGAACACCTCTGACAAATGAGGTTTCAAATCAAGGTATCTCAGACAGTTGGCCTCCTAGCTCCCTGCCATCCCTTTGTCTTATGCCCAAATTCAGCCCAGAGCCAATTAGTGAATCACAGCCTCTAGAATAGCTTCACTCTGCTTACATTCAACAAAATCCAGACAGAGCTGCTATGCAAAAAAAAAAAAAAAAAAAAAAAAAAAAGTAAAAAAGGTTCACAGGGTACCTTTCTCAGAGCAGCAACATTTTAGCTACTTTGAGACTTCATGGCCTGTCATCTACACGCATGTTGAAGTAATGCAGTGAGAAATTTTGATGACAACTGATGGAAAGTAACATTTAAATCTAGAACTCTAACCTTTGTGGGAAGCCTGTGACAACCCTAAATTAAACAGTTTAATTTTTCTATTTACCATTTGTAGGTTTCTGTAATTCATTGAGTCTATTCTAATATGTACATGTAGATAACATGCATCTTGGATATTTATCATAGATAAATAATTATATATATGACAATTTAAATATGCTACACATAATAATAGAACACTAATAAATATGTGCATGAAGTAAGCATGCATTTATCTTTAAATTAGTGTTTTTCAACATTGTTTTATTCCTTGACACTGTCCGCATGACCCATCATGTCTGATCAGTAATACTCTCTTTGACCAAATCATACTTCTGGAATGGCCTTTGGTGCTAGTCTTCATGTGTGGGGACGAAGGGACAAAGTTTTAAAATATACCCTTGAGGTTTTTTCTAGGTTAATTTAGCTAATGTAATCAAGACCAATAGTTGTTAGGTTAAAGCAGAAAATCATTAAAAATTTTTACACTTAAAATATACAAGTATATTGGTTTATCAATATTTTCTTCTAAGGTCAAGATCTTTTCCTCAAATATTGGATTCCTTAGTGGGATTCTAAATCTTTCTAACAAAAACTCTACCCATGATGCATCATCTACAATTTCTGATTTCAGTTTCTCTAAGGGAGAGCAAAACCATAAAGGTAACTCTAAAGCAATATGTATATAGAAACTTTATATATTTTTTACTTGTCTCTATCTTTAAGAGTTGACTCTTCCACACCTAATTTAACAGCAGTTTGTTTTAGTGACTCATTTTAACCCATTTTTTTCAAATCTTTTATCTTAGTTTTAATAGATACAACCTTTTTTTGCACTCAAGTATTGTTCTTTTGTTTAATTTGTAATTGCAAAATTACATTACATATTAAACCAGTATACATAGATTCTGTAATAAACATACCAGACTATTATTAAGTAGACAACTCACTGGTCAAGGAAGCATACAGAATGCTGTGAGAACAAACATGGCATTTAATCCAGCAAGTCTGTTATAAAAAAAAAATCTCACTCTCAAACCTCCTTCTAAGAATTCATAATAAATGCTTCCTAGGGAGGCCATCCTCTGCTCTGCTTTCCTGCTTGTTTTCTTCTTTGAAAGTTGCCACTTTATATCAGGCAATACTGTCTGTTGAATACAGTTGTTCCTCTGAATGAATTGTTTTCTTCTTCCTGTAAAAATGGAATTCATGGGCTGGGTGCAGTGGCTCACGCCTGTAATCCCAGTAATGTAGGGGGCCGAGGTAGGTGGATCACCTGAGGTCAGGAGTTCGAGACCAGCCTGGCCAACATGGTGAAACACTGTCTCTAATAAAAATAACAAAAATTAGCTGGGGGTAGTGGTGGATGCCTGTAATCCCAGCGACTTGGGAGGCTGAGGCAGGAGAATCACTTGAACCCAGGAGGCAGAGGTTGCAGTGAGCTGAGATCATGCCATTGTACTCCAGCCTGGGCAACAAGAATGAAACTGCATCTCAAAAAAAAAAAATGGAATTCATGGATAGTTTTAACCCCCTGGTTTGCCCTATTTATTGATAAGGAAGACCACTTTCTGGTATGCCCAAAAATTTAGGAGCCTTGCATGGCTCGGGCAACACTGAAGAAGCAGCTCACTTCAGCCTTGTTTCTCTACGTTGTCCCCTTTATGCTCTAGTTTTTCAGTAGTAGAAATCACCCAATCTATCACAAATGTTTTCAGAGGCTACAATCCAACTTGAGGAGGATAAGCTATGAGCATCTTGAGCTATAATAATACATGAGCATCTTGAACTATAATAGATTTAGAGGAAGTCCCGGAAGTAACAATCCTCCAAAAAAAAAAAAAATCTTGAGGCAGTCTAATGGCAATTCGCCAAGGACTAAATCAAGATATTAAAGTTGCCAGATTTAGCATCTCTCAGGAGATAGGCCTCCACCATACCGTGTATGTAAACAACAACAACAAAAATAGAGCCATAAATCCCCATTCTAATTGTACAACAAAATCATTTGTGGAGTTTTTAAAATGCAGATATCTGAGTCCTCTCTAACAATTACCAAATTGAGACCTTCCATATCAGGGGCCTAGATTAAAATAAAAGTATGATATTATGGATTATTACAGTGGTCAGTTAAGTTTGAAAAGTCAATGGAATAAAGATATGAAACATATTTGTACTGTTGGAAAAGTGAGTTTCCAAATGATAAATATTTTCCTCCTTACATATGGATGTTCCTTTTAATCTGTGATAGCTTCTACCTTAAAACACATCTTCTGTAGTGAATCTGTATGGGGAAAACAGTAGTCGGCTCAGTGAATGGGTGCAAGGTAAGCAGCCTCTCCTGGGAAGTTCTTTGCTGTTTCCTCTGGACCCAAAAGAGTCCTCTTGCTTAAACCAGCTGCTTCTCAAAGCAGTAAAGTGCACGAGGATCATCTGGGAATAGAGTGTTTTTAAAAGTAGATGTTGATTCAGTAGGTCTGAGATGGGGCCTGAAATTTTGCATTTCTAATGAGCTCTTTGTGCTGCTAGTCCAGAGACCATATTGTGTAGACAGGGTTTAAGCCACATTAATCCACTAGTTTTCACCAGCTGCATATAACTGTGTGTCAAAATTTAGTTCTGTATTATTTCTTTTCCATTTACGACTTCTAAACTTTATTAGAGTCCATGAATTATTATCCTAAAAAGGAAAAAATAAATAACAAGAAACCCTTTTCACTTTAAACAAAAAGATAATGTGTAGGGTGTGTTCGCGTTGGACTGTTTATGATATAGGCTTTTTGCCTGTGAAGAACAGGAAGTGTGTCAGCTCATAATCAAGATCAGATCAGCTGATTCCCTAATGGAACTAACCATCTACAGTATGCCCATGAGGCTCATGTCAGTAAATGCGAGTGACTTCTTTGTTTTAGGTTTATTTGCTAATTGTAGATGTTGCAGATGATTGGTTAGTGTGAAAGCACAACATGGTGGAAATAAAGAGACTATTTTGCCTTTCTTCTAATATATTGTATTTGGTGTAGCATTTCTTGTTTATTGGAATTGTCCTCTTTTACAGCGGAGTGCGTTTTGAACTGAATTCTATAACCAAGAGTGTATGAATCCTTCTTAGTGATAACTATGTTCTCATGTTTCCTCACAGAGCATAAATATTTTAGCAAATGTTGTTATTGAGTTTGTCCTCAAGCAGCCCAGTGAATGTCTGCACCCTTGAATATCAAGGAAAAACTCATTCTTTTTCACTTACAAAAAGGCATATGATGTAGAGAACATTAGAAGCCAATCTCAAATCTTAATCTGCTTTCCCTGAGATCCCATGGGACATACCTGCAGGTGGGAAGCAGGGAATTTACTCTAAACTTTATTACTGCTATCTTGTACTCTTTGTTTGCATGTAGCCATTAACTTTTATTTATGAGTATTTGCTGGACCTCATGCTGGGTAGCATGCTGAACCCACTGATGCAGCCTTAAAGACTTGAGAAAGATATCCTGCCCCTGAGGAGCTTATAGTCTAGTTTGTCTCAGTTTATACAAGCAACTAAGCAGGAAAGTTTACAGTTAAACAATGATAATATGTGTTATTTTAAATTACTTTCAAAATTCATTGTCAGTTTTGTCTTCATTTGCATTTCTGTAACAAAGAAACAGTATAGACTAGGCAATAAGTAAGTGACAGTGTGCTGAAGGAGAAAATGATGACAAACAAGATGGAATTGAGATGATGGGAATTCTAGTAACCCATGTGTCATAGATTAGTTCTTGATTTCTTCTACAAACATTTATTGAACACTTACTTAAGTTCAACCAAAAATACAACAGTTTTATGATAACAGTATGTTTCCAGTACAGTATAATTGTTGTCAGAATAAGCAGTTCACTTAAACACTGACATTCTGTCATCTCATCTGTAAAAAGCAGATAATAATATCCTCCTTATTCAAAATCAATGAGCTGTAAGAAGTGATTTCTAGTTTTCCTTCTATGCAATAATATCTAAGAAGGAGAGGAAAGAAATGAGAATAAATATGAGGCAGAGCTTAAAATGTCTTCCTTGGAGAGTATCTGAAATGAAACCTAATTCGTAGTGTCTCTGATAAAACATGAGATTCATCTTCTTCTTCTTCCCCCAAAAGATACCGATTTTCATTTTACCAGTTAACCCCTGGTAGCTGGAGCTCAGCACATAGGCCCACATGCCTGCTTCTGCCATGAGCATAACAACTATATTTAAATATTCCATATTGTTCTTATTCTATAAAGGCCCAATGAATTTGGTAACTAAGACTGCATGGAATTTGGTGTCTCACCAGTGCCTCTAAAAGATTTCTTTTCACCTGTTTCTTCTGGAAGAAAACTACTACTTAGACACATAAAACTTTTAACTGTGACTAGGCTCCACTATTCTCTAGTTCCCATCGGAACTAGAAACTATTGTAAGAATGACTCCAAGGAACATTAGAGACATTTTCATATTTACTTTGAAGGCACATATAAGTCTGTTCAATGACTTTGTATTTTAGGGCAAGATTCTTAAGCTCTTTATTAGCAGATTATCATTTATAGCATAGGAATAGACTTGTTTGAGGATTTAATGAGCTCATGCATATGAAGTAACTAGTAAAGTGACCTGGATATTTTCAGCCCTCATCGTAGGTGTAATTATATTATATTATTCATTTTTTGTAGGAAAAGTTTTATTGAATTAGGAAACAACAGAAGACAAAAGCGTTTTTCCTTTCCCTTTCTAGATTTGTATGTTACAGAAGACACATAAAAACAGATATTTTTCTGCAGATTATCTGACTGTTAGGTATAAAAATAGTAAATTGGCTGCTCTGCCTATGGAGTAGCCATTCTTTTATTTCTTTACTTCTTTAATAAACCTGTTTTCACTTTAGATAACAATAAGTCATGGAGAAGATTCATAACTACTTGGAATTTTTATTATTTAGATATTCTATGATTTGGATTTTTAATTGATGTTTCGATTCCAAGTGAAAGAAAAAACTTCCAAATCATTTAATTTTAAATTAAAAATTGCCTTAGAACACACATCTGTCCTGGTAGTACATTACAAATAGATATAAATATTCTCATGACTGTCACACACCTGTTCTTCCTAAGGCAGTTCCATCTGAGGCATTATATTAAAAGGAATCAGAGTTGCTCACCAAGCAACATAACACCCTTGATCTAAGAAACCAACATTGTGATTATGTGTGAAATACTTACATTTCTCTATGGCTGCCATAGTACCTTATACTGACTTCAGATCTTTTTATGTATTTCATCTTTTTATCAATGAAAATTCTTTGCCCCCTTTTGAAAATCCATCTGCATCCTCATTTTTAATCCATCCATTTTTCTTCCTATTCAGAGTAACCTACCTCTCTTACCAAGGATGTGGTCAAATGTGATCATTTTTTTTCAGAGCCTTAAACCCAGCAAATTATGTCTTGAAATAATGACGAATCATAAGGTCACTTATGTTTTTTTCTGAATCTACCTGTTCTTTTGAACATTTTTCACTCTCTAATGAAGGGCCTAAAGCCCTGACTGGAATCCATCCATGGAGGTATCAAAGCTTACCACTATTATAAAAATATTTCCCCCTACATGGCATGTCTTCATTTGGGCATGAATCACAAATTTGTTCCATGCATTCTCCTTTATTTCATGAACACACAACTGTGTCAGAATGCCAATGACCTTCACTGGCCTGACTAATCTATGAATCTGAACCCTCCTGTAATCCATTAAAAGAATAATAGCAAATTGAAAATGAATATAAAGATACCCAATGGGATCATAAAACTATCTATTCCATGTGATGTGCTTTGGCTTAATAGGGCTTTTATTTATTTAATTTTGAGCTCCCCTTGGTTTTTGGCAGGGTTAGTGAAGGAAACAAACCCAGACGTCTTGTGAGCTGTCAAGCCAGATGCTCATCTCAGGGGAGCTCAGAGGGTATCATGTTTTAAGTTTTATTTTTCTGGAGCTTGGAATGTGTCTGCTGACAGACGTCTCCCCTGGGTTATAGCAATGCAAGGCTGTTAAGGCAATTGAATAAGCTGAATTAGACAAAGGATTTTTATTACAATAACAACCAGATGAAACTGTGAAAGAATCTTTTTTTTAAGGTCTTAGAAGATCTGTTACAGAAACCATTTAAAACATATTTATAGGCCAGGCATAGTGGCTCATGTCTGTCATTCTAACACTTTGGGAGGCCAAGGTGGGTGGATTGCTTGAGGTCAGTAGTTCAAAACCAGCCTGGCCAACATGGTGAAACCTCATCTTTACTAAAAATTAAAAAAAAATTAACTGAGAATGATGGCAGCATCCATAATTCCAGATACTCAGGAGGCTGAGGCAGGAGAATCACTTGAACCAGGGAGGTGGAGGTTACAGTGAGCTGAGATCACATCACTGCATTCCAGCCTGGGCAACAGAGTGAGACTCCATCGTAATAAATAAATAAAAGATATTTATGATGATTTTTCCTATTATAAGGTTTTAAAAAAGATCTCATTGCTCTGTTTGTTTAATCCCTAATGATTAATATGTGGCCAGTTACAGAGACTCTTCCAGCCAACCCATGACATATACACATTAATAATGTACTTTTGTATTTGCAGATCTTATTTCTTCAGAGTAATGGAAAATGCTGCCCAGTATTGTTCTCTTAATCTTTGTAATGAATGCTAGGGGGCTAGGTAGGCGGCATTTGGTATTATCCACATTTAATAGATTTTTTAAAAATGGGGCAATGAAAACAAAGTAAGTCTTGAAACTTATTAACACTCGCAGTGGCAGTGTAGCAGTGGAAATGAACTAATATTACCAGAAGACCTCTTATTCTTTATTACCCTTCATGATTAGCTGGAACATTTATTATTTTTCTCGTGAATGACACGATTGCCTGTAATGTATTTGACATTGCTGGTTTTCCAGTCTCCAGCAGGCTGTGTGCATGGGTGTGTGCATGTGATTAATAAAATACTTAGATTTTTAAAATAGGGATTTTTTGCTCTCTAGAGGCAGCTCAATAGAAGAAGTATTCAATGTTAATGATTGAAAATGGTAGACAAAACTTGGGCAGGAAAACATGAGAGGTCCCAAGTACCTTATTTGGCTCCTGCTCTCATGGTGGATCATAATGCAATAAAACAATCAGGTCTCAAAGCCTTTCCTATAACCATATATGATGGATATTGACAACAACACAGAAGCAAAAGCTTTGTTTGAACTTGGATACTTCAACTGCAAGCGTCTCTGAGCCTGGCATCCAGTTCAAAATTCACTGTACTTTTTATTTTACTGTAGGCTATCCAAAATATGGTAAATGGGTAAAAAACGTGGCAATACAAACCAGCACAAGTTCTTTTGCTGGCAAAGCATGTGATTGCCAAGTAAAACAATTGTTCTTTATTAGTTTCTTTTCATTTTATATGTATGTATTCATTTGGAAACACATATTTTTGAGACATAATCTTGCCCTGTCACCCAGGCTGGAGTACAGTGGCACAATCATAGCTTACTGTAGCCCCAATCTCCTAGGCTCAGGTGATCCTCCTGCCTCAGCCTCCCAAGTAATCGAACTACAGGCATGGGTGCATGGCTGGCTAATTTAAAAAACATTTTTTTGTAAAGTCTGGGTCTCACTGTGTTGCCCAGGCTGGTCTCAAACACCTGGCCTCAAGTGATTCTCCCACCTCAGCCTTCCAAAGAACTGGGAATATAGGCAGACGTGAGCCACCATGCCCACTCTACAAACACATTTTAAAAACATAGGCCCTCTAGTTTTTTAAGGTTGTTTTTTGACATGCTATTTATTGCATACTAGTCTATCATGTTCCTAAATTCCAGTTACCCCTGTAGTCATTTTTAAAGATTATTTTTTAACTTTTTCCTCTCCTCCTCTTCCTCCACCTCTTCCTCCTCCTCCCTCCTCCTCCTCCTCCTTTTTCTTTTATTCCTTCCTCTTCTACCTTCTCCTGCTCCTCTTCCTCCTTCTTTTCCTCCCTCTTCCTCTTCCTCCTCCTCCTCCTTTTTCTTCAAACATGGCCTCCCTCTGTCACCTAGGCTCGCGAGCAGGGGTGAATTATGGGTCACTGCAGCCCCAACCTACATAACTCAAGCAGTCCTCTTGTCTCAGCTTCCTGAGTTGCTGGAACTACAGGCACGTGTCACCACACCGAGCTAATTAATTTTTTTTTTTGTACAGACTATGGGGTCTTACTGTGGTACCTAGACTGGTGTTGAACTCCTGGCCTCAAGTGATCTTCCTGCCTTGGCCTCCCAAAGCCCTGGGATTACAGGGTTCCCAAGTGGCCATATCATTTGCTTTGTCTTCAGAGTGATGTACTTGTGAAACATGGATATAAACAGGGATAGAGGGCAATAGCGGCACATGCTTATTAAACTTTCACCATATGCCAGGCTCGGCACTTTGTCATAGGTAGCCTATTTAATCCTTAGAAGAATAAGCCAATGAATCACTCTATTTTGTAGATGGCAAAACCAAGTCTTAAATAAGCCAAGTAGCTTACGCAAAATCACATAGCCACAGAACTGAGCATTGAACTCGTACATTATGATAAAGAGTCAGATAAGCTAGCCCTCCTGCCCCTACTTCCAGTTCCAGATTCAGTGATTGGCCTTGGGCTTACTCAACACTGTCAGTTACAGAAGTTAGTGTCATCAGATTATCTGTCTGCCTACCACCTCTGGAGCATGCCAATTATAGCATCATTGATTTCGATTGTCCTAAAATGGAGGAAAACTTGTGCTGGCAAAAGGAAGACCCATAATCATTCATGTGCTCAACAGGTTTGAGTGGCTAAAGTGCTCACAGCCATCTTCCTTTCTCACTAATTGCTGCAATTTAAAGATAAGGGGGGAAGAAACTACCCCTTACTTCAGTTTACAAAACCCTTTGAAGTTAAGACATACGAAAGGATATATCCAAGAACACAGAACTTTTGGATGGTAGGATCTGGAATTGAATCCACATTCCCTGCAGTATAATCTCCATACACCCACATGGCTTCGGCCTCTTAGTTTTGTTTGGTTGCTAATACTTTTAAGAAAAAAAAATAAAAACTGGTTATGTAGTTTTCAGAATGTCTTTCATTTCAAATGCATTCTTAATTCATTGAAAGGGACGTTCTAAACAAAGACTTGTCTCTACATGATTTGTTAATGAAGAATGGCAGGGGCAAGGAAAACAAAACAAGAAGCCATGTAGTGAGATGTTTTCAAGCCAAACCACAACTGGTTGAAGAATTACAGTAGATATCATGCAACTGCCACTATGCCTAATTAATTGATTTTACATATTTTTAGATATTCACTGGCATGTCTTGTACTTATGGCTAAAAATGCACACTGGGGTCTATTGGGAGGAATAGGGGAGGGACAGCGGGGGGGTGGGGAGCTGGGGAAGGATAGCATGAGGAGAAATGCCAGATGTGGGTGAAGGGGAGGAAGACAGCAAATCACACTGCCACGTGTGTACCTATGCAACTATCTTGCATGTCCTGCACATGTACCCCAAAACCTAAAATGCAAAAAAAAACCTTCTTTTTATTATATTATGCCATCCTAGAAAATAAAGTATCATTAATAATAAAAAAAATACACGTTAACAATCTATAGCAATGTTACAACACAGATAGCACATTGTCAAATGCTGCCATGGATGAAAAGTTCTCCTCTGCTCTGGATCTGTTAAGATAAACCTCTTGAGAATCATAGCTACATTTACAATTGGCATTTTCAAAATGGCAAAGACATCTGTTACTAAAGGTCTGTGACTGGAAAGAATTTGGGACCAAGGGTAAGGTTAGCTAACACTTGTTTTTTTTTTATTGCATTAGGTTTTGGGGTACATGTGAAGAACATGCAAGATAGTTGCATAGGTACAGACGTGGCAGTGTGATTTGCTGCCTTCCTCCCCTTCACCTATATCTGGCATTTCTCCCCATGCTATCTCTCCCCAACTCCCTACCCCCCGCTGTCCCTCCCCTATTCCCCTCAATGGACCCTAATACTTCTTAAGCTAGGCAGGGTATGAACAGTGAACATCTAAAACTACCTGTGACTATCGAGACCAAATAATATTTAATGGAGGCACACGTCTTTAACTGTTTCAATATAAATTCAATCTTTATTTATTTATTTATTTTTTGAGATGAAGTCCCACACTGTCACCTGGGCTGGAGTGCAGTGGTGCGATCTTGGCTCACTGCAACCTCTGCCTCCCGGGTTCAAGCAATTCTCCTGCCTCAGCCTCCTAAATTCAACCTTTTTAAAGCTTCCCTCATTAACTGAATTGGGCACTTCCACCCCATAATCTCTTACATAATTTGTTTTAATTCTTTTAACATATACATTATATACCACCCTTGTATTGGAACTATGTATGTATCAACTTTTTTTCATTTACTCCCCTTTCCTTCCCTGTCCCATTCCTTTGGAAAACTATATCTTCCATGAGGGAAGCAGTCCTGCAACTTTTATGTGTATGTGTGTTTGTCACCATTTTTTAGCACATATTAATGTCATATATTAATGTGCCAGCAATATTAGTGTCTCATTCTATGAATGAAGGAATAAATTAATGAAGAATGAATTATATATGTAATATAATGCAACTTAATACATAACACCAAGTAAATGAAATGATCCAAGCTAAGTTTTTGAATCAAAGCCACCATCCTACTAATAAATATGGTTTCTTTTGTATAAAGGTGATAGGATTCCTAGCCAAATATTTTGTTAGCATTCGATGCCAAAACTTCCATTCATCAATGATTTCTTTCAGTGATAATTACCCCAAGTCTCAGATGTTGAATATTAGTGTCCTGGTGCTCAAGGAGTCTTTCCCAGGCTTTTACATATGCTTCTCCATGTGATTCCAATTTTAGCATACAAATCTTTTATTTACTATCAACCTACTTAGTCTACTTGTTGAGTAAAAAGTGTTCATCATATTTCTTGATTCTACATATCTTATCAATTGCAATTTTCCCACTCTATTAAGGTTAGATAGAGAGGAAAATTAGGGAAGGACAACAATCCTGTCTGTAAGACAAAACTTGAAGTCATTCACTAATACCATATGCATCAAATGTTTTCTTTTGAGTGGTTCTGTGTTGGTTCTAAATATAATAGTACCAATTTATATGAAAAGCATATGGAATTGGCCTCACCAGTTTTTATCAAATGTAAGATGACATTAATTTCAAAATGCATCACTATTTCTGAACCACAAAAGAAGAAAAGAAATGCTTCCAAATTAACAATGATGTTGTTGATTGTAAGTTATATCTTAATTTCAGTGATATTAAAATGTGTTTAGAGTCTGTGTCTTAGAATAGATGAAATGCAGTATTTGTTCAGTAAGTATGGAGTGCATTCTCAATGCTCTATTACTGTCAACATTGATATTCTTCTTTTATGAAGGATGAAGATATGATACACAGGGTGTTTGTGACACATGCTTTTCTAGGAGTCTGTCTAAAACCTAGCATGCATTGCAAGAAGTGTCACTGCAACTCTGCATGTGCTACTGTAGCTTTCCAGAAGGCCACATCTATCCCTCAAAACTTCCAAATTCCTTTTCAGACCCTTTTATTGGCCTGTCTGAAGGCAAACTAACTGAAAGCAGTTTACCATACACGGAACATATTACACAACCTTGGTATAATGTTCTCTCCTCTTCTTTCTAGCAAGTCACATTTCGCCTTTTAAGTTCTCCATCATCCATTGTTTTAAAGCATTTTACTTTCAATGAGGTAGCAGCAGCAACACAAAAATACATATTTTTGCAATAGTCCTAAGTTTTAATGGCAGACAGAGAATATGACTACATATCTCAGCAGACAATTAGAGTAAAGAGGGTGAGGTAAGAAGAGTGATACAATGGAACCGTGGAGATGGGGAGCCCTGACCCTTTCATTCTCTGTTCTATACATATTTGACCTTCAGTACTGCAATTGCAGAAAACTGCCCAATCTTACTCATGGGACATTTTGTAATTACTTTCTTGTCTCTTCTCTTATGGGTACATTGTCTAGCACACAGTACTTCTGCCACTAATAGCTCATATTTATCTAGCACTTATTATGTGCCTGACACTATTCTGTCTCACATATATTAACTAAACTGATTTACGTTTTAAACTAAACTTTTAATTTTGAATTAATTTTAGTTTTACAAAAAAGTTGAAAAGACAGTACAGAGTTCTCATATATGTTATATACAGTTTTACTAAATGCAATATTAACATATTATACAGCTGTGGTACATTTATTAAAACTAAGAAATTAACACTGATAAATTACTATTAACTAAACTCCAGGCTTCATTTGTATTTCTCCAGCTTATTCACTAATGTTCATTTTTATTTCAGGATCCAATCCATATTGGATCCATATTGCATTTAGCTGTCATATCTCCTTCACCTCTTTGGATCTGTGAGAGTTTCTCAGTCTTTCCTTGTTTTCCGTGACTGTCACACTATTTTTTTCAGAGACGGAGTCTCATTGTGTTGCCCAGGCTGGTTTTGAATTCCTAGGCTCAAGCAATCTTCCTGCCTCAGCCTCCCTAGTAGCTCCAACTATAGGCATACACCACACCCAGCATGACTATCAGACTTTTGAAGAGTACTGATTGAGTATTGAATAGGATATCCTTTAATTTGTGTTTTCCTGCTATTCTTCCCATGATTGGACTTTGGTTATGGGTAACTCATCCACTTTTCACAACAGCCTCTAAGATGATACTATTATGATTCTATTTTACAGTTGAGGAACTGAGGGAGAGAACAATGGAGTAATTTGAAGGCCTGGGTGCTTGTACCCAGAAGGTCTGGTTATAGACCTTAAGCTCATAATCACTATGTTATGTTGACTTATAATTTCTAAATGTGAATCTTGACTACACTACATACTATCTCATATTTATTGGCGTCAGATTACTCAACTGTGAAGCAGGAATGATAACTTTACTTACCTCATATGGCAATGCTTAGCACAATATCTGGGTCATACTAAATTTCTGGAAGATGTTTAGCTGTTAGTTTTGCTTAACTGTTTGCCATTCTTTTCAGGAAGCTGGCCATTTTAATTTTCTGAGCTGCACAATAACAATTCTGTGAAACTTAAGGTGTTCAGAAATTGAGGGCTTGTTGATTCTGCCCTTTGTCTTGTATCTCAAGGAAGGTGTGGTGGCACTCTGCTTAACTGCTTTATTTGTCAGGAGAAAGTGCTCATTTAATTCTGAAAAGTAATCCATGTACAAAGGAAGAAAACTTGGAGACCCTGATCATCTCTGTATGCTGGAGAATCAGTGAAAAAAGTAATGCCACTTTCCACATGTGCTTTTGGAATTCTATGAATAGATTACTCTCAGGTTATACTACAGGAATGGTATTTTAAATAGCACCATAGAAAAAACATTCCAGAATTGTTTGTCAGCAGACTATGTCTACACAGATACTTATACATGATTTTTGGAAGGTCGTATTCTGGCATATAGCAATATCAGGATTTCTACACCAATAGCATTATAGTCCCTCTCTGTCAAACTGGAACATGTGTTGTAGGTAAACATATACATGACAGTGTGGATATCTTTGCCTCAAGTAAGAATATTGAAGGAAAATAAAATTATGTGTTCATTTCATTTTAAAGTATTTTTTTAAAAAAATACTTCAAAATGGTGTTATCGACACAAAATTGATTCTCCTGGTTTCTAATCCCACACAGGTTTAGTTCCTACTACAGCAAGGCATTTTCCTTGGTGCTATGTCCTAGATAATACTTTTCAGTTAATGCAGGATTTTCTTCCAGGAGGCTAGAATGCTTGGAAAAGTATTTGTCAAATGTAGGAAAGTGAGCATTTTATCTTATGAAAACTATTCATGCTTTTATGTAAAAGTATTGAAAAGTAAACTTCATAAACCATAAGAAACTACCTGAAGACAAGATAGAAAGCAGTCTGGCTGGGGATCACATAGCAAGTGTCATCATTGGGTAGGATAATGTGGCTACCTCTCGATGCTTTCCAGTTCTGAAATCGTAAGTTTCTCTGATGTTAAGTTATCTGGTTGTAATTATAAAGCTCTTACCATTCAGACATAGGTAAAATATTTGGAAGTCAGACTTCCTGCCAGTGTTTAACACTTTGGAAGGATCAATATGTAGGCTTTATTCAGATATTTCAAATTGTCACCTTCTTGGTGTCATATGATGCTATGTGGCCTGTAATACATGTAGGTGTGATTAATTGACACTTGTCCAGCAGCTTATATTTTCAGCTTTCTCTTAGCAGTGCCAAGCTATGGAAAACATGATTTCTTTGCTCAGATTTCTCACTATATGTGTAAAAAAAGTGATATTGTGATTCGATGTTTCCAAATGAGTGAGACTCTATAGATACCTTTCATGTATTCCCTCCATATTAGGAGTAAAGAAAGGTATGTCCCAATTTAAATGAAAGTTTAGTATCTCTATTAAATTTTTCACAATGCTTCCATTCTATGTTTTTATAAACTGTACCAAATCAAACATATTTAGCTTTTTGTTCAGCAGAAATGAACACAAACTTCTTATTTCTCACTGCTAATCCTGCTTTTCTTGCAGTCTTCACTAGGTCAAGGATGGCTATTCTATCCCTTCAGTTACTCCCAGGGAAAACCCTGGGGCTATGTTTAACTCCTCCCTCTCACACCTCACATACTAACCATCAACAAATCCTCTTAGCTTTACCTCCACAATATGTCCAGAATTCAGTCATTTCTCATACCTCTCTTACAAGCACTCAATTAAAGCCACCATCTTCACATTTAAAATTCCTTGTTTTAGCAATTTTGAGGTATATAATACATTATTACTAACTATAGTCACCTGGTTGTGCAATAAATCACCAGAATTTATTTTTTCTGTCTAATTAAAATTTCATATCCTTTGACCAATATTTCCCCTTTTCCTACCTCCCCCCCGCCCACCTCAGCCTCTAGTAACCACCATTCTACTCTTAACTTGTCTGAATTTGAATATTTAGACTGCACATATAAGTAAGATCATTCGATATTTATCTTTAAAAAAATTTTATTTTAGTTTAGGGATGTGCATATGCAGGTTTGTTATATAGGTAAACTTGTGTCATGGGGCCTTGTTAGAGAGATTATTTCATCACCCAGGTATTAAGCCTAGTACCCATTAATTATTTTTCCTGATCCTCTCCCTGCTGCTATCCTCCATCATCTTATAGGCCCCAGTGTCTGTTGTTCCCCTCAATGTGCTCATGGGTTCTCATTATTTAGCTCTCACTTATAAATGAGAACATGTGGTATTTGGTTTTCTGTTCCTCTGTTAGTTTGCTAAGGATAATGGACTCCAGCTCCATTCATGTTACTGCAAAGGACATGATCCTGTTCTTTTTTATGACTGCATAGTATTCCATGTTGTGTATGTACCACATTTTATTTATCCAGTCTACCATTGATGGGCATTTAGGTTGATTCCACATCTTTGCTATTATAAATAATGCTGCAGTGAACATACACATACATAGGTCTTTATGACAGAAGGATATATATTCCCTTGGGTATATACCCTTGTAGTAGGATTGCTGGGTCAGATAGTAGTTCTGTTTTTAGTTCTTTGAGGAATCACCACACTGCTTTCTACAATGGATGAACTAATTTACACTCCCACCAATAGTATATAAGTGTTCCTTTTTCTCTGCAACCTTGCCAGCACCTATTTTTAATAAATAACCACACCCATTAACTTTTTAAAAATAGCCATTTCAACTAGTGTGAGAGCAATTGCTTTTGGAATCTTCATCATGAAATCTTTGCCTGTTCCTCTATCCAGAATGGTATTGCCTAGGTTGTCTTTCAGGAGCTTATAGTTTGGGGTTTTACATTTAAGTCTTTAATCCATGTTGAGTTGATTTTTGTGTATGGTGTAAGGAAGGGGTCCAGTTTCAGTCTTCTGCGTATGGCTGGTCCGTTATCCCAGCACCATTTATTGAAGAGAAAGTCTTTTTCCATTGCTTGTTTTTTTCAACTTTGTCAAAGATCAGATAGTTGTAGATGTGTAGCCTTATTTCTGGGCTGATATTTATCTTTCTTTGCCTGGCTTATTTCACTTAGGATAATGTCCTCTAGATTCATCTGTGTTGTTACAAATGGCAGAATTTCATTATTTTTTAAGGCTGGATAGTAGTAGTTCATTATGTATATATACCACATTTGTTATTCATTCATCTGTTAATGGACGCTAATGTTGTTTCCAAACCTTATCATGTCTTTCTCCATCTCCCTCAGATCAAAATTCAAATTCCATGTAATGTATAGAAAGACTTGCACTTTTTACCTGACTGAGAGTATCACCTCTACTTCTCTCTTTCCCCTCCACATCAGCTACACCATTCACCTCATTGTATTTGAAAATACCATTGTTCTCCTGCATGGAAGTTTTGAAATTGCTATTTCCTCTTTCTGAAATGTTCTTCTCCAAGGTATTCATTTTCAAAGTTGGCTCCCTAACTTTATTCAGTGTTATCAGAGAGGCCTTTCTTGACTATCCAAAAACCAAATACCACTGCCTCCCACTTACCCTCATTCTTCTTTTTACATTTTATTTGTCCGTGTATCACTTACCATTGCCTGTTAAAAGATAAAACTAAGCATATTAAAAATTTAAAGATTTTATTTAAGCAGACTGATTCATGAATTACGCAACACCAAATCACAAGCTGTATGGGCTCCACCAAGGAGGTGTGACAGGGTAATTTTTGTAAGATGTTCTTAGAAGCAAGACAAAGAAAATATTTGATTGATTGAAGTGGAAAATCCCTCGTTAGAACTTAGTTGGAAGTTTCAGATTGAATAAGTTAAATGTTTATACTGAATTAGGTTTTGGTTTGTTTACATAGGAACCCAGGGTACTGGAGCCATCTTAGCCTAATGGCCTCCCAATTTATTTTTTTTCAACACATCTGACATACTTATTTTATTTTCTGTCTTTATCCATTACAATGTAAGTCATGAGAGCAGGAATGTATCTGTGCCTTTTGTTGCCTTATCTTCAAACTGATGAATAGTACAGGACACATAATAGGATGTTAATAAATACTTGTTAAATGAATGGAAGAATTAATAAATGTGATTGAAAGGCAGACTATTAGTAAATTGGACTAGGCCAAATACATGTGTAGACCAATGTTCAATAGTATGTATCATAGTTTATATTAATACATATTCGATATGTAGCCTTTCAAAATGTTTTCCAGTTACCTAAATATAAGTATTTAGCATTATAGGATAGCAATCTGTCAAATGATTTTAACACATACAACATTTGAGAAATTGTATGGAACCTTTACTGTTCCTCAGTTTTGTTTTTCTATAAATAAATATGTTTCTTTTTCTTATTGAATGTTCCCCTCAGTGTAACTTTTTTGCAGCTATTTTACTTGTGGTGTTGATGTCTTGCTTTGTTTTTACCTATAAAGTCTAATGGAAGTCCACCTTAGGGCCTATAATTCTATCCATATAATTCAGTAACTTTCAGAACATGTTTTAACTGTCAAAGACTGTGGTTCACATTATCATGGATGTAATGCAAAGTTTAGAGCTGAACATGTAGCCATGTTCCTAATTCTTGC
Source organism: Callithrix jacchus (assembly GCF_049354715.1). Classification (NCBI taxonomy): domain Eukaryota; kingdom Metazoa; phylum Chordata; class Mammalia; order Primates; family Cebidae; genus Callithrix; species Callithrix jacchus. The sequence continues at coordinate 29,996,064 of NC_133524.1, forward strand.
TCTAGTTATCAATGTCAAATGCACTATCAATAGGACTTGAAAAACATATCCAATGCTATTGGATGGATACTGACATTTTCTCAAATTATAGTATTGAGTGAGCTATACTAAAAATAGTAAAAACAACATGGCTTAGACAAGTGAGAAAACAAAGCTATGTCCTACTTTATTTCGAGAAGCAAAATAAAATTTCCTGTTTGTTTTTTCTTTTTCTCAAAACAACTAAAATTTGTAGGAGGATAATGTTTAAAATTTATTTACATAATTAAAATAAGAAAAATAAACTGACAGGAAACATACATTCAATTTAAAGATTCATTGTTTTGTATAAACATAGTATATGGCTTATGAGTCATTAGGCTATTAGATTGACTTTTTAACCTATGGGAAGTTGGTACTCTAATTTACATGCATGTATATGAATTCCCATGTCTATTTTAGAATAGAATTAATCATAAAATGATTTACCTTGGGGAAATTACAGTAAGCTCACTTGAGTAATTAATTGAGGTGTTTCAAGGAGTTAATTTAGTTCACATAAATAAGAACACTGTCTCAAGGAATCATTTACTGCTCTGTATTGCCATTTGGCCTAGACTTTTTCTTTTCACATCCAGAAGACAAACTATTGATAAAGTATTTTTTGCTAATAATTGATGCCGTTAGTATAGGTATATTAGAAACCATAGAAACTAATGCTTTAATATGGACATAAACTCATTAGACATAGAATTTTGGCCAGTATCTAATTAGAATCATTGCTTTTATATATTTTCAAGTTTGTAGCTAAGGATAATTAATATTGTTGAAAACGGGTTAATTTGCAACTGATCTTGAATCACAGAGTGGTAGAAAAGGATACCTCTTATTTTATTTATTAACAATGATAAATAATTTATTTATTAACAATTGTCATATGCATTCCTCTGTAGCTTACAGTTACCACAACACTTCACATCAATAATATACTGGTGCTGATTTAGTTTAAATCTTCCATATACGTGTTTATTATAAATTTATTTGAGTAATGCTGGGCACTGATATTAACAGAGGATTAACTTAATGGCACATTTTAATAGAATGCACAACATTCCTTCCACCTAATGATTTTTTTTCTCTTCATTGTGAACTTGTTATTTATTTTCAGACAGGGAGAAATATTTATTTTATTTTAAGTTCCAGGGAACATGTGTAGGATGTACAGATTTGTTACAAAGGTAAACATGTGCCATGGTGGTTTTCTGCACCTATAGACCCATCACCTAGGTATTAAGCCCATCATGCATTAGCTATTTTTTCTGATGCTCATTTCTTAGTAGACATGACACTTTAACCATTCTGAAGCTTAAAAATTATTTATTTTTAAGCCTGTAAGAATATTTTAAAATCCTATACGTCTGAGCAGAAAGTTTTATTTTTTAGGTTTTTTATAAATTAAATGAAATTAACACTATTTCAAGCAACTAAAATCCACTTATATAAATGACGATGTTAGTTTGAGAAGTTATAGCTTACTGATCTGAAAACATTGAACTTTCAAAAATTATGCCCGTGGGGTAATTTCTATCCTGGCAGTGGTGTGCACGTTAGGACAATTAAACTGCCAAAGGAATCTCATTTTATTTCTTGGTTATTATGTCTAGGCAAATTGATGGCTCATTTTTGAGATCTGTTTAGTATCCAATAATTAAAATAAAAATGATGATCTCATCGTGATATTCACATAGCACATTTATCCATTTCTCTTTTGATTTATAGCTTATTTTTAGCTAATGCAGTTTACTCAAGTCTTCTGGGCTTATAAATTTTTTAGTCTTTGATAATCTATACTAATGGACTGCAAGGGTAACAGTATAATCTAATGAAGTGGTCAACCCAGGTTCTTGGGAGTGAACTATTATGCTTGTTTAGCCTACTCTTTCTTTCTTTCTCCCCTCCCTCCCTCCTTCCCTCTATCTCTCTCTCTCTTTCTTTTGAGTTTTGCTCTTGTCACCCAGGCTGGAGTACAGTGGGGCGATCTTGGCTCACTGCAATCTCCGCCTCCCAGGTTCAAGTGATTGTCCTGCCTCAGCCTCCCAAGTAGCTGAGATTACAGGCGCCTGTAACCGTGCCTGGCTAATTTTTTTTTGTATTTTTAGTAGAGACAGGGTTTCACAGTGTTGGCCAGGCTGGTCTTGAACGCCTTGCCTCAGGTGACCCACCCACCTTGGCCTCCCAAAGTGCTAAGATTACAGGTGTGAGCCACCACACCCAGCCTGTATAATCTACTTTTATGACTGATTCACATTTATTAAACAGCTCCCAGCTGGACGAATCATTCAGAATGCCTTAGATCTGAGTAGAGACTTTGAGAGTATTAGCAGAGCTAGCTTCTAGGAGTAGAAGTAGAAGTTAAAGAAATATTTAAAATAATCACTGTGAATCAACATTCAGTATTACCTGATCATTCTCAAAACTCTGTTCCCTATTTAGATTTATAGAATTATATGTTAGATAATCAGATACATTATATAAATGACTAGGACTTAGAAGTTGTTTATTGTTACCTTCCTTTATGTGGCTAATAAGTATTTCTTGTCCATGAAAAATGACTAAAATAATAATGTTGAAGATAGGAAAGAAAATATACTAATACCCATTCCCAGGTAAAATGTCACATTTCTATTTGAAATGCCCATTTGGATGAACACGTTATGAATTGCAGTTCCAATATATACATTTCTGAATATGGAAACCTTAAAAATCATTTCTCTTTGTGTTTTATATTTAGTACTAAAAAAGTGATTTGTGGCTAATATAACATTCAATTAAAATTAACATTTATCCTAGGGGCATTCCAGGTACTACAGCCTGTCTCATTCATTAGAGCATTTTGTACTTATCTGCAGAGCATCTCTCCTTAGAAGAGAATCTGCTGTATTTTTGCATCTTATCCAGCATCAATCACTTTGATTAGGGTCTCACTTCACAAACCAGGCAGCTTCTCTTCCACAGCAGTTCCATATGTCTCTCACAGCTGTTCTACTTTCTAAGTGGAATATGACTCTCTTCAACTCATAGTTTGTGTCCCCATCAAAAAGACTGTCAATAGCTCTTTTATTCTTTTTATTTGCTGTACTCTCTTATGGCTTGGAATATGACATATAGTCAGTATTGAATTAGGATATGTTTGATTAAGATAAATTGTATCCATGAATGTTTTGATAAGTGAAATATTTGCATCAAAGCTCATGCTATGAAAGTATTTGAAGAGCATGGACAGAGCAGAAACTTTGCTTGTGAAGAAATTTCTCCAGGGAAATTTTCACGGTCCAACTCAGTGATGGAAAGTTGCTGTAATTTTGGTTTATGTTAATGAAGGTTAAGATGATTTTTATTATTTGCTTTGGTTGGTTTATAATCTGCAAATTTTGTCTTGCAAAGTAGATTTTTTTCCCCAAGTACTATGCTTGTGTGTTAGACTATACAAAGGCAGAACAACTATTATACATTGACTGCAGAGACAACATAATTTTTTTTGTGTTTGGAACTTCCTTTCAACCTCCTCACACCCAAAATGTTTGCTGCAATACCTTTTCTATATGAAAACTGTAGAATCAATAGAATGGAAGCAAAATTAATTTAAAATAAACTGTCATTGCTACAAATGGCAACCTCATTTATACCTAAAACTATAGTTTTCGTAGGGCTTAATGTAAAAAGATTAAAGAAGTAAAAAGGTCCTTGAGAAAATAATAGAGTATTACCTGAAGCTTCCTAAGCAAATATTTTTTGGGAATGACAAAAAGGTTTTGAACATGAACTTCTGGGATTTCTTTCTTTCTTCTTTTTTTTTTTTTTTTTTGAGACGGAGTTTCGCTGTTGTTACCCAGACTGGAGTGCAATGGCACAATCTCAGCTCACCGCAACCTCCGCCTCCTGGGTTCAAGCAATTCTCCTGCCTCAGCCTCCCAAGTAGCTGGGACTACAGGTGCGCACCACCATGCCCAGCTAATTTTTGTATTTTTAGTAGGGATGGGGTTTCACCTTGTTGACCAGGATGGTCTTGATCTCTTGACCTCGTGATCCACCCACCTCGGCCTCCCAAAGTGCTGGGATTATCGGCATGTGCCACTGTGCCCGGCTGAACTTCTGGGATTTCAACTGAAAGATCCAGCATGAAGAAACTTGATTATACTGTTTAAAGAACAATGTCAGGAAGTCTTTGCATAATTTGCTAATATTTTCAGTATGAGCTAATTAATGTCTTTAACCAGAATAGCTACCAAAATTTTAGAAAATACTATCACACCATGCATGTTGTGAATAAAATTTCTATTTACTCACTTGCTGATTTGGGAGAGCTATATGAACAATTATTATCCCCAGTAATATCCATGGTTTTTGTTTGAAAAAAACTAACAGGTCAAAGAAGAGGGGTTTAATTGATTCCCAATTTTAGTATGTTGTGCTCTTGAGTATCAGATGTCTCTGTTGTTAGCAGTTTTCCTTGCTTGTGGAAATCTAGAAATGGTTTACTAAATATCAGTTTATAATGCTGTTTCATCTGAAAGGCAAAAGCACTAGGATACTTTCAACTTCCCATAGAGAATTACACATTCAAACTAAAGTGTCTAGTTGTTTAAATGGAAAAATGGAGAGGCAGAGGAAGTAATGTAATTATAGACTTGGTAGGGTGTTGCAAATGAATAAGAAACTGGCAATTTGAGTAGTTAAGAACCATTGTATATTTTATTATAGCTGTAATGTTTTGAGTTCATAAAGCCGTATTGAAGTAGAAATACACATATACACTGATTTTTAGTAAGCACAACAACAGGAGTAAGTCATTCCATTATCATTTTAGGGCTGATCCTTACGTTGCTTTTAGCCCACAATTCCATAAGTTGTCTAATTTCACTGAAACAGACCAGTTCTAGCTAGCAAATATTATTTGCACACAACTCCCTTTCATTCTATTTTTCTGATCAAAATGTCCATGCCCACAATATAGCTAATTAGTTAAGTGTAGGAGGAAGGTTTTTGTTAGAATTCTTACTACAATGGATTAATCATCAGAAATCCTCAAATTGCCTAAATTTGTTAGCATTTTTTAAAATAGCCAGATGAATACCTAACTAGAGCATCAGATAATACAATTAGAATTATTCTAGCTAGCTAGGGTCACATCTGAAAATTATCATATTCTTCCTCCTCAAACACCTTTAAACTGAGATAAAATCCATCTGTAATAATGTCCCCAGTTACTTCTCTAATAATCTCCGCAGTTACTCATGAGGAGTGTATAAGATACTACAAAATGTTAAAATATTTCAAATATAAAGTTCTATAGAAATATTACACAGTGCTAATATCACTATTTCTCAGTTAAATGTACATTTTACATATTAAATGTTACTGTTAAAATTATTTGGATAGTAGTTATTTATAAACATTCACTATTAGTATTAACATTACCCAACAATTATAGTTGGTAACTTTCACTTAGGATGAAATGAAAAATATTGGCTTATTTATGTATTTCAGAGCATGTTCTAGATTCCTATAATGGTGTTCTAATGGGGTTAAATATGTCATTCTTATATATTAAATGTTTGACTACAGCAGTGCCTTAATTAATTAATTAATATTGGTTTTCTTTTAGCTTCTGAAGAAAGCTAACCAAATTTTCCATTGTATCCATCAATATCATATTTTTATTATTAGAATATAATACTTAACAAACACCATAGTTAAATGTTTATTTAAACATTGAACAATAATTCTTAAAGAGATTCACAAACTATAAAACATTATACCAGACTAGAAAGTGCTTTTACTAATCAATTTGGAAACCATAACACCTGTCTGATGAGCCTACTTACTTTAAATTGAACAGATGCAGGGTGTGATGATATACCAAATTAAAATTATGAGTGAATAGATTTTCTTGTAATTACAAGTTATATAGTGAAGGTATCTATTCTCTATATATTTCTGTCAATGAGGAAACTATATTTTTACGTGTTCTAATTTTTTGTACGGGGGACAGGGGATGGAGTTTCACTCTTGTCACCCAGGCTGGAGTGCAATGGCAAAATTTTAGCTCACTGCAACCTCCCATCTCAGCTCACTGCAACGTCCACCTCCCGGGTTCAAGTGGTTCTCTAGCCTCAGCCTCCTGAGTAGCTGGTATTACAAGTGCCCACTACCACACCCAGCTAATTTTTTTTTCTATTTTTAGTAGAGACAGAGTTTCATCATGTTGGCCAGGCTGATCTTGAACTCCTGACCTCAGGTGATCTACCCACCTTGGCCTCCCGAAGTGCTGGGATTACAGGCATGAGCCACTGCACCTGACCACATGTTTTAAGTTTTATTTATAAACTAGCCCTTGGAAAATGGGTAACAACTGTAGTGTTTTTTGTTGGTAATACTGTGTAGTTGTTCTTTAGTTGACATTTCAAATCCAAAGCTAAGTTGTATACCAGAAAATAAAAACAACCTGTACACAAATTTAGCATTATGGATTTAGATATGACCAAGTACTAGAACTTTTTAAGTTTCAAAAACTAAGCCCTTTGAAATTTAGCTATTTAATATCAGGAATTCTGAATACAAGGGATATGGAATGTAAGGAGAAAATTATTCCTATTCTATAGACTTTGTTGTGTATGTTTTTAAATATAATTAATATTAACATAATATAGTATGTTTCAGATGAGGACTTCCATTTACCTGATTGGTTATAGGTAATTTGAAGATTTTTCTCTATATTAGTAGAGACACAAAGTAAACCACAGATACAGTCTCCTAAAATTAAATAAAATAACCCTGAGTACATTTGTAAGGTGACATAGAACAGATATGCTGCCTGTCTTGTATTTTGCTAAAAAAAACCTTGTTTCCAAGTGTAACTGAAAAGTGTCATAATGAAATAATAATTTAATGTTATTTACTCTAGCAAAATTGTATATAATGTTAATCATAAATCAGTTGAGAAGCAATATAATATATTATCTAAATAAGCATTAAAGTTTGAGACCAGGTAAATGGCTGCCTTCATGAGTCAGTTGTGAAATGGTAAGGTCCTAGAATATGGATATTGCAATGGAAATTAAAATCAAAATGTGTAAAGACATTTTCTTAAAGTAATAATTACTGGTACATGGAGGTGTGCTTAATGTGAAGGAGTAATAAAAGCAATAAAATTTCAAGCAATAAACATTCATACTGATTTGATTTGGGCTTGTATAATTCTCTTTATAACTCTATTGTATATTTTCATCTATTTATTACATTTTAGATGTTACTGCCTTCTTATTTTATTAAGCTTCCCTTTTAATATTTGCCTTCATTTTAGCCTCTTTTCATAGTATGATTTCTTTGATCCTCGCTTCTTTTATCAAGTCCATGCATTTTAGTATTTCATGTCTGAAATCAGGAAATTTTCTAAAATTTTGTTTTTTGTTTGGAAAAAGTTGCCAAGTGTCATTTGTTTTCTAAGCTTCAAGACAAGTGTATCCATATGGATTCAGAAAATTTCTACAGGCAACTTCTGTTGTTCTGTTCACTGAGCCTTAAATTAGAAGACCTGTATGTAGACTTAGCACCAGCATTGTTATACTGACCTTCTCTTATTTTTCTTCATAAATGGAAATTGATATATGTAATCTACACCCACTCCCAGTACCAGGTTAGCCTTTAACAGCATTGCTTTCCTGATGGATGTGGAATTTCCTCCAAATAAAACTACCATATCCTATAACCATATTAAAAAGTAGAAACATTCTGCATTTATATTTTAACTTAAATATTTCTTATAAAAATTCTAAACATAATGCAAAATAGAGAATAAGTGAAGATTCATCTACCTATTAGCAAATTTCAATAATTATAAGCATTTTACCAACCTTTGTACTTGTTTGCTATGTAGGTGTTACACATGGAAGTCTATATCCTCACTATGCACTGTTCTAGACTCTTCTCTCAACACTTCTGCTTTTCCTGAAGTGCCTAGGTATCTAAGCATACAATATGGTTACCAATCCATTTTTGTTCCTCAAATATATTTTATATCTGTGATTTGTAATGTCTGAATGAATGCAGTAAGGGAAAAGCTAAAAAGAGGGAAAAGGAAAAAAAACTATAAGACTGCAGTAGTTCTAAGGCACCAGGGAAGTAAATGCTTGATTTGTTGTTAGTGCAGTGCTATATACTAGAGTGAAGAAACCATACACTCTTGACAATATTCTGGTAATTCCTATTGAGAGGGCAAAATATGCATAGTCCATTTATTTAATTTAATCACCCCCCCCGCAAACTTAAGGTAATGGAAATTCTCTCCAAATTTTGGTATCTGGCTCTGACATATTTTTAAAATTCAGTGCTTCCCCAACCCCTGTAATATGTATTTTTGTTTGTTTGTTTTTTTGAGATAGAGTCTCACTCTGTCTCCCAGGCTGGAGTGTAGTGGTGCAATCTTGGCTCACTGCAACCTCCACCTCCCGGGTGCAAGCAATTCTCCTGTCTCAGTCTCCCAAGTAGCTGGTAATACAGGTGCATGCCACAACATCCAGATAATTTTTGTATGTTTAGTAGAGATAGGATTTCACCATATTGGTCAGACTGGTCCGGAACTCTTGACCTTAGGTGATCCACGTGCCTCGGCCTCCCAAAGTGCTGAGATTACAGGCTTGAGCCACTGTGTCCAGTCCAATATATACATATTTTAACAGATAGTTGGACATGGCATTTCAGGCTTTTTGATTTTTTTCCTATGTAAATATGAAAGTTACTCTATGGGTCTATTTCCCTGAAATGTTGGACCTACTAATGCAATCAGACTTTCTACAAACTGCCACGCTGATTCTATGCCTTCAGGTACACCTTTAGAAAGATGAGCGTTTTGGGATGGCACAGACCCAACCAGCAGCAAGAAGGGCATACCCAAGCGTAGGGCAGAGAGAAAGAAAACACATTTACTCAATCATTAAGCATAAACCAGTGAATACTAGACTCTTATGATCTTGCCACCCAAGACTGAACCACCCTTTCATTTAAAGGAGGATTGAATAAGAGGTGGAAAAAAAGGCGAGACATATTTTTCTGGATAGGTCATTACAAGGAAATATGAAGATGACGAAGACAGTTCCTCCTAACAACCTCTGCCAGGAAATAATTACTGACCAAATATGTTTGGGAATATGATCATGCTGTAAGGGCCACATGAAGTGCTTGTTTTTAATTATTTACAGTGACTTGACTGGTTTTCTCTTTTTTAATACTGTGCTTCCTGATGCTCTATATTAAACAGCAGAGAGGGGATTGGGAAGCTGGGGTTCAAGCCAAAGAATCAATCCATGATGTATTTTAAAGAAGTTGGTAGTAGAAAAGAGAACAAGTAAATATATAGAGAGTTTGGTGTAATAATATTTTTACTTACTCTTTCTTATTCTCTTTATTATTTGTTCCTCAGGATACGAGTTACCATCTAACTATCATCAGTTCCTTATGCCAATATATCTTTGTTTCCATCTACCTCATTTGTTTTTGTTGTCAAATACATTATGTAATACATAAGTTATAGGCTCCAAAATAAAATTATATACGTGTTGTTTTATACAGTTGACTTTGAAATCAGTTCAAAAAGGAAAAGGAAATTGCCTTTATACTGATTTTAAAAAAATAATTACATAATTATCTTTACTCCTTGTTTTTCTGTAAGGATTTTGCTTATGGTTACTTACTCTCAGTTTTTGTTTCTGTGGGAATATCTTTACTTCATCTTCATTTTTAAAAGATAACTTTACTTGATATAAGATTCTTGGTTGATGATCTTTCGTTACTTTGAGTATGCTGTCCCACTGTGTTCATCATTGTTTCTGCTGTAAACAGAAATAAACTGTTGAAGTTCCTTTGTAATTGATAAATTGTTTTTTTCTTGTTGAGTTAAAGATTTTCTGTTCGTATTTGGCTCTTAGCATTTTTACTGTAATATGTTTGGATGTGGATCTTTTTGTGTTTATTATACTTGGAGTTTGTTGAGCTTCTTGGTTATATAGATTACTTTTCATCAAATTTGAAAAGTTTTAAGCCATATTTTTATGCTTCCTTTCACTTTCTGTCCTTTTCTTCTGATATGCTCATTACATGCATGTTGTGTGCTTAATGGTTACCCAACTTTCTCTGAGCCTCTGTGATTTTTTTCCATTATTTTTCCTCTCTGTTCTTCTGATTGCATCATCTCTATTGATTTATTTCAGATTTGCAGATTCTTCTGTCATTTCAGATCTACTCTTGAGACCTTCTAGCAAATTGTTATTTCAGCTACTATAATTTTTAACTCCAGAATTTCATTTGGTTCTTTTAAATAATTTCTGCTGCTTCATCAATAACTATTTAATATAACATTGCCATCATAATTTCCTTCACTTCTTTAAATATGGTCTCCTTTATTATTTGGAACATTCTTATAGTGGTAATGGCTACTTTGAATTCTTCGTATTAATATATTAAACCTGACATCTGGTCTCTCTCACAGTCAATTTTTGTTCCTTGCTTTGTTTCCTGTGTATAGGGCATACTTTCTACTTTCTTGTTGAAAATTGGACATTTTAGATACTATGTTATAGCAACTGTGAATACTAATACCCCCTAATCTTGAGATTGCTTTTGTTGTTGTTTGCTTGTTCATTTATTCTGTTACACAACTGGACTATTTTGGTAAAATGTTTTTCCCTAACAGTATGAAGCTTGCAATATCCTTCCTCAGAGGAGGGAAATTTGGGCATGTGCACAATCACTCTGGGATGACAGTGGTTTTAGGAAGATTCTCTTTGAATGTATCTTTCCCTGATCTCTCTGTTAAGCTGTCATCCTCTGCTGGTATAAGACTAAGTTTTTGCACTACATTATTTGTCTGCTTATCGTTCTATTGATATGGATAATATATTGGGGTATAAATTGCTCCACATTCTGATCCAGTTAAACTCAAGCCCCTTTGCAAGCCAGCTTTGCTCCAAAGTTCAGGGCAAGGCCACTGGACTACTTCTCTTGAAGGTACATGCCTGCTTTCCTGCTTTATGAGCAGGGTGTTGAATGGAGTCTATAGCCTCTGGTCTTCTCACTTTATCTCCCTCAGAATAGAACCTCTTCCCTAGGAACAAGATAAGGTGAGGGCAGTAAAAGTGAGAGGAGAACCTCCAATATTCCCTGCCTCACAGGAGCTAAAGATTCTGTGCTATGAACAGGGGCTGGGTGGAGGAAGGGAGCTCCAGTTCTCTCAAATGCACTCACTAGAAATTTAGCCTCTGCGACGTGTAGCTGCACGGCATGATAAATGCTGGTGACCTGCTCCTCTTCAGGGAGTGAGTTGTCTTTGACTGGGAGCTGGGGAGAGTGTAAGTTCCACCTTTTTGGCCACAACTGCCAGGATTGTAGCTTCCATTATGCAGTGCAGAGTTGGGAGGGTGTAGACCATGTGTAAATGCCACGGACTCTTCTTGTTCTTACTGAGATTTGGTCAACTTTCTTCATTTGCTGTTTGCACTTAGGGAATCTTTTGGAGACTTGTTGGAGACATGGTTGGTATTGTTTGTTTTTTATAATTGTCACTAATGTTGTTTCCGGGAGTTGGACTACAGAGTTCATCATACTATTTCCATGCTTTATTTTAAAGGCTTTTTAGGATCCCTGTTGCATGAGATTAAATTTAGTATTAAATACCTCTGTAAGTTTCATGATACTAGTAAAAAAAAAACAGGATTTCTAAATATCTTTGATTCTGACTGAGAAATAGCAAACTCTCAAAACAAAACATTAATGTGTTGGTGAAATGTACAAAATGCTAGCTTCTCAATCATCTTTGGATACAGAATTGCTTATGTGAAATGAAGAAAAATATTCCCTCATTGTTAAGCTACATTGAAGTGTTCCACAAAACAGCCTATTTCATACCAGCTAAGGGCCTAGCCAGAATTTAAAATGAATGCAAATAACAATGTTTATAATTCAAGTTGCAAGGTGGGAGGAACAACTGTTTATATAATTTTTCTCTTCTTTTCAACTTTCACAGAGCATTGCATAATGTTGGAATCAGACTGCTTGTATTTTAATCCTGGCTTCATCACTGTGAGATGTAGGCTTTTGACCAGTTAATCTAGGTTTCAATTTCCTGTTAAAATTAAAAGTAGTATAGGATCTACTTGTAGGGTTATTATAAGAATCATAAATAATTGATCACTTGTGTTAAGTGTTAAGCAATTCTCCAATGTATAATAATAAATTTAGGATGGTAATAAAAATTATAAAATCAGAAAAGCATTAAATAAATATTATCTTTTTAGCAGCTTGGCATAATCAGTAGAAAAGTGAATGCTACAAAACTTATTGCTGAATGAGGTATAGATTTGGGTAATAGACAAGAATCTTTTAATGGTTCTTATATTCATTGGTTTTAATTTAGTGAGTTTTCTTAAGCTTTATATATCTCTAGTATGATTGTCTCACAATAATAGATAATACTTTTTGTTAAATGCTATCTTAGTCCACAAAAATTTGTTTTATTAAAGTAGATAAACTAAGCAGTGAAACTATGAATAAAATATGTCTTTATATCTTTCAGTCCTATCAGTAGCATAACTTTAAATCTCAGAATTTTTTTGTGTGTGTACATCCACCATGTAGTACCTGAAATGAGATGAACCTTTATGCTATACATTTTTTCCATTTGGTATTCATTGAGTAGCTTTTAACCAGTCTCCTCCTTCTATTATACCAGGTGCTCTACTGGGCTTTTGGGATGCAGAAATGAGTGAGAAGTGGTTTCTTCAGCAAAAAGCAGATAGCCATTTAAGCACACAAATCAGATACATTTTTATAGGTACTATTGGAGAGATACCTACAAGGTGTTGCAGAAACACAAAAGCAAAGATTCCCTGGAGTTATAGGGAAAAGCTTCAAAGAGGACATGAAGGTGAAAGTCATTTGAGGTTGATTGTAAAACCCAGTGAATAATTTTCCAGGTACAGTGAGATGCAGGAAGATCATTTCTGGCACAGGAGACAGCGGACATAAAAGCATGAAATAATTAAAGTGCCGTGTTGTTCAAGAGATGGTGAAAAGTTCAGATATTTGGAAAGTTCAGTGAATGAGATGGGGAAGGATAATGGAATAGGATAGAAGGGGCAGGTTGAAGCCAGATGTAAAGAACTTTTGTGCCTTTTTAGAGTTCAGACTTCATTCTTTAGGCAAAGGCAAGCCAGAAACAATTTTAACCAGTAGGAGTGACATGGTCAGTTAAGTCTTTAGAACAGTAACTCTGGCTTCATTGTGAATGATTGAAGGGCATGGTGCTTATATTTCCATTGTAATAGTCTAGGTCAGAGTAAGCCAGAGCTGAATTAAAAATAGCTGGATACAAAACAGCTTTTTTCTTCCATGCAATAGCATGTTTCCTCCCTAAGCCCCACTCTCTCCCAGCAAATACAGTTAGTCTTGTTTTATGAAACCAGTTAAACTATTAAGATTCAAGCACCCAGCTTTCTTTGCTTAGCTAGCTCAGATAAATTGCTTTAATGATGTCCATAGTATAAGGGAAGCATATTCTAATTTGGGAAAAATATATCAGATGTTTTTGAAATTATCCTTTTTAGTGCAATGAGGAAATTGAAGTGCATTTTGAAATGTTGTTACTAATGATATTATCTATTACCTACATGCTGTAATGTACATTTAAAAGAAATAAAGTTAATTTTATATTTCTTCTGCTCTAACAATGAGGAAAAATGGTAAATATTTAGGAACATAATCGAATGTGTAGGTTGTCACAAAGTGAGTTTTTTTTTCCAAAGGACTGTAATGGGAAAAATACATCAGTGCATGCATATGGAAATGACTTGATAGTTGATATTTATATGTGACTTTTACAAATAATTTCCAGTTGCTATTCCTAATCCATTATTTTGCTGTGTTCAGCTACAGATTGTTGTCTAGGTCACTAAATGTCACACTAAACACATTTGCTCACCATGCCCCTATTTCTTCAGGTTTTTTCCTACAGAACAGACACACACACACACACACACACACACACACACACACGCGCGCGCACACCTCCCTTTCAGGTTTTTGTATTTTCAGAGAAACCTATCTATGCGTGATCTTCTGTCATGCGATCCTATTAAACATCCATTTCTTTTAAGCAGCTAATTTTTTATTTCTTACTTTTGTTCCTAAGATGTAAGGCACTTATAAAATTGTTCTCCTTTCCTGAATATTAGTGACAACAGCCCCACCAGCCGTTGCAGACTGTGCCATCAAGTTAACACATGGGGTGTGTAGATTTACAAGGAGGAATGAAATTATATTAGAGATAATAGCTCTTACATTGCTCAAGAATAGATTACCCCATGACCATCTGGTCCTATATCAGTTCATTTCTCTTATAATTCAGGAATTAGTTAATGTTTTTGGAGTGCATGGGATGTAAAACATGCCTAGAAGCTTTGCCTTATATGGCAGTCTCTTAAAATTTATGAATTCTTATATCAAGGAAATTTTTTAAAAATGCTTAATATTACAAAACACAATTCCATTCTTTATATGATCATATTTGCTTTAAACCTTTAGGATCCAAAGAAATGTCTTTCATTTGACATCCTACTTTAGTTTTAATTGTCATGAGCACTAGAATGATATGTATTGCTTCCAGACTGAGTAGATTCTCTTGGCTAGCGTATGCTGTACTTAGCAAGCCATCATTTGTCTTAACTGTATAAACTGTAGAGTGTTTATAATTTACTTAGAAGCAGCAGATATCAGCACCCTAATTAACACCTTTACCATTCCTCTCCTGGTACTTGAGAAGTTGGCGGCACTACAAATGGAACAGAGGCTCGGAAACTAAACATGGGCCTGACACAGGATGGACATCAATTGTCTTTCATGGCCTTGGAGTTCTTACAATTTTATTTTGTGCAATAATTCCCCTGGATCCTGATTCCTATCTCCCAGTGCCATGTTTTTGCCACATTGTTCATGGCCCAAACCTGATACGTCATGCACCAAAATTAGGAAGTAGACACATAAGTCTGGATCTCCTAGTATACATAATGTGGAATGAAGATGTGGTTAGTAAAGGGAAGTAAAGATATGCAAAAACCTCAGAGTAATTCATATTTTCCTGCACACTTCTGTACTCTGGCAAAAAATGGGAATTTCTAAAGATAGTATAAAATGGACTATAAATGACTTGTATACAGAAAAAAGTATTTTAAAATATTGATTCATGTTTCAAAATATTGATTCATGAGGTTAATCATAGCTTAATGTTAAAGCATATATTTGTGTCTTTTCTTACATATCTAACCATATTGCACAAAAAACAGGGTCCTAGAATTCTATACAGAATATTATGTATCTATATCAGACATGATCAGAAATCAGTATCAGTACATAAAATATACTTTATATGACTTAAACAAATGAAATAATTTAAAATGACATTACCATGTAATTGAACAGATTTGAAGTGCATGAAGATTGAAAAATAATTATTTTCAGATCTTGAGAAATTCTACAAGGTAATCCTGTTGAAGTCTTCATCATAAGTGAATTCTCCATTTGTATTATTAGTGTTAGTATTTTTTTGTGTGTGAGAAAGAGAGCCTGACTCTGCTTATTTTAACAAAGATGAGAATAAATATATCAGAAGGTCATTGGGTCAGGTGAAGAGTTATTTGTTGTCCAACATAGGCCTCAAGGATGAACAGGAAAAGGACATTTCTAGAAAGTACTATAGCAGTTTTATGAACAGTCTCTCTAGAACATTCTAATCAGGATAACCCTGTTCTAATGATTTTCCCTCCAAATTCCCAGGGGCTTGTCTGACTTGCCCAGCTTGGCACATCCCTTAGACTAACATGGAGGAGGCACTGTGGTTTACGCTACTACCAGGATTCCAGTAATTGGGAAAACGCATTGCTTGTCTTTGTTTTTCCTCCTGCTGAACTACATTCCTACCTGGTTGTCTTTTTCCCATGCCTTTAAATAGAGCAGGATACAGAACTTCTCTGCTGAAATTAGCACTCTATTCTTTTGTATTTTTAAGAATTTTTAAACTAAGGCAAATTTATCATTAAAACAATAAGCAAATGATACTAACAAGTTTGCCATCTCAGTTCCTCTCTTTTTGCTGTATTATTGTGACTGAAATTGCTAGTTTTTGTCCTAGGAATCTACTTTCATTTAGATGAGTTAAGAAATCTAAGTAATTTAGCTGGAAGAATATTCAGGTTGGTATCAAGGTTAGAAATGATTGGGTGTTTGCTTTATTTCTGAATCTGATTTCTAACTATCTTTAAGAATTTCTTTTCACTTTCCCAGTTTCATTTCTGGGTATGTGCAATACTTCAGTTTGATAAACATTTATTTAGGCCTACTAAGTATTATCATTTCAGAAATGGTAAGTAGATTTTATGGCACGTGCCAACTCTGATAAATCATTGTGTTATGCTAAGACTTGTGAGGAAAAGAATGCTAGAATCTATTAAAACCATCTGTCATAAAGAAAGAAAGGGAGCATGGTTGCACTTCCCACACACTTTCCTTCTCTGAGTTAGATACTATAGGGGATAAGAAGATAAACTCAGCACAGTCCAGCCAGGAGATTATTACAATCCTGTTAGAAAGACTGGAGGTTGGCACCCCACTCTGGAATTTTCCATACTATTTTAATTCAGTGAAAATGAAGATCTAGGCAAGTGCAGTAATAACAAAACTTTAAAGAATGGCATGAATACTTGAATTATTTTAGTTGTTAGAGCTGGAAAGATGTTGTAGACACCTTCATACTGTAATTGCATTCTTTGGTCCCTAGAATACTGAGAAATGGAAGCTATGTCTTTTTGCTGTTTTGTTTGTTTGAATTACTTTCAGAGTTTTTCTATTTCTATTCTTAGAGCTCCCCTTTTGTTTCCATTACCTTCAGTGGCAATGGAATACTTATAAGAGACAAGTGCTAGGTCTCATCACCTTCAGAGTCTGTTCATTATTAGTCTCTTCCTGCTCCAAGCTGACTTATATTTAAACATATGTCTTCCATCCAATGACTCCCACCAGGACCATTAAATAACATTGTGTGTTATGGACAAAAAATGGCAAAAATGTACTTGGCTCAGAGACCCACCTTTTTCCAGTTACTTGGATTCCCTGACTCATTAAGGGAAAAAAATGAGTTTTATCGACTCATCATTGTTGGTTTATATTAACATGTCTTAACCATAGAAGGAAAAGGGCAGTTACAGTTTTAGTAATGAGTCTTAAATTACTGGCACTTCGCTCACAAATGAGAAAAGGACAGTGTAATATTTCATTCTCAGAAACTGTTCTCATCTCCCTTTTCCTGGGTCATGAGGTCAACTAATTTTGATTTTATCTGCTCTAAACTCATCCTAATCCTAGAACTTAGTCACATTAGTTTTAACATTTGAAGATTGTTTTGTTTTTTGAGATTTTTCTACTTCTTTCTAAAATAGCATCTGGGTCATGGAGAAATGGCTTTCATGACATTGTAGTTGAGAGGAAATGGATCCCCTTACCTCCAGCTGGTTCTTGGGGGACTGGTGACAGGATTTATCTATGGGGTGGTCTTCTAGCATTTGCTAATTGAAGTTGGCACTTGGTAAAATTCATAAATTATCTCAGCTTGGTTAAGTCCTTGAAAAGATCCCTAGCTTGTTCACGCACTCTAAACTCTAAACTCTGAGAGTGTCTGCTTCGTCTTTCATCTTTCTCCTGGTACAGGCTATTCCTTTATTTTAAGGTTGCTACACCTTCTTTACAGTGGAGTCAGTGGCTGATCTACAAAACCCAAGGAAGGCCTGGGAGGGCAAACTAGGCCATCTCTCTGGTTAATTATTCCAGTGTGCTTCGTAAGCTCTGTTTTCACACAAGACTGTGCTTTCACAGTCACCCTGCACAGCAGCCTCATCCTAGTGTTCAAAATGGTGACAGAAATGTCTTCACTATTTCCTACAATTAATGGAACATATTTCTTCCTCTCCACTAAAGTGTGAGGGAGGGGAAGAGGAGATATGCATCTCCCTCACCTATATCTGTCTCCATTCCTTTTCCTACAAGCCTTGAGGAAAAAGAAATAAATCATATTCTTAAGTTTTCAAAAATCTTACTCATATTACATTATCAGTAGATAATAGAAATTATAGAAATTTTATGAAACTTTTTCTTTGTGGTATCTATAACTTTAATCTCTTCACTCTCACAAAATCTTCAGTCTGTTATGTTTGATTTATTGCACCAGTTTTTAACTTGCCTCTTGCCTCCTTTTCTCTTTCCACTCCAGTCTATTTGGCATCCTGTTGCCAGATTATTCTTCAGCTCTCTTGCTTTGATTACACCGTTTTTCATTAAGACATTTAGAATTTTGTCTCATCATTTATCTATTATTCTCTTTCAATCATAAGCCTGCTGAGCCCTAAGACTCTTTTCTTCTTACTGTAATTTCTTTACTACATTACCCCTAAATTTATTCCTTTCTCATTCCTTTATCATATTACCTGTTACTGATAAGACATCCATATACTGTCTATTCTTCAAAGCCCAGCTTTAGACCCTTTTGTGTGAACTGGACTCACTCCATAACTAGAGTATTAAGTCTATAGAACATATCTTGACATGACATTATAAGTTTAAGTAAGTATTCTCTCTTTTTTTCATATCTATCTTTCCTAGTAACTCTTTTACTTTTAAAAAATAATCTTCCCAACAACCCTTCAGTGTAGGTGTCAATATCTGCAAATTACAGACAAGGAAATTGAGGTTCAGGAAAGTGAAGTGACCTGCCTGAAGCCGCAGAACTAGTTCATTTTTGGAGCTGTGATTCAGATCCAAGTTTGGTTTCAGTTTTAAGTTCCTTACTGGATTAGGCTGCCTCTTCTTAACAGAAGGGGTTTTACAGTATATTTTAAGGAACATTTCACAAATAAGGTGATATTTGAGTGGGCCACCTATTGATTACTAAATTGTGAGCACAATATGTCATATCGTCCTTTCAACAACTCTGAGAGCTAGGTGCTCCCAACCGTCTCAATTTTCCAGATATGGAAGGTGAGTGATAGAGGGAATGCAGGGGCTAAATAATGAATTGAACACAATGCCCTAATCATCATACTGCTATACCTCCCACTTACCGAACTCAATTCCACACATCAGACCTTTCTCAATCTGATTTCTGGGCTCTGAAGGTTGCAGCAATGGACGGCTTAGCATTTCCTAGGATCTAAGGCCAGGGCATAGCTGGCTTCTAACATTGGGAGCATAGAGATGAGTCAGAAAAGCCTGACCATGGCCTAACTCAATTTTAAGTATCTTAAAGAATAATGTTTAGTATTTTTCTATAGTTATTATAATGTCTAATAGGCGGTACAGAGCACTAAATATTTACTTCATTATACAAACTCTAATAGGACTTATAAAAGCACATACTGCAAAACACAGGTTTGAACAATAAGAATGTTGCTTTTATGCTGTTCTTTAGACTTCTTTTCTGTGTTTTCATTAATAAGCATGTATTATTCTTATAATTTAAATTTGTGTTAGTTCAACAATACTGTGATTTAATTACATTGTGATTCAAACAATTCGACTGTGTCGTTTTATTTACCAAACATTACTAAGTCTGCAGTTAACCATAAAGCAGTATTTTTGGTGTTCATCTCCAAACATTTTATCTACATTATTAACCTAGAATATTTGCAACATGCTGCTTCTCAACTATGACTATGATTATTGTATTTCATCATTAAAGAGAAGCCCTCATTTCCTCATTATTAGGCCTTAAACTGAATCAACCTGACATGAATATAATCAAATTAGAGTAGTTTAAAAATGGTTGGTTCATCACAGATTTGAAATGAGGCAAACAAAATTAGGTAGATTCTGTAAATAATCAAGCCTTTTTATTTCAATGAATGGCCTTATTACAGTTTTGTTTCAAAAATCATTGAAGGATTTAGATATTATACCACCTTAGGTTTTATATATATAAAATGAGAGGGTTGGTTTGGATGATGTCTTTGTACTTTCTAGCTGCTACATTACATTCTGTAGTTATATGAACTGCCTGCCAGATTGTTTAGGGAAATTCATGTACCAAAGTTAGAGGGGATCCACAAATGGTAGGTTCTCTGCAAAACTGAGACATATTTAGATGTAAAAAACACTTTGCCTCTTGGACAAGAAAAGTATAGGGTAATCTCTTTTTGTTTTTTGCCAGAAGTTTCTGTGGACTATAAATAGAACAGCTCACAGATAGGTTGAAGAATGCTAGAGAAATATACCTATTTGATTGAAAGGGGTATAGCTACTGCACTCAAAAATTACACTGGTTGAGAAAGAGCAATGATACATTCATTCTGAAGGACTTCTTAATTGCCCACTCTCGGAATAAGTTGGTCTTCAGCTCTAAAGTAAACTGAAGATTTTGAAATGATAGAAAAATTGTGCAGTAAATGTTAAATTTATGAAATAGGCTTGTAATTTTCTCATCAAACTTAGACCAACCTTAACAATATTGTAAGAGTAATATTTTCTCAAGGATAAAATATTCTCTAGTTCAACTTCTACATGGAAAATGAGTTCAAATGAGCCAGTTATCTTAATGTTTGGATACAATGGTCATCTTTGAAATGTATTCCACTGTTATTAGAAAGAAAAAAATGTGCTTATCTTTGATTTGGGTAATACCCAGGACTGATTCATAGAAAAAGTCTAATATATTTATACATAGGAGTGCTTTCTCTATATGTGTACCTACAATAAAAAGGTCATTGTTTGCTTTTTAAAAATTATTTTCACTGGAGTATGCTTGAAACTGTACATCTAACATATTTTAACAAATATTTGTAAATATTACAATTAATAAACAGTTTTGTCCATTAAAAAGTGTGGCTACTGCTTATATAATTAGTCATAGTTCCTTCTCAAAAGTGCCTAATAAGACTAAAGAGAATGAATCAATGGAATTATTTATTTGTGAAAATCGTGTTAAATATCTTAAAGTTGTTATTCTTTCTTTCCTAATTTTCAAAAGAAAATACTTTGTCTTCTTCCAAAATCATTGTTTTTAATTCTTTCTAACTTTATTTTAATAATTGTCAATAACACTGTACATTACTTACAGCCTTTTCCTTAATTTATCTTCTACCCTTCTATCCAACTCTTCTTTATTAAAAACATGTCTTCAAGATACCACAGGGGAAAATGCCAGAAAACTAAAAGGGAGTTTTAATGTCTACCTAGCTCCAAACAGTTATTATTACTGTCAAGGCATAAAGCCATATGTTGCATGTGACAAATTCTGTATTTCTCCTGGGGTGCATTGTACTGTATTTTTATAACATAAGCCAGGCAACTTCTATGTATTTCAAATAAGTGGGTATAATTTTCCACAAGAGCAAGGAAACTTTCTCCTCCCATTCCTTCTGAAATCTTTATTTGGAGATCTAGCTCTAAGTTTTATGTTTTCCTGGTAGGCTTTCATTCCATTCCATTCCATTCCATTCCATTCCATTCCATTCCATTCCATTCATTCATTCATTAAAAAAGTTATTATTCACATACCATAGGTCATAAACCTCATTACTTATGGGAAATACAAAAATCCATACTACTCTCTCTCCTCTCTTCTTTGAGGCTTATCCTCTTGAAAGAAGACAGATCTATCTATCTATCTATCTATCTATCTATCTATCTATCTATCTATCCATCTATCTATGTACCTATCTATCTAATGAAGTGATAGATTATATATATGAAAGGAAAATGAAAAGCAAAGATAAAGGAGAATGGCCTCTGATAGTTGGGTTGTGGATTTGGAAAAACTGAATGGATTAGATGATCCTAAAAGATTACTCTGGGTATTCCATGTAGCTAAAGGTGGAGGGCCAAGGTGGCAGGAATAGTCCAAGTAAAGTGAGAAGAATTTGGGTGTGAAAAGATTTGCCAGGAAGTTTTCACTCCAGAAAGGGAAAGTATTGAGATTCTAGAATAAATTGGTAATTATAAAGATGATTGAAGGCCATGATCAAGAATTTGGACTGTGTACTGACAGATTATGGAAAGCTACTGCACAATTTTGAGCAGCTGTACAATAAGGTTATACAGTTGGAAAGTTCACAGATTTGGCTGGGTGAAAAAGACTAATGGAGAAAAAGGCCAGTTTGAAAGCTGTTGGAATAGTCTTCTGAGAAATCATAAGAAAACCTATCAAATGATTGGAGATGAAATAAAGAATAAGAAGCATGCCAGACTATAGTGAGAGCATATGAAAGCCAACTTGATGGCTGAGGGAGAAAACATTCAGTATTGGAACAGTCACAAGACAGGGCAAGCCTAGGGAAGAATATTGTTTAGTTTTAGGCATGTTGCCTTTGAAGTGCCTGAGTAGAGAAACATTGGACATTCAGAAAGTGAGGGTGGTGGTCATAAATCTGGGAGTCACAGAGGGGTAGACTGATCCATGGGATTGTCTAAGTTGGGAGTGGGAAGAGACCATGTTGATAAAGAAGAAAAGCCACCCTACAAGACCAGAGAACATCAACATAAAGAACAAGTGGCTGGGCCTTGTGGCTCATGCCTGTAATCCCAGCACTCTGGGAGGTCAAGGTGGGTGGGTCACCTGAGGTCAGGAGTTTGAGACCAGCCTGGCTAAGATGGTGAACCCCCTTTGTACTAAAAATACAAAAAATTAGTCGGGCGAGGTGGCACGTGCCTGTAATCCTAGCTACTTTGGAGACTGAGACAGGAGAATCACTTGAACCCAGAAGGCGGAGGTTACAGTGAGCTGAGATCACATCATTGCATCCCAGCCCGGTCAACAAGAACAAAACTCTGTTTCAAAAAAAAAAGCCAACTAGCAAAAACAGGTTTGTCAATCACGGTTTAAAAAGTTACGGCAACTGGGGATAAGCAACTAATATTTCAGCCATTCGAGAGTGACTCTATGTCTTTGTACACTTGCAAATAGAATTGTAATCACATGAGATTTCAACCAGATAAATTTGGTTACCCAGAAAAAAATAAGGACATGACACAGATTTGAAGGCCAACAAAAGTTATATAATCAGTGCTCCATAAATTAGCTATTACGTAGGTGGATGCGCATTTTGTTCTATGTCCATGAAGATTCAAAGTGTTAAGTTATTTTACTCATGATAACAATCTACTTCCTATTGAAATTTCATGGAGAGATAATAGATCAGTATTTATTCTATACTACATTTAGACCATGAAGATTAAAAATAGCTCATGAATAAGGGAAAGAGAAACTCTACATGTGGGATTTTATATAATTATGGTAACAATTCCTTGGAGATATTGTGGTCTGTTATGTAAATATGTGTAATTATGATAATTTCAAAAAACATGTTATTTACTCAGTAGTTTAACAGCTCCTTCACAAAGCAGTCACTTTTAGAACTCAGGAGGGGTATAGCATTACTTTCCATAAAAATGAGGGCGAATTTAACATCTCAAGGGAATTTAAAATGTATTTTTATAAGAAGGACATTAGAATATAAGGATATATTTATTCCATTTTTACTTTCACACAATAAAGTACTGCTGTAGCACAAATCAATATTTCCTAAGTTCGGGGATGACATACATGAAGATTATTCTTGATAAATAATCAGAATGAATTGGTGGTATTTATATAGCTTTTTCTGGACTATAGTTGTTTTTACCTGCTGTTTGAGGGCCTATCACAGGGGGGCCTATTTAATATATGACTTCTATAACTAGAAGTCCAAATTTTCAGAGAGAAGGAAGCCATCCATCTACCCATTCATTAAATGAATATTTATTCAAGGCCAAAATGTGCCAATTTTGGGACCAAAAACTTAAATGATGCATATTTCCTACTACTGCATGCTGTCTAACAGGCAGACGTAATCAGGTAAATAAGTCAGTGAAACAACATCATAGGAGTCTTCAAATTTCACTTTTCCAGGGGACACCTGTGAAACATTATTGTGTTATGTGAAGGCCCTGAGTGTTGCAGGTGTTATAATAGAAATAAAAGTAGGGTATAGAAGAGAAACAATTTTGTATGATAGAGCAAAAGTCACTTGGATGAGCCAAGTTTTAATATATCCACTAGGCCACCAGAGTGATAGGTGAATGTATGTGTGTGTACATGCATGCATCTGTATGTGCATGTATATGATGGGTGAGTCCCTCCAGGAAGAGGGAATGATGTGAGGAAAACCGGGGAGGTTTGAATCTGTTTTTCATGCAAGCAGTTTATTTATGTCTAGGGTTTTGCAAGGTATAAGGCCAGGGCAAAAGGCAAATGCATGATCAAGAGTTTTGTGCCATATTATAAGATTTGGATGCAATTGTGAAGTACTAAATGGCTATTAAAGAGCATGATGTAAGAGGGTAACATTATTTTTTTTATTTTAGAAGGATTACCGAAGCAGTAATATAAAGGAAGCAACAACAACAATAATAAATTAATAATAACTGAAATGTATTGGACATGTTCTATGTGCCACACATGCTGTTAACACTTATTTTTATTATTCCATTTGGTATTTACAACAGCCTAAAGAAGGAGATATTTTACATGGTTTTAGATAGAAATCTAAGTATTGACTTTATTACACATCAACAATTATACTATTATAAGATGAATATTTGAAATGAGAAAGTCAAAGGGCAAATGAACAATATGTGAAAAGCACGAGAACTTTACAGTCATTTCCAGGTTGCATCATTTATGTGGTTATCCATTGGATATGGAAAAAAGGGAAAAGGAGAAACAGGATGGTTCCTAGGTTTTTGGCTTTGCCAAATGATGGTGTTATTTACTGAGAAAATGAGGAAAATTCAGTCCATTTGAAGAGAAAATGATAAATTCATTTTGGGATGTTCGATTCTTGTTTGTCTAAGAACATTTCAGTGAAGATATTTAAGAGAGAGTTTGATACATGGATCTGGAGTTTAGAGAAAAGGCTTAGATTTAGACACATGGATTTTGGAGTTGTCAGCATATGGGCAGTCATGAAATTATTGGTTATCTCCAGTGGATGTGATTTGAAAATGAGGTGATTAAGAAAAGTCATCCATTGCCATTCATTGATATTTAAGGGACAAACAGAGGAGAGGAAGCACTATCAGAGGAGAATGAGAAGGAATAGTTTAGGCAGAAAAGAAAAGAAGTGAAAAGTACATTTTTTTTCTAAATGCAAGATTCCAGAAGGCAGTTGGTAAAAGGGCCAAGTGATCCATGAAAGTCAAGTAAAATGAGAGGGAAGAGCCCACTGGATCTGAAAATTAAGTCATGAGCAACTTCCCTAAGAGCATATTCAATAAAGACATACAAATAAATGAAAGCAACCTTGACAAAACAATTATGAATAATTCCTCCAAGAATCATTATAGTGAAGGAAAAAGGAGTGGTGTTCCTATTCTAGAAAAGGTTTTTGTTTGTTCTATTTTGGTTTTGTTCTTGGATTTTTTTTTTTTTTTTTTTAGTTTTAGTTTTCTGTGGTATTTAAACTTATGTTTACACAAAGTAAAGGGGGCTAGGCACAGTGTCTCATGCCTGTAATTCCAGCACCTTTAAGAGGCTGAGGCAGAAGGACTACTTGAGCCCAGGAATTCAAGACAAGTCTGGGCAACAAAGTGAGACTCCATGTCTGCAAAAAATGAACTGGCCTTGATGGTGCATACCTGTGATCCCAAGTACGTGCGAGGCTGAGGCTGAAGGATGACTTGAGCCCAGGAGATTGAGGTTGCAGTGAGCTGTGTTTGTGCCACTGCACTCCAACATGGGTGATAGAGCGAGACCCTGTCTCAAATAAACAAAAATAAAAACAACAAAATAATAAATTAAGGGAAGGATGGTTATATGTGGTAAACCAGGATTCCTCAAGAAAGGGAGGAATTAAATTCAGACCAAAGAAGGAGTAAATGGCTTTAATCTGTGAGCAACATAGAGGGTTCATCCTTATCTGAAGCAGGAAAGAGGAAGGGAAAGAGAAAAGGATGGATTCTAAAATAAATACATGCAGAAATTTCTTAACCATATTTTTCACTTAGAATCATATAAAGAAGACATATAAAGCACAGTCACTAAAGAACATAATAATGTGCTTATATTACATTGAAATGATACTCTTCTTTCCCCTAATTATTATTCTTCCAAGCAAATACTTTTTTGTTCTGAGACAGTGTCTCACTCTTGTCCAGACTGGAGGGCAGTGGTGTGATCTTGACCCACTACAACCTCCCACTCCCAGGCCCAAGCAATCCCTCCCATCTCAGCCTCTGGAGTAGCTGGGAGTACAGGAGCCCATTACCATGCCCAGGTAATTTTTGTATGTTTCGTTGAAGTTTTGCCATGTTGCCCTGGCTGGTCTCAAACTCCTGGGCTCATGTGATCTGCCCACCTTAGTGTCTCGAAATGCTGGGATTACAGGCGTGAGTCACCATGCTCAACCTCAAATACTTTTCTGACCTGAATATCCTGCCTCATTGTATAAGAGTTAATCTATATTGTCCAAGGTATCAATTAGGTTTTGCTTTTTAAGAAAGGATATTAGAAACATATTAGATTTTCCTGGTCAATATGGCTCACTTTTTAAGAGAAAATTGTTAATATTTTTTAATATTAAATTTTGAATCATTAATTGACTTTGTGCTGTTTCAGAGAATATACACCAGTGCGGCAAAAAAATGACATACATATTGAATATATTATTGCTCTGGTTTTCAGTTATTTAGCTCAGATTTTAGAAGTTTCATCTGTTTGGGAATTTTTTCAAATATCCATCTATATTATTACCATGTAAGTAGTGGATCTAGTGTGACATTGCCTCTTTTGCTGGCAGTGATGTGGTATAACTCTACTTTGAGGAGTCAAAATAGGAGGTAGCTGATCTATTGTGAATATCCAAAGTGCAGACTGCCTATTCATAATACATTCTCTTGTGAAATTATACCTTTGTAAGAGCTCCCATAACACTTATTTTATAGAGAAACTCTAAAATGGAATTTCTGTAACAGACTTTGCCAAACTTTACATTCTCGATTACTGTGCTATAGTTAATGGGTTCATAATAGGATATTGCTAAAATAATCATTAAAATGAGAACACATGGACACAGGGAGGGGAGTACTAAACACTGGGGTCTATTTGGGAAAAAAAAGGAGGGCCTGTGGGAGCGGGAGGTGGGGAGGTATAGCCAGGGGAGAAATGCCAAATGTGGGTGAAGGGGAGAAGAAAAGCAAAGCACACTGCCATGTGTGTACCTACGCAACTGTCTTGCATGCTCTGCTCATGTACCCGAAAACCTATAATCCAATAAAAAATTTAAAAAAAAACAATATATACAAAAAAAAAAAAAAATGAGCCTTGGAAAATAAAATTTGATTTCACAATGTCACAGCCATACATGCAATTTTGAAACTTAGTCCTCTTATAAAATCATTTTTAGAAGTAGTTTCTTTCTAAGTGAAGGTTACTTGTAAATAATGGTATAACCATTAGCTTTTGATTTTTACCACAATATTGTTAGCTAGTTGTAATGTTCCCATTCATAAAGGGCTACTGTGTAATCATTTGTTATTCAGATATTGTGCCAAAAATCCAAAACAATATTTATTCTTATTTCTAATATAAGAACATTTACAATGAAGCTGCAGTTGTTTTTGCTTCATTGAAATATACAACCAATGAAATTGGTTGTATATTGTTATATTCAATTGAATTGGTATATTCAATGAAATACACAACCAACAAACAGGATAGGGTTAGAGAATATTCTGATAAAAAGATAATTTGGGGCAAACAATCCATATTACAGTTGTTACCTACCAGTCAGTTGAAACCAAATCATTGTCTACCTTTGGGTAACCATGCACCCTAAATTGACAATTCTACAACCTATTCTATGGCATACTTCTGAAAAGCTCTAGAGTTTGTCTACATGAAATTAAATACCCAAATAACATGAAATTTTGGTCAGTTTTCTTTTACGTGCACATGCATTCATGTTTTGTCAAGTGCAAAGATTGTGGCAAGTGTTATGAGTCAGCACACAGCATAATCAAAGCTGTATGATTGTCTACCTAATGTTCTCACTATGATGTTTCTGCATAGTTATGGAAATAAATGTCTGTCTGAATTTTTAGAGCTTTGTCACAACTTATCTGAGGCTAAGGTAAATATAAGGCAAATGTAACATCTTTTTCTTTACATTTTTGACTATATATATATTTATTTTAAAAGTTAGGAATTAAGCCATTTCTATGTGCCTAACACAATGCTAAATCCTTCATAGCTGTGGAAAAGGGGCTATCATAAATCACTGCCCTTGTATTTGTAGATGCTGGTATGTAATTTTCTGTAGAAAGGTTTCTGATTTGTATTTACTTTCATGGAAATCAGTGACAGGAGACTGGAAAGTATGTAGGGGATGGAAACATCATTTGAGAATGATGCAAATATTATTTTAAAAACTTGTATTTATATCTGTATGCACTAGAAATGCATATATCCAAATTTAATCTCATGAAAATTCCAGGAACTAAAACTCTGAAGACCAGAAGATGCATAGTTTCCTTAATGAACAGGGCTTGTTTCACATCAGCAAACCCTGATATTAAAAGTGCCAGCTTATCACAATTTGATTGACCAAATTAGAAACCTATTTAGGATACAATTATAATGCATAAGAGATCACTGTGCTCTAATAACTCCTGAAACATATTTCATGGCCAAGGTGAGGGGCTGCCAAAGTTTAATATAGAAACATGTACTGTGAAGGGTCAGAAATTTGCTGCTTGGCATGATTCAGTAGTGGCCAGTGTGGTGCTGACTTTGAGGACTTGCCTTGCCACCAACTAGCCAAATGAGCTTGGAAAGACCCCTTGAACTCTTCTGTTACCACAACAATCCATGAGATGATAGATTTGAACTAATTTATTCCTAACATTCTTAATGAATAGCAGTTTCATTAGTTTAGTAATGGAATAATACAAAAGAAAATAAAAATCCCATCCTGTGTTAGGTATATAGAGTATAGTTAAGTGATTCAGATAAAGATTATATACAGAGAACAAAGTAAGAATTTTTTTTTCAAGAAGTAATTGACAAAAATTATGTGAACGCAAAGTGAGCTACCAGTATAAAAACCTTTCCAGGTAGTGTGTATCTTCAGAGAGAAAGAAAAGAGACCAGACAGGTCTGGTTAGGATATTGTTGGGGAATAGGTAGCCAAGCAACTGCATGAAAAGCCACCAAAGGGAGCCTTCTTCAAAGGGATGGGCGCATCACTGAGATAATCCCTGGTTTAGCCTTTGACAGGCTTGCATCTCAGCATTCACTTCTGTTTGAGCTATTATGTGCTGACTTCAGCATGGGAGCAATGAAATTGGGGCATGACTACACATTTCATTACCGACTCTGCACTCTCAAGCACTGGGAAAATAATACTTTTAAAAATCCTGCACCTGCCATCTAATAGGGGTATATAATAGATAGCCAAGTTGCCTTCTTATTCATTAATGAAACAAAATCTATGATGAAACAGCCTTCAGATGAATAAAGGTATGAATTTTTATTAATGACATAAAAATAACCTGTTAAAACAGTATAGCAACTGGTAGATAGTTTATTAAACCCTTTTAAAATATGATCAGTTACATTATATAGAAATAACTGGACTTTGTTCCCTAAAAAAGATAAATCTGCTTAGGAAAAACATAACTAAAGGCAAAAAAAGAATTGGACTGTCTTACTCAATGGAAAACCTCTCAATCAACATTATTATTTTAGGAGACTCATACACGAGAACTGTTGCTTTTGTATTAGCTTAACAAACACCCAGGGAGTTTAGTTTATAGAATTAAAAGAATTCACCTCCTAATAGTTAAGTTTATAGAATTAAAAGCAGTAGGACTAATGTGGGCTTATTTTACTAATGTGCAACATTACTTGGTATTCCAATAAAATAAGTGATCATTTATTCTTTTTTTTTTCCCAATTTTTTTGGGATGGAGTCTCGTTCTCTCACCCAGGCTAGAGTGCAGTGGCATGATCTCGACTCACTGCAACCTCCACCTCCTGGGTTCAAGCAATTCTCCTGTCTCAGCCTCCCAAGTAGCTGGGATTACAGATGCTCCCCACCATGCCCGGCTAATTTTTGTATTTTTAGTGCAGATGGGGTTTCACCATATTGGTCAGGCTGGTCTTGAACTACTGACCTCAGGCAATCCGCCTGCTTCAGCCTCCCAAAATGCTGGAATTACAGGCACGAGCCACCACGCCCAGCCCATTTATTCTTTTAATAAGCATATATTGAGATTCCACTCAAATTAAGGGGATACATATGTGAATAAATACTCTGCACTCAGAAGGGTAACTTCAGTGGTGATCCAATAGAATTATATTAAAATAGACTGATAGATTTATATAATGATAGTACATATTAATAACACTAACAAATATATAATAGTTAAAGTATAATGTTATATTCTAGAGAATTTGGAGGAATTTTAGAGTTGATCTAGGTAAACCAGATGTATTTCAGTCAGTTGTGAGAAAGAGTGAAATTAAAAATAAACAGCTGGGAATGGTACATATTAAAAAGCTGTAGCAGGCCAGGCACCATGGCTCACACTTATAATCCCAGCACTTTGGGAGGCCAAGGCAAGCCTGAGGTTGGGAGTTCGAGACCAGCCTGACCAACATGGAGAAACCCGTCTCTACTAAAAATACAAAATTAGCCGGGCATGATGTCACATGCCTGTAATCCCAGCTACTCGGGAGGCTGAGGCAGGAGAATTGCTTGAACTTGGCAGGCAGAGGTTGTGGTGAGCCAAGATCACACCATCACACTCCAACCTGGGCAACAAGAGTGAAACTCCATCTCAAAAAAAAAAAAAAAAAAATCTGTAGGAACAGTGGTGATGATAATGGTGATGATTGTGATAAGGAGAAAAAGAAGATAGAAGAGGAGGAAAAGGAGAGGAATGTTAGCTAACCCTGTAGATCTTACCATGTGCTAGACATTTTTCTAAGAGGGTTTGCATATATGAACTGTGTTAATCCTCACAACAGTCTTTTGAAGTATATGCTACTATTGGCCCCATTTTACACTTAGGGAAACTCAAATACAGAGGATATAGCCTGCCCAAGATCACATAGTCAGTAAGTGTATAATTGCTTTTAAAATCAGAGCACACCCATTAAATGTCAATGTAAATGTTCCAGAGAAAGACTGAGAAGTGCTGATAGGTTATATCACTCAAATATCTACAGTGGCCAAATAGAAATGTGTATAAAATAGTGTATAATGCCCGGCAGGGTGGTTCATGCCTGTAATCTCAACACTTTGTGAGGCTGAGGCAGGCAGATCACCTAAGGTCGCGAGTTTGAGACAAGCCTGACCAACATGGAGAAATCCCATCTCTCCTAAAAATACAAAAGATTAGCTGGGTGTGGTGGAAGGTGCCTGTAGACCCAAAAAATTAGCTGGGCATGGTGGTACATGCCTATAATCCCTGCTACTTGGGAGACTAAGGCAGGAGAATCTCTTGAACCCAAGGAGTGGAGGTTGCAGTGAGCAGAGATCCTGCCATTGCACTCCAGCCTGGGCAACAGAGTGAGACTCCTTCTCAAAGAAGTAAAAAGAAAGAAAAGAAAACAAAAATACACTACTTTAGGATATCCTAATAATTGTCTTCAGAATAAGTAGATTTTAAATAACTACCAACTAACACATGGTGCTTTGCAAATGAAGTGGAAATAAATTCTTAAACAATTATATTTAATGCAAATAAAGAATTATAAAAAACCCCTATGAAGAAAATAATGTAGACTGCATTATAATTTTAGTCTGTGGCGCTGAAAATTTTAGTCACTACTATTAGTCTCTACAGATTTAAGCATGTCATCTTGAGTATTCACCCATTGTCAAGAAAAGTGTTTGCTCCCTGGAGAAAATGAGATTAGTATTACCTTTAAGCAAATTGATATTGATGCCTTTTGTTCTAGAAATCCACTTGTACTTTATTAATGTTCTTATGTTTATCATTTTGTTTTGCTGGTGATTTTTTTCAGGTAGTTCTGCACAAGGGAGACAGCAGTAAAGAATGGAGTAGTAAAGAGGGAAGATGTAGAAAAAACACTGCTGTATTTAGGGTAGACATAGCTTGGATTACTCAAAAGCATATTCCCCCTAAGCTTTATTGAGATATGATTGGCAAATAAAAAAGTATACATTTATGGTGCACTACATGATGGTTTGATATATGTATATATTGTAAAATGATTACTACTATCAAGCTAATCAAATTAATTACCTTATATAGTTACCTTTTTTTTTAGTGGAGAGAACCTGTAAGATCTACTCTCTTAGCAGATTACAATTATATTAAACTGTGTTAACTATAATCACCATGCTGCACATTAGAATTCAATAACTTATTTATCATATAACTGAAAGTTTATGCTCTTTGATATTTCATGCTCTTTTTTCAGCATGTTTTTTAATATGTTTGTACCTTTTGTTCTTTTATTTTATATTTTGAGATTCCTCTTCAGTCTCTTTGCTTTTACTCTACAGGTTTGGCTTAGGGGAAATGTGGAGATGTTGGTCAAAAGCATATTTTGGTTTAAGTTTGAAATCTTTCCCTTTATTTTCCATATGGTCGTCATTCATTTTTCTACTTGAAAGCAGAAAAAGATGAGTATGTATATATGTATGTGCACAAACAGACACACACATATATGAAGGACACTTTTTTGCATTTCCTGTTTTGCCCAAAGCTGATAGTGAACTGTTATGTTAGAATATGAGATGTAACATCTGATTCAGGTCAGCATGCTCAAAACAAATTGTGGGGCTTTATTTCCTGAAGTATTTTTCTTATTCATTTCATCCCAGAGAAATGGAAGCCCTCTCATAGCTTAAATTTGAAGGCTAGGTGTCAACAGGAGCAGTCACTATGAAAGTACAACTGTAATTAAGTGGCTTGCAGGTGATCGCATTCTATACTATTCTGGGGTGCTTATCTCAAGCTCTTTATTTCTGTTTCTTCTGCATATCCATTTCAGCTTTTTCACTGTTCCATAATAACTCCTATTTATCAGAAAAATAGATGTTTTACAACATGACATTCTTAAAGCTAGTTTGTCAGCTTAAAAATAGGGAAATGTTTTAAACAGATACATTTTTAAATTTCCATACCTTTCCTTTTATTTGCCTACTCCCCACTATTGTAGATTATTTAAAACTGCCCTCTCTCCAAATTATATCCTCTTGGAGAAAGCATTTCAAGTAGGAGAAGCCCTTAAATGCTTTTTTATAAAGCTCAAACTGAGAGGAAAATTTTACATTTAATTAATGAGATTCAGCTCTTTCAAAGTTTGATGACTTTTGAAACTTATATAATCTGATTCCATCTCTAGGGAGTAAGAAAGACATTTTGGTTTTATTAAAGAAGAAATGACCAAAAACATTGACCACACATTTGCTATTAAAGATAACCATATTTAATTCAACAGAAATGGGTTTTTCACCAAGTCTAAATGACCTGCAGCATTATAGAATTGGCTGCCATTCTCTCAGTCAGAAATCAGGCTGTGGAAAGCCAGAACTCTTCTCTACATCTAGTACAAAGATTGTGCTTAGGGTTTAAATAAAATGAAAAGAATAAGGTGGAAAATTAGAATATGTTGAAGGTTGAAAGATTTGATCCTGTGACTTTTACATAACTCAGGAAGGAAATAACCCAATTCCTCTCCACATTTAGTGAAAAAGCAACTCAAAACCATAGAGGCTGAGAACTTTCTCTGCATGGGTTTTCAAACGATTTATATAAAGATGTTGGAGAAATTCACAAAGACCTGGATAATGTAGGAAAATCTTGTGTTTTGAAGCCAGAACAGAGCTGTCTGATGCAACAATGCCATCTATTGGTTTCCAAGAAACGGCACTGACCACAGCTAGTGTGCAATGTCTGGAAAAGGAAGAGACTGTCAGTTTGGAACATGTGAATATAAACTCATTAATGAACTAGATGCTGTCTCTCATGTGCTTTACTCCTGAATGTGGAACTATACATTATGCATATACCACACACATATAAACATAATGGATAGAGAAATGCTCACCTACATCTTCAACAATCCTCTCCTTGATGCTAGAAGATGAGCTTTCCTTATCATTATACTGTTACAGTAGCTGGGTTCTGTCTTCCTGTGGACTAGTAGATGTCATGCAAGAGGATATATTTTTATCAGAAATCTTTATTTAGGGTGTTACTCATGTCTTAGTCTCCCCTGTCCTGCTAATCCCAACTGTTATTGTAATTTCTAAGCAGACTCAGAAAAAACATACAGGACTGGGGCATCTCTCAGTTGAGCCAAATCAATTCTACTTTCAGATATTACAACCCAGAATTTGATAGAGAATTTTGGCTGCTTTGAGGAAAGAATAAAACATTTGATGGTAACTGTCTTAGTTTCCTTGTTTGCCTTTTAAGTTCATTAAATCATAGGTCCCATAAGAGTCAGTTGTAAAAACTATGAGATCATTTGAAATAAGAGTAGATTAAAAAATAAATATGTGCCTGATATTTACATGTGATTTAGAAAGTATACGGGGAGTACACGTATTATTTCAAATAATATAGAGGGGCTCAGAAGTGCCATAACCTAAAAACAATAAAGACATCAAAATGGTTTCCCAAAAGCAGAACTAGAAGTTAATAAAGCAACAGTTCCCAAAACTTTTTCTTCTGAAATATTCAGAAAATACAAAAAGGATTTTGTTGGGGAATAAATTGGTAGGCATTTTTCCCTGATTTTTCTCAAAGGTGATAAAAAAAAAGTAAAATAAAATAATAGGTTTCCAAAAGTCTTTCATTGTACATAATTTTTAGGTTGATGGTTGTACATGTGTAGTATAGCTTTTGAACAACCATTACAAATAGAAAATCTATGCCAAAAATAACATTTCTTATTTAATGAATCCCTTCTCATATTTGTCAATTTGATCACTTGCTTTAATTCATGGAGGTTCTAGGTGGCACTTCAACTGACTGCTACTGATGAGTCATTTAATAAATTGATTGTAAAATTGTAATTACTGCTGTGCAGCATAAGTGTTTACTTGAGTATAGTAAGGAGTAGCTAAGTCTTTCTTATTTAAAACATTTACACTAATATTTGTCTTATTCAAACAAATATGTTTATTTGAATACTCTGGCTCATTTGAAAGCAGAATTAAGTTATAAAATAAGAACCCATTGTATTATTTCTGCTTTCTGAGTAAAAACAAAATAGCACACTGTTTCCCAAACTTAAATGCTTCTAGGCCCACCTTGTCTATGTCTGCCATGTCTGATTACTAACTGTGGTTTGTACACTTAATATATTTCCCTAAGTTGACTCTCATTTTTTACTAAAATATATTTTCAAAGGAAATTTTATATCACTTTTATAAATGAAAAAACTAGAATATCTACAAATAGTAAACAACTATTTAAACATTGATCATAATACTACTGTTTTAATTAATATGACAAATCATTATTATATCTAATTTATCAAAAATGAAATAACTTCTCTGGGGTTAAAAAAATGTACTATGTGTTATCAGCCAGCAATGATGACATATTTGGCTTAATTTAAGTTAAAGAAAGGTTCTTGGTTAACAGGAAATTTCTATTTTTAGTTCTAACTATGGCTAGTGGTGGGAAGCACAACTTGCATATATAAGTTTTGGAAAAAATAGACATTATTTAACTAGTTATACTGATAATGTTGTACACTGAAATCAATCTTAGGTAACATGATGTAAAAGTGACTTTGATTTGGCAAACCTTTGTGTCAAGGCTTTGTGTCAAGAGGCCATTTAAAGCTTCTGCTCTTTAGAATGGGCTACATTATTTAATAGAATATATATTAACTGCTCATTACTACCATGTTGCTTGGAAAATACAAAGAAGTTATATCAAGTTACTTAGCCATCTTTTCATAAATTTTCATTAAAATATGAGTGCTGAACAATATCAATCAGGTGACCTTGGTTGGTATATTAGACTGTTCTCACATTGCTATAAAGAAATTTCTGAGACGAGGTAATTTATAAAGAAAAGTGGTTCAGTTGGCTCACAATTCCGCAGGCTGTACAGCAAGCATGATTATGGCATTTGGTTGGCTTCTGGGAAAGCCTCAGGAAACTTACAATCAAGGCGGAAGGTAAGGGGTAGCCCACACTTCACATGGCCAGAGCAGGAGGAGGGGGACAGGAGATACCACACACTTTTAAATGACCAGAATCTCACGAGCACTCCCTATCACTAGAACAGCACTAAGGGAGAAATCTGCCCCCATGATCCAGTCACCTCCTACCAGGCCCCACCACCAACACTGGAGATTATAACTTGACATGAGATTTGGTGGGGACATAGATCCAAACCCTGTCACTTCGCTATCAGAAGTTGTTTGTGGGTTGAAAATGTTAATGATAGAAAGACATGTTCTCAGGATGCAAGTTGGGATAACGTAGAAGAACACTTTCTATAAGGAAATGCATATTATGTGTTAGGTACTATGTTAAATATGTTACATTAATTATCATCTCATTTAATCCTCACTACAACGTTCCTAGGTAGGTATTATTTCTACTCCCACTTTGTAACTAGGTAACTGAGATCAGACAAGGTGAAATGATTTGATTAGTCTCTTAAGTTAAACTTGCTGCTTTGGAGAGAAATGATAAGGTATTAGATGTTACAGCTCTGCTACATATCCAAAATCCTGATCTTTGGCGCCAGGCTTGGTCTATGGGTCCCTAGAAAAGAGAATGTAGGCTATCCCAGCCCTGAAGTATCATTCCCAGGTTTCCACTCAACCCTTCTTGCCCAGCCTTTCCCTGGAAACCCAATAGCAGAGAGCATAATCAAGAAAGTGTAAATGTGATTATGAGGAGCCAGAGCAAGAAATATTTCTCTTTTTCTTCCTTTACTGTCTATCTTACCTGGTTTAATCTTCCCTACCTACTCATTCTCACAGTCTATGCACCTATACTTTAGTCTGGGTATCCCTGAAAAATTCTTTCTTGTAACATGAGTATGCATGCCCCACTTTGGGATCACTGACCATTAAAACCAGTTCCAAATTTACAAGCCTCTTGGGATATGTTTGACTCCCATATAAAAGTAGCTATTTCATGTATTTTTGTGTATATATGCCCATTTTAATATATGATGGAAATGAGTTCTCTAAAAATGTTAAAATTTATAATACATTTCTGAAATTTACAATGAGTGCCTTTCAATTCAGTATGGCATTGTTGTTACAAGGCAAATTTTTCGTTGTAGTTGACAACATATTGGTTTTCTTTTAAATTTCTAGATTTTTTGTTTTACTTAAGAGAAACATCTAAGCAATTTTAGAAAATATACCTTAAAACTAAAAAAAATTAAGAAAACAACAACTAATCTCACTGCCTGCTATTAACTACTTTTAAGATTTTTGTGTATATCTTTCTCCATTTACATTGATTTTTCATCTCAGTTAAGTGATAATTCCATTTCTTTTTTATAGCTTTTGCTTTAAAGGAGTAATTTACTTTAGTTGAGAATTTCACATTCATGTATCTTACAATCCTTTATCTTTATGGATTATATTATTATTTTATTCTTAGTATATAGAGAGTATTCATGCTTCCCCAACAAGATGTGTAAATCATATATTTTAACAAAATATGATGCTATTTTCCATGCAAAGGACAGACATGTTTTCTTTCAATTCTTTGTTCTCATAGACTTGTTTATCATTTCTCTTGCTCTAAATTTTAGGAAGATGTTGTTTTTCCCTTCTTGTTATGCTTCACATGAACAATTACAGTCATGGTATGGAAGGAGATTCTTACTATATTTGTCATTTGATGGTAGTCTTTGCAACTAAAGGGGCTCGTAGTTTTACATTGCCATAATTCAGTGGCTTTGAGATCTAGCTTAATACCCAAATTACCAATATATATTCAGCATTTTTAAAACTAAAAATGTTCAAGCTTCGCCTCAAACAGTTCACAAGATATACCCTAGGCTTCAGGGTTGAGAATCCTCTGAATGAACAAAGCCCATTAACCCATGCTGTTTCATAGTGCCTGGCACATGATAAACTCAATACATTGATATATTTTAAGTAGAATTCTGGAAAGATTATCTATTCATTGCATGTATAACATGGTGACCCCAATCTTTTGTATAGAAATAAATTAGCTATCACTTACGATTTCCTAAAGAAATAATGGTACCTTTTCAAAAGGATAGGTTTTATGTACTATGAGATGTCCTGATATAATTTGAATTCATGGCAATACTGCATTTGCGTTTTTTTTAAACTATCTTTCAAGATGGCTGCATAGAGATAAAAATTAAAGCGCCATGTGTTGTATTTTTGCTAGTACCTTGAAAGAAGTTTTTGCTTTGTTTTTAATGGCAATACAAATAAAATCCCAAAATCCTGGATACATCTGATAAGTTTGGTTGTTTATTTGAAAAGTAAATGCCTCAAGTACCTTGCTTATACCACTTTAAAGTGGCATTGATTGAGAAACACAAACTATAACTCTCTTACATTAAAGAGTATCTTTGATAATCTCCACAAATATTTTTAGGACTCACACGTAAAATAGTTAAATCTATTTCAAGTTATGTCAGACAATGCTTTTTAATATACTGTTCAGCGCAGTACTATACAAAAAACTAGTTCTGTGGTTTCTTTATCTAATTGTGCCTTGGTAACGGATTTGTTAAGAGTTAGAAAAAACACCCCCAGAAATGATGTAATTAAACAGCTTCAAATATAGCCATTGTTCTTACAGTCCAATTGTGTAAGTCTTCTACCTGAAGAGAAATACTGCTGTAGCCATGTAGCTATATGATTAGTCTATATATGTTAATGTAAACAAAATTTCATTATAAACATGCTTACCCATACAGAATCTGATTTTTTTCAAACACTGGTCAATCCCATGAGAAAAAATACCTATAATGTAAGGTCAGTTGCCAATTATAAAAAACATTTTTTAGATGGAAACAGAGGGTATTCACCCAATGTGTTTACTTGTGCTTACATTTGATCAGCTTGTTTTTAAATAGTTTCTTTAGGTCCTAGTATTCACAATATGTCTTCTCAGAAATAAAGACTTCCTTGAAGAAAGTAAATGACTTGAACTAGAAAAACATGTAAAAAATTAAATAGATACATATTCATTTTTAATATATGTGAAGAAAGATTTTCAAGATGTTATGATGAACTATATTTTCTTTGACAACCATAATGGCCTTTACATGAGGTATAGGACTAAGATTTTAGTAAAAAACATGTACCTTAGTCATCTCAGAATTGTTGGAAATCATTCAGAGACCATGTAGAAATGTTTCCTAGGTGAGAAAGATAGAACCTTAGACTAATATTGGCTCTGCCAAAAATAAAATAAAATAATTTTAAAAAATTGAAGGACCTATAGAGGACACACCCTTTCATTCCGTGATTTCCATGGCAAGAGGTCTCGGTGGAGCATAAATCTGAAACAAATTATTTAAGCTATACACTTAGTCACTAAGCTCATCTTTAGATCCAACATTGATAGGTGAATTTATGAAATCAAAAAGTCATATACTTCATAATTTCCTCCTAAATCTTAGAAGGTACTGGAACATCCACACTTTGACCAGTCTTTTACATTCACTAAATTTCCTAAGCGTGTTATGCAAACAGAAAAGAAATAGAAAATCAAACAGATAACCCTGCCCTGCCTGCCAAATTTTGTGTTGTTGTAGTTGCTTTTGTTTATCATTTCTTTTATCAGGTCATTATAAATGCATAGAGATTTTAGATAGAGTCTTGGAACTCCAAAAAAAAGAGTTTCTGATTCAAATGCTCTTGGAGATATAGATACATGTGAATGTCTTAAAAGCATGCAGGAGACAGGTCTATTTTCCAGAAGTGCAGACCAAGTACTGAAGGTTCTCCACCTGAGAATAACAGTACAAAAACAACTATTAAGGCCATTTGCCCAAAGTATCCAAGGAGTTGTTTAAGCTTTCAGCCCCTTATGCATTTCCATCAAATATGAATATGTGTTGATCCTTCTAGTAGTTAATACCAGTGATCCCCATTTCTTACTTGCTGGTCTATATTTTGTTGGGTATTTATTTACAGAACAGTTATCTACACTGAAAAAAAAAAAAAAACTTGATTCTTATGTATGTTACCCCACAATGCTCAGAGGCTGATTTCAGTAATTCATCTTAACATACATACCCTTCAGCTCACTTCTCACATTGCTTCTGTATAGATTGAATGTGTCTTGAACTTATAGCTTGGAACAAAAGAACAAAAGTGTCAGCAAATGCAATTTCACCAAAAGACTAGATATATAGCAATTGTAAAGTTTTTTTGTTTTGGAGACAGAGTCTCACACTGTCACCTAGACTGGAGTGCAATGGCTCAATCTCGGCTCACTGTAACCTCCACCTCCCAGGTTCAAGTGATTCTCCTGCCTCAGTCTCCCAAGTAGCTGGGATTACAGGTGCCAGTCACCACACCTGGCTAAATTTTTGTATTTTCTATAGAGACTTGGTTTCACTATGTTGGCCAGGCTGGTCTCAAATGCCTGACCTTGTGATCTACCCACCTCGGCCTCCCAAAGTGCTGGGATTACAGGCATGAGCCCTCATGCCTGGCCAATTGTTGTGTTTTTATTTTAACCATTTTTATTATTTTTAAAGTCTTTACTGATTATACACCAACTCTTATGTGCAACCATCTTGGAACTAATGTGATGAACTAATGTGATGAACTTAATGTTATTTTTAAACCATAACAAACCTGGTCATAGGCAAAGCAAACCTGCTAGAGATAAAGGGACTAGATTTAAATGACCTTGCTGGCTT
Source organism: Callithrix jacchus (assembly GCF_049354715.1). Taxonomy (NCBI): domain Eukaryota; kingdom Metazoa; phylum Chordata; class Mammalia; order Primates; family Cebidae; genus Callithrix; species Callithrix jacchus. The sequence continues at coordinate 30,037,053 of NC_133524.1, forward strand.
CTAGACCCTTCTTTTGATTGTGGGCCAAATGGATATGCTCTCGTTGTGGAATATAACTATGTATGCATTTATAAAAGTTTGTCAAATGAAAGTTGAGACTTGTATGTTTACTTTACCCAGTTTAATAGAAAGGGAACCAATTTTCTGGTTAATTATAGTCTGTTAGAAAGGTATAATGAAATTTCACAACTGTCCAATTGGTGCTTGATGAGATTACCATCTGTGGATGAGGGTTATGTCTACAGGTCTTTAATCTTTCCTTTCTTTCTTTTTTTCCTCTATGGTATCTTCTCTGTTTCTCCCAAACCTCTGCTCTATTCCTTCTGGACATCCCCATTTCATGCCACTACCACTGCTTTGTCTTTACACCTCCTTTCTTCTTTCTTGTGTCTTCTACTTACTCAATGCATCCCCTGAATTATTGTTGTTGTTGTTATTGCTGTAGCTTAAACACATATTGACCTCCATGGTTACCCTGTTCACCTTTTGTTTCAATTCATCATTATACAATTATTATAATGTATCATTATTTAAATATTTCATTTCCAAGTTTCTTATTAGAGCTTGGCTTCTCAACTTGGGGTCCTTGAACCAGCAGCTGCAACATCACCTAGAGACTTGTTAGAAATGCAAAACCTCAGCCTCTACCCTAGGCCTTGAGTCAGAATCTGAAATTCAAAAAGTGACTGAGGTCAGTGGTATGCACCTGAGAGTTTGAGAAGCACTGTAATAGAATATATTCTCATTAATAGAAGAGTTTACAAAATAGTGTTAGTTATTTGATATTTAATGAGGAACATGCTAAAAGATATTTAGTACTTTTTTCCTTATTACAATGAAAGCATATGAGGATGCAGATATCCTTCTTAACTATTTAATAATGTTTTAAAAACTTTAATATATAATGGTATTAGCTGTCATTTTAAGGAGATTTTTAATCAGTAGGTATTGCAAGCGTTACAATTTATCACATGTATGCAGTCAAAAGACACAGGTGAAAATAAACTTCATTTATTTCTTTTGAAGTCTGAAGGCCATAAATTATATTTATGTTTGGGTGATAAATCAGTTATGTTTGATTATTATTAATGTTATTATAGGTAGTGTTTGTGGAAAATTTATTTAACAAACCATGTACAAAACACTTTATAGAAGTTAGCCTATTTATTCCCTAAAATAACATTACTAAATTGTAAAATTATAACTTTCATTTGCAGAAGAGGAACCTGAAGGCAAGTTTCATTGCTTAAATAGTAGGCAGACCTGAGGTTTAACCCTGTCTATCTCATGCTAGAACTCCAGTTTGTAAATTCCATGTGTTATTATCTCCTTTATTAGATAATGTAGTTTAGTTCATCAGCTACACTACTGACAGAAAACAATTATACCATAATATCAGCAAATTATAGGCATTTGCAAAGTTTTCAGAATGAAAGTTGGTAGTTCCTTTAATAATCTCACTGGAATAAATAATCTCCCTTCATTTTATCTTTTTATATTAGACACATTACCTCCATAATTTCTAAGACATTCAAAATATTGCAATTATATATTAATTATTAATAGCTTTTATTTGGTAACTCTGTAATTATATTTATATTAGTTTTTCTCCTCAGTATTATGTAGGTTAAAAACTTGAGACAAATTTAATATTCCAAGATTAATTGAGCAAATAGTGATTTACAAATCAGACAGCCTCAGAACCAGTAGAGGTTCAGAAATCTCCACTTCATAATGGAGACAGGCAGCCTTTATGGACAGAAAACAGAAGAGGCATACAGAGACCATTTGATGAATTACAGTTTGGAGGTTGCCTCACTTGAACATGGTATGATCAGTTGGCTACCTGTGATTGACTGAAGTTCGGCTACTAGCTACTGTGATTGACTGAGACTCAGCTAGTTGTTATGGACGTTAGTTTACATACTAAGTTATACTGTAGTTTGTTATATAAGGACTCAAGTACAGAGGCAAATTGAAACCAAATTTAGTTTAACATGTGGTAGTTAGACCCTTAGTTTCAGAGTTCTACTCATTGGATTCTGATCTGGGCTTTAGGATTTACTAGATGTGTGACCTTAGGCATATTAGCCTTCTCTCCTTCAAAGATCTCATTGTTAAAATGAGGATATTGAAAAAGGCACTTAAATCTCACAGTTTTGTTGTCAGGTTTAAGTTATAGAGAACTTATATAAATTGTTGAACATGTTGCCTTACAAAAATTAAACACTCAACAAATAGTAGCTATTAATATTATTGGATTTTGAAATATTGACAATAGAAATTTTATCACATGCATTCTTTCATATATGAATGTTGGCATCTGATGAGTAGTTTTGGGAATGTGTTTAACTGTAAGCATCAGGAAACCTATCAGTAACTTAAACAGCTAATGGCTTATTGTATCACATAAGAAGCAATACAAGCTGGATTTTTTAAAGGGATAAATAAAATTAACAAACATTTAGCCAAATTAACTAAGAAAAAAAGGGGAAACCCAAATAAATAAGAGCTGAAAGAGGAGACATTATGACTGATACTGTAGAATTTCAAATGACCATTAGAGACTACTATGAGCAACTATATGCCAATTAATTAGAAAATCTGGAAGAAATAGGCAAATTCCTAGACACATTCAACCTACCAAGATTAGGTAATGAAGAATTTCAAAACCAGAACAGACCTATAACAACTAATGATACTGAAGCTGTAATAAAAATCTTTCAGCAAAGTAAAGCTTAAGACCCAATGGCTTCACTGCTGAATTTTACCAAACATTTAAAGAAGGACTAATACTAATCTTATGTTCCACATAAGGAACATAAAGATGAGGAAATACTTCCAAACTCATTCTATGAGGCCAGTATTACCCTGATACCAAAACCAGACAAAGACACATAAAAGAAAAGGAATCTACAGACCAATATCCCTGATAAACAATGATGCAAAAATCCTCATCAAAATATGAGCAGACAGAATTCAGCAACACATTAAAAAGATAATTCATTAGCTGGTTGCAGTGGCTCACATCTGTAATCCCAGGACTTTGGGAGGCTGAGGCGGGTGTATCACTTGAGGTCAGGAGTTCCAGACCAGCCTGGCCAACATGGTGAAACCCCATCTCTACTAAAAATACAAAAAAACTAGCTGGGCATGGTAGCAGACACCTGTAATCCCAGCTACTCAGGAGGCTGAGGCAGGAGAATCACTTGAACCTGGGAGGTGCAGGTTGCAGTGAGCCTAGATCACACCATTGCAATTCAGCCTGGGCAAAAGCAGTGAGCTGAGATCACACCATTGCACTTCAGCCTAGGCCAAAAGAGTGAAATTCTGTCTCAGAAAAAAAAATTATTCATCATGACCAAGTGGGATTTATCCCAGGGATGCAAGGATGGTTCAGCAGGACAAATCAATCAGTGTGATAAATCATATCAACAGAATGAAGGAAAAAAGACATGATTATTTCAATTGATGCTGATAAAACATTTGATAAAATTCAACATCCCTTCATGATAAAACCTCTTTAAAAAACTGGATATAGATGGAACATACTTCAACACAATACAAGCCATGGATGACAGTTACACAGCTTCTATCATAGTGAACAGAAAAAATTGAAAGCCTTTCCTCTAAGATCTGGAACATGACAAGGATGCCCACTTTCACCACTGTTATTCGGTGTAGTACTGAAAGTCCTCGCTAGAGGAGTCAGACAAGAGAAAGAAATAAAAAGTATCCAATTTGGAAAGAAAGAAGTCAAATTATCCTTGTTTGTAGATGATACGATCTTATATTTGGAAAACCCTAAAGATTCCACAAAAAATATTACAACTGATAAATTCAGTAAATTTGCAGGTTATAAAATAAACATACAGAACTTGGTAACATTTCTACATGCCAAAAATAAATAATCTGAAAAAAAGAAATCAATAAAGTAATCTTATCTACAATAGCTACAAATAAAATAAAATGCCTAGGAATTAACGAAAGAAGAAAAAAGGTCTCTACAATAAAAATGATAAAATGCTGAAGAAAGAAACTGAAGAAGACACAAAAAAATGGAAACATATTCCTTGTTCATAGATTGGAAGAATCAAAATTATTAAAATATCCATACTACCCAAAGCAATCTACAGATTCAATGCAATCCCTATCAAAATACCAACAACATTTTTTTACAGAAATAGAAAAAGCAAACCCAAAAATTATATGGAACCAAAAAAGACCCAGAATAGCCAACACTATCCTAAGTGAAAAGAATAAACCTGGAAGAATCACGTTACTGACCCCAAGTTATACTACAGAGCCACAGTAATCAAATCAGCTTGGAACTGGCCTAGAAACAGACACATAGACCAATGAAAGAGCATAGAGAACCCAGAAACAAATCTATACATCTACAGTGAACTTATCTTCTACAAAGGTGCCAAGAACATATGCTGAGGAAAGGACCGTCTCTTCAATAAGTGGTGGTGGGCAAACTGGATATCCACATGCAGAAGAATCGAACTAGACCTCTATCTCAAACCATATACAAAGGCAAAATCAAAATGGATTAATGACTTAAATCTAAGACCTCAAACTGTGAAACTGTTAGAAGAAAACATTGGGGAAACTCCTCAGGACATGGGACTGGGCAAAGATTTCTTGAGTAATACCCCACAAACCCAGGCAACCAAAGCAAAAATAGACACATGAGATCACATCAATTTAAAATCTTCTGCACAACAAAGTATACATTCAGAAAAGAGAAGATATAGCCCCCAGAATTGAATAAAATATTTGCCAACTATCCATCTGGCAAGGGGTTAATAACCAGAATATACAAGGAGCTCCAACAATTCTATAGGAAAAAATCAATAATTAATTTTAAGATGGAAAAAAGATCTGCATAGACACTTCTCAAAAGAAGACATGTAAATGGTAAACAGGTCTATGAAAAGATGCTCAACATCACTGATCATCAGAGAAATGCAAATCAAAACTACAATGAGATAATCATCTCACCCCAGTTAAAATGGCTTTTATCCGAAAGACAGGCAATAAAAAAATGCTGGCTAAAATGTGGGGAAAAGGGAATCCTTGTACACTGTTGATAGGAATGTAAATTATTACAACCACTATAGAGAACAGTTTTGAGTTTCCTCAAAAACTAAAAATAGAACTACCATATGATCTTGCTAACCCACTGCAAGGTATAACCCAAAAGAAAAGAAATTATTATATTGAAGTGATATCTGCACTCCTGTGATTTATTGCAGCACTACTCACAATAGCAAAGATTTGGAAGCAACCTGTGTACATCAACAGATAACTGGTTAAAGGAAACGTGGTACATATCCATAGTGGAGTACTGTTCAGCTATAAAAAAAATGAGATCCTATATTTTGCAACAACATAGATGGAACTGGCAGTCATTAATGTTAAGTGAAATAAGCCAGGCACAGAAATATAAATATTGCATGTTCTCACTTATTCGTGGAGGCTAAAAATTAAAACAGTTGAACTCAAGGAGATAGACAGTAGAATGATGGTTACCAGATATGGGAAAGGGTAAATGGGGAGGAGGAGTGGAAGTGGTTAATGGGTACAAAAATTCAGTTAAACTGAATGAATAAGATCTAGTATTTGATAGCACAACAGGGTGACTATAATATGCAATAATTTATTGTACATTTAAAAATAAAAGTATAATTGGACTGCTTGTAACACAAAGAAAGGATAAATGCTTAAGATGGTATATATCTCATTGACCATGATGTGATAATTATGTATTACATGCCTATGTCTATATATCTCATGTACCTCATAAAAATATACATCTACTGTGTACCCAGAAAAAATAAAAATAAAAATAAATCTAAAGGCAGGTATATGAGAACTGATGTGCCACGAAGTATTAAGGTTTCTTTCACTTTCCTGCCCCACTATCTTTTAATTTGTTTCATCCTTATGTTCACAGAATGGCTGCAGTGAGCTGGATATTACATCATATTTTAGGAAGATATGGGGGAGAAGGGCAAAAGAAGAAATACAGAAGTCTAGGAATGATGAGGAATGCTATTTGAGTCTATCTATGTTAAAAATCCTTTCTGGTCTTCCTATGAAAAGATTTCTGCTTCCTTCCTCTTTGGGAAAACCTGGCTAGGTAGCTACCCCTAGCTGCAGGAAAGTCTAGGATGGTAAGTATTTTAGTTTTCTGGCCTCTATATGAAGGAAGACATTGGAGAATAGGGTCTTGAATGACTTTGGGGTAACTGACTCAAAATATCCACTATAGTACTCATTAATTAGTCAGCAGTCAATGAACCAAATAAAAAAGTCAATATGAAACCCTTTTAATAAAACATCAGACATTTTGAAACAGAATGAAATTCACGTGTATTTAAATATGATGATCCCTCTTACTCAGTATTTTGCCACTAAAGTGTTGGAAGTAAGGAATGAAACTTTACATAGATAATTTATTTTGGCAGCATTGCTATGGTGATAGGAAAAAAATTGTCCCTAGAACAGACCCTGAAAACAACTGCTCTTAGCAAATACTCATAGGTGTTTCTGCTGCTACAGATAATCACAGAAGTTGCCAGAAATTAAAATCTGCAAAGGATAAATACAAATCTTTCTCCTTCTTTGTGAGTTGGCAAGATCTTGCTTCTTTTTTAACCTCCATAATTTTGTTGCCCTGTTTTGCAGCTTCTTTCTTTGCAATGTTTCTGGTACAGCTTAGTCATCACCATCTCAATCTCATTCACCACAGAACAAGCACTTGCTTGTCAACTATAAATATGTAATCTCAGGAAACTCTTCCCTGCTCTCTTCATCTCTGGCCATTTGTCCTCCAACCCATCCATTCATAGTGCTGCTATATGCTTCCCACCCCAGGCTCAGTAATCTTCCATGGCTCTATTTAATCCAGAAAGCCATCAATGGGCTGTACCTGCTGCTGGGGGGATCTCATTGCTCCTTAACTTTCCACATCCTTATGGACTCACATTTTTGGTCTTCTCCAAAAGAAACTCCTCATTCTATTTTGAAGAAAATACCTTCTACCTAGAATATGTTTCATTAATCCTCAAGGCAAGATATAATTCTTCCATAAACTTGACTTGAACTAAACTGACACTAGCTAATTTTTTCTTTCCATTCTTTCCCCATTGTCAATATGCTTTTACTGATTCCTTGCTTCATTCACTGATTCATCTGGCAAATACTTTTCGAGCATAGAATGTGTGCCAGAACTTTTGTGAAAGATAGGATTTATAGAAATCAAGGAAATTTAGAGCATGTTCTCAAGGTGATTGCAAGTTATTGAGGAGGAATTATTCTATGTTACTGTTAGGATAGTCTCTGGTGTTTCGGAATTTTTGAGCTGTAACAGACCACCCTTTCACTCTCTCTTTCTATCACCCCTTTGGCAAACACACACACCCTGGTACGAAAGGTTCTTAAGAGCAACAAAGATTCATCCCTTCCTTTTCTTTTGGCTTTATATCCTCTAGAACAAGGACTCAGTGGGATTCTAAAAAAATTGTTTTTCTAAAATATTCTGGAAAAATATCTGGAATAAAATTGTGATAGAGTGAGATAAGGATATTTTCTTGACTTGTGAGAAAATAACACAACCAAACATCATACAATGTTATTTAATGAAAGTTCATGAAAAATACATTTCAAATTTTGGAAATTAAAAATAATAGACCTAAGAATATTTCCCTTTGTATGTATGTAGCATGATGTCATTGTACTACTTGGTAGCAGCGTGGAAATTTGAGCGTAATCTAGGTTGAGAGAAAAGGTCATTATTCTTAGTTCTGTGTTTTTCCAATATACCATGTTCTTCAAAATCTACCAAAAATTGTAAATCAGTAATAACTGATACTTTATGTTTGTACAGAATTTTATTATTTTATATTTTCTTGCTTCTTTTGCAATATCTTATCTTTGATTTCTTTTTCTTTGTTTGAAACACATATTTGCCACTGTTCAACTCTTATGCCTACATTATGTTTTGCTTACTGATGTGAAAGGGGCCGCATAAAATAGATATAACTCAGTATCTCAGTTCAAGTTCAAACATGTATAAGGATTACCTCTTTTTCTATTCTTGGGCAAAAACTAAATGCTCATGATATGTTCTTTTATGTAAATATCTAGTTATTCAAGGTAAGTTCTAAATGAATTTTTCTTCATCTTATTTAAGACTAAGTAATTTTTTTCGTCCATAGTAAGGTAATCTTTTTCAGTGATCTGAAATACTTCCCAAGAAGTTAGAATCTTTGCAACTGTTTGAATCTTAAATTATTATTTGTTCTCTGTTGGCTGTAAGAGCTCACTCATTGGAATTACAAAACCCTTTCTCTTTATAGCTGAAAGCGTTTAATGTATGCAAACTTACATTTGGCTTGAGAACATTTTTAAAAATAAACTTTTCAAATTGGAATGTTCTTACTGAATTCAGACTTTTATGATGCTGTTTGATTTGGCATATGTTCCTCCTGATATCTGCATTGAAAACACTTTGCATTTGAGAGACTTTTCCTGCCTTATTGGGACATTTCAACTCAATTTATACTTATCAGTAGTAAAAGAAAAAAACATTTCCATCCAAAAGAGGTTTCAGTAGGATTTAGCAGTAAGTTCTTTAAAAAGAACAACAGCAGCAAGCTTGAACCTTTGCCCACTTAAAATAAAAAATAAAAAACAACAACAGCAACAAGAAAACAAAGAAACATTATAAGATTCTCTTTCCCTTTTTAAAGGATCCACAGAAGGAGGGTTCTTCCTAGTCTATTTGAAAATATATCAGCCTTATTCAAGATGCTTTTTTTTCTATTCTACCTGATCCATTTACACTCAGAATCAGACCAAATTTATTACACAATGTTACCTTTACTGCTAAAATTCTGGTCATTGGTTCAATACTTGGATCCTTCACAGAAAGCACATATCCATCAGGATGCATTTGGCTTTACATAATTGTCAATTTGTGGAAGTTTAGAGCATGAAGATGACTACTCTTTATTTAACAGAAGTCTGGGGTTAGGTGTTGCTGTGGTTGGAAAGGTGCATGTATGATGGGTGGACAGCTCCCTGTTTCCTTATAAATGGTATATACCTGGAGAACTAGCACATAGGTAGCTCAATAAACAGAATGTTACTAGGATTCCCAGAAACTCCCTTTATGTTCTGTTTTGGTTCTCACTCTCCTAAGGCAATCACTGTTCAGAGTTCTGATAACTTAAGTTATTTTTTCTATTTCTGTACCTTTTATAAATGGGATTAGGCATGATACACTCCTTTGGGTTGGGCTTCTTTTGTTCAACATTATGCTTGTGGGATTTACTCACATAGTGGCATGTAGTTGTAGATAGTTCATTCTCATTACTGTATAATGTGACAGTGTCAGAAATATGCTACAATTTATATACTACTGCTTGAGGAGTTTCCAGTTTATGGCTATTACAAATAATGTTACAGTGAACGTTTTGTGTATGAGCATTTAGTATATGTCTTTGAGTAAATATAAACATATAATTCTGCCTCATATATATATCTAAGAAATGAATTACTGAGTCATAGGGCATACATATGTTGAGCTTCAATGACACTGAAGAGATAATAACACAAGCAAACATTACATAATGTGATCCAGTGAAGATTCATGAAAAAAATACATTTCAAACTTCAGATATAAAAATAATAGGCCAGTTTTCCAGAGTAAAACATGTTTTTTTCATTCTTAGATCATATTTTGAGTTTTGTAAATGTTTTTCCCGATCAGCAGGGAAAAAATATAATATGCAAACTAAAGCATGTATACAATGAATTGCATTTAGTTTAAAACAAAAGATTTAAAAAACATAGGAGGAAACAGTTATATTTTTATTAGTTCACAAAAGAACATTTTTGAAAAAAAGCAAATAATTATATTTTGAGCACATCTTAGAGTTGAAAAGGATACAGTCAGGCTTTTTGAAAATTGACTTGTTCTTCTCCCATTTTAAAAAAGATAGGTTATTGAGGAAAAATAATTTTTCATCATTTCAGAGAGTACCTGTTCTTCTTCATCTTTTTTTTTTTTTGTTTGTTGAAAATAAAGTCCACCTATAAAACATAAAGGTTGGGGTAGCTCAAGGGAGATGATTCAAACCATTCAAACACCTTCTTTTTCTTTTTTCAGATTTTCTAATGTACAGTTAAATCATTAAATAAAATATTGGTAGCTATATTTAAGTATCCCATATTTTTTTAGTAATATTAAATTATTTTAGGATACCTAATTTTGTGGTAAGAAGCATCAAAGGTCTTGATAGGACTTTTGACTGATGGACTTTGAATCAACCAATTCAAGCCTGTGGATAGAGGACAGAGCACTGCTGCCTCTTGCATATTAACATTCATGGGGCTGCTGGAGTTGTGGACATTGAGTATAAAGTCCCAGTTTGTACTCAGGTTGATTTACTTTCAAATTTTCAAAAGAATATCTAAATTCCCTTCCACACACTCTCGTGGAAGCCTGTCTTCCCCTCCTAAACTCCATCTCTCTCTCTGTTCCCTTCCACTCAGTGTGGAAGCTTCTTTCCTCTCTTGGATTCCATCTTTCTGGATTCTCTCACTCAATGTGAGAGTTTCTTTCTCTTTCTCCTGTTTCTCTCTCTCTTTAAATAAAATCACTTTCTACCAAAAAAAAAAAAAAGGATATCTAAACTCAGTGATATTCTTTTAGTTTATTTCTCACTGTCAAAAAGTCTCCTTTAATGTCATTTTAAGTGAGAAAGTTAAGTGATTATTTTGAAATATTGGCTTGGGGAAAACTGCAGTTCAGCTTGCTTCAATGAGAAGGAAAAATAATTTCCAATATTAGATTACAGTGAAAAGAAATATAAAAGAGAGTTTTACTGGGAGGTCTGCCTTTATCCTGTTAACGTTTCATGGAACTAGAATAAGAGTATCCCATTTTGTCTAAGATGTTCCTTTAAGCAACTTGCTAAGTGTCAAGGCATTTATCTTACACATTGTGCTCTTCAGCTGTATTACCAGAAGTCTTTTGTTTAAAAAAGCCTTTGGTAAAATTCTTTGAATTTGAATTTAAGCCTGAACAACAACAACAACAACAACAACAACAACAACAACAACAACAACAAAATGTACTTAACATTGCTGCGTTTCCTTATGTAATGATCAACTCCTCCCATGTTATCCTTTATATTAGTAAGCTATTTTCTTGAATCCCTTTCTAAAATGAGTTTAAAGAAAAATGTGACATAAATCCTATATGTATGTTCTGATTTTAAAAGGGTCTTTATTTTTACTTTTGCTGATTCAAATATAGAAATTATCTCCTCCCATTCCCCTCTCCTCAATTAGCTGCCAGTGGTCTGGAACTTAACGATTTTGCCTCATGTGATTCTATTTGTTTGTAATCCTATATTCAACATTGTACTGAAGTCTGTTAAACATTGATAAGCCAGTTTTTATGCAGCAGGTCCTCAGAGAGCATTGCACTAAAATGCTGTAAAGACTGGGATTAGGTTTAGGTATTGTAAGGCATTTTCGAGACATTTTCCTAGTGTCTGTTCTTTCAAAGGTGCCAAATCAAGTTGGCCTTGATTTAATATTGCTAAAGTTGTAATGCTGAGCTGACTTGGAGCTTCACGTACTCAAAATGAGTTTTTCCAGGGGTGATTTAACAAACAGTTCTATTTTTTTGAGTGCTGCAGAATGTAATGCACACATGGGGCATTATTGTGTAGTTTTTGTGAGACACTCATCTCTTTGCCAAAATCTTAAGTTTCTTTCATTGCTATTCAAGTTATACCTTCCTCAGTTATCTCTTGCCTGGATTCTAACAGCCTCATCTGATACTGGTTTTATTTAGTAGAAAGAGCTGCATTGTGTTTAATTTCTTCTGATTTGTACAAAATAAAAATCTCCTGCATCCCGTGGATAACCACTATTAACATTTGGGATTGGCCAGACGTGGGGGCTCATGCCTGTAATCCCAGCACTTTGGGAAGCGGAGGCAGGTGGATCACCTGAGGTCACAAGTTCAAGACCAGCATGGCCAACATGGTGAAATCCCCATCTCTACTAAAAATATAAAAAATTAGCTGGATGTGGTGGTGGGTGCCTATAATCCCAGCTACTTGGGAGGCTGAGGCAGGAGAATTGTTTGAACCTGGGAGGCGGAGGTTGCAGTGAGCCAAGATCATGCCATTTCACTCCAGCCTGGGTGACAAGAGTGAAACTTTGTCTCAAAAAAAAAAAAAAAAAAATTGGGGATTATATCTTTCTCATATGTTTCCTATAGGTAGATATAAATTTTGAAAAAGTTATTGTGTTTGAAAGATTGTTTTGTAACTTGCTTTTAAAATTTTTTATTATATAATCATATATATATAAAAGAATATATATGAATATATAAGGTACAAAGAAAAATAAAATGAACACCTGTGTAAACGCCACCTACCTTACAGAATAGTACCGATGTTTTAAAGCCCTATGTGTCTCTACCAAATGTTAATCTTTTCCCTGTCTTACAAAGATTACTGTGCTTCTGAATTTTGTATTCATCATTCTCTTCCTTGAAAGAAAGAAAGAAAGAAAGAAAGAAAGAAAGAAAGAAAGAAACTGGCCAATATGGTGAAACCCAAAATACAAAAATTAGGCAGGAGTGGTGGTGTGCACCTGTAGTCCCAGCTACTTGGGGGACTGAGGCAGAAGAATTGCTTGAACCCGAGAGGCAGAGGTTGTGGTGAGCTGAGATCGTGCCACTGCACTCCAGCCTTGGCAACAGGGGAAGACTCGTTCTCAAAAAACAAATAAACTGTTTCACTAAATACATATGTGTTCCTAAATAATATATTGTTAGTTTTGGTGTGTTTTTGAACTTAATATAAATGTGATAATGCATATAATCTTTTCTGACTCATTTATAATTCCACATTTTCTCTGAGGTGCCGCCACACTGATGAGTATACCTGTGGTTCCATTGTTTTGACTTCTATTTAGTATTGTATAATATAAACATATGGCACTTTTTACTTAAGTTCCAGTTGATGGTGAGTGGCTTAATCTCAACTTGTCCTCTGACAAACAATAATTTTATGAAAATTCCTGTATATGTCTCCTGGTGCACATGAGCAATAATTTCTTCAGGGCCAGTGACGAGGGGTGAGATTATTGGGTCATTAGATACGTGCAGTCAAATTTCAAGGTGATGCCATGTTATTTTTCAAAACGATTCACAAATAGCCCTAAAATGTTAGTGTCAAAGTTTCCACACATTCCTCAATCCTTAATATTGTTCTAAAGCCTTAATAAAATATAATCTCATTGAATTTACATTTCCCTGATAGTGATACTGCACGTCTTTTTATAAGAGGTAACTATCTGTCCCTCCTATTCTGTATTATAATTTTAGTCCGCTTTTATATTGTTAAATGACTTCTCCCTGCTTGTAGGATGTATTTTTACTCTTTTTTTGAGAGAGAGGGTCTCTCTGTCGCCCGGGCTGGAGTACAGTGGCGGGATTTTGGATCACTGCAACCTCCACCTCCTGAGTTCAAAAGATTCTCTTACCTCTGCATCCCGAGTAGCTGGGACTACAGGCATGCGCCACCATGCCCAACTAATTTTTATATTTTTTGTAGAGACGGGGTTTCACCATCTTGGCCAGGTTGGTCTTGAACTCCTGACCTTGAGTGATTTGCCCACCTTGGTCTCCCAAAGTGCTGGGATTATAGGTGTGAGCCACCGCACCTGGCCATATTTTCACTTTATTAATAGTATAATTTGAAGATTAGAAGTTCTTAATTTAAATGTAATCAAATTTATTATTAATAATAGCCTTAATGGTTAGCACTTTGAGTCTCATTTAAAGGATTCTTTCAAACTCTAATGTCTGCAACTGTTCTCCAATATTTTCTTCTGTAATACATTTTCTATTTATCTTTAAATCTGTAATCTACCAGGAATTGTGTTTTTGAATGGTGTGAAAGAGTGACTAGATTTCTTTTTTTCCCCATATGAGTAGTCAGCTTTTCCATCACTGCATATTGAAGAGTCTATTCTTTCCCTGCTGAACTGCAATAACTACCCTAGTCCTGTATCAAATGTATTAGAATAAAACAAGCTACTATTATAATATTCCCCAAATTTCAGTGACCCAATACAGTATGACTGGTTTTAGTCAGTGCTTTCCTCCACTTACGTGTTTAATGACCCAGGTCTTTCTCTTTCATGTCTGACAATTCACTAGGACATTGTAGTATACTATATCGGGCTGGCAGGTGGAAGAAGAAAGGGTAGCGAAGGCATGCATGCCAACTTTTTTTTTGAGATGGAGTTTCACTCTTGTTGCCCAGGTTTGAGTGCAACAGAGACATCTTGGCTCACTGCGACCTCTGCCTCCCAGGTTCAAGTGATTCTCCTGCCTCAGCCTCCTGAGTAGCTGGGATTACAGGCATGTGCCACTATGCTTGGCTAATTTTGTATTTTTAGTAGAGACGAGGTTTCTCCATGTTGGTCAGGTTGATCTCAAACTCCCAACCTCATGTGATCCACTTGCCCTGGCCTCCCAAAGTGCTGGGATTATAGGCGTGAGCCACGGTGGCCAGCCGGCATGCCAACTTCTTAAACACTTTTTTTAGCAAATGACTATATCACAACTGATCATAATCCATTGGCAAAAACTAGTCATTTAACCCTTTGTAAATGAAAAGATTGCTGGGAAACATCGTTCCCTGATGGAGATCAGCTTCTCAGCAGCATCTCCATCTGCAATGCGGAAAAATATGAATTTGGGGTGTTTAGCTAGCTGTCTCAATTATATCAAGTTTTCATATATGTGCTGGTCTTTGTCTAGTGGGGCTAGTTCTTCCTCTTTATTGATCTTCTTCAAGTGTGTCTTAGTTATTCTTTGTCCCTTTGTCAAGTATCACAAAGAAAAATGTCATGTTTGAATCGGGAAGCACTGAATCTACAGGGCAGTCTGGAAATAATATATTTACATAATGAGGCTACTTACCTATTAGCTTTGTACTTCTATATTTGCTTACGTGGTCTTAAATGTCTTTTAGTATACTTTTCAATCTTATTCAGAAGGTTTTATATCACTTTTGTTAGATTTATTCCTAGAGATTCTGTTTTTTCTGCTATTATGACCTGTCTTTTATAAACTTTCCTTTCCCGTCTGCCAATATATAGACATGAAATTGATTTTTGTATGTAAATTTTGTATCTTGACATCTTGGTTTGGTTATTAATTCCAATCATTTGTATTCAGATCTTTTGGAGGAGGTTTGTATGCAGACAATCACATTACATATGAATAATGATAGGTTTTTATTTTGCTTCTAATTTTTATCTTTCATTTGCTTGTCTAAAAAGCAGTGATAGACAACTTGGATTTGTTCCTTATTTTAGAGGGAGTTATTTTGATATGTCATCATCATATGTAAAGTTTCTCTAGATTTTTTGTAATGCATTATATCTTCTTTAATACATTGCATAACTCTGTTTGCCAATATCTTGTTTAGAATTTTCCATTTATGTTTACAAGTATATTATTGGTTTATAATTTTCTGTTCTTATACTGTCCTACCTAGTTTTGGTATCAAGATTATACTAGCTTCATTTTGGAGTTGAAATTTTCCCATTTTCTGTTTACTAACAATTTCTTATATGTTTGGAATCATCTGTTTTTCAAAAATATAGAACTCACCCATAAAACCATTTGAGGCTGCTATTTTCTTTAAGAAGACATATTAATACTAATTTTGTTTTTCTAATAGTTAAAGGACTTTTCCCTTTTCTCATCTCTTCTCAGGTCAGTGTTGATAAATTTTGTGTTTCAAAAAAAATGTGTTTATTTTAGCTCTCAAGTTTGTGGGCGTACTTTCTTCATAGCTTTTACATCTCTCATGAGAATATATGCATGCCTTTTCCCTTCATTAATGTCTTCTTTCCTGTTGTCCTGATCAATTTTTCAAGTAAGTTAAAAATTGTAATTGTCTCTTTAAACATTGGCTGTTTTGAAGTTCTATATTGATGTCTGCCCATGTATTATTATTATTATTCTGCTTTATTAGAATTTTTAAAAAATATTTTTGAAATGGAGTTTCACTCTTACTGCCCAGGCTCAAGTGCAGTGGAATGATCTCAGCTCACTGCAACCTCTGCCTTCTGGTTTCAAGCAATTCTCCTGCTCCAGCCTCCCGAATAGCTGGGATTACAGGTGTGAGCCACCACTCTTGGCTAATTTTTGTATTTTTAGTAGAGACAAGGTTTCACGGTGTTGGCCAGGCTGGTGTCAAAGTCCTGACCCCAGGTGATCTGCCTGCCTCGGTCTCCCAAAGTGCTGGGATTACAGGCATGAGCCACCATTCCCAGACTATTTGTTTTTTCAATTAACTGCTTATGATACATATTTATGTTGACTTTCTACTATAAATATTAAGAATTTTAAAAATTATTCCTAAAAGAACCTCAAGTACTCTTCTCATTTACTTCTACTATATTTACATTTCCATTATGATTTCTTCTTTGACCCATGAACTATTTAGAACTATATTTTTAAATTTTGAAATATATTTTCTGGTTATCTGTGATATTTCTGTGTAATTTGATTGTATTTTATGTTATCAATTTTTAAAAATATTCTGAGAATGTTTTATTGCACAGTGCATGGCAACTTTCTGCAGTTGTTTCATAGGTGCGTAATAAGAATGTGTAGAGTGCATATTTGGAAACGTGATTTTGGCAGGCTTGTTTAAAACGGACTTGTTGATTGGGTTAATGGGATCTTCCATATGTATGTGTGGAAATTTCCCACTAAGCTTCTGGATTTGATCAGTTATCCTGTAGTTCTGTCTGTCTGGTTTCCCATTTATATGTGGAATCTGTTTTCTGAATTCAAATTTTGAAAGCCCAAGAAGAGTCAGAACTGGAGATACAGAAGTCAAGTCAGGGAGACTCTGCTTTTGTGGAATATCATCTATATGTGGCACTGAGATAGATATTTCATACATATTACCTGATATAACTATCAAATGAGGAGGTGGTATGGTACCAGTAGAGGAGAATGTTTCAAAAAGAACAAGGTATTCAGCAATGTCAAATGATGCAGAAGCACTAAGACAAGAATGAGAATTAAAGATGTAATTGTGTGATTAGGATGTGATTGAAACATTTGTAGATAATGAGTTCTCATGAAAAGAGACAGAAACAAAACTGTAAGGACTTGATATGGAAATGAATCCTGTGCCAGTGAACATTGAAATGCAAACAAGACTTAATAATTCAGTGACAAAGGATTGTAGCAAGGCTCAGAGAAGATGCTTCTGATTTAAAATAGAAAAGATAAGTTATGTGACGAGCATACTGTCTATACATAATAGACACTAAATATATATATTTGTTGAATGGAAAGCTAAGTGTTCAGAGTTTGAAAAACAGGAACCAGAGGGAAGGACAGATAAGCAATTGAAAGTTACTGAATTGATAAGTTTTATGATTTAAAAATTCCAACAATATCTATAAGAAACACTACTTCATGGAATTTCACAGATAAAGCAAAAGCTTTGTACTTTTTGTGACTTCTTTTCTGTGCATGTATTTAAATGTACAGCAAGTATAGGAAGATAATCATTGATAAAATATTACTTGAGAAATGTTAATTTGCTATTAATAACAATTGACATTTACCACTTCAAAGGCCAAAGAGAGATGACTTTTGATAAAAGATACGTTCTTACTTGGAAACATGAGTATGTAAATACACTGAAGAAGTCTTCTTAATATTAGCATTTTATAAGTTAGCTCAAATGTTAGCAGCCCTGTTTTATCATTCGTTTTCAAAACTTATCAACCCCAATCATAATACCAGACACTTAATACAGATCCCATAAGTCTGTTACTTGTTGTTCACTTAAACGTGACTGTTCCTGATAACTTTTGAAGTTCCCAAAACAGTTTTGTCCACGTTGATTTTACTCTGTATCTCACCATTGCAGTACCTGTTGAAAGTGATTTCACTAGCAAGATAAAAATTTGATGACACATTTAAAAGACTTATTCTCAAACAATGAATTGACTCAAATATTATCAACGGTGCAAGATGGGCCCTCATGCCAAGATGTGTTCCATTTTTCGAATTTTGATTTAAAGCCTAAAATTTGTGTTGCATGAATGTTCATCTTATTCAGTGTATGACATATTTGCATATGTGTGTTTGTGTTCCATATAAGTCCAGAATAATTAAAATGTGTTCTCTCTATGCTTACATAAATGTAGTAGCAATGAGATATTGATAATAGCAATAATAGCCAACATTTATTGATGGTTAAGCGTGAAGCTCTGATAAAAATGTTTTATAGGTATTATTGCACAAATCACTCAAATAAACTTCTGTGGCAGATACAATTGTTATTCCTATTTTACAGAATTGGGTAAATAAAAAGGCTAAGAGAAGTTAAAATAATTCACTCCTGATTGCAAAGCCAGAAAGTTCTAGAGCTAGGTTTCTAACCCATGCATGCTCACTCTATTGTGTATCCACTAATCAACAGAATATATTGTGATTTTGCATGAATCAAAATGCAACGATACAAAAGTTGTAAGAAAAGTCCCTATCTCTAACCCTTTATCTTCCTGAATGAGAATACATCTATCGATTTTCCCTTCTCTGATGACATCTTAAGAAAATGACCATGTAAGTCAAGAATATATATTATAGTTTATTACTAAGTTGTTAGAATGAGCTAAACATTAGTGTATGTGGTCTAGAATAATATACTCAAGTACTGACACTTATTGTGCCCAGATGGTAGTGGCATTATTTGAGAGGTTATTTTTGTGTGGAATTTCTACTTAAAAAAATCATTTTGACAAAAAAAATAAAATTGGCAAGAGATTTTGAAACAAGTTTACCTAGATTTGCAACAAAATATGCTAAAAACTGTTTGCTTTGATTATACATACATATGTGACATCCTAACATGTATGAAACAATACTTTAGTTGATAATGACTTATTTTTAAAATGTATAATCCAAGAATCATGGAGCATTGCATTTACAGTTTAAAAGTATACATTTTAATAAAATAAATAAGAATATCATTTTTGTACAAAATGACCTAAATCTGAGTCTTTGGGACCATACTTTTAAAAATGCAATATATGTTTTCATATATGTAAATATATATCATATATAGTAAATATACATATATTTACTTAAATGTAAGGATATATAAATACATCTTTAACCATGTTTAAATAACAAAAGAACACATAGGTAAACATTATACCTACATTTATTTTATTATATATTCTATAATTCTCCAGAAGTGGGAACCATTTTCTTACAATTATTTATGGACCCAAATTCCTCAAAATTAAAAAATCATTTCATTGGCACACTTACAAGAGACTCAGCTGACAGGTAGTTTTTAAAATCAAAAAAGGTGGATCCAGTTTCATATTCATCATGCTCCATCTTAAGGAGCTTAGAAATTACCACTCAATTTAAGCAAGTAAAAAGCTGAACTAATTGAAAATCAACAACTTTTCTCAGATCTGTCAGGCAACTGAGGTCACAGTACGAACAGCTACCCCCAAAATTGTAGAAACAGACTGATATATACAAAGAATTACAATTTTCCAGAGCAGAAACCTCCAAGGGAAGTAGTTTCAGGGTACAAAAACCTGTAATTGACAAATCTTTGGAGGCTAAGTGTGGACCAAGTCTGAGAGTTAAAAACTACAGGAGATCCCAGTCGTAAGTCATAGTTGGGGGCGGGGGGAGCGATGCTTTTACGAATTTTACCTTCAGGAACCTTACCAAGTCCTCAGAGTGAATTTCAGAGAAAAATCCCCAGTGCATCAATCAAGGAAAGGGGAAAAGTAAAGATTTTGAACGACACACAAGATAATTCTGTTGTTAGCAAGCTCTGCTCTTAGGAGAAACTATTTTACCAGACCCTAGCCTGCTGGGGTTTAATCAGAGCCTAACCTACTTGGAAGGAATTGAAATAATTCAACTCCAGCACCTTCTAGTATTCTACAGGGGCATAGGGAAATCACAAATTCCACCCTGCTCTGGCCATCCTGTCTTACCCAAAGAGAGAAAGAAAACACCTCAGACTTAATTGTGAAGCTAACAGTCCAATTGCACAAACTTACCCAAGATAGTCTATTTTGCTGTGCAGAAGCTCTTTATTTTAGTTAGGTCCTACTTGTCATTTTGTTTTTGTTGTAATTGCTTTTCAGGACTTTTCCATAAATTCTTTCCCTAGGCAGATATCCACAATGTGTTTCTTAGATTTTCTTCTAGAATTCTTACAGCTTAGACTCTTACATTTAAGTCTTTAATTCATCTCGAGTTATTTTTTATATATGGTGAAAAACAGAGGTTCAGTTTCATTCTTCTGCATATGACTAGCCAGTTATCCCAGCACTATTGATTAAATAGGGAGTCGTTTCCCCATTGCTTGTTTTTGCTGATTTGGTCTAAGATCAGATGGCTGCAGATGTGTAACTTTATTTCTAGGTTCTGTATTCTGTTCCATTGGTTTGTGTGTCTGTTTTTGTACTGGTTCCATGCTGTTTTGGTTACTGTAGCCTTGTAGTATAGTTTGAAGTTGGGTATTGTGATGCCTCTGATTTCCTTCTTTTCATTTCAGATTACTTTGACTATTCAAGCTATTTTTGGGGTACCATATAAATTTTGGAGTAGTTTTTTCTAAAATTGTATCAAATCTCTACAATCTCTTCCAGAAGCTAGAACCAGAGGAACTAGTTCTTAACTCATTCTATGAGGCCAACATTACCTTGTTACAAAATTAGTCAGAGGCATTGCATGACAAGAAAAATGCAATCCAATTCCTCTCATGAACATAAACATGAAAATCCTCAACTGTCTTATCTGTCAATGCTATGTTCAGTTGAGAAGTGTACTGAATGTGTATCCCTTTTGCAACATGATAAGTCTGAAAAATTGCATGTCAAACCATTTTAAGTTGTGGACTATACAGATAGGGAAAGGAGAAATATAATTGTCTTTGTTTTCAGATAATATCATTGACTATGCAAAAAACCCTAAAGAATTGACAAAACAACAGCAGCAGCAACAAAAACCACCTGGAACATTTCTCTCCAATCCTAGGCAGAAAAGGTTCTCCACCTGTAAGGACTCATGTGATTCAATTGAGACCACTCAGATAATCCACAATAATGTCCTTATCTCAAATTCTTAACCTTAATCAAATCTGCAAAGTTCCTTTTACCATGTAAATTTGTGTGTTCACAGGTTTAGAACACAGGATTAGAACATGAATATTTTCACAAAAGGCTTTGTTTTGCCTTCTACATCCAGTCAGTTACTTCCAGTTTAAAAACTTATTTATATTATATAACACTTGATATTTGCCAGGTGTTATGCTAGGTGAGATTTAATATTTTAAAATATCTGTGAAATTAGTGATATTGGCCTTAAAATCATAGATGGAGGGGTTAGTCACTACTCATTATTTAATGTATGTAACTTATCTCTGTGTCTTTATATAATTATTCTTTGCAGTATTCTTATTCAACAAGCAAGAGTATTCATTCAGCATTAGCAAAATATTTTGTTTTTCTTTAACTAGAAATGTAACGTTTCAGAAGTGAACCATCACTATTTAAACTCTTAAATGTCATAGTTATTAACACCCTCATATGGGTCCTTGGTTATCAATATAATACAATTTTCATTTATAACTCAGAGCAATATGCATCACATGTAATGTAAACCTGTATTAATAGATTAGATGAAATATCATTTTCTAATTAGAGTTAATTGCTATGACAATTCCACAATAAATATTCATAGAAATTGGTTTATTTGGGATATATACATCTCTCTCTATCTCTCTCCACACACACACACACACACACACACACACACACACACACACACACAAATATACTTCTTTCTTTGCTTCTTGCCTGGCTGTAAATTGGCTGTTTTTCTATATGCCATCATGAGCCTAAAGGGAAACCTTTGTATATTTCAGGCTCCTAAGGAAGCATTTTGAAATATTCATTTAACAAAATTCAGTAATATCAATGACTTCAAAATTAGCAACAGCAGAAAAGAAGTAGTAATTAATAGGAGTGGAAGGATTACAATGTGTCAGGATTAAGTTAAACATGTCATGGAATCACAGTAAGAGACTAGTGGCTGTAGAGCCTCCTAGTGTTTATTACTCTGACTTGATGCTGTGGAATTATATTTCTGAAATAAATAGTTCTTAGTTCTGATGTTACGCTAAAGGACATGTTCAGGAAGAGCTTTCCTTTCTTAGGGCCTAGTCATACTCTTAGGTAAGGAAGCGAGTAATTTCAAAGGGACAATGTAAAATAGAAGAATAGGCAATCTTGGATATGTGTAGTTTCATGTTTCATATTTATAGATGAAAAAGTATTATGTTAATTATAGAGTAACATGTTTTATTTATTTATTTGAGACAGAGTCTTGTTCTGTTGCCCAGGATGGAGTGCAGTGCTGCCATCTCAGCTCACTGCAATCTCTACCTCCTGGGTTCAAGCAATTCTTCTGCCTCAGCCTTCCAAGTAGCTGGATCTACAGGTGCCCGCCACCACCCCCAGCTAATTTTTGTACTTTTATTAGAGTCAGGCTTTCACCATATTGGCTAGGCTGGTTTCAAACTCCTGACCTCAAGTGATCCGCCTGCCTGGGCCTCCCAGAGTGTTGGGATTATAGGCATGAGCCACCATGCGTGGCCTAATAGCACATTTTAAAGTGAATTTATGTTCAGAGAACATGAAAAAAAAGGTTTCTTGAAGTTTTAGCCAGCTTCTAGAGGGAAAGTTTGTACACAGATTAAAAAATGTTTGATGATTAAAATTTATTCACTTAATGCATATGAAAAGATTCAATTGTAAAATATGACTAAGTCTTTCCTCTAATAAAGAGGATTATGACAAAATCTGTAGTAAATTTCCCTCTAATAAATGACATTATAGTAAACTGTGAGTAATGTATGTGGATGTGATTTTTAAACCATGAGCTATCTCATTACTATTGCCTATATTATTATAGCATGATTTTTTTCCTTATAATATGCCAATCCAGAGTAACTATGTTATGTTAAAAAGAGAAAACTTGCTATTTTAAAAGTGATAAACCTGATGTATTTTTAAAAAATTTAAGATTTCCTCTGGGGCTGCACTGCCCAGTATGGTAGCCACTGGCCACATGTGGCTGTTGACCACTTGAAATGTGGCTAGTAAACTGAGACATGTTGTTAGTGTGAATACACACTACATTTCAAAGACTTCATAAGAAGCAGTAAAATGCTTTATTAATTTTAATATTGATTACATGTTGAAATGGTAATATTTTAGATAGAGTGTGTTAAATGTACATATTATTAAAATTAAATTTAGGGTTTTTTTTCACCTAGTTTAGTGTAACTACTAGAGCATTTTAAAATTTTACATGTGGTTCACATTTGTGGACTGCCTCTTATTTGTGGTGGACACTATTGTTCTAAACTTTTCTAATTACTGAAACATTTCCCCTCATCCCTTTTTGGGATAAAGTTTCCATTTATAAGTTAATGGCAAAACTGAGTAAGTGAGGGTAATATACTTAAAAGATATGGTAAAAAATGAAAATACTAAAATTAGCATTTTCAAAATTCCTCATTTAATTTAATGCTTGAATCAATCCTTGGAAAATAATTGATCCTGAAGATGTTTACAAATAGTCCGTCATCAAAAATAAAAGAGGGATATAGAAGATACTAGAGCTCTATGTATAAGATCCTGAACTCTGGCCTATTCTATTATACTCAGAAAAGTCTGTGTCACTAATATATAGTATTTATCCTAGGAAATTATTTGCTATAGTAGAATCCCCTATGGAAAAGTGAATTGATAGCAAAGATTTAGCAAAGAGTTAACTATCAACTTTGATTTTTTTTTTTTTTTTTTGAGACATAGTCTTGCTCCATTGCCAGGTGCCAGGCTGGAGTGCAGTGGCGCAATCTCAGCTCGGCTCGCTGCAACCTCCACCTCCTGGGTTTAAGTAATTCTCCTGCCTCAGCCTCCTGAGTAGCTGGGACTACAGGCGCATGCCACCACACCCAGCTAATTTTTGTATTTTTAGTAGAGACAGGGTTTCACCATGTTGATCAGGATGGTCTCAATTTCTTGACCTCGTGATCCACCTACCTCAGCCTCCCAAAGTGCTGGGATTACAGATGTGAGCCACTGTGCCCTCAACTTTGATTTTTAAATAACATGTGAAAGCTAACTTAACTCTAATCACTGTCTGGCCATAAAAAAGGCTGTGGATCCAACCCCCAGAATCTACATCCAACAAGAAGACTTGGTGAAAAGTACTGGCTAAAAGACTGCGGGTGCTGGCAAGGGTTTTGTAAGTGGGCCAGTGAATTGGTATTTGAAATTGTTAGTCTTATAAAATGATTCACTGGGACTGAAAGGGCAATATAATTGGCAAGCCACGTGTCACCTTCTTCTTGGGAGAAAAACACATCATTTCCATGGAAATGTATAGAGCCTATAAAAGAATCAGAAAGTAATGATAAAACTTACAGTGACATTAAATAGAAAGGTATTTATGGTAATGGATTTGGTAGTAAATAAAAAGTAGGCTAATAGCATAAATTGCTCACAAATGGTACATTTGGGTAGGAATAGTGTATTGATCACTAATGTATCTATAAGACCTAATCTACTGTTCAGTATTTTGTGGAAGGAAAAAATGAAGGAACGACTGGTGTCATATATACATAAACTAGCTATCAACAGGACAAGCTAGGGATTAGAGAAGACAGAAAAAGAGGAAGTAATTCTAATGCCTCTAAAAATGACCAAGATTTATTCTTCACTTATTTTAGCTATTTCAACACTAATTCCTATAGCGTTTTCTTGCCTTCTCAAACTAGATGTATTTTTAAAGCAGTTTGGAGTAGCATATTTTTGTAAAATGGGTCCTCTGCCCCATTTCTAAGAATCATAGGTCAAATTAGTCAGACTGCTGTTCTAACACTGATAATTAGATCCACCTCCTACCAAAATCTGTAGTTAATTCGTAGAAATTAGTGCTTTGTAGATTTTAGTTGTTAAAAGCATCACATGGAGAAAGTACAAAGGCTGTCCTAAGTAAATGACTTTAAGATTGACTTTTGAAGCCTTTTCTTTACTCAGAAAAAGTCATAGCCAGCTTAACAAGTGCCTCCAGATCAATTGCTTGTTGTGTTCAATGTTACTATGTATTATACATCCCCCTGGAAACTGCAGATAATAAGGGTGCATTTTATTCTGAGTATTGCATAAGCTACACTGCAGTTTGAAAGAATTTAGTAATGTTAGGATAAATGTGTATGAGAAATACGTGTGAATAGATTCAGTAAGTCTGTTCACTAGTCCGTTATCACCATTTCCTGTTTGGAATCAAATTTGGGATGTTCCATGCATGGTCATCTTACTTTAGGGTATAGAACATCAGGAGTTTAAGAAACTGGGGTTTTTGTTTTGACTGCCATCATTTTGCTGTGCATTACTTGACAAGGAAAAGAAGGGGAGGCAGGGATTAGATTAAGCAAAGAAGTACCCAGTAAAAAAGACCTTTCGAAAATGTGTAAGGAATTTATTTTAAATAAATTAAAAAAGAGGCAGAGATGAGTTAGGTGAGGTGAGTCAAGCAAGGTGGCTGAGGGTTTAGATTTTGTAAAGTCACAACATAACCTTTTACAACTGAAATACATCATCTGTACAATGTGGATAATTGCACTTATGTCTTGGTGGTGTTAGAATAATTAGAGTATAATATATTTAATTCACTTAATAGAGTACCTGACATATATTAAATTATCAGATTGTTGTTAAAGTGGCTGCTTCAAAGAATAGCTAATTTTACAATATAGTATCATGGACACAGACTGTCAAAAGCAAACAGAATAATTTCAGATTCAACTTTTTCCACATATACCTTGTGGGTTGAGTGCATACTTTAGTCAAAAATATGTTTTCACAGAGTGATAATTTCTAGAGGTGATTAAAAGTTTGATTATAACCACTCTTGGGTTTCATAATCTAAAAACATTTTCAGATAGTCTATGATTAATTTTTCCCATTTTAAATTTTATTCTCAATAATGTGCAGCATTAAATATAATTAGAATTTCACAAGGCATCTTTGAAGTTATACTGTCACATATTAAACTATACAGAAAAATTTAAATTTCATAGCTGGTGAAGAACTCAGAGCCAAATGAAAAGATAGGAAGATAGTGAAATGTGGTTTATGGTCCTTGAAAGACCTTTTAATGTACTTGGTTATAATGAATGCAAGTAACACATTGAATGTCCACCTATGAACAGAACCTAAATTCAAAATTTAGAAATGTGAAAGTGATGTAAAATTACACCTTTACTTTTGCTATGTTTCACAGGGTCATTTGTTGGTAAAATTATCTCCTGTACTTGCTTCTTGTCTTACTACATCAGTCACCTGTGAATTTAAATTAGAGGCATTTTGAAAATATACTTAGTAAGTCACTGTTTGGATCTAAGGAGTTGTAAACTTATATTTTTATGGTACCTCAGCTGTAGTGTGAACCTTTGAATAATTCATTTCTCACATGAAATAGGCAAATTACAAATATCCAGCAAGTTGTAATTCTGGATAAGGGTCCTTCAAAGAGTGAAGAACAATAGTTAAGCTGTACCTTTGGTCATGCATGGCAATATGTAATTACTATCTGCAGTTCCTCAAGATCAACTTAATCTCTAGTATGTAATTCAAATGCCTGTTGAACTGTACAGTATAATACATGGATAAACAATCCAAATGACTCATTTTATAAGTAGGTACCACTTTTTATAAACAGAGCGTTTTATAATAACTTGGAAATTAGACTCATTATTCTACAGTTTGCTGCTGTTGGTGGTGGCGGTTTTGTTCTCCTATTTCTTATTCTTTATTACTGTCATCATCTATACTTACTAGACACAGGAAAAGTGCTTTTACAAAAATTACCCAATTCAATGGTGCTGAAACTCTAGAGGCATCAGAATCACATGGATGGCATGTCAAAACACAATGCATGGTGCTTGCCTCAGAATTTCTGATTCAGCAGGCATAATATGGAACCTTAGGATTAGCATAGATCAAGTACCTAGATGATGTTGATGCTGCTGGTCCAGGCACCACACTTTGAGAATCCCTGCCCTTGTAAATGCTTCCTTGATTCCTGATCTAGCCCTTCTTCTATCTTTTTAATGTGAATTATGCCCAAAAGTATAGTATTATTGCTCTTTGCCTCTTTGCACACCAATCTCTGTGGACAGTCTCATCCACACATGTGGCTGGTTACTCACAAATATAAATTCAGCCCTAATTTCCTTTTGAGTGTCAGACCAATGTATCAACTTCTATAGCACACCTCCACATGGAAATCCCACAGGCTCTTTAAATTTAACATGGCCGGCCGGGAGTGGTGGCTCACACCTGTTATCCCAGCACTTTGAGAGGCAGAGGCTGGTGGATCATGAGGTCAGGAGTTCGAGACCACCCTGGTCAACGGGGTGAAACTCTGTCTGTACTAAAAATGCCAACAAAATTAGCTGGGTGTGGTGGTGGGTGCCTGTAATCTCAGCTACTCGTGAGCCTGAGGCAGAGAATTGCTTGAACCTGGGAGGTGGAGGTTGCACTGAGCCGAGATTGTGCCACTGTGCTCCAGCCCAAGAGACAGAGTGAGATTCCTTCTCAAAAAAAAAAAAAAATATATATATATATATATATAGCCAAATTGGAACTTGTAAGTCAACCCCCAAAGAGATTGTTTCAATCAAAAATTGTCACACTTTCATAAGGAGCATGTTTTTATGGTCTTAAAGGATTCCCCCACAAATTAATTATTAGTTACATAAAAATAATAGTAACTATACATTGAAGAAATTGAAGAACATGTTGGACAAGGTGATCAAAAATGTCATCACCAAGATAGGGGAAATAAACATCATGTGATACCCTAAAAAACATACATTATCTCATTCAGCATGACCCAAACCCATGGCCTAGCATTCAAGCCTCCTGCTTTCCTGTCTCAACTTCTCCTCAATTCTCACCTTAGTCAGCTTTACCAGTTTTACCAATATACCTGAGTATTGAAGAACATGCCATATTCTCTCTTGCTTCAGAATCTTTATTCCTGCTATTTCCTTTGCTTGGCTCCCCTTGCCTCCTCCCCAAGCACCTTGTCTCTTTGACTAGTGAAGACTCATGGTCCTTCAAGACTAAAATTAATATTTTCTTTTCAGAGAAGCCTTCCATGCTGATTCCCCTTTCAGCTCTGTCCTGCTTAGGGCCTCATAGCACTTATCACATTTTATTATAATTTCTTACTTGCTTCTCTATTTCCTGGCTTGCCTCTGAGTTCCTAAAATGTGGGAATTGTATTATTCACCACTGTTTCCTCAGTTCTTAGGATAGTGTTAATTAAGATACAGTTTCTTAATGAATAGACGAATAGATGGATGGATAGAAGAAATTGAAAATGTCATGCATTTTAATAAACACATAGAGTGTTTATTTTTATTTGGTAGAAAACTGATTGGTGAAATGGACAGTAATGTTTAGTTTTATATTTGGTGCTCAGTCCTGGATAGAGAGAATTTACAATGTTTGGTTTTCATCTAATTTGCAATTTATAGGGATTGTTTCTGCTTTACTATTTAAAATAGTTTACAAAATTTTGAGAAAATACAGTTTTACTTTTACATAGAATCTTTTTTTCTTTTTTTGAGATGGAGTTTCACTCTTTTTACCCAGGCTGGAGTGCAATGGCACCATCTTGGCTCACTGCAACTTCCACCTCCCAGGTTCAAGTGATTCTCCTGCCTTAGTCTCCAAGTAGCTGGGATTACAGGCTTGTGCCACCACACTCAGCTAATTTTGTATTTTTAGTAGAGATGTGGTTTCTCCATTTTGGTCAGGCTGGTCTCTAACTCCTCACCCCAAGTGATCCTCCCACCTCGGCCTCCCAAAGTGCTGGGATTACAGGCATGAGCCACCACACCTGGCCTACATAGAATTATTTTACATCAGTGTTTTAGATATGAATATTTACTAATGTATTATGCTTTAATAGCAACCATAAATGCTTAAACTCACATTTTTGTTTGTTTGTTTGCGTGGGAAAACTTAACAAAGACTAAAATGATATATATAATGAAATTTTATATATAAATTGTGGAATTAATCTTCTCTTTGTATTTTTAACTTTTTAAAATTAATGTAGATTAACTGTATATGAAGAAATGATGTAAAATTTTTACATGGCCAATATTTAGTACTAATGTGGTTTTTCTCAAGAACCCCCATATTTTAATATATTTCTTTGGAAGGGGAGATTTTGGTTTCTTTTATCCTTTTCTGACCAACTATCATTACAGTTTTGGCTATAAAGTGAATTGATACACAAAGGTCTTGGGAGCAATTTACTACCCACCCCTAGCTCTGGTATTCTTACTAGGGATGATATAAAGACAGTGCATTTGTACATTTGTAAACACAAGCATAAGAGAAAAACAGTATGCTTAAGGTACTAATTACCTAGAATTCAGCAGTGCATTCCTTTGATTTTTGTATATAAATGCTAACGCATCATGAAGGGGAAAGTGTTCACTGTTTTTTATTTGCATTTAAGAACTTTTTACATGTCATAATTGTAAATCTGTTGTTGGCTTTTTAAAAATTCTTGATTACATTGGTTCTTTATCTACACTTATTTATGTTGATCCAGTGACAAAGAGTTGTTAATGACTCAAGATATTTTAACTTACTTACTGACAAGCTAACTAAGATAATAGCCAAAATGCAGGTATTCCAAATTTCTTATTCAACTCCACATGTTCACGGTTCACCTAGCCAAACATTCTCCAACGGAAGAACTCCAAGCTATGTTACTCTTCATATGACCAATTGACCATTACCTTCCTTTTAATTGTGCCACTTAATAGTGAAGCTCAGTGACTATGTCAGCATTATGATGGATCTTCTTGGACTAAGATACAAAATTCCAGTTAAATTTAGTATTTGCCATCATAAATGGCCCAGATTAGCTGGTCTTTCCCCTATTACAGAAGAGGAGTAACAGCAGCTGGAACCCAGAAACCCAATGGGTACTTGTTTCCTTCCTCTCTCCCACTTTGCTCCTGTTTATCTCCTTTGTTTACTTGGAGTTTTAAAAATTAGTTATGTGGCTAACCATATTTTAAAATACATCTTATTCTGAAAATGTGAAAGCATTAATAAATGGATTTTTTAGGTCAAACTTGCCACATTGGTGGTAGTTGGGGATTGTGGCTGATTAGTCAGATGTTTCTTACCATTGGAGTCTGTGATAATTAAGAGCACTGTTAGACTGTGGTCATGTCAGCTACTGCAGAGAAGAAAACAGTGTTTTACATACATATTCGGCTGCTGCATAATGTGTTACTGCATTTCACATTACATATAGTAGCCCAGTGCTAACTCGGTGCCATAAAACTCAATGCTGGGTTCTTGCCTTTTCTCATAGTAACAGAAAAACGTGCAGTTTTCCATTTTATTGAATGAATTTGAATTCATGGAAGACATCAGATTGTGCTCACTCTGTAGTATATATGCCTGTATATATATGCTGGCAATACAAATAAGCTGACCATCCCAGACAGACTAATCAAATATCTCATCTAATATTTTGGAATTGTGATTATTTCTGTTCATCTTTACCTTAACTTAGGATACTACATCTGATAACCACCCCTCTAAAGTATAGAGGGGGTATTTTTGGCTCATGCTCACATTAATTTAAAGGTTCTCATTTTTTTTGCAGAAGAAAGGAAAACATAACTGTTGGCTGTTTTGACCTATCTATTTAACCAGTAATGCACCAAAATTAGAACATCTAGGACTATTCTGGCCCTGCAACCTTGAATAGGGTTTACATGGCATTCCCATAAGGATATGTAGTGTTTCTATTTCTCTAAATCAGTGGCTCTCAAATTTGGCAGGTGCCAATCACCTGGGGAACTTGATAAAAATACAAAACCCTGATTCCCTCTTAGTCCAGTGAGTCTGGCCAATTCTGGTATGCACTAAAGTTTGAAAACTACGGCTCTAGACACTAAAAGAAATCAAAACAAAAAAAGTATATGATTTGATCAAGGTAGAAATGCAGGCAGCATTGAGTTGTCCAGTCAGCCCAGTATCCCCATGCCCTTTTACATGGCTACTTTTACTGAACTCTCTCCTGCTTTATGGCTTTACTTGAGGGCAACATTATAAGAAACAATCCTCCTAGTATCTGTGAACTGCAAATCACAGATCTGTCAAAATGGAATGCTTTCTATAAGTCTGATGTCAAAATTCATTTGAGTGTAAATTTAAGAGAATATATTACTCCTTGTAATGTAAATATTTATATGTTTAAGTATAAAAATGTTAATACATTTAACTCTAGGATGCTGCCCTAAAGCCTGCTAGGGTTTTTAAAAAGTAATTGAAATGAGTACTGAATTAATTTCCAAAATCCAAAGAAAGTCCAATTTAATAAACATCTTAGTCCCAAAGATTTCTGATTAAAATTATAAACAATGTGCTTCATAATACGGTCATGTGCCACATAACAATATTTTGGTCAATGATGGAGCACATATTTGACTGTGGTCTCTTAAGATTATAATAGAGCTGAAAAATTCCTATTGCCTAATGACATATTTTCTATAATGTCACAGTGTAACACATTACTTTTTCTGTTTAGGTACACAATTACCATTGTGTTACAGTTGTCTATAGTGTTCAGTACAGTCACATGCAGTACAGGTTTGTAGCCTAGAAACAAATAGGCTATACCATATAGCCTAGGTGGGTAGTAGGCTATCCCATCTAGATTTGTTAAGAACAGTCTGTGATGTTTGCACAACAATGAAGTTGCCTAAGGATGCATTTCTCAGAACGTAGCCCCGTCATTAAGTGATGCATGATTGTGGTGTGCTTCTGGAGAATTGGCTTGTTCTTATCCCATGGACATTGAAAATAGCTTGACAGATCATACTGTAAAGCTCTAAGCCAAGCCTTTGTCTTCCCTTGATCAAGGGCTCTGTGACGTTATTCTACCTTCATATTTTTTTCCTGCTTATTTCCTACCTTTCTATTGGTATGATTATTATTTTCAATTATAATGATTATGCTGAATGCATTTACTCATTGACATTTTAGATTTGTTTGAATGTGTATAAACTAATTGTTTCTTCATTTAGTTGGATATATAGGGTGATAAAAATAGCTAAATACATTACTTGTCCTGGGGCATTGACTGGGGACATTTTGGCTTAACTGGCCTCAATTGCCTCTTTCTTTGAAGTCATCATAAAATAACCTCTATTCTGAGGATAATTTTTCCAAAAGACTCAGTGTAATGAGTATACATGTTTGGCTAGGTTAGATTTCTAATAGTTAGCAGCCCAGGTATTAGCAACCTCAAATTCAACTTTTCTGAATAGAAGTTTCTAGGAGTATCTCTCTACCAAAACCACTCAAATCCCTCCAATCCAAAAAATTCCAGGCTTTTAAGTTATGTTTCTGATCCTAATAGTTATTTATTCAGTAAGCAGTTGGATACAAGTGACACACCCTCAACTGTAATTTCATTTTTTCTGGGGGAAACAAGGGCCTTGAAGGCAAAGCTTGTACATAGTGTAGCTTTCTTGCTCCAGATCACTGGCTCAGAGCATGAAAGAAGTCAAGTAACAAATCACTGAGTTTTCCCTCAGGTTTTAAACTATCAGCTTGGGTAGCAAACAATTTTTATTGCATATTTAAGTAGTTACTATGCTTTAGGTTTTTCTTAGATTAATATAGTTTGTTTTAGAGCTGTTCTGAGTTTATAGAAAAATTGCACAGAAGGTACAGAGAATTCTTATATATACCTTCATTCTCTGTCCCACAGTTTTCCCTATTAATAACATCTTATATTAGTGTGATGTAAGGTAAATTTGTTACAATTGATGGACAGTTAATACAATATATTGACATGTTATTAACTAAAATCCATAGGGGGTTCACTTTTTGTGTTGTACAATTCTACACGATTTGACAAGTACATGATGTCATGTGTCACCATTACAGTATCATACAAAATAGTTTTATTGCCTTAAAAATTTCCTGCACTCCACTCGTTTATCCCTCCTTCTCCCAACCCCTAACCCCTGGCAACCAGATATCTTTGTACTGCCTCCATGATAGCTCATTTCCTTTTATTACTGAATAATATTCCATGGTATGGACATATCAGAGTTTATTCATTAACCTATTGAAAAATGGCTTCAACTTTTGGTTGCTTCCAACTTTTGGCAAATATGAATCAAGCTGCCATATATATCTGTGTGCAGGTTTTTTTGTGGCTGTGTTTTCAATTCATTTTAGTAGATACTTTGGAGTGTGACAGCTAGATCTTATGGAAAGAATATATTTAGTTTTGTTAGAAAGTACAAAACTCTCTTCCAAAGTGGCTGTACCATATTTGTTTCACACCAGCAATGAATAAGGGTCCTTGTTGGTCTATATCCTCTCTGCCAGCATTTGGAGTTGTCAGTGTTTGGGATTTTACCCAATCTAATGTGTGCCATGCTTTATTTTTAACATTTAACAAGTAGAAAATTTGTGCTCACAGCATTTGTTTCTTCCAATTACTAATGCATATCATCATGGTTAAATGGGATCATTGCCCTGCTTCTTTTTCTACCCACCTTAGTTTCCTCCAGAGTTCTCTCTTATCTCTTCTCTCAGCTGGTTTGTGGTTGGCTATTCTTGTCCTACCAGTTTGCTGTTATTCCTACACTCAATTTCTATTCTTGTGTGTGGCTCCCTAGTGTCTAGCATAAATCCCTCAGGACTCAAAAAGCGGTATTAATATGTCAATCAGTCCTATTCTGATTTCATTTTTCCCAAATGAGTTTCCTCTTTCAGGCTCCTTTGCTAATGCTCTTCTAATTCCTTGGGCTTATTACCTACTTTTTATATTGTTATAGAGAATGTTAAACATATTCAAATGCATAAAGAATGATATGCTCGGGCCAGACACAGTGGTTTATGCCTGTAATCCCAGTGCACTGGGAGGCCAAGGCGGGTGGATCACCTCACGTTAGGAATTTGAGACCAGCCTAACCAACAAGGTGAAACCCTGTCTCTACTAAAAATACAAAATTAGCTGGGTGTGGTAGTGCATGCCTGTAACCCCAGCTACTCAGGAGGATGAGGCAGAAGAATCGCTTGAACCTGGGAGGCGAAGGTTGAGGTGAGCCGAGATCATGCCATTGCACTCCAGCCTGGGCTACAAGAGCGAAACTCTGTCTCAAAAAAAAAAAAATAATGATATACCGAACTAACATTTACCTATCACACAGTCCCAACCACCAACAACCCATGGCCAGTAGTGCTCCATTCTCTCTCCTGTACATTTTTCTACTGTTGTATTATTTTTAAACAAATACCAGATATCATATTATTTTACATAGTGATATGACCAAAAATATAGAGATGACTTCTTTTTCTAACAAACAAAGCATTATCACACCTAAAATAATAGCAATGGTTTATTATTTTCATCAAATATCTAAATAAGGATCTAATTAAAATTAGGATCCAATAATGTCAATGTGCTTTGAATGGTTGATTCATATTTTAAGTCTCTTGTAATCTATGGGCTCTCCCTCTATCTTTTGCTCCCTCCCCTGGCCCAATAATTCATTTACTGAATAATCAAAATTATCCTGTAAAGTTTATCTTACAATCTGTAGTTTAACATAATCTCTTTATTCTGTATTTCCTGTAAAGCAGTAGAACCTTGATATAGAGTTGACTTATTTTGATGTGACTACTATAACTTAATTATTTGTTTGATATTAATGCCAGTTCATTACTGCTTCTCTCCTAAGCTAATCTTAGAAGACATACCAGGTCAGGAGTTTGAGCCAAGCCTGGCCAACATGGTGAAACCCCGTCTCTATTAAAAATACAAAAATTAGCCAGGCATGGTGGTGTGTGCCTGTAGTCTTGGTTACTTGGGAGACGGAGGCAGGAGGATCACTTGGGCCCAGGAGGGGGAGGTTGTAGTTGTAGTGAAGCAAGAGTGTGCCACTGCACTCCAGCAGTGTATCAATTCATGCTTATTCCTGAAATGTTTAATAAAGTTTTAGATGAATTATGTAATAAATTTCACAGTGTCAGGAATCTAATTAATGAAATAGCTAGATTAGAACCCAGGACTCCAGACTTTTACTAAAATTTCCTTTCCCTTTAAGCATTATGTTAACCTTGTGATAGTAGCATGCCTCTTGGTAACTTTTAAATATCCTGCAGCAGCAAATTGAGAAACACATTTGTAGAACCTTCTCTTTACTGTGTAATGTGGTTCTTCTTAAAGAATTTATTTATTTATTTTTTGAGACAGGGTTTCACTCCAGTCGCCCATGCTGGAATGTGGTGGTGTGCTCTTGGCTCACTACAACCTCCACCTCCCGGGCTCAAGCAACCCTCCTCAGCCTCCTGAGTAACTGGCACTACAGGCAAATGCCACCAAGCCCGATTAATTTTTGTATTTTTAGTAGAGACTAAAAATTAGTCTCTAAAAATTAGGGTTTCACCATGTTAGCCAGGCCATTCTTGACCTCCTGACCTCAAGTGATCTGCCTTCCTCGGCCTTCCAAAGTGCTGGGATTGCGGGCATGAGCCACTGCACTTGGCCATGAAATCTTACATTTGTATACATCTTTAAATTATCTATGTAATGTCACCACATAATCATATAGCTTGGTAGTTAAGCATTTGAACTCTTTATTCTGATGTCAAAATAGGAGTCACTATTAGAGTATTCACTATTTGGTCTTTTTTATTATTATTACTTTATAAAGTCTTGCTTCATTGTCCAGTTTGGAGTTTAGTAGTGTTATTGTAGTTCACTGCAACTTTCAGCTGCTTGCCTCAAGCCATCATCCTGCCTTAGCCTCCCAAGGTGTTGGAATAACAGATGTGACCCACTGTACCCAGCCTCACTGTGTGATCTTGAACAACTTACTGAGCCTAGTTTCTCTGCCTGCCAGATGAAACTTTTACTAGTAATAACGTTATGAATTTGCTTTGATTATTCAGTATGGTTAATGTGTGGATGAAGCTTAGTACAGTGTCTGGAATGTAATAGCAAATGTTTGATATAGTTTGGAACTATAGGCAGGAGGAAGTGCTATTATGAGAAAACTGAGGCAGTGATAGGGTTGTGGCATTGGCCTAATATTACCCAGCTGACATGTACTTTAACATAAGAACCTGTTCTTTTTTGTGTTGGAGCTGACTCTCTAAATGTCTCTACTGTTGTGAAGGCAGGAACCTACTTAGGTACTAGGCTATGTGAAAGAAGCTGGTGATTAGTTGAATCTAAAGTTGGTGATGCACTCATATTGTCAATTGCACACAGTCATAAAATCCATTAGCCTACTTTAGAGCTTACTACTTATCTTAGCCTCAGCTATTAGGATACCTAAAGACTAAGATTGTTTCAGTTTGTTTAAAAAAATTACACACACACACATGTACACACACAGTGAGAGAGTATTTTTGCCAAAACATCTGAAATAAATTTCTTCTCTTCACAGATATTGAAATGATTAGTTTTGTACATATTCAATATAAGCTATATATATATATGTAAGGCATAAATGTTTGTGGGGAAATATAACTAATGGAAATATCCACTATTATTTGGGCAAAAATTGCAAAAGTACTTCATAGAGACTTTTTTCTTTAGTGTACGAGCCACATTTATCAGGTGGTTCAATAGCTGAATTAAGTTGAAATTGTTCTAAAAACTATTTGAGATTTTTGTGTTTTTTTCAAGTTCTCCTGAATAGGTAGACAGATACCTGAAAATATGAATAAAACATAAACCTCTACTTTAAAATGAGGATATTTTAACTTTAAATGTCTGTTTCATTTGATGAATATTTAATCTTTTTGTTAATTGACATATCTAAAATCTTAAATTATTTGAAAAATATATTTTCTTGTCTGTGGCTTCTTAAGCCATGCATACGTGGTTAGCAAGCAACAGCTATTGGCTTGCCAAAGCTAAAAGTTAAAGTATAAGATGATAAAGTTGTTGTAATTCATGACCTTTTACAAGTTACTTTGTCATTTGAAATTAAATGTGCCAGATTTGACAAACTTAATATATCAGATAGGTTACTCTAATATTTTTGTTGACTTTTAGCAAGAACACTATAAGGCAAATATAAAGTGTTACTTATTTTAGCTTTTCTGAACAAAAATCACTGAAGCAATTTTAATTTGTACATATGACTCTTCCTTAAAATTTAAATACATATTTTCCTTCATATGCTTCCATGCCTTATTTCTTTAAATTTTCAAATATACATAGAAAGCCAAATCTACAAGCTATCAGATTTTCCCTGAGATTACTATAATATATTAAAACATTCGCTGAAGCAGACACCATTCCTTCCAAAGCTGATTTAGCACTTTAAAAATAATCTTTGATTTTATATTAAAAGAACTTGTCACCCTTTACTGCATCATATCAGAATGACACTAGTGATTTCACTACAAAACAATTTCAGTGATCAAATCTTGGTGGTCCACAAATAACTCTCCACTTGCTAATTTACATTTTAGCATCAACTGTAAATATTTAGATAGAAGAACTGACAGTTGACAGCTAGGTGTAACTTATATATATTTTGTACAGTAAGTCAATAATACCAGATAAACATTTAAAAACATTAGTAGGCCAGGCATGGTGGCTCGCACATATATATATATATATATATACACACACACACACACATACATACATACACACACACAAACAAACACACACACAAACACACACACAAACACACACACACAAACACACACACACACACACACACACACACACACACACACATATATATATATATATATATATATATATATATATATATATATATATCAGGGCATGGTAGCACATACCTGTAATCCCAGTTACTTGGAAGGCTGTGACAGGAGAATCACTTGAACCTGGGAGGCGGAGGTTGCAGTAAGCCAAGATCATGCCACTGTACTCCAAACTGGATGACAGAGTGAGATGCCATCTCAAAAAGAAAAAAAACAGAAAGAAAAGAAAACAACAAACAGACAAAAGATAAACGGCATTAACAGGAGTATGGCAGCATAAAGAAATGTCATTCCTTAATCTTTAATATTTTTGATGTTATAATTTATTTTTGTGTTTGAATTATTAAGGATATATTGAATAATAACAAGTAGAAGTATTTTAGAAAGCATCATAGAGGTGCTGTTTAAACACAATGTGAAAGTAAAGAGAATCATTTGCCAACAAGGCATTGGATCCAGTCTTATGACAGTGTAAAGAAACTGAGAAAAGTTTTGTGTATTTTCCAGTGAACCTGGTTGCTCATCTCTTGCAACCAGTTACAGAAGTTCAGCCAGTAGCACTGGATTTCCATGGTCACTCATGTTTCCAGTCCACTTGCAGTCTGTATAAAGAGAGGAAAAACCACACGTCCCAAAAACTTGGTTTCACATGAGAAGTTCTTCAAATAATTTTTGCTTTTAGAAAAAATATTGATGGAACATGATGATAGCCAGGAGAGAGGAATGGCAGGTTGGAAGGTAAGGCAAGAATAATAATCTTGAGAATTTCTAATAAGAGAAATAATAGAAAATGCTATAAAAAAGAACAGATATGTTAAGGTGTAATATTATAATTATTGAATAGAACTCAGTAATATACAATTCTGAGCACGCTTTTTTTTCTTTTGGCTTTATCATGCAATTTTATCTTTAGCTACCTTTACCTTAATTTGTATATTCTTAGCCTTAGGTTATTGAACAGATTTTTATAAACCATTTGGTTTAGTCACCTTTTGCTTAGTAAAAATGCAATAATATGCAATCCCCAAATATCAGTGCCTTTTAACAGCATTGATCTACATCTCTCTCATTTTACATGTGGCAGCTTTCTATGGTTCCATGTATCTTCTTCATTCTTGAGTCCAGAATAAATAAATAACTGCTATCTGGGGCAAGGCATAGGGAAAATAGCAATGGCAGACACATGCTATAGATTTTAAAATTGTATTTGAGTATAATTAGAAAAATAATATAATTTACCCTACCAACAAATTCCATTCTGGAATAAGATATCATATAGTAACTAAAATTTACATTAATATATGTAAAAGAATAATATTAAGGTGGAAACTTAAAGAAACATTTGGTGTCTTCATCAATTTTGTGTGGCTATAAAGGAATCCCTGAGAGTGGATAATTTGTAAAGAAAAGAGGTTTATTTGGCTCGTGGTTCTGCAGACTGTACAAGAAGCATGTAGCTAGCTTCTGCTTCTGGTTAGGGCCTCAGGAAGTATCCACTCATGGTAGAAGTTGAAGGGGAGCAAACATAACATGGTAAGAAAGAAGGAAAGAGAGGGAGGGAGGTGCCAGAATTTTTTAAACAACCAGATCTCACAGGAACTAGGATTAGAATTCACTCAATCGTGAAAGCATTCTCCAAGTCAAATGGCTTTATGAGGGATGCACTCCCATAACCCAAACACCTCTCACTAGGCCCCACCTCCAATATTGGAGATCAATTTTCAACACGAGATTTGAAGACAACAAATACTCAAACTATATCAAATGGTAAGCATGATTTTAATTGATTAAAATTTTATCAAACATCTGCAATATACATGATACCAGGAAAAAGCAAAGATGAATAAATACCTGTACTCTATATTTAAAATTCTTTGGATTCAGCGAGGAATATAGCAAACTATATAAAACCAATATAGATGCATCCACTGATGAGTGTTTTCTTGAGGATTAAAAGAGGTGCTAATAAGCAGAAACTGTGAATTAAACTGTCAAACTGATCTCTAGGAACTTTAGGATAGTTTCCGTGGAAGCATCTGTTAAATAATATCTCAGTCCATTTTGACTATTATAACAAAATACTCTGAACTGGATAGCTTATGAACAAAGGCAATTTATTGCTCATAGTCCTGGAGGCTGAGAAGTCGAAGATCAAGTCACCAGCAGATTCAGTATCTGGTGGGGGCTTGCTCTCTGTTTCATAGAGGGCACCATATTGCTGAGTTCTGACATGGTGGAAGGGCTTCGTCAGCCTCTTTTATAAGGGTGTGAATTCCATTGATGAGGCCATAGCCTTTATGACCTAATCACCTGCTAAACACCCCGTCTCTTAATACTATCGCGTTGCTGATTAGGTTTCAACATGAGAGTTTTGAGAGGACACATTCAGACCATATCAGATGAGGATAATAAATAGTAGTAATAGTTATCTTTATTATACATTTACTATATATCAAGCACTTTAGAAACCTCATTGTAGTCTCATGATAAATTTTTGACATATATTCAATTATTATACACATTTTACAGATGAAAATATAAAGGCACAGACACATATTGAAAGACTTTCTATTTATAAACCTTGTAGAACCTGGTTGG
Source organism: Callithrix jacchus (assembly GCF_049354715.1). Classification (NCBI taxonomy): domain Eukaryota; kingdom Metazoa; phylum Chordata; class Mammalia; order Primates; family Cebidae; genus Callithrix; species Callithrix jacchus. Next base: position 30,077,679 of record NC_133524.1, read on the forward strand.
AATAATGTTGTTTATATTCAGTTTGTAAAGCAAAACTACTATGAGATTATATATATATGAATTAAAAGTTTCCATGCTTGCTTTCTTGCAATATTGATTGTGAATGTTACCACAGCTTAAGCTCATAAAACATTTTCTTAACAGAAGCAATCAAAGGCTATTTGCAAAGCGATCTCAATAAAACTTACAAACATGAGTCCTAAGGGTAGAATCAATTGATGAGATCCTACATTTCTTTATTAGAATTGTTGGAAAAAATAAAACAGTATGAACTATGGATGGTGTTTTGAAAAATATTTTTACACTCTATTACTTCTATCCTTACCATTAATATATAGATCCATCATTATTTTTCATAGAATTCATCTCTACTCTTATATATATTCTTTATGTAAATGAGAAATAAAATGTTTAAGTGGGTAAAATGTAAGTAGTCATTAATGAACAAAATTAGGGCATTTTATCTTCTGGGTGAGAAATAAAAATTAATTATGCCACATTTTTCTGAAAAGTTTATGTATTTATTACTCTAGGGTTCTTTTGTTCCATAGTTCTATAGCAGTAAACTCTTCCCTAAGTTTCAAGCACTACACCTCTATTGTCTAAAAAGCACCAGTTTCTTTGTTTGGAGCACATTGTCAAAGTCAAATATTCATGCTGAAAGACGGCAGACAATCAATAGCTAGTAAATTGACAAAACCATTAGGTGATATGCTATATTTCACAAGACAAATAGTGAAGGGAGAATATTGTAGTAATGTTTGCAAACAATGTTTTCTTTAGTTTTGTATTTAAAATATGTCATTTTTTTTTTTACTCTTGTGTGACTTCTTTTTCAGTCAGAACAGGAAACCTTCAAATAGATAAGCTTTGATTTTTAAATTTATTCCATTTTTCTCTGACAGAGTATGGATGAATAGCATGAAACTGGTCAAAATTGCCAAAGGAATTAATTTATCTACAAAGCTTGTTAAATCTTATTATTTAAAAAATAAATGTTATTAAGATAAAAATTAATGAAAAATAGATTAGACTCTTTCTTATGATGCACTTAGAAGGACACAAGATTGGCCGAGCATGGTAGCTCATGCCTGTAATCCCAGCACTTTGGGAGGCCAAGGCAGGCGGATCACAAGCTAAGGAGTTCAAGTCCAGCCTGACCAACATAGTGAAACCCCATCTCTACTAAAAATATAAAAAATTAGCCAGGCATGGTGGCGCTGGTGGTGCATGCCTGTAATCCCAACTACTCAGGAGGCTGAGGCAGGAGAATCACTTGAACCCAGGAAGTGGAGGTTGCAGTGAGCAAGATCGCGACACTGCACTCCAGCCTGGGAGACAGAGCAAGACCCTGTCTCAAAAAAAAAAAAAAAAAAAAAAAGGATACAAGATCATTTCTCTGATATTCTTGCCTCAATGTATAACCTGATTCTAATAAGGAGAATACATTAGACAAACCCATATTGAGTCCCAGTGCTACAAAGTGACTGACCAGTACTCTGAAAAGATTCTAGATCAGGAAAGAGAAGCACTGTGGAGCCGTCTCAGTTTGGAGGAGACTGAGAAGACGTGGCAACTAATGCAATGTGGGATCAACTGGACCCTGAATCAGAAAAGAACCTTAGTAGACAACCTGGTTTTGAAATTTGAATAAGTACTGTAGATCAGTTCATCATATTGTATCGATATTAATTTCCTGGTTTTAATAATTGTTCTTTGGTTTTGTAAAATGTTAACGTTATGGGAAACTACGTGAAGTATGTACAGTAGTTCTTTTCTATTCTTGCATGTTTTCTGTAAATCTAAAATTATTTCATGTTAAAGATTTTTTTTTTTTGAGATCATATCTTGCTCTCTCTCTGTCACCCAGGCTGGAGTGCAACAAGGAGATAGCCCACTGCAACCTCCGCCTACTGGGTTCAAGCAATTCTCCTGCCTCAGCCTCCTGAGTAGCTAGGATTACAGGCACCCACCACCACACTTGGCTAATTTTTTATATTTTTAGTAAAGACAGGGTTTCACCATGTTCACCAGGCTAGTCTTGAACTCCTGACCTCAAGTGATCCACCCACCTCAGCTTCCCAAAATGCTGGGATTACAGGCATGAGCCACCACGCCCAGCCTGATCTTTTTAGAGAGTGTAAATGCAATATAATTAGAAATTTAAACTTTAGAGAGAATGTTGAGAGACATGAACACAATAATCAAAACACCTGAGCTGGATAATTGTTCTTGTTCGAAATGAGCTAATGAAATAATTTTGTTCATATCCTTTGAGGTATTTCTAAAAATTAGGAAAGACTATGCACAGCCATTTTATGTTTTTACAATAGTGTCATTAATGATGCTTTATGAGTGAAGAAAGTTGGATGATTGGGTGTAAAAGATGTAACGTTAATGGGAAAACTTCCATAGTACACAGATAATCTTATTATCCTGTCTGTAATTCTTTGTTTCATGCCAAAAATCTGTATTTCCTCAAGTAATAATAGATGCTTTTAGGCAAACAGCCTTACATGGTGAAATGCAAGTGATTACTTTTACCCTATTTCCTATGCTTCTCTGTGAACATTGAAGTGAGCCAGAAGAAAGAACTCTTTTTTTTTGAGACGGGGTTTCGCTCTTGTTAACCAGGCTGGAGTGCAATGGCGAGATCTCGGCTCACCACAACCTCTGCCTCCTGGGTTCAGGCAATTCTCCTGCCTCAGCCTCCTGAGTAGCTGGGATTACAGGCATGCACCACCATGTCCAGCTAATTTTTTGTATCTGTAGTAGAGACGGGGTTTCACCATGTTGACCAGGATGGTCTTGATATCTTGACCTTGTGATCCACCCACCTCGGCCTCCCAAGAAGAAAGAACTCTTACCCTTTCTATCTACACTCACTGCTTTGGTGGTATCATTGAATCGCATCGCTTTAAATACCATCTCTCTTCTGATGATTCCCAAATACTAATCTCCAGCTCAGACCTTTCTCTCGAACACAAGACTCATGAACAAAAGAGGCTGCTGGACTTTCAATATATAGCTCAACCTCATCCTCACATAGTGGAAACCAAGCTCTGGATTATTCCCCAAAACCATTTATCTCACCATTCTTTTCCCATCTCAGTTAATTGCATCATGATTCTTCTAGTTACTCAGGACAAAAACTTTAATGTAATTCTTGACTCGTATCTCTCTCACTCATTATTTGATTCATCAGAAAATCCTATTGTCTCTGCCTTCAAAACATTTCCAAAATCTGACCACTTCTCACCAGCTCCATAGCTTCCTGGTCAAACCACATTTCACTTTGCTTATTGCTAGAACATCCTAACTGACTTCCAACTTCTGTCCTGCTTCCCATCAATTCACCCTCAACTCTGCTGCTGGAGTAATTCTGTTAAAACAGAGATTAGTGCATATCACTTATTTGCTCAGAAACCTCAAAAGATCTCTAATCTCACTATGAGACAAGGCCAGAATACAAAATTATGGGTCCGTAAGGCCCTACGAAGTCTTGACCTGGACTGACCTCATCTACTGCCACCTTTCCCTCTTGCTTACTCTTGCTCATTTTCAGCAACACAAGCCTCTTTCCCTTTTCACAATCACTGCAGGAACACTCCTGCTTCTAAGACTCAGATCTTGCTCTTTCCTCTAGCTGAAGTGCTCTTCCAAATACCCTTTTTGTTCACTCCTTCACCTTCTTCAGGTCTTGACTTGACTCACCCTATAAGTAGAGCATTTCCAGGCCACTCTATCTAAAATCACATACTTACCTCCATTCCTTATACCCTTTCCCTCCTTACAGCTGTTATCTCCATGAAATCTGTGGAGGTCCAGTCAGGATGGTGGGAGAGATTGTAAATTTATAATAGTCATAAACCTTCTTAGAAGGCTGGAAGGTTTTTGCAAAAGATGGGAAGGAGGTTATGCCTGAAGGTAGCCTAATCCCCTTTCCTTGTGCAAATAACACTGAGTATATACAAAGGAATGTAAGGGAGTTTTTATCTAAATAACTTTTTTACTCATGTGGTCCTAAATCTAACCTTCAGTCATTCATGGGCTGTATGACTCTCTCAGGGAGAGGTCGACCAGGGAAATTACCCTCTAATGCCCTCTAATGGTGTGGACTCAAAGCCTTTGTCATTCAATATGTGGTGAAAAAACCCAGCAGGGCCAGCCAATCAGGCCAGTGGGTGCTAACTCTTTCTTGTAGTGTCTGTAGCCACAGACCCCTGACCAGTTCTTTCACTGAATATTGGTGTCTGAATGCAACTGTTCATCCATCACTGGGTCGGGATCTGTGGGTTGGACCCCAACAGAAATTTGCTATAATTTTTGCTTATTTTTTGTTTTTTGTCTTGTACACAATCATCTAATTATAATGTAAACTCTATTAAGGCAAGAATTTTTGCTTTTTCATGACTGTACACTAAATCTCATAATTATAAGACAATATTTGGTGAATAATTTTAATAGAAAATATTGCCTAGAGTAAGTCTAGATTTTCTTATTAATTTAATCATTAGGCAAAATATTTTGAGTACCTTTTATGTCTTTGGCTAGAATATAAGGGCATAATGCATTTTAGGATCTCTGAGGCCAGTGGCGAGCAGGCATGAAAACAAGTATTAATGGTCCATTGTTAAATGAAAAAGAGTGAAATCTGGGCTGATGCTCTCTAGTTTAAGCAATAAAATATCTCATAGCCTCTAACCTTACTTAAATTCTGCCAGCTCCTCCCTGTAGAAGCAGTAGGGCAAAATGACCAACTGGAAGAAGTTACTTGTTTTCCAGAAGCGACCTAACTCTGAGAAGAAAAAAAATAAGCCTATCATCTTCAGTTCTACTTGAGAGCTTGAGATCTTTAGTTCTACTTGAAATCTTAATTATAAAATGAACTCAAGATAGGCCATAATCCCTAAAAGGTGGCAATTCCAAGAAAGTTTGGCACAAGTCTTAATATGCTTATTTAGGCTGAAGTTCCAGCAGTTCCTTTACCTAAGCAGATCTGTTAGAGTGTGGAAGACACAGAATACGAGTACACTGGGATAAATTGTTCAGTTTCTTTCATTTTCTTCTGAATCAGTCCACAGCCCAAGGATTCTGTGAAGCAACAAAATTGGCAGTCATAGATTATAGCCACTTTCCCATCTTACAACCAGCAGTTGAAATCTCTTCGACATTTTAAGGTAGAGATTTATGTTTTATTTGCAGTTCATGATTATTGTGATTCAAATATCTGTAAATATAAAGGGAGAGTGGAAATGCTAACACAAAAAATATTGCACCCAGTTAAACTTTGTTTGTATTAATAAAGCAGTCTTTGATTTAGAATTCTTGGTCCCTTTCTTTTAGAAGATTGAGGTTAGGGAATGTGGGTGTGTGTATCTTTTGTCACCAAAGTTCAGGTGATATTACCACAGTGACCAGAACTATAATCAAATTCCAATTGATACGAATGATGGTCGCACTCTGTCTACCATAGAGGGGAAAAATACTTTGTCAAATTCATCATTGTTATGCTTTCTTGCCACAGTTTATTGTCTTCTGCATTCTGTGGAAGTTCTTTGGGCCCTGTGGCTTCCTCAATCATAAGCTATTTTATTATTTCAGAATCATAAGACAGTAAATTATAGGCACGTTCAAAAGTCTTTCACATTATGTAACTACATAGAAAGAATATTTTTTCAAAGAACCCAATTACTTTTTTACTAATCATATGAACATAGAAAAATAGATATTAAATATTACTAATCTGTAACACAGGCATGTGTTATATGGCTCTCAAAGTGTGTGATCATTGACTCTAAAGTAGAACTTTATAGAGGCAATACAGTACTATTTTTATATTCAATGAGGATAAGATAGATTAAAAATGTAAGATATCTTTTTGTGAATTGCCACATGGTAGAATTTTGTAAGAGGTTTTTATAATACTATTCAATAACTCCTCCATGGGAGAATTTTGCTCACAGAGAAAGAGAATGTGTGTATACACAAACATATATAAATGTACATATACATGTATTATATATGCATATATTGTATGTGTATATAAATTATACATAGATGTACAAATGCAGGCATATGTATACACACATATATAATCTATACGTAATATGTGATATTCTCTGTAGATGTTATAAAAGCTTTTCAAAATTCAAATCATTGGATTTGTTTTTGTGAGTGTTCAGGTTCATTGGTGGAAGAATTATGAGTTTATGAATCACTGATTATTCTTCTATTCTCACAAGAGTAAAAGAATATTTTAATGACACACAGTCACCAAGGGATTGCACATTTTCAAATGAACTCACTATTACTGCCCCTGTTGTCAATGTGGTATCTCTCTCTTTCTCCTAGGCAAAAATGAATCAATTTATTTGGAGTTAAACATTGATAATTACATAAAGATACTTTTTCTCAATATCTAAATGGTTTAAAATTGAATTTCTCATGTAACTGTCTATTTAAAGACTCGAAGATGGTTCTTTGTTTTTGAGGAAAATTATTTAAAAGTCTATGAAAACACTTGTGCTCTCTTAGCAAGATACTCTCTTTACTTGGCAACAAAACATATTTGAAACAATCATATTCCCTTTTGTCAGCCTGAGTCAGCTGAAATCTTTGGAGTTATCCATCTCTGCCAACAATTTGAAGTAGCAGTTGCACAATGGATAACTGAGATGTAGTTTATTCCAAGGTAATGATTTTCTGAAGCCATCAGGATGGTTATATTTATTCTGATAGATACGGACCTAACTTTCCCATAAAAAGAACAGACTTTGTTCAGGGTACCCAGATAATACCAGCCTCTTTTCTGTATAATCCTTTAATTTCGGATGCTTATAGCTGCTTCAGTCCTGTTAATACTAGCGCTCTGAAATCTTGCCCTGCTTGATAACCATTTGTCTCTGTAATTCCTTTAGCATTGCTTTACTTAGGAACAAAACAAAGAATCTATTTAGACTGGAAGAGACCAAACTTTCATGACTTCTTTATGATCAAAATATTTTGTAGACTCCCTACAAAATAATTATGATAATTGTTGTAGCCATGGGGTAAGAAATGTATAATGACAAAAATCTATTTTTAATTCAGTTGTGCTAAGCATATACTCTGCATTATTACTACATCAGCTACATATGTTTAAAAATACTAATATATATCATTTATCTAGTCTGCATTTCAACTTGCCTAATCCTTTCAACTAGAATGCCCTCTCAAGGATCCCTATCTTGAAGCCTGAGAACCAGTAGTTTGGAACAACTGATATCAAGTGGATAACATTAGATGTCCAATTACCTACCATATTTGTCACTGGAAATATTTTCCAGAGAAATATCATAGAGTAGGAAAATAAGAAATAACTAATCTATCACTGATTGTCACATCATCTAATTGACCTGTTGATTCATGGTAAACCAAGGATATTCTGAAGTAGGGAAATACATGTGAGCAATAGAACTAGAACAGTAAGAAAATTTCAGATTTGAAAGAAACCTGAGCAACCACAGAGCCCAGCCTTCCCTTTTTTCACTAGTAATCCAAAGAGGTCAAGTAGCTTGTCAAGGACACACAAGTAGTTGATGGCAAATCAGGTCTAAACCTTGATCATACAGACTTGAAACTATCTTGAAATGTAGTAAGCACTATCGCAGTATTGGGTGATACCCTTACAAAACTGTTCAGAAAATGAAGATGTGGGGGCTGAAATTATAACACTGGGGATTCATTGATTGTAATGTACTTTGTGCAGGTTTAGAGGGAAAAACACATAGCTTGGCATCAGAACTGGAAAGAAAAGTGTGGTAGAATGAGTCCTGGATTTGGGATCAGAATACCTCTTTCAATTCCCAGTGCTATCACCAACTATATGTAACCTATGGCATAATCCTTAAATATCCTTGACCTTCTATATTTCCTTTTGTGTTAAAATAATAAAATAATGCATGCTTTGTCCATCATTTAGAAAGGTTGAGAGAATCAAAATCAATATTTGAAAATGCTTTTTTAATCTATATAGAGCTTGAGGTAATAAAGCAGTATACCTCAATAAATATTGTTGCATTCTTTTATGCCAGGCATCGTGCAAGGTCCTGGGAATAGAGCACTGCATAAAATAGAAATGATAATACTTCAAGAAATTTTCACTCTAGGAAAATAATTACTTAAATGTGGCACTATGTAACTTGCCAGGAGCTTTCTTATCTATTGTTCCTCTTAAGCTTTGCAATAGTACTAGACAGACAGGATAGATAAGTTATGATAATAACAAAACAACAATAACAGCAGCAGTAGCAGCTAACATTCCTATTATTTGAATGTAAAAGAAGAATTTCAGATTGTTTAAATACAGATACATGGTGGAGTAGAAAGAAGGCCAAGATGGGGGCAACAGGAACCATGACACCAGAACCAAATAGAGCATCTGAGCATTCCTATCTTTTTGGTTATGTACATCTTAGGGTCACATAAACTTAATGAGCTCCTTTCAGTAGATACAAGGTAGATGTTTCCATCTTGATATTATAAATTAAGAAACAAAAGCACAATATGATCATGTGACCTGCCCTAGATGCTAAACCTAATGAGCAGAGAAGCAAAGATTGATTCCACGATTTCCTGGCTCCAAAGCCTAGGTTATCTCCATTGTATCAGGCTCCACCATATCTGGATGCAGACTACATCCGGAATATGGAACAAAAGCTTCAGTGCTAAAAACAAACAAGCAAACCAAACTCTCACATTAAGAAGCACCTCATCAACTAATCATTTTCTGATTGTACTGTTTCCATGGATGGTTCCAAAATCTTACCTAACTCATCAAACTTAAAGCAAAGTTGACTCTTCCTCATGTAAGTTGCCAATTCCTATCTGTTTCACTTTCACGATGTTTTTAATCCTGCTGCTTCTGTGTAGTTTTGAACTGAATAGTTCTAATAATTGTTGCCAAATTTCCATACTAGCATCTCTGGCTTGGATTCCTTACATGCTGAATCCAACTATGTTAGTTTGTACCCCCTCCCTAGCAGATCTTGAGGTAAGGCTTTAAGTGCTGGTAGTTTATTTGGAGCATGACCCCCGAAACATAACATTCTGGGTATGAAGCAAGACAGGAAAAGGAAGCTAACCAATAAAATCTGTGTTATCACGCAAGTTACTATTGTACATAGCTAGAGTTTAGTCTAAACAGAGAACCCTAGGAAACAGGATAGAGCATCTGACTTGGAGTTATTCTATCTGAGGATCAAAGGAGCATCATTTATACACTGCTTCCCATTGATTATTGGCTTAAGGCTACCCCCAAGAAGTTTTCAGCGTTCAGCTCTTCCTGCATGTGGTACAAGTGAGAAGCAAATGCTCTTGCAGCCAGGGAAATCCCTCAGATGAAAGGACTTAGATATGAAAGTTGGAAGTCAGGGCAGAGTTCAGAGGAAAGATACTAGCCAGGGGAGTTTATCTGGGTCACTGTATCTGCTCTCCCAGCCTATATATTATTTCTAAATTAATTAATCTTCTTAATGTCCATCAGTATACAAGTCCATTTTCATACTGTTATGATGAAATACCCAAGATTTGATAATTTATAAAGAAAAATATGTTTAATGGACAAACACACTGCAGATATTTACCCTAAATATCTCAGTGTTTTAATACATGGAATATTATGGTGCAGCTTTGTTAGGGGGGATCTTTTTTCATAGCATAGCAGAAATGGATGTGAATGCTAAATACTCCATTTATTAGCAGTATGACTTTGGGCAAATTAGTTTACCGTGCTCCAACTTCAGATTTATTTCTCAAGAAATTTACCTACCAGTATGACCTACCTCTTAGGATTATAGTTAAGATTATATGAGACAATACACATGAAGATTTTAGCTCAGTGACTGGTGTATTAAATGCTTAATAAAATTATTATCATTGTAATTATATTAAATCACATTAAAAATTTAGTTACCCTATTAAACCATATGAAGAGTTTAAAGAAAGTCAAAAGGATAACGTGAGTTCAGTTACTTTTTTAAATAAAAGGTATGCAGTATTATAATGATTAGAATTCCATGTAGTAGAAGGAAGAGAATAAATAAAGGACTAAACTCATAAGACTATTTGTGCCCTGGATTTGAATTTCTTACCTTGAGTCATTTTGTTATTTAGAATGACCCAAAGGGAATCATTCTTTATTTTATTATCAGTGATACACTTTAAAAAGCATTACTGCCCCCTTACCTCACTCCCATTCCAAAGGACACTAGGGTATAACTGTTGAAAACATTCACACTTGGTCTAATTATAGGAAAACATAGCAAAGGGTACCTTGCATTCCAACCTCAATTTAAAATCACTGGTAATGGTTCTGATTGGCTAATGCAATGTTAGCTAGTATGTTATATGTTAGCTAGTATGAATCTTAGCTTAGAAAATATTCACTTTTAACTTGGTGATTTTTTTTTTTTAAAGAGAGAATCTCTCTCTATCTCCCAGGCTGGAGTACAGTGGCACAATCTCACTCACTGCAACCTCCGCTTCCTGGATTCAAGCAATTCTCAGGTGTGGGCGCCTGCCACCATACTTGGCTAATTTTTGTATTTTTAGTAGAGACAGGATTTTGCCATGCTGAACAGGCTGGTCTCGAACTCCTGACCTCAGGTGATCCAACTGCCTCGGCCTCCCAAAGTGCTGGGATTACAGGTGTAAGCCATCACTGTGCTTGGCCTGGGGGTGATATTTAGCAATATTGCAATCAGTGGTGTTTATAGAAACAAAAAAGATCCTTCAAATGTTGCTTAAAGGAGTCTCATCACACTTGACACACATCTTTAAAAATCTGTGTTTTTCTATTACTCGTTCATGTCAAAGAGGCCTATAACAGAGAACTAGCAGCATGTTGCACTACCTTTGGGGTCTTGGATAAGCTACTTAACCTCTCACTTCATTTCTTCATCTGTTAACAAGAGAATAAAAATGACTTATTCACAGATTTATCTAAATAATATTTTAACTAAGTAATGCATTTTGAAATGTTTATAGAATGCTTTTTACAGATAATGTAGAAATATAGTTCTTCCTAAAAGTCTGTTTTAGATAATTAACCACTAAAATTATAATTGAAGTTGTTATAATCAGTTATGTAGCATTGTTTAAATTATGTTAACATTGTTATTTTTCACTGGATAAATTGATACTTGGCTTGTCATCATTCTAATATTCACTTTAATGACAATTCTTAAATCTCCTCTGCTAGTATTCAATCTAGAGCTCGTGGTATGGTATACATAATTTTTGGCATATGGTAGCTAAAAGCATTGTATAAGAGATGCATTATTTACCAGATCAAAGGTCAATGTATTCATAATTTAATATGCTAAGGGTGATACAGTCCAGAATTGCCTGTGAATTTCTGAAGTGATGCACAGTTTTCATAGAAAACTACCATTTGTAATGGATAGCACATCAACTGGATACCTCAGTACACTTGTTCAGATTTACACATCAAGTTAATCAGTGAGGCTCTACATAAATCTACTATAGGTTTAATTTCTAAAATCCGTCTTTAACTTTATCACCATTCTCCTCCTCCTCCTCCTCCTCCTCCTCTTCCTCCTCCTCTTCCTCTTCCTCTTCCTCCTCCTCCTCCTCCTCCTCCTTCTTCTTCTTCTTCTTCTTTCTTCTTCTTTCTTTTTCTTCTTCCTCTTCCTCTTCCTCTTCCTCCTCCTCCTCCTCCTCCTCCTCCTCCTCCTCCTCCTCCTCCTCCTCCTCCTCCTCCTCCTCCTCCTCCTCCTCCTCCTCTTCTTCTTCTTCTTCTTCTTCTTCTTCTTCTTCTTCTTCTTCTTCTTCTTCCTCTTTCTTCTTTCTTCTTTCTTCTTTCTTCTTTCTTCTTTCTTCTTCTTCTCTTTTTTGTTTTTGAGAAGGAGTTTCACTCTTGTTGACCAGGCTGGAGTGCAATGGTGAGATCTCAGTTCACCACAACCTCCACCTCCCAGGTTTAAGGGATTCTCCTGCCTCAGCCTCCCAAGTAGCTGGGATTACAGGCATGTGCCACCTCACCTGGCTAATTTTCTATTTTTTTAGTAGAGATGGGGTTTCTCCATATTGGTCAGGCTAGTCCTGAACTTCTGACCGCAGGTGATCTGCCCACCTCGACCTTCCAAAGTGCTGGGATTACAGGCATGAACTACTGCGCCCAGCCTCTTTCCTTAAGTCTTTCTCAATGAAATTTTCACAATATTGCTCTTGGGAATAAATGTCCTTATGTGGTAGGACACTACATTTTCTGAAAAAACTGTTGATTAATTTGGTACTTGTGAACTAAGCAAAATATATTTTCTATTTTAGTCTTTAGATGAAGTGATTTTACTGTTTTGGTTTTCTCAGATATGTTCAAAGAAAAACTACTATCACTGTAGAGTAGATTCACTTAGCAGTGAAAGTAACTCTCCTATGATATGGACACTGCTTCTCATTTTTCTTAATAAATATGTTATTTTTATAAAATTTGTTCATTAGATATGGAGTTTTAATGGTTTAATGGTGATAGATGGGTTTTATTTTTATTTAATTATACTTTTGTGTTCTATGAAAGTATCTTCTTTAAAATATTGCAGAAATATATTTTAATTTTACTAAACTGATAGTAATAATATTGATGATGCTACTAATAATAAAGCTACTATTTTCTTAATATGCATGATTGCCAAGCACTGAGTTATAATTTACATAGGAGGCAAATTTCCATTATAAATCTTCAAATTTATATAGTCATCGGTTTGTTCATCTATGCAACAAATGTTTTTGGAGTGCCTACTAAGTGCCAACAACTACGTTATCAACCATGAATCAATCATTTAGGAAGATAGACAAAAATCCCTTCCTTCAGAAAGTAGTCTGGGAGAAAATGTAACAGTTAAATGTGACATTGAAAAGAAGTGTGGGCCTGGTGCAGTGGCTCACGCCTGTCATTCCAGTACTTTGGGAGGCCAAGGTGGGTGGATCGCCTGAGGTCACGAGTTCGAGACCAGCCTGGCCAACATGGTGAACCCCATCTCTAATAAAAATACAAAAATTAGCTGGGCATGGTGGTGCATGCCTATTACCCCAGCTACTCAGGAGGCTGAGGCAGGAGAATCGCTTGAGCCCAGGAAGCGGAAGTTGCAGTGAGTGGAAAAGATTGCACCACTGCCCTCCAACCTGGGTGACAAAGTGAGACTCCATCTTAAAAAAAAAAGTGTGATAAATGTTTTTGAAATAGTAAGTGGCAGAAGCTCTATGAGTCTACATCAGGGATACATAGTCTAGGAGGAACAAGGGCTGGACATCCATTGAAAGACTCAATTAGGTCAGTGAAGTTGCTCAAATACAGCTATAAAATGAGGCAATCAGTTATTGGTGATGTAGAAGAGAAAGTGCTGTATGGAGAACTTTGTACACAATAGTAAAAAATGTAATCTATATTCTAGGGGCATACTTAATTACTGAAAGAGTATATTCAGAATAGGAATCATAATCTGGGAAACAACCTTCAATCACCATATTCTAATTGCTTGATGATTATTGAAGCTAGTGTATTAGAAATAGATATATTAGCTAATGTATTAGGAATAGACATTTCCTACTGCTGAGTTGCAATAACTAACCCAACTTAACTTTTACAGACACCTCTAGGTTTACTTTTTATTTAATAAGTAAATAAAAATTTTAATGTTTTCTATCATACTTTGCATCAGCTTTCTCTTAATCTTGGAAACATTTATCTGACCAAAGAAATTAAGCACTCTCACCTCATAAAATATTCTTATGCATGCTACAGTAGAGCCAGTTGTAAAGTTTTAGTTCAGTTAGTAAATATATGTTTAGATGCTGGCAAGGCTGTGGAGAAATAAGAACACTTTTACGCTGTTGGTGAGAGTATACGTTAGTTCAACCATTGTGGAAGACAGTGTGGCAATTCCTTAAGGATCTAGAACAAGAAATACCACTTGACCCAGGAATCCTATTACTTGGTATATACCCAAAGATTATTAATTATTCTGCTATAAAGACACATGCACACATACGTTTATTGCAGCACTATTCACAATAGCAAAGACTTGGAACCAACCCAAATGCACATCAATTATAGAATTGATAAAGAAAATGTGGCATATATATGCCATGGAATACTATGCAGCCATAAAAAGGATGAGTTCATGTCCTTGCAGGGACATAGATGAAGCTAGAAGCCATCATCTTCAGCAAACCAACACAGGAACAGAAAACCAAGCACCATATATTGTCACTCATAAGTGGGAGTTGAACAATGAGAACACATGGATACAGGGAGGGGAACATCACACACCCGGCATGTCAGTGGGGGAGGAGCAATGGGAGAGAGAGCATTAGGACAAATACCTAATGCATGTGAAGCTTAAAACCTAGATGATGGGTTGATAGGTGCAGCAAATGACCATGGCACATGTATACCTATGAAACAAACCTACACGTTCTGCACATGTATCCCAGAGCTTAAAGAAAAATAAATCAATAAATAATTAAATATCTGTTTAGTTACTGCAGAAGGCCATAAATATACTTGGTGTGTCAGTCAGTGATCTCTAAGTATTTTTGTTCATGCAATCACACCAATCAAAATTTTGAACAAATACCCCAATATGTATATATTTTTCTAGTAACAAATAACATGTATATTACTATATTAACATATAGTATACATTAAAACCTAAATAAAATAGAGAATTGAAATAGCAGAATAAAAATGAATTTAAAAAAAACTGTAAATATTTTTCTCATCGCCCAATCGAGGAAATCTTAAATATTGCCCAGGGTGTAGGAGCTTATTTTGCCTACCAACCCAATGGGGAAAACATAAATTAATGAACTGTTATATCCACCTTCAGGAGGCAACAATGTAGAAATAGAATAGTTCACAAAAGCCAAATGCTGTGCCCTGTGGTATTAGAAGTTAGAGCTGTTGTGGTTCAAAGTCAGAAAAATATTTTTAGGGCAAATTTAGTTGTATATTGGGGCCAAAGAAAGGAAGGTAATAGTGAACAAAGGCTGGAAATACAGCATGGTGGTGCTTTAGCTCAATGCTTCCTTGTGTGTTATGTCTTTGAATCAGCTAGAGAGCTGAGCTGCGGCCTGGGAGTCTGCCTTTCTTTCTTTCTTTCTTTCTTTCTTTCTTTCTTTCTTTCTTTCTTTCTTTCTTTCTTTCTTTCTTTCTTTCTTTCTCTTTCTTTCTTTCTATCTTTCTCTTTCTTTCTATCTTTCTCTTTCTTTCTCTCTTTCTTTTCTTTCTCTCTTTTTCTTTCTTTCTTTCTTTCTTTCTTTCTTTCTATCTTTCTCTTTCTTTCTCTCTTTCTTTTCTTTCTCTCTTTTTCTTTCTTTCTTTCTTTCTTTCCTCTTTCTTTTTTTTTTTGAGATGGAGTCTCACTGTGTCACCCAGGCTGGAGTGCAATGGTGCGATCTCAGCTCACTGCAACCTTCACCTCCTGGGTTCAAGCAATTCTCCTGCCTCAGCCTCCTGAGTAATTGGAATTACAGCCATGCACCACCACGCCCAGCTAATTTTTGTATTTTTAGTAGAGATGGGGTTTCGCCACGTTGGCCAGGCTGGCCTCAATCTCCTGAACTCATGATCCGCCCACCTCGGGCTGCCAAAGTGCTGGGATTATAGGCGTGAGCCACCGTGCCCAGCTGGGAATCTGCATTTCTAACAAGCTCCTAGGTGCTGCTGATGTTGCTGGTATACAGACCACACTTTGAGTGTCAAGGCTTTAAAGGGCTTTCTCATCTAATGTGAGGAGTTTGTACTTACATTTATAGGCAGTAGGCAATTTGGAAAGGTCTTCCAGCTGAGAGAAACATGATCAAGTTGAACTCTAGGCAAATTAATTTAGCAGTAATTTATAGATTGGAGGCAGAGCGATAAGTCTATAGGCAATTACAGGTGAGAGACAATAAGACCTCTGAACTAGGACATGGCAGTAGACACAGGGAAGTGAAGATAAAATTGAAGGACACGGTAGAGGCAGAATCAACCTAAGAAAAGAGATAACAAAGGAACACAAGTATAGTACATAAAACAAATTAAAACAAGGACTAGAGAAATGAATGGGAAATCTGACCTCTACTGTTCATCTAGTAATTTGGAAATTAGAATTTTATCTATTTAAATACATATGCATAAATGATATTTTCAGCTAACCACCAGAAAATTTCTGGTAGAAAAGATGACAGAATAAAACTGGCTTTAAATGTGTTTGTCTTTTTCCTCGATCTTTATTTCCAAAAAGAAATACGTGTCCTGGAAGTATATGTCCATAGAGGTCCAGTAAATCTCAATGATTGTAAATAGAGTTTTATTCATATTGAGCAAATGTTTCCTTTTTATCTGCCTCTAGGTGAAAAACATTAATGTCTGTATACAAATCTCTGAAATGTTTGAAGCATAAGGCAGGTGAAGGTGGCAGGGAGAAATGTATTTTCATTATAGGCTCTGAATTTCCATAGCTGCTTTTTGCTATTTAGCCAGTTCTTCCTTTGTGACCTGACTTTGTACTGTACACACTATCAATCAAGGAGACCATTACATTCCTTGTACTTGTATGTGTCAATGTCTGGCTCCCCCTATTGCAAGATAAGTTCCTTGAGATCCAAGACTGTGTACTATTCATTTTGTATCCCCAGTTCCCAGTGCAGCTGCTTTATAATTGACTTATAAATGAATGTGTAAATGATCCCAAAACTTAGCACAGGTGTGAACACACACACAAAAATCCTTTGGAGTGAACGAATGAATTAATAAGTAGATGAGTGAAAGAATGAATATTGACTTAGCTCTTAGAATGGCCATTGACAGGTTCTGTTTTTTTATTGCTAGATAAGCACCAACCTTATTCTATTCAAAGTATGTAATCAATATTTCATTCATTCATGTCCACATCCTATAAGAACCCTTCACATTGTATAGTGACTTGGAAACCAAAAGTCTAAGCTAAATTTTTTTTATTACAGGACAAAAATGTATGTGCTTTGCATTGTGGTTTAAGTATAAGTTGGATTCCTTAATGTCAAATCAGTTCACCATTTTTTCACTGAAACAGACTTTTTCATCATCCTTTTAAGCTTCCTATTTTTTCTTTTTTTAAAAAATGATTTCATTATACTCCATTATTGTGTGTGTGGGTGGGTGGGTGTGTGTGTGTCTAAGTCATACACTAACCTCTTCTGTGGGTATTTTGTTACTATCCTCTGTAATATAATGTGGGAATCTTTGTCAGTGAGCATAAACAGGGTGAGTGAAGGAATCTAGCCATCAGTTCTTCCTGTACTGTGCATGCATAGCCTCTAACTTGTGCTTATAATGTGTAATAATGTCTTCAGGATATAAAGTTTTAAACGAGGCTGGGCACAGTTGCTCATGACTGTAATCCCAGCACTTTGGGAGGCTTAGGTGGGTGATCACCTGAGGTCGGGAGTTCGAGAACAGCCTGGCCAATGTGGTGAAACACCATCTCTATTAAAATACAAAAATTAGCTGGGCATGGTGGCACATGCCTGTAATCCCAGCTGCTCAGGAGGCTTAGGCAGGAGAATCACTTGAACCTGGGAGATGGAAGTTGCAGTGAGTCAAGATTGTGCCATTGCACTCCAGCGTGGGCAACAAGGGCCAACTCACAGTCTTCTGCTAAGAAAGCATCATACTTTCAGATTGGTTTCTCTATCAGGTTAGTTACTCATGCTGCCATACTGTTTTCACACTCTCCAGGATTCTAGCATATTGTTTTAATTTTCACTGTTCCTTTAAAAGTTTATTTAATTCATTTTCTAAAATCACGGATATGCACAGAGACTTGGAAACTAGTGGAATTCTTTTGTGGAATAGGTGTTAAAATAAAAACTCATATTGGTTAAGTTCCTTTACAAAGGGCATATAGCTGGTTATTGAAAAAAGTGGAGCCAAAATGAAAATCTCCCAAACGCCTAGCACAGTGATTTCTCTTATGCTGTACTACATCACTAAAAGATTTCATAGTTTCCCTTTGGCCATCAGAGAAGCTATGTTTAATGTCAAGCCTGATTCATAGTTAACATCATATCTTTTGGGAGCCTAGATATGATAAAAGCAAAAGAGCTACAGGCATTTTGAAGGAGCACTTCCTACACACTTCCATGTACCTTGAATTTGTACTGGAATTGTTTGATACCCTCCCAATTTACTGATACTCAAAAAGACTGAATTTCTAGATTTATTTTCTGAGCTTTGTCAATAAGGGTAATATTTAGTCATGCAACACTTTAGCTCAAAATATTATCATTACACATGGTCTGTATGTAAAAATAACTTTGAATATGCATATAGGTTTTCCAGTTCTGTTCAGCATGAGGCATCAACTCTTAGTAGTCTTTTATATATAAACACACAAAAAATAGTTTATGATTTGTTCTATCATGTGTTTATGCTGGAAGATGGTCACATGTATGTAAAATATAGCTTCTGTTAGTGCCCATAGTCTATGGCGTTTCACAGGAAAATGAAGAATAACACAAGGCAGTGCACATAGTTATTTTAATAACTTCATTGTTAGAAATAACAGAATGAGTGAAACAATGTTTTGCACAACCTATTTCATTTCATTTTCAAAGGAAGTCCTCACGCAATATTCCATTGACTTTAATTCTACCTGTTTACTGTTATAAAGTAATCTTCATGGCTTGAACAATCCAGAGCCTCTGAATTCTCCCTTGAATCTGTTCTTCTCTCCATTTCCAACACCATCAGCCTATTTGAAGTGACAATCATCTGAACAATTGAAACTGCATTCACTCTTGCCTGGTTTGTTTACTCATCATTCAGGCTTATTTTTAAATTGTAAAATTAAAAATTTTTTGTTTAAAAATGCAAGTGTGATCAAGCTGCTCTCTGACTTAAACGATTTGGTAACTTCCCATTGTTCTTAATAACTTCCCATTGCTCTCAAATCCTTAATAAGGCCAACAGATTGCTTATTTTTTTCTTTATCCTCCTGTCTTTACCCCATTCCTCTCACCTTGCTCTCTCAGCTTCTCCTCACCATGAAAGTGCATGCTTTAACTTTCTCATCCCAGGGCCTTTGCACATGCTGTTGACTCCATTTGCAAAGTATTCTCTGCCAAATGACTTGCACTACTGCAGCCAATTATCTTCTATTCATGCATGAATTTCCAGATTCAATGTCACTTCCTTAGGAAAGCTTTTTCTTACTTCAAAGACTGGGTTAGAACTCCCTGTTGCATACCTTCTAATACTATGCAGTCCTGCTTCACAGCAATAATCATAGCTACAATGTGGAATTTATTGATTTTGTTGAATTGTTCAATTTTATGCTAAATAAGGTCATATGTTCTTTGTTCACTTCTACCATGAGAACCTTGCATATTTTTTTGAACATGGTGAATTCTCAGCAAGTATTTCTTAAGCTGTTCCTTATCAAAGGTAAATTTCTTACTAGATTTTAGGAAATTAAGGTTGATAAAGACGTTGTAGAAGACTAGTCTTTAAAATAGAATTTATTAGTAAGAAATTTTGGAGATAGCTATTCATTTTATATTATTTCAAGTTTTTGGTGCCTGTTTTATTTTTTACATAATATATTGGTAGAATATTAGAGTTATATAATTTATAAAGTGATAAATGTAGAGAGTGGATATGTACACCCTTCCCTTTCCTTTCCCTTCCCTTCTCCTTCTCTCCTTCCTTTCTTCTTTTCATTCCCTCCCTCCTTTCCTCACTTCCTCCTTTCCTTCTTCTTCTTTCCTTTTGTAACCTAATAATGTATAATCAAAAAGTCTGGAGACTAGTGTTTGTTTCTAACTTAATATATATTTTCCTTCTATTTAATAAAAGGAGACTGGCCTGTCTTTTAAATTGCATTTTATGGCCTAAATTTCTACTGTATGATTCAAAAATTGCTCTGCCAGTTTGTGAAAAGACACTATGTTATTTTGCTTCCTAAATGAAGGATAGTGAACAAAATAATAAAAACTTTATATTAAAGGCAATAAAGTTGATAGTGTTGTGAAATCATGTTACTCTTACTTTTGGTCTGTTTTCTTTTCTGTTCTATGGTATATATGCCAGAAGCCATAAATACTACATATAGGGTGAATAAAATACATTTAAAATTAAGCATACCACCCTACCAACATTATCAAGAGTAAAATGAAATAGACCAATAAATCGACTTACTGGCACAGACCTAAATTGATTGGAATGGTACAAATCTGGGTAAATAGTAAATGCCATACTTCCCTCTAATCTTTTTTTTCTTTTTCTATTTTTTTGAGACGGGAGTTTCACTCTCGTTGCCCAGGCTGGAGTGCAGTGGTGCGATCTCAGCTCACTGCAACCTCTGCCTCCTGGCTTCAAGCAAATCTCCTGCCTCAGCCTCCTGAATAGCTGGGATTACAGGCACCTGCCACTACACCTGGCTAATTTTTTGTATTTTTAGTAGAGATGGGGTTTAGCCATGTTGGCCAGGCTGGTCTCAAACCCCTGACCTCAGGTGATCCACCCATCTTGGCCTCCCAAAGTGCCAGGATTACAAGTGTGAGCCACCGGGCCTGGCCCAACCTCTACTCTTTTTAAATGAAATATGCAGGAAGGATTGTCAGATGGAGGTACTGTACTAAAAAGTGATTATCATCATGATAATGTTGGCTTGCTTTTCTGTTTCTTTTAATTTGGTTACCTTCTTTATTATTAAATTTTTAAAAAAATTTTTTAAGTTTTTTATTTATACTTGACACAAAGTAATTTTAAATATTGGGATACAATATGATGTTTCGGTGCATGTATACATAGTATGATGATAAAGTGGGGGTAATTATCATATTCATCACTTTAAACATTTATCATTTCTTTGTGGTGACAGCATTCAAAATCCTCACTTCTGTCTGTCTTGAAATACATACTACATTGTTATTTGCTATAGTCACCCTAGTGTGTGATGCAATACCAAAATTATTCTTCCTGTCTAACTTTGTACCAATTGACTAATAACCTCTCCCAAAATCCCCCTTCCAAATACCCTCACCAATCTTTGCTAATCACCACTCTACTCTCTACTTATATAAAATCAACTTTTTTAGATTCCACATGTGAGTGAGATCATGAAGTGTTTTTCTTTCTGTACCTGACTTATTTCATTTAACATAATATCCTCCAGGTTCATCCATGTTGTTGAAATAACAATATTTAATTCTGTTTTATGGCTGAATAGTATTCAATTATATATATGATAAATGTGATACATATATATCACATTATCTTAATTTGTAGATGGGCATTTATGTTGATTCTATATCTTGGCTATTGTGAATAGTGCTGTAATAAACATGGGTGTGCATATGTCTCTTTGACATACTGATTTCATTTCCTTTGGATATACACCCAGTAAGGGGATTGCTGTATCATATGGCAGTTCTATTTTTAATTTTTTGAGGAAACTCCATACTGTTTTCCATAATGGCTATTCTAATTTACATTCCCACCAACAATATATAAGATAAATTCTTTAGAAGTTGCCTTAACCTATGCAGTCATTACCTCACTAGAGAAGTTATTTTACTCTCATCTCATGGTATCATTATGTTTTAAACAAAAAGTGTCATCTGTTATGATAATATTATGGCAGCTGTATTTATTTTCCTGCCTTCTGTAAATTAGAGTTTCAGGACTTCCTTAAGTACAATTATAGCCAAAATCTCATGTGAAAAAAAAATGGCAGAAACATGCATCAGAGAAAAAAAATAAAAATTTTGAGTGACTATATTCAAAAAAACATATGGTCATTTAGTTTTTTTTTTTTTGAAATGGAGTCTCTGTCACCCAGGCTTGAGTGTAGTTGTGCGATCTTGGCTCACTGCAACCTCCACCTCCCAGGTTCAAGCAATTCTCTGCCTGAGTCTCCAGAGTAGCTGGGATTACAGGCACACTCTACCACGCCTGGCTAATTTTTGTATATTTAGTAGAGACGGGGTTTCACAATCTTGGCCAGGCTGGTCTCAAATGATCCACCCAACTTGGCCTCCCAAAGTGCTGGGAATGACAGGCATGAGACAGTGCACCTGGCTGGTCATTTACTTTTAAAAGGAATTTCAAACTACTTGGTAGGATCTAATTTAATGATTCTAACCATGATTTCTAAAAGAGCCATCATTGCCTCCCCTTAACTTTTAATGAAAATAACTACCAAATTTCTTTGTTATTTGGAAACTGAATAAATAAACTGGATCATTAACCTGAAAATGTTATCAGGGGTCCCAAAGTTTCACTAATGAAATTTTACTTATTTAAATGAAGCAATAAAGGATAAGAAAATATGCAATAAAATAATTAAATTTAATATCTATATGTGGTTCATGGAAAAATCAAATATTACTTGGAAACTTTGTTCCTATAATATTTGTTAAGTTATAAAATTAACTGTATAAATTACTCTTGAAAATAATTTTTCTACACCTGATTGCAGTTCAATCCACCTTTCCCATGGAAGCTGAGGCAACTACCTTACAATAAAGTAAAAATTCTGTAAGGATTGTACTAAATTTGTATCCCAACACTCATGATAGAATAGAACACTAAACAGATTACAAATAAATCAACAAATTAATGGTAATGCAAATTCTTAGATGCAAATAAAACCTTTTACATTATCTATATTTTTCCTTTTTTATATCAACAATTATCTTTTTCTTTTACCTAGTCAAGTTGGTACAGAATTCCCTTTTCAATTCATTACAGAAATCGCTTTCTTTGTAAATCTATGCCTATCTAAAAACACCCAATATTTATTGGATTTTTCTTTATTCAATTCTTCACATGGCTTTCCTTATCTGAAGGAAAAATAGTAGATATAACCTGTGAGTCTTATTATTCATCAAAAAGATTGATAATGAACATGTTTTTAAGGATTATGAGAATTTGACAAAAACTAGATATGAAGTTGAAGGCAAGCATTTGAGATGACTTGCAACCAGTTTTTCTCTGTTTCTCTTTTTTCGTTTAGAAATTCAATGTAAGTATGATCTCAGATAATACAAACTTTGTCAGTGTTGTTTTATGAATAGATTGGATATTTCTTTTACTGGAAAAGTGGAAAATATGTTTAGTGAATATTCAACATATATATATAGAAGTGATTAGTAGATAGTATTTATTGCAGTTTGAGAAACCAAATTGAAAAGTCACCATAAATTATGAAGAAAAAATGCATAACATTCAAACCCCTTGATATAATTTCTTTGAAGTTAATATGACCATGTAATTCCTTTTGGTGTTTAGAAATATTTATTTTGGTCATATGCGGTGGCTCATGACTGTAATCCTAGCACTTTGGAAGGCCAAGGTGGGCGAATCACTTGAGTCAGGAGATCGAGACCATCCTGGCCAACACTGAAACCCTGTCTTTACTAAAAATACAAAAATTAGTTGGGTGTGGTGGCGGGCACCTGTAATCCCAGCTACTTGAGAGGCTGAGGCAGGAGAATTGCTTGAACCTGGGAGGCAGAGGATGCAGCAAGCCGAGGTTGTGCCACCGCACTCCCGCTTGGACGACAGATCAAGACTCTGTCTCAAAAAAATAAAAAAATAAAAAATAAATATATATATTTTATTTTTACCTGAACTCAGATAACTTCAGCAAAAGGCTGATAAAAGTATCCTGTGCCTCCATCATTATTGTATTATATGCTTTAAGAACATAACAATGTGGTAATTATTAAGGCAAGAATGAATAATTATATTTAACAAACTGTGACCATGATTTGAATTTTATATGGATGGTGGTTTACTTTCTGTTACTGAAAGTTGAACCCTTTGTTTTGTTTGTTTGTTTGTTTTGAGATGGAGTCTCACTCTGTTGTCCAGGCTGGATTGCAGTGGGGTGAACTTGGCTCACTGCAACCTCCGCCTCCCAGGTTCAAGCAATTCTCCTGCTTCAGTCTCCCAAGTAGCTGGAATTACAGATGCCCACCACCACGCCCAGCTAATTTTTGTATTTTTAGTAGAGACAAGTTTTTATCATATTGGTCAGGCTGGTCTCAAACTCTTGACCTTAGGTGATTCGCCCGCCTTGGCTTCCCAAAGTGCTAGGATTACAGGTGCGAGCCACTGTGCCCAGCCACACCCATTATTTTTAAGTCATAGGGTAAAAATGAATAGGCACAGAGGCCAGAATTAAAATGCAGTTCTGTGTGAATGACCTGAAGTACTCTGTTTCTCAATTTTTTTCACCCATAAGGTTGGTGTTAGGCTTCCTACTTTCCCAGGAAGTGGTGAGGGTGGTGGTGTCACTATTTAAAAAATTAAAACATGAGTCGTGTACCACAGTTTCTAACTAATACAAAATGCTTAGTTGATTAGGCAATAATTCTATTGCCTTTATGTGAGTATGATTAAATGTAAAAAGCAACATTTTATAAGGCAAAAGATATTTCTCAAAACAGGGTGAAGATAAAGATATAGAGTTATCAAGAACTGTGAAATGTATAGAAGTAAAGTTAGTTAACATTTGAAAGATACAGTGTTCAATCAGTAATTTATTAGGCATGCAAAATTAAGACTGTAGACATAGAAAAATAATTATCTGAGAGCAAACCTAAATATCATGTCTATGTTTCTAAATGTCAGTACAAATAGCAAATGGAGGGAGAGAAAAAGAGAAACATTTTGTTTTCAGCATAGTGCTCCATGCAGTTGAATGATTATTGTAGGGTTTTTCAATGTGTAAAATAGGGCTTCTTAACTGAGAGAATGTGAATTTGTGTTCAAATAGTGGTTTTCTATTTGTTCTAAATTTCTTACCAAGTTGAAAATAATGACTCATTTTGCCAATAATAACCTCAAGATGTCTTTAATAAACCAAGGTATTTTGAACCATTCAACTGGCTTGACCAAGTTCTACTTAATAGCACACATGTATTTCCTTTCAGCAGCAAGAAACTACGTTTTTCCTTTCAAAAGGTTAAGTTAGCTGTAAACTGAAGTTTTTCAAATTTAAAGATTCTTTAATACTCTATAGGTATAGCTAAATCTCAGTAATAGAATTTGTTCGTAAAAGCAATCGTATGGTCCCAGACTATATTTATGGTTTTTAGTTCATTGCCTATGGCAGTGGTTCTCAAAGTGTGGTTCCTTGACCACCAGTGGCATCACCCAGGAACCTAGAGATGCAAATTTCTCATCCCTGTTCAAGACATACTGAATCAGAAACTCAGGAGTTAGAGCCCAGCAAACTATTTTTTTTTAATTGATTTTGTTGTATATATCTGAGGCTTACAATATAATGTTTTGGGTTACATATAGACAGTTACTATAGTGAAGCAAATTAACAAAGCTATTGTTCTGCATAGTTACCCTTTTTTATATGTGTCAAGAGCCACCAAAATGTACTTACTTAACAAAAATCAGTAATACAACGCAATTAACATGCTCTCCAGGTGATTCTAATGTATTCTGAAAAATCTATCAAGGCCATATCTGGCATTTAATGCCATACAGTAGTGTTCACAGCAGGGAAGCAAAAGTTTTGAGGAGAGAGCCCTCATCAAATAGGTCTAATGAAGTTTAACGAGTCTTATGTGATTAAATATCGACAAGCCAGAAGACTTTGGGGAATCATAACAAGAATCATTGGAGTCATGAGAGAGTCATTGGATAACTTTCTTCAGCAATTCATCAAACAGTGGAGAATCAGGATGGGAAGAGGAGGCAGTGAAAGAAAAACTGGTGAATTTGGCATGGGATCATTTATTTGACCACAAGCTGAGCAGGGAGACTGTTGTCTTTTCATCAATGTCATGTCTCTTACAAGACAGAGAGGTCTGGGGCTTGCTGTTAAAATCAACCAAGGCAGCTAAATTATGGTTTTTATTATTCCAGTAAAGTGGTGGTTCTCAAATCCCAGTGTACTTGATAATCCTCTGAGTAATTATTTTGAATACGTATGCTTGAGTCACTGCCTGAGAGATTGTGATTTAGGAGGTCCAAGGACCATACTTATAAAACAGTGCTAAAGAATTGTAGGTAGGCAGAGGATTTTATTCATATGCCTTGTACAAATCAGTATTATTTTTGGATTGAGAAACAGCTAATCAAAAAAAAAAACATTTAAATAAAATGTTATCAAGAAAGCTCTTTGTTTAGGACTCTACATATGGGAAATACTTTTGGGGCAATTTCTAGTATCACCAACTTAATGAACTAAAAATAATATCAAATAATTGTTTATATTGTTAATGACAGTGAATAGCTAGCTAGTCTAAGGTTTACTAGTGTTCTGCATTATAAAAGGAACAGAAAATTCATACCTTTATGGTCCAGTAGCTACTCTAAGTGAAGTCTCATTTTGAATTGTTCTTTAAGTACTTTCCTTATCATTGCTAATGGTGATTACAAAGCCACTGTATTCTTGTAAGTTTGCTCAAGGAACCTGGAAGCTGAGGCTACTTCAGTGATCACTTACTAATTATAAGAGGAAATTGGTTGTGAAGAGATATCCTGCAACTTCAGAATTAGCATGGCGTATGCTACTTCCACAGAGTAAGAGGAAACCTACAATGTAGAAGACACCAATAGGGGAAAGCGAAAATAAAGCATAAAAGAATAAGAAACTCTGTCTGGATGATATGTATTGCAACTTTGCCAAATGATGACTCAAAAATCTTCAATATAATGCATGTGTATGCATGAATAGGTAAACATATAAGCATATGGATTTATAAAAGTGAACAATCATCAAGTTTAAAGTGGTTGATAGTTTATGGATATGAGATGATTTGCATGGAAGTAAGAGGATAAATACCTTGTGTCGAAAAAGTGCTGATTTTCAAGAGACATAATTTCAGACAAAGTATATTTACCAAACTGTTTTGGCTTGGCTGATGGTAACCCATCACTTGTGCTGAAACTCAGAGCCATAAAGGAAAATATATCAAATAGAAGAAATGAAATATATTAAGGTTTTATTGCAAAATGTATGTGATGTTTAGGTTACATTGTCTTGCTTATGAGGACACAGCTAAGTAATAGTACATATCAAATGTAAACTTCATGGAGAGATGACAAATGGTTAATAGTTTTATTTAATATTTGTTATGTAAAACACAAAAAATTCAGAAGTAGATTTATAGTAAAAACCAATGTGGTTTAATGATATAGGAATTGCTATTCCAGTAAAATACAGAAAAAACCTCTCTCTTTATAATGCATAAAGGTTGATTTATTTAAACTGGGATGGGTTTGTTTACTAACTTCCGTTGATGAAGTTCTGTACTAAGAAAATGGAGTCATAAAAAAGATCCAGGAATCATAGCTTCATGTAGCCAGTAAAAACCTTATGTTCAAAATGAATATTGGTTGTCATAATGTGTTTAAAATACTGTAGCATAATCTTTAAAGAAAAATGATGGTCATCCTTTTATTATAGTGACAAGCCACTACTTATTTATGTTTTGAATTCAGATTTCTTTATTTTTTTCACTGCCTGATTGCAAAGCACATATCACATAAAATATATGCTCAAGGGCCTTGGAAAACCAATGAAGTGAGTTATACATGGGCTGAGCTTAATCAGTTTATTATTTCTTAAGCTTAGTAGTTAAAAGTAAAAGTAAAATGCAATTCAATATTTAAAAATGCCACAGACTGCCCCCTGGAGTTTTCCATGCAGAGGAAGAAATAGAAAAATGAGAATTGCTAGAATTTAGAAATAACATGGAGTACTTTAAAAAATAAGATTCCAGTGTATATTCCATGTAGAAATGGGGAAATTTACATTTTCTTGAAATAGTATACTGTCCAATGTGATGCTTTTATTTACTCTAGCTTAGTAGTGCTAAAACTTCAGCCTCCATCAGAATTAGCTAGGTAGCTGGTTATACACAACTTGTTAGGCCTCAGCCCTGGAATTTCTGATACAGTAGGCCTGGGGTGTTCAGTAATTTGCTTTCTTAACAAGTTTCTAGGTGGTGTTGATGTTACTGGTCCAGGAACCACACTTTGAGAACCCTTGTGCTAGTTTCTCATAAGCAAATTTGAAACAAAAAAAAAAGCAGCTTCAAAGGAATTCCTCAACTGTGTTTTAAATGCATTTATTATGGATGAGTACCTTTAGAAATTTTGTAGTGAAAAATCTTAAACCTTTATGGGGATTATTGAAAGGGGAACATTTGTTTCATTTGAATTTTTTCCTCTCTAGCAACTTAAGGGATCCATGCTTATGTCTGGTGGTCATTTCTGGACTTAGAAAGATGATACATTTCTGCCTGTGATGGATAGACTTTCCGTATGGTGAATGGGTGTTAGTTTGAAAATGTGCACCTTTTCTCCTGTATTGTCCCCTTTTCCCCACCAAAATCCTCAATGCTTTTTACCAGTCCATGCCTGTAATTGACAAGCTAAGGGAGGTTGGACCGTGATTCAAATGAAGTTGACAAAAACCAGAAAGCATTTGATTCCAAGCCTCTAAATTTATCCAATGTTTTATTCTGGGGATTTGTATATAATAGTTGTGATACTTCCTGACTCATCAGTCTTCCCGGCATTCTCATTTTCCTTACAACTAAATTGAAGGCTGGCCCCAGAGGAACTGGGGATCTGTCAAGTAGTGTGCATCTCCCTTCTCCTATAAAGGGAGATGACTGTATAGTCAGCTGAGCTGAATTCTGCTTCAGTGGAGAAGAAACAAATAAGGGAGAAGCAGTTCTGCCCATTGGAAGACATACCATAATACATTGAGGATGATAGAGCTGGGGGGATACCTTTCTTTTTCTCCTAGAAAGAACAGATCAGTTTTACTTTAATCACTTGTTTTACTGACTCATTTTGAAGATGTATTGAATCATCTGATCATTACATTCACAATTATATTCTTAATGAACTATTTTTCTCACTGTAGTTACACTGAACTTCTCCCAAAAATGTGATTGCTGTCTCCAGCTGAATAGACCTATTTTATTTTACAAAAAATTGTCACAAAATGCTTCTGTTCTTTTATAGGGCAAAATGGCTAATCTCATTTGAAATATACTTGCCTTTATATGTATACACTGTGTATACATATAAATACATTTGCATAAAATACACCATTTAAAATAAAAATATTGTTAAAACTACTATATTGTTTAAATTAATATTGTTTAAATAAAAAGCCCTTTCCCAACCAGTTCAAGTTTTACATTTGTATATTCTAGGATAGCTAGTATGGTAATTAGAATAATGATTTCCTAAAGGTGTTCATGTGTTTATAACTAGAGCTATGCTACCTAGTATGGCAAAAAAAAAAAAAAAAAAAAAGACAGCAGATGTGATTAAGTTAATTGTTATGGGATGGGAGTTGATCCTGGATTATCTGGATGGGCCTGATGCAATCAGAATGGTTCTTATAACTCAGAAAAGGAACTCTAAGTAAAGCTTTGCTAATCGACATTATTACTGCATGCATGCTGAATTTGTGTAGGCTCTGCTGTGACTTTTGATTTTTTTGTACAACCCCAAAACATAAATGACATTCTCTTATTGGCTTTGAGTATTGAGTCCTTATAAGACTGTATGAAAGGACAATGATGTTCCTACCTCACTGCTGACTAGAACAGTGGTTCTCAAATTTTCGTTTGCACTGAAATTACCTGGACGACATGCTAAAAGACAAAAGTATCTTGATTCAGAAAGTTGGATGGGGCACAGAAATTTGCATTTCTGACAGTTTTCCTAATGTGGCTGCTGTTACTGGTCTGGGGACTATAGTTTGTGAACCAGTGGAATGGGAAATCTACTTGTGAGCACTACTGGCCCAGAAGAAGATTTCATAATTTTTGAAGGAAATGAAAAAAGTATCTGCTTTCAACTTATTGATCAAATTAACAACAAATCTCTCTCTGTCTCTTTCAAAATTTCACTAATCCTTGTATTTCAGGCCCTTTGCTGATCATCTCATTCAATAAGCCATGTCACAGTGGTTATTATCACATATAAAGATGGTTGTCAGTGCAATGAGAGCTATTGTCAAAAAATTGAGGAACAATTTTTTATATTAAACAATATTCTATATAAAATAATGTTTTATATAAAGCACCTTTGAAAACCTGTAGATATAGCTAATATTTACTATTAAATATTTTTAACCATTTTTCATCCTTTGAGATTAGAAAGATTCAGGTACTTCTCTATGTTCAAGAAGAAACTCAATTATTATTATTTGAAATGGAGTTTCACTCTTGTGGCCCAGGCTGAAGTGCAATGGCATGGTCTGGGCTCACTGCAACCTCTACCTCCGGGGTTCGGGTGATTCTCCTGCCTCAACCTCCCAAGTACTTGGGATTACAGGTACCCACCATCACACCTGGCTAATTTTTGTATTTTTAGTGGAGACGAGGTTTCACCATGTTGGCCAGGCTGGTCTCGAATACTCGCCTTAGGTAATCCACCTGCCTTAGCCTCCCAAAGTGCTGAGATTACAGGTGTGATCCACCACTTTTTGATAAAATTCGCTTTTTGATAAAACAGTGAAACCCCCATTAGGCTAATCCCTTAATTCCAAATCTTGTGCTCTATCAATTGATCCACATGACCTGATCCAAACATTTTTCCTTTTTCAAGCTTTGTTATATTGCTAAGAATGTAAACAATATAGTGCTGTTTTAGATTCCTGTATGTTTGTGTGTACATATGTGCAACACATGCTCAAGTATGTCTGTGTATGTATCAAACTGTTTCTGTGAAACAAAAAAACGAAGGGGGGGATAGGAGTTGAATTGATTCTTAGAAAATGCATCCATGCTTTTGTGTTTCGTTTTTTTGATAAACATAATTACTTTAAAATAAAACCTTCTATATTGTCTTTCCACTGTGTGAACTATTTAAAATTCCCAAAGAAAGAGTTTAAGGAACATGTGATCTGACTGAGTTGCTAACATGTGACCTGGAGGAGTTTAACTGGCCTCTTTTAGTCTCAATTTTCTCATCTGTAATGAAAACAATAATAATGTCATCCTAGATTTCTGGCGAAGATTATATGATATAATACTTGGAAGGTTTTTAGCACACTGTGTGTTTATTAATACTCATCACTATTCTTGGCTATTTAATACTATATTCTCACTACTCGTATTTGTAAAATAGTACTGTTATATCTCCATGGAGCTCTGAATAAATCTTTTGACCAAAAGAACATTTTGATTAAGCATCTAAACCTCCAATTTTTATATGCTAATCGTCTAGGTATTATTATTACTGTTTAAAATAGGTGATGTTAAACATCTGACCTCTTCCTTGTACTTTGAATACCTTGATCATTTCAGCTAAAGTTCATTAATAGGGCAAACTTTAGAAATAATTAGGTAGAAGAATTTATTTACTCATTCAATCAAGGAACAATTCTAGAATTCCTACTATGTACCACAAACTCTTTTTTAAGGATACAGCAGTGAATCAAACATACAAAAATTATACCGCCGTGGTATTTATATTCTAGTGGAATGATTGCTCTCAAAATTGCATAAAATAAAGGATGGCAATTATATTTGTATGTCTGCTAATTTAACTTTATCCACATTTCAGATTTTCAAGAAATGCTTTTTTTTATTAATATAAAGCAGATGCAACTGAAGACAGTTTACATTCATTTTTACAATTCATCTAGACTCATAAGTACTAATAAATAATCTCTAAGTCTTTGAAATACTATGATTTATAGTAAGTCTATATTTGGTCTTTTTCTCCATTTCTTGGCAAACAACACCTAAAGCCCGTGGATTCTCCAAAGTAGTGTCTTTGTGTGTGATAATGAGATGACTGATGTCTCTGGCCTCCTAGATAGCTTTAAGATGGAGGCTGGTTGCCAGGGGAACCAACCATGTTATTAGACAGCTGGAACTTTTAGCCTTGTCTGCGCCCCCATTCCTTCCCTGACCTCTGAGAGTTGGAACTTTTAGCCTTGCCACCTCCCCACCCACCCTTCCCTGACCTCTGGTAGAGGAGAAGAGCTGAAGTTTGACTTGATCATTGATGGCTGGTGAGTTAATCATGCCTATGTAGTGAAGCCTTCATAAAAACCCACAATTCTTACAGCGATAGAGAAACTCAGTCTGGTGCTCTGCTTTACTAGACTAACTCCTGAACTTTTTCATTCTATAGCATACAAAGGAAAAAGTAAGTTTCGTGTTGGTTGATTTGCAGACAGGTGTATAGCACTAATGACTCCATTCCAGAAGTTGCAGAGGTAAGGTGATAAGGTTTTCTAAAATGGTGAGAAACCTTTGCACAATTGCAAAGAAAAGAAACTGAAATCTTCCTTTGGATTGCACATAGTCGAATTGCTAGATAAATCAATTACATTAAACTTTGAAAAAAGATTTTAGGTGTTTATATTACATGGAGTTAAATTGCAGACTCATGCAATTAGTTTTTTAACCTTTGTCAATGTCTAAAGAGTCATCCCAAAGTCCCAAAAATTGTGAAACAATGTTTTGTCATTTGCTAACAGCCTGCATATTACAACACTTGTAACATATGTGCCCTGTGATAGGCACAATTATGCCCCCTCCAAAGACATTCATATCCTGATTTTTGGAACCTGTGAATATGTTACCGAATATGGCAAAAGGAACTTTGAAGATATGATTAAGATAAAAATCTTGAAATGGGGAGATTGCCCTGGATTATCCAGGTGGGATCCGTGTATTTGTGGGGTCTTTATGAGAGGGAGGCAGGAGAGTAAGAGTCAGAGAGGATGAGATGGAAGTAGAATTTGGAATGATGTGGGGCCATGAGGAAATGAATATAGGCAGCCTTTACAAGCTGAAAAAGGCAAACAAAATGGACTCTTCCTTAGAGCCTTCAAAAGGAAAGTATCCCTGCTTTATCCATTTTAGACTTCTCACTTCCAGAAATATAATAAATTTGTTTAGTTTTAAGCCACTAAATCTTGGTTACTTGTTTACAGCAGCAATAGGAGCAAATTCATATCCCAGCCACTTAAGGCCAGTAGTGTCTTCCAATGAATGTGATGATGAAAAAGAAACCACGTATTTCTTTTTATTTGTTTATTTATTTATTTAACTTTTTAGGTGCATACTACATCTGTCATTTCTCCCCATGTTATCCCTCCCCACTGCCCTCCCTTCCCACCCCCCGCTGTCTTTCCCTTACGTCCCCCAACTGTCCCCAGTGCGTGATGCTCCTCTCCCTGAGTCCAAGTGTTCTCATTGTTCAACACCCACCTGTGAGTGAGAACATGTGGTGTTTGGCTTTCTGTCCTTGTGTCAGTTTGTAGAGAATGATAGTTTCCAGATTCATCCAAGTCCCTACAAGGATATGAACTCATTGTTTTTTATGGCTGCGTAGTATTCCTTGGTGTACTTGTACTGCATTTTCTTTGTCTAGTCTATCATCGATGGGCATTTGGTTTGGTTCCAGGTCTTTGCTATTGTACACAGGGCTGCAGTGAACATACGTCTGCATGTGTCTTTATAGTAGAACAATTTATAATCCTTTGGGTATATGCCCAGTAACGGGATTGCTGGGCAAGATGGAATTTCTATTTCTAGGTCCTTGAGGAATTGCCATACTGTCCTCCACAATGGTTGAACTAATTTACACTCCCACCAACAGTGTAAAAGTGTTCCTATTTCTCCACATCCTCTCTAGCATCTGTTGTCTCCAGATTTTTTAAGGATCGCCATTCTAACTGGCGTGAGATGATATCTCAATGTGGTTTTGATTTGCATTTCTCTAATGACCAGTGATGAGCATTTTTTCATGTTTGTTGGCCTCATATATGTCTTCTTTTGAAAAGTGTCTGTTTATATCCTTCACCCACTTTTGAATGGGTTTTTTTTTTTCTTGTATATCGAGAAACCACATATTTCTATATTGTTTCTTGTGGACATGCACTGCTCTGGTTTTTTCCCTCTTCTCCATTCCTGCAGATGATGACACAGTTCACCCTGATCATCTCCAATCTGAATCAATATAGCTTTCTAGAATTTCCCTAGTTTTCAAACTTACATACCTCTGATCCAACCACCGCATTTGATTGCCCAAACATTTTTTTGGTCAAATCTAAATCCTGTTATTTCTTTGCCTAAGCATCCTTATGGTCTCCTATGTTTCTATGTAATAAAGTGCAAGCAGGTTACTTCAGCTGACAAAGCCCTCCATGATCTACTTCTTGGCTGTCTTTTCACTCATCTTCCTTATCGCATATTCATCTCTATACCCTGTGTTCCAAACTGTTATCCTCACTACAGATCAGATTATTGTCTTTCTTTTGGCTCTTTGTTTAAGCTTTTCCTACTGAATGCAGCTTTCCTCTCTCCTTCTCACTCCCAATCGCTATCTACTCTATCTATCTATCTATCTATCTATCTATCTATCTAGCTATCTATCTATCATGTATCTATCTATCTATCTATCTATCTATCTATCTATCTATCTATCTATGAGACAAAGTTTCTCCCTTGTTGCCCAGACTGGAGTGCAATGGCAAAATCTCAGCTCACTGCAACCTCCACTTCCCAGGTTCAAGCAATTCTCCTGCCTCAGCCTCCCAAGCAGCTAGGATTACAGGCATGTGCCACCACATCTGGCTAAGTTTTGTATTTTTAGTAGAGATAGGGTTTTACCATGTTGGTCAGGGTGGCCTCAAACACCTGAGCTCAGGTGATCCACTGTCCTCTGCCTCCCAAAGTGCTAGGATTGTAGGATTGGGCCACTTTGCCTGCCCCACCCCCCGCCTTTTTAAAAAAAAAAAAGGTTTTTCCTGTTTTTAGGACATTTACTCGATGAAGCTTTGTGTTATTCCTCTAGTTAGAACTGATCATTTTCCTTTAGGAATCTATTTCAACGTGTATATACTTCTATTATAAAATATACACGTACTTCTATTATAAAATATATACCATCATTCTGACTTGTTTCCATTTCCATTTCCCATTTCTAGACCATGAGTGCCTAGGTGGCAGGGATGATGTTTTATTAGTTTCTGTGTTCCCAGCAACTAATATAGTATTTTAGAGAGGAGTAGGGTGCCTAATAAAGGCTTGATGAGTGAATTAAATTAACCAACACTCACCTGAGGACATATGACATTTGATGAAAATTATACATTGATTTCAGCTGTAAGAAATAATATTTAAATTATTATCTGGCCAAGGATTGTTTTCTTCAAGGCATCACTTAACATGTCCTTGTAGAGTGCCATTGAGCCACTTAAATTATGTATTTTTGTTTGTTTGTTTTGTTTTTTGAGACAGAGACTCTGTCACCCAGGCTGGAGCACAGAGGCTTGATCTCAGCTCACTGCAACCTCTGCCTCCCAGGTTCAAGCAATTCTCCTGCCTCAGCCTCCTGAGTAGCTGGGACCACAGGCGTATGCCACCACACCTGGCTAATTTTTGTATTTTTAGTAGAGATGGGGTTTCACCGTGTTGGCCTGGATGGTCTTGAACTCTGAACCTTAAGTGATCCACCTGCCTTGGCTTCCCAAAGTGCTGGGATTACAGGCTTGAGGCACTGCACCCACCCACATTATGTATTCTTCATTGAGACTGTGATCCTATTCTTTTTTCCCCAGATTTCTTGATGAGCACTTTGTGAAAGCACAAGTAAAATAATGTTCTTAAGTCAACACGAATTACATAGATCAATTCCTATTAGTACACTAGACTTGTCATAGAAGATAATTTTGTGAGTCTATATGAGATGTATTATGTTGTCGCTAAAGCCATGATGATTTTTATTATTCCATAAAAGTATAATAAAGCATTCACAGAGTAAATTGTACCATGTTAAAAACCTGCCATCTTTTTCACTTTCAGTAACACTTTTTAAATGATCATAAGTAATTTGTGATTTTAAAAATTATGCTTTTAGGTATCAAAGCAATAAGAAAAGCCTTTTGTCAAGTGAATCACTAAGTAAAAGTTTCCATTTATCATTCATATAATTATAGAATATTTAAGTGACTGGAAACATTTTTTAACACTTTCTTCTTAAATAAACATGATGGTTAATTTCTAATGATGTCTTTATTCTTATGTTTTAGTTTTTCACAAAGTAACTTAATGGCATGGGTTCCTAACCTGACTTTATATTGCTATATGACTTTGGGGGAATTACTTACCCATGCTAGGCCTCTGTTTCTCTAACTCTAAAATGTGGATAATAATGTTAATAATCTTGGGGGGTTGTTGTGAATATCAAATGAAAATGCCAGGAAAGCGCTTACAGGAATGCCTGGCTCAAAGTAAATGCTTGATGAGGATTAGCTGTAAACATTATTACTAGTTCTGGATCCCTGTGCTTTATTTCTTTAAAACATGATGCTCTTCACTTAGGAGTCACTCTGTGAGTGATGTTGAATACCTGATACAGCAAGTCATAAAACATAATTAAACTACAATCCTGGATGTCAAGGTGATTTACAATGTAACAGAGATATGACAAATCTAAAACTAATGATAAGGAAGTATATGATTAATTGCTTAAGAAAGTCAAATGTATAATACGTTTATAAAGAAAGCAGAAATGACATTTTTAGCTGGGCTTAGGTATCATGGTGATGGTGGCAAAAAAAAAAAAGGCTACATTTAAGCATTTAAGAATGGGTCTCATTCTGACAAAGGAGATAAAGAGGCATCCTAGGCAAGGAGCAGCAAATGACTAAGAAGAGGGAGGAGAGTGAAAATACTTAAATAAAGGAAATAGTTTTAGTTTTAATTTTAGTTCAGTCACCCTACTATTAGTTTGAGAATTTTTATTACCTTTATCTCTAAATAAAACTCACTGTTAATAGATGTTTACCTAGCAGCCTATAATAAGCTTTTAATATTTATGTACATGTTGATGTGTGAAAATGTTTTTATTCACAAAAAAATTGTGGCATGTACAAAATATAATGTTGCTATAAAAATGAATGATTATCATACCAATTTTTTAAACAGCTAGATACATGCAGCAGAGTTGAAAGCAAATAACAAAAATTCTGGTATGAAAAACAATGTAATTGGCCTCATAAGTCTTCTTCCTGACCAACGTGGACAGTTGGTCTGGCTAATACGATTGGTTTTGCAGGTTTTGCTGTAATCAAGTACCAAGATGCCAGAAAAGAGTTTGACACCTTGAGTACAATCCTTCAGTCCAATTTTGAAAAAGGCTAGCCACTCTACAATAGTAAAAATATTAAAAAATCAGTTTAGGTTGAGAAACCCTTGATTTAAAAGACTTTTATTTGCAACAATGGCCTAGTAGAAAGGAAAAAAAGATAGAATATAAGAAAAAGAAGGAGAAAAAACAAGTATATTTGTAATTTTGTTCTCGTAGTTGCGGCACTAAGTTTCCATGGTTACAGGAAAAGGAAAATTCATCTCCAAACTGGCCTTAAGTAGAACTGGCTTATCGTAGCTTTAATATATATTTATTACTAATAATTGTAATGATAATAACAGTTATTTACTTATAGACTAGTATATGACAGATATTGTATGTGGTGTTTGTGTACATAATTTACAATGCAAGAGAAATTTTTAAAAAGATATGTACATTTCATAGGTAAGGAAGTCAAGATTGAATGAATAAGTGACAAAATCAGCATTTGAAGCTTGTTCTGCAGAAATCTTAATGCCGCATGTTCTCACTTATCAGTGGGAGCTGAATTATGAGAATGCATGAACACATGGAGGGGAACACCTCACACTGAGGCTTGTTGGAGTTGAGGGAGGAAGGAGAGCACCATTAGCTATTCTTGAGGAAGGTGATGGGATGATCTGTGCAGCAAACCACCATGGCACATGTTTACCTGTATAACAAACCTGCACATTCTGCACATGTACCCCTAAACTTAAAAGTTGGAAATCCAAAAATAAAAATAAAGAAACTTGTTCTGTATAACAACAAAGTATTTAGCCATTCCCCTGATCTAGACTTGGTCTAGAAGGGTCTTACGTGATGTTTGGTTTACAAATTGAGGAACAAATGAATATTTTATGAAAACATTTACTAATCCTCAAAATCTTCTTCCAAGATTGCTGGCACATATGACTTGACCCTACTTGAAATAGCTTACTACAGATTCATGAATACTGGCACAAAAGACAGAGTTTTGGGT
Organism: Callithrix jacchus; assembly: GCF_049354715.1. NCBI lineage: Eukaryota > Metazoa > Chordata > Mammalia > Primates > Cebidae > Callithrix > Callithrix jacchus. The sequence continues at coordinate 30,115,820 of NC_133524.1, forward strand.
CAGCTACAAACGGTCTTATTAGTAATGGCAATAAAAATGCCCCAAACCCCAATTCTCAGGGCGTGGCAAGAAAAGGGTCAGATGACACCTGTTTGTATAGTGAGTTGCATTATAGGATAAGGACCCTGAGTATGGGGAAGTTAAATCTTTATACTGGACAGTAAGCATGCATACCCATGCTCTGAAGGAAGACACTGTCTTCATGTTGCAAGGCTGTTCACTATGCAAACATCTTTTAAAACATAATCTGCAACAAAGTACCTCTACTTGCAAGACTTAAAAAATGTAAGCAATACATGAAGAATTTTCTCCCAACACCTTTCATTCATACAAATGCATTCTTAGGCACGTGGACCCAACCCATCCCATTTCACCCCTTACTCCCCTATCTTCATACTCTTCTGCTTTAACTGTTATTTAGATCCATGCTGCCATAGGAGAGACAGACGCTAGCTGTAAAAGACATTCAAACTGACATTGACCAGCCTGAAACTGGAAGAAAACCATATACTTATTTGGCACAAGGGAACTTGGCTATCTCTGAAAAGCTGGTCTAAACTGCCCTCTAGAGCTCTACTCTACCAAGTAGTGCCAAATCTAACAATTACATGCAGTTCCCATGCATATTCCTCTCTTCGTAAATGAAAAGTAAGAGCTAAGTAAGTGGTGGGTCACCCAGCTTCTGGCCAAGCTAGAATAGCTTGCTTCCCAGGAGCCTGTAATACTTACAGCCTCAACCATGTGGTTAAAATCATTCTCCTTCCACAGACTACTCCTCTGTGTCTTTACAATAAACTTTCATCCCTTTAAGCAATCTCTGCATGTCTCTTCCTTTGTGACTCTGAGGAATTTGACTGTCAGGATAGGACTATATTTATCTTCCTAATTTTAAAAGCATTTAATTACCAATAATTACCACCAATGTGATTTTTTCCCCCTAGTGCACATTAAAAATTTTGAATCCCATTTTCTGTAATAATTTAAGTTGATCTGGAGGGACAGACAGTAATTAATTATCTATAATTTCTCAAACTGCAAATGCTGAATTTATTGAAGTGAAACAGAAATCCAGTGTAGAATAAGGCTGAAATAAATAGAATTACATGAGAAAGAAGGATGAAGCAAGATTCAGCAAAATTAAATATTTTTTATAAAATTGAAAGAACTATTTAGTACGATAGTTGGGTTAAAATATATACTATTTTAATCAGTATATCAGGTCAGGTCTCCTAAAGCCCTTTTAAACAAAAATTGAGTGTTTATTGCTTGCAAAATGTTATTACTGTAATGAGTTTAATATACAACTGTGAGCCATAAGAAGGGAACAATTGAGAATTGTGTTGTTTTTGTCTTTGTTTTCCAACTTAGGTTCTTTAATAATTGGTTTAGTTTAGATAGTATGTGTTTGTTATTTGCCAAGTAAATAAACATTCTTATGAGCTTCTTTACAAAATGTCTTCAGTGCGAATAAGAATAAAGCAGAGTTTGAAATGTATCTATGTATTTTTCAATGTGCTGCCATTTAAAGGGCATGAATTTTGGACTCAATCACACTTAAGTGTAATAAGCTCTGAATGTATTAACTGTATGATTTTGGACAAGATATTTAACATCTCTGATATATTTTCATTATCTCTAAGCAGGTGATAATATTTGCTTTGCAAATCTCTTGTGAGGGCATTATGAAATAAATTATAAAGACACCGAAATCCATGTCCAGAACTCTTTAAATGTTACCTTCATTTTCCTACAGTTTTTCTTTTTCCTTCATGTTCCTTAATTATCTTCATATCTAATTCTTCCTGTGATATAAGTTCTCAGAAGGATTATATATTAATTTAAAATAAATGTTCACCTGTTTTCAATAATTTCACCATGTCCCATTTGAGAAATTTGAATTATTTAATTACTGCTGGTAAATATGGAAAGAACAAGAAGAAGAGGGAAAACATTGCATATTTTTCTACCCAACTTTTCCCCAAAGCTTAGCACTAAAAGCTCAATCTTTATATATAAGTTTATAAATTACTTGAATCATTCAAAAGTTGTCTGGGATTATGTGTGATTCATATTTTGTATCTCTACACTGGCACTATCTATCAGATATGTATATCAGGAAATATACTTTCAAAACCCTAGATCCTTATACCACAAATACAGGGCATTACTATTGATAATAATATAATCCAGTCATGGGCCACACATTGTATAAGTCATTAGAAGTATGAGGTCAATGGAATGCTGGGCCATAGTTTAAGACATGAGTGGACGGGACATGGTGGCTCAGGCCTGTAATCCCAGCACTTTGGGTGAGGTGGGCAGATCACTTGAGGTCGGGAGTTTGAGACCAGCCTGACCAACATGGAGAAACCCTGTCTCTACTGAAAATACAAAATTAGCTGGATTAGCTGGGCATGGTGGCACATGCCTGTAATCTCAGCTACTTGGGAGGCTGATGCAGGAGAATTGCTTAAACCCAGGAGGCAGAGGTTGAGGTGAGCGGAGATCGTGCCATTGCACTCCAGCCTGGGCAACAAGAGAGAAACTCAATCTCAGAAAAAAAAAAAAGGAGATAAGTGGTTAAGAGTGTGGACCTTGAAGTTTAGCAGATCTCGTTGCAATCCTATCACTCACTATTTGAACTGAAACATATCATCTAAACTTTCCAAGCCTCAGTTTCCTCATCTCTAAAATGTGGCTAATACTTGCTACCTTACAGCATCATTGTAGGATATGATAACGTATGCAAAGTGTGATGTATACTGACTAGTGCTTAATGCAAATTTAATAAATGGTAACTATTAGTATAACTGCTAAGAAGACAAGACATCTGTCCTTATGGACTTTCAGTGTATTGGGAGTAGAGGATCATACACTATTTGGTATAATGTGAAGCCAGATGTAATATTTCCAATAATAGAGGTTTTTAAAAAGTACTAAACGGATATAAGAGAGATTAAGTTTTGTTGGTTGACTCTCCAAATCTAATTCACTAGCAACCATTTTCCTTGCACAGAGCATCAAACTGTAGTACCTGCTGCAGAGGGATTCTATTGATATTAACTTATGTTGGTGTTAACGATTAGCAAAGTTGTTGTGAACATCAAAAAATGCTAAAAGCACTTAGCACAGTTGATGGTATACACCAATAATTTTATAGATGTTGCGCATTTGTATATTATAGTCAAGAACCAATTTTGTAAGGCAGAGCTTACAAATGACTGTTCCTTGCTGGAAAGGGTGACGGTTTCTTGGTAATTGATTCCAATGTGTGTTAAACCATAATTATGAACCATAATTAGTACTATCCTCCATAGATTAGAATGGTCTTTATGGAAATCCTTTTTTCAATTAAGTACTCTTTATGGCTTATGCCAATACATTCAATATTAAGTCAGAAGTCTTCCCTGGTGAAAGCATGATGAATCTTGCAATGATCTTTATAAACTTAATAAAATAATATTAATTTTAAAATCTTGTATCCAACTCAGTTATGCACTGGTGTACTGAGGACCTATTCTCTATAACTGAAGTGAATAATAGGAGAAAATCAAATAATATTGACCAGTTGACATCAAAAAATAATTATTTTAGAATTGGCTGTACTGATATTCTCTGAAATGCACATATATTTCACCATGTCTCATTAAAAAACATTTGTCATTCAAGGAAAAATGATAGTTTCATGTACTTACAAACTAATATATAAGTATATATATATATTTATGCTTCCACTTATTAAACAAGGTTAAATGTAGCTTTCTTGCCTATTTATATAACTAATTGTGGCATACATTAATTAAGGTAATGATTTAATAATTATAAAATTAAATACACAAGCACTACTTATATAATGTAATAATCATAAATCAACCTTATCATTTACTTTCGTTTTAAGTGTATTGGGCTATTGTTTCTCATGTTCCATGAAACCTAGTCCACATTTTATAACCCTTTGAGTCACTTTCAGAAGAAAAAAGAAAACCTCTTCTCAGTGATTAATATGGCCTGTAATAATCAAAATTCTAAACTTTGAAGTACTGGCTTCCTTCTTTAATCACCCCCCCATCAGTCTGGCCCAGCATCAAGCTAAAGATACAGTCAGAAAAGGAGATATGATTTGATTTCTTCTCTATTTCCCTGTCATGTACTTTGACACCTTTTGCTACATCTTTCAAACTAGGTTTTGGATTCCTTATGATTAGAGTGTGGGGAGGGAAAAGAAATAAAAGGGGCAGTAGAGTGTTTGCTTAACTGGTATTGTGGTAATGGTCCACAGGGCCCTTCAGAGAGAGGGAGCACCGATTTCCCCTGTGGAGAAACCTTCTGCCTGTAGTTTCTTTCACTAGACAAAAGTATGTCCATTTCAGCTTACTACAGTCTCCTGCCTCATCCCCAGGCATCTAGAAGGACTTTTCACATCTTTCTGCTGAGGCATTTGGACCTTTCAGAGATTTATCTTGGTCAGGGTCTAAGATGAGACTACACCGGCTCTTTATCACACACTGTCCACCTCTGTTCCATTCATGCTTCAACAAAATTTGAGATCAACTCCAATGCAAGAGCAAACTTTCTTTTGCTATGTTAACTCCCCAGCTAGCGAATTTACTCAGCTATGAATCAGGCAGCAGTCTATTCTTTAGTTCTCCACAAACTGAATGGTGAAGGTTTTCTCTTGACTCAGAGTGAAGAAGAAAGCATTCCCCACCCTTCCACAGGGGACATGACTCCCAGGCATAGGGACAGTTGACTGCAAAAGCTGTTTCTTCAACTTCTTAACCCTTTATGCCCTTGTGTATGCGTAGTCGAGAGCCATGGCAGATAGACTGTGTCTTGTTCTTCAACTGAAACTTAAATTTTAAATTGTATTACATAATTTTTCAGTATTTTTCTATTATCTTTACAAAAGAACATATACTTACTGAAAACAATGTATCTGGATTCCCTAATGTGCATTTTGTTGGCCCCAAAAATTCCCTGAGGTGAACACATTTAATAAATGGAGTGATTATTTAACGGAGAAGCATAAACTTGAACTCTGAACTGTGTACTGTAACTAACTAGTTTATTTCTTTTACATGGTAATGCAATAAAAATAACTGTAAACTAGAAAACAAAATCTATATCGATTGAGGAACAATTCTATTCTCAACATTGAATGCCATTTTGAGATTAATGGTTTTGGCTTATAATAATAATAATAACTAAATATAATCAAAAACTATTTTCCTATTTTTCCATTGATATCTTCCAAATAAAATATGATTCCACTAAAATTCTTGATGATATTACCATTAATTCTTAATATAAAACAGATGAAACATTTATGTAGCAATCTATTTTCTTTGATATTTGTCATAAAAACTATTGGATATATGACATGTGTATGAATATATTATGGTTATGTTCAGAACTTATTATCTAACCTTTTCTCATGCGGAAAAATGATTCGGAAGTGTGTTAGTATAATGTTAGTACTAACCATTAGCTAGACTAAGTTAATGTTAAATGTTCATAATAACAGTGGCTATTTAAATACATAAAGAACAGTTTAGATATTAGCCAAAGAATATTGTTATTATTATTGGTTGAGTGATCCACATTTACATGATAGGATTTGTATCAGATAGGATGCTTATAAACAGTCTTCATATAAAATATAGCTAAAAGAAAAGTTGAGTGTTTGAAGATAACTTCGTTGTTTTTTAGTTTATAACTTACTTTCCTATAATGACCCTTCCCATATGAATATTATGTTGATGATCAGATTTTCCATTTTGAATTCCTTATTTGCTTTTTCAAATTGTCAATATTGACAAGTAGAAATAGGAAAATTGAACAACCAAGTTACATTAGTATTTCCTACTAATATTTAAAATTGCTAGTGATTAAATTAAATGTCTTATTTAGCACAAATTATCAGAACTCCTGTATTACCATATTCTAAAATAAAGTTTTCTGCTTTTTAATTTATAATATTCATCAATAGAAACTGCATCAGCATATAGTCCATATATTAACTATCATATTTAAGATTTTGGCAGAATTAAAGATAAATAGTCTTTTAGGGAAAAAATGTACCTTATTTACCCCCACATGCATCATAAATCTAGGGGAAATTTACTCTTTTATAGAAAGGAACCAATTAAAATAACCAAGTTACACTACTATTTCCTGCTAATATTTTAGATTGCTAGTGATTAAGTTAAATGTTGTCTTATTTAACACAAATTCTCAGAACTCCCATATGACCTTATTCTAAAATAAAGGTTTCTGTTTTAAAATTGGTAATATTCATCAATAGAAACTACATCAGAAAATAGTCCGTATATTAACTCTTGTATTTAAGATTTTGGGAGAATAAAAGATAAATAGTCTTTTAGGAAAAAAAGTACCATATTTTCCCCTATATGCTTCATAAATATAGGGTAAAATTACTCTTTTGTAGAAAGGCAAACCAATTAAAATATATAATTCTTCTATAAATATAGTGTAGTAAGAGATAGGGCAGGTTGGAGGTGGTGTGTTGATAAAAGAGTAGAACAAGGGAGTAGTTTTGTGATGATGAAATGAAACAGTCTATACATTGATTGTCATAGTGGTTCCACAAAATGATACATATAATAAAATTGTAAAGAATTATATATACACGTACAAATAAATTCATATAAAAACTGGGAAAATCTAAATAAATACTGTATATAGATTGTACTAATGTCAATTTCCTAGTTTCAATATTGTACTAGAGTTACATATTATCTATGGAGTAAACTGGCCTCTTTATTATTTTTGCAACTTCTCTATTTTTGCAACTTCTTGATCTGTATTTATTTTAAATTAAAAATTGAGGAAAGACAGCCTCTTGAATGGTTTAGAATTTCTTCCATTTAACCAAAGTTTTTAAGAGATCTGTTTTCCACAATAAGAATGCTTAAAATTAGAGAATAGCCTAGGGAATTAGGTATATCACTGATGTCAAATATACTGAAGTAAATAAAAAGAGCATTTAAAGGCCAGGCATGGTGGCTCATGCCTATAATCCCAGCACTTTGGTAGGCCAAGGTGGGCGCATCACCTGAGGTCGGGAGTTGGAGACCAACCTGACTAATATGGAGAAACCCTGTGTTACTAAAAATGCAAAATTAGCTGGGAATGGTGGCGGAAGACTGTAATCCCAGCTACTCGGGAGGCTAGGATAGGAGGATTGCTTGAACCCAGGTGGCAGAGGTTGTGGTGAGCTGAGATGGTGCCATTGTATTCCAGCTGGGCAACAAGAGCAAACCTCCACCTCAAAAACAAGCAAACAAACAAACAAAAAACATTTAAAAAATAATTGGACTGAAATATTTTGAATCAAATTCTGAGAGAGAAATATTACAATATATAAATTGGACAAAGATTATTATGATTATTTAAAAAATAAATCTAGCAATATAAATGCTTCATTTTTTTCTCATGAACATCATTTATATTCATGGCATTGTTAGTAAGAGCCAGTACCTCTGATTTTATAGATTTTGATTCGTATAAACCATTAACACAAAAAGAATTTATACAATTTATTAAAAGATCTGTCCTCTATTGTACTGATAATAGGGGCTATCTAAAGCAAATAGGACGTTGAGATCTAAATTTACTACTGCATTCATTTATAATTATCTAATGTGTACTCATCATGTGCTAGGCAGTATTATAGAAGCTATGGTATATCATTTGGGGAGAAAAAGAAAACAAACACCCTTTCCTCAAAGACTTTTCTTTCTATTCTGGGGAGATGGAAAAACAAATACATATGTTTCAGGTAAAAATATTTAAAATAAGATTTGATCTATAAAAAGTTGCTTAAAAGACACTGATATCCAGTAAAGATGAAGGAATTACTTAGATGTGAAATGGTAATTATATTTATTGATGGAGCCCATAAATGTAGTATTGGCATCATATTCAGTATTTACAGAATTCTCAGGAGCAGAGTCTATGCATATCTTTTTTCTCACATGCCCCACAGTTTCTTACCAGAGAAAATGTTTCATATATGTAATTTGAATGCATTATCATTAATTTTTATCACTACTCCCCTTCAGATAGGTCTTCCAGTATTAGAGATCAAGTTGCACAGTCACCTCAGTTTATAGGTGAGAAAACTGATTTGAAGTTAACTTGCTCCAACCCATGTAATCAGCAAATGGCAAAGATGAATTTCAGTTCTAGTCCTCTGATTCCAAGCCCAGAGCACTTTCAGGCTAGGAAGAATTATCTCAGAATATCTTTTCAAATAGATCTAGCACAACATTATCAGCTTCATTTTCCCAGAGTCTTATATATTGATATGCTTTTCACAAATATTTATTGAGTCCTCTGTATGTACATGGTTTCTAGGTGCTGGGATGAGAAGAGATACAATGAAGAATGAGACCTAAGTTCTGACATTAATCCTAAACTGTAAAGTAGAAATTATGTATGTGCACAAATGATTGCAGTATTAATACAAGAGAGAGAGTGGATAATGTCATGAGGAAGGCACAGATAAAGTGCTGAGGAAGACCACAGAAAGATCAACAGCTTCCATTTCCAGACACCCAGGAAAATTTCCCAAAAAGAGTGGCTTTTGTTTTAGGCTTTGAATTGGGAGGACCGTGGCAATGGAACTGAGGCTGTACTTGCGATAAGTACTTTTATCTCTTCGCTATAGTAAATACAATGTTGTCCAAATGTTTGTTAATTTATCCAACTAATTACTTGTTGTTTTTTTTGAGACAGAGCCTTCCTCTGTCCCCCAGGCTGGAGTGCAATAGTGCGACCTTGGCTCACTGGAACCTCTGTCTCCTGGGTTCAAGTGATTCTCCTGCCTCAGCCTCCCAAGCAGCTGGGATTACAGGCATGTGCCATCACACCTGGCTAATTTTTGTATTTTTTGTAGAGATAGGGTTTCTCCATGTTAGCCAGGCTGGTCTTGAACTCCTGAACTCAGGTGGTCTGTCCGCCTCCGCCTACCAAAGTTCTGGGATTACAGGCATGAGCCACCATACCCAGCCTATCTAACTTCTTAACCTGAATCCCTGAACCTTCCAATTTCCATAGAAATTTGCACTCTGAAGCAGTTACGTGAATTCCTCAATTTCCTAGTTAGTTAATATGTCTAAACAAATTTTCTTTGGTAATACTTGACAATACTACCCCATTATCAAAATAACTTGAAGTAAGCTGTCAAAAAGTCCATATTTATTTCAGGCTATTATCATGATGATTTTAAGTTTCTACATTAGTAGATATTAAACATCTTCAAAAGTGCTTAAATTTCCATCCATATTTTTATTATAAAATAGAGGTTGCAGATATATTTTGTACTTTGAAGAATACTAAGGACTGAATAAGGTGGGAGCACTTACAACTAATGAGCTTGCACACCTTGAGTGAGCTACGTAGAGAATGTTTCTCCTTAGCAATAAAGAACTACAACTGTTTTGTGCTAGCTCAGTAATAACAATAATATTGTAGTATGTCCTTTGGGAAACTAACTGAAATATAAGTTCAGATAAGTCCACATTCTTGTAAAGCAATGATATTTTGCTATGTTGCTTTCCTACTTAAATCTGCCATGGATAATGCACAATTAAGTCAACACATCTAGACTCACCAAAAATAAATCTCTAGGTTATATTTGGCCTTATCCATACAAATGCTTTTGTTTTATGGGCTTGACAATGGAGGAAATTGGAGGTCAAGATAATCTCATAACAGTTACTGGTTGAAGGCTTCTTGTTAACCCATCATTATTGCTTTGTTTCTATAACCTGGCATCTGACTTACCCTTCTAATCAGCAATGCAGCCCTCCTCCCATTTTAACTAGGACTCTGCAGGGAACATCACACTTGCTTGACTGAGCCATAACTCATTGTTTTGGTCTGGCCAGTTTTTTCTCCCAGAGGCAGTGAGTTCCTACATCTTAAATGCCAACTCCTGTAAGGGATAATTCTCCATAATACTACATAGTATTATACTATACTATATACTATAATACTGTACTATTATATTAGTATAATGGGAAGCAATAATATTGCATCCTGCCTTACCTTCTATCTACTGTATAACTTCCTAACCATAGGAAATGGCTTTTGGATAACAACACCAGTCCTGCTCAAACTCAAATTCATCTTTTTCTTTTAGATATAATTTTAGGATTCTTAGAGGTTAGAGCCACATAATTTCTTTATTCTGTGTCCCTTCAGTCTTGTCGGCCCTTTAAGTTACAGTCTATAAAGCCTAAATATATGCTTTTTAGAAGCTTGAATAATTCAAAGTGAATTTCTGCTTAACTGAGTTATTTAATTTAGTTTTATTGTGTACAAATTGAACAAAAAATTAAGTAGAATCTGAAAGTTATCATTCTTGCTTTCTACTTAGAAATGTAAATGAAATCAAACAATCTATATATTGATTGTCATAGTGGTTCTACAATTTGAAACAATAGAATTATCACTCATCCTAATAATGTGTTATTTGGCATCTTTGAATATATGGCTTTTGCAGATAGTTCATTTCACATTTTAACAGGTTTTTTTTCTCAATTCAAAATCACATTGTAAAGGGGAGAGAAAACTGCCACAGTTGAACGTTTGCAGGTACTCCATATTTTTCCCAATAAAATAATGTTTTATCATAAATTCAACATGTGTTGAGATTGACATATTTATAACATATCGGGGCAGGATATAGCTACTGGAGCTGTAATGATTGCTTTCTCTACTATAAAAACTATGAAGCTCATATTAATACTTAAGATATTTATGTTATTAAGTTCACATTAATATTGCCATAAAATATGACAGTTTACAGGTCATATAACACTACATGGGGATTTTTCTTTTTCTTTTAACTTTTAAGTTCAGGGGTATATATGCAGGTTTGTTATATGGATAAACTTGTGCCATTGGGGTTTGTTGTACAGATTATTTCATTACCCAGGTATTAAGCCTACTACCCATTAGTTATTTTTCATGATCCTATCTCTTCTATCACCCTGTACCCTGTGATAGGCCTCAGTGTGTGTTGTTCCCCTCTATGTGTTACATGGAGATTTTTCAATCATACTTTTGCTCACTTCATGATTTTTGGTATTTGATTAGGGGCAAGAGAAACAAGGAAAAGTAGATATAATGTCTCTTTCCATCTGATATTTTCTAGTGCTTAGAGTTTATAATTCTGAATCCTAATTAATATCATAATCCAGAATATTATTTACCACATTTATGTCTTATTAACCACTGCACAAATGTAATTAGCCAAATATTTGCATAGTTATTTCAAATAAAATTATATTTATTTCTTATTTTATACTTTTCATTGCCTATTTTGAAATTATATTTTTCAAATTTCTAAAATAAAATTTATTTAGATAACTATAATTTTTAAATTGGTAAGTTCTGTGCATTTTGTCAACTTTTATAGTCATTGTAACAGATTTTTTAAAAAATATGACATTGTCCCTGTTTTCTAACTAAAGACAATTTACATTACCATTGACAAGGATTTGTATATTTTTTAAAGTCATAATATAAAGAATCCCTTCCAGAGAGTCCTTCATTCCAGTAACATACTTAGGAAAATAATAATGCATATGCAAAAGACATAGAACCATTGTCAAGATAGCACTTTTAGTTTTCTTTCTTTATTGGGCAGACCTATACACGGTTCAACTTGTGTTAAACTATTTCGACTTTAGTTATAATCATTATTGATTTCTTTTTAATAAGGTTGCTAGGCTTAAATATGATTGTTTAAATTTCCCTACCACTATAAAAGAAAAGTTTTGCATCAGATGCTTGATAAACTTGACAAGACTTTGCTCACTATGGATCTGACAAAGATCTAATATCCAGCATCTATAAGGAGCTAAAACAAGTTTCCAAGAGAAGAACAACCCCATAAAAAAGTGGGCAAAGGACATGAACAGAAACTTTTCAAAAGAAGGACACCAATTTTCTTACGCTATGTAGTATTTCACTACATTTGGCCAATGCTGTGTTGAGAATGCTCCTGAACAGTTTAATGAGTGACTATATCACCTTAATTTCTTTTTATGAATTTTAGTCTGATTTCTCAAGAGAACCATTATACCCATGATGACCTAGCATGGAATATACTAGAGGAACCTGTGTCCTTCGTTATCTGAGAAGGTGTTTTTTTTTTAATCATATTTGCCTGTATTTCACTGCTTTGTCTTCATTATAGTTATGTTATATAGACTGAAAAATCATGGACATATGAAGGCAATAATTTATACTAAAAAAAGTGAACTACTAAAATATTATGTTACAAATGAAGGAAGATGTTAATGTCAAAACAAAACTTCCTATCAACATATGAGCAATATAATTCTGATAAGCAGTTAAAATAGCTTAAGAATGTAAAACTTGGGTTTTATAAATATATACATATTTGTAAATATTGATCTAGATAGCTACTTAAACTTCTTTGAAATCATATTTGTTCCCTTTGGAAATACGTAAGAGAGACAATTACTTGCCTCTCATTGGACTATTAAGGTTTGTTTGCCTTTGCTTATACCTGGTTCAAAATAACTATATCTCTGACATAAGCAATAGAGATATGTTATGCGAAAGTAGATACTATATGAGCAGAATCATGCAAATAAGATTCATGTTAGAAATCTTGTGCCCCAACTCTGGTTTGTCAATGGTGAAAACACATTAAATAGGATAATGAATAGGTTCCTAAATGCCTGATGAAGTAACATCTCTCTGAACTAGAGATCAAACCTCCAACAGACTCAGTCAACAAAAGATCTAAGTCTAAAAACCCAAAATCAATTTGGCGATAAGAAACAGTCATGAGAAACAGTACCGAGCATAAAGAGCGAGAACCCATTGACTTTGAATCATTTTCAGTTGGTCAGATTAAAAGTCTTAGCTAATCTTTCTTCATTAGTACTTCTTAGAGTAAGGAAGAATACATTAAAAACTCCAAGCAAGGGGTGGGAGATCTAAGATGGAGATTAAAGTGTTGATAGTACACATCACACAGTATACAGCCAAGCATTTTTGGCCCACTTCCTGCTTTAGGATAAAGAAGGCATCATTTTTCCCATTTGACAGTTGAGAATCTTGAGGCTCGGAAATGTTAAATAAGTTACAAAGGTTATACATACAACAAGAAAGAAATAAAACTACCAGTAGAGCCTTGTTCTCTTACCTTCTACTTAGCACTCTTTCCCAGATACCATGTTGATAGCACTGCCTAAAATTTGCCTATTTTTGTGCTTTTGTCATTGTTTTGATATAAGGTGCAGTCGGTCAAGATAACTATGATATTCAATTTGTGACATTCAATCTATTTTTATTTGGTTTCTATGTGTGACTGCATGTATATGTTCCTTTTTCTCCATATCAAATTTCATTTCCACCTTCCTCCCCAGGACAAACATTGTGTTTTAGGTATAACTTTTTTTATTTGAATGGTGTCCTTTCAAAGTGTGAATTGCTTTCTGTTTGTGAATTATAATTTTTGTAAAATACTTTCTGTTAGATATTTTATTTTTCATCCTGTTTTCCCACTAAAGATTATTATTTGTTAGGATCCTTCCATATTGCTATACTCTATGACTTCTTACTTCATAGTGTGTATATATTGAACCTCCATGAGAATTGGGAAAAGCAAATTCCAAAGCTATTTGTTTCCTTGCCAGGCAGCCCCTTTGTTAGGTGCATTTGTATAGGAACAAGCTATGTGTCTGTACACATCTGCAATGAAGGCCGTGATTGTGTATCCAGCAAATTTTGCCTGTTTCCTGTTGATGGAAACTCAGGTTACTTCCAGCTTTTACCATTACCAATAGCACTGTAATGAATAACCTCGTATATGTGTCTTATGGACCTGTGTGAAAGTTTCCCTGGGATAAATGCCAATTGTAGAATTGCTATGTCAAAGGGTATGCATATACTTAATTTGGCTAAGTAGTAACAGATGGATAGGCAGATTGCTGCTGCTGTCTACCCTACCACCAGTGGACCACCAAGGCTTCTATGTCGCCATATATACATGGTTGGTTCCTTTCATATTTCATATATTCTTGCCTTGTTTCTCTAGCTGTAGTGGAGGAAGAGACCATGTCTTATACATTTTAAATGGCTCAGATTAGAAATCTTGGGAGTTATTAAACTAGCAGTGAAGATACTTTGATCTTGGCAAGAGAAAGTCAACCAACTTTCAAAGTGGTTCAAATTAATCGTGTGTCTTGCGAGGTATAACTGTTATTTAATTTGTGTTTTTAGAGTTAAACAGTGTTCTCAATCAAACCCAAATTAGAGTTGTTTTGCTTTGATTTGTGTTAATCTCTGTTTTTTTTTCTTTCTTTCACGCAATTAAATATAATGATTTAATTTTACCCATTATTTGCTTTTAAAACTAAGACACAATAAAAATGTTGAAAATGACATCATGCTTCAAAACCTGTCAAGTATGAATGTCATAAATCATGAGTATTTACTGTTATATTTTGGGGAGTTGACATAATAGAAATCATGATGCTCTTCTGATAGAATTTGTCATCACTTTGAACCCAGATGTCTGAATTTTACAGTGAGGGACTCTGAATAAGGAAATTCTTCCCATTAATTGGATAATGTCAAATATATCTTAAGGAGGGATATTCAAATGTGCATCATTTAAATGTGCTCTTAGATATTTTAATCTATTCATTTAATTTATTCTTTACTCTTTTGCTTCCCTAGTAGAATAAATAACAATAGTCTAACTTCAACCAGCTTCAGAAATGTATTTGGCTATATTATCATGAAATATGTAATGCTCTTGAGTGACACTGCCTAGTACACTCAGTGTGTCATTGGGATTACCCTTTCTCCAAGCTCACATGATAAAATCTCATTTCAGGTGCAACTCAAGAGTCATGCTTCCTTTGTCCTTTACAATAATCCTGGGTAAATAGCAGGAACTCAGTAAATACACACCAACTAACTTATAAGTAACTTTTAAAATATGAAATCTTCTATTCTTTGACTCTGTACAGAAACTATTTTTCTTCAACTCTATATTTATTAAATGTTTTTGCCATATCTCAGTCTTGCACTTGTATATGCACACACTATTTTATGCCAGCTGTTTTCTTGTTTTCCTCATTCAGCTATTTATATAGGTGAAGAATTAAAACTGAGAGTGATAGATTAGCTGTATTCTATATTCTGACAGTTTATTATAACAGTTTATGTAGCTTTTATCCCTTCCCAAACACCACACCACACACACACACACACACACACACACACACACACACACACACACACACAGTGAGAGAGAGAGGGAGAGAAAGGGAGAGAAAGACAGAGAGAGAGAGAGAGGGAGGGAGAGAGAAAGAGAGAGAGAGAGAGAGAGAGCCTGAATGAAGTATTCTCTCACTTTCTTCTCTTTTAAATACAATTAATTTTAGTAACCATTGTGGGATGGAGGTGGGGCCGATCTGAGATGAAAACAAAAATTGAGCAAAACAGCTGTAAATTGTTTGTATAGAGTGAGCATCTCATTCCAAATTATTTGTTCAATGCTATTGATGTAAACTTTCCTGTGTTCGAAATAATCAATGACATCACATCCTCTTGACTGTGCTGTTGCTTACTTGGCCATGCATGTCCTAAAGTAGGTGACCATAAAATATTATTGAAATTGGGGCAGGCTTTTGGCTTTGTTAATAATTTTGTTGACAACGGGGGTGAAACAAGACATATGCTTATCCTGCCCTCACGAAGCATCAGGATGAGTTGCTTTTAAATTCCATGATAACTTGAAGGATTAGAAAGCCTCTTAAACTTGACCCAGAAACATTGTAGAACACCTGTTAAGAGACAAAGGTAGTTAAAAAAAAAATTCAACTAGAAGTAGTTAAACCTATATGATACTGAACCAAGGAACAAAATGATGAGTCTAAGGCAGGGAGAATTCAGACATAGAATTCCTAATCCTAATGAGACTGTATCTCATCAAGCAAAACTTAGGAGTTTTAAAATAAAATTTTGAAAGAAATGAATCATCACAATAGCAATGACCATTTTTGTTACCATCCTGGTTTCCCTGATCTCTATATATTGGCATTCCCTGGATTCAGTCCTTGGTGTCTTGGATCTGTGGTCTTCCCTTTTTATACTTAGCCTTTTTTTTTTTTTTTTAAGACAGAGTCTCGCTCTTTCACCCAGCCTGGCATGCAGTGGTGCAATCTCGGCTCACTGTAACCTCCACCTCCTGGGTTCAAGCGATTCTCCTTCCTCAGCCTCCCAAGTAGCTGGGACTACAGGTTTGTGCCACCATGCTTGGCCAATTTTATACTTACAGTCTTAGAGTCTCAGAAAAATACCTTATATATCATCAATGCCCTCAAATTTACATCTGTAGCTCAAATCCTTCTACTCATTTCCAAACTTGTATATACAAATTGCTGCTCAACATCTCTAACAGAAAGTCAGTGGACATCTTCACATTTCCTAACCTGAACTCCTTTTGTCCCCCACAAAGTCTATGACTTCCAATTTTTAACAGATAACAACTTCATCTATGTTTGCTCAGGCTAAAGGGTTTGGTGTCATCTTCACTTTTCTCCTCATTTCACACCCCATCCCTAATAAATCAGCCTTAACACTAAAATACAGCTGACCCTTGGAACAACATAGAGGTTCAGGGTTCTGACAGTCCCCCACCACCATGCAGTTGGAAATTCATGTAAAACTTAAGAATTCCCCCATTTTTTTCCATGATGGAGTCTGACTTTGTCACCCGAGCTGGAGTGCAGTGGCACGATCTTGGCTCACTGCAATCTCTGCCTCCCAGGTTTAAGCAATTCTTGTGCCTCAGCCTCCTGAGTAGCCAGGATTACAGGTACCTGCCACCATTCCCAGTGAATTTTTGTATTTTTAGTAGAGATAGGGTTTTGCTTTGTTGGCTAGGCTGGTCTGGAACTCCTGACCTTAGTTGATCCACCCACCTCGGCCTCTTAAAGTTCTGGGATTGCAGGCATGAGCCACCACACACAGCCTGAGTCCCCCAGAATTTAACTACAAATAGCTTACTGTTGACCAGAAACCTTACTGATAACATAAACAATCTATTAACAGATATTTTGTATGTAACACATATTTTACATGTATCACATACTGTATTCTTGCAATACAATATGTTAGAGAAAAGAAAATGTTATTAAGAAAATCATAAGGAAGTACAAATATATTTACTATTCATTAACTGAAAGAGGATCATGATATAGGTCTTCATTATCTTCATTCTCATCTTCAAGTTGAGTAGGCTAAGTTGGAAAAGGAAGAGGAGGAGTTGGCCTTGCTGTTTCACAGATGGCAGAGGCAGAAGAAAAACTCACGTGTAAGTGGACCCATGCAGTTCAAATCTGTGTTGTTCAAGAGTCAACTGTATATCCAGAAATAAACAATTTTTTTGAGATGAAGTTTCACTCTTGTTGCTCAAGCTGGAGTGCAATGGTTCGATCTCAGCTCACTGCAACCTCTGCCTCCTGGGTGCAAGTGATTCTTCTGTCTAAGCCTCCCTAGTAGCTGGTATTACAGGCATGTACTACCACGTATGGCTAATTTTTGTATTTTTAGTAGAAATGGGGCTTTTCCATGTTGGTCAGGCTGGTCTTGAACTCCTGACCACAGGTGATCTGCCTGCCTCGGCCTCCCAAAGTGCTGGGATTACATGTGTGAGTCACCATGCCTGGCCAGGATTAGACAATTTCTAATCTCTATTCCAATTCTTCATCACTGTTTTGATCTCTTATCTCAACTACTGTTAGAGTTTCTCAAGTGGTCTGAAAATCAGCACTTTCTACCCATGCCTCAAACTGCCTAGTCTTTGTATAGTAACCAGAATGTTCCTCTTTAAGCAAAGACCAGAATGTGTAATTGCACAGTGCCCAGTCTTGCAATTGCTTCCATTGCATTCCAAAGAAAAGCTAGAGTTTTTACAAGAGCTATTAAGGTTTTTTTGTAATGTGGCCTCTTGTGTCCTCTCTGACCTTATTCATTATTCTTATATTCAGTCAATTCTTATGTTGAGCCACAAATACTTCCTGCATACATGACTGTGCATGACTTGGGGGACTGACACTGCTTACTCTTTCTCCTTTCCTCTGGAGGCTCTCCATCCAGATATGTCAGAATTAACTTTTCATCTTAGTCTTTGCTTCGATATATTCTTCTCAATGAGGGCAATTTAAAATTCAAGCAGAACTTCCCCCACCCCTAGCACCTACCTAGTTTCACTATTATTTTCCATGGTCCATAACATTTATCATCCTCAAATATACTTTGTACTTGATTTATTTTTAATGTTTATATTACATTCCTCCAACAGGAATAGAAGCTCCATAAGGGCAGAGATCTTTGTCAATTTTGCTCATAGATAATTCCCAAGTACCTAGGACAGTATCTACTAGATGCCTATAAATATTTGCAGAATGAATAAAGTAAGAAGCTCAGTGATGTCAAGAAAATGAATTACCCTCTGTGTACCTCAAGTTGTGCAAACTAAAAAGATTAAATAAAATGATTTCTATATGTCAACCAAGTGCACATGTGTGCATTTTGTGTCTTGTGGGGATTCTGCTTCAGGAAGCAAAATGCGAGAGAGAGAGAAAGAGAGAGAGAGAGAGAGAAGAGAGAGAGAGAGATGCTAAGAGGTATTTGACCATGGCTTGTTAATTCATTGTTTTAAAAATTTATTTTTTATGTCAATATATGTGATAATCATAAGCCCTTTGGTTAAGGGCTTATGTTCTTGGGATGTGAAATGAAGTATTTAGAAATAAACTGATATGAAATTGAGGATTTGATTTTTAAATAGTCCAGGAAAAAAATAAGTGAAAGAAATAAATCAAACAACATTGGCAAATATTGCTAATTGTTGATGAAGGGTGATAGGTACATAGGAGTTTGTTGTAGTATTTTCACTACTTTTGTATGTGTTTGAAATATCCCATAATAAAAGAATTAAAATTGACCTCTGAAGGCCCTCACTACTCAAAACATCTTTTATTAGAGACGTAAATTTATAAATTCATAAATAGGATCATTGGGATCCCCAAGATAATTCCATAGTATAACTAAAACATAAAGGAAGATAGAGAGACAATCCAATATAATCTCATTTATAAACTAAACATTTAATTGTAAACGATATTAGTGGTTCTAACCTGTGGCTATTTCTAAAGAATTTTATCCAAATTTCCACTCATTGTGAATAATTTATGCAAGTAAATTGGTAAATTATATCTGTACATGTAATCATTGTACAAATTATATCCCATAATTCCATTAGCAAAATGGAGTACAAACTTTTGTTCTAAATAAGTCCTTACTAAATAGGTTTAACAGCAATAACTATGCAAATTGACTAAGCAACAAATTGCTGTTTATACTATATATTGCTATATGTCATTAAAAATATAAATACTAAAGGCTGTCAAGATTTTTTTTTAAAGAAGGATTGGGCCAGGTGCAGTGGCTCATGCCTGTAATCCCAGCACTTTGGGAGGCTAAGGTTGGTGGATCACCTGAAGTCAGAGGTTTGAGACCAGCTTGGCCAACATGGTGAAACCTCATCTGTCCTAAAGATAAAAAAAAAAAAAAAAAAAAGCCAGGTGTGGTGGGCACCTGTAATCCCAGCTACTTGCGAGGCCGAGATAGGAGAATTGCTTGAACCTGGGAGACGGAGGTTGCAGTGAGCCCAGATTGCATCATTGCACTCCAGCCTGGGCCACAGAACGAGACTCTGTCTCAAAAAAAATTGTTATTCATCTTCTATATGTATGCATATTGATAGATTGGTATAAATATAAATTGTGTAATGTGGATATACAAGCAATGAGACACCATTACATGAATAAGTTCTGAATCATGAGTCGTTTTTGATGATAAAACATAGAGGAGAAACACATGAGATCATGGATATCACTTGTTTGAAAATGGTCTCATTTCATAAAGTTCAGAAAGGCAGGACATTATAAATAGGACAGTCAGGTGAAGAAAAAAATATTTGGGATTTGACACAAGGGCAAAATATTCTTATTAATTATTGAAAATCTTTTTAAAATGATTTAAAAAAACATAGTAATTGAGTAATTTAACCATGATTCCTGGGGGCTATGTCTTTTTTTTTTTAATGACAAAACATCCTGATATAGAGGATCAAAATTAGATTATAGAAATCATACAGACAAAAAACATTATTTTTGTTTTCTATACTGTCATTTTGATATCCTGGCTTTAGATTTTTTATCATTATTTTGTTTATTACTTATGTGTTATAAACTGTTTCCCCTGGCTCCCAATCTCCTGAAAGTTTTTGAAGCTTGATCTGGTCCATTCTCCCACTTGAACCACAGTAAAAAGTATCTCCTGGCCCCTCTTTCCATCTTCAAAGATGGATTAAATCCTACACTCTCAATTGAACTTAAATGAAAATGATCACTTCTTTCTTAAACATTAACTCTCCCAACAAATAGCTTCAGATTTATGGTGTTAATGAGCCTTTCACGCATATTTGTTAGTCCAGGAAACTGGACGTTAGGCTTGTTTCTTTTCTTTGCTTGTTTGTTTGTTTTGAACCAGGGTCTCTGTCTCCCAGGCTGGGGTGCAGTAGTGCGATCACAGTTCACTGTAGCCTCAACCTACCAGGACTAAGTGATCCTCCCACCTCAGCCTCCTGAGTAGCTGGGACTACAGGCACATGCCACCATGCATGGCTAATTTTTCAATTTTTGTTTAGTAGACATGGAGTTTTGCTATGTTGCCTAGGCTGGTCTCAAATTCCTGTATTCCAGTGATCCATTATCACTGGCCTCTCAAAGTGCTGGGATTACAGGCATGAGACACTGTGCCTGGCCTGTTTCTTGGTATTTTCGAAAGCAGTAATTTTAAAACTTTTTTGATACATTGACACATATACAATACTGTAACATATGTGACACCTCCTGGAGTTTTGCAGCACTTAGCTTACAAACACCTGCAACTCAAACAAAAGTTCACTGAGCCAGCACTTATTCTTACTATATTCTAGAATAAGAACCCCAATTTCATGGAGGATGGCAAGGGTTAAGAAGATTTCAAAGGAGATGGTTAAGCAAGCACAAGGTTGGCCTGTCACAACTCCATAGGTGCTGAAAGTAGACAGTGAGATTCAATGGGTTAGAGTATGAGTCTTTAATATTCACAATATAGCAAATAGCAGGAACATTAGTATGGTAGTACGACTTTCTCTGCCTCAGGTTCTACGAGGTGACACAAGAGGCTGAAACAGTGACTCTGCACACAGTGGGTTGTGCCGCAGGTGGGGAACATAGGGCCAGGGTCTCACCATGTAGCAGACAACTAACAAGACAGTCTCCTTTCCCTGGAGAGGGAAGTCTCACGATAGTCATGATGTGGTCACTTTTACCTAATTAGTTGCCTACATGACTAGCTACAGAAACTTCTTAGTAATGTGGTATCAAGGGATGATTAAGCCTTGGAATCTGTCACACTTAAAAAGGACAGGCAGGGATATTTATTGCTCATGATGGACTGCCCTTTTCAACAAACCTGTGATACATGATTGAATTGTTTATTTTACTCCACTTTGATAAAATGCTAGTCTAGACCTAATCAATTGATTTCATGACCCAGTAATAGATACAACTCACAGTTTGAAAATCACTGTCTTACATTTCTAGTAAATGCCTTGAAGATTCTGATTCAAAAAGCCATTATTAAATACCAAATACTTTCCAGGTAGTGTGTTCAATGCTCAGGAGATAGTGTTATAGCTGTTATAGCAGAAGAATCATGGGCTTTGTAACAACTATAGTTTAGCCTCCCATTTTTCTATTTATTAAGTCATTGTTTAGTATTTTGGTCTTTATTATCTAATTTTGTTCTTATGAAGTTAAAACATGATACTCTTGGTAAGGCACATTGTGCATTGCAAGATAGATGCCAGGTATTTATCTTAAATAATCTGCCTTCCATGTATTTATTTGCAGTGAAATATTATAGCTAAGTTAAAGAAAAATATATATATTGAAGTGGTATTTTAAGAAATTGCATGAAAATTGAAATTACTGACTGAACTCTTGAACTTAGAAAACATAAATCATGTACACTAAAATTTATTCATTTCTCTCTCTCTCTCTCTCTCTCTGTTACACACACACACACACGTATCATATACAAGCTGGTTAATGCGATGTAAAATAAACTTGAAGTCCAATGTGGCAAAGACCAAAGGAAACAAAAGAAACAAAAACCTGAGATTAAAAAAATAAATTTGTGTTTCCTTATATCCTATAGGTAGCTTCGAAATTTTGTGTGATTGATATTACCTACTATTCATTAATTTTTTAGTTAAAATTGTTTAAAGACAAAGTCAATCAAAATGCTACATTTGCCTTTTTTTTTGTACAGAAAAAGAATCTCATTTGTTTCCTCTACTGATAAAATGCTATGACAATGTAGAATAAATATATAATCTACTTCATAGTGCATGATTATGCTGAAGTATACAGGAAGCTATTGTCCAATGAAACTGCTTTGTTATGACAAGACTTTATATGAATATTAATGTGGACACATCTGGTATGATTTTTATCTTGTAATGTTTGGCTTAACCAATGCACTCTTTGTTACCATTTACAAATGACTATGCTAGCTATTTCTTCAGTCTATGGAGAAACATGGAAGCCTAAAATATTTTTTAGAATAGCTATTTCCTCATATCTCGTAGGTAAGACATATGTAAAGCATGACAAAAAAGCTGCCCTGTCTTTGTATTAAATATTGTTAAGAAATATTTATGGTATCCCAGAGTTATAACTGTTTTGGGGTCACAAAGCCACTGATGTTGAGCAATTATGTTCTGCTGCTATATCCTTGGTCTGTGGTCTTAATTATTAAAAACAAAGAAATATAAACCTAAAATCGTTGACTACTACCTAAAGATAAAGATCATTATTAAAATACTTAGGACAAGAAGTTTCATTATTAAAACAATAATGTACACCTATGAATTCACTTTAAAAACTTGGTTTATTCAACTGTATTCAAGAAACAGAGTTAATATCAAACAAGGCAAAGAATAGTGAAGCACCTTAGCTATGATTTAGCATTTGTGGTCCTGTTAACGGCATCAGACTGTACAATTATAACATTCCCTCAGTTTAGCCACATAAAAATAAATCACTTCATGATAAAAGTACATGTTTTAACAATCTGGGATTTCATATATAGGAAATATTGATCTGCCACTGCATCTACATGTCAACTCACATACTTCTTGAGTAAAAACTAGTATTTCTGAGAAGACACAAAATCACTTCGAACCTATTAAAATGGACAAGGGTGACAATCAGTTGACGATATGAAATGTGGTCTTTTGAGCCAACCTATGACAATTTATAATTTTCCGTTGTGTGATAAATTTTAAATGGAAATAGTCCCATAACTTATTAGAGTGAGAACATACGTTATAAATAATTTAGTCCATACCTTTTGATTAATTGATAATCAAGTGAAATGTCAGAATTCTCCCAACTAGCTATTGGGTAAGCCAAGACTCAAATCTAGATAAAGTATTTATTCTACTCTATAAATTAATGTCACCAAGCCCTGTGCTAGGACCTGGGGATAAAAATGGAAAAGATATGGGTCTGTCATCTAGAAATACTGTAGTTTAGCAAGGGAGTGAGTTAATAACATAAGAAGGAGAAGGAGAAAAAAGATAAATTATTATAGTACAGTATGGTAATTATGCTAAAAGTCATCACAGTGTTCTAGGATTGTGCCCAGTACCCTTTGACTGCTAGACAGGGCAGAGGTCTCCCTTGAATTGCATCCCTTCTTATCTGGACTGTTGCACCTTGAAAGATCTTGCCACTTCCAGTTCGACCTTCTTTCAAATATTTCCTCCAAATTGCCGCTGGGGGGTATTTCTAAAATCTGAAATTTAATCAGAGCATTCACCTGTATAAGAACCTTCAGCATTTCTCCATCTCTTCAAAATCAAGTTTAAATTAATTATCTTAGCATGAGAACTTTCATGATCTGACTTTAGTCAGTCACTCCAGCCATACTTTCTGCTACTCTCTGATTCAAAAGCATAGATCTACTTATAGTGTGTCAAAGAACTTGACTGCATTGTAGCCCGAAGGCCACCATTAACTCAATGAAATCGGTAGTAATCTTTTAAAAAATAATAGAAAAATTGGCAATATGGGGGGCCTGTAGGAGAAGTCAAAGTTTATAGTAATGGCTAAGATGAAAGAAAGAGAGGGATTTGGACAGTTAGTAAATCCGTGGTAAGGTACAGTTAGGGTTAAGAGTGCTTTCATTTCCCTAATAATTTAAGTATAATTTAACAACTAAATTAATTGAAAAACATGTTTGAATCTTGCTTTGCCAACTGCCCACCTGGTTGAAAATTATACACTATTGAATCTTAAACAGAGGTTTTTTTAAAGACCAATTTATGTATTTTGCTGTTCATGTTATACAATTCAATTTGACATAATGATTCATCACAATTAAAAAGGTGCTTGAAGTAAAATATATTTACATCTCTAACATATCTAAATAGCTTGAGAAATTATACGAAACATTAGTACATTTTGGGAGACTTTTATCTTCCCCTTATTTTCCAAAGGATAAGTTCTTCAAATTGAATAAATGACAAAAATAGTATAACAAAATTATAATTTTGAATAATGCTAAATACTTTCTATATGGAACCTATAAAATGTGGCTTCATTACTGTAGTGAGGGAGCTACTCTTGGTTGCAGAAGGGAATTGGGAACTGATTGTGGTTACATGAAAATTGTAAATGTCAGATTTCAGTTTAATTGTGGTAGAAATATGTGGTAGATCATTCTGAGTATTAAACAGCTGTGTAAATATTAGAAGAGCGGAAAACCTAACATAATACAACAAATATATAGATCTTCTGATGTTCTTCTTTTTTAAAAGCTGTGAATTAAAATCCCATGTAGGAAAAAATAAAGGTAAGATGCAGTGTATAAATCAGGGTTTCTCAACTCCGGCTGCACATTGGAATCACTCAGGGAGATTTTAAAATAAACTCATATCTGGGTCCCACTGCCAGACATTGTGTATCAATTGGTCTGAGGTAATAGCTAGGCATTAGTATTGCTTTTTGAATAACGTGTGTATCTGATTCTGCTGTGCAACCCGAGTTGAGAACTACTGGTTAACATAGATGAAAATAAAGTCCATATACCTCAGTTATAAAAAAAATAAGGTAGAAAACTTATCCAATGTTATAGAATTTTTCCTTGTATAGTTATCATGCGATGATGTAGTTAACAAAAATTAAATTGCTTACCTGAAATTTTATGATCAAACTGACCAAACACACCTTCCAAAGATAAATGAAATGAAGGAAAAATCAGATAGAAGTGTATTTCACTGTCTTTTGTGATTTCACATCTACTTGACTAAGACTACTAATACTCAGGAGAACGAATCATCCTGACAGTGCATTTTTATATACCCCAAGAAGGTCTCATAAATAAGCATGGATGAAATTAGGTAGGAGGAACAGTTATCTTGAAAATCCAAAATCCCTAAAGCAAGGGGTCATATATTATATATGTTACAGTCACTATGCGAAAGGAGCAATGTATAGACACACACACACACACACACACACACACCCCTTACTTCAGCTCTCTGAACTACAAAAGATGCTTTATAAAACCTGCACATGTGTATACATTCAACAAACAAATATGAGCAGAAACAAAGGAATGCAGCTGTCTTAAATAGTCCCCATCTTTTTAGGGTAGATGTACTGACCACCATTTTTCCCTGGTACTAGAAGACTAGGCTTGTTTTCAATACAGGGTTCACCTGAAAGCATTCTGTTTTGCCACCATCGAGGATATTTGAAAGAATGTGCCACAGAAATGCAAAAATTGGCACTCATTGTGAGGCCACAAACCTTAGTTCAAATCTCATTTCTGCCTAACTTCTATAAATACTGGCAATTTCATTCATAAAATTGTGATGCTTTTCCTGCTTCCAAGGATTATTGTGAGGATTAAAAACTACACATCCTGAAGGGAGAGGGTTTTGATTGTTTTATTACCTGACCCCAAGCTCCTGGAACAATGTTTGGTACTTCATGCTCAGTCAATATTTGTTCAATGAATAATTGAAACATAAGTACATACCACTGACTACCTTGCACTCGAGTTGTTCAGAAAATTGTACTTAACATTATTGCTCTTTTATTTCATTCATTTCAAGAATTGCTTGCCTAATTTGAGTTGTCAAAAGGCAGTGGAAATGTGTCCTTCAAAATAATCATCTGTTTCTATATTGCAATGATATCTGAAATCTGATGCTAAGATAAGAACCAAAAGCTTATCAGGGGTGGAAGGATTTTGCCCTGAATGAGAGGAGGCCCCAAGGAAGATGGTTTCTTACAACATCTGGTCATCATATGCAGGGCTGGCATCTTTTAAAGTGTAGCAGTTTTGGACCTAGACTGAAAATCCGTTATATGTGCCATGTTCCAACCTCTTCCCAAATAATACTCAGGTTGTCTCGTTTGGTTTCTGGTCACAAAACAGATAAAATAAAACCATCCCTCCTGTTACCCTATTCTGAAACTCTGACATTATTCTTGATGTCTCTCATTCTCAATATAAGTCACTCTCCACCAAAATTTGTTTATTCTCCTTGTCCCTACTCAGACACCTGCCCAACCCTACTCAATATAGTATTTTCTATATGTTATAGTCAGAATGATCTTTCATAAAGGTAAAGTTGATGACTATACTGAAGTTAAAAATAATGGTACATTCTGTTTGCCCTTGAGGTAATGTTAGCATACTTTAAATGACTTACAAGGTTTTTCATTATTTGGCCCTGTGGACTCTATAGGAAATATACATGTATGCACATGCATACATATATGTGTGTCTATTTTTACTTATATCTGACTGAAATTTAGCATTTGCTTCAATTAGAAATAATAGCCACAATCATTAGTGGCTACTGAAAGAAACTGTTACTTTATCCCTTGAATTTACAACTATTTTCTTACTATATTATGGCTTTTATAGATTTCTCAGATAATATTTGTATTCATTGTTACTCCAAAATTAGGTCTGCCACTATCTCCTGTCATATAAGTGTTAAAGAAATACATGTTACTATATTGCAAATTCATTTCATTATGTTTTGATTATTGCATTTCAAAATAACTGGTTTTCATCATGATTCAATAAAGTTTTATTTTGTGCATACACAAACATTCCAAAAAGGGATCTATAATCACCAGTTGCCAAAGGAGTCCATCTCTCTCTCCTGCACACATATATGATGGTAAGATCCTGGAATTATACTGTAGTACTTTGCATATTATTGTATACTTGTTTGCCGTGTAAAATGTTTACACCATTTAGAACAGTCTTTGTTTCAGAATGATAATCTCCCAGATTGACTTGATAGGGACTAAATTAATGTGCATTTAATTAAATTGAAATGAAACAAAGCCCTGAGACATGAACAGAATTTTAGATGGTGATTTTAAGAACACCTTTAGCATTTATTAAGGTGGTACTCTTTAAACTCATGCTGTATTGTCAGGATTAATATTTCCAAAGTCACTAGTTTTAAATTTAGAGGTTTACTTTCTGATTACTGACTCCAAGCATTTATTTTAGCCTATGTGTGCAAACAGACTGACTATGTGATGCAAAGGTAAAAGCAAGATAACTATTTTGTTCTGGCCCTCAAAATCTTACAGCTTAAGATCTAATTCTCCAAAAGTAGACAGAAGTTGCTTAACTATTGGGTTGCATTTGTTTGTATAGCTTTTATTTAGATAAGAATAAGGAAGAATCTTCTTCTCTCTTACTTTCTGTCTATTCCTTTATAAAAATAGTCTCAGGCAATCATCACCTCAGGCAACAGCATCCCCAAGGCAGTAAATTTTGCCAGTCATATAAAAAATGCATTTGAATATATAGTTATATCATGTTTACTTTCACTTTTTTATAACATTTCAAAAAGTAGTATTCTGCTATGACATTTTTTGGGCTTAGTCATAGAACAAGTATGAGCTGTTAGGGAACTTTTAACCACATGTCTAAGTTTTATTTATTTATAACTAAACAGCATTTTTAGTCTACTGTAAAGGCAAGTTATTAGCATATGCTAAACAACATAAAAATAACTGAATATTAAAGTTACAGCCTTTTATGAGCAGATGAAAGAATGTGATTACTTTTAAAATAATCATTGCATATCCCCTCATACAGAAAATCAGAATGGTGTGATTGTTGCCTGCATGATCAACATGATTCTCCCTCCTTTGTGGTTAGCCAACACAGTGACTTCAGCACCTAGTAGACAGGTTGTGTAGTTGTAGTTGTGCATCCTAAGTGTCATGCTCTCCCTTACTGGCAGGACAGATTGTTTCATGCTTGCCTTCTTCAAAGCATTGACTTAATTTTTAAATTGAAAACAGTAAGTGACAAATAGACCATAGACTGTTTTAGAACATACTCAGAAAGAGCACTTAAATACAATAAAAAATAGATAATTGAAATAGACTTTTTTTTATCATTATGCCATTGAACTAGGTGGTGCTTATTTAACATTTCCATGTTAGACATCGATGCTTATCTAACATTTTTTATTTTTTTGAGATAGAGTTTCACTCTTGTTGCCCGGGCTGGAGTGTAATGGCGCGATCTTGGCTTACTGCAACCTCTGACTCCTGGGTTCATGTAATTCTCCTGCCTCAGCCTCCCGAGGAGCTGGGATTACTGGCACGTGCTGGCTGATTTTTTTTTGTATTTTTAGTAGAAACAGGGTTTCACAACTTTAGCCAGGCTGGTCTTGAACTCCTGACCTCAGGTGATCCATCTGCATCAGCCTCCCAAAGTGCTGGGGTTACAGGTGTGAGCCACAATGCCCAGCCCCTTATCTAACATTTTATGTTACATGTTTCAAGTCTGCTATATCTTGACCTGTGCACTATTAAATACCAGCAGAGAGTGATCAATGTTATTGTCCAAAGCAGTTTGTCACAGCCTTTATGGGGCACTGAAAACACCTGAGGATCTTGTTAAACTGAAAATTCAGATTCAGAGGTGAAGCTAAGAGTCTTGCAAAAAAAAATTGAGCAGATCGGTTAAACAGGTAAAGTATACTTTTTTTGGGGACTATTAGTATAGGAGAAAGTTTCAACTCTTCCACTGAAGCAAAAGGTGAAAGGATTTTTAAATGCTGGGGTAAGCTAATGGAAAACTACTGGGGTCATTGGCAGGATGGAGGATGTGATTGGTCTGGTTAATATAATTAGAACACCTGTGTTTACTAATGGTCCCTTATCAAAGTTAGGCTCCTACCCTCCTGTAGAGACTGGGAAGTTGGGCCCTGTCTTTCTTGATGATTACATTTTAAAAGATTGGCCCCCAGGCATTTGAGCAAGAATTTCCTAGGTTGTAGAAGATTTACATCTGAAAGAGGCAGAGAAGGAATTTACAACTGCAAATTTTCCAAAGTAATTGCTCTACAAAAAAGGAGGTCACAGACCTGTAGTCTGAGAGAAGCTTGTCTGAAGTCGAGGGGAACATTAAGGTCATTGTGGTCAGTCTATAGTTCTATAAAGTTCCCAGCTGGTGTCAATCCCATTTGTTTGCAAACCACAGATATGCACTGTTGAATTGATAGGAAAGATTCAATATTGTGAGTCATTTTAACTTATTTTCTAGCTTACAGAGTGTACTGCATATAGAAGTGTGTATTTGAAATGGTCAATACCATTGTCTGTCTAGATGGATAATATAAGGTGTTGTGTAAAATATTTATAGCAATGATACCTATTCATACTTCTAGAGGCCTACTCAAAATATGAGTTTCTCCTAATGAGATAAAACTTGGAATTAGGTATAACCCAGGGTTCGGGACACATTTGATGTTTAACTTATTTCACTATGAGAAAAGTTGTGTTATGATGAAGTTCCACTCTTACATTCTTTTAAAATTATTCTCTTAAAGCCCCTAGCAAACACGTTGCTTTATCCATTTTTTTTTTTTTTGGAGACGGAGTTTTGTTCTTGTTGCCCAGGCTGGAGTGCAGTGGCATAATCTTGGCTCACCACAATCTCTGCCTCCCAGGTTCAAGCAATTCTCCTGCCTCAGCCTCCCAAGTAGCTGGGATTACAGGTGCCTGCCACCATGTCTGGCTAATTTTTTTTGTATTTTTAGTAGAGATGGAGTTTCATCATGTTGGACAGGCTGGTTTCAAACTCCTGACCTCAGGTGATCCACCTGCCTCAGCCTCCCAAAGTTCAGGATTTACAGGCGTGAGCCATTTTGCCTGACTGATTCTCCATTTTTAACAGGTGAAAAAAAAAACTAATCAATTTTGGTCAGTGGAAGTGCAAAAAATGCTATTTAATACTACAAATACTTATTACTTGATAAAGTTAAGTTCTCAAATAATCAGCTAAAATAGAATGCATATGCAAAAACTGCAGAAAATCATTAAAGACAGAATAATAACATTCCAGGGACTTTTTAAAAAAAATGAAATCTCTGAAGGACATTGTTATAAGCTAATTTTCCTAATTGCATAGGAATGGAAGATTTCTTTTTTAATGTTAGTCATAGGAGTTTCAAGACATTTGAATCACCTGTGTGGACACTGGCTTTTATCCTATTAAATTTAATGTGGTAATTTGGAGTGTTTTTATTAGAATAATCAACATTCTATAATGCAATCATTAGCATATTTTTTCATAGAAAATAGGTCTGAAATGAACTCAAAACACAAGCCAAAAAATTTGCTGAAACTAACAGTGTGTAATGGTAACACAATCCAAAGGTCGAAAAACACAATGATTAATTAAAACTGAAGAATAATACGTCAACTAATTTATAGTATTAAGAAAGCTTTGCCTCCTTTTCAAAAAAAGCTAAAAAGAATGATTGTAGACTATTATTGTTTTTAAAGGCCAGCTTTTCATGGATGAAGTTTTTAATCCATTCAAAGCCTAATCTAAATTTAAGAATTCAAACAAAAAAATCCCTAATATTTTAATTTGCAATCAGGAGAAGTTCAATAAGACTAAGACTTTTAATTTGACAGCCTCCTTTTTAACACACAGAGCTACTTTTTTGATCTGCCTTGGTTAACAAAATGGATGAGTTCCAGTGAATTTGGATGCAAAGTAATAATCAACTGAATTCCATTTCCCATTGATTTTTGTTGTAAACATGTATCACTTTTTTGACATAAAATAAGCATCACTATCTGGAATGAATAATTTGAAAATTGAATAAGAAATAAATTATGATACAGAATATTTCTAAGCCCTTCATACATTTGCAGCATTTTGCATCTGCCACTGCTTACTTCCTAGACAGAGAACCATTACCTATAATAATAGAAAACACCCATGGAGGATTTTCTATCTGGAAATAGTTTCTATAACCTTTACATCTATTTATCTTCATGATTACATTGTTACATGGGTACTATAGAGATCATCAACATCCCCATTTTACATAAATTGTAAGTGCCAGAGTTTTGGTTTAAACCAGGTTGTCTGACTCCAAAGCCTTCACTTAAAAAAGATATTTTATTTTTATAGGTAGCAATACAAATACTGAAAATATTTATAAAACAAATTTACAGTTAATGAACACTCTTATTACTAATGAAGGCAAACACCTTTATTACTGTCCCTGATGTCAGAAGTTTGAACCTTGTGAGCCATTCCAGAAACATTCCATGTGCCTTCATGTAGCCATCTCCAGACACACACCACACACACACACACATGCGCGTGCACACACACACACACACACACACACACAAAACTGTGATCATTATGATGATTTTATTTTTTGGAATGGCATCCTTACTTTTCTTCATAGTTTTGTCACTAAAATATGCATCCCTAAAAACTGTAGTTTAGTTTTGCCTGATTTTTTTGTTTGTTTGTTTTTTTAAGATGAAGTCTCACCCTTGTTGCCCAGGCTGGAATGTGATGGCATAATCTTGGCTCACTGCAGCCTGCACATCCCGGGTTCAAGCAATGCTCCTGCCTCAGCCTCCCAAGTAGCTGGGATTACAGGGGCCCGCCACCATGCCCTGCTCATTTTTGTATTTTTAGTAGAGATGGGGTTTCACCATGTTGGCCAGGCTGGTTTCAAACTCCTGACCTCGTGATCCACCCACCTCAGCCTCCCAAAGTGCTGGGATTATAGGCATGAGCCACCATACCTGGCCAGTTTTGCTTATTTCTTTAAATTTATTGTGTCTTTTAATTTGTAGATTTTTTTTCCTTTATCTTTTTCTTTTATTTAAACAGTATATGTGTTGAAGAAGCTAGATTGTTAGTTCTGTAGTTTTCCATGGTCTTGATTTTGCTGCCTGTGTTTTTGTGATGCAGTTTGATTTGTTTCACTATCATCCGTAGTTCCTATCTACCTTACTGCCTTGCCTGAAGATCACCAAATTTCAAGGACTTCTTTCCTGCTCTGCTCCATGGCACTTACTAGCCTACTCTGGATGTATGTGGGTGGTGGCCAATAGAGGTGGATTGCAATTACTCACATCTTTAGTAAGAGATGTGAGGTTACATATATTCAGCTTCTAGTTTCTAAATGCCCATCCAAGGGCAAATTCCAGGGAAGATAGGGCATGCATGAGTTTGAGGCAGCATGAGAAACACAAGCAACATATATTTTTTTCATAAAATTTAATTTCTCCTTTTAAAGAAATGTTCTTTATTATATTTCAGTTAGCCTACTGTTTCACTGGCATCATTTCCCTTTCATTGTTTGTATTTTGGTTTTGATTAAACACAAGTTAGAAACCTAATATCATTCTTTATTCTCTTTTTA
The DNA here is from genome assembly GCF_049354715.1 of Callithrix jacchus. Taxonomy (NCBI): domain Eukaryota; kingdom Metazoa; phylum Chordata; class Mammalia; order Primates; family Cebidae; genus Callithrix; species Callithrix jacchus. The sequence continues at coordinate 30,148,773 of NC_133524.1, forward strand.
TTGTGCTGATTTTCAAAATTGAAAAATGTTGGAAACACTGCTTTAGCCTTAAATTTTCTGCAGAAAATTACATTTTTAATTTTCATTAATGAAATTATTATTAATCCATTCTGTATAATAATTTTTTAAAAACTCTCTAAAGTATACCTTGAAAAATAGTACCTGTGATTTGTCTGAGCTTTTGAATAAAATTGATTATATCTCAAATGTATTTCTGCCACTAAAACTGCTATACCACTTTATGGAAAGAAGAAAAGCAACTTTCCTTTTTTGTACAGGAAACTTGAAAGTTCATCTCATGGAAGGTGTGGAGAGAAAGGTGGCTATGTAATTCTCCTTTGGGTATTTCTGGATCTGTTTCTCAATCAGATTGTTTCCGTTCACACTGCCTGCTGTCATGAAAGTTTATGTCTTGCATGCAATGCCAGCATAAATTTCTCAGCACAGAGCAGCTCTGCTTCTTATGGAAGATGTTCTGAATTATCAAATATATATTTTTTAATTAGCCACCCTTGCTTATGCTTTCAGAATATATAAGAAAGTGATACGGCGTATTTCATGTTAGTGTAAGAAAGACAATCCAAACTCCCTTTGTTTTCTAACTTAGCTTATTATATCTTCAGTACTTGCAAACTGTGTGGTACATGATCAGTCACAGCACACTGCTATTTACTGAGCATCCATGCCCACTGGCTGATGTGGCATTGAATATAACATTGTATTGTTGCTTTAAGCCTTTTAGCTTTTGTGCTAAATGACTCAACCCCATCAGAAGAAATTTATAATGGACATATAACTCACCTAGTTAGTCTGCATGAGATTGATTTGTTGTGAAGGTATTGGCTATAATGTCTTTGAGATGTTAGACCTTCATTTCAAATAAAGACAGCCTCATTTATGGATTTCAAAGCATGTCTATACACTGTAAGTCTGTATTAAAGAAATGAGATGAAGCCAACTGTTAAAAATATGAGAAAATATGTGCAAAAGGATTTGGAACTGACTGTATTATATAGAAAGTATTAAATTAGGAGTTTTAGGGCATACTGAAGCTTCATATTGTTTGAAAGTTTATTTTAAATTCTGTAGAAAAATGAGTACTGTTAATTAGGTGATGTGGTTTCAGCATTCTCAGGTATCTGCTCCTCAGTTTCAAAACCTTCGCTCAAGCCCACTCACCTTATTGTGACCCCTGGAGAAGCACTATCATTATGATCCCTTACGAAAAAAAAAAAAAAAAAAAAAAGAGTACCTTGTTGTCTCTCAGGCAACCAGGGCTTTTTGTCAGTCTATTTCATCTCCCCATCCCTTCCTACAGTCGTTTATACCACTAAAAACTTGAAAGTCCACATCCCATTCTATCTTGGATCTCTAGGCCTACCAAAGTTTCTTTCAAAAACCATGAAATGACCACAAGTTAATTTGATGAAGTGATTCATAATGAATTGCTAATAAGAGGTGACCTACAGCTAGGTCAGGTCATTCTTCAACCGCCTATTTTATTTTATTAGTGAACCCCCACAGGCAATACTTGTGGCTGAAGCTGGAATTTGAATTATCTGTGATGATGATCTTATAGCTTATATGTGAGACTTTTGGTAGCAGGAGTCTCTGAAAGCCTGTAACTCATGGCAGTCTGAAATAGACATAGCCAAAGCCCCAGGGACATTAAGAGAGCTGTTGTAAATAACCTAGTATTATAAGTTAAGTCTGTCCTGTATTTATCAGAAAAAAATAAAATCTGCTGCTACAGTATATTAGGATTTCTGGTCTTACACAACAGACTTGAATTTCACTACCTTGATTCTTCTCTTTGGCTTTATCTTTGCAGATAGGATGGTTGAGGAGGATGGAGCCATTGAGAGGGTAGCTGCTCTGTGCAGTTGCTTTTGTTTATTTTCTTACTGACCTGGCACAGTGTAGGCGGAAGCAATGAATGTTTTCTGACATTGGGCCAGTGATGTATGGCCTGACCTTCGAAATGAGGAACATCATCTCTGTGGGTGAGAGTATAGCCATGCAAATGTTTCTTATCCCATATTGCTCAGCCGTTTGCAACCGGTTCTGACAAAAACACCCACCCCACTGAGTTTGCTGAAGCTTGTATATTGGTTTTAGTTTGAACATTTTGGCAAATTAAGGACTGAGTGAAACCATAAAATTGATTTTACTTACAACAAGCCTTGTGGTGTCTGTTGGTTGCTCTTACATCTCTTTCTTTTAGATTTTGAGGTTGTTTCTGTGGGTGGCTTATCTAACTTTACACTGAATTTGCATTCATTTCAGGATAATACTTCCCCTGGGTTTCCTCTTAATTGATATTGGACATGGTCTGCATTCTCAAACTTTGTGCATAAAGTTGGTAACAATACAGAGTCCTAGTTTACGCCTACCCCAGATGATTCGGATTCAGGAGATGTAGATGGAGACCCAAACTCCACATTGTTACTAAGTAGGTGACTCCCCTGATGTGAATCTCCTGATCTTCATATTTAGAAATGCTGCCCTCTATCCTGCAAAGCAGTCATTTTCTAACTCTGCTAAATAATAAAGGTTCACAAGCCACACTTCTTTTGATTTACCATAAGGTTGTTTGAGTTTTTCTCCATTTGGTTCGATAGTGTTGCTATGGATGGCATTCAAAGCAAATGGTAAGATTGGGCATAGTATACTTTGAGTGAATTCTGAGTTTTTCTTAGAAAAACAAGGTAACAAGTTAGAATTATAAGAGAGCCATCTAGTGGATAAGGATATAGTCCTGTTGCATCTTGCCTTAATGTCTGCCTTAAGGTTTTATCAGATTACAAATTTAAATATAAATGAAATTAAGTATAGATATCTACTTTGAATATCTTCTTATACATTTGATTTTATATTTGCATTAAATATCTACTAATTGTTAGTGAATTTTGTTTTTGTTCTTTTAGGTTTTTAAACGATAATTTCTTATCATTTTATATATAAGTCTAAAATCTAAGTAGTTCTACTCTCCGTGAAGCATGGATACAGAGATGATAGGACATGGTTTTGCCATAAAATAAAACGTACATTATATTTGTAGGGACATAAAGATATGCTAGTAACTAGAACATATTGTTTAATGCCAACTATATGTTCCTTGGATTTGAAAGTAAGAGAGATTTTAGGACTTAAATAGTAGTTTATTGCAATTAGAGAATGCAGCAATAGTGTGCAAAAGAATTACAGTCTGGATATATTACTATTTTTTACATACTGTGGAAGTTTTTAACAGTTTGTAACAAATACCTTGGACATATTAGGGTATTGCCAAAAATCTACATCATGCTTCTTACATTTGCAGTCATCTGACAGTCATCTCTCAAATGAGCATCCTCCTGATCTCCTATATGTTTCTTTTATAGTGGAATAAAGGTGAATTACACATTTGAGCAGCAGTGTTTGTTATACCTAGAAGGAAGAAGAAAACAGGATTGTAGGAGAGCAAGATACCCAAGATACTATTTTTCCAGGCCCAAATTTTATTTTAAGTGTATTGTCAAAGGAAGCATTTTATTTTATTTTTTATTTTATTTATTTTTAAAAATACTTTAAGTTCTGGGATACACATGCAGAACGTACAGGTTTGTTACATACATTCCATGGTGGTTTGCTGCACCCATCAACCTGTCATCTATGTTAGATATTTCTTCTACTGCTATCCTTCCTGTAGGCCTCCCCACCCCTCAACAGGCCCCAGTGTGTGATGTTCCCCTCCCTGTGTCCATGTGTTTTCATTGTTCAACTCCCACTTATGAGTGAGAACATGTGGTGTTTTGTTTTCTGTTCTTACGTTAGTTTGCTGAGAATGATGGTTTCCAGCTTCATCCATGTCCCTGCAAAGGACATGAATTTATCCTTTTTTATGGCTGCATAGTATTGCAAAGTGTATATGTGCTACATTTTCTTTATCCAGTCTATCACTGATGGGCATTTGGGTTGGTTCCAAGTCTTTGCTATTGTGAGAATAGTGCTGTAATAAACATACATATGCATATGTCTTTATAGTAGAATAATTTATAATCCTTTGTGTATGTACCCAGTAATGAGATTGCTGGGTCAAATGGTATTTCTGGTTCTAGATGCTAGAGGAATCACCACACTTCCTTCCACAATGAACTAATTTACACTCCCACCAACAACGTCAAAGCATTCCTGTTTCTCCACATCCTCTCCAGGATCTGTTGTTTCCTGACTTTTTAATGATTGCCATCCAAACTGGCCTGAGATGGTATCTCAATGTGGTTTTGATTTGCATTTCTCTAATGACACGTAGAGCTTTTCTTCATATGTATGTTGGCCACATAAATGTCTTCTTTTGAGAAGTGTCTATTCATATCCTTTGCCCACTTATTGATGGGGTTGTTTTTTCTTGTAAATTTAAGTTCTTTGTAGATTCTGGATATTAGCCCTTTGTCAGATGGATAGATTGCAAAAATTTTCTCCCTTCCGTAGGTTGCCTGTTCACTGTGATGCTAGTTTCTTTTGCTGTGCAGAAGCTCTTTAGTCGAATTAATCCCATTTGCCAGTTTTGGCTTTTGTTGCCATTGCTTTTGGTGTTTTAGTCATGAAGTCTTTGCCCATGCCTAAGTCCTGAATTCTATTGCCTAGGTTTTCTTCTAGGGATTTTATGATTTTAGGTCTTACATTTAAGTCTTTAATCCACCTTGAGTTAATCTTTGTATAAGGTGTAAAGAAGGGGTCCAGTTTCAGTTTTCTCAACACCATTTATTAAATAGGGAATCCTTTTCCCATTGCTTGTTTTTGTCAGGTTTGTCAAAGATCAGATGGTTATAGATGTGTGGCATTATTTCCGAGGCCTCTGTTCTGTTCCTTTGGTCTATATATCTGTTTTTGTACCCAGATATCTCCAGCTTTGTTCTTTTTACTTAGGATTTTCTTGTCTATATGGGCTCTTTTTAGATTCCATCGGTACTGTACACATTCAGAGAAACTTCCCTAGTGACAAACTATAGAAATGATCCCTGAAAGTATAGTCTTTATTTATTTTATTTATTTTTTTGAGACGAGAGTCTTGCTTTGTTGCCCAAGCTGGAATATAGCGGCCCAATCTTGGCTCACTGCAACCTCCACTTCCTGGGTTCAAGTGATTCTCCTGCTTTGGCCTCCCTTGTAGCTGGGATTACAGGCGCCCACAACCACACTCAGCTAACTTTTGTATTTTTAAGAGACGAGGTTTCACTGTGTTAGCCAGGCGGGTCTTGAACTCCTGACCCCAAGTGATCACCTGCCTTGGCCTCCCAAAGTGCTGAAATTACAAGCGTGAGCCACTGCGCCTGGCCAAAGGAAGCATTTTAAAAGTTTGATATTTTAAACTAAATTGAAGATATTCTATCACAACTTAACAGTCTTATGCTTGGTCATCCCTTCCTCCCTTGTACTCAAACTCCTAGAAATCTCATCTATCTATACCTGACTCTGCTATTCAAGTAACTTACAGGTTTTCTTCCCCCAGGGCTACATTTTTTCCTTCCTCTGTAGGATCCTGCTGGATATCACTTCCTGATATTCTTCTGGCACCTCAACATGGCCCAAATCAAATTAGTTATCTTTGCACTGCTTTTGTATTGTGCATTTCAGTTAAAGGAGTTTACCTTTAATTTGTTTACGAATAGAAGATTATAGTCTTATTTAATCTTTCTTTTTCCTTATCTCCTTCCCCCGATTTCCTGTTGGTTCTACCTCTAAAACCTATCTGGCATCGTTCATTAGGATACTTTGCAAAATGAGGATTATGAGGTCGGTCCTGTGGAAAGTAGGGAACCTATAATAAGACCCCCAAAGTTTCTTGCCTCCCTGGTGTACACAGCCAGTAAAATCCCCTCCCCTTGACTGTGTATGACACTATGAACATAATGGATACCACTTCCCCAACTATGTTATGTTATACAGAAAAATGGAAGATAATTTTGTATATATAATTTAGGCTGCAAATCAGTTGATTCTGAGCTAATCAAAGGAAGATTATCCTGGGTGGGCCTGACTTTATCAGGTGAAAGCCTCCAAACTAGGAGCTGGGCCCTTCCTGAAGACATAGATTCTCCGGCTAGAAATGAAGTACTCCTTGACAAAGTAAGCAGCTATGTTGTAAGAGGGTCAGTGAGAGGGCCATGTGGCCATGAATTTCAAGTGGCCTCTAGGAGCAAAGAGTGGCTCTTCTCTGACAACTAGCAAGAACAGAGATCTATAACCACAAGGAAATGAATGCTGCCAAAGACCAAATGAGCTTGGAAGAGAACTCAAGCTCCATAAATAAATGCACCCTGCCTGGCACCTCAATACTGCTTTGTGAGACTCAGAGTGGGGGACCCAGTTAAACCGAGCTTGGACTCCTGACCCACAAAAACTGTGAAATAATCAATTCAGGTTGCTTGAAACACTGTTTTTTCAATTTTTATGGATATATAATAGTTGTACATATTTATAAAGTGAGCCACTAAATTTGTGATTATTTGTTATACAGCAATAAATAACAATATAGGTCCTCATTATCTTTTACTTTGGATCAGTGCAGTAACCTTCAAACTAAGCTCCCTTAGGTTATCCGTCCCCATGAAATCCTACATAACACAGCCAAAGTCATTTTCCTTATAAACAGACTAAAATGTAACCTCAATGAAATAGGGAATTCGTCTTATTCAAAGCTGTATCTCTAGAAGAATATTAACATTTATGCATGGTATAAATATTGACTGATGGACTGAATGAATAAATATCATCTGTCCTCCTGCACATACATCAAAACCTTTGCTGGTCCCTTGCCTACAGAGGCAACCTCCTGATACAAGAAGAGGAAAGGTAAGATAAAATGTTTCAGTGTATCAGTTCTAGAATAAAACTTTGGGTTTAGATTTCAGCTCTAATTTTTCTAGCTTTGTGATCTCCTGTTGGAAGATATATGACTTCACTAAGCTTCGATTTTCCAATTTATAAGCATGAATAATTCTTACCACTCAAGACTGTAGTGAATATTAAATAAGACAATGCATTTAACATATTTTCACAGTGCCTGGACTATGCAATAGATCAACAAGTATTATTTATGATTAGAACATTAAGGCCCTTTACTATCTACCTTTCCCTCCTGTCCTTCAGCCTTATGATGATGGCACCCTTGTGTTTCCTGCCTTTGCAGCATGATGGGGAGTGAAATACGTGGAAATTTTTTAAGTGTCTAGTTCTACCCCTCCCCTGCTATATGACCTTGAGCAAGTTTCTTCACAGCCTCTGTTTGGTTATCTGAGGAATGGGGCTAATTTTAATACATATCTCTTTGTATTGACTCAATCTATGCATAAATCAGTCACATTGAACAATAGCTAAAATATTAGTCACTGAGGTCACTGCAGGGCCAATATAATGGATGTCTTTCACAACATGAAGACTCATGGAAAACTGATTATTGTTTTTATCTTACCGGGCTTTTCTCTTTGAATTAGCTTCTTCTAATTGAGACAGTCTCTGCTAGCTCTAGTTCAGACCTTGCTCATTGTCTCTGTGTATTTCCTTTTTTCTCCTTTCAAATTTGTAATTCATGTTTTCCTGTTATATTTAGGTAAGTTATCCTAAATTCATTCTTAAAAAATGAAAGAACTAAAACAGATTTATGAGAAAAGAAAACCATTCAAAAGTTGGCAAAGGATATGAACAGATAGTTTTCAAAAGAAGACATATATGATGCCAACAAACATATGAAAAAATGCTCATCATCACTGGTCATTAGAGAAATGCAAATCAAAACCACATTGAGATACCACCCCATGCCAGTTAGAATGGTGATCATTAAAAAATCTGGAGACAACAGATGCTGGAGAGGATATGGAGAAATAGGAACACTTTTACACTGTTGGTGGGAGTGTAAATTAGTTCAACCATTGTGGAAGACAGTGTGACTCTTCCTCAAGGACCTAGAAATAGAAATTCCATTTGACCCAGCAATCCCATTATTGGGTATATACCCAAAGGACTATAAATCATTCTACTATAAAGACACATGCACACGTATGTTCATTGCAGCACTGTTTGCAATAGCAAAGACCTGGAACCAACCCAAATGCCCAGTGATGACAGACTGGACAAGGAAAATGTGGCACGTATACACCATGGAATACTATGCAGCCATAGAAAACAATGAGTTCATGTCCTTTGTAGGGACATGGATGAATCTGGAAACCATCATTCTCAGCAAACTGACACAAGAACAGAAAACCAAACACTGCATGTTCTCACTCATAGGTGGGTGAGAACAGGGAGGGGAACATCACACACTGGGGTCTGTTGGAGGGGACATGGGAGGGACAGTGGCTGGTGGGGAGGTTGGGGAGGGATAACACGGGGAGAAATGCCCGATATAGGTGACGGGGAGATGGAGGCAGCAAACCGTATTGTCATGTGTGTACCTATGCAACCACATGATCTGCACATGGACCCCAGAACCTAAAGTACAATAAAAATTTTAAAAGTTAACAAAAATGAAAGGTGTAAGTTTATTAAAACCTTCCATGCTTATTACATATGTAACAAACACTATTCCTGTGTCATTTATTTGAGGGTGTGTGTGTGTTTAAATGATGAAAGTTAACAAATTATGTAAGAAACACTGATATTGGAAACCGATTTAAAGAACAACTTGCAAAATTTCATCAAATGAGTCTCGTTTCTTGCATCAAACAGATCATAGAAGCAATTCATAAAAAGGAAAATATCGTGATTCTTACATCACCCATTTAAAGTATCCCAAATGCTATAGCATAAGGACATACATGTGCTAGGCAGCCTTTGAGTTAATGAACTGATATTGATGTTAAAACTGGTGCACTCTTTTCTCCCGGACGTATGGCTCAATCTGTGCCAAAGCCAGACACTTTTTCATCAGATTCCATTTGAAAGTCAATTGATGAATCAGCCCTGATGCCTCACTGAACATAGTGTTGAGCAGCAAGATTTCTGTACTCTATTGATGTGTTTAAGCAGCACCAAAGAAGCACACACATCAATGGAAATATTGATCAAATCATTTGTCAACAATTTTATAGAGAATACAGTTGACTTCCTAATTTCTCCACTGTTTGGGTTGCTATAGCCTAGTAAAACATACTTCTGCATGGAGACATACTAATACTTCATGGAAAATTAACCAAAAGTCTTAACTGAAAAATTTGTTTTCCCTGTTTAACGATATTCAAACACTGCTTCAGTTCACAGACTTTAAAGTAAACAACTTATTTTTGACTTTATTGAATGAGGATGTGATTAATACTTCTAAAGTCACACTCATGTTGGATTGGGGGACTGACCATGCTGTAAGATCTTCAGCAAGAAAATTAAGCTCTCTTCTGGTTAGCTTTGACTAGCTATACTTTGTGCTAGCCATCACTGACTTGCACCTGAAAAGATAGGTGTAAGCAGCAAATATCAAGCCGTTTTAGGCTATATCATTCCACTCCTTTTTTTTCTTAATATTTTTCCATTTCAAGGTCACAACTGCAATATCTTATATATCCAATATTAGTAATGAGGACATCTGTGTTGCACTGATATTATTAAATTGGCATTCAGTAAAATCAAACCATTCCTTGCGGTAATGGGTGAGAACTTGCCTTTAACCTAGAGCCAAGTTTATTACAAATTCATGCTCACAGCCCAGAGAAAAACAGCGTTTTTATGAGGTTTCAACAAGTAATATATCTGCATGATGGGTTGTTCCAAGAAACTAAGCAAATGAAAATGCCAGTTTGCAGAAACTGTCAAAACAAACATAACCTAATTTAGAATTGCTGCTTATTTAATAAACCAGCAGTAGCCCTACCAGATAGAGTCCTGCCAATCTTGCAGGTACTCATTTATCTTGCACTTAAGTTTGTAGATACCCTAGGCTCTGCTAATGGAAAAAGAACGTTAATTAGACACAGCACCCAATCATTAAACAGCTGGAAGCATAGTTAGTGCTCTTAGCTATGAAACGCTGTCAGCGTTCATATGAATATACCTTGATATGTCAACATGGGACCCCAGTGTGTATGCAGTTTTAAAACAGAGTGCATCGCTGTATGCTTTGCACATGGCACATCCTCGCAATATACATATTGATAAGTAGTCTTTTATTAATGTATATTCCATGTGTTTGAATTGCATATTACTCACTTAAAGTAGGTTCTTATTTAAGGTCTGTAGTGTTTGCATACTAAGGGCCCTGAGTACTACTACTTTGCATAGTAACGTGTCTTTACAGACATTACCTCTGACTTTATGTTTTATGATTGTTAGTTATTGTGAAACAAATGTGTGTGGGCAATGCTGCTTCAATAGAGTATACACATTAAGTGTATGACGTTCAAAACTAGCATTGGAGGAACTCTGAAGGAGCTAGGGCAGGAGATGACAAGAGTGTGGGAGGAGGAGAGCTGTAAGGAGAGGTATTATGAAAGAAAATAATCATGCATTTTTAATTGCATAGAATAATTTGATTGCAAATTTCAAAGACAAACTAAAAAAGAATGTAATCAATTCTCTGCATGTTGGTACAATAGAAATTTATGGGGAGACTGTGGAGGAAAGGAAATGAGAATAGCTGAATGAAGTCAATCACTGTGATGTGGACCCTTCCTTATTGTTGAGAATGGAAAAGAGTGCAAATATACAGAGCACTGGATTTGGCAGCAAGCTTTGTTTTCTCAGTATGGTAGGTTTCTATTGCTCATGAGTATTAGAGAAAGACCTACACACCTGCTTCTGTTATTCTTAAGCTAAATGATGATTACAGAGTTTATAAATGGCCTTTCTTTCCTCTCTGTTAATGTTTCCTCATATGTGGGAGAAGGTAGATTATCTGGCTATCTAAATAACACCTGGAATTGTTACACCATGCAGTGAATGTTTAAGAAATGAGACTGGATGCTTTTGGTTGACGGTTTTAGTTAACTACAATGTTTTCAACATCTTTAATCATATTCTCCAGACTTCTTATTTGTTCTTCCTTTATTACTTATAAATTATTATAATTTTGGCTCCATATGCCTGTTACCGTGAGTCACATTGAGACATTTTTGTCATCATGTGACATTGCTCTCCCTCAATCTCATTTCCATTTCTAAGTCTCATTCTTGCTTTACTATTTACTGGATCACTTGTGAATCTGGGAATCACTCTCTCATCCAACATGACAGCAGCCCTTCACTGTTATGGCTCCTTAGCTTCTAACTTGCCTCGATTTCTTTCTAGCCATTAGAAAGCCTAGCACCCTACCCCCCAAAAGACCCTAGTGTGTGATGTTCCCCTCCCTGTGTCCATGTGTTTTCATTGTTCAACACTCACCTATGACTGAGAACCTAGGCAGTACCATCCAGGACATAGGCATAGGCCAGGACTTCATGGCTAAAATAACAAAAGGAATGGCAACAAAAGCCAAAGCAGACAAATGGGATCTAATTAAACTCCAGAGCTTCTGCACAGCAAAAGAAACAATAATTAGAGTGAACCGGCTACTAACAGAATGGGAAAAAATTTTCTGTTCTTGCATTATTTTGCTGAGAATGATGGTTTTCAGCTTCATCCATGTCCCTGCAAAGACATGAACTCATCCTTTTTTATGGCTGCATAGTATTCCATGGTGTATATGTGCTACATTTTGTTTATCCAGTCTATCATTGATGGGCATTTGGGTTGCTTCCAAGTCTTTGCTATTGTGAACAGTGCTGCAATAAACATACATGTGCATGTGTCTTTATAACAGAATGATTTATAATCTCTTGGGTATATACCCAATAATGGGATTGCTGGGTCAAATGGTACTTCTATTTCTAGATCTTTGAGGAATTTCCACACTGCCTTCCACAATGGTTGGACTAATTTACACTGCCACCAGCAATGTAAAAGCATGCCTATTTCTCCATATCCTTTCCAGCATCTGTTTTCTCCAGATTTTTTTAATGATTGCCATTCTGATGTGAGATGGTCTCTATGTGGTTTTGATTTGCATTTCTCTAATGACCAGTGATGATGAACATTATTTTATATATTTGTTGGCCACATAAATGTATCTGTTTGTATCCTTTGCCCACTTTTTGATGGGGTTGTTTTTTTTTTTTTTTTTTTTTTGTTGTTGTTGTTGTTGTTGTTGCAAATTTGTGTAAGTTCTCTGTAGATTTTGGATATTAGCCTTTTATCAGATGGTAGCTTGCAAAAATTTTTTCCCATTCTGTTGGTTGCTGGTTCACTCTAATGATACTTTCTTTTGCTGTGCAGAAGCTCTGGAGTTTAATTAGATCCCATTTGTCTGCTTTGGCTTTTGTTGCCATTGCTTTTGGTGTTTTAGTCATAAGTCCTGGCCTATGCCTATGTCCTGAATGGTGTGGCCTAGGTTCTCAGTCATAGGTGGGTGTTGAACAATGAGAACACATGGACACAGGGAGGGGAACATCACACACTAAGATCTTTTAGGGGGTGGGTGCTAGGGGAGGGATAGCAGGGGGTAGGGAGACTGGGGAGGGATAACATTGGGAGAAATACCTAATGTAGGTGACAAGGGGATCAAGGCAGAAAACCACCATGGCATGTGTATACCTATGTAACAATCCTGCAAGATCTACACATGTACCCTAGAACTTAAAGTATAATAATTTTATGTGTGTGTGTGTATAGATATATATATATATGTGTGTGTGACAACCTTTAAAAATAAGTTTTAGGTACCATATATGCCTTCCAATATAAAAAATTGAAAATATTGATAGTAAAACATTTTTCTCCATGATCTATGTTAAAATTTATAGCCTGACTCATTCAATACTAGTCTACGTGGAATTTATTTTGGGTTGTCTAATCTTTTTTGCAAAAAGTACAATACATGTTTCCTTGTCATAGGTGCTGCTTTCTTATGTGGTAGAAGTGTTATAACTAAATTACATTGCTGTAAGAAATGTAATATTTTAAAATGAAGATCTTTTTGAATATCATGCCACATTCAATTTCCAGTTAATCAAATGGCAAGTTAAAAATAAGTAGTGTACATTCGATTTTTATTGCTGCAGTTACAAATTACCAAAGGCTTAGTGGCTTAAAATAACATAATTTTATTAGCCTACTGACACAGATCTTACTGATCAAGGTGTCAGCAGGACTGCATTTTGTTCTGGAGGCTCTAGGAGAAAATTGGTTTCCTTGCCTTTTCCAACTTCTAGAGAAAGCTTGTCCAACCTGCAGCCTGCAGGCTGCATGCAGCTCAGGATGGCTTTGAATGGTGCCCAACACAAATTTGTAAACTCTCTTAAACAATTATGAGATTTTTTTTTTGCTATTTTTTTTAGCTCATCAGCTATCATGAGTGTTAGTTATTTTATGTGTGGCCCAAGACAATTCTTCTTCTGCCAGTGTGGCCAAGGGAAGCCAAAAAATTGGACACCTATATTCTAGAGGCTGACCACATTCCCATGGCTTATGGCACCTTTCTTCAATCTTTAAAGTCAGTAACATTACATCTTTCTGATCGTTCTTCACATGTAGTCTTATCTGCCTTTCTGACTCTTCTGCGTCCTTCCTCCACTTAAGGATGGTTATTATTAAATTCGATCCACCTGGATAATCTAGGCTACTCTTTCTTTAAGGGCAGTTGATTAACAACATTAATTCCATCTGTAACCTTATTGCCCCTTTACTATGTAGCCTCACATATTCACAGGTTCTAGGGATTAGGACATGTGTCTTTTTGTGTTTGAGGGGAGGCATTATTCTGCCTACCACATAGTAGTATATAGGTACATAATGGTTTTTTTTTTTTTTTGAGATGGAGTCTCACTCTGTCGTCCAGGCTGGAGTGCAATGGCACAATCTCCACTCACTGCAACCTCCGCCTCCTGTTCAAGCAATTCTCCTGCCTCAGCCTCCTGAGTAGCTGAGATTACAGGCTCATGTCACCACACCCAGCTAATTTTTGTGTTTTTAGTTGAGAAGGTGTTTCACCGTGTAGGCCAGGCTGGTCTTGAATTCCTGACCTCAGGTAATCCACCATTCTTGGCCTCCCAAAGTGCTGGGATTACAGGTGTGAGCCACCACACCTGGCCTTATATTTATACCTAGATTTGCACATGAAAGCAAGCATCACTATTTTAGCTTATGGACATCTTAATTTTCAACTTTGGCACTACATTTTCAGCTATATAATGAAAGGAAATCAACCTGATTAAATACTGTGTACTTTGAATCCATTTGAGGCCGACAAATTGTTTGTAAAAATAATTTTTTCCAACTGCTTTTTTCCAACTGCATATATGATTTATGAAATTTGACTATAAGATCATGAAATTTTTCTCAATCAAAAGTAATGCTTTGTGACACTAATACATGAAGCACATTCCATAATGATATGCCAGATTTTAAAAAGATTAAAGGCAAAAAATTGCCAACATCTCCAAACACTTTCCTGTGAGTCACTAGCCATTGCTAATGTTTCCTTGACAGTATTTTTCACAAGTGAATAAAACAATTATTTTTGAAATATTCTGTCAAATGGTACTATTTTCTTCAGGATCAATTCTAAATTCCAAAATTCAGGGATTATGAGCAAGCTCTCAATCACTCTCATCCAGAATTTGTTTAGCATTGTTGCATAGAGTGAGTGCCAGTGAAACTTTATATGCAATCCGGGAACATTTTACATTTTGGGGTTAAGAGTTGCAATAGTTTGGGTGATTCCTCTGCAAACTGAAACTAATAGAGTCGTGTAATACAGGACCTTATTCTTAAGGCAAATATACTATATAAGGAATGAAAGAAATGGATTTTGGTAACTCCCTTTTGGGCTGAACGAAGTAAGCAGTTCTTCACACAAAGGTACCATGATACAGTGATAATAATGGTGAGTTAGGATACAGGAAACTTGATTTCTTGTCCTGGCTCTATCTCTAATTATTTTATCCTCTTAAACAAGTTAAAGGACAGCTCTTTTGCCTCAGTTCTCACATTAAAAAAATGAGTTTAAGAGGAATTATAACTGAAGAGTCAGATCATTCACAGCTTCTCTGATGTTATAATCCCAGTTTTACATGGCCACCACATGCTTCGCATCATCTGTGGTGGCTTCTGGAAAAAAGAGGGGGTGTGAGCAAAAAAGGAAATACAGTAGAGAGATGTGATATGACAAAGATCTTGATACCACAGTTGTTGCAAACAGAGAGCTTACTGAATAGCTGAGAGCTAAAAAGGGCTCTCTTGAGTATCTCCTAGCTACTTTACTGTTTTCTGAGTTCAATTCCAATGGAAATGGCAAATGTGAAGGGACCTTAAAAAGAAATAGCATCAGGATGTCTTACTATACTTCTGCCTTATTGTATATGGAATAGACTTGATACTAGAAAGTTGACAGCAAAGTGAAATTCTCTATATAACATTTTTTTCCAACTGCTTTTTTCGAACTGAAAATACACTCCCAGGGGAAGATAAATGATCTCACAAGATGCAGTAAAATTCTGCGAATGCTATTGCAGTAGGGACAAGATGGACCAGAGGCAAAATCTACCCCATACCCGAATTTAACTGATGCAGACCTACAAACAGAGAGGCTTCATGCTTCACTCAAGGTCAACAAGCTGGTTAGTTATGGAGTCAGAGTTAAGGCTGTACCTACTCTTTCCTACAAGCAAGATTCAACTTTTCCTACTTGAATTGCATATGATTACATACAGTAATAAAAAGGTTTTTTGTTGTTAACTGTTGACAATGTTAACATTAGTCATTAAATTTAATAATAGTACTTCATTGATGCTTTGTATATGCTTATCACTCTTGTAAGTGCTTTACTTAATATAATTTTATTAAATCATTTAATCATCCCAAGAATTCTGTGAGATAACTCTACATATATCCTACTTTAAAGGATGGGTGCCTATGCCCCATTTAAAGATGACATGTGAGCTTAGATACTTTGGCTCCAAATCTGGTGTTCCCAATTGTGTTGTAATCCCTCTGAACTTAAATGCTACAAGAAAAATTAAACTACCAGGTTGGACCTCAATTATTTAATGATTATAGTCATATGAAATGAGCTACTTAATTATTTGGATCTTTAGTTTAGATATATAACATTTTATAACTTGAGGCGCATTCATTCTTTCAATATATAGTGATTGAGCATCTATTATATGTACAGGGATTTACCAGGTGTTATAAGGGCTGCCAAGGATAATACAATTCAGAATGCTAGTATGCATGATAAAATGGTATAATTCAAAGTATAATGAATAGTATTAATAACAACATTTCCTAGATAGTACATATTTAATATGAGCCAGGCTTTGTGCTAGGCACCTTGCATATATTTTCTCATAGTTTTCACCTCAGTCTACGCCAAGTCATATTTTTCCAATTTACAAATGATGAAACAGACTTGACTTGGTAAGCAACTTACCCATAATTACAAAGGAAGTGACAGAGTTGGTATTCAAATGTAGGTCTGTGTGAATAACAACCTCATTTTAGTTCTAGTACTCTGCTCTAAGTTGAAAAACCCAGTCATAACAAAAGAACATGCAATGCTCCTCTCCAGGCCCAGCTGGGAGGCTTACTTCTGAATGTGTGGCCAGAATCCACTGTGGCTTCTTTTTGCACAGATCTTACATGTTCCTGGGGGTTTTTTCGTTTCTCCACATATGGTAATAAAGAGAAATCCTGGAGTTCATCTCCAGTCTCTCTGTTTAGGCTTTGCTCACCAGTGAAATTTAAGAGCAGAGTATTGCAAAGTATTAGTTAGGAGTATGTTAAGAACCCTTCATTTTGAGTCCATGCTTTGATGCTTCAGCATCCTTCTCACTGCCCTAATTTTGAGTCCACATTCAGTACCAGCTGAAACCCCTTGAAAATAAACCCAACAGCTGGTTTCTGACTCCACAATCACCCACCTTGCTTTTTTTGCTTTCAAATTGCCCAGTGAAATTCCCTGGCACCAATCACAAGTCCTCATGGTCTCTCTGCTCCTCACCTATTAGATCAAGCACTCACTGGTCATGCCATGGTGTGGCCCTGCATGGGATGCAGTCACTCTCTCTCTGGGACCTATGAGAGTAAGAAATTTTGTCCTTTCAAATCACTTTCTCTTTTTCCCCTTTGGCTGGACCAACTTTACCATACCTTAACCAACACCTCCATTCTTAGAACAGACGGAATGAATGGAAACAAAGATATGCAACTTTCTAAACTTGTGATTCTAACTTCAAAAGTGAAGATGACTTGTTCCCTTTCCTGCTACTTTTGTATTTTATCTCTCAGTTTTCTAATATCTTTTCTCGCATCTACCTCTGAAGATCTAGTCCACCTAGGATCTGGAGCCTTCGCTAATTCAGTCACTCATTGAAATATGAAAGAGTTTCCCTCCTCTCCTTTTCCCTTTTTCCAACACATGTAAACATTGTGTAATTCCATGTGTGTCCCTGTTATCTATTTGTTTCTAGTGTTAAGGTGACTTACAGCTTAGGGGTATAACTGTATATGTATTATATTCAGATGGAGACTTGTCAAGACAAATACAGTCTTCCTGACACTGATGCTTGCAGTCAACACTGGAATAGAAAGTTGATAACTGTATTAAAATTTTTGCAAATGGCTGCCATAGAAACCCATGCAAGAGTGACTTTGTGCTGAAAAAATGACATCTCAGGGATCTGTCTGGTGAATCTTTGACACAGAAAGAAAAATAAATTAGAAAGCAATTTTCCACAGAGCCTTTTAGATCCTTAAAACTTGAGTCTCAAAGCACTTGAACAAAGTAACTATTTAGAAAAAGAAAAGGCATTGGTTCTTAGCATTTTTAAATTCATCGAATAGATTCTCCTTAGATTTTAATAGCATTTCGATGGGAAATTACTCCATTCAGAGCATTCAGCTCACCTCAGAAATGATTTAGAATTTTTATGTTATGCCTTTTAAATATTAAGCTTCTAATTTTCCATTCCCATATCAAAACTGGCATAAAATTTCAGAAGTCAAGGTTTAACAGTCCGCAAATAAACTTATTTGCAAAATTGTTAAATGATGATTATTTTTGCATTTGGTATGTAATTGTGTCTACAATTTATGTATTGGGTAATATGTGTTTTATTCACTGCACGTATGCAAGCAATAAAACTTTACTATCCAGACTCTATGGCAAATGAGTTACCTGAGTATTTCAATTACTGAGGTTTCTCAAACCACTGGAACTTTCATTGTTTGTTTTGTTTTGTTTTTGAGAGAGAGTCTTGCTCTGTCACCCTGGCTAGAGTGCAGTGGCATGATCTTGGCTCACTGTAACCTCCGCATCCCAGGTTCAAGCAATTTTTCTGCCTCAGCCTCCCGAGTAGCTGAGACTACAGGTGCCTGCCAACATGCCCAACTAACTTTTGTATTTTTAGTAGAGATGGGGTTTCACCATCTTGGCCAGGATGGTTTCAAGATCCTGACCTCATGATCTACCCGCCTCAGCCTTCCAAAGTACTGGGATTACAGGCTTAGAACTTTTATCTTTAATAGATAAACCTGGCAAACCTCAGATACCAAAACAAAAATACCTCCAAATACATTTTAGACCTCATAGAATTCTTCAAAGGCATACTTTATTAAAGTATAAAATAATTCAAATATAAATTTTCTGTTCTATCCTAGTGATTCTTCACCATAGTACTTTTGGGTGTTAGTGTGTAATCTTCTGGTGCTTTTCTGTAGATACAAGTAGAGAATCAGACTTGCTGGCCTCCCTCTCTCTCTCTCTCTCTCTCTCTCTCTCTTTCATGAATGTAACCTTGTGCAAGATGCCTTTAGCAATCAATGTCCCAATAACAAAACAGACCATTGCAAGTGGTTAATTAGCCTTCAACCAGGTCTCCCCGATCTCAGCAACCCATTTACCAACATGTAAACTTGATGCCCGCATATAGTGGAAAAGTCTTATGCCTTTGTGAGTCACAGTGATGAGGTACAGGTGAGTCTTAACTCACTCCACCCCAATAGAAGATCTACCTCTCATCACCCTTCTAGTCATGATTTCAAATTGCTGCCATGCTGACTGGACAGCCGATGAGGGGATTTTCATAACAGCCAGTATGGCTGCTGTAAATGATTGCCATGGATTTTTTTCCCTCTTTTTTCAGTTTCCCTCCCTTTTTCTTTATTCTGTCTCCTGTTGCTACTACAAATTTTCCATAAAAAGCTGGTTTATGTATAAATTACCAACCGCTCAGAGAATACTTTTGCTTTCCAGTGGGAAACCAAATAATCATAGTATACTGGGTACTATTTTTATGGATTATCTCTTCTATGTTGCCAGTTTATTACTTGGATTCATGGGGATGCCTCAGTCTTTCCAATGAGGTGAGGTTTCCAGCTCTCCTTTTGTCATCACAATTGTTTTGAAGTCTAGAGCTGTTCCCAAAGATTGAGAGTTCTGAGAGTTTGGCTTTGGGAGTGGACTGGGGAGGGGATGGAGAGTAGTATGTATGTAAGCTGGTGTGTATATGCTTATATTTGTTTGCTCAGCAGTGAACATATACCTGAATTAATCTGACAAGCTGTTTATTTTTAATGTAAGGTGAAACATGGAAGAAGACTCCTATTCCAAAGATGTGAAAAAATAATTTGTTAGGTGAAACAGGAAAGAGCAACTCTACAACCAATAATATATTCATGTCTATGTTGAAGTCATATATTCTGTGTTATGTAGAGCACACAAATCAGCTTTGCAAGCTGGCCAGCTATGCCTAGATATTTAGGCATAGATACTATGCCTAGATAGTAAATGGCTTTAATAGAATTATATAGATTTTAACTTTTATGGCTGCCTTAAAGTTAAAATCTATACCACAAGGAATATTGGATACTGGAAATTATAAAACAATAGGGCTTATACAAAATAGGTACATTTATTCATGTACTTACTGTTTTTTATTGGATACATGTGATTAAAAGAAAAATCTTAATACAATCCTGTTATCTAAAGGACAAACAATACTGTGCTCATCTGGGCATGGAACATATCACACAGATATTAAAAATACTACAGAGCCATACTGAAATATCATGGACAGGGAAACATAGAAAAAAATTTAAAAACAGGGTCAATAGTGGCAAAAAGTAAGCTTGTTAAAAACCAGAATCTTTTGGAGGAGATAAAATGCATATCCTTTGTATAATAAAGTGAAGGCATATAAAATATCCTCTTTGGAGTGCTCTTATTTAGACATCATGGAAGGTAATTATTTGGTGGTGGGGATGATGGAGATTATAAACAGGAGAAGGAAAACCCTGTGTGTTTGGGTGTAGCATTTTGGGCATTTAGTGGAACACACTAGGGTTCTTGACACTTTCTCTCTAACTTGGGGAAGATACTTTTATGTCGTATCTCAAGCGGTAGAAGAACTATGGTAGAGTTTGAAGAAGTAACACAGTTCTAGATACTTCAACTTTCTCTAAGTTAGCAAAAGAAAA
Source organism: Callithrix jacchus (assembly GCF_049354715.1). Lineage (NCBI taxonomy): Eukaryota > Metazoa > Chordata > Mammalia > Primates > Cebidae > Callithrix > Callithrix jacchus. The sequence goes on from NC_133524.1 coordinate 30,169,257, forward strand.
AGACAAACAAAAACAAATAGAAATGTTGGCGGGGCACCGTGGCTCATACTTGTAATCCCAGCACTTTGAGAGGCTGAAGCAGGCAGGTCACTTCAGGTCAGTAGTTCAAAACAGCCTGGCCAACACAGCAGAACCCCCTCTCTACTAAAAATACAAAAAATTAGCCGAGTGTGGTGGTGCATGCCTGTAGTCCCAGCTACTTGGGAGGCTGAGGCATGAGAACTGCTTGAACCTGGGAGGCGGAGGCTGCAGTGAGCTGAGATGGCACCGCTGCAGTGAGGCAACATTGTGCCACTGCACTACAGCCTGGGCAACAGAGTGAGACTCCATCTCAAAAAAAAAAAAAGAAAGAAGGAAAAAAGAAAGTGTTATACAAGTTATATCACAAACAAGATAATATCAACAGGTATTACAAATCAGTGAGAAAAGTTCAACTTAATACAAAGATGCACATATGATATGAATAGACAGCTCATAGAAAAGGAAATTCAATTGATATTGAAATATATGAAAATATATTCAACCTCCTTTGTAATAAAATAAACATAGATTAATATTAAAGTTTTTACCCATCAGGTTAACAAAGTTAAAAAATGGTGTAGAGAATTGGGTATTCATACATTGCTGATTGGAGTTTAACTGTTAGAGCCCAAATGCAGGCAATTCAGCAATACTTATCAAGAACAAAACAATGCATACTTTTTAGGCAACTCTCAAATTTATCTTACAGACATACTCATTCATGCCATCTCAAACTCATTGACACTCATTCATGCCATTGTGTGTCTGTGTTTACAGCCATTGTGTTTTGAATTGTATAAGATTGGAAATCACTGAAATATGCATCATTAAAGGACTAGACAAAGTTTTAAGTCATTTACACAAGAAAGAGACTATTCTATATCTATTAGTATGGAAAGAACTTAAAAAGGTATCATTAAATGAAAAAGTAGAGGATTCAAAACAATGGATGTAGTATGTTATTGCTTGGGGAAACAAATACGCACATTGTGATAATGGAATATCTCTGGCCTGTTTATACATGGGTTTGGCTAAGGGATTGCCTCTGGAAGGGGAACTCAGCTGGGGAGATTGGAGTGAGACAAAAATTTACTTTTCAATTTACACACTTTTATATTTTCTCTCTTATTTTATGGCCAACTCACAAAGAATAGTTAAATTTAAAGAGATTAGAGGAAATTATGAATTCTAAGAATTTATTTTGTCTGGGAATATAACTGTGCATTGAGCTAGAATTACTTTTGTTGTATTAGAAATCTGGTTAATAGTGAATATGAAAGAGGAGAAAGAAAATTTTCACAGATATTTTGACACCAAACTGAGATCATTTGATAGGTTTTGCCTGATTAATATTCTTAAATGATTATGGAGAGGATGTTGAGACCCAGAAATGCAATAACCCATTACAGTATCTCGTTTACATCCCATTAACACTGACAGCACTCTATGCTGCTTTTTTTCAATTTTTTCCTTCAGAGCCTCAGTTATTTAGCCATTTTCCAATTACTAAGTGATATATAATCTGACTCACATTCTGTATTCAGAACAACAATCAAAATATGTATTTCTTATAGCAATTATAGATTACAATACTGAAAAATGGGCTTCAGAGTATGAAAAAGAGGAGAACAAGTAAAAAATCTTACATGAATATGAAAGAAAATTTTAATTATAATTAGAAAGACCCAATGGCCTAATTTTCCTCATTAATGCTGAGTGATATTTTTGAAAAGCATGTAGAACTTAAGGTACCAATTGCCAAAATGGTGAAATAAAGAAAAGGCATAAGAAATAAAGATAAATGAAATTCCTGTTTATTACCCAATTTACATCAAAGTATTTTTCTAATTGATATTGTAAAATGTTATATAGAAAATTTTACACATAATTTTGTATATCTCTTGCAGTGTTAGTGATTTTCCATATAATAATTCAGAAAAATTATGTATAAGCTGAGAAAACTTAGACATGCAGGCTCTAAATGTATATACAAACTGCCAATAAATGCTAATTCAATTCCGTCTTCAATGTACCCCAATCTATATCTTGTTTACTGGGAATATCACATTCTTCTCTCTCACTGGACTTCATTTCACTGGAAAAATAAGTCCTAAAGACAATAACAAAGAAAACTACAATTGAGGAATAGCAACAAAAAGTTTAGCTAAATACTTAAAGATATTTGATGAGCATCCTGGGGATATCTAAGTTAATGAACTTGAGTGAGTAGGGTGGGCATTAATCTCTGATTCCCACCTTTCAGAAGAATGAAGAAATCATTAAACCATGAAATTATGGCTTGTGAAGACTTAAGAGGATCAGTTTACTGAGTGCTGAAAATGCCAGTCTTTTAAGGCTTCCCATTGCCTTTTAATACTTGGAACCCAAAGTAGAGAATGATTGCTTCTGAAATAACAAGAGGTCATTTCCTATTCCTTCAGGTCTCTTCTTAAATGTTGTTCTGTCATTCCTTATGCTGCAAGGTATGTAAGATAAGATTCAATTATCTTCATTGTATCATAAAAAATAGAATCTTTCTGCAAGAAAAAAGAAGGGTATTTAGATAAACCAGGAATTTACTTTGATACTTCCATGTAACTCCTGTTTGTATCAGCAATGGTACCTTGGCTGTTGTCCAGCTGTTTAATTGGATCTTATTTGCCTAATCTCCTATAACAGATAATGTTATTACAGAATCTTAGGACTCCAAAATTTCCCATCAGACAAAACAAGCCTTTTAATGAGAATCACTTTGTTTTACCTGGCATTTGGCTTGGTTTGAGCCACCTCAATCCCATCTCACTTGTGAGAAATGCATTATTTTTCCTAACAACACTGCTAATTCTAAGCCAGGAAACATTTATTTTGGATCACTTCTTTTCTGGAATGATTCAAAGTTCACGAAAATAAAATTGGGAAGGAATTTAAATTAAGCTGAGATGTGAAGGAAACATAATTAAATTGGACTTAATAACCTCTGTTTTGCAACTAGGTTGATGTTAATTGGTATCTCGAAAGACATAGCACTATCACATTTGCTGGTTTTGAATTTACATTAATTTCTTCTACAATAATACATCAGTGTATATAATGCATTTGTCTAAATTCTGTATCTTTTATTTATTCATTTAGTAATTCTGACATTCAACCAATATTTGGTGAGTGTATTTTGTGTTTAAGGCACTGTTCTAGGCACTGCTAATAGAGTAAAGCAAAGCAAACGGACAAACACAAAATAAAGTCCTAACTGTAATGGAGCCTATTGTTCAGGTGATGAAAATTGTATTAAGAAAAATAATATATGGGGATAGCAGTAGGCTGTGTATGTGGAGGTAGGACAGTTATATTTATACATCTATATAAACACACATACAGATATATGTATTCACATCCATATATATCTACATAGATAGAGGTTATAGTGTTATAGGATGTGAAAGAGAATCTCTTTTTGATAGGCTGGATTTTGAGAAAATTAAAAGTAAGTGAAGGGGAAAGACATGTAGCCATATGGACAAAAGGAAATTACAGGCAGGACACAGAAAGTTGCAAAAGCCTGAAGTGAAAGCATATTTTGTGTTTAAGGGGCAAGAAAGAGTGATGTGAGTTGGGGAATATGCTAGAAGATGAGATGAGAGAGACAAGGAGGGAGTAGAAAAAGTCAAGTAGAACTTCAGTGAAAAATATTTAGGAATGGATTTTGTTAAACAACATGTATACAATATCGTGGTTAGAGTAAACTCTTACAGTGGTATTATGGTAGTTTCTTATTGATCTGGTAAATGGTTTTTCATGTTCTAAAACAATTCAAGTTATAATACACTACAATCACCAGAAATAAACTATATTTTCTAGTACTAAAATCAGTATTTTAGCAATTTTTAAAAATAATATTCATTATCCATTATTTGAGATAGTTTACCTCTCTCAAAAATGACAACAAAGTGAAATAACATGTCTAAGATTATTGTTACCTAATGTTTTTAAAAGTGGATAAGCCCAAGGAAAATATCAAAAGTGTTAATTGTATGAAAAGATGGGTAAGAGGAAAATATCCCTTATAATAAAAATTAGTCATGCTAGATGATAAAGTGGTGAGATTTAAACAATTTTCCGGGCATTGTATTCTCAAATGGATAGTGAGTTAAGCAAATAGATTAAAAATAGTATAATGTAATGCAATAGTAAAATAAACATGCTGAGTAGGAAGTTAAGTCTTAGATAGCAAAAGACAGAAGACAAATCAAAATAATGTAGAGGCATGACAATGAAAGATAAGTAGTCCATGGAAACTTGTTAAGAGGCCTGAATTAATTAGTGATGATAATAGTAATAACCAATATGTAGTGACAAAAATCAATCAAAGTATTTTACACAAACTCCTCATTTAATTGGCACCACAACTCCTTTAGGTTGGTATCACTGTCATTTCCATTTTACAAAGGAGGAAACTGGGAACACCTAGGGAATTGATTGGATCCTAATATTCAAAGGCTTTGGGATATAAAGTGTTCAGTGATTAATGTGCTTCATAAAGTTGAAGATTTGGGGTGCATCATTTCATATCAACTATAGTAGGTGGACCCTGTCAGACCAGGGAAGAGATGATTAGAAAATCCAGATGAGAGAAACTAGGGCCTTTATTAGGAATTGAAGGTGAAACTATAGTTTAGGTGGGGTAAATGGCTTAGGGGACCTGAAAAATGTCAAACATTTAGGTGAAAGGTAAATAGGTGAATAGCCCCAGTTGAATGTATAATATCAATGAAAGTCGCATTTAAAGATGTTTAGACTTAAAGCAAATGAGCTTGTTATTTAGTAGGATTTAAAAGGTAGATGAGTAAGTTGAGAAAATCTCATCTACAATGGGAAAATATAATTGAGCTAGATAGGATATAAAAGGGCAGAAGTGGAGAGCTAGACCTATGTGTATTTATCCAGGGTTTATTTTGAGCACAGAGAAAATGTAGGAAAAGAAATACAACCACTGAAAAAGCAAAAATTTAAATAAATCTAAACAAAGAATAGCTGCTTATATTAGATATATTTTCTGGGAAAAGATATAGGTGTCCTGCCTTAGCAGAAGAGGAACTAGAACAAATGCCACTATCTTTCAAAATTTAATATGTTCTTGCTACAATTTATGTTTGTGATTTATACTTATGGATATGATACTCTATTAAGAGGCATCTTATATGAAATTATCAAATACATTGCAAAATAGAATATGTGTAAATGTTTCTATGCATGTGTGTAGATGGGTTGTGTGTGTGTGAAAGAGAGCAAAGAGGGGAGGGAGAGAGCTCTTGTTGCCCGGGCTGGAGTGCCATGGTGCGATCTTGGCTCACTGCAACCTGTGCATTCCGGGTTCAAGCAATTCTCCTGCCTCAGCCTTCTGAGTAGCTGGAATTACAGACATGTGCCACCGCACCCAGCTCATTTTGCATTTTTAGTAGAGACGGGGTTTCTCCATGATGGTAAGGTAATCTGACCACCCCGGCCTCCCAAAGTGCTGGGATTACAGGCAGGAACCACTATGCCTGGCTGAGACAGCAATTTCTAAGTATTTTTAAACAGTAAGAGGGTTATAGGATTATATTCATGGGAAAAAAGACATGTTCCAGTTCAAGTTGTATGCATTTATACAGTGGACAAATAGTATGATGAGACTGGAGAACAAGTCAAAACATTTGAGTGGAAGCAGAATAATCACACACAAGACAGATGAAATATTCCAAAGTCACCTTGAAATAAATATGAAATTGATTTTGGCAGCTTGACAGTGACAGGAGTCAAGAAATGATGCTGCTGTGAAACCACAAAAGATGCAATTGATATTTTAATTTCAAATACCATGTCTGAGGAAAAAGCCTGAAACTAGGAATTGTTCTTAAAAGTATGTCTGTTGATACATTTCTGATTTTGCTGCTTTTCATTTTTATCCTCATATGGAGAATAATAATAAAAGTAGTCACATTTTTAGTTTGTATTACTCTTTAATGTTTTTCCAGGTGTTGAACAATCAGAACACAGGGACATAGGGAGGGGAACATCCCACACCAGGGCCTGTGGGGTAGTGGGGTAGGGGAAGAATAGCGGGCAGGCGGGGGTTGGGGAGGGATAGCATTAGGACAAATACCTAATGTAGATGACAGGGCAATGGATGCAGCAAACCACCACCATGGCACGTGTATACCTATGTAACAAACCTGCATGATCTGCACATGTACCCCAGAACTTAATTTTAAAAAATTGAAGAAAAATAAAGAATATGAGTTTTTTAAAGACAAGAACATGATAAACTCTGAAATCATGTCATTAGATTAAAAAAAATTAGAGATGTTTGTCTTGTTAGACTACTGCTTTTCTTAGGAAGTGAAGTTGACCTTTCAAATTTTAATAACTAAGGGGTGTGTGTGTGTGTGTGTGTGTGTGAAATAATAATCATTATATTTGTTCTTCTAAGACTATTTTCTTCAGTTCTAGGTTTCCTACTTTTGAGCAGAATTCTGTATTTTTCTTGTTTTATGCCCTGGGAAGCCCATAAAACTATTTTGAATATTTTTTCTCTCTTCTTCCCGATCCATGAAATCACCTAGGTGAATCATGCCTCCCAGAAGCTGATTCATGGTCACTGAAATATTGCACATGACCCCCATCCCACCTACTCCAGTATTAACCCTATAAAATTTCCCAAACTCTAACTTATTTTCGTGGCCTCTAATCTCCTTAAGTTATTTATTTTAGATTCAGGGTGTACATCTACAGGTTTGTTACATGAGTATATTGCATGATGCTTAAGTTTGGGCTTCTAATGATCCTGTTGCCCAAGTACTGAACATAGTACACAAATAGGTCATTTTCTAACTTTTGCTTCCCTCCCATGTTCCCCCCTTTTTGAATCCCCAGTATTTATTGTTCTGTTTCTGTTCATGTGTACCCAATGCTTAGCTCCCAATTATAAGTAAGAACATGTGGTGACTGGTTTTCTATTTCTGCATTAATTCGCTCAGGACGATGGCCCCCAGCTGCATCCATGTTGCTGCAAAGGACATGATTTTTTTTCTTTTTTTGGTGATGTAGTATTCCATGGTGTATATGTACCACATTTTCTTTATCCACTGTTATTTCACTGTTGATGGACAGCTGGGTTGATTCCATGTCTTCTATCGTGAACAGTGCTGCAATAAACATACGAGTGCAGGTGTCTTTTTGTTAGAATAATTGAATTTCCTTTGGGTATATACCCCATAATGAGACTCCTGGGTTGAATAGTAGATTTGTTTTTGGTTAACTGAGAAATCTCCCAACTGTTTTTACATCAGCTAAACTAATTTCTATTCCCACAAACAGTGTATAAGGATTCCATTTTCTCTGCAACCTCGCCAACATTTGTTATTTTCTGACTTTTTTGTAGTAGCCATTCTGACTGGTGTGAGATGGTATCTCATTGTGGTTTTGATTTGCATCTCTCTCATGATCTAATCTCCCTTAAAAGCTTCCTACGTCTTCCTGAAAATATATGTCACTTGATTAATTAATTATTTTTTTCCTTCCCCTTTCACAAAGGATTTCTGGCTGCTTGTAGTAAAACCACATATGGTTAAATAAACAACGACAATATCAAGGACACAAACTATGCAAATTAATCATATAAAAGGAACAAGAATTTTGTTATGACTATTTTTCTTACTATCATTTGAGCCTTCCTAGCAGGGAATATAAAAGGCAAGACACAGCTTCCAGTGCAGGACTCAATATCAGATAGGAAGATTTGTCAATTGCTGATTTCATTAAATTCTATCTAGCCAGTTCATTGTAATGCCTCTGTTTTTTCAAGTGTACAGTGAAGACCATGCCAACCTTGTAGGGCTACTATAAGTAGTCTGATAGTTTGGTCACACGTGTTTCAGTGTGCTCATCACAATTATCCAAGGGCAGCCTCCCAGATCACGCTCAGTTTCATAGGGCCTTATCTATATAAATAAATGATGATGGTGATGGTAATTATGGTGATTACAATGAAAACTTATTGGTAACTTGTAACTGGGAAGTATGGTATTTTCTTGGCTTACCTCATTTGATCCTGAAAACAGCTCTATAAGGTGGTACTTTTAAAATTCCTATTTTGCATTTAGGAGAACTTAGGCTGAGTGACTTGATGTCCACACATGTAATATGAATCTGCTATATGTTTATATGTAATCTATTTGAATTCATAATGATAAATATGGGAGAATTGCCCTGTTTTCTTACCTCCTCTCACTACTGAAGCTTATTAATTGAATGAAATATGAAAGTAATAAATTCAGAAGAGACAGAGTTACATTTTTCACTACTCATTTCAGTAAAATGTAAACAGCTCACAGAAATATTTGAAAAATAGTGAGCAAATAATTCATTTTTCCTTGTTCTCGTTTTAGAATAACAAGCTTAGTATGTTTCTGAAACTCTTCACGATGTATCCAGTTATAATGTTAGCACTAATGTAGCCATAAGCAATTTTTTGGAGGCAAAGTTTGCCCTGATGCACTGCATCATTTGAGTGCATGAGAAGATATTAGCACCAATAAAAAATATTAGTAAAACTGATTTCAGTTCAACAACCTTTACATTGAAGTTGTTGCATTTATCTATTTACAGCTCTCTGTTCTGCACAAAAGCAGCATCTTAAATGATGTAGATAAATAATAGTGACATTTTATCTCCCTTTCTAAAGTTGAATTCCAGAAGGTAGGAAAGATCCGTTCATGCTTACATTACCGTGACAAACTGAAAGAGATAAATCCCTAACGGATGGGACGAGATGTGCGAGTTAGGGGATGAATGCTTAGATGCTTCCTCCAATTTATTTCTCCTATTATATGTGTTAAAAATATATACCATATGTCATGTTTTAATCCCATCAAAATGTCTCACACAATTCCTTAGGGGATATGCTTTTTCCTGCCAAGTTTTCACTGCTGGAATGCTGACTTACTATTCCTTTGCAGAGAGCTTCATGGTTTATTTTATGATAACATGTTGTTATAACTTCTCTGGCTGTAATTTTTATAAGGAGAATTAGTCCTGGGGGAATTTATTTTGAGAGTCATATGCTTAATGGTGACAGAAAAGGAGAGAAATATTTCCAAAAAGCAATGTATCCTTCAGTTGTTTTAACAGAACAGAAATTCCTTTGACAACACTTGTGAAAGCCTTTATTATACCCAGCATTTAAATTCAGTCCTTGAACTGGGGTTTTCCCAGATCATTTGAAGGTCAATTTTGGAATAGTTTTTGTGTCCTATGACACTTTTCAATGATAGCACTTTACATAGAGGAAAAATTTATGGCAAAAATCTCTTTTAGTAATACTAAGTATACATGACTTATAGCAGGTTACAGAAAATCTGCATGTAATTGCTGTAGGGAGAATTTTCTTTGTGCCATATTGTTGCTTTAAAAAATAATGCATGTAACAAGATTTCACATGTATCCCATAAATATGTACACATATAATGTATCAAAAAAATTGAAAAATAGCAAATAACAATGTGAGTGATTAGGTAAAGAGGACAACTTGAACTAATTTTCACTTCACAAAAAAAGAAGATTAAAACTTTACACCAGGCATTAAGGTTATGTTACCTTCAGGTTCCTCCATGTGATGTTTTAGTTTGAAATCTCAGTAATATCCTTGAAGTTACCATTCATTTTATACAACATTGTTCAGCTAACTCACATAGGCTAGGGCTCACTCCGGCCTCCAGGTATTTGATTCTAACCAATCAGGGATCACTACGAGATTTACTTAAGCACTCAAATATAATAAAGCCAAAGTTATTATCATTTTTTTAGAAATTAGTTGCTCCTAAATGCAAGCACCCTGTTTCTAATCAAGCCTTCTAATTGTAATAACATTCCCCCACAGAGATTCCATTAGCATTTACGGGCTATATTAAGAAGAAATAATACACACACATGAGCACAATTCCAGAGATGCCTTTTGGGTTTCACTTTCCTTATTGGGAGATACAGCCTAAATGGATGTCAGGTGTGCAATAGAATATTTTTTGTTCCACTAAATCTGCTGGGCATGGTACAAATGCTGTATATTAAGCCCTTTCATGGGACTTAATAAACACAGGGATGCAAAGTGAGGAGTTACTTGATATCATAACAGCATTGGCAGTATATTGATGGTAGATATGACATAATTTGTTTCTTCCCTCCCCTACTCTAACCTCATAAGTTTCACACATATCAGACCTTAGCTTCTCTTTGTCAGACTCATATTGGATTTCTTTGCTATCATCTCTAGGCTCAGACTTCTATGACCCTAATTTGGCAGCTCTTCAAGGGGTTTATGGTGTAAGCCTTTTCTATTTCCAACAAAAAACACAGCTCAAATCCTCTTTACATTAGTGAATTCTCTTTGAAGTTTCATTTTCCAAAAGCTACCATACTTTCTTAACTCAATTTTAAAAATTATTTTTACTTTTTCTATACTGAATAGTTAGTATATTTTAATTGTGAGTGAAAAGAAGTTGGTTTGAATAAAAAGTATGCATTAAAATTCTCCATAACTGGACTTCATAGTTAAATCTAGGCTATAAATAATATGAACTATTTTATATACTATTAAATAAATGGGATAATTCTTTAAGCCACTGTTATTTATAGCTTAGGTGCCACTTCTACATTAAGGTATTTAGCATATGTTCCTATTGGCCAGATTTTAACAGAGTTTGAATTTCTTAAATGGTGTTCTCTTTAGCTTAAAGAACTCTGTGTCACAAAAATCTGAAAAATATATATATATAAGGTAATCATGATTTTAAAATTTAATTGATGGTAAACTTAGAAATTTGGTAAAATAAATCATCCCCAACCTTTAAATCTTAATAAGAATGAATTGAAACAGAAAAACTAAAAGCAAATGGCTAAAGCTGACATAAGATTTCAAGAGCTAACTGAGGATAAAACTCTGTGCAGACTTCGGTTGCTGTGTTAGTCTGTTCTCATGCTGCTAATAAAGATATACCCAAGACTGAGTAATTTATAAAGGAAAGAAATTTAACAGACTCACAGTTCCACATGACTGGGAAGGCCTCACAATCATGGCAGAATGCAAATGAGAGGCAAAGTCATGTCTTACATGGTGACACCCAAGACAGCTTGTGCAGGGGAACTCCTATTTATAAAACCATCAGATCTCCTGAGACTTATTCACTTCCATGAAAACAGTATAGGGGAAACCACCTCTATGATTCAATTGTCTCCACCTGGCCCTGCCTTTGACAGGTGGGGATTATTACAATTCAAGGTGATATTTGAGTGGGGACACAGTCAAACCATACTAGTCACATAGGTGAGGGTAAGTCAAAGGGCTAGTGTTACCTCAAAAATGAGTGTGCTGCAAGAGGGTATATGTGATATATGTATGTGTGCATAAACACACGCACAAGATTAATGGATTTTAATAAAAGAGGGAAAAATATCACCCAGAATACTCTATCATCCCGGTTTGCTTGATTGATCAATTGGCTTCTGGTATCATAACTTTCATTCTCACTCCACTTACATAGCTAATTTTTATGGTTGTAATAAAAATAATATAGTAAATATATATTATATATATAGTATAACTAACTGAATAAATAAAATGATAAAATGTATAAACAGTAAAAATAATATCGTAAATATAATATATTTTATATAATATAGTATAACTGAATACATAAAATAATCTTTTTATTTCCTTGCTTTTATAGATATTATCTCTAATAATATCATAGGGGAAAACTTTAAACTGTTATTTTTAGCCAGTCCCTTAATCCCTAAAGTACCCTAAAGTTTTATCCAACTTGAAGTGGACTTTCCTTGGTATGATTTTAATGGCTGCAACACCATGCTGCTGCGTGATTCTTCATTGCTGCCTTTCAGATTACTGTGATTTTTTTTTAACTACAACCATATACATGCAGATAACATCTTCAATGTTATCTGATAAATGAGATAAATTGTAGGCAATAAATAATAAATAAATAAAATAACCATCAGGCTTTTTGTAAATGTTTTTAATCTAAGCTTCCAAGAGACTTGGAATCAACTCCATGCCCTAAATTATTATTATTATTATTATTATTTTTGAGATGCCATTTCACTCTTGTTGCCCAGGCTGCTGTGCAGTGGTGCCATCTCTGCTCACTGCAACCTCTGCCTCCAGGATTTAAGTCATTCTTCTGCCTCAGCCTCCCGAGTAGCTGGGATTACAGGCACCTGCCACTACACCCGGCTAATTTTTGTGGTTTTAGTAGAGATGGAGTTTCACCATTATGGTCAGGCTAGTCTCAAACTCCTGACTTTGTGATCTGCCTGCCTAGGCCTCCCAAAGTTCTGGAATTACAGGCGTGAGCCACCGTGCCTGGCCTTAGGCTAAATTCTTAATCTTCCTTAGAGACATGTTCTTCCTCCAGACCTCCTCAATTTAGTAAGTGGTACCAAAACCCACCCTCTTGCTCAACTAAAAAACCTGGCTGCATCTTTCTACCCCTCCCTTACCTCTGCTTTTTGTCATTCTACACTATCATTATGTTTCATTCCTTCTACTTCCTTACAGTGGCTTCCATCACACTTTGAATAAAATCTACCTTATTAAAAAAGTATAATCTATATGCTACCCACCTCTGTAACGGATCACTAACTCCCAGGCACACAGAACTGACAAACTCTCCTGTACATGCTGTTCATCTGTTTGGAATGTTCTTCTCATGCTGTCCATGACTGGTTTCTTTTTCTTCTTCAGGGGTCAGTTTTAATGTTCCATTTGCAGAGAGGCCTTCCTGAATTACCTCAATCTAAAGTGGCTATCCTTCACTTGCATAATACCTTTCCTTTCTTTGGTGCCTTTTTTTTGCAATGTATAATATTGTTTAATATGTTTGTTAGCTTACTTGTTTAAGTATCTCTCTTCGCAACTAGATTTACCCATGACGGTTGCTACCATGACTGTTTTGTTTATCTGCATATATGCCATGCTAATCATGTTACCTGACACATTGGGTTATAGTGGATTGGACTGTTTGGGTTTTTGTCCTCACTCTGAAATGTATTAATTGCTGTCCTTGGGTACCAATATAAGATGGGCATAATGATAACATGTATCAGAGTTTTTTAAAGAATAAATCAAAGTATTCATATGCAGTTATTGGCATAGTGCTTGGCACAATGTATGTTCTCAATATATTGTAGTTACTATTATTTTGTTCTAGTATGCATACTCGAAATATTTTTTGAATGAGTGAAATGATTAATTTATGTTATAAATAAGCAGGTGATTACCTCTTTGGTGTATGACTATGTCATTTTACCCCGATCTTTATTGCTTTCAGTATCATCCTTTAATTTATTAATAGACGGCCAACCACGGTGTCACATGCCTGTAATCCCGGCACTTTGGGAGGCTAAAGTGGGCAGATCACTTGAGGTCAGGAGTTCAAGACCAGCCTGGTCAATATGGAGAAACCCCTGTCTCTACTAAAAATACAAAATTAGCTGGGCATGGTGTCACATGCCAGTAATCTCAGCTACTCAGGAGGCTGAGGCAGGAGAATCGCTTGAACCCAGGAGGTGGAGGTTGCAGTGAGCCAAGATTGGTCCACTGCACTGCAGCCTGGGCGACTAGAGCAAAACTCCGTGGAAGAAAGAAAGAGAAAAAGAAAGAAGAGAGAAAGAGAAAGAAAGAAAGAGTTACTAATAGGCTAAAAATAAGAATAATGCTCATGTTTTTACTTCCTTACAATTGATTGTTAGAGGTAAAACCTTTTCCCATCTGCACAAATTTCTGGAGACAGTAAATGTTTCTTCTTCATTAATACTTTGACTGTGCAAGTATCTGTTTCAAAATGTAAAATCCAATAGGTAAGCAGTGACAAATATAACCCAGATTAACTTTTTTTCTTAAATAACCAAAGCAGACTCAGTTTAAGTTTTATGTTAAAGTGAGCCAAAAGCCAGTTACCAAAATATTGGTTGTCTATATATATATAATCCTTTGCTGATGAGTAATTTATCATCAATGTAGAGATGTTAATTTTTCTACCAGATGCTTGAAAGCATTAAGGCAAGAGAGGTCATTGTCCCTTCTGTTATCATTGGTCCCAAAATATTTGTTTATTTCCCCATTAGAAACAAATTGTACTGTATTATAGTTATTTTTTTGTTTGTCCCACCTATTAGAGAGTGAGTTCACTAAGGGCAGACATTATGTTTTATTCTTTATTGATGTTGAAAGCAGGCAATAAAGAAAGAATGAAGGATTGATTGTTGGGCATTTGTTATTAACGATCTTAGCTTATTATTTTCCTCCAAATGAAAAAGTTTTAGTGAACATCAACTAGAAAAACAGCGGGAGGAATTCAGTTAATACCTTGAAGAGGTTGAAGCAGAAAGTGTTTGTGTCAGTTCTCTTTAACGTAATTCCAAGTAAAGATACTGAAAGTATTCCCTCATGATAATGAGAAAAATCCAGAACACAAAGCTTGATTACTCCTACAGTATTTGCCTGCTTTGATTCTGACTGTGTTTAAATATATCCAGGCATGCTGTGCAAAGTACAGAACTGAAATAATATAATCCCTAGTCCAATCATAGGCTTATGTTACTAGGATAAGTCAAGTTTGTGATTTCACCTGAAGTAAGAAAGCATTAAGTCTTCTTATCACACCCAATTATCCATGTTAGGCTTGGGATTGAAAAGGCAGTAGAGAAGGAAGGGATATGAAGTAGTCCAGGGAGTAAGTAAAGGATTTCTATTAAAACTACCCTGGAATTGTCTCACCAGTGTTAATTAAGATCTTTTTATTTGTAATCTCATTCATCACTCTCTCTCTCTCTTCCCCCTCCTTTCTCTCTCTCATAGAGCAATGTTGAAAAATGTTCTCTTCTACTTTTTTATTTTTTTGAGATGGAGTCTTGCTCTCTCACCCAGGCTGGAGTGCAGTGGTATGATCTCAGCTCACTGCAACCTCTGCCTGCTGGGTTCAAGCAATTCTCCTGCCTCAGCCTCCCCAGTAGCTGGGACTACAGGCATGTGCCACCATGCCCAGCTAATTTTTTGTATTTTCAGTAGAGATGGGAGTTTCACCATGCTGGCCAGGCTGGTCTCAAGCTTCTGACCTCGTGTTCTGCTCACCTCGGTCTCCCAAAGTGCCGGGATTACAGGCATGAGCCACTGCACCCAGCCTCTTTTTTAAAGTTATAGATTTCAAAATTTAAAATGTTCTGATATAGTCTAGCTCCCCAATTAGGGAGAAGTAGAAACATATGCTGCTCAGCTTTTCTAAGATCTTTTAAAGTAATCAATTAGCATATGGGTGAAGTTCACTTTAAACAGACACACACATGCACTAAATATATTTTTTCTTTAGACACGTTCATGCAGTGGATAGAATTTCCTTTTTCAATCCTTTGCTCGTGGACTATTAATGCTGATAGTATTTTATGCCATTTTGTGTTGATGCTCTCAGCACAAATTGGCCCCAAAATATTCTGAATTCAAGAGCATATATTTTTTTCCTAAGCATACTATGATTTTAATAAAAGCAGAAATGAGTGTTACCTTCTTTTGTTAATTTCTGAGAGGAAATGCTTCCCTGCAGTCTCTGGAATGTGTGTTGACTTTTTTTGTGCTTTGATTTTGCATAAGTAACACACTCTGTTGATAGTGAAGCAATGAGGGAAAGTTGCTAAGTTCCATCTGTAAGAAAGCATTATCAGAAGTGGAAGAGGGGAACTGACAAGGAAAGATTGGAAGTGTTTTGTTTTGTTTTACCTCCAGTAGATACTTTATAAAAGACCCCTAAAAATAGTGTGAATATAATATAGTTAATATAACCTGTATTTTATATAAATATATTAATTTATAATTTTCTTATATAAATGTGTTTTTACTATATAAGCAATATAACATTGACCTAAACATTGAAATAATATAAACTCTCTTCTCAGAAACTGGGTTCTTAATTACTCTATGTGTGCCTGCTTATAGAAAACAAACCATCTAGATAATCATTGCACCACAATTTGTATCAAACTCTGTTTCTTAGCCATCCTAGAGTGCAATCAATATCATTGATCTTTTTGAAAAACCGGCTTTTGGTTTCATTAATTTTCTTTATTGTAGAGTTCTGTTTCTTTAATTAATTAATTTTTTCTTTTCTTTTTTTTTTTTTTTTTTTTTTGAGACAGAGTTTTACTCATGTTGCCCAGACTGGAGTACAATAGTGCAATCTGGGCTCACTGCAACCTCTACTTCCCAGGTTCAAGTGATACTCCTGCCTCAGCCTCCCAAGTAGCTGGGATTACAGGCGTGTGCCACCATGCCCAGCTAAGTTTTTGTATTTTTAGGAGAGACACGGTTTTACCATGTTGGTCAGGATGGTCTCAAACTTCTGACCTCAGGTGATCTGCCCACCTTGGCCTCCCAAAATGCTTGGATTTCAGGCATAAGCCACCGCGCCCAGGTTGTTTCTTTAATTATTGAGACTGGGCCTCACTCTGGCCCAGGCTGTAGTGCAGTGTTGCAATTTCCAGGGCTCAAGCGATCCTCCCACCTCAGGCTCCTGAGTAGCTGGGACCACAGGCATATGCCACCATGCCTGGATAATTTTTGTATTTTTTATAGAGATGGGGTTTCACCGTATTTCCCAGACTGGTAGATTCTATTTATTGTTTAAAATGTATTGAATTTGAGTTCAAGCCCTATAGTTGTTTTTTGTTGTTGTTGTTGTTTTTGAGATGGAGTTTCGCTCTTGTTACCCAGGCTGGAGTGCAATGGCGTGATCTCGGCTCACCGTGACCTCCGCCTCCTGGGTTCAAGCAATTCTCCCGCCTCAGCCTCCTGAGCAGCTGGGATTACAGGCACGCGCTACCATGCTCAACTAATTTTTTGATTTTTAGTAGAGACAGGGTTTCACCATGTTGACCAGCATGGTCTCGATCTCTTGACATCGTGATCCACCCGCCTTGGCCTCCCAAAGTGCTGGGATTACAGGCTTGAGCCACCGCACCTGGCCAGGCCCTATAGTTTTTAATTATACAAGGGTGCTTAAATATCAATTAATTAATAAGTGTCTATAAAACAAAGCTCTTCAATTAAAAATGAACTTCCATGTAGCAGCTTTTAGGAAATGTTACAAATCCATACATGCTAGATATGCAAGGACTATCTTCTCTTAAAATATCTGAGTTGATTAGATTATCCTCAAAATGTAGCCTTTATTTTGAGTCGCTGATATTTTTATTTTCTGTTACTTTATTTAGCATTTGTTCCTTTACATTTCGTATACTCGATTAGCAATATAGAATCTTGGTGGGTTATAGCAATTTTATTATGGACTGTCAACAGTGGAGAAGTGGAATAGAGTGTACAACTAAACTTAGATATCAGAGAAAATAATTTGGCTATACATTATAATCAAACTGACTATGCAGACATGTTATCATGGGGAATTCACTGCATTCATTATATACACAAGGAGAATCTATATCAAAGAACCAAGTTTTGAATGTTTTATTTCCTTTTGGAGCATGTATATGAAAGATTTCATGGAGATCCAATTGATATTATTGCTAGGAGTTAATTTTTTTAAATACTACTTATCCCTGTTTCTTTTGTTTGTTCATAATATAGTTTAATAAGAGAGTCAATTCAAAGTTTAAATGGAATGACACACACATTCATACTATATATGGCATGTTTTCCTGTGGTGACATTCAAAATAATAAATGATTTATTTTTGCATTTGTAAACATATATGAATTTCACATTTTTAGATAAGGATCTACCTTTAATTTATGAATATATTACATTATGAATATTATGAATATAATATGAATGTCATTGTTATAGGATGATAACTTTATTTTAATTCAACTTTTTGGAATAGATAACATTTGACTTTTGGTTATGTTTTAGATTTATCTGTTATTTTGAAATGTTCAGAAAAAGATAAATCATGGAATCTTTTCTTAAAAAATTGTATTCCTGTGTTAGTGCTGAGTTTTAAAGATTTATCAATGTGTACTAATGAAGCATACTAGATACCAAAATGTTTTCATTAGGAACAAAGGTTAATTATGCTAGAAGGAATCACCAATTATGACCTGACAGGTTGAGGTAATGCAGACAGAATTAAGACAATACATGAATAAGCAAGAGCCCCTCCCATCAGTAATCATCATTAATAAGACCTCACTGCATTTAGAGCTAACAAATACATGATGGGTTTGAAAATTACCAAAGTGGATCCCAGATGGATATGTAGATTTCATTATCATTATATACTTGAAAATTGAGGAAAAAGTGTACAAAAATACATAAACTGGAAAATATCTTATCAAGTCCATGGGTTTTGCATTTTGATCTTGTTATTTGTCAATTTATAAGCAGGTGTGGAAAGAGTAGAATGAGCAGTGAATGGAGGAGAATGCAATAATGTAGCAATAAAATTCATATAGTTTGGAAGATGTCAAATGGATACTCTCATGCACTGCCTAAAGAAACATACATTGGCACGAACTCTACAGAAAAAATTGGCAAAATGTGAAACCTTTTGACTGAGTAATCTCCTTTTTGGCATTCAAGCTGAAGGCAAAATCAGAAATGTAAACAAAATGTATATAAAATGAGATTGATCATGATACTATATATTATAATGAAAGTTAAGATAAATAATATTAGGATGCATTTATGAAGTTAATATATATACAGCTAACTTTTTCAAATAATATATAAAGGACAATGCATATTATGTCATATTAATGGAAAATGTAGCAAATGAAATCCTGCTTCTTATAATATGATTACAATTATGAAAATATTTAACGAGGCTCTTTCTCTTAGGTTCAAAGTTCAGAGCCAATTCAAATTACTTTAAAAAGTGTTTTATTTTAAGGAGGCATAAGACTCCAGTTCAAACTTAAAAAGCAATCAAGAATTAAATTCTAGGGACTTACATTGACCTCTGGTTCTTTCCTTATGGCCTTTTAATTTCTCTACTTTTTCTAAGCTTCTATCTGCATATATCTTCACTCTTATCTCCCTAAGACTAGCTTTTTCCACTTATTCATAGGTTACCCCCGTATCACTTTAGATTATGTGTGGTTATCACAACTTCTTTGTCCCTAAGTCTGTCTTAAGCCTTTTGTTTACACTCAGAAAGGAGGACTCTGATTGGGCTAGCTCATCTTTTCCTTTCTCTTTTTTTTTTTTTTTGAGACAGAGTTTCGCTCTTGTTACCCAGGCTGGAGTGCAATGGCGCGATCTCGGCTCACCGCAACCTCCACCTCCTGGGTTCAGGCAATTCTCCTGCCTCGGCCTGCTGAGTAGCTGGGATTGCAGGCACGCACCACTGTGCCCAGCTAATTTCTTTTTTTTGTATTTTTAGTAGCGAAAGGGTTTCACCATGTTGACCTGGATGGTCTTGATCTCTTGACCTCGTGATCCACCTGCCTCGGCCTCCCAAAGTGCTGGGATTACAGGCTTGAGCCATGAAACCAAGATATAGGTTACTTGCCTGCCTAGAAATCCCTGCCCTTGGTTAAGGGGCCGTCATAGCACCACAATTAGACATGTCTGGTCTGGCTATGGGGATGCCATAAACAAATGGACTTACCTTTCCAACCTCTTCCTTGAACACTGCCTATCCTAGGACCACGGACTCTATGTTCTATCCGAACCACTCTTTTCCAAATATACCTAAACATTTCACTATTTACACTGTTATCCTGTCTTTTCTCACTTCTTGAAATTTCCATCACAGAGTACATGATTAATCTCAAAGCCTCATTCCTTTCATGCCCCCATGAAAGACTTTTTTACTTTCCTAGGAAAAGTTAACACTCTCATAGTGCTTTGTTTATGATTGAATGTCACTTCTGGCATTGTATTTCTACTATGAGAGTGATGTACATGAACTATTGAATATAAAAAGCATAACTTTGCTACCATTTTGTTGTACAGTTTATAAAAGAAAACTGTGACACCATAAGGTTATTAACAATATAATGGGTAGTGGTAAAAACAACACATATATACACACACACACACACATAACACAGCCAAACTTTGCATTCTAACATCCCTACACATTAGAACTATTAAGGTATCATTTTTGAGCTGTGTTATTTTTCTCCTACTTGTGACCTAATTCTAATAGTGGAAGAAATGTTTTTTAAAGCAAAGCTGTTATCTTTTAAACACTGGAATTAAAAAAAAAAAACTTCATTTTCTGCATGAGTCAGTTTTTTTTCAGTGAATATTTTCAGCAAATGAATAAGCTCTGTATTAAACCCATGCTTTGTTTTAGTGGTTTCCTTGGGTGGACTAGTTTCACTGAATACCATGTGTAAATTGGTCACATAGAACAATAATTTACATTTCCACAATTTTATTTGGAACTTTGAAACTTCCATTATCTCACAGAACCCAGAAATTGAATTGAGGCTTTGTTACTGAGTCAGGTTGTAGCAACAGACTTAGGAGTCAGTAGCTCAATTTTCTACTTCTTTGCATCAAATTTTCTCTTGAAAATGATGCGTGCAACACAGAAGAATGGCAGGAAGGAGCCTCTGTGAAGTGTTAAATATTTGGTTCACTGGGTCCTATCAGCAGGTGGGGCCTGTGGGGAGCTTGTTTATCCAGTAGAACAATCTCATTATGAGGACGGTGATGTAGCATAGTTTACTTCATACCCCAAAACCACTCAAGGAAACAACTGAGTGAATGATATTCTTCCGGGCCCTGTTTTATGCTATTATGACTTGCAATAACTGGCAGCATATTAAAATAGAAATCAGGGACTACAGCTACTCTGTTGAAAGAAGTTCTGAAATTTCAAAGGGGTTGATTATTCAGTATTTTCCAATTTACAGAATAAAAGAATATGTGATTGACTATTTCATGACACAGTAAGGGAAATAAAGAGAATGAACAGGCTTTATTAACTTCAGAGTAAATGCTTATTTTTCATAACTGCGTAATACTCAGGTGGATCTCTGTGTAGGCTGGGATGGCCTTTGCTGTCAAATACAAAGATAAGAATTTGGCATCGAAAACTAAGGAACAATGAAAAATGTATATGTGTGCATGCACATTCCCTTGTTATCACTAATAACAACCCACCACATAGCCTTGTTTGGCTTTGAAAATATGTATGAAAATTACAATGAAAAAATAAAGAAAATAAAGTAGGTTTTGGGACAAACATCCCATCTTCCTCATGACAATACTGTGGGATCAGCTGTAAGCTGGGAATAAAGTAGGAACCCTCATTGTGCCATGCATTGAACTTATCAAATATCTTAGCCTGGCTAGAACACAGCTCCTTGTAAATATCTTCTGAAATGAAGGATGAATCAATGAACAAATCAATGAATGCTTCTGTCCAGAAGTGACACAGACTAAATGCTGTAAAATCATTCATCCTCCAAAATTTCAAATATTGTTGGTTGTCTGAAACATATTAAAGGAAAGGGATATGGTATGACCACTAAGTGTCTGAAGTCTTAACCTTTGAAGGGTGTGTCAAGAAACCCAACTACAGCTTTTTGGTAGAGAGTAGCCAAAAGGATACTGAATTGGATGCACCATGAAAAGTCATAAGTTCCTGTTTAAAGGTATTTATTAGTTAACCATACAAAAAGCATACTTTCACTCACTGAGAATTTAAACTTTTATTTAAATATGAATGACTGACTGCATTAAGTGTTATCATGAGGTAGCATCTGCCTCATGATAGGCTAAGAAAATTCCTCTAGTTTTGAGTTTAATAGCTGTTAATAAGCAGACTATAAAGATAATCTCCCTGGTAATCCAGTGATAAACCAGCACTTGATGATCTTTTCATTGCTAAGTAACACTGAGGCAGCTTAAGTTTGCTTTGGATTTAGTAGATATTTATATTAACAACTGGCTAGTGTAGTTTTTCACATAAGTACTTCATCTCAAATTTATCAACCCTTTAAAATGTACATGAATTTCCCCACACCCATAAGCTGCACTCTGAGAGGGGAAAATAAAAACAAAAGCAACAAAGATTGAATCAATGTAATTTTCTGCTGTTTAAACATAGATTTCTACTTACCTTGATTATTTAAAGAATGCCCTAAATCATGGCAGTAAACACTCTGGAAAGTAGAGTGTAAGGTTCAAGGCAACCTTATTTTTTTTTTCTGAGCTGCCATCGTCTCTCACCTGAATTATTGCAGTGACCTTCTAATAGCTCTTCTTTTTGATGTATGTCACCTACAATCTGTTTTCAACCAAACAGCCAGAGAGCCTATTTTTAACAGCTTTATTGAGGTATAATTGATATGTAATTAATCACATATATTTAAAGTGAGCGATGTGGTATGTTTTGCCATGTATTTAAACTCCTGAAACTATCACCAATCAAGACTGTGAACATATCCATCACTCTAAAAGTTTCCTCATGGCCTTTTGTAATGCTCTCTTTCTTTCCTTCCTATCCCAGACAACCACTGACTTGCTTTCTGCCACTATAGTTTGCATTTTCTAGAGTTTTATATAAATGGAATCATACAGTATGTACTCTGCTTTCTGTGGTTTCTTTCACGTAATTATT
Source organism: Callithrix jacchus (assembly GCF_049354715.1). NCBI lineage: Eukaryota > Metazoa > Chordata > Mammalia > Primates > Cebidae > Callithrix > Callithrix jacchus. The sequence continues at coordinate 30,191,909 of NC_133524.1, forward strand.
TTGAGATTCATCCATGTTACATGTATAAATAATTCATTCTTTTTCTGTCTAATATTTCATTATATGATTACATTCATCATTTGTTTATTCACCTATTGGTAAAATTTAGGCTGTTTCCAATTTGCAGTTGCTCTGAGTAAGGCTGCTATGACTATTTGTGTGCAAATGAATAGATTGTTTTTTTTTCTCTTAGTCAAATACCTAGGAATGGAACAGCTAGATGAAATGAAGTTAGTCCATTTGTTCTTTTGTGAATTATGCTTTTGGTGTCTTATCTAAGAAATCTTTGCCTAATCCAAAGTCAAAAAGATTCCCTTCTGTCTTTTCCAGAAGTTTTATAGGTTTATGCTTTACATTTGGATCCATAATACTTTTTAGGACAATTTTTGTACATGGTAGAATGTATGAATCAAAGTTTAGATTTTTTGCATATGGGTACCCAAATACTACAGCACCATGTGTCTGAAAGAGTATTCTGTCTGCACTGAATTGCCTTTTTGTTTTGTTGAAAATCAACAGCAAATATATGTATGGGTCTATTTCTGGACTCTCTAATTTTATTACATTTATCTATTTGTCTATCTTGATGACAAGATTCACTAGTTTGATTATGGTAACTTTATGATAAATCTTGAAATCAGGTAGCATAAGACTTCAAGTTTTCTTCTTTTAAAAAGTTATTTTGAATATAGCAGGTACTTAACATTTTCAAGTGAATTTTAGAATTAGAATTTGATTGTCATTGTATTAAATCTATATAACATTTTGGAGAGAATTGACTAACTTTAAAAAAAAAACTTTTATGTTCAGGGTTACATGTGCAGGTTTGTTATACAGGCAAATTGTGTGCCATGGGGATTTGGTGTACAGGTTATTTCATCACCGAAGTAATGAGTGTAGTACCTGATAGTAGTTTTCAATGTTCATACTCCTCCCACCCTCCACTCTTAAGTAGGCTCTGTTGTCTGTTCTATTCTTTGTATCCATGTATACTTCATGTTTAGCTCCCACTTTATAAGTGACAACAGGCAGTGTTGGGTTTTCTGTTCTTGCATTAGTTCACTTAGGATGATGGCCTCCAGCTCCATTGATGTTGCTGCAAAGGACATGATCTCACTGTTCTTTATGGTGGTGTAGTATTCCATGGCATATATGTACCACATTTTCTTTATCCATTGTACCGTTGGTGGGCATGTAGGTTGATTCCATGCCTTTGCAATTGTGAATAGTGCTGTGATGAACACACGCATACATGTGTCTTTATGATAGAATGATTTATACTCCTTTGGATATATACCTGATAATGGGATTGCTGGATCAAATGATATTTCTGCTTTAAGTTCTTTGAGAAATTGCTACACTGCTTTTCACAGTAGCTGAACTAATTTACCTTCCTACCAGCTGTGTAAAAGCATTCCCTTTTCTCCACAACTTTGCCAGCATCTTTTGTTTTTTAACTTTTTAGTAATAACTATTCTGACTGGTGTGAGATAATATCTCATTGTGGTTTTGACTTATATTTCTCTAAAGATTAGTAATGTTGAGCAATTTTTCATGTGCTTTGTTGGCCATGTGTATGTCTTCTTTTGAAAAGTGTCTGTTAATGTCTTTTGCCCAGTTTTGAATGGTGTTGTTTGTTTTTTGCTTGTTAATTTGTTTGAGTTTTTTACAGATTCTGGATATTAGACCTTTGTTGGATGTATAGTATGTAAATATTTACTCCCATTCTGTGTGTTGTCTGTTTACTCTGTTGATAGTTTGGTTTTGCTTTTTTATTTTTATTTATTTATTTTTGCTGTGTAGAAGCTTTTTAGTTAATTAGGTCCTATTTGTTTACTTTTATTTTGTTGCAATTGCTTTTGGTGTCCTTATTATGAAATCTTTCTTAGGGCCTATTTTCAGAATGGAATGTCCTATATTATCTTCCAGGGTTTTTATACTTTTAGGCTTTACATTTATGTCTTTGGGTCATCTTGAGTTAATTTTTGTACATGGTGTAAGGAAGGGGTCCAGTTCAATATTCTGCATAATAAAACCAGTTATTTCAGCACCATTTATTGAATAGGGAGTCCTTTCCCCATGGCTTGTTTTTGTCAACTTCCTCAAAGATCAGATGGTTGTAGGTGTGCGACATTGTTTCTAGGCTCTCTATTCTGTTCCATTGGTCTATGTGTTTGGGTTTGTACCAGTACCATGCTGTTTTGATTACTGTATAGCCTTATAGTGTAGTTTGAAGTGAGGTAATATGATACTTCCAGCTTTGTTGTTTACTTAGGATTGCTTTGGGTATTCCATATGTTGTTTGCTTCCATGTGAATTTTAAAATAGGTTTTTTTCCTAATCCTATGAAGAATGTCATTGGTAGTTTGATAGGAATAGCATTGAATCTATAAATTGCTTTGGGCAGTATGGCCATTTAAAAATATTGATTCTTCCTATCCATGAGCATGGAATGTTTTTTAATTTGTTTGTGTTTCTGATTTCTTTCAGCGTGTTTTATACTTCTCCTTATAGAAATCTTTCACCTGCCGGGTTACCTGTATTCCTATGGTTTTGTTTTTGTTTTTGTTTTTATGACTCTTGTGAACAGACTTGTGTTCTTGATTTGTTCTCAGCTTGGACATTGTTGGTATATGGAAATACCACTGATTTTGTACATTGGTTTTGTATCCTGAAAGTTTGCTGAAGTTGTTTATTAGATCTAGGAGTTTTGGGCAGAGACCATGGGGTTTTCCAGGTCTCTGCAAACAGGGATAGTTTGACTCTCTTTCTATTTGGATGCCTTTTATTTCTTTCTCATGCCCAATTGCTCTGGCTAGCACTTCCAATACTATGTTGAATAGGAGTGGTGAGGGTGGGCATCCTTGTCTTATTTCAGTTCTCAAGGGGAATGATTCTAGTTTTTGCCACTTCAGTATGATGTTGGCTATGGGTTTGTTATGGATGGCTCTAATTATTTTGACCTATGTTCCATCAATGTATAATTTCTTGAGGGTTTTACCATGAAGGCATGTTGGATTTTATCAAAAGCCTTTCCCACATCTATTGAGATGATCATGTGGTTTTTGTTTCTAATTCTGTTTATGTGGTACATCACATTTATTAATTTGTATATGTTGAACCAACTTTGCATCCCAGGGATGAAGCCTACTTGATCATGGTGAATTAGCTTTTTGACATTCTGCTGGATTTGGTTTGCTAGTATTTTGTTGAAAGTTTTTGCATCTATGTTTATTGGGGATATTGGCCTGAAGTTTTCTTTGCTGCTGTTGTTGTTGTGTCTCTGCTAGGTTTTGGTATTAGAATGATGCTGGTGTCATAGAATGAATTAGGGAGGAGTTTGTCCTCCTCAATTTTCTAGAATAGTTTCAGTAGAAATGGTACCAGCTCTTCTTCATACATCTGGTAGAATACAGCTATAAATACGTCTGGTCCTAGGCTTTTTGTGGTATGTAGGCTTTTTATTACTGATTCAATTTCAGAACTCATTATTGTTCTGTTCTGTTACTGTTCTGTTCAAAAATATGGTTTCTCCCTGGTTCAATCACTTATAAAGCTTGGTTTGGCTGGATATGAAATTCTTGTTTCCATTTTCATTTTTTTTTTTTTTTAAAGAATTCTGAATATAAGTTCCCAGTCTCTTCTGGCTTGTAGGGTTTTTGCTGAAAGGTCTACTGTTAGCCTCATGGGGTTTCTTTGTCGGTGACCTGCCCCTTCTCTCTTGCTGGCTTTAACATTCTTTCATGTATTTCAACCTTGGAGAATCCGATAACTGTGTCTTGGGGATGGTCGTCTTGCACAGTATGTTGCAGAGGTTTTCTGCATTTTCTGGACTCGAATGTTGGCCTCTCTAGCATAGTTAGGGAAACTTTCGTGGATGATGTCATCAAATATGATTTTTCTCTTTCTTTTTCAGGGATGCCAGTGAGTCTGAGACTTGATCTCTTTACATAATTCCATATTTCTTAGAGGTTTTGTTGATTCTTTTTTATTCTTTTTTCTTTATTTTTGTCTGATTGACTTAATTCAGTGAACCAGTCTTAAAGCTCTTTGCTCAGCTTGGTCTATTCTGCTACTGATACTTGTGATTGTATTATGAAATTCTTGAAGTCAGTTTTTCAACTCTATCTGATCAGTTTGGTTCTTTCTTAACATGTCCATTTTGCCTTCCAGCTCCTGTATCTTTTTATTGTATTCCTTAGATTCATTAGATTGGGTTTCAACTTTCTCCTGAATCTTGATACTTTTCATTTCTATTTCTATTCTGAATTATATGTCTGTCATTTCAGCCATTTCAGCCTAGTTAAGAACCATTGCTGGGGAACTAGTATAGTTGTTTGGAGGTAAGAAAACAGTCTGGGCTTTTGAGTTGCCAGAGATCTTGCACTGGTTTTTTTCTCATCTGTGTGGGTTGATGTTCCTTCAGGCTTTGAAGTTGCCATCCTTTGGATGGTGCTTTTTGCTTTTACGTTCTGTGATACCAATGGGGGTTTGATTGTGGTTTAAAGTAGGTTCAGTCAACTGGCTTCTTTTCTGGAAGATTTTAGAGGCCAAGGCTCAACACAGCACTCCTGGGGTGTGTGTTCTAACTCTGAGGGGCTTTTACCAGACCCCTGCCTTTGCTCTGTAGCCTCTTGTGGTTAAGAACTTATTGTGCTGGAGGGACCTAACTGTTCTTGGTCCACTGGCCACAACACGCTGATGGAGAGTGCTGGCCAAAGCACTTTGTTGGGTCAGTAGCAGTGGGATTTGTGCTCACTTGGGTGTGCCAGCAGCCACAGCCTGTGTGGTGGGGTACATTTTTCAGCTGACCAGGGACACCAGTGGGAGCAGGGTTGCTGTCATATGTGCTAGCACTTGCACCTGCAGTGGTGGGGGTGGGATACTGGCAGAGGCAGGGTTTCCTGTGCCGTGCACACATTCACAGCGGTGGAGGCAGAAGCAAGGTTGCTGGTATTCACGCACGTGTTTTCACTGGCAGCAGTAGTGGCATGGTGGGGGTGGGGTTGCCCATGCCCATCAAAACAATCTTCTGTATTTGAATTTGTTAATCATTAAAAAGTACATATGTGTCTTAAAACATCACATTGTATGCCTTAAATATATACAATTTTTATTTGTAAATTATACCTCAATACAGCTAGAAAAAGAAACACATGCAAAGTTACATAAATATCCTCACAATTTTTCCTCAGATTATCACCCCCTTTTTTTTACTCGAGTCTGAGAGTGTTTATGAAAATGCTATGAAAATGAAGAAGTACTAAACAGATAACATGGATGAATATTATTATATGTATGACAAAAATGAGAAAGATAAATTTTTGTAATACCCTGAACAAAATGCAGTGTCAACAGATCCCAATCATAATAAATATGTGATTACACATGTGAATGTAGATGAATGCCCAAAACATTGGTATGTACAGCTAACCCATTTAAAATATATTATATATTTCATGAGACTTATTCTGTAATAAAAAATAGACTCAGCATCACTGAAAAATGATTGTAACCTTTTTAAAAATTCTCGCTTAGAAATTCAGTTGGCGGAGCAATACACAAGCTGTGTGTGTCTAATTTTCCCCTACAATCTCTGTAAGAAGTTAATCAAACAGGCAATTAATCTGTATGATATTATTCATCTGAAAGCATATGCATATTAAAATACACAACAGACTTCATTCTCATTTCCCTTGAATTTTTCTCTAATGCCAGGGGCTTGGATGTCCAGCAGAGCTCACAATATGAAAAGGATACATGGCAGTGCTTTTGTTGCACATACTGGAAAGTACAAGCAATAACCTTCTGCTGTATAAACACCTGTAATGAAGGCAGAAAATGTGTAGTAAGCTAACAAACAAGACTTTGGCCTCAACCACACTTACTTCTTGCCTTGAATCTGCTTCTGTTCCTCATTTCCATTAATAATGCTACAATCTTCTCTGGATTCCTGATTTGAAATCTCAGAGTCATTCTAGACTCCTCCTTCTCCTTCATCTCTCCCTTCTGATCAATTTCAGCAGCTTGTTAATTCTGACTCTACAGTTCTTCCCACATTTCCTTGTCATATCTTTTGCCACTTCTCTTTTTTAACCTCTATTTTAAGAACATTCTGAGTTGTCTCCTTACTCCTGGCTATCCCCATCCAATCCATCCTTGATAATGTCCTGAAAGTGATATTTCTAAAATGTAGATAAGATAATATCACTTCTTTTGCAGACATTTGCCACTGTCTACATTGGTTTTAGCAGTATTCTTCAAAGTGTCATCCCTGGACCAGCAGTATCACCTGGGTACTTTGTAGTAATGCAGATTCTTAGATCCCAATCCAGACCTTCTGAATCTGAAACTCTAAGAGGGAAGCCCCAAACTCTGTGTTTTAAAAAGTCCTCCAGATGACTCTGGTGCACAATAAAATTTGAAAACTACTGAGCTACGGAATTAAGTTCAAGTTTCTTGGCATGGTGTTTTGCCAAACCTGTGTATTCTGGACTTATTTTCACTTCCTTACATTCTTCTGTATTCCTCACCATTCCACTGTTTCAGAACCATATCCTTTACTGTCCTGTTAACTGATATGTCTCATTGGCTTGTAGTTTTCTCTTCTGCATTATCAAGTTTTAAACAAAGGCACATTTTGAATTTCATCTCTTTCTTAAATCCTTTTTGATCTTCCTAGTCACATTTCCTGCTTCGTTAGTTCATATGTGAAATGGAAAATAGTTCTGGGTTGAGAGGTAAAACAAACTTCTTGCTTTATGTTTCCTGAGTAATGTTATCTTTGCTCTCAGATTTTATTCATTCTTTCTTGTGTTATACATGGTTTTTGACAAGTCTGTTTCTACTTATAAGTGATATCTTCAAGGGGGTGCTAATCTCGGTAATCTTTGTCATAGAAGAGTGAGTTGCACATCATCTGGTCTGTAACATGTGGATTGACACCAATATATGACTTGAACTTTAATGCACGATTATTATGTGTTCATTGCTGAAAACGATAGTCCATTTGGGATTGTTATAAAATTTAAAGACCTTTTTTTAACTTGGTATCTTGAAAAGTATGATTCTGTTCTTATGTATGCTCTAAAACAAAAACAAAATTAATCTGTGCCTTGAACCCTATTGCTTTCTCTTTAAAGGTTCAATTTGCAGGGTAGGTGTCCTGCCATCTAACAGGCCTTCCCTGTGAGGCTCCTCTAAATTGGGAAAAAGATTAAATGTGATCAGTGTTTATTTGATCTGTTGCTCATCATGTTGATATTTAATCCAGTGTCCAACAAGTGTCCCAAAGGAATAAAATGTCTGAAGCTGGCGATACTTTTTGACCAACCTGTCTGAACATATTCTTATCAGTTTTTCCGAAATTGAGGGTTTTGTGGAGACATACATGAGCTAAATACATAATATAATAGTATGCTTAATGAATGTAAAACAGTAAACTATATTTAATATACCAGCAAGGATTACTGAGTTATGAAGTACACTCAGTTTTGTGAAATCAAATTATTCTGAGTTAAAAAACTGTATTGCTTTGCAATATTATAAAGGAAATATGCATACTGCTATTTTTAAATTATTAGGGTTAAAAATACGTATAAACAGTAATTATGAGTGATTGTGCTAACACCAAAGAGATACATTTTCAATACCCATTTAAGTGAACAGTTATTAAGTTAATCACTAATTTATTCAACACAAATTTATTGATTGTCTATTATGTCCCAAATAGATATAGTTAAATGAGTTTTTGTTTTTTTTTTTTTTTTTTAGAGATGAGGTCTCGCTATGTTGCCCAGACTATACTCAATCTACTGGGCTCAAGTAATCCTCCTACATCAGCCTTTTGAGTAGCTGGGACTACAGACACATGCTGGGTCCCGTTTGAGATTTAGATAGGTGATAGATACATAGGTAGATAAACAGATAGCTAGACAGCAGCGATAGAAATAGAGATAAAGATAGAGACATAAAGATAGTGATAGAGATATGGTAAAGTCCTACTTTTTAGAGTCCCCACACTTCAGTGATCAATGAAATGTATGTAAGCAAATAGTGATTTAATATGATACATAGTAATGAAAGTGTGTATTAACTAGAGAACTCAGAATAACTAAATAATCAAAATAATGAAAAAAGTCTTTAAAGTCAAAGATGGACCATATGTACCAAGATGTTATATATTTGTATTAATTTCTTATGCCCAGACTAATAAAAGAAAATGAGAATCCAGATTTTCTTGTAGCACGAAGTGCATCTGTTTGTGTTTGCTTAAATAGCAGGGCTTTTTCTGCTCCTGTTCAGTGTGGGAATGGAAAACAGAACATCCCCTATCTTCCATGTACTGTATTAGGTATGTTCTCATGTCACTTCTAAACACTAAGAAAAGTTAAAATGAAGAGTCAAAAGCAATAAGCCTTAAGCTGAATTTACTTAATGCAAGGCAGGAATAACATGATCCCACACAGATGCATGGGACCTTCAAATTAACTGTTAAAGGATTGTTTGGGGAAAATTAACCTAAAACGTTGAGGATTTATTCACATGTAGACACATACAAGGAAGAGGAACCCTTATGAAGAAATTTTCTCAGCCAAAATGAAGTGTAGAGTTTTCAAAAGGCAAAGTTAGAAGTTTGGGGTGTTTTTTTGTTTGTTTGTTCTTCCAACAACAAGAGTTGCTGCAAAATGAGAATTGCTATTCCTAGTTTAAGTTATTATTTCGAGGTATGTACTCAAGTAGACACAGACTGAGTATTCTTTTTTCTGAAATTCTCAGGACCAGGAGTGTTTTGGATGTCAGATCTTTTTCAAATTTTAGAATACTTCCATATACAGTATATAATGAGATATCTTGGGGGTGGGACCTAAGTCTGAACATGAAATTAATTTACGTTTCATATGTAGCTTATACACATAGTCTGAAGGTAATTTTATATTTTCCATGGAGATGCTCAATAAATTGTGTGCTGTGAACCTACATTTTGACTGTAACCCATCACATAAGATCAGGTTTCAAATTTTCCATTAGTGGCATCATGTCAGCTGACACTAAAAATGTTTTGAATTTTGGAGCATTTTGGGTTTCAGATTTTCTGATTAGGGATGCTCAATTTTATTTTAAAATAACAAAACTTATCCTTCTATAAATATACTATTTCATTTTCATATTAGTATGCAACATGTATAAATTATATTATTAGACTTCTTTGAAAGAATTCAAACTTCAAGTTTGTTACCATGGAAATATTTTTAGCTCTTACATATGTAGTAATAGTGACTTAATTATAAGTACTTTCTCTAATCTTTAATCTTTTGCAACAAAAGCTACAGCTTTTGTTCATAGTACATCAGTAGTAAAGAAATTATTTCTGAATCTTAATTCCACTACTGTCTTCACATATGCTCCCAGAACTGTATGGGTGGTAACAAAAATGAATGAACATGGTACTTCTTATTCTTACTCCCCAATGTAACTTTATGGCTTACTTCATAAACTCACATTGGGTGTGAAAGAACATGTACTGCAGAGAAATGTTGAACTAGAGTATTTCCATAGAATCCTCCCATCAGGGAAGGAAAGTACCAATAGCAAATTTTCTGAGACTTATAGAAGGGTATTTTATTCTAAAAGAGAAAAAGAGATTAAATACTATCAGTATACACAATTACCTGATGATAATTTTAAAAAATAATAGCAATAAAAGTTATATAAATTAAATGCAATTCATGTGTAATGAAATGAACAGTGTCTAGAAATAAGCTTTTGGAATGATTTTTCCCAAGCCAGCAGAGCTTGTGTGCTGAAGTAAGAAAAAACTGAATGGATCAACAGCAATTCTGTTCATTAAGAGTTAGATTTGAAGTTATCACATATCTTTTTAAGATTTAAAATGTCTCACTATCAAAGGTTAAACATATACTTTTTGGCTATGTTTTTAAAGTCTTCATTCACAAGGAGATACATATGGAAGTATTTGGGAATGAAATGTCATTTTGCCTCTAATTTATTTTCAACTTATTTAGAAACAATAATACAACATACAAGAGAGAACATGTGTGCAAATGAGGCAAAATGTTAACAAAGAAAAAGATATATCCCCTTTATCACTTCTTTCATTTAGTGAAATGTTTTATTGTAACTATTTAAACCATCATTCATTTAAATGACTTTATTCAAATAATTTGAGTATGTCTTGAATTGTTCTTTATAGTTTTTGCCATCTTTTTCCAAGAATTACTGAACCATTTTAATTCAATAGTTTATTTTTGAAGAGCATACATTTAGTTTAAGGGTAGTAAAACCTCCTAAGCCATAGATCCTCCATCTGTTTCCATATTAAAATGAACACCAAGTGTCTCTAATATCCGAAGTGCCATTTCTTCATTTTACCTCTATGTTTTCTTTGGCACGTGACATTGAACCGTTTGAAACTTTTTTTCCTGACTGATATTTAAGTATTTAATAATAGTAATTTTAAGGAAAATTTGTGATTTTTCCAACATTTTCTCATAAAGCGTATTCTGAAAGTGTGTAATAATATCTATATGTATTCCCAGCACAACTCTTCCTCTTTTGTCTTGATCTAATTTGTTACTAACTTTTTAAAACTTTCTAGACTAATCATTTTGCTTACCTTCAAGCATTTTGCTTTATGCTACAAATCTTCTGAGACTTGAATAATTTTATCTTACTGTTTATATACTGCTACCTTGAAGGTATTTCAACCTTTTTCACTGGTAGCGATACCCTCCGTGACAGCTAGTGTCAGTTATATTAACTTGATTCTATTGTAATTTACATAGTGGTAAAACAAAATAATTTTACACTTAGAATTATAACTGTTTTAAAAATTACCACCTAGGATTCATTGTATGAATTTGAAAAGATGCACAACTGTTTTGATAAATATGATATGCAATTATATAACTTGGACATCTCTGTGTAGTTTTTAAATCCTGTTTAACATGGTATGCTGGCTCTAAAGTAGTCATTGACAGGAATGACGACAATGACTCAGACATTGATGATGTCCACCAACTCCAGCATATTTACTCTAGATAGTACCTCAGTACAGCCCTTTAGTCAAAATTTTAGACCCAAATTTGGTACTTGAAATTAACTAAATCAAAGAATGCTGTGCAATTCACACCTTTATTAAAAAACAATATGCGACAGTAGGGAGGATTAATTCTAGGTTCAGAAACAGCTGGGTGAGAACCCCAGTACTCACCCTTATTAACTGACATGGAATTTCTTCAACTGTATAATTTGGTAACTCAATTGTTGATTTTGTTTATTTATTTATGCATTCATTCATTCATTTAGTAAATATATGCTGAACTCCTTAGCAAGCTCAATTCTAGGCACTGTGGCTAAAAAGGGAAGTGATACAGACAAAGTCCCTTCTCTCAAGGGGTTTGCATTCAACTGGGGAGACAGAAAGCAAAGTAGATACATAATATAACATCAAATAGCAATAGGTCTTGTGAAAAAAAAATATCAAGGCATACTCTGGATCAAGTGACCAGGATGGGAAGGCAAAAGGCCTGTCTGAGGAGGCGATATGTCGTGAGAAAGAAAGGAAGCCATGAGTTGGCTGGCGAAAAATGTTCCAGACAGAGGGAAGAGCAAGTTCAAATGTCTCAGTTTATATTTCTGTGAAGGGTAAATAAAAGTTTATAAACTCCTGGTACATCCTTAAGTGCTTATTAGATGTTAGATATAATTTTAGGATAATAAATGAAGATTATTAATTCCACATGATATTATGTGTCTTCTTTGCTATAGTGTACATCTTCCCTTTCATCTAGATCATTTTTCTTCCATTGAATGCTATATTATTTATCCTGTTCTCAGAGCTGTTAGATTGCCCTCCTTTTAATTTGTAGTAAGTTTAACCCTGCTTGCAATACTCAAATGTTATTGCTGTCAGAGGTCCTGTTTTCTCAGTCTTTGCCCTTTTGCTCAACATCTGTATACTCTGAATAATGCCAAATTGATTTTCTTGCTAAGTGTTGGGCAACTGCTCTGTCTAAACAGTAAATTCACAACTTCTCCATGATGATGATGATGATGATGATGATGATGTACCTGCCCTGTGGGAACCTGTTGTTTTGTATGTGTGTGCAGAGAGAGGAGAGATTAAAAAAATGGTGTCAATATGTCATTTGGAAGATAGTACCTGCAGAAAACACAGAAAACCTAATCATAACCCACCCCATCCTCCTGATTTCCCACCATGGTTTTTTGTTTACACTTCTCCAATTCTCCCAGAAGTCAGAGCAAAGTGACTGTTTACCTCTGTCTCTGGCTGGGGAAAAAACGCTACGAGAACTCAACTCAGTTTTATTGATTTCTATACTGTTTGGCTGTAAAACATTAATTCTCAATTGTATCAGTTTGGGTCCAATCAGAGAAAAAACACAGTCATTTGAACAAGGAAAGATTATACTAATGAAGGGATTGGCTAGCATAAAAGAAAGATGTATTAGTTTGTCCAGTTAGTTTTTATCTGCCATAATAAAATACTGTAGACTGAGTTGCTTAAACAAAATATATTTATTTCTCATAGTTCTGGTGTCTGGAAAGTCCAAGATCAAGGTACTAGCCAATTTGGTCTCTGGCTTTCAGATGGCTACCTTCTTGCTGTGTGCTCACGTGATCTCTTTTTTGTAAGCACAAGTTGAGAGAGACAAAGAGTTAAGCTCTCTGGTGTCCCTTCTTATAAGCGCACTAATTCCATCAAGAGTCTCCTTCCCATGACCCTCCTCATCTAATCCTAATTACCTCCCAAAGAAAAGCGTCATCTCCACTTACTGCCATATTGAGGTTTAAGGCTTCCACATACAGATTTTCAGGGGAGGGCACAAAAGTTCAGTCTATAGCAAAAGAGAGCCCTAAAGAATAGAGAAATCGTTATCATTAGCGCTAGGGCTAAGATAGCACACCTAAGAAAAAGTCCCTAAGTTTTCATACCCAGAGCAGCGCTGCACTCTATTGGGAAGGTGCAACCATAGCTTACTGAATGGCAATAATCACTAAGTTGCCATACTAGCAGAACTTGTCAGAAATCTGTCCTCTTGAAGTTAACAGAGACCCTTCCTCTAAGGTACCTGGGAAACATCGCCAAGCAGCTGGTTGCCAAGCACTGTAGGAGCCAGGTGCTGAAGAAGCCTTGCACACCTCAAGAGCCTGCCAAATGTCCACACTGAAAATAGGAAACAAATCCCTTTCTTCCTGAAATGTCTCACCAGTGGCCTCTCCCCACAAAGCTTCAGTGCCAGCTAGCAAACAAAAAACATATCTCAAAGGCCCAGATCTATTTTCACCAAGCAGGCAGAAAGGTACATTTAGAACTAAGAAGCAATAAATCAATAACCAGCACACTGATATAAACTAATAATAAATAGCAGCAGAAGCAGACTAAGTGAAGAACATATTGTTAGCAGAGTCCACTACTTTGCAGGGCCATTCTCAGTTTGATTCATTGCTGTGTGCTCTGTGCCTAAAATAAAATCTGACCCAATATGGATGTTCAGTAAATATTTGTTGGATGAATGAATGATTTAATTGCTTATTTTTTCCCACTAATGTTTTTTCTCTTTCTCTCTTTCTCCCTATAGCTGATGGATGCACTGATTGGTCTATTGATATCAAGAAATATCAAGTTTTGGTGGGAGAGCCTGTTCGAATCAAATGTGCACTCTTTTATGGTTATATCAGAGCAAATTACTCCCTTGCCCAAAGTGCTGGACTCAGTTTGATGTGGTACAAAAGTTCTGGTCCTGGAGACTTTGAAGAGCCAATAGCCTTTGATGGAAGTAGAATGAGCAAAGAAGAAGACTCCATTTGGTTCCGGCCAACATTGCTACAGGACAGCGGTCTCTACGCCTGTGTTATCAGGTATCCTTTTAATTCTATTACTGCTGAATCAAATAAATCACATGCTGCTTTCTTGTACTTAAATCTTGCTGCTATCTCTTTTGCCTAAAGCCATTGTTTCAATATTTGCATGTGTTGCTGCTTTCTAAAATTTAGAATCAAAATCATAAAAAGGTGGGATTGGAATTTATATTAGGCATTATTTCTAGCTCATGGAGGAAAGAGATACCATCTGGGTACCTACTTATGTTACCAAGGATTACCAAAAACTATAAAATAAAATGTATTGAGGAAGTAAAATGGTGCAAATAAAATGTAAGCAAAGACTTGCAGAAAGGATGCATAGTTTCTTGCTAAACGGGTTGTAACATTTTGTTATTGCCCTTCACAGACAGATAGAGCATGGATACTTCTGGTTCACACACATTTGCAAAGATGATTTAGGTAATGTGTATATGTGCACAGGGAGAGGAAGAAAGCATTACCATGTTAGAGAATATGAAGACTGTGTTCCAGATTGCTTTGCTAACCAAAACTTCTGGGTCAATACAAAAATTTTCCCAAGTTTTTCAGTGCCAATCCTGAAGTTCATAACAAATTCTGTTTCGGTAACCCCAAGGATACTTATCATACATCTACACATCTTTGTCAGCTTCTGGAAGAGGCATATGCAGTTTGTTTAATGATAAAGCAGTGAGGCAGTATCTATGTAACACATTAACAGTTAAAAAATCTCAGTTTAAACATTTAGCCTTCCATGGATTGTGAATCACACTCTGCATGATCGTGTATGTCATTAGGCTATTGGAACATTAGCAAAGCTAGGTATAGTCATATAGAGGGAGTGTTGAAATCTATTTATTTGGCTTTCTGTATTTTGGCTTATTCAGAGAAATAAAGAAGAATCTAAAGTAGTTCACTCCCAAACTCAGAGGAAGCCTCAGAATCACCTAGTGTCTTTTTCAAATAAAAATTTAACTGCCATTTCTGAAATCCTGATCAGCAGCTAACATTTCTCTGTCATAAATATCATGTGTCCCTCTCACTGTCATCTGTAATAATTACCTGTAAACTGAGCTATGGCTACAGGTGTGCTAGGACATTGAAATAGGTCAGGTTGCATAAAAGTTGAACAGAAATGTATCCTTTTAACACTGACAACATGTATTATGTTAGAGTTAATGTTGGAAATTATAAATGAATATAAGTAAAGAGTTGTGTTTGGGAAAAATGCCTAGTAGGTTAAAAAAAAAAAAAACAAATGTGTCTGACTGGGTGTGGTGGCACATGCCTATAATCCCAGAACTTCGGGAGGCAGAGGCGGGAGGATCACTTGAGGTCAGGAGTTCAAGACCCGTCTGGCCAATATAGCAGAAACCCATCTCTACTAAAAATTCAAAAAAATTAGTTGGGTATGGTGGCGGGTGCCTGTGATCCCAGCTACTTGGGAGGCTGAGGCAGGAGAATTGCTTGAACCTAGGAGGCAGAGGTTGCAGTGAGCCAAGATCACACCACTGTACTCCAGCCTGGGCAACAGAGTGAGACTCCATCTCAAAAATAAACAAACAAACAAATCCATCATTCTTTTGGCAACTCTTCTTCTTTCTCTTAGGGTTTACTAATCCTTTTATGATTAAACATAACTCTTGACAGAAGTAAAGGTTTTATAGGGGTTCTGATCAATAACTGCCATACTAGTACAGTATAAAATACTGTTTGGACTAGCTATTATCATTTGACCAATAATAATTAGATTTTAATTTCATATCTGCTGTGTTTCCTTTAAAAATCATTGTTTCTTACTGTTCATGTATATGTTGGGGTGATTATTCAAGATAGGCAAATGTATGTCCTCATTTAGCTGACATTAGAATTGAGTTGGATGTCCATAGTTAACACTTCATTTCATCACTTATTATTGATGGGAAAATAATGATGTGTTCACATTAGTGATCTGAATCTTGAAAACACTGAGGTTGCAATTCTCTGATGTATTTAAATATGCACTGTGATCCTATACTCTGAGAAATTGCATTAAAATCCCTCTGAATTTCCAGTTGCAATACTGAGTGAAAGGTTGAAAAGTTTCCAAAAGCTGACACTTGCCATATGTTCATATGTCTACATGTTAATAAAAGGTGAAACTAAAAGACACATACTTTAAAGTTTATATGTATCAAGTGGCATTCTATAGAAAGGGATAAACTGCAGGAAGAGATATTTTTGTTACTGAAATTCAAATATACCAATTGATTTGAAGCTAGTGTTGTTACAGCTTCCTTTTCCAATTTGGAAAGGGATGCTCAAAAATCTTTACAAACAGCATTTGAAATAGCATGGCTTTATGTGAGGGGAGCTCAAGAGCTGTCAGCTGAGTCACTGGCATTTTGGCACATTGTTAGCTATCAGGCCACTAAACTGTCACTATTAGTTTTGAAATAACCCACTTGCAAAGAATTTCAGAGGTTTGAAATGTTAGCACCCATTCTAAGGTTCTAGTCTTTCTGATAAATACTGTATTAACTTGTCAATGAAATTGTTTATTAAGCTTTCCATATACAACAGGTTTTCATTTACACTTAAATATATGCAATTAAATGGCACAAATAATGGAAATTCCTAAGATTACTACCATTATAATGAACAAGGACTTTCTTATTGCCTTCTCTTAATGTCTATTTTGAAAAGAATAATACCACACAATTCTTTGCTCCATACTTCTTGGCTCTTTACCCAGTTTACTCATTCTTGAATTTATATTTTATTTTTTACATGTAAAACTGAATGAAGGACAGCTATGTAACAATTTCTTTTGTCTTTGTTTATGGTCATATATAACGACGTTTACTTTTAAAAAAGTAAAAATTTGGTGGCCAGGTGTGGTGGCTCACACCTGTAATCCCAGCACTTTGGGAGGCCAAGGCAGGTGAATAGCTTGAGGCCCGAAGTTTGAGACCAGCCTGCATAACATAGTGAGACCTCGTGTCTACAAAAATAAAACTTATAAAAAATTAGCCTGGTGTAGTGGAGTGCATCTATAGTCCTACCTACTCAGGAGGATAAGGTGGGACGATTTCTTGAGCCCAGGAGTTTGAAGCTGCAGTGAACTATGATCACGCCACTGCACTTCTGCCTGGGCAACAGAATAAGACCTTGTCTCTTAAAAGTGAAGTGAAATAAAAATAAAATAATAGTTCCATATTCTTGACCTCCAAGTTTTTAATTCCCCTTTTCATAGTTATTCTGTATTATACAAAGCTAGCTGGTACATGTGGAAGGATTCCAATGCCCCCCAATTGGTAGCATGCTAAGTTATTTGGCACCCAAGTTTTGATTAACATTTTATTTTTGAGACAATTGCACGTTCATATTCAGTTGCAAGACATAACATAGAGAGATACCATGAACCCTTTACCCAGATTTGCTCTATGGTAACATTTTGTAAAACTGTGGTATAATATCATAATCAGGATATTGACATTGATATGGTAAAGATACAGAACAATGCCGTCACCTCAGGGGCCCCTGCTATTGTTTTTTTATAGCTACATCCATCTCTACCTAACCCCAATCCCAAATCTGTGGGAACCACTAATCTATTCTTTATATTTATAATTTTGATAATGTATTAATGCAATATCAGTGAAATAATACAGTATATAACCTAATGGAATTGGATTTTTCACTCAACATAATTCCTTTAAAATCCATCTAAATTGTTGCACATATCCATAGTTCATTCCTTTTTATTGCTGTGTAGAATTCCACGGTATAGACTACTTCAATATTTATTCAGTTGTTGAAGGGCATCTTTATTGTTTCCAGCTTGGGGATATTAAAAAGGAAGCTTTTATGAACATTCTTATTCAATTTTTGGTGAGCATAAGTTTATTTTTCTGGGATAAATGAGCAAGAGTGAATATGGATTGAATGGTAGTTTTGGGCTTAGTTTTATAAGAAAGTACCAAACTATTTTTCCAAGTAGCTATACCATTTGATGTTCCCACCAGCATGGACTTCTCCACATCCCTGCAGCATTTGCTATCATTACTACTTTTAATTGTAGCCATTCTGGTAGGCACATTGTGATAACTCATTGTGATTTTACTTTGCATTTTCCTACTGGCTAATGATGACTAAAATTTTCATGTGTTGATTTGCCATCTCTCTTCTCGTCAGTAAAATGTCCATATCTTTGTACATTTTATAATTGAATATTTATGTCCTCATTGAATTTTGAGAATTCTTTGTATGTTCTAAATACTAATCCTTTTTGGAGATGTAGTTTGCCAGTATTTTCTGACTGTAGGTTATCTTTCATCCTTCTAACTGGGTCTTTTGTAAAACAGAAGTTTTAAATTATGATAAGGTTCAATTTGTGGAATTTTCCAGTTATGGACCATGCTTTTGGTGTGAAGTCTAAAAATTCTGCCAACTGCTAAGTCCTGAAGCTTATTCCTTGTTTTATTTTTTTGATTTAAAGATTGTCAAAAATTCAATTGCTTTACATTTTACATTTAAGTCTGTAATTAATTTTGAATTAATATATGTTTTTAAATGGTGATTTTATTTTTTATTTTTATGTATGTAGTTATTTAGTTTAAGTTCTGGGGTACATGTGTAGAATGTGCAGATTTGTTACATAGGTAAGCATATGCCATAGTGGTTTGCTGTACCTATCAACCCATCACCTAAGTATTAAGCCCAGCATGCATCAGCTATTTTTCCTGATGCTCTCCCTCCCCTAGAGCTCCCACCCAACCCTGACAGGCCCCAGTGTGTGTTGTTCCCCTCCTTGTGTCCATGTGTTCTCATCATTCAGTTCCCACTTAGAAGTGAGAACATGTGGCGTTTGGTTTTCTGTTCCTGCATTACTTTACTGATGATAATGGCTTCCAGCTCCATCCATGTCCCTGCAAAGGACATGAGCTCATTATTCTTTATGGCAGCATAGTATTCCCTGGTGTACATGTACCACATTTTCTTTATCCAGTGTATCATTGTCGGGCATTTGGGTTGATTCCATGTTTTTCTTTTCTTTTTTTTTTTTTTTTTTTGAGATGGAGTTTCACTCTTGTTACCCAGGCTGGAGTGCAATGGCGCGATCTCAGCTCCCCGCAACCTCTGAGTAGCTGGGATTACAGGCATGCGCCACCATGCCCAGCTAATTTTTTGTGTTTTTAGTAGAGACAGGGTTTCATTATGTTGACCAGCATGGTCTCGATCTCTTGACCTCGTGATCCACCTGCCTCGGTCTCCCGAAGTGCTGGGATTACAGGCTTGAGCCGATTCCATGTTTTTCTATTGTGAATATTGCTGCAGTGAACATATACGTGTATTTATCTTTATAACAGAATTATTTATAGTCCTTCGAGAATATACCCAGTAATAGAATTGCTGCATCAAATGGTATTTCTGTTTCTAGATCTTTGAGGAATCGCCACACTGTCTTCCACAATGGTTGAACTAATTTACACTCTCACACACAGTGTAAAAGTGTACCTTTTTTTCTGCAACCTTGACAGCATCTGTTGTTTCTTGACTTTTTAATATTCACCATTCTGACTTGTGTGAAATGGTATCTCACTGTGGTTTTGATTTGCATTTCTCTGACGATAGTGGCGTTGAACCTTTATTCATTTGTTTTTTGGCCACTTAAATGTCTTCTTTTGAGAAGCGTCTGTTCATATCATTTACCTACTTTTTAATGGAGTTGTTGTTGTTTTTCTCATAAGTTTAAGTTCCTTGTAGACTCTGGATATTAGACCTTTGTCAAATGGATAGATTGCAAAAATTTTCTCTCACTCCATTGGTTGTCTGTTCTCTCTGATGGTAGTTTCTTTTGCTGTTCAGAAGCTCTTTAATTTAATTAAATCCTATTTATCTATTTTTGCTCTTGTTGCAATTGCTTTTGGCATTTTCATCATAAAGTCTTCATTTTGAATTAATATTTATTTAGGTTAAGGCTTAGTTTTATGGGGATGGATATCCCATTGTTCTAGCACCATTTGTTGAAAAGGCTTCCTCCTTTGAATTGCTTTTGCATCTTTATTCAAAATCCATTGAGCATATTTTTGTGGGTTAATCTCTGTGTTCTTTATTCCATACCTTCATCTATCCTTCTGCCAATACAAAAGTATATTGTTTAGTATAGCTATATGGTGGCATAAATACCAACTAGAGTGAGTCCTCCTACTTTATATGTCTTTTTAAAGGTTGTATTTAGCTATTGCAGGGGCTATTATTTTCATGTAAATTTTAGCCTAAGTTTGTATATGTCCACGAAAACTCCTACTAGAATTTTGATAGCAATTTTATTAAGCCTATAGATCAATTTGAAGATAAATAATATGTTTACTATATTGAGTCTCACAATCTATGAATGCAGTATGTGTCTCCATTTATTTAGAATTTTCTTCTTTGATTTCTTTCATCAGCATACAAATCCTGTAAACATTTTGTTAAAAATTTTAACTATTTCATTTTATTTGGAATGTTTGTAAATGATATCATCTGTTTAATGTTGGTGTCAACATGTACGTTGTTTCTATATTAAAATGTGATTGACTTTTGTGGGTTCACATTTTTAAAACATATTTTTTTCAGATGGTATATCTATGATGTGTTATATCTTGTATGTAGTTCATTTGCCCAAGACGTGATTTTTCCTTTCAGGAGTATGTAACTCTTTTTGTCATTGAAAAAACATATTAAGTAAGCAGCTATCAAAAAGTACTTAAATAAAATACATTTATTCACTCATACTGTGCTAATACTAGGATTAAAAAGATTTCAAGAAAAGTTTTTACTTTCAAGTAGTTTACCTAAGAGAAAATAAGTATGTAATAAATTTCTGTAGATACTATGAAAATAGTTTAGAATTCAGTGGAATTCTGCTGAGATAGAGTAGCCCTGTTCCTCTTAAGTTGCACCTCTTACAACTAAAAAGCCTGCATGTAACAGCAAACAAGCATAAGAAGTCTCTGAAAGATGGAAGAAATACCTCTGAGAAAGACCTCAGAACTTGAATAATGACATTGCAACATGTCATGTTCTACTATCCTGTCTGCTCTTCCCGGATTAAGGCATGAATTCTTATCATATTTTCACCTTGCTCCTTCATTTGAAATTCAATAGTTTCATTGCCTACCTGAATAATACATGTTTATTTCTTGAAGAAAATCCAGTTTATGTTTACTTTCTTTCTATCTTTTCTATAATTGCTTCAAAACCAATTGTTTCCTCTACCTTTTCTGGAGGGAAAACACTCTAAAACTTTGTAGTTTAAAACAATAATCACTTTATTTGCACATGATTCTGTAATGTGGGCTGGACTCCACTAGGTGGTTCTTCCAGTGATCCTGCCTGTGGTCACTTGTGGCTGGAGTTCACTACAATACAGGGTTTGCTGAGCCTGTCACTGTATTATTTCTGAGGACCTCTCTCTCTCTCCATGTTCTTTTTCCATCTATCTTTCCATCAGCTCAGCTGGATTTTTATTTGGCAACTCGGGACACCTAACTACTTATCAAGCATCTCCTTGAGTCATGCCTACTGATGTTCCATGAACCAAGTTTTGAGATAATACAGGAGAAGACTTTACAAAGGCTTTGAGGTGTGGTTTATTGGTAGGGCCACCAAAGTAATAGTCTAAGAGTCAGCATTTTGACCCTTAATACTGTAATTTACATCCTTATAAATGCAAGGTGTACTGACCCCATTCCTGAAACCTCCAAAGTCTTATCTTTCTGTGGCATCAGGATCGCAATAGAAGTCAATGATCTTATTATCCAAGTCAGTTCTGAGTGTGAATGAGGTTCTTCATGCTTAGTTCCCTGAATACAACTGCTCAAGAGTGGCTGTTCTTTATCTAAAACTCTGTGAACTAAAAAGATATGTAATTTGGCCCTCACATAGCCAACATAAATAGTGAGATAGGGTTAATATAACTAAACTACATATTCCCATTTGAAGTGGGGGCTGGGGATAGGAGATACAGAAAAGTCACTGGCCCATGGCAATTCTAAAATTCACCTGAACACATGACACCAATTTCTTAATTAGGGTTCAGTTCTGCTTACTGGAAGTGGTTCTCTGACATTCTTGGGTCCATCCTCTTCCTTTCCATACAAAATTAATGACCCAGAGGCCCCTTTTCAATCTGAACTTTATCCCTTTAATATAAGGTAGTATCGTTCCTTAAAATGTTGTGAAGCTTCCATGTATTAAGTTGTAATCCACTTCATTAAGCAGAAGCCATACCCATAAATATCTTCAGGAAAGATGCCCCTCTACTTTGCTGTTCAAGTCAGGATGCTGGAGGACAATGTACCAAAGATTTTTAAATATGTTTTGCCTCACTAGTCTTAGGGTATGCCTCATAGGCCCTTCTAGCTAAGAATCTTAGAGTCTGTAGAGTCTGTCTCATAGACTTTCTTAGTTACTTTCCCTGGATGATGGAATATGCATTGTATACCAAACATATTCCCACAGACATTTTTCTCCCTCAGAATCAATATGAAGTGTTTGTCAACAAGAAGGCACTCAATACATATCTATTGAATGAAATAATGAGTGATTGGATTAGTGTTCCTTAGAATACCTTGCGGAAAACACTGCTATAGACAAAATTACCCAATTTTCTGATTTCTATCATTTTCCATGAGAAAATAATTATATTTCTTATGACATCTCTTGTCTGAAACTAACACAGATTATGCATGACTTGTCCTAAATCATGATTTTTGGTATTTCAGATGACAGTTTTCTATCTTTTGACACAATATATACCTTTACTGTCACTGGGTAGAAGTAAAAACTAATAAAATGTTGTATCTGATAAACCTGCACTAGTAACTGCTATAGCTGTAGTAAAAATAATTTAAGTATTTTTTTAAAAATCCATATGATACAGTATACTTTTAATATTTATGAATTTTTGTGTAATTATTATTTAAAAATCAAGTCATTCTTGAATCAAAGGATATATAATGTCAGCATTATTTTAGAAAGCCTTAAACATTTATGCCCTAAGGAGTCTTCGTAATTTGTTCAGGGCAATCAAAGTCAATATAAATGTTTTATATCCTACCCAGTAATTTTAATGACTGTATGCATATGTGTTCCAAGGATCTAGTGTAGTTTCACCATCTTGGTTTCCTAATTTTTAAACTATCTCTCTTAATTGAAACCATAGTATGCCCTTGAGAATATCAGCTATAATTTATAGTTTATAAAAAATGCAACAAAACCTACATAAGCCAGTCTCTTTAAAAAAAAACTCATACACAAGTGAAGGTCTTTAAAATAAGCTTTGAAGTCTGGATGTAGAGTCTCTTATGGATAATAGATTTAAATTTTAAAACTGCACATCAGGCAATTTCTGTAGTTTTTTGGTAGAGACATCCTTCTTGCCATAATAGGCTTCAATGAGATTTTTCAGTTGGATAACTCTGATGATTCTTGGAGAAGGTATTGAAGTTTAAGCCATGTTTCCATGTCTGAGACATGAAAGCATTTTCTAATGGATCAAACTATTTTTTAACAGAGTAATAATTAGCCAAATTGCTATATTTCTGGGTTGTGTTATTTTCAAAGACAACAAACTCAACTGATGGAAACAAAAGCCAAGAGCTATGTGAATTGTCTATTTGATTTACTGATTTTTAAAAAACCATATAGGAAATACATGTCTTCAACAAAACAGTATATTTTTTTACTAAGAAGATGAAATAAATTCTGCTGGAGTGATGATGGGGTAGTTTCTCAGATCACTGGATTAAGAAAAGCTTTGTCTACTCTTTCCAAGTCCTGTAGGAGAGATAGCTTTGAGAACCCTTTGAAATCAACTGTGTCATGTTCAAGGAAGGCAGAGACTTATAAGTTTTCTTCAAACAGTATCAAATTAATATGGAGTAGGTAGGCTACTCTAAAAGATACATTTGTAAAATAATTAGGTGCATAGAGTCAATCTGAGATTTTATATAGTCTTTTTTTTTCCATTTTAAGTCAAATGAATTACTATAGGCCCTTTTCCAATCATGGATATAAATGTATATTTATCATCTTTCACCAACATTACTGAAAATCTAGGACATGACATAATTGGTAATTATAATGAAGGAATTTTAAAATTACAAACAACATATGCCAGGCAAACAAATCACTTACAATCTAGCAGGAATTTATTGGTGGCTATATGGGGTTATGCTGTGATTATTACTATTTGTTACTTATTTGTAAAAAGACTAGTCTCCAAAAAAAATAAAATGTTAACTGCTAATGTTAATGCATTAAGTGAAGAGAGACTGAATAGGCTTAATAAAGTAGTAGCTGCTGATCAGCAAAATTTGGGATAAGTCATAAAGTAATCACTTATTTGGGATAAGTGAAAAAGAATAGGGTGTTAAGATTATTCAAGTCTCTTTCTAAATCTAATTTTGTATATGGTCCTAAGGTTAAAAAAAAACATGAATAAAAATCTCATTGAATGTAGAGAAGACAAAAAGGAGCTGATTAAAGAGCATATGAAGGACTTGTGATTTGAGCAGTATTTTGAAGACTAAACTCAAGGCCAAGGAAGGGGTAATTGGGAAAGATTTTTGTTAGAAAACTTTCAGGAGGACTACTACAAGAGAAATTAAATAATGGGCTAAAACAAGGTTGGCAAACTTTTTCTCTAAAGGGTAAAATTGTAAAATATTTTAGATTTGTCAAGCCATGTAGTCTCTATTACAACTACCCAGCTATGTTGTCATAGCCAGACAGTATCCATACACAAGATATAAATGAGTGGACATGGCTGTGTTTCAATAGTCGTAGTTTGCTGACCCCTGATCTAGAAAATGCCTTGCAAATGGCAAATAGCAAAGCCAACAGTAGGAACTGTTGTTGTTGTTATTAATAAAGAAAAAGCCACAATATATTTCTGATAAAGCAAGTAGATCCGTGTTGTTAGAAAATGGGCTTTGTGGGGAGGACTCAAGAAGGTGCTGTGAGAACAACCCAGGATTGGAGCTCTCCTTGAATCCGCGGAGAGGTGAGTCAGAGCTGCATTTCCAGACTAATCTTAGTTGCCCACAGAACGGGGAAATTCCCAAGTATAAAGGAGACGCGGGACGCCAGGCAGTACATCTGCCTGGCGAAGCCGGCAGCCAGGGTGGCGGCGGCTGGCCCTACCCAGCGCTCCCCACAGGGCGCACTTGTCCGGGTGCCCTGTTGAACCGGCAACCTGAGACTTGAGAGGGCTGGACTTGAGACTGAACGAGACTTGGACTGTGGGCCAGGCCAGGGGATTGCAGGGACAGAGCATTTGGGCTAGCCCAGTGGGACGAACAAAACCGCGATTTCAAACCATCCCCGTCCAGACAGTCCGAGACGCTCTGTGGGGGAGGGGCGTCCACCATTACCGAGGCAACCCGCCCCAACTGACATACACGCCCACTGCAGACGCAGCCAGCCGTTGCCGAGGCAACCTGCTACAACAGAGAGACTCCGACGCAGGGCGTGGCGGAGACCACAGCAGAACAGCAGAGCCTGCAGCAACAGGGCGAACCACACAACAGCAGGGCGGAGCGTCGGCAGGCAAACAGTGGCTAGTCTGCCTCCTAGCTGGGCAGGACACCTCAACAGACATCCAAAAATAAAGCCTGAACCCCCCAACACAGAGCATTTGAGAAAAAAAGGGTTTTTTTAATGAGCTCTGTTGCAGCAGAATCAAACATAGCAGCCTAACAGCCCTGAATGAACAACAGAGCTCACAGCTCAGCAATTGAGCTCCTATAAAGTACAGACTGTCTCCTCAAGCAGATCCCTGACCCCTCTATATCCAAAAGACTGACATTTGGCAGGCATCATCCTGGGACAAAGACAGCAGAAAAAGAAACGGGTTGCATCCCTCGCTGTGCCACAGCTGCTAGAGGTGCACCCCAGACAAGCAGGGCCTGGAGTGGACCTCAGCAGTCATACAGCGAAGGAGCTAGACTGGTAGAAGGAAAACCAAGTAACAGAAATACTTCATCATCAACAATCTCAGAGACCCAATCGAAAAGTCAGCAACTACACAGACGACAAGCGGATAAATCCACAAAGATGGGAAGAAACCAGCAAAAAAAGAAGGAAAACACCCGAAACCAGAACACCTCGCCTCCTAGAAAGGACCAAAACTCCTCACCAGCAAGGGAACAAAGCTGGACGGAGAATGACTGTGAAGAAATGATGGAATTAGACTTCAGAAGGTGGATAATGAGAAACTTTTGTGAGCTAAAAGAACATGTATTAAATCAATGCAAAGAAACTAAGGAACTTGAAAAAAGATATGAGAAAATGATGACAAGAATGGATAACTTAGAGAGGAATATGAATGAATTAAAGGAGCTGAAAAACACAATACGAGAACTTCGCAAAGCATGCACAAGTTTCAATAGCCGAATTGACCAAGCAGAAGAAAGAATATCTGAAGTCAAAGACCAACTCAATGAAATAAAACGAGAAACCAAGATTAGAGAAAAAAGCGCAAAAAGGAATGAACAAAGTCTCCAAGAAATGTGGGACTATGTGAAAAGACCTAACCTGCGTTTGATAGGTGTACCAGAACAGGACGAAGAGAATGAATCCAAGCTGGAAAATACGCTTCAGGACATCATCCAGGAAAATTTCCCCCACTAGCAAGATAGGCCAACACTCAAATGCAGGAAATACAGAGAACACCACAAAGATATTCCACAAGAAGAGCAACCCCAAGGCACATAATCATCAGATTCAACAAGGTTGAAATAAAGGAGAAAATACTAAGGGCAGCCAGAGAGAAAGGTTGGGTCACCCACAAAGGGAAGCCCATCACACTCACAGCAGATCTCTCGGCAGAAACACTACAAGCCAGAAGATAGTGGGGGCCAATATTCAACATTCTTAAAGAAAAGAACTTTCAACCCAGAATTTCATATCCAGCCAAACTGAGCTTCAGAAGTGAAGGAAAAATAAAATCCTTTGCGAACAAGCAAGTACTCAGAGATTTTGTCACCACCAGGCCTGCTTTACAAGAGCTCCTGAAAGAGGCACTACCCATAGAAAGGAACAACCAGTACCAGCCATTCCAAAATCACACTAAATGCTAATAAGCATCAACATAATGAAGAATCTACAACAACTAACAGGCAAAACAGCCACTTAGCATCAAAATGGCAGTATCAAATTCACACATAACAATATTAACCCTAAATGTAAATGGACTAAATGCACCAATCAAAAGACACAGACTGGGATATTGGATAAAAATCCAAAACCCATCAGTGTGCTGTATCCAGGAAACCCATCTCACATGCAAGGATACACAAAGGCTCAAAATAAAGGGATGGAGGAAGATTTACCAAGCAAATGGAGAGCAAAAAAAAGCAGGAGTTGCAATTCTCATCTCTGATAAAATAGACTTTAAAGCAACAAAGATCAAAAGAGACAAAGAAGGCCATTACATAATGGTAAAATGATCGATACAACAAGAAGAGCTAACGATCCTGAACATATATGGACACAATGTAGGAGCACCCAGATACATAAGGCAAGTTCTTAATGACTTACAAAGAGACTTAGATTCCCACACAATAATAGTGGGAGACTTTAACACTACACTGTCAATATTAGACAGATCAACCAGACAGAAAATCAACAAGGATATCCAGGGCTTGAACTCAGACCTGGAGCAAGCAAACCTGATAGACATTTACAGAACTCTCCACCCCAAATCCACAGAATACACATTCTTCTCAGCACCACATCACACCTACTCTAAAATTGACCACATAATTGGAAGTAAAGCACTGCTCAACAAATGCAAAACAACTGAAATCATAACAAACAGCCTCTCAGACCATAGTGCAATCAAGTTAGAACTCAGAATACAGAAACCAACCCAGAACCGCACAGCTTCATGGAAACTGAACAACTGGCTCTTGAATGTTGACTGGGTAAACAATGAAATGAAGACAGAAATAAAGACATTCTTCGAAACCAATGAGAACGAAGACACAACATGCCAGAATCTCTGGGACACATTTAAAGCAGTCTCTAGAGGAAAGTATATAGCAATAAGTGCCCATATGAGGAGAATGGAGAGATGCAAAATTGACACCCTATTGTCAAAATTGAAAGAGCTAGAGGAGCAAGATCAAAAAAACTCAAAACCCAGCAGAAGACAAGAAATAACTAAGATCAGAGCTGAACTGAAGGAGATTGAGACACGAAAACCCTTCAAAAAATCAATAAATCCAAGAGCTGTTTTTTTTTTAAAAGATCAACAAAATAGACCACTAGCCAGAATGATTAAAAATGAAAGAACAACCAAATAGATGCAATAAAAAATGATAAAGGGGAAATCACCACAGATTCCACAGAAATTCAAACCATCATCAGAGAATATTACAAACAACTCTATGCACAAAAACTAGTAAACCTAGAAGAAATCGATAAATTCCTGGACTCCTGTGTCCTCCCAAGCCTAAACCAGGAGGAAGGTGAAACTATGAATAGACCAATAACAAGGTCTGAAGTCGAGGCAGCAATTAAGAGCCTACCACTCAAAAAAAGCCCAGGTCCAGACGGATTCACAGCCGAATTCTACCAGACACACAAAGAGGAGCTGGTACCATTCCTTCTAAAACTATTTCAAACAATCCAAAAAGAGGGAAGCCTTCCCAAATCATTTTACGAGACCAACATCATCCTGATACCAAAACCCGGCAGAGACCCAACAAGAACAGAAAACTTCAGGCCAATATCAATGATGAACATAGATGCAAAAATCTTCAATAAAATATTGGCAAGCCAATTGCAACAGCAAATCAAAAAACTTATTCATCATGATCAAGTAGGATTCATCCTGGGGATGCAAGGCTGGTTCAACATATGCAAGTCTATAAACGTAATTCACCACATAAACAGAACCAAAAACAAAAACCACATGATTATCTCAATTGATGCAGAGAAGGCATTTGACAAAATTCAACAGCCCTTTATGCTAAAAACCCTCAAAAAACTCGGTATCGATCGAACGTATCTCAAAGTAATAAAAGCTATTTAGGACAAACCAACAGCCAATATACTGAAGGGGCAATAACTGGAAGCATTCCCTTTGAAATCTGGCACTAGACAAGGATGCCCTCTTTCACCACTCCTATTCAATATAGTACTGGAAGTTCTAGCCAGAGCAGTCAGGCAAGAAAAAGAAATAAAGGGTATTCAAATAGGAAAGGTGGAAGCCAAATTGTCTCTATTTGCAGACGACATGATAGTATACCTAGAAGACCCCATCGCCTCAGCCCAAAAACTCCTGAAACTGATAAGCAACTTCAGCAAAGTCTCAGGATATAAAATCAATGTGCAAAAATCACAAGCATTCATCTACACCAATAACAGACTTAAAGAAAGCCAAATCAAGAACGAACTGCCATTCACAATTGCTACAAAAAGAATAAAATACCTTGGAATACAACTCACAAGGAACGTAAGGGACCTCTTCAAGGAGAACTACAAACCACTGCTCAACGAAATCAGAGAGGACACAAACAGATGGAGAAACATTCCATGTTCATGGTTAGGAAGAATTAATATTGTGAAAATGGCTATACTGCCCAAAGTAATTTACAGAATCAACGCTATCCCCATCAAGCTACCATTAACTTTCTTCACAGAACTGGAAAAAACCACCATGAACTTCATATGGAACCAAAAGAGAGCCCGCATAGCCAAGTCAATTCTAAGCAAAAAGAACACAGCGGGGGGCATCACACTACTGGATTTCAAACTATACTACAAGGCTACAGTAATCAAAACAGCATGGTACTGGTACCAAAACAGAGATATAGACCAATGGGACAAAACAGAGGCACTGGAGGCAACACAACATATCTACAACTATACAATCTTTGATAAACTTGACAAAAACAAGCAATGGGGAAAGGATTCCCTGTTTAACAAATGGTGTTTGGAAAACTGGCTAGCCATGTGCAGAAAGCAGAAACTGGACCCCTTCCTGACACCTTACACTAAAATTAACTCCAGATGGATTTAATTAACTCCAGACTTAAACATAAGACCTGGCACGATAAAAACCTTAGAAGGAAATCTAGGCAAAACTATCCAGGACATAGGAGTAGGCAAGGACTTCATGAACAAAACACCAAAAGCATTGGCAACAAAAGCCAAAATAGACAAATGGGACCTAATGAAACTCCACAGCTTCTGCACGGCAAAAGAAACAGTCACTAGAGTG
This sequence comes from Callithrix jacchus, assembly GCF_049354715.1. Taxonomy (NCBI): domain Eukaryota; kingdom Metazoa; phylum Chordata; class Mammalia; order Primates; family Cebidae; genus Callithrix; species Callithrix jacchus. Next base: position 30,222,057 of record NC_133524.1, read on the forward strand.
GATTGGCAACCAATAGAATGGGCAAAAATTTTTGCGGTTTACCCATCTGACAAAGGGCTGATATCCAGAAGTTACAAAGAACTCAAACGGATTTACAGGAAAAAAACAAACAAGCCCATTCAAAAGTGGGCAAAGGATATGAAAAGACACTTTACGAAAGAAAACATATATGAAGCCAACAGTCATATGAAAAAATGCTCATCGTCACTGGTCATCAGAGAGATGCAAATCAAAACCACATTGAGATACCATCTCACGCCAGTTAGAATGGTGATCATTAAAAAATCTAGAGACAACAGATGCTGGAGAGGATGTGGAGAAAAAGGAACACTTTTACACTGTTGGTGGGAGTGTAAATTAGTTCAACCATTGTGGAAGACAGTGTGGCGATTCCTCAAGGCCTTAGAAATAGAAATTCCATTTGACCCAGCAATCCCATTACTGGGTATATATCCAAAAGACTATAAATCGTTCTACTATAAGGACACATGTACACGAATGTTCTTTGCAGCACTGTTTACAATAGCAAAGACCTGGAATCAACCCAAATGCCCATTGATAATAGACTGGATTGGAAAAATGTGGCACATATACACCATGGAATATTATGAAGCAATCAGAAATGATGGATGAGTTTGTGTCGTTTGTAGGGACATGGATGAATCTGGAGAACATCATCCTCAGCAAACTGACACAAGAACAGAAAATGAAACACTGCATATTCTCACTCATAGGCAGGTGATGAAAACTGAGAACACATGGACACAGAAAGGGGAGTTCTAAACACTGGGGTCTATTGGGGGGAAAAGGGGAGGGCCAGTGGGAGGGGGAGGTGGGGAGGGATAGCCTGGGGAGAAATGCCAAATGTGGGTGAAGGGGAGAAGGAAAGCAAAGCACACTGCCATGTGTGTACTTGAGCAACTGTCTTGCATGCTCTCCTCATGTACCCCAAAACCTAAAATCCAATAAAAAATTAAAAAAAAATGGGCTTTGTGTAGGTAATAGAAGGATGACTATAAATAATGGTAAAAAAAAATGCTAAAACATAAATTCCAAGAAATATCAAGCAGAGAATAGAAAACTGAAAGCAGTTTTTCTGGAAGAATCTTACAGCATTCTATGAAACTACAGAAATTGGGAAATGGAAACAGATGAGGAATTTGTACAATAAATGAGACATAAGACAATGGGGGGCCTATGGTTAGAGTATTAATAGTGGAAAGGTTGAAGAAAATACAACAGTTTTGAGATCATTTTTTGAAGAAAAAAATCCGTAAGAGATGATACTTGATTTGATATATTTTGAGCTTTGTTGGATGTTGCTATGGGAAATAAACAAAAGAGACAGCAAGAGGCCTGTCTTAATGCTTTCCAATACAAAGCTAAACATGTTTACTGAAAAAAACTCAGGCTCTTGAGAAATAAGATTTCCTCCACTTTAAGCTACTAGACAAAGAAACGTGTAAATAGAGTTACCTGATCATTGATCTCCCATAGAGCATCTGAATGAATAAAGGAAGGGGTTTGGGGGTACTTTCTAGGTTCTCTGATGGTCTACTTATTAGTCTTTCCCTTAGATCATGTTAAGGGCAAAGCTGTAACTGCATTATTGCATCTCTTATTACACATATATGATCACTGAGATCTGAACAGAATAAAATCTTTTGATTGGTTGTCACAGTTTGGGGTCGCTATTATGTATAGCAAGAATCTTATAAATAACACTGGCTTAAACAGGATAGACGTTTGTCAAGGAAAAGTCCAAATGCAAACATTTCAGAGCTAATATATTGGCCGCCTAATTGTCTAGGCCTCAGGATTTGCCCTCTCTAGGGTATGGCCTTCATCCTTATCTTCCAAGATAAAACTGTCCATCATATCTATGCTATTATAAGCAGGAGGGTGTAGAATGACAGGAACAGCACATGATCTTTCCCATCTTTAATAACAAGCCCCAGAGGTTACTTATATCACTTCTACTTACATTCATAGGCCAGAACTTGTTCACATACCAAGCTTAGTGATGGCTTGGGTATGCAGTTTTTGTTAGTAGTACTGTGTGCCTGATAAAAATACTACTATCTTTGAGGATTTTAAATTGATTTTTCTAAAAGAAAAGCCTAGGACAGGGATTCTTGTGCAAGTGAGCTATGAAGTGAGTGCTGTCAGAAAAACACCTGTAGGGAAGAAGCCAAGCAAAGATTGTGTTTTCAAGTCTAGCTTCAGCCTGATCCCACAGGGAGCTGTGGTGCATAAATTGCATCACATAATTTAATCCTGCACTGAAGGAAGCCTGGATATCGCAGGTATCTCTGTCCTGGTGATTCTTGTCATACCAAGGTGATTACCAGGAAAAGTGTACAGGCATGAGCCTAGACAAACCAGTACCCACAACAGCTAGAGGATGGGTACAATAGCTGGTGAAGAAGTTCTGGGTGGGATGCCAAAAGCATCCGCTACACTGAAGAAGGAGGACAGACATTGAGGGAAAATTAGTAGCCATTTTGTAAGAGCCAAAAGTATCCCTTCACACATACTGAGATGATTCAGTATCCTATTTTTGTTTTGTACATGGTAAGTACTCTATCAATATTTGTAGAATGAGTAATGCATATTCTTGGACAACATTCTTTTTTTAAATTTTCATAGCCATCCTTTTTCATTTTTGAAAGTATTAAGAAATGTTAATGTTCTCAATACCAACATACCTGATCCCAATACATACACAAGCATCCTGCCCTCAATAGCTATTGCCTCTACTCAGATTCTAAGTCGCACAACCAATTGTAGAATTACCTCACTGACGTTCTGAGGAATTTGCTGGCAAATTTCCTTCATTTTCAAATATTTTAGGTTCTTTGCCCTGGAATTAATAGCCAATCAGCTGTGATTAGAATACATATAACCTGCTTATATTCACTTTCTTTAAATCTTTGGTGAAGAAAATGTATGGCTTTTCTCATCAGTTTGCTATGGCCTAGACTTATGCTGGTTTTACAGTGACATTTCTGACTTTCAGGCAAGTATCCATTGAGTAACTTTTATTATACAGAATCAAAGATTATAAAATAAAAACTTAAATGAGCATTTCACTGATTTCATTATATCTCACAATTATAGATCTGGATCTATCCATTTTGTCTCATGAAGGTCATAAAAGACTGTTCTATAAAAGAGGCATGGTTATGGAGTGAATGAGTCAAATTTGAAGTCTGGTCCAATGGTTGCAGGAAAATGTTTTATATTGTCCTAAAGACAAAAAACAAAAAAAGGAAGAATAAAGCATCATTTCAAAGTAATATCACATCAGGTTGGATTAGTTAGCCTTCATATTACAGAAGAGTGGCCTAAGTAAGATAGTTTATTTTCTCATGTAAAGTAGTTATAAGATAGGCATTCCTGGACTTTTATGATAATTCCAACGTTTTGTATGGCTTAGGCTCCAAAGTTTATGCTCTGCTATTCTCAGCATGTGGCTTCCATTCCCATTGTCACTATGTGCTCCTAATACAACTGAAGAACTGAATTTTTAATGTTATTTAATTTTAAATAGTCACATGTGGATCTTAGTCTTTGTTTTAAAATAGTCATTACAAGCCATTTGTTTTTAGAATAGAAACTCTTCTGGATAGCTCTTATTTAGCCTGGAATCATGTAATATAAACATGGAAAAGATTTTAGATTTCACTGTAGGGGTTGCATGGTTTTACAAATAAACAACGGAGGAGGTCCAAAGAAGTTAAGTATTGGCTTTCTAGAAACTCAAAGCTAATGTTTAGAAATACTGAAAATCAAGCTGGATCTCCTGATTCCTTCATCAGTGCACTCATAAAAAATAATTTATTTAAAATATTTTGTAATTGAATTTGTTGATAATTCAGGTAGATCTTCCTCTATTTGTTTCAAATAAGTAAGATTTTAACACAATTATTATTTTGATCCATTCCTTTCCAATGGCTAATTTATTTGAAGATGATTGCAGTAATCTGACAACAGATTTTTACCCCATCTACTCTAGGTATTGAAGCTTAGATTGTCTTTCGGTTCTTGACTCTATAAACCAATCCATTAAATGATAAGCTAACAATTGATTTACATTAAAACAAGACTACTATTTCTGTTACTGTAGAAGTTTTAGAATTAGTTGCATGTAAGTTAATGTGATTAAATGGGCTAGAAATATTTGATATTGTATTTATTTAATTTATTCTATTAGATTATTAAGTATCTATTCTATACAAGCCATTAGGCTAGCTGTTGGGAGCACAGCAGTGAATTAAATCACAGTAGAATTAAGCTAGAATATAACACATCTATTCTGGAAGTTTATTCAAGAAAAGAGCCTTTGAAACACTAATTACTTGTATCCTGACTTTTATGAAGAAAAAGAACAAGGTGCCTTGAGATCAGGTAACAGACTGGCTTAGCCCACTTGGTAAATAGTCTCTCTCTCAAAAGCACAACCTCTTCAAACTGAAATCTGAGTACTTCTGGGGTTGCACAAAAATTCCGCAGGCTGTGCTCGAAAAAATAGTTTGAAGAAATTCATCTCCAGAACCTCAACTTTCACACGTACTCTTGTCTAAAAATTGCCTGAAAACACGATATCTCTTCCTCTACTTTACAAAAGAAAGGCACACCTTTCTTCCTTCCCAAATTGTTGCATGATGCATTGCCCCAGAACCTAGGAAGCCAAACAAAGGGATAGTCTAAAATATTATTTTGAAAACTCAAGGCCCCTCAAACTCAGAGATCTTTCTTTCTTGCCTGTGTTTCAGGAATCTTTGGTAAGTTTGATGCTTAACCAGATTTGGCATATTCCAAATTCAGAACAGCCAAAGCAATATATAGTAGTGATACTGAATTGTGTCAGTGTAATTGGAATGCTTTATAGGACTATCAATTTTTCAGAATGCATTTGATAAAACTCAGGAACACATTTTACTTGTGATGGTTAACACTGAGTGCCAACTTGATTGGACTGAAGGATGCAAAGTATAGATCCTGGGTGTATCTGTGAGGGTGTTGCCAAAGGAGATTAACATTTGGGCCAGCGGGCTAGGAAAGGCAGACCCACCCTTAATCTGGATGGGTACCATCTAATCAGCTGCCAGCACAGCTAGAATATAAAGCAGGCAGAAAAACTTGAAAAGGTGAGACAGACCTACCCTCCCATCCTACATCTTTCTCCCATGCTGGACCCTTCCTGCCCTCAAACATTGGATTCCAAGTTCTTCAGTTTGGGGATTCAGACTGGCTCTCCTTGCTCCTCAGTTTGCAGATGGCCTATTGTGGGACCTTGTGATTATGAGGATTAATACTTAATAAACTCTCATATATATAACCTATTATTCCTGTCCCTCTAGAGAGCCCTAATACATTTGTTTTCTTTTATATTTGATGTGCATTGTATAAAAACTACATGTAAAGCCGATTTCATTAAATCATATTATGAACTATGTATTCCACTTAGTTAATTCTCGTCTTATTCCATTTATACAGTGTATTGTATTTTCTCTCTCCTATTAACAAATAACAAAAATAAACATACAAAAATAGATGTTACTTTTAAACAATAAATTTTTAATAAGTCATTTAAAGTAAATGTGATGCAAAAAAACTTGGAAACCACTTTTCAGGGATTCTCAAATTATAATTATATGTCTAATTACATGAAAACAATTGCCAAGGTACTAGTGAATAAAACAAACAAGATTCATAGATCCTACCACTTACCATTGAATCAGAATTTCTGGGGAAACAAAGATCAGAAATCTGATGGACCAGGATTCATACAGATGGTTCTTATCCACATTAAGTTCGTGAATTCAGGTGATAATGGTTACTATGGTTTTGATGTTTGTTTCCCCAAACCTCATGTTGAAATTTGATCCCAATGTCGGAGGTCAGGTGTTACTAATGGAAGTTTGAGTAATGCGGGTGTATCCCTCAAGAAAAGATTAATGACCTACTTCAGCAGTGAATGAAATCTTGTTCTATTAATTTCCAGGAGAGCCGGTTCTTTAAAAGAGCCTGGCACATCCACATTTTTTCTCTTACTTCTATTCTCATCATGTGATCTGTGCTCTTCTTTGCCTTCCACTATAAGTGGAAGCAGCCTGAATTCCTCAACAGAAGCAGATTCTGGTGCCATTCTTTTTGTACAGCCTTAAAAACTGTGAGCTAAGTAAACATCATTTCTTTACAAACTAGCTAACCTCAAGTAGTTCTTTATAGCAACACAAAAAATGGACTCAGACAATGATCCCTTTAAGAGAGTTATATCCCGAACTAATTCAAAGTCAACATGGTGCTTCATATAATCTTGTTGTAATGGTCTTTTGATGGTGGACATCCAACACCTAACACAGTGCCCAGCACATGTTGGAATGTCAAGAGTTAATGATTGAAAGTGAATGGAAAAAAAGGTCTGTATCTCCTCCCAAAACATCAGAAGATTGAATATAAAGGACACATCTTTCTTCAAAAGTCTTCCTTCTAAAATGCACTTTACAGTTAATGTGGTTTTTTCCCCACAAACTATTTACCTCTTAGGCTAAATTTAATTCACAAATGGAAACATAGGTAGTGAAGATATAGCAGGGTGCCTTCCAGATTCCACTGCTGTGATCTTCAAATGAATACACACTGCAAATTAGTCAACCTTCTGAAAAGTTCTTAATTAAGGAAGCCAATATTGTGCAGAATAACAGCCTGTGTGTTAACCTTATTGACACGGTGTAGAAATCTCATGTAGATAGCTTGTACAAAAGAATAAAAATGTTGTTCTTGTTTCTAAAGTGGCGTTTCCAAGGAATTGTACTTCTAATGAAAATTGCTGCTATGGCTGTCTGTTCAAAGGCTTTGGCTTACAAAGTAAAGATTTGAAAATATCAAACTTTCTTGATCTCTGAATGTTGTTTTCACTAATTAGGTGAATATGACAGCTCTCTCTTTACCCTAATCGCCCCCCTGGAGGAAATAACATTTTTGTTTGTCTAAACAGTACTTAATGACTACTCTAAAATTAGAGTTTAAGACCTTCAACTCTAGAGTGCAAAGCTCTATGTCCTTGACTCTGATGTTTACCATGAATATTAATTTTTGATCTTAAAGTCAAGCCATGAAATTTTTATATATTATCTTACATTTCCCTTGATAATTTTTGTAATTGTCATACTTTCCTCATCAGCAGGAATTGTTTGTGGCTTCTCTGGTCTAAGGAGGCTCTAAATCTGGTAGCTTTGAATTCCCTCTTTTGTTCCAATGTAGAACCATTGACTTGTTTGCTCTGAGCAGTAACTAGATCTCAGATCTTAAAAGAATTATAGTTTTTATTGGTGCCTTTACATGATAAAAAACTCAATATATTGTTGTCATTACATGTTTTCATTGTTACCTTTGGGTTGACGTTCCTGTTAGGAGAGATTTATGTCCATCTTCAGATGCTTTTCCTGCTGCTCACATAAAAATATTATTTTTTGCCAGATAGCTAACATTTTCTTTAAAATTGATTAGTAGTGTTTGATCATCAAATATCAGACTATATATATTGACGTTGTGTTAAATATCCAACATTAAAATTATTTAGACAATATTCATGAACATATATATATAAACACACAGGCTTTTTAATATATATAATTCAACTGAAATGTTGTCTTCTGCTTGTGCTTTCAACAAAGATTTATTGAACATCTACTACATATCAGGCCTGGATTTTTTTTGCACACAGGAATAAAAATAGACAAGACACAAATTGGCCTGAAGATGCCACAGTAAACCGGAAAAACAGAGTTATAAAAAATTATCTGTATCTCTGTATGGCAAATGCTGTTAGAAATATGGTGATAAAGAGCTATTGCAACCAGGGAGACTCAGGGATGGATACACAGAGCACAGGTCTCTGAGGCTACACGAGATAGATCTTTTTTCATAGAGAAATGGAAAGGACATTTTATTTTACACAGTAGGAGTGGCTCAATGCCAGCCATAGTGATTTAGGAAAAGAGCTTTAGGGGGGAAGAGCAACAGATATATGTGGCTGGAGTGAAAAGTCCAAAGTGGTGCATGGGAAGAAACAGAAGCTAGAGAGAAAACTTTTGGATAGATTTGGGAGGTACCAAAGAATAGAATCTCAGGTTCAGGTGTTTGAATTTTTTCCTTAGAATCTGAAGACAGTGATCCGGTATGGCTTAAATGTCATAAAGAAAATTATTCTAGATATTCAGTCATTCAGACAATTATCTAAAGAATTCTTTATGAGAGTTCTTTTGGGCCAGGTGATGGCCAAGAGTCAATGTCTCAGTTCTTAAGAATCTTATGGTCTTTCAAGAGAGAAAGTTAAGTCAGTCAGCATTTAACATCTGATAAAACAGAAGTTACAATAAAGAAAAGGACAGAGTATAATGGGTACATAGATGTGACATGTAATTCAGAATAAAAACCAGGTAAGGCTTCTTGGAGATTTAAATACTGAGTTCTGATACAGAAGTAAATCTTAGCTAAATGAAATAAGGAGATGAAAAAGGGAGATTTGGAGGAGATCCTAGGTGGTGAGGTAGTATAAGGCTACAATCATTATATATCCTCCTAATTGTCCGTGAATATAGTAAAGTTTCCATGACTTAGGTTGTTTTTAGAGAAGTTGGAAAGGATCAGTTCATGGTCTTGGGTGCAAAATGAAAGAGCTGAAACTTTACACAAAAAGGTTCAGGGAGACAATGAAGAACTTTAATCAGATGGATGACAAAAATCGGAGTTGAGTTTCTGGGAGGTCATTTAGCAGCAGTGTGTGAGGATGTTGAATGGAGGGCTTGGAGAGCAGCATCTAGCTACCGGGTTGTCTGAGGTTGGACTGCTCTAGAAACAAACCCCAAGGAAGCATCACTAGAGGAATGGGAAAGTAAGACATAGCAAAGAAGGGAATCCATTAAAGTATGTCTTATAAAACTGTTTTATCCCTTTGGGCAACTGAAAATTAGGTTCACTGGAAAACTCTGTGAGACAACATAGACATACTCTCAGAGTTATACCCAAAGGGAGAGGAAACTGAGTTATTTTTCTACCAGCTCCCTATCTGTTCCTGATTGAGGGTTTCTTCTACTAGTAATCTTAGTTCTCTAGCATTTCTGGCTTCCCCTTCATGCAGACCAAGATTGGTTTCAGGACCAGACAAAGCCATCAGACTTTCTTATGGTAGGCATTTGGTGGAGCACTGGCATCATCCGCTAAAGTATTAAGAAGATGGGAGGTGTTTAGGGTCTGGACTTAGGGCATGGTAGTGGTAATCCAGGGAAGTTCAGGAGTGCTACTAGGCCGTTGTTTTAATAAGATTTAGCCATGTATTAAATGTTAGGAGTAAATTACGGATGATGACTTTCCAGAGAGTAGATAGATGTTGATGCAAAATGTGTGTGTTTTACAACTTAAAGCTTTCAGTATAAATGTGAAACCTGTATTAAAATCTCTTTATAATTGTATCTATTATAAAAAAGTATTGTAATACAGCAGTATAAGAACTCTCTAACCAGAAGACCTAGAGTAGTTCCTAGATCCAGATTTCTCACATCATAAATCTTGGATGATACTCTTAATCTCTCAGAGCATCTCATGAAAAAAAAAATAGGAGTAAACACGAAAGGAGCTTTGCATATGTTATGTAAACCAAAGTGTCAGTAAGCCTTTTACAAAATTTGAACTTTTAAATAGAAATTAAAGAAAGTATTTGGGCCCTAGGACCTACCAAATTGATTATTATTAATGAATGAGTGAATCTAGTCAAAGACTTTTCATTTTTCCCATACTTAGGTTTGAAGCAATGCCACTTAGTAAACATCTTTGTTAATATGTGTACTTCATACTTTATGCACTAATTTTTTCTCTATCAAAAAAAACTGTCTTTGTTAAAACATTTCAGTCAACTAAACTACTTAACTCTAATGCCTATTTTGAGGAAAAAATATACTTAGAGGGATAATTAAATGTGTAATTTTATTTCTGCCTCATTAAACCTCCTCTTTGTCTAGGCCAACAAAAGTTTCCCCTTCTCCAGAGGCACATACTTATTGGACACTTCATTGTGAGAAAATCCTCAGGTCATTGGAACTTGGTAGTGAGTTACATACCTGCCCATTCCCTCCAATATATGTACTAATTATCTTATGCAAAATAACCATTTTCTTCCTTTTTTTTTTTCCTCAAGAAAGCCTTGAGTCTCATTCAGAAGTCAGATGAGTGGTAGATTTCTTCCTTCTCTTTGCTTCAGTGGCAACTCCTTTTTTCTGATTCTAAATAGATTGTTATACCCACATGACTATCCATAGGGCCAACACTGCCCCTTTATTACTCAGGAAATATTTATTTTTCAGCTTTCTCTTTCCTTTCTGGCCCTTTGAAATTCAAGCTTATTTAAGAATGAATTTTAGTGAAATTGTTTTAAAGTATCTTTTAATTACATTAGCCAACTTCTAGTAGTGCATTGAGTTTCTTCTTCAGAGAATTCAAGTTGTCTTTTCTAAACTATGTACTTAAAATGACTTTGGAAAAAAAGAGATGTATATGGCTGGGCGTGGTGGGTCACGCCTGTAATTCCACCACTTTGGGAGGCCAAGGTGGGTAGATCGCCTGAGGTTGGGAGTTTGAGACCAGCCTGGCCAACACAGCAAAACCCCTTCTCTACGAAAAACACAAAATTAGCCAGGCGTGGTGGGGCACATGCCTGTAATCCCAGCTACTTGGGAGGTCGAGGCAGGAGAATCACTTGAACCTGGGAGGCAGAGGTTGCAGTGAGCTGAGATCGAACCATTGCACTCCAGCCTGGACAACAAGACTAAAACTCTGTTCCCCCCATACAAAGAGAAAGAGAGAGAGAGAGAGAAATATATGATATCAGGAATTTCTTTCAAAAGAATCAGGGTGTAGTTGGGTTGATGACTAGGGATATAGATGAAATTAAATAAACACTATATTAGTAAATGCTGAAGTTGGATGATGGTGTGTGGTAGTTACGTAGTGTTTTCTACTTTTGCATATGTTTGAAATTTTCCCTAATTTTGAAAAGATTAGAGAAATTTAAAAATTAAAATGATTATCAATTTGATTTTTGTAGCTTTTTTTTTGAGATGTAGTTTTGCTCTTCTCACCTATGCTGGAGTGTAGTGGCATGATTTCGGCTCACTGAAACCTCTATCTCCTGGGTTCAAGTGATTCTCCAGCCTCAGCCTCTGAAGTAGCTGGGATTACAGGTGCCTGCCACCACACTCGGCTAATTTTTGTGTTTTTAGTAGACACAGGGTTTCACTATGTTGGCCAGGCTGGTCTTGAACTCCTGGCCTCAGATGTTCTGCCCACCTCTGCCTCCCAAAGTGCTGGGATTACAGGCATTAGCCACTGTGACCTGCCCCCATAGCATTTTATCCTTTGCATGATGTAGGTTAGCTTTTGCTTTATAACAAATTACTCCAAAAGCTAGTAGATTAAAACAATAAGCAAATTTTGATCATGGTTTATAAATTAGCTGGACTTCCTTATGCATCTGCTGTTAACTGTGGGTGAATAGAAAGTACTATTTATTTTGCCTGGAATCTCTCACATGTTTTGTGGTTATCTGTATACAGGCTAGTCTAGGATGGCCTCATTTGGTAAAACTGGGCTCTCCTCTACATGGTCTAATCTTTCACAGAGTAGCTTATGTTTTTGTTTTATTTTTATCTACAGAGACTATGTTCCAAGAAAAAATAATATAACACAATATAAAGACATGTAGCTTCCTGATGTCTAGGCTCAGAACTGGCATACCATGTAAAATTCAGATGCATTTTGTTGACCAAAAATGTCACAAACCAGCCCAGCTTCAAGGGATAGGAAAATAGACTACTTCCTCTTGGCAGGAGTTAAAAAATCGCATTGCACTGGGAACATGAATACAAGGAGGTCATGAATTGGGGCCCTCGGTGTAACCAATCTATCATATAAGCATTTACAGCTTTTAAACCAATGACTACTCATATTCTGATAATTTACCAATTTGTATTTCTAAGCCACAGCTTACTCACTCTCCAGCTTCAGCCTGCCTACTGGTTACCTACTCTTAGATTTCCCACAGGCATCACACATTGAAAAGCTAGAGTGTACTAGAGTGTATTACACCTTCCATTCTTCAGTGCATGTGTGTGTACAAGAAATGTCCTTACCATTTATCCATTCATCTATTTTATACAAGAAATACTTATTGCATGTCTATGCTGTTCACTGTGCTAATCACTGAAGAGTCTAGGGTGGCCAAAAACACACACAGCCATTGCCTTCATAGCACTCACAGAGAAATGGGCAAGAAACCCAATGAGAAATCACACAAATAAATGTAAAATGCCCCATTGAGAAAACACACAAATAAATGTAAAATTGCAAAAGTAACAGCTGTTAAAGAAGAAAGATACATGATTTTATGTGAGATTATAACCAGATAGTATTGACTTGATGATTTGAGAAATCAAGGGAGGCTCATCTGAGTTTATGGTGATTTAACTAAGATCCAACTTTGACCTTGGTGTATGGAGACATAAAATGTAAACCCCAACCCACCCATGGGTTGGGTGAGAAAAACTTTGTTATTTAAAAAGCCATGACAATTTTGTTATCTGGCCTATCCTGATGAACATACATAGTGTTATGATGGGTTATCCTTATATATCTTGAGAATACCAAGGACAATGGAAGAGCTTGGAGTTAGAAGGAAATCCATAAACCAGATGTCAAATTTTCTTGGAATCATGCCAAAAATGCACGAGAGGGCAAAAGAGTTATAGAACGGGTATGCATTTCAAAAAAGCAAGATTCTGGAGAAGAGAATGGGTGAATTATTATTTAGGAGCCATAACAGGAAGGAAGAATATCAACCCCAACCCCTATCTCTGAAATGCAGGAAGTATGAGGAAGTAAGTAAGTACCACCTGAGATAGCTGTAGGAGAAGCAGTAATCACAGAGGAGAGCTAGGTTTTATTGGTTGAATACCAAGAAGAGAAGGGGATGCTGAGGATTTAGAGCAGTTATATGACTATGGAACCATTGTATCAAAGGGTACAGTCAAAGAGTTTGAGCCATGGGATATGTGTGTGGACACAGAATATGAATGAATGAATGAATGAATGAATAACAGCATTATGGAAATGCTAATGCAATAAAAGTGTATGTGTATGAGTGTGTTGGAGAGGGGATGCTTACAATTTTGGCACTGATTTGTTAAACTAAGGATGATAGACATCCTGAATTCAACCTTACTATCTCTTTGAGAAAGATGACTCACTTGGTTGGGGATAATGGGAAACCCAGAGACAATAGAATCCATATGCTTTCGATTGTGGGTTGATAGTAAACCAGATCTTCAGATCCCCAGTGTCCATTACTACCTATGTTTTAGTTTAATATATCATGAATTCTCACGTTTAATTGCCTCCAATCCAGCTGTCAGACATTTTTATTCATCTCTGCTTAGAAATTGATATTCATAAAATATAAATGTGAACTTGTTATCCCTATTTTAAAATTCTTCAATAATTTTTCAAGCTTTCCAGATAATATTTAAACTGTATTAAAGCACAAGGATCTTTACCATCTCTCCTGTAGCTACTACTTTACTGTCCCTTCAAGGCACTTTCCCCTACTCATCTTTCATGTCAGCAACAGAGCTATTTTAATTTTTTAAAGCTTTTTTGTTTCATGCTGTTGTACTGGTGTCTGTGCTGTTCAATCTATCTAAAACCTCCATCCTAACCTCTTTATCTAGTTAACTCCTCCCCAAAGGAATTAATGACTGAATTAATGACCCTGAATATGTTTTTCTAATGCTCTTTTGAACTAGCTCAATTGACTGAAAGTTCCAGAAGCAACTTGAAAAGTACCGATCCAGCAGCTTACTTTACTGTGTGTTTTTTAAAATTATTTTTTCCTAAAATTTTGGAAGTCATGACTTTATTTCCTTTGGAAGTGTTCAATATTTATGAATAAAATTTTGAAGATAATCATGTAAAAACAGCTTAATAAATTTAAATACATTTTAATAAAACAAGATGATTAAAAAAAGACAGGAGTTATGAAAAGCCATAACAGCAGAGAAAAAAGAAACTACAGGAAGTGTGAATTGGAACTAAGATAGAACCATATATACCATAAATGAGAAATGTAAGAATGTAAAATTTGTGTACTTGAAGAAACTGAATACACAATTGCAAAAGTTAATTTTGATAAGTGGAAAACATTGTTATCTTTTGCATTTTTTCCTTTAATAGAAAGCTTCTTAAATTATATCTGGGTACTTACCTTATTTCATTGAATATAAGATGCTAAATACTGTAAGAGACACAATCAATATCTGTACTAACAAACTATGACATAATGCTTTCTTATAGCAATCATAAAAAGATATACCCAATTTTGGAGATGATAAAATACGAGCAAAATGCACATCTTAGAAATGATGAAATCTAGAAATTAATGAAAAAAAGTCAAGTAACTATGTTATTGCATACATGGTATTAGAAAACTGCCAAAGAAAATTTTCAAAATCTTTAGAAACAAAATTATCGATACTGCTTGATCACATTGGTTGTTACAGATTCAACATATGAATTTTTAGGAAGACACAAATATTCAGTCCATAACACTCTCTGAGCCTCTCTTCACCAAGATTTTTCAGTGCAAGTGTCGGAAAACCCAGATGAAAGACTGGTTAAGCATAGAAGGGGATTTTTTTGATTCACAAACTGAAAAGTCCAAGGATAGCCTGGCTTTTTAGGCATGTCTGGATTTAGATTAGTGGCTCACATTGATAACAACAAAAACATTCTCTTTTTTTTCCAACTCTTTCCTTGGTGTTGCCTTTATTCTTAAGTATGCAAAGATGACCCCTGTCTCTTCTAGTCTTAGATTCTACTCTCTTAGCCACCAGAGGCAGAAAAAGACATCATATGTTCTTAAATGGCCAACAAAAATCCCAAGTGTGGCTCTCATTGGCCTCATATGTTCGTCCCTGAACCCATCACAGTGGCCAGTGAGATTGAATATTCAGATTGACCAGTTCTCAGGCATAAGAACTACAGAGAATCAGTCCTACTTGAACTACATGCTAATAACAAAAGAAGGGGGAAAATGTTGGTTAAAGAAAAACAGTGGAGCCCCAATACTCACTAAATCGGATTAATTTCTTAATCTGCAAACCGGCAGATGATACCAAACTTTTAAGACTGCTGTGAAGCAGAATTAAACAGTATGTGTTAATATACCAAATTGCATTCATGTGACTAAATTAGTTATTACACACCACATACTCTTATATTGGAAAATTTTAATTCCATAAGGATCTGTCCTTGACTTCGATGCTCCCCACTGTGGCAATGATATATCCCCTTTTGTAGCCCACTATACAAATGATCAACAGAAAGCCTTGTCCAAGCATCCTGGCTGCCCTGAGGCAAGATGATAATTAATGAGACCCCAACAAGGATGAGTAACTCTTCTGAAGGGACATCTTTAGGGTCTCCCCAAAGGTGAAATCAGTGTCCCCCTAACTGATTTGAATGAGGAAGCCACTAGGGTCTCAGGAATTTCCCCCATTGAAATGCAAATTGACCTAGCAAGGGCTTTAACTTAAACACTAGCAAATAGCTCAGTCATCACTTAGCACAGCAGCAGCGATTATCAAAAGTTGCAGTTTTATTACCCTGTAGGACTTTAGTCAATATTGTATCTAACTTAGCAATCTCACCCCGTCTCTTTTAGTCAAAGTGATATTGTACCTGGAATTTGTTAAAAATGGCAAGGAAACTTTATTCAAAACTATTGTAATATCAGTCAAGACTGTTGCAATAGGGGCAAGACAGTATACCCAACTTTATTGAAACAAAAGGCGGGAGAGGTTTTAAGCCTTAGGGTGCGCTAGAGGAAAAGCCCTGGAAGACTTTAGGGGAAAGGTCAGTCAAGGTGTCTGGGCTCATCAAAGTTAGGCTAACTAATTGGTGCCTATCTAAGTTAGGCTCCTATCCTCCCACAGAGACTGAGAAATGGGGACTTTGTCTTTCTTGATGATTAGATTTCAAAAGAATGACTTCCCAGGTGCTTGAGAATGACATTCCAGGGATGTAGATTTGCATCTCAAAGGGACAGAGGATACATTTACAATGGAAAGTTTTCTCAAATACTTGCTTCAAAAAAGGGGGGTGGTTGGGTTCAGTGGCTTATGCCTGTAAGCATAGCATTTTGGCAGGCCCAGGCAAGTGGATCACCTGAGGTCAGGAGTTCAAGACCAGCCTGGCCAACATGGTGAAAACCAGTTTCTATTAAAAATGCAAAAATAGCCAAATGTGGTGACGGGCACCTGTAACCCCAGCTACTACATGAGAGGCTGAGGCAGGAAAATCACTTGAACACGGGAGGCGGATGTTGCAGTGAACCGAGATTGTGCCATTGTACACCAGCCTGGCCAACAGAGCAAGACTCTGTCACAAAAGGAAAAAAAAAGGAAGGCCGGGGGCTTATTGAGGAAAGAATCCTATCTAAAGTTTAGTCAAGCTGAGGGGCCTGTGAAGGCTGTCTTCATTAATTTCACTGATTTTACATAGACCAGTCTCTGAGTTCTGTTTGGGCCAACTTTGCCATCCTTGTAACTTCCTCTAAAGTTTTGGCGTGTGCTCACACTATATTCATATCAAGTTCGTGGCTTTCCATTTATAAAAATTATATTTTTACTTCTTTTCTTTTATAATAGTTGGTAGAACAAGCAGAAATCAAAGAAGCTAAAACTAGAAAACAAAACATAGCAAAATAGCAACAAAAATACATTAAAACCGAAATTTTGAAAGGGCAAAAAAATAATTTTTGGAATCTGACTAATGAGACAGCATGGAGAAGGCTAATGGGGTAAGGAGAAGAATAATTGGAAATAATTGTCTTTGGAATATGAACATTAACATAATGGAGAGCAATGAATAAGAAGTCTGACAATGTTAAGTATTTTATGTCATTGTCCCAAGAGGTGTTCAGTTGAGAAATCACATACACACACAAATTTAATTAAAGAAAAATATGTGGTAACAAAATAATGGGAAAACTCAGAAGAGTCAGAGAATAAACCGTTTATTACCACCTCCTAAGTAGCTTTTAATCCTCTTTCTAAATTTTCTTTCTAAATTCAAAAGTTAAATTGAATTTTAATTCAGACATAAAATGAAACTTGAAGCATTTATTTCTGTATTGCCAGGAGAAATATTTACCTTGATCTATTTAAATTCTTCTAGGCCTTCCTACTTATTTAAATTTATATACATCCTCTTCTTTGATGTTACTCTAAGTTTATTGTTTCATTGTCTGAGAAAATGAACTAAAAATCTTATCTCCATTTCCTAAATTGGTATTTTTTTCCCTATGAAATTTCTAGAACCATGCAAATGACTGGATTAAAATGAAGTATGGCAAATTGCCTTTAAGAATGACTCTTCCCAATTAGAACTTGGGAAAAGTAGAGATCAAAGCAGTATACAATAGTTTTAAACTAGCTCATATAACATCTTCCATGAGCTAGTTATATAAAGGTTTTTGTTTTAATTACTTTTATCTTATAATTATTCTTACCAAATTCTAAACATAAAAGATATTTTCTACATAATAGGTACTCAATAAATGAACATTACATTTAAAAAGCAATGACCTGCTTTATTTTCAGTCTAAATGTAATCAATATGAATCAAGCAGTAAAGAATATGGCAGAGTTGCATTACAATTTGCAGTCCAAAATTTCTTGAGTAAGCTCAGGAACAATGTACTTTACCAGGGCTTTCCAAAGATTGCTTTCAGGAATTCTAGCCTGTCTATGTGCTGCCATAGCGAGCATAGGAATACTAGCCTAACTAGATCAATGTAATTAACACAGTCAAATAGATAGAGCTTTGTGCTTGTTGATGGAAATATTCTATATCTCTGCTGTTCAATAGTCAATAGCTATATGTGGCTATTAAGCACCTGATATGTGACTAGTGCAACTAAATAACAATTTTTTAATAGAAGTTAATTTAAATAGCCATATGTTGTTAGTGGCTACAGTACTGGACAACGTAGCTCTAAACTCCTCAAGAACAAAGAAAAACATTTATTTTTCTTTAAAGAACAAAATTTTGTCTAACCTAGCATTTCCCAAATTTAGTTCATCAAGAAATTCCTCTTTCTACTTTGAGAAGAACATTAGGGTACATTTTTCAAAAATTTTATATCAGTAATAAAAAGGAATACACACGATTCCTTATATTTGCTGATTCATTTCTGTATCCACTCAATGAGATCTAATGAGCTAGGGCTTTGGCAATGTTGAGATACCGTTTTGTTCATTATTGTGTTATGCCTAATGGGAAGTTATGTCTAATGTTGATTTCCTTTTTGCCATCCACTTTTCCTGTTCTAAGCTGTACATACTCCAGTATGCACCACAGAAACAATGGCTGATATGGTTTGGCTCTGTGTCCTCTCCACTCCCCCAGATCTCATCTTGAAATGTATTCCCATAATTCCCCTGTTTTGTGGAGGGACTGGTGGAGGATAATGTGAATCTGGGGGCGGTTTCTCCCATACTGTTTTGGTGGTAGTGAATAAGTCTCACAAGATCTGATGGTTTTATTATGGGTTTCTGCTTTAGTTTCTTTCTTATTCTCTCTTGCTACCGTGTAAGAAATGCCTTTCGCCTTCTGCCGTAACTGTGAGGCCTCCCTAACCAGGTAGAACTGTGAGTCCATTAAACCTATTTTTCTTCCCATTCTCAGGTATGTATTTGTCGGCAGCATGAAAATGGACTAATACAGAGACCATTCGTACTTTAAAGGTATTACTGCTAATCATAGTCAAGAGATTAGAAGTCATAATACAAGTATTAACCACAGAGCGGTTTAAATTTTTCTATATAATCTACAACCTTCTCAAAATGGTCTTTAAAATTTTGACCCAAGAGCAGGAAGAGGCCTTTCATGTTTTAATCCTCAGTAGAACGCAGGCATACAAGCCTGTGTGTGTGTGTGTGTGTGTGTATGTGTGTAGGCATGCATTCTCACACTCATATCCTGTCTTTTCTCAACTTCAACAACTGTCCAACTGATTTCTCTGTGCCTTCCTTTCTATTCTAATCAAATCTCCACAAAATAAATAAGGGATATTCTAAAATTGTAAATCTCATTAAGCCCTCCCCCAGATAAAACTCTTCAAGAGTTTCCTTCAAAAATACGTTCTATGGCCATTACAGTAGTTGAAAATTCCCTGTGTAATCTAGTCCAAGTTTATTCCTTCAACCTAAGGGCTAACCATTCTAGTACAGTGTCTAGCATGTAATAAACACTCTAAGTGTTGGCTACTGTTTTAGGAAATGGTTCTCTGTCCAGGATGCCTAAAAAGGTGTCCAGCCGTAATATTAGGGAAGCAATGCATACTGTTTCAAATGCACAAAAGAGAAACAGGTTCTAGAAATGTTACTAAGAGCTAACTATTCATGACAACACTAATCTCCTCCCCCAACTCTGCCCTTACCCTTCATTCTTTGAGGCTTCGAAGTAAGAAGTTTATCCATTCATATCAAAACCTTCCTTTTTCACATATCAATGCACATTTAAAACAGTCTTGTAGACACTGTTTTCTCCTTAAGAGCCTAAGAGTTAGGAAACAATTCTGTAAATGTTAAAAACACAGGTATTGTAAGACTGGAATCTTACAAACTAATTTTGTTTTACTAAGACAGTGTAGGATGGTAATCACAAACACAGGTCTAGCAATGAATTCATTTGTGATTCTGGGATTGAGTGCCAACAATTAGTGTAAATTGTTAGTTTCTCAAAACAACTGCCAATATAGCCTGTTGATTAAGCAAAGCTGAGTTCATTACTTAGTGCAGTAATAAAAATCAATACTTGACCAGATCTTAGATCTTAGAAAACAGAGGTTGAGGGTAGATATTGTTTATAGAGTTTTGCGGGGGCGGGGGGGGTCTAGGTTCAAGTGGTTTAAAGGTCTTTGAATACAGAGATTTGATTGAAATTAAGCAAAATTCAAGATATAATAGACAAGAATTGGTGTCCCTAGTGAGTCCAGGTTCTTAGAATAAGTCTTGAGTAAATAGCTGTTGAATAAGTAAGAGAGTTCATCATGTTAACAATCCATTGTCCCATGAAGGAGAGATTTTTCTCCAAATAAACAACTTATTGTCTTAAGACAAAGCTACTGAATCACTGTGTAGTTCAGATAAATGTATTTTCAGGAATTTCCTGAAGCTGTATATTAGTTTGCAACATTATTTCCTGGGAAAAGGTTTTGTGGAACAAAATGCAAAGTTATATTGATGTAGGCGTCTTGATAATTGAGTCACAACCTCTCTGAGTTTCCACAGTTGTAAAATGGGGATACCAGTGATACTTTTTCTTTTGGTTGTTTTGAGGATTTAGTGAAATAATGTGCATAAAGTCCTCAGCAGGATCCTTGCTGCTTAATAAAAGTACAATGAGTGTTAAATATCTTTTTTAACTACTTTCAAAGTAGTTACTCTTGAAGTGTCAACTTATTTTTTCATCTACTCATTCTAAAACATTCACCAAAATATTACATGCCATGTTCTTTGCTGTGTGTTAGGAGCACAGGAATGAAAGAAGCATGTACTCAATAATTTGTATTTATAGAAACGTTATCCTATGACTGGAGAGTGTTTTGGTAAAAATAGGAGTAACATGCTAGGGCAGCTCAGAGGATGTAGAAAAGCCTAAAAACCTGTCCTAGTGAAGCTGATTCTTGACCTGGGCCTTAAAGGATGAGTAATAATCCATTAGACAGCCAAGGGTCAGATCATTCCAGGCTAAGGGAAAACTATGTAAATAGGCTAGGAACTATGAATTTCCATGCTGGGTTCCAGATATAAAGGAGAAATCAGTGTGATTTCACATAAAGTGTGAGATGGATCAGCAGAAGATGAGTTTGAATAACAAAAATAATAATGATGAATAGAATTCAATATATAATAAGAATATTTAGTGTTTATAACAAGTAGCGTAATTCAAACCAGAGTATCAAAGGTTTTTTTCTATCAAGGTGTGGAGCTGGGATCCTATCGTACACAGTTTAGTCATTCTCAAATATTTTTGTACATCAGCATCACGTGGGAAGACTTAAAATTGTCTCTGTCTTGCTCAAACTTTCCAAAGCTTCTGATTTAATTGATCTGGGATGGAGCCTGGGAATCTGTATTTTTTATTTTTTTGTGTTTTATTTAATGCTCCCCTAGTAATCCTAATGTATAAGTAGAACAAAAAGCTGCCTGCAGTATGCAGTCACAACCCAATACCAGTAGTTAGAAGCTCAAAATGAGTCATTTAAGCAATAGTCTTAAGGTCCATATGTGTAATTCTGGAAACAAGAAGTCAATAGAACTTATGGAAAGTAATTTTAGCAACAGAGAGGTTGAATTAGGACAGTGAGTTTTCAGTCATTTCTGCTTATCTGGGACTTGGTTTCTATGAAGAAAAGGAAAGAACATCTTCAGATATTCCCAGTGATACTGGAGTCATATTCTCAGGCTAAGATAGTGGGCATGAGATGAGAAGGACTTACAAGACAGAAGTAGATATTGGGATAAATTAGAGTATTGGGATAAGGAAGAAAGAGCTCAATCAAAGAACAATCTAAAGGTTGTAGCTGTAGGGGCAGGAGCAGCAGTACTGGGATGCAGATAAAGAACAAATTTGCAAGTGTTTACTGTAGGGAGCTTCGCAATAAACCATGGCTACTTCCTGAGCCATTACTTCTTTCCCAGCCCCAGGCACGACTGTGTGGTCCTTCACTTTCTGACACATTTAAACAATCTCCTCCTTTGTATATGACCCCAGTGCCCACAGGCCATTCCCTGACTGCTTTGTTAGTTCTAAAATTATTTCCTCTACTATGCATTGGTTTTAGAGTAGACTGAATTGTGTAATGTGCTATAGTGAGCATCCCAGAGCCACTGAAAATGACTGGTTATGAACTATCTCTGATAAACATTTTAGGCAAAAGTGGTCAATTTTGAAGATGACCTCAAGGTCAGCCAAACTTCTGTCTTTCCTCATTGCCAAAAGTTCTGAGGAACATTGTAAAAAATAAAAATTAAAGGCAGGTGGAAAGCCCAAACATATGTATTTTTATTTATGATATTGAATTATAAAGTGAGAATTACTAGACTAGGTTGATGGCAAAATGAGACTCTGTAAAATATTTTAAAGAACTTTATTCTGAGCCAATATGAATGATCAAGGCCTGGGGCACACTAAGAGGTCCTGAGAAAATATGCCTGCAGCAGTCGGATTACAGTTTGGTTTTATACATTTTAGGAAGGCAGGAGTTTTAGGCAAAGACATAAATCAATATATGGAAGGTACACATTTGTTAGGCCCCAAAAGGTGAGAAATCTTGATGCAGGGGCTTACAGATCATAGGTGGATTTAGAGATTCTTTAATTTGTGATTGGTTAAAGGAAAAAGGTTTGTCTCAAAATTTGGAGTCTGCAGGAAGGAGTGTTTTAAGCAAAGATAAGGAAGTCTGTTAGTAAATACGCTGGGTCAGAGTGACCTGAAGAGGGGTGTGACTTAACCTTTGTCTGACATGGCCTTACATCCTGTTTATAATTTGGTATCTTCATGTCACAGAGTCCATTTTGTTAGTCTTTGCCCTTTGTTTGATAATAATATTAATCCTGGTCAGTTGTGCCTGAACTCCAAAAGGGAGGGGGTATAACAAAGCGTGTCTGGCCTCCCTTCTCGTCATCAGCAAGAATTCAATTTTTAAGGTTTTTCTGGGGTCTCAGTGGCTAAGAGGGGTCTGTTCCATTGGCGCCTGGCTATGGATTTTATTTTTAGTTTACAGCCCGATCAATGATCGTGTTTCCTAAAGGACCTAATTCTACAAGTCCTTCACTTCTACCCCTTGTGTCACAATTGCTGAAACCCTGACTACAAATTTGGGAGAAGGATAACATTGCTGCCAGCTTTTTACTGGTTTCAAGAAAAATGCCAGAAAGTATGCAACATATGTTGCCATTTTGTCAAAAGCAGCAATGTTAACATGACAATGAAAGCAAGTTTGTTTTGGATTTCTTTTTAATCCCTGGAAGGTCACAGGGCCAAAGTTTTCTAGTAATTCATCTAGAAAATTAACCAATTTAACTTTTCTTACTATTTTAATTTACAAATGTGATTTATAGATAAATGTTGGTTGGAAAATATTTTTACACATAATAGCTTTTTTACAGTAGCATCTACAGATACACAATAGAAGGATAAAAATTGTAACTGTGACAGCAATTTCAATCAGAAATAAAAACCTTAAGGAGCTTCATAAAATTTACCAAAATTTGTACTTCCAATTTCATGATATATATTTGTTGGTTTGTTTCTCCCTTGAAGGATCAGTAGTGAATATGTAAGTAAGAAAGGACATGATTTTATGTTAAATGCAGTATATCTTCTGGGAAAGTGGAGAAATCTTTCAGCCTTGGTGGCATTCACGTTTGTGTGCCTGTGTATGTAGATGTGTGCTTTTATTCAAAACAATGATACCACCTTCATTTGCATGATATTGTAAAGATTTTTTTCTTTCCCATATATCTTCTCTTTTTGGTCTCCCAATAATCCTGTGAGGTAACATTTATATAGATGATACACTTAATGAAACTCTTTGACAGGCAGAAACTGATTTGAAAAAATAAGCTTGGGAAGTAAGAAATATTATCTTCATTTAAATAATGAGAAAAATGATGCTCAAATAGGATAAGTGATTAACCAAACAGCACCCAGCTCTCCGAGATAGAACTGATACTAAAAATTAAGTCTTGTTAATCCAGTATTTTGCTTGATTCATAGAAAATGTTCAACAAATATCTGAAATTTTATGCATAGTTTGTATAGATACAATATACAACTACCACAAGGAATTTTGGCTTTCTCTTTAAAATGTGGACTTTTATATGCCAACAGAAATTTTCTTTGTGGCTGAATGTTTTTCAGGAAGAGATTACTCAACTAATTTGAACGATATTGACATATCTGTAATTTTTGGAAAAGTGCAACATAATACAGGATTCAGAGGCTTGAATCATGCTTGCTGAATACATATGCTGTGCATTATTTTGAAAGAAAGAAAACATTTTAGTATAAACTGCATGAATTTGATGAAGCATTTTCCCTTTATTTCTGTTGGTATAAATCTTCCTATATCTGATAATTATTGGTGGGCATGAAGTAAAAGGAAATTATCCCCCTTTCTGTAGGTTGTCTGTAAAGAAATAAAAGGGAATTAGTACAAAATAATAACAGTAATCTAAGCAAGCATAGAGTTCAGTGTTTGTTTTATTTCACAGAAAGATGCCTATGCAACTTGTATAACAAATTGGTAGGCTAAAAGAATAACCTCATGTAAATGAAGAATGTAATTACCATTTTCACAGTTTTGGTACATGTTGGAAATGTCATTTCAATCAGGGCTAATCATAATATGACAGGAATAACTGTGATACCGTAAGTGATAATGTTATGCTGCTCACTTTTTCTAAATTTGGTGGTAAAATATGCAAAGATAAAACTTTCAAAGAGCCAGTAAAACATGTTCAAGAATTTTCCCACTTTAAAAAATATTTTCAGGGAAATACTCGTCATTATAGATCAACAATTATTTTGATAACTCAGTTGTTTTTAAATTAACCCTTTATAGAATTTTGGTCATCTTTTATGGTCAGTTATAAAAGAAAAGGATCCAATTTTAAGTGACAGTAAATATTTGATATTTTACTTTTTTCTCCATATATATTCCTGTATTCCATATGCCATATATGTGTTTTATATATATTCCACATATAATCCATATATATATTAGATACACAGATACACACATACATATGATATCTGTCTGTTTGTCTGACTATCTATCTGTCTTTGAGACAAGGTCTCACTCTGACAGCCAGCTTGGAGTTCAGTGGTGTGATCACAGCTCACAGCAGACTCCATCTCCCAGGCTCAAATGATCCTCTCACCTCAGCCTCCTGAGTAGATTGAACTACAGATGCTCCCCACTGCACCTAGATAATTTTTAATTTTTTTTTTTAAATAGAGACAGGTTCTCACTATTTTGCCCAAGCTGTCCCCTAACTTCTGGGCTTAAGCAATCCTCCTGCCTCAGCCTCCCAAGGTGCTGAGATTACAGGCATAAGTCACCATGCTGGCTACATGTGATATTTGTATGCACATAACTATCTATCTATCTATCTATCTATCTATCTATCTATCTAAAAATTTAAATATAATTTTCTCGGTGTTGTCTCTCTTTTTTTTCCCCATACATGGGCTTCTTCTTAATATTTAATAAAGTAGTTAAAATTGACAAAGAACTTTCGCATAAAGCTCAGTGGGTGTTTCCATTCATTCTATTATGAAGTTGATATGAATGCCATTTTGATGCTACCTTATTTTCTGGCTCCTGATGAAGAAACAGATTAATTACAAATTCATTTCATTACTAATTTTTTTTTTTTTTGAGACAGAGTCTCACTCTGTCACCAGGCACCAGGCTGGAGTGCAGTGGTGCGACCTTGACTCACTGCAACCCCCGCCTCCCGGGTTCAAGCATTCCTCCTGTCTCAGCCTCCCAAGTAGCTGGGACTGCAGGTGCGCACCACCACGCCCAGCTAGTTTTTTTTGTATTTTTAGTAGAGACGGGGTTTCACCATGTTGGCCAGGATGGTCTTGATCTCTTGACCTCGTGATCCACCAGCCTCGGCCTCCCAAAGTGCTGGGATTACAGGCATGAGCCACCACATCCGGCCTCATTACTAATTTTTGTGGTTCTCGTGAAGTTCATGGCATTTGAATTTAATTTTATTTTGTGTTACTTTTCTAATGCACTTCTTTATGGACAAGTCAACAAATGGTTTCTTAAAAGTGCCTCTCTACTGGGAAGTTGCAATAAATACAAATAGCCAACTGTTGCTGTTTGTATACAGCCCCAAAGTGGGAAACAGCAGGGGAGTCAGGAGGATGCAGAAGAAAGGAAGAAGTATCATGTTATTTTGTTTTTGTTCTAAATTTTTTGGTGTTGAGTACAAAGTTTGACACAAGGCATAAATAAATGCATTGATTTTGAAAACATTAAATAAAGATATATTATTCTGTGGTTCAAGAACCACTGGAAATTTAGAGGTCATCCAAATGTCTTGAAATTGGATGCAAATTTTTATTTCTATGTGCATATGTACATTTTTATGAGGAAAGGATATGCAACCTTATTCAGATTTTCTTCAGCATACAAGACCAGCAAATAGGTTCAGGACCACTGCTTTGTCTATTAATTATATTCAGGTTCAAATGGGAAAAATACATTTCTAAGAAACAAGAATATAAAGACCTGAATCCATGAATTTACTTTGATTTATACAAGATGTTACACAAAGGAATCTTAACCAAAGTATCTTCCAAAATAATGTCATAAGAATGAATATTAGGCCAGGCATGTTGGCTCATACCTGTAATCCCAGAAATTTGGGAGACCAAGACGGGTGGATCATCTGAGGTCAGGAGTTCAAGACCAGCCTGTCCAACATAGCAAAATCATGTTTCTACTGAAAATACAAAAAAATTAGCTGGGCATGGTGGTGCGTGTCTATAATCCTAGCTACTTGGGAGGCTGAGGCAGGAGAATAGCTTGAAGAAGTTGCAGTGAGCCAAGACTGTGCCGCTGGACTCTAGCCTGGGTGACAGAGTGAGACTCCATCTCAAAAAAACAGAGGAGCAAATATTATAACATTATGTTCTTTACTTAATTATAATAATTAAAATATATTTGAGCATATTTAGGACCTCATAATCATGCATTGAGGAAAATGATATGACCCATTTATGTTGAATAACTCATTATCATTGTTAATAATGTTGCTTACTGCAAAAAATTAGGCAAATTCCTATATAAAAATTAAGAGTTGAATATGTTGTTATGTCTAAATTACATAATGTCTGCAAAAGTTATGGTCTTATGGATGATGATTTTCTCAAATATTTGTGTAAAAATAACAAATTTCTAAGTTAATTTAATGTAAAGACAGAGGATTTTTAAGAGGTTTTGACTATACTCAGAGAGTGGAAATTAAGAGTGACGAAAGACCAAGATGAGTGGTGATCTGCATTCCTTTAATTATTATGTGCAGTTTCTGACACAAAATATTTTTGTTCTTTCTGAAAGGTCGAGAGAGAATTTTGCCCACAGACAGTAAAATATGTCTTTCAAGAAGTGGTTTGAGAGGCTAGAGAGAAGCAGATTGGTTACTTGTTTACTGAGAGGGCCATTAATAGGAGCTCATCTCTAGCTAAAGTGCTGACATCACTTTGAAGCCATTTACAATTGTTAAAAGGAACCAAAACTTTAGTATGAATAATGAGGCTGTTACAATGAAGTGCATTGGTAGATATTTATAATAACAGACACAGGAGGGGTTGTAATTCATTATAATTACTGGTTTTCATATGTTTGAAAAATACAAATATGTGTATGTGTGTGTAGTCACATGGTGATATTTTCTTTTAGTACATATGATTTAGAATTATCGATGGGAGGTTTGCTTCTTATATGTAGGTTAGAATATGTCATGTGTCTATACACCATGGAATATTATGCAACAATCAGAAATGATGAGTTCGTGTCGTTTGTAGGGACATGGATGAATCTGGAGAACATCATTCTCAGCAAACTGACACAAGAACAGAAAATGAAACACCGCATATTCTCACTCATAGGCGGGTGATGAAAAATGAGAACACATGGACACAGGGAGGGGAGTACTAAACACTGGGGTCTATTGGGAGGAAAAAGGGAGGGCCAGCGGGGGGCGCGGAGCTGGGGAGGGATAGCCTGGGGAAAAATGCCAAATGTGTGAAGGGGAGAAAGGAAGCAAAACACACTGCCATGTGTGTACCTATGCAACTGTCTTGCATGTTCTGCACATGTACCCCAAAACCTAAAATGCAATAAAAAATTTAAAAAAAAAATATGTCATGTGTCTACTTTTGGACAGAGTGATAAATTGAGGGAAATATTCCCTAAGTTTGGATTTAACATCCCAGAATCCTCTAAGATGCCACTCTACACTTTATTTGGCAATTTTTCTATGTGTATATATTAGGGACGCTTGTAGAAAAGGCATGTATGGACAAGACAAGATTCTTACCTAGAAAGGGAACGAACAAGTATAAATGGAGGTACAAAACAAAACATAAGCAATACAAATCAAAGTTAATTTGTTGTTAAATAAGGCTTTCTGATTCATGATCTAACCTATAAAAGTAGTTTCTGAACCATATCCTCTGTTGTGAAACTTAGTTCTTATAATAAAAACCATACTTTGCAAAAAAACCCTCTAATTTTCAGTTACACTATGAAAAAATAAACTAGTGAGTTTTTACTATTAAAAAAAATGACAGAAGCCAAGTTCATGGAGTTGCTTTTTCTATGTATATTTATTGCTTGTAGTCTTTCACAAGGATACATATATTCTAAGTTCTCCTTCCTCCCTCCCTCCCTCCCTCCCTCCCTCCCTCCCTCCCTCCCTCCCTTCCTTCCTTCCTTCCTTCCTTCCTTCCTGTTGCCCAGGCTGGAGTGCAATGGTGCGATCTCAGCTGTCCACAGCCCCTCTGCCTCCTGGGTTCAAGCGATTCTCCTGCCTCAGCCTCCCAAGTAGCTGGGATTACAGGCACCCATCACCACACCCAGCTAATTTTGTATTTTTAGTAGAGACAGCGTTCTCCATGTCGGTCAGGCTGATCTCGAACCTCTGACCTCAGGTGATCTGCCCACCTTGGCCTCCCAAAGTGCTGGGATTACAAGTGTGAGCCACTGTGCCCAGCCAAGTTCAACATATTTCCTATTCAAATTATTTGTGTTAGTTAGCTTTTGCTACATAATAAACTACTCTAAAACTCAATGGCTTAAAACAATTTAGTTCACTGTTCTGATGGGTGTTTCTTCTGGTCTGGGCTTGGCTCTCTCATACATCTGTGGGTCAAGTATGGCTTTCCCACAGTGTCTTAACCCTTCCAAGACTCAGTTTTTACATCTAAAACATAGAGTTCAAGAACAGCAACCTCATAACTGACTAAAAAGTAAGAGTTATTCCTCAATGTTGTCTGAAATCATCTCTCTTACTGACCCCCCAAAGAACAATTCAGAACTGTCCTATTTTCCTCAAGCTCCCTATTTAACCCTTCTCATCATTCCCCTCTCCTTAGCCAATATCCTACCTGATAGGTTTTTATACATTTTAGACCCTCAGATATAAATGCCCTTGCCTTCCCTATATTCCAATGATAAATGTATTCATGATCACAATCCATCTCATGTTCTTTTCCTGGCTTTCTCAGAGGAGGGTCTCATCATCCACTTAAGAGATAACTATTTCAGTTGCACCCTTGATTTTATCTATTCCTATTCTCTTTCAACTCTTTGGTCATCTTCATCTTTTCCTCTTCTCTATAGAGTTAACATTTTATTTTTCTTCTTTTCTGAGCCAATCTTGTTGAGGGAGTAATCTCAATTCTCTGTCTCCATGGCTTAATTTCTCACTTCCTGCTAATCTGTAATTCAGATTACTGTAATTCAGTCTTTATTTGTCATGGTGTAAAAACTGTTATTTTTATAGTCCATGGTGACTTTTATATTGGTAAATCTAGTGAACATGTGGTAGTTTTAATTTTTTTTAACTAGGTCTCTCTTCTGCATTTGACACTATTCATGACTCTGTCTTAGAAAGTCTACACATTGCCTCTTATTCTAGCATTCTCTGTTCTCTTTCTTTTGTGAACACTGTTAGCATCCTTCACAAGTTTCTCTTTCTTCAGTCACCTTTTAGATAGAGGTGCCACCATCCTTCAGTCCCAGTTCCTTTACTCTTTTCATCCTGCACATCCTCTTGCTGTCTTCATTCCATTCCAAACCCTTGCATCTCCATCAAATACTTCTCAGGAGTGGTTCCACAAGGATATCAAATGCACTACCTACTAACACATATTGAATATAATATTTATCTCCCCTTCTTCTTTAGCAGAATATTCTGAAGAATCATATAGATTGGAAAAAAAAGGGGTCACTCTTGTTCCCCTACTTCCTCACTTTCCTGTTCAAGTAGTCATCAAGCCTTGCACATTTTGACAACTATGATCTCTTCTTAGTTTTTTTTTGGTTCCATCCCCTTTCACCCCATTACCATCCTCTATTACCACAACTTAGTTAAAATATTTTATACCCCTTGTTTACTGCCACAGCACACTGTCATTCACAAAAGGATAGCATTTTTGGATTTTGAAGCATGGCATACCTTTTAATGTATCTATAAGATTTGTTTTCTCATGAGTTCTTATACGATCACATGCACTATTCTGCATTGCTGCTTTATACACTTTTGAATTACCTCATGTAAGAATGGAAAGAGGGTGATCCCTTTCCTTCACATGATAAGGGTCAGAGTTGACACCCCCGTAACAAGAGAGAAGCCATACAAATTTATTTTATCATAGTTTCATGTGACTTGGGAGGGAGCCTTCAGAATGAAGACCCCAAGATACAGGAAAGACTGTCTTTTTATGCTTAGGTTCCACAAAGAATGGACAGCTGTGTAGAACTATGATTGGACAAAAGGGTATGATCTAATACTAACAGACTGAATGGGAGAAATCAGCAAGGCCTGTCTGTTCAGATTCTTCTTGACATCTCTCTACAGCATTCCTTCCTCCCGGGTATGGTACAGGACCTCTTTTAGTATCTGGGTGGGGGGAGGGTGGGTCTTTGACCTATAGTAAGTTAGAGAATTTCTTTATAGCCAGTTTTTACACATAAAGGTAGGGGATAAGTTATGATAATATTTTTAGGTTTTATGGCTGGCCTTGGGGAAAAACAATTCTGATTTCTATGACCAGATTTAGGGAAGAGGGATTTTAGTTTCGATGGCTATCCTCAGGGAAGAATAAGGGGTAAGAGACAAAGGGGCAGGAGGGTTGAGAGAGTTTTGCTTCTGAAACTGCCTCTGAGGCCTTCCCTTTGGGGTATTGCTTCCTGTGCCTCAACACAATCAATGCAATCAGTTTTACATTGTTGGTATTATTCAATGATATTTTAGATTTGTGAAATTCACTGTTTAAGACCAAGCTATTTATTCTACATTAAAACATTTTAATAGAATTTCTTATAATAGTTATTATCAAAAAATTATTGGATTTAACATTTTTATACTTAGCTCTATGTGGAATATCTTATTTCTTGACTTTGTTCTCTCTCATGTAGCATCAGAAATTATTCACTTAAATAGATTTTAGGTTAATTTATTGATATTATGATCACTATGCATATCCATTAAATATTTTGATACTGACAATTAAAAATAATAAAGTATGAATTTATGTCTCAATCATCCAGCTGATCCTTTCCAAGAAAGGAATGTATATTTATTAATCATGTTTTTGCCCACAGCCCTTAGTGTGACATTTGTCACATAGTAAACACTATATATGTTTTTAAATTAATGTAGCTATCAAAGATCACCAAGCAATAACATTTCAGAGGACAGTTGAAGTTTTTCACGTCTTCATTTGTTCACACTCTGTATTCTTTCTTATGCAGCTATTTAAAATTAATTGGCAAGAATTTCCACTGTTCTTTTCTCATACATGTTTTGGATTCTAAACTTTTGCCACCTCTATTCTATCTACTTTCTTGAAAATTTTAAAATCACGCATTATCTAAAATCAGGCAGTGGTTTAATTGGTTGATATATTTCACAAGAAACTATTCCACCATTGTGTTATGTTCTTGGTGATTTAAATGCCTATTTGTCTACTTAGTTGCACATTATTTGCAAGAATACTGGTATCTCTTTGAAATCCTTATTTGTAGTGTGCTAGTCCATTTGTGTTGCTCAAAAGGAATAACCGAGGATGGATGATTCATAAGAAAAAAGTTTATTTTGGCTCACAGTTCTGCAGGCTGTACAAAAAGCATGGTGCTGGCATCTGCTCCTAGTGAGGACCTCAGGAAGCTTATGATCATGGCAGAAGGTGAAGGGGGAGCCAGTGCATCATGTGTGATAAGAGAGGAAGAAAGAGGGAGAAAGAGTGGGAAGGTGCCACACTTTTCTTTTTTTTTTTTTTTTTTTTTTTTTTGAGTAAGAGTCTTGCTCTGTTGTCCAAGCTAGAGATGCCACACTTTTTTTTTCTTTTTAAATTTATAAAGAAATGAAGTTTAATTGATTTACAGTACTGCTGTTTTGGGGAGGCCTCAGGAAAATTATAATCATGGTAGAAGGAGAAACAAATACATTCTTCTTCACATGGCAGCAGGAAGGAGAAGAAGAATGACAGCCAAGTGAAAGTGAAGGGGGAAACTCATTGTAAAACCATCAGATCTCATGAGAACTTACTATCATGGGAACAGGATGGGGGAAACAGCCCCCACGATTCAATTATCTCCACCTGGTCCAGGAAACCATAACACATGGGGATTGTGGGAACTGAAAATCAAGATGAGATTTGGCTGGGGACACAGCCAAGCCATATCAGCTGATGTGTACCACATTTTTAAACAACCAGATCTCACATGAACCGAGAGTGAGGACTCATTCATTATCCTGACTAAAGCACCAAGCCGTTCATAAGGGATATGCCTCCATGACACAAACACCTACCACCAGGTGCCATCTCCAATACTGAGATTATATTTCAGCATGAGATTTAGAGGGGACGGGCAACCAAACTATCAGCAAGTATGTAGCTACATA
Organism: Callithrix jacchus; assembly: GCF_049354715.1. Lineage (NCBI taxonomy): Eukaryota > Metazoa > Chordata > Mammalia > Primates > Cebidae > Callithrix > Callithrix jacchus. The sequence goes on from NC_133524.1 coordinate 30,254,900, forward strand.
GAAACACCAAAGCTGGGCGGGGCGCGGTGGCTCAAGCCTGTAATCCCAGCACTTTGGGAGGCCGAGGCGGGTGGATCACGAGGTCAAGAGATCGAGACCATCCTGTTCAACATGGTGAAACCCCCGTCTCTACTGAAAATACAATAAATTAGCTGGGCCTGGTGGTGCATGCCTGTAATCCCAGCTACTCGGGAGGCTGAGGCAGGAGAATTGCCTGAACCCGGGAGGCAGAGGCTGCGGTGAGCCGAGATCGCGCCATTGCACTCCAGCCTAGGTAACAAGAGCGAAACTCTGTCTCAAAAAAAAAAAAAAGAAAAAAAAAAGAAACACCAAAGCTGTTCTTTCTATTTTATTTTGTAGAGGTTAAGATAAGAGAATATGACACTATTTCATTCAAGGCAATTTATTAATTCATTGACATTGGTCGTTGAACAAAGACGGTCATGTATATTCCTGCCTTATTCATGGTGAATTGGTTTGGATGTAATGGTATTTTACAATCTGAGGTCTTACCTAGGATACTATCTCTCCATTTCATTTGTAACTTTTCCAAGGACTCTGAAACATTTTTTCCAAAAAGAAAGTTTTTTATTGAATTTGAACTTAAATCAAATAGAGGCAAAATACTTAGCAGCCAATCCACTTTCAGCATAGGAAAATTGTACAATTTATCTTGTGCATTGTATGAATTGTTCTATTTAGAATCTATGTTTACCTGTAAATGTACTTTTAATAATACCTGAAAAAGTAATGGTGATAATGCATTGCTTTATGTCATAGCCCTCATTATGTCATTAAATGAATAGCTGAAAAAGAGATAATCATTTAATTTATGTTTTAAAATCTATACTGACTTATTTGAAGAATAATATAGCCACCATTTATTTACCTTGGAAGTAGTGATTTTACAAACATTTTTTCTTATTCACACAATGACCCTGCAAATAAGTGGACTATTATTATTTTCATGGCTCAGTTGACAATTCAAGGGTTATGGAATTTATGTGACTTTCCATTGTCATATTTGGGCTGGAATCGATAGCAATTTTGCAGAACTTGAGAATTTATGTCCTTTCCTGTATAACAGTGGTTTTCAGTGTTTTCTCTGCGTCCATATTTCCACATGGGCAACACAGTCCCACTATTTTACATAACATTTCTTCAGAAAAAGGCAAGAAGAAGGTTGTATATAATCCGAATTGGCCATCTTTTACATTTTCCTCTGAAACCCTAGAGGTTTCAATACCCATGATCCTCTTGAGAATTGCCACACTATATAGCAGTGGTTGAATGCTGGCTCCAAATTCAAATACCTAATACTCTGGTTTAATTATTCTGTGTACTAAGATGCTGTTATTTTAAGAACTCTCTAGGTGATTTAGTATGCAGCCAGAGTTAAGAACCAAGGTTTCTTTTCTGTTGTATTACAAGAAATGAAAAACACAAAATAAAAAATAAAATTCAATTTATACTGTTTACTTTCAATGAAACACATCACATAACCTCCCAATTCTTAAATTATACCAGTACTTCATATTTGAAATATATATTCTTAATAAATCTTTTAAATTGCAGGGCTTTTTCCTCCTAATTTATTTCAGTTACTTTATTAGCTCTTGGACCTTGGGCAACTTTCTCTTATAGTCGATTTTCTTTTCTTCATTATAATTTACAAATTAAACCTTTAGCCAGGTAATATTTATTACTTTTTTGAATAGGTGACTCTAATAAAATTTCATTTATTTTATTTCTGATATTTACATATTGGTCTAGTGGCCATATTAGATACTTAATATGCCACATATATATATATATATTTATACACATAAATTAAAAAGTAAATACACTATATATAATAAATATAAAAATATATATTTATTTTTAGGGTAAATAAACTTTTAAAATGTATTTAGCACTAACATACTCTCTGATGTTCCTATTATTAACATGGTTTTCAGGAGTGGGCAAACCATTTTCTGCAAGGGACCAGAGAGTAAGTATTTTAGGCTTTGTAAAACATATGGTCTCTTTTGCAACAATTCAGTATCTGTCACAACTATTCAACTCCACCATTGCAGTGCTAAAGCAGCCATAGACAATATGTAAACAAATAGGCATGATTATGTTACAATAAAACTATATTTATGAGTACCAGCTATAGTAGATTTGACCTTCAGTCTGTAATTTGTTGAACCCTGCTTTTTATGATGTTTCTGATTTTTGATTTTGTTTTCCTTTTACATGACAGATGCTTCGTAAGTACTGATTTGTATTAGTACATTTCCTACTTTTTTCCTACCACAATACAGCATTTGTTCATAGGAATTTTGTTACTTCTAGGCTTTTCCATAATTTTTTTGGATTAACCAAAATAATCTACTACATATGGAGAAATTTGCTATGTTATTACTTTTGTATAGGTTATGTGGTCAGCTGCTCTAGGTTGATTATTGTAGCTCTGTTGAAATAACTGATAGGTCTAGGCTATAGCAACAAGGTGAAATACAGTTAGATCAATGGGAAAAATGGCAAATAAAAGAGCAAGCTAATGAAAAGCCTTGTATAAGAAGATATCCTAAAATATTTTAGTTGTATAAGAAGATATCCTAAAATATTTTAGTTATTTAGTGGCTCTCCCTATTATGCACACTGTTCCAATTAAAATACATTTAAGAGACTTTAAAAGACAGAGGGAAATAGAGAGATAGTTCATGAATGATATAATTGTAGAAAGTTGGTTTGAAATTTCAGTAATAACATCATGGAGGGCATCTCTGTTCATTTTTCAAAATGCTCTATTCAAAGTAGTTTTGTCTGTGATTTTATTTATACTGTGATACTTTCTTAAATGTTTTGATTTCTCTTAAAGTTGTATGCTTTCTCTCTTATTATTTAAATTTAGACCTGTTATGATTTACTATTAACAGGTTAACATAATGAGCTGATGTTTCTCATTATATATGAGATAGCTTGAAATTATGATATTAGAAAAGCCAATAAATTGATATAAAACATTTTGTATTTTATCAACATAGAAATTTCCCAGTCACTTAATCTGCTTAGTATTTATAGATCTTATATTATCAGTGATTACTGTTTCAGCTTATTTTTACTTTATTCCTGTTTTGAATAGATAGTACATGCTCAAGTACAAGATTCCAAACACACACACATGATACAGAGAAAAAGTAGTCTCTTTTTTCTACTGCCCCTCCATATCCTGAATTCAACTACTACTATGAGTCTCATCTAGAGATAGTTCATATACTTTCAAACATATTTAAATTCTTATATAATCCCATTTGACCCAGCAATTCCACTCTTAAGTATATATGAAAAAGGAATGAAAATGCATGTTTACATAAAATCTTGTGCACAAATATTCATAATATTTTTCATAATAGTCCAAAGTAGAAACAACTCAAATAGTCATCAGTCGTTGAATGGATAAACAAAATGTGGTCTATCTTTACAATGGAGTACAATTAAGCAATAAAAAATGAACTGCTGGTTGGGTGCAATGGCTCACGCCAGTTATTACAGCATTTTACGAGGCCAAGGTGGGTGGATCACCTGAAGTCAGGAGTTCAAGACCAGCCTGGCCAACATAGAGAAACTTGTCTCTACTAAAAATACAAAAAAATAGCTTGGTGTGGTGGCATGCACCTGTAGACCCAGCTACTTGAGAGGCTGAGGTAGGAAAATTGCTTGAACCTGGGAGGTAGAGGTTGCAGTGAGCTGAGATTGTGCCATTGTAATCCATTCTGGGCAGCAAGTATGGAACTCAAAAAAAAAGAAGAAAAAGAACTACTGATACATATTACAACATGGTTGACCCTTGAAAACATTATGCTGAGCTAAAGAATGCAGTTATTATTAAAAGACCACATATTATTCCATTTATGTGAAATGTTCAGAACAAGCAAATCTATAGAGACAGAAAGATTAGTGTTACAGGGCTGCTGCTACAGCGGGCGTTGGTGGAGGGCGATGCAGGAAGGGGGAAAAGGGGAGTGACTGGTTATAGATAAAGGGATTCTTCTGGGGGGATGAAATGCTCTGCAATTACATGGTAGTGTTGGTTGGACAACCCTGTGAATATACTAAAAACACGGAATTTTACACTTTAAATGGATGAATGATATGTTATAGGAATTATACTTCATTAAAGCTGGTTTAGAAAATGTATATGTATTCAAGACTTTGAACCAGCAACATCTGTAACATATTCAAATGCAATTTTATTTTAGCTTTCAAGCATGGTCACTCTACCTCAAAGGTGTTAATTCAATATTAGAGTGATTACTCCCAGGTAGCATCTAAAACTTTGAACTTAACTTACTGTTAAATTGTGCCCCTTCCCCAGTTTAGGGCTGCTGCAGACAGGAATACTACAACAGAAATGACAGGCATGGCAGGCGTCATCTTTACATCTCTTCCTTGGGCTTCTACTTACACCTAGCCAGCCCATTCTCACTGTTCCAATGTCAGAACAGAAGAGAGACAGAAAGATGATATAAAGTATGTCTTTTAATATACAGTTTAAGTTCTGGGGTACATGTGCAGATCGTGCAGGATTGTTATACAGGTATACACATGCCATGGTGGTTTGTTGCCTCCATTACCCCCATCACCTACATTAGGTATTTCTCCTAATGTTATCCCTCCTAAATCCCTGCCTGCTATCCCTCCCCAGGCCTCCCCATCCCCAACAGGCCCCAGTATGTGATGTTCCCCTCCCTGTGTCCATGTGTTCTCATTGTTCAATACCCACTTATGAGTTAGAACACACAGTGTTTAGTTTTCTGTTATTGTGTCAGTTTGCTGAGAATGATGGTTTCCAGCTTCATCCATGTCCCTTTCTAGGCCTAATAGCTGGGTAAGTGTTCTCTCTCTCCCCTCTCAGCCCCACCCACCTTTCCTGCAGTTTCCTTGACCCAGACAGGCCCAATCTCTATCTCTGTGAAGACTTGTTACTCTTTCCTTCTCTTCTGAAGATCTAGTTTTCACCTACAGGTTCTTGTTGCTGAGGTTCTTATTCTCCTGTAGGTGGCTACTGGTCAGAACTCAAGTCAACCCAATGTTGACTCTGTTTTCTGTGTACTTTCCCATTAGGGTGACCATATAAGTTATCATCCAAACTGAAATACATTTGCGAATGAAAGAGGGTACTACTAATAATATTGATGAGGCCAGGAGCGGTGGCCCATGCCTATAATCCCAGCACTTTGGGAGGCCAAGTCAGGTGGATCACCTGAGGTCAGGAATTTGAGAACAGCCAAGCCAACATGGTGATACCCTGTCTCTACTAAAAACTACAAAAATTAGCTGGGTGTGGTGGCACACGCCTGTAATCCTAGCTACTTAGGAGGCTGAGGCAGGAGAATTGCTTCAACCCAGGAGGCGGAGATTGCAGTGAGTCGAAATTGCACCATTGCACTCCCTCCTGGATGACAGAGCGAAACTCCATCTTAAAAATTAAAAAATAAAAATTAAAAATTAAAAGAATAATTTTGATAAGACAGGCATAAAATGGGACTGCTCTGGGCAAGTGGGTCTTATGGACACCCACTGGATAGAAAATACTCGCACATCGTTTGCCCCCAAAGGTTTGAAACAACGCCTCATCTATTATGCTGTGGCCATTGCTTTGCCTCTCTCAGGTGTGAGTTGAGCTGTATTCCTCCACGTCACCCAACTGCAAAGAACACATTCAATAGATTTCAAAGGAGTCTCATAGAAGACCCCTTCACTTGGCTGGAGATAATAGATGAGAATTCTTAGCTCTCTCCCAAGGAGGCAGACAAAATATCTTGTCAAAGAAATATCTGCACAAAATCCTTCATCTGCAATTTCCTAAATCATTTGAAATCTGAAAGTCACCAAGAAGTTTAAGAGTAAGGAACAGATGCTTACCCATTTCCTTTAAAAACCTCTATTTAGTGAATTCTAACTCACACTAGTATTTCGCATCTGTTGTAACATGGTGCCTAGTTCCAACTTCAATTTTAACATCTTATTCTGTATATATTCTTTTTTTGTCCACACAAATGTGAGAGTTATTTTTGAAATATAATGTCAAAAGAGATGATTTGTCTTAGTGGTTCAGTGTGGCACAAGCTTTAAAATCAGAAAACCAGTGTTATTAGATTTTTGACTTTAGGAAAGTAGCTTGACTTCTTGAAGCCTTAACTTCATCATCAATAAAATGAGGATAACAATAGTACCTACCTCTTGGGGCTATTATCCAAAATTATAAGAAATTACATATGTAAAGAAATTCACATGATACTCAACTTGTGGTTTGCTGTGCAATGTGTTAACTATAATTATTACTATGATCGTTATTTTTTATATCTATATGAAACCAAATAATATGAAATGTCACAAATTATTTTTCAAAATAGTATTCTAAGGTCTTTAGAAGCAAACAATACCATCGAGAATTCCTCAAAGCACTAAATCAAAAAAATATTCACATAGATTTAAAGGGTAAACCTGGCTTATAGCAAGTACTCAATTAATATTGAATGAATTAAATGAAACAACTCTTTATCAGGTAACTTTATAAAGTGTACACTACCATTACGCTATAATGGATTAGTCTCTTGAGTCTGTTGTAAAAATTACCACAAACTTGGTGACTTAAAACAACAGAAATTTATTGTATCATGGATCTGGAGGCCACAATTCCAACATATGTTAGAATCACAGCTTATTAGAGGAAATAAGCAAGTCAGAAGGCTTGACTGTATGTATTACTCTAAACTGATAGACTTACCCTGAAGTCTTTGGCTCCTCGTGCCTCTTACAGAACGAAGGACAAGGACTTTGTGACAGCTAGCCATTTTTCTTTGCCTATATTTGAATCTACATTTAAATTATAGATGTTAAATTTGTTAAAAAAGTGTCAGTCTTTATTTAACTTTTAAAAATATGTCAGTTAATAAGAAGGGTATATATAGGTATCACTTATCCTTGATTCTGTTGTACTTAAAAACAATCATGCATATGTAAATAGTTCCAAAAATACGTGACTGTTACAGACTTCTTGCCTGTTTATGGAAATATATCTCAACTACAGGTGTTTTTTTTATAAGCCTGACCATCATAGCCAATCATTACATATATGTATACATGTATTTACCTATACCTTATATACATATATTATTCTCCTTTTTGGTAGAAAAGATATACATACATATATATATATATATATATATATATATATATACACCTTTTATTACACACATATATATGTGTGTGTGTCACATATATATATGCCCTTTTAAGGGTGTGTGTGTGTGTATACCTATACCTGATATACCCGTATCATTCTGCTTCTTGACATTATCTTTGAATAACTTTGTCTTCTTTTGTTTTTTAAAGATATACACAAGGATATAAATAGTTCAAAATATAAAATACAAACTGCTGTGGGGTAGAAAAAAGTATAATGCCTTTTCCTTAGGCATTGCAAGTGTTGTGGCCAATAGTTCTATGTCAAAAGACATTAATAATATAAAAGCATAAAAAATTAATCAAGGTTTTATGTGATATGGGAGGCTTCAAAAATGAAGACCTGAAGACCCAGGGAAAATTCTGTATTTTTGTGCTTAAGTTTGATGAAGCATAGACAGGTGTGGAGAAATCTGATTAGACAAAAGGGTATGATGTAGTGTTAATAGATTGAGGGGGAAAATCCAGCAAGGCGTGTTTATTCAGATTCTTCTTGGCCTCTTTGTGTAGCATTCCTGCCTCCAGGTATAGGACAAGACATATGTCACATGTGGGTTTTCAGAGGAGAACAGAGAAGGTCAGAGAGTGACATTTCTTGGTTGTATGGCTTGCTTTGGGGGAGAGAATTTCCAGTTTCTATGACTTGCCTGAGAAGATGGGTGGAGAGGAATTCTGGTTTCTATGACATACTTTGGAAGAGAAAAGGGAGCTAGAGGCTGGAGGGTGTGAGAGAGGCAGATACACCCGGCTTCTATGGTCCCTCCAGTCTCCTTCAAGTCAAAGTACTCTGCATACAAAGGTGCCATACTTTGGGGTATCATCTTCAGAGTTCCAACACTGCAAACATGCCCTTTTATTATATAATGGCTTTGGACATTTTACTTTGCCTACATTTATAAAATATATGTGTAAATAATTAAGTGTATTTTAATGTTTTCATCAAAATATAGACTGTATAGATAGCTTTTGAACTTATCAGTTGAACACTGTCAATCTTAAATTTTAAGCTGACTGTGGACTATTTTATCTTAAAACATTGTCAAAGAGATAAAAAGTATACATTTACAAAATTACTTTCTAATTTAAAAGGAAAAAAAGATTAGTATTCTCAGTTTTAAATGACAGTAGCAGTGAGGAAATATAGGACTAGGTAAAACAGATGTCTTGCAACTCCTGACCCTTGAGTTTATGCTATTTATATATGTGACCTTAGAGAATTACCTTTACCTCAGTTAACCACAATGTCCCCATCTGAAAAACAGGAGTTGTGATAATTATATATGAATCATAAGATTTTTTTCTATATTAAATAAGCTACTATACACAAAGGGCTTCAAACATTGTCTGACAAATTTATTCCTTCCTTTTTTTTTTAGATGGAGTCTTGCTTTGTCACCCATGCTGGAGTGCAGTGGCATGATCTTGGCTCACTGAAACCTCCTCCTTCTGGGTTTAAGCGATTCTCCTGCCTCAGCTTCCCAAGTAGCTTGGATTACAGGTGTCTGACACCTTGCCTGGCTAATTTGTGTATTTTTAGTAGAGACTGGGTTTTACCATGTTGGCCAGGCTGGTCTTGAACTCCTGACTTCAAGTTATCCACCTGCCCAGGCCTCCCAAAGTGCTGGGATTACTGGCATGAGCCACGGTGTCTGGCAGACAAATTTATTCTTCTTATTATATATCATATTAAAAATTAGGCTGTTAAATTTTTTTGATATGCATTATTCTCTGGATTGAGCATCTTAAGGACAGAGAAACCATATCTTAATCATTTTTTATTGTGGCTTAATCATTTGACACTATTTTGTCCTTAAATGCTTGAATAAATGTTTCACTGAGTAAATTATTGGCTAACTATAAAGTACATGAGAGGCATATAAATTTAATTACTTTAGAAAATTTTTAGTTTCAGTATATTATGGGAAATAGCACACACACACAAACACATACACACATGCACATTGCTGAGTCAAATACATTTGAACATAGTATATCTATAATGAATCTAAACATGTTATAGGTTTGATCATTTACATTTCTAAGAAAGTTTTTAGATATTATTAAAACTTTGTTTACCTAGTTGTTAACTTTTTGCTTCTAATTTTAGACAACAATTGGCTAAAGAAAAGCTTACATTATTTTTTTAAATGGTGCTTTTTAACACAAATTTCTGGTATTACAAGTCTCTGAGGGGCAAGTGACAGAAATCTAACTGAAAATAGTTCAAAGAAAAATACTGACTCAGTAACAGCACTCCAGTGGTAGGACTGTCATTGTCCTCAGATAAAGTTGAATCCGGGAGCTCAATTGATAGTACTTTGTTCCTCTTTCTGTCTCTCTCCCACATCCCCTTCTTCTCTTCCTGTCTCTGCCTGTCTTTCCATTTCTTAACTGTTCATTTCCCCGAGTCCCTGTGGCGACATTATTATCTGTGAGACCCTATGTTTCTGGTGACTAAAATGGCCCCTGGCTACCTCAGACTAACATAATTTTTGTTGCCATCCATTTTAGAAAGCTCTACATTTTTGTTTGATCTGATTTTGATGACATGCTTTGATCACACGCCCATGCTGGAATCAACCCTAGTGGCCAAGGAAATCTATTACTCTGATTGGCCAGTCTTGGGTCACATGCCCAGCTCTAAGATAAAGAATATGGTCAGCCCACCTGAGCCACATGTACTGAGAACTGAGAACTGTGATCTGTTCTCCAAGCTTATGCTGGGTAAATACCCCACCCACACACACACGCGTGCATGCACGCAACGCTCCCACACACTCAAATATCACATCTTATTATGTTGATGACACTGTGATAAAAACTAGACATGTCTTTTATAAGAACGTCAACTTGACATATTGGGAAAATGTGGGAAGCAGTTCATTTTCAGTCCTGTATATTTTGGCTATTTGCTGTCATCAGCCAAGTTATATAGCCTTTCTGAGCATCAATTACTTCACTGTAAACTTGGGATAATATAGAAGTTCGGGATGAAGATTAAATGATATATTATGTAAAGAACCTAATCTAGTACTTAGCACATAGTAGATAATCAATGTATATTACATGTACAATCATTCTTTGATAAAAGTACTTTAGGATTCAGAAAAGGGAATTTGAAAGTGGGAAAGGGCTATGAAATTTAAAGAAACACCATCTATTCACTTTATAAAAAATGAACTTTTTAAAGAACTATTTTAGATATGCAGAATTATTACAGTTAGTACAGAGTATCTGTATACCTTATACTCAGTTTTCCCTGTTATTAATAACTTGTAAAGGTATGGTACATTTTTTGTCATAGTTAATAAGCCAATATATGTCATTAACTAAAGTCAACATTTTATTCAACTTTCCTTGGTTTTTCCCTAATATACTTCTTCTGTTCCAGGATCTCATCCAGATTACCACATTACATTTAATCATCATATATAAATAGACTAACCTTGACTGTGACAGTTTTTAATATTTTCCTTATTTTTGAGGACCTTAACAGTTTTGAGGAGTACTCACTAGGTATTTTGTAGGATGGCCCTCAACTGGCATTTGTCTTTGTATATTTTTTTCATCAGATGTTTCTGGGCAAAATATAAGTCAGAGACTTGTCAATCACTTTCATCTCTGTAGCTTAGCTCATTATCTGTTGCAAAGTAGGTGCTGAATACATGTTTTTCTGCCAACTGAAAGAGTAGATACAATGGTAGAGATTACTGTTTATCTACTCAATATTCTTTCTTCCTTTCTGCCTTACTTACAAAAACATACTTTAAAAATATATACTCACTTATTTGTTTATTTTATTGAGGTAAAATTTATATAATATAAATCAGTCATTTTAAAGTGAAAAATTAGAACATTGCCAGTGCTGTGCAACTACCATCTCTATCTAGTTCCAAAAGGTTTATATCTACCCAGGAGAAAGGCTGTACCCATTACAGGTGTTCGCCATCTCTCCCACTTCCCCTACCCCCAGCTCTTGGCAATTACCAATCTACATTCTGTTTCTATAGATTTACCTATTCTTTATATTTCATGCAAATGAATTCACACAATATGTGACTTTTTGTGTCTGTCTTCTTTCACTTAGCATAGTGTTTTTGAGGTTCATCCACATTCTGGCATGTATCAGCACTTTATTTCTTTCTATAATAAAAGCATAATTTTCTTTGGAACAGCAATGACCCAGTTTAAAACTACATTCCCCTTCCTTCCTTCTTCCTAGATGTGGTCGTGTGGCACTGATGCAACCAATAATGTCTAGGAATCCCGATAAGGCTTCTAGGCAATTCCCTTACAGAGAGCCTCTTCAGCCAGCAAATACCCTGTTTGCTCTTTTCCCTTTTCTTTCTTCCTTGCTGAAATGCAGCTATTACGGTGAGAGCTGTAGAGCTAAGCAACATAACACAAGGATGATGGAGTGAAAAGCTGAAGGAGCTGGAGTCTTTAATGACACCATGCAACTGCCACACCAGCACTATGATCACTACTTTAGCTTTCGTTCATGTGAAAGAGAAATGAACATTTGGTGCCCTTAAAAATATTAGTATAGCAATTCGTATTTTATTAGGCATTAGAAATCCAGTGAAAGCTAGAGACATTTCCTGGCCAATGCATTTATCATAATTCTGAATTAAACCTATGTTGGAGAATATTTGTATGTCCACTGAAATAGACAATGTTCTAATTATTATTGCCATTGTCATCCTTACCTTACTATTCCTGTGTTCCTAATATGATAGAATGGAAAAGGATAAAAAGTTATGTCTGAAATTGGATGTTGCTGACCTATAAAATGAGCTAGACAACAATATAGTATAAAATATATTCTGTATGGAAGATAAAAATACAGTCTTTATAGAAAACAAAATAGAATTTGTACTTGAGTAAAACAGAGGGAACAATTTAATGTTGGAGTGGCTAAGAGATTTGAATATTGATGACTAGAAAGTGAAGATGGAAAAGTTGCACATGAAGGGCAATGAAAAGTCAGTGAGGATTTTAAAAATAAAGTGTTGTTGGAGCAAAGGGGGAAAGTTAGTTATTTTGGTAGAAGGAACATTTTCTATTATGTGACAAAGGTAAACTAATGAGGAGACTGGAGCATGGAGTATAATAATATGTGAATGAAAATAGTACATGGAGAACAATCTTAGGATTGAAAATAAGCTTAAAAGTTTTAAAAAGGAAATGAAAAATGAATTAATATACTGATGTACCATGATTGCTTTAATATTTGCTTTTTTGTTGTCGTTGTTGTTGTTTTATATGGAGTCTCACTCTGTCACCCAGGCTGGAATGGAGTGGTTCAATCTCAGCTCACTGCAACCTCCACCCCACTGGGTCCGGTTCAAGCGATTCTCTTGCCCCAGCCTCCCGAGTAACTGCAATTATAGGCACCTGCCAACATGCCTGGCTAATTTTTGTATTTTTAGTAGAGATGGGGTTTCACCATCTTGGCCAGTCTGGTCTTGAACTCCTGACCTCATGATCCATTTTCCTCGGCCTCCCAAAGTGCTGGTATTATAGGCGTGAGCCACCGTGCCCGGCCTTGTTTTTTTGATTGTTAGCTTCAGGATAAACTTTCTGAGGCAAAAAGGTTAATTGGGACTTAAAACCAGGGACCAGAATAAGTCATTCATTGGAATATATTTATTGAGAATTTACTATATTCCAGGACTCCGCTAGGCACTGGAGATTAAATTGTGAATTAAAAAATAAGGCTTTTTACCCCCATTGATCTCAGGTTTTAGTGAATGAAAGACAGTAAATAGTTAACAAGTAAATACATAAAGAGGCAGCTAATAGTGTCACATTTTTTTCCAATTTTAATTCCACTTAGCAGTAAAAACAGAATAAAATGAAGCTATGTGTAATTAGAAAAGGGAGGTCAAGAATGTAACTTTTCTTGAAGTTGAATCATTCAACAAGTACATTTGCATCTGGCCATTAGTGATGCATTTGGGCAGCTTTGCCCTCACTGTCCTCAGTCACATCAAAGGATGGACATGAGCAGAGGACACTAGAAAGAGGCAGACATACATGACAATATGAAGCATCAGTTGGTTGATTTTCTAATTATCAGTTTTTAAATTGTAAACATGATTTAGACTGCAGGCTAGCATCACCGGAATTGTCCAGTTAGCTAACATGCAACTAAAAATAATGATGGTGATAATACATTTCTCTTCAAGTTCAAGTAAACATCATTAAAAGAAGTACAAAGCAAGTGAAATATGTATGGCAGAGAAGCAGTATAATCAGGCACCATTGCTAGGTCACAGGCTCCAGTGTTAACAGAGAATGAAGACGTTTTCTTTTTTTCTGGAATAGAATTTCAAGTAGATGAAGACTGAAAAAGCGTTCTTGGACAGTTCAGCCTCATTACTTCTCGAGGTCTCTTTCATCAGTGCCTAGTGGAGATGACAATTCCTAAACTGTCTGCAACAAGTATTAATTACGTGGGTAATCAAAACGATGTAATTGTTGATTTCTTCCCTGCATTTATTATATAAAATGAAAACAGCTTTAACTATTTTTCTGGCTGTTAAAAATACAAGCTCCTTGGAAAAACCTGAAAAGTGAATAGCCAAAGTATTAATAATAAATAAATAAAAAGCAGGAGTTGCAATTCTCGTATCGGATAAAATAGATTTTAAAGCAACAAAGATATAGTGGTAAAAGGATCAATGCAACAATAGCTAATGATCCTAACACCCAGATACATAGAGACTTAGATTCAATGAGACAGAAAATTAATAAGGATATCAAGAACTCGAACTCAGATCTGGAACAAGTAAATTTAATAAATATTTATAGAGTGCTCCACTTCAAATACACAAAATATACATTCTTGTCAATACCACATCACACCTACTCATAGGTTTAAATGAAACATTGATTAGCCATTATTAATACCCATTTTTTTTAGAATAAAGCAATATTTCCGTTCACCCTCCCTCTTTCTCTTCCTCTTTCTTCCTCTCCTTTACTCAATTTTTTTCTTTCTTTCCTTCTCTCAAAAAAAAGAAAAAAAAAAAGAAATCAACTTGTAAACCTCTAGATCCAGATCAGCAATGTCTCTCTCATTGCTTGATTTCCTTCCTTCCCTTCTCTCCCTTTCTCCTTCCCCTCTTCCTCCCTTCCCCCTTCCTTCCTTCCTTCCTTCCTTCCTTCCTTCCTTCCTTCCTTCCTTCATCCCTTCCTTCCTCCCTCCCTTCCTCCTTCCCTCCCTTCCTGCCTTCCTCCCTTCCTCCCCCCACAAAAAAATAATGGTTTTCTCCCATGGTGAAATTGTAGGTACTTTTACTTTCTTCTATTTATTTTCCACATTTTTTCCCAATGAGTCTTACAAGGAGAAGCTGAGATGCCATAAGGGGAAAATTGGGGCTCATGAGCAAATAGGGAAAGGACTCAGAAGTGGTACTGGCCTAATGGTTCCCTGCTTTTTGTTTTAGCCCAGGTATCCCCCTTTCCTTGGGCTAATGTAGATGTGACTGTTCCTTTGCCTCTAAAGAACCCTGATAAAACTGGGTGGGGCTACATTCTACTCTTGTATTTATTGGTCATTGTTCCATAGAACAAAGCACATAGTAGAAACTCAAGAAATAAAATTCTTGATTTTATTAAGTGTCTCATTCCCTGAAAGTATGAAATAGCATTATGCAATGGAGATATGGTTAAAAGCAATGTTATCAATTTCCTTCAAGAGAAAGAAACACTCCATTAAGAGCTAGTCAACTTAATGATATTCTATGAGAAAAGATTGAATTGCATTTTTTTACATTAGAAAGCTCATATGTGTGTCTGTATATAATATTTATTTAGATAAAGGCTAAAGATTCCCGAAAACATTAGTAAGAAACTCTTCTTTTTAAAAATATATACTTTATTGCATTTTAGGTTTTGGGGTACATGTGAAGAACATGCAGGATTGTTGCATAGGTACATACATGGCAACGTTGTTTGAAACTCTTCTTAATTAGCTTTCACTTCTTGGCCCACATTAGTCTTTCTCTCTCTTACTTTCTCACACACGTACACACACACACCACACACAAACGTAGGTAGGACAGCAAGGGAGAAATTCTGCATTAGGACATATAAAAAGTACTTTAATGCAAATGAACAAGATGCCAAGTACAGTATACAAATTGATATTTATTAGCACACTGTATGAAGATATTTTCAGAGCTTTGCCATTTTTATGCTCATGTTTCCATCATTCAATAGCATGCATTGCTTTCTGTTGTTTCCAAATGCAAGTTGTAAATCTCCTCAGAAAAATTCACTGATGTGAGATTTCAGTCTTTTATGCTCAACTGGATATTTTGACCAGAATAGTAATTCCATGTAAACGAGTAAGAATAAATTGAAATAGAAAGCCATGTTGCTTCAAAATTAAAAAAAAATAAAATTAAGTATTAATTTTAGTGGCTTTTTGGCCATACTCAAGTTCCTATTTTAATCTATGGGATTATATAGTAACGTCATAAATATGAAATATGTTTTATGTTCACAGAAAAGGGAAATTTTACAAGCCCCATTCATCTATTCATTCATCTGGCTATTTATTTTACATAGATATTTGGCTTGATTCACTTTCCTTTTTTAAAGTATTTATAATTTCATGTATTTTTAATTAGGCAAGTAATACACAAATGAATTTCTATTATTTAAGAAAAGTAAAAAACACACACACACACACACAAACACACACACACACACATACACAGACACACACATACACGGAACATCCTAATCTCCCTTGGCCATTACTCCAGGGGTAAACATGTTTTGTGTTTTTGTTTTTGTTTTTTTGAGACAGAGTCTTGCTCTGTCGCCCAGGCTGAAGTGCAGTGGCACGATCTGGGCTCACTGCAACCTCTATCTCCCGGGTTCAAGCAATTCTCCTGCCTCAGCCTCACAAGTAGCTGGGACTACAGGCATGCACCACCATGTCTGATTAATTTTTGTATTTTTAGTAGAGTTGGGGTTTCACCATGTTGGCCAGGGTGGTCTTGAACTCCTGACTTCGTGATCTGCCTGCCTTGGCCTCCCAAAGTGTTGGGATTACAGACAGAGCCGCCACACTCAACCAGCCATGTTTTAAGACCACGACACAACCAATCAGACATTTTTAATGGAAATTTGATAGATTGTTTTGTAGATCATCTTTTTTAATTGACAAAGAGTATTTCACACTTAAACTACACAAAAAATGCATGGAATCATTTTCTTGTTGCTAAATATTTAGAATTATCTAAATGTTTCACTATTATAAATAATTCTTCAGTTATAATCCACGAGTACGCCTCAGTGTACCCATAAGCAAGTATTTCTCTGAGATAGATGCTAAGAAGGGAAACTGAGACTCAGGATACAGTCATCATTAATTTTAATAGATACTGCCAAATTGCCCTCCAAATGTCAGTACCGATTTATTTTCTCACCAGCAGGATATGAGAGTTCACAGCCCCTCTATCTTTTGGAAGCACTGAGAAGAAAAAATGCTATTGACATGTTGTTGTAATATGCATTTCTCTGATTTCTTGCAAGCTCTGGATTTCATATTCTTAGTGTCTATTTTGTCTTCCTTCTCTTTGAAATGCCTGTTGATAACATTTGTCCATTTTCGTATTGATTTATTTTATTTTCATTGATCTATAGATAATTTATAAATTGTTCATTTTAATTTTTTTGGATTTTATATATTGCAGATATGTATCATAGTGTGTTATTCATCTTTGTTTTACTTTGCTTAGGTTGTCCAAAATTCTTAAATGCTTGCAGGTTAAATGTATCAACCTTTGTCTCATGTTTTCTCCCCTTGCTGTGTTATTTAAGAAAGCCAGGATCAGACTCTAAGTTCTAGCATATTTACAGTTTTTTAACAAAAGCAGCTTGATATATAATTCATCTAGCATTTATTTTGTGAATAGTCTATGATAGAAATGGATATATATATATATATATGAATATGTTTGTACAAAAAAGAATAATATATGACAGTTTCTTTGAATTATTGAATCACCTTACAAATCAAACAACTACTATGGAATATTAACTTAATTACCTGGGTGATTAGCCAAAGTTTTATATTTATTTTCCCTATGCTTTTTAGTATCCCCTCTAAAAGAGGGAAGTTACTTTTTCTGGCTTTCAGTTATCATCAAAATATATTTCTTTTTGTTTGTTAAGGCCACTCAGTTCTTCGAGTTGAAGCCCAAAAGGCTCTAGTGAGGAAAAGGCTCATTTCTTGTCTCTTTTGTGCTTGTGTTAATATCTTCATTCAGGTGCAGTCAGTAATACAGTAAAGCCTCTCTCCCTTATAAGGACCATTATGATTACATTGGGCTAATCTGGCTAAACCTTGATAATCTTCCCATCTAAAGATCCCTAATGAAATCACGTTAGCAGTCTCCCTTTTGCCATGTAAGATAAAACATTCAAAATTACTGGGTTTAGCATGTGGACATCTTTGGGAGGCAGTATTCTTCCCTCCACAGTGCCAATCTCTGATCCAACTCACTTGTCATCAGTGCAGGAGTGTCTGTGGAGGCAGGTAGAGTGGTAGGATTTGGGAGGATTCTTGATTGCCTTTAGCTGAGCTTGAACTTGTGCTCTTAGTGGAGCAGTTTAATTTAAAAGGGGATGTGGCTAAGCAGGTATCATAAAATATACTTCTGGTATCATCCCTGAATTGAAAAAGTTTACATATAAAACTGCATGATAAAATTAAGTGAGTTACATTTTGTAAAGCAAGTAGAACAATACTTGAGCAGAATAGGCATTTTATATGTATTCGTACATGTTAAATAAAACCCAAAAATAATTTCCACGGGGAAAGGAGTTTCAAGCAGGCAATTAATTTGCAAATGTGATATATCCTCTTGATCCAGCGAGCTAATGGATTTTGTGAATTACATTCCTCAGAATACACTAAATCCTCACTGTTGTTTATCAGGAAGAAATACACCTTGACAGGTTTCTCCAGTGGAGATGATGATTATGTATGGATTATGCACTTAATTGTCACATTTTTAATGAGAATAACAGCTTAAAATTGAGTGAAATGTATATACTAAAAAATGGCAGTATTAATTAGCCCATTTCATATTTATTGAACAACTATACTGTAGCAGATTCTGAAATAACAGCCCTTGTGCTCAAGCCTTTTGAAGTATGATAGGGTGAATTCTTCTGGGTATGCAAATACAGTTCCCCCACCCCTTATTTGTAGGAGATAGGTTCTAAGACCCACCTTTCCCCTACCCTGTGGATGCCTGAAACCATGGATAGTACTGAACTTGATTGTGTCAAATGGAACTTTTTTTTAAATCATGTCTTCCACCCACAAATTTAATGCCTTTTGCATCTTAACTCAGAACTCATGTACTGTGGCTATAACCTTTGCAGTTTGAGGTACAACTGCAAAACTAGCATGCATTTCTTTTTCTTTCCTTCTTCACAATTTCGCAGATAGAAAATTTGTTCTTACTATACATCTTAGCAAACAGTATATACTGATTTTTTTTTTCTTTCCTTTTTTCTTGAGAGAGAGAGGGTCTCTCTCCATCGCCCAGGCTGGAGTGCAGTAACATGATTATGGCTCACTACAGCTTCAACCTCCCCAGCTCGAGCAATCCTCCCATATCAGCCTCCCAAGTAGCTGGGACCACAAGCGCATGTCGCCACACCCAGCTATTTCTTTTTCTTTTAATGTCATTTTTAAAAAATTTTTGCTTTAACTTCTGGGGTACATGTTCAGATCTTGCAGGATTGTTATATAGACATACACATGCCATGGTGGTTTGCTGCCTCCATCCCCCAATCACCTACATTAGGTATTTCTCCTAATGTTATCCCTCCCCAATCTCCCCACCCCCAGCTATCCCTTCCCTAGCCCCTCACCCCCCAACAGACCCCAGCATGTGGTGTTTCCCTCCCTGTGTCCATGTGTTCTCATTGTTCAACACCCACTTATGAGTGAGAACATGGGGTGTTTGGTTTTCTGTTCTCATGTCAGTTTGCTGAGAATGATGGTTTCCAGATTCATAACATGTCCCTGTAAAAGACATGAACTCATCCTTTTTTATGGCTGCATAGTATTCCATGGTGTATATGTGCCACAGTTTATTTATCCAGTCTATCTTTGATGGGCATTTAGGTTGGTTCCAAGTCTTTGCTAATGTAAACAGTGCTGCAATGAAACATACATGTGCATGTGTCTTTATAATACATTGATTCATAATCCTTTGGATATATACTCAGTAATGGGATTGCTGACACCCAGCTATTTTTAAATATTTTTGTAGATATGGCATTTCCCTGTGTTGAGGCTGGTCTCAAGCTCCTGGGCTCAACCAGTCCCCTCACCTTAGCTTCCCAAAGTGTTGGGATTATGGGCATGAGCCACCATGTCCAGCCTTTTCCTTTAAGTCAATAATTTTCACCTTTTCACTTAAAGGAAACACTTTATGGCTTCTCTTTGGCATATCCAAATTGCCAGCATTTCTTGCACTTTGAGGCCCTGCTTAAGTAAAATAAAGGCTAAACAGTAGCACTGCAATACCAAGACAGTTAATTGGATCACCACAAGACCTACTAAGTGGCTAATGAGCAGGCAGCATGTACAGTGAGGACACACTGGACAAAGGCATGATTTGTGTTTTGGACAGGCTGGAGCTGGAAAGCATGAGATTTCATCACAATACTCAGAAGAGTATGCAATTGAAAACTTAAGAATTGCTTATTTGTTGAATTTTCCGTTTAATATTTTTGGATCTTAGTTGACTGTGGGCAACTAAAGCCACAGAAAGCAAAACCGCAGGTAAGGGGGGACTATTATAATACAAATGATTTACATTGTGGCCCAAAGAAAATATTAAAACAAAGTACTATTAAGTATTATAAATTAGAGTAATCACCCATATAAAGATGTCTTAGAGTAAGCAGGTAGTATTTGAAATGAACTTTGACCATAAAGGTGAAAATGAGATAGGACACCCCAGGTAAGGGTTTAATGTTACCCGAGATAGAGAGAGAGAAAATCCAAACCTTTAAAATAAAAGAGGTTGGCAGAAATAGAGGATGTTGTACCTATGATTGTAGTGAGAGAAAATAAAAGAATTCAATGCAGCTTTTAGATCATATCTGGGTGTAAGGAGATTGTGCTTAATTCTGTGGGAGGTAATGATTTTTGAAGATGAAAATGCCTCACCAAGCTCACTTTTAAGAAAAATTGGTTCCGCTGTCATGTATTAGATAAACAGAATGGAGGTGAGATCACAAGGAAGGATAACAGTGAATAGCTTGTTAGCAAGTGGCCTAAGTGACAAATAGTGAAGGCTTTGACTAAGATAGTAAGAATGAACTAGAAAGGAGGGGCTGAGTATGAGAGACACTGTGTTAAAGCAGAATCCACTTGATTTAGCAACTGATTGAGGAGGGGAGGGAGGGGCGTATAATGACTGCTTTCCTGCTTGGATGACTAGAATAATGGGGTATCAGAATAAAAACAGGAAATTGGACACATGATGTATTCTTGTCTTTAACTGAATGGATTTACGATGCTGGAAGAATTTTGAGGCTGACTGTTTCAAACAAGAATTTGAAAATGAGGTTGGACATTCTGAGGGAGACAGAAAGAGATTTGGGAGTTCTAGTCTAAAATAATCTCAAAATAAGAGAGGGGAGACTTTGTAGTTCATTTTGTCCTATGGACTCATCTTACTTGAGTTCCAGCCATTTCCTTGTATCTGCCAAACGGTTTTCTATCCTGATTTGAACTTTGAGTCTCTGGAGGCCAAACCCGTGGCCCCCTGGAGGTTAGCTAAAAATCACTGACATGAGGCAAATTGATTAGTAGGAGAAATGACATACAAATTTATTTAACATGTATATATGGGAGCCTTCAGAATGAAAACCCAAAGACACAGGTGAAATTGTCTGTTTTTCTGCTTAGATTCAACAAAGTATGGACAGCCATGTAGAAATATGATTGGACAAAAATGATATGATCTAATGCTGATAGACTGAGTGGAAAACTCAGCAAGGCCCATCTTTCTAGATTATTCTTGGCCTCTCTCTGCATGTATTCTTTCCTTGTGGCTGTGGGCCACAACCCTCTCTGGAATGGAGCTCTTATGACCTGTAGTCTAACAACGTAAGTCAGATCATTTCTTTATGGGCAGTTTTTACACATATAGGGCAGAGAGAAAGTTAGAGTAGTATTTTTAGTTTTAGGGCTGGCTTTGGGACAAAAGGGCTTCTGGCTTCTATGACCTGCCTTGGGGAAGAGGGATTCTAATTTCTATGGCCAGCCTCCGTGGAGAATGGGATCGAGAGACAGGAGGGCAGGAGGAGCTCAAAGAAAAACTTTTGCTTCTGAAGCTGTTTTGAGACTTTCATTTTGGGACATTGTTTTCTGAACCTCAACAAGTGTATGACATCCTGAGGCAGGCATTTCTGTTTGCAGCATTTAGTTTGAAATTTCTTCTTTATTTTGATTTCTCTCAAATTCTTTCCCTTTGAACCTAGTTCTACATCTTAGGACCCTACTCTAGAGCATTTGCAGTTCTGTCTCACAAAAGCTCTTCTGATGTTTTAAGAAAGCTATGAAGTCCCTCTTTAGCCTCCTCTTCCAGTAATGCAGGGAGTGTAAATGCAGGGTGCTCAGAGGCAATATAATATCTTTAGGCCCTCTTTTGATATGTTCCCTGCTAGAGTTTTCCCAGATAAAAATAAATTCATAGAAAACTAAAAACAACTCGCATAGGTTCTAGGCTCAATTAATCTAACATGGAAAATTGAAGTAAAAATCCTTGACAGACATCAATAGGGTTTCACCATAGATAGATGTCTGAGGGCACATGTCCATCTCTGTCACCTCTCCCGCTTCCAGTACTCCTTTATTCTTTTATAGGCTAAACATCTCTGGTTGGCACAATAGTTTATCTGACAGTCTGTGGTCATATCACTGTCTTTGGTCTAGCATGGAGAAGAACCAGACTAGCTCTTCCCTTCATGTACATACTGTGATTTTATATGTGTATATGCTAAAATCAGGTTGGGTACACACTCCACCTGCCTCACAGACACTGCCACTGATGCCTGTTAATCATCTGCAGCTGGCTGTGTAACCAAGCAGAGGTTCACCCTTCATTGCTATTATGTTTCACCTTACTATACATCAGGTCCTCAGATAACATCAGTTTGTTCAATATTGCTTCATTATAACACTGAAGAGAAAAAAAATCAGTCCCCAGCAAGGATCACTGTCTATTTGGAATTTACGCTTCCCCTGAACGTCTGAATGAGTTTTCTCTGGGTACTCTGGTTTCCTCCCACATCTAAGATCTGTGTACATTCAGTTCATTGGTGTGTCTAAATGGTTCCAGTCTGAGTGAGTGTGTGTGTGTGTGTGTGTGTGTGTGCGCCCAGCAATGGGCTGGCATCCTGGCCACAGTAGATTTTTACATGGCCCCTGAGCTGCTAGGTTAGGCTCCAACCACTTATGACCCAGAACTGGAATAAGCAATAAATCATGATCCACTTGTTTTATGAGTCTTTCTTAAATGATGTATAGTGCAAGTATATTTCAGTGTTTAATATTAGAAGTGTGTTGGTCTTTACTTAGAAATCTGGTGACATTTTGTGAGCAGAAATATGCCACAAGAACTTAAATCTTGTTTATATTAATTACCATGTGAGAAAAGTGGTTGTGTATGAGGTTGTTGAACCTAAAGTCGCAGTTTCCAAGGACCTATAGATGACATTAAGTGAGGACTTACTGTGGTTGAACCTTATTCTAATCTCCATGATCATTTAGATATCAAATTAATCATGTTTATCAGGTTGCCTTTTTTTTTTAACCTTTCGCTAAGACATTGTTAATGATGTGGAATGTTGAGAAACTTATATTTAGGAGAGTGTGCTTGACATAACAGTATTTTTCCAGTTTGACACTAAGCTGTCAAAGGTCTGATAAGGAATTTGGGGGAAACTATTGAAATGATAGATGTTAAAAGTGCTTTTTAAAATGAGATAACACTTGGTTTATTCTGAATTTATTTATATAAAATAACCCTGTCTTATGTGTTGAAAACTTAGACTTTTGATTCAAAACATCCAGCATCAAATCCTGGTCTACATTTAGTTTATTTATCCTCCCTGAATCTATTTCCTTAAGTGTTATATGAGGCTATTAATGCCTTCTTCCTAGAATATTGTGAGGGTTGGAGGAGATGATGTGAAGAAAACATATAGTACCTTGTTCGGTATATAATAAGTGGTTATTTTTCTATGAATGTCTGACTACAGTATAAAAATATAACTTAAAGTTTTTCCTTCAATATGAAATTGGTTTTAATGGTATAATGAATACTTGCGAAGAAGCATCTAATGTATATGGTAGACCTTCTGTTGTTTTTTTAAGGGTGGATTTTTGATTTGCCATACGTTCTTTTCATTCCTTACATAAGCAGCAATACTTATTCATTTTGAAGGTCAATAAAGGCCAAGGATGTAGTCTAGGAATCCACAGGCTTTGTGTTCTTAACACAAAGCTCTTTTCTACATGTTGACCTACCCTCATGATTTGTAACCTTCAAAATCCATCCCTTTTTGTAAACAGTATTCCATTACCCATTTGTCATAGCTCACCTTGAGTAAAGAAGGATGCTTGGAAAATAGTGGGCACTGCTTACTTCAATGACTAACTCCCTCTCTACTATTTGTTCTCATCAGCTATTTTTATTGTTCAATTAAACCTGTCC
Organism: Callithrix jacchus; assembly: GCF_049354715.1. Taxonomy (NCBI): domain Eukaryota; kingdom Metazoa; phylum Chordata; class Mammalia; order Primates; family Cebidae; genus Callithrix; species Callithrix jacchus. The sequence continues at coordinate 30,278,914 of NC_133524.1, forward strand.
CTTGAAGTTTTGATATTATTTATTATATTTTTAATTTCTGAAAGTTCAAATAATTTTGTTTAAATCGGGTAATCTTTGTAGACAGATATAGAAATATCTGCATAAGCTTTATACTTATCTTTTATTTATTTAAACTACTTGTTTTAAAATTGCTGGCTGATAACTCCAATATCCATAGTTTCCCCACAGAGAGCAATAGCTGCTCTCTGCTCTTTCATATGATTCTTGCTCTAGGTACTGTATTTCTTTTTGTATTTAGCTGTTTTGCTTTGTTTCTATTTCAATGAGCTGATCGGTTTCCCTGGAATATTATATGTGGGGATTCTCTGAGGCCTAGGTTGAAGGGAATTCTAGTAGAGAGGATTTCCATTAGCCTTGGCAGGTGCCTAAGGTATAACCACTCTGGGATCACTATAAATTAAATGAAATTCATAGCTTGAGGTTTTGGGGACTACCCAAGTAATAAGAATTTGTGCTATAAATCTATCTTAAGGATGTATAAGGAGTGAGGAGGGTCAAATTTAGTTATGTTTCCTTATTTTTCCTGAGGATGTAGCCCTTAGCTTTCCTGAGTAGAAGGTCTTTCCAATTTGAGATTGAACCAGTCCCCCCCATCCCCATCTCTTTAGCCTCTGGCTACCATTAAACCTAGACTCAGACTACTGGAATGGGCAGGGCCACTAAATGTCCTCAGGAAAAATGTCTTCCGTGGGCCACTTAACACTTTGAGCTTTGATTTTACTTACATTTTTGGCATAGGAATTCCTGTCTTGTGAACTTTTTGATAATTTTGACAGAATATAACCCAGTGTTTTTCCTTATTTTCAGAGGGAAAGTTGCTGCAATTAACCTTGCTTTTCATATTATTAGAAATAGAACTTCCCTGTTATTTCTTACATGTTTTCTCAACCAGATTTTATATTTAACATTTCAGATTTCTTGGCATAATTCTCTTTCTCTGACCCTTCTTACTTGCTACTGGAAGCTTTATTTTTAAACTCCACTTTGACTTGTCTTTTCTCCTTTGTATAACTTATCCTTCAATGCCTTAAAATAGTTAACACTCATGAGTGTAATAGGAAATTTACAAAAAATAATCTTTAAGTACCACCAGATTATATGATTGTGTGATCTGGGAATGAATGCATGTCTTAGAAGAAAGAGGGCAAATTGGGTAAAATAAAAGGTGTTAAGCAAGAAACTCACGGGTGTAAAGAGAATGTTATTGAGATGGTTGGCGAGACCACTTAGGCTGTCAGATAATTACATGAAGTCAAGAAGAGGTTAGGGGAAATAGGCTGATTAAGGCAGATAAGACAGGAGGGAATGATGAAAGAACTGGAGGAAAAGGAGCACCCATTAATCTTTGGAAATTTGATCATGTATTCAGATTTTTAAAAGATCAATTAATGAACATTTGACTATAGACCATATAAATCAGGGCTGATTCATAGTTTTCCCTTTTCTTAAAACAAATTAGCAGATATTATCTAAAACAAAGGATCGTTTGACCTCAAAAGAATACCCTTGGTACATTTTATCATCAAACTAATACTTATAAACAATAGAGTAACATGAAATTAATGATATGACACTACTGAAAGTTTTTTATTTCTTTTTTAATTGTACTTTAGGTTCTGGAATACATGTGCAGATCATGCAGGATTCTTGCATAGGTACATACATGGCAATCTGATTTGCTGCCTCCATCCCCTGTCACCCACATCTGGAATTTCTCCCCATGTTATCCTTCACCAAACTCTCCACCCCCCACTGTCCCTCCCCTAACCCCCCAACAGACTCCAGTATGTGAGGCTCCCCTCCCTGTGTCCATGTGTTCTCATTGTTCAACACTCGCCTATGAGTGAGAACATGCGGTGTTTGATTTTCTGTTCTTGTGTCAGTTTGCTGAGAATGATGTTTTCCAGATTTATCCATGTCCCTACAGAGGACATGAACTCATTGTGTTTTATGGCTGCATAGGATTCCATGGTATATATGTACCACATTTTCCTTGTCCAGTCCATCATCAATGGGCATTTGGTTGGTTCCAGGTCTTAGCTATTGTAAACAGTGACACAATGAACATACGTGTATGTATGTCTTTATAAGAGAACAATTTATAATCCTTTGGATATATAGCCAGTAATGGGATTGCTGGGTCAAATGGAATTTCTATTTCTAGGTCCTTGAGGAATCACCACACTGTCTTCCACAATGTTTGAACTAATTTACACTCCGCCAGCAGTGTAAAAGTGTTCCTATTTCTCCACATCCTCGCCAGCATCTGTTGTCTCACATTTCTAAATTGCCATTCTAACTGGTGTGAGATGGTATCTGAATGTGGTTATGATTTGCATTTCTCTAATGACCAGCGATGATGAGCATTTTTTCATATGTTTGTTGGCCTCATATATGTCTTCTTTTGAAAAGTGTCTGTTCATATCCTTCACTCACTTTTGAATGGGATTTTTTTTTTTCTTATAAATCTGTTTTAGTTCTTTGTAGATTCTGGATGTTAGCCCTTTGTCAGATGGGTAGATTGCAAAATTTTTTTCCCATTCTGTTGGTTGCTTGTTCACTCTAATGATTGTTTCTTTTGCTGTACAGAAGTTCAATAGTTTAATTAGATCCCATTTGTCTATTTTGGCTTTTGTGCCAATGCTTTTGGTGTTTTAGTCATGAAGTCCTTGCCTATGCCTATGTCCTGAATGGTTTTGCCTAGATTTTCTTCCAGAGTTTTTATGGTGTTACGTCTTATGTTTAAGTCTTTAATTCATCTGGAGTTAATTTTAGTGTAAGTTGTCAGGAAGGCATCCAGTTTCTGTTTTCTGCACATGCCTAGCCAGTTTTCCCAACACCATTTATTAAACAGGGAGTCCTTTCCCCATTGCTTGTTTTTGTCAGGTTTTTCAAAGATCAGGTGATTGTAGATGTGTGGCATTGCCTCCAAGGCATCTGTTCTGTCCCATTGGTCTATATCTCTGTTTTGGCACTAGCACCATGCTGTTTTGGTTACTGTAGCCTTGTAGGATAGTTAGAAGTCAGGTAGTGTGATGCCTCTAGCTTTGTTCTTTTTGCTTAGGATTATCTTGGCTATGAAGACTCTCTTTTGGTTTCATATTCAGTTTAAGGTGGTTTTTTCCCAGTTCTGTGAATAGGGTCATTGGTAGCTTAATGGGGATAGCATTGAATTTGTAAATTACTTTATGCAGTATTGCCATTTTCACGATATTGATTCTTCTGAAACATGAGCATGGAATGTTTTTCTATCTGTTTGTGTCCTCTCTTATTTCCTTGAGCAGTGGTTTGTAGTTCTCCTTGAAGAGGTCCTTTACATCCTTTGTTAGTTGTATCCCTAGGTATTTTATTCTCTTTGTAGCAACTGTGAATGTGAGTTCGCTCTTGATTTGGCTCTCTGTTAGTCTGTTATTGGTGTATAGGAATGCTTAGGTGTGATTTCTGCACATTCATTTTGTATACTGAGACTTTGCTGAAGTTTCTTATCAGTTTAAGGAGATTTTGTGCTGAGACGATGAGGTCTTCTAAATATACAATCATGTGGTCTGCAAATAGAGACAATTTGACTTCCTCCTTTCCTAATTGAATACCCTTTGTAACTTTATGATTTCTTTTCATCTGGAGATATTAGGGAATAATCAAATAAAGTATAAATATTATCATGTTATTTTTACATCAGATTTTCCCCCTAATATTCTTTCGAATTTGGAACCTGTTAATGTACCACAAATGAAAGAGGATGAAACACTTGAAAAATTTCAGGATTATAATATGTTTAAAATATATATAGTTCTCCATCTCTCATTTTCTAGGTTTTTCCAGTTTTTTTTTTTTTTTTTTTTTTTGCTTAGCCATGATTCATTATTGAGGTCCTCCTCTTTCCTGGGCACTGTAGTAAGTGTTTTGCATACAGTTTCCCACTGAATCCTCAGAAAACTATAAAGTTCTAATTTCTATTGCCATTTTACTGGCAAAATTGAGACATAAAAAATAAGCAACTAACTTTATTGTTTATCAAGGTTTACCTATATTTATTTTAATGTGCATTTTAATTGTTATCTTCATATCAAGCCTATGATTTTGTCAAATATTGTCATGAGGACAAGGAAGCTCAGAGAAGTGAAGTGACTTGTCAAAGCTTCCAGTATACTGATACTGATGGTGCTTTATCTCAAGACTTCTAAGCTACACTCCACTAATTTTCTACAATGTTATACTTATGTGAAAGATAAACATAGGATAATTATGATGTTGATAACAATGACTACTTTTAAAATGGTACAAAGGTTGAGATTTAGAAAACCACTGCTATACAACCCTTAGTTGTAATTGATAATACAGATTCTCCTCTGCTCCTCATAGCTTAGTGTAGGCTATCTTAAACATGTTCAGTACACTTATATTAGCCTACATCTGGGCAAAATCATTTGACATAGAACCTATTTTATGATCTCATGTAATTTATTGAATCTTGTACACTATAGAGTACACTATCCATTGTTTATCCTTGTGATTGTGATGGTGTGGGTGACTGGGAACTATGGCTCACTTCTGCTGTTCAGCATTCTGACAGACTATCACACCAAATATCCCTAGCCCAGGAAAAGATTAAAATCCAAAATTCAGAGTACCATTTCTACTGAATGTGTATTGTTTTGCCCCATCCTGAAGTTGAAAAATCACAAGTCAACCCATCATAAGTACAGGATTATTTGTTAATATATCTTGTAGGGAAGGGAAAAGTGAAAGGAAATAATGTTCTTCCTACCCTTCTACATTATTGGCTGTAGCCCCTGTAAAAGAAAGACAAATTAACAACTGAAAAACAAACAGAAAATTACTAGCATGTGTATCTCATATATACATGGACACACACAAGGCAATTAGTAAATCTCAAAGAGATGGCTTACAAATCAGTCTTAAATGCCGTCTTCACCTAAAAACAAATAAAGAAGGCTATGGGGGAGACCACTTATGGGGGTGACCAGGAAAAGTACAGTAAACAAGAGTAACATTTTTTTATGCAGATTTAAGGCATTTCCTTCTTGGTACAGAGAGAAAGTCACACCCTTACTCCTTTATAAATGCGAATTTGCCTTACAAAAGGGTAACTGTACTTTGTTTTCAGAACTTCACCTGTGTCTACTGTTTCTCAAAATAATTAGTTCAAAATAATCTTTACATTGAAGAGGCATATTTTGAGGCATCATATTCTGGTCTCCTGCAATCATATATTGAGATAGCATATTCTCATCTCCTACAATTTATTAAGATTACCATAGAAATAACCATAGAAATACCATAGAAATAACCCAAAGTATGGGCACATTGTGTGAAAAATTCTAGGAAAGACATAACAAGTAGACAATATCACTACAAATGGTAATCTGTGTCCCAACAGTTTATTTAGCTTTATCAGAAATATTTTTCTGAAGATACTTTTCTTTCTCATGTGCTCCACTGATTACAACCAAGAAATATTTGTGGCATGAAGATGTAACCCCCAAACAGCAATCATTTCTTTTTTTCTTGGGTGTCAGAATTATGTTGTTTGTAAATTCAGGTGTGATGATTAAAGTAAAAATGAGCATGAGATAAACTGTTATGCTAATTGGTGAGAATTATTTTTGAGTTTTTCATGTTAGATACTTGATTTAGGTGAGAAAATATGACATGGAGCCATAAAAGACCATATCTTGAGTTATAAATAATTTCCATATTAAAAGGGAATATTCATGTAGTACATGTTTTGAATTTCTAAAATGTCTGTAGTCATATTTTTAAATATTTACAGAAGAAGTTGAAACATTATTGATAAGGCTTTTGAAGACTGTTTTGCTCATTAAGAGTAAAAAATCATTTCTTGTTAAGTAAATTTTCAGAATTACTCAGAATCAGAATATTTTCAGATATTAGGGAAAACTACCTCCAAAGGAGTTTAAAGAAATTATATTAAAATATATAGTTTGTATCTAATGATTAACATTTTGTCTTGAGCTCATCTTAAATTATTTTTGAAATCATTATGTGTTTTGAAATTTCATTTTGGGTACAATTTGTTTGAGATGGTTGTTTATTTTATGTATATATGTATTCATGTATTAATTCATTTGTTCATATTTTTTCTGATCTTCAGTTCATCATCATCATTGGCCCAGGCTAGCCCTGTTTCTTCATTATATATGCATATGTATGTGTGCACATATGTGTGTATGCATATATGCCCTTATACCTATGACACTAACCCCTTTATTCTTCCACTGAGGCAATCATTTTAATGTACTCAATATGTATCTTTTTATTTGCATGTGTTTTTGTAAAATTTGTGTTGTTGGTTTCTGTGTGTATCATTTTGTGTAAATTATGTTATATATCATATACTATTTTCTACATCTAAGCACTATGTTTTAAAGATCCATTTATATTACTTAAATGTATATATATATACATGCATATATACATACACATATATGTATATATTATGCATATATAGTACACATATGTGTGTGTGTGTCACTCTAATTTCTAAATGCTTCATAGTTCTCCATAGTGGGCATCTACATTTCACTCTATTCCCTCTCCCATTATGGATAACTAGTTGTCTCTAAATCTACAACACCACAAATAATGCTACAATGAACATCCTCTCCTATGTCCCCTTATAGATCTCTGTGAGAATTTCACTGAGATATACATGTGGGAGTGGAATGGCTGTGTTATAGGTAAATATATATTTCTGTTCTTTCTAGGATTTTCCACCAGTCTGCACTCCCAGTAAACGTGCTGGAAAATTCCCACAATTGCTCATTTCCATCAATATTTGGCAATGAGTAGTATTCTAGTTTTCACCAGACAGAACTGTTTAAACTATTTTAAACATGAGGTTTTCAAGAGTATTCTAGTCACTAGTACTCTGCTGATAAGCCTTTATTATTATTCATCTGCCAAACCAGTCTCAAGAAAACCTTTACTACATGATAATTTACTAGTTATGGTGTATGTATTGTAAAATAGTAAACTTATTTCCTTCGAAAAATTCTTTCAGATGTTTTACTAATACTGCTAGGATTTAGAATTGGTGATAGTTTATCTTATATTTTATTTCTAATTTGTTCATGGCAAATTATTTTCATAGTCAAAGAATATTTTCTATCATAATTATTGTCCAAACAGTGTGCAGGTTGCACATGGAATTTGAAAATACTCTTCAATTAGTGATAGTTTATATTATATTTTATTTCTAATTTGTTCATGGCAAATTATTTTCATAGTTAGAGAATATTTTCTGTCATAATTATTGTCCAAACAATGTTCAGGTTGCACATGGAATTTAAAAATACTCTTCCATTAGTAAATGGCAAAATCCTGTTTTTACTTAGAACACTTTTAATACCATATTTCACTTTTCTATAAGTTATATGAGTGGAATAGCTTACATGCAGACTAAATGTAGAAGTATAACTAGGCTTTGGAATTAATTAGTTTTGATTTTGCATTTATTTTAAAAACAAAAAAAGATTATGAAGACCACTGACATATATTTCCACTATTTTCTTTTTCAAATCATACAATTGAGATAAAGAGTCAGTACTTCCTCCAAATGAACAGCCCCATAATAGCAGAAATATCAATTACAACAATTCTAAGTCTGTTTTATCAACGATTGACCTAACATTTATTAAATGTACCTGAAAATGTAGGGCTGCTAAGCAACTGGAAAATAATGTATTCATTTTGTAGGGGGAAAGACATGACACTTTTCTTCGGTGTCATAAAGGTCTTGGCTGACTCTCCTATAACAAAAGACAGATTAACAAGAGAAAAGCATAACACATTTATTTAATTGAAATTTTATGTGACACCGGGGACTTCAGAAATGAAAATCCCCAAACCCAGGGAAAATGATACAGTTTTGTGCTTATGGTTGATGAAGAGTGAATAGCTGTGAAGAAATGTGATTAAACCAAAGGATATGATCTAGTGGTAACAGACCGTGGAGGGAAACCAAGCAAGGGATGTCTGTTCAGATTCTTTCTGACCTCTTTGTGTAGCATTTCTTCTTCTCAGGTATGGGACAGGACCCCTCTTAAATGAGGGTGTTCAAGGTAAAAAGGAGGAGAGGGTGACCTTTCTGGGTTTTATTGCTTGCTTTGGGCAAGAGGGGTTCTAGTTTCTATGACTCACCTTGAAGAAGGATTCTGTTTTTTGTAACAGAGAGAGAAAGAGAGATAGGAGACAGGGGGCAGGAGAAGGTGAGAGACTTTGATTCTGAGACTGCTTCTGAAGCCTTCCAGTCTCCTTTGGTTTAAAGCAATCAGTATGCCAAAGCACTGTTCATTTGGGTATCACTTTTTGAGCCCCAGTAAGTAAAAGAATAAATCATAGGCAACACAATCTCACTGTCTGTGTCTCTATCTCTGTCTCTGTCGCTCTCTCTCTCACACATACACACAGCAACAAATTCACAGAAATAATTGTGAAATTATTGTAAAATTATATAAATATATAATTATGTAAAATTATATAAAATATATTTTACTTCAGTACCTAAATATTAACTGGGTACTTACCAAAAAGCATGAACATAAATACTTATGTTATTTTATATGTATTATTTATAATTGACAAATAATTGTATGTAGATACGGGGTATAATATGATGTTTTAATATATGTATACATTATGGCATGATTAAATCAAGCTAATAAACATATCCATCAACTCTGCTACTTATCATTTTTTCATGGTGAGAACATTTAAGATCTACTTTTTTAGCAATTTTGTAATATACATCAGGCCAGGTGTGGTGGGTCATGCCTGTAATCCCAGCACTTTCGGAGGCCAAGGTGGGCAGATCACTTGAGGTCAGGAGTTCGAGACCAGCCTGGCTGACATGTTGGAACACCCCCCCCCACTAAAAATACAAAATGTGGCTAGGCATGGTAGTGCATGCCTATAATCCCAGCTACTTGGGAGACTGAGGTAGGAGGACCTCTTGAGCCTGGAAGGCAGAGGTTGCAGTGAGCTGAGATCCAAAAAGTTTATTTTAGCAAAATGTGGTTTATATACGATAGGCTAAGCATTAATAAAATATGTTCATTCAGATTTTTTCCCCTTCAACTTATCAATATATTTGATGTTTTTAGAACAAGTTCCTGAGTTTCATTATTTTAGCCACTATTGAGAAGTCAATCATCAAGTCACTCATAGTTTATCTATTTAGGGCCTTTCACTAATATTTAGTCCCTTTAACTGGCTATGCTAACCACCATCACCCTTCCCAAAAATATAATAGAAAATAAAATAAAACAATAATTATAGCTCAGTGACTTCAAAGTACTATCAGTCCATCACTCTGAGTGATTTCTAACCACTTGTGATAGTAATTTCAAAAGCCTGTCATGTACTGTCTTGTCAACTCATACTAGGATCATCTGCCAGATATCTTGATATGAAGGTTCACTCTTTTATATTTTAGTTTCCTTTTTTACATAAATACTACACATTTAATAGTTTTCACTTGTTATTTTGGTCCAAAAATTTGTAATGCTGATTCTTCTGTTATGTTTATATTATGTGGTTGAATCAAGGATTTTAAAATTTGAGTTCACCAAGTAAAGCACTAAATCAAAGTCCAAAATCATATATGTTGTTTTAATCCCAGTACTTTAGACAATAACTAGCACATAGCAGTTTCTCAATAAATATTTATTTAGTGAATATGTGGAATTACTATACATTTATTATTAATTTGTACATCAAATGATTTTTCATCTTTTCATTAAAAAGTATTTACTCATTGAAGAAATGCTCAAATTTTGATACATCTTTCTTCTTAAAAGAGTATATTTTTAAAGTCCCTAAGCTTTTAAGGGTGCTATTGGGTATATGTAAATAATTATTAATGAAAAATTGATCTAATTTTAAGCTGGTGATGTATACCATTCCACAGAATGTATTTTTTTCCCCAGCTTATGATAATAAAAAAATGCCTCTGAGATGAGAAAGTATATTGTATCTGAAACCTAGCTAACCACAGCTGATATCTTCCCTGAAGGTCAGCTAGTGCTGACTGGTGCAGGATGGCTACAGATGGAATGACTGGAGAGTATAGAATCTATCTCTGTGAGATTTTCATCTTCCTTAGCATGTCAATAAGAGAGGTGTACCCCCAAAATGGAAGAAATGTATAAGTATTGATTTAAGCCTCTGCTTTATGACTTCCCATTGGCTCAAACAGGTCACTTAACCAGAGTTAAGGTTACTTTACTCATACCCAGAATAAAGGTTGCTTAGGCAAAATGTGCAGATACAAGCATGGATGAAGTCATTAACACAACCAACCTATCATATAAGCTAAACTAATTGCATTTATTTCCATAAATTACATCTGGCATTTCTACTACAATCTTTTGATTTTTTTTTTTTTACTGAAAAGTACCTCCTAAAAACTACCATAAACACACACACACACACATACACACACACACACACACACGACTTTGTTCATTTTCTGCTTATATTGTACTTTGTGCTAATATAATTCATTAGCTAAAATATTCATTTTTGTAAAGACTGAGCAATAAGATAACAGTCTTTTAAATAGAATATCATACAGTATGGCCTATGTGGTCAGTACACAAGACAAGTATCCACATGGCATTTATCAAATAAAACTTATTTATACACATATGTTGGCAGAAAGCCATATATTTTAAAAATAAAAATGAGCTGATCATTCTACAAACATTGCCGTTGCCTATTATAATGAAATTGTGTGTTAAGTGTCACTCTTAAAGCAGTGGAGATGATATTTGCATCTCAGTTTAATTGCTTTGGATTAAACATTGAAGGATGAGAGCCAGGAGAGCTTATTAAGCTGAAATGAGGGCAAGTGATAAAAAAGTGATATTATGTCAACACTACATCTGGAGGTCTGTTATTTCCATTTTAAATTCTAAATTGCAATGTTTCTAAAAATTTATCAGATGCCATACAGTCTTGAAATATAGTACAAAAATTAAAAAGGTTAATGCATCAATTGTGCTTGATAAATACAATTTGATTTGAAAGCCAAGCTAGGGTTTCTCTACTTCGTTAAAATTTATTTATTCTTAATGAACTAGATTATAAGTGTTTGAAAGCTTTTAAAGCTTTTTTTTTTTTTTTTTTTTTTTTTGAGGCAGAGTATTGCTCTGTCGCCAGGCTCCAGGCTGGAGTACAGTGGCACAATCTCGGCTCACTGCAACCTCTACCTCCTGGGTTCAAGCAAATCTCCTGCCTCAGCCTCCTGGGTAGCTGGGATTACAGGTGTGCACCACCAGGCCCAGCTAACTTTTTTGTATTTTTAATAGAGACGGGGTTTCACCATGTTGGCCAAGATGGTCTTGATCTCTTGACCTCATGATCCACTCGCCTCGGCCTCCCAAAGTGCTGGGATTACAGGCTTGAGCCGCCACGCCCGGCCTGCTTTTAAAGCTTTTGAAAAACATTATGTCTCATTTGCTGCTCTATCTTCAGGACTTTGACATAATGTGTCCTGTAACAGGTGTTCAATAAATGTTAGTGAATAAATGAGTGAATGCAAAGTATGGCAACAGCTTCATAGTTACTGTAAAACACTCTAAGTGAGGTCCTGGGTACTGCTAGTTTTGGTTGGTGCCTGTAACTGTATCCCCAGCTCCCTACCACTCAGAATAAACACTGTGTGCTCGTTGGCCTTCTTTGCTTGGGGGAACCATCAGTCATTATTAAATATATAAATTCCTGCAATGATCTACTTTGAAGAAGGCTATGTGGAATTTACATTGGATTAGGAATTGTAAGTAATCCAGAAATGACTTAAAGTATACAGGAGGATGTGTGTAAGTTATAGGCAAATACTATGCCACTTTATATCAGGGACTTGACCATCTATAGATTTCAGTGTCCACAGGAGGTCCTAGAACCAATTCCCCACAGATAACAAGGGATGACTGTATAGATTTATATATATTTACACACACACACACACACACACACATGCTTATATAAAATTATATATATACACATATAAAATTCTATCTATTCTGTAGATAGAATTTTAATCACGTAAAAAGTACTAATTTCATATAAATGCATGCAAAATTATACAATCTATGTTGGAGAAAATAAAAAGTTCTGAAAAAGGCATTTCTATTAATACATATTTTCAATTCTTAATTTTCTTTATGTTTACTCCCATATTTAATTCTCAAAAATAACCCTGTAAAATAGTTTGAACTGTGATGTAGTAAAGAATGCTAGGAAAATAAACTTAGGCCCTAGAGGGGTGGTGCTCAGGCAGAGAAGGTGAAAGGAGTTCCTGGTGAGGGTCTCGCAAAGAAGTGAGGAAGAACATGGCACATAGATAGCACCAATAGTTACAAATGGTCAGCGACCTAAATTTGTGAATATGGAAGTGGTAGGAGAAACAGAGGAGAAATGGGCAAAATCCAGATCAAGAAAGATTTCCTATAGCCAAATAAAATAATTTTAACTTGATTTCACACATAATAGAAATGCAAGGAAGGGGCCAGGCACATTTGCTCATACCTGTAATCCTAGCACTTTGGGACGCCGAGGTGGAACCTTGAGGCCAAGAGTTTGAGACCAGCCTGGCCAACATGGCGAAACCCCATCTCTGCTAAAAACATAAAAAAATTAGCTGAGCATGGTGGCATATGCTATTTGGCAGGCTGAAGTAGGAGGATCGCTTGAGCCCGGGTGGTTGAGGCTGCAGTGAGCCAAGATCATACCACTGCCCTCCAGCCTGGGTGACAAAGTGAGACCCTGTCTCAAAAAACAAACAAACAAACAAATAAATAAAGGAATAAACTAACAGGAAAAATACTTTTTTAAAAAAGAAAAAAATGCAAGGAAGGATATTAATTAACCAAAGGATTGTATCATAGTTTGAAATGACACAGATAAAAATATTTTATCATAAATACCTTTGCTAGTGTCAGGACCCATTCTGCTTCCAACTTCATAATACTATTACCTTAGGTTAGGGGTTGATCAACTATTAAGAAGGAAGTCTGAGAATTTTTCCAAGGACCCCTTCAAGGTCCATAAGTCAGAGTAGAAGTAGTTGGTGATAATAAGAGTATGCTGATAGATTTTGTTTTTAAAAATTACTTGGTAATTATTTTGTTAATTATTCTAGCACCAAACGTTAAAGGTTCTGACAGTCTCAAGGAAGTGATAAATGTCACCATATTTGGAAATGCTAAAGGGAAGATGATTAGCAGTCATCCTCAAGGATAATTCAAGTAACAAATATCATTATGATAAAACGAAATTTTTGACAAAATGAGTATTTAACAAGCACATCTTTCTGATATTTTTGATAGGTCATTTTTTAAAGTCACCTTCAATTCCAGAAAATCTGGAAGATAACATCTTTGAGTAATATATGTCATTACACTTACATATAAAATATATTTAAAGCAAATATACATATGTATGAATTTATTCAAGTTTTTTAGGGGGAAAAGAGCTTGATCTAGTAATATAATTCCTTAACTTACTCTGTTAACATATATTGTTTAGGAGCTGTGGAAATCACATGTAATTAGCAAATATAATCAAAGTTATTTTATATCATAATTATTCATTCTTCCACTATAATTCCCTGTTGTAATTTGTTTAATCAGTTCATCTAAACTTATCATTATTCATTCATTTGTCCATTATAAGCCAAGAAACTTTTACCTTTTCTAGCTCTTGATTATAATCTTGTCTGATGAGAACAAAATAATTGAGACAGAACAGAGGAGCAAGATGAATGGCAGACAGCAGGGGCATTTGTATATTATGAAGTGTTTGCAAAATAATAAGCACCACATGAATAATGCATTTGAAGAATATTGTCTGGCAAATAATGTTGAGTCATATATTCAAATCATCCCACAATTACTGAAGAATGAAAAACAAAGTGTCTAATGCCTCTGGTTTTGTCAAACACAGAGAGAATCACCATATAGAGCTTCTAGGTAGAGCAAAAGGGCTCCTATCTATTTTAATTTAATTTGTTTATTTATTTATTCATTTATTTATTTATTTATTTTTGAGATGAAGTTTCGCTCTGTCACCCAGGCTGGAGTGTAGTGGTGCAATCTCGGATCATTGCAACCTCTGCCTCCCGGGTTCTGGCGTTTCTCCTGCCTCCGCTTCCCAAGTAGCTGGGATTACAGGCACAAGTCACTGTGCCTGGCTAATTTTTGTATTTTTAGAAGCGGTGGGGTTTCATCTTGTTGGCCAAGCTGGTCTCGAACTCCTGACCTCAGCTGATCTGCCCACCTTGACCACCCAACATGCTGGGATTACAGGAATGAGCCACTGTGCCCAGCACCGATTATTAATAGAGAACTAAAATTTTAAATAATATATATGCAAATGTATATATCTATATTTTTAGCATATTTATAAATTTGTATTTACTACATATGTATATGTATATATTTTACAGTCAGCCCTCCATATCTGTGGTTGAATCTGCAGATTCAACCAACTGCATGTGGAAAATCTTAATAAAAAGGATGATTATGTTTGCACTAAACCTGTGCAGTCTTTTTTTTTGTTATAATTAATGAAACAATACAGTGTAACAACTATTAACATATGATTTATATTGTGTTAGGTATTATAAGTAATCTAGAGATGATTTAAAGTACACTGGAAGATATGTGTAAGTTATATGCAAATACTCTGCTATTTTAAATATATTTTATGTTTGTATACCTAGCAAAGTAAAATATTGACACAATTCAAAAAGACAAAAATGAAGGAAAAACTCAGAAATACTTTGACTCATTGCTTGTGTGTGTGTTTCTGGGTTTTGTTTTGTTTTTAGACAAGGTCTTGCTTTGTCCCCAAGGCTGGAGTGCAGTCGTACAATCATGGCTCCCTGCAGCCTCCACCTCTCAGGCTCAAGCAATCCTCCCACCTAAGGTTCTTGAGTAGTGGGACCACAGTTATGTGCCACCATGCTCAGCTAAGTTGTTTGTTTTTGTTTTTTTATTTTTCGTAGAGTCAGGGTCTCCTTATGTTGCCCAGGGTGGTTTCCAACTCCTGGGGTCAAGTGATTCTCCCATCTTGGCCTCCCAAAATGCTGGAATTGCATGTGTGAGCCACCATGTCCAGCCTCTCTCTCTCTCTCTCTCTCTCTCTCTCTCTCTCTCTGTGTGTGTGTGTGTGTGTGTGTGTGTGTGTGTGTGTGTGTGTGAGTGTGTGTGTTTAAAGAGAGAAAACTTAGAGCAAAACTCAGGATTTTAGAGTGGTTGATATGCCTCTCTTCATTTTGCCCTTTGACTGGCTTGCTATACAACCACTACTTGGAGGTAGCTGAGCTGTTTGTGTTGCTAGTGTTGCTGCGGCCACTGACTGCTGCAAGAATCTCAACTGTTCTATCTTCTGTTGCTGCTGCCACTGCTGGTATTGAAAAGCAGAAGACAGCTGGTACCTCTGCTGAGGAAGGCTTTATCTGATCTTTTCTGGGCAAAACCATCCTGAGATATCAGAGCTGCTTGAAGCCACACAAAGTTCTGACTCCAGTGAGATTAATGAGAACAGCTTTCTGAGTCCTTAAGGCCTCTTGTTTACTGCTTAAACCTTGTGCAGAGCCCTGTGGCCGCAGCTTGGAGCACGAGTAAGTTGTGTGTTGGTGAAAGTATTGTTGCAGAATCAACTGATTGATAGAGTGGCAGAAGCAGCAGCAGCTGCTGCTGGATGTTCAAAATGAGGGAACCATGTGGATGTTGGAGGAGAGTTAAGGGCCTGAGACCTGAGGTACTTAAAAAAAATGCTAAACATACCTGCTTGAACAGGTGCCTGCATTCTACTGGACTGGGCCGTGCATTTGGTAGCATACCTCCTGAGGGCAGAGGGCCACTCCCTTTGATTCTCACAGGAAATGGGGCACTGGCAATACAGCCCAGCATGGGGTTTGAACCACTCCCCAAAGCCCAGGCTGCACAGACAGGGCCCACTACTACATTGATGACCATCTGGACAGTAGAGTTTGCCATGATCTGGGAGGCTGAGGTTGTTTATGAGGAGTTGGAGGGGCCAGGTAGTGTGGGAGAAAGTGACCCAATGATTCAATTATCTCCACCTGGCCCCACCCTTGACATTTGGGGATTATTACAGTTCCAGCTTTGGGTGGGGACACAGCAAAACCATATCTGGAGAAGGTGGACAGTGAGACAGTTCCAGATCCTAATTCAGAGAAGATGTAGAGTATCTCTTGAAGCATTATTTCATTGATCATTGCTTTGTATAGGCTGGTTTTTTCAGAAATTCTCCCTACCTTAGACTCCTTGTCATGTGGTTTTTTTATTCCCTGTTTCTCCTGAGTGTGGCTAGCTCGTGTTGTATATGTTCTTGCTTGTCCTTTTTTATTTAGAGTTTTAAAAATTTATGATTCATGGTGTCTTTCCAACTTTTCAATTGCTTATTTAAGTATAAAATTTATTTTAAAAACAAAGCAATAAAAGTTATGAGTGAATAAGAAGCAGAAAATTTTTTTCATAAATTTCCTTTTATAGTGTCAAATTACAATTTTTCTCTGTTTTACATTAGTGTGGATGTTTATCTCTGTATTGTTTCTGCAGTGGTTTTATCTGCTTAGTTAATACTCAACTATTGGCTTTTTTTTTTCTTAGAACAGCAATAGAAGATACATTTTTGAAGTGCTAAGTTAGCAAGATGACATGGCTTACTTAATTTCATAGTTCAAGACCAGCTTCTTTAGTTGCCATTAGGGCATGGAGTTTTTTTCATTGTTACTGTTGTTATTGGTGGTGGTGGTGTTTTAAATAAACAGTACCCTTTTCCACAAGTCTTGCTTTTCCTGATTTTTTGGCACTCATGGGTCATTAGGATCCTTCAACTTTAGTCAGTTATTTTTTCCCCCCAGCCATAAGTCTTCAAAGGATACTCAAAATTGCTTCTTCTCAAAAGTGCTTCCCTGTTCCTAAAAGGAGATGTTTACTTCTCGTCCTAAATTATTTTTATGATCCTTTTTTTTGATTGCCCGTAACCAGTGCTCTAATCTAGCTAGTTTCAAATATTATCTCAGTATTTCCCAATCTAGGATTGGACCTCAATCACTTCCTACAAATTAATAAAAATGAAGAAAATACCTCTGGAGGAAAATTAGGTCAAAATAAAAATTCATAGGGAAATATAAATAACATTTATATATATAAAGAGACGCTTAACCTCACAATAATAGAATTGCAAGTTAAGACTAAAATAAAAGGCTGTATTTCTGTATTTTCTTTTTATCTTTTTTCCTTGTATTATTATTTTTATTTGACACATAATTGTTCATATTTATGAGGTATAGTGTGATATTTAAAGACATTTATACAATATACAATGATCAAATCATGGTAATTAGCATATCTATCACCTCAAACATTTATCATTTCCTATGTTGGGACCATTCAAAATCTGCTCTTCTAGCTATTTGAAAATAAACAATATTTTTTTTTTTTTTGAGACGGAGTTTCGCTCTTGTTACCCAGGCTGGAGTCCAATGGCACGATCTCGACTCACTGCAACCTCTGCCTCCTGGGTTCAGGCAATTCTCCTGCCTCAGCCTCCTGAGTAGCTGGTATTACAGGCACACTCCACCACGCCCAACTAATTTTTTGTATTTTTAGTGGAGATGGGGTTTCACCATGTTGACCAGGATGGTCTCGATTTCTTGACCTCGTGATCCACATGCCTTGGCCTCCCAAAGTGCTGGGATTATAGGCTTGAGCCACCGCACCCAGCCAATTATTTTTAATTATTGTCCCCCTATAGTGCAGCAGATCACTGGGATTTATTTCTCCTATCTAAATGTACTTTTTGTTTGTTTGTTTGCTTTTGAGACGGAGTCTTACTCTGTCGTACAGACAGGAGTGCAGTGATGCAATCTTGGCTCACTGCAACCTTTGCCTTCAAGTTTCAAGTGATTCTCCTGCCTCAGCCTCCTAAGTAACTGGAATTACAGGCACCCGCAACTATGTCCGGCTAATTTTTGTATTTTTAGTAGAGATGGGGTGTCACCATAATGGCCAGGCTGTTCTCTCAAACTCCTGACCCCAAACAGGTGATCTGCCTACCTCAGCCTCCCAAAGTGCTGGGATTACAAGCATAAGCCACCGTGTCCAGCCCTAAATGTACTTTTTTAAAACCTAAGCTTAGATACAGGGAGTACATGTGCAGACTTATTACATGGGTATATTGTGTGATACTAAGATTTGGGGTGTGGATCCCAGCACCCAGGTAAGTGAGCATAGTATTCAATAAGGAGTTTTTCAAACCACACCCTCTCCTTCCCTTTCCATCCTCAGTGTTTGTTGTTCCCATGTTTATGTCCATGTGTGTTCAATATTTTCTTCCCACTTATAGATGAGAACATTTGGTATTTGATTTTCTGTTTCTCCATTAGTTTGCTTAGGATATTGGCTTCTAGCTGCATCCATGTTGCTACAAATGACATGATTTCATTTTTTATGGCTGCATAGTATTCCATGGTGCATACCTACTCATTTTCTTTATTGAAATCCACCACTGATGGGCACCTAAGTTGATTCCATGTCTTTGCTGTTCTGACTAGCATGATGATTAACATATAAGAGCATGTGTCTTTTTGCTAGAATGTTTTATTTTCCTATGGGTATATACCAAATAATGAGATGCCTGGATTGAATGGTAGCTCTGTTTTACATTCTTTGAGAAATCTCCAAGCTGCTTTCCACAGCAGCTGAATTAATTTACATTCCCATCAAAAGTGTATAAGTGTTCCCTTTTCTCCAGAGCCTCATCAACATCTCTTTTTCTTTTGTTATTTTTTTGTTTTTGACTTTTTAATAAAGCCATTCTGACTGCTGTGAGGTGGTATTTCATTGTGGCTTTGATTTGCATTTCTCCGATAATTAGTGATGATGAGCATTTGTTCATATGTTTGTTGGTTGCTCGCATGTCTTCTTCTGAGAAGTGTCTGTTCATGTCCTTTGACCATGTTTAATAAGGTTATTTGTTTTTTGCTTGTTGAATTGTATTCCTTATAGAGTCTAAATATTACACTTTTATCAAATGCATAATTGTGAACATTTTCTCCCATTCTCTAGGTTGTCTGTTTACTCTGTTGATAGTTTATGTTGCTGTGCAGAAGCTCTTTAATTAGGTCCCGCTTGTCAATTTTTGGTTTTGTTGCAACTGCTTATCAAAACTTTGCCAAGAAGCATTTGCCAATGCCCATGTTGAAAAGGCTGTTTCCTAGGTTTTCTTCTAGAATTTTCATAGTTTGATGTCTTACATTTAAATCTTTAATCCATCTTGGGTTAATTTTTGTGTATGATAAATGGTAGGCATCCAGTTTGATTATTCTTCATATGGCTAGCCAGTTATCCCAGCAACAATTTATGGAAAAGGAAGTCCTTTCCCCATTGCTTTTGTTAGCCCCATCAATGATCAGATTGTTGTAGGTGTATGGCATTATTTCTGAATTTTCTGTTCTATTCCATCTGTCTATGTGTCTCTTTTTGTGCCAATACATGCTGTTTTGGTTACTGTAGCCTTGTGGTATAGTTCAAAGTCAGGTATATGATGACTCTGGCTTTATTCTTTTTGCTTAGGATTGCTTTTGCTATCCAGGCTCTGTTTTGGTTCCATATGGATTTTAGAAGAGTTTTTCTAATTCTGTGAAAAATGTCATTTATAGTTGGATAAAAATAGCATTAAATATGTAAATTGCCATCAAAACTATTGAAAGCATGTCATTTTTGAAAAGTTGGGTTTTGATAACCTTAGTAATAACATTTTCTGAGAAATAGTGGAGAAAAGTTACAACATAGTAGAAAACTAAATGAGTCTGTGTTGAAAAAGTAGAGTAGCTTAGACTATGCTGAAACATTTTTATTAGTGTTGAGAAAGAAGTAAGTTACAGGTTGAAATAGAGGACACACACACGTGCATACAAAAAAATAGCTTTATGTAAAATCTCCCAATACTACAATAATAGACCAGGTAAATATAACATCCATAATGATGTTATCAATAATGTAATTTTGGAATTTTAGGAAATGCCATAAGCTTTCATGGAGACTTTTATATGGTAAATGAAAAAGTAACATACCCAAAAGCCACTATTCAAATTAATGACTTGGCTGGATGAGGTAGCACATACATATAATCCCAGCACTTCGGGAGGCTGAGGTAGGAGGATCACTGGATCCCTGGAGTTAGAGACCAGCCTGGGCAACATGGAGAGACCTCATCTCTACAAAAAATAAAATTAAAAAATAAAACTTAGCTGGATATGCTGGCATTCACCTGTAATCCCAGCTACTCAGGACATTGAGGCAGGAGGGACTCTTGAGCCCAGGAGTTCAAGAACAGCCTGGGCAACATGGAGAGACACCATCTCCACAGAAAATAAAAAAAACTTATCCGGATGTGGTGGCACATGCCCACAGTCTCAGCTACTCAGGAGACTGAGGCAGGAGAATTACTTGAACCCAGAAGGTTGAGGCTGCAGTGAGCGATGATTGTGCCACTGCACACCAGCCTGGGTGACAGAATGAGACTGTTACAAATACACACACACACACACACACACACGTATATTTGTATATATATGTGTGTGCATATATATATATATATAGACATACTCACCTTATATGTGCTTTGTACATTATAGACATAATAAATGGTAAATAATGACATCAGTAACTAAAAAGTCAAATTGTACAGCAGTACTTCATATAATTTTGATTCCAAATAAATCCATATTAGTAAAAGTAAAGCAGAAACATTGTAATGGCTTTTGCAAATTAGCCATCAAGGTAGTCAATTACAGTTGTATTTAATAGACTAGTGAACAGAAGGGTTTTGATAGTGGAAATGATTACAATGCTGTTGCATAAATAGAAGCTTTAGGAAAGCACTCAAGAAAATTATGTCTGGTTAATCATTAATATATTCTTCATGTGCATATGAAGAACAATTTGGGAAAACTTTACATTCAGATAAGACTGAATGTGATTGGGTTAAACTTCAATAATACATACACACTCGGTCTCCATTTCCTTGCTATTATTGTAACGTACTTTTAAGGAAGAGGCAGATATTGCAAGTGGAAATCAATGATACAGTACAGCCATTTTCAATTTTTTTGTTACAGTTGTTTCCTGTGAGAAGAACAAGAGAAATAATCTTAGAGTATTGACAGAAAAGGAGTTTTGACAGCTGACTGTTGCAAAGTCTCCAGAGTAATTATTCCACCTCCCCTCTGGCTAGGTATAAGTGTTTTTCATATGACCCGTACTTCTGAAAATAATGAATTTCAAAATGTCTGTTCCATGTACACAGCTGTTGACATCTACAAATATTTAACTATCTAGTTCTAGAATCCCCTTGGTGTTTCATCCATCTAAAACTAAGAAAAGAGAGCAGAGCTAATAACAGATAAGCCCTCGTTGCCGTTTTATTTATTTATTTATCTCTGTACTGCTGCATCTAGGGATGCCTTCAACTTTATGCCTCTGCGTCAACTGCAGCTCTTTCTGGCAATACTATGAGACAAGATTAACTGCATTTCAAATGTCTGGGACTTCACTCATGGAAAAGTTGTTATATTCATACTGAATCTTTCTATAAAATTGAAGAAGTTGGATCTGGAGAACAGAAAAAGGAAGAGAGCTGTATTCACAGTAGGATAAGGAGATTAAATAGGAAGAGTTATGTGATTTATCTCTTTTATTAGGTGCTGCTGGAAAGCAGATTAAGCTTTTTAAAAAGTGGTGACCTTGATATAAATTTCCTATTTAGCCAGTGCTGATATATTTTGAATAATGAAGGGTATGTACACCAACATTGAGCCTGAGAAGATGCAAGAAATGTAGTGAAGTTGACCATAATCTGAGTGGCTAATCCATTACTGCAAATAATAGTAACAGAAATAATACTTACTGTGCAGCAGTTTGTCCGTTGCAAAATACATTCATACCAGGATGCTATTTACCTCTCACAATAACTCTGTGAGATTAAGTATCCTTAGAATTTCATGATCTGGTGTTGAAGTTCAAGAAAGATGTTACTTATTCATAGACACACAACTTGCTAAAAAATTCCTGTCCCTGTGAAAATAACCTTCTTTTTTTTTTTTTTTTTTTTTTTGTGATGGAGTCTTGCTCTGTCACCCAGGCTGGAATGAAGTGACGCTATCTCAGCTCACTGCAACCTCCGCCTCCTGGGTTCAAGCAATTTTCCTGCCTCACCCTCCTGAGTAGCTGGGACTACAAGCATGCACCACCATGCCCGGCTAACTTTTTGTATTTTTAATAGAGACAGGGTTTCACCATGTTGGCCAGGCTGGTCTCAAACTCCTGACCTTGTGATCCACCTGCCTTGGCCTCCCAAAGTGCTGGGATTACAGACATTAGCCACCATGTCCAGCAATATCCTCTTCTTCTTATATTCATTGTCACATATGGATAAAGATTGGACTAACTTGTGTTTTATTTCTCACACTTTAAATCATCCCTCTAACATAACTCTATGGTATTACATTCTGACAACTGAAATGTAAAGTGTTTTATTTCTGCATTGTCTTTGTTGACATAAATCCTTAAAATAATGTCATATTCTGAGCATGTTTAGGTTTATAAAAAATACAAATCATTAGGCCATTTCTTTTTTGAAAAATGACTGATTATTGCTGAGTAAAGTTATTCGGTTGTTGGTATTGAAGCCATTCGTTATTTTAATGAATAGTAAGTAATATAGATTAATGGCTTTCCATTCCAGCAAAAAATATCTGAGAATTACATGGACTTGAACTGATATTAGAATTATATATAAAGGAATAGAAAGGAAGCCAACTGTGAAATGTTTCTAAATCATATAGAATAAGAAAGTTCCCTCCCCTCAAAACCTAACTCTGCTTTTAAATTCAAGTAATTCACAGTTTAATTCTACTTTTTTTCTTTTTTTCCTGTTTTTGGTTTTAGATCCATAAATAAGAGTCTTTAATCATAGAAAGGAAGCTGGAAAAGGACCTTAACTTATCATATTTACCATGTTTGAACAGTGTTATTTGTAATATTTGCAAATATACAACTACATAATTTGTTTACCTTTTTCTTTTACCTCAAAGGAGATGTTTAGGAGTTTATATATAATGTGGATTAAACAGACCACTGTTCCCTAAGCTACTATATTGGCCAGGACCTAGTCAGTTAAAGCAAATTTGTTCTAGATAGTTCAGTAGAAGAAATTTAACATGGGAAACAGGATATCAATATACTAGAAGAGCTGAAATGACCCAGAGGTTAGCAACCTTAGGAAACCAGTATCACCCCTATATATGAAGGGACAACGAGAATAAGGAAGTGGTGTTATCAGAACCCAGAAACTGAAAGGATAGATCCCTTCTTGTAATAATTAATCCCCAGGCTGAGCTTGGTGGCTCACGCCTGTAATCCCGACACTTTGGGAGGCTAAGGTAGCTGGATCACAAGGTCAAGAGCTTGAGATCATCCTGGTCAATGTGGTGAAACCCTGTATCTACTAAAAATACAAAAATTAGCTGGGTGTGGTGGCTTGCACCTGTAGTCCCAGCTACTTGGGCGGCTTAGGCAGAAGAATTGCCCTAGGAGGCAGAGGTTGCCATGAGCTGAGATCTTGCCATTGCACTCCAGCCTGGTGACAGAGTGAGACTCGATCTCAAAAACAAAACCAAAAACAAAAACAAAAACAAAAAACAAAGAAATCATCACCAAAGTTATTTGTGAGGAGCAGCTAGGAAACTGAGAAACTATGTATGGATGGGATAAAGTGGTAAACAAGGCAGATAAGACTCTCTCTTGCATGATACACTGTAACGGAGGAGAAAATATATACCAATATAAAGAAGACAAAAGATTAGTGATAACTGAGCAGATAACTATAAATATAAAACTGAATATGTGAAAAACATTATGAGATTTATTGTTCTTATGGATTATTTTTGCATTAATTTAATATAATTTTTAAATGTTGCATTGAAATATTATCTATCTTAACTCTTGAGTTTATGGCACCCCCCTCATTCAACTCATGCTAGTTCCATTGGGGTAAGCCAATTTTGCTTAAGCAATTGGGTAGATGGTTTAGGGTATGTCACAGATAAATGAAGTAACTTTTTAAGACTTCAAAAAGGCATAAAAAATAGACATTTGAATATACAAATCTAGAGTTCAGATCTGGAGATATAAATAAAGGAGACACAACATAGAAATTGAATTTAAACTGAGAGGATTAAATGAGATTACATAGAGGGCAATGAAATGAGATAATGCATATAAATCTTTTTTTTAAATGATGGCTTAAATGAAATATAATTCATTTATCATGTAATTCACCTATTTAAAGGGTACCATTTTTTAAATTGTGGTATAATATCACACAATCTACCATTTGAATCATTTTTAAGTATAAAATTAGTGTCAGTAATTACATTCAGAGTGTTGTGCAACCATCACCACTATCTATTTCAGAAATTTTCCATCATCCAAAATAGAGATTCTTTACCCATGAAACACTAACTTCCCATTCCTTCCTCCCACCAGCTCCTGGTAACCTCTACTCTACTTTATCTGTCTATGAATTTACTTATCCTAGGGACCTCAAATTAAGTTCATCATACAATATTTATCCTTTTGTGACTGACTGATTTTATTTAACCTCATGTTCTCAGGTTTCCTCTGTGTTGTATCATGTATCAGAATGTCATTTCTTTTTAAATCTGAATAGCATTCCTATTATATATATAGACCACACTTTTTAATCTTTTCATTAGTTGATGGACATTTGAATTGTTTCCACTTTTTGGCTATTGAGAGTAATGCTGCTATGAATATTGTTGTACAATATTTGAGTTCCTTTTATCAATTATTTTGTGTGGATACCTAGGAGATGTATTGTTAGATATTCTATATTTAACATTTTAAGGAATTGCCAAACTGTTTTCTACAGTGGCTGCACCATTCTTCCAGTGACATGCCAGAGTTCTAATTTATCCGCTCCGTGCCAATACTTGTTGTCCGCCTCCCAACACACTTTTTATCTTTTCATAATAGCCATCCCAGTGTGTGTGAGGTGGTACTGAAAGGTAAAGCTTTCTATACAATGTTTTCTTCTTCCCCAGTTTGCCTCTCAGTAGGATATAAACTCCATAAAATCAACTACTCTGCTTATTCACTGCTTTATTCCCAACCAGGGTAGGCATATAGCCATTGCTCAGTAAATGTGTTGACTGTGTCAATGAT
This sequence comes from Callithrix jacchus, assembly GCF_049354715.1. Taxonomy (NCBI): domain Eukaryota; kingdom Metazoa; phylum Chordata; class Mammalia; order Primates; family Cebidae; genus Callithrix; species Callithrix jacchus. Next base: position 30,304,263 of record NC_133524.1, read on the forward strand.
TTTTTTTTTTTGAAACAGGGTCTCACTCTGTCACCCATGCTGGAGTGTAATGGTGTGATCTTGACTCACTGCAACCTCTGCTTCCCAGGCTCAGGTGATCCTCCTACCTCAGCCTCCAGAGTTTCTGGCACACACTACCGTGCCTGGCTAATTTTTTTACTTTTTATAGAAGGCAGAGTTTTGCAATGTTGCCCAGGCTGGTCTTAAACTCCTGGGCTCCAGTGATCAACCAACCTCAGCCACCCAGTGTGCTGTGATTATAGGCATGAGCCACCCTGCCCAGCTGTGAATGAATTTTAAATGCTCAATAAGTAGTTATATTCACCTCTTTAATAAATGATATCATATATTTAGTTCTATTGCATGGTTATTGCTGGGCTTACTGTTTTTGTTTTATTTTGTTCTTATGTAACAACATCCTTTCTGAATTGGAAGTTTAAGGGATGATATGCTGCATATACACAGAATAAAATTGTCTGAAACCATGACAGGGGAAGAGGAGGTGAAAAGGGGATGAAAGAGTTGAAAAATATGAAATTAGGAAGTAGTGAAGAAAGTCAAGTAAAATCTCATGTGCTGCCTTCAAATTACAGTATCAAGCAGGTGCTATGGACATATAATTTGAGGGAAGTGCCTGTGATTTTCTTCTTCGGGGAGGACTTCTGGCTTGCATGTTTCTTCTCTCTAGACCTTTTATAGATGAAGAATATCTTGTTTTTCCAGATGCAGATAATCTGTTCTGTTCTGTCTGTGTCTGCAGAATATGGACCAAGTCCTAAATGTGCTGAGTACAAATATGTCATTTTTTATATGAAACTCTGATCATGAGCTTTGGTAAATATTATGACCACCTTAGAAAAAGCTGCCTTTGTAAAGCTGGGAGAACAAAAAGTGATGTGCAACTTACACAAATGTGACTCATACATTTATCTTCCCTATCCCTTGCCTTTCACATCAAGAATGTCAACTATAGTTAAAAAAAGACCTGTTGTGTGTAGGATGAAATAAGGAGATCATCAGGTGATTTTGTGTAGCTATTCAGTGCAGAGTATCTTTACAACTCTGTTTTAATTCTTTGCTGGGCATGGAGGACACATCTGTTTGCCTTAAATGCTATCAAGGAATATGAGTTATTTCAGGCCAGGCACGGTGGTTCATGCCTGTAATCCCAGCACTTTGGGAGGCCGAGGTGGGTGGATCAGTTGAGGTTAGGAGTTCAAGACCAGCCTGATCAACATGGTGAAACCCCGTGTCCACTAAAAATGCAAAAATTAGCTGGACATGATGGTGGGCACCTGTAGTCTCAGTTACTTAGGAGGCCGAGGCTTGAGAATTGCTTGAACCCAGGAGATGGAGGTTGCAGTGAGCCTAAACCATGCCACTACACTCCAGCCTGGGCAACAGAGCAAGACTCTGTCTGAAAGGAAAAAAAAAAGAAAAGAAAAGAAAGAAAAACAAAATTAAATATGTGTTATTTCAAAACCCCAGAAAATGAAAAGAGGCAAAAAACTAGTATGGTTGGGTTTAGGTAGGATTTGTTTAGAAAGCTTAAGCCAAAAAAAAAAGTAGTCAGATCTTTGTAGCTAATAGTCCATTTATTTATTTAAGATATTAAATATTGTGAGTACCTCCTAAATGCCTGGTACTGTACTTGGTGCTTAAGGAGATCATTAGGCCTTTGAAGTCTTAGCCTCAACAGGTCATCAGTGAACAAATTCCTGCAATGAATTGCTATCCATGTTTCAACAGACATTGGAATGTTCAGAAAAGGAGAAAGACATTAGGAGATTAAAAAAAAAAAAAAAAATATATATATATATATATATATATATATATATATATATATATTCTGGTTCCTCAAAAGTTAAACCATATGATTCAGCAATTCAAATTCTAGATATATACCGAAAAGTATTAAAAGCAGGGACTTAAATATTTGTACATGCATGTTCATAGCAGCATTATTCACAATAGCTTAAATGTAAAAATAGACCCAAATGTCCAATAGGCTTATGATTGGATAAATGGAATGTGATATATTCGTACAATGGGCTAATATTCAGCTGAAAGAAAGGAATAAAGTCCTGATGCATACTACAGCATAGATGAACCTTGAAAACATGCTAAGAAGACAGATATAAAAGGCTACATTTATATGATTACATTTATGTGAAATATCCAGAATAAGCAGATCCATAGAGATAGAAAGCAGATGGGTGGTTTTCAGTTATTGTAGGGAGACAGGAAAGAAGAGTAATTGCTGATGGATACTAGCTTTCCTAGTCTTAGAACTAGATAGAGGTGAGTGTTCCAAAATGTTATCAATGTATTAAATGCCACTTAATTATAAACTTTAAAATAATTAATGGTTAATTTTGTGTTATGTGAATTTTAGCTCAGTCAAAAAAATATGCCTCTAAGAATTCAGACAGCATACAGCTTACTTCCTTGTTTTACATATTACAGGAAGCAAATATATTAATAGTGGATATAGCAAAATGAGAATTAATAATATAATTAAAAATTGTGATTGTTGTGAAGAAAATAAAATGGTTAAAATGGATAAAGATTGAAGAAATCAGCCATAGGGCCTGAATAAATTATTTGTAATGTGTGTAATCTTGAACCCATGTCCTCGGCCTCAGTTTCCCTCAGTGACATGGTTTTTCCTTCTGTCTCTTATCTTTTCCCTTACTCTTGGAATCTACAGAGGTGAAGTTTGAAAGTGATCTTGCCCAAGAATAACTCAGACAGAGTAATAACTGGACTAGAATTTTATATGCCTAGGCCTTCTCAACTCTAGTATTCCAGGAATAAGAGGTTAGAAAAATAAAAATAGTAAAATTGTATTGATCACTCTCTACCAAAAAAGAGAAGATGATTATCTTAAATTTATGGTTCACAAAAGGCTGTAGGTAGAGTTCAATTAACCAGTTAAATAAAATGTTTAAAAAATACCTTCAAATGAGAAGGCAGTAAACTGGCATTTTTAGGTTTAAGCATCTACTCGATGGTCTCATTCTAATCTTTTCACCAAGGGCTTATTTCAACCATGGTTAAATCAATAGGTCCTCCAGAGTTCTTCTGAAAAGAAAAACTAATCCCAACAAATCTCTCATTTAGTGTCAGCAGCTACAGGCATAGTGTGTTTAAATAAGATAAGATATAAGACAGGGCCACATGCACAGCTTCAGGCATTGCATAAAGACTGACAGAACAATAAAAAGGGGAAAAATTTGAAGGCTTTAAGATTAGAAATAAATTATCAAAGTATATTTAAGGCTTAGCAAACTCTAGGATGCTCCTTCTACAATCTAACCTTGACACGTTTTGATTCCTAACTCTCTATGTTTACAACTAATGATTAGACACAATGGTCAAATTTCTAGTTGAGGAGCTGCCTTCCAGACAGTTCACTTCTCCTTAGGTCTGTAGTAACTGAACCTTTAGATCTTCTGTCACTCTGTGCTGCTTTTCAGTGCCAAAAGGCTTATGACACTTGAAAAATATTATGTGCCTTCTTTTTACAAAAAGTAAAGATCATGACTTGAAAAATGACCAATGAATGTTAGAGTAGACCATATAAAACACAGAGGCATAGAACAACTCAATCCTTTAAAAACCTCAATCAAATCCTTGGCTTTCTTAAATACTACTTCATGAAGTAGGAAAAGATTGCCAAACATTATGAAAATGATATTTCCTTTAGGCACTTGAGAATTAGCAGAATATACAGGTCACGTGTTTAGTGATATAGTAGAGGATACATTTTACAATTATGTCACTGGTAATTCTTCTAAAGTAAAAGAGAGACACCAAACACTCCACATTATTGTGTATATGGGTTGTGATTACAGAATAATTAAAACTGTGCTATACTACAGTACCACATAACATGGTTTTTAATATCCTTTTTCAGCCAATCTGTTATATGCAACATTTCCCTTTTCACACATATTTTCCTTTTTTACCTTCTGCCTGCACTACCCAAATTTCTGCACTTTGATCTGTAGTTATCCAATGTAGTCATACTTTTAAAAATAAATTTTAAAATCTCTGATAGCAGCCAAGCACAGTCGCTCATGCCTGTAGTCCCAGCACACTGGGAGGCTGAGGCGGGTGGATCACCTGAGTTTAGGGAGTTCAAGACCAGCCTGGCCAATGGGGTGAAACTCTGTCTCTGCTAAAAATACAAAAATTAGTCAGGCTTGGTGGCACATACCTGTAATCCCAGCTACTCTGGAGGCTGAGGCAGGAGAATTGCTTGATCCCGGGAGGCAGAGGTTGCAGTGAGCAGAGGTCACACCATTGCACTCCAGCCTGAGCAAGAACAGTGAAATCCCATCTCCAAAAACAAGCAAACAAACAAACAAAACACTCTGATAGCTCCCTTACATATCAATTCTGAATTGTCTTCTATTTCAAAGTACCACAGTGCTGAGAAACCTGTAGAGAAGTTCACAGTGCTGTGCTGACTTCTGGAATCTGTATGAAAGTAATTATTTTAAATTTAATTTTGTGTCATATATGGATGTCAAAGTACCACAGTGCTGAGAAACCTGTAGAGAAGTTCACAGTGCTGTGCTGACTTCTGGAATCTGTATGAAAGTAATTATTTTAAATTTAATTTTGTGTCATATATGGAGATCATTGTGTTCAGAAATATTTGGGAATTCCCAATTCGGAATCAGACTTTTTTTTCTTTGTAAAGCAGGACTCAAAGCCCGTGATTCAGAAATCAGTGCTTTTATATAGTAGAAAAAACATGAAGAAACCATAGTATTTTAGGTCGCTTGCTCCCTTATATCCTTTATCAGATTTGGGGGACTTCAAGGACCTACATTTTCAAAAAAATCAAGTTAGATCATGGATTTTTTAAAAACTTGAGTCATTAAAGTCATGAAGAAAATTTGAAAATTTAAGTCCTTAATGTCCAGAACACATTTATTTTAGAGTATAAAATAAAGTAACACCAAGGACTAAGGGTAGGTAACTTTCTTTTGTTTTATACAATGGAATATCTATATCTATATATCTATATCAATTATAGGTATATAGACTCTATGAGTGGAAACCCAGCACCAATTACCTCTCCTAGCATATAGAAGAGATCAGTGAATTAGAAGTTAAGAGATGTGAGTTTTAACTCCAGTTCTACACTAATTAGATAATAGAATTCAAAATATTCATTGACTTCTTTCAGCATTGGGTTCCATTACTGTAATGTTAAGGCATTGAAAGAAGTAATTTTATGTTAGTTGTTTCTACGATACATTGTGTGTGTACCTTGTGTGGGCCACAGGGTCACCCTTGTCAGAGACAACTAGGTATTTTTTTAAAGTCTATGCTAATATTATTTCTTCACTAGAAAGGATAGTGGGGTATTGACTCTCAGTTATAAATAACTCTGCTTTCTCTGCCTGCATGCATGTCCTATCTCTCTAGCCATTTTATAAACATTGAAACCAGCAATTATGATTTAAGTTTTGCCTAGACGGAAGCCATCTGTTATACACAATAAAAGCTGAGTAAATATGTGCTAATGGTCTTACCATAAGTCCTGTAGGAGCATTCTCTTTACCCCATTTACCCCATTCCGTGTTATTTCCCTAACAGCAGAGAACCATAGCAGTCATGTGGCAAGTTTGATGATGGTGGAATGCACTTTTTGCTTTGAGAGTGTGTAAATTCCCCTCAGGGTATCATGTGTTTATTAATGTATCACAAGTTGCTTGCTTCCTGTTAGCTCTTCTCAGTAAATAAAACTATAGCGTTTGTTGGATACTGCTTTATTTTTAGCTTTTTAAATCGCCTTCTGATGAACAGAAACAGTAAACAAGTATTAAACATTGAAAGTAATTTGAAAATAGTGCCATCCTGGGGAGGGTGGAGTTCTAGACATTACCAGACAGTTGTAAATCAGCACTCATCTCACATAGCTGAAGAATAAAAGTTGGGAAAATAAGAATACCTAAGTGATGCTCATCTGGAGCCACTTTCTGAAGAGTAGGGGACAGTTGTATTTGAAGAAGAGAAACAGGTCATGGCTGTGGTGAGGAGTCCATATTTACTTCAACTTTAGTCATTCTAATTCAACCCACTCATATATTTCAAATGAAAAGTATAAGGACTTATCTGGATTTTTAAGCTTCACACTAATAGACACCAAAGAACTAAAGGCCTCATCATTTTCTAATTTACCTGTTAAACAAACACTGTGTGACTGTACTGCAAAAATGGAAATATAAAGGAAATGGGAATGAAGGATGCGGTGCTGATAGTAAGAGCTAAGACCTACTCAGTGTTCACTGTAAAACAGGCAATGTCCTAAGCTCTTTATGTGTTTTATTGTTTGTTTCCCACAGCAGCTTGTGGAGTCTTTAGTATTATTTTCTCCTTATCCTAATAAGGATATGGAAGCCAAAGGAGTCAAGTGAGTTTCCCTAATTTTCAAAAATAGTGAGTGATTGAGCTTGAATCTGAGCCCATGAGGTTGTGCTTTGGAGTCTTGCTCTTCACTTGACCCTGCCTCTCTCTTCCTCTCTGAATGTGAATGTCTGGTATTCTATACAAAGAGATATAGTACAACAGACATACCAATAGTTTGAGGAGAAAGGAATCCTGAGACTCTTGTGTCTAAATGGTTGACATGGAAATTTCAAAATTATAATGCACAGATTTACTTCTTTAAAAAGACTTTTTGTTTGTTTGTTTGTTTTAAATTCTGTGTTTCTTAAGGCATATTTGAATGTGCCCTAAAAGAGTTAATAGGTTAATTTGGGTAATTATTTTTTTCTGGAAAGAAAATGTTGTTGTAATGAGCCTGGAAAGAGCATGCTCCAGTCAGTTCTGGAGTAAAATTAATAAATAATACATGAGCAGTATTGCTGGCAAACCCAAAGAGGGATATCTTTTTCACTTGGGTGTGAAGCTCAAGCTAAAATTTAACATACTCTTTTCTCTCAAAGCTGTTTCTTTTTCAGTGATTTTTATGCTGAAAGATTGACTCTACTTTCATATACGCAACTAAGAAAAATTCTTGATCATCTTGGATGCCTCTCTTTGCTTTGGTTCCTCACCGTTATATTGATTCAATGTCTTATATACATTTTGAACATGATCCCTCCTTTCTGTCTCAATGTATATCACTTTCACTAGGGCTGCCATTTGTTTCTGAATGAATGCAGTAGCTTTCTAATTTTTCTCACTGCATTTAGTCTTCCTTACAGTCAAACCCATTTTTCTCATTACAATTAGAAAAACTTTTCCAAGATCCAAATTTCATCATTCCTCAACATAAAGTTTAAACTTTTTGAAGTGGCTTATGTGACTTTTAATCTTGCTTCTGTGGCTTATGTGACTTTCAGTCTTGCTTCTGTGCATCTATCCAGTCTCAAGTCCGTCATAATTACTTTATACTCCATCCATTCCACGTTATTTGCAATTCCTTAAACATAGAATGTTGTTTTATGCCTTCCAGGCTTTGTGCAAACTGTTACCTCAGATAACCCTTTTTAAAATTGCCAAATTCTTATTAAATGTCTAAGATAGTTCAAGTAGCATCATTTATGAAGCCTTCTTCTTTCTTTCACACCACTGTGGTAGTTCATATCTCTTTGTAGCAATTATCATATTGAATTGCACCCGTTTATTTGTCTTTCTCTTTCCCTGGATTATGAGGAACTGAGGACGGGGAATATGCCTTTTTCTAGCAAAATTTTTGGACACACACTCTCAGGACTTTTATCAAACTTCTGATTGACTTTCTTTAATAACTAATCATTTTCACCCATTAAGTATCTTAGATCTACTTGCAGATTAGGTATCATAGGAAGCTAGAGATGTCTACATTCAATAAAGAACCATCTAATTTTGTGGAAATATTATTTGTTACCAGATATGAAGCCTAATAAACTACCTAGCTATTTTCTGGACATTCTCACTGTGTAATATTATCATTAAACAAAAGTGAGAATCTAAATAAGGGAGCTACTTAAATGTCAAAGCATTAGTTGAATAAGGAGGAGGACTTAGTAGCTGTTGTGCTTGTGCACAGATGCAAAGAGGAACCAATATCACTGAGCACCTATGACAGGCCAAGCAGATTTCTATCCAGGATTCTTTTTAATGTTCAGACAAGTGCTGTCTCTCCACCCCACCTGAGACTCAAAGGAGTTAAATGAATTGCCCAGGGTTGTACAGATGGTAAGCAGTAAGGCTCAAATACAGGAATTTGATGGCCAAGTTTCTTTCTTATTCATGAATAAACAGTTGGGCACTTATTTACCAAATAGGAAGTTCTAAAGCAAACTTTGAATTCAATATTTTATTCCTCTTTTTCTTCCCAGCACCATGCTTGACACACTATCAGTGTTCATTGAACGTCCTGAGACTTAAAAAGGAAGTAGAAGTTAAAAAGGAAGAGCAATTTACCCAAAAACTTCATTTGGTCCCAACCCTTCCAAAAGATCTCTGCACAGGATTTATAGCCTCATTTATTCCAAGTTATAAACATGATTTATGTACCAGCAAGAAAAAAAGAGATGCTTATTTAATGACCTGATTCTGTAGAATCTATCAGGATGGGGTTGTCCTTATGTAACACAGTAGAAAGCTTCGCTCTGACAACCTGACTCCAGGACCCAACTCAATAGATATGGGTCAATAAAGATAGTAACTTTGCAGTACTTTTATCCAAAAATGTGATCTTGCCCAGACTTGGTAACTACCGTTCTTACCAAGATAACCAATACTGTAAGAGTGTGCAGCATTATTCCTGTACCTCACAATGATTAATAGGCCACTTAGACTTTTCTACTTCTATTGAGTTTGCCAATTTTAACATAAGCCCAGGCTTGACTTTATTCTTGATCTAAGTCTTCCTTTTTTAAAATGTTTCTAGGTACAAAAATATCTGTCAAACATTTTAAAACTGAACCTGAGTCTAAAACATAACTTTTTTTCTCTGGCAAATAAAAACAAATATACAGGGCCAGGCGCAGTGGCTCACACCTGTAATCCCAGCACTTTGGGAGGCTAAGGTGGGTGGATCAGAAGGTCAAGAGATTGAGACTAACCTGGCCAACATGATGAAACCCTGTCTTTAATAAAAATGCAAAAGTTAGCTGGGTGTGGTGGTGCATGCCTGTAGTCCCAGCTACCTGGGAGGCTGAGGAAGTAGAATCGCTTGAACCTGGGAGGTAGAGGTTGCCGTGAGCCAAGATCACACCACTGCACTCCAGCCTGGCAATGGAGCGAGGCTCTTAGCTTCGTAGGATCAAGTATTGTTTAGTTGGATAGCAAGACAGAACCCTGTAGAATAAGCCAAGATACCATAAAATTAGTTAAACAATGAAGTCTTTGCTTCTCTGTCTTTCAAGTGAATTAAATACACTGCCTTGGCAGCACTAGCTTTTGGTTCACACTAGGTCACCATATGTATTCTGCTTTGTTACAGAAACTCCACTTACTGTATGAAAGTATCCATCTCGCTGACAGTGGGTGAAAATGACACTGGACTCTGCTATAATTCCAAGATGAAGTACTTCGAAAAAGCTGAACTTAGCAAAAGCAAGGAAATTTCATGTCGTGACATAGAGGATTTTTTACTACCAACCAGAGAACCTGAAATCCTTTGGTATAAGGTATGGATTATGGGTGGTTCAGTTTCCTATTAACAAATTAACTGTGTTTATATTCTGGCTCAAATTGGATAGAAAATTTAGATAAGTGTGATATAGTTTAGCTTTGCTTTTCTAAAATAATACAGCAAGTTGTATTGGTCATTATATGTTTTTTAACCAATAGTTTTAGTAAATTCTAGTCAATATTTACATTGGTAGTCCAGTGTAATAAGCTGTTGTGTTTATGTTTACATCTTATTTATATGGATGATTCTTTCAAGATTATTATGGTCTGGGCTGATAGTTTCAGGAACTAAATTACCTTGAACTTTCTTTTCAGGGTTCTTCATATTAGCATTTCAAAATGTCCCCAAACAAAAGGAAAAAGGATTCATTTTATTTTCCAGGATAAAATTGCATACTAGTTTTTCATGGAATGTTCTGTTTAATGGACATAGTTTTGTCCATATTCTAATCTTTTTAATGTATAAATATAAACATTTTAAAGTAATAACATCTGAGGAAATTTTATGATACCTGAAATATAATATTAAAGTAACTTTCTTCAAAAACCAGAAGAAACTTTAAACACAAACAGAATAATCCAACCTCTGACTTCCCTATCACCATCATTATTTACCAATATTCTAGATTTTAAAATAATTTTAAGCTTGTTTATACCATAAAAGACATTTTTTTTATTGAATGGACTCAAAAAATATAGACACTGTGAACATTCCTCCAGAATATTTTATCCGTGTTTTAAAGAATCCTTATATAACATTTGCTTTGTCCAGCTCACTGGAAGTAGGACTTGAGGAAACTGGGCCTCTTTGTACCTAGATCCACAAATGTCAGTATACAGAATGTGAGCCCTCATGGCAGACTGCTGATTAATTCAAAAACTGTTAGAAATAAAACAAGAAACAAACCTTTAACAATTTTAAAAAAAGATTTTGCCAAAATCAGCAATGCTCTTTCCTATGTAAGACTTACTTTTGATTCTTGATAATGTAAAATTTTGGATTCAGAACATCAAGGGAACTGTTGGAAGGTTTTTATACTTGTCACTTGCTTGATTTTCAATCCTAGACCATGTTAAACAGAACTCAAATATTAGTCCTGCTGGTTTCTGTTACTGTGGGGATGAATTTTCTTGTTCTCTTTTTTTTAATTGTCAGAGTATTTCTCATCCTGAACCAGCCTAACATCTCAAACCCTGTGGTTTGCCTGACTTTCACAGGCAGATTCCGATTGCTTCAACAGGGAGTGGTATTAGGGGAGTTTGACCCAAAGTCTCCAAGTAGACTTTCTTTTCCTTAGTACTCATGTGTGACATCAGTTTCTATATACAGTTTCTTGGTTTTTCACTAATAGGTTTTTTTAAAATATATTTTATTGCATTTTAGGTTTTGGGGTACATGTCAAGAATATGCAGGATCGATAGGTACATACATAGCAATGTAGTTTGCTGCCTTCCTCCCCATCACCTATAACTGGCATTTTTTCCATGTTATCCCTCCCCAACTCCCCACCTGCACTGTTCCTCCCCTAGTTCCCCCCCTCCACAGACCTCAGTGTGTGATGCTCCCCTCCCTGTTTCCATGTGTTCTCATTGTTCAACACGTGCCTATGAGTGAGAATGTTACAACAGCAAAGACTTGGAACCAACCCAAATGCCCATCGATGATAGACTGGACAGGGAAAATATGGCACATATACACCATGGAATACTATGCAGCCATAAAAAATGATGAGTTCGTGTCCTTTGTAGGGACATGGATGAAGCAGAAAACCATCATTCTCAGCAAACTGACACAAGAACAGAAAATCAAAATAATAAGTGTAAGAGTTGTGTGTCTTTTCTCATCTTTTGCAAAGAGCATCTCAAAATTCGCTGAAAGACGAGAGCCTACACATACACAATTTAAAAAGTGACTGGTCCTTTAGTCGTATTTCCAACATTGCCACAATAATTTTGACCTTAAGCTATACAGACTGGTGAAGTGGTGGGTGGGGATGCAGTATATGTGATATTTAAAAGTCATGACATTTCAGATTATTTTTCCATAGTCAAAGATCAGCCCCTGTAGTCTAAAAAAACAGAGATTTAAGAGCTACTTCTATAGTAGAATACTATGAAATAATTAGTTTGGCTAAATATAGATTTCACACATACAGTGGAAAATTTATTCAGTTACCACAAGTCATACAACTAATATGGCATATCCAATGTATATTTTGGTCTGAAATAACTGGAAAATTGCCCCCCAATTACACAAAGGCATTGAGCCACATAAAATAATGATCTGTAAAAATTTGATTTGGCAATACAATTTTTTAGAAATAATATTACCTCTGAAAAGTGTCAAATGTTTTAAAGCTATTTTATCCTCATTGCATTGATTTCAAATCTGGCTAGAGGAAATAGAATTTTGTTTTGGCGAAAACAGAAATCTTGTGAGCCAACATCATTATAATTCAAAGTTTAATTCAGAGATCATAATTTGGTAAGTCTATCAACAATGAAAACAGATATTTATGGATCTCTACAGACCTTGCATATAAATGTTGACTGTTTCTTTCATGGATTGTAGCATGCACACACTATGATCTAATTTTTACTAAATGCAAAACTAAAATGTTTTAAATATTGAAATAGAAGCAGTTTCTTTTGTATGGCAAATTTTCCACTTTCCAATAATACAGTATTTTATGTGATCAATTTCAATATGGTTGATTTCACAATCATCAAATGTGAAGCATTTGTTTCTAAAATGATGTCAGGGATAGTCTTAGCATACACCTCTATTCTTACATGTAATAAATCAATACATATCTGGTATAGATATGCTAATCTTAGAAGTTAATTATTACTTTTTCTAAAAAAATCTTCAGGTTATATTCATTGGTTCAAAAATGTCTAATGACCAGTACAACTTGCCATATTATTCTAGGAAGGCGAATTCTAGAAAGCAAGTTGATTTCCCAGAGATTTGGAGAAGAAATGAAATTCTTTGGCATTAGTTTCAAATTTTTGGTCCCTTTAAAGTGTAATTTTAGAAGCTTTTGTTTTAGTTATTTAAAACTGTTTTATATTTTCCTGTTACTATATGTGCTACCAAAATTATATGTTCTTCATATAGGAATGCAGGACAAAAACATGGAGGCCAAGTATTGTATTCAAAAGAGACACCTTACTTATAAGAGAAGTCAGAGAAGATGACATTGGAAATTATACCTGTGAATTAAAATATGGAGGCTTTGTTGTGAGAAGAACTACTGAGTTAACTGTTACAGGTAAGCATAGTCTTCAATATTTCAATTGCAAGTTATAAAACTACTATTTTCAGTTAGTTTTTATGCTACATATTAATTTTTTTAATCTATAAAGAAGTGTATAATCAATGGTAAATGGCTTCCTATGGGTGAAATTTATTCCTTCTTGCTTTTGAATCATCTTCCACTGAAGTACATTCAAAAGGCTAAACAGAATATGTTTAGGGAGTTATAGAAATATTAGCTTTCAAAAGTACTTGAAATAATGAGTTAAGATTTCCAAAGATTATGCTTATATTTTATAATGGTATCATCTTTGGAAACATTTTCTAGAGTGGCTAAATAAAATATATGAAATCTACCCCTCTGTCTTCCTGTCTTGCTCCAAATTAGAAAAAAACATTTTTCCCTTTTATTCATTTATCACTCTATCTATCTGACATATGTGTTCGCATGAACTTGAAAATAGCATAATTTCAGGTGCAGTCATTGAATAATTATGTGAGATGTGATGCAAAGAGTCCTTTTCTTATCTGGTTGCTAAGGTCAAAAGACATGTGGATAAGATTCAGAAGACTGCCTATAATTATGAATCTACAACTCACTAGTCATGTAGGTTGGTGGAGTTACCACAGCCTTCAGAATATTCGTTTCCTCAAATATAAAATGATGATTATAAAACTGTTCTTATTTCATAGGCTTTTTGCAAGGATCAAATGAAGTAAGGTAATATGATATAAATTTGCAAAATGTAGAATTATATCCAAATGCTCATCATTATTGTCGCATAAAAGTTGCATTCATACATTCTTTCTTTATTGTGCAGTTCTTACAAGGTGGTTTCATGAGAAAAGTTGGGATAATACGAACAACATTCAGAAGTTAAAAATATTATTCTCATTCTTTGAGAGATTCTTCTTGGTGACTTTTGTGTATGATCATATTTGTAAAACTTACATAGAAAAGCATAAAAAGGACATTAGCTGTTTTATATTAAACAGAGTTTTATTTGTGCATGGGTTCACTTAAATTAGTTTTCCTGTATATGAAGTGTTTTGTGGTAGTCACCTACATCTTATAATAATTCATTTCTTTTAAGGTATCTGGCTATACTTGGGTTTCTATATAATCAACTCTGAAGTTTGTTTTTCATCTATTACTTTTTTTCCCTTAATCTCTGCTGAAGTAGCTTTTGCAACCAGTAGTATTGAGACAAATGAATTTGAAAACATAAAGTAAAGCAATCTATTCTGAGTAGAAAATAGAATGCACTTCTAGTCTTTATTCTTCAGAGTAGAGAACTCATCTTTAGTAAGCATGTCATTCCCTTTTCTAGAAATACTAGGGTTCTAAACCACTACGTAGCATAAAACAATTGGAGCACAATATCATGGAAACTGAACACTGGACCCTGAATGGTAAAACAACTTATATAAGACTATTTCAGAGAACCGAAAATAGAACTCTTCATCTCCTAAGTGCCTTCCAGGGCAACTGTACTTTTCTAAACTTCATTTGCCCAAAAATATCTTCTTTTCTCTTATATAAAAACAAAGAATAATTAAGTCTTGATATCCAAGTTAAAGTTGTAATGAAAGTTTTTATTCCACTGGTTATCATAAATACTTCTGTAATATGTAGCCTTATCTGAGACAGTGATTTGGGCAAATAAATTAAACAGTCTAACTAGATGTGAAATTTTGGGTGAATGGAGAACTACATGCCCTAGAATTAAGAACAGTATATACTAAAATGTATTTTAGGTATTAAAAACAAGTCTATTGGGAAGACAGATTTATGTAGAACATTGTTTTACATGGTATGACACTATAGCATGTTTATTTCGTGGCCAACTTAAAGAGCATTTCTTAAACCCCAACTTATATCTCTCAGTTAAAGCAACAAAGATGGGCGGTATCTGAATTGTTAATGAATCATTTTTTATCTTGGTTTTCTTCACATTCTTATCATATTGTACTTAATGAAAATATGAAAAACATTGATATGATTTGGTTTTGGTGGAATTGAAATTTGTTATAGTGTCACTTTAAAAAATATAAAAGAAATCCCATATGTAAAAAGGAAATTTCTGGCTGAAGGAAGTAGCTAAATGCACAGGCAATATCGTGAGCTTTTATGGGCAATCCTTCCAATTTTGAAAGTGTATATCCTTAGCTAAGTGAAGTACTGTTTCAACAAAACATACCACAGTGAAAGGAATTATAAACCTGTCCAGCAGTTTTGGTATTTTAAACATTATTTTTTTTGAGTCAGAGTTTCACTCTTGTTGCCCAGGCTGGAGTGCAGTGGCACAATCTTGGCTCACTGCAACCACTGCCTTCCAGGATCAAGAGATTCTCCTGCCTCAGCCTCCCAAGTAGCTAGGATTACAGGCCCATGCCACCACACCCAGCTAATTTTTCTATTTTTAGTAGAGATTGGGTTTCACCATGTTGGCCAGGCTGGTCTCGAACTCCTGAAACATTTTCAATTTTTTTTAAAATTAAAGATGTTACAGCATCATCTCTAGCCTCTATAATTTATAAGCCTCACCCACATTGAAGTTCTTACTGTTCTACAAATGTCCTCCCTCTGAATTCTTATTCATTGTTTTCTCCATCTGGAAGGTTTTTTCTTCTTCTTTGTCACATGCCTGATTCTCACCCTTTCTTCTAGGCACAGCTGAAATGTTAACTCCTTTTTGAGGCACATAGTCCATGTGTCCACAGAACTTTTAGCATCTCTATTGCAGCACTTACCTCATTGCATCATAACTGTTTATTGATATTCCTGTATTTTCCTAGGAATGTGAGCAACTTAGAGTCAAGGGCAAGGTCTTTTATTTTTTAAATAAGCATTTGATTTTAGAACAATTTTAGGTTTATCATATTGTACTTAATGAAAATTTTTTGTTATAAACAAAAAATATAAATAGTAGAAATTCCATATACCCCACATTCAGTTTCCCCTGTTATTCACATCTAATATTAATATGGTGTATTTATTATAGTTAATGAAGTGATTTTGGCACATTTTTATTAAGTTTATTTAGATTTCTATGCGTTTTACCTGATGTCCTTTTTTCTGTTCCAGGATCCCATCCAGAATAGCACATAACATTTAGTTGTCATTTCTCCTTAGGATCCTCTTGGTTGTGATTGTTTTGCATTTTTTAAATTTTTGATGACCTTTGCAATTTTGAGGAATATTTTGTCGAATGTCCATTGTTTGGCATTTGTCTGATATTTTTTTGATGATTAGACTGAGGTTATATATCCTTAGAAGAAAAACCTTAGAGGTAAAATCACAACATGTCATAACAGCCTGACTTATCACTGTTGATGTTGATCTTGCTCACCTGAGGTAGTGTTAGGTAGGGTTTTCCACTGTAAAGTTACTCCCATCCCCATTTTTATACTATACTTTTTGGAAGGAAGTTACTATATACAGTCCATGCTAAAGGAGTGAGAGGTTATGGTCCACTCTTTGAGAGCAGAATATCCAAATAATTTCTTTGGTATTCTGCTACATGGGATATATGTCTATTCTCCCACATTTATTTACTTACTTAACTATTGCTCAATACCAGTTTGGACTTATAGTTATTTTATACTTTGCTTTAGAATCCAAATTACCTTATTTTCTTGCTCAAATTATTACAGTTTTGGACATTAATAGCTTTTTCAGTTGGTTCTTTCATTCCTATGATGTACTCATATCGTGTGTGTGTGTGTGTGTGTGTGTGTGTGTGTGTGTGTGTGTGTTTGAGCACTTCCCTACTTTCTGGCCCTTTAATATACTCTAAGCTCATCTTGTATATTTCTTGCCCAGTCCCTAAATTAGATATATTTTTTCAAAGAGCCCATGTTCCTTTTATTGGAGAAATTATATCAGAAACAAATACCTTCATGTTGAGAGTACTCATTGCTACTGGGATATAGTTGTTTTGAAGCCCTCCTAATCGGCAAGGAAAAATGTGTATAGTAACACATACACATATACACATATCTATAGATATTTATATGTGTAACCACCTGTATTTATATTAAGTTAAACATGAGTTCTTACTGATGTTTCCAACTCTAGTTTATTACCATATGGATCATTTTAGCCTCTTCCCCTACCTTATGTGTAACCTCCCAATCCAGTAGTTAGAAAATTGGTTCTCACCACCTGCCATTCTTTTCCTTAATTGTTCACTTCCAATATAAATGTATAGTGAGATCAGAGTTTGCTAACCTGTGTCCATGTGGGAAACAACTTTATCAATTAGAATATGGTGTTTATATGCAACTGTTTTAGCATTTAGCCTTACAGACTTCACTCATTTCCAAAGTTGCTAAGGTCAGCACATTTCTTCTCACCTGCTTCAGTAAGGTTATCTTACATATTTGTAATATAGTTAGATTCTTTTGTCATATTCTGTATTTCCCAAGATCCTCTGACCTCCTGAATTATATTTAAAATTTGCATACATTAAGGTTCTCTCTTTGTGCTGTGAAGTTCTATGAGTTTAAACAAATGCATAGTGTCATGTATTCACAATTTAAAAGTAACAGACTATGCAGTCACAAAAAAGAATGAGTTCATGTCCTTTGCAGGGACATGGATGAAGCTGGAACCTGTCATTTCCAGCAAACTGACCAAAGAACATAAAACCAAACACCGCATGTTCTCACTCATAGGTGGGAGTTGAACAATGAGAACACATGGAAACAGGGAGGGGAACATCACACATTGGGGCCTGTCAGGTTGCAGGGCTAAGGGAAGGATAGCAAGGGGTGGGGGGATTGGGGAGGGATAGCATTAGGAGAAATACCTAATGTAGATGATGGAGTGATGGATACAGCAAACCACCATGGCACATGAATACCTATGTAACAAACCTGCCCGTTCTGCACATGTACTTAAAGTATAATAATAAAAAAATAAAAAGTAACAGAATAGTTTCACAGCCCTAGAAAAGATCCTACACTTCGTATGTTCAGCCATTCTTTCTCCTTCCCAAATCCCTGGAAACCACTGATCGTTTTGCCATAAATATTGTTTTGCTTTTTCCAGAATGTCATAGAATTGAAATCTTACAGTTTTTGGTCTTTTCAGACTGGCTTCTTTAACTTAGCAGTATGCATTTCCTTCACTCTTTTCTGCCTTTCTTTCTTTTAATTGAGCATTTTATCTCTTCCATTTTTATATCAATTTTACTTCTTTAGATATGTATTTTAGCGATAGTCCTGGATGTTCCAATTTTAAACTAATCTCAGTCCACCTTCAAAAAACACTATGTAGTACAGATACTTTATTACAGAGTACTCCCAGTTCCTCTCTCCTATCCTTTATGACCTTGCTCTGATTCATTTCACTTATTCACCTATATTGGGTGTATAATCACCTAATATACTGTTACTGTTATTTTAAACAAAGTTATCTTTTAAATCAATTTAGAATAAGAGAAATAAAACATTTTCTTTTACCTTCACTTATTCCTTCTATGGCACTCTTCTTTATGTAGATCCAAGTTTCTATCCCATAGACTTTTCTTCTGCCTGAAAAACTTCCTTTGACATTTTTTGCAATGAAGGTCCAGTGGTGATGAAATCTCTTAGTTTTCATTTGTCAGAGAATGCCTTTATTTATTTTTCCCCTTTGAAAGATAATTTTGCTGGATATAGAATTTTTGATTGGTACTTTTTTCCTTTTGTCATTTTCAATATTTCACTCCACTCTTTTATTTTATTGCTTGCTTGGTTTTTCATGAGATGTTCACTCTGATACTTATCCCTGTGCCTCTATAGATATGACATTTTCTCTGTGTTCTTTCAAGATTGTTTCTTCACCTAATATACTGTTTTTCTTTTTTCTGTAGATTGAATGTAGTATGCCTAGGTATAGTGATTTTGTTATTTATCCTATTCAGTGTTTTTTAAGCTTCCGGGGTTTCTGGTTTGATGTCTGTGAATTTTGAAAATTCCATGACCATAATTATTTCAGATATTTCTTCTTTATTCTTTTTTTCTTCACTTTTGATGTTCCAATTATACATATATTATGCCTTTTGATGTGCTTCTTTGTTTTTATTATTCATTTTTCTCTTTGCATTTCAGTTGATAAAGTTCTACTGATCTATTTTCAAGCTCACAAATTATTTCATGAACTGGTGTCCTGTGTACTGAGGAGCCCATCAAAGGGCTTCTTCATTTTCTGTTACAGTGTTTGTTTTTTAAAAAAAATCTAGCATTTCCTTTTGATTCTTTTTAACATTGTAATCTCTCTTCTTATATTACCTGTCTGTTCTATCATGTTATCTATTTTGTCCCAGTAGAACACTTACTATATTAAACATAGTTATTTTTAATTCCTTGTATGATCATTTCAACATCAGTATCATACGTGAGTCCGGTTCTGATGACTACTGATGGAATGTATGTTCTTATGCCTTCTGCTCCAAGTAAGTAATAGTGATCTCAGCTGTGTCTCTCTGGATTTACCTGCTCTCCAAATTTTGGGGTGGTGATTTGCCCTGAAACCTCAGTTCTCAAAAGATTTTAGTTTTCAGTTTTTTTCAGCATTTTCTTGGTGTAGCAATGGAGTGACGCCTTCTAAGCTATTTACATGTAGAAGCTGAAAACAAAAATGGCAGTGTCATTTTTAGTTTGGGGTTGCCAAACTCAATAAGAATCTAGATTAGTGGCTGACCTATAGTCATCACTCAGTGGATGTGCATTCTTGAGTGAAGAAATCTGCTCTCATTGACACAATCCAATTTATATCAATTGCTTTTAAAATGTGTTTATAATTGGTAAAATAATACTCTTGACACTTGAAAAGTAGAGAAAATCATGAAGGAATGATACCCTCCATCCAGATCTCACACTCTACTTTTATTAATATTTCAGTTGGTGCAAACATAATTGTGTTTTTTGCCATTACTTTGTGATTTTTGCCATTGGAAGTAATGGCAAAAACCACAATTATGTTTCCATGAATCTAATTCTACTAAGTTTTATATAAACCTTTTCATTTCCTACATTATATTGCTGACTTGTATTGAAATTTAAGTCAAATAGCATCTCTTTTCTTATATTTTTAAGTCAAATGCCTACCTGTGGTTGAACTTTTAGGTATGAATACAGTTCTGAATATTCCTTTAAAGATGATTATGTTTATTTTTAACACATCATCCTAGTGCATGAAGATAGGTTTCATTCTTGATTCTGTCGTATACTAATAATAACTTCTCTTTCTTGACAAAAGTCATTACATTTTTATTGGAAGATATTTTTGTTTTGAATGGAAACATTGTTTAAAATGTTATATGCAGAAGGCTCTGTATAAAGCTATGTAATATGCTTTTATATTTTTTCTGGAACGTATTATTCACCTCTCTTTAGTTAGAGCTTTTTATCCTAATAAAAAAATACAGAATTCAGTACATATTTTTATTTGTTTCTTTTAATAATAAAATATATAACCAAAAACTGTATAAAATGTAAACATGTAGCTACTTAGCATGCTATCAAAAGAACTCCACTAGGCAAAGAAATAGAATACTATAGGCACCACAGAAGCCCCCATAATGCCCTCCTGATTATAAACCCCTTCCTCTCCACTACTGGATAGGTACCTCAGTATGTGACTTTTGGGGTATTTATTTTCCTGTGTTTTTAAAAGTTGTATTGGCTTATAGTGCATGCCTAAGTGATATAAGTAAATTTTGCCTGTTTCTGAAACTTAGAAATTTGGACCCGCATGTGTATTCTGTCTGGCTTCTTCAACTCCAAATTTTGGTTCAAATATGCATATATGTTACTCCATTTTTCTGCAGTTTATTCATTATTCTTATGGTATGGTATTCCATTATATGGAAATCTCAGTTTGTTAATAGACATTAGGGCTTGTTTTACTTTTTTGCTTATGTAAGTAATATTGCCATTAACCATCTTATATACACACACATATATACGCACAAACACATATTTCCTTAAGCATATAAGCAAGCATTTCTGTAGGATTTTTGCCAAGGAAAGGATTTGCTTGTTAAAAGTTTGTATATTTTCAAATTTACCAGCTATTTTCTAGGTTAATTTTGGTCATGGGCCTATCCTAACCAAATTGACTGAAGGGAGGAGAGTAGTAGTACTCCAAAGAAAGTTGGAGGTGCCAAAATAAGTGAAAAATATTCTAGGGAACAATTAAAAGCCATTTTTCACTACTTCTAAACATTATGATTTCTTAAAGATTATAAAATGTAATTTGATATTCACAAAGTTCTGTTTTGGATTACATAACAATTTTCTGTACTTCTATATTGTTAAATAAAAAGGTGAAAATATTCAAGTTTGTACTGATACACATTGCCATATTCTAGGGTTCCATGCACTAAACTCTAACTCACATCCAGACTATACTGGTAAGCAATAAGCAATCTAGTGATTCCAAAATAAATTAGATCACCTTGGCTCATCATAAAATACTAACTTTGTAGACAAAAAATACAAGTATTGGTAATGATACATATTTTTGGACTTGTTAGGCCTAAGAAAAAAGAAATATACACTATATAGGTTTTTTTAGATGTATTTTTGTGTGTGTGTGTGTGTTTTAGAGGCAGTCTTTTTTTTTTTTTTTTTTTAATTTTTTATTGGATTATAGGTTTTGGGGTACATGAGCAGAGCATGCAAGACAGTTGCGTAGGTACACACATGGCAGTGTGCTTTGCTTTTCTTCTCCCCTTCACCCACATTTGGCATTTCTCCCCAGGCTATCCCTCCCCACCTCCCCCTCCCACTGGCCCTCCCCTTTTCCCCCCAATAGACCCCAGTGTTTAGTATTAATTACATGACATGATATTTACTTTTGCCCAATTAATGCTTATTTCTCCTTCTGGACAAAACACTTTTCTATTTTTAAAAAAAAGTAAGATTTAAAATAAAGTAACAACTATAATTCCATCATAAAGTTTGGAAATTAGTCAGATCAGTTGAAACACCATTTAATTTCTACGGCAAGATCATAGAATGAAATAATGGTAAGGGAATAGATTGTTAAAATGTTATATCAGAAATAATTTTCCCAAGTAAATGTGAGAGTCAGCAAGCAGAGTGAGAAAGTGCAGAAAGAAAAACTGACTTGAAAAAAAGCGAAAAGAATGAGGTGATTGCTACAAAGATGTGATAGTTTGAATAGCATTTTTATACTTTATATCACTTTTTAACAATTAATACAGCAGAATATTTAAACTACTTCCCAATCAACCACAGACTGAATTTATGCTCTCAAAAGGTACACTTTCCACCTTTTTGTATGGATAAGGAAGCTGACGCAAAGAAAGGTTAAGTGGCTTTATCAAGGTCACAAAACATTGTAGTGACAAATTTAGAAATAAAATTTAATTCCCTGCACTTCAGTCTATGAT
Source organism: Callithrix jacchus (assembly GCF_049354715.1). NCBI lineage: Eukaryota > Metazoa > Chordata > Mammalia > Primates > Cebidae > Callithrix > Callithrix jacchus. The sequence goes on from NC_133524.1 coordinate 30,326,580, forward strand.
TTATTCCATGGGATAATTAATAGGAAGGCATCGTAGTGTTTGTATTATCTCTGCTGACTGCTATGAGAGATTTATATTTTAAGTTCAACGGAAACACATTTAACTGAGACTTCTAATTCTTCTGCCTTTGATGTAATTAAGTGGTATATTTGTGGTCTAACCAGGGGATAGAGTAATTACTTCTTTTTTTTTCCTATTTATTTCAGAAAATTATCTATTTTATTTCTCCTTTAAAAAAACTAATTTTTGTTAAATTACTTCATGAATTAAAGTGTGCTTTCACTGACTACAGCCTAATAATACTTGATGAAATTGATAAAAGGGTCACATCTTTCCAGACTTCACTTTGTATGTTTGCTAACATTCCAGGATCCATAACCACAAAAACCATCATGTATATTATTTTTGATGAATTGGCACATACTACAGTCCTAGCTGTTTCATAAGAAAGTATCTGCCATATTTTGTAACTCAAATATTATTTAGATTAATTCACATTTTTTAATTAAAAGAGAAAAATGCTCATAAATATGGTGAAATTTAATTTAATCAACTTGGCTATCTAATGTTGATTTGGAGTTGAATCCCTATAGCAAAAGAGCTCTTTTATGAGTGATTTCCAAAAACTGTCCTGAAACAACTGATACTTATTGCCTTAATTTACTATTTAATCTCAATATACTCAATGGGTTGTTCAAAAATGTATGAATCAAATAAACATTCATTGTTAAGGTGTAGCAAGTTTCAATAAAAACATGATGTTTTTACACTTGAGCAGAAAATATATGTATTTTAGAATATATTCATAGCAAGGTTGGAATGTGCCATTTCTGGCCATGAGGAAAATAAGACATTATAACTTGGATGATTTCCATTAATATAAGCAAAATTAAATATTAATAATTAGAACAGTTAAGATGTACTAAGTGTTTACTGTGTGCCAGGATCTGTTCTAAATTCTTATTTATTTGACTCATTTGATCCACATAACCTCAACTTATTCACCCTTAAAACTTTTTCTAGTGCTTGCCAAGTACCTAATGTTCTTCTAGATTTAACAAATTGCATTTGAAAATAATTCATTATTTTATTTCCCACTTCATGTGGACTTTTGAATTTAGTAAAAGAGAAATATTCATTTCTGGAAATGTGGTCAGTTAGATACCTCCATTCGCTGCTCTTAAATGCCGAGAAAAACTTGATGAAATAAAATAGAAATACCATTTTAAATGATTAGTTGAGCTTGCAAGAATGTGTTTTTTTTTAAAAAAAATCTGGGTCTAATTTTTATTTAACAGTATTGATGTATAAAAAATTGTTACATAATCCAAATGATTTTATGAATATCAAATCATTTTATAATCTTTAAGAAATCATAGGGCCGGGTGCAGTGCCTCAAGCCTGTAATCCCAGCACTTTGGGAGGCCGAGGCGGGTGGATCACTAGGTCAACAGATCGAGACCATCCTGGTCAACTGGTGAAACCCCGTCTCTACTAAAAATACAAAAAATTAGCTGGGCATGGTAGCGCACGCCTGTAATCCCAGCTACTCGGGAGGCTGAGACAGGAGAATTGCCTGAACCCAGGAGGCGGAGGTTGCAGTGAGCCGAGATCGCACCATTGCACTCCAGCCTGGGTAACAGCAGCGAAAACTCTGTCTCAAAAAAAAAAAAAAAAAAGAAATCATAAAGTTTAGAAGTAGTAGACATTTGCTATTTATATTTTCTAGAATATATTCTACTTCTTTTGACACCTCCAATTTTTTTTTGGAGTACCTCTCCTCTCTTTCTCTCAGTCCTTTTGGTTGGTAGACCCTTGATCAAAAAATATCTCCAATTTGCTGCTCAAGAAGAATTGACGAGCCTCCAAGAAGGGCCTCAACAGGGTCCTTCTGGTTCAAGACAGCATTTAAAAAATAAAGAGACCAGGTTCAGTGGTTCACACCTGTAATCCTGGTGCTTTAGAAGGCTGAGGCAGGAGGATCACTTGAGGCCAAGAGTTTGAGACCAGCCGGGCTACATAGTCAGACATTGAATGCATACATTCATACATAACTATCTTTATCATATCTCTAAAAATGTCAGGTGCTAGAATCCACAAATACAGGCTAGAAATTAGTTATGCCTAGAATGATGGGTGACATTTAAAAAAATCTAAAACAAGACCACTATTTTTGATGCATTTGTGAGAGAATAAATATCAAGAAAGGCAATTGGTCAGGAGGACTTTCTGCCCCCGTCATATATGCATTTTGATTTGATTAAGTTTTCTGGCTGCCCTATTGCTGTTGTTTCCTGACATAGTTCATCGGTAAGATCTAATATTTAATTTTTTATTGCTTTTCTTTGACAGCATTGGATTTCAAGTGTACTGAGATTATTTTCATTATAATTACCCTGCTAGTGTAATCTAACAGATTGCTTGCCTCTTAGAAATGACAGTCATCCTTTCTGTCTGCCCCAGGTGTTACAGCTGTATTACTTCTAGATTTGCAGACCACTAGTTAAACTCATTCTTACCTTATTGTTAAAGAAACAACTACTTCTTTTTTACTACTAACCATATGGCAGGTACTGTACACAATTATTTATAGGCATTACTATCTATATTTATCAAGGAGAAAATTCAAAGTGCATTTTGGACACATTTATAATTATAAATTAAATCATTATCATTATTTCTGATGAAATTCCCTTCTTAATTTACACTCTACTGTTTCAAATTATCTTATATTCATTCCAACAAGCTCAATTTTGAGAGTGAAAAAGCTGTTTAATAAATACTCCTTGATAGAATTATTGGTTTATGGCCATGCATGGTGGCTCACACCTGTAATCCCAGAATATGGTGTCTAGCAGAAACCATGTTGGAAAACACAAATGTCAAGAAACAATCTACAGGATGGGTGCGGTGGCTCATGCCTATAATCTCAGCACTTTTGGAGGCTGAGGTGGGTGGATCGCCTGAGGACAGGAGCTCGAGACCAGCCTGGCCAACATGGTAAACCAGGTCTCTACTAAAGATACAAAAATTAGCTGGGCATGGTGATGGGCGCCCATAGCCCCAAGCATCTGGGGTTGTCTTAGTTCCATTGGTGGAGATGCCATGCCTGGGCTCATTGACCATAACTAAGTTACTGTCTTCATTCAATGTTGTCTTAGTGTTGAGACTGAATAGTCATCATTCACAGTGCTTTGGTGAAGAGTAAATTTGCTCAGATGCATCAAACTGGACTATAAAGGAATGTACAAACGGAAGTGGCTACTGCCATGATTTGGTTTGATTTTTGAATCTTTACCTTGGTGATATGGTTTGGCTATGTCCCCACCCAAATCTTATTTTAGCTCCCATAATTCCTACAAGTTGTGGTAGGGACCCAGTTAGAGGCTGAATCATGGGGCAGGTCTTTCCCACGCTATTCTCATGATAGTGAATAAGTCTTACGAGATCTGATGACTTTATAAAAGGGGAGTTCCGCTGTATACACTCTCTTGCCTGCTGCCATGTCAGACACCCCTTTGCTCTTCCTTTATCTTCTGCCATGATTTCCCAGCCATGTGGAACTGTGAGTCTATTAAACCTCTTTCCTTTGTAAATTACCAAGTCTTGGGTGTGTCTTTATTAGCAGCATGAGAATGAACTAATAAACTTGGTTTGTTTCACTTAATGTAATTTTAATATTTATAAACTTAATCTATTCTGTTAAATGACACTGATTATCATCAATACAATTATTGACCTACCTTCATTGAGCACTAAATAATGGTTTATATGTGCGGAGAAAACTCAGAATATTTTTCTTGTGTGCAAGCTACTAACAAGTAAAGTTCAGTGTCTGTAACTGAGGTAAATAATGAAAATAGGCATTTCTACCTTTGATATGATTATATAATTTATATACATGAATACATACTTATGTATATATGTGTGTGTCCCTGTATTAATATGTGTCTTATTGACTATTAAAATCACTTATTTGCATCCAATAAATCAGGGAAACATTTTTCTATAGTTTTTTTGCAATAGTATTATATTCTATTTTACAAAACTTATTTTTTTTGTGGTACACATTCCAAAGACCCATTTAAGCACAATTCCTCTTATATGAGATACCTAGAATAGGCAAATTAATAGAGATAGAATATAGAATAGAGATTATTAAGGGTGGGGGAACAGGAGAATAGGAAGTTATTGTTCAGTAGCTATAGAGATACAGTTTGGGATGATAAAAAAAGTTCAAGAGATGGATAAAGGTGATAGTAGCACAACATTGTGAATAAATTAAATGCCATTTATTGTACACTTAAAATTGGTTAAAATGGTAACCTCTATCTTATATATCTTACCACACAAAAAGGCCCATTTGAAAATAAATGGCTGTTCTTAATAGTTTGGAACATATTTTAAAAATTATTGGCCAAGTGCAGTGGCTTGCACCTGTAAGCCCAGCACTTTGGTAGGCTGAGGCTAGAGGATCACTTGAGCCCAGGAGTTTGAGACCAGCCTAGGCAACGTGGTGAAACCCTGTCTTTACAAAAATACAAAGAATTAGCTGGACATGAAGGTGCATACCTATAGTCCCTGCTACTTGGGAGGCTGAGGTGGAAGAATCACCTGAGCCCAGGAGGTCCAGGCTGGAGTGAGCCATGATTGCATCACTGGACTGCAGGCTGGGCAACAGGAATGAGACCCTGACTCAAAAAAAGAAAAATATCATATCAAGGATGTTTTTTTAAGATCATCTTTTCTCTACTTCATGTTGGCTCCCTACTTTGACAGGCATTGATTTTTCTGTAAAACTTATGAAGCTTAAACCATTATGTCGGCACTTTATATTAACTGCTTTTAGTTTTGACATCAGCAAAATTGACTGAAAACTCAATATTGCACCTATTTCAATACAGAGCCACTGGTGTGGAAGGATTAGCAAGATAAGCTAAAGAAATTTCTATTGCCCAACATTCTCTATCTTCTCAGTCTCATCAAATCAAAGATTGAAAATGTACTCTAGGATGATGTATTTCTGGTGAGGTTCGATGACTACACATCTAAAAGTAAAAGTTTTAAGATTAAAATATAACATAATAAGGATCTAGAATCTTGAAGAAAGATTCCAACATATTTTATGACGGTTAAGTCTCCAGGCACCATTAATAAAGATGGCTGTAACCTCAGAACTAAAAACATTTAGTTCATTGTTCCATGGAAACTCATTAAAATATGAAGACTAAACTTAGCATCTATTGTCACCACTAAACTTATGTGATAGTGAGTGAGATAAATTTTAATGGTTTAATAAATGAATTAGATATTTTAGTGTGATGATACCTATATCTACATACACATAAATGTGTGTATATATAGATCAATATAATATATATCTATAAATGTGTATTTCTATTGGATAGAGAATTATTAAACCAATTTTACATACAGCTCTTATATTTTAGTTTTATTTTTGCCACTTTGTGGCAAGAAATTTGTTACTTGGTATAAATAAAATCAAGTTGATTTGTTTAAGCAGTAGGTTCCTACAGGATTTAATGATGTTATATCATCCCCTTATTAATTTGAATAAATTTCTATTATATTAGTTTTCAAAATGAACAACAATGTATAGAATCAACAATTGAGTCACTGCAATAGCAGTATGATCATGCTGCTCCATCAATATGGGGGTTTTTGTCGACAAACTAAACCCTGACAGCTTATATATGCAATACTAAGGAAAAAAAATAAAACCACAACCTAATTTCTTATTATACTTCTTTGTACATTATGTTTAATGGGGTTCAGATTTGTTTCTCTTCTTTCCTAGACACCAGATTACAAGGAACAGTGAGAACTTAGGTAGAAATGTGGATAAAGACACACTAATAACTGGAGATTTAGAAAATAGAAAAGGTTAAAGGAACTGAGATTACTATTATTTAGGTTTTAAAAAATGCTATGGGCTGGGTGCAGTGGCTCACTACTGTAATCCCAGTACTTTGGGAGGCCAAGGCAGGTAGATCATCTGAGGTCAGGAGTTTGAGACATGGTGAAACCCTGTCTCTATTAAAATACAAAAAGTTGTCAGGTGTTGTGGTGCATGCCTGTAGTCCCAGTTACTCCAGAGGCTGAGGCAGGAGAATTGCTTGAACCTAGGAGGCAGAGGTTGCAGTGAGCCAAAATTGTGCCAGTGCACTCCAGCTTGGGTAACAGAGTGAGACGCCATCTCAAAAAAATAAAAAAACAGCAACAAAACCCTCAATGATGTGCCACAATAAGACGTTAAGAATTAGAAGTATTCAGAATAATGGAAGAGCAGCAAGTGGTAACTACATTAAAAATGCATCAGGTAATGAGTTTCATGAGGATTTAGAAGTTGTTATTTTTTTTAAATATATTAATTAAATATATATATAGCTTTGTGATTTTATCATTTAAGAATGGTTCCTGGAAAAACGCAAAGAGAAAACACTGCTCAATATTAGGAAAGACTTGATGTTGCAGTCTTTGGAGGTTTTAAAAATATGACAGAAACCCATCTGAGGCTTGTTCAGGCATAGACAAATTGGAGGAAGGTCACTGAGACTCTAGTAATTTTTTTATTATGTTAAAATTTTTATTACTCATTTTTCCTGATATTGTGTAGTTTAAAAATATAGGGAGCAATTAAAAAAATCAAAACATTAGGTTTTGATATGACAGTTTAATAATTACATAAAATAATTTTAAATAATGAATGCTATTTTTTAAATGTTTCAACTATTTGAAAGAGCTTTTATTATTTTTACACTACTATGAAAAAGTCCACTAATTATATTCCAGGGTTGGTTTTCCTTTATCTCTACCTCAATATTGAAGGCTCTTTCTTGACGATAAAACCAAAAGGTAACTCTTGCAATTGATGTGGATATCTTAAAACATCTCTTTAGAAGAATTTCTAAAAACTATTTTTGAGAAAACTGCATGAAAATGGAGTTGGTTTTATTCATGTCAAATATATAGTTTTTGCATCATAAGAGATTTAATGTTTTCATTTCTTAAAATGTTTGACCAAGGCTTTTAGTCATTATATTAGCATCTGTTGTTCCATCTGGAGGACCTAAAAAACCAATGAATTGTAAATGGGCAGTTCAATATGAATATGCAAAGTAAAGACATTATAAATTCTATGTAAGATGTAAAGGAGTAGTAGCCTACTCTATGCCTTAATTAGAAGACCTTACTATATATTTCTTTATCATTTGTTGGGTTGATCATCGGGTTCCACTCCAACATCTCAACCAGGAATTCTGGCATATAAAAGGTCATCAAAGACTATTTACAAATATCATAGCCAATGTCTCAAGTGATTAAGTGCAAATGTTTTTCAGACAAGAAAAAAATACAAACTTTTTTGTTTTATTTTTTCAAACAGAAATGCTGTATATAGTCACTACTGTGTTCTGATGTTAACAATAGAAATTTTTGAAATTTTAATGAGTAGTTATTATTAATGTTCCATTAGATAATTATGTTCTGTTTACACACTGCCATCATTTGAAGAACATATTTGCTTTATTCACTCAATCTTGAAGCATACTCTAAACTTGAATTTAAGTGCTACTATTTCTATTACCTGCCTTCAGAATCTTCTAATTTCTAATATTTACTTAAATATTTTGGTTTTCAAAATTTTAGCTATGACTACAAAGCACACACTGAGCTTTGTAAAATTGAGGTTTGTGCTGTCAATGTATGGATGAGAGAAACACACAGAAATGTGTTCTTTTTTTAAAAAAGTAAAAGTATATTTTAAACCTTTCAAGGGAAACTTGATTATCAATGTATCACGTTTCTGTGTATCAACTTTTATGAGTCCCTTTCTCAAAATGTAACCTGAAAACAGAATGTTTCCGATTAGATATTGGAAATGAGCTAGTTAATGGTATGGTGTAATTAAGCTAATTAATGACATAACTCTTTCAGAATAATAAGTCAATAATTGTTATCAGCACCAAACATGAAGGAAGTGAATCAAAAGATAAATGAAAAATAACCATCAATATTAAAACAATATATTACAGACAGCAAATAGGTAGTAAGCTATTTACTATTCAGTAGTTGGGTATGGCATTACTAAAATTAGATTAAACCAAAAGGCTGAGTACAAATATAATGAAATAGTTTGGATGATGTTTTCCATTTGGGGTATATAATCAAATCATTTTATGTTAATCTAATTTGTCTTTGAGTTAAATAAACCCAATAGTGTTGATCTACCTTTTCATGTGTCTGTTTTTCAACACAGTCATTTGATAAACATTTAGTAAGGAATATAATTACATGCAGAGCAATAATTTTACAATTTGCAAGCTACTTATAAAATCTAATTGTATAAATGAATGTGTTCTTTAGTTATAAGATATGTATTTGTTGTTTATGATGAAGTTAATAAGTTATAGCTACTTCTGGTGCTATTCAAAATGAAGATTGGAAGTAATACAGTGAAGTGGATCTTTAGCCCAGCTAGTTTGAGAAGCAGATGGCAGATTAGGGACTGAAACAAAGGCAAGGCAGTTAGTTTGCAGAAAAGATATGTGCAGGAGGTAAGACAAAATAATTAATGACGTATGCTTCTTCTCATTCAAATAATCTCTAGTCATTAATTCCAGAAAAATTACTTAGGTAAGTGTTTTTTTTTTTTTTTTTTTTTTTTTGAGCTGGAGTTTCACTCTTGTTGCCTAGGCTGAAGTGCAATGGCATGATCTTGGCTCATGCAACCTCTGCCTCCCGGGTTCAAGTGATTCTCCAGCCTCAACCTCCAGAGTAGCTGGGATTACAAGTGCCCACCACCATGCCTGGCTCATTTTTGTATTTTTAGTAGACATGGGGTTTCACCATGTTGGCCAGGCTGATCTTGAACTCCTGACCTCATGATCCACCCACCTTGACTTCCCAAAGTGCTGGGATTACAGGTGTGAGCCACCATGCTAGGCCTACTTAGATAATTTTTTAAATGTGTGTTTTTTTTGTTTGTTTATAACATTCAGAGTTCTGAAGCATAATTATAGAGTATTTCAACAATGCTCAATTGGTACTGGTTAAATCTTTCACTTCAATGCAACTGTTGCTCTGTGATGTATGTAAACATATCAAATGTACCTTCAATGGGAATTGAAGATTGTTTTTTTATATGTGTTTCTGTACTTTGCAAATAGTTTCTAGTGTGTGGGTGTGGCAGAGGAGACTCTTATTGATTATTATAGAATTGTTGCTGCAGAGCAGCTACTCAGCGAGGAATTCAATTTTCTAGCCCCTCTTGCTTCTGGGTGGAGTCATTTGACTAACTCTTATCAATGAATGTAAGGAAAGGAATGTCATTTCTGAGCCAATGTAATGAGGAGGTAGATATTTTTTTCCCCTTGTCTTTCTTTCTCCATCAATTACTGGATGCAGACAATGTGAAGGTTTTAACAGATGGAAGGTGACCAGGTCTCTAAATCACATAATGGGGGGAATTTGGTCACTGACCAGAAAGACTGTCATTGAATGACTTCAGGAGTGAAAAATGAGTCTCAATTAAGTTAAACCACTGAAATGGTGGGGTTTACTTGGATGGCAGCTAGCCTTACCCTAAATAGCAGTGTTAGGCAAGTTTTACCAATGCAAAGTCATTTGAATAAAAGAGAAATTTATTGTAAAGTCACAAATGGTCTAAAACTAAAACTGCTAAGCTACACAGCTGCCACTTTCCTGTTTGAATGCTTCTTTCTACACGATTTCTCCATCTGTTATGCACTTACCAGATCTCTGAATGTTCAGTCTATACATTTTTCAACAGACAAATCAAAAACCCATCTCTTCTGGGCAAGCTTCAGTTTCTCTACTAGATCTGGACAGTCCCATCTTCCTTAGTGATCAGTTTGATTTTTGACACTTTTTTTTCTGTCTCCACAGTTCTTGGGCCAATTGGATGTACTCATACTCCCATTTCACATTGACCTATAAGGCCTTTGAGTCATGACTTTGTCTTGTGTATTTTGGCTTTACCAGTATCTTCAGCATTATTTAGCACATAGAGGAAAGATGATTAAGTACTTTTGAAATGTTTAGTAAGCAAAAGCTGAATTGGGAATGTATTTTAGAAATAAACGCTATTGTAGATAGGTAAAGGTGCTTTTAGTCTTTACACAAACTTCTTGGTAATTATTTGAGAGCTTTCAGCATACTTATAAAAACAATTTAAAATATAACTATTTTTCTTGAATATCTTTGTATATTCATTATTCTTGAATTAGTAGGTAATAATCCTAATGAGCTATAACAACTATTCTCTCTTCAAAATAATTCTGATAAGATTTTCCTTTAAAGTCAGCACAAAATATATCCTTTATATGGGGTCAACTGAAGTGTTTTTAAAAGCATGCGTAACTCTAGTAATTCATTCATAAAACACAGGAAAATGTTTTAAGATCAAAAGCTTCAAAAAGATCTTCAGTGTGAAAAACATAAATTAGACCATTAAGAAAACATGTGTTGTTGGGCTTTTTCCTTAGTTCAGCTAGAAGCCAGGTTCTTGTTACATGACCAGGAAAGATTAGGCTCGTAGACACAGTGGAAGGGTGGGAAAAAGGGAATTTACTGGGAGAAAAGGAAAAAGGAAAAACAACACAGCAAAGTGAGATGGGGCCCTGCTAACAGGCTGTTCACCTCACTAACCAAATCCCTGGATTACCATACCCTGGAACCGGAGAGGCCAGGCTTCCCCACTGGGCAAAGGGCATGAACTTCCCACAGCTCCACCCTCACCACTCCCCACCCCTTTTCTTCTGTGTGCAGGCCAGTTGGAAGTTCTCCGAGAACCCCTTTACCCTTTATTATTTGGTTGTCTCACAAACGCATACACAGGAAAATTAAGAGACCAACAGAAAAAAAAATCTGGCAAAGACGGCAGAAGAGAAAGAGACTAAGCCGTAAGAGAGAGGGAAAAAAATCTGGTTTGGGAAGGGCATATATTCTAAGCATTAGTGTGTGTGAGAGAGAAGCAACTCATTAAACTGTCCTTTACTGTAGTATGAGAAACAACTCGAATGCCCCAAAAACGGTACAGAATGGATTTTATAAATTACATGAAGCAGTGCCATAGGAAAGAGTCTGAATTTGAGTGGTGTGACTTCAGTTTGTGGTCTTGTTTTCAGCCTGGTACAGGGCTTGTGCAAATGTTTTAATCCTTACTTGTATGTTTAGGAGCCAAGGTAAAGACCGCCTTCACCCTCTGAATATACCCTGAAAAGTCAACTCACAAAAAGCAGATTAATTGGAGAAAACACATACAAATTTATTAATATGTACATGAGGAGAACCAGAGTGATTACCCATTTTCCCAGTGGAATTCAGGAGCTTATATGCCATCCTGATCACACAGGTTATGGGAGTAGAGAGAAGAGAAATTTTGGTGAGGGACAATAAAGGATTTCTAGGGAGAATAGAATCCATCTGGGAGCAGAGATTAATTAACTTGTAAATAGTTCTCTTTGGAATTTGAATGAACCTAAGAGACAGCTGAGTCTTACACAGAGGGGAAGAAAAAACAGTTATCCTTTTTGGTGAGTCTAGACTTTAGACATATAAAAGAACTTCAAAGAACAACTTCCTCCTGGCTTTGAGAGAGTCAGTTGTGGGTGGGGAGAGGGAGGGAATCAGACAGGCTATGAGGCTGTTTCTTCAGATGAGCATGTTAAAGTGCCATATTTGGGGTATCAGTTTTTGAACCCCATCATGGGCTACAGAGCCCTACAATTCCTTTCAGGGCTGAAACTTTCTAATACAATAAAATAGTTAAAAGTTTACACTATTCTACATTTAGCAAATTTTCTCAATGGTATTTCTCTTCATAGTATTAGGTAAGGCAGAAAGTTATTCTTCAAGAGCTAATCTCTGGAAGCTAATAATGCCTGGGTTCCAATCTAAACCATAATTTTTTCTTTTTCTAAAATGATGTCAAGGGCAAGTTGACTTATAGAGTTAATTTCTTTCATTGATATAAAATGGTAATGAGAATTAAATTATATTTGGGCACCTGGTACGATACCTATCCTGTAATAGACTCTCTGTAAATGCTTGTTTCCTCCCTCATTTGCATAAAACAGCTACAAGATGAAAAACTATGTAAACCAAAAATAAAATTCTAAGCCCCACAACCAACATAATGGACCCCTCCTCTTGGCTAAGAACATTCTAAAGTAAACTTGAAATACTAGTTCAGGCCTTGATGGAAATGGATGATTGGATATGCCTCATTATACTTTCTTCCCTTTGATATTTAGGCTCATCTAACCAGCATTAGCATTAAAACAGAGACCTGAAGACTGACAGAACAGACTCTTTAAGTCTGATAAGAAACGTTTACAGTTGATTCTCTTTAAAGCTGCTACCTGGAGGCTTTAAAGAGCATAACAAAAACTTGGGTCTTTACAAGTTCTGCATAATAAGAACTTAGGTCTCTACAATCTCTTATCTTAACCCACACATTTCTTCTATTGATTCCAGGTCTTTAGATAAATTCTTTCCACCAATTGTCAATCACAAAATCTTTGAATCCACCTACTACATGAAAGCAGTCCCCCAACGCGTACACCCTGGCTTCAAGTTGTCCCACCTTTCTCCACCAAATCAAAGTACATTTTCCATGTATCCATTGATGGCTTTTATCTCCCTAAAATGTATAAATCCAAGCTCTAACCCAACCACCTTGGGCACATATTGTCAGGATCTCCTGAGGTTGTGTCATGGGCATGTGCTCAACTTTGGCAAAATAAACTTCTAAATTAATTGAGACTTGTCACAGATACTTTTTGGTTTACAACTGAAAACATATAGGTTAGCTATGTATTTGTTCTTCTGTCCACGCCAGGATAATATGTCAGTCAATTTTTATTACTGTGATTCAGACTGTGGTAAAAATATAACTTAAAAATTTTGTAAGATAGATAAAACAATTCAATTAATATTCCCTGGTTAGTTTCAGTCATAATGATTATATAAGTTGGGTGCTCTCAATTAAGTGATCATCTCTTTAATGCAGATGCGAATCTGATGATGTTAATCATGATAATGATTACTAGCATTTATTGAATGTCTACTACATGCACCACTCTAAGCACCTTGAGTATACTATTTAATTTAAACTGGCTCATAGATGGCATAATAGTTTAGAGTATACTGTTTGTTGACTGCACTTTACCCTGTACTTCAATTTGACAGACAGTGTAGATGTACTAAATTCATTCTTGATTCACTTCACAAAAATTGACTAAGTTCTTATTGATGTGCTATGCTGCACAGTGTGAAAAATCAAAGGATGAATCAGGCAAAGACCTCCTCGAGCAGATATTATTGAGCAGAAGAGGTATATTATGCACACAATAGGGGGCAAGATGAAAAGTGGTATGAGAGAAATGATCACAAAGGGTGGTGGGAATTCTGAGATGGTCATGAAAAGCTTCCTGCACACGTGGAATTTGAATTTGTCCTTGAAAGAGAGTGAAATCTGGACTGAGAATGTCAAATTAAAAATAAAAATCCAGACTTTGTTAGAAGAGACTATATTTTAACATATTGTTGTAGAAGGTGGAGAGACTATTGCAATTGGGAAGCTACTCTACAAGATCTACAAGCCTTTCAAAGTTAGGCAAAAAGATTTTTCTTTCATAAGAAGAAGTAAACAAGGTAAATAAAGAAGTTGTAGGGAAGTGGGATGAAAGGGAGAGGCAAGAGAATGCTTAACCCTAAGGCCAGTATAGTCTCTGGAAGGGCTATTAGAGGGGTTGTATGCTGCCTCAGGCTAAGGTGGTACAAAGCTCAGGGACCTAGGGGAAGGATAGAATGTTAACTATCTTTCTTTAAGAAGCATTATGTTCTGATTGATCACTAGGAGCAAAACAGTTCATAATCATTTATGAGGCAAAGAATGGGAATTTTGAGTCTTTGTGTATAGCCCTGTCATAGGCAAATGAGGGGAATACCTGTGAAGCAGGGTGGTTCTGTGCAGTAAACAATTTCCCAAGAGTGGGCACGGTGGCTCACGCCTGTAATCCCAGCACTTTGGGAGGCCGAGGTGGGTGGATCACGAGGTCAAGAGATCGAGACCATCCTGGTCAACGTGGTGAAACCCCGTCTCTACTAAAAATACAAAAAATTAGCTGGGCATGGTGGCACGTGCCTGTAATCCCAGCTACTCAGGAGGCTGAGGCAGGAGAATTGCCTGAACCCAGGAGGCGAAGGTTGCGGTTAGCTGAGATGGTGCCATTGCACTCCAGCCTGGGTAACAAGAGCGAAACTCCGTCACACAAAAAAAAATTTCCAAAACACGGAAGGATGTGGGGGTTTATTAAACTTTACTCTTTTCCAAGATCATAGGTCTTAGGTAAAGTTCAATGTTGTCATGGGTATGGGAGGAAAAATCAGTGAGGACTTCTCATTCATAGGAAGGTTTCATTTAGCTGGGATGTTGTCATTATGAAGGAATGCACTGATAAATGATGATAGTCACCCTTTTTGGACTGCCAGGTCCTTTTCTAAGATTACAAACTACCAATTTATTTAATCTTCACAGTCATCCAATGATACAGTTACAATTATTCTTCCCATTTTACAAAGAATCTGAATCCCTCAGAGTTTAAGTAACCTGATGACACTCCTACTAAGAAGTACAACAGGGAGGGACTCCAACTTATGAAGCCACTGTAAGCCTGACAGAGCTGCTTTAGCCTCTTTTCATGACTTCAGACTTTCCCCTTATACCAAAGGGAATAGAATAAAGCTGCTTGGACAAGAGCAAGAAGCATCCATTGTTCACATTCCAAAACAGTGGACTCCAACACATGCATATAAGCGAAGCAGCTGGACATAGAAGAACGAGTCCAAGTTTGGATGTGATGCACAAGAAACAACAGCAGCCAAGCCAATGGAGCCTGACTAAGCAGTGTGGTGATAGCAGGAAAGGTTCTGATGGCAGGGAATAAAACAATGGAGCTAGTCAAGACAGAAGGGCCCACTGTTTGTCTGCTTTCTGTTTTTGTGAGAATGAGAATGGGGTGCAGATTCGGGTTAAACTGAAAACTGTTATCTTTGTAGGCCCAGGTGTCTTGGCTTCATGTCTCTGTCAATGAGACTATCAGAGGTCTGTGAGGTACTTGGGAGATGTAGAAAATGCCTAATGGATTAGCTTTGTAAAAAACATTATTATTATTATTATTATTATTATTAATTATTATTATTTGAGACAGGGTCTGGCTCTGCCACCCAGGCTGGAGTGCAGTGGCATGATAATGGCTCACTGCAGTCTCTGCCTCCTGGGCTCAAGGGATCCACCCACCTCAGCATCCCAAGTAGCTGGGACTACAGGTACATGCCACCACAACCAGCCATTATTTTTGGTAGAGACAGGGTTTTACCCTGTTGCTCAGGCTAATCTTGAACTCCTGGGCTCAAGTGATCCACTCGCCTCAGCCTCCCAAAGTACTGGGATTACTGGCATGAGCCACCAAATCCAGCCTGGATTGGCTTTTAAGAGCAAGCCTGAGCTACCCTGAAGACATCTCAACTAGTACAGTTTAGCCTTCCACAGTTAAGGACAGTTGCTGAATCCAACACCCATTCAGCTTCCCTTTACCAGCTACATTTGCATTTGCTTCTATAAATCACAGCTATCATTGTTTTTCCTAATAATTCTTAGTATTCAACACATTCAGTCTGATGAGCCCAGGAATGCATAGTACATGGTTCTAAATTTTGTTGAAAATATTTATAACTTTGAAAGTTAAAGAATTGAACTAAATTCATCTACCAGAAATCATATTTTGGGAAGAAACCATGATTGCTCTAACCGACAGAGATTTTATTAGAAATGTAATATAATAATACAAACAGTTAACCTTTACTGAGGCCATCCTATGTCCCTGAACTGATGGTAGGCACTTTCACATCCGTTTTCATCCTCCCAGGAATCTATTAGTAGAATATATTATTTCTATTTTACAAATGACTAAATTAAAGTTGTGAGAAGTTAATCTCTTTGACCAAGCAGTTGTACTTTAGGCCTTTAGATCCAAGTTTTGAACTCAAACCTCTCTGACTTTAAAAGTCCTCTAAGCCATTCTACTTGGAATCAGTTACTCACATTTTCAAGACTCCTCAACATCAGCTATGCTACCTAATACCTGTGTAACTTTGGGAACAATATTTAACTGCCTGTTGACTTAGTTTCTTCATCTGAAATGTAAAAGCAATCAGAACTTCCTTAGAGGATCATTGGGAAGATTAAATAAATTAATACATGTAAAAGTATTAATTTTAAAGGTATATGGAGCTATTTTAAAGGTATATTAAACTATTTTAAAGGTATATGGAGCTATTTTATAAGTGTTAGCCATGAGGATTGATGATTATGATGACAATGAAATCTTACTCTCTCTTTCTCAAGTGAATAGCCATACTCAAGATCTCATTATGATTCTGTATGCTAAACAAAAACTACAGAAAATTAGGAGTATTAGTTTACTCTTAATTAAATTTACATGTAAGTTTCTTTCCATCATAAATTTGAAAATCTCTTTTGTGCCTCCCATTATACTACTTAGAGTCTCTAAAATAAAATTTGCATTTTATTTGAGAGCACAGAATTTCAGTTTTGACAATTGGATTTGAAAACCCTTTTTTTTTTAAGATGAAGTTTCAGTTTGTCACCCAGGCTGGAGTGCAATGGCACCATCTCGGCTTACTGCAACCTCTGCCTCCCAGGTTCAAGTGACTCTTCTGCCTCAGCCTCCTGAGTAGCTGGAATTATAGGTGTCAACCACCATTTCTGGCTCATTTTTGTATTTTTAGTAGAAATGGATTTTCACTGTGTTGGCCAGGCTGGTCTTGAACTCCTGACCTCAGGCGACCCATGCACCTTGGCCTCCCAAAGTGCTGGGATTACAGGCATAAGCCACTGTGCTAGCCAAAAGCCTTTTTTTTAAAAAAAAAAATGATTTACATATTATTTCCCTGGTATAAGGAATCTGGATCACCAATATTTTAAGAGATATTCTCTATTTCTCATTTGTGTGGAACATGGGGATGTTAACATTGCCTTGACTTATTTGCTCCATATGGTTATTAGGTTCCATGGAATTTCAGCTGAGCTTATGTGTTTTTATCTAAAATATATGAGTCAAGGTGTATGAACCAGATATCAAACAAATCAGTAAAGAAGTAATCAGTGGAAGACTGAAGTACAAAAACAAAGATGTTTTCCCATCACTGTGAAGTATGGACAGCCCAGAGGTTTTACAAACCCTACTGGTTCTTCTTGTCTGCTGCACACTAAAGCCAATACAGACACCAGTGTTGCAGTAGAGGATGAGTTTAATTCTCACAAAGCAGCTGAGCTGAAGGACAGGATACATTTCTCTAATCAACCTCCATAAGAACTCAGAAACTAGGATTTTTAATGATAATTTGATGGACAGGGTCTAGGGAATGGGTGCTGCTGATTGGCTGGGGAATCAAACCATCCATAGAATTTGAAACTGTCTTTGTGCATTGAGTCAGTTTCTGGTTTGGGGTCATCACAGGACCAGTCAAGTCAATTCCTTGGTATGGGTCCCAGGTTCAGGTAGCATCATTTTTTTCTGCAAGGATGCAAAAATGTCTAAAAATTATCTCCAAGACCAGTCATCAGAAGCAATTAGAGAAGTTATAAATCTTGTGACCTCTGGCCACTTGACTCCTGAGCAGTAAGTAATTATAGAAAACAAGCTGGAAACAAGGGTAGGTTATTGTTTATGCTTATATCTTAGCAGAATTCATGATTCTCCCATAAGTCTAACCTTGTGACTTTTCATTAACTTCACAAAGGTGATTTCAGTCTGAACAAGGAGGGGGTTAGTTTTGGGAAGGGACTGTTACCATTCTTGCTTTAAATTTAAATTAAATTCCTCCCATAGTTATCTGGGCCTAACACCCAGGAATGAGCAAAGGCAGTTAGCTTGTGAGGTTAGAACCACAATGGAGTCACCTATGTTAGATTTATTTCACTGTAATAATTTTGCAAAGGCAGTTTCAGTTACAAGTATTTCAGAGCAGGGATAACCACCCAGGAATTCAAATATAGATTGAAGTGCAAGTTGTTTTAAAGCCTGTAAGGCTGGGGTGTATCTGGGTGACAATGGTAGTGCTCATTTACCTCAACAAAGGCTTTCAACAGCCATGGAAGTTGGTGACAAATTTACCCTCTAGTAAGTATGTCATTTATAGATAAAGAAGACTGGGTTTAAAGGTTTGCAGCATGGATTGCACAGGATAGTGTGAAAATTATATTGAAACTGATATTAAATATCCTAAATACAAAGCATTAAACTACCATAATATAGAAGTTCCACTATGACTTTTATACTGTTGTGGCTTTTGTCTGTTGCTGCCTTGAAGTTGAGGAGATAAGAGCAACCAGTGGCCTCTCTGGGAAGTCCATGCTGACTTGGAGCAATCATCACACAAAATACTACTATTTGCTTTGTTAAAAGGAACAAGAACAACAACAAAAACTTTTCTTTATAGAACAAAAACAATGAGTAAAAACTTTCTAAGACTATGTAAGTCTTAGTAAGACTGGCTTTTTTGTATTCTTGAAACAAGAAGAATGAAGATACAATTCATACAATCCTAGATCTGAAGAAATTATGTTCCATGACAAAGATTAAGGCATTTTTCTGCTGCCACCTGCTTCATACCATTCTCTACCCCCTGAAAACAGATGCTTAAAAGCAATCAGTGACCCACTCCAGATTACCAAAAGGATAAATTTCCAAATTCTTAGCTGGTTTACCAGACCATCAATCAGTAGCCCCCACTCATACAACTTACCATCATCTATCCCCGTTTACCTTTTTACAGTTTAATTTCCCCAAATTAAACTTTCTTGAGTGTATATTGAGCAATATTCCCTCTGCCCAGATCACTATCCAACCACATCATCTACATTCACTTGATTAACTCCAACCTGTTCTTCAGTTCTAATTTATAACTCCAAGGTGAAGTCTGCCCTTAACCCTCCAATTAAGTGGTTCCCCCTTTGTGCTCTCATAATGTCAGGGCACATTTGTTTCAAACACTTTTATAGTGATATATTTAAAGAAGTGTTTCCAAAACTTCAATGTACATAGGAATTACCTGGAGATATTGTTAAAATGTAGATTTTGATTCAGAGTGATGCCAATGCTGCTCCCTGTCCCCAGACTACAGAGTAAGTAGCAGTCGATCTGTTCCACCAGACCTGAGAGTAGGATCCTTAAAGCCCCACTTACATTAGGCCCAGAATTAACAGCTACTGGAGAAATTTAAGAAAACAACACTCAAATGGCAACACAATTTAATTTTGGAATACAAATAGTACTTAACAAATAGCCATTTGAGAAGAACTTTGTTAACTTCCTTCTTTCTTCTGTAGCTTGGTATTTCCACCTTTTCTTTCCTTCTCTTTGCCTCAATTTTCACTCTTATCTGGAACTGGTCTCTCAATTCCCTCCTCAATCACTGATTCTTTTCATACCCAGAAGTCAAACTTTGAGGTATTTTCAATGGTAACACTTAAGAAAATGAAAAGCAAAAGGAGCCCGGATAGAGACATTTAGAAAAAGAAACCCCTATTCTCTTCTTTAGTAATCAGTTACTTTCTTCTTTCTCCAGATCTCACCTGTCTGGACCCCATCAGACTATTTATTAAAGAATCACAAGCACATCTTTCTTTAGACTCCTTTAGTGTTGCATTGCTCAGAAATTCATTGTATAGATCATTCTCAGAAATGGAAATGAACCTCATATCAGTCATTTGTTTACACAAAGACTTGTCATACATATAATTATAGTTTATATATATATATATATGTGTGTGTGTGTGTATATGTATGTGTTAGGCTTTCCTTTTTTATTGTTCAGAGGCACAATATAAGGAATAGGGCTACTCTGTATTTCAACATAAAATATATGGCACTTTGTGTGTGTGTGTGTGTGTGTGCATGTGCGAGTTTAATTTTGTTATTTAGATGGAGTCTCGCTTTGTCACTGAGGCTGAAGTGCAGTGGCATGATTTTAGCTCACTGCAACCTCTGCCTCAGTTCAAGCGATTCTCCTGCCTCAGCCTCCTGAGTAGCTGGGATTACAGGCAGGCGCCACCATGCCTGGTGATTTTTTTTTTTTTTTTTTTTTTGTATTTTTAGTTGAGATCGGGTTTCATCATGATGGCCAGACTGGTCTTGATTCAGTGATCTTGAACCTTGTGGTCTTGAACCTTGTGATCCACCCACCTCAGCCTCTCAAAGTGATGGGATTACAGGCATGAGCCACTGTGCCTGGCCTTTATATATATATATATAATTTTGAAAAATAGAGACGCAGTCTTGTTCTGTTGCCCAGGCTATTCTGCTCTTGGACTCCTGGCCTCAAGCAGTCCTCCCTCCTCAACTTCCCAAAGTGCTGGGATTATAGGCATGAGCCACCACACAGAGTAAAGACTTCTTTTAACATCTAAGTGGAGACCTAACCTTGTTTTATCTCTCTCTCTCTCTCTCTCTCTCTCTCTGTCCCGCTCAACATGTAGTCATTTTGTTCCAAAGGTTTATAGTTGCATGACCTGTAAAAATGGAAAAATAAAAATAACACAAACTTCCTGGGGTCCCCTTACTACTCATATTCCCATACCTTGTCTCACCTACTACAAGTAAACAGAATGTTGGCGAGCGAGGGCTGTGGAGTAGTCACTGCATCTAAGGTAGAGATTGTTAAAAATGTTTCCTTGAAAAATAATTTTTCTGGGAAGTGGACAGGCCTCTTCTCCATTTGGTTTAACTGTGTTTCTGACTGTGTATAGGAGAAAATGTGTCCTCAGATTTTCACCACAGGGTGATTCTACTATTAGTACATATAAATCTTTGTTAGGCCTTCCATCTTTTTTATTGTTCAAAGGCACAATATAAGGAATAGGGCTAGTCTGTATTTCAATGTAAAATATGTGGCACTTCGTATATGTGTGTGTATATATATATATGTATGTGTGTGTGTGTGTTACGTATATAAGATTAATGTGGTCTATATCTACATAAATTACATGATAGGTATATAAATGTATGTGTATTTATATGTAAATAAGTCTAATGTATACTTTTCATTATATATATATTTCATGTGTGTATATGTAAACATAAACCTATATTTTCATTTTTTGTAATAAAATAAGATAGAAAATAGATCAGAAGAGAAACTCTTGGTAAATGTATAGGTTTATTTATTAATAAGATGTTAGATATGCTATAGATTTCAAAGTAAAATATCCCCCAAATACCAAGAGACTATAATGATTATACGAGGGTGTGAATTCTAGCAAATTAAAAGAAATATCTGCATGATCCATGTTTCTAATTATCTGACAAGTGTTTGTTGTTAATAACTTTTCTGGAAGCCACAAACACAGCAGTAGCACTCAATTATGATGCAATCTACAATATAATACAATGCAGTTTTTCTTCTGCCTTCAAGATCACACAGGCAGCAGAGCCTACCATAATGAACTATCCCAAAAACTCAAAGTGCTGTTTGTAGCAATTTTGCATTGAGCATTCAGATTTCACCGTGTATAAAGTCTGACTTGAATGTGCTCCACCTCAGTAATTCTCATTTCAAAATATTCACATTTTAAAAATTCACATCTTTCTTTTTTGACTGAAGACCGTGCTAATAAAACAGCACATAGAATATTGCAAATAAATCGTCATAGTGAGCTAAGAACTATGTGAAACACCAAGATTCTTCAAGATATATGCTAATGACTTTTTGTTTAGTAGATTTCTTGTGCTGCAATACAGATGTTAGTAAGTATTTCATTCTCTCACAAGGCGCTGGCTGATGAACACACTAGCCCAGAATTATCAGCATACATTTATTCGATTATCCACTTTTAATCAAGGAAGTATATTATTCCTTTTCTCTTGATATTTTGGTTCATATTATCTAAGTGTATGTTTGAAGCATTAATAATATTATAATTCATAAATGTAATGCTTAAATAGGAGAAAATATTTTAAAGATTCTCAAATCTCTGTATTTTTTTTTTCCCATTACCATCATTATTCCCTTTTTGCCACTACATTTTTCCTGATTAGAAAAAATAGCAGAGGGTTTGGAATAAGAAAAAAGAAAGGAAATGTTAAGTCTTCCTAATAAGAAATATTATGTGAAATGTTTCTACAGCAAATTATCATTAGTGGGAATTAGGAGCCCCCTTAAATATTCCTGTAATGCTATTTTTTAAAGGCTTAAAATATTTTATTTCAAGTTTTAACAATATTCTGTGTTACTCTTTAAACATTTTAGAAACTTTTACAACTCATTTTGTTTCATATTACATAAGAACTTAGCTGATCTTTTTTGGAGTCACTGTGGAACATTGCATTAATTTTTAGCCATATGACAATAAAGAAATAATTTTAGTAGACCACATGACTTAGGTGACTCATGAATGAAAGCAGTTTACAGAAGTGCTTATTGACCAGAAAGCCTTAATATTTTCTTCAGCTTGACTAACTTCAGATAGATTCTTTCATGATTATTGGCCTCTGACCTCCGTTTGCTTAGAGCATTCACTTTAGAAAATATGCAAATGTCAATTCTTTCTCTGCCCCTTTAAGGTGCAAACCTTCTTTCAGTCTCTTGCCAGTTTTACACCCCAGAAATGTCTTTCTCAAAGATCTGAGATCTTTGTAATCATCAAGCAAGATAGTATCCCTATCTCCCAGGCTCTTTGGGATAGTAGGAGTCTAACTTTGATAGCTACATGATAGTCAGCACATATGGCCTCATCACTTTGAGCCACTCTCCTTACACAAAGTCCTCTAGCACTTTTCCAGTAGCTCACCCCAACATTTAAAAATGATTCCACTTTTTGTACTAGTGGAATTGAATTCTATCTGTGTTACCTATTGCAAGTCTTTAATAAAATCTTTCTTGCCTATGTAACTTTGACTTGTGCAATTATTCTCTGACATTATTTAGACTCCAAGTTTACTGTACAGAGTAAAGGAATGGATAAGTGGAGAGATTTTTTTTAAAAGGATTTAAATGAATAGTCTATGGCAGTGCCTTATTTACCTGCCATCACTTGCCTTACACTTTTAAACCATACTACTTCTCGCCTTACTTTTATCATTCATGATAGAAATATTCCTAAAATGTAGTAGCAAGCCTTCTGTTTCTTTCTCAAAATGAACATTTGTTTCTCAAATTGAAAATAGTTTTGTGCGTGTGATTAAACAAAAATGCACATGCAGGAAATTCAGACAGTGCACATCATAGATTAAAGCAGTGTTTCTCAACCTTTTAAAAATCACTATTGCCCCCCTAAGGAGCCTGTTTAGTTATTTTTCCTGCCTAATCTCCCCATGAGATTGTAATACCCATGAATACATGGCATGTCTGTTTATGTGTTGCTACCTTTGGGGGTGCCATAAAACATCATGGTATCTAGGGTTTGTTTGGTCTCACCCAAGAACCAATTTTTGCACCATTTGGAGAATGTAGCCTCTTGAAAATGCATGGTTTAAAGCACAAAGTAAAAATCACTTAAAATCCCATACCACACAGGTGACTACTATTTGCCTTTAGATAAACATCTTGCCAGAGATCTTTCTAACCATATTTTACATGCCTTTTAAATTTATTTTTGTCCCTTAATAACATCATATAGAAATGTTTCTATATTAATATAAACATCATCCCTTTTAAGTATATATAATTTATTTAACCAATGTTCTGTGACATACATTATTTCTTCTATTTTTATATTTTAAATAATGCTGTGATGAATATCATGCCATATCATATTTGTGCATTTCATGTGCTATCTTTAGAAATAAATTTTTGTCTGGGCACTGTGGCTCACGCCTGTAATTCCAGCACCACTTTGGGAGGCTGAGGCAGGCGATCAGGAAGTCAGGAGATCAAGACCATCCTGGTTAACATAGTGAAACCCTGTCTCTACTAAAAATCCAAAAGAAAAAAAAAAGCTGGGTGTGGTGGCATGCACCTGTAGTCCCAGCTACTCAGGAGGCTGAGGCAGGAGAATAGCTTGAACCCGGGAGATGGAGGTTGTGGTGAGCTGAGATCGCACCACTGCATTCCAGCCTGGGTGACAGAGCCAGACTCAGTCTCAAAAAATATATATACAAAATAAAAGAAATACTTTTTCAAAATGCAATTTCCGGATAGAGAGGCATATACATTTAATTTGTTTTTATAAATATTTCCAAACTATCTTCCCAAAAGATTTTATCAATATACATTATTTCATATACTGCACGAGAACGCATGTTTACAACACAGGGTATTATCAATTTGTTTAATCTTTGCCAGACTTATAGACACAAAGTAAGTCTTCAATATTATTTTAATTATTTATTCTTTTATACTTAATTTAATAACATTCATTGCATTTTTAAGTAAGAATATTGGCTATTTGCATATTTAAAGATTTCCCTTATCTTGTAACTTTTAGTCATTTTTTTAACATTTTTTCTTTGTAGTACTTATTAATCACATTGCCTAGAATACAATCATGTACAATAATGAATGTATTTTACATCAAGCAAGATAGTATCCCTCTCTTTCAGGCTCTTTGGGACAGTAGGAACTTAATTTTGATAGATAAGTGACAATCAGCACATGTGGCCTCATCACATTGAGCAACTCTCCCCACACAAATTCCGTTAGTACTTTTCCAGTAGCTCACCCCAGCACTTAAAAATGATCTTATTTTTCTACCTCTGGAATTGAGTATTTTACAGTTGTGCTTTTGGGAACTCTATAGGATTCTGTGTCCATTCATTTCACAAATTATTTTTGCTTTCTTCTGAACTGACTTCATATAAAAATAAAGATTATGATAACTATAGATATAACAATGCATGTAAGCATTATAGAAAAATATTTTTATATAAAAATATATTTTATAATAATTTCATGTATCGGTGTTTAAAAATTTTTTTAACTTCCAGTTTTTATTTATGATAAATAATTCCCTTTTATTTAAAAAGAGCTCTAACATTCTAATATATTCGTTTCATGCTGAAATTTATAAACCTTCTCAGTTCCCTTCTCAATCACTTCTGCTCTCTAGACTTTGAACTGACATATTTATTTGATTTCTTTCATCTTTGTCTCTTTTGTAAAATATCATAAGGCTGAGAAAAATATAATGAGTTCATGAAGAGATTTTTTTAAAAAAAATATGGGATATTTATGGGAAGGTAAAAAGGAGAAAACTCAGGAGAGTCTGAACACATCAGATTAATATGATCATTGCTCTCATTCCAGTTAAACTCATTCCAAATATTCTAAAGTACTGGTCAAGTGAAGCAATACTTGTTTTCCTAGTTGTCACATGGTTTCTTTCCATCTACTGACCATTTCTCCAAAATTATTTATGAGATTTGTTATTGATACTGCTTAGTACTTTGCAAATACCAACATTTTTCAAATATTTTGAATGTAATAATATGTATTTGTAAAAAAAAAAAAGAAGACCAATAATTTTGCTTTAGATTTGGGGACTTTTTGTTGAGAATCATTGATATAATTTGATGGTATTTCATTAGACCTTACAGAGTATACTTAAAAAATACTCATCATTTATTGTTTCAATTTATAGCTTAGGTTGACAAAATCATTCTTTGATCCAAATAGAATTCACATAATATAAAATACACTGTTTTAACCATTTCAAAATGTACAATTTAGTGGATTTTAGTATATTCACAGTGTTGTGCAACCATTACCACCGTCTAATTCCAGAACATTTCCATTACTCCAAAATTAAACCCCAAACCTTTGAATTCTGCTTCTCTTATCTCCCACCCCATTTCCTGGCAACAACTAATCTAATTTCTGTTTGTGGATTTGCCTATTCTGAATATTTCATATAAACAGAATTATACAATAGGTGAACTTTTGTTACTAGCTTCTGCAATAGCATATTTTTAATGTTCATTCATACCATAGCATGTATCACTGCTCTATTCCTTTTCATGATTAAATAATATTCCATTGTAAGGATGTACCACATTTTATTTAGACATTCATCACATTGATTAACATTTCTGTTGTTTCCACTTTTTGGCTATATGAATAATGCTGCCATGAACATGTGTGTACAAGTTGATAATGTGAACATAGTTTTAATTCACTTGGGTATATACATAGTTGTAAAATTGCAAAATCAAAAGGTAACTGTTTAACTTCTTGAGAAACTGCCAAAGTGTTTCCCCCAACAGTTGCACATTTTATATTTAAACAGTACAATCCATATGTTTGTAGTGTATGAA
The DNA here is from genome assembly GCF_049354715.1 of Callithrix jacchus. Lineage (NCBI taxonomy): Eukaryota > Metazoa > Chordata > Mammalia > Primates > Cebidae > Callithrix > Callithrix jacchus. The sequence continues at coordinate 30,352,958 of NC_133524.1, forward strand.
GTTTCCAATTTCTCCACATTCTTATCAGCACTTCCTGATTTCTGGGTTTTTTGTTTGTTTATTTGTTTGTTTTATTATTGTTGTAGCCATCCTAGTGAATGTGAAGTGATACCTTCATTGAGGTTTTGTGCATTTGTTTTTAAATTGCTTGATTTATAAATGCACTTGTCATTTTATTAATGGAATTGCTAATATCAGAATTATTTAAACCAGTTTCAAGTATGCTATGTGTCTTGTGACATACTACAAAATGTTGGCAATGGTTTTCTATTACATTTATGAAAGAAAAAGTCTTCTGATAAAGTTGAGACTCTGACTGTATGTATTAAACTTTAACCTAAGTCACTATTTGCAGCAGAGTATTTCAACCTCTGAAGACCCAGCCTCACTAAATTTGCAAAAGTAGTTCTTTAAAAAATTGTACTAATAGATTTCTATGATAATGGAATGGTCACTTCGCCTTTTCAAACCTTGTATCTAAAGAGCTCTGAAATGGGAAAAAGATCATGCTTTTATATAAACTTACTTGACCTGAGTTTCCATTAGGGGAAAACACAACTTCTGATTGAAAAATGTATTTACATAATACCAGCATATAAACCATTCTTTCAGGGTAAGCGAAGCACATCTAAAAATTCCATTAACTCTATTGAACTGACAGTTATTCTATTAAATATATTTTCATGAAACATTTTGCTTCACTGGAAGAAAGGCAACAAAAAGATAAAACTAATTAAAACAGTATAAGGGAAAAAGGAGAAGGAAAGTCACAGTCATGGTATATGTTTTAGATTTTTCTTACTGATAAATAAAAATAACTCATTTGATTTGGATTATATTATAGTAATTGTAATCACTTTTCAAAAATCTTATTCAAAATTGTTTAGTTTTAGTAAGAAAATCTACCATTTTCTTAGGAATTCTGCTACTGGGAGGTTTTGCAAAAGTTGCAAATGCAGCTTTGGTTTTACTAAGTACTGTGATTTTGCTTGCATTTTCAAGTACCTAGATAGAAGTTAGGGCTTAAATTGTATTTGCTAAAGTTTTGAGGACTTCTGAGAAAATTGCGAAAGAATACAAATATCTTATAATAATTCCCATACTCCTGCCCTGCTGCCACTTTTTTTCTTCACTTTTGTAGGAGACAAAACCCAGGCGGTGATGGAAAGGAACAAAAACTTTTCCTTCTCTTTAATCACTTGAGAAAGAGAGTCAATCTAGGGATAGCTAAAATTACTGGGTTCTGAGTGATGAAGACTTAAGCTATTTGAGAATGAAATAAAATTTTTATGAAGTGACCGAAGGCAAAATCAAAATTAAAGAGTTAACAAAGGGAAATATACAGACTAATAGGTCCCAAAGGAGATTTTAGAAAAGATATTATTTTATCATACTGTGTTATTTAAAATTGACTTTATGTTTGTGTATTTTTATAAAGCATATGTATTTTTAGTAGAGATGGGATTTCACCATATTGGATAGGCTGGTGTCAAACTCCTGACCTTGTGATCTGCCCACTTCACCCTCCCAAAGTGCCAGGATTACAGGTGTAAGCCACGGTTGTTAAAGATTTTCGTGTTTCTGTCAATGAGAGATGTTTGACATCAGATTCATACTAGCCTCATAAAATTAATTGGAAGGCTTTCCATCTTCTCTTTTGGAGAGAAGAGGTAGTATAAGATTGATGCTAATTCTTCTTTAAAGATTTCATAGAATTTTCCAGTGAAATCATCTGGACATGGAGATTTCTTTTTCGGAGTAGTGTTTTCCTTATGAATTCAGTTTCCTTGATAGTTATGGGGCTATTCAAATATTTGATTTAATATTGGGTGAGTTGTGACAGTTCATGTTTTTGGAGAATAGATCCATTTTATGTAAGTTGCCAAATTACAAAGTGTAGAATTGTTCACGTTAGTCCCTTATTGTGCTTTTGATATCTACAGGGTCTAGAGCAATAATGCCTGTTTTATTCTTGATGTTGGTAACTTGTGTCTTTTCTCTTTTTGTCTTTGTCAGTTTTGCTAGAAGTTTATCAATGTTATTGATCTTTTCAAAGAACCAGTTCATTGCTTCATTAACTTTCTCTATTGCTTTTCTGTTTTCAATTTCATTGATTTCTGTTCTTGTCTTTGCTGTTTCCTCATGCAGTGTGCTTTGGATTTATTGTGTTTTTTCTTTTTTCAGGTATTTGAGGTGGGAGATTAGAGTATTGACTAGAGATTTTTCTTCTCTAAATAAGAATTTAGTACTGTAAAATTTCCTCTTAGCACTGCTTTGACTACATCTCATAAATGATGGTGTATTGTGTTTTCATTTTCATTCATTTCAATGTATTTTTTACATTTCTTGAAATTTTTTGACTTATAGCTTATTAATTAGCCATTTTGTGTCCAAATGTTTGAAGATTTTTGCGGTATCTTTTTGTTACTGATTTCTAGTTTTACTCCATTGTTGTCAAAGAAAATACTTTGTATGATTTCAATTATTTTAAATCAATTTTGGTTTGTTTCATCCCCTATCTAGGTTATGATCCATGAGAATGTAAAAAGAATAGGTTTTCTGATGTCTTTTATTTATTTATTTATTTTTTTGTTGTTGTTGCATTTTAGGTTTTGGGGTACATGTGCAGAACATGCAAGATAGTTGCATAGGTACACACATGGCAGTGTGCTTTTCTTTCCTTCTCCCCTTCACCCACATTTGGCATTTCTCCCCAGGCTATTCCTCTCCAGCTCCCCACCCACTGTCCCTCCCCTATTCCCCCAATAGACCCCAGTGTGTAGTACTCCCCTCCCTGTGTTCATGTGTTCTCATTTTTCCTTACCCGCCTATGAGTGAGAATATGCGGTATTTCATTTTCTGTTCTTGTGTCAGTTTGCTGAGAATGATGTTCTCCAGATTCATCTATGTCCCTACAAAGGACATGAACTCATCATTTTTGATTGCTGCATAATATTCCATGGTGTATATGTGTCACATTTTCGCAGTCCAGTCTATCATCGATGGGCATTTGAGTTGGTTCCAGGTCTTTGCTATTGTAAACAGTGCTGCAATGAACATTCGTGTGCATGTGTCCTTATAGTAGAATGATTTATAGTCCTTTGGATATATACCCAGTAATGGGATTGCTGGGTCAAAGGCCTTGAGGAATCGCCACACTGTCTTCCACAATGGTTGAACTAATTTACACTCCCACCAACAGTGTAAAATTGTTCCTATTGCTCCACATCCTCTCCAGCATCTGTTGTCTCCAGATTTTTTAATGATTGCCATTCTAACTGGCGTGAGATGGTATCTCAATGTGGTTTTGATTTGCATCTCTCTAATGACCAGTGACGAGCATTTTTTCATATGTTTGTTGGCCTCTTGTATGTCTTCTTTTGTAAAGTGTGTGTTCATATTCTTTGCCCATTTTTGAATGGGCTTGTTTGTTTTTTTTTTGTAAATCTGTTTGAGTTCTTTGTAAATTCTGGATATCAGCCCTTTGTCAGATGGGTAAACTGCAAAAAATTTTTCCCATTCTGTTGGTTGCCAATTCACTCTAGTGACTGTTTTTTTTGTGGTGCAGAAGCTGTGGAGTTTGATTAGGTCCCATTTGTCTATTTTGGCTTTTGTTGCCAATGCTTTTGGTGTTTTGTTCATGAAGTCCTTGCCTACTCCTATGTCCTGAATGGTTTTGCCTAGATTTTCTTCTAGGGTTTTTATGGTGCCAGGTCTTGTGTTTAAGTCTTTAATCTATCGGGAGTTAATTTTACTGTAAGGTGTCAGGAAGGGGTCCAGTTTCTGCTTTCTGCACATGGCTAGCCAGTTTTCCTAACACCATTTATTAAACAGGGAATCCTTTTCCCATTGCTTGTTTTTGTCAGGTTCATCAAAAATTGTATGGTTGTAGATATGTTGTGTTGCCTCCGATGCCTTTGTTCTGTTCCATTGGTCTATATCTCTGTTTTCGTACCAGTACCATGATGTTTTGATTACTGTAGCCTTGTAGTATAGTTTGAAGTCCAGTAGTGTGATGCCTCCCACTGTGTTCTTTTTGCTTAGAATTGACTTGGCTATGCGGTCTTGTTTTTGGTTCCATATGAAGTTTATGGTGTTTTTTTCCAGTTCTGTGAAGAAGGTCATTGGTTGCTTGATGGGGATAGCGTTGATTCTGTAAATTACTTTGGGCAGTATAGCCATTTTCACGATATTGATTCTTCCTAACCATGAACATGGAATGTTTCTCCATCTGTTTGTGTCCTCTCTTGTTTCGTTGAGCAGTGGTTTGTAGTTTTCCCTGAAGAGGTCCCTTAAGTTCCTTGTGAGTTATATTCCTAGGTATTTTATTCTTTTTGTAGCAATTGTGAATGGCAGTTTGTCCTTCATTTGGCTCTCTTTAAGTCTGTTATTGGTGTATAGGAATGCTTGTGATTTTTTTGCACATTGATTTTATATCCTGAGACTTTGCTGAAGTTGCTTATCAGTTTCAGGAGTTTATGGGCTTAGACAATGGGGTCTTCTAGGTATACTATCATGTCGTCTGCAAATAGAGACAATTTGGCTTCCACCTTTCCTATTTGAATACCCTTTATTTCTTTTTCTTGCCTGACTGCTCTGGCTAGAACTTCCAGTACTATATTGAATAGGAGTGGTGAAAGAGGGCATCCTTGTCTAGTGCCAGATTTCAAAGGGAATGCTTCCAGTTTTTGCCCATTCAGTATGATATTGGCTGTTGGTTTGTCATTAATAGCTTTTACTACTTTGAGATACGTTCCATCGATAACGAGTTTTTTGAGGGTTTTTAGCATAAAGGGCTGTTGAATTTTGTCAAATGCCTTCTCTGCGTCAATTGAGATAATCATGTGGTTTTTGTTTTGGGTTCTGTTTATGTGGTGAATTACATTTATAGACTTGCGAATGTTGAACCAGCCTTGCATCCCCAGGATGAATCCTACTTGATCACGATGGATAAGTTTTTTGATGTGCTGTTGCAATCGGCTTGCCAGTATTTTACTGAAGATTTTTGCATCTATGTTCATCATGGATATTGGCCTCAAGTTTTCTTTTCTTGTTGAGTCTCTGCCGGGTTTTGGTATCAGGATGATGTTGGTCTCATAAAATGATTTGGGAAGGATTCCCTCTTTTTGGATTATTTGGAATAGTTTCAGAAGGAATGGTACCAGCTCCTCTTTGTGTGTCTGGTAGAATTCAGCTGTGAACCCATCTGGACCTGGGCTTTCTTTGAGTGGTAGGCTCTTAATTGCTGCCTCGAATTCTGACCTTGTTATTGGTCTATTCATAGTTTCAGCTTCCTCCTGGTTTAGGCTTGGGAGGACACAAGTGTCCAGGAATTTATCCCTTTCTTCCAGGTTTACTAGTTTATGTGCATAGAGTTGTTTGTAATATTCTCTGATGATGGTTTGAATTTCTGTGGAATCTGTGGTGATTTCCCCTTTATCGTTTATTATTGCATCCATTTGGTTATTCTCTCTTTTCTTTTTAATCAATCTGGCTAGTGGTCTGTCTATTTTGTTGATCTTTTCAAAAAACCAGCTCTTGGATTTATTGATTTTTTGAAGGGTTTTTTGTCTCTCTCTCTCCTTCCGTTCTGCTCTGATCTTAGTTATTTCTTGTCTTCTGCTGGGTTTTGAGTTTTTTTGATCTTGCTCCTCTAGCTCTTTCAATTTTGATGATAGGGTGTCAATTTTGGATCTCTCCACTCTTCTCTTATGGGCACTTATTGCTATATATTTTCCTCTGGAGACTGCTTTAAATGTGTCCCAGGGATTCTGGTATGTTGTGTCTTTGTTCTCACTGGTTTCGAAGAACTTCTTTATTTCTGCCTTCATTTCATTGTTTATCTAGTCAACATTCACTAGCCAGTTGTTCAGTTTCCATGAAGCTGTGCGGTTCTGAGTTAGTTTCTGAATTCTGAGTTCTAGCTTAATTGCACTATGGTCTGAGAGACTGTTATGATTTCAGTTGTTTTGCATTTGCTGAGGAGTGCCTTACTTCCAATTAAGTGGTCAATTTTAGAGTAGGTGTGATGTGGTGCAGAGAAGAATGTATATTTTGTGGATTTGGGGTGGAGAGTTCTGTAAATGTCTATCAGGTTTGCTTGTTCCAGGTCTGAGATCAAGCCCTGTATATCCTTGTTAATTTTCTGTCTGGTTGATTTGTCTAATATTGACAGTGGAGTGTTAAAGTCTCCCACTATTATTGTGTGAAAGTCTAAGTCTTTTTGTAAGTCATTACGAACTTGCCTTATATATCTGGGCGCTCCTGTATTCGGTCCATATATATTTAGGATCGTTAGCTCTTCTTGTTGTATTGATCCTTTTACCATTATGTAATGACCTTTTTTGTCTCTTTTGATCTTTGTTGCTTTAAAGTCTATTTTATCAGAGATGAGAATTGCAACTCCTGCTTTTTTTTGCTCTCCATTTGCTTGGTAAATCTTCCTCCATCCCTTTATTTTGAGCCTTTGTGTATCCTTGCCTGTTAGATGGGTTTTCTGGATACAGCACAACGATGGGTTTTGGTTTTTTATCCAATTTGCCATTCTGTGTCTTTTGATCGGTGCATTTAGCCCATTTACATTTAGGGTTAATAATGTTATGTGTGAATTTGATACTGCCATTTTGATGCTAGTCCATCAGTTGATGAAGATTCTTCATTTTGTTGATGCTCTTTAGCATTTGGTATGTTTTTGGAATGGCTGGTACTGGTTGTTCCTTTCTATGTGTAGCGCCTCTTTCAGGAGCTCTTGTAAAGCATGTCTGGTGGTGACAAAATCTCTTAGTACTTGCTTATTCGCAAAGGATTTTATTTTTCCTTCACTTCTGAAGCTCAGTTTGGCTGGATATGAAATTCTGGGTTGAAAGTTCTTTTCTTTAAGGATGTTGAATATTGTTCCCCACTCTCTTCTGGCTTGTAGTGTTTCTGCCGAGAGATCTGCTGTGAGTCTGATGGGCTTCCCTTTGTGGGTAACCCGACCTTTCTCTCTGGCTGCCCTTAGTATTTTCTCCTTCATTTCAACCCTGTTGAATCTGACAATTATGTTCCTTGGGTTGCTCTTCTGGCAGAATATCTTTGAGGTTTTCTCTATATTTCCTGGACTTGACTGTTGGCCTGCCTTGTTTGGTTGGGAAAATTTTCCTGAATAATATCCTGAAGAGTATTTTCCAGCTTGGAAAATACTTTACTCTCTTTGTCACGTTCTGGTACACCTATCAAATGTAGGTTAGGTCTCTTCACATAGTCCCACATTTCTTGGAGACTTTGTTCATTTCTTTTTGCGCTTTTTTCTCTAATCTTGGTTTCTCGTTTTATTTCATTGAGTTGATCTTCGACTTTTGATATTCTTTCTTCTGCTTGGTCAGTTCGGCTGTTGAAACTTGTGCATGCTTCGCAAAGTTCTCGTGTTGTGTTTTTCAGCTCCTTCAATTCATTCATATTCCTCTCTAAGTTGTCCATTCTTGTTATCATTTCCTCAAATCTTTTTTCAAGGTTCTTAGTTTCTTTGCATTGATTTAGAACATGTTCTTTTAGCTCACGGAAGTTTCTCATTACCCACCTTCTGAAGTCTGATTCCGTCATTTCATCACACTCATTCTCCGTTCAGCTTTGTTCCCTTGCTGGTGAGGAGTTTTTGTCCTTTGTAGGAGGCGAGGTGTTCTGGTTTCGGGTGTTTTCCTCCTTTTTGCGCTGGTTTCTTCCCGTCTTTGCGGGTTTATCCACCTGTCGTCTGAGTAGTTGCTGACTCTTTGATTGGGTCTCTGAGTGAGCTCCCTGATTGTTGATGATGAAGTATTTCTGTTACTTAGTTTTCCTTCTAACAGTCTAGCCCCTCTGCTGTAGGACTGCTGAGGTCCACTCCAGGCCGTGCTTGTCTGGGGTACACCTGTAGCAGCTGTGGAACAGTGAGGGGTGCTACCTGTTTCTTCTTCTGCTATCTTTGTCCCAGAATGATGCCCGCCAAATGTCAGTCTGATCAGTCCTTTTTGAGATGACTCTTTGAATATAGAGGGGTCATGGATCTGCTTGAGGAGGCAGTCTGTACTTTATAGGAGCTCAAGTGCTGAGCTATGAGCTCCGTTGATCATTCAGGGTGGTTAGGCCAGTACGTTTAAGTCTGCTGCAGCAGAACTCATAAAACCCCTTTTTTTCCTCAGATGCTCTGTCTCAGGGAGTTGGGGCTTTCTTTGTGAGTATCCATTGGCACCTTCTTGCCCAGCTAGGAGGCAGGCTAGTCACTATTTGCCTGTCGAGGCTCCACCCTGCTGCTGTGGGCTCCACCCTCTTGGCAGAGTCTCTCTGTTATGGCAGGTTGCCTCGGCAATGGCAGGCTGCATCAGCAATGGCAGTGTCCCTCACTAGGGGCAGTATGCCTCGGTAATGGCGGATGCCCCTCCCCCACTGAGCTGCACCGTCCCGAGCTGCACGGTCCTGGGTTCAGCCGTGCCTGCAGTGAAACTCTCAACCCCAAGTGTTTCGAATCGCTGTTTTGTTTGTCCCTGTGGGGGTGTGACATGCCGAGCCTGATCACCTGGCTCCCTGCCTCAGAGCCCTCTTTTTTTTTTTTTTTTTTTAAGTTGAAAGGTTCTCCCAGGTGTTTCAGTCGGCTGCTGATAGGTCACCAGGATCTGTGTGATTTCCCATGCAGCGACCCACTGCGCTGGCTCAAATGTCTCTTCCTGGTAATCTACTGGTCTGGCTCACTGTCTAAGTCCCATTTAATCAGATGGATATGCTAATCTGCCCTCCCAAATCTCAGATTGCTGGTTTAAGAGGGCATCCAGACCAGTGCCTTCTGTGCAGAGTGCCTCTGCACTTCGGTGCCAGCTGAAAAAGCCGTGCCAGCCTTAACAGCTTTGCTGGTGTCCTATGTCTCTCCTACACCTGGGAATTTCCCTGTTCTGTGGGCAACAAAGATCCATCTGGACATGTGGATTGAACTCACCCTCTGCGTCTTCACTGAGAGCTGCAATCCTTATTTGCTCCTACCGTGCCATCTTGGCAGTCCCTCCTCGGTTTTCTGATGTCTTTAAGTGGATTTTTCTATAAATAATGATCAGAAAACTGTTGATTTATGATGTTGTACCCAGTCAGCAGATTTGCATCGCCAGACTCTGAATAATCTAGCATAAAAACAGTTGTTGTTTGTTAAAGGTTTGTTAAGCTGTTTGGACCTGCCATAGTATTACCCTTATTCCTGTAACCACATGTACATCTCCTGTGGTCTGCTAAAATTTCCAGAAGAAAGGAAAGAAGTTTAGGCAGACTACAGTGATATGTGGCATCACTAACAACCCAAAGCTAAAAAGTTTCCAATAGCAGTCATTTATTTCATGGTCCAGGGTCTAGAGTTTGGTTTGGTTTTATTTGATCTTGTCTGTGCTTACTTGCACTCTACTGGACTATCTTGGATTCTAGTTTTCAGGTTAGATTAAAAGCTTTTCCATATGTCTAAATTCTGGGATTCATGCTGAAGGAGCAATAGCTATCTAGATCATGTTTTTTTCATGGGAAAGGATGTAAGTCTCAGGAGAGCTGACAGAAACTTGGGGTATCTCTTAAAGGTACAGTGTCACTTCTACCTGTATTCCATTGTCCAAAGCCAGTCATAGTAAAGTGCAAAGCTAATGTTTTACAGGTATATACTCTGCCTATTTCAGTAGGAACACTTTTTGTGAATCAAAAAATCTATAAATTATGTAGTATCTCAGATAGAGATCATAGAATTCTATTCAATGATATATGTCCAGGGTTTTTCAGGTCACAACTTGAATTTTATTCAGAGATAGGATAGTCATTTAAAAATAAGGGGGGAAAAACCCTGGGGACAGAAATTTTGATTTAACTTCAGAGAAGCCATGTAGCACCTGATATTCCATGTGTTCACAGGGTGACATAGAACCATCCTTACCTGCATGGAATGATGGCAATAGTTGTTTAGAGTCCATTCAGGAAAGTAACTGGTAGCAGCTGAAGTAAACTTTTAGTCATATGGACACTGGTTCCCCATGAACTGATCTAGAGCCACCAAAACATAAACACAGGCTATTGAGCACAGAAGGAGCCAGTAATCACTTTCAGTCACCCCTTGTCAAAATGGTTTGAATTCAAATCAATGATTCATAAGATAGGAGCTACCTCATTAATAGTTTTCTTAGGTAAAGATCAAGAAAAATGAGGAGCCATATTAAAAATTGTTTGTGTTTGCAAGCATTCAGGAAAATGACATTTGAAACGCTGTTACCAAAACAAAATAAAAGCAGCTAAATTATAATTCAATTAGAGTCTTTCCAATATTTGTCAAATAAAAAAGAGCAAATTTCACTGAAGAAAATCAATGAAGGAAAGCATTTAGAACATGCTTATTGCTGTTTAACTTTTGTCAGTTGCAAGAAAGGGAAATAGTTGAAATACTGACAGTAAATACATTTTAAAGTTATTACTTATTTCTTCTAATTTTCTCTCCCTTATTGACTTCTCATTTCTGGTAATATGGCAATAAACAATATGTAAAGAGCGCAGCACTGGATATGATTAATGTATGCAGTAGCTACAGTTAAAACATTCTTCTCTACTGATGTCTGTGTCATGATTCTCCCTTTTTCTAATTTTCCTTCAATGTTGATTTGCCTTCTCTTACTTTTTTCTTCTATTATTATCTAATTATTCCAACTTTAACAATGATCCTGCATATCTTTCACTGGCCTCTCTTCCAAAGAACCCATCCTACAAATATGCCAGCTACCTACTAGACATATTCACTGATATATCTCCATGGTGCTCTAACAGCTCCTTTCCTTTATTTTGTATTCTGTCTCCTATCCCCTTCCATCTAAGTAACCAAAATCAACTCACTGCTTTTGATTTTCTAACTTATTAATTATGGCACCTAAGTCAAAATCACCATTGTCTTCGATTTTTGCCTGCAGATACTTCCATGTTGAATATGTTTGTGCAAACTTCTATCAGATAAATGTACCTGAAGCACACTTCTCATTGTGTCATTTTACTGTTCCACATGAATGTAACCATTGCTGATGTATACTGGGATGTGAAAATGTTTGGGACTCACTGATTAATGAATTAGCATTATTAATTCTTTACAACTGTCCCTGTACTCACTGGTTCTAGTTTTGGAGATCTGGTGGGAACAATAGCTCTTTCCTATACTGCACACCTCTCCTCCTATTGGGGTGGATATTTTCTTAACACTTTATCCTCAGACAAATGGTTCCACCTGCTTACTTATATACATAAGATCTTCAGATTTTATAGGTAGCTGATGGCACCCATTATTTTATTTTGGTGTGAGAATGGAAAGACTCATTCTGCCATTTCAGTATGATTTCATTTGGGAAGTAAAGTAAGAAAAATAAATGTTCTTATTTCAGCATTTTATATATATTTTAACATCTTTATTTTGATAATTTTAGAAAAGAGAATTCTAAATAACTTAGAAAAGAGTTCACAAAATAATACATAGAATTTCTGTGTACCCTTTGTACACCTTCTCCAAATTTTAACTTACATAATCATAGTACAATTATTGAAGTCTGAAAATGAACACTGATTTTCCACTATTGACTAATTTACAGGTTAATCCTATTTTGTACAGTGTAATGGTCAGCTATTAATATATTTACTACATTGATCCAAGGTTTTGTTTTTAGAGCCTACATAGCCAAAGCAAGACTAAGCAAAAAGAACAAATCTGGAGGCATCACATTACTTGATTTCAAATTATACTATAAGTCGCAGTCACCAAAACAGCATGGTACTGATACAAAAATAGGTCCATAGACCAATGGAACAGAATAGAGAATCAAGAAATAAACCCAAATACTTACAACCAACTGATCTTTGACAAAGCAAACAAAAACATAAAGTAGGGAAAGGACACCCTTTCCAACAAATGGTGCTGGGATACTTGGCTAGCCACCTGTAGGAGAATAAACGTGGATCTTCATTACTCACCTTATATAAAAATCAACTCAAGATGGATTAAGGACTTAAACCTAAGACCTGAAATTATAAAAATTCTAGAAGATAACATTGGAAAAACCCCTTCTAGACATTGGCTTAGGCAAGGATTTCATGACCAAGAAGCCAACAAATGCAATAAAACAAAGATAAAATAGCTGGGACAAGATTAAACTAAAGAGCTTTTGCAATGTGAAAGGAACAGTCAGCAGAGGAAACAGCAACCCAGAGTGGGAAAAAATCTTCACAATCGATACATCTGACAAAGGACTGATATCCAGAATCTACAACTAACTAAAACAAATCAGTAGGAAAAAAACAAACATTCCCATGAAAAAGTCAGCTAAGGACATTAATAGACAATTCTCAAAAGAAGATACACAAATGGCCAACAAATGTGAAAAAATACTCAACATCACTAATGATCAGGGAAATGTAAATCAAAACCACAGTGCGATACCACCTCACTCCTGCAAGAATGGCCATAATCAAAAAAATCAAAAAACAGTAGATGCCAGAGTGGATATAGTGAACAGGGAACACTTCTACACTGCTGGTGGGAATGTAAACTAATACAGCTGCTGTGGAAAGTAGTGTGGAGATTCCTTCAAGAACTAAAAGTAGAACTACTATTTGATCCAGCAATCCCACTACTGGGTATCTGCCCAGAGGAAAAGAAGTCTTTATTCAAAAAAGGTACTTGTATACACATGTTTATAGCAGCACAATTCACAATTGCAAAATCGTGGAACCAACCCAAATACTCATCAATCAACCAGTGTGGATAAAGAAACTGTGGTGTGTATATATATATATGTATGTGATGGATATATATATATGTATATATATATGTATGTGATGGATATATATGTGTGTGTGTATATATATATATATATGTATATATATGTATGTATTCATTCCTTCATCAAAAGGAATGAATTAACAGCATTTGCAGTGACTTGGATGAGACTGGAGACTATTATTCTAAGTGAAGTAACTCAGGAATGGAAAACTAAACATCGTATGTTCTTACCGACATGTGAGAGCTAAGCTATGAAGATGCAAAGGCATAAGAATGACACAATGGACTTTGGGGACTTGGGAAGAAGAGTGGGAGTGGGGCGAGGGATAGAAGGCTACAAATATGGTACAGTGCATACTGCTCACACGATGGGTGCATCAAAGTTTCACAAATCAACGCTAAGGAATTTACTCATGTAACCAAATACCACCTGTATTCCAATAACGTATGGAAAAATGAAATAAAAACAAAACAAAAAAACCACAAACTTCTGCTTTTACTTAATTTAAAATAAGCAAATTTCGTAGGCTGGGTGTGGTGGCTTATGCCTGTAATCTCAGCACTTTGGGAGACTGAGGTAGGAGGATCACTTGGGCACAGGAGGTCAAGGTTGCAGTGAGCCATGATCACACCACTGTAGTCCAACCTGGGCAACACAGCAAGATCCTAATTATCTCAAAAAAAAAAAAAAAGAAAAGAAAAGATATTTTGCACTGGAAAATGACATTAATCTTTATATTGATAAGTAAAATAAAATACATGAAAATACTTTTCATTCTATTATTTTCAAAAAATTTATCTTTTACTTATTTAATTATTATTCATCCTAGTTGACTATTTTAATTGTACAGAATAATGCCCACCATTATATAATAAAACCTTAGCAAATTTTTGTTCTTTGCAACCTAAAGACTAAGAATCCTTAGTAGAATCATATGGAAACTCTTGCATAGGAACCAAAGAAATGTGTCTCATTCAAAGTAGAAGTGGCTCCAACAAATTTATTAGGAACTGAAGTGTGTGCTTTTGCTTGCTCTCTCTCTTCTCTCTCTCTCTCTCTCTGTCTCTCTGTGTGTGTGTGTGTGTGTGTGTGTGTGTGTCTGTCTCTGTATAAATCTTAGTGCTCACAAATTATTAAAGATTAACTTATTGAATATGTTAATAATTATTCAATATTCAGTAGTTTTTTTCTCTATATATATATCTCTTATTCAAAACTTTTTCTCCACTTACAAATGGCAACGTTATGACCACCATAACCAAAGTAAGTCATCTTCCAGCTCTATTCTTCACTGTAGTCTAGAAATTTCCATTTGTGACTCTTAGTTCATAATGCAAAAGAAGAATTTCTGAACACTACTTGTTTTGGGAGGGCAGACCACTGATGTTGTGTCACTCACTTGTATATCGATGCCTTTCATCCCTCATGTCATGTCCTTACCTCTGACTAAACCAAACTAGCTATATCATTTAGTCTTTGCTACATAACAACCATCTACCCTAAATACAGTAACTTACATAATAATCATTCATTTGCTTACAGTACAGTGGGGTCGTCAATTTTGGATGGACTCAGTTAGAATGGCTTACCTCTGCTCTACATGAGGTCAGCTGAGCTCACTTATGTGTCTGGAAATTCAAGTATCATGGCTGCGCTTCTCTTTTTATGTGTTCTCTTATCCTCAAGGAGCTTAGTTTAGGCTCATTCTTATGTTGATGAAAATGGTCCCAGAAACAGCCAGAGAGCAATCTCCAATACAGAAGTACCTTTCATGTCTCTCTTTCTGTTACTTTTGCCAATGTCGATGTCCCATTGACCAAAGCGAGTTATATGGGCAGGCATGCTCAGATTCAAGGTGAAGTAGATTTTACCTTATATTATAAGAAGTTGCAACACCACATTGAAAAGAGACATGCAGCCAGGCACGGTGGCTCATGCCTGTAATCCCAGCACTTTGGGAGGCTGAGGCAGGTGGATTACTTGAGATCAAGAGTTCAAGACAAGCCTGGCCAATATAGTGAAACTCCATCTCTACTAAAAATACAAAAATTAACCAGGCATGGTGGTGCATACCTGTAGTCCCGGCTATTTGTGAGTCAGAGGTGAGAGAATCGCTTGAACCCAGTAGGTGGAGGTTGCAGTGAGCCTAGATTGGGCCATTGCACTCTAGCCTGGGCAACAGAGCAACACTCCATGGAGAAGAGAGGAGAGGAGATAAGACAAGAGGAGAGGGAAGGGAAGGGGAATGGAAATTTGTGGCCTTTTGAAAAATCTGTCATTCTAGGCCAGATATGGTGGCTCACACCTGTAATCCCAGCACTTTGGAAGGCCAAAGCAGGAGGATCACTTGAGCCCCAGAATCTAAGACCATCCTGAACAACAGAAAACAGAAAAAAACCATCACATTAATCTAGGGAAACCAGGTGTTACAATGTAGAACATAACTATTTAGGACAAAAGGGGATGTGGACAAGCATTTCCCCAGTCAACTTGTGAATTAGCAGCTCCAGAATATGGCTGATACAATGAGGTCAGCAGGGTGTTATACTTCATTTGTATTGATGCAGTTTATTTTATTAATAATTATAATGATCTCAACAAGAGATTTATGAAACAGGTTGAGGAAAGTATATAAGTAAAAGGCACACCTGCCATCCACAGTAAATCCTTTGATTGTAGTCTAATTAAGACTAGATAATGATTGAATATCATTTTCCCTGATGGTAGTTTTGTAGTACAGACAAATTAAAAAGGTGGTATACTTCCTGGTGTGAGAGAACCCACATTGGGAGAAAAGACAAAAACATCATCATGGTGAACATTAACTGGGGTAAGTATTGGAAAAATGGGAATTTATTCTAACTTTCCTTTCTTCACATTAGCCCCGTGGGCTGAAGTTGTACATTTTTTGGTTTCACTTGAAAATTGCACAGGTACTGCCCACTGTGTGCTGTTATAGTGGGTAAACAGAAACAGTAAATTCCCAGTAGCAAATGCTTTGCTGTGAAATGGTGGAAAATCCATTTAAAAGTAGTCATATAAACCTGTATTTTCTGGAACATTTCTAAGATATTAGAATTGGACACATCCATAAAACAGATTTCTCTGTGAGGTCAGCAGGATGCCATACTTCTTTCCATGCACTAAAAGGCACACCTTGGTTCTGACAGGCTTAATAGTCTCAAAAAGTGAACACTCCAGTCTTCACTCTGTATAGATTCACTCCCAGGGAGAGAAGGGATTCCACTAGTGAGCAGAAAATCAATTGCTGAGTTTCCGTAGCTACTTTAAATTTTACTTACCAGTAGGACACCATTATCTCTTTGGGAACCCCACTGGCCTAAACATTAGCTCCCTTTTCACCAGCAGGGTCAGGCCCTTGCTGTTTCTGAGTTAGGACTTCGA
Source organism: Callithrix jacchus (assembly GCF_049354715.1). NCBI lineage: Eukaryota > Metazoa > Chordata > Mammalia > Primates > Cebidae > Callithrix > Callithrix jacchus. The sequence goes on from NC_133524.1 coordinate 30,369,145, forward strand.
TACAATATACAGAAATGTCCTTATTTTTAAACATAGAATTGCATATAGAAATGTGGTGGTATTGCTTAGAAATGGTTGTTACAAGAGAAAACCTACAAGGAAGTAGACCATAATTGACCACTGCCTGACCCATTATATGGCTGTAAGTTTTAGTCTCTATAAAATAATTGCAATGGCTTTGTGTGTTAAAAATAACTATTTATATTCATTTGAGTGAAATTCTTGTTATTAGGAGCCATGAAAAGCATATGGCCTGAAGGTTTTGAGTTCTGATTTTAACAGGTAAACCCTCCTTTGACTTAAAGGAGAAAATGACCTTTACCATGGTAAAATTCTTGTAACAAAGTTGCTGTTCATTAAGTATCATTTATGAATTCCAAAATCAATCTGAAAACCACATGATAATTCTTTAATAATTCCAGTACACTAAATACTATAGAAAACTGCTTAAATTGAGACAAACTAGTAATAAATACCAGTTGACTGAGTACAACTTTTAGTTGAAAATGGTACAGTTGTCCAAGATGTATGATAAAGTACCAAAAGGTTCTCAAGACTTTTTGTTCTACATATATATTTTTAATTAGAAAACTCACTTCGAAATTTTTGACCTGTCAAAATAAAAGCATACCTTGAAAAACAATAAAGAGCTAGCTAAACATTAAAAAATTGTAAAATGTTAAAAGCCTCCCTGGTGAGTAGGAACTTCATTTTATTACATCTGCGACAAAAATACACAAACATGCAAACAAACGAAACCACAGATCTTTGATATTCATTTTGTGTTTATTTTTAGTAAGTCATGCTGTATATTGTGTCTCTTAAATTAGAGTATATCAGACAATGCTTAGATTATTCTGTTTAGAAACTTAGAAAACCATTTTTAAGGGGGAAAAAGACCATATGAGCTACATTAAATAATCATCTAAAAATAAAACGCAGTTTCAGTTCTGCTGTTTCCTAAGACTTGGTGAAACCACATATAGCCTATATAGTCTAGTGACTAAGGAACAACACATACCTTGATGTCAGGTAGCAGTTTTCTTTCTGTGAGATGCTACTTAGAGGGAATACATCTTTAGGGCTAACAATGCACCTGACAGTTTATTTCAGTGAACATATTAATAATCATTTAGCAACATATGAGTGGTTACACACATAGTATGCTCTGGGAGAAACCAATTACGCTTTCATTGTTTAGCCATTTCCTCAAGAAATAATGCCCACTATAGTTTAGAATGACCTTAGAACATTTATACCATGGTGTGCTGAAGCCAACTTGTACCGGCTCACAAAAGACTGGTAAATGATACAAATCATTGACCGACCTCCCTTTCAGAAAAAAAAAAGAGTTATTAAATATTCATTAGTATACCACTGCATTTTTAATTATATATAGTTTAAAAACAATTGGATTCTGTATGATCTTACTTTGAATAAATATTTATCTTTTTATTGTTCTTACTGTGGACTCTCAGTGTAAGTTGTTAAAATCAACTAAGCACATTTATAAAAATAATTTATCTTAAAAAACATGACCCATCTGTCCTTGTGCATATTTGCTATTATGTCAAATTGTACCTCTTAGAGTGCCCATTAGTATACATGCATTTTTATTATGCCAGTGTGTGTGGAAACCCCTTTGTTCCCCCTAAAATACATGCTTTATCTTGCCTTTGGAAACAGAATTTCCACTTGATTAGTTTTTATTGCAAAGCTACCTTTCACACTTTCACATTGAGGTAATTATATGCACCTCATATTGTTTTTCAAAAAAGGTATTTCATTCATTGCATTCCAAAGAAAAAGCAAAATATTTTTTTTCCTCTAAAGAGGGACATTAATTTCTGTGTTTATCCATGAAGTTTACAATTGATATATGTATTATAATTGTCCTAGAAGCACTTTTTCACAATAAGGTGTCTTTGTAATTATGCGTCTAGGATAATTTTTTGTAAAAAGCACTGATATTAAAGACTGAATACTGTTTGCATGTCACAGAGCTTTCTTTAGTATTATTTGCTTTACTGCAGGATTCAATATAAGGCAGATATCTTGTCTTACAAAGTTTATTTTAGAAAGAGTCCTTATACCATATTTTCACTTACAGTGTCCAAACCTAGAATAATTTTATTCAAAGAATCTCTTCCTTTGAGCTCCAGTAACACAATTCAGGTTATAGGAAGTATCACCCTGAAACAGAATTGTTCACAGACTCATTTGTCATTATTTGAAGAATAAATGAACGAATACTAAGAGCAGAGATTAGTGGCATAAATAAAAAATTCATTCATTAACAAAAGAGAATACCTAGCATATACTTGAACAGTTAGGGTGGATGTCATTGCATTGATAGGACTTTCATGGACATGGAGTTTATAAGTGGAAAGGACAGGAAATGTCCTGGGTAGAATGAATTGCATGAGCAAGCATGCTGAGGTATAACTTCAAATGCATTTTAAAGTTCAGTAAGGGGCCAGGTTGGTTGAAGCCAAGATTCCCAGAAGTTACTTCTGGAGAGTTGGAATGATATTAGACCATAGGAGAGACTGAAAGTTTATCCTCTTGGTCATGGGGAACCACTGAGATTTTACCTAAACACTTGATTTAGAAAGATTCTTATTTTGTGTCAGGAATGAAATTTGAGTTGGAAAAGGAAGAGAAAGCCTGGACTGGTTGACTTAGTGCCATGAGATTGTCTGCTATTTAAATGTGCCCTCAGTCTCCCTGCTGAAATCTAAAAAATAATCTGAAGGCAAAATTATTCCCAAATACCAAAATGTTTTAGACCTTCTTCCTAGGAAAACATAATATTTCTCAATTCTATGTCCATATTACAGAGATTGCGTATAGTAGAGACTCAATTTTATCACCCATCAACACTCATCTGTTGATTGAAATAGTAAAAAATGTGAAGGATTGGATTCAAAATAATTTTAAACATACATGTATACTAATGTTTACTAGGACTCTGACATACACAATACAGAATCAGAGTCATGAAAGTAAATGCAGAAAAGAAAGAAAATATGCAATGGGTGGTTGAAAAATACAAAGACTTTTAAAAGATGTTTCAGGTATTTCAGTTCTCAGAGGGAAATGGGAATAGGTAACATTTTATCCAGTAGCCCTATATAGTAGTATGGAACTTGTCGTTTACAAATGTCCTAGCTAGAGCTGCTTCAGAACAATACTATAGACTGGGTAATATAAGCAATAGGGATTTATTTTTCACAATTCTGGAAGTTGGAAAGTCCAAGGTCAAGGTGCTCATAGATTTGGTTCTTGAGGAGGGCTGGCTTCCTGGCTTGTAGATAACCTCCTCCTCTCTTTGTTCTCACATGGCAGAGAAGGAGCTCTCTGGTAACTCTTCTTATAATGGGACTTATCCCACCATGAAGTCTTGCCCTTATGACCTCATCTAATTCTAATGATCTCCGAAAGGCCCTATCTCCAAATACCATCACATTGGGGGTTAATGCTTCAATATCTTAATTTTGAGGGAACATATTCAGTCCATGACAACAGATATTATCATATTTAATATTTACAATGATCCAATGACAGGTACTATTCTTCCTATTTATACATAAGGAAACCAAGATAGAGATAGGTTTAAAACTTACCCAAGATTAGTGGCTGCAGGGTGAGGGTGTTGGAAAATGGTCAAGGTTTGAAGCCAAACAGATTCCTAGGAAAATATTCTTAACTCATTTTCTGAGTTTAAGTAGGGTATTAGCAGTTTACTTATAATGTGGTAGTAGTTATATGTAAGTATGAGTTTGTAAATGTGTTTATCTGTCTATCTGAGAGACTGAGAGAGTAGAGAGGAAGGGAGAGAGAGCATAAGCAATAATAACAGAAGTTACAATAGTAATTTACCACTCTTACTATGAGGTGTGGATATACTGTTCTAGATGTGTAACTAAAAGGAATAATATTAACCGGATTCTTTTAATCATGCCCACCTGGTAGTCATTTTGTAAACTCCCACAGCTCTTGTGACAGTATATCTCAATAATAAAAAAAGTCTTCGAAATCTGTATTGGGCACCATGTGTTAATTGCATCTTTATTCTTCCAGGAATCTCCTCTAACAGTGAAGAAACCAATTGGTGAAGACCAATAAAGAATGCTTGTTTTAAACAAGAGTAACTTATGCATACACATGCGTACACACACACACACACACACCCACTCAGAGAGAGAGAACATAGGAAGAATAAAATCATCTTATTTTACAAAACACCAGCTGTGTTCCAGTATTCTATCTACTGAAAATGAGAAAATATTTTACTAAAATTAAAAAGAGGAAGGAAATAATTTAAAAATGGACCAAAAAAAAAAAAAAAACCAGTCAGGGGAGGAAAGCTATGTTGAGGAAATTCTCTTGACAGCCAATATTATTTTTAGCATTCCTAATTCAGCTTTCTTGATAATATCAGCAGTTTTACTATTATAATCTTAATGACTTGGGAAATGCAAGCTGGATAGAAAATGTCAAACTGGAAAGGAAAATTTCAAATGTTTTGCTTTGTAATTAAGGCTTGACAAATATAAGTCAATTTTAGCATAATAGAAAGCTCAATTATCAAGTAGGGCCATTTAGCTAATGTTAGAGATAAAAAAATTATAATTTAAAATTGAATACATTCTGAGATGGCTTCAGTGTCTAACATGTTTTTAAAAGTATGATAAGTCTTAAAAAGATTCCAGGAGTGGATACACACATGTGTACATACACATACATTTACAGCTATCTGTAAACATCTGGAGAGTTAATATTTTAGGAATTTACAGGCCACATGGCCTGTATCAAAACTACATATCTCTGCTGTTGTAGCATGAAAGCAGTCATAGCCAGTATATAATCAAATTAGTGCGGCGGTGTTCCAATAAAATGTTCTTTACAAAACCAAACAAAGAGCTAGATTTTGTCCACAAGCCATAGTTTGCTAGGCACTGATCCATATATATGAAATATATGAATATAACAGATATTTATGAATATATGAATGAATATAATATATATGAATATAATATTCATATATTTAATATAGAGATAGCTTCTAACTAGCAAGCAGTAGTAATAGGTGTGTCTACCATTTTAAGCCCTCAAAGAGCTAAATCATATCCAATCATTCAACCTTTTAAAAAATAAAAATTAATATATTTTATATTTTATCTGATGCAACAATTCCTATTAATATTTAATTCAAATGAAAGTTGTTAAAATGAAGTGGCATTTTCATATTCAAAACTACTTTAAATACATTCATGCTTGTCAGTGCCTCAAATAGAATCTGTGAAGAATGCTCATAAAATAGATCCTAAATTTTGTCAAATAAACTTGGAAAATAATTGCAGAATACTTATTTACCACTTACAATATATGACTTAGCTTAACTAAGGTGCCAATATTTGTATATGATAGCAAGTTAGCTAGTGGGAGGGTTGGCATTTATCTTAAGAAGCCGTGATGACACTAATAATTGATCACAAATAGTCAAATTCAAAGGAACCACATTCAAAAAAGATGGGGAAGTTTATTTAGATACAAGACGGAAAATGGTTGACTCTGTCTATACCTAATAGGAAAAAAAAGAATATGTAGTAATTTTCTTTTCTTTTTCTTTTCCTTTTTTTTTTTTTTTTTGAGAAGGAGTCTCACTCTGTCACCCAGGCTGGGGTGCAGTGGTACGATCTTGGCTCACTGCAATCTCCGCCTCCTGGGTTCAAGGGATTCTTCTGACACAGCCTCCCAAGTAGCTAGGACTACAGGCACCTGCCACCATGCCCAGCTAATTTTTTGCATTTTTAATAGAGATGGGGTTGGACAGGCTGGTCTTGAACTTCTGACGTCAAGTGATCCACCCAACTTGGCCTCCCAAAGCGCTGGGATAACAGGTGTGAGCCATTACACCAAGCATATAGTAAATTTTTAAAAAGCATTTTAACTGGTAATTTTATAGTAACCTGGGATACAGAATTGAATTGTTTTTATGAATTAATCTCCAAGGAGTCATTTGAATTTGTTCTCTCTGTCTTTCTTAGTATGTATATATGTACACATACATGTATATGCATATATATTTTTTTTTCTATGTAGCTTTATATGTTTTGTTCCATTAGACAACCTGAAACACATAAATATTAAAAAGTTATTTGTGAAACAGTGGCCCACATTAAAAACAGTTATCATTTTTGTTTGTCATTCCTTAGAACAAAACAGTATTTGGTGCTTCAACGTAATAGAAAATTAATTTTAAAAATAGAAAAATAAACTTAAATATGATTTTCCCAGTAGTCCTATAGTTTATATTAGTAAGAAAGGAGTACAGGTGTTAATGCAGCATTGTTCTAAGACTTTTTGTGCATATCAGAATTTGGATTCATGTTTTTTTTTAAAGGAAAAGAAATACTTGTAATGGAAAAGTTATTCAGTTAGTCAAAATAAGAGTATTCAAATAAGTGAATATAACGTGGGAGTTCTGAAATAAAGATAAAATAATTTCATCAAGTTTCTATAGTCTATCATTTCTGAAGTGGGTAAAGCTATTTTAAATAAAGCAGAATTATATATACTTTTCTAACTACTAAATTGTATGCAATAATGCATACAATTTACTTTACTTAAGAAGGTGCCTAACTCATCTGATTCTTTCTTCGTATGTTTTAGATTAATTTTCTACAATTGACTCTCATTCAGGTCTAGGCAGAAAATTATTGGTGTAGAAAATATGACCATTCCAGTGAGGTCATCTATTAGATGTGCATGTAATATATTGCAGCAGGTCACTGGGATAATGTCTCTTGAGATGTCAGTCCCCTTGAAGTCATTGCCAGGGAATATATTTCTCTTTAATTTTTTATGAGACAATTTAGGGAGGGGATTTTGTGACTTATCTGTTCCAGAAATTATACCTTACAATACAGAAAATGATGTTTTTCCTTGTGGATGGTGTATCTGTGTTAATTTTTGTTTTTTAGATGCTTTAGGGTAGAGACAGGTTTTTTACCTCAATGAGAGCATGGATTTTTGTATGTTTCATTCTCGGCCATACCACAAGTGCCTATAACAGTGCCTGGACAAGAATATGTGTTCAATAAATACCTTTGAATGACAGGATTAACGTTTACATTGCCAGCAGCAACTTAGGACAAAGCCATGGTAGGTAATCAAAAAGTACCATTAAATTACGTGGAAGGAGCAATTATGAATAAATAACTACCTTACCACTCCCCAAAATGGGTCTAGAAATTCATCCTTATAAAACCACGGAGAGTGTTCCTCTGAAAGTGACTATATATTTTGTGGGGATTTTCTTTGTTTGTTTTTGTTTGTTTGGTTTGGTTGGTTGGTTTGTTTTTGAGATGGAGTCTCGCTCTTTGGCCAAGGCTGCAGTACAGTGGCGCTATCTCGGCTCACTGCAACCTCCGCTTCCTGGATTCAAGTGAATCTTCTGCCTCAGCCTCTTGAGTAGCTGGGATTACAGGCACCTGCCACCACGCCTGGCTAATTTTTGCATTTTGGTAGAGATGGGGTTTTACCATGTTGTCCAGAGCTGGTCTGGAACTCCTGACCTCAAGTTATTCACCCTCTTTGGCCTCCCAAAGTACAGATTTTGTTTCTTTCTCATATAATGAGAAGCTGAGTGCAATCTAAATGCTGTAAGAATATCCCATTCTTACTCAATATTGTATTTATCACTATTACTTTAAAGAAATGAAGGAAAAGCTACTTTTACTTCACATACAATATGTGAAGTAAAAGATACGTTTGATTTAAATGTATTTATGACTATATGATCATACTCTAGGAAGTAATTAAGAAGGAAAAAAATTCCAAGACACATAAATAATTGGGTTTTTTAATTATTATGTTTGTAGTTTACTTTCAACATTAGTAAACAGTTATAAGAAACAACATTACCAATTACTATAATTGCAGCATTACAAAGGGAGAAATAAAGATTGTTGTAAGATCATCCCCAGTAGCAGATCACAATCCAACAACTCTCACCCCTGGCTGCACATTGGCATCATCTGGCGGAGCTTTTAGAAAATTTTTTTTATTATATCTAAGTCCTACCTTCAAGGATTCTTCACTGTTGTTTGGACATCTGTACATTTTTAAAGCAACCCAAGTGATTCTATTCTGCAATTATGACTGAGAAGTTCTAATTCTCTTCAAATTGCTTTTCTCAGATAACTTTAAAGGAATTTTGAAAAAACATGCACTGTCTCCCATAATTTAAATATAAAACATTTCATCATACATTTAAACAGTTGCAAAGAATATACATTCCTCTGCATTATATATCTGTTCTAAATACATTTTTGTTGAAACTTTGAATTGGATATTTAACTCATTTGGTTTGTGGGAAAAGATTAACATTAAGACAGAGGTTTGCCCTGAATTTTTTTCCTTTGACAAAATAAAGAATTGTATCTTTCAATATTTTCTTTAAGATACCTTCAATGAACTACCCAAATGTTCAGTGCATTATTTAATGGTCCTTTTGTTTGATGCCCTAGAGGGTTTTACTCCCTGGAGCAATATGCTTTGATAAGATTTGCCATAGTGAGGTATGTCTTTTTTCTTCAAAGTAAGAAAACTGTGGTTAGATAAGAGAAGAGGCATATTATCAGATCAATTTTAGATGTGTCTGAAAGCTAAAGATCTGGAAATAGATTTCCTTAAATATGTTCATGTCTCTGTACTCCTTGAAAAGTCCTCATATCTTAGTGTATGTACCTCAATTGGAAGGTAGCTGTATTAGACTTGGAGCTGGCAATTTGGGGGAAGACAGAGAAAAGGGGACAGGCATCAGAATTGGCTAATCCCTGGTGGAATCTCCAAACTGACCAGCAAATGGATAGGTTGGTTGGGAATAAGGTGAGAATTTTTAAATTAGGGCCATGTGTTCACCACATATCATAGCAAAATAGGAGTTCAAAATTAAGCAGACAAGCAACAATCTAAGCACAAATTGTTATCAGCAAAAGAACCAGAGTTGGAGAGAAACCAGGGAGGTAGCCAGGAATCGGCAGGAAAAAATTCTGAAGGGCAAGTAAAGATGGGAGAACGAAGTAGAAAAATTGTTCAAAAATCAAGAAAGCTATATGGGGAATAAAATAATATAATAAACATGGCCACACCACCAATGAGAGATGCCATCACCAAAGAGGTGAGGATATATGAAGCTCGCCTGCCTCCCATTTTTTTATGTCTGCCCTTTGGAGAAGGAACAATTTCTCATGCACTGTAGAGGCCAAAACCAGCATCTGATAGTTCCATCTTTTTGGTGTGGAAGTAGAAAGCAGGAAGGCGGGGCAGATCCCAACATCTGAAGTCTGGTGAGTGCACAGGAAATGCACTTACGTTCACTGAAAAGCATACAGCATCGTTATAGATGACATTGGCTGGAAATATATAACTACAAAAATTATTCACAGATCCTTTTTTTTCCTGAAATCAATTAAAATAAAATCTCAGGGGGAAGGAGAGCATCAGGATAAATAGCTAATGCATGCAGGGCTTAATACCTAGGTAATGGGTTGATAGATGAAGGAAGCCAGCACAGCACACGTTTACCTATGTAATAAACATGCACGTCCTGCACACGTATCCTGGAACTTAAAATAAAATAAATTTTTTAAAAAAGAAAGTAAGCGGGAAAAAAATATCCTATAGCGACAGGAGACTTTTTCTTTTCAATACATTTCTTTAGTTTTTGTTTTAACGAAAACAGAGTTCCAACAGTTATCTCTTCAATAACTGAAAGTGTCTCCTTAAACTTTAAGTAGTACTTGAAATCTTAAAAGAAGATGATTTTTTCCAACTCAGTGAGATTATAATATACACTCCAATGACTTTATAAAAGGAAAAGTAGAGCATTAATTGTTAATTATATGTAAGTGTTGAAGCAAAGGAACTTTTACCTTGAAAGTTTTTACAAAAATAAATGTAAAAGTTCTATGGTATTTAGGGAGGATATTTTAAATTTCCCCTACCCAAGGAAACTGGATAAGGATTAATAAAAACCCCCTCCAAAGTATTAATTTAATTAAGTTGTTTTCCAAAGTGTTATCACAAATACATAATGTGAGTTCACACTTGAGGCCCTTACATTTTTATATTGCATGGCATTTGTCTTTTTAATTAAAAAACCTACAGTTCTATTTCATTGCCATGGGGTTTATTTAATTTTCTATTTAAAAGTAATTTTATTTATTTGAATTTAATAAAAATGTTAAAATTATTAGTGTAATAAAGAAGAAAATCCTCAGTCATCACTCTTTCCTTCCTTATTTATTCACATTATTCATTAAGGTCTGTCTAGAACAAAGCACTGATAACACTCACTGGATGATAATGAGCCTTTCCAAAATTATACATTAGACATAAAAGAAAATGTCTTTATTCCTTTCAAACGCAGTGAAACAGTGTGAAAATTGGGGTTTGCTTACTTTGAGGATCATAGAAAAGAAACAACTGAAATATATATTCCCTTTTAGAAAATTAGCAAAAAGCTGACAATGAAATTTTCTGTTTAGAAGCCCATGTCTACCAAAAAAGAGAAAAAAAGGTTTCCTAATAAGCCTGGAAGTGAATGTCTTACAACATCTTCAACTCTAAGTTGAATTTCATTATAATATTTTTTGCACATTTTTGAAGTGGCGTGACATCTTGCTTTTTGGAAATCTTAGCTTTAAGAAATGAAAGAGGTAAAGGGTATTTGAATTATAATCATTGTCTAAGCCAGGGTAGGTTTTCTGGGGTAGGAGTACAGAGAGATGGGTCAGGTGGTAGGCTAGTGGTCATGGCTAACTGCTATAAAACTTACATTGATGCCTTTCATTTGGGTGACATAAGATTGGGTATGGGCTAAGACTTTGGTCAAAAGGAAATTTGTTTACTTGTAAGTGTTCTAATAGGAATTTGCTGGTCACAGAATACAAAAAAACAAAAAAAAAACAGTGAATCATTCATTTTATTCATTTAAAACCTTTGTTGAACATCTACTAAATGCTGTAATCTGTGCTAGGTGCAGAAAATATAACAAAAAATAGTCAAAACCATGACTCTCATGATCGCCAGATTGAAAAGGGGCTGATCAGTTACAGACAATGCTTCCAAGGCTTTAATAACACCCACTTTTTATTGACCTTTTATAAATCTATTTTGGTTAGCAAAGGGAGTGAAATGATGTTTACATGCATATTTATATCACTATTTACATAGGATTAGGTATTTTTTCTAATAACACTTGAAATTACATTTTAAAATTATTTTATGGAAGAATATTGAGCACAAGCCACTTTATTAAAATAAAATCCGAGCTTATACAGTGGCTTACTCCTGTAATCCCAACACTTTGGGAGGCCCAGGTGAGAGGATGGCATGAGCCTAGAAGTTCAGGACTAGCCTGGGCGACGTAGTGGGACCTTGTTTCTACAAAAGATAAAAAATTTAGCCAGGCATGTTGACATGCACCTGTGGTCCCAGCTACTCAGGAGGCTGAGGAAGAAAGATCACTTGAGCCCAGGAGATACAGTTTGCAGTGAGCCGTGATTGCACCACTGTACTCCATCCTGGGCAAAAGAGTGATACCCTGTCTCAAAACAAAATAAAATAAAATAAGATGTGATAAGATACAAATAGATAAAATAAAATAACTTACACCAGCTTTTATTTGCCTCTATTCTTCTTCCTCTTCCTCTTCTTCTTCCTCCTCCTCCTCTTCTTCTTCCTCTTCTTCTTTCTTTCTTCTTTCTTCTTCTTCTTCTCCTCCTTCCTTCTTCCTTCTTCCTTCCTTCTTCCTTCTTCCTTCTTCCTTCTTCCTTTCCTCCTCCTCCGCTGCTGCTGCTGCTGCTGCTGCTGCTTCTTCTTCTTCTTCTTCTTCTTCTTCTTCTTCTTCTTCTTCTTCTTCTTCTTCTTCTTCTTCTTCTTCTTCTTCCTCTTCTTCTCCAAAGCATGTATTTCCTTTAACTTCTTTTCTTTCAATTTATTTTAGATGCAGGAGTACATACACAGGTTTGTCGCATGGGTATACTGTACCGAGGTAGTGAGCATAATCTCCAGTAGGTTGTTTTTTGACCTTTCCTCCCTGCCCTAAGTAGTCTTTAGTGCCTATTGTTATTATGTTTATGTTCATGTGTGCTCAAAGTTTAGCTCCCACTTACAAGTGAGAACATGCAGTCTTTGGTTTTCTGTTCCTGCATTAATTCACTTAGGATAATGGCCTCCAGCTGCATCCGTGTTGCTACATATGCTATGATTTTGTTCTTTTTTGTGCCTGAATTGTACTCCATGGTGTACTACACTTTCTTTATTTTATCTATCATTGATGGACACCTAGGTTGATTCCATGTCTTGCTATTGTGATTAGCATGGGTGAAGAAAATACAAACGCATGCATCTTTTTGGTAGAATTATTTGTTTTCTTTTGGATATATAATTAGCAATGGGATTACTGGGTTGAATAGTAGCTCTATTTTACATTCTTTGAGAAAATTACAAACTGTTTTCCACAAGGGCTGAACTACTTTACATTCCTTCCAATAGTGTATAAGCATTCTCTTTTCTCTGCAGTCTCACCAGCATCTGTTATTTTTTGACTTTTTAATAGCTGTTCTGACTTGCGTGAGATAAAATCTTATTCTGGTTTTGATTTGCACTGACCTGACATTAGTGATGTTGAATATTTTTTTCATATGTTTGTTGTCTTCTTGTACATCCTTTGACCTTGAACGCTTGACCTCAAAAGTGATCTGCCCACCTTGGCCTCCCAAAGTACTAAGATTACAGGCATGAGCCACTGTGCTGGGCCTTGTACATCATTTGAAACGTGTCTGTTCATGCCCTGTGTGGTTTTTGTTTGTTGATTTGATTAGGAATCTTAAGTTCCTTATAGATTCCAGATATTAGACCTTTGTCAGAAGCATAGTTCGCAATTATTTTCTGCCATTCTATGGATTGTCTATTTACTCTGCTGATAGTTTCTTCGGCTGTGCAGACGCTCTTTAATTAGGACCCAATTTTCAATTTTTGCTTTTGTTGAATTTGCCTCTATTCTGAAAAATCCTGTCATGTACCATGAATATTTTGTTATAGTAAGTTAGTTAACACGTTTGAATAATTAGCTCAACATCGGGAAATATGGACTACTGCCAGATGGATACAAGAATATATACAAAGAGAGTTGTACTCGTTGGGCAGTGAAGTTGCACACACATTGTTCAAATGGGTCCTTGGACCAAGTCAAATCACATTGAAGTAAACAATGGTTGGTGATTAGATTAGGATGAAATAATATTATAAAATCCATAAAAGTAATTGCATAAAACTTTTATTTTTTTCTATATTTTAAAATTTTATTTCATAAGCTGACACCACTCAGTATTCCCAGGCGGTCTCCCATCCAAGTACTAACCAGGCCCGACCCTGCTTAGTTTCTGATATCAGACAAGATCAGGCGCATTCAGGGTGTTATGGATGTAGACTTGTATAAAACTTTTAAATGGCAAAACCACAATTACTTTTGTACCAACCTAATAAATAGTTTCTCTTTATTAGGACATGCCAATATAATAATTAGCCTTTTTCTGGTCAGTATGGTCTAGATCAGAGATGAGACAACTTTTTTTTTTTTCTGAGACAGAGTCTCACTGTGTTGTGCAGACTGGTCTTGAACTCCTGGGATCAAGTGATCCTCCTACCTCAGGCTTCTAAAGTGCTGAAATTACATGTGTGAACTACCATTCCAGCCTCAGAAAACTTTTTAATGTAAAAGGCTAGCTACTAAATGTTTTCAGTTTTATGGGTCATGTGGTTTGTGTCACAACTACTCACATTCATGCTTTATAGCTTGAAAGCAGTCACAAATATTGAGTAAATAAATGCTTATAGCTGTGTTTATATAAAACATGATGGGATAGATTTGGCTTGTGGTCCATAGTTTGCCAAACACCATCTAGACAACATAAAGATTCAAAGGAGGAAGATAAGACATCAAATTGGGGCAATGAGAAAGTATTTCATTGAAGAGGTAGCATTTGCTATTATTCTTGAAGGCTGGGAGAATTGTGGTAAGCTGACATTGTGGAATGATTTCTGATGGAGAGAATGTGCATAGTTTAAGAAATTGAATTTTTATGAACATTGAGCATTTCATTATGGCAGAAATGTAGGCTCTGTGGTGAGGAGTAACTGAGGATGACTTAGGAATGTGGATTTACTCATGTTTTAGAGCTTTCCGTACCAGGATAAGGAACTTGTACCTAGCTTGACAGGCAATGGTAGACCATTAAATAGTTCATATCACAGAGGGATTTGGTAGAAATCACACTGGAAGATAGTCATTCTAGGAGTGGTGTGTGGAATAAATTAGAGAAGTAAGGGATTGTAAACAAGGGAGCAGATTAGAAGAGTATCATAATAGCTTATAAAGGAGACAATGAGGGGCCCTACATAGTCAGGTAAGAGGATTTCTAAATAAGAGGCTGTTGAGGTGAACTATAACATTCTAAAAATTATTTTTAATTGACAAAAATACTGTATATAATTATGTACAGCATGTTTTGAAATATGTATACATTGTGAAATAACTAAATCTAGATAATTAATATAAGCAATACCTCAACTACTTATCACTTTTATGGTGAAAACACACAAAATCTACTCTCAATAATTCTAAAGAATCTAATACATTGCTAGTAACTAGTCATCATGTTGTATAGTATGTCTTTTGAACTTATTTCTCATATCTAAGTAAAATGTTATATCCTTTGACCAACATATTGCCCCCAACACCCCTGGTAGCTACCATTCTACTCTCTGCTTCTAAGACTCCAACTTTTTTAGATTCCACATATAAGTGGGATCATGAGTATTTGTCTCTCCTTGGCTGTAATGTTTTAAGGATTAACAACTGGGAACCTAAATTATTTCCAAGTTTTAGTCCCACCATATGCACTAATAGTTTTAACTGAGGCTACCTATTTCCTGTTTCTAGAAAACTATTCAGTAAAACAACTGTCTTCTATATACTCTGTCTTTTTCCTAAGTCATTTATCTAGGGACTAGAACCCTGCCTAGATCTCTATACCCAGTGCTTCAAGCCATACTATCTTGTAATATTTGCCTGTATGAATTTTTAAGTAGCAAAATCAGCTCCCCTGAGATTAGTTTATGTCTCCCCACCTAGAGTCTATTGCATCTTTGGTCTTTGCTCAACTATCACTGGAGACATTCACATTTGCTGGGTGGCATTGTACTGACCCATCATATTGATTTGTAACATTTAACCTGTGGTTGGGCAAATTCTTCCTGCAACTATTGTATCCCACAATGTCAAACAAACATCAGGTCCCATTTCTACTTACTCCAGCTTCTTGTAAGCAACCACCCATATGACAAGCCTGATTGCTGAGATTTGCCATACTTCAGCTCTTTTTTTAAAACCGAGGAGTAAGAAATACAGACATTTGAACTACTCCTACTTGTATGTGTACTAATACCACTATGCAACTTGTCTGTTAATATTATTACAGACAATTGGAAATTATATTCAAAATAGTTAACAGCCTGGTCATTGACCCATCAAAACAGTTGCCAGACATAAATAACTGCTTGCCTACCAACTAGAAATGTCAGCCCTGCCTGTGACACAGAAGAAAGCCTTCACAAAACACTAAAGAGAAAAGTTAAAACTACAAAACATGCAAAAGAAAACATAAGAGATAATCTCTGTGGCCTTGGAGTAGACCAATATTTCTTAAATATGACACAAAAAGCATGAACAATATAAAAATATTAATGTTAAACTTTATCAAAATCAAACACTTTTTTTTCTTCAAGGGATATTATTGAACCAATGTAAAACCAAGCCACAGACTTGGGAAAAGTATTTTCAAAATATAAATCAGATGAATGCTTTTATCTAGAACATAGAAAATGCATAAAGCTTGATAATAATAAGAACACCACATTTAAAAAATAGCAAAATCTTTGAATAAACCCTTCTCGCAAGAAGATATACAAATGGCCAACAAGCACATAAAAAGGTATTCAACACCATTAATCATTAGGGAAATGCAAAGTAAAACCACATGGAAATACCAGATTGCACCCACTAGAATGGCTAAAATCCAAAAGATTGACAATACTAAATATTGGCAATGAGGTAGAGAAACTAAAATAGTTACAGATTGCTGGTGAGAATCTAAATTGATACAGCCACTTTGGAAAACACTTTTGCAATATATTTTTTAGATTAAATATACAAATATACTCTATATGTAACTATATATAGTATATGCACATGTAACTATATATAGTATATGCACATATAGCTATATATAAATGTACTATGTATATATGTGTGTTTGCTGCATGAAACCTAGCAACTCCATACCTAGATATCTACTCAAGAGACGTATGTTTATACAAACGCTTGTAATTTAATGTTTAGACTAGCAGTACTCAGAGTAGCCCCAAACTGTAAACTCCTCCAAATGTTCATCAACTAGTAAATAAAACAATGTTTATATGCATACAATTTAATGCTATTCTCCCCCCAAAAAAATAGACTACTGATATATGCAAAGACATGGATTGATCTTATAGGCATTATACTGGGTGAAATAATTTAGACACAAAAGTGTAGATATTTTAATATTTCAATTATATGAAACTTGTAGAAAGAATAAAATTGTAGAGACAGAGACCAAATCAATAGGGGTTCCTGGGACTAGGAGTAGAATCAGAGATTAGCTACAAATTGGCATGAAGAAACTTTGGGGTGGTGGAAGTGTTTTAAAACTGGGTTGTTGTGATAGTTGTGCAAATATATAAATTTACTAAAACTCATTAAACTGAACATGTAAAATGGATGAATTTTATTATATATAACAAAGCTGTTGAAAGCATAGAATATTGTTATATGGGGAGATATTTCTGTTTAAAAGGTGATTTTTCTATAAAAATGAAAATTTCTATGAAATTCCATCACAAGGATTTTATAATGTCTAAAATATAAAACTGGCACAAAGGAAACTTTTTACAGTGAAACTATGTTCATAGTTTTCAAGGGAAAAATAGTTCCATGAAATAAATTATTACTTGGGGAGTTTTTTCAATACCACTTGTCACCAGCATTCTCACTGGCTTATAAGTTATAATTGCTCTGTGATAAAGGCATATGTTTTCCTTCTCTCTTATAAAAATTTTAATGAGAACTTGAAGTGAACTCTCACTGAACCTATTTTCATTCCAAAATCTTATGATTTTAATCTTATGATCCTCTTGGGACCTGGCACTATAGTCTGAAACAGCATGAATACTTCATAATTATTCCTCCTGTTTGTAGAAAACACCATGAGCATCCATCATTCCCTCTCTCCCCTGCTGCCTCCAGGGAGCCACAGCCTCTAGCAAGGTCAGTAATTGCAGTTTTGGTTGACAGTTCCAGGCCAGCTGAAGCAAACCCTGCTGGTGAAGACTAGTCACAGTGGATACTGACTGACTTCCCTTCCTTCTCTCACCTCATAGTTTGGCCTCAAAACTCTTCCTTCGTGATGTGATAGATGGACTTGAATTATCCCATGAGAGGTTCCCCAGTACAGAGGAAATGAATAGTTTCTCTACAGCCATGTGCATATGTGTCTGTTGGTATTTGGGGGACAATTGGTCTAACAATCCTAGGGTAAATTAAAGGTCTTTCCCTTGTGGATAAGGAAAAAGGCTGTATTGGAGCTTGATGTTTAATATTGTTTGGCATCTCACATCTCTGTAGACAAACCTGCATGAAATAAAAAAATAAAAAATAAAAGATTCAACCATGTGAATTAAGATGGTGTTTTGGAAGTAGATATGCTTCATTTGGCTAACACTGAAAATTCTAATGACAGATTTGCAAATAATTAAGCATTATTTTTTTACTTTATTTTATGACAAATGCATAGGGAGATTCACAGAAGAAATCCTAAAGGAATGCCACATGCTTTATTAAAAAAACCCACATCGTGAATCCAAATAAGGATAAGCAAATAGCCTTCATAATATGAAATATTGAATTGTGTAGCTTTAGGAAAAAGAAGATAAACCTTCATATGAATGGCTGGCAAATTCCAGAAAAGAAATGCCGTTCAAAAGTGGTATAATACTTTTAACTCTCTAACTTCTCACTGTGTGTTTTACTCATGGTGCAGACCATGACTAAAGTACTGGCAGAAACAAACACAATTAGGCATGGCATACTGTTTAGATACTGAACTAGTCTAGTATCTTTAGGTTTCAAGTAAGTCAGGTTTCTTTTGTCATTCTTTTTTATGCTGGTCCCTGGTTTCTAGACTTACTTGGGGTTTAAAAAATGTATTTGCTTAAGAATAACTTAATTACTCATTCTGGATAAAAATTTAAAGGAATATATTAGAAGACGTAAGTGAAATATTAAAATTAACTGGAATCATGACCCCAAAACTCTTTGACACACCTCTCATTATGAGGTAGAGTGTGAGCAGCCTTACAATTACTCCACTTAATAGAATCAAGTTGATGTGATGTTATGTAACTTCTAGGCTAAATTAGAAAATGTCATTTAGCTTCTACCTGATTCTGTTGGGAGGCATATTCTGGGAGAAACCAACCACCATGTAAAAAACTATCCTGTGACCATCATGTTGGGGAGGCCCCATGTAGAAATTTCAGTCAATGGTACCGGCCGACAGTCAGCATCAACTTTCAGGCCTGTGAGTGAGTCATCTTGGATGATCAACCCAGTCCAGTCTTTAAGTAACTACAAACCTACCTGATATTTAACTCCAGTCTCCTGAGAGATGCAAATGAGACCTCCTCAGCCAATTCCTTCTCAAATATTTGTCTCACGAAATTTTAAGAATATCTTTAATATATTTATAATAGTAAAACTATTATCACTCAGTAATTTTGATAGTAGCTATATATTTATTTTGGATATTCAGTTGTTTATGCTTCTATTTAAATAATTATTGAATTTCTATTAGGAACACTTGTTTAATCTATCTTCCATGAGTTTTAAAAAGCCTAAATCATAGTCTTTGCCTTAGAAGAATATAATTGTTAGTGGAGTAGATGCAAGATCATCAAGTATCAAAACTCTGGAGCATACCATTCACATATAGTATATGCATTCATTTATAGTCTATGTAAATGGTCTCCCTCAAGTTGTACAATGGGATGTCACTGGAAAGGAAAGAATTACTTTAGTAATAAGCGTTTTTCTTTTTTTTTGAGACGGAGTTTTGCTCTTGTTACCCAGGCTGGAGTGCAATGGTGCCATTGCGGCTCACCACAACCTCCGCCTCCTGGGTTCAGGCAATTCTCCTGCCTCAGCCTCCTGAGTAGCTGGGATTACAGGCACGTGCCACCATGCCCAGCTAATTTTTTGTATTTTTAGTAGAGATGGGGTTTCACCATGTTGACCAGGATGGTCTCGATCTCTTGACCTCATGATCCACCCGCCTCGGCCTTTCAAAGTGCTGGGATTACAGGCGTGAGCCACCGTGTCCGGCCCCAGTAATAAGCGTTCTTATACTGGTAAGCTTCTCAGGATTGACATGTATGAATGGCAAGGAATACTACTAAATTTTATACTTTTCCAACCCTCTTTACAGTACTCTGTTGTTGACAGAAGTGAAAAAAAATTAGTTAGAATGTAAAAGTAACAAGGCATTTTTAACGGAATCTAAAATGTTCTGTCGTAAAGACACAGGCACATGTATGTTTATCATGGCACTATTCACAATAGCAAAGGCATTTAATCAAACTAAATACCCATCAATAGTAGAATGGATAAAGAAATGTGCTACATATATGCAATGGATTACTATGCAGCCTAAAAAAGAATGAGACAGTGTCCTCTGTAGCAGCATTGATGTACCTGGAGGCTATTATCCTAAGCAAACTAACATGGCAATGGAAAACCAAAACCTAATGTCCTCACTTATAAGTGGGAGCTAAACTTTGAGTACATATGGACAAAAGGAAGGGAGCAAGAGACACCAGGGCCTACTTGAAGATGAAGGGTGGGAGGAGGGTGAGGATGGAAAAACTACCTATTAGGTACTATGGTTATTACCTGGGTGACAAAACAATCTGTACGCCCAACACCTGTGACATGCAATTTACCTGTATAACAAACCTGCACATGTACCACTTAACCCAAAATAAAAGTTAAATTAAATTTAATACAAACTAAAATCAAAATTTTAGTCTGGGAGTGGTGTCTTATACATGTAATCCCATCACTGTGGGAGATCAAGGCAGGACAATTGATGAGCCCAAGAGTTTAAGACCAGCCTGAGTACCATAGTGAGTCCCTGTCTCGACTAAACAATACAAAAATTAGTCAGACATAGTGGCATGTGCCTGTGGTCCTGGGTAATTTGGAGGCTGAGATGGGAGGATTTCTTGAGCCCACAAGTTTGAAGCTACAGTGAGCCATGTTCATGCTGCTGCACTACAGCCTGGGTAACAGGGTGAGACCCTGTCTCAAAAAACTTTTATATTGCACTCTATGCAATAATTTGTAAATGCATATGCTATACTTCTAATGCTTTTAGACACTTCAATGGGTGTCATGAAAGTACGCCAAGTTGACTAACTATAAACTAATGGTTCCCAAAGGTACATTGAAATAACCTGGGGAGTTTTAACAACCAACTGATGTCTGGTTCCCACCCCCAGGGATTCTAATTTAATGGATATAGGACACAGAATGGGCATTGGGATATTTTTAAAGATCTGAAATTGTTTTAATGGACAGCTACAATTGAGAACAACTGATATGTATTTCTCCTTTTAATTCAGTATTCTCAAACTCAACTGTCCATATCTGTGGAACTTTGCAAAATATCAGTGACTTGGTTCCATTTCTAGAGATTCTGATTTAATTCATCTGGGGTAGGTCCTTTTGGAAGTTTTTAAACTGCTCACTAGATGACTGTGATTTGAGGTCCACCAATAGGATGCTCAGACTGGGTTTACAGATGAATGTTTTTCTGCATATATGTGTCACTAAGCCTCAGTTACCACGTCATTACTATTGGGACACAGCTAAGGTTGCAAAATTCAGCAAATAAAAATAACTTTGCTTGGATACGTTTGACTTTCAGGTAAACAAGAAGTACTTTTTTAGTGTATGTCTCATGCAATATTTGGGACATACTCTAAAAAGTAAGTTTTTCTATTAAAATTCAAATTTAACTAGATATCTTGTATTTTATCTGGCAACCCTAAATATAGTATAGTTTAGGCAAAAGACAGGAGAAGGCCCAAATAATGCATTATATGAAGTGTGGGACCATGATGGTGTTCAATCCATGTTCAAGGACAGAACAAAAATGTTCTCATTGCCCCCCAACTATCACAGAGTAACCATTCTATCCCATAATACTACTTCCAGGTGGTCTCATCTGTAGCATACCTATTATTTATTGAGCAAAAGCAATGGACAGATGTAGGAGACAGAAAGAAAAAACCCAAAGCCTCCTGTCCCATGAGTGTTAAATCTATTGGCAGCATAAGCTGAAATCATGAGACTGAATCTTATGACTTAAAAAAAGACAAAAATCCTGTGGGTTTCTATTGTTTTTATTTATGCAATTTCTCAAATATTTTCATATAATTATAGAAAAGGAAAAAAACAGATTAGTACTGAAGTTCTGATTACTGGCTGAACTTCATAGCCTTAGCAGCCATTGTCAAACTGAGAGATTCTATCACCTTTGTAGTGACAGCCAATTCCCTCAGTTACACAGCAGTTGCTGGCAAATATAATCTTCTCATATTTGGCAAATTCTTGCATTTCTGAAGCTCTCTTTTGAATTGGTTCTTCTCAACAATGCTGTGAAGTAGCAGGGAAGTTATGACATCCATTATATAACTAAGGAAAATTAAAATCAGAAAAGTGTTGCCTTGACCTAGAGTAGTATTTCTTCATGTGTGGTCCTGGACAAACTGCCTCAGCATTACCTAGGAACCTGTTAGAGACAAAAATTCTGAAGCCCTACCCCAAACCTACTGACTTAGAAACTGGAGGATAGGCCTACTAATTTGTGTTTTAATAAGGCTTCTAGTGATTCTGTTGCATGGTCAAGCTTGAAAACCCCTGCTTTCAGGGAATGTGTTCCCAGATCAAACATTGCTAATACCAGTGTTTATTTATTTAATTTATAGTTTATTTTTCCCCACTGGAGTTTAAACTCTATGAGGTCAGGAATGGTGTTACACTGCCCATGTACATGATAAATATGTAGCAAATATTGCAAAATAAATTAATGAAGACTAGAATGAGTGAATGCGTGAATCCCACATGTGGGGGAGCTTCCATTGCCAAGTCTTGCCTCAAAAGAAGTGTGCTTAGTGGCGAGAGCCACCACATTAGGCCAATTCTGCTGTCTTTATTTCTGCTTATTACTTTTAATTTTATTGTTTTATTATAAAAATTTAACTTTTTATATTGAATGATATTATTAATATGGAATTTTGTGTTCATGAAGGAAGTAAAGTTTGAAGGTAGCTGATTTACTGCTAATGGAAAGTGTTGGTTACTTTTTCCTTCAAAGCAGGAAAAGCAATGTACAAACAGGTAAGTGAAGAAAAAAATGCAAGTAAATCTCTTATCCAAATATCTACATTAATGTTGTTTGGTGGGTGAGATACTTCTGCAATTCTGCAGTATTAATTCATCCTTCTTTATTATGCCTGCCAGAGGTATAACACTGATTACAGTATGTTTTAGGGAAAACAATTCTCCTAGGCATAGTGGTGATAATTCTTTGACTTTTTTACTTTGCTGTCTTGGCTCATCACAGTGACCTTTAATTCATTTTCTCTTGTCTAGTCTGCTTTGCAGACACTACGAAACCACTCTGTGGTGTCTATTGAGCTAAAGTCAATTAATCACAGGGTGACTTTTAAAATCAAGATTAATAATAGGTTATTTCATAGCCAGAATGCTTGATTAAGATGGGCACATTTGTGGTTCCCCTCATGTCTAAAACTAATTTAGCCAAGTTACAGTATCTCAGGCAAATTTTTCTCTCTTATAATTTTCCCAATGAGAACTGCTCAGTTTAAATGGACTTTACCAAGCTCCCATCAGGGGTTCTCAGAAGGGTTACACAAAATCACTTTCCTTGGCTACTGGGTACTCCTAAATGGAAGCATCTTTGTGAAGCCATGTAGCATTGGTACCTCTTCACGAAAAGTGGGGGGAGTACGTGAGAAAAACACAGGAAGTCTGTCTTTAAAGATAATAACATCTGTCTCCAACATTTTACACAACTCAGCCATGCCCTATGTGGGAACAAAAGAGTTCTCTTTTCTCTTTATTCTTGTGCCAAATTTTCTCTTCCTATTGGCCTAAATCCACTAATGTCCTTGGTGGGTGGATCCTGGTGTATTAAAAGATTCATAGCATTTCATATTTATATTCTGCTTAACAATATGATGGTACACCTTAGCAGTTTAGCAAAATGGCAAATCTGTTTGCTTAATAAACTATATAATGTGCTGCATCATCAATTTGATTTAGCCGGATGAACGAAGAGAACCAGTTGGCACTGATGAAGTTGAGTTTTACAGGTCAATGCACCATCCATATTAAGGAAATCCAGGACAACTATGTACATATATATTGTAGCTAGAGGCTGGATACATTTTGTACAATATGTCACTTGCTGTTATAAAGGAAAAAATATAAGCTTGGGTACAACTACCATAGAAATCAATTTTTAGGTCTTATTTTACTTCTGTCTTTCTATTCCCCAGGTGTGCCTTTTCCTAGCATCTCCATCCTAAACATAATTACCTTTGAAGTACCAATGTATCTCTGAGTGGATGACAAATTCCAGACTCTACTCAGAAAATACAGTGCAAATCCTGGTATAACATAATGGAATTACCCAGAGTTGTTATAGGGCTAAATATTTTCTGCTCTACTCTCTTGAGATCCTAGCAAAACCCCTTCTTGGCAACGTTGGCTTATTGAAAAGGGCTAATTTATTTGGCATTAATCAGAAGATATATGCTATCTCTCAACTCGACTCTCTCAGCAATTAAAAAAAAATTAATTTAGTGAAAACATGGGGTAGCTTTATTCTATAATAGTAATATGGTTCATGATATGGAGACTGTAGAAACAAGATTATACAGCTGAATTTCACTGTAAGAAAATTGTTACCTCTTTAGTACTTTGGGAGAAAATCTTGTCCAGTTTACTGGAATTAATATTTATCTTACCTGTCAAACTGTGGTACCATCCAAGTTTCACCCAACTATCTGGAACAGACTAATTCGAAGTACAATTTCCCAAGTAATGTTTTATTCTGTAGTACCTCTATTCAGGGCAACACACCCATATAGGACCTCTCCCATTGCTAGTTTAGTCATGTGAAAGAGAATACCTCTTGTTATTGCAAGTTATTTCATCATCTTCTTGCTAAAGGAATGTCTCACTTTCCTAAGTCTCTAAGATCTTTTATTGGTCAGATTTCATACAAGACTTTGTGTTCTACATTTGTGACCTAGGGAATTTAAAGCTTTTTACTTCTAGTTTACCAGAGGCTGCTGTATGTGGCCAATCATAAACTGATAAAAAAAGTAAAAAATAATAATAGTTATGGCTTATATAACCTATCTTTCTCAATAGTTATTGGACCATGATAAATGATACCTCAATACTAATTACCCCTTCTACCAACATCCAATATCTCTTATCCCCATTATAACCAAGCATCTCTTTTTCTTATACAATTTTGTTAATGGAGATACAATTCACATACCATAAATCTGCCATTTTATTTTTAAAATACTCTAAATTTTAAATTTATTTTATTTTAGACATAGGGTCTCACTCTGTCATGGATGCTGGCGTACAGTGGCATGATCATAGCTCATTGCAGTCTCAGACTCCTGGGCTCAAGAGATCCTCCTGCCCCAGCCTCCAAAGTGGCTGGAACTAAAAGTGTGCATCATGCCTGGTTAATTTTTTTTTTTTTTTGCATAGAAAGGGTCTTCTCTATGTTACCCAGTCTGGTCTTCAACTCCTGGCCTCAAGTGATCCTTTTGCATTGGTCTCCCAAAGTGCTTGGATTATAGGTATCAGCCACTGTGCCTGGCCTATCATTTTAAACTGTACAATTTATTGTTTTTATATATATTTCCACAGTTATGCAACTATTATTACTATCTCATTCCAGAACATTTTTATCACCCCCAAAACAAACCATGCAACAGTTCACCAAAAAGTGACTGATGCAGGTATCAATCAATAGAAGCTTATTTAGCCAAAGTTGAGAAAGCACCTGGGAAAATATAGAAATCACAGGAGAATCTGTGATCTGTGCTTTTTCCAAAGAGGGGGTAGAGGAACTTCAGTATTTGAAGGGGAACGAGTAAACAGGAGGGAAAACAAAAAGAGAGAGGGTAACCCCTGAGGGAAATGGTTAAATTCTAGTGAGGCTCTGTTTAGCCTCAGTAAATCTACATTTTACATGTGAAAAGAAGGAATAGAGGAAAAAGTCTATTAGTCATTTGTCTCAGGGTAGGCAGAGGATTGATAAACAGTCACTAGAGTGAATCGGCAACCAACAGAATGGGAAAAAATTTTGCAGTTTACCCATCTGACAAAGGGCTGATATCCAGAATTTACAAAGAACTCAAACAGATTTACAGGAAAAAAACAAGCCCATTCAAAAGTGGGCAAAGGATATGAACAGACACTTTATGAAAGAAGACATATATGAGGCCAACAATCATATGAAAAAATGCTCATCGTCACTGGTCATCAGAGAGATGTAAATCAAAACCACACTGAGATACCATCTCACGCCAGTTAGTATGGCGATCATTAAAAAATCTGGAGACAACAGATGCTGGAGAGGATGTGGAGAAAAAGGAACACTTTTACACTGTTGGTGGGAGTGTAAATTAGTTCAACCATTGTGGAAGACAGTGTGGCGATTCCTCAAGGCCTTAGAAATAGAAATTTCATTTGACCTAGCAATCCCATTACTGGGTATATATCCAAAGGACTATAAATCATTCTACTATAAGGACACATGCACACGAATGTTCACTGCAGCACTGTTTACAATAGCAAAGACCTGGAATCAACCCAAATTCCCAATGAGGATAGACTGGATTGGGAAAATGTGGCACATATACACCATGGAATATTATGCAGCAATAAAAATTGATGAGTTTGTGTCATTTGTAGGGACATGGATGAATCTGGAGAACATCGTTCTCAGCAAACTGACACAAGAACAGAAAATGAAACACTGCATATTCTCACTCATAGGCAGGTGATGAAAACTGAGAACACATGGACACAGAGAGGGGAGTACTAAACACTGGGGTCTATTGGGGGGAAAGGGGGGGGCCAGTGGGAGGGGGAGGTGGGGAGGGATAGCCTGGGGAGAAATGCCAAATGTGGGTGAAGCGGAGAAAGGAAGCAAAACACACTGCCATGTGTGTACCTATGCAACTGTCTTGCATGTTCTGCACATGTACCCCAAAACCTAAAATGCAATAAAAAATTTAAAAAAATAAAAATAAATAAACTGGCAATTGACATTGTCAGAGAGAGGTTTAGTAGAACTGGGTTTTAGGGCTAGCTTATAGGAAGGGTACGTATCTTGGAAGAGTTAGGCACTCACAAGGCAATTCTTTGTGAGCAATTTGTGAGGGAGGCCATCTGGGGAGACATGTCCCCTTCTATAGTTGTGGGAACCTGGCTTAAAGATGAGGCTTTGACACAATGTTGCAGAATTACAGCTATGTGGAAGCAAAAAGGAAGGCAGCAGTGTGTCATTCAGTTCCCAAGCTTAACTTTGCCTTTGGCATAGTAAGTTTGGAGTCCCAAGATTCTATTGCCTTTCACATATCCATTAACAGTCACTCCACTTTCCCCCTCCCCCCAGGCCTTGGCAAACACTAATCTACTTTCCATCTCTATGAATTTGCCCATTTTGAATATTTCATATACATGAAATCATACAATATGTCACTTTTTGTGTCTTGTTTCTTTCACTTGTCAAGTTTTCATGGCTCATCCATGAAATGTCTCAGTACTTTATTAGTTTTTATAGATAAATAATATTCCATTGGGTATACCAAATTTTGTTATGCAGGCATCAGTTGATGTAAATTTACAATTAATTTCATTTTGAGGCTACTATGAATAATGCTACATAGCCAGTCATCTTGATCGAGTTGTCTATACTCATGATCTTTTTCTCCTCATTTCCTATTTACTCTTCAACCTACTCCAGTTTGATTTCTGCTCCAATCACTTCCCTAAAATGGCTGTGTCTGGTGTCACCAATGATGGCTATGCAACTAAATCCTACCCATTTTTCAGTATATGTTGCTACCTGTATCTCACAGCTCTAAATTGACAGTGTAGTATAGACCACGTCCTGTCTTTCCTTGATATTTATGAAACTACACTTTTCTGGTTTTTCTCCTATCACCATGGCTGTTGGTTCTGTGTCTCTTTAGCAAACTCACTTTTTTTCTTTGGCTAATAAATGTGGGATTTACTCAAGACTCATTCCTTGGGCACCTTTTCTTTTCACTCAGAAGTCCCTTTCTCGGTAATTTCACCTCCACCTATGGCTTCAACAATCATGTATGTGTTTTTGACTACAAATTTATGTTTGTAAGTTAGATTTTGGAGCTACATATCTGTATGTTCGCTGGCATACTTGACTAATTGAATGGTACCTTTAGTCAAGGCCAGACTAATTTATTTACCCTGAATATGTAACCGTTATACAGTTTTTATTTTCTTAGAGAATGATTTCCATTACTGACTCAGCTTGAGAAGGCACAGAATTTTTTTAGAAGTCTTTCTGGTGGATAATAATGAAGTAGTTAACAGCTCTGGACAATGGCTGCCTGGATTCAGATCCAAAGTCTACACATACTACCTGTGTGAACTTGCAGAAGTCACTTAACCTTTCTATGTCTGTTACCTCATCAGTAAGATACTTTTCAGGGTTGGTGAGATGATCACATGAAATTTAAATACAATAAAGATTGTGAAATCATGCTTGGCATGAACTAAATACTTCAAATGCTCACTATTTTCCCTCTGCCTCATCTCCCATCTCTAATTCTTTTCTTCAAAAGTAGTTCTCAAATTCCTCAGCTCTCCTCCACTTCTACCACCCTGGAACGAACTACCGTCACTACTCACTTAGATTGTTTGGTGTCTTCCAAAATGCCTAACCTTGGCTATATGTTTTCAAAACACAGATGTGACCATATTAAAAATTATCCAACAAGCAGACAGCCAGATGGACACGGACACACACACACACACACACACACACACACAGCTTCCCACTGCTTTAAATAAAGCTAAAATGTGTAGCCTGGCTCTTTTATTAGCTTCCTAGGGCTACTATACCAAAATACTACAGACTGGGTGACTTAAACTATGTAAGTTCTTTTTCTTTTCTTTTCTTTTCTTTTTTTCTTTTTTTTTGAGACGGAGTTTCGCTCTTGTTACCCAGGCTGCAGTGCAATGGCGCAATCTCGGCTCACCGCAACCTCTGCCTCCTGGGTTCAGGCAATTCTCCTGCCTCAACCTCCTGAGTAGCTGGGATTACAGGCACGTGCCACCATGCCCAGCTAATTTTTTGTATCTTTAGTAGAGACGGGGTTTCACCATGTTGACCAGGATGGTCTCGATCTCTTGACCTCGTGATCCACCCGCCTCGGCCTCCCAAAGTGCTGGGGTTACAGGCTTGAGCCACCACGCCCGGCCTGTAAGTTATTTTTCTTACAGTTTTGGAGACTAGAAGTATGAGATCAAGGTGTTGGTGGGGTTGGTTCTTTTTGAGGGCCATGAGGGAAGGATATGTTTTAGGCTTCAGTCTTTGACTAGTAGAAAGCCATTGTTATCTTCTTGCTGTGTCTTTTCACATCTTCTTTCTCTATATCTCTGTGTACAAATTTTTCCTTTGTAATAAGGACACGAGTCATATTAGATTAGAGGCCCACTCTATTCTAGCATGACCTCATCTTAACTAATTACATTTGTAATAGCATTATTTCCAAATAAGATCACATTCTGAGGTACTAGGGATTAAGACTGCAATATATAAATCTGAGAAGGATGGAACACAGTTCAACCTATCAAATTTGATTAGTCTTCTGCCAGCCTTTCCAGCTACATTTTTACTCTATGCTTTCTCAGTCTCTCAACTAGCCATCCACACAGTAGCCTTCTTTAAAATGGGCCATGATCTTCCAACCTTCCTAGACCTGTCTCTAAAAGATATTTCTTCCACTAGAGCACTCTTCATTCCATCTCAGTGCCCTGCCACCCCCTCACCGGCCCGGAACACAGGCCATTTTGCATGACTTATTTCTGTTCATTCAGATTTCAGGTCAAGATCACTTAGTGAGGAGTTCTCTTATCTTCTAGGCTGGATCAGTTGGATTATGAATCTATCAAAGAATGTAACCCCTAAAGCATTTATCTTGCTTTGTAATTGTACATTCATTACATGTCTTTTTTTTTTCACCCTGCCTATTTCACCCTGAATGATTTGTCTCACCCTTTGATCTACAGATCCTTTTGAGTATATGACAGGAACTCAATCAATATTTCTTAAATCCAAACATTACTTAAGTATTGTTATTTTGGCAAATCAAGATCTTTACTATTCACTGTAAACAGCTACTTTTTTTCCTGTGATTTTTAACACCTCATTTCCTCTAATGATGTTGCATGTAGCTTGAAATCCTTTCACTTGACTGCATCCTTTTACTTGAGGGAAGGTTTAAGAAAGGACACATTTTTCATTAGGTGTTCTATTCCCAACACAGAAAAGTTGATTTAATAGTTCTTCTTTGTTAGATATTTATAATTTCAACTGATTATTATGTTCAAGGTGATTTACAAGAATAACAGACAATTGGAGTCAAACCATATTTCTATCCCCTGAAATCCTGACCTATCTGTGTTGGCTAATTTGTATCTATGTGTGTATACATTTTTACTTTCTCAAAGGTCTGTAGAATTCAGTCTCTAAAAATGTAATTGAATGTGAAATTTGTAACTAGAACCAGAATTCCTTAGTAGGAATACCAACTTCTACACTTACTAGCTATGCAACCTAGAGTAAACTGCCTGAGGAAGTAATAGTATTTACCTTGTAGCTTTACAGTAAAAATTAAAGGAGGTAGTATTTATGTCTGGCATGGGGTATATTAGACCATTCTTGTGTTGCCATAAAGAAATACCTGAGGCTGGGTAATTTGTAAACAAAAGAGGTTTAATTGGCTAGATTTATAAGCATGGCATCAAAATCGAAGCTCAAAACCATAGCAAGAAGGTGAAGGAGGAAGCCTATGTATCACATGGTCAAAGGGGGAATAAGAAAGAAAGAAGGGGGAGGTCCCGGACTCTTTTAAACAATCAGAGCTCAGGTGAAACTAACTGAATGAGAACGAACTCATCACCAGGGGTATGGTGCTAAACTGTTCATGAGACATCTGCCCCCATGATCCAATCATCTTTCATCAATGTTGGAGGCCCTACCTCCAACATTGGGAATCACATTTCAACATGAGATTTGGAGGGAACACACATCCAAACCATACCATGTGGTAAGCACCAGGTGAGTGTTAACTAGCAGAAGGAGGAGGAGGAGAGGAAGAGAATAAATAGAATTAATAGGACTAGTAGTGATATATGTAAAGAAATATTTCAGCAGTTAGAATGTCATGGTTTATCTTTTTCTATGCCTCGTAAGAAAGAAGTATTTTTTGGTAACCTTTGCATCCTAAGGACATGGCACCATGCCTGTTAGGTGCTCAGTAAATATTTGTTTGATGAATATTAATTCAATAATTTATTCTTTCATTTCTTAATTCATATACAAAGAGTTGCTTCTATTGTTTTATATTTAGTTGTTTATGCCTATTGTACCAGTGCTTATTTATACTACACTGAAGGTCTTGAAAAACATTACATTTTAAATTTTGTTTGGGTGTTGATTTGGACTCACTGAGCCTCTGAATACATGCCTACTTGAGACAAGTATGTAGGAGGTTCATTAGTTCTCAAATAGAGTTGATATATATTTTACAACTTGAGGCACTCCTGCTTTTTGCATCTATGTGTGAATTAGCATATAAAGATATGAGTAATTGTTTTAATGAAAATTTCACCTCTGCACCACTCTACCATGACTTCATTGTGAATGCAATTAGGTTTGCCATAGCATTCTCCCTGTGAGCCTGTAGATAAGGCATGGAAAAATGATTTCTTTTACTATAATCCTCCTGCTTAAATATGATAGGAAAGCACCAAAGAATTTAATACCATTAATGTTCTCTCTGAACTGAAACTCCTTAAATCACAAAATATCACATAATGTCTTTTTTTATTAAAATGTTGACATTGTTTAAAAATGTGCATTTCAGAGCAAGTTTTATATGCGTTCTTACAACATATGGACATATTCTTCATTTGGTCTTTCAATTAGTATGATGATTAAGACAAAGTGCTTATTTCTGCTTCTGATGTGATATGTCCCTACCACTAGTCACATGTTTCCTATAATAATTCATCACACATTTATGAAGTGTTTTTTTTACATAGTTTCTTTTAAGCTTTCCTTTGATATATATCTGATGATGGAGGCCTACATATAATAGAGAAGTTTTCTTTTGGAAACTTACCATGACCATATTTTAGTTTCATTAGGAAGAAAGGTAATTAAAGAATGGATTTTTAAGAATAATTTATTTTAGTGTTGTTATACTTGAATACTGAAGCACTTTAGGACTCATAAGGGCATCTGTGTCTTGCATAATAAAGCAGCCAAGATGGAGTAAAACATAAAAGCAGGCATCAAGGTCATTACCTAATCTGGATAAATGAGCCATCCAGATGCCTGAAGGTCAAGGATTGAACAAGATATCTCAAGGTACCCACAAATTCTATGATTTCATGTTATTAGGCTACTGAGTATAACAAGGGACAAGATGGCCATTTGGTTGGAAATCATGTAGAATTACAGGTTGGCTCATAATAAAGGCAAAAACAATGTGTCAGTTAGAATTTCAAGAGTAAGTGGAGCTAAAAGTATTTTGTGGATGGCATCACCCCATCTTATTTTTTTCTTGAAATGGAGTCTTGCTTTGTCACCCAGGCTGGAGTGCAGTGGCATGATCTTGACTCACTGCAATCTCCGCCTTCTGGGTTCAAGTGATTCTTCTGCCTCAGCCTCCCAAATAGCTGAGATTATAGGCATGCGCCACCGTGCCTAGCTAATTTTTGTATTTAGTAAAGATGGAGTTTCACCATATTGGCCAGGCTGGTCTCGAACTCCTGACCTCATGATTTACCCACCTTGGCCTCCCAAAGTGCTGGGATTAGAGGCGTGAGCCACCACGCTCGGCCACCTCATCTTTTATAAGGTAACTCTATACATTTTTCTTTGTGTATTTGTATTGTAAATATATGGTTCTATTAACATACTTGCCGTGTAACATTATTGTCATGTATTTATGTGATCTAAATTGTTATAGGGAAGCCTTATTTATCTGTTCTCTGTAGGACCTAGCAGGATATCTAGTACAGTATGTATCAATAGTCATTAAATTAATGAACTAATGAATTAAGTGTTACACCACATCAGTAACAAATGACAAGGCCCAAAAGATTATTTTATTCCAAGCATTTGATGCCTTAATATTAACTGATTTTTATAGCCCATTATACATTCCAAGAGGCCAAGGGCAGTACTTATCTGCATCCCTGAACTTAACACATTACGTGAAACATAGAAGACACTCAAAAACACTTGAAAAAACAAACCAATAATTGCAATAATAGCTTTCATTTATATAGCACCTCCTATGTGCCACACATTTTTCTATGCGTTTTAAGTACATTTATTCATTTACTTTTTACCCATATTCTTAATTAATGCAAAATATGGGCTCTCTGCATGGTATAGATCAGCTGCTCTTTCAGTAAATCTGTGGCTTGATTTGAAAATGGAAAAAATAGGATTGATCTCCTAAAATATTTTGTGAATATTATGTAAGGCAGTGTTTGAAGCATGCTTGGCCTAGTGTCTGGCATAGCAAAAGTGTTCAAGATATTTTTACTGTTAAGATTATTATTATTGCTGCTATTATTAACCATCTCCTCCAATAGTTGGCATAAGTCAGGTTGTACAATTCATAAGACATGAATAGAGAAAGCTAATGCTATTTGTGTAACCAGCTATTTGGTGTGTTTACATTTCTGCCCATCATCTCTATACCCTTGTAAGCACACTCCATCTTCCAAGTATTTCTATGTTAGATGACATTTAACGATATATGTAGATGCTGCAGATTTGGTTACATCGAAAACAGCAATAGCTAATACATCTTCAGTGCATCTATATGCTAGTCACTCTTCTAAATACTTTATATATATTAACATAAAAACTCAAAGAGGTAAATGGACTATTATTATCCCCATTTTATAGAAGAAGAATGTGAGATACTGAGTAGTTATGAGAAGTTACATGACCTTTCCAGGGTCAACAAACTAGTAAGTTGAGCAGCTGGTAGGTGAACCCAGGCAGCTTGGCTACAGAGTTCCTATGCCATGTTGTTCAGTACATTTAAAACTTCAGTACCCAAAAAAGAAATCATAAACAAAATTTTAAAAACAGATGGCAGAGTAGGAAGTTGAATTTAATAGAAAAAATTCTATGCAAAATACATAAAGATTTCAACAAACCAAAAGAACCAACTGCAAGTAATTCACAGAAGAAATACAAATAGTTAAAAATAACCAAAAAACATCACTAGCCTTTAAAGATATGCAAATTAAAACAAGATAATTTTACCCTCACAAGCAAAAATAAAACAGAAAGAAAAGAGAGCAAAACAAAAAAGAAACGCAAAAATAGGAACAATTGTTAGTATTACCTACTCAGTTTTTACTTGATATCTCCACAAGGATATGCAATAGTTATCATAAGTTTAGCACACCCAGAATTAAGCATCTGATTCCCCTTCACACCTGCTTCTTTTGCAGACTTCTCTATTTCAGAAAATGTCAGCTCCATTCAACTAGTTGTTTAGGCAAAAATCTTTAGAGCCGTTTTTGACTCCTGTCTTCCTCACAACTTACATGAACCCATGAGCAAATCCTCTCAGCGACATTTTCAAAATGTATCCAAAATCCTGCCATGGAGTTCAGTACCTCCACTCTTGCCTCTGTCATCTTGTGGCTGGATAGCTGTGTTCCCCTGTTACCTCTCCCCCTGCTTCAGTCCTTGCTCCTATAGTCTTCCACTCAACAGCCAGTCAGCCAGTCATTCCTTTATAACTCAAGACTGATAATCTCTAGTCCCTGGTCAGAAATCCCCAGGGATTTTCCACCTCACTAAAAGTAAATTTAGAGTCCTTACTATGGTTTTGGAGACCTTGCAGACTCAACCCCATCCCCTTCTTCCAGCCCTGCCTCCTGCCTCTCTCATCACATTTTCCAGCCCTCTTCCTCCAGGTCCTTCTCTCCACTACAATGACTACTTAATCTTTCTTATAGATGCTTTCTCATCTGCTTTCCTCTGCCTGGATTCTCCTCTTAGAGCTCCATGCAGTTCAAATCACTGCCTCTTTGTCTCAGGTCACTGCCTGAGTAGAGCTTCCCCTGTGGACTCTGCCTGAAGATAGCATCCTGTCCTCACACCCTTCACTGTCCTCCATTCCCTGCATTATTTTGCTTCATCCTACTTAATATTTCATATATTTAAATTGTTAATTTGTTTATTCTCTTCTCACCCCTTACTCTCCTCCATTGACTCTAATATGTGAAAGCAGGTTTTTCTCTCTCTCTCACTAATGCATTCCTAGCATTAATCTTTAGCATGTAGTATCTTTTAAATGAACAAAAGAATATTCAGCATTGGCTTGGTATGATGGCTCACATCTGTAATCCCAGCACTTGGGGAGGACAAGGTGGGAAAATTCTTTGAGCCCAGAAGTTTGAGACCAGCCTGGGTAACATAGCAAGAACGAATCTCTACGAAATACAAATAAAAATAATTAGCAGGTGTGGTGGCACATGCCTGTGGTCCCAGCTACTCAGGAGGCTGAAGTGGGAATATTGCTTGAGCCTGGGAGGCAGAGGTTGTAATAAACCATGTTGCGACACTGCACTCCAGCCTGGGTGACAGAGCAAGACCCTGTCTCAAAAAAGAAAAAAAGAAAAGAAAAGAATATTATACAGCCATGGGAATGAATGAGCTACACTGACATAAAACAAGGATGGACTGGCATAGAGTTTAGTGTTTTTCACAGCTTTCTTAGAGGATTACTTGACACTACCTATGGCAATTTATTTATTTACTTTTAAGTTTCAATAGTTTGGGAGGTACAGGTGTTTTTTCTGGTTACGTGAATTAGTTCTGTAGCGGTGAATCCTGAGATTTTAGTGCACCCATCACCTGAGCAGTGTACACTGTACCCAACATGTAATCTTTTATCCCTTACCCCTCCCACTGTTCCCCTCCTCCCCAAAGTCCATTATATCAGTTTGTGTGTCTTGCATCCTCATAGCTTAGTTCCCACCTATAAGTGAGAACATATGGTATTTGGTTTTTCATTTCTGAGTTATATCACTTAGAATAATGGCCTCCGATGCCATCTAAGTTGCTACAAAAGACATTATTTCGTTCCTTTCTATGGCTAAATAGTATTACATGGTTTATATATACTACATTTTCTTTATTCACTCTCTGGCCCATGGACACTTAGGTTGGTTCTATATCTTTGCAATTGCAAATTGTGCTGCTATAAACATGCTCATGCATGTGTCTTTTTCATATAATGACTTTTTTTTCCTTTGGGTAGATACCTTTACCTGTCTCTTGTTTGGCTTCAAACCAACAACTTGACAGAAATCAATTTTTCTTTTTCTTCCTATGTTCTCTCAATCATTAGCAAATATTCGATGACCACTTCTTGTCCAAACTCAATTGCTTTATTTCTGTTCTATATATTTCTGACCATAAAACCCCATTTAGTACTGTTGATATCAATATTTACTTTTGGGAAGGGTAATAAATATTGCTTCCATATATTATCTAGTAAATTAGTTTATGGAATAGTTAGTTGAAACAATATATATTGCTTATAAATATTGACTAATAAATTAGACAGTTTACTGAATAGTTAACTGAAGCAATATACATATGCATGCCTTTATATGGATCTATTTATGTACAAACTACCAATAGAATTTGGACTTACAACATCAGTTATGACCAAAAGAATGTGTCAGTCTGGCCTGATCTACCCCTTCTCTTCTGATACCCTTCTATGCCGATTCTTATTAAAAATAATAAAATTATTTTAAAAGAAAGGCAACAATTCTACTCATTATATCTCATTAATGTTGGCATTTTTGCCTTTCATGGATATAGTTATACATAATAACTTTAATAATATGTGTAATCAAAGTTTCAAACTTTTCCAAACTGCCTATTTTTGGTGGGGAGAGGTAGAATATGTGTAATAAAGGTAATCCATATTTTATGTATAAAAGTAAACACGAAGTAAAAATCAGTTGCAATCTCATCATTTCTTTCTTTCTTTCTTTCTTTCTTTTTTTTTACCCCAACCTTTTGGCACCTGGGACTGGTTTTGTGGAAGACAATTTTTCCACGGATGCAGGTGGGTGGATGGTTTTGGGAGGAAACTGTTCTACCTCAGATCATCATGCATTAGCTAGATTCTCATAAGGAGGGCTCAACCTAGATTCCTTGCATGTGTGAACTGCCATGCAATGTCATCATTTCTACATATCTCTGAATAGTTTGATGTTTATTATCTTCCTTTTTTTCCTTATTTTATCTAATGGAATCTATTTTACAAACTGATTTTTTAATATAGTACATAATGGTTATTGTTATTAACATAGTTTACTATTACATATACTTTTACCCTATCATTTTCTGGCTGAATGAAAATGACATTTTTAACTTTGAAAAAAATTTTTACTTGCTCTGGCAGCTTTCTTAGTTATGTTTTCTTTGTTGCAAAAGTAAATATTAATAGCATGTGTCCTTAATACAAATTATACTTGGTGATTCACTCGGTTTTATATATAACGCGCTTTAAAATTTTGTTGATGTTATTAGATATTTAATGATAACAAACTAAAATATTCTAAAATCAGCCAATAGTTTAAATTTGTTTTTACATTATCTGCTTCATTTGACAAAAATGAATACATCTTCAGGAACTAGATAAAATGATAGTCATTTGTCAATTAATGATAACCTTTGAGACTTAGTATAGAAGATATATTGACAAATGGGAGGCATATGCCAAAGCTTTTTGCATTAATTGCATCAGTATGATAACTTTAGTCACTACAGTTAATTCCAAATTTATTCACAGAAGCCAACAAACCTTTAATCATTTCAAAAACCAGTAAGATTTAATAGTCCAAGGCAATAGCAATCCATGCACTTCTGTAACAGCGAGGATGTTCCATGAATTTTGGCAAAGACTCACATTTGTAGACCAAGGCACTAAAGGCATTCTAAGCTCAGAGAGCCAACAGCCAGTGCCTACTTAGCTGAAATGAAGTGCTGGTGTGGAAAATTTGCCCTAGGTTGTACAAGCTTTGTACGGCCTGCTTCAAAAGAGAGAACTGAAAGAGACCTAGAGGTGTTTTGAGGGATGTGGTGTTCATAAAGAGAGTCATTTTATCTGTACCTTACCCCTTTGTGGGCAGAGCTGTTAACTGGCCTGGTTGCTCCTGCTTCCTGGAAACTAACCACCACTTAAGAAGTGCAGCTACCCTGATGTGAGGAGTCTATTTGCATGGTCTTGACAAAAGATAACTAAATCACAACATCTTTGTGAATTATCACATCATGGCCTCTAACTATAGGTTGGAACAAAAGTAATTGAGCTTTTTGCCTTTGGAGGTAATGGCAAAGTAATATTTGCAGGCAAATTGATTCAAGAAAGGCTGAGCTTCTGGGACACAGGAACAATTAAACATAGAGGGAGGAAAAGGAAGACGTTCATATGTATACATATCACCTTTTTAAAAAACAATTAACCAAGAACTTGTTAACATTCATATTATACTTTTAAAGCATTTTAATTTTTCCTATTCTATTAGTAATACCTGAAGGATATGGAACAATTACAAATAAACATAAACAAAATTAGTTTTAAAAAACCATCCATGTTCCTTCTACTCATCATTAACCAGTATGAACTTGGAATATAACCTTCAAGGCATCTTTCTGTTCAATTTATGTAAATATGTCTGATTATACATAGGTGATTAACAGAGGCAGCATGGCATATTAATGAAGACCAAAGCTCTCAAGGCATATTGTTCAGGTTCAAGTCTCAGCATCCTCTCCCCCATCATCCCTTACCAGCTGTGTGACCTTGACAAATTTTCTTAGCCTCCCTGTATCATATACATTTGAGTATGATACTGGTATTTACTAAACACGGGGTTGTTATGAGGATATTTAATCACTTAGAATAATTCTGGTACACAGTATGCACAATTTTAGTGTGTATTAAATAGAAGAATTACATTTCAAAAGAAAAATCAAATAATAGGCTGAATAGCATTTCAAAACATGCTTTCTTTACTTAAGAATATACAATAGGCCGGGCGCGGTGGCTCAAGCCTGTAATCCCAGCACTTTGGGAGGCCGAGGCGGGTGGATCACGAGGTCAAGAGATCGAGACCATCCTGGTCAACATGGTGAAACCCCGTCTCTACTAAAAATACAAAAAATTAGCTGGGCATAGTGGCGCGTGCCTGTAATCCCAGCTACTCAGGAGGCTGAGGCAGGAGAATTGCCTGAACCCAGGAGGTGGAGGTTGTGGTGAGCCGAGATCGCGCCATTGCACTCCAGCCTGGGTAACAGGAGCGAAACTCTGTCTCAAAAAAAAAAAAAAAAAAAAAAAAAAAAGAATATACAATAAACATGCTGCCCTGGCTGCTCAT
The DNA here is from genome assembly GCF_049354715.1 of Callithrix jacchus. Taxonomy (NCBI): domain Eukaryota; kingdom Metazoa; phylum Chordata; class Mammalia; order Primates; family Cebidae; genus Callithrix; species Callithrix jacchus. The sequence goes on from NC_133524.1 coordinate 30,408,218, forward strand.
CGGTAAATACACATCTATGTTATTGATTTTTAAAAGCTGCATAGAATTTCATTTTATGGATAAAACATAGTTCCTTATTTTCATACATTTATGCCATTCCATTTTCTGTTTATAACACATTTCAACCTTTATTACAGGACTTTCCTAACATACAAAGGTAGATTGTACAGCATAATGGATCTTCATGTATTCATTACCCAGGGACAACAATTACCAACACCTGGCCGTTCCTTGGAATGTATTTTAAATACTAATTTTATTCCATCAATTCAGATAAAACTAAGATAATGCTCTTAAAGTAAAGAGCTTCCACATCTTAAACAAGCAATATTAGGGTATTTGTGTTCATGTTAGAAAGAGATGCCATACTCTGTCCTCAAGATAATAGCTTTTATCTGATGCCAAAGTTAAAAAGGTCAGTTCCCTTTATTCAACTCCAGTGAACATCCTTCGTTATATCTTGTTTCCTTCTGACATATCTGAGAAGAAAATGGAATAATTTAGAAGATGCCAGTGGGATAAAACACTATATTCCTAAATATAGCGCAATTTTCAGAGCTATTTTAGCCACTGTAATTGAAATCCTCTTGTTCTTCACTGACATATTTTGGAAGCCCATATGTTTAGAGTCTGAAATTTTATTCCAAAAATGATAGAAAGCCTCTTGATCTCAGAATGGAGAGTTACTGAACTGAATTAAAATGGGCAAAGGCTTCAGTGAACTTGAGGAAGTATGTATGGCTCTCCACATGGATTAATTTCACTATCTGTCCTGAGAAGTATGGTACCCAGGTAGCCAGTGAAAAATATCATGTCAGTGATATCCATGTGCTATCATATTAGAGTCAAAGTCATACATTCTGTGATGCTATTTCCTAGGCAATTTGTTTCTTTGCATTACAGTCGTATATTCAGCATCACATAGTAGTTAAAATTATAAGAGGGAAATAACCTCTCCTACTGAGACTACAACTGTGAAGCTATAACTAATATACTAAGATATAAATAAATTATTCTTATGATGCATAACATAAGCATGAGCATGTAATATTGTTGTGAGCTCTAGCAGAAAGTACTACTGTAGTCTTTTTTTTTTTTTTTAAGAGAGGGTTTGGCTCTGTCATCCAGCAAGCTATAGCGCAATGGCACTGGTCTCAGCTCACTGCAACCTCCACCACCTGGGCTCAAGCTATCCTCCCACCTAAGCCTCTTGAGTAGCTAGGATTACAGGCACACATCACCATACCTGGTTAATTTATATATATATATTTTTAAATTTTTTATTGCATTTTAGGTTTTGGGGTACATGTGCAAAACATGCAAGACAGTGGCATAGGTACACACATGGCAGTGTCTTTTGCTTCCTTTCTCCCCTTCACCCACATTTGGCATTTCTCCCCAGGCTATCCCTCCCCAGCTCCCCCCCCTGCTGACCCTCCCCTTTTCCCCCCAGTAGACCCCAGTGTTTAGTACTCCCCGCCCTGTGTCCATGTGTTCTCCTTTTTCATCACCCGCCTATGAGTGAGAATATGTGGTATTTCATTTTCTATTCTTGTGTCAGTTTGCTGAGAATGATGTTCTCCAGATTCATCCATGTCCCTACAAACGACACGAACTCATCATTTCTGATTGCTGCATAATATTCCATTGTGTATATGTGCCACATTTTCCCAATCCAGTCTATCATCAATGGGCATTTGGGTTGGTTCCAGGTCTTTGCTATTGTAAACAGTGCTGCAATGAACATTCGTCTGCATGTGTCCTTATAGTAGAATGATTTATAGTCCTTTGGATATACACCCAGTAATGGGATTGCTGGGTCAAATGGAATTTCTATTTCTAAGGCCTTGAGGAACCGCCACACTGTCTTCCACAATGGTTGAGCTAATTTACCCTCCCACCAACAGTGTAAAAGTGTTCCTTTTTCTCCACATCCTCTCCAGCATCTGTTGTCTCCAGATTTTTTTAATGATCGCCATTCTAACTGGCGTGAGATGGTATCTCAATGTGGTTTTGATTTGCATCTCTCTAATGACCAGTGATGATGAGCATTTTTTCATATGATTGTTGGCCTCATATATGTCTTCTTTTGTGAAGTGTCTGTTCATATCCTTTGCCCATTTTTGAATGGGCTTGTTTGTTTTTTTCCTGTAAATCTGTTTGAGTTCTTTGTAAATTCTGGATATCATCCCTTTGTCACATGGGTAAACTGCAAAAAATTTTTTCCCATTCTGTTGGTTGCCGATTCACTCTAGTGACTGTTTCTTTTGCCGTGCAGAAGCTGTGGAGTTTGATTAGGTACCATTTGTCTATTTTGGCTTTTGTTGCCAATGCTTTTGGTGTTTTGTTCATGAAGTCCTTGCCTACTCCTATGTCCTGGATGGTTTTGCCTAGATTTTCTTCTAGGGTTTTTATGATGCCAGGTCTTATGTTTAAGTCTTTAATCTATCGGGAGTTAATTTTAGTGTAAGGTGTCAGGAAGGGGTCCAGTTTCTGCTTTCTGCACATGGCTAGCCAGTTTTTCCAACACTATTTATTAAACAGTGAATCCTTTCCCCATTGCTTGTTTTTGTCAGGTTTATCAAAGATTGTATAGTTATAGATATGTTGCGTTGCCTCCGATGCCTCTGTTTTGTTCCATTGGTCTATATCTCTGTTTTGGTACCAGTACCATGCTGTTTTGATTACTGTAGCCTTGTAGTATAGTTTGAAATCCGGTAGTGTGATGCTCCCTGCTGTGTTCTTTTTGCTTAGAATTGACTTGGGTATGCGGGCTCTCTTTTGGTCCCATATGAAGTTCATGGTGGTTTTTTCCAGTTCTGTGAAGAAAGTCAGTGGTAGCTTGATGGGGATAGCATTGATTCTGTAAATTACTTTGGGCAGTATAGCCATTTTCATGATATTGATTCTTCCTAACCATGAACATGGAATGTTTCTCCATCTGTTTGTGTCCTCTCTGATTTCATTGACCAGTGGTTTGTAGTTTTCCTTGAAGAGGTCCCTTACGTTCCTTGTGAGTTGTATTCCTAGGTATTTTATTCTATTTGTAGCAATTGTGAATGGCAATTTGTTCTTGATTTGGCTTTCTTTAAATCTGTTATAGGTGTATAGGAATGCTTGTGATTTTTGCACATTGATTTTATATCCTGAGACTTTGCTGAAGTTGCTTATCAGTTTCAGGAGTCTTTGGGCTGAGGCGATGGGGTCTTCTAGGTATACTATCATGTCATCTGCAAATAGAGACAATTTGGCTTCCACCTTTTCTATTTGAATACCCTTTATTTTTTTTTTCTTGCCTGACTGCTCTGGCTAGAACTTCCAGTACTATATTTAATAGGAGTGGTGAAAGAGGGCATCCTTGTCTAGTGCCAGATATCAAAGGAAATGCTTCCAGTTTTTGCCCATTCAGTATGGTATTGGCTGTTGGTTTGTTGTAAATAGCTTTTATTACTTTGAGATACGTTCCATCAATACCGAGTTTATTGAGGGTTTTTAGCATAAAGGGCTGTTGAATTTTGTCAAATGCCTTCTCTGCGTCAATTGAGATAATCATGTGGTTTTTGTTTTGGGTTCTGTTTATGTGGTGAATGACATTTATAGACTTGCATATGTTGAACCAGCCTTGCATCCCCGGGTTGAATCCTACTTGATCATGATGGATAAGTTTTTTGATTTGCTGTTGCAATCGGCTTGCCAATATTTTATTGAAGATTTTTGCATCTATGTTCATCATGGATATTGACCTGAAGTTTTCTTTTCTTGTTGGGTCTCTGCCGGGTTTTGATATCAGGATGATGTTGGTCTCATAAAATGATTTGGGAAGGATTCCCTCTTTTTGGATTATTTGGAATAGTTTCATAAGGAATAGTACCAGCTCCTCTTTGTGTGTCTGGTAGAATTCGGCTGTGAACCCGTCTGGACCTGGGCTTTTTTTGTGTGGTAGGCTCTTAATTGCTGCCTCGACTTCTGACCTTGTTATTTGTCTATTCATAGTTTCAGCTTCCTCTTGGTTTAGGCTTGGGAGGACACAGGAGTCCAGGAATTTATCCATTTCTTCCAGGTTTACTAGTTTATGTGCATAGAGTTGTTTGTAATATTCTCTGATGATGGTTTGAATTTCTGTGGAATCTGTGGTGATTTCCCCTTTATCATTTTTTATTGCATCTATTTGGTTATTCTCTCTTTTCTTTTTTATCAATCTGGGTAGTGGTTTGTCTATTTTCTTGATCTTTTCAAAAACCCAGCTCTTGGATTTATTGATTTTTTGAAGGGTTTTTCGTGTCTCTATCTCCTTCAGTTCTGCTCTGATCTTAGTTATTTCTTGTCTTCTGCTAGGTTTTGAGTTTTTTTGATCTTGCTCCTCTAGCTCTTTCAATTTTGATAATAGGGTGTCAATTTTGGATCTCTCTATTCTCCTCATATGGGCACTTATTGCTATATATTTTCCTCTGGAGACTGCTTCAAATGTGTACCAGAGATACTGGCATGTTGTGTCTTCATTCTCATTGGTTTCGAAGAACTTCTTTATTTCTGCCTTCATTTCATTGTTTATCCAGTCAACATTCAAGAGCCAGTTGTTCAGTTTTCATGAAGCTTTGCGGTTCTGGGTTGGTTTCTGAATTCTGAGTTCTAACTTGATTGCACTATGGTCTGAGAGACTGTTTGTTATGATTTCCTTTGTTTTGCATTTGCTGAGGAGTGCTTTACTTCCAATTATGTGGTCAATTTTTGAGTAGGTGTGATGTGGTGCTGAGAAGAATGTATATTCTGTAGATTTGGGGTGGAGAGTTCTGTAGATGTCTATCAGGTTTGCTTGTTCCAGGTCTGAGTTCAAGCCCTGGATATCCTTGTTGATTTTCTGTCTGGTTGATCTGTCTAATATTGACAGTGGAGTGTTAAAGTCTCCCACTATTATTGTGTGGGAGTCTAAGTCTCTTTGTAAGTCATTAAGAACTTGCCTTATGTATCTGGGTGCTCCTGTATTGGGTACATATATGTTTAGGATCATTAGCTCTTCTTGTTGTATCGATCATTTTACCATTATGTAATGGCCTTCTTTGTCTCTTTTGATCTTTGGTGATTTAAAGTCTATTTTATCAGAGATGAGAATTGCAACTCCTGCTTTTTTTTACTCTCCATTTGCTTGGTAAATCTTTATCCATCCCTTTATTTTGAGCCTTTTTGTATCCTTGCATGTGAGATGGGTTTTCTGGATACGGCACACTGATGGGTTTTGGATTTTTATCCAATTTGCCAGTCTGTGTCTTTTGATTGGTGCATTTAGTCCATTTACATTTAGGGTTACTATTGTTATGTGTGAATTTGATACTGCCATTTGGAGGCTAGCTGTCTGTTTTGCCCGTTCGTTGATGTAGATTCTTCATTATGTTCAGCTGTGCCTGCAGTGAAACTCTCTACCTGGAGCGTTTGAAATCGCCATTTTGTTTGTCCCACTGCACTGGCCCAAATGCTATTTCCCTGGAATCTCCTGGCCTCGCTCACTGTCCAAGTCTTGTTCAATAAGATGGATATGCCAGTCTGCCCTCTCAAGTCTCAGATTGCCGGTTCAACAGGGCTCCCAAACCCATGCACTTTGTGCGGAGCACTGTGGAGCACCGCTGCACTGTAGCGCCGACCACCGGCTTCACCGGCCACCGGCTGCACCAGCCAAAACCTCTTCACTGGCACCCCGCATCTCTTTTATACATGGGAATTTTCCTGTTCTGTGGGCAACAAAGATCCATCTGGAAATGCGGCCCTGACTCACCCTCCGCACATTCACCGAGAGCTTCAATGCTCTTTAGCATTTAGTGTGATTTTGGAATGGCTGGTACTGGTTGTTCCTTTCTATGTGTAGTGCCTCTTTCAGGAGCTCTTGTAAAGCAGGCCTGGTGGTGACAAAATCTCTGAGTACTTGCTTGTTTGCAAAGGATTTTATTTTTCCTTCACTTATGAAGCTCAGTTTGGCTGGATATGAAATTCTGGGTTGAAAGTTCTTTTCTTTAAGGATGTTTAATATTGGCCCCCACTATCTTCTGGCTTGTAGTGTTTCTGCCGAGAGATCTGCTGTGAGTCTGATGGGCTTCCCTTTGTGGGTGACCCGACCTTTCTCCCTGGCTGCCCTTAGTATTTTCTCCTTCATTTCAACCCTGGTGAATCTGACGATTATGTGCCTTGGGGTTGCTCTTCTTGCGGAATATCTTTGTGGTGTTCTCTGTATTTCCTGGACTTGAATATTGGCCTGCCTTGCTAGATTGGGGAAATTTTCCTGGATAATATCCTGAAGAGTATTTTCCAGCTTGGATTCATTCTCTTTGTCACATTCTGGTACGCCTATCAAACATAGGTTAGGTCTCTTCACATATCCCACATTTCTTGGAGACTTTGTTCATTCCTTTTTGCGCTTTTTTCTCTAATCTTGCCTTCTCATTTTATTTCATTGAGTTGATCTTCGACTTCTGATATTCTTTCTTCTGCTTGGTCAGTTAGGCTGTTGAAAGTTGTGCATTCTTCTCAAAGTTCTCGTATTGTGTTTTTCAGCTCCTTCATTCATATTCCTCTCTAAGTTATCCATTCTTGTTATCATTTCCTCGAATCTTTTTTCAAATCTTTTTTCAAAGTTCTTAGTTTCTTTGCATTGATTTAAAACATGTTCTTTTAGCTCACAGAAGTTTCTCATTACCCACCTTCTGAAGTCTAATTTTGCCATTTCATCACAGTCATTCTCCGTCCAGCTTTGTTCCCTTGCTGGTGAGGAGTTTTGGTCCTTTGTAGGAGGTGAGGTGTTCTGGTTTCGGGTGTTTTCCTCCTTTTTGCACTGGTTTCTTCCCATCTTTGTGGATTTATCCACCTGTCATCTGTGTAGTTGCTGACTTTTCGATTGGGTCTCTGAGTGGACGCCCAGATTGTTGATGATGAAGTATTTCTGTTACTTGGTTTTCCTTCTACCAGTCTAGCTCCTTTACTGTACGACTGCTGAGGTCCACTCCAGGCCCTGCTAGTCTGGGGTGCACCTGTAGCAGCTGCAGAACAGTGAGGGATGCTACCAGTTTCTTTTTCTGCTATCTTTGTCCCTGAATGATGCCTGCCAAATGTCAGTCTTCTGGATATAGAGGGGTCAGGGAGCTGCTTGAGAAGACAGTCTGTACTTTATAGGAGCTCAAGTGCTGAGCTGTGAGCTCTGTTGTTTATTTAGGGCTATTAGGCTGCTAAGTTTAATTCAGCTGCAGCAGGACTCATAAAAACAAAAAACTTTTTTTCTCAGATGCTCTGTCTCGTGGGGTTGGCCTTTCTTTATGAGTGTCCGTTGCGCTGTCCTGCCCAGCTAGGAGGCAGTCTAGTCACTATTTGCCTGCCGAGGCTCTGCCCTGCTGGTGTGAGGTCTGCCCTTTTGCTGCAGGCTCTGCCCTGCTGTTGCGGTCTCTGCCATGCTGCCACGGGCTAAGCCCTGCGGCGGGGTCTCTCTGTTGTGGTGGGTTGCCTTGGCAATGGCAGGCTGCGTCAGCAATGGGCGTGTACCTCAGTAGGGACAGATTGCCTCGGTAATGGCGAACGTTCCTCCCTCACTGAGCTGCACCATCCTGGGTTCAGCTGTGCCCGCAGTGAAACTCTCCACCTGGAGCATTTGAAATTGCCATTTTGTTTGTCCCACTGTGCTGGCCCAAACGCCATTTCCCTGGAATCTCCTGGCCTGGCTCACTGTCCAAGTCCCGTTCAATAAGATGGATATGCCAATCTGCCCTCTCAAGTCTCAGATTGCCAGTTCAGCAGGGCTCCCAAACCCATGCGCTTTGTGTGGAGCGCTGTGGAGCACCACTGCACTGTAGCACCGGCCGCCGGCTGCACTGGCCACCGGCTGCACCAGCCAAAACCTCTTCGCTGGTGCCCCATGTCTCTTTTATACCTGGGAATTTCCCCATTCTGTGGGCAACAAAGATCCGTCTGGAAATGCAGCCGTGACTCACCCTCCATGCGTTCACTGAGAGCTTCAATCCTGGGTTGTTCTCACCGCACCATCTTGAGTCCTAATTTTTATATTTTTTAGTAAAGATTGGATCTTGCCATGTTTCCCAGGCTGCTCTTGAACTCCTGGCCTCAAACACTCTGCCAGCTTTGGCCTCCCAAAGTGATAAAATTGCAGGCATGAGCCACTGTCCCTGGCCCAGTAGTCCATTAAAAAAAAAAAAAAAACTTATCGAGCATCTACTTTGTAACAGTTACTGTTCTAGGTGGTTGGGATAAAATATACCTGTTTCTCCTACTGGATCTTGCTTTTCTTGGAGAAAGACAGATACACAATGTCTTATTTCATTTTCTGTTGCTATAACAAAATACCACAGACAGGATAATTTATTTTTAAAAAGTTTGTTCAGCTCACAGTCTGGTGGCTGGGAACTTTAACAGCATAGTGCTGGCATCTGGTGAGAGCCCTCTTGCTATGTCATAATATGTTGAAGGGCATCACATGGCAAGAAGACAAGAGTGTTCAGCCCAGATCTTTTTTCTTCTTCCAATAAAGCCACCAGTCCCATCATGGGGGCCCACTCTTTTGACTTGAATCCTAATTACCTCTCAAAGTCCCCACCTCCATATACGATCAACATATGAATTAGGGAATTAAGTTTCCAACACAAAATTTGGAGAACACATTCAAACCATAGCACACAATAAACAAGCAAAAATACTATGTTACATCACAGTAAGTGAAATGAAGACCAATGCAACAACATAAAGAAGATAGGTGGTCCCAGAGGGAAAACACTGGTATTGTTATTTTAGATACAGTGTTCCAGGAAAAAACTGGTGTCTGAGTAGAGAATTAAAGGAAGTGAGAAAGTGCATGTTGAAATCTGAGGCAGAGGTAAAGAGAAGTGTAAATGTCCTGAGGCAGGAACATATATCATGGGCATATTCCAGATAAGGTTTCAGCTTTCTTGTGCTTCCTTTTTAGTGGGGAAAAGGGAACACAAAGCAAATTCAAAATAAACAATATGCAGTCAGATTGAGATTACTGTTATGGAATAAAAAAAGAGAGAGTAAACAATGGGGGAAGGAGCAACATTAAGTAGGACAATTAGGAGACTTCTCTGGAGAGATGACATTTACCTTTAGACCTAAATCATTCACTACAAAATAAATGTCTGTACTATCAGTAAAGGATTAACCCAACTGAAGGTAAGAAATATTGTGTAACCCTTTTCCTGAATTCAAGAATTGATTATTATTCTGAAGCTATTTTAATATTGGGAAAATGTTAAAATTTTTTGCTAACAAAGTTCAAATAATAATTTCTGAAATTTAATTCTTCCCAATACTAGTTGTACTTTAGAAAATAACTAAAATGAGCTGCAGAAGTATTTTACTTTATTATAATATTATAGTATGCATCATGAAATGAAATAATCCTCTGCCTATAGTTTTATTATCTTATTATCTCTAAATGAGTAGAAACTGAATGATACAATTGGCAAAGCACATAAAACTTCACTTAAGAGATGTCTGTTAATACTTGTTAAGTGAAAAATAATAGCTAGCATTTGTTTGAATGCTTGATGTGTGCCAGGTGGAGCACTAGGGATTTTACAAACACTAATCCATTTAAGACTCATACACCTCTGCAAGGTATATAGTACTATACTTCATCCTAAGTAGTCTAAGTGTCAAAGAGGATTCTGTCTTGGGTCTATGTGATTTCAAATACTGTCCTCCTTAACCCCATTCTTAATTGTGAAAATCTTTATCATAGGACTCTCACCCTTACTATGACTCACTTTCTCTGTGGTGTCTACAGTCCGTTTGTGCTATATATTTACCACAAACAGCATGAGAGGACTTCTTTTTAACCTAAAGCCTTTTGACAATTAACACTTGCAATGTCCACCTTTTGATTTTGTGGTCAGTGTCTGTTCTTGTCAAAATTGTGAATTAGAACCAGTTTCTCAGTTTCTCCTTGATATCATCACACTTCTTTGAAGTCATCAAGCATTTAGTTCTCATTAGGCAGAACAGATCTTTGTGACTCCAAGTGTGAGCAAGAGTCAGCAGCATCAGCAGCATCCCCAAATCTGCAGACTAAGAGTATTATTAACAAGATCCCCAGGGAATCTCTACACACTTTAAAGTTTGAGAAGGGCTGCATTAGGCCAGCATCAGCAACACTTGGGTCCTTGCTAAAAATGCATTATTTGTACCTGAAGTTCCAGGAATGTGGCCCAAGAATCTTTGTTTTAACAAGCCCTCCAGGTGATTTTGATTCATGCTCCTAGAGAGTTACCCTCTTGGGATTGACATCCGCAATGCCAACATGTTGCAATAGGTTTTGTAAGCAATTGTTTTGTTGTCTCAAATCTGTCTGCATATGAGAATGCCCTGGAAAGCTAGTAGATAAATTTGAATACCCAGGTTCCATTGCAGACCAACTATATTCTAATCTCTGCAGGATGGGACCACAGCATTAGGGGTTTGTTTTTCATTTGTTTGTGTTCGTTTGGTATTTTTTGTGGGCACCCCAGTGTTAAAAATCATTGTCATGGAATTCGAAGATCAGTATTTTACCACCTCTCTAGGGAATTACTTTTTAGGAGAAATTTGAATCTTCCCAAAGAGTGCCCAAAGGACTAATCTAAAAACCTGAGTTGCCCTCATTGACTATATGATTGTCACTTCTGCCTCTCAGGGTGATGCTATGTCTCTCTAACTCTATTTCCTCATCTAAAAATACATAAAAGGGACAATTGTAACCTCTCTATTCCCATCAGACTATTGTTGAGATGAACAAATGAATGTGAATGTAGGCACTCGAGAATTCTCAAGTACTATACAAAAATAAGCTTTTGGTATATCTGAGGGTGGGATGGAGCTCTTCTCTGATGTGTAATTATAGATAAGTGGCTAGAAGTTCTCAGACATCATGGAGACTGCAGCTTTTTATTTATTTGTGGTGTCAGCTGAAAAAGTGCTAAGGAGAAACTGGGGACAGCCTATGGAAAATATTCTCATGAAATTTTAGAAAAAGGGGGAATTTTATTCTCATAAAATTTTAGAAATTTTATGATGATACCTCTGGAACTCCAAAGCTGTGCTCTTCAATCTTTAATGTACACATGAACCTCTTGGAGATCTTGTTAAATAACAAATTCTGATTCGGTAAGTCTAGGGTGAGAGCTTGTATTACATATTTCTAACAAGCTCCCTGGTGATGGCAATAATGCTGATTTGTAGACCACACTTTGAGCAGGGAGGGGCTAAAACATGCACAATAATTAGGTCTATTATTTTGCAGATGCCTGTGTGATTAATGAATCCTGCCAATGTTAACATTCACGAGTCTGCCCTGAACATTTTTCTATTCTTACGACCCTGATTGCCTTTTCGTGTAGCTCACATATGATCTGTACCTCCTCTTACTTGCTTACATATAATAGAGCATAGTTTATATACTCATAATCCAGTTATAATTCTCTATCTGTAAGCAATTGTTTTGTTGTCAGTATTCAGATCATAAATTGCCTTTCCCAACCTTCTTTCATCTCTACAATTTGTTTCACTTTTCTTCTTGAACTGGCCTGTGAGTGTGCTGTTCTTGCCAGACTAAATGAATCAATCAATGGAAATCTTATTCTTAAGTGTATTGAATGAGATATGTACAAATGTTGCTCATGGGGAGAGAAAAGAAGATGGGCATGCATGCTATTGATTAATGTAGTCACAGAAATGCAGTGGTCAATATGTTACAAGCTGTTTGAAACTGTAATAAGCCTGGGCAGAGAACTACTTAAAAACTGAGTTGTTACCACTGTAACCACTTACTGTCTAGTGTTACATTTTTATTTGGGTAAAAATAATCTATCATGTTGTGGTTTAGCAACCGAATGCTGAAGAACACCCCAATGTGATGTTTGAAGGAGAAAATCCAATCTATTCAGCCTAATGGCTTGCTATAGTAATTAAAAAGGGCATAAGAAATCCCATCTTCTGGGTAGATGTAGCTCACTGAGTGGGTCATGGGCTGGATTTCTATACCCATCATTCCTTGGCAAGGTCCCTTCTGCAAGACATGGCCTTCACATCTGACACTGAGTATTGAGTAATCCTCTTCTAGTATCTTTCTTCTCTCACATCCCTTTACTCATTATTCTTTGGCTTCTCATTTTACAATTATCTTTTTTTCACCCCTTCATCTTTAGTCTTCCTAAGGGCTTCTGTTTTTTTCACAAGGGTGTATAGATCAGAACCAAGTCATTTCCTAAGCCTGTGTCTTTATTGTACAATTCAACAAAGAAAGACATTATGGAATCATATAGCTCATCTTCATACATCAGAGTATAGGCCTTACTGATACATGCACACATAAACAACAGAAGCCAATAAATAAATTCTGCAGATCTATTGTGCAGCATGGTGACTTTAGTTAATAATAATGTATAAATTTGGAAATTGACAAGACAGATCTTAAATGTTCTCACAACAAACATAACTATGAGAGGTGGTGGATATATAATTAGCTTGATTCTGGTCATCATTTCATGATGTATACTGTTAACAAAAGACCATGAAATTTGTGGAGGCAAAAAGGAAAGCTTTATTTTCCTAAATAAATTTGTAGGTGGGGGAGATACAGCCTTTGGGACAGAGCAAGTGTGCTCCAAGGAGAGGCTGGAGAGTTAAAGATTATAAAGGCAAAAACTGCAAGACTGGGAAAAGGGATCAGAATCTTGATTAGATGACATTTGAACCTAAAACCATGAATCTGTCTTTGTTTTCTGACTCTAAGTGGTCATTTGTTCATCATGTGAGGATTTTCCAGCTTTAGTCTATTTTGGGATTGATACCAGGAACTGGTTTAGCTTGACTGCAGAAAGGGGAGTCTCATGACATTTGTGCAACATTTTCTGAGAACACAGTGTATGTGACTACCTCCTCCTTTTGCTGTGGCCTCCAGTTCTGCTTTAACTTGAGCATCTCAGCCACAGAGGGTTTATTTTATCTACATGTTGGGGTATAATTTGAAAATACATACTTCAAAACAGTACATTGTACACTGTACATATGTACAATCTTTGTCAATTACATTTTGGTAAAGCTGGAGATAAGAAGAAAGGCAAGGGGAAAAAAGGAGAAATGGAATATAAGACAAGTATTAATGAAGATCTTATTACATGTATTCTTTGGTTAACTATAAGATGCTAACCAAAACAAAAAATTATTTTAAAAAATTTCAGACTTGACAAAAATTATTAAAAGTTTTGTTAGCTTTCTACAAATTCATGTTTTAGTGATTTTCCAAAATTACAAATGTGATGTTTTCTTTATTTTAACCCAATGTACAAGTGAACATTTTTTATTCAAAGAATAATTTCTTACAAAAATGTATCATTCTGTTTTAATTAGCAATTTGCTGAATTATTACATCATTATAATGTTATTTATAACAGGATTTATTTTCTATTATTTACACTTCCTCTTATAAGTTTTTATTGTGATATCTGCCAACATTTTATAGTTAAAATAGCATGTAAACTAATGATTGTGCAGATGCTTACTGGTACAGGCTTAATACTATACAATAGAAGGAGATACTTTTATTATGCCTATGGTTTCTTATATAAAAATTCCTTCTTTAGAGGTCTGTACAGCTAACAGAATGGCATTTGAGTGGATTTAGGACTCAGCTTAATTGTTAGCTTTTTAGAGATAACTTCTCTGACCAATACAGCTAAAGAAGTTCAAAGATCACCTTACTTAATTTTCTACATAGCACTTATTAAACTTTGACATCATATGGTGGTTTCATCCTTGTTTAACAGTTTTTCTGACTTTCTCAACTTCAAGAGGGTAGGACACTTCTCATTTTATTATTGTATCTTTACTGTCTAAAATAGTTCCAGACATGTTACATAGGAACTCTATAAAAATTATTGGATAAATGTATGAATACATGGTCAATATATTAAAATAAAATTAAAACTTAAAAAAGCCATATAAAAGGTAATTTGAGGCCAGGCATGGATGCAGGGTGATGGCTCACAATTGTAATCCCAGCACTTTGGGAGGCCGAGGTGGGTGGATCACTTGAGGCGAGGAGTTCGAGACCAGCGCAGTCAACATAGCAAAACCCCATCTCTACAAAAACATAACAAAAGTTAGCCATGTGTGGTGGCACATGCCTGTAATCCCAGCTATACGGATGGCTGATTAAGAAGAATCGCTTGGACTAGGGTGGCAGAGGTTACAGTGAGCCAAGATTGCACCACTGTATTCCAGCCTGAGTGACAAAGGGAGACTGTCTCAAAAATAAAAAACAAAAACAAATCAAAGATAATTTGACAAATATGGAAGTAGCTCACCGAATACTTTGAATAATGTACCTATTATGATTTTCGATTTCAACCTACAGAATAGTTAAGACATTGTTCTTCCTTATTTTTGTTTCTTTTCTAATCTTTTCTTTTTATTATTCTATAATATGTTGGCATTTCATTTAGCAAAGGGAGTTGTTTGACCTTGCATCCTTCATACAAATAGCAAATATTTGCACATACACATACGTATCCCTATGTAAGTCTCTTGAAATTCAGGTAAACAGTTACTCATTTGAAGTATGTATACCTCAAATGAGTGTATACATAGTCCGAATGTGTCTTTTGCAGCTATAGTTGTTTATAAATGTGTTTCTTACCACTTGCAGTCATTTGTATGCACTTAATTTAATTGTCAGCAGTTATAAATAAGTATGTGGTTGTTATGTTTCCATCATTAGGTTGTAAATTCCTTGTGGGCAACAAGCATCATATAATGAAGAAATTAAAGAAGTCAGAACCATTACATTGAAAACATGATGCTTTCAAATATACTTTTGAATGTTCACCTCAGTGTTCTAATTAAATTCTAATTTCGGTATACATATCTCCTTATCTGAATGCCTTTAGCAGTTTGAAATGACTGAGTATTCTAATTCATCCCATATTGAATGGAAGCATATCAAAAGTGTCTGCTATTTAACTGTGCTATCACAAGCTATAAATAGAACACTACTCTCTGCCAAAGGTGAATTAATTGTGATAAAGTTATTTTGATAAAACGTATTCCTCACTTAAGTGAAACATGGAGTACCTGATTAATTTCTGCAACAGCTATGTTAAAAGCTCTGTACTTAATATCAAACTTCTACTTCAGTATATGTCACCATTTTTATGGAAACGGAAAGTCCCTTGTATTTGATTAGCCTCAAATTATCACTCATTGATGGATCCAAATAATCCAACAAAAAAGGGCTAATTGTATAGAACAAGTAAATATTATACATACAGTGCTCATTTGCCTACAATTACACAGGTAATGTCTCTACTTAGTTTCTTAATTTCTCATTATGAGACAATTGCATCTCATCTAGCAGTGTTTAATTGCATTGTTTCTATTACTAGAATAATAGCACATTCCTTTTTTTAAGATGTTGAATGACAAATAAATTTAGATTGTAATCACTTACTATTCCTTCTCTAAGCAAAATCACTCAAGAGTTTCAGTTGCAATGAAAAGTTTTATTTACTACTAATGATGGCCAAAATGGGAGCATTCTAGATAAGTCTGTATCCTGTCTATCATCTTCTTCAGTCGTGGTCATAACCATTATCTTAATAAGTCTAGTTGACTAATAACTTCACTATTTTCTAAAAGTGTCACTATAAAATCTTACAGTATTTAAACTAACATACCCAACCCCTATAATCATCTTTGTTTCTGTTTCTGACTTTACATGACTGCATTGGTAAATGTCAGGTACATTTGGAATGACAAATATGCAGTTACACTGAGTCTAGGTTATAGTTTCTTATCCTAATTCTTATTCTGATCTTAAAATCAAATTCTATGAGACAACAATATTAAATAACACTATCACCTAGATTCTGAGTTATCTTGTAACTGTTAAGTGAAGTCTTATTCACATATTTACATGTGTTTTTTATTCTTCATTTATTTTCTAAATGATTCACCTGCTCTTAGCCTTTTGAAAAGTATAATTTTTTATTGCCACCACAAAAAATACAACAAACAGTGGCTTAAACTACACAAATGTATTATGTTATAGTTCCATAGGTCAGAAATCTGGCACAGATCTCACTTGACTAAAATCAAGGTATCTGTAAGCCCTCATTTATTTCTGGAGGCTCTAGGAAAGAATCCATTTCTTTGTCTTTTTCAGCTTCCATAAGTTTCTCACATTCTTTGGCTCACAATCTCTTCTGCTATCTTTAAAGGCAGCAGTTATCAGTCGAGTCCTTCCTACGTGGCATCACTCTGAATCTTCTTTCATTGTCCCTTTTCTCCCTAACTGCAGCTATAAAAGATTATTCATCTTTAAGGGCTCATGTTATCAATTTTGGACCATTTGTATAATTCAGGATAACCTCCCTGCTTTAAAGCCTATAAACTTAATCACATTTTCAAAGTCCATTTGCCATATAAAAGGAAATATTGATAGATTTTACTGATGAGGATGTGGGCCTCTATGGGGGGCGACATTATTCTGCCTACTACATATGGTCTCTTATTATTTAGCGTGTCTAGTGCAGTTGTGTGGGGATGCTGGACTTCTTAAAATGTGACATTAGTTAAGCTTAAGAAGTCAGGCATTATGGACATTGCCTGGTAATGTTGAAACAAGCTTGAACACAGCCATGCTTCATTTAAAGCCTCAGTTTGATCATTTTTCCTTTCATTTATTATTATTTTTCAGTGAAAATTGATAATAGAGCTGCCATTTTTTTTTCTTTTTGCACTGGTATTATTGCATTGCAGTATTGAAGAAATCACTAAATCTGTTGATTTTCCAGAGAAAGATTGAGAGTCCAGTTAAATTTTTATTTATTCAGGACAATGAGCTCTGCTTTTCTCACTTGGGAATTCTCCCTCTTGAGACAGATTTCCCAGGTAAGAAGAGTTATGAGTTCAAAGTTTCATCTGGTGAGAACAGAATCCAAATCTCCAGACAACTCTTGTTAACTAATTTTGAGGATGCCACTGATACAGATTAGAGAACTTTTAGAAATTCATATCAAGTGTGATTTATTTAATATGTTACATGGATGTATAATTCAATGTAAATATGATTTATTATGGAATTACTTAATACATGGCATTCTTATAATTGTAACTTTAAGGAGTATCTCTATCTTATTTTGCAGCATTTTAATTTTTTTTCCTCTCTCAAGTGCTTTGTGAGTTTCATTAAATAAATCAGGGTAAAATGCCTGTAGTTTATTTTTAAAATACTTAATAATCCACCCAGAGGGAAAATATATTTAAATGCTTGCTGCATAACCTTAGTAAACAGAGAGTACTGGTGTGCTTTATAGGTTAAAGCAATATTTTTTTTTGAGACGGAGTCTCACACTGTCACCCAAGCTGGAGTGGTTAAAGCAATATATATTTTTTAAAATATTCAATTTTTATTTTAGATTCAGGGGTTACATGTGAAGGTTTGTTACATGAGTATACTGCATGATGCTGAGGTTTGGGTATGAATGATCCCATCAACCAAGTAGTGAGCCTAGTACCCGGTAGGTAGTTTTTCAGCTCTTGCCCTCTGCTCCTTTTTCTCCCTCTAGTAGTTCCTATTGTCTACTTTGTCCATCTTTATGTCCATGTGTATCCAATGCTTAGTATCATTTATAAGTGAGAACATGCACTATTTGATTTTTTTTGTTCTTGCATTAATTCTCCTCTAGCTGCATCTATGTTGCTGCAAAGGATATGATTTCATTCCTTTTTATGGATGCATAGTATTCTACGATATATGTATATTGCATTATCTTTATCCAGTCCACTGTTGATGGGCACCTGCGTTGATTCTATGTCTTTGCTATTATGAATAGAAAACACTATTTTAAAAAATATAGCAAGATGTTGGACATTTCCTTAGGTTTTAGATGATTTCTTTTGAAATGTATATTATTAGGTTTAATCACTCCTTTGTATACAGTTGCCTTTTGTGAGAAATACAGTATCATATTGCTTGATATACCATTAAAATTAAGCATGTAGATTTACCTGTTTTCTCTAATGGCATTATGTGTGACAATTCCCATATGAGTTAAGTTTAATGAGTTCATTTCTTTTAATATCTAGACTAACTAGTGCCTTCAGGAAAGTACGAGAGTGTATTGTGTCTCTTTAGTGAATTCCCTTTAGATAGACTTAAGATAGCCATATGGTTCTAAACTTACTAAATGCAGAAAATTTAACAGCTTTACTTCTTTCATTCTTAGGAAAACAATCTTCATTTTGTTAACGTCCATTTAAATGCTTATTTTATACTGTCTTTATTTGGACTATGCTTCATTAAGCCTCAATTTCCATTTAATTTTGCTTGTGTCTTATTGTTTGAGTTCCTATGTTTCAGTTCACTAATGAAATGTTTTCTAACCTGTGAAAATTCAGAAGAGCTCAAAGATCCTTATAAACGTACATTTCTAGTTTCTAAAAGGAAAATTAAGGTCTAGTGGGACTATGGTACACTGCAAAACATAAACACTATTCTTACTCCAAATTATAGTCATTGAGGTCTTTCATTCCCAGCTCCCATATGTGAAATCTATCTATCTGATAATGACGTTAGTTGCAAATGCTTTATTACTTCCTTTTGGATCCTGTTTCAGTAGCTCTTCCTTGTAACCTTATCTTGACATTTTCAAAATCAGTTTGAAATACAACTAGAGTTTACCATCATTCATGGAAGGTAAATGTTAACTGATATTATATATACATTTAGGAAGAAATAGGTGAATGCTCAGGCACAAATAAAACTAAGTTTATTTATTTCTCTGCAAAATTCAGAAGGTGTATAGATTCAGGTCATAGCATAGTTGAGGGCAAAGAAAGTAGAAATGAGAACACAGAATACAAGAATTTGTCAGTTTTGTCCATATATCTCCTAATCTCATCTCAGCTAGTGGGACTTTACATTTAATCACCTTTCCAGACTAGGTCTCCAGACCCAGCTGAAGTTGCTGTTTATCCATGCCCAAATCTCTTTTGCTGACGTCCTAATGAGGATTCTAGTGTGTTAGAGATAAAGTGTGGCAGGCAATAACCCAGTGATCACTATTCCCTATTTTCCCCCACACTTGTGCCCTGTTTACACACTTGAGTTTCTCTCCTTAATTCAGATTTAGAGCCCTTGGCCAGGTTCTCAAAATCACCAGTGATCTTGAATTCAACCACATGGCTTCGATTCTAGCCCTTGTGCCCAACCACTATGATCAAATCATTTGAATTGAAATACATACTATTGCCGTTGCACTCAGTTTCTATCCCTACCTCTGTTTCTTTTTCTTTCTCTCTCTCTCTCTCTCTGTCTCTCCCCTTGAACAACTTAGTCCTTAATTCCAGGCCTATTCTCTACAATAAGTTCAGATATTTTACTGCAGTCCCTAAGTAGGCAAATCTAAACACCTCCTAGAACATCCTGCAAGCTTTGCAGTTGACCATACTCCAGCTATGACCATGCATAACCTTTATCTGACTTTTATTTGAAACCATATTTTAATATACTGTATTTATTGTAGAGAAGTTTCTTATATTCAAGGTTTCTAAATTTACATTTCATCTATATATAAGGTAGCTTCCTTCATATAGAATATTAAAATTTACTGAACTAAAAATGTATTTTTTCTCTTTTAAAGCCACCATAATTTGATACAATTAAATTACCCAGTGATATAGTTTGTATATTTGTCCCCATCCAAATCTCATGTTGAATTGGATTCTCCAATGCTGGAGGTGGGACCTAATGGGAGGTGTTTGAATCATAGAGGCAGATCCTTCATGGCTTGGTGTTGTCTTTGCATTAGTGAGTGAGATCTCACAAGATCCAGTCATTAAAAGTGTATGGCATCTCCTTCCTCACTGTCTCTTGCTCCTTTTTCTTGCCATGTGATGTACCTGCTCCCCCTTCACCTTCTGCCATGATTTTAAATTTCCTGAAGCCTACCTAGAAGCTGAGCAGATGCCAGCACCATGCTCCCTGTAAAGTCTGCAGAACCATGAACGGATTAAAGCTGTTTTCCATATAAATTGCCCAGTCTCAGGTATTTCTTTACAATGCAGGAATGGCCTAATGCATGTAGTTTAACCGAGCACTTAACTCCTTTATTATTTTAGTACAAATGTCTCCATTTTTATTCTTTTGTTCATGAAACTTTTATTGGGAAAATGCTAAGTGAGATTTTTGCTGGTATGACCATGGAGAATAGGATGCACTTGTGCAAGGTCTGGGACCCCTAGAAGCTTGTGATTTAATCAGTGAAACAGACTGGACATAAACAATTCTCTTAACTTCTCAGTGATTGGAACTGCAAACAGTATTCCATCTAAAAATGCCATCTGGCTTCTGTAAAGTTTGGAAAATACTTATTACTTTTAAACAGCAAATCCTCCAATATTTGAGGTATGCAATGCTAAGCTCATAGGGCGTGAGGCAACATAACCCTGATAATGCAAGTAATTTTGTTGAGTTCCCCATATTTAGAAGTAAATTGTGTATCTTGATAATACATTTCATAATTTCATTATTGAGTTTTTTCATACATTTTGGAAAACCCCCACAATCCTCTAGTTTATTTACAGCCAATTTGTCAGTTAGATGTACAAATTCCTGCATGTTGATCACATAACTTGCTTTTCATGTTTGATGTTTTTGTCCTCTACAAATTTTTTTCAGTTCCTAGGTTTGTAGATATTTCTAATTTAGTCCATATTAGAATAATTCAATAATTTTCAACATCTTTAAAACATCATTTAACTATATTTTGCTCATTAAGAATTGCTACCTCCTAAATTTAATGAAAAGATTGAAAGAAGAATAGCTGTTGACAGTAATTAATATTCTACCATGTAGGAGCTACATGACAATTAATTATTTTTCAGGAATTTATTTTTACTATTTTTTTAAGAATATCTCATTATATTATTTTTCAGGACTGTTTTCTTACATAAATGTAGGTATTAATTTATTCATAACGAATTCATTTTGTGTCATTTATGCAGCTTTTGCTGTTTTCAGCATGCTTATATTATTTTCTACATCAAAAATGGATAATTTTTGACTAATTTCCTTCCACACTCAAACTGTGTAGTATTCTTTTCTGACTCGGGAGGAAATGTAGTGATTTAAGAAGGTACATTAGTTTCATGCTATCTAAACTGCTAATTGTTTCATCTTAAAGTTGGCGATCCCCTATAGTTTAATGCTTGTCAGAGTAAAGTGTTTGAGTAATCAAGAATAGAGCTAACAACAATCCATTCGTTTATATGATTTGTACTGATTAACACCATACCGTTCTGACATGGGCCTTTTTACAAAAATCTTGATGAGAGAGACAGAGAGAGAGAGAGAGAGAGAGAGAGAGAGAGACAGAGAGAGAGAGACTAAAACGGTTTAGTGAGAAGTCAACAAAAAATTTCTTACTAGTTACTTAGCACGCAATAAGGTTGTCCTTACCAATGAAGCTAACCATGATGATATTCAGTCAAGAAATGGTCATTTATATCAATAAAGATTCAGTTTTTTTATTATTTTTCCTTCGACAGTCATGATTTTTCTGTCCATCTGTATCACCATTGCTTCCAGATGAGTCTTCTTCAGTCCCTCTCTATTCCATGCTCAAGTTCAATTTTTCCTCACTTTAGGTGGCTGCAAACAGTTCTTCTTCCTCTTGGCTATGTGTGAGGGAGGGTGAAAATGCAATTTCTGTAAAGGCTCCTGCCATTTACTTTGCCTGTTACACTATTTGGCATTTCCATCATTTCTATTTCATTTCTTTTCATTGCCCTCTCATTATCTCTTACTCGCCTTTCTTGTTTTCTCCTCTTAATCTTGATGTTTTCCTTTATTTGATTATTTAAGCTTAGTCCTCTTCTTTTGTCATTGTTAATGAATTCATTCATTTTATATTTTGTCCATTTTTTAAAAATTAATTGCCTTTCTTTAAAAATTTCTCTTTAGTTTTCATTATTTAAAAATTAGTACAGATAGAATGAATATTCCTTAGATTAGGAACACAAGTATTGAATATGTCATTAAATAACCCATTATTTTATATTGTTTGTACTAACACCATACCATTCTGTTCCACAGTTTCAGAATAAGCATATTGTTTTTCTGTATGTTGTGTATGTATAAAGCCATCTTATAAGTTTCACTCTGCATATGCCTAGGTTACATATTTTAGCATTAAGAATATAATTAAAAGCCAACTGTTTTTGAGAAAACTTTTAATGTTGTGATGTAAAAAATAAACCTTACTGAATTCATCATAATTTAACAGATGAATAGCAGCAACAAATTCAGATCCTGAATAAGAATCAAACTACAAAGGCTCTTTGTTGACTGAAACACAAAAATATGAGTCCATTAGTTTTATTCTTTTGTAAAGTGTTATTCTAAATAAAATTACTAGAGATAATATCTGGAGTCCCCAAAATATCATGCTTTGAAAAGTATTTGTCACTGCTAGTTGAATTTTGTATGTAAATGCAATGCATATCTATACAAATAGAATAGTTTCTAATTGAATTTGGGAGGATTTGAATATTGTTTGAGTGTTGGCCAGTCTGCTGACAGATTTAATCAAGAAATGGATATTTAGATAAAAGAATTTTGCTCAGCAGTAATAACCAATCTAGTCACAGATAGACTGTTTATGGGTTGAAAGGTTTGTGGTATACTCTGGCTCTATGAGTTATAATGAGACTTTGTTTCCTCACTTTTTTTCTTTTATTCAGGAAGTGTTAATGTAGTGTGCATTTCAGCCTTATGATTTTGTCAAAGATAATGTTTATGTTTTATTCATTTTGGATTCCCTCCTAGAACTGTTATTCACATTTTTGCTACTATACACATATCAGATGAGATTCATTGCAGAACACACAACTTTAGGTTATATGTCAAATACAAATATAAAATACAAATACATAGGTCAGTAAATTTGTTATTCACATTTAAAAGTGTAAGGTTTAACAGTTCTTTAGTGAACTCTAGTTTTTTCTAAGTATAAGATCATATTGCTTGCAAAAAGGCTAATTTGATATCTTCTTTCCATTTTTGATGCCCTTTGTTTCTCTCTCTTGCCTAGTTGCTCTGGCCAGGACTTCTATTGTTATGTTTAATAAAGATGGTGAAAGTGGGCATCCTTGTCTTGTTACAGATCTTAGAGAAAATTTCAATTTTTTTTTCATTTAGTATAGTAGTGGCTGTGGGTTTGGCATATGTGCATTTTATTATTTTGAGGAATGTTCATTCTATACCCAGTTCATTGAGGATCTTCATTATTGTAAAGATATGTTGGATTTTTATCTAATACTTTTTCAGTATCTATTGAAATGATCATGTGGCTTTCCTTCTTGTGTCTTTGTATCATATTTATTGACTTGCATATGTAGAATCAACCTTGCATCCCAAGGATGAATCACACTTGATTATGGTGAATGATCTTTTAAATATGTTGTTGAATTTGATTTGCTAGTGTTTTCTTAATGATTTTTGCATTTGTGTTCATCAGTGATATTGGCCTGTAGTTTTCTTTTTTTGTTGTGTCCTTGTCTTGTTTTTGTATTCAGGACTTATAGAATGAATTTGGATGCATTTTCTTTCCTTCAATTTTTTGAAGAATATAGATAGAATTAGTATTGGTTTTTCTTCAAATGTTTGGCAGAATTCAGCAGTAAAGCCATTGGGTCCTGGGCTATTCCTTGGTGGGAGACATTTTATTATGGCTTTGATCTCATTACCAGTTACTGGTTTTTTCGCATTTTTTATTTCTTCATAGTTCAATATTGATAGGCTTTGAATGTCCAAGAATTTATCCATTTCTTCTAAGTTTTCCAATTTCTTTGCGTATGGTTGTTCATAATACTCTAATGATTATTTGTATTTTTGTAGTCTCAATTGTTATTTTTTTGGTTCCTGATTTTATTTATTTGGGCCTTCTCTCTCTCTTTTTGTTTTCTTAGTCTAGCTAAAGGTCTGTCAATTTTGTTTCTCTTTTTAAAACACCAACTTTTTGTTTTGTTGATCTTGTGTACTTTTTTGTCATGTCCTACCATTACCAGATGATCTCCTGTATTGTGGGATTTTTTTTTTTTTTTTTTTTTAGTTTCAATTTCACTTATTTCTGCATAGATTTTTATTATTTCTTTCCTTCTAATTTTGTTTTTTGGTTTGTTATTGTTTTTCTAATTCCTTGAGGTGCATTGTTAAGTTGTTTATTTGAAGTCTTTCTACTTTTTTGATGCAGACATTTATTATAATATCTTTTTTTTTTTTTGAGATGGAGTTTCACTCTTGTTATCCAGGCTGGAGTGCAATGGTGCCATCTCGGCTCACCGCAACCTCCGCCTCCTGGGTTCAGGCAATTCTCCTGCCTCAGCCTCCTGAGTAGCTAGGATTACAGGCACGTGCCACCGTGCCCAGCTAATTTTTTGTATTTTTAGTAGACACGGGGTTTCACCATGTTGACCAGGATGGTCTCGATCTCTTGACCTCGTGATCCACCCGCCTCGGCCTCCCAAAGTGCTGGGATTACAGGCTTGAGCCACCGCACCCGGCCTATTATAACCTCTCTTGTAGTACTGCTCTTGCTGTTTTGCATATATTTTGGTGGTGTGTTTCCATTTTCAGTTGTTCCAAGAAAGTTTTCAATTTCCCTTTTAATTGCTTTATTCATCCATTAATCATTCTAGAGCATGTTGCTGAATTATTTTTTTTTTTTATTTTTTCGAGACAGGGTTTTATTGTGTCATCCAAGCTGGAGTGCAGTGGCACAATCATGGCTCACTGTAACCCTGATGTCCTGGGCTCAGGCAATTCTTTCACCTCAGCCATCCAAGTAGCTGGGACTAGAGGCATGTGCTACCATGCCCAACTAAATTTTAAAAATTTTTGTAGAGACATGTTTTTGCCATGTTACCCAGGCTGCTCGCTCTTCAACTCCTGGGCTCAAGTGATCCTCCTGCCTCAGACTTTCAAAGTGCTGGGATTTTCCCAGCCTGAATTTTTTTGTGCTTTTGTAGTTTCCAATGTTCTTCTTGTTATTGATTTCTAGTTTTACTCCATTGTTGTCAGAAAATACACTGATGTGATTTCTACTTTTCTGAATTTATTGAGGTTTGTTTCATCGCATAAGATATGGTCTACTCTTGCGAATGTTTCATGTACTGATAAAAAGAATGTGTATTTAGCAGCAGTTAGGTGAAATAATTTTTAAATTCTAGATAGGCCTATTTGGTCTAATGTGTAGTTTAACTGTGATTTTTCTAGTTTGTGGATCTGAGTCTCATATGAACTGTTAGGTAAGAATCATTGTGGCATATGCCATGTGTAGACTTACTGTTCCCACAGAGAAGGGTGTCTGTCTGAAAGGCTAGGTTAAATTCAATGGTTATTGAATGAAAATAATTATTTTTGTAAGATATTCTCTAAAGTGTGATTAGTTTATATTTAACAACTATATAAAACAGGCTCTCTGAGGCTAAAATTGAGTTAGATATGTGGTTCTGAGCCTCCTAATATCCAAAGAAAAAAATTAAACAAGATGAATGCCATGTGCTTTACATTGTCTATATAAACTTCTGAAGGCATCCAGGATCATTTAGAATTTCTCCAAGAATACTGAGTCTTCATAAATTTGAAGGATTGAAACATTAGAGGTGAGTCAGCTCTTACTAATCCCTAAAGATCAACCAATATGATATGGAATAAATTTTCCCATGAGAAAAAATAAAAACAAAAATAGAATTGATGGAGGACTAGAGATTCTGATGCTATAATTTCTTGACAGTGTCCTACAGGTTTCTAGGCGCACTCTTGCCTTTCTTTAATTGATAAATGATATTTATGTCTTATTAGTCTTACCACTTTTTTATATGGAGAAGTTAAAAATTAGTACTCTATAAATTCTAAGAACAACTTATAATTCTTTAAAGTGTTTAATGTTTTTGTTTGTTATAATAACATTTACTAAGTACTTGCAATACCACTTTGTGCCAGTCACTTGGTTAAAATTCTCATAAAAAGTGCTATGGGGCAGAATGTCAGTCAGAGCTCTACCAAGGAAACAGAACTTGTAGAAGCTACATATTAAGAGATTTATTGCAAAGAATTGTACCACACAATTATGGCGGCTGATAAGACAAGTCCAAAATCTGTACAGCAGGCTATCAGAAAATATAGTCTGGAATTCTTAGGTACAAACTGAAGCTGGAGTCTATAAATGGAATTTCTTCTTCAGAAAAGCCTCAGCTCTACTCTTAAGCCCTCTTACCAGATTGAATCCCACCCACCCAGATTATCCAGGCTAATCTTCCTTACTTAAATTAATTATAGACTTTAATATGGTCTACAAAATATTTTCTCAGTAGCACCTACATTAGTGTTGGTTGAATTAATGGGATTGTAGCCTAACCACATTGACATGTAAAACTGATCATCAGAGGTATGATCTTTTATTGTTCTAATTTTACAAATTCAGGAAACCGACTTTTAAAAAGTTAAAGTAAATTGCTACAATTGAGAAATGATGGAATATTGAACCTAAGTCTGTCTAACCCCAGAACCCATATCATATAACCCGAATGCTAAACAGGAAAATTGACATTTGACTACTAAACTATTAAAGAAATGAATGCTGCATGTGCTCAGGTGTACACACATGCACACACACATGCACGCCCACACACGACCCACATCCCACAACCACTGCTATACAGCTATTCAGGAAAAATATATAAAAGGATATTTATGACATTTGAATGCATTTATTAATATTGTGGAGATTGACCAGCATTTTCATTAATTCTGCTAGGTCAATTTTCCTTTTGAAGCCATGAAAAATGATCTGTTCATTATAAATTAGAGTAATCTTGGGAATAATTTGATAGTCAATCATCATTTAATAAAATTGAAATAAAATGTCAAGAGTAAACTGTAAAAGACAATGGGATCACTCATAGTAATTACTGTCAGTTTAAACTGAGGAAAACAACCTGATTTTTACCATTATCAGAATGAGATAGTAATGAACCACAAATGTGAATCTGTAAAGTATTGCATTTAATTTATTAGATTTCTGCATATTGGCTTAATGGATGAGTGGCATAAATTAGTAAAATAGTTACTCTAAAACATTTACATTATGCAATAGCAGCTAAGGAAATATTTGTTCTATTATTACTGATTAAATTTGCAATACATTTTATTCTGCTGTGCATGTTCAGAGATAGCTCTACAGTATGTATCTACTCTGAAAAACAGGAATGCCTAGATGGAGGACATTGGCTCTCAGCAGAGTGCTAGAATGAGAAAGAAAAAGAAAACAAAAACAGAGATACAAACACTAAAAAATCCTTTGAAAGGTGGCATTTCTTCTAGAGTTTCACATTTTTAAATGACACATTATTTTAACTTGTCCATGAAGTTGAAATCATTTGCGCAAGCCTTGTTTCATAATTTCACTGTTTTACTGTTGTTCTAATATCAAAATATTTCCTAATTAGACCATACATATACTTGGATAGCCTCCCTCCTTTCATTATCTTCTTTGTAAAACCAACCATTTATAATGAGCGAGACAATATCCTCCCTTGAAAATGTTCACTTTCCTTATACTGAATCTCTGTTCCATATGGGACGTTGCCCATAGATTGCAAAAAAAAAAAAAAAAAAAAAAATCTATCCCTTCTAGATCCCAAACTACCATGCCATCCTTGTGTCTTACTACCCTCCAATACAAATGCCTTCTTCTAGTCATACTGGGCCTTTCATCCCCATCATACTTATTCTACATACCCCCAGACCAACATCTCCGCTCACATTGTGGACCTAATAGTACACTTCTGCCTTCTTGCCATATATGTGAATAGTGTCAACGTAGAAGCACAGATGCTGTGAGATTTCTTTATCAAGCCTGGTCTCTTCCTCTATTGAATTCAGATACGAGATAAAATCTGACAGAAGCTTAAAGACAAAAGGCATCTGCTGCTTGAACTTCTTCTTTACAGTTGAGTCAGATGATCTATACCCATGGATATTGTGTTTGAAAACCTCTAGAAAGGAGAATGCATTACTTTTCCATGAGGTACAGTCTTTGGGTAGTTTTAGAAGGTAGAACGTTCTTGTATGTAACTATTTTAATATTTTCTTTATTCTGCTCCTAGATACTAGACTATAAACCTCTTTATAGAAAGAGCATGTTTTTTATTTCCCAATACTTAACACAACACTGGGCATGCAGTAGATGTTAAAAATACTTTAAAAATTAAATAAACCTGATTTTGGGTTCTTTGACTTTCTTAACCATTCATCTCTGTATAAACCCTGGTTTGTGTATGTGCCTCAGAGCAAATGCACAGGTATAGTCTGACCTTTCTAATCCACAATGATCTGCACATCCTACTTCTCTTTTCTAAAAAGGCAGCCTGTGTTCATATTTTCCAATTTTTCATTGCTTCATATTGCCAAAAATTCTTTATGCACAATTAAATCTGAACCCAACTATTACTACTTCTAATATTTATTATTATTTTTATCCCAAGCCATATCTTTCTTACCAAGTTTTTGTAACATTGGTGTTTTAGGATCCACATATAGAATACATTTTATTCTTATTTATTTTTTTTTTTTTTTGAGACAGAGTTTTGCTCTTGTTACCCAGGCTGGAGTGCAATGGCGCCATCTTGGCTCACGGCAACCTCCGCCTCCTGAGTTCAGGCAATTCTCCTGCCTCAGCCTCCTGAGTAGCTGGGATTACAGGAACGCGCCACCATGCCCAGCTAATTTTTTGTATTTTTAGTAGAGACGGGGTTTCACCATGTTGACCAGGATGGTTTTGATCTCTTGACCTCGTGATCCACCTGCCTCGGCCTCCCAAAGTGCTGGGATTACAGGCTTGAGCCACTGCGCCCCACCAGAATACATTTTATTCTTATCAAATGTAAGCTCTTAGGCTTGTGAGTCTCCCCATCATGTCCTTTTAGGATTTTGACTGTTCTTCCTTATTCAGTAACCCAGCCAATTCACATCACTGATAAATTGTATAATAATTCCTGATGTGATTGTATTCCTATTATTGACTTAAAATATGAATAGATGCGAACAGCTGGAGACCTAGCATTACAAGTCAGTCTCTCAATCTTTATCTCTCTCTCCAACTCTCTCTTAAAATTGAGCCATTAACATATTTTTAGAGTCACTTAGCCAGTTTCTATCATATAAATAAAAATTGATGGGATGAGATTAATGATAGGAATATAATGAAATGACATGCACTGTTAAAAACAAATGAATTGATACTAGAAATGTAGCATGCCCAATGTAGTCATACATTTCGGGGGTTACAAAGCACAGGCATATTCATTTTGTTGGTAATCTTTATTACTTATATTGTCTCTCTTTCTATTTAGCTTCTTCATTATTTAATTAAAAAACTGAGTCTTACATAAATCTGTATATCCATAACATATAATGGTGTACCTTATGCATAACAGTTAATCAATTGATTGCTGTTTAATGTGAACAGACTCAATTGCAAAGAAAAAGAAAGTTATTTAGCTACAGTTTACAAGAGTAACTCCAAGCAAAGAAAAATATGTAGGATATGTACATATTTTTCTGAAGCTGAGTGTAAGATTTAAAGAAAATCTTCCAAAAATATTATTACTTCATTCTAAAATAAAATACATTCTGGGAAATATTAGGAGTCATGTAAAATAATTAGTTTCATGATGAACTTTACTCTCAACAAAAAAACCAAATGATCAATGCTTTCTAATTTTCTATAATTTGTATGTCAAATTTCCTCACGTTTTTTTTAGATGTGTTGTACTGTTGCTGCGGTTGTTTTATCATTTGTTTTAGAGAAGCCTAAAGACTGTTTAGAAGGTTAAGCTGATGAATTCACAGACAATTATATAAGCTTGTGCTATTAATGTTGTTAAAAAAATTGCATACAACTTAGCACTTGAGCAAGAACAAGTGTTATTTGTTAGAGTCTCTTCTGTGATCAGGTGATTAGCATTACATAGTCCCAAGAATAAATGATTTCACACCTCAGAGATCAGGAAAATAACCACACTTTAACAGCAGAATGTAGATAAGCACTGTCTTGTAAACTGTAGTAAAGCCAAACATTTATAGTGTCTTTTAAAGACAGACTTATGATCACTGAATGGTTTTCATCTATTAGAAATTCCGTACTGTTTGTCTGACTTAATGACTCATGAAAATGTAACCTAAAAGTGAAAATACTGAGAACATAAAATAAATAATGGTTTTAAATCAGTAGTGATATAGTCAATAGTCAATTTGTGTTAGTGGTCTGTACTTGTAGACAAGTAATTGGGCTCTCTTGTCTTAATTCTGTTTCAGTTACCAATATCACTATCCAATTTCAGCTGAAAATGTCAGTTTTTAAATATGTTATCTTATTTATTACAAAGTAATAGTTTTTATTGAGGAAAATTTCAGAAACACAGAGAGGCATAAGAAGAGGAAAAAATATGCTGACATTCTGTAACACCTTGACCACCAAGTGTAATGAAAGAAAAGGTTGTCGTTAGCATCTCTAGAGTGTTTTTACAAAATTTTTATTATAATCTATATAATGCTTAATAACACTTTTCTCTTAACAATGCATTCTGAACACTTTTATGCCATTAAAGTCTGCTAAAATATTATTTTTAAATAATAAAATTCTATGCTGCAAATTTATTTAACCAATCTCCAATTGATGGGCATTTAAGTTAATTTTGATCTCTTAATGAAAGTAAAAAGATTGTTTTAAAAATTCCTTTTAAAAATTATTGCATACAATTCTGTACCTGGTTTTGTATAAGAAGTATATATTTGTTATATAGACATTCAAAAGAGCCTATCTTCTATTCTCTATTTAAAATTGTAGAATCATGTTAATGTGATGAAACAAATGACTATCTAGAATGAGATGGAAACTTGTAGATGCCTGCATTAAATCATAAATTTGGACTTTGAAAGAATTGCTATTGCATACAACTAGTGTTTCTTAACATGAAAGTTACTTTTTAGAATAGCTGATCTATTTGTCAGTTCATTTGTAAAGCACAGGAACCTTACAACGGATCCAATCTCTGTTCATATCATCAATTAATGTAATAATTTTTTGACCAAATTTTATTTAAAAAGAATCAACAGAATTGATAAAAATAATGGCTAAAGAGGACCAACCTTTTTAGGTCAAAGGTAATTTTCTATAGTTTCCAGAAACTTCTTTAAAATGTTATCTCTCTTGACTGGTTTGATCTGACATATGAAATATATCTCTCTCTATATTTTCTGTTTTCAAGCCTAGGTGATATTCACAGTTACATTGGTTCATAATATTATCAGAATTTTAATCAAACACAATTACAAGAGAAAAATATAATTATATAATTTATTGTGAATTGCACATATATATCTGTGTGATATTTGATAGATTTGCTTTTAAGAAAAATATAAAAATTAGATAGAAACAGCCTGCTGACATATAAAATATTTGTTCTAGTTTTTCCTGAATAGCAGAAACTAAGTATACTATAATAAATGTCTTCAAGACTTTCTTCAAACATTTCTCAGACTTTGTTTTAAATCAGACGCTTTCAGATAACATATGTTTAATGAAAACACAATGATGTGCTGAGTTTTTATTTTAAAATGTTTTTACTTAGAAAAGAATTTGGAGAAACTCAAGTTGTATTGTTTTGCTTTGTTTTGCTTTTTGAGACAGTCTCACTCTGTCGTCCAGGCTGAAGTGCTGTTTACAATCTTGGCTTACTGCAACCTCTGCCTCCTGGGTTCAAAGTGATTTTCGTGCCCCAGCATCCTGAGTACCTGGAATCACAGGTGTGCACCACCATGCCCGGCTAATTTTTGTATTTTTACTAGAAACAGGGTTTCGTCATGTTGGCCAGGCTTCTCTTGAACTCTTGACTTCAAGTAATCCACCCGCGTTGGACCCCTAAACTGCTGGGGTTACAGGCGTGAGCCAACACACCTGGCATGTTGTATTGTTAGATGCAGCTGTATTTATCCATATGCACATATTTAATATAAGCACAATCTGATATTTTTATGTTTCTTTTTTTATTGCATTTTAGGTTTGGGGGTACATGTGAAGAACATGCAAGATAGTTGCATAGGTACACACGTGGCAGTGTGATTTGCTGCCTTCCTCCCCTTCACCTGTATCTGGCATTTCTCCCCTTGCTATCTCTCCCCAACTCCCCACCCCATGCTGTCCCTCCCCTATTACCCCCAACAGACCCCAATGTGTAGTGCTCCCCTCCCTGTGTCCATGTGTTCTCATTGTTCAGCACCCACCTATGAGTGAGAACATGCAGTATTTCATTTTCTGTTCTCGTGTCAGTTTGCTGAGAATGATGGTCTCCAGGTTCATGCATGTCCCTACAAAGGACACGAACGCATCGTTTTTGATGTCTGCATAATATTCCATGGTGTATATGTGCCACATTTTCCCTGTCCAGTCTATCATTGATGGGCATTTGGGTTGGTTCCAAGTCTTTGCTATTGTAAACAGTGCTGCAATAAACATTCGTGTGCATATGTCCTTATAGTAGAGTGATTTATAATCCTTTGGATATATACCCAGTAATGGGATTGCTGGGTCAAATGGAATTTCTATTGCTAGGTCGTAGAGGAATTGCCACACTGTCTTCCACAATGGTTGAACTAATTTACACTCCCACCGACAGTGTAAAAGTGTTCCTATTTGTCCACATCCTCTCCAGCATCTGTTGTCTCCAGATTTTTTAATGACTGCCATTCTAACTGGTGTGAGATGGTATCTCAACATAGTTTTGATATGTATTTCTCTAATGACCAGTAACGATGAGCATTTTTTCATATGTTTGTTGGCCTTATGTGTGTCTTCTTTTGTAAAGTGTCTGCTCATATCTTTGCCCACTTTGGAATGGGCTTCTTTGTTTTGTTCTTGTAAATCTGTTTTAGCTCTTTGTAAATTCTAGATATCAGCCCTTTCTCAGATGGGTAAACTGCAAAAATTTTTTCCCATTCTGTTGGTTGCCGATTCACTCTAATGACTGTTTCTTTTGTCGTGCAGAAGCTATGGAGTTTGATTAGGTCCCATTTGTCTATTTTGGCTTTTGTTGCCAATGCTTTTGGTGTTTTAGTCATGAAGTCCTTGCCTACGCCTATGTCCTGAGTGGTTTTGCCCGGATTTTCTTCTAGGGTTTTTATGGTGTTAGGTCTTATGTTTAAGTCTTTAATCCATCTGGAGTTAATTTTAGTGTAAGGTGTCAGGAAGGGGTTCAGTTTCTGCTTTCTGCACAGAGCTAGCCAGGTTTCCCAACACCATTTATTAAACAGGGAATCCTTTTCCCATTGCTTGTTTTTGTCAGGTTTGTCAAAGATCAGATGGTTGTAGATATGTTATGTTGCCTTTAAGGCCTCTGTTCTGTTCCATTGGTCTATACCTCTGTTTTGGTACCAGTACCATGCTGTTTTGATTACTGTAGCCTTATAGTATAGTTTGAAGTCCAGTATTTGATGCCTCCTGCTGTGTTCTTTTTGCTTAGAATTGACTTGGCTATGTGGGCTCTCTTTTGGTTTCATATGAAGTTTAAGGTGGTTTTTTTCCAGTTCTGTGAAGAAGGTCATTGGTAGCTTGATGGGGATAGCATTGAATCTATAAATTACTTTGGGCAGTATGACCATTTTCATGATATTGATTCTTCCTAACCATAAACATGGAATGTTTCTCCATCTGTTTGTGTCCTCTGTTATTTCATTGAGCAGTGGTTTGTAGTTCTCCTCGAAGAGGTCTTTTACATTCCTTGTTAGTTGTATTCCTAGGTATTTTATTCTCTTTGTAGCATTTGTGAATGGCAGTTCATTCTTGATTTGCCTCTCTTTAAGTCTGTTATTGGTATATAGGAATGCTCGTGATTTTTGCACATTGATTTTGTATCCTGAGGCTTTGCTGAAGTTGCTTATCAGTTTCAGGAGATTTTGGGCTGAGGCGATGGGATCTTCTAGATATACAATCAGGTCGTCTGCAAATAGAGACCATTCGGCTTCCTGCTTTCCTATTTGAATACCCTTTATTTCTTTTTCTTGCCTGATTGCTCTGGCTAGAACTTTCAGTACTATATTGAATAGGAGTGGTGAGAGAGGGCATCCTTGTCTAGTGCCGGATTTCAAAGGGAATGCTTCCAGTTTTTGCCCATTCAGTATTATACTGGCTGTTGGTTTGTCATAAATAGCTTTTATTATTTTGAGATACGTTCCATGAATACCTAGTTTATTGAGGGTTTTTAGCATAAAGGTAGTTGAATTTTGTCAAAGGCCATCTCTGCATCAATTGAGATAATTATGTGTTTTTTGTCTTTGGTTCTGTTTATGTGGTGAATTACATTTGTAGACTTGCGTATGTTGAACCAGCCTTGCATCCCCAGGATGAATCCTAGTTGATCATGGTGGATAAGCTTTTTGATGTGCTATTGCAATTGGCTTGCCAGTATTTTATTGAAGGTTTTTGCATCTATGTTATTGCAATATCATGGATATTGGCCTGAAGTTTTCTTTTTTTTGTTGGGTCTCTGCCGGGTTTTGGTAACAGGATGATGTTGGTTTCATAAAATGATTTGGGAAAGATTCCCTTTTTTTGAATTATTTGGAATAGTTTCAGAAGAAATGGTACCAGCTCCTCTTTGTGTGTCTGGTAGAATTCGGCTGTGAACCCATCTGGTCCTGGGCTTTTTTTGTGTGGTAGGCTCTTAATTGCTGCCTCAACCTCAGATCTTGTTATTGGTCTATTCAGGGTTTCGACTTCTTCCTGGTTTAGGCTTGGGAGGAGGCAAGTGTCCAGGAATTTATCCATTTCTTCCAGGTTTACTAGTTTATGTGCATACAGTTGTTTATAATAATCTCTGATGATGGTTTGAATCTCTGTGGAATCTGTGGTGATATACCCTTTATCATTTTTTTTTTTGAGATGGAGTTTTGCTCTTGTTACCCAGGCTGGAGTGCAATGGTGCCATCTCAGCTCACCGCAACCTCCGCCTCCTGGGTTCAGGCAATTCTCCTGCCTCAGCCTCCTGAATAGCTGGGATTACAGGCACGCGCCACCATGCCCAGCTAATTTTTTGTATTTTTAGTAGAGACGGGGTTTCACCATGTTGACCAGGATGGTCTCGATCTGTTGACCTCATGGTCCACCCACCTCTGCCTCCCAAAGTGCTGGGATTACAGGCTTGAGCCACTGTGCCCAGCCCTTTATCATTTTTTATTGCATCAATTTGGTTATTCTCTCTTTTCTTTTTTATTAATCTGGCTAGTGGTCTGTCTATTTTGTTGATCTTTTCAAAAAACCAGCTCCTGGATTTATTGATTTTTTGAAGGGTTTTTTGTGTCTCTATGTCCTTCAGTTCTGCTCTGATCTTAGTTATTTCCTGTCTTCTGCTAGGTTTTGAGTTTTTTTGATCTTGCTCCTCTCGCTCTTTCAATTTTGATGATATGGTGTCAATTTTGGATCTCTCCTTGCTTCTCATGTGGGCGCTTACTGCTATATGTTTTCCTCTAGACACTGCTTTAAATGTGTCCCAGAGATTCTGGCATGTTATGTCTTTGTTCTCGTTGGTTTCAAAGAACGTCTTTATTTCTGCCTTCATTTCATTGTTTATCCAGTCAACATTCAAGAGCCAGTTGTTCAGTTTCCATGCAGCTTTGTGGTTCTGAGTTAGTTTCTGAATTCTGAGTTCTAACTTGATTGCACTGTGGTCTGAGAGACTGTTATGATTTCCGTTCTTTTGCATTTGCTGAGGAGTGACTTACTTCCAATTATGTGGTCAATTTTAGAGTAGGTGTGATGTGGTGCTGAGAAGAATATATATTCTGTGGATTTGGGGTGGAGAGTTCTGTAAATGTCTATTAGGTTTGCTTGTTCCAGCTCTGAGTTCAAGTCCTGGATGTCCTTGTTAATTTTCTGTATGTTTGGTCTGTCTAATATTGACAATGGGGTGTTCAAGTTTCCCACTATTATTGTGTGGGAGTCTAAGCCTCTTTGTAAGTCATTAAGAACTTGCCTTATGTATCTGGGTGCTCCTATATTGGGTGTGTATATATTTAGGATTTTTAGCTCTTCTTATTGCATTGATCTTTTTACCATTATGTAATGTCCTTCTTTGTCTCTTTTGATCTTTGTTGCTTTAAAGTTTATTATATGAGAGATAAGAATTGCAACTCCTGCTTTTTTTTGCTCTCCATTTGCTTGTCCATTTTTTTAAAAACCAAAGTTCATGTATAAAACCTAAAGAATTGTAGTGAAATCAATCAAGTTGTTGAACTTAACTGAACTTCTTTAATGCCATAATGTTGGCATTCACTATTTCCTTTGAAAAATAATATTCCCTTTTACATTATTTATGCAAATGCCATCCCAGTGTAGTGGAAGCTGTCATCTCAGTGCAGCTATAGCCAGTAATATTTACTTTTCTACTCATAAAAACATTCATTTATTCATGTTGATTTGTAATAATTCTCTGTCAATTTTTCCTGGGTGAAGACATGAATCTGATAAAATAGCAGCAGAATTATTGTTTGGATGTATTCATTAATTTTTATAATTAAGCTTTCTGCTTTGAGATAATTGTAGATTTATGTGCAATTGTCAAAGATAATACAGAGATCCCATATATCTTTTAAATTAGTTTTCCTGAATGAAAAATCTTCCAAAAGTTTCTTACATTGGTAACATCTTGATAGTACAATATCAAACCTGGATATTGATATTGACATAGTCAAGATAGAAAACATTTTCATCACCACAAGGATTCCTTCTGTTGCCCATTAGCCATATCACCTCCCTTCTGCTGTCACTCCCTCCTTAATCTCCAGCAACCACTAATCTGTTCTCCATTTCTATTACTGTGCCAAGTCAAGAATGTTCCATACATGGAATCATATAGTTCGTAACCTTTTCACTCAGCATATTCTCTGGAGATTTATCCAGGTTGTTGAATGTATTAATAGTTTGTTCCTCTTTATTGTTGGATAGTATTCCTCTTTGTTGTTCCTCTTTATTGTTGGACAGATGTATTGTGATATATCTGGTATGGATGTATCACAATTTGTTTAACCACTCACCTGATGAAGAATATCTGGATTGTTTTCAAGTTTTGAGTGTTACAAATAAATTTGCTACAACTCTGTCTCCCAGGCTGTATAACAGTGGTGTCAGTAGTGTAATTTGGCTCACTACAACCTCCACCTCCTGGGTTAAAGCGATCCTCCCACTTCAGCCTCCCAAGAAGCTGGGAATACAGGCTTGTACCAGCACGCCTGGCTGAGTTTTGTGTTTTTATAGAGATAGGGTTTTGCCATGTTGCCCAGACTTGTCTTGAATTCCTGAGCTCAAGCAATCTGCCCACCTTGGCCTCCTAAAGTGCTGGGATTATAGGCATAAACCACCATTCTTGGCCAAATCAATTAATTTTAAATTCAAAGGTGATATGTTTTCCTCTTTGCCCTTCTGATTTCCAGTGTTTTATGAATTGATTTTAGTTGTTTCTGTGGATTAATTCTACAATATTTGTAACAGAAAGTATAACAACAATCTCTGACAAGGTCATGCCTATATTGGGCTGTAGGAAATACCAACTTAGCTATTTATTTTGTACAAAAGGTTGTTTACTAGAAAATAGTGATATTAATTAGTTATGAATCAATTATCTTGATTTACTGTAATACCTTTTATTTACCTATATATTCTTAAAAATCTATTGAATGTGTTCTAGATACAAAATAGTATATATGCCATATAGAGAGAATGTAAATAATTAGAAAAATGAACTCCTATGTATCAGTTACGAGTTTCAAAAACAGAGCAGTACATCACCATATTGAAACACCATGGGGCATGGCCTTCTTGATGTTACCTCCCATTCTTCTTTTAGAGGTCACCACTATTTTCAATTTGATATGGTTTGGCTTTGCCTAATTTTGTTATATAAATGTATTAATCTGATTATTTTCACTCTTCTATGACTTATTTTTTCACTTAGTATTATTATACAGATTATACTATGATGGTGGCAGTATCATTCTTTATTAATTTTCATGGCTGTATAATATTCCATTGTATGAATATGCTCCAATTTAATTTATCTCTTATATTCTTTATGGACATTTGGGCTATTTCTACTCTTTTGCTATTATTAACAATGTTGCTATGACTATCCTTATACTTGTTTCCAGGTGTAAATGTGGAAAAATGTCTCCAGGTTTCATATATATCTAGCAGTTTAACAGCTGAGTTTATATGCATATTTTAAATTATATTAGGTAATACTAAATTATTCTCCAAAAGTGTTGTACCAGTTTACATAGCCACAAGCATAATAAACTATATTAGACTTTATTCTCACATTTGTTATTAGGCCCTCAGCATTTGTTTTCTCACTTTCATGTTATTGATCTTAAGGTTATTGGTTCAAAAGAGTATTTCACATATTTTGGATACTAGGTGTTTGACAGTAACACATATTGCAAATATTTTCTCCCAACTTATGGCTTATCTTTTTACTCTCTTTATGGTACTATGATCAAAAGCAACCCTTAATTTAATCAAGTGTATTATCTTTTTCTATCTGTCTAATTTATTATCCTTTTCTATTCTAGTTTGTGCTTTCGAAATCTTTTTGAATTTTTCTTTTACCCTAGGAAAAGCTTAACTTTTATATCAGTCAAATGCTTAGCAGAATAATGTTCTTTATCTTGAATACTAGCTTGCATTTATCTAAAAATTATTAGATATATATTTCATAATAATTTCTATTTATTAGGAGATATATAGCCTAATGATTTTTATATAAACACACACCAAATGTATATATGTAACAAAGTTTATTTTAAAGTTTTTAATGTCAGCTATCTGGCCTTAACATGCATAAACTACCTTTTCTTTTAAACTACATTGCTGTGGTCAGCTCCTGAGCACAATTCTGCTTCACAGAAGCAGGTGACGATTTTTGTGAAATTTCAGCTATTTGTCTTTGAATTTTCTCTTCCATGGACCCTCAGACTTTATTCAGTGATATGAGAGATACAATGGGATTGTTGATATTTTAAGACATCATCATATTCATGATTTATTGTTCTTTGTACAATTGATTCCAACCCAAATGTCCCATGAAATAAAACAACATACCCAGTGTGATTTGTTTTACTAATTATTATATGTAGCAATCACTTGACTGTGCAGATAAAATTTTACTTTCAAAAAGCTACTTCCATTAGTGCTAATGTGTTTGTCCCTTTTAAAAAATAAATCTAGTAATCACTGGGCAGTTGGTGAGGAGGAACAGATTAGAAAATGGTACAACTATATTTTTAAAATAATGAAGTAGAAATTTTGTCTTTTATGAACTTCTGCTGTTTGGTTTTTAGCAAAGTATATGCTTAGTTGTTAAAATATCGAAGATCTTACTATTAACTCTAATTTTTCCAGAGAGAAGAGGAAGAGGAACTGTCATTAGTTAGACACTCGATATAGGTTAGGCAATATTCTGGCCATAAAACCTGTAGTATTTATCATTAATACATTAATTTACTTCAGCAAATTTTTTGAGTATGTTTTATGTGCCAAGCTCTGTTCTAGGAATTAAGGTAACATAGTAAATGAAACAGATAAAGTGGCAAATATCCTGATTTTGGTGGAACTTAAGCAATAAACATGATAGGTTACTGCCTTAGAGGTATGTAAAAATAGAGAAATGCTATACAAAATAGCATATGGCCCTGCTTGTAAAATTTTAATGTGCATGTGAGTCACCTGGGGATGTTGTTAACAATGCAGATTGTGATTCCTTAGGTCTTAGGTGGCGTCCTAAGGTGGTGCATTTCTAGTAACCTTCTGAGTGACGCCAGTGTTGCTGGTTTGGAAGCACAAATTGAATAGCACACTATATGGTAAGTGAGCTGGGGGTCAAGAGTGAAGAGTGGGAAAGAAACTGGCTGCAATTAAAAATATGATGATTAGAGTGTGACTTACTGAAAAGGTTGTAAGTGAGCAAAGATATGAAGAAAGTGGGAGAGTTCAGCTATACACTTTTCTAGGTCAATGAAACCAGCCAGTGCAGAGGCATTTGATGGGAGGATGTCTGACAAGGAGGTCAGTGTGGATGGAACAGTATGAATGAGAAGTGTAGTAGTAGATCAGATTTGAGAGACAATGCGTATAAAGCAGATCTTGTGGGGCTTCATACACCCTTATAAGTTCTTTGGCTTTTGACTGTGAAATGGAGAACCACTCCAGAATTCTGAGCAGGGAAGTGACATACTCCAACTTATGTATATAAAAAACTATTCTAACTACTGTATAGAAAATAGACTATTATAAAAAAGGATAGAAGCAGTGAGACCAGTTAGGAGTCTGCAAAATATATGGTAGCTCAGACTTAAGTTTATAGGAGCTGAGATGGTGAGAAGTGGTAATATTCAGAACATATTTTGAAGGTAGAGCCAAGTGAACTTACTGATGTCTTAGATGTAGGCTATGAAAGAAAGAAAGGAGTCAAGGATGACTGCAAGATTTGTTTTTTAACCTGAGTTTCTAAAAGGATGAAGTTGTCATCACCTGAAATGGGGAAGGGCTGTGTTCTCAGGAGCATGTCAGAGGTTTAGTCTCTGTATGTGTTGATTCTCAGTGTAGTCATTAGATCTTCAAATAGAGATGTGGAGTAAGCAATTGTATATGAGAGCCTGGAGTTCAGGGAAAGGACAATGCTGGAGGTCCAAATTTTCTTTTATCATTCTTATAACAGTCCCTTGCTGCTCATCTTTTATCTGCATTTTATAATTGGGGAAACGTATTCAGAGAATATAACAAACATTCAGTTTGTAAGAGGTGGAGCAGAGCCCCAAGACAATTTCTAGCTCCAAAGGCCACACTACTGTTCTGCTTCAATAGTAAAAAGAATCAACACCGGTCACTGCAACTGGTTATGTGTTTACTCATAGAAAGTCCAAAATATTTTTAGGCAGAAAAATTGAGTTGGCAGTTCAACTTCTTAACTTCCCTATTTGGCTACTATAGACAGATTTTGTTAAATCAATTCTTGGCAGCTTTCCATATGTTCTAGGGATGTATGTTCATCTGGGTGTGACTCAGTTTTTCCTAAGTCACTTCTGCCAACAGTTTGTTAAAGGTAAGAAAACCATGTCTTCAGTGATCTTGGGGTCCTAGTGAATAAATGTGTGCTTTCTCAGTGTTGGAAGGGTAGGGAATGGTAAAATGAACATTCGTAGCCTCCCTGTCCCCCAGTGGAATTCCAAGGCATATCCTAAATGATTTCTCAACCATCCCAAGCAGGATTGATTTCCAGTTGCTCACAGCAGTAACCTGCTCATTAATACCATTTACTGGGTTTTCATGCATCCTTGCCTTGCTTTCCTACTTGTTCACTTCTTAGGATCACCTCCCAAGTGAACTGTCTGAATCTAAGCCCGTGTCTCTGGCTAATCTGACAAAGGTAATAATGTGAATCATACTTAATTGGTCTATCCGGGATAGTTCTTTCTAATTTCTACAACAGTGCCTGGCAAATAGTCTCAATAAGTATTCGCCACACCAGTGAATGACTGCTACTTTCCTTAATGATTATTAAGTAATAGTAGTAGTTGTTACTATTATTGTAGGCAAATATATTTTTAATGCGACACACATGTATTCCTGTTTGTCACCAAAACCACCAATCTTATTCCTTTCCTTATCTTCCCAGAAACAGGAATTCTTTTTTTTCTTGCCTTTTTTTTTTGCTTTTTTTTAAGGAGACAAAAAGTACATTTTGAAGATATGTGTGAATACAGAATTCCCTTGCTTCTAGCCCGTATCCAGTTATACCTGTGAGCAAGTTGTACTCCCATGCCTAGGACCTGTAGACTCACTAATAACTTCTATTTTAACAAGGAAGTTTTTTTTGTTTTATTTTTTTCATTCTAAATCTTCTTTGATCCTGTGAAGACTGATAGCCTTACTATCAGTTTTTAAGAAACAGGAGTTCTTAAAACTTTGGTAAGTGTATTTCTGTTATTTTGACTTTTGCCTAAATCACATCATTTTATACGTGTGATTATGTAATTTGCCTTTTTTCACTCAAATTTATGATTTAGAGTTCTATCGATGCTGTATATTTCCTGCCTTCTAGCTGATTAAAAATTTCCCATTCTGTTTCTTCTTCTATGGGATTTAGCATTTTTAAATTCTACTTCTATTTTTTAGTGGTCTCT
This sequence comes from Callithrix jacchus, assembly GCF_049354715.1. Classification (NCBI taxonomy): domain Eukaryota; kingdom Metazoa; phylum Chordata; class Mammalia; order Primates; family Cebidae; genus Callithrix; species Callithrix jacchus. The sequence continues at coordinate 30,450,549 of NC_133524.1, forward strand.
TGTAAGTCTTTAACACAAATATATGAATTTACATTTTAAGGAGCACTACCAGTAATGAGCTAAGATTTTTATCATTGCTTAAATTAATGAGCTTCTCTATTCCTAATGGCCAAATATAGGCCATAGTTTATCTTTTTTCCTAGCTATCCCTGTTTACTTCCATATTTTCTAGGATTTTAGTTTGTTCCTGCTCCCAAATATCAAAAGGCTCATTATTATTATCTTTATTGGATTTTTTTTTTTTTTTTGAGACAGAGTTTCACTCTTGTTACCCAGGCTGGAGTGCAATGGTGTGATCTCGGCTCACCGCAACCTCCGCCTCCTGGGTTCAGGCAATTCTCCTGCCTCAGCCTCCTGAGTAGCTGGGATTACAGGCACGCGCCACCGTGCCCAGTTAATTTTTTAATTTTTTTGTATTCTTAGTAGAGACGGGGTTTCACCATGTTGACCGAGATGGTCTCGATCTCTTGACCTCGTGATCCGCCCGCCTCGGCCTCCCAAAGTACTGGGATTACAGGCTTGAGCCACCGCGCCTGGCCCTATTGGATCTTATGTAAATTAATTAAATTTTATTTCTTTCATTTGCCTATTGAACTTCTTTATTTAAATATACTTTTCATGTTGAGGAAGTGTCTGCTTTAGTCACTAGGCTATGGTAGTTAATCTAGGTCGGTCTTGACAAGTAGGGTTTTGCCATGAAGAGGGAAAAAGGATCAATATGCAAGGTAGTAATGTCTGGATTTGCTTTCTATGTGCTGGAATGTCTCTCTGTTACCCTTTGAATACTGCTCTGTGTTGCTCTAATGGGTTGTAATGTAATTCATGGTATGGTAAATATGTACATCAAAAATAAACTAATAGGAAAAGATAGAAATATCAAATTAGAAAGTGACCCAAAATGAACTATTATCCTAGGCAATACATTTAAAATGTAAAAATACACATAGATTCATTTGAACATATTTGTCATATTTCTTTCAAGCCTCATCCAATGTCAGCATAAACAAATACAACTAGTTTTCAAATTCAATTAAGAAATTGAATACCTTGAGCCTCAGTGACTAGGCATTATGCCTGAAATTTTCAATGTTGGTGGACCATAGATCTGTCTAATTACTCTTAGAGTCATTGGAGGCAAAGTGCTAGGAGGAGCCGTGATTCCCCCAACCCCTTTAACACCAATGTGATTGTATGCCTTAATTAGTCCTCTAGCTCTTCATTTTATGCAATCTCACTGCCAACAGTGCATCTCTATTAGTACCTCAGTCTTCTTGTTAGCATTCTTACCAAAGGGTTTTCAGAAAATCTAAGTTACTAAAAACATTTAAAACACAAAGCCTGTGAACAGCACATGAAAACTGGAAGCCCTTGCACTTCCACAATCCTGCTTGCATGCCCTTCAGATCACTTACAGTAGCAGAAAGGGCATGCACCATCAAGCTCAGCTCTAACTTGCTCTCTTTTATATGTGATACTGTAATCCTAGCTTATAGCATTTTGGGATTTTGGTGATAGATGTCATCACCAGTAATTCCACGGTCCCCAAGGAGTTCAACTCTCTCAATCAAATCTTAAGCCATATTGTGGCTCCCTATAATAGTTTAAATTCTACTGTGCATTCTTTATAGCCTAATAATGTTAAAAAGGGAGAAATAGCCCTTTTCCCTCTTGTCAATGCCTAATCTTTTAAAAGTAATCTATTCTGATTTCTCTTGAGTTCTCTTTCCAATTACCTGCAAGTTTGCTTTTACTGTGGTGTTCCCTGTATCATATGTGTCTTATTCTTTCTGCAAGAAAAGAAATGGCCAAGCTGACAGATTGCTAATATAACCATTGTCTAATTAAAGCTCTGTTATGTCTGTACAACAGAATTGCATATCATTTAAGAGGCCACTACAGCATTTCTCAGTCTCTGTGGATTCTAGACTAACTTGACCATTCATTTATTTTTAATTTATTTTTATTTTCACCTTTTTTTTTTTGAGACAGGATTTTTGTCTCACCCAGAGTGGAATGCAATGGTGTGACCTCAGCTCAATGCAACTTCTGCCTCCCAGGCTCAGGCAATCCTCCCATCTTAGCGTCCCAAGTAGTTGGGACTACAGGTGCATGCTGTGATGCTTGGAAAATTTTTAAAGGTTTTTGTAGATACCAAGTTGCACTTTATTCCCCAGGCTGGTCTCAAACTCCTGGGCTCAAGTGGTCCTCCTACCTCAGCGTCCCAAACTGGTGAGATTACAGGTTTGACCCACTGTGCCTGGCCTTGACCATTCATTTAGACTTGCAATCCATACATGGGAAATTCAAATGCACCAATATGACAAATTAACTCCCTGTTACAGACATAGCTGTTGTCTCTCCATATCTGGAGGCCCTCATAGCATTTTTAAAAGCATAACATTTTAAATGTTAATTTTTCTTACCCAGAGAAGTTAATCACACCTATCTATAAAGAGTTAAGTTGCAATTAAACAGTTCTGTGTTTACTATCTATAATTCCCCAAAGGAACCAATCATACTTTAAGGGATTCAGAGCCTGTTATATTTCTTATGGTTTATTTTCATGAGAGTATGTACTTACTATACTGGATTTCTGGCATTTGGTGTCATATATGCAAATACCATTTTAACTCCCCTTAAGATTCCCAACACCCAAATGAACAACTAAGTGTTTGTTTGTTTGTTTTTAAATTACACTTTAAGTTCTGGAGTACATGTGCAGAACATGCAGGCTTGTTACATAGGTATACACATGCCGTGGTGGTTTGCTGCACGCATCAACCTATCATCTACATTAGGTATTTCTCCTAATGCTATCCCTCCCCTTGGTCCCCAACCCCCAAAATGCCCTGGTTTGTGAGGTTCCTCTCCCTGTGTCCATGTATTCTCATTGTTCAACACCTATTTATGAGTGAGAACATGCGGTGTTTAGTTTTGTGTTCTTGTGTTAGTTTGCTGAGAATGATGGTTTCCAGCTTTATCCATGTCCCTGCAAAGGACATTAACTCATCCTTTTTTATGGCTGCATAGTATTCCATGGTGTATATGTGCCACTTCTATATCCAATCTATCATTGATGGGCATTTAGGTTGACTCCAAGTCTTTGCTATTGTGAACAGTGCCACAATAAACATTCATGTACATGTGTCTTTATGGTAGAATGGTTTACATCCTTTGTGTATATACCCAATAATGAGATTGCTGGGTCAAATGGTATTTCTAGTTATAGACCCTTGAGGAATTGCCACACTCTATTCTATAATGGTTGAACTAATTTATACCCCACCAACAATGTAAAAGTTTTCCTATTTATCCACATCCTCTCCAGTATCTGTTGTTTCCTAACTTTTTAATGATTGCCTTTCTAACTGGCATGAGATATTATGTCATTGTGGTTTTGATTTGTATTTCTCTAATGACCAGTGATGATGAGATTTTTTTTCCATATGCTTGTTGGTTGCATAATTGTTTCCTTTTGAGAATTGTGTGTTCATATCCTTCGCCTACTTTTTGATGGGGTTGTTTTTAAATTTTCATCTATGTACATTCTCTCTCCCTCTCTCTGTCTCTCTCTCTGTCAGCATATGCTGTTAAACCTTTAGTTTATGCTATAGGTCCTTGTAGTGACAGTTTTAGAAACAGCCCTTTTTTTGTGTTTATACTATTATAACTTCAGGATCTCTAAACTAATTCTAAATATTCATTATAATTATAAATTTATATGTTCTAGATTTTTTTTTTTTTTTTTTGAGATGGAGTCTTGCTCTGTCTCCAGGCTGGAAGGCAGTGGCATGATCTCAGCTTACTGCAAACTCCACCTCCCAGGTTCAAGCGATTCTCCTGCCTCAGCCTCCCAAGTAGGGGGGAGTACAGGCACATGCCACCACACCTGGCTAGTTTTTTGTATTTTAGTAGAGACAGTGTTTCACCATGTTAGCCAGGATGGTCTCAACCTCCTGACCTTGTGATTTACCCACCTTGGCCTCCCAAAGTGGCGTGAGCCACTGTGCCCTGCCTATGTGTTATATTCTTATCCTACTTTTTTCTTAAGAGAATTTGTGATGTGATTTTTTTGTGTGTGTGGCATCATAATTTAAGCTTTAATTCTACTTAAATGTGCTTTTTGGATAACAGTAAGCAGTTAATATGCTATCATCTCCTGGAAACACACATTTACATAGCTTTTTAATGAGCCAGGTTTTTGGTAATTCAGTATATACTTTACTATTGAACTTGCATTCTTAATGTGAAATATGATAAAGAAAAATATCCTCTAATATTTTTTCTGGGTTACAAGAACACTGTCCCCTTTCCCAAGTACTACATTTTTACCTGAAAAATATATGAGAAAGTATAAGAATTCTTGAGCCTAGACCATTTAAACTTGATTATTTTCAAAATTCTTTAAGTCACTTCAAACTGAAATTAAAAATAAAATTAAATTCCAAGTAGTAAAAGGATAAATGAAACTAAATCTATTACTGAGAAAATTAGACCATCTTTAATTAGGGCTTCAAAATCACACTGAATGTAGCTTTCACTGATTACATCCACTTTTAAGGTAGTGCTTCTTCAATGTGCTAGGCAGAAAATGGAACCTGAAAAATATCAAATTGCAGCATAGTAAATCACGTTTGAATCCAAGTTTTAAATTATCTGACCAGTACTTTATTCTTAGATGTGCCCCAAATATATTTTTCTCAACCATAAGGTAGGCATCATGTATTCCTAAAATTGGAGTTGATTTTCTATGATAGTTTAATTTAGTAGCCGCTCGGTTCTTCCAACTGTGCATGTTATATGGGAAGGGTATTTTTTTATTTCTTTGTAAAGTCATGTAAGATCTACTCGTGGGAGGAAAATGATTCGTAACTCTTCTCCATTTCTTTTAGCATTATTCATATGCTGTTTCTGTCTTTTCTTTTTGCCTTTTCCCTAGTTGAAACAAGGATGAATCTGTAAACTAAAAAAGAAAATCTTTTTTCTTTTTAATATTAGATAGACCTATTATCAATAATATTATATAATCTAGTGTAACAATCAAGTCACCATTAAAATGTGTAGCTTTCTGAATGTTTACAAATATAAAATGTAGGACAATGCTTTAAGTCTATTTTATTCTCATTTAACTTGACTTTTTTTGCATACTTGGAGTATATGTTCTTAAGAATATTCTTAAAATATTTTTCCAGGGTGCATTAATATAAGCTAATCAAGCTATGCAATAGATAAGAACTCAATATTTTAGAACTCTGTCATAAGAAGACATATATTTATATATGTATATATACACACACATACATTTAGTAAATTTCCAGAGACATATACATTATGGATTTTTATCTTTGACTTAAATTCTTTACAATATACAATTACACATATCTTATGTCAGCTTAAGTACTTTAATTGCAAGATTTCTGTTTGTCTGCAAAGTACTCTTTTTTTCTGGTCATGGTAAATTTCATATTCTCTGACAATAGCTTTTGTTTATTATCACTAGAAACACTTCTCTTGGGCTAGGTTGTTAATTAACTGTCATTTTTGTACAGGGTGTAAAAGAGATATGGAAAGAAGAGTACATGAGCAAATGGAATTTCACACATTATTAACTGTTTTAGTGTCTTCAAATTTCAAAAACATATATTAATATTTTTGTACCATATAAGTTCATCAGAAGCCTGACTTTAATCTCTGATTTATTATATTAGAGGACTGTAAAGAAGCAGTTTAACACTGAATGAAGATGTCATAATGTAGTTTCCAAAGTGGCCATTCAAGACAGATCTCTGCTTTTCTATTAGTACATTTTCTAAGATGACTATCATCGCCATTGTAGTCAACTTTGTGTACCTTTATACAGATTCCAGTATAAACCCAGAAACATAGAACACTGAGAGAAATAATACCAGAAGTGTTTCACCTTTGGTTATTATTGTAAATTGACAAATGACATTATTGCTTTTAGATTTTTTAAAACAAACACAATAAATAGAACATATGCATTCAAATCAGTAGGGTCATTTCAAATAAGTCACACTTATTTTTTCCAATGATTCATTAGCCCAAGTACACTTCAAGTTCCCATTTTAGAATTGCTTTCACAGGCCAGTTTATGAAGCAGAAAATAAAGATTCATTTCTTTTTGGCTAACACCCCGTTTTTGGCAAAAGTGATATAGCCCAATACACCACTAATATTTTATGAAGTCTCATTGTCAATGAATTTTAACTGTTTCTAAAGTTCAAAGCAGTCTTTAAAAGAATAAAGACTTTCAGCCACTGAAACTGTCTAGAAGCTGAGCTGTGATATTTGAAGTTTCAGTATTTACAAATGGCATCATTACTTTTACTTTCTAGAGAAGGTATTAGGAAGAGGGCCCCTTGGTCCATTAGAAGTCATCTGCTGATGTGACTATGTTGGTGATGTGTAGTGTTAAGGTGTAACAGAAAATGCCATGAGAAGGCATAGTTCTGGGGTAGAGCTATGGGCAAAAGAGTTGGAGGAAAGGGTTGAAATAAGGATTTGTTTAGATGGTTCACTGGTGGTGATTTATTGGGTATGTTTTACTGCTAACCCATACATAAAGTCTCTGACATCTCGGCTGAGGCTGGTCTTATTTTTCTGACAAGGATCAATGGAAAAAAGGTTCCACATCTTCATGTGCTAGATTTAGTAGTTAAACATTATGTTCAGCAGAGATGGGAGTTCAGAGTGTCATTGTAAAATGCATAGAAATACCTAATGTAAATGAGTCTAATGAATAAGAGAAATACCAAATGAATCTTCACAAAGTGAGGTAAAAGAAAAGATGATAAATTACAGAGGCAGTCCACCATTACAGAGGCAGTCCGCCATTACTGAGACAGACTGCCATTGCCGAGGCAGTTATAACTATACCTCTATAAACAAAACCACAAGGTAGTTCACAAAGCAGCTGGGCAGAGACAATGGCAGCTCAGCAATGCCTCTGCTAACAGACTGTGACTACGCTACCTTCTTGCTGGGTAGGGCAGCTCTGAAAAAAGGAAGCAGCACATCGGGAACTTATAAATAAAGCCCCAGCTTCCCAGGACAGAGCACCTGGGAAAAAAGGCGATTATGAGCTCCACTGCAGCAGACTTAAATGTACCTGCCCAGCACCTCTGAACAGAACAATGGAGCTCACAGCTTAGCACTTGCTCTCCTAGACTGTCTCCTCAAGCACCTCCCTGACCCCCATAGATCCAAAGAGACACCTCATAAAGGAGAGCTCAGACTGACATCTGGCGAGTATCCTGGGACAAAGATAAGAAAAGAAGAAACTGGCAGCAACCCTTACTGTTCTGCAGCTGCTGCAGATGACCCCCAGGGAAGCAGGGTCTGGACTGGATCTCCAGCAGTCCTGAAGCAGAGGGGCTTGACTGTTAGAAGGAAAACTAAAAAACAGAAAGAAATAACTTCATCATCAACAAAAAGGACATCCAATCAGACCCCATCCGAAAGCCACCAACTACAAAGACCACAGGTAGATAAATCCACAAAGATGGAAAGAAATGAGCACAAAAAGGATGAAAACACCCAAAACCAGAATGCCTCTCCTCTTCCAAGGGATTACAACTCATCACCAGCTAGGGAACAAAACTGGATCAAGAATGAGTCTGATGAATTGACAGAAGCAGGCTTCAGAAAATGGGGAATAACAAACTTCTCTGAGCTAAAAGAACATGTTTTAACCCAATGCAAAGGAACTAAGAACCTTTAAAAAAGGTTTGATGGAATACTAATGAGAATAAACAGCTTATGACTTAATAGAGCTGAAAACACAAGGACTTCATGAAGCATACACAAGTTTCAATAACTGAATTGACCAAGCAGAAGAAAGGATATCAGAGATTGAAGATCAACTCAATGAAATAAAATGAGAAGACAAGATTAGAGAAAAAAAGAGTAAAAAAAATGAATAAAGCCTCTAAGAAATATGGGATTATGTGAAAAGACCTAATCTACATTTGGCAGGTGTACCTGAATGTGATGGAGAGAATGAATTGAAGCTGGAAAACACTCTTCAGGATAGTATCCAGGAGAATACTAGCAAGCCAGGCCAATATTCAAGTCCAGGAAATATAGAGAATGCCACAAAGATATTCCTCAAGAAGAGCAACCACAAGGCACATATTTGTCAGATTCACCAAGGTTGAAATGAAGGAAAAAATGCTCAGGGCAACCAGAGAGAAAGGTTGGGTTACCCACAAAGGGAAGCCCATCAGACTCACAGAGGATCTCTTGGCGGAAACCCTACGAGCCGGAAGAGAGTGGGGGCCAATACTTAATATCCTTAAACAAAAGAACTTTCAACCCAGAATTTCATATCCAGCCAAACTAAGCTTCATGAGTGAAGGAGAAATCATTGCTGAGAGATTTCGGCACCACCAGGCCTGCCTTACAAGAGCTCCTGAAAGAAGCACTAAAAATGAAAAGGAACGAGTACCAGCCACTCCAAAATCATACTAAATGGTATAAAGCATTGACACAATGGAGAAACTGCATCAACTAATGGTCAAAACAACCAGCTTGCATCAAAATGGGAGGATCAAATTCACACATAACAATATTAACCTTAGATATAAATGGACTAAATGCCCCAGTCAAAAGACACATACTGGCAAATTGGATAAAAAGTCAAAAACCATCAGTGTGCTCTAACCAGGAAACCTATCTAACTTGCAAGAACACACATAGGCTCTAAATAAAGGGATGGAAGAAGATTTACCAGCAAATGGAGAGCAAAAAAAAAGCAGGAGTTGCAATCCTAGTCTCTGATAAAATAAACTTTAAACCAACAAAGATCAAAAGAGACAAAGAAGGACATTACATAACTGTAAAAGGATCAATGAAACAAGAAGACCTAGCGATCTTAAATATATGCGCACCCAATACAGGAGCATCCAGATACATAAAACATGTTCTTAAAGACCTACAAAGAGATTTAGACTCCCAAACAATAATAGTGGGAGACTTTAACACTCCACTGTCAATATTAGACAGATCAACAAGACAGAAGATTAACAAGGATATCCAGAACTTGAATTCAGATCTGGACCAATCAAACCTAATAGACTTCTACAGAACCCTTCACACCAAATTCACAGAATATGCATTCTTTTAGCATCACATCATACCTACTCTAAAACTGACCACATAATTGGAAGTAAATCCTTCCTCAGCAAATGCGAAAGAACAGAAATCATAACAAACAGTCTCTCAGACCACAGTGCAATCAAATTAGAACTCTGGATTAAGAAACTAACTCAGAACCACACAATTTCATGGAAACTGAACAACTGGCTCTTGAATGTTGACTGGATAAACAATGAAATGAAGGCAGAAATAAAGATGTTCTTCGAAGCCAATGAGAATGAAGACACAACGTACCAGAATCTCTGGGACACATTTAAAGCAGTGTCTAGAGGAAAATTTATAGCAGTAAATTCTCACACGAGAAGCAAGGAAAGATCTAAAATCGATACCCTATCATCAAAACTGAAAGAATTACTATATTAATAGATCTAAGAAAAAATATACACTTACTCCAGTAAGGGTAAAGTCTGGAATAAGACAGGAATGAAATTAGAAAGATAAATTAGAGGCACAAGAACTAGAAAAGAAGAAGTAAAGTTTTCTCTATTTGCTGATAACATGACAGTATACCTGGAAAACTCTAGAGAATAAATGGTAAATGTAGCTCAAACAATGAAATAATTAAACAAGTTAGCAATATATAAATTTGACAAACCCAATTTGACAGCCACCATATGCAAAATTAATAATGTTAAAATGGTTGGAGATTAGTTAGAATAAATTACAAAATCTCACAAACAAAAAAAGATAAAATAGGAATAAGATTAACAGAAAATTTGTAAAACACATAAGAATGAAAAAAGCCCCTCTGAAAGACACACAAAAGTAGACTTGAACAAATACAGAGACATTTCTTGTTCTTCTATAGGACATCACAACATCATTAAGATGCCACTTCTCTCTTAATTATTTTATAATTTAATGTGATGCCAATTAAAAAAATACCAACACACTTTGCTATATGGAGCTAGGCAAGTTGAAACTTAGGTTAATATGAAAAAATAGTGAGCAAAAATATCTCGGAGGAACACTAAAAAGGAAAAGATATGACTAGACATACCAGATATTAGCATGCACTATAAAGCCTCAACAAATAACAGTACCAATAGCACATGAATGGACAGACATATGGAATAATATCAAAAGTCCTGAAATGCAATCAAATACACATAGAATTATAACATATAATAGAGGTGGCATCTGAAATAACTGGGGCAAAGTTGAACTTAATAATAAATGGTGTTGTATAAAAGAGGAAATTAGATGGCTTCCTCAACCCATACAAAAGAATAAACTTTAAATGAATCAGAAACCTTAATGTTGCAAGGAAAATTTTACAAGTACAAGAAGAAAATATTGGTGAATTCCTTTAGAACCTGAATGTAGGGAAGGAAGAAAGCCATGCTTTCTAAGTATGACTAAAAATTCAGATGCCACAAATAAAAAGATTAATAAATTTTACTATATTAAAAACTTTGCATGACAAAATCAAAAGTCAGATGAAAATTGGAAAAAGAATATATATTGTAACATATATCACAAATAAAGAATTAATGTCTTTAATATATAAAGAACTTTTAAAAATTAAGTGAGAACACAAATCCTTTAGAAAGACAAAAACGTAGATAATTTACAAAAAAATATATAAATGACCCTTAAGCATATGAGAAGATGATTGCCTTCACTAAGTAAAAGCAAATTAAAGCTATATTGAGGTACTGTTCTCACCCATTAGATTGGCAATAACTTAAAAGTTTGACAGTATACTCTGTTAAGAAGCCGTAGAAAAACAGGCATTCTCATACATTGCTGGAATTGCAAAATGATCGGAAACCAATGGGGGGAAATAGAAATATCTAATAAAATTATATATGCAATCCCATTTTGACCTAGCAATCTCATTTGTAGGAATTAGCCTGAAGATATATCTCCTACAATGCAAATATATATACATATAAAATTATTCATTGCAGCATTATTTGTAATTGCAAAATGTTGGAAACTACCTAATAGTGAAACCTAAGATATCAGTGGGATAAACTATAGTACATACACACAATAAAGTACTAGGCAACTAAAAAATTAATGAGGATCTCTTGAACTAATATTGAATAATATCTAAGAGAAAGCAAAGTAAAAGAATGTTTTCCTACTATGCTACCTTTATGTGTAAAAGAAACTGAAATAAGAAACTGGACATCACTTTAGCCAAGTGTTCAAAATTAATGCATTTGTTTTCTGTGCTATGAAACAAATTACCACAAATTTGGCAACTTAACATAGCATTTATTTTTTCTTTCGGTTTCTGTTGGACAAAGTCTGGATATGGCATAACTGGAATCTCTCTCAGATCCTTGACACTTGACCCCCTCCATAAACTCTCTCACACTTACAGTGTCTGATCTCAGGAAGGGCTTGGCCCCTTTGAAGCCAGATTAGGTAAAGTTCACCCAGGAAACACTCCTTTCTTTATTAACGAGAAGTAAACTGATATGGGACTTTATTTATACCTGCAAAATCTCTTCACCTTTGTTATACAGCATAACTTGATCAAGGGAGTAAAATCCACTATCTACCCCTTATTCCTAGGGTAAGGATTTTATAGGGCTTATATACAAAGGCATGAGGATCTTGGGTCCCCTCTTTGAATTGGGCCTATTACAGTTAATATCATCAAAAACGGGCAAACAGACATCTTGTGCCTCCAGATGCAATACTCTTGGCAGGATATAACCCCACTGAGAAGGATATGACAGCACTTATATAGTATTCCCACCCAAACTACGTAAACTGAACTGAATCATAAGAGAACATCAGACAACTCAAATCGAGGCACATTTTATAATATAATTGGTCTATAATTTTAAAAAAGTCATAGTCATGAATGAACTAGAAATAATGAGAAGGGATTCCAGATTAAGAGAAACTAAAGAGACAAGACACACAAATGTAGTCTGTAATTGGATACCATACTGAAAAAAAAAATGCTGTTATAAGTAATATTGTTTGCCCAATTAACAAAATTAGAATATGGACTATAGTTGAAAGTATTTGGGCCAGACACGATGGTTCATGCCTGTAATCCCAGCACTTTGGGAGACTGTGGCGGGCAGATCACTTGAGGTCAGGAGTTCAAGACCAGCCCGGCCAACATGGGGAAACCCTGTTTCTACTAAAAATACAAAAATTAGCTGGATGTGGTGATGTGTGCCTGTAATCTCAGCTACTTGGGAAGCTGTGGCAGGAGAATGGCTTGAACCCAGGTAGCGGAGATTGCAGTGAGCTGAGGTTGCACCAGTGCATTCCAGTGGTTGACAGAGTGAAAATCCATCTCAAAAACAACAGCAAAGAAAGTATTCTATTACTGTTAGGTTTCCTGGGTTTGATCACTGTATTATGGTTACATAAGAGAATATCTTTTGTTCTTAGGAACTACATACTGAAGTATTAAGGGGTAAAGGAATATAATATGTACAACTTACTCTCAAATGGTTCAGAAAAAATACTATATGTGACTGTGTGTGAGAGAGAAAGGAAAAAGAGAATGATAAAGCAAATGTGGCAGAATTTTAAAGGTTGGTGACCAGAATTCTGCAAATTTAATGCCACTGCGTTAATTGATGGTTTTAGTTTTGGTTCCCCAGAAGCTGACCCCTAGATCCTGAAACAATGTTTCAAGTGCACATAGTTTATATGAGAGGGAATGTCAGAAAATATTAGATGTGGGGAGATGAGACAGTAAGGAGAAGAAATTCAATAAAGGGTTCATTATTAATCAAGTTACCACTATAGGCAATGGGGACTTAATCCTGGTGAGGAAATCTAGGAGACAGTGTAATACATCCTTCAGCTTTTGCCTGCCCAAGGCGGGACAGAAGTAGGGTATTTGTACATTGATCCCTTTCAGTCATTGATTGAGGGCTTCTGGAGCATGCAAATTAAATTCTGAGCACTTCCAGACTGCTCCAGTGTCATACCAGGTTCCTTTAGGCAATGGGTTGCAAGAGCTGACATGTGGAAGACAGGGCTGGATGCATGCAAATGATGAATTCTGAGGGTATACTGGTCAGTGTCTTACATAATCTGCTGCTTTGGCAAAGCAGAAATCTACTGAATCAGTCTCCCTGGTATTCCAGGAAGCATATGGAGTGATTGCAGCCATAGTATGGTGAAATCTACACTGGAACTAAGTTTCTAGGATCAGACAGATCTCAGCTGAGTAATTATTTTTTCCAGTTGCTAGCTGAGCAACTTTGGATGAGTTATTTATTCAAAGCTTTTGTTTCCTTATCTGTAAAATAGGAGCAGTAATAGTTTGTCTTCATAAAATAACTTCAGAATTAAAGACATGCATTTGAAAGCTTGGGACTAGAAAATAGTAAGTGCTAGTTTTATTATGTTTGCATCTTTTACGGATACTATTACTTTTATTTTTTCTTTTTTTTCAGATTTTTTTTTATTGCATTTTAGGTTTTAGGGTACATGTGAAGAACATGCAAGATCGTTGCATAGGTACACACATGGCAGTGCGATTTGCTGCCTTCCTCCCCTTCACCTATATCTGGCATTTCTCCCCACGCTATCTCTCCCCAACTCCCCACCCCTGGCTGTCCTTCCCCTATTTCCCCACAACAGACCCCAGTGTGTGATGCTCCCCTCCCTGTGTCCATGTGTTCTCATTGTTCAAAACCCACCTATGAGTAAGAACATGCAGTGTTTGATTTTCTGTTCTTGTGTCAGTTTGCTCAGAATGATGGTTTCCAGGTTCATCCATGTCCCTACAAGGGACATGAACTCATCGTTTTTGATGGCTGCATAATATTCCATGGTGTATATATGCCACATTTTCCCTGTCCAGTCTATCATTGATGGACATTTGGGTTGGTTCCAGGTCTTTGCTATTATAAACTGTGCTGCAATGAACATTCGTGTACATGCGTCCTTATAGTAGAACGATTATAACCCTTTAGATATATACCCAGTAATGGGATTGCTGGGTCAAATGGAATTTCTATTTCTAGGTCCTTGAGGAATCGCCAAGCTGTCTTCAACAATGTTTGAACTAATTTACACTCCCATCAACAGTGTAAAAGTGTTCCTATTTCTCCACATCCTCTCCAGCATCTGAACATATCTACAGTCATCCGATCTTTGACAAACCTGGCAAAAACAAGCAATGGGGAAAGGATTCCCTGTTTAATAAATGGTGTTGGGAAAACTGGCTAGCCATGTGCACAAAGCAGAAACTGGACCCCTTCCTGACACCTTACACTAAAATTAACTCCAGATGGATTAAAGACTTAAACATAAGACCTAACACCATAAAAACCCTAGAAGAAAATCTAGGCAAAACCACTCAGGACATAGGCGTAGGCAAGGACTTCATGACCAAAACACCGAAAGCATTAGCATCAAAGCCAAAATAGACAAATGGGACCTAATCAAACTAGACAGCTTCTGCATGGCAAAAGAAACAGTCATTAGAGTGAATCAGCAACCAACAGAATGGGAAAAAATTTTTGCAGTCTACCCATCTGACAAAGGGCTGAAAACCAGAATCTACAAAGAATTAAAACAGATTTACAAGAAAAAACAAACAAGCCCATTCAAAAGTGGGCAAGGATATGAATAGACACTTTACAAAAGAAGGCATACATGAGTCCAACAAACATATGAAAAAATGCTCATCATCACTGGTCATTAGAGAAATGCAAATCAAAACTACATTGAGATACCATCTCATGCCAGCTAGAATGGCGATTATTAAAAAATCTGGAGACAACAGATACTTTTTATTTTTAATCAGTTTGTTAGAGATGATTGTTCTTATCTTGAACTATAAGTTGCACTCCAATTTGCTAGATTAATTTGTACCTTGGCTCTAACAAATCTGTTTATTTTTATAGTCATTGAAGACTTGGAACAATAGGGACTCTAATTTATTATCTGTTCTTGAAAATGACAATCAGTTACTTAGGAAAGTGACATTGAAATATACAAAGGAAGGTCAGAGAGATTGGAACCAAATAATGGAGGTCAAGCATCATCAAAACACAAGGTGTGAGTGACACATAACAGCAAGAAAAATAAACATTATAAGGGCTGGATTAGCCATGTTTTGTATGCTTTTGAATTTTTTTTTTTTTGGTGGGGGAGGAAGGCAGGAAGGGAGGGAAGAAGGACGGTAGGGAGGAAGGAAGGGATGAAGGAAGGAAGGAAGGAAGGAAGGGAGGAAGCGGGGAGGGAGGGAAGAAGGACGGTAGGGAGGAAGGAAGGGATGAAGGAAGGAAGGAAGGAAGGGAGGAAGCGGGGAGGGAGGGAAGAAGGACGGTAGGGAGGAAGGAAGGGATGAAGGAAGGAAGGAAGGAAGGGAGGAAGCGGGGAGGGAGGGAGGGAGGGAGGGAAGGGAAGGAAGGAAATCAAGCAATGAGAGAGACATTGCCAACCTGGATCTAGAGGTTTACAAGTTGATTTCTTTTTTTTTTGAGAGAAGGAAAGAAAAAAAAATAAGTAAAGGAGAGGAAGAAAGAGGAAGAGAAAGAGGGAGAGTAAATGGAAATATTGCTTTATTTTGAAAAAAATTGATTATTAATAATGGCCAATCAATGTTTCATTTAAACTTATGGGTAGGTGTGATGTGGTATTGACAAGAATGTATATTTTGTGTATTTGAAGTGGAGAGCTCTATGAATATTTATTAAGTTTACTTGTTCCGGATCTGAGTTCAAGTCCTTGATATCCTTATTAATTTTCTGTCTCATTGAATCTAAGTCTCGTATCTGGGTATTAGGATCATTAGCTCTTGTTGTTGCATTGATCCTTTTACCACTATATCTTTGTTGCTTTAAAATCTATTTTCTCCGATACGAGAATTGTAACTCCTGCTTTTTATTTATTTATTATTTATTTTTGCTCTCCATTTGGTTGGTAAATCTTTCTCCATCCCTTTGTTTTGAGTCTTTGTGTATCCTTGCATGGCAGTCATTCACTTTGTTAGCTTATAGCTGCTTCACTCCAACCTCTGCCTTTATTTTTACATAGTGTTCTCCCTGTACCTCTGTGTCTTCACATGGTTATTTTCTTAAAAGGACAATAGTCATATTGGATCAGGGGCTCATGCCACTCTAGTATGACCTCATTTTAACCTAATGAACTATATTTGCAATGATCTTATATCTGAAGGTCACATTCGGATGTTCTTGGAATTAGGATTTCAACATATCTTCATGGGAAGTCCATAATTCAACCAGTAACACATAATTACAATCTAAGCCCATCAGTATTCAAACCCCAAATCTCCTCCAATATAAACATTCCCCCTTTCTCAGCTGAGGACCACTTTGTGCCTGAAAGGCTGCACTGGAGTAAGAGTGACCTGAGTGTTTATTTCCCTGCCCCACCTTGTTCTGTCCTTTCTCCTCTCTCACTGACAAAGTTATGGCTGAGTCTTCCAAGATTAGAGTAGGTAGAAAATGTTAGGGTTCTGAGGTTGGGAGGAAATGAGAAGGAAGAAAAGGATGAAATTACTTTGATTGATACAATTATTTTGGCTTTGGTGTCCTCTGAGGCAGTAGATTCCAAATTCCGATTCTTATTCCCATTAGTTTATTTCTTTGCCTCCTCAGAACCCCAGTTACTTTCAACTCTAAATATCTCTCCCTTGTAGCTATATTCATACAGGTAGTGCCTCTGGCACTAATAACCAAATCTTCAGACCCTTGGTGTCTCATTCTGTTACTTAGTTGGGATCTCTGTATCTTACAGGCAGTCATCTTGAGTGGAAACTCTCTTGAATAAAAATTCCTTCCCCAGGATTGACATTGGTCCAACGATAAATGCATGAATCCATGTCCTGTGCAGCTCGTCGATCTCATAAGGCATTTATTGGTAAAAGTTCAGCCTTAAACAGTTGTTTCTTGAATATTCAAGAGGCAGATAACACTGCCCATGGCCTCAGATTTACTTTTTAAATTCCCCAAGCATTTCTTATCGAAGTTATCTTACTTACCTTGCAGTAAGGTGAAGCACCTCTTCCCCACCCCATTGACTCCCAAGAAATTATGGGCAAATATGGGGAGGAGATTGTAGGTGTTGCAGGAATGCAGAGCACAGCCAACTCCCTCTAAAGAAAGCCACTCTATTGAACATCTTCATCTGCCCAAAGATTTCTTAAAGTCCTGTGAACAGCCTAGCCTAGAGACATAATAGCCTAATAAAAACCTGGGAGAACTTGTCAGAACTTATCTTTTAATATTTTCTAAAATGTGTTGTTTATAAAGTGCTTCACTGAGATATAATTCATACACCACACCACTCACCCATTTAAAGTACACAGTTCATTGTTTTTTAGTATATTCAAAAGATTATGCAAACATTACTACAATCAAATTTTAGAGAGTTTTCATCATTACAAGAGAAACTCCATGCCCATTGGCTGTCACTCCTCATATCTCCCTCTTCCCAGCCGTGGGCAAACACTACTCTACTTTCTGTTCCTGTAAATTTACTTATTGGGGACATTTAATATAAATGGAATCATATACCATGTGTTTTTTTGTGATGGAAATTTTAACATAGCATATAGCAATATCTTATTTATTTTGACTTCCAAATAATATTCCATTGTATAGATATATCACATTTTATTTATCCATCCATCAGGTGATAGACATATGGATTTTTTCTTCTTTAAGCTAGTATGAATAATGCTGCTATGAATGTTTTTTGCATACTTTTTATGTGGACATATGTTATCATTTTTCTTGGATATATATCTAGGAGTAGAATTGTTGGGTCATATGTTAACTCTATATTTAACTTTTGAGAAACGGCTAGACTGTATTCAGAAGTAACTGTACCACTTTACATTTCCATCAGCCATGTATGAGCTTTCCTAATTTTCCACATTCTCACCAACACCTGTTTCTGATTTTTATTTATTATATCCACTCTAGTGGGTGTAAAGTGATTGTTTTATATTATCTTAGCTTATTTTTATAGATACTCCATTTGCTAGAGTTGGAATGTGTTTCCAAAGGGTTCATGTTTGGAAACTTGGTTGTCATTGCAGTGATGGTGGGAAGTGGGGCCTTTGGGAGGGGATTAGGTCTTGGAGGCTCCAGCATCATAAATAGATTAAGGTTGTTATTGTGAAAGTTGCTTTGCTATAAAAACAAACTCTCTTGCATGTACTCTCTTATTCTCCTGCCCTTCCACCATGGGATGACCTTCGCTAAAAGCTGGTCCCATGCTCTTGTACTTTCCACCCTTCAGAAAATTGAGCCAAATAAACTTATTTCCTCTATAAATTACCCAACCTGTGATATTCTGTAATAGCAAGAGAAAATGGACCAAGATCCCATTGCATCTCTTTAGGGTGTGCAAATAGTTTTTACTTGCTATATTTTTCTGACTTACGAGCCTTCTGTTAAAACTAAAAAAATCATGAGAACAGTAACATTTAACATTCAGTTAAAATGACAACAATTAGACCAAAAGGCATTAGAAGAACTCTATGCCTAGAGTTATCATAATACCATATGCACAATAAAATATGTATGTGTCATAAGGAATAAAGAGTGGAATAAACATGAGATAATCTGACTATATTGTGAGTGCTCAAATCTATGAGGACTTTCAGATTAGTTGCTTGTTTTTTAGTAATTAATCATAATAGTAATAATAATGATGATAATAATACAAAGCCTATATTGCTTCAGCCAGGTGTGGTGACTCATGCCTATAATCCTAGCACTTTGAGAGGCCAAGGCAGGAGGATTGCTTGAGTTCAGAAGTTCAAGACCAGCCTAGGCAACATGGCGAAACCTCATCTCTACAAAAAAAGAGAAATTAGCCAAGTGTGGTGGCTCACGTCTCTAGTCCCTACTACTTGGGAAGCTGAGGTAGGAGAATGGCTTGAGTCTAGGAGGTGGAGTTTGTAGTGAGTCAAGATTATGCCACTGAACTCCAGCCTGGGCAACAGAACCAGACTCTGTCTCAAAAGAAAAATACATTAACTCCCTTTATTTCTATGAGAACCCCACTAAATAGACACTATTATCATTACCAGTTGTCAAATGAGCAAACTTCACCAGATAGTAAGATTAATACTACCTTTCTTAAGTAAAAGTAGGGGAAGATTGAGAGGATACTAAAAATATCTAGTGCATAAAAATGTATAAGCTTAAAGACAAATGTTTTGCCTAGCTCTGCCCAGTTGTTCTCAGATCCCTTTAGAAGATTTTTGTTGTCTACCCACTCCCTGGCTTCTGTGCTCTCACTTTCATCAACTAGCACTAAAGGCTCCTTTGGGGCTACTGTCCTAGGGCTACTGAAGTGGTACCCATTCCTACAGGTGAGAGATCAAAAGCCTTGGAATTTCCTGTAAAATTTTGGACATTTTTCTACTGATAAACTCTTTCATGTTTTTACTGGCTTTTCCTGGAAGCATTCTTTGTTTTGAATGAGTCACTTATACACAAATCTTCATCATAAGGTCTACTTAAGGAGAACACAAGAAACAGAGAAAGGAGAATCTTGATGAAATATTTAACTAGCACTTAGTATGTGAAGAAAATGAGTGCTAATTAACAAGGTAATGATAATTAACTTGATGTGAAAAATATCAAGGTACAAACAAGAACAATAGGAAATTATCTTAAACCAGGAGGAATTTATATTAGAAAAAATAGATTGTAATGATTTGAAAATGTTAGAATGGGTTATTTACTCAGAAAAAGCTTCATTCTTGCTTTCTGGGAAGAATTTTAAAATGCGCACAGCTATTTTCCTGGGTTAGTTTAAATGTACTGCAGTCTTTCTGGAACTAAGTAAATCGGTGGCTTCCCAGAACCTCTATGGCTCTAATAATTGTATAAGATCACAACATTATCATTAACCTAAGTAGTAAAGCTTTTTTGATTATGCATTGTGTTAAGGGTTTTAGAATTATTGTTAAATGGATTCAGTCCCTGATTTTTAGGAACTTTAGAGAAATATTTGTAAAAATAAATAAAAGAAATCTACTGTTTATGGTATACTACCAAGAAGCATTAAAACAAGTATGAAAATCACTTCAGAGAACCATTAATGAATTACAAGTATCAGTATTTCAGAAAAGTAATATCTACTTTGATTTTACAAATGAGATATGGACAAGAAAAATCTGTTCATGACATGTGTACTCCAAATAGATTCATTAGTATTTTTCAGGAAAAATGTAACAAAATGAAATAGAAAAAGAAACATTACATATTACTGGGATAAAAAATTAAGAAATAAGTTTGAATGTTTGATGCTTATCTGTACAGTAATTTTAAGTAAAATGATGAAGAAAGAAAAATGTTTGTGATCAGATTATTAAAAAATAAACTTTTATAGGATAAAATCTCATTATATCATTGGGGAAACAAATTAATATTTTCTGGTAAAGGGCTACATGCCAGGATCTACTGTCAGAAAATGTTCTTAAATAGTTTTTCATCTTGAACCTCTAAAAATATTTTGAACTAAGCAATTTTGAAACAAAATTTTTTCAAGTTTCTTCAAGTACTAATAAAAGGAGATAGTTATCAAGTATATAAATGACTGAGCTTTATGTATATGTGTATTAGGAAAATATTTGAGTAGATGGGTAAGAGTTAAGAGAAGCAGGAAAGATATAAGATACACACCCTTGATAAACTTTTATTATGTAAGTAATTGCATATATAACTTTTTATTGCTTCATACAATTTCATTATATAAGCAATGGCTTTATTATATAATCAATGGCTTATATAAAAAAATTATATGAACAACTATATAATTTTAAAATTGGCATTTGGAGTACATGTACAGTTTCCTTATAACTGTATTATTACTTTCCATCAATCACATAGATCATGAAGTTGTTTTCAGTTCTTCTAAACATTCTATAAATGTGGGCAGAGACTAAAAAATAAATACAAATATGTTGTTTTCAAACTTTACCTGTGTGAGTACAGAATAAAAACGTATTTGGTTATGCAAAAATACTGAATATTTTCTTTCATGGCACCCTTTCTTAGAATATTATTTAGCGATGTTGTCTATTGGAACTAAAGAGTAAACCAAAAACCAAAGAGAAAGAGAGCAGTGAAAACAAGTTTCACAATGATAGCTATTTGTTAGGTCCCAATACTGAGCAATCTGTCCCAATTAAAAAAGGAAGGAGGATTTCAGAATAGAGGTATCCGGGTGATTTTATTCTACCCTTTATTATTTGTAACAATGTAAAGAAGGAATAAATGCAGAAAATAAAAGGATTCTAGAATAAACAGCATATGAGATCTTAGCACCCCCTTTTATTGGAGTAAGAGGACTACTTGATGATAAAATGCAAAAATTATGATCAAATCAAGAGAAAATAAATCAAAAAAGAAATTTGGGGAATGATGTATATTTGGTTAAAAAAACTGGTGAAGAGCTGTGAATGCAAATAAATAACAAAATAAAAAATAGACTATGAAAGTTGTAGAACAGAACGTAAATATTATAATGGTTGAAAAAGTGAATCAATATAATAAAAATGGAAATATGTTGAAAAGAGGCAGGAAGCTTATTTTCTCTCCTTTCACAGCAGGCAATAAGTGTCTGACTTAAAATTAAAATACTCATTTAAAAATCTCATAATTGTAGTAAAACTGACCTCTTAATGCTGTTTCATATTTATTTTTCCTAAACTTTGAAAACAGGTATATTGATCATTAAGAAACTAGTAATTATTTTATTTTATATTTCTTCATTTTTATGCAGATAAAATTGCATTAACTATTTTTCATTCAGAATAAATGACCATATTTATTAAAATCATATTTTATAAAGTATCTATCT
Organism: Callithrix jacchus; assembly: GCF_049354715.1. Classification (NCBI taxonomy): domain Eukaryota; kingdom Metazoa; phylum Chordata; class Mammalia; order Primates; family Cebidae; genus Callithrix; species Callithrix jacchus. The sequence continues at coordinate 30,472,518 of NC_133524.1, forward strand.
TTATCTCTATATGTATTTTAGAGATAGCTGGGATAATGATTTCCTGATCTTTACTGTTTCTCATCCACACTTTAGTATCACTTTAATACTGATTTTTAATATTAAAAATATATTATTTTATAATATTTTTAGTATTATATTAAACTATTCTTATTAAACCATTTCAAGAAAAATCCAATTACTGAAAGTAACTTGGAAGTTAATACAACTTTATATAAGGTCACTAGAAAACCACAAAAAAATTCGATTTACGTTATAGCAAAATGCCTACTATGTAAAGGTTTTCTTTTCTTTTCTTTGTTTCTTTCTTTCTTTCTTTTTTTTTTTTTTTTTTTGAGATGAAATCTTGCTCTTTCACCCCGGGCTGAAGTGGTGCAATTTTGGCTCGCTGCAACCTACGCCTCCCAGGTTCAAGCTATTCTCCTGCCTCAGCCTCCTAAGTAGCTGGGATTACAAGTGCCCACCACCATGCCCAGCTAATTTTTGTATTTTTAGTAGAGACAGGGTTTCACCATGTTGGTCAGGCTAGTTTTGAACCCCTGACCTCAGGTGATCCACCTGACTTGGCCTTCCAATGTACGTGAACCACTGCTCCTGGCTAAGGTTTTTTTTTTTTTCTTTTTTTTTTTCAAAGCAATTCAGTAACCTCCAAAATTACCGCTATTCTTACTATATAAATGTGTAGCCTTCACCTGTCTTTTCAACTAGAAAACAATTTACCTTAAGTATATGATTGCTGTCAAAAATGTTAGTGAACTTCAACATAAAAGAATATAAATTAAAAGCATAAAATATAATTTTGGCAAGATATAGGTCACTCAGGGATGAAGTTCAATCCGAATAACTGCCTTTCTTTTGCAACATGCTTCAGATTCTGTAAGCCCTTTTGCTCTTAAAAGAATATCTGGTGGATTCATAGCCAAAAATCTACCAGATTTGAGAGCAGAAACTGGTATCGATTTCACTGAAACTATTCCTAAAAAACCAAGGAGGAAGCACTCCTCCCTAACTCATTCTATGAATCAAGCATCATCCTAATACCAAAACCTGTCAAAGACACAATGAAAAAAACACCCCCCAAAAAAACTACAGGCCAATATCCCTTACTAACATAGACACAAAAGTCCTCAGCAAAATACTAGCAAACTGAATTCAATAGCACATCAAAAAGTTAATTCACCAAGATCAAGTAGGTTTCATTCCTGGGATGCAACATTGGTTTAATGTACTCAAATCAATAAATGTGCCTCACTCATAAACAGAATTAAAAACAGAAACCATATGGCCATCTCAGTAGACGTGAAAAAAGCTTTCAATAAAATCCAATGTTACTTCACAATAGAAACCATCAAGAAACTAGACATTAAAGGAACATACCTCAAAGGAATATGAGGGGCAAAAACTGAATGAATTTCCCTTGAGAATTTCAACAAAGCAAGGATGTCCACTCGCACCGATACGGTTTGGATCTGTGTCCCCATCCAAATCTCACATTCAATTGTAATTCCCAGTATTGGGGGTGGACCCTATTGGGAGGTGATTGGATGATGAGGGTAGAGTTCTCATGAATGGTTTAGCATTGTCCCTACTTGGGATTGTATAGTGAGTGTATTTTCAGCAGATCTGGTTATTTAAAAATGTGTAGCACCTTCCACTCTCTTCTTCCTATTTGGCCATGTGAAGTACCTTACTCTCTTCTTGCCTTCCACCATGATTGTACGTTTTCTGACACCTCCTCAGAGCAGAAGCCAATATGCTTCCTGTACAGCCTACAGAACCATGAGCCCATTAAGCCTTTTTTCTTTATAAATTACGAAATCTTAGGTATTTCTTTACAGCAGTGCAAGAACTGACTAATACACTCACTACTCCTATTCAATGTAGTACTGGTGCTAATCAGAGCAATTAGGTAAGTAAAAGAAATAAAAGCATCCAGATGGGAAAAGAAGGAGTCAAACTATATCTTCTCATGGCTGATATTCTTCTCTATCTATAAAACCCTAAAGATTCTGCCAAAAGCCTCCTGGAACTGATTGACTTCAATAAAGTTTTAAGATAAAAATCAGTATACAAAAATTAGTAGCATTTCTATACACCAATAACATTCAAGTTGAGAACAAAATCAAGAAGGAAACCCCATTTCCAATAGTGACAAAAAATAAAATACATAGGAACACATTTAACAAAGAAGATGAAAGATCTCTACAAGGACAACTATAAAACACTGCTATAAAAATCATAGATGTCACAAACAAATGGTGAAACATTCCTTGCTCGTGGGTTGGAATAATCAATATCATTAAAATGGTCATATTGCCCAAAGCAATATGACAAGAGATTCAGTGCTATTCCTATCAAACATTGTTTTTCACAGAACTAGACAAAAAACTATTCTAAAATGTATATGGAAGCCAAAACCAGACTGAATCACCAAAACAACACTAAGCAAAAAGAACAAAGCCAGAGGCATCACACTACCTAACTTCAAATGAAACTATAAGGGTACAGTAACCAAAACAGCATGATACTGGTAGAAAATCAGACACATAGACCAATGGAAGAAAATAGAGGACCCTGAAATAAAGCTGCATACCTATAGTCATCTGATCTTTGACAAAGTTGACAAAAATAAGCAATGGAGAAAATACTCCGTATTCAATAAATGGTGCTGGGATTTTTGGCTAGCCGTATGCAGAATAATAATATTGGACCCCTGCCTTTCACTGTGTATAAAAATTAACTCAAGATGGGTAAAACATTTAAATGTAAGAGCTTATACTCTAAGAATCCAAAAAGACAAGCTAGGAAACACCATTCCGGACATTGGCCTTGTCAAAGAATTTATGACTAAGTTCTGAAACGCAATTGCAACAAAAACAAAAATTGACAAGTTGGACCTAGTTAAACTCATGAGCTTCTGCACAGCAAAAGAAACTAACAACGGACTAAACAGACAGTCTACAGAATGGGAGAAAATATTTGCAAATATGCCTCTGACAAAGTCTGATATTTAGAATCCTTAAGAAATTTTAAAAGTTGGACAAACTAAAAACAAATAACCCCATTAAAACTAGGCAAAAGACGTGAACAGACACTTCTCAAAAGAAGACATATAAGTGACCAACAAACACATGAAAAAATGCTCAACATCACTCCTCATCAGAGAAACGAAAATCAAAACCACAATAAGATACCATCTCACACCAGTCATAATGGCTATTATTAAAATCAAAAAGCCACAGATACTAGTGAGGCTGTTGAGAAAACGTAATGCTTATAAACTGTTAGTGGGAATGTATTTTAGTTTAACCACTGGGCAAAGCGCTTTAAAGATTTCTCAAAGAACCTAAAACAGAACTACCTTGCTCCCCAGCAATCCTATTACAGGGTATATATCCAAAAGAAAATAAGTCGTTTTACCAGAAAGTCAAATGCACTCACATGTTCATCCTAGCACTATTGGTAAAAGTAAAGAAATGGAACCAACCTAGGTGCCCATCAAAGATGGATTGGATGAAGAAAGTATAATCTATATTATCTATGCTATGGAATACTACACAGTCATCAAAGGAATGAAATGTCCTTTGCAACAACTTGGATTCTGCTGGAGGTGCTTATCCTAAGTTGATTAATGCGGTAACAGAAAACCAAATACCACATACTCTCATTTATAAGTGGGAGCTAACCATTGGGTACTCATGGATATAAAGAAGGCAACAATAGAAACTGGTGACGACTAAAGGATGGAGGGATGGAGGGGTGAAAGTTTTAAAAAATGATTGGGTACTATGCTCAGTACCTGTGTGAGAGAATTATTAAAACCCCAAACCTCAGCCTCATGTAATAATATACCCAGGTAACGAACCCACACATGCACCCCCTGAATCTAAAATAAAACTTGAAAAAATAATGTGACTTAAAATTTAAAAATAATTTTGATACAAAAAAGACATCTGGGAATGAAATATATTTGTTTTTAATAGATATTTACAAAAGTAAACAATGATCTCTGGTAAAGTCATGAGGCATGGTATCCTTACTGGGTGGGATAAGAATGTGCATCAGAAAATATCAACATCCAAAACATCCAAGCTCAAAACACTAATTGATAGCCATCTAGATGTTTGTATATTCAGAATTATTATAGGAAGAAAGTCTAACTAAAGTCAGATGTTCTACAGGCTTTTCATTCACCAGTGAAATTAGTCCAAATAGTGTGAGACTAAAACCAGGGATATCAGCTTTCATCATCCTGGGAAAGCCCGCATTGCTTCATTTCCTTCTACTTCTTGCTTTCCAATCAGGTCTCTGGTTAGCAGTCCATGCAGCTCATAATTATGACCAGGGGTACTAAGCATGACTTTTTCACTTTAAATAGGCATGCACTTTACAGCAACTACTTCTGAGATTATTATCCAAAAATATATAATAACAACCTTATACTTGGACCAATGGGCTTGTGGAATGATTTGTGTTCAGATAAAACTACTTTTTCTACCTAACCATATGTCAGAATACATAGTCCACCAAAATCTTTCTAATTCTCTAAATCCCTATGGAGAGTAACACATAACTTAGCACTTAATCATTCTCTAATTGTTTCCTACATGCTAATTGTATCTCCACAACTGAAAAGTAAATTCCCTGTGTGCAGTAACATGCCCTAATCTTTGTCTAGCACTACTGTAAACAGTGCTGAGCATATTTGATGCCTGTTTAACAAATAGTTGTTTATGTTTATCCAATATTAAGACTTAGACTCCTGATTGGGAGCTGCTTTCAGTTAACATAATACACAAATAAAACTTAACGTCTTTTAGGAAACATTTCTAGACTCCTCTCCAGCCTCCTCTGAATTACTTTAACACTTGATTTGAATGACTAACACCAGAACATATTGAGAAGGAAACTAGAATTGTAAGTCCCTAGGAATGACTTAGGGTAAATAAACAAAGACATAACTCAGGTCCAGAGCCACAAAACTCTGAGTTCACATTTTCAAATATTGGCTGGTCTGTCTTTCATCTAGCTACGTCAGCTAATTGCCCAATAGCAACCTTTTGTTTATTTCTTTCTCTCCCCCCCCCCTTTTTTAGCATTTATTGATGACTTAAGTATCTTTAGGTATATTTTTCTTTTCTCTGAGTCTTGCAGGGTCCCTTATGATGTTCAGTAACTGTCCTCTCTTTTCCATTGCATTCTTATTGCTAAGCACAATGCCCAGCACTTAGTAGTTGTTTAATATATACGTTGGAAGAATGAATAAATGAATAGATGAATGGATGGAAGATGAGAGATGAAAATACTGCATAATGAAAGGTATCCCTTCTTATTAAAATAAGTAGCCCTCCTTCCTTGGATTGTTTGGTGTTCTAAAGCGTTTTTAAAAGACATTTATTAAATTAAACCTAATCTAGGCTCTCTCCCTATGTGAACACAATAATTGAAACACGTGACTGTAGAGAACAAAATGTGAGTAGCTGTCTGAATCACGTCAGGGTGACATATAATATCTTTTTTAAACAAAGGCATATATATATATATATATATAACTGAGTAGTCATTTAACTTTCTGTTTCTCAATTTTCTTATCTCTAAAATGGTGATAAAATTTGCTTCTTTGTACCTATTTTGTAGTTGAATTAAAATTTCAACCCCTGCCGTATGATTCTACAGTTCTTCCACATCTTTCTGCAGATGCTGACATAAGGTAGAGAGGTCAGGGAAAGGACCATTGTAGTTACCTAGTGAGGTGTCAACAATGGGACAATAAGGAGGAGACAATGTAAAAAATTCAGGCCAGAGTATGGGGGTGGGAATCTATAGAACTTAATGCACATGTCAAAGGAAAGAGAAGAGTCAAAATGATTAATATTGGGATTCAAAATCCAGGCCAAAAAAAGACTTTAAAAATTAATTCTTTGTTCACATGTCTTATATATGCCTATACAATAGCAGCATTCAGAAGTATTTTGAGTCTTACAGTCACATTGATATTTTTACCTAATTTCTCCTATAGTGAGGGTTTAGGGACTTGGTTAATTTTATATTTTTTAGTTTGTCACCCAGCCCTTTGTTTCCTCTCTCTGGATGTGCAGAAAGATTTTAAAATCTATTCCTGCAAAACAGTTCTCTTTCATGGGAATTTGGTTTAAATCAGTTCTGTTGCTATGGTACCTTGTTTTCAGTTAATGGGAAAACACAAAATCAACATAATACTGAATTTGTAGTATATATGTCCCCACTCATTACATATCAACTTAATTTACATTTATTGAATTTGTAAATGATCAAAAGTTGCTCAGTGCTGTTAAAAATATCTCACCTACTTGGAATTCACATGCTAACACTTACATCTTTCAAATGTGTGTGTGTGTGTGTGTGTGTGTGTGTGTGTGCAAATGGTAGAAGAGATGGCATGGAGCAATAAGAGTTTTTGGAGGTGAGGAGACCTGACACTGAATCTCAATTTAGCCAGCTGAAAGCTGATTGACTTTGGACAAGTCACTTATTGCTCTGTACCTGTTTTCCAATCTGCATAGTGGGTATACATATATAACTACTTTTTAGGAATGTTATTAAAGCAATATGTTTTAATTGCCTAGAAGAATGCCTGACACATACCAGGTTTGCAGAAGCCTACTAGTGTTTTCAAATGTGGAGATGATGATGATGTGTATGTATGTTTGTGTGCATTTGTGTTATGAGGTGAATTGTCACCCCTCACGACTCATATTTTGAAGCCCTACCCCCCAGTATCTCAGAATGCAATTGTATTTGGAGAGACTGCTTTTAAAGAGGCAATTAAGTTAAAAATGAGGTCCTTAGGTTAGGCTCTAATTCAGTCTGGTTGTCGTCTTTATAAGATGAAATTAGGATACTTGGAGGAAACATCAGGAGAGGAGGCATGCACCTAGGAGAGACCATAAGAAGACACAACAGAAAAGGGACCATCTGCATAGTGGGTATTCCTAATATAACTACTTTTTAGGGATGTTATTAAAGCAATATGTTTTAATTGCCTAGACGAATGCCTGACACCTAGCAGGTTTGCAGAAGCCTACTAGTGTTTTCAAGTCAGGGAGAGAGGCTTTAGAAGAAATCAAACTTGCTGACACCTTGATATTGGACTCCTAGCTTCAGAAATTATGAGAAATTTCCATTGCTTAAGCCACTCAGTCTGTCTACTTTGTTACTGCAGCCCTAGAAAACTAATCCTATCTATCTATCTATCTATCTATCTATCTATCTATCTATCTATCATCTATCAATCTAGCTATCTATCAATCTGTCTAATCTGTCTGTCTGTCTGTCTGTTGGAAAACAAATGTTCATAAAATAGAAATGAAAATAACATGTTAGTTTGTCTGAGTCTTTCTCTTTATTTACTGCCTCCAGTGTATAGTTTTCTATCTATCTATCTGTCTATCTAAAAGGCCAAAAAATGTTCATAAAATAGAAATGAAAATAACATGTTTAGTTTTCCTGCATCTTTTTCTTTCATTTACTGCCTCCAGTATTTAGTTTGTTATTATTTATTTTTTACTGACACCTTACATAGTATAAAGAACACAAGTCTTAAATGTGTATCCCAATGAATTTTTGCATATGTGCCCATCTATGCATCCACTACCTAAATCATCCACTATCTTTTCCCTAAAAACCTCCCTCATGCTCCTCCAGGTAAAGAGCCATTCCTCTTCCCCACAGTAAATACTTGTGACTTCTTGTATTTTACATATTTTGCATTTCGTGCAAATGAATCATACATTACTCTTTTGATTCTGCCTTCTTTCACTTAGTGTCATGTACATGAAATCCATTCATTTTGCTCTGTGTTAAATGTTCACTTTATTCATTCCTGAGAGCAGTATTCCATTGTATGTACATACTCCAATTTATTTATTCAGTTTAGCGTCTGAGCATTTTGGTTGTTTCAATTATTTATAATTATGAATAAAGTTGCTACGAACATTCTTGTAACTATTTTTGGCGGACAAAACCACTCTTTTCTCTTGGCTAAGAAGTACATAGGAATTCAATAAAATGTTTCCATCTTAATGTTACTTACAGGATAAAGTCTGTTTTCCTGCCTTCTGAGTATTAATTTTAATCTCCCTACTAGAAATTCTCAGTACTTCTGAACCCAAGGAAGGCATTTTTGCTCCCCAGGGGATATGTGGCAATGTCTGGAAACAGTTTTGGTTGTCACAACTGCGGGGGGGATGCCACTGGTAGTGGGTAAAAGCCAGGATTGAAGCAATATCCTTCAATGTGCAGGACAGCCACCACCAACAAAGAATTACCTGCCCCCAAATGTCAATAGTGCTGCTATTGAAAAACCTTGTATCTAGAACAATAGAATTTAATATTATACTTTTACTGAGTAGGTATTCATTGCTTGACCAACGCCCATATTCTTTCTGATACATATTTTTTAGAACTCTAAAGAAGAAAGAGTAATGGCAGCAGCATTTTCTACCTGATTCTATTGGGGTTATTAACCCTCAACAACTATATAGACTGACTTTAGTGAGTTCACGGCATTAGAACTTGTCTTTGTCAATAAATATTTCCAGAAAAGGGAAATAGCATGTCTCCTCTTTGAGCTGGTGATATTGCATTCTGTGAAAAAATATATATGTAAGTATGACATAAAAATACACATACATATATATATATGCAAATGCCATTTCTTTGACTCTATTTAGAACCAGCTAAGATAGCCAGGCACATGGATTCTTGTTCTATTTCAAAATTTCTACAGAAGATTCTTGAAATTCCTCCTGTCATTTTTCCCAGTCTCTAAAAACTGTGATCAATCCATTCCCCCGACCGCATGTCATTCATTGTTTTCTCAGGCAACCTCTTCTCACCTTCAGAGTAACTGAAGGTACATTATATTCACTTTAGTTATCAAAAGTACCTAAAAGAAAAAAATCATCAAGTTATTTCCATTTCCATGAGCCTGAGCCTTCTCCACTCCCATATTCCTGTCAATTCTTGCTTTTGAAAACTGAGCTTAAGGGCAATACTGTAACTTACACTTTTTGCTGATTTTATATCATTCATCTAGCTATAGGTCTGACAGAGGTGATTACTTAGCTCTCCAAATAGGCATGAAGTTTCCACCTGATGTGATTGCCTTCATTTATTTCAGTGACATTGAAATGGAGGAATGATATTTGTTGGCTTTAGGCCTTAAACACATGTGGTCTGCTATATTTTTGGCTGACAGCTAGAACTAGTAGTGCCTGACACTAGAAAACCAAAAAAGCCAGTATTTGCCCTTTTCATTTAAAAAATTGAAAAATCACACATAATTACTCATACTAAATGTGAATAGAACCCATTTCATTGCTATAAAATCACCTCTTCAATTTAAAAATGTTTATAAATAATTCAATTTGTGCAGCTTTTAGCATACTTTTTGTGAATTCGTTTGTAACTCACATATCAATATGTTTTAGCTCTATGATTCCTTAACTGCATTACTCATTGTTATTGATATTTGATTTCTAAGATCTGAGATGCCCAACATCTTATTATATTTGGGAGAGTCTCATAAAATGAAGGACTGTCTATTTTTAAATGACAATAAAAACCTCATTGACAATAAATTACATAAAAAGAGAGAATCACTAATTTTTCAAAAATGGTTCTCAAAGAAAGGGGTACTTTTTATGATTACAGAATCTTGGGAAAATGCTGGAAAAGCTTACATTAACACTTAAGCTCTTGGGAAATACTTTATTTGAGCTGCTAACCAATGTTACAGAGAAATGACTGCTTTGGCCTATTTAAAAAATACTTTCATCTTCAGTAGCATTATCTAAACTCTAAACCTATTATATGTCATTGTAAGGAAAAGGGTTCCTTGCTTTCTTAAAGACAATTTGCATTTTAGTAAAGAATACTATATGAATCAGTTCACTAGATAAGGCTCTGAATATGAAGAAAAGCAAGCCTAATGTAAAACCATAACAGTCATTGTTTTTAATTGTGATCAGTAATCTGTGTAGAGAACAAAGTTTTGTTAATTCTAGAAAAAAGATATGACAGACAAGTTGTCCTTAAACATAAGAGAAATGAGATCAATTTCATATTCACTGTGACTGTGGGTGACATTCTTCTGAATAAGATTTCAAAATAAACGCTGCAAAATTTCAGACTAAAAACTAGAACATTATCATTAATCATATTCATGCTCACTTCTCTGTCTATTTTACCCACTTTTGCCTTCTACGATCTTCGACTACACTGGTGATACGCTTGTTCCATTTCAAGGAAATGACACCATTAGTTCCTTAGTGTTGCAAGTCTGAAATGAAACACCTGTCCTTTGACCCTAACTTGTTCCTTGTTTATGCAAATGAAGAGAGCAGTTTAAGCATTTTTAATGTTTTATTTCTCATACTATGTTTCAGTTTTACGCTGACAAGGAACATTCAATGTGTGTGAAACTAGTTCTGATAATCTGGTTTTAGCATTTTACTTATTGAATGGATTTTCAATGCTGTCATTTTCTTTTTATCTGAAGATCACATAGACGTTGCACATGTTTACATTGCACATAAGAACCAGTTTGAGTTTTAAATTTAGCTGTTTGGGTAACTTCATGAAATAAATTAGAAATATATCTATTAAATTTACCCCATGTTAAAATCATATTTTGCTTTATGCATTATGACTATCACAATATACCACACTAATAAGTAAACATTTCTATAACTAATTTAAGATATTTTTTAAATAGAAAATTAAACGTCAAAGCTTTTTTATGAAATATATTTATCAGCATGAATTTTTACTCATTGTAATAATTGCATTTTTTTCCACTAAAGTTCTCAGTAACAATTCTTGGATATGAAAATAAATTCACTTTTGTTATTTTAAAGCAAGTCAACAAAATAAAATTATTTTGGATAAATTGTATGACTGAATTTTCATAATGATTTATCTCAGTAAGAATAGAAAATATTATTACTATGCAGATAAAGTGGCAATGGAAATCCAATGAGAAATAAAGACTATGAAGATTGAATGCAATATTGTTATCTGTTTGCCTTTATTCATCAAGGTGTTTCCAAAATGTTTTTACAAAGTTCTTATTTTCAATAAATCACATCATAAATAAACATTCATTAACATGAATAGGGTATTACCGCCTTGAAAACTATCTGTTGGAATTCTTGGCAGGAAAATGGGACTAGTAGTTATTTATTTATGTATTTTTTTCTTTGCATATATGGTAGTCTCTCCTTATCCATGGTTTCTCTTTCTGTGGCTTCGGTTACCTGAAGTCAACTATAATCTGAAAATATTAAGTGGAAAATTACAGAAGTAATTTCTAAAATGTAAATTGCACATCATTGTGAGTAGCATGATAACATCTTGCATTGTCCTCCTCCTTGTCCTGCCTGGCACATAAATCATCTCTGTGTATTCACCATATTCAAGCTGTGCATGCTACGTACCCTTTCGTCATGGAGTAGCTTTCGTGGTATCACAGTGCTTTTGTTCAAGTGACCCTTATTTTACTTCATAATGACCTTAAAGCACAAGCATAGTGATGCTAGCATACTGTTATAATTGTTCTATATTATTATTAGTTATCATTGTTAATCCCTTATTGTGCCTGATTTATAAATTTAACTTTATCATATGTATGTATGTATAGGAAAAACACAGTATATATAGGCTTCAATACTATCTGCAGTTTCATGCATTCACTAGGAGTCTTCAAACATATCCCCTGTGGATACAGTGGGACTACTATGTTTTATGGAAAAACTGAAATTATTTTTATTAGAAAAGTTTTAACAAAGGAAAAGCAGAGCTAATTATTTCCTGTAAAAATGGGAAACTTGTTTTTGTTATGCATGTGTCTTTCTAGATAGAAAGAATGCTTTTGTGCAATTTTAAATATGTTGAGATGAAAACTTGAGTTCTTTAAGTATAAAAAATGCTTTAAAGTTTTAGTTTTTAGTTTTTGTAATGCCAATTGTATAAGACAAACAAGTTTGAAACCCTATTTTTCAGCTGATCAAAAATATTTAAAATATTCAACCCCTCCATTTAAAAATTATTATATACAGAAGTATGCATTATATAGTAATTCCTATTGAGAAGCTTAGAGCCTTTAGACATTTCTCTCTCTTAAAGAGCATTACATATTTTAGTGTAATATATTTTAGCATCAAAAAATTCTCATGAACAACTAAATTTACAAAATTCTCTTTAATATACCAAGATATGATTTTATATCTTCTCTTAATGTAATACACTTTAGTGTCCAAAAAGCATCACTAATTTAATGTTAGAAATTCTACTCAATCCAAGTAAAATATATGCAATCTGGACCTCTGCCCTATTAAAAATAGAAAATCATATTCCCAATTAAACATTATAAGCACAAAGTTTTCTTTAAAAATCTTAACTCTTTTTTTCTCTTGACTTCTTCACATAACTAAATAAATACCAATTAAAAGTTTGCTCTTGTGGCAGTGTAGGATTGATGGCAATGTGTCAAACAAGAGTGAGAGCTATTTTACTGGTCCAGGGAAAAGATGATGATCACTTAGATTTAGATGGTGGAAAAGGAGAAAAAGAAAAGTGCACAGATTTTGTTTGTGGGTGATTGTTTTTACTGTGGTAAAAAATTGCATTACATAAAATGTACCATTTTTGTCATTTCCAAGTTTACAGTTCAGTAGTATAAAGAATATTCACATGGTTGTACAACCATTACTACCATCATATCTTCAAAACTGAAACTCTGTACCCATTAAACACCTTCCCACATTCCCTCCTTCTAGCCCCAGGCAACAACCATTCTATTTTCTATCTCTTTGAATTTGATTTCTTTAGCAACCTCATATAAGTGGAATTATACACTATTTGTCTTTTTTGAGACTGGCGTATTTTACCTATCATAAGGTCTTCAAGGCCCATCTATGCTGTAGCATGTATCAGAATTTCCTTCTTTTTAAAGCTGAATATTACACACACACACACACACACACACACACACACACACAACATTTTGTTTACCCATTCATCCATAAATGAACACTTGGGTTGCTTCCATGTCTTGGCTATTGTGAATAGTGCTACTCAGACCATGGGAAAAGTAGACAGAGTTGAAATATGTTTTGTCATGTGATGATGAATTGAATATGAAGAGTAAATAATAAATTGTCAGAAATGCCTATCCAAAAGCATAGAATATGATTTAATTTTTTTTCTTTTTTCTTCAGAATATATATGCTGTTCTTTTAGGAAAGTAAATATCACATAATGGAAGCTCAATAAATATAATTTTATAAATTAGTCGATGAAAGGAATCTGTAAAAACTGCTTTAAATGTCTGTTAATCCCTTGGGATATCAATTTTACTGGTGTTACTTTACTTCTGCCATTTCAAATTTGCTTTATTTAATTTTCTCATTAAAACTATATATGTTTAAGGTATACAGCATGATGTTTTGATATTCATGTATGTAATGAACTGATTACTACAATCAAGCTAATTAATATATTCCTCTCTTTAAAAGTTTCTTTCTTGGGGCTCAGAAACCAGTACCCCACTATATGGCACTTTGACATGTTGGACTAAAGAAACAGCCTGAAGGTCTCTCTCACTTTCACCCCACCCCACCTATCCCAGCATCTCCCCACCTTCTGTCTCAAAGCACAGAATTAAGCTCTTTTCTGAAGTTCCCTTATATGCCTATAGCCTAGACCCGCCGAAAGAAGAAAACAATTACCTGTGGTCCCTTCCCTGAGTTTCTTAACACATTAACTTAACACATACTGTAGGAAGAAAGACTGAAGTCTGTCAGCACACCTGGGCAGACTTTTGTCATAAAACCATTGTCTTTATTTCAGTCCCAGTCAGGATTTCAAAGAGAATTATTTACTAGCCATTGTCTGTTCTGTAGGATCAATAGGCTTTGTTCCAGTCCATTATATGTTCTCCAGGTTCATTCATTTTCCCTTAAAAATATTTGCTAGCCCTCAGATGGCCACATTTCCTCCATCTCCCCTACCCTTATGAAGAAGAATATATAAACATTTTTACACCACTGGGTTGTTGGGTCATTATTGTCCTGTGATTCTCCTGTGCCATGCACATTAAAATAAATTTTGTATGCCATTTATCCTATTAATCTGCCTTTTGTCAGTTGATTTTCAGCAAACCTTCACAGGTGAAGGGTCAATATTACCATTGGCCCCTACAATTTTAACTTATTTTTCAGGAGACGCACATTTGTTTATTTGTGCATGGGTATGTAGGTTTCTATGATGATTTCACTAAATGGGACAACTATATCATTACATACCATGGTTCACTCATTCTTTTAAAATATTTTTACTTCCCTGGTTAAATAGAAATAGCATAACATTTGTCATTTTAACCACTTTAAAATGTATACTTTTGTGGCATTAAGTACATTCACATTGTTGTGTAACAGTTTCACTCATTTTATCAAATCAAATGTTTTGTCTGCTGGCCAGGATTATTAATTGTTGTAATAAAACTCTTTTCACTCATATTTTAGCAAGCCTTTTGAAAATGCCCTCAATCTGTACTTACTGTATGATTAAATACTTTAGCAAATGCTTTTAAACTGAAAATCATTGTATACTAAGTTCATTCATGTTTTTCATTCTCTCTCACTCTTTTTTTTTTTGCATTTTAGTTTGGCAAGTTTCTATTGACTAAGTGTCAATAGACTTTTCTTGGTTGTGTCATGTGTACTGATGAGCTCATCAAAGGCATTCTTTATTTCGGTTATAATGTATTTGATCTTTAGCATTTCCTCTCGATTCTTAGAGTCTCCATCTCCTTTTAATTACTCATTTGTTCTTGAATCTTGCCTACTTTTTCCTACAGGCATTAGCATATTAATCATACTTATTTTAAATTCTCTAGTAATTCCAACATCGATGTCATACCTGACTCTGATTCTGATGCTCACTTTATCTTTTCAGACTATGTTATATGTTTCTTTTTGGTATGCCTTGCCCTTTTTTTTGAAAGCCAGATATTTTGTATTGGATCATAGGAACTGAGGTAAATAGGCCTTTAGTGTTAGGATTTATGTTAATATGGCTATGAGTTGGGCTGTATTTAATGATTTCTGTAGCTGTAAGCACCCAAGAATTCTGTTTCCTCTAGTATGCTTGTTTTTATCTCCCCAGTTTTCTTTGTCTTCCCTAAGAACTTTTTCTCAGATAGAGCCTGTAACTTTCGGTTCTTTCAGCTGTAATTTCCTGTCATTATCTGAAACTCTGTTGGTTTGGTTGTGGAGTGTTGAGAAAAGAAAGCATTCTATCATCATAAATTAAATCACAGTCTTTTAGGGTGCCTGTGTCCCTGGACTGTGACATTCATAAGTGTTTCTTAGCCTTTTGCTTCCCCTCTTAGGGGAGATAGAAAAAACAGAAGGAGCTGGAGTTGGGAAAATATTCTTCTTTCAGATGGGATAAGGCTCTGATAAAGCTTTCCCCTCCTGGAAAAATAGAACTATATTATGGAGAACACTCACACTCAGGGCATTGTTTACAATATTTTCTCATCCCAACCCTCTGCCACAACCACCGGAGGATCAATCTTGGCTTTTCACTGTGAAAACAGGTGTGGTGGGGTTCTTAGAGGTAAAGTCCAGATAACTGAGAGGCCACCAGGAAATTTCTGACTCTCATACTAGTACACATTCAGTCTCCGCTAATTCATAAAAATTATCAGTTAAGAATTTTTGCAAGTTTATGGCTCCAGTGGCCTTTTATTTTCAGGCAAAATAATCACTGCTTTGACTCTGTATTTGCCTGTATCTCTGCATTTCAAGGTGGAAGTTTGCTTTGTGGCCTCGATTTTCTGATAGATCCAAGAAAAGTCAATGATTTTAATTTCTTTGGCTTTTTCTTGTAAGCATTACTTCCCACTTCTTTACATGTGGGAGCTTTTGGGTGGCCTTTTAAACCACTAACTAGTAGTGCGAAATGCAGTAAAACTAACAAAAAAAATCAAACAACAGAGCCTGGACCATTAATCTTGCCATCCAATCGACAGTAGAAAAAACAATGTCAGTTAGGCAAGTGATCTCTTCTGTTGCTAAAAGCGACTTTATCACCAGCCCCTGTAAACTTTTGGGAAAAAAACTTCAAACTTATAATAAATAATATTTATATATATTTGAGTGAGATCAATGATCTGTCTTCTTAGCATTCTTCATAGAATATTGATTTTGACATCTCTTTGGCTCATTTCCACAGTGGCTGAATCTGTTCTCAGCCAGAAAGGAAACTTATTTTCTTTTTTAAAACTTTGTAATTTTCAAACTTTCTAATAAAACCTTGTAGGCCTTCATTAGAAAGATTATCTCAGACTAACTTACTGCCAGCCATGTCCTTCAACAATGCACCTAAGAGAATACACTGAAGTATCTTCTCTCAGGTGAGAAATGTTTATTCACTCACTCTCTTAGAATTTTAAGTTCCAAAGTAGGATCTATGTAAGTCTCCTAAAGGCCACAATTTTAAGCCCTAAAGAGCATTAATGTTGTCTCTGTAATACACAGTTGATGCATAATGTTGTGCCTTAAGCTTTCTTCAAAAATTGTCTAAAAAAATCAATGATGTGAATCTGCACTACTGAGGTTGCTGGGAGTAGGCCATGTGTATACTCATGTTCACAGACACACTATACACATTCCTAGTTTAATTATTTGCTAAACTTATCCATTGATTTTCAGAGTATATTTTTTTCTCCTCACAAAGAATAGTTTTTAATGCTTTCTAAAATACAAATTGAAAGAACCCATTGTTACAGATATTAATGAATCCAGGTGGGCCTGAAATTCTATACAGAGTTGTCTCTCTGGCAATGAGACTGAGAATCCCCCTTAATAGACCCTGCCAAACCACCTGTTACATTTGAATAATTCAGAGTTTTTCCCATTAATTCATGCCAGGCCTGAATATAATCCAAAATAAGTCATGTTATAAGGCTTTTGAATTAGAAATAAAGTCATTATAACCATATGCCTACATTTATAAATGTACTTTCAATCAACATAGTACCATTCAAAATTTTCACCACAGGATCTGTTTGACCTACAGAGATTTTTGTACATCTCTAAAGAAAGAAAAAAGGCTGTGAGGTAATCATTTTAAAATACTTACAAACTGTAAGTTGGAAGAACTTTGAACTTGTAGTCTTCTGATATCCCACTGGTGCATCCATTTCAAGGCAGACAATTGCCTTCCTTAAGCCCAAAGTTAGAAAAAAATGGACAAGACAATTTCTCAGGCTTTGTCTTAATTCCTGTTCATGCACAGTACTATTCTTGCCATGCTATCCTGACGTCTTGAAGAGATGGATAGGTTTTTCCTTCTGTGATGTCTCAAATTTGCTTCAAAGTTCAGTGTAGCCCTTATCACACTTAAACCTACCTATGTGCACATCTATCTCTTTCAGTGCTTTAAATGGTTTGAGAACATGTTAAGATTAGATCTATAATGAGTCATTTCTGCATCCTTCAGATCCCTGGTTTTGAGCTTGACACATAATTTGTATTTGCTATGGTTATTCAGTGAGTAATTGAAAAATTCAGTGATCCATATTATGCATGTCATATTTTAGCTGCATTTAACAAAGAGTTTTTAGGAAAGGAAAAGAACACTGGGCAAAGGGGAAGCAAAATTAACTTGACCATGCTGAGAATTGCAGGAATGTGCACTATACAAACAAGTTAAATAAGTCCAGTGCTTTCCTTACTTCCATCACAGACCTTGCTTGGCTAAAAAGCAATAGTGGAACCTACTCTCTGTATTCATTTGCATACGTTTTTCACATTCTGCCTTAGCCACATAAGTGGAGAGCCTTTCCTTTCCTGGTAGTCCCTAGAGCATGGTCATCTACTTCCCTCATGAGTAGTAATATGGGGAGGACTGGACAGCACAGCTTAGAGCCCCTATTGTGTCCATTCAGGGGAACATGGAGATAATATGTCCATTCACTGACACTAGTGCTGTTCTCCAATAGGGTTAACACTTGAAATTTGATTAAACCAAGTTAGGAAACTCGGTTAATTGCAACTGATGAACTCTTAAGAATCATAGTTTAAGATCAGGCCAGGCGTGGTGAGTCACACCTATAATCCCAATACTTTGGGAGGCCAAGGAAGGTGGATTGCTTGAGGTCAGGAGTTGAGACCAGCATGACCAACATAGTGAAACACCATCTCTACTGAAAATACAAAAATTAGCTGGGCTTGGTGGCAGGCACCTATAATACCAACTGCATGGAAGGCTGGAGCAGGAACATCACTTGACCTTGGGAGGTGGAGGTTGCAGTTAGCTGAGATTGAGCCATTGCACTCAAGCCTGGGCAACAAAGCAAGACTCTATCTCAAAAAAAAAACAAAAACTAATGTTTAAGATCAAAGTTGAACGTATTTTTTGATGAGTCTACAGTGTGGGAACAACTTTTTGAAAAGTGTAATAGGTTTGAGAAAAAGAGAAGTGGCTTAATTAAAAATATATATGCATTTTATATTATATATATGTATGATATTTACAAAGAAATAATCTCAGAATTATTTAAAGTAGTGGTTCTCAATGCAGTCTGTGCATCAGAATTGCTTGTGGAACTTTCAGTTAATACATATGGATACCTAAACCTAACTCTTGATTCTAGTTCATTTAGTCTGGAGAAAGTGTGGACATTTTTAAAAAACTTTGTTCTTGTTTTAGGATTGAGTATCACTTCCCCAGGATTATGAAGAAATTCACCATCATCTTAAAAATTTTATAATATTTTCAGCCCTTTATTATAGTCATTTTTCCATAAGTGGCAAATAATAAGAATTCAAAGAAATCTGTCCTGTATGTGTGGGGCCATCTTGATACAAACAATTGATGACAAATAAGTTGTTAGCTGTCTGGTTTTAAAGGTATTTGGAAAGACAATTCCTTTTATAAGAAAACCAAACAAATTCCAGCCAATGAATGGTTTTAGGTGGTCAAGAATTATATTCTAAGTTACTGACATCCTCATGATCTCAAGATACAGATTAGACTATGAGAAGACACAGTAAAATACTCCATCTTTATTCTTAGATATTCTGTTCTGAGCCCCACTTTTTAAAGTTTTATTGAGATGTATTGACAAAAAAATTATATATATTTAAGGTGTACAACACAATGTTTTGATACAAGTAACATTGTGAAATGATTGCCATAATCAAGCCAATCAACATATTGATCATCTTACGTAATAGCCATTTTTTTTTTGTTTGGTGAGATCACTTAAGATCTATTTTCTTAGCAAATTTCATCTACAAAATACAGTATTATTAATTATAGTCACTAGCTGTACATTATATTGAGATAACTTATTCATACTGCATCACTGAAGCTTTCTACACTTTGATCAATATCTCCCCATTTTCCCTACTCCCAGCCACTGATGGTAGTTTCCATTCTACTTTGTGCTTTTATGATTTTAATTTTTAGATTCCACATATAAGTGAGATTATGCCTTGTTTGTTTTTCTATGTTCGGCTTATTTCACTTAGCATAATGTCTTCCAGGTTAACCTGTGTTGTCACAAATAGTATGATATCCTTTAAGGAAAACACTGAATAATATTTTATTGTGTATGTGTGCATGTGTGTATATACATATTATTTTCTTACCTGTTAATCTGAACAACACCTCAGTTGTTTACGTATATTTGCTGCTATGAATAATACTGTAATGAACATGGGAGTGCAGATATCTCTACCAAACATTGATTTCAATTCCTTTGTATATACACCCAGAAGTAAGATGCTGAGTCATTTGATGATTCTATTTTTTAAATTTTTGAAGAACCTCCATTATGTTTTTTGTAATGGTTTTACAAATGTTTATTCCCACCAGCAGTGCACAGGGGTCTCTATTCTCTGCATCCTTGCCAACTTGTTCTCTTTTCACATTTGAGAATAGCCATTCTAATAGTTGTGCAGTGATATCTCATTATGGTTTTGTTTGCATTTCTCTGATGATTAGTGATATTGAGCACCTTTTCATGTACCTGTTGATCATTTGTAGCCTTCTTTTGAGAAATCTATATTAAAGCCTTTAGCTAATTTTAAGTAGGATTATTTGTTGTTGTTTGCTATTGAGTTGGTTGAGTTCTGTATATATTTGATGAGGTTTGGAAATAAATTTTTCCTGTTTCATAGGTTGTCTCTTCACTCTGCTAATTCCTTCATTTGCTGCACAGAAACATTTTAGTTTCACACAATCCCACCTGTTTATTTTTGCCCATGTTGCCTATATTTTTGGAGTTACAGTCAAAAAGTAATTACCCACACCAATGTCAAAAAGCATTTCTCCAGCCCTATGTTTTCTTCCAAAAGTTTTAAAAAGTTTCAGATATTAAGTATTTAATCAATTTTGAGTTGCTTGTTGTATATGCTGTAAGGCAAGGGTCCAGTTTTATTGAGTGTGGACATATAATTTTCCCAACATCAGTTGTTGAACAGAATGCCCTTTCTCGGTTGTTTCTTGGCCCCCTTGTTGAAGATAAGTTGACTATAAATGTGTGGATTTATTGCTGAGATCTCTATTCTGTTTCATTGCTCTCCATGTCTGTTTTTGTTTTAGTACCATACTCTTTTGGTTACTATACCCTTGTAATATATTTTGAAATCAGGAAACGTGATGCCTTCAAGTTTTTTCTTGCTCAAGGTTATTATGGCTATTCAAAGTCCTTTGTAGTTAATTTGATAGGCATTGCATTAAATCTGTATGTGTCTTTAGGTAATATAGACATTTTAGCAATATTAATTCTTCTAATTTATGAACATGAAATATCTTTTCATTTATTTTTATCTTCTTCAATTTATTTCACTAATGTTTTAGAACTTTTATTATGAACAACATTCACCACTTCAGTTACTTTTTTCTAAGTATTTTATTATTTTTCATGTTATTTTAAATCTTATTACTTTCTTAATTCATTTTTCAGATGGTTGTTAGTTTCTAGAAATGCAACTGGTTTATATGTTGATTCTGTATTGTGCAACTTTACTAAATTTATTTATGGATCTACCAGTTTTTTTGGTGAAGTATTTGGAATGTTCTATGTAAAAGATCATTTGACTATAAAGAGAGATAATTCTATATCTTTTTTTTTATCTTTTATTTCTTTTTCTTACCTAATTACTGTGGCTTGGGCTTCTAGAAATGTGTTGAATAACAATGTTAACAATAGGCATTTTTGTCTTGCTCCTGATTTCAGAGGAAAAGTTTCACCTTTTCACCATTGAGTATGATATTAGCTGTGGACTTCATATATGACCTTTATTATATTGAGGTACAATCCCCCTATGCTTAATTTGTAATAGGTTTTATGATGAAGGAATGTTGAATTTTGTCAGATGCTTTTTCTGCATCTAGTGAGATGATCATATGATTTTTACCCTTTATTCTGTTAGTGTTACGTATCACATTTATTGAGTTGCAAATATCAAATCATCCTTGTATCCCTGGAATAAATTCAAATCAAGCATGTTTTGATTTGGTGGTAAGTTCAGTTTGCTAGTATTTTGTTGTGAAATTTTGCATCTATGTTCATGAGGGATTTTGGCCTGTACTTTTCTTTTCTTGTAGTGTATTTCTCTGGCTTTTGTATCAGGGTAAAGCTGGCCTTGTGGAATGATTTTGTATGTATTACCTGCTTTTAAGTTTTTAGAAAAGTTAATATTAACAAAATTGGCAGTATTTCTTCTTTAAAAGTTTGGTAGAATTCAGCAGTGAAGCCATTTGATCCTGGGCTTTTCTTTCAATCTGTTGTAAATCTTCCAATGGATTTACATTTGACAATGTATTTTCAGTAGTATGTTTTGATTCCTTTCTCTTAGTTTTTTGTGTACCTACTAATGTTTTTTTTTTCATTGTGGTTACCATGAGGCTTACATAAAACATCTAATAGTTATAACAGTCTATTTTAAGCTGGCAACTTAATTTTTACTTTGTACAAAATCTTTATACTTATATTTCCCCCTTTTACATTTTATTTAATTGATGTGACAATTTATATCTTTTTATAGCATATATTGATTAACAAATTATTAAGTCTCTAGTTCTTTTTAAAACTTTTGTTTTTTAACTTTCGTATTGGAGTTAAAAGTGATTTATGCACCACTATTACAGTATTATGCTGAATTTGTCTAGGTACTTACTTTACTAGTGAGTTTTATATTTTTCTATGTTTTAATGTTACTAAGTAGTAACCTTTTATTTATATTTGAATAAGTATTTTTCTCATTTCATGTAAGGTAGGTGTTGTGATAATGAACTCCCTCAGCTTTTGTTTATCTTACAGTCTATCTCCTCTTCATTTCTGAAGAATCTCTTTGCTGGCATAGTATTCTTGGTTGACATTTTTTTCTTTTGTACTTTGAATATATAATCCCATTCTCTCATGCCTGTAAGGTTTCTGCTGAGAAATCTGCTGATAGCCTTATAAAGGATCCCTAGTATATGATGAGTCATTTTCCCTTATTGCTTTCAAAATTCTTTGACTTTAGATAATTTGATTATAATGTCTTAATGTAATCTTTGAGTTTCCATTTTGTGTACTTTTGAGCTTAATGAATCTAAATGTCTATATCTATCTCAAGATTTGGGAAGTTTTCAAAAATTATTTCTTTAAACAAACTTTCTGCCCCTTTCTATCTCTTTCTGGAATTCCCATAGTGAATATGTTGGTTCTCTTCATGGGATGCTCTAAATTTTATAGATCTTCTGTACTATTTTTTATTTTTATGTTTATGTTTCTCCTCTGTGTAACTTCAAATAATCTTTCTTTAAGTTCATATATATTTTCTCCTACTTTATCAAGTCTGATATTTATGCTGTTAATTTTGTTCATTATATTCTTCAGCTCCAGAATTTCTATTTGGTTCTTTTTTATGATTTCCATGTTTGTTGAACTTTCTGTTTTTTTTTTTTTAATTTTTTACAAATTGTTTTCATGATTTTGTTTATTTGTCTGTGTTACTTTGTACCTCACTGAGCTTTTGGTAAATTGTTACTTTGAATTATTTGTCAGGAAGTTCATGGATCTTTATTTATTCGAGGTCAATTACTACCAAAATTGTGAGTTTTAGTTATGTTATGTTTCCTTGATTTTTCATGTTCCTTAGAATTTTGCATTGCTGCCTTCACATATGAACAAGGAGTCACCTCCTCTTTCAATCCTTACTAACTGCCTCCAGGATCCAAAGACTTTCATCAGTTAGCCTGGCTTTCTAGGGGTCTCTCTGACTTTTACTGTTGGATGCACCTGCTCCACTCCTCTTATTTTCTCTTGGATAAGAAGCATCATGTTTAATGTCTTCTCTTGATCCTGCAAAACCAGGTTGAGTGCTGAGAGCCTCTCTTTTGTCTTTTGTAGGGCATTGCTCTGAAGTACTCAAAGTTAATTGCCTTCTCCCAATCCCACAGAGTTAAGCCAGATATCTGTGTGTTTATGTATGATCTGCAGAGGCTATGGGTAGGCATGGACAGAATGGCATGCAGAGGGCTTGGAGACACATGTGAGATAGTTAGATGGGTCCACAGGTGTTGCATCTTTTGAGGTTCATGGGCAAAGTTCATGGAATTCATGATGCAGTGAATAGAAACCGTGGACCTTTGTTTAGGAAGTTGCGATAAGGTCCCGTTCTTTTTCCCTGATCTTAGCTTTCCCAAGACTATTCAGCTGAGCCAGTTTCCTCTGTGTTATAGGTGAAGTGAGATAAAAGTAAGCCTCTTGGGCAACATTCTGCCTAGCTATGCTTTTACTTTTCCTGGTCAGAGAAATCATGGGCCAAGAATGCCTCTCTTGGCATTGAGCTGTGCTTCCTTAGGGAAGGGGTGATGCAGGTAAAATGAAACTATTTTCTTTACCTTCTTCAAGGTGTTTATTCTTGGATTATTTTTCTCCTATGGTTTGTTGGGGCCTCTCCACTGGTCCTTGGGCTCTAAATAATATCCTTTTGTCTGTGAGTGGTTGTCAAAATTGGTTTTTCTAGGGGGATAAGGACTGAAAACACTTATCCCATCATCTTTCTAATGTCACTCTTCCATGAATGGATTACATTAGAAAAGAACAAGGTGTTCACCTTCTTTAATGATGTAGTTTACAAGGAATCTACCTCTGGGAGAGATAGTTATGTTTTCTTAAATCCCAAGGCAAAACATTAGATATGATCTCTTTTTTCTATTTTCTATTATATAGAATTTTTCTTTTTTAAAAATTTTATTTATTTATTTAATAGAGACAGGGTCTTACTATGTTGCCCAGGAAGTCTCAAACTCCTGAGCTCAAGACATCCTCCCACCTCAGCCTCACGAAGTGCTTGGATTACAGTTGTGAGCCACTATGCCCAGCCAGATATGAGTTCTTTTTCTAAAGGAAGGGTTTATTACAAAGGAATCATAGACCATCATTGGATGCTTGTTTCCTGAGACATAGAGGGTACTCTGGCATGGAAGGAGGCACTAAAAGGATGGACATTTTGGAATACTTAACAAGTCTCTCACTTTACAGCAGAAAGTGTTGGCCTTAAAAAAAGGATAAAGTATAAAATTATGATCTTAGTGAATTAATGACATATTTCCAATATTTAGGCCATTATTTATATATTAGCATTAATGGGTATGGATGTTTATAATAAAAGACAGAAAGGTGAGCTTCAACAAACTAGACCTATTACTCATACATAAATATTTACTTTTACATGTTGTCAGAGAGTGTTTGTACCTGTCATATTGCTATTTTGCAAATTAGAGACTTAAATAGACTCCCTCTTATAGATGTTGTATTTCTGTCCTAAAATTCTTTCCATTACTAAATCTCTCACTAAACTTTGTGCTGTTGTATGATCCTCACTTTGTAGTTACTGGCAATCATAAAAACAGATAAAAAGGCTTTCATTATTAGGAGTGGCATGGGCAAAGTAGTTGATACTATTGACAAGATAGAACATGACAATGAGAATTGTTTTAGTTATGTTATGTTTCCTTGATTTTTCATGTTCCTTGATTTTTCATGACTTATACATTAAGTGAGATGTTTTGGGCTTTTTCTGGCTATGCACCATATGGTAAGGACATGATATATCTGTGAGGATAGACTAGATTGTAATGCAGTAACAAATGACCTTACTTTCTTTTTTTAAAAAAGTTATTATTATTTGAATATTTGCAAAATTTAAGGATCATGACATTATGATGAACATCTATAGAAGTACATTGCTCTCTACCAAAATACAAAATAGAGATATAGAGATGGAGTATAACAGATTCACATAGTTAAATTATTATGCTATTATTTAATGTTCTCATGTATAGTTTATGTATTCCTGATAGTCTTTCTAAATAACTTATGTAGACATTTATATTTTGGTCAGTCTATTTTTTTTATTTCCATGTAATTTAATTTTTGTTCCACTTGAACTTTAAGAATAGAGCTAAATTAAAACTGTTACTCAAAGCTTTTTTTCAATTTTATGTTAATAAAGGGTTCCTTAAAGATGATATACCTGGTTTTCTGTAAATAGTATTTATTTTCTTAGTAATCTACAAGTCAGATTTTAGGTAACAGCTGTTGAAAAAAGCTTAGAGCACTCATTTACATGTTTTTCCAATTGTAAGTTCTAATGCAGGTTAATGCGGTTAGAATATTCATCACACAAAATGTTTCAAATACAACTTAAATTGAGATCAAGGTTTAAATGTTGATTTATGAAAGTTCTTCTTTAATGAAACTTGTTTTTATGAGATCTCTGAATGGCAAGAACTAGGTCTCCAGCTTTGGAGCCAAAATAGCTCTTGGATATTTGTTTTAATCACTTTCCACGCAAACCTCAGTTCTGATGTGGTCATCTTATTTAGAGTTATTATCAACTTCTTGCCTTAGTGCCGACATGGTTGATGGATTCAAAGGAGTGAAATTGGCAATCCTGTATCTAATACTACTATCTTTGGAACAATAAAAGGAGTTTCAAATGGAGGCTGAAATTATATAGACATATTAATATTATAAATAATGGTATATGTATCTTTATATAGTATATATATATATATTATAAATCATGGTATATGTATTTTTTGTTTTGTTTTGCCTTTTACTATGGAGAGGGGTTTCTTCATTGCATGGACAATTGTATTCATTAAATGTATAGAAAGGTCTTGACTTTCCTAAAACTTTGGGCTTTTCTCTGAAAATTAATTTTATTCTCATCAGAGTTTGTCTCTTCTAAACTGATCTGAGTCAATTTATTGGAACTGTGAGTAAGAGACATTACATAATTTGGGCACACAGAGAGAATCTGTGTCCTAGAACTTGCTGATGGCACCTGCAAAGGTAACTCAGTTGACCAGAAAGTATTGATTTCCACTTTGTAATTTAAAAAATATATGACAATCAAAGGGCATTTCAAGACTCAGGAGGGTGTGGAAGTAGCAAATAAGCATGAATATTGAAAAAGCTTACTAGACTGAGTAGAAGAAATATGCACTGCTGTCAAAAAGTTGAAATGTAAAACAGCCAAAACTTTTTCTATGGCTCTGATGATAGCAATCAACAAAATGAGGAAGATGATGTGGCATGATTCATGATAATTTTGTCTGTTAGTACTAACTGAGGAGTACTAGCAGACAAGATTATCATGTTCTTGGCTTTAGAGTCAAATAAATGGGCCATGTGGGTCCAATCTTTTATGACTTAAAAAACGGGAAAACCTAAGGGAGAGTTAATGTCACCATTTTATGCATTAAGTGAGATGTTTTGGCCTCTTTCTGGCTATAAGGAATGGAAGCACAATTGGATTAATGGTGGTTGCTTTAATGGCCCGTGGGAAACTGAAGGTTACAGGAAATCATTTCATCAACCTCTTGGCCAGCCTCAATGGAAATAAAGTCATAGACTATAACTTTAAGGAGGCTAAATTAGCAAATATATAAATTTCCTATTGTTGCTGGGGATGGAGGCAGCAAACCCCATTGCACCTATGCAACAATCCTGCATGTTCTTCACATGTACCCCAGAACCTAAAGTGTAATAAAATATATATTTTAACAAAAGAAAATGAAAAATAAATAAATAAATAATTACAAATTTAGTGGCTTAAAACAATACAAATATATTATATTATATTACAGTTCCGTAACTTAGAAGTTCACCATGGGTCTAATTGGGTTAAATCTAGGTATCAACAGGAGGCTGCAGAAAACACCAGTTGCTTTGCTTTTTCAGGCTTCTAGAAACTACCTGCATTCATTGGCTCATGACCCCTGTTTCCATCTTCTAAGCAGCAATATAGCATTATCACAACTACTGCACTGAGTCTGCTTCTGTGGTCATACTGCCTTCTCTCCTCTGTGACCTCTGACCCTCTTGCATCCCTCTTTTCATTTATTGAGATAGCAATGACTGTGATGTGACTAAATAAAAATAATTCATCATATTTCTTAAAATAATTTACCAAAATAATTGTATTTATCAAAATGCCAACAAATTTAAAATGTTAAAAGAAAACATAACAAATCAATACTCAGGATATGAAATTTCTCCAGATAAAATGGATGGACAAGTGATTAGAAAGTAATTATATTCATGATTGCTCAAGATATAAAGAGATAACAGTTACTCAAAAGAAAAAAATCCCCAAACATTTAGAGTCCCTAAAAATCTCAAAAGAACACAGCTAGTGAGTGTATAAAATAAATTCTATTCAATATATATAAAGCAAAAGATCACTATTCAGAATATGCAAATACCTCTTATTTATTAATAATGAACAAATGATCTAATAGAAATATGGAGAAATTATTTAAGCAGATAATCAAAGCAGCCAATAAGCACATATAGTTTTTCAGCTTCACTGTTAGTCATGAAAATGTCAATTAAATATGTTTGCACTATTTTCTATGCACCAGAATGGATAAATTCTAAATTATCAGACAATTGAAAGGTTGATGAAAGTGGCTACAATTTTGCATATTGATTAAATATAAAAACTAATCACCCAGAAATTAAATCTTTTGGTATTAACCCTTGAGAAATATTAATACACATATATAAAAAGACATGCACAAAAATGTTGTTTATTTTTATGATTATGGTAGAAAAAAACTAACATCAAAACAAACATAAAGGCCATCAAAATGGAGTAAATAAATACACTGTGATAAACATATAATGATGAAAAACGATTCTGAAATTAAATGAAATTCATTAAATGTGTACATTTCAACATGTGGGGAAATTTTTTAAAAAATTAGTGAATAAATGGTATGATATATTTATGTAAACTAAAACACAGCCTTTCTGTAGCCTGCTAGGTGGTCTGCACCTATAATCCCAGTTATTTGAGAGGCCGAGCTAAAAGGGTAACTTGAGCCTAGGAGTTTGAAGCCGGCCTGGGCAACATAGTGAAACTCTGTCTCATAAAATAAAATTAAAACACAAAATAACACTAAGGTAATTTGACTGGCTGCACAATCATATGTGTAGAAGTTTGAAAACTAATTGAGGGATAAAAAGTCAATTTCTAATAGTGTTTACGCCAGTGTAGAGGAGGAGTGTATCAGCAAAGGAGGTGGGGATAGAAGAGAACCTGGCTATATGAGTGATGTCCCAAAATTATTTTCTTTCAAGATATACCTGTATTCATATGTTCACTAGTTTGTAAAGTATGCACATGGGGGTTGTGTTTATGAGTAAACTAAATAAATTATAAAAAGTAGTTAATTTTGGAAGCTTGCAATATAGACGATTATTAATATTATTTCTTTTTTATGTGCTTTCTAAGTTTATAAATATTTTTTCAGGATAATTATACCAAAAAAAGTAGTTTATAAGAACAGCTCAACACATTAACTTCAGAAAGTACAGAGCTGCTGGAAAAATTCCTAAGCAGAGGAATTTATGTCAAAAGCAGGATAAGCAGGCAAGGAGATTTTTAAAAGACAATTGAGAGATGTGTATAGCTTTTGAATCTTCAACATAGATCTAACTAATTATTCATAGGAAATTAGTAAAGAGAATTTAAAAAAGGAATATTTGAATTAATAATGTCAAATAATTTTTCAGAACTAAAAAATAGGACTGAAGTCCACTGTTTAAAATTATGCATTGCATGCCCAGTATGGTAAGTAAAAATAAATCCACTTATAGAAATCAAGGTTAACGAGAACATCTTATTAGATACCAGAAAGAAAAGACAGAATAACTACAAAAAAAAAAGACAATTAGAATGACATCAAGCTTCTCATCAGTAAGGATAGATGCCAGAAAACAACTGAGTATAAAATATTTCATCCTTAAATTCTATGACTACCTAAACAATTGTTAAGAAGACAAAATAAAGAAATTTTCTGATATTGACTAAGACAACTTCTGTCCATAAATTCAGTAGAGAGGAAGGAGATTTTTTTAAAGCAACAATAAAAGTGAAGCCAAAAGACAAAAATAGGAATCAAGTAACAATGCATTTTTTCCTCCTCTTCTCGAAAAGAAGTTAAAACTTCTGTTTTACAGTCAGTCAAATTACCAGTAGTTTTCCACTGGAGAATAAGTAAAGTAAGGAAAGTCTTTATATTTTGCTTCTTGTTTCTTGATAAAATATGAAAATTTAAAGTAAGTGAAATATTTGACGGATGAAATTGATGCAGCTCATGTCAGTATGCAGTAATTGGAAGCCTTTTAACCCTATGTAGGCCAACATAGAAAGCAATGTAAAAATGACTTGTAAATTTTCTTCTTCTTTATAAAAAGAAGAGCTAGATTTTTATATAGGAATACAAATGCTTCATTTGTTCATACGTTAGCAAGATTTTCTTTCATTTGAAGTTTTGTTTGGCAGAGATCTTCCTTTGAAAATGGGAGACTTGTGGAGGTTTCAAAGGGACTTGTGAGGAAAAAGCTGTGGACAGAACCAGCAACTGGCTAGATTGAGAGACAATATTTTTATACAAATGCAAATAGAAAGTGAATGGAATAACCCTTAATTTATTATTTGCCTCATCAGATGGATGCATTCTTAATAAAAGATAAATTAGAACTTATAAGCTGATGTCAGGAACTGTGAGATTTACATTTTAGAAACATTTCCTAGAGACATAATGGGAAAATTTGTCAAATGGATTTTTTTAATCAAAAATAGCTGAGAATTGTTTGCACATCTACATATGCTTACATTCTTTAATTCTAACTTTGCTTCAGAAACAAGTCAGTAATTTAAATGACAAATAAAACATTAGAAAAATATTTTCAATGCATATAAGCTAATTCTTATTTTAATACCAATAGACATTACATGCTTTCTTAGAAAAAAGTCTAAACGTGAAAAGTAAGCAGTTTAATCTCTGCTCTGATATCACTCATATCACTGGTGAGCATGCTGTATTTTTTTTGTCTCACATTATTACTTAAAACTGTAGGGGTTTTATAAATTGGACAAAATACCTTTTACTGTAGCCTTAGGTGGCTTCCTTTGTTCTCTCAGTTAAAAAGAGGACATTAATGAGTATGAAAACATCTAAAATTGTTGCTTTATTTGCTGAATGCTACACTGACTTAATACTAAGTCTGCCAAAGATCATGGTCTTGAACAAAAGACATAGATGAGTATCACAGAGTGCTAGGAGGGTATTCCATTCCTATTCCACTTGAGCCTTCCCTGACAAATGATATTGAGCACTACATCACATTGATTCACTTGCCCACAAAAGGTTGTGATAAGAGCGTCTAATCTTTATACTTGAATTGCTTTATTGTACTTGTAGAAATGGAAGCAGAAGAAAATATATGAAAAACAGATTATGTATCTTATTTGTCTTCTGTCCAAAGGATACATTTAAAATAATTTATCTAAACAGAGTTCTTTCTTCAGTGTGTTCTTCATATTTTAATGTTGATTTGAAGCCTGTAACTATTACAAATTAAAATGGAAAGATTATATTTTAAGAGAAGAACCCTCAAATGCCTATAGAAGCATTAACCTAATGCCCTTTAACAAAGCCTAGGATGCATGAAGGTAAGATTAGTTACTAGTTGTTACCCTTTATTAATTAACTCTGTCAAGAAACCTGAGAACAGTTGCTATTAAAGAAAATGTAGTCGTTCATTTCCAGATAGATTGCAATTTTTCTTGCTCTCCTAATAGATGTCTTCCTAATATAGTTTCCATAATCTCTAAATATCATACCCCTCTTTTATTATCTTGTATATTTCCTCTCTCATATATAAAGTATACAGTGTACTGAGAAACATACACATAATTGCAATATACAGTACTCCTAGTTGCATTTCAGTAATTGTTTTGTGGCATACAGAGTTACATATTCTTTCTGGGAGAGTGTTAGGAACAATATAGATGAAAGATTGGTCATTTCAGTTCCAAATCATCTTAGAATTTATATTTCTTCCCCACTGCAATGTCACCATCCTCTGTAATGCTTTTCTCAGAATCGAGACTTGCTGGAGGTCTTAGAGTTTCATGATGCCTTTTTTGTCCATTAGTTCATTTAAAAAATGATTATTGAGCAACTATATGCCAAGTACTGTTCTTGATTGTAAAATCTGGCAAGGCCCTTTAAGGTCCTCCCAGGACCTTTTATCTTATAAGTTGTCAAAAATGCTTAGGGGTAATTATCTTATTTGAGTTCACACAAGGACATAACAAGGTTAAGACTTTCATTGTGATGAAAATTTTCGTGTTTTAATTTTTGTTTCTCTAGTTATTTTTATTTTTATTCTCAAACCAGTTCTGAAACAAGGGATTTTATTTTTGTCCAGCATTTCACTTTAAGATAGAGTTTCTTACAATTCTTATGCTTATGAATGAAAAAGTATATAATCATTCAACTAAAATGTATTGCTTGTCATCTTAAAACCTATTTTAGGATGTAAAGTATTATTTATTGAAATTTTAAGTCAGCAGTGTTTGCCGTAGTTCATATTAGACATTCCCCAAAGTAATTTTCTGATTAATGGAAAACATTTAAACATATAAATGACTGATACAGAATGAATAGCACTAGCTATTACAATTTTTTTGTCTTTAAATTCACAGAAGCAGAATGGTGTTGCATAAGAATTGTTGGCATTTTTTAATCCAAAAATTTATCATACATTTACATAATAAAATTAAAACTTTTTTCAAAAGCACTTGACATTTAGAGGCATTGTATAAGAATATTTTCCAGCATCTTCTAGATTTTATACCAAGTGAATGTTCAGTTTAAAAAATGGTTCTATGGTCAAACAAGTTTATGGAATGATGCATGCTTATTCTCCCTGTAGAAATTCACAATGCCCATTTCTGTGTCAGAAAAATCTTAGAGAATCTTGCTTATCTTTATGTCTCCCTTTGGCAAATGAAAACTATTTCAAACATTTTATTAGCATATAGAAAATACTATGACAGCCAGAGTACTTTTTTCAGTCTTTATATTTTTAGCAAATGGCAATACATTTTAGTTGCATACAAATGTAAACATGTTCATTCTCTTAATTGCCTGAAATTAATACATTAAAGTAAGAGAAAAATGTTGTCTTAGTCTGTTTGGGCTGGTATAACAAAATACTATAGACTGGTAATTTATAAACAACATAAATTTCTCACAGTTCCAGATGCTGGGAAGTCCAAGATCAAGGCACCAGCAAATTCAGTGTCTGGTGAGAGCTGTCTGCTTCATAGATGATGGCTTGTTGCTGTGTCCTCACATCATGGAAGGACAGACAAACTCTCTCAGTCCTCCTTTATAAGGGCATTCATCCCATTCAGGAGGGTTCCACCCTGACGATATAGTCACTTTGCAAAGGCTCCGGCTATTAATACATTTGGGATTGGATTTCAACATATAAATTATTGAGGTACACAACATTCAGACCATACCAAGTATAACCTTGGATTTGAATGGAATTTGAAAAGGGAAGTAGGAAATACAATTGACTTTCCCAAGTTCATAGTTAGTGACAAAGAATGAGCAATAATCAAGATACCTTTGTTCCTATCTTTCCCCAACTCAAATAAGTTATATATAAAAATTCATTTCTTACTAGGTCCATTATACTTGTCTATCTCTTGAAAATTTGAATGTCCTAATGGAATGAGACTTACTTTTGGTAAGATGAGAAAAAGGTGAGGCAAATATTTCGAGGCACATTCTAGACTGCACAGCAACATGCATTGAGTTTTGTGAAAGATTTATCTGTTTTAAAAAATAAATGCTCTCTTGCTCATCATGTTCCCTTCACTGGCGTTTCTTGGTAAAAGGGAGATGTTATCAGTAAGAGCCCTTTAGGTAGATCTCATAAATGTTACCATATTGAGAATTGTATTTATGATTGTTAGTGTGTTAAAACCATGCTGCAAGAGAAATTGACTTTTGGCTAACTGCCTATCTCTATTATCCTAGAAACTAGTTAAATGGTATATGTCAACTATTTTATGATAAAAATGCCCACCATGGATGGATGAGATGTATCTAGGTTGGAAGAACCATAAATACTTGAGAAGTCACAGCTTTAGGCTTTCCTGGGTGCATGGACTCTTGATTGATATGGGGCATGTCCCCTGAAGATCTTTGGAAGCTGTATTAGTCCATTCTCACATTGCTATAAAGAAGTACCTGAGACTGGGTAATTTATAAAGAAAAGAGATTTAATTGGCTCATGATTCCACAAACTGTACAGGAAACATGGTTGGGGAGGCTGCAGGAAACTTAAAATCAAGTGTAGAAGGTGAAGGGGAAGCAGACTTGTCCTACATGGCTGGAGCAGGAGGAAGAGAGCAAAGAGGGAGGTGCCATGCACTTAAACAACCAGATCTCTTGAGAACTTGCTATCATGAGAACAGCAAGGATAAAATCCATCTCCATGATCATGTCTACATTGCATGTCAAATTGTAATTCCCAGACCCTTCCTCCAATACTGGGATTACAATTTGACATGCAATTTAGACAACACAAATCCAAACCATATCCCATCCCTGACCCCTCCCAAATCTCATGTCCTTCTCACACTGCAAAATACAATCATCCCTTCTCAGCAGTCTCCCAAGTCTTAACTTATTCCAGCATTAACTCAAAAGTCCACAACCCAAAGTCTCATCTGAGAAAAGGCAAGTCTCTTCTACCTAGGAGCCTGTAAAACAAAAAAGCTAGTTACTTCCAAGAAACAATGAGTCTTGGCTATTAGCATTTGACTCCTCTTTACTTATGCAAATCTCTACAGCCATCTCGATTCCTCCCCAGAAAACAGGTTTTTCTTCTCTATCACATGATCAGGCTGCAATTTCTCCTAACTTTTACCCTCTACTACCCTTTTATGTTCCAGTTTCAGATCATCCCTTTGTTCACGCATAGGCTGCTACGACAGCCAGGCAACATTTTGAATGTTTTGCTGCTTAGAAATTTCTTCCACCAAATACTCTAAATCATCTCTCTCAAGTTCAAAGTTCCACAGATCCAAGAGCAGGGGCACAGTGCTGACAGTCTCTTTGCTGAAGACTAACAAGAGTGACCTTTGCTCCAGTTCCCAATAAGTTCCTCATCTTCATGTGAGACCACCTTATCCTGGGTTTTGTTGTCCATATCACTATCAGCATTTTGGTCACAACAATTTAACAAGACTCTAGAAAGTTCCAAACTTTCCCTCAGCTTCCTGTCTTCTTCCCCTCCAACTGTTTCAATCTCTGTCCATTAACCAGTTCCAAAGCTACTTACACCTTTTCAGGTATCTATATAGCAATGTCCCATTTTCCAGTACAAATTTCCTGTATTAGTCAGGGTTCTCCAAAAGAATAGAACTAATAGGTTATATGTATATATCAGATAAATTTTACTAGGGAAAACTGGCTCAGATGAACCCAAGGAAAAGTCCCAAAAATGTCTCCAAGCTGGGGGAAAAAAAGAAATAGTAGTGGCTCAGTCTGAGTCCAAAAACCTCAAAAGCAGGGAAGCCAACACTTCAGCCACCAGTTCGTGGTAGAATGCCAGAAAGCCTCCAGCAAATCACTAGTGTATGTCCTAGAGCCCAAAGGCCAAAGAACCGGGAGTTTGATGTCCAAGGGTAGAAGCAAGCCAGCTTATCCCACCTTCTTCTGCCTGCTTTGTTCTAGCTGCACTGGCAGCCGATTAGATGGTGCCCACCCACATTGAGGGTGGGTCTTTTTTCTCCTTGTCCACTGACTACAATGTCAATCTCCTTTGGCAACATCCTCACAGACACATTCAGAAACAATATCAGCCAGCTAGGCATTCTTCAACTCAATCAAGTTGCCACCTAATATTAACCGTTACAGAAGCTATGTCAGTGGTGTGGTCCTGAATGACATTGGCCTGTACCTGTTAGGGTAATAGCTCTTCTAAATCAGGACAATTTCCCCATCTCGATAATGTGGATCTGTTTCCTTGAACCTAAACTGTGCCTTTGAGGGCATAGCTTCCAGAGGTCTGTGTGAGCTGTGGTACACATGAAATTCAGCAAGGACTGTTATGGAGAGGATCTCTATCACCTGGCATATAGTTTCTAAGAAGACTCATGGCAAGTGTGCCTATCGTAGTTTTGAGATCCTGAATGTTTAATTAAATCAACAGTGACCCCATGGAGGGTATTTGAATGGTATTTCTTTACTATCCAAATATGCAACTTTGTTCTTACCCTCTACGTCATCATTTGTAGAATACAAAGACTAGAGCTGGGTTTCTCCAAGTGTGGACCTCAGATAATCCCCAGTAGAATCACTTGGAATACAGATTCTAAGGTCTCAACCAAGAAAAAATAAATCAGGATCTTTGAGGATAGGGCCCTGTAATCTTCATTTTTAACACCTTCTCCTCCCCATGATACTTGAGTATACAGGTGGACCAGATGCTCATTAGTTTATTTTCTATTTCAGCCCTTGATCTTATAATTTTTATAATTCTATGATCTTATAATTCTAATGATTTATTCTTCCCAATTCTGCATAATGTCTTAATGCAATTCAAATCTCGTTTCTTCAGAAGACCATCAAGGAAGAAATAACTGGGAGTTTCAGAAATGGCAATAGACTAGGGAAGATTTTTGTAGTTAAGTCAGGTTTGAGAAACCCCTGGAACAATTTTTTGTAACTGTACATATATTTTTAAGATCCTCTTGGTCCCCTATAATCCTTATGATCATTAAAGCATACAGGTCCTTAGTATCATATAACAATTCTGTTTAAACTGTTGGCTTATGTTTTTTTCAACATGCTATCACCATCATCACTGTTGTCTTGACTGTAGGGTAGTGACTCCTGCTAGGTCAGATATTACATTAGGTTTTACCAAACAAGTGAAAATCAATATTTTCACTCTCTCTAGGAGAATGAGTTTCATATATACTTGAGATGAAAGAAAAATTCCCTTTGTTGTTCTGCTGAAGTTGTCAAGCCTTCCATTAGTCTAGGTTAAGTTTCTGGGGTTATGAATTTAATTTTGGTTTCTAATATTGATTTATATTTCATAAAGACTTTGTTGGTTACAAAAAAATTCTCAGTGATTTTTTACTTCTAGGGCACTGCTTTAGTTCAGAATAAGATGTGTTTCTCAATGATTTAGTTTCCATTTCCGGATTTAAAATAATCAATGA
This sequence comes from Callithrix jacchus, assembly GCF_049354715.1. Lineage (NCBI taxonomy): Eukaryota > Metazoa > Chordata > Mammalia > Primates > Cebidae > Callithrix > Callithrix jacchus. The sequence goes on from NC_133524.1 coordinate 30,509,192, forward strand.
TACAGGAAATTGCTGTGAATTATGAAAGATAATTAGACAGTAATTCCAGGCCACACAAAATTATGCATTCATTTCAGGCTCTTAAATTTAACAAAACCAAATGAGATTCAATACTATTTTCTCTGTTTATCAAAATATTATTGAAAGTTGTTTAAGATTTTATACTCCTTGGGAGCACGTATCTTTTGACATCTTTGCATTTTCAGTAGTGTTTTTTACACTGAAGATAATTTATGCACATTTTAAATTAGTAAACAAATAGATGATATGAAGAAAGGGAAAATGTACTGTTATCAGAATCCAGGATAAAGTAAAAAGCAATATTTGGCCAAGCTCCATATACTACAATACCCTACCCAAGCCTGTTAATTCCACTCCTCATCCTCATCCTGCCACACACATTTTCAGAAGTCCTCAGACTTCTCTGCCATATTCCCTAACTTGCCCCAAACTCCTGTGATCCAAAAGTACGCTCCCCTTTCTCTAACAATTAAACTTCTCTTTCACTCAGCACCCCAGTCTGAGCTTGCAGAGAGTCATCTGGGAAATGAAGAGATGCAGCTGTATAATATATATGAACAAGTTTACTCTCACTGGGGAGATCTGTATTTTTATAGGTGATGATGGAAAACTACAGTGATATATACAGCTAACTTTTCCCAATGTCCAATGGGACATGTGGGAAAGGTATTTTTGAATAGGAACCTAAAGACCTATCAAGGAGGGGATCTCCTTTTCTGCCTCCAAGTATTGCTGGTTCTGCTATAACCTGATTTGATTTTTTATTTATATATCGCTTTTTATAAGTTGCCTTCTTCAGGAAACATAAAAGAGTGGGAGGGGAAATGAATAATCTCTCATGCTTTTGTATCAGTTATTATCAACTTTGGCTATATATTAGAATCACCTGTGGAGCTTTAAAAAAATCCCTATGTCTAGGCCATCTTCCAAACCAATTAAATCAGTGTCTCCAGGATGGAGCCTAGGTATCAGTATATTTAAAGTTCCCAGGTAATTAGATTATGAGGCCCACTAATCTAGATGAGGATGAGGAATGCAGTAGATCTCCGATGTTTGCAGACAGCAATAGTTATAGTAAGAAACCATGTGAGAAAAAATGGGAATGGTTGACTGTTTGGGAACTGGAGAGCAAAGATAGTGGCTACTGAGCTCCAACCAAGTGTTGCACCATGGAAGGGAAGGAGTAAAATTATTAAGAGGGTCAGGTCTAGTGGCAGATCCCCTGAGGTTAAAGTACTTTTCTGCCCTTCACTATGTGAACTTGAATGAGTGACTTCTTTATGCTTCAGTCTTCTTACTAGCAAAATGAGGATGATGATTATACCTATCTCTTAAAGTTGTGGTGAGGATTAAATGAAGTCATAAGCATAAATCACTTAGGATTATGTTGGGCACATAACAAACATATTCTACACATTTAAGCTATTTTATTATGATGATCAACTTTGAAATACTAGAGTTCACTTGTCATCTTTTCAATAGGAAGTTGGTTTGCAATCTAGGGAGATGATAATAAAATGGTTCTGATGATGATCTTAGGATTTTTAAATTTTTAAGAAGTTTTTCTATCATCTTGATCCCACCCCCAGCCCTCAAGAATTTCTTGCTATATTTTATTTCCTGCCACTTCTTGTTCTTTTATCATCTTATATGTCTAGTTTAATTATACATCAAACAGATTGGAAGTGATATGCTAACATAAATGGGTGAATTTGTAGCTATATCAGTTTAGATTTAGCTGTGTAACAAACTAAATCAGAACAAACAATTATTTTGTGCTTAAAACAACTATTTTATTTGTGCCTCATTAATGAATGGGCAATTTGGGCTGTGTTCTGCTAGGTGGTTGTTTTTCTGGTCTTGCTCCTGTATCAGTGTCAGCTGTTGGTCATCAGGGACGCTCTATTTCAGGATGGGCTGGCTAAGGCTGGGATGAAGGGTTGACTGAGCCATGTGTCTCCCATTACCTAACTAGTTATCCTTGGCTTATTTCCAGGTGTGGAACATTGGAAGCTCTTAAGATCAAGGCTCATAACACTGCACACTTCTGCCAAGTTCTTTTGGGCATAAAAATATCATAAAGCTAGCACATATCCAAGGGAAAGGAAAATGAACTCAACTTTTGATGAGAGTTGCTTCAAAGCATTATGACCATTTTTTGGTAATCTTTCACAATAACCTGTTGAAATAGGGCAAATGAGAGGAAATGGGGTCACAGTGAGGTTGGACATATAAAAGTCATGTTATAGCTACGACTTGGCAAATGACTGGGTATGTGTGGTGAGAGAGAGAAAAAAAATTTAGTGGAAGTTGCAGCCTTAGTAATTACAAGAATTGCACTTTGATTAACTGAAATGGGAAAGCCAGAAGGTGACAAAGTAGCACAGGGTCTTATCTACATATTCTCTTAAAGAAAACTCTGGACTGTACTCCTTTTCTAAAATTGTTTTTTTTTTTTTAAATAACTTTTCCCCCAAGGGTAAGACATATTTTAAAATTCATTAGTTAACGACTCAAATGACCAATTAGATTTTTCTATTCTTTTTTTTTTTTTTTTTTTTTTTGAGACGGAGTTTCACTCTTGTTACCCAGGCTGGAGTGCAATGGCGCGATCTCGGCTCACTGCAACCTCTGCCTCCTGGGTTCAGGCAATTCTCCTGCCTCAGCCTCCCGAGTAGCTGGGATTATAGGCACCCACCACCATGCCCAGCTAATTTTTTGTATTTTTAGTAGAGATGGGGTTTCACCATGTTGACCAGGATGGTCTCAATCTCTTGACCTCGTGATCCACCCGCCTTGGCCTCCCAAAGTGCTGGGATTACAGGCTTGAGCCACCAAGCCTGGCCTAGATTTTTCTATTTCTTAGTTGACTCCTTCATGAACTTTTGGAATAATAATAAAATGTATAAATAGTGTATTACTTTATACTTTAAAAGAATGTTCCTCTAATATCAACTCCAAAGCAGGTTATTCAAAGTATCCAAACCAAAATATCTAACTCTGTTCTGACCAAGATTTGTGTAACATTTCTAGAGAATCTGAGAGAAATTTATGAGAATAAAAAAGAGACAGTGGCACTGAGACATTATCATTACATATGTGCTTATTGAATCTATATAGAATTCTTCAATAAACAATTATAGACTTTTTGTTACACATTTGCTCTCATGAATATAATTTTATATTGCCTTATTCTTATATTGTCACTTTATATAGGCCACTAGACTGTGAGATAACATCAGATAAAGGTAGATGTTTTCCATCACCACTCCTTCTCCCCGATTTAGTATTCACTATTATTTTGCTATGGCAAGATGGTCTCTCCTTTTCTCTGGTGTTTACTCCAGAAAGTCTTTTTTTTTTTTCACTTTGATGTACATTATGTTAGCTACTTTGAAAATAGCATATTTTCCTAAATTAAAAGTCTTTAGTATTCTTATGGAAATACCCATTACCACTTAACCTAGTACTTTAAAAATTGATTCTTATTTATTATTGTCATTACTTAATGTGCTTTTAAATAATTAAATCACTTTTTTTATATTCCCCTCTCTCTCCCACTAACTTGAGTACATGTTACCAGCCTTGATTTGTGGTAATGTTTCCACATGAATATCTAGCTCTACTGGACAGGATAGCTTGTGTTACTGGCTCAGGCATAAAGAATTATTTACTTTTGTTCCATTATAGTATTTTCCTGATCTATTACTTAGTTACTTCCATATTATTGCTGCATAATAAACTATCTAAGTACTCAGTGGCTTCCAAAAACAATCTCTAATTCTCACTCCATCATCTGTGGCTCTGCTAGGGGTTGGCTGATCTATACTGGGCTTATCTGAGTTAGACTCTAAGATATAGGTTGAGTCTAGGTCTGTGCCATATAACTCATTCTGCTTAATCTCATCATAGGTTTGAACATGGTATGGTTTAGGAAGATGACTCTAACAGCATTTTTTCTCTTTGCCAATTTGAATGCAGATGACTAAACATCTCAATATATAAGATGTGAAACAGGAAACAACATGCAAATGTACCTTTATTGACTTAGAACAGATGACAGCAATTCTATTTTCCTTTACTATTGAATTTTCTACTATATTTGTGAATGTGATCTTTCCTTATCAATTTATGGAATGTCTATATGACTCATTCTGTCTTAATCTAAAACTGAAATAACTTTATATTAAGGAAATAAAATATCTTGCATCTCAATATAGTCTAAAATAGGTTAAATGAGATGATTCTTCCTGAGCAAGCATAGCAGGTCTGCAATACATCTTTTTTCTCCACATACATTATGTCAAGTATTCCTTTAGCATTTATATGAGTTGTACATATTGCACAAATATGCATCTGTAAATGCAAACAGAACACAGATGCTGGCATGATACACACTTCAAAATTGTTTCATAGCATTTGGATTTCACTTGTGCCAACTTAAAAGCAAATTTATATTTTTTATTTAAGCAAAAGAAGTGAACTAGATGTGTAGACTATTAACACTGAAAGCAATTTTAGAGATCATATATTCTACCTCCCACATTTGTCACATTAGGGAGTCCAATTCGGATGTGTCAAGTGGCTTATCAGAGGTTAGACTGTAAGTTAGTAGAATACCTGGAAATTAAATCCAGCTTTCCTGATTACCCAGTTGGCTTTTTCCATCCTACTGCCATATCTCCTAGACCTCGGCCAGGACAAAGTGCCAACAGAAGTTTCAGACGGGAAAATGAGACACAGTTGTTTCCTGGATTCTATTATTGCTGAGATTTTTAAAAATGTGTTTTAATTCCTAACCTAGCTTTGCAGGCACATCAAAGCTGAGTACATGTCCTTCTGAAATCTTCCCTGGTATCCTGTAATGGACACTATATTTTTAATCTTTGAATTCTTGTGGCACTTACACATTTTGGTGTGAGAATAGTAAAATCATTAAGAATAGGAAGCATATCTCTTGCTCTTTTTGCACCCTCTCACAGAGATTAGGGCAGTTCTTGCTATTTAATATTATTGACTGTTAACGCCCCCAAAAGATGAACAGACTGACCTGTTGATTGAGCACAGCCAAGTTTACTAGGTCAACTACAGTGAGGGAGAGCACCATCTGAATGGAGTCTTAATAATGTGTTGAAATAAGATATTTTAAGAGTTTCAAGCCTAGGCTGTATAATTTTGGGGCGGGTCTTGCAAACTGAGGAGTTAATTGAGGCTTGGGTTGAGTTTATGTCCTAAGAGGTTTGAATGGGTGAGCACAACAGTACAAGAACCCATGATATGCTTAATGATGGGTAAGATATTCCAGTATTTTTAGTACAAGACAAGGAAAGTATGCATCTTCCCAGAGTTGCTAAACATGGGAAAATATATTGGTATCAGTTTTAATATTTGCTTATGGGAAGATCATGATGATATAATCCTAAAAATGAAACTGGGTAAACCCTAAGTTACATATAGGAGGCATTTCTCAATAACACTCTGAAATTAGAAACTACGTAATTAATTAATTAATTTATGGATACAAATATAGCTCTATTAAGCTAATTATAAAGATACTATCTTAAAAGGGTTTATTGGCCGTCAGATTCAGGAACTAGTGATAGAAAATATATGGGAAAGGATTGTAGGCACTCAAAAGGAGTCATGGCACAACAAAATGATCTCCATGCCATATCATTTGTCCAACAGTGCATGTTTTCTAGTTTCCTTTGCCTTGACTTCATGGTAACCTCCTAGATATAGTCTAAGATTGCTCTCCAGCACTGGTCCTCTTGCTTACTTATGTATGGCCTGCAGGTTGCTGAGCTTGTCTCAGACTTCAGCTTACAACCCTGATCCCTGTCTTCCCTCTACATGCTTGGTTTGGTAACTTGTTTATGGAGTCTTCCCAGTGTGTAGCCACTGTCCATACTCTGTCCATATCACTGCTCCAAGGTAGCTTATGCTACTATATTTCCAAAAGCTTGCTCAAGGACATCACTCCAGCAATTCCCTTTTTTCTCCCATCATCAATTTTCTCTTCACTACTGAATATTGCTGAAAGCATACAAACAGTCCATTGTTTCTCCCATTCTAAAAGAAGGAAAACCTTTCTTGACTCTAATTTCCATTATAGTTAATTCCTTATTATCTCCTTTCCATTATTGCAATATGCCTAAAATGTTTTCAATTTCTTTTATTAATTTATCTTCTCCCATTCCTACCTGAATGTACCCCAATCAGGCCTTCAACTCCACTGGTTTGCTCAAAGTGTACCAGTCAAGGTCAGTCTTGATTTCCATGTTGCTAAATTTAGTAGTAACTCTCAGTCTTCATCTTACTTAAAATTTCCCAGGCTGGAGTGCAGTGGCAAGATCATGGCTCACTGCAGCCTTGATCTCTCAGGCTCAAGTGATCCTCCCACCTCAGCCTCATGAGTAGCTAGGATTACATGTGTGTATCACCATGCTTGGCTGTTTTTTTTTTTTTTATTTAATTTTTGTAGAGATGCGGTCTCACTATGTTGCCCAGGCTGGTCTTGATTCCTGGACTCAAACCATCATCTCACCTTGGCCTCCCAAAGTGTTGGGATTACAGGCGAGAGCCATCATGCCTGGTCCATCTTACTTAAAATTTCAAGAGCACCTCTCATACAGCTGATCAATCTATTCTCTGTGAAACATTTTATCCTTTTAGCTTCTAAGATAATCATACTTGCCTGTTTTTCCTTCTAGATTTCTAAATGCTCTTTTTCAGATTTGTTTTTTCTTACTGGTTTCTCTAATTTCCCTATCTTTTTTTTTTAATTGTGTTTTATTGTGTTAAGAACACTTAACATGAGATCTGCCCTCTTAAAAAAATTTCGAGTGTACAATACAGTATTGTTGACTATAGGTACAAAGTTATACAGCCTATCTTTATCTTATTTAACTGTAACTTTATGTATATTTGTTAGTAATTCCCATTTACCCCTAACACTATCCCCTGGAAACCACCATTCCACTCTGATTCTATGAATTTGGGTATTTTAGATACCTCATATAAGTAGAATAATTCACTATTTGTCTTTCTGTGACTGACTTATTTTAATTAGCATAATGTCCTCAAGTTTCACGTATGCCATCACATATTACACAATTTCCATTTTGTATATACATCACATCTTCTTTATCCATTTATCTATTAATGCATATTTAGGTTCTTTCCACATCTTGCTATTGTAAATAATGCTGCAATGATCATGGGGTTGAAGAGATTTCTTTTGATACACTGATTTCCTTCTCTTTGGATAAATACCCAGAGTTGGATTACCGGATTGTACGGTAGTTCTGTTTTTAGTTTCTCGAGGAAACTTCAAACTGTTTTCCATAGCAGCTGTACCATTTTACATTCCCACTAACAGTGTACCAGGATCCTAATTTCTCCACAACTTTGCCAACATTTGTTTTCTCTCTCTCTCTCTTTTTTCTACATTAACCATCCTGACAGGTATGAGGTGATATCATATGTCATTTTTATTTGCATTTTCCTGATGATTAGTGCCATTGAACATTTTTTCATATACCTGTTGGTCATTTTTATGTCTTCTTTAAACATCTGTTCAAGTCTTTAGTTCTTTTAAAAGTTGGATTGTTAGTGTGTTTTTTTGTTTGTTTGCTGTTGAGTTGTAGGAGTTTCTTAAGTAATTTGGAGATCAACTCTTTATCAGATATATGGCTTGTAAATATTTTGTTTCACTCTGTAAGTTCCCCCTTCATTCTTTTGATTGTTTTTGTTGTTGTGGTTGTCGTGTAGGAGCTTTTCAATTTTAAATAGTCCCTCTTGTTTATTTTTGGTTTTGTTGACTATGCTTTTGGTGGCATATTCATGAAGAAATTGGGAAGATTAATGCATGAAGCTTTTCCCCTATGTGTTTTCCTAGTAGTTTTACAGTTTCAGGTCTTATAATTAAGGGTTTAATTCATTTTGAGTTTATTTTTCTGTATAGTGTAAGACAAGGATCCTATTTCTTTTTTGTATGTGGATATCTACTTTCTCCAACATCATTTGTCAAACAGACTGTCCTTTCTCCGTTGTGTATTTTTTTGCACTCCTGTCAGAGATCAATTGGTTGTATAAACATGGATTTATTTCTGGGCTCTCTATTCTGTTATCTTGGTCTATATGGCCATCTTTATGCCATTACCATATCTTTTCAATATTATAGATTTGTAATATGTTTTAACATCAGGAAGTGTGAAACCTCTAACATTTTCTTTCAAGATTGATTTTGTTGTTTATGGTCTTTTATATTTCCATATGAATTGTAGAATTTTAAAAATCTATTTCTGTAAAAAAGCCGTGGAATCTTAATATGAGTTGCATTGAATCTATAGATTGCTTTGAGTAGTATGAACATTTTGACAATATTAATTCTTCTGATCCATGAACACGAATACCTATTTGTTTGTGCCTTCTTTAATTTTCTTAATAGATGTTTTGCCCTTTTCAGTATACAACTCTTTTGCCTCCGTGATTAGGTTTATTCCTAAGTATTTTGTTGTTTTTGGTGCTAATGTAAATGGAATCATTTTTTAAAATTTCTTATTTAATATTTTATTGTTAGTATATAGAAACACAACAAATTTTTGTATGTTGATTTTGAATCCTTTGACTTCACTGAATTCATTTTGTAGCAGGTTTTGGTGGAATCTTAAAGGTTTCCTTTATATAAAATCTTATCATTTGCTAATAGGAACAATTTTATTTTCTTCTTTCTGAATTGTATGCATTTTGCTTCTTTTTTTTTTTTTTTTTTTTTTTTTTTTTTTTTTTTTTTTTTTGCCTAATTGCTCTGGCCTGGACTTTAAAACCATATAATTTAGTCTTCAGACATGGTTAGCCATGAGCTTCACAGGTCATATGCAAAGTTGGGAGTGCTGAAATTGCCATTTGTATTTTAAGAAACAACAGAGTTTAGTCAGTTAATCTTTCATGTGTTATTGAAACTCATTTTTGAGTCCATGCATAATAAAAAGAATGTGAGAAAATTTGGTATGGATTCAATCCCAACTTTCTCTCCTCCTTGAAAGTTAATATTTAGTAAAACGTGGTCCAAAAGAAGGGAGCCACTTGAAATTATAAAAACAGAGAGTAGAACAGCGGTTACCACTGGTTGAGGTTGTTTGTGAGAGGCCAACAACCTCCAAGGGAGTCGTTGGAATATGTTGTTCAAAGTGCACAAAATTCAATTAGATAGGAGGAATAAGTTCAAGAGATGTATTGTATAACATGGTGACTATAGTTATTAACAATATTCTTGAAAATTGCTCAGAGTAGATTTTGAGCATTCTCAATACAAAAAAAAATTTGTGAGTTAATACATATGTTAATACCTTGATTAGCCATTCCACAATGTATACATACTTCAAAACATCATGTTATAACTATAAATAATTTGTATTTCTACATTTAAAAATAATAAATAAATATTTATAGAAAAGGAATCCACTGGACTCCCCCTCTTACGCCATTGATCTTATCTGGGTAAACTGTTAGTAAAGGTGAAATAATATGCCAGATGTTCCGAATGGATACATGATACCCACAGGCTTCTGTAAAAAGCTATCTCCTGCCTACAATCCACCAACTGCAATAGTGCTTTTGAGTCCTGTATGGGTATATTATTGAATGCCAAATTATAGCTCCATTTTCCCTCAGCTTTTCTCTATTCCATCTATTGCAGAACATTCACTTGCACATTTTGTTTTGTTTTATCCACCCAGTGCTACTATTTGGCTCCAATTCTACTTGTTATAAGCACAGATATATCCCCATGCACTGAAATCTCACAGTAGTTAATATTGTGGATTATCTTCAAAATGAAGGCAGAACAATATTTTTAAATTGTTCCTGAGAGCTCCCAAGCCTCAATTTGAAAGATACTGCCCTAGAGATCTACTAACATAAACAATGCTTCTCTTTTTAATATGCAAACATTCATTCATTCAGTAAATATTTATTCAGCATATTATGTGTCAGGCACTGTACTTTGCATTGAAAATTCAGTGGGAAATAACAATGGATTAGGCTGTTGCCCTATGAATTTATGGTGTAATGGATGAGGCTTTCCTTGTGTAAGTCAAAATTACAATGAACCAGGCAGCTAAGGATATGTTCACATTTGTATATAGCATAAAGAGCTGTAGTACCTCAAGAAGCTATGAGTTATATGCAACTTAGACTTGAAGCATTTTTACCACGGAAATAGTCTAAAATCTGTCATGAGAGATTAAAATGTTTTGCATTATCATTACCTTGTCATCACCAGTAGCATGTGGATGGCATGGTTAAAAAAGGAAATATAATTTTGGAGCCTGTGTCTTCTCAGTAGAGAAAACATTTAAGGAATGATCTCTACACTGCTATACTATGATGGAAGATAGGGTTCTAAGAAGTGGAAGAAGATAACAAGAAGATTATTAGGAGAGCAACAAAGATAGGCTTGGCATCTGTCAATTTTTTTTCTATTGATAAAGGCCTAGGGATTATCTAGGTGAAACTCTAGGTGAATAGTCAGAAGTCGTTAATGTCTGATAAGTTATATGAATGTAAAACCAGGCACCAGCAGATTTAAAATATACATAATTCAGTAGAACTGCTAATCAATAAAATCAGGTCTGATCATTTAGGCTACTTGTGTTCTGTGTTGTTTGGAGCAAGCAATGCTCCAGATCCTAAGAGAAAGATACCCTCAGGATACTTAAGACTTGAGTCCAACTTTGCTACTCTCATGGTCCTTGAATCAGCCTCATGTACATAATCAGCAGGCATGTTAAGAATGTCAAATCTTAGGCCCCATTTATACTAAATGAGAATCTTCATTATAGCAAGATCCCCAGGTATTTGGAAGAATATTAATTATAGTTTGAGAAGCACAGATCTAGTAAACTGACTGTCTCTTGGATCTACTCATAATGGATTTTCCAAGTGATTGATTCTAATATCAATTTTACCTTTCCTTTTAATTTAATTTATAGCATTCTCTGGGTTTATAATTTTTCCCTGATTCAATGTCAGTTTTTAAGATCATTCATTCATACTTTCATTAATTCAATGTATTCATAGTTAGTGAGTACCTTCTATGTGTCAGTCATTGCTCTAGGTGCTAGGGATATAGGAGTAATCCAAACAGGCCTTATCCCTGACTTTATGAAGATTTTAGATTATATTTTTCATGGCAGTCAGTTTTCAGATAATCTTTATGATCTCAGATCATTGGTCTTGATTTTTTGTATAAAATGTTATGTAGCATGACAGAACAAAGTTTATTATAATGAGATTGAAGGAACAGAATGCTTTGAGTCATCAGACAGACCTTCATTACAGTCCTGGATATACTATAACTTACTAGCTGTATGGTCTTGGGAAAGTTACTCAATCTCTTCGACTCAATTTCCTAAATTGTGCTATTATATATTACTTAGTAGGATAAAATAAAATAATGTCTATTAAATGTCTAGTAGAATCTCTGGCCTAAGAGATTTTCGATAAATTGGAGGAAGAATAACTCTGGCTGTTTTTTTATTGCTATAAAGAACCAACAGACGAGGTAATTTCTAAAGAAAAGAGGCTTAATTGACTCACAGTTCTGCAGGCTTTACAGGAAGCATGATGCTGGCATCTGCTCGGCTTCTAGGGAAGCCTCAGGAAGTTCACAATCACTGCAGAAGGTAAAGGGAAAGCGGACACATCACTTGGCTCATGATTAACATATAGAAGCTCTTGAGATTATGTATATTTTAACTCAGCTGGTGCCTGGTTTTACATTTATATAACTTACCAGAAATCAACAACTTCTGAGCAAGGAGCAAGAGCAGGAGCAAGAGAGAGAAAGTGGGAGGTGCTACATACTTTTCTCGTAAGAACTAACTCACTATTGTAAGGACAGCACCAAGAAGATGGTGCGAAACCGTGATAAATCCACCCCCATGAGCCAGTCATCTCCCAGCAGGCCTAATCTCCAATACTGGGGATTATAATTCAACATGAGATTTGTGTGGGGACAAATATACAAACTAAATCACTGCTTATATAAGAAACAGCGTGAACTTGCTTGGGGGTACTTTATTAAATCCAGTGAAGCACTATTAGATACAGTAAAATTAGACATTTTAGAAATATACAAAAAGCCTAAACATGGGTAGTTCTGTGCCTTCCTAAGTACAGTCATTTTCTCTCTTCCTCCCTGCCTCCCCTGAGTGATTCCTTGCACATGTGGAATGAGGATCTGGCAGGGTGCTGGACTAGCCTAACACTATGCTGGTCATGGCCTCTATGTTTCCTGTGAAATCCACAAGCACACCTGAGCACAATTCTTAACAGGATGGCATTGTCTCTTGCTGACCCACCCATGCCCCCTGACTCTTCAGAGGGCCTGTAACAGGGGCCCATCCAAGGTCAACCTCCAAACTCCACCTCAGGCATCAAATGGAGTCTGAGGAAGCGTGGCTCCTTACAGAAGTCATAGTGATCATTAGTGTTGATGACTGCATAAACTATATGGTGATCACGTGATGACACAGAAGCACTAACCTGACATGATGAACTCACCTACCACAGTTTCTCTGGCCCGGAATGAATTTTTCTGCAGTATTGTCCTGTGAAATATTCAGGAATTATGTTTTGTGTTGTAACATGCCATAGCCATAAGCCAAAATACAAAGTTTTTAAAAATTAGACAGCTAGTCACTTAACTAACCTGTCAAGATTTTGGATAATGATTAGTTCTCTGGCATTACACATCCTTGAGGCATGCACTACAGGGTAAAGGACACCAGAATATGAAATATCAATGGTCTAAACAAACAGATCTTTACTTCAGGGCAGTGGGAGGGGAGATGGAAGTGTTAGTACCATCACATGATCACATAAAGGTGACTCTTCACCTACAGTTGCTAGGGAGAGGCTTGTTACTCAAATGAACAGAAAATTAAGAAATGAACTTGGTTAAAGCTAGGAATGCTTCATGGCTCTCTATAATTAATCACAAACTTGTGGGGTAGGCATTTTGACAATGCCTGTAAATATGCCTGTGAATATGAAGTTCAGTGGACATGATGTGGCAAAAAAGGCTTCTGGGATTCAGGCAAGCCCTTCTTCCAAAGATCTCTAAGCACAACCCCGACACAATTTCCTTCATTCTCAGGACACTCCTGTGAAAGAGTCAAAAGTCAAATCCTGTCCTTCTGTTTAGACAGAGGTAGAGGGACAGCAAGTCACGAGTCAGGAGGAGCAGAGGGGACACCAGAGTGGGGACTGACTGGCTCGTCCCTCTACTCTTGTCTTCTTCCTCTGCTGGGCACTCTCCTGTCTTGCCACAGGGCTCAGCAGGATATGGTTCTCACAGCCAGTGGCCGAAATGCCCAGCAGTCACCTGAGAACCAGCCCCACTGCACTTTGGAGAAGCCCACGTGCACGTCTGCTGTTAGGGAAGGAAACAGATGCAGCTGTTTATTAAAGGTGACCCTGTGCATGCACTGTGTGGAGTAGCAGTTTACAGGCCCAAGTAGACTCAATCTTTGGGAAAACACACAGATGGAGGGACTCTTATTACCCCCATTTTACACAGAAAGAAACCTGCTGACAGGGAGTATATGAAGGTCTAAGATCACATGGTCAGAAGTGGTGAACAGGGATCTCCAATCCAAATCCTCTGACCCGCTATTGAATCTGGCTGGGCAGCCTCTGGCCAGCTGTCTGTGAAAGGCTGGCGGCCCTAGAAGATATGATAAATGGGTGAAAACCTAAAACAGGAAACTCACACAGGAGGGGTTCATTTCCTAATGTTGTCTTCAGGTGACACCATTTTTCTTCATTTTAACTTAACATAGAACATGAAGGTATTAATAAGAATTGTATGTTGTTGGGTATATAACATGGGATAGAATTTACATAGAATATACATATATCTCTCAAAACATATATTCAGTCATTGATAAGTCTATGTTCCTTTATTAAATATTATGATACTTATATTAGTTGTGTCATCTGTGAATGAGATTGATAATTGTGTTTGCAATAAGATATATTCATAAATTATTCCATTCATTAATAATAATCATTAAGAACTGTTTGAATTTCATGTCTTAGAGCATATAGTAGCTTATATGTAATATTATTATTTAATTTACCAGTGTCCACAGAGAGGACAGAGCAATATATTTCATAGAAAGAATCACGACATTATTTAATAATCCCTATTTCGAGTTCTTTTTTGGAATGAAGTGGGGTATATATAAATAAATGGTAAATGAAGTCAACATGACCATGCTTTTGTTTATTTCTTTATGGTTTACCTCATTTCATCTCTCTTTTTGTATGAAAGTTCTTGCTCCATTAAGTTCATATCAACAGCAATGCCACATTCTCTTTCCCATTGCCATCACCTTCTGACCTTTAGAAATTCCCTATATGAATAGCGCCTTCAGCACTTTTATCATAGCTTTCAGCTTCATCCTAACTGCCAGCATAATTCTCAGATTTTATTGTGCCAAGAGGATCCCCAAGCCAATGTCCTGGCCTCAAAGGCCTTGATTTCTTCAGAGCCAGTGAGGAAGTCTTCTCTCCCCTGCCTCCTCAGTCAGTTCCTTCCACCAGGGCCACAGTCTGCACTGTCACCATTAGAAACTGCTGGTCTCTGAATCACTGATTCAGACATTCCATCTGATGCCACCTTCTATCCCTCTTTCAAGGTCACTGGCCATAGCATTCCTCCTGCAGAAGGTGATCCACACTGCTTACAGGGAACTTCACTTCTTAAAGGGTGGGAAACAAGTCAGCTTTGTATATCTGTTGGAGCTCCAACAATTCTTTTCCCCAGTCATGGTGTTTGCTAGGTTTGGCTCAGATGGGCCCTGCCTGATTGTCGTATTACCCTGAGTGTCTAAGGACACCAGTGTTCATTCCTCCCTCCTTCTCCACTTTATCCCATTCTCCAGCCCCTCATTAGTCAGCCTTCGTGACCCCTAAACTTTGTGATGTCACTCGGGTGACACTGGGCTCTGATCAGATCTTTGGCATATGGTTCCCACCAGGTTCATGGTGGAAACCTGATTATCCTAATGGCTGAACCCACTTTTAGAAGGAAGCCTTGTCTTTCTACATTGTAGAAAAGTAAATGAGGGTTTAATGGAAAACTTTGCCTTGTATAGAGTACATAACTCTAGGTTCTCTGACACTAACTTTGCATTTGTCTTCAAGCTCGTTTCCATCATTTTGTAAGCTGCAGGTCACTGACAGACATGCTCAATATCTTGTCCAGTGGAGGTTCAGTTGTATCTCCTTTCATGTTGTAATAAAACCAATTTTGCCTCCATTCACATGTTCATTTCAATATCCTTGATCAGTATTCTAGTATGCATTCTTTATATTTTTTTTGAACAGTGACAATTTCTACCCATTTACTCATGAGTTAAATAGACTGTTCAAACATTTGTTCATTTCATATCTGTATGAATATCATGATTTTACTCCGTTTGCAAAATATTTTTAACTGTTTTGGAAGCCATAGTGAGATGCTCAACATATTCAATTGCCAGATCCAGATTATCTTTAATGACAAGGAATTGCTCCTCTTATGTGCTTAAAACCCAAATGTGTCTTTTCTTGGCTGTCTCTAGGTGAGTCCAAAGCACTGAGAGAACATTGTTCATTCTCTGTTTTTCTAGTTTTAATTTGCCTCTCTACTAATTTTGTGTTTCTTTTTTGTTTTCTTTCATTTACAGACAATAAGTTATTCCCCTTTGTTGGCAGCAATCACTGTGAACTTGATTTTAGGGTCTGACAATTTGGAGATCCCTCTAAATAGATAAATGGTGTATAGAAATCTAATGACTGTTGAGTGAAGAGAACAGAGAATCTGGCTTATCTTTCTTTTTGTCTTTTTTAAATCTCAAATCAATTAAGAATTCCATGCCCTCTGACAGGAGAACATCTCTTCCATCTGGACTAGGGAGTTTTTCTATTTTTGTGTTGACTTTTGACCCATGCCTGAACAAAAATTGAAACTATAAGTTCTATTTCCCTGTGCCCGTATGTCTGCGTGTCTGTAATAAAAAATACCTTCACCTTTGTTTGTGTGAATGTGTCGTGTTTCTTACTTCCATATGGTAATAATATGTATTGTAAAGTCTCTTAAATTAAAGGAGCCCTGTTCTGATTGGTATATCTAAATACTTGCTTATATAAATAAAAATTTCCTAAAATTCTCTGAAATATATGTAATTGAACTAATACTTTAAATGTACTACACACACACACACACACACACACACACACATTTTTCATGAAACCATTCAGAACCATAATAAAAAATTTAACGACACATAATTTAAATAAATATTTGGCAAAAACGACTTGCTTAATTCTAGAATATAATAAAAGCTGCTATATCTTTTTGATGTCAGTGTTATTACAAAAGTGTGCTTTTTAATGAGTTGGGGAGTTTTCATTTGTATTTATTCATTTACTTTTATTTTTTATTTTAGTAGGTTTTTAAGGAACGGGTGGTGTTGGGTTACATGAATAAATTCTTAGTGGTGATTTCTGAGGTTTTCATGCACCCATCACCTGAGCAGTGTACACTGTACCCAGTGTATAGTTTTTTATCTCTCACCAACCCCTACTCATTCCCCTCAGTCCCTAAAGTCCAATGCATCATTCTTATCCCTTTACATCCTCATAGTTTAGCTCCAACTTATAAGTGTGAACATACAGTGTTTGGTTTTCCATTCCTGAGTTACTTCACTTAGAATAATAGTTTCCAGTTCAACTGAGGTTGCTTCAAATGAAATTATTTCATCCCTTTTTATGGCTGAGTAATATTGCATAGTATATATATGCCACATTTTTTTAATCCACTCATTGATGGATGAAAATTTACATTTGAGCTCATTCCATATATTTGAAATTGCAGATTGTGCTGCTCTAAACATCTGTGTGCAAGTATCTTTTTTTGTATAATGACTTATTTTCCTCTGGGTAGATACCTAGTAGTGGGATTGCTGGATCAAATGGCAAATCTACTTTTAGTTCTTTAAGGATTGTCCACACAGTTTTACATACTGGTTGTACTAGTTTTTATTCCCACCAACAGTGTAACAGTGTTCCCTTTTCACCATATCCACCACATCCAAAAAATGATATCTATTATTTCTTTATAATGGCCATTCTTGCAGGACTGAGATGATATCACATTGTGGTTTTGATTTGCATACCCCTGATAATTAGTGACGTTGAGCAATTTTCCATATGCTAGTTGGCCATTTTTATATTTTGAGAATTGTCTATTCCTTTCCTTAGCCCACTTTTTGATGGGATTATTTATTTTTTCTCACTGATTTGTTTGAGCTCTTTGTAGAATCTCGATATTAGTCCTTTGTGGCATGTGTAGATTGTGAAGATTTTCTCCCATCTGTGCATTTTTTGTTAATTCTGATGATTATTGCTTTTGCTGTGATGAAGCTTTTTAGTTAAGTCCCATCTAATTTATCTTTGTTTAATTGCATTTGCTTTTGAGTTCTTGGTCATGAAGTCATTGCCAAAAACAATGTCTAGAAAGGTTTTTTCGATGTTATCTTCTAGAATCTTTGGTTTTAGGCCTTAGATTTAAGCGTTTGACCATTTTGAGTTGATTTTTGTATAAGGTGAGAGATAAGGATCCAGTTTTATTATTCTATATGTAGCTTGCCAATTATCTCAGCACCATTTGTTAAATAGGGTGTCCTACCCCAGTTTATGTTTTTGTTTGCTTTCTTAGAAATCTAAGTATTTGGGTTTGTTTCTGGGTACTCTATTTGGTTCCATAGGTGTATGTGCCTATATTTATTCCAATACCATGCTGTTTTGGTGACTATGGCCTTATAGTATAGTTTGAAATCAGGTGATGTGATGCCTCCAGATTTATTCTTTTGCTTAGTCTTACTTTGGCTATGCAGGTTCTTTTTTGGTTCTATATGAAATTTAGGACTGTGTTTTCTGGTTCTGTGAAGAATGATGTTGGAATTTCGATGGGAATTGCACTGAATTTGTAGATTTCTTTTGGCAATATTGTCATTTTCACGATACTGAGTCTACCCATCCATGAGCATGGTGTGTGTTTCCATTTATTTGTATCGTCTATGATGTCTTTCAGCAGTGTTTTGTATTTTTCCTTTAGAGGTCTTTCATGTCCTTCATTAGATATATTCCTAACTATTTTATTATTTTTTGCTGCTTTTGTGAAAGTGGTTGAGATCTTGATTTGATTCCCAGCTTGGTCACTGTTGATGTATATAGCAGAGCTACTGATTTGTGTACATTAATTTGTATCCTGCAACTTTAATGAATTCATTTGCCAGTTCTAGGAGCTTTTTGGATGAGTCTTTAGGATTTTCTAGGAATACGATCATATCATCAGTAAACAGTGATAATTTGACTTCTCTTTACTAATTCAGATCCCCTTTATTTCTCTTGTCTGCTTGCTCCAGCTAGGACTTACACTATTATGTTGAATAGAAGTGGTGACAGTGGGCATCCTTATCTTGTTCCAATTATTGTGCTGAATGCTTTCAACTTTTTCCTGTTTAGTATAATGTTGGCTGTAGGTATGCCATAGATGGCTTTTTTTACCATAAGGTACATTCCTTCTATGCTGATTTTGCTGAGGATTTTAATTACAAAGGGATGCTGGATTTTGTCAAATGCTTTTTCTGCATCTATTGAAATGATCATGTGATTTTTGTTTTTAATTCTGTTTATATGTTATATCACATTTATTGACCTGTGGATCTTAAACTATTCCTGCATTCTTGGTAAAAAAAAAACCCACTTGATCATGGTAGATTGCCTTTTTGATATGCTGTTAGATTTGGTTAGCTACTATTCTGTTGAGGACTTTTGCATCTATGTTTATTAGGGATATTGGCTTGTATTTTTCTTTTTTTTGTTTTGTCCTTTCCTGGTTTTGGTATTGGGGTGATACAGGCTTCATAGAATGATTTAGGGAGGATTCCCTCTTTCTCTATTCTGTGGAATAGTGTCAATAGGATTGGTATTCATTCTTTTTTGATATAATTCAGCTGTGATTCCATCTGGTCCTAGACTTTTTTGTTTGCATTTTTTAAGTTACCATTTCAATCTCACTCCTTCTTATTGATATGTTTGGAGTTTCCATATCTTTTTGGTTTGATCTAGGAGGGTTGTATATTTCAAAGAATTTATCCATCTCATCTAGATTTTCTAGTTTATGCATGTAAAGGTGTTCATAGTAGCCTTAACTAGTCTTTTGTATTTTTGTGGTATCAGTAGTAATACCTCATGTTTTGTTTCTAATTGTGCTTATTTGCATCTTCTTTCTTCTTTATTTGATTAGTTTCATTAATGGTCTATCAGTTTTATGTATCTTTTCAATGAACCAGCTTTTTGTTTCATTTATCTTTTGTAATTTTTTTTGTTTCCATTTCATTCAGTTCTGCTCTGATTTTTGTTATTGTTTTTCTTCTGCGGGGTTTGGGTTTAGATTGTTCTTGCTTCTCCAGTTCTGTGAGATGTGACCTTAGATTGTCTATTTGTGCTCTTTCAGACTTTTTGATGCAGGCAATTAATGTTATGAACTTTCCTCTTATCACCTCTTTTGCTGTATCCCAGAGGTTTTGATAGATTGTGTCACTATTATTGTTCAGTTCAAAGAATTTTAAAACTTCCATCTTGATTTCATTGTTAACCCAGTGATTATTCGGGAGCACTTTATTTAATTTCCATGTATTTGCATAATTTTGAGGGTTCCTTTTGGAGTTGATTTCCAAGTTTATTCTACTGTAGTCTGAGAGAGTACTTGATATAATTTAAGTTTTCTTAAATTTACTGAGACTTGTTTTGTGGCCTATTATATGGTCTATCTTACAGAATGTTTCATGTGCTGATGAATAAAATATACATTCTACAGTTGCTGGGTAGAATGTTCTGCAAATATTTCTTAAGTCCTTTTGTTCCAGGATATAGTTTTAGTCCATTGTTTCTTTGTTGACTTTCTGTCTTGATGACCTGTCTAGTGCTATCAGTGGATTATTAAATTCCCCCACAATTATTGTGTTGTCATGTATCTCATTTCTTAGGGCTACTGGTTATTGTTTTATATACTTGGGACCTCCAGTCTTAGGTGCATATATATTTAAGATTATGTTATTTTCCTGTTGGACTAGTCCTTTTATCATTATATAATATCCCTCTTTGTGTTTTTTAACTGCTGTTGCTTCAAAGTTTGTTTTCTCTGATATAAGAATAACTACCCCTCCTCATTTTTGCTGTTTCTTTTCATAGAATATATTTTTCCTCTTCTTTACCTTAAGTTTATGTAAGTCCCTGTGTGTTAGGTGAGTCTCCTGAAGACAGCAGAAACTTGGTTGGTGAATTCTTTTCCATTCTGTTCTTCTGTATCTTTTAAAGTGAAGCATTGTGTCCATTTACATTCACAGTTAGTATTGAGGTGTGAAGTACTATTCATTGTGCTATTTGTTGCTTGAATAGCTTGTGTTTTTTTTCATTGTGTTATTGTTATATGAGTCCTGTGAGGTTCATGCTTTAAGGAGATTCTATTTTGGTGTATTTGGAGGATTCATTTCAAGATTTAGAGCTCCTTTTAGCAGTTCCTGTAGTGTTGGCTTTGTTTTGGCAAATTCCTTCAGCATTTGTTTGTCTGGAAAAGACTAACTTTATAAGC
The DNA here is from genome assembly GCF_049354715.1 of Callithrix jacchus. Lineage (NCBI taxonomy): Eukaryota > Metazoa > Chordata > Mammalia > Primates > Cebidae > Callithrix > Callithrix jacchus. Next base: position 30,529,929 of record NC_133524.1, read on the forward strand.
TTAGTTTCACTGGATACAAAATTCTTGGGTGATAATTGTTTTGTTTAAGGAGGCTAAAAATAGGACTCCAATACCTTCTAGCTTGTAGGGTTTCTGCTAAGAAATCTGTTATTAATCTGACAGGTTTTCCTTTATACATTACCTGATGCTTTTGCCTCACAGCTCTTAAGATTCTTTCCTTTGTCTGACTTTAGATAGCCTCACAATTTTGTGCCTAGGTGATTATCTGTTTGCAATGAATGTCCTGGGTGGTTTTTCAGCTTCTTGTATTTGGATGTCTAGATCTCTAGCAAGGCTGGGGAACTTTGCCTTGATTGTTTCCTCAAATATTTTTTCCAAATTTTAGATTTCTCTTCTTCCTCAGGAACGCCAATTATTCTTATGTTTGGATATTTAACATAGTCCCAAACTTCTTGGAGGCTTTTTTATCTTTTTTTAAGATTATTTTTTCTTTGCCTTTTAGGGATTGGGTTAATTCAAAAGCCCTATCTTCAAGCTCTACAGTTCTTTCTTCTGCTTATTCAATTTTATTGCTGAGACTTTCCAGTACATTTTGTATATCTCTAAGTGTGTCCTTGATTTCCAGAAGTTATAATTGTTTTTTATTTATGTTATCTATTTTGCTGAAGATTTTTCCCTTTATATCCTGTATCATGTCTTTTATTTCAGTTAGACTTCATCTTTCTCTGGTGCCTCTTTGATTAGCTTAATATTTGGGGATTTTATCTTGGATTGCCTCCATTGCTGGTGATCTTGTGTGATCTTTTTAGAGCATTAAAGAACCTTGTTTTGTCATATTATCAGAATTGTTTTTCTGGCTCCTTCTTATTTGGGTAGGAGGGAAGATCTGGGACTATATCAGAAGGAAGATCTGGGACTCAAGAGCTGCTGTTCAGATTCTTTTGTCCTACAGGGTGCTCCCTTGATGTGATATTCCCCCCTTCCCCTAGGAATAAGGCTTCCTGAGAGCCAAACTGCAATAATTGTTTTTGCTCTTCTGGGTCTAGCCACCCAATGGAGCTACTGGGCTCTGGGCTGGTACTGGGTAGTGTCTGCAAAGAGTCCTGTGATGTGATCTGTCTTCAGGTCTTTCAGCCATGGATACCAGCACCTTCTTTGGTGGAGGTATCAGAGGAATGAAGTGGACTCTGTGAGGGTCCTTGGTTGTGTATTTGTTGAGTGCATTGGTTTAGTGTTGGCTTGCCTCCACCCAGGAGGTGGCATATTCAAGAGCACATCATCTATGGTCATGTAAGGAGGATGCAAACTTGCCCTGGGGATACCTGGTTAAATATTCAGGTTTCTTAGGTGGTGGGCAGGGCAATAGACCTCCCAAGAGATTATGACCTTTGTCTTCACCAGGGCAGCACAGAAAAACCACCGGGTAGTGGCAGAGATAGGAGTGTCTGAGCTCAGACTTTCTTTGGCTGGGGGGGGTGGGTGAGGGGCAGAGGGCTTGCTGCAGCTGCTGTAGAAGATGGCCTGTGGTTCCCTGGCCAATAGAGTTATGTTTCTGGGGGACTATGGCTGCCTCTGCTGAGTAATCCAGGTTGCCAGGGAAGTCAGGGAAAGCCAGCAGTCACAGGTCTCACCCTGCTCCCACACAGCTACAAGTACCAAAGGCTAGTCTGAATCCCACCATGCCCCTCCAACAGCACTGAGTCTATTTCCAGGCAGTTGGTGCCCAGAGCTGAGAATTTGCCACAGACCATGAGCCTCCCCACTGAGAAAGCAAGCTGACTTACAGTTTTTTGGTGTCTCAGGGAGCATAGAGTGGTGATCAAGTTCCTTCAAAGGGTCTGCAGATTCTCTCCACAAAGGCGTATTTTTTTAATTTGGGTATATTTTTCCTGAAAGTAAGAAGATATGCTAATCACCTAAACAATCATACTTCTAGATAGCATTTAAAATTATGAGGAACATACATTTATAAATTGAATCATTATGATGACAGTCTCTTATTTCCACAGTTATAATGTTTAGTAGTATGTCACTTTAAGAACATTTCCAAGATATTTAGATAATCCTTAGATTGATATTATATTGAGCTAATTGATGGACAAGAATTGGATGCCTAGATCATTCCTATGTAAGATAAAATACTGAAATATTGATTATTAAGCATAATTTGAAATTTGTATACTTTGGCTTTTTACCAGTGAATCCTACAGAGAGGCTGTGTTTTAAGGTCTATCAATGAACATGTTCATTTTTGCCATGTTGAGAATTCTATAGGGAAATTGTGCTGCTATAGAAACCTTGGCTATATGTGTTACCCAGCATTACAGAATGTTCACAATTACCCAATCTTTAGTTTTCTTTATAAAATAGATATGACTTTGTATGTCAGAGATAGCTGCACTCCCATGTTTATTGTAGCACTATTCACAATAGCTGAGATTTGGAAGTAAACTAAGTGTCTATCAACAGACAAATGGATAAAGAAAATGCAGTACATACATGCAATGGTGTAGTATTCAGCCATAAAAAAGAATGAGATCCTGTCACTTGCAACAACATGGATGGAACTGAAGGACATTATGTTATTTGAAATAAGTCAGACACATAAAGATAAACTTCACATGTTCTTACTCATTAGTGGAAGCTAAAAATGAGAACAATTGAACTCATGGGGAGGTGAGGTGGAAAGTGGGGATGATTAATGGGCACAAAAATATTGTTAGGACAAACGATCTAGTGTTTGGTAGTACCAGAGGGTGACTACAGTAAATAATTTTTATTGTACATTTAAAAATAACTAAGAATATAACTAGAATATTTGTAACACAAAGAAATGATAAATGCTTTAAGTGATGGATATTCCACTTAGCCTGATATGACTGTTACACATTGTATACCTGTATCAAAATATCCCATAAACACAGATACCTACTATGTACTCATAAAAATTAAAATAAAAAAGATGTTCTTAGATAAAAGCAAATCTTGCAAAAAAAAATCTCAATAAGACTCTGCTAGGAGTCTTAAGAAAATGAGACATGCTTTGATTGATTAAGGCAAAAAAATATAGAATGCTTCTGTCTATAAGTGAAATGACTTTTCTTCCAGAATAAGAAAGAGGATGGTGAAGGGCAACACAACATATATAGAAATCTGTTTGAGGTTCACAGAAAGTGAATCTGAAAGGGAACACAAATTTGTGTTAAAATTTTGTGAAACCTGGTTCAGTTTTGATGGGTGTATTCATAAGATTTCTGAATTCAAACCTATAATTTGGTTTCTTTTCAAATACAGTGACAGTTTTCTTGGAGTATTCATTTTTCTTAGACTTATAGTTACGTATATTAGTAACTTCCCCTTATTTGTTTAAGTAGCTGAATTGAGGTATTCTGTTTTGTGTAATTTATAACCCACTAACACATAACAGAATTTACCAATACATGGATTATATACTGTTATATGGTAAGTCTTCACTCATTGTTATTGAGTATTATTCACCTACTTTTTTTAATGTGCTTGTTTGGTTTTCCAACACATAACACCTTCAGTAACCCTTAAGATTAATGCCAGGATATTAGACTATGGGATATTAGAGACAAACAAATGGCAGTGGGAGGTGTGAAAGCTGACAGGCTACGTTTCAAGGAAGAAGACACTAAAAAGATAAAGAGCTGGAAGACACAGACTTATACCATAACATAAAAAAATGAATACTCATTACTATAACTTTGAGACATCAAGGGAAAAGTTTAATTATCCTTTTTATATAAAGGTTGAGAAGTGTATATTTTACAAACACTTTCATCAAACAATTCTAAAATGTATTAAATGTTTAATTTTTTTGAGAAGTTATGTAGACCATTGATAGGCAGGATATTCATTTCTTCCAATACTTAGTACACAGAAAGGGATGAAGAAGATACTTAAAATTTGTTAAGTGAATAAAGAGATGGATTTTGAGGACAAATAATATATAATAGAAATACTTCCAAAAACACTGTTTTCAAAATGTTTTCTCTATAGTAAGAAACCTAGGTCCATAACCTAAATCTATTTTGCAATTTCTTTTTTTTTCCACTCAACCGTGTGTCATTTTCTTTTTTTTTCTTTTTATTTTTTTTTATTGCATTTTAGGTTTTGGGGTACATGTGAAGAACATGCAAGATTGTTGCATAGATACACATATGGCTTTTTGATGTGCTATTGCAATTGGCTTGCCAGTATTTTATTGAAGATTTTTGCATCTAAGTTCATCATGGATATTGGCCTGAAGTTTTCTTTTCTTGCTGAGTCTATGCTGGGTTTTGGTATCAGGATGATGTTGGTCTCATAAAATGATTTGGGAAGGATTCCCTCTTTTTGGATTGTTTGGAATAGTTTCAGAAGGAATGGTACCAGCTCCTCTTTGTATGTCTGGTAGAATTTGGCTATGAACCCATGTGGACCTGGGCTTTTTTTGTGTGGTAGGCTCTTAATTGCTGCCTCAACTTCAGATCTTGTTATTGGTCTATTCAGAGTTTCAGCTTCTTCCTGGTTTATGCTTGGGAGGATGCAAGTGTCCAGGAATTTATCCATTTCTTCCAGGTTTACTAGTTTATGTGCACAGAGTTGTTTGTAATCATCTCTGGTGATGGTTTGTATTTCTGTGGAATCTGTTGTAATATACCCTTTATCGATATTTATTGCATCTGTTTGATTATTCTCTCCTTTCTTTTTTATTAATCTGGCTAGTGGTCTGTCTATTTTGTTGATCTTTTCGAAAAATCAGCTCCTCTATTTATTGATTTTTTGAAGGGATTTTTGTGTCTCTATCTCCTTCAGTTCTGCTCTGATCTTAGTTATTTCATGTCTTCTGCTAGGTTTTGAGTTTTTTTTATTTTGCTCCTCTAGCTCTCGATTCTGATGAGAGGGTGTCGATTTTAGATCTCTCCTTGCTTCTCATGTGGGCATTTATTGCTCTATATTTTCCTCTAGAGACTGCTTTAAATGTGTCCCAGAGATTCTAGTATGTTGTGTCCTCGTTCTCATTAGTTTTGAAGAACATCTTTATTTCTAACTTCAATTCATTGTTTATCCAGTCAAAATTCAAGAGCCAGTTGTTCAGTTTCCATGCAGCTCTGCGGTTCTGAGTTAATTTCTGTATTCTGAGTTCTAACTTGATTGCACTATGGTCTGAGAGACTGTTTGTTGTGATTTCCGTTCTTTCACATTTGCTGGGGAGTGATTTACTTCCAATTATGTGGTCAATTTTAGAGTAGGTGTGATGTGGTGCTGAGAAGAATGTGTATTCTGTGGATTTGGGGTGGAGAGTTCTGCAAATGTCTATTAGGTTTGCTTGGTCCAGGTCTGATTTCAAGTCCTGGATATCCTTGTTAATTTTCTGTCTGGCTGATCTGTCTAATATTGGCAATGGGGTGTTAAAGTCTCCCACTATTATTGTGTGGGAGTATAAGTCTCTTTGTAAGTCATTAAGAACTTGCCTTATGTATCTCGGTGCTCCTGTATAGGGTGCGCATATATTTAGAATCATTAGCTCTTCTTGTTGCATCGATTCTTTTACCATTATGTAATGTCCTTCTTTGTCTCTTTTGATCTTTATTGGTATGAAGTCTATTTTATCAGGGATGAGAATTGCAACTCCTGCTGCTTTTTGCTCTCCATTTGCTTGGTAAATCTTCTGCCATCCCTTTATTTTGAGCCATTGTGTATCCTTGCTTGTGAGATGGGTTTCCTGGATAGAGCACACTGATGGGTTTTGGCTTTTTATCCAATTTGCCACTCTGTGTCTTTTGATTGGGTCATTTAGCCAATTTACATTTAGGGTTAATATTGTTATGTGTGAATTTGATACTGCCATTTTGATGCTAGCTGGCTGTTTTGCCCATTAGTTGATGCAGTTTCTTCATTGTGTTGATGCTCTTTACTATTTGGTGTGTTTTTGGAGTGACTGGTACTGGTTGTTCCTCTCTATGTTTAGTGCCTCTTTCAGGAGCTCTTGTAAAGCAGGCCTAGTGGTGATGAAATCTCTGAGTACTTGCTTGTTCACAAAGGATTTTATTTTTCCTTCACTTATGAAGCTTAGTATGGCTGGATATGAAATTCTGGGTTGAAAGTTCTTTTCTTTAAGGATGTTGAATATTGGCCCCCACTCTCTTCTGGGTTGTAGAGTTTCTGCTGAGACATCTGCTGTGAGTCTGATGGGCTTCCCTTTGTGGGTAACCCAACCTTTCTCTCTGGCTGCCCTTTGCATTTTCTCCTTCATTTCAACCCTGGTGAATCTGACAATTATGCGCCTTGGGGTTGCTCTTCTTGAGGAATATCTTTGTGGTGTTCTCTGTGATTCCTGGACTTGAATATTGGCCTGCCTTGCTAGGTTGGGGAAGTTTTCCTTGATAATTTCTGAAGAGTATTTTCCAGCTTGGATTCATTCTCTCTGTCACATTCAGGTACACCTATCAAACGTAGATGAGGTCTTTCCACATAGTCCCATATTTCTTGGAGACTTTGTTCATTCATTTTTACCCTTTTGTCCTCAAATCTTGTCTTCTCGTTTTATTTTATTGAGTTGATCTTTGACCTCTGATATCCTTTCTTCTGCTTGGTCCATTCGGCTGTTGAAACTTGTGTATGCTTCACGAAGTTCTCGTCTTGTGTTTTTCAGCTCCATCAATTCACTTATATTCCTCTCTAAGTTGTTTATTCTCATTAGCATTTCATCAAATCTCTTTTCTAAGTTTTTAGTTTATTTGCATTGGGTTAGAACATGTTCTTTTAGCTCACAGAAGTTTCTTATTATTCACCTTCTGAAGCCTGATTCTGTCAATTCATCACACTCATTCTCCATCCAGCCTGTTCCCTTGCTGGTGAGGAGTTGTGATCCCTTGTAGAAGAGGCATTCTGGTTTCAGGTGTTTTCATCCTTTTTGCACTCATTTCTTCCCATCTTTGTGGATTTATGCACCTGTCGTCTTTGTAGTTGTTGACTTTCATATTGGGTCTCTGAGTGGACATCCAGTTTGTTGATGATGAAGTTATTTCTTTCTGTTTCTTAGTTTTCCTTCTAACAGTCTGGCCCCTCTACTGTAGGACTGCTGAGGTCCACTCCATGCCCTACTTGCCCAGGGATCACCTGCAGCAGCTGCAGAAGAGTAAGGGTTGCTGCCAGTTTCTTCTTCTGCTATCTTTGTCCCAGAAGGATACCCACCAGATGTCAGTCTGAGCTCTTCTTTATGAAGTGACTCTTTGGATATACGGGCGTCAGCGAGCTGCTTGAGAAGACAATCTGTCCTTTATAGGAGCTCAAGTGCTGAGCTGTGAGCTCTGTTGTTCATTCAGAGCTGCAGGGCAGGTACGTTTAAGTCTGCTACAGCAGAACTCATAAACCCCCCCTTTTTTTCCCCCAGATGCTCTGTCCCAGGTAGTTAGGGCTTTATTTATGAGTTTCTGTTGTGCTGCTGCCTTTTTTCAGGGTTGCCCTGCCCAGAGAGGAGGCATCCTGGTCACTGTCTGCCTGCAGAGGCTTTACTGAGCTGCTGTGGGCTCCGCCCAGCTGCCCTGTGAACTTCCCTACAGTCCTGTTTATATGGGTGTAGTTACAACTGCCTTGGCAATGGCAGCCCACCTCTATAATGGTGGACTCTCTCTGTAATGGCAGGCTGCCTCAGCAATGGCAAACTACCTCTGTAGTGGTGGACTGCCTCGATAATGGCAGACACCCCTCCCCCACAGAGCTGGACCATCCTGGGTTCAGCTGTGCTTTCTGTGAAACTCTCAATCCAGAGCGTTTCCAATTGCCCTTTTTTTGGGGGGGTGTGGGAGCAGCCGAGCCTGATCACCTGACTCCCTACCTCAAAACGCTCCCCCCTTTTTTTTTTAGTTGAATGGTTGACTCTGTCTCCCAGGTGTTTCAGTTGCCTGTTGAAAAGGCTCTGGGATTTGTGTTATTTCCTGTGCAGTGATGCACTGTGCTGGCTGAAACAGCCTTGCTGAGATTTGTGGTGCTTTTTTGCTTGGGAATCTCCTGGCCTGGCTCCCTGTTTCAGTCCGTTTTTTAATCAGATGAAGGGGCAACTCTGTCTCCCAGGAGCTCCAATTGCCAGCTAAAATGGTGCCTGGACCTGTGTCAGCCAAAACAGCTGTGCTGGCCAAACCAGCCACGCTGGCAACCCATGGGGCTCCTCCACCTGGGAATCTCCTGGTCTGTGGGCCATAAAAATCCGTCTGGAAATGCAGCATTTACTCACCCTCCATTCTTTCTCTAGGAGCCACAATCCTGAGCTGCTCCTAATCGTCCATCTTGTATTTTGCAATTTCTTAACCCATCTAACATCTGAATGATTACTTCTAAATATCTTTCTCTACTTTGTTTTCTGTAATGTCTAACCTTTAATTTATCTTCTTTGGATGTTTAAGAAAAAATATTGCAAAGAAGTTTTGAAGGTTTTCTATTATAAGTTATGCATAGAAATATACCTGCCAAATTTTGAATTTCTTGTCAAATTTCACTCTTGTAGCAAGATGAGATTTCAGGGTCACAATGAAAATATATGAATGAAAAAATGTTTAATCAATTCATATTAGTGATGCCTGGGTTGGGAAGTAATGGGGAGCATTCCTCCTAATAGGCAGATAATAAAGGGGGAACATGTTTGTGTAATAATTTAGAAACAATAAGGAAACTAGCAGTTGATCTATTTTTTATCACCATGCACCAACAATTCTAAACAATGTCTATGATGAAGTATTTTCCCCAAAAAATATTCTATAGGTCTAGATTCTAAACTGCTATGTGGCTACTGTTGTGTTTTAATTTATGTGAACTTCAAATGAGCATATTGTTATTACTTTTCCATGAATAAACATTTAATTCTACATAGCAGTTAACTTGAAGACCTCCCAATTGCACATTCAATCCCTACCACACAGACTCAACTACATGCCTTTATTTTAAGACTAAATTCATAATAGTTTGGAATTGCCTGAGCTAACTTTTGGAAAAGTTACTGTATTCCAACTCATGGTACTAGATTTTTTAAAAATTTAAACATGATAATTGATGTAAATAATGATGGCACAGTAATTTTAAAGATAAAGACATAAAACATGAGTTACTTAAATTTTGACATTGTATGAGATGCCTTTAGAATTTTTGTATTCAGAATGTTAAACAGTGAAACAGGATTTTTTTTTGTAAAGAGTACATTTTTGATAAATGAAATATGTTACTTAATTTGAAAAAGATCTTTACAGTGAAAACTAATTTTTCTATTTTATTGTTTTGAAGCTAAGGAAGAAATTCAGAAAATAATGACTGTTACTGATTTTTGCATAATTTTTTTCTGAGACTAATTTTATCATGTAGAGGAAGGGGGTGTTAAAATATGATTCCCTTTCATAGTCAGATACCCTAGTCACTTCTCTAGGTCATCTTTCCTATGTAACATGCACACTGTTAAGGCGTGAATTAATTATTTTGGAAGTCAGCTTACCAAATAAGCCTATGCTACCATTTTCTGGTCTCCATGGATCAGTTTGAGAGCTATGAAAAGGGTTAAAGTGATTCTCACAGTATATAAATAGTCTTTCAATAAGTCATGCTACACTGTAATTAAGTTGTAACTGTAGGTCTCTCTGCTTGCTCATTTTCTATCTTGAAATTAATATGTTTAGGATCAAATATGCATAATCATCTACTTAGTGGAAAATGTAAGGGGTATGATATGAATAGGTTAATGACATCAAATGTGTCTTCTTTAAGAAATTAATTCTCCAAAAGATGTTAGTGATGTGAAGCCTTGTGGAGATACTTTTCATTCTACTTTCTGGAATGACCTGTATTCTCTCATCTTACTCAACGTCTCAGCAAAATTCATAGGAATGCATGTTTCTTTTTCATGGGACACTTCTCTGGGACTTAGTGATTCCACACTCTTCCTGTTTTCCTACTACCTTTCTGGATTTTCTTCTCTGTCTTCTATGCTAGCTGACATTTCTTTTAGTAGCCTTTCACATAAGAGTTTTTCAATACTATGTCCTAGACTTCTTCCTCATCTCATGTTATATTCTTATCAAAGATAATCTCATGTATGCCCTTGACTTTGACCCTCATGTATGAGTGGATAGCTTCAAAATTTGTATCTCCAGTCTCTCCTTGAACTCCTTGTAGTCACTAACAGGTGGAGATTGCCATCTGATTGTCTCAGGGACACCTCCAACTCAACCTTTGTTTCAATTATCTATTGCTGTGTGAATATGATAGCTAAGACAATGAAGATGTATTATATTTCAAAATTCTCTGCATTGACTAGGTGGTTTTTATGCTCCACTTGGTGTGGGCTCTAGAGTTACTCATGCATTAGATGGAGACTGGGCTAAGTTAGAACTTCTAAGATGTCCCCTTTTTCCACATGATGTCTCTTCCATCAGGGCCTGTTCATATGGCCTCTTTCTTTAACAAGCTAGCCTGGACTTTTTAATAGCATTACACCTGGATGTAAAGATTGCAAAAGTAGAAGCTGCTTGGCCTCTTAAGGACTTGTCCCAGAAGTGGCACAGATCAGGGAAGCCCATTGCTTTAGCCAAGTGCATGTACCTATAAAAATATTAAGTTTTAGAGATAAAGCAGGTATTATCACCATAGAAGGAGGTCTCAAAAAAGGAAGGAAGGAAGAATGGGAGCAAGAAAGGAAGAGGAAAGGAAGGAAGGAAAGGAACAAAGAAGGGAAAAGAAAAGAAAATAATCTTAAATCAACTTCTTAAAATAGGAGGAATAAATATTCAGCAATCAGCATCATTGACACTGACACTTGATCAGTGTGTGAAATGAGAGCTGCTGTTAGGAAATCCTACTTCTATCTATCAAGAAGGGCATGTTTAAGAAAATATATTACATACACACTATAATTATCAATATAGTTTCTTCCATGGGCTACCAAGTCTAAAGTATTATTGCTTTTTCATAATTTATGCTGATAACCTTGTAATCATGGTTTAGGTGGTTTAAACCTCTCTCTCCATACTAATTGAATCATTCATCAAGTCATATGGAATATCCCTATATGTAATCTCCATCAAGTCCTCCATTTTAATTTCTGTCACCACTACTCTGCTCTATTTTCCTTTTCACCTCAAATTTGAGGTATTATAAAAATCTTATAACTGACTATCTTGGATCTAAGCTGTTTTACACATTAATCATGCAGATTCCCCATTGCTTATATAATAGAGGTCAAACATCTTAGTGTGGCATTGAGTATTCTCTATAAATGATTGCTTTAACATTATTTCTAGCTCCCTTATACACAAACTTTCCTATATGGCCAACTGGAAGAATTTCTGCTATTTAATTGGTCAAGCTGTTCTCCACATGAATTGTTCTTCCTTCACACCAATTTTCACAAATCCTGCCTTTTTGTGTGCTCAAGTACCATCTCTTATCTTTCTGGAACACCCTAGCCTTTAATGGTCCTCTCAGTCAGCCATGTTCCTCTTAAAATCAGAGCCAATTGACTTTTAGTGTAAAGCAACATACTGTTTCTTAAGATTTCATAAGTCTTTGATTAGGTAACAAAGTCTTCTGGAATGCATCAATGTAATTAGTCAAAAATAAATGTTCATATTTTAACTTTTGAGGAGAAAAAAATTAACTGCTTTGGATTATGTATCAACTTTATACAAAGCTCCTGTCTGCCACCAGATTTATTGGAAATGAAATTAACAGCATAGGAACCTGGTTTTAAAACCAGAGACAGGGCGGATCTAGAGATCCAGGTATCAAGAACCTCCCAGTCTTCTCAGGGATTGACCATATTCTACCCATTATTTCCCTGCCTCCTGTTTATTGTAATAGATCATTCATTGGGTAATATTTGTTAAGTCAGTGGACCCATTAGAGATACTGATGACAGCCCTAGTATTCTCTCCCCAGAACATACATTTGCAAAACTACACACAATTTTGCATACAAGTTCAGAGGATCTACATGTTTCTAAAGCCCATCTATGGATGCCTAATTTAAACCCATTTTATTTTTTTAAGAAAAGGATCCTGGAACTACAATGAAAGGGCAAGGAGAAAGGATAATTGTCTTTCATGGAAATATGCACTTTTCAATTTTGCTGTATTTTCCTAAATTATCTCTCAGTTAATACCTGACTGCATCCTTTGTTATATGGCAGCAAATTTCACTAAAATGGAACCAGTACAAGGATCTCAGACTTTATCACTCCTCCTCCCACCCAACTCTCTTCTGTAGTATGTGTTAAATAAGAAAGTTTTTAGTATGTTTCTTAGACTTGTTCCTAATTTGATTTCACACTTCAACAATACTAATCCTTAATTATTACTTAGGAATTACTTTATGAATTGGTAATATTTAGGGACCTCAGCTACAGGTTATTTTTTTAATCCTTAGGTGATGTGCTACCTAATACTTTCTCTGAGCTTGTTTTATAATTCCGATTTGAGTGACTAGCCCCTAATTACTCAATAATTATTTACTGAACCCTTTGTATCTGCCAGAAAGTGTACTAGGTACTGAGAATAAACAAATGAATAAAATGCATAAGTTTCCTGCCCTCTGAGAATGCACATTCCTAATTTAGTAGCTGTGAAATTCACCACATAATTTTGTTAATTTGTCTCTTTTAAAACTAACTTGTTTAAAATTTATTGTACTCATTCTTTCTGAAGTGGATCTCCTACATAAGCTTTATCAAATAAAATATAATGATAGCCCAAATATGTGATTTTAAATAATCTAGTGGTCACATTAAAAATCAAGTACTAAAAAACAGGTGAAATTAATTTTAATATATTTTGTTAACCCAGTATCTAGACAATATTGTTATTTCAACCTGCAATCAATGTAAAAATTTATTGATGAGATATTTTATCTTTTTTATACTAAGTCTTTAAATTTTGTCCACATTTCAAGTGTTCAACAGCTACATGTAGCTAGTGATTAACTATTAGCTAGATCAGGCCAAGATGTTCAACTCTAGCAACTTGCTCTTCCTCTGAGAGCTTCAGTCTCTCAGCATTTCTTATGCAGAGCTATTTAGCTCCTTCTCAGATCCTGTCTCTAAAATACAGTAACAATTCTAATCCACCTCAAGCTCCTTAATGTCTTAATTCATAAAAAGACTCTTGCCATGAACTATTTGCCTAGGAGGGCAATGAAAGTTTATAAATTCAACAATGACAACAAAAACAGTTTACTATAAATGATAGATAAATGATAATACTGAAAGGGATAATGTGCTTGGATCAGTGAAACTTGGGTGTGGTAGGACAAATGCCAGAAGCTAGTTTTTAAAATGCTGGTTTCTTATATTATGGAACACTTACTTGTCCTCTGATATACTCAAAATTATGGCCAAGGATCTTCTGTGAGATTTAACTCATCTGGAGTAATTACATCATCTGACAAAAGCATATACAGTGCCAATGTCATACTTGCCTTATTTGCTCAACCTTCCAATTCCTAGGCAAATTGTCAAATTCTGAAGGTAATATCTGTCCCAGATGAGACTCTGGTATGCATAAATCTTTATTGTGACAGTTCCTTTTGGAGCTTCTGTGAACCAGTGAAGTGGAAATAACGATGAAAGATTTCGAGATTTTGAAAAGTAGTTTTTATTAAAAAGTTGCTCTTCTAAAATGATTTCTGTTTTATGGTATTTAGCACTTAAAGACTGGAATAAAATACTATAAACTAACTCACTTAACATCCTTCTGTGAATTCGAATGAGAAATATGAATGGACTCAATTTAAAAGAAACATTAACATTCTTTCAATAGTTAAAAAAAAGTCCAACACCAACAAGACTTACCTTCTTTTATTTACACATACAGTTAATTTTAGTGTAAGGTAAGGTTTCTCCACACATCTAGGAAAGAAACAGGAAAATGCATTATCTCCTTTGAAAGCTGCCTACACAAATCTGTTATTCTTCTGAGAAAGGATGATGACTGTACAGTAAAAAAGTTATTCTAAGGAAGGAAAAAAATACAATATGTCTATTGTGTAAGTCAATAGATTTTTTAAGGAAACATTTTCTCAAGAATATTATTTACAATAATATAATTTTCAAAGTTCTCGAAATTCTAAAATTCTTGCTGGATGATACATAGATGTATGAAAATGTACCCAAAGAAGCTCTACTAAATTAATCACTACCTCCAACAACCTAAAGATCACAGTTTATTGTTTAAATGAAGGATGCAACATAAAGGCATATATACTACAAAAAGCCCCTGTTTTATAGCTCTTCTAAAGGTGAGTATCCACACAAGGGAAAAATTGAAAAACTAATGTAAATATAAGTCCAAATCTCCTTACACAGAAGAAAATGTAGTGTGGCTTGGCCTAATATTATGACTTTTCCAAGGAGTTACTATACGGTTTAATGGAAGATTATTTCCATCAAAAATTTCCACTACTTATGAATCCTAAGAACCAGGAAGTTTTTCAGTCCAAATTCAGCTGAAGAAAGAAAAGGAGTACACCTAAATAGTATATACCCAAAGTGTTATGTGGCATAACATTTTAATCATAAAAATAATATGTATTTATATTTGTTTCTCCTTTATAGTCAAAGCACTGTTTAGAGATAGAAGTACAGAAAGGATTGTTCTGAGAGGGTTCTTGAGGTAGACATTTGGGGAGGCAGCCTAGGATTCATATCTGTAAAATGTGTTGTTCCAACATCCTATGTCTACACTTGATCTCACTGCTAGATTGTGGGCAAGGTGCTTTGAATGGATGGGCATTAAAGGGACCTTCCAATACGTGAGGCTTAAGGGGATTTACAGAGGTCATCAAATTCTGGAAATCACACATTTTGTTTTTGTACGAACAGAAACAAGTTTCCAGTATCACTGGATACTGGAGCCGAAAATGACAAAACTCACCTTGTGATGCCAAGAGAAACCAAGTCTTCGATTATTTCTGGTTTATTTGTATAGTATAACTATCAATGTTAGTGGCATAATGTATTATTTCATGTTAATTCTGGGTAACTTTAGACTCATCATAGCATTGATTTGTAGGAAACAGTATGAATGGGAACAACTGGATGATACAGGAGGGATTCTTAAGGGAAGCCAGGCAGATGGGAGTGGTCGTGTAAGAGGAAAATCCATCCCAGAGTACCCGACAGGTGTGCACTAAACTTGCTACAGGAGGCAATGATGACTGGAGAACTCTATTGAGGATGGCAAAGCCCATAGTTTAGGTGGAAAAACACTTGAAAGCAGAATGGATCCATTGCTTTTGTCACTTTTACCTAGAATGTTATAAGGGCTTCTTTTTTGATATCTCTATTATCAGTTTTTCCTTTTGGAAGTCTGTTTTTAAGTTTACTCATTAATTGTATAACCATTTATTCATCATGTATACATCAGGCACTATGCTATGTTCTCCGAATACAACATTAAGAACAAGTCCCTGTCCTCATGGAGCCTCCAGTCCAAGCAACCCCAGTGTGGGAGAACTGCCATAGGGTATATAGGAGCATACAGTGCTGACTCCCTGTTTGATTATCGTTCTTTTAATGATAGCAGGATCAATTACTGGGTTCAACTGGTTACAACCTGATACCTGAATTGTAATATTTCCTATTAGCCTAAAGGTGTCCAGGATTTAGTTGTTCTGGACAATAATTTCTTAAGAATTCTTAAGAAGCTTTATTCAGAGTTTCCTTTCATTTATTGATAGAGCAAGTATTTATTCAGCTTATTCTAAATATTAGGCACTATTTTGTTGCTGGAGATATAAAATTAAGTGAGCCAAGATGAATATAGAGGAAACAGATAAATGAATAACTTCAGTGCAATATGAAAAATGTGCAGGGCTAGATGCAGAGTCCTCTGGGAACACGAAAGAAGCAAGGTCCTTAATGACAGCAATCTCTGGTGAGTCAGTGAATCTCTGGCAGTTTATTTAGGTCAGGAGCTATTAATTATCATGCATTAGTGAGCAGACAACAATGGGACTAGGCAGCTTGAGTCCTGCATTTGAAATCCAGCAATGAAAGAAGCTTTCACTAGAGGCTTGAAGAACCAGACTTTCTAAGTTAATCCCTCTGAGTCCATACTTATTTTCTTTTTCTGAAATTAAAGCTCACATGTCTGCAATGGACAATCCTGCTTCAAACTCGTGAAAAACAGACCAGGATTCCCTATGGTAATGCACTAGTGGATTTGTTTTTTTAGCGTTCCTAGAGTTGTTTTCATCAGTTATTTAAGTAAGAATGCCCTAGATAGTCCACTTCACCCCCTAGATCCCTATTAATATATTTCAGTTGAAAATCTATTGTCCCTTGCCTATTTTACTGCTTCCAACATTGACATTTGATGGCAAGAAATCAGCTCTCAAATAAGAATGGTGTCACCTGCTGCAGGTTCAGCTGCACTGCAAACTACAGATTATGCAAATTGCATAAAGATCCAATCTTTCTACCCAGATCTGAGGAAGAGGCCTTATTTTCCCACTGGGTCATACTATAGAGTCAGCCATTTACTTAATTTTCCAAAGAGTACTGTAAGAGACTACTGAAAGCATTATTTAAAATACAATAAAAGAATTCCATAAATGTTATCTAAAATATAATAAGAAAATTTAAAAGAATTCATAACTAGGCTGAAACCATTCTCTAAGGATTTTAATATTAGATAAAAAATTACTGATTAGACTAAGTTTTTTTGCCCTCTCCCAGGCACTTAACAATCGATTTCCTTGCATACTGTGTAAGTGTCCTATGGCACATAATACTTTTTAATATTTTACGTTTGTGAGATAGTATTTTTTCATGTAATCCTAGATGGATTAGTTTCCTATGACTGCTTTGAAAAGATTGCCACAAACTCGGTGATTTCAAGCCACACACATTCATTGTTTTTCATGTCTGGAAGTCAGTAATCTAAAATCACTTTTACTGGTCTTAAAATAAGGTGTCAGCAGGGCTATGCTCCCTGTGGAGCGCTAAGGGAAAATTAATTTCCTTGCATTTTCCAGCTTCTTTTATTTATTGTTATTATACTTTAAGTTCTGGTTACAAGGGCAGATCTTACAGGATTGTTAACATAGGTATACACATGCCATGGTGGTTTACTGCCCCCATCCCCCTGTTGCCTACATTATGTATTTGTCCTAATGTTATCCCTCCCCAATCCCCCCGCCCCCTGCTATCCCTCCTCTAGTCTCTTACCCCCAGCAGACCCTAGTGTGTAATATTCCCTTCCCTGTGTTCATGTGTTCTCATTGTTCAACACCCACTTATGAGTGAGACCATGCAGTGTTTGGTTTTCTGTTCTTGTGTCAGTTTGCTGAGAATGATGGTTTCCAGCTTCATCCATGTCCCTGCAAAGGACATGAACCCATCCTTTTTATGGCTGCATAGTATTCCATGGTGTATATGTGCCACATTTTCCTTGTCCAGTCTATCACTGATGGGCATTTGGGTTGGTTCCAAGTCTTTGCTATTGTAAACAGTGTCACAATGAACATACGTGTGCATGTGTCTTTATAATAGAACAATTTATAATCCTTTGGGTATATACCCAGTAATGGGATTGCTACATTAAATGGTATTTCTATTTCTATATCCTTGAGGAATTGCCACACTGTCTTCCACATTGGTTGAAGTAATTTACACTCCCACTAACAGTGTAAAAGCATTCCTTTTTCTGCACATCCTCTCCAGCATCTGTTGTCTCCAGAGTTTTTAATGATTGCCATTCTAACTGATGTGAGATGGTATCTCGATGTAGTTTTGATTTGCATTTCTCTAATGACCAGTGATGATGAACATTTGTTCATATGTTTGTTGGCTGCATAAATGTCTTCTTTTGAAAAGTGTCTGTTCATATCCTTCATGCACTTTTTGATGGGGTTGTTTGTTTTTCTTGTAAATTTGTTTAAGTTCTTTGTAGATTCTGGATATTAGCCCTTTATCTGATGGTAGCTTGCAAAAATTTTTTCCCATTCTGTTGGTTGCTGGTTCACTCTAATGATTGTTTCTTTTGCTGTGCAGAAACTCTTAAGTTTAATTAGATCCCATTTGTCTATTTTGGCTTTTGTTGCTATTGCTTTTGGTGTTCTAGTCATGAAGTCCTGGCCTATGCCTATGTCCTGAATGGTATTGCTTAGGTTTTCTTCTAGAGTTTTTATGGTGTTAGGTCTTATGTTTCAATCTTTAATCCACCAGGAGTTAATTTTTGTATAAGGTGTGAGGAAGGGATCCAGTTTCAGCTTTCTGCACGTGGCTAGCCAGTTTTCCCAACACCATTTATTAAAAAGGGAATCCTTTCCCCCTTGCTTGATTTTGTCCATATTGTCAAAGATCAGATGGTTGTAGATGTGTGGCATTACTTCCAAGGAGGTCTCTGTTCTGTTCCATTGATCTATATCTCTGTTTTGGTACCAGTACCATGCTGTTTTGATTCCTGTAGCCTCACTTCTACAACTGCATGTTCTTAGCCTTGTCTTTCATCTTGCTGCATTAATCCCAATGACTTTTGTCTCTGTAGTCAAATCTCTCTTTGCCTCCATCTTATGAGATTTGTGATTAAATTGTGCCCACCTATATAATCCAGGATAATCTGCCTATCTCAGAATCCTTAATCTAGTGATTTCTAAAAAGTCTCTCATACCTTATAAGGTGAAACAAGTTTCAGGGATTAGGATCTGCTTATCTTTGGGGACCATGAATCAGCCTATCACACTAGGTAATGAAATCATTATCTTAATCTGAGGTATCTAGATCCTCATATAATCTAAATCCTTTAGTCTATTTGAGTTGTTTTAACTTTTTGTCAAGTACATTAGCTGCCAATTTTATAAAATATTGCAGATGGAACTCTTGTAGATCTATAATATATAGCTTGTCGAGCCACAGTAAACTATATCATTTTTAGCTTTCTATCAATGTTTGACATACAAAATGGTCAATTTCAGAATGTTTCAATGACTTCTCTAAAAAGCTATTGAATATTAAAAATGTCATACATTATGTTGTTGAGTGGTCTTCATGGAAAAATTCATGTTTTTAAGAAATCTTTGCTCTTAGATTTAGTGCTTATGTTTGTATATTCTGATGAACTGATATGCAACTAGAGATATATAACTAATCCTAATTTTAAAAATTTGTCTTGGATTCCAGAAAGTACAGACCAAATTTAGTATATAATTACAGTAACTATTCTTAGCTAGTATTTCTTGTATAATTATATGTTCTTCACCCCAACCCCAATAATGATTTCTTCTACTCCTTACTATGATGCTTTTGATAATTTATCTTCATTTAAACAAGCTTATTGCATGAGTTTTTTAATTATAATCTATCTCAAAATCTTCTTTTGAAAGCAGACATGAAATAAAGCAAACAAACCAATAAACTTGGAAGATATATAGACCCTATGAATTATAGCCCATCTGTATCTTTGCATCTTTTTTGAGTGCCAAATACATAAATTCAGCTATGAATACTTCTGTCACTACAAAAGCACTTTAAAATTGTGTTTCTGTGCATTATATAGCTTCTTAGAATAGACAGATATATTTAGAGGGGAAGGATATGCTAATTAATGCCACTATAGCCAGTAGTTTTCTTGATTTCATTCAATACCTTCCAGTTTTAATAATTTGCAACTGATATCAATGGCAGTAATGAAATTTTAAAATAAAATGTGTGACTGTTTTTTTGTTATTATTTAATGCATTAAAAAGACATAAACAGAGTTTTGGAATAATAACTACATTTTCTGAAAGGCTTCCACAGGAAAAGAGCTTCATATTGAAATTATTTTGTACAATATTTTGTATAATTTTTTCTCATTCACATTTAGTTTATTAGAATTGAACATAATATCTGACATAAGTCATTCATATATGGGCTAAATAATCCATGTATATTAGAGGCCAAGCCTATTGGATATGGTGGAAATTTTGAAACCCTATCTTCGTGGAACAAAAACAAAAAATTAAATGTAAGGTTAAAAAGTGTGGGCACCTTTCTCATTTGTTTTGTGAATCCAGTTTCTGAAGGTTACTTATCATATCAAAATTTCTCATGACATTTTCAGAGCTGTATCTCCAATAAACCTAAATAAGACATAGTCTGTATAGTTATGTACTGCTTAATGACAAGGGTATGTTCTGATAAATGCATCGTTCAGCACTTTCATTCTTGTTTGAACATCCAACCTATATGTTTTAAACATGTAAAACATACACCAACCTATATGTTTTAGCCTGCTGAATACCTAGGCTACATGGTACAACCTATTGCTTTTGGGCTATAGACTTGCATAGCATGTTACTGTACTGAATACTGTAGGTAGTTGTAATAACATGATATTTGTGTATCTAAAAACAGAAAACGTACAGTCATATTTAATTTTAGATGTATTAAAGTAATCCATCTCCTCTTCCCACTTGACTAGATATTTCATTTTTGAAAAGTAGACATTATTTTTAAAAATGTTTTAAAATACTGCTATATTGTTGATATTATTACTTTACTAAATAAGACAATGAAGACAGAACTCAGATAAATAAAATGCAACAGTTGTATGTTGATGAGGGCTGTCATTTATAGAAAAAACCTTCAGTAAGAGTCAAATTAGTGACTTAGGAAAGTTGACTTTAAGAAGACAAATAAAAATGTCTGGAGAGAAAAAATATTTTACTCATTCCATATGAATAGAAAATATATTTTGAAATATTATCATCAGTGTATTATGTCAGTCTTTCTAAACTTGGGTTGTCTGTTAAATACTTTGCTATCGCTTTTGTCATAGCTGGATCATTGTTAGAAGTTAACCAAGGGCTGTTTCCTATGTTGCTGGAACTCTCCTGGGTTAGAATCTTCTTTAAATAGAAATAATTCTCTTGCACTATGTGGTAATCACCATAGATTATTGAAATGACAAATGGCTATGATTACTTCCAACAACTTGAGATGTGCTGCTTATACTGAATGTTAAGAAAGTATCTTAATAATTTAAAGTTTTTCTTAATAGGTATAAGCAAGTTTTTATTTTTTAAATGTACTTCAAATAGTTACACTGATAAAGATCATTATATAACAATAAAGAAGGGGCTTCTAAGTAAAAATCTATATTAAAATTAAATTTAGGTTACATTACTACTTCCCAGTTTAAAACAATATATGCCATATATACATACATGTGTATATATTTATGTGTATACAAATACATGCCTGTACATGTTTAAGTATATGGATACAAATTAATATATGTACACATATATGTAGAATACATACATAAATGTATATAAATATATGACTGCATTTGTGTAGTTGGATATTACAACACATATTTTACATCTGTATGTTATGAGTATTTTTCTCATTTTTCAACCTTTGAGAATAAGCCCAGGTCTATATATCAATATGATATTGAAAATTAAATGAATTACCCAAGTGAACAAAAGAAAGGTCTTAGATCTATGCTGTTCATACTTATGAGAGAAGTGTAGTTTTTTTCTGATTTGCTTAGTTTTTTTCTTTATTTAAATGTAATGTAATTTTTATTGATATATAATAGATGTACATTTTTTACAGATATACATGATAATACATTCATATATTTGTAAAGATCTAACTAGTGTAATTGGAATATCTGTCACCTTAAATATTTATATGTTCTTTATGCTAGAAATACACAAAATATTCTTTTTCAGCTATTTTGAAATATACAATAGATTACTGGAAACTGTAGTCACCCTACTCATCTATCAAATGCTAGGTCTTATTTTTTTCTATCATACTCTATATTTGGACCCATTAATCAGCCTCTCTTTATCTCCTTCTCCTTCCTACTCTTCCTGGGCTATGGTAACAACCAATATGCTGTCTTCATGAGATCCACATTTTTTAGCTTCCACACATAAGTGAGAACATTTAATATTTGTCTGTGTGCTGGCTTATTTCACTTAACATATTAACCTTCAGTTCCATCCATGTTGCTGTAAAAGATGGATTTCATTATTTATGTCTGAATAATATTCCAATGATTTGCCAGAACTGAATTTTAAATGGGGTTTTAGGCCTGGACTGACTTTGGATAAACTTACAATGATAGCTCTCTACTTGTGGTAATCAGTAGCATAGGCCTAAATGTGTTATTGTATTTAATGTTTCTCATTCATCAACATCACGATTGTGGATCAAATCTCTGTGGTTTTCATACTTTACTTCTGACAATTCATTGTTTTGTCTGAATTTAAGTGAATATTTTCTTGGTTTGCTCTCGTTCCAATTTACTGGGCAATTTAATTACATGATGAATGAACCAGACATATATTTCATATACACCTGCAGTGTGTAATATATTATACTTGAGGGATGGGTAGGTATAGACATATAAGACATAATCTCTTACTTCAACCAGAATATGGTTTCACTGGGTTCCTAAAACCAATATGCATAACATACTACATTGGATTTGAATCAGAGGCTTCAGTTCCAGTCCCATTTCTTCATGACCACGTCACCTTAGCATGTCACTTCTCCTGTGGCATCTTAGCAGATAACCCAAGACTACTACTTTTCTGAACAGTATTTTTTTAAATTACAAGCCAAATCAGTATCAAATATTATATTTATAATGGTTCTGTATAATTTATTAACTCCTTTACCATAAAACGACATATATTGTAGTATTAGAAGAAAATTGTGGGATTTATTAAGAACATCCATTTATCATACCAAACACTCGATATGGGCTTATAATTGAGCACAAATATATAGAATATGAATATATTTTCTTAGTTCTATCATTAGCTCTTTGAGTACATAAGCATATTTATAAATGATATTATATCTAAGTTTTAAGAATTCTAGCATCTGAGGCATACCCAAGAGGCATATTTCCCTTCATCCTTTTTCAAATACCATAGAATTGACTCTGACCTCACCTCAGTTTACTTATGTTTCTTAAGCAATAAAATGATTTGTAAGATCCCATCCACACCTAGTATCTTACGGTTATAAGGACATTCCCTTGGTAGTTATTTGATATGATTTACACATGGGATCAGTTTCTTTGGTGAAAACAGTCTCTCCATGACCTTAATGTGCCATTTGCTGTTCTTGGAAATACAACATTGCTCTGCTGTTAACAGTAAAGTGTCAAAGAAAATAGATTCCCAGATTATTTCAAACTCATTAATATAGGAATATTAATATTTTTAATTCTTCAAGATAAGATTTTACACATTTTGATGCCAGTAAATAATTTTGTGATAAAAGCAAACACCTGGTTTGCTAGAAAATATTGGCATTCTGCAAGCATAAATTCATGAGAGAGGAATTCCACATGCATTGCCTCTGAGCTGCTGCTACTGTGAACTGAAAAAACTGCTAGTTAATGTCTCAGAAGTTCTTAGGAAATGTAAAGTACATACAATTGTCGGTGCTTCAAAAATGGAAATAACATCTTATTCTTTATGTACACCAATAGTTACCTGGAGCTTGGACATAGTAGGTAGTTAATAAGAATATTGACACACTGGCATGTAAGTTAGGTTTGCCTGCATCAGGTTTGAAAATTATTCTGTTTTAGAATAGTTTTATTTATTCTGTTGTTTCTCAATGAAAGTGATGTGTGGTCCATAGATTTCTTACCTTCGCTTTATATTCCATTAGAGCTGTGATGTGAGCTAAAGCAGTTTTGGAGAAATTAACTTCTTAAACATTTTTGTTTTTGTTAATGCTTTGGATATGCAGTTATTGTCTGAACATCATCAAGGCACAGGCAACTGGCTGTAGCATCCATAGTTTTTGACAGCTTTCATTGCTTATGTGTGCCAAGTGCTGCCTACAGGATTTCTTTCTTTATATGAGAAATATTGTAATGATATTCAATTATGTATAAGAGCAAGATTCCTGACTTGGCTAAATACAACTGCTTTAGTATTCACTATTTAAGCTACATGGCTTTTTAATAAGTAAATCAACATTAAAATATGAATAGCAGATTGTAATTTAGTTTTATTAGAAAAGCTTGACTATTTTTATTATCTGATATTCATGTCACCTGTAATCACACATTTGATTTTAAAGTAATTTTTATTGGCTTGGCATGGTGGTTCATGCCTGTAATCCAAGCATTTTGAGAGGCCGAGGAGGGTAGATCACTTGAGCCCAGGAATTTGAGACCAGCCTGGGCAATGTGGGGAAACCCTGTTTCTACAAAAAAATACAAAAAATAAATTAGCTGGGCTTGGTGGTACACACCTGTAGTCCCAGCTGCTAGGGAGGTTGAGGCGGGAGGATCGCTTGAGACTGAGATGTCGAGGTTGCAATGAGCCAAGATTGCCCCACTGCACTCCAGCCTGAGCAACAGAGTGAGACCCTGTCTCAAAAAATTTTTTTCACAATTGAGGTGCATTAATTGACATTTATATTTATGAAATAACCATGAATAATATAAGATGGCCATTTGAAGATATGCCCTAAGACAAGGGTTTGTAACTTTCTCTGAAGGAACCAGATAGTACATATTTTAGGCTTGTGGGCTATACAGTTTCAGTGTTTCTACTCTTCTCTGCCCTTGTAGCACAAAAGCAGTAATAGTCAATACTGAATGCAAAAATATGTCTATGGCTTTGTTCCAATAAAACTTTCTTTATAATAAATGAGCATGGGCTCATTTATTACTTAGCTGGCCCCTGCCCTACTAAATTCATTGACTTGGTCTAATTTTAACAATTATATAATTTTAGTAAAAGGCTGTTAAGTTTCTTTATATAATTTGTAACATCAGTAATATTTATAAGAAAAATATAAATAAATTCATTTGAAAACATAACTTAAATTTTATTTTGATTATTTCAATAGAAATACTTGGTGATTTTTTCTTATATTTGATTTTGAATATATTGATCTAAACCTACCTGTTCTTACCATAAGCCTAGCTATTTTAAAAAATTATACACTGACTTAATTTTTAAAAATTATTTTCCCTAGAATATACTGGACTCTTGGACAAATATCTCATTATTATTGAATTTTGGTTTAATGACTGCAAAATATATGTTTGGTCTTGATTTAGCTAAATCACTGCAAATTATACAAATCGGTATTTCTGTGAATGTCACATCATTTCCTGGTAGAATTGATGCCCTTGTTTGTCATGTTCTTTTAAAACTCTCTCATTGAGAATGTCACTTCTTCAAGTGATCATATTCTTTTTGAAAGTCACTTCTAATTTCTATATAAAAAATGTCTTCTAAAATCAATACCAGTGAAAGTTAATCAGTGATAGAATGATTACAGGATGCCTTGTTTATCATTGGATGGCTAAGATGGTTATCTCTGTGATGATCCTTCCATGTGATTTGAAAGGACAGAGGGGCAGCTTTTTCTGGCCATGCCACTTCTAATTTGTGAAATGCCCCCATTATAACTTTAATGTAAGAAGGCAGCCTGCCTTTATTGCCATATCCTAAAGAGATTGGTCAATATTATGCCCAAGTGCTCAGGATTTTAACAGCCCTGCTCCCATCTTATATTTATTATAGATTTAACATTGTCATAAAGGGCATAATTAGAAAATCATCTCACGTCTCATCTCATTGTGTAATTGTGCATAAGGAAACAACCATTTTAAAGTATAAAAAAGAAAGAATTGGGTCATGCAGCTGCTTCCTAAATGTTATATTTTTATCCCCATTGCGTCTCTTTTTCCTTGTTGAAATACACAGATTACTTATATTGAGATACAACTATTTTTCCGCAAGTGAGTCTTCAATGCCTGCTATTTTATTAGCCCATAATAAGAGATGATTGGAAGTGTATCAATGCAAATGGCAAGTGAAAATCACCAGGTTCATTCTTCATAAACCCTTCTGTAGAGCATGCTCATGTTTCTGGGAACTGACTTTTTTTTCTGCTCCTCTTTTTGAGTGGTTACAGTGGAAGCAACCACATTTTTCCAATGTGACCATACCTCACACATAGAGATGAAGACAGAGGTTTGCTCCTGACATAATCTGAACTAATACAAGTCCATTCTCAGGATTTTAGAGTTGGAACTAGGAAATGTTCACCTATTGAAACTCTGAGCTCTTAAATGAAAATAATTCAAACTCACAAGCTATTGGCAGAAACTATATTCTGATATGTTGTTTTAAAAAATAGAAATATTATTCTAAATCAAGAGAGAAGAAGAATGAAACAAAAACACATAGAGAGACAGCTTTTAGATTTAAAAATCAATGTCTGGTTTCTCTACCGTGTTTGAATCAGGGGTTCCAGTTCACCCCATCACTCAGCTGGATCTCTGCCCTTGGGTTATGTGAGATAGCTCTGTATATGTTTAATAAACCAACTTTTGATAAATTTAATTCTACTGGGTTT
Organism: Callithrix jacchus; assembly: GCF_049354715.1. NCBI lineage: Eukaryota > Metazoa > Chordata > Mammalia > Primates > Cebidae > Callithrix > Callithrix jacchus. The sequence goes on from NC_133524.1 coordinate 30,556,276, forward strand.
CTATAACATATAACCAAAAAACTAATTGTCAAGTTTATTTCATACTCTACACATCCTTAAAAATATAGAATGTAAAATATAATGCCTACATAACCATTCTCTCACCAAGTTTGATGGTAAATTATTAAAAGGAATTAATTACTCATGAGATACTCCGAAGACAAAAAGGCCACAAAAAGTTTGTGTGTATTAAATTATTTATTTTTAATAATTTTTGAGTCACTACTATGAGCCAGGCAACAGTGAATAAATACAAAAGTGAGTGTCTAGCTTATTGGGGAAGAAATATATTAACCAAATAATTCCTGATATTAGTAGATGATTTTAAAATGTGTCAAATGCTATGAAGGAGGGGTGAGGGACAGTGAGCCAGGTAGAAGAATGTATGTGAAGGCCCTGTGACAAATTCAAACAGAGCATTTTGGCATTGATAATCAGAAGGATTTTGGTTTTGGTTTTGCTTTTCCAGAAAGCCATTTATTAATTAGGTTGGAAAAGCACTGTTTCTGTTTTCTGATTACCGTATTTAGCTTCTATGTCAGAAGAACATTCTTGTTTTTGTTTCAAATATATGTTTCAAGTCACTTAAAATCCTCTTTCCTTAACATTATTCAAGAAAGGTATGTAATATACAATGTTATTTACACCATCAATTTGTTTAGTGAACTCTCTCTTTGTAGTCAATGCAAAAGAAAATTTATCTCATGTATATTCATGATTTCCTAATGGATTGGCCAATAAGTGGCTGAAGTCCTACTTAGTGTGATGTGACTGTGGTGGTGTTCCAGCACATTATTCTAAGCCATTCTCAGTTGCCATCTAACTCCGGTGGTATTTAGCAAAGACATAAGGGCCCAGAACCATGGGAATGTTCGTCTTCATCCATAATTAATAGAAAGAGACGCTTTAGTAAATGTCTTTAGTAAGATACACTTAGGGGAGCAATGTGAAATAACTATGTTGGACTAGCATACCTCTGTTCTTAAACTGCCGCCAATGCTACTATAACATTCCAGTCGTATTCTAACAAATGGTGAAAAAGATGGAAGAGAGAAAAATTACACTTTTGTGACATCTACTGATATCTGAGCGATGTATGCATGAACTATTTGCCTATGTAAACAAAGAACTGTACATTTAGTTGCCATGGCAATGCTTATTTGTTGTCTTTACAGGGAACAAAATGGTAATTTAACCACAGTTGACTCATCCCACTGAGGTAAAATTAATAAAGCTGCCTTTCTTAACTTTCAGCCAGAATGCTTCAGTTGGCAAAAGTTAGTTGTTTTTGTTCTTCTTGAAGAAAGGATATTTTTGACAAAGCCAGATTTAACCTCCATTCTCAATAATTGATATAGTCTTGAGCAAAGATCAAAGTTTCTTGGATCTCATTGTTATAATTTACACATAGTAAGTGGACAAGAAATATTGCTAGGATGACCATCAGAGAAATAGTGTTTTTCTGACATGTGTTCTCTTGAATTACATGTAAGTAATGGTGAATGCATGGCACTGATAACCCCTGGCATTATTGATGAGAGACTATCAATGATCTGATGCATAGAGTACCCTTGATAAGAAATCTTGATTGTTTATCAGCATGTTAATGAAAAGAGGCCAGCTAATGGTAGGTATATGAGGTTAAGAATTCCCTAGTTACTATGCAACTTTGAAATAGAAAGGACAAGTGATTCTAGGACAAATGTGAAAATCCATGTGTGTATTTATAGGCATGATACCCAGGCAGAATTATTAATATCCTCCCATGGGCTCCCATAGCACTGTGTCCATACTTCCATCATGACACTTTACTTCAAATTAATTTTTTTTCTATCCCATTGGGTTACTAGCTTTTTGAAGTAGATGATCCTGTTATTTTTATTGATTATCAAGTCCCAAGAAGGAAGAGCTCGATGCATGCTTGTTGAATAGAGTTGACTTTGAGAAAGTTATGCTTATTATGCCTTAATATTCTACAAGAGATAAAAAGAAAAGAAGGAAGGAAACCTGAGAGCCATCAGATGACTGGATGCCCGAATTGGATTACTTCTAGGGCAATGCTCTTTGTTGTGCTTAGACTTGTAATAATAACTCTGATTTCACCTTATCTAGAAGAGCATAAAAGAAAATAGTCCAGGACTGAGAAAGCTATTTTTCATTTTCTTAAATAACTGGCACCTTTGAAAGGCTCCGGAAACTATAGTTTTGGAAGTCCCTAGGAATAAAGATTTCTTATTTCCTGGACCTGGCATATGGTTTTAGTAAAACAAATGAATTATTCTAGATCCTAACCAATTGTCTTGAATCAAATAACTCCCTGACAAAAAACAGGAGAATTTTAATCACTAATTTAACATTTGCAATAAAATCCCTAAGAAGGAATTTTGTCAAAGCAGAGGGAAAAAAATCTGCAGTGTCAACACTGAATATACAAAGTGTACTAAATATTTTTAAGTCAGGAAGTATGCATCTTTTTGTCTTTAGTGGTATTTTTTTATTAACAAAACTTCACCATTGAGACTCCACTCAAATTATTGTAGATTATCCTAGAAGTTTGAGAAATACAAATGTGATAATATAGAAAAGATTATAAAGTTTGTATTCCTTGAGATTTTGCAATTTACTCTTCATTGATGTAGAAACAAGTATTGAAATCATTAAGCTATTCAAGATAGTAATATGTAGTGTATTTGGGAAAGTGAAATTATAGCACAGAAACATTATCTCAGTTTAAGAAGTAGGTGTAGGTGGTATATTGCATAGTTTAATGGTTTGTCCTCTAAAGAAATGCATTAAGTTCCCATTCTTCTTGATAACCTCTACGTTATCATACCTAATTCTTTCTGATAAAATGCTCTCTGTTTTAGTTTCATGAACCACAGCCAATTGTGTTTTTCTTTAAAAACAAAGAAAGAAAACATCAAATCTCTCTCTGTGCTAGACTGTGGATCTCTTCCTAGCTTGAATGGCCATCCTAAAGTCATTTTTGCATCTTCCTCTCCTAATGGCCTGAAATAGTCAACTGGAACCCATTCAATGTTGTTTGTATTCATCAACACTTAATGTATCAGAAGGATTTTCTACCTTCTTTTTTAAAAAATATTTTAATATACTTAAATGTCTGTTCAGGCTGCTATAACAAAATACCGCAAAGTGGGTAGCCTATAAACAACAGAAACTTCTTTCTCACCACTCTGGAAGCTGGAAAGTCCAAGATCAGTGTGCCAGCAGATTCAATGTCTGATGAGGATATGCTTCCTCATAGACAGCCATCTTCTTGCTCTAACCTCATATGGTGAAGGGACAAGGAATCTCTCTCAAAGTTCTTTTATAAGGGTATTAATCGCATTTATGAGGACTTCATCCTTATGACCTAATCACCTCCCAAAGGCTTCATCTCTTAAAACCAGCAACTTTGGGGTGAGGATTTCCACAAGTATATTTTGGGGGGACGTAAGCATTTAGATCATAGCAATGACAATATAGTAAAATTCTATTAATTCAGGTTAATTGGGAGAAAGGTGAGTTGAATTTAGTGGGAAGGAATTTGTTGTTATAGATATCTAAATTCAGATGACCTTATTAAGAATTGTCAATACGGGCCGGGTGCTGTGGCTTACGCCTGTAATCCCAGCACTTTGGGAGGTCGAGACAGGTGGATCACGAGGTCAAGAGATCGAGACCATCCTGGTCAACATGGTGAAACCCCATCTCTACTAAAAATACAAAAAATTAGCTGGGCACGGTGGTGCGTGCCTGTAATCCCAGCTACTCGGGAGGCTGAGGCAGGAGAATTGCTTGAACCAGGAGGTGGAGGTTGCGGTGAGCTGAGATCGCGCCATCACACTCCAGCCTGGGTAACAAGGAGCGAAACTCCATCTCAAAAAAAAAAAAAAAAAAAGAACTGTCAATACAACTATTTAACTACTAGTCTCTTATTAGAAATGAAACATTTAATAGTCCAGAGAAAGTAGTTTCTCCAGACATTATTAAATGGATACCAGGTTTAAATATTTAACTGTTGTATCTCTTTTGACACATTAAATTTGCATTTTGACTTCTAAAAATGTAAAATGTGCATCAGAATTATATATTTTTGGTTTACATAGTTGAATAATAGACTGCCAATATTGAAAATATATTCCCATTGTAAGAATCTCTATAGTGCCAGGTAACACAAATAAATGGAAGCATTAGATTGTGATCTTTAACTAAACAAGAGCTTTTTGTCATTGCAGTTGCCTTGGGACTAATGTATGTGACTATTACATTTGTTTCCAACATGTTTTTATTTATTTATTATTATTTTTTTCAGCTGGAGTTTCACTCTAGCATGCAAACTAGTGTGCAGTGGCACAATTATGGCTCACTGCAGCCTCAACCTCCCTGGGCTCAGGTGATCCTCCCATATCAGCCTCCTTAGCAGCTGGAACTACATACATGTGGCACCACGCCCAGCTATTTTTTTCGATTTTGTAATTTTTGGTAGAGACAGGGTTTTGCCATGTTGCCCAGGCTGGGCTCAAACTCCTGGGTTCAAGGAATCTGCCTGCCTTGGCACCCTCAAGTTCTGAGATTACAGGCCTGAGCCACCATACCTGGCCTCAACATGATTTTATACCTATTTGAAAAGACATGCTATATGTCATAGATATTCAGTTAAAATAGTTCAGTTAATTACAGCTAATTAAATCACATACACAATCACAAAACTCTTTTCAAGTAATATTCAGTACAAAAACTAATGCATGCAAAAAGGAGAAGATTTGGTATTAAAGGTTAGGTAGAACTGCCTTGATCTTGCTGAGAAACTCTAATCATTGTCAACTGAACTTCTAGGTGTTAATTAGTGTGATAGAAAAATCAAGCCCTTTCTTCACCTAATTATATGAGTTTTAATCTCTTCCCATTCAATCTCAAAATGGTGCCTCAAACATGTATTCCCTCAGAAGCTTAAGGATAAGGCAGATATTGTTTTGGTTGTAACTTTTAATAAACTATTTATTTTATTTCACTGAATTCGAGGCCCTTGAAGATGTGTATATTGACATGTAGACAGTGGAAAAATACATTTAAAAATTAAAATTTGTCATGTTCACAAGATCATAAGAATGCTATTACTCTGGTGGTGCCAAAGTCCAGTGGATCTAAAATAACATTCTTAATTGTATGCTGATGGTGTCTTGTTTGCTTTGTCATCTGTGTAGACAAGGAGGTACCTCATGGTCAGTCACTTCAGCAAATCTGAGCATTACGTGGGTGGGCATTTCAGGAGTAGAAAGGAATCACATCATTTTTTCACTCTTTTCCAAATCTTTATGGTGATGTAATGTTGAACAAATTTACAGGCAGTAATGATTTTGTGTCTATCAATCATATGTCACAAATATTTGCCTGCTATATGATATCCATTCTTAATGATAATGCTAGCAAGATATTTAGACCTTCATAAATACTCTCAAGCATTGCTAAAGGGATTGTATAATAGTAATATTTTTAAGGACTGTCAGTATCTAATAAGGTTGAACATATACAATTCATCCTTTTCTTTCTAGGTATATTTCCAACAGAAATATATAGGATATATACAAGTATGTTCTTAGTAGCACTATTGGTAATAGGACAAAATTTAAAACTACCTAAAGGTACATCATCAGTAGAATGAACTGTGATACATTTACCTAATGGAGTAACTTACAGCAATAAAAATAGATAAGTATTATTTCACACAATAATATGAATGACTCTCATGAACATAATATTATGTGAAAGAAACCAGAAAAAAGTATATATAATATATGATTTCATTTACCTAAATTTCCAAAACAGTAAAATTAATCAATAGTATTAGAAATCAAAATGGAAGTTACCTTTGCCTAGGAGAGGAGCGATGGAAAGAGAATAGAAGAGCTTCTGTCATGTTGATCTAATGTTCTATTTCTTACTCTGGTTGGTGGTTACGTGTGTATGTTCAGTTTGTGGCAATTTATCAAGATATGTATTTATGATAAATTGAACACAAATATTCAATTTGTGCTTATATTAGTTTCCTAGGGCTGCTAAAACAAATTTCCACAAGCTGGGTGGCTTGAAACAACAGAAATGTATTCTCTCACAGTGCTGATGGCCAGAAGTCTGAAATAAAAGTGTTATCAGGGTTGTTTAATTCTGGAGGTTGTTAGAATCTGTTCTATGCCTATGTTCCTAGCATCTGGTGTGAAGCAATTTTTATTATTCATTGGCTTGTAGATGTATCACTCCAATCTTTGCCACCTTTTCTATCTTATCTTCCTTCCTGTGTTCTCTTCTCTTCTGTGTCGGATAAGGCCACTGGCCACTGGTTTTACCCAGTGCCCCCTGGGTCATTGAGATTTTTAACTTAATTACATCTGCAAGGATACTTCTTCCAAATAAGGTCACATTCACAGGTTCCTGGATAGCATGCCATTTTAGGGGCCACTAATTAATCCACTACAGTGCTCCTTCCCCAGACCCCACAGAAATCATGATAGCACAAATAAAAAAATTTAAGAAGAGTTAGAACCAGATGAAATAGGTTCAAGATTTTGAAAGATCATGTCAGTACTACTTGATTCAGCAGATTGCAGAAACTAAAGTTAGTTGCCAGTAAGAAGCAACTTCAGGCAGTCTCAGGATGTGGGATACCAGGTACTTCTGGTTTCAGGGGTAAAGCCTGGGGCTTAAAATAGTAAGTTTGGCTAAAAATCCATGTAAGCAAGTTAAAGCCTTAGATCGGTATCCCCACACTAGGCATCAATTGAATAATCATCCCATATTGAGGCAGAAGGAAAAGATAATTATAGCAGCTTTATAAAAAAATAAGAGAGAAAGAGGAATCAAAGTGGCTGTGGACTAGTGGACGTGAAGAATTGCTGAGGGAGGGTGAGACACTATACTGAAACAAGGAGATAAAGAAGCAGCCTATAATTTTAATGGTGCAGACTTCTTGCTACCACCTCTCTATGCTTGTCTACCAGGGCCCTGGCAGTTGGGCTCATATCCTGGTCAGGAGATTGGCAGATTACTCTCTGCAGAAAACTCTCCAACCCAAGAGAAAAGACCTGCCTTTGGTTTGTGTGTGGTGATGGTGGTGGTGGCGGGGCGTGTCTCCAATGAAAATATCAAAACTTCCCTGATCACCGTCCTTCTGTACATAAAGCTTTCATTCAGCTTTTCATTATCTTACTTATAAATAGCAGTGGTCAGCCACAAGTTACAAGACATTTGAGGAAAGCTTGCATGGTAAAAGATAGAGATTTTTTTAAAAATGAGTGTACAGATAAAATGAACTATTAGAAAAGAAAGACTATTCAGGGAAATGAAAACTTCAAAAATTTGTAATGAATATTCTCAAATATATTAAAGAAGCATTTTATAACATCCAGGATGTTATAAAAATGGACAGTGAGGGAACTAATAAGAACTCTTGAGAGATTAAAATATTATAGCATAAATCCCCCAGAAGGTAGAATAAATTGTCAAAGAGATGAGAAGATTTTTTTTTCAAAGGAGGATTGATACAGGAGGTCTGGTTAATAGGAATTTCTAATAGCTGAAAAAAATTTAAAAAAAAAATAGAGAATGGGAAATTATCAAATAAGTGATGCAAGAAAAAAATTTAAATTAATAAGTCTGTTTTTCCATGTTTAAAGGGTTCAACAGGTGACCAGCAAAAGGAATTTAAGGTAACTGGCATCAAGACATAGCAGCCAGAAATGTTAGAATACCAAGGGTAAAGATTCTAAACACTTTTCCAAAGGTGGTAGAGGAAGGTTCTATACAATATGACACAAATCAGAGTACCACTGACTTTTCAGGAGCAACACTTGAAGCAAAAATCAATAAAGTAATGTCTTCAAATTTTTGAAAGAAAATTACTAATTGCTTTTCACTTATAATTCTATATCTGAACGATCAGATATATAGAAATTTTCAGAAGGACAAGTTCTCTAAAAACATAACTACAATGTATCCATTCACAAGAAAGTTCTGGAGGTTATATGTTACCAAAATGAGTGAAAAACTGGTAAAGAAGAGTTGAGAACCAGACAGCAGGGAACACATTAATAAAAAAATATTGAAGAGGAAACTTCTTGAAAGATATGTATGGATTATAAGCAACAGGAAAGAAAACAGAAACAGAAATATATAGAAGAAAATAATTTTCAGTGAAAGAAATCAGCAAATTTAGATGTTACAAATGTAAATGGATGCTTCCAGAAAAACAACCAACCAACCAACCAAAAACTAAAGATCTGTGAACACCTTGCCTTTTCTGTTTCTTTGACTGCTATGCCCTTTCTCCATCCTCGTTGTCTGTACACTAGTCATTCAAAGACTCAACTTTAAACGTAATCCCTTCAAAAATACAGGAAGATATCCATATGTCCTTGGTTAAGGAGTGCTTTCTTAGCATAGACACAAAATACAGCAATAAAAATAGAAATTAAAATCTGACCATATTATAATGTTAAAGTCTTATAGCAAAGTCTAAAGCCAAAAAAATTATAAACATATTTAAGAGGTAAATGACAGAATGAAAAATTAAATAATTAAATATCTGATGGATAATATGAGAAAAAATTTACAGTAAAATCTGTAAAATTTTCTAAAGCAACAGGAAAGATAAAAGCACATAATATAAACTCATGCAATAAATGGTCAAAATTATAGTATAATTCACAGAAGATAAAATGCAACTATAAGAAGATGGTCAACTTCTATTTTTATCAGTAAACAACAACTTAAAACAATAGTGAGCTCCTATTTTTCACCCATCAGATTGACTTTTAAGATCTGTTTATCAAGTTAGGGAACAAATGAAGAATGTTTTTTTTTCTCAGATATTGCTAGTAAGAGTATATAATTGCATAACCATTTTTGGAACTATTTGGCAACAGCTCATAAGATTGAAAATCTGGATGCCTTATTACAACATTAATCATATAATTTATTATTCATTCTGGGACACCTTTGAACATGAAAGGGAGCACTGTTAAAATGTATGCCAGAACAAAGGCATAAACAGGAGTTATCCCAGCCTAAACTCCTATACTGTTACCCTCTCTATGATCCACTTAGTGTAAAGAACCTAGTTAACTTCTTGTCCATGTGTACTATGTGTGTGTAAAGCTAGTCTTTGTCCCATAGTTTATAACAGTAAAAAATTAGGAACGACCTGTCAAAAGGAAACTCAATAGATAAAATAGATAACACAGAATAGTAAACAACAAGGAAAACAGATGAACTAGATTTCTCTCTATATCAGTATCAGTAGACATCCAGTACATACACTTCAGTATAAATAAAAAAATCCAGATTCCAGAATATTAATAACTAACATATATAACATTATAGATTTCTTATGTTGTATATATAACATAGATATACATCAGACATTACATATGATGTTAATTGATGCAAGTGCAAGTATAACAACTGAATGGAAGAATATACTTCAAAATTATAATAGTGGTTATCTCTGGAAATTTGGAAAAGATCTGGATGTGATTTAAGGATAATTAAGCTATAGTAATAACATTTCATTACTTTAAAAATAATCTGAACAAAATATGACATATTTTAAAGTTGATATCTATGAATTGGAGAAGGTATATAGGTATGTTTTTGATTTTTTGTATATATGGTGATTTTTTTATGTCTCGAAATAAAAACAAAGTAAATCTTCTTTCACAAAGCTTTCCTTGATCTCTTTAAGCCAAAAGTTATCTCTGTGTCTCCTCTGTATGCCTGTAACAATATAACTCTCATAAGAGTTATGCTGTTCTGCCTATGGAGTTTATCTCTCCCATTACATTGGAAAAATTTAATTGAAAAAGTAGTATCTCATTTCCTTTTGTATCTCTCCACAATACCTGACCAGATATCTGTCTCACAGTAAATACCAAATTAGATTTTATTAAATGCAATACCAAGGGAATAGAATGGTTTAATAGAAACACTTGCTTCTTTTTAGGCAACTCTAGAAAAATGTTAAATTTTTCATTTTTTCATGCTTTTCTTCACACAGTGGACCTATGTTTTACCCCTATGTTATGTTGTGTTTCTATTGACATACTTTTAGAATGAATACTTAGAAAATATAGTGTAATAATATACATGTTCTTAGCATTTTAAAGATACTCCAGACTCCAATTACCGAGCCAAATGTAGGCTAGCTTGGTAATCAAAGGGAATTGTTTCGATTTCTTCTGTCTCATATATATCTATTATTTGTCCTAATGCTGAGTTCTAGACTGCTGAATGATCTGTGACATTTTTCTTGGTTACTCCATTGTGCCACTTTACCTCCATTTGCCACTCTAGTAATGTTAATATCTGCTGTCAACACCAATTAACTTTTCTGTGACACAGTTTCACTCCCTTGTGCAGGCTGTAGTGCAGTGGTGTGATCTTGGCTAACTGCAACCTTCCCTTTCTGTGTACAAGCGATTCTCCTGCCTCAGCAATTAACATTTTGTAAACATCTACTGGGTCCATAGTAGAATGTCAGTTACTTGCTGCTCATTTAGAGACTAGTTGTTAAGCAAAACTTGAATACAATATGGCATTTGTTTTGAGTTTATTTTTTTTATTTCAAGTTTCATGGTTTTTGTTTTTCCATTTTCATAAATAAAACATATGCTTTTTCCTTGACAGTTATCAGAGTTAGTTCAGTTGAACAATGCCTAACTTGCAAATGAATACTTTTGCAAATACATATGGTGGATATACAAGTACATATGTGAATTCATTTGCCTCCAGGGTGAACTTATTGAATGTGCTATGCTGAGTTATCTTCTATCAAAAGAACTGTTAGTAACTGAGGACATAAGAAAAACGTTTGCTCACACATACATATATGCTACATTTAGGTTTAATGCTAGCTTTTAAAGCGTCTTCTTTGCCTACCATTTACACTAAAAGGATTTCTTTATTCTTGAAAGTGAAATATATTTTAATAACTTTTTTAAAAAAATAAGTTTTTTTGTTTGTTTCCAGTTTTCTCTGCTGTTTCAGACTTAGGACTATACATTCCTGGCTCTAATTGGCCCCTTAGATTGTTGTCCAGCTTTTCTTTGAGATAATATTTTGCATGAAGTGTATTCTCTTAGCTGGTTGATTCCAATGGTTGCTGGAATCTACGCACAGTGTGATGTGTTCACAATTAGACCTGACTAGTTACCCTGGCACTTTGAAACAGTTGGTTTCAGGTCCCCTTCCACACATTCATACAAAAGATGTGCTGATGATAGCACTGACTTTTCAGAGTGATCTTTTCATCATAATTAGAAGTTTTTTTTAAAAAAAAAGCCTGAATAGAAATACATAATCTGTGCATGGCTTTGATGATTCTGTAGTTAAGAAGGGCAGGAACAACCTTGGGGAAACACTGGCTGACTTGGCATCATGAAGAAAGTCACAAGCACCTCCAGATGAGCAGATAAGCAAGATTATTACATTTGTTTTACCTCCACAATACCACATGGACTGGCTACTCAGTTACTTGCCCATGTTGTCAAAGCTGACCCTTAAAGACAATTCATCTGGCTAAAAATCAAATACCTTATACCCAGAGGATTAGACATGCATCAGAGGTGGCCAGGGTTTTAAGGCAGGAAGTATATTAAAGGTGCCTGGTGTTTTGCAGGCTCTCATGACCAAAATGCTAGGTCTTGAAGCATTTTGTATCAGAAAGGTTTTGGAAATTATGCTCAGCCCCTGGTATCTTTTTGATCCTCTCTGGATCTCTAGTCCAGCTGTTTAATGAAAAGAAATGAAGCTGAAGAGGCATCAGTGTGGCTATAGCTGGTATTACGGAGGTTGGTATCATACTACCAGATAACACATACATTATTTTTACTCATGTGGAAGACTGCCTTGCTGTGCATTTCTATGGCCGTCAGACAGATTGATTCCTGAAATACTTTGAAAAAATGCTAAGTACTAGCTACTTTGGGTATTTACCCAGGGGCACCACAGCTGTCTGGCATTGTAGTATGGCAGCTGAACAGTAATCACTGCTATTTCTCTGATTTGTTTGTGTCTTTGTCAGCATCTGAGAGGAGGGAGGTTCAAGCCCAGAGTGGCGCCCTCGCTCGCCAGTGATCTAATTTAGCCCATGGCTTTAAATACTCTCTGCAATGCTAATGACTCCCAAATTTATATCTCTGGCCCTGATGTCATTCCTGCATCCCAGACTCATATATTCAGCTGCCTATTAAATAGCACTGCTTTGATATCTATGAGATATCTGAAATTTAACATAAGCAAAACAAAACTTCTGATCTGTCCACCATATGTGCCCCAACTTATCATGCCACCATCTTCCCACAAGAGTAAATTGCAATTCCTTTCTTACAGTTGCTCCAACCAAAGCCTTGTGATCATCCTTAACCCCTCCCTTACTTTGAAATCCCATATCCCAAGGTATCCACCTTGAAAGTGGATTTAGTACGTGAACATCTCTCTGCTGCTGCTGTCTTAATCCAAACCAACAACAATCTCATCTGGACGATTGTAATTGCCTCATAACATGCCAACCTGCTTCCTCTTCCCAATAGTATACTTTCCCATGGCAGTAAAAGGGAATCCTTAAACACAAATTACATTATCTTCTTCTTAGAAATCACTGGTAGCCAGATGCAGTGGCTCACACCTATAATTCCAGCATTTTGGGAGGCCAAAGCAGGAGGATTGCTTGAGCCCAGGATTTTGAGATGAGCCTGGGTCACAAAGTGAGAACCCCATCTCTAAAAAAATAAAATTAACTAGGCATGGTGGTATGCACCTGTAGTCCCAGCTAATTTGGAGGCTGAGGTGGAAGAATCAGGTCAACCCAGGAGGGAAAAGGAAATCACTAGTGAATTACAATCCCAAGGTTCAAACCAGACTTGCAAAACTGATCTAACTCTCACATATTTGTTTGCTTATCCTTCCATTATTTCCTTAGCTGATTTCCTTGATTAATTCACCTGCATGTACAATGGCCTTTTTGTTTCTCCTCAAATATACTAGGCATGTTTCCACCTAAGTGCCTTTGAGCTTGCTCATCTCTTTGACTGAAATGATCTTCTCCCAGGTGTTTACATGGCCTGATTCCTCTTTTCACTCAAAGCCCATGCCCACTCAAAGGCTCTATCTCCTTGTCAATAAGATCTTTCCTCACCAGTCTTTATAAAATATAGCACTGCTCCCAATGGTCTCTTATTCTGCTATATTTTCTTAATGGCCTCTATAATCCTGATGCCTTTTCCCACTGAATGAAGGCTTTGTTTTGTTCACTGCCAATTCTCCAGCACCTAAAACAATGCCTAGTGCAAAGACGGCTTTGATAAGCCTTTGATAAATTTGATAATTTCCACAATGCATCTGTGGAAAGTGCAAACATTCAGCTGACTCTTCTTTCAATCTCTATCTCCACCAGCTGTAAAATAGTGCTTAGAATACCTGAACCTTTTTTATTCTAATGAAATTACATCTGCAATATCTTTAGCTCTTCAGTAGAAAAATCTTTTAAAATCCAAGGTCTCATGGAGCTCATGTCTCCATCCCTGATTTGAATCGTCCATAAAACACATGATTCTAGAAACTGAGGTTGTGTAAAACAGGTCTTGCTATATCCCCTACTTTTTGTGTGGCCTCTAACACTTGGTACCATAGTGACAGTGTCTGGGTAGAACAGATGTGTTTAGTGATCTGAAAATTATTATAAATATAAGGCATTTCCTAGGTCTTGGAGAGAAACTTGAAAGTTCATGAACATGTTAAGTCTAACAATTTCTTACACTTGCCATTCTCTTTTATCCACTTCCAGAAAAACCATAGTGTTTGCAACTCATCTTCTGTGTCTCCCCCAAATAATTCATGTTTCCTTTTCCTCCTTGTCTTATATTTCAATAAGTGAGACATCTTACTCTCCTTTTGTGTTAAAACCCTGTTCTAATATTTCTAACATTCTCTTTTATGATTTGGTTAGATTTCGGAAGTGAGAGGGATAGTTTTGTTCTGTTTTCCATGAGTTTGCTAGTTCTTTGGGGAAAAGGGACTATGAAATTCAATATTAGTGTTTGTCATAACACTCAGTAAAAGCCTTGCCTGTGATATACTCTCAATAATATCTGTTTGTTTGGGTTTTAACTTTTTTCAAATCTCTTCAGTGTTATATTCCCTGTCCTTTTCATTCGAAATACAAATCTGATTAGCAATTGCTTTTCAAGAGAACAAGCCACTCACTTTCTCTAATAATATTGGATTGGATACCAACTAAGGCATATATTCCCAACAGTGGCACATGATTGTACTCCAAATGGATTTCAAATGTGCTAAGACAGTGACTCCTGTAAGCTCAAAGGGGCAGCTGGAGGCTCTAGACCAATTATTCCTAACCACAAGATTGTGTATTCCAGGGTACTCTACAAAAATTATAATTCCCATTATGTGCTATGGCATGAGAAAGGTTGGAAGTTAGTCTAGTTCCATATTGCCTAACTATGACTATCTCTGTAGTCATGGAAATGTTCTAGATCTGCCTACCAATAAGGTAACCACAGTACAGCTGGAATTTGAACTCCAAACTATATAAACGATTAGGAACCACAGATGAAAAAATAAGCACAATTCAGCAATTTATCAGACTCAACAAATATTAATTTGAGGTGTTAACCTACAGTGGTACCAACAAGCAGATATTAATTTAATACACCATTAACTTGAGAATAAAGGCATCAAAGGAAACCTCATCTTTTAATGTGGCTAACATTGTTGGATATTAGCTGGCCTATGCTAGCTATGTCTGCTTTTTCTCTTGTCTTCTTTTTGTTTGATGATGTGGAAGATGACAGTGCTGTTGTCTGAAAATGGCTTCAAAGTCACACCTACATGCCTTACTGTATTGGGTTCAGGTGAATTCTGATGCCTGTATTCTTCTTCTAATGGGGCCTGGAACAGTCTAATAGTTTGCATTTGGGTCCTGTAGACCATATGGTGTTTATCACCCACTTCTCCATCTTAGATGATCTGCTAATCACTGATCTTAGCAGATCATCTTAGATGATCTGCTAATCACTGAGGTGAAAGCTGTGTTTGGCAATGCTTTCATGCTAGATTAATCATTGTAGAATTAGACATTGCTTGCAGCACTGTTTAATTCAAGCAATAGTATTCTGGAGTCTGTACATCTGTAAGTCAAAAGTTACAACTTAATGTCAATTTAAAATGAGAAAAAGCAAGTTAGATAACATATTGTATATTTATAAATTACTCCTAAGAGATAGTTAGTATCTGGCCTCCACCTCATGATTCCTATGGTAGTTCTTTCAAGAAAATGGTTGTGGAGATGCCTATTTGATCAAGAAGACTCTGATCCAGTGTGTTCCACTGCTTCATTAGCCTCTGCCTTAAAATACACCAAGTCAAGCTCTGTATCTTCATTCATGCTGCTCCATCTTTCTAGAATGGCCCATCCCACATTTCGTCTCAGGTATATTTTAGCATTGCTTATGGAGGCATTGAAATCTTTAATATTAGTATTAATGCACACTAGCATATATGGAACACATTTTTTGTGTGTGTGTCACGCATAATACCAGCAACCTTAACTAGGTAATTCACTTCAACTTCACAAGAGGACTTCAAGATATATTTTTTCAAGATCTATATATTTTATACCTATCTCATAAATGAGGAAACTGAGCTTTAAATATGTGAAGCAATTTTCATGAAACAATTTTGTAATGAAGCAGAGTAAGGTTTGAAGCTAGGACTTCCTGACTCTACTGTCTTTGTTCTTTCCATTGCAATAAAGGAGAACAATAAATCTATTAAAGGTATCTAATGAAGGAATCTGTTATCCATTAACCTTGTACTCACTTGAGACACAGTTGAAACACAGTTAAATAAGCATTGCAGATTTCTTGCTTGGCTTATTGAATTCCAAATCCTGTTTCCTTTATGCTACCATCTTACTTCCTATGTCATAGTAGAAATCAACAAAAAAATTTATTCTTTCTCAAGTGTGTAAAGAAGAGCATGGAAGGTCTTGGTTCTTCCTGGGTAAACAGATACATTGTCTTCTGCACCTATACATGTCCCTCATTCATGAATTTCTCTCTCTGATTTATATCTTATCTCTTCTATCTTTTAACTAAGAACTGAGAAATCACCCATATCCAGGACTATATAGTTTATCTTTTTATTAAACATTGTCTATCATGTATTTTTTTGTTTGTTTGTTTCTTTTGTTTTTGTTTTTGAGACAGTCTCACTCTGTCGACCAGATTGTAGTGCTGTGGCATGATCTCAGCTCACTGCAACCTTCGCCTCCCATGTTCAAGTGATTCTCCTGCCTCAGCCTCCTGAGTATCTGAGACTACAGGCATGCACCACCATGCTTGGCTAAGTTTTGTATTTTTAGTAGAGATGGGATTTCACCAAGTTCTCCAGGCTGGTCTCAAACTCCTGACTTCAAGCGATCCTTCTGCCTCAGCCTCCAAATGTGTGGTGGTTATAGGCGAGAGCCACCAAGCCCAGCCTCTATCATATGCTGTTGAATTCTTGGTCATGCCTATTCAACAAGAGGATAAATTACTTGTGTGTAGCATCTTGTTTTGTATTTGTATTTATTTGGTCTTGCCTTATGGCACCAGCCCAAATGCTAGGCTATTCACAGGCAGATTTTACATATTGTACATTATGTGAATGATTTTCTTCACATTATAACTAGCCAAAAAGAGAAGTAAAACAGTTAGATATTTTCCCCAGAGATGAGTGAAATAGCTGAATGTATTAACTCTTGGTTATAAACCTCTTAAAGAAGGATAACAAATTTCGCATATAAACCTACAAATAGCTGGTACTTAATACTTTTCAATGGGGTGGAGGGCAGAGTAGGATGTCAGAATAGGACTCTCCAGCCATTGTCTCTCTGAAGAAACTTCAGTTTGAATGGCTAACCATGCATGAAAACACCTTTATCAGAGCTAAGGAAATCAGGTAAGTAATCAAAGTACAAGTTTATAGTGTAATAATAAGAAAAGTCACATTGAAGAGGGCAAGAAGAGCAGTTTTGTTACCTCTGTCTCCCCTCCACTAACCCAATAAGCATAGCATGGAAAGAGATTCTGTCTGCTTGATGGAAAGAGAGGGAAGTAAGCGTAAGACTTTCCCTTAAACCTCGATACAGCGCTCGATACAATGGAATCTAGCATCAGTCAGAATTGCACAACATTTTTACACTAAATGTAAAAAGCAAGAAATCAAATGACAGTACTAGAGCAAACCACTTCAACACAAAGGAAGACAGTGAGAGAGGAAGAAATTTTAAAAGCATTTACAAAACTGCCGGAAAATAGTGAACAAAATGGCAATGGTAAGTCCTTACATATCAATAACAACTGTGAATTAAATATGTTAAATTATCCAATCAAAAGATATAGAATGGCTGAATGAATTTAAAAACAGTACTCTTCTATATGGTACCTATAAAAATTCACTTTACTGGTAAGGACACAGAAAGTCTGAAAGTGAAGGTATGTAAAAGATATTGCATATAAATAGAAATAAAAAATAGGAGTAGCTATACTTAAGTCAGATTAAATAGCCTTTAAGTCAGAAACTATGAAAAGAGACAAAGTCATTATATAATGATAAAGGGAAAATTCAGCAAGAGGATACGATTATAGATATATATGCACATAACATTGGAACACCTAAATATATGAAGTAAATATTAATAGATCTGAAAGGAGGAGAGAAAGACTGCAATACAGTACCAGTAGGGGCATTTAACAACCTGCTTTTAGCAATGGAAAGATTATCCAGACAGAAAATCAGCAAAGGAACATTGGATTGAAACTGTACCCTAGACCAAGTGGACCTAACAGATATATGCAGAACATTCCATCCAACAGATGCAGAGGTCAGACCCTTCTCAACTGCGCATGGAGCATGATTCAGGATAGATCACGTATTAGACCACAAAGTTAGTGTTATCAAACTTTAGAAGACTGAGGTAGTATTATCTTTTCAGACCATGATGGTATAAAACTAGGAATAAATAACAGGAGAAACTTTGGAAAATTCACAAATCCATGGAAATTAAACAACACACCCCTGAACAAGCATTTGATCAATAAAGAAGTTAAAGGGAAGATTTTAATATTTTTAAGAAATAAAAATGGAAACACAACATACCAAAAACTATGAGATACAGCAAAACCAGGTCTAAAAGTAAATTTTATAACAATAAATGCCTATATCGAAAAAGAGAAAAATCCCAAATAACCTAAGGTTGCACTGCAAGAAACTAGAAAAACAAGTAGAAACTCAACCCAAAATTAGTAGAAGGAAGGGAATAATCAGAGCAGAAAAGAGTAAAATGGAGATAAGAAAAACAATATAAGAGATTAATTAAGCAAATATTTTTTGAAGAAAAAATCTACAAACCTTTAGACTGAGAGAATGTTCAAATAAATCAGAGATAAAGAAGGAGACATTACAACTTGGACTTCAGAAATGCAAAGGATCATAAAATACTATTATGAACAATGATATGCCAACAAATTAGATAATCTAGAAGAAATTAATAAATTCCTGGACAAATACAACCTGCCAACATTGAATTAGGAAGAAATAGAAAACCCGAACAGACCAATAACAAGTAAGAAAACTGAATCAGTAACAGAAAGTCCCCCATCAAACAAAAGCCCAGGATTTACTGCTGAATTCTACCAAATATTTAAGGAAGTAATAATAATGCTTCTCAAGCTGCTTCAAAAAACTGAAGAGGAGGGAAAGCTCCTAAATCATTCTATGAGACCAGCATTACACTGATACCAAAAACAGATAAGGACACAACAACAGAAAACCATAGGCCAATTTCCTTGCTGATTACCCTTGCAAAAATTCTCAACAAAATATAAGTAAACCAAATTCAGCAGCAACACATAAAAATATTATTTACATGATTAATTGAGGTTCATCCTATGGATAATTCACATATACAAATCAATAAACATGAGACATCATGTTAACAGAGTGAAGGATAAACACCACATAATCATTTCAATAGTTGCTGAAAAAGCATTTAATAAAAGTCAGTATCCTTTCATGATAAAAAAAACTCTCAACAAATTAGGTATAGAAATGATGCACCTCAAGATCATAAAGGCCATATGTGACAAACCTACAGCTAACATCATACTGAATGGGGAAAAGTTGTAAGCTTTTGCTCTAAAATCTGGAACAAGGTATGGCTGTCCACTTTCACTACTTCTATTCAACATAGTACTAGAAATCCTAGCCAGAGCAATTAGGCAAGGGAAAGAAATAAAGAGCATCCAAATTGAAAAGGAAGATGTTAAACTTTGTTTGCAGACACTTGATCTTATATATAGAAAACCCTGAAGAGTCCACCAAAAAATCTTAGAACTAATAAACAAGTTCAATAATGTTACAGGATACGAAATCTGCATAAAATAATCAGGAGTATTTCTATACACTAATAGCAAACTATCTGAAAAAGAAATATTATTTTAAAATCTTTATTTCCAGTAGCTACAAAAATGTAAAATACCTAGGAATACATTTAACCCAGAATGAAAAACATCTCTACACTGAAAACTAAAGCTATTTTACATTTTATAAAACCTTGATGAAATAAACTGAAGAAGACACAGATAAAGGAAAAATTTTTGTATTCACAAACTGGAAGAATAAATGCTGTTAAAATGTCCATACTACTCAAAGTGATCTACCGAGTCAATGCAATCTGTATCAAAATACCAATGACAGTTTTCACAGAAATAGAAAAAAAATCCAATAGGTTTTATAAAACTACAAAAGGCAAAAAGTAGCCAATGCAATATTTAGCGAAAAGAACAAAGCTAGAAGCACACTACGTGACTTCAAAATGTACAATGCAATAGTAACCAAAATAGCATGATACTGGCATAAAAACATAGACCAATGAAACAGAATGGAGAGCCCAGAAATAAATCTACACATTTACAGCTAATTCATTTTTTTTTCAAAAATTGCCAAGAAATTACAATGAGGAAAACAGTCTCTTCAATAAATGGTTTTGGGAAAACTGGATTGCCACATGCAGAAAAATGAAATTAGACTCTTATATCTCACTCTATATAAAAATCAATTCAAAATGGATTAAATACAAAGGTAAAACCCGCAAGTGTAAAACTATTAGAAAATAACATAGGGAAAAACCCCATGACATTGTTTTGGACAATGATTCCTTGGGTGTGACTTCAAAAGCAGAGGCAACGAGAGCAAAATATAGACAAATGGGATTTTATCAAACTAAGTGGCTTCTGCGCAGCAAAAGAAATAATCAATAGATTAAAAGACAACCTATAGAATAGAAGAAAATATTGCAAACTATATATCTGATAAGGGATTAATATACAAAATATATAAGAAATTCAGACAACTCATTAGAAAACAGCCAAATAACTCAAATATAAATGGGCAATAGACCTTAATAAGACATTTCTCAAAAGATGACATATGAATAGCCAACAGGTACGTGAAAAATGTTCAACATTACTAATCATCAGAGAAATACAAATCACAACCACTGTGAGATATCACCTCACACATTAGAATGGTTATTGTCAAAAAAAAAAAAGGTAAGTTTTGGCTACATTATGGAGAAAAGGAAACCCTTGTGTACTCTTGGTGAAAACGTAAATTAGTACAGCTATTATGGAGATAGCATGGAGGTTCTTAAACAAATTAAATATAGAGCTGCCATATGATCCAGCAATTTCATATACACTTCTAAGTATATTGAAGCATCATACACCATAGCCAAGATATGGAATCAACCGAAGTATCCATCAATGGATAAATTTATAAATAAAATGTATATAAATACACAATGGAATACTATTATTTAGCCATAAAAATAAGAAATATCATCATTTGCAACAACATACATGAATCTGGAAGGCATTAGGTTAAGTGAAAGATCCAAAGCACAATATGACAACTGCTATATGATCACATTCATGTATGGAATCTAAAAAGTTCATCTTAAAAAAGTAGAAATTTAAATGATGGATACCCGAGGCTGGGGTGGTTGGGAAGGGAGTGTTGGGGAAATGTTAGTCAAAGGTTATATCATTATAGTTAGATAGAATGAATAGGTTCAAGTAATCTATTGTGTAGTATGATGACTATCATTATGACGGTATATTGTATTCTTGAAAAATGTAGAGACTGAATGTTAGGTGCTTTCACCACAAAAATTACAACTACGTGAGGTAATGCATTTGTTGATTAGTTAGATTTAACCAATCCACAATGCATATATACTTCAAAACATCGTGTTGTACATGATAGATACAATGTTATCTGTCAATTTAATTTTAGAAAGAAAGAATGAGAAAAGATACTTTTCAAAGAGTATTAATAGTCATTTTTCTGAATTCCTGTAGTGTATTTTCAAGATGAAGTTTTCTAAAGTAACTGAAGCATATCTCATTAGCCATCAAAAATTATTTTGTAATGACAGTTTTAATGTAGATCTTCAGAAAAAGGCACACAATTACTGCCTTTTAAAATAGAATGCATGAAATACAATTAAATCTTTCCTTGACTAGTCATTTCAAAACAACTTTTTTGGAATATCTACTGTTTTACCTGTTATGAAAAACACTGAAAACATTAGGGAAATAAAAGTTTAAAAATTTATTCTTAGTTTACAATCTCAATAGGAGGTTAAATGTTTGGAAGGAAAAGTTTCAATCTGGCCTCTGAAAGGCTGGACAGAGATAAGCTGATTGTGTTGAAGAGTCCCAGAATTAGTCAGGAACGTTTAGCCTAAAAGGTGACATCTGTGGTAGTTATGGAAGGATGGGTTAGGATTTAAGAAGGAGTGATACAGCATTCTAGAAGAAAAGGAGAGGTATTCCAAATTATTCCAAGAAAGTGGTAAATTGATGAAATGGTAAAATGTTCAGTGTGCTTGATGGGTAGCAGCTGGCGAATAGTTCCAGACTTTACAGGAGCATGAAAAAACATTCACTTTGGATCACATTACTTTCTTGCTTACAAACCATTGTTCTGCTATCAGTTACTGAGTAAAAGTCTTAACTTGTTAAAATGTAAAAAATGTGAGCAAGCCCAGCCAAGATGAGCAAAGCCACATACCTGACCTGTAGTTAACTACAGATGCATAAGGGAGTAAAACAAAGTTCATTCAATCCTGGCCCAGATCAGTTATCAAGTAGACCTATGACCAATAATAAGTGACCATTATTTTAAGCTACTAAGATTTGGGATATTTTTGTAACTCAGTAATATTAAACTGATGAATTGTGTTAGGGCTTTTCTCTTCTTTTGTCCTAAAGTAAAAATGTCTTTGCTACTTATCACATTCAAAGAAATGTGGAGATGTAATAGAAACAAATCTTGCTAGGCAAATAGAAGTATAGTATTGCTTTGAGCTGGCATAAATTCAATTCCATGTAATTCCATTTCTTGTTACAAACTTGGCTCTCTAAATATATAATGTATACTTCAATATATGAATACATGTAGATGTAGATACTATGTATATATATGCATTATTTATGCCACTCAAAAATTTACCAAGGTCTTCATATGCATGGCATTAATATTTTTAAAAATAACTCTTTTTAGTATGGACAATTTCAACTATAATATGCACAAACATAGAATAACATAATGAAACCCTATGTGCTTATCACCCAGTTTTAGTAATTTTTAACATTTGCATGTGTTGTTGTCTGTAATGGCTTTTGTTTTGTTTTATTTTTGTTTTTGTTTTCCTTTCCTTTGACGACATGAGTGGGGTTCAATGCTACTAAGAACAAATTTGCAGATTTATCCTGCAATGCTTGAAATGATTAACCTCCGTTTGTTACCAAGTAACTCTTGCGTATGTACTGATAGCAAAAGTAGTATAGCAAAAGAGTATTCACAGCATAATTAGATTTGAATAGCAAATATTTTTTAAAGGGTGCCTGATATGCTGATAGGCATGTTTTTCTTTCTTGTACTTCTTTTTGGTAGAAGTAGGATTTTTTTCTACTTCTGTGAAAAATGACATTAGTATTTTGATAGGGATTGCAATGACTCTGTCAATTGCTTTGGGCAGTATGGTCATTTTAATGATGTTAATTCTTCAATCTATAATATGAATGTGGAATGTTTTTTCATTTGTCTGCGTCCTCTTCAACTCTCTTCATCAGTGTTTTATAGTATTCCTTGTAGAGATCTTTCATCTCCTTGGTTAAATTTATTCCTAGATATTCTATTTTCTGTGCTATTGTAAAGGGGATTTCTTTCTGAGCTAATTCATTATTTGTGTATAGAAATGCTACTAATTTTTGTACGTTGATTATTGTCCTGCAACTTCACTGAATTCATTTATCAAATCTAAGAGTTTTTTGGTGGTTTTTAGATTTTTCTGAATATAAGATTATGTCATTGACAAGTGAGGATAATTTGACTTCTTTCTTTCCAATTTGAATGTCATTCGTTTCTTTCTATTTCCTAATTGTTCTTGCAAAGACTTCCAGTACTATGGTGAATACAAGTGGTAAAAGTCGACATCTTTGTCTTGTTCCAGACCTGAGTGGAAAGGCTTTCAATGTTTCCCTATTCAGTAAGTGAAGGATAGTAAAGATTAGCCAGAATATGTCTCATAATAAATGACCATGACATTAGCCTAAAATTTGAAACTTTCTAAGACCATTTCTCTTTGGGGAATCACAAGGAGATGAGTCATCAGTCAATTGCTTAATTTTTAAAAATATAAATCAACATTGAGTAGTAAAATTAGCCTGTATGGATAAAAGGAGGTGCCTAAACTGATTTATAAAAATTTATCTCTAGATAATTAATTCCCCATAAACCTGCTTCTCTTATATTATCTCCACGTATGGTTAAATGGCACCACCATTCATGTATTTGCTCAAGCTCATAACTAGGGATCATCCCCCTTAACTCATGGACATTCATTTACATTTCACATCTGGTCATTCAGTAAATTGTGTTAGTTCTACCTACCAAATAGATACTTAAGGGAAAAAAATTCTTCCACTTCCACCACCAACACTGTGCCATCACCATTCAGGTGACTGCTTCAACATCTTCCTCCCTGCCTTCCTGCCTCCATTCTGCCTCACTGCCTCCACACCACTTTATTCTCCCAGACTTGAACACCAAAATGCCAGAGTGATACCTCTGGTACAACTGCCACTTGGGGCTCTCTTACTTTTAAAACTTTCCAAAGCATTCCTATTATGCATAGAATAAAACCCAAGTCCTTTCCATGTTCTACAAGGTCGTTCCTGCATCTGCCAGTGACTCTCTGAATTCATTCTCATTCTTTTTTTTATGTCATTATAGATACAATGACATTCTTTACCATCTCTTAAGCATGCTGAGTATACGACATCTCAGCACCTTTGAACTTGCTCTTCCCTTTGCCTGGCATAAACATCCTCCAGGTATTGATATGACTCACTTCTTCCCTTCTCACAGATATGTTTCAAATGATCCTCAGACCAAATTTTCCTGACAATTTTCTCTAAAATATCACTTACATTCGTCTCTGTCTCTTTAGCTGATTCAATATTCAAAGTACTTTTAACTACCTGACATTATATTTTGTGCATATCCATTTATATGATTATTTTACATCTCTTTCTCTGGAATGCAGGCTCCATGAAAGCAGGAATTTTGTCTGTCTTGTTTACTGTTATAGCCCCTAGTACCTGGCAGAGAAGAAATACTTCGTCAAATATATTTTGAATGAATAAATCAGTATTTTTATAGTTTAATTACAAACCACACTAATCAAATTAAATGAACAAAATACTAAGTATCAAAGCTAGCCAAATGAACTCCTTGGCTTAACTAAATACATGTATTTTTATAGGTATATTATGAGTTACTTCCTTGGAAGTGTTTGTTCTGTCTCCTAGGCATGACTCTTAAGTCAAAGTTACCTTGTATGTGTTGTTAGTTTAGGCATCAACTGATCTCCTAGCTCCTTTCTGTTCAGTTGCTTAGTCACTCCTTACTCTTTGAGGCTCCTGAGGCTCTGTGACTCTGTGGTTAGTCACCATAATGATTTCCAACAGAAAAGAGAAATGCTGCCAACCAGTGGCTATTAGAGATAAGTGAAAAATAGAGCACCGCTTTTACCCCATGAGGATTCACCTAGTAAATACTGATATTTTCTTCTGTCCATTTCTTTCTTCTGCAAGGACCATGAGATTGTGTTTACATTCCACAACTCTCACAAGATATACACTCCACTATTAGAAACTAATCTTAAAATATTTTGCCAAAGAAAGCTAAACTGAAATTCTACTATTGAGTCATTCAGAGGTTGAAGCGTTATGGGTGATCCAGGTTCCCCTTACTATCTGTGAACACAGGCAGTTGTTTGTCAATTCTTTTAAGTTAAAAAAAATGCACAAACAACCTATTGTAAAATGGAGTGAGTCCGTGCAATTGCACAAAGCATTTTTTATTGTCAACTGTGTAAGTCTTTGAATATTTTTTTGTGACCAGTTTTAGTTAAATGAACAAAATACTTGTGGATTCAAATGAGGTCACCAAAAAGTTATCTCTGAGTATAACACTCACTACAATGCATCATAAATATGCTCTCATCTGTGAACATCCTTATGAATGACTCTATGTCTTACTCATACTTTTATCTCTAATTTAGTACTGACTATTTTAGGTCATTCATAAATACTTTTGAAATTGGATTATGGAGGTATTTATAATAATCTAGATTATAAGCTCTTTCAGGACCAAATGCTATGTTTTCTTTACATTTGATCCCCTTATAATCCTTGTACATTTGTACATTGCCTTGCATATTTAAAAGTCTTTAAAATATTTTTGTTGAACTGATTTGTTGAATATAGATAAATCCCCCTGCTATGGAAACTAATGTGGAAATTGTTAATGATTCTTAAATTAGGGTCTAAACTCCTTTTGATCCTTTGGTTGGATGCCCAGTTCATTATATCACAAATAGTAATATTTTTCTTGTCAGGCTATATAGGCTGCTAAATGCTATTGTCCCACACTTTGATGGACATAATTAGAACAGATTTATTTTCCATCTACTATATGCAGGAACTCAATGCATTTTCCTATTTAATCCTCACACAAATTCATGCAGGAAGACTATTTATGTCATTTTCTCCATATAAGAAGACTGGGACTAAGAGATGTTAAATAATTTATCCAACTTGCCAAATAAGGCGGAGTCAGAAACTGTTAGACCTATGTTTCCCTGAACACTAACTGTGTGAAATCTTCCCTACTCTACCACAGTGCTTCTAAGAAACAAAGTAAAGAAGGGAACTAGTTAAAATACATTATGAAAATTATATATGATTTTGAAAGAAACATTTTATGGTAGGATAAGTATAGATATCCAAAATGTATTGAGCATTATCAATAGAATTTGAGGGATTAGTATGTGAAAGACTAAAATTAAATTTTAAAGGGGTGATTGTTCAACAGAGAAAGATACATGAATCATAGATTCCTCACATTTCTCTCCATGTAAAGACCTTTAGAAAGACTCAAGAATATTGGCCTCTTTACCCTGGTATTGCCATTTTGTTTTAGGAAGACAGTGTTTTACGTTTTACCGTTTCATAACTCAAGTGTAAAAGGGATGGAGAAAAGAGGGAGAGGCTGTATCCCTTCATGAATATTCAGGGTAACAATATAGATAGGGAATCAATCCTGAACACATCTTTGTGTATGCTGACTTCTAGTTGTTTCTCTAACTGGCAGCTTGTAGGAAAACTTAGTGTCCTCAAAATTTTCCTTCTGTTATACAGAACAGTTTTGTCAACTGAGACATATTAATAACTCTGTAAGTGAGGTCTGCTATTATTGTAAATGATTGTAAAGTTTTACCGTTGTTAATAGAATGTTCTGAAGAATAAAACGAGGTCTTGAAAATATTTTTGTTGGTGAATACAAAGCTATATTTAATGCAAAATTAGTGAGAGAAATGTCTCTACTATAACTGCGGTGGGTTTTGGTAGACAAAATATGATTAGGATTTAAAACTATGCCATGGTTCATATCATTACTATTACACTTTGTTTAGTTTTCAAAGTGGTTTCCATTAGTGCGTGAGTGTGCATGTGTGTGTATAGGTTTGTTCTAGAGAGAGAAATGTCTCCATAAATCAAGTTGTTTTCTTAATCATAAAAAGTCAGTTGGTTTAGTCATGGTGTAATGCTGAGAACTTTTCTTTTTAAATTGTAATTTGATTAAATTTCCTTCTAGTTTCACCTTTGTCAATGCAGAAAATAAAGAGAGTTTTTGTGTTTGTGTGTGTTCATCTTGATTGGTCATTACCATAGCAGCATTTGTTTTCTAGTTCTGTCTTCTGTCAGTTCAATCCAACTAATATTTATGAAATGCCATAATGTTCCAGAAACATTTAAATAATGGAAAATTCAGCTCATGTCCTTCCTTTGTGGGAGGAAAATTGGTCACCCTCAAGTGATTGTAAAACTGAGCTACATCTTAGCTTTAGCAATCACCTCCTTTTCACAGTCATTTTGCTAATGTATCAAATCAGTAGCTCAGCTGTTCTGGTAACTGAAAGTTTCCCTTCACTTCTATCAAAGACAGGCAAATGACATGAGAAATATATCTAACTGATATCCATCATAACATAATACCAAAACATGACACTAACAGATAATGACAGATTGCACTGAAAGGGCTCTCTGCTCTAGGTTATGATTATTTAGCTGCATGTTTCCACTGTTCTAACAGATTGCACACACCTTGAGGGGAGACTGCACAGACCCATGCAATATTTGTTTGACAGAATTTTCCAAGGAGCCATAACAAAGAATAGAGAGGAAAAGATCTAGCAAGGATTCTAGCTTAAATTTGCTCTGTTATTTTTGGTGAGCCTTTTGATCTTTTTGCACCTCAGATCCTTGAGCTCTAAAACAAGATTATTGAATCAGCCCAGTTTTTTAAAAAACATATTAATATTTTTATTAAACAATATAGTTTTAAAATTGTATTAATATTTTTAACTACAAACCACTGTAAGGTATAAATGCAAAAACCAAAGATATTCCAAACCCTCTATCACAATATCTGGCACATTATGATGTTTAATATATATCAATTGAATTGGATTTGTTTGGTCAACATCTTGGATGAAATACTGATGTATAAGGTAAATAAAAGGAGAGCTACTTTTGTCAAAGTGGAGTGTGTGGCACTACAAGGCAGGGAACTAAGCCCAGTGTGTGCCCCCCGCCCCAAACTCCACCAGATATTTAACTACCGAGAGCGGCATGTTGAAAATCATACTGTGTTAGAGAACACAATTTCCAAAGCAAAGAACTCAGTAAGCATATAATTCTTCCTGGCTTCAACCTTCTATAATTTCATGACTGAGCTTTAAAAAATTCCTTTACTGACATCGAGTTTACCACATGAAAGTAATACGAAAGATTTTAAGGATGTTGTAACATTATGCCATGGCGGGGGTGGTGGGTTAGGATGGAGAAGCACAAAACCATTTTGTATTTCTGAACAAATGTACTGCATATGGGTTTTATTGTCTTTCTCTATAGATCTTTATTTTTCCCTACTGCAAACTAATGTGGTATGCGTTTGAACAGGGAACAGTTCTCTCAGCTGCTTTCTGTAAAAAACTGTCAAGTTGTCTGCTTGTGACTACATAATCACAAGATTATATAAACTGACATAATTTACTGAATACAACACTTATTTAGATACCATAGTTGCTTTTGAAATTCAACCACTTGATAATGATTCTAAGAAGTGTAGATTTCCAACCTATTGATGGCAAACTATTTTGCCAATATTTAGTGAATAAGCTGATTATTTAGGCAGTAGAAAAATAAAATCCATTAACATCACTTTAGGAAGGAAATAAGAGTATTAAAGGTTAATCAGTGATGTCATATCTTTGACAAGAATTTCAAAGCTATTGATCTCATTCTATTACCAAACTTTCATTTGCCCTTTATTTCTATCCTCTTGTTAAATAATAATAAAGATGAAGGGATAATCATTCCAATAGCTATGAACAAAAACTATCAATCATATATGAGGTTGTTCTTCCAAACTAAAACTCAAAACTCATTCCTTTTTTTTTCTCTGACCTGGGATATGTCATTCCTTTGTACTTATTATGTTTTCTTTTAAAGAGAAGTGGAGGCAAGCTGCTGAAGCTTGAATTCTTGAACCCTCTGGTGATAAGTATATGTGGCCAACTCCTGGCAGTTCTGCCTAGATTGGCCTTCCAGTTATCAACCAAGCTGGCGTGTCCTTTTGGCAAGGAAGAAAGAAAGCCTGCAAAGCAAAAACATTTAGCTTAGCAATCCTTAATTGGTAATTTATATACTTGATAGAGTAGAAATTTCAGTGACAGGTTTCAAGGGGCCTAGGCAATTCAATCAGAGAGGGCAGGGCAGAGTGAGGAGGCTAAATGAAAGAGAACTTACTAACTAAAGTCCAGATATAGTCTAGTTTGGCTAGGAATGAAGTATGCAATGGAAAACCTATCTTCAAGATTTCTAATGGCAAGCTCTTAGATTTGTGGGCTGATAACTGAAATTGACAAGAGCAGAGAGCAGAAATGTGTAGAAGCTTAAACTCAAAGAGAGAATATGATGCAAATTAGCAATAAACACTATAAAATGTAATGGATAATAGTAATAAAGAGTTTAGACTCAATGGAAAATATCATTTTAAAATATTCCCTTGGTGTGGGTGTGCATGCTTGTACTAATTTAATGCCACATCTACCTCACTATGTACATACATAGGAAATAATGTAATAACTAAATGGCAGGTTTTGAAATGATGTGATCTAGAATATGGAAACAAGGAATGGAATTAAGAATGAGACAACTTTATGCAAAAAAATCATTGTAATACATGACACATATATCATGTGTAGCTTTAATTAACACAAAAATGTAGGCCATCCCATTAAAAGCAAAACAAAGAACAAATGGAAGATGCTTTCTGAAACACAGTTATATGTTCATAAGGACTGACCAGTCCTGATGCTCTAATTCATTAGTGTCATGTGACTGTCAATCTGGCAGTGTTCTATTTTACTCTTCTACAGTCTAATAGCTTTTCAGCTTGCCTGAAGGTGCTATCTACAGTATGTTCATTGTTACTTAGTAGAGTGCTTTAACACTACTTTGAAAATGAAAAATAGTTGGGAAAATAGACTGTATTCTATCCTTTAGTTTCATGCAGCGTAACTATAAGTCTTTGTATTATTATTGTTGTTTTTCAGCCCCCCTGACTGATAAGCCACCCAAGCTTTTGTATCCTATGGAAAGTAAACTGACAATTCAGGAGACCCAGCTGGGTGAGTAATTCCTTAATTCTAGTTAATATACTGTTCTCATTACATCATGACAGTTCCTAAGCCTAGATTGTAACCTAATGTAATACTCTCAGCTAAACCATTTATATTCATAGGGAACAGAGTTAGAAAATGCTAGCATACCTAGACATTTCATTCCTTGGAATGCATGCCATAGGACCCAGTTGGACATATGGATGTAAAACCTCACATGCTATTTAGGTGGCTGTTGGGAAATGAGATAGGCTGACGGATTTAATGATGGCATTACAGTTCCATGTTATAAGATTTGAATTGATTTTCAAACTGGTGGTATGAAATAATTTGATTTATAGTATCTATTAATATGTTAAAATGCAATTTCTGAAATTTAGGGAAAAGGGTTCAAATTTGCCAAAATAAATGTCACCATTACAGTTAAAAAACATTTTAAGTCTAATCAAATATAATAGAAATTTTGCTAGATATATTTTGGATAATATATTAATAAAATATTAACAAGTGACTTTTGGTTAAGTGACTAGTAGATTTTGGACATAAGGCTGTAGACAAAATATGTTTTGAAAAAATTTATAATTATATACAAATCAGAATTCTGACTTATCTTAGAGGTTCATCTAGAATTTTTGAGTTTAATTTAGCTATATTTAGTTATACCAAATTATGAAAAACTTCCCTCTTAATTATAAATACAAACATAGCAATTCTGTTATATTATGTCTTATTTTTATTGAAATGTAGTATGCATGCATATACCATAAACTTTGGCAGAAAAGTTTTTGTTTTGAGTGGTGCAGTATAAAAATTTATCAAAAATATAAATTTAAATGAATATCAATGTTTGTTAAGAAATTTCTTCTTATATTAACCATACAAGAGTGAAAATGCATTTACCATATATAACTAAAAAGAATCGGTATACCGTCCTTTGAGTTATCAATGTTGTTCTTATTCCTGGAGCGAGAATTTGCATCAAAATTGTAAATCTGTTTTCAAAATGAAGATTACAGATGTGATAATCTTTACTAATAACATATCCAAAGACACAGTACACAAAGATATGATGATGGTTTTAGCTCCAATAAAATTGTTGTGGTCAATGGATTTCTAGCACTTGAAATGCTTATATTTGCTAACTTTAAAGCATGAACATACAGGATTTACACAAGTCAGGGTGTTAACGTCTTTCTTTGATTCAAGCCTTTTGAATTAATGTCATACACATGCAAGTAGTATTAGAATTGCTGTTATTTTGAGATGGAAGATTTTAAATAGCATTAAAACAATGCCACATATGAAGCAAATAGATGCACTTTATTCATGCCATGGCATCCTTAATTACAATAGTATTTATTGTTACATTATGAATAAATTTTTAAATATAAATTCTAATAAGTAGCCATACTTATATAGAACTTTTAATAATTCATAGGAAGATATATTTCTAAGGAGGTATATAAAACTATAAACATTTTGAACAAGAATGAAGGGTTTTATGATACCAGTTACTGTAATGTGCACAGGAAAATTAGAATTAATTGTATGCCTTTGCTTGAAAATATAATTAACTGAATTTTATGGTTGATTGTTGCCCATTGGGTTTCTTTTTATTGTCCCTGAATTTGTAATAAGTCAGGTTGTTCTCTACCTCTTACTAAAGTGTTTTACAAAATAAAATAATTGGCAAAGCTATTTTTGAAACTTTACCTTCTCTTGAACAAAGTCACAAAGACTAACCACATCAAATTTAAAATATAGAAATTTATTATGCAAATTGTAAGTGGCCTTTCATTTGAAAAAATATGGGCATGTCTGTTATTAACATGCTCCAAAAAATACTCTTAAATCCTTTACTGTCACTCGAAAAGGAGCATGAGCTCTCTTTAACCACTAACTAAACTAGTGGATTCTTTTAAGCAATTTTTATTGTGTTATATTTTATGATTTTTGGTTCACAGTGTACAGATTAATAATTTACTAGTTAGAGAAATTCAACCTTAATCCTTGGATTTTTGAACAACAGTTGATTTGAAGTAACTACCTTAATAGTGTTGTTGCTACTTTGCTAGCATTGCTATGCTAGCAGGTGAATCAAAAAGGATAAATGAAAATAGGAAATAATATTAAAGACCAAAAAAAAGGCTTTAGATGAGATGCCTAAAATACACTTTTTTCAAAAATATGTATTTTGGCTTTTCATTTTCTTAAGGATTTAATTTTTGCCCTTTCCAGATTTGACAAACTACCTATTCAACAGGTTCCAAGTATGATACAAATCCTAAGAAAGAGGAACTGAGAGAAGAGTCTTGGGTTGGGAGTAAAGAGGGTGGACTGCACCCATGATGGGGAAGTTATAGCCTACTCTTACGAGAAGATGAAAATCTTTTAACAGAATTTTACTGTCCAAAAATTCAAAGGTTTACCTTGACTTGTCCTCAAATTGAGAGTTGACCTCAGAGGATAATCAAAGCCTTATATGAGTTACATTATAATAAAAATCCTCAGGAATTACACAAAGCTGAGCTTGTACATGTCTGGTGACTTAACTTGAGCATCCTAGCTAAGTTACATGAATATCCAATCAACCCTAATAACTATGTGTTGATAGATTCTCTAGTTTGCTCACAAATATATGGTAATTCATCAATAATGAAATTTTATATAATCATGAAGTGCATGGATTTGCTCTTCATCTCCAAATTCAATTTCTCTGCTGTTTGTTAGCTATGCCTACCTTTCCTGTTTTCTATATCCCTTATGTCTTGTTCTTCCAATTCCTTCATCTTTTCAAACAAGAAAGGATTTGATAGTGGTCATTTAAATTCTTTTATTGTAGAAAGAAAGCAAAAAGTACTGAAAGCAAAGTACTTAGGAAAAAATCATATAATGTAAACTAAATTCATATAAAATATGTAAATTGTCAAGTGTGAATTTCAATCAATATGTGATCACAACCTGGCATTTCCATTTTAAGTGGCACCTGTATATTATTTCTAAATTAAAAAAAGAGAACATTGTCCATTTTACATAAATTTCAGGCATCAGCAAATATATGAATAGCACTTTATTGGGGGCAAAAGTCCCAGAAATTTCACTGTGCCATTCTGAAAGTCAATCTGGGAGGTGAGCCTGACTACTTTTTCAGGCTGCTATACTCAAGAGAATCAAAAGACAGACACAACTGTCTTGCTAAACCTGGGCCCTGAGGATGTCATTCAGAGATGTGGCCTGCCTGTTATGGTAAAGAGCCTACTTTCAGAACCTTATAGAACAGATGGCATATTCCATCGCTACCAGACTTTCAAAGAGTAGAAATCGACCCTACTCTTGACATAGTGATACAAATCGCATTTTACAACTCAGAATTCACTGAAAATCATCATTAATTACTTATCTAGATATGGACATCACTTTATTTAAATGTCAGCGTTTGGCTTAAAATAATTACAAAGTTTAATGGTAGAAATTTGGGGAAAATAAAGAATAGAATCTTTTTCTTATACTTTACATTATAAACACATTCTGCTCCTATTAAATATTCTCACAAAATATCCTTTTAATGACTGATGTGAATGATATATAATTTCATATATATTGCTATAAAATGTGATTCTTAAAGTTTTTATTATTATAAATAATGTGATGGTCTTTACCTATACATTTTTCCCCTGACTTTATAATTATCTCAACAGAACAGATTCCTAAAAGTAAAAATACTAGATAAAAGGAAATAATTTTGTTAAAGGTTCTTACTACATATTTTCAGAATTCTTACCACAGAAGTTGTATAAACTCTCACCAGAAATATTTAATAAGTATAAATACCACTTAATCTTTAACCAAATTAATAAAATTACATATCTTTATAACATAAAACTCTTAAAGAAAAGATCTCTTTTCTTTGATATTAAAATAACTTCTCCCTCCTCTGTTTTACTTCTTTTTCTCTCTTTACTCATGAAGTCCAAGTGGACTATCTTTGAGTTTATCCATATTTGAAAGTTCTAGTCCATTTAGGTGAATGTCTACCCTTGAGAAAATATACAAATCTAATTGAATGTCTGTAATCTCTACGTATTTTCTTCTCTTGCTTATCCTAATGCTCAACTAAGACCTTCCTCCAGATTCTATATTTCTTAGTAAAGTACCCAGTAATTTTGTGATGTACTCTGGGTACATGGAATGTCAATAAATACTAGTTGACAATAGTTTGTACACAGCACAAAGGAAACACATGTCTAAATTTTCCGCAAGAGAATATAGTGTGTAGACTGAACCATGTAAGCTGCCCAACCATGCTCTTATTTTTTGTTACCAACTTATTCTTGTTTGTTAAGTTTATTAAACAGCAAGCATTTTTGGTTTCTGAATGGGTAGCAAGGATTCACTAGATGTTAACATCTGGAGGAAAATGGTTAAGGGCATAATGAAACTTCAGATTTTTAAACACAGACCTTAGTAAAAGGATATGCATTTTATCCAATATATGCAATTTTATCCAGTTTAACTATAGGCTAATTAAAATAAAATGTCACATTAGAGGTTAACTAGCACCCCTTGCCTTGTTCCACCATACTGCAGTTACAGAATTTTAGATTTGGAATAGATGAAGGAAAATGTCCTTATATTTTATTATTGATCCTAATTGACTGCACCTTTTCTGAATAGTTACTACTCTGTAGTAATAAACTTGGGAAATCATTTCATTTCCTCTCTAGGGTGTGAAAATATTTAATATAAATTCCCTAGAAACATTATTATTTAGGTGTTGAATTTGATACTCAATTCTGAAAGTGTCATGTAATACTGTTGATTCTAAAAATTACTGTTTTGCTGAGTTGTACAAGTGATGTAAATATGACAGTTCCCAGAGATAGGAAAGTCAGTATTGGCCAGGTTTTCTTATCTACATTTATGCTACTGGCTTTCATAAGCAAATGTAAGGCCATTGACTCGATTTTACTGCATCATAGAGAATATACAAGACATATTTTTACTAACACACTCAAATTAAAAAACCATAAAACTTCCCTTTCTACTAGTAGAAAAACAATAATATCCCAAGTACAAGCTTTTTACGGAAAATGATGTTCTTGCTGCCCACTTAATAAACACATACCAATCAGCATATTTCTAGAGGCCAAAATAAACCTGTTAGACATAAATTAAAGCTTTTGGACAAATAGACATCATAATTAAAACATGGAAAGATAACTACATACTGGTATTATAATTATTTAAACTAATGGCGTTCAATTCTACTCAATCCAAATTTATCACCCCAAAGTAAATGAAAGTGGTAACTTTAACAACTCTCTTAGTCTATCTTACTTTTGAAACCAAAAAGCACGCCAAAACCTTTGACTGACCTAAAAAGGAATACCTAATATACCAGTATTTAAGTTATTATCATATATCCTTAAATAGATGATAAATCAATAAATGGAAGCTAGTATTCGTATTTTTAGGTCATTGTATGACCTAACTTACATGAATCTCTCAGGTTCTCAAATTCAGTCATTTTTTGGTGACAGAGAGGAGAAATAAATTTGGGAAAAAATACAACTTTGCATATTTGCTTTTAAAACTGCTATCTAAGTAGAAGTTGAAATTCCTTTTTATGTTTTAAGTGGTCAGGGCCAGACACAGTCGCTCATACCTGGTATCTCAGCACTTTGGGAGGCTAAGGCAGGCAAATCCCTTGAGCCCAGGAGTTTTAGACGAGCCTGGTCAATATAGTGACACCCCCATCTCTATAAATATACAAAAATTAGCTTGGTGTCATGGCATGTGCCTGTAGTCCCAGCTACTTGGGAGACTGAGGTAGGAGGATCACTTGGGCCGGGTGATTGAAGTTGAAGTGAGCCATGATTGTGCCACTGCATTCCAGCCTGGGTGACAGAATAAGACCTTGTCTCCAAAAATAGAAAAAAAAGTTTCAAGTGGTCAAGGCCTAGTTCTAGGACAGGTTTGCAACCCCATAAAAAAGATGGACGTGAAGGTAAGAACAGTTTCTGTGGGCCAATGATATCCAAAAGTTTGGAAGCCAGTTAAAGCACTTTTTAGATAACTTTTATTTTAGGTTCAGGAGCACATGTGTAGGTTTGTTATATAAGTACACTTGTGTCACAGGAGTTTGTTATATAGATTATTTTGTGACCCAGTTACTAAGAATAGTATGCAATAGTTTTTTTTTCTTCTCCTCTCTCTCCTCTCACCTTCCACCCTCAGGTAGGCCCTAGTATGTGTTGTTCCTCTCTTTGTGTCCATATGTTCTCATCATTTAGTTTCCACTTATAAGTGAGAACATGCAGCATTTGGTTTTCTTTTCCTGCATTAGTTTGCTAAGGATAATAGCCTCCAGCTCCATCCATGTTCCTGCAAAGGACATGATCTCATTCTTTTTTATGGTTGCATAGTATTCTCTGGTATATATGTACCACTTTTTAAAAATTCTAATCTGCTATTCATGGACATTTAGGCTGATTCCATGTATTTGCTCTTGTGAATAGTGCTTCCATGAACATGTGCATACATGTGGTATGATGCAAAGATTTATAGTCCTTTGGGTATATACCCAGTTATGGGATTGCTGGGTCAAATGGTATTTATGTTTTTAGCTCTTTGTAAACAGACAACCTATAGAATGGGAAAAAATATTTGTAAACTATGTA
This sequence comes from Callithrix jacchus, assembly GCF_049354715.1. Taxonomy (NCBI): domain Eukaryota; kingdom Metazoa; phylum Chordata; class Mammalia; order Primates; family Cebidae; genus Callithrix; species Callithrix jacchus. Next base: position 30,593,392 of record NC_133524.1, read on the forward strand.
TCCAACAGAGGTCTCATATTCAGCATCTATAAGTCATTTAAACAAATTTACAATGGAGCACTTGTTTAAAGGCTTTTAAAACTGGGACAGAGACAATGTGAGTTTTCTTGTTCACTTGCTTTGCAAAAGGGCCAGAGGAAAAGAAGAAGAAAGAAAAGGCCCAAGAAAGAATGCTGTTACAAGAGCAATGCAGAGAGTACATTTAAGCTTCCAACTCCCTGTCTAGTCCCCATGCTGGACCCTGCCACATATTATGCAGATTACTCTTTTGTTCCAGCACTATGAGTACTATTTTATTTGTTATTAGTTAATTAAGAAGCTATAAAGGTATAAAATCTTCACAATTCTAGATGAAGAACTTTAAAAGGTGGAGGGGTTCTGGATGTTATCAAGTCAAACCTTTCTTTTCTTTTCTTTCTTTTTTTGAGATGGAGTCTTGCTCTGTCACCCAGGCTTGAGTGCAATGGCGCAATCTCGGCTCACTGCAACCTCCCCCTCTCAGGTTCAAGCAATTCTCCTGCTTCAGCCTCCCGAGTAGCTGGGATTACAGGCATCCATCACTGTGCCCAGCTAAATTTTTTTTTTTTTTTTAGTAGAGATTGGGTTCCACTATGTTGGTCAGGCTGGTCTTGAACTCCTGACCTTGTGATCCACCCATCTCGGCCTCCCAAAGTGCTGTGATTACAGGCATGAGCCATCATACTCGGCCCAACCTTCTTTTTATTGATGAGAAAATGGATACCCAAAATGGCTACATGTTTTTTACATAAAAAATTTACAAAAGCTTGTTTTTGCCATTATCATGATCCTTGTCATTATCATCATATTATTGTTGTTTTTGTTGTTACAATTAAGAGGCAGTGTACGGTAGTTGCTCCAAGTTGAAGTCACACACAGACCTATATGACAATTTAACTCCACTACTTACTTCTGTGTGACCTGGAACAACCAGCCTTCAGTTTCCTAATCAATAAAAAGGTACCGAGATAGTACTACCTCTATGGAGGTAATGCGAGTATTTGATCAGATAATGCATGTAAAAATTAATACATTACATGCCATATATTAAGTAGTCAATATATGTTTGCTGTTAGTAGTTGAGACATTTGAACACTATAAAAGAGTACTGTATATAAAAGATTCTCGAAATGCATTTTGAATGTCAATGCTTATTTGGTCATGCTTATATTCTTACTACAGTATCATACTATGGCAGGATATATGGGCTTCATTACAGGATAAAAGATTTTAGAAAATTTATTTCCATCTCCCCTTTAAGGACACAATATGCATACTAAATTTTTGTGACTCAATGAAACTCTTTATTATAGAAATTATTGATTTTAGATTACTTAATTCATCAAGGCTAGCCAAATGCATGTAGCAAGTGCATAGTTGTAACAGAAGAAAATGAACTCTATTCTTAAAGAAAATGACATTTTAAAGGACACTATGCCACATGAATTTATAAATGACCATCAAGACAAAAATAAGAGTGAAAAATTTTTTTGTAAACAGGAAATTCAGGTATAATATTGTTTAAAACAAGAGACCTGGAAAATAATTTTATACCATTATTCCTGTCAAGTTCGTCATGAAGGTTTGGTGATAGTTATATCACTTTATACAAAAAAAAAAAAAAACAACAAACGCTGCTTTTCCCCTGACAAACACTGTTATCATAAAACTTTCTAAGTCATTCTTAATGATTGAAGTTTACTAGCATAGAAAAATGCAGTGAGTATCCCATGTTAACAAGAACTACTCCTGAATTTGCAAAGAAAATGCCAATTTATCAGAAATAAACCTAACAGAGAACATTATGGTTTAGAATATTGAAAGAGTTTTCAACATAAGAATATGCACTACATGACTGATGTCCATTGAAATAGAAACTATAAAAAGATCCACATCATTTGAAGTTTGGATATAAATAGATATGTTCATCCATAAATTTCCTCTTGAAGTTTGGCTAAATAACTAAGGATTTCTAAATTACATGGAGACTCTTCATGAAAAAATCATGGTGCTTGAATAAGATTATGAAAATAGGATACCAGTATTTTATGCTTTAATGTGAAACCTTACTTTACCAACTTAGTATATTCCCAGAGAATTGTGGGTAAATTGAATCATCATAATTTCAGAGAAATTTTTGGTGGATTTTCAATTAGCAGTGGCTTAACATATCAGGTATAAGAGGCTCTGTCCCCCATTCTCTTTTAAGCAGCTAATGTTCAATGAAAGATTTATATGCACAAAGGAAATATGCTATTTAAAGAAACTGTGGTGAATAATTTTATGTAAGAACCCTTTTGTAATTGAATGATTACCCCCATAACTTTTCCCTGTGATAATGCGGATTTTTACTTTTTCATAAGATGAGGTTCATTGATAGAGTCTAACTGGCCCAGAAAAAGGATCATCCACCCATTGCCATGTGCGACTTCCCCTTGTTTATTAATGGAAACAAATGTCCCCGTTGTGACTTTCTGCCTCCTCTGAGGAAATATTACATTTTACTCACCAGCTTCAGAATCAACAGTAATTGGTTTTAATCAAATTCTTTAAAAATATGTTTTGTAGGGTAGAATACTTAAGTAACCAGAATACTTCATGTCCAATCATGACAACATAATTTATTTTCATAAGGGATATACTTTGTATGCCATCCTACTCTCTTATCTGCCTTGATATTTTAGAAATATACTGTAATAGGATAACTGCCAATGGTGTCGCTTATTTTTCCATAGCTGTGATGAGAGTTCTTATTTCCAATTTTTAAAGGAACATCTTGCATTTTAAGTCTTCTAAAATTTATGATTTTCTGCCAATCACTTCTATCTTAATATATTCATATAAGTTTAATAATTTCTTTCTTTTAAATACAAAAGTATATATAACGCCACCTGATTTGCAGCTCTATGAATGAAGCTGTTGCCAAAATGTACTTAAACATAGGCTCCAAACCATGCCAGATATTTAGTGAGTCCAATACATAGAGTGTCCATAAGGCTTTGAAACCTAAGCCCCATAGCAAAATTTTATGAAGAGGCTTCCTTCCAATTCACCACACACAAGTACAATACTGCCTTTTAAGAAATGCCAAGATCTTTATTTAATTTTGTATCGAAAATTTATGAAATCTCATTATAGCATATACTAATTGAATATAAAAAGAAAAAATCTTGATAAAAAGGCTTTTGTTTTCCAAAATTCATCTGTGTTGAAATAAGTCTTGGCTTTGTGGTCTTGTCAGAAGATACCTCCCACTGCTAGATCTGGTCTACAACAAGCATGACAGAAAGCCAGGAAGTTGCTTAAGAGTCCTAGAGAATGAACAATTTCCTCTCCCTTCCACTTCTCCCCAGTGGTCTTCTCTCAAACTTACAGACAGGTTAAAGACTTTCTCTCTGAATTTTTGTTTCTAGTTTGGTAAAAGCAGCGTACCCACTTTGGACTTGCCTGTTGAAGAACTGTGTTTATGGAATGGCAGCTCTTTGAGGAAAGATTCGCTCATTTTATTTAGCTCTTGTTACATAAAAATCTTATTCATACTCTCTAATTAGTAGTAAATCCTGATAAACAGCATTGGAGTGACAACACATTATTCATGGTAAATAGAGACAGGCTTTCTTTTTTGTCAAAGCAAAGCAAAATGCATTACTTTTGTAAAAAACATAAAATTGAGTGCATTCTGTCACATCAAGCCATCACTAGAAATAGGATACTTACAGTATGGCAGGTTCTAGGAAAATTTGAGATTATTACCACAAATATTCAATAAGAAGCTATTACAATTATGTGAAATAGCTTAGGGGAAGTTCAGAAAAAAGTATTTTTATTTTCTCTTCATGAAAGAAAAAACTTTAATGTTTCTGATGAGCATGTATTACTGATGTTGATCGTGTCAATTATCTTGGCAACTTTAAGACTTTTAAATTAAATGATTAAAAATTGTTACTAATTTGTGTAAATTTATCTATTTTTGACAAATATTTGGGATGAAATGACACTAATTTTTTGCACCCTGCATATTGTACAGCCTATTTATAAGTAGTATGAATGCTTTCAGAATTACATATCACAAAAAATGTTGATTAAAAGACATAAACAAGATATTGTTCTTAGGCATATATATAATTTTTTTTTCAAGCAGGTTCACCATATTCAGTATAAATGTAATTCATAATGATTATGTTATTTTTTTAAAAAGCCCATCTCTATTTACGATGAATAACGCGTTGTCCCTCCAATGCTGTTTATTAGGATGTGCTACTAATTAGAGAGTGTAAGTTTTATGTAATGGGAACTAAATAAAATGTTAGATGAATAAATGAAATTTCAGCTTCAGGTGAAGTTACGTGTCAAAGAGAACATTGGTGACTATTATGAAAGACATGTTCAATCAAGAGGGAATCCTACTGTTGTCTATCTACAGGGCAGAAAGTACCGGACTGTATTTTCTTTCAGTCACTATGTGCATAAAATAAAATAGAAAACTGAGGATATATATATATATATATATATATATATATATATATATATATATAATTTAGAAGGGAAATAATCCAGAAATTTTATTTTTGTCTCAAAGTAGATGGCTCTTTCAAGCAAAATTTAATTTGCGTAATTTTTGAGGTGTCAACTTCCTATGTCTAAGCAATTTAAAGTTGAAGAATCACAGGATGTAATGTTTCATAGTTAGAGCTCTGGTGACAGATCACTTAAAGAGCAGGAGTGGTACTGGCCTTAAGAAGGACTGGAACAATGCTTGACTTTTCCATCTTTTCATATTCCATATTCAATATTTGTTTAATTTAACATCATTGGTTAATTAATATTATTAATTTAGCTGTCATCTTTATTAGGCCTCTTCATTAACTTATTGAGGGCAGAATGACCCATCCTGATGCATTTGAGTGAAGTCTCTCTTGGGCTGAAAACTCTTCCATTCCTCTCCTCCCAGCTAATACTGACATCCTTTCCTGTATATCTGTAGTGCATGCTTCTCAACTCTAGACCTGCATCCATCTCTCTGCTGTCTCTAAGCCTGCATAGTATGTTATCTTCCAACCTTGAAACTAATGTCAACCACAAACCAAATGGCAGATTTTCAACTGCTAAAGACATTTTTAGAAAAAATTGATACGTTTTCCAGAGCTAGAGAATGGATTATAAAATCAAGTTTGTGTAATACAAATAAGTAAAGAGAGGCGAGATACAATGCTATAAAGGATAATAGAGACCATGGTGAAGTGGGGAAATCATTTTCTACCTATAGGATTTTAAATTTATTGTTAATACCATCTTGGCCAAATAAAACATGTCTAGTGGGTAGTTTTAGTCCAGTGGCCTGGGTGTCTAATCTCTTGATTGGTCAATCCAGTGTTTATACTACCAAATACTGTTGCACTGTGGAGCTGATACGATCTGGATTCAGAATGGCTATCAGGGAATATATATAGACTGGAACATGATATAACATGATTTGTAATGCATTTGGAATAACTAATAAAATCTCTTACCTGAGAAGCAAGGAGTTTAGAGCAACATAATTATGAAAGGAGAATCTCCCAATCAGGTGATACAAAAATCATTGAGTTAGAATGAAATGGGCAAATTCTCTTTAGCAATCTGGCCCCACAGAAAAGTAGTTATATCTGTTTTTTTATTACATACTTGTTAAGTTAACAAAAGTAAAAATGTTTGTTAACTCTCCCAGCAGACATTTCCATTTACTCTTCTCTGTAAATTTCCAATGGATATATATTTGCTCCTATGGTCCTTCACCTGAGGCTAGGCATTACCTAATTTACTTGTGAGACTGTGCCAAGAAAAGGATCAGCGATTATTCTTGCTTCATTATTTAAAGCCTGCATATAGTGACTTTCATGAATGTAATGCAGTCATCATTCCTATGTACTGTCATCAGAGTCGAGAGTTGGGACAACAGAGAATAGAAATCCTATAAAATGCATTAGGATTTTTAGTAAATAATACCAAAAATTGAAGCAGGGTCAGTATGTCAGACTCTCAGTTTGGCTTGGTAAGAAAATCCTCTTTGTAAATAAGAAAAAATTACCAGAGTGCCAGCTTAAACATATTATGTTTCCAAATAAATGATACATGTTTGAGGTGATAAATATTCCAATTACTCTGATTTGATCATCACACATTATATGCACATATCAAAATATCACACATATCCCCATTAATATATACAATTATTTTGTATTAATAAAAAAGAAAAACATTTGATACAAATATAATTCTTGTGTATGTATGGTCTTAACTGATATTCTTTTAACCAACTTTACTGAGATCTTTATATTCAGTAAACTATATTGTTTTCAGTGTAAAAATAAATATGTTATGTGTCTGCATGTTGTAAGGCCACTTTCTTAACAGTCTGGCCTCATTTTGTCTTTGTGATCTCATGCACTCTCCTCTTCAGCCCACACCACTGACCAGGCACCTTTGGCCATACCATCGACCTACATAACTCTATCGCTTGCACATGTTATGCTTACCATCTGAAACTTCCTCTCCTGCTTTTTTTCCTTGTGCCTATCTACTCAAACTTTTAGATCCACCTCAATGTCATCCCGATGAAATCATTCCTGACTCTACTCCCACTAGGCAGAATTAAATACCACCTGTCAAGTGCTAGTAAATCACTTTTTCACACCTTTATTAGAACATATCTCTCATCATTTTTGTGTACATTTTTGTGTGTCTATTTCTCTCATTACATTTGGGACACTTAAAACATGTACTATAATGTTTTCATCTTTACATTCCTAGTATGTAGGTCAGTAACTGATGCACAGAAATAAATAATTCATTTAGCATTCACTCAGCTTTAATACTCATAAATAAAAACCAACATTTATACACCACTTCTTTCAGTAGCTATATACTACAGAGTAATGGAGTAAACCACACTAAAATGGTTGGTTTTGATTTAATTGCCTGGTGTGATTGAAGATTCCCCTTCATGGACGAGGGAGACAGATAGAGAAAGGCCTAGGAGTCTGGCTAGGGAAGACTAGCAATAAATCAAATCCAGATTAGACAGAGGAGGAAAGATCAGATGGATATTGAAGGTCACAATAGAGCAGTAGGTTGAGCTTGAAGAAATAAATAGAGGTTGAAAGAACGGTTATATATCATAGTTCAGCTAGAAGACTGGTCAAGGGTAGAGACTTTTAGCTGGCATCTTGAGTTTCAGGCAGATCTTTAAATTTAGTAGACTCCACAATCTTAGGGCCTTGAATGATAAATTGGTTCACCAGTTTCATTTAATACTTTATTATTGGGTGTCTACTGGGCACAAGGTCTGGTCAAATCTACATAGATTGCTAGGTAGGTAGATGGATAGATACAGAGATAGATAGATAGATAGATAGATAGATAGATAGATAGATAGATAGATAGATAAACAGATGACTGTCTACAGGGACTTTATGTTATAATCTCAGTTAACCTCTAGATGATCCTTGTTCCCCAAGAATCTAAGACTTTCCATCTTTCCTCATAGTTTCAGTCATGATTGAGTCTCAGCTCTCATTCTAATGAGCTTTTTAACTAACCAGTCATGATCCAGTAGATGCAACTTTCCTTGAATAGTGATCTTAATTTATCTTTGCTCAGAAGTACCTTATATTTGCAAGACATTTAAGTATGTTGTCTCATTTCATCTTTTCAACAGACGGTGATGTCTATTGTACCTCTTTTTTAGATGGTGATCAAAGCTTATGTATGGCACTTCTTGGGACATTTCTATACACTGGTATATTGAATGTGGCTACCTTTTCTGCTCCTTTGTTGAGTTCTAATTGTGTGTAATATGTAATACTCTCTTAAATCCATAACCTTCCTGTAATATTTCAAATGGTCTATTCTCACGGGCTACTTGAGCTCTATTTTCCTCCACTGTTAAGAGAGCCTATGTCTAATCAAGTAGACATCTAGTAATAATTCAATTGAATATAAACTTGTCTTTGAAATGTTTCTGTATTAGCCAGTTCAGATTGCTGAAACAAAATGGCTTATACTATTGCTTTCAAACAGTAACTATTCTAAACAGTGCTGCAACAAACATAGGTGTGTAGATATCTATTATAGCACGACAGGGTTATTATGGTTAATAACAACTTAATCATACATTTTAAAATACAACGTGTAATTGGATTATTTGTAACAAAAGATAAATGCTTGAGGAAATGGATACCCCATTCTCCCTGATGTGTGTATTTCACAATGCATGCCTGTATCAAAATATCTCATGTACTCTATAAATATATACACCTACCACATACCCACAAAAATTTTTTAAAATTGAAAAATACCTTATACTAGATAATTTGTAAACCACGGAAATTAATTTCTCACATGTCTGGAGGATAGGAATTCCAAGATCAAGGCACCAGCAGATTTGGTGGCTCGTTAGGGTGCTCCGTTTCATGGATGATGCCTTCTAGCTGTATCTTCCCATAGAGGAGGAGGCAAAGCAGCTCTCTCGTGCCTCTTTTATAAGGGCATTAATCCCATTTACAAAAGCAGAGCCCTCATCACCTCCCAAAGTCTTCTAATATCTTCATCACTTTCTAACACCGTCAACTTGGTGATTAGGTTTCAATATGTGAATTTTGGGGGGATTAAAACATTCAGATTACAGCAGTTTCTTGGATTTGGGGTTTGTGGGTTTTGTTTTTGTTTTTGTTTCCTATTCAGTTGCATGTCTCTTGAATCTACTTCTGTTCATCTTTGCCTCCTATTTTCTCATTCCCATTTTTGATACTTCTGCTCTTTCAAGTACATTTTAAGAGACACTTTTCTTCTTTCACTGATCTTTGAGCATAAAATTCTTTTCAAGGCACTTAAGAAAATGGAAGTACTTAGGACTTTCATGAACAGAATGTCTTGAGAGCTGCAAAAGTTAACGTGACAAAAGCTGATAGAAGAGTTGGCTAATTCATAAGAGTTTTACTCTTCAAAAAGCAGCAAGTTATAATCCCTTTTTTAAACAGCAAGCAAAAAGCAAGTGATCTCATTTCACTTCTTAAAATAGACAAAGTGAAACTAATAATTGACTTGTCAGTTTACTACGACTACTAATTCCCTGCGCACATGATTGGCTTTGGTAATTTAGGATTCACGTTTTTCCAAATATAATTATCTGACTATATATAGAAAAGTAGTTTAAAGCCAGCTAATTATTGTTTGAGCATTTAAAGTTAAAAACTATGTAGGCATTAGTAAATATTATCCATTTAGAAAACATGTAACAACTGGATCAAAATTAATCTTAAGTAAAAACTTAAATTTAACTTATGATATTTTTATGACATTTACAGTGTATCTTGCCCATGACTTGTAAATTATGTTAACTTTAAAGAACTTGCCAGGAGCTGTGGCTCACGTCTGTAATCCCAGCACTTTGGGAGGCCGAGGTGAGCAGATCACCTAAGGTCAGGAGTTTGAGACCAGCCTGGACAACATGGAGAAACTCCCTCTCTACTAAAAATATAAAAATTACCTGGGCATGGTGGCAGGTGCCAGTAGTCCCAGCTACTCCGGAGGCTGAGGCAAGAGAATTGCTTGAACTTGGGAGGCGGAGGTTGCAGTGAGCTGAGATTGTTCCACTGCATTCTAGCCTGGGCAACACAGCGAGACTCCATCTGAATAAATACATACATACGTACATAAAGAACTTGGTAAAGTTTACATAGGAATAAAAGTGTTTTTATTATGTAAGTGTATACTGTATTAACCTAGGAACATAATTTTTATTTTTTCCTAAAGGCAGACATTGACTAGGTATGAGGTTTTAACAACTCTAGTATTAAAAAAAATTTACCAATTGTGAAAATGATTATAAGAATACAAGTATCACAGTTACAAGGCGAGCATGCTATTTTAAACTTCAATGACTAAAAAAAAAATCTAAGTATTTATTTTAATTGCACAATAGCATAATACTGAAAATAAGAGAGAAATTGTCTTTATTCTAGTCTATGAGAACAGGTTCTCAGTGGGGAGATAAGACTAAGATTCTTATAGTTTATTGAAATAATGATCAATTCAATTCTCAAATGCAGGAGAGCACTTTGTATTCATTTTAATAGTCCATCAGCTTTTCAAATAGAATATGTTTTAATTATTTTAATATTATAGAATATTTTCACTCTTAAAGTATTTGTTTTCCAAATAAAGAAGTTCTTATCATGATATAAGCCATTGCCACCGACTAATTAAGAATCTCAGTGGTCTGAGGGTTTTCATCTCCAACCGTCTATGGCAATGATTCTTCACTAGGAACAGACATAATAAATACCTTTAGAGCTTTTACAAAACATATGCACCTAGTTTTCTTGATCCCTTCCCTCTTTCCACCCCCTTAAAGTTTAATGTATTACATCTAAAAGGGAAACTGAAAATTATTGTTCTCTGTTATTCTAGGGACTTTTAAGATCTGCAAACAGAAAATTCAGAGAACTACAGATCAAAACTATGAGATATCACCTCACTCTAATTAGAATGGCTAATATTAAAAAAAGGATAACAAGTGTTGGTGAGGATATAGAGGAAAAAGCTTTCATACTGCTGGTGGTAATGTAAATTAGTACAGCCATTAGGGAAAACAGTATGGAAGTTCCTTGAAAAATAAAAAATAGAACGTTGATATGTTCCAGCAATCCTACTACTGGATGGCTATCCAAAAGAAATGGAATCAGTAATTTGAAGAGATATCTGCACCCTATGTTTATGGCAGCACTGTTGACAATAGCCTGCATATGGAATCAATCTAAATGTTCATTGGTGGATAAATGGATAATGGAAATGTGGTATACATACACAATGGAATACTATTCCGTCATGAAAAGAATGAAATTCTGTCATTGGCAGGCAACATAAATGAACTTTGGGGACATTGTGTTAAGTGAAATAAATCATCCACAGAACAACAAACACCCCATAATCTCACTCATACATGGAATCTAAAAAGTTGTTCTCATAGAAGTAGAGAGTAGACAATGGCTCACGCCTATAATCCCAGCCCTTTGGGAGGCCAAGATGGGTGGATCACGAGGTCAAGAGATCGAGACCATCCTGGTCAACATGGTGAAACTTCATCTCTACTAAAAATTAGCTGGGTGTGGTGGCTCACACCTGTAGTCCCAGCTACTCGGGAGGCTGAGGCAGGAGAATTGCTTGAACCCGGGAGATGGAGGTTGTGATGAGCTGAGATCGTGCCATTGCACTCTAGCCTGGGTAAACAACAGTGAAACTTCATCTCAAAAAAAAAAAAAAAGTAGAGAGTAGAATAGTAGTTACCAGAGGATGGAGAGGGTAGGAAGATGGGGAGGGGTGGTGAGAGATTGGTCAGTGGGTACAAAACTATTATTAGATTGAAGGAATATGTTCTGGTGGTCTATTGCATATTAAAATGACTAGCATTAAAAATAATGTATAATTCAAAATAGATTGAAGAGAGGTTTCTGAGTGTTCTTGTCACAAAGAAATGATATTTAAAGTGATATATATATCTACTAATTACCCTGATTTGATTATTATATAATTTATACATATATGGAAACATCATGTTGGATTCCACAAATATGTTTAATCATGTGTCAACCACTGAAGAAAAAAACCTCTGACCTGGTGGGTCTGATGTTTTCTTAGTCATTATCATGATCTCTGTATTTCTAGAGCTCTTTGCTCTCCATATGATGGAGCTAACAGACCTATCTGGGTGATCTCATCAGAAAGGCTGTTAGTGCCAAGAAAGGAAGACTTTTTAACTCAGGTGTACAGAGTCCAAATGAGGATCTGAAGATCTTTTCAAGTGGAAGCTTGCATGACAGGATATTATACTGAAGAATGGGGATGGAAGTAAGGTGGAGAAAGAAGGCACCTACTTCTCAAAGCGTAGTAAAAATTTAGCAAAAATTTGAGTCATCTACCTTACTTAAAAGTTAACTTAGTATCTGTGTTAGTTTTCTGTGGCTGCTGTAATAAATTTACTTGATGGATTAAAACAACAGAAATGTATTCTCACAGTTCTGGTGGCCAGAAGTCTGAAATTAAAGGCTGAAATACCTCTGGAGGCTCCAGGAGAGAATCTGTGCCTCTTTCAAGGTCTATGACTGACTACATTACTTGTTTTGTGGCCATATCACTCCAACCTCTGCCTCTGTGGTCGACACTGACTCCTCATCTTCTCTGTTTTTCTTTCCCTTCCGTTTGTCTCCAGTCTTCCTCTGCCTTTCCTTTAAGGTCACTTGTCAATAAATTTAGAGCCCACTTGAATAATTCAAGGTGATCTCTTTATTTCAAGAAGCTTAACTTAATTATATCTGCCAAGACACTTTTTCCAAATAGGGTAAAATTTTTACAGATTCTGGAGTTTAGGACATGGATATATCTTTTGTGGGGGTGAAGGAGGCACCACTGAACCCACTATAATATCTGTCACATGCTCTGCTACATTCACAAAAACTGATACTTAGTAAAAGTTAATGAGATTATGAACAATGAAGTATCAACAAGACCCCTCTTTCAATAATTATCAGGGCTCTTCTGTGAATTTGTGTGTGTGAGTGTGTGTGTGTTTTCAGTGTTCCTATGTGTTGCGTTTTGTGGTCTTTTCTTTTACTTAAAGAGTATTTTTCCCAGGTAACCCTTGAAGTTACCAAATGAGAAAGACATTACCAAAAATTATCCATTATCATAAAAGTTTTATGGAACATAGTAAGTAAAATTAAAGGGAAGCATCCTTCTAACCCTTTCCCAGGAAGAAAAAACAAGACAGTCCTGGCAGTCCGAGAAAGCAAAGAAAGTTAGCTCTAACTCTTTTTAGTGAATTTTACAGTATTATCTTACATTTATGAAGAGTTGATTCACCTGTAATAGAAAAGGATGTCTGTTCATAAGTGGATCAATGATTATATCTGCTAATGTAAAATGGTAGATTGTTCCCGAAGTCTTCACAAATAAAATCTTAGGAATAATATATCTTTCTCCAATAGTAGACATATCCTAGTATCTAGCCATAACAATTACAGACATAACATTTTAAAACTATGGAGACAGTCACATTGTTCAGCATAGCAGGTTTTAACCTTCATCAGCAGAGTCAGATATTAAAAAGCTTATTTCACATTGTATGCCCATAACAAAACATCTCATGTACCCTACAAATATACCTACTGTGTACCCACAAAAATAAAAAAGTTCTCAATGTATTAATAAGAATCATTCATTTACCAAGCACTTGTTCAATGTTTGTTTGAAAGCGATAGGTAAATACCAAAATGAGTACACTGCATGAGTTTAGGGATGAAGAGCTTATTTCAAAAGCTGGGTTAAGCAAGGCCTAATGGCGAAAATGTTATGTTAACTCGATCGTAATTAAGGAGTAGGATTTAAGCAGACATAGATGAAGTATTAATAGAAAAACACTGCTGAAAGACCATTATTAGGAGAGGCAAAGATCAGAAAGCATATGTTGGCTTTGGGAGTGGACGGTTGTTATAGCCAACTGAAGAAGTTTAGCCAACCGAACTGATGAAAAATATTACTGGAAAAATTAGTGTGTACAAATTATGAATTTAGATACATTTTCAATGGAATACATTTCAATGGAATGTATGTATCTATATACATACATATTCTGTTGAAAGTTTCAATTTCTTATAAAATTAGGAAAGAAAGAGAGTCGAATTAGTAGGGTAGTTCCATAATACATTGTAGAATGAATAAGAGGAAGTAGGAGCCAGAGGTCAGAGAACCAATTGGGAAACTAATTGTCTAGGCAAAAAGTAGTAAACTAGGATTTGCAAAAGGTCAGATTTGAGGGAAGTTGACTTTCAGAGAAGTATAGATCTTATCATTGAGTAGACGAATACTAAGTAAAGTTGACAGGAGTCAAAGATTTTAATTATGGTTGAGTGGGAGGAAGGTGATATCAATAATAAGAAAAAGAATGTTGAAAAATGGAGCAATATTTGTGGGAAATAATATTGAGTGAAACTGTGGTTACATGACTATAGTACGTTTTGACAAGCCTCTCCCACAACTGAAAATATGTACAGAGCTTGAGTGAGGCTTTCGGGCTGGACTTGTATTTGAGAGATCCTCTTAAAGAAGTAACAAAGGAAGTCAGACATTTATTGATGTGAAGGATAACTTATTTTTCTCATTTGATCTCATTTTTATTGGAATAATTAAGCATAACAATTCCTGAATTTCTTATTTTCCTCTTGAGGACAGGAAATATGTTTTACTTACCTCTGAGTAACCAACTGATAGATTGTCTTCGAAAAGTTATTGAATTACTGGAGTTTAGGTTGCCATGTTTCTGACATTATCTTACTTTTTCAAGTTTAATAAAATTAAAAAAATATTTACCATATTTGCTATTGTATTCTTAAAACAAAAGTATTTCTAGGAGTCCTACTATACTTCTATTATGATATCACTGCTTAATCTTTCAAGTTCCAAATATTTAAAAAATTTACTTTCATTATTTTAAAATATAATGAGATGTTATTTTGAAAACTGCTGATTATTTCTACAAATGTGTTATGTCCATTAAAAGTCACTCATTCATAAATATATGTTATAAAGTTAATGTGCTAGTAAGACACATATATTATGCTTCATCTCTCTCTGCTATTAATTCATATTATTCTCTGTCCAGGAAAAGAACATACTATATATATATATATATATATATATATATATATATATATATATGTATATTATATATATATGTTATGATACTATTTAGAATCTTTGGATCATTTAAAAAATATTTAAAATAACACAGAATATGGAAGAAAATAGAAAAAAGTTAATTGATTCAACAATTTTTTTCAACAATTTCTGTTAAATACATAGACAAATACATGTTTGACTTGTATTTATTTGGAGTTTGGAACTGTGTCTATTTGCATTTAAATTTTTGTGACCTGCTTACCAATTTTAGATTTTGTATTGTTTCCTTCCTTTATCTTTCCATGCTATATTGATTCCTGAGGGTTTGAGGGACTTCCATTTTCCAGCTCATTTAAGTGCATTTCATCCTGCTGTGTTGGTCATCAGCAAGACACGAAAATGGTACTGAAATGGCCACATAATGCAATGTGATTTGAATCAAAGGGGAATCGCACTTGTCTGTTGGGCATGGAATATTTATTTATCCTTGGTTGCTCGATGTATTTAGAAAGTCAAGAGCTATCAGGTATTTATTTCTAAGAGTACAGAGAATCTTGAATGCTAGTGATTCCGAGACATTTAGATTTTAGGAACATGTTGAGTTATTTAAAAAAAAGAAGCAAATAAATAACTGGGCCATAATAAAGATGCCAAATGATGTTATTAAATGACAAAGAAGAATTAAAATCTGCTAGTAAGGTAATATTTAATTCCTAAAAGGAGCAGTTTAAAATTGAAAACTTGGAAGTTTTCTCAGAGGAAATGCCAGTCATTTGAATTTGATACATTCAATTTTTTATTTGTCTTAAAAGCTCATTATACTGTTTTCTGCTGTTACCAAATTTTTCATCTAAGAGCATCTGAGACCTAGAATGACTGTTACTGATCATGTCCTGCCTCTAAGAAACACTACAATCATAATATCTTTTGTTTCCTCTACCCCAAAATAAAATATCTGACAGTGAAAACCAGTGCAAATGTGCAATATATTTTCCCCTTATTTGGAAGTGGAATGTCCTCACTGATATGTGTGTGTTTTGTATTTCATTTACAATGAAAGTGACACAGAGAATTTATTCTCAAATGGTTGTATGTGAATACAGTGTGGAATCATGTTGTGAAAGCCATCTTATATAAAACATAACCTTCCCCTCTCTTTTCACCCACACAGCCTTATCCCATTACCAAGAGGCAACCACCTGCAACTATAGCTAATGTTTGGTATTTAGTTCCATGCCTCTAAATAACATGCCATACTACAAAATGCATTTTTCTATTTTTTAAAAATTGATTTATTGATTTAATATATTGACTTCTCATTATTGTAGATTAAGATATAGTTCTCTTTCAAATTCTCACCCTTCCTACAAACTTGTGCATTTCCTGTCTTCCCATTCTTCCAGGTAGTAATTTTGGCTCCAATACTATCTGCCAGTTGTTTGCAATTATGAAAACTCTAGCAAAAGCTGAGCCACTTATACTAAATTTCCATCTGTTTCTCTCTTTGATTTGCTTTTGGGGAAATTTCCTAAACTTTGTCTTCCAATCCTCTTAATGAATAACTTTTCTAATACATATTTTTATTTATGAAGACTTTTCATTGTTCTGCATCTCTTTTTTTTCTATAGCGGCCTATTCTTGTCACATGGAGTCAACAGCATCTCTTCTGATTCTGAAAATATTGAAATTAGTTATTCTGTTTGATTTTGTTTTGCGGGGTTATTTTTCCCTCTACATAATCTTTATTTTTCCCAAGTTTCTATTGTCTATTTGGTTGCATGTTTGAGTCTCCCTCGTTTTCAAGGCTTCCTTTGATTTTTTTTATGGTCCTTAGTTGTCTACTTATCGTTAAGTAGAGGTCACTAAAACACATGCTTGGTAATTCCTAGGAGAATGTTGACAGTAGATCTTCTGGGTTGGTTTCCTGCCTAGTTAAGAAACTTCTGCTGTTGGTATCTTTAGGTCTTTTGTCTTGCACTGGTCAGATTCACAGAGAAAGTCCTCCAGTACCCAACTTGTCTTTCTGCATTTGAGAGATGTGTGGGAAAAGGTTTCACATTCAGCATAAACGTGCATTTCAGCTGCTCATTTATGGGTCTGGTGTCCTGCACTGCAGAGACTGTCTTTCAACCACTCAAGAGAATAAATGTATTGTCTCTGGGATGACAAAGAAGGGAATCAAAAGCTATCTTATTCTTAAACTGATATTTGAGAGACCCTCTTGTTTTCTCCCAATTCTTACTCTGCCTTTTGTAGATAGCTGGTGTCATTATTCCCTGAGTCTTTCTGGAGGTTCTGCATTGGTAATCAAGTTGGTTCTTAGCTTCAACTGCTGTTGGATTAGGGTTCAGCTTTTTCGGGGCTTCTAAATAGCTTACTACTTATTCATTAACTTTCCAGCTTCTGAAATTCTGCTGCTGTGGTGTCCTTCCCTGTTTTTTTTTTTTTTTTTTTTTTTTTTTTTGTCATTATGGGGTTGTGCTTAATTTAAAATCCCTTCATTTATATTTCCATATGATTTTAGAAGGGAAAAAATTGTACTTCTGTGTTTACTTCACTATCATGACTTGATAGCCTGCATGTGACTTTAGGAAATTGGTTCCTGACATTTTATAAAACAGTAGCGTAAAAACTAAACTGTCAACAAGTCTTCATAGGGGATTTATGAGCTTGAGCAATAATTGCAATACTCTCTATTAGCTAATCTGACACAACACTAAATGAAAGTGAGCCGTGTCATGTTTGGTATTGTTGATCTGCTATGCACAACGTGAATAATAGTTTTAATGAGCCCACAGATAATTGCAGTGATGTACTTAAGTCCCATTAATGGTCACTTTTTAACACCTATAACATGAAAGTAGTGAAATGATTCATTTCTATTTTTTTAATATGGTAGAGAAGGTCAACTATGCTTTTGAGGTAGGAATTATTGATAGGATATTTTTCGTTGGCTTAACATTTTTATATCTTTTTAGCTTAACTATCCATTGTGAGACAAGCTTATTACTGTCATGTAAGATTTGGTAAGTAGTACTATTCATATCGAAATCCACCATGTGAAGTGATTTATTATCATTAAAAAAACATACAACAGATATAATAAGCAGCTATTCTTCTTCTTAACCTTTTAATATATATTGTGGGCAGCAGCATCAAAACAGAATCAGTTGTGTCATCTCTTTGGAAATCAGGCATTTTCTACACAATTGTAACAAGACTACTCTGGAATTAGCTATAAATGGATCCTGCTGAGATCTGCTTTTTCCCAATCATCTTATCCTGTCAAACAAGGGATTTTTCTCCTCTTCAATTTCTCCTCCATTTATAAAGATTTAATTCACCTTCCAAATTCAATTTTGTCCTTCATTGTTAGAGCAAGAGATTTCCCAGTTTTGATCCAATCTCTACATTTATGGAGAGCCTGGTGTGAACGTGTTATGCATATAGATATCAATCATGGATAGCAGGCTCCAGCCAGGAAAATTGGTGTTTGCGTGTATATTATATATATGAATGATAATACAGGGCGATGATGCCTCAGACTATTTATACTGGTGTAATAAAATACCATAGGCTGGGTGGCTTATGAACCTTGACATTTTATTTCTCACCGTCCTGGATGCTAGGAAGTCCAAGATCAAGGCACTGGTGGGTTCAGTGTCTGTTGAGAGCCTGCTTTCTGGCTCACAGACAGTGCTTTCTTGCTGTGTTCTCATAAGGTGGAAGGGATGAAGGATCTCTCTCAGGGCTTTTTAAAAAATAAGGGCATTAATCCCAATCATCAGAGTTCTATCTCCGTAACCTAATCACCTCTTACAGACTCCACCTCCTAGTGCCATTAGCTTTGAGTTAGGATTTTGATGTAACTATTTGGGTGGAGCAAGCATTCAGACCATAACAGATGGATATGGAGAGATATTTAGGGACACCATAGTTGGGATGATGATATCTACTTAGAGGGGCAGGACAAGGCTCTTTCAGGGAGACGGTGTTGACTTTGAGATTCAAAGGATGAGTATAACTACTCCAGGTGGAGAAATGTACAGTAGACCAAAATCAATATCTACAAAACTCATAAGCAGTGTTACATTTAAGTAGTTACAATAAAGGAATGCCCTGAAATAGAATTAATGAAATTTCACTTTAGGTCTAACTATGACATTACTGAGTAGTATTTATATGCTAAACACAATGCTAAGAGAATGATTTCATTTAAAACACCAACCAGATTATAAATCACATGTTACATATAAGGAGATTGAGGTACAGAGAGGTTTCCCAAAGTCACACAGTTATTGGGGAAAATGAGACTTGAACTCAAGAAATATGATGGAATTCAAGACTCATGGAATACATTGATATACCAACAACAACTAACATAAATACTTCTTTCTGTCAACTATAATTGTACTTTGGTCTCCAATTATATAATTTGAAGATACTTGCAGCCTTAGTTCAGGCTACTATAGAAAATTAATAGAGACTAGGTAGCTTAAACAACAAATATTTGTTTCTCATGGTTCTGGAAGCTAGAAATCTGAGATCAAGATGTCAGCGTGATCTGTTTCTTGGTGAGGGCCCCTTCCTGTTTATGTTCTCATGTAGGCCTTCCTTGGTGCTTGCAAGGTGGAGAGAGTGAGACAGAGAGAAACAGAGAGAGAGAATCTTGTATCTCCTCCTTTTTTTAAAAGGAGAATAATTCTATTATGAAAGATTCATCTTTATGTGATAATTACCTTCCAAAGGCCCCAACTCCAAATGTCACCACACTGAGGATTAGTGTTACAACATATGAATTCTGCTGACACCCAAACATTCACTTTATGGCAATGGGGTACTGAGAGCAGCATCACATGTTGGACTGCGGTTGATGATGGTGATAAAGATACTGAAACTCATGCTATTCTTATTGCTAAATCGTGACAACACTTTACATTTTAATGGAAAACTCCGGAATAGATGGCAATATTTATTTTTATAATAAAAATAAAATCTCTTCTGGTAAA
Source organism: Callithrix jacchus (assembly GCF_049354715.1). Taxonomy (NCBI): domain Eukaryota; kingdom Metazoa; phylum Chordata; class Mammalia; order Primates; family Cebidae; genus Callithrix; species Callithrix jacchus. Next base: position 30,613,131 of record NC_133524.1, read on the forward strand.
TTTAAGTACATATTGGTCAGTTGAGTAATTTATAAGATGCATTTCCCCGTAGATCATAGAATTTTAAAGTTGAGTGAGATCTTAGAACAGGGTTTCTCAACCTTAGCACTATTGACATTTTATGCTTGATTCTTTGTTGTGAAGAGTTTTATAATGTAGGATATTTAGCAGCATCTCTGGCCTCTACCCACTAGATGCCAATGCCACTCACCCTGTCGAGCCAACCAAATATTTCTCCAGACGTTGCCAAATATCCCCTGTTGGGCAAAAGTCATCCCAAAACCCAGGTTGGGAAACCACAGATTTAGAGAAGTCTAGTATAATCCCCTCAACTTTACATAAAAAGAGAATTGATGTGCTGTGAGAAATGTCATACAGCTAAATTGTGGCAGAATTTTGATTATATCTTAGGTCTCCTAAGCCAAAAATAATATTTCACATATAACTAACTGCAGTTTCTTCCATCTAAAGAAATACCTCTATAACATATGGTTTAAAAGTACACATACATTGTCTATAGCAGCTCAGCAGACAGGTACAATAAATGCAGTTTTATCAGTGACAATGCATTGTGAGAAAAGTTATGATTTGTCCCATGTTGCCTACGTAGCAGGGAAGACAGCCTGAACACAAGACTTCAGATGACAGCTCTGATGCTCTTTCCAAAATCGTTTCTTACCTCAGTTGTTCAACATGAGCTTGATTTGAGAAAGAAGCAACATAAAAGTTTTGGAGGATAGTTTCTAAATCATTGCTTTCATTTCCAGCACTCAGATCCTGTATCTTTTGTAGGCAAAGTAGTTAACAATCACATTAAAAAATTTTTTTTATTGGTAGAGAGAAAGAAGTTGTAATACTTAAATAGAAATTAGCTATTTGCTAACTTGTGCCTTACTATAATTTTTCTTATACTTGAATGACTAGAAAATAACTTATCTCAAAAACATAAAATGGAAAGTTATATTACTTTATGTTATGGATGCCTCATCTATAAAGACCTGACTACTAATGATTCCTAAAGACTTACAGAGAGTTATAAATGAAGTCGTATTCCAAAGCCTCTGCTGTTTGGGATTTTTTATATGTCACTGTCATGTAGTGATATGAAATCTAAATATTTAACTATCTGCCTCTTTCCATTCATCACTGCATTGCCAAAAGTGAGGGCTTATGGAGATAAACGATCTGGCTTTGGACACATACCTGGCAGGTCACAATGGTAAATTCTCAATCCTTTCTGAGAAATGAAGTGTAAGCAGTTCTGAGCAGCCCCACCAGCTATGATGTTGCAAATTTGGTTGTTTCTCTTAAAAATAAACTGAGTCTGAAAGTTTAAATTATGTTTAGTTTGTATAGTGGCTTGCATACAGCTATAAAACTGATCCAAGGAAAAAGAACAAGGTCTGTATATCTGCATATTAATGTTTATATTTAAAAAATAAGTAGCCCTAAATTAACATAAGATGTTTTCACTATGTTTTATACTTACTGTATTCTGTTGGCAAAATGTGTGTGTGTGTGTGTGTGTGTGTGTTTTGTACAACATGAAATGAAAATTGGTCTAATAAAATGTTCTATATATACTCCAGACATTGAAATAAAGGATATTTAAAGTCCTCCTGACAGTTACCAAATCTAGAACCAGTGGAAGAGTATGCACCTCTGGCCATTACATCTAATGAATCACCAAGTTCTATTGACAATACATCCAAAATACATTTGAAATGTGCTCACTGCTCTCCTTCACAGCCAACAAGAGTGCATTAGCCACTATCAGCATCTCATTAGAAGTACCAAAGTTGCTTCCTAATTGTTCTTTCATATCTATACTTGCTCCTTTCTAATTAATTTGACCCAAAACAACCAGAATGACTTTTCTAAAGTGTAATATGGACCATGGCATCATGCTTCTTAAATCCCTTACATGTCTTTCCATTGCCCTTGGAATAAAATTTCAAATTCTCAACATGAAACACAAGGTCCAGCATGACTTACCCTCTCCTCCCCTCATCTTTACCTTGGCTACTTTCTCTCATTGCACCGTCTCCAAGCTCCAAGAACAGCCCTCCATGCATCAAAGTTTTCCCAACTAAAGCTTTCACACATGGTTTTTACTATTTCTGTTCTTTTCCCATACATTCATTTGGCAATTTTTAAATTCAGTATGCACTTCTAAGCTTAAATGTCAAATCCTCAGTGAATGTTTCCATGATTGTCCCAAAGTATCCTGGTTATTCACTGTCTTCACATTCTGTTACTTTTCACTGTAACCACAGTCACATGTAACTCTGGAAAACTCTGGTTTTGTGCATGGTATATACTTAGTGGCTGGTTCAGTGCTGAGGAAAAAAGGAAGAAAATAGGGAAGGAAGGAGGGAAGGAAGGAAGAAAGGAAGGAAGGAGAGAAGGGATGAAGGAAGGAGGGAAGGAAGGGATAAAGGAAGGAGGGAAGGAAGGGACTAGGAAGGGATGAAGGAGGGAAGGAGAGAAGGAAGTTGCCAGTTCTTCCCAAAAGCAGCCAGAATTGCAATAGCATGCCAAAATTTAATTATTTCAGGATTTCTGAACGAGTTTTGCAGTTCGTTTGTTTGTTTTGCTTTGTTATTCTAAACCTTGGCTTTTGTCAACCGTAGAAGGAAAGAATGAAGAAAGTAATAACAGAAGTTAGAAGTGGGAAGTTCCTGCATTTAGGATTCTAATTCTAAACTTATTTCTTTAATTTTTATTACTTCTCCATACAGAGAGTAGCCCTATATACAATGATCATTCTTAACTTGATAACTGAACATAGGCCAACAGTTTTAGGTTTTACATATAAAGTTAAGGCAAATATTATGTGTACATAATAGAATCTATTAAAATAGTCAAATCTATTATTTAGCATAAGATTATTTGATTTGACTCTTTAAAAGTTAATTCATCTTTTTAAAGGTAATGCTTTCGCATGGAACATAATTCAAAAGTTATAAAAGGATTTACAATGAAAAGTTTATGTTCCAACCCCAACTATTAAGTTTTTCTCCACAAAAGCAACCAGGATTTACAGTTGTATGCCAAATGTTAATTTTGTTTTCATGATATCTGAACTGGTTTAGTAGTTTGTTTGTTTTTGTTTATTTTGCTTTGTTATTTTAATTCTTGGCTTTTGTCAACATTGGAATAGTTGCTTTAATGGTAACTACTGTTACATTGCTCATGTGAGTGGAACATTTATGGATGTAAGTATTGTCCAGTATGGTGGATTCTATTACACAGTTATTTCATTTCCATATATTTGTCTTTCTTTTAAAGCAGTCATTATCAAATGAGTTTGCTTTTACAGTCAAACAAGGAGATAGTTCCTGGATTTAAAGAACTTTGTTATAATGATTACTTAAGTACTTAGCAGAAAATTTTTCAAACCTTTATTCTAAAGACTCTCTTTTAGAAACCCCAGCCAGAAATTCCAAATTTTTCCAGTGCATAAGTCATATCATAGCAAATTAGGTCTTAACTTTCTCTTTTCTATAAAAAGTTACTAACTACCTAATCAAGACTTTACTCTGATGTTTGGATTGGTCTGCCCTTTTCAAGTAGACTAAATGTTATTGATTTTTAAAATACTTTTCAACAGATTCTTTGTGAGTGGCTAAGTCTAGATTGGCCTAAAAAGAAAGGATGACTTCACTCAAAAGTTCATAAAAGGAGAATACTGACAGTCATCCTTTTTGTTCATAAGTTGATTTTTAAAAATAGAAATATGGTGGGACAAATTGTTGAATTATTTCCTTTTACTGGAGGCTGTGGGCATAGTGATGAATCCTCAAGTTGGAAGAATCAAGAAACAAGCTATCTGTTGTCTGTACTTGGTATCTCTTTTTTGATTTTATGTTACCCAGTTGACCAACTGGTGCCTCTGTTTTCTCTCTTTTAAAAGAAGAGGCATGAATCACTGATCATGATGAAGTAGAAATACATTTTTGTATTATATATATATATATAAAACCAAGTTTATATATATATGTAACCAAGTATATGTATATGTGTGTATATATATATATATATAATTTATTGTCCCAGAAACTTTTATTGAATAGTTTATCTTTTCTTCCCTTATTTTTGTGACATTTTTATCACTTGAGTTTCCATATATGGATCTTATTTTCAATTACCAAATTTATTGTATTGGTCTATTTGTTCCTGTATGTATACCTCACTGTATTTACTAATAGTTTTATAAAAGAAATTTATAGAAATCTTGTTATCTAACAGATAACTTTCTTGTTTGTTATCTTAAACTTATGTTCTATTCTTGACTTTGCTATTAAATGTGAATCATAGGACTCTTTATCAAAATCTGTGAAAATTCCTACTGAAATTTATTTCTTAATTGATTCCAATTTATAGATAAGTTTAGAGAATCATTGCCTTTATAATTCTGAGTCTTTTTATCCATGAGCCTAGTGTACACACACACACACACACACACACACACACACACACACACATGTTTTCCCATTATTTAGGCCTTTGTTACATCTTTTAATACTTTTTAGGTTTTAACTTCTTGTTTCATTCATCAGGTCCTTATTTCTTCATGCGTGAATTGCAAATAATTATTTTTTTTCTGTGTATATACAGAGAAAAATTTGAAGATAAGCTTAAATGATGCCTATGAACCAATTACATAAATAATAAGATTTTGTGTTTTTTATTTTTTAAACAGAGGTATGGGTGTATTATATGTATATGCTTAATAGTACATCATGATTATCTAGATTCTATTTAATTATTCTCTTTCCCTCCTAGTGTAAAAGTTAGGATCTTATAATTATTTAAGGTAATTGTTATTCTTCAACATTAATAAAATCATCGTTGTGTTTAATGATGTCTGCAATGCTCAGTAAACCATGACTTTTTATTAATCTTATGCAGTCTTTGATTAATGAGGAATATAAAAGATCACTTAGTCAATTATTTATTATATCACCTAGTAGGTTGCTAAGCACTGAATTAGTTTTAAGATAATTGTTTTCATCAAAGAACAAAATCAAGACACTAAAAAGTTTTGAGGGCCCAGTAGTGATCAATGTTCTTTTAAGTTTAGCAGTCTACAGACTTTACTAAAATGTGGAAGTTATAAAGATTATGTTATTATTGTTCTTTTTTGGAGAAAAAAATGATTCCAAATTTTCTTCTTCTTTTTTTGTGGTAATAAGTGATGTGAAAATACAGGATTTATTTTTCTATTGGCTTCTTTTAATTAAGCATTTTAATAACATGTATTATCAAAAAGTCACAAGACCAACTATGTAATCACATCTTCCTTCTATTTTTTTGAATATATTATCTGACAACTAAGGTGCTATCAGAAAATTTTCACTCAAATAAGTAAAAAAATGAATGACAGTGCATTAAATATATATGTTTCAACAGATAATTTTTAATGAAAATTTAAGACTCTAGGAATGATGGTATACGTACCTGGTATGTCAAATAATAAATAATTTTAAAATAGGACAAGGACCTTCATACACTGAAGAATGACATAAAAATACAAAAATACTTTAATAGGTTAAAATAAGAACTTAAATGTAAAGGAGGTACTTAAGGTGTCTAAATATGAAATTCTACACTCAGTTTGAAAAATTATATTCTATAAATGCAGACAGAAGCATATTAATATTGTTAGCAGTTAGTTGGTGGTGACCACATATAAGTTACTGTGTGAGCTAAGTATTTTATGAATATGTAGCCCATATGAATGGAAGACATTTTGAATAAAGAGAGAGTATATTTCTTGTGGATTCTACATTGGTGCATTGTGGTAAAATATAAGATTTACTTTTTAAGAGAGGCATTGATTAGTCAAACTGCATTCTGACATAAGTAACTAGGTTGATAAAAATCTGAAATCTCTCATGTGAAAATGGATTGAAGGGCTAGAAAATATCACAGTGAAAAGATAAATCTGGTGCAATGGACAAATCAGTTTGAATACTTGAATAACTGTTATATATGGGACAAAATTAAATTTCATTTACTCCAGAAGAACCACTAAACTTTTAAAGAGCAGATTTCATTTCAAATTTTTTTAGGCAATTAAATTATCTAAGTATGATTAAGTCTCAATTGTAATTGGTAGAGAAGCTTCTTAATTTGAGTAGAAGACTGAACTAGGTGACTCTATCAGCCATTATTTAACAAATATTTATGAAGTACATACAATGTACAAGGTGTTAAAAATTTATAAAGAAAGATTACTGATCCTTAAGGGTATACGATTATAGATTTTAATCTATAAAGGAAATGTTTCTTGTAGCCATTTGATACATAAAAGGTTTAAAATAACTTGGTAATTACATTTACATATGTATTACATTGCATATATCAAATAGTGTTCAGTGTATACTAATTATACAGTTCAGCAAGTAGAGTAGGTACAGACATGAGAAAACAAGTCAATTAAATTTTAAAAATTGATTCATTAATTGGATCAGTTTGCTTAGAGCAAAGGATTTTCTTAGGCAGAAAATGAGAAAAGTGATCTAATGAAGTTGTGCTTGAAGATAAGCAAAGAGTCAAAGAAAGCTGGAGTCCCAGTGTGACACCAGGACCAGAAGCATCACCTGGTAATTTGTTAAAAATGCAAATTCTTGGGTCCCATTGCAGACCCACTGAATCAAAAACTGTGTTGGCAGGTAGCAAGGTGTAGATTGACAAGCCCTTCAGGTGATGGTTAAGTTACGCTAAATTTGAGAACCACTGGTGTAGACTGCTGTTGTGAAGAGTTTAGATATGATTTGTTTAGATATGATTTGGAAGGCAATTCATGGTCACTGCACATCAGTGGGAATGAAGAATGCAGTTGCTATGGCTTCAAGTAGTAATAAAATGTATTGACTAACTTATGTAATGCATAACCCTAGAAAACATTTTAAATAGCCCAGGGTTAAAACTTTCGGTTTGAAACACAATTATTGATATCATTGTTTTTAAGTTTACATCTACCATTTCAAATGATTGAGCTAGGTATAGCTGGAAACAATGCCTATTTATTTTCTTTTACAGAGGATGAATTCTTTCTTCCCTTACAACAGCATTGGGTAATGTTCCAGAAAAGTAATTACAGGCCGGTTAGTAAATATACGCTGAGATAGTAGAGTGCCAGATAGCAACAGCTATATGTCTGCCACTACTGATTAATCAGCTAAAAAACAGACTAAATTTTTGACTTAATATGGCATAGGGACTCCATTAAGGAGAGAATCTGCATCTTAATTACTGAACATACGCCCCCACTGTTTTCATCTGTATTTACATATGTTTTCTTTTTTTGTTGTCTAATAGAAGACAATCAGGGTTGTGAACGTTTTACAAATTGCATCTTCACCTCCTGCCTTCCTCTTCTATTCAATAGGCTTGTCAAGCTGTAAGAGATTATGAAATTTGACGTAGTTAGAAATTACAGTCAATTCAATCTCATTTTCATACAAACTAAAGAGTAATAAATTAGTTTATTGTAGCAGCTTATTGCCTTGAAGCTAAATTACAGAAAAGTAGCTTAGAAAATCTATAACAAAGACGGAATTGTCTATTTGTGTAGGCATACTTATTACAATTTGTGTTAACTCTCAGCTCTAGCACATTTTATATGATATTTGAATATATTGGTTTGGAAGCAGACAGTCATGTTCTGATGGACTTTCTGACTTTATTTCTCTCCAATCTTAATTGCTGAAGCTATTTAAAGACACATTTTAGGTTTAGCTACCTCAGGTTATTCATATGTTAAGTCAGGAAAGTACAGAAGCTCTATGTCTGAAAATTGAAGAGGTGCCATTGATTCATCCCTGCTGTTTCTCCCCGTCTTTGTAATTCTGTTCTAATAATTCGATTCTTGCCTTGTCACTTATGGTCACAACTTTCCTTCATACTCAATAATTGGTCTAGAGCTCTGCTTTGATTCTCAGCCTTCTCCTCTGTTCATTTCAAAAACTATAGGGAATTATTTTCATAATCGTCAATCTTTCTGTCTCCCCAGACACTAACCACATGTCTCTCCAAACAGGTGTTAGATCATCCTCTTTCCAGGTAATCTGATTTGATTCTCATTATATACCTTGGGGCATACTGCTTTGGGATATGAAGGATTCATATAAACATCTTTTGTTGGCTGTTAGAAAGTTTCTTTTTTGCCAAATATTGGTATTCTACTCAGATGTTCTTAAACTGCAAGCACATTCATTTTTCCAGCTGCTAGCAGTGTTGGGTTAAAGCACAGCTACCATCATCACAATCCCCTTTCTGGAGAATTATCTTAGGCTCATGGTCTTTAAATATTAGCTTACATGTGAATCACCTAGGGGGCTTATTAAAACAAAAGACTGGACTCAGAATTTCTGATTTAGTAAGTCTATGGTGTGGCAAGTGAAGCTGCATTCTTAAGAACTTCCAAAGTGATTCTAATGCTGTTGCTCTAGATAACACATTTCAAGGGTCATTCCTCTAATATAAATAGGGGCTTATTTTTCCCTAAAGGCTATTTGTCCTGTCTTTCCTCAGGGTAGATCACAGTGAGTGACTGATTGCCACAAGTTTATACAAGTTGGACCAAAGTGGAACTATCTGCATCGTTTCATTTCTGTTTGAGAGCTGCCTAGTGGGATCACAATATTCTGGCTAAGCATTCTTTTCTACTCTATCCTGCTTTTTCTCTCTCCTTTTCCTGAAAGCACTCTCCCAATAAATTACTTAAATAAAATCTCTATCTCAAGACCATATTTCTAGGAGACACAATAGGAGAATTATACCTCTAAATCTACGGTTTCTGGTCCCTTTAATTCAGTCTATTCGATAAACTTGCATTGAATGTCCCAGAAAGTAGATGGTATATAGAAGATAATTAAGATCCAGTTTCTCTACCAAGCAACCCACTGTTTAGTTGAAGGGTAGATAAGTAAATGATAAATTACAGCAATGTGATTGATGCTATGTTACGTCAGTGCTAATAATTTGAGGTCATGAAAGCTTTCATCTGAGCTTTGGAGAGTGTCATACCCTTGATTATCTGGGACAGAGTCTGTGAGATGGAGATTTGTAGATAGAAGGTTTGTGGGGAATATTCTTAGAAATACCAGTGAGGAAGTTAAAGAAACATAATTGTGCAGATGGAAAAGCTGGGCAAGAGCTCAGGTGAAACTGTGAGGAGCTCTGGAAATGGAATGTCCCTTCAAATTTGTACTGAATCAAGGAAAGAGATCAATCACTAGAGGCAAGCTGCCCAGTAAGAGGAGTATAACATTGGAATAAATAACTCTCTTTGGCTAATAGATGCTTGAAGAGGATACATACAATATACACACAATAAGTTGGTCCCTGGAGATCCTTGCTTGTGATCATCTCAGAAATATATAGTGGCTTCCCTCCAGACAAACATTGATCCTGTTCCTCCCAACTGGAATTTTAATTGAATTTGCTCTTAAGCACTAAATTTCTCAGTTATCACAAATGCTAGATGCAAGCCAAACCTGAGATTTCCTGAAAATATATCCTATAGAAAGACCTGAAAGTATTTCAAACCTTGTTGAAATTACTCTGAGGAACAGTATAGCAGGTAACAAATCTGACAAGCAGCGATCTTTAGAATAAACATATGCAGGCCTAGAGTTCAGAGGCTAAAGTCAATTTAGTGAGAAAGCTGTCACTATACTTTTTTGCATGAATTAAATGTATTCCAAGTTGCCAAAGTCATAGCCTAACAGTAAATAGTCTGGCTGCAAAGCTGAGCCTTTATTTTATATTATTCTCAGGGTCACATAAAAATGAATGTGAGATACCTGAATTGAACAGAATTCTATTTAGTGTATTCTAATATGTGGTGATAAAACTTGGGAACCTAAGGAAAGGGAACTGATTTGAATGCAAAATTGTTTATTTTGAAGTACCTGTATGCCAAACACTGAAATTTTCTATTGATAATTGAATGTCTATCAATATTCAATATTTTCTATTGCTTCTGTTTTCTGATGAATATTGATATAATACCATATAGTTTGTAAAGAGGATTATAAAATCTTAATGAATAAAGGGAAAGCTATTGAGTCTTCATAAAGTTAATTATATATTCTTAAGACATGAGACTCAAGTAACTTCGTACACACTGAGAATAAATGTTGGAAAAATTTACAAGTTTTATTTTCTATATTTAGTGCCAGAGATCCAGATTATATGCATGCAGACATACATAAGCATGCACACACACACACACACACACACACACACACATGCGCACACAAATAAATAAATAAATAAAAATAGGTCCACATCTTTTCTTGAAGTAGTGAAAGTCTGTCCTGAGGGGATGGGCTCTGGCAATATTATGAATCAGTATGAAAGAATAACAAACTTGGCCTCTAGAAACAATCTCCCCTCTTAAGTGTATGTTTTAAATTACCTCATGGAAAGGCCAGTCACATGCAAGGATTGGGAATGAGGTTAGAAAAATGGAAATGATTATCCACTTCTTGGAAGGTATTTTGCCTGATCAACATTATGTATACATTTTGCTGAAGAAAGAATAATACCACACTTTAGCCACCAAATAATGATAGGAAAACAAGCCGTTTTAATGCTCCCTGTGCTCCAGACCAAGGGTCAGCATACTATGGCCCTTGACCCAAGTCCTGCTTGCCACTTATTTTTGTAAATAAGGTTCTATTGGAACACAGCTATGCTAATTTGTTTACATATTGTCTATGGCTATTTTTGAGCTGCAATGGCACAGTTGAGAAGTGCAACAGAAACCACATGGCCCACAAAACCTAAAATGTTTATTTTCTAGCAATTTACAAAAAATTGTGCTGATCCTTGCTCTATTGTGTTTTAGTTCAGTGTCTCTCAGGTTTAGTGATGTTAAGAATTACCTCGAGTGTCTTTAAAGCAACAGCTTCTGGATCTCCTCCTTTGGAAATTCTTATTCAGTAAATCTGAATGAGACCCAGAAATTTCTACCTTTAACAAATACTGGAACTTTGGGAAATATCGATCTAGCATTTGACTCTCCAATATTCTAGCATACCATTTTTATGTTCAAAAAGTCCGCATTCTTTTCTTCAAATTCTTCATCATCTCCTCACATAAGTGCAAGGTATGGACCAATGTATTACATGGGATTGTCATGGGTAAGGTTGGCTAGAAGCAGTTTGTGACAACGATTAGGGTGTATATGGTTTGTTTAGGGAACACTCTCAGGAGTAAGGAAGTTAGAAGTAGTATAGGAAAGGGGGATCAAACTAAAGAATGTGCTCTCAGCTGGATACATGCTCCAGTCCAATCCCATGGGGACCTCTGCAGCATAAATCGAATCACAGAGTTGATCCTGCCTTCAGTCAAGAGGGCTGGCCCTTTAAGCACTCTCTTCCCATTGCCATCAGTTAGTTATTTGGAAACAGGGTGCCCCTGAAGAGGGGACAGACATTAGTAGCAATAACTGAGGCACATGTACACCTATGGTAAGGGCAGAGGAGGGGAGATATATAGCATCTGGTGCAGCAATTACACCCCCCAAATGAATGAAATTTAGACTTGGAATGTGCCCAGAAGAAAGGCATATCTACAACAGTCTTTGAAAGGTAATTTTGAAATACGTTTTCAAATTAGTAACCCTTCAGGAGTCACAAATATATTTGCTAGAACTGATACTTATCATCTTTGAAAGTAAGAGGAAAATATGTGTCAGAAAGAAATGACTTTTCCAGTAAATAATCATTGCTTATTGATAAATGTTTTTGACTACGTATTTAGTAAGATATTTTTGTTATGGTTACCTCCATTAGGATGATATGAGTTCCTTATGAATTTGAATGCATGTGAACATTTCAGAGGCCCACCAGGAATGGGACTACTATCAGAGAACATATTCTCTCTAGCCCCTAGCATTTCATGATAGATCCACTAGAATTTTAGAATAATTATTCAATAAAAGTTATATTATTGCAATGTAAAACAAAGCTTAACCTTCCATAATTATGATTTACTTTCCAAGAAATAATACCTACCACTACTTGTTTATCCTTCCAACCTGCAAGGTATGCATAAATCCTTAACCAAAGACACATGTCTAGCCAATGGTGGTGTTGAATATTCTGAAGAAAGAGCTCTATGAACCTGCTGAAGCGTTGTGGGGTTTTAAAAGTCTTTAACCTGAGTTGTTTCAATGAATCTAGAACTAAGACTTTTTCAACCACTTCCATATTACTGATGCTTGGGATTTGCAACATATGCCCTCTAAGCTCTTAGGAGAAGTTGGGGAAGGAAAATGAAAACATAATAGGGTAATGGTTGTTTTCTTACTATTCCCAGACCAGTTCTCACCTTCAAACTGCTCTCTTTCTCTCTCTCTCTGAAAGATGAGAAAAAAATGTGACCTCACAAAAGTTTGTGTAACCTCAAAACCTGCAAAGGCTCCTCTCTGCAGCCCACTCTGAAGACAGTAGGACAACTCAGGCAAAGAATGTAGAGTATTATGCTTTTATAGACCAACTAGATCAAGTTTAAAAGAGCACCCACAGGCTTATCTCACCTCATTCTGCTTCCTGTCTTCTTGAGGCACAGTTGGCCTAATCTTTTCTTGAAGTGAAAACTATGTGAATAAGAATAGTAACCCCCAAACAGCTTAAAAGCACAGTCAACAATTTCATGTCTAGTCATTAGAGAAATGCAAATCAAAACCACAATGAGATACCATCTCATGCCAGTTAGAATGGCAATCATTAAAAAGTAAGGAAACAACAGATGCTGGAGAGGATATGGAGAAATAGGAACACTTTTACATCATTGGTGAGAGTGTAAATTAGTTCAACCATTGTGGAAGACAGTGTGGCAATTCCTCAACAATATAGAATCAGAAATACCATTTGACCCAGCAATCCCATTACTGAGTATATACCCAAAGGATGATAAATTATTCTACCATAAAGATGCATGCACATGTGTGTTTATTGCAGCACTATTCACAATAGCAAAGACTTGGAACCTACCCAAATGCTCATCAATGATAGACTGGTTAAGGAAAATGAATGGAATACTATGCAGCCATAAAAAAGGATGAGTTATGCAGGGACATGGATGAAGCTGGAAACCATCATTCTCAGCAAAAATGACACAAAAACAGAAAAAACACTGTATGTTCTCACTCATAAGTGAGTGTTGAACAGTGAGAACACATGGACACAGGGAACACAATGAACATCACACACCAAGGCTTGTTGGTGGGTGAGGGGCTAGGGGAGGGATAGCATTAGGAGAAATACCTAATGTAGGTGATGGGTTGATAGGTGCAGCAAACCATCGTGGCACGTGTATACCTATGTAACAAACCTGTATGTTCTGCACATGTATCCCAGAAGTTAAAGTATAATAATAACAACAACAAAAAGAAAAATAGAAAAACAGCTGACAAGACAGAGTTGCCCAGAATAACTGTATTTTTAAGTTAGCAATAAAAATAAAATTTTGATTTTGTGTAATGTATATTGGGAAAAAGAAGCAAATGGTTTGATATCAGTTAAAAGAAAACTAGCATAGTTCAAGATTTTCCCATGATTTTCCTATGAACTTGAGATGCCAAACTAACACAGCTTACTCCAAAGCCAGTACTCTTTCCAGATTTTCATGGCAACTTCTTACAATTCTCTTTAGGCTAGGGCCAGGGGAAGAATCCATAAAATCAAGCACTTGGCAGGGCATTACCAAGGTAGGGATGGATATGGAATTCAGTCAAACCACCCTCGGGGATGAACAAAAACACAATGACCAGGGTCAGCTCCAGGCTCACCTCCTCCCTGAAGCCTTTTCTTCTCTCTCTAGGTTGATTAGGTGACTGACTTCTTGGGAAAAATGAATATGGGTTGATAATATAAGCTATTCCTATATAGCAACAAGCTAGGTGAGGAAAATGAAGATAAGATGCATCTATGCCATCTCTTCAGGACCCAGGACAGGGCCACTATATCCTGTCATGCTGTAGCACTGAGTAGAGAGCCCTGCAGCATTTAGGCACATTAAACATATTTGTTGATGATATTCTGAGCTCTCTTTCCTTTAAATCATTGTTGAGTATTTTCTCGGTCAACTCACAATATAAAACCTTTCTAGTATGTACTCCATGTTCAACTAAGGAATGAAAAGAAACTGAAGAGCCACAATGGACACTTCTCCTCTTGAACTCCACCAGAGAACTTCAGTCCATTTAGGAGATGAAGCCAGTTATAATCTATAATTTATGTCTAATTTTACTCTTAAGTCACAAGGTTAGTATTTTTAGTAGAAAATGTTGATTATAACAGAAGCGGCAGGATCTTATGCACACACTCACAGTATGATTAAAGATAATAATCAGGTACAATTTTCTGAGATTATACAAGGTTTGAAGAATATCAATACAAGGTTTTAGTGAAAAGCAAATCAAACTATGAAATTAAAATTACCTTTGGAATAGTAATACTTAAAAAAATTCTGTAATTGGATTGCTTATCCACGTTTTTTAATCACTCTTTGATTTAAATCCAACTTTCAATTGTTCCAGAATGATAGGTTATGTTAAGTGATATTAACATTCATTTCTATTTAATCTATACATTTCCTGTTATCACCTTTTTGCCCGCTTTTCTATTGGTGTGTACATTCTTTTTTATTTTATTTATTTAAGGTGTACAGCATGGTCTTTTGATATACATGTACATAGTGAAATGATTACTGTAGTCGACCAAATTAACATTTACCTTCTTACATAGTTACCTTTTTTGTGGTAATAAGGGCATGCTCATTCCTGTCTTTTCAATTCATATAAATATCTTATATTTCACTTATATCAGCACTCCATTAGAAACAGTTGCTTTAAATTGGTCTTTTGCCTTAAAACATTACTTGAAAAATTAATTAAAATAGTTTTTTCAGCTAAATTATATCTTTGAATCTATGTTTCAGAAAGGTCATATTTACCCAAGAGGAGACAAATAGCCACCTACATTTTCTCCAAGTGCTCTTAAAATTAACTGCAATATATCTGAATTTTTTTGTGGTTAGATTACCTTTTTCCTCCTGTTTTGCTCAAATGAGTAACACATTTTTAACCTAATTTTTTGAGTGATAAATCTCTGCATTGTT
The DNA here is from genome assembly GCF_049354715.1 of Callithrix jacchus. Taxonomy (NCBI): domain Eukaryota; kingdom Metazoa; phylum Chordata; class Mammalia; order Primates; family Cebidae; genus Callithrix; species Callithrix jacchus. The sequence continues at coordinate 30,628,278 of NC_133524.1, forward strand.
TTGAGACGCTATTTATAGTGTGTATTAAATTCTTCTACATGCTTGTTATGCTTATAGACTTTCTCCTATTTTGACGTCTCTGGTTTTTTTTTCAATACCACATTAGGACCATTCTTTTTATTATGACCTTGATTTACATTGTGATGTCTGTTGCTTAAGGCCAATTCATACTTTCTTGACTATTCTTGCACATTTAATTCCTCCAGACTATTTGGCAAGAGTTTAATAATGCCATTGGTATCTTTTTTGAGATTACATTAAAATATTTTGATTAATTTAGGAACAATTGGCAGATTTGCCATATTAAATTTCCATTCAGAACATATGCTTTCTCTATTTTTTCAGGCTTTAAAAAATTTTTCACTGTAAATTGTTATAGTTTTCTTAATGTAGATCTTGCACATTTCTTATAAAGTTTATTCTTATTCATTTTATAACTTTGTTACTGTTGTAAGTAGAGTTTTTTAGATCATATTTTTAATTTTTATTCCTGGGTATATAAAGAAGCTGTAGCTTTATGTATACAATGTTTATTTTCAGACTTTTTATCAGATCAGGTAGAATGAGGATCTTACCAATTTCAATGTGGGTATAAATAGAATATTAGCACACTTGTACATTTCCTATAATTTTTTAAAACAGTATTTCCTTTGATAATGAGTCATTTCTGAGAACTTTACATATAACTCTGCATATTTGTTTGTTTTGTTTTGATTTTTGAGAAAGGGTCTTCCTCTGTGGCTCAGGCTGGAATTCAACGGTACGATCTCAGCTCACTGCAACCTCTGCCTCCTAGACAAAAGTGATTCTGGTGCTTCAGCTTCCTGAGTAGCTAGGACTACAGGCATGTGCCACCACACCCGGCTAATTTTTGTATTTTTAGTAGAGATGGGGTTTCGCCATGTTGGCCAGGCTAGTCTCGAACTCCTGGCCTCAAGTGATCCAGCCATCTTGGTCTCCCAAAGTGCTGGGATTACAGGTGTGAGCCACTGCACCCACTGTCTGCATGCCTTTTTGTGAATGATTTACTTGATTTCCCATCTGTGGCTGATGGGACAAAAGAAAAATGAAGAGCATGTGATTAATGCTAAGACTGACCAATAGTTTTTAGAAAATTGAACTGCTTCCACATGAGATAATACATGTTTTCCAGATGCTTTACCAACAAGTGGTAGGTAGTAAAGTAGATAAACTTCATTGTCATTGTGTTAATATTTCCAGTTTTCTGAATGAGGCGAGCCATGTAATGTGTGTGTATGTGTGAATATATATATATATATATATAATTATTATCGTTTTTATTTTTGAAAAACAGTCTCGCTGTGTTGTCCAGGCTGGAGTACAGTGGTGTGATCTTGGATCATTGCAACCTACCCCTCCTGGGTTCAAATGATTCTCCTGCCTCATTCTCCCAAGTAGCTGGGATTACAGATGTGTGCTACCATGCCCAGCTAAGTTTTGTATTTTTAGTAGAGACAGAGTTTCACCATGTTGGCCAGGCTGGTCTTGACCTCCTAACCTCAAGTGATCTGCCTGCCTTGGCCTCCAAAAGTGCTGGGATTTGAGGCGTGAGCCACTGCGCCTGGCCAAGATGTATATACTATTAATTAATATGAAGATACTGGTATGCTTGGATGACACCCTCCCTGGTGTTGAGACAGGAGATACAAATAAAACACGGCCCTTTAGTGTGCTCCCAGGTCCCCTTCACTGTACTCTTGCTCTAATTTTGTCCCTGACAGATGTCTAAGGGCCACTGACCACTCCCTCAGGAAATCTCTGTAGCTATGCAAGCACCAGGCATAGAAAGAAATGAATTGTAAGCTCTTCTTCTAGCACTCTAATTAGACTTTTAAGTTGAATTGCAGGAGATGAAATTGAGGCAGATCAAATTCTCAAGATGACTAGATTTGAGAGTCATTACAAAGCAATACATTGACAATTACAAAGCCAGCATGCTATTGAGAGTAGAACTGAACCTTCCTCTGCCTCAGAGTATCAGATGTGAGTAAGAATATCTCATCAACTTGTTTTACATGCTTGTCCACTTGTTTTAAAGGAGAAAATGCCAATATGCTGCAAGGCGGTCTAAGTAATATTTAATTATTTACACTTTAGGGACAGACCTGGCTTCAAATCTTGACATGTACCATTTATTAACAGTAGTGCACTGAAAAACATATTTCTTTAATTTCTGGAGCCTCTACTTCCAGTGAGAAAAGTTAAGATTATTATAGAACCTACTGAGTATGGTTGTTTTGATGATAAATGAAATTACATATGTATAAGGTTTATCCTGACATACCTTATATATAGTATATATGACATAATATTATATACTGCTACTATTATATTTGCTAAATCTCCAATTGTTTTAAAGCATAAAATAGTATTATTATTAAAGTATTAAAGAGTATTATTATTTTATTAAGGATACAGAGTGTTATTCTGAGAGGAGTGAGAATTCTCAAGAAGTTTTTTCCTGGAAATTAATTTTGAAAAGAAGTTTGATGACCATCTTGCATTCAGAGTGAGGAAGACAGTCAACTCTTAATTATATGATTATATATAGTGGAGACACTGTTCATTTCTATGATATAAGAAGGGCTGAAAAAAGTTACTCCTTTATTTAACCATTTAATCTTATACTGATCTGGTCTTCTCCATGAGTCCTTATCCATGAGGAACTTATATATATTCTTCATCCAACAGAGGAAAAATAAATTCTCATTCTGGCTTAATCTGATCATTTAGAGCACAACTTCTCATAAAAAAGACAGCTTAGTCTCTCATTCAGCCTCCTTCTACTATTACTTGTTGCAAATAAGATGTTGCTTGAATATATAAGATAAAAGGGATGCCTCCCAAGCCTTTATGGTTGCAAGGAAAAATAAGTGTACTCGGGTATCATGTCTCTTGTTTTCTGAGATAATATCTCTTGTTGTCTAGTCACTGATGAGCTTGTCAACTGGTAGAACACACAATTGGTCTCCTAACTAGATCAGTGCCCAACATCATTCTCTGGTTCAATTATATTCTTCTTAAACTGGAATGGCTCCAGACTCCCAAGTCTCTGCTGTTTCCTATCCAGCCCTCTGGCCCATGGTCCATCTCTGGCCTCCTGCACTGGGGCAACCAGTTTTGCCACTGCAGGTCCACCACAAGCCCCTTATCAGCATCTACCTAGAACTCATCATTCCCAAAGATATGTGTTTGTGTGTGTGTATGAGTGTGTATATCCATCTACACCCATATCTGTATCTATATACTAGACCATCAGAAAATTTATATGGTAAATTTTGTTCTATCACAGCTAGGGTAGATTGTGAATGTTTCAAAGCAGAGATTGTGTCTCATTTATTTTTAACTTTCCGGCGCCTCACCTGATCTCTGATATATACAATCAATCTGTATTCTCTTCATGATGAGAATTATTCTCCATTCTCACTGATAGTGGATTTGTGACCACTAAATACACATGCAGTATTGGTGTGAATTCACAAACTACTGAAACAACAAGCACACAACAAGCAAGCAAGTTGTCACTGCTCTATAATTTGGTGATGAGATATCTGGTTACTTTTAGACAAAAGAAAATGTCTCATAGTAATAGGATTTTGTATGATTCTACTCTTTCTTCCAGAAATAAAAAAAAATTAGAAACAAAACATTGAGGGACATTTTAGGTTAATTATGAATTTTAGAAGAGTTCCCCAAATAACATTTTTTTCTAATTTATTTACTTTCTAAATTGGCATTTAAAATAGTATGTATTTATCTTGTACAACATAATGACTTAAAGGATATATACAGTTTAAATCATTTAAATGGTTTAGAATGGTTAAATCTAGCTAATTAATAAATGCATTCCATCTTAGTTATCAGTTTTGCTGTGATAACACTTAACACCCTGGATAAATTTTGATTCCGTTTCTGAATTTGCTGTGTAAAGTTAGTATTTGTACTCAGTGTCTTCAGTTTGGAGAATCCTTATAGTAATTCTGGGCCAAAACTAGAAGAGCATAATGAAACTAGCATAGCCTCTTCCCATTTGCCTCTAGTCATTTTTATATACTGGTGAACATGTATATGCTGATCTACAGAGCACAAGAAAGGGATAAAAACCCTGCTCTACATGGAGAGGCTTTAATTATGTTTTTTAAAGATTTTCTAAAGAGAAGAAAAAAAAAACTCCCATTGAGAGGGGAGGCAGTGGCTTATGCCTCTAATCTCAGCACTTTGAGAGACTGAGGCACGAGGATTAAGTCCAGGAGTTTAGGAGTTCAAGACCAGCCACGGCAACAGAGTGAGACCCAATCTCTATAAAAAAATAAAAATAAAAAAGAAAGGAGTACATAGGGAAAACACAATAACAACAAGAAATTCAGAAGTGGTTTGATGTTTTGAGGTTAAACTGAAACAATGCCTTCATTGCAATGAGTGCCTTTGATGTCTGTTGAAGGTGGTAGTCAGTGACAATGAATGCATTCTTTCTGGCTTTGGGTTCACAGTGCGCTGCAGTGCTATGCTATTCAGAACTAAATAACTGTTGTCACTGCTCTATAATTTGGCGATGAGATATCTGGTTACTTCCAGACAAAAGAAAATGTCTCATTAACAATGGGGTTTTGTATGAGTCTGCTCTTTCTTCCAGAAATACAATAAAAGACGCATTTAAGAATGCGTCTTTCTGTTCACATTGAGGAATAAAATAAGCTTTAAAAAGTTTTGCTCCTCCTTCCCTATAGCAATTCTTGCCTGACTTTCCATCAGGGGGAAATGTTACTTTCAGCATATTCTGTGTGTGAAATAGACAGTACCAGATGCTTTAGATGGTCATAATTGTGAAGGATATGAAAAAAGAGGCATCTTCCTACTCTGTTTCATTTAAATGTGGAGGGAAAAAACCCTTTGGGTAAATTAGCACTTGGAGGATTTAGCAAAAGTGATTTAACTATGACAGAGTCCCCTAACACATCTATTTGATGATCTTGCAAGTCTTATTGCCGGTTACCTGGGATACTATTTTTCTATGGGATGCCATGGGGTCATTAAAATGTGAGGCAGATTCTCCGGAAGAGAAAAATCAGATGAATCTTGACTTACAAACAGTATGTCCTGCTAAATAGCATTTCTTTTGACTGACCATACCTTTCCCTTGATGACATATTTCCCCCTCATGTACTCATCTGAACAAAGAACTGACTGCCAATTTCAGCTGCCAAAACCAAATGACAGTTGGAAAGGCTTTTTACAAGCAATTAGCAAGTGTGCTCTCAAAAAACTGAATATATAGGTGTTGTTTTTAACTTATAAATTAGTATTAAAATCTAGCCTTTATTATGCCATAGGAATATAAAAAGAAGAAATAAAGGAAGAAGTATACAGTGACTACATTTAAAATAGTACAAGTCTACTATTCTTTACACATAATTCCAAAATCAAAAATACCTCAGAGAAACCAGAAGTCTTTGTGGTAACTCATTCAACCCTACTTGAATGTATTTGGTGGCTGAAACTTATCTAACCTACCATGAGATTATCTTTATCTCTCTCAATGTGACTGTTCATATGCTTCACTGCAAAAATATTAGTGTGTTTGATGACAGGGCTATTGTAGACCCCACTGGGGGTGCTATAGAATGTGTGTAGTGTCACTTTCATAAATCTGACCAATATTGGATTTTAGAACAGAAAATATTTCTTACAAATCAGGTACTATGCTGCTTTAAAAACTTTATCTCACTGAAGCCTCACAACCTCCCCCAGACGTGGACATTGCTCTAATCTCTTGTTTACAGATGAAAAATTCAGGAATCAAAGGCGAAGTAAGTTGCTGAGAGTCACTCTTCTATTATAGTTATGCACTGTTGCATAATAAACATCCCTGAAATGTAGTGACTTGAAATAACATGCTATTGTTAACACATACTTCTGTGGATTGACTCAACTCAGCTGAGTTGTTCTGACATGTGACTGCTGTCATAGGAGCTGGGGTTGGAATCATCTGTAGGATTATTGGCTCCCATGTCTGTACCTCAGCTAGAATACCTCGAGGCTGGTCAAGCATCTTTCACTGCATGTGGCCTCTCTGCATGGCTACATTATTCCTTCTAATATGGCTGCCTCAGCATAGTCAGACCTCTTACATAGTACCTGGCAGCTCCTAGACTAGAATAAGTGTTCCAGGAAGTGAAACCTGTCAGTTTATTAAATACTTGGCTCAGAATCTAGCACAGTGTCACTTCTACCTTTTTCTATGGATGGAAATAGTCAGAGAGTTCACCCAGAGGGGACATAACTCCAATTCTCTATGTAGGAATGGAGGCTGCTCAGCTTGCAAGTGAACATTTGGGACTTTAATTTACATGTACCTAGTGCCAACATCCGTTGACAATGAAGTAAAATCTGCCTTTCACCAATTTTTCCCTCTGCATGCCACCTCCACCTGGTGGTATTCTGTTACTTAATATTCCATTTTTTTCAGTCACTTTCTTATAATCTACCTCTACGAGACCATTCTCTAAAATGGCTATTCTGATTATGTCAAAATGTTGACCCGTGCTTTACGCTTTTGAGGAAATGGGTAGGGAAGAATTCTTCTTTCCCCTATTTTCTTCTTACCTGACTTCGGTGATCCTGATTTCATCCTCATTTTCGAAATCTACATCTTGAAAATAGATATCTAGGAAATAACAAACAAGGAGAGACTCATTGAAGAACTGATGTGAGGAAGAGACGGGAGAACATTCTGGAATGTTCCAACTACAGTGAACACCTTTACTCCTTTCCCCACCTTCCCATTACCCCCAAACTCTAACACATTCCTCCCACTAAAATATAATATGTTTAATGGTTTTTTTTAAACATTTGCCCAAGCTCCTAACACAGTGACTGTATTAGTTCCCATTTGTGTCTGAGAAATGCATGTGTGAAGCTCCACAGGCTGGCAGACATAATCCCCAGATATCTCACATATGACCTGTCTCTAGATCTGCCCTCTATTCAACGAGAAATTGGAAAAAAAAATAGCTTGGTCATTCATATTAGCTGATAAGATTTTAGCTTTGGCTATATTGAGAACTTGAGCTGTTTTTGCTTTTCTTAGTTAAGCTGTGGTCTGGTCAACTTGGAGACAAATAGAGAAGGCCTTGAGAATTGAGGTTCTATACTGATTGTGGAGGAATAATCACAGTGCTGTTCAGAAGGAGAGTTGTTGAATTTGCTGTCTTTTTAGGAAGAATCAAAGCATCACTGGGATTTAGCTACCTGGAAGGCATGATTTTGAACCCTATTCCCATTTGGCCAAACCTATCACATGTGTTAAAATGACATGGTTCTTCCAGGGGACTTTTGGGAATGAGATACACAGCAGGCAGCTGTGCTAATAAAATCCAGCTCAACAGTAACATTGCATTATTTATCCTTCCTCAGAGACATCTGGCATTTGTCTTCCATTTCCTTTCTGTTACAACTTCACCTCCTGGATGCTGGAGATAACACGCAACCCTTCCTGCCATATCTTCTCTTACTCTCCCAATAACTAAGCAACTTATTTCTATTTCTTAAACAGATCTTATGGTTTTCTGACTTCTCCAAGGTCCTCTTGTCAATTCAAATGAAAACTATTGATGGTCCCTTCAAACACAAATGAGTATCATTACCTGGAGCATTCCTGAATTCTGGTTCATTAGCACAGGGTGAAGGCATGATGTGTCACTTTTTAGGGCTTAATCTTCTTGTTTGAGTGATGATGCTGTAGTGGACAAGAACATTTTTAAAAAGAGAATTATGGTCTTCAGGGCCAAGAAAGTAGTTAGGCCAGCAGTCATGAATGCTATACTACAAACACCAGGTAAGAACTTGTTGCCTTCCCAGTGGTAGAATTGTTACGAATCAACGTGGGAGGGCCTTTGGGATCTTCTCATCCAATTGACTCATTTTTCTGTTAGGAGATTGGGACCCAGATAGGTAAATCCATCTTCCCACAGATATGAGATGACACAGAGGCTATAACCCAGCCCTCATGATTTCTCCTAGCTCAGTGACTGTTCTGCAGTAATGTATTTAGATCAGAATTTCTTTCTTTGATCATCAACATATCCTGTGTGTTTTACTCTCTCCCCAAATTACGTACCCCCGTGATTTATATTTATGTCACATCAAAGCTATTTTTAATTTTCTAGGTCTCCTTTAAAGTTTGGGTATGTTGGTCAAGAGACCTTTCCTTGATCTTTCTTTCTTACTACCAATGTTTTCATTCTTGCCCTCTGTCTTTATTGAGGTGTTAAGTCCATGTTGCAGGAAAACTGGCACACCTTTTTGGCCAACAGATTAAAGGCAAAGATATAAAGTGGGGTCTGCTCATCATCATATTGCTTTCCATCTAGTCTCACCAGGCCTGGCTGATGGAGGAGATTTCTACCTCAAGAAAGACTATACCTACAACAACTAGTGGATCGTATTGTCCACTTTATGCTAGCTGGTAAGGAGATCCAGGCAAAGTGGAAGGGTTTCTAAGTACATACATGCAGTCCCCTGCAGAATCTATTCCAGAATCCCAGAGTTTGGGCATGTGTCAAAGACATCAGATGTGGAGGCGCACTACTCACCTGCTCATGGTCTGAGAGACTGTGACTCTGATCTAGGTGTCTATCTGGCAGTCTTAATAAGGGATCCTCCAGGAATCAAAAATAGTGCAGAGGGAAAGGGTGATATCCCTACCTTTGACCTTTGTGTTCAATCTAATAAACTTGCCTTTCTCAGGAAAAGAGGTGAGAGCTGGTATTTTCGTTTCGGCAACTAGGGTCTGGGGACAAGGAGCTGGTCACGTGCTTCAACAGATAAACTAGGATTTCACCTCCCAGCTGGGAGCTGGAGGGAAATTCTGACTTCTCCACTTACTAAGCATACTTGAAAAACATTAACCTGTCTATCAGAGCTTGATTGTCCTGCTGCTGCCACCCATTAAGACAGCAAAGGCTGAGGAAGGAGCCTGGGCAAGTATAGAAAAGAACTTCCCTACAGGGTCTTAAAGCAGAACCTAGAAATAGTGGAAGTAGGACATAAATTCCTTTTGCTCACAAAGCAATCTTGTGTTCCTGGTCAGTAGAGGCTCCTTTACTTTCTTCAGCTAATGAACCACAGAAAGAAAGTATGTATAGTATTGACTTCTGAGGCCAGGAAATTTTGTTTTCTTTACTTTTCTAAATTTGGGTAGCATTTGCTTCAAAACATCAGATATTTACTATCCTCAAAATGACTGGTAAACTTGGAAGGATAAGGCACAAGGAATGGCCTAAATAGGTTTAAATAATGAATCCCATTAATGGAGTGATGTTATAAAATGGAAAGACAGTGAAACATTTGTCTTCCTTGGAAATAACATATAAGAGGATTTTGTTAATTCTCATTACTTTTCCTTCATTTGCCGCTGCACATTCCCCCTATCCACACCACGTCTAACTGTTATGATAGCTAGAACCAGGCAATATGAGACAAAATAATTTATCTAATCATATCTTTACTCATTTTTAGTCCTTATCTCAAAATTTGTGAGTGAAATAAGTGTCATAATCCATTTGTGGCTCCATACCCTTCATAATGTGACCTCCATTTTCCTCTCAATCATCAACTCATGGTGGCACCTCCCTTTGATCTACCCTTTCTATGTCCTGATTATCAAATTAGCTAAAAAAATGGCATAGACTTTCAACAAATAGCATGTGCTCTTTCTTCCACGTAATGAACATCTTTGCTGTTACCTGGAAACTTGTTACTAATCCTATAAATTCCATTTGACTTGTTTCTCCTTCTGCAAGGACTTTGTCAGTGATGTTATCATATTTTTCTGATGCATCTTCTTTATGAATACTTTTTGGAGAATGTCTCTTTGGCTGGTCTCAGGCCCAGGGCAGTTTTACTTCTCTCTTAGGATTGGTTTACATTTATCTTGTCAATGCTTAGGAGTGGCATCTACCCGCTTTTCCCTTTTGCAATGGTTGCCACAACTTTCAGAGGCAAATTTGTTGCACATTTGTAATAAAGAGTATATATTTCCCAAATACATTTTTGGGTAAATTTTCACAAGCTGAACTTTTTTTTTTTTACTTCAAAATGTGATATCTTATATTTTATGGAAGTGTTTCTGGAGCAAGGTGGTCAAGGAAGGAAGGAAGGAAGAGAAAGCAAGGGAGGCAGAAGAAGAGGATGAAAGGGGAGGGAAAGGGAAAGGAGCAACAGAGAGAAGGGAAAGAAAGAGAAGAAAATCCAAACTCAAAGCCTACTTTCTTCATGAGTCTGTCAGCTGAAAAAATTAATCACTTTCCCTGTGAGCTCTTCCAGTACTTTGAAGAAGCCTCTGTTATGGGTATTATAGCACTTATATCTCTGCACGTCAATTCTTTTTCTTTTTTCCTTCCTTTCTGACTGCAAATTCTTTAAAACAAGGATAACTTCTTACTTTTTTTGGTGTTCCCAGATTCTGGCTCAGTTCCTAGTTCAAGTAACTGCTCAGTATATGTTTATTGAGTGAACAGTAGCTGAAAAGTAGCTCCAGGGATTTAAACCAATCACACAAATTGATTTACCTAATTGGAGTTCTGTTCAAGATTTAGACTCATTCTGTGAATCAGACTTCTAACCTTCAGAACTTTATGTGTGACTAGTCACAGTCATATTTCTCATTGTACAGGTCTCCAACTGACTTTCAGCAAATAACCTGCAGTTTTATTTAATACAAATTAGATCATATTAAATATAATTAAAAATCTCTCCATGAAATAGGATAAGATCCCACTGGGGCATCACAAAACACAATTATACCTTCATGGCATATGCTCTTTTTAAGCAAATCCATTTGTGAATATTAAAGTCTGGCAATCCTTTCTCAAAGTTAGTATCATCCTTTAAATAATACCATATACCAAATAAGAATTAAGAAGCCATTGTATTATTTCTATCCTGGATTATTTCTCTAAGCAGAATGATCAACATTGATACATAACAGGGATTTATTTGAGTTTAATGGCAAATCAGTTACATCAGTATAACAGTCAATTATATTCATTCTCTTTAATAGATGATGAAATTCTACAATATGAACTTAATAAAAAGCATCCAAATGAGCACGGGCATGCTCAAAGTTTCTTCTGTGCAAGTTGAAACAGATTTGACCACTGGAGGATTTGCTAGGGCGATTACCTGAAATGTCATTTGAAGAATTAGACTAAAAATATAATCTTCTGAAGAAATGATTATTGATTCCGATTTGATCTCTGTTATTTGGAGAATTAATAGGCACAGGAAAAAGGAAGACAGTATTGTGAGTTGCAAAATAGATAATAATACACAGTGTTTTTCAAGTTGGGAGTAAAGAAGTATTTGATAATTTCTTCAGACAGGAACAAATCGTCCTTTAAATAAAGACACAAACAAATATGATTTAACCTTTAACACAGATATATGTTACATACACATACATTTACACACATAAACACAGACATTTGTGGGTTAGAGCTCTCTCTGGCTAAATTATAATGTCACAGAAGTCACTAATCATGACCAGATGCCAGGACAGAATGCAGTACAGAACAATCCACACTTCAGCTCCCCAACTTGCGAGCAGGCTGCTTTGCCATGTTTCAGGAGAGATGAAGAGAATAAATTGCTATCTGCAGGAGATAATGTCTGGAAATTCACTTCCAAATCTAGTAAATAATTGTTTCCAAAGGTGCATAATTTTCTTGATAAGCTATCACATCAGTGACTTAACCATTTGGAAACACCTTCCTTCAACTTACTGTTCAGTGTTCTTAATATAATAGTTTCAGCAAGATCAGGGCAAGCTACCGCTCTCCTCTTTTCCCTTTTCTTGCTTTCAGCACCATCAAAATCTGGAGAGCTGAATACAGAAGACTACAATTTATGAAGGGGAAACCTGATGTTGTATGAGAGATATGAACTCTACCCCCGATTCCCAGGGGAAAGCACCTATCTTGAACTTTTCACAAAGATCCTCCACTTATTTTCATCCTTTTTTTCTCTTCTTGCTCTGTATTACTCACAGTTGAATCATTCTTTTATAGTGAATTTTTTTTTCTTTTTCTTTTTCTTTTTTTTTAAATTTTTTATTGTATTTTAGGTTTTGGGGTACATGAGCAGAGCATGCAAGACAGTTGCGTAGGAACACACATGGCAGTGTGCTTTTCTTTCCTTCTCCCCTTCACCCACATTTGGCATTTCTCCCCAGGCTATCCCTCCCCACCTCCCCCTCCCACTGGCCCTCCCCTTTTTCCCCCAATAGACCCCAGTGTTTAGTACTCCCCTTTCTGTGTCCATGTGTTCTCATTTTTCATCACCCGCCTATGAGTGAGAATATGTGGTGTTTCATTTTCTGTTCTTGTGTCAGTTTGCTGAGGATGACGTTCTCCAGATTCATCCATGTCCCTACAAACGACACAAACTCATCATTTCTGATTGCTGCATAATATTCCATGGTGTATATGTGCCACATTTTTCCAATCCAGTCTGTTATCAATGGGCATTTTGATAGTTTGATTCCAGGTCTTTGCTATTGTAAACAGTGCTGCAATGAACATTCGTGTACATGTGTCCTAATAGTAGAACGATTTATAGTCTTTTGGATATATACCCAGTAATGGGAATATTTTTAAGGCATCTGCATTTGTTTTCTATTGCTGTTATAACTTACCACAAAGTTCACAACTTAAATTTATTCTAATTTATTATTTTATAATTCTGAAGGTCAAAAGTCTGGAATCAAACTACCTAGGTTAAAATCAAGGTATTGGCAAGGCTGCATTCCTTACTGGAGAATCTAGGGGAGAATTGGTTTCTTTGTCTTTTCCGGCTTCTAGAGGCTGCCTACATTCCTTGGCTCATGGTCTCTTCTTCGATCTTCAAAGCCAGAAATGTCTACTTGTGTTATTTCTCATGCTGCTTCTCTCTGACACTGACTCGCTTGTCTTTCTGTTTTTCTTATATGAACCTCTACAATTGTATTGGGCACACCTAGATAATTCAGGATAATCTCTGTATTTTAGGGTCAACTGACAGCAATCTCAAATCTATCTGCTCTCTTAATTACCCCTTGCCATGTAATTTAACATATTCAGATTCTGGGGATGTGGATATCTTTGGGGGGCCATTATTCTGCCTACCATAACATCTTTCTGGAAGCCTCAGCTTCTACTCAAAGAAGCTGACCCCAAGCTAGGGGCCACATCTCTTTTTTGACCTCATGAATTTTTTCAATTGAGTTTTTTCAATTGGAATAAGTTCCAGACTCATTCTGTCTGGCGTATGAGTAGGTAGCAGCATTTCAAGAGTCTAAGATGCTTCTGTCATCCCAGGTGTTCCAGAAAAAGGGTTGATGGGGCACAGTAGGTTTGAGATCTTTTTATTCCTAGCCTAAGAAACAAATCAGAGATTTTATTTACAGATATTCCACCACCATGTCTTCATTTTCTTAGCGTATTTTTGGCTAGTAAGTGTTGGGACCCTTGTCATTTACATATTTCCCCCAATGGAAAATTAGTTTTTGGAAACAGAGACAACAAACAGATGGCCATGCGGCCAGATGTGTTGTGACTAAAAACAAAATAAAACTAAACTACAAAGATATGGAAGACAGCATAAGGTTAGTTCTGGCCATTAACCAGGTTAAACTGGTATGTATGTAGCAACTGTGCTGCAAAACCAATGAAACCAGTAAGATCAGCTAGACCACAAAGAGAAAGAAAAACTATGAGAACACTGGAGTTATCCACAAAGAAGCAAATTCTAACATGAAGACTGTGCATACTAAAGGTTTTGCAAGATAACTCCTTGGGGTGTGAAACAAAACTGTAAGCATTTTTATACCCATATCTCTATTTTAAATAAGAACTTCACCTTTACCAATATTTAAAATGCAAATCAGACATGTTGTCACATGTCTGTAATGCCAGCTACTCAGGAAGCTGAGGCAGGAGGATTTCTTGAGCCCAGGAGTTAAAGACCAGCCTGGGCAACACAGCAAGAATCCTGTCTCAAAAAAATACAGTTCGACCACTGCCACACTCATTTGCTTTGTACTTCAGTCATTCACGTATCACACATGTGAAGTAAAGACTTTGGGCCAGGCATGGTGTCTCACACCTGTAATCCTGGCACTTTGGGAGGCCGAGGTGGGCAGATCACCTGAGGTCAGGAGTTCAAGACCAGCCTGGCCAGCATGGTGAAACCCCATCTCTACTAAGAATACAAAAATTAGCCGGGTATGATGGTGAGTGCCTGTAGTCCCAGATACTTGGTAGGCTGAGGCAGGAGAATGGCTTGAAACCAGGAGGTGGAGATTGCAGTGAGCCGAGATCATGCCACTGCACTCCACCTTGGGCGACAGAGCGAGACTCTGTCAAATAAAAAAAAAAAAAAAGAATTCGTTTGTGAAAGAGTGAGACTCCCATCCTGCAGAGGGGGTGACTGGGTTATCTTCAGTTCATACACTGTCATCTTAATGTGGCTAATTGCAGTACTTATGAAATTGCTAAGTAGAGTGATTATTATATTATCTAGTTTTAACTAAACACCTAGAAAATGGACAAGTGGGTAAAAAATATGCACATGTCTTAAAGATCCTATAAGAAACTGCATATGAAAATAATACTAAGATGGGCACAGGTAAGCATGAAGCAAATGGAAGAAACAACATTCCTCCAACCACCAGTATAATCTCTTTAGTCACAAAAAATGCCCAGTGTGATCAAATTGGACACATTTAATTTTGAGCACAAAAATATTTGGGTATTTTAAATGAATACAGTAAAAATAAAAATCATGTTATATTAATACCTGTTTCATCTTTAGCTCTGTTTAAATTTTTATTTAATGCATATTTTAAGATGTTTGTGATATTTTAGTACAATAGTCCATGCTTGTACTTTATATTCTGAGGAGGTATACACATATTCTGAGGGTAGGTATTCAAATTTATTTTATGGATAAGGGCACATCATCAAGATAGTTTGTAGACCATTGCTCTAGAGGATAGAGCTTCTGGAGGGAGGCAACAATTTCCAAAGGAAAGATTTTGGCATGGAAAAACATTTAAAAGCTAATCAAGAGAAGGGTATATCAGGGACTCCTAGTGTAGGTCAAAGGACTTGGTACACTAAGTTGCAATTTTGTCCATATCTGGCATTGCCAGGAACCTAAGTCTTACACTATTCTTTGTGTAGTAATTTTATCCTATAATAAGGTCTACAACATATTAAAGAAAACAATCATAAGGGTCTCAGTGAGATCTTTAAAATTTTAAATTTCTACTTTGTTTTTAATGCTTGGAAAAAGAACTGCTGAAAAGGTTATTATAAAATGAGTATTTTATCTATAACTGAAAGCCATGAAGCATCTCAGAAATATATTTGAACATTAAAATATCAAATAATCAGTTTTTATAAGAAGTGCATTTAAATATCAATTTAGCTATTGCTAGCATTCATTGAGTTAATCTAATAATAAGTGACTCTCCTTTCTGGACAGAGTGATCTTAAATTCAGCTATTCATTTATCAATTTAAAAATGTAATAATATGCATTTCATCACAAATGACTAGAGAATTTCAGCTACAAAATACTTCGTTCTATGAAATCTGATTATTTTATGGGTTAGAAGATGTTCATAACTTCTATTCCAACATAATACAGGAGCATCCTTCAGAGTGTTATCTTTAAGATCACAGAAGCTAAGAGATTTAAATTTCAAAGTGAATATTATCTACTATCTGTTCTTTTTTAGCCTACTTCCAGGCATGCCCTCTGATGCCCTCATTATTTGTTTAAAGTTTCTCTTTCTTCTGGGCTACTTTGGGAATCAATTTCAGATCACAGAGGAGAGGAAATCTTTTTCCTTTTTCCCACCCCAAGCTCACGTTCCTAGACAAGATTTTTATCTACATTTAATAGATACACCAACCCAGGATAGTAACCTACCCATAGCAGTGGCTTCTGTGGAACTCAGCAGAGAATAGAGAAGTCTCATAATGCCTGATTAAAGCTATCAAGAAAGCCTGAGGTAATTCTAAAAGATCTCACTCAATGGTACAAAATGGCCCTAGAAGCCAATCTTCTGAGTACTTGTCATTTCATTTTTTTCTTTCATTCTTTTTTTTTTTTTTTTTTTGAGACAGGGTCTCACTCTGTTGCCCAGGCTGGAATGTTGCAGTATGATCTCAGCTCACTGCAGCCTCAATTACCTGGACACAAGTAATTCTCCCAACTCAGCCTCCTCAGTAGCTGGGACTCCAGGCGAGTGCCACCAGCTAATTTTATTGTATTTTTTGTAGAGATGGGGTTTCACTGTGTTGCCCAGTCTGGTCTCAAACTCCTGGGCTTAAGTAATCCACCTGCCTAGTCCTCCCAAAGTGCTGAGATTACACATGTGAGCCACCACCTGGCCTTGTCATTTTGTTACCATTAATACTTTCCTCTAGGTCTGGCTCCCAATGCAGAGAATCATGGGTATTTGAACAGGGCTCTCTTGGAGAATTGTTCTATGTGCTGGGATAAAAACATAAATTATTTTTCCTGCCATGAGTGCACTAAAGTTCCCTCCACCGTATCCTCCAGGAGGCTCATATTGCTATTTGCTTTAGGGATAACATTTTGAATTGCAGCACAGAGCATAGTATTTGGTCAGACAATCTAATGGGACTAATAATAGCTGACCCGAACATTGACAGTTCTTGCACATTATTCCATTCCATCCTCACAGATCAGAGAAACCCAATCAGGTAATATTTCCCCACTTAAAAGACCAGGGAAGGACATTTCTGAGAGCTTAACTGATGTGCTAAGGGGCGCGTTAAGTGCCTGGCTCAGTCCCACATCTGGCTATAGATTTCTGTTTAGTTGCTCTGTATTATGCTGTCTCTTCTAAATGGATTATTAGGTTACTAATGTTATTATTAGTCATTCTGCCCAAATAATGAACAACAGATTATTCATTTAAGATGATAAATGTATCATAATTTTATTATAACTAAGAATGTTCAGAAATTTTTGTAACTAATAATTTTGAGGTAAAGGAAACTTTGTCTTACACCTTCTTTCCTCAGTATTTTTTTCATTGGGTATTTTTTCCCATTTGGCTGTGGCAATCATTGAGATCGATTCTTACTGTCAAAGTCATAAATTTCTTTCATCCAGAGGTAACCATGGAAACATTTGTGTAACATGTCCTGCTTCTTTTAATATGATTATTCATGAGTTTCCATAAAATTATGAAGTGCATTTATTTGCATATTTAATTGTTAAAATAACAGAAGTACTTTTAAAATACCTACTCATAGCTCTATGGTCATGTATACATAACGTACCAACCATTCTTAAATCCTAGTATTAGGAAGTGACATGCTACAAATTTAGAGTACCTTACTCCTCACAGCAAAAGTGTTTTAGTCAGTTTAGAAGTACCATGGGTCGAGCCAGGTGCAATGGCTTACACCTGTAATCCCAGCACTATGGGACGCTGAGGTGGGTGGATTGCCTGAGGTTAGGAGTTCGAGACCAGCCCAGCCAATATAGTGAAATCCCCATCTCTACTAAAAATACAAAAACGTACCTGGGCCTGGTGGCAGGCACCTGTAATCCCAACTAATAGGGAGGCTGAGGCAGGAGAATCTCTTGAACCAGGAAGGTGAAGCTTGCAGTGAACCGAGATGGCACCACTGCACTCCAGCCTGGGCAACATGTGTGAAACTCCATCTCAAAAAAAAAAAAAAAGTACCATGGGTCAAATTAGGGTCCCTATCCCATTTTTTTAAGTCTAATGTGATATACTAAATACTTTCTCCTTTGGAAGTCAGCTATAATCTCAGGACTTATTATTTCACTTCTATAGAAGTTACTCTTAAATCAGATTATATAACCCAGACAGCCATCCAGAATTTTAGTTCCTCATCTCTAGCTTCCTAGCAGAAATATCTAACTGGGTGTCCCACTACCCCTTCCAATTCAATTTGCCTGAAACCAAACTTGTTATCTTTCCTTCAGAGTTCAAGTCCTTTCAGAAATTTCTTAATTCAATCTCCAGTCCCATCAATTTCTTAGTTACTCAGTCTTAAATAACTTTTGTTATCCTATAGAAGTTTCTTTCTCTCTTCTTTCACATCCTATATCCTATAAATTATTCTTAGCTTATACTAGCCTTTCTATTTCCACTGCCACTCTCATTACATTGTACTGAGACTACCCTACGATTAACCAGTCTTGTTACCTAGATCACTTCTCTATCTGCATTCCAGTCTACTCCAAGGTTGAACTAACTCAACATTTTACATATGACTCTCACCCTCTCAAAACAACCATTTCTTCTAAATTGAGATATAACACCATTCAAAAGTTATTTCTTTCACCTTCAAAACCATCACTCCAGTATATACATTCCCAACATGATGTGAGGTGAAACATATTTCTTGCCTACATGCTATTCTCACTTCTGTTCTAGTTCCTCACGTCTTATACATTGAAGGCACTTAGTTTTCTGTTGTTACTCTGGATGAATAATGGCAGGATGACCTTGAAGCCCAAGTATTTCTGTGGCTCTTTTAAGGAAAAGAAATACGTGAAAATAGTCTAATGGAAGAAAAATACAAATATTCTAAACATTAGTCTTATATCTATATTACATTGCTATTATATCAGTTTTTACTTGAAATAAGAACATAGAGATTAGATATTAGTTTTCATTTATGAAAATTGGCAATTGTCAACAATATATTTGTATCACTCTAATTATTCTTTTAGAATCTGTGTAGTTTTCCAAAATTAAAATTAAAATTCCATTTCTAGCCATAGAGGATTCTTCTTAGTTTTATTTGGGTCAACAATCTTTTTTAAAGTTTTAATTTGAAGATTAAGGACATATCCGGCTATGATTGTCAGTCCAGCAGACATACTATGTGAGCACACAGCTGTGGCATATATGTGGAACAGATAATGGTGGCATGTTTTGGCACTTGTGGAACTTATTCCCATCATTTTAAACAATGATTGGTAGATTTATTTCAACAGATTTGTTTTCCCTTCAGCTATTGCAAGAGTAAAGCAGAGACCTAAGGTCTGGCATATGAATCTTACAAATGAAGACTTTTAACTAGGAGCAACTCTGAAAGCATCTCATTATCTTTGGAAAGTCTGCAGTTATAGATTGAAGGACAAAAGTCCCATGTCTCTTCATTGACCATATATAATATATTAAGTAGCACAGCACTGATGCATTTCAGTAATCTCACAAAACTTCCCTTTTATCATTCTGAAATCATTTTCTCTCTCCCAAGAGACTGATAGACAAAGCAGCATTGTATATTCATGTCCTGGTTCTTGTGCATTATTAGGAAACTGGTAGGAAAGGTACCCTCATGAAAAGCTATGTAAATGTTATTTAGGGAAGAGAAAAAACATGTGTGGGTGCTAATAAGATAAGATAGTGCCTCTGACAGTTCTACTTGATGTTTCTTAAACTTATAATGAAAACTCAAGTAAATGAATTTGTAGTGACTATTGAAAATAAAATAGGAGTATATTTGAATAAGTATTGAATCTCTTTTCACATCATTTACCTTAAGACTTACAAAGAACATATTAGCTAATAGAATTCATGGCCAAACTATGATGTAAATGGAGCTAAGGTCGGAGTTAGATTCTTTAGGGAGCTGAAGAAAAAAACACAGCTATGACACTTCTAAAACCAATCTGCTGATTCTTTTCTGATACAAAGTAAATGGTGGGGGGGAAAAAACTGATACTAAAACAAAACAAAACAAAGCGAAACAAAACAAAAACCCTTTAACTATCCAACCACCTGTGCAATGGCTTTCTATAAAATAAAACAGAATGGAAAAAAAGTCTCAAAATCATGAACTGAACCAATGAAACATACCAGTTGGTACAGCATTGCAACCAGATGTCATCTTAACAAAAAAAATCAACATTTTTAGCTCCTTGATGATTAGTAATAGTAAATACTGTCATCACACATCAAATATGACTCTTTAGAGTGGGTTACTAATATATAAAATCAACCTGCATTTTTCCTTTTTTTCTGGATTTGACAGGAAAAGTGGCTGTGGCATAGAGAAAGATTAAAAGTCTAAGAGAACCTGAGATTTAGATTCTAGTTCCTTTCCTGCCCTTTCTTAGTTGTGTGACCTTATACAAATCAGCTAACCTCTCTGAATCCTATCCCTTCACTTAAAAGTGTGTAATAATGGTAATTATACATGATCTTTTTATAAATATGTTCATATATGGCATATATAAGTAATATATATGTAATATGACAGTATTTAAGATAAAATCTAATATATAATGTATTTCTATACTATTCACATATTATATATTAATATAATGTATTTATAACATAAATGCATGTATACTAATTAAAATTATATATAAAAATCTTATAATTAAAAACTATACATAAAATTATTATATCAAACCTCTACAATAATTATATATAATACATTGCTATATAAATCATATCTATACACACGATGCTTTGTAATGTGTTTGGGGTCATAGAAGAGTGCTGCAATCATTATTATGTCTTCTGTCAACTTTTTGCAATTAAAACCTTCTTAATCAATATTAAACTATAGGCAAATATAATGCTGCTACCTTCTAATGTAATTTACTTTAGGAAAAGCAATTGATGAGATTAAAGGTGTTTCTTTTTTTAACTTTCTTTACAATACCTGGCTTGCCTTTATGCTATTATATTAGGTAAGCATTAATTTTCCATTGGAGTGGATTGACTACAAGCACACACATACAAATAGCACACTGAGGAGGAAGGAGCCAGTGCTTAAGTTCTTTTTCTGAAAGGTAATAGAGCTTTCCTCATTACTGCAAATGCATGAATGAATGAACAACATTGCAAGCACAGACATTTCATACATTCTCTCATCAAACAGCCCCATCACTGCGTTAGTACTTTTTGTTGTTGTTGAGCATTATTGATTTTTCCAACAATTGAGTTTGTTTGCAATAAACTGAACCAGAGCATAACCTTCACTAATTAGAAAAAATGTATGGGTATTAGCTTGAGGAAGCAACAGCACTTCTTGTATATTTTCTACCAAAACTCAGAATGATGTTTTGTAGGAGTGCTATTGTTTCTTTTTCCCCTTGTGACAATGTTGTTAAGTATGATGCAAAAAAGTCCAAAGACCTTTTAAATAATTCGTGTCCATTCTAGAAAGAAAAATAACTACGAAGGCCAGCCATGAATGGATGTGAAAATAGCAACTTAGAATAGGAATATCTGCCATTACTCTCTCTGCATACCTCTAAGCCTTTGTCCCTATTTACAACTGTTTTTATATTCTGGTCCACTTTGAAAGTGAACACCTTAAGTATCTTCTTTATTTTAACTGTAAAATTTAGGAAGTATTCCTTGTTTCATATTTGTACTTTCTGGATAATTATCATGTATAAAATCATTGTTGAACTAAGAAACTAGAAAAAAGTACATGTGTGATTCACTGTTTAGTTTTTCACCATTCTTGTCAGGCTGATTGAATTGGCCAATGCAGATTTCTTCAACTCAGCAAAGCTTATCATTTAAGTAATTTCAATTATATAATAAATAAAAGCTGCTTTGCCTCAGCATATTCACAGTGATTGAAAATGACTCATTTTTAAAAATTTTCAAATCTGACAATATTCCTTGAAAGAAATAATTTGTGATAGAAATAAATTAAAAATGAGGAATACAGTGATCATTGAGGTGCAAACCAATGCAACAGAATAAAGTGAACATGAAATTTGAAATTATTGACCAGAAATCAAGGTAACTATAAAAACATAAATGTTATTAGGGAAATCTCTAGTAGGAAAAGAAAGCCAGATATCATCACATTAGCATTATCATGAGATGTCATTCTAGTTCTTAAATAGAACTAAAGAGGAGAGCATCATGACTCTACCATTCATGTGGAGACTAAATAGAGAATGATCTTGAATCCATTTTCTTCTAAAAACCTTAAAAGCATAGGGTAACTATTTGGTGATGGATCCTTGGCTGCAGAAAATTCTTCATGATAAATTGGGTTGTATCATTAAATAACACAAATGCTAAATGCTAGGAATACATTAACTTTTTCAAGTCCAATTCCCTGAAAGTCATCTTATTCTCTCAAGATCATTGTTAAAAAGGGAATTCAGTGTGTGACATCTGAGAGTAAGCATGTTTAGAAGTGTCTCAAGAGTACATGGCAGTAATAAAATCAGGAAGGTAGTAGATAATAATTATCCAGTCTTCGCAGGGGCAAAAATTACCCTTCTCTCCTCTTTATTCTTTAGGGTTTTTTTTTTTTTTTTTTTTTGAGATGGAGTTTTGCTCTTCTCACCTAAGCTGGAGTGTGCTGGTGTGGTCTTGGCTCACTGCAACCTCTGCCTCCTGAGTTCAAGCAATTCTCTTGTCTGAGCCTCCCAAGTAGCTGAGATTACAGATGCCTGTCAACATGCTCCACTAATTTTTGTGTTTTTAGTAGGATTGGGTTTCACCATGTTGGTGATCTTGAACTCAGGTGATTCACCCACCTCGGCCTCCCGAAGTACTGGGATTACAGGTGTGAGCAATAGCACCCAGCCCTATTCTTTAATTTTTGAATAGTTTTGGCCTTCACTAGCATTACTACAGCCCTATATGTAAAAGTGTAGTGATGATGAGGAATATATACCTCATTTAAAACGTGTGCTTTAAAGTGGAGTCTCTGCTATCTACCATACCAATATGGGTTTTGGTCACTATCAGGTTATTTTCGTTTTTAGCAAGGAAAATTGCCATGTTCTTCATGACGTTTTTCTATACGTACACAATCATTGCTAAGGTAAACATTATTTTTAGACATCAAAATTCCTAGCTTATTATTTTACATCATATTAGCACAATTGTCGAGACAATTTTACATTTCTTGATTCACTTTTTCTCTTTGTAATCTGAGTTCCCCAAGTAAGAGAAATAATGATAGTGGTATATTTTGGCACTTGTGGAATTAACGAGCAGTGTGCAAATTCCTAAATAGCATGCTGTTAAAGTGCTTCTATTCTTCAAACTCTAATAATTTGCTAAGAAATTATAATAATAAATTTAAAGAATTTTTTGCTAAGTGCAGAAAACTCTTTTGAAATATTAATACATTAGCAAAATATATCATTTAGGGACATAATTTTATTATAAGGAAAGAACTTAGAAATTTGATGATAAGCATAATTTAATGAATAATTTTCTGAATGAGTCATCATTTTTTTGCCATAAAAAGAGTTTTTCTCTCTGTGTATGTGTGGAGCAAGTTTCTGCAAAGGAATCCAAAACTTGTAAGGAAAAGAAGTCAAAGAATTACCAAAAAATATTCCTGGTTGTTTGGAGGTTTCATAAGATATTTGATAATATATTGAATGACTCTCTGTGAAACACTTAGTAGCAGACAGTGCAGGAAAACCTCATTTTTTAAAAACTTTTGAGACAGAGTCTCGCTCTGTCACCCAGACTGGAGGAGTGCAGTGGCACACTCTCAGCTCACTGCAACCTCTAACTCCTGGGTTCAGGTGATTTTCATGCCTCAGCCTCCCAAGTAGCTGGGATTACAGGCATGTGCCCCCATGCCTGGCTAATTTTTGTATTTTTAGTAGAGATGGGGTTTTGTCCTGTTGGCCAGGCTAGTCTTGAAGTACTGACCTCAAGCGATTCACACACCTTGGCTTTCCAAAGTGCTGGAATTACAGGAATGAGCCACTTTGCCAAGCAGAAAGCTCATTCTTTATTAATCATGAAACCCTATATTAAAAAAAACAATAAACTATTTGACTGGTCTTATTCAGTGATATAACCAAAGCACGATGCCAGCGTGTGAAACATAATAGGCCCTCAGTTAATAATTGTTGAAATAGTCATATGATCAGACTGCACACACAAAGGGTGAAGTAAATTGAGGTAATTCAGGTTAGAACCCACTGGATAATCAAGCACATAATATTGGCTTTAATTATGTGGCTGTTTCAGAATTGAGAGGTGATGAAGGGACTCAGACAGCTTGATGCTATGGCTACTGGGCTATTTGGATGGCTATGCGCTCTTTGCTCTTACTCCATTGTGAATTTCTGAAGCTGAGACAGCCTTTATTAGATGTAAGTCTGATATGATAAATATGTTGCTATGGTGAATATAAATGTTCCATACAATAATATTTCATGCCAATTAACTGTAAATTTCAAATACTTTACCAATAGAATTGAAAATACCATTATTCCATTGGTGTTGTTCATGATGGCACAAATAATGCATATTTATTTGTATATCAAGAGGGCTCTTATTGAACACCCAGAGCTTTCTAACAGTTATCTCCCTTGTGCTGTCTGGTAGCTCATTAGGAAGACTACAAAGTCACAGTGGAGTCATTCTGAAATGACTTCATTTCAACACAAATTCCATGTAAAAATCCATCTCTCCCTTGAGGTCTAGGTTATCTTTTAGAAATTGGAAATAAATGGATGAAAAGTATAGAAGTGCGTTGGTTTTCCCAATACTTTCTTAGTCATCTCTAATTGTAAAAAGTGGAAAAAGCAGCTTTAAGAAAAAAATAGTAAATTAAATTGATTCATAAGCTATTTTGTGTGACACAGGAGACATTTATAAGAGTAACTGTGCCTAGTTAATTGCAAACCTTCATCTCCACACTTGACTTCACTGGCAAATGTGGCAACTTACAAAACAAATTATGCCACTTCAAATGCTAGTCCTACAGAGCTTTTTTTTTCCTTCCAATCTTAAGAGACTTAATGGATATTTTAATTTTTGATTTTACAGTTTAACATATGAGATATGATTACTAAAGACTAATTCTTATCTCTGCTACCTCCATGATTTTATTACTGTCATGTGCTCTTGGGACACTTCTAAAGCCAGAAATGACAACTGTAATAGAATGTGTAGATTACATGCCATTAGTTTCACTGCTCATAATGCCAAGTATATTCCAGAGTATGTGCTAACTGCCTCCAACCTTCATGAAGACATCCTTTTTCCTTTTTTTTCCATAAAAAGATATCATCGATGGCAACTAGTGTAATGGACAGATCATTCAAAAAGCACATTTTATCATCAAACATTTTCCAGGTGCCAAGAACTTTCTGGAAACACACAATAGAATTTAAACCTAGTAAGAAGGCTGGATGTGAACGTATTGAACTATAATCCAATAAAATGAATGATAATAAAGCTATGCAATTAGTATGGAGACACAGTTGATGATGCCATTAATTTTTCTTTGGGAAGTAATAATTATTAACAGCAAATCTTAACTGAGTAATTACTGTGGGTCACATTCTCCTTTAAGTGCTTTAAATGTACTAACAGAGTGAGAGGGAACAGATATTATTTCCATATTTTTTAACTCTAAGATATAATACATCCTATCCAAAGCCACAATGCTAGTTGGCAGTGGAGCTAAGATTTTAACTCAGGCAGTATGGGACCAAAACCTAAGTTTTTGGCCCCCAGGCCATACTGCCTTTCTGTTTTCCTTCAGAGTCATCTAAGAAAAGTCTGGAGACAAATTCATACCTAAAATATAAAGATGACTTCATTATCTAAAGGAAGAATGCAAAGAGAATTTAAACAAAGGATATATAGTGAGCAAAATTAGGAATAAATGAAAGGGTGAAGAAATTGATGGGAAATTGCCCAAAGTTTGAGTTGCTAAATTGGAGGGCATATGAGAAGCAGAAAGGGAATGAAATTGTAAAGGTAGATGGAGCCCAGACTAGGAGTCACCTTGCAGGCCATGGAATAGGATTTTGGCCTATTCTGTGGGATCCCTTAGGGGACATTGTTACACTCACTCTTAACATTATACTGACTCCCCATCCAGGTCAAAGTACAATTTAAGCTTCCAATGAAATATATTGGCTTTAAATTTTTGTTACCATTTTTTAAGTGTAGTATTGAACTGAAACATTATATAAACATTATATTGACAAAATAAACCATTTATTCTAAATATTCTTAAGCTCTTTGAATAATTATTGGTCTAAATGTATTTCTTTCACATAAATTATATTATTAACTCCCTATGAAATGATGTATGACTTAAATAAGCATTTTTATGGTAAAAAGTTCAATAATTTAAAAAATTAAAATGCTCTTAGTGAAGTCTCCAAATCATGTGTACTATATACATTCTTTTGTGTCATAAATGTCCATGATAAAAGAAAACAAACCAAACAAGACATCAGCAGCACCACTACCAGCAATAAAATTTCAATCAGAAGGGATCGCTTGGTTTGAAACTTTATGCAGCTCTCAGATAGCCAGATTTTCTTTGCTAAAATCATCTGTTTAGGAAGTGTTGTGGTTAACAGACAACAGACAACACCATTTGCTAATATTAATTTGGAAAATTGTATGTGGTGGCTGAGACCCTACAATGTTCCAGTCCTTGGAAGCTATTCGGGAATAGTGAGTGTTCCTTCTAACTCTCTTATGTGGGAGTATATGGAAACTTCTAACCTCCAGTGCCACTAGACTTCTATCCTGACCCTTATTTCCTGATGTAACTGTAGCGTGGACCCTTTTCTTAACTCTGGAGTGCTGGACTTTCTCTTTTCTGCCTTTCACTGGTGGCTTGTTTAGTTTCCTAGTAACTGCATTTCTTCCTGAGCATATTCAGAATCTTCTAAGAGGAGGCAATCATTCCGTTCTTTCCTTGTGACACCTCAATTCTCCATCTTCTTACCCAAAGAGCCTCCTTTGTGTGTAATTTTCCCTTTGAAACTATCTTTTATTTCTTAGAAAACTCTGTGTTTCTATTTTAAGAAAAGCTGGGTAACATAAGAACATGACACATTAAGAAGCAGATGGTAAATTGATTAGACATAAGATGCTTCATATTTGTGTTCTCCGTCCTATTTTCTACTTTTTCTTCAGAAAGTAGTCATGAGTTTGTATTCATGGCTGTTTTTGACTTTACATATCAAGAACCAATGTTTAGGAAACAAATAATTGTGACTAAGTGGTTACATTGAGTTGTATATCAAAGGATATTTAATTTTTATAGATTAAATTTATTATATGAATTGCTATGGTATAATTTTGAAAAAAAAATTATCATTTTTAGTCATTACAAATATTTATTAATGGCCACACTAGGGAACAAAGATAATGAGCCTCATATTGGATACATTTTTTGAACTTCCAAGGGAATACACCATATCTCATTAGGTCAGTATGTCTTTCTCTCCTTAGGTATTGATACACCTACAACTATAATGACATGTGGCATTTATAATTTGGTAAAAATAATCAAAGTTCATTTTTGTGAACAACTTAGTTTTTAACCAATTAGAATGTGCTTAGTTATATTCTATAATTATATAACCCTAAGATATTTACAATCTGATAAATGCTATTTTTCATGAGGAAGAGTGATAGAATTAGAGGCACAGTCTAGCTAATTTAATTATAGCCACGGAATGAAAACATATGCCTGCCATTTATCTTACATAGCTCATTGAAAAGAAGGATGAGAAAAGCTGATCCAGAGTAAAGCATCCAGAGAAAAGCATCATCTATAAATTGAGAATTAGTTCTCAAACAATAACTTTGAATTAGCAGAAATCCAGTGTTTGCTAAAAGCTATACATGAAGAGGTAAAGTAGTTGATCTCCTCAACTCTAGTCTCTGCTTATTTTTATATTAAAAAGTCAAATGCTTGCTTTGTTCTAAAATTAATATACATACACACATGTATACATATATATATATATACATATGAAATAGAACATGAACATGTGGGTTATATCAGAGCAAATGATCATCTACAACTAGATTCTAGTTAATATTTCAATAAATATGGACTAAAAACCTATGTGGTCGCAAAATATTGATACAGCTGTAAATAAATTAAGTATAAATCCTTCTAAAATATACAGTCTATGGTGGAGACAGGCATTAAATAAATTATCACGTACTCACCAAAATAATAGATGCTTATCATTACTGAATTTCTGATGTTCTTGCAAAAACAATTTGGAAAACAACTATATGTATGAATTTACTACTGTATATGGTAGTCATCCTTAAAAATACAATTTAATGGCTTCATGGCCTTTGGGCTAAGATCAAGTGTAGTATCTGTTCCTATTCATTTAAAAGACAATCTACCATAATACCTGAGGAAGAACATATATTTTATAATAACATAAATATAATACATGTTCTCAAATAAAAATTAAGCCTTCTAACAAGTGATTTTACTTTTAGGCATGTAACTTCAAAAATATGAAAAAATGGAGGCTGGGTTTGATGGCCCAAGCCTGTAATCCTAGTGTTTTGGGAAGCCAAGGTGGGAAGATCACTTTAGGCCAGGAGTTTGAGACAAGCCTAGGTAATATAGTGAGACCCCATCTCTACCAATTTTATTTTATTGTACTTTAAGCTCTGGGGTACATGTGCACATTCCATAGGGTTGTTGCATAAGTGCACACATGCCATGGTGTTTTGTTAGCTGTAGTCCTAGCTAGTTGGGAGGCTGAGGCAGGCAGATCACTTGAACCCAGGAGTTTGAGGTTGTTGTGAGGTATGATCATACAGCTGCACTTTACCCTGGACAACAGAGCGAGACCTTGTCTCTCAAAAAAACATGAAAAGATGTAACTACCTATATGTGTATCTATCTATCTATCTATCTATATCTATAATATATGTATCATATATCATATTTAATGTATAATATATATGTATATATCATATATAAGGTCCCACAGATATAAAATATTTTAATGCACTTTTATTGTAATGAGCACAGCTGGATTTAGATATCAAAAATATTACAGCATTAAGACTTGATAAACATTAGAAAGTTAACTGAGGGAATTCATCAAATCCACTTCCTTAAATAGGTAAGATTCTCCTTCAATGGTGCTTATTCCTTTGAGAATACTTGAGAGAAAGGAGATGAGCATTCATGTATTATTTGAATATTGAATCAATGCTTTCCTGAGTAACCTTGGTGATATGGTCCTCTCACATCTTAGAGTATATTTTATATCCCCAGGTATTCTATGTTAATTGCAATTTTTCCTCCAATTGGCTTAGAAATGATATAGAAGAGAATTAATAAAATTAATCACTCTAAAAGTGAGCCATTTTTTCTTTTATCTATCTGCAAGTAAAA
Organism: Callithrix jacchus; assembly: GCF_049354715.1. Classification (NCBI taxonomy): domain Eukaryota; kingdom Metazoa; phylum Chordata; class Mammalia; order Primates; family Cebidae; genus Callithrix; species Callithrix jacchus. The sequence goes on from NC_133524.1 coordinate 30,657,514, forward strand.
GAACTGAAAACCAAGCAGTTAGCTTTACCCCATGGTCTCAAACCTGAGTTAAAAGACATAATCAAAACTATCGATGTATCCAATGTATTTTTCTTTAGCATCATTAATTTATTCCAAGTAAGGTTGTAGTTTATAAAATGAGACTGTAAAGAGAGAGATATTTTGTCTAAGTCAAAGTGTGAGCTTTATGACATAATACAATAGATCGATAAGTTAACTGAAATCAGATAATTCCAGGTAGATTGGCTTAACATGTCCAAAACATTCTGTGTAAGTTAAATGACTGGTAAGTAAAATGGTGGGACTCATGAAAGTTAATTTAATTATTGGTCAAAAATACATAAAATAATTTCAATACTGTTACTACCTCACTCGAGTAGGTGTTCCTGAGAGGCACTTGCTTCATTGTTTGTCATCATTCCTAATAAACATGTACTTGAGTTCATATCATCTAAAAATAAGTGGCATACCCTACAGAGACATGGAAAACTGATGTAGGCATACACTCACTCAACATTTAATGACCTGAATCCATCTCAATGATTTACTTTTCTATTCAAATAATCAGTTTGGAATTTGATTTACTGAAACTAACTTTTGTGGTATTGTTTCAACAAAGGACAGCCTTTTGTGTGACAACCTATAATATTTAGCTACTAAAAGACCTACCATATTTCTCTCCCGCTGATAATTATTTGTTATCTAATATCACTTATAGACTTCATGTAAATCAAATAATTGTTTCTGGCTCTGCATGGTGTAAAGATGATTAAAAACTTGTCAATCTATCAGAAGAATAAGGCCATTTCCCAGCATGGAATGACGTTATTTATTCCAGGCCCAATGATTGGTACCAGAACCAACCCTTAATAATAATATTCATGACCTGAGGGTAGGAGGGGAGGAATCATGTAGAATGATTAGTCTTATCACAATTCTAAGGCATTAGAATTTTCAACAATGCTGAAAGAATTGTGTAACTTTAAGGAAATGTATAAGAAGGTAGCTGAAATTATCACTGAACTCACTGGAGTTAGTGAACACTATGAAGTGCTAATCATGTATGGCTTCTCAAAATCATTTAGCACTGTTGACGACTATACTCTTGAAATGCTGTACCTACTTCCCTGTCTGTTTTTTAACTTTTGCTCTATTTCTTCGCTGTCTCTTTGGCTGGTTCTTTGTATTTTATACCTCCATTAAATATTTGAATCCTGTGATTTATCTTGCTTTTCATTTTACTTACAGTTTTGGAAAATTCTACTCCTTCAAGTGTGTTTACTGTTTTTCATATATTCTTTAGGCAAGACCTATTGCTTGACCTTCAGGCCCATATCAACACAACAGGAGAAATCTCCCACTGATGACTCAAGTTTATCCTGGATAAATTGATCTCATTGTTTATCATTCAAAACTGGCTTTTCGTAACGTGTGTCTCCAAAATTCTTATAGTCATGTAGCAAAATTCCTAGGAGTTATCCTCCCTCACAGTACCATCCACTAAAATCTGATGAGTGAACTGAAACACTACTCAAAACTCGATTCTGGATCTTCTTTCGCCATTACCCTAGCTCATGTTCCTATTACCTATCCATTATCACCAATCTAAAAGACTCCCTGCCTGAATTCTTGCAAATGTATAATTCAGCTTCCCAAGCATTTTTTTAAATACACAGAACCACTAGCTGCTATGACCTTCAACAGTACAAGACTGCCTAGAGTCCAATCATATTAACTTGGCATAAGTATCCTTTGTGGTCATATGTTGAGCCTCCTTTCCAGCCTCCTTTAGCATGGTCATCTTTGTGCTCTAAGTCTCGGCTATACTGTACTACCAAGACATAGCAAAATATTTATACCTGTGTGCATGAGCATGATATGTGTGTGCATGGACACATGTGTTTTACACAATTCTCACTGCTTATAAAACACACTGCATCAGCTATCTGTTGTTATATAACAAATGAGCACAAATTTAATGGCTTAAAATAATACACATTTATTATCTCACAATTTCTGTAGGTTAGAAACCTGGGCATGGCCATGCTAGGTCCTTTGCTTCAGAATGTCTCATAGGCTGCAATAAAGGTGTCAGTCAGTACTACAGTCTCATCTTAAGGTTCAGCTGGGGAAGGATCTGCTTCTATCTTTACTCAGTGGTTGTTAGCAGAATTTAATTTCTCAAGGCCTTGATTTCTAACAAGTTGTTGGCCAGAGGCCTCTTTCAATTCCTTACTACAAGAGCTTCTTTGTAGGCAGCTGCCTCACAATTATGGAAGCTGCTTCATCAAAGTCAACAGTGAAGAGGGTCTTTTAGCAAGAAGAAATTCATAATCTTATGCAACCTAATCACTAAAGTGATGTCCCATAATCTTTACCATATTTTATTGGGTAGAAGCAAGCTACTAGGTTTAGCCTACTCCAATAAAATTGGAATTACACAAAGACACAACTACTAGGAGGTTGGGATTATGAGGAGCCATTTCAGAATCTACCATAACCACCAACCCCACCTTCCCTTACCCCCATCCACCTGACTATATGTGCTCAAATCATTGAAGACTTATGTCACTTATCAAGACTTAAGTTTTTCCGTATTTCCCAACAAACCCACACTAAAGGTGGTTACTCCTTTCTCCCAATACACCTCTAATATTATTTTTCAATTACTGTTCACATAGTTTTCTCTCCCACCCATACTTTGAGAACAAAAAATGTAGTGTATTATTTTCCACTCTCTGGTAAGAGTATCAGTCTAAATAAAGTGCTCATTAAATGTTGAATAATAATTGTTTAAAGTAAATAAAACTATTGATATTAAATACATAAAATTATCTGGAAACAGGTAATTCCCCAGGAATAATTGTCAGCAAATGATGTGTTTAACATCTGAATGTATCATTTACTTTAGTTAGAGTACAAATGGTAATCTTCTGTGAGTGACATCACAAAATGACAGATTTGGATGTCTGTATTATTTTTAAATTCTTTCAAATAAGAAACAACTATAAAATGAAATGCTATGTGGATAATATAGTATAATGGTTATGATCACAGGCTTTGGCATGAGTCAATGGGATCAAATCCCACTTCTACCTCTGATCAACTGCATGGTTTTGGACAAGTTACTTTAACTCTCTGTTCCGTTCTTTACTGGTCTGTGAAATGGGGTCTAAAATTGGACCTACCTCATAGGACTGTTGTAAAGATTAAATAGAATTATTTGCTGAAAGCAATTAATGAATACCTAGTGCATATTTGGCTTTCAGCAAAATGCCAGTCATTATTATCTCCTAATGTACTGAAATAGAAAGATGTCTATTATATGTAACTTGTATAGATGTATATAAGTTGTTAATTATCTTTAATATATCCATAGATATATACACTTAGTTCATCTGTATGTTTATATATAGGAAAATTGGGAAGTATATGCAGATTTTTAACAATGATCATTTCCAGAAATTAGGGAAGTGGTGAGGGTGGATAACTTTATTTTTTATTTTGCAGACTATTGTATTGTTTGAATTATTCTAAATAAGTATATATCACTTTTTATTTTTATAATTATTATTTTTTGAGGTGGAGTTTTGCTCTTATTGCCCAGGCTGGAATACAGTGAGGCAATCTCAGCTCACTGCAACCTCTGCCTCCCGGGTTCAAACAATTCTTGTACCTCAGCCTCCCAAGTAGCTGAGATTACAGGCGCCCACCACCGTGCCTGGCTAATTTTTGTATTTTTATTAGAGACAGGGTTTCACCATGTTGGCCAGGCTGGTCTCAAACTCCTGTCCTCAGGTGATCCATTCACTTCAGCCTCCCAAAGTGCTGAGATTACAGGTGTGAGCCACCGTGCCCAGCCACATATATCACTTTTATAATCTGTTATAAATTGGATATATTCTTCCAAAAGGATATGTTGAAATCCAAACCCCCAGTACGTACCTCAGAATGTTACTTTATTTGGAAATAAGGACATTAAAGATGTAATTAGTTAAGGTGAGGTTATGTTGGTGTAGAGTTGGTTCTTAATTCAATATGATTAGTGTTCTTATAAGAAGAGGCACCCAGACACACAGGGGAGAACATCACTGGATAATGGAGCCAGTGATTGGCTGCTGCAGCTGCAAACCAAGGAATGCCAAGGATTGCTGACAGAGCACCAGAAGCTAAGAAGAGGCAAGGAAAGATTCCCCTACCTATATCAAAGGGAATCATGGTTCTGTCAACACTTTGATTTTAGACTCCTAACCTCCAGAACTGAGACGATACATTTGTGTTGTTTTAAGCTATTTAGTTTGTGGTTCTTTGCTACAGCAACCCTAGAAAACTAGCAGATAGCCAAAATAAACAAATTAATATTTTTAAGTATATAAAAAAAGAGAGAAAAGGCAGGCAGGTGCATAGCTTATAAAAGTATACTCTCTTGGTGAAAATACAAATTTTCTCTCATTTATTTCACAAACGTCAAGTATTTGCCACTCTTGCTAAGGAAAAGATTAAAAAAACTTTGTGTCAGATTGTTCTGAAGTAGTTACTACTACTTATTGAGGGAGCAAACCACCAGTGTTTCCCCTTGTGCTAATGCAAAGGTTAAACAGCCTGAGAATTACCTGCACCATGGAAATGTACTCTGGGGTTAATAGGAACAAAGTGTCCATCTTTGAGTTATTTTAACAACTAAACCCTAGAGACCAGAGATAAACTAAAGGAGACTAAAGAAATATAATTACATTGGACAGTAATGTCATGAAGAGTTAATTAGGCTGCAGTGAGTCATAACTTATTTTGAAGATGTGGCATTTTAGAAAGCCACCTAGCTTCATTCATATTACCCTCAGACATTAAAGGTGTAATTGTTGTCATTATCGTTTTAATCAGTACTGTAATTTAATGGTTATACATGTGGTTGTTGTAAGGTCTTTTAAGCTATTGGGATTTCAATATTTGACATATAGCTCGAAAAAATAATTATGACATTTCACAGATTTGAGATTGCCCTTCGCAGTTAATGACAACACTGCCTTTTCAAAATGGTTATTATTGATAATACAAATACTCAAGTGCCCTACAGAGCTGCCTTCATCTGTACCATATTTCTTTTTCTTGGAGATCACTGGGATTATCTAATTAGACCAACACTGCCACCATATTTATGCAGTATGTAATGTATGGTAGATATATATTGCAAAATACCAAAAGAAAACACTTGTAGTTGTTTCTACCTGGAAAACAATATTGTTAGTAAAAATTATGGCAGAAATAATATTTTATTAACTGTAGGCCTTGATTTTCTTGATTGCAAATGCTAGGTACCATATTATGCACACAGCTTGAAATATATGTGGCACACTGAATAAAAAGATTACTTTCCTAAAATATAAAATGATTGAGTAATTTGATGATCACATTTACATATTTTCAAAAAGGGTTATTTTCTCTCCAACAGTAGAATAATTGATAGATAATTACAAAAGAGGCTATGCCAGAATTATTGCTAGGCCCTTTATATTCAGTACAATGGTCTTTATATAGTGTTTGGTGAGAAATCCATCATTTCCCTTGGGGTAATGGCCAGTTATTTTACCACCATAACAACTTAAATGACTCTGTTTCTAGATTTCTAGTTAGGGGTACTTCTTACATCTTGAAAATGGGGCAAAGCATAAATTTCAAAGATGAAGAATTACTTGGTTGTCTTCACTCTTAGTATATGGGGTAAGTTTCAGCTTACAAACCTGGCCTCTCCTCTGAAACTAGGAAGGAAGGACCAAGTGTCACAATACAGCAGCAACTCTTAACCAGTCTGCAAATCACTGCAAAGTGGGGAGTGGATAGGCATCCAAATCAGTGCCTCTGATTTGATTGGTCTGGAACTGGGGTGTGACAATTTCTTATAAGGCTCTCAAGGTGATTCTAATATGCATCCAGACTGAGAACCATTTCATTAGTGATTATTAGATCCATTTTCAAAATACAGTCTGTTTAACATTGATGAACTCTGTAAATGTCAATATCCTGGTTGTGATACTGTAGTATGGTTTTGCAAGAGGTTACCTTTGGAAAAAATTGGGCAAAGGGTACGTGGAATATATTCTATTATCTCCTACAACTGCATGCAATTCTGCAATTATTTCAAAATAAAAAAGTTTAACTTACTATTTAATAGTCTGCCAGTGAACCCCATTAAACTTGTGACTCTTCCAAATGCAGATTTCTGGGTCCCATCACAGACTTAGCAAATCAGAATACCTGTGGGTGTGTGCTGGAATCTACATTTATAAACAAGCTCACCAGGTAACTTTGCTCAAACATTGATTTAGGTACTTATATGTTTAGGTTTTGAGTAATACTGGGCACCTGGACAGTCCTGGATAAGTGAGAATTAGACAAACTGGCACACTAAGTTCCCTGCCCTATTCAGTATTCTCCTGCTATTTCTGTTACACTTGTCTCAAAAAATAGGGCTTTGTATACCAAGGTGTTATAATGATACTAAGGCAAACCAATGCATAAAAATAATGTGTAATGAATTATTCAATCATTCATTCAACAATTTTTATTGAGTACATATTATGCTTAGGTACTCTGTGCCAGATACTGTTCTAAGCATTGCTTTTAAGAATGTAAGAATAACATTTGTAAGCCTATCGCCTCAGGCATTCTGATAGTACATGGATTTCTTATTTAAGCTTTACAACCATCCTGATGTAGGTTCTTTTATTCTCCCCTCTTTGCAGAAGAAAACACTGAAACAAGTTGTTTTATGTACATTGCTAAGGATCTAGAAGTAAAAATTAGAATCTGAAATCAGATTTCAGAGACTGTTTTTTATGGTGAAATGTACATAACACGAAGTTTACCTTTTTAATTATTTGAAGTGTACAGTTCAGTGACATTAAATACCTTCCAAGCTGTGCAACCATCACCAACATCAGTCTCTAAAACTTCTCCATCTTCCCAAAGAGAAATCCAGTACCCATTACACAATATTAGGGGCTGTTTTTATTATATAATATATGATACTCTCCTACAAAAAAATCTTTAATTGTAGAACTTCACACAAAAGGTAAAGAAAACAATTTGGGAGAAAAGCCACTTGTCAGCATTTCTTCAGTTGCATGATATACTCTAGAAAAGCTCCTGTGCATAAGATCAGCCTTGATCTGGCTGTATTTTTATTGAATCTAAAACATGTAATTATCAGCACTATTGTATAGTGATAAAAAACCCAGCCGTAGAACCAAGCAGCTCGGTTTGAAAACCATGGTGATTACTTGTTAGCTGAGTAACACTGAGTAAATAACTTAACCCATTTGTGCTCCAGTTACTTCTCATTTGTGAAATAGACACTAATAAGACATACTAAGAGTGCCAAATGGAATCTTTAGTGTGAGTATTGAATCAGTAATATATGTGAAAGACTTAGAACGTTGCCTGGCATTTCTTCAGTCTACCCACCCAATCCCACCCACATACAGTCAAAAGTTATTTATTATTTCCCCAATTGTCAATTTTGTGTACATCATTTTCCCACATCTTTGTCACTGATTGTTAGTTTTATATAGTTCAGTAGCAAACACAATATCTAACAACCTGAATTTATTTTTATTACAATCATTTCAAAAATATTAGAGTCATATATTCTCAATTGTATATCTCCAGTAATTTCACTTGAAAAGTTTTTCAGGCACTGAATATATTCTTGAGAATATGGTAGCATTCCCCTGTCTGTAATATTTGAGCAGAAAGGGCATTGCTTCCATGAAGGCTTGTTTCTGTTTTTCTTCTCTTTATTAGAAAATACACTGTTGATGGCAAATTTGTGAGCAATCTAAATATATAATTAATTAGAGGAACAAATTGAAATTGACCAAATCTCCAGAGCTTTGAACAAAAGGACTTTTCAAATGGTCAAAACAATTACTTAGAATTTAAACATTCATTTAAATGCAAGACAGTGTGCAGTAGAGATACAAAAGAGAAACTAGGCTCCCATGATATTATAAATGCTAACCCTGCTCCTTAAGCAAATGAAAGTCTCTTTCTATTGTCAGTAGCTGTCTTCTAGGACAAATAGTTTGGTATTTCATAAAAGGGAGAAAAACTTATCAAAAACATTCCGTGAAATATACCTCTTTTGAAAAATTACTCCTTGAATTTGAGTTAAAGAATTCTTTAGAACCCAAACTGCTGAGATGATTTATATCTGCACAAAAGAAAAATACTGTTCAAGAAGTATATTTGAAGAATATGTCGTTGTAAATCAAAGATTCTTTTAAAAATAAGCCTCAGAAGGGGGGAAAAGAGAGAGATAATTAAAGTCATAGGTAATTTAAGTTTGAAAATGAACATTCATTCACTACTTTGTTATATTGTAATATGGTGGTAAATAAATCAAAGCGATTATTTTGTCTGATTTTCTTCATTGTCTAAGAAATGGAACCGTTTATGAAGCTTAGCAACTGAGATGAATTTTGCTTTGATGATAATTATGTAAACAGTAGCAGGGGTTTCACTTCCAGATAAAGATGGGCAATGAAGGTCAATTTCTAACCTGTCTTTTTGAATATTCAGTGCCACCACAATCTAATTGGGATCAGGTAGTTGCTCACAAGGCTACACTGAGCCCACTATCATCCCTCAGTGTCGCTCCTGCATACCTAGTTATCCTGTTGTTGTTTGTCAAAAACTGTCACAAAGGAGTGCGTCTCACTGAGAAAAATAACCTTTATGTCATTGCTCAGAGCTTCAAGACCATAAAGTGATAAGAAAAGGATTTTTTTTTAGCAAAACTGTCTTGATTCTGAACTGAATAAATTGGTCCATCATGGTAATATAAGGGAACATTTTAATGAAATAAATTATTTATGGTAGTTCAGTGATAATTTGCTTTCATAGCTCTTGTGTGATAGTATCAAGTGTACCTCTTACCTTCTTTTGGCATTGAAGGATATTATATTAGTCTTGAATATCTTTTGCAAAATATTGTGAATTATGCAAATAATAAATGTAAACATTGTTTTAAGAACTACAGTATTGTGAATTTTATTTTTATTGCTGAAAAGTTATCTTGTGATTTTCTCATTGGCATTAGAGAGAAGCAGAAATTTAGAAACCAATTAGTGTATAATTTATGTTTTTATAATAAAAGGAAATTATGTGCTCAGGAAAAATCTAATGTCCTCAAAATGAAAATATAGTAACAGTGATGTGTGTATATGTATGTATGTGTATACATATATATACACATATATATATACATATATATGTATACACACACAGATACATACACATATATATATATATACACACACATATATCTGTAGGAGATAAGATACAGGTGTAGCTGTGACAGAGAATTGGATATGCAGAGGATTGCTTTATCTTTATCTCTGAATGATGAACACCCAAGTAGTTTTAAGGGAGGGCCTTTACTGGCTCTCATCTGCCTTGTTTTTATTAAGGAGACAGCCTTTCCTGGTTGCAATAGGTTGTAAGTTATAAAATTCAAACAACTATGGATGAGATGCTACCTTTCTTATTTTCAATTGTTCATGTCAAGAGTCCTTTTTAAAGATCAGTCAATAGGGGAACAATCAGGCAGTGAGTCTATGAATCTTCAGCATGGGTTACAGCTGGAAGACATAAAAAAGGAGGTTGGAAGCGCCGGACACATTTTTTAAAAAGTCTTGTCTGGATTGACAAAATTCATTTCCTTTGTCTAAGTCACACAGTGCATTCCATATTTAGCTGTAGTGTTGAAATAGGAAAAATGTTGTCTTGGCAGGTAGGTCCCTGCTCTAAGCTGGACCCCATGGTTGAAGCACACTTTTGTTTAACATTCAGAGGGCTGTCAAGATGAGGAAGTCCATTTTGTGTTTTTTCTACCATGAATTTGCTCTTCCTGGCCAAGTCCACTCATGCCTGTGAAAAGAACTTACCAGAGTGCTGGAGAATGAGATACTAAAGTAGGACAAGAGCCGCTGCTGAAAAGCTCAGGGCTGATATCAACTGGAAACTAATTAAAATGACTCTTAGAATAAACCAGTTCTCCACTCACTCAAAGTGACAGTGAAGTGAAGGAAATCATCCTTTGTGTTTCCTTTGTTTCATGCAATAGTTTGTGTGGTTAATTCATTATAGTCTTTGTTCTCAAGTGAAATAAAACAGTCATGTGAAAGAAAAGTTTTCTTTCTTGACTTTAAAGCGAATTTTTTTTTATAACAGGTAAAACTTGGCTTTCAGTTGTTTTTAGTTTTGAAGTTAACAGCAGTATTCTAGTCTTGTTTTTAAATCAGTGGCATGTTAATTGTCATCCAGTTATTTTCATGTAAATGTAGAGGCTGCATTCTCCCAGCTGCCAGGCCGCCATGGCTTTGCCACTGGTATAATTTATAACATGACTAATTAAAATGAATTTGCTTGCAATAATGTTCTGTGTGCTATTTGTGGGAGAGAAGTTATTAAAATATTCAGTACAGCAACAGTAAACTTGAATGCAAAGTAATAATAATCATACATTTTTAATTACATGTTTAATACCCATTTGGCTAATATAGAACTATTCTGAAAATTACTTGGGATCAGCACAATGTCTTTTTGTGCTTAGTAGTATCCAAAGACATCCTTCTGAATGGGTTTAGCGTATGCACTGTCATTGAGCTATGGCTGTTGGATGACAGATACACAGTGTGTTTCTGTGATACTTTGCACAGGATCAGCTATGAAAATGCAAATTTATTTCAATTATTGCAGGCATATTTGTAATCATATGTAATTTTTAAGAAACCGCATTAGTAATCAGTTAAATTTGTATCTTGTCTGGCATGCAGATATCCCTCTTTCTCTTTCCCTTGACCATTGTCATTTATTCTTCTTTTAACTAGGATATAACTTATGAAAAAAAAATTCCAAGCTTTAAAAGAGTCCCATTTTTGAATGCTTAAACACTGCTGGTGGGAATGTAAATTAGTACAACCTCTATGGAAAACAGTATGGAGACTTCTTAATGAACTAAAAGTAGATCTACCATTTGGTCCAGCAATCCCACTCCTGGGTATCTATCCAAAGGAAAAGAAGTTATGATGAAAAATACACATGCACACATATGTTTATTGCAGCCAATTCACAATTTCAAAGACCTGAAACCAACCTATGTGCTCATCAACCAATGAGTGGATAAGGAAAATGTTTTATATATATATATATTCTATGATTATATATATATTCTATGATATATATATTCTATGATATATATATTCTATGATATATATATTCTATGATATATATATTCTATGATATATATATATTCTATGATATATATTCTGTGATATATATATTCTATGAGATAGATATACTATTATATATATTATATTATATATATTATTATATACTATATATATAATAATATATATATTATATATACAATAGAATACTACTCAGCCATAAAAAGGAATGAAATAATATCCTTTGCAGTAACTTGGATGGAGCTAGAGGCTATTATTCTAAGTGAAATAACTCAGGAGTATAAAAACAAATACCATATGTTCTCACTTACAAATGGGAGCTAAACTATGAGTACACAAAAGCATATAAAGTAATGGACTCTGGAGACTCATATGGGAGAGTGTGGGAGAGGGCTGTGGAATAAAAACTGCATATTTGGTACAACATACACTACTTGGGTGATGGGTGCACTAAAATCTATGAATTTGCCACTATATCATTCATCCATGTAACTAGGAACCATTTGTTCCTCAACAGCTATCAAAATAAAATATATATATTTAAAAAAAGATTCCCATTTTCCACCAACTTTCTTTTGAAAAATTTCAAGCAAGAAGAGTAGAATGAACATCCATATGCTGTCCACCCAAATTTATCAATTTCTTACATTTGCTCACTTGCGCACTCTCCCTCTATCCCCTCTCTCATTATATATTATATAATCAATATATAATATATAATTATAAAGTATATAATGTATTATATTTAATGTTTATGTAACTGGCTGAATCACTTGAAAGTTACTTGCAGGTGTCATGATACTTTACTTCTAAATGCTTCATCACATATCTTCTAAGGGCAAAATATTCTCTTACATAGCCGCAGTATAATTATCCCATCCAGGAAATTTATGGTACTGTTATCTAATATACAGTCCATATCCACATCCTTTACATTCGTTCCTCACTCCCCACTTTGCTCCAAGATTTAATCAAGAACCACACAATACATTCAGATGCCATGTCCATTTGTTCTTTAATCTAAAACAAAGTTTTCAGCCTTTGTCGATATTTATATCCTTTTTGTTCTCCAAAGATTGCTCCCAATTTTAAATAGTTTCTGATGTTTGTTTGTTTGCTTGTTTTCTAAGTCAACTCCTGAAGAAGATGTATTTATATATAACTAATCATGCATAAATAATCGTCATTGGTAAGAACTTGATATTAGCAAACTATATTGACAAGTTCTTTGCTCTCTTAGCCTTAATACTGCAAGATGTTTCATCCCACTCGTTTGGAAGGTGTTTCCAATTGTATCTGGGAAGCTATTATCTTAGTTCTTAATAATACTGTTACTGAAGATCTTGTAGTATGTAGAAGAGTATAAAGTTCTGTTAGCATTCCAAAGGAAAGTATAAGCTAAATGGTGAAAAGAAATAGAAACATGGGGAAAATCAATACAATTGAATAAAGTTTAAAGATACAAAGTGTATTAATCAGAAGATTCATGAAGTTAGAACCACTAACTCTAAAACAGTTTTTAATTCTTCAGTTATTGAATTCTAAAAGAAGATCTATCATAAAACTTGTCATAATACTATATAAAAATAGATATAACTTGTAAAGAGTTATAGTTAAGCATTGTATGTTATTTGGCTGGGGTCATGCAGTAGAAAAATAGAATTAAAGTTTAATACGCTTCTGATTAATATGCCTTGTATCATATGTTACAAGGCAGGTTAGCATTAATTGCTAACTAAGTGATATAGAAAATAAATCTGTATTATCTGTAATTTATATAGCTATTGATTTTCCTAAGGATAAGGCAATACCACTTGTCTAAAATGGAAAAGAGTTATGTTGATGTTAGTAATAATCATTTATATAAGTGTACATGTGATTTCAAGGACAATAAGCTAATGATGGCTCATAAATATGCATATTTTTCATTGATTGAAACTGTGCTATAAACTTCTGGTGTCTGATCTTGTAAACTATTATACAACATTACAGTAATTAAGAAGAGAACTGAGGCAAATAAGACTACTTTTAAAACATACCTTCACATGTTGCTTCATCTTGAATTTGATAATCATAAATGTGACAAATCTCTGTGCTAAGTTTATTCAGTTTAACAATTGTAAATAAAAAAAGAAATCCTCCATTATGTTTATCAATTCTTCCAAGCTTTTATTCACCATTTTTATTGTTTTATTCATCATTTTGAAAAATTCTATTTTTCTACTGCATGACCCCAGCCAAATAACATACAATGCTTAACTATAACTCTTTACAAGTTATATCTATTTCTATAGTATTATGACAAGTTTTATGATAGATCTTTTAGAATTCAATAACCGAAGAATTAAAAACTGTTTTAGAGTTAGTGGTTCTAACTTCATGAATCTTCTGATTAATACACTTCCTCAAATGCATTTTAAGCGGAAAGAAAATTGCTGAATATAAACTAAACCTGCTCAGAGAAATGCTTTTTATTATGCACTTTCAAATGAAAGTGAATGCACAATGAGTCCAGTCCTCTCTTTAGCGTTCAGTACACAGCTCAGGGCTTTGTGTTAGCCCAGTGCCCTCTCCTTTCTAGCTATGCAATTAGTATTGATTGACTGATAGATCACACACTTGATGTTGGTGGTCACTGAGGTACATACATCTCTCTACAAGGCCCGCCAGGCCATCGTACGTGCCTGGTACCTTACGAAGGAAGAACAAAACAACTGGTGATTTTTTAGTCAACTGTACATGGAATACAAAATGTGGTCTGTCTTCCTGTGTCTAGTTACTTTTACTTAGCAGTTCTATTGTCCCAGTGACTTGTACATTTTAGACTTTTTCCCAGACATAAGAGAAAATTTATATTGTATTTCAGTTTTTGATTTAAGCTTTCTTTTAAAAAGTCTATACATTGTGTTATTTAACAGGCTCCCATATATAGCACTTAGTATGTTTGAAACACTGCTTTTGATGCTTTATAAATATTAATTTGAAATAAATCACAAGCAAAATCTCATGTATGTTTCTTTTGTGTGTGATATTTAGTGGATGTTTTTGTCCACAGATTAGCTTGAAGGATTTCTGCTCAGGCCTCATCATCTTTTATAGTATACATGAGGTCCAATATGGTGTCCTTCCAATCTATCTGCTAGCACAGGAAAAGAAGATCTGGATATCTTAGCAGTAAATCCCCATTTCCTCATTTCCCTAGCCCCTAGAAACCACTAATCTGCTTTCTGTCTATAACTTTGCCCATTCTATATATGTGATAGAAATGGAATCATACCATATGTGACCTTTTATACCTGACTTCTTTCACATTGATGTTTTCAAGATTCAGCCACATTGTAGGAATTATTTTACTTCTTTTTATTCTACATTTTATTTGTCCATTTACCAATTGATAGACATGTGGGTTGTTTCTGCTTTGGTGCTATTATGAATAATGTCACTATGAACATTCATGTACATGTTTTTGTATGGATATGTTTTCAGTGTTCTTGGTTATGTACCTACATGTGGAATTGGTGAGTCATATTTTTGAGAGACTGCCAGACAGTTTTTATTTTTTCTTCCTTCCTTCCTTCCTTCCTTCCTTCCTTCCTTCCTTCCTTCCTTCCTTCCTTCCTTCCTTCCTTCCTTCTCTTTCTTTCTTCCTCCTTTCTTTCTTTTTCTCTTTCTTTCTGTTTCTTTCTTTCTTTCTTCATTTCTTTTTCTTTCTTTCTTCTTTCTTTTTTTCTTTTCAGAGTCTCTCTCTGTCACCCAGGCTGGAGTGCAGTGGCACAATCTCAGCTTACTGCAACCTCTGCTTCCCGGGTTTCAGTGATTCTCCTGCCTCAGCCTCCCCAGCAACTGAGATTACAGGCACTCACCACCATGCCCAGATAATTTTTGGATTTTTTAGTAGAGATGGGGTTTCACCATGTTTGTCAGGCTGGTCTCGAACTCCTGACCTCATGATCCACCTGCCTTGGCCTCCCAAAGTGCTGGGAATACAAGCGTGAGCCACCATGCCCAGCTGTCAAACAGTTTTTCAAAGTGGCTGGACATTTTACCTTCCTAATAAATAATTTTCATATTTCAACTGATAACATTTCAACATACAAAGCATATAGAGATTTTCACTTCAAGTTAATCTGAAGTTCTTGGCTATATTTGAAAGTAGATATTCTGTTTTTAACAATAAAACATAATATCTTGCTTTTTTATATGACTGAGATTATTATGCTGGATGAAAACTACATAGTCATTGGTGAAACACAATTTGTAGAATTACAGAAATAAAACTAATAGAAGCATGTAACATTTCATTCTTCCAAAGCTGAGAATAAAACCAAATAGCAGGTTTGCTGTGATATTGAGGTTGAAACTCAAGTTTGGTGTACGCCTGTTTCCTCTGCCTTTCTTCCATTCCCATATCAAAATAAAAGAAAACAAACAAAATGCTTTTTTTCTATAACTTGTTTTTCAGTGTAAGGAAAAAATGGTACAATGTGAAAGCTAAAGTACATATCAGCTAAGAAAACCTGTCTTAAGACTCGTTTTTTTATGTATAAACCTGTATAGCAGGTAACATTTCTTGAATGCTCACTATGTGCCAGACACAAGCATAAGCTCTTTCAAGGATTAACACAAGGCTATGAGGTTGGTATTATTGTTCTCCATATTTTACAGATGAGAAAATAAAGGCACATAGAGGCTTAATGTCAGAGCTAATAAGTGACAGATGTGGAGTTCAAACCTAGTCAGGTTGGCTCCAGAATCTGTGCTTTAGCTGCCATTCTGTCCTACTAAAGAGCATCTGTTACCACCAGTATCTTACTAGCAACTTCAAATGGAATTATGTAATCATTGGAAACTTCACATACTATAGTAATTTTTATGGAGAATTTACGTACAATGTCTCTGTCATAAAACTTTCAGATTCAAGTTTGCAGATCTACCATTGTTATCTAAAGGGAATTTTGAGTATCTTATTTTGTGGGAGAGCAGGATTCAGTGAGAATTTCCACAGGATAGAATCAGCCTTGAGTGCCCTATGGAAGTGTTAACTCCATTCCAACATCCAGAGTTCAAGTAAATTATTGTTTCCTGTGAATGTTCTTCAGACGGTTACTATATATGCCTGTCATGTCATTCCATGAAAAAGTAATGCTGGCCTTGTGGTTTCTACAGCCTTTACTACTATGAGTGTCACCTCTGAGTTTGAAATATTTGAAGCAGGAGAATCTGCAAGTTTTCAGAGATAAAATTGTGTCCAGAAAAATATGTCCACCTTTGATTGATGTGGGTGAGCATGACTGTGTATCATAGATTATAGTTTTCTGTTCATTCAGTTTCCTTTCAACAATGTCTCATATATTTCAAAGGAAAATGTTGCTATATCACTTTAGATTTAAAAGGTTGCAATGAATGATGTTTTCTTAAGTAAAATGGAGGAAAAAGGAATTCTGTCATGTTTTGTAGATTTAAGCCCTGTCATTGCCAAAATATCTGCACATGAAATCAGTAGATACAATTTTTGGTAGGGCTTCTCTATTGTCTGAATTCCCATTACTGGAAAGAGAGTATGAGAAAAATAAAATTAATGTCTCCTTTTTCACATGTTCTTCAGCAGTTTGAGGTCACTGTTTGGAAAATCATAAGAAACTGTGATGGGTTGAATAAACAGTAGAGAGTCAACTACTTTAACCTGTGTTATTTATCTATTTTATTCTACCATTAATTCCCACTATATCTCTAAGAGAAAAATGCAGCACAAGATTTCTGACATAGACCATGTTGAAGTACCATTTTTCCCCATACTTGAAAAGAAATCTCAATTCTTCCTTTAAAAGTGTCATGAACCAGGTGTGGTGGCTGTATAAGTCTGTTTTCACACTGCTAATAAAGACATACCCAAGACTGGGTAATTTGTAACAGAAAGAGGTTTAATTGACTCACAGTTCCATGTGGCTGGGGAAGCCTCACAATCATGGCAGAAGGCAAGGAGGAGCAAGAGCACCTCTTACATGGCAGCAGGCAAAAGAGAGTATGTGCAGGGGACCTCTCCTTTGTAAAACCATTGGATCTCATGAGACTTACACACTATCACAAGAACAGCATGGGACAGACCTGCCCTCATGATTCAGTTACATCCTGCTAGGTCCCTCCCACAACACAGGGGAATTATGGGAGCTACTATTTGAGATTTGGGTGGGACACACCCAAACTGTATTAGTGGTACACACCTGGTTGACTGAGGTAGGAGAATCCCTTGAGTCCAGGAGTTTGAGGCTGCAATGAGCCATGATTTCACCACTGTACTCCAGTCTGGGTGACATAGTGAGACCTAGTTTCTTAAAAAAAAGTCAAATAGATTAATTCTCAATTTTATTATATAATTATTGTGATGAAATAGTTATAGTGTGATAGAATCTGACCAGAGAGTTTCTGTTCAGCCATAAAGGGAGTACTTAATAATATTACATATTAGTGATAATATCACCATCAAAAACTATTTCTGAGTTTTCTTTTGTGTGTGCATCTGTAAATGTGTATGTTTGTGTGTGTGGCAAGCTTTGCAGAGATGCCAAAGTCCTACAGGTGTCCTTCTTCCCATCTATTTATTTGAACTTCTGAGGGTCTGCGGTGAAAGCCAATGAAAGCCCTTAACTTCACTGCTGTGCTTTATACTAAATTCAAACAATATTGCTTTATATTAATTCAAGTTTATATTTGCATTGTATTTTCTACAAGAGAGTGGGTAGAAACTAATTTCCAGTTTTCACTGGAGTAAAGGGTGGAAAAGAATCAGCAGGAAAAGCAAGTCCTGATTAGTTTCCCTCCCTCTTGCTTTAGCCTTTCATAAGTAAGCACCTTCTACTTTCATTTCCAATAGCATTTACCATAAAAATAATACAGTGTACTTCTCCATTTGCTGTGGAGCCCTGTGGTTCATTGTTATTATTTCCTCAGGAATTCCTTTAAAGGTATCCTGCAATAATGGGATAATCTCGGAGTAGCTTTACCCCTTGCCACCTATATAATGATCATTTCTAGTTAAAAAAAAAATCATGTGGAAGATAACTGATAATATTACAAGGTGAAAACAGTTTTCCTGCTCAAAATATGAGAATTTGAAATAATAGATGTGGAAGTAAATATAAGTAAATATACAATTAACTCTTAACCTGCAACTTTGCTGAAATTGTGAGGAAATATTCCAAGCGTGCATAAAGTGAATGAAGAGTTTTCTACCAAATATCTCTCCCTAAGTACCTAAGTAGTTGTTTGCTTTCTGAGTCAGCTGCATGCATAGAAGTAGAGATGGCACTAAAGATAAAGATGCTTCAGCCTTGTTTTCACCACTTTTTTCCCTTGGTTTTCAGCAGTGCCATGGGCTTTCATTACTTATTCAAGAACTGGCTGTGCTGAACTTTCATTGCTACTCTGCCTGTACCCACATATTTCTGTAGCTTGGAAATTTGTCTTTGAGTTTATATAGTGAGGATCTTTTATCTGTCACTGTGTGGTAGCTTTAGCATAATTGCATTTAGATTTAGAGATTAAGGCTTATAACTTAATTATGAATCCAACTACATAAGAAAGAGTTTAATTTAAATTTAATGTTTTGATTCAGCATAGCTCAACTCATGTGTTCTTATGAAATTGTCTCTCATTGAATGTATCCTTGTCATTACCTTGGCATCAGTGTTTTCCAGAATTACGAGCTATAGCAAAATAACAATGCAGACTTGACTTCTGTCTGAGCTAATCTTCAGAAAGCATACAGGTTAATGGTGACATAGACGTCTTTACAGTTTGTCTGTAAATGTCTTGTGTGTGTGTGTGTGTGTGTGTATTCATGTACATACACAGACACATGCTCATGAATGTGTCTTGCTATGCTAAGGCCGGAACAAATAAAAATAATGTCAAATAAATGTATTTACAAAGTCTAACCTGAAATGATAAAGTAGATGTAATTTGAGAGGAACATTTGTGGTCTCCCAGTTTTATGCCCCATGCACATGTAACATTATATGCATATATAGAGGGAGCACTATTCATACAACACACACAAATATACATATAACATTTATAACAGTGTAGTTATGTAAGTGTTCAGATATGAGAATCTACTATTTATAGGAATCCTTCAGGAGTATCTTTCTTGCTTCCTCTTTCTGCTCTTCCTCCTACTTCTCTTCCTCCTTCCTCTCTGCTCCCCCACCTACCACCCCCGAATAAAAAGGGAATGGTTTAGTCAGGTAAATAACTAAAAAATGTTTTTTAATAGGCTTAATAAAGGTGATTTTATTCAAGAAAAAAGTGTACTTGCTGGGCTATAGGTGATTGCTCTGTGCATATAAAGCTTTTCATTATCAGTGGGAAATTTCCATTTGTAATTATGTCCATCACAACATCAGCAGCAAGAACATATATAATGTTTCAAAGGTAAGTTAAGGAGTGTTTGTGCATTTTGAATATAACTAGACAAATAAGTAATTAATAGTTAGAGACTTGGATAACTTCCTTGCATAAACAACATTAAAGCAACAATAATGAACCCATTAAAATATACATGAATATCATGCTAACATATCAATTGCCCTAATTCTTCCTCTTTGTAGTTAAAATCCTAATTTAAGTAAGATTTCAGTGAATAGAATTTCTACATGCAAAAGTCTTCAATATACAAAGAACTGTTTGTTACAAATTTCAGCATCAGAAACTTTAAACTAGAAATGCATCCCCATCGAAATAGTGTAGTTCAACCTTCTCTCCTATGTACTAGTGAGGTTTTGTGTGGGGAAGACACAAAGGCTGTGTTGGGGTCTGTCTGCAACCTAACGTTACATAGGGTAGATTCCTTTGGATGTATTTTTAAAGTAGATCCCAAAGATGGTTTCCTTTGAAACAAAATGTTTCTCTTATTTTAAAATCTTGGAAAATCAACATTAGAATTGATAGTTAAATTTCCAGTTTAAGCATACTTTTCCTTGTTGTACTACACATGAAGTACTGTGCTTTGGCAATGAAAATAACAGAAAATGTGCCGTAAAAGTAAATGAAACCTAAACAGAATTGCTGAATGGGATATTTGTGTCATGCCTTGAGCACGTTGCTTAAGGAAAGCAGATCTAATTAGGGAAAGACAGGAGGCAGATAAAGACTTTGGTGAGAATTGTGAGGAGAGAAATGGGGCATTTTCAAGGGCTATGAGCTTGAGAGAGTCATTATATCTGATTTCACTTTCCATTTCCTTGGAGTTACTTTCGCTACTCCTACACTTATTAATCATCATTGGGGTTGTTTGGGAGCTTACAAGTGAGTTAAAGAGCTGGGCAGAGAATAGAAATTTCCTCTGGTGATTAGAGGAGCAAAGAAGGAAAAAGCAAAGAAGGGAGATAGGAGAATGGTGTACTTTTGTATGTTAATGTGCCTGGGGTTGAAGTAGTTACTTGTGAGAAGCAAAAGGGGACAACAGCTCATATGCTATTGCTCATCCTTTTGTGGAAGAAACCCATCAGGTACCCATTCACTCACTATTTACTGAACAGAACACATTGTAAGAGCACAGTGTATTAGGTGAAGGGAGGTCACTGGTGAACAAGAGCTTCCTGGAGCTTTCAGTCTCCTGGTATCACAAGCATAGACCAAAGAAGCACATATCATAAGTGCTAAAAGAAGTAGATCACAGAATGAGACCTCATGATAAGGGCACCTTTTATAATCTCAGGGAAGACTTCTCTGAGAAAATCATGTTTGAGCTGACACCTGAATGCTGAATGTGAGTTCATTTATGTGCCGAGAGATGGAAACAGTTCCTGATAGAGAAATTAGCAAATATTAAGCTGAGGAGTCTGTGTTGTATTTGATAAATTAAAAACTAGGACCTACTCTTCCTTTTGTCTTCCCTTATTAGTATGATAAAATCATCCTCCCAGTTACAAAGCTGAGGACTCTGACAGTAATTTCTGACCCTACTTTCTCTGCCACCTTGCACCCTCTTTACCTTTATCTAGTAACATCCTTTTGCTCAACGATTTTTTCTCTTTCTATTTCTGAATCTCTTCTCCTACACTCAACCCTCAATTTAATTCAGTCTCAAGCACGTATTGCTAAACTCACAGCTTTCTCACTTCCACTAGAATTGACTTTCAGAAGTATTTGATCATGACATTTTCAGCGTAAACCTATTCCGTGTCACAGCCCTGCCTATAGAATAAGACACATTAGTTTTCCATGTTCTCTTGATATAATCTGGACCCCTCATCTCCTACCACTTTCCTTCAATTCTTGCCACATGCAACTCCTTGTTCTCTTGAATATAGCAGGCACTCAGGGCCCTGAATCTTTAAACATGCCAGTATGCCCTTCCTTCCCTGATCACCAATCACAATTTGTCCCCTCTAGCCTGTTGCTTTCCAGTTATCATACTCAGAATTAATTTTGCCTCCTTCCTTGTAATTGTATTACTTACCTGCCTCTCCCCGCTTTTCAGCATTTACTTTATAACTCTGTCCTATATTGTAGTGTCATAAATCATTGCTCTAACTAGAGTTTAAGTTCAGTGAGGTTCAAGAATTTGTTTTATTTATTTTTATATTTTATGCTTTTATCATTTTCCACAGTTGGAAATAAAAATTTATAGTCAGTCTTTTAGCAGCTTCCTGGAACTGAGGCAATGGGGTCTGGGGAAGAGAAGAAAGTTAAAGGATAAAAATTAACTATTTTATGGTTAATAGTCTATTTTTGATCATCTGTGGATGCCCTCACGATATTGGTTGTTGATAATTATTTGACAGAAGTTATCAAATTAAGGAGACTCAAACTTAGTCTTTTTTGAGACCAAATATTCACATTTTAAACAATAGACATTTTTAGTAATGATATTTAAGCTCCTAGATAGCTGGATTCATAGCCAATGTTACTGTATATAATTCACCCATTCAACAAATATCAATACAGTTAAAACTTGCTCTCCACTTTGGTCATGCTTGCTTTAATTCATTGCTAATTGAGTCTTAAGGCTCAAGCAGCAGGTCTTATAAATTACTGATTTCTATTGTTCAATCCTTCTCTAACTTTGGCAGTAATCACATATGTGGATCTTGCAATGAGGAGCTACCAGATTAACATCCATTACTTTCAAGCTTTTGTTTCTTCCTGAACTGGCTCCTTGTACAAATAAAAAGAGACTGGCAAATAATAAATGAGAATCCTTTTGGACTTTTCAGCCAGCAATAAAATATTTTTGTAAAAATGGAAGTGCACAAAATGGCATCCATCTGTTGTTTAAAAACAACAGAACTATATTTAAGTCAATTATTGTGTAAGGTCTGTGCCTTGAAAGCAAGGGCAGATAGTTTATGCTCATCTTGATGAGAGAACCTCTTGTGTTCTTCTTGTCATTGTCTATATTGCTGTGAGATTGGATAACTATTACTAACTGAAAACAATCATATTTAATCATAGATGTAGTTGATTGAAAAAATGACATTTTATTATTTATGAACTCATGGGCATGTCTACTTGGAAAATTCTGATTTTTTCTCTTTATTTTGAGTAGCTTTAAATCCAGACATATTAGCCTAGCAAATTCATAAGGAATCTGTCATCATGGAAATTGCTAATACAGCCTGAACTTTTTCGCCTTTTTCCCCCACTCAAAGTTTGAAACATATACAGTATATTAGAGATAACAATTAGAATAATTGTAAGAAGCTTTTTTAAATGAAGTACATCCTAATGAGAGTTAGGTTTTTGCTAAAAAGTGTTTTTCTTGATATTCAATAAAATTGATACAAATAAATTATATTGTTAATTTTAGTCTTTACTTGGTAAAAGTGCTTTCTATGTAAATCATCTATATTATGAGAATTATTGCTTCATTTTCAATGTTTATTAGAGGAATTTTATAAATTAATCTTGTAAATGGTTTTCATTTATACCATTGTATTTTATGAATGAAATATATAACTATAATATATAGTCTTTGGAAGACATATCAATATCACTATTGCAACATATATTTTGCCAGAGGTTAATAAGCTACAACTCACTTATACATTTCGCTTAATCTACATTGTAGTTTGAACAGACACAAATGTGAATAAATAACCAATATTTTGCCAGCATAATAATCCACATTTCTATCTTCTTCTATAAGGTATATGAGGCAAACATAATATATCCAGACTAGGATGTGGACTGTAATTTCAAAATATCTAAAAATAGGGGAATGCCAGAGGGAAATTATAGTTGAAAATAAAAACCTCTTTGTACCTGGATGAAGGAATTTATAAGGCAACATTATAAATTTAGAGTCTCCCCCTCTTCAACATTAGCTCCATGAGGGAAGATATTGGGCACAGCTGTATCCTCCAATCTACTACAGTCCCTGCCTGGCATTTAAGTGCTCAACAAATATTTTGTTAAATGAATATATGAACACCTTGTCTCTTTTTCTTTCACCTAATCCTGGTATGTCTTTCCTATAATCCCCTGACACCGAGGGCTACTATTTTATTAGTTGATGCCAGAAAACTCTCCAATGAGAATGTTCCATGTTCTTCACTGTCATACCTTTTTAAGACTCTTTGCTATCATGCCTTATCTACCAAGAGGAAAGAAGCCAAAAATTCAGACACTGAGATGTGGTTCAGCCAGAAATGTTTACAAATGTAAAAGTGAGAGCACTAAGCCAAATATATTTCTCATAATAAAATGTAGGCTGTAGGATAATATTAAAATTTCAAATTGTACAGGAGAGATTATTTTGTGGAAGGAGTATAGCACTAAGCCAGTGCTTCTCAAGTTTAAAATTTCACATGATGCACTTGAGGGTTTTATTAAAATGTAAATTTGTATTTGGTAGATCTAGAATGGATCCTGAGAATTTGCATTTATAATAAGCCCTCAGATGATGCTGATGGTGCTGATCCATGGACCATACTTTGAGTACTTGGATACAAAGAAACTGTTAAATTATGTATTTTAAAATAGCCACAATTTGAAGTTATGTGTGATAAAATTGATGGGCATTTATCGACCTGCTGGAAAATCTTAGATGTCTAGAAATGTCTAAATGGGAGAGATACTTGGAGTAAGAACTTTATAATGGTAGACCAGAAGGAAACTGAGATATAATATGTTGCTTCAATTTCCAAACTGGGATTCTGGAGCCCAAAGATATTCAATGACTTACGTAAGAACCCACAACTATGTTGATGCTGCACCCAATTGAAACCAAGATTTATTTATTCCCAGACCCATGTTCTTTAAAACAGATCATAAGCATGGACACAAAGAAGGGAACAATAAACACCGGGGCCTATTTGAAAGTGGAGGGAGGGAGGAGAATGAGGACAAGTAAACTGCCTATCAGCTAATGCATATTACCTGTGTGATGAAATAATCTGTACACCAAACTCCTGTAACATGAAATTTAAGTATCTGAAAAACCTGCCCATGTACCGCCTGAACCTAAAGTAATAGTTGGAATGATAAAGAATAATAAAAAGCAAAACAAATCATGCTGTCTCTTGGCTATTTAAGTTATAGTAGAATTCCTTTGTTAAAACACTTAGGAAGTTGTTGAACTATAAAATATACTTAATTTTACTTAAGTGCTTCACTAAAGTCAGTCAAAATGAAAGGAAATAATGCATTCATTTCACATGAGTTGCATTTCTTGTGGGCAACATATATTAATTTTATTATAATTTATCTTCATTAGCTAATGAAAATAATGCTGAAGACATTTAGAGTGCCTTTTAGCAGGCATTACTGAATATTAGATGATGAACAACTTTGTTGGAATAGTTTGTTTAGTTCCTAGGAGAAAGTGTAATTTTATGACTAAGTAAAAATTAAGGGGAAAAAAACAACAAAAAATACCTAAAATCAATATTGCTATGTTTGCTGACCAAGAATGTATTATTAGCTAAATTGTTTTTTAATTTAAAAAATCTGCGTGTCAAATCCAATGTCAAGGAAGCTGAACTGCGTTACCCTATAGTCCTTCACATATTATCGAAACCATCCTCATTACTGTGTGTGTGTGTGTAAGTGCAAGTGTTACAAATTCTTAAAAGAAGTAAAAAGAGAATGATTTTTCCTCATTATGGTGTAAAACAAAATTAAAATGTGAAACGATCTAATCTGCATAGACACTATATTACACTGGCAGTTTTGGCATGTTTGAAATATTTTGTTGGTCTCAAGATTTAATCAGATTGTGTCACCAAATCAGAGGCCACAAATATTCATGGGGGCATAATGGAACATTTTGGATTTTCATGGGAAGAAAACAGTATTTTCATGAGGCACAGAATTCATAATTAGCATCTCTCCTCCATTCTACCTTCAGTCTTCTATTTCCCTGACCCACATTAGTGTTATGAGAGCAACAAATGGAAGCTTCCTCCAACACAGCTTGTAAGGAAGAAGTGCTGCTATCATGTGAGTATAAAGGGAAAATCAGGCAGCATAATAGCTGAGCTAATTAGGCTCAGACCATTAAAGATCTTATAACAGCTATATTATTGTGGTTGTTAGTATCACCTGTATATTGCCTCACAGATTACAAAATGCCTCCTCATACATTATTTTATATCGCAGATTATAAAATGCCAGCATTATAAACAATATTAAAGAGTGTTATTTTAATATTACATGAGACCTTGATTTTCAGTGACGCCATGTGTTTCCATAGTGACTATGATAATTAATTGCTATAAAATCACAAACAGTATTTTCTTCTGAGAGTTGACAACAGATGCTGGCATTTTAACAAAGAGTAAATTAAATAATCCACAGCATGCCCAGAAAATTGGAACAATTACCATGAATTTTAAAAACCCACAAAACTCATAATAATGCTTGGTGATACCTAGAATATTCTGGTATCTGTAAGTTTTTGAGAAGGTCAAACAGGTCTCGGTCGCTGCTGTTTTCCTGGCAATCACACCAATAAGTTCTATGAGACATTTCTGCCTTTGAGCTAATAATCCTCTTTTTAACAGCATAAATATTCCAACAGGCATGGAAATTTTAAAGCATGAAGCCATTTTATCTGCAACTCTCATTTGTGGTGATTGAATTTAATCTGTTTTCTTTGCTTCTAAGTATAAGCCAAAATCAGAACACGGAGAATGGGCATCTTGTTAATAAGGAAAGAGGATAAAGTGGCAGAAAAGTAGTGATTCCCCAGGTGCAAAGAGAGGAATATCAAGATATGTCAAGAAATGAATAGGCAACCCAAAATCCAGATTTGTGTGGAACCTCTTCTTCTTTGTGTCTGAATAATGACCATAATTCCAAGATAAATCATATGACTACAGTTGAACAGTGGTAACTTGTGTGTGTAGAATGCTGTACTTCTAAACTGCTTTTATACTCCTTGTCAAATGCACTTTAAAATTAAATAATTGTTATAATATTGTATCCCAGCAAATCCCAGATTGTCTTGCAGAGTGACTCAGAACTCTTGAAAGGTCACTAATTTCAAACTTCAACATCCTTAAAATCACTTGAAATCTGCTGCTGGTGTATATGACTTGAAAATATATTTTGTTTAGCATTTACAATGTTTCTTATTCTGTGTCAGTCCACATTCAAACATTTGGAGATCTCCCATAAGCATCCATTTTTCTTTTCAAAAACTGAAGATCTAGTGGGATTGGGTCCCCGTTCTGTTACAGTTAAGTATCACTACCTCTGTTGGAAGGAATTTTCCCTTTCCAGTCTTCCAGGTCCCAGTAAACCTCTATCGTCCTTGAACACAATAGTTCTGGCACTTACTGGCACTCATCTATTGACACTAGAAGAAATGGCATTCCTATAATTTGATGAACACACTGATTGATTGGTTGACTGTTTTAGAAAGAGCTGAATGAAACATTTCAGTTTCATTGATGGTTATCTATCTATCAATCATCTATCTACCTACCTACCTACCTATCTACCTACCTACTTACCTACCTATATAGGTAGACAGAGAGAGAAAAAGAGAGAGAGGCAGAATATAAATCATAGTGTAAGTTACACTTTAAAGAATGGACCAATATACCACTGTAGAATTGTAAAGACTACATTGAAGCAATTTAAAGATAATTTAGAACATATTTTTCCAAGTAAATCTCCATGTCTTATAAGAGTAGAAAGAAATGGAAAAATTGACATATATTTTGCATATCCTAGTATCCCTAAATATATAAATATTGCATGTTTAAGTGAAGAGTCATCCATCAAGAATCTAATCTATGCCAGAAGTAGACAGTTACTCTTTTCTATTTTGGACTAAAGATATAAATATGGCATGTTCCCTAGTCTTCTATCCATTGCAGAGTCTAGTGGATAAAAATTTAAAATATAATCATAATTAAAAATCTGCCTCAGATAGTCTGGGAAGGTCCCATATAAGTGGTCATTTAGCTGATTTTTGGAAAAATTAGTAGTAATTTATCTAGGAAAGGATATAGGAAAAATCATTATAATGAGAGGAAATGGTATAAGCAAAGACCTAGACATGTGAAAGCTGACTTTATATCTATAAAGATCTCTGATTGAGGCATATTGTTGGAAATGAAGGATAGTGAAAGGAGATGTTTGAGGCATATTGTTAGAAATGGGGGACAGTGAGGGGAGATATGAAAGATAGAATGGGTTGATGGTAACATTCTAAAGAGCTTTCTTTTCCTTTTCAAAGAGTTGGGCATTTTATTATAGACAACAGGAAGTAGAAAGTGGTTTTAGGGGAGGCTATGAAATGATCAAAAAGGCAACTCTAGCAGTAGAGTGGAGTCCTGATTAACAGTGAGAACAAGTGAAGTCAAGGAATTTATTAGGAGGTTTAGGAATTGACCAAGGGGAGAGGCTGTGCATAAGAACTAAAGTGATTGGCATTGGGAAGGGATCAGAAGATAAATAAACAAAAGATACTACTGATGAAGAAACTTTCCTGATTTGATGTGGGCACTCAGAGGATGAGATGCATTGGAGGTCTGTAGCCTGGGAAAAAGTGAAGAAATCATGCCAATATCAAAATTATAAAGTCTAGAAAGGGAAGTATTTTCTGCAGCATGGATAGCAGTCTCTGGGTAATGTATAAACTCTCTGTTATAAAATACTATCTCCCGCAAATGTTAATTGAGTATTTGAACCAAAAATTATTTGGCATTAATTGCTATCATTACTGTTATCGTTACTGTAGTTATTTAGAAAATGTGAACAACCTCGTACTGTATATGGACACTAGGAATAATGCTAAAATTGAAACAAAACTAAACAAAAATAAACTAAACAACAAAACTAAACAACAAAAATAAAATAAACAAAACTAAACAACAAAACTCTGATTTAATTCAGGAAACATGCACATTTATTTTTGCTTGGTTTTTCTTTGTTATTCTAAAGAATCATGCACCAATATTATTTTTAAGTCCTAGCTATTGCTATCCTGGAGAACACTTTAACTATGTAGAGTAACTATTTACAGAATACAGTTGAAGTCTGCAGCTGCTCTGGAGGATAAATGCCCATTTCTTTTAAATGTTGGTTGAGGTCCTCTCAAATTGTATACCTCACATGTGCTGTATTTACATCAGACCACCCCAAACATACCTTCCACATTAGGTTAACATCTGTGTCACCATTTTCATGTAACATAGAAACTTAATTTTATTTATTGAGATTTTATTTATCACATAGTTACTGTTTGCCTTCCTAGTTTATGATTCCAGTTTCTTTGTAATTCCACTTTTATGTGAATGAGGACCCTATGTGTTTAATCCTACTAGATATTCCATCACTAAAATACAAACATACCTTGATCTTATTTGTGTCTTTTGTACCCCACTATGCCTCCCATTAGGTACGTTTCTAGTGCAAGATATTGAGCATAGTATGATCCATTCTGAACTTGTCTTGGCTACTCATACACAGGTATACATCTTATATTTGAAATAAAACAGCATTTTGTATGTTATAAGCATGCTAATTTGGGGACCTTTTTATTATACGATTAGCAAAAAATAAGATTGTACTTTTGAAGACTGTATGTGGATATGTAATATCATGAATGTCTGCTCTATTTTATCAAATTCAGAATTAAAATAAGATTTAAATAATTAAAAATTGAGGCCTTTTCAGTTTATGGATTTTCCTATTATCTTAAAAAAAAAAGTGATAGTGAGGTTTCCAGCTGAGAGGAATAGCTGAGAAAAACATTTTGTTCCAGTTAGTTAATTCTTCCCTACATGTGCTATATTCATCGTATCCATTTTAAAAGCAAATGAACCATCTCTATCTCCTCTTGCATTTGTGGCAAACTCTTGCTGTGCCAATTTCAGATTACATGCATCTTAGGGAGACTAAGATGTTCTAATCTTGATTATAATTTTAAGTTAAAAGAATAAAATTATTTCAATACTAAGCCATTGATACGTTGCACTAGTCAGACTGTCATTGCCCCTTTTGACAAAATAGAAAAACATGTCTATACACAGGATAATAAGTTCCTACATTAAAATACCTAATACTATAAATGCTGCTGGATTTCCACTCAATGAAGAAATCAGTTTATGAAAGGTGAAATTTGTTAATAAACATGCTGCTACTTGAGAGTTCAACCATTTTGCAAATAATTATAGCAAACTTCCAACAAAATTATTTTCATTATGAATGGAGATAATTTCCAAATGCAGATAGATATAAACATAGATAGATAATAAACACATGAAAAGGTGCTCAGCACCATTCATCATCAGGGAAATGTAGATTAAAAGCACAATGAGACTCTATGACATACACGTAGAAAGGTTAACATCTGAAAGACTGACCATACCAAGTGTGGTAAGGATATGGAGCAAGTGGAACACATAAACATTGCTGTTAGAAATGAAAATTAGCATAATAACATTAGCAAATTCTTGACAGTTTTTTATAAAGTTTGATAGTTTTTAAAAATGTAGGTCTTGGGCAAATAGATGTATGCTTTATTGATGCTTTATGTGTCTATTTACCCATAACCAACATTGTAATCCAAGTATGTATCCCAGATAAATAAAAATGTATATCAGCACAAAAGACTTGTTCATGAATATTCATAGCAGCTATATTCATAATACTCCCCAGTGCAAATAAAATGTGCATCAATAGGTAAATGGATAGTGGTCCAAACATACGACGGAACACAGTTTAACAATAAAAAGCAACAAACTACAGATATACATAAGACCATGGATGAATTTCAAACCATTGTGTTGAATAGAAAAACCATACATAAAAGAGTAGATAGACATTAATATGAATACTAGGCTGTGGTGATAGACAACAGATCAGTCATTGTCTGCTCATGGGGGAATCTTCTGAGATAAAGATACCTTGTATCTTAGAAGAAATGTTACAGAGTCCCAAGCCTGAGCATGGGGAAGTTTACTTTTGAATTGTTGTGAGACAATTTAAGCATTAAGCCTTCGGAGACTTTTTTTTAAGACAGAGTCTTGCTCTGTTGCCCAGGCTAGAGCACAGTGGCATCTCAGCTCACTACAACCTCTGCCTCCTGGGTTTAAGTGATTCTCGTGCCTCAGCCTCCCAATTAGCTGGAATTACAGGCGCCTGCCACTGTGCCTGGCTAATTTTTTTTTTTTTGCATTTTTAGTAGTTATGGGTTTTCACCATGTTGGCCAGGCTGGTCTTGAACTCCTGATCTCGTGATCCTGCCTCAGCCTCCCAAAGTGCTGGGATTACAGGCATGAGCCACCACTCCTGGCCCAGAAATGTTTTTCTTTCTAAAGGGGGCGAGGGAGGCCACAGTGTGGGAACACTGGAAAGTTAGTACTAGAAGTCCCTTGTGAAAATAGAAACAGGAATGAATGGAAAGGCATTCATTCATACCATCAACAACCAAATAGTTATTAGAGTACAAATGATGAGCCAGACTGTTATAGGCACTGACGATACAGTTGAAGTACCTGGCCTTATCGAATGTACACTTAATTCAGTGGGCTGAGACATACAGTAAACAAATGTCAAATAAACATGATGAACACAGATCAGTAATATAAAGGAAATAAAAGCATCCTGATAGGAAAGGTGGTACAGATATGTTTTTAGGGAAACCCTGGGGACGGGTGTACCAGGTAGGAGAAAGAGTGAATGCCAAGGATAGAGGGTGGCAGAGAACTCACTTTGCTTCAGATTTGTATGATGAGTGTGGAAAGCCTGCAGAGGCCTGTTTCTGTTGGATCTTGAAGGCTACCCTATGGTGTTTGCATTTTAACCAAAACGAAATGGAAAGCTATTAAGGAGTTTTAAGTTAGAGAGCTGCATTATTTATTTGTGCTTTAAAAAGATCTCTTTTGCTTAATGTGTGGATTGAGGGAGGGAGAGAGTAAGAAGAAGTATCAAATAAGCTTGTAAAGACTAATAAAAAGAAAGCAGGGAGACAAGTTAGGGAGTTATTGCAATATGCCAGATAGCAAATTAGGGTATTTTGACTCATGGAGATGGCAGTAGGGATAAAAAGAAGTGGACAGTTTCAAAATACATTTTGGAGGTAGGTGTGGAAGAACTCACTAACAAATAAGATGTAGAAGAATGAGTGAAATGGACAAATCAAGGTGATCCATTGGTCTTGCCTGAGCTTCTTGTCATTTACATAGGTGGCAAGGTCTGGATGTATGTCAGGATATCAGTCTGGGAAAGTCCATGTATATATCGTTTGGAGGTTTAGCAGGAAGAAGATAGCACTCTCAAATCAGGTGTAGAGAGAGACTGTTTACAAAGGTCCGGAAAGTATATAAGGAGAACATCAGTGGTAGTGATGTATTCCCAGGCAAGTACCAATGAGGGGTCATTACTAAGAAAACAAGTAGCAAGGAAAATGAACAATTAGGGTGTTTGTAAGGAAAAGCCTTCTCACAGGAGATGAGGTCTTCAGTAGAGGAACTAGGCAAACCCACAGAAACCTGGAAGAGAGGAGCCTTTCTTCTTGTAGCTGGAGAACCTTCTCATTGACCAAACCCAACCAGAACCTGGAGAGACAGGGTGAATGAGACGGTGGGCGGACTGGGGCATGGGGGTTGCCAATCATTCAGTACTCAGAGCAAATGAGAGTAAAACTGGAAGGGCAAACAAAGCAAAGCAAGACACCTGGCATAATATCTATATTCTGAATTCTGTATAATTTAAAAGTGCAGTAAACTTTTCCTAACAATCTAAATTACATCCAACACCATAGAATGTTTGCAACAACATAGGAACTTTTGTTGCCAAGTAGACTAATTTGGAAGGCTTTGCTAGTTCCATATTAGTAATGTGTTATTTTTTGAATACCTAATAGAGGAAGCCAGTCCTCTGAAAAGTGTTCTTGTAAGTAGTCATTATTTAGTTAAGAAGTAAACCATTGGGCCGGGCGCGGTGGCTCAAGCCTGTAATCCCAGCACTTTGGGAGGCCGAGGCGGGTGGATCACGAGGTCAACAGATCGAGACCATCCTGGTCAACATGGTGAAACCCCGTCTCTACTAAAAATTACAAAAAATTAGCTGGGCACAGTGGTGCGTGCCTGTAATCCCAGCTACTCAGGAGGCTGAGGCAGGAGAATTGCCTGAACCCAGGGGGCGGAGGTTGCGGTGAGCCGAGATTGCGCCATTGCACTCCAGCCTGGGTAACAAGAGCGAAACTCCGTCTCAAAAAAAAAAAAAAAAAAAAAAAAGAAGTAAACCATTAGGAAAAAAGTAAACAGAAATTATGAGCTGCACAAAACCTGAAGACAACTTTAGTGTTATGGAGGATCTTGAAAGTACTAGACAGATGGAAGTGAAGAATGCATCCGTTTCTTTACCATTAAGACCTTGCATAGGTGTTTTTGACATTTTTAGCTGAGATAAGAAAATCGGGTGTTATTCCATATGCTTAAAGTCTTTATTATGTTTGTCAGTATAACTTAATCTTCTTAGTTATCACATGTAATTCGGTTACTACATTTTGCTAGAATTGTCTAACAAAAACAGTATCCTTATGTTTCATAATACAAGCTATAAAGGGTCACATTGGCCACTATAAACTCTGTTTAGAAGATTTATTTTCCCAGAAGACACTATTGTCAAAGAAGTGATTTCAATTTTTGATGATACCCCCATTGAAAACAGATATTTAATGCTTGCCTAGTATTTGCTACCCTATGATACCTTATTGTCTGTTGCCATGCACTGATTGATTACTGACAGATAATAAATGCTTTGGAAGAAACCATGATTTAAATTGTGTATGTGTATATGCATGTGCATGTATAAATTATTCAGTGAAGCAATAGACTCTGCATTTATTCAGAAATAAAGAATATTCATTGATTCCACAAAGATTTATTGAGTGACTACTATGTAGCGGGCACTCTTCTAGGGACTTGTGCTATGTCAGTGAATAAAAGAGACCTAGATTCTCATTCTTGTAGATATGATATTCTAGTAAGGAAACACAGACAACAAACAATATGTATAATAAAAATAAATCATAGTATGTTAGAAGGTGATATATGCTAAGAAAAAAATACAGCATGCACAAAATAAAGCAATATTCACCAAGATCATGAGGCAACATTAACTCCACTCTAATCTGATCTCCCTGAATTTGTAATAGAATCTTTTGCCGTTTTGATAGACATCAATTCTTTTCTCCCTTTTATTTTTAGTTGACATGTGATAATTGTACATATGGATGGGGTTCATAGTGATATTTTAATACATGTACACCATGTGTAATGACCAAGTCAGTGTCATCCATCACTCTAAATATCTATCATTTCTTTGTGTTATGAAAATTCAAAATTTTCTCTTCCAGCTTTTTGAAAATATACATTCAATTATTTTTAAACATATTTACTCTACAGTGCTACAGAACAGAACTTATTCCTACAATAGTTATAAATTTGTATTTGTTAATCAACCTCTATCCATTTATAAATTCTTAAATGGTCAAGCCAATATTTTTATCAGAAATCATTGATACTTTCATGGTTGGTGTGTTAAAGTTTGGATCACTAAATAAACTTAGGGTAATAGGCTGATCTTAAAATGTGATTGATAAATGTCATAATTAACAATATTTATGACAAAGAAAGCAAAACAGAATACTTTAGATAATTTCATTTTATAAAAAAACTAGTTTAGGATATGTTTATCTTAACTCTTTATTGGTGCATCATTTGTCTTACGACATAGGCAAATGCTTGAGTCATTGAATCTGGAATATAAAGGAAATAAATACGCATTGTTTGTTTTTTAAGAAATTCTATTCACATGGATTTTAATCCACATAAATGCCTCTTTTCAGTCCTGAATGCAAAGAGAAATTACCTTTTGAGTTAGCTTTGAAAAATATATTCACATGAGGTTTAATTCACCTTAAAATTTATTTTCTATTAAATCTCATGAGGAATTGCTGAAGTAACATTTCATGATGCCAATTCACTAAGCAAAGCTCTCCAATATGACAACTGTTAGAATGTGAACCTAGTGCAGTTGTCCCCTTAAGCTATGGGCAAACTTCCCAGTTTTGAACCCTGAACTCATTGAGCCAAAAAAGTCTATATTATGCTAGTGTCTATTACAGGTGACTTCCTTTTCGCCAGCTTTTTCTATGTTTAGGCTCTCACTTTTATTCCAAAGTACACTGGAAATCAGAAAAAAAAAATAGGTTAATTCTGTTTTGGGTGATCAGTAACTTTGGAAAATTTTAATTTGTCTTTTTCTTTCTGGCAATAGCTTGAAGTAAGACAACTTTCTTTTCAACACATTGAAACAACCTATTTCCCCCAGAGCAATACAGTTCGCATTTGATATCAGATAAATGATTCTTGTAATTTGTCTAGGCTTTCAACAAACTAGGGCAAAAAAAAACTCCTTTCAGTTACTTTCCATCCTTCTACATAAGCATTATTTTTTTAAATCTCAAAGTATTCTTAGAGATTGGAAGTTTACTATCTAGCCCATAACAGGAATCAAACAGAAAACATACCATTAAGCATTTGAGCTTCTCAGATCAAAATCAATATTTAAGACCAAAATAATATTATGCAATGTTTTCTGATCATAAAAAGAAAGATCGTTAGTCACTTTGGATGGAAAGATTGTATCTTCAGTCATTGAATTAAAATTCGTAACTGTAATCCTCCTGATGAATTTTTCTCTGGTATTTTTCTATCAGGTTTATAACTCATGTGGCTAAAGCAAATTAGTGTTAGCATTTTATCACGACCATATACTTAGTGCCTTCTTTAAAAAAATAAAGTTGCTTTTGAATGTTTTGATAGATTTATATAATATCTTTGGAAAAATCGCCACTAGGATTTACCATGAATTACAGCAATCTACTTACTGCTGCTTAGAAAACACTTCATCCCTTTCCCTGTTTTTGTGTAGTTTTATTTCCTTTTAATGTCTGTTTAATTCCCATTATTTAAAGCCTAAGTCTCAAACACTCACGATTCTTATTACAAACTATAAAATATGTGCTTAATGCCATTATCCTTTTTTGAATCTCTATAGTTTAAATGCACATCTTGCCTGTAACTAAATTTAAAACCCTGTGTAGAGCTCTGGTAAAACAAAATGCCTAAACATCTTGTATAATGATATGGCTTTTTATCAATGGCTACACTTCTGGCTTCGTAAAATTATTTAATTAGCTTTTTAAGTTATATACACCCATTACATGTATCTAATAAAATTGACCCAGATTTTAGATATTTACCATTTTAAAGTCAACGACCTTGGTACTATCCTTGGTTTTTCCTCTCCTACTGCCTCTGCTATCTAATCCATCAATTTCTTTTGGTTTTATCTCAAAACTGACCCTGTCTCTGTCCATAAGTCTTCTGTCACCCTCTTTATTGCAAGCTTCCCCACCAGTCTCTCATTCATTGTCACACAGCAGTGAAAGCCACTACTTTACTGTAAACAGTGTGAATCATTCTTCTGCTTAAAACTGCTCAATGACTTTCTGGAATCAAGTCCAAACTCCTTATCATGGCTGCTTAAGGCTAGTCCATACAACAACTGGCCCTTGCTTCTTTCCCTGATCTCATCTCCTGCTACTTCCCTTTCTGGTCACATATGAAGCTCATTTTCATCTTGGGACCTTGACTACTGGTCATCTCTCTCTACTCCAAAGCTCTTTCTTTGCATCATGGTTTCAGCCTTCTCAGCTCTAAGGTCTCAGCTCAGATGCCACCTCTCTAAAGAAGCCTTCTAACCATCTTGCCCGAGGTAGCCCCAATTCACTCTCTTTTAAGTCTCTGTATGCTATTTATTTTATAACAGGGAGCACCATCTGAATTACTTGTTTATTTATTTGTTTGCTTCTCCACCTCCCTCAACCCCATTACAAGTTTCAAAAGAACTCTTATCTGACTCAGTGCAATATCCAACATCCTATGTCGGAACCTGTTTTATAATTCATGCTGTTTACAGATGTACTGAATGATGGCATATTAATATGTCAAGATTCATAGCAGGTATCAAAAAATTAATTTGTTGAAGCATTCAATATCAAATATTATGGTTTTATTTTTCTTTTTTTGAGACAGAGTTTTGTTCTTGTTGCCCAGGCTGGAGTGCAATCGTGCGATCTTGGCTCGCTGCAACCTCCACCTCCTGGGTTTAAGCCATTCTCCTGCCTCAGCCTCCCAAGTAGCTGGGATTACAAGCATACACCACCATACCTGGCTAATTTTTTCTATTTTTAGTAGAGACAGAGTTTCACCATATTCATCAGGCTGGTCTTGAACTCCTGACCTTAGGTGATCCACCCACCCTGGCCTCCCAAAGTGCTGGGATTACAGGTATGAGAGACTGTGCCTGGCCTTTTTTTTTTTTTTTTTTTTTTAACGAGTCTCACTCTGTCACCAGGCTGGAGTGGAGTACAGTGTTGCAATCTCAGCTCACTGGAGCCTCCACTTCCTGGGTTCAAGCAATTCTCCTGACTCAGCTTCCCAAGTAGCTGGGACTACAGGCACGTGCCACCATGCCCAGATAATTTTTGTATTTTTTTTGTAGAGATGGTGTTTCACCATATTGGCCAGGCTGGTCTTGAACTCCTTGCTCAAGTGATTTGCCCACCTTGGCTTCCAAAGTGCTGAAATTACAGGCGTGACTCACCATGCCCAGCCATGTCTCAAACATTTTCATCTTGTGAAGCTATTTAAGTTTCCTGAAAATCACCTCATTCTTCTTGTACTCCTTTCCCTTAAAACCAAAGCAATGTTCTCAGGCTTTTCTGCTCATCCAAGTTACATTTCCTATCAGTAAACTTAATTTTGGTAAAATATTCAGTAGCTCAGGATAGATACATAAATCATGCTTGAACTGCCTTGCAAATAGCAAAGGAACTGACTGGCTATGTGCTGTGATTTCAAGGGTTTTGGGAAGCATCTACCTCCAACTACTGGTCCTCACTGAATCATGAAATCCCACATTTAGAGTATTTCTTTCTTAAAAACTAAACAACAGAAATTTATTTTCCCACAATTATGGTGGTTAGAAGTTCAAGATCACAGTGCTGGCAGGGTTGGTTTCTTCTGACTGGTATTCTTATTCGAATTTTATTTCTTTAAGTTTTGACTCATGTTAAGATAGAAATACTCCTGGAATGATTGATGCTTTAAACTTGTCCAGCCACTTAGGTATAAGGTCTGAGGATCTTAAAAAATATTTTGAATATTTTGAGAAAGAAAAAAGAACAAACATCAGAATACCAGGAATCTAAAATACAGGCAGAAGAGAGCACCTAGAGAGTGGGGGCCATTCAGAAATCCTGATCTACTTGTAAGGCCATTGTTAGTGTACCCTATAGCATTCTGGTTTTATTCTGGTGTGGCTACTGTCAATTTAAACATACCATTTAATCTTTATACAAAAAAAAATTAGGAGATATAACTGGGTGATCTCTAAACAATTCCGGATTAGTGATTGTATGCTCTATAATTTTATTCACAATCAACTCTCTCTACTACTCATAGATGCTAGAAAATATTTGAAAGCATATGTAAGTAATTGTTCTCACCACAACAATGAGAACTCTGTGAGGTAATGCATTTGTTAACTAGTTAGATTGACTATTGCACAATGTATAAATACTTCGAAACATCATGTTATAAACAATTAAAACATAATTTTAAAAAGCCAATATGATTTCTACAAATACAATAACATGGAACCAAACAGCAACAGACCTCAAATTAACTACATATTATATATATGCATTGCATTTCACTTATATTTACAGTGTTTCATGCCACATCTATTCCCAAACTTGAATGCATGTGCATGCACAAACAACATATACATCATCTCATTCACTGAGAAATTACAGCACCATACTTATTCAAAGGCACTAACTCTGAGAAAAGTGAAACAGAAGGTACTTCCGTCTTATATAGTGTCTATCTTCTGAATTTTCTTTGTTATATTTCATTGTATTTATTAATATTAGGTTAAGCAGAATGCACAAAGCCATAGCAGGTTGGGAAGGTTATCAAGAGACCATCTATTCTTTTTCTTCAGTGTCTTTTCAGATTAATGATTCTTGGCTATTCTGTTTTTTAAGTAATTTACTTTTTCTTTTCACTTAATCTATTAGCAGAGTGTCAACAATTGCTGTTTCACTAAACTAATAAAAGACAACTACTTCAGGGATAATGTTTTATTTTCAAGCAGGTCATGATTATACTTACTACATAATTTCACTTACTACATTTATTTATTGTCACACTTATTGCAATAGTCATGATTACAAAAATGATCCATTGATTCTAACTCTCAGGGGCACTCAATAAATATTTAGTCAATGAGTCAATAAATGCAGTATTGGAATTAAGATATACTCTCAACATTTCAACCAAACACTATTACAAAGCACGAGGGAAGGAAGCATAGGGTTGGACTTTGTGCAATGAAACAGTTATATGTTTTCCATAGGATGAAATATTTTTTCTCATTAAAATGCATATTATGTGCAGCTATTGCTCCAGGAGGACCTGCTGTGTCCTGTTAAAATTGCCGTCACCAATCTGTGGATTAGCTATCAGTAGGGGAGGATATGGCTGTTTGTCTATGTGTGTGTATTTTGATGATTGAAGAAAAGAAGCAATTGGGATTAACCTTCTGTTTTTACAAGTATAATTATAAGTTTAACACAGGGACAATTTTATTTTTAGTGTACTACATCTACGAATTATGAATTATTATATGTTCAGGTCGTGCTTTTTTGCATTCATTTTTTACTTTTATGGAGTTGGAGTAAACTAACCCAATCTATGAATGAAATTCAAAACTGTACTTGAAAATGAAGAAAAATGACATTATTTTTGAAATATTGAGTATAAATAATCATAACTTTGTTAAAAAAGATACTTTAGAAATACACTTAACTTAGTCTGTTTTAGAAATACACTTAACTTAGTCCAAATAGGTGTTTTAAATGTTTTAAGCATCTGCTTTAAAAATTAACCTAGGCCAATTTGGATATTCAGCAATTATCACATTCTTAGAGAAAAGTTTGGTAGAATTCTACAGTTAGAACAGGTGGATGATTCATGGTAACCTTTTCTCCATAATCTTGCTACCAGGTGGTATGCTAAAATTAAAACAAGTCTGAGATTAAATAGACCAAATTCTGTCAAATGTATCAACATTTAGTTGCAAATAGGGCACAAAAGCAGTGACTGAACTTAAACCTTTAAGTTCTCAGTCTCAAACTATAGGAACTTCCACAAATCCCCTTCCAAGAGAGGTTTGTTATGAAGAAGATCAGCCAGCCTTCTAAGTCACACTAAGGACAGAATCTTCCATGAAATTGGATAGAGGGTAGACCAAAGGGAGTTTAGACCTAAACCTAGTGTACTTACTTAAGGTATTAGACTTCTAGCCTTGCTGAGTCTTATGCCTCATTCATGGTAAGGCTCATAAAATCTATATAGCAACTGAACATTTTGAACACCATTTATTTCATCAACAAATAATTATTTCAAGCATGCCTTTTGTGAATTAATGAAACATCTGTGTAGATTTTGATAACGATACTTGAAATTCTTAGGTGGCATTTTTAGAGTATGGATTCTGGATTAGGGAACTTAAAATTCTAACCACCTTAGGAGTACAAATCAAAGCTAATATACAGATACTAACTCACGCTGAAGTATTTTAAAGTAAACTAGCACATCTATAGCATAATAGCTTTTTAGATAGGTTTAAAGCATAATGTTATATCTACATTAAAGAGATACTAATTTAAATAAGCAATATTTCATAGATATCCTATACACGTTATTAATATATCTATATTTAAATCATATATATCTATTATATATTTGTCATCTATGTTTCTATATACATATCACTGTAAGAGTAGAAATCACTGAAAATTAGGTTGTTTGAACCAATGACCTGGTTTGTGTCATTTAAATAATCTTAACTTTTAACCACATAAACTCTTAGATACTCAAATAATGCAGATTCTACAGATATTTGGAGTAATCTCTTCCAACCTTTTTGTTTTTGAGACAAGATCTTACTCTGTCACATAGGCTGGAGTGTAGTGGCACAATCTCGGCTAACTGTAACTTCAACCTCCTGGGCTCAAGTGATCCTCCCACCTCAGCCTCCAGAGTAGCTGAAACTACAGACATGTGCCTCCACGCCCAGCTAATTTTTGTATTTTTAGTAGAGCAGGGTTGTGCCATGCTGCCCAGGCTGGTCTCGAACTCCTGGACTCAAACGATCCACCTGCTTCAGCCTCCAAAAGTGCTGGAATTACAGGCATGAGCTACTGGGGCTGGTCACTTTCAATTTTTAACTCTATTGACTGCATATAACTTTCTCATATTTAAGCAATGTGTTGGTTGTTGAAGACCATGTCTGAACTCAAACTGGGTTCTTAGAAAGCTTTGAAAGGAAAAC
Organism: Callithrix jacchus; assembly: GCF_049354715.1. Classification (NCBI taxonomy): domain Eukaryota; kingdom Metazoa; phylum Chordata; class Mammalia; order Primates; family Cebidae; genus Callithrix; species Callithrix jacchus. The sequence continues at coordinate 30,698,700 of NC_133524.1, forward strand.
AAGGTCAAATCAAATGTCTTCCTCTGCCCAAAGGGGAAGTCCCTAAAAGAGAAAAGTTTAAAGACATCAAACAAGGCCTTGGAGAATAGTTCTGGTGCTTGCCTAAAAGTTAGGTCTAGAAGTAGAGTAATAAGTAAAGTTTCTGGAAACCTTTTCAATCCAGCTAGAGAGATACATTATGACCATCGATAATGGTGTTCTTTCCACCTCTCAGTTTACCCTTTGTAAATAAGTCAAGTGGTTTGCTTTGAATTGGTATATTTATTTATTTTCCCTCTGGGAAACCACCTCTACACATATTCCTGAATAACCTGTTTTCCTATAATCAGTTATGTCTGAAGGCTTTCGATATCAACAGAACTTTCCATAATATCTCTTTTAAGATGAAAAGTTCAGAATAAATTTACCTAAGATTGAATGCTCCTTAGGTGAGACCACTGAGCCTCATGCTACCTGCATGCCTATGACAAGCAAATTTTTATTTCTCACACATATTCTGCTGAACAATGACTTATATATCCAAATACCTGCTAGAAATCTACTCCTGAAAATACAGAAGGCAATTTATCCACAACATTCAAAGCAAAAGTAATGGTTTCCTGCCCAGCCCATTCTTCTCCATCTCAGTTAATGTTTGCAACACACCCACTGTTACTCAAGCCAAATACCTAAGAGTTGTTCTCTATTTCTCTCCAACCCTTATACCCAATAGCCAATTTATTATTTCTTCTGAGCTCTACCTCTGCAGCTATTCTTCCAGTGCAAATCTCCATCAACTCTCACCTAGAATGTTGTATTTGTCATATTTTAGGCCTGCTTTCTTCTACTCTAGCTCTGTTTCTTTGGTCAACACAGCAAATAAATGATTAAAAGAAAATGAAAGTATCATATCACTTTCTTTTTTAAAACTCTCTTATAGCTTCTGTTGAAACATGGAAGGATCCAACTCCCTAATGATGCCCTACAAATCCTGTATCTCCAATCTCTGTTTCTCACATCCCACCAATTTTCTGTTCACTCTGGCCACATAGTCTTTCCTCTTGTTTCAAATAGAAAACTGACATAGCCCAGGCTTAGGAGCTTTGCACTCATGGTTGCCTCTGCCTGGAAAGAAAGCTCTGGCTTCTGATAGTCACCAGCGTGGTTCCTTGATATCCAGGTCTCAGTTCAACTATTACACTACTATGAGACCATCCTTACTGCCTTTTTAAAAATAGCTCAGCAATGCACCCAGGCAGGCACTCTCTGGATCATAACCAGCCTTCTGTTTTCCAGGGCATTTAGTTGTTTGGCTATTGTCCTTCTACTCTAACTATAATGTAAATTCCATAAAGCCAAAGATTTTGCCTCTCTTCCATAGTACTCCACTTGCCTTGGCACATGGCAGGAGCCCAATGTGTTTCATAAGGAAGTTAAGACTCCTAGCTGGTAAGATTATTCTTTCAAGAAAAGGAGAATCAAAGTGACCTTTTTCCAAAGTGGTTGAGGTCCTTGATATATTGCTGACTTGGCAGAACTGTTCTGAGAGCCTCAGAAATAAAGAGTCACCGAGAGTCACCATTTCCTCAGGCCTCCTCATCCTTCTGTTTGTTAAATCAATGCTGGAGGAAGATGAGTGACATCACATTCAATAACAAAGATGCCCTATAATAATTTGTATCATCTCCAAAGAGGGTTGAAAGGGGCTGGGCATGGTGACTCACACCTGTAATTCCAGTTCTTTGGGCGGCCAAGGTGGGCAGATCACTTGAGATCAGCAGTTTGAGACTAGCTTGGCCAACATGGTAAAAACCTGTCTTTACTAAAAATCCAAAAATTAGCCAGTTGTGGTAGCACATACCTGTAATCGCAGCTACTCATGATGCTGAGGCAGGAGAATCACTTGAACCTGGGAGGTGGAGGTTGTGGGGAGCTGAAATTGCACCAAGGCACTCCAGCCTGGGCAACAGAGAGACTCCATCTCAAAAACAAAATAAAACAAAAATCAAAGAGGATTGAAAGGGACTGACTATCTCAAAGCCCTAAAGCAGTGGTTCTGAAAGTGTAGTCCCTGGGCCAGCAGCATCAGCACAACTAGAGAACTCGTTAGAGATACAAATTATTTGGACTCAGCCCTGACTTGCAGAATCAGAAACTCTAAGTCTGTTTGAACAAACTCTCTGCTAAAATATGAGAATTGCTATGCTAAGACAACAGTGCCAACCTTGATTGCACTTTATGATTACCTGCCAAGCTTTTAAAATTTCTCAGGGATAGCATGGGGAGAAATGCCAGATGTGGGTGAAGGAGAGGAAGGCAGCAAATCACACTGTCACATGTGTATCTATGCAACTATCCTGCATGTTCTGCACATGTACCCCAAAACCTAAAATGCAATAAAAACAATAAAAAATAATAAAATAAAATAATACTCTGGCAAAAGTAAAAAAAAGAAAAATTTCTCAGGCCTGAGTCCCTCTGCTATAATTTCTTAGTTGGTCTACCATGAGTGAGATCTCTGTATTATTTAATTTCTACTAAGTGATACCGATGGATCTCCAAGGTTTAGAAATCACTGCCTCAGTGTGGGAGCAGGGTAACTTCAGGTATATCCAGGTACTTTGTAGATTTTCCTCCTGAAAAGAAATATAATATGGAATTCAAACATTGCTTGCCTTTCAGTTTTACAGTAGGGGAAAAGGGAAATCACTTGGCCTAACACACAGCATATGGTTATAAATGCTAGTGTTGTATAGCCTCATCCAAAGCATCAATTCATAGAGAAGTACATTAAAGCAGTAATGTTCAAAACCAAGTTCCGTGGTAAGCATCTGCTATAATACAATGACTTATTCCAGAAGGGAAGTTTCATTTCAGGAGAGCTTATCATGATATCAAATATGTTTTGAGTTAATGAAAACGCAGGAAGCACCAAGTTAATAGGGCAATTTTAAACCATAAAACCTAATTTAACTGCACTAAGAATGACAATATAATGCTCTGCACAAAAGGAAGTTTCACAACCTGATTGATCAAATGGAGAATTACTAGGATGCTGCATGGCATCTTCCTTGAAGAAGCTAAGTTGACTAGGAGAGGCAGACTTCCTTAGAATGCAGTTATTTACTTTTTAATTAAACAAAGAATGATTAAAAAGAGATTTCACTTTATAAGGCCACAGAACAGCTTGTTTGATAACATTGTTATAAGCCTCCACAGTTTCATTTCTACTTTAATATTGATTCCTTATATTTGTTTTCAGAAATATTTAAGTAGAGGTTATTCAGGTTCCTGTTTATATATTTGTTTTTTTCATTGTTGTCAGGTGTAAGATAAAGTTGAAATGCCAGGAAGAATAATGTTTATTTTCACAATAAAAAGCATACTTTGTATAATACTGAAACTATCCATTCCAATATAAGATAACCTTTCATTTTAGCTGCTTAATTTCAAATTGAATTATTTAATAGAACAATTAAAAGTCAATACAAATGAAACAGAGCTACTTGTTTTTCTCAGTTTATGTTTTATAAAGTGTAAAAACAGCTGTTTCATTATACCTTTCTTGAATTGAATACCCATAGTGCTTTCGTGAAATCGTATTTGATCAATAGGTCTTTCTTTTGTAACTTCAGTATAATTTACTTCTAAGTAACATTTCCTTTACATATAAAAACTGGCTATTACTGTCTTGTGTTAAGAACTTTCCCTAGGTCTCCTTAATTCATCAGAGTGCCCATATTATGATTAGCAAAACCAAATTGGCCATTTATCGCAGAGAATATTGGAAACATGCAAAGCATTGTTTTACAAGCAGTTCAACATTCTAATTTTGAAATTAGACTAAGAGCATAATACATTTAGAAAATGTGGATAGTTAAGTTTACATTTAAAATAATTGAAATTAAATAATATTACAATTTTACTTTCTCAGTCACACTAGGCACATTTCTTAGACTCAGCCACATGTGGCTAGTGGCTACCATACTGGACAGTGAAGATACAGAGCATGTTTATTATCACAGAAACTTTTGTTGGGCAGGCAATCCTGTATAGACTAGTTAGTAAGGAAATACGTTTTTAAAAAGCATTGTTCTCTGGGGCATTACAGGATAAACTTGTCATATTTTAGGCCTGCTTAAACCAACACATTTCTGTTTCATAAGGAAATATTATGCCACACATGGAATATTTCTTTAAATAAGTGACCCTCTAGAAGAGGAGGCCTAAGTGTACAGCCTGTGCATTTCGTATCAGACTTGGTTGCCTGGAAATGTTGTGCATCTCAGTTTCATAACAAGGTCATAAATGTTTTAAAGGCTGTATCCTCTGTTCTATCCACTATCCCCACAGCACAAAGAAATAATTATATACATAGAGTGGACACTCAATGAATCTTTACTAAAAGCACCAAACTAATAGGAGGCAAGGAGAGACTCCATAAATATCAACCTTTGAACTTGAATAGTAGTTTGTGACTCCTGGCCCAATCAAGCACTAGATTGTAGGGTCCTGATAAACAATTATAGGCCATGATCTCCCTCTGTTTCAGACGCCTTGTGGTAAAATCACATGACCACTGAACCCTCAACCACTCCCTAAACTAGATGCTGCGTACACTAACACACAGCCCCTTTCCCCATAATTCCTTCCTTATTCCTGGTCCAGGACCAGCCAACCTGAACATAGACTGCCAAACTTCTCATGATTCAATTATCTAACTTAAGTTACTATATGACTTCCTTCAATAAAAGTTACCCATTTTGAATTCTCTCTTTCTTTCTGTATTATAGGAGATTGATATCTCAAATACACACACATACACAAACACACAAACATGCACAAATACACACATTTATATATATATACAGAAAAGCAGTGATAAAATCCCTCCTGCCAAATTAACAATGTAGTTTTGTTTCACAGTATTTATGCAGAAATTTTATAAGGTATTCTGACATTTAATTTAAAATTTAATTTAATAAAGATTACATTATTCAGAAAAAACTCATCTTTGAATATTAGTTTAAAATTTAAAGACACAAATAGCTTTGTTTCTAGATTTAAGCAAGGCACATATTTCTAAAATATCTCTTCATGATTGTTTAACCCCAAATACTGGATCTCTTTTCCTGTTGGACTGTATGTATCTAAAATGTACAGAGATTATTGGAAAAGAAGTTAGGATAGGAACTATTAACACAATTTTGTTCTGAAAATCTTCCCATAATACATTGCATGTGATTTTCAGGCAGATGTTTGGAGGGCATGATTTTTAGGGCAGAACCAGCACAAGTTGAAAGTGATGCCTGGACACCTGTTAAGCCCTTCTGTGCCATTTGTTTGCTGGAATGTACACATGACCTTAAAATGGTTGTTGCTTTTGGAGGTCATTTTACTAAGATTAAGACTACGCCCCTCACAACCCATAAGACTTAAAAAGAGATTTATCTCTGAAGGGTATTGTCGCCAAGCATGATCTTCATTTTTATGAGCTGAGCTTGAAGTCCCTGACATTTAGAAATTATAGTGTGTTGGTATGAGGTTCTTTCCAATAATCCTTCTAAGTTTTATCAGCTTTGCAAAATGTTACTAAGTGCTGGCATTGAGTTTATGAAATATTTTAACTATTGAGAAGCTGATGTTGTTCAGTCCTTAACTAAGATCAATCAAAGTTATTTCAGTTGGTGACTTACAAGTTGCATGGTGTCAGTGTTCCTCAAAGGTTTTGGAGAGATATAAAAGGACTTTCCAGTTGTGGTTTTAAGTGATATACTCAATTTTATATCATTTTAAAGTTTTTATACCATAACATATTTTAAAATTGCTGTTTGGAATTATAGGAAATGTTTAATTTGCAAATCATCTATAGTTAAAGGAAATATAATTCTATTGATATAATGAATTGAATGACTTTTAATACATCTTAATTTTAAATCCTTAAATATTCACAAGCAATATTTGGGAATTTTAGGAATAGTATCCAACAAGTCTGCATTTTCATGTGTATGTCTGTGTTTGATTTGGTGGGGGCCATTGGCCAAAGTTTGATCCCATGCATTTGAACAGCTTCCTCAATATGTGCATCACTGGAAAAAATAATAGACATGAGAGTATTTAGTAGCTAGCCTCTAGTAGAATTATCAGAGAAAAACTGTGATAGTGAAACTGAGAATTTGAAAAGCCAGATTGGGATGAGAATAGTATTTTCATTTAACATTTGAAATTATAATATTAGTAGCAATAAAATATACCAGTGCTTCTCAAGTTATCTGAGGTGACAGACCAGATTTTTAAAAATTCTGATTTGCTTTAATTTTCAATCTCTCAAGGACCAATACTTTAGTAAAATAACATAAATATCAATAACTAAAAACAATCTTACCAAAAGAAGACATACAAAAATACAAGTCAGGGTTTTTAGTATTTTTTTCATTCGGCAGATATTATCAAATTGCTATGAAATATACAAAATACTCACTATCAATTTCTATACTTTTATTGCAAAGAGAAAAAGCAATTTATTAACTGAGTGTGCTCTGTAGGCCTATTTTTTTTTTTTTTTTTTGAGACGGAGTTTCGCTCTTGTTACCCAGGCTGGAGTGCAATGGCGCAATCTCGGCTTGCCGCAACCTCCACCTCCTGGGTTCAGGCAATTCTCCTGCCTCAGCCTCCCCAGTAGCTGGGATTACAGGCACATGCCACCACGCCCAGCTAATTTTTTTGTATTTTTAGTAGAGACGGGGTTTCACCATGTTGACGAGGATGGTCTCGATCTTTTGACCTCGTGATCCACCCGCCTCGGCCTCCCAAAGTGCTGGGATTACAGGCTTGAGCCACCGCGCCCGGCCAGGCTTTTTAAGTAGAATTGCTCTACGTCACTGTGCATTAAATTTTGTGTTCGGATGTATCCTAAAGCAAGCTAAGAGGTCTCTGAAGGAAAAAAAAAAAAAAAATATATATATATATATATATATATATACACACACACACACACACACACACACACGTATGAATTTTGTGTTTTAATTTTGATTATAACTTTTAAAAAGTCACACAAGTGTATTTTGTATTACTTGACTGACTAAAATGTACAGTTGCATAAGTGCTCAAGTTTGTATTTATGTTTATAATGAAGTCAGCAACAAGTAGTATTACTTTAAATGTCAGAGCCTAATAAATAAAGACAAGAGCCTGGTGCGGTGGCTCACGCCTGTAATCCCAGCACTTTGGGAGGCCGAGGCGGGTGGATCATGAGGTAAATAGATTGAGACCATCCTGGTCAACATGGTGAAACCCCGTCTCTACTAAAAAATACAAAAAAATAGCTGGGCATGGTGGCGCGTGCCTGTAATCCCAGCTACTCTGGAGGCTGAGGCAGGAGAATTGCCTGAACCCAGGAGGCGGAGGTTGCAATGAGCCGAGATCGCGCCATTGCACTCCAGCCTGGGTAACAAGAGCGAAACTCTGTCTCTAAAAAAAAAAAAAAAAGACAAGAGGAAGGTAAAGAATATGATATTTTGAACAATCATCTCTATTAAATAGGAAAATTAGGATTTATATCTGAGTGTTTTAATTTCTACTTTAGTATGCTTTATTATAGTTTTAAGAAGAATGTATATCAGAAATGAATTGATTTACATAAATCTTTCATTTTGAAGCAGATTTTATCATTTTACAATGTGTGAGAAAAGAATAAAACCAGACCCTTGATTGCCATTCTTCTTTCAATCACAATTTATGTAACATTTTCCCTTGTGTCTACGACTTCTATTTGCATAATTACAAATTTTAATGCTAAATCAGAAACCAATAGCGGAGTGAGCAAAAAATCCCCTGGGACTATGAGTTTGGAGAGTTGGCATTTTTCCTGGCTTTATCTGCTATAGGCTCACTGTTATTTAGGGCCTAGAGAAGTAGGTCAGGGAAAGCATATTAAATGTATTCAGGGTATGATCCATATTCTATTTTTAAATCTTATTCTGTTTATTTTGAGGGAAGAGATACTGATATGGTTTGGCTGTGTCCCCACCTAAATCTCCCCTTGAATTGTAATAATCCCCACTTGTCAAGGATGGGGCCAGGTGGAGATAATTGAATCATTGGGGCAGGTTCTTCCATACTGTTCTTGTGGTAGTGAATAAGTCTCTCGAGATATGATGGTTTTATAAATGGAAGTTCCCCTGCACAAGTTCTCTTGCTTGGCACCATATAAAACATATAATTGCTCTTTTTTTTTTTTTTTTTTGCCTTCTACCATGATTGTGAGGCCTCCTCAGCCATATGGAAGTATGAGCCCATTAAACCTCTTTCCTTTATAAATTACCCAGTCTTAGGTATGCCTTTATTAGCAGCATGAGAACAGATTAATACAGATACGAACATGTAAAGTGCAGAATCAGATCCTATATGTCAATGGACCAACTTGTGTGTTTTCTGATTAAATATGCTAGTTTAGAGAAAAGCATATCATGGACTGGATTCATCAGTGGTAGTCTCATCGAGGAACATGACCAAACTTCAGTATAAACTATGTTTTCGTCTCTTCTTAAAAAATATTTAAATGCATGTTACTATTGTTTGAAAAGTTATTTAATACTGAGCATGTACACATTAATCATGATGGAAAAATAATACTAAACTTTTATATGTCCTGCTAGCTTAGGAAGAGTGACTGTAACAATTAATTATTTCCCTTAACCATTGTGGTAAGCCAAATATTAGTTAATAGCAAATATTTTATTTGTAGATTTCAGTTTTTTCACAACTTCCAGTTTTCATATATCATTCTTCAAATGACAAGATAGTACTTAGTGAAGGATTTGGAAACATGTTAAAGTTATTTAGCATTCATTGCAGCATTGCACTAGGACACATATACTTCTATTAGTGTAATAGATCACTCATCATTTCACTTAGATAAAGGAAATATTAAACATTTTATCAGATGGAGAATTCCTGGGGTTGCATTGTATCAGATGAGTTGGGATTGGTATACCTTCTCCAAACTTCCTTTTAAAATAGTTTCTCTCTCTCTCTCTCTCTCTCTCTCTCTCTCTCTCTCTCTCTCTCTCTCTCTCTGTCTCTCCCTCCAGTTTGGAATCTGTCTAGCCAAGACTGCAGTGCAAGATGTTAAAAGTACTCCACTTACTTTCAGGCCTGAATGAATCTCTTACCATTGGAAAAATGGCCTATAAATTTTTCTAGATGCTAGCTATTAAAATTATTCTACATTACAAAAGAATGGAAATATTTTCCTGCAAGTTCAGAGTAGCAACATGTTCTTTAAGTATGTTTCCACTTAAAAAGATAAAAAGTTTAGGAGGCATCTTCGTGTCCTCAAAAAGAAGTAAGAAAACATAATTACTCATTAAAAGCTGGGAGCCCTAGAAAGAAATTTTGGAGATAATGACAACAATACAAAGGTGTTTGTCAAAATGAGAAAAGAAGACAGGGAAACTCGAGTACAACTAGAGATGTAAAAGCTGCATTTAAATGGATTATAGTATGATATAACAGAGAAAGCTGAAGAAAATTGTATATAAGTAAGGAAATGTTTATAGAGTGAAAAATTATATATACAATCTTATAGTATGTAGATTATATATGTGTATATATATACATATATATAATACAGCTATTATATATATATATATATATAATATATATAGGGATCAGAAATACAGCTATTCAGTTGAAGGAACCAGAAAATGGGAGGGGGCAATATATTTGAATAAAATAATTACAAATATATAATAGGGGAAAAACATATGTCTTTCTCTTTCTGTTGCTCTCGCTGTATGTACATGTGAGCACATGCGCATACATGCAGACACACACTCTTAACTAAGAAAGTTGAAGACTTTATAGTTAAGTAAGGAATTTGTAATATGCAGGGAATTTCAGCCTTGACTCAGAATGGCAGGCAAAGATTTCAAATGGAGGTATAGGTGTATTTTTCAATGGTAGGATAAATTGAAAATATAAGAAAGGCAAAATGTATCCAAAAAAATTTAACCATACTAAATTCCAATTAAATCCAATTATCATTTTTGGCTTACACTTGACAAAGTTATTCTAAAGCTTATCTGAAAAATATAGCAAAGAATATGACATAGGAGGACTTTCCATAACAAATAATATTATCATAGATCAATCATAGTCATTAAAACAATATAGTACTAACTTCAGGTGAGCAGGCAAGTCAAGAGACAGAAAATATGGCCCTGAAATTGACTTTATCATATAAAAAGACTAGTATTTGATATTTTAAAGTATCATTAACTAATAGGGAAATAGGCACTTAAAGAATATATATCTATTAGCCATTTCTATATGTAACCAATTAAATATATATGATATGGTGTGACCATGTGTCCCCACCCAGATTTCATGTGGGGTCATAACCTCCAGTGTTGGCGATAGGGCCTGGAGGGAGGTGATTGGATCATGGGGGGTGGAGTTCTCACGAGATCTGGTTGTTAGTATGTGACACCTCTTCCTACACTTACTCTTCCTCCTGCTCTGGCCATGTAAGACATGCTTGCTTCCCCTTTGCCTTCTGCCATGATAGAAAGTTTCCTGAGGCCTCTCCAAAAGCAGTCATGCTTACTGTATAGCCTGTAGGACCATGATCTAATTAAACCTCTTTACTTAATAAATTACCCAGTCTCAGGTACTTATTTATAGCAGTGCAAGAATAACCTAATACAATATGTAACCACTTAAATATATATAAAATCATTTAAACATATATAGAAACATTTAAATACATAAATTATATATATAATTGTTCAATTTCACATAATCTGAGAGTTTATATTAAAATTAAAACATGACAAATGAGGAAGCTATTGGTTAATAAATATCTAGATAAAGCAGAACTTTTCAAGAATTTTTATTTAAAAATAAAAGGGAAGGGCTGCGCGTGGTGACTCACGCCTGTAATCCCAGCACTTTGGGAGGCTGAGGTGGGAAAATCACCTGATGTCAGGAGTTTGAAACGAGTCTGGCCAACATGGTAAAACCATATCTCTACTAAAGAAATAAAAATTAGCTGGGTGTGGTGGGGCATACCTTTAGTCCCAGCTACTTGGGAAGCTGAGGCAGTAGAACTGCTTGAATGTGGGAGGTGGAAGTTGCAGTGAGCCAAGATCCTGCCACTGCACTCCAGTCTGGGCCTACAGAGCAAGACTCTATCTCCCCCCGCCCAAAAAAAAATGGAAGGAAGGATCCTCACAAAAGGAGATATTATTTTGATGCATTACATAGAAAAACATTTTTAACAACAGCAAAATAAATAAGATAAAAAATTACTGAGTAATTAGGTAAAATACCTTCAACAGGTATGATGAAATTTAATTTTTAATATATGAATGCTTGAAGTTAATTTTTATAAAGTAGCAAAGCACATTATAATACAGTTGAAGAAATAATAACACATAAGATGGCAAAGAAACATATGGAAACATACTCAACATCATGAGTAATTGGTAATCAAAGAAATGCTAAAGTAATAAGATACAATCTTTCTCCTGATAATTTCATAAAAAATATTAGGTAAAATATTCATCACCCTGTGCACTACTAGTCAGAATAAACTTTTTTTGCAAGACAGTTTGGTAATACCTATAGGGAATCTTAGGTTTTATAATTCATAACCTTGATCTAACAACTCAAATTTTTGGAGTACATCCTTAAGAAAATAACTGGACTCTTACAAAGATTGATATAACAAGAAGTTTAACACATTGATGTTCATAGTAGCAAAAAAAATGTTACCAAAATCATAAACGGTAGAATAGTTATCTAAGAACATTCAATGAAAAACTGCGAACTCTTAAAAATATGCTTGATGGTAATTTATTATTTTTCAGTAAGTGAACTAATCCTATTTTTTGGATTTGGATTGTTTCTTAAATAAGATCTTACATATAATCTGAATCTAACACATCTAAGCACTGTATTAAAGTAAATGTGTCTAATAATACCAATCTTTTAAAATGTATATAGTTGCAATAAGGTCCAGTATGTTATTAATTTCCATTACTGTCCCATGTGTGCATGGAAAGGTTTTGTATTTTGAAATTGTTGGGTACATAAGACCAAGTTTCTTCATTGTGTTCCCCAAATCTGATGTATGGTATTTATTTTTTTAATTTTAATTTTTTGCCTATTTTATCTATCAGTTTGTAAGATGAGTATTGAAAACCTACCATTAAGGTGGTTTATTTGTATATTTCTCTTCATATTCTGTAAAATATTAATTTATGCATTTTGACATATATTATATTCTTGAGTGAATAATTGCATTTTCTTGGAATATGTCTTCAGTACATCTCTCTGGTAAAGTGAAACTCTTACCATTATGTGGTGACTCTATCTCTAATAGTACTCAGTCTTTAAAGTCTATTTCATGTTTTATTAATATAGTTAAACCAGCTTTGTTTGTATTTTCTCTATATAAATATTTTTATATGTCAGCCTGTATAGTTTTAATTGAGGTGTGTCTCTTATAAATCCATTTAACTGGATTTGATAATTGCTTTGTTCCTATACTACAGTCTTTACCTTTCAAATGGAACTTTTAGTTCATTTTTACTTGTAATGACTAGTATCCGGAATCATGTCTATGATATTTTGTTTCTTCTTTTATTTTATTATTTTTTTAGAGGAGGGGGATGGAGTTTCTCTTTTGTCACCCAGGCTGGAATGCAGTGCCATGATCTCAGCTCACTGCAACCTCCGCCTCCAGGGTTCAAGTGATTCTTCAGCTTTGCCTCCTGAATATCTGGGATTATGGATGCCAGCCACCACGCTCGTCTAATTTTGTATTTTTATTAGAGATGGGGGTCTCATCATGTTGGCCAGGCTGGTCTCAAACTCCTGGCCTCAGGTGATCCACCCGCCTCAGCCTCCCAAATTGCTGAGAGTACAGGTGTGAACCACCATGCCTGGCTCTGTTCCTTGTATTTACTTGACAATTTTAGGTATCATTTCCTCTGATATCTTGCCCTCTTTCACAGTAATTGAGTTTGAAAGTTTTATATTTGATCTATTCTTTTCATGATCCTGCAGAAAATTTGCACATATGCTTAACTTATGAAAATCTAATTTTAACTATGTCTTTACTCTTTTTCAGAACAACCTAAGTACTTAGAAGACTTTATTCCTGCTTCTCTGTATTTTAGTAATCTTTTCTTTCTAATTCACATTGGTACATTATTATCATTTCTTTATGCAGTCAGTATTTGTTTGGAGACTCACTAGAATGTAAGTCCCATAAAGGCAAGAAATTTTTGTTATGATGGTTATTCAGTGTTATACCTCAAACACATAAAACAGATCCTACACATAGTTATTATGCCTAAATAATTATTAAATAGGTTGATTAAATATGCCCAAGTAGTTAACTTTTTTTTTTTGCTCATCACACCTTCCTGCATTCCTCTGTGTTAGTTTTTTTTTTTCTGCCTAAAAAGTAATCGTTTATCATTTCCTTCACTAAGGGTCTGTTGGTACCAAATACTCTGTTTATTTGTTGCCTGAAATGTTCATATTTTGCTTTTATTCTTGAATAATACTTTGAAGGTTATTTAGTTCTAAATTTTTTAAAGCACAGTAAAGTATTATTCCACAGGATTTTGATATTCATTGCTGCCTGTAAGATTTTGATTGTAGTTTTATTGTTATGCTCTTGAAGGTACTCCATCTTTTCTCTCTTATTTTAAAAGTTTTCTCTTCGTGTTTAATTACATATGGTTTCACTATACATACATAGCAGCACATTTGCTTGTATTTATCCTTTTTTAGATTCATTAGTGTTCACGAATCTGGGAACGTCTTTCACTAGTTTTGGAAAATTATCACCTATTATTATTTCTAATATGTCGGCCCCATTCTCTTTCTCCTCTTCTCATGTAATTCCATTTAGAAATAAGATATATTTTATTTTTCTATCCTTCATATCTTAAACCCTAGTCTATATATTATTTCTCTTTGAAATTTGTTCCTGCATTGTGGACAATATCTTTAGATCACTAATTGTTTCTTAAGTGTTTCTAGTCAGCTATTATGATAGCCATTTGTTCTTATATTCAATAATTATATTTATCTTTCTAAGAGTTACAGATTTCTTTATTTTCAAGTCTGCTTAACAATTTTGCGTAGTCTTTTGTTTCTTAGTCATATAATAACCCCCTTCTTTTACTTTTTAAAAATTAAAAGTACTTTTTAAACATGATTACTTTATATTTAATTTTTAATGATTTAAATATTCCAAGACTTTGTTAGGATCTGCTGTCTGTATTTTCTACTTGTTCCCATGACTGCTTGTTTGCTTCCTTCTTTCCCTCTTTTTTTCTCTGTCTTTCTTAGTGTACTGCACATTTAGGAAATACAGTCTAATGTATAATGACAAAAGAGGAGAGTCAATAATTCTTTTGGTATATGAGGTATGGGGTAAGAGAAACAGAGAGAAGTAGAAAGTAGGGTGGGTATATTAGAGTTCTCTAGAGGGACAAAACTAATAGGATAGATATAAATATATAAAGGGGAGTTTATTAAATAGTATTCACTCACACAATCACAAGTTCCCACAATAGGCTGTCTGCAAACATGAACAAGGAAGCCAGTCCATATCCCAAAGCTGAAGAACTTGGAGTCTGGTGTTTGAGGGCAGGAAGTATCCAGCACAGGAGAAGGAAGTAGCCTGGGATGCTAAACCAGTCTAGCCTTTTCATATTTTTTTCTGTCTGCTTTCTGTTTGTCGGCACTAATTAGATGGTGCCCACCCATATCTGCCTTTCCCAGCCCACTGACTCATATATTAATTTCCTTTGGCAACACCCTCACAGACACACCCAGGATCAATACTTTGCATCCTTCAATCCAATCAAGTTGACATTCAGTATTAACCATGACAATGGGATTACCAAAGAGCACAAGAAAACTTTTGGAGATGATGTATATATTTCTGATCTTGATTATGAAGATGATTTAACAGCTGTAGAGCTATGTGAAAACTTACCAAATTGTATACTTTATGCAGTTAATTGTATGTTAATTATACCTCAATCAACTTGTTTTTTAAACATTGAACACATAGATAATCAAAATCTTTATAATTGTTAGTCTTCTATATGGAAAATTCATTTATAACATTTATAATTTCAATATCATTTTTTCACTTTTCTGCATGTTGGAAAAAGCACACCCTTTAACATAGGAATTTCACTTTTCAGAATTTATTCTAAGCTAGTCACCAGATGAACAAAAGATCATCTCTGCGGTTATAAAATGATGATATTGATAAGAAAAATGTGATAAGAAGAAAAGTTTAGAAGCAACTTAAATGCTGTACAGTAAAAGTTTGGTAGATTGTGAAATATATATAATGGAATATAAAATAGTCAACATTATCTGGAGAGGACTTTATGATTTAAAATATTTCAGTCAACAAAATAGCATAAAACTTTTACTTGTTTACACGATGGTAATAATTTCATAAAGATTCAAAGAGAAAGAAATAAGATAAACCAAAAGATTAATGACTGTTACTTTGGAAAAGTGTAATTATGAATAATTTTTATTTCCTTTTTTATGCTTTTCTTCATACTCCAACTTCTCTACCATGAATATGCATTACTTTTCTCATCATTTTTTTTAAATGAAGAAAAGGAACTCTCCCAAATAATTTTCCTTTTATCTTTCAATGAAATGGTTTTTAAAAGAATCCTCTCATAGAGGATTTGAAGCACGTCAAGAAAATTGTTCAGAACTGCTGAGAGTCTTATGGTGAATGCGACAAGGTTATAGTCCAACTTTTGACACGTTCATCATTAATGTTCTGCTGGTCCCTAGCCTGTCTGAGTGGATGGAGATGAATTCATTAGACATGAGTAAATAAAAAAGTGATTTTCTCTCTAAATTAATATAATGACACACTTTTATGATGAATTTTCTAAATCATTTCAGGTTGTACCTTCCTCTCTGTGAGTTCAATTATCTTTCTTATAAACAACTTTTTTTCCATAGACAAGCTTTACCCATTTTTCATAGCCTAATTTAACTGTAAATCAATCTGTTAACATCCTAATTTAAGTTGATGATAAATAGTCTTTTAAGCAATTTGAAATTTTTGAAATTAGGTGGTATAATATTCATAGATATAACCTTACCAATTACGAAGAGAAAAAAAATCAAAACATAAATATGGCTTTAACCTTGAAACCTGACAGGCATTTGAATAGGAAAGAGATGAGCCATTTCCTGTATTTAAATTCCTCCAGACTCCCTGGGCTCTGTGTGCCACCGTTTTGATTAATTCTTCTTAACACTTATCTTATACTAAATGTGTGAGAAACATACATTTCCCATTGTTAGCATCTCTATGTTTTACTCAAGAATTGCATAGTCTGAGGAATTTTCATTAATAAAGGCAAATATATATCCAGGAATATTATATTTGTATATATTTCACACCTTTCTCCTTGTAAGTCATCAAAATAGTGTGAAAAAATAGAATTAGGCCTAGAACAACACTATCTTTTACTCAAAAGCTCTCTATAAAAGGTCCCTAAAATTAATAAAAAACGGGCACTATGTCCTCTGTTTTAAATAAATACTTTCCAATATCTCTTTTATGATGACATCTTCTCACTAGCCAAATGCCAAGATTCTGATGTAAGACAGTAAATAACTTGTGCAACAAAGTAAGAGGATCTAAAAAAATCAATTTACTAGGGGCTTTATTTTTTGGTATCATTATTTTCTAGTATTTACCAATTCATTTGTGTTTGAATGATCAATAATGCATTTCCTTAATGTTGGCTGCTTTCATTTTTTATTTTTAAGTTTTTAAAATAATTTCAGCTTTTATTTTAGATTTGGGGGTACATGTGCAGATTTGTTACATGGGAATACTGCATGATGCTAGGGTTTGGGATATGATTGATTTAATCACCCAGGTCGTGAGCATAGTACCCAATAAGAGTTTTTCAGACTTTACCCCCCCACCATCTGGTAATCTGCAGTGTCTATGGCTCCCATATTTATGTCTCTATGTCCTCAGTTTTTAGCTCCCAATTATAAGTGATAACATGTGGTATTTGGTTTTCTGTTCCTATATTAATTCTCTTAGGATAATGGCCTCCAGTTACATGCACGTTGCTGCAAAGGATATGATTTTGTTTTTATTTATGGCTGTGTAGTATTCCATGGTGTGTATTCACCACATTTTCTTTATCCACTCCACCACTGATGGAAAGCTAGGTTGATTCCATGTTTTTGCCATTGTTAATAGTGCTGTGAGGAACATACAAGTGCGTGAGTCTTTTGGGTAGAATGATTTATTTTCCTTTGGGTATATACCCAGTAATGAGATTTCTGGGTTGAATGGTAGTTCTGTCTTATGTTATTTGAGAAATCTCCAAACTGCTTTCCACAGAAGCTGAATTAATTTACATACTCACAAACAGTATTTAAGCATTTCCTTGTCTCTTGCAGCCTTACCTTTTGTTTTTTGACTTTTTAATAAAGCCAGTCTGACTGGTGTGAAGTGGTACCTTTTTGTGGTTTTGATTTGCATTTTCTGATGACTAGTGTTGTGATGCATTTTTTCCTGTTTGTTGGCTGCATGTGCATTTTGTTTTGAGAGTGTTCTTATCTTTTGCCCATTTTTAATGGGGTAATATTTTTTGTTTGTTCAATTGTTTAAGTTATTTATAGATTCTGGATATCAGGCCTTTGTCAGATGCATCGTTTGCAAATGTTTTTTCCAAATCTGTAGGTTGTCTGAGCATTCTGTTTTAGTTTCTTATGCTATGCAGAAGCTTAATTTGATTAGATTCCATTTGTCAATTTTTGTTTCAGTTGCAATTGTTTTTGAGGACTTAGCCAAAAATTATTTGCCAAGGCCAATGTTGAAGAGTATTTCTTAGGTTTTCTTCCCGGACGCTAATAGTTTGAGAACTTACATTTAAATATTTAATCAGTTTTTAGTTAATGTTTTTATATGGTGAAAAGTAGGGATCCAGTTTCATTCTTCTGCATAGGGATAGCCAGTTATTCCAAAACCATTTATTGAGTAGGGAGGCCTTTTCCGATTGTTTAATTTTGTCAACTTTGTTGCAGATCAGATGGTTGTAGGTGTGTGACTTTATTTCTGGATTGTCCATTCTGTTCCATTGGTGTATGTGTCTGTTCTCATACCAGTACTGTGCCACATTTGTTATGGTAGCCTTATAATATAGTTTAAAGTTGGGTAATGTGATCCTTCCAGCTTCATTCTTTTTACTTAGAACTGCTTTGGTTATTTGGGCTCATTTTTGGTTCTGTATAAATTTTAGAATCGTTTTTTTTCTAATCCTGTGAAAAATGTTGCTGATAGTTTGGCAGGAATAACACTGAATCTATAAATTGCTTTGGGTAGTACAACCGTTTTAACAGTATTGATTCTTCCAATCCATGAGCATGGAATGTTTTTCCATGTGCTTGTGTCATTTATGATTTCTTTCAGCAGTGTTTTGTAGACTCTTTCACCTCCTTGGTTAGGTGTATTCCTATGTATTTTATTTTTGTATGACTATTTTAAATAGTATCGCATTCTTGATATGGCTCTCAGCTTGAATGTTATTGGCATATAGAAGTGCTAACTTTTATATATTGATTTTGTATTCTGAAACATTAATGAAATAACTTATCAGTTCTAAAAGGTTTTTGATAGAGTCTCTAGGGTTTTCTGGGTCTAGAATTTTATTATTGGTGAAGACAGATAATGTGACTTGTTTTCCTATTTGGATGCCTTTTATTTCTTTCTCTTGCCTGATTGTTTTGGCTGAGAATTCCAGTGTTATGTTGGATAAAGGTGGTGAGAGTGGGCGTTCTTGTCTTTTTCCTGTTCTTAAGAGATATGCTTCCAGCTTTTCCTGTTAAATATGATGTTGGCTGTGGGTTTGTCATACATGGCTCTTACTGTTTTTAGTTATGTTCCTTGGATGCTGAGTTTCTTGAGGCTTTTTATAATTTTATAAATCCCTTTGTATAAGGGATGTTGAATTTCAGCAGAAGACTTTTCCATGTCTATTGAAATGATCATATGGTTTTTGTTTTTAATTTTGTTCATGTGGCAAATTACATTGATTGATTTGTGTATGCTGACCCAAGCTTGCATCCCAGAAATAAAGCCTACTAAACACCGATGTCAAGAAGTTATGCAAATCTCAAATTAATGATCTAACATCAGAACTAGAGAGTCCAGAAAAACAAAAACAGTCTAACCCCAAAGCTAGCAGAAGAAAAGAAATAACTAAAATTATAGCAGAAGTGAACAATATTGGGAATCAAAAACATCATACAAAAGATCAACAAAATGAAAGTTGTTTGTCTGAAAGGATAAACAAGGTAAATATACCACTAGTTAGGTTAACAAAAAAAAAAAAAGAGAGAGAAGATCAAAGTAAGCACAATCAGAATTTACAAGGGTGACATTATAACAAATCACACAGAAATGCAGAAGATCCTCAGAGACTATTATAAATACCTCTATGCACACAAACTAGAAAATATAGAGGAAATGGATAAATTCCTGGAAGAACACAACCTCCCAAGATTGAATCAAGAGGAAATGAAAACCCTAAACAGACTAATACCAAGTTCCAAAACTGAAGCAGTAAAGTAATAAAAAACCTTCTAATGAAAAGAAGCCCTGGGCCAGATGGATTTGCAGCCAAATTATACCAGAAGTACAAAGAAGAGCTGCTACCATTTCTACTGAAGCTATTCCAAAAAAATTGAGGATTACAGACCCTCCCTAACTCATTCTATGAAACCAGCATCACTCTGACACCAGAATCTGGTGAAGACACGACAGAAAAAGAAGACTACAGGCCAATATCTCTGATGAACATAGATTCAAAAGTCCAAGAAAATCCAAGCAAACCGAATCCAGCAGCACATCAACAAGTTAATTCTCCATGACCACTCTTAGAAAATGATATTTAATGTGCCTCATTTTCCTTCTTCTTCCTCTCCCTGCCCCAAGATTTGCTTCTATTTCATCATTTCTGTTGTATCTAACACCAAACAGGCACTTTAGGAAACAATACAACTTTGTAAAAGATGTTCTGCAGTACCCTGTATGTAAATACTGTTTATCCCTCTGTCTTATTACCCAGATAATGTATGTGCTTTTTAGCTCTCTATGTTATATATATCCTCTACTTTATATATATATATATAATATGTAATTATATATAATATATAAATATATAATATATACAAATATAGATAATATTTATGTATTTGTATATAAATCTCCTCTGCTCTCTCTCTTTTAGCTCTTGGTTTCAATATTCTATCCCAATAGAGCAGGCAAAATTTTACTTTGAGAAACTTAAAACCCCAATCAGACATTTCAATTCCTACATGCCATTTCAAGCCTAATTTGGAAACTGTGGGAGTATAATAATGCATTGTCTATTTCTTTCCTTCTGCTTTTGTACAATAGCTTTGGACTTGGAGAGAGTCTACTTTTCTACTTGCTGAACAATTATCCTAACATCCAGCTCAATTTCAAAGGTCTCTTTGGCTACTTTGGTGGTATATTTTGACAGCCTATTGGACTTGTAGATTTTAATGCATTTTGCATTATTTTTCTGTTTTTCTTTTTCTTTTTTTTTTTTTTTTTTTTTTTTGAGGTGGAGTCTCGCTCCCTAGCCCAGGCTGGAGTGCAGTGGTGTGATCTTGGCTCAGTGCAACCTCTGCCTCCCTGTTCCTGGTTCAAACAATTCTCCTACCTCAGCCCCTCAAGTAGCTGGGATTACAGGCATGAGCCACCATGCCTAGCTAATTTTTTTGGTATTTTTTAGTAGAGACGGGGTTTTACCATGTTGGCCAGTATGGTCTTGAACTCCTGACCTCATGATCCTCCCGCCTTAGCCTCCCAAAGTGCTGGGATTACAGGCATGAACCACTGCATCTGGCCCTGGTATAGCTTTTCTGTTGTATTTCTACTTGTTAACGAGTTTTCTGGAAATGTTTCCAACTTGGTCTACATTGCACCTGTAGCTCATTTTTTGGTTTTGGCAAAATTCTGAGCTGAAAGGTGTATGAAATAGAATGTGATTTCTTAGCACATTCATGATACGAAGTTGGATGTAAATGTGCTGATGCATATAGTACACTTCTGCAATAATGTCTCTCTGGGAAACCCCATTGAACTTGAGTTACAGTAAGCAAAGAGAACATCAAAGCTCTCAGTACCCTTTGGGACAAAGATCTCGTGCATTTCATTAAAATTAAGATGATTCTGGCTGAAAGTTATAGAAATCCAGATTCCAATTGATTAAAATGAGAAGGGATAAATGGTCTCCCTTTACAGGAAGTTCAGATATGGGATGGGCTTCAAGGAATGTTCACTTAGCAATGTCATCAAGGGTCCAGATGTTTTTCTCTTCCTCTGCTCTGTAATTCTAAGTATAGTACCATTCTGTGTGTGGTAGCAAGATGGCTTACAGCAGTCCCAGGCATCATATCTATATCCAGGAGATAAAAATAACCTATTTTTTCTTATGAATATCTCATATGAGCAAGAAGATGTCCCTGTAATCCCAGAAGACTTCTTATTACAATTTATAGGTCAAAATAGTGTCACACACTGGTTCTACAATAAATCATGGGCAAGATTACTCTTAAAATGATCATGCCCTCCATAAAAGTGGGATGAGTTCTGTTTTTACTGGGACATATGGATATCTGGAATTGGGAGGATATTTGATCAAAATTAGAGTTCTAATAGTACAAAAAAAGTAGAGAAATGAATGCTGGCTGGGAAACAATGTCCAGGTTGTGTCATCATAATTGGACAGTGGAAAAAATGCAGAGGGCGGTGAGAGCCCCTGTGGCTAACTTGCTGTGACCAGTATGTGTTGCTAAAGCATTGGTGAAAGATAAAAGAAGAGGACAATAAGAATGCCTGTGTTTTGGCCTGAGGCTAAAATAATGAATAGAATTCCTTAGTGAGCAGATACTGTAGTTTGGCTCACTCAACACCCCTTTCATCCCTCTTCTATTCTATAGAGATTGGAAAGTAAAGTTTTTGATTTCACAGCCTCTCTTGCAGCTTGGCTTAATCAAAAGCAGAATGCTGGCCAATGAGATTTAAAAAAAAAATTATCAGGCTGCATTTGCTGAATAAATGTCAAATTTGTATCTGGAAGCACAATATCTTCCTTGAAATGAGGAAGATAAAAGTCACTTATTATGTTGAAGTAGGAAGTAGGCTATAGGCTCAGTGGCATCACTGAGATGCCATTTGAGCCCTGGACTATGTATACCCTCAAAGGTCTGGTCATGTGAGAAGACATAAACCATAGTAGTAGCTGAAAGTGATGCTATCAAATATAGAGTGCTCAATTTAGTTATATAAATTTACTCATATAATATTCCAATGAACTTAGCCTTTTAATTGTTTCCCAAAGGGCAAATCAGAAAAACTTCTCAAACAGTATATATAACAAATATCTTAACTAGTGTGAACCCAGAATCCAACTAATCACACTCCCAGTGCCTTAGCAGAGACAACCACGGCTAATTCTTCAAGGCATCACTTTTATGGGTAAATGTTACATCCACAACTCGTATCCGAACCAAGACAGATTTCATAAATCAGCAGTCTAATTTGAGCCCCCATGTCAGTCTTATTAAAACATTCAATGTGACAAAGGACAGTGTGTTACACTTATGTAAACTGAATTTTAAATTGGCCTGAAAATATTAACATGCACAAATAGGGCTGTATTACAGCAGTGACATGAAAACTATATTAAAGATACTTTATTTACCAGCAAAGTGAATAAAAGATAACATTTGAACTACTAAAACTCAAATAGGAAGTAGAGAGTACTTTCTTCATTTATTTGATTGAAAAAAAGGAGGCACAGATTGCTTTAAAAATATACCTTTTGACTACATACAACCAGATGACAAAAGATGTTAACTAGAGGGAAATTTGTTTCATCCCATAAATAAAAAGTAACTTAAAATGTACCATGGTTGGGGGAAATTAGTTTAGAATTAAGAAATCCTCAATTGCTTTAATACCACGGCTTCATTCCATTTGCCTCTCAACTATTCCTGCTGGGGCTCCTGCTACAGTTTATTAACAAGTATAAGCATTTCCATTACCATAGAAAAACAAAACCAACAATCATTTTTCAAAAGACATTCAAACTGTCAGTATGTAATTATTGCTAATATTAAGAATTCAGTATATTACCACACGCAATGCACATAGCAAGTATCTACTTGTTGAGACAAACTTACATTTCCAAAATGAAGAAAAGCCACTAAAACTACAACCCCAAAATTTTTTCCTGTATAAATATACTCTTAATTAAGTTGAGATACAGATACATCTGTGAGATAGTTTACCAAAATATTTATGTTCAACATCAGGCTCTACTATATTTAAGATTGGGCTTCCATCAAAATATCTCATAATTATCTAGTTGCCTGCATGTACAACAGAAATACAAGCACTGAACTGGATGAGTACAAAAGGGCTTTCAAATGTGTCCACTAATACCGTTAAAAGAATTAATATAAGCTGCTACATGTATAAATACAATATACTTATGTATTATATGAGTATATTATATAGGCATGATTTTCATTTATATCTTCTAACAGCTTTATAATCTAAGTATCATACAAGTATTTTATATTTATATGATCTATACTTATAAGTATATATTTATATATACTTGTTATATAAATTTATATATACTTATATATTACATAAGTATAGTATATATAAGCTGCTACATGTATAATATAATGTACTACATGTATAAATATAATATAAACCATATACATGGTATACAGTTTATTCTCTTAAGTAACCAACCATTAACATTGTATTATATCATAGGAAAGAGATTGTATGTTTAGGATTCAATAATATACAGAGGTATTTGTCACTGATAAATGTAGGCAAAAATCAAAGGCAACAATGCTAAAATGTTTCATATTTCTATTTTTAGCAGTGGAATATTTTCTTTAAACCACAGTTTACAAGGCAGTCCAATGTAGAACAAAGATAAAAATGGAGTTGTTGATAGAAGCAGAGCTGGCAATTCAGCCATGGGGACCTTCTTAGAAACATTAGAATCCTTTATAGGGTCTCAAAGAGACTTGGGACCTAAGTGTTTTCTCCTATGTCCTAATAATTATACCTATTTTAGCCCCCCTGTGGGGACAATTTAAGTGACCAAGGATTGTGAAGAGGAAAATAGGAAGGATTCAGAGCTCCAAACTACACTTCATGGTGGCCCTCCCATCCTCCTAGGACATCCGATTATCTGTATAAAGAGGATGTCTTAGAAGTCCTTGGAATTTTCTAATTAGAAGTTCCAGCTCTTACTTGACTCCATTGACGGCTGTACAAAGTTAACACTGCTATCAGATTATTACATATTAGATAATTTTTCTTTTATTCTTTATTTTCCACTTTGGCTTCCTTTTGCTCTTATACCATATAGCATTGGGAATTCTCCTAGCCAGCCTCTCTCTCTCTCTCCTCCCCCACGTGTATGTGTGTGTGTGTTTATGTGTGTGTATGTGTGTGTGTGTGTGTTTC
The DNA here is from genome assembly GCF_049354715.1 of Callithrix jacchus. NCBI lineage: Eukaryota > Metazoa > Chordata > Mammalia > Primates > Cebidae > Callithrix > Callithrix jacchus. The sequence goes on from NC_133524.1 coordinate 30,723,316, forward strand.
CTGAACTGAAGTTTAAGACCCTACAGGTAGCCTTGGGCCAATTCTGAGAAGTCCATAGGATCTATATTAATATTGCTCTAAAATGTGAATCCTATAAAACTGTACTGGACTTTTAGATATGAAATAGTTGTGCTATTTTGTTCTATTGAGTTTAGTTCCCTTTATGCAGAGAAACCAACCTCCATGGCATACATAAGGATCTAATTACACAGTAGGGACAACCACAGATTCTATTCTGCCAGACTAACTACAACCTATCTGAAACCCGTTTCTCATATTTCAAGCCATCTTATTAGAATCTTCTTTATGTCTTTGCCTAACCCTTCAGATTGTACATAATACATTCATTTTTCCTGGTTACCACTTGGGCTTCTCTAACATATACTAAGCTTTCTGAGCCAGCACTATACACTTAGACTCTGATGTATTGCGTTAGGACAGGAACTACATAAAAAACTCAGTGGGGCTAAGGAGAGGGAGAACATACTGTAGGTGTACTAGGGATCTGTCCAAATTGAGCTGTGGTCTTTTGTAAAGGGACACAGCCAACCAGAGGGCATTCAGCTGGGGACTGGGAAAATAAATATCTTGACCTCACTTTTATCTCATTCTTCTGCTGTTATCTCCCATTGACCACACCCCAAATAAAGCCACAATAGTCTCCTGAGGCACAAAGGAATGTCAAAAAATTTGTAATCTGGAGGGATAAAGAGAAAAACAATGATAACTTTTGATAAAGCCTTTCTTAACTAAACCTAAACCTTTTTGTCTGGGAATCCCTAATATCAGTAACAAAAGTCACTATTCATCTAACATTTACAATATTCACTCAATAGACATTATTTTCATTTATATCCTCTAATAGCGATATAATCTAAATATATTATTCTCCCATTTCACCAATGAAGAGAATGAGCATAAGAGAGTTTGAGTAATTTTTCAAATAAGTGTTAGAGCCAAGCCTTCAACCCAGATGTGACTCTAAAACTCATACTTTTAACTAATTTTTACATAGTTTTCCAGTGATACACTAGTGGCATTCTCAGCCAACTCATTAAGTTTTCTCTGCTAAACATTTTGAATTCTTTGTCTTGGGTAGTCTCTCCCTTTATAATGTAAGATCAAACATGTAGAACTCCATATTGTCACTTCATTGTGATGACATACATGAGAAGAGTACAAAGCTTTGGTGTGTCTTTGGTGAAGATGATATGACATAATGAAGTTTTGTGAGAGGGCTCAGAAAGTTCAGTAATAATGGATGTTGAAAAGAATCATGTGACTAATCTGGTATTGCCCCATTAATAACTGATCATTTCTCTCTAACTTAGGCACTGTAGAAAATATATTTTGAAGTTACATCCTTACTTAAAACATTAGTTTATTTTCTTCAGGTCACTTATAAGAAACCACTTACTCATAATGAATTTCAATTATGGCATGACCTATGTCATTATCCTGGGATTTAAAGGTCTAGATTCAGGCTGTTTTTATTCAGAGGCTAGAACTAGATCTATTTAGAAAATTAATTTAACTTTTTAATGTGTCAGACTATTTTATATAGCATTAATGATTTTCTACTTCAAAAGGGAAAGCTTTAAGAGCCAAAGACATTGATTTCCAAATTGAAACAGGCATAATCCTAAACCTGAATAATTTTATTCTTAGTGCTCCAACTTTCTATTGAATTTAATGACAGATAGCATGGCTCTGGACAAAATTTCCTCTTCTGGAGAGAGCAAGTTGATGTAGATCTAAATTATTTTGTATATTTGTTGACTATGCCACCTGGTCTTCCACAATGTATGAGTGCAACATTTAAGTATCAAAATGAAGCAAAGTTATCTTAGTGACCTTCTAACTCCTAGATTATAAATCATTTATATGGAAGCCAGAAAATACAGTCAAAGATTTTAATTTTCCAATTGTTCTTATATTTATCATCATTTAGAATAACAATTGGGTTACTTAATCTTGTTTTTTTAAATTTTCAATCAATTTGTTTGAAATCATGTAAACAAAGCCTATATTGTGAAGAAAATACATTTAGTTATTACTGCCTCTAAATAAATCCAGTTTAAAACACCTGTGGTAAATATTTGCAAAAAAGAATGCATTTAACAAGTAGGTGGCATTGTAATATTAACAAACTAATGGAACTAACAGTGAAGATTTACTAGGCGTAAATTATAGAAGCAGATAATGAGGTTATCTGCTTTCATATTTATTTGTAATTTAAATAAAATAGACTTTAAATATTTTTGAGCCTCTTTTTTGTTTGTCTACAGATATATACTTTTCTTCTTTTTTATCTTTTTGGTCTGCATAGGCAGCATTTAGATATGCTAAAGGTAGTCTGGTAAAGTCTACTGCATGAGTAGGATGTTTTATTAATTTAAATTACAGTATAATGTTTTAAACAAGAATTTATGGAATCACACATGGAGTCCACATATATTTTTTCAGTACCAACAGGGTGCTGACATGGTACCAGACACTGAGAAGGCAAGGATTAGATTTTATTCAGCTTGGCAGCTCTATAGTGTTTAAAACATTGCTTTGAAAGCTGGATTCTCTAAATACTAGTTGAAATAATGATTAAAAAGATCCTTGACTTCGGAGAATTAAATATGCAGATAATAACAATGTGGTACTACAAGAGAAGGATGGTTCCTATCTTTATATAGCTCAGAAGAACTTATGGTGGAAGGAATGTAAGTTTCCACTGAGGAGAAAGACTATGACTTAAAAGGGGGATAGGAATTTGATATAATAATAGGAAATGGTGTGGCCAAAGGCACAGCTTCAAAAAAGAATAAAGTATCTATATGCGAAGAATAAAGTGTAAATCAATTTAATTGGACATAGTCTCCATGTAAAGGAAATAAACGAGAAGATTGTGCATGTTCTTGAATGCAGATTGGAAAGTTTAATCTTTATTTGGGAGTCACTGGAGGCTTTGGGGCATAAGCATGATAAGATTAAAGTGTCCTTCATGAAGATTAATCTAGCTGCAGTGTGTAAGATGGGTTGTCACAATGGGAGCTAAAAATGGGGAAATCCACTATGAGATGAATGTAATTGGTTGCAAAAAAAGGTAATAAATAGTAGCCTGAGTAGCCAGATAGTGTTCCTGTATTTGAGACTGACCTCATTTTTCCAAGATGCTTCAAACTGTGAGAGATTTCCAGAAGTCTCAAGTGTGAAATAATCAGTGTTACTCCAAACTAACGGTATGTGAAGCTACCTCACTTTTCTGGAAATCAGGCATCCAAAAGTGTTAAAACATTGGAACACCACAGATACAAATCTTAACTTACGTTTGAGAAGACTAGACTATTCACTTTGTGGAAACTAAAAGCATGTATGTCTTGTTTTTGTTTCATTGCCAGCGCCAGTGCCTTGAAGAGTGAAAACTGAAGTTAGAGAGGCAAATCGTGTATAAGACTTTCTATAAAATAATTATGTTCTAATGGATCAGTTCTTAAAAGTACATTGTAGCTTCCCAAAAGACATATTTCCAGGGTAGAACTTATTCTTAAATAATGATGAAAATTGAGGTGTCATGATTTTGTTTTTATAGAAACGTTGTGTCTCCTTTTCTGTACCTTAACATGTAATTTGAGATTTAAAAATGAAGGAATTTGATTTCATTTGCTGTTATTTAAGCTCCCTATGTCTGTTTAAATTTTGCACTGAAGAACAGCTGCTCTAAAGTACAGCCAATATTTCCTCCATTCGGATAGCTATTCCACTGAAAATTTTGGTATCATCAAAATGTGGTCTGTGTGTGTGTGTGTGTGTGTGTGTGTGTGTGTGTGTGTGTAGCCTACCTCCCTTTGTCACATCCCCAGATACCCACGTCCTTATGCCTGCCACTGGTTCTCAAACTTAAACGTATATAAATATCACCAGAAACAATTATTTAAACTATGTGTTCCTAGCCCTACAGTCCCTGGAGATTCAGATTCCATAGGCGTGGGGAAGCCTGAGATTGTATTTTGCTGAGCTGCACTAGGCAATTCTAATGCATGACTTTAAGAGATCATACTTTAAGTGGCTGCAGCTTAAGCTCTCTCTCCCTCCACTTGCATTGGATGTCATAGTCCTGACTTTAAGTAGCTGCTATTAATTACTTAATTTAATTAATGAGTAAAGTCAAACAATGTGGATGTCTAGAAAATCTCCTCTACTGTAAGAGACTGAAATAGGGTGTGCATTATCCCACCTTAAGAGCTGCAGAATTCCATGCTATCAATCCTGAGATGTTTTACAGCAGGGTAAATGATCTAATTTATAGTATGCGCTGAGATAGTTCCAAAGAAAGCTTGCGCCCAAGAGGAGGATGTTTTATGTGTTTAATTACACTTGCCTTCCAATCCAATTTGAAGTCATGTCTACAAAGGCTGGCGTTTAGTCAGCTGAACATTTGAAAGCGTCTTTGTTCCTAAGGGGGAAAGCACAAGACTAATTTTTCTAACAAGTAATTGCAGGTGCAGGTTATGTTTGCAATCTTAAAAAAGGAAGTGTCTCAGTGAAGGGGAAATTAAATGAGAGGGTTAAACGGGTGACCTAGAAAGGATGTTTGAATAACTTGTATTTTTCCATCCTGCACAAAAATCCATCTTTCCTATGAGGTGGGGCCAATTTACCAGTTGTGTTCCCCCTAATAGGAGGAAGTTGGGAGCTGGAGGGAGAAAAAGGTAGAAAGAAATCAGCCAAACACAATCATCAGACCCTATTAAGCTTTTTTTTTTTTTTTTTTTTTTTTAAGCCAGCAGGGAGAAGGTAAAGATCTACACAAAAAGGAATAAATAAAAACACCTGAAGAAAAAAAAATAATGGAGTGTTTTCTCATCCACTAAAACAGTAAAATTCCATCTTTAGGTCTTTCTTTGTTCAGTTCTCTTTGGAAGGAACTTCTTCAGCTGAAATTTTATTTGCTGTTTTTGTGTTATTTTTGTCATCAGAAAGTAATTCCAAGTTAAGCAATCTTATAAAGAAGTGTCTCAGGACTATCAACATTAGTGAGCTGGGTACCCTGAGGTGAGGTACTCTTTCCTCTAGTGTGCCACCAGAGCCATTCTTGCCTTTCTTCAGTTTACTGTCTATTGGTGTCCATCAGAAATACCTTTTTGGCAAAAATGTCTTCCCTGCCCATCTTATTTGGTCTATTAATGATTTCATGAACTTCAATATGAATCTTTATGTGACCTCCTACTCCAAACTGGAAACTCTAATCCCTTTGGTCTCTCCTCATTTGGCAACCAGTTCTTCTCTTTGATGTCCCTAGTTTCCTTTCTCTAGATTTCTTCCAATTCCATCATGCTTTTCAATTGTATCTCCACCAAAACCACTTCCAAAAAGCCAAATTCGTATTGGCTGCAGCAGCTCAGCGCTGATGTTCTGGTGAAATAAGCATAACAACAGTACTTGCTTTGTATCTAGCAGAGATCAGCACACTTTTTCTGTAAAGAACTGGATAATACATAGTTAAGGCTTTGTGGCTCATGTGGTTTTGGTCACAAATATTCAATGCTGCCATTCTTGTGCAAAAGTAGTTTAAGTAGTCACAGACAATATCTAAACAAATATATGTGTAGCTTATTCCAATAAAACTTTTATTTATAGACTCTAGAATCATTTCCTAAATTTTCACAGGTCATAGAATATTATCCTTCTTTAGATTTAAAAAATCATTTTGAAATAGAAAACAATTTTTGTCTCACAAGCTGTACAGAAACAAAACAGGCCAGATTGGACCTTGTAGTTTGCCAACTTGGGTTGAGAGTTCTTTATTTTCAGTCTGTTTTTTTTTTTTTTTTTTTTTTTGACAGAGTCTTGCACTGTCACCTAGGCTGGAGTGCAGTGGCGTGGTCTCGGCCCACTGCAACCTCTGCCTCTTCCTGCGTTCAAGCAATTCTCCTGCCTCAGCCTCCCGAGTAGCTGGGATTACAGGTGCCTGCCACCATGCCTGGCTAATTTTTTGTATTTTTAGTAGAGACAGGGTTTCAGCTTTTGGCTAGGGCGATCCCAAACTCCTGACCTCATGATCCACCTGCCTCGGCCTCCCAAAGTGCTGGGATTATAAGGATGAGCCACTGTGCCTGGCCAATTCTCCTTACAGTCTTCTGAGGAATTTAATACTGCTGCCATTTCATAAATGTGGAAGTTGAGACTTGGAAAATGTGACTATCCTGCCCAAAGAAAGAGAACTAATAACCTGTGTTTCTGGGAACTAATCCTACATTGTCATATGTCCAATCCTGTGTTCTTACCTCCATAACACAGTTTATACTAGTGTTATATCTATGATTGACTGAAATAGTTCAAATCTCCAGACCAACCAAATTCCACTGAGGTAGCCATTTCTATAAAAGCCGTGTCTGTTGAAAGAAAATTTATCCAAAACATCAGGTCTCAAGAGTGTAACAGAATCACAAAGAGGGCTTGTTAAACCACAAGCTGTTGGACATACCCCCAAGAATTTGCACTTTTAGTAGAGATAGTGTTTCACCGTTCAGTGGTTTTGGGGTGTGGCTGGAAAATTTTCTTTTCATTTTTTTAAAGTTAGACGAAATTCACATGCCACAACATTTACTATTTAAATTGTTCAATTCGAAGGCATTTATAGAGTTGTGCAACCATCATCCATTATTATCTGATTCCAGAATATTTGTGTCACAACATAAGGAAACCCTGTACCTATTTGTCGTTACTTCCAATTCTCCCCTCCCCACCTCTGGCCCTTGGCAACCACTGATTGACTTTTTATGTCTATAGATTTGGCTACTCTGAACACATCATATAAACAGTATCATATGTCATGTGACCTTTTGTGTCTGGTTTCCTTCACTTAGCATGTGTTTCTCAAGGTTATTCTCATTTTAGTATGCATCAGTACGTCATTCCTTTTTATGGATGACTAATGATCCACTGTATGGATATACTACATTTTGTTTATTCATTCATTCATTGATGAATATTTGTGTTATTCCAATGTTTTGAATAATGTTTCCATGAACATATTTTCAATTCCTTTGGCTATCTACCCAGGAGTGAAGTTGCAGTCATACGGTATCTCCATGTTTAACTTTTTGAGGAACTGCCAAACTGTTTTCCAAAACTAGCTGCATTATTTTACATTTCCATCAGCAGTGTATGAGTTCCAATTTTTTCACATTCTCATCAACACTTGCTATTGTCTGTCTTTTTGACTATTGCCATTCTAGTGGGTATGGAATAGTAACTCATTGTGGTTTTGATTTGCATGTCCTTAATGACTCCTGATGTTGTACATATTTTCACATGTTTGTTGAAGAATCTGTATTTGTAAAAAACTCCCAAGAGATGCTTATGCTATTTGTTCATGGACCACACTTTGAGAACCACTGATCTAAAAATTACTGCTTACTCCTGACAAATATAGTGTGCTGTGTATAGTTAATTTTTTTTCATCATAGTCATTATGGAGCTGTGCTTTAGATATTGAATATAAAGGAATAATTTATTCCACAAAATATTATTGAGAACATGAAAAGTGTCAGACACTGTTATAGGCATCAGGAAATGCATTTTTTTTAACAACAGAGCCGAAGTGAGAGTTTACATTCAGGTGTGTGAAGAGAGATAATAGATGATAAATAAGCACCTAACCATTCAAGTGGTGATACACGCTATGAACAAAAATGGGAGAGGGTGTGGCTCTAGAGAGGGTAGAGTGGGGAAAGGTAAGGTGGCCAGAGAAGGCCTCTCTGATGAGGTGAGTTTGATTAGGGATTTGGAGGCAGAGAGCAAGCAGGACCTGCAGATTTAATGCACAAAAAGGTAAAAGGACAGTCTTTGGGACCAGGCCAAGCTTAATACTTAGCCCTGGCCCTCCATTTGTCCTTTGACCTAGAACAAATTACTTAACCACTCTGTGTCTCATATTCCCAATCTATTAAATGGGAATAATAATATTTCCCTTATAGTATTGTTATGAAGATTAAATGAGGTAATATATGTAAAGCATTTAGAGAGATGCATGGCACATAATGTTATATAAGAGGCAAATATATATGAGGCTAAGAAAGCAAAAAATTTAGTCCCCCTCACTTACATTGGCCTGTTCTGTGGCCCTCTATTAAATACTGTATACAAAGTATACAATAGAAGAAAGAGATCCTCCAAGTTGTATAAGCTGTAGACCCTACATTACCTAGATCTGTACCTGATATTAACTGCTATTTATTAGTCTCTGGGATAAATGATTTCAGACAAAGGGAGCAGGAAGTACAAAGTTCCAGAAGCTGGGAGAACATCAAGAAGACATTGTGACTGGACAAGAGTCAGGGAGGCACAAAGGGAGAGGATAAGGTGAGATCGAAAAGGACAGTACTGGGGGATGGGAATCAAAGGCATAGTGCAGGTCTTGGTAAATACTTTGTAACTGTGAATTAGATGAGGAGACACTGGAGAGTTTTGAGAAGAGAATCATGAACTGGATCACATTTTAATAGGATCATTCTGGCTGACCTTTAGAGACTTGATGATTGAGAAGGCAAAATTAGAACCTGGAAAACTCATGGAGAAGCAATAACCTACAAATGAGATAATGGTACCAAGGACTAAGGTAGAGATGGTAAGATATTGATAGTTGACGAATTAGATTTTGATAATGGAACAAACAGAACTTGCTGATGAGTCATACTGGGCTTGAGCGAACTGTTAAGGATGATTGAAAGATTTGGTGTCTGAGTAACTGGCAAGTGAGGATCAGGACTAGATGTACATGTGCAGTGGAAATTAAGAGTTTGATGTTGAACACATTAGTTTTGAGATGCCTATTTGATATGTAAGATTCTATTTTATTTCTAGGATATATAGCCCTGATGGACATTTTTGGGATCTCTACAGTTAGATTATTTTATAGTTATATGCCCATTATAAAATTCTATACAGAATGTACTCTATGGACTCTTTGGTGCTGTAACATAGATGACTTTTATGGAAAATTAATTTTTGAAATGAGATGGATGTAGCTTTCTCCTAATAAGGCCTTTATTGCATTTATCTTTATTCTCTGGCTTTTTAGAAGCACCCAGAGCATTTTATTACTTTACCATCTAACACAGCATTCCAAGTCCATCATCTTATGAGTTTTACCCCATTCTATTTTGCTTCAATTTAGTTCTACCCAGCATAGGCTTTTATGGTTTATCATGGAGATGGGACCTTAGAAGATATTCAGCGTTTACTGTATCTGAAAGCGCTGAGTTTTCTTAAAAGATATCATCATGGGTCAGAGATGCAAGAGTTAGCTATGCTCTACTCAGAAATATCCATGGAGCCTCTTATTTTTTCTTTAATTAAAAACACAAAATATTTCAAATTTGTAAAAGATAAAAAGAATGATTCAAAGGACATGGCTGTATTTCTCACTTTTCCTGACTTGTTTACCCTCTGTATAGGAAAAAACAAACTACTTTTCTTCTGCTCTCACAGCACAAAAATCAACACAGAAGACGTCTGTGCCCAAATTTCGGGATTTCTCCCCACCAACAGGCAAGCAACCAATTCTGCAGTGGACACCAGCTGGGTGTCTTCTGATCCAATTCTATTGCTATGCTATGTACTTGGAGATAGCATAGAACCCACAGGCTGAGGGCTCAGTCCCACAAAACTGCCTCTATTTCAGGCACTAGTTGCAAGTCTGGGCCTCCAGAACCTCTGACCATCTTACTTTAAGTTAGCGTTCCCATGGCCTTCTCTTTATGCTTGGTTAATTTGCTGGAATTGCTCACAAAACTCAGGAAAACACTTACCTATGTTTACTGGTTTATTATAAAGGATATTTTAAAGGAAAGAAATAAACAGGCATATGAAGAGGTACACAGGGTGAAGTCTGGAAGTGTCCTGAGTGCGGGAGCTTCCGTTCCTGTGGAGTTGGGATGCATCACTCTCCCGGCATGTGAATGAGTTTTTGTTCCCCTTCCTGCAAGTCTCCACCAGTTAAGCTGCCCAGAAGCTCTCCATACTCCATCCTCTTTTGCCTCTTATAGAGATTTTATTAGATAGGCATGGTTAAAGCAGGGACAATTATGTAGAAATTTGACTGGACAAAAGGGTATGATCTAATGCTAATACATTGATTGGGAAACCCCAGCAAGGCCTGTCTGTTCAGATTCTTCTTGGCCTCTCTTTACATTATTTCTTTTCACAGAGTATGAGGCGGGACCCCCTTCTGAAATCGAGGTCTTAGGCTCTACAATCAGACAAGATAGGTCAGAAAATTTCTTTACGGCCAGTTCCAAGACAGGGAAGTGGGGAGAGATTAGAGTCCTGCCTTGGGGAGACAAAAAAAGAGAAGGTGAAAAGAGAGTTCGGAAGATCAGAGGGAGAGATTTTTTCTGAGGTCTGCTTCTGAGGCCTACAGCACCCCAACATTATAACCAAAGATGGTCTTTTATCTATATTGCTCTGAAGCACTTCCAAAGCTGCTTCAGGAACCAAGGACAAATGGCCAAATACTTTAACAAATGATATGCTTATTGTTTTAAATACTTAGGAAATGACAAGAGTTATTGGAGTTATAAGCCAGGAACCATGGACAAAACCAGTTTACTTACACACACACACACACACACACACACACACACAATGTTGTTATACCCTTTATGGAACCATTATGGTTGTGTGCTTTTTATGTTACATGACATGGAAGGTTTTCACTTAAACTGTCTTATCTAACTAGTAGATCACACTAGCAATATTAATAAAATTTTTGTATTCTCTGACTCTAAGGACTTGAGGACATGTTTACTCATCTTCATAAACGACTGGCTACCCCTGTACTTGACTACAGTAGGTGCTAAAGATGTTACATGAAGGAAAGTTACAATAATCTGTACAAGGATGAGGTCTTTTGCGTATTTTGGTTTTGTTTAGAAGGGATCTTATACTCATGAGGCACTGCCTATCCATAACAGTTTAAGACTGGATAGTGTGGCCAAAACACATGACTACAAGTTCCAAGTCCACCAATATTTGGCTTTATTGATTTGGCAAGTCACTAATTATCTGAGCATCATTTATAAAATGGAATTAGTGGTATTTTTCTACTTTACAGTGTTGTACTTAGGATTGGATAAGATGATATACAGAAAAATGTGATCTACAAAGTACCAAAAATTATATTAATATTTTGATCTGTCTAATATAAACAAATTTTTATTGATAGTATCTACTGGTTAATCTGAGACTAACATACCTTGCTATAGTTTCCAAACACTTTTCATAGAGAAGATAAAATGGATTTTCAAAAATTCCATTTCCCTCAGTATCAATTACCATGGTTTAATCACTTAACTTCAACTCTCATTAAAATATGATTCTCTTTGTAGGCTGAATTAGCTCTCTTTTGAGATTCATATGTAGAAAATAGTCAAGTACAAGAAGGTTGGGTGCAAAAGTCTTCTGACATTTGATTTTGATTTTGACATTTCAATTCAATTATTCTGAATTTAAAGTTTCTTAAATGAATGAATACATTTTGGGGATAATATGTCCCTGTACCTTTGCATATCTTTCATACCTCTTATACATTAGCCAAAATTAGAAAAAGAAATAATCCTCTTCCCTGCCTTAAACTAAACTAGAAAAGTTGGCACATTTAAACAATAGATGATGAGAAAAAAATGACATTGATAAAAGTTTCACTGAGTCTTCATGAATCCCATTGGGTGAACAATTCTATTGGGAGAGGATATATAAATTTTTGTATACTTTAACACTTTATTCTACTTGTGTTAATATTTTAAGTAATATTTGTTCTTTAAATATATTCTCTTATTTTTCTGTCATTTACCAAGTATAGACTCATCGTTTACCAATTATCAGACTATTTTTTTTTTTTTGAGACAGAGTTTCGTTCTTGTTGCCCAGGCTGGAGTGCAATGTCATTGTCTCAGCTCACTGCAACCTCTGCCTCCTGGGTTCAAGCAATTCTCCTGCCTCAGCCTCCCAAGTAGCTGGGATTATGGGCACCTGCCACCATGTCCAGCTAATCTTTTTGTATTTTACATAGAGATGGCGTTTCAGGATGTTGGCCAGGCTGGTCTCGAACTCCTGGCCTCAAGTGATCTGCCTGTCTAGGCCTCCCAAAGTGTTGGGATTACAGGCAAGAGCCACTGTACCCAACCTCTCAGAGTCTTTAAAGAGATAACTAAATGGGACTGAACCAACCAGTACAGATCCCCAAAGGCAAAATTTGGGAGTACCTTGTGTCCATGTCTCTAGTTATATGGGGATAGAGAGGCAAAATTCTGTTTAAAGGAGTTTCAGGCCTCAAGTCTAGAAAAGTTGGTTTATCCAAATGGGTTCTCAGAGCAACATGAAATGAGATTTAGGAGATGTGTTTTGGAAATGGCCCTAACAGGAAAGAATGGAGTAAAGTATAATGGTTCTAAATTTGAATTTAAAAGGAAAATTAGAGACAATGTCTCTGGAGACCACGGACTCTGTTTGTCTTGTTCACTGCTGTATTCTCTGTGCATAGAGCTTAGCACATAAATATTTCTTGGCTGGCAAAACACTGTTTAACAGCTGTGTTTGTTACATGCTTCTGCTAAGGTATTGTGTGAGCAAACCAGACACAGGAAAGAAATAACAAGATTCTGGTATTGAAAACAGGTGTATAAAGTGGGGTTCTTGCCCTCCAATACAAGGCAATTACGTCCCCCATGGAACTCAGCTTAAACAAATCACTACCATATTGTCTAGGAGAGAAGGATCTGAAAGGATGATTATAAAGGGATAGCAGAGAACCCACAAGCCGGTAAAAAATGAAATCCCAAGCAGAAGCAAAGTAAAAGTATGTGCAAAGTCTTTGAGATACACGAAAGGATGGTTTGTTTGGAAAATGTCTCACAATTTAATGTGCGTATCATGAGACATGACATAGGGAAATAGACATGAATCAGACTATAAAGATTTTCGTTGTTGTGGTAAGAAATTTAGGCTTGGTTAAGACTAAGCTTCAAATAGTTAATTCTCCCATGTTGACATAAAAGTATGGCCCAAATATGTTAATCATGTTACAGGAAAATTCAGCTTGTTAGTAAAATATATGAAAGTGGAGAGCCTTGTCTAAGGAGGAGAGAAACAAATCTATGGTCAGAAGCAATTATAAAACAGAAAGTGTTCCCCAACTACTCCAATGGTATTTAGTTAAAATATCTTTAATAGCAGCCTCTAGGGACATTATGTCCCAATATGCATCCCTTCTAGTTTTGTTTATAATATTATTAATAACATTTTATGTATTTCTTTTTACAGTTAATATACAAAGATAGCTAGATTTATCTCAGTTCACAGTTTTAGGTATTGCTTATATGATTTTTTCCATAATGCTGCCAACCTGTGGGACACCTGATAGCATTCTTTTTCAGGAACCAACACCACAACTAAGTTTGTATGTGACCTTAAAGTAGCAGAAGGAGCTGCTCATGAGATGAAAAGAAATGCTATTCTACTTCTATTAGATTATTTCCAAGGACTGAAAAATACTTTGGATTCCAGGTATCCTTGGTACAAATGATTTAATGAACACATGCCACTAACTAAGAAAAATGAGTTTATAGAGAATGAAATTAAAGCCATGCTCTACCTGCCTTAAAAGTGTGCATGTTGTTTCTCTCTTCCAAAATATCGAGCATCCTTATATAAAGAAGTCCCTACATAATAATTCCTCTCCCAACCATCACATTCAAATTATCAAATATGAAAACTCTGTTTTCAGTTTGGAGAAAGAAGATACAGTAGCTGGCAATATTTGGGAGTGTGAGTAGGGAATTAGAGGCAGAAAACACAAGAGATGGAATAGAAAAGCTTTATCTGACCTTCTATGCCAAAGGAAATGGAACACATCTTCCATGAAATAAAATGTAACTTGTTAAGCAGCCTAAGATCTTATCAAAGGAGTGGAAATATCATCCACTACTGACTGTCTAATAAAAGGGAATTGTGCTCAAATGGGTCCTACTTCTCAATGTCCACAAGCTCTTTTTCTTTTTTATTTCCTCAGTTAATGCTGCCTCTCTCTCTCTTTTTTTTTTTTTTTTTTTGGCCTGTAAGGGGGCACACTCACTGACATACACAATGTTATGCAGAGTTTCCTCCCAGATCTATTCATGGTTTAAATCCCCCACCTCAATTTAACTGTAATAAATATCTGTTGGGTTTGATGTTCACTGTCAGGGATAAAATAAATTCACAAATGTTTGGTACAAGCTGCTCAAATCCGTGACATTGAACACGATGTTAATCATTAACAAATGGTGGGAGAGAAACTCAAAGATTAATAAATGTCATTGTTGCTGATGAAGTAGAACACAAGAAGATAAATACCCACAAGTACCTCCCTGCTAAGGTACAAAAATCAATAAAAGTATGTTTATTTGAAATGTTTGGTCTATTACAATTCTTCAGATATAAAACAAGCACTATTAGCATTATGATGGTATTGATTTCAAAATTCCAACTTCACGAATTCTTCAAAAAGTACCTTATGAATAAGATAAAAATATAATATTCAGGTGATACATATACACACACATGCACATATGCATATGCATATATGTAGTAGGTATAGAGAGATAATAGATTAGGTAGATGGATAGATATTCTTCTCTCTATATTGCTGCATTCAATCAGGAAAAAAGCCAATTACATGGCTGTCATATAATATAAATCATATTTAATGTGTATTTTTTTAAAATTTGGGTGTTCTGGATATTTTGACCCATATCATATTTTTAACCATGGCGTTGAAAATTCTCTAAGTGATCTTACTGTTCCATACCTTATTACAAGAATCTGCTTTATAAGGCACTTTCCCAAGGAGTCCCTGAATACTTCCAGTAGAATTATAGGCAGCTCATGCTACTCTGAGCAAATTTAAAATATAGAAACTTATTTAGATGGGCCAAAATCCACCTCTAGAACACCTGGGTTTATTCTACCTGGGGCTCAATTCAGAAATTGTATATATTTGAAAAGTGACAAATCATGAAGTCTCCAGCGTGATTTATATTTCAAATCCACCTCTGGAGAAAATTCTGATTAATAGTGACTGACTAGACTGTTAGGAGCAACTCCAAGGTGTTTTCAGTCTAATCAGGAAAAAGAGCTGCTGTGATCCATTAGTGATGCCTGCTATGGGTAGGGTGTAGGACTAGCCAAATTTTGAGTCTGTTTCTTCTTTCCCATACAACTCTCTTAAACGTGTGAAAATAGGATCCATGTTTCATCTAAGGAATGTCTTCTACCCAAATCTGAACTCTTTTTAGCTGCCTCACAACACATGTGCTGACATCCTCTCTAGCCTTTGGCATGATGTAGCTTGTTCTGTGAATATCCTTGCAGCCATCACTTACGCCACAAGCACAGAGCTATTCTGTGTTTGCTGTGATTCCACAGAAAAATCTTTATTTCAGGGTCACAAGTGAAGCTTGAATACTTCTTAAAAGTTCCTCTGAGTTCATATGTATATGCAATTAAGTGTGCGGAAAGCAAAAAATTATCTTGTCATTTGCTTACTAAGATAGCTGCCCATAAACATCAAAAATGGATTAACAATGCCTTATTATTTTTTACTCTGCTTTTAGGGGCATTGTAAAAATCACCTCCATGCTCTGGTTCTACCTTGAAGATTTTGTATCATTTTATGTCTCTATGGAAATAGTTAAGGATATACTGATGAGTCTAGAAGTGAGTGCAACAATACAGTTAACACACACACACACACACTCAAACTGCTTACATTTTTAAAATGAAAATCCAGTCATAGAAATATTGCAGCACAACCTCTCAATGCTACCCCTTGCCAAGACGCTGTGAAAGAAAAAGGATTTTTTTTTTTTTTTTTTTTTGGATTTTGGGTGATGCTCTTTTAAGAGCTAGTGGGACAAACTGGAATATGTTATCACTTTTGATTCTGCTTGAGACCAAATTCCATATGCCCTCATATAATGTACTTCCAGAATAGTTCTGCTTCAATAAATAGAACACCCAATAATCTACTTTGAATTACAAATATATCAACGTAAAATGATTTCAATTTTGAGTATCCTCCATTCATACTACGTGACTGGTTAAGCAAAACTGTGCTGACATGACAGACAATTCCACTTACATTTTAGTTTCGAATTTCTGGTATATTTATGATTCTAGCTTTCCATTTTATATGTTGGATTATCTTGTATCAACAATGTATATAAAACTGTTCATGTTTCCTATTATGACAGCTACACCAAGTCCATGTCTCAGAGCTGTATATCAAAGTGGCAAACATAATAACACACACAGATCTGTTTTGACACTAATATGGATTTCATGCTTGTTTCACAGCCCCTTGGCCAAACAGTCAAAAACATTGTAGTACCCAGTAAATAACAGTCCAGAAACAAAATCCAGATGCTATGTCTATTATTTCAAGCAGAAATTATCAGATACATGAATGCACAATGCTTTTCTACAATTTACATT
The DNA here is from genome assembly GCF_049354715.1 of Callithrix jacchus. Taxonomy (NCBI): domain Eukaryota; kingdom Metazoa; phylum Chordata; class Mammalia; order Primates; family Cebidae; genus Callithrix; species Callithrix jacchus. The sequence continues at coordinate 30,739,843 of NC_133524.1, forward strand.
TCATTTTGTATCCTGGTTTTAGTGCCAAAGTACTTCATTTCCCAAATTCAAAACATGACTGAAGGTGTAATAAGAGCCTTCTTTAGAGGGTTCTCTTACCTTTAAAAAAACTGACATAGAAATTATATGCATTTATCGTGTACAATATGATGTTTTGAAGTATATATACAATATAGCATGGTTAAATCTTGCTAATTAATACATGTATTATGTAATTTAATTATTTTTTGTGGTGGGAATGCTTAATATTCACTATCTTTGCATTTTTCAATAATACCACATATTTTCATTAACTATAGTCACCACGATGTACAATAGATCTCTTGAATTTATTCCTAACTAAAATTAAATATTCTTTAACAAACACCTCCCCATCCTCCCTTTTCCCCTAACGACCCACAGCCACTGATAATCACCATTCTAATCCCTATGAGATAAACTTTTTTAGATTCCACTTAAGAGTGAGATCATGTAGTATTTCTCTTTTTTGCACCTGGCTTATTTCACTTAACTTAATGTCCCCCACGTTCGTCCATATTGTCTCAAAAAGAGGATTTGCTTCTTTTATGTGGCTGAAGAGTGTTCTATTGTGTGTGTATATCACATCTTCATTATTCATGTATCTGTTGATGGACACTAAGGTTGATTCAATTTTTTAGCTATGTAGTACTGCAGTAAACATAGGAGTGCTGATGGCAGTTTGACATACTTATTTCATTTCTTTTTGATGTAAATCTAGTAATGGGATTGTTAGATCATATGATAACTCTATTTTTAATATTTTGAGGAACATCTGTACTGTTTTCTGTAATGGCTTATACCAATTTACATTCCTACCAGCAGTGTCTCAGGGTTCACTTTTCTCCACATCCTCACTGGTACTGGTTTTGTTTGTTTTGATAATAGCCATTCTTTTTTTTTAAATATGTATTTTACTGCATTTTAGGTTTTAGGGTACATGTGAAGAACATGCACAATTGTTGCATAGGTACATACATGGCAGTGTGGTTTGCTGCCTTCCTCCCCATCACCTATATCTAGCATTTCTCCCCATGTTATCCCTCCCCAACTCCCCACCCACTGCTGTCCCTCCCCTAGTTCCCACCCACAGACCCCAGTGTGTGATGCTTCCCTCCCTGTGCCCATGTGTTCTCATTGTTCAACAATGAGATGTATTTTGCTGATGATTTTTGTACCTATATTTATTGAAGTTATTTACTTATAGTGTTCTTTTGATGTGTGTCTTTGTCTGGTTTTGATATCAGGGTAATGCTGTCATCACAGAATAACTTTGGAAGTGTTCCATCCTCTTAAATTTTTTGGTATACTTAAAGACAAATTAGTTTTAATTATTATTTAAGTGTTTGGTAGAATTCAGCAGTGAACCCATCAAGTCCTGGGCTTTTCTTTGATGGGACACATTTTATTACTGATTGAATTTCCTTACTTATTATTGGTCAGTTTAGGTTTTCTATTTCTTTGTAATTCAATCTTGGTAGGTAGTATGTATCTGGGAATTTATCCAGTTCTTCTAGGCTCTCCAACGTTTTAGTGTATAATTATTTATAATAGTCTCTTATTGTATTGTATTTCTGTGGTAGCAATTGTATTGTCTCCTTTTATCTTTGATTTTATTTGAGTCTTCTCTCTCTTTCTTTTAGTCTAGCTAAAGTGTTGTTGATTTTGCTTGTCTTCTCAAAATAGGCAGTCTTCATTTCACGGATCTTTTATATTGTATTCTAGTCTTTATTTCTGCTCTGATATTTATCATTTCCTTCCTTCTCTTAATATTGGGTTGAGTTTATTTTGTTTTTCTGGTTCTTTGAGGTGCAATATTAGGTTGTTTGAGATTGCAATTCTTTCTTGGTGTCAGTATTTATTGCTAATAACTTTTATAACTGCTTTTGCTGTAGCCCATATATTTTGGTATATTGTGTTTCCATTTTAATTTGTCTCAAGACATTTCAAAATTTTTCTTCTAGTGTCTTCTTTGATCCATTTGTTATTCAGGAGCATATTGTTTGATTTCCGTGTATTTTTCAGATTTGCAAAGTTCCTCCTGTTATTGATTTCTAGATTTCTACTATTGTGGTCATAAAAGATACCTTATTCTAATATTTTTAAAACGAAAATATTATTTTGCCAGCACATTGGCAGGTTTTTTTCTACCTTTCTGTGTGCCAGGCACTCATTTCTGCGAAGTTTTGCAATGACCCTATTAGGTAGATTATATTATTATTCCCTGTCACTGGTGAGAAAAATTGAAGCTCATAGGTGTTAAATGATGTGAACAAGATTCAAAATTTGTAAAAGTATAGTCAGAATTTGAACCCAGGAAGTCAGGTGTTAGTGCCTATAGTTATCAATGTAGCATGCTGCCCCATAAATTATAATGAAGGTGAAGAGTTGAGTAAAGTACTAAAGTTTGTTGAGCCCCTAGTATGTATCAGGAATTATGACAAGCAATTAACATCTATAATCTTACTTAATCTTCACAAGATCTTTACTTGTTAGAAACCAACATTACCCCATTTTGTAAATGCAACTTAAAAGGTTAAGCAAATAAGCAATAAAATTAGAAAAGTAAGATGTTAGTTGCACCCCTGGTAAGGAAAAAAAGCTGGATGTAAACTCCCATCTACTTGCATCTGAACTAGACTAGACTTTCTGTATTTACATCAACTCTATTCAAAAACAAAACCTAACTTTAATAAAGTGGTTGGCTAAATTGACTCACCTATTTTCTCACTTCCGTGATATTTATGTATTGAAAGTATAAGAAGCTAAAGGTCTTTGGATGAAACCAAACATAGCACTGTGTTTACAACAGCTTTAAGCCACATTCAAAACATTTTAGAGTCATCTTCTGTTAATTTTTTTTCTGAAAATTGAGTGGCATTGTTAGCACTTTGAAAGGCAGCAAATATAGCTGCATATTATATCATAAGAATAGACAATTATAAAAAGAGTATAAGATGAAGTACTTTACATGAGCTATAATTGCAGCTGGTAATTAAACTGAAGTGTTTCATTTTCTCAGTCAGCTCATCAGTGACACCAGAAAATAAACAATTTGAAAGTGAAATCCTTAGGGGCAGACAATAGTAATTAGTTGCATTTTCCAAGGGAAGAAGCATTCCTAAAGTCTGTTTGTGGTGACCTCTTGAGTAATATACACAGTGATTTACACTGTGAGCAGAAGTGTGGGGTTCAGAGCCAAACCTGATTTAACTTGAATATTCATGAAGTCTCCAGTATGATTTATACTTCCATCTCCATTGTCAAGTTTATTGTCTCCTAGGTTAACAATGAAAGCAAATTTATATTCTGAATAATTCACATAACACAGTAAGATGATCAGCGTGGAAAAACTTTACCAGGGCAGTAACACGTAAAGTGAGGCTGCTATTAATCCCTTCCAACTTGGAATCTCCTCAAGTATCAAGAGCATTTTTTTAGAGATACTTGGGAGCTAAAATGAAAATATCTATGTGTGTCCATATCTCATAAGCCTATTCATTAGAATCATACATTCAGGCAGTCTAATTTGCCACTGTTCATTTTCACAGAGAAGAGCTTTGAGATTTGTGCACATCTTTTTAGCTACTCTGATCACATGGAACAAACTACCATGATTTACACTCTAATTTATGTGGCTTGCTCTGAGACCTAGCCTAAAGTGAGCTTCATTCTATATCATTTTAATTGATTTAATCAAGAGCTCTATTACCAGTTTATCTTCTTGTTTTTACTTATGATACGAACATGGCCCTTGGACTCAGATAGGCATAGGTACAAAGTCTAGCCCCACTTCTTACTAACACTTTGTGTTAGTTAAGCTTATACGATATGACAAAGTACCTTAAAACTCACTTTAAAACACTAACTCTTTGTTTAGGTTATTATTCTACAGGAAGGCAATTTGGGATGGGCTCAGCCAGGTGGTTATTCTGGTTTAGGCCAGGTTCATTTCATCCCAGCTGGGACTCAATTATACACCTGCAGGTAACTGCCTGATTGGGTAGGTAGGCTGATCTATGGAGGCTACAGGTGGCATGGCTTGCTTATGATTCATGTGTCTTCCAGTTTCCAGCAGTCCAGCCTGAGCTTTTCCAAATAATGGTGTGGCAATAATCAGTAAGAGAAGGTAAATCCAAATATGCAGGTCTCTGTTATTGTTCCATTGGGCAAAATGGCCAAGCCCAGAAACAAAGTGAAGGGTACTGTAAAAAAATAATGATACTAAAAGCCATGAAAAATTTGGGGGCCATTACTGCAACTATCAACCACACATATATATATATAAGAAACTATGAGCCAGTTTCTTAATTCTTCAGGCCCAGTTACAGCTTACCTCATAGGTTTGTTGTGGGGAATTAAAATTTAATATATGTTAACCAATGGGTAAATCACCTGGCACATTGGAGACACATAATAAATATTGACCCCCTTTTCTCTTATAGATATTTATGCAATCCCATTTATTGGTTATGCAAAGCAAGTATTCTAATATGAGAACAACATGTTAATGATATGTCATCCCACTGACCTCTATAGTTATTCAGTAATCTGGCTAATGAGGTTAGTGTCTTCTTCTTCCTTAACAATTTCATGTTAATCTGCTGAAGCTATGCATTAACTTGGAGGACCAACTTCTGCTAAAATTATGTATTATGAGTGTATGTTTGCATAACATACTTCCATAAAAGCTGAAACTTTGCTGGGCACAGTGGTTCACACCTGTAATCCCAGCACTTTGGGAGATGATCACGTGAGCCAGGGGTTCAAAACCAGTCTGGGCAACATAGGGAGACTTTGTCTCTACAAAAATATTTTTTAAAAAATTAGCCAAACATGGAGGTGCTGCCTGTAGTTCCAACTACTTGGGCTGAGGCAGGAGGATTGCTTGAGCCCAGGAGTTCAAGGCTGCAGTGAGTTGTGATCACACCAAATCACTGCGCTCTAGCCTGGGTGGCAGAGTGAGACTGTCTCAGAAACAAAACAAACAAATGAAAACAGAACTAAAACTAAACCTTTACTGAACGATTTATTTAATTATTTTTAAAACCTTCTTATAGTGTAACAATCAGAGACAAACCTGTGTTAATGAAGCCTATATGTTGCATTGGGAAGTTGCAGGCTAGAAGAGGTCATAATGGTTTAAAATTTTCAAAGTATCAATTATGGCTATTGAAGAGGCTGACTCATCTTAAAGTCAGCTTGACGTTATAATCAAATAATCAAAAAAGATCTTAAATTGAATTCTGCTTTGGCATGATTGTCTTAAAAGCTGGCTCTGATATTAATAGACAAATGCTCACATCTTTAATTTGGATCAGGGCCACTGGCACAATAGAGTAGATGAGCCTCCATAATTTTTAAGTGCACATATGCTTTTCCCCATTGATCTGTGGATAATAGATCATTCTATTGGCTCCCCTGTAGCATTTAAATACAGTCTGCCTAATTCAAAATTGGTCAGTAAATGTAATACTAAAGTACCTTGACCTAAAGATGATAGAAAGGAAAACCCATTTAAAAAATTCCCAGGTAATCATTGCAGTTGTCATATTTACTGCATGAAATGGAAAATTTATTTCACCAAAATACACTTCTACCTCTATTATTTTATAGATCATTGATCATTCAAATAGTGCAGAACATACAAGGATTATTATAATGTACAAAGAGATCTTATATATGTTGCCGGGGTCTTTCATGACTGACAGAACCTCTCTAATTTTCGTGACTTTATAGCCATAATGAAAGAGAACATTTGGTAACCATGGGCTCAGAGAAAGAATTATAATACCTGACAGTTCTTTGATATTTGGCTGTTTTATGGTGCAGGGAAGGGAGAGATTTTTGAAGACTTCATTGGGAACAAATGTTAACAAGGAACAAGGTGAAAACTAATATTGATCATATCAAAATATTCTCTTTTGTATGAATAATCCAATAATCAATGAATTCCTAATAGAAACATTAATAGGGTAATCACTGCTTTGTGAACATTTATTAAAGAAGAATTTTAAAATAAAGCTATCCATGAATTTGCTGTTATCATGTCTCAAAATACTACATAAACACCACAAGGTTTCTGTGGTGTGCTCTGTATTAATTTTATGTTTGGTTAACTCCAGTCATGGTCTCTATAGCAAAAGTCTTTCTTCAAATATACAGTTATTTGAACTACTCAATTTAAGGGAAAATATGGGGTGACAGATGATGACAATGCTTTACAAAGTGTACATCTAATCATAGAAGCTAAAGTATACATATAAATAAAATGTTAGTTACAAAATGTTTATTTGATAATTACACATCATGACAAAGAACATTTTGGGAGTTAAATTCAAAATTTAAATATATTCATACAGCCAGGATATAATCTTTATTTATTATGTTGTCATATTTTGCTTTATAATCTATAGTCTGCTTATGGGCTAGTTTGTTTAAGCAAAAATATTATCTTTACTTTTAAAAAGCTGAGCATGTAAAAATGCCAAAATTCTGGGTTTCGGCTGTATTTGAATAGACTGCATTTGATTCTCTTTTTGCAAGCTATACCTTTGATGACAGTTAAACTGAATTAGCATTTATTGAGCAGATATTTAGTTTATAGTCACTATACTAGAATATAGTGATACAAAGATGAATAAAGCATGATCCCTGTCCTCAGAAAAGATGGACATATATATAGCAACTGTAATACGGTAAGAACTGTACAAGTGGTATGAATTGGGTTACTCAGAACAGTCGAGTGAGTAATTCTTCTGGCATAGGAGGAATGGAAGAGTCTTCACATAGAAGGAGCTGAGAATGCAGAATGATATATCATGGTTTACCAAGGTTACCCCCAGGTTCAATGATTTACCAAGAGACTAACGGGACTCAGCAGGTAGTCATACTATGGCTATAATTTATTACAGCAAAAGGATCCAGACAAGATCAACAAACGGAAAAAGTGTATGAGATTACAACTGGAGTAAACCAGGCCCAAGCTTCTAAGAATCCTTTCCCAGGAGAGTCACACAGAATGCAATTAATGCCTTCAGCAAGAAATTGAAACAACATGTGTGAAATGTTTTCTAATAAGGAAGTACGTTACAGACTCAGGGCCCAGAGATTTTATTGGGGGCTGGTTATGTAAACACCCTAAACCATACTGTTTTCACAGACAGTTTAGGCATAGCGAACCCATCTGTTATCAGTAAATTGTGGGAACCTTTCTGAAATCTAAGTTTTGAGAAGCCAGATGAATGCTAACCTCGCAAGCAGTCCTTTCTAAAGACAGCAGTCTCAGGCCTGTTAGGTCAACTCTTCTGCACAGGTGAATAGATCTGTCGATATAGTTGGTGGAGAAATGAATTCAGACTATGGAAATTTCAAGAAAGGGCTCAGGCATGTGAAAAGCAGTTCAAAACATTTGAACTGTTTAATCTCAAATGTTACTGGGACTGTTTGGAATGTCAAGTTCACACTCCTGAGACCTGAAATGATTTCAGGTTTCCAGAACAAGCCTCATCTTGTAAAGAGGATTAAAATGGCAATTGTGTTAATTCAAAACATTTGGCCTCTATTATCTACTTCATTCATGTGAAGATGTGATTCTGATTTAGAATATCTGGATATTTGTCTTGGTTCAGTGTTTTGTTGTCACAGTGTATACAGTTTCTGACCATAACACCTTTGAAGATGTATAGTTCAGAGATCTCTGTTACAGTGCAAAGGAGATTTAAATGTCCTGGAGGAGAGTATGTACTTTCATAGACTACATTTCAGAACATAGTACATTCATACAAGTGATCAACACACAAAACGTCATTTTTGTCACTAGTACTTGTGGCGTTAACTATAAGCTGTGGAATTCTGCCTTTCTTCCCCCCAGCCAGATTGACATGCTTCAGTGCCTTTCAGATCCTACACTTGTACAACCCAAAACAGAACTATCCCTGTATTTCACTAGGAGAAAAATGAAAACTGTTAAGCCTATAAATATTTCACTGCAGATGCTGTGTATTGGCTGCTCGCTATTGAATTCAGCTGCTATGAAATGCTGATAATTCTCTACTGAGGACTTGAGAACAACTTCTATTTTAATAAATATGATAGCTTATACCGAATTATGGGTTCTGTATATTCACTGACAGGTAAGATGAAATGTTAGCCTTATTAATGCAACTAGTGCAATGTACTCAAAAGAACTGGGCCTCCATTTTACAGATATAGCTGGTGAAGTACATGACCACTGTAACATGCATGGGCCTTAGTAGTATAAAGTAGATATCTTATAAAATATTGTATAAATAATATCTCTGCTGTGGTTTGGAAATCTATTGGAAAATATATCCATATTTCTTATCTTCTAATTTGTTAATTACTCTTAGGAAAGTATGAGTGAATTTTAGAACTAAAATGTCAGTATAAACACAGATGATTATATTTTCTGATTATCTATTTTATTGAAGATAAATTACGACTGAAAATAATGCTAAGCTGTGTTAGTTTCCTATGACTGTTATAACAAATTGCCACAAACTTAGTGACTTAACACAAATTTTTTATCTTATAGTTACGGAAGTCAGAAGTCCAAAATCAGTTTTACAGGGCCAAAATCAAGGTGTAGGCAGGGCTTGGTCATTTCTGGGGCCTCTAGTAGATAATTTGTTTCCTTGTCTTTTTCAGCTTCTAGAAGCTGCCTGTATTCCTTGACACATGACTGTTTACTCCATCTTCAAAGCCAGCAGCATAGCAATTCAATTCTCTCTTTCTCATACACTTACTCTCTCTCCAGTGATCTCTCTCTCTCTCTCTCTCTCTCTCTCTCTCTGTGTGTGTGTGTGTGTGTGTGTGTTTGTGTGTGTGTATGTGTGTCTAATCTCTACCTCCATCATCACATCTCCTTCCCTGACTCTGGCCATTCTGCCTGCCTCCATCCTGCAAAGATCCTTATGATTACATTGGACCCACCCAGATATTCCAGGCTTTTCTCTCCATTTCAAGATTTCTAATCACATCTGCAAAGTCTCCTTTGTTTTGAAAGATAACAATTACAGGTTCCAGAGATTGAGATTAGGACATGGACATCTTTTGGGGGTCATTATTTTGCCTACCACAACCCCGATAACTCTATTTTGTGTGAATAGAATAATACTGTGAATTATTCAACACCAATCAATGGTATTCAATCAGATTTTGACCATGTATGTCTATCCATCTATTCAGTAAATATGTATTGAGAACCTAATATATGTCAGATAATGTTCTAGATGATGAGGCACAACAATTAATAAAGCAAAGTCTTTGATCTCATGGAGGTTGCATTCTAGAAGGGAAGACATAAATTAATATTGGATATGTCCTGAATATTTTGTCTATGATGAAAACTAATGCAGGATTAGATGGCACAGTGTGTTAGTATGTATATGTGTGTTAGTATGTGTATGTGTTAGTATGTGTGTATGTATGATGAGGGGTGCCATCTTATCACTAAGTATGGTCAATGATATCCTCTCTGAAGAAGCAATATAAGGCTGAATAGTGGCCCCAAAATATAGGTCCAAGTCTTAACCCCTGGTACCTGTGAATGCGATCTTATATGGAAATACAGTTGACCTTCAGTATCCACAGGTTTTGCATTCATGGATTTAACCACCTGTGGATCAAAAATAGTCTAAAAAAACAATAAAATATACAAATACAAAGAAATGCAATATAACAACTATTTACGTAGTATTTACATTGTATTATGTATTATAAGTAATCTAGAGATTTTTTAAAGTATACAGGAGAATGTGCATATGTTATGTGCAAATTATATAATTTTATATCAGGGACTTGAGCATCCTTGGATTTTGATATCCACAGGGAGTCCGAAACCAATCCTTCTCTTATACAAATAACTGTATTGTAGGATCTTCGCAGATGTCATTCAGTTAAGCATCTTGAGATGAGATTATTCTGGATTTGGGTGAAGCTAAATTGAATTATGAGTGTCCTTATAAGAGACAGAACAGGAGAAGCCACAGAGACATACAGAAAGGAAAGCCATGTGATATATTTATATGCAACAAATGCCAAGGATTGTAGGCAACCACCAGAAGCTAGGAGAGAGTCATGGAAAGGGTTATTTCTCTGAGCCTCCAGAAGTAACTAATCCTACATATACCTTGATTTCAGAGTCCTGGCCTCCAGAACTGTGACATAATACATTTCTGTTGTTTTAAGCCGCCTAGTATGTTCAATTTGTTGCAGTAGCCCAAGGCAATGTTTGAGCAGATACCTGTTTGAAGTAAGAAAACAAGGCATACAGATACTCAAAGGAAAAGTGGTATAGGCAGAAGTCAGAGTAAGTGGGAAACTCTTTGTGGTAGTCAAATAACAACAATGGGAGACAGTGTGACTAGAACCCAGAAAGCCAGGGGGAAGAGTGTTTGAAGATGATTTTAGAACTATAGTAGAAATCAGGTCTGGTAGGGAGGGTTTTGTGGGCCATTGTAAGGACTTTGAATTTAATTCTGTTTATTTTGTAAGCTAGAATAATTATGATTTACTGAAATGTAGACTTCTATATTAAATATTCTATCTTTGTTCTTGTGCATGACAGTAGAAAGAAAGAAGAAAATAATCATGGCACAACTTAATATTAACACAAAACATGAAGGTTGAATTATGGTGAGCTCCATTGTATTCCCAGTAACTTAACTATCATGTTTTTAAGAATGTTGGCCCTGGCCTGACTAACAAAATATATTGGTTCCTTCACACTCAACACATAACTTCCGTATTAGGCCATTCTCACATTGCTATAAATAAATACCTGAGACTGGGTAATGAAAAGAGGTTTAATTGACTCACAGTTCTACAGGCTATATAGGAAGCATGATGGCATCTGCTCAGCTTCTGGGGAGGCCTCAGGAAGCTTACAACCATGGCAGAATGCAAAAGGTGAGCAGTCATGTCACTTGGTGGAAGCAGGAGTAAGAGAGCAAGAAGGGAGGTGCCATGCACTTTTAAACAACCAGATCTTGTGAGAGAACTCACTCACTATCATGGGGACAGCACCAATGACATGGTGCTAAACCATTCATGAGAAACCCACCCCCATGAACCAATCACCTCCCACCAGTCCCCACTTCCAACATTGGGGATTACATTTCAACGTGAGATTTGGGCAGGGACACACATCCAAACTAATCAACAACTTATTTCTTTTTATGTCTGCATATATAAAATCTGTTAAGTTTGGCTTTTTTTGCAACACTGTTTCATATGTTATTAGTATCACTGTTATACTCTGATAGTCCCACAAGATAACCCTACCCATCAGTGAGAATTGAGGCCTGAAGAAAGAGAATCCTACACAAAATACAGAAGCCTTACTTGTTCAACAAAGGTGTGAACCCGTAGTAAAATGAATGAATTTGTTTCACTCCACTTGTTGGTCTCTGCTAACTGTGACTCTTAAAAGCCATAACACATTACCAAAAGAGGGCAGAAGAAATATACTCAAAAATAGCTTATTAAAACTTGCAATTAGTGTTCCATTAATTGCTAGAACTCTGTTAGAAATGAGAACATTGTAATGAGATAGGATGTTATTTTTCTAGCATGATGTCTCTGTGTTAAGAAATAATGTAGATGGCAGGTGATAGATGCAGCAAACCACCATGGCACATGTATACCTATGTAACAAACCTGCACATTCTGGACATGTTCCCCAGAACTTAAAGTATAATTTAAGAAAAGAAATAAAGGTCAAGTCCTAGGAAATGAAGGGCTACTTTTTAATGGCATTGAAACCATATAATGGGTAGGATTGTCTCTAGAACATTGGTAATGCACTGTACATAATCAACTGAAGTTCCTTAGGAGATACTTTATTTTTTTTAACATTGGTTCCTCTCCCTACTATGTAAAATATAAACATTTCACATTGTACCACCATTAATCACAGTAAAACTATCCACAGTCTATGTATGTGTGTATGTACTTTGTATGCATATATACACAGCGAATTTTAGCTTATGTCCCAATGGGCAGGGAAAAGAACAAAATATGCATATAATATTTAATCTCTGCTCATTTTCCCATGCTCCTTCATTTTCTGTTTCATCTCACATGTAAATTAAAATGTTTTAAATGACAAAAGAAAATTTCAGTTGTGGGAAATTAAGCATAAAATGGACTGAGTCTTGATTTTGAAATCCTAACGGTTACTTAAAATAGAACATTTTACACCCCCTTTAAGGGAGCACCTGCTAAATTCATTTGATTCAAATGTAGAAATCTCTGTAATTTGAGTAGATAAGGATAATGTAGAAATAAGAGCACAAGCAGAGGGATGGTCAATGTTTTTTGTAGCCAACAGCTTTGAAATATGCTTATAGAAAACATTCCTCAAAAAGGACTATTTTAATCCAGAAGGAATTTAGCCATGGGCCCCTAAATTATCATCAGAGAGGTGGTCACCACACATTAGTTTAGTGACCAAGCTCGGCATCAGAAGGCCAAGTTTCTGCTTCTGCTTTTGTTATTAGTGAGATAACTGATCTCATGCAGGTCATTTAATTTCACTGTAATTCAAGTTCTTTATATTTACATGGAGTTATGTAAAATTTTTAAAAAACGAAACATATCATCATTTTAAGCTACATAAAAGATGGAAAATATTTCATTTTTAAATATTACCAATGTTATCAAAATCATATATCCAAACAAGGAATCTAAGTAATTTATCTATATAGATAGCATATAGAGACTGCATACACTACTTATGTTCCTCATTTTCAATTTGAAGAGATTAGCCATAGCAGTAAATTCTATTGCTGAAGAAAGTTAAATACCTTTAAGAAAAATACAAGCCTGTCTTTCCAATTATAATTTTCTATCTCAAACTGCTTTATCTTTGATTTGACGTAATTAAGGTTTTTATCCTGTGCTTAGAAGTACAAAACCATAAGATCTAAATATGTTTTTGATTACTTCCCCATGCTTTTTCATTTTGTTTTGTTTTAATATATAAATTAAAATGTTTTAGAAAATATTGCCAAATTTGTAAATTTTAAAGTTTTAGTCTGGAAATACGATCCATTCTGCTCATTCTTTTCAAAGACTGTGATCTGATGCACATGTACCCCAAAACCTAAAATGCAATTAAAAAAAAAGAAAAAAGAAATGTGTCACCCAAGAACCACAAAAAAAAGATCTGATGTAATTAAAAGAAATGTTTTTGCTTGAGAATTGTATCAATAAATACAATTTATATTTTATCAGTAGATACAATCCTCAAATAGAATAATTCAGCTCTTTATGGATGATTAGAAGTATATTTCCGTTAAAAATATGAACTTAAAAATCATGAATTTTTAGATGATGACAGTCTCTTTTATAGGAGAATGTACACCTTCACGAGATAGAAGGAGAATCAACAGTTGTTATCACACTCATAAATGCAAATTGTGAACTCAGCCTAGAAACTTAAAAGATACATGTAGAATAAATTTTTCCCCTTTTATTTCTAATTTAATTGTTTTCTGTCATAGATCTTTACTGAAACAAATATATGCTACTGATTCTTTCCTAATCTGTGGCTAAAGCTAATATTACTATTTGCTTAGAAAAAAAGCAAACAGTACCACATTTTTTTAAATTTTCCAAAATATAGCAAAAAAATGTATCCTGTTATTTCATTCCAAATGCAGTAGTCCTTTTGAGACATGTGTGGAGCAGCTTGTCTCACAATGATTTCAAATAGTAGCTCATTGGATGCAGGTGATAAGGACTTTCTGTGCAAGGTCAAAGCAACTAAATAGTTTTAATTTTTGTTTGTATTTATTTTGTTATGGATGTGTTAGTCATATTTTTTCAAAGGGAAGCAATGAAGTGTGATAGAAATTATGATGGCATGCAGACTGGACTACTGTCAAGAGAGCTGTGCTCTGGTCTGACTCCACCACTGACTTATTAGGTGCCTCTAGTTTCCCTGTTTTTATTTTATTTTGAGACAGAGTCTCACTCTGTCACCCAGGTTGGAGTGCAGTGGTGCGATCTCGGCTCACTGCAACCTCTGCCTTCCAGGTTCAAGCAATTCTCCTGCCTTAGCCTTCTAAGTAGCTGGAACTACAGGTGTGTGCCACCATGCCTGGGTAATTTTTGTATCTTTAATGAGATGGGGTTTCACCATGTTGGCTAGGCTGGTCTCGAACTCCTGGCCTCAGGTGATCTACCTGCCTCAGCCTCCCAAAGTGCTGGGATTACAGGCATGAACCACCGCACCCCGTCTCCATGTTTTTAAGATAAGAACAGCAAAACTTGCTCTTACCAACCTCATGGGGATAAGAGCAAGAAAAAAATGAGGTAAAATACCAAAAATCTTTTATTTTTAAGAAGAAATATAGTTTTCTATTTTTGCTATATTATCAAATTCTCCCTTATGTTCTGACACATTAAACCATTAAATGTAATATATGTAAATAAATATTGATAGTCTGTCTTAAGGCCTGATTCTGACACCTGAAACCTGAAATATAGTCCTAATTGTATAGACTGTATAGTCTGAAATGTATTATAAGGCAGAGACTCTTTTTGGTGGTGGGACACCTGGTGACCAAGACAACCCAGTTCCTCTAGAAGTTTGTCTTCTATGAAGTAGACGGGCCCTATGCAATTAAACAAGCAAATATTTTTTCAGGTGTAGATTAGTGCTATAAAGAAAAGTAAAGCCAGATAATTGAATAGAAAGTGTCAGAGGAGGGGTACGCTTTCACGAAGAGTGGTAAGAGAAGACCTATCTGAGATGGTCACATAAGAGCTGAAACCTGAATGTTGAGAACAACTGAGCTATCCAAAGGTTTAGAGACAAACATTCCAGACAGAGAGAACAACAGGACAAAAGGTTCTTAAAGCCTGAAGAAGCATGACAAGATGGAGAAACTTGAGGCTTACTGGGCTGGACAAAAGTAAGGGGGGAAGAGAGCTTTGGATCAGGTTGAAGAGGCTGCCAGGGACTGGATCAGACAAGATCTTGCAAACCATGACAATGGGTTTTTATTTTATTCTCAGTAAAAGCAGAAGTCACTGGGAAAATAAGCATGTTGTTAAAGTGACCTCAACATGACAGAACTGGGATGGGGAGGGTGTCCTCAGAGTATTACACAGAAAACTTGGCCCAAATCCTTTACAGATTTCTTTTCCTCTTCTCTAACTTTCCCACTCTTGAATGGCTAAAGTCTTAATCTCTTTCTCTCTCTCAAAAAGAGTGAACCCAATACACCACCCTTCTTTTTAACATCTTCTTTGGTATTGAGGGGCACCTGAGTGTAGTCCCAAAACTACTTGGGAAAGTAGTTTTTCTTCTTCTTTTTTTCCAATAAGGTTCATCACATTCTTCAAAGAAGAAAATGCTGGTGAGTAAAATTCTTTCTTTCTGCCCACAATCTACCTACTTAAACCTTAGCAGTCATCTGTCCAGGGGATCAGTGTTTATTTGTGCATCCAGTAGCACTTTCTAGTTATAGCCCCATGGCCCTGCTCCTTCTGATTTTCTCAAGAACCTCTGGAGATGCATCCAAGTTAGGCATAGCCATGTGTTTCAAAATGTGGTCCACCAATTCCAAGACCCAGGACAGAAAGAACTGCCTATACGAAATCTTATTGGGGCTTAATAAGGATCTTAAGGACCCTTAAGGACCTCCAAGCCCTTTCCAAGAAGCAAAAACATGTGATTCCTGGATGAAAAGCTTCATGGTCCATGGCTGCCACAACTGAGATGGTGCAGACCACCCTCTCCCCTGCTGGAGTTTGTAAGGCCTGATGTGGGTTTTCGACTGTGGAAGGCAGGTCAGGAATACAATTGCCTTCCACAGGGAATTCACTTTATTGCTGCTCATGGAGGCAGTGTTAGCTGGGGTGCTTTGACTTCAAGCAGCTGTGCCTCAGTTCACCCTCCAGCCAGTTTTTATTTTTCAGTCTTGAGCAGCTTCATAGACAGTAAGAATGCAGCCTATATTCTTCCACTAAATGAAGTCTAAGATAATTCAATAATATTTGGCTGTTAGTTACTCCCACAATAATTTCATCTAGAACTTCAAGCCTTCCAAATTCAGTGTTTTGTTCCATCCTGAATAGACCTTCGTGACAGTTCTTCCTATTCTTTACATGAAGACCAGAAACTTTCTCTTTTTCCTTCTCTCTAAGGTAAGGTTAGGGATTTGACATCTGTATCCTAGTATCTGTCCACATTACCATGTTCGGCTTTAAGTCAGTAAAAAAAATGTGCCATAAAAACTGCATTTTCATTAGTTTCTGATAGAAAAGGTGGGGAAGTTGTCTAAACGAAAATCTCGAAGACTCTCATGTAGACAGTCTCAGTACTTCTAACTTTAAAATCATATTGACCCATATTTTGTTATCTCTGTGGTGGTATTTTTAAGACCACCAAGGCTCCTGTCTGATTTATCATGCCCCTTTACATCTTAAGTCCTCGAGTTAAGTCAGCTATAATGAAAATATGCAATAAGCTCAGCTTTTTATCCAAGTTATGGCTGGGTACCTTTGGGACACAATTCTGAAAAAGTAGTCCCAAATATCGCCTGATTATATGGTACTTCCTCTCAAAAGGCTGGTAATGCACCCATGAAAACAAGAACAAATTGAATAATTCAGTTTCCATAAGGCCACTGAAATAATGTGGAGTCCTAAAGAGAATTTCTATAGGGGATTTTAACTGGTTCATCATACTGAAATTATTTTCAGGAATCCATCTAGACATTTATTGTTTTCTCAAAATTGTCCTGTTCAAGGCAGTAACCAAAACATCCTGCCTTTTCTGTTATGTATACCCCTTAGAGTTTACTTTCTTTGTTTCTGTGCAGTGATGCTCTGTCTTAGCTTGATCTCTACATAGGTCACTATCAGACATGCATAGACCTAGGGGAGCTCTGTTCTGATTGCTTTCCTTTGGGTTCTATATCCTTTTCCCTTCATCACTACTATGCCCATAATTCTTTCAAAGAAAAAGAAAAATAATAATAAAAACAAGAAGCTGTTCTTTGTTGTGGCTCATTGGTAGAAAAAGATTCCATTTACTTTAACAAACATGTATAGATTGCCTGCTGAATATTACGGACTGCAGTAATCAGAATAGCAAGTTATTCTTAAAACATAGCGATGCTCTTAAAGTGTTTTAGCTTCGAATTGAGCTGTCTGCTTTGATTCAAAGACACAGAGACTGCTCTTGGAAATTTTCCCATAGGCCCAGGGGCCACTCCTCAGATTTACAGCAATGAAAAAGTAAATGAATCTGCTCACTTAGGGGAGACCAAGCTGTGCAGAAGTGATAAATGTTAAGCCAACTTGCCAGAAACTGATTTATAAACCAGAATGCTGATTCATTAAATGAAATGGGAGATGAATCTGGTAAGATAACCAGCATCAATCATTTGAACAGGGTACTCCCTCTTAATGAATAAGTTCATTGAATAAACTAAATTGCAGATCAGAAGGATTTTGGGTACAAGAAATTAGAGAGAAGAGAAAAAAGTGTTAAGGGGCATTCCCTTAAACTCAGGTTACTCAATTTGTTCCTCCCCATTCTGGAGGTCTTTCAGTCTATCCATCTGGCAGCTGACACTGGAATGATGTCACTTTCAGGCAGTTCTTGCCTTTCCTCTGACTTTTATCTCTTCATTCAGAACACCAACCTTGTTTTGGGACAAGAAAGCCCCAACCTTGTTACACAAATTTAGGTCAGAGTTTATTTTGCATTCATGACAGTATCCTGTGCCTTTAGGAGATAAACTAGAGAATCCAGTAAAGAGATTTGGGAAGTACCTTAAACTCATCAGCCACCCTTTATATAAACCATTTTTTTATAGTCAGTTTTTTTCAACAGATGAATAACCATATCTGTTTCAGCTTAATGCTTATTAGCTTCAATTTTCAAGAGGTGACAATTTTCCTCATTCAATTTAGCAGCTACTTACTAAGCTCTTCAAGAGCAAGAAAAGTCTCCAGAGGAAACAAAAATGAGCAAGTCAATCCTCTATGAAAGTTTACAGTCAGATTTGAGCAATAACAACAATAATAATGAGCACAAATAATTATGGCACGGAATTAAGAAATCATGTAAGAGAGTCTGTTCCAGAAAATGAGGCAATCACACAACTGACTGTGAGAATCCTGTGGCTTTTGACTTGGACCTTCTAGGACACATGGGGTTTTACCAAGAGATATAAGAAACTGTTTCATGCAGTTGAAGAGATCTTGGTGAGCCTCAGCATTTAGTGAGAAAAGCCCCAGACACATTCAGATAAAAATGATGTGATGGACCCTATTTGAAGACTGCAAGGAGTATATGTAAAAACCTGATATACCAATTATATTATGGCTTTAAAAAAATAAAAAACACAGCCAGGCACAGTGGCTCACACTTGTAATCCCAACACTTTGGGAGACCAAGGTGGGAGGATCCCTGGAGCCTAGGAATGCATGACCAGCCTATGCAACAAAGTGGAACCTAGTCTCTAAAAAAAAAAGAAAAAAAACTTAGGCATCAAGGATTGCTTGAGCTTAAGAAGAGGAGGCTGCAGTAAGCCGTGATCATACAACTGCACTCCAGCCTGGGCAAAACAGCAAGACCCTGTCTCAGAGAAAACCAAAATCTAAGACACAACAAAACAGAACAAAACAAAAAAGCCCTATCTCTAATTAGAATCACAACAGATCAAGTTATCTGATGCATTTTTTTTTACTTTTATGGGTAACACATTTGAAAAAGAATGGCAGTTAAGAGTTAATTATTAAGGCAATACACATAACATTTAATGTTTAAATCTATTTAGAAGCAACTAGATTATAAATCTTTTTTCAGTAGAATTCAGCCATCAATCACTGGTTCATATATAGCCATCTATTTCTGATGGTATAAAAGAAAATATGCAAAATTAATATAAGTTCTTTAATTTCTGAATTTTGGCAATCCATTTAAACTTTGGGGTGACTGATTATCCGTCATTTTCTATTATATGATTTCACTCAGAGGAGTTATTTTTGTGGTGTTATAATTAGAGAAAAACCAATAGTCAAAGAAGATAGTTTGAACTGAACAAGATTGTTTTGATTCAATGTTTTTAACGGACTAAAAATGACTAACATGTTTTGCTTTCATCTGTGACATGTAAACAATAGAAAGTAATCTTACTGTATCCAGCTTTTCCCCCCCCCAAATCCCTCTCTCATTCTCCTTCCAAATTTTCCAGGTGTGAAAGATGACTTTCTGACTTCACATAAATTGCCCCTGGAACATTTTTATAGTTAGTCACAGCTGTCGTCTACTTAATTTGAGGAGAAAGACTTGATTCACACACTGTTAAGGCTCATTTTACTGGCTTGAGCGGCTTACAAAAGAGAGAAAAATGTAACGTTATGAAAGACTTTCTTGTGGCTTTCACTTTATGCTGTTTTCCAATAATATACACTGGTGCCTAAGCACTGAGCGGCATGGAGAAGGAGTGGACTGACCTGGATGAATTTAACTTATGGAGACGGGGCTTTCTAAGATAAAGTAGGAAAGGTATTGATGAGATAAAAGCCACTGTAGGAATAAATAATTCATATGAGATTTTATTTTTATTTTTATTATCTTCTGATTCAGTTAAAAGTAGATAAATATCAGAAGAATGCTATTCCAACTAGTCATTAGAATTTATAAGCCACCCCAGGTCACGGCTGGGGGCTGATCTGGCCCTGGAATCAGATGGCCAAATTTGAATCCCAACTTCCCCCTTTTACTAACTGTGACTTTAGGCAAGTGACTTAATTTTATATTCTTAAATTATTTTTTTCTCTTATTCAATGGAAATATCAATAATACTTTTCTGGTTTAGAGTAATGATTGAATTATATGGTGTATATAAGACAGTACAATCCCAGGCACACAGTAATCAAGCAATAAATGGAAACTATGAAAGAAAATGGGGCCAGGCACGATGGTTCACACATATAATTACATTTTCAGAGGCCAAGGTGGGAGGATCACTTAAGACCAGGAGTTCAAAACCAGCCTGGCCAAATAGAAAAAAATAATAATAATGAGAGGTATTATTTCTATATAGCACCTATTTAATTTTTCTATGCAGGCATTTGTATGCCTCTATATGTTCTATCTGTCTTCATAAACTATAGAACACCCATTCCTCTCTTTCTGTTTCTTCACTGGGCATAGTGAAGGGTCTGCTTAAGTTACTGAAAGACAACTTAAGCAGACCCTTCACTATGCCCAGTGAAGAAACAGAAAGAGAGGAATTCACGGGACTAGTATTCAAGCCATCGAATCATTAAGACAGTACTGGTAAAGGGATTTGTATTTATTACTCCAGATAGTGAATTTCTCTCAGTAGAAAGAGTGTCTTTTCTCAGCATTGTAGGAGGAAATTTAGTACCCATTAATTTCTTAATGAGTCAAATGGTAGACATCTACTGGAATTCATCTATGGAAATATGTTTGTGTATGTGCATAAACACAAATACAGAAACTCACATGTACACTCTCATACACATGCATACATACAGAATGGGAGAGAAATTTGTTGACTAATGCTTTTATCTTAAAATATATAGCCTTTTTATTGATATCACAGTAACTGAGTGGGAATTTAAGAGTTATTTTAGGGTTATTTAGGGTATATATCTCAAGGCTCTAGAAAGATCCTGGAGTTTTTTGTTTGTTTGTTTGTTTGTTTGTTTTACTGTACTTTAGGTTCTGGAGTACATGTACAGATCTTGCAAGGTTGTTGCATAGGTACATACATGGCAAGATGGTTTCTGCCTCCATTCCCCCATCATCTATATTTGGCATTTCTCCCCACGTTATCCCTCCCCACCTTCCCCATCCCCCACTGTCTCTCCCATAGCGACCCCCAACTGACCCCAGTGTGTGATGCCCCCCTCCCTGTGTCCACGTGTTCTCATTGTTCAACAACCACCTATGAGTGAGAACATGCAGTGTTTGATTTTCTGTTCTTCTGTCAGTTTGCTGAGAATGATGGTTTCCAGCTTCATCCAAGTCCCTACAAAGGATATGAACTCATCATTTTTTATGGCTGTGTAGCATTCCATCATGTATATGTGTCACATTTTCTTTGTCCATTCTATCACTGATGGGCATTTGGGTTGGTTCCAGGTACTTGCTATTGTGAACCGTGCCACAATGAACATATGTGTGTATGTGTCTTTATAATAAAATGATTTATAGTCCTTTGGGTATATACCCAATAATGGGATTGCTGGGTCAAATGGAATTTCTATTTCTAGGTCCTTGAGACTGTCTTCCACAATGGCTGAACTAATTTACACTCCCACTAACAGTGTAAAAGCATTCCTTTTTCTCCACATCCTCTCCAGCATCTGTTGTCTCCAGATTTTTAATGATCACCATTCTAACTGGCATTAGATGTTATCTCAATGTGGTTTTGATTTGCATTTCTCTAATGAGCAGAGATGATGAGCATTTTTTCATATGTTTATTTGCCTCATATATGTCGTCTTTTGAGAAGTGTCTGTTCATATCCTTTGCCCACTTTTGAATGGGTTTGTTTGTTTTTTGTTCTTGTAAATCTGTTTTAGTTCTTTGTAGATTCTGGATATTAGCCCTTTGTCAGATGGGTAGATTGCAAATTTTTTTCCCATTCTGTTGGTTGCTAGTGTGCTCTTATGATTGTTTCTTTTGCTGTACAGAAGCACTGAAGTTTCATTAGATCCCACTTGTCTATTTTGGCTTTTGTTGCCAATGCTTCTGGTGTTTTAGTCATGAAGTCCTTGCCTATGCCTATGTCCTGGATGGTTTTGCCTAGGTTTTCTTCTAGGGTTTTTATGGTGTTAAGTCTTATGTTTAAATCTTTAATCCATCTG
Source organism: Callithrix jacchus (assembly GCF_049354715.1). Classification (NCBI taxonomy): domain Eukaryota; kingdom Metazoa; phylum Chordata; class Mammalia; order Primates; family Cebidae; genus Callithrix; species Callithrix jacchus. The sequence goes on from NC_133524.1 coordinate 30,761,755, forward strand.
AAGTAATTTTAGTGAAAGGTGACATGAAGGGATCCAGTTTCTGTTTTCTGCACATGGCTAGCCAGTTTTCCCAACACCATTTATTAAACAGGGAATCATTTCCCCATTGCTTGTTTTTGTCAGGTTTGTCAAAGATCAGATGGTTGTAGATGTGTGAAGTTGCTTCTGAGGCCTCTGTTCTGTTCCTTTGGTCTATGTCTCTGTTTTGCTATCAGTACCATGCTGTTTTGATTACTGTAGCCTTGAAGTATAGTTTGAAGTTAGGCAGTATGATGCCTCTGGCTTTGTTCTTTTTGCTTAGGATTGTCTTGGCTATGTGGGCTCTCTTTTGGTTCCATATAAAGTGTAAAGTGGTTTTCTCCCGTTCTGTGAAGAAGGTCATTCATAGCTGGATGGGGATAGCATTGAATCTATAAATTACTTTGGGCAGTATGGCCATTTTCACAATATCGATTCTTCCTAATCATGAGCACAGAATGTTTCTACATCTGTTTGTGTCCTCTCTTATTTCGTTGAGCAGTGGTTTTTAGTTCTCCTTGAAGAGGTCCTTTATATCCTTTGTTAGTTGCATTCCTAGGTATTTTACTATCTTGGTAGCAATCGTGAATGGGAGTTTGCTCTTGCTTTGGCTCTCTGTTTGTCTGTTATTGGTGTATAGGGATGCTTGTGATTTCTGCACATTGATTTTGTATCCTGAGACTTTGCTGAAGTTGGTTATCAGTTTCAGGAGAATTGGGGCTGAGATGATGGGGTCTTCTATATATACAATCATGTCTGCAAATAGAGACAATTTGACTTCCTCCTTTCCTAATTGAACACCCTTTATTTCTTTTTCTTGCCTGATTGCTCTGGCTAGAACTTCCAATACTATATTGAATATGAGTAGTGAGAGAGGCCATCCTTGTCTGGTGCCAGATTTCAAAGGGAATACTTTGAGTTTTTGCCCATTCAGTATGATATTGGCTGTGGGTTTGTCATAAATAGCTTTTATTATTTTGTGATACATTCCATCGATGCCTAGGAGTTTTAAGCCCATCTACCAATATTCTGGTTTGAATAAGTTATTTGTACCAGAATATTAGAGAGAAGATAAAGTCTTAAGATATAAGGTTTTAAGATTCCTTTTTTTCACAAGGGCAGCTAATGCTGAAACTGCATGGGTGGCAGAGATAGGATAGGAGCAGACTTTTTAAACCAATAATGTCCCTTAGCCCCAAGTTTTGTTTTTGTTTTTGTTGTTTTGACAGGTTTCAATATTCATATGTTAAAATGTTGAATATTTCTACATCCACAATATTCACCTATGCTTGCTTGTGAATTTGTTGTGGAGGATTAAAGCAAGCAGCAAAATGTCTGTTTCATGTAACTGCTTAGAAAGTGGTAGCTACTCTTACTGTCTCAGACAGTACCTGAGTCTCTCAGTTATCCATCATTAGTGTTATTTTCTTATTACCATTAGTGCCCAAATGGCAATATTTAATCTTTTGTACATCACGAACCCCTTGGGGAATTTGATGAAAGCTGTGTATCCTCTATTAAAAAAAGTGCATATGCTTTACCTCAAGATGGCATGAACAATTTCCATACATAGTTTAGGAGTTTCACCTATTCCACAAATTGAGAGTTTTGGTCCACCAGTTTAAGAGCTTGAGAAACTCCTCTTTCATCTTTTAAGAAAAATATTCCCAGTTACTTATATTTGATTTCAGAAAATACTGGTGAACATACTCTAAGCTACTTTCTTGAATCTTTTCTCTTGGGTCTTAAGGTAAAGCCTAGAATCCTTGATGCTCTGAAAACTCTTCAGACATACTAAGATTACTTAAGTCCATCAGCACCTCCTGGGAGCTGGCACAAGATGCAATTCAGAATTTAAAATTATTCAGAATGTACCAAGATAAGACAGTTTATATATACACCATGTATTACACAGCATCCAAGAGAGTACAGTGGCAGTATCACATAATGAAACAGATTAATATTTCATCAAAACATATGAATATTCATATTAAATGTAATAAGGACTGTACATAGCCTCACAGTAGTTTCAAAAATAGTTTTGCTACCAAATGAGTAACATTATCATAAAAACAACTTTCAGTTTTCAGAGCTTTTAGAAATTCAGAATTGCAAATAAGGATTTGTGGATCTGTAACTGAATTCATGAATCCAGGGAATCACTATAAAACTCATATCCCTTTATATTTCCCAATTGCACCTAAAGGGTTATGAATTGTATACTTGAATCAGCCTTAGATATCTTGTGGTTTGCCAAGATGGATAATTTATACATTTGAGAATTACACACAGACTATGCACATATAAATTAATATATATGCATCAGTATATATTGCATTATATGTATTATTGTATACAATTCTTCTTTCAGCAGTATTTAGCAATGCATCCCAGTAGCTCTACTTCGGCTAGTATAAATTGCTTGCCTAGCCCAATAAGAACATATAAATAATTAAAAGATTTAAAAATAACAGCTCAAAATTAGAAAGCTGTCTACAATGGCATATTTTCATACAAATAGAAAATCAGGAGCCCCTCTCAGCTTCACTTAAAATAATTTTGCCTGAAAATTGCGTAACATGAGTACTGATAAAAAAAGCAATTAGTTTTAATAAAGTAAGTATGTTTAAATTTAAACTATCTTTTAGATTTTAAATAGTACAAGAGAAAAACTTCCACAGAGGTTTAAAACCTACTGAAAACATTAAAGGAACTGCCAAATAATAATAAAACAAAGTAAACAAAATTTCTGTGTCTATGCCCATATTTCTATCATACTGTATTCAAGTCACTGCTAAAATAAATTATCAATGTAAAAATGCTGAAGACTCTTTCTCCTTCCCTTTCAAAGAAAATCTGACGTTTAGATATGAAGAATGACACCTTATGCCTCCTTCATCTCCAATCTATCTAGAATGAATTATATATCTTGCAAAGGCGGCAAATCTTTATCTTCAACCTTTTAGGGTCTTCATTTGGCCTGAGAATTAAATTGATATAAGACAGGTTGAGAGGAGAAAAGCACACAAATTTAATATAAATTTTATGGGACACATGAGCCCTAATAAGAAAATGAAGAACCAAAGAAGTGATAAAACTTAAATGATTTTATACTAGATTGGACAAAAGGAGGCAATTGTGGAAAAGTTACTAAGTTATATGAAGATGCTAAAGGAAAACAAAGAGTTATGTTAATAAGGCATGTTTGTACAGAATCTCTAGGCTTTGACTCTCCATTACTGGTTATGAGAATGTTTTCTTCTGGTATAGGGAAGACATCTTTCACTTGGGAGTTTCATCTCTTACTTTCAGTAAGAAAATGGGGGGATCAGAATGTTTTTCTTCTATTTGCTCTTTTCCAAGTGCCTTTAGCTCAACATAATTCACATTCCAAAGTGGCATGGTTGAGGGTAGCAAATTGTGCCCACCCTTCAACTTCCTGGTGTTCCAAATTTTGCTTTGTGCCTTGAAGGAATCTAATGGAAATACCAGAAATAACCTTGTATGAGATGAATTTACAGTCTATTTATAAAAGATGACACTAGGGTGGTATGGATCAATACAGCACACAACATACAATACGCCATAAAGTGTTTTGCACAACTTAAAAACTTAATACATATCTGTTGCTTGATTATAGAACATTCACTTTCACAGCTAGTACCTCTGACCTTTTGTTTTCCAATTTAGTCTCTCTGCAGTTCCTAGGACCACATATACTCTGGAGAGTGAAAAAGAAACTTTTATATTAAAATATATGGAAGTGCCACTCTGTAAGCCCAATGAAAGATCCCAATGCCAGCAATTTATTTTTATTTTTATTTTTATTTTTAAAATTTATTTATTTAACTTTAGGTGCATACTATATCTGGCATTTCTCCCCATGTTATCCCTCCCCACCCTCCCCTCCCTGCCCACTCCCCGCTGTCTCTCCCCTATCCCGACCAACTGCCCCCAGTGTGTGATGCTCCTCTACCTGAGTCCACGTGTTCTCATTCAACACCCACCAATGAGTGAGAATATACAGTGTTTGGCTTTCTGTTCCTGTGTCACTTTGCTGAGAATGATGGTTTACAGATTCAACCAAGTCCCCACAAAGAACACGAACTCATCGTTTTTTATGACTGCGTAGTATTCCATGGTATATATGTACCAAATTTTCTTTGTCCAGTCTATCATTGATGGGCATTTGGGTTGGTTTCAGGTCTTTGCTATTGTACACAGGGCTGCAATGAACATATGTGTGCATGTGTCTTTATAGTAGAATGATGTACAGTTCTTTGGGTATATACCCAGTAATGGGATTACAGACAAATGGGATCTAATTAAAAGCCAGTAATTTTTTATGGTTCACTGTAGCATAAGAATCAATCTAGGATATGTTACCCTTGGTCAGTTATTCTTTTATTCATCTTCTAACCTCAATGTTGGGCTTTTTATATTAGAGCACCAGCCACCTCCTACCTGCACCATGAATTTGTCCCTAAAGTCTGTGTATCTCAATATCTACCCAGTGATAACCGCTTACCCTGGAGCGTGATATTGCCTGGCTGGACATCTGGCTAATAGGCCTTATGTCAGTTTTCTTTTCCCTCCAGACTTGCACATCCCTGAGAAAGAGTGTTTTTTTTTTTTTAATTTGGTTCCCTAGGCTCCTTTTTTGCCTCATTTTAGTCCTAGTCCTGCATGGCATTACACTTGATCATCAGACCCTGAGCTGTCTGAATTCAGCCATCCAAATTCTACTGAAATGTTCTCACTCCTAAGTGGGTAGTTTTCACCCTAATCATATTACCTCCTCTGCAGCATTTGACACTGTGAGTCCCTCTATCCTTATCAAAGCTCTTTCCCCTGTTAGCAATCACAAAGCAGCTGCCTTGCTTCTCTGTATATCTGTACTTCTCCAATCTTACAAATATCACTCGCCTTTTAAATCTACCCAAGGCCTGGTCCCCTCTCTTCTTTTTATTTTAAATTTTCTCTAGCCAATCTCATTCTGGAATGGCTTCAACTACTAAGTACATGATGATGGCTTTGTAAACCCCATCTGTAGCCGAAACTTCTACTCTCAACTGCCATCTAAACCTGGAAGTACCACCAAGGTCACAGACTCAACTATTTCCCTCTTCAGGTTTTTTCTTTTTTCTTTTCTTTCTTTTTTTTGGTCGGGGGTTGCAGGGACAGAGTCTGGCTCTGTTGCCCAGGCTGGAGTGCAGTGGCACTATCTCGGCTCACTGCAACCTCCACCTCCCGGGTTCAAGTAATTCTCTTGCCTCAGCGTCCCAAGTAGCTGAGACTGCAGATGCATGCCTCTTTTATAGTTGATAACACCATTCAGTCACCTAATTTAAAACTTTGGAATTTACCTCTGATCGCTCCCCGTAGCCAATCTACCACGAAGTATTTTCTTTTTTTCCCTAAAGCCTTCTTAAAACTATTTTTTCCTCCCTATACCTTCTGCACTTGCAATGGAGATCACAAAAGGTTACCCAAAGCCCTCCTCAGACAAAACCTCTGAATGTGATTTTTCCCTTTTAACCTGAGACCAGCATAAGAAACATCTAGAAACGGATGCTGTGATAGCATGAATTATTTTCATATACATTTGTATGTAAATAATTTGCACATAAAATTTCTATATTACTTTTTTATGAAACGTGTTAAAATTCAGATAAATACTTCTACTTTGATCCAATTTATGGACAATATTTCCAGAAGAGTTTTAGATATACTGTACAAAACGAGTTCAGTTGTCATTGTTTTTTACCATAAGACATTATTGATAAAATCCTAATGTTGGAATCAAATAAATAATTATACAGAAGAGGTCCTTAAAAAGATATTAAAGTGCCATTGAATTTCTTCTAAAATTTATATTTAAACATAAAATACGTTGATGTGCTTTTAACTTCTTTGGGTGTTGAATAAAAACTCTTTCTTATAAATGTGCATAAGACTACCTGTACAAGAGTGATGAAGACTGAAAATCAATTCGAGATTAAAAAAAATCCCAAAATTGATGTTATTTTATCAACTAGATTTCTAACAAAGAAAATTGAAACACTTAGTTTGACTTTTTGAAATGTATAGTTATTATAGTACATTGAAAACTGTTTATTAATTATGATCAAGGATACTTCACAAAGGCTAGTAAGCATGTCATTCTATGTCAAGTCACCCTCCCAGTAGGTATTATTTATGAACCTGCTAGGAAGAGTGATGTGAAAAATAATATGAGGAATGATGCATTTTTCTTATTGCAAATTAGCTTATAATTTAGTAGTGTAAATAAACCATAGAAATAATTATAATACTCTAACAGCATGTGATGTGGCTCCTAAAAGCCAGTCACAGAGTTAAGTGATGTGACTTGCACAAAATCACTCTGCCACCTTAGCACCTCTTGTTTTTATTTGTCTTTGGAAAAATCTGTTGAAAACCCTTTCTAAATTCCTACCCACAAAATATTATAGAAGGAGGATGGTGATAAAGAATAGGAGTAAGAAGAGGAAAAAGTAATGAACTGTGGTTAAAGATTAAAGCTTTTTCAGAAAAGCACTTACCAAAAGTTTCTAAGGAGCTCAGGAGTTAATGCTGCACGTTTTAGGCAATAATGGATAGAAATTACTTTTGGAAAGCACTCCTTTTTCTTTAAGAATGCAAAAGAAATGTATTCCTTTGAGTGAATGCAAAACAATGTTATGATCAAATATAGAGGAATTGAGGAGAAAACAAGGACCAGAAGTGCTATAAAAAGAAGACTTTGTTGCCTCTTTTCTTCTTCATCTTAACAATAGGATATCAATATTTGAATCATCCATGGGAGCTTTTAAACATTTCTGTTCCTGAGCTCCACCCACAGAGAAATTCAATCCAAATCGCTAAGGATAGAACTCAGGCATCAGTATTTTAATAAATTCCCCAGGCTATTCTGATATGTAGTCACAGTTGAGAACCACTGCTACAACAGATCTAAAAGAGAGAAGCCAAGTAATACTTTCATGAAGAATTTGAGAGGAGGAATATACGTCACCCTCAGCTAGTGTCACTTAACTAGCTGATCCTGGTAGGATTGGTAGAAATATAGCATCCAAATTAAGCAAGGATAAAAGACTACAAATTGGGTTCAGTGTATACTGCTTAGGTGATGAGTGTACCAAAATCTCACAAATCACTACTAAAGAACTTCCTCATGTAACCAAATACCACCTGTTCTCCAAAATTCTATGGACATAAAAAATAAAATAAAAAATAATAAAATAATAAACTGCATTTCTCAGAGATGCAAAATACCCAAAGCCAAAATTTTAAAAAATGTTAGTGAGAAAAAAATAAAATTTCCCTAGCTGTTAAATCCCTGATGCAATAGTTCTTCTTTTAATCTGAATCTAAAATGTTCTGTCTTGGTCCACTAATAAACACACCCACTAAATTACACACAATAAAAAATCTAAGCAGGGTGGTGACAGTGGCTCATGCCTGTAATCTCAGCACATTGGGAGGCCAACATGGGAGGATTTCTTGAGCCCAGAAATTCGAGACCAGCTTGGGCAATGTAGCAAGACCCTGTCTCTATGAAAAATTAAAAAATAAAAAAAATAGCCTTGTGTGGTAGAGCATGAAGTTCAGGCTGCAGTGAGCCTTGATCACACCAATTGCACTCCAGCCTGGACAACAGAGCAAGACCCTGTCTCAGAAAAAAAATAATAATCTAAGCATTTGAGAAGACGATGATATGGAAAGTTAGGTGTGAGGTCTGTATGTGGGTGGATAATTTCAAAAGCTCTTATTTCTTAATATCAGTAAATATATTCTCCTGTTACAAAATTCATACATGGTATTTTGGGTGTACCTCTCCCTTATTCTCATTCTGAAAGTCTTTCACTTCCTTGGTGGATGAAAAGGAAAGCTGCAGTTGGTTATAAAAACGTGATGGATGATTTAGGTGGCTGTATTCAGCTGTAAGCAATAAATGCTGAGCTCGGCAGAAAGTACTATAGGCAAAAACGCAAGTGATTTACTAGCTATCCAAAGCACATGAGATTTGTAATGCATGAGACCCTGAGGCCCATCACTTCTCTTCAGTAATGGGAAACAATATTTTGGAGAAAAATGACACATTTAATTTCAACTTTGTGTTGTAAAACAAAAAGGCTGCCTAATTTTCATTTTATTATTTTTTTTTCCTTTCGTAAAGCATCTTTGCATCTTATTGGAAGTACAAATGGTTTCTTAAGAAGCATGAACAATACAGCATGTTAGAAATAATATCTATTTGTAGACATTTATTACTGGCTGCATGTTTGTATGTGGTTGGTGGGATCGAAATGAGAAACCTGGAGTGCTGGTGACAGACTCATTGTCTTCTAATAGACTCTCCCGAAAACTGATTCTGGAAGCTTAGTGCTCTTTAAGGCAGATGTTTATTCAGGTGATTGCCATAGTTACCTGCGGATACTGAAAACAGTCTTGGCATACTTAAAAAAAAAGGCTAGAGAAAAAATAATAGAAACACAGTATTATCCACTGAACTGAGGGTAAAAAAATGTAGTCACAGAAGACCATGGACTCAAATCCCAACTCTGTTAATGATATATAATGTGAATGCCATAAACTTTCAGTATGTCATTGTATCATCCTGTGAAATACTAACCTATTTTGCAATTGCAATGTGAGAGATAAATAAAACCTCTTCCAAGGCACTTTGAAAATAGATTCTGCATTTCAGAATAAATGTTAAACAATAATACTGATAATGGAATAGCTGACACAATGCAAATTTTAAATAGAGCAGAGTAACTTTCTAATTATGAGCTACATGTTATTCTTTGTAAGTGTAATTAGAAAGCGACCATATTCCTTTAATTACAAAGTTAATTAGATTTTGACCTCTTTTCCTGTCTTATTGTCTTGGACTACAGGCCAGGAGTAAATTGCATATCCCGTGACCTACATGTCTATAGCCCCCCAAAATCAGACTGTTTAAACAAAAATAAAATTATAAGGAATAATATTGGGACTTACAAGTCAGACTTCATAGGCTATAGAAGGGTTCTCTCATGAGAGAAAAGTTTGCGTTGATAAATAAAATAGATACTTTTCCAGATCAAGCCTATACAGTAAGGCCCCTAAATTGTGTTATTCAGGATGCCGATTTCTTTGTCCAATGACTCTATTACTTTAGTATGCATGCAAGAGAATTACCTGAAGGACTTGTTTCTGGGCTCCACACATACAGCTTCATTTTTTTTTTCTGAGACAGTCTCGCTCTGTCGCCTAGGCTGGAATGCACTGACATGATCTTGGCTCACTACAACCTCCACCTCCTGGATTCAAGTAATTATCCTGCCTCAGCTTCCTGAGTAGCTGGGATTATAGGCACGTGCCACCACGCCTAATTTTTGTATTTTTAGTGGAGATGGGATTTCACCATTTTAGTCAGGATGGTCTTGAACTCCTGACCTCGTGATCTGCCCACTTCGGCCTCCCAAAGTGCTAGGATTACAGGCATGAGCCACCGTGCCTGGCTGCACATACGGCTTCCAATTCACTAAACGTTGGACTTGAGAATTTGCATTTCTAACAAGTTTCCAGGTGATCTTGATGGCATTGGTTGAGAGACCACACTTTGAGAACTACTGCCTTAGAATATTAATAGTGTTAGGCTGAAGTATTGTTTTGTGATCAAATAAGTTCGGAACTTTTAATGTGGAACAACGTTAAGCAAGTTTGTTTTGTGTGTGTGTGTGTGTGATACCTCAAAACCTTTGAATGTTAATGTGCTTTGGTGATCTCCAAGAAGGATAGACTGCATTGCTCCTGAAAGCCGCGGGGGCGGGGAGGCTTACAAACGTTTTGGCTCTCTTTATCTCAGAACGACAACAGAGGTTTTGCTATTTCACAGTGTTCCTATAATGGATTGTTAGAATGCTTTGTTATTTAGCATTAACAGAAGAATGTTATAAATTAGTTTCCATTAGTGTAATTTGTGGTTTTTCCATGTGTGTACTGGCCAAAATATTGTAGAGACATTTCCTATTCTTGTATGAAGAGGGTATACAAATCTAGTAAGGCTTCACCCTTTAATGTGAGAAATGGTAATGTAAATTTGATTACTATTTCTGGAAGTTTCTTGATTGCATGGCTCCTGATAGCCTAATTAGCTGAATTATTTCTCTAATCTTATCATGTTTACCTCAAATTAAATTCTCATGTAAAATAACATTTGGACCACTTTAAAGAAATGCATGACTTCATAGAATCCACTGTTTTGAGCTTGCTTGTTCATAAATGTCTAGAGGAAAATTTGCTGTGAAATTTGCTTGTATTACAATCTAGAAGCAAAATTCCTAGAGGGAGAGGCTAACCCTTTGCTACTTCTAACCAGTAGCAATTATGGATACTTACAGAAAAGAGCATAATAGCTGTGCAAGATGAGATTGCCTGAAGTCAGATTAAAACACTGCCCCTGTTCCCCACTCCAATACTTGAGTCTTTGTTTTTGAAGGATTTCATGCACCCAGTGTTATTCAAAAACACTTGAGAAAATGCTGGTATTATTTTTAACCTCTCAGAACAAAATAGACCTATGTCACAGAAAAACAAGCAGCATTAGTAAACTGGACTGTAACATCTCTATTACACTCTGTGAAAATTCCATGAAAAGCAAAATAGGAATACAAGAATTACAGAGAAACAAACAAGTGGAGAAGAGGCAATTATTTCATGTTGATGTTCTTGGTAGCAATTTTCTAGGGAAATAATAACTTGAGAGAAATAGTCAATTTTCCTTACCTGATGATATACATTGTATACTGTCTAAAAAAATAAGTGCTCTAGAATAGGCAAAAACAGTTTGCCTAAAAAGTTGTGCACATGAATGATACTGTAAAATTCAAGGATAGTTTTTTGTCTGTTCTCATTTCATTTAATTGAGAGCAAGATGCTCACAAGTACATAATATTAACATTGAGTGAAATTAAGAACTCTCATCCCCAATATAATGTTGCTTACAAAATAGATGCTCAATAAATGCCTATGGTTGCATTGCACTCGTTTCTGTTCATGTGCTGTTTTTTTCTTTTTTTGAGACAGGGTCTTCCTCTGTTGCCAACACTAGAGTGCAGTGGTGCAATCTCAGCTCACTGCAACCTGCACCTCTCACATTCAAGCGATTCTCCTGCCTCAGCCTCTTGAGTAGCTGGGATTACAGATGCAGACCACCACACCTGGCTAATTTTTTTTTTGTATTTTTAGTAGAGATGGGGTTTCACCATGTTGGCCAGGCTGGTCTCAAAATCCTGACCTCAAGTGATCCACCTGCCTCGGCCTCCCAAAGTGCTGGGATTTATAGGCATGAACCACTGTGCCCGGCCACATACACTGTTTTAATTTCAACGTAATAGATGGGCTTAGAATATATTTTAAAAATAGATCCTTTGATGGCACAATGACCCTGATCTACAGGAATGCCACTTTTAGCCAAAATTAATATAGAGCACTCTGCTTTGGGACTGGATTTGGGTTCAGTGGTTGGCCATATCATTTACTAGCTCAGTCATGGGAAGGATACCTTGGAACATTTAGTAATTTTTTGGAGTTTCAGCTTGATTCTCCCAAGATGTGACTGATTAAAGCTTGCCACATATATCATTCATTCATTCAACAAACATTTAATGAATGTCTTGATGTGACAGGTGCTTCTCCAGGACTGGGGGCCAGGAGCAAATTAATGCATTAGCTGTTCTCATGGAGCCCACAGCTTGTTGAATAAAACAGGAAAGCCAACCAGAAAATACACAGTAGAGTATCTAGGAGTAATGAGCACCATGATGAGAAATAAATCAGAGTAAGGGAGCAGGGAGAATATATAAAGATGCTCTTTTTATTAAGAATCAGGCACTGCCTTTCTGATAAATGGATGTTTGCAAAGGCAAAGTGGTCTTCTATGCTGCAGGACAAAATGAAGTAAAGCATACAAAAAGTATACTGTAAAATATTTGACATGGGGTTAGGTATGAAGCAAAAAACATCTATTTCATTATGATTACCATTGACAAATTATCACTGATGTTGATGTATTTTAGAAACACCAACCTCGTGTGCATATTTGGTAGACAAACTTGAGGAAAGAATTCCTAACTGATAAAAGGCCTCATAAATGGAATGCCACTTAACAAAGGGACCAGACTTCTTAACATTGCTGCAACAGAACTCGAGCTCTTACTACTTCTTTAGTGAGATCATTAATATGATCATTGCAGTACTTTGTGCTCCCAGGATTACTGATAGAGAAAATGCGTGTGATAGTAACTATTAAAAATGATGTCACCATCAATTACTGATTCCTCTTTATGCATCATACAAGGTGCTAAGTGCTTTATATTTTCTATTGCTGTTAATTCTCCCAAGAATCATATAAGGTAGATATTCTTAAGGTGTTGTAAAGTAACTTGTTCAGGATCACCGGGACACTTTGTATCAGACCTAGAATTGAAGCCTGGAGCAGAGTAAAAACAATGTCCATCGCCCATACTGACCACATTCATAATAAAAAAATATTAGTAAAAAAATAAAATTACAGGACTCTTAAACTTGTATATGTTTTGGTTAACATTATGAAATAGATAACCAAACTTTTGCTCCTGGTTTGGAACCCAGACTTCTGTGTGTTCTTTGTTTTTTTAATGAAAAAAAGGTGTTTTAAATACGTCTATGGTCTGAAACTGTCCCCCAGAATTCCTATGTTGAAACTTAATTGCCACTGTATTAAGAAATGGGGCCTTTTGGAGGTGATTAAGTCATAAGGGTAGAAACTTCATGAATGGGATTACCAGCCTTAAAAAAGAGATTAAAGAGAGTGTCCTAGGCCCTTTTTGCCATACCACCATTTGAGGACACAGTATTCAAGACACTATCTTGGCAGAGACCAGTTCCTCACCAGATACTGAACCTGCTGCTACCTTGATCTTGCACTTCCCAGCTTCCAGAACTTTGAGAAATAAATTTCTCTTGTTATAAATTATCCAGCTCCTATAGCAACACAGACCAAGACAAATGCCAAATAAATATACAAAGAAACTCTTGGAGAACACATTTATACACCCCAGACTTCCTGAAGATAGCAATTCCTGGAATTCTAAGCACTGAGAAAGTAAACAGCTTACTCTGAGTTTTGAAAACATGCAGCCTCCCCTCCATTCCATGTTTATCCCCTCATCTGTTGACAGTTCACAGTGCTGTAGGTCATGATCAAACTTCCAAATAGAATCATCCATACAATTCTAAATCTTCATTAAGGCCAATTCAAAACATGGAGATTTTATAATTTAGGTGCTGTTTGAGAAACTGATTATCTGAGACAGCTTATTTGATTATTGAACTTTATTTAGTGGCATGACCTCTGGTAGCACAAATAGTAGAAACTGGTTTTGAATTACTATTCAGGGTAGCCTGTAGTTGGCCATGAATAGACAGACAATTAAATAGCAAATTTATTCCAAAGTAAATTCCCCAGTGACCTACTGTTTTTCTTTTCTAGTGAAGTTCCTCAATGCATAATCCTATTACTTTTGGCTTGAATAAGCTAGTCACTGTCTTCCAAGCTGAACTATAATGTTACATGGAAGTTTAATTTTCATTTTATTTAATTTGACATTGAGTGAGCTGAATCATGAAAAGGCAACATAATCTCCAATTCTCAACATTAAGCATCTTTAACTACTTTATCCAGTAATCATTCCCAAGAGACATTGTGAAACTGTTTAAAAATTGGTCACATTTGCTGATGCCAATTTTATGCCCCCAGATATTTTGGCATCTGTTTCTTCTTATTGTGCTTTTTACACTGTGAGATATCCAGTGGACATTCCCATGGATGGAGGAGAGACTTAAAATGATAAATTTCAACCATCATTCTCTCTGGCTAGGCCCCCTGCTCTAATGCTTAACACAGTGCCTGGCACATGGTTGCATTCATTTCGTGTTAGTTGTTTGAACCACTAACTCAATGAATTAATGAATATACAAATCAGCTAACAAACAGACAGCAGAATGTTGACCTTCTACTTTCTCTCATTCACTTGGAGTGGAATTCAAGAACAGAGAACCAATCAGACAAAATACTGCATGTAGATATAGTAGCAAATGCTTAATGACTTAAATTTCCTGGAAATATTTTTTATATCTTACTCTGACTTTTCAAAAACATTAAACCAAAGGAAATTTAGGTTCTCACTGGGCAAACTAATGGGATAGATAATGTGGAGAGGTGGTTGCATCCACTTTTTGCATCATTTCTACATCCCACATCTGAAAGTATACAATTTGAGTTAGATTTCCACTCAACCTGTTAGAATTTCAGGTTTTGGACGATGTCCTCCCTATTTCCTCTTTATACTTCCGTGTTTGGAAAGCATGATATGAGTACTGCCTTAGGGAGAGGATAGACAGAAAAGGGAAGCTACTGAAAGCCTTCTTTTGAAATAATAATTTCTTAATCTATGCACTGGTACCCAAGAGTTTTATATCTCCTAGAATTTTAAAGTAATAATTATAGTGAGACAAAACAATGTTAAGTAGTAAGATACATTTCGAGATTTTAAATACATCAGAATACATCAGTGCCCATGAGGTGATAACCGTGAGATTCATTTGCAACCAAAAATATCCTTGGGATTTTAGTGTTGTGGATTGTCAAAGGCTTATTGTAGGTTAAGACATTAATGGGCCTAAACCCCCACTTGCTATTAAAGGGAGAGTTTAAGAAAGATAAGCACTGTCTCTACACTTCTGGGAAGAAAGCCTGATCATACTTAATGCTGCCCATTAGCAGAAAAATAGTGGTCACCAGAAGCATCTCTCCATAAGATAGTTTGAGACAAATAGTACTGGGCCAAACCTTGTGAATTGTGGTGTTCAACAAAAACTAAGAGTTTCATCATATAACTCTCACCTAGAATCAGACTATTTCAAGCAAGAATTAAGGTAATAGCATGAACTTCTTGCCACAGTTATCTCTTTATTATAAAATGTCCTTGACTACAAGGAGGTATAAATCATAACATTCCATGGATAAACAGGATGAGCTCTATACATTATCTGCCAATTACCATGAATTACTTGAAAATTGTTAATTTAGTTGAACTTGAAGCAAAAAAAAAAACAACAAGTGGCCCTCTCTGGCATAGTCTGGAAGACACTGCATAGGAAAAATAGGAAATTAAGATGGAGGCTGATGAATGGGGTTCTCTGAGTACAGCAGAGGGGGCAAGCAGAAGAGTTGGAGCATCATGAATGTGGTCACAGTACATTAGTATGGCTTCCTTGGCTTGATTGTGGAAATGTGAGAGACAACTGTTGTGAGATTGAAAGACATTGGTGACATATATAAGAAGTGACTGACAAGATGACAACCACTCAGGAAAACAACCTCAGAAGGCAGCCAGAAAGGATCAGTTCTGGAAAATGACTGGTGGAAGCTATTAGGCATATTGAATGGTTGTAACTTGGTGGTTGATTTGACAATGAGAGCAGAAGATAGATGTTATAAAACATCATTCGGAGTCAATGAATCTGGCTATTGCCAAAGACAGAGAAATGAATGAATAAAAGGGAAGGTATGGGAAAGAAAATTAGAAAAAAATTAATGATTATCTTTAGTTTCTGCATTAGTTCTTCTGCTTTGGAATTTCTCAGCTCCCCAAGCGAGGGGCAGTCAGGGACCCTAGAGGGTCCTGATTGAGGCTGAGGATACCTAGGCTCCATCACAGCAGCGGCCCTTCCCATTCAGAGGAAAACTTAACATTAATTATGAGACATGAGATCCAGGTGCTGAACTGGCAAATCTATTCTCTCTCCCAAGTCTTCCCAAATCACAGCTCCAATAGGCAGTTATCCTAGCTCGTATTAGTCATAATTCCCTGCAGCCAGAGTTTCTCCTTTTCCTTGTGTTCTGACGGTGATGCTATCTTATGGATTACCCTTCTAACTACAACTCACTGCTTAGCTGGTTCTCCAGGAATCATAGCATAGTTTTTTGAGTACTCTGTCTCACTTGCCTGGTCAGGACACAGTACCTCACTTTCAATTCTAACCATTGCTCAATGCTGAGGACTCATATCTCAGATTCAAGACAGTTATATTGTTTTGTTTATTTTTAAAGTCACTAAGATATACCCACATCTCGGTATTCTATAAGCAAGAAGGAAGTGAGATGAGAAAGTGGTTGCAACCACAATGTTAAAAACATGGACTGGAAACTTGTCTATCTGCAGATGGTATTAGATTTTAATTGCTGCTGTAATAAATTACTACAACTTAGTGGCCTAAAACAACACAAATTTCTCATCTTAAAATTCAGTAGGTTAGAAATCTGACATGGGTCTCACTGGGACAAACTCAGGGTGGGGCTGAACTGAACAGGGCTAATTCCTTTTTGAAGCTCTAGGGAAAAGTCTATTTCCTTGCCTTTTCTAACTTTTAGAGGCTGCCCACATTCCTCAGCGTGTGTCCCCCTTTTTCCATCTTCAAAACCAGAGACGTCTAATCTCTCTGGCCCTTTTTTCCATTCTGTATCTCTTTCTGATCACAGAAGGAAAAATGTTCTGCTTTAAAAGATCATTGTGATCAGATTGGACCCACCAGGAAAATTTCCCATTTCAAAATCCATAGCGTTAATCATGTCTGCAAAAACTCTTTTCTCATGGAAGATAACATATTTACAATTTCTGAGGCTCAGATGTAGACATCATTGGGAGACCATTATTCTGCCTTCCACAAATATATTTTCTTCCTTTTTTTAAAATTTTTTATTGCATTTTAGGTTTTGGGGTACATGAGCAGAACATGCAAGACAGTTGCGTAGGTACACACATGGCAGTGTGTTTTACTTCCTTTCTCCCCTTCACATATATATTTTCTAAACCAGTGAGGACAGATGAGAGTCTCATAACCAGTAATAAGAGCCACTTTGATATGCAACACAGCAACCCAATTGACAAATAAGTCCTCAGAGATAGTGTAGATGGTGATACTCTTCATTTTTGATTCTGTAGGTTTTACCTGTGTGGTAACAATGGTGTCTGGCCTGAAAGTGACAAAGTTTTCTACACCTTGCCAGATATTCTCACACATCCTTATTCACCCCATCTAAACACTAGAAGGGAAGCTTTTCTGTTTAATTGGAGTGAATGTATTTCTTTCATTTTCTGTTGTTCAGGCCATAGGCCTATGATTGTGTGGTAATTTGAAATCTAGACCTTTTTCTTTTTTTTTTTTTTTTTGGAATCTTGTTCTGTCATCCAGGCTGGAGAGTGGTGGCACAATTTGGGCTCACTGCAACCTCTGCCTCCTGGGTTCAAGCAGTTCTCCTGCCTCAGCCTCCCAAGTAGCTGGGATTACAGGTACCGGCCATCACACCCAGCTAATTTTTGTATTTTTAGTAGAGACGTGGTTTCACCATATTGGCCAGACTGGTCTCAAACTCCTGACCTTGTGAGCCATCTGCCTCTTCCTCCCAAAGTGCTGGGATTACAGCCGTGAGCCACTGCACCAGGCCCAATCTAGATCTTTTTTTAAGTTATAAAATTTTACATTTTCCCTCCTTGCAAATTTATTCCCATTTAAAGAACCATCTGCAAGAAGAAGAACACATACCATGCATCAAACCTTCTATCAGCTGGGTCTATCAGAATTAGTATTGGTTGTGTCTTCTAGTCCTCTTGCAGATTAACAGGTTATCCACTTCACCTGATTATCCAGGACATCAATTTGGTGTATCCTAAACTTTATCAGAGCAGAATATTCCTCAGAAAAAAATATCATATTAGGTAGCTTTTCAGCACTAAGCCTATAATTATGCCGCCTGTGTAGGCACATTGGAGTCAATCCTGAGAAAGCATCTCATTGAGGCAAAAAGGAGAGATTTTTAGGTGAATCAGACAATTAGTCATTAAGTCTGCTGTGGATGTTTGTGTCCCCCCAAAATTCATATTTCAATAGCTAATTACTAATGCAATAATATTAAGAGGTGAGACCTTTAGGAAGTGATTAGGCTCTGTGCTCATGAATGAGATTGATGCATGTATAAAAGAGGTCCAAGGGAGTTTGCAACAAGTGCTGGGTTATCTGTTGTTAGCTAGCACTTAGGATATTTTTTTTTTGGAGATGGAGTTTCGCTCTTGTTACCCAGGCTGGAGTGCAATGGCGCAATCTCGGCTCACCGCAACCTCCGCCTCCTGGGTTCAGGCAATTCTCCTGCCTCAGCCTCCTGAGTAGCTGGGATTACAGGCACGCGCCACTATGCCCAGCTAATTTTTTGTATTTTTAGTAGAGACGGGGTTTCACCATGTTGACCAGGATGGTCTCAATCTCTTGACCTCGTGATCCACCCGCCTCGGCCTCCCAAAGTGCTGGGATTACAGGCTTGAGCCACCGCACCCGGCCGAGAATACCTTTAAATAGGCTATCAGTCTTTTATGTAGCAAGTTAAAAAAAAAAAAAAATGTAACATGTAAATATCAGGTGAATCTTCTTCAGGATCTGTGATTGCCAGTAGGAATTTACTGCCTTTTCATTGGTGTGGTTCAACTTGATCTTCAGGTGGAGTGCCCAGAAACCCACCATTGGTGTGATCCAAAGGTGCTATGGATGTTTGTGTGCGCCCCCCCCCGCCATTCATATGTTGAAAACTAAAGCCTAATGCAATAATATTAAAAGTGAGACCTTTAGGAGATGATTTGGCTCTGCCCTCATGAATGGGATTGATGCCTGTATAAGAGGCCCAAGGGGGTTTGTTAGACCCCACCACCATGTGATGACACAGCAAAAATGTGCCATCCATGAAGCAGAGCTCTCACACCAGACATTGAATCTGCTGTCACATTAAGAATCTTTAATCCTGTGGAACTCCACCCCCACACAGGCCATCTATAGACCTTTGTTCTCCCTATCATTTTCAACAGGGAAATGAAATATTTGCCCTGTTTCATAAATATTTGGGGTTTTATGAAAAAAATGCTCTAATGTAGCTTAATGCTATTCTTCAAAATAAGAAAATTATTCTACATTTTAAACATGTACATAGTCATCTCCTTTACTGGGGAATTATGGAGTAGTCTCAGATATTGCCCCTCCCACTCTCTTCTCTTCAGCTGCCCAAAGTGATGACATGGAACTTCCAAATTTTCTTCTGCAAGTTCATGCTTTATTTATTCCATTATCAGGTCCACATCAAATTATATTATCATTCCTGGGATTCTTGAGTTCAGATATTTAGAAAATCACGATGTCAACATAAATTATAAAATAAAGGCACTTATATATGAGAAATGATCCCCTGTCCTGCATCTACAGATTCAGATCAAAGCCAATGCTCACATATTTTATCTCTAGCTTTTACTAAACAGTAGAGTCCATGACTTCATTCACAGCTGGTGATTGATACATTTTGACAAAACCATTTTGCAAAGACGCTTCCTGAAGCATCAACAGTAAAAGAAATCCTGAAATAGGTGCTATGAGTATCTTCTGGATACAAATTTCCACCAAAAAAAATTCATTTTAGTACATATATTTGACTTATGGTGTTCAATTTATAACTGGCAGTTTTGATAAAATGCATTCCTTTCCATTGTTTCTCTTACAAAGAATATAATTTTAAGGTTTTTTGGTTTTGTAAATTGGAGCAGTGGGTACAACAGTTACCACCCCCACACATACAGTTCTCTAATACACACATATATACACACAATTTTAAAATTCCCAATTCTTTAAAAATTTATCTTTGATCAAATTCTTGTTTATATGATGTAAATGCCTTGGACACTATTGCCTATCAGTGTCCATTCTTCTATTCCTTTTATTGGCTCCTCTAAGAGATTTCTGTAAGTCCGTTTATAATTGAGTCATTATTTCATAATGTTAAAGTATTCCAAAAAACTGTTTGTTTTTTTGAACACTCATGAGCGAATTGCATTGTAAAAGCATATGTTGCAGGGAGCTGTGCAGATTTTAAAACACCACGGTTTCTCACAGTACATCAGACATGGTTGAGTACTACAAATACAGCCATATTTATCCATGCTGTCTAGCATTAGACAGTCCTTATCATCAAGTGATCTAAGGGTCTCCTTCATCAGCTTCCCCTAGAATGCGTGCTATCAAAGTACTTTCCTGAGCCCATTACAGATTTAACAAACCAGAGTCTCTGTGCAGCCAAAGGGAATTTGCTTCAGTGATTTTCATGCACACTAAGGTTGGAGAACCATTATCCCTCAGAGCCGCTAGAAATTCAGCTTGCACCAGTCTAGAGTTCTATAAGAGGCAATCACACCAACATGCTATCTAAGAAAACCCTGTATTTTCATCCCTTACTCCCAATCTATAAATTTCAGTTTAATTTCCACTAAATGTTTTATCCCTTGAAAAAGGGCAGGAAGTAATTATGGAAAAAAACATTGAAATAAAACAAGGTGATTAGATAGTATGAATATGTCTATAATCTGACACTTTTAATATCTCAGGGAACAGAGTAACAATAGAGAAAGCATGTACTGACCAACCCCAGTTCATGTTTGGTTCTGCCCTCTTGGGCTGTGCAACTGTGTGACTTGGGCAGGTTCTATGATCTTGATAGTCAAAAGGTGAATGATTGTATGTATTAATGATATTGTAAGAATTAAATGATATCATATTTCCACCAAAATCATATACAGATAGTAGGCCCCCACATATTAGTTACCATTCTTGTCTTCTATCTCTGCTAAGCAAGAGGGAATCTTCTAAACTTTGAGGGAGATCTGTTGACAGAGTCTAATGTGTCATCAGGTTTCATCTCTAGGTCATATAGAGATACAGTTTGTATGCCAAAAACTGTAGTCTTCCATGCAGTTCAGAAAATGACCACCAATATGCTTTATCAAACAGCAGCTACTGTTTGCCATGCCTTCGAATTTTGGTTTAAGGCTTAGACAAACCAAATACTACAACTTAGTGTAGTATTTGCCAACCTCAGAGTGGGTCTCCTCTTAAAGGTTCCCAAGTATCTAGTCATGTAAATGAAGACTGTACCTAAGGAGTTAGCTGTACAGAGAAGAGTCTCTGAGGAGGAGAAATAAGGTTGCAGTCTCTTCTAGTCCTTACTTTTGCTTTTAAGAAGGAGAAAATAGAGAGTGAAGAGTGAAGAGGCCTGGAAAATTGTAGTAAAACAGAGCAAATAGGATAAGAGACTAATAAAATAAATGGAGCACAGAGAAACTAAATTGAATGACAACACTTGAGAAATGTACTCAAGTTTTCACTCCTGATTTGTGAACTAGAATCTGCCAATAACAACTATAAAATAGATTAGCCCAAATATCTATTAGCACCCTCAAGTACAGCGTGATGTAGTAGTCACCCAGTAATAAACAAGGCCTCATCTCTGCCTTCTAGAGTTTTACAGACTAGGAGGAATCCTCCACAAAGTTGGCACAGGAAATGGATAGCTAATCAGAAAACATTCAGCTTCTATCAGTGCACTTAAGCTGTGAAGAAAAAGCTTCATACTTTTTGTTAAAAATAAATATGGTTTGATTGCTCAAAGAGATCCCAGTCCACAGATTACCACAGTAAATAATTGTAGGCCCATCTGTTTTGCAAAGCACAAAACAACCTGCTCTACATGCCTCAGATGCCTTTCCAAATCACCACACAGGGAGCCTTTTAATCATTTCAACGAGAGCATCAGCTTTGTTCTCAAACAATGCTGGAAGGTTTCTCACCCCTCTGCTATCCACAGTATTATAATTTTTGGTTTTGCATAGGCAGGGGTTTTGTTTTATTTGGTTGGTGTTGTCATATCCCAGAAACAAAACAGGCCTGCAAATCAGTGCCACATATTCTCCTCTTTAAATTTCCATTTGTTTGATTGGGACTCCATAGAGGCTGGAGGTGTTGCCTGCATCCGCCTTTCATTCTTAGTTTGGGCAAAATTAGTGGAGAATGACTTTTATACCCCGCCTTTTAAAATTGGGGATCTCAGATGAGCCTTGGCTATATCATTAATTGCGTGGAATTGCTTGGTAAGCAGCATCATTGAGGCATCAGCATCCCATCTTGTTTATTTCTAGGAAAGATGACAAATTATGGACAAATTAGCATCAATATGAACTTGTCTGTAGAAGGGTCAAAATATAAATATAATATACAAATAACTACAGCAGTAATGTTTTAATCACTACATTTTCAAAAATATTCCACTGAAAAGGGTGATTAACAAATTATTATATTAACCTAGAAAAAGAACATAATCACTATATAATCACTAAGAAGATATTAGGCAGGCACATTTAAATAAGTAGGTGTTTGCATGTTAACACACACGTACTCTTATGTCAGGAATATGATCCATTAACCAATAAAATGAGTAAGATGTTAGCTAATTGGTGAGTTCTTGCAGTGATAAATGTCTAATGTGAGTCCATGGTGCCTCTGATTTTCAAAATTATTTAAACAGAAATTGAAACTGTTTTAATAATTTTTGAAAGCATTGCCATGTTTCAGAATTTTGGTTTAAGGCTTAGACCAAAATCGTCATGGAAAATACATGTGTCTAGTGCTGAACCACTTTGACTTATATTAGAATGTCAGCTCCAACAAGACAGGCTTTTTGTCAATTTTTAATTATCAGTGTACCCCAGTGTTTAGAAGAGTATCTGGTACACCGTAGGCTTATTTGCAAATATTCACAAAATAAACAAATAATAATATTTATCTGTTTTATTACAGTTTCTCTGCCAGAATTGTAATCATTGGTCAAGTTTGATAGTGAACATGGGCCTCTTTCTTGGGAAGTAATAACAATAGGAAGATACGGTACTGAATGCTAGCTTCTTATGGGAGGTGTGGGTTAAGAGGTCTCAGGGGTGCCCTGTCTTCTAAACAAATCGGCACAACCTTCAGCTTAAGCTAATGGAAAATAAGGATGGCCATCTCTGTCATTTCTCTAGCATCTTCCACAATATTGCTTTCTTGCTGCAACTCAGGGAACTCTCCATTTTCCTGGCCCTTTGCTTTCATTATTGGGAACTAGTTACCCTTCAATTCTCCCCCTTTGTGTTTACATGCATGCATTATAGATTATTATGTTTATTTTTCCTGTAACCTCATTTTCATGGTAGGTGCAAAACAGAATTTGAGACATTGACATGAACAAAAATGGAGCCAATTATTTGAATTTACATACTTTTTTCAAGTCTATGCTTTAGATTTTCTGATTCTTAGTGAGGATTTAGAAGAATTCAGATGTGGCCAGGAGAAAAGCTATGAAATAATCATCTGAGGTTTTGTATTATTGACAGATATAATTCTTCATATTTGCTACATAACAAAGGGAAATATTTTTCTCTTGTTCTCTCTGAATGAAGGGCAATTGTGTTGTTTTTCTGTCATGTCTATAATTTTACTTCTAAGAAATGGTATTAAGGTACATCAATTACATAAGAGGGCTTTTATTTGTCCTCTTTGGTATTTTTTAGTATTTGGTTTAATGATTAAAACATATCTCTTAGACAGTTAACTATACACTTAACCTATGACCCAACAACCTTACTTCTGGGCATTTACCATAGAGAAATGAAAATCTATGTTCTCACAAAAGCCTGCACATGTATGTTTATAGCAGCATTATTCATGATGGCCAAAAACTTAAAAAAGCAGCCTACATAGACTTCACTGGGTGAATGGGTAAAAACCAACTGTGATACAGACATACAATGGAATAGTCCACAGCAGTAAATACCAAAGCAGACTATTGGTATGCAAACAACATGGATAGATCTCAAAGACGTTATGATGAGTGAAATAATCTGGTCTCAAAAGTTTACATACTGTATAATTCCATTTATATGACATTCAGGAAAAGACAAAACTATAGTGATAGAGAAGAGAAAAGTGGTTGCCTAGGATTAGGAGTAGGGAGAGAATGCCTCTTCAAAGGAATAATAGGAGTAAGGTTTTGGGGGTTATGAAACTGTTCTGTAACCTGATTGGGGTGGTAGTCAAACACACACACACACACACACACTCACACACACACAGACAGATATTTGTGTACATGTGTATGTGCATGTATTGAACATGTATAAACTGTATGCCAAGAGGAAAAAAATGTAATTTCATAATATGAAAATTTTAAAAGTAAAATTTTAAATATATCAAAAATATCATATTGTTCTTTATAAATCTGTAAGCATAGAGAAAAACCTGGAAGGGTATTCAACAAAATGTTATCATCTGTATGGAGGGACTTCAAAATAAAAAAACTTTTTTTATGTGGGGAGGAAGCTAGTTCCCTTTAAAAAAATTGTGAAATTTATTTTTGTTTAGAATTGGTAAAAGTGCTTTTCTTAAAAAACTCATTTTTCTGGTAGCTTTTGGTTAATAAAAATACCCAAATTATTAATGGTTGTTTTATATAGTATTTTTTCTGGCAGTATTCACAGTATTTGTGTATGGTGAGTGTTACATTACTTCTGCCAAGATTGAAAACAGAGATGACAAGTCCCACAAGTATTAAAAAATAAATGAAATTAATAGTTTCGTGCCTAAGAGCCTCTCTTTGCATATGAGATTAATACACTGTTCTCATTTTTATTTTGTATTGTAATTCACCTCTTCAGAAAGCTCACTTTACTCCATTCAATTGCAAAATTGGGATGGTTGATAGGCCTATAATAAATTTAGAAAATTAAGTTATTACTGCCATGAATTTTTCAAAACACCATCTACTGACAGGTATTTTGGTTATAATTTTGATATTGGAGAAGATGGAAAGGTAGATACTATCAATAGTTTTCCCTTGGCTGTATTTATTCCCTTATGCCTTAAAAACAAGGGTATTATATTATATCACATATGCTAACATGAGTGTATATGTAAAAGAAAGAGGAAAAGGAACTTGCTCTGTAATTTCAGAATATGGCTGCCTTTGCGTATGTTAGAATGTCAGCAAGAGAAAATTAAATAACCCATATAATTACTGCTTATCTTGTATTCCAGAGTGAGTATCTTTCTGTGTTTTGCACATAATGTAACACAAGTTTGTTGCTGTTGCTTTTTTCATTGAGAAATATTAAAAATGATCATGAAGTGTGCAAGTCCAAGTAAAAACAATGAAATGAGGTCTTCAAGGAGATGCTGAGAGGTGAATGAATTATGTTCATTTTGTGACAACATCCAAATATTTTGTGTTTCCATTTTATGTCAAAAGTTAAGCTTTAGCTGGAATAAAAAATTTCCTTTCTTGGTAAAATCAGTTGACTTAGCAGTTTTATGCAAGAACTGAAGTATTTAATCAACATTTTCTTTCTGTCAAACTTCCCTTTTAATAGGAAATTTTGTGTCTGATTCTTTTTTCCTTAAACTTCTTTGAAAAGAATAATAAAAGAGCACCACATGTCTTTTTTGTTGAAATACTTTTTAAAGAGATACCACAATAATTATTTTCTTGCTTAGAAGCTACCCCTATAAAGAGATGAATTTTATACTGGAATCTACTATTAAAATTATGTGACTAATGTTTCATTACAAATCATGATCACAGAGTCATTATGTATGGCAGACCTGAGAGATGTTTGTCAACCATGATTCAAAAATAGATATTTGTGTGTGTTCCAGCTTATTTTTATTTGAAAGATCACCTTCCTTTCTTTTTTTCTTCAAAATATTCCTTTGCCCTCTCCCTCGTTGTTCCCTTTCTTTTCACAGATGGTGATACTCTGAGGTCAGGTACCCATGACCTGGAGTGTTTCTTGAGATGCTTCCAACATTCAGTTCTAGTTGTTCAATATTCACAACAGCACACAGTCTAAGGCAAAACAAAAGTGAGGGTTAATTGATCATAAATATGGCTGAGACCACCAAGCTGTCAGGGAGCAGGCCACTGACTTGATCAAATTTGAAAAGTAGAGGATGTGTGGAAACAAAAGGAAGTCACCTTATTTTGGAGTCATCAGCTGAGGGCTAAGAAAAGAAAATTCTGGAATTCTGCTCTGTCAGGACGTGGGATTGGCTTTTAGAAGAAAATAGGAAACTCATTTAATTGCAACATAACTTTTGGAAGTTGTTTTGGCTTTTGCTAAAATTTCATTTCCATATCCCCTTCTTGACCCTTTACTATTCTCATTCACTTTCTTTTTAATTTTTTAATCTTTAATTTTTTGCAGGTATATAGTAGGTGTATACATTTGAGGAGTACATGAGATGTTTTGATCCAGGCATGCAATGTGAAATAAGCACATCATGTAGAATGGGGTATCTCATTCAAGTGTTTATCCTTTGAGTTAAAAACAATTCAATTACACTATTAAAGGTATTTTAAAATGTACAATTAAGTTATTCTTAACCTCAGAAATCTCTGGTTCATATTATCAGAGACTTAATAATATTTACTGACCAGAATTTAACATGTGAATAATTTATTCTTTTCCTATATGTACAGCAGAGATTGGGTGGGAAGAGGTCTGAGTCCAAATATTTACTTTCCCACAAGCTACTTGGCAACTTAGGTAATCAGAACCTCATGATTCAAGCTCTGAAATCTTTGGAAACTACACTGTGAGAGATAAATGATTCTATAGAGGGAAACCCTTACAAAAGTTAAATGTGCTCTACTAATATGTCGAATGTATGTATGTATGCACGTGTGTGTAGCAGAACTGATGGTAGAATATTTCAATTATATAGCATTGATGACAGGTTAACTCAATTGTTTTTCTCCAAGCATTTGAAAATTTTACCAAGAAACAGTCTTCCTATATTCACCATCTTTATTTAAGTTGAGAAATAAAATGTTGCTAAGTATATCCAGGGGCATCCCATTTTTCTAAACACAAGTTTTCTCTGCACTATGACACTCACATTACTTCTGCAAACATGATGAGATTCAGATATTATCAGGAGGCATTTTATATAGTAGTTAATAGAATAAGTTTGGGATCTAGTCCTGGATTCAAATTTTGGTTTGGCTATTAGCCCACTTATAATGCTGGATAAATTATTTAATTGCTCTCAGTTTCAATTTCTCATCTTCCATGAACTGGAATACTAGTACTGACATCCAGGGTTGTGAAGCAAATAATCTACATCAAATGTCAACAGTCATTTTCTGTAACAGACTAGATAGCAAATGTTTTAGGTTTCACAGACCATATAATATAGTGTATTTCTTAACTACTCAACTGTGCCTTTATAGTATAAAGGCAGACCTAAACAATACATAAACAAATGGGCATGGCTATATTTCAATAAAATGTTATTTACAAAAACAGGCAAGAAAACTGGCCCTAGTTTGCAAACCTCTGGTCTATACTAATGCTTCAACACAGTTCTAAACATTAATTTTAATTAACATAAGTTAAATAATATTAATTCTGTGACATATATTTCAGCTTATACCATTATTCAAGGATATGTCACAACCATACAGGCTATACTGTATGTCCTCAGAAACTAAAATTACTATATCCTAAAGGAAACTACCATGTTTTGAAGATTTGTTTGTGAGAAATTCTGCAATAGAATCTGGTGATCTGGTGAGAGGGACATAATATTCAGTAAATAGTTTGCAGTACTTTCTTATCAACTACATAGATGAATGATGCTATCAAAGGGTCACATATTTTTTCATTCTTCAAAGTTAGTTATCGTTTCCCTACGATTTCCTTCTTAGATTTTGCTAAACATATGCAACTGGTAGAAGCCTAATGTGCTGTTCCTGTAACATTACATTCCTGTTCCTCGATTTCCTAATATAATGAAGCTGATTATATTCCATGTTTCATAATGTTCATCCTATTAGAATTGGGAAATTCATTGGCCATCGAGCACAGCCTTATGTTCACATTCTTATCATTAGCACCACTCTAGCTATGGAGCTGTCAGCATTTTCAGCCTAAATGCTGCTTTCAGGGGTCTGCAATGCAGTCATAAAAAGTAGCTGCAGGCAGAAACTTGATATATGATGTCCAGATCCAAGAGAGAATTGTTATTACATTTTTAACACACAGAGAGAAGTACATGTGGCCGTTATAAAAAGCATACAAATTATTGTAGTGAACTTGCTCTGGACCTTTTTCTGTCCCAGCATAATTTAAGATTGCATTCATATCTGCCCCCTTCATTTTCCATGTATCTATGAAGGAATCTTATGGATTTCCAGTGACAGATGACTTTATGACAAGTTCCCTTAACGTTACATTTAAGATTGGAACAAAACAGCTTGAGTCTCTGTCAATAGAAAAATGAAATCCAAGCCTTTTATGAATTCAAAATTAAGATAACTTTTCTGCCTTAATGTAGCAACACAGGGTATGACCTGCATCAGGCTTTATGTTTTATGATCGAGCTTTAAGAACTGGTTTGTGTGTGCAAAGACTTTTCTTTGATGTGAGATTGAATTAAGGAAACTTAATTAACATTTTCTAATTAAATGCTGCATTGTGAGTTCAATTACATTGTACTCTGCAACTATGATGAGATTGTTCTGTCTTTATTTAAATAAACAAGATGGCTCACAGGGTTGAGAGCCTGGTTGATAACCATCCCTTTATTTCCTTAGTTTTCACCTCTGCTTTTCAGAAATATTTTTAGCCACTCATTTAACTGCAGGAATTTGGTAGACACACATTTCTCAAATATGCGATCTCATGATTGACCGGAGTAGTAGTCTATCCATTTAATACCTAGTTCAAGTTTATTCATTTGAGACAAAGCCTATTTTTACTCCCTTTCACCTTATTTTTTCCATGGAATCAATGATGTATAACATATATCATGTAATACACAATATGTAATGTATAATATTTGATTTCCAGTGACCACCATGTTGTTCAATTTAATAGTCAATGTGGCATTCTCATCTTACTTGCCCTGAGAGCTGCACTGGACAAAGTGCACACCATTTCTCCATGATCCTCATCTTCCCACAGCTCCCAGGACACCACATTCTCTTGGTTTCCCTCCCATCTCTCTGGTCACTCCCTCTCACTCTTTTTTGCTGGTTAGTCCTCTTCCCATAGTCTCCTAATAATGGCCCAGGGCTTAGTCCTTGGTCATCTTCTCTACTCTCCCTACTCTCATTCCAATGGTTATCTCATCCTATCTATATGCCAGTGACTCCTTAATGTATATACTCTGCCCTGACATTTCTCTAATCTTTCATACCTGTCTATCCATCTCTACTGGAATAGACATGCCAAACTCCATATGTTCCAAATCAAGTTCCTGATCTTTTTCTGCAAACCTGTACCACCCACAGCCTTCTCTATCTCAGGGACAGTAACTCCAGCTGTCAATTGCTAAAGCCAAAATCTTGGAAATAATCTTTGACTTTTTATTCTCTCACTCTATACATCCAATCTGTCAGGAAATTTTGATGCCTCTCACTTGAAATTTATCCAGCATCTGACCACTTATCACTTCTCCAACTCTTGTCAACCTGGTGTGAGGCACTTACCACAATTTGTTGCTCAAATGCCCTCAGTTTTACATTGTAAACAACAGTCCTTACCGTGAGCTACAAGGCCCAATCTGGGTGAATTCTTCATCCCCTGTGTTAGCCTGTCTCCTCCTCTCTGACTTCCTCATGCCACAACAGCCGAACTAGCCTTATTGCTGTTCTTCTAACATGCCAAGCACACTTCCTTCTTAGACCTTTGTACTGACTGCTTGCAATGCTCCTCCATAACACATCCTCCTGGCTAACTCCCTCATCTCCAAGTTTTTTCTCAAATGTCACCATTTCGATGAGTCCTATTTTGACTTTTATTTAAATTTGCAAACTTTTTTTCACTGCAAGCATTTCGGAGGTCTACCTTTCTCCTTTCCCCATATGCCTTATCATCTTTCATTATATTATGTAACTTTTGTCTATTTCTTATCATTTGCCCACCACATTAGGATGCAAGTCCCACAGGGGCTGAAAGTTTTGCTTTGTTCTTTCACACATTCCAAGCACTGAGAGTAGTGCCTGGCACATAGAAGTAACTCAATGAATGTCAGAACTATCAAAAGCATATACAGTCAGATGGGCATGGTGGTTCATGCCTGTAATCCCAGCACTTTAGGAGGCTGAGGCAGGAGAAGCTCTTGAGGCCAGGAGTTGACCAGCATGGGCAACATCGTGAGACCCTGTCTTTACAAAAAATGAAAAAAATAAAAAATTAGCTGAGTGTGGTGACGTGCACTTGTAGTCCCAGCTACTCAGGAGGCTGAGGCAGGAGGTTCACTTGAGCCCAGGTGTTGAAGGATGCAGGGAACTATGACTTCACCACTGCACTCCAGCCTAGGTGACAGAGCAAGACCCTGTCTCAAAAAATGCATATGTAATCATTGAAGAAAATTAAATTATAACTATCAAAATTCAAGTAGTCACAATAGATAGTCCAAAACTGAATGGTTTATTAAAGATATTTCATTTGAAAGAAATGTTTTACAAGTAATATTTGTTTTAAATTATTCTTATTAACATTTTAAACACTGATTTTACATGATAAAAAAGGATGGCAACTTCCTATATGAGAAAAGTAAGATTTTACAGAAATAATAGTTCCATTGATTTTCATAGAGTTCTAAATAAAATTTGCACATAGAAAATTAAGCATGTAAAGCAATTGCATCCTTATGATTTAGTTAAGAAAATGTCGAAAACAGTTCAGGTTAGTCATAGGTTTAACTCGGTGTTTCAAAACCATTTGATACATTGGTAGCAAAAGCGAGAATTTTACATCTTTCTCCAAATTTTTGGATGTTGTCATTTCTTCTTTAGGCATCATAGTTTTTTAGTTATGCGGCTTACTAGAAGTAAGCAATAAGCAATAATTAATTCCTTTTAATCTGTGACTTATAGAACTTCTCGCTTTGTGCATATGTTTTGCCTTTCTATTTCACTCCAGAGGTTTGATCATATCGTTTCACTTAATAAAGATGATTAGAGGGCAAAAATCATAATAACTTTAGGGGAAATGTAGAAGCTCCCCTTAGGTATTGAATTACAACCAAGTTAGGAAAAGCTATTATTGATACTCGTTCAGAATTTCATATTAGATCATTGAAAATCTTTAGGAATAATGATTGTAGAGTCACTGCTAATAACTTAATGACAATCGAATAGGTTAAGGGCTTTAAAAAAGACAAAATAGATCTAGATGACAACTCCTGACTGAGATAACTATAATAATTTTCCATAATTACCATTCACAGAATACAATTTAGACAGAAATAAAAGCAAGAGTTAAATGTAATATGGAGTAGCTCTAATAGGACCTAGACATCAGAGTTAATTTGAAAATTACAGTTCCTAAAGTAATTGTGTTGCAGAAGCCTATCATAAAAAATATAAACCATGAAATAAAATTTGTATGAAGTTCTTACTGAAACCATTTTTATACCCTTGTTTTGATGATTTACACTTCTAATTTCACAACTTTAGCCCATAGTTGAGCCCTAAGCAAATTTATGAATACATATTTCTTATTCAAGTACTTGGAATCCCCTGTGTGTTACTAATCCCAACCAATAAATAAGAATTTCCATTCCGCAATAAATATCATTGCTATTCCCCTATTCCATAATCTAAGTTTTACTTGTGCAAGAAAATATTTCAGCACAAGTAAAGAAGGAATTAATTCTTAAACTATTAAGAAAATAGCCTAATAAAGTCTCTCAAAGTCTGCTTGTAAAAACATAAAAAAATATTAGAGTGATATCACCACAAATTATCTCCTCAAATTATAAGAATAGGAAAATTGGAAACTTTCAGCAAAATTTATTTTTAACATCGTTAAACTGTTTTGTATAGAACATTTAATGTTCAGAAGCAATTTTATAGTTTGAACTATTTGCATAATAATTTATGTTGTTTAAGATACCTTATAGCTGTGTTGCTTCGACTTTTCACATCAGCATACTCACAGTGGAGCCAATTTGGTCTCTTTATGTATATTTCAATATTAAAGCTATTTTTAGACTAATCTACCAGTGGAAGATTATTGTTTCATTGCTTAGTGAGTGAGATTCAGCTATGTCAAATTTCACCATTTTTAAAAATGGGGCTATCACATATTTCAAGACTTCTCTGATGAGGTGTCACAATATTTGATTTAACAGACTTATATAACTATGTGGATACAATAGCAAAAATTTGTTTTTGTTTTTTTTTGTAAATGGTTTTGAGCTAGGTCAGAATGATTTCTAAGCATACTTACACAAAACAATGCCAAGACATAGAAAAGAGCAAATTTTTTCAGGCTATTAGTAGATAATTTAATAAGTTCATCCTCCTTTGAGAGGTCAAGTCACCTGTGTCCAGTGGTGTATGGAAAGGGTACTGGATGGAAAGGGTCTTGGATCCACTGGTTAGTCTTCCTTATTGTCTCAGAGAAGGAGAAAAGGGATTTATCATGAAGAAAAATAACTGATGAAGCTCTATATAACTAATAGTATAATTTGAATTTAATAATCAACTAATACTACCAAGCAATTTATAATCCTCATAAACTACTAACAGTCTTCATTTTCACTGTAGTAATTCTGTCATAAGTAATAAAAAAGTATTTATAGTTTTTTCTTATATTGTCAACACGAGGGCTTAATTTTGGATGAGAATTTCAACCACTGTTGTTTGCAGAAGTTATTATTATTTTTTTTTACCACCACATTGAGTTCCTTGGAAAAAATCCAAGGTAAATTCTTTGAGATGACGTTGCCTTTGTGAATAACATTGAAGCTGAGGAACTTTTTTTTTTTTGAGATGGAGTCTCGCTCTGTCACCCAGACTAGAGTCCAGTGGCATGATCTTGGCTCATTGCAACCTCCACCTTCTGGGTTCAAGCAATTCTCCTGCCTCAGCCTCCTGAACAGCTAGGATTACAGGTGCCTGCCACCATGCTTGGCTAATTTTTGTATTTTTAGTAGAAATGGGGTTTCACTATGTTGGCCAGTCAGACTCCTGACCTCAGGTGATCCACCTGCCTCAGCCTTCCAAAGTGCTGGGATTACACGTGTGAGCTACCATGACTGGCCACAACTGAGGAATTTGAGGTGAAAATAGTTGTAATGAAGGCTATCATTCTTCAGCTCTGCCTTTCATGACCCTTTCAGTGTACATATTCATCTGGTTATATTTTCAGTCAATTTCTTGCTCACACAAGGAAAAAAAATGTGTATCTTGTTGAAAAATTCCTCACCATCTATTCCCAATCAAACAATTTTTTATATGTCTTCACAGGGAGAATTATTTTAAATACTGAGAATCCAAGGCAAATGATTTATCCAACCAAATCATTTATGCTATAATAAAACCATAAGATAAATAATAAAGGTAATCTGAATCAAGTGACTGGTTGTTCCACAGTGTTTTTAAAAGATGATCTTTGTTAGTATTAGTAAATAAAGGTGTATATGTTTTTCAGCTTAGCTACCTCTTTTTGGCTCAAATCAGATTCTACTGTCCAATTTTTAATCAAATTTTATCCTATCTATAATTAACCCTTC
Organism: Callithrix jacchus; assembly: GCF_049354715.1. Classification (NCBI taxonomy): domain Eukaryota; kingdom Metazoa; phylum Chordata; class Mammalia; order Primates; family Cebidae; genus Callithrix; species Callithrix jacchus. The sequence goes on from NC_133524.1 coordinate 30,795,304, forward strand.
CAAACTAAACTTTAAAGTTCAACTTGTTTGCTTTTTATGTCTTGCTCAAAGTTTTTTAATTGTAAAAGAAAAATGCTTCTAAGTTTTTCTAAATGTATATGATTGATTTTAAAATGTCATTGCAAAAGCTATGGCTTTATGGCATACAAGATTATAGTTTCTTCGTGTTCCAGGCACTAAAATTTAGGCTTCTTTACATCATTAAATTAAAACTCACATTTGAAATAAGAAACTAAATACAGCCTATAAAGTTTAGATTCGCTGCAGTTTACTACTGATTGGAATACCTTTGATATAAGTTTAACATCTGACATGAACTTTCATCATTTCTGATTTTCCTTTCTAATTTATGTTGCATACCTCCACCGGTTTGAAATTTGCACTTCAAGCTTCCTATTTTTATTCATGACCCACTTCAAAATATGATACATTAATTATACTTTACTGTAAATATATATACTCGAAGGGGTTTAGTAAAACCCTCTTTGTAATAAGTGTGAAAAGAAATGTCCAACAATATGAATTGATTAAAGAAATATAATCCATGTATTATAATAGTCTGTAGCTATGGGAATGAAAAAATAGAGTTACTTGTACTAATATAATCTTACATATGCTTTTTAAAAGAAATATGTGTATGTGCGTTTATACATGCATGTATACTATACATGTGCATATTTCTATATATTCATGTACATATGCATATGTTTGTGTATGTATACGTACTTATTGTTTATATATATAGTATTAGCCACGAAACATACAGAAAAAACTGTTTCCATGGTTACCTCTGGGCTCTGAGGAGTGAAACCAAAGCACAGAATGTGGGTAGGAGCACTATACTCTTCATCATATACCCTTTTTAACTGTTTCAATTTCTTTTACTATGATTATTTGATTTTGTATGAAATTTGTTATATACACACACATGCATATGTTATACATTCATACATATTGTGTACATATATCATGTAATATATACATGATATATAACAAGATATATGTATCTATATACAATGGAGTAGCTATCTTCAAATAAGATTTTTTATAATTAAAGATAAGAATGTTAAAAATGAAGGAAAACTTCAAGGCGCAAATAACTTTGTTTGTTTGTAATATTTGAATTCTGCTTTTTCTTTCTATTCTCCCACTGTCTATTCCCTTCATCACTTAAATTTATTTCCACTAAAAATGACTCGTGGACATAATTTGTAATTAGTTGCCACATCACCTCAAAGTTAAAGGCAGCACCTTCTCTAATCATAACTGGGAAAACTTGTAACTAAGAGGGAGGCCATAGCTTTAAATGAGTCACTGTCTAAGGAGACAAAATACCAGAAATTAACAATGGTTGCAAAATGGAGTCCTAGCCTAATCCCTCTCCTTTCTAATTACTTTCTAATTGTTTCTTAACCATGTGTGACCAGGCTGCAGTGGTTGGGGTATGGAGGGTGAAGAACTTTTTGAGTAAGGCAATTCTTACTCTGGAAGGACTAACCAAGAATCTGATTGTAACTAAAATGAGAGAACAGTTCCTACTATTTCCATCAAATTCATTCTGCCTAAGGAAAATGATGATGATTTGATTTTAATTATGCTAACAGCATTTCAATAGCCTTCAGAGAAAATGCCTGCTTTCCAAAATGCAGATCACTAAATTATACAGTGCTTCTTAGCAACTCCTACTACTGAGAATTCAAAGCTTATCTCAACTTTACTTTGTTTTAACCATCCTAGGATTTCAATCCATAGCTTTCCCATAGGCTCTACCTACCTTTTAGTGTCTAGAACAAACTCTCAAGGCATCTGGGTCTTCAAATCCACACAGTTCCTCTGAGTTATTCAAGATAAGTCAGGTTCCAGCTAAGGTCAGGCATTGTGACCACTCTAAGTTAACCCTCCTCTAAACCCTACCTCTAGTGTCCTCAGTTTGCTTTTTCTGTCTCAGCAGATAAAGCCCAGAGATTCCCAAATCTGCTGTGCATCTGAGCCATGAGGAAAGCTTGTTAAATAGATACTTGGTTCTTCAGCTAAACTGATGTAAAACAGATTTTGCTATCCCTCCTTCCAGTTCACTTGTTCTGAGTCTTGCATGCTGGAGCACCACCAGCACTGCCTCACCTGCGGCCTCCTCCTGACAAAGGGGTTGCTATACTATGCACTCTATTATGTGTAACCAGCCTTCTTAGGCACGAGCTGCTTTCTATTTTTTAACTCCCAGTTTCCTTTTTATGAACTATTCAAATCTAATCATTAAGAACAATATCAATGATGACATCAGTAGAATAAGGCCGACCTTTGCTTTCGGTCAGTTACAGGACTGTGTATGTTGACTCACATATCAGTTTTACTAGTACACACACCCACTATTGATTGAGCTGTTGCTGTGTGCTAACTTACAGTGTGCTAAGAACTTTACAGATTGTAGTCATATATTTAATCCTTATGACGAACCTAGAAGTTAAATTTTTTACTCCCAGTTTTGCAAATGAGAAAATTAAAATATCAGAATAAGTTAAGCAACATAACTTGTCTTAAGGTCAAGGAGATAATAAAAGATATGCTTCTATTGTGACATAAATTTAGCTGTCTCATGGGCCTAAATTCAAGCCAATACATTTATGTTTTAGAATACCAATTGCAAATTGACGACTAGAGCACTAAAATCAGCCTGGGGACCTGCTTTCCTCATTCTACATACTATGTTTTCAGAAAATCTGTATGTGCCTTTTTATGGAGGGGGTGTTAACTGGAGTCACTACGCATCATTGTCTTAAATCATCTTGACATTTAAGATTTCAGTTTCTCATCTAAGGTTTCTGGTTGAATAATATCTCCCCTATTTTATCAAAATATATATTATATACATATATATGTATAAAATAAACTAGCAAAACACTTGTTTAAAGAGAGTTCTATTGTTTATGCTGAGATACACAGAAACATTTGGGAGGAATATCACAATATTCGTTAAGAAGGCTGGGACATTGGTTTTTCAATATTAAGGAAAGTTTCCAAAATTTCATTCTTTCTATACTCATTTCAGATCCTATTTTCCATGAATAGACACAGCCAGAGGGATTCCCTTCTGTAATACTCATCCATATACCTCTACCAACCAATTAATTGCTCATTACTACATCAACATAAACATTAATTTGTTGACAGACAGACATATAAGAAAGAAGCTGTAAATAGATCCCAATGATCCTACCTACTCTGGAATGGGAGGGAAACCATAATCACAGTGAAGTCAATGTCAAATTTCTAATGCAATTACATATTTCCAGCTATGGTGATAATTTTTCATTCATGCTCATTTGTGATGATTTTTGTTTTTATTTTATGTTAATCTCCATTTTGGAACTTCGTTTTGTTTTACACAAAATAGTTAATACAATACCTCACAATAAGGGCATTTTGAAAGAACAGTGGCTTTAAAAACAAAATGTATCTTTGTGTTTCCTACTAGCTGGTAAGCCAGTTAATATTCAACAGGTGTTTGTAAAATTATTTCATTTTCTTAAAAACCTATAATAAAGCTATTAACTGGAGAAAGGACGTTTGAAAATTCAGATGAGATGAACAGTGGTTTTAATACATGGGAGACAATGTTTATATTTTTAGCACATAGAAAAAATTGTAAAATGTTTTTGCTAAATTCCATCTGAATATTATCATAATAAAACCTCACAAATATTTTAATATCTTAAATAAAAAAGTTTATTTTATTTATTCCCTTTACTACTTTCTTTTCACTAAACCATCAATGTTTTATTTTTTCAAAAGTCCCAGTAGAACATACATTTTTGTTTTGACAAACAACTCTAGAAGGTTTTTATTTCTATTAATTCAAATAGACAAAAAGAAGATACTTGAAAGCAGCATGAACTGCCCAGCACCTTTTAGTGGGATTATAACTGGTGTATAAAAGTGATTAACATTTTCTAGTATTACATATTAACCAGATTATAGATTCTTAACCCAGGATTCTTGCATCTACAAATGAATTTCAAATGGCCTTAAAGTTGTAAACACACAAAAATATTTTCATGGGATGGGGAATGGGGACAAGGTCTCTATAGTTCATCTGCTCTTTGGGAGTATTTGTAACTAAAAAAAATTTAAGTCAGATTTAAAGGAAGGAAATTAGAGGTTTTGGGGAGGATAAGTCTCATTCATCGAAGTGTCCCTTTCACATAATTTGAAAAAGAGCTATCATGTATGAAACTCGGCACAGTGGCTCATGCCTGTAATTTCAACACTTTGGGAGGCTGAGGCGGGTGGATCACTTGAGGTCAGGAGTTCGAGACCAGCCTGGCCAACATGGTGAAACCCTGTCTCTACTAAAAATACAAAAATTAGCTAGGGTGTATTGGCACAGGCCTGTAATTCCAGCTACTCAGGAGGCTGAGGCAGGAAAATTGCTCTAACGCAGGAGGTGGTGGTTGAAGTGAGCAAGATCACACCACTGCCCCCCAGCCTGGGCTACAGAGCGAGATTCCATCTCAAAAAAAAAAAAGGCTATTGTATGAATTGAGTTGCTATTATTTACTCTCAGAATTTAATAATGAAGGAATGTCTTTTCTAGTCATGTTTATCCATTCACTGCCTAATAAGCATTTATTGAGTGTTTAATGAATGCTACATATTGTTCACCAAGATAGGAAATTAGAAGGTTGAGCAATTTGGGGAGGACTATGACTAGTCAAATTGCTGACACATTGAGTGTGAGATGCTTGTGGGACATCCAAATAGAGATGTCCATGCAGGACAGAGGCCCAAACCAAAGATTTAGATTTGAAGGTCAGTAAATACTTGTGGTAAAGTCTTTAAAGTATTTGATATATATATATAAGCCCGTTCCTGCGTGTAAAGTGTGAGTAGAGGATTAATGAGAGAAACAGCAACCATTCCCTAGGTGCATGGAGCAAGTACCTCCCAAAGAGGCTGGAAAGTGGTTGTAAGAAAGCCAGCAGAAAAGGACTTCCAAAATGAAGGAGGAGTAAGCTATACCAAGAATGTAGAAAGATCTAGTAAAATAAAGACATAACCACCCAAACTGGGAATCAATTTTAGTAGAATGCTATCAGTGGGCGTCAGATTGCAGTGAGTAGATGGGAAATGACTTTCAATATGCTGTATGTTTAGGGAAATGATTGGGAGATAAAGTCAGAAAGGACCTCACTATTTAGCACTTGGTACGTAATATTTTATAAATACCAAGTTAATAACTTTTACCGGGAAATAATAAAATCATTTTACTCCTAAGCCCAGAAGACAACCCATTGAGAGAATGGGACACTTAACCAGGGGAGAAGACAGTGATAACTTCGGCCTAACATGTGTACCCTTCAGGCTTCATCCAGAGAAGTAGAGCCGTAGGGTACTATATATGTATTCTATTAGGTGTGTGCATGTGTGAAGTTTGTGTATATACATATACATATACATATAGATAGATAAACATATATTTTACAGAGAATCAGTTTACACAACTATAGATCTGACTAAGCAGTCTCCACAAAGCTGTCTCTGAATCTAATGCATCTAATGTCAGAGCCTGAAGTTCACAGGCAGGCAGTCAAGTGGGAATATCACAAGCAGGCTTGAACTCCACTAGGATAGACTGAAACCTATGTTGTTTCTTGTTGCCTCTGAACTTGGCAGTAAGAATGAGCACACACAGCTCTGGCCCAAAAGTCAGAGACACTGAAGGAAGATCCAGGGGGAAAGAGAACAATCACAGGTCCAACTGATGCTTCGTGTCAATGAGGCAAGTCAGCATACCAGCAGCAATGTGCTTGTGTGCACACACATGTGCATGCACATACACACACACTGCAAAATGGCAATTGCCTTCCTAACATCCTCCAACTAGTGTGAAAGAATTTTTCATGTAGCCTACCCTAACTGGACACATGCAAGAAAATGGAATTCTGTGAAATGTAGTTTGACCTAGCAAGTTGGCACATTACAGAGCCAACACAATGTGTACTCTCAGAGATGGCAAGCCTTGGGGACCACTAGAGTAAGGGTTCTGGGTAATCATTGAGCTTCATGAAGGTCATGTCACTTGGTGGATAAGTGAAGGAAGTTATGTAGAAATGTGAGGGTGGGACCATGAAGATCAGCTTGTTTATCCTCTCAGTTGTTCTAAGGGCATTGCTGCCATCCTGTGAACAAGGGAATTAGGAAATAATTGATTGAATTTACCTCTTTACTACTTCCACCATTCTTTTTTTTTTTTTTTTTTTTTTTTTTTTTTTTTTTTTTTTGAGATGGAGTTTTGCTCTTGTTACCCAGGCTGGAGTGCAATGGCACGATCTCGGCTCACCACAACCTCCGCCTCCTGGGTTCAGGCAATTCTCCTGCCTCAGCCTCCTGAGTAGCTGGGATTACAGGCACGCGCCACCATGCCCAGCTGTTTTTTGTATTTTTAGTGGAGACGGGGTTTCACCATGTTGACCAGGATGGTCTCGATCTCTTGACCTCGTGATCCACCCGCCTCGGCCTCCCAAAGTGCTGGGATTACAGGCTTGAGCCACCGCACCCGGCCCCACCCTTCTTAATTGTAAAAGGAAATGACTGACCAGTTTCTACTATTTCTTTCAGGCAATATTTTTCTAAGATGAATGATTTGATTATTACAGTGAGAATAAAATGATGTCTCAGAAATTTCTGACAATAGTTGTGCAAATGGGAGTTACAGTGTTGGCTTGAAAAAGAGAACATAAATACTATTCACACTTGTTTAGTTGTACTAAAAGACCAAGTAATGCTATAGAATGTAACCTTATTTATTGTTATGCTCAGCTGTAAGTGGAAGGCATCCATTCATCCTGTACCAAATCCCTGTTTTTTGGAGTAAGATGCCAATGGAAATAGTGGAGCTAGTTTAAAAAACACCAGTTCAACCAAACTCATTCAAAATTTTCATTTGTGTTGGGGAAACGCATGGTCTTTAAATATGGATGAGGAAGTTGACTCTTCTAATACTTGCCTATGTCCTGTTAATGCTGTACTTCCAAAGATGATCACTAATCTATAATCTATACAACTGCATTTTTCTAAAGATATTTAGAGTCACAGAGCTGATCCTGACTGAGGGAAAGGTGTTTCTCAAAGACCTTTTCTATGATTACAGATTGTTGGACAAAACAGGTAGTGAAGGAAGATGGTGCAAGATTTGCTCTGCTACCATGAAGTAGAATATATGGTAATATTTTAAGGCTTTATGTTTACTGTTGCCTAAATTATAAAAGCAATATTTTTATATTGTAAAAACTTAAATGTTGAAAAATAAAGACTCATATAAAAAAGATAACAAAGAAGTAACTGAGATATATCACAAATGCTTTAAAACTTCAGAGGCTCTCTCCTACTTCAGATGAGAAAGCCAAGAAGCATATCTTTTGACTAAATAGTTATATCAGAAATACTAATTGACATTTCAGAATTGCAATTTTGAAATGATTTGCTGTTCGGCTCACAAGAATAGTAGTTAAGTTTATTAACTTTATTCATTTTGTCTTAATATTTGCTATAATTATATTTTTCTATGGATTGGGCATGGCCAGGGCAAATTTAAGCTATCCGATTGACCAGGTTGACCACATCAATGAGGGCTATTTTCATTAATCTAAGATGGTGTTTGATTCAAAATGCATATCCCATCAGCAACACTTGCTATCAACCTTTCAATGAGAGGAATTCCAACGGTTAGCACCAAGGAGTTAACGATATGAAACATCATCCAGACCTGACTGAGCAAATGGCTTTACTCCTTCCTCTATCTTGGGCTGTGTGGAAGTGGTCAGGCTATCCTGGAAAACAGATAGATATGTAGATTAGATATACTGAAGGGCATTCCCCATAACAGTCAAGCGTTGGGGAAAAGGCAAGTTTATTAATATCATAGAATGCCAATAATGTGAATGATTCCATAAGTATTTTAGGGAAAGTATTCATCTTTATGCAATGAAATACATAAAGTGGTCATTTTCCTCAAGACAAGAAGACAGTTATTTTATTTGACTTCCACAACTTCCCACGTAGAGAGTTGCTAATATTAAACAATAAATAAAATATCACTGCCATAAACAATAATAGTGATAGTCAGAAAATGGACTTCAGAAAATGATACACTTTCTTTAGTTAAGAAAGCAGTAAAGATATTCTCAAGTGATAACCTTCATTAGATGCTGGCAAGTCTGAAATGCTCCTTTACAATCTCTTTTATTGAAGAAATCTTGAGGACTATAAACCTAGATCGGTGCCTTATAAGCTTTGTGTAAGGCAGTTGTGATTAAAAACCAAGTGAAAAACTTTTCAATAACTCACAGAATAGTAATCAGTCTTAGTATTAGGGTGTGTGTGTGTGTGTGTGTGTGTGTGTGTGTATGTGTGTGAATGTGATACTGCTTAAGTATACAGGCCAGGAGTGAAGGTAACATGAGGGAGGATAAAGGCATAGAAAGTCAGACTGGGAATTCCAAAAGGAAAGGAAGAATTTTGAGGGTTGTCAGAGCTACTCAAGAAATTGCACATTTAGAGACAGTACAAATATTTTCAAGCAATTAAAAAAAAAAGATCTACTGAGCCTGATATTGCATGATCAGGATAGGCGGATAAAAGTTGGAATAGCATGATTAGTTTCAAGTGATTTTAGAAACACCAATATTAGAATGGTCTAAGACAAGAGATACACATTGCAAAGAGAAATAACAAGTCTTCCTCAAGAATGAAAAGAACTGAGAGACATAGCTTTGGTCATAGACTAGAAATGAGGATAACACTGAATTTTTTTTTTCTTTGAGATGGAAAGAAATTTTTTTTCTTTCTCTCTCTGTTGCCCAGGCTGGAGTGCAGTGGTGTGATCTCAGCCTGGGCAACAGACCAAAGCTATGCAACTTCCACTGCCCTGGGTTCAAACGATTCTCCCACCACCTCAGCCTCCCAAAGTAGCTGGGATTTCAGGCACCTGCCACCATGCCCAGCTAATTTTTGTATTTTTAGTAGAGACAGGGTTTCACCATGTTAGCCAGGTTGGTCTCGAACTCCTGACCTCAAGTGATCCTTTCACCATGGCCTCCCAAAACTCTGGGATTACAAGCATAAGCCACCACGCCCAGCCAACAGTGAATTTTTTAAGTACTGAAAATATATATGTATGCTACCAACTTCTGAAACTTTTTCTGATTAACTCAGCACAGAAAATTCCCTCTCATTTTGAGCTTTAGTTGTTCAAACTGCTTCCATGGCAGTTCAAACTGCTATGTCTCCCTCTATGAAATGTGGACAAAAAAGCCCGGCTTCATGGTGTATTTTAAGCTCAGAAGCTGTCAGAATCATTTTACTGAACCACTGTGGAGAAGAGACAAGCACAGCAAACTACTGTCTGGAACACAAGCAGTTACACTGAGTACTTAGAATATTATGGTAACAAACAAAAGTCCTTCTAGGCAGCAAAAGAGAAAACACCAAACAGTAAGTTCACTGAATGTTCATTTGCATCTTAAATAATAAATAGCATGCATTAGCAATCCTTATTCCTGCACTCGCCATGTTATAGGCTTATAAAACTTCCTAAAAATATTTCATTAGGTTTGAAAACTATTAAATATAATGATTACAATTTATATTTTTAAAAACATAAAAAATCAGGCTTTGTGCATTAACACCTTGAGTGTTAAGAAAGTCGAGAGAGGATACCTCATTAAAATGTACAAAGAATCACAAAATTCGATTTGCATTGAACCTTTCATTTTGGCCCAAACTATCCGTGTAAAAACTATCAAAACAAAGCATTCTAAGCCACAAGCTGCTATATGTGTTTTAGAACAAGTATTATTTACTATATTACCCCTAAATAAACCAAGGTCTAAGTAAATGGTTTCTAGATTTTCTATAATTAAGCTGAGTTCTTTCTTAAAAGGAAACTCATCCTAATTCATAATTTTCTTCTCAAAGAGGAGCTTATATTTTTCTGTTTCTGCATTTTAAACATGAGTACTGTGGGAAAGTATTGGAGATTAGCAGGAGATAAATATGGTTTTTGCCTTCATCACTAAGTTGATCAAATTAGTGGATATATGGCCATGATTTTATTCTGCCACACTATGACCTGTGAGACAAGATGGAAAAAGTAGATTCTAGAGGTACTGATGGATACAGGCTTAGCTGGGTAGCAAGGATACCCCAAAATGTGATGTCATTGATAAAATTGAAGTATATTTTTCTTGATAAATAAACCAATAGCTAGAAGCCCCAGACTGGTCAGGTGATTCTGTTCAATTAATTCATTTGGGGACTCAAGTTCCTTATATGTTGTTGCTCCCTTATTTTGTCCTTGTACATCTGGCAGAAGCCAGTTCACTGATACATTGCTTTCCAGTCTACAGGAAAGGGAAAAATAAACTCTAGGGGATGAGGCTTTATCATAAAGGAAATGACCTGGAAATTTCTCACATCACTTCTTCATACATCTTGTTCACCCAGTCTCAGGTACATGGCCACATTTAGCTGCAAGAAAAGCTAAGAAATGTGGTCTATAAACTAGATAGCCACATGCTCAACTAAAATTCTAGGGACTATACTGCTAAAAGAAAGACGGGACTAATAGACACTGGGACGCATTTAGTGGTCTCTGCCTCAATAGGTATCAGTCAGGGTTTGGAGATTACATATTAAGCACAAAAAAGTTAAGGCAATGTATAGACAGGGTTTGTTCAGGAGAATCACAACTTATCTGTAACAGTGGTGGTAACTTACATTTGAATAAACTGCTAGGGGTATTTCACTTTCACCACCACTAATATTCTTTCCTTTCCTTCTTCTTTCATTTTTCATTCCCTCTTGCATCTCCTTTGCATATTCCAATCCCCCCCATATTTTTCCTTTCTTTTTTTTTCAACTGCTTATGACACTGAGGTTTAAAGAATTTGCTGGTTAATTACCTCAGATATGTGCTTTCTTTATGCATTTTTAATGGTTGATTTAAATATACTTGGAGGCTAAAAATGCAATTATTTGCTTTAAATATGTGAGACTCTGGAAAGATGAGAAAGTGCTGTAAGAGCTAAAAAAAATCAAGAAAGGATTTGGAAGAGTGACTAAAAGAGCAATTAAAAGGGTAAAAATAAAGAACGTGTCTTATCAAGACATAATCACAAATATTTGAGGATAAAAAGACCTCTGTACTAAAACCTAAAAATATCTGCATTACAAAAAAATGTTCACTTTGTGAATGACTTGAAACAACTTTAGAAATGAGTAAAATTATAAGGAGATCTGATGTTTTTGTCAGAAAGAAAATCACGAGGTACTTCTTAAATGCACTCAACTCAAGGGTAACAATGGCTGTACTTCCTGCCCTTCATCATCACTGGGAGTTTCTAAGTAGCCTTTTAGAGCAAATTGATTTTCTGGCAGGTGAATAATGTCTACTATACAGTCATCATTTTCCCACATCTTTTATCTAAGACCCATCTTCTCAACACTCAGGTGCAACATCACACCTTCCCAGGAGTGAGGTCACCAAGTGCAACTGAGTGTTATCAGATGTTTGATGTTAACAAGAGGGACACCTCCTCTTCTGGCTAGTGTCCACTGATTGTTCTAGACACCATGAACTTTTGCTTCATGCAGGTAGAAAACAGCCATCAAGAGCTAAAATTTGAGCCCTTACAAGAATCTTTTTACTACCCAATACAATGTGGTAGTAATAGTCCCATTTTTCAGGCCCTTTTCCTTTAAGTGCATAAGATTTCCTCTCCATTCTAGAGGAGCCTTGTTCATGCCTCTCTTAATTTCATTACTGTGAGAAATACCCCGACAGCTTATTTCAATTTCACTGTGCAGCCCTCTGACTCCTGAAAGGCATAATTTGGCCTAATTTGATATATATATATATATACTATATATCATCAGTTACAGTAAAGTTTGTCCCATAATAGTAATACTACTACTAAAATATTTGCTAACAATAAGTGGACACTCGCCATGTGTACTATAATGTATATTAACTCCAAGTTATTTGTCGTTATTTAAATTCTCTTATAATCTATTGATCAAACAAGTGAGTTTCTTTATATATATATAGTACAAAAATACATAGTAATTTAGTATCAAATCTATTTTCATAAAGAAATCTGACACTACAGTTGAATTATGGTTAGCAAATTTAAAATTCATACCTTGTTTACTCTTGTGATTTTGTTTCCTTGAAATTTGAGCAGCAATCACATCCTCAACTATGAGCTTAATATAACGTATCCCTTTCATTACTCTGATTTCCAAAGAACTATCTGTGCTTTGATAGTGGCAACCATTATCTGCTGTAGGTCGTGGTACTTATTTAAGTAAAACATCTTAAGGAAGTTCCAAGGGAATTTCAGCCTCCGTGTGTGTGTGTGTGTGTGTGTATGTGTGTGTGTCAGAGAGAGAGTGAGAGAGAAATTCTTCTCTTTTTTCATTTCTGAATAAAGCTTCCTAGAAGAGCCATTCAGTGTAACTAATGACAAAAGATAAATAGGTTTTGTAAACCACTTTGCTTTTATCTTAAATGGGGAGTCTTTGGCAAAACATTTATCTTTACCATGACTGTAGAGTAATTTTAATATACATGAGTAATGGTGCAAATGAAATTAAAATCCCCCTACTATTCGACATCTTACTTGAGAACAAAACGCTCACTATTTCCTAATTGCAAATAGTAAAAATGTCTGGATGTTGATGCTTTTTAATTAGAGGAGAATTTTCATTTTAATTAAAAAAAAGAGAGAGCTTTTTTATTTTTCAGTAAGTTAGAGTGTCCTCTAGTGGAGAGAGACTTTGATCTCATAGTTTTAAAATGGCTATATGATACCCAGTTAGAAGTGTGCTCTACTTAGCTGATTGAAATCTATTGGTTGAAGGGGAAAAGTATTGTTTTCCTCTAAGACCCCTCAAATCGTTGCGTAGTTGCAAGCCTGCAGTGACACAAGCATTGTTCTCATTTTAGATAGCAAATGATTTTTTATGATCAATTTTAGAGTGCTTCCTTCCGAACCTGGTGAGATTGAGCTGACTGTGCACCTTTCTGCCAAAAAGGAGGCAGAAGCATTTCGTGCAATTTACTGTGGCTTTTATAGATACCAACTTGAGGCAGCAAGAATACAATTATCTTCAGGACTACAGAACTGACTGGCTGACTGATATATTTGATGTGTGCAGATCGCTAGGCCATAGCTTAAATTTGTCTTATTACTTGAAGGAAAACAAAGAAACAAAATTGATAGACAAATTAAATAAAGGTCTCTCTTCTCCTTAACTTGTGAAATTCTAATGCTAATTTCCTGTATTTCTGGTTAAATGTGGTAAACAGTCTTAGCTCTATCACTTGTGTATCAGAGATGAGAGGTGGAGGAGTTTTTTCAATACTTAAATGGAAGAGAGTAAGGAAGAGCAGCAGTACTTAGCTCTCTGAATCACAGGCTAGGATTGCCTTATCAGAAATTGCTTGTTGCAGAAATTATAGACTGAAAGAGAGGAACGATAGTTGCTCTTGATAAAAAGCTAAATAGCTTGGACTTAAATAAATATAAAAAATTTATTGCTGATTCTTTTTTTCTTTTTTTAATTTTAATTTTTTAAATTTTATTTTAAATTCTGGGATACATGAGCAGAACATGCAGGTTTGTTACGTAGGTATACATGTGCCATGGTGATTTGCTGCACCTTTCAACCCATCAACTAGGTTTTAAGCCCCACATACATTAGGTATTTATCCTAATGTTCTCCCTCCCTTTGCCCGTCACTCAACAGGCCCCATTGTGTTGTTCCCCTCCCTGTGTCCCTGTGTTCTCATTGTTCAACCCCCAGTTATGAGTGAGAACAAGTAGTGTTTACTTTTCTGTTCCTGTGTTAGTTTGCTGACAATGATGGCTTCCAGCTTCATCCATGTCCCTGCAAAGGGACATTCTTTTTTATGGCTGCATACTATTTCATGGTGTATACATGCCACATTTTCTTTATCCAATCTAACATTGATGGGCGTTTGGGTTGGTTTCAGTCTTTTCTATTGTGAACAGTGCCTTAATGAACATACATGTGCATGCATCTTTATAGTTGAATGAATTATAATCCTTTGGGTATATACCCAGTAATGGGATTGCTGTGTCAAATGGTATTTCTAATTGCACATCCTTGAGGAATCGCCACACTCTCTTCCACAATGATTGAACTAATTTATACTCCCACCAACAGTGTGAAAGTGTTCCTACTTATCCACAGCCTCACCAGCATCTGTTGTTTCCTGACATTTTAATAATAACCATTCTGATTGGCATGAGATGGTATCTCATTGTGGTTTTGATTTGCATTTCTCTAATGATCAGTGATGATGAGGTTTTTTTTCATATGTTTTTTGGCCACATAAATGTCTTCTTCTGAAAATTTGTCTGTTCATATCCTTTGCCCACTTTTTGATGGGGTTGTTGACTTTTTTCTTGTAAATTTGTGTAAGTTCTTTGTAGATTCTGGATATTAGCCCTTTCTCAGATGGGTAGATTGCAAAAATTTTCTCCCATTTTGTGGGTTGCCAGTTCACTCTAATGCTAGTTACTTTTGTTGTACAGAAGATCTTTAGTTTAATTAGATCCCATTTGTCAATTTTGGCTTTTGTTGGAATTATTTTTGGTGTTTTAGTCATGAGGTCTTTTTGGTGTTTTAGTCGTGAAGCCCATGCGTATGTCCTGAATGGTATTGCCTAGGTCTTCTTCTAGGGATTTTATGATTTGGGGTTTTACATTTAAGTCTTTAATCCACCTGGAGTTAATTTTTGTATAAGGTATAAGGAAGGGGTCCAGTTTCAGTTTTCTGCATATGAATACCCAGTTTTTCTACCACCTTTTATTAAATAGGGAATCCTTTCCCTATTGCTTGTTGCTAATTCTTATATTTGAAAAAAGGGGGATAAGGAGAGTGTTAATAAAATCTTTCAGTAATCCAACAAATGTCAGAGCCATATTGAGTGTGTATAAACATTGTTTAATTTAATGGTAGTGATAAGCAATGAAGCAGATATTATATTCCTTTTTATAGATAATTTTCAGGAACATGTATTGTCATGACTCTTACACAGATACATTAATGACCACATGCTAAAAAATTTTTGCTCATGCGATATGAGGGGACCAAGCAGATGTTATGACCAGTTCAAAGGAAATATCAAAGCAGCAGATTTACACAGACTAAATGAATGTCAAGATGAATTGCAAATGGAGACAAAATTGTTTTTTCCCCAGATTACAGTGGGGATAGGAGAGGTGAGTCAATTAAATCACAATCAGACAGGACAAAATTTATACCCCTATCAGTGTGCTACATTTTACAGAGTCAAAATATAGTTCAAAGACAGTAAAAAAGCAGGAATCCAATAACCTGGAAGGGTGTGCCACAAACCAATGAGTGGTTTTCCAATGAAAGGTAATTTTCTATATAATTTTGCATATATATATATGTGTGTGTATGTATATATTTCTGTAGCTTGGATTGGGTTCTCAGTGACCCAGTTGTATATCCTACTTTCTTGTCTACAACAGCTACTTCTCTACCCACGACTGCCATTATTGTGAACCCTCTTTCTCTTTCCTCTTCTTCAGCCTCCCTGTCCTTGCTTCCTGCTAACAGGTCCTGCCCTAATATTTTTCAATTTTGTTGCTTTTCTGAGCCCCAGTTCCACTTTAAACAAATTCCAAGGTAATAACAAATTCTTTTGGACAGTTAACTGTAGCCACTTGCATGAAAAATCACCTGATAGTGCTTGTTAAAAATTCAAATCCCTGGAACTCTCCAGACTTGACTTGCTGAATCAAAATCTGGTGGGGGGTGGAGGTAAGTTTTTTGACAATAAGTTTGGGACTCACTGACTTAAGTAAAATTTTAAAAAAATGTAACATCTAAGCCATATGACTCTAAGCTAAATGACATTGTAGAATATATGGGAGTACAAAATAAACACTGATATAAAAGTTAGTGGTAATATGCAAGAAGAAGCAAGGTTAATGGTAGTGTTAGTAATTATTATCAAGTTGAATATATGAAATATCAATATATAAATTTATTAATGTCCATTCTAGACATTATGCTAAGTGAGTTTTAAAATTGTCTTTTCTTTTTAATCAAAAGCATACCCAGACACACATTAAATGAACACAAAAAATAAAAAGTCATAATCATTCTGTTGTAATTTTACTAATTATAAATTCAAATCTTTCCATCTTGAACATTTTTGTTATTTCTAGACTTCAATTTTAAGAAATTATTTTCCTCTACAGATTTATGAAATATGTACTTTCTCCCATATGGCATATTTGTTTTGTAGTAATATTTAACTCTAATAAATCCCATATTTATTTTGCCATATTATATGAAACTAATTTTTGTTTTCAGAACATAATGCAATTCTGATAACTCATTGCCTGGAGTTAAATCTGGTACCATTTCTGAGCACTACAATTGATTTCAAAGAGCTGTATCTGCCTGTGGGACAAACATGATGTTTTTTTTTATCATTTTTTAAAAATGTATTTTGCTCTTTGTTTAGACCAACAACATAATGTCCAGACCTATCATCATTACACTTCTTTAGAATAGTTGTTGACAATATCCACCCACTTAAATTTCTAAATAAATATAGAATGATTTTGTTGAGTTCTACATCTTAGTGGACTTTTGTTAGCATTAGCATTACATCTAAAATATAACTTGGTAATGAATTTGTTTAATTGTTTATTGCTAGTATAAATAAGATCTCTTGTATTTTCTAATCAGTAGCTGTAGAAATCATGGATGATAATAATTTTTAAATATCGTAGACCATAACTAACTACAGTTTTCTTCTTTAGGCTGGCAAAGCTATGATAAATATCAGTGTCTCTTAGAGAATAAGATTTAAAAAATAATAATTCTAAATCACATTAACTATAGCTAAACTGTAAGTACATTAAATTACTATAAATCATGTAGTTTAAAAAAAGTACCTCAAATTTGCCAGGTTTACCAACTTACCCCACTAAGGAAAATTGGCTTTATTCTGAATTGCCTTCATCAATTATTTATTGCTGCAGGGTCACAATATGCTGAGATAGATGCTCTTAAGATTTCATATTAGGCAGATAGTGTTTCACTTTAAAATTTCAAGCCTTGTGCCTGTAATCATAGCTACTCAGGAGAGAGGAAGATCACTTGAGCCCAGGAGTTCAAGACCAGGCTGAGTAACATAGACCCCATTCCAAAAAAAAATATTTATAAGCAAGCTTTTAATAATTTTAGAATGTATGCTCTTAAGACCCATATTTTCTCTTGGTTTTATTTTGCATATTCTGTCTCTTTTGAATTTCTTTTTTTTAATAAAATCATTTTATTAATATATAAGCCTTAGACCAGAATGTGATGGGTGATAGAGGCAAACATCTAAGAGATGGAAAAGAGGGAAAGAAATTTCACTGTTTTACACAACCCATTAAGTACATGTTATCCAGATAAACACTAATCAGTCCTCGGGTAAGAGGACTTAACAACACCCTTGGTCGTACACGTTCATCCTGGCTCTACTTGGTAATGGAGGTGACCATCTGTGTCAGCTCATTAGCTTCATCCAGAGGAAAAGGGAAAAACCGAAACCAATTTTTTTTTGAGAAATATGAGTTTCACAACATGGCAATAGGTGCCCTCTCTGGTAAGACTCCTACATTCTGACAGAAACTGATGTTAGAAGTAAATAATACAGTTTATAACATATGATTAAGTATAGAGTTTATGTGAACACAAAGCTTGAAGATAGCCATCTGGAAACATCAACTCCAAATGAATGGGATCAGTGTTTCAAAATAGAGATGTTAAGGTTTGTTAGAAGGAAAAGCTTGAAGTCTCAAAGAAAACAATCACTCCAAGAAGTTCTCAGCAAGGCAATTTTACCTCTGTAGAAGGGTGCTGCCTGTAAACCTAATTGCCATGACAGCACACTGAACAAGGAGAGGAGGACCTTTTATCCTAATGCATTGGGCTTCTATCACTGTCTCCATCGGCTGGAGATGGACCTCACAATTTAAACTAAAGCCGACTGGTTAAAAGCTTAAAACTTTCTTAAACAGGAACGGCAATGGAGAGCAAAGGAAGGGAGAAAGTTGCAACAAAACATATTTAAAAGAAGCCCCTAAGGTCCTTTCCTGAGGCACTGGCCCCCATACCATAAATACAACCTAATGAAGGAGAGGTATTTTGAAATGTTGCAATAGTGTTATTAAGCTGTACAGGATTACATTGGTTGTATCAAAAATTAGAAAGAGTGACCCCTTTGGTTAAATGAATAAATGGTCTTAATGACTGGCAAAGACTTGTGGGAACAGTCCAACCAAGACTGTTAGTGCTCCACAGGACATTGGACCAAATATAACAGAGGGAATCTGTTCAGGAAGGACAAGAATCCCATTCCTACCAGCTAACACAACTGCTAATCTCAGAATTATGACCTGTGCGAGAATCCAATATATCCTTCCAATTTCTTAAGGATATTTTTGTCTGGACCTAAAGTTCTATCCAAATATACTGAAAAAAATGGATAACCCCTCCTTTGAGAATTACACATAGACTCCATTTGATTTATAGGATAGCAAGTCTTATTTTTTACATGATTATATTTCATTTTGTTTGAAATAACTCGAGCTACACAGATTTTATATTTTGGAATACCAATACAAAAGAATGTTATATCAAAAGGTCAAATTTTAAAATTTTACTAGCAAGTGATTACATCTTAGATTTGAATATTTGCAATAACTCTTTTTAAAAAGACAAAATATAGGGCTTTTTAAATTGGTTAAGTATGCAATCAGATTATCTTCAAACAATGCTTTTATTGAAATTGATTCAATATATGAAGCCTTTATTCAGCAATTTTCATATTTATGTACTTTCAAAATGTTAACTAATTGATCTACTTGACAATATTCCATTAAACCGTTGTACAAATTTTATGTTCCTAAACTCTTATAAACTTTAATAATAATAATGTTTTATCAACTTTTTAAAACATCTCATTGCTTTGTTATGTCCTATTGCATTAGTAAAACTTCTAAAACATTATCATATGAAAACAATATTGGCTGGGTGCAATGGCTCATGACTGTAATCCCAGCACTTAGGGAGGCCAAGGTGGGAGGATGGCTTGAACCCAGAAGTTTGAGACTAGTCTAGCCAACATAGGGAGACTCTGTCTCTATTAAATAAAAAATCGGCTAGGCACACCAGCCTGGGTCACAAAACCAGAACCTGCCTCAAAAAATTAGCCAGGCATGGTTACACATGCCTGTAGTTCCAGCCACCCAGGAGGATGAGATGAGAGGATCACTCAAGCTTGGGAGGTTGAGGCTGCAATGAACCGTGATTGTGTCACTGTACTCCAGCCTGAGCAACAAAGTGAGGCTCTGTTTCCAGAAAAAGAAAAAAAAAGAAAAAAATACTGGTAGGCATTTCTATATACCAACAACATCCAAGCTGACTTCCAAATCAAGACTGCAATCCCATTAACAATAGCCACAAAGTATAAAATAAAATACCTAGAAATACAGCTAGCCAGGGGGGTGAAAGATCTCTACCACAAAAATTACCAAACA
Source organism: Callithrix jacchus (assembly GCF_049354715.1). Taxonomy (NCBI): domain Eukaryota; kingdom Metazoa; phylum Chordata; class Mammalia; order Primates; family Cebidae; genus Callithrix; species Callithrix jacchus. The sequence goes on from NC_133524.1 coordinate 30,814,962, forward strand.
CTCCTGGAAGAAATCCGTGATGACACAAAGAAATGGAAAAACAGTCCATGCTCATGGATAAAAATAACCAATATTGTTAAAATGGCCATACTGCCCAAAGCAATTTACAGATTCAGTACTATTCTAGTCAAACTATCAATGACAAGGAACTAGAAAAAAAAACTATTTTAAAATTAATATAGAACAAAAAAAGCCCTGAATATCCAAAGCAATACTAAGTAAAAAGAACAAAGCTGGAGGCATCACATTACCCCACTTCTATGTGTCTATTTTTTTACCCAGTACCATGTTGTTTTGGCTACTGTAGCTTTGTCGTATAACAACAACATGGTACTGGTACAAAAATAGACACATAGACCAATAGAATGGAATAGAAAGCTCAGAAATAAAGCCACACACTTACAACCACTTATCTTTGATAAAGTTGACAGAAACAATCAATGAGGAAAGGACTATCTATTCAATAAATGGTGCTGAAATAACTGGCTAGCCATATGCAGAAAATTGAAACTGGAACCCTACCTTTCACCGTGTACAAGAATCAACTCAACATGGATTAAAGACCTAAATGTAAAGCCTAAAACTATAAAAACCCTGGAAGAAAACCTTCAAAATATCATTCCAGACATAGGCCCTGGCAAAGATTTCATAACAAAGATGCCAAAAACAATTGCAACAAAAACAAAATTTGACAAGTGGGACCTAATGGAACTAAAGAGCTTCCACACAGCAAAAGAAACTATCAACAGAACCCCAAGGTCAGCAGACAATAGTAAGAATGAAGGACTATGTCTGAAATGGGACCCTGTCAAGACAGAGCTGTCACCAAAGAATGTATCATTCCAACCAAACAACCTGGGGCAATTTAGTCCTAAACTTCCAGTACTGTTGCCATGGTTTCTAGACAAAGACAATAGGGCTGCATTCCAATTATATCCTTCAGAATGACAGATAACTGAAAAATAGGAAATGAGGCAATAAAATCTCAGGTCACTCAGAAGAGGTGTGATAGACACAAGTGACAGAGAAGTGAGAAATGCAAGTTTATGGTTGCCTAAAAAACACCTTTGTGGTTTAGAATGCAAATTACATATTTTGAAAACTCTCCAGATTTTCAATAGCAAATTTATCCACCAACCAGTTTATTATTCAAAGCCAGGTATCTCTTGCTTAATAGGAATATTCTGAATAACACTTTTAGCTTAAAGAACTCACGAATTAAACAAATTTAAGAAAAAAACCTCTTGAATGGTGAAAACTCAAAAATATCTCTCAAACTTCAGTGATACTGCAAATAAAGCAATGTTATTTTTTTCATTTAAAAAAAAGAAACTATCAACAGAGTAAACAGACAACCTACAGAATGGGAGAAGGTATTTTCAAACTGTGCATCTGTCAAATGTCTAATATTCACAATCTATGAGGTTTAAACAAATTATCGAGCAAAAACAACCCCATTTAAAAGTGGGCAAAGGATATGAACAGGTATTTTTCAAAAAAAGACATACGTGCGAGCAACAAACATATGCAAAAACGCTCAACATCACTAATAATTATAGAAAGGTAAATTAATCCACAATTAGACACCATCTCATGCCAGTCAGAATGACTATTATTAAAACATCAAAAAATAACAGATACCGGCAAGGTTGTGAAGAAAAGTGAACTCTTATATACTGCTGGTGGGAATGTAAATTAGTTCAGCCACTGTGGAAAGCAGTTTGGTGATTTCTCAAAGAACTCAGAGCTACCGTTGGACCCAGCATCCCACTGAGTATATACCCAAAATAGTATAATTTTTTTACCATAAAGACACATGCGTGCATATATTCATTGCAGCACTATTCACAATAGCAGACATGGAATCAACCTAGATGTACTTCAATGATAGACTAAATAAAGAAAATGTATATATACACCATGGAATATTATGCAGCCATCAAAAAGAATGAGATCATGTCCTTTGCAGCAACATGGATGGAGCTGGAGACCACTATTGTAAATGAATTAATGAAAGGAAAGAAAACCAAATACCACATGTTCTCAGTTATAAGTGAAAGTTAAACATTGGGCACACATGAACACAGGTATACTTGAGGGTAGAGAGTGGAGAATAAAAGGAGGGTGAGGACGGAAAAACTATCTATCAGGTATTGTGCTTATAACCGGGATGATGAATTAATCTGTACACCAAACCACCATGACATGTAATTTACCTATGTAACAAACCTGCACATGTACCCCTGAAATGAAAATAGAAGTTTGAAAAATAAAATAAAATAATTCTTGTATGCATATCTGTATTGAATTTAAAGGAGATGATACTGTGGGTTCCATTAAAATATGTTTACTTTAAAATATTTGAAATTAAATCTTCTCAGTATTTCCTAAGTAAGCCTCCAATAATTTATTTGGTTTCTGAAAATTGCCAAGTAAAAAATATAGTCCGATTTTATAAATCATCATACATTTTATAAATTCATTATAGTGTTTATAACACAAAAGTAGATAAATAAAAAGCATTTTAAGTATGATGTTGACAATTACATGCTATGATCCAATAAGAAGACTTTTTATCTTGATAATGTTTTTATAATTTTGAACAGTGATTAGCAAAATAGCTATATTTTATAATTAAGTTTGGTTTCACATGAATCTTAGGTACCACAAAGATATCCCACTCTCACTAGGACGGCTATAATCAAAATGACAGATACTAACTAACAAGTGTTGACAAGCCTGTGGAGAAACTGGAGCCTTCATACATTGCTGGTGGGAATGTAAAATGGCACAGCCACTTTGGAAACGTGTTTGTCATTTCTTCAAATATTTAAACATAAGATTATCTTATGATCTAGCAACATCACTCCTAGGTACATACCCAAGTGAAATGAAAACATATGTTCACACAAAAACTTAGCAGCAGTATTCACAATAGTCAAAAAGTGGAAACAACCCCAATGTTAATCAGATGATGAATGGATAAACAAAATCCACATATGGGATGCATTCACACAATGAGGTCTCATTGATAGATACTATAACATTAATAAACCTTGAAAACATTAAACTAAGCAAAAGAAACCAGTTACAACAGGCAATATGTTGTATGGGTCTATTTATACTGGATGTCCATAGAGACAGAAAGTAGTAGATTCCTGGTTGCTAGGGGCTAAAATGGGGAGTGGCTGCCAATTGGTACAGGGTTCCTTTTTGGGGTGACAAAAGTATCTCAAAACTGATCATGGTTCTGGTTGTACAATTCTGTGAATATACTGAAAACCATGGAATTGTACATTTTAAATGGGTAAATTCATGGTATGTGAATTGTATCTCAATAAATCTATTAAAATATGCATACTTTATATTTTAAAAATAATTTTATACACAGTAGCTTCTGGTAAATGTTTAACAGTTGGCTCTCTAAATGTACTTCTGCCATGAATACAGTTGATGATTTTATTTTCATTAGCTAATAAAACAATGGAGGTGGATATCAGAACTTTACTCACTCATCAATGATATAAATGATTTCTTTGCTGAATCAAATTTTAGTAGAAGAATATTTTCTTCATATTTGTGCTATTCCCAATATGGCAGCTATAGACACGACACACTTTTAATTTAACCTGCATTATTAACATTTTCCCCATCAATGGTTTCAATACAGACACTCAACAAAACAATAAATCATAGCCTGATTTGTAGCATTTGCCATTGTATGGGGTAAATACTCCTGCCATGGCCTTTTTCAAGCTACCAACATAATGTCATTAAACATATAGCCGGGAAGAGATGTGCAGTAGTACACTATTATGTAGTATTTCCACCATATGGATGCTATAGTTGTAAATAATCTCAAAAGATGAATGAATGAATGGTAAAATGTAGCAAAATCATTAGGAAGTTTTGAGTACCTATTATTTTTGTTTTTAATATTGTTTCTTTGTATTTCCATAATTTAAGTTTTAATAACTATGCTTAACAACCTGCTCAAGAATTTCTGAAAATGCAGTAACTGACCTTTGCAAGTTGGTATGGAATAATATCACTGAAATAATATCTGAATGAGGAGGCTCTGTACTTGCAATGTGAAGCCTACTTTCCGTGATAAATTTGGCATGTGGAGACATTTAGACATGTACCCTTTAATTAATGAAGCTTTTAGAAAAGGGAAAACAATGTAAAATGAAAGTTCAAAAGATATTAAGCAGATTATTAATTAATTTGAAATTATGTATTGAGTTCTTAATATATTCAAGATGCTGTAATGGGTCCTAGTAATACAAAGGTAAATAAAGATATAATTTCTGCCTTTGAGGAATGCAGAGTCAAGTTGCTGGGCTAGATACATGGGCAAAGCACATACTGAAAGGACTATATCATGACAAAACAGAAATATGTTCCAAAGTCTATGGAGGAAGAAGAGAAGGAGGGGAAAAAATTAAATGAGCATTTCTTGAAAGTGCAGGCCTGCATTTTGGAAGAGGTGCCATTTGAATTGGATTTAATGGATGGGAGTGTATTAGGTAAAAATGAAAAGTTAAAGCAAAGAATATAATCTTAAATAAAAGCATGAGACTATAAAATGGAATATGAATGGGTGACTCCTAAAAGTCAAATGCTAAAAACCTATTGTGTAATTAGCATGTCCTAGTTCATCGGCCCAAGGTACAAACACAATCGCATCATTTATTACTTTCATAATTATTTGTCCTTTTTAATCCTTATTTGCCCTTATTTGGTGGACATGCATCCCTTATTCCTAAGCTCCACCCTGCCCCATGGATTTCTATCATTTCCTGGTTCTTATTCAGGCTTAGAGGAAGGGATAATAGTCCTTCATTCCTACTTTCATACACAAGGTGGTAATACACAGTTGGGTTCCAACATCACAGCTCTCTGACGCAGGTCCTTTTTCCAAATAAATGGTACCAGATGAACCCAGCTCTTCTCCACAACACTTAGACCTCTCATTAGACACTCAGGTGTGAGTTTGACCTCACCTGGCTTGCTCTCAGGATTGACTCTACTTGGCTCCTAGTGCCTAGCCTGTGAGCAGAGCAATGCATAAGAAGGGAAGTGGTGACTGCTTAGCTACACGAATTTGTACAATTAAGAGAAACCACTGAAAAGCCTATTCACAGAACAAAGCATCGCTCAAATTGACTTTCCGTTCTACCTATATTGAGAAGCAACTAGCAGTTTCCAGATCTCTTTCTCTTTCTGTGTGGGGTGACACAGTGAGATATAAATATATATACTAAAAATGAAAAAAATATCTATTTTCTGTCTTAACAGGCTTCCTACTTAATGTCTGCTTTAAGAGTTTCCCTATTATCACCTTGATAAAAAGCAGAGTGTTCTGTAGTTACTACTACCACCTATGCTTTATCACTTTAAGAAATTATGTGGAAATAATCTGATCTTTGCAGTGCTTATTCCTTATGTGATCCCAGAGTAGAATAACATTCTTAATCCTTGATTCTGTCTGATCCAATCTCAAGTTTGAAAATACAGTAATACTGATCTCTTTAGAATATAAATGTGATTACATCAGTCTCCTATTTGAAACCTTTCTCCAACTTCCCATTGCCCTGAAATGGAAGTCTTCAATTTTCCACATGCCCTACACAGAACAGCGCTGCTCCTGCTCTGGCCTCACCAGGTCTCTATTCTTCCCCTAATCTTCCCTCTACCTGTCCTTTATCTACACTTAGCTTCATCCCCTTCAAAATTATTTTATTTCCCCCAAAATTCTCTGGCTTTTTCTCACTCATGCTCTTTCCTCTCTGTCCAGAGTGTTTTTCTATTCTTCTCTCCACCATCTTCTCTTCCTTCCTTGAATTTCACTACCTGACACACAGCAAGCCCAAATCAAGGCTGGTTAGAGTTCTCCTAGGTGTCCCCATAGCACTATAGATACACTCGGTACTGGAGACCCAGGCAGGGTGAGGTAGTCAAAGAACAGGTGAACCAAGATGACTGAGAAAGCAAATTGCTTCTTACATGGGTGCAGGAGCCATTTTTTAGGTGTGGCAACACAAGGCCTGCAGGTAAAAGAAATGAATAATTACAAAATTATGAAAATAATAAATAAAAGTGAATAAAAATAAAGAGTTGATCTGGGAAAGAAAGTAGGGTAATGAGAGGCAGTAATTCACGTTCCAATCAGGAGGTCAACTGGCCTCTCTGCTAAGGAATGTCAGATTCCTTACTTATTATTTATGAGGTCCAATATTTAATAAAATTATAATGAAAAATTAGGCAACACCTGGAGATTTCTATTTATATACTTAACGCCTATATGAGTTATAAGATATAGGCATTAAGTCCCACCTAAAAACTTAAACTTGGTCTTGTAAAAGACAGATGGTGTAAATTATTGATATATACATTTTTAAAACTGTAATACATCTTGATTCCATTAGCATGTAATGTTAATCATCATAGTAGGTCACATTTTGAGACTTGTTATTGAATTCATGACTACCTTGGCACTATAACAGATAGTGCTGTTGCAAAAAAAAAAATAGTGCTCTTATAAAAATGTAAACACAAAGAACTTTTTTTTGAAACTGTTTTGTATTGTTGGTTGACACTTACTGTAGAAACCTACAATTGATTTCCAATCAATGAAATTGTCATTTATTCATTTTGTAATGTAAATATTCTCTAAAGGAGAGGGAATTTTATACTAATATATTTCTGTACAAAAATTAATAATAAAGAAACCTCCTTGGAGCCTCAGTTTGTCTCTTAAAAGTTTGTAGATATTTTCTGGACTTGTCTTATCTGGTCTTCAGTGATGACTACTATATAAACAATCTGGCTGGGCGCGGTGGCCCACGCCTGTAATCTCAGCACTTTGGTAGGCTGAGGTGAGTGGATCATGAGGTCCAGAGTTCGAGACCAGCCTGGCCAACATGGTGAAACCCCGTCTCTACTAAAAATACAAAAATAAATTAGTCAAGAGTGGTGGTGCACGTCTGTCCCAGCTACTCCAGAGGCTGAGGAAGGAGAATTGCCTAAACCCGGTAGGCAGAGGTTTCAGTGAGCCAAGATCGCACCACTGCCCTCCAGCCTGGGTGATAGCAAGACTCCATCTCAGTGGAAAAAAAAAATTCAAGTCTGTGAGGAATCTCTTAGAGAACATGCAGACATAAGCTAAAATAGAGAAAACAATATCATACCATCTTAGAAATGTTAGAAGAGCAATAATTTTTATGAATTATTCTTAAGCAATGAACATAATTAATAGAATACAATTAATTTTATCCAAGAAAAATTTTGTCATTGTGAAACTTGTAGAATTAAGTCACAGATACTCATGTTCTAGTTTAGAAAGAGTACATATAAGTGCATTTTGCTTTTCTCTGTGTTTATATTGTAGAATCTCTCGTAAGCAAATTTCAAGAGATATTTACTATCAATGCATAGCTTAGCTCTGAGACTTCCAGTACTTAGGAACCTATTCCTTGCTCCTTAGGGTGACAGAGTTCTCAGGGCCCTCTGGCAACATTCTTAAGTATTTATGGATACCATAAATTGAGAGTTTGCTTACTTCAAATGCCAGCAAAGGTGGTGCTTTTTCATTTTCACCCCTTCACATGGTGGCCATCCCTGAGAGTTTCTTTGCCCCAATACAGACTTACAAGACCCCATCTTATCCCTTGATTTCAGGTTCCATTTAGCAGTAGCAAGGTCTTAATACTAGAATCTACTGTAATATTTCAGTTCTCTAATGCTGACTGAGGTTTGATTAAACCAGGTGCTTGTAAAGTGGCATAAAATATCCAGAAATAAACTTTACCTTCTACAGGCATTAAATTTACTTCCACCTTTTAGACAGGGACTTCAATTTACCTTATTAAATAACTGACCAATCTGTATTCACCATTCAAACATTCTAAGTAGCATATTGAAATAAACTAATATTCACAGTAGTGTAATTGATTTTACCTGTAATGAAAATCCCAAATATTTATTATCATGATTTTTCATTTGTTTTTAATGTGTTTTTCTACCAGAGTATGTGTTAGCTTCTTTAATTCAAATATTATTCTTTACAAATTAAAACTATTTTAATAGCATTCTCTCAGGATCTCAGATTTATGGTTCCTTTTTCTTTGCAGCCAAAGATTTTCTATTTCCCACATTCAAGACTGAGAAACACCTTCTATCTGCCCTATAAAATCTTATGATTAGCAACATTATGTGCCCTTTGATATCATGCTTTGAGAAGAGCACATCACCTCTGTGGTGTAATTCGCAATCATTCATGACCTCAATCTAATCATGAGGTAACATCAGGCAAACAGAATGGGAAGATGTTCTGTACACATCTGACTAGTCCTCTTCAAAATTTTATAAGTAACTCACATTCCATTAAACAAGCCATGTTGTCGAAAGCGCACATTCTATCAATTTGACAAGACTGAAAATCTCTGAAAAATTATTCTTCTAGAAAGATGTTTTATTAAATCAATGAAAAGTGATCAAAATATTACCTGCCTGTTTGCTAAAATAAGAGTGAACAAATAGTTTTATAACACATTTCCATCACTTCTCTCTGCAGGTGACTCTGCTAATCTAACATGCAGAGCTTTCTTTGGATACAGCGGAGATGTCAGTCCTTTAATTTACTGGATGAAAGGAGAAAAGTTTATTGAAGATCTGGATGAAAATAGAGTTTGGGAAAGTGACATTAGGTAAAAATTTTTTTCTTTTAACTTGTACAGTCAAGATTAACATTTACTCTGTTAGTGAATAAAAAGTAAGCTGAAAGGAAGTGTTTTATTTATCTTACTACTATCATAATAAAATACTACAATATTTAATGACAAATAAGCAAAACACTGTTAAGAGACTTACTATGGAATTGCAAAACATGAATGCCATTTGCAAATAATTTAATAAAAATAACAAGGATTGTTTCATTAGGCAATATACTGAGTGTGGCTTGGTGTGGTGGCTCTCACCTGTAATCTCAACACTGAAAGACCGAGGTGGGTGAATTGCTTGAGGCCAAGAGTTTGAGACTAGCCTGGCCAACACAGAGAAGCGTTGTCTCTACTAAAATTACAAAAATTACCCAGGCATGGTGATGCATGCCTGTCATCCCAGCTACTCGGGAGACTGAGGCACAAGAATCACTTGAACCTGAAAGACAGAGGCTACAGTGAGCCAAGAATGTGCTACTGCACTCCATTCTGGGCAACAGAGTAAGACTCTGTCTCAAAAAAAAAAAAAAGAATATACTGAGTGTGAAATTAAAATACCATAAAATATAGAAAATGTGTTAGTGTACTTTTTGTTTATGAGACCTTTTTAAAAAAAAGAAATACGTTCTTTGGGAGGCTGAGGTGGGTGGATCACCTGAGGTCAGAAGTTTGAGACCAGCCTGGCCAACATGGTGAAATCCCATCTCTACTAAAAATACAAAATTAGCGGGCATGGTGGCAGGCACCTGTAGTCCCAGGTACTGAGGAGGCTGAGGCAGGAGAATCACCTGAACCCAGGAGGTGGAGGTTGCAGTGAGCTGAGATCACACCATTGCACTCCAGCCTGGGCAACAAGTGCGAAACTCTGTCAAAAAAAAAACATTGACAGGAAACATTAACAAGGTACAATGACTCAAGTGAACACAACTCTGTCATTTCCTTTTATATATTTGTACATATTTGAGCCACCAAGTGGCGTATAAGCTGTTGATGGTACTGATAAGGATACACAAAATGTTTTCATCACCTTTCTTAGTCTGATTTTAAGGTAGAAATATTTATATAGTAGGAATACTACCATGAAAATATTTGAAGTCATAATGCCTAAGGCTCTTTTTTGTTCAATGTGTTTATGTATTTATTCATTTAAGTATCAAGATATTCAGTGCCGACTATAATTGTTCTTGGGCATGGATAGTTATTTTTAATCATAATGTAAATACGCAAGAACATTAAAAATAATAAGCAACCACATCAAAATGATGATTACTTCTAAGCATCCTCCTATCTAAAGATTGCATCTTCTAGGTATATACAAACATTTTAATTATGGTCCCCCCTTCTAAATGTCAAGACTTTTAAGACTTTATCAAAGGTCTAAGAGAAAATGATTTTCGATAGAAAATGACATATGACACTGTCACATAAGGTTATTTCTATTGAGATCTTCTTTCAGGCAACAAATACACAAGAATATTCTACTCTAGAATGCCCCCATGGGATTCCAGAAGGCCAGATGGACAATTGTCCAATATGTACTAAAACATTTATCTGCTGTTTTTTGTATTTAAAACTTTACTCTTATATTTTATGCATGGTTTATGAAATGATAAAATAAAGGAAAGACAATGAACCTCCTAATCTTTACCCCCTCTGGCTTTGTGTGTATTCAAGGAAGTTCCTAGAAAGGTGGTTTACTTTAATTCTGCATTAAAAAAATGTTGAACAGAGATGACAGTGAGGTTAGTGAGCATTTCCCATTAATTTTAAATGTTAGAGTTAAATACTTTACCAGAACTTTTAGTCTACAGGTTTATAATTTCACATTTCTTCAAAAACAGGCAATTTGTTAGTATCATGAACATAAGTCAGACTGAAAATTTCAACTAAAATGTCAAAATAGCTCAGAAATTTTCTTTTCTTTCTTTTTTAAAATATTAATCTGACATGTAATTAGACCTTCAGCCTGAGACATTAGAATTTTTATCTCAACTCACATAATATTTCTTCTTAAAGGGAAAGCAATTCGTAAACTTTTTCTTCAAGGTCTTTCTCACCTCTTTATTATGACAGCGTGATTGTCCTGCTAAGGGAGATAATTAACTGCAACTTCATTAGCATCTACAAAGACAGGCTTCCTCATTAGAAGTGAAGAAGAAAAGGGCATGATATAATTTAATTAACATAGCATCAATTCCTAGCCAAATTTGAGGCACAGATTCATCTACATTTCTTTTTTGTTTGTGTATGTGTATGTTTGTGTGGATTTTTGTTTTGTTTTGTTGCTTTATATTTTAGAATTCTTAAGGAGCATCTTGGGGAACAGGAAGTTTCCATCTCATTAATTGTGGACTCTGTGGAAGAAGGCGACTTGGGAAATTACTCCTGTTATGTTGAAAATGGAAATGGACGTCGACACGCCAGTGTTCTCCTTCATAAACGGGGTGAGTGTGACCTTCTAAGCTTGAGTGATCAACTGAACGTATGATGGGAGAAAAATCATTGGGAACCAAGAAACAAATTAAATTTTGTTTTTCTCCACAAAGTTATCCTAAATAAAAGAATCATATTTGCATTAGAGCCACCAAGCCAAACAGCACAGTGGATGGGCAAGTAACTCAGTCTCTAAAATCAAATTTGGATTCCTTGCTCTTCATTAATATCAACTGTATAACTTAGGGCAAAGCATTTAAATTCCCTAAGCTCTAGTTTTCTGATATATACAATGGGGAAAATAATAGTAACAACTCCTCAGTATGTTGTAAGAATAAAATAAGACAAAAATGTGAAGAGCTTGACAGAGCCTATACAAGGAAAGTAGTTGAATGCTATTTATTATTGTTAGAAATAGATATTAGGGGCCAGGCGCGGTGGCTCATGCCTGTAATCCCAGCACTTTGGGAGGCCAAGACAGGTGAATCACTTGGGGTTAGGAGCTCAAGAGCAGCCTGGCCAACATTCCAACATTGTGGCTGGTATTCTCTAGTAAAAATACACATATTAGCCAGCGGTAATGGTGCAAGCCTATAATCCCAGCTACTAGGGAGGCTGAGGCAGGAGAATCACTTGAGTCTGGGAGGTGGAGGTTACGGTGAGCTGAGATCGCACCATTGCACTCCAGTCTGAGTGACAGAGTGAGACTCTGTTTCAAAAAAAGAAAAAAGAAAAAAAAAAGAAATAGATACTAGGTTCTAAAAAAAAAAAAAACTCTAAATGGTTTTAAGTCAAAGATTGTGTTTCTTAGTGGAAGGTTGTTCCTTTAGTACAAGAACTGTCTGGTGAATTCTCCACTGCAGTATTTTTTGGCATGTTGTTTCTGCCTCAGATAACTTTTTAATGTGTAATATCCTCCCATGATGAATAATAATGCATTTTTAAGAAAGACAGGTTGTGGGTGAGTTTAATATCTGTGGCCTCTATAGCACCCCATCACCTTTTGGATAGGGTTAAATGCATTTAAATGTATATTGAATTGTTTAAAATAAGAGACAACTGTAAAATGTGAGCCATGCCTGTTAGTAAAATTATTTATGTATATTACAAGAGAAAAATATATTTTTCTACCTTATGCTAAGTTAAAACTTTCTACTCTTTGGAACAAGCACACTCGATGTTCACTTACTCAGCAAATTTGCAACGATTTTAATTTCAAAGCCCATGTTTAATCCTAGACTCTTTGATGTTTGAAAAGAAAGAGAACATTGAAGGCTGTTCCCCCTACTTTATTGGGCAATAGATTCCTTTGAATAATATTACTGAATCCTATTAAAATAGACACCTCTGTTGTCAAGGTGACTATGATATTAAAATAGTCTACTTTTTAGGGATGTGAGTCAAGGGGAAAGGTATGCAGCAGCTAGCAATATGATTGTTGCTTTCTATAGTTTAGTATATGGCCAATGAAGGAAGGGATTTTAGTAGAAACATCATATACATACAAGGACAGAAATAGCTTCTCATAGTTAAAAGCAACTTAAGTGTTGAGTAATGGAACTTCTTATCCTGCCATATCATCTTCTGAAGTGATCTATCAGCTTATACTAGATCACATTCCCTCTCAAGGAAGCCCATTTTATCTTTGGAAAAATCTGTTAGAAAGCATTTCCATTTCACTGTCTATCCATTGACCCTAGTTCTGTACTTTTAATGATTCTTCCCCAAGACAGCCCTTCAAATGTTTGATGATGGTCGCCATGAGCCTCTGGACCTTTACTTCACTACTTTCAGCCAGCAGTCACCATGAGCTACTGAACTTTTACTTTATTCAATACAGGCTCTTTAGCTTCTTTTACTCATTCTTCACTTGTATTAATGAAATACTTTCACCTTGTGTGAATTATTTCTCAAAAATGGAGTTAGGGGAGAGAAGATATAGGGCACATAAAAATGTGTGGACTTGGACAACATATATTTCCTTTTGGGGCAAGGGGTTAAGTAGGAATCAAAGGAGAATGGGAGGAAAATGAATTGTATCTAAGGATAAAACTATTAAAGCTCTGGTTTTGCAGAGAGGCACACAGCCAAGAAGGGATCAAACAACCTCCAGGCTATTTTCAGCATACATAGCTTAAGGTTAAGTTACCCAAAGCTATGAAACCTTCCATTTCCAGAAAAAATAAATGGAGAATCAAGAAAATTATTTGAAATTTTTTCCAGTAATATTTGATTCCCTAAACATGAAAAAGAAAAGTGGTCAACGTTTGAGTTTTCTTCATACTTAAGTCTTTTGGTATGTTTTTCAAATATGCATTTATGCCAACAGAATTTTATTCTTTTTTTTTTTTTTTTTTTTTTTGCGATGGAGTTCCGCTCTTGTTACCCAGGCTGGAGTGCAATGGTGCTATCTCGGCTCACTGCAACCTCCGCCTCCTGGGTTCAAGCAATTCTCCTGCCTCAGCCTCCTGAGTAGCTGGGATTACACACATGCATCACCATGCCCAGCTAATTTTTGTATTTTTAGTAGAGACGGGATTTCACCATGTTGACCAGGATGGTCTCGATCTCTTGACCTTGTGATCCACCCACCTCGGCCTCTCAAAGTGCTGAGATTATAGGCGTGAGCCACTATGCCCGGCCCAGAATTTTATTCTTAAGAAATAAAAGCATTAACAAGCCAAAAGAAAAAAAGTCCTTCCAAGACCTGTACTCCAAAAGTTCCTCTTAAACTGAATGTAGCCTTCCTTTTAAGGGAGCTGCAGCAAATGAGTCATCAATTCACAAAGAAACCAATGGATGCAATTTCCTGCTCTTGAGGGATTCATGATTATGTGGAATGATCTATCCCCCTCTTCTTGGTGGGAAAATAGGATTTTCATTCACATATGACATAACCTGAACTTCACCAGACCTGCAAGGTTCAGTAGAACAGGACACAGCATGTCCGAACTGATAGGTTGAGGACTTTGATCATAGAGTCCCTAAAAAATCAAATGTCTTTCATGCTAGCAATGATGTAATTATCAGGTGGGTTGCTATATTACTCAGAATACTAAAGCTTAGATAAGGAACTGGGAGGCTTCACTATTAATTATATTTTTCTGCCATTGACTCATAAATTCCTTAACTTATAAGCCTTCAAAGACTTCCCTTTTAAAACCTCCCTAGAGAGACATGTTCAAACAGTTGTTGAATACTGATCTTGTACACCACAAGCTGTCATTGCTTCTGACAGGTAAACCTTCCAGAACATTCCTTTGCTGAAGTTATCTAAGCAATTTTTCCTTCACTGTTTTACCTTTCGTTCCGTATCATTGACATAATAAAATGATTTCAGAGCCCTCCAATGGATGGTATGGATTCTTTGAAACATTGCTCCCTTGTATCAAATGTGTCTTCCTTAATGCCAAGGGGATACTATAATAAATAATTCAGCTACATTTGAGCTAGGCTATGTTCTGGGTCAGCCTTTTATCTTCATAAAAGAATCATAATTCTATGAAAGCTTGCTGAAAATCTACCAAGAAATTTGACCATAGAAAAACCTTGCTCGAGAATATCCAGTTACCAATTCCTGCAGCCAGGAAAGGTACTAGGATCATCAGAATCTCACTGGACATGCAATATAGATATATTTCACTTACTATACAGAGCACTAGAATATGCAGCGAGACAAGGTCAGAGAATGAAAGGGTAAGACCCATGTGCCATATTGGTTTATGACTGCCCTGCTCCTTACTCTTCACTCCTACCAGAGCTTCTATTCAGTCCTCTTTGCTAGTCCCTGGCTTGGCAAGCTTGAGCATTAGATCCTGACTTCAAAAATAATCGAAGTTAAGCACTGACAAATTAGATACTGAGTTATTTCTTCTTGTTATTGCCTGTACTTGATTGAATTCCATGTCTGAGTCTCCGAAACTTTTACCCAGATACACTTTCTGATTGCTACTGCCTGTCTCAACATGCACTGAACACTGACATTCAGTTTTCCTCCAAAGCTCTGATCTTTCCTATTCATTCCATTTTTTACATTTTCCATTTTTCTGACACAAACGATACTACAGGTAGATACCTAGCAGCTGTGCTCTGACCTCAGGCCTAGACATTCTTGTACCCATCAGGCTGTCTCAGATGACTCATTCACTCTCTGTGACTTCTGTCTATACTTTCATTCTGAATGACCTCACAGTGTACGCATGTTTAATATATTCATGGTTAAGGGCATGGACTTAGGAGTAAGGCTGGCTGTGCCCAAAACCCAACTCTGTTCTTACTAGCTGTGCTATCTGGGGCAAATAGCCTAATCACTTTGAGACTCAAATTTCTCTCCTATAAAATGGGAATAACAATAAGATCTCTCACATAGAGCAGCTGTGAGGATTCAATGAACTCATATGTGTAAATACTTATCACAGTGTCTGGCACATACTTAGCACCCCAAAAATGTTAACAAGCTATTACAAGATTTCCTTGCTCTAACTATGTGATACTCTGGATAATGAAATACGCAGTAACTGTGTGTTCTATTAAAAATTCCCTCAATTCTAATTCATCTTTCATTAAAATCATCAGCTTTAGCTCCAGCAATTTTGTTCCATCAATTCTAAATTTTACTTTATAATAGATTTAATTTGGTTTGAATGTACTGTCCTAAAGAATAATTTTGTTTATTTATTCATGCATTTAATGATGGCTAAGAACCTACTATGTGCCTGGCATTGTGCTAGCCAAAGTTACAGGCATGAAAATTAAAATTAAATGAAAAGGAAATAAGGACCAATATAATTTGGAATGCCATCAACTACTTTTTAAATTACACTGATATGAAACATTCCTAATGTATGATTGTGCTTTCCTAGTGAATGTTTCACTTTGTCACATTGGGGATGTTCATTATCAATCCTGCTCTGAAGGGTTATGCTTACTTATATTGATTACAATAATATGGCAATTCATTAATCAAAAATTAGTTTGGGAACTGGCATAGTATCTATCTGAGAGACTCAGCACTAGTTAATAATGATAAACATCTAGGTTTTCCTTATTTCCCATCTAACCCATTTTATTTCTTACGTGTACTCTCTTTATCTCTTCAAAGAATGTAATCAATAGAAATTAGACCTGCTCAATAAACTCCCTAGACCTAAAAATACCTTTAGTAATGTAATTAAGTGCACATCATTTAGGATGCATTGTTTTAATGCCAAATGAATTTAAACCCAGTGGACTCCTTTAGCCCTTCTTGTAATGAATCATTCTTGTAACATGTGCCCCATCCTTGTTAGTATTTGCTTAGTGCATTTGTTTACTTAGAGTTACAGTTAGATCATAGGAAGATGCAAATTTTTGGGGGGTCTGGCCGTTTGACATCTTTGACCATTGATTTCAGAATATGTTAAAGCCAAACCTCGCTCAGAAATAAAAATAGCCTATCTCTCTGTTGGTATGGCAGCATTTCCCTAGAAAGACAATGACCCATTAAAAGCCGAGTTGGTGTTGAGGATAATTTTACTGAGTCTTAGCTTATGAAGTGCCAAAATATTAAGGAATTTTAGTAATGTTGCTGCAGCATCTCAACATAAGAGCCAACAAGTTTGACAAATTCTCTCCTTGGATAAAATTTGACATTTTGTAGTCAAAATTTTCTTCTGTCCTTTAACATTTTTTCTTTGCCTCTCTTCTCCTCATTTGTGTAAGACATCTAAATAGTTGACTCCAGTGTTGTATTTTTTCTTGGTAACTAATGCCAAAACAAATAACCAAACATTGGAGACTATTATGAATGCCAGTTGCACAAATTGTCCAACACTAATGATTTTGTACTTCTGCACTCACTTCTTTTATTATTATTTATGTTTATTTTTACAGACAAGGTCTCACCCTGTTGCCCAGGCTAGAGTGCAGTGGTGTGATCATGGCTCACTGCAACCTTGAATTCCTGGGCTCAAGCAATTCTCTGGCCTCAGCCTCCCATGTTACTAGGGCTACAGGTGCATGCCACTACACCCAGCTATAAAAAAAATGTAGAGACAGGATCTCCCTATGTTTCCCAGGCTGGTCTTGAACTCCAGGGCTTAAGTGATCCCTTTGTCTCACTCTCCCAAAGTGGTGGGATTACAGGCATGAGACACTGTGCCCAACTCCCTGTGTGCTTCTTAATATGGATATTCCAACAAGGCTATTGATTGCTGCCTAAGTTGCAGACATGACTGTTAACCACTTCAGCTGACTGTTTCCTTAGACATAGAATATCTTATTTAAATGAGATTAACCCCAAGTTGTTTTTTGCCTCAACTGTGAAATGTTTTGAAGGCCTTTTGATCCTAGTTTTTGCTAATCAGTTATAATATAGAGATATGCTATGTAACATTGTTTGGGCTTTTAGCCATTTTGGTCACACAGTTTTCTTCTCTGTGAACAAGAATAACCAAGTAGCATCTTTGTTAGAAAAGAAAAGGACCATTGTCTGCTGATGATTAACTTTTTTCTCAATTAATAAATGACAAGAGGGTGATCCTAGACAAAACCAAAGTCAAGGGTCAAGAATAATAAACTCTTTGGTCTTTAATCATTCCTCTTGATCATTCATGTGAGTCAAAGCTCTTAAATATTTAATTATACATGGTTATAGTCACTGGAAGTCCTTTTTTGCTTTGTGGAGTTTTACACTTGTTTTCTTAACTGTTAAATTCTTCATACAGATCTTTAACTTGTATTTCTCTCTTATATGCTTCAAAGTTCCAAACCCACTTAGTAAATGTGATGAATGGGCTGATTAAATGTATTCTGAGTGATCTAAACCTTGTCTAGAGCAAAGTTTCTGAATCTTGTCACTACTGACATTTTGGGCTGGATAGTTCTTTGTTGTTGTGGGGGTTGTCCTGTGCGTTGAAGATCTTTTAGCAGCATTCCTAGCCTCTGCCCACTAGATTTCAATAGTACCTTCCTCATTCATGAAAACCAAAAATGTCTCCAGCCATTTCCAGATGTCCCCAGAGGTCAAAATTGCTCCTTGTTGACGACCACTGCTCTATAGTATAGGTATCAAAAACTTGATCCCTTCCTGGAAATGATTTCAACACTCAAGCTGCTCAATGTAGCAAAGTTCAAAATAGAAGGACAAGTATTTTAATCTTGAAAACCTTCCAAGATTATACCAAATGTGATTTCAAGGTCAACAGAATGGCTATTCTTATACCGTAGGAATTGACTAAAGTTAGGTTACTTGTGTCTCCATGCTTAGTCAACTAAAAGCCCCTAGACCAGTGCTTCACAAACTTTACAGTATGTACAAATCACCCAGGAACTTTGTTAATAAGCAATTCATTCGTCTAGAGTAGGACTCAAGATTAGTATTTCAATCAAGTTCCTTATTGATGCTGCCACTATTGATCTATGGACCACAGCTGGCATACCAAAGTCCTTGCCTAGACAACATATTTTTCTAATTAACTTGGTAACCTCTAATAGGTAAAGAGAAACCAGTTGTCTTGAACTCACTCTTTCCATGAGAAAGAAATGAAATCTGAGTACAGCCAGTCAGTGGGACTATTTTTAATTAATTGCCTCATTCTTTTTACATGGTCAACACCTTTGAACCTATTTGAACAGTGGTTCACTGCCCTCACACTGTACTCTTAATGAGGTTACTTGCTTCACCTATTCAACGAATTGTGCTATATAACACATTTGCTACTCAGAGTGATGTCTGAGAGAGCATTTTAATCAAGTATTAAAATAACCTCTTAAATGAAGAGACCCCTCACTGGTGGAACCATTTCCTATATATCTCATTTTTGAAAAGGAAATACACTTAGGAATGTCTCAATGACATATATATGGATATACATATATGTTTTAGCCTATGAAAATAGGTTGAATCTCAGCCTATGCAAATAACATAAGGAGGAAAAAGAGTATGGTGAACAGTAAATACTGCTGATTTTCTGTTTTGAACACTTACTTGTATTCAACTAACTCTCAATTAAGTGTGGTAAGAAAGGATGGACATGGTATGTTTATTGAGCTGCCATATATTATTGATCAATGATATGCCTCAAAAACAGGAAAGGAAGAAAGAGAGAGAGACAGAGAAAGGGAAAGAAAAGAAAAAGAAAAAAGAGAGAAGGAAGGGAAGGAAGGAGAGAAGGAAGGAAGAGAGAAGAAAGAAGGGAGGGAGGGAGGGAAGGAAAGAAGGAAGGAAGGAAGGAAGGAAGGAAGGAAGGAAGGAAGGAAGGAAGGAAGGAAGGAAGGGAGGGAGGGAGGGAGGGAGGGAGGGAGGGAAGGCAGTCCAGGTGCAGTGGTTCACACCTGTAATCCCAGCACTTTGGGAGGCTGAGGTGGTGGATCACAAGGTCAAGAGCTCGAGACCATCCTGGCCAACATGGTGAAACTCCTTCGCTACTAAAAATACAAAAATTAACAGGGCATGGTGGCACGTGCCTGTAATCTCAGCTTTTCAGGAGGCTGAGGCAGAAGAATCACTTGAACTCAGGAGGCAGAGGTTGCTGTGAGCTGAGATCATGCCACTGAACTCCAGCCTAGGGACAGAGCAAGGCTCTATCAGAAAGAGTGAGTGTGTGTGTGTGTGTGTGTGTGTGTGAGAGAGAGAGAGAGAGAGAGAGAGAGAGAGAGAGGAAGGAAGGGAGGGAGGGAGGGAGGGAGAGAGAGAGAGAGAGAAGAAAGAAAGAAAGAAAGAAAGAAAGAAAGAAAGAAAGAAAGAAAGAAAGAAAGAAAGAAAGAAAGAAAGAAAAGAAAAGAAAAGAAAAGAAAGAAAAGAAAAGAAAAGAAAAGAAAAGAAAAGAAAAAAAGAAAGAAAGAAAGAAAAAAGAAAAGGAAGACCACAGCAGCACAGACTGGTTAAAACCATCTCTATGAGTTCAAAAGTTTAATTCATGTTAACAGACATCTGTGTAGCATCTAACAGAGGCTATAAAACAAAAGTATGTTTACAGATGAAGAAACTAAACTAGTGTGTGAATAGTCAACAGTAGACAACGTATTTGAATACTGCGAATTTTTATGTGACTACTGAGTTGCCAGTGGCAGCAGTCTACTCAAGTGAGGGCAGAAGGAATCCACTGGAACTTATATCTATGTATTGAAAAATGATAAACAGGCAGTTTAGAAAAAATAATTAAGTTTAAAACATTGGCAGGAAGCTCACAGAAATCATCTAGCACACAGCAAAATTCCACTTGTTTGATCAGAGATTCCAAACAAGATAGTATATTCCTAGCCACAACCTACCAACAACCACTCACTCCTTCTCAGAACCAGCTTCATTTTTCATTATTTCTGTGTCAACACAACCTGTTGATAGTGCTTCATATACTACTCCAAATCTCACTTCATTGCAGGCTGCTTGAAAGAGTTAATTTATATAATGCTGTTGTATGAAAAGGTGATAAATCATTCCAATTCAACAAATATGTATTGAATGCCAGCTATGGGAAAAGCACTGGGTTAGGCATCCTTACTAGTTGACTCAACTGCTGCCAGAAGGAAGTCTACCACCATTCTGGAGCATTAAAACAGCATTGTTGGGAAGAGGGAGGTGGCTGTGCATTTTTATAGCTGCGAATTCCTGCATTTGGTAGAGAAATGGCACAACTGGGTCATAAAATGCAAGGCGTAACTTTTAATAAGAAGTTCCTGTATGTCAAACTTTGACAACCAGGTCAGTAAAGTGAGAAATTAGACATGACACATAAAAAATGCTAACTACTATCTCAGGTCATATAGTAGGAAAAAAAGTGTTGATTTCCAATAAATTACCATGATAACTTGTATTAGATTTTAGTGTTGAGAATTACATTTTCCATCTGTGGGAAATATATTAACTTTTTGTCTCTAATTTTAGGGCACATGTTCTATTTTTAGCATGTGTTCTATGAAAAATAATATGTTGGGAGGCCAATTTGGGTAAATTAAAAGTGGATATTTAAATGCTATAAAAATAGAATTCATTTTTAATTCATAAAAAAATCCCATAGTATATTCAGGAAAGAACACAAAGGTCATTTTTAAAGCCAGCCCCAAATTATTAACAGAAACAGGATATGAATGAGAATTGACTGAAAAGTGAGAAATTCTGAACTGTGAGGAAAAAGTAGAAAGTTACTTGAGAGTATTTTGTTTTTGACTCTTTGGCTTTGTGTGACCTAGAGCCAGTCCTTTTGTGTCCTTGTTCTTTAGTTTTAATATTAGTAATCTAATTGCCCCTGAGCCCCACTGTGGGAATCTTGAAAGAACATACATGATACTGAGTGACTAATAATATATATTAGACCATTTGTCAGATTTTACAGATTCTCAGAGTTGTTAGACATTGTGCCTCATTTAGCCAGTTTTGAAAGTGAAATGTGGTTGCTCTTCCTAGGGATTTTCTTATGGCTTAAGTGTTTGAAAAGTTGACTCAGATCTTTAGATGGCAAGTTCCTGTAACTGCAAAGTAGAAATTACAATTTTTATGATATGCAACTGCAGTTCAAAGTACTGACTTATAATAGTTGCCAAATTCATGCAAACTAAAGTGGAAGAGGCCATTTTCAAAGCCTGAAAATATTAAACATAAATTGCCTGACTTAAATCAGTTTAGAATTATAATTCTACTCTGTAATATAAAATGAATATGACTTAAACATTTATTTATACCATGCCACAATTTCAGGATAATGACTCACAACTTCTTGGGTACATTTCTATTTCTCCTCAAACAAACAAATATGTCTATAACATTTAAATACCTTAAAGTTGAAAGCAGCTTAAAGAAATACATAAAAGATACCACAATAAAATTCTATTTGGTTAGGCTTCTTGAGTAGACTGCTGTCACTGGCAATTCAGTAGTCACATAAAAATCGGCAGTATTAAAATACATTAAATACATTTTCTTCTTTTGGCTGTTCACATACTAATTTAGTTTCTTCATTTGTAAAACAATGCAATTAGTCAAAATGAAATTTGAAATTTTTGCCTCCTCTAAAATCAGATGATTGACTCCACATTTTACATGAATATTCATAAACTGTTGCCAAAATGATTATTATTTATGAAGAGAAAAGCTCCACAGTGTTGTTAAAAAATTCCTGTTAGACTTGCCTTGCTGAAACAGGCACCTTTAAATGATAATTGCATAAAAAGGCAAATAAATAAATAATTAGGCTAAAGTGGTTACCAAGAGAACTCTTAGCAGAACATAGCTTGCAAACCACATTGGACAAATTCCATTCCAAACTGTCCAGAATAAAAGGCAAAATATAAGCTATTTTGTAGTACTAATATTAAAAGCCATAGATCAATTGCCTATGTTAAAGTGACAGAAAACCTAATACATTAGAAAAAGATATATTTAAAAATTTAGTGAAGTATTAACAGTGATCTTTAATTTCTTATCATTCTTATGCATTTTTCAAATTCTTTACTAAAAGCATGTTTTATAGAGTCAGAAGAAAAGTGAGAAAAAAATCTATTATGGTATAGCTACTGAATATTTTCGAAAATGCTTATAGGAAGCCTACCATTACTCTCTGCTATAAAATCAAGTTATTTACACATTTTTCAAGTATATTGAAATCTATTTGCATGAATATATACTCTTGCTCTTACTTTGTCTATATTATAAAACAACATTTTTGGGGACACCTTTACTTCTACATTATTTTCTCAAGCCACCGATAATTTTCATATACAGAAAATCAGTACAAGGGCGAGATGATAAGATTAGTGCCCTATTCTTTGTGAGAGCCATGTTATTGCTATTTTGGTAAAAGATAATTCATTATTGAGGACAAGCCCTTCATGAATCCCAGCACAGAGGTCATATGTGAGCCACAGACTTCAAGTTCGTCATGGTTTAAGGAACCATTTACTGTTGCCTTTAGATAAGGCAAGTAATGGTAGGGTCTCCTATTGGTGGCTCCCAAAACATGCTCATGTTTTCATAGATTGTAATGGGGGGAAATTTTTTTTAAAGGTTAATAGCGTCTTGAAAGCATCTCTTTACAAAATGAGAAAGAAAGGCAAATTTACCACTGTTTTCTTCAGGATGTTTATGAATTCAGAAGTATTCATAAATATTCAACATAGAGAAGAAATATATTTTTCTGTTACTACCATTGGGGAAAATGAGCTTTAATACTCGGTAACTCTGGAATCACCAAGATATTGAATGAAACTTGTCTGAAGAGATAAACTATTACCAACAAATTTTGCCACACACATTTTATTCTAATGCTTTCAATAAGTCAGAAATACATTAAACCCCAAAGAAAGAATATTAAAATAATATAAAATTCTGAAGTTTATTAATGCATTCCATTTGTATATTGCAATACAATCAGTTTATATGTGTGCACAATATTTTTTAAATATATTTCCATCAATTAAATATACTATAAATCATCATACTATATTTGTTTAGAAGAGTTCAATATTTCTATAGAAAACATGGCTTCTTCTATTGGTTATCTAGGCAGTCCAGATGTTCTGGGTTCTTTGGCACATCCAAAGCATTCCCAACGGAAGACCAAATTGTTCTAACTGTGACAATATATCCTCTTGAGGAAAATTGCTTTCAGGATAAACATTGCATCGCTTAACAAGGAGTAAAATGGCAATGCCACCTTCACTCTGACAGTTTTCTCTCAAGAGATGTTTTGTAACATTCCATCTGTGCCTGTCTATTTGTATGACATGTTAAGAAGGAAATTCCTAGAAGAGGGAAAGCAATACTTTTCTTTCTTTTTTTTTTAAGCTTTCAACATATATTACAGTATATTATTCTTTTTGTTTTCTTTTTGTTTTTGTTTTTTGGTGAATTACTTTAATGTAAATGGTAGACATATAACATTTCACCCTAAATATTCAGCATATAACTAAAAAATCTTAGAATATTCTGTTATATACACTAATACAATTATCTCACCTATAAAACTAATAATACCGTAATATTATCTAATACCCAGTCTATATTTCAAATGTCCTTAATTGTCTCATAAATATCTTTCATAGCTATTTTTCTTTCTTTTCTAAATTAATTTATTTTTATTGCATTTTAGGTTTGGGGGTACATGTGAAGAACATGCAAGATAGTTGCATAGGTACACACGTGGCAGTGTGATTTGCTGCTTTCCTCCTCATCACCTACATCTGGCATTTCTCCCCATGCTATCTCTCCCCAACTCCCCACCCCCCGCTGTCCCTCCCCTATTCCCCCCAACAGACCCCAGTGTGTGATGCTCCTCTCCCCGTGTCCATATGTTCTCATTGTTCAACACCTGCCTATGAGTGAGAACATGCAGTATTTTATTTTCTGTTCTTGTGTCAGTTTGCTGAGAATGATGTTCTCCAGGTTCATCCATTTCCCTACAAAGGACACGAACTCATCGTTTTTGATTGCTGCATAATATTTTATGGTATTTATGTGCCACATTTTCCCTGTCCAGTCTATCATCGATGGGCACTTGGGTTGATTCCAGGTCTTTGCTATTGTAAACAGTGCTGCAGTGAACATTTGTGTGCATGTGTCCTTACGGTAGAACGATTTATAGTCCTTTGGGTATATACCCAGTAATGGGATTGCTGGGTCTAATGGAATTTCTGTTTCTAAAGTATTTTCTTTTAGGCATCAGTGAAGTTTGACACCTTGATATACAATAGCCCTGTCTTCTAAGCTGGTCACCTGAAGCCCTTTTTGTTCTTTATTATAATAATATCTTCCTTCTTCCTTCTTTGTCTTCTCCCCATCATACTTAATCTTATGAGATCTGAGATAAAGGAAACCCCATCTGAATACTTTGTACATGTATGTGTGTGCAAAACACACATAACGGTCTGTGTACATCTCACATTATCATATTTAGATAGAAATATTTCAAACACTGCCTTTGTAATCTAAAGGGGAAAAGTTTTCTGCAATAAAGCTCTGTCTGTGTTAGTAACTTCACTGTATACATTTTGAAAATATATGGCAATATCTCCCAAGAGAGAATCATTGTCCTATTGTTCTGACCAAACTTTGCAAAATCTGTTTTAATGGATTCCATGAATCCTTAAACAAATATTTATTGAATAGGTAAATACTATTTACTTTGAAAAGAAAAAAAAAAAGATAAACAACATATTCTAGCTGAGAAATCAAAACATGAGATTGCCTAACTTTACCTATCACATCAGACATTCATTTTCCCGGGGCTCCAGACCAAACTACTTGCCAAAATCCTTTTCAGCTACTTCTGCATTGTGTCAATCAGTGTCTGACCCCTGTCTCTAACAGAAACACACACAAATACAGACATCTCAAGTGAATTTCTCATCTGGCTCATGATTATGATACGTATAACGTAGTATTTATTACCCTTATATAAAAAGGTCTAGCACAGTGACACTTAAGTGCTCAGTAAATATCAGTTTTTATTATTTTTATTAAATATCTGCTTACATGCCTGACTCTGAAACTAGACATGAGCACCTTTAAAGCAAAAACATATTTTGTCCATTGCTTTATCACTAGAACTAAAAAGCACTGTACCCGGTACATAGAAGGCATTTATAAAACAAATAGAAATTGTATGCATTAGTGAGTGAGAAAAGCTGAATAGCAATATCAAAGATGTGAAGCAGTACGTGATTGATTTCCAAATGCCAAGTGAATACAACTTTCTTAGTTATGCAAGTCTATACAAGACTGTATTACCATTAAATTTGTGAATGAAAAATAATTTTTAAATCTGTACTATGAAGTTGTTTCTATATACGAAAAATTTATTCCCAACTTAGTGGACTGAATATTAACACTATAATTATACCTTATCAGTTGCTTGAACTTTATGATACATTGACTAGAAAAATGGCTCACAGATACAGTCTTGGAATTTTAGAATAGAAACACATAAAACCTAGCCTTTTATTCAAAATTGGATTTGGTCTTAATCACCTAATCAGTTATTTATTTTAATTGAATACCTTTAATGTGTCGCATAGTTAGCAAGGTATTTGGGATAATTCATGAAAGATATAGACTAAATAGACAAAGTAAAAAAAAAGAAGACAACAAAAAACTTGTCATGATGGAATTTAAATCCCAGTGGACGACAAATAATAAACAATAATGCACTTATCGATAAGAAAATGAAGCGTTATGCTGTATAGTGGTGTATATTATAAAAAATAAATAAAGAGAAGTGGATACAAGATGCAGCCACAAGTTTGTGACTTGGAGTGAGTGGTCAGTGAATCGAATTGAGAAGGTGCTGCATGGGCAAAGACTTGAAGAAGCAAAGAGGGAGGCATGTAAAAATCTAGGGGAGATGCTCTCCAGTCAGAGAGAAGCCAGAGTGAAGATCCTAACATAAAACTGTTATTTATAATGTAAAACAATAAACAAAACTAACTCTGATATAATTCAATATAGTGAGTTACAAAAAAGGAACAGGAAATACATGTTCTAAAGAGGAAAAAAATCACTTTTAGTTGGAAAAGTTACATTAGAAGTGCAGATCCTAACCTTTCCTTGCAGGATTGGTTGGCTTTTGGTAAATGGAGAAGTTCTGGTTTGGAACAACAACAACAACAAAAAACCTCACATCAAATTTAATTTACATTGGAAGGATGATTATGGCAAAAGGTCAGTTAGCTGTTTCAATTAAAAGAATGAGGAAACTTAAATACCCATATAAGGGGTTTATACCATGGACAATGTAAATCAGCTAACAGATCCTGCAGGAAAGTCCAGGGTGAAGACATATTTTGGGAAGATGAAATTGAAGGCTTTGTGCAGATTAGCATGCAATAACTGTAAATAACAGAATTTTAATACAAGGGTAATCAACCCAAAATACACTCTATTTACAATAGCACTTGCAATTATTACCTTGCAATTTGACCTTTTACTTAACTTTTTATTTTGGAATGCAAACTGCAGATATTACAGGAAATTATAAGAACTTTGTAATAAATTTTCATATATCTTCTCCACCTAGATTAATGAATTAATAACATTTGCCACATTTACCTTATCCGTCTTCCTACATATAGGGAGGTAAAAAGAGCTGCACAACATGTACACACACACAATGTATTATTGCTAAAGGACATGAGAGCAAATTGTAGATATTGTAACTAAATTCTTCAATGTGAATCTCTGAAAAACAAGAATGATTTATATAACCGAAATATATTTGTTAAATTCTGGAAAATTCAAAATTATAAAATGCCATTGCCTATGATATAGTCTATATTCAAATTTCAAAAATTGTCTCAGTATATAGGCTTTACACCGTGTTTACCATCCAGGATTACACACTGCATGTAATTGCTGATTTAGTCCCCTTTATTCTGGTATGATTCCTCAGCTTTTCTTTGTCTTTCATAACATTTACATTTTTGAAGGGTAGAAGCTAAATGGTTTTAATTTTTATAGTTGTCCCTCAGTTTCGGTTTGCCTGGCATTTCCTTATTATTATTTTTTTCGGTGTTTGTGTGTTTTGGGCTATTATACTACATAAATGATATTGTACCCTCTTATTGCAGTATACTGCGGCGGGGGGGTGGATAATGTCAATTTGTGCCATTATTGGTGATGTTAAATTTGGTCACTTCCTTAAGATGATGTACATTTTTTCCCCACTGGGGAGGTACTATGAGATGGTGTAAATATCCTGCCTCACCAAATTTTCAACCAATAATTTTAATGTCTGTTGATAATTTTTGCCTGAATCAATTATTATGATGACTGAAAAGTGGTCATTTCTAACTATATAATTCCTTTCGTATTTACCAGTTGACAGTTTGCTCTTAGGGAGAGCTTTCCCTTCTTGTTGGTTTATTTGTAACTAATATGAACACATGGATTCCTGCTTTATATGGTTACTGCCATTATTAATTTTAATTCATCTTTTAAAACATACCACCTATGAATATTTCTTAATTCACAGAGAGAAAAACTAGCTTAACACCCTTCGTACCTAGTTGAAAGAGAAAAAAGCACATTCCAAGGGTAGGCTCTAGCACAACCTAAAGAGAATGTTACATTTTTTCTTCTAGCATTTTATTTTACTTTTCACTTTGAATAGTTCATCAACACATTACAGTGAAGTTCCACGGACCTGTGAGATCTCACTTTAATTGGGCTCTCCTGATGGATCCTAGCCAACAACCATAGTTGCATTTTGATTGGCCAATAAGTAGAAGTTAATTTGGTGCTTTGTCTAAAATCTCTTTCCAAATGGCAAAATATACTACTTTGGAGGTAATCTTTTGTCCAAATGTTTGGTCATACAGATTAGGCTGCTCCATTCAGAGACCATTTTTATTTTTATTATTATAATTTTGCGGGTTTATACCCTGAATTTCCAAAAAGGACTTTTGCAAGATCATAACTGTTATTCGTACATACTAGTTTGTACTTTCCCAAAACAATTTCTTCTTTTATGTGACTAGCAGCTTGATTTGTTAATGTGTTACCCCGCCCCACCAAAAATATAACTGCTTTTAAATTGCACTGATGTATTGTAGAATTGAGTTGAGTATCTTTGTAGGCTGAGCATAATTATCCTCCTGCCAGGAACAAATGAGTTATACTGCTCCAGAGAAATAAATATGCATATGAATTTATGTGGATGGATAAATTCTTATAAACTTTAGCTCTTCATAACACAATGAGAGAAAAAGAAATGCACTTGGTGAGGCTAATGAAAAAACTGGTATCATTATAGTGTCTGTCATACATTTTCCCCACAAACTTGCATTTTACTGCATATAAATCAGGGAAGAACACTTTAAAAGACTTTGTATAATGAATGAAGAACTTTAGGATAAACTACACAAAAGTAAGCCATCTAAAACCTTCAGTTATACTTCTGGCAAGATTATGTATATATATATAGGCACACATACATACACACACACACACACAGAGATCAAATACAGATATTGACTAAAAACTGCAAGTGAAGAGTTCAAAAATGCATATGAACTTTTACTTATTTTGTTAAAATCTTTACCTTTTCGAAGATTTCTAGCAGAAAAAGTTTGCAAACAGTAACGCCTGGTACAGACCAAGAAAAGAACATAGTTTCCCATAGTATACTAGGTAATTGCAGCAAGATCAGTGTAAACCAAATGCATTTATTATTTGCAATGTAATTCAATATACTAAGAGATGGTGCAAGCTTTATTTTAATTAGCTGTTTCTTTTAAGGGGTTGCTTGCTCCCACTGTCTTGATAAGAAAATATTGTAGTCATTGCTCAAAACGCTTGTAGCAAATCTAGTTTTAAATTGAAACAATTTATTCCGAAAGCAGTCTACTACTGCAGCAATAATCAATGTGTTTTCCCTTAGCCTGTGCTGGAGCTTTTCAAGGACTATTGTTAATTGCCTGCAACTAAATGATTGCTGGTGCCCTTAAATGCAACTCTTTGGCACTTGTTCATTTGTTGTTTTTAACCAAATGCCAGTTTTCCTTAGGTTTTGCCTAGCAATTTTGCTTTACAATTTTCAATATTCAGCCTCAGTGCCTTAAAAGGGGGCAGAGTCTATCATTTTAACAAAATAACACAAAAGCTGAACAGATTTTAAAAGGTCTGCAGTTTTTCCTTCTGTCCTCAGATGTTGAATTGTGCTGAAAGGGAATCTTTCTATTTTTTAAATGCTGCCACTCCAGGCAACTTGAACTAGAGCTGAAAACAGATCACATTTCAAAGGAAAATGACATTTGCTGGGGCAACACCATTCACATTGCAACGTAAAGATAAAATACAGCAGTAGGCTCATATGATTTCTCTTAACTGTGACAGAATTTAATCCTTAGTAATTTTGTATAACCCAATGGATAAGCAGTAATAGGTAGCGCATGTATTAATGAATCCATCTGGCTTGGAGCAAAAGAATACAGAAGCTAAATCTGATGCACTATTTTCTTTGAGAGAGTTTACATATGCTATATAAACCAAGTGACGTACTAAAATGGGGAAAAAAATAACTTGCACACATGTATAATGTGTAGGCATGTATATTACACTCCTGCATAGCAATAATGTAGTAACTGAGGAGCAGGCACTGTGCACCATGGGGAAAGACACATTTCCGTTTTGTTCCTGACCTCTTTATAAGGACATTATAAGAACATCATGCTTCTGCGATGTAATACTACAGAAGTCTCTGGGGGAAAGTCTGAGATGCTCTCAAAATCTCAGGATAAATTAGCTCCTTGTAAATTCTGTTTCTTTGGACTGGTTTTTTGGTATTCCTATTATTAGTAAATGACTATCTATGACCCAGAAGAATTATTCTTGCTTGTTGCTCATTCTCTAAGCATATATAACTTTTCGTATGTTTGTGCCCTAAAGGAGTTTTTCATGTGACAGAAGACCGTTTCTGTAATTGCAAAGCTGCATCAACTCTGCTCTCCTTTTTTTTATTAGATTTTAAACAACGTTGTTGATTGGCTAAGTAGCATATTCTAAGTAACGTATATCATTTTTGGAATGGCTCATGACATCTAGCAATGGGAGTAACTCATGTTTGGGTAATTACTTTGCTAAAAATAAGAAGGGCTTATTTTCATACAAATTTTCCCTAATTTATATGTATTCAATTTCTCAAAATTAAAAAAGTATATAGAGACCAGTAGTATAAATACCATCTGGAGAAAATGAGAGCTCTGTTCATTGGGTTAATCAGATTATGTTTCAGGCAAAGGTTTTTTGTTATTTCCAAAGTTACTTGACTATATATGAGCACTTAAGTCATGCCACTTGCCCATGCCCTGGATTTGCTTGGGGGCACCATAAAAGAGTCACTCTGCCTCAGTTCTTATCTATAGTAGAGCAGCTTTCCTGACTCCAAGCTTTCTTCCCATACTTCTTCCTGCATAGGCCTTTGGTTAGAACTTACGTTTTTCTTTTAAAAAATCACAATGTTAAAGAATTGAAGTATGATTAACATAATATAAAGCATGTAGCTCTAAGTGTTTGGCTAAATGACTTCTGACAAATACAAACACTTGTGTATCCACACCAAGACCTATTTCTGTGACCCCAGAAAGTTTCCTCTTGCCCCATTCCAATAAATTTTCCCTTCACTCATCACCAAAGAATCTATTTTCTGATTTATGTCGCTATGGATTATGTTGGTCTGTTCTTGAACCTAATTTCAATAGAATCATACACTAGTAGTATTTTGTGTCTGACTTCCTTTTCCTAACATAATTTTGTGAGAATCATGCATGTTTTGTGTATCAATAGTTTATTACTTTTATTGCTGAGTGTATTCTATTGTATGAACATTACAATATTTTGTTCAACCTTTCCTGTTAATGGGACATTTAGGTTGTTTCCATTTGTGGCTGCTGTGAATAAATAAGACTACTCTGAGCATTCTCATACAACTCTTCTTGCAGATATCTGCTTATATTTCTCTTGGACAAATACCTAGGAGTGGAATTGCTATTGATATAGATTTACATTTAATTTTATTAGAAATTATCCCAAATTTTACAATGTGGTAATATCATTGGGTACTCTCACTAGCAATGTTTAGGAATGGAAGCTAAGTGTTCTTGATTATTTTTCCATTTCTTTTTTTAATGCAAGAAATTTTTGAGTGGAAAATTCCAAGTGTTTAATATACTAAATTAGAACATCTTAAAAGAAGCCATTGTCTAAATGTTTATTTCTCACATGATATCCAGTATATTTAAAATTGAATTTTTTCTGATGCATAAATCACCCTGTGGGCATAAGTTAGAATTTTACACAGGTTTCTGTGTATGGTGGAGTTTATTATCTTGAGTGAACAAGACCCAATCTATCCCCACAGTATTAGCCACTCACCTTTCTGTTCATATAATAGTGGGAAAACATTATACTGAGGAGCCTTTTGTATTTCATTACTGGTACTTTTGTAGGACTGTCTTGTGTGGTTCTTCACAATGTTAATCAGATAAGCTGCTGGAGGTATTTTTCGGTGTTTCACACTTCATATTAAGTTACTTAGGCTTGAAAACATTTGATCTCACTTTATTTTTTATGTCTTAAATGCATATAGTTCAATCATTTTAAATAAGATTGTCTTTGATTTCCCATTTAATGTTAATAATTACAGAAAAATACACTTGATTAAACAGTAGTTAATATATTTTTATTAAACTACAGAATTAGAAATCAAGGGATAGATAATAGGAAATATGAATGAGGATTTTTTTATTATTTTTGAGATGGAGTATCGCTCTGTTACCCCAGATGGAGTGCAGTGGCATGATCTCGGCTCACTGCAACCTCCGCCTCCTGGGTTCAAGCGATTCTCCTGTCTCAGCCTCCTGAGTAGCTGGGATTACAGGTGCCCACCATCACGCCTGGCTAATCTTGTATTTTTAGTAGAGATGGGGTTTCACCATGTTGGTCAGGCTGGTCTGAAACTCCTGACCTCCAGTGATCCACCTGCCTTGGCCTTCCAAAGTGCTGGGATTACTGCACTTTGGGAGGCCAAGGATTTTTGGTCAGCCACTGCACCCGGCCCGAGGATTTTTTTTCTATAATTATTACAGGAAAAGTAACATCACATGCAAACACACACATGCACAGTGTTCCTGTGAGAAAATGATGTCCATGCTTTTCAGATTATTTCTCACTCAAACTACACCAGTCCCATCATGATTTCACCCCATTTGTGAGAAGTCAGGAGTGATCTTATAATCTGAGGATACTTGTTACCGGCAAAACCATGGATTATTTTTAAGTCCTCAGTCTAAGCTTACATTGACTGTGTTATGAAATAAGATAGTTTATTGGTGGATTCTGAATTGCAGAATGGAGAACAACGTTATTTTACAGCTTTAGCTTCAGAAATGTTTATATTTAATTGTAATTAAGGAAACTAGTGCTTTTTAACGTAGTTGTCAACTGCAGGGAATGATGACTACCCATCAGTAACAACATTTGGGCTATGATGATTAAGGACAACACTTAATTAAAGTGAGTTTCAAAATCTGTGCATGATGGCTTACTATTTAAATAGCAGTATTCTTATTTTTGTTACAATGTCCATGACTCTAAAGAATGAAAGGATAACCAATTATTTTACCCCCAAGTTTTCCTGATAAGTTTTGCTCTAATGTAGATATTGATAGAAAAAGGAGAACTTGTATATAGTGAGTGTCAAGAAAATTACTTTTTTTGTATAGAATGTAGTAACATGCCTGGTAAAAGGAGAAGCAGATAAAAATTTAAAGAACTAAATGGCTGAATGAAAATAAACCACCACCAACATACTCATATACTATCCCATCCACTCGGAGGCCTACTTCTTAAAGCCAAAAAGCTTTCAGCCTCCAAGATTATGGTAGACCGCCTTGTTACTTCTTAAGCCCCAAAAGCATTCAGCCTGCAAGATTATGGTAGATCACCTCGGTACCACTCTTTTCAGAGAGATATAGCACAGGAGCCATTACTCCTAGCACGAGTCAGCAAACAGCATTCATTAGTCCTCCTAACATTCTATGCAACAATCCACAGTGCTCTACCGGAACTATGCTGTTTGGCTCCTTACCTCCCTTTGGCCCCCAACCCACAGGTGAGAGCTCAAGTGAAAGGGATCAAGATTCGCACTGGGAGAGGGCAAATATCATCCTGGCTTAAAAGCTTCATATCCACAAGAACCAATATTTATTTTATCAACTCCATAAGCATAGCTTCCAAGATCTCTTCAAGGGATATATTTATATAAGAGAGTTGTGACACTCTGGTAACCCTAATATTATAGTTTCCAATTAGATATTTACAATTCTCTTAGTCCAAATGCAAGCTACCAACCAAGGTTCATTTTTACCACAAGCAATGTTTCTTAGCAACTTAGTTATCACATACCACCTTATCTAGTTGCCAAGGAAACAAAGCTAGAAAGTTATCAAAAGGTCAAATTCTCATACAAAAAGAAAAGGGGTTGCGTTAGCACATTACCCACATCTGATCTCATCCAGGAAAATATGAAATCAAATTGAATTTCATTTGTGATTTTGGATGTGAATACTATATAATTCCCCATTGTGGTTTATTTTTCTTTCTAGAGCTCATGTACACAGTGGAACTTGCTGGAGGGCTTGGTGCTATCCTCTTGCTGCTTGTATGTTTGGTGACCATCTACAAGTGTTACAAGATAGAAATCATGCTCTTCTACAGGAATCATTTTGGAGCTGAAGAGTTGGATGGAGGTAGGATGTTACCTCTTTTATTGTTCTTTCTAAATGTTCTAATGTGTTTCCTGTCTTTGTTTTATTGAAGGGGAAAATGTTTCCTGCATAATCACTGGCAGCAGCTCATATTCTTTCAATGCTCAGTCTGTAAATTTCTCTTTTCAGCAGAAATATATGTGTGATGCTTTAGAGCCAATACTGTAGGTATTTTCCTCTGAAAGTTGTAAAGCAACACCTACCCATTTTAGAATTGTATTCCAAACAACACTTACAATTACAAACACTGATTGCAATGCCATCAGAGTGTTCATTTTCTCTCACCTTGTAATCAGGACTGAAAGGCCAGTTTTACTTTTTCATAGGTAAGGAGCCTCTCTTTAATTGTGTTTTCTAGCCCAGTAGTTTGAAGTGAATCTCAATTTGTTCCTGTTTAGACTGATCAGTTATAATAAACTGGACTGAGTTTTTTAAATTCATCAAGCAGTCTTTTCAATCTTGTTTATTTAGCTATATTTAAATAGGCTACTTTTTATTCCAAGTGTAAACCAACAGAGAAATGCACAAACACATTGATTTCACAGTAATGCATCTAATATTTTTACTCTAAGTGAACAAATAAATATTGTTTTGTGGAAATCATAATTAGTATTTGCTTCTGATCATCAATGAATATGTATACAATGTAAGATGAATTTGGAGTCCTTAAAATTGAGCTCCCTAAACTGCACATTAGACTTTGTTTATTTTCCTTTTTGCTCATTTTTTAAAAACCTAAGATAAAGCAACAATATGAGAAGCTTAGGCAAACTGACAGTGAATAGTACAGATGACAAAGGATTCTTCACCATTTTTTTGGTTTATTTTTGAGGTGGAGTTTCACTCTTTTTACGCAAGCTGGAGTGCAATGGTGTAATCTCAGTTCACTGCAATCTCTGCCTCCCAGGTTCAAGTAATTCTCCTTCCACTGCCTCCAGAGTAGCTGGGATTACAGGCGCCCACCACCACGCCCAGCTAATTTTTCATATTTTTAGTAGAAACGGGGTTTCTCCATGTTAGTCAGACTAATCTTGAACTCCTGACCTCAGGTGGTCCACCACCTCGTCCCCCCAAAGTGCATGAGCCACTGCACCTGCCCTCATATTTATATACTGTTTTTTCAGTGATTGTCAGTTTTGCACGAAATGGTACAAAGGAAAATGAGGCAATTGCCTATGTTTCCATGTTTCCAGGGTCCTCTGGAATAATAACTCCACAAGCAAAACTGTAGTTTTGGAGATCGTAAAGAGAAGTGGTTTATTCAGAATGCCTAACACTCCTCAGTTCACCCTTCTCTCCTCTTCCCATTAGGGTGAAGTCTGAGCTGCAGCAAAACTATTTTTTTCTTAAGTTTTTAATAGCCAATTTGCCTATTTGCTTTTAACTTTCTTGCCTATTGATACAAAGTATCATTATTATTTTTGCTGCTGCTTTAAGGAAATATAAGGACATTGCCATTGTCAGAACTACTGTTGAATGGGTACCGAGCACAGTGCTAGGCATTCTTAAAGTCATTCTTGCTAAACCTCACAAACATGCTGAGGTCAATATTACAATTGGCACTTTACTGATAAGGCAACTGATGCTTTTGGAGGTTAAATAACTTATTCAAGAAGATAACACAAATATTACTGTAAGTGGCCAAGATGAGATTCGAAAATAAGTCTATTCCCAAAGTCTTTATATCATTGGACACTCCCTATTATTTTTATTTTTTTATTTTAGTATGTTCAGTATAATCTAAAGATCTGCTGTTGTTTGCACAATTAGTACAGTACACGGTATTTGAAACAGCAGATTATCTAAACATGTATCCGCTTTTCTATTAATCCTGTTTTGAATATGTTTATTTTGTGTTTTCAATGATATGAATGATTTTACCAAACCATCAATTTCTAGGGCAGTAATCTGTCATTTTCTGAATGTAGAAAATGGTGGAATCTAATGAAAAAAGCAAAAATCATGTGCTTTGATTTTGATTTTTGGTGATTCGAAGTCTCTTTTAGTGAGTCCTCCTAATTGTAAACACTTCAGTGACTGACTTGGATACCTTACCCGATTTCATTGCTATTCTGAAACTGCTGGGTCCTCAGTTTTTTTTAAAAAAATGTTTTAAGTAAGAAAACAAAGCAGACAAACACTAACGAACAGTATTCTAACAGATGAGAAGGTTCTCTCGGAAAGCTAATTTAGTGAATAAATGCTTAGCAATTCTTAGAACTCTGTCTCTAGGGCCATCTTAAGCACAATTGGGGGTCTAACTATTAGGGCTTTTCTTGAAATGCCACTGAAAATGCATTAGGCCCAAGGAAAACCAAGATAACAGACTTGTCATCTGGAATAATGTCAGTGTACAAGTTATTTCCCTAAAAGGAGGGAAAAAAGCAAAGACTGTCAAGGCAGTGATTGTGCATATGGTTTTATGGGAAGAAATTTTTACTAGAACTGCAATTACATGTTCAGGCTCCCTGTATTAAAGCACACCTGTTCCTGCTGAAATGGTGGACAGGGACCCACTCCTAACTCCTGTCTCCTGCTGCATCTCACTCAACTTCTAGAACTTCCAGAAACACTTTTATCAGAACCACACAACAGTACTAATAATTATATAGCAAGTTTAAAATCTATATCTTAACAAAGGTTAGATGTGCATAAATGCAACTTTCTTTAATTCTCTATTGCTTTAAAACCATTCAACTTGGCTCTCAAGTTCCTGTTTCTACTGAGAAAAAACTCATAACCTTGCTACTTGAAGATTACTCATTCACTTCTGGTTTGGAATTCAGCTTCTTGTGGGTTAACACTCAGTTGGAAATTGGGATATTCCATTTCCCTTCTTCTCTTTTACTCTTGTTTAAACCTGTTTTTAGGGAACTCATATATATATATATATATCTGGTAAAGAAGAAAGTTACCTGGTGCATATGCCATCCCTTCCTCACTTGAGATACTACCACCTGGTCTTTGGACACATTGGGCACTGGCTGCTCAAGGCCAAGATCCTTGTCATGGCCGCCAGTCAAAAGTTTCACACACTTGCCCAGATGTTTCTCCCTTGGGAATTTCAGACATTCTTATCTGTATTTCTAGTCTTATTAGCTCTGCTACACATATACCCACCTTCCCAATTTTTTTTTTAAAAAAGTAATCACCTTCTTTATCCTTTGCCTCTTTAATATATAGTTTCCATGCTGAATGTAGGATTTCTCCATAAAGTTTACAGTTTCCTAAGATTTTCCTTGGGAAACTTGACAAAAATCCTCACTCTTCTCCGATTTTTCCTCAAACCATAGGAAGTTCTGTTATCCTCTTCTCCTCTCTGGGCCCCTGAGGACCCCTTCTCAGAAACCCATGCAGGCTCTAAACTTTAGTCATAGCCCCTTAGAGCCTCCCATACATGCTTTCCTGGTCAGATAATTATCTACTCTTCCAATAGTGAAAAACTTCTCTGACATAATCAAATCCCATGCTTCCAAGCTCTGCAAGCCTTTTCCTCTTTCAAAGCAGAGGTGGCTATCAAACAAAACCCAAGTCTTTGTAAATTTTTGTCTTGACTTTTAAAAAGTATAATTTAGAGTCAAACCTAAGCAATACCCTCTTTATTCTTGGCTACTATATTTACCTTCCCTGAAAGGATAATTCATAAAATACTTTTGGAGTAAGGTAAGGCAAAGAATGAAAAATAACCAGGGAAAAATGCTTAGTAATATCCTACTATTTAGCAATATGATAATAATAGATTCAATGGCCATTTATTGAATAACAAGTGATGTGTTGACTACTTTATCCATCATCAGAGAATCACACAATTAGAAAGACAGAATTTAATCTCAGGTATAAGTGGCTCTGAATTCCAAGATTTACAGCCATTTCATCAGACTTGAATATGGAGTTTCTGGCATCAGGGACACATTCACTCAGTTCCTTTTGAGTCATTACAAAAGGCATTACCTGGCTATATCAGTTCTTTATCAGAAAGATTATGATAGAGAAGGATTCTAATATTTTTTCAAGATAGAACGTATTGATACTTTTCTCTTTCGGTTCATTCACATCACTTCTTGTTCCCCTCTACATGACCTTTTATTTTATTGTGTCCCTTGGATTCAGTCCTTAGTATTTCTAATACCACAACATTCCCCCCCATACTCATTCTTCGTCATCCTCAATTTTACACCTCAGTTCCTAGTATCATCCTCTACCTCACTGGCCACACTTTCTTCTCATGTGCCATTTCCAATTAGTCCTCAAGATCAGTCAACTGCACTTCTCAAAGATATTTTCCTTACCCTTAATTCCAACAGATTTGTCCAAGCCTCCTACACTACCCTCTTGCTATCATTCTCTACTCCTCTGTTTCATCCTTCACATTCTAACAGAATTATCTTTCTAAGTACAAAGTTACTGTTCTCTTTTTAATGCCCCTATTTTGCCTGCTAGAACAAGTCTAGACTTAGCTCAGAAAGCAATTGTTATCAAAGGATGACCTACCTTACTTTTGTAGCATTGCCACCCTCGTGGGATCTCAACATGCAGAGCTCTAGTTAGAATAAGATGTTAGTCTTTGGAATAACACAGCTATTGAAAAAGAAACTAAGACAGTGCAATCATGCATAATTCTCAGAGTTTTTGGAGGGAAATGAAGGAACCACAATGGTTAAGGGGAGAAGAAGATTATCCCCCTACCACTTTGATTCCACAATAAAATGAAAGAAAGTTTGGAAAAATTCTGCCACATGGATATTTATTAGCACACAGTCTTATCACTCAACTTATAAACTAGAAGAAGTTCCAATTCTGTTGTTCATGTGTGTGTTTGTGTGCATGTGCGAATGTGTGTGTGTGTGCATGCTTTTCAGAAACCTTGCAAGAAATTTTCTCCCAAGGCAAATATGGCAATACTCCAGTAGTAAGACTGGATTCACCTTCTGTTGACATCCAAGAGTAGTTTTCATCAAGACCTTTTTGAAGTTAAGCGTAGAAGATCTTCTCCGAGGGGGCAGACCACTGGCCCTGCTAGATTTCTGTAAGGGTGAGGATGTCTTTCTAAATTGGATTAAGTAATTCATGTCTTGATTAACACTGATTTTACCATGGAGATACCATTTCTAAGATCTATTATAAGCAGTAAAAATCCACTATCTTTAGCAATGAAACCTGATTTCTAATATCCATTGTGTTAATTTATGAAGCATCGACTTTTGATCAAAAATATAGTTTAAATGCTTGTAGTGACTGCCTCGGGAGTGCTGCCTTATTTTAGTTAAATACTTGCTGACCATCCTTATATGGGCAATCTACTGTGTTTAGAGTAGAACTCATACTAATAAAGTACTACCACCATTTATGTTGGAAATCTTTTAAAAAGCAATACAAACATCACAACAGTATCAGGCTCCTTTGCTCCTTCATGTCTCTGAATGGAGTGTCCCTTCAAGTTTTGTTTAAAGTTTAAGATCCTGCTTTATATATTCTTTTCGGAGTGGAAGATGGTTTTCGTTGTTGTTTTTGGCTTTTTTTCTTCTCTGACTATGAAGTATGTGGGTCATACTTACTCATAAGGATGGCAGGGCAAGCTTATAAGAACACTGTAATCACTAACACGAATCCTATTTTAAAGATGAAGAAAGAGACTTCTAGTCCTACGTGGAGGTTATTACAGGCATTGAACAAAATTAGTTAGAGCAATTTTTTATAATCTCCACCTTCATCTCAGAAAATATGAACATCTGTTCTATTTCAGGTGTATTAAGTCCACTGACATTTATGAACTCTTAGGCCATAGAATTTCTTTTTCTTTCTCTTTCAATTACAAGGTCACTCTCTATTCATAGATTCAGGAATTATTGTCCTTGTGTCCGTCAGTGAAACATAATACCTCTGTAAATTATTGAAAAACCTTATAGGGACTTTTGGGTGGTTATTTTTTGGGGGGGTAGTGGTAGTTAGACAATTTACATGCACAGGAATAATCTTTAGAATCTAGAACAAGTTCTTCAATCCCAGAAGGAGAGATGTAGAGTTGTTCTGGGTATATGACTTGCTTCAAATCATAAACTGTTAAATGGTGTGAACCAAGCCTTCTTATCCCAAAGCTTGTACTCCCTTTAGTATTCTGCTACTGCTTATCCTCTTAAGATTTCTGAATCTATGTTGCCTGAAGA
This sequence comes from Callithrix jacchus, assembly GCF_049354715.1. Taxonomy (NCBI): domain Eukaryota; kingdom Metazoa; phylum Chordata; class Mammalia; order Primates; family Cebidae; genus Callithrix; species Callithrix jacchus. Next base: position 30,855,514 of record NC_133524.1, read on the forward strand.
TCTCTTAGGGATACAAGAGAAGGAAATAAATATCTATAGAATGACTCCTTTGCACCAGGCATTTTGCTATATGATGGGGTCTCATTTAATCTTAGACATCTTCAGGAGGATGCTGTTTTATAGATCAGGAAATATAGTCTCAACTGAGTTATATGAAAAGTTATGGCAATCAAGATTTGAGCTAAGCTTCTGGGTTTTTCCCACTACGTTATGCCACAGATATTTTAACTAGTATCAAATTTAAGTGTTTGAGAACTTATAGATTCAAATAATCCAGAGAAGTACCAAATGGCAAAACACGTGAACTAGAACAGTACTGTAAATACTTCAAAGTATACAAGTCAAGCAAATTTATTTTACAATAATTGCCAGAGGTTGTCATAGCAGAATTGAAATGAAAAGAAAAAATTATTAAGACAATGACATTCAATAATCATAAAATCAAAACATTAAGAATTTAATGTTTATTCATTCAAAGTTATATGATCTATCTCTGCTGAGATTTTATTTGAAAAATCATACCTTGAAAATGTGAGAAAGCATATAATGGCACATCTGAGATATAAAAAGAAATGTGGCTTACTTTTTGAAAACTATAATTTATTCAAATTTTATCAATGCAAATTTATAATTATTACAGTTTTCTGTGATAATATGCCACACTTAAACATACAAAATCAACTTTTAGGATTAAAAAAAGATGAAATACACAATTTATCTTTGAACTCTCCTCCAGTTTCATTTTAGGAATCCATTTACTGAATGATGGCCTCTGCCACTAGTCAATTTCACTTATGTGATTCATATATACTTGAGAACAAAAGAAAAAAAACAAGGAACTGCCAACTGCCAAAAACATTTGACAACCATTCAATAAGTGTTTAGAGGTTAAAAACTCCCCCAAACTGGATGTCATACTTAAAACATTTCTATTGTCAGTAAATCTTTTTTTTTAGTCAAATCCAATACAGCCACTACCTTCATCTTGAAAAGGGAGTCTTCAACCTATGTTTTCTTAAAAGCTGTGTTACTCTAAAAATTCCCACAGATTCCTTGCTTCCTTAGTCCTTTTAAAGAACATTGAGGGTATTATCCCCTCATATGTAAAAAGAAAGGCACATTTATCTAACACCTTTCCAAACCCTCTTTTCATTCCTGAACATAATTTCATTTTTTCCTTCCTCATCAAGATTTCTTAGCATTTTAAATTAATGTTCTTATTTGTTAACTTGACAGAGTCCAAACTTCCTTTTTCCCCTCAAAAATGTTTTTATAAAACATCAAAGCTGTTAGTTCATTCAATTTAAGAAGAGATATCTGCTGAACCTGTTGATTGAATTCAAGTAACCCAACAACTAGTTGAATGATTGATCTTGGGTTTTATTGTTTTTGTTTGTTTGTTTTGGTTTTCTGGTGGAGCATATCTGCCAGTGTCTTTTGAAAGTCATAAGAACGAGTAACTTAATGACTACATTTGAGATTATAAAGAATTACTACAAACAGTGTGTATACCAGCTGGTTTTCATCTCTGCTGTGAACAGAATTATAGTTGATGGCTTAAATTACAGAAGCACTTTGAGAATAAAGCTCAGAATAAGAAATATACTCTTGTACCAACCTATAACTACTTTTAAGCTGTTTATAAATGAAAGTTGAATTTAAATGATCCTAGCCCCATCCTTTAAAAAATATTAGTATAATTTTGTTTTTCATGGTTATAAGAATGTCAGCCTTTTCAAAGTTTCGCCAGTCACACAAGGTTCATATGCATAAAATATGTCAATTTATATTGTTACTTATATCAAAACAGTCTAAGAAGTACTATCCAAGATACATATATATTTAGAAATTGAAAAAGGGGAAGACACCTTATAATCCATATGCTTTTGAGTCAAAAAACATTGCTGAATTTAGTATGCCATCTGGCACTGTGTTTCCGGTCTGACAACTTTCAAATCATGGGTTTGCTTCTCTTGGTAAATAAATGCCTAACCTATTACTGCACTGAGACACACTCTAGAGAAAGAGAGAAATTAGATATCACTCAAGTGCCCCATTGGTTTGAGGATGGTGCTGCAGATGCTTGAAAGAGGCTTTCTACCAGTATAATCTACTTGCAAACAACTCCATTATAATTGGCAGATATTAACTTAAATGCTATAAATACATCCAGAAGAGATAAGGAGATAGAAAACTAACTATGTCATAGCACTAATTCCTAAGTGTCATTTAAGATTAATATGGTTACTTCACATATTAGTCTAGGCAAAATTTTATCCCTTTTTTGATAAAAATGTGAATTCTCAGCTATTTTATTGAGAGTATATCTTCTCTAATTATTAGCACCATCCATCATGGAGCTGAGGGGGCGAGGTTTAGTTTTTATGTTCCTGTGGCCAAATACCTGGCAGATAACTGCAGTTGCTTGGTGCCATTGAGACCTCTGCATGCTGTTCTACAATGGAGTTTATTGAAGTGTGGTCCCTCAATCAGCAGCAGCAGCTCTTGAGAGTTTGCTATAAATATACAAATTCTCAGAACCTACTCTTCGCCTACTGAATGAGAAACTCTAGAGGTGGGGTCCAGCCCTCCAAATGTTTGTCATTCATGCTCAAGTCTGAAAACCACTTTCCTAGAGGCATTTACACAGACCCTAAGGTCTTTTCATGAATCACAGTGAAAAGCTACAGTTCAAGATAGGAAGCCTGTTATGCTGTGAGCATGTGAGGTGTGAAGTGCATGATGAACATGCAAATTAAGGTGTTCAGGTAACAGGTAGGAGTGGGGGACTATCATAATTCAGAAGAAATAAAACAGGATCATGCATCCAAATTAAGGAGGCATCTACACAGAAGTGATGTTATGGAAGTTGATATAATGGAAGGAAATGATACTTTTTTTTAAATTTTTTATTGGATTTTAGGTTTTGGGGTACATGAGCAGAGCATGCAAGACAGTTGCGTAGGAACACACATGGCAGTGTGCTTTTCTTTCCTTCTCCCCTTCACCCACATTTGGCATTTCTCCCCAGGCTATCCCTCCCCACCTCCCCCTCCCACTGACCCTCCCCTTTTCCCCCCAATAGACCCCAGTTTTAATACTCCCCTTTCTGTGTCCATGTGTTCTCATTTTTCATCACCCGCCTATGAGTGAGAATATGCGGTGTTTCATTTTCTGTTCTTGTGTCAGTTTGCTGAGGATGACGTTCTCCAGATTCATCCACGTCCCTACAAACGACACAAACTCATCATTTCTGATTGCTGCATAATATTCCATGGTGTATATGTGCCACATTTTCCAATCCAGTCTATTATCAATGGGCATTTGGGTTGATTCCAGGTCTTTGCTATTGTAAACAGTGCTGCAATGAACATTCGTGTACATGTGTCCTTATAGTAGAACGATTTATAGTCTTTTGGATATATACCCAGTAATGGGATTGCTGGGTCAAATGGAATTTCTATTTCTAAGGCCTTGAGGAATCGCCACACTGTCTTCCACAATGGTTGGACTAATTTACACTCCCACCAACAGTGTAAAAGTGTTCCTTTTTCTCCACATCCTCTCCAGCATCTGTTGTCTCCAGATTTTTTAATGATCGCCATTCTAACTGGCGTGAGATGGTATCTCAATGTGGTTTTGATTTGCATCTCTCTGATGACCAGTGACGATGAGCATTTTTTCATATGATTGTTGGCCTCATATATGTCTTCTTTCGTAAAGTGTCTGTTCATATCCTTTGCCCACTTTTGAATGGGCTTGTTTGTTTTTTTCCTGTAAATCTGTTTGAGATCTTTGTAAATTCTGGATATCAGCCCTTTGTCAGATGGGTAAACTGCAAAAATTTTTTCCCATTCTGTTGGTTGCTGATCCACTCTAGTGACTGTTTCTTTTGCCGTGCAGAAGCTGTGGAGTTTCATTAGGTCCCATTTGTCTATTTTGGCTTTTGTTGCCAATGCTTTTGGTGTTTTGTTCATGAAGTCCTTGCCTACTCCTATGTCCTGGATAGTTTTGCCTAGATTTCCTTCTAGGGTTTTTATGGTGCCGGGTCTTATGTTTAAGTCTTTAATCCATCTGGAGTTAATTTTAGTGTAAGGTGTCGGGAAGGGGTCCAGTTTCTGCTTTGTGCACATGGCTAGCCAGTTTTCCCAACACCATTTGTTAAACAGGGAATCCTTACCCCCTTGCTTGTTTTTGTCAGGTTTATCAAAGAATGTATAGTTGTAGATATGTTGTGTTGCCTCCGGTGCCTCTGTTTTGTTCCATTGGTCTATATCTCTGTTTTGGTACCAGTACCATGCTCTTTTGATTACTGCAGCCTTATAGTATAGTTTGAAATCCAGTAGTGTGATGCCCCCCGCTGTGTTCTTTTTGCTTAGAATTGACTTGGCTATGCGGGCTCTCTTTTGGTTCCATATGAAGTTCATGGTGTTTTTTTCCAGTTCTGTGAAGAAAGTCAATGGTAGCTTGATGGGGATAGCATTGATTCTGTACATTACTTTGGGCAGTATAGCCATTTTCATGATATTAATTCTTCCTAACCACGAACATGGAATGTTTCTCCATCTGTTTGTGTCCTCTCTGATTTCGTTGAGCAGTGGTTTGTAGTTCTCCTTGAAGAGGTCCCTTACGTTCCTTGTGAGTTGTATTCCAAGGTATTTTATTCTTTTTGTAGCAATTGCGAATGGCAGTTCGTTCTTGATTTGGCTTTCTTTAAGTCTGTTATTGGTGTAGACAAATGCTTGTGATTTTTGCACATTGATTTTCTATCCTGAGACTTTGCTGAAGTTGCTTATCAGTTTCAGGAGTTTTTGGGCTGAGGTGATGGGGTCTTCTAGGTATACTATCATGTCGTCTGCAAATAGAGACAATTTGGCTTCCTCCTTTCCTATTTGAATACCCTTTATTTCTTTTTCTCTCCTGATTGCTCTGGCTAGAACTTCCAGAACTATATTGAATAGGAGTGGTGAAAGAGGGCATCCTTGTCTAGTTCCAGATTTCAAAGGAAATGATACTTTTACGAGAAAGTGGGCTGAAAGAAAAATGAAGTGGACCACAGAAAGCATCTTGCAGAAAGACAGTATTTATGGGTTAGAAGAGAAGTTTACATGAAAGAAACAGGGAAATCAGAAACATAATGTTATATAAGCAAAGGTGATAGTTATCTGAAATTTACCAGTTGTTTACATCTCTTCTGATTTCTGAATGTTCTGTTCTTACTGGTATCCAGGTTGATATGGTTTTAAAATAATTTTAAGCCTAGGCTCAAACTTATCAGACTACTAGAATTAACACACATGTATAAATATCAGGAAGTGAGTTTTAGTGTCCTTGAAGTCAAAAGAATTGTCCCAAAGCCGCCAGAACAACAGTCAAGAATGTTCCTCTATTGTTGATGTTTTATGGCCCAAATATTTTAAGTTCTATGCTTAATGCAGAATTCATTTTATTCTGAAATTTATAAATGTTTCAATTTAACTTGATCTAATCATCAAGTAATAATACACTGCCTATCATTAGGGAAACACAATAGATAGCTGAAGACGTCGATACTGGTACACTCAGCATATTGACAATATTTAAAATTTAAGTGAACTATGAATCTTGATATCTTATTCTATAAGGAAATTGACGAAAGAGGATAGATAAGTTCTTATTCTTAGAGCAAATGAGAAAGCCAAATTTTCTCATGTAAAAAGGGGGAAGAGTAAGGAGAAAAATTAGATTTTAAAACTAAGTTTATTTTATTTACATTCTACTTTTTGATTCTTATGGACAAACTGATTAGCATGATGAAAAATAACTCACAGTATTTTATGGGTAAGATAAGTGGAGACCCGAAAAATCATGTCTTCCTATAATCATTCAGTTTAATAATATTCTCAGTCCCAATATGCAAGAACTGAGCCCTGTAAAAAATTAATTATCCCAGGTTTGGTTTTATTTTCTCCCCAGCAGAAAACCAACACAGCACACATTATTTAAAAAATCATTCCTCCAGAATTAAGTCAGTCTCAGTTTTCTGTCTCTTTTTTCAACTGTGTAAAATGGCCAAGGGTAGGATCAGGGGAAGATAAGATTTAGAGTAAGAGCATACTGATATCCAAACATATGGCTTTTATAAGCAATCAAGATTCTCTATGATATGTGCATCAAAAATTGTGAAAGTCAGCCAGGCACGGTGGCTTACACCTGTAATTCCAGCATTTTGGGAGGCCAAGGAAGGCGGGTCACCTTAGGTCAGGAGTTCAAGACAAGCCTGGCCAACATGGTGAAACCCCATCTCTACTAAAAATACAAAACTTAGCCAAGTGTGGTGGTGGATGCCTGTAATCCCAGCTACCCAGGAGGTTGAGGCAGGAGAATTGCTGGAACCTGGGAGGTGGAGGTTGCAGTGAGCTGAGATCACACCACTGCACTCCAGCCTGGGTAACTGAGTGACACTCAGTCTCAAAACAAAATAATGGTGAAAGTCTGCATTATATTACTCTCTTCACTGATTTTTCTTCTACTTTTTTCACAACAACCTCAACAACAAACCACATTATAACCCTTTTTACTTTCAAACTAGATTTGAATATTTGACATCATTGAACTCAATGAAAATTAATGAAGGCTTCCTTTTTTGGTCTTTCAGAAACAGGACATTTGAAGATATCTGTGAGAAATTGTGCATGTTTTCATGTCCTATTGTTATCTTTGTAGAGTAGTGACTTCAACTTTTATTTTGATTTATTTTAACAGACAATAAAGATTATGATGCATACTTATCATACACCAAAGTGGATCCTGACCAGTGGAATCAAGAGACTGGGGAAGAAGAACGTTTTGCCCTTGAAATCCTACCTGATATGCTTGAAAAGCATTATGGATATAAGTTGTTTATTCCGGATAGAGATTTAATCCCAACTGGAAGTAAGTTAATGTTTTCATTTGAGAGTGTGCATATTCATGTGAATGTCTGTGTAGTCATCACTTTTTTCATGGAATTTTAATGTTTGCCTCTATACTTCAAAATTTGTATCTGTTAGTTTCCCAAGAAAGAAATGTTTTTTTTGTGTTCACATGAAATTTAATTTTTGCTAGTTCAGAAAAGATATTCCATTACTGTATAAAGCATCTCATTTTATCAGCCTTGACATTGAAAGAAACGAAATGAGAGATTTTGTACTGGGAAAAATATTGCTGACATTAGGAGAAGCAAGTCTCAAACTCTATTCAGTGATCATTAGCTATTTTTGTCTGCTTAAAGTGTTACCCAACAAACTATTTTCATTTAATTTCTGAAAGAGAGAATCTACTGGGACTTTCTGGACCAAATTTTCCATTCACTCATTCTGATGCACTCTTTTATCTTTTGTAGCATACATTGAAGATGTGGCAAGATGTGTAGATCAAAGCAAGCGGCTGATTATTGTCATGACTCCAAATTACGTAGTTAGAAGGGGCTGGAGCATCTTTGAGCTGGAAACCAGACTTCGAAATATGCTTGTGACTGGAGAAATTAAAGTGATACTAATTGAATGCAGTGAACTGAGAGGAATTATGAACTACCAGGAGGTGGAAGCCCTCAAGCACACCATCAAGCTCCTGACGGTCATTAAATGGCATGGACCAAAATGCAACAAGTTGAACTCTAAGTTCTGGAAACGTTTACAGTATGAAATGCCTTTTAAGAGGATAGAACCCATTACACATGAGCAGGCTTTAGATGTCAGTGAGCAAGGGCCTTTTGGGGAGCTGCAGACTGTCTCGGCCATTTCCATGGCTGCGGCCACCTCCACAGCTCTAGCCACTGCCCATCCAGATCTCCGTTCTACCTTTCACAACACGTACCATTCACAAATGCGTCAGAAACACTACTACCGAAGCTATGAGTACGATGTACCTCCTACCGGCACCCTGCCTCTTACCTCCATAGGAAATCAGCATACCTACTGTAACATCCCTATGACACTCATCAACGGGCAGCGGCCACAGACAAAATCAAGCAGGGAGCAGAATCCAGACGAAGCCCACACAAACAGTGCCATCCTGCCGCTGTTGCCAAGGGAGACCAGTATATCCAGTGTGATTTGGTGACAGAAAAGCAAGGGACATCCCGTCCCTGGGAGCTTGAGTGGAATCTGCAGTCCAGTGCCTGGAACTAAATCCTCGACTGCTGCTGTTAAAAAACATGCATTACAATCTCTAGAACACGAGGAAAAACAGGGTCTTGTACATATGTTTTCTGGAATTTCTTTGTAGCATCAGTATCTTCGTGTTTTACCATGTCTTTTACCATTACATTTTTTGACTTTGTTTTATATGTCATTAGAATTTGTAAACTTACATTTTTTTTTAAAGAAGAGACTGATGTGTAGATAGAAAACCCCTTTTTTTTGCTTCATTAGTTTAGTTTTAGAATGGGTTTTTGTTTTATTTCCTTTTTTATAAATTTTATTTTGCTTTTAACATTCCTTGGGGTGCTTGGACAAATCTATCCGATGGGACAAGGAGCACCGGATCCTTTCTCGGGTTCTGCCTAAAAACAACTGGGCCACATCGGCCTTCAGAGAACAAACAGTGCAACAAATGCCAGCATTGCCATTCGGGGAAAAACAGATGAGAAGAACACTTGTTCATAGGAGTGCCCCACCAGTCAGAGCCCTGAATCTCTTCCTTGTCCCACCTCATTCCCCACCTCTACCTTGCTAATGGCGGCATGATGTGTAAACTCTGTGGAGGGGTGGGGGTGGGTCTAACTGTCTTAACATTTAAGTCACTGCTCTTCAGAATACACTCTAGACCCAAAGGTGTGCTAATCACTTCACAGTGACCACTACAGAGTGCTAAGAAGAGAAGATCAAGGGCATGAAATTGGGGAAGAGTGTTATTTTCGTTTTTTAAATGAGTTGATGTACCCTTATATATATATATATAAATATAAATATAAATATATATAAAAACAACAAAACAAAACAAAACAAAAACAAAAACAAAAAAAAACAAAAAAACAGAAAACAACAACAAAAAAATCAAGCCCTATATTTGATCACTTCCTGGAAAGGCATGAATGTGTTCGTGGCTGTTTTTGTTTAATATTCTACTTCCTCTTTTCCCTCTATAATTTCTCTGCAAATGAGATTATGTGCAAATGCCAGGCAAGTTAACTCAAAAGAGTGAATCAACGCAAGTCAAAATGAAATTTACACTGAAGGCTTCCAAACCAAAGGGAAGGACAGGATGTGTTATCAAATATGTTTTGTCACCTTGTATTATACAAAATGTTATTTTCTAAAGAGTCAGAGAAAATCTGTGAAACTTATTGTGTGGCCCCCTTGTAATTAAATGTTAACTCGCTTGTATTTACTTTTCAACACTACATTAAGAATTAAGTGGTTTCGGTTTATGGACATAAGCAACACTTATTAATATGAAGGTGTTTAAGAACTCAGGAGGGCAAACATATGAATACCAACAGAGATCGGTATTTTCAAAATAAACATTATTTATACAAAATAGTTTTTAAATTAGATCAGAAAGTATTTAAAATAATTAATTTTACTGTATAAAGAATTTGCTTTATTTTAGCTATATAATTCTATCTTTCAGAAAACAGAAAGCTGATGCTCCCAAGAAATTCATTTCTTACCGTTTAGCTTTATGTTTGAGATCAATGACATAAGCAGCTAATTCATATTCATGTGAAGGTTGATACAAAACCAATTACAAAGGAATCTGCAGAGGGCAGAGTTGTTACAAAGAAATATTACCTATGTAGCTTTTAGTTTAAAAAAAAATCAATGTGATAAAACACTGATAATAGAACTTATATATTAATTTAGTGATTCATTGTATGAATTCCCATCCCATCATCATCTGTGGGCTCGTGTAGTGACTATTGTATGTTTGGTTTATTCCTACTACCATTTAATGAGAAAACAATTGTACTGTTTTGGTCACAATAGTAAGGTGTCAGTTGGCCACACACACACACACACACACACACACAAATACAAACTGCAATAGGGTTCACTGGGGAGGGTGAGATTAATTTGCAAATATATGAGAAAGAAGTATAAGCATTCGTAACAATGCAATGGTCTCAGTATCTGTGTGACAAGGTAAAGGAGCCTTGGGATGTGCATTGATTATTATTTGCTTAAAAAATGTTTATTTCCCTGACAACTCACCTGAGTCCTTCTCTACAATCTGTTCTTTATTCCCGTGCTCTCCCCTTGGATGTGTGTCACATTTTCACAAACCAGAAGTGAAGCTGCAAGGACACATAAAACTTGAAGGTCAGCTTTGCACATTGGGTTATTTTCAGAATCGGAGAAGGCCATTGTTTACTTTGTACTATGGACAGCTGTCAGGGACTGGTGGCAGTGTACCTCATTGGACTGGATTCCAAACTCCCCCAGTGCTCAGAAAACTGTAAACATGGCAATGGCCTGATTTATCTCTTTGTTTTTTAAATTTTCTTTAAGTGCACGATGGAAGTGTGGAATCAATGTAGAGGAAGTAATCAGACCACAGTCATATTTTAGGCATCCATAGGTGTTAATTTAGCTGCATTGGGAGTACATTTTTTGTTCTATTTTTAGTGTAGATTTAAGCACTTTGACTAGCATGATTCAGGGATTGATGGGTAATATTTGATATTCTCACAACTTATGAAACTTCCTTTTCCTCTAATGCTTTGTCATATTTAAAAAATGAAATAAATGCAAAAGAAGCTATCTATGGCTTTAGAAACATTCCTCCCAAGTATTCCTCTATCAGCTCCATGTGAGAACAAATGAAGGAAACTGTCATGTGTTCACGTGCTCTATGTTTAACAAAAGTTCTGTTAGAACTCACAATAAAAAGAGAAAAAAAATCTATTTCCCCTAGTGCTTAGGCTTCATCTTTTGCTTTTTTCAGTGGGGGCTGTGGGCGATAAGAATATTCTAGTTGTCAAAACACAGTTGAAAATGTGAATATGTTGGCCGAGCTGGGCTAGAGAATGGACTTCCAGACTTGGACATCTGTGATGTTTGGTATTGCCTGTTTTTCATCAGTTGCTGCTCGAGCTCTGAACGATACTTTGTGGATTCAAAAGATCATCTGGTTCCTTAGTGTAACCTCTACTTTCTGCTTATGAGCGTCCTATCCCTTATTCTGGTGCTCAAACGTTTGCTTCTTTAATTTGTACTCCATTCCTTAGGTCTCCTGTGGACAGAGAAGACATTTGTATCTCGTTTAGACCGCTGATTTAAGTTTAGATCAATTTTATGAAACAAATCTGAGACATGATGATTTAAGAGACCTGAATCTACTATATTTCTGTAGCTAAACACTAACTGTTGAAACAGTAAACCACTTTGTGATAATTACTTTCTACATAATATATGTATTTGGACCCTATCAACTTAATCTTAAAATATAGATGCTGTTTTTTTCCATATTTCATTACTATCTAGCATTTTATAACAAAAACAAATATTAACTGAGAACCAACCCCTAAATTGTAAGTATTGTTTATCCTAGAATAGTCATTAACTTTTCAGATATCATTTATGTAAATTAAGATCACAATTTCTAGGAAAACATCGATTCATACATTTGTGAATTATTTTTGGATTCTGGAATGATACCCTAGTTCTCTTTTTTCTAAGGAGTATTTTTTTAATATTGAGATTAATTTCTTTCTTTTTTTATTAGGTTAAGTTTGTATCATTAGTACCAGAAGAAAGCCTATTGAAATTCAAAGATAGCATCAGCATTATACAAATGAAGTGACTGCCTGGAACCAAGAGAATACGCAGACATGGAAGAGGAAAATCCCTTCTCCTGTCTCTGATTTGAACTTGCTTTCTCATTAATCTCATTATTGACATAGCTGACTAATACAGGTGAAATATTATTACATAGGTGAGAAATCCCATCTACAGACACATTCCCTGTTGCTGAAAAACTTTTCTAACAGTACATGCAACTTTTGCCAAAAGATGGTGATGCAACTAGAATCCGTAAAAGGAGAAGTTTGTCAATGGAAACAGAGGCTATTCCTTGTCTTATCATCAATCCTTTGCACTTTATTGTTCTGAACAAAGAAAGTAACCAATCATCAAAGTTGGATTATCCTTAACAATAGATCTTACCCTTGGGTTCAAAGATACCTTGGGTCTAGAAAAAGGAATAAAATAATGAAGCCCTTGAAATTCCAGACAAAATTGTTAATGTGTATAAAACTATGTTCATCTGAATGTGAGTTTCAAAATATCGATCACCTAAAAAGCTATTGATGTTTGGATTTAGAAGATATTCTCAGAAACTGATATTCAGATAAACCCACATGTCTTGCAGGCATTGTTTTATCTACCACTCTCTACCTTCATTCACAAAAACTCAGGAGATGATTATTGTTCTGCTACAGACAAGTTTCCTTCCAAAATGGCCTGATGTTTTGGGAGACTTAACCTATAGTAAACAAAAAAAATTGTATGATGACAACTAATTCATGTTCAGATTAAAATAATTGGCTATCATTGTTGTGATAACCTTACCCATGTCGTTACCCATTCTAAAAATAGTTTGGGATGAATGTAAAATTATATAATTTGGCAATGATGCCTTATTTCAGTAAATTTCTTCCTGATTTGTGTTTAATTATTTTTCCTACAATATAACTAAGAATTCATCCAGTACAGTAAAAGAAAAAACAACCATTTGACATGTTTTTCTTAAAAAAAAGAAAGAAAAAGAAAAACCCACCAAGTTGTTTTATGCAAGGATTTAGAAGTGCTTATATATTTGTTTTTCAGCAATTATGGTTTTGCCAGTTTCATGACTTATGATGTGACTTTGGAGCAATATGAAAAATTTTGAGAATAAAGTTAGGTAGTGGTTAAAGTTTTACCTTTTACTTGAAATTGGTAGCAAGGTAAACGTTTATTCTATGTTAATAAATTGATATACTGTCACAAGGAGCTGTTAGATATAATTAAATTTAAGGAAGAAAGATAAAAATGTTATGATGATGATGATGATGAGTTAATCCTAATCCTAATCAAATGTGCCTTGTTATCATCAAATTTCTGTTACATCCATAGAAAATGCCCAGACTAAAAATAATGGCGCTCAATTCCAATCTTCTATTATAATTTCTTCTTTCCGTGCTCCGAATGCAAAACATGTTTTCGTGTGTGCGTGCGTGCGTGTGTGTGTGTGTGTGTGTGTGTATTTATCCTGAGCATTGGTAAATTTTTCTCTAAATAGCCTCTGGGTCCACTGACAAACTCATGTTTCTGAATTCTTCATTACAGTAAGTAAAGTACTATTGTTTTTTTCTACCATTCACTATCTTCATTGATGCATCCCCATGTTCCATAAGCCTGAAGCGTCTTCTCTTTTTATCAAAGGGAATCATTCTTAAAAAGCTATCACACTATGTTCTCTCCACTACTAAGTGAATAGAATCTGAAAAACTGCACATGAACTTGAGAGTATTACATGTAATATTGTTGTGTAAATTTTAACCTTCATAATCCAGATAACATTGTTTCAAAGGGCATGCTGTGTCATTAAAAAAAGATTTAATGTGAAATGACATTATTACATAGTGCATGAAAACGTGGCAAAAAGTAATTTGGATCTATTTTTACTAGTCAATGAGAGATTAAATTTGGGAAGATCAGATGTGACTGTTTAGGCTAATTCTCAACTGGGATGAAGGCATCTTAATGTTAAGATACATGGGTGGTTGTCCATATTCCTTGCAGTATATGCTCCTCTTAACTAGAATCCTTAGTGTATTCTTTCCACCAAAGTAGTGGAGGTATGTTCACATAATCTGCTATTGAAGTGCAAAACTTTTACAGTTTCAGAATTTGAAAGAACCCAAATAGGAAAATTGATGGAATCATTTTCCTCTCTTGGTGTTCAAGTCATATTTGAAACTCAGACACTCTCAGATCTGTTCAACAGTCAGTAAAAAGTGCATTTTTACATAACGTTTCCCTTTAGTTTTGCCTACCCTCTTGATTTTGTACAATCTAGAATGTATGTAACTCATGCGTAGGTGATGGAGGCGCTTCTTTTTTTCTTAGAATACTTAACAATTATATATTTGGTTTTGCTTTGACTAGCAATAGGAAAAATAGATAAATACAAGTGTAAAAATGAGAAATTTTAAACTCAAAATTAATTTGTGTTTTATAGTTGTTTCATAAGTCTGTTGCTCTCTATGAGTATGCTCTCTATATATCCTGTAAAAATAAATTTATATGTTACATAGAAATTCAAGAAATTAAATTATTTATTAAGCTACAAATGTTTCTTCTGGTTTCTACCTGATCATAGATGAAAATAAATTAAATAATGTGTTGTTGGAACATATGTAAGTATGTTTGTTAATTTGATAACTCTTGTTATACTTTTCCTTCCCTCTCTGTTTGTGTCTGTATAAACTTGTAATTCTTAGGCCTAATTCCTATTGTGATTGCGAAAAAAGAGTCTTAAGAATGCCCAGTTGGCTGGAAAAAAAGAAAATCAAAAACAAAATCTTAAAAAATCAAGTCCATTTAAAATCCCTCTTTTTTCTTCACTACTGGATTAAGGAGAGGTTTGAATCAGTAACTCAGTATCTTAAAAGTCATTATCACATTAATGGTTTTCTCAAGGTTAAATTCCACGTTTTTCCCTTTATTTTATAAAATTATTTGAGAGACAGAAATGAAAGGAATGATATCATGTGAGTCCTTCTTTGCTGTTTCCTTTCCTTACTTCTTGCTCCCCAGGTATTTTATTCCTTTCTTTTAATGTACTACTCACATAATGACCTTAAAACCAAGTCCCCTCAGGTAACATTTTAAAGTGACCAAGATCTTTAATCATCTTGTTTTTCTACTCTGTTTGCCTCTACTTGTAGTGCACAGTCAATCCTAAAGGGAAATGTTTTTGGCCTTGCTTTTTATTTTAAATTTAAGATAAATAACCTTATTACTTATTTTATTTGGGGGGAGTAGAGTGGTGGTAAATCTTTCCATCGTAAGCATAGCCTCTTAGAAAGAATGAGCTGTTAAAGCAGAATACATATCTTAAGAAAGCAGCCTTTTAAGAAACACTCATCAAGGATGAAGCAGACACAAATCACTATAAAAATTTAAAGTAATAGATTCAAAAGGCCCCATAAGGTTATTTTAGATTAGATTTCAAAGTAATTAACATATTTAAACTTTCTTAAAGCCATTTCTACCTCAGTAGGATTTTTAAATGTGAGAAAATAACCTCTATTGAAAAAGTAAAATGTTATAAAGATCATGAATTGGTATATAATTTGGATAGTATATTTTAAATTGTGACTCATATGATAACATATGACCCATTATTCAAAATATCAGGAGAGACCTCTATAGTTGAAGAAAGTTTGGGATTGTTTGTGCAATTCTCAGGAATTTTAATTACATTCATACAAGTGGTTGAAAGACTGATATTGGGCCAGGCGTGGTGGTGGCTCACACCTGCAATCCCAACACTGGGAGGCTGAGGCAGGTGGATCACCTGCGGTCAGGAGTTCGAGACCAGTGTGGCCAACATGGTGAAACCCCATCTTTAGTATAAATACAAAAATTAGCCGGTTGTGGTGGTGCACACCTGTAATCCCAGCTATTCGGGAGGCTGAGTCAGGAGAATAACTTGAACTATTCAGGAGGTGGAGGTTTCAGTTAGCCAGTATCACACCACTGCACTCCATCCTGGTGGCAGAGCAAGACGCCATCTCAAAAAAAAAAGAAAAAAGAAAACTGAGATTAATGATTAATGAGACATCTTATCTCCAGAAGATACCTAATTAATATCATCTCTATATTTACGGGCAAAATAGAAACGGAGAAGAAAAAAATCAGAAAATTATAATAGTGGTGACCCAATCACTTGTTTCTGTGATATTTTCAGCATTTGTATATGGCCTGTAAGAGTAATTAAAACAAATTCCTTAAGATTGCATTTTCTATCAATGCTTAATGCCCGGTGTCACCGTTCTAAGGCAATGTAGGTACTGCAGAACCCAGACGTGTATGTGGGGAAGGGTTGAGTAAGATTCCAAAGGATAGAGAACATCTCAATCCGACCAATAATTATAATAATTATAATAATCATTATATAATAACTATTTGACTAAATTACATGCTTTTTTCCTCAGTGATGTGTCAGTTGGGTTTCGATGGTACACAGAGGGATATTATTAATTGAGTATCTCTGTATTTGATTTAAAAATAATACTTTTGCTTACAATGTGGAATAATATATACACCATGATTTAAATTAAAATATAGGTAAATAATATTCTAGGAAAGGTTACATATGGCAAAACTCATCAAGATTGTGAGTGAGTGGTTTATGGAAAAATTGAGGCCAATTTTCTAACCTCTGGAAAAAATAAATATACAAACAAATATTAAAAAAATAAAAGAACAGAACAGAAAAACAAAAGCCAGCATAAATGATAAATGATAGCACTACAAGATTATGAAAATCAATTACTGGTTTAAATTAAGCAAAGAAATATCCTACTTCTGTAGTTCTTGACAATAAAGAACAATATTATTCTTTATAAATAAAGTTAGCTAAGAAAGCCAATTCCAGCTTTGCTATGGAACATGTGACTTCTAAAAAGCAATTGTACCATCATTTAGCCAAAAATAAAAAAAAGAAAGAGAGAAACAATATTGTTCTTTGCAATAAAACAACTATGGACTTGAAAACTGGGCTCAGAATGCAAATCATTTCTTAGGTGGTCTCTGGCCTAAACTAAGATCCATTTGTCAGTGTACTTTTCCTAAATGAAATGGGAAATTATTACTAAATATTATAATGTATGAATAAAAATAATAACTTTGGCATGGTGAGGGGTGAAATTGTTCATAGTATCCTTCTAAGGGATCTATTAACAATAACTTGAAGCCCTAGATTCACTTAGAATCACCTGGGAATGTTTAGAAAGTCCCAGAGTCCCAAATATTCAGATATAACCAAGCGGTCTTGTGTTTGTACCTAATGTTAGCATTTTTAAGGTACGCCCTTCACATGAATCCACAGAACAACCAGAGTTGAAAACTATAGGAGCCAATGAGGTGGGTCTCAGCTTTCAGGCACCAGAAGAAGTACCTGGAAAGCTCGTTAAAACTGGGCATTCAGACTGAGCCTCAATAGGATTGGAGTGAGGCACAAAATAAATTCACTTAACAAGCTTTCTAAGTGATTCTAATATGGAGTCCCACAGACCACTCTGAAAAACACAAGTACAGGATTTGTTCCTTCCGTATTTAAAAATGCTGCTATTCTGTGGAATGCAAAATTTAAGATTGCAGCAGATAAATATCACCATAAACTAGGTCTTCCTTTTTTTAATAATTCCTCCCAAAATGTTAATCAGAACTCATGATGAAGTCTTCTTGATTTTAAAAAAAATGAACTATAGACATTTATACTTTGAGAATTCCTCATGAAGAATAAAACAGAAAGATTAGTTAAAGCTGAGTCCAGCTTTGTCATGGAATATGTGGCTTCAGAAAAAAGTAATTGTACCATTCAGCAAAAAAAAAAGAAAAAAAGAAAAAAAAAGCTAATTAATAGTTAAATGTTAAATAACAACACATCTCCCTTCTAAGAGACTACAAGTCTACTGTCACTTCTATTTTTATTTTTTTAATAGCAAAATTTGACAGGAATGCCAAAGACATTTGTTGTGAAAAAATATATAATACCAAATTACTTAAAGTAGCTGGACTTAATTATAAACTATTTTTACTCAAGTTAACAATTGATTCATCAAAATATTAACTCTAATGAAGAGTTTTCAAATGTTGCTTGGCATAAGATTCATTTATAGCATTTGTTAAAAGCATTAATGAGTTTCTGGCTCACATTCCAAAACAATTGAACTTTAGGAAATATTTACAGTCATGTAATTTGGGGAGCACTATTCTAGTAAATGTCATAAAATACAAGGCTATATTCTTGCAGTGCCAATAACTTTTGTTAATTCTATGTGACACTATCATTTAAATGCATTATTTCAGCAAAATGACAACCTACACAATGATGACAAACCAGTTGGTTCTTTTTTATCCTTCAATAGCTTACTCTGACAGTACAGTTCCAGCCACATACGTTTATTTTACTGGGCTAATTTTGATCTCTAGACTCCTTGTTTTGCCAGAAATGACTACCAGAGTTGAGGTTGTCAGCTTATGTTTCTTAAGGAGCATGTATTATTTGATGTAAGATTATCATGAACCAATCATGTCATTGATTCTAAGTATTAATACATATTTCAAGGACATGATTGTTGTTAGTTGAGAGAAAAATATTCTTATACATCCTTCACAGAGTAGCCACATCAAAGAGTTCCTGGAGACTTGGCTTTAAGTTTCTAAATATCCCACTCATAACCTAGTGACTTCCACAGTCACCCTAGGCCTTCTTACCATCTGGGGCTTTATAACACTAGAACATCCAAAAAATAGTATTCAACAGTAAATTTTACTGGGTGAAACATAGCCTTTGATATTTCTACTAAACTGAGAAAGATAATATACCAATTTAGCTTATTTTCAGAATGTATTCTGGACAACAGTTCAGAATCATCAACTGTGATGAGAAACATTTAGTGTGCTAAATTGGTGTAGATGTGTACATGTATGTGTAATGTGTATGCACTGTGAAATGAAAAATGCACATTATCAATACATTTAAATAAGCCTAATCAGTATATGTGTGACATTAAATAAACAGCAATGAGTTACCAAGGCAATGCATTCCATGAGGAATTTACCCAATGAATTGTTTTTGCACAGGCTAAAAATAAATACCTAGGTTTCTGTTCAACTAACTCTTCTTTAAGGACATGCATTTTATCTCAAAGAAGAGTCAGCTCATTCTTACCTCTCCCATAAAAATCCTATGATTGTCTCTATTTTCTACTTTTCCATTACATGGTAGCCCTGGATAATTTATTTATAAAGAATTGAGGAGGTATTGCACTCAGCAACTATCATAAGAAAAGCCTGTGAAAGCATCAAAAAAAAAGTTATTACCATGGATTTCCTATCTTTTAGACAATTTTATTTTTCCAGGGTTGTGAAATGACATTTTTTTCCAGGTTCCATTTAAATTATGTCCTCAGCAAATAACATGTCCTCAGCAAAGCCTAACTTTAGAAATACAGTTACTGATAAGATTTATCTTTAGTTTTCTCTTTACAGAATCTGTGTCATTGCTGACGTGAAATAGAAACACAATAGAATTAAGTAAATTTACAACTGGTGATCTTAGGAGTACTGCACCTTAAGTATTCTGCACCATGAGGTGACCATGTATTCATAGTCATCTTCGAAATGGGCATCTGAATAACTTACTGTGTATCTTCATGAGAAAACTGGACATGGGTGAGAAATCACAGGAAGGAGATAGCAGAGATTTCTGCTGCTGTAGTGCTGGAGAAGTGTAATTTTGTTTTGATATCTCTAAAGATTCTAACTTCAGCTTATAGATAAGACTATATAGCTGACTGTAGCAAGTATAACATACTTAGCATTTGTACTTTCATGTTTAAGAGGGAAGGAGATCAGTCACTAAATATGAATGCTGCATATGTTAGCAATAGAGATAGTGATTTTGTAACTTTAATTGCACTTGCCTTAAATTTTTCTCCAAAAAGAAATGATAAATATAAACGAATAAGATGAGGATGGTTAAAGAACATTGTTTAGAAATAGGCAAGTTCTGCACTGATTATCCTTTTTTACATAATTTAATGTATAACGGCAGAGTATATTTGCCAGATCCATGTCAAGAGTATATGAGCACATGATAACAGCAGTTTGTATAAGCACAAGGTGTTCTATGTTTAAATTAAAAATTAACCATGATAACTTTTGGTGTGACTGCTTTCAATTTCAAAAAGTTGGATGTTTAAAGATAAATTTATTACTTGCATAAGAATATTTTTGTATAATATTGGGAAAGGTTTAAAAAAATGGATTTGCTTTATGGAGTGCAACTTTCAGAGAAAATAAACAGGGTATGTGTCCAGTTTGTAAAATGTTTTCTTTCAAGATTACTCTTTCTCTGGTTAATTGCAAGGATATGATGACTTGAAATACATTTTTGTGTGAATTGAACAATACCACCAATAACAAAATAATAAAGCAATGTGAATAAGTTGCGTATGCAAACTTCTTTTAATCAATGTTAGTAGATCCTGAAAACACAAAAGGAGATCCATTTTTGTTAAATAATGCTAGTAATAATTATTAACAAGGATTACCATTTGATGCATAAACATATATCCATATCCATTATAAAAAATATTTAAAATATTCTCTTTGAAAACATCTTGTTCTTCATTCTTCAGTCCAAAATTATATTGATTTTCTAATATTAAAAACAAGACAAGTTAATAGCACCCCATAATTCTTATTAAATATTTATGACATCAAAACTAATATATAAAGAGAGTTCTCTAATTCTATGTGTACCTGTTTGTGCATATAGGTCTTGGGGTAAAAATATTAGAAAATTTATGAGAACAAACATATTTAAGACAATAGCATGCTGGTCAATATTTGTTATGTATATATTTATCTCGAATACAAACATATGTGTATATATATATATATATATACTCTATATATATATACACACATATATATATATATATATATATATATATATATATATATTCCTTGTAATGTAGTTATATTTAGTTTAGATACCCAGCATTGAAATCTATAAAAGTAATTGTGAGTTGGTTTGGGGAACCAAGTAGTAGCTACAAGGATAAAAATGTTCCTTGAAGATTAACATGAGAGGCTAGATCATTTAAGAAGATAATCATTCCAGACAAGATGAGGGGATTTTGTATGCATGTTCTTCTATGTATTATGCAGTAAGTGGTTTTAAGGAAGTTCTATAAATTCCTAATAAGGAAAAAAACACAGAAACTGAAAATAACATTCTTTACTGAGGACAAGACTTGTGACAAGAAAACCAGAAAAAGAATCACATTTTTTAAACATGATGTAGTGTACCTGCAGCACAATGAGGTGTGAAAAAGTAATAAACTAATAATATAGACTTTTTTTATGTTTGGAAAACATTTCTTCCAAGAGGCCAAAGGCATTAAAATGAAAACCTAATTTCTGTAATATCACAGATGTCTCTATACCCATGGTAAGTATTACTGCTTATTAATGATGCAAAGTTATTCTATATTTTGAACATCTTGAACATCTGTGTAAAAGTTTGCAGTTATTACTGTATTAGGTCGTGCCAAGAGGAAACGCCAAAATCAAGAGTGGGTGGATGCAGGTGCTCAAAGTAATATTACAGGCATTTATTTGGAAAAGTAAAAAAGCATTTAGATCAGTAAAAATAACAATGAAAAATTAACCCATATAAACTGACCCTTATGTGTTACTTTTTCACCCAATTGTCTTAGTAGAATATGACTGAATCAAAAGTATTGGCATATGCTAATTGTTTTTCTTAGAATTCATCTAAGTATTTGACTAAACTAACAATGTAGAGTCCTCATTTTTGATCCATCTCTTTAATCTCTGTCTTAAAACAGAAAAAGGAAGACACCCCCCCCCCCCACACACACACACACATACATACCCACAGAGTGGATTTTCTTTTTCTCTTTTCTCCAGCGTTCTGAGATTCCTTGCTCTAGTGCTGGTGGGTTGTCACATACAGGCTCAGGTCTGTATTGTGATTATAGAATACAATCTTTCTGTGATGCTGTCAGCAGAAGCAAGGAGTCAGCTGAAGGACAGATCAGCAAGGTAGCACTTGGGTGGGCCACCAAGGTTAAAGGTTCATAAGTCTGATCTTGAGTTATCAAAGTCTACATCTGTTAACAGAGCTAGGGATAATCATTCTCTCTTGGACAGACTCATGCTAACCAGGCATTTAAGATTCTGTCTTCAAAAAAATGAGAATTACTAATTGTGGTCAAAAAAAACAGAATATTCTTACTGCCTTGTACAAAAGCCAAGTCATAATCAGAAACTTGGGAAACGTGGAATCATAAAGAGGAAAGTGAACAGAAAGTACTTAATGTCAAATGTCTTGATGGAATTGCCTCCAACACTGAGAAATAGCTATTATTCTGTCTCTTTTCTGGTCATTTTCTTCCTTACGCAAAGCTAGAAAGATAGAGACAAATTCTGATTATGGATGTTTCCTTAGCCTGGACTCATAGATGCCCCAATCCTCTTATTAAATAGTACAGCTTTAGATGTAACAATATTACCATGCCTGATTCTCTCTGCCTGGAATATGGGTATTAACTTCTCAGGTATTCATTTGTAAATCTCTGCTTTGAATAGCCAATTTTTTTTTTGAGATGGAGTCTCACTCTGTTGCCCAGGCTGGAGTACAGCCACGTGATCTCAGCTCACTGTAACCTCTGCCCCTTGGGTTCAAGTGATTCTCCTGCCTCAGCCACCTAAGGACCTGGGATTACATGCGCACATCACCACACCCAGCTAATTTTTATATTTTTAGTAGAGAGGGTTTTACCATGTTGGTCAGGCTGGTCTCGAACTCCTGACCTCATGATCCACCTGTCTCAGCCTCCCAAAGTGCTGCAATTACAGGCGTGGGCCACCACACCCATCTGAATAGCCAATCTTCCTAAGCACTTTGTCTAAGATAACCTAAATCTTCAACTTTTGGGTCGAATGTTGTTTTTGGTTAAATGAGCTCAATACACCATTAAGACCTGTTGATTTGAGCTGATGATGTTTAATAATTGAAGTACACATTGTAAACCTCATTATGTAGGGAGAAAGAGGACCGGAAAAATATTCCAAGGGCTTGTTTTAAGGGACTAGCAGAGGAGAACAGCTGTTTACTCACCTTATCTGTTTTGATCTTTAGTGTACCCCCTTTTAAGATTACGTTTGCCAGAAGTTTTCATCAGCTAACCACGTGGAAGCCATAGCAGGGAAAGCAGGATCGGGTAAAGAACAGAGAAGTCACTTACATTAAGTTGAGAGACCTTGAGCATGTTATGTTACCTCTTTTATCCTCAAATTCCACATTTATAAAAAAAAAAGTCGATAGTAATACCTTTCAGGAAGATAAGTTGTAAAAGTTTCTTCCTTACTTCATTAATTCATTAATGGCAGGCCTTGTTCCAGGTGCTGGGAACATACTTTCTGGAATAGTATGAGAAAAAAGGCAAGTCCCTTAATCAATGAGAAAATGTCAGACAGTGATACATGCAATGACAGTATAAACCAGGAAGATGTGATAGGAAATAACTACCTGGGGAGGTTGATTTTGCATAGTTATTAAGGAAGGCTACTTATAAGAGGTGAAATTATGGCTGGACATAGAATCAAAAAAGTGGACAACCAGGGAAAGATCTGGCATTAATTGCCATTCCATCCTAGGAACTGATCTTGAGGCCAGGAATGTGGCCTCAAAGACTTTGAGACAAGAATGAGTTGGATGTGTTTGAGAAAGAAAAGGAAGTAAATGTAAATGTACATTGTGAATACAGGTTAAGTTATATATATAAACTAACATATGTGTGTGTGTGTGTTTGTGTGTGTGTGTGTGTGTGTATATAAAACATAGCATCAGTAGGTACTAAATGCTGAAAGAGTAAGTAATATTACTGAAAGCAGGTTGGGGATCAGATTAAAAATTTTGCTTGTTTTAATGTTAAATGAAAATATGTGTAGTATCTTTTGATTCCACCTTTTTTTTTCAAAACATGTTTGATTTGTGGTTTATCACTGATGTCCAGGAAGGTCGTTAACAGGTTGCAATTAAGAACATTTATCCTTACATCTCTAAGTATTTCACCAAACCAGCTGTAAGTAAAGCTAAACCAAACCAAAATCTACAAATCCTCAAAACTGTGTACAAAGCACACCTGATATGCTATATCAGAGCCATGCTATATCACAGTCTATATAATTTTGGGGAGTAGGGGTAGCAGGTTAGAGATGAGCATGCAATGCCTGTCTTTGAACCAATGCAATAGTCTATTAACTCTCACGTCTCCAAGATTTGATGAAGAAAATGTGGCACATATGCACCATGGAATACTATGCAGCCATAAAAGAGTTTATGTCCTTTGCAGGGACATGGATGAAGCTGGAAACCATCATCCTCAGCAAACTGACACAAAAACAGAAAACCAAACACTGCATGTTCTCACGCATAAGTGGGTGTTGAGCAATGAGAACACATGGACACAGGGAGGGGAACATCACATACTAGGGCTTGTTGAGAGGTGGGGAGGCTAGGGTAGGGATAGTAGTGGTGGGGGGATTAGGGAGGGATAACATTAGGAAAAATACCTATACCTAATGTAGATGACAGGGGGATGGATGCAGCAAACCACCATGGCACGTGTATATCTATGTAACAAACCTGCATGCTCTGCACATGTACCCCAGAACTTAAAATATAATTTTAAAAAAAAGATTTGCAAAATAAAGAGTTGGGAAGGAAGACATGTGCAAAGGTGCCTGAGAGAAATGTATTGATTTAGTTCTCTATTGCTCTATAACCACCCCAAAAGCAAATGGCTTAAAACAAGCATTTTATTTTATTTTCCCTCATGAGAATTAACTGCTATCAGCTGGAATAAGCTGGGTGGTTCTTCAACTGATCTCATTTAGGGCCCTCCTACAGTTGTCATATTGGAGATGGGGATGGAGTTGCATGGAGGCCAAACTGGGATGTAGGATGACTTCACCCCTCTTCCTCTCCATATAGTTCAGGGCCTTTGCTTTCCACTTGGCCCATCTCTACCTGGACCCCCCAGGTGGCTACTAGACTTCTTACATGGAAGTTCAAGTTTTCCAAAAGTGCAAAAGTCAAGGTAGCTAGGCCTGCTTAAGGTTTACTATGACTTTCACCACATTACATTGGTTTCAATGGGTCAAGTCAGAAGGCTATCCTAGATTCATTATGGGAGGAGACCACATTAGGGCATACATTCAGAAATATATGGTTCATAGGAGTCATCTTTCAAGACTGGCTGCAACAGAATCAGTGAGAAAAAAAGGACGTGTGGGATGGATGCTTCAATGTAGAACCCAGCATATGGTCTCACTTCATGAAACCATGATATGGTTGGTCTTTGAGAGGCAGAATATCCACCACTGTCATCAGCATCTAGGAAAAGCTGTCTAATCTCAAATGCACCTTATTAACACCAAAAATTTTTTCAAAGTAAACAAGCAGAAAATTATCCCTTCTTTCCTCTTCCCCTTTTTATTTATGAGGGTTCTTTCTTGTTTTAGTCAGAACTTTATCACTCTACTTACAGAAAAACAGAGAGCCAGTTATTTCAAGGAGATTTTATATTGAGGTTCAATTTTGCTGGTATTGAAGCAATGCTAAACTTCCATAAGCAAAGACTCCAGGGAGCACTCCTTACATAAATAAAAATTCAGAGGCACATAAATTACTTTGTTATCTTAAGTCCTCAAAACTGGGTACAAAGCACAGATACAGTTTTCTAGCCAAGAGGTCATAATAACCTTTTGAAGAAGAATGAAGAAGTTGAAGCTATATTAAATTCTCATTAGCATTTCTTTGATCAAATGTATATTTTCCTCCTTTTCACAACGTTTTTTTCAAATGCAAATATGTGCTTAAACATTAGCCACTGAGCTGCAACTGGAGAGAATCCACAGAATGTTTAAATATGCAAATCAGCACCTCAGAGAGGAAAAGATGAACCTTCTCTACTTGGCTCTTTTGTACACAGCAGCGAGCAGTGGAACGTACAATTAAATAGAGTCTCTCTGAACTCCTCAATCAAGAAGTGTATGTTATCAACTGAACTATATATAAGCTGCTATGCTGCCAGAAGTCTTAGCAAAATGCCACATGTGCCCAAGAGAGAATCCAAATGGAATACAATTACAGTTAAAATGAGAAACCTATTAAGGAAATTGGCCCAAATATGTGTTCATATAGATCAAATATAAAGTTTTATTTGAAATTGGGCTCAGTCCTTTCATTCTGTGGATGATTTTTAAAGTAAATATGGATTACCAATATGAATTGATGAAAGTAGAGGCTTGTAAGAATAAACTTCCCAGGGTATCTTATCTAGAGGAAACTGCCCAATTCAAGAAAGAGTGACATTTACTAAAATGTTAACTTTTTTTTTTTCAAAAATACAAACAATTGCAAATAAGTCTACACATGCTGATTAGGTGATGCACCAAGTGTTGGTGAGATCATGAGGAGGTGAGGAAATGGGCATGCTTATTAACTACAGGCTAACGGGTAAATTGGCAGAATGGTCTTTTTAGAGTGAAAAGATGGTGTCAATTTTCACCTACCTGAAGCTTTTCTTCTCTTTAAAATCTGTTCACTAACCTACTGCTGTCTACTGAACATTCCATTGAGAGCCTTATTCATAGTGTCTAGAACACCATAAGACTGGATATGGCATCTTCACACACAGAACCAAACTCCTTTATTCTAATTCTGCCACCTCCTAATTACACTTATTACTCCTCCTTCTCTTCTTTTTTATTAAATTTCTTTTTTATTATTTATTTTAAAATTTGTAGGTACATCATAGGTGTATACATTTATGGAGTATATGAGATATTTTGAAACAGGCATACAAGCACAAAAATCATATCCAGGTAAATAGGGTATCCATCTCCTCAGCTATTTATCCTTTGTGATATAAATAATCCAATTACATTTTTACTTAAAAATGTACAATTGAATTATTATTGACTATAGTCACCTTGTTCTCTCAAATACTAGATCTTATTAATTCTATTTGTTTTTTGTACCCGTTAACTCTCCCCACTTCTCACTCCCCTACTAACCTTCCCAGCCTCTGGAAGCCTTCCTAGAAGGATTGCCATGAGTTCAGTTCTTTTAATTTTCAGCTCCCACAAATAACTGAGAGCATGTGAAATTTGTCCTTCTGTGCCTACCTTATTTCACTTAACATAATGACACCCCAGTTCCATCCATGTTGTTCAAATGACAGGATCTCATTTTTATGGCTGAATAGTACTCCATTGTGTATATGTACCACATTTTCTTTAGCCATTCATCTTTTGATAGACTTTTGGAGGGCTTCCAAATCTTGGCTATTGTGAACAGGGCTGTAATAGACATGAGAGTGCAGACATCTCTTCAATAAATTGATTTCCTTATTTTGGGAATATACCTAGGAGTGGGACTGCTGGATCATATGTCAGCTCTATTTTTAGGTTTTGATGAATCTCCAAACTGTTCTCCATAAAGGTTGTACTAATTTACATTTCCAATGAGAGTGTACAAGGGTTCCCTTTACCCCACATCCTCAATAGCATTTGTGGTTGTCTCTCTTTTAATTAAAAACTGCTTTAGCTGGAATGAGATGATGTCTCATCAGTTTGGATTTGCATTTCTCTGATGATGAATGATATTCAGCACCTTTTCATATACCTCTTTGCCATTTGTGTGTCTTTTTTTGAGAAATGTCTATTCTGATATTTGGCCCATTTTTAAATAGGTTATCAGACTTTTTCCTATGGAGTTGTTTGAGTCCTGTATATATTCTCATTATTACTCCATTGTCAGACATATACAGCAAATATTTTCTTCCATTCTGTGGCTTGTCATTTCACTTGTTCATTGTATCCTTTGCTATGCAAAAGCTTGTTAACTTGATATAATTCTATTTCTCCATTTTTGCTTTGGTTGCCTGTACTGTGGGGTATTAGTCAAGAAATGTTTGCCCAATCCAATGTTCTGGAGAGTTTCCCCAATGTTTTATTTATTTATGGAAGACACTGTCTTTTCCCTAGTGCATGTTCTTAGAACCTTTGTCAAAATGATTTCACTGTAAATATATGGACTTGTTTCTGAGATCTCTATTGAGTTACATTCATCTATGTATCTGTGTTTATGCTAGCACTGTGCTGTTTTGGTTGCTACACTTCTGTAGTTTCATTTGAATGCAGGTAATGCGATTCCTCCAGTTTCATCATTGTTGCTCAGGATAGCTACAGCTATTCTTGTTCTTTTGTAGTTTCATATAAATTTCAGATTTTTTTTAATTTCTGTGAAGATGTTTTTGGTATTTTTATAAAGATTGCACTGAATCTGAATATTGGTTTGGGCAATATAGTTACTGATTTACAGAATTTTGGAAATCTTGGCAGGCAAGTTTTATAAAGATTCCAGACTTCCATTCTAGAAGTGAGTAGAATTCTTGATTAGAATTTGATTCTCTTTTTGTATAGAACTCCATTATCCATTGCTTTATATGTCCAGTGGCTCCAGCCTTTGTGGGGATCTTTGTTATTTATTTTCCTTAATAGACTTACATAACATAGACACTAAGTAAGCCCTCCTTGGGGGTTGCACATATTTCATTGCTGTTTTTATGCTTATGCAATTTTAGGGGTCTGTGAGTAGCTTCAATTTTTGATTAGTCAAAGTTTTTGACCCTTGCTTGGATTGATAGTCATTTTTGCAATACAATTCCCTCAACTACTTTATTGGCTTTTGATTGATTAGCTGTTAATCTGTCTAATTTGCTTGTAACCATATTCAACATTCTTTTCCAGACAGAATTCTCATACTTAATCTATCTCTTTATTCCCTTATCCTCTTGTCAGCGTCTCAATTTAATTATGACTACCTTAATATCATCTGAAATAAAAGGCTTGGATATATTCATAATCTGGCCTTTGCTGCAGGGTAGATTGCTTCTGTTATAATAATAAGTTCAAACAGGCATTTGTTGTTCAAACCTTCATGAGTTTTATCTTCTGCTTTTCTAGCCATGTAGGGATCTAAATTTCTGGAGTCTTTCTACTCCCTTTTATTTCTGCTCTCAAGCCAGTTCTTGCATGACTTCAATTTTGTGTGTGTAATAACTGTTAAACACAGCAAGTTATAGCCAACGTACACTAATATGTTTTCCCACCACCTCCCTTAGGGCCACTGGCTCAGTAGGAACCTGATCTTCCTTCTCAGGTACCACAGGTAACACTTTCACTTAGTGTTTTATCGCTGCATTATATGTGTGGCTCCAGCTTCCTAACCTTTGATATCAGTTTCCACAGCACCCTCCAACTGCCTGCTAAGTCAGGGCTGCCAGTAGAATCTACTTCAAGGAACTAATTTCTGTATTTTTAAATAACATAGACCATGCTCAATGATGTAACAAATCCCCAAATGTCAGTGGTTTAATCCACTAGAAGTTTATTTTTCTCTCTCTTAAAAATCTAATGCTATGTCCCTGATCATCCCAAACTACCTTGCTCTATTGACGGACTCTTTCTATCTTGTGGTTCCACTACCTTCTAAGGCCTCAGAGTTTTCTTAACATGCAGTTAACAAATGGCAGGAAAGAGTTTCTAGAATACCCTCCTGCTTCTTAAAGGTGTGGACCCAGAAGTGTCATTCATCCCTTCTGCTCATGCTCTATTAGATAATATATATCGTAGCTTGGGTTCTGAAGGATATAGATGGAGATTAACATGAAGCAATATAGTTAGGGAATGTTTTGGAATCAACATTTCTGGAGTGGAAGAGAAGAAGTAGGATTGGGCAAAGGAAAAATTGGGCTGTGATGCAGTTCCAAAAAGGTCTCAGCCAACATTCATGGGCAGTTGTGAAGGTAAAATGGCCCTTTAGAGCTGTCTCATGTTGCAACAAGGGTGCCAGTCATTTGTACATCTGTATAGACAAATCACTGGATGCAGGATGTCTTTGGAGAGGAGATGTGAAATTGGGCAAGACAGCAGTTTTCTGGGAGTGATACAGTTGAGAGCTTTCATCTGGCAGTCATTCTAGAAGCTGGGGAACCAAATACTTGAGAACAGAAAAGGATATCTATAAGTAGTACAACACAACTTACATAATAACTGATTCTAATGTGACACGGATCACCGAAGGGTATGGGAAATGTTTTCTCGCTCAGGCAGCTCTCTCTCATTGGTACCTATACACCATGGAAAAGAAAATATTAATATTTGATGGCAATCTTCAACAGAGATAAAACATGTATTTTCTGATATCAGACATGATTTCTATTATATTTCTAATAACCTATATAATGTGACATAAAAACATTAATGTTATTTCTTAGTATCAGATTTACTCATTATGTTCATTATTCTCACCATATGTTGAATTATATGTATTTCCCAATTCATGAGTTTTTAAGGTTTATTAAATATATTCATATTTTTAAAATATACCCAAATATGCACGTATTCTGAAAAATGTGTATTTGTTTTTGAGTCATTACAGTGTCCCTTTTAGGTAAGTAATACACATGCAAATTTTAAATTCTTTAACATACTATTTTGATATATGTAAAATATGACATAAAGTCAACATTAGAGGCTTGTTAATATAATGCAAAAAATACTAAATAGATTTGAATTAATTGTTGTCTTCTAACATAAATTATGGGTGAACAACATTTTACCTTATTCTTTAAGGGGCAATATTCTTTGAAACCAATCATATAATATAGCAATTGCTCCTAATAAAAACACGTTACTTGGATTCAAGTCTATGGCTGCATGAACTGAGAGGTATTTATTACATAAATAATAATTTATGTAATTTAGAATGTCAAGCCTTCTAAATTGGTTTGACAAAGGAAATACGATCATTCACTAAGATTTGTACTTTGACATTATTAGGGGATTTCAAAGACATCAGTAAGGGTTTCCAAGGAATGCATGTTTCTTCCATAAATGCTCACTTCAATTTTGGCACATAAATCATCTGAACTTCAGCCTAAATTTGGTTTATAGTCTTCAATGTTTCCAGTGTAACTAGTCCAGGTTACCCCAAACACAGAGACTGAGAGGGAGTTCTATGGCATTCTCTATGGTATTAGAGCAACCAGCCCTTGATCTTTTAGAAGAAACAAGCCACTTTGCAGCCCTAGCTACCCCACTACAAGTTGACCCTTAGACAGGAAAAGATAAAAACCCATTGCCCTTTTGGCTTTTGCAATGCCTCAAATTCCAATCTTGGAGATTCAATTTCTTAATCTAAAAGCCGACATTCAATTAGAATACAAAGAACTTGAATGAAGTAAGGGTGGTTTCTATCACTTATTAACATCTTGATTTAAATGAATTATCCAATTGTTTTATGAACTAGCTTACTAAGAAGGTGATGAACCTGTATGCCAACTATATTGAATAGTGAAACAGGAGTATCACCAAGTTTGTGCACGAGGAGGGTGTATTAGCTATCTATTGCTGCATAACTAGTTATCCCAAGACTTAGAGGCTTAAAAAAACATTCGTTTATTATTTCACAGTTTCTGTGGCATCTAGGCAGAATTCAACAGGGTCTTCTCTTTCAGAGTCTATCACAGAATTACCTCAAGGTGTTGGCTGGGCTACAGTCTTCTTTGTAGATTCAACTGGGAAAGAATCTGCTTCCAAACTTACTCATGTTTGCTGCCCAGTTTCAGTTCCTTGTGGGATTATCTTTTGCGCTTCATTTACTCATTGCCTGTTGAATAGAGGCTTTTCCAACATTGCAGTTTGTTTACTCAAGGCAAGGTAGCTGGGATGGTAAGAGAGACGGAGAGACAGAGATTGTGAGAAATGAGGAAGGCATTGCTCTCTGAAACTTACTTGTGCAAGTGATAGTCCATTGTCTTTGCTACATTTTATTCATTAGAAACAGGTCACTGTGTCCTGCCTACACACAAGAGTGGGAATACCAGAAGTTGAGAATAATTGAAGGATATCTTGGAAAACTGAATGCCACAAGGTAGTTGAATGTAGAGTAACGAAAATGGGGACCTGTTAGCAAACTTCACTAAAGTCACATATCTTGTCCTTGTTGGTTCTTGGCCCAAATGATTTATCAAATGTCAGGATTCTACATGACAATCTTGAATGTATTAGAACATAAACTAAATGAAATCTAAAGCTTCTAGAAATCTGTTTCAACTTTGACAAAATAACAGAATTACTATAATCAATAATAACTTAATTGTACATTTAAAGTCACTTAAAGCATGTAATTGGATTGTTTGTAGCTCATACAGTAAATGCTTGAGGACATGGATGCCCCACCTTCTGTGATGTAATTATTTCACTTTGAATACCTGTATTAAAATAGCTTATGTACCCCATAAACATATATATCTACTATGCACCTACAAAATTAAAAATAAAAGTTTTTTAAAAATTGACAAAATATGCTCTGCTCATGTACCCCAAAACCTAAAATCCAATAAAAAAATTTAAAAAAAAATTGACAAAATAAGGATGTTAATGCCTACTATGAAGACTTGTCAATGAAGACTAACTGAGAACAGTTTTTTAGGTGAGATTATGGGTAATTTTTCTTCTCCTCATATTTGTCACTGGCTTAACATTTTTCCAATATCAAATTTGCGATTAAGTTTAAAAAAATGCAAAACACTCAGTATATCATTTAGAATATATTAGGCATTTAAGTAAATATTAGAATCTATTAGATCTAAACCTGCACTACTGAGTAGAAAGTATATTGAGCCATGGATTTGACGGAGCATTAATTCTCCTTTATTCAGAGGTAATTGCTGTAAAAATGTTTTAAAAAGGAGAAATGAGGACAGGACAAATTCACTCCTTAATGCTGCATGCAGATTGGGAATCAGCTCCATCAGTGTTCAGTTTATAAGAAGCTGGTAATTATACTTACATGGATGAGACCTACCTTATCATGTACAAGATTCTTGCTAACATTTAACAGGATAAATCTACAGACCCTAAATGCAGGCAATCTATCATTGTCTTGGCTCACTGCAACCTAGGGACACTTCTTTATCTCATTTTCTACTTATGCAGAGCTTTTAAAATGCTCTGTATTGTTGTACTGTACTTTCTCTATTCTTTCCCTTCTAACATAAAGAATGATGTTTTGGTGTGGTTTTTTTGTTTGGTTTGTTGTCGTTTTTTTTTTTTTCTTCCTTCAAGCTCTTTTTAAAATCTATTTTGAACTCATTCATTCTAGAAACATTGTCTAGTTTTTACAGTGACCAAGGCGTTTTGAGAATCTGGTCCTATGAAAAAATATACTAACTGACTTTAAGGATTTCAGAGTCTATGAGAAAAATTATATGACCACTAACAAGACATAGTCTGTGAAAGTGATCAATGTAAGCTAGTGCAATCAACACAGGCAGCATTAGATGTCATTTGACACAGCACTTGGCCAAGATTTCAGATATTCAATGGTAATTACAAGCAGTGTGTCAAAGGATGGGTTTGAAAATGTCAAAAACATGATGCCCTACAAATCTGAAATGAGTGTGTTAAAGATGTTAATGTTAATTAATGAGTTAATTAATGATATTATTAATTAATGAGTTAATGCTAACTCATTTTTATCATCAGGATGATAAAAATGCTTCAAAGGAGAGTTTAAAAATGGATTTATATAGTCAGTCAGTAAGTCAAATGAAATTCTAAAATGAACTTACTAATACGTAAAATGTTAATATACTTCAGGGCAATAAAACTGTGTCCTTCAGACTAGTCTTTCCTCCTAAATAGAAATTTATAAGTTAACACGTAACTTCAGAGTCTGGATATGATCAGCAATAAGCAGTAAATCAAACAAAGGCACAATCCTCTAGGGAATTATATAATCCTTGAGTGGGCCTGTCACTCTTTTGTCTAATCTCTAAGTTTTGGATACTTTTTCTTAGCAAGGATAAATGGCATGAACATGGACACAGAGGTACATTTTCAGAGACTGGTACATAGATAAAGAGTTGGCAAATATTTTTCTATAAAGAACAAGTTAGTAAATATTTTGGACTTCAGGGACTATATGATCTCTGTTGTAGCTATTTATCTCTGTCATTGAAGTGCAAAAGCAGCCACAGACAACAGGTAAACAAATAAGTATGATTGTGTTCCTATAAAAGTTTTTTATAGACACTGAAATTTGAATTTTCTATATTTTTTAATGTCAAAAAATATTATTTTTCCTTTGATACAGTTTCAATCATTTAGTCATATAAAAACTGCTCTGTAGGCCATACAAAAACAATTGGCTTGGCAGGTTGAATATGACCTGAAAGTCATAGTCTGCTGACACCTAGCACAGAATAACTGAAGCAACAAGTTGCTGTTTTGAATCAGTGGTAAATAAGATAGATAAGAGTTTGGGACCAGGAAATGTATAACATTAATTCACTCCTCAACTCAGACAGAGAGAGAAAGGTAAGATCTCAATTTGGGTGTCAGTGAGGGCTTGTTAAGTGACATTGTAAGCTTCAGTAAGATTAATATGAAAGAAATGTTTTAGACAAGGTGCAGGAAGGAGAGATCGAAGATAGCAAAACTAGGTAAGAATTTTTCATTAGTTAGGTTTGAGGAAGTAACCATATGGTCCGGGGTGGGCCTGAAGAAGAATTTCACAGATCCGATCTATGAAGCAAGAGACAGCAACTATTGAAACTTACAGATAAGATTTAAACCAGAGACACCAAGAAATGAAGATTTCTTTGTCAGTAAAAAAGCATAGTGACTATGTTGGTCGTAAATCTGCTGAACTGGAAGTGTCCACAGAATTACAGCTGTCGGTGTTTAGCAGATCATTGGAAACACATGAGTGAATTTTTGGAGATAGTACTAAACCAGGGGAGAGTGGTGGGGATATCTGGGAAAATTTCCTTAAGTAAGGGAGGGTTGGGGAGGATAGAAATGAATGGGCTGTTCAAAGAAAAATGTATAGCTGAATAATCAAACTTAGGGCAGAAGCTGGTGTGTGTGGTGGTGGTGGTGGGGATAGAAGTAGAAGGTAGCTTAATGGAATACAGAAAGAAAAACTAACTTATTCAAACACAAGAATGAGAAAATCTGGAAAATAAAGATGTTTTTAGAGTTATAGAAGTCAGATCTTCTGTTCATTCCAAAGGGAAATGGTGGCTAAGAATCTAAAGTGATATATAATTTATGGACAAAATGATTTTTTGTTTGTTTTCACATTTTCAGGTATTGGAGATTGGAATTTAGCAAGCAAATCTCAAAAGTGGCAGGATACCAGCTAACTGCTAACAGAAGTTTTTTTAGAAAGAGCCTTGAGAGGGCTCTCTAGGTACCTTGGAATGTAGCGTGAAATAGTGTAAAAAAATAGAGGGCCTGCATTATAATTCTTACTGGTTCTCTCACTAATTTTATAAACTTTCCAATGTCATGCAATAACTTAG
Organism: Callithrix jacchus; assembly: GCF_049354715.1. Lineage (NCBI taxonomy): Eukaryota > Metazoa > Chordata > Mammalia > Primates > Cebidae > Callithrix > Callithrix jacchus. The sequence goes on from NC_133524.1 coordinate 30,890,738, forward strand.
GGACTTAGCCCTTTATGTGCATAGAGAGGGTCCTCTAAAATTCCCTATAGGACTAAAATTCAATGACTCTATTTTACCTTTCTTATGTACAAGAACAGTCCTGTGTAATCGCAAAAATGGACAGTGAAAATTGAATTTACAGCTCTGGATTCAAACTCTAAACACATAAGGAATGATGTGTATGTAGTGATGAGGATCCTACATTTATATATTTTTTAAAGTATTTCAATATATTTCACTATTTTGAAATCTGATTAAAATGGCACCTCTATTCAAGGGAGTGCATTAAAGACTAATATTTTTTGTTTGGTGCTGAAATCTTATTAATTCAGAGATAGAATATTCTCATGCAGACCAGAAGCTCTGACTGGCACTGGTCATTCTTTGACATCCAAAGATAATAAAAGGGGACCTTTATGAAACAAAGTTTGGAAACTACTGGTCAAAATGGATTCAGATGGAATTACTGCAACAATACCAATGCCTAGTGAGCAAATCATTACTCAAAGCCTGACATTGACAACAATTCCAACATATGGTAAAACATCACTGACTCTCAGAAGATGGGAATACTCCACAGCTGTGGTTTGCTTCTCCTGAAAGAGTATACTTACACCAATAATTTGCCACCTGTCAGATAAGAGAGAGGGAAATGTCCTGGTTGTATATAAAGTATTAAGAGAAGCTTTTGATCATCTCTGGATAAAAAGGAGATAGGACTACACGACCACTTCTATATAATAAAATAAAAGATAATAAACTAAATTTGAAGCATATTTTAACTTTTTGAAATGAATTTCCACAGATAGTATGTTCTTTAATGTAATCTACACAGCAATAATTTGATGACGCAAAAAGGGAAGGTAAGAAGGCTTGCCCAATTTATCAAAAGTATATATGGGGCTTGCCCAATATATCACAATGTTGAAGTTGGAATATATTAGGATTCTATTCCCATGCGAATATTTTGTAACAAATAACCACCATATCTCAGTAGCATACAAAAACAAACATTTTGGGCCACATATCTGGGGTGGTCCCAGATATATGCTAACCATATATTAGCAGCTCTCTGGATCTCAGCTGGGGTCACTCATGTGTCTAAAGTTTGACTAATGGCTGAGCTAGGATGACCTTAGCTACAGTGGCTGGAGAGACTTAGGACTATAGTATCAGTGTCTTTTATCTTATTCATGAACTTGGACACCTTCTCTGGGCAATGGCAGAAGAACAAGCCAACGAACAGAAACACAGAAATGTTTTGCCAACCTCCGATAACATTCCATTGGCCAAAGTATATCATATGTTCAAACTCCAGAACTCAGAAACTCAGAATATAGAGGAAGGAAGGGGTTTAGACGTAAGCCCACCAATATCTACCACTCAGAACATCAACCTATGTTTTCTGGTTTGAATCCAATCTCTCTCTCTCTCTCTCTCTCTCTCTCTCTCTCTCTCTCTCTCTCTCTCTCTCTCCTCTCTCTCTCTCTCTCATTTATTTTAACCTTTCTAATCTGTTTAGCTTCCAAGCTGAAGTGCACTTTCAAGGGAAATATCAGGTCCTTAAAGAATAAATGTGATTTTTACTGAGATGTTCTGTATGACAATTAACATGGTCATCTTTTATTCTCTTTCACTCAAAAATATTTACTGCCTACCATATGCTAGGTACTATGCTGAGAAGATTGCTATTTATAAATGAATAGAACAGTCATTTCATCTTTGTAAAAATCATATATCCAACCTTCATGTTTAATCATGATAGTATAAAAGTTCATTTATATAGACTCCCAAAATTCAATATCCAAATATCAGCACCCCAAAAAAAGGGAAAAATAGGTTGTAGTTCAGTTGAACGGTTCTGCTCAATTATCCCACAGAGCTCCTGCAGCAGCTGCCACATTCTTCACAGTTTCACACACCAACTGCACCTTCAATTCTTTTTTTAAATTATTTTTTATTATTTTTTGTTTGTAGAAAGTGATTTATTTAAAGAGAGAGAGCAACAGGAGAAGAAGAGAGAAAGAAATAGCTAACTCTCACACTCAGTGAGAGAATCCAAAAAGATGGAATCCAGGAGAAGAAAGCAGCTTCCACTCTGAGTGGAAGGGATTAGAGAGAGATAGAGTTAGGAGGAGAAGACAGGCTTCCACAAGAAAGTGTGGAAGGGGATCCCAGAGGGGAAAATCCAGGAAAGAGAAAGATGGCTTCCTCGAAGGGAGTGTTTCTGGAAGGGGACCCAAACATGAAGTCCCTGCACCTTCAGTTCTTTTCTCTCTCCTTCCAGATCTGACTCTACTCATAAAGAAAGCCAGCAGCTCTTTGCCTTCTATACTATGTCTGCAACTTCCTCAAATTACAAAATTAGTTTCTCATATTGAATGAGTCAGGAAACAGCAGGGGCATTTCTCCCCAGGTTCATGGGTAGAATGCCATCTGTACTGGTGTGTTAGAGTCAGAAAATATATAGGATCTTCTAATTTAGCCATTTTCAAAATTTCTATTATGTTCATTGTAAAGCAGTAAAACTCCCTTTAAAAATTTTCAAATGAAACCATTTGTAGGGCCAATGACTTAAAATAGATAAAAGTAAAGGGCCGGGTGCAGTGGCTCATGCCTGTAATCCCAGCACTTTAGGAGGCCGAGGCAGGTGGATCACAAGGTCAGGAATTCAGGACCAGCCTGGCCAAGACGGTGAAACCCCGTCTCTATTAAAAATGTTTTAAAAATTAGTTGGGCGTGGTGGTGGGCAACTATAATCCCAGCTACTCGGGAGGCTGAGGCAGAGAATTGCTTGAAACTGGGAGGCAGAGGCTGCAGTGAGCAGAGATCGCGCCCCTGCACTCCAGCCTGGGAAACAGAGCAAGACTCTGTCTCAAGAAAAAAAAAAAAAAAAAAGTAGGCTCTTCTGGTTAAATTGGGGCTAGGGTGTTCGGAACTCTACCTACCTTGGATCAAGGTAAAACTAATGGAAGTATTCAAAGAATTCAAATTTTACTTAATGATCTTTGTTAATTTTCATGATCCGGTTCACCCTCCTCCCTGCCCCCACTACTATAAGATTTAGAGCAATGCTAACTTGTGACATCTATGTTGCCACCCCACCTTCTGTCCTCCTGCAAACATGACTAATCAAATTCAGCACTGTTTCCTACTAACTTTGAATTCAGTATCACAGTTTTCAATATAAAACTCAAGAAGTTCGCTATCAGTATAAATTGAAGTTTGCACTCAAAATGCAGTCTATTTACAATCTCTATGGGAGTCATTCTGTTCACATGCACAATCATACCATGATTGTATGTCTTTCTCTTACACACATTGCTTTTCCCATATTAAATACTAATATTCTCTGACTATTCACTCAGGTGAAGAAGCTGTGTGCTCTGTAGAAGTTAAAGTAGGGAGTTACAGCATCACCTCTTAGAATCTCAACTACTCCCCTCACACAGGCAGAATTTGTTTTGATAAAACATCTTCTACCCACAGCCTAGCAACTCTGAAAAGACAAATACTGGTAGGTGTGGAGGTGTTGGAGAGTCACCAGAAACCAGATTCTAGAGAGACCTTCACTGGTTTATAATACTCAGAGGCTAAGGGGACACTACCCCCTCTTTGGGGGTATAAGTCATTTTGTATTAGAAATAGCATTTATATGAAAAAGTTTGTAAGTCTACTTTCCAACAATCCAAAATGTGTTTTTGCCACTCCTTCCCTAAATTAGTGTGAACCGAGAGCGTAAGAAGAGGTGAGTGGCATCTTACTGGATTTAAGGGCTCAATATTATCTTTGAAAGGCTTTATTTTCTAAATAAGTTCCCCTCTCTGTCTTTCTTTCCTGCTTAGTGGTAAAATTATTGGTTTTACAGTTAGTTAGACCAAGGTCCACCTGTAAGCTCTGTCTTTTGCTTGCTATATTGTTTTACTATTTTGAGGTCTCAGAAAGTCCTATGATCCGAAAGTTTCAAAGTATCAGTATGATGGTACAGTAGCTCTGAAGTCAAGAGACTGAAGTTGTAGTACCTGATGTGTGCCTTAAAGATCCCTGTGAACTTCAGTGTCTTCATTTATCAAAGAAGATTGGTTTTGATATGCCGTGAGGCAGCCACTGGAAGTGCACCACTCAGATTATCCATCAAGACAAAACTCACCGTTCAGCTACAAAGAGTGCAGTTCTTCCCATCTCTCTCAGCTTTTGATCTGAGGCCAGCAAATCTCCAACAGCCCCAGCCAGTGACTGAGCATGGCAGGGGAACTAGAGCCTGCCATTTCTGTTCAATATGGTTTTCCTTTAATAAGCAATCTTTGCTCCAGAGCTCCCCATTAGATTGGCTAAGAGTTTGTCAGAGCTGCATCATGGTCTCTCCATGCCCAGTGTTGTTTCCTCTCCTTTCCTTTTACAGGTTGCAGAACTGAAATGCACTATGAAAGGTTTCCCTGCTCATTCTCCCTTTCTTCCCCCCTTCATCTTTGACTAACATTATCCCCCTTCTCTCCTCCACAAACACCTTACACTCCTAACTCTATTTCAAAGTCTGCTTCTTCATGAACCCAAACAACACATGAACACATGCTATAAGGCCTATTGCAGGTCAATATCTTTTAACAAATGAGATCATGTTAGAGTGATTCTGCTTTCTTTTACTTTCATGCTTAACATTTTAGCAATGGATTTGAAGAGGATGTGCAAGATGCTTAGGAAGACTATATATCTCAGTTTGCCTGAAGCAGGGCCAGTTGACAACTGTTTTGACTTAACATTTGTTACCAAAAAAATAGTTTTGGAGACCACATGTAATACAGTCTTCCTAATGATACTGGATAAAATCTATCATATTTTCAAATTCTAAAGTTTGAAATACTCTAATATATTTACAAAATAACTTCACATATTCATCAATGTGATTATTCTCTCATTCATTTATGTATTCATTCAATTCTGAAAATGTTTATGATTTTTTTTTTTTGAGACAGAGTTTTGCTCTTGTTACCCAGGCTGGGGTACAATGGCGCAATCTCAGCTCACTGCAACCTCTGCCTCCTGGGTTCAGGCAATTCTCCTGCCGCAGCCTCCCGAGCAGCTGGGACTGCAGGCACGCGCCACCATGCCCAGCTAAGTTTTTGTATTTTTAGTAGAGATGGGGTTTCACCATGTTGACCAGGATGGTCTCGATCTCTTGACCTCGTGATCCACCCGCCTCGGCCTCCCAAAGTGCTGGGATTACAGGCATGAGCCACCGCGCCCGGCCCATGACTTTCAATTCAACACAGCATTATATGCTCAAGGACTTGGATAAAAGACAGTAAATACCTGGGTGACATTTTAGGTCAAGTTGCATTTTAGTGATTAAAAGACTAATTTGAAGAATCAATTTTTACTTGATTTTCTAGTTCACAAAGAGCATTCATAATGGCTAGTCTACCATGACAGTTACTTCCTCTAGTGGGGATGACATGCTTCCTTTGGGAAAATCTCTCTGGGCAGCTGCAGCCACAGTGCAGGTCGCTGACTTCAGCTGGATTATATTCGACAGATTGAAAGCTCACAGGTGCCTGCAGTATACCAGAAAACATTTGTCTTTCTTAGTAGGAGACTTAGAAGGATTTTAGTTGACTGTGCTGGTTTTTTCACTTTTACATGTTTAAACAGAACATTTCTGAACTAAAAAGTTAATGTCACTAGAATTCCTTCCTGCTATGTATTAAACATTATAGGATTTTCACATCATTCTTAATTTGTAATGCAAATGTATTAAACGGAATATTGGCTTCTCTTAACAAGTTGAGACACTGGCTTTGTATGTTTCTCATGGTTGAAAAAAAAATGTTTGTGTCCATTTCTCCACACTTTCCCATTTGCGCTTGCCATGACAAAGTGTAATAAGCAAGGTTAAAATGGGTTATGATAGGGAATACTCATTTTAAACACAATGGCACAATGGTTTCTTGGTGTTCTGAGAGCTAAGCTGGGTTCTATTTCAGCTGGAAAAAGGTAAAAAAAATCATGTCAAAAGATGAATAATGTGAAGATTGATCACTTCAAAGACTATGTCTCTGGTTATTCGCTACATTTAAATACTCTCTTTAAATCATGAGGTGGCAACCAAGATGGTGGCATACTCGATTTTACTTCACTGTTGTTTCTGCTGTTTTATTGGCCTCAGACAGCTCTGAATTTCCACTTAGGAAACAAACCCCAAAGTTTTGAATATTTATTGTGTAATAGGAATACATTTTAAGAGATTTTTAACATTGAGAGTCACCATGGTTGGTTATCATATATTTCAAACAGTTGAGTTGCTTTAATACATTTCCTATAGATATCACTTTGATTATGTTACAATTGTGAATTGCTACACAGAATATGAGATCAAATAATGTCACATATAATTATTTTTCTCAGGTTAACTAAAATCAGCTATCATCTTCATTCGTAAGGTCAATAATTTTTATTTTGGGGGATATACCTTCACATCCACTATAAAATCATGGTTCAACCAGGAAAAAGGAAATCATTCTAGATTATTCTGCAAGAAAAGCTTTAATAAAGGAAACAAAGGAGGCTTCCACAACATTTGTGGGGCTGCTGGCATCAGAGAAATAAAAAATGCAGGGATCAGAGGGAACAACAACTGATAACCTCAGCTGTCTACAGGATCAATATGGGAGATTCCTAGAGGTTGCTTAGAAGTTGTCATAACCCTGCCTGCTTCAGCCCAGTCCTTGCCTGAAACTTATGGAGAATAATGGCTTTTCCTTTCATTGCATTTTCCAAATCTCACACAAGTCTCTTTTGTGGCTTCATCTAAGCTGGAGAACTTCTGGCAAAGGAATCCTGAAAATGTATTTCTAGCCTATCTTCTCCTGGGTACTCTTACAAAGGTAGAAATGAGACAGAATCAGCATAGACCACATCTGACACAGTATTACAACACTGAGGGTCAAAAATGGCATCAAGAAGACAGTCTCCTGTATTTTTCTCATTATGGTATCATATGAGTTCTTAAACTGTGACTGTTTTTATGACGATTATGCATTGTTATTGCTACCATTTCTAGCTGCAGAAGGCCTCCTCCATTTACATGCCCATTTTTATCCAGGCTTGGAAACCTTCTCCCTGCTCCCTTCCCAGGTGAGCAAGTTCATTTCAATTAGGACACTAATTTTGAAGTCACTCCCTGCTAAGCTTGGAAATTGGCATCTTGCAAGACCCCAGGCTGTGGAGTTATGCTCCACCTTTATTAATATTGTTTCCATCATTGCCTGTCACACCAGAAGGCACTCAGATAACACTCCATGCCTACCCTCCAGTACTGGAAACACTCCATTGTTTTTTCTACATCCCAATCTTGGAGTTACATCGAATATAATTTTTTGTTAAATTTTAAAGCATGAAGATTAATTTTGATTGCCTTTTAGATGATAAAGCTTAATTGGGCCTCTAAGCATTCTCTATACAAATTTCTGTTTTAAGGTAGAATTCTGTTGCCATTCACATGAAAAAGTATCTCCTTCAGAGCCTTGAAACTCAAAAGCTGATTAGTCTCCAGTAGAGGAAACAGGACCCCAAACCTTAGGAAGATAAAAGCTTGGCTGGCCTCCTAGTGGGGTAAAAGGCAGTTTTCATTCCTTTGCAGTGAATCTCCAGCAGCAGGAACACAATGCTGCTTCTCTGTAGGTCACCCCTTCACATTAAATCTGCAATAAATCAACCTTCCACACTTGCTAGAGCATCTTTTCCTATAGATGCTAAAGTGAAAAACACTCCTCTAGGAAAGTCATTGCGAATAAAGCGCTGTGTCTGTCCTCATGGAACTAAATGGCCATTAAATGAGGATGAATTCTTGCTCTATGCTCACCTTATCAAGAATAAATGAAAGTCCAGTAATCCCTATGTGTAACTATGAGAGAAGATACAGTAATTCATTTTGATGGAAGTGGGGGTCAAACATTCTGGGCTACCTGACTGGTCATTATAGGTTTAGGAAATGGACTCTAAGATTTCCTGCAGAGGACGTGTGGTTGTGGGTCATGGTGGGGGCTGGAGAGAAAGGGACAGATGGGGACAGTGAGAGAGCAAGAGAGCAAGCAAGAAGGAGTTGATGGGTATGAAAAACAATATACTTAGAGGAACTGAGTAAAACGCTAAACAGCATCTGCATATGAAGAATTAAAATCCTGAGAGCCATATATTAGTCCTTAGCAAACCTATCATACTACCACTACCTCCAGCCAGATGAGACAAATGAAAATAATTCTGGATCTAAAACTGGATTACTTTATAGGAGTTGCTACATGCAAGTTGTGAAGCCAAGCCCAGACTTGAAGCCAGACAGTGGGCCTCCAGACGGTAGAATTCAAACTGTGGGGGTGTCCTGATGGATGAAGCAAAAAACTATAGTGGAAAATCACACACAAAAACTACAGTGAAGAATGAAGAAATTTACAGAAGTATGTAGTGACCCTACTAAAGCAATCCACTAGTAAAAAATAGCATTCCAATCTTTTGGCTGGGGTTCAGACTAAGATTATAATCTCTGGGAAGATGGGGCAGGCACAAACAGGCAGAAAGTCATGTCTACAGGGTTATGGCACAGGGAAGGTTACTGGTTCAGAAACTCATAATTTAATTCAATTTCTACTGGAAGGATTTGAGATAGCTTGAAAGTAAAGGAAACTTTCAGTTATGATCATCAGGAATAAAACCAAGACTGAATTACATGGGGGCTGTGATAGTGGGTTCTCACGAGAGTTGATGGTTTTAAAATGTATGACAGTAACCCTCCCGCCTCCTGCCACCATGTAAGACATGCCTTATTTCCCTTTAGCCTTCAGCCATGGTTGTAAGTTTCCTGAGGGCTCTCCAGCCATGTGGAACTGTGAATTAATTCCTCTTTCCTTTATAAGTTACCCACTCTCAGGTAGTTCTTTATAGCAGTGTGAAAACACACTAACGTACTATCACTTACAGACATATTACCAGGTGTCCAGCACTCTGGTCTGTCTTTTAAATATTTTTTTTCCTTTAATGCTTACAACTACTAGTAAGGTAGGTGTTATTGTCTAATTTAAGAGATGAAGAGATTGGGCTCCAGGAGTTAAATTACTATAATCACATAGCTAGAAAAGAATAGCAGCATGAATTGAACTCAAAGGATCTTTGATTTCAATTGCAATTCATTGGTAAGCATAGAATTGCCCTTGGTTTCCTTCAGTCCTTACAGTGACCAAGGGTATTTTGTAAAGATGTCTCCAACATTATCTCTTATTCCATATAGTCTTCTGCAATGTGACTTTGCCACTAATGAGGTGGAGTCTATTTCTTCACTCCTTCAAAACCGATGTAAAATATAGCAGATGTGGTATGGTCCCAGTTACAAATTCATCCTTTAATTGATGTTCTTGGGATGCTCCATCTCAGAACACATCCATCATGTCACAATAAACTTAAGAGAGATGGGTAAGGTCACATGTAGCTGCTCCAATTTACTCTTCCAGCTGAGTTACCTGCTGAGAGCCAGCGTCAACTGCAGTTGAGTGGGTTGTCTTGGACATCTAAGTCGAACCTTTAGATGACTCCGGCTTCAGCCAACATATAACTGAAACCACATGAAAATTGCCTAGGTGGATCTAGAAATGAAAGCCAATAACATACTGCTCTTTCAAACTACTAAGTTATATGGTTTATTGTGCAATAAAATGCAACTGGAATAGTACCCAAGGTAAAATGTGCTCTAGGTATTGATCTGAAGCTGAGCCTGGACATGAAGGTAAAGTAGGTCTAGGTGTAGAGAAAGAGGGAATACAAAAAACTAACTACATAACGCATAAGTTACTCTTAAGTTTGAGGTAGACAACGAGTAAGATGATTAACACGAGGTTTTATATCTGCTACTTAGCTCAGATGTGTTAGCTGTGTGTCTACTTTCAATACTGCATAAAAGGTCACTATGAACTTAGTGGCTAAGAACAAAACATGTTTATTATCTCACAATTGCCATGAGTCAGGAGTCTGGTCACAACTTAACTGGGTTCTCTGCTCATTCTTGTAAAGCTGGAATCAAGGTGTCAACAAGCTTGGGGTCCTCTTCCTTCCTGATATGGTTGCTCAAAGAATGTGGTTCCTTGTTGTGGTACCATGACCCTCAGCTCTTAGAGGTCACCTGCAGTACCTTATCACATGTCTCTCTTCATAGGCAGCTTACAGCACAGTAGCTTGCTTCTCCAAGGCCAGGAGGAGAGTCCCCCTAGAGGATGGTAGCAAGATAGAGCTATGTATATAACATAATCATGGGAGGGACATCCCATTAACTCCATCATACCTTATTTGTTAGAAGCAAGTAATAGGTTCTGCCAACACTCAAAGGGAAAAGATCAAACAAGGTGTAAACATTGGGATCACCTTGGGGTTTGTCCCCCACAATCTTTATTCCTTAATTTATTCTGTATTGAATATCCAATTATCCATTCATCTATCCATTCATTCATTCTCTAAGCATGCTCCTTCCTCAAGACCTTGACATTTACTTTTTTCTCTAACTGAGACACTTTTGCCTAGAAATTTCCAAAGTTCACTCTCTGACTTCCTTAAGGTTGGCCAATGTCACCTCACTAGTAAGGGAGTCCTGAGACCATTCTATCTAAAATAGCCAATCTTGGGCCCTGGCATTCACTATCTCCCTTATCCTGTTTTATTTTTAATAGCTCTTATAAATATTTGAAACATGTATTTCCCACTTTCTTTATTGGTGTCTCTCCCACCACAATGTAAGCTTTATAAGAGCAGGAACTTTGTTTTATTCACTGTTGAAACCCTAAAACCTAAAACAGTGCCTCGACATAGCTGGAGCTCAACAAAACTTTGTTGAATGAATAAACAAACAAACATTTGTTGAACACCTACCACGTGTCAAAGATGGTGCCAATTGCTTGGGGGACACCAAGAATTCTACCCTAAATAGTTCCAGCTGTGAAAGAAAGAGTTCGTTGGGAAAGTACAAAAACTAAAGGCTGAGAATGAAGATTTTGGAGCAAAAATAAGACACTTTGGAATAAAACACAATCTGGAGCAACTTAAAGGAAATATCAGAAATTTCTACAAATTCTGTAGAAAGCACAAATTAAAACAGAGGCATTTGTAGTTAGTGGTTGAGCCAAGACAAGCACTCGAAAATTAAGATTATATCATGGCAAAGATAAAAAACAAATCATTTCAAGTGTAGTAATTTAAAGGTTAACCTTTCCCAGAGGCTGAGAGTTGTAAAGACGCACTAATTAGTGCTTTACCTGAGGGCTGTTGTGGTATGCTAGTTTTATTTGCTCAAATACATAAGGTACCTTCTTGCTGATAAAGTCTGACAGGTTTTGGATCATCTCCAGATGTTTTCTAGAGCCATGTATGAGGTTGCAGATGTGAATATTGCTCCAGTGAGAGGGTGCTGAAAATACTGATTTCTAGATGCTGTCTTATAGAATGAATCTATTGAAGATGCAAATTTTGGAACCAAAGCAACAGTAGCTAAGTGGAAAGGCTTTTCTGCAAAATAGGAGAGTGTGCAAACACAGAAACAATTTGGATCTTAGCTGGTTTTGGTAAGGCGAAGTTAAAATTGCAAGTGCCAGTGACAATAGAGTTCAATCATAAGTAAAATGAAAAACCAGTCACAATATGAGGAAAAATGAATTGGTTTCCTTTTGCTTCCAGTCTTGTTTTGTGGTGCCAGGGATCATGTCCAAGCTGTCAGAATACCCACGGAGAAACTATCCAGAGCAGCAACAACAGGACTGGGGTACCACAGCAGCTCTCTGCTTATCTAAACAGATGCATTAAGCCAATTTCAAAGTGTGAATTCAACCTGGTCTTTGGTTTTCAGCTAACTGCCTAACTTCTACCACCCCTTGCTTTTGGTGAGAAAGAGCTGAGGGCAGCTGATTCAAAGAGCAGTGTAAGAACTCTGAGTTGGTGATGGTGGGAGTGGGTGAAAACAATTTCACAAAAAGTATCATATACATTTCCAAAGCACAGTGGACACTACTTGTACACTTTGCAATACCAACCAAACGAAGCTTCCATCTGGCAGAAAAATGCAGTAACTGGACAAGTTTTGAAGCCAAGGGGGCACACTCAGCTACATGGCATCTAAATGCCAAAAACTTGTGCATTGCACTTAACTGTTAAATGACTGGGAGTAATTAGCTCTGAAAAGTGTACAATGTTTGCAATTGTGAAATAAAATACTAAAGTAATGATGCCAGTAAAAGTGACATTTGGTAACTTTGGAATCTCTGCAAAAAAAGGATCACTGAAGATGTTTTTGTCACATACAAACTAGAGCAGTGGTTCCTTTACTTGCCTGTATATCAAATTTGCCAAATAAACATTCAACTTACAGATTTTTGGCTCTACCCCTTGGAGATCCTAGATTGATAAGTCTGAGATCCAGAATCTATGTTTTTATTCCGAAGGGATTCTGATGGTCAGTTTTGTGAACTCTCAAACTAGATGACTTGAAGGAGGCCTACAATTTATATAAATAAATGACTGAAAGAGGGATGTTCAAGAAGCAAGTTAATTATTGTTTAGAACAATATAGTACTTTGGCCCCAGATGACAGAATGCAGCTGTACTGAAGGCCTTGGAAGACAGACTCTGGCTCAGCACAGAGAAGAACCCTCTCACAATTAGATTTGAGAAGACCAGCGAAAAACTGAAAATCCAACTGTAGTCATCAATAGGATGATAAGTGTGGGGACCAGGCTGTTACTACATGTATAAGTGTATCCAATTGAACTGTGGCTTCTGGTTGCAATGAGTATCTTCTTGTCACCAAATGTGTTCAAAAGATATGAGAACACTTTTCTCAATAGAGCAATTACCCTTTAACTCACTCAGACCTGCGCTCTGCCTCCATTCTTCTGCTAACCTTGCTTTTATTATGTCTCTGTCTCCATATTGACAATTAAAAAAGAAAACTTTGTGTGATGTTAATAGCTAATGTTTATTGATTGCATAGTGTTTACCACGTATTATTCTATACAATTTAGGTGTTGCATTTCTTTCCTATTATTGATTATTTAACCAAGAAAGTACAATTTCTTAAGGGGTTTCATAGTTTAAAAAGCTATAATTATATTATGTTGTAAATACAATTCTAAGTTATTTTTTTCAATTATAACATTTAAAAAATGCCATAAATGGAACTGCTTGGCTTTGACTATATATATTGCTCCATAGTCTTTATGGTATCTGCACAAAGAAATATCTTCTACCTTTGTTCCAATTAATTCTTATACTTAAGTTATTTTTCACTCCAGTGTATCCAGATTGCTGAAATAACAAGGCCAGCCGTGTTGCCAAAGTTTGCTCCAAGCATATAGGCGAAGATGGGCCATATGTACAAGCTCAGTGACCTTGAGAATGTTACATATCCTCTAGGTGTTAGTTTCCTTGTCTGCCATGGTCTTTTCCAATCCTGTGGTATACAAAGTGCTCCAAGATATGTTCCAAAAAAACTATAAATTGTAGTGATATGGACACTCTCCCAAGTGAATATAACTCCCTTTTCAGTGAAAACTCTTATCCATGCTTTGAGATTTGGTCCTAAGCAAAATAAACTTGGTAGAGTAGTAAAAGCAGGCAAAATAACCACAAATAAAAATATTTCCGTCTTCAACTCTAATGGTGGTGCTCCATATAGAACAAAAATTACATGAATTTCATGAAACAAGACATAAGAAATTAGATACATCATTCCAAAAATCTGGTCACCTTGGGTGATGATAAACTTCTTTTAGAGGATGCATTTGGTTTTGCTACTAAATATAATACAGGATTGACAGCACTTAGAAAATCACAGCAGATGTATAACCATATTAAGTGTGTTTCCAATACTGAGAAGTTCTCTGAAAAGAATGATGGAATGAAGATGATTAGGCTAATTGAAAATATGCATAAAAATGATTATACAATAGTCTCTTGATATCAGTGTCTTTCATTGTGTTTTTTTGGATGGCTATCTTACTCTCCCACCTGCAAAAGGCAAAGAACTCTGTGGCCTTCTGACATCAGGTATGACTCACTGCCCTGACCTTTGCAAGTGTTGTATTTAATTTCTCCAAGAATCCTATGGAGTAAATCATATTCTCGTCTAATTTTACAAACATAGAATCTGAGGTACAATGAGGATAAATTATTTTCTTAAGGTCCCGTGACTATTAAGTACAGTTGATACAGAAGCCAAATTCTAGAACCAGGACTCATAAATAGTCCACTACACCCCTCCATTATCAGACCTCCATGTAACATTTGGCATGACAGCTCCTTCTTTGAAATACTCTTAGTTTCCTATGACACCACACTTTTGAGGTCTTCATTTTACTTTGTCACTCATTCCTAGTTTCCTTTTACTTCTCTGCCCCTCAAAAAAAATTGACTTTATTGTATCTCTTGTCATCATTTCACTGTCTTTGTAGGTATTCTCACCCACTTCTATGGTTTCTCTGGATTTCTTTCTCTTTTTTCTTTTTCTTTCCTTTTTTTTTTTTTTCCTTTTGAGACAGAGTTTCTCTCCGTCACCCAGTCTGGAGTGCTGTGGTGTGATCATGGCTCACTTCAGCCTTAATTTGCCAGGGTCAAGTGATTCTCCCACCTCCGCCTCCTGAGTAGCTGAGACTACAGATGAGCACCACTACCACATCTCGCTAATTTTTAAACTTTTTCTTGTAGTTATGGAATCTCCCTATATTGCCCAGCCTGGTCTTGAACTCCTGGGCTCAAGCAATCCTCCCACCTCACCCTTTCAAAATGTTGGCATTACAGTGTAAGCCACTGCACCCATCTTGGAATTTTTATCTGTAGTTCAGGACACTTTTTATATGATTTTGTAAGTATATTTGAAATTCCTACATTAGAACCTCATAGGCGGCTCATAATTATGCAGTTAAAGTAGAAATCTTGATTTCCAACCTCTCTTTCAGGAATTGAGATGGGAATAACTTCAGTTTACATCCCTTACTGTCTTGGTTATATATTTATCTATCTATCTATAGATAGACTGATAGATTTCTATTAAATCTAATTTATCATCAACTCTGGTCCATTCTACTTTCACAATATATGGATCTGTTCAATTATTTTTAATTGACTTGTACTAACCTGGTACAAGCTCATATATAATTAGACAATGGCAAGAATCATTTTCGTAGCTCTTTCTTAGACTATTTTCTCTTTTGAGTGAGTAGATCTCCTTACAGAGAAGTTAGTTCTGGATATTGTCTCCTTTTTCCTAAACACATTCTTTCAGGATTAGGCTGGGGATGAATTTTTTTCTCACAAACATTATTTTGGTATTATTGCACAATATTCCATCTTATAGCTATATATCATTCAAGTATTTCTCTGCCTCAGATCATTTCAATCATTCCTAATTTTTTTTAGTTTTAGATTTCACTTTTAGAGCAGCTTTTGGTTGACAGAAAAACTTAGCAAAATACAGAAGGTTCCCATATACACCCTCTTCCCTCCTTCCACAGTTCTTCTACTATTAATGTCTTGTATTAATGTGGTATATTTCTTATACTTGATGAACCAGTATTAACACATTATAATAAACTTCGGTCCATAGGTTATATTAGTGTTTGCTGTGTGATACATACAGTCCTATGGGTTTTGAGAAATGTATAATATATCAGACATTAGAGTATCATAAAAAACAGTTTCGCCGACCTAAAAGTCCCCTGTATTCTAACCTTCCAACCTCCCTCCTTGCTTCCAAATCCCTGGAAATGTCTATTTTGACTTTGTTTTTGCCTTCTCCCCATCTCTACCTCCCCACTGCCCCACCACCACAAACACCATCAATTTCCAAGCACTACCAGAAGAACTAATATCTCCAAACACAGATTTTGGAGAAAGACAAGTCTAGCTTTATATTTTCTATCTTCCTCACAGAATTTTAGGTCTTTGAGGAATCTTAGAGATGATCTAATCCAATGATTTTGTCCTTCAGTATTTTTTGTATAATTCATTATTCTATTTTTTATTGCAGGTAGAAGAAGGTAAAGGTACGAACCAACATATAATTTTATTTTGTAAGCAGAACAAGGGAACAGAATTATAAACTGCAGAGCCAGAGGCATCAGGCCAGATTAGTATAGTTTTGCAAATCAAATACCTTGTGGATCTGCTTAGACCAGCTGCATGTCAGCCTGTGATTTCAGCATGCCAGGCGTATGCACATACTTGCAGAGGAGAAGAGTCAGAAGTTAAAGACACAATAAATATTATGTGGTGTGATGGTTAATTTTATGTACCAATTTTGCTAGGTAGGCCACAGTGACCAGATAGTTGGTCAAACATTATTCTGGATATTTTGGAGATGTTTTTTGGATGAGATTAACATTGAAATTGGTGGACTTTGAGTAAAGTGGATTGCCCTCCATGATGTGAGTGGGCTTCATTCAATCAGCTGAAGGCTGGAATAGAACAAAAGGTAGAGAATTCTGTCAGTAGGCAGCCTTTGAACTTGAACTGCAACATCAACGTTTCTCTAGGTCTTTATTTTTGTGGCTTTCCGTGCAGATTTTGGATTTGCCAGTATCCATAATCATGTAAGCCAATTTCTTAAATTTTTTTTCTCCATATATGCATTTGATTGGTTCTGTGTCTCTTGAGAACCCAAATACACTGAACTCAAAGTTGATGGGAAATGCTGTGAGTCATATATATATATATATATATATATTTTTTTTTTTTTGGTAGATAGCATTGAGGGTGTGTTAATTTTTGGTAGCTGCTTTCAAAAACCTACTTTCCACTGGACTAATTCTGGTTTCCACTGTGGAGTCAAAGGTAGAGTGAAGAGAGTGGGAGATGTGTGGGAAGATGGGGGTGGGTGAGTATTATCGCCTTAGCTTCCTAACTTAGAATTAAATGTAACTTCCTCGGTAATATATTTTCCCATAGAAGGCAGTGGCTTTCAAGATAATTACTTAGACTTCATGACTCCTCAGAGTAATATGATTAATACTCCTGCGATGTGAGTAATAATGATGCATCTTCCTTAGTAAAGGGTTTTAAATATCAGGTCTCATACAGTTTCTCTCTTGCATTTTTTTTTGTAGCTTCTCAGCTTATAGAAAGCTGCAGTATGAGACTAAAGTAGGAAACTATAGTTAAATCAGTCCTTCATTATTTTCAATGCTCCAAAAAAGTGACATCTTTTCTTGTTGTCTTTTCTCTTTACAGGAAAAATATTAACAAGGACTTTTCAAAGAAAACTTCAAAAGAATCACAGAATTTCTAAGATTGGTAGGAAGGAATGGGGCTTTATTCCTATCTTAAGAGAGATGAGATAATTCATTAAAAATGCAGCAAGAATCGTGTGTGGATTTTATTAGGAAATATCCATTTATTTAACAAATGCTTGGGAATGCTTTATTGTGTCGAAGGTCCTGTGATTCAGGATCTGTTTATAGTGTCTAGTAAGACACTGTCCCTAAGTTCATTATTTAGAAGAAAAACACCCTAACAATTACCTATAATATAGCATGATAAGCACCATATTATTTCAGGGGTGCAGAAATAAATCTGTGAGTAAATAAGATTCAAGAGTTTTTTCAGGCAGAGTAAAAATATGAATGAATGACATGAGACAAAAGCATATTTGTCAGACACTACACTGATAAATGCAGTTTTTGTTGTTTTTAAATCACAGTATTTTAAAAAGTGTTCATTTGGGAAAGATTATTACTGCTAAGTTGATGTTGTTTGTGTTGGGCATGATGGCTCACACCTGTAGTTCCAGCGCTTTGGGAAGTTTAAGCAGGAGGATCTCTCAAGTCCAGGAGTTAGAGACCAGCTTAGGCAACATAGTGAGATCACCATCTCTACAAAAAATAATTCTTAAAAAAGTTAGCCAGGCATAGTGTTGTGTGCCTGTAGCACCTTACCAGTACTTGGGATGCTGAGCTGGGAAGATCCTTGAGCCCAAGAGTTCAAGGCTGCAGTGAGCCATGATTGCACTACTGCACTCCAACCTGGTCAACAGAGTGAGACTCTGTCTGATGTGGTTTGGCTGTGTCCTCACCCAAACCTCATCTTGAATTGTAGCTCCCATAGTTCCCATCTATTGTGGGAGGGACCTGATGGTAGGTAATTGAATCATGAGGGGTGGCTCTTTCCCATGCTGTTCTTGCGATAGTGAATAAGTCTCACAAGATCTAATGGTTTTATAAAGGGGAGATCCCATGCACACACTCTCTTGCCTGCTGCCATGAAAGATGTGACATTGCTTCTTATTCACTTTCTGTCACGATTGTGAGGCTTTCCCAGCCAAATGGAATTGTTAGTCAATTAAACCTCTTTCCTTCATAAATTACCCAGTCTCAGGTATGTCTTTATTAGCAGCATGAGTACAGACTAATACACTGTCCCTAAAAAAATTAAAAATTTCAAATTTGAGTTTTCAAGTTAAAATAGTGTCATGTCTTAGTTTCTAAAATCTTTCCGGAAGATTACAGAAAATAGAACAGAAAACAAAATAGTGAAGATGTGTATGAGAGACCTGATAGATGAGATACATTATTTTCTTTTAAAAAATATTAAATTGTTAAATTATAAACAATGGTAAATCAATTTATAAAAATAAAGGCTGGTTGTTCAAATGTTCATAAGAAAATTTCAAATACATCTATAATCTTTAGTCTTGCAAGAAATAGAATATCATGTTTGTCTGGATGAGTTATGCCATTGTGGTTGTTGAAAGGGTTTTATGAATAGTTTTAAACAATATGTGTTTTCTTATTTAATCTAGTAAAGTATCACCTTTTAGGATTATTCCAGCAAAGCAGAAAGAAATAATTTCCCTTGGTCCAAGGCTTCTATACAGATTATAGAAAGAAAAAAGTGAAAGCATTAGGTGTATTACTTGACTTTATTTCCTTTCTCTCCTTCATGTGTCTGTAAACTACACTTTAAAAGTCTCTGAAAATTTCTGGGGATAAAAAGGACAGGACTGCTCTCTCTTGTCTGAGCTGCACTGCAGGAAGCACTGTCTCTGCTCACGGGACTACAGTGAAAGCATACGTATCCCTGTAAAATCAAAGTGATTGGACATTGTCCTAACAATGATTAAAATTTTGTTTTTAAAAAGAGTGTGGATATGGTAGATATGTGCAGACATTCTTTTATCTTAAAGTGTAACAAATTACATAAATTAACTTCATGCTGAGAAAGAGAGATATTACTCAATTGTAAGAAACCTCATTTTGAGTGAGAATTATTGTACAATTGCCTCTGTGTTTTGAATGAAGCACTTCAGTGTGAATAAAAAGATACACATATTGCATTCTAGAAAGGAAAATAACCACTTCACATAAAACTTCTGAGGCTATCATTTTTCTGTTATTTTATGCAATTCAAAAGTGGCATGAGTTCAGATTGGAGAACTTTGTGAAAATCGTAAGTTTTCATTTTCAAAACAATACATTTAACAATTGCATTAGCAGTAAAGAGGCTTCTTCCGAGCTATTGTTCATGATGACTGTGTCTTGATGTGGAATTTGAAAGAACTCTAGTATCAGCAGTCTGTGAACAATGTGAAAATCACCACCTAAGTCTATTGCAGGCACAATTCTTTTCCTTTTCACAGACCGGTAGAGCTGATTTAAGACCTACAAAATAATATGAGAAATAAGCTTTGGAAGCATATTTGTCAAGCATTGGACTATATGCAGAAATGTGAAGAGAATAAACCAATTCTAAAGATGTCGGCAACTTGACATTGTGAATAAAAAACACGGACTCTAACACCCATGCTTTCCTATCGAAGCCTGCAAAATATTCATACATAGGAGTTGCATTCTTGGCAAAGGTGGGTGACTAAAATTTTCCCTTCCAGAAAATTGTATAGGATTTTAAAAAAATCAAACTTACCATTCAAAATTATAGGAAGGCTTGAATAAGCATTATCCACCTTCACAAAACAATAGCCTTAATTTAATAATTATACTATAAGAAATACAAGGAAATGAATGAAAGATAAATAACATTAAATTCCAAGGGTGAAAAATGTCATATAGTGGTGCATGCTTATTCATAGTCTTGAAGAAAGATAGGAAAGAAAAGAAAAAGGAGAGACAAATAAGTGGAAACTTGTCTTTTTTTAATACCTTTATGTGCCTTTTGTATATACCAGTGCTGGAAGGACAAGACAGGGGCATAAGGGACAGACAAATAGATTTGTCAGAATAGAATGTACAATCTCTGCAAGGGTGGCCTGAGGATAGAGCAATCTGCTCTTTCTGAGGTCCTGTCCCCAAACACAAAACTGTTCTTTTGAGAACCATGCAAGAAATCAATGTGTAAAATATTTGAATGTTGTATATATTGCCAAGGTGTTCTATTAAATTAGTAGCAATGGACTTCTGTCCTTGACACAGTTATTGAGAATAAATTGACTTACTAATGGACAAAATATATGAAACAGCAGCTTTCAGACATTGGACAACAGACAGTGTATTAGGGAGATCCCCAAGAACAGGAAAACTAATGAAGTGAGCCCTGGGATGACCTCACCTTTCTGTCATGAAGCAATTTCTGAAATTTGGTGCTTAGAGGAAGAACAAAAGCAGAGCATGGTGGTTTCTCTGAGTTGAGGAGGAATTTGGGGTGGCTAAGATTTTGAAACAGAGTAGC
This sequence comes from Callithrix jacchus, assembly GCF_049354715.1. Lineage (NCBI taxonomy): Eukaryota > Metazoa > Chordata > Mammalia > Primates > Cebidae > Callithrix > Callithrix jacchus. The sequence continues at coordinate 30,911,432 of NC_133524.1, forward strand.
AAAACGAAGGGAGCTACACAGAGAAAGAGCTCTGGAAAACTACCTTGGGTGTTCCCTTGAGCCTGCAGCTGAGTACTGTACCCGTGTATATAGTGAAGTTCTGCAATGCTGGTCACAGAGTTATCAGGGAATTCACAAGGAGCAATTTCCAGCAGATCAGGTATTTTTTTCTATTTATGCTACCTTTAAGCAATTTGAGATTTTCATCCCTGTTTTAGTGAAAAGGTGATTTTTAGTTTGAAATGTTATTGGAACATGTAAGCAGGCATATGAAACTGACAAAAGAAGACACATTTTGAAAACAACATTGTCGCAGTATAATCAACATACAATAAATAAACACAATTATACTTATTTAATATATGTAATTTAATGAGTTTGGACATATACATACATGTGTGTTGAAAGTGGGTGACAGAACCTGAGATCCGGATCTGAGAGTTAATCCAAGGAGGTGGAAATTGAAATCAATTTCCTCAATAGTCTCTTAGTGAAGGTATGTAAAGAGGTGTGAAAATGAACAATTACGAAGCATGCTTTGTACCAGCACTGAGGTGGGTGCATTCATATGCTATGTTACCTTAAAACATCATAATAGTCCTATTAGCTAGGCAATTGAATCCCAATGTAAGGATTAGATAATTGGAACTCAGAAAGACAAAGTAATTTTCTAAATGTTCCACAATTGGAACCAATAATTTAATCAAGATCTCATCAACAGTTGCTCAGACATGTGTACTATAAAGCCCAATCTCATCCCACTAAAATAGACTGAAAGAACAAATTCCACCACTTGCTGTGACTTTAAGAAAATCTCTTAAATTTGTCTACATCTCAATTTCCTTATCTGTGAAATGGGTCAGTAATAAGGTTGTTGTGATGAGCTAATATATATTATAAGATTTATGTAGTAGATGGTACATATAAAGCACCCAATGCATTTTACTTACTATTAATTTCCATGTTTCATAAAGATAGCCCCATCTCTGTTATTGCTTATTATGCTTTGTATAATTGTTCAACATAGTCCCTATCACATAGCTAGCTTATATCATTATGCAATTATTATATGATAAGTGAATATTTGTTAGGAAATATAATACTTTACAACAAATGGAAGAAAATGAATAGAACAGTAGCTAGAATCATGGTACAGTAAGGTAAAGTTTTTATTGTCTAACAAATCATTTGTTAATTATTCTGTGAATTCAGCTGGATGGCACAGCTCTGCATCATGCAGTGTTGTCTGGGTTTACTAATGAATCTGTGCTAAGTTGATGATCCATGGACTCACTCACATATCTAATGGTTAGTTGTTTGCCAGCAAGGTAAAGGGGCTATCTGTGCCATGTGTCTTTCATCCTTTGGCAGGCTAGCCTGGGGTTAGATAACATAGTGGTGGGCACAGGGTTCCCCAAGATCAGCAAGATGAGGCAAAGGCCAATATCAAAGCCCTTTTCAAGTGTCTATTTGCATCATATTTTCTCTCATTCCATTGAGCAGAACAAGAACTATAGCTGGGTCTAGAGCCAATGAAGTGGACCACTCAAGGCCAAAGCCAATAACAGTGAAGGCAATCATTATAGCCATTTACACACATATTTAAAACATGCATAAGATAGATCTTATAATTGGGCATATTTAATGCAGAAGGAAAGTTGTTGGAAAAGAAGGCAAGTTCAACTTTGGGAAGGAAAGGAGAGTGAACAAGACAATGAAATCTTTGAAGCCAGAGGGGACATATCTTCCTCTGAGATTAAAAAGAGAGATAAAACAGTGGGTATGAAGAGAGAAATGTTGCTTTGAAAAGAAATTTGGAGTTCACAGCATATTTCCCTTATTCAGAAAAGTCTGATATCTTGGTCATCTGGCATTTTCCCCTTCAGTTTTTCTTTATTATCTTTGGTGTTCCCTGAGGAACCTATTCCATTTGAGTTACAAACTTCTCTCATGTTGTATCAAATTAGAAGACTCAAAACCTGGAAAGTATTTTAAAATAGATTGACAGGCGCTAGAAGAAATATCTTGAGAACCTCTTGCTGGCTCTGCACACACTCCAGATCATCTTAATTTGGCACTGCAGACTACGGAAATCTCTGAAGAGTACATTTTTATATACATAATCTCCCTCCTAGTTAATATACTGGTCACTGGGCTCAAGCACAATGATAGACCCATTCCAATTTAACATCACATAGAGATAGCCTTAAGTTCAATCGCTTTTTCCCAGTACCCATGAAGGCTTCAGTTTTAAAATAATAGTTATTATAACAAAAAACATTATTTTAAATACATTACTTTCAAATTAGGTAAAAATTTTGTTTAAAAGTAATACATGAATATACAATGAAATTTGAGTAGTGAAATCTTATTCAAATGAACAGAATGTTCCCTTCCCTGAAGATAACTACCATTAAGAGTATCTGTATCTTACCTGAAATTTAATTTTCTATGCATTTACATGCACACACACACACACACACACACACCCCTTATCTTAGTCTGTATTGTGCTGCTACAATAGAGTATTATAGACTGGGTAATTTATAATAAATGAATGCATTGGCTCATGCTTTTGGAGACTGGGAAGTCCAGGATTGAGAGACTGCATCTGGTGAAGGCCTTCTAGCTATGTTATGCCATAGCAGAAGAACAAAAAGAGGGGGAGAGAGATCAAGAGGAGACTGAACTCCTCATTTTGTTAGGAAGGCACTCCCACAACAAAGGCATTAATCCACTCATGATGGCAGAACCCTCATGGCCTAATCACCTCTTAAAGCCCTCACCACTCAATACTATCGCATTGAAGATTAAGTTTCCAACACATGAAGTTGATGGACATATTTAGGCCATGGTCCCCCTATAGGTGCATTTTTTAACAAGAGCAATTGGCGATAGCATTGGGTTATCATATATTCAGTGAAGATTTTTGGCTGAGAGCACTTTACAGGACTGAATTATATTTACTGGAAATCAGATTGCTTAATTTTCCTTCCTTCCATTACCAGGAACATTATCTGGGACTACATCCAAATCAGTTTTTTACTAGACACTCAGTTTAATTGGAGTTTCTCAATAATTTTGTTCATTTTTAAATTATTGCAAAGTAACCTAAAGGAAGCTTACTATGTAAATATAGCAATACAATGGAAATTGTGGGGTAAGAATCATGCTTTCCACCAAAAACATTTTATTTGAGAGACATTAAATTATTAACAAGTAGCTAGAAGTGTGACATACAACAGTAATCAGTTCATTGACTGGTTGTTTTGGTCATTTCATGTAGCTACATTTGTGGAACAAAATTCAGAGGCAAGGGTATTGGAAAGGTAATTAGGGTATTGATTTCATGGTTTCATTAAGAAAAAATAAATAAATATAAACTCACAATAGGAAAGAAATTTAAGCAATTACTTTATTCATGGGGCAGATTGAATTCTTCATGCTGTTTAATAAAACACACCAGTGCTCTTTTTAAAAGAATGGCGAGTCCCTGATTTAGAAAAATTCAGAACAGCAAAACCTGTACTTAAAAACAGTAATAAAAACAGGAAGTGGTTATTCACATTTTAAAAGACCCTTTATGTTATCAATGCATGATCACCAAATTCTTCTATGCTAACTATTAAGTATGGGTGTAATTTTTAAAAGTTAAGCCTCATATTACCTCAACAATTTTAGAATAAATTTGTTGTCCTTCAACGAACTATGCAGAATATGCTAAGAGGTCATGAGATCTCATGGTCCTGAAATAAATATAGGAATATAGCAATTAACTATAATCCCTCCACAAAGAAAAGATGATGATATAACAAGATGAAAGAGGTTAAATACATTCAATTTCAATTACCTTTGTTAGTGCATAGAAGTAAATGTAAAGATTACCCCAAATAGTTAATAATAAAAGCATATGTTTCAATTTAAGAATAATGTATATGATCTTTTGAATCAACTATACATGTTTGATTTGACTTGTAGAAATATTTCAATATTTTAAAATTTCATATGTTTTAGTGGATGAAGAGAGAAAAGACTTTAAAATGTCCTTTTCCACATTTTCTTCCAAATGTAGAAATTCATAATAAACTATGTTAACAATTTAAAGACACCAGCCTGGATTGGTCATTTAATAGTTTGATTATAATTATTATAAAAATATCTTGAGCTATTCCAACCTTACATTGTTTTGTGGTCTCTCAATTTACCAAATTTAGAAAGAATAAAAGTTGGAAAGGAGAAGGTAACAGACTAAATTTCACATATAAGATGGTAGCCACATTCTACAGATAAATTCTGTACAATTTTACCTACAAAAGTATTAATTAATGTCCTAGTACTATTACCTTAAAACAATCAGTCAAAGCCAAGATAACAGTGCCTGATCTCTATGTTATTATATAGGCACATCTCATTTTATTGCATTTCACTTTATTGAGTTTTGCAGATACTGTATGCTTTTTCTTTAATTTTTGTTGGTACATAGTAGGTGCATATATTCATGGGGTACATAAGATATTTTGATTCAGGGATACAAAGTGTAATAATTATATCAGGTTAAATGGAGTAGCCATCACCTCAAACATTTATCCTTTCTTTGTGTTACAAACCATCCAATTACAATCTTTAAATTTTATTAAATGTACAATAAATTATTGACTGTAGTCACCCTGTTGTGCTATCAAATACTAGATCTTATTCTATCTAATTATACTTTTGTACCCATTAACTATTTCCCTTGCTCCCCCACACTCTTACTACCATCCAGAGGCTCTGATAATGATGTTTCTATTCTCTATTTTGAGGAGTTCAGTTGTTTTAACGTTTAGCTCCAACCTGTTTTTCTGTGCCTGGCTTATTTCACTTAACAAAATAACTTCCAGTTCCATCCATATTGTGGCAAATGACAGGATCTCATTCTTTTTTATTGCTAAATAGTACTCCATAGTGTATATGTAAAACATTTTCTTTATCCATTCCTCAGTTGAAATACTGATTTCCTTTCTTTTGAGTATATGCCTAGCAGTGGGATTGCTGAATTATATGGTAGCTTTCTTTTTAGGTTTTGGGAAACCTCCAAATTGTTCTTCATAGTGGTTGTACTAACTTACATTCCCAAAGAGAGCAAACAAGGATACTTTATTTCACATCTTCACCAGCACTTCTTTTTTTTTTGCCTGTCTATTGAATATAAGCCATTTTAACTGGGGTGAGATATGCCTCATTGCAGTTTGGATTTACAGTTCTCTGATGTTAATAATATGCAGCACCTTTTCCTATAACTGTTTTCCATTTGTATATTTTTTGAGAAATGTCTATTCAGATCTTTTCCCCATTTTAAATTGGATTTTTAGATTTTTTTTCCTACAGAATTGTTTGACTTCCTTATATCTTCTGGTTATTAATCCCTTCTCAGGTGGGTAGTTTGCAAATATATTCTCCCATTTTTCGGGTTGTCTCTTCATTTTGTTGACTGTTTCCCTTGCTGTGCAGAAGCTTTTTAACTTGATGTGACCCCATTTGTCCACTTTTGCTTTGGTTGCCTGTGCTTGTCGGCTATTGTCCAATGTCCTGGGAAGTTTTTCCGATGTTTTATTTTAGTAGTTTCCTAGGTTGAGGCTTTTGAATTAAGTTATTTATTTATTTAAGATCAAGTTTCTCTCTTGTTGCCTGGAGTGCAGTGGCGTGATCTTGGCTCACTGCAACCTTTGCCTCCCAGGTTCAAGTGATTTTCCTACCTCAGCCTCCTGAGTAGCTAGGATTACAGGCATGTGCCACCATGCCTGGCTATTTTTTTGTATTTTTAGTAGAGACAGGGTTTCTCCATGTTGACCAGGCTGATCTCGAACTCCTGACCTCGGGTGATCTGCCCGTTTTGGCCTCCCAAAGTGCTGGGATTACGGGCATGAGCCAATGAGCCCAGCCTTAAGGTGTTTTTTTTTAATCAATTTTGACTTGATTTTTGTACATGGTGAGAGACAAAAGGCTAGTTTCATTCTTCTGCATATAGACCAGCTTTCCCAGCACCATTTATTGAGGAAACTATCTTCCCCAGTATATGTTCTTGGCACTGTTGTCAAAAGTGAGTTCCTTGTAAATGTATGGATTTATTTCTTGGTTCCCTTGGTCTATGTGTCTGTTTTTATGCCAATATCATGCTATTTTGGTTACTATAGCTCTGTAATATTCTTTAAATGCAGGTAACGTGGTTCACCCAGTTTCGTTGTTTTTGCTCAGGACAGCTATGGCTATTCTGAGTCTTTTTTCATTCCACACATATTTTAGGATTATTTTGTTCTATTTTTGTGAAAGATGTCATTGACATTTTTATAAGGACTGCATTGAATCTGAATATTGCTTTGGGCAGTATGAACATTTTAACAATACTGATTCTTACAATCCAAGAACATAGAGTATCTTTCCTTTTTTGTGTACCCTCTTTAATTTCTTGCATTGATATTTTACAGTTTTCATTGTAGAAATCTTTCACTTCTTTGGTTAAGTTACCAGGACTCTGCTGTTACCGTGTCCCACTGTAGCTGATCTAGTATCCAATTTGCAAGACGAAGTCCTCTTTACTTTTTCCTCTCTTCTTTTTCTGCAGAGCAAAAGCATCTCTCTTAGTGCTGTGAGCTGTGCTGCCTGTGGTTGGGAAGGGGAGACACAAGCACTCTCTTGGCCTCTCTATCACATGTCTCATTAGGTCATGTGCACCCCAAGTTCACTGGCTTTGAGCCCAGTGTAGCACCAGGACGTATCTAGAAATTGCAGTCCTCATGGCCTAGACTGTTGGTATGGAGGATTCACCTCTGACTAGGGCTGGTCTAAATGCTTTCTCTTTGGATGTTGGCTCAATTCGGCCCCATGCCACTTTCCACTGTGACAGGGCAGCACTGAGTTCCAATACAAAGTCTCACAATCACTGTGCTCTCCCTCCTCCAAGCACACAGATTATTTTTCTGCATGACACAGTCACTGCCAGGTATGAGGGAAGAGTGGTGTAAGTCCTGCAAGATTGTCTTTCCTACTCTCTTCAGTGCCTCTTTCTTTAATATGATGGTAAAACTTGGTACTGTGATCACTCACCTCATTTTTGGTTCTTATGGAAGTGCTTTTTTGTGTGTGTGGATTGTTGTTCAATTTGGTGTTCCTGCAGGGGTGTGGGGGATGATTATTGAACTGCAGATACTGCATTTTTTTTACAAATGGAAGATTTGTGGCAAGCTTATGGTGAGCAAGTCTATTGGCACCCTTTTTCCAACAACGTGTTTTCACTTCATATCTTTGTGTCACATTTTGGTACTTACCACAATATTTTAAACCTTTTCATCACTATTATATCTGTTATGATGATCTGTGATCAGTTATCTTTAATTTCACTCCTGTAATTTTTTTGGGGTGTCATGAACCTCACCCATATAAGTTGGTGAACTTTATTGATGAATGATGAATGTTGTGCGTGTTCTGACTGTGCCACTGATTGGCAATTGCCCTGTCTTTCTCCCTCTCCTTGGGCCTTCATATCCTGTCAACAATATTGGAATTGGCCAATTAATAACCCTCCAATAGCTTCTGAGTGTTCAGTAGAAGGAAGAGTCACATGTGTCTCACTTTAAAATCAAAAGCTGGACATCATTAAGCTTAGTGGGGAAGGCATGCCAAAAACTGATATAGGCTGAAGTCTAGGTCTCTTACATGAAACATTTAGCCAAGTTGTAAATGAAAATGAAATTCCTTGAAGGAAATAAAAAGTGCTACTCCAGTGAAAATATGAATGATAAGAAAGTAAAACAGCCTTATTGGTAATACAGACACAGTTTTAGTGGTCTGGATAGAAGATCAAATCAGCCACAACATTCCCTGAGGCCAAAGACTAATTTATAGCAAAATTCTAACTCTCTTTAACTCTATTTTGGCTGAGAGGTGAGGAAGCTAAAGAAGAAAAGTTTAAGACTAGCAGAAGTTGGTTTATGAGTTTAAAGGAAAAAAGCCATCTTCATAACATAAAGGTGCAAAGCAAAGCAGCAAGTGCTGATGGAGAAGCTGCAGTAAATTATCCAGAAGATAATTAAGACAATTGATGAAAGTGGCTATATTAAACAATAGGTTTTGAATGTAGAGTTGACCGTTGTTCAACACAGGCTTGAACTGCACAGGTACATTTATATCCAGTTTTTCCTTCTCCTCTGCCACCCCTGAGATTGCAAGAGCAACTCCTCGTGGCCCTCCTCAATGTGAAGATGACAAGGATGAAGACCTTTGTGATGATCCACTTCCACTTAATAAATAGTAAGTATATTTTATCTTTCTTGTAATTTTCTTAACATTTTATTTTCTTTAGCTTACTTTATTGTAGGAATACAGTATACAATCCATACATCATATAAAATATATGTTAGTTAACTGTTCATGACACCAGTAAGGCTTCCAGCCAACACTAGGCTATTAGAGTTAAGTTTTCAGGAAATCAAAAGTTATATGTAAACCTTTTACTGCATGGGATGTTAGTACCCCAACTGTCACATTGTTTAGAGGTCAACTATACTAACTGCCCTTTTGGAAGAAGATTCCGTCTGAGACTTTCATAGTTATAGAGAAGGAGTTGGTTCCTGGCTTCAAAGTTTCAAAGGAGTGGTTGTCTCTCTCGTTAGAAGTGAAGGCAACTGGTGACTTTAAGTTGAAGCCAATGCTCATTTACCATCTTGAAAATACAAGGGCTTTTAAGAAGTATGCTAATTCTCTGCCTATGCTCTATTAATAGAACAACAAAGCCTGAATAACAGCACATCTGTTCACAGCATGGTTTACAGAATTTTTTAAGCCCACTGTTGAGACCTACTGCTCAGAAAAAAGATTCTTTCAAAATATTGCTGTTCATTGACAATGTACCTGGACACCCAAGAGCATGGATAAAACATATGAAGAATTTCTTATTTTCTTACCTGTCAACACAACTACTATTCTGCAACCAATGGACCAAGGAGCAATTGTGACTTTCAAATCTTATTATTTAAGAAATACATTTTAAAGGGCTATAATTGCCATATATAGTGACTTTGCTGATGGATTTGGCAAGGTAAATAGAAAACCTTCTGGAAAGGATTTATCATTCTAGATGCCATTAAGAATACCTGTGATTTATGGGAAGAGTTCAAAATATCAACATTAACAGGAATTTGGAAAAAGTTGATTCCAACTCTCATGAATTTGAAGGGTTCAAGACTTTTTTGAGATGAAATCTACTTCTGGTGAAGATGCTGTGAACATTGTTGAAATGAAAGCAAAATATTTAGAATAATCCATAAACTTAGTGGATAAAGCAGTAGGAGCAGAAGATTCACTCCAATTTTGAGATATGTTCTACTGCATATAAAATGTTAATGAACAGCATCACTGACTATAGATAAATCTTTCACAAAAGTAGGAGCTAATCTGTGTCACAAATCTCATTGTGGTCTTAAATTCAGAAATTGCCACAGCTACCTCAGTTTTCAGCAACCACCACCCAGATCATTTGGCAGATTGAGACAAGAAACTCCATGAGCAAAAAGATTATGACTCATTGAAAACTCAGAGATTGTTATCATTGTTAAGTAATAAAGTATTTTAAATTAAGATATGTACATTGTTTTTTGATATAATGCTATCACACACTTAATAGATGACAGTATATTATAAATGTAAATTTAACATGCATTTGGAAACAAAAAAAATCATGTGACTCACTTTATTGCAATACTTGCTTTATTGCAGTAGTCTGAAATTGAACCTGAAATATCTCTAAGGCATGCCTGTAATTCCTGTTTAAAGGCACCAGATATTTCAAATAGTTGAAAGACAGTGATATTAGAATAGATTGCCTGTGGTAACAATTAGGAAGAATGACAGAATTGCACATGTGATTGTATTGTTAGAGATTTTAAATTGGTAATTAGGGTTGTAGAATATTTTCAGTATTTCCACTCAGGCATTTTTTCTTCTACTCCAGTACTTAAAAATCTAAGAGAATGAATAAGAAACAAACACACAAACAAAAACACATGAGATAGTCTATTACAGTCTATATATCTATGGCAATTCGTTTCTTGTAAAACTTACAAGTTCTGTAAGGATATCCACAAATAGGTAAACATTTGCATCGGAAAATCTAGTAACGTTTGAGAATAGATGTTAAAAGCTATGGAAACTTACTCAAAGCATAATATGAGAGAAAGTAAGAGCTTTATAGTCAGACAATTCTACTTCCGTTATTTGTAAATAGTAGAGCTATAATAATTAGCATTAATCAAGTACCAATGGTGTTTTAAAACAATTATGTAAAAGCTGAGATTCTTAGATTCCTTGTCTGTAAAAGACAGGAAATACTATTAACTTTGTTGTGAATGTGCTTGCATTAAGTACCTGACACATGACAGAGCTCACTAAAGTTCGTTTTCTTCTCCTTTTCTTTTTCTTTTTTGTTTTGTTTTTGAAGAGGAATCTCACTCTTTCACCCAGGTTGAAGTGAAGTGGCATGATCTCAGCTCACTGCAACCTTCACCCCCTGGGTTCAAGTGATTCTCCTGCCTCAGCCTCCCAAGTAGCTGGAACTACAGGCGTATGCCACCATGCCTGGCTACTTTTTGTATTTTTAGTAGAGATAGAGTTTCACCATGTTTGCCAGGCTGGTCTCAAACTCCTGAACTCAGTTGATCCACCTGCCTCAGCCTCCTAAAATGCTGGGATTACAGGTGTGAGCCACTGCGCCAGGCCATTTTCTTCTCCTTTTGGCTAGAAAATATTTAACAGCTTAACAATACATGTTCATTTATTCTAGCCACAGATTTTATGTAAAATGATATTCTTATAATTCAGAATAAGTACATTTAATTTTGAATCCTTCCTTCCTTTTTTCTTCCTTCCTTCTTTCCCTCCTTCCTATTTTCTTTCTGTCTTTATATTTGTTATTCCCATGATATATCTAGATCTCCTTAAGTCATAGCAAAAACAGTATAACACACATTCTTATACATAGCTATAGATTCTCGTAAGTAATGTGATTTGCCTTCACATTAGTTCATTTAAGTACCTAACATGTAACAAGTACTATGTCAGCTCATGAGGATGGAAAACTGAACTAAGATTTATGCCTGCAAGAAAGTTAGGACTCAGTGGCAGAGCCAAGAAATCATCTACCACAACATACTATGATAAGAGGCTTAGGATTATGCACAACATATAAAGGAAGCAGGGTATGAGGAGGAGTATGGGGTGATAATAAATGTCTAATGACATGAGGAAGAGTGTTCAAATACGTCTTTTTAAAGGAAGAGACTTGAGGTACGTTTTACCAAAAGAGTATCAGTAAGTCAAATCAAGAAGAGAAAAAGAGACAATTGAAGAAGTTGAACAGCATTTGTGAAAGCACGGGAGTGTGAAGCAACAAGACAGTTCTTCCAGGAAGACTACTGTGGAAGATGGTATTTTTAAAAATATCTGCCACAGTGTTTGCAGACTCACATGCTTTTTAGAACTTTACCATTCCTTCATTCATAAGAGGTTCAGTCTGGTTTCTCCCCTGCTGAACCTAAGCAGGCTTTAACAACTGCCTCATTAATAAAGAATGGCAGACCTGACACTATGTGACTTATGAGGCTAGATCATGAAAAGTGACACAGTTTATTCCATTTCCCCTTTGAAACATGTTTTCAGAGTCCTGAATTACCATATAAGGAGTTCAGCCTACTTAAAGCTTCTGTGATGAAGCGAACACACAGAAATGGGGGAGAGGAATAAGGACCCCCCAGCTGTTCCAGCTCCCAGCTCTTCAGGACTTCCAAGCCCCAATATAATATGTAAGTGACATCTCACCATAGACACCGAAATAACTGAAATTTCTTGAGAAATCCTGAATGAGAACTACCCAGCTGAGGCAGCCTATACTCAGAGCCATACAAGGTAATAATATTAAATGCTTGCAGTTGCTTTAAACTCCTGTTGTGGGATGGTTTATTATTTAGCAGTAGGTAACTAATACAATTTCCTTGACTATCTTCTCCTCTTGTATATGGATGAGGAATGTTTTCTATCCATTTATTTATTTGACAAGATCCTTTACTAGTCTTTAAGTTCCTGGATCACAGGTCCCAGGCCTATCATGATCACTGTTGCCTAGCACAGTGCCTGGGGCAGAATATGTATTCAATATATCACTATTTAAATAAGGCATAAATAAATGGAGTAGCTTTGCATGTTTAGAAAGAGTGAAAGGAGTGGGAGCCATGGGAGATCAGCCTATTGAGGCAGATAAGAGACAAATCATGAGCAACATTATGTACTAAGCTAAGGCATTTTCTTTTTTTGAAAGTTATAGGGACTTGTAAAAGGAAAATTTAAAGAGTAAAGCGGCATAATCAGACTTGCACTTAGGAAGATCACAGCAGTAGTGGTATGGGGGATAGAATAAGATCAGAATAAGGAATACAAATAGTTTATATGGGGAAGATCTGGTCTAAAGGATATTTTGAGATATCAAAAATAAAAGGTAGATACTAGAATGTCAAGAATATAAAATTTACATAATGGCAACCTTCTGCCACATGGGCTTTCATTTACAGCAAAAAAGTTAATTATGTCTCTTATATATGCCCCTTTAGGGCAATTTTTAAAAGTTTCTTTATTTGATTTTGCATTGTCTTCATAATTACTGATCATTTCTAACAGGCAGAAATCAGTCCCAAAAGTACCATGTCCCAGAGATAAGTAAGTGTGCCTTATGTATTAATTTCTCATGATCTCAAGCATTTAATAGACTTGAGCTAAGTTACCATGCTAGTCATTTGGGAAATGAATTTCTTAGCTACTCATATGTCCTCTAAACTTTAACATCCTCTTTCTTTGGAAAATACGTTTTCCAATCAAGTTAGTTATTATTATTATCAGCAACTTTGAGTCTTCAATATTAAGAGTACCTGTTTTCTACTGGACCCATTAACCATGAAATACTAACAACTGTGCCATATTTCCAGTTGCTTTGAATGAACAGTTCCATGGGATGAGTATGTGTGGGGGTTAGATGAGAAGTGGGGAGTGGAAAGGAAGATGAGATGATGATTAACTTTGGAAAAGAAGAATAATCCTTAAGCAGAGAAAGACCAAAAGTCCCTAAAAGGAAGGAGTAATATTCTACTACTAAAATTAAGAAAAGTGGACCTAAGAACCAGAGCAGATTCAAGGATCAATCCACAGAACTAGACGGATGTGACAAACATGGTTGGTAAATTCTCTTAGTCCATTTATGCTACTGTAACAGAATACCACAGACTGAGTGCCTTATATCATAAACAACGGAATTTTCTCTCAGTTCTGGATGCTGGAAAGTCCAAGATAAAAGTGCTGGCAAATTTGATGTCTGAGCACATTCCTCATAGACAATGCCTTCTCACTGTGTACTCGCATAGTAGAAGGGGCAAGAGGTCTCTCTCTGGCTTATTTGTTTATTTTTTAAATGGAGTCTCGGTGTGTTGCTCAGGCTGGAGTGCAGCAGCACGATCTCAGCTCACTGCAACCTCTGCCTCCTGCGTTCAAGGGATTCTCCCGCCTCAGTCTTCCAAGAGTTGGGATTGCAGGTGCATTCCACCATGCCTGGCTAATTTTTGTATTTTTAGTAGAGACAGGGTTTCACCACGTTGGTCATGCTAGCCTTGAACTCCTGAGCTCAGGTGATCCGCCCCACCTTGGCCTCCCAAAGTGCTACGATTGCAGGTGTGAGAGATACAGTGCCCAACCCCATAGGCTTTTTTTTACAGAGTCACTAATCCTATTCATAAGGACTCCTCCCCGATGTCCTAATCACCCTCCAAAGGCCCCATCTCCTAAAACCATCCCTCAGAGTTTAGGATATAACCTTATGAATTTTGGAGGGACATAAACATTCAGAACATAGCACTTATCAAATATCTATTCTCTTTTCTATTAAATTAGAACTCCAACTGTTTAGGCAATGTATCCAGTGAAAAGAATCACATTTCCCATGTTTTTAGCTAAGGATGACTGTAACATAGTTAAGGCTAAGATATACACGAAATTTGCTAGATGGAACTTCTATAAATCTTTTTTAAAAGGGTAGACTCAATTACTCAACTGACCTATATTTGAAGAGGTCAGGAGACAGACAGAGAGAGAGAGAGAGAGAGAGAGAGAGAGAGAGAGAGAGAGAGAGAGAGAGAAAGAGAGAGAGAGAGAGAGAGAGAGAGAGAGAACAAAGAGAGAGAGAGAAAGACAGAGAGATTAAGGTGATGTTAAGGAATTCATGCTTGCGATTTGTGGGAGCTGGCAAATGCAGGCCAGCATGCTGGAATTTCAGACAGGGTTTCTAAGCTGCAGCCTTAAGGCAGAATTCCTTTTCCTTTCAGAAACACAACTTTGCTCTTAAGGCCTCCAACTCATTGGAAAAGTCCAATCCACATTATAGACGGTGATCTACTTAAATTCAGCTGATTGTAAATGCTAATCATATATTTAAAAATACCTTCTATTACAGTGAGCAGAGATTGTGCCACTGCACTCCAGCCTGGGTGACAAAGCAAGACTTCAACTCAAAAGAAAAAAATTACCTTCTAGACAACTGTTTGACCGAACAGGTACCGTAACCTAGCCAAGTTCACACATAATTAATCATCACACTCTCCAAATCCTTTGAAGCACTGTTTAGTTGGGTTTGTATCACATAACAGAAGTATAGAACCTGTAATTGCTATGGGCAAGAGAAAGAGGGCACATCTGTAACATCAGCAGTTGTAGATGCTAAGAATGGAGTATGAGCAACAATGGGAATTGGGAAAAGGGAGGAGAAAAATTAATAAATAATCCTGTATCTTCTTTATCTTAGCTTATGCTCACATCAGCTGATGTTCATTTTTTAGACATTGGGGGTCTGAATCTAAAAGTTTGTTATCTTCTGACCCATTAAGTCAGACAAAGCAGCAAGAATGTCCATAATAAAAATAAATAAATAATAATAGATATAGGTGCAGATGTGGCAAAAAAGGAACAATTCTACACTGCTGGTGGGAATGTAAACTAGTACAACCACCATGGAAAACAGTGTGGAGATTCCTTAAATAACTAAAAGTAGAACTACCGTTTGATCCAGCAATCCCACTGCTAGGTATCTACTCAGAGGAAAATAAGTCATTATACAAAAAAGATACTTGCACACCGATGTTTATAGCAGCACAATTTACAGCTGCTAAACTGTGGAACCAGCCCAAATAAATGCCCATCAATCAACAAGTGAATCAAGAAACTGTGGTGTGTGTGTGTGTGTGTGTGTGTGTGTGTGTGTGTGTGTGTGTGTTGCAATATTATAAAAAGGTATGAATTAATGGCATTCACAAAAACCTGGATGAGATTGGAGATTATTATTCCAAGTGAAGTAACTCAGGAATGGAAAACCAAACATCATACGTTTTCTTAAGTGGGAGCTAAGCTATGAGGATGCAAAGCCATAAGAATGACACAATAGACTTTGGGGACTTGGGGAAGGGTGGGATGGGGGTGAGGGATAAAAGACTGCAAATTGGGTTCAGTTCAGTGTATACTTCTCAGGTGATGGGTGCACCAAAATCTCATGAATCACCGCTAAAGAACTTACTTATGTAAACCAAATACCACCTGTTTCGCAAACACCTATGAAAATAAAAAATTTAAAAAATTTTAGAAAAGATAGACAAGGCAACAGACACTGTTCTCCCTCTTCCCCTATTCATTCTGATTATTATAATATATTATTATAATGATTAGGCAAAATGCATTGACTTATTGAGTCAACCATTTGAATACATATGAATAAGAAATGAGGTAAGTTGGAATTCTCTTATCTATTAAATATACATTTTCTTGAAAGGCAACTCTTCTTCTCCCCAAGCTGTGTAATCATAGTCACATTTAATGCCTTGTTTTGAAGATCTGGTGTGATATTTTTGTTTCTTAATGAGATCTAACTTGTAACATCAGCTCCTAGATTATTTATATTTCTTGTCTATGATTTGGGGCAGATTATTTTGATGGGCAGTCTGTCCCAGCTTTCAAAATTGGGATTTCATGGACAAGTAAGTCAACTTCCTTGGGTCTCAGTCTCTGACCTATAAAATCACATTTTCAGCCTGGATAATCTCTAAATTCACTTCCACTATAAAATGTTGCAATTATGTGACACTCTTTCATTCCGTGAAATTGATAATTCGTGTTTTCTCTCCTATTTTGCTTGATCAGTTGAGTTAGAGGTTTATCAATTATACTGATCTTTTTGAAAAACAACCTTTTAGTTTTCTTGATTATTCTCCATTGTTTTTCTGTTTTTTCATGACATTTTATTCTTATCTTTTTAAAATGTATTGTTTTCTTCTCCCTTTTAGTTTGCAGTTTTCTAGTATGTTAAAATAGAAACTTAGGCCACTAAATTAAAACTTTTCTTATTTTCTAATTTGAGCATATTCATTTCTCTTTATGCATTGCTTTAGTGACATTCCTCAAAAATTTGATATTTTTCCCATTTGCATTCAGTTTGAATGAAAATAAGAAAAAAATTAAAATATACCTGCATTTTGAAAATGCCCTGCACTACTTACTCCTTTGTGTAAATTCAAATTTTCATTTTATATCACTGCTTTTAATATTTATATTTACTATATAAATATTATATAGTATTCCCTGAACTATTTTGGTTTCAAGAAAATCTGCACTTTTTTCAGCTTTATTCCTGTATAATTGACAAATAAAAATTGTATATATTAAGGCATACAATTGGATGACTTGCAATACTTATACATTGTTTAGTGATTACCAGAATTAAATTAACAGATTCATCACACATAGTTACCATTTGTGTGTGTTTCTGTGTGTGTGTTTGTGAGTGTGGTAAGAACACTTTAGATCTATTCCTTTAGCAAATTTCAAGTAAACAATACAATATTGTTAACCATAATCATAATGCTGTACATTTTCTCCCTAGAACTTATTCATCTTATAAATGAAAGTCCATATGCTTTGACCAACATCTTTCCACCCACCGAACCCTGGTCACCACTCTAGTCTCTGCTTCAATGATTTTGACATTTTAAAACTTCATATATAAGCAAAATCATGTAGTATTTGCCTTTCTGTGCTTGGCTTACTTTATTTAGTACATTATCCTCCAGGTTCATTTATGTTGTTACAAATGACAGAATTTCCTTCTTTTTATGGCTGAATAATTCTCTCTCTTTGTGTATATACACACTAATTTATATACCACCAGCAGTGTACAAGAGTTCCCTTTCCTCCACAGCCTCACCAACACTTATGTTGAGTCTTTTTGATAATGGCCATTCTAACAGATATGAGGTGACATCTCATTGTGGTTTTGATTTGCATTTCCCTGATGTATAGTGATGTTGAACATTTTTTCATATACTGTTGGTCATTTGCATGTCTTCTTTTGAGAAATGTCTATTCAGGTATTTTGTTCAGTTTTTAATTGAGATTTTTCTTTTTGCTATTAAATTGTATTAGTCCCTTATACAATTTGGATATCAATCACTTATGAGGTATAAGTTTCCAAATATTTTCTTTTGTTCATTTTGTTATTCTCTTTACTATGCAGAAGCTTTTTAGTTTGATGTAGTCCTCCTTCTTTATCTTTGCTTTTGTTGCCTATACTTTTGGTGTTACGTGTAAAAAGTCATTGCCAAGACCAAGTCAATCTTTTCTTCTAAGAGTTTTGTGGTTTCAGGACTTATATTTAAGTCTCTAATTCACTTCGAGTTAATTTTTATGGATGGTGTAAGATAAGGATCTTATTTCATTGTTATGCCTGTAGATATCTAGTTTCCCAACAGTTCATTAAAGAGATTGTCCTTTCCCCATTATGTATTCTTAGCACCGTTGTTAAAGATTAGTTGATTATACATATATCGATTTATTTGTGGACTCTCTATTCCATTGGTTTATGTTTCTGTTTTTATGCTAGTACCATACTGTTTTAAATACTGAAATTTTATAATATACTTTGAAATCAAGAAAGGAAGCATAGTGCCTCTACCTCTACTTTTTAGAGGTATTCATTCTTACAGTCTATGAAAATGGGATATCTTACATTTATTTGTATCATCTTCAATTTATTTCATTGATGTCTTATAGTTTTAAGGTACAGATCTTTCAACTCCTTGGTTATATTTATTGATAATTATTTTATTCTTTTTGATGCTACCGTAAATGTAGTGTTCTTCATTTCTTTTTTGGGATAGTTTATTTTTACTGTGTAGAAATACAACTGATTTTTGTATGTTGATTTTGTATACTGCAAAAACTCAATTTGTTTATTAGTTCTAATAGTTTTTGGTGGAGTCATTACGGTTTTCTACATAAAAGATAATTGAAAATTATCTCTGCAAACAGAGACAATGTCCTCCCCTTTCCAAATAGCTTGCATTGGTCTTGGGTTTCATCAGGGTTTCCCAACCTCCTATATGGATTTGAAACCCTCCATAAAGGCACTTTTGTCAGTGGATGGCTGCCAAATTCTTGTTGCTCACCCACTGCAAAAAGAAGAACATTGAACAAGAAAACACTGGGGGATTTTGGTGGGGTACCTGCTATTTTGTCAACTTGCTGATGTAACTAATTCACTTTAATTTTTGAATGATACTTTTAATCCTGCATAGCATTATTGGTTAATACAGGGTTTTTTTCCTCAGTAAGTACTTTAAAGATATTACTCCTATTTGAATATTTTCTGATGAGAAATCTGCTGTCTTTCTTATGTTTGACTGGCTATACATACTGTTTCTTTGTTCTCCAGATGACTTCAATTTTTTTTTAGTCTTGTTTTTTAGCAGTTTGACTGTGATATGCTTAGGTATGTTCTTCTTTGTACATATTCTGGTTGATATTCTCTGAGCTTCTTGGATTTGTGGATCGTTGTATTTCATTAAATTTCGGGAAATTATCTATCATTATATTTTCCAACATTTTTTCTCCTCTCATTTCCCTTTCCTTCTTTCGGGACTCTATGTATATATTGTACTGTATTATTGCTTTCCACAGCTGTTGAATGCAATATTTTTTCCCACTAATTCTTTCCTTTTTCATTTTATGCCTCAATTTGGTTACTTTCTTTGGTTTTTCTTTCCTTTGTAAAAATTAAACTGTTTAGGAATAACTTAACATTTACAGAAAAGTTACAAATATGGTATAGATCTCCCATATATGTTGCCTAGCTTCTTCTAATGTTAACATTTCACACAATCATGGTACATTTGTCGCAACAAAGAAATTAACACTGAGACAATACTATTAACTAAACCACACACTTTTTAAATAAGATTTCAGCAATTCTTCTACCAAATTTATTTTACTGTCCCAGGATCCAATCTAGGATACCAAGTGCGTTTATTAATCGCATCTCCTTAGTTCACTGAGGTGTGTGGTATATTCTGTCTTTGATTTTCATTACTTTGACACTTTTGAAGAATATTTGTCAAGCATTTTGGAGAATGTACCCCAATTTAGGTTTGAAGTTTTCTTCTGATTATATTGGGGTTATAGGTTTTTGGAAACAATATCACAAAGTTGAAGTGGTCTTCACATCTCATCACATCACATCAGGGAGGACATGATACTAACATGATATCACTTATGACGCTTATGTCAATCACATGGTTAGCATGGTATCTTCCAGGTTTCTCCAATGCAATGTCAGAATTTCCCCTTTCTCTAATTTTTTGGAAGCAAGCCACTAAGTCCAGCCCACACTCAAGGGGAGGAGAATAAGCACCTGCTTGGAGGGAAGATAGTTACTTAATGTATTTGAAATTTTTTGTAAGGAATATTTGTCTTTTCTCCATTTAATTATTATTCAATAATTTTTAAAAAATCAGTGTGTATTCATGGATATTTATTTTTTCTATGAGTTATAATCCAATTATTTATTTGGTTGTTCATTTTATCCTAGCTTTGACATCTGGGAGCTTTTTCAGGTTGGTTCTTGCGTTCTTTGGATACGTACCCATTGTTTTTATTTTTATATTTACTTGAAATCGTTATATTTAATATTATATTATCTTTATATCTGACAATGCAAGATGTTTCAGGTACATCTAGGATTTTCTCTTCCTAGCTCTACAGTCAGCCATTTTTCCAAGGAATCCTGGTTTCTTTTACTGGGGAATAGTATTTATAAACCAAGATCTGGGCACTGAATTTGAACACTATTTTTATCTATCCTCAAGTTCACTTTTCTCAACTCTGCTGATGACCCAATAAAATAAGTTATTTCTCTTTCATGTTGGGTTTTCATTAACATTTCCATTTTATTATCTTTTATAGTTTCTAACTCTGCTGAAATTCATTATCTGTTTATGCATCTTTTCCATTGTATCCTTTAGCTTATTAATGATAATTTAAAACATAACATATTTGAGAGTCCTTTTTTCATAGATCCAACATCTGAGACACCTTTATATATGAATCTTTTGGCTGCTTTTATCTCCTGACAAAGGGTTTTGTTTTTTCTTGCTTTGGCTTTCTGTGTACTGTTTTATCTCTTCACGTGAAAACATTTTTCTTTGCTTCTGCGTGTTTGTGCGGTTTTTATTATATGCCAGACATTATGTGTAAAAAGAATAGTAGAGACTATGTTAAACAGTATTTATACCTGGAAATGGGTATGCCTTTTTTTCTGTTAGGCTGTTAGTATGGAGGGTTGAGTTCATCTAAAAGTAGCTTATGGTTCAGGTTTTGTTATTGCTATATTTACCTTCATTGCACCATTGGTTTCAAATTCTTCCAGTGGAGCTCTGTTTCTACATTGTCTTTAGTGTGATGCCTGGAGTGCTATAGGGTTTCTCTCAGTGTTCTTCCTATACCCTTATCTTACACCTGGCTCTGCATGCTTGTAACCCAGAAGGATATTTCTCTATATACTGGTGCCCCTTCCCTAGTGGTAGGCTCTCATATGGTGCAATTCTTATGGGTACAGGAGAAATTTCTCTTTCTCCTGCTCAGTCATAGGCAGGAGGTAGATCTATATAATATCCTCAGATAGAGATCTGTATCAGTGTTCTGGCTCTCCTTCAGTGGCACACAATCTTATTCTTCCAATCAATGCTATGTCTATAACGCCTTGTAAATCAGCCATGTGCCAGTGGGAATCTTCAGCACTAGTGAGTCTCCTGTCCTTCTCTGAGCAATGGGAGACTTCTACTCTCTATCAGTGACAAATCTTGCACAAAATCAGATTTCCTATTCTTCCCCCAGTGGTAGATGACTTTTGAATAGGGTCAGTACAGAAAACTCACAAGAGTGCGTTTTCTATTCCTTACCCATCAGCGGCCAAATTTTGCCCATAGTGGAGGGGATGGGAGAGTTTTCTTCATCTTCCCTAGTGGCAGGTGACTTTTCCTATCAAGGCATGGTCACATTCCAGATATGAGAAGGTTTCTTGCCATTCTTCATTGGCCAATCCCCTATGTGTCATGTCAGAGAGGAGTTCCTGATGTAGGTATGTTTTTCAGGTTTTGTGTCTGTGACTAGGTAGTGGCTGCTCACCACTGTATACACAAGTAAGTCCTGGAACACACATGAAATTCTTCTAGTACTTTTGCTTGACCTTCAAACACTGGCAGGTTCTACATGCCTATACAACTAAGAAGGTATCTGAGATCCCCTGATTTACCCCAACCATTACTGTGAGCACTGGGGGAAGTTCACAAAACAGAATTGGCAAGTGAATATAAACTGGTATTGTGTATGTCATTCTTAAAGTTTCTAAATTGTCATGCTAACATGTCTGTGACATTTAATAGTTTATTAAAATTTCATTTACTTTTTTCCTACCTGCTTTCATGTCCCTTCCCTCTAAATTCTGGCAAAAGTAAAACAATTCCTGTGTCCCTAAATTTCCTCAGAAAGGCTTTGGCATTAAGTTTTTCTTGTTTTACAACTTCAGCTTTCTAAGGGGCTTATTTTTTAATTTCCTAATTACCCTCATTTTCTCATGTTAAAATAGAGTCAGTATTCTTTCATAGATTTCTGAAAATCTATGAAAATGTAAAGCTGAAGCAGAAATGCTAATGTTTCTTCATTATAAAGAAACTGAACACATCTCCCTAACCAAGAGCTATAGGAATTGAATACCAAGGACTGTTGATGAAAGTTGTTGACTGAAAAGGATGGGTCTACCTAGGCATATGACTATTTCTGCCTGAGAAATATTCTGTAAAGCAAGTGCTTTCCCCATGCAGTAATCAGGAATATATCCTTTTGATATCATTTGGATACGTGTCCCTGCCAAAACTACATATTGAATTGTAATCCCCAATGTTGGAGAGGGGGCTTGGAGGAGGTGTTTGGATAATGGGAATGGATTCCTCATGAATAGCTTGGGCCATTCCCTTGGTGATAAGCAAGCACTCACTCTGAGTTCATATGAAATCTGGTCTGTTAAAAGTGTGTGGCACTTCTTCCTCCAACTCCATTCTCTCTCACTTGCTCCTCTCCCTCCACCTCCACTCTCTCTCACTTGCTACTACTCTGGCCATGTAACATGCCAGCTCCTCCTTTGCCTTTTGCCATGATTGTAAGCTTCCTGAGGCCTCTCCAGAAGCCAAGCAGATGTCAGCACCATGCTTCCTATAAAGCCTTCAGAACCATAAGCCAATTAAACCTCTTTTCTTGAAAAATTACCCAGTATTGGGCACTACTTTATAGCAATGCAAGAACAGCATGATACACCCATCATCACAGGACATTCTCCATGGGGAGTATGAGGATTTTCAGATGTCAATGTATTTGAAATTGAAATAAGTGCTGGAAGCTGGAAGCAAATTCTCAGAAATTGCTTCATGTGTTCCTGTATACATATAGAGAGGTTATTAGTTACTTATTTTATTTAACAAATATTTCTTGAACATATACTATGTACCAGAAACTAATTTTTTAAAGACAAAATTTCACTCTTGTTACCCAGGCTGGATGCAATGGCGTGATCTCAGCTCACTGCATCCTCCGCCTCCCAGGTTCAAGTGATTCTCCTGCCTCAGCCTCCCTAGTAACTGAAATCACAGGTGTCCATCACCATGCCCAGCTAATATTTTGTATTTTTAGTAGAGACCGGGTTTCACCATGTTGGCCAGGCTAGTCTCAAACTCCTGACCTTATATGATCGACCCACCTCTGCCTCCCAAAGTGCTGGGATTACAGGCGTGAGACACCATGCCTGGCCCAGAAACTCTATTGGCTCTGAGAATTAAGCAGTGAATAAAACACAGAATGAGTTCCATAAGCATCACTTACAATAGCAAGCAGAATATTGAGAAATACAAACATGCTGATTATTTGGTTTCAGGTGGATGAAAAATCCAGTTATGTTTACCCACTTCAGACAGCATGAGTTATTACTTTTTGTATATTACTAAGGCAAATTAATTGTGTTTTCCCAATAACTGAAACGATTTTTTGTCTTTTCTATAAACTCAATGGCAAGACAATTCTCCCAAGTAGAACTCAACAATTCCCTCTTTGTTTGGGTGTATGCCAATTCAATATACAGATAACTTACTCTGAAATATGTTTAATTATATTTAGTTGGTCAAACCCCAATAACATTAAAATGTTTTATATGGAAATATGGCATCTGTACTTTTCCCAGATTCACTCTAAATCTTCCAAAATCAATGAATGACACAAAAGGTACTTACAAACCTAGCACATTAAAGAAATCGTTTAGATTCGACACAGTGTTTAGTAAGTGAAATAAATGCTTCAAATATCATTGGCTGAATTAAAAATGGATACCCTAAATACCATGACTGGATCACTACATATTATAAACATGCAACAAAATTTTTCATGTATCCCATATGTTTGTACAAATGAAATTTAAAAATCAATTATTTTAAGAAAAGTCCCTTTTATATGTATAAGGCATTGAAATATTAGTCCTTGCTATGTACTATCAAATGCTGGCACCCCAAGTATTACCAATACAACCTGTTGAAAGCCACATCGAAATCTATGGTTCACCATAGTAGGGGAGATGATCACCTTGGCAGAGTTTTGGTCTTGTCTTATAAGGGAAAGAATGAGGTTTAAATTTTTTTTTGAGAATTATAAATTTGGTTTAAGGCGTTTTCTGAATGCAGGGCTTGATTAAGTGAGGATCATAATATATTAATTAAAATTGGAAATACAGAAAGGTGAAGACATCAACTGAGTGTTAATGTTTTTTTACTGAAGAGTTGATGAGCCTTTAGGGAAGTTCCTGTGATGTATAATACAATTAGTTGCCCAGGCAAGAGTCTCCTAGAATAATAAAGTTATACTAATGTAGACAACTGAATATTAAAGTCATGTCAGTGTTTCTCAAACTGTGACTGGTTTGCCTCCCAGAAAACATTTGGCAAAGTTGGGAGACATTTTCTATTGTTGCAACCTGGAGATTGGGATGCTATCAGCATCTCATAGATGGAGGCCAGCCAGGGATGTGGTTAAACCATGCAATGCAGAGGACAACCTCCACAACATAAACTCATCCAGCAGAGGACAACCTGTACAATTATCTAGCCTAATATGTCAATAGTGCTAAAGCTAAGAAATCCTGGTAAAGACAAGAGGTCTATACAAGGCCAGATATTAAAAATGTTTAGGCTTTTATGCTATTGGATCTCTGTTCCAACTATTAAGCTCTGCTATTGTAGTGCAAAAAGAGCCATAGATAATACAAAAACAAATGGGCATGGCTGGATTTCAAACTCCATTTACGACAAGCAGGCAGTGAGCAAGATCTGGCCCATGGGCTGTGGTTTGTCAGCTCCTAGTGGAAACAGTAAGCTGTGTGGGGAGAGGTGGTTTCAGTTCTCAGCACAGCAGTGAATGGACAGATGGTTCTAGTTTTCAGCACTGTGCTTTGAACCTTCAATAGAAGCAAAAATATTATTTAAAAAACATAGGTAAAAGATGAAATTAATGTGGAATGCCATATAAAAATCCCAAATCTTCCTAAAAACACTATAAATATTTCTGTAAAATTGATTTTTCTGTGCTATCTTTACTATACCAAAAAAAGGAAAAAAAAAATGATCTTATTGCCAGATCAGTAATATTACAGGATGACCTAATGAAGAAGTTAAAACTACTCTTTAGCTAGGTCTTATCTCTACTTTCAAACTCATCTAATTTTTAAATAATGATATGCAACAAAAATGTATCATTTCCTTGAAAACAAAATATGAAATTGTTGTTGACTACAACTTCAAAACTATCTCTTTAAATCTTTGTGTTCTTTTTTCTCTTTTTTCTTTACTTTTTCCTCACTTTTAATAATTTTCTGTCTCTGCATTTATTACTTCCTTAAATTATATGTATTTATCTGTTTATTGTTATGCCCTCTCTGTGAGGTCAAGGTCTTTGTCTGCTTCAGTGACATCTGTGTCCCTACCGCCTAGATAGCTGGAATGAATAATTGCACCACTCAGAGAATCATTATTATCATAGCAAACACTCACATAGCACTTATTATTTGCAAGGTACTGTTTAAAGCAACTTACATGGATTAGTTTGTCTAATCACTTTACAATCCTGGGAGGAGGGCACTATTAATATTCACACTTTAAAAAATAAGAATCATGGGGCACTAACAGGCTAAGTTACTTGCTCAGGTTCACAGAGCTAGCAAGTAACATAGCTAAGATTTGATTCTATGCAGTCAGGCTCCAGAATTCATTCTTTGAGCTACTACACTATACCTACCTCTCATGCTGATATGTTGCAAACACACACACATACCTCTTAAGCTGATATGTTGCACATACACACATACACAATAGTGAAATATAGTCTAAGTATTCCACAATTTCTCCAACGTAAAGCAGGTTGTATCTTGAGCCTAGGTCTTCTGGCTTTGCCATTCTGGAGTGGCATCTGTAGTATTAAAATACATCCTTAGAGGAAAATCCTTAGAGATGTATTTCTATGAATATCTGACATGCTTCAGGGAAAACAGAAGATCCTATGTAAAGAGAGAGTTGGGGACATAGGCTTGCTTTGCCATTGATGTTCCCACCATTAGACAGAAAGGTGCTTGGGTCGGATTACAACGCCTATTGCTCCCCTTAAATAGATATTGGAACCCTCGCAAAGAGAGATGATGTGGTTTGGATTTGTGTCCCCACTCAAATCTCATGTCTAACTATAATCCTCCATGTTGGAAGAGTGGCCTGGTGGGAGGTGATTGGATTTTCAGCGTAGATTTCACCCTTGCTCTTCTCCTAATAGTGGGTTATCATGAAATATGGTTGTTCAAAAGTGTGTGGCACCTCCCCCTCTCTCTTCCTCTTGCTCCTGCTACATAAGACATGCCTTCTCCTTCTGCCATAGTTAAGTTTCCTGAGGCCCCCTAGCCATGCTTCCTATGCAGCCTGCAGAACCATGAGTCAATAAAACCTCTTTTCCTGATAAATTTCCCAGTTCCAGATATTTCTGTATAACAGTGCAAAAATTGACTAATACAAGATATTTCAACTGATAAAATCTGAAAGGGCAGTTTTCTCACAAAAATCTCAGTGAGGCCTCAGGAGCAGCACAGGAAGCGCTACAAAGCTACGCTTTGAGGCTATTCCCTACTGGTCCAGCAGAGGAGCTGCACTTCAGCAATGCCTGGAATCCACAGTCACCAGTGTTTCTTCAGGGTTAAGGGAGCACTAACGCATGCCATAGCCAGGCAACACAGAGCAATGGCTATAAGGCATGGCCATCAGAGTTGGCAGCAGGAAGGTAATAGCAAAAGTCACACAGTAGCAGCAGTTGAGGGAGAGAAGGACATTCTGGGAGGTTTCAGCAGCTGGCATCACTGCAGGGAAGAGATACATTTCTATGTTGCCACACTGATGCTGGAGTGTTCCTGAGACATCCCCAAGGAAGCCCTATATAATTAAGTCGGAACAAGGACTTTTTAGAGAGCTGAAGTTCAAGTGGATTTTTATGGTAGGAGGCTAGAGTGACCCCACTTTTCGATTAATGACAGTTTAGCCTCAAAAGATTTGCTTATAGCCATTCTAGAGCTAAGCCCAATGTTATGAGATAGAGAGAGAGATTTTAAGTCTCTATATTTAGATCTAAATTATCTTTGGTCTTATACATTGAGTAAAGTAACAAAAACCACAATAGTCTTGGCTGTACTCTGAATTACAAATGCCCTGAAACTGTCTGAAAGTCATTTGGATATGCTTGCTGATAATACTTTTGATGAGGAATAAAACTTATTTTTTGCTTGAGAGCTAATTAAGGTAATCTTTAAAATATATAAATCCCATGGTGAGCCCAAATAATGATAACTGAAATGTAGACCTTGCCAAAACTGAGAAAATTAAAATGCACGTAAGATCTGTTAATATATGTAAATTAAAAATAAAAACAAAAAAGAAAGAAAAATCAATTAACTTCTGGAAACGGAGTTTGGCATTTAGAATGAGAAGATTAAATGACGCAGATATCACATTAACACTTGGGATGTAGATAGTATTGCCCAGATGCCTTTCAAAGTTTTGCCATGCTCAGGGTAAGTTGCTAGAGAGCTGTAAAGCGATATGTTTAAAAGGCCACTGTTGTGTTCTCTAAATGGTCCACACAGGAATCATAAAAATCCCTAATGGAATCTTTAGCAGTCTGGAGGTAACTGGAAGGAAGGCGTAGGGCTAATAATTAGCCCCATGCCTCATTTTGGGGAGAGACTATATATAGATATACATATATAGAGGCATATATGAATATAGAGAGCTAGAGATTGATATATACGAATATATGCATATATTCATTCACACAATACATAGTCATTTTTATTATTTCAGTAAACAGCTAAGCAACTCCATTAAAAAAGAAATTAGAGTCATGGGGATTGGAATGCAACTGAAAACCTTTAGACTATACATTTTAATATGACACCTAAACATCTGGTGCATTGAGGCAATTTAGTAGGAAAAGCAAAACAGTCAAACTGGTTTTGGGTTTTGTTTTGTTCTATGCCCGAACTGACCAACGAACTCAATCCAGTTACTCTGGTGGTGCCATGTTTTTGCTAGATTCAGGAAATCAGACAAATGCAATTTTTGGTTCTTCAGGATATTGCTTTGTGTTTCTTGCCTTTCTAATGGTTGTTTTTACCATTATGTAACTGCTGTCACAGCCTCTTCCACTGAATTATTATAGGGTGATCACTTGAGGAGCAATTTCTGTAGACACACTACCATAAAGATGTTACAGTATATCGGTTTGGATGAATCTGGTCTTACCTCATTAGCCAGCCAGATAGGAGTAACTGTGAATATCAGATCTGGACCCTCAGGGAACTCTTGTCCTTTTCAAAGACAAGCTGTAGAGTTTGTTCTCTGCCCTAAAAACTTAAGATGACCAATAATATTCAAAACTCCATCATAGGTGCCATCACCAAATGACCGTATTGATGACATTTGAGAGAGCAATAAGATAGGGCTGCTTCCAGAGACTTAAAATTGGCATTGACAGGGACACAAGACTTTTGTCTTATTCTGATTATATTGGCTTCTTAGCTTAGAGATAGAATATAAGTTTGTGTAATTAGTTTGATATCATTACATCTATTCCCCCAAGATAACAAAATAGTGCAGAATAGGGGAAGAAGAGGAGGTAGAAGAATTTCTTTCCAAGTACTCTATTTTAAGAGCAAAGTTGTAAGATGAACAGTTGAGGCATGCACTAATTCATCTAGCAAATATTTACTATGCTAGGCTTGGAGTTACTGAGGTCAGAAAAAGCAGACAGGATCCCTTCTCTAATGGAATTATAGCTTAGTGTGGAGTGCAGACTCTTATTAAATAATTACTCTGATAAGAAGCAGCACAGTTCTATAGACATGTCTTATGAAGAAAGCTAACCCAGAATAGGGGTCAGTGAGGTAATTTAATGAATGCAATATGCAACACTAAATTCTACTCCAAATTGGAATAAAGACCTGCCTAAACCAGTCTTTCAGTTAATCATATCTGCTAAAAACGTTTGTAATAACCCCATTATTTGGTGGTGTAACTACAAAGCTCTTTTCACACCAGTTACTGTAAAAGTTTTCATTCTTTGTGAAAATTTAAATCTGTGAGTGGAAAACAAAAGAGGTATAGTGCATCTGTATTATATGCTGTGAAATAATTTTACAGATGGAGACTGTAAATTAATTACATATACTTAGGCACTATTAATACACAAACATAATTAGAAAAGTCTTACCTTTCCAAACTGTGTCTAAAGAATTATTCCTTAAAGTTTCCCTACTTTGATGCTAATCTGAAGTCCCTGTTTTCTGGGTTAGAAATAAGGACATTGATGTATTTTAAGCTGATTATTATTATTTTGCAACTTTGCAGATTTCTTGTATTAAACTAATCTGTTTAGTAATGGAGCATATATAGCTGGTAAAACTCCTAGTCCACCTATTCATGTTTGCTGGAAATGAAACATTAATAACTCTTGATTATTTATTTATTTAATTTCTATGTAATATTAGAAATTTACCTTAACCCAATCACTTTCTCTGTCTCATCTCTGACATTCCTTCAGCATTCAATTTCATTGCAGGGAGATTATAGACTGTCAAGAAACAGGAAAGGGATGTGGTCTTGAGAAATCTATACACATTGTCATCTTCCAACATACCCTTGTTCTCATTTAGTTCATCTATTCCCACATGTCATAGCCAAGTCCAACTCCCAACAAGAAGCCACTTTGAATTTGGCTCTTTCTATGCCACTTACAGATGCATGGATATCATCTTTTTTTCTTTTCTACCCTTTGCTGCAAATTTACTCTGTGATTTTCTCAGTCCCATTTGCCTAGATACCCAGTTGATCCATTTCTGAATCTGTATAGTCATGCTCCCTTTCTAGAGTCACTTGGAAAAGGAAATCCAGGTTTTCTATGTCCTTTGATCCCCATAACTATCCGGGTTTCCCTTCAATCCCTACCTTTAATATGATGCTGAGCTTAGTGGAAGTGCAAGGCTCAAGTTTAGCTTTTCTGAAGAATCCATGTGAACTGCTTAGTCAGTGCTTTCCATAGACATTTCCCTCAGTCCATGTAATCTGGGGTAACTTTTCTAGTCACCGGGTGGAAAGTCTTGCTCTGAGACATTTTATAGTCATTCCGCCATGAATCCCCTTATCAAAATCCTTTCTCGTCTGTTGTGGCATCCATTTTTTTTAAATAACTATATATTTTATTCTGTATTATTTTTTTTTTTTGACACAGAGTTTTGCTCTTGTTACCCAGGCTCGAGTGCAATGGCGCGATCTCAGCTCACTGCAACCTCTGCCTCCTGGGTTCAGGCAATTCTCCTCCCTCAGCCTCCTGGGTAGCTGGGATTACAGGCATGCGCCACCATGCCCAGCTAATTTTTTGAGTCACAGATGCTCCATTTTGTAGTTTCTTCAGTGGGACAGATTCACAAAGAATCACAGATGATCCAATTGGCCATTGAGTAGTAGTATAAAACCTTATGTCAACATATTTTTAGTTGTAAAAATTATTTTAAAAGTACTTTAAGAAGTGTGTTTCTGTATCACCTAGGCAACACAAAGCAAGAGTGATAAAGCATAGCCATCAGAATACATGGTAGAGAGGTAGTGGCAACCGTCATACCGCAGCAGCAATTGAGAGAGGGAAGGTCATTCTGGGAGGTTTCAGAAGCTGGCATAAGAAAACACATAGGACTTTTTAGTACTTCTAAAGATTACTCAGCAGTGAATTCAAAACTGCAAACAAAACAAAAGAAAAAAACAGTTTTGTGTGGGTTTTTCAAGAATCTCTCTGTTCTGGAAAGAGAGGTTTCACTCAGATAATGGGTAGTTTATGTTTTCTTGGAGGACTATGGGACTATATGCTTATCTATGTCTCTATTTCCTGTGAGTTTCATCCTTTGATAGAGGAAGACCATATTATGGGTTAAAAGGTTTATTGGAGTTTAGATTTTTAGAGGATTCCAAAAGTCAGCAGCAACAAATATGATTAGAAGTTGTTTTTGTTCTCAGCATTTTCCTTCCAAAATAAGATATTCTATGATTTTTTTTCTGTTCTCAGATGGGATAGAAAAATGATGCTAATCCATACGTGTGTGTACAAATTATTCAATTATCACCCTCCAGTGTTTTTGACTTTTGGATCTCTTCATGGCCTTTATACCCTGTCAGACTCTCAAGAAGAAGCTTATGTCAATGCAACGATTTCCTTTTCACAAAATCAGGCCTAATTTATGTTTTCTTTTGTAGGTATTGATCCTCGGAAATTCAAACAAGACACTTATCTTTATTTTGATGTAAGACAGCTGTATGTACACTTATTGCTAGGTTATACTGTCATTACTTAAAACATCACACTTTTCCATTCGTTTTTAATTTTTAATTTTTGTGGGATATAGTAGGTGAATATATTTATGGAGTTCATAGTCACATATATTTATGTGAATATATGTTGATACAGGCATGCAATGTATAATAATCACATCAGAGAAATGGGGTATCCATCTCCTCAAGCATTTATCTTTGTGTTACATTCCAATTATATTGTTTTGGGTATTTTTAAATGTACACATACATCATTCTTTACTATAGTCACCCTGTTGTGCTAGCAAATACTTGGTCTTATTCATGCTTTCTAACTATTTTTTGTACCCATTAGCCATCTCCACTTCCCCCATCCACTACCCTCCCCAGCTTCTAGTAACCATCCATCTACTCTCTATGTCCATGAGTTCAATTATTTTCATTTTTATCTCCCACAACTAAGTGAGATCATGCAAAGTTTATCTCTCTGTGCCTCACTTATTTCACTTAGCATAATGACCTCCAGTTCCATCCATGTTGTTGCAAATGACAGGAGCTCACTCTTTTCTATGGCTGAGTAGTACTCTATTATGTCTATGTACAACATCTTCTTCATCCATTCATTTGTTGATGGACACAGGTTGCTTCCAAATCTTGGCTATTTTTGAATAGTGCTGCAACAAACATAGGAGTGCAGATATCTCCTTGATATACTGATTTCCATTCATTTGGAAATATAAGTAGGAATGGGATTGCTGGATTGTATAGTATCTCTATTTTTAGTTTTTTGAGGAAATTTCAATTTGTTATCCATAGTGATTATACTAATTTACATTCCCACCAACAGTGTACAAGGGTTCGCTTGACTTCGCATCTTTGCCAGTATTTGTTATTGCTTGACTCTTGGATAAAAGCCATTTTAACTGGGGTGAGAAGATATCTCATTGCAATTTTGATTTGCATTTATCTGATGATCAATGGTTTCAAGCAAATTGTCATATACCAGTTTGCCATTTGTATATCTTCTTTTCAGAAATGTCTATTCAGATCTTTTGCCTATTTTTAGTCAGATTATTAGACTTTCTCCTAGAGGGTTGGTTGAGCTCCTTACATATTCTGGTTATTAATTCCTTCTCAAATGGGTAGCTTACAAATATTCACTCCCATTCTGTGGGTTTTGTTTTCACTTTGTTGATTGTTTTCTTTGCTGTGCAGTAGCTTTTTAATTCGATGTAATCCCATTTGTTTATTTATGCTTTGGTTGCCTGTGCTTGTGAAGGTGAAGTATTTCTCAAGAAATCTTTGCCTAGTTCAATGTCCTGGAGAATTTTCCCAATACTTTATTGTAGTAGTTTCATTGTTTGAGGTCTTAGATTTAAGACTTTAATTAATTTTGATTTGAATTTCTAATATGGCGAGAGAAAAAGTCTGGTTTCGTTCTTCTACATATGGATATCCAGTTTTCCCAGCACTATTTATTGAAGAGACTGTCCTTTCCCCAGTGTATGCTCCTGGCAACTTTTTCAAAAATGAGTTCACTGTAGATGTATGATTTCATTTCTGGGTTCTCTATTTTAATGTTCCTTAGGTCTATGTGTCAGTTTTAATGCCCATACCATGTTATTTTGGTTACTAAAGCTCTGCAGTGTAATTTGAAAGCCCATAATATGATTCCTCCAGTTTTATTCTTTTTGCTTAGGATAGCTTTGACTATTCTGGATGTTTTGTAATTCCAAAAAGACTTTAGGAATTTTATTCTGTTTCTGTGAAGAATGTCATAGGTATTTTGATAGGGATTGCATGGAATCTGTAGATTTCTTTGTGTTGTATTTACCTTTTAACAATATTGATTCTTCTAATCCAAAAACACAGAATATCCTTCCATTTTTTAATGTGTCCTCTTCAATTTCTTGCATCAATATTTTACAGTTTTTATTGTAGAGAGCGTTCACTTCTTTGGCTAATTCCTAGATATTTTATTTTATTTGTAGCTATTGTAAATGGGATTGCTGTCTTGATTTCTTTTTCTGATTTTTCACTGTCAGTATATAGCAATGCTTCTTATGTTTGTATATTGACTTTGTATTCTGAAACTTTACCTAATTTATTTATCAGTTCTAATAGCTTTTGGTGAACTTTTAAGGTTTTTCCAAATATAAGACCACATCATCTGCCAACAAAAATAACCTGAATACTTCCTTTTCAATTTGGATATGCTTTATTTCTTTTTTCTCTTGTCTGACTGCTCTGGCTAGGACTTCCAATAGGATGTTGAATGACAGTGATGAAAGTGGACATCCTCGATGTGTTCTCTATCTTAGAGGAAAAGCTTTCCATTTTTCTCCCTTCAACCTGACATTAGCTATGTATCTGTCATATATGGCTTTTATTATGTTGCAATATGTTCCTTCTATATCCAGTTTTTTGAGAGTTTTTATCATGAAGGGATGTTGAATTTTAGCAAGTGCATTGTCAGCATCCACTAAAATGATTGTTTCTTGTCCTTAATTCTGTTTAATGTTACATATCACATTGATTGATTTGTAAATATTGAACCATCCTTACATCCCTGAAATAAATCCGACTTTGTCATGATGAATAATCTCTTCATTATGTTATTGAATTCAGTTTAATAGTATTTTGTGGAGGATTCTTACATCAGTGCTTACTGGATATTGGCCTATAGCTTTCTCTTTTTCTGGTGTGTCTTTGTCCGGTTTTGGCATCAGGGTAATACTAGTCTTATAAAATCAGATAGGAAGTATTCCCTCATTCCTTATTTTTAAAAAATAGTTTGATTAGTATTGATATTAGTTCTTTAAATGTTTAATAGAATTCAGCAGTGAAGCCATCAAGTCCCAGGATTTTTCTTACCAGGGGAATTTTTATTACAGTTCAAACTCTTTACTTGTTAATGGTCTGTTCAGGTTTTGGATTTCTCCATGGTTCAATTTTGATAGTCTGTAAGTGTCTGAGAATGTATTTTTGTCTTCTGCATTTTCCAATTTATTGGCATATAGGTACTCATAGTAACCACTAATGATCCTTTGAGTTTTTGCAGGGTGAGATGTAATGTCTCCTTTTTCATCCCTGATTTTGTTTGTTTGGGTCTTCTCTCTTTTTTCCTAGTCGTGAATTTTGTTTATCTTTCCCCAAAACCAAATTTTGTTTTGTTAACCTTTTGAATTGTTTTCTTCATTTTATTTTATTTTATTTTTCAAAACACATCTATTTCTGTTTTGATCCTTATTATTTCTTTCCCTCTACTAATTGTGGGTTTGGTTTACTTTTGTTTTTCTAATTCTTTTTTTTTTTTTTTTTGAGACGGAGTTTCGCTCTTGTTACCCAGGCTGGAGTGTGATGGCACGATCTCGGCTCACCGCAACCTCCGTCTCCTGGGTTCAGGCAATTCTCCTGCCTCAGCCTCCTGAGTAGCTGGGATTACAGGCACGCGCCACCATGCCCAGCTAATTTTTTGTATCTTTAGTAGAGACGGGGTTTCACCATGTTGACCAGGATGGTCTCGATCTCTTAACCTCGTGATCCACCCGACTCAGCCTCCCAAAGTGCTGGGATTATAGGCTTGAGCCATCGCTCCTGGTCCGTTTTTCTAATTATTTAAGATGCCACATTAGGTTGTTCAGTTGAAGTTTTACTTCTTTTTTGATCTAGGCACTTGTAGCTACAAAGTTCCCTTTTAGTACAGCTTTCACTGTATCCCATAAATTTTGTTACATTGTTTGTTTCCATTATCAATTGTTTCTGGAATTTTTCAATTTCCTTTTTAATTTCCTCATTGACCCACTGCTCATTCAGAAACATATTACTTAATTTTCATGTGTTTATACAATTTCTAAAATTCTTCCTGTTGTTCATTTCTACTTTTATTCCACTGGTTAGAGAAGAGGGTTGATATTATCTCATTTTTTGAATGTTTTGAGACTTGTTTTATGACCTAATATATTGCCTATGCTTGAGAATGATCCATGTACTTAGGAAAAGAATGTGTATTTTGCAACCATTAGATGAAATGTTCTGTAAATGCATATCAGGTACATTTGTTCTATAATGCGGATTAAGTTTGATGTTTCTTTCTTGATTTTTAGTGTGGAAGGTCATTCTAATGGTGAAACCGTGGTGTTGAAATTCCCACTATTACTATATTGGGGTCTGTGTTTCTTTCCAGCTGTAAAAACACTTGCTTTATATATCTAGGTGCTCTATTGTTGATTTCAGATATAGTTACAATTGTATCACCTTGCTGAATTGACACCTTTATTATTATACAGTGAGGCCTTTTGTCTCTTATTATAGTTTTCGTCTAGAAATATATTTTATCTGATATAAGTATAGCTACTCCTGCTCTTCTTTGTTTCCATTGTCATGGAATATCTTTTCCCAAACCTTTACTTTCAGTCTATGTGTGCCTTTATAGGTGAAGTGTGTTTCTTATAGGCAACAGATTATTGAGTTTTGCTTTTCAATCTATTCAGCTACTCTGTGTCTTCGGGTTGGAGAATTTATTCCATTTACATTTAGTGTTATTATTGATAAGTGAGGACTTACTCTTGCGATTTTGTTATTTGTTTCCGGGTTCTTTTGTTTCTTCTCTTCCTTCTTTCATTCCTTTGCACCTTCATTTTAGTGAAGATGATTTTCTCTTATGGTATGATTTAATTTTCTGCTTTTTATTATTTGTTTATCTGCTATATGTGTTTTGAATTAAGGTTATATGGGCTTGCAAATATCTTATAACTTTTTATTTTAAGCTGATAACAACTTAACACTTTTTGCATGACTAAACAAACAAGCAAGAAGGAAACTAATAAAACTCCATACGTTGACTTCTCTCCCTCCACTCTTCAACTTTCGTTGTTTTTATTTATCTTATGGTACTGACTTTGTCTTGAAAAGTTGTTGCAGTTATTTTTTTATTGGTTCATCATTTAGTCTTTCCACTTAAGAAAAGAGTGGTTTATACACCACAGTTACAATGTTTAATAGTCTATTTTTCTGTGTAGTTACTATAACCAGTGAGAGCTTTGTACCTTCAGATGATATTTTTTCTTCTTCTTCTTCTTCTTCTTCTTCTTCTTCTTCTTCTTCTTCTTCTTCTTCTTCCACTTCTGCTTATTCTAGACCAAGTCTCATTCTGTCTGCCAGGATGGAATGGAGTAGTATGATCTCAGCTCACTGCAACCTCCACATCCCGGATTCAAGTGATTCTCCTGCCTCAGCCTCCAGAGTAGCTAGAACTACAGGCGTGCACCATGACACCCAGTTAATTTTTGAATTTTTAGTAGAGACGAGGTTTCCCCGTGTTGGCCAGACTGGTCTTGAACTCCTGGCCTCAAGCAATCTGCCCACCTTGGCCTCCCAAAGTGCTGGGATTACAGGTGTGAACCATCATGCCCAGCCCCTTCAGCTGAAATTTTTTTGTTCATTAATGTCATTGTCTTTCAAATTGAAGACGTTTAGCATTTCTTTTTTTTTTTTTTAATTGGATTTTAGGTTTTGGGGTACATGAGCAGAGCATGCAAGACAGTTGCGTAGGTACACACATGGCAGTGTGCTTTGCTTTTCTTATAGGATAGCTCTGGTGTTCATGAAATCCATCAGCAATTTTTTGTCTGGGAATGTCTCTATTTCTTCTTAATATTTGAAGGGTATTTTCACTGTATCTAGTATTCTAGGGATTTTTTGTTTTTGTTTTTTGGCCTTCAGCACTTTAAATGAGTCATGCCACTCTCTCCTGGCTTGTAAGGTTTCTGCTTAAAAGTTTGCTGCCAGACCTATTGGAGCTCTATTGCATGTTGCCTCTTTTCTCTTGCTGCTTTTAGGATCCTTTCTTCACCCTTGACTTTTGGGAGTTTGATTATTAAATGCCTTAGGGTAGTATTCCTTGGGGGAAATAGCACTAGACTAGTTGCCAGAATTTTGTCCCGAGTTACACCACCTACTCACTCTCTATGTGGTTGAGTTGATATTCAAACATTCATAATCTCAGTTTTCTTACTCTTAAAATGGAAGTCATATCTTCCACTCTGTCTCACAAGGCTTTTGCACAGATTTCATTAATGCTAAATCTTGACTTTAAATAGTTCCTTTTCTAAAATAGAAATATTGTTCTCTCATTGTTGATTTAGAAGTTTCCTTAGACTATATTATGGTAAAGGCTCTCCAATTTCATATTTCTCTAAAGCTCCTGTTAACCTAGACATTTCCACAGGAAAGATTTTTCTTTGTGAGTATGGAAGAAAGTCAGCATCATATTCTTGGGGATTAGGAAAAGGGCCAGGGAAATATCTGTAACTGAATTCCTGAGCAGACAAAATAGCCAAATCCATGAAATCCTCCTTCCATAGATTTACTTGAATGTAAAGGAAACTGTTTTTATTGGTGAAACCAATGACATTCAACCTCATCAGCTAGATTGGTGAGCCAAATCCACGATGATAATGGAATTGCATAATAGTGATTAGATCTCAGGGCAATCAGAGCAATTATATGATCAGAGGGATTATATCCTTTATGTAAAGTAATATGAACTCCCAGATCTGCTAGACTTTGTATCAGTTAATATTTTCATAGTGTTTTAGAAAGATATATATCTAAGACATAAAATATTAGAATATATATATTTTATAGTTTTAGGAACAATATATATGGTCCTTGTGAAATTTAAAGATGAAAATATGTTACAGCTGAATCACTGATGGACACTTCCGTTGCAGTAGTATTGATTGTCAAGATAACTGAACTGAGAGGATAAGCATGGCTGCTACAGGCTTGATGTCTCCCAGTTAGTGGGGACTACCCTATGTAAGAGGGTACACTTAGGAGTACATTGCTGTCGATTTGCTAGATTAGTTATTACTTTCCCCTTTAGTTTGTACTGCATGTATTGTATCATGAGCCAGGGATACCTTATAAAATAAGAAGAAGTTTAGGATAAGAAGAGAGAGAATACAGAAGTTAAAGTTTTTGCTATGTTTTGGGAGCACAGTGATTCAATATTAGTCATTTTGTTTAATTTGAATTTCTGCAAATTATGCTTCAGTGAATTAAGATGGAAATAGTATAGACCTGATTTTGAAAATAAAAGGATGTTTTGTTTATTACATGCTCATCACTTGTGTAGTCTATTTTCTTGATACCCAATTTAATATCTCCTGGTGAAGGTGATATCTAATTTAAAAGAAAAATAAACATCACCAGCAGTATATAGTGTGAATTTATTCTAAATTACTACTCATATGCAATTAAACATGGCTTCCCCCTTGGATTCTTTACAGCCAGTGCACTTAAAATAGTTTTTTTTGGCACAGCCTGCACAGTTTGATACCATAATTCAATCTCCTTACTGAGTGAGATGTTGAGAGAATTTTCTCTATCTTGAAGGAAAACCAAAAGTAAGGTAGAATGTTGAAATACAAGCTGATATTAAAGAGGCATTAAACTATTGCCAACATCATGTTTCTGTTTTATCTAGGAGAATAATTCTAAACCACAGGTGATTTTGCTCCCCAGGAGACATTTGACAATGTGTGGAGACTCATAACGGTCATCACAACTGGGAGATGCTATTGCCATCTAGTGGTAGAGGCCGGGGTGCTGCTAAACATCCTACAATGCATAGGGCAGCACCCTTCCCATCCCGTCCCTCCTATCCATCACTATCTGGACCAAACAAAGCATTATCTGGGCCAAATTGCCAATGGTGCCAAGATAGAGAAACTCAGAGACACTCTGGGCTAGGAAAAGAGCATTTGATGAAATTTTAGGATTTTTGCAGCATATCCTTTACTAGCATCATCAGTCCGTGAACACTAATATATATTTCAGAAATGAAATTAACTGTTTTTGAGGGCATGTCTGCTTTGAGTTCAAATACACAGATTTCTCATCTGGATTCGAGGAGTTAGAACATCATGCATATCCTCAGCAAATACTCTCTGCTTATGGAATATAGATTCGGTTAAGAGAAGCCCCTATTTCCAGATTAAGAAAAAATGGCATACTTTCCACTAAAAAAAAAAAAGAAATCCATTCAAATGAGGACATTGTCATAGACTTAGGTTAAACCATAAGCCATCACTGTTTCTGTAGGTCAAAATTGTCACACATGAGCAATGTCATATGGTTAAACTCTCTACTGTGTCATCCCTTGTCAGATGATCATGATGTAAAAAAAAATCCCATTTGGAATGTCAGGATGCTTCCTCAGTGTGCCTCATTTGTATTTCTGCCTACTGTAATAACTATGGCTGGAATCTTAATATATTTGTGGTAACTTAATCATCAGTGAAACTTGGGTTCAAAGGAGTCATGTAGAATTAGATAGAAAATACAGGGTCTAGAGAAGGACATTTTTTGTTCATTTCTGAAATGGGAACCCAAATAAACACATGATTGATTTGAAAAAATACAAAAAAAACAAAATGCTTCTTACAAGAACTTTTGTCAAAAATTCCTTAGGTTGGCGTACATTTTTCTTGAGAACTATAAGAATATAAGACTCGAGAATGCCTACATCAGTCTGGTTTTGAAATAAAAGAAAGCCAACATAAGAATTATGGAAATAAGTCACTTGAGGTCAGAAGTTCAAGACCAGTCTGGCTCACATGGTGAAACCCCGTCTCTACTAAAAATACAAAAAAATTAACCGGGTGTGGTGGTGCGTGCCTGTAGTCTCAGCTACTCAGGAAGCTGAGGCAGGAGAATCGCTTGAACCCAGGAGGGAGAGGTTGCAGTGAGCCAAGATCACACCACTGCACTCTAGCCTGAATGTCAGAGCGAGACTCCATCTCAAAAAAAATAAGGAAATGAGTTTAATATACCAATTACTTATTAATATGAAATTTAAGTGAGTAGAAATGATACAGCTAAAAGATCAGAAAAACAATCATATGACATCAATCTGAGGAGTTGGAATAGGTGATGAAGCCACTGATCCTGAGTAAGTCCTAGAAACTTCTTATATACAAAGTGGAAATTGGCAGAGGGGTCTGGAACTAGATGCCTGCCCCATCTGATGGTCGTGATGTATTGAGCAATAATACTCACTAAGAATTTCTCCCATTGGTAAACTCAAAGCTGTGACTACAGAGTAAAGGTGGCTTTGAGAAACACAGTCCCCAACCTTAAGAGGGACTGGGAGTGGTGATGCCAAGCTGACTACCACCAAAGCAGCACAAAGAAAATCACACTGTTATAACTACCTCATCACAAGTGAATATGAGGATGGGCAGCTTAAAATCTCATGATATATTTCAGTCTTGCCATTGCCTCATAAAAGAACTTATCAACAAGAAGATAAACAGAGGAAGATCATTGTCATCCTTCTTGCATTGAGACAAAAAGAAGTGCCTCTTAGGAGAAAAGGGAGAAATGGAAATTTAAATAATTCATTAATCAAAAAACACATTTTCAAGAAATTCATATCTGACTGTCTCTACAGTTCCTGTCTTAAAGCCAAGTGGTAAGATGAGACATGGACATCTCAAAGATTATGCACCTGTATTAGGTATAAGATGGTCAAGCTGTAACCTTAATTGTGTAAAATATATGTAATTGTATTTACTTTCTCGATCTCAACTTATTTTCTATCTTTTCATTCTTTATTGTAAAGTAGAAAATATAATCTTAGACAATACTCGGCACATAACTATTTCAGGATTTGAAATG
This sequence comes from Callithrix jacchus, assembly GCF_049354715.1. Lineage (NCBI taxonomy): Eukaryota > Metazoa > Chordata > Mammalia > Primates > Cebidae > Callithrix > Callithrix jacchus. Next base: position 30,952,474 of record NC_133524.1, read on the forward strand.
GTTCATTTGTGCTGTTATCTTCCTCCCTCGCCATAGGAAACATCTGACTTTCAAGGGACCTATGCTGTTTTCTTCCTTCAGAGAAAAATATCTGGTGTCTAGTCCATCTCAATTTATTTTGGTATCCATCTAAGATATTCCTGATTTTTCTTTGGTACATTAGTCAGGGTAGAATAGCCAGTGTTTATGAAACTCTCAGTGGTAAAGCAACAGTTTTTATTATTTTCAATCTGTCACAGACCAATACTTTTGTAAAACACAATAATGGAAAATTATAAGAAGCATGAAATTAAAAAATAAAGTCAACAAAAAACAAAATACAAACCTGGATTTTAAAAATGAAATTCTATAGACATAAAATTTCTTTCAAATTGCCATAAAATTTTCTGAAAGCTTTCTTTCAATTTCTGTACTTAATTTCTTCATAGGTTGGTATCACAGAGTTTGCAGAACAGAACCAGTCTGTGGACTACATTTTGATTAACACTATGCTAAGTTAAGCTGAAAGAACAAATAAAACATGAAATCTCCGTGGCTTCTAGGAATAAAAAGTTTATTTTTTGTTTATGTAAAGTCCAATATGATCATTCCCGATCTGTACTCTCCTGGGAAGCTCCCTTCCACTAATGGAAGGATCCATTTCCCTTTCTTCTTTGTGCTACTGCCTTTAAAACATAGTCTCTAATGTCACCCCAGAAGGGAAATGTGGGTAGGCGAACACATATTAGGTTGGTGCAAAACTAATTGCAATTTTTGCCATGTAAAAGTAATGGCAGAAACTGCAATTACTTTTGCACTGCCCTCATATTTAGATACCTAGTTGGGGAGTGATTCACATCACTTCTGCTTATATCTTCTTGCCAGAGCTAATCATATGGCCAACTAACTGCAACGGAGTCTGGCATAGCTAAAGTAGCACATGAGTACTGGTCAACTCTACTGGGCTACTCCACAAACGATCTCATACATTTTGTGATATCTTTCTCCCAATTTCCACACCCCTCTCAGAGTATCCACAATTTTCAAATGTTCTTTTGGGTTTTTAAAATGCAACTCATGGGGGCCAGGTGCAGTGGCTCATGCTGTAACACCAGCACTCTTTTTTTCCTGAGGTGGGCGGATCACTTGAGGCCAGAAGTTCAAGACCCACCTGGCCGCATGACCAAAACTTGTCTCTATTAAAAATACAAAAATTAGCCAGGTGTGGCGGTGGGTGCCTGTGGTCCCAGGCTGAGGGAAGATAATCACTTGAATCTGGAAGGCGGAGGTTTCAGTGAGCCGAGATCATGACGCCATTGCACTCCAGCCTGGGCAACAGAGTGAGACTCTGTCTCAAAATAAATAAATGAAATAAAATGAAAGGCCGGACACGGTGGCTGACGCCTGTAATCGCAGCACTGTGGGAGGCTGAGGCAGGTGGATCACGAGGTCAAGAGTTTGAGACCAGCCTGACCAACATGGTGAAACCCCATCTCTACTAAAAATACAAATATTAGCTGGGCATGGTGTCACACCCCTATAATCCCAGCTACTGGGGAGGCTGAGGCAGGAGAATTGCTTGAACCCGGAAGGCAGAGGTGGCAGTGAGCTGAGATTGTGCCACTGCACTCCAGCCTGGACAACAGAGAGAGACTCCATCTAAAAACAACAACAACAACAAAGAAATGAAATGAAACTCATGGGGTCTATTGAGAAGACTCATGTGGCTTGTCTTATTCCCTGACTGTCTAGATATGACTTGCTGCCATTTATTCTTTATAGACACTACACTATTCATGACCTTTGAAAAATCTCTGAAATTTCACACAAGAACTATGCATTAGTCTCCTTGGTATTTAGATTCCCATATTCTAGGGAGTCTATTGTCTCACCTGGGAATCTGTTGAGAGTTGTGCTGGAGCTGACTTAAACCCCTTTCAAGGACATGCTCCGAGTTTAACCTGATTGCTTCCTTTCTGACTTCTCTCTCTCATTAGCCTCTAGAATCTTTATAAAATCTAAGATAGAACAAGTGGTTCTTTAATCACCATAATGCATTCTCGTTACATTTACTGTTTACAGGACATATTTTTACTTTGATACCCAAAAGCACTTTGTTTTCAGATTTTGAGACCCTCCCCCTCAACCACTTTTACTAAACCTACGTGTTTTCCAGAAGTTCAAACATCCATTTTTTAACATTCCATTCATGTTCCGGATATAGAAGAATGTGAAAGATCAAGTGGATACAAAATTACATACTGAATACAATAAAATAATCATGCATACATAGATTTATGAAGCTATTGAATAGTAGTAGATGCTGAGAAATCTTAATTAACTGAATTCCAGAGAGGAATATACTCCTCATTGGTGAGCAAAGAACCCCAGACACATAATTGGAAGCAAGTGTTTCTGAAGTGTGTGAGTTTTCAGAGGAGCAGGCCTGAAAGAGATTAAGAGACTTTGTACAACTAGGAAAATATATCCATGCTTTTAGTTACATGTTTGCCTGGCAGGATGGATTGGAATTTGGCAGAACCCCAAATATAAAAACAAACCACTTGGTCACATGTAAGAATTTCTGTTTCATAACTTAAATATTTTTCAGAGTAAGCAGCAAAGAGTTGTGAAGTTTGCAGTGGAGGTAAGGCTGGAAAGCAGAGAGAGTTTGTATAGCTCTGCTGTTCAGATTTTCAGGCCCTAGTAACCTTGAATTTAAAGATAAATTAAAAAAAAAAAGCTCAAGAAACAAGCTAATACCTTCCTAGCTCAAATATTAACAATATCAAAGAGATTAACTTCTCAAGTTAGCCTGAAAAGGAAAATCTCTATCTCCATTTGAAGCTATAGGTAAAATCAAATTAATTAAAGCTACATCTTATCATTAGCTCACATCAACACTTGGTCTAAACTGTAACAGAAGCCTTTTGCCTTAGCTGCTTTTTAGAGGAAGCAAATTCTCCTTTCTGGAATCAAAAGGAAATTGAACAAAAATAATATACTTCAGACTTCTGTATTTGTAATATATAAAATTTGGCATGCAATGAAAAAAAATTAAGCAGGAAAATGCCATCTGCATTGAGGAGATACAAAATAACAGCCAGTGGAAGCCAAAACACAGATGTCACAGATCTTGAAATTAGTACATAAGTACTTTAAAGCAACTATAATAAACATGTTAAGTAATTTCTAAGAAAAGATAAGAATGGGTGAAGACATGGGGGGATGCAAGAGAGATATTAAAACTCCAGAAATAACAAAATGGAAAGTTCTAAGACTAGAAAAACAAAGTATTTTAAGTGAAACAATTGAACACAGTAGAAGAAAATAACAAAATTTCAGACAAATTATCAAAAATGAACCACTCAGAGAAAAGAGAGCATCAGTGGTTAGGAACAATGTCAAATATACTAACATATATATAATTGAATTTTCAGAAGAAGAAAGAATGAGTGGGATAGGAAAAATATTTTAAAACTTAGTGCCTCCAAATTGTCCAGATTGCAGGAAAAACATCAGTGCACAAATTCCAAATAAGATAAATTCAAATAGAACCACAGTTAGTCAAACTGCAAGAAACAAAACATAAAGAGAAAACCCTTAAGAGCAGCTGAAAGAAAACAAGACAAGTACACATAGGGGAAAATGATAAGAATTGTAACTTACTTGTCATCAAGAACAATGGAAGCCAGACGATAATAGAATGACTCCCTTAAAGTGCTAAAGAAAACGACAGTCAACTCAGAATTCTATGTTTAGGGAAAATATTCTCAAAATAACAAATTAAAGACTTTTTTAAATAAATGAAAGCTGAAATCATTATGAATCAGCAGATCTTCATTACAAGAAATATTAAAGGAAATCTTCATTCTAACAGAGAATTACACTACATGAAAACTTATCTCTGCACTAAGAAATAAAAAGCTCTGGATCCAGGGAGACACGATAGCTGACTAGACACAGGTAGTATGTGGCGAAAAGGAACCAGGATAGTAACTAGGTACATTCTAAACAGATCGTGTAGGAGATAGTTCACCATATAAGAGACAAAAAGCAACAGAAGTAAGGAGAGGGCTTGAGGTAGCCTGCCTACCCAGGAACTGACAGAGCTGCGAGAGGCTCCTGGTTGTGGGGAAGCAACAAGAGAAAAACCCCCAGTACTCTGAAATTAAAAGGATTAGTCTGATTGAGATAGGTGCATTACCCAAATTATTTATTCTTATTTTGCCTTCACAACAACACTAAGGTCAACATTGTTTGCCAACACTGAGGCTGAATTTGGAGGATTGCTGGAGCCCAAGAAGTCAAGGCTGCAGTGAGCTGACAACATGCCACTGTACTCCAGCCTGGGCCACAAAGCAAGACCTTGTGTCAAAAAAGTATATATTATTACATTGGTTCACCACTGCTCAGGCCACGTCAGATTTGCTAATGACCTAACCAAAGACTACAGTAGTCTCAGATCCTTGCTTCTCTCTTATTTTTGAGTCAGGACAAATAAGGATTTGGAATGCTTTGGTGTCAGTGTCTTTGATTTTAAACTCTAGCTTGTCTTATAAGATGCATTTTCTTTAAGGAGCCACTCGTCTCTCTTAGTCGTCACAATAAATTTGAAGTATAAATGAGAGAACAAAGCACTCATTAATAATGTCAGCATTACATTTCTATCCATAGCAGGTATTATGCTGCAGAAAATAGTTGAATATTTTAAGGAAAAACTTCCTTGGAGCCCATTTTGACTACAGTCTTCTATTACAGGTGTGATCTATTAATCTCCATGGCAGCATTACTAACGCCATTTCTGTATTGGTGCAAATGCTGGGCAAAGTATTATATATTTCTGTGAGGACCCAGACTAGACCTCACAAAGCAAAGCCAAGGTCAGAACCCTCAAACAAGCCGGGCACGGTGGCTCAAGCCTGTAATCCCGGCACTTTGGGAGGCCGAGGGTGGTGGATCACGAGGTCAAGAGATCGAGACCATCCTGGTCAACATGGTGAAACCCCGTCTCTACTAAAAATACAAAAAATTAGCTGGGCCCGGTGGCATGTGCCTGTGATCCCAGCTACTCAGGAGGCTGAGGCAGGAGAATTGCCTGAACCCAGGAGGCGGAGGTTGCATTGAGCCGAGATCTCGCCATTGCACTCCAGCCTGGGTAATGAGCGAAACTCCACCTCAAAAAAAAAAAAAAAAAAAAAAAAGAACCCTCAAACAAGGCAGGAGGGAGGATAGCTAACATCTCCAACAGTCAATAAATATAGATTTAACATGTACTAGAGCTTCTGGGTTGTGTAGGTGGGAGATTACCGTGAAACATAATTTAATTCCTATCTTCAAGTAGCTTATAATCAAGTGGGAAGGTGGCATAAACAGGAAAATACAAATAGCAAAAAAACAGCCTGATGAGCAAATGATTTTCTCTGTTCTCACTTAATGGTTTTAAGGAAATATATAGCAAAAGACAATACATTTCCTGGAAACCAGACGGATGGAGTGTTGAAGCAAACTAATGAGTCAGTTAATGTGGGTAATTCTATATAATTTTGTTAAGCAATATTTATTATATAAAGGTATAATATATTGGATAAGTATATTATATGTGCACTCACATAAATAAACATAAGATCAACTCATGCCATGAAATATGATACCAGGAAATGACTAGATTCTAATGCATTTTCTTTCATCCTTTAACACAGAGAAGAACAAGCATGAATTGGAAGACTCCATTTTGCCATTTTTATCTTCCTAGTGTTTCCTTGTGTGTTTCGCAGCTCTACACCGTGACAATGAACTCTTTTCAGAGAAATCCAAACTGCACGGGAGAATTTCACTACTTTTAATTCATAAGTAAATATATGAGAAAAACAGTAAATTAGAATATATCCAGTCATAACCATACTCCAACAATAAATAAGAATAGAATATATACAATCAAAATCATAGAAACAGACAATATGCCTAAGAAGGAAATACTCACCATTTCCTAGGACCTCTAGTAGCACTTTCTTTGCATTGTGTCATTTAATACTAAAGATCACTCTATGAGAGTGGCACCATTATTATCCCATTTTACAGATGGTGCAACTGATAAACACATACTTGCTGTAGGTGTAAATGAGCTAGTAAATGAGGTAAGCGGAATCCAAACTCAGGTGCTCCATCTGCCTGCTCTTCTCCTGCCTCACCCCTTCTGGTACACACAAATTCTCACTCTATCATTGAACAAGCTCTTACTTATCCTTTATGCCTCCTAAAGGGAAGGTTAAAAGTGTCCTCCTAAAGGGAAGCCATCTACATATAGTTAGGAACCCGTTCATTTGAAGGAACAGATACTCTTACTAGAGCAACTTAAAGTTTGGAGACTGATAGTTTAACATGCTAAGACAGTAAGCCACCCAGTGGCTCAACATTAGTGTCCAAGATTCTCTCTCAAAAGACCGATGTTGGCAGATACTTCTTACCTCATGGGCACAATATAGCTGTTGTGTCTACAGGCATTATGTCTGCATTCCAGGCAGAAAGAAGATGAAGTGGTGAAGAATAAAGAGACTTTATTCTACCTGTGTGGCATTGATATTTTATGTAGAAAAGAAAGAGAGTCCAGCCTAAACTATATCATGTAGCCACCCTAGCTTCAAAGAAGGCTGGAAAATTGAAGATGTAACTTTGCAGTCTGTTTGAAATGAAAGACAAAGGAGAAGGTAAATGAGAAAAAATGCTAAATGACACAATGCCCCCCAGACCTCCCTAAATTAGGTTAGGTGTCATGAGCTCTGCACTTTCTTCTAGAACATTCAAGTTGTAATTAGTATCTGTCTTTGGACATTATTGATTGGAAGTTCCATGAGAAATATTCTGCCAAATATTTATCTTATATTATGGAAGTCACACCACAGCCTCAACTCATTTCATTGATTATACAGCAATAGAGAGACATCTATCCATTCGTATTTGCTATTTATGCTGTAAATCACTAATCAAATTTGCTTTAAATTTAAAAAAACATATTCGACTTCACTGAGATTTTCGTTCACAATTGGGGATTATAATAAATATATTCTTGGGAAAAAATCTAGGTAAGAAAAAGATCAGGTATGTATATACATATCTATATATATCTATGTATATATACATATTTATATCTGACCATTTATATATATATATACACTATATATACTCTCCCATAATCTACAATCTACTAATTATCACCAAAATTACATATATACACTTAATCTCACATAGGGTAAATACAAATACAAAATGTTTTTTTATTTTATTGAGATATAATTCACCTTGTATATATCGAAGGTGAATAACATGATGTTTTGATATACGTATACATTGTGAAATAATTTCCACAATTAACCTAATTAGCACTAGTATATGCTAATAAGCATATACTTAAGGCTTACTCTTTTAGTGAATTTTAAGTATCAGTATACTACTATTAACTGTACTCTCCCTGCTGTACATTAGATTCTCAGAACTTACTGATCTTATAACTTAAATTGTGAACCCTTTGACCAACACTTGCCCACTTTCTCCACCTGCTGACCCCTGATAAGCATTCTTTACTCTCTACTTCAATGAGTTTGACCTTTTTACATTCTACATATAAGTGAGATCATGCAGTATGTGTACTTCTGTGCCAGTCTTATTTCACTTAGCCTAGTATCCTCCAGGCTTATTCATACTGTTGCAAATAGCAGGATTTCCCTCTTTTTTTTATTCTTTTGGGTCTTCCTCTTTTTTATGGCTGAATATTTCATTATATATATATATGCATGTATCACAATTCATTATTTATTCTTCTCTTGACAGTCACTTAGGTTAATTCCAAATCTTAGCTATTGTAAATAGTATTGTAAATAATGCTACAATATGGAACCAGCTCCAATGCTCCTCAGTCAAAGAGTGGATAAAGAAATGTTAACATATATATGTTACACGGCACCAACAGTGCACAGGGGTTTTCTTTTCTCTGTAGCCTCACCAAGATGTGTTATCTTTTGTCATTTTGATAGTAGCCATTTTAACAGATGAGAAGTGACATCTGATTGTGGCTTTAATTTGTGTTTCCCTGATAATTCATGATGCTAAGGACCTTTTCATAAGTCTTTTGGCCATTTGTATGTCTTCCTCAGAAAAATGTCTATTCAGGTACTTTTTCCAATTTGTAATTGGGTAATTTGTTATTTTACTATTGAGTTATATGAGTTGTGTTTTACTACTGAATTGAATTTTGGATATTAACCCCTTATCGGATATATGGTTTGCAAATATTTTTCTCCCATTACATGAATTAGTTTTTTTTTTATTTTTCTGATCATTTCCTTTCCCAGGCAGAAACGTTTTAGTTTGATTCAGATCCACATGTTAAATTTGCTTTTGTTGCCTCTGCTTTTGCTCTATTATCCAAATAATTATTGCCAAGTCCAATGTCAAGGAGTCTTTTAATCCATACATTTTTTCTAGAAAATGTACACATCTTATGTTTAAATGTTTGACTCATTTTGAGTTAATTTTCATAAATGGTGTAAGGGTCCAATTTTGCTGTTGTGCATGTGGATATCCAGCTCTCCCAACATCATTTATTGAAGAGACTGTCCTTTTCTCATTGTATGTTCTTGGGATTTTTGTCAAAGATTAGTTTATTGAATATCCTTGGGTTTATTTCTGGGATTTCTACTATGTTTCTTTGGTCTATGGGTCTGTTTTTATGCTAATACCATTATAAAAAGTTGTAAAATTATTTAAATTTTTTTCTTTCTTTTTTTTCTTTTACTTTAAGTTCCAGGATACATGTGCAGAATGTGCAGGTTTATTACAAAAGTATACACGTGCCATGGTGGTCTGCGGCACCTATTGACCCATCATCTAGGTTCCCTCTCCTCATCCCCCACCCCCCAGCAGGCCCCGGTGTGTGATGTTCCCCTCCATGTGTTCATGTGTTCTCATTGTTCAACTCTCACTTATGAGTGAGAACATGCGGTGATTGATTTTCTGTTCCTTTGTTACTTTGCTGAAGATGATGACTTCCAGTTTCATCCATGTCACTGCAAAGGACATGATCTCATTCCTTTTTATGGCTGCATGGTATTCCACAGTGTATATGTACCACATTTTCTTGGTCCAGTCTATCATTGATGGGCATTTGGGTTAGTTCCATGTCTTTGCTATTGTAATAAACGCTGCAATAAACATGTGTGTGCATGTGTCTTCATAGTAGAATGATTTATATTCCTTTGGGTATATACCCAGTAATGGGATTGCCAGGTCAAATGTTATTTCTACATCCTTGAGGAATTGCCACACTGTCTTCCACAATGGTTGAACTAATTTACATTCCCACCAACAGTGCAAAAGTGTTCCTATTTCTCCACAGCCTCGCCAGCATCTACTGTTTCTTGACGTTTTAATAATTGTCATTCTGACTGGTGTGAGATGGTATCTCATTGTGGTTTTGATTTGCATTTCTCTAATAATCAGTGATATTGAGCTTTCCTTCATATGATTGTTGGCCACAGAGATGTCTTTTTCTTAAAAATATCTGTTTATATCCTTCGCTCAATTTTTGATGGGGTTGCTTGTTTTTTTCTTGTAAATTTGCTTAAATTCTTTTGGCAATAGGTTCTGGATATTAGTCCTTTGTAAGGTGGATAGATTGCAAAAATTTTCCCCCACTCTGTAGGTTGCCTGTTCACCCTGAAGCTTTTTAGTTTAATTAGATCCAATTTATCAATTTTGGCTTTTTTTGCAATTGCTTTTGGCTTTTTTGTCATGAAATCTTTGTCCATGCCTATGTCCTGAGTGGTATTGCCTAGGTTTTCTTCTAGGGTTTTTGTCGTTTTTGGTTTTACAGTTAAGTCTTTGATTCATCGCAAGTTAATTTTAGTATAAGGTGTAAGGAAGGGGTCCAGTTTCAGTTTTCTACATTTTGCTAGCCAATTTTCCTAGCATCATTTATTAAATAGGGAATCCTTTCTCTATTGCTTGTCGCTGATTCTTATATTTAAAAAATAGGCAGATAGGAGAGTATTCATAAAATCCTTCAGTAATTCAACAAATGTCAGAGCCATATTGACTGTGTATAAACATTGCTTATTATAATGGTAGTGATAAGCAATGAGGCAGATATCATATTTCTTTTTATAGATAATTTTCAGAGACATGTATAGTCATGATTTTCCCACAGATAGAAGAATGAACGCATATTAAACCTGGCCCCTTCAAATCTCATGTCCTTACATTTCAAAACCAACCATGCCTTCCCAACAGTCCCCGAAAGTCTTAACTCATTTCAGCATTAACCCCCAAAGTCCACCATCCAAAGTCTCATCTGAGACAACGTAAGTCCCGTTTGCCTATCAGCCTGTAAAATCAAAAGCAAGCTACTTCCTAGACACAATGGGAGTACAAGTATTGGGTAAATACAGCCATTCCAAATGGGAGTAATTGGCCAAAACAAAGGGGTTACAGGGCCCATGCAAGTCCAAAATCCAGTGGGGAAGCCAAATTTTAAAGCTCCAAAATGATCTCCTTTGACTCCAGGTCTCACATCCAGGTCATGCTGATGCAAGAGGTGGGTTCCTATTGGGCAGCTTCACCCCTGTGGCTTTGCAGAGTATAGCCTCCCTCCTGTCTGCTTTCATGGGCTGGCACTGAGTGTCTACAGCTTTTCCAGATGCACGGTGCAAGTTGTCAGCAGATCTACCATGCTGGGGTCTGGAGAACTGTGGCCCCCTGCCTCCACGAGGCAGTGCCCCCGTAGGGGCTCTGTGTGGGGGCTCTGACCCCACATTTACCTTCTGCACTGCCCTAGCAGAGGCTCTCCTTGAGGACCCCATCCCTGCAGCAAAGTTTGCCTGGGGACCCAGGCGTTTCCACACATCTTCTGAGACTTCAGTTCTTGACTTCTGTGCGCCCACAGGCTCAACACCAGTCCGAGCTCTACATTGGCCCCTTTCAACCACAGTCCAAGCTCTATATTGACCACTTTCAGTCAGGCTGGAGCAGCTGGAATAGAGGGTACCAAGTCCCTAGGCCATACACAGCATGGGACCATGGACCTAGCCCATGAAACCTCTTTTTCCTCTTGAACCTCTGGACCTGTGATGTGAGGGGCTGCCATGAAGTCTCTGACATGGCTAGAGCCATTTTCCCCGTGGTCTTGAGGATTAACATCAGGCTCCTTGCTACTTACGCAAATTTCTGTAGCCAGCTTGAGTTTCTCCTCGAAACAAATGGGTTTTTCTTTACTATTGCATCAACAGGTTGCAAATTTTCTGAACTTTTGTATTGTTTCCCTTTAAAATGGAATGTTTTTAACAACACCCAAGTCACCCTTTGAATGCTTGACTGCTTAGAAATTTCTTCCACCAGATACTCTTAATCATTTATCTCAGGTTCAAAGTTCCAGAAATCTCTAGGGCAGAGGCAAAATGCCATTAGTCTCTTTGCTAAAACATAACCAAGAGTCACTTTTGCTCCAGTTCCCAACAAGTTCCTTACCTCCATCTGAGATCACCTCAGCCTGGACCTTATTATTCATATTTTTAATCAGTATTTTTATCAAAGCCATTCAACAAGTCTTTAGGAAGTTCCAAGCTTTTCTACATTTTCCTGTCTTCTTTTGAGCCCTCCAAATTGTTCCAACCTCTGCCTGTTATCCAGTTCCAAAGTCACTTCCACACATTCTTGGGTATCTTTTCAGCAACACCCCACTCTAGTAGTACCAATTTGCTGTATTAGTTTGTTTTCACGATTCTGAAAGAGATACCCCAAACTGGGAACAAAAAGAGGTTTAATCGGACTTATAGTTCTACATGGCTGGGGGGCCTCAGAATCATGGTGGGAGGCAAAGGGCACTTCTTACATGGCAGTAGCAAGAGAAAAATTAGGAAAAGAAAAAGTGGAAACCCCTGATATACCCACCAAATATCGTGAAACTGATTCACTATCATGATAATAGCATGGGAAAGACTGGCCCCCATGATTCAGCTACCTTCCCTTGGGTATCTCCCACAACACGTGGGAATTTTGAGCATTACAATTCAAGTTGAGATATTGGTGGAGACATAGCCAAACTACATCAATGTTGATAGTATGATGTCAGCATAACCTACAAAAGAAAAGAGTTGTAAATGTCACGAAAATGCACAGGATAGAAACAGGACATGGTTAGGTTATTTCTCTTATTTTTTAATATCTAGAGCAAAAATATGGAATGCAGTTTTCCTTCACTTCTTATGTGAGTACACATCAAAATAAAACAAATGCAGTAGCTTGGAGGTGGTGTCAGATTTATTGCTCTGGAATTCACAGTGAGATATTGGAGAAGTTACCAGTCTGAAACAAGTTGTTACATATCAGTTTTATCCGTCTAACATTTCTTTTGCTCTCAAATTAAGCATAGCTTCAAAATCTAAAGTCATTCAGGCAAGAGGAAAGGTTCCACAGGTAATAGAATCTTAGAATTTTATTGCCTGAACTTACAAATCTTGGAAATCTTCTGGTATAATCCATACATTTTACACAGGAAGAACATTTAGCCACAAAGATGGTAAGTGACCTAACTAAGTATCATATAGCTTATTAGTGGCACAGCCTGGTCTCCAGTCTCCATCTGGTATGTTTTTGAGCAAATCGTCCCAAATTTATTGTCCTAAAAATATACTGGGAAATGTACCGATTATATTTGTTTTCTTCTCTTCCACTGACAAAACATTGCCATTCTATGAAAGGGCCATTTAATCAATATGGGTGTGAAAGTAGATCTGCTCCAGCAATATTCTTCTTTCGTAGAATGCTTCTCTCTTTTTTTGCCCTCACCTTTCACTTTTTCTTTCCTCTTTTCTTCTTCCTTATTCTCCCACTCTGTTCCACTCCCACTCATCCATCTCCTTTTTTTTCTGTCTTTTCCATGTTTATAATTGGGCTACCTAGAAAATAAGCACCATGGTCAATGATCAGGTCAATCTTTTATGCACCAACCCTCTTAAACGTAAGTTAAGTATTTGTTTAGTGAATGAGTTGAACTGTATTTCAGATTTATTATAAATAATAGTAAATTAAATGGAATTTTACATGTGTAAGTAAGGTTTCAGAGTTTTCTATTTCACATGAAGAAACTAAGATCTGTCAACACCTTCATGTGAAATGCTTCTAATGAAGGTGTAAACCTTATCTTTCATGAACAATAGCTCATGCTTCAGAAGAAACATCAGAATTAATACATTATAAAATTGTATTGTGGTGCCAGTAACACTAACCAATAAATATTTAAACAACCATAATATTTGAGTGTTGTAGGCTCTGATGTTCAAATGTTAGCTAAGGAAGACATGAGAAAGTGAAAATCATATTAAGTGAGTCATTGGCTGATTTTTTTCTCAGATGCTATTCAGGATCTACTGCTACATATGTAACAATGCACCACAACACTTAGCAGCTTAGAAAGGACAATGTTTACTTTGCTTGTGGATCTGTAATTTGGACACATCTCAATGAGGACAGCTTGTGTCTACCCCATATGGCATCAGCAGGGGTACCTCAAAGGCTGGGGGTTGGAATTATCTTAAGGCTCCCTCACTTGTCTTGCCCTTGATGCCAGCTGTCAGCTAGAACACTAGCTGGAACTGTGACCAGAATACCTACCATGGGACCTTCCTTATCTCTGCTTGGCTGTTGCTGATATCTGGACTATCTCACTGCCCTCTGTTTGACTTTTTTAGGTAAATTAAAAGCTATTATTTGCAATTATTTCCATATACTAAATTCCCTGTTAAGTTACAACCCAAAAAACTTGGGTTGCAAGGATGAACTTCCGGAAAGAGAGAGACACAGAGAAGAAAAACAATAACAAGGTAGAAGCTATGTCCTCTTTTATGAATTCATGCAGCCATGTTTTGCTCTATTCTGTTCCTTAGGAGCACAACACTAAGGCCAGCCATATTCAGAACAAAGAAGAATTAGAGACTACTTTTTATAACAGGAGTGTCAAAGAATTTGTAAATGTGTTTCAGTACTACTCTAGTTTTCTTCCACTAGTCATTTGCTTGTTTGTTCAGATCCAACCCCTGCACTTTCCCTTGCTTATATATATTTCAGAACATTTATTTCGACACACTGTATTTCCCAGGACTCCTTGCCTGCTGGCTTCTGGTTAGAGGTAGCCAGAAGAAGGCATTGACAGGAAATTGGAGGGCAGAGGAAGTGGGGTGGGGTTGCCACTGTAGTTATTTCCTTCTCTTCCTGCTTAGAGCAAAGTCTTTGGCAGTGCGTTCACTTTGTTTTTGGTTTCAGTTCCAACTAAGAGTCCCCAGTTCCTGTGCTCTGATACTACCACCTCTTCCATCAGTCCCTCCACCATCAGTGGTGGTAGTTAGCTTACATTGTTAATCCACAGATTCCCTACCCAATCTTCTGTTTAGATTTTTTAAGTCTTGTGAACTATACTTCAAAATTAGTTCCAAGTATAAGCTCGTCTTTAATGAATTATCCCACTATCCCTAAGGATTTTACTTTACTTTTTTTGTTGTTGTTGTTCTGAAATGGGGTCCCACTCTTTTGCCCAGGCTGGAGTGAAGTGGCCTGATCTTGGCTCATTGCAACCTCCGCCCCTGCCACCCCCAGGTTCAAGCTATTCTGCTTCAGCCTACTGAGTAGCTGGGATTACAGAGATCCACAACCACACCTGGCTAATTTTTATATTTTCAGTAGAGACGGTTTTGCCACTTTGGCCAGGCTGGTCTTGAACTCCCGACTTCAGACATTCCACTCTCCTTGGCCTCCCAAAGTGCTGGGATTACAAGCATGAGCCAACATGCCCAGCTAAAATTTTACTTTTCTGACTGGGTACAAACTGACACATATGTGAAGAAAAGCCAAAGAATGTTAATTGAAAAATGATAATTTCATTGAGAGCTAGAAAGCATATTGGGGCATATAGTCCACTTATACATTCTTCCAGAACTATAGCCATGAAATTATACACTAACTACACATTTCACATTTCACCTGTCTTTATGCAAAACAGGTAAATAACAAGTGTCATGGAAAATTTAAGTGACTGTGTCTTAAGTGCAGAATAGGTTTGGGACAATGCTGCAGGTCAGCCACATCACAGTATAAGAGTCAAGTGATAATACTGATAAAGGCAAGCACATGTGGCGTGCACTTTTTACATGGTCATCAAAAAATTTCACTGTGACCTCTATATTGCCTATAGAACCTGTGCTATAGTTCTCCAAACTGTTACTGCAACCACATCAGGTTGCTAAATTTTTTTCTTTTATAAACTGAAATTTTATGTATTCTTTTCATGTGTTATGGGATTATAAGGGACTTTACTCTATATTCAAATAAAGAGTTTTCCTTGAACTCTCAAAAATAAAAATGGCTGTTAAAAACTTATGATCTAACAATAATAACAAAACCTTTATGATATTTTGGAGAAAAGTAGGAGGACAATTGGAGGAATTTGGGTTCTCACTGGGGTGGCATTGTAGGAGCTATGAAATTACCACTGTCTCCTCTCCTTACTTTATGGATACAGTTTATTGGTATTTTTTTTTCACTTTAAAATTGAAGTCACTAATCTTGTGATTCCTGTGCTGCCTTGACTTTGTTAATAAATAATTCATTTCTTTTGCTTGGCATATCTTTAATTTGAACCATAGTGTTTGAGAGCTTCCAATCTGTGGATCTGTGCAAATGCATTATTGAACATTCTTCCAACAGCTCTTCTCTTTTCATTTTGCTCTTCTGGTCTTCTCATATCAAGCTTGTGGCTTTTCATAGCGAGTGCATGGCTGATAGCTTATTCTTTTTATATGTGCCACTTGTCTTTCTTTTTGTAGGGGAGTCTTAGGTTTTATTGATGGCACTGTCAGCTAGGACAACTAAGTTCATATCAGATGAAGAAGTGTTAGCCTCTTTCCCTGTAGCTTCAGAATCTGTGCCCCAAAATACATCTTAGAAGAAAAAGCGAAGTCATCTAATATAACACAGTATGTGCACACACTAGTGTTTCTTTGGAGGAAGCTCACAAATGGCAAAGGATATTTGATATATTCTTCAAATATGCAGCAGACTCTACGACAAGCACCGTGCAGCCCAGGCACAGTTTCCGAGGGTATATTGTAATCTCTCCTTTTGTTGACTTCAAGCAGAGTAGAGATAAAAACTCAGTAGTCTGAGAGGAAGCTCTGACAGAATCCATAAAACACTCATTGGTTAATATGAAAGTTATGGTTGAACATAGATATATGGGAATCTGAACGTTATTTGGTATCTCCTAATTTCAATTGGTTAGATTTAAGAGGAAAATGTGAGGTTCCATCTCAAAAATTACCACTTAAAATCGCATTTTTTTTCACTATAAGCTGCTGTCTTTATCCCAATCTCTATAATCAGATTTCTGATCCAGTGGAAAGGACCAGGTGTGAGGTATTGAGAACAGAGGAAGTGCTAGTTCTTTCTAGTACTTCCACAACAAGGCAAAGTATGGATAACCATTTGCCTTTTACATGCAAGAGAGAGAGTTTCCTCTCTACAACTAAGAGGTCAATTAGTAGAAAATATGAAAGACATGGTAGAGAATTTAAAAAGTTTATTTAAACATGAAAAATATTTATACCTATGACTAGTTAGGTTATCACTACAAAAATATAAGAGACCATAAGTTATTCTTTCTGATTCTCTCTAAAATTCCTCAAGTCATAGGTTCTTTTTGGAAATTATATTTCAAACATCAGACTATTCCCTGACGTGAAAGGATATTTTAGCTCATAATCCACTTTTCCTTAAAGTATTTTACTGAAAATCAGGCAAACTATACATTATCTTTTTATGCCTTAATAAAGAAATCAAGGTAAACATCAAATGTGGTCTATCAGGCTGTTAAATTCTTGATTGGTACCAGGAAACAAGAAAAGAAAAAGCACAGAGATTTATTTATTTATTTTTTTGCAGAACATGAAAATAGGTATTTACAGTATCATGACAGACTGTCTCTTGTCAAGAAGTGTCAGTGGTGTTGTCACACCTACGTCATTAATACACAAAATGAAAACATAGCAATAAAAACTTGTCATCATTTTGACTTGTAGGTAAAGTTGTTCCACTGGATTGTTTATAACATTTTTCCTATTAGTTTTTGTAGTTCAAGTATGTCAATTTTTTAAGGTAATAAACTTTACTTTTAGAAAAGTTTTGGGTTCACGACAAAACTGAATGGAAAGCGGAGAGACTTTCCATGTTCCCCTGTACTCACATACATACAACTTTCCCTACCACGGACATCCCACATCATAGTGGAACATTCCTTACAATTGATGAAACTACATTAACACATCATTATCATTCAAAGTCTATTGTTATTAGGGTTTCCTCTTCGTGTTGTACATTCTATGGGTAGTGACAGATATATTTAAATATACAGACATGTATTTATTCACCACTGTTTTATCATACAGAACTGTTTCCCTATCCTAAAAGCCCTCTGTGTTCTCCCTACTCATCCCATCCTCTTCACTAAACTTTGGCAAACACTGATCTTTTGTCTCCATATATTTGCTTCAGAATGTCATATCGTTGGTATCATGCAGTATGCAGCTTTTCAAATTGGCTTTTTAAATTTAGTAATATGCATCTAAGTTTTCTCTGTGTCTTTTTGTGGCTTGATAGCTCATATCATTTTAGCACTGAATAATATTCTATTATTCTTTATTCTAATATTCTTTTATTTACTATATATTTATTATTATTCTAATGTTCTTTTTAGCACTGAATGATATTCTATTGTCTGGATATACCATAGTTCATCTATTCACCTACTGAAGGACATATTGGTTGCTTTCAAGTTTGGCAATTGTGAATAAAGCTGCCATAAACATTTGTGTACAAGTGTTTTTGTGGGCATAAATTTTCAGTTCACTTCAGTAAATGCCAAGGAGCATGATTAAATCGCCAGATCATGTTGAAAGAAAAATTATAGATTTTTAAGGGGCTTCAGAACTGTACTCCACAATGTCTATACCATTTTGCATCCCCAGCAGAAATGAATGAGTGTTCCTGTTCCTTTACATCTTCAGCATTTGGTGTTATCAGTGAATTCTGACCATTCTGACAGATGTGTAGTGATATCACATTGTTCTTTTAACTTGCAATTCCCCAAAGACATAGAAGGTTGAGCATATTTTAATATGCCTACCTGACATATGTGTATTTTCTTTGATGAGATATATATTCAGATCTTTTGCCTTTTTTTTTTTTTTTTTTTGGAGACAGAGTCTCGCTCTGTCACCCAGGCAGGAGTGCAGTGGCACGATCTTGGCTCACTGCAATGTCCACCTCCAGGGTTCAAGCAATTTTCCAGCCTCCCAAATAGCTGAGATTACAGACATGTGCCATTATGCTTGGCTAATTTTTTTGTATTTTTAGTAGAGACAGGGTTTCACCATATTGGGCAGGCTGATCTTGAACTCCAGACCTTGTGATCCACCCACCCCTCTGCCTCCCAAAGTACTGGGGTTACAGGCATGAGCCACTGTGTCTGGCCTGCCCATTTTTAATTGGATTGTTCCTTTTCTTATTTTTGAATTTTAAGAGTTCTTCATGTATTTTAGAAAATAATGGTTTATCAAATATATCTTTACAAATACTTTCCCCAGGCTGTGGCTTTTTTCTCATTATCTTGACAGTATTTTTCACAGAGCATAAGATTTTAATTTTAATGAAGTCCAGTTTATTGATTATTTCTTTTATGGGTCAAGCCTTTAGTGTTGTCTCTAAAAAGTCATCACTATAACCAAGGTCATTGGGATTTTCTCCTATGTCAACTTTTAGGAGTTTTATAGTTTTTAATTTTATATTTAGGTCTATGATCTATTTTTTTATTCTTTTCTAGGAAAGATGCATGGCCTATGTATAGATTCTTTTTTTTTTTTTTTTTTGCCTGTGAATATTTAGTTATTCCTGCAATGTTTGTTGAAAATACTATTTTTCTTCATCATATTTCTTTGGCTCTTTTGTCAAAGATCAGTAATATATATTTATGTGTGGCTATTTCTGGACTCTCTATTATGTCCCACTGATCTATTTGTCTATACTTTTACCAGTGCCATACTGTATTGATTACTGCACCTTTATTATAAGTATTGAAGTCAGGTATAATCAATCCTCCAGCTATTCTTCTCCTTTAATATTGTCTTTGCCATTCTGGGCCTTTTGCCATTTCCTATATATTTTAGAGTCAGTTTGTCAGTATCCACAAAAATAGCTTGTTGTATATTGATGGGGATTCTTTTGAATCTGCAGATCATGAACATAGAGTAGCTCTCATTTTATTTAGTTCTTCTTTGAATTTTTTCATCCAGTTTTGTAGTTTTTCTCATATAAATCTTATATTTACATATTTTATTAGATTTGTACTTAAATATTTTGTATTGAGTGGTACTAATGTAAATTATATTTTGTTTGTAATTTTAAATCCCACTTGTTTATTGTTAGTGTATAGGAAATTGTTGACTTTTGCGTATTAACCTTTCATCCTTCAACCTTGATATAATAATTTGTTCAAGAGGATTTATTTTGCCAATTCTTTTTTACTTTCTACATAAATAATCATGTCATCCATGAAAAAAGACTTTTATTTCTTTTTTCTAAACTGTAAACCTTTTATTTCCTTTTCTTGTCTTGTTACATTAGCTGAGATGTCAAGTGCGGGTCATGCCCCCGTGTATCTATAAAGTCATCACCATACCCATGGTCATTGAGATTTTCTCTAATATCATCTTCTAGGTGTTTTATAGTTTTTCATTTTAAATTTAGGTCTATGACCCATTTGAGTTCACTTTTATGAAGGGTGTAAGGTCTGTGCGTAGATTCATGTTTGTTTATGTGGATACAACAGCGAAGGCATAACCATCTTTTTAAAAAGTGTTAAGAGGAAACATTATTGTCTTGTTTCTGATTTTTACAGGAAAGCTTATAGGTTCTCACCAGTTACTATGATGTTAGCTGTAACGTTTGTTTTTTCTTTAATTTCTCATTTTGATTGCTGTGGGTACACAGATGCAGGAATTTATGGAGTACACAAAATGTTTTGATACAGTCATGCAATACATAATAATCACATCATGTAAAATGGGGTACCCAACCCCTCAAGCATTTATCCTTTGTGTTATAAACTATCAAATTATACTCTTTTATTTTTAAATGTACAATTAAGTTATTACTGTCTATAGTCACCCTATTGTGCTATCAAATAGTAGGTCTTATTCATTCTTTCTATTTTTATTTTGGTACCCATGAATGAGCCTCACATCCCCTCCCAACCTTCTGCCAGTACCCTTCTCGGCCTCTGGTAACCATCCTTCTACTACTCTCTAGATCCATGAGTTCAATTATTTTGATTTTTAAAACCCACCAATAAGTGAGAACATGTGATCTTTGTCTTTCTGTACCTGGCTCATTTCACTTAGCATAATGACCTCTAGTTCCATCCATGTTGTTGAAAATGACAGGAGCTCCTTCTTTTTATGGCTGAATAATACTCCATTGTGTATATATAGCACATTTTAAATGTTTGAAAATGTCTTTATTATGTCTTGGCTACTGAATGATAGCTAAACTAAATGTAGACATTTTTGTTGATTTTTTTTTTGTTTTATTTATATTTCATTGGAGGGAAAACTTTTTATTTCGATAGCTTTTGAAATACAAGTACTTTTTGTTATATAGATGAATTATACAGTGGTGAATTCTGAGATTTTAGTGCACCCATCGCCCGAGTAGTGTACATTGTACCTAATATATTTTTATTCCTATTCTCCCTCCCAGTCTTCCCCTTCTGAGTCTCTAAAGTCCTTAATGTCACTCTGTATGCCTTTGTGTACTCGTAGCTTAGCTCCCACTTATAAGTGAGAACATACAGTTTTTGGTTTTCCATTCCTATGTTGCTTCACTTAGAATAATGGCCTTCAGCTCCATTCAAATTGCTGCAAAAGACATTATTTCCTTCCTTTTAATGGCTGAGTAGTAGTCCATGGTGTATATATACCACATTTTCTTTATCCACTCATTAGTCAGTGGACACTTAAGTTGGTTCCACATCTTTGCAGTTGAAGTACCACATTTTCATTAGCCATTGATCTGTTGGGGGATGTTCAGATTTCTTCCAAATTTTGGCTATTGTGAACAGTGCTACAACAAACATGGAAGTGCAGCCACGTCTTTGATATACTCATTTCCTTTCTTTAGGGTGTATACTCAACAGTGGGATTTCTGGATCATATGGTAGCTCTCTTTTTAGCTTTTTGAGGAACCTCCAATTTATTCTCTATAGTGGCTAAACTAATTTACATTCCCACTAATGGTATGTGAGGATTCTGTTTTTTTTTAATTGCATTTTAGGTTTTGGGGTACATGTGCAGAACATGCAAGATAGTTGCATAGGTACACACATGGCAGTGTGTTTTGCTGCCTTCCTCCCCTTCACCCACATTTGGCATTTCTCCCCATGCTATCTTGCTAGCATTTGTTATCGCCTTGCTTTTGGATATGAACCATTTTAACTGGGGTGAGATGACATCTCATTGTAGTTTTGCTTTGCATTTATCTGATAATTAATGATATTGAGCACCTTTTCATATGCCTGTTTTCCATTTGTATGTCTTTTTTTTTAAAAAAAAAAATGTCTAGTCAAAGTGTTTGCCCATTTTATTTTTAATTGGATTGTTATATGTTTTCCTATAGAGTTTTTTTGAGCTTTTTGTAAATTCTGGTGATTAATCCCTTATCAAATGGATGGTTTGTAAATATTTTCTCCCATTCTGTGAGTTGCCTCTTCATTCTGTTGGCTTTTTTCTTTGCTGTGCAGAAGCTTTTTAACTTGATGTGATTCTATTTGTCCATTTTCTGCTTTGGTTGCCTGTGCTTGTGGAGTATTATTATTACTCAAGACATTTTTTTTGCCCAGACCAATATCCTGCAGACATTCCCCAACATTTTCTTGTAATAGTTTCATACATCAAGATATTAGATTTAAGTCTTTAATCGTTTTCATTTTATTTTTGTAGATGATGAGAGATAGGGGTCATTTCATTCTTCTGCATATGGATATCTAGTTTTCCCAGCACCATTTACTGAAGAAACTGTCTGTCCCCCAGTTTGTGTTCTTGGTACCTTTGTCAAAAATGAGTTAGCTGTAGGTGTGTGGATTTGTTTCTGAGTTATCTGCTCAGTTCCATTGATCAATGTGTCTGTTTTTATGCCTGTTCTATGCTGTTTGGGTTACTATAGCTCTGTAGTATAATTTGAAATCAGGTAATGTGATTCTTACAGTTTTGTTCTTTTTGCTCAGGATAGCTATTTGAGTCCCTTCTTACACTGCTGTAAAGAAATGCCTGAGACTGGGTAATTTATAAAGAAAAGAGCTTACTTGGTTCATGGTTTCGTATGCTGTACAAAAAAGCATAATGCTGGCATCTGCTCAGCTTCTGGGGAGGCCTTTGGAAACTTACAATTATGGTGGAATGCAAAGAGGCTGCCAGGATGTCTTACATGGCCAGAGAAGGAGCAGGAGAGAAGATGGAGGTACCACACACTTTTAAACAACCAGATCTCAGAAGAACTTTCTCACTATCATGAGAACATTACCAAGGAGGAACTCTGCCCCCATGATACAATCACCTCCAACCAGGTTCTACCTCCAACATTAGGGATTACAATTTGACATGAGATTTGGGTTGGGGCCACAGACCCAAACCATATCAGTAGCTGTGGCAGCTATTTTGGGTCTTTTGCTGTTCCATATAAAATTTAGGATTATTTTCTATTTTGTGAAGAATGTATTTAATATTTTAATAGGGATTGCACTGAATCCTTTGAGTACTTTGGGTAATATGGACATTTTAATAATACTGGTGCTTCTAACCCATGAACATAAAATATTTTTCCATTTTTTGATGTGTTCTTCAATTTATTTCATCAATGTTTTATACTTTTCATTATAAAGATCTTTCACTTCTCTGGTTAATTCCAAGGTATTTAATTTTATTTGTGGCTATTCTGAATAGGATTACTTTTTAAATTTCTTTTTCTGATTGTACACTTTTGGCATAAAGAAATGCTACTGATTTCTGTATGTTGATTTTGTATACTGCAACTTTACTGAATCTGTTTATCAGTTCTGATAGATTTTGTGGACTCTTTAGTTTTTTCCAAGTATAAGATTATATCACCCGCAAACAGGGATAATTTGAGTTCTTTCTTTCCAATTTGGATATGATTTATTTCTTTCTCTTGCCTGATTTTCCTAGCTAGGACTTCCAATAATATATTGAATAACAGTGGTGAAAGTGGGCATCCTTGTCTTATTTCAGATCTTAGAGGAAAGGCTTTTAGTTTTTGCCAATTTAGTATGATACCAGCTGTGGTTCTGTCATATGTGGCTTTCATTATGTTGAGATATGTTTCTTCTGTACCCAGTCTATGTCTTTTGATTGGAGCGTTTAATTCATTTACATTCAATATTATTGTTGATAAGTAGGAACGTACTCCTGCCATTTTGTTCTTTTTTTCTGTTTTTTTTTTTAATCTCTTCTATTCCTTCTTTCTTTCCTTTATGTCTTCCTTTTAGTGGAAATAATTTTTTCTAGTGATATGATTTAGCTTTTTATTTTTCTGTATCCGTTGTATGTTTTCTGATTTGAGGCTACCATGAGGCTGCAAATACTATCTTATAACCCATGATTTTAAGCCAATAACAACTTAATATTACATAAACAAATAAACGAGCTAGCCAAAAAAAAAAAAAAAAACTAATAAAGACTCTACACCTTAACTTCAAACTTCATCCCCTTACTTTCTAACCTTTTGCTGTTTCTACCTTATTGTACTATCTATGCCTTGAAAAGTTATTGTAGTTATTATTTTTAACAAGCAACAGCAAACAACAATAGGCAAAGGATATGAACAGACACTTCTCAAAAGAAGACATACAGGGAGACAATAAACAAACATGAACAAGTGCTCCACATTACTAATCATCAGAGAAATGCAAATCAAAACCACAATGAGATATCATCTCACACCAGTCAGGATGGCCAATACCAAAAAGTCAAAAAAGAACAGATGTCAGTGAGGCTGTAGAGAGAACGGAATGCTTATACACTGTTAGTTGGAATGTAAATTAGTTCAGAGACTGTGAAAGGCAGTTTAGAGATTTCTCAATGGACTTAAAACAGAACTATCATTGAACCCAGCAATCTGATTCCTGGCTATATACCCAAAGAGAAATAAAAAATTCTACCAAAAATACACGTGCAATTGTGTGTTCATCACAGCACATAGCAAAGGCATGGAATCAACTGAGGTGCCCACCAATACCTAGGAACATATCGTGGATTGGTTAAAGGAAATGTGAAATATACACACCATAGAATACTACACACTCGTAAAAAGAATGAAATCACTCTTCATTCCTTTTACAGTGTTTTTGATTTTTAATGTTGATAATAGTGACCTTTGCAGCAACATGAATGCAACTGAAGATGATTCTCCTAAGACAATTAATGCAGGAATAGAAAACCAAATGCCATGTGTCCTCACTTATAAGTGAAAACGAAACACAGTTACACGTATACATAAAGATGGGAGCAATACACACTATGAACTACTAGAGGGTGGTGAGAGGGAGAGGGGCAAGAGATAAAAATCTACCAATTGGGTACTATACTCATTATCTTGGTGACAGGATCATTTGTACCTTAAACCTCAGTATCATGCAATATAACCATGTAAGAAACCTGCCCATGTACCCTCTCAATCTAAAATAATGGTTATTATAAAAAATAAATAGGCTGAGTGTGATGGCTCATGCCTGTAATCCCAACACTTTGAGAGACAGAGGAGGGCAGGTCATTTGAGGTCAGGAGTTCAAGAACAGCCTGACCAACATGGCAAAACCTCCTCTCTAATAAAAATACAAAAGAATTAGCTGGGTGTGGTGGCAGGTGCCTGTAATCCCAGCTACTGGGAAGGCTAAGGCAGGAGAATCGCTTGAACCCAGGAGATGGAGGTTGTAGTGAGCCGAGATTGCACCACTGCACTATAGCCTGGGTGACAGAGTGAGACTCCATCTCATAAATACATACGTACATACATACATACATACATACATACAATGCCAAAAAAAAATTAAGTGGGCTTCTTGTATACAATCTACAGTGAAGTCTTGTTTTTTATATACTCTGATAATATCTGTCTTTTAATTGGCATATTTTGAACATGGACATTTAAAGTAATTCTTAATATAGTTTGATTAATATATATCATATTTGTTATTGTTTTTTATTTGTTGCCCTTGATTTTTGCTCTTATATTTTTCTTCTACACTTTTTTTTTGCCTTTTATTGTTTTCATTGTGCAATTTACACAATTCCATTTTCATTCTTTTATATTAATTATACATTTTAAAGTGGTTATGATAAAGTTGGCAATATTCTTTTACAATTAACACATGTCCACTTTCCAATAACCCTATATTGCTTCATAGATAGTGTAAGTACCTTATAATAGCAAAATATTTCTAATTAACCTTTCCCATCCCTTGTGTCATTAATGTATTATTTCACTTGTATATAACCATATATATACATATGTATGCATACATATATATATACATAAGCATGCATAATATAATATAGTGTTGCTACATTTGGGATATATTGGGATATATTTGACATAAAAGGAACTGCAAATACTTCATGTACAATTAAATGAGTTTGAATATATGCAAATGTCCTATGACATTTTGAACAAACTTATCTGTTAGAATTTTTACATTTTTTATTTTATCTTTACTTATTCATTCTCTGAGACTTGTCTTTTCTTTGTGCAGATCTGAGTTTCTCCCATACATTATTTTCATTGTCACTCAAGTACTTTTTCCTTATCTTAATTTTTTTAATTTTATTTTTATTATACTTTAAGTTCTGGGATACATGTGCAGAATGTGTAGGTTTGTTACATAGGTATACACATGTCATGGTGGTTTGCTGCACCCATCACCCTGTCATCTACATTAGGTATTTCTTCTAATGCTATCCCTCCCCTATCCCCCCAGTCTCCAACAGGCCACTGTGTGTGATGCTCCCCTCCCTGTGTCCATGTGTTGTCATTGTTCAACTCTCATTGTTCTATGAGTGAGAACATGTGGTGTTTGGTTTTCTGTTCTTGTGTTAGTTTGCTGAGAATGATGGTTTACAGCTTCATCTATGTCCCTGCAAAGGACATGAACTCATTCTTTTTATGGCTGCATAGTATTCCATGATATATATTTGCCACATTTTCTTTTTATTTTTCTTATCTTAATTTTTAACAGCTGTATTGGGATATATTTGACATAAAAGGAACTACAAATACTTCATGTACAATTAAATGAGTTTGAATATATGCAAACATCCTATGACATCATCAAAAGTAGGGCAATAGACACCAACCCTTCCCGGAATTTTCTTATTGTTCTTCCTTTTTTTCTTGTGTTTCATGGTGTGTGGTTAGAATACTTAACATGAGATGTAGCTTCCTAACAAATTTTGAGTACACAATACTGTATTGTTAACTATAGGCACCATGTTCTACAGCATTTCCTTAATTATTGCTTGTCTCGGAAAGTCTTTATTTCTACCTTCAAGATAATTTTACAAGGTACAGAACTGTGAAGGATCATTTTGCATAATACAGTTCCAGGTTGGTGAGCTTTTTCTGCAACATTTTAAATATTTCACTTCACTCTCCTCTTACTTGCAGTTTCTGAAGAGAAGTCAGAGTTAATTCTTATTTTTGTTTCTCTATACATAAGGTGTTTCCCACACCTCAGCTTCTTTCAATATTCTTTTTTCTTTTTCTTTGACGTTTTAAAGTTTGAATATATATGCTTAAGCGGTTTTGTTTTGTTTTGATTTGATTTTTAGACTTTTTTTTTCACCATTTATCCTGTTTGGTGTTCTCTGAATTTCCTGGATCTGTGATTTGGTGTCTGACATTAATCAAATACTGCTTTTGTTCCTTTCTTTCCATCTTCTCCTTTTTCTATTCCTGTTACATATATTTATACCTTTTGGAATTGTCCAACAGTTCTTGACTACCCTGCTTGACTTTTTCAGTCTTTTTGTCTTTGTTTTTCAGTTTTGGAAGTTTCTATTTCTATATTATCAGGCTCAGAAATTATTTTCTCCCTCATGTCCAATCTTTTAATTAGCCCATTAAAGGCATTCTTCATTTCTTTTACCGTGCTTCTGACTGTCAGCATTTCTTTCTACTTCTATCCTAGAATTTCCATCTTTCTGCTAACACTTTCTATTTATTTTTGCGTGTTGTCTACTATTTCTGTTATAACCTTTAGCATATTAATCATATGTTTTAAAATTTCCAATCAGATAATTCCAACATTACTGCCATATCTGACTCTGACTCTGAAGCATGTTCAAGTATCTTCAGACTGTGTTTTTCCTTCTTTTTGGTATGCCTGATAATTTTTCACTGAAAGGAGGAATGTACTGGGTGAAAGCAACTTTAGTAAATACACTTATAGTGATATAGAGACCCTGTCTCTAAAAAAGAAAAAGGAAAAAGTATAAGTCTCAGATTTTTGGTGAGGCTGTGAGACTGTGAACTTCACAAGTGTTTATCAACTTCGTTTATCGTCTTAGGAGAGATAGGAGAGCTACAGGGAGACATACTTGGGTATTCCCCTTCTCCCACGTGGAAAGCTAGAGTCAGCTTGAATTGGGGATTTCCATTTTCTCAGGTAGTTTGGGCTCTGAAAAAATCCCAGAAATTTAGGCTCTAGTAAAATAGTTTCTCCTGAGAGTGGGTCTTGTTAAGAAGAACATAATGCTTTATCATATTTTAAAATAATTATTTTTCCCCTTCCCCTGTGAAAGGCATAAGGGAATTTTTCTACAATATTTGCTGCGAGAAGCTGGTAGGGCCCCTGAAGGTAAAACTCACAAAACTGTAAGGGGTCTCCTTGTGCATGGGCTTCCCTGGAGTTTTTAACTGTGAGACTTGTTCACACAGAGGCTCTAGCAATTTTTAAATTATCATTTAGTTTTTCATACATTGGCACTGGTTCCTGTGGTGGTTTCTACTCTGGTAAGTAGTGATTCTCTGTATTCGCCTGTTTCTCTCCAATAGTTTGCCCTGTGACCTCACTTCTTTCTGAGATCTAAGAAGAAGAGTTAATTATTCAGCTTGACAGCTTTTTACCAGTTGTTAGGTTGAAGTGGTAACTTCCCTATCATCATATTTTTAATGGTGTCTATGTGATGCCATAAAGAACGAATGGGGAAAAATGCAACATGTATAGTTTAAATACCTCTCATTGCATTGGTCACCTGTGTAATAACATGCAAATTGTATGTGACAAACTTCAATGTATAAAACATCCAGTATTAAAAAATCACTCTGGTTATCTCATATGAATAGAATCATGCAGTTTGCCTTTTTGTGACTAGCTTTTTTGCTTAGCATGGCGTTCTCAGCATTTACTCACGTTATGGCACATGTCAGAATTTTCTTCCTTGTTGAAGCTGCATAGTATTCCATTGCATGTATGTACTGTATTTTTTTTGTTCATTTATCCATTGGTGGACGTTTGGATTGTTTCAATGATTTGGTTATTGTGAGTGATGCTACTATGAACATGGAGGTACAAGTGCCTCTTTGCGACCCTGCTTTTAATGATTTTTGATATGCCCAGGACTGAATTTGCTGGATCATGTGGTGGTTCTATTTTTGACTTTTTGAGGAGCCACTCTATTGTTTCCATGGCAATTATACCAATTACTTTCCCATCGGCATTGCAGGGGGGTCGAATTTCTCCATATCCTTGCCAATACTTTTTTTTAAAATAACTTCAAAATTTTTATTTTTTTAATTGACAAGAATTGTATGTATTTATGGTTAACAACATCATGGTTTGAAATATACATGCATTGTAAAATGACTAAATCAAACTCATTAAAATATGTATTACTACGCACACTTTTTCATGTGGTAAGAACACTTAAAATCTACTCTTGGCAGTTTTAAAGTGTACTACACATTGTTTTTTTTTTAATTGCATTTTGGGTTTTGGGGTACATGTGAAGAACATGCAAGATAATTGCATAGTTACACACGTGGCAGTGTGATTTGCTGCCTTCCTCCCCTTCACCTACATCCAGCATTTCTCCCCATGCTATCTCGCCCCAACTCCCCACCCCCGCTACTTTTTAATTTTCTTTTTCTTTTGTGGTAGCCATTCTGATGGGTGTGAAGTGATATCTCATTGTGGTTTCCCTTTACATTTATCTTCTTACTTTGTTCGAATATATTTTCTTACAAACAAAATATTTTTAGAATTTACATGTTATTTAGACATCAATATATGCAGCAGCATTCTAAGTTTTAGAATCTTTCTCACTTTAAAAAAATCTGTGCCTACCTTTCTCCAAACCAGGGATATAACTTAATTGTCAACATAATTATCACTGAGATTCTATCTACTCAATCAAAAAGGGGTGGATCCAAGTCATGGCCCTGTTACTTATAATCTGTATATCTGTGTGACTTGAAACAACCCCTCAGTCGCCACTTTTTCATCTGAATTAAAAAAAGGAATATAATAATACTCACCTAATCTATTGGGAGGCCGTTGAATTAAAAGAACTAATACATGAATACACTCTGAATTATAAAGTTCTGCAAATGAAAGCCATTGCTTGTATTAATTAGCATCAATAGTAAATACCTTATACTATGGGAGCAGTCACTATAATGGGCAAAAGCTTAAGCTCTAGATTCAGACTATCTTGTTGCCCAACCTGTGTAACCTAGGGTGGTTATGTTATCTCTCAGTCTCAGTCTAGACAACGTGGGTGATTATAGAGTATGCCAATTGCTATATTCATGGCACATAGTAAGCACTTTAATGTTAGCTATAATTACTCACTTACTTTTGTTTTGTGGCTTCTGCAAATCTTCACTGTTTACTACCTGAAAAAGAACATGTCTGGTATGATCATCATGTACTTCCAGAAGAACGGCTCTAATATGGCTTATGCCTTTTGATTATCAATCATTGTAGTTTCAATTAGAAAAATGAAGAAATAGCCAGGCATGGTGGCTTTTGCCTTTAATCCTAGTACTTTGGGAGGATGAGGCAGGTGGATCATGAGGTCAGGAATTCGAGACCAGCCTGACCAACATGGTGAAACCACATCTCTACTAAAAGTACAAAAATTAGCTGGGCATGGTGGCACGGGCCTGTAATCTCAGTTATTCAGGAGACCGAGGCAGGAGAATCGCTTGAACCTGGGAGGCGGAGGTTGCAGTGAGCCAAGATCGTGCCACTGCACTCCAGCCTGGGTGACAGAGCAAGGCTCCATCTCAAAAGAAAAAAGAAAGGGAAAGAAAGAAAAATGAAGAAACGGCCATGGACCCCTTTTCCCTGAGTCAATGAGAAATTTCAAGAGTGAAAGGTCCTTCTTCTTAGCATTGATGAATGCTAGACATTGAAATGGAAACAAACAAACATAGTTTTGGTGTCCTCCTAATAGGAGACTAAGATTAGAACTACTCAATGACCAAGCTGAGAAATGGGAACAAGTTTAGTTCTGTGTATGTCTGTACCTTGTGGAAGATCAGGAGAAGAGCGGGGCATATATATTTATTGGGCAACTACAGCCACGTAAATGATGTTCTGGGCTTTTTGCATGTATTATCTCCTTGTTTCTTAATTGGGAGAAGGGTGCATATTAGCAGAACTACTTGGCTGCTTTCCTTTCAACATTAAATAAATACTAATTTCATTATTAAATTACAGAATATATATGTGATCTTATTCTCATTGTAAAAATTGAAATAATGTAGAAAGAAGCATATACAAAAATAAGGAAAGCTTCTTTCACCCAATTCTGCCTGGCTGCCCAGTCTCCCATTTTTCCTAACAGGTTGCCACAGGAATTGTGCATCTTTCCTGAGTATATCTTTGAATGTATTAAAATAAATTTTTTTAATACATAAAATGGCCATGTTATTCATATTATTCTGCAACTAACTACTTTTTACTTAACAATTTTTTGGGCAAAGCTTTTCATCTCTATACCTAAAGATATTAATAACAACGGACACATATGTACCAGGAACATGTAAAGTGTTTTCCATAACCTAATTTATTTAATGTTCAAAATAAGCATGAAGTAAGGTGATAAATGACAGGAACAGACCCTGTAAAGTTTAGCAGCTTGCAAAGGTCAAAAGCTAAGTGGCATCACTTGCGATTGAACCCACCTAGGAAATCTTCAGAATTTATACTCAACTACTCTGCTGGACCACCTCACTAGTTGCCTTGTTCTTTCAATGATTATGTAATACATTTTAAAATATTATAAACAATGCTACTTTAAAATATTTAAAATATAAAAAGAAGAAAATTATCTTTTTTGTTCCCCTCACCACAAACAAATTCCCAAGCTATTCTTATGCAGCTGGACATTATTGGGTCTCAATTGAGACCCATGAATATGGATTTTTAACAACAAACACCCAGATCATTATCATAGTGGAAGCTGGGAGAAAATTGAGAAATACTGTTGTAGGAGTTATTAAGAAATTATTTTAGGCAGATAGAGATGAAAAGGGGTCCTTGGGAAGTTTTCGTTTTTTGTTTATTTTCAAATAGGACATAAAGATTCCTAAAATTTTAGTCAAAATATTTTACATTTTTTTTGCTCTGCTAGCATGAGATCACCAACAATAAGAAAATCGAACACGAACACATAAAAGACTTAACAAGTTGACTTTAATAAGTAAAAATTACAACATAATTTTCCCAGCAATGAACAATTTCATTCTTTAAAAGTAAACAAGGCCTAAAACAAGAGGGCACAGGAACAAGTAGTCAGATGGATTTAGGTGAGCACTGAACACAAGCTTTGAGGAAGTGCAAAGGACTGACATCTAGGCCTGAACAAGACAGAAAACTACCAGGCCAGACAGGCCTATATGCAGACACCAGCATGGACAAAACTGAGTTATACTGAATTCAGAGACAAAATTCAGTGACACTCTTTCACTTATTTAGGGTTCTACACCATTTCACTGAGCAGCCTTAGTTTTTGTTTTTGGGCTTTTGTTGTTATTTGTTTTTTTCACAAACCTTTTAGACAGAGGGGAAAAAAATGCAAACTAGGACTACGATGTTAAAATAGCCACTAGCAGACAGCTGCCAACAGTTACTGTGTCTGAAGGTGAGGCTTCCCAACTCAAACGGAGAAGTCATTGGAATAAACCCTTCCTCTTTCATCTTTCGTCACCCATATACTTAAAACAGGACAAGATGGGATGACCACACCAGGTAACATCACCGAAGTCTCAAAGTAGCAGCTAAAATGTGCCAGAACTCTCCACCCTGTCTAGGAGCTATGTTCCACTCTTTCTGAAACAAAAGGATCTATAACATCTTTTCTCAATAAGTCTTTAGTTTCTCCTCGCAGGTGGACACAATGCTTCAAGTGGACTTCACTACTCAGAAACCAATTCTACATCTTTTACTTTCTTCTTCTTCTTTTTGGTAGTATCACTATCCTCATCTCCAGGCTCAGCCCCACTCTCCAGACCAGCTTTGGCCCTCTTGGCCTTCTTACTCTTCTTTCCTTCTTGATCAACTGAGGAGCTGCTGGAGGGATCTCTTCACTTTCCCTATCACTGTCTTGCTTCAGCTTCGCAGTTGTTGCTGCTTCCCTTTCTTGTCTATCTGGAAAGTCCCTGCTGTTAGAGCCCCGCGGGCAACCTTTGATATGCAAATGAAGTCCTTTAGAAACTGAGTCCCCCCAAACATGGCGATTCTGGAGGCATTCTTGCCCTTGACCCACATGTGCCTGGCAACAGGGCTGCCCACACAAATCCCCACGTGTGTAGAAGATCATGGTGCCCTGCATTTGCATATTAAAAGTCTAGGGTGGGAAAGGGAGCTTTTTCATGAGCTACATGAATGACATGCCTGGTCAAACCAATCCCCTGAACCTGTGCAAATCACACACCACCTCTACCACCCTCTACATATACCTGGCTGGTATTCACTTCACTTGGAGTCTCTTCTCTCAGCTTTGGAGCCTCACTCCCTCTCTCTCTATACACGGGAGTTTTTTCCTTCTATCCTTTCTCTTCTTTCTTGCCTATTAAACTTTCTGCTCCTTAAAACCACTCCACGTGTGTCTGTTGTTTTTCCAATTCAGTGCCAGAAGAACCTGGTGTTCCTCCACTCATTAGAGCTGTATCAATACCAAAATAAGAGGTACAGTCATGTGCCACATAACAGTGCTTCAGTCAATGACATGCTGCATGTACAACAGTGGTCCCACAAGATTACAATACTGTAGGTTTACTGTACCTCTTGTATGTTTAGATACAGGTATGCTTACAGTTGTATTACAGTTAACTATGGTATTCACTACAATAGCATGCTGTACAGATTCGCAGCCTAGGAGCAATCAGCTATACCAAATAGCCTAGGTGTGCACTAGGTTATGGCATCTAGGTTTGCCTAAGTACACTCTAGGATTTTCACAGACCAACACAATTGCCCATCAACGTATTTATCAACATATCTGTGGTTAAACCACACATGACTGTAGTTGTGTAGACTCATAGAGGCAGATAATTCAGTAACTGTACATGAGATATCTACAAAATTCACCTCTCAATACCATAAGCATTGTCTTACTTCCCCATTCCCACCCATGGTGTTGACCTCTTTGTGCTGCCTTGCTCAAGAGTGGCTCCTAACAACAGTAATTTGAATGCCTCCTGAGGGCAAGCGTTGAGCTATCTATGCAAAGGAAATCAAGGGGAATAATGGCTCTTGATGTAGAAAAGGGGGTGGGCATGAAGTAAGTAAGCTTTTAGGTATTATAATGTGAAAAAAATAATAAAAATAAAATTAGAAAAAAATGATTGTTAATATTAACTCTAATATTATTATGCTTCAAAAGACTGGAGATTATTTTTAAATGTTTTATAGACCAATTCAAAACAAATCTAAATGACGAAGGTTACTAAAATAATAGAGCTCAGACTACATAAAAGAAACAAAAGTAAAATTCCCTTTTTCCATTAAAAATAGCTTCTAGCATGGGAGGGTCTCATCATTATGCTTTTTCTAATTGTTCAGTACTTGCCATTTAGAAGGGAATTGAAGGAAAACACTAAATACATATGCTCTATCTCTGAGTATGTCTAACTCCACTAGATAAATTTGTTATTTGTCTTCTGTCCCCCAACAGCTAATATCCAAGAAAAATGTAGCTCCAGTGTTCATTTGACCATGTTACTTCTCTAACATGTGCATTGTATCAACTATACTAACAATTTCTTACTTTGCATTGCATTTTAATATTCACAAAAGCTGCATTTTAACCCTGTGTCAGAAAGCATACTACATGTTCTAAAACATGATGTAATAGGCATTTCAGTGACTGTCTTCACCATAGAGCATAATAAGGGAACATAGAGCAGACCACTTCATTTAACCATTGATTCTTGGAGGTCAAATGACAACATCCTGTTTCACAGGAAAACTGCCTGTTCTAGTTTGGGACCATAAGTCATTTGCCTACTTTCTGGAATTTCTACATTGCCAAGAAAAATCTTATGAACAAAATTAGTTTTGTCCTTCCTTCTTTTTTTCTCTCCCTTCCTCCCTCACTCCTTTCTTTCTTTCCATTGGTGACTTCCTATTCCTACCTGTTTTGTTCCCCTCCTTTCTTTCCTTTGTTTTCCTCTTTTGTTTTGGGAAAATTAAAAATTCTGCCAACCCTGATAATATTCTCAACAACATGTAGAAAAGAAAGAAATTAGATTTCTAATGGAATAGGCATTAAACCAGATTACCATGTGCATCATACGAAGTCAGATAAGAGAATAGAAAGATAGAAAGAAAATCTATCCATTTTATACAGCCAGTTACAATCCATTACATACACAGTCTCTAGATTAATGGTAACCCATCTTTTACAAGAAGACTCAACAGTACACTTTGCTCTGTATTCTTTAATAGTCCATCCAAAGTTCATCTGGTAATTGGGGTAGCCATTTTTCAGCTAGAGCTTTTATCCAAATTAATAATAAATCTTCCCTTATCTCTAGGAGAAGCACATGGTTTTCAGCTCAGAGAAAGAAGCCTAGGTTAGTTAGACTCCCAAGGTGACAGAAAAATAGGGGCCCTATCTTCCTTGATATTTACATTTCGAAAAGATGGTTCTCACACCCTTAGGAAAAAAACATTCCTGAGTTGTAAAGCAGGCAAGGGGCTTACCTAACCTTTACAAAGATTTAGAGGAAAGATTCACAAACAGTAGGTTTCTCATGGAAATGCTCTAAGAAGGTGTGAGTCCCAGGAGGCAGGGGGAAGTCTCTTTCCCTTTTGGCAACAGAGAAAACCCAATCTTTAAAATTTACCCTAACATTTTCAACAAATATTTATTTAGCCTCTATTATTTGCTAGGCACTTAGCATGTATAGATATATGGTGGTGATGTTACTATAATATAGTATAGAAACAATTTGAGATATTTGTTGGAAAAGCATGACTGACCATGAGGATGGTGATGAAGGTGGGTGAATGATCATGGTAGTCTTTGGTCTTTTTAGCACTAGTCTGCTTTATTTTGCTCGAAGACCAAACTTGTTGTCTTTCCTTTCTCTAATTTTTAAATTAACACATAAAAGTTATATGTATTTATCATGTACAAATTATATTTTGACATAAGTGTGCATTGGAGGATAGCTACATTGGGCTAATTAACATATGCATTACTTCACTTATCTTCTTTTTGTTATTAGAACACTTAAAATCTACTCTCTTAGCACTTTTTGAGAATACATCATGATTAACTATCTTCACAATGTTGCACAATAGACCTCTTAAACTTATTTCTGTCTAATTGAAATTTTGTATTCTTTGACCAACATCTCTTCAACACCTACCCCAACCCCTGTAGCCCCTGGTAACCATCTATTCTCTGCTTCTATGAGATTTTTTCATTTTCTTTCTTTGTTTTTATTTTTTTTAGATTCCATGTGTAAGTAGATCATGAGCTATTTGTCTTTCTGTGCCTGGCTTATTTCCCTTAACATCAGACTATGTAAATTAGTACAATCATTATGGAAAACAGTATGGAGGTTCCTCAAAATAGGAAAAATAAAACCACTATATGAACCAGTAATCCTACTACTTGGTATATATCGAAAATAAATAAAATTAGTACATTGAAGAGATATCTGGGCTCCCATGCTCATGCTAGCATTATTCACAAGAGTCAAGAGAGGAAATCAACCAAATTGTCCATCAAAAAATGAATAGATAAAGAAAATATGCTACATATACAAAATGGAATATTATTCAGCCATCAAAAGAAAAAATTCTGTCATTTATAGCAACGTGGTTGAAGCTTGATGCTTTCTTTGGAGATTTTGAATATAACAAAACTGCTACTTTTATTTTGATATATATTCTGTGGTTGAACTAAAAACTTCACATCTGAATGAAATATGCTTTTATTTAACTAACTGTATCTACAAAAATTTTAAAAGAAGACTGGGAGAAAATAATGTGATATATTAAGTAGGACCTGCATTAACTACCACTGGGAGACTTGGCTTTTAAACCCTATAAATCTGTTTGTCCAACTCTTAATAGAGAAAATTGCATCAAATGATTCCCAAGGCTGCTGGTTTACTGCCTAGCTGCTCAAAGTGTCATCCAAGCCCAGAATCATCACCTGGGAGTTGTTAGAAATGCAGAATTTCAAGTTCACCCCAGCTCCACTGAATCAGAATCTGCATTTTAACAAGATCCTCAAGGTATTTCATCCACATTAAAGTTTGAGAAGGACTGGTTTCCAGTACTGGAAAACAAACAAGCAAGAAAGAATGAAAAAAGTGTTCCAGAAATGTGGAGGACTTTTTGCAATACAGAGACTAGAGAGCAATGGTGATAGGGGAACAACAAGAAGAAATTGCCATGCTGACGAGTTGAAGAGAGGGATACTGAGTTTTGGTTGGAGAAAGAAACAGAAGAACCTGGCATCCTTCTTGACCTCAAAAGGAAACTAAGGGAAAAGGTGAAAAGAAAATAAAGGAAGAAAAGAAAGAAAGAATAAAGAAAGAGAAAGAAAAGAAAGAAAGAAAGAAAGAAAGAAAGAAAGAAAGAAAGAAAGAAAGAAAGAAAGAAAGAGTGAAGAAGGGAGGGAGGGAAGGAGGAAGGGAGAAGAAGAAGAGGGAGGGAGGGAGGCAAGGAAGGAAGAAAAAGGGCCCAGTGCAGGGGATTCTTTCTACATATTTTTGTTGTTTTTCATTTAAGAAATATGTATTGATAGGTGATATGGGTTCAATGCATTTTTAAAGTGGTTATTTCTGATGCCTAGCAAATCTTTAAAGATTCAGGCATTGTGGTTATACATCTGGCCACCTTTATGGGCTTCCTAATTAGTTTTAGAGTTTTGTGGTTGGTTTTCTTGGATTCATATTGTCTGTAAATTGTCATAATTTTTCTATTCCTCTTTAATATTTTTAGCTCTTCTTACATTTTAATGCCTTATTACATTGACTAGGTTTCCCAGAACAATGTTTTGACGATAATGAGCATTTCTCTCTTACTTTTACCTATAATGAGAATGTTCATGTTTCCATGTTAACTATGTTAACTATAAGTTTCTGGTGGCATTTTTTTCTCAAGCTAAGAAAGTTACATTTTTAAAATTATTAAGAATTAAGAATTATTATTTTTATTAGGAAGAGTTTCTTTGTCAAAATAATTCAGTATTCAATAGAAGTAATATGCTTTTCTCATTATTCTGTTAATGTGATGGATTATATTAATATAGTTCTCTATATGAATTATCCTTACATTCCTGGAAAGAATCTATGTAAATTATCCTTGCATTCCTGGAAAGAATCCTCGGATGTTTTATTGTTTCATTCTAGTATTATTTGCCTGAAATTTTATTTAGGGTGTCCACATTTATTTTCATAACCGAGATTGGCTTATAAGGTCTTCTAAGATCTGGATATCAGGATTAGGCTAAACTGGTAGATTATATTGACAATTTTTAATTTTTTTCTATGCTCTAAAAAACTTTAAATAGAAAAGATATTTTCTTTTCTTGATGAGATTGGTGGAACTGACCCATTAAATTAACTGGACTTGTTACTTTCAGAAGGGTGGTTATTTTTATTATTTTCTTTATATTATAAAGCAGTAGATTCATTCAGACCATCTTTGTCTTCTTCAGTCAGGTTTGTAATGTACACTTTTCTAGGGAATAATCCATTTTATCTGAAAGAAGCCAGAAGCTGAGTTGAGGAGTCTCATGATTTCCAGAGTAAGAAAGAATTTTCCTGGACCTAGAACCCTCAAAACTGTTTTACTCCTTGAGGGAACTAATGTTCTTTTCCTTCCCTCCTTTCCTTCCTTCCTTCCTTCCTTTTCTTTCTTTATTTCCTCTTCTTTTTTCTTTTTTCTTTTTCTTTCTTTTATTTTTCTAAGCAAAAAGAACACAGTGGGGGGCATCACACTACCGGATTTCAAACTATACTACAAGGCTACAGTAATCAAAACAGCATGGCACTGGTACCAAAACAGAGATATAGATCAATGGAACAGAACAGAGGCATTGGAGGCAACACAACATAGCTACAACTATACAATCTTTGATAAACCTGACAAAAACAAGCAATGGGGAAAGGATTCCCTATTCAACAAATGGTGTTGGGAAAACTGGCTAGCCATGTGCAGAAAGCAGAAACTGGACCCCTTCCTGACACCTTACACCAAAATTAACTCCAGATGGATTAAAGACTTAAACATAAGACCTGGCACCATAAAAACCCTAGAGGAAAATCTAGGCAAAACCATCCAAGACATAGGAGTAGGCAAGGACTTCATGACCAAAACACCAAAAGCATTGGCAACAAAGGCCAAAATAGACAAATGGGACCTAATCAAACTCCACAGCTTCTGCATGGCAAAAGAAACAGTCACTAGAGTGAATTGGCAACCAACAGAATGGGAAAAAATTTTTGCAGTTTACCCATCTGACAAAGGGCTGATATCCAGAATTTACAAAGAACTCAAACAGATTTACAGGAAAAAAACAAACAAGCCCATTCAAAATTGGGCAAAGGATATGAACAGACACTTTACGAAAGAAGACATATATGAGGCCAACAAGCATATGAAAAAATTCTCATCGTCACTGGTCATCAGAGAGATGCAAATCAAAACCACATTGAGATACCATCTCATGCCAGTTAGAATGGCGATCATTAAAAAATCTGGAGACAACAGATGCTGGAGAGGATGTGGAGAAAAAGGAACACTTTTACACTGTTGGTGGGAGTGTAAATTAGTTCAACCATTGTGGAAGACAGTGTGGCGATTCCTCAAGGCCTTAGAAATAGAAATTCCATTTGACCCAGCAATCCCATTACTGGGTATATATCCAAAGGACTATAAATCGTTCTACTATAAGGACACATGCACACGAATGTTCATTGCAGCACTGTTTACAATAGCAAAGACCTGGAATCAACCAAAATGCCCATCGATGATAGACTGGATTGTGAAAATGTGGCACATATACACTATGGAATATTATGCAGCAATCAGAAATGATGAGTTCATGTCGTTTGTAGGGACATGGATGAATCTGGAAAACATCATTCTCAGCAAACTGACACAAGAACAGAAAATGAAACACCGCATATTCTCACTTATAGGCGGGTGATGAAAAATGAGAACACATGGACACAGGGAGGGGAGTATTAAACACTGGGGTCTATTGGGGGGAAAAGGGTAGGGCCAGCGGGAGTGGGAGGTGGGGAGGGATAGCCTGGGGAGAAATGCCAAATGTGGGTGAAGGGGAGAAAGGAAGCAAAACACACTGCCATGTGTGTACCTATGCAACTGTCTTGCATGTTCTGCACATGTACCCCCAAACTTAAATGCAATAAAAAATTTTTTAAAAAGTGAAATGTTAGCAAAACAATAAAAAGAACTAAGAAGAGACTTTAAAAAACAATTTGCGCTGGGCGCAGTGGCTCATGCCTGTAATCCCAGCACTTTGGGAGGCCATGGCTGGCAGATCATCTGAGGTCTGTAGTTCAAGACCAGCCTGACCAACATGGTGAAACCCCATCTCTACTGAAAATACAAAAATTAGCCTGATGTGGTGATGGATGCCAGTAATCCCAGCTACTCAGGAGGCTGAGGCAGGAGAATCACTTGATCCCAGGAGGTGGAGGTTGCAGTGAGCCAAGACAGGGCCATTATATTCCAGACTGTGCAACAAGAGCTAAACTCTCTCTCGAAAACAAAAACAAAAACAAAACAAAAAAATTTGCAACCCAAGTTCCAGAATTAATTTCTATAACATTAAAAAAAACCCTTTTACAATAACCAAGCAAAATAACCAACTCTGTACAATTGAACATAAGCTTTGAATAAATTAGACACAAAATAGAACAAAATAATGTGTGGAATCTCAGTGGTATTCATGAAAAAGACTTTATATGAATATTCACAATAATATTTTTTATTTTATCAAAAAATCTTAACTTGTGAAGTGTACAATTTATTCTCATTATACAAGTAAATAACTACCATATGACAGGTACTGGCCAAGGCCCTGGAGATGCAGAACAAAATAAACCCTCTGCAAAATAAATTTTAAAATACAAATAAAAGTACTGCTCTTGGAGTTTCTATTCTAGTGTACATATACAGGAGTGAAAGAAGCAAACAAACACAGCTTAAAGAATAAAAAAAAATACACTGAACACTCATCTACCACTCAAGTTAGGAATTAGAATATTACCAATACAACAGATAGAGCACAGATTGAGCTTTTGTGCTTTCTTTTTTGAGACAGAGTCTCGCTTCGTCACCAGGCTGTAGTGCAGTGGTGCAATCTCGGTTCACTGCAACCTCTACCTCCTGGGTTCAAGCGATTCTCCTGCCTCAGCCTCCCAAGTAGCTGGGACTACAGGTGCGTGCCACCACGCCCAGCTAATGTTTGTATTTTTAGTAGAGATGGGGTTTCACCATGTTGGCCAGAATGGTCTCGGTCTCTTGACCTTGTGATCCACCTGCCTCAACCTCCCAAAGTGCTGGTATCACAGGCGTGTGCCACCACACCCAACCACTTTTGTGCTTTTTAAAAGTGAACAGTAGCCTGACTTTGTAGTAATCACTGTCTTATTTTTCTTTATTCACATAAAAAAAATTTGCCAAGTCTTTTCTATTTGTTAGGCAATGTGTTATGTGCTAGGGATACATCATCAAACAAAACCAGATTAAAATCTATACACTTCTGGAACTTACAATTTAGCAGGGATAGACAGACAATTAAAAATAAAAATAACAAACAAGTGAAAAATACAAGGAAAAGGGAAAAGTAGAGCAGGATAAAGGGACTTCAGGAATATGAAGGTGGTGGCAATAATATGGACTTCATTAGGATGATGCCATTTTGAACATAGACTTCAAGGAGGTGAGGCATTGGTTATAGAGATGTGGTTTGAGGGAACTCCATGCAGAACAGAAGATATAAGAAGCAAGTGAGCATGAGATATAAGAAGAAAGAAGGTGTG
Source organism: Callithrix jacchus (assembly GCF_049354715.1). NCBI lineage: Eukaryota > Metazoa > Chordata > Mammalia > Primates > Cebidae > Callithrix > Callithrix jacchus. Next base: position 30,994,162 of record NC_133524.1, read on the forward strand.
TCATGAACAGAGTGAGCAACTAGGTGAATGATAGGAAAGTAGGTTCAAAACAAGAGAAGTGGGAATGGGATGGTACTATGGTTTGAATATGTGTTCTAAAAGTCCATGTGTTGAAATTCAGTTGTGGAAGATGGGGCCTTTAAAAGATGATTGGTCTGTGAGGCTTCTGCCCTATGAATAAATTAATATTATCGTGATGAGAATAGGTTATTTACCCAGGAGTAGGTTTCTGACAAAAAGGATAATCTTGCTGTACTTTCCTCTCTGTCTCATGTGCGTGCTTTCACCTTCTGCCCTTTTGCAAAGGATGATCCTCACCAGATGCAGTGTCAGGCTCTTGAGCGTCCCAACATCCAGAACCATGAGCCTAATAAAAAAAAAATTCCTAAAAAAAATTACCCTGTCTGTGGTATTTTGTTATAGCAAGAGAAAATAGACTAAGACAAGTGGACAGATCACGCAGTACTTTGGTTATTACACTGATTCCCTTGCAGTGTTTTGAATAACATAGACATTGCAATATTTTGAACAGAGCAGTGACATGATTGGATTTCTGTTTTTGAAGAATCTCTCTGGTTGCATTGTAAGTGAGAATGGACTATAGTGGGCAAGAGTAAAAACAATAATGCCAACTAGAGGATTCTTCCAACAATCCAAGTGAGAGATGCTATCACAGTGGTAGCAACAGAGATGGTGAGAATTGATCGGACTCTGAATATATGTTGATTGTAGAGCCAATGGGATTTCCTGGAATTTTGGATGCTGGGCATGAGAAAGGAGTCAAGGATGACTTCAATGTTTAGGACCTGAAATACTAGGAGGGTGGATTTGCCTTCAAGTCATATGATCTTGAAGAAGTCCAGGAAACATCACCCCAAAATATGCTACTTTTCTATCCTGATTACTTCAAACTGAGAGAACGTAGGGAAGAGCAAATGCAAGGAGAGGCCTTTTCTGAGCTTCCCTTATCTGAAAAAAAAATTCATTTATTCCCTTTCTGGAATCTCAACAAACAGGGCAGATTAACTCACTTGAAAAGAGATGCCTGGTTCAGACTTTGCCATAGGCTAGGACTTACTCTTCTCACAGTTCCTCCTTGAGACAACTTTTACTACCTGAGATAAACTTCATTTTCATAACAAGACAACCTTTGCTCACCATACATTTCCTTTCCTCACCCTCCCACAGCTTGTTACCTCCTCTTTCCAGAAGCCCCTAGCCCCTATTCCAATATTATAAGAATTTTAATCATCTGGCCCTTCTTTGTGGGACTTCTGTGCATATTCATGTGATGTATTTAAAATGTTTTTTTTTTCTCTTTTAATCTGCCTACCATCTTTTTTTTTTGGGGGGGGGGACTGTCTCGCTCTGTCCCTCAGGCTGGAGTGCAGTGATGAAATACTGGCTCACTGAAACCTCCACCTCCCGAATAGTTCAAGCTATTCTTCTACCTCAGCCTCCCGTGTAGCTGGGATTACTGGCACCTGCCACCATGCCTGGCTAATGTTTGCATTTTTAGTAGAGATGGGGTTTCACCATATTGGTCAGGCTGGTCTCGAACTCCTGACCTCAAGCGATCTCCCTGCCTCAGCCTCCACAAGTGCTGGGATTACAGGTGTGAGCCGCCGAGCTTGGCTTGCCTACCATCATTTTATTTCATAGACTCAATTATTGAACCTTCAGAGGGTTGAGAGAAGGTTTTCTCTCCCCTAGAGTCTAGTCTCCTATTGCCTCTGTGGCCTTATTTCTTCCTCTACCTTCCTTAGCTATGCTGCTTCACCTTCACTGGCCTCTGCTGACTCTTAAGATCATGAGGCACTCTCTCTGTTAAGACCTTTGCATTAACAATCTTCCCTTTGCCTGGAATGCTTTTCCCACAAATGTCTTTATGGCTAACTCCCTTAACTCCTTCAAGTTTTGCTCAAATGAACCTTCTCAATGCAGCTAATGTTGACCACCTACCACCTTCTCCAGCATGCCCTAATCTTCTTTAACCAACTTCCTATTTTTTTTTCTATAGCACTTATCACCATGGAACACACTATGTATTGACTTATATCTTGTGTGTATCATTTATTTATTTCTGTTTCTTCCTACTAGTAATCTCCACAAGATTGTTACCTTGAATGGTGCCTGGAATGTAGAAAGCATTCAGTAAATGTTTGTTGAATAAATAAATGGATTTAGTTTCTTAATCTTCCCATTTTCTCACCAATATATGATACTGCCCTTATTCAGGGATCATTTGTTTTACTCTCTCTGTAAAATACAACTTCATAATTTTATGGGGTAGGGAAAAATACTTTGGACTCTAACTGCATCTCAAACAACTTTCATCCATTCCTCTTTAGTTTAGCATTTCCTTCAGTCCCAGATCAGCAGTGCCTGGGACTATCAGTTTGGAGCTATTTGGAGAGCCTGTAATGTAAATAGCATTAGTTCTTAGTGTGCCCACTGCTATCTTAGAATTTAGCTTTCTGTGGTTTACTAAATCAGATTAGACTTATCCATCTGCTTTCTAGTGTTAACCCAAAATATCTGAGACAGGCCTCAGTCAATTTAGAGAGATTATTTTGCCAAGGTTAAGAACATGCCTGTGACACAGCCTCAGAAAATCCTGACAACATGTGCCAAAGGTGGCTGGGCATACTGTTTGTTTTTATACATTTTTGGGAGAAATGACACATCAGTCAATATGTGTAAGATGTACATTGGTTTGGTCCAGTAAGGCAAGGCAATTTGAAGTGGAGGTTTCCAGGTTAGAAGCAGATAAGAAAGAAAAGGTGGCATTCTTTTGATTCCTTCATCAGCCTTCTATTGAATACACAATTTAGTCTGGCTCAGTGAATCTGCATTTTTCATAAACAAATAGTGCAGAGGAAGCAATCAGATATGCATTTGTCTCAGGTAAGCCTCAGAGGGATGACTTTGAGTTCTGTCTGTCCTATGTACACAAGGAATTTCCTGTGGGCAAATTGTGAGGGAGTGAGGGAGGTATGTAGCTTCTTTTCTTTGTAGTTATCTTATTTAGGATAAATAAGATATTTATTTATCCTAACTTACTTATATAAGTTATTTAGGCTAACTTATTTAAATAAAATGGGAAGCAGCTTTGCCTGACATAGTTCCCAGCTGACTTCTCTCTTGGCTTAGAGATTTTGGGGTCCCAAGATTTATTTTCCTTTCATACTAGCTTCCAAAATTTTTTGCCATTATCATGTTTTCCCCATTTCTCAGTGTTTTTAAAAATTCTGTTACTATAGCTTCAGTAGGGATTAGATAAGGAGTGAAATTATGAGTGGATTTAATTTTTCATTTTTACTTGTGAGCCTATTGTAGTATTGAATATATACTTATGTCTAGTAATACAGAAATACTTCTATGCAAAAATTGCTAATTGACCAAAGCAAGCAGCAGAACAATATGGGAAGAGTGTGGTACATCACTTATTAACTGAGTAAGCTTTTACAAGTTGCTCAACCTTTCAAACCAACTTCTTCAGTCATGAAATGCTGATTAAAGTAAGACCTTGTTCATAGGTAGTGAGCATTAAGGTGGAAAGAAATTACCATGTAATAGTTGGTTAGCAAGTGCCTGCCATGTAATAAAAGCCCTCTAAATATTGTTAACTATTATTACTATACTATACCTTTTATTGTCCCATTTGTATTTCTTATACCCCTTACGTTTACTTTTATAGGTTATCACTGTTAATTTCAGTCCCCAAATAATTCAGGACTGAATAATTTTCTTTGTTTAATAATTGATATTAGACTGGGCATGGTGGCTCATGCCTGTAATCCCAGAATTTTGAGGGGCTGAGGCAGGCAGATCACCTGAGATCAGGAATTCAAGATCAGCCTGGCCAACATGGCGAAACCCTGTCTCTACTAAAAACACAAAAATTAGCTGAGCCTGTAATCCCAGCTACTTAGGAGGCTGAGGCAGGAAGAATCACTTGAACCCAGGAGACGGAGATTGCAGTGAGCTGAGATCGCAACATTGCACTCCAGCCTTAGTGAAGCAAGACTGTCTCAAATAAATAAATAAATGATATTATTTCAATGGTGTGCCTCCATATCAAGTTGCATAGAGCATCATTGTGATATATGATATCCACCTCACTACACACTTTTCTGTGCTTATTTATATGTTCCAAGCCACTTAGGTCTGTGTATCCTGCCATATGTTTGACTACAACGTCTCTATGCATCTGCTTATTCTCTGTACAATGGCTCTGCCACTTTCATAAACATGGGAAACATTCTGAGAACCAATACCACGTTAGGGTCTGGGACAATTAGCTTCTGTATCAAACTCAGAAACATGCCTATTCCATCATAATGACACCACAAAATGGTGTGGAAGTCCTGTGAAACTGTCTCAAACATAGTGGATAGACACAAAGTGGACACAGCTCTTCTGTTCTAGCTCTCAGCTCTCCGAACCTACAGGACCTTCTATGCACTAGTCTACCTGAGTCAGGAGCTTGATTCAGAGCAGAGGGAGGAGAAGGGGGCTCAGAACTTCTTCTCAGGACCTACCAGCCTGTAAGCTGTCATTACTTTCCCTCTCGATCTGCTCTTCCCTCAGCCTAAAGAGTCTCATCTAGACTTGAATCAAAGATTTTCTCTGAGTTATCATCTTCTCTATTTCATTCTAGAATTAGGCTTCCAAAATTCAAGGACAAAACTGATGCTTTTCTTAAAGAATCTTACCTTTTAGAAGATAATATATCCAGCAGAATCGAAGAAAGGGTGGAACCAACCAGAAATACCAATAGCAAAAAAGACCTACTAATATATCTAGCTATATTTATATTTAAACCTGTTTTAAATGTGTATATTTGTAAAACCTAGAAAAGCCTTATGAAGTATTATCCCAAATCATGTAACTAGGTTACCTCCAGAGAAAAGGCTGTTGCTGAATGAAGGCTTTCATTTTTACTCTCATTCCTCAGAATTCTTTCAATGCTTTAGAACAGTGATTCTCAAACAGTATGACTCAAAATCACTTCAAGATCTTGTTAAAATTCTGACTGCTGGACTCCAACCAGTCATTTGCATTTCTCTCTAATTCTCAGGTGATGCTGACATGCTATATTACTGAAAGTAATACAGATTTGCTCTAAAGCAGTGGCAAATATTAAAATGCAAGTCTATGATTCTTGGAGTTCTCACTGACTCTACACTGAAGAAATCCTCATTCCCTAATGTAACAATTTTGTATATGATACCAAGAGAAAGGTCATGTGCCATGCCTCTGCCCTCTTCCATATCAGCCCATGTATAAGCTAAAATCAACTTACCCCATCAAGGAAGGGCCTTCTTAGAACAGACTAAAATTCACTGTGCTTAAATTATTTCTTTTTCATTATTCTTTGAAATTTTCTTCCTGAAGAATTTTCCTTTTTTCCCCCCAACTTTTATCTTAGCTTTGGGGAGTGTATGTACAGATTTGTTACATGGGTAAATTGTGTGTTGCTGAGGTTTGGTGTATGAATGATTCTGTCACCAAGGTAGTGAGTATAGTACCTGATAGTTTTTCAACTCTTGCCCCCTTCCACCCTCCTCCTAGTATTCCCCAGTGTCTGTTGCTCCCATCTTTATGCCCATGTGTACTCAATGTTTAGCTCCCACTTATAAGGGAGAACATACAGTATTTGTTTTTCCATTCCTGCATTAATTTGCTTAGGATAATGGCCTCCAGCTGCATCCACGCTGCTGCAAAGGGCATAATTTTGTTCTTGTTCATAGCTGGATGGTATTCCATGGTGTATATGTAGCACATTTCCTGTATCCAGTCTACCATTGATGGACACCTCAGTTGATTACATGTCTTTCTAGTTGTGAATCATATCTAAGTATTTTCAAAAGAGAAACAAAAATATGGTGAGGCACCAAGAAAAGATTAAAACTTTAAAAAAAAGCTAAACAGATAGTTTTATTGGATTCCCTAGTCAATTCCATCAGTATGATTCATTTGCTCTGGATATAAAATGATCATTCCCATTTGCTGTAAATATAATAATGATCATTTATCAGTTTCCTTTTATTATCTTTCTGGGGGGAAGGGAGACTTGATTCTCCTCATAGCCAGTATAACTACAGAATGTTTTCTTAGAATTTTTCAGTACCTTTTGCAAGTGGTGTTACTTTGATGCCTCAGAGTCTAGTTTCTTGAATTTGTCCTATAAAGCAATGTGTGTGGTTTCAGTTGTTTTGAAAAGATCTCCTTAGAGACCTGGCCTGGTTTCTACCTTTTACGGCTTTCTCATTTGCCTTTCATATCTCTGTGCAGTGCTGGCTTTGGCTACAACTCTTACACTTCCTGATTTTCCCATACTCTGGCAGATGGAATCTTATTTTTGGGAATTGCTTCTGTGGATTAATACTTTTACTTGATATTATCCCTTGGCTCAGTGAATCTAACCAGAAAACGGACTCTTTTCACATCATTTTATTCGCTTACAAGATCAATTGAGTTTTCCAAATATATGGATTATATTCATACCCAATTTCTTCTTAAATTTTTCTTCTAGCATGACTGGGACTTTCTGTCACAGGTATTTTCTTTCTATATTAGCTTTCATTTCTGTTTTGTCTATTCTACTTTTGGGTATGTTTGCTTCCTAGCTTGTTTTGCAGCAAAAGTAAATAGCAGCACTGAAATGATGTAGTCTTAATGTGAATGTGTTTTAATTAAAACTTCATGTGTAGGCTGATGAGAATGTCTAATTTAGCTTGACTCTAAAAACTCCATTATTTTAATTGTGACCGTAGAGTGGCATGTTGTTTAAAGCTGCTGCAGGTATACACTTTGGAGGCTAATAAAGAACTAGAAGAAATTATTATTTTAAAGTTGGATCTGGCATTAGCATATCTTAGCCCTTTTAAAACTGTTTTTCAAACCCAGCATTTCTACTTGTAGATATAAATTTTTCTCAGTTTATTTGGGCTGCTACAAAAAAAGCACCATAAAATGGGTAGCTTGTAAACAACAACAGAACATTATCTCTCACAGGTCTGAAGGCTGTGAATTTCAGAATCAAAGAGAGCAGATTTGGTGTCTAGTGAGGGCCCATGTTCTGGATCATAGACCAGAACCAGACGGCACCTTCTTCTTTTTGCTGTGACTGCACATGGTAGAAGGGCCAAGTGATCTTTTTAGGCATCTTATGTAATGGAAGTAATCAATTCTGAAATGTCCCACCTCCCAAACCATCACCTTGAGAGTTAGATTGTCAATATAAATTTTAGGGGGATACAGAAATTCGGACCATAGCAATACCCAAGAGAAATGTAAATATATATTCACCAAAATACTTGTATTAGAAACTTTACAGAATCAATATTTGTAGCAATTCAAAGCTAAAACATCCAATTGCCTATCAACAGCAGAATGAGTAACTTGTAATGTTGTCACACAATGGAATATTACACAGCAATTAAAATGAACAATCAAAAAATACATGTGTTAGCATGGATAAATCTCATAAGCAATTTTGAGTAAAAGAAATCGGTCACAAAGAAAATCAGCCACAAAAGTACATATTCCATGGTTTCATTTAAATAAAGTTAAAAAACAGGGAAAACTAATCCATTGTTAGGGGTCACCGTTGCGGGGTGGTTAGTGACTGGAAGAAAGCACAAAGAAGTCTTCTGGGAGCTGTTTGTTACCCTGGAAACTTTACAGGAATGTGCTCAGTTTTATAAGTTGATTGAACTACATAGTTATGATATTTGTACTTTCCTGTGTATATCATACATGAATATAAAGTTAAAATGAAAAAAAAAGAAATCTTGTTCTGCACTATTCTTTAACCTTCTCTTCTTAACCTATTTCCTCCCCAAACCCTGTGTTTCTCTTTTTGGAAAGGTAATTTATGTTTCTCTCACATTTCTGTACATCTTCCAAATGAAACGAAATGCACAATAAAAGGCCTTGACACCTTTTATTCTGCACTCTCATTTCAAAGATGTTTGTACAGCAAGCAGTCTTGGAAAATAGAGATGGTGTCTCCTTCTGGGAAATAAAGAATGTTTATTTGCTATGAAGAGTAATCAAGATAATGTCTCCTTCCAGAACAAAAATTGAGCAGGTTTGCTAGCAATCCTCTTTAAAAGATTGAGACTTGCTAAGCACAAAGTTCTTGGGTTATGACACAGACCCACTGCATGTGTAGTATTCATCTGGATTCAGTACAAACAAGATGCTCACGCTGCATGCCCTGCTGTAAGTAATGAAGTCCTTTGTCTCTGATTCAGGAGTCTCACTTCCTCAAATGTCCACAAAACTGGGGGAAAGTATCTTGGTAACTTGCAAATACAGTACAAGTTCAGCCTATAGCGGTTGACCTTCTTCTTGCCTAGCAACCCTTGTTGGCTTCAGTTGCTATAACTTTCTAGTCTCACTATATTATGTTGGCCTGATTATTATAGTAATTCAATATTTTGTAATAATAACAATACCAGGAAACATAGCAATAGTTAATATTTGTTGAGCACATACTGTGTGTGCGACACCACACTAAAAGATATGCATACATGTACTGTTACTTTTCAAACTTTCAACAATCCACACAATAGGTATTTTTTTCTCCAGTTTACAGATGAGGAAACAGGTTCAGAGGTAAAGTAACTTACCATGTATTACACAGGTAGCAAATGCCTGACCTTGAGATTTACGCCAAGTTGCTCTAACTTCAGAGCACAGACTTTTAAGTCTGTAGTCTCATATCTGAGCCAACTTCATATAACAAGAGGGGCATAAACCACATCTCATTTACCTAGCATGGTAGATCTGGTTAACGTTCAGACAAATTCAAAAGAAACCATTTGCCAAAGTCATTTTGGAAGCATCACAGCTTCACTGTTAAGAAACTACCTCTCATACCAACATGTAGGTGTTTGTTCTTTCACAGAACATTGGTTCTGAAAAATATTGTGATGTGGAAATAGTCATCTCTAATAGCTTCTTCTCATTATACCCTGGAGTCTCTTAATCTAAGGGATGGTGTGGTCCACCAGTCCGGCACTTACATTGAAGGTTCTTTCTATTTTAGGGTACACCTGGGAACAGATTAGACTAAATAGACAATAATGTGCAACTAGAGAATCTCCAAGCAGAGCAAGATGTTAATTTTAGCTCTCTTCCTTTTTTGTACTATGATATTTTACTGTCATCAGGATTTAAATAACGTATTTTTCTTTGAAAAGAAAAAAAGTCAAATGTTCTAAGTATAATTATTCTGTGTCTCAGTTTAGTTTCTTTTGAACCAGAAGCCTGCAAAAGAAGAAGGAGGAAATGTGTCTGTTTGATTGGCTGCTATATGTCCACCACTAGTTGATGTTAAATAGATTGCATAATTTTTTACTTGGAAATTATTAAGTTAAATATTTCTCTCTGTGAAAAATAATTAGCCAAAGAAAACAATTAAATAAATTTTCAGTGGCTGGGAAAGGACTTGTGAAAAGGATTACAAACACCTCAGCTGAGAACAGCTAAGACAAAATTTACCACAGGTTTATTTTTGTGTGTGTTAGATATATGTTCTGGTTCTGGTATGTACATGGCCGAATATACTGCAGGTCTCCAAAATCACAGACAAAAACATATATATACTTATTGAAGGTAAGGAACACATGCTGAGGAACAAAAGCTACTTTTCCATATAAAATAGAATGCAAAATAAGGGAGAGCCAGGCGATAGATGAAGCCTCCTCCCCATCTGCTCCCTAGGCCCCACTGCTTGCCACATTCAGTTACTTCAGAGAAGTGGGGCAGTGGAGGTTACCTGGAGAATCATGGAAACATGAAAATTATGAATCAAGATGCAGCCTAGCTTTATGGCAACTGAGGGTGACTGCACAATGAAACCAGCTAAATTAGAATGCTATCTGTTCCCTCCCCACTCACAGGAACCTCTTGTAATTAACCAGCCCGGAAAACTGAACCCATAAAACAATAAAATTACAAAATAGTAAGTACCACATCCATCCAGACAAAGACAATGTAAGGAAAACAAGAAAAGGAGCACTATAATTCATTGAATTCTATTTTAAATATCTTTTGTTATGAAATATAACATACATACTGAAAATGCACAAAACAAATGCACCACTCAATTATTTACCATAAAACAAACACCCACATAATCACTACCTAATCCAGGATATGGAATATTATGGTACCCCAGGAATCACCATTATTTTCTGTCTCTCTGTCTATCCTTCTTCCCCTCAAAGGTAACCATTATCTTAACTTGTATGGTAATTATGCCCTTACATTTCATTATAATATTTTGATCTACTCATGAATTCTTAAACACTGTAGCATAGCTGTGGAGATTTTTCTAATTTTATTTAAGTAGAATCCTATATATATATTCTTTTGTGCTTAACATTTTGCCTGTAAGATTTATCCATGTTGGGTGTGGAGCTTTGGTTTATTTATTTTCAAGGAACTGAATTATTGGGAATGTGCCTCTTCCACTTGACTCGGTAATGTCAAACTGTTTTCCACAGTGCTGGTGCTCAACTAACCCCTAGCAGAATATGAGAATGCCTGTTTCTGCAAACACTCAACTGCACTTGGTATAATTAGTCTTCTTTTAGCCATTCTGGTGCGAGGCTGCTGATATCATATCACATTTCAGTTTTATTCTCCTGATGATTTAGTGAGGCTGAAGGTCTTTCATATATTTATTGCCTATTATATAATCCTATTTTGTGAAATAGTCATTCAATTCTTTTATTTTTCTATTGGGTTTTTACTCTTTTTTCTTAGGAGTTTGTAGTGGTTTTCAAAATATGTCAGGATAAGACCCTTTTTCATTTATATCTATGAGAAATATGCTATTCTACTAGTATATGCTTGCCTTTTCACCCTCTTAATGCTCTGGGGGAAGCTAATCACAGTGAAGAAAGTCTTAGTGTCCTAAGATGTCCATGTCGTTAGGGCATCCAAACTAGCCATATAGAGAGGCTACATGGAGAGATGCTTGCCCAGCCTCAATGTTCCAGCTATCCCAGTGCAGACACCAGACATGTGAATGAAGAAGCCATCTTAGACATTCCAGCTCCAGCAGATGTGATGCGGAAAAGAAAAAGAAACAAAGCCGGCAGCCAGAGCTGAGACCTAACATATAAGACCCCAATTGAGCCATCCCAGGCATCTCTAGCCATTCAAACCACCCAGCTGAGAATCCAGCCATTGTGAAACAAAAACAATATATCCCTGGTGAGGCTTGTCCAAATTCCTAACTCATAAGATATTGAGCATAATAAAAATGTTTGTTGTCTGATGTGACTAAGTTGTGAGTAGATTGTTCTGAAGTGATAGATAACTGGAACGGAGGATTACATGGTAAGTGTGGGAATTTTGAAAAACTGAAGTAAATGCAGGATAAGAGCGGTTCTGGGAGAGAAAAACAAATGAGTCAAGTTGGCGAATGCAGAGTCCGTTTGGAGTCTTTGGGTATCAGTGAAATGACCATATCAACAAGGTGGAAAAACTATTTTAGGATGAATGCAGCAAGATGATTTTCATCCTTTGCTGGTTAGAGAAAATAAAAAGAGACTTTGCATAGTAACAAATTTAAAAGAAGCTGTGATAGTTGCCCATCATGTGGAGAAAAATGATATGACCCATGAATGTTTCAGTCTGAAGAATCTGAAGATACAGTCCCTGGGATTAATCCAGGGCCAGAATATACAGCTCCCGGGATGAAACTATGCCACTTTTAGAAAGAAAAAGAGATAGGAGGAAAAAAAAAAGATGGCCTGGATGTTTATCTGAGCTATGCTTGGTATGTACTAAATGAGTGACTCCAGGGCAAAAGACTTTTGTTTTTTATTTATTATTTATCTCCTAGTAGATCCTGAACTCAGTATGTATTCACTGTCACAGTCGGTAGTGACACTCACGCTCTGGAAATGAACTTTCCCTAAGAGCTATATAACATTTACCAAATGTAGGCATAGAAATATATCAAGTTAGCTAGAAAGAAATATCAAATCATGAAAAACCTTGAAATCATGGAACAGGTGTTTAGAAGTAATTTCAGAAATGGGCTGGGTGCGGTGGCTGACATCTGTAATCTCAACACTTTGGGAGGCTGAGACAGATGGATCACCTGAGGTCAAGAGTTTGAGACCAGCCTGGCCAACATGGTGAAATCCTGTCTCTACTAAAAATACAAAATCTAGGTGGGAGTGGTGGTGGGTGCCTGTAATTCCAGCTACTCAGGAGGCTGAGACAGCAGAATCACTGAAACCTAAAAGGTGGAGGTTGCAGTGAGTGGAGATTGCACCACTGACCTCCAGCTTGGACCATAGAGCAAGAGTGCCTCACAAAAAAAAAAGAAAGAAAGAAGTAATTTTAGTAATTTAAAACTTCTAGTTGTGAATTAGTTAAAGGGGTAATAAATATATATTACAAACATGATTCCTGTAAAACTTTGGGAAGGGAAGGAAGGAGAAAGAGACAGATGAACTTGTTGAATATAGAACTGGGTAGGATAATGCACTGGTGAATCTGGCACAAGAACAAGACTAAGAACTAACATGAAGAGGCAATGACAATGAGACAGAGTTACCATTGCAGTGTCTCATCCCTTTCATCTACCAACCTTGAAAATTGCCTTTGAAGCCATAAATGGAATAAGATGGTTATTTGAAAGAAAGTGTATGATAACTGCATTTCCCCACTATGAATAATAGCACAAAAGCTTGTGGAACAGAAACTGATAAAAATAGGTGCATATTGACTTTTGTTGTCAACATCTTGTATGACAGCTTATCTCATAATGCCAGCATTTTTAGCTATAGTAAATAAAACCTTTCTGAATCAGGAAGAATATAATATATATATTTTTATATATTTTATTTAAAAATATATATTTTATTGGATTTTAGGTTCTGGGGTACATGTAAAGAATATGCAGGATTGTTGCATAGGTACATACATGGCAATGTGGTTTGCTGCCTCCATCCTCATCACCTATATCTGGCATTTCTCCCCATGCTATCCCTTGCCAATTCCTTATACCCCACTGTCCCTCCACTAGTGCCCCCCCACCACAGACTTCAGTGTGTGATGCTCCCCTCCCTGTGTCCATGTGTTCTCATTGTTCAACACCTGCCTATTAGTTAGAATATGTGGTATTCAGTTTTCTGTTCTTGCATCAGTTTGCTGAGAATGATGGTTTCCAGGTTCAGCCATGTCCCTACAAAGGACACGAACTCCGTTTTTTATGGCTGCATAAGATTTCATGGTGTATATGTGCCACATTTTCCCTGTCCAGTCTATCATCGATAGGCATTTGGGTTGGTTCCAAGTCTTTGCTATTGTAAACAGTGCCGCAATGAACATACATGTGCATGTGTCCTTATAGTAGAACGATTTATAGTCCTGTGGGTATACACCCAGTAATGGGATTTCTGGGTCAAATGGAATTTCTATTTCTAAATCCTTGAGGAATCGCCACACTGTCTTCCACAATGGATGAACTAATTTACACTCCCATCAACAGTGTAAAGGTGTTCCTATTTCTCCACATCCTCTCCAGCATCTATTGTCTCCAGATTTTTTAATGATCCCCATTCTAACTGGCGTGGGATGGTATCTCAATGTGGTTTTGATTTGCATTTCTCTAATGACCAGTGATGACGAGCATTTTTTCATATGTTTGTTGGCCTCATATATGTCTTCTTTTGGAAAGTCTCTGTTCATGTCCTTTGCCAACTTTTGAATGGATTTGTTTTTTTCTTGTAAATCTGTTAGTTCTTTGTAGATTTTGGATATAAGTCCTTTGTCAGATGGGTAGATTGCAAAAATTTTTTCCCATTCTGTTGGTTGCTGGTTCACTCTGATGATTGTTTCTTTTGCTGTACAGAAGTTCTGGAGTTTAATTAGATCCCATTTGTCTATTTTGGCTTTTGTTGCCAATGCCTTTGGTGTTTTAATCATGAAGTCCTTGCCTATGCCTATATCCTGAATGGTTTTGCCTAGGTTTTGGCTGTGGGTTTGTCGTAAATAGCTTTTATTATTTTGAGATATGTTCCGTCATTACCTAGTTTATTGAGAGTTTTTAGCATAAAGGGCTGTTGAATTTTGTCAAACGCTTTCTCTGCATCTATTGAGATAATCATGTGGTTTTTGTCTTTGGTTCTGTTTATGTGGTGGATTACATTTATAGACTTGCATATGTTGAACCAGCCTTGCATCCCCGGGATGAAGCCTACTTGATCATGGTGAATAAGCTTTTTGATGTGCTATTACAATCGGTTTGCCAGTATTTTATTGAAGATTTTTGCATCTATGTTCATCATGGATATTGGCCTGAAGTTTTCTTTTCTTGTTGAGTCTCTGCCAGGTTTTGGTATCAGGATGATGTTGGTCTCATAAAATGATTTGGGAAGGATTCCCTCTTTTTGGATTGTTTGGAATCGTTTCAGAAGGAATGGTACCAGCTCCTCTTTGTATGCTGGTAGAATTGGACTGTGAACTCATCTGTACCCAGGCTTTTTTTGGTTGGCAGGCTATTAATTGTTGCCTCAACTTCAGCCCTTCTTATTGGCCTATTAAGGGTATCAATTTCTTCCTGGTTTAGGATTGGGAGGGTGCAAGTGTTCAGGAATTTATCGATTTCTTCCAGGTTTACTGGTTTATGTGCATAGAGTTCTTCGTAGTAATCTCTGATGATGGTTTGTATTTCTATAAATCTGTGGTGATATCCCCTTTATTGACTTTTATTGCATCTATTTGATTATTCTCTCTTTTCTTTTTTATTAATCTGGGTAGTGGTCTATTTTGTTGATCTTCTGAAAAAAAAAAACAGCTCCTGGATTTATTGATTTTAAAGGGTTTTTTTGTGTTTCTATCTCTTTCAGTTCTGCTCTGATCTTAGTTATTTCTTGTCTTCTGCTAGCTTTTGAGTGTTTTTAATCTTGCTCCACTAGTTCTTTCAATTTTGATGATAGGGTGTCAATTTTAGATCTTTTTTGCTTCTCATGTGGGCATTTATTGCAATAAATTTTCCTCTAGACACTGCTTTAAAAGTGTCCCAGAGGTTCTGGTATGTTGTGTCTTTGTTCTCATTGGTTCCAAAGAACATCTTTATTTCTGCCTTCATTACATTGTTTATCCAGTCAACATTCGAGAGCCAGTTGTGCAGTTTCCATGAAGTAGTGAGGTTCTGAGTTAGTTTCTTAATCCTGAGTTCCACACCTGTAATCCCAACACTTTGGGAGGCCGAGGCGGGTGGATCACAAGGTCAAGAGATCGAGACTATCCTGGTCAACATGGTGAAACCCCATCTCTACTAAATATACAAAAAATTAGCTGGGCATGGTAGCGTTTGCCTGTAATCCCAGCTACTCAGGAGGCTGAGGAAGGAGAATTGCCTGAACCCAGGAGGCGGAGGATGCAGTGAGCCGAGATCGCACCATTGCACTCCAGCCTGGATAACAAGAGCAAAACTCCGTCTCAAAAAAAAAAAAAAAAATCCTGAGTTCTAATTTGATTGCACTATGGTCTGAGAGACTGTTTGCTATGATTTCCATTCTTTTGCATTTGCTGAGGAGTGCTTTACTCCCAATTATGTGGTCAATATTAGAGTAGGTGTGATGTGCCGAGAAGAATGTATATTCTGTGGATTTGGGGTGGAGAGTTCTGTAAATGTCTATTAGGTTTGCTTGGTCCAGGTCTAAGTTCAAGTCCTGGATATCCTTGTTCATTTTCTGTCTCCTTGATCTGTGTAATATTGACAGTGGAGTGTTAAAGTCTCCCACTATTATTGTGTGGGAGTCTAAGTCTCTTTGTAGGTCACTAAGATCTTACTTAATGTATCTGGGTGCTCCTGTATTGGGTGCGTATATATTTAGGATCGTTAGCTCTTCTTGATGCATTGATCCTTTTACCATTATGTAATGCCCTTCTTTGTCTCTTTTGATCTTTGTTGTTTTAAAGTCTATTTTATCAGAGACTAGGACTGGAACTCCTGCTTTTTATTAAATATCCATTTGCTTGGTAAATCTTCCTTCATCCCTTTATTTTGAGCCTATGTGCATCCCCGCATGTGAGATGGGTGTCCTGAACACAGCACACTGAGGGATTTTGATGTTTTATCCAATTTGCCAGTCTGTGTCTTTTGATTGGGGCCTTTAGCCCATTTACATTTAAGGTTAATATTGTTATGTGGAATTTGATCCTACCATTTTGATGCTAGCTGGTTGTTTTACCCATTAGTTGATGCAGTTTCTTTATTGTGTCAATGCTCTTTACAGTTTGATACATTTTTGGAGTGGCTGGTACTGCTTGTTCCTTTCTGTGTTTAGTACTTCTTTAGGAACTCTTGTAAGGCAGGCCTGGTGGTGATTAAATCTGTTGGCAATTGCTTGTTCATAAAGGATTTTATTTCTCCTTCGCTTATAAAGCGTAGTTTGACTGCATATGGAATTCTAGGTTGAAAGTTCTTTTCCTTAAGGATGTTGAATATTGGCCCCCACTCTTTTCTGGCTTGTAGGGTTCTGCTGAGAGATCCACTTTGAGTCTGATGGGCTTCCCTTTGTGGGTAACCTGACATTTCTCTCTATCTGCCCTTAGCATTTTTTTCCTTCATTTCAACCCTGATGAATCTGATGATTACATGTCTTGGGGTTGCTCTTCTTGAAGAATATCTTTGTGGTGCTCTTCGTATTTCCTGGACTTGAATATTAGCCTGCATTGCTAGGTTGGGGAAGTTCCCCTGGATAATATCCTGAAGAGTGTTTTCCAGCTTGTATTCATTCTCTCCGTCACATTAAGGTACACCTCTCAAATGTACATTATGTCTTTTCACATAATCCCATATTTCTTGGAGGTTTTGTTCATTTCTTTTCACTCTTTTTTCTCTAATCTTGCCTTCTTGTTTTATTTCATTGAGTTGATCTTCAATCTCTGATATCCTTTCTTCTGCTTGGTTGATTCAGCTATTGAAACTTGTGTATGCTTTGCAAAGTTCTCATGTCATGCTTTTCAGCTCCATCAATTCACTTATATTCCTCTCTAAGCTGTTTATTCTCATTAGCGTTTAATCAAACCTTTTATCAAGGTTCTTAGTTTCTTTGCATTGTGTTAGAACATGTTCTTTTAGCTCAGATAAGTTTGTTATTACTCACTTCTGAAGCCTGTTTCTGCCAATTCATCAGACTCATTCTCCATCCAGCCTTGTTCCCTTGCTGGTGAGGAGTTGTGATCCATAGGAGGAGGAAAAGCATTCTAGTTTGGGGTATTTTCATCCTTTTTGTGCTGGTTTCTTCCCATCTTTGTGGATTTATCTACCTGTGGTCTTTGTAGTTGGTCACTTTCAGATGGGGTCTCTGAGTAGACCTCCTTTTTGTTGATGTTGAAGTTATTTTCTTTCTGTTTTTTGTTTTCCTTCTAACACTGAGGCCCCTCTGCTGTAAGACTGCTGGAGGTACACTCCAGACCCTGCTTGCCTGGGAATCACCTGCAGCAGCTGCAGAACGGTAAGAGTTGCTGCCAATTTATTCTTCTGTTATCTTTGTCCCACCAGGATATTCGCCAGATGTCAGCCTGAGCTCTCCTTTATGAGGTGTCTCTTTGGATATATGGGGGTTGGGGAGCTGCTTGAGGAGACAGTCTGTCTCTTATAGGAGCTCAAGTGCTGAGCTGTGAGCTCCATTGTTCTGTTCAGAGCTGCTGGGCAGGTACGTTTAAGTCTGCTGCAGCAGAACTCAGAACCGCCTTTTTTTCCCAGGTGCTCTGTCCCAGGAATGTGGGGCTTAATTTATAAGTTTCTGTAATTCTGCTGCCTTTTTTCAGAGATGCCCTGCCCAGCGAGGAGGTAGCCTAGTCACAGTCTGCCAGCAGAGGCATTGCTGAGCTGCTGTGGGCTCTGTCCAGCTGCCGTATGAACTTCCTTTCAGTATTGTTTATAGGGGCATAGTTAGAACTGCCTCAGTAATGGCGGTCTGCCTCAGTAATGGCCAGGAAGAATATATATTTATCCTTAGTGATACATAACTTTAGGTATCTTTAGAGGAAAGGAGAACATCCTGGAGTTCAATAATAAAATGTTTATTATAGTACTGAAAGTGAAAATGCCTCAGCCGTAGTTTTAAAAAATGTATGATGAGAATACATGGCCCTTCAATGCAGTGATGATAAATAAATAAATAAAACCTAGAGGCAGAAAAGCCCAACCAGATTTTGCAGTTAAGATATGACCAAAAAATTTCATAAAATAGAAGGCTAACAGTGAGACTCCTATTCCCATATACATTTCCTCCTCTGAAATCTTCAGTCCATTTCTAAAGCCAAATTAGAGTATTAGAGACACTTTAATACAGAAAAAATAAATATATATTTTATTTTCTTATTTTGTTAATTCTCTATTAGGGTCAATAACAGATTTTGTTTGTGCTAGATTTTGAGCTCTTACTCTAGCTCATTGGGGACATCAGGAAATCTGGAGTTTCTAAAATCTGTTTACGGTTTTTCTTTTAATGTGAAAAGATTGTCATCTGTGGAAATGCACAGTATTACTGATGCCAATACTAATTTGAGATAACATATAGTAATTTTTTTGAAAACACTAATTTATAATGTAATACATTAAAGTAATATCATTGTTGATTATGATAATAGCATTGCTAGTTACACATCAACTTGCTTGCATTTTAAACATCACATATTGCTAGATTTAAAGTAGAAAAAATTGTCTCTTTTTTTTCTATTGGAAAAAGGAAGACTGAGATTTTCCCTGGCCATGGTCTTTTAACATAGACTATTTTCTTTATGATAGTCTGTCAGCCCGTATTTATTAGATCCACTGTGTAGAATTCATTTCTTGCTGTTTTGAAGAATTGTAAAAACTCGAAGGGAAGTCTCTGCACAGGAGGAATTTATTTTCCAATGGGAAAGACAGAACAATTTCATGTGTCCAATATGTGCATGAAAGCATATGTGTGTGCCAAATTATAAACATAACTCTATGTATGTTTTTCACCCACACATCCATTTTTAAATGATTTAGTAAGGGAGGTAGTAAACTATGGCTTGAGGGTCAAACCCAGTCAGTGGCTAAGCCCTTAAGCTAAGAATGTCTTTTACATTTTTAAAGAGGTGTGAAAAAAATAAATAAAAACCAACAAGAATATACATCAGAGAGAGAATGCAGCCCACAAATCCTAAAATATTTACTCTCTGGCCCTTGATTTAGAGTAATCCATAAAACTATAGAGTTTTACTAAATGAAAGAGATGATAACTGTCTGAGGTAGTGTGAGATCAAGTACAGGACAATCTCTAACCACACTGAGTGAAGCTTGGGTAACTGACCTTTGTACTGCAGTGGCTTTCAAAGGCCTTCCTGAATAAAAAGCAAAAAGATGTACTGAAGTCATATTTATCACTACAGGGGGTTTCATGTGTTGGATTTCCCATGCAGGTGCATAAACTTCTATCTTCTCTGATAGTACAGGCTATTAAAATTAAATAAGTAAATCTAGGTCTTGTCCTTACCACCAAGCTAGTTTTCAACATTTTAGCATTCTCTTTATAAAATGTGCCCACAAAGACCTTGGGGTGGGGTGCTTGCTCAGAGATGTTTAACCTTCTATAGTCAATTTGGCAGCTAATTGTGGCATTACTGCTGATTGAAGTTGCCATTTGGTGTAGCAGAAAAAAAAGCCTATATTTTCTCGACATTTCTTTGGTTTCTGAACTAGAAACTGTATTTTGATTCAGCACTGCAGCTAGAATTTGCAGTGTGTGTGACTCAGCCATTTGTGGCATGGTCTTTTCAATGAGAGAAAAGACCATGAGGTTCAGAGGTCAGTGAGAGATATAGGGAGGGTTTACAAGCAGAATTTGGAATTCCCATTGTTATATAACTTCTTTCCAACATTTTCCCTTACTTTCCAGCTGCTTACTCCAACTTCCCTTACTCTAACTTCTCCCTCTTATGTTTTCCATCCCAGTTTTAGCCACCTTACATGGGACTGACTGAGCTTGTAATCAGCAAAATACTTTAAAAGGAGAAACCTACCCCATTCCATTTCCTACTTCCAAGTGTAGACTCTCCTTTACTCTGTCTGATTGTAGTTAATCTTGTGACTCCAAGTAGTTTCTTCTATTTTATCTGGCATTTGAAGTTGTTTTCTGTGGAAAAGTTGGTCCCAGAGGAGCTACTCCCCTATCACCAGAATGGGAACCTACCCCCACATTTATTTCTAGGGACAGTGATCCATGATGTGTAGATGTACATTATGATGATAACTTGTACTTCATTAGGCAGAGAGTGGATATAGATTTTCTGCTATGGTAAAGAAATTTGTTGTGAATTAAATTCCTACCATCCCAGAAATAGGAGGTTTGCCTAAATCTCAAACGTGTATGGCAAGAAAAATTGCTGCATTGTTTTAACTCCTTGTATACTCATGTGAAGAATGAAGCCCCCCCACCCAAAAAATAGATTTGTTGAAACCAAAATACTTCTATTAATATTTTGTATGCAATTGTTTTAAATGAAGATCACTTTTGGCAGACCCACTTATTGTCTAGAAAGACAGCCCCACTCAGCAGACAGTGGTTTAGAATGAGGGAGAGAGAGAGACATTGCTAAGGAATGCTCTAAAAAATTCAAAGCTCATTTTCCCATAGGTAGTCCATAAGTGCACCATCAGTCAAGTAAAATTTGCATGAATTTTTCTCCTTTTCTCACCTATAGTTCTGCCTATTGTGACATTATTGCCTGTTTCATGTTTTTTCCTTCAGGCCTATTACAACATTGTAATTGAATGCCTCTATGGAAACATTTTAGAAGAGAGAGAGAGGAAGAGACAGTGAAGCACATCTTATGATTGGCCTGGGTATATGTATGTCTATTTAAAGTTGGGGAAAATATTACAGATCTAGAAAAAATCTTTCTTGGGTGCATCAACAGTGGAGACAGAACATGTGCATGCCTTTCATGTTGTTAATAGTGCCTGAACAATGGGAAGTAACAACAAAGTTCTTCCGTTTGTCTATAAATCACAATTTTAGGTGTACAAGCATGCCTTGTTATGTTGCACTTAAATTTATTATGCATTGCAAATACTACATTTTTTACAAATTGAGGATTTGTGGCAACCCTGAGTCAAGCAAGTCTATCAGCACTATTTTTCCAAAAGCATGTGCTCACTTCCTGTCTCTGTGTCACATTTTGGCAACTCTTGTAATATTTCAAACTTTTCATTATTACTATATGTTAATGGTGGTCTGTGATCAATGCTCTTTTATGTTACTATTGCAATTGTTTTAGGGAACCATGAACTATGCCCACATACGATAAAATAAATGTTGTGTGTTCTGATTCCTTTACCAACTGGTCACTTCCCCATCTCTCTCCCTGTTATTCATTATTATTTAAGACACCAATAATACTAAAATTAAACTAATTAATAAACCTACAATGGCTTCTAAGTGTTCAAGTGAAATGAAGAGTTGCATGTCTTTCACTTTAAATAAAATGCTAGAAATGCTTTAAGCTTAGTGAGGAAGTCATGTCAAAAGCTGAGATGCACCGGAAGCTAGGCCTTTTATTCCAAACAGTTAGCCAGGTTGTGATTGCAAAGGAAACATTTTTGAAGGAAATGTAAGATGTTACTCTAGTGATCACATAAATAATAAGAAAGCAAAATAGTCTTATTGCTGTCATGGAGAAAGTTTGAGTGGTCTGGATAGACAAACCAACCATTCACAACATTCCCTTAAAACAGAGTCTAATCCATAGCTTCAATGGATTTAATTCTATGAAGGTTGAAAGAGGTGATGAAGCTGAAGATGAGTTTGAAGCTAGCACAGGTGGGCTCATGAGGTTTAAGGAAAGAAACCATCTCCATAACAATAGTGCAAGGTGAAATAGCAAGTTCTGATGAAGCAACTGCAGTAACTTAACTAGAAAACTTAGCTGAGACAATGAATGAAGGTGGCTACAGTAAACAAAAGATGTCAATGTAGATGAAACTGCCTCCTATTGGAAGAAGATGCTATCTAGGACTTTCATTCTAGAGAGGAGAAGTCAATGTCTGGCTTCAAAGCTTCAAAGGACTGGCAGACTTTCTAGTTAGGAGCATTAGCAGCTGGTGACTCCAGGTTGAAACCAATGCTCATTTTAAAAATCTGATGATCCTTAAGAATTATGCTAATTCTACTCTGCCTGTGCTCTATATATGGAACAACAAAGCCTGGATAAAAGCACATCTGTTTACAGTATAGTTTACAGACTATTTCAAGCCCATGCTTGAGACCCACTACTCAGAACAAAAGATTCCTTTGAAAATATTATTGTTGATTGACAATGCACCTGCTAACTCAAGAGATCTGTTGGAGATGTACAAGGAGATTAATGTTGTTTTCCTGCCTGCCAACATAGCATTCATTGTTCAGCCCATGGATCAAAAAGTAATTTCAACTTTCAAGTTTTAGTGTTTAAGAAATACATTTCATAATGCTATAGCTACCATACATAGTACTTTGTCTGATGGATTTGGACAAAGTAAATTGAGAACCATCTTGAATGTATTCACTACTCTACATGCCATTAAGAACAATTATGATTCATGGGAGGAGGTCAAAATAGTAAAATTAACAGGAATTTGGAAAAAGTTGATCTCAACTCTCATGGATGAATTTGAGAGATTCAATACTTTGGAGCAGATATGGAGAAATACTAAGAGAACTAGAAATGGAAGCAGAGCCTGATGATGCCACTGAATTTTTGAACTCTCATTATAAAACTTGAACAGATGAAAAGTTGCTTCATACAGATGAGCAAAAAAGATGATTTTCTTGAGATGGAATCAATTCCTGGTGAAGATGCTATACATTCTTGAAATGACAGCAAAGAGCTTAGAATATCCCATAAACTTTGTAGATAAAGCAGCAGCAGGATTTGAGGAGACTGACTCCAATATTGCAAGTTCTGCTGTGAGTAAAATGCTATGAAACAGTGTTTCATGCTACAGAAAAATCTTCCCGAAGAGTCAATCATTGCTGCAAACTTTATTGTTGTCTTGCTTTGAGGAATTGCCACTGCTACCTCAACCTGCATCAACCACCACCATGATCAGCCACCAACCACAAGGCAAGACCCTCCACCAGCAAAAAGGTGAGAACTCGCTGAAGGCTCAGATGATTGTTTGCATTTTTTAGCAATAGAATATTTTTAAATGAAAGTATGTACATTGCTTACATAGACACAATGGTGTTGCAAACTTAATAGATTACAGTATAGGGTAAAGATAACTTTTATATGCACTAGGAAATAAAAAACTTTGTGTGACTCACTTTATTATGATATTGTGGTGATCAGGAACCAAATCCGCAATGTTCCCAAGGTGTGATTGTTATTCATGAAGAAAAATCACCAGTTATTCTTGAACAATTATTAGGAAATACATATTTTCATTTGCTTTCTGTAACTTTGACTGCCATCTTCTCACTACATGCAGGACTTTGTTAATTACTAAGAAGCATTGACTGCATTCCAACCCTCTTTCAACCTGACAGGTATTTAGGAAAACAAAACAAGCAGCACTGTAATATTTTTGTAAGGGTAAAGGATTATTCAATGTAAAATAAATATATCAAAGCTAGGCTGGATTGGCTCTGATGTATGATGAGTAGTTTTTATGTAAGTCAAAATAGATTCTGAAAGGATTGAACTTTCCTGTTAATTTTTTTTTCATTTTTATCTAGCAGAGGGCTTTGCACATATGTTTGTCAATAAATGATAGCAATAATGGCGATGGAGACTTGTCTACATCTTTCAATGAAGAGGCAGAAATTAAAGTACCAACACAGCAGTGCATCAGTGGCCCGATGTAGACACTCTGAGGCAGTAAAAATCATGACAAATTGTTTTTACCAAGAATATGTTCTTTCCCTACTACTGTCTTTCAGGCCAATAATTTTAAGTTCCTCCTACTTGAACTTGTCTACCTATATGAGAAATGTCCACATTCTCAATGCAATTTAGATATGAAAATAACTAATATTGAAAAATATTAAGTGAAAAAGATAACTTATACACGTTTTTAGATGATAATTTCTATCAAACTAATGAATTAAAAGAACTTTTTGCCTATAAAAGGCAAAAACCTTATTTTCATTTTAAAAAATCACAAGAAATTATAAAGATATAAAATTATTCTATAGAACATCATTGTAAACAAGGATAATATGTTAAATACAGTCAGAACTACTGATGTTTTGCACATTTACCTTTTAGAGACAATTGGCAGAAACAGAAAAATCAGGGTCACTTGACTTTCTCTACTTCATTAAAATGATGAAGCCAGATTTACTCTTGACAATTTAAAAGTGTGAAAAAATGATGTGTATAACTGACAAAAAAGCAATAAAAAAGGAATAACTTTTCTTAATATAATGTTTTACAATCACATTATACTTATAGAATGCTGACTTACTAATAAAAGGATTGGCTATTTGCAATCAATTCTATATTTATTTGTGTTCATTAATACTTATTTCTTACTATGGGAAATTGATTCCTCATAAACCATAAATAAAATGCATCCTCCATAAACAGAATATTTTTAACAGATGTATGTCTACCTGAAAAAGGCTTAAGGCAGGAAAACAAAAATAAGCTGTTTTTAAAAATTTACGTTTTATGCTGATTTAAAATTTATAAAATGTTTAAATATATTAGTTTGTGTGATTTTTTTATAATTATCCCCTGCAATAAAAGGAGCAGATGTATTCTGTTGGTTAAAAAACTGAATCTTAAAAAAACCTAAGTGATTTACTCAAGATCTAAGTGTACGTGGGAGAGATGGAGTTAAAAGTACATTTTCAGTACTCTTTTATTAAAGTACTTAACCCATTTTTTAAAAATATTATGTATATAGCTACCTCTTTCATGAGACAGAAACCTCCTGAAGAGTAGGAATCTTCTGTGTGACTCTCCACGGCTTAGTTCATCTCTTATTTCATAGAAGGCATTCACCTCATGCTTACTCACTTAGAATGGGATGAACTAAATTGATGACCTGAAGCTTATAAGAAAATTGTAAACTCATCATACTACTTATTAACTGAAATTTACATTAGTTAGGAAATGTTCATTATAAGTATTTACATGGCCCTTGGTTGCACCAATACATCCTTATACACACAAAATATGCAGGTCCAAGCCTCCACGGAGTCATCATAGTCTCATTTTGCATATCATTGGCAATGGATTTTTCTGGCTTTCTTTCTACTCATTATTAGTTATTCCCTCTTTGGTGGGCTGCATGTCCAATATGTAATCCTATCTAAAATCTTTCCTTTATTTACATACTATATCTCAGCTTCCTTTTAGTGGGAAGCTCGATCTATTATTTTTAAGCATATGAGATAGCTTATTGTATCTAAGTGAGGCTCATTGCTCTTCATTGTAAAATAGCCCCCAAAAGCCACTTTAACTCTGATAGCTAGCTATAATCTAGCCTTGGGATGGCTGAGATGAAAACCTTTTATGTATGTCCACTATTTACATCACAGTTTCTCTAATGTGCTGGCCTCAGGAGAGTGAAACACAAGCAGGTCCATTTCCAAGGGAAAAATGCTGCATCTTAAAGACCAAATCACAGTTCTGGCTCCTCAAATAGATGAGTCACAGCACAATGTGAGATATTGAGAAATATCAAAAGATGCTGTGGAAAGTTTCCTGCCCTCAAGGACATAATAATCCATTTAAGGAATCAAGATTCTCAACATAATTAGCAAGCAATGCAGAAGTGCACTAAATTATGTTGCATGGAATTCGAGTGCTACAGGAAATAAGAGCAAGGAAAATTGCTGCAGACTAGAGAAATCACAGAAGAGAAGGGTTTTGCAGGGCACCAGCTCTTGTCCATGACCTTCTTTCTAGCTCTAAGTTGGGCATATGCCAGACTACTCAGAATGCTTGTTCTAACAATTCATCAAGAAATGCTCCTTTCTTCTTGCCCTCCTTTTGATCGATGCAATCTCATTTGAGTCTCTTTAGGTCCCTCTTTCAAAACACTGCATTTTTAGTACTCTGAGCTTGTATTCTTCATATCCTTTACACACACACACACACACACACACACACACAAACAATATGTATATATGTTTGTATATTCCACTTTCAATATGTTTAGGGCAGTTACACATTTTTTCCCATTACCTCATCCATTGCATTAGTATAGTGTCCTGCACAAATTCTTCACTCAATTGAAGTTGCTGATTAATGGAATAAAATGATTAGGTCCTGGCATATTTGCATCTAGTAGAGTGCCTGGCACATAGTAGGTACAAAATAAAAGTTTTCTGAGACAGGGTCTTGCTCTGTCACCCAGGCTACAGTACAGTGACATGATCCCGGATCACTGCAGCCTCTATCTCCTAGGTTCAAGCAATTCTCTTCCCTCAGCCTCCCAAATAGCTGGGACTACAGGTATGCACCACCATGCCCAGCTAAGTTTTGTATTTTTAGCAGCTGTTTCACCTTGTGGTCCAGGCTGGTCTCAAACTCCTGACCTCAAGTTATCTGTCTGCCTCAGCCTCCCAATGTGCTAGGATTACAGGTGTGAGCCATCACACCTGGCCAAAATAAATATTTTGATGAAAATCTGTTTAACTGTTAAACAAATGGACTCACTGGTTAATTTTCATTGCTTTATTATCAATTTAATTAGTCAACCGATAAGATAGCTTTACATAAGTAGATAGCAAGGAAACAGTTAATTTAGTTACTATAAGTATGTATGACTTGAAAGTTGACTGTTGCAATTGGGATATATTACCTCAGAAATCTATGTAGATATTCATAAACACATTGCCATAAATACAGAGCTTGAAGCATGTTACAAGAGCTATACCCTTGTACAACAATTCTTTATTTTTAGTGTAAATGAGGTTATATAAAGTATTTGTTCTAAAAATTAAACACTACCCAACCGTTTTTCTGTGTCACTTTTATTGATTAATTGTCATATTGATTCATTACTTGCTACATTTAAAAACAAAAGGCAAAAACTGGAGTAGGCTTTAGAAAATGCCTTGTAGGGAGCAATATTTTATAATCAAAAATGCTTAATGCTTGTTATATTTATTCTATTGTTAGAGTGTAAAATATATAGAGCAGTGGATTTTCTAATTGGACATAAATTGAAACTGTGTCTCTGTCACTTACTAGTTGTGAGAGCTTGGGTCAGTTGCTTAGTTACTTTAAGCCTCTGTTTCCTCATAAGTAAACATTGGGTTAATAATGCATATTCCATGACATAGAATTTCCACTCTTAGACATATAACCAAAAGCAATTGCAATAAAAACAAAGATAAATACCTGGGACCTAATTAAACTAAAGAGCTTCTGCACAGCATAAGGAACAGTGAGCAGGGTAAACAGACAACCCACAGAGTGGGAGAAAATCTTCACAATCTATACACCTGACAAAAGACTAATATCAAGAATCTATAACGACCTCAAACAAATCAGAAAAAAAATTCCAACAAAAAGTGGGCTAAGAATATGAAATGACAATTCTCAAAAGAAGTTATACAAATGGCCAAAAAATGTATGAAAAAATGCTCAACATCACTAACGATCAGGGAAATGCAAATCAAAACCACAATGTGATACCACCTTACTCCTGCAGGAATGGCCACAATCAGAAAGTTCAAAAAAAAAAACAAAAAACAAAAAGCAGTAGATGTTGGCTTGGATGCGGTGAATAGGGATCACTTCTACACTGCTGGTGGGAACATAAACTAGAATAGCCACTAAAGAAAACAGTGTGGAGATTCCTTAAAGAACTAAAAGTAGAACTATGATTCGATCCAGCAATCCTGCTACCAGGTATCTACGCAGAAGAAAATAAGTCATTATTGAAAAAGATACTTGCACATGCATGTTTACAGCAGCACAATTCACAATAGCAAACTCATGGAACCAACCCAAATGCCCATCAGTCAATGAGTGGATTAAAAAACTGTGGTATAGTTATACAATGGAATACTATGCAGCCATAAAAAGGAATGAATTAACGGCATTTGCAGTAACCTGGATGAAAATGAAGACTATTATTCTAAGTGAAATAACTCAGAAATGGAAAATCAAACATCGTATGTTCTCACTGAAATGTGGGAGCTAAGCTTTGAGGACGCCAAGGCATAAGAATGATACAATGGACTTTGGGGACTTGGTGGGAAGAGGGGGAGGAGGGTGAGGGATAAAAGACTACAAATATGGTGCAGTATATATTGCTTGGGTGATGGGTGCACCAAAATCTCACAAATTGCCACTAAAAAACTTACTCATGCAACCCAATACCACCTGTATGCCAATAACTTAGGGAAAAATAAAATTAATAATAATAATAATAAAAAGAAATGTCTGCATATATCTTCACCAAAAGGAGTGTACAAGAAAATAGTAGCAGTATACATAATAGTACCAAACTTGATATTTCCTAAGTGCCCATCAATAGTAGAATGCATAAATATAGTATGGCATATTCACGCAGAGAAAGCTGTACAGAGATAAGAAGAAACTATAGCTACATTCAGCACTATGCATGATTCTTGTAGACCTGGGATTAAGTGAAAGAAGACTAACACAGAAGAGTACATATCATATGATTCTATTAATGTAAAATGTTAACACTGGCAAAACTAATATGTACTGGCCAGCCGTGGTGGCTCACGCCTGTAATCCCAGCAGTTTGGGAGGCCTAGGTGGGCAGATCACCTGAGGTTGAGAGTTCGAGCTCAGCCTGACCAACATGGAGAAACGCCATCTCTACTGAAAATACAAAATTAGCCAGGCGTGGTGTCGTGCATCTGTAATCCCAGCTACTTGGGAAGCTGAGGCAGGAGAATTGCTTGAACCCGGGAGGTGGAGGTTGCGGTGAGCAGAGTTTGTGCCATTGCTCCAGCCTGAATGACAAGAGTGAAACTCCATCTCAAAAAAAAAAAAAAAAACCTAATAAGTACTATTAGAAGTAAGGGTACTGGTTCCCTAAAGGAGGGAAAGTTTATGATGGAAAGGAAGCTGGGGGACAGCTTCTGCGGAGCTGATCAGATTCTATTTCCTGGTTTGGCTGCTAGTTTCCCAAGTGTACTCAGTTTGTGAAAATTCAAAGAGATGAAGAATTAAGACATAGTAACTTACCTGTATTTTTTTTATTTTATTGTCACAAAACATTTACAAATTAGGTTACCTCCTGGAAGTAACATGAGGATTGAGTCAAATGGCATTCATGAAAGTGCTGAACAGACATTACACTAAATAAGCATTCCTTTGCAATACATTTTATACCTATATCCCAACTATCTTGCAGATAAGGCCTTTGTATAATCTGTATCATATATATTTGAAATACAACACATGACATAACGAAGTTTACACTAATACCTTTCAGAACATATTTGTTCTTTCTTTGTCTCCCATCTTGCAGACATTCACAAACAGAAAGAGTACCAGAGTACTCAGAATGCTTGTTCTAACAATTCTAATAAAGCTTCGTTGTCAGATTGCTATCTACAAGTTTTCCTTGCCAAAAATGTACACACACATAGCAACTATGTAATAGTACCCATCATACACTAATAACAAGTGAACCACAGCAGAATGGAGCTTATAAGAAAACCAAACTATAGTCAGAGTAAAAAAAAAAACTCTTCGAATTTTTCAACTAGAAAGAAAAATATTGCTTGAAATTGTGATCTGACAGTCCATCGCAAAGAAAATAAGATGAAATGACTTCCTGCATCATCAATTTACAGATCAGAGCCCAACAGATATAAACACTGTGCTGTGCAGTTCTATCGCCTAAACTGAACAGAGTGTGTTGGAGACTGATATAATCCCTGAATTCTCTGAGCATTATCTGCAAATTGCCATAAAGACTGGATAATTTTTAAAGAAAAGAATCAAACATGACTACTTTGATTTGCCATATTTCTAACTAGTTATACAGTAGTGAGCAATTTTATTCTGGGTTGCTCACTAACAGTAGTCTAACTGTTCCTCATTACATATCATCCATTACCCAATCTAATTAGTACATTAAAGTTAAAGGATGGTGATTGAATGGTTAGGTGTTATAATGAAAGCATTATACTCTGAATCTAAGCATTCCTAGTAATTATTATCATTCATATATGCTATATGGAATAGTATTTCATGGTTCCTGGAATTGTTTTGCATTTACTTTTTTGATCAGTACAAATAAGTATATAAATGTTTCAAGATCAATGTTCAGCCTGCTTCCTGAAATCTTTAATCAACTTTTCCCTGGTGAAAGCAAAAACAAAAAAACATTAGAGGCTTATTATAATTGATTTTTCTTAGAACTGCAAAATGTTTGTGAAGCAGCAAGAGAAATGAAGGAAAAAAATCTAAAGCAATTAGATATGACATTTCAGAAGGTGGACCGGTTTATCTGGAGACAAAACACCCAGAGCAAAATTCTTCTTAACTAACTTTATGACAACACTTCCCCAAAGCAATTATACAATCCCCCATATTTAGAAAATAAAGGACAATCCTATTCAGTTAAGCTAAGAGATGAGACAAAAATGCTGATGTTTGATGAAGTAAATGGAATTCTAATGTATTGGTACTGGTTTCCATGATCCTCATAGACTAGATTTTCTGAAGTATACTACATGCTGCACCCATCAAGCATGGTTGGTTTTATGAAGTAAAGAATGTTAACAGCCAGAGAAAGTGCCTAATATAGTTTGGATGTTTGGCCCCTCCAAATCTCACATTGACAGGTGATCCCCAATATCAGAGATGGAGCCTGGTAGAAGATGTTTAGCTCATGAAGGGGAATCCCTCATGAATGGCTTGGTGGCCTCCCTAAGGTAGTGAGTTACCAATAAATACAATTGTTAAAAGGAACCTTGAACTTCCCCCTCTTTCTTTTGCTTCATCATTCTTGGTCCCTCTCTTGCCATGTGACACTCCTGTTCCCCTTTCACTTTCCATCCTAAGTAAAAAATAGAAAGCTTCTTGAGACCTCACCAGAAGCCAAGCAGATGGTGCTGCCATGCAGAACTGTGAGCCAAAAAATTTTTTTTCTTTTCTTTTTTATTTTAGGTTCAGGGGTACATGTGCAGGTTTGTTATATAGATAAACCTGTGTCATGAGGATTTGTTGTACAGATTATTTCATGCCAATACCTCAAAGACCTAAAATCAGAAATACCATTTGACCCAGCAATCTAATTACTTGGTATATACCCAAAGGAGTATACATCATTCTATCATAAAGACACATGCATGTGTATGTTCATTGCAGCACCATTCACAATAGTAAAGTCATGGAATCATGACTTTGATTCCATGACTTTGAAATACAAATATATGATAGACTGGATAAAGAAAATGTGGTACATATATACTTTGAAATACAATGCAGCCATACAAAAAGTCTCTTTCCTTTATAAATTGCCTAGCTTTAAGTTTTTCTTCAGAGCAATGCAAGATACACTAACATAGTACCACGAAGCAGGAATGCTTTCCTTTGAAAGACTAATGCTTTGAAGGGAGTGGTGATGTGATTGGTCTCCTTATTCAAGGTTGTTCACTCATGACACTAGGTGTATAGAGAAGATCTCTGTTTTCCTACAAGTAGAAGTGTTACAGATAATATAACTGAAATCCTGTGCTTTCAAGAAGCGTGGCACCTCAGAAATCAGTATTCCTTTTAACTCTACAGGATGACAGCAAATATGTGTGGAAAGATTATAGACACTGTTTGTCATTCCTTGCCCATCTCCTTTCACCACTCAAGAGGCACACAAGCACTTCACTAGGTGCAATATTGGGACCGTTGATTTCTTCAGACCACATCTAATTCCTTAATTCTTTCAATAAGACTGAGATATTGGAGCAGTGTTTCTTAATCACAGGTACGTGAGTAGGTGTTACTGGGAATGTGAGATTGTGTATATGTCTGTGTGTGTGTGTATCGTGAGTGTCTCTGGTTTTATCAGATTTTCAAGAGGATCTATGAGCCCCAAAAGTTTAAAAATCATTGTTTTGCCAGTTTGAAAAACATTTCCTAATTTATGCTTCTTGGATTCAAACCTATTGCATTCCCTCTAAATCTTGATTCCTCTTTTCTTTATCCCCAATTCATATATATATGTTTGCAACATTCACTGCTGTATTCTCTTTCTCTATATGTTTTTCTCCAAGTAATATTAATTCACCACTTGATATTTTCATATCTGTTCAGTTGCTTTGGAAATCCAAATACAAAATCCAAAATGAAACAGCAATGCAGACAAGATGAGAAGACCTTCCAAAGGCTATCAAAGTGATTAACTAATCTTATATTACTCATATATTTGACCACAGGAGACCAAAGAAACAAAAATGACTCATGTTAAACTGCAGAATTTCATGGAAAACATAAATAGCACATTTATCTTAAATGTAATCTTTTAATCAGTGAAGTTAGATATAGAAATATATGGCTCCATTGCAATAGTTATAAAAATTATTGGTTTACAAGAAAGTATCATTTTCATAAATTTGTTGTTTGAAGGAAAATTCACAAAAATATTTTCGAGTTATTCTTAGAGATGTCTTTCCATTTGAGGAAATTTTTTGTTTTCTGGAACTTGCTTAACGCAGTCAAGTCCATGGTGCCTAGAAAAGCCCAATTCAAATGAAGAAAATGAAATAAGCAATGGACGAAATAATATCTTGCATATGTTCTTGTTTCTTATTGGGATCGTATTATTACAAGATGATGATACCCTATTCCCAAATGGATGGTTCATACTCCAATTTGGCATAGAGTATTTATTCTTGAACAATGAGAAAAGGAGCAGAGTTTGGTGGCCAGTCTTCTATTAAAAAAAAGTTTACTCAGTTATTTCAGTCATCTACACCTACATTTGAGTATAATCCAAATAAACACTTTAGGAATT
Source organism: Callithrix jacchus (assembly GCF_049354715.1). Lineage (NCBI taxonomy): Eukaryota > Metazoa > Chordata > Mammalia > Primates > Cebidae > Callithrix > Callithrix jacchus. The sequence continues at coordinate 31,027,139 of NC_133524.1, forward strand.
AAAATGCCTTTGCATGATTCTCTCCATTTACTTTGGGTAACTCAAGAGACTTTGCCATAAACTAATGCATCAAAACCACATATTCATTCACTACTTTTATATTAAATATCTACTAATTTATCAATATGCTAGGATATGGACATACAACATGTATTAAGCCCAGTCACTGCCCATAAGGAGCTCACACAGTCTAGTGGAGGAGACAGACATTCTGTGAATATAGAGGAATAAACAAACTCAGTTTCTCCTATTATACTGTCACAACACATCTGGTTCATGTTTGGGGATTTCCCCCCACACATCAAGCAAGCAATTAATTCTGCAGTGGACACCAGCTGGGTGGACTGTAAGTTAATTCAATTCTGACACTATCTACACTTGAGATAGCATCAGATTCCACAGGTTAAGGGCTCAGTCCCACAAGATGACCCCCTCCCCCAACTTTTGATGCCAATTGCAAGCCCCAGGTTATTTTGCCTGTGCTTCTAACTGGCCATCTACAAATTGGAGCAACTCACAGAACTCAGGGAAATGCTTGCTTTAATTATTGTAAAAGATAGTACAGAAAAGTACATATGAAGAGGTTCATCGGGTAAGACACACGGGAAGGGGTGCAGAGCTTCCATGCCCTCTCCAGGTGCACCACCCTCCATGAATTTCCACATATTCAGCTATCTGGAAGCTCCCCAAACCCAGTTTTTTTTAGTATTTTATGGAAGTTTTATTACAAAGTTATGATTGATCAAATCATTAATCATTGGTGATTAGTTTAACCTTCAGCCTCTCTCCCCTTTACAGAGGTTGAGGGATGGGAATGAAAGTCTCAGACCTCTAATCCTGCTTTGGTCTTACCAGTGACCAACTCAGCTCCTGAAGTTACCTAGGGGCAGCCAGCCACCAGTCCACTCATTAGCATATGAAAAGACATTTATCCTTTTAAAAATTCCAAGGATTTTACAAGTAGTATACCAGGAAATGGGAAGAAGACCAAATATATACTTCACAATATCACAGGCATGTAAAGAAATAATTGTTATGGAGTAGTGTGCTCCATAACACATTGATCGACACCTATAGAAGCCAATACTAAGGCATTGGCTTCTGAGAAATGGCTTTATTAGGTATTGACTGGCAAAGAGACATGAGACAATGCTCTAATCTGTCTCTTCAATCCAGGATGGGTCAAGCTTTTTTGGGCTTTCCAGCTACTGCCATGTGATGCTAGTGCAGGTGGTCTGCTAGGCTGGTGTTAACAATTAGGAGGCTAAAGCTTTCTTTCATTGTGCATGCCCAGGCTACATGAGTTACAATTTTGGCTCTGTGCTGTCTGTAACAACTTAAGTACTGGTTAATTGGTTTGATCTGGTCCTGCGATCACACAATGATATACGTATGACCAAGGCATAGATGGGACAAAAGAAGGGAGTCATCTTAACGATATTTAAACAGAGATATTTTTGGGAGTCTCTGAGAACATCCCCACCACAAGTGGAGTTAACCAGCCCCTTCTGAGCTCCCTCTGTAGACTCTGTGCATGCCTTTATTATAAAATTTTCAACTCTGAACATGACTCTTCTACACTTCTGTTTTCTTCTATTTGATTGTGGACTATCTGTACATAATTTATTTTAATTGAACATACCTGGCACAGAAAACCTTGAAAGAGTGAGGGGATGAACAACCATTTTATATAATAATAAAAATTGTAAAGTTAATTCTTAATACGTATTTACTATGTAGCAGGTGGCATCCTAAGCTTTTTATTTACAGTGTGCCTTGTAGCTTTCACAAAGAGCCCATGAGTTGGGATTACAGCATACCCATGTTATAGATGAAAAAAAGCTGAAGAAAGTTTAAGAAACTTGCCAAAAATTCCACATGTGAATTAATGCAATCTGACTGCAGGGCTCTTACACATCTCCACCATACCTTATTATACTGTCTTATTTGAAGCTAAGACCAATACAGAATTGCTTAAAATTAATCATTGATTTTGTTGAAGAATATGGAGATGGCCCAATACATAATAACTACCATGTATTAAAAACATATATGACAAGGTTGTGGTAAGCACTCTTCAACTATAGCTCAGTAAATTCTCACTTACAAAAGCCTCATAACATAGGTAATATTATTTTCCCCACTTTATCAGGCTGAAAGAGGTTGCATAACTTGCCAAGCCTACCCAACTATTATTAAACTAAAATTCAAACTTAAATCTGTGGGCTTCCAGAACGTGAACATTTATTTAATCACCATATTATGCTGCGGACAAAGGAAACATTACATAGATATCAGCATTTAATTTTGCTGTCAGCAAAAGACTCTATTCTGAGAGGGATAAACACCCATTTAAGAGTCCCCAGGCCAGGCGCGGTGGTGGCTCAGGCCTATAATTCCAGCACATTGGGAGGCCAAGGCAGTCGGATCACTTGAGGTCAGGAGCTCGAGACCAGCCTGGCCAAATGGGGAAACCCCATCTCTACTAAAAAATACAAAAATAAACCAAGTGTGGTGGCATGTGCCTGTGATCCCAGCTACTTGGGAGACTGAGGCAGGATAATCGCTTAAATCCGGGAGGCAGAGGTTGCAGTGAGCCGAGATCAGGCCACTTCACTCCAGCCTGGGAGACAGAGTGAGAATCCATCAAAAAAGAAAGAAACAAACAAACAAACAAACAAACAAACAAGAGTCCCCAAATAGGCTTTTTCCTCTACTATACATTGTAAAAACCTGCTTATGAAGACAGCATAAGATGTATTTAATCCTGCAGATATAACCTATTTTTCAATGCACATAGTTTCTTCATTCAACTATACCTCCATCTTCGGTATCATTTGTTTATGCATTAAATAATTCATTCATCCATTTATTCACCAAATAGTGAGATCACATCATAGGTCAGGCACAGTGGAATCAATTAGCTTTTAGAAAGTTGTCTTTGGGCCAAACACGGTGGCTCACACCTGTAATCCGAAAATTTTGGGAGGCCGAGGAGGGCGGATCACCTGAAGTCAGGAGTTCAAGACCAGCCTGGCCAACGTGGTGAAACCCCATCTTGACAAAAATGCAAAAATTAGCCAGGCATGATGGCAGGTGCTTGTAATCCCAGCTACTAGGGAGGCTGAAGTGTGAGGATCGTTTGATACCAGGAGGAGGTTAGAGTGAGCAGAGATGGCACCATTGCATTCCAGCCTGGATGACAGAGTGAGCCTCTGTCTTGAAAGAAAGATAAAAAAAGGGAAGGAAGGAAGAAAGAAAGAAAGAAAGGAAGGTAGGGAGGGAGGGAAGGAGGGAGGGGGATAGGGAGGGAGGGAAGGAGGGGGGAGGGAGGGAGGAAGGAAGGGAAGGAAGGGGGAGGGAGGAAGGAAAGAAAGGAGGGAGGGGGAGGGAGGGAGGAAGGAAGGGAAGGAGGGGGGAGGGAGGGAAGGGAGGGAGAGCAGGAAGAAAGGAAAGGAAGGAAGGAGAAAAGGAGGAAGGAAGGAGTAAAGAAGGAAGGAAGGAAAAAGGGAGGAGGGAAGGAAGGGAGGGAGAGAGAGAAGGAAGGAAAGAATGAAGGAAGGGAGGGAGGGAGAGAGAAAAGGAAGAAAGAAAGAAGTTGCAATTGCACAAAAAATGCTAACATTTAAAAAACCTCAAATATTTTAAAGTTGTAAGAAAATTAAGAACTAAAGGCTTAGAACATTTTATTAAACAAAGTGTCTTCAACCACCCTCCACATGCTTTGCTGAGTAGGTGCATTGTAAATTACTTGCACCTTATTTTGGAGTGATTATCAATGGCATTAATAAATTAACCTTCTTCATTTGAGAAAGCGGCATTGGAAATTTTTATTTTACATTTCTCTTTAAACTTTAAATATATAAGCAATGTATTTAAAGACACAATGTGTTACTAGATGCTATGTTTTCCATAAGATTCTTCACTCTCTGTCGATCACATGACTAGAAGAAATTTAAAGTATAACACTGCGTCTAAGATGAGAGTCCTCCTTGAAGTACTGAAAATTATACAGGCAACTGAAGAAATGTACTGAGAAACGTCACCCAGGGAATGATCACTTAGGAATCTGTTCCAATAGCTTCAACAAGGGGCTGTGATAAACTTAGGCAATGTCAGGTATTGCAAAGGCCATTCCTGTATCAGGAAGAATAATGGCAATGCCAGTTCACTACAAGTAAAAGGTGTGGATGCTGATTAAGTGCCTTACTTTCAGAGTGCTGTGTTTTATTCAGAGCCTCACTTCACCACTAGATTCTGTAAGGAAAAAAAATGTGCGTACATAATTAAAGGACACCATGTTTGGTGAGATCAAGCTCATAATTTCTTTTTTTTTTCTCCTCAGAGTTACAGGTACAACTCTGACTTTTAAGTGAATTACACAATTCCAATTCAATTTTTAAATCAAGACACACTCTTTAGAGTGTTTTGTTTTTAAATCCATATAGAGAAAAATGTTCTAACAAGTTATCCAAAAATGGGCTGAATATTATTCTAGTTTATATAGAACTGAATAGTTTTTGGGCAGCAAACATTACTCCTCTCCTTGCTGTGTGCATTATGTTCAGCACTTACCTTCATTAGGACTTTTACCTGAGGGACTGAGGTAGGTTCCAGTGTCCAGACTTGTTGGAGAAATTCACACTCTGGCTTGGTAAGTAAAGAATGGTCATATTTATTCTTCCTCATTGTCACCTGTTTATGTGTCCTTTTAATAGACATTCACACAGCGTTGAGGCTGTAAACCTCCTATCCAGATGGCACACTACTCTTTGAAGGAATATTTTCAAAGGTCTCTGCCCAACTGACAACAGTTAATTTCTTCCTAACATGGTTATTTGTGCCATAGAGCAATAGGAGGCACCTAATTTGGGCAGTGTAGTCCTGGCAATTCATGTGTAATTGTTGGCTTACTGAGCCCATGGTATTTTCACTTTTATGAATAAACTCACTTTAGTACTCTTGCTGATGCGTTTTCTGGTACCTAAATGTAAGCCAAAACTGCTGCCATATTTATCGGTCATTATTCACAGCCGGAAATTCCTCATGTTTTTTTCATATGCAGCATGAACAAGAAACAACAGAACGAATGAATAAACAACTCTTGCACTGCCAACTTTAAAAGTTTTATTGAAGGCCGGGCACAGTGGCTCATGCCTGTAATCTCAGTACTTTGGGAGGTTAAGGTGGGTAGATCAAAAGGTCAAGAGATCGAGACAATCCTGGCCAACATGGTGAAACCCTGTCTTTACTAAAAATACAAAAATTAGCTGGGCAGGGTGGTACACACCTGTAGTCCCAGCTACTTGGGAGACTGAGGCAGAAGAATCGCTTGAACCCGGGTGGCTGAGGTTGCAGTGAACAGAGATCGTGTCACTGCACTCCAGTCTGGCAACAGAGCAAGACTCTGGCTCAAAAAAAAAAGTTTTATTGAAAAATTTTTTGTTTATATTATATATATTTAGAGAAGTGCACAAATCACAAATGTATGCCTCAGTGAATTTTCATAAAGTGAACACAGTTATGTAACCAACACTCATATCGAGATACAAACTGTTACCTAGAAATCTCACATGTACCACTTAGAGTCACAACCCCGCTTTTTGATATAACCATTATCCTGACTTCTAATACGATTTACTACTTTCTCTGTATTTGAACTTTGTAGAAATGAAAACATATATATTCAATGTGCATTATTCTGTGCTGGACTTCATTGACTCATTTTGTTTGAGATATTTACCTTTGCAGGTGTGAGTAGTTATAATTTGCTTGTTCTCCCTGCTTTATAGTATTCCATTGTATGAATATACCATGATATATTTATCTACTCTATTGTTGATAAGCAACTGGGTGCTTTTCAGTTTAGGTCTATTACTAACAGGGCTGCTGTGAACATTTTTGTCTGTGTCTTTTGGTGCATATTTCTTTTGACCTGTCTCCATCTTGCTATAATTAGAAGAAAAATTATGAAGTGAAATGAAAGTACCAATCTGAAAAAGATAAACCAATGAGGCCACTGTCATCTGTGACTTGCTATGTGACTAATAATATTTTGAGCATAAACAACTCCCTCTGCTACAGTGCTTTTCCTCAGCAACCCAAACTCATTGAGTAACTTAGCAAAATGGCCCCAAGACACTCCTGTTCTCATTTGAAAATCAACCAAATAGCAGTTAGGGAGGAAAACAAAACTTAGGATAAATATATGCAAGTTTAAAGTCATATAGAACAGCACAGCCAAAAACACTCATTAAAATTACTCATGGACAAAAGAGATTTGCACTAATTAAAATGCCTCGTCACTGTATAGTGGGCTGAGAGAGAAGACTGACTTAACGCCAAATGGCTTCATTTTATGGCTTTACATCAAACTTTTGAAATATTTTCAGTTAAGGAAATGAAAAAAAGATGAAAAGCAAATCCTCACAGGGAAACAGATAAACGATCACAGACCTAAGGCAATGCATTATCATCATTATGGCAGCATTTTCTATAACATTTATGAATTTGGGCAATTTTTATTGCACTTGTTGTGAAGGGACAATTGAGCAGGTGCCATTTTATGAGGTACTAATTCTGTAGTGATTCCCAAGCGGAGAATTCACACATAAGGGTCAATTATTATGAGTCTAATAGAAATGCTGTGATTGGGAAAAATGCAAAGTAGCATTAATCTCCCCGTTGCTCCCTTGAGCAGAGTTCAGCTGTCAATTTTAGTTCTGAGGAGCTTGGAGACCACCAACATGGCCAGAAGGATTTCAGACTTGTTACATCAAGGACAGAGTGAGCTGATTATTTTTAATCTATCCTGGAAAAACCAGTGCCTAATTTTAAAATTATAAAAATAGACAAAAGAAAAGAAGATTAAATATTATTCCTATCATTGAAATATACACCGGATGTTTCAGCATATTATCCTGAAATTTTAACCTTCCAGTTCAAATTCATTCCTATTTAAAACCCAACATCCTGATTCTCTGGCTTCTATTTGAGTATTTATGTGACTAATCATGGGAGACTTTATTCAGGTGATAAGGGATTTATATTCCTACTTCTCATGAAAATCAGAACAGCCACAAATCCTTCTAATGATTGAAATAATAAATGTGAAATGCGTACCATCATTATTACACATTTGATACTCATTAAGGTTAGGTTTCATCCAACATGTGTTTGCATGATATTCACATATAGTACCATTACCACATTCAGATGGGGCTATAGATGTGGGGAAAAAAGGAAGGAAAGGTGAAAAGGAGTCTAATATTTATAGACCACCTACTATGTGTGAGGTAACAAGCTCAATATTTTATATGTGGCAGCTCATTTAATCCTTTCAGTAATGACTCAGGTATGATTTATTAAGTTCTTTACAGATCAGAAAGTTGAGGTCCATTGAGGTTAAAGATCTTTTACCAATGTTACCCTCTAATAAATGGTGGATTCAGGAATCAGAGCCATGTCTGCCTGTGCACAATACTTTTCTGCCACACTATTTGGCCTTCTCATTCTAAAGACCTATTCTCTGATAGTTAAGATACATAATGTTCTACAAGAAAGCTTGAAATGAAAATGATCATGCTCACCTGCCAGAGCACCAAACAGTTCTCTAAGTTCAAGGTTATTGTCTCTCTGTCTTAGTTCATTTGTGCTGCTATAACGAAATACCTGACACTGAGTAATTGATAAAGAACAAAGTTTTATTTCTCACAGTTAGGAAGGCCAAGATCAAGGCACTGGCAGGTTTGGTTGTCTGGTGAAGGCTGCTTTTTCTGCTTCCAAGATGGCACCTTGTTGCTATGTCCTCTCAAAGGGAGGAATGTTGTCCTTATGTTATACAGGAAAGGGGTGCTGACCCAGATCCCAAGAGATGGTTCTTGGATCTCACACAAGAAAGAACTCAGGGCAAATGTACAGTGCAAAGTGAAAGCAAGTTTATTAAGAAAGTAAAGGAATAAAAGAATGGCTGCTCCACAGACAGAGCAGCCCCGAAGACTGCTGGATGACCATTTTTATGATTATTTTTTGGTGATATGCTAAAAAAGGGGTGTGTTATTGATGCCTCCCTTTTTTAGACCATATAGGGTAATTTCCTGACATTGCTATGGCTTTCAAAAACTGTCATGGCACTGGTGAAAGTGTAGCAGTGAGTGACGATGACCAGAGGTCACTCTTATCACCATTTTGGTTTTGTTGAGTTTTGGCCAGCCCCTTTACTGCAATCTGTTTCATCAGCAAGGTCTTTATGACTTGTAATTGGTGCTGACTGCATATCTCATCTGGTGACTTAGAATGCTTTAACCACCTGGGAATGCCGCTCAGTAGGTGTGAGCCTCATTCTACCCTGCTCCTATTTAAGATGGAATTACTCTGGTTCACATGCCTCTGACATTTACATGGTGCAAAGTGGAAGGCAGAAGAGCAAGTGAGAGCTGAATGCTGGTCGAAGCCTCTTTTATTAAGACCTTTAACCCTTTCATAAAGGAAAGAGCTCTCATGGACTAATAATCTCTTAAAGACCCCAGTTCTTAATACTTTCACATTGGCCATCTGAAATTGAGTTTCAACATCTCAGTTTTGGAGGGGACACATTTAAATCATAATACTTCCATAGCAGTTTTCACACCAGAAAAGTTTTTTTGAGGAATCTCAAGGGATACTTACCAACTTCCAGTTATGGGTTTCAGAACAGCAAGGAAGGTTCAGGCAGCAGTTGCAGGCTGGCCTGGACCAAAGTCAAGATGTCAGGAAGGGACAAGACACAATCCCCAGGCCAATATTGGAACATTTCACATCCCCATTTCCTCACGCCTTACCCAAGTTTGCTCTTTTCCCTGTTTCCAGTCTCCTCCAACTCGAAAACATCCCCTATGCTGCTGCCAGAGTCTTGAGGCTTCTAAAATGCCAATCTAGGTCACCCAGACTGAAAAATTATTTAATGACTCCACATAGAATTATGCCAATGTTTAAAATTCTTAGATCAGCACCTAAGAATGGGGCCCCTTCTTCCATCTTTGGCCTTGCCTCTCCCCTGATCTCCTTTCACCCTCACATATTTGTTTCTGGCCATTATTTAAGAATATTCCTGTATGTGACAAGCTGCTTCTTATATCTATGCCTTTCCCCATGCAATTAATCTACCCAGAATACTTTTCCATCCCTTTTATCCTAATTCAATTCAACTCTGTCATTCATAGTTCAACTCCATTATTAACTCCTCTAAGCCTCAATGTCTGATTTATATGTCTTGACGTGTACTCAAATATGAGAGAACATTATTGAATTATAAGAATTTACTTTCCTGTGTTTCCTATTACAAGGTACTTCTCAAAGACAAAACCTATAATTTCAGGAATGTTACTCTCTGTAAATAGCATGAGAGCATGGGCTGTGCATCATGCTTCTTGAATTTAAATCTAATCTCTACCATTTACTGAATGTCTGACTTCTTCCTTCTAAGCCTTGCTTCTCATCTATGAAATGGAGCATTATCTACCTTGCAGTGTTATTGTTAGAATTAAGTGATATTAACCCATGTAAATAAAGCACGGCAGCTGCCATATGGTAAGTACGCAATAAATGTTAGCTATTATCATGATGAGAAGAACAGTAACAATTTATTTAATGAAAAATTATTCTCCATGCACAACAATGATTATGAATGCAACAACATTTTAATAGCGTTTTGAAAGACTTTTACCTTTGTCAAAACTATTATAGGAACTCTTAACAGGAGATAAAATTTTTGGTAATTAACAGAGAAAGGAAACTATGATGTCTTTTGGTATCTTTGTTCCATTTTGTAGATTCAAGAATTTATAGAATTGAGACCCTATAACATTAAATGTATCAGTTACGGTTTGATCAAAGAAGCAGAACGTGAAATAATGTATTTCTTCTATGTATTAGACCTTGGGTAATTTAGGGAGCTGATGAAGGAGACTGTGCAAAGCTATTGCTTTCACATCTGGTAGTGAGTCCAAAGTCACTTTGGGTCAGCAAAACCCGTAGTCAGGAAGCAAAGCTAGACCTGAGATAAAAAAAGTGGGAGGACAAACTAGAACTTTTGCAAACAAACTGGAACCCACCAGGACAAACTGTCTTCCACTAACTCCAACCTTAATAATATAAACAACCTGAAAAAGGAGACAGTATCATTTGCCACAGAATTACATCTATGCTTGGCTCAAGCCTTGGGGAAACTGAAGGGCAACACCTGGTGGAAGCTAAACAAGTTAAGATCTGGTAGATGCTGGCACCAACAAAGTGAGCCAGCAGATAGGCAACAATATGCGTGAGCAATAGCAGTGCACAAAGTCCTGCACAGATCTTAGGTCATAAAGGCAGCTTACTTGCACCTTCTAAATCTCATGTCAGTTTCACTTGCAGCCAACCCTAGCCACAAGGGAGAGGAAATACTGGAAATGCAGTTCCAACTCAGGTAAATTGGCACACCAAGTAACAACTCTAGAGACACAAACTTGTAAAACTGGCCTTAGAAGCCAATATTCTTCCCATCAATAATAGTATCAATCTCCCATTAATCATAGTATCAATCTATTAGATTACTCTCCCATCAATAATAGTATCAATCTCAAGGATGGTATAAATGGATATTTTATTTTGGATGAATTAAGTATTAAAATTTTGAAAGTAGACCTCAAATCACCAGATTTTCATTGAAAGAATGCTATGCTTTCCAGTAACTCTCATGAACTTTGTTTCGTAGTAGCAAATCGTCTGCAAAATCATTTAGGCCTAACCTCCTTACTCAATGCAACATTCATGTTGGAAAATTTTGTCTTAACACCAATCTATAGAATATTTTTCCTCTTCACAAAATAGAAAGAGTTATTTCCAGAGTTCTGATCCCTATGGAGAAATTTCTGAATTTTTCAGTTTTGTTCAAGATATAGAAACCCATTTTTATTTGCTTGGAAGCTTTTGGTCTCTAGGAGTTGGCCTAGTCTAAGACCATAAAACCACAAGTAGCCAAAATCCTTTTCTTTAAAAATTTTGTGAAAACCCTTTCAACACTCGAAATTCTATTACTTTAATAGTAAGGAAAATTTCACCTATAGGGGAACCTGAGTCCCTGTGCAACCTTTGATTTAAGTAGCCTTATCCAACTAGTTACATATTGCTCCAAAAGCTGTGAAGTAGAAGGAACAAAAATACTCAATTGAAAGCCATGTGATTTTTTAAGAACTACCTCTAGGTGGCGTCAGAGTTCTGCTTCTGCTCTGAAATTTGGGTTCTTAGTCTTCCATAACATGGCGACTCTAACACATTTTCATTGTGATCATTACTAATTTATGGCAAGCTATAGCCCCTTACTCCATTCCATTCCGTTCTAACGTAATAATTACTTTTGTAAGTACTCTTTTTTTTACGACGCAATTCTCCTCACACGTAGCTCTTGTTTTGCCCATCCTTTAGATGATTTAGCACAAAAAACATGAATCAGTAGAGCCTCCTAATACTCCATTTTATATATAACATATAAAGTACTTCTTAAATACCCTGACTGATTTTTGAATTTTCGTTTGCTTTGAGAAGGACAGTAAAGGCCCTTTAAGCATGGCTGGAAATCATTTTTCCCATGATAAATGACAGATTTCAAGAATCTGGCTTCTTCCTCTCTGGCTGAACTTCCACTTGAAGGGCTTTGATTATGCGCATAAGACTCTTCATGACACATTCAGGGCTAATTCACAGGGCACATGCCTGAGAAAGACAGCTGGATTTCCAGGGGTTGGACTGAGATGTTAGAAACCTCAGTGTGAGGACGGGAACCGGCTTTAAAACTATACCAGAGTATAGTTTTAAAGCACTGGTTTTTCTGAACGGGGGAACCAGCAGCACCTTCAGTGTAAGGATCTTCTGCTTGGGAGTCAGTATCAGGAATATTTCCACTCAAAGCTCAACTCACATCCTCCCTTGTAGCTTTTTTTCCCCCTTCTGTAACCAGTCCTGTCTGCCATTCTTGCTAATTCTTTCTACACTATTAAGTGGAACAAGAATATTTACTGATGATTGTCTAACATATCATGTGTCCCAAAGATGTTTTAGTTAAATAATATATTATCTAATATTAGAATTAAATAGTGTTTAAGACCTTGGGATTTAGAGTAAGAGAGATGTGGACTGAGCTCTAGCTCCGCCATTCACTAGCTGTGTCACATCAGAAAAAGTAGGCAATTTCTTTGAGTTTGGTTTCCTAAATGATACTATAAAAACAATACCTCAGAGCCTTTCTGTGAGGATCAAATGAAATGTTAATGGATATAATGATTAACACCGAGAGCACATGTAATAAAGTAGTAGCTCTTATTTTTTAATATTGATTATACTGAATGAAATTAATGGCACCAGATAGGAATGGGATTAAAGCATAGAGTCTATACCAAATCTTGCGTTTCTATCCAGGCATCACTGTTTATGAATTGTGAAACCTTGAGAACATTACTTAACCCTCTATGTGTGTGTCTCTTCATCTGCTCATTGAGAAGAATAGCTACTTTGGGGCCATTGTAAAAATTAAATAAAATAATACACATAACATACTTAGAAAGGGTATAGTACATAACAAATACACAATAAAGTTCATCCCTCCTTCTAATTATCCCTCAGAATGAGCTATATGCATATAGAAAAACCTGATTTTAATGTGTGCCTTTTCATTTGTTAGAGATTCTTAAGTAAAAAAGCAAAGCACTCTGATTTAGGGTGGCAAGCTATGAAGAATTAACCTCTAAGCAACAATCTGGACAAATTTTGAGAACAGGACAAAGAAAATGGCTCTCACATCTTTCATATCACACACATTTTTCCCATATTGCCTTGCAAGTTATTATAGGTGATATGACATTTAAGTAGGCATCATTGCATGTAGGTGTCCACAGATCTCAGGAAAAGGAAAAGTTGGAAGTGGAATCAGACATTGCTGAGTGTACATAACAATCATGGGGAGCTTGCTTTAAAATGCAGAACCTCAATTCTCATCACAGAGGGTCTAAGTACATAGACGTCATGCTCAGAAACCCATATTTTCAGAAGAGTTCCAGGTGATTCTAGTACCCTACTTTGAGAATCATGAGAGTAAAGACCTTAAAAACTGGTAAAATTCCATTTCTAGAAATTCAGACTCTAAAACCAAGATGTTATCACTACTTATTCTGGTCTTAAAGAATGTGCCCAACTATTTGTGTACAAATATATGTGCAAGAATGTTTGCTATTGATAAGGGTGAAAGTTCAGCAGCGTTATAAACATCCAGCAATAAAGGATTACTTAGGTAAATCATATCAGTTCTACCTATATGCTGGAATGCTGTATGGCCATTCAAATTAAGAAAATTTTTACATGTTCATAATTTAATGGTAAGTGAAAAGAGAAGATAGTGCAGATTTATACAATATGCATACATTTGTCAAAAAATATATGCACAGAAGCAAAGGATATTTGCCAAAGTGCTATTGCGCTTAGTTCTGGATAGAAGGTTATGGACAATTTTACAATTTGCATTTAATGTCTGTTAGCTTCATAATTAAGAATTTAAAAATATGTTTTAAGATTAACATCAATGTATATATGCATTGCTCAGTAAATACAATTGCCAAGAAAACTGTAGTAAGCAGAATATGTCTCCCAACATATCCATGCTCTAATTCTCAAAAACTGTAGCTATCTTACCTTATGTGGCAAAAGGGACTTTAAATATCTGATCAAGGGTTTGTTAGAGACCTTAAGATAGAAATTATTCCATTATCTCATGGACCCAATCTAATCAAACAAGCCCCTAAAAGCAGAGAACTCTCATGGGCTGTTGTCAGAAAGAGATGCAATAATAGAAGGGTCAAAAAGACAGATGTGAGAATGACTCAACCTGCCTTTGATGACTTTGAAGATGGAGGAAGGGAACCCCAAGATGAAGAATGCTGATGGTCTCTAAAAGTTGGAAAAAGCAAGAACACAGATTATCCCCTCAAGGCTCCAGAGAGGAGTGAAGTTCTTAATTACATCTTAATCTTAGCCCAGTGAGATCTGTGTTGAACATCTAGCCCAGAGAACTGGAAAATAATAAATGTGTGTTGTTGTAAACTGCTAAGTTTGTGGTAATTTGTTACAGCAGCAACAGAAAACCAATACAAAAGGAAAGCTAAGTATTTCCCAACATTTAATCTTTTTACTGGTGTGTAGACCCTCTGCCACAATCAGCAATCAAAAGTTTGACTCACCCCCATGCATGCAATAAGGAGTTTAATTATCCCACATAACCAGAAACAGGGTGGACTTCATCACAAGGTATCACAACTCTGGCTATTGACAGTTTTCTCGGTCCTGGGCTCTATTGTATATTGACAAGATGACTGCCCCAGCACCAGACCTCACTTCCACATACAATAATGTCCAGAAAAAGAGCAGAACTGTCTCTTCCTGTGTCTTCTACATAAGAGTGAGGAGGTTTTCCTAACACCCCTCAGCTATATGTGTTGTGATTCTGAACATGAAATCTAGAACCAGACTGATTGGATTAGAATAACAGTGTTGCTATTTAGCAGCTATGCAGCCTTTCTTCCGCAAGTTACTTAACCTTTTTGTGCTGATTTTTCCTCAAGTCAAGTGGAATGAGTACATTTTATTCTACCTTGTTAAGGCATTACGTAAGTCATTATTTGCAGGGAGCTTAGAACATTAGTTGGCATGTAGTGTATATAGTAGATTGTTGTAGTATTTGTTCAAGTCTCCCTGTATTCACATCCTTGGGCCTCTTCCACACTGACTTTGGGCTCAGCCAGGTAACTTGCTTTGGCCAGTGAAAGGATAGTGAGCATGACATAAGCAGAGATATGCAAAGCACTTGCTTATTGGGGCTTGCCTTTTCTTGCTACTCTGAACGTCATCATGTGAAGTAACCCAGGGCAGCCTGCTGGAGATGAAAGACACACTGCTTCTGTTCCTCTGTCCAACAACCATACATATCGATGAAGCCATCCTAGACCAACCAGTCACTAATCATCCCTCCAGCTGACCACAGATACCTGAGTAAGTTCAGTCCAGATTAGCCGAGCTAGCCCAGACCTATAGAGGCTCACAGTCAACCCATAGAATTGTGAAATAAATAAATTCACTCTGTTTTGGGGATGGTTTTTTTATGTACCAAATATTAATTAAGACTAACTGATACAGTGAGCACTCAATAAGAATTAGCTATAATTTGCTACTGAGCTTCATCAACTAATCACCAACAATGAGGTGATTAACTAAGAGTCATAACAATGATCAATTTAAACCAGAGGCTCTCCACCCTGGTATCATTAAAGGTATGTGAAGCATTAGCAAGAGACAAAGGTATTTCTAGTGTGCAGTCAGAGTTGAACACATTTGATTTGGAGTACTCATTGAGAAGGAATATATATTGAAATGTCAATCATTATGCTCATTACATGCATGGTCACATAGCTGGTCAATGGCAGAGCAGTGACATTGGCTAGTTCTCTGGAGACCCTGCCTGGTGTTTTTTTTTTTTTTTTCTATCATATCATGCTGCGGAAAACAGTGATATCCTCAGGCATTCACAACAAGTTAATTACCGGGCATATTGTCCAACAGCAGAAGAAAACTTGTTCACGCTGCTTTTCTTTGAGCTGCACATATTCTGAGGCAAAATTAAAAAAAAAAACTTCAGATAACATTACTGAGAACTTTTTTCTTTTTTTCTGCATGCCCAGCAGCTGGTAAGTATTCAGCAGTAGATATGAGAAGTTAAGCTGAATAAACTGGAGGAAAACCTAGAGAAAGCAAGCTCAGCTTTAAAAAAAAGAAAATAGTGCTAAGTTTGCCGACTCAAGAGCCCAGGACAGTTTAATAAAATTGAACAGAGGAAAACCAATTAAACACTTTAAGCGGCAATTCTGGGGCTCACCAAAACAACACAAATCAAAAGAGGAAATATTCAATTATTAGTAGCAGCTGGGTTTTGGTGAAAGTTTTTTCAGTTAAGTCAAGTCCACCCTCTTGCTGTTGCTTCCCGGAGGGTCAAATGATTTTTCAATCTCCAGAAAGTACTTCACTGTGGATTTGCCCACAGGGATATTCAAAGAAATACTAATGGTCTAATGCATAGCTCTGAGCATCCTACTTCTCTTTTTAAAAACTTTCAGGTGCCCCCCATGGCTTATCAATATCCTTTACCTGGTAGATAAAGCCTTTTGCAGTATGACTGTCACCCTCTTACCTTTCCTACCTTATTACTTTCCCTACAGGTAGCCTGAGTTATTGGCAAACTGTGGGGCTCACTGTCCCCTAACAAACCATGTTCTCTGTGGCTTCCTTATGCTTATGCCCTGCTCCAACCCATCCTCTCCATATATCCCCACTGGTTAAATAACCCATTTTTCAAAGCCTACCTCAGATGCTAACTTCTTGAAGACTTTTCTTATCTTTTGTAAAAACTCACCAGCCAATGACCACCTGCAATACAACTGTGGTCAATGTGGATGTAACTTGCTGTAGTTTGGAAGAATCCATCAGAGGAACCATCAGTATTCAGGTTTGTGCTGAATGATTTAAGAAGGGTTTAAAAAGGTGGGGGCATTTCTGGATTAGGTACTGTCAAGAAACAGGGACCACTTGGTAATTAGATATTGTGATACATTTTATCCAAAGGGCAGGAGAATTAAAGCAATGTTAGAATTTTCAATGATGGCAGCAGCGGCCCATCTAGAGTAGTCACTGCGATGATGCCTGCTGCAGTTGGGGAGGAATGGCTGGGGCTCTGCACTTCATGGAGCTGGCAGGAGCCAGGAACAGGTGAGAGCCCTGCCTCATTCTGAAATGGAGTGGCAGAAGCCCCACCCTCCTGGGTGCAGCTGCAGCTGCCCAGACTCGTAGACCCAGGCATTCCTGAGCTATCGGGGACCCAGGAAATCCTCCTGCCCCACAGACTCAGAATTGCCTGCTCCTGCCGCCTGGCCTCTGCTCACTCCCAGCACCCACTCTGATTTCAGAGAAAAGTTGAGGCCGAGCTCATATGGTGTCATGACCTGGCCAGGTGTGTGTGCACTCAGGGCAGCACAGACATGCCAGCCCCCTGCTGCTCAGCTCCCTCCAGACTTTAGACACCTAGGAGCACAGGAGGGAGGCCAAGGGGAGACTGAGGGCAACTCAGTGCATGCCTGCAGGTGCCCCTCAGCAGGAACAGCTTGGGCTCCTTGAGTGCCATGTTGATGGCAGGCTGAGAGTGGCAGGAGGCAGACAGGTCTCTGGGTGGAAAGGGGTGGGTGTCCACTGAAACCCCACCTTCAAGCCAGGGATGGCCTGCAGCTTGGGGAATGGACTGCCAGTCTGTGGACCAGAGTGAGAAATTATGGCGTTTTCTCCAGGCCTGCCTGTGGCTGGCCATGGATCAATCAGCATACACTTCCTCCCCTCTGAGGCCCATGAAAACCCTGGGCTCAACCTGACTTGGGCAGATGATGGGATGACCTGCCTGCAGATAGGAGTTACTCATTTGCAAGTCTCCTCTCCACTAAGGGCTGACAGATGTCGGGACAACCTGCCTGCAGAAGGGAGCTACCCATTGCGGATCTCTTTTCTGCTGAGAGCTGGACACTCATAGGGACAAGCTGCCTGTGGAAAGAAGCTACCCACTTCAGGTCTCCTGAGAACTGCTCTGCTGCTCGATGAAGCTCCTCTCTGACTTGCTCACCCTAAAGTTGTCTGTGCTTCTCATTCTACCTGGATGTAGGACAAGAACTCAGAATCTGCCAAATGGTGGGACTAAAAGAGTAGTAGCACAAACAGGGCTGAAACACACCCTCCTGCTAGCCACATTGCAAATGACAAGAAGGAGAGAAGAGCTGCAGCTTTTGGGGGACCCCAGACCTAAGGGCTCCTCCGGCCAGGGATGTGACACCCTCTTTGGAGTTCTGCAGTTCCTGGCATCTCCAAGTTCTGGGTGCCACTCCATTCCCCTCGTCCAGATGTGGGTGCCCACAGTGGAAGCCACTGTGTGAGCACTGCTCAGTACCAAGCTTGGATTTTCTAATCTTTTCAGGCAGATTCGTGGGAAGAAAAACACCAGCCAAGATATATAGAGAAAAGAAAGAGAGTTTATTTACAGGGAAAGAAAAAGAGTTTATTTACAAGGATACCTAGAGACACTCACAAACTTCAACACCGGCAGTAAAGCAGCAGGGGTTTTCGCAAGTCCAGACCAAGTCACCACCGAAGCTCAGTTTGGCTTCTGCTAAACAATCTTTTATACTTTTTAAAACAAAGAAGGGTCAAGTCAGGACACTGTCCATGTCTTCATCATGTAACTAACATCCTTGAGGTGTTTACCAAAAAATTGGATCAGGGAACTGGCCAGGTTCCCAGATCTCACTCTTCAGAGCCTTTTTTTGCATTGGGAAAATTCTGAGCTCGGAATGCTCCCAATGATAAGGAAATGAAGACAACAAAAAGTCTGTCCATGACTTGTAAACTTAATTAACTCCTTCTGTTCCATTACAGCCGCATACAGTACACCTGGTCCAGCAGTAGCCTCGCACAGAGCCAGTGCCTCTGCCGGCACCTGGAGCTGCCCACCCCACCTCAGAAGCCAGCGTGCCTGGCTGTGACCATTGGCTGGACCCTGCACTCACTCGCCCACACTGTCTTGCCACTTCGCACCTGGCTCACACTCGGCAGGTGTGGAATAGAGCCAGTAGCACAAGCTGAGCATAGCCTTCTGGGCCAAGTGGGCAGAAGCAAGTGCAAGTAATACTTAGGCAGAAGGTGCCGCTAGCCACAGAAGTTTCCAGCTGGTTATGCGACACCCTAAGGATCCTGAGACATCATCAGGAAAGAAGTGGATATTAGTCTGAAGAAGAGGTGGTTTACTCACTTTGCTTTTGCAGAGCATCCTTGCCTCTGCGGCCCAATCTGATCATTGTTTAAACACTCTGTTTATATGGTTTATATTCATTTTGTGGTGTTTATGTTCAGTGAGGAACATCCCAACTCTCAGGACTGGTTTTTTCTTTCTTTGTTTTTAAATTTTCTTACTATTCAACTGGTTATATTCAACTTCTTGGAATCGCCGTAGTACAGAGGTTAGAAAAATAATGTCTTGAGAGAGTAAACAAGATGGCCAAATAAGAACAGCTCTGGATTGCAGTTCCCAGTGAAAACGCAGAGGATGAGTGATCGCTGCATTTTCAAACGAATTTTTACTGCCCACAGACCAGGAGACTCCCAGGCAGAAAAGCACCACAAGTCTCCAGTGTGGCTGATTCAGCTGGCACAGCCAGTCTCCACAAAAAAAAGTCACACAAATCTGGGTACCATTTCATCTGGCACCAGGAATGCCTGGGAGACAGAGTTGCCTATTCAACTGCAAAAAAGGGGGCTGAAATAAGGACCCAGGTGATCTGGCTCAGCTGGCCCCACCCCCACAAAGACTAGCAATCTGAAACAATCTGGACTGAGAGTTTCAAAGCAAGCACAGCTGGACTCGGGACAGTCCAGCTCTGCTGGAGAAAGAGGGATTGCCATTACCGATGCAGTCTACCACTACCAAGGCAGTCTACCATTACTGAGGCAGTACACCATTACTGAGGCAGTCTGCCATTACTGACAAAGACCGCCATTACTGAGGCAGACTGAAATTACCAAGGCAGTTCTAGCTATACCTCTATAAACAAAGGGCAAGGAAGTCCACACAGCAGCTGGGCAGAGCCCACTGCAGCTCAGCAATGCCTCTGCTGGCAGACTGTGACTAGGCTACATCCTCTCTGGGCAGGGCATCCCTGAAAAAAGGCAGCAGCCAAATGTGGGTGAAGGGGAGAAAGGAAGCAAAACACACTGCCATGTGTGTACCTACGCAACTGTCTTGCATGCTCTGCTCATGTACCCCAAAACCTAAAATGCAATAAAAAATTTAAAAAAAAAAGAAAAAACGGCAGCAGCATATCCGGAACTTATAAATAAAGCCCCACTTTCCCAAGACAGAGTAGCTGGGAAAAAAGGTGTTTATCATTTCTGCTGCAGCAGACTTAAACATAACTGCCCAGCAGCTCTGAACAGAACAACAGAGCTCACAGCTCAGCAATTGAGCTCCTATAAGGGACACTGTCTCCTCAAGCAGCTCCCTGACCCCCATATATCCAAAGAGACACCTCATAAAGGAGAACTCAAGCTGACATCTGGCAGGTATCCTTCTGGGACAAAGATAACAGAAGAAGAAACTGGCAGCAACCCTTACTATTCTGCAGCCACTGCAGGTGATCCCCAGGCAAGCAGGGTCTGGAACGGACCTCGGCAGTCCCACAGCAGAGGGTCCTGACTGTTAGAAGGAGAACTAAAAAAAAATAAATAAATAACTTCAACACCAACAAAAAGGAGGTCCACTCAGAGACCCCATCCGAAAGTCACCAATTACAAAGACTACAGGTAGATAAATCCACAAAGATGGGAAGAAACCAGAGCAAAAAGGATGAAAACACCCAAAACCAGAACACCTCTCTGTCTCTTAGGGATCACAACTCCTCACCAGCAAGGTAACAAGGCTGGATGGAGAATGAGTTTGATGAATAGACAGAAACAGGCTTCAGAATGTGAGTAATAACAAACTTCTCTGAGCTAAAAGAACATATTCTAACCCAATGCAAAGAAACTAATAACCTTGAAAAAGGGTTTGATGAAATGCTAACGAGAATAAACAGGTTAGAGAGGAATATAAATGAACTGATGGAGCTGAAAAACATGACATGAGAACTTCACGAACCATACACGAGTTTCAATAGCCGAATCAGAGACTAAAGAATGGGTATCAGAGATTGAAGACCAACTCAATGAAATAAAACAAGAAGGCAGGATTAGAGAAAGAAGAGTGAAAAGGAATGAACAAAGCCTCCAAGAAATATGGGATTATGTGAAAAGACATAATGTACATTTGGCAGGTGTACCTGAATGTGACCGAGAGAATAAATACAAGCTGGAAAACACTCTTCAGGATATTATCCAGGGGAACTTCTCCAACCTAGCAATGTAGGCCAGTATTCAAGTCCAGGAAATACAGAGAACACCAAAAAGATAATCCTCAAGAAGAGCAACTGCAATACATGTAATCATCAGAATCACCAGGGTTGAAACAAAGGAAAAAATACTAAGGGCAGCCAGAGAGAAATGTCAGGTTATTGACAAAGGGAAGCCCATCACACTCACAGTGGATCTCTCAGCAGAAACCCTACAAGCCAGAAAAGAGTGGGGGCCAATATTCAACATCCCTAAGGAAAAGAACTTTCAACCTAGAATTCCATATGCAGCCAAACTAAACTTTATAAGCGAAGGAGAAATAAAATCCTTTATGAACAAGCAATTGCCAACAGATTTAATCACCACCAGGCCTGCCTTACAAGAGCTCCTGAAAGAAGCACTAAACACAGAAAGGAACAAGCAGTACTAGACACTCCAAAAATGTATCAAATGGTAAAGAGCATCGACACAATGAAGAAACTGCCTCAACTAATGGGTAAAACAACCAGCTAGCATCAAAATGGTAGGATCAAATTCACACATAACAATATTAACCTTAAATGTAAATGGGCTAAATGCCCCAATCAAGAGACACAGATTGGCAAGTTGGATAAAAAGTGAAAACCCATCAGTGTGCTGTATCCAGTTCATCCATCTCACATGCAAGGATACACATAGGTTCAAAATAAAGGGATGGAGGAAGACTTACCAAGCAAATGGACAGCAAAGAAAAGCAGGAGTTGCAATCCTAGTCTCTGATAAAATACACTTTAAACCAACAAATATTAAAAGAGACAAAGACAGGCATTACATAATAGTAAAAGGATCAATGCAACAAGAAGAGCTAACAATCCTAAATATATATACACACCCAATGCAGGAGCACCCAGATACATAAAGCAAGCTCTTAGCGACCTACCAAGAGACTTAGACTCCCACGCAATAATAGTGGGAGACTTTAACACTCCACTGTTAATATCACACAGATCAATGAGACGGAAAATTAACAAGGATATTCAGGACTTGAACTCTCCTGGACCAAGCAAACCGAATAGACATTTACAGAGCTCTCCACCCCAAATCCACAGAATATACATTCTTCTCAGCACCACATCACACCTACTCTAACATTGACCACATAATTGGAAGTAAATCACTCCTCAGCAAATGCAAAAGAATGGAAATCATAGCAAACAATCTCTCAGACCACAGTGCAATCAAATTAGAACTCAGGATTAAAAAACTAACTCAGAACCTCATGACTTCATGGAAACTGAACAACGGGCTATCGAATGTTGACTGGATAAACAATGAAATGGAGGCAGAAATAAAGATGTTCTTCAAAACCAATGCGAACGAAGACACAACATACCAGAACCTCTGGGACACATTTAAAGCAGTGTCTAGAGGAAAATTAATAGCAATAAAAGTCCATATAAGAAGAAATAAAAGATCTAAAATGGACACCCTATCATCAAAATTGAAAGAGCTAGTGGAACAAGATCAAAAACACTCAAAAGCTAGCAGAAGACAAGAAATAACTAAGATCAGAGCAGAACTGAAAGAGATAGAGACACAAAAAAACCTTCAAAATCAATAAATCCAGGAGCTGGTTTTTTCAAACGATCAACAAAATAGACAGACCACTAGCCAGATCAATAAAAAAGAAAATAGAGAATAATCAAATTGATGCAATAAAACTCAATAAAGGGGATATCACCACAGATCCGTAGAAATACAAACCACCATCAGAGATTACTATGGAGAACTCTATGTGCACGAACCAGTAAACCTGGAATAAATGGATAACTTCCTGGACACTTGCACCTTTCCAATCCTAAACCAGGAAGAAGTTGATACACTGAATAGACCAATAACAAGGGCTAAAACCAAAAAAAGCATAGGTCCAGATGGGTTCACAGCCAAATTCTACCACACATACAAAGAGGAGCTGGTACCATTCCTTCTGAAACTATTCTAAACAATCCAAAAAGAGGGAATCCTTCCCAAAGCATTTTATGAGAACATCATCCTGATACCAAAACCCGGCAGAGACTCAACAAGAAAAGAAAACTTCAGGCCAATATCCATGATGAACATAGATGGAAAAATCTTCAATAAAATACTGGCAAACGAATTGCAACTGCACATCAAAAAGCTTGTCCATCACGATCAAGTAGACATCATCCTGGGGATGCAAGGCTGGTTCAACATACACAGGTCTGTAAACGTAATCCACCACATAAACAGAACCAAAGACAAAAACCACATGATTATCTCAATAAATGCAGAGAAGGTCTATGACAAAATTCAACAGCCCTTTATGCTAAAAACTCTCAATAAACTAGGTATTAATGGTACCTATCACAAAATAATAAAAGCTATTTATGACAAACCAACAGCCAATACCATACTGAATGGGCAAAAACTGGAGGCATTCCCTTTGAAATTTGGCACCAGACAAGGATGCCCTCTCTCATCCCTCCTATTCAATACAGTATTGGAAGTTCTAGCCAGAACAATCAGGAAAGAAAAAGAAATAAAGGGTATTCAATCAGGAAAGGAGGAAGTCAAATTGTCTCTACTTGCAGACAACATGATTGTGTATTGAGAAGACCCCATTGTCTCAGTCCAAAATCTCCTGAAACTGATAAGCAACTTCAGCAAAGTCTCAGGATACAAAATCAATGTGCAGAAATCACAAGCATTCCTACACACCAATAACAGACTTAAAGGGAGTCAAATTAAGAATGAACTGCCATTCACAATTGCTACAAAGAGAATAAAATACCTAGGAATATAACTAACAAAGGATGTAAAGGACCTCTTCAAGGAGAACTACAAACCACTGCTCAATGAAATAAGAGAGAACACAAACCGATGGAAAAACATTCCATGTTCATGGTTAGGAAGAATCAATATTGTGAAAATGGCCATACTTCCCAAAGTAATTTATAGACTCAACACTATCCCCATCAAGCTAACTATGACCCTCTTCACAGAACTGGAAAAAAACACCTTAAACTTCATATGGAACCAAAAGAGAGCCCACATAGCCAAGTCAATTCTAAGCAAAAAGTACAAATCTGGAGGCATCATGCTACCTGATTTCAAACTATGCTACAAGGCTACAGTAATCAAAACAGCATGGTACTAGTACCAAAACAGAGATCTAGATCAATGGAACAGAACATAGGCTTCAGAGGCAACACCACACATCTACAACCATCTGATCTTTGACAAACCTGACAAAAAAAAGGAATGGGGAAAGCATTCCCTGTTTAATAAATGGTGTTGGGAAAACTGGCTAGCCATGTGCAGAAAGCTGAAACTGGACCCCTTCCTTACACCTTACACTAAAATTAACTCCAGATAGATTAAAGACTTAAATATAAGACCTAACACCATAAAAACCTTAGAAGAAAACCTAGGCAAAACCATTCAGGGCATAGGCATAGTCAAGGACTTCATGACTAAAACACCAAAAGCACTGGCAACAAAAACTAAATTAGACAAATGGGATCTAATTAAACTCCAGAGTTTCTGCATAGCAAAAGAAACAATCATTAGAGTGAACCAGCAACCAACAGAATGGGAAAAAATTTTTGCAATCTACCCATCTGACAAAGGACTTATATCAAGAATTTACAAAGAAATACAACAGATTTACAGGGAAAAAAACAAACCCATTCAAAAGTGGGCAGGATATGAACAGACGCTTTTCAAAAGAAGACATATATGAGGCCAACAATCATATGAAAAAATACTCACCATCACTGGTCATTAGAGAAATGCAAATCGAAAACTACTTTGAGATACCATCTCACGCCAGTTAGAACGGCTATCATTAAAATATCTGGAGACCGCAGATGCTGGAGAGGATGTGGAGAAATAGGAACACTTTTACACTGTTGGTGGGAGTGTAAATTAGTTCAACCATTGTGGAAGATAGTGTGGCGATTCCTCAAGGACCTAGAAATAGAAATTCCATTTGATCCAGCCATCCCATTACTGTGTATATATCCAAAGGAATATAAATTGTTCTATTACAAGGACACATGCACACATCTGTTCATTGCAGCACTGTTTACAATGGCAAATATTTGGAACCAACCCACATTCCCATCAATGATAGACTGGACAGGGAAAATGTGGCACATATACACCATGGAATACTATGCAGCCATAAAAAAACAATGATTTTGTGTCCTTTGTAGGGACATGGATGAACCTGGGAACCATCATTGTCAGCAAACTGACACAAGAGCAGAAAATCACACACTGCATGTTCTCACTCATAGGTGGGTGTTGAACAATGAGAACATATGGACACAGGGAGGGGAACATCACACACTGAGGTCTGTTGGCAGGTACTAGGGGAGAGAGTGGGGGGTGGGGAGTTGGGGATGGATAACATGGGGAGAAATGCCACATATAGGTGATGGGGATGGAGGCAGCAAACCACATTACTATGTATGTACCTATACAACAACACTGCATGTTCTTGACATGTACCCCAGACCCTAAAGTGCAATAAAATATATGTTTAAAGAGAAAGAAAGAAAGAAAGAGAAAGAAAGAAAGAAAGAAAGAAAGAAAGAAAGAAAGAAAGAAAGAAAGAAAGAAAGAAAGAAAGAAAGAAAGGAAACTGTCTTGCAAGGCCAGGTGTGGTGGCTCGCACCTGTAATCCCAGCACTTTGGAAGGCCAAGGGGGGTGGGCAGATCTAGAGGTTAAGAGATTGAGACCATCCTGGCCAACATGGTGAAAACTCATCTCTATTAAAAATACATACAAAAAATTAGCTGGGTGTGGTGGCACATACCTGTAGTGCCAACTACTCGGGAGACTGAGGCAGGAGAATCGCTTGAATCCGGAAGGTGAAGGTTGCATTGAGCTGAGATCGTGCCACTGCACTCCAGCCTGATGACAGAGCAAAACTGCATCTCAAAGAAAAGGAAAAAGAAAATAAAGAAAATTGTCTTGCAGATACATTATTGTTAGCCCTCGTAGGTTGTTGCTTTTAGTTTCTAGTCAACTCTTAAGTCTGTTATATTTTATATTAAAAACAGTTTGTTTTAAAAATGTAGCATGTCGAGGAAAACTTAGCATGATCAGACCTGGAGATCTGCATGGAATGAGCTCCAGCTGATCACAGTCCCAGCCACTTACACAATTTAGACTTGTCTACTTACATTGGTGGCTTCACTCCTATTCCTTACCTGCAAGTGCCTATGGATGTTTAAATCTAAGATCTCTTCCTGTTCATTTTTCACAGCTAATTTAGAGACTTATGGTACATTAGAAAGGATGGAACAGTGGCTTATAAATTTCATCAAGCATTTTAGACATTGTGAACTATAGAGTCTACTTTGCCACTCCCCAATTCTGGCATTGTAGCAAGAAAGCAGCTGGAAACAGTACATAAATGAACTGAGTTCCAATAAAACTGTATTTCTAAAAAAAACAGGTGGTGAACAGGATTTAGCCCATGGGATTAGTCCTAACTTCAAGGCCCATTTCTGCCACCTGGTCACAAGCCAATGATCATTTCTGGATTTTTCACTGTTATCTGTAAATTGGTGATAACACTTGCTTTACATGCAAAATGGGATATTGTTATGTGAAAAATCTTCTTTAAAACATGAAGTACTGTGAGCTCCCAAGATATTACTAGCTTGTTGTGTATTTGGGAAACAGAACTGTTCATCATTCTCCAGCAGAATTGTGGTAGATATGGAAATACGCCACCGAGATCTCCCTTTAAGGAAGGGATTTCTGCTTAGCTGTGAGCAGTGTGGTCAGCAGGCATCCTCCATCTGGCAGCTCCTTCAGGGTCAGCCTCAACTGCTGAGAGCTGCCTTATCAGAGGACTGTTCTCTTCTCACATCAGACTGTGCCCATGACTAAGTCAGGCAGGGGTGTAAATGCTCAGCCATTTCTGCCTCAACTCTGATACACAGTACTCATTGCAGAGTTCCTTGTGAGACTGGCAGAAGCTTCGTGGGGCCTGCATGTCAGTTCAGTTTCTCCCCATGCTCAATCATGCGTCTTCCTCCTTCCTTTCACAGGGTAATCCTTAATAAATACCTTGTACTGTAACTTCTATTGCAGGGTGTGCTTCTTGAAAGTACAACCTATCACAAGGGGGATTTGTTGAGACACTACCATGTCTTGTTATTTTTGCATGTTTTCTTTCTCCATTCCAAAAATATAATCAGGCCTTGCCTTGGGGCCATTTGTGTTCTTTCAAGACAATCCCCTTTTCTGGCTAAAATTCATGATGGCAATATGCTCGGGCTTTCTAAGGGTCTAGATGGAGAGAGGGGATAAAGGGCAAGTAGCTGACCTTGGGAAAACAGTATTACTCTGGACTGTATCAATGGTTTGGGGTTCTGTGTTCTGCATGCTGCAAGATCTGCCCATTATATATTTACAACACCCCAACAAGACCTCAGGAGAGACAAGCAGAATTTTGCAACTCAGAGAGGCTGGACTCTAGAAATTGTAGTATTAACCCCAGCAAAATTACTAGGCCTGCAGGACCTCTTCAAAGGAATATGCAGGCTTGGACCATGAACGGGTCAACATGATAGGAGCTGAGAATCGAATTGAATTTAAACCTTAAAAAGTAAAGTAATGTGTTATATCCTGTATATCCTAGTTATAAGTAAAATTTAATATACAGCATTTATATCCCTTTAAAATATTTCCTGAAGACATACATTCTTGAGAACGTCAAGAATAAAAATGTTCCGTCACTCATTGATTTAGCAAATAGATGTTAAGCACCTATTATATCCCTGGCATTCTGTTGACACACAGTGATGAAAAAAGTAGATAAGGTCAGCAGAGAGTTTGCAGCTTTTTCCTCTGCTGCTATCACTGTTATAGGGCCAGACAACTGACCTAACAGGAAGTTGATAGGGCCTTTGGGGATTGAAGGGGGTCAGTGTGGCCTCATGCCACCTCGTGAGCGACTCTCATTCATTTCAACACAGATAGAACACCTCAGAGGCTTCTCTTGCTGCCCTTACATGCACTCAGCTTTCTCTAACAGAAGGAACATACTCAACACATGTGCAGGGCAGGCTGGAGGTGCCTGTGTGTGGGAGAGTGATGGAGCTGTAGGTGGGGTGTGAAATCAATGTCACTGGGAGCAGCACTCATCCATTGGAGACAGGAGTTGGTGGGTAAACACCCTTGCTTGCCCAAGAGTGGAAAAACTCAGAGATGTGCTCTATACTGCTCTCAGAGACTCCCAGTTTGATTCAGCTACAGTTGCCCACAGCAATAATATGCTCATTAATGCAATCTGACGTGGCTTCCTTCCCTTCCCTATCTCATTTTCCCACTCCTGTTGTGATGATTCAAATCAACTATTACCTCCCAAACCAGCTATTTGCACTTAAGTCCTTATTTTGGTGTCTGCTTTCTGGGGAAACTAAAGTAATATTCCCCCCACTTTCAGACATGCTTCAGCTTGGGGAGAAGAGGTACCATGTCCACCTCAACATCGTGCATGCAAAATTGATAAATGCATATGTTTTTAGAGGAGCTGGGCTCTAAGCATTCTGATTAACATATGGATGAAAACAGCAGGCAAATAATTTGCTCTGTCTTCCTACTTAAGCCCATTTAGTACAAGTTTTGTGTTATTCCTTCTTCCACCAGCAGCAAGTATAATCTTAAGCACCAAGTAAATGTTCAAATGATACAACTGGATTCCTTCCCCCAAGGAAGCAGTCTAAGAACCGCAAGCCTCCTAATTCACATTTTTAGTTATTATTTTAGAACCTGAAGGAATGGTCTGTGTAGTATCTTGAGTTAAGGCATTAAATGCCTCCATGAACTCTTTGAGAATTTCCATAGAAAAGTTTCTCAACTGAGATGATCACAAAAAGTCTGAAGCAGAAGTCAGCAAACATTTTCTGTAAGGGCCAGATTTTAAATATATTAGGCTTTGCAAACAGATAATCCCTGTTGCTACTACTCATCTCGGCCATTGTAGTGCAAAAACGGCCAGAGACAATATCTAAATGAATGATTGAGTTGCAATAAAACTTTATTTACAGAAACAGGTGGTAGGATGAATTTCGCCTGTGGGACTTAGTTTTTTGACTCCCAGCCTAAGGCAGTGTTGTCTAACAGGAATTTCTATAGAATGAAAATATTTTATAATCTGAGCTATCCAATATCCACTGATGTGTGGCCAGTGTTACTGAAAACTGAAAAAAGTTTCCTTATTTAATTTACGTTTAAATAGGCACACATGGCTAGTGACTACCATATTGGACACTGTATGGTATTGTTTTGCCAATCTTGGCAAATCCCTGACCACTTAATCATGCTTTTGTCAACATTTCTACCCCAACTGCTTATTCATTGGGAAACACAACGCTGGAAACAATGAAAATGAGTACAACATATGCTCTGTCTTCCAGGTGAACCTGACAGACTCCCGTTTGCTTTTGGTGTGGATGACTGAGCATAATACATATGGAACAGACAAGCCATTATTTCTCCCTGGGCATGCCAAGGTGTGAGAAAGCTCTTAGGGACCTAGTTCATGGGCTGCAGTGTCCCTGCCAGTAATTCTGACATCTTCAGGTGGTCCTGGGTACTATTGGAAGTCTCATTAACGTTAGGCTTAAGTTTCCTTTCTCAGTGGGCATTTTCACTTTACTAGCACCGTCATCTTCAAAATTCTGACTTTTTACTGGTTGACGACTCAATTCTAGCAAGTTGAGTTACGAACCCCTCCTTTTCCATTTTAAAGTTTTCTTTTCAAAACCAGCCTAACGGGGATCATTTCAGTGTGTGATGAGGTAGGCACTTATTGAGCAATAAACCTGTGGATTTATGCTTATGGGTTACCAGAAGCAACTTTGCCACAATCCTGTGAAATCTTGCTCACAGTTCATTGAGCTCAGACTGGATCTTGAATTATAGCTGATACTCCAAACAGATAGTAATATTTGTCACATCCTATAACTGTATGTTCATCAGCTTTGGAAAATCATGGATTGAGAAATTCACTCTGCTGGATCTGAAGTAACCCCCTCGATCCTGGATCACAAAGTTCTAAGGTGACACTGTATTTTAAGAGTAATTCATATGCAGGAAATTGTACATACCATAACACAATGTATCTTCACAACCTTGAGGAAGCCATGGAACCATCACTTGGATCATCCGCATTAAGGTGGGAAGCACCAAACTTACTTCTGACAGTATAGGTCAGGGTTTTTTTTTCCTGTCATTCTACTTTACATAAATAGAATCAAACATGTATACTCTATATGTAGATTCCTTTATGAGACTTATCCAATCCCTTTTACTATAAATAGTTATAGATTGTTCCTTCTTATTAATGTCAGGTATTCCACTCTATGAGTGTTCCACAATTTTTATCTATTCAACTCTAGATGGACACTCGTGTGGTTTCTACTTTGGAGCAATTAAAAATGAGATTCTGTGAACATTCTGGTACATGTTTTTTGTGCGCATGTGCAGCGTTTTTTGGGTATGTACCTAGAATGGAAATTGCTGGCTCACCAGGTATGCGTATACCCACTTTAAGAGACCCTGCCAGGTAATGTTCTAAAATGCTTGAACCATTTCATACTCCCACCTACAATGTATGGAAATTCCAGTTTATCTGCATCCTCACCAACACATCTTATTTTATTTTGCACTTTAACCATTCGTTAAGATGTGACACCTTATTGTGGTTTTAATTTTTATTTCCTTAGTGACAGACAAAGTTGAGCACCTTTTCATGTCTTTATCAGCCATTTAAACTTTTTTTGTCCACCTCAGACTTTTGCCCAATTTTCTATAGGATTGACTTCTTTTCTTTATTTAATTTTTGAATTTAGTTTTTGGATGTATAATATAGTTATAAGTTCAAAACTAAAATTATTTTAAAAGATATTGATTTTGTCACCACCAGGCCTGCTTTACAAGAGCTCCTGAAAGAGGCACTACACATAGAAAGGAACAACCAGTACCAGCCATTCCAAAATCACACTAAGCGCTAAAGAGCATCAACATAATGAAGAATCTACAACTAACGGGCAAAATAGCCAGCTAGCATCAAAATGGCAGTATCAAATTCACACATAACAATATTAACCCTAAATGTAAATGGACTAAATGCACCAATCAAAAGACACAGACTGGCAAATTGGATAAAAAGCCAAAACCCATCAGTGTGCTGTATCCAGGAAACCCATCTCACATGCAAGGATACACAAAGGCTCAAAATAAAGGGATGGAGGAAGATTTACCAAGCAAATGGAGAGCAAAAGAAAGCAGGAGTTGCAATTCTCATCTCTGATAAAATAGACTTTAAAGCAACAAAGATCAAAAGAGACAAAGAAGGCCATTACATAATGGTAAAAGGATCGATACAACAAGAAGAGCTAACGATCCTAAACATATATGGACCCAACACAGGAGCACCCAGATACATAAGGCAAGTTCTTAAAGACTTACAAAGAGACTTAGACTCCCACACAATAATAGTGGGAGACTTTAACACCCCACTGTCAATATTAGACAGACCAAACAGACAGAAAATCAACAAGGATATCCAGGGCTTGAACTCAGACCTGGAGCAAGCAAACCTGATAGACATCTACAGAACTCTCCACCCCAAATCCACAGAATATACATTCTTCTCAGCACCACATCACACCTACTCAAAAATTGACCACATAATTGGAAGTAAAGCACTGCTCAGCAAATGCAAAACAACTGAAATCATAACAAACAGCCTCTCAGACCATAGTGCAATCAAGTTAGAACTCAGAATTCAGAAACCAACCCAGAACCGCACAGCTTCATGGAAACTGAACAACTGGCTCTTGAATGTTGACTGGATAAACAACGAAATGAAGGCAGAAATAAAGAAGTTCTTCTAAACCAACGAGAACGAAGACACAACATGCCAGAATCTCTGGGACACATTTAAAGCAGTCTCTAGAGGAAAGTATATAGCAATAAGTGCCCATATGAGAAGAATGGAGAGATCCAAAATTGACACCCTATCGTCAAAATTGAAAGAGCTAGAGGAGCAAGATCAAAAGAACTCAAAACCCAGCAGAAGACAAGAAATAACTAAGATCAGAGCTGAACTAAAGGAGATTGAGACACGAAAAACCCTCCAAAAAATCAATAAATCCAAGAGCTGGTTTTTTGAAAAGATCAACAAAATAGACAGACCACTAGCTAGACTGATTAAAAAGAAAAGAGACAACAACCAAATAGATGCAATAAAAAATGATAAAGGGAAAATCACCACAGATTCCACAGAAATTCAAACCATCATAAGAGAATATTACAAACAACTCTACGCACATAGGCTAGCAAACCTGGAAGAAATGGATAAATTCCTGGACTCCTGTGTCCTCCCAAGCCTAAACCAGGAGGAAGCTGAAACTATGAATAGACCAATAACAAGGGCAGAAGTCGAGGCAGCAATTAAGAGCCTACCACACAAAAAAAGCCCAGGTCCAGACGGGTTCACAGCCGAATTCTACCAAACACACAAAGAGGAGCTGGTACCATTTCTTCTGAAACTATTACAAATAATCCAAAAAGAAGGAATCCTTCCCAAATCATTCTATGAGACCAATATCATCCTGATACCATAACCCGGCAGAGACCCAACGAGAAAAGAAAACTTCAGGCCAATATCCATGATGAACATAGATGCAAAAATCTTCAATAAAATATTGGCAAGCCGAATGCAACAGCAAATCAAAAAACTTATTCATCATAATCAAGTAGGATTCATCCCAGGGATGCAAGGCTGGTTCAACATACACAAGTCTATAAACGTAATTCACCACATAAACAGAACCAAAAACAAAAACCACATGATTATCTCAATTGACGCAGAGAAGGCATTTGACAAAATTCAACAGCCCTTTATGCTAAAAACCCTCAATAAACTCGGTATCGATGGAACGTATCTCAAAGTAATAAAAGCTATTTATGACAAACCAACAGCCAATATCATACTGAATGGGCAAAAACTGGAAGCATTCCCTTTGAAATCTGGCACTAGACAAGGATGCCCTCTGTCATCACTCCTATTCAATATAGTACTGGAAGTTCTAGCCACAGCAATCAGGCAAGAAAAAGAAATAAAGGGTATTCAAATAGGAAAGGTGGAAGCCAAATTGTCTCTATTTGCAGACGACATGATAGTATACCTAGAAGACCCCATCGCCTCAGCCCAAAAACTCCTGAAACTGATAAGCAACTTCAGCAAAGTCTCAGGATATAAAATCAATGTGCAAAAATCACAAGCCTTCCTCTACACCAATAACAGACTTAAAGAGAGCCAAATCAAGAACGAACTGCCATTCACAATTGCTACAAAAAGAATAAAATACCTTGGAATACAACTCACAAGGAACGTAAGGGGCCTCTTCAGGGAAAACTACAAACCACTGCTCAATGAAATCAGAGAGGACACAAACATATGGAGAAACATTCCATGTTCATGGTTAGGAAGAATTAATATCGTAAAAATAGCTATACTGCCCAAAGTAATTTACAGAATCAACGCTATACCCATCAAGCTACCATTGACTTTCTTCACAGAACTGGAAAAAACCACCATGAACTTCATATGGAACCAAAAGAGAGCCCGCATAGCCAAGTCAATTTTAAGCAAAAAGAACACAGCGGGGGGGCATCACACTACCGGATTTCAAACTATACTACAAGGCTACAGTAATCAAAACAGCATGGTACTGGTACCAAAACAGAGATATAGACCAATGGAACAGAACAGAGGCATCAGAGACAACACAACATAGCTACAACCATACAATCTTTGATAAACCCGACAAAAACAAGCAATGGGGAAAGGATTCCCTATTCAACAAATGGTGCTGGAAAAACTGGCTAGCCATGTGCAGAAAGCAGAAACTGGACCCCTTCCTGACACCTTACACCAAAATTAACTCCAGATGGATTAAAGACTTAAACATAAGACCTGGCACCATAAAAACCCTACAGGGAAATCTAGGCAAAACCATCCAGGACAGAGGAGTAGGCAAGGACTTCATGAACAAAACACCAAAAGCATTTGCAACAAAAGCCAAAATAGACAAATGGAACCTAATGAAACTCCACAGCTTCTGCACAGCAAAAGAAACAGTCTCTAGTGTGAATCGGCAACCAACAGAATGGGAAAAAATTTTTGCAGTTTACTCATCTGTCAAAGGTCTGACATCCAGAATTGACAAAGAACTCAAACAGATTTACAGGAAAAAAACAAACAAGCCCATTCAAAATTGGGCAAAGGATATGAACAGACACTTTACAAAAGAAGACATATATGAGGCCAACAATCATATGAAAAAATGCTCATCGTCACTGGTCATCAGAGAGATGCAAATCAAAACCGCATTGAGATACCATCTCACGCCAGTTAGAATGGCGGTCATTAAAAAATCTGGAGACAACAGATGCTGGAGAGGATGTGGAGAAAAAGGAACACTTTTACACTGTTGGTGGGAGTGTAAATTAGTCCAACCATTGTGGAAGACAGTGTGGCGATTCCTCAAGGCCTTAGAAATAGAAATTCCATTTTACTCAGCAATCCCATTACTGGGTATATATCCAAAGGACTATAAATCTTTCTACTATAAGGACACATGCACATGAATGTTCATTCCAGCACTGTTTACAATAGCAAAGACCTGGAATCAACCCAAATGCCCATCGATGATAGACTGGATTGGGAAAATGTGGCACATATACACCATGGAATATTATGCAGCAATCAGAAATGATGAGTTCGTGTCGTTTGTAGGGACATGGATGAATCTGGAGAACATCATTCTCAGCAAACTGACACAAGAACAGAAAATGAAACACCACATATTCTCACTCGTAGGCGGGTGATGAAAAATGAGAACACATGGACACAGAGAGGGGAGTACTAAAACTGGGGTCTATTGGGGGGAAAAGGGGAGGGCCAGTGGGAGGGGGAGGTGGGGAGGGATAGCCTGGGGAGAAATACCAAATGTGGGTGAAGGGGAGAAAGCAAACAAAACACACTGCCATGTGTGCACGTATGCAACTGTATTGCATGCTCTGCACATGTACACCAAAACCTAAAATGCAATAAAAAAAAACATGTGAAGCATCATGCTACTCTGAAGGCTGAGGTAGGTGGACCACTTGAGCCCTGTGAGCAGCCTGGGCAACATAGCAACATCTTGTTTCTAAAAATAAATAAATAAAAATTTAAAAATGTGAAACATCAAAAAAGAAAAAAAGATATTGCAAAATATATCACTTCCACCTTTATTCCACATTCAGCTAGGTCTCATTCCTTTTCTCATGAGGGACAATCCTTTATTAGTTTTAAAAATTAGTTTATTAATTTTATTATTTATCAGTTTTCTATTTTTTTCAGAACTTCTCTATGGGGATATCCCTATTTATATGTTTAACAAGTTTTCCATCGAAATTAGTAGAAATTCTGAACAATTACCCCATTTTGAACAACCCAGGAAATGTGTTCTCTTTTTTTTTTTTGCATTGCTAATGCTAAGGAAACAGCAGTTGAGATGATACTGTTATATACAGTAATAAGACAGAGGCCATAATTTGCAAACGATTCCAGACAGAATGTGCCCATGTTATCTAATGCAGCTGTTTTGTTAGGACTAAATAATTCAGTCTATTAAACAGAAAGCTTAAAAACCACATATCTAAGTTTAAGTCAGTCAGTTTATCCTCTAAGCTGTAGATCCTCTAAACAGAAAGATTCATTGGCGTTGTAGGACTTACATAAGCAAGAAGGTATGATTTGCTGCAGAAGTGCTGACTTAACTGATACGGAGCTCTTGACTCCCCAATTCCTCAGTTACTCACTGATAGTAAGTTGGACACTTAGGGAGGTGCATTAACTCTTTTGAGCCACCTGGGTAACATTGCCACACAGAAAATTAACTTAAAAGATTGCTTTCTCTATAAATGTTGCTTCTTGCAAGCTTGCTTAAGTACCAAAGTTCCACTTTGAGGCAGAATCTGAATAACTTACTTATGAAACTTTGAAAGTCTGTATGAGCACAGTGTTGCAATAGTCATATGTCAAACTTCAGAAGAAAAGGCTTATGCATTCTAGAAGAGTCAATTTACCAAAGGAAAGACATTCTCAAAAGTAGCATATATCCCCCATATATCAAGCACCTAGGGTAGAAAGTAGAGAGGTGGTTGTCAGGGATTGGAAGAGGAATTGTTAATGGGCACAGAGTTCCAGATTGGGAAGTTGAAAAGGTTCTGGAGATGGATAGTGGTTATGGTAGCACAACAGTGTGATTACACTTAAATGTTACTTAACTGTACATGCAAAATTGGTTAAGATGGTGAATTTATACTATGTATATTTTGCCACAATAAAAAAGAAAAAGAATTAAGGTAGTTTCAGTTCTGATAGGCAATTACAGAAAAGTCATTTTAACTTTTCTTTTAATTACTCTTATCTGTAACTGTAAAGTTTTCCTTCCTATGAATCATTCTCCAGATAATACCATTTTGAATCTTAACTACATCTGATGCAAGTTGAATAGTTATTGTTTGGGAGTTTAAGAATAATTTTGATGTAATTGTTATCTCACTGTCAGTATATCATTATACTTCCTATGAAGATCCACAATTATTTTTCATCTATCACAGATTTGAGCACTTGATTAAAAGACAAAAGTTTTCTAAAAATATAAAGAATATATTTATTTCCTGTCTTAAAAATAAGTAGCTTATATATAAGCCACTTATGGCTATAGGTGATCACATGTATACATTTCAGACCAACAAACACTAACTTACCAACAAAATTGTCTTGATCGCCCTGCAGCCATGGTAAACATGTGGGAAAATTCTTACACTTACATTTGGTAAGAAGAACCTCAGGTAAGGGGTGCATACTTGGGGAATATTGGCTGGACTTGGGAGTTTGTATTCTACAATGGAGTATGTTTAGATTCATATATATTTTGCTATGAAGAACCTCCAAACACCCTTTATCACTCCCCAGGAGGAAAAAAAAGTCACTCTTGAGTCAGAAAAGCAACTGAATATAGATGTCATCATGTGGTTTCAATGCCAACAGATGTAATACATAAATGACAGAATGGTTCAACTCAGGCCAGGTGCCATACAACAGAAGTAACCTCTTACTAATCTCTTAGTAACTATTTAGGCAGCTGAGCTATGTGCCAAGATTCTTGGGGCATTTTTGATAGCATTTAAAATAAAGAAACCTCATTGATTTCAGTGCAAACTCAGTTCTGAAGACTACTTTCAGGGATCATTTCTATAGTTTGTTTGAAAACTCAATTCTGATAATTATTGTACTTAGTTATTTAGATTTAGAACATATTATGCATTAATACATAGTTGTGTAATCAATGAATTATATAATAAACATATTAACAAATATTATTCTCATCCACCAAAAAAACTCTTTAGTTATATATAAAATTATATAATAAATGGTATTAGGCCATTCTTGCATTGCTATAAAGAAACACCTGACACTGGATAATTTATAAGAAAAGAGGTTTAATTGGTTCATGGTTTGGTTTTGCAGGCTATACAGGAAGCACAGCACCAGCATTTGCCTCTGGGGAAGCCTCAGGAAGCTTCCAATAATGGCAGAAGGCAACCAGGAAGCACGGACATCACAGAGCCAAAGTAGGAGCAAAAGAGAAAGAGTGTGTAGGGGGAGGTGCCACACACTTTTAAAAGACCAGATTTTGCAAGAACTCACTTCTGTGAAGACAGCAACAAAGCATGAGGGATTCAACCCCATGACCCAAACACCTCTCACCAGGCCACACATCCAGCATTGTGGATTATATTTCAATGTAAGAATGGCGGGGGTACAAATATCCGAACTATATTATTAATATTATAATCATAAAACTTTTAGCACAATTCATAGTTTTCAAACTGTAAGTCAAATCACAAATTTATTTTTATTTTCACTCCCTATTTTAAATAAGGCGCTCTGCTAGGCTAAGCTGCACCTAAAATCTGTGGGTCCCAGAGAAAGTTATAAATCAAGTTGGTATAGAAGCAATGCATGTCCATCTTTCTACCTTGAGCAGTAAAGAAAGAGCTGGTCTCTAACCTGCCCCACGTCTTTTCTCCTCACCTTGTTCCTGTTCCACCAGGGGCTACATACATTAGGCATGTGAATACTCAGCCCACACAACCAAACATTATACTCCATCCACCTACTCCCCTGCCAACAGCCACCACTTAGCAAATCCTCAGAACTAGGGGTGCACATACCAGCAACGATCACTTTTGAACTGAAAAAGAGGAACATAAATGCCTTGGACACTCAAATAAGGTTAGAATAATTTGGGAAGGCCCCGAGTTTCAAATAGATCTCTCACTCTGATTGGTAAAAGACCAAAGTAGTCCCTCAAGAGTGCTGGAACCAAGGCAGGATCTCTTCTTATTTTATTCTAACAACAGTGGTACTGTTAGGCTGCTACGTACAATGAAAAATATAAGAAAAGCGGCAGTGGCAACAACAACAAAGATTCCAGCTCTCCTACAGCTTGCAATTTAATTGATGGAACAAGTTTCTCATAACAAGGAGCAAAACTCTTAGACATATCTTACAAGGAACTTAAAAATCAGTTTTTTAAGCTTAAGTTCTTTCAACATATGGAAACAGGTCTTCCTTTTAGAAAGATAATGGCAAGTGGCTTTTTTTTGGGAAACTTTCCTAACGCCCACACCCCTTCATTGCAACCCCAATAATCCAGCAGTTAGTTATCCTCTCACCAGAGCTTCCAAAGCACCTGTGCGTACTTCTATTCAGTGCATCATCTCATGTTAATGTCATGAGTTTCTGACTCTTAGTCACATCAAAGGAGTAAGGAAAGGAATGAGGTCATCTCTGTGATTGTATACCAGTGCCTTAGAGAGAATAAGTGAAGAAAATTTATCTTTTATTAGCCTCAGTAGTGATCCATCAGTGCCCACCAATAATTTCTGTTCTGAAAGCCCCCCAGTAAATCACTATTTTCTCATGTTCTAAAACAAAGAATGTTACTTGAACATTTTTTACAGTTTGTTTTGCAGCTTTTCTATCACTTTTACCAACAGTTTTACAAGCACAGAACTTTACATTTTATCAGAGCAAGTTCCAGTGACAAGGAATATATTTAATTTTACCATTACATGAGCATATTTACATGCACCTGGAGGAAGCATGTGATACTATTTCTAAAGATTAAATAACAGTGCCTCTTCACTTTTGAATCTAGGTCACACCCACTGGCATATTGAAGTCAATACATGGAGTTCCACCATTTGGAAGGCATTTAAATTTAATATTCTTTTTGTTGTTCCTTGTCTCCTTCTTTATTCCTTCCCCATTAGTTCATCTGAAACAAGGACAGGATGTCCTTCAGGGGTGTCTCCAGATCTACAGAAAAAAGTAATAGAAAGATAATTATTTTAGAACAATAAATAAGGCAATCTACTCATTCAGTTAAAAAATAAATTTCTATTCTGGCATTTTCTAAACAATTTGTTTTGAAACACCACATTCAGGAAACAATGTTAGTACTTAAAAGGTGGAAGGAAGGAATATGATTAACCACATTCACAACCATTGAGCTTACTCGGTTTAAAGGATTTATCAGAATTCCTCAAATGCTGACGTTTATTTTAAAACTTGGAGGGGGGCAGAACTGTAGGTTGCAGAATTTCCCAAATTTATCCCACAAAGAAATGTGTTTCATGAAATGTCCCCATGAAACAAGTGTTGTACTCAACATGCCTTGGGAAATGCTTCTGAATTCAACAACAAAAGTATTTGAAACATATACAATGTATTGATTACTTAATTAGGGGTCATTAAACATTTTCTGTAAAGGGCCAGATAGTATATATTTCAGGCGTGATTAGCCATATTATGCAGTGTCTGTTACAACTACTCAATTTTGTATTTGAAGTGCAAAAGCAGACATAAACAATAGATAAGCAAATAGGGACTACTTGTGTTCCAAAAAACCTATTTGCATAAACAGGAAGTGGGCAGATTTGGCCCACAGGCCAGTTTGCCAACCTCTGATCTATACTATAGTCAAATAAAAAAGAATGATAGGAGTAGGAGGTAGGAAAGGAGAAGGGAAAACTCTAGGAAAAAGAGACAAATATACAGACACATAGGGAGAAATATGTTTTTAAAAGGGGCAAAAACAGACTGTCATAGAATGATATACCCATGAAATGATTATAGATATATAGATGCACATGCATGTGTGCACACACACACACATGACATATACACAGAGAACACCAGTAAAAAGTATAATAGACAGAATTAAAATAACAGGTGAACATACTGGTACAGGATTAGGTTGGAGAGACAGAGGTTGGTAGAGACATGTTAATGATTTTGTTTTCTCCTACAGGAAGTATTGAAATGTTTTTGAGTGAAGGAGAGACATGATCATATCTGAATTTCTGAAAGATCCAAAAGATCACTTTGGCTATAATAAAGAATTTGAGATTGTAATAGTGGATCAGGGCTCTAGACAGGTCTTTAAGCATGTTTATCTCTGTAGAAAAATGAAAAAAATAGAGAGGTACGTGTAGCAACATGTGGGTTAAAAGGAGAAAGATACTTATTTTTGAATACTGGTAGAAGAGAGCCAGCAGCAGGATTAAAGATACAGGAATTAAAATAATCTTTAGAGTAAGATGGATATTATTCTTGTTCAGAGAAATGAAGTGGATTCACTAGAAACGGGATTCACTTCCAGTCACCCAAGATAAACCATTAAAAATCAAGAAAAACAATTCATAATTTAAACTATGAGAATGAAAATAATGTAATTACCAAAACTGTTCACATTAACATAGTATGATCCATGCCCTCTCGAGACTCACCTTGACCTGGGATAACACAATAGAGTTCAGATTCACTAAAAATTTAAGTTTTGAGATGTTTGAATCTGAAATAAAAGCTGAACATCAGTGTTTTATGTTTAAAAGTTATTTTAATAGGTTTAGTTTGTAAATAATGCTAATTTTTCCCTGTTGGAAATTTCTGAAGCATATTACTGGTTGTTGTTGTTGTTTTCATTATAGTTTACAAATTGATCATTGTTGAGTAGCAGGATAATGATAAAAGAGAAGAGGACTGGGAGTCGGAAGGTCTCAATGACAGATCTGGCTCTGATGCTAATTAATTGCAGGACTTTGCCTGAGTCATTTCATCTTTCCAGCCTTACTTTCCTCACCTACAAAACAAGGATAATAGGTCTACCGTACTTTTCTCACAGGGCATATATTGTGAAGATCAAACGTGTTCATGCATATGAAAGCCCTTTTACTCATATAAAATACTATATAAAGTACTTGGATGAAAAGACAGGAAACCTCTGTGAGAAATGTGGCTCCATCCCTTTCCAGGCATGTAGTTTGGGCAGGCTCCTTAACACTTCTATTCCTTAGTTCCCTCACCTGCTTAATGGGAACAATGTTCTCTAGCTCCTGAAGTTTTTATTCAGATTGAATTAGTTGTGAATAAAAGGTGAGAGCATACCTACTTGTTAATTGTGCCTTGATTTGACATTTATTCTGCCTATGAGTTCATTCTCTTATTTTCAACCTGGGGGAGATGAGTTTACTTGGATTGTTTAACATTAGATAGGATTCAGACTCTCAGGGTTAAAAGTCTTTTGCAGCTTTGCTCTTTGACTGATTGTCCCCAGGCCAGCAGCAGCAGCAGCACTTGGGAGCTTATTAGGAATGCAGAATTTCAGGCCCCAATCCAGACTTACAGAATTAAAATATGCATTTTGACAAGATCCACAGGTGCTGTATACACAATTAATTTTGGAAATCATGGTTTAACAAGCTATCCAATTGTTAGAAGGGGGTTCAAGGAGAGCAATGCATACACATACTGAAATCTTTGATGTTATTTCCTTCTGTTCGTTGTCCTTTGTCTTCAGTCCCCCATCTCTGTTTTACTATGAAAATAAAATGACTCAAAAAAGAGAAAAATAGAGTGCTAAGTTGAACACACTTCAAATGTTTTTGTGAAGTGATTTTATACTTGGGCGAGAATTTGCCCTTGTTCCTTCCTATTGTCAGTCATTAGATTTCTCTGCCTTGAATAACACTGTCAAGTTGCGGCCTTCTTATCCTCCCTACCCATCTATTCCTTAACTTGCTGCCACCATTAAAGGCACTATCAAAATGCACTGTGATAAGGAGAGTGTCCAAGTTCCTGCTCATTAACAAG
The DNA here is from genome assembly GCF_049354715.1 of Callithrix jacchus. NCBI lineage: Eukaryota > Metazoa > Chordata > Mammalia > Primates > Cebidae > Callithrix > Callithrix jacchus. Next base: position 31,069,480 of record NC_133524.1, read on the forward strand.
CAAGGAAACTACAGGTCTACAGATTTTTCTGACGGTTTCTCAGAGGTTAAGGTGAAATGTAGAAAAATATTTAAGCAATTAATTTATAACTTTTTAATAGGCATTTAGAGGTATGCCATATTTTTAAAAGTAGGCAGAGAATAAAGTAGTCTGTTTCAATACATTTTAATAACAAACCACATTTCCTGATTCTACCATAGGCAAACGTTTTATTGTTTTGGCTTTTGTTTTTACATTTTTTATTTTAAGTCTTCCATTAGAAGACTGAGATAATTTGTTACTGTGGACACCAGTGGTATTTCAGCAATGAAGAGTTTGCAAGTTGCTGATGAAGGTAAGTTAAGTCCACCTTACTTCAGCCCAACATCTATAGCCTTTTACTAAATATAAAGAGAGGGATTTTGTCAGTGCTCCAAAGGAGAGTGATTTACAAGTTATCCAAAGTAAGTTCGCATCTTCTGTGCTGAAAAACATATGTCATGTGAATGAATATACAGGGAAGTTATCAGGGGAGCGTTTCCAAAGGAAGCCTGTAATTTTTTTAATTACTCTATTTCCTTCATTAAAAGTATCCCTTTGAAATGGCAAATGGTCCTTTAAACACAGCATCTAAGATTTTGATTTATGGAAAACGAGATGTTAGTTTAGTTTGACTTAAATGCCTTTAGGGGTAGCTATGATTTTAGCAGGAGTATATATTGCATTTATACGGAGGGCCTTACACACAACATTTAAAGATTTGTGTGTCCCTTGGAGATACAGGTGAGGGAATTGTTGCTTTTTACTTCGTGCTAACAGACCCAATTTTTCAATTTATAATTAAATAGCCCATGGTCATCTTGAGAGGTTGCTGGATCTGGTGCTATTCAAGCAAACTTTGAGGGAGTTACAGCAAATAAAGGCTAAGGAGATGATCACCTGAGAAATTAGGATGATTTCATACCTACCAGGGCTCTTAGAATGCAGTTAGCAGCGATTGTAAGCATTTTGTTTAGACATTGCTAAATAAAATCAAGGTTGAATAACAGAGTCTACAGTTATGGTCTGGCTAGAAACTTTAGAAAAGGAAATATATCAACGAATTTTTACAAACTGGCCAAAAAACAGGGGGAAAAATAAAATTTCAAACAAGAAGGCAAGCGTGACATATATGACATTACCTTGGATATTATGTGTGTATTTCACATCCTAAGTTAGATCATGGTCTTATTCTAGGTATAGGTATATTCTCTTCAAAAGAGTCCAGGATTATTGCAAAATAAACCCATAGATCATTCTTAAGGTTTCCAGTTTGCTAACCTTTTAACTTCTGGTTGTTGAGAGGAAAAATCCTAAATGAATAAGACTCCTTTGTGCTTTATACTCTTTGAAAAGAATAAGAAGAAAATTAAAAGGAAACAGGGAGATATTAAAGACTGCATCCTTAAAGAAAAGTAAGGAAAGAATGAAGGATGGATGGAATGTATGTAGGAAGGCAGGGAGACAGGCAACTTGAATGATCTGATGTGGTTCATTAAAAATTCATCCCATATCTTCTATAGTATTCTATAGTATTTTGTATTCTTATTATAAAAATAATGCACTAATATTGTTCTGTTTTAAAATATAGATAAACAATGCATAAAATGTTTTAACTTTATCACCTAAGGCGAGAATCACCACTGTTAACATTATCCATTGTTTTTTACAGTTCGTAAACACGATAAAAAATGTTCTGTAATGTAACAATTTATCTTAATGATATATGAGAAAGGTTTCCTTTATCACTGAACATTATTTTATAATTATATTTTTAAAAAATTTAATAGTATTCCCTTTACGAAGTTCTATGACTTTTTAAATCTACTCCTATTTGGGAATGTTTATGTTATTTCTAATTTTTTAGTGCTTAGAAATAGGGCTGATATCAACATTGCTGTACCTCAGTGGTTTTCAGCCAGGATTGATTTTGTCCACCAGGGGATATCTGACCATATCTGGACAGATTTTTGATCTCCAGATATTTCCGTATAATAAGGGGTGGGGGGTGGGAGGAGATGCCACTGCCATCTAGTGAGTAGAAAACTCTATTTCACAAAATTATTGAAACCTACATGAGATCACTAACTGTGCTCATGAAAAAGAAATATTTTCACTATAAACCATAACACTGTTTTTATCTACTAAGTATTGCTCAAAGTTTTGTTGAAAATTTTTTTTTTTTTTTTTTAATTTTTTATTGGATTATAGGTTTTGGGGTACATGAGCAGAGCATGCAAGACAGTTGCGTAGGTACACACATGGCAGTGTGCTTTGCTTTTCTTCTCCCCTTCACCCACATTTGGCATTTCTCCCCAGGCTGTCCCTCCCCACCTCCCCCTCCCACTGGCCCTCCCCTTTTCCCCCCAATAGACCCCAGTGTTTAGTACTCCCCTTTCTGTGTCCATGTGTTCAAGCAGGAATATGTGAAAGTTTTCATAGGTGACATTCTGAACAAAAAGAATGACTTAGCAAAGGTGAATATTCCAAATATTCATTATCAAAAATGATCCCTCAAAAATATTAACTTCTCAAAAAGAAGTCATTTTCTTACCTATCTTTAATACCTTGCCTTTACCTTCAAGAAATAGATACAATCTGATTAAGCAAATACTTGTTATTTTTGCCTTCTATCTTGTTTCCTTAGTCAAACGAGGTTTCTCAACTTAAGAACTGATTTCTAACTCATTGATACCATGCTCTGTATGTGTTTCCTGTTCCATCATTTTCTTTACTTTTTCTTTTTTCATGCTTTCTTTCAGTTTATTTTGCTATTATATTTCTAACTTCTTGGGATGTGTGTTTAGTTCATCAATATTCTTTTTTATAATACTTAAATTTAAAACTATACCTTTTCATCTAAATATTCATTAGCGTCACCTAGCTTGTATTTAAACTGTTTATATTATTTCCTTCAACATATTTTATAAACTCTAGTATCAAAATTTTGAAGCTGATTTTAAAAATTGACACAATATGTAGTGAATTTTTAAGAAATGTTTTATTTGTGTTTGCTAAGAATGAGTACTCTGTAGATATTGGGTACGAGTTGTATACATATATATCCATTAGGTAAAGTTTGCTAATCACAGTTAGATCTTCCCCATTCCTGGTGTTCATTTGTAATTTTTCACCATGGTTATGTATTTGTGTATTCTGTTGCCACTGATTTTTGTCTCATTTGTTTTGAATCTATATTATTTGGTGCATATAAATTTCATTTTATACCTTTCTCATGAAAACATGGTATATAATGATATGACATTGTTAGTAAAAAATGTCTTTTTTTAAAAAAAAGCCTATTTTATGTAATATTAATACATGTGGATGGGCTTTCTTGAATTAGGTATTTGTAAGCTAATTTATTTCTTATTTTATTTTCAGATTTTCTTTAACCTTATGTTTTATATGACTTTATTAAATACAGCATATAGTTGAATTTGGTTGTTTTTCAGTCTGATGATCTCTGCCTTTTAAGCAGAGCAGTATATATATATATATATATATATATATATCTTAATGTAAATTTTGGTAGCTAGGATTAGATATATATCTATATTTCAGGACTTTATAATTTTCCCACTGATTTTAATTTTTTGTTTTTCTCCTTTCTTATCTTCTTTTTGGAGGGGTGCTATTAACATCTTTATCTTTTCTTATTTTTTCATTAACTCACTTGAAAATTACAGTCTATTTCTATTCTTTGTTACTCTAGAAATTATAATAATATGCCAAATTTATCAAATTATGAATTTAATACTTCTAAAGTCCTTCTGGAAAAGCTAAATACTCTAAAACAGCTTAATCCCATTAACACCGTTCCTAATATACATTATGGTTTACATACATTTTCATTCTAATTTTTAATAACATGAAATACAGACATAATTATTATAACTTTACATTTAGTCACTGTTCGTTTAGATTTATCACTTTTACAATTGCCCTTATTTTTGTATCTCAGAACTTCTGTCTGAGATTACATTCTTTCTCTCTGAAGTAACTTTCTCAAAGTTTTTCAAAGAAATTAGGAGCTACTATTGGTAAACTGTCCCATATTTGTTTGTTTGTTTCATTGTTTTGGTCTGAAATGTCTTCATTTTGACTTCATTCTTTATAGTTATTTTCCCTTGATACAATTTTAGGTTAAAAGTCATTTTATTTTAACACTCTGAAATCTCATTCCACTATCTCTTTCCTCTGTGTTTTCTCTATAGAAGTCATTCTGTTATGTCTTTGGAGGTCTTTTGCTATGTTGCTCTTAGTATTTTTCCTTTGTCTTTAGTGTCCTTTGTCTTTAGTGCATTTCCACTCTGATGTGTCTAATTACAGAGTCTAGTATTTATCCTGTGAGGAATTTATCAATCTTCTCAAATCTATAGTATGATGTCTTTACTGTGTTCTGAAAATTTTTCAGTCTTTATACCTTCAAATATTGCTCCTGACACATTCTCTTCCTTCTCTCTTCTTGCCATTGTGATTACATGTACGTTATATCTTCAAACACAGCCTTGCATGCCCCTTACCCTCTCTTTCATATTTTATACCTAAATGGAAAATTTATACTGAAAAGATTCCATATAATGTATTCTGAATTAGCTACAATTCACTAATTTTCTCTTAAGTCATATCTGCTGGTAAACGCGTTCATGACATTCTTAAGTTTGCTTACATTATTTTTCTTTTCTAGTAGTCAGGCTTGATTATTTTTTAAATGGGATAGATTTTTTTAAAAATATGTTCCCTGTTGATATTTTCAAACATATTTTTTAATATAGTAATCACAGTGAAGTTTTTGTTTATGACTAAAATGGAGTAATCAAAGTCATTTTATGCTTCTAACTTAAATAACTAAATTATTGGACACAATGATAAAGACAGGTTGCAGGAGGGCAGGGTCTCTGGTGAAGGCCCACCCTCAAGCCTGGACCCACAGCTTTACATGAAGATGGGCATTCCTCTTTTCATGCCCAATTTTTGCCTTTTGGCCACACCTCCCTATTCTGTGCCCATATAAACCCCAAGCTTCACAAGCAGAAGAGCAAGAAGAGTGGCAGAGGAGCGCAGCAGAGGAGAGAAGAGAAGGAACATCTTAACACTGAGAGGAGTTCGGCTGGGTACAGACAATCAGAGAGTAGATGGGCTAAGGGATGGCCGAACTCCAGGAGAAGACCATCTTCCCACTCCATCCCCCTTCAAGCTCCCCATCCATTTGCGGAGAGCCAACTCCATTGCTCAATAAAATCCCCCACATTCACCATCCTTCAAGTCCATGTGACCTGAGTCTTCCTGGACTCCAGACAAGGACCCAGGTACCAAGAGGACAGGGTGTAAAAGGTTGTCACCCTAACTCTCCACTGAGATGGCTAACACTTAGCCATCTGTGAACAGCAACTGCTAAAAGAGCATTAATTGTAACACACTCCTAGACACCACCCTGGGGCTGGAGCCCAAAAGCACTCACCCCAGCTCCTGCACCTGTCCATCTGCGTCCCCCACCTCCCATAAGGCAGCCAAGCAAACGAGCCATACCCTTGTCACAAATCCTGCGAGGGAGTGAGGGAACTCTTCAATCTCAAAAATATATGAAACAACAGGTTTCAGACATTGTAAAACAGGAAGCACAGTAACGTGATCTCTGAGAGAAGAGAAATAAATGAGGTAGTCCAAATTCACTGCCTGGAGTTAACTTCATGGACCCAGTGCAGGGAGGGAGAATTCAAACAGAGCTTGTATTCTCCCTGAGTTGAAGAGATGGACTAAAAATTCAGAAGAGGCCAAGATAGCTAGAATTTGCAGGGTAGAATAACAGAAAGAAGAGCACTGGAAAGGAGAGAGCTCCAGAGATCTAAAGAGCACATCCTTCCAGTCTCCATTTAATAACTGGTTAGCACATGCATGTGAGGAGCTACCCAAGGCTAGGGAAAGAACCATATAAGAAGCAAATGGGTGAAACAATCCCCAGAGCTCACACAGGGCGTGAAACAGTTTATGTGCCCACCACTGGCGTGGAAAAACTTATTATTTCCCAGCACATTTAGGTAGAGGACTCAAGATAACCCTAGTAACTTAGCAGCAAAAAAAATAAATTAGTCCCAGACTCAACATTTTACTGGTTCTAACATAGCTTTTAAAAAAACCTTAGAAGAATCACACTCTTTTGAAATAATTTACCTGTGTTCCAGAAAAAAAAAACTTAAAAATATTTCTAAGCGTACAAAAATATCCAGTTCCCAAGAAGGTAATCATAACATCTGGCATGCAGTAAAAAACCACTAGGCATGCAAAGAATCAGAAGAACTTGGCTGATACTATGCAGAAAAATCAATTAATAGAAACAAAAGCAGAAATGACACAGATGATGGAATGAGTAGACAAGGACATTAAAATGGTTAAATTAACCATATTCCATATATTTAAGTAAAGAGAGAAAGCATTAGTGTATGAAGGAGAGTAATGAAATATATTTTCTAAAAATCAAAACTGAACAAACAGATACTTAAAAAAAAAAAAACAACTCTGAGATGAAAAGAACACTGAATGGAATTAACAGCAGATTTATGCACTTACTGCCAAAGAAAAGATTTGTGATTCTGAAAAAAACAAAAGAAACTATCTAAAACTAAACACAGAGAGGAAGAACACAGGAAAAAAAATAAAGCATTGGTGAGCTATAGACAACTGCAAGTAGCCAGATATATGTCTAATTAGAGTCCCCAAAGGATAGGGGAAGGGGTTGGAGAAACATTTTTTTAAAATAATAGCAAAATTGTTTCGAGTTTGTTTTAAAAAGGAAACTATAAGCCACAGACCCAAGAATCTCAATAAGAGACAAAAGGGACAAGAAATATAGAAACACTAAGCTACATCATAATCAAATTGTTCAAAACACGAAATAGAGATAAAATTTTGAAAGTAGCAGGGGAAAAAAGACCCATTATGTACAGATGAACAAAAAATGATGAGATTTCTCATAAAAACAGTGCAAGCCAGAAGATAGTGGAACCATGTATGTAAAAGGCTAAAAGAAACAAAAAGTCAACAGTTGTGGGGGTGGAATGAAGAAAACAGGCTGACTCTTATCCTGAGGGTTCCAATTCAGTACAGAAAGAACATCTAGTAAAATTTTCAACTAAGAAGGACACCAAAGTTTGTCTTGTCCCATTTTCCTTATTTATTTGTTAAAAGTTCAAGTTAGACTATACTGATAAATACTTAGAACAATGGAAAACTCATTACTCTGTTTATCTCTCTGGATTCCCATGTTCCCTTAGAAATTTTGTGTGGCAATTTTGTATTCTTTTGACGGTAGTTTTGTGTATTTCATTCCTTTTCAGTGGGAGGATGGTCTAACTTAGCAACTCTATATTCTGGCAAAGGAATCAGTAACTTTCATGGTAAATCTCCATTTCATTACATAGTATTTTAAACATTTTAGCATTTAAAGCCCATAGATTATAAAATTACTGATATTCATAATATCAAAAAACAGATAAAATTGACTATACCACAAAAAGCACAAAATATGGAAAACAAAGTAATATAGGTGTACTCTTCATTCCCTTGTAATATAGCACTACATTCTACATTGTCTATCAAGGACCTCATCTACTGTGTGTGGGTAGGACAGTCTGAATGTGAAAACGGCATGCAATTGATCATAAAATTAAAACTTCATAAAGCTTAATTTACTCCTCATTTTATGTTAAAAAATAAACTTTAATATAGTTCACACTAATTTCCGTGGGTCGTATTATTGAAAGTTGAACCACATGAAATTGTTTTTGAAATCAAAAGTGGTTACATATTGGCAATCACATGGGGTTCAACTTAATCCTATTTCAAAAGCCAATGATATAATCAAAAGAGCATAAAATTGGGAAGCAAAACTTTGATCTCACCTTTTAGGTATCCTTGGAGTTTTGAGATATTAATTTGCATCTCTAAAACTCTGGAATATTGGGAGATTTAAACAATAGGACTTTCTTAAAATGTTTACCAAATTCTGGCACAGCAGGAAATTGGTAGACCACAATGGTTAAGACGGTTATCCTAAGAATCAGCCAACTGTGAGATCAAACCCTGATTCTATTGTCTACTAGATGTGTCACTTTGAGAAAATTCCATAAACACTCTGTACCTCAGTTTCCTCATCCATAAAACAGAAATACTAAAAATATCTACACCTTAGGGTTGCAATAAAGATTTAAGGCATATGCTTATAAAATGCTTAGAAAAGTGCCTAGCTCATGTTAAGCAAATAGGTATTCACATTTTATTATAGCAGAAATTCATTTAAAAATTGGCAGCTTTCCTTTGCCTTGCTTAAGTGGACACAATCAAGAAATGCAAACAGGAGCAAAATAAATGAACTAGAATCCAACAACATTACTGTAAAGAAGAGACATCTGGAACCACAATCATAATAGACTAAACATTCATACTTATAAGAAGGCAAAAGAATATAATGGTAACAATTATGTGTGAATGTAGGAAATGGCTATGCAGAAGAGTAGAAGCCACCCTAAACATGTTCACTTGCATCAGGTAGAAAGTCAAACAGCTGCTTTACTTAGAACTTTTCAGTAATACTCTTCACTTTGCCAATATAAAAATACGGTGCACTGAATTGTTGAAATCCTCTGTTCTTTCTCCACATGGCTTCCTCTCCAAGGAAAATGTAGCATAAGGAGCTCACAGTTAGAGTTACTATCAAAAGCTAGGCAAGCAGAGAAATATTTATGCCACTATTGCATACTACAATTATGGAACCCAATAGCACCCTTAGGCCAAATGTTAAATCCTACGGTTTGAAATGTTTGCCCCAACTTTGTCTTAGACTCTCACACAGATTTTGTAGTTTCATAACCTCTCTCAGAGGTTCCCATACTTTCTTGATTCATGGTACCCTTCGTCTTTTCAATGTTTTCATGGTTCCCTAGGTCAAAAGAAATGCCTAATAGTTCTGTTTCTTAAGTAAAATCATAACTACTTGATAAGTATTTTATATCCTAACAATTTAGCTATTTGAAAAATAGTACTCATAAGTGTTATAAAAATTATTTTCACAATTACTTACCAATGGGATAGCTATGTCTGTTGGTCACTGCACAGATTCTCAAACTTTGGAATCAGACTGGACACTTACTTTCATTTCCTGTTTCACACTGATTTTTGCACAGAAGCTGCTTTTCATCATGACTGCCAGAAGGCCAGCTTTGCAAAAAACAATATGACATCATCAAAATGAATGTAACTCACCCTGTTTCTCACAGATGTCACTGAGTTTTCCTTGAAATTTTAAATTATTCCATGGTGCTTCTGCAAGTTTGCTGTGGTACTCAAAGACACCTTAGCACACAGTTTGGGGACCAGGGATTTATATCATTTCCTATACATTTGAAGCTATTCGAAATAGTTATCCATTATGTACAGACTGTTTTGTATGGTTCTATCATTTTCCACCTTTCAGGGCGCTTTTATTACGAAGAAGGCTATATGATGACATTTGTTTAAGTAAATGTGAAGAGCTACATCATCATAAAATATTTATTGAGATTTCATTGTATGTAAAGGGAATTGAGGGAGGAAAGAATAATTATATAATCCTCAAGAAGTTTAGTGTGTTTGGCTACATGGTTTATACATATGTGATCAGAATGTTATTTCTTCGTTGAACTTTTTAAATATCTCCCCTGTATTTCTGATATACAGTCTTTCACACTTCGAGTTCCTTTCCTTATTCCTGCTAATCCCTTATCTCTTTCTGATACCACTATCTTTGACTCCCTGTTCCCCATCCTCAAGTATAATCAGCTCACCACCACCCTAATAAGCTCTGATTCCCAACTCCATATGTTTACTCATGCATGCTATTTTCTGTCCCATGGAATAAATTTCTCCCCATACTTCACATATCAAACTCTCATTCATTCCTCTATCCCACCTCAAATATTTTTCTTAATGAAATTTTTCCCTCTCCTTACTCTGATCACTCTTCCTTTTTCAGGAAAAATTACACATCATCTCCTATCTCATCTCATAATATTCAGTAGGTGTGCCTATCTTACTCTCAGCATTCTGTAAGAGAAGAATTAGCAGCATGGAGGAATGGATGGATGGATAGATGGAGAGACAGAGAGAGAAAGATAAACAGACAGTCATACATGGGATTTCTGAAAGGGATTTTGCTTTTCACGATCATCAAGGGGAGTTGGTTAAAGAGTATCTATGGAGCAGTTATTTCTGTGTCTGATACTGAAGCTTGAAGCCTGAAGAAAAAATCATCCAAAAGATATTGGGGGAGGACGTTAGGGGAAACAAGAGCAAACCGGAATCTGAAAAGCCGAGATAGAACTGGTGGGAACTTACCAGAGCTTAGGTGGATCTCTCACCACCTCAGTCTTCCAAGTTCTACAACAAGAGTGTCCTGCAGGAAAAGCTGGTGTCCAGAATCACAAAGCTAAACATTCATCTGGCCAGAGAGAGAAGCTGAAGGAGAATCTGGAAAGGCTCTCGGTCCAGCTGGTACCCCACACCAACCCCGAAAGCTCACATAAAAGCTTATGTGCTACACTGACTTTTAAAGCATGAAATGAAGTTGGTAGCTGCTGTACTTCTACCTTCCAAATCTCACAGAATATGTCTCTTGTGGCTCACACTAACCTGGGCCTATGTAGAGAAGGAAATTCCGGGAAACACAGTTCCTACTTGGCTAAGGCAACAAGCATAAATCCACCACAGCCTTTAAGAGCACTTGTTCCACTGTCAGTTGTTTAGGTGCCAGCCTTTGACACAAGAATATGTACTCCTTAAGAGCACGGACCACATCTCACTCATAATGACATGGACAGGAGGCAGGGAAATACTAGGTAGAAAAGGGCGAGGTCCCTGGTGAGGGGTCCACCCTCAAGCCTGGAACTGTGGTCCTAAATGAGAACCTGACTTCCCCATTTTCCCACCTGAATGTTGCCTTTTGTCCCACCATGTCCCCTATTCTGTGCCTGTAAAACCCCAAGTTCCACTGGCAGAGCAGCAGAGTGGTGCAGCACAGTAGGACAGCACACAGAAGAGAGAAGCATCTGAATGTCAAGAGGTGAAGAAGCAGCTGGACACATCGGAAACTATGGTTGGAAAGGAGTTTGGATAGGAACTCTGGACAGTTCAGAGAAGAAGCAGCTGGACATCAGAGACTATAGTTAAAGAGAAGTTCGGCCCTAAATGAAAGTCCATCCCCAGCCTAACTCCAGAGGAGAAGGTCCTTCCCACTTTCCCTTTCCAGCTCCCCATCCTGCTGAGAGCCACTTCCACCATTCCACAAAATCTCTTCATTCACTGTCCTTCAAGTGCATGTGACCTCATTCCTCTTGAGCACTGGACAGGAACCTGGATGCAGGTGCAAGAGGCTGTTGCACTGACTCTCCACTGAGCTGTTTAACATTTATGCTATCCACAGATGGCAAAGCTAAAAGAGCACACTGTAACACATGCCCTCTGGGGCTCCAAAAGTTGCAGGCAACCGCTGGACCCAGTGCAGGGTTCATTCCTTCCGTCGCCCAAAGGCACTCGCCCCTGCGCCTGCACCAGCTCACCTGCGAGCTCTCCCTCCCACAAGGGGTTTGAGTGCTGCAGGCTGAGTAAGCAAGCCACCCCTTCACAAGTCTTGCAAAGGGATCAAGGGAACTATCCCATCCCAATAATATACTCCCACTGCTGCATACAAAATCTGACACATAATAAGGACTCACAGATGTTTGCCAAATGGATGAATGAACAAACAAATGAAGGAATGAATGAAAAAAGATGATTAACGCCACTAGTACACGGTAAGTACTAAATATTTGGTCATATAATAAGGTAATAAGCAGAAAGAATCTCCTGGGTTTTTTTCCAAAGGCAAAAACGTAAACATATTTTATATAGCATAATCCCTTTAGGATGAGGTGAAACTATTTAAGCCTATCAAAATGTTATCATGTATATAGAACTTTCAAATGCACCAATTGTGTTTGTAAAAGGTATCTAATTTGATGACTTATTACTTAGTTAAACATAACAGAGTCATCACATTTCTGGAGAAGCATAAAAGCAAAAATATTTTCTTTTTTTTATTATACTTTAAGTTCTGGGGTACATGTGCAGATCTTGCAGGATTGTTGCATAGGTATACACATGCCATGGTGGTTTGCTGCCTCCATCCCGCCATCACCTACATTAGGTATTTCTCCTAATGTTATCCCTCCCCAAAAATATTTTTGAATGAGATTCAAATAAATAATAAAAATAAAAATTAATGTTGACATTATATACCAATTTTTCATGCAATTTCTTTATGTTTATAGAAATTATATTTCAGAACACACTATCAGAAAAATGAAGACGAATACTGCCATCATGTCTTTGTTTTCATTTCTATTTATCACAACTTGTTCTAAAATTAATTCAATCCTTCGTCCTCTGTTTCAGCTCTGTTTGGCCTATTTTAAGCCTCAAAGGATCACTATCACGATTATCCCATAATTTTCAGTCTCCAAAGGCATCATTATCTATAACCTATACCCACCTGCAATCACAACATTAACAACTTACAGTAGGAAAAAACCCCAACTCTATATAGAACAGCATCCTTCATAGAGAAGCTTTAAGAATAGGGATCCAAAGTAAACTTATTCTGATCCTTCTTTTCATGGAAGCAGAATTGACACCCTTCCTGGCACAATTATGGTCACAAATAGTCCTCAGAATATATGTAACCTTTTACTTTTCCTGTATGTTATTAATTTCCTACAAAAACAAAAATTCAACAATGGCAAAACACTTGATTGTTCACATTTGTCAAATGTGAACAATTATGGCAATTATATGAGAAAATTTAATTTTACTCTAAACAGACTAACCATATCCTTGGTAAACATGGTTTCATTTCTATATGAAATCATGGAATTGTTCTTTATTCATCTAAAAGCCCTTTGGATTACCCTTTATTTCACTATCCTGGTGACGTTACAAACCCTGTTTTATTTTTAAATTGATGAGTCAATCCTTATAAAGCCTGAACACTTTTTTCAAAAAATCTTTACAAGTAAACTCATTTTCTAAAAGTTTTGGCTCTGAGTCTTTAAATAACAAGAGGAAAGTAAAATTTAATAAATGACAACTATGGCATACACATAGGTTATAAGGCAGTCATTCTTATTCTCATTTATAGGTGAGAACATTTAGGATCATAAATGTTAAATATCTCCTTAAGACTGAACAGCTAATAAATTACAAAGCCATCGTTTTAACTCAAGATTATAACCAGTTAAAATGACAAAGCTTGTATTCCCTCGATTATGTCCCAATCTGCGATTACTACACAAGAATTTAAGGATTCAAGATGAATGTTAGAGAGACATATCAATTTTTGCCAGGCATTTTGCATTAACCTTAGACACAGTCATCATTTACTCATTATATGATTAAACAAATATTTATTGAGTTCCTACTATGTACCAGTCACTGCTCAAGATGCTAAAGACATAGTGATGAACAAGACAAAGACCTTATTTAGCTTCCATGCTAGTGGGAAAAACAGATGTAAGCACAGAAATGAAATTGGTATTAGGTAACTAAAGAGAAATATCACAAATTTAAAGGGTAAAGGGCAAAAGAAGTGTTGGGGTTCAAATCAGGGTTCAGAAATAAGAATGGGCTAAGGAGGTGCCTATAAATATTAACATAATTCCAGTAATTAATCTTCTCTCATTATAGAGAACTAAAAGTATTCCAAATAATGTTCTCATCTGTGCTCAATTGCTTTATAAACAGAAATTACTTGGGGTTCCTATAAAATAATCATTGAGAAAGACTAGAAAAGAGCAAGATTGTAGAGCAATAATAATAAGTCTTTCAAGAACTGCATTGACCTGACAGTATTCTCCCTCTAGTATCAACTTGGATCATATTTAAGTGTAGGAACTCTGGCCTTCCCAGTTTAGAGATCATCACTCCAACTTTACAACTGTCATTCCCATTGATCCTGTCCTAAAATATGATTCCCATTAAAAATAATTTTAAGACACTTTCTACTTTTGTTTCAAATGACAGACTCCTACAAAGTCAGACATATTTTTTCTTTTCCTTTTTTCTGCCCTTAACAGTCTTAATATTAACATACAGAATCATATGAATTAAACATTATTTTCATCATGAGTGGGTTTAAAAAAATCAGTAAGAGAAAAAAAATGTAACACTGACACTGTGGTGGAAATGAGATTGAGGATAATTCCTATTTTGATGTTGTTTACCAAGAAGGCAATACAGCAAAGTGATCAGAACTCGAATGAGTTCTAGAGTCAAATTACCTGTGTTCAAATCCCAGATCTCTTGGTAATTTGCTTAAAGAAGGAGGCAAATTACTAGACCTTTTGGGTTTCTCACAGGTGAATGGGTATCATGATCGCACATGCCTCATATGTTCATTCCAGAGACTGAGTAAGATAAAAATGTGGTATTTTTAGTGCAGCACCAGGCACTTAAAAACACACTCCAGATATATATTATGGGATATTATTTTCACCATTTATAAATAGGTAGGTTTAAAGACAAAAAATATGTTTCTCACTTCATCTGGAAGATTTTTTGTATATTTCAAGGCACATCTTTAACATCATCTTTCCCGTCAAGTTTTTCATGGTCCCCCAGGTACTATCTTCTTGTTCTCCTATAGCATTTTATTCCTAATTCTATGTTATAATTGTAATATGGTGCAGTCAACTCTCTTTCCAATTGTCTTAAGTGAAACTTCCTGGACGCAAACCCTAAGATAAATATTCAGGTGCCACTGATTTACTTCAAAAGTACTCCCAGGGGAAACTAGACAGGGAAATCGGGACAGCAGGAAAGAGAAAGCCAAAGGTGTGATCTTAGGTAAAGACCCACACTCTCATCCTGATCCCATGGAGAGCTCTGGAGCATATATTACACCTCAGAGTTTGTCCATTACACCTACAAGGTGAGGAAGCTGAGCTTTCATACTGCCCCATCTGCCAGTCATTGGCTAAGGGGATGAGGTAGGGCATCAACTCCCAGGCATTCCAACACTCTGCAGGAAATGCTTTGAAGAAGGTCATAGGTGACAGTCATTAAAGATAAAGCACAAAGAATATAGGCCATGGAAACACACAAGTAAAGGAGGGGAGGGAGAATCTGGGTGTAGCACCGACAGTGTCTGACACATAGTCCTTTCTTAAGGAACCCCTGCTATTTTAATGACCTTATCTCCAGATCCCCTACACAGCCTGGTTCTGTGGCTCAATGCCAAGAGGGGTTGGTCTTGGAAGTGCCTTGTTTTAGTAAATAGCATTCAAACTTAGGTAACCAGAGTTTCTCTGGTCTCAGCCTGGAATAATGCTGACATGCCCTGAAGGGGTCTTTGATGGCTAACATTCCTTCTGCTGCTGCCTGGAGTTGTTGCCAGAGAGTACAACAATCCTTGGGCAGATACTTTGCCACCCCTTTTGCCCCACTCCAGTATCTTTTCAACCTCTATGGTTGACTTCATGGTGCTGGCTGCCTGTTACGATCTGCTATAGCTTACACAGCATTATAAATCTGACTTCCTTCAGATCTTGATAACTACAGACACCTAGAGGGACACTTGTCTATACTCTTGTTTGAAAACTCACTACGCAATGCTTCTGCCTAAATCATAATCTCCATTCCACTCTAGTGGTTCCATTCAGGAAGAAGAAATTGCCTTTGTCCTTTACAATTAAAAATTTAAAAGCTCTGTCTCCTTCTCTAATATTCCTGTCATTCCACATGGAGTTGCATCATCAATATATCAGAGTATCAAAATCTTTCACCCGTGCCTTTTGTTTCACAGTTGGAATCTGTCTCAGACTATTCTTATTGTAAGAAAACATTCCAGAATTGAAAAACTTCTGTTTAAAATTCATCAGTATTTATATGTAACATATCTATATTTTAATGAAATTGTGCATAATATGTAGGCTTCAATGACATTTTCTGATCATATCATCATTCTTTATTATAAAATTAGAGACTCTCTCTGATAGTATATAAGAAAGGATCTGTTAGAATTTTTTTTTACTTTTATAAATTTAAGGGATATAAGCGCAGTTTTACAAAGACATATGAGGGAAATGTATTATGTAATTTAAAAATGCTAAAAACAGAAGTCTTATACAAAACTGTTGCTTGAATCTAGAATCCATAGTCATAACTGAGCACCCACGGATAAATTGATAGATTTAGATAACTAAATGGATAGGTGATTTCTATAATTTCTCTTTTGCTCCTTTGTCCATCATTTATTATACAATATTTATGAGCCCCTACTATTACGTGAGGCCCTGGGAATGAAACATGTTAACGAACACCAGAACTGCCCTTAAGGCATTGCAATCTAGTATGAAAGACAAACATGAAAAGTAATGATTATAATACAGTGATAAAAGTGCTATTTTTATAAAGCAACGGCAAGAGATAAGAGCACCAAATGTTGGCAACAACTAACTTTGTCTTGAATTTTCCACCATGGTCTGTTCAATTAGTGAACTAATGACTAACCCTGACTCAGCTCAGCCCACCCAGGCTGTTAGATTCTTCTTTCCCGCAACTCCCTTAGAATTCATCACATAATCCCATATTTCTTTATTTGCCTCCTCCCTAACTAGACTCTGAACTTCTTGAAGATAGGACTTTGCATGATCACCTTTGTATTCAAAGCATCAATCTTAATTTTTGGCACATTGTTGGTCTTCAATAAATGTTTGTTAAGTGAATAAATGAATAAATGAGTGAGCTGAACCATGGATGGAGAAGGAAGAATTTCATTGAAGTCTTTATGTAGAAATTTATATCTAAGCTACTCTGGATTGCATATTGTCTAGCTAAACTTCTGAAACTCCAAGCGAGGTTGAGAGGATAGCCTAATGTCATGGGTTGGCCCTAACTTTTTCTTTTTGTGAGCGCCAAAGTGCAGATTGGAAAAACCTGTCTCCACACACCATGCTAAAACTCTTTAGTGGCAGACGACAGCTGAATGTTTCGAAGCAACTTACAAGATGTCCTAGAAATAACTGGATATTTCCTCTATCAAGAAAATGGGCTTGTAAATGCTTGTTGTGTCCAATTCTGGTAATGTTCGGTTTTTAAAAATAATCAAGAAGGTTATTTGCCATCCCTACAGTGTCATTAGATGACTGCTGCCTCAGCCGTTTGCAAGCAATTATGGTGAGTTTTAAAATCAAGTAGCAGTGCCAGGGTGCAATTCTCTTGATTTCTCTTTTGCAGCTTTACTTCTTTTCTTAGTACTTTTGAATCCGTTTTTATGTGATTCTTGATGGGCTTTCTAAAGATTATTTGAGAATAAGAGTGTTCTACTGCTGACTTTCAGATACTCAAATAATTTTCTCTTTTTTGAAATAGAGTCTGAAACTTCTCTAATAATTCAAGCATCTGCATCATAGGGTTAGCTACACAGATAGTCATCCTACCCTGCTAAGTTTGATGAACTGTATTTTCCCCAAAGTCCTCTTTATTCTGTTCTAGAAAACTGTTAGTTTGGAAGACAGATGCCTTCCTGAAATCTTTGCTTAATGGTTCTAAAGGGAAAATTTAGGTTGAAAACTGCCAGATAACTCTTTTTTCTTTTTCCTCCAAAATAATCAAGATGTGAGTTCCAAGAGTCTGGGGGCTCAATACTCTCAAGTGGAGACAAAACCTGTCTTGTGTTCATTTGTAAAAAATAACTCCTTGGCAAGGTGTTTTGTCCCAGAAAGTCATTCCTGATAGACCCATGCTGTACAATATCAAATGAAACATTCAGCTGGCTTGTCCTGTTTTCATTCTCCCTTCACTTCTCAGTCCTTCATCCCCTTCTCTCTTTATCTGTTATCTTGAGCACTATCATTTGACCCAGTTGCCCTTTCCTGCTTCTAAGCTCACTTTCTGTGAAGAAGCCTGTTTGACTTTCTTCAATTCTTGTTTTGCAGAAGAACTCAAAAATATTCAAAAGAAACAATAGTCTAACTTTCCTAAGAAGTTAAATTTGATCATTCACCTCGTGAAAGTGACCTGCTGTGAGTGTATTCCAAGCTGCTAGGGCATATCCTATAAAAGAGAGTTCAAAGTTACTGGAAAAATAAGGAAAAATCATAAACTTATACTGATAGACTAAGAGTTATTCAGGAGCAGTTGGTGATCACACGGAGCTTTAAAATGCAATTAGCACCTGTCTTCTAAACATCTGGAAAACATGAATTGAAATGTGTATTTCAGAATCTGTAAAATGGCCTGGTGCTTTTTTTTTGAAGAGAAACATGATCATACATATAGAAAAGAATTTATTCTGTGGCAATATTCTTTATTGATATTTTCACTAGAAGCATACATAGCATACAACATGTTTTACTAAAAGAGACTTAATGGATTATTTAAACATATTGTAGTGTAGAAGATCATAGTATTATTTCACTATAGCAAAGGCCATACCAAGGCAAGTGGAGCTAGGTAGGACTCAGGACTCTCGATTCCTATTCCATGTTCTTCTCACTTTAAGAATTGAGTCAGTGAATTTGCTTGCTATTGGCTAAATTTGAGGTTTTTACACTGAGATCATTGGAAGGGGTTTGTAGATCTTCTGTAATTTCAAGTCCATTTCAGGACGTGTGCATTTTCCTCTGGGAGGAACATAGTTTTCAAAAGACACAATGGGGCAAGTTGGCTCAAGCCTGTTATTCCAGCACTTTGGGAGGCCAAGGCGGGCAGATCACCTGAGATCAGGAGTTCGAGACCAGCCTGACCAATGTGGTGTAACCCTGTCTCTACTAAAAATACAAAATTAGCCAAGCGTGGCGGGGCATGCCTTGTAAATCCACTACTCAAGAGGCTGAGACAGGAGAATTCTTTAAACCCGGGAGGCGGAGATTGCAGTTAGTCAAAATTGCACCATTGCACTCCAGCTTAGGCAACAAGAGAGAAACTCTTCCTCAAAAAAAAAAAAAAAAAAAAAAAAAAAAGACACACAGAATAGCCCATACCAGCCCCCTTCAAATGAGGTATAAAAACTTTTACACTAAATAAATTAAACTAAATAGATGTTTGCTTTGTTGTAATAAAAAAATCATGGATAAATATTTTGAACACTCTGTCCTCATTACTTCCCTCAGCTATCCACGTATGAAGCAGGTCTAGAGTTGGTTCTTCTTGTTAAACTTCTCTTTAAATACCACAGAGCAGTCATTCAAGAAGAAGACAAAAGACCAGGGACTTTTAAAAAAAGAAATGCTACACATTCTGATGTTACATAATTAATGTGTTAAGAGGTTGTCTTTCTTTTACATACTCCACCTATATATGTGGTTTCTATGTCCTCACCTATTGCCCCACTCACCTTCACCATCTTTTTACTGTAATGCCAAAAATCTAAACTGTAAGTGTACTGTGTCATAAGGCAGCTCTCTTAGGTGACTAATGACCTCTTGGCAAAAATCTTGATAAAGATTTTTTTGTTTGCTATTTTTTATTTCTCCATCTAAATTCCCTTACTATATGTTGTTCATTCTTATAGCATGATTTCTTTTTTGACAATTTTCTTTTCTCAGCTAATACAACATTATTCTCACTTCTGTTGCTCTGACTCCTATTTCTTCTCCCATCTGTTGATTCCAGATATCCCACAATCTTTAGTTCTTGACTGTCCTCATATACATAATATGTATATACATTCCCTCAAGGATTTCATCCATTCACATCCTTTCCTCTCCGTTGAGGAATCCCAAATGAGCCTCTCCAGCCTCTTTCCTTCTCTCTTATATTTCCAACTCATCAGATTGAAGGCCAGTTTATTATATATTTCTCCATCAAACATAGTCCATCTTCATATATCTTCAAAAGAAATGAATCTCTTGTTTACAAACAAAATCTCCCTTCTTACATTCCATGTGTCTGAAAATAGCACCAACTTTTCACCATCTCCAAACCAAGACATTCAAACTACTTTTTGACACTGTATTCCTTTTCACTGACAGGATCCAAGAACTATCCAAATCTCATTGTATTCCACACTATAAATCTTCTGCTTTCATTTTTAGTCAACAATTTTTTAAAGAATCCACTAGGTGCCAGATGATTTGGTAGGTGTCTTAGGGGGAACCAAAATGAACAAAACTGTTTTAGCCCTCTAAGAAATTACTATCTAACAAGGAACATGAAGCATGTTCACACATAGTTACCATGCAAGGCCTTAATGCCACTGGCAGTGCTACCCTTGGCTTCAGTCATGCATCGGTTATGCATGCCTTACTCCTATTGAATTTTGCCCAAACTCATACCAATCTGTAGAGTTTATTTTAGACTTTCTGTTCTGTGCATCTTAATTTTTTTATTTATTTTTACTTTTCTACATGTGGTCCTTCCAACTTCATGACTTGTTTGTTTCCCTCTCTTCTGGACTTACATGGAGAAGGATACAACTGCATAATCCTCTTAATCCAATGGAGGTGTTTTTTATTTTTTTGAGTTTTTACCTTTGGCAATTAGCATTAACCAGAGGATAACCTGGACAATGCACTTTCTACCCTGAAAACTGATTTCAACTAATGGGAGCTCCTTTTCTCTAGCTCTCTTTGCTTTTGAAAATCTGAGATCATTTACTACTTCGGGTGAGGCTGTGTTTTTCTCAGTGGGTGAGGTCTGTTTTTTGCAGTTAGGATAAGAATGACCTTCTAAACCTTGTAAAGCACCTAAGTCACTTCTGAGTATCCTTCTCTTCTCACATGGAACACTTTGACATGCTACAAGCTGTGACGAAGTAATCCTTAGGCCCAAATTAATAAAAAGGGCATGGCCACACAATAAAAAAATACTGGGGCCATAGTTTTGTAGCCAGGTGCAAGAAGGGAAGCTGCCAAAACCTTAGCACCCATGCCTATTGATTTCCTATATTTTCAACATCCATATCCTACTTCACATATTTTAAATGAGCTCTGGGCTCCCCTGAAACTCTTATGCTACTACCATAAATATTTTATACAGCCTCCCAACCTCTGTGTCAACTGCTATGTCACACAATTGAGTGGAGAGGGGACAACAAATTGCTCATGCCTAATTTTGGGGCTTTTGCCAATTTCAGGTTCGCAGGGAAAATGCTGCCAAAGTAAAAACCTATTCTTAAAACCAGATATATTTGATTGTATTTCTTCTACCTATAATCCATGAAAGCATCATTTTCACATTTTGTTTTTAAAACAAGAAATCCATTTTATTTAACTCCTCTAAGATCTTACAAGAAACAAGGTGTTTAAACATGATTTTGCCTATTTGTAGGCTAAGAATATTTATAAATCATTTATAAAGAAAGAAGAAAAAAGAGGTAATAGACTCACAGCCACATTCTTGGTTAAATCTTATTTTCTAACCTGAAAGTTATCCAATTAGCTAATGAAACAAAGGTGGAAAATTTAATCGTCTACCTTTAAAAGTACTCCTTCTGATCTTTGTGTATGTGTATATACATATGTGCTACTGCCTGATTTGCAAT
This sequence comes from Callithrix jacchus, assembly GCF_049354715.1. NCBI lineage: Eukaryota > Metazoa > Chordata > Mammalia > Primates > Cebidae > Callithrix > Callithrix jacchus. The sequence continues at coordinate 31,091,048 of NC_133524.1, forward strand.
TTTACATTTTATATACTGAGAAATCTTGCTTTCCAATTCTCTGTTTAGAAAACAGAATTCAACATCCCTTCAAATATTCATCCCTGTAACTCTGAGGCGAGGTGGGGTGGGCATGGATGGGTCACTGAGAATTATAAGGGTATAGTGACATCTACAGGCAGCATGGATACTGTTAAATAAGATATGGTTACTAATTGCTAAGGAATGGACTAACAGACCTCTCTGCTTTAGGTTTAAATGTGCCTTGCTCACAGAAACCAACAGGAAAGGTTGGACCAATTAAGCTGGAACAAATGACACAAGAGATCTTGCTAAAATTAAAATCCATGTAATAAATGGGGCTTTGTTTCACCTTGTTGATCTTCATTTTTGAAATGCGAATAGCAGTTTGGCAGTTCATTTTGAAAATCTATATAAGTCATACATATATACTTGATGAAAGTGGTCACTTCAAATTCATGGAAATCCCAGAGAAAAAAATATTCCAATTAGAAATTCAGAAAGTCATTTTTGGCTTTCAGTGATAAAATCGTTCCAGAATAAAACCTTTCTGGAGGTCTGATTCAGTATTTATTTTACAACTCAGGCTAACATTATGTAAGAATTTATTCCTGCATTTTCTTAATAGTAGGAGTGAGGAGAACAGTAACAGCAAGTGGATGGTGGATAATAACACATAATGAGATTAGGCTCATTGATGATTAGTTTTATGTGTCAGCTTGACTGGGGTCAGGGATGTCAAGATAGCTGAGAAGACATTATTTCTGAGTGAATCTGTGAGGGTATTTCTAGAAGAGATTAGCATTTGAATCCCTAAATTAAGAAAAGAAGACCCACCCTTACTAATGCCAGCAGGAATCATCCAATCCCTTGAAAGCCTGCATAGAACCAAAAGGCAGAGGAAGGGCAATTTGTCTCTCTTCTGGAGCTGAGATATCCATCTTCTCCTGCCCTTGGACATCAAAGTTCCAGGTGCTAGAGCCTTCAGACTCAGATTTACACCAGTGGGCCCCGCCCCCCCATCCCTCCTGGAGCTGAATTATACCACCTGTTTTCCTGGTTCTCCAGCTTGCTGGGGGCATAACTTGAGACTTTGCAGCCTCTCTAATTTTGTGATCCAATTCCCTTAACAAATCATCTCTTTGTCTATCTATCATCTATCTATCTATCTATCTATCTATCTATCATCTATCTATCTTATTGATTCTGTTTCTCTGAGGAACCTCAACTAATACGGTTTTATTTTGCTATCAGGGTAAAAACAAAACAAATCAAAGAAAGAAAAAGACAACATTTAAACTCCTGGTAGGTGATATTACGCTTTATACTTCATGGTATTTCTCATGGTGTCTAGACATAGTTAGTAAACAGCTGATCATTTAGGGAAAAATAAATAGACTGTAAACCTGATTTTAAAAATTTTTTATTCTAATGTCTATTGATTTAGTAGAAAAGAATAAGAAGTTTAATCACAGTGGAGATTTGGCAGTCAAGCTGCTAAAACACCTTTATTAGTATCTACTACTGCCAAGTGCTACACAGATCTGCTTAAAGGTGGAAAAATCCAACTGCTTAATTAGTTCTTATTATCCCTTCATTTTTTTTCTACTGCTCCTTTCTCCCTCCAGTGTTTAACATGGAAAAAATGTGAGTTTCCAGGGGGAACTGCTGAGTTTACCTGACTAGAGGAATTCTACCAATAGCCCAGTCAAGGTGTCTGGCTGCTTGGTGAGTGTACCTCAACACCAAGAGGCTATAGGATGTTCTGCTACATGGGGGCCCCTTCTATTAAGGAAAAGCATAGTAGAAAGGTTTCTTGAGGACTCCCAAAGGACCTACATGTGTGACTAATTAGTAGCTCAGTGTGGCCATTGTTACACTCAGGGCATCTTCAGCCTGTCAGTATTAGTAAGAGCAGCAGGAACAGATACATAGAGGGCGAGGCTTTAAAGAGACATGAGGAGGCCAGACGCAGTGGCTCACACCTGTAATCCCAGCACTTTGGGAGCATGAGGCAGGTGGATCACCTGAGGTTAGGAGTTTGAGACCAGCCTGGCCAAGATGGAGAAACCCCATCTCTACTAAAAAATACAAACAAACAAAAAACCTTAGCAGGGTGTGGTGGCGCATGTCTGTAATCCCATGTAATCCCAGCTTCTTTGGAGGCTGAGGCAGGAGAATGGCTTGAACCCAGGAGTCGGAGGTTTCAGTGAGCCAAGATCACACCATTGCACTCCAGCCTGGGAAACCTGAGCGAAACTCCGTCTCAAAATAAATAAGCAAATAAATAAGTAAAAGTAAAAAAAATAATAATAATAAAGAGGGAGGGGAACGAGGTGTCTCAGAGTCAGACCCCACCTCATATCCCCCAGCTCCAACATAATAATAAAGCAGTCAGGGCAAGCACTCAATCATGACTTGAGGATAAGAAAAGAGATTAAAAACAACTTTGAAATTGAAGCTTTAATTTGAACTAAGTTTTAATAGCCAAAAGTGGCCACAAAGCTATGAAATCTTCACCAGATCATATTGCTGGACTGGAAAGTAAAGATCTAACAGTCTGAGAGAAGACAGTAATTGGAAGCACTGCAGCCATTTTATCTTTAATCCCACGAAGCTGAAACTTCTCAACAAACATATGCATTTTGGGTGGACACCTTCAGTCCATAGCAAGGATCTCTTGTCACGCGGTAAAAACTGTTTACACAATGGGGTAGAGAAGACAAGGATAGAAAATGGTTTTCCATTCCATGCCAAGGTCAGAGCATTACAATTTCAAATATAAACAATTTTCATATCTCCACTGAATCTTGGTTGTCTGGTCATGATTAAGACCAAAGGAACCAAAAAACTGATTGCAAAGTCAGAGGCTCCACCCTTTGTCCCAATGCCAGAGACAGTTGATGCTGTTAATTCCTGAGTTTTTTGAGGACTTTCAAGGTAATTTAGCATGACTTGAAAGCAAAAATATACTCTTCAAAAAGATGTGCAACTGGCTGGCAGCCTAGAGCTCAATAGTATCAGACTTGAAGTTCATCAACATCACATTAGCGAACATAGAAAGTAGTAAATATAATGTAAAGTTAAGCCTAAATAGAAAGAATGGCTGCATCTGAAAATCCCTTGCCAAAAAAGTAAAATGAAAGAAAAAATAAATAAATCCACTATTATAACTGGAAATTGTAACAGCCCTCTATCAGTAACGAAGAGACCCAGAAGGCAGAAAATTAGTAAGGTTATGGTTGAACTCAATCAATCAATCCATGGGCTCTAACTGACATCTACAGAATAATTGATCCAACACAGCAGAATACGTATTCTCAAGCTCAAATGCAACAGTCCCTAATATAGACCATATTCTGGGCCACAAAATAACCCTTAATACATTTAAACAAATCAACATCATAAAAAGTATGTTGTTACACCACAGTGCTGTTACACTACAATTAAAATATAAATCAGTAACAGAAATGTAGCAGGGAAATTCCAACCTCTTTAGAGATTAAACAACACACTTCTAAATAACACATGGGTCAAATAAAATATCTCAAGAGACATTTAAAAGATATTTTGAAGTGAATGAAAATGAAAGTAAAACCTATCAAAACTGGTGGGATGCAACAGAAGCAGTGCTTAAAGGGAAATGTACAGCATTGAATGCATTCATTAGAAAAGAAGAAGAATTTAAAATCAATAATCTAAGCTTCTACCTCAGGAAACTGGGAAAAGAAGAGCAAATTAAATTCAAAGTAAGAATAAGAAAATAAATAATACAATTCAGAGCAGAAATTTTTGAAATTGCAACAGCAAAACAATAGAGAGAACCAATGAAACAAAAGCTTTTACTTTGAAACTGATAAACCTCTAGCCAGGCTAACCAAAACACGTGCGCGCGCGTGCGCGCGCGCGCGCGCGCACACACACACACACACACACACACACAGGGAGAGAGAGAGAGAAGACACAAAATCCTAATATCAGAAATGAAAGAAGGGTTATTACTGTTCCCATGTACATGATAATAAAAGAATATTTTGAACAACTTTATGCCCACAAAATATGAATAAGTCTATTATCTACCTGAAAGAGTAAATCAATTGATAAACTTAGAAACACAAAGCACCAGTCCATAGATGGCTTCACTAGTGACTTTTCACTAAACATCCAAGAAACAAATGATACCAGTTTTCTACACTCTCTTCCAATAAATAGAAGCAAAGTGAATATTTCCTAACTGATTCTATAAGATGGCATTACCCTAAAACAAAATCAGGCAGATATTACAAGAAAGAAAAACTACTGACCAGTATGTTTCATGAACATAGATGCCAAAATCCTCAGTGAAATATTAGCGAATCAAATCCAACAATACATTTAAAAAAGTATATACCTTGGGCAGGCACAATGGCTCACTCCTGTAATTCCAGCACTTTGGGAGGCCAAGGCAGGGATCACCTGATGTCAAGAGTTCAAGACCAGCCTGGCCAGCGCCACAAAACCCCGTCTCTACTAATAATGCAAAACATTAGCCAGGAATGGTGGTGTATGCCTACTTTGGAAGCTGAGACAGGAGAATTGCTTGAACCCAGGGGGCAGAGGTTGCAGTGAGCTGAGATCAAGCCACTGTACTCCAGTCTGGGTGACAGAGGGAGACTCTGTCTCAAAATAAATAAATAAATAAATAAATAAAAAGAAGTACACACCTTGACCTAGTCGGATTTATTCCAGGTTCGCAAGGCCAGTTGGTAATCAATCAATGCAATTCATTACATGAACAGAATAAAGACAAAAAATCATTTGAACATATCAATAGAATGCAGAAAAAGCAGCTGACAAAATCCAGCACTCATTCATGATAAAAAAAAAAACTCTCAGTAAATTAGAAATAGAAGGTAGGGATGAATAAGCAGAGCACAGGGGACACTTTTAGGGCAGTGAAACTATTCTGCTTGATACTGTAGTTGTGGATACATGTCATTATGCCTTTGGTAAAACCTATAGAACCATACAACACAAAGATGTTTTCTCACGTAAACTATGAACTTTAGTTAAAGGTAATGTATTAGTTCAATATTAGTTCATCAATTGTAATAAACATAGCACATCCATGCAAGATGTTAATAAGAGGGGAGGGGAAACTGTTGGGAATTCCTTATATAGGAACTCTTTGTATTTTCTACTCAAATTTTCTGTAAATCTAAAAGCTCTCTAAGAAATAAAATATATTAATTAAAAATAAATATAAGGGGAATAGTTCCCATATAGGAAAAAAAACACACGTCTAAAGTAGTCTTCAGAACTGCAAACCATAATCAAGGATTTGGTAGCAGACTCATCTTCATTGTAACCAGCAAAGAGGATCGACCTTTGACTTTTGGCATCTTCCAGAATCTGCCAAGATGTTTCTTATCTGTCTACCTTTGTTGTCCTATCCTCTAGGAAAGGCTTTCTTGCCTTCTTTTTTTCCCAGACAAAGTGATACCTTCTCACTGAAAATCTTCCTAATCACCCCAGACAGCCTGAGTTATCTCCCTGTACCCATTTGTTCTTATATTTATTTGTGAGGAATACGCTCTGCTTTTTTCTTAATCTTGCCCAAATTCATATCTGGGGAGTCATGTCCTACAAACCATAAGTTCTCATTAGAGGGGTTTTATTTAACCCTGTATATCATGACTTACTTTCCAATCTGACTCTGGCATAACAAGGAAGAAAATCACAACATTTTACTCCAAAACATATTTCACCACCATATCTTGAAATGGCCTTGCAAAGCTGTCACTTGTGGAGAAAATCCAAATTCCATAGAGAATCTCCTTTCCCCTTTGTTTTCCTTGCTTTCTTTCCGGATCGAGGAGATAATCAACTAACAGCCAGGCACCCTTTTAGGTCCCATAAAAAACATTTTATGACCTGCTCTCTCTGAAGTCTGCTATCTGAGAGCTTCCTCTGCGCAGTAAAACTTGGTCTCTGCAATCCTTTATCTTATCCTGAACATTTCCTTTCTATTGATTCCAGGTCTTTAGATAAAATCAACCACTGTCAACCAGAAAATGTTTAAATGTACCTACAGCCTGGAAGCACCCCCACCCCCGCTTTGAGTTGTCTCTTTCTGAACCAAACCAATAAATTTCCTAAATGTATTTGATGGATGTCTCATGCCTCCCTAAAACATATAAAACCAAACATACTCCAACCACCTTAGAAACATGTTCTCAGGACCTCCTTAGGGCTGTGTCACAGGCCATGGTCACTCCTATTTGGCTCAGAATAAATCTCTTAAGATATTTTACAGAGTTTGACTCTTTTCATCAACAATTGCAATAAAGAATGTATTACTTGGTACTGTTATTATCTACATCTTATTTTCCTAGTAGCATATGAACTTCTTGGTAATAGGACTTGGATATTTTTATATGTTCATTGTTTTGCTAATATGTAGGGTTAATTTAATAAATGCTTATATGAATGTTGAATGAAGATGAACAAAAGGAAACAAACAAAATCCTTTACATGTGCTCCACATTCTGGGGCACCTTTCTAGGTGGCATATATATGAGTGGTAGTCATATATTTATCAGTCAGTGTGGCAGCATGGCCTAGGTACTGATAAGTCAGAACTTTTCTGTACCTTAGTATTCTCATTTATAAAATGGAGATTTATATCATAGTTTATAGAAATCATTAGTGTAGTTAACATTTGTAAATTGTCCATATAGTCAAAACATTTAATTAATACAAGATTTTTTATTAAAATACACTATGCAGTCATTGGGATATCTACACACTAAATAGCTTGTTACCCAGAATATCAGCTCCTTAAAGGCCAAGATAATTACGCTTTTTATACACCAGTATAGCTATAACATAGTCAAGCTCATCAGAAGGAATCTGATATATACTTATTAAAAGAATGGTAAATAATTGGAGGAAGGAAAGAAAGAAGGAAGGAAGGAAGGAAAAAAGGAGGGAGGGAAGGGAAGGGAAGGGAAGGGAAGGAAAGGGAGGGAGGGAGGGAGGGAGGGAGGGAAGGGATGGGAGGGACAGAGGGAGGGAGGGAGGGAGGGATAATTTGCATAGATAGAATATTCTGCACTAATGGACATTTTCTATATCTGTGCTGTGCAATACAAGAGCCATATTTGACTACTGAACACTTCTAATGTGTGTGGTACAACTAAAGAATTGAATTTTTAATTTTATTTAAATTTGATTCATTTATTTGGAGACGGAATCTTGCTCTGTTGCCCAGGCTGGAGTGCAAGTGGCAGAACTTCTGCTCAGTGCAACCTCTGCCTCCCAGGTTCTAGTGATTCTACTGCCTCAACCTCCCAAGTAGCTAGGATTTCAGGTGCACATCACCATGTCCAGCTAATTGTTTGTATTTTAGTAGAGACAGGGTTTCACCATGTTGCCCAGGCTGGTCTGAAACTCCTGAGGCCAGGCAATCTGCCCACCTTGGCTTCTGAAAGGGCTGGGAATACAGGCATAAGCCAGTGTACTGGCCCTCATTTAATTTAAATAGATAGACGTGTCTAGTAGCTACTGTGTTGAACAGCATGGGTATACCTGTATATACTTTTCTTAATTAAGAAAATTCAATGTTTTTAAAAATTCAATGAGTAAATCATTATTGAGGGTCTTCCACATTTAAAATACTATTTTGAATGTTCTGGATATTAGGGAACTAAAAGTCTGTGCTCCTTCTCTTGGAAATTTATTTGAAAAGAGGCGAAAAACATATACTGAATGATTAAGTAACAACTTAAAACGCAACTTTTACACATAACCTGTATGCACTACGCTTAAGGCTATAAAGAAACTTAGTTATAAGTATAAAAGTGACGAGGTTAGTCAATATAGAGATGTCTTAGAAAATGAATGAATAGTGTTATATGTGACCTAAAACTTGTTTTTACTCTGACCTATCAAAAAATTCTAAATATTAATAATGCCTTAGCAAGGTTTCAACTAACATTTTAAGCCAGTCTTATTTTATTCACCCTGACACTATTTGGACAGCATGAGACCTGTATTTTAATAAATGTCCATAGCCAGCTAAAAATGGCCATTACTGAAGAAAAGCTCTGCAGTTGAAAATGATCACCAAAAATGTTAATAAGTGTCAGGATATCTATGGACTTCTTATTAGCATGTTTGAATTTAGTCAGAAAACACTTTTTTATCTTCTGGGAAACCTTAGTTTCCAAGCGTTTAACACTTCTTAATGAAGTGCTAACAAGACATCTTTATGGGTAACAGCATAGCTCCAAATATGGCTTCTTACCAGAATCACCTGAGGCTTCTTTTTAAAAATCTAGATTTTAAGGCTTCTCTTGATTCAGGGGTTGAAATGGGCCTGGAAATCTGTATTCCTAATAAACTTCTGAAGTGATTTTTATTACCAGAGTGGGTAGAACCTGCTGCTTTTTTTTATTGCATTTTTAGGGAGCACTACACACTGGGAACCTGCTGCTTTTTAAGAACTCACAAGTCCTGTTATCCATTGCTGAGAGAAGGAAAATAACCCACCACTTTTTCAGCTCCCTGCTGTTTTGTCCGTTTCCAGTTCTCCCATTTCCCACCCCACTTCCTCCAACACACATCCAACTCGGTATTTCCCTCCATCATTTGCCTGACTCTTTTTGGAGCATGATTGCATACTCCTATTTATTAACATGCATTTTAATATATCTTGTGCCTTTTGTTGACCATTTGATATTGTTCTGGATTTTGTATACTCAACGGTTCTTATCATTAAAGAAAGAGTGTTTTTGTTTCTCTTAGTTTGGACTACATTTTGTTTTTCAGATAGCTTACAACAATCAGGAACTTAGAGCCAGAGAAGCCTTAGACTTCAGTAAACAGTTGGTATAATCCACAGTTTAAGCATCCATCTCTCTAGATCACAGCACTAGATTTAGACCTTTTGCTTTCAGTTGGAAATGTCACATCAAATCCAACATATTAAATAAATATATAACATATGTAGGCCACCTGGCCATTGTGTGTTTAACAGATATTAAAGTTTGGAGACAAATTTCATCTTACATTAGATGATCTCAGTCAACCACCGACAAAGACTGAAGTTCAAATTCTGATGGTGGATTTTTGTTTCCTTTATTCTTGGTCTTTGAATATTTTATGTAATTTCTTGGCTATTTTCTCCCTACGGTTTTTTCTTAAAAGAAAAATCATTGTCAACAGCTTAAGCAAAGCCCTACTGTAATCAAAGCAGTGTATGTTCATTGGATGAAGAAAAGTAGGAAGGCAGAATTTTAAAAGCAGCATTCTTTTCTTGGGGCTGAGTTTCTTTACCCACCTGCAAACTGAAAAGAACTAACTAGGTGTTAGGATTCTGTCATTGTTCACTAGATGATTTGTGTACATCAAGCTGAGGGTTTTTTTTTCAGTCTTCCAAAATTGCCTAATAACAACAAAAAATAATAATTTGATAGCAACGGATGTCTCTGAGTGGTAGGGATTATATTGTTATTTTTGTTGGTTTTGGTTGTGTTTTTCCTATTTTCCCACCTCTCTTCAATGATCATTTTAAACAATAAAATAGAAATACCAGTTGAAAGAAACATAAGAATGTTTCTGTAAATAAAACTGTCACTTTGAAAAATAAAAATCTGCTTAAACATTGAGTGAGATGTTTTTATTATGCTCTGGGTTTCTTGCTCTGTAATGAAAGAATGGTATGTGGTTACATACAATCATAAAACTCGAACTTTCTCCCACTACCACTGGCTGCTATAAGATTTCAACTGAAAAGACTTCTAGAAATGTCACAAAGCCCTGCTCCAATTCTCTGATGAATAATTTTATAGAATTTTAAAACTGTACACATATCCAAATATCATAGAGGGAAATATTAAAATTTAAAAAACCCATTGAAGAGGTATTGACAAAATATATGCCAGAGGCACAGGTTTCAGAAATTGTTATATTTAATATTTTTATTAATTAGGTAGAACATGACTAAAACAATATATTAATGACATTCATGAGTTTTGTTCCACTGGGAGATGTAGACACTAATGAATACTAAATTTATCCAGGAGATACAATAAATATAGCTTTAAACATGTTACTCATATGCTGTTGCTTTAAATGTCAGCTGTCTTGAGTCATCACCTCATCTTCCTTGTATTTGATAATGCCTTAAAATACAGCATTTAAGAAAGGCAACTTGACCAGATAAACACACTTCTAATTAAGTTCAAACCACAAGATAAAAGCTCAGTTTGTGTTATAATTTTGCTTTGTAAATTGCTTTCATTTTCAAATTTACTTGAAATATAAAAGAGAAATGGATATATTTTGAACTGTCTCCCTCTGGGCTTCTACAGGCGTCTTTGGGTCACTGCTGGGAGTCCCTGTCTCCATTCCCTGCCTCTGTATGTCCCAGATAGATCTATGATGTGTGACCTCTGCAGAAACATGGCCCGCTCCAGTTTCTGAACTAACCATTAAAAGAAAAGCAGAAAGAATATCAATCACTTCAGTCCCAATATCCAGAGGGCCCAGAACTAGGTCTTTTGAAACACAAAGTATTCTGTAACACTTGGATGAGTTGCAGGCACTTGAGTAGCTTCCACATTAACACAGTCCCTTGCCACTTCCACTATGGAAAGGCAGTTTCCACTATGGAAAAACTATAAGATATAATTTTTTCCTGCGTGGTTTTCAAAGATTCTCATTCTCCTCTAGGGCTGAAAACCTGCCCACACACATACCCTTCTTTTATTGGATCCCCCATAGTTTGGCTAGCACAAGTCTATTTGCCTGCTTGAAGGCTTGGGGGCTGAGAAGGTACAAATCTAATTTTGTTTCAGTAGCCCAAAGACAGTATCATTTTTGAGGGAAATCTAGGGTGACATATATTTAATATGACCCTTTGACTGTGTCTCTCAATGATCAGGCACTTCATTCAAGGCTTGAATGTGGTTGAACCCTGTTGACTCTAAAGTGAATTTTTAGAAAAACACCTAAAAAGACAATATTTCATGTCTCTTATTAAGGAGATGTTGTTGCACTTTGGATATCATCTTTATAGGCACTAAAGCAAGCATTTTGTTTTGAAAATGCCCCTGTTCTGTATTCTGGTTTTCTCTAAGGGCCACCACACACTTTCGCTGAAAACATTCAGAAAAACATAAGCTGAGGATTTGCCAGGACCATCCAGAAAGTGTTCTCTTTTGAAGCCTTAAGATCTAATGTGAAAAAAAAGGTAGGCATGGGGTGGGGCATAGTTTCCATGGTTAAATAGGTTTAGATTCACCAGGGTTGAAATAAAGGAGAAAATGCTAAGGGCAGCCAGAGAGAAAGGTCGGGTTACCCACAAAGGGAAGCCCATCAGACTCACAGCAGATCTTTCAGCAGAAACCCTACAAGCCAGAAAAGAGTGGGGGCCAATATTCAACATCTTTAAAGAAAAGAACTTGCAACCTAGAATTTCATATCCAGCCAAACTAAGCTTCATAAGTGAAGGAAAAATAAAATCCTTCACGAACAAGCAAGTACTCAGAGATTTTGTCACCACCAGGCCTGCTTTATAAGAGCTCCTGAAAGAGGCACTACACATAAAAAGGAACAACCAGTACCAGCCACTTCAAAAACATACCAAATGGTAAAGAGCATCAACAAAATAAAGAATCTGCATCAACTAATGGGCAAAACAGCCAGCTAGCATCAAAATGGCAGTATCAAATTCACACATAACAATATTAGCCATAAATGTAAATGGGCTAAATGCCCCAATCAAAAGACACAGACTGGCAAATTGGATAAAAAGCCAAAACCCATTGTGTGCTGTATCCCGAAAGCCCATCTCACATGCAAGGAAACACAAAGGCTCAAAATAAAGGGATGGAGAAAGATTTACCAAGCAAACAGAGAGCAAAAAAAAAGCAGGAGTTGCAACTCTCATCTCTGATAAAATAGACTTTAAAGCAACAAAGATCAATAGAAAACTCACCCTATTATATCGTTTTTGGCTTCCATATTGGCATATTGAGGGTCCCGGGAGTCAAAACAAGTCAAAACAAAATCAGAAACTAAAATCTATTCAACTTTGTTTAAGGCAGCTGACTCTAAAATGATTTCACATTTTTTATTAGTGCCTAATATTATTCTACAGGTAACATATTTTTGGAAATGCTGATGTAAACACTATTCTAGCACTGATTGGGGGGTATATTTGATTCCCAGGAACAATGTCTTAGCCAGAGATATTCATTGCCATCACTCCTTCCCTCATCCCCTGGCAGGTCTTCAAGCTTGCTTTTCTCAGAGTACCATGATTTCTTGATGTGTTTGAGCCTTCTGCATTAACTGGGAATAATATAACTACAGAAGAGAGAGACCTCAGTCCCTGCTATGACACCTGGAAGGCCTAAACAGGGTTTGTTTTCCTTTTATTTTTAGACTTAGTTTAGCTCTTGTTGCCCAGGCTGGAGTGCAATGGCTCAACCTCCACTCACTGCAATCTCTGCTTCCTGGGTTTGAGAGGTTCTCCTGCCTCAGCCTCCTGAGTAGCTGGGATTACAGGCGTCTGCCACCACACCAGCTAATTTTCTGTATTTTTAGTAGAGATGGGGTTTCACCATGTTGACCAGGCTGGTATCGAACTCCCCACCTCAGGTGATCCATGCCCCTTGGCCTCCCAAACTGATGGGATTACAGGTGGAGCCACTATGCCTGACTCAAGCAGAGTTTCAAGCTAAGATTTCTCAGGTAGGCTTGCCAGGCACACTGCATGTAGAAAACAGGTCCTGAATTTATTTGTCCTGTATTATTTTCTCCTCAGGGAATTCAAGGAGGTAAGGTCTTCTGTGTGAAGGATCCCAGTTCAACAAAAGGATACATTCCAGACTTTTACAGGAGTCAAGGTAAGACTCACAATGAGGGGTGAGGGGACCACCTACCCCAGAACAGAGGATGCCCTACAGAATCATGATCCTGTTACAACTCTGTTGGGACCCAGATAGGAGTGGCTATATGAGATATTATTTCACTTCCTCTTAGGGGGTCTCAGAGAAGTGATGGCCTGGATCTGAGGTGAGATAATCTCAAGTCAGAAGAGGGAGTATCCTGAGACCTACCCAGAGGCACAGTGAGGACCCTAAGTGAGGACTGAGGGGATCACCCACCATAATACAGAGGCATACTCATAGAATACACATCTGCCTGCCCTACTATGAGCCCTGGGTAGGTGGCTCTCTGGCTGTACTGTAAAGAGCCTTCTCTGTTCCTTCTTCAAGTGCTTACAGGACAGGACAGGAGATATGTGGGGCCCTAGTGCACTGTCGTTAGGAAAAGCCTGGTGTAAGTGGCCTTTGTCAGAGCCAACAATGTTGAGTTTATCAGCTGAAGCCACCCACATCTTCCTTCTCTTCCTTAGGTTATGATCCCACATTGTCATACTTCCTACTGGCATACCTGCCTACCATATCACCAAGAGACAGCATGCATCCATGCCACAAGTATCAGTGCTGTACATGTGAGCAATGTCTCCAGGCCCACAAGGTGATCCAAAGACAAAAGTGTCCAACCTCATCAAAGGTATCAGATGAGGACTCAGAGGTCAAGAAGAGGAGGAAAGTAAAAGAATCTTGTAGGCTTTACCAAACACTGGGAATTTTCCCAGTCACCCTCTATACTAGAACGTGGTTTTTCTGATTATTTCCATGGTGCTCAGTTATCAAATAAAAAAAACCGTTACAAAAGCAGACATGCTAAAAAATCTCATAAAAGAGTACAAGGAGATCCTCAGGAGAGCCTTTGAGTGTATGAAGCCTGTCTTTAGGGTTGAGGTAAAAGAAGTAGACCATTCTTACGCCCTTGTCAGAAAACTGGACCTCACCTTTGACGACAGGTTGAGTTATAAAAAGGGCATGTCCAAGACCAGCCTCCTGATAACTGTTCTAAGCCTGATATTTACAAAAGGCAATTGAATCAATGCGGAGATAATCTGGGAAGAGCTGAAAATAAAGGGTATATATTATGCGCAGAAGTACTTCATCTTTGGGGATCCCAGGAAGTTTATCACCAGAGATTTGATGCATGAAAGATACCTGGACTGCCAGCAGAAGTCCAGTAGTGATTCTTCCCACTATGAATTCCTATGGGGTCTGAGAACCACCCTGAAACCAGAAAGATGAGAGTCATAGAAATTTTGAGCCAAGGTTAATGATACTGTGAAAGGAAAATAAATCTTGGGACCCCAAACTCACTAAGCCAAAGGGAAATGCTGGGAACTGGGTCAATCAAACCTGCTTCCCATTTTGTTCCTAAATAAAATAACTAGAAAGATAAAAAGCTACATACCTCCCTCACAATTTGGCCACAGGGATATTCCTTGTGGGCCCTAAGATCTAAGATCTTTACCCTAAAACAGATCTGTTGAATTTCACTCTGGCAATGTAAATACGTAGCTTATCTTCATAGGTGTGGGAGAAAGGACAGAACTCAAAATCATCCCTCTACTAACCTGAGACAAATTCATATCTGATTGCTTCCTTTGTCCTATTTTTTATGTTATCTTATGTAAAAATGAAGATTCACTGAGCCAGATGAAGGCATAAGTGACTATTTCCTCTACCCACCCTCTCACATGAAAATTGTGTATTCAGTGAAACGCTGATCAAAGACTCAAAAGGATGCCACCTTTTGTTTGTCTTTTATCTACCAACACATTTAAAAATATTTCTTCCTCTTCCCCCAATATCCCCCACCTTTTCCTCTTTAAATACTGAAGCCCTAAAAATCTTTTTTGGAGACAGGCATATAGATCTGTCTCCTGGGCATGCATCCTTTGGCAAATAAACCTCCTTAAATTATTGATACATGCTTCAGTCATTGTCATTGATTGAGAATATTATCCCAGTGCCTTGCCATCCAGGTATCAAGAAACTTTGAGAGAAGAAAACAAAGCTCAAGCCAGAGTTGAAGCCAGGGATGGCACTACTGCCACAGCCAAGGAACATTCCAGGGCTATGTTCAGCAGCTTCTCCCATGCCTAGTAAAGACTAAAGCAAATTTTTGACTTTGTGTTTGAAGTGAGCAATGAGTGTTCTCAGTAGTAGAGGGATAGGATAAGGAAACAGGGTACAGAATGAATATCATCTTTGTCTTCTTGCTTTTATGGGTAACTTGTAGATTTGTTTATGTATTGGTATTCTTCAAAAGTTGTTCTTTATAATAGATGATGTATTTAATATATGAATCTAAAATTTTGAATAGCACAGGCCACACATTTATCGTTGTTTATCAGTTTCAAGAATGAGAGTTTTGGCACTGCATGTTCTCACTCACAAGTGGGAGTTGAACAATGAGAACACATGGACACAGGGAGAGGAACATCACACACCGGGGACTGTTGGGGGTGGGGGTCAAGGGGAGGGAGAGCAGTAGGACAAATACCTAATGCGTGCAGGGCTTAAAACCTAGATGACGAGTTGATAGATGCAGCAAACCACCATGGCACATGTACACCTATGTAACAAACCTGCACGTTCTGTACATGTATCCAAGAATTTAAAGTAAAATAAAAAAATAAAAACATGAGAGTTTTTAATAAAAAACAAAAAGTGAAAATCCTTGATTTTTCCCCCTGTGATCCACACAAAATAACATAGCATCAGAAAATATATTTTCTTGGAAATGTGCAATAACTCCACATTCAAATAGTTCAAATCATGAAATAGAGAAAAAAATAAAAAGGTGAGATGTGTTCAATTCTTGATTTGTCTTATTACTCTTAGTCTTTCTTTTTATAAAATTAAAAGAGATATGGCTAGATTTGTTTGGCTTTTTCAAAAATTCAAGACAAATGAAATTGCACTCATTTAGTCCCCTTGCTCATTGGCTCTTTTATTCCCTAAATATTAATCAATTCTCTGCTCTTTGAAAGACTCTGTGTTAGTATTGGAGATGATAAGAAATAAGAAAGAAAGTTTTACCCACTGTCCAAAGAAGTTTAGTCGTTAGTAGCAGCTATCATACAAATATATAGTGAAAGTATCTCTCAGACCCAAAGGACAAGGTTAAAAAAGAGGGAGGCAGGTAAGAAAGAGGGAAGGGTTCCAGATGAGTGTGTGAAGTGTAAATGCTCTGAGAAAAGGAAAGTTAGGGCCTTGGGAAGCTGCAGTCTTTCACTGGGAGGTAATTTTAAGTGAGGCTACCTGCTGGGTTGGAGGAGGCTGTGGGAGTGGAGAGCAGGGCAAGACCCTCCGATGGTGAGCTTCAGAGTTGAGAGACTAAGCCTGTAATGGAAAAGTGTTCTTAACTTTGGTATTTGGAGAAAACTGGAGAGAAGCTCCACTAGGGGCAGCATTGGAAAGTGTCCTGTGCTCTTATCTCAGTGCAGAAGAATACTGTGCAGAAACTAGCTGCTTTATAGACATTATATCCAGTGAGCTTCTGAGAAATACGGGTGATACTCTCTTAAGATGAACTGCTTTGGGAAGCCGAGGCGGGTGGATCACGAGGTCAAGAGATTGAGACCATCCTGGTCAACATGGTGAAACCCCGTCTCTACTAAAAAAACAAAAAATTAGCTGGGCACGGTGGCGCATGCCTGTAATCCCAGCTACTCAGGAGGCTGAGACGGGAGAATTGCCTGAACCCAGGATGCGGAGGTTGCGGTGAGCCGAGATCGCGTCATTGCACTCCAGTCTTGGTAACAAGAGCGAAACTCCGTCTCAAAAAAAAAAAAAAAAAAAAAAAAAAAAATCAACTGATAAGAAGCCGCTGAGTAGTCTGTACTGAGCTGGGAGAGTTAGAGTTAATTCCATTAAAAGAAGCATTCAAATTAGGCTATCATGTACATAATTTGGCAAAATCCAGCAAGTTCTAGGTTTTTGGTGCTTGTTAAACTAATGATAATAAAGGTGATTTAGATGGAAGTGACACTGGGAGGGAAGAAAGTTGTTAGTGCTTCACACAAATGTTAGGAGCATTGTGTTACACCTAACTGGAGAAGTCTACCTCACATTCAATAATTCATCATTTAAAGGGGAAATATTATTTAATTTTTCTTGCTAATCTGCATTTTGGATCATTGGGTTTTCTTTGTTCGAGAATGCTGCGTATTATCTGACATCTGTTGGATTAAGAAAAAGCAATCCCAGTGGGGTGGGTGGTATCATCAAAGCTCAAGTTAATCATAGGTAAAAACTGCCATGCTGAAATCTCAATACTGGCTAAGTACTGTACCAGGTGCTTTACATACATGTGGTTTACATTTCACTAATTCCACAAGGAAGGGTTTATCAAACCTATTTCACAGATGCAGAGCCTGAGGCTCACAGAGTTTAGTAATGTGCCTGAGTTCACATAGCTGGTAAGTGGCAGGGCAGAAACCAGACCCCCAGTCTGGATTAATCTAGATCCCACACTGTTCCAGTCTTCCCACTCTGAGGCTAGCTTTGTGTTGTTTCATTCATTTTTTTTTCTCTTTATTTGAAAAATGTATCTCAGGCAATAAAAAGAAGGAGTTTCTGCCCATACTATTGGGTCAAATACATTCCCAGACCAATACGGATGTCAAAATAAATGAGAGGCATAAAGAAACAAAAGAAAAATAGTAGCTGGTGTCAATATGTTCATCAGCACATGCAATATCAAGTAATCTCAAAAGATCAGAAGCTCCCAAAATCATCCTGGACAGTCCCTTCCCTGTAGAAAATAAATCTGTCAGAAGAGAATTTACATGAGAATCTAACTCTGGAATGATGGAAAAGATCAGTATGTTTTTTCTCTAACAGAACACTACCTGTCCTGGGGCTTCTGCCTTGTGTTTCAGATTCCCCATCTCATATCACTCCTGGAACACAGCTCCTTCTCTGCAAGGTTTGCAGTAGAAAAACTGGTCATGTTTGCAGGGACGTGGCATTTCCCAGAAAGCCTTTAATCCAAGATGATCCCAAGTTCAGAGGACATGGGAAACCAATATCCCAGAATATATGAGGTTGTACATACAATGGCTCACATCTGCTCTCAAACCTAGAAAGCTCCAGACAGAACTGTGAGGCTGAGCATCCCCTCATTTAATCTTCAGACCTCTCATGGACATGGCCTAAGAAGGTCCACTTTATGTCAGAAGATGGAATTCAGTCTCTGATAGATATGAATGTGAGGACCCTGAATCAAGATGATGGAAGGACCCAGCCAGTACCATGGGGTCCCACAAAGTCCAGCTCAGGCTGTCAGCCCTTCAAGGTCCAGAACAGCCCTAGCTAAAAGTAGCTCACCACAACTTCCAGTTCAGAGGTCCCCAGAAGGTGAGTACCTTGATCTGACAGGAGCAACCTCAGATCAGTAGAGGATGGCGTGCCCCAAGACTGGTCAGGTGTCACGGTGAGGACCCTGAAAAGGAGTAAGAGAACTGTTACAGGACCAACAGGTTTGTGTGCCAGCTGCACATGAACAGACCCACTATAATAAAACAGCAGAGTTTTCAGCAGAGAAAGAGTTTAATGATCGCTGGTTGCCAAGTGAGATGAGCAGAGACTCTCAAATTCATCTCAGGGAGTTCTGGGCTGGGATTTGCAAGGAGATCATGGAGGGTGAGGGGCTGGGGAATTTAGGTTGTTGATTTGTTGGGGTAAAGGGGATGAAATCATCACAATGTGGAAATTGCACTTTTTTTAGTGAGTCAGCTTCTTATGGGGTCCTTCAGACCAGCTAATGTCAGTAGGGTTCTTTAGAGCAGCTGGAATCAGTGGGGTCCTTCAAAACAGCTGAGTCATTAGATTCATCAGTATACAGGACCTAAAGGAATATCTCAACAACAACAAAAAATGTTTCAATATGTTCAAATTGTTATCTATAGAACAATTAAGGGGAACTATAATCTAGTAAAAAGATCTACATGATTCTGGGATAACAAGCACCAAACAACTATGAGGAAGCAGGTTAGAGAGCAAGCTGACTTCATGATTAATGCTGAATGTTCTGCAAGCTTGGTTTATCTTCATTTATCTTCCTTCCTTCTTCCCTGATTAATTTTATACAGTTCATAGAGGCAGTTTGAAAACCACCACCCCAGAACAGAGGAGCCTACACATTCCCCCAATGCTGTCACCCTTGGGATGCCCAGAAGAGAATTATGAGGTGGAGAAATCCCATCAATATGCCTGGTGTGTTTCACAGAGGTGAAGACCTTGGACTAGAGACATAACCCAGGCCCTAACAGGAGTCAAGGTGAGGATCCTAAGTGTTATAAGGGGACCCCCACCACAACACCAGCAGAAGGGGGCAAATAGAGCCCCTCGCCATTCTTAGCACCGCTGAGAGGCCCCAGAATAACTTTCTCTGAGTCCTCCTCATTCCACCTGCATAGTCTCGGGGAAGGAAGGGACTTGTCTTTAGAGGGTGATCCCAGTTGTGCAGAGAGAGAGTCTTGGCTTTCACAGTAATCACGGTGAGGATTCTGACTGTGGATGAGAAGACCTCTCCCCAAAAGAGGCATATTAACAAAGCCCCGCCACTGCTGTCAGGCCTGTGTGGCACTCTCATATTTCCACTGTGGGCCTGAGGGAGATGGGGTATTGTTTGGAGGCTGGCGGATTTGGGTCAGCAGGTGGGAGTGGTCCCAGGCTGCTAGATACTAAGGTGAGTACCTCTAGTGGGGGATGGGGACCGGTTGCTAGAACAGTGATGTACTGCAGCGTCCTGCCCCTGCCATTATCCCTCAGAGGTTCCGGGCTGCTGGACGTGGCTCATCCTGACTTTTGCTTTGAAGGGAGGTCCCGAGCGGATGTGACTCATCCTGACTTCCGCTTTGAGGGGAGGAGCCGAGCGAGCATAACGCGTGCAGCTTCTGGCTGGCGGATTTGAGTTCGCAGGAGGAGTCGTCCCAGGCTGCTAGATACTAAGGTGAGGACTCTAGTGGGGACACAGGGACCAGCGAAGCTAGAACGTGACGTCCCTTCCGTAGTGTCCTGTCCCTTCTGTCAACCCCCAGAGGCCCTGGCCTACCAGATATGGCTCATCCTTACTTCCGCTTTGAAGGCAAGGCCCCAGCGAGTATAAGGGGTGCAGCTTCCAGTCTGCCGAGGGTGAATTCTCAGGTCTGGTCAGGAGCCAAGGTGAATACCCTGAGTATAAATTGAAGACACCACCCCTACCCATAAAATGCAGGGCCCCGGCCGGACGCGGTGGCTCACGCCTGTAATCCCAGCACTTTGGGAGACCAAGGCGGGTGGATCACGAGGTCAAGATATCAAGACCATCTTGGTCAACATGGTGAAACCCCGTCTCTATTAAAAATACAAAAAATTAGCTGGGCGCGGTGGCGCATGCCTGTAATCCCAGTTACTCAGGAGGCTGAGACAGGAGAATAGCTTGAACCCAGGAGGTGGAGGTTGTGGTGAGCCGAGATAGCGCCATTGCACTCCAGCCTGGGTAACAAGAGCAAAACTCCGTCTCAAAAAAAAAAAAAAGAAAGAAAACAGGGCCCGACCACGTTCCACTTCTGCATTTGGTCCTGGGAGGCTCTGATAAAGCTATCCGGCAGAGTTCACCTGGAAAGTTGGGCACTGGGGGAGGCTGTTACCAGGGAAGGAGGCTTGGACTTAGGGAATAGGCCTGATTCTGCAGATAGGGTAGGTGTAGGTTTTAACTGAAGTCAATTTGAGGGGCTTAAATTTGTATTGAAGAGAACATCTCCTACTCTTAACAAAGAAGGCCTCACTAAGTTTCAGCCTTGCAGATGGCTCTGGGAGGCCCCAGAAAAGCTGTGCCTAGAAAGTCTCAGGGAGGGGAGGGCCTTGAACCTAGGGAACAGTCCTGCTTCTGCTCATATGGCATAAACCCTAAAACCTAACTGGGGTTAAGGTGAGGACTCTGAATATTAATGAGTGGATCTCTACCCAAAAGAGGGATCATGCTGAGCAGTTCCCAGGCCAAGGTGAAACTGGGCTTTAGACGGTCCCAGGCCAAGGTAACAAATGTGGAGCAACCTGACTTTCCCTCCAGGGACTAAAGAAGTTGAGGGCTGCACCCAAGACCCACATCTGCTGTCAGCAATAGGAGCATCAGGGCAAAGCTGGCATCCTGAGATGCCCTCTCGTTTCCTCTGGAGGTAGTCTCAGGAAGGCGAGGGCCTTGGTGTAATGGGGTAGGTCTAATTCAATAGAGAGACCCAGTCCCTACCAGGAATCAAGGATGTGACACTGAGTGATGAGGAGGGGACTCCAACCAGAAAGAAGGGCCACATAGAACCCCACCCTTCTCAGATTAGGGAGACCTAAGCATGTTAGCATGTTGAGTTGCACTCACCCTTCCCAGGACATCTTAGAGAAGTGAGGGACCCCATTAAAGAGGGCAGTCTTGGGTCAGCAGAGGGAGGATTTCCAGGTTGTGCCAGATGTCATGGTAAGAACTGTGACTGCAGCGAGCTCCCACCCCATATTAGTGGGAGCCACACAATCCTCAGTACTGTCAGCTCTGAGAGACCCCAGGCAGAAATGTCATGCCGAGGTACCCATCAGTTCCCACTCAAGGGTAATAGGGAAACGAGGGTTTTGGTCTGAGGGTGGTGATCTCTTGTTAACAAAAGTAATGTATTAATTAGTTCATTCTGGCATTGCTATAAATACCCAAGACTGGGTAATTGATAAGAAAAAGGTTTAATTGGCTCACAGTTCTGAAAGCTATACAGGAAACATGATGCTGGCATCTGCTCAGCTTCTGGGAGCAGAGCTCAGGAAATTTACAATCGTTGGCAGAAGGTGAAGGGAAGCAGGCATGTCACATGGCCAGAGCAGGATCAAGAGACATGGAGAAGTGCTACACACTTTTGAATGACCAGATCTCATGATAACTCACCATTAAGAGGAATGGTGCTAAACCATTCGTGAGAAACCTGCCCTCATGATCCAGTCACTTCCCACCAGGCCCCACCTCCAACACTGAGGATTACAATTCAGCATGAGATTTGGTGAGGATACACAGATCCAAGCCATATCATGGAAGAATCTTAGACCCTCTCATGAGTCACAGTTAGAGGCTGAGTTGGGACTGTATGCAGGACCATGTATTGCAAGGGCAGTTATCTGCCTGCCACAGCTTTTACTTTTGAAAAGACCACATTTGGCCAGATAAGGCAACCCTCACTGCCTCTTACATAGGCCTCAGTTCAATAAAAGGGAGAGCTCCCCTACCAGGGGTCAAGTGGAGGAATCTGAGTGAGAATTCAAGGGACCATCAAACCCTTAACAGTGGAGATATCAAAGAATCCAGTTCAACACTTTATTTTCAGCCCTAGAAAGCTAGGAAAAGGGTTATCAGGTTTAGTGTCCTCATCCTTTTTTTTTTGAGACGGAGTGCCATTCTGTCACCCAGACTGCTGGAGTGCAGCGGCATGATCTCAGCTAACTGCAACCTCTGACTCACGGGTTCAAGTGATATTCTTGCCTCAGCCTCCCTAAGTAGCTGGGACTACAGGCACCCACCACCACACCTAGCTAATTTTTGTATTTTTAGTAGAGATAGAGTTTCACTATGTTGGCCAGGCTGGTCTCGAACTCCTGACCCACATGATCTGCCTGCTTTGGCCTCCCAAACTGCTGGGATTACAAGTGTGAGCCACCATGCCTGGCCTCCCTCCCTTTCTTATGTAAGACCTAAGAGAGGTGAGATTCTTAGTCTGAAGGTGTAGCCACCAGTCAGCAGAAGGGGGTTGGTGCCAAGCCCTACGTGAAGCCAAGGTGGGGACCTTGAATGAGAGCTGAAGATTCTAATGACTTCAAGACATCAAAGACCCCACTGAGCTCTCAGCACTGAGTGTCACTTGTAAGAGTAGTGGATTGAGGCACTCCTTCAGTTCCTTCCCGTGGGTCCCAGGGAGCTTTGAGTTATCAAATTTAGAATAGCGGAAGGGAGTGGCTGAGACCCTGCCCAGAATTAATATGATAATCCTAAAAGTGAACTGATAAAACCCAAAACGCCAGAAGACAGGAAGTCCCACTGCCAGTACCTCCTGTCACGATAGTAAGCCCAAGGCAGGGCTGATAGAATGCAGCCTCACTATAGAGGTTCTATACTTTTTCTTTGGTCTCTTAGGGGAGAGGCTGACCAGGACAACAGGAGCCCTGTGGCTTTCTGGAACAGTACCTTCAGGGAAAATTGCAAAGGCAGGCTTCCTTCAGTAAAGCCAAGGTGGTGCCTTCCTGCTGAAGGTGCTCACAGATCTCATTCCCCGATTGCCAGGTATACTAACCACCTATTTTCCTGCCCACATTTCTTGGTGTAGCCAGCCGTCATGCCTCGTGGTCAGAAAAGCAAGCTCCGTGCCCGTGAGAAACGCCACAAGGCCCGAGCCGAGACCCAAGATCTCAATGTCCTTCAGGTCCCTGAAGCAGAGGAAGAAGAGGCCCCTTGTTGTTCCTCTTCTGTTTCTGAGGGTGCTGCTTCAAGCTCCCCTGCTGCTGGCATACCCCAGAATCCTCAGAAAGCACCCCCCAGCACCGCTGCTGCTGCTGCTGTAGGTGTTTTACCCACAAAATCTAAAAAAGGTGCCAAGAGCCAAAGAAGAGAAAAAGCAAGTTCCTCCCAGGCCTCAACATCCACTGAGAGCTCAAGCAAAGTGCTTCTACCCAAGAAGACAGGGCTGTTAGTGCACTTTCTGCTGTGCAAGTCTAAAATGAAAGAGTCTGTTACAAAGGGAGAAATGCTCAAAATTGTTGGCAAAAGGTTCAGGGAGCACTTCCCTGAGATCCTCGAGAAAGCCTCAGAGCACCTAAATCTTGTCTTTGGCCTCAAGCTGAAGAAAGTCAACCCCAGAGGCCACACTTACACCTTTGACAACAAGGTAAACCCCACTAATGAAGAATGTCTGCTCCGTAACTGGGGCTTTCCCGGGAACCGGCTTCTGATGGCTCTCCTGGGTGTGATCTTCTTAAGTGGCAACTCTGCCACTGAGGAAGATATCTGGGAATTCCTGAATATGTTGGGAGTCTATGATGGAAAGGAGCACCCAATCTATGGGGAACCCCGGAAGTTCGTCACCCAAGATCTGGTGCAGGAGGGATATCTGGAGTACAAGCAGGTGCCCAACAGTGATCCCCCAAGCTATCAATTCCTGTGGGGTCCAAGAGCCTATGCTGAAACCAGCAAGATGAAAGTCCTTGAGTTTTTGGCCAAGATGAATGGTATCACCCCCCGTGCCTTCCCATTCCTTTATGCAGAGGCTTTGAAAGATGAAGAGAAAGCTGGAGTCTGAGCCAGAGTTGTGGCCAGGCCTTGCACTACTGCCATGGCCAGTCATTCTCCCAGAGCCAAGTTTACCTGCTGTTCTCACCCCCAATGTGACCTTAGGCAGATTATTTACTTTGCAATTGAAAAGGCCTGTTAATCTTTGTTCTTGTTTTGCATGAATAACTTGTTGACTTTTTAAAAATCTTTTTCCTCTAGTGTTTCTTTGAACAGAAGGTTTTAGATTCAGAATATAAATATACAAATGATATGGATCATTTTGTTGTTGCTGTTCTTCAGGGATAGTAGAAAGTGTTTTGTTTTCTGAGTGAAACAAATTATTAATAGAAATCCTTAAATCACTTTTATAATCCAGGATAAGAAAATGTGCCATTGCAATAGAAATATCTTTGAAAATGTGAAAGACCCCATAGTGAAATAGTTGGGATCAGAAGCCAGAGGGGTAAAGATGGTCAATTCCTGGTTTACTTTACTTCATCTATTCCTTCTTTACATAAAGATACGTATGTTTTAAAAGTTCCATACCTGGATTTGTTTATGTCATTCAAGAATGTGTGAGAAATTAAATCATAAGTAATTAATTCTCTTGTTTATGGCTTTTACTTTACCCAAACACGCATTGAGCATCTGCTGTTTAGGAATTTTCATGCTTGTACTGGGAATGTTTATTCAAAGAAGATGCAGCTTGTGCTCATGCAGTTGTAGGTTCTAGGAGAAGCTGTATTCATGGAAGAAGCTGAGATACTTCATAAAAAATAAAAGACAAGATAAAGAGGTAATGAAAGGAATAGTTTTCACTGCTAAGCAGCATTTTGGCCGAATGTGATTTTTCAGTCTTAGATTGTTGCATATTCTCTGAGACATCCTGGATTTTTTTAAAAAATCTGTTGGTAATGTCTCTGATCAAAACCATCTTAGTGGAATACGATGCAGTCATAAAAAACGATGAGCTCATGTCCTTTGTAGAGACATGGATGAATCTGGAAACCATCATTCTCAGCAAACTGACACAAGAACAGAAAATCAAACACCGCATGTTCTCACTTATAGGTGGGTGTTGAACAATGAGAACACATGGACACAGGGAGGGTAGCATCACACACTGGGGTCTGTTGGGGGGAGCCTAAGGATGGGACAGCAGGGTGTAGGGAGGTTGGGGAGGGATAACATGGGGAGAAATGCCAGATATAGCTGACGGGGGGATGGAGGCAGCAAACCACCTTGCCATGTATGTACCTATGCAACAATCATACATGATCTGCACATGTACCCCAGAACTTAAAGTACAAAAATAAAAAAGCCATCATAGTAATAATTGCTACTTCCTGATGTCTCCATATGAGACAGGCACATTTGCTTACATTATATATATTCCACTAGTCCTACGAGATGGAGCTTATCAAACCCACTTTACAGTAAAGAGTATGAGGCTCACTTAGTTTGGTAATTTGCTACACTTTAAAGGGCCAGCAGTGAGAGGGTTAGGATTAGCCCCCTGATCTGAATTACCCTAGACCCCACACTGTTCCACCCCTCTCAGCCTGAGGCACCTTGAAAAAATATTTTAGTTTTCCTCTCACTATTGCAGAATGTGTTTTAGGTAATGAAAAGAATAACATTTTACCCTAACTAGTAAACTGGAATGCATAGCCACAGCAACAATAATGCAAAAAAAAAAAAAAAAAAAAAAAAAAAAAAAAAAAAACTGAGGTATAAATAAGTGAAAGAGACAATTTCAATGACAGCATGATTATCTACATTTGCAGTGTTAGATGACCTCAAAAGATCAGGGGTTCCCCAAATCATCCTGAACAATCTCTTTCCTGTAGAAAGTAAATCTATCAGAACAGAAATTACATGAGAATGTCTGGCTGGCTGAGAAAGAGAAGAAATATATCAATGTGTCTTTTCTCTGGAAGCCCACCTCTGATCCTCGGTCCTCTGTTTTGTGCTACAGCTTTGCCATATCACACCACCCCTAGGACAGGGACCCATTCTCTGCAATGTTTGCAGAGAGGAAATTGTTCTAGAATTTGCAGAGATGTGGCATTTCACAGGAAGCATTTAATCCAAGAGACAGAGCCAAGATGCGGACTGGGGAGAACAACATGCCAGAACATCAGGCAGGGGTATCACATAGAGAGACCATTCCCTTCTGCTCTCATACACAGTCCTATACTGAACTGTCAGTATGAGCATCCCCTCACACATTCTTCAGGCATCTGAGGGACATAAGAGCCCTAAGGTCAGCATCCTTAAGTCACTAGAGAAAGGAATCCCAGCTTCTTATAGGAATTAATGTAATAAACCTAAATGAGGATGATGGAAGGACCCAGGGGGCCTGTGCAGTTAGTATCCAATTGTTAGTCTTGTGAAGTCCAGAACTGTCCTGGCAGGCACTGACTTCCAATTCAGGTCCCAGCAAGGTGAGGACTTTGGTCTGAATGCCATGGCCTCAGGTCAGCAGGGAATGGAGTCCCAGGAAGGATGCGGAGCCTAGGTGAAGGCCGGGCACGTGGATATGGGGACCACCCAAACCATAACTGGCAGGGCTGCCTCTAGTCATTCCTTTGCTATTAGCCCTAGGAGGCCCAGGGAAGAGCTGGCAGGCCTAAGTGCCCTTGACTTCCTGGAGGATCTTGAAGAGATGAGAGACTTGATTTACACACTGGCCTCCCAGTTAAGCAGAGAGTAGAATCCCAGGCCGTGATAGGTGTTAAGGTAAAAATCTCAAATGAGGAAAGAGGCAACTGCCAGAGAGTTGAAGAGAAAAGAAAAATATCCTTAGAAAGTTATGCCAGGCCAGGCACAGTGGCTCACGCCTGTAATCCCAGCGCTTTGGGAGGCCAAGGTGGGTGATGGATCACTTGAGGTCAGGAGTTCAAGACCAGCCTGGCCAACATGGGAGAAACCTACCTCTACTTAAAAAATACAAAAATTAGCTGGGCATGGTGGCAGGCACCTGTAATGCCAGCTACTTGGGAGGCTAAGGTAGGAAGAATTGATTGATCCTGTGAGGCAAAGCTTGAAGTGAGCTGAGATTGCACCACTGTACTCCAGCCTGGACAACAGAGCAAGACTCCATTTCAAAGAAAGTTATGCCCTGGGAAGGCCATAAGCATAGCTCTTTCAGGCTGAGGATACCCCACATTTGCTGAGGAGGGAGAGTGGTCTCAGGGACATGAAGTCCTTGGACTAATAGGGGAGGCCCCATTCAGTAGAAGGAGGACAATGAGGGGACTCCTCCCATAAAGAAGAAGGTCACGTAGAACCTTGTCCCTATTGTCAGACCTGAGACCTGTACGTGACATGATGTATCATACTCACTTCTTCCCAGGTGATCTCACAGAGGTGAAAAATATTAACAAAGGGGCAAGCCTCAGGTCAGCAGAGAGGTTTTTGGTTGTTGCAGAATTCAATGTGAGGACCCTGAAGACAGGTGAACACCTCCCCCATAACAGTGGGGCAACACAGATTTCTTCCACTACTCTTAGCCCAGGGATAACATGAACAGTTATGGCAATATGAAGCAAATTTTACTTCTTTTTAGGGTGTAAAAGGGAATTGGTCTTCAATTTCCTTCATATGGGAAGATAGGCCTCAAGTCAAGACAGGGAGGATTTGCCCAGGGTGTGACAGGAATAAGGATAAGGACACTGAACAGAGTATGGGACCACAGACCCCATATCAGTAGGAGCCACACAGAATCCTCCCTACTGTCAGCCCTCAGAGACCCCAAGCAGAAATGTCAGGTGGAGGTACCCATCAGGTCCTACTCAGGGGTAACAATGGAAGTGAGGGTCTTGATCTTAAGGTGGTAGTCTCACATCAACAGAAAAAGAAATCTTAGGCCTGTCCAGAAGTTCAAAATGTAGGACCCTGAGTTGGGACGTTGCATGGAGCGACCCATCATAGGGCCTTGAACTGCCTGCCACAGGTTTCATTCTTGTAAGACCATTGGCAGGTATGTAGCCAGATGAAGCCCTTGCTGTCTCTTGTATCTCAGGAAAGTGTGGGCCTCACTATGAAGAGATGTCGCCAGGTCAAGAAGAAAGGGATCCCCAGGCACTGCCAGGAGTGAAATCAGGGAATCTGAGTGGAGACTGAGGGGACAACATAGCCTTGAATAGATGGAACAACAAAGTGACATGCCCTACCCTTTGATATCAGCCTTAGAAGACTCAGAGCAGGGCTGTGAGGGGAGGCAGCCCATCACTTTTTTATATAAGGTCTAGGGGAGGGGAAATATTTGGTCTGAAATTTCAGCTACCAGTCAGCAGAAGAGATCCAATACATGCCAATCAATGTGCCAAGTGCTTTCCATTCATTATCTACATCCTGCCAGTTCTACCAGACAGGGCTTAGCAAACCCATTTCGTAGATGCAGAACCTGAGGCTCATAGGATTTAGTAATGTGCCTAAGTTCACGTTGCTAGTAATGACAGGACTGGGACTAGGACCCTGGTCTGAGTTAGTCAAAAACCCACACTGGGCCACTCCTAAGGATGACCTTGTCTCTTAATTGACTTTTCCTCTCATCACTGCAAAATGTATCATAAGCCATAAAAAGAAAGACTGTAATAGTCCAAAGTATTGGACTATAATATACAGGCAGAACAATAAAAATATCAAAATAAATGGGAGGTTTGAGTAAGGAAAACAAGATAATATTTTGATGACAGAATTACATACATATGTGATGTCTAATAAATTCAAAAGCTGAGGAGTACAGAAAAATAATCTGACTCAGCCACTTCCTTATAAAAAGTAAATGTATCAGGAGAGAAGTTACCTGAGATCCTAAATCTGCCTGGGCAAGAACAGGAGATCAGCATTTGTTTTTTTCTCTTACAGCCTACCACCTATCCTGGGCCCTTGCCTTGTGCTGTAGATTTCCCATGTTACATCAGTCCTAGGGCAGGGGCCTGTTCTTTGAAGGGTTTGCAGAGAAGGCACTACTCAACAGTTTGCAGAGATGTGGCGTTTCCCAGGAAGCCTTTAATCCCACTGGCAAGAGCCTGTATGAGGACATACATAAATCAGGACTGGTAAAACAACACTGCAGAATATTGGTTATTTCAAAAAGACTAGCCCCTGCCTGCTTTCAGTCCTAGGGGGTCCCAGGCAGAACTGTCAGGCTGAACAGCCTCTCATTTAGTTTTCACAGTTGTCAGGAACTTTAGAGCTTTGGCCTAAGGAGGGCAAGCTCAGGTCAGGAGAGAGATAAGGCCCAAGATCTGTTAGATACAAATGCCAGATCCCTTAAAAGGAATTAAGAAAGCACTCACCCAGAACACTGGGGTGCCGAAGAGTTCAGGCCCTGCTGTCGACCCTTGGAGGTCCTGAATTCCATGGCTGGATGAAATATAGAATGGCCTTGAAAGATGAGGCAGAGAGAGCCTGAGCCAGAGCTGCAGCCAGGGCTGGTGTTACTGCCATGACCAGGGCACATACCAGAACCACGTCCAGTGCTCCTCCTACATCTATTGAGATCTGAGACAGATTCTTCATTTTGTAATTAGGAGAAATAACCTAATGTAGATGACGGGTTGATAGGTGCAGCAAGCCACCATGGCATATGTATACCTATGTAACAAAACTGCATGTTCTGCACATGTATCTCAGAACTTAAAGTGTAATTTAAAAAAGAAAAGAAAAGAAAAGTCAACATTTTAAGTAGTGGAGAGCCAATTTGGACCTAGGGCAAACACATTGTATGTCTTCCTTTTGTTTTTGCTCTACTTGAATAACTAGAAATGTATCTTTTTTTTTTAATTTTTGGTACTTTTAAAATGTATTCCTTCTAATAGAAGATTTATTTAGCTCAGTATCGGTGTTAATGAATAACATGGATAAATATGTATTTCCATTTTCCATATATAAATGTAAAAGTGCTGGTATTTTTATCAACAAATTGAAAATCCTTAGATTTCTCTTTGCGGTCCAGAACAAGATAACATGTCCTATGAATAAGGACTTTTTTATTGTATAAATTTAAGTTGTACAATAGGATGTGTTGATATACAAAATGGCCATGCACCTCATGGTGATGTTTCAGTCAGGACCACATATATGATGGTGGTCTTATAAGATTATAATGGAGTTTAAAAACTGCATTACATACATGTGCATGGTGATGCTGGTGAAAAACCTACTGCACTACCCGGCCTGTAAAATGTAGCACATACAATTATGTGCAGTACATAGCACTTGATACCGATAATAAACAACTATGTTACTGATTTATACCTTTTTTATACTATACTTTGTTAAAAATTAGGCTGGTTCAAAAGTAAATTACATTTTTTGCCACTAAATGTAATAAGAATTAAGATGGGGTGGTAGTAGTAATAATATTCTAGTAATATTAAATGAGTAGTAATATTAATGGTAGTAATATTAAAATATCAGTATTAATTAATACGTAGCAATATTCAAAGTAGTAATAATTGAGACGAGGTCTTGCTCTGTTGTCTAAGCTGAAGTGCAGTGGTGTAAATAAACTCAGCTCATTGCAACCTCTGCCTCCTGGGTTCAAGCGATTCTCCTACCTCAGCTACCTGAGAAGCTGGGATTACAAGGGCCTGTCACCACGCCCAGATAATTTTTGGATTTTTAGTAGAGATGGAATTTAGTAGAGATGTTGGCCAGGCTGGTCTCAAACTCCTGACCTTCCTGGAGGTGATCTGCCTGCCTCAGCCTCCCAAAGTGCTGGGATTACAGGCATTACTTTTATCATGATTTTAGTATGCACTCCTACTAATAAAAAAAAAGTTAACCGTAAAAACAGCCTCAGGCAGGTCCTTCAGGAGGTGTTCCAGAAGATGCTGTTATCCTAGGAGATGACAGCTCCATGCATGGTACTGTCCCTGAAGACCTTCCAGGGGGACAAGATGTGGAGGTAGAAGACAGTGACATTGATGATCCTGACCCCGTGTAGGCCTAGGCTAATGTGTGTGCTTTTGTGTTCATTTATAACAAAAAAGTTAAAAAATTTTTAAAGTAAAAATAGAAAAAAAAACTTAGAAAATAAGAATATAAAGAAAATATTTTTGTACAGTTGTACAGTGTGTTTATGTTTTAAGCTAACTGTTACTACAAAGAGTCAAAAAGCTAAAAGTATTAAGAAGTTTATAAAGCAAAAAAAGTCACAGTAAGCCAAAGTTAATTTATTGTTAAAGAAAGAAAACTGCTTTTGGAAATTTAGTGTAACCTAAATGTACAACGTTTGTAAAGTCTAAAGTCTGTGGTAGTGTACAGTAATGTCCTAGGCCTTCACATTTACTCACTATTCAATCACTGGGTCACTCAAGGCAACTTCCAGTTCTGCAAGCTACATTAGTGGTAAATACCCTACACAGGTGTATGATTTTTAACCATGTTTTATACCCTATTTTTTACTGTACCTTGTCTATGTTTAGGTACACAAATACTTAGCACCATGTTATATTTGCCTACAGTATTCAGTACAGTCACATGCTATACAGGTTCATAACCTAGGAACAATAGGCTATATCGAATAGCCTATGTGTGCAGTAGGCTATACCACCTAGGTTTGTATAAGTATACTCTATTATGTTTGCATAACTTTGAAATTGCCTAACAACACGTTTCTCAGAAAGTATCCTCGTTGTTAAGCAATGCATTACAGTACATAGTGAAATGCTTACTACAGGTAAGCAATTTAATATATCCATTGTATCACATAGTTACCTTGTTTTGTGGTAAGAGCACCTAAAATCTACTCTTAGAAAATTTGCAGTATGCAATACAATATTATTAACTATAGTCACCATACTGTACTTTAGATGTCTAGATTTTTTTGTGTGTGTGACGGAGTTTCACTCCTGTTACCCAGGCTGGAGTGCAATGGCGCGTAGATCTCTAGATTTATTCATCCTACAAAGCTGCAACTTTGAACTGTCTGACACACATCTCTGCATCGTCTCCCCACCCTGCCTGTGGTATCCATTGTTTTATTCTCTTTGGCTATGTATTTAACTTTTTTTTCTTTTTAGACCCTACATATAACAGATATTAATAGCATGAAGCATTTTTCTTTCTGTGTCTGGTTTATTTCACTCAGCATAATGTCCCCCAAGTTCATCTGTGTTGTTACAATGGCAGAATCTCTTTCTTTTCAAGGCTAAATAACATTTTTTTTAAATCCTATCTTCATTTCAGGGGTATATGTGCAGGTTGTTATATAGGTAAATTGCATGTTGTGGGGGTTTGGTGTAGAGATTATTTCATCACCCAGGTAATAAGCATAGTACACAATAGACAGTTTTTCTACCCTCACCCACCTCCCACCCTCCACCTTCAAGTAGACCCTAGTAGCTGTTGTTCCCTTTGTGTCCATGTGTACTCAATGTTTAACTCCCACAAAGAACATGCAGTATTTGGTTTTCTGTTTCATCATACGTGTATACCACGATCCTTTATCCATTCATCTGCTGACAAACACTTTGGTTGTTTCCACATCTTGGTCATTGAGGATATTACTGCAGTGAACATGGGAGCACAGATATCTATATGAGGTGATGATTTCATTTCCTTACGGCCAGACGAGGGATTGCTGGATCACATGGTAGTCCATTTTCAATTTTTTTAAAAAGCTGATACTGTATTCCATAATGGCTGTACCAATTTGCATTCCCACCAATAGAGTATAAGGGTTCCATTTTCTCTACACTCTTGCCGACACTCATCTCCAGTGGGTTTTTGTTTGGTTGGTTTTTTTTTTCTTTTTCTTTTTCTAATAGCCTTTCATATGAGGTGATATCTCACGTGGTTTTGATTTGCATTTCCCTGATGGTTAGTGATGTTGAGCACATCTTTGTACATCTATTGGACATTTTTATGCCTTCTTTGGAGAAATGTCATGCAAATAGTG
Organism: Callithrix jacchus; assembly: GCF_049354715.1. NCBI lineage: Eukaryota > Metazoa > Chordata > Mammalia > Primates > Cebidae > Callithrix > Callithrix jacchus. Next base: position 31,124,172 of record NC_133524.1, read on the forward strand.
ATTTTTCTTGGGTAGTGATTATCTTGGAAACATGAATGAACACTGTGTTAAAAATTATTTAGATCAAAAAAAATTTGTTAAGGTTGTCTATTATTGGTTTACTAGATTTTTAGTCTTTCTTCTTATAAAATTAAGAGTTATATATCTTGATTTGCTTAGATTAGTAAAGAATGTAGAAGAGATTAAATCCTAATTTATTGGATTTCACACTCTCTTGTTTATTCCTTAATCGTTAATTGAGCATCAGCTCTTTGGAAGACTTCATGTAAGCACTGTGAATGTTTGCCCCAAAACAAATCAATTTCTTGCCCATTTAATTTTAGAGTCTAGGAGCAGCTGTCATTAAAAAAAAAGATGATGAGGTACTCTCTAGGACTTAAAGAACAAGTACAAAGGAGGAATGAGGAAAAGAGGAAGTTTGAGATGAGAGCAATCAAGTGTAAATGACCTGAGGCAAGGCAGTTTAGAGTGTTAAGAAACCTCAAGTCCCCTAGTGGTAGGTGATTTTAAGAGAAACTACTTGGTAGAGGCTGATGAGGCTATGGGAGGGACCAGGCCCTCAGATGGTGCCTCTCAGAGGTGTGAGACAAAACCTGGAATGGGAAGTAGTTCTTAACAGTTACTTTGTGGTCATGGAGAAACCAGAGAGAATCTGCACCTGGGGCAGGGATGGAACGTGTCTTGTGCTCTTGTCCCAGTGCAGGAGAACACCGTCACAGTGCACAAACTAGGTGCTTTATACAGTTGGTGCATTTCAGTGTTGAGAGACTAAGCCTGGAATGGGAAACTGTCCCTAACATTTACTTTCCTGTTGTGGGAAAACCAGATAGTATCTCTACCTAGGACAGAAGTGAAAAGAGTTCTACGTTCCTATCCCAGCACAGTCTAATACAGTGCACAACCTAGGTGTTCTATGTACATCATCTCCAGTTAGTTTCTGAGAAATAAGGGAGATGATAGCTTCAAGGGAGGTAAGATGCCCAGAAGCCACTATGCTGGCACTCTTTGTTCTAGGTTGGGGAATTAGGAGCCTGCACTATTAAAAGCGCATTCAACAGGGGTGTGGCCAGACATAGTGACTCATGCCTGTAATCCCAGCACTTTGGGAGGTGAGGTGGGTGGATCACTTCAGATGAGGAGTTTGAGACCAGCCTAGCCAACATAATGAAATGCCATTTCTACAAAAAATACAAAAATTAGCTGGGCATGGTGGTGGGCACCTGTAATCCCAGATACTAGGGAGACTGAGGCAGGAGAATCACTTGAACCCAGAGGCAGAGGATGCAGTGAGCCAAGATTGTGCCTCTGCACTCCAACTTGGGTCACAGAGTGAGACTCCATTTCAAAAAAGAAAAAAGAAAAATCAAAACAGTGGTGGTTAACATGGAAGGTTATCTAGGATTTAGAAAAAAATATTGGTCATTAACAAAAATTTTGAGACTTGAGTTGTATCTAATTGGAGAAGGCTGTTCCACAAACACTTTATAAATTACATAATTTTCCTGAAAAGCATCATTTTGTTGGATTACAATTTCTTTGTTTGGAGTTCGGTAATATGCTTAAGTTCACAGGGTGAGTAAGTGACAGGGCTGGGACTAGACTCCTGTTCTGAATTCTTCTAGAGCCCACATTCTTCATTCTGTTCCTCTCTGCCCGGAGCAGACTTTGTATTCCATAATTCACTTTTCTCCTCAATACTCCCAAATGCATCTCAGGGGTTAAAAAGAAGGATTGGATTGGAATACATAGCCAGAGTAATTAAGAATATTAAAATAAATGAAAGCTATGAATAAAGAGGAGAAAGATATTATTCAGTGACAATATGATCATCTACATATGCACAGTCAGATAACCTGAAAATAAAGGCCCACACAGTCATCCTGAATAGCTCCTTTCCATTAAGAAGTAAATTAATTAAAACAGAAGTCACATAAGAGGCTAATGCTGGCTATTGAAAAGAATAAATCAGTATCATTTTTCTCTGACAACCCACCGCATACTCTGGACTCCCTGCTTTGTGTTACACTTTCCTTATCTCACATTAGCTCTGGGGCACAGACTTGCAAGGTTTGCAGTGATGTGGCATTTCCCAGGAAGCCTTTAATCCGAGAGACAAGAGTAAATAAGGAGGACACTCATGAATAAATACTGGAAAGACCATCACACCAAAAAATAGAGGGTCATTCAGCGATCTACCCAAACCTGTTCTCAGGCCTAGAATGTCCCAGGCAGTGCAGTCACACCAAGTGTCCTCTCTTTTACCCTTCAGAGTTCTCAGCAAAGTGAGAGTTCTGACCTAAGGTGACCTCAGTTAAGTAGAGGGATGATCCCAAGGTCTGGCAGATATCATGGAGGACCTTGAATGAAGAACAGGAGGAGACAGAACAGTGATGCCCCATAGAAACCCGACTCTGTTGTCTGCCCTCACAGGACCCAAACATCCCTGGCCTAACGTGGCTCATCCAAACTTCAGCCTAGATCTCAGAGGACCTTGATCTGAGCAGAATTCATGGCATAGAAGGTGGAGTTCCAGAACTGGCCAGCAGTGAAGTAAGATTCTTGAGTAAGTATAAAAGGAAAAACTAAATCCACAAATGAGGGAACTTCATGAAGCCCAATCCATGTTTTTAACCCTGGAAAGCCCCAGGCAGAACTATAAAATTTCCATGCCTCTCATTTCAGCCTGAGGGTCTCAGGGATGGGAGGGCTTTGTCTAATAGGGAAGCTTCAGTTCTTCAGAGGTGTCTTGGCCCTAATTACAGTCAAGATTAAGACGAAGCTAAGTGTGGTGTCTCACACCTGTAATCCAAGCACATTGGGAGACTGAGGCGAGTAGATTGCTTGAGACCAGGAATTCAAAACCAGCCGGGGCAGCATGGCGAAAAACTGTACAGAAAAAATACAAAAATTAAAAAAGGGCCAGGCGCGGTGGCTCACGCCTGTAATTCCAGCATTTTGGGAGGCCAGGTGGGTGGATCACGAGGTCAGAAGTTCAAGACCATTCTGACCAATATGGCGAAACTCCCGTCTCTACTAAAAATACAAAAATTAGCCAGGCATGGTGGCACGCACCTGTAGGCCCAGCTACTTGGGAGGCTGAGGCAGGAGAATCACCTGGACCCAGGAGGTGGAGGTTGCAGTGAGCAGATATCGAGCCACTGCAATCCAGCCTGGAGATAGAGCGAGACTCCCTCTAAAAAAAAATAGCTGAACAGCAGTGGTGTACCCCTGTAGTCCCAGCTACCCAGGAGATTGAGGTGGGGAGATAGCTTAAGCCCTCGTGGTGGAGGCTGCAGTGAGCCGAGATCGAGCCACTATGCTCCAGCCTGGGCAACAAACCAAGACACTTTCTCAAAATAAATAATAAACAATTTTTTTTAAGGCAGGGCTCTGGCTCATGCTTGTAATCCCAGCATTTTGGGAGGCTAAAGTCGGCAGCATCACTTGAGCCCAGGAGTTCATGGACCAGGGGATGGAGGTTGCAGTGAGCTGAGATTGCCCCACTACATGCCAGACTGGGAGACAGAGTAAGGCCCAGTCTCAAAAAAAAAGTGAGGACCATTGGTGCTAACCAGGGAACCTTTCTCCAAAAGAGGGGCCCACCAAACAGTCTCACTAACCCTGTTTTTAGGTCTGGGAGGCCCCTGGTCATGGCCTGATAACATGCCTAGGCTTCCCCTCTAAGGACTATGGGAGGGGAGACCTTTGGAGTTTGGTGGACTTTGCTCAGTAGAAGAATTACTCTGCGACACTAGTATCAAAGTGAGAACCCTGAATAAGGACCTAGGGACCACTGACTCCAGAACAGCAGGGTCCCAGAGTCTCACCTCCTGCTGTCAGCCCTTGGAGACCCTCAGTGAGATGTGGCTCATCCTCACTTCCACTTTGACAGTGAAGCTATTGGCCTGACAGATGCAGTAGCTTCATTTGGGTCCACAGCCTAGCATGAATTCTTAGAACTGATCTGGAGTAAAAGTAAGAACCCTGAGCAGGGACTGAAGGGACCACTCCTTGCCCATTATGAAGGAGGACCCACAAAGTCTCACCCTTGTGGTTGACCCTGGGAGGTCCTGATTGAGTTCTGTCTGGAAAGTCTCACAGAGGGAGCATCTTGGACTAAGGCAGCAGCCACAGTTATTCAGTTGGAGGGTACCTGGACCTTAACTGGAGCCAAGGTGAAGTGTGAGCGCTAAAGGAGGGGATCTCTTCCCAGAAGGGTGTAAACAGAAAGCAGCAGCGGCCCTATGGGTTAGCATCCCACTGCTTAGCACCAGTGGTCCTTGTTTTTATTTATTGATTTGTTTTTCAGACAGAGTCTCACTGCTGCTAGCCAGTTTAGAAGCCTCCAGACAGGGGTAGTCATAAGCGGGGGCCCTGACTTCCCCATCCAGGAAGGGAAGGGTTCAGGGAGGTGAGGGTTTTGTTTGGAGGTTGGTGAATTTAGGTCAGTAGAGGGAGAAATTTCAGGCTGTGATAAGGTACCAAGGTGAAGACCCTGAATGAGAATCTAGGGACCAGCGACTCCAAAACAGTGGAGTCCCATCGAGTTCCACCCCTGTTGTCAGCCATCAGTCCCTGGGAAGTTGTGAACAGATAAGGCTTGTCCTCACTTTCTTGGAAGTGCTTTGAAGGGGAGGATCTGGAGGTGAGGGGCACAGCATCCTGTTGGCAGAAGGTGAATTCTTAGAACTCTTCTGGAGTCATGGTCAGGACCCTGAATGTGGACAAAACAGACTACCATCCCCCAACCTAAAACTAAGAGGACCACACTAAATCCTGCCCCTGAGGTCTTCCCTGGGAAGACCTTGAAGGCTGTCTGACATCTATCTACCTGGAAAGTCTCAGGGAGGGAAGGGCCTTGGTTTAAGAAAGTAGCCCCAATTCAGCAAGTGGAAGAGAGTCAAGGTGAGGGCCCTGAGTGATAATGAAGGAAATCTCTGCAATAGAGGTGGCAACACAATGTCCCTGCACTCAGTTTGCAAGCTCCAGGCAAAGGTATTCATAGGTGTTGGGGGGGTCCCAACTTCCCTGTCCAGGGCCTTGTTCTGAGGCTGGAGGACTTAGGTTAATGGAGGGAAGTGTCCCATGACCTACTAGGAGTCAAGGTCAGAGACCTAATAGAAAACTAAAGGGAACACTGCCTCTAAAAAGTAGAGTCCCACAGATTATCCCTCTTCTCTCAGCTCCAGGAAGCCTTGGAATAACATCAGGCTGAGATGCTTCCTTACTGCCTAGAGAGTGACAGAAAGGTGGAACTAATTATGTGCCCCGGTGCTGCAGAGGGAAAAGGGAGGAGATCCAGAGCCTTACAGGAGTCACAGTGAGGACCCTGAATGAGGACTAGTGATACCACTCTTCTCACATAAAGAAGGGACAACAAAGAGTCCCCTACTCCCCACTTGCATCCCGGAGGTGGCTGAGCATCAAGGTCTGGTGTATGTGAACTCACCTTTCTTTTTCATAGCATTAGGTTGCTGAGGGCCTTTGTCTAAAGTGAGGGGCATCAGATCAGCAGAGGGAACTGTCTAGGTATTATGCAGAGACAAGGTGAGGACCCCAATAAGCCCAGGAAAGAGTAGGTTTCCATAATGCTCCTAGCACCTAGTTCCTCCCGTCGGCGTGGTCCCAAGGAGATGAGGACATTTGCTGGAGGTGTCAAATTTAGTGCAGCACAGAGGGGACTCAGACCCTGACAGTTTTTAGGATGGTCCTGAATGTGAGCTGAGAGAAACCTACCCCAGAGTAAAAGGAGATCCACAAGAGCTAGACCTGCTGTGGCTCCTCTCAGCCCCAGTATACACAGAACAGAGCTGGGAGGCTGCTGCCTAAGGCACACTTTAATTACTTTCACAGGGTTCTCAGAGGACAAACTGATCAGAACAGAAACCCTCCGGGTTTCTAGAGCAGTGCTCTCATAGAAACCTGCAGAGGTGGCCTTCTTTTAAATCCAAAGTGGAACCTCTCTGCTGAAGGTGCTGATTTCTTTTTCTCTTTCTCTCTCTCCCCCCTCCAGGTGCCTATATCACCTGCTCTTCTGCTGACACTCCTGCCTGCTGTTCTTGACCATAGCCATCATGCCTCGGGGTCAGAAGAATTCGCTCCATGCACCTGAGAAACGCCAACAGACCCGTGGTCAGACCCAGGGTCGCCAGGGTGCTCAGGCCACTGCAACTAAGTGGAAAAAAGTATCCTTTTCATCCCCTCTTGTTTTGGGGGCTACTATCCAGAAAAAGTCTGCTGGAAGGTCAAGTAGCATTCTCAAGAAGCCTCGGAGAGCACTATCCACCACCATATCGGTAGATGTTTCTCACAAAAAGTCATGCAAGGGAGCCAACAGCAAAATTGAGAAAAAGCACGGCTCCTCTCGGGGCCTATCCTCCACTGTGCGGTCTCACACAGATCTTCTAACCACGAAGACAAATATGTTGGTGCACTTCTTGATGGAAATGTACAAAAGGAAAAGGCCCATTATGAAAGCAGATATGCTAAAAATTTTCCATAAAAGGTATGAAAATCGCTTCCCTGAGATCCTTAGAAAAGCTTCTTTCAACATGGAGGTGGTATTTGGTGTTGACTTAAAAGAAATTGATTCTAGCAAGAACTCCTATATCCTTGTTAGCAAAATGGATCTCCCCAACAATGGGAAGGTGACTCGTGGCAGGGGGTTTCCCAAGACAGGTCTCCTGCTGAATCTTCTGGGTGTGATCTTCATGAAGGGCAACTGTGCCACTGAGGAGAATATCTGGGAATTCCTGAATAAGATGAGAATATATGATGGGAAGAAACACTTCATATTTGGGGAGCCCAGAAAGCTCATCACCCAAGATTTGGTGAAGCTTAAATACCTGGAGTACCGACAAGTGCCCAACACTAATCCTGCACGCTATGAATTCCTGTGGGGTCCAAGAGCCCATGCTGAAACCAGCAAGTTGAAAGTCCTGGAGTTTTGGGCCAAGGTCAATCAAACTGTCCCCAGTGCATTCCAGTTCTGGTATGAAGAGGCTTTGAGAGATGAGCAAGAAAGAGCCCTAGCTGCAGCTACATTCAATGATGGCAGTGATGCCATGGGCAGAAAATGTTCCAAGGCCAAGGCTAGCAGCTCGTCCCACGCCTAGTGAAGTTGAAGCAAATTTTTCATCTTGTGGTTAAAAAGGGCAGTCACTGTTCCGAGGAGTGAAGGGCTGGGTGTTACTGGAGGGAACACACTGTATAATACCTTTTTGTTCTTGTTCTAAATGGATAATTTGAAGATTTATCTGTATTTTGGGGAGTATTTTTGAAATGTTCCTTTTATTTAACATTATAATCTAAGTTTAGGATTCATACTGGTCACATTTGTTGTTTTTTGGCTTAACAGTAAAAATTTTGCTATTTTGTCAAACAGATTGAGAAAAGTTCCATCTTATTTAGTGATCTGGTGCAAAATAACCTGGAATTAGAATAAGCATTTTCTTGAAATTTTTTCTTAAAAAGCAGTAAAATGTATGGGATTAAGAAATATAGAAAGACAGTAAGATGGTCAATATTTTGTTTCCTAAGTGATTTTGCTCTGTCTTTTAATAAAATGAAAGATAAATAACCATATATGTCTGGCTTGTTTAATAATATAGAATTAAATCATAATAAATTAGACCTCATGCTCACACACTCATTTGTTCTTCAAGCATTAATTGAGCATCTGCTTTTGGAAGGATCCATGCTAGTACTGGGAGGGCTAAGAAAAAGAAGACCTAGCAACTGACCTTAATATTACAAAGTTAAACAGCTATCACCTAAGGAAAGTGGTGATATGCACTCTAAGACCAAAAGTATACATGATAAGAAGGGAGAGAGGTGGTTCCACGTGAGAACAGTCAAGTATAAATTATCTAATCAAGACTGTGTGGGGCCTAAGGAAAGTGCGGGTCCCTCAATGGGAGTGAAGTGAGGCTGCATGGTGGGCTGGATGAGACTGTGGGAATGGTGAGCAGAGGCCAGGTTCTCAGATGTTGCCTCTCAGAGGTGCAAGATGAAGTTTGGAATGGGAAACAGTTCTTAACAGTTACTTAGGGATCATGGATCCCAAACCAGGGGAATCTGGAGCAGGAATGTGTCCTGTGCTCTTGTTCCAATACAAATAAACACAGCACACACTAGGTGTTTTGTGCACATCATCTCCAGACACTTTCTGATAAATAAGGGTAATATCCTCAAGGGAGATGGGAGGCCCAGAAGCCACTGCGCTGGCACTCTTTGCCCTGGGCTGCAGGATCCAGAGCCTGTTCCATGAAAAGCACATTCAATTAGGTTACCTCGTGTGTAATCCGACATACTCTAGCAAGGTCTAGTTTTTGAGAGGTGGTTAAATGAATGAAAATAAAAGTGGTTTAGATGGAAGGATAGTTGAAAGAGACGGAAGTTTTTGGTCCTTGAAACACATTTTAGAATCTGTGTTGCACCTACTCAGGAAGTCTACCTCATACTAATATTGAGTCATCTATCAAGTAATAAGGAAATATTAATTAGTTTTCCTTTCTAAGTAGCACTTTGTCTGATAGGGCTTTCTTTGTCCTAGAATATGGTATAATCTCCGACATCTCCTGCACTGAAAAATAAGACCCAGTGGAGTGGATGGCAATGTCAGGGGACAAATGAATCATAATAAGAACTGGCACTATTTTATGTCTCAATGCATCTCAAATACTTTATATACATTGTATACATTTTACCAGTCCGACAAAACAGAGTTTATCAAACCCACTTCACAGAAAAAATGTCTGAAGCCCACAGTCTGTTAATGTGCCTAATTTTTTCATGGCTGGTAAGTGACAGGACTGGGGCAAGACCCCTAGTCTGAATGAGTGTAAAGCACACTCTGCTTCATGCCTCACAACCTGAGACTGACTGTGTCCCCTTACTCACTTTTCTTCTCACTGCTCCCAAATGTACATCAAGTTATAAGATTCTGTGCCCAATTTGCTGGACTGGAATACAGAACCAAAGCAACAAAATCACCAAAATGACTGAGACGTGTGAATAAAGGAGAGAAAGACAATATTTGATGACAATATGATTGCATAATCAAATACATATAAACTCAAAGGATCATGGGCTCACATTCTGTCATTCTGGTCAGTCCCCCCATTTTTTAAGGAAGTTAAATACTTTCCAAGAGAAATACATAAGAGACTGGTAAAGAGAAGAAATAGATCAATGTGTTTCTCTGACAGTATGACTTCTATCCTGGGGCTTCTGTTTGTGTTACAGCTTCCCCATCTTACATCACTCCTGGGACAGGGATGCATTGTCTGCAAGATTTGTTGTAGGGAAACTGGTCAAGACTTTTAAGGGATGTGGTATTTCCCAGGAAGTCATTAATTAAGGGACAAGAACCAAGAAAAAGACCCTCATATAGGAGGACAGAGCAGAGCAACATGCCAGACACAGTTCTTAGCCTGAGCATCTCCTCACTTATTCTTCAAAGTTCATAGGGACTTGTGAGTTCTTGGACCTCAGGTCAGTAGAGGGAGGAGTCCCATTCTCTGACACGTACCAAGTTGAGGACCCTGAATAAAGAATGAGGGAAGCATTCACCCCAATAGTCTTGACAGGATGTAGCTGAACCTAATTTCTACTCCGGAGGTCTTAAGAAGTTAAAGACCATTATCTCAGGCTAGCTGACTCAGGTCCATAGAGATAGGATTCCTAAGGTGTGCCAGGAGTAAAGTGAGTACCCTGAAGGGTGCAGGAACCACCAAACCCCTATCAGTGTAGACCCCACAGAATCCTCCCTATTGTCATCTCTGAGAGATTCAGGCATGAATGTCAGACAGAGGCACCCTCATATCATCAGTAGTAACAGAGAAGTGAAGGTCTTGTTCTGAGGTGGGCAGTCCCAGCTCAGCAGGGGGAGGAATATTAAGCCTTCCTGTGAGTCAGATTTAGGATCCTGAGTTAGGACCTGAGTAGGACGATCCACCATAAGACCTCAACCTGGCTACCACAGCCGCCACTCTTGGGAGACCATAGTCAGTTATGGCCAGATAAGGCCACCCTCTCCTCCTCCTATCAGATCTCAGGGAGGTACAGGCCTTTTAAACAGAGAGGTCTTGAGGTCAAAAAGGAGGGGAGCCTCAGGATCTTCCAGGAGCCAAATAAAGGAAAACAAGTGAGAGCTGAGGGGGCTGCTCACCTCTAAATAGAGAGGACAACAGACTCTAGCCCCCTGCATAAATCTTAAATTGCCAGGGCAACATGTGAGGCTGAGGCTTCACCATCACTTTTTTTTAAATACTTGACCTTCTTTTTTCAGAATAGTTTAATGTTCACAGCAAAACTGAGCAGAAAGCACAGAGAGTTCCACAGGCATCCTGTCCTCCCAGGCACAGCCTCCCTCATATCAACCTCCCAACCCAGGGTAATACACTTGTTACAATTGAGCATACAGGGACACATCATTATCACCTTATCAATTTAAGACAGAATTGCTTTACTGCCTTAAAAGTTCTCTGTGCCTCATGTATTTATCTCTCACTCTTCCCAACCCTTGGAAACCACTCAACTTTGTACTGTTTCTACACTTTTGCCTTTTCCAGAATGTCTATAGATGGAATTATGCATTGTGTTGCCTTTTCACATTGGCTTCTTTCACTTTGTAATATGTAGTTAGGTTTCCTCCATGTCTCTTTGTGGCTTGATAGTTCTTTCCCTTTTAATACTGAATAATATTTTATACTCTTAATTTACCCACTCTCCTTCTGAAGGACATCTTGGCTGCTTTCCAGTTTAGGCAATTATAAATAAAGCTACTATAAATGTTTGTGTGCAGGTTATTTTGTGAACATTCTTTTCAACTCATTTGGCTAAATAACAAGAAGTGCAGTTACTAGATCATATGATAAGACTACACATAGTTTTGTAAGAAATTTATAAACTGTCTTCCAAAGTGGCTGTACCATTTCGCATGTCCACCAGCAATGACAGTGTGCTCCTATTGCTCCACATCCTCGTCGGTAGTTGGGGTTATCAGAGTTTTTGATTTTGACCATTCTTATAGGTATGGAGTGGTTTCACATTACTTTAATTTGCAAGTCCCTAATGACATGTGATGTTGTGCATCACTTCATGTACGTATTTACTTTCTGTATATATTATTGTTGAGATGCTCATTTATATCTTTTGCCCATTTTTAATAGGGTTGGTCCATTCTTATTGTTCAGTTTTAAGAATTTTTTGTATGTTTTGGTTAACAATCTTTTATCAGATATGTCTTTTGAAAATAAATTTTTCCCAATCTGGGAGTTGTCTTATTCTTTGTGGTATCTTTACCAGAGCAGAAGTTATAATTTAGTGAAGCCCAGATTATCAATTTTTTTTTCATAGATGCCCATCACATTTTATGTCAGAACTAGAAAAGGTGAAATTCTTGGTCTGAAGTCGCAGTTATTAGTCATCAGAAGAGACAGTCCACAACCCTGCATGGAGTCCAGATGAGGAAACTGAGTGCAAACTTGGGACCTGAGGATCCCAGGACAGAGAGCACTAAATGCTTCGAAGCAGGGGTGGTGGGTTGAGGTGCCCCTACATTTCCCTCATCTGGGTCCCATAGAAAGTTAAAGATTCTACTTCACAACACCAATAGAAGGAGGCTGAGGCCCTGCCAAGAGCTGACAGGATAATTCTAAAAGTAATCAGAGTGGATCCTTTCCAAGCCAGAACACAGAGAGAACCCAGTCAGCCCCCAGCAGGGTTGGCAAGCTGCAGCCTAAGGCACATTGTAACTTCCTCAGCTGAGTTCTCAGGGGACAGAATGACGAAGAACAATAGCCCAGTCAATACTTAGAGCAGTGTTCTCAAGGAATCCTGCAGAGACGGTTTCTGAAAAGCCAAGGTAGTATCTGCCTACTAAAGGTGTTCTCAGGATCTCAATCTCTCTTCTCCAGGCACCATATCACCTGCCCTTCTGGCTACTCTCCTACCTGTTGTGCCTAATCACAGCTATCATGCCTCGAGGTCAGAAGAGTAAGCTCCGTGCCCGTGAGAAACGCCAGCGGACCCGTGGTCAGACCCAGGATACCAAGGTTGCTCAGGCCACTGCAGCAGAGAAAGAAGAGTCTCATTCCTCTTCCTCATCTGTTTTGGGGGATATTCCCTCCAGCTCCCCTGCTGCTGGCATTCTGCAGAGGCCTCAGAGAGCACTACCCACCACTGGTGCTGCAGCTATGTCATGCACTGGATCTGATGAAAGTGACAAGAGCCAAGGTGAGGAAAAGGCAAGTTCCTTCCAGGCCTCAACATCCACTGAGAGCTCAATCAAAGATCCTATAACCAGGAAGACGAAGATGTTGGTGCAGTTCCTGCTGTACAAGTATAAAATGAAAGAGCCCACTACAAAGGCAGAAATGCTGAAGATCATCAGCAAAAAGTACAAGGAGCACTTCCCTGAGATCTTCAGCAGAGCCTCTCAGCGCATGGAGCTGGTCTTTGGCCTTTCCTTGAAGGAAGTCAACCCGACCAGTCACTCCTACACCATTGTCAGCTTGCTGAATCCCACCAACGATGGAAACGAGAGCAGTTCCTGGAAATATCCAAGGAATGGGCTTCTGATGCCTCTACTGAGTGTGATCTTCTTAAGTGGCAACTGTGCCAGTGAAGAGGAAATCTGGGAATTCCTGAATGTTTTGGGGATCTATGATGGTAAGAGGCATATCATCTTTGGGGATGCCCGAAAGCTTATCTCCCAAGATCTGGTGCAGGAAGAATATCTGGAGTACAAGCAGGTGCCCAACAGTGATCCCCCACGCTATCAATTCCTGTGGGGTCCAAGAGCCTATGCTGAAACCAGCAAGATGAAAGTCCTAGAGTTTTTGGCCAAGGTGAATGATACCATCCCCAGTAACTTCCCACTCCTTTATGAAGAGGCTTTGAGAGATGAAGAAGAGAAAGCCAAAGCCCGGCCCAGAGTTGCAGCCAGGCGTGGCACTACTGCCATGACTAGTGCACATTCAAGGGACACATCCAGCAGCTCTTCCCACCCCATGTGAGATCTAAGGCAAATTGTTCAATTTGTAGTTGAAAGACCTGCTGCCTTCTGCTGTTCCTGTGCTGCATGAATAACTCGGTGATATATCTCTTTGTTGAATTTTCCTGTGATGTTTCTTAAAATAGAAAGGTTATTTAAATTCAGAATATAAGCTTAGAAATGGCATGCATCACACACTTATTTCTGTTTATCAGGTTGGTTTAGTAATAAGAGTTTGGTTTTTGAAATACAAATAGAAAATCTGAAAATCGTTTTTGTGATACAGAGCAAAATAACATGGCGTTGGAGTAAGGTTATTTTTAGAAATTTAAAATAACGCCACAGTAAAATAGAAGAATCTGAAGACAGAAAGAGAAGAAAAGCAAAAGTTGCTTTATTTTTGATTTATCTTACTACTTTTAGTCTTTTGTTGTTCATAAATTTGAAAGTTACATACCTGGTTTGCTTAGATTATTTAAGAATGTGGAGGCTTCGGCCAAGGTCAATGACAGTGTCCCCATTGTCTTCCCTCTATTAAGAGAAGACTTTGAGAGATGAGGGAGACAGTGTTGCAACTGCTCCTGGCATGTTCCAGTGTGATGTCCAACAGTGTCATCCACTCCTTGTGAAGTCTGAGGTATATTCTTTACTTTTAATTAAAGAAAATATTAACCTTCTAATTAATAGAGGGCCAAAGAGGAGTTGGTGGGAACATCATATATAATATATTTGTATGTAAAATGATTTATCTTTTCATTTTCCTGTTTTTCAGTGTTCTTTCTTTTAATTGTAGAATTATTTAGTTTCAGAATCTAAGTTTATGAATGGCATGAAAAACTCATTTATTAAAATATGTCAGGTTGAAGAACAAGAACTTTTGCATTATGTAAAACAATTTAAAATCTTTAAATCTTTTTCTGTGATCTAGAACAAGACAATATGACATTAGAATACAGAATTTGTGAAAAGGAAATTACCTAGCAATAAAGTTGGTGGGATCATGAAATAGAGAAAAAAAAGTAAAATGTGGTCAATTCTTGCTTTGTTTTATTCCTTTTAGTCTTTCTTTGTAAAACTGAAGTATATGTATCTGGATTGGGTTAGCTTTCTCAGGAATGTGGGAGAAATTAAATAGCAATACATTTGACTTCCGGCTCACTTGCACTTTAATTGTCCTAATATTAATTGAGCAGCTACTCTTCAGAGGGCTCCTAGCTAGCACTGGATAAGCAAAAAAATAAAAATTAAAAAAAAATAAAACCCTGTCCATAGAATTTTAGAATTCAACAGCAGCTATCACATAATGAAGGTAATGAGATAGTCCCTAAGACCTAAAGACAGTTGAAAAGAGGATATAAGAAGGTGGGGGTGTTTCTAGGGGAAGAATCTAGTGTAAATGTCCTAAGCAAGGTAATTGAGACTCTGGGAAACTGAACATACTGCAGTAGGAGGTAATTTTATGTTGCTGCATAGTGACTAGATGGGGCGCACCGAGCAGGGGGGTCACACACTCAGATGATGGATCTCAGAGTTGAGAGTTAGAGACTGGAATGAAAAATTGCCCTTAAAAGTTACTTTGGAATTGTGGAAAAAAACAGAGGAAATCTTTGCCTGGGGTAGGGATTGAAAATGGCCTGTGCTCTTGTCCCAGCGCAAGTGAATCCAGTACACAGATTAGGTGTTTTATGCACATAGTCCCCGGGGTGTTTCTGAGAAATAAAGGTGTTACTCCTTTAAGACTGGAAACTCATATGCCACTGGGCTAATACTCTGCCATCAGCTGGGGAGCCAGAATCCATTCCATTAAAAGGGCATTCATTTTTCTTTTCTTTCATGTGTTTTGGAAGTTTTAAGGGACATCTAGATTTTTGGTGATGGTAAAATAAATGAATATAAGGGTGGTTTGTATGAAAGGCTAGAGTTGGTCTTTGAAGCAAACCCTAGAAGGTTTCAGTTGCTTTCAGCTGAGAAAGACAACTCCACACTCAAACTATGATTCAGTATGGAAAAGATACTTAGAGTTTCTTTGTAAGCTGCATTTTGGGCTGATTTGTAGTTTCATGTCTTAGAATGTTGTATATTCTTTGTTATCACTTGGGCTTAAAAAAAATCAGCAGATTTCTTCTGAATCAACTACAGATGATTTCTTCTGTAGTTGAAATAATCATAGTAATAAGCATTGTTTAAAGTCTCAATGCACTCCAGGGCTTTGCACATGTTAACCACATTCCACCAGTCCTACATCACAAGGCTTATCAAGCCCATTTCACAGATGCAGAGCCTAAGGCTCATAGAGTTTGGTAATGTGCCCAAGTTCATACAGCTAGTAAGTGATAGGGCTGAAACTAGACTGCTGATCTGAATTCCTCTAGAGTCCACACTGTTCCACTCCTCCCAAACTGAAGCTTACCACAAGTTGCTTAATTCATTTTCTTCTGCTAACCCAAAGTGTATCTCAGGTAACAAAGAAGAGGTCTATGCCCCAAACACTGATTGGAATACAAAACCAGAGCAAGGATAATACCAAAATAATTGACACATGTAAGTTAAAGACAGAAAGAAATAATACTCGGTGACAATATGATCATCAACAGAAGCAAAATCAGATAGCTTCAAAAGATCGAAAGATTGCAAAATCATCTGGCTTCACCCTTTTCTATAGAAAGTAAGTCTTTTAGAAATACCCTTTGGTTGGTGAAGTGAAAGAACAGATCAGCATGTTTTTTCCCCTGAGAGCACAGTATCTGTCCTAGGCTCTCCACCTTCCATTTCAGTTTCCCAATGTCACATTACTTCTGGGACAGGGACCTCTTCTCTGCAAGCTCTGCAAAGAGGAAATTGATCAAATTTTTGCAGAGATGTGACATTTCCCTGGAAGACATTGATCAAGAGACAGGAGCCAACATGAGAACCCTCATGAATGAATAGTAGGGTGAAAACCATTTCAAAATGTAAGGTTTCATCTAGACCCTTCAGGAGGGTGACCTCAGTTCAGTAAACAGAGGAGTCCCAGGTTCTGATACATGTAAAGGCGAGGAGCAAAACTGTGGAGCTCTATTGAGGCCTGTCCTTACTATCTGTTCTTGCAGGTTGCAAAAGAACTATGATCATATGAGGATCATCCAGAATTCCAACTCCAAATTCTCAGGAAAACAGGACCTTTATGTGAGAGGAGCAGGTTCAGGTAAATAAAGGGTGGAGTTATAGGTTTGCTCACTTGTCAAGGTGAGAGGCTGAATGTGGACTAAGGGTTAAGAAGAGGCCTCACAAAAAGCCCCAGGCGGGGATGGCAGGTTGATTTCTGCCCGGAAAGTCTCAGGGAGGTGACTGGTTCCGTCTACTTGGGGCAGCGTCAGTTTCACAGAGGGAAGAGGTTGAGACTCTAACAAGAATCACTGTAGGACTCTTACGTGTTATGCGGGGACTCCACCAGCAGACAAGACCACACAGAGTTCATCCCGTTTTGAAGCACCAGACAGAGCTATCTGCCTAAGGTGCCTCTCATTTCCGCCTGGAAGGTCTCAGGGAGGAGAGCATCTGGCCCTGAAGGGGGAGTCGCTCTAATTCTGCCTGGAGAGGAAACCGGAGCCGGAGCAGGAGCGGGAGTCCTAGTGAGGAAGACCTCTCCCCAAAAGAGGGACGTTCACAGAGTCCTGCCACTGCTGTCAGGCCTGTGAGGCCCAGGCAGGGGTGGCCTGTATCGCATGCTCAGATTTCCACCGTGGGTTTGAGGGAGGTTGGGGTATTGTATGGAGGCTGGCAGATTTGGGTCAGCAGGCGGAGTCATCCCAGGCTGCTAGATACTAAGGTAAGGACTTCTAGGGGGTACGTAGAGATTAGCAACACAAGAACAGTGACCTCCCATAGCATCATGCTCCTGCCTTCACCCTTCAAAGGCCCCAGGCTGCCGAATGTGGCTCATCCTGACTTCTGCTTTGAAGGCGAGGACTCCAGCACACGTGGTTCGTCCTCACTTCCATTATGAGGGCAAGGAGCCAAGCGGATGTTGCTCATCCTCACTTCCGCTTTGAAGGGTGGGGCAGGCGGTGGGGGAGGGCGGGGCCCCGGGCGGATGTGACGTATGTGATGGGGAGGGGGCTGACCCCAGGCGGATGTGACTTACCACTTTCGCTTTGAAGGTGAGGAGGCGAGGAGGCGAGTTGCGAGTCGCCAATTAAGGGGCGCAGCGTCGGTAGGCCGACGGTGAATTCTCAGGACTGGTCAGGAGTCAAGGTGAGGACCCTGAGTGTAAATTGAAGAGACACCTTCACCCGTAGCAAATAGGGCCCCATTAAGTCCCGCTTTTGCATTTGGTCCTGGGAGGCTTTAGGTAACCAGTGGGTAGTAACTTGACTGTCTCTTCGGCGACTCAGGGAGATGAGAGCTTTGGTATAAGGCATATAGACTCAGGTCTATGGCGGGAGGAGTCTTAAACCCTACTAGGAGTCATGGACAAAGTTCTGTGTGACGACTGAGGGAGTCGGCGATTCAGGGAGATGAGAGCTTTGGTATAAGGCATATAGACTCAGGTCTATGGCGGGAGGAGTCTTAAACCCTACTAGGAGTCATGGACAAAGTTCTGTGTGACGACTGAGGGAGTCGAAGACTCCAGAACAGTGGGGCCAAAAGTCCCGCCCCTGCTGTTTGCACATGCAGGCCCCAGTCAGCCTTGGCGGGATGTGGCTCGCTATGATTGTGAACTTAGGTCCAAGGAATATGAGGACCTTTGTCTACGGGGCATAGTCTCAGGACCATGTGATGGGTGGAGTCCCAGAAGGAGTGCCGAGTGGAGGTGGAGACCCTGAGTGAGGAAATGGGGGCTACTCAATACACAAGGGACAGAGCCGCACCTGATGCTGTCTCTGGGAGTCCCAGGCCAGAGCTGGTAGCTCACGTACTCCCTGTTCTGCCTTCAGGGGCTTAGAGAGAGGAGGACCTTGGTTTAAGGCCTCGCTGCTCTGGTTCAGTAGAGAGATAAGAGTCATACGCTGTGACAAGTGTCAGGGTATAAATTCTGTATGAAGAATGAGGTAACCACCTAGTCCAGAACAGGTGGGAATGCACAAAGTCTTACCTCAGCGTTCATTCCTGAGAAGCCAGAGTTAGAGCTCTCAAGTTGAAATTCTCCTCATTTCCTTCAGGGGCTATTTCAGGTACATAATGGCTTTGGTTTAATATGAAAGCCCTTCTTTAGTACAGGGAGGAGGCCCAGTTCCTAACAAATGGTGAAACTGAGAAAGTATGAGGGGACCCCTCCAAGAAAGAAGTAACCCACTTAGAGCCCTATCCCCACTATGAGACCTGGGAGATCCAGGTATGGTGACATGATGAGTCTCACTCACTTCTTCCTAGAGCATCTCAGGGAAGTGAAGAACTTCATTAAAGGGGGCAGCCTTGTGCTAGCAACTAGAGGATTCCCAGGTAATTCCAGGAGTCAAGAAGAAGACCCTGAGAACTGGGGGAACCACTCATCCCATAACAGTGAAAGAAACAGAATTCCTTCCTGATTTTCAGACTTGGGAGACCAATGGGCATTTGTAGCCAGATGAGAAATATTTCACTTCTTCCTCAGGGAGTTGAGGCGGGGGGTTGTATGACTGAATAGGCATTAGATCAAAACAGAGAAGACACTGAGGGAGGAATAAGATGAGCACTGACCCAGAAAGTGGGGCTTCACAAAGTTCCACCCCCTCTCAGCCCTGGGAAACCCCAGGCAGAAGTAGCCAGATGTGTCATCCTCTCAAGTCTGGCCCTGGGTACTCGAGAGAGGTGAAGGCATTTGTATGAGGCTGGAAGAATCAAGTGGGCTTAGAGAGGAGCTCAGATTCTACCTGAGTGAAGACAAAGAGAACAACAACCCCAGAACACTGGATCCCCATAGATGACAGGGTGACCGGATGTGACTCATGCTTTCTTTGATTTTGGGATTATGAGGAAATGAAAATCTTAATCTGATGCAAGGGGTCTCAGGTCACCAGAGGGAGAATCTCCAGGTTGTGTCAGGTCTCATATAGAAGACTTGAGGGAACTCCCACCTCATCAGTGGGGATCCCTCAGAGTCCCTCTTTATGTCAGCCCTAGGAAGCCACAAGCATAAATGTCAGAAGTGCCCCTAAATTCCTCTTCAAGATTAACAGAGAAATGAAGGTCTTAGTCAGATGCGTTAGCAGGAGGAATGGGAAGCATTTTAGGCCCTCCCAAGTGTCAAACTGGAGACCTTGAGCAAGGACCATAAGTGGGGCTACACATCACAGGGCTTCAACTTGCCCACCACAGCTTTCAGCCTCTGGAGAATATGGGCAGTGTGGCCAGATACAGCCACCCTCATTTCCTCCCCTGGGTCTCAGTTAGATGTAGGCCTTACTATGAGTAAATGTCCTCAGGTGTAGAGAGAACGGAGCCATAGGCCCTTCTGGGAGTCAAAGTATGGGCCATGGGTGTGGAATGAAGGTACCATTCATTCCCCCAAGCCCCCAACCCATACCTCAAATAGAGGAAAAGCAATGATGCTAGCCCTGTCCATGCACTTAGCTCTCAAAGGCCCTGGCCCAGAGTTGTCAGGCTGAGACTTTTTATTTCTTTGCATCAGTTCTAAGGGAGGTGAGAGCTTAGTTCTAAAGATGCAGCACCAGTCAGCAGAAGAGAGGTTCTCAGACCTTAGCTTTAGATGAGATGAGGACTCTGACTGAAGATTGAGGTCCAGCTAGCCCAGGACAGAGAGGGTCCCACAGAACTGTCAGCACTGCCACCCCGTCTAGTCCCCAGCAGGGATGGTGGACTGAGGCAGTGCCTCATTTGTCTTTGGTGGATTCCAGGGAGCTTTGAAGTGTCAGCTTTAGAGCAGCGCAAGAAGGTGGTCCCAGGCCCTTCCAAGAATAGATATGAAGATACTGTATATGAACTGAGAGGGCCCTTGGACACAGAGGGAGTCTACACTGCCAGTCTCTGCTCTCACCCAGTCAGCCCCAGGCAGGATTGGCAACAAGATCCTAGTGAGTTCCTAGAGCAGTGCTCTCAAGGAAACCAGTGGAGGTGGCTCTCTAAAAGCCAAGATAATACCTCCCTGCTGCAAGTGCTCACAGGATCTCATTCTCTTCTCCAGGTACCACATTTCCTGCCCTTGTGCCCACCCTCCTGCCTGTTGTGCCTGACAACAGCCATCATGCCTCGGGGTCAAAAGAGTAAGCTCCGTGCTCGTGAGAAACGCCGCAAGGCACGAGAGGAGACCCAGGGTCTCAAGGCCGCTCAGGCCACTGCAGCAGAGAAAGAGGAGTGCCCCTCCTCCTCTCCTGATTTAGGGGATACTTCCACTAGCTCCCCTGCTGCTGGCATTCCCCAGGAGCCTCAGGGAGTCCTACCCACCACCACTGCTGCTGCAGCTATGTCATGCACCAAATCTGATGAAGGTGCCAAGAGCCAAAGTGAGGAAAATGCAGGTTTCTCCCAGACCTCAACATCCACTGGGAGTGCAATCAAAGATCCTATAACCGGAGAGGCAGGACTGCTGATGCATTTCCTGCTAGATAAGTATAAAAGGAAGCAGCCCATTACGAAGGCAATCATGCTGAAGTTTGTTGATGAAAAGTACAAGGGTCACTTCCCTGAGATCCTCAAGAGAGCCTCTGACCGCTTGGAGCTGGTCTTTGGCCTTGATTTGAAGGAAAACAACCCCCGTCGCCACACCTACACCCTCACCAGCAAGCTAAACTTCACCAATGATGGAAACCTGAGTGGTGATTGGGAATTTCCCAGGAACGGGCTTCTGATGCCTCTCCTGGGTGTGATCTTCTTAAGTGGCAACTCTGCCACTGAGGAAGAGGTCTGGAAATTCATGAATACATTGGGAGCCTATGATGGAGAGGAGCACATAATCTATGGGGAACCCCGGAAGTTCATCACCCAAGATCTGGTGCAGGAAAAATATGTGGAGTACAAGCAGGTGCCCAACAGTGATCCCCCATGCTATCAATTCCTGTGGGGTACAAGAGCCTATGCTGAAACCACCAAGATGAAAGTTCTCGAGTTTTTGGCCAAGGTGAATGGTACCACCCCCCGTGCCTTACCACACTATTTTGAAGAGGCTTTGAGAGATGAGGAAGAGAGAGCCCGCATTCTATCCAGTGTTGCAGCCAGGCGTCGCGCTATTGTGCGTACTAGAGCCAGATTGAGCAGGCTCTCCCACCGCATGTGAAAACTAAGGTAGATTGTTCACTTTGTTTTTGAGGCAAGATGCCAACATTTTAAAGTAGTGAGAAACCAAGATAGAGTTAGAGAGATCATGATATATAGCTTCTTTGTGTTCCTGTTAAACATTAGTATCTTTCAACTGTTTTCCTTTAAATAGCATGTTTATTTAGAGTTGGAATCTATGTCTACGAATGACATGGATTCCACATTTATTGGTGTTGCCAGATTTAAGCATAAGAGTTTTGATATTCTGTAAGACATTTTGAAATCCTTGAATCATTTTTGGGTTCAAGAAGAAGAAAGCATAGTGTCAGAGATTTTCTCAGAAATGTGTGAAAGAACCTTACACAACATAATTGGAGTCGTAAAATAGAGGAAGAGTAAACAAACCATGTCAATTGTTTTCTTCATTCACTTTGCTTTTGTAAAATCCAAAGATATACACCTGGTTGTCTTTAAGCTTTTCAAGAATGCAAATAAATAGTAATAATTATGTTCCTTGTTCAGTGGCTCATTTATTCTCATCGCAAATTGAGCATCTGCTCTTAGTAAGGCTCTGTGATAGTAGTGATTGTTTAAAGAAGACCCTTTCTTTGCACACAGATTTTTAGTCTTAAGGACAGTTATTTAAGGAAGATGGCAAGATATACTCTACATGTCCAGATTTTTTTTACATAAAAAGCATGCATACAAAAACAGATAAAAGAAGTGAGGATGGTGGGAGAAGGTTCAGATAAGAGCAGTCAAGTGAAAATTTCCTTAGCCAAGGCACTTGGTGGTATGGGACAATACAAGTCCCTCATTGGGAGGTCATTTTAAGTTCGCTTCATGGTGAACTGGGTGAGGTTGTGATAATCATAAGAAGGTGCAAAACCTTCAGATCATGAGCGTTGGAATTGGGAGGCTAAGCCTAGAAAGGGAAACTGCCCTTAACAGTTATTTTGGGATTGTGGGTAAAGGAGATAGATCCTGTGTCTGGGGTAGGAGTGGAACAATACAGTGCTCCTGTCCCAGGGCAGTCAAACACAGTACACAAACTAGTTGTTTTATGCACATTGTCTCTGAAGAGTGTTTGAGAAATAAGGGTTATATTTTCTTGAGGTGAGATGCCAAGAAGCCACTAAGCTAACACTGTTTTCCCTAAGGTTGTGCAGCCAGAGCCTACTGTATTAATTAGGTCTTCTTGTGCATAATTTGACAAAACTCCAAGATAGGGCTTTATCTCATTGGTGATGAAATAAGTAAAAATAATGTTTTCATAGGAAGGGAATATCAGAGGGCAGGGAGTTGGTCCCTGACATAAACTCTATAAGCTTTGAGTTGAATTCTGATGAAGTCCTTGCTTCCATATAAAATAACATATTCTCTCATGGGGAGAATTTACATAGCGTTACTTGCTTAGCAGCATTTTGGCTCATTTGGTGATTGTTTTTTAGAGTACTGCATGTTCTCTGACAATTCCTGCACAAAACAAAACTTTCCCAGAGACGAGAGTAGTCTCTTCTTGTGTGAATATAATCATAGTAATAACTGCCATTCATTAAAGACCCAATATTTGCCAGTCACTTTGCCAGTTGCCTTACATACATTACGTGTCTTCTAAAAATCCTACAACATGGGACTTATCAAACTTAGTAGATGAAAAATTTGCAACTTTCTCAAGTTCACATGGCTGGTAAGTGACAGAGCTGGGACAAAACTCCTGGTCTAAATGTTTCTAGGGCCCACACTGTTCTACTTATCACAATCTGAGACCAAACTGTCTCTTTAATTCTGACTATTCCACAATATCTCTCAAATGATAACAAGTGCCCTGTGACCAAAGTACTAAAAGCAGGCCTATTAGTGGAAGGAAGATGAAAATGAAAAAGTTTTGGATTGTCTGTGGGGTTCATTGGCCTGGGGCCCTCCCACCTCTAGCCCTCGGGTTCCTCTAGAGCTGACTCTGCCCTGGGCCCAGCACATAAGTCTAGTCAAGCACTTTCCCACATTACTGTGCCCTTCCCTGGGGTCGGCACCACTGTACCCCGCTGTCCAAACTGGAACTGACCTGCTGGTCAGCTTCACTGCGTCTTTCTCTGGAAACTGCACCTGCTCCCAGAGAAACAGACAGCTCAGACTCATCTGCGTTTTCCCTGACACAGAGGGTTCCAACTGCTTGGAGGTCTCACCCCTCACCACAGATGCCCTTTGACAGCAGCAGCCCCTTTTGTGTAATTGTTCACTTCCAACAGTGAAGCCTAGACACCTCTTCATGTTTCTGGGTGCTTCCACCACACTGTCAAAGTGTTTAAATCTACTGATTTAGCAAAGAATCTACTGTTTCTTGGCTTATAACCCTAAGTCTAGAGAAGAGGCTTTTTTAAGCCACTCTGATATTTGCAGTGGGATTTTAATAGAGTATTTTATTTGAGACTGGCCACTGAACACATACACCAATGAGTGAATTTACCTAGGTGGTCAACATCCAAAGCCTCCCTCTTAAGTGGTAGATAAGGAAGGACAGAGGAAATCACTGTCTAAGCAAACATCTACTGTGGCCGAATCCCTAAAAATCTTTCTTGGAGTCCTTCTCAGAGATGGAAAATTGTTCCTTAGCAGACATGCCAACTTTGAATAAAAAGAAAAACATAACTTAAATGTCCTTCAATTTACTCTTATCTATATCTGCCCCAGAAGAACATAGTGGTTTTTCAGTGTGCTTCATTGTAACTGCTCAGGTGTTTGGGCATGTTAAGTAGGTGGTGGGTAGCTATGATTTGATCATCTGCCGAAGGTAGGAGAAAATTCTCAACCTACTAAAAGTATGCAGGTTATTATGAAGAGTTGTGCCGAAAGGTGCTATTGATTGACAAAGGACCCATCCTCCTCATAGAAATTTCCAGGGTCATTTTGAAAATTAGATGTGACCTTGTGTTTGAAAACATCTGTCATATAGTAGACACTAGAAAAATGTTGCAAATTTCAAGGCAAATTCGGCCTGCTTAGAAATTCCTCTAAGAAATGAAAAGTGTTATTGTCCCAACCAATTTTAACAGTTGCTCTTCAATGAACATCTATTATGTACCAGCTTAGGGGAGAGATGACAAGTGTTTACCCACATGAGGTCCTGCTCTCCTTTCCAGGCTCATGGAGAGACTACATTCCCAGTCTATTCATAGTTAAAAAGGATCATTTCACTAACCCTTGCCACTGAAATATGAGTAAAAGCATGTTTGTCACCTCTAAGCCAAGGCACTGAGATCCAGTCAGCCATCTCCGTGCTTTATCTTCCAGTGAGCAGCAAACATGGAGAACCCACATTGGGGTGTGGAGTTTAAAAATTAGATGTGACCTTGTGTATGCAAATAGCCTGGTTCCAGGCTAAACCAGGGTATGGAAGTAGCCTGGTTCCAGGCTAAACCAGGTTATGGAAGTAGCCTGGTTCCCTGGGTCACTGTCAACCCACATCAGTTTTTATGTGCACAATAAATAAACATTTGTTGTGTTAACCCATTCACATTTCAGGGTTTTTTTTTTTCTATTGCATCAGTTAGCAGTTACTTTGAGTAATACACAACTGCTATTTCTATTGTTAGGCCTATTAAAAATAATTTCACAAAGCTAGTGGTGGTATGCATATTCTTGTTGGAAAAAAATTTAATACCAATAAATCACAATCTCCTCCCTCCCAACATTCCTCCAAAATTCAGCCCCCTTTTTCGAAAGTAACCACAATTAATAATCTGATGTGTGTCATTTTAAAGCTGACTCAAGGCTTTTTTATACCATAGATGTGCTATGAAAATATATTGAGGTTTTAACATACATGGGTAACGGTGTATACATTGTTGTGTCCCTTGTTCTTTTCATTTAATGAAATGAATGCAGAATCTTTTTATGACAGCAGGTATAGATCCACCTCACTTTTTAAGCTACTTTCTAGAATTGTAAAGTTGCATGAGCCACAATTAATCATTCTCCTTCTGATAGACACATAAGTTGTTTCCCATTTATTGTTATGATGAATAGAACCAAAATTAATACCTTTGACTATGAATTTTGGGGTAAATATGCATGGTTTCTTATAGGGAAAACATAGCAAAGCAGAAATAGGGTTAAAGTAGAGAAGGTGTGATGGTGGCAAAATTTTATAATTATTTCTAAAATTTCATCAAAAAATGCTCTACTGACTCACATTACCACAAATTAAAATATGTAGACACCCTGTACCCTCATTTGCATATTATTTCATAAACTTAAATTTGGGTTAAACTTTGGGGTAAAAATATTATCTCATTGTGATCTTAATTTGTTTCCTTTTGTCTTATTTGGTTGAGCAGAAAATTAACTTAATTCCCTTCTCCTATAAAGGAAGATTTCTGCAGTGATGTCTTCGAGTACCAGAATCCCTTTGGGCGTGCCTTGAAATTCTGAAATGTTGATGTAACATTTCCCTTTACTTTGAGAGGAAAAGATTTGGTCCAAATGACCAGGTGTCAGGAAATGGTTCCAGACAAGCCACCTTCAGTTTGTGACGAGCATCTGTAGGATTCAGGGGGAGAGCTACTTCCAGAATCCGTGAGAGAGACCATATGATAAACTAAGTCCACAGAGCCCAAAGCAGCTGGCAGTCAGGGGTTTGGATCCTCAGCATAAGGTAGAGAAGGAACCAGAAGGAGAGAAGGCAGAGAATCTGATAGAGGGCCTGAATAACTTCCATGAACTGGTTTTGGAAATCTGCCAATAATCGTTACCAGCCTGAAATTGTAGGATGATCTGAATGGGCAGATCTATTGAGTGAAAGGATAAGAGGCAGCCTGGTTCCCTGGGTCACCTGATGGCAGAGAGCCTCCACCAACCTATATCAGGTTTTATTTGCATGGACACCCCACGCTCCCTTAGAATTCCCTCCCACTTACTATTTAGCTACGCTGTGTCACTCAGCAGTTCTAGTGATGGATTCTGAGAGTTATGCCTTGACTACCCTGAGGATCCAATCATCATGCCTATTTGACGAAGTTATTTCTTCCCCTGTGGACACTGGATCCTCTATACTGAGGCTAGGGCTATGTGAATAGGTAGGGTTAATGAATGATGACACACACTCACTAGTGATGTGATAACAGTTGAGGTAGGCCAGGTGCATCAATGTAGAAGTGAAAGGGGGTATGCAACTGTAAGGAAGGGGAAATTGGAGAGGAGATAGACTGATGCTATGTACTGCAAGTTACACTACAGATAAAAACCTGGGTGTGGACATGTCTCCTAAGACAATCCAGATGATGCCCTCAGCTCTGACTGCTTTCCATAGCCTCAGGGTTCTTGGCACACCAGAGGGTAGGTGCCTGCTGGATGTATTTGCTGGCCTATGTTGCCACCAGATACTGTAGAGTAAAGCATTGGCCCAAGATGTGGACATTTGCAGAGTGGATGGTGAACTGATGGAGATGGCAACTACCTTTGTAAAATGATGATGGCTGATGAAGATGTGTGGAATCCAATGCAGAAAGTATCACATACCATCCTGTTGCCAGGATATACACCTCCAAGATGAGACTGTTAAAGCTGTTAAAGTTTGGGAAGGAGACATTCATAATCACACTCTCAATAATGGATTCCATGGAGGCAAAAGACCCTACCGGGGGTAGGATCCACATTTTGGTACTGTGATTTATTCAATTTTGGTGCTTTGATTCATTTACTTATTCATAAAACATTTATTGAACATATACTGAGGAAAACCTTAAGTAAACAAAATAAAAGGAAATGGCAAGGCACTTGATTCAGGCTGTGGGTGTGAGGATCGTGAGGAGGAGTCACATTTGAGTTTTGGAAAGTTGGAGACTATGGAAAGGGCGAGGGACAGTCTTTAATGACTGAAGGTTGCAGAACTAGGTAGAAGTTGTTGCTCTTAGCTGAGATTGAGGATAAAAGAGAGGAAGAGTTGGTGGTGATTTGAGTTAGGATTAGAAGTGAGTAAGGGTGTGGCAGATGAGGTCAGTGTGGGCCCTGTGGATGGCATGTTCTGGTGGTTATCCAGGTGATGCCCAATGAGAAATAGAAAATGTGAATTTGGCTATCAGGAAAGCAGCAAGATCGGGGTTGGCTGTCAGAAGAGGTCATATGTGACCATAGGTTGAAGTAAAATCAAGTGTTTTGCATATAGTGACCAATATTCTATAAAATCTCTTCCTTTGCAAATACACTGTGCTTCTACACAGACATCTATCTGTATGGATCCCATTCCACCCATACACTGCATGCCAATTTTGCTGCTTAGCTCTCCAGCACTGCAGGAATGTGGCCACCTACCCCTGCATGCCCAGCCTACCTTGCCATCCCATATCTTGTTTTCAAACCCCTCATTGTTCACCCCTCCCCGACCTGGACACACACAGGCACATTCTGTCCTCCTATTCACTCATCTCTTTTCTATTTTCAGCAAAGAACTGGCTGCCCTCTCTTCAACCCACCATCCTCATTAGTAATTTGCACAGTCCTTGCCTTCGTGCTGACCCCAGTCCCTGTCTCCACTCTCTTTCTAACCCTGTTTAAAACTCTACTTTGGGAAAGAGACCTCTGCTATTCCCTTTACCTAGTATCTTTTTAGCATTTAAGAGGGCAGTGGGATTTCTTGTCACCCATGTCTCTTTTCTTTTAAAAGTCTTCTCAGTTCACGTCCATGTGTGCAGTCCCTCAGCAAGTGCAGGGTGCTTGGCTAGCTTTGCTTTCATCTGCCGTTTCTGCTCCCCAATGTGGCATACAATGGCCTTGACTGATGTTCACATTGCTCAGTGTCAACCAAATCTGTTACAGATGTGCAGCTAAATTCCCTTTAATATCACAAGTCAGAAGAGTTCTTATATGAGTTCCTGCTTCAAGGAACAGAGGAGAATAATTTGTCTGGGGTTAACAGTATCATCTGTAGTTACACTGCATTCACACTTTCAATGATGCATTTTGTTGTGGTTGTTATAGTTGTTGGTCTGTTTTTAATGCCTTGTATGTGTATTGGCTCATCTTGTCACCAGGGCTTCTGGTACTAAAAGGAAAAAGCTGGACCTACCCATTGGTACTCATTATACTCAGGCACAAGAAACAAGAGTATAATTCTGTTCTCACTCCCCACCCTTTGGGCTACTATCATTATTATCACTCCTCTTCAACATATGTTAACACCACTATATATTGCTATTATTTTTACTTTAAAACAGTATCTTTAAAAGACATTTTATATATATATATATATATACATATATTACATGTATATGACAAAATTTTATATATATGGCATTTTGTTACCATTTCCAGTGTTTTTTATTCCTTTGTGTAGATCCAGATTTCTGTCTGATGCCAGTTTTCTTCCTGGAAGTCTTGCTTTAACGTTTCTTGTAGTGGATACCTGCCGGTGATGAATCCTCTCAGGTTTTGTATTTTTGAAAAATTCTTTATTTCACCTTTGTTTCTGAAAGATATATTCACTTGACATGGAATTCTAGGTTAACAGGTACTTTTTGTTTCTTTCAGTACTTTACTAAAAGACACCAGAAGATAGGTATTAGCACTAATATCTTCTAGCTTAGATTGTTTTCAAAGAGAAACCTGCTGCCATCTTTATCAGTGTTCCCCTGGAGATAAAGTGTCTTTTATTAATATCTCTGTTTACTTTTAAGAGTTTCTCTTTGTCACTGGCTTTAGGCAATTTGATTTCAATGTGCCTTAGTGTGGTTTTCTTCATGTTTCTTGTGTTGGGGGTTCTTGTAGCATCTTGGATCTGTGGGTTTGTAGTTCTCATGCAACTTGAGTTAAAACATAGGGCTAGTTTCTTTTGTTTCTCATCTCCCAGATATTGCTGTGGTTCCTTACAGGATGTCCAACATATTAAAGGCAACACCCCCATTTTTTTTTACATATATTCTCTGTTCTTCTTGTAGTTGTTGTTTTCAATAGGAGGGTAAAACTGGTTCCTGTTACTCCCTCTTGGTGGAAAGCAGAAGTTCTCGGAGATTAATATAATATAGTTGTGTAATAGAGAAAAAATATATGTATTTACTCTGTGTGTGTTTGCTCTTTTGCTCTTATTCAGAGCTCTTTAGCTTCCATCCTGGTTAATTGAGCTGAAGACTGATGTTGACAAGCTTCAGTATCTTGAAGTTTTTCATTTTATTTTCTGCTATGTGTAGTTTCTTTGTCTCCTCCCTTATTGTTAAACTAACTTTATGCTGCTCACAGTTTTAGCAATTCTTTTCAAAACATTGGCAGTTTCTAAATGGCGAAGGGATGAATCAAGAGAACCAGATTTTTCGGAAGCATATCAAAATAAAATAAAATTTCTTGTGGATGACCTGAATGACTGCATTGTTAGCAGAGTGCATTTCTTTTGATATAGAAACTCTGACTACTCAAGGCCTTGCTTAATTATCTCCTTTACTGTGATGTTCCAGCTAGAGTCTTGAGACAAATGGGGTGTTACTTCATTTACTCTGTAGGACTCCATCACATATTTTTAAGTTTATTTTTAATCAGATGGCCAAGGTACATTAAATCAGTGTCTATATTGATCTATCAACTGCCTAATTTCTACCACTTTTCAATACATTTCCATCTATTCATCTTTTCTACCTCTCTACTCAAACATTCACCACCATCGCTAGGGATCTTCTGAGTGATCAATCCAATAGAAACTTTTTAAATTACGAAGCTTATTTTTAATAAAAGTTATATTTGTCTACTATAGCACATTTGAAATTTTTTAAGTTTAATACATAAATTGAGCTAATTACCCATAATCCTACAACCCAAAGATAGCAGTTAAGCATTTTTAGGACTTCAAACCACTGTTAATAATTTGTTGGATTTTCTTTCAGAAATTCATGTATTTCTGAATAATAATATATATTATGGAATGGGTATAAAGTGCTATAAGACAGACTTATCTTTCTCTTTTTTAAAGTAACACTTCACAAATATATTAGCATATATTAAATATTTAATATCCATGACTGATCTGTACAAAGAGTTGTGCATTTTATGTGTAATTTCATGCGAGCAACCATTTCTCCACTTTAATCAAAATTTTCACACGAGAGTCTGTTTCATTGATATGTGTATTTAGCACCAATATAATACTGTTTTAATGATTATATATTAAAATATATTTCAGGCTGGGTGCAGTGGCTCACGCCTGCAATCCCAACACTTTTGGAGGCTGAGACAGGTGAATCACTTAAGGTCAGGAGTTCGAGACCAGCCTGGCCAACATGGTGAAACCCCATCTCTACTAAAAATACAAAAATTAGCTGGGCATGGTGGTGGGTGCCTGTAATCTCAGTTACTTAGGAGGCTGAGACATCACTTGAACACTAGAGGTGGAGGTTGCAGTGAGCCGAGATTGTGCTACTACACTTCAGCCTCGGCAACAGAGTGAGACTCCATCTCAAAAACAACAACAACAACAACAAAAAAACCCAACATTTCTATGCACCATATCCTAAAAAATACAACTTATCAGTAAACAATCTTTGATATAGAAACATTGGCTCCTTAAAGACCTTACTTAATCACCTTCTCTATCGTGAGGTTTCAGATAGAATCCTATAAGACACATTCTCTTATATGTTTGTCAGGTATTTCAAATGAAACCTGCCCCAAATCTAAACTCATAATTTTCTCCTCACCATTGTGCTTATCCTCCTTTCCTTCCTCCTAGGAGAATATCACCTTCATATTCTGTTACTGATTCCCAAAATCTGGGAATCAACATTAATTCCTATACCTCCCTCAGATAATCAATCTTCCCCTTACATCTAGTGTATCTAGCTATGTCTTGGTCATCAATCACCACAATAATGCTACCTAATAAACCACCCCAAAACTCAGAGCTATCCAACAATAAACATTTACTCTCATAGTCACAGTTCTGTCAGGTTTTTGGACAACTCTGCTTCAGGCTGTGAATCTGAAGATTAGATATAAGTCTATTATACATTTGTTCATTCTGAGGCCAAGACTGAAAGGACAGTAACTTCCTGAGAAGTAGTTCTCATAGCAGATCACAGGAGTCCAAGAAAGTCAAGCCAAATAGTCCAAGTACATGCCAAGGCTCTGCTCACATCCTATCTACCAACACTCTTATTGGCCAGAGAAAGTCACATGACCAAGCCTAAGATCAAAATAACAGGAAAGTGCATGCTTTCCATCATGAAACCTTAGCATGGGTGTATATATGTATTGTTATTTCAAGGAAGTAAAAAATTGAGACTAATGATTCAACCTACCACAAACTGATAACATCACTCAAATTAATTCCATTCTCCCCATACCACTGCCAATGCCTTGGTTCGTTCTCTTAATTTCTCCCCACATTAATGAATAACCTCAACTATCTCTATGATTTTATTATTGCCCCCATCCAAAGCGTTCTTCACACACATACATTAGGCCATATTTATACAACACAAATTGTGTTAGATTACCCTTATGTTCAAAATCTTTAACTGTGAATCCCAAAAAAATACATGTTTCTTGGGATGTCATATAAGACTACACTTGTCCTGACTGGAGTTTCTTTTCCACAATTCTTAACCCAAACTTCATCTGATAATAATGAGATCCTTGCCATTCTCTGAACAAATTTGGAAAAGAACTCTGTACTTAGAAGATCATAGCACTAGTGTCTAAAACTGCCTGACATATAGTTGATGCTAAAAAACGAATATTTGGTAAAATAATAATTGTAAAAGCCATTAATTCTGGAAATATGATTTCCTCATTTATGAGACTTTTCTGGGCTTATTAAGTTATGTAAAAAATTATTTGAACAGTTTAGCCTTTGAGCTGGTTTTAAAATCCTGATAAAACATCATTTTTCTTTGTGTTCTTTGCTAAGCATCATAAATTTTCTCATGTATTTTTATCTTGTTTCTAAAATCTTTACTCAGGTTATTATTCTGAAAATCTCATTTCAGATGATCTGCTAAATTCGAACAAATTCAAAAAGAAATAAAAACGGACGTTTTTCTCATTACAAAATAATGAATATGTCTACCTTTGGAAAGAAAATGTGTAACATCCCTCTAGAAAAGCTTTATTGTGATCTAATTATACCTTAGAGAATTTATAAAGATAGAACTGAACTAGCACAATGTATATGTGTGGCTTTACATGGTAGAGTGGAAAGTTTTGGAGGCAGTCTAAGATCTATATGCCAGCTTTGCCATTTTCATTTATGTAATACATACAGAAGTATCTACTCTATGCAAATCAATATAATAGTGGATACTAGGGTGAACAAAGCATACATATTCTTACATTTCAATGGGAAAGTTGGAATGGTATAAAATATTATTTACCAATATCTATTTTCTCTACTTTTGAGTAAATTGGAAAATTGCACTTCCTTTTCCCCGGAAAGATTGATTTTTGCCATGTTACTTGCTTTGTCCAAATGAAACGTAGCTATGTGTCACTTTCATTAGAAGGCATTTAGTTGCCAGTGCTCAACTCTCCAGCCCTCACTTTCTCCACTTAGCAATCATGGCAATACATGTTGAAATCCAGTGTCATAAGCTGTTGGAACTTTCATCAGCATATGTCACCAAGTAACTAACACAAACAGGAAGGATCCTCTTGCTCACCTGTTTTGAACATGTAATGTGAAAAAAAAATGTATTTTAAGGCTCTAATATTTGGGAGATGTTTACTACAGCAGCATAATTTAGACTAAACTAATGGGTACAATAGGCATCAAATAAGTAATGACAAGTAGATACTTATAAAAAGGTGGCAGGGAGTAGGGTGGGCAAAGGGTGTCATTGAAGTTAAAGACAAAATGAATGATTATTGTGTGGCGAGTTAAAGAAGACGTTTTGGAGGAAACTGTGATGAATGATGTCAAAGTTAACCAAGTGAAGAACGTTAAATGGAAAAGTGTTGCCTGACCTCTAAGGCTCAGGGTAGAATGCCCCATGGAACATCGGCCTTATAGTAAAGGCTTAATAGATATTACTTCCTTTTTCTCAAGGATCTAGAAATAGAAATTCCATTTGACCCAGCAATCCCATTACTGGGTATATATCCAAAGGACTATAAATCATTCTACTATAAGGACACATGCACACGAATGTTCATTGCAGCACTGTTTACAATAGCAAAGACCTGGAATCAACCCAAATGCCCATCGATGATAGACTGGACAGGGAAAATGTGGCACATATACACCATGGAATATTATGCAGCCATCAAAAACGATGAGTTCCTGTCCTTTGTAGGGACATGGATGAACCTGGAGACCATCATTCTCAGCAAACTGACACAAGAAAAGAAAAGGAAATACCGCATGTTCTTGCTCATAGGTGGGTGTTGAACAATGAGAACACATGGACACAGGGAGGAGAGCATCACACACTGGGGTCTATTGGGAGGAATAGGGGAGGGACAGCTGGAGGTGAGTTGGGGAGGGATAGCATGGGGAGAAATGCCAGATGTGGGTGAAGGGGAGGAAGGCAGCAAATCACACTGCCACGTGTGTTCCTATGCAACTATCTTGCATGTTCTGCACATGTACCCCAAAAGCTAAAATGCAATAAAAATAAATAAATAAATAAACTAAAAACTAGATATTACTTCCTTTTTCTCATAATTCTCTGAATTGATTTCTGCCAAAATATTTATTTCCCTTTCACTTGGCATGACCTAGACTTCTGTCTTCTCAATTTCTTCTGGTAGCCACCTTAGCTTTGGATGAGAAGATAATGCTGTATCTTTTAATTGCCTGCAAGAGTCTAATTCACTTCTACCAACAGCTGAAAATTGGCATTAAAGAGTCTTAAACTTAGGCTTTTAAAGAATTTTTATGTAGAACTGTCAGAAAATGGTCTCCTAAAATCACTACATGCACATTAAACCCAATATGTCAAAACAGAACCTATGGGGTCTCCCCCAAACCAGGGCCTCCTTAAGTCCTCATTTTAGTTTATGGTCCTACTAAGTATCCTGATGCTAGTGCCAGAAACCTGGTCAACATTCCTCTTCCTCATTATCCTCCCAAAATATAATCAAGAACCAAGGCCTGTTGATTCTATTGTGACTGTAATTTAAATAGCCTCATGTGTCTTAATCACTACTATTTCTCACCATTACCCTTCTTTTTGATTTGTTCATTTGCCTTCTAACCACTGATTTCCCTACATTTGCTTCTATGTACCCTTTTAATTCTTTCTTCCTCAATTTTTAAGTGTGAACCCCTTTTCCACTAATGTGGGAATGTATTATCTGTAATGTGGAGAAACAGACTGAGTCATACAAATCATATTCTTTGGTAGTTCAAGGATTGGCAATTGTAAAGGAAAGATGGCAAATATTCTAGGCTTTGTGGGCCATATAGTCTCTGTTTTAAGTATTCAACTCTGCTTTTGTGGCACAAAGGTAGCTATGGATTATATGGAAATGAATGAGTGAGGATGTTTTCCAATCGATTTTATTTACAATAACAGACAAAAGTTGGAATTCGGCTTATGGATGATAGTTTGCCAACCCCTGTTTTAGATAAACTGTGTATGTTTTTTATCAGCCAAGTCCCTTCTACTATCAAGTCCTCCACACTTATTGCTTCTTGTTTCTAAAATGCTCTTTCCCTTTTACTTTCCTGATTCTCTGCCAGTCATTTAGCCTCAACTAAAATGTCATTGCCTTAGAAAACCTTTTATTTCTCTTATCTCTTGACTTGGTTAGTTCTCCTTCTCTATGTTCTCAAAAACAAAACTATGAGAGTATTTTACATGTATTTCAACAATGGTCTGTTTAATTACTAGTTTACAATCTCCCTCCATGTGGCCAGTGACTGTTTACCATGTTCACTGCGGGCTCCAACAATAACAAACACAGTACCTAATCCAGAGTAGGAACTCAGTAAGTATTTGTTGAATCAATAAATGGTAAAATGATTAAACCTAAAACTTTGTATTTGGAGCAAAAAGGCAGTGATAATACTTCAATGTGATTTTATTAGCCACAATGTAAAACACTACAGCTAATCAGTCCAGCTGAAAGGGTGTTCAGAGTAGTGTCTTTGTTCTTCCATAAATGTGGAGAAATAGCTTAAGTTATAGAAATTTTACTGCCAGATTAACAGCATTAGTCAGGAGATTTTAATAAAAAGCAATTCACAATAATGATATGAGAAATGAAAGCCAAAGTAACTACCTGGAATATGAAGTCAGCCATTAAAATGAAAACTTTGACTGAAACAACCCCCACTATTTCAAAAACAGAGATTTAAAGCCAAGAATGTTCACCCCTCTTCAGTCCTGTTTTTTCTCAAGTCATCAACTTGGGTTCCTTATGTCTCAGTGCCCAGGTACCTTACCTACTATAGTTATAGGGTCTAATACCACCTGTACTTCTCCTAAGGATGATTAAGAACATGAACGTGGAGGCTAACAAACGTATGAAAAAATGCTCATCATCACTGGTCATTAGAGAAATGCAAATCAAAACCACATTGCGATACCATCTCATGCCAGTTAGAATGGCGATCATTAAAAAATCTGGAGACAACAGATGCTGGAGAGGATGTGGAGAAATAGGAACAGTTTTACACTGTTGGTGGGAGTGCAAATTAATTCAACAATTGTGAAAGACAGTGTGGCAATTCCTCAAGGACCTAGAAATAGAAATTCCATTAGACCCAGCAATCCCATTACTGAGTATATATACAAAGATTTTAAATCATACTATCATAAAGACACATGCACATGTATGTTCATAGTGTCACTGTTTACAATAACAAAGACCTGGAACCAAATCAAACGCCCATCAATGATACACTGGACAAGGAAAATGTAGCACATATACACCATGGAATACTATGCAGCCATAAAAATGATGAGGTCATGTCCTTTTTAGGGACATGGATGAACCTGGAAACCATCATTCTCAGCAAACTGACACAAGAACAGAAAATCAAACACCGCATGTTCTCACTCATATGCGGGTGTTGAACAATGAGAACACATGGAGACAGGGAGGGGAGCCTCACACACTGTGGTCTGTGGGGGGGATCTAGGGGAGGGACAGTGGGGGTGGTGAGGTCAGGGAGTGATAACATGGGGAGAAATGCTGCATATTCTGCACATGTACCCCAGAACCTAAAGTGCAATAAAAAATACATACATATATATATATGTATATAAAGAACATGAACATGAGAGGTGGGTCAGCCAGGATTCAATCAAAGAAACAATCACTGGTAATGAGGTAGAGTAAAGAATTTATTATAGAGAGTTGACCTTATGTAATTGCCATGCTTTATTCAACTGTTTATTCTGTGTTTGATTCTAAACCTGAAGTTATAGAGCAGGGGGTCAAGAAGGAAAGATGGACATCAAGTAGTGGAGTGCAGAACACTGGAAACTTCAAGGAATAAGCTGGATCCTGTATCTGTCTAGAAGAACCCGCATTTATCTCTCCCTGTGACCAACCCTCCTACTTCACTGCTGGGTGACTTACAGGAGGAGTGGATGCTCTTGCCACTAATCTTCATTTGGTTCTAGCTCAGGGTCTGGAGAAACTAAAAAAAAAAAAAGGTACAATAATAGCAGACGAAGCTGTGGGCTTAGCTACTGCCCATATCAATGAAGGAACCAGTGCATCCACACAAACATGAGTGGGCTACATCAGGTATCAACTGACACAGACTAGTATGGTTTCGCTGTGTCCCCACCAAATCTGATCTTGAATTATAGCTCCCATAATTCCCACGTGTCATGGGAGGGACCTCGTGGGAGGTAATTAAGTCATGGGAGTGGTTCTGTTGTTGTTCTGGTGATGAGACCTGATGATTTTATAAAGGCGAGTTCCCCTACACAAGCTCTCTTGCCTTCCACCATGTAAGATGTAACTTTGCTCCTCATTCACCTTCAGCCATGATTGTGAGGCCTCCCCAGCCATGTGGAACTGTGAGTCAATTAAACCTCCTTCCTTTATAAATTACCTACTATTGGAGGGAATGTAAATTAGTCTTTTGTCTTTATTATAAAAGTCGTTTTAACTGGAGTGAGGCAATGTCTCAATGTGGTTTTAGTTAAAGTAATATTCAGTTATAAAAAAGAATGGCATCCTGTCATTTGTCACAACATGAATGAACCTGGAGGACATTATGCCTATAATAAGTCAAGCACAAAAAGATAAATGCTGCAAGATCGTACTCATGTATGCAATCTAAAAAAAGTCAAAAAGGAAATTGATACATCTTTATTAACAGTGTGAGAACAGACTAATTCATACCTTCAAGAGTAAGCATGGAATCTGCTTCACTTTAGCCTTCCACGTCTAATGCATGCTACAGTTATAGTCAGAGCTAACCGAAAATATACAGGGAAGGGAATTCTGGAAGATGTGATTCAGCGTAGCCAAGTTGACCATGCATTACAAAGTCACTATAATAGATTTGAGGCAAATATAGTAAAGGGTATGAGACAACATGCATCTTAAACCTACCTCCACTGCAGAATTTTGTGGTGGAGATTATAATTTGCAGAGAAAAGATTGGCATGAGTCTAGCATAAAATTGCCACATTAAAGAGATGCTTAGGCAAATTTTCATTAAGCCGATCACAAAAGGTGTGTTTTATGGCAAATGGCAGTTTTAGGGTTTAAACCTTTCAAGGCAGTGAAAACTGACAGTGGTTCTTCTGAACAAAACAAGTTCTGATAGCTCAAAATGTTACAAAGACAGATATTTCTTTGGTATCATTTTCTTTTGATATATAGCCAGTAGTGAGTTTGTTGGATCATATGATAGTTCTATTTTTATATCTTTGAGGAACCTCTATACTGGTTTCCATAATAGCTGTACTAATTTGTATTCCTTCCAACAGTGTGTGAGGGTTCCCTTTTTTCCACATCCTCACCAGCAGTTGTTATCTTTTGTCTTTATTTAAAAAGTCATTCTAACCGGAGTGAGGCAGTATCTACTGTGGTTTTGAAAGGGGAAAACACACACTGGGGTCTGTCTGGTGTGGGGGGTTGGAGGGGGGAGAACTAATGCATGGACAAATAGCTAATGCATGTGGGGCTTACTACCTAGATGATGGGTTGATAGGTACAGCAAACCACCGCAGCATACATTTACCTATGTAACAAACCTGCACGTTCTACACGTGTATCCCTGAACCTAAAATAAAATAAATTTTTTAAAAAAGAAAATAGATTTATTAACTTATAAAGAGATTAAAGAACTTGAAATACTCTAATTTCGCTGTGGTTTTGATTAAAATGTTAGTCAACTATAAAAAAGTAAAAAAAAAATCTCACTGTGATTTTGATTAAAATATTATTCAACTATAAAAAAGAATGACATCCTGTCATTTGCCACAACATGGATGAACTTGGAGGACATTATGCCTGTAATAAGCCAAGCACAGAAAGACAAAGACTGCAAGATCTCACTCATATGTGAAATCTAAAAAAATTAATCTCATAGGAGTAGAGTAAAATGGTGGTTACAGAGTCTGGGGAGAGAAGTGGTATAGAAACTAGGGAGAGGTTGGTCAATAGATACAAAATTACAGTTAGATAGGAGGAATAACTTCTGGTGCTCTATTGCACAGTAAGGTAACTATAGTTATCAGTAATGTATTGTATATTTCACAATAGGTAGAAGAGAAGATTTTGAGGTGACTCTGGATTTGGACTCTGGTGGCAATTCACAGAATAGTGGAAATATAATGGATCAGCATATCAGAGACCTGCGTTATAATAATACCTTTGTGATTCAGTTTTGGGCTTGATCTTCATGCCCTCTAAATAGTGGCTTGAATAGTCCTTAAGATCTTTTCCAATTATTCTATTACAATTTTGTGCCTTAGCACTTGGTATTGTTGGGGATACCATAAGAATCTTTCAGAATTCCACAATCCTACTTAGAGAATCTTGAAATCAGGAAGTAGATTAAATATTGGGAATATTTGGTTAGAAAAAAATGGCAACATTTCTCAATCTTACACAGCCAGATGGCAGTGTTGCTTCTTGAAAGATAATCACAGAGGTTTGTAGGTTTGGGGCTTGACCCTTAGCATTTATTTTATTATTTTACCAAATTCTATCTACCTGCACCTATTTATCCCCAGTCATGTCAATGGAGCAGCAACAAGGCCTGATTCCTTAATTTTTCAAGTATTTTTACTCTTTTTTTCCCTTGAACACATTTCTGATTCTCTGGAGGAATAATATTTGTCTAAAAGAAAGACTGTATGAGGAAGAATTAAAAAATGATTCCTGGCTGTCCTTTCTGTGAAAAGACTCATTATCGGGGTAGCAGTGGTAGTGTCTTTGAAACAGATTACATGATAACTGATTTAAAACCTATAGCAAAATAATACAAAAAGCAGTTTAGTCCAATCCATGTGACTGCAGGGTAATTAGTAAAATCCAGATTAATCAGAAACTTGCTAGGCAGCAGGGTGATTTGACTAACAGTCTGGGAGGGTACAAAATAACTGGGTAATGAAGTGGAACCAACTATAGTATGTAACACTGCTCCTGGGATTGTACTGAAATCCATTATTTAGACAGATGCTGTATTTTGTGGACAAGAGATCTTTAAAGCTGAAAATATTATATCTTTTCCAACTGATTCTGCTTTATGCCCCCATGAACCAAAGATTGAAGGGCAGCATTAGAGAGGGGAACGTTTTAGGAAAGTCTTTCCAGATCCAGTCTGGTTCTTGTCAGCAAAGGTGGAGAATGTATTACCCTAGGCCTTTGTCACACATCATCTTACCTGACTTTTGTAAAAAATAAACCCTGTTTTAAGCAAGAAGATCAGTTGCCACTTTCACTTTTTCATAAGCGATGAACTTGACGATCCAAGATGTGAAATGTTGGATTTTAATGCAGTATATAAAGAAATTTTTCCATTAGTGATGCCTATGGGAGTTGCCAGGGATCTATACCTAGGCTGCAGCTGCAAAATCCTCTCTTCAATTTTGTTCAGGCAGAGTGGAAAACTCCATGCATACATTATTGGGCAAATCATCAAATCATCAGCTTCACAGATGACATGAAAACGTTTTTGTCCAGGTAAAGTTCTCAGAGATAAATAAGTGCAAACAACATCCACTGCTTATTAAAAATGAGAAGTTTCACTCTAACAGGAAGAGTTAGCCTTAGGCACGAGGTAAGTAGGTGTCTGCCTATGTGGCAAGATTTAGGAAGCATCCAAATGACTTTTTCCTCTTCCTTGATACAAATTCAAATAAATCGCTTCCCTTCTATTGCCATTCTTCCAGGTGAGACTATGTACACAGGACTAGAGGTAGATGGTGCCATTCTTACAGCACAACATAGACATGCTACGTCAAGTAGATGAAGTGGAACATTTGGCAAAAGAGAGAGAGAGAGAGAGAACAAAGAGAAAGAAAGCACATCTCCAGCTTTGAGACTTGAAACATGAGCAGAGTCCAATGCAACTTCTCAATAAGGGATCAGCAAAGAGAAAAACATCAATAACAACAGCAATAATGAAATTAATTCTTCAGAAATTGCAAAGTGCTATGCTAGGTAGCATGAAGGAAAAAAATAAGAAAAACATTGTCCTTCCCTCAAGGAGTTTGCAGCTTACCTTGAGCTTACCTTATATGTATTTAATAATTATTTAGTCATAATTAAATGAAAAAATTTTATAATACCTTGGACCCTACTGAAACAACACATATATTTTCTTATTCTCTAACTGACCCATATATACAATCAGCACATGAAGGTGAGATGGAATAGGTAAGAGGAATGCATTCCCTGAGAATTTAGATATAGGCCTAATTTGCTTTATTGTGTTCCACTTGAGGGATGACACATGTGCATATAAAACCGCATCTAACTATCAAAGACAGGTTACTACAGAGGTGAATTGACTGATCTCGGAGCAAAGACACCCTTCAACCCAGTAATGCTTTTTGCCTTTTTTCCTTAATGTTTATTTTGTGATTTGGGAAATTTTTTCTGAGGTTGGAATGCAATATTTTAGATGAGGGTAGTAAGAGTTGAAAGATTTTTTTTTTTTTACTTAAAATCAAAACAAAAATACTCTCAATTTTCCAGTGCCCTAAACTGTGAACTGCATAACACAACCAGCAAGAATTGATTGAACATCAGTCATGGGTACGACGTCTTATATTTTTGTAGCATTTAAGAAATCACAAAAACACACATATGTTTTTGTTTTCTCATAATTTCTCATGTATTCTTATAATTTACCTGAAAGGTAGGTGGGGCAGAGATTACTCTGGCAATTGATGGTTGAGACCCCACACTGTCAAAGTCAAAGACAACTTGACCACCCTGATGCATAGTAGATGGCTCTGCCATCAAAGGCTCTTGCCTCTGTGGAGATAGAGACATACACAAGTCCCACACATTTAGAGAAACAACTAAAAAAATGGGATGCGGTAAAATTAAAAAGCACTGGCCTATGAATCGGAAGATTTTGGCTTGTGCCCCAGTGGCACTGTTCACAATGAGTGAACCTGAAGAAGTTATTTGATTTCCTATGTTTTCATTTGTAAAACAAGGCAACAACTTGCTTCAAGATGTTACAAAGAGGTTCAGATTAAACGTTATAAGTGGATAGGCTTTAGAAACATAAAGTTCTATATAAATGTGTGCCATTAAAAGGCAAAAGAGGACAAGATGTGATTACCCACACCTGTAATCCCAAAACTTTGGGAGGCTGAGGTGGGAGTACCACATGAGCCCAGTAGCTCAAGACCAACCTGGGCAACATAGTGAGGCCCTGTCTCTACAAAACATGAAAAAAATAGCTGGGTGTAGTGAAGCGTGCCTGTAGAACCAGCTACTAATGAGTCTGAGGTGGGAGAGTCACTTTATCCCAGAAGGCTGAGGCTGCAGTGAGTCGTGACAATGCCACTGCACTCTAGCCTTAGTGATAGAGTGAGATCCAGTCTCCAAAAATGAGAAAAAGCACCAAATAATCCAAAAAGGGGAAAAAAGAATTTAATAGCATGAGATTTACTAAATGAAATTGTAATAATAATATATAATAATAAAAAATATGCATTGATTGTTTGCTCTTTCCAAGAGCTGTCATAATAAATATAATCATAGATATATGATAGCTAATAAATAGCACAGACACAAATGAATATTATACGACTATTTTTTCATTGTTTTGTGTGATTTCCAGGAGAAAAAAATGGAAAATTGTAAAATATGGTACTGTGCTTTTTCTACAGCAGTGCCTATTTGGTCATTTAATGTGGGATATGATTGAATATGTTGATTATCATGAAGACATTATTAACCAAAAAATAATATACTAAACATAATCAAATTATAGCTCAATAAAAACAGTTATGTTTTGAAATAATATTTCTAATAAGAACCATGAGAAGAAGTTGGGAAGATATTTATTACAAAGAGATATTTATGACTAAAAATACATACAGGTAGTTCATTGAATACGTTGGGTTCAGTGAGTTGAAATTATGAAATGGGTTGATTTTTTCCACATCAGGGGATTTCATAGCCTTTCCCATACAAGCAGATCACAAGCATTCCTAATAGGCCCAGTGCATGTAAGATGAAGATCCTCCTTCAAGTATCTACTGTTTTGATAGCTGTCACAGTTAACAATTATTTAATAATAATTAAGTAAAAAAATTAATAACATTTTGGACCTTACCAAAACTATACATATATTTTCTTATTCTCTAACTGATTCAAGATGGGGTGAAGCAGATAAGAGTAATGTATTTCTTGAGAATGTAGACACAGGCATATCTTGGTTTTGTTCACTTCACTTTATTGCACATCGCCAATACTGTGTTTTTTACATATTGAAGGTTTGTGTCAATCCTGTGTCGAGCAAGGCCATTAGCACCATTTTTCCAACAGTATGTGCTGACTTCAGGTCTCTGTGTCACATTATGGTAATTTTCTCAATATTTCAAACGTTATTACTACTATCCTATTGGTTATGGTTATCTACAATCAGTGATCTTTGATGTTACTATTGAAATTGTCTTGGGGTGCCACAAGCTGCACCCATATAAGGCAGCAAACTTAATCAATCAATGGTGTGTATGCTCTGATTGTTTCCCACGCTCCCATCTTCTCGGGGTTCCTCATTTTCTGAGACACAACAATATTGAAATTGGGTGAACTGATAACCCTACAGTGGTCTCTAAGTGTTCAAGTGAAAAGAAGAGTTGTAGGACTTTCAACTTTAAATCAAAAGCTAGAAA
Source organism: Callithrix jacchus (assembly GCF_049354715.1). Classification (NCBI taxonomy): domain Eukaryota; kingdom Metazoa; phylum Chordata; class Mammalia; order Primates; family Cebidae; genus Callithrix; species Callithrix jacchus. Next base: position 31,167,600 of record NC_133524.1, read on the forward strand.
TGATTAAGCTTAGTGAGGAAGGCATGTGAAAGCTGAGATAGGCTGAAAGCTAGGCCTCTTGTTCCAAACAGTTTGCCAAGTTTTGCATGCAAAGGAAAAGTTCTTAAAGGAAATCAGAAGTGTTACTCCAGGGAATGCACAAATGATAAGAATGTGAAACATGCTTATTGCTGATACGGACAAAGTTTTGAGTGGTCTGAATAGATCAAATTAGCCACAACATTCCCTTAAGCCAAAACCTAATCCAGAGCAATGCTTTAACTCTTCAATTCTATAAAGGCTGAGAGAGGTTAGAAGCTGCAAAAGGAAAGTTTGAAGCTAGCAGAGGCTGATTCATGAGATTCAAGGAAAGAAGCTATCTCTGTAACATAAAAGTGCAATGTGAAGGAGCAATTGCTGTTATAGAAGCGGCAGCAAGTTATCCAGCGGATCTGGATATAATCTAAGATGACAAAGGTGGTTACACTAAATAACAGATTTTAAATGTATATGAAACAGCTTTCTTTTGGAGGAAGATACCATCTAGGATTTTCATAGCAACAGAGGAAACTCAATGCTGGCCCTCAAAGAATAAAAGAACAAGTTGACTCTCTTGTTAAGGCCTAATGCAGCTGGTGACTTTGAGTTGAAGCCAATGTTCATTTATCATTCTAAAAATTCTAGGGCCTTTAAAAATTATGCTAATTCTATTCTATCTGTGCTCTATAAATGGAATAATAAAGCCTGGATGGAAGCACATCTGTTTACAGCATAGTTTACTAAATATTTAAAGCCTACTGTTAAGACCTATTGCTGAGAAACAAAGATTCCTTTCAAAATAATACTGCTCATTAGCAACACACCTGGTCACTTGTGAGCTCTGATGGAGATACATAAGGAGATTCACATTGTTTTCATGCCTGCTAATACAACAACCCTTCTGTAGTTCAGGGATCAAGGAGTAATTTTGACTTTCAAGTCTTATTATTTGAGGAATACATTTTATAAGGCTATAGCTGCTATCATTTCTCTGATGGATCTGGAAAGAGTAAATTGAAAATCTTCTGGAAAGAATTCACCATTTTATATGCCATTGAGAACATTCATAACTCATGAAGAAAGGTCAAAATATCAACATTAACAGCAGTTGGGAAGAAGTTGATTCCAACTCTCATGGATGAATTTGAGGGGTTCAGGACTTCTGTGGAGGGTCACCGCAGATGTGGTAGAAATAGCAAGAGAACTAGAATTAAAACTGATGCCTGAAGATGTGACTGAATTGCTGCAATCTCATGATCAAATTTAAGCAGATGAGGAGTTGCTTCTTATGGATGACCAAGAAAATGGTTTCTTGAGTTGGAAACTACTGCTGGTGAAGATGCTTGTTACCAGTATTGAAATAAGAGCAAGGGATCTAGAACATTCCATAAATGTAGGTGATAAAGCAGTAACAGGGTTTGAGAGGATTGACTCCAGTTTTGAAAGAAATTTTACGGGGTATAAAATGCTATTAAACATTACTTCAGTGAAATATTTGATGAAAGGAAGTGTCAATCAATCCTGTAAACTTCATTGTTGCCTTATTCTAAGAAATTTTAAGAAATTGCCACAGCCACCCCAACCTTCAGCAATCACTACCCTCATCAGTTAGCAGTCATCCACATGAAGGCAAGACCCTACACCAGTAAAAAGATAAAGACTTGGGCCAGGCGTGGTGGCTCACGCCTGTAATCCCAGCACTTTGGGAGGCCAAGGCGGGTGGATCACGAGGTCAAGAGATCGAGACCATCCTGGTCAACATGGTGAAACCCCGCCTCTACTAAAAATACAAAAAATTAGCTGGGCACGGTAGAGTGTGCCTGTAATCCTAGCTACTCAGGAGGCTGAGGCAGGAGAATTGCCTGAACCCAGGAGGCGGAGGTATGCATGTTGTTTGTGAGACATAATGCACACTTAATAAACTACAGTATAGTGTAAGTATGATTTTAAAATCCAGTACGGAACCAAAATAAAATGTGTGTGACTCACCTTACTGCAATGTTGAATTTATTGTAGTGGTCTGGAACCAAACTTGCAATATCTTTTAGGTATGCCTGTGTATGAAAGCCTAGATGTTCTGCCTCAACGTGCATCAGTTCAGCAAGTTTTAAGAATTCTTTATAAAACAGAAACACATTTTATTCTGACTGAGTATTCAAAGCACTAGGAAACATTTCCTGGCAGAGAACAGATCCTGGGGACTCATTGAAACCACTGCCATTGCTGAATTTTACAATCACTTATTTTCTTTGTGGAGTTTTGCTTCTTGTATCTCCCAGGCAGCAGCTCTCATTTCAGAGCAGGTATCTCAGAGACTGAATGAAGTTAACCCTTTTCTGTCATTACACCATTCTATGCACTTATTCTTCGAGCTTAATTCCTGTCTTCAAAATTGTACATCTCAGTGCTCCCAGTGACTCACATACTCACCATATGCTTGTCTGTAATTATTATGGCTCATTGATTATTGGTATTTACTGGATGCTTTCCTCTTATTTTGCCTAATTTCTATTTCTCTTTTTCAATCTTTAGTGCTGTTTGCTTATCTCTGTTTCCAAAATGTTTATTTTGAGCTTACAGCTTATTGGATTTCTATTTTCATATGTTATTCAATTTTTTTCTCTAAAGGCTTCACAGAGTTCTTACACACAGTTTAGACATTTACATCCTTCCAAAAATTTGTCGATGTTTGATTAAACATCCAACAACCTAGATCTATTGTTTAAGTTAATGTACAGAATTGCATTCAATTCATATGAATAGTCACTTCATATCAGTTCTGGGTTAACATTTTTACGTTAATACATTATACATTTATGCATTAATGGTCAATATTTCACATGATCACTTAATGAGCATTGGCTGAAGTGTGCCCACGAAAACTAGCCCTAGTTATCCCTTGAGTAAAGACTCCAGAGTTTTATGTTGCTGTGTCACGATGATTCATTTAAATTAGTCATGTTTTCAGCAATATTTTTCTCCTCTGTCATTTCAAATTGTTGGTCAGCCTTTGTCACTGTGACTCATGGATTTTTACAAAACACAGAGATATAGGATGGCTAAGGTCATTGGCTCTCCCTGCCCTTTGTAAAATCTCAATCTATTAAATGATCATTTTACCTGTTCCACAGTTCACACAGGCATAGAGGGAGATAGCTTTTGAAGAGGAGAAGGGAAGAAAAAGAAAGAGATTAAAATTTGGGGTTGAGGTTGGAAAAGGACCACAGGTTGAGGGTCCTGGTGAGAGTAAGGACCTATACATAGTTCAGAGGTCATCCTCCAGGGAGATAACCACCTTCAAAGGGATGGCTTGTGATGAGCTCAGGGAATCTGGATAGGGACTCCCAGGCACACCAAGTGAGTCACAAACATGTCTTATAAACAGTAAAACTGCCTGACTTGAGACTCCGAACAAGCCTTAATAAAAGCTGAAGTTGCATTTCCCATCAGCCTGGTGAGATGAAGCTTGGGTTTAAATTCAGGCTTAATTTTATTCAAGTGAAACAAAAAGTGACTATTTCTTGAATATCTGAGCTTGATGAGTAAGATTCCTACCTACTACATATGGAAGTTAATCCCAAACTTCTAAGCATTCATTCTCATGTTGCACGTAGCTACATCCAGGACTGATTACAATCCCTCTTATACAAGTGGCTTCCAAGACACCAGTGCTTATCTGCATCAAGCCAGCAGGAAGAGGAAAAGCATGGAGGATATCAAGTATATGGTCTGTATGTATCAGCTTGAAAATAGAGCATATCACTTTTGTTCATATCTCACTGCCTAGAAATCCATTGTATGTCCAATAGAGCACCCAACTACAAGATAAGAAGTTGTACTCAGTGATATATCCTATTTATGTGTCCAGAAGAAGAAGGCCCTAGTTTTTAAACAGGTAGACAGTCTCTTTGTTTGAAATTTGTTATTCTGTCACTATATATTCACATTTCTTCCCTCATATGAAATACATTCCATTCCCTCCTCAAGCAACTGAAAGTCTATTTTAGTCACTTCATCCAGCGGAGCATCCAGGATCTCTGAGTGACATACACTTTTCTCCATATGATCCAGACATACTTTAGTTATGCAATGATAAATCAGGGACAGAATAAATATCATAAGAACTTTCATTTAGAATATAGAAGAATGAAAAACTCCTAGCAGTCACCAATCTGTAGCAATTATGGAATCCTGCTGGGGTACAAGACATTTCTTGATTAGACTGAATCTCTATTTGGGAAAAATTCCCTGTCCAGGTCTACTGATTGAATTTCCTATCACTTTTTTTTTGCAATAACATGCATCCATCATGCTAGTCTTTACAAAAAGAAATGAGAAATTGCAGATATTTAGAGAGCAATTGAAGTGTGGACTTTTTTTATATTTTTATGACTTTTTCCAATTTTTACAGTTCTCTTGTTCACATCTAATTTAGCAGCAATTTATATTTGTGCAACTCACCTTGGGCATTTACAAATATTTAATTGTACTGAAAATAACAATTTATATTTATACTAATTTTATATGGGCAATATTTACTGAAAGTGTAAAATTACAATAACAAAAATAAGCTTAAATAAAATTGTTATTTAACACAGTAGATTCTTGGTAAACATATAACTCAACTAGTCTGAGCTAAGAAAAGTAGGACCTTCTAGGGAGGCATTGTTCAATCTATGCTGGGAGTCAGTTGACATGTTTATTAGAGAGAATGCAGAGTTTCATGTAATCAGAAGGTAGTTGATAAGTAGACCTTAACTAAGAGAATTTCTCCTTTACTTTATGGCCTCTGGGATTTTGCTGAGCCTACCTGAAGCCATTGGTTCTCATTATTTTGTATGTATTTTGAAGTGCTTCAGTGTATTGAAGAGATGTGGCTGGATGACCCACAGCAGAACTAAAAAAAAAAAAAAAAAAAACAGAGAGGTCTTGCAGGGCTCGAGGCTATGAAGGAAACAACCAGGAATGTAAAGCATGGTGGATCCTGGAGACAACCAGGATCAGCACATCATTTGGCAGCAATTTTCCAGGGATTTGCAAAGAGCTCAAAGCAGTCTGCATTTGAGCTACATAATTTCCAGGCTTGCCAAAGATTCCTAGGTTTTAATCATGGCAAAGAAGCAGTAGAGAGTGGCATTAAGACCCTGAGCAACTCAAAGGTCACCATTAAACACAGGATTTTTGGCCAACACTCGAAGAGGGGATGTCTGAAGAATGATTAGGGTTGAATATTTCATTGACCCTGTAGGTTTAGCACTTCGGATACAGTTTGATTTGATTTAAAGAAATAAACAACTGAATAGTTCTTGAACAGCTGAATTTCAGGTTGAGATTCATATCTGTTATGTAGGTAAGATTATCCTCTAGGTACAAAGATTTGGAATGGCATGTTAAAGAGATACTTTTCCCAGGACAGCAATACATGGTGGGTATCATATTAACAATTTTCAAACTGTTCACTTTGGAGGAAATATGATTGGCAACAAAAATTTTAGGTAAAGGAAGAACAAAAGCTAATGCAGGTACCATAAATGCAGCATTGTATAGGAAAACAAAAGCCCAGTCATGTCAATATGATCTTCCAAACAGTGAGGAGATGAATTTCTGGTAACCTTAAACATTTCAAACATTTTTATTCTTATTGCCTAATTTTACATTCAGCAATTGGCATTCTGATATTTTGGTATATAGTATACCATGTCCACTGGGTAAAAATTGGTATGTCAAGCTGGCTTCAGTATGTGATCTGCTTGACAGTCTCATTTCTCATTATAAATTAGCTTTCCAGTTTTACATGGTAAGTCTGTGAGCTCTAGATCCCTCCTGGATACAACCAGTTCTTTGGCATCGTGGTGATTCAAAGCAGTGCAGATTATTTGACTTTCTTCTTACCAAAAGGTGAGTGTGTGTCTCTTCCAGTTGAAACTGGGCAAGATTTTGTCATTGCTTTGAGAAAGAGAATGCAATGGAAGTGACTCTGGTGGCTGATAAAAGGCTTCTGCCTATTTCTCCTGGGTCAAAAACTTTTGGATCCCTGAGCACCTAGTAATAAGTCTGGCTACCCTGAGGCCACCAGGATGGAGAGACCATATGAAGAAGGCCTGAGACTATATGTATAGAAAGAAATGTCTCCTGCTACTCCAGATGCCACCCACTCTTCCTGGTTTAGCCACTAACCAATTGCAATTATAGGAGATCCTGAGACAGAACCACCCAACAGAGCTTTCCTCCAATTCCTGAAGCACAGAAACTATAAGAGAAAATACGTGTATACTGTTGGTTGAAGACACTAAGTTTTCAATTAAGGTGTTAGACAGAGATAGATAACAAGAAGATACACCTGGAAGTTTGTATTTCTGGGCCAACAATAAAGAGGGTCAGAGGCTGGGCACTGGTGAAAACTGCCAAATCATTTCCATGGTGCAAAGCTTCCTGGTGGACTTCCAATCAGCCCTTTAGCTTCTGTCATTTAGCTGTGCCCTTTTCATTTAAGACTTGACTCCAGCTGGAAATTCCTTATGGACAGTATAATTATCTTCCACTGCTATTTATCCTGCATCTACCTAATTTGATATTAGACACTCACAGGACCCGCATAATTAATGCTAACTGATTAATGAGAGGTCTCAGGAAAGCAATACCATGTAGTTTTGAAACCAGTGCCCCCAGAGTCCTTGACTTAATAAAACTGTCAAGGGGAATCACATCATCATCAATCACATAATAGATATTAATAGCTAATATTTATGGAGCAATGGAACACTTGTGTGTCAAACATGGCTCCAAAGCTTTCTGTGCTTCTACACATTTAATCCTTACAATATAGATGAAGTAGGATCCATTATTATCCCCATTTTGCAGATGAGGACACTGAATCACAGAGAGGTAAGATTACCTGCCTTTCCCAGGGTTACTCCTGAGTAAGAGGATGAAGTAGGAATGACGCTCAAGCTATCTGGGTCTAAAGCCTATTCTACTGTTTATTACAGTTTACAGACTCTGAATAGATTCCTAGCTCTAAAATGAAATTATTGACAATTCTTTTTAAATAGGTAATGTGGTAAAGAATAAAGAACACAAGATTTGGAGTGTAGGTTTATGTCAGATCTGTCTTTTACTAGCGATGTTACCTAAAACAGGTCACATAGCTTCTCTGAATTTTTTGTAAAAGTCTGTAAAATGAAGATAATGCCGACCTTTCCGGATTGCTTTCAGGATTAAATTTGATAAAGCTCTTTACGAGCCTTTCATGATGCCAGCACTGGTAAGTATTATTGTTTAATCAACTAACCGGATGGCAGTCAATCTATAACTTTCTCTAGCCAATAGGGCAAACCACAAGATGGAGTTATAAGCCAAAGGAAAGCATGACTGAATAGGCTTCAGTTGAGTTGAGATTTGCCCAAAAAATTATTCACTAGTCTACAGTGGAGTCATATCAACCATATACTCAACTTTTGAGAAGTTGGCTTGCCAAAACAACAGAGAGGGAATCAATAATTTCAATGTATAGAAAACTTCAGCTATCATAAGCCTGGGAGTTAGCATGAAATGGTGAATCTACTTTCTAAGAGTCTCTGTTTCAAGTAGCTCTGCCTGACTGACCATTGGGAGCATCTTGCCTCAATAAGTGTGGTTATAGTAAAGCTTTGTTTTTTGTTAAACATAAGCAAGTTGTTTAATCTTGTGCACATCTAATCAAGAGTAATATGTTCCAATACTAGAGGACAAACTAGTGTTGGACTCATTATAGTGACAACAGGAACCACCCTGATGATAGTCAATGGAGGTGTTTTCCCTCAGAAATTTTTAAGGGAAACATTTATTATAGTTGATTTTCATTTTATGGGATTCTGTTGTGGTGCCATCCATCATATTTTTAACATGAATAATTAATTAATTTTTTTTGTCCCTTGCCTTTCTTGAAGAAACTTCAGTCATAAAGTCCTTGGGCCATGTATCGGAAAGCACATTGGCATTCAAATATCTTCAGGATAAAATACAACAATAAGTAAATCTGTTCCAAGATTGTTAGTTTATATTTTTTCTCATTTCCAAATATTTCAAAGAAATTATCTTTTCACAGTGCTGCAAATTCTTCAATAGTATCAATTTAAATGGGAACAAGTTGTTCTGGCTTTCCATTCAGAGTGTAGATAGTTGACTATAGTCCTGATTACCCTAGTGTTTGTTATTTCAAGCAATCTTATCTAAAAGAGAGAGGGGAGTGTTCATGTTTTCATCATTCAGTTTGTTAATGCTTGCAGTTTAGAACCTTTCTAAAACACTGCTTGTCGGCTCTCTTTGAAATGTCCAAAACAGTTTAAATTACAGTGTTTGTTTTCTGTGAAGTTAACAAATACATGCAGATTCTTTTATGTATTTAATGTTGATGTATTTGGTGCCTAATCTTGTTATACTATCAAGTGAACCATGGACCAGGTAACAAGGATCTAATATACTTGAGATATCAATATTCACTTTATGGCTTATTTTTCTGAGTTATGTAATTACATAATGAAGATTCTTTAGTTTTAAGCAACAGAAATAATCTCATTTTGCTGAGGTTAAGCAGAATTTATGTGGAAAACTAGCAGGAGCTAATACAGGCTAGGGTTTTGAAATGGGCCAGACTCAAGACCGTCTTCCACACACTAGTGTCTGTTGTAGGGGGGCAAGGGAGGGATAGCATGGGGGTGGGGAGGTTGGGAGGGATAAATGGGGAGAAATGCCAGATGTAGGTGACGGGGGCATGGAGGCAGCAAACCACATTGCCATGTGTGTACCTATGCAACAATCCTGCATGATCTGCACATGAACCCCGGAACCTAAAGTACAATAAAGAAAAAAAAAAAGACTGTCTTCCAGGCTGGAAAACAGGAGTTAACAGTTGGGGCAGTCAGAACATCCTTCCTTTTCATCTTCCACCCCAAAAGAGAATTGAATTTCCATCATTGTTGGTCTTTACTCCTCTGCCTGGGATTTACACTGGTTCAGACTGGGTCAGGTGCTCACCCATTCGTTGAGTGAGGCAGAGCTTTTGTTCAGAGCTCACCAGACTGTATTCAGTGTGGAAGAGGTAATTCCTCCAAAAATTGTTGAGTGCTTTTAAGAAGAAGAAATTGATTCTGGCTGGCCAAACCATACACAGATTTGCTCCAACCATAATTTTTTTTTCACAGAAGACATTTTCCTAAATTGCCGTTTAGTTAATTCCCCCAACCCTCCTCCTCAACATTGCAACAGGGTAAGAGTTTCCTTCTGTCCCTCATTAGTTAGCAACTCTTGCTTGATATAAATCTCAATCCTTGGAGAAAAGAAAGTGAAGTAAACATAGACCTGGGATTGGCTTTCATGATTGAAGATCTTGACGAAATGCAGAAAGCAGGAGTGAGGTGTTTCATTGTTCCTCAAGCCCACAATTCCTGCCTGCTCTCTGGACTCAGATCTGTCAGTTTTTGAGTTTCCACTGAAAAGGCCGAATGGATGGAAGAGGGGATGGGCTAGACTAGACAAATGTGGCTAGAGATCATGTTGTCAAAACTCAAAATTGAGATATCTTGTCTTAAAAGCACATCATTAAATATTATCACAAGAAGCCAGGAGCAGTGGCTCACGCCTGTAATCCCAGCACTTTGGGAGGCCGAGTCGGGTGGGTCACGAGGTCAAGAGATCGAGACCATCCTGGTCAACTTGGTGAAACCCCGTCTCTACTAAAAATACAAAAAATTAGCTGGGCATGGTGGCGCGTGCCTGTAATCCCAGCTACTCAGGAGGCTGAGGCAGGAGAATGGCCTGAACCGAGGAGGCAGAGGTTGCGGTGAACCGAGATCATGCCATTGCACTCCAGCCTGGGTAACAAGAGCCAAACTCCGTCTCAAATATACATATATATAATCACAAGATCTTCAAGGGCATTGTGCTCTTTGTTCAGGGAAGTACAAATGGATGCTGAAATGAGTCAGGGAAGGGACCTCTGGAATTCAGAAGCACCCAAGTCCCACCTTAAAAAGCAAAGATAGTCAACTGGCAAGACCCTTTGGTAAATCTACTCCTGCTGGGTCAGGATTCTGGGAATTTCCTCTGGTAATTGTATGAGGGGCTGTTGAGTGATCAGTTCCCTGCTAAGGCCAATTGAACTTGAAGGGAAGCCATTGGAACTGGCCACAGAGGTGACTGACTGGTACTATCATCAAAGTGGAATCATGCACTATTTGTCTTTCTGTGTCTATTTCATTTCATTAGCCTGACATCCTTAAGGTTCATCCATGTTGTCCCATATTACAGCATTTTCTTCTCTTTCAAGGTTAAATAATATTCCATTGTGTGTATATGCATTTTCTTTATCCATTCATCTGTTGATGAACATTTAGGTTGTTTCTACATCTTGGCTAGCAAGAATAGAGCTACAATGAACACAGAATTACTAACATCCCCTCACTCCAAAGCCTCTGAGACCATACTAGACGGCAGTTCTGAGGACAGGTGTGACCCAGGTCTGGGAACCCTCAGGAAGGAGGCACTATACAGGGTCTGGAGACTTACTTGAAAGTAAAATACCAATGGCTGACATCCCTATGGCCACTGGGTCACAGAGGAGGGGTAGGAAGGAGAGGTGTGTTTCTATACAGTCCTTGGATCAGGGCATGTTGCACACTTGGGCTTTTTTTAAAAAAGGCATCCTCTCTCCATAGTATAACCACAAACCAAGAGTTTTCTATTCTATATCTTATTTTTTTTAGATTTTATTTTACCTTGAATATTAAAACACAAAATTTCAAAAAAATTAAAAAGGCAGGCCTAGCAGGTGAAGATCTTCTCTTAGGTATCTGGGCTTTGACTTGGAGCTGAGGGGAATTACCAAAGGGCCTTCTGGGTGGAAGAAAACTGCCCCACATTGCCCCAAGTGTCTCCCTGGACTGGAAGGAGGACATCTGAGGAAGCCTTAACCCCAGAGAGATTGCAGGTTTGAGCAGGCGAGGCTGCTGTTTCTGTTTAAAGAAAGCAAAGATTTCCCACCTCTGAGTGTTTTCAGCTTCTGCCCATCCGTGGCCCTCTGAGGAGACTTGTAAAGCAATTTCACTGGGGTGCCTGGCAGCTGCCACTATTCTGAAAAGGAACAGATGGCAGATTGTGTTGAAGAGTAATGGGGAATGATTCCTTACTTTACGCTCCATCCAAACACTCCACATGCTAAGGACGGAAGGATTCCTCAGACAGGTGCTCCAAACATAAGCATGGAGGCAGGTTGTAAATCTGATGTTTTTTCAACTTTCTTTTCATGATTTTCCAGTGAAAGAGTTAGCTTTGGTCTCATTGTCAGAGTAATTCAAATGATGAATTGTATTTATCTTTGAAGACATATAATCTGAGTTACCCTCCCTGTCCTCCTCCTTTTATTAATTATAATAAAGCAATATGATATTTATTTTCTCCTGATATACTAGCGAACAAACAAACAAAAATTATAGAGGAAAGTGTTTTTCCACTCATAGTACTCTGCAATGTTATGAAACTTAAAAAACGAAACTTAAGTATTGTGGAGGAGAAGAAAACCTTACCTTGGTTTTACAGATAAAATAGTTTCCTAGAGAAAAGATTATTTGAAATGGCCTAGAAAAAGTATGCAAAATTTTTAACTATTAAATGGAGTTTTGGGAAGACAACGCCTCCATTATGATAAGAGATTCAAAAGAAAGAGAGTTATTGTTTAGAAAAGTGGTAGACCTTTTGAAATATTACAATGAAGACAACTGTAGCAAATGTCATGTGGTTGCAAATGTTGTTTTGTCTTGACTTGTTTTTTTATAAATGGGTTTCTAAATCCCAAAAATGAGGCAGAATTTTTTCTGACGATCTGACTTGGAGACTTGTACATTTCCAGGTTTGGAGAAGAGACATTCTAAAATCCCTAAAGCACCACTGAAAGTCTTCCAATTTATATTTCAAATTGTTAAGTGAAAATATCCTCACCACGAAGTGAGACAGTGAGTGCAGAGTGCCGGCAGGAGAGAAACAAATTTATTTCACCTTTTGCACATCTATGTTTTGAGGGAGAGATATGTTAACCAATGAAAGGCCTCTCCCAGAAATTTGCCCTTTCAGATTGGGGCAAATCGTCTAGCCTTGGGTATACTGATGCATGCTAAGGAGGTGTTTTTTAAATAAATAAATGCCCTGTATTAAAAGGAGCTAATGATAGTGAAAAGGCTATCAACACACCATGGTCAAAATATTCAATCTAAATAATCTGGTACTAAGGTTTGTGTCTTTCACAGATTTGCCAGTGAATGGTTAACAAGGCACATCAAAACAAAATTTCAACAGTTTTTTTTCAGATTTATTCAACCTCCTGCTTCACTTTTTCCCCAGCTATAGTAAGAAGCCGGTAAAAATTGGAGGTTCACTACTGATGGAAAAATAAAGAATAAGAAATTTAAAAGGAAAAACGATTTATTTCTAGCCAAACCAAAGTCAAAATTTAGTAGCTGAGGATTATTGTTTTGGTGTAAAGCATTAATATGTGGAACACTTCAGAGTGAACCATTTGGGCACCCATCAGATCTTAAGCTTCTTGATGGCACTGTCTTTTGTATATTGTAGGGACATTGTACAAAGGATTTCAATTCAATCCTTATTTTCATTACTTACTTGCATTAGTTACTTACATTAATTATGCGCTGACCTAGAAGCTTTATCCTGAACTTGCACAATCCCTGCAATGTTGAGGGGGTTAATACCTGGCATAAATGACTAACAATATAGAATGCAGTTTTATCACTTGTTAAAATTTGTTTCTATTTTTGGTCCTACTAAATTTTCTAGTTTACACCTTCATGCATACTATCAGCAGATGAGTTTACCAGGCTGCCCAACTTGCATCTTTAATTTCCATCAAATCAAAAAAGAAAAAATAAGTTTATAGGGGTCTTTCCGGTACAGCATTACTCACATTCCTAGTACCATCTAGTTTGTAACTTTACCTTTCTCTGACATCAACATCTTGACGGAATTAAAGATTAACATTTTTCATAATTGAACTTGCCATCAGGATGCAATGAAACCAGATCAGAAAAACAAATACACAGTGGATTCAGAACAGGAAGCTTTGTACATAACTCGAAGGAACTCAAGCAAAGTGAATGTAATTGCATGCTGAAATCAAAATGATTATTGATCTACAAACCTTTATCTATATAAATAAAGAAAAAATATTTTGAGAACAAAGGACACCCAATCTACCCAATTGTAACTTGCTGGCCTTTTGTTGACATGTGAATTAATTGATGAATAAGAAAAAAACCCCATGATTTTCTATGCACCCTGTGCGTGTGTGTTCCTGGTGACTGATTTTAATTCAAATCATTATTCAATATAATTTTAGATATCTTAAGCTAAAAATTAATAGCCCTGTTTTCAGCTTCTTCTTAGTAAGAAATTCAGCCATTGCTTTTAGTATTCATTAAAGTTTACTGATATTAAATAAGATTTTAAAAAATGGAACTTAATTTATGTACATAGAAGTGTAACCTGGCATATTATAGATCCTGCTTCAATTTCTATTTCCTAGAACCCTTCTGATATGGTTTAGCTCTGTGTCCCCAACCAAATTTCATCTTAAAGTTTACACCTATATTTCTCACGTGTTGTGGGAGGGACCCAGTGGGAGATAATTGAATCATGGGGGTGGTTCCCCCATATTGTAGTAGTGAATACTACTACATAGTAGTGAACACTCATAGCAGTGAATACGTCTCATGAGATCTGATGGTTTTATCAGGGGTTTCTGCTTTTCCATCTTCCTTACTCTCTCTTTGCTTGCTGCCATCTATGTAAGATGTGACTTGCTCCTCCTTCCCATCCATCATGATTGTGTGGCTTCCCCAGCCACATGGAAATGTAAGTCCAATTAAACATCTTTATTTTGTAAATTGCCCCCATCTCGGGTATGTCTTTATCAGCAGCATTAAAAATGGGCTAATACCACTTTGTTAGCTTTGTTCATAAGAAATTTTGGTACATCTTATCTAGAAGAAACTTCCCTATAATTGCTCACTGTATCAGTCAAGATTTAGTTAGAACACAGAAATAACACTAGTAATTTGAATAGAGAAGATAACATAAAGAATAACTCACGAATAAACATACTTAGGTACTAAAAGGCAGAAAAAAAAAACCTCTAAGGGGTCCAGAGATAGCAGGTTGTGAAACAAACAGCTATAATATCTAGGCTGAAGAGAGTTGACAATATAAGAACAATAACTTATTAGAGGATCCCCTCAAGATTGAGGTTTAGATCTCTTTAAAGAGAGCAGGAGCAGGCAGCCTCCAGGAGCAAAGACACTTGCCAGAGGGCATAGATCATAACTGGTGGACCAGTAAGTAGGGAAAATATGATGTAAGAGTATGGCTGGCTAGAGCTGATTCATGAGGGCTAGTAGGCTCAAGTGCTGCTTTATAAGAAAAGAGGACAAAAACCTGAAGGGAAAGTGCCTTCCTGTTGCTATTGCCTTGCAGTTTCCCTCAAACTCTTTCTTTAGTTGAAGTATTATGCCAACTGGCAAAGCAGAAATGTTTATAGAGTGTGCCTCTGATATCACAAAGAAAGGCAAAGAATAAAAGATATGGGGCTGAGGGTCAAGAAATAATTGGTACACTCATATATATGATTAGTTTATCTTAGGTGCCCAAGTTTTTTTTTTTTTTTGTAATGGCCAATATATGTTTTCTTTCATCCTGTAAATCAAGGGTAATAAACTTGCGTGAACCTAAAAGTCCAGAAGATTACCCAAATGAGTAAAACAGTATAGATTTAAGACAATAAGGAGTAGGACGAATCATGGTGAAGCAGAAAGAACATGCCTGACTTCCTAAAAATGATCCAATTCATAGATACATGTCTGCAGGCTGTATGGGGAGCCAGTTCACACCTGGTGCATGAAAACACAATAATACTGTGCTCGTAATTATAAAACTGAATAATGAAGCTGTCTGCAAACCAGAGGATTTTATTTCATTGTGTAGCATGTGGGGTTTTTTGTTTTGTTTTGTTTTTGGTATGGCCAGTGAAAACTATCATTCTCTAGTTAGCTATGGGACCACAGATTAAATTAGTCATCCAGTAGATTGGAGAGGATTTATCATTTATCCACCCTTTAAATATCTCTTGGGAATCTTCTGGGTAAATAATTCATAGTATTTAACCAGCTATATGTGTGGGTAGGTTTTTAGCTAATTGAAAGTAATCATTTTTATTTTGTGTCAGAAACGAAGGAAGTAAAGGAAGCAAGGTTTCTTGTATTTTAATATTTCTACATGTTATGCCTAATTTGAATTAGGATACATTTCCACATTGGCAATTCCCTTGTTTATGATTTAAACGGCAATGACAATAGTAGCATCAGACTCTATTACAATTACTTTGTGGAGGTAAGAAAAGGAATAACCACTTAATGCATTGTAATTACATCAATGTTATTAAATCCTCTACGTGTGTTTTTAAAGGTCAAAATTCTAACATTAATTACCTTTCTGCACTGAAGCATGAAATGGCTTCAAAGTCCTTAGCTAAACAAGGATTGTAACTAAATTAGTGAGAGTGAAAACTAGACCTGAGAGCAACTACGACAAGATTGAGCTATAAAGGATAGAAGTTATGTTTTATAGAACCATATGTTTGGTATTCTCAAACTGGACTTTATTTCATGTGATTGTATTTTTCTTTTTGATGAAGGTAATTTGTTCAATATATAATTAAATGTATTTTACATTTTATATCTTCATAAGATTGTTCATATGTGTACAAAACTGAAACCCTCTCTGTAAACCTTTGGTTCCAACTTCTGGTTTGAAAAATATGTTCCTTGTTACTATACAATGGCAATACCACATTTATCCATAGTCAAAAAACAAAAGTAGTCTTAGATGCCAAGATTTAAAAGTGAAGTACATTAGATGTATTCTATGAAGTGTCACAAATATACTTATTCCTATTTAACTTTTGCAGCTCAACTGGAACCCAGAGTGGTATGGGAGGAACTCAAAGGCTCTTATCACACAAGACTACTTTCAAACTCTAGCTATGCTTTATGCTACTGACGGGAAATATACCCAATTGCTGAGCCTAGATTTTCTCATCTGGGAAGACAATATTAAACTTGTAGAGCTAGGGTGAAGATTAAAAGATGTACTCCATGAAAATCACTCAAAAGGGTGCTTGGCACAATAAACGTTAGATTTTAATTTGGAATACACCATGCATGGCCTTTTAGATCTATGTATTAGGAGCAAAACAATGTTACAATATAGACTATTTTAGGTAAATTAGACATTTTTATTTTATTTTATTTTATTTTATTTTAGACAGAGTCTCACTCTATCACCCAGGCTCGAGTGCAGTGGTGCAATCTCAGCTCATTGCAACCTCCTGCCTCAGCCTCCCAAGTATCTGGGACTATGGGTGCAAGCCACCATGCCTGGCTAATTTTTGTGTTATTAGTAGAGATGGGGTTTCACCCTGTTGGCTAAGCTGATCTTGAACTCCTGACCTCAAATGATGCACCAGCCTCAGCCTCCCAAAGTGCTGGGATTAAGGTGTGAGCCACCATGCTTGGCCACTTATTTTATATTACACATTTGTTTCTTTTTCCCTGTTTATTTCACCCTACCTTCTGCTAGTTGCTATCTTCCATTTTGTTCTACTTATATTTATATTTTGTTTTCTGTAGACCACACTGCATCTTTTTCCAACCACTTCAAATATTCTTAATATTTCTGTGGGAACTTTTGGTCTTTATATTATCTATTTTCACATTGACATAGAGAAATACCCAAGACTGGGTAATTTATAAAGGAAAGAGGGTTAATTGACTCACAGTTCTGCATGTTGGAGAGATCTTAGCAAACTTACGATCATGGCTAAAGGAGAAGCAAACATGTCCTTCTTCACAAGGCAGCAGGAGAGAGAAATGCAGAGAGAATGGGGAATAGCCCCTTATAAAACCATTGGATCTCATGAGAACTCAACCACAAGAACAGCATGGGGGACCATCCCCATGATTCAATCACCTCGCATGAGATCCCTCTCCCAACATGTGGGGATTACAATTCTGGTTACAACTCAAGATGAGATTTGGGTGGGGACACAGAGCCAGAGCATATCAGTCTTCCACTCCAAAATTGAATATAAGCTTCCATGACGAGACTTTCTGACCTAACACATCAGGTTCACAGTTGGATATCGCCGTTTATTCATGGCTTGCGTTCCTTCCTTCCTTCCTTCCTTCCTTCCTTCCTTCCTTCCTTCCTTCCTTCCTTCCTTCCTTCCCTCTTTCTTTCTCTCTCTTTCTCCCTTTCTCTTTCTCTTTCTTTCTTTCTTTCTTTCTTTCTTTTTTTCTCTTTCTTCCTTCCTTCCTTCCTTTCTTTCTTTCTTTCTTTCTTTCTTTCTTTCTTTCTTTCTTTCTTTCTTTCTTTCCTTCTTTCTTTCTTTCTTAAAGGGAGTCTTTCTCTATCACCCAGACGGGAGTGCAGTGGCATGAGCTCTACTCACTGCAACCTCCAACTTCCGGGTTCAAGTGATTCTCCTACCTCAGCCTCCCTAGTAGCTGGGATTACAAGCACCTACCACCATGCCCAGCTAATTTTTGTATTTTTAGTAGAGATGGTGTTTCACCATGTTGGTCAGGCTGGTATCAGACTCCTGACCTCAGGTGATCCATGCTCCTTGGCCTCCCAAAGTGCTGGGATTATAGGCCTGAGCCATCATGCCCAACTCAGACAGAATTTCTAATTAAGGGTTTACGTCTTTGTTGCTTCTCTCTGAAGACTTTCTTCTACCTATTATCGGGCCCTCTTACTTGCAACCCCACCTCCATCATTCCACCAACCTTATATGTTCAGATCAAAATTCCCTGACAAGGATAATCCAGAAGTTCTCTCCCCTCTCAGTAGATACAAACTCCCATTTCTTCAGTTCACCTCTTCTTGGTGACCAGCAGTATTTGAAAGGAAAGAAGAAAGAATATATAATTTAGTAATTCTGAAAAATGTATGAACCTTTCTGTTGGTACTAACAATTTAAAAGAATGTTGTAAATCAAACTAACCTTTACAGATAGTATCAGGACCTTTAAGAAGTATACTACTGGGGCCGGGTCCAGTGGCTTACACCTGTAATCCTAGCACTTTGGGAGGCCAAGGTGGGTGGATCACGAAGTCAGGAGCTCGAGACCATCCTGGCTTACACATTGAAACCCTATCTCTACTAAAAATAAAAAACAAATTAGCCGGGCATGGTGGCACATGCCTGTAGTCCCAGCTATTTGAGAGACTGAGGTAGGAGAATTGCTGAACCCTGGAGGTGGAGGTTGCAGTGAGCTGAGATTGCACCACCATACTCCAGCCTGGGTGGCAGAGTGAGCCTCCATCTCAAAATATATATATATATGTTACTGGAATCCCAGGACTGCCTTCTTGTGCTGAATATGGACTTTCATCTACCACCTGATGAGAAAACATTCAGAGATTTCTCATGACAGTGCCGCCTGCCAGCCAATAGTTGTATTTTCAAAGTTTTGCCATCCTAATTTGCCTATAGCACTGTTGGTAAAATAGTTACAGGTTCTTGTACTTTCTTCTTGGTATTTTATAAGAGAAAAGTGTACAGAAAAATGAAAGAGAAGAGGGGGAAGGTCAAATTGAATACAATTGAGGCAAAGATTGTCACCATCATGTATGCCAATAAAAGATTCTCATTGGACTTATATAACAATAACAGGTTCAACCCATTTAGGAAAAGGACATTAATGAATGCACATTAGTAACTGTATGTTAAAAATAAAAGTCTGTTGCAAGTTTCTTCTAAAGCCACAAAGAAAACAAGATGCCAATAGAGGTTTAAAATCACGATGCAAGAACCATAAAGTTTACATGATTCTTAATCCCTCATCAACTGAGTAAAATGATTTGAAATTGAAAAGGGAGAGGAATGTTTGAGAAAGCTATTTGTGTGCTAAAAGCACACAAGGTGGAGTGGTGGAGGTATTTTCCCTTTCAACTGAACTCCACAGAAGGACTTTAAAAAGCTAATGTGTGTTCTCTGCAGTTTGGGGGACATAATGAATTAGTGTCTAACGCTTACCTGGAAATCTAAAGGGCAATAAACAGGCTAGGCAGAATACAGAATGAGAGAACACAGAATATGTGGCAGGTTGAGGAGCCTACACTCTCAGTGCTTGGCAAAGCAAAAACAAACACTTCTTTTCAGGAAGGGGGAAAAGACAGAAAGAGTGCACACACCCATGTTGTCACAGGTTTAACTTACATCGTATCCAAATGGCCTGTCTAGAAAAGCAAAAAAGACTCAGTAGGAAGAAGAGAGAGAGAGACAAATATATAAAAAAAATGCTCATTATCACTGGTGATTAGAGAAATGCAAACAAAATCACAATGAGATACCATCTCACACCAGTTAGAATGGCAATCATTAAAATGTCAGGAAACAGTAGATGCTGGAGAGGATGTGGAGAAATAGGAATGCTTTAACACTGTTGGTGGGAGTGTAAATTAGTTCAATCATTGTGAAAGACAGTGTGCCAATTCCTCAAGTATTTAGAACCAGAAATACCATTTGACCCAGCAATCTCATTACTGGGCATATACTCGAGGATTATAAATCATTCTACTATAAAGACACATGCACATGTATGTTTATTGCAGCACTGTTCACAATAGCAAACACTTAGAATCAACCCAAATGCCCATCAATGATAGACTGGATAAAGAAAATGTGGCACATATACACCAGGGAATACTATGCAGCCATGAAAAAAAAAAACATGAGTTCATGTCCTTTGCAGGGACATGGATGAAGCTGGAAACCATCATTCTCAGCAAACTAACAAAGGAACAGAAAACCAAATACCATATGTTCTCACTTACAAGTGAGTGTTGAATGAGAACACATGGACACAGGGCGGGGAGCATCACACACTGGGGCCTGTCGGTGGGGGCTAGTCGAGGGATATCATTAGGGGAAATACCTTATGTAGGCGACAGGTTGACGGGTGCAGCGATCCACCATGGCACATGTATACCTATGTAACAAACCTGCACATTCTGCATATGTATCCCAGAATTTACAGAATAATAAAATAGAGGAAGAAGAAAAAGAAGAACAAGGAGGAGGAGACAATGAAGAAGCGGAAGAAAGAGAAAAAGAGGAAGAAGGAGGAGGAGGAAGAGGAGACGATGAACAAGAGGAATAAGAAAGAAGAGGAAGAAGAAGACAAAGGAGGAGGAGGAGGAGGGGGAGGGAAAAGGAGGAGGAAGGGAGGAAGAGAGAGAGAGAGAGAGAGAGAGAGAGAGAGAGAGAGAGAGAGGCAGAGAGGCAGATGTCTGGGGACTGAGGAAGGAGATATAAAACTAGTGGTATCAAAGGAGTTTCTAAAGAGATCCCAAGAGATCCAGGGTGAAGGAGCGTAGAGGGAGATTTCTATATAATCTATGAAAGCACCCAAAAGAAGAGACAACTTTAAATGTTTGTCATGGCCAGACATTCTCTTGTCTGGCCAGACCAGAGAAAACTATAAGATCAGCATCAGTGAGCTAAGAACTCTTCTGCTCCCCTTGTCTCTTTCTCCTTGATGGCTTCCAACACTGTAGGTATCTGCAAATGTGAGTAACAAGATATGAAATTAAGACTAGAAGTGCAAAGTGAGGG
This sequence comes from Callithrix jacchus, assembly GCF_049354715.1. Classification (NCBI taxonomy): domain Eukaryota; kingdom Metazoa; phylum Chordata; class Mammalia; order Primates; family Cebidae; genus Callithrix; species Callithrix jacchus. Next base: position 31,188,336 of record NC_133524.1, read on the forward strand.
GAGATTAGAAGCCCCCTCTGTTCCACTGTAGGCAGTTAAAGTGAGAATTTCCCAGATTGGGAAAAATTAACTATTAACTTTCAGAGAGACTGAGTCAATAATCAATTAACCCCTGCCTTTGAGAAGTCAGTGTATATAGAAATCAAGGGTTTGATGAATTTGAATGGGTAAAAAAGTAGTTATGCATTTATTTTCTAGACTTCTAACTGAAATGTAGCTTCTCTTTTAATTATGAATGCAGGCAACACAACACAGTAGTATTGGCAGTACCTGTGCAGTTGCTTATCAGCTTAAGGAGATTTTGGGCTGAGACGATAGGGTCTTCTAAATATACAATCATGTCATCTGCAAATAGAGACAATTTGACTTCCTCTTTTCCTAATTGAATACCCTTTATTTCTTTTTCTTGCCTGATTGCTCTGACCATAACTTCCAGTACTATATTGAATAGGAGTGGTGAGAGAAGGCATCCTTGTCTAGTGCCAGTTTTCAAAGGGAATGCTTCCAGTTTTTGCCCATTTGGTGTGATATTGGCTGTGGGTTTGTCGTAGTTTCTCTCTCCTCCAAGTAGATAGAGAAAAAGAATTAAGTCTGTTCCCAGGGCTGGAGCAAGGATTTAGATAAGGTAGAGGAGAAAGAGAAAGAAAGAAAAAGAAGAAAGAAAGAAGGAAAGAAAGAAAGAAAGAAAGAAAGAAAGAAAGAAAGAAAGAAAGAAAGAAAGAAAGAGAAAGAAAGAAAGAGAAAGAGAGAGCAGAAGGAAGGAAGGGAGGAAGGAAGGAAGGAAGGAAGGAAGGAAGGAAGGAAGGAAGGAAGGAAGGAAGGAAATAAGGGAGGGAGGGGAGCGAAACCTACCATAGCTATTTCCTCAACCTAGCTGCTGCTGCTCTCCTCTCCTCCCCTTGCATCCCAGCTGGGTTCTCCTAGCAGCTGTGATGTGAACCCTGTGAACGGCAAATTTACTGCTAGGGATTTTAGTAAACTTGTAATGAGAAAAAAACAGGAATTTTAATTCACAGCTTTGCATTCATGGCTATTGCATGTGTATGTATGATGAAAATTGATGTAAAATGTTATGTGCTTATAATTTCATAAATGCTTGAAGGGTCATCTCAATCAGGAAAAGCTGCAAAGAAATAAAAGTGTTAATGAAACACAGGTCCCTTGATTTTTTGCCAGAGGTGGGCGGATTGAAATTTATAGTCTTGGTATGGGAAGCAAGGCTCAATAATGGATGGTTTTGTTTTTGCTTTTTTTGGCCATAATTTTGCCTATTGGAGCCTCTGGAAAAGGGAGCCAACCTCCAAATGAAGACAGACACACGTTGGAGTTTTCAAAGCAGGTTTTAGAGGGTGGGGAGTTGTGGAGTTTTGTTTGTTTTTGCCAATAAGATCTTGTGAAATCAGATTTTTGACCCTTAGAGGCTGATTTTCTAGCCTGACATGCATATTTTCACATGGGTCAATTTGGACAACCTGACCTAACAGGGTAAAAACGTCCTTAGGAACAGCCTAGCCTATTACTTGGACTTGAAACTTGGGTCTTTGGCATATAGCATCTTAGCTTTGCTGCAGTTGCTGAAGAAAAGCCTCTAGCTTTTTTGCAATACTGAATTCACAGATCCTTATTCCCTAGACCTAACTCTCAGCTGAAACTTGATACTGCTGGCTATGGGCTATTTCAATTTCAGCACTGAGCTATGCTGAACTGAAAGTGGGCACAGGCTCAAAGAACAATTCAGTCTCTGGAACTGCTACAAATTTAAGACATCCCTGTGGGGTCACAGCTGTAAAACAATATGGATGCTGGCTGACCATCAGGGTCACCATCAGGTGCCCTAGAGAAAAAGTCTTGTTCTCAGATGGGACCATTAAAAATGGAGCTGATGATCAACTTGATATTTCCGATACAAGAGACTGATTGCCGCCCTAACTTGTGATTCCAGCCTAAAGCTGCAATTTAGGGAAGGGTACAACACAGGGTATGTGACCCCTCTGCCCACCCCTGATAGATCAGACTCTTAGGGTTGTCTCACGGCGGTTGACTTGTGTTCCACTTTCCAGGTTTGTTGCAGTTTGCAACAATGGACTGATAGCCTGACTTGACTTCCCTTGCTTTCTCCTGTTGTACACACCTTAGGAAGGCGGTTTGATCATCCAACGCAGCTGTCCTCAGAAAGGGATTTATTTTTGCTAGATGTTCACCAAATAAATGATGATCAGGAAAAAAGGCATGGGGGAAATGTAAGCCCATTTTGAAACAATATTGATAATCGGGATTTTGCCCTGACCACTTCCTGAACATGATAAGTTATATTAAAACGTTATTCTGTGAAAATGGTTTTGTCCCTCTTACACACAATCCTTCCAGAAGGTCTGGGTGAAAAAAAAAAAAGAAGTGATTAGGAAAAATTTTAATGTTAGGATTATTGAATGGGGCACATTGATTCTGTAGCAGTCAAGAAAAACAACCCTGACACCTGGGAAGGCTCAGGGGAGGAAGTAGGGCATTAATGATTTTTGCTTTTTGGAACTGCTGCTGGAAGCTTTCCCTAATTTCGAAGAAAACTCTTGTGCTGCTTTTGCAAGTGCTGCAGGCACTTTGGACTCAGACCAAGGACTGAGCCTAGATGCCACATGACAGCATGACTATGAGCTAGCAGCAGTGGGCCAGCTCCCACTGCATGTCCCCGCAGAACATGCCCAGATGCCATCTACACTCGCCAGGCAGATGAAGTAGTGTCACTGACAGAACTATTTGAGACTGACGGCCCCAGGCAGCCCCTCTAAAACCAGGGACTGAACTGAATTACTTTCACTGGACTGAATACCTTGGGGCAGGAGGCACCACGATGGGAGGCCACACTGGGGGCTGCCTGACTAATGCATATCCTGTTGGAGTGCCCTAACATTTTTAGCTCTTTGTTTGTAGAGGACCACGTGAGCCCTCCGGGATTATGTGTGTGTGTGTGTGTGTGTGTGTGTGTGCACTGTGACTATCATGACACTTGCTTTGGCCCTACTGCATTACTCTGAGATCCTGATTTTGAGACGATGTCCATAGGATTGAGCAGACTGCCAATGGGATCTGTACAAAAGGAAGTTTAAGACTTCCTGCAATGGGTTATTACCCTAGACTAGATATATTCATTAATAACAGGCAATTTATTGCCAATAAACAAATAGACATGTAGTAGCCTAGATTTCATCTGGAGACAAAGAAAAACTAGTTTTATGGAGTATGATTAAAGGGGCAGCAGGAGCTAACGATAAAGTTGCTTTATGATTTCATGCTATGCTTGTTCAATACACCAGTTACAAACATAATGTATCTAAAAGATGAAGTATAATTAGTGGTTTTATAATGATGTTGAGCTTTCTGGAACTATAATTCCTCCTTATAGAACATATGTTTCTTGTGGAATTTTAATTCCATAACTGTGTACAAAAAAAGATCCCCCAATAAAACAGAAAATCTTCTATTTCACTTTCAGGTGCCTTTATAATTACAGATTACCTCTTGACTCCAGTTGGATGCAAACTGGAGTCGAGAGTTTATCTGTAATTATAAAGGCACCTGGAAGTGAAATCTCTTCTGGAAGTTGCTCTATCTTCATTTCCACTTCCATCAGTCTTCCATACAGCTCATGTAAGTGGAAATGAAGATAGAGCAAAGTGATCTCCCACTGATACTGGCACATAATTACACTCAATGTCATGATGTTACTTCCAAAGATACCTTTTGCTTATGTTGGTGAGATTTTAATAGTTTTTGAAGCCTTACTTAAACCCTGCTAAAACTTTTTTCAATCAAGTTAATGGAAGACCTTAAAATTTATCACAACAGTATGTATAAATTTGATTTGAGCAGGTTCCATGAAATTACTAAACTTGTGAAAATAGCTTATTAGTGTAGTATCCTGCTATTTTTAAAAAAGATATACAGAGATATGTTACCTGTTGGCAAATGTCTTCTTTAACTATGGAACAGAGACATTTGTAACCGTCTGGAATAAAAGTATTTCTTTAATTGAATACAAAATGCTTTCCACGTAAAAATAATAGGAAAGTTTATTTTACAATATTTTACACTCTCTTGCCCACAACTCTTTATTCTTCCCTCATGATGAACTGCACTTCTGTGGCCCACGTGCCTTTATAACTTTGTACAGAGCATTTCCAGCATCATATCATCCATGCTCACTGTGCCAATGATGGGTCTGAAGAACAATTCAGCAATGACATTGGCATTGATGAATCTCAGCAGGAAAAGGGCACTATTCAGTTCGATGAATCTGTCATGCTGCCCTCTGTGCGTCATCCTGACGTGTTCACTGAGTATCTGCTGAGTTCCCCACTGGAGTCCCTGAATGTACTTCACACACTGCAGGCCCGGCAAGTCTGGAGGGAGAAAAATCGCTTTGTTTTAAAACAGCTCACTACAGACTCCTTTGCTAGCTTTTTAAAAATACCCAGTTCTGTCTTTTCCCAATTAAACAAGACCTCAAGCTTCCTGGTTAAAAGGGTAAAATGCCAATCCAGTCTAAGTTTTCAGGAGCAGCATGTCCAAGAATGAAACATCATGTGATCATTCTTACTTAATACTCACTATGTCTGTATGGACACGTTTGCAAATACACTGGCCATGAGCCAACAAATGCACACAATTTAATATGACAGTAGAATATAGTTTAACGAATCATCACTCCAGTCCACTTTCTATGCAAATATGAAGACGTTCATGATATTTCAAGAGGTAAGCACTTTACCTATGAGAAGCAAGAAGTGTTGCCAGATGACAAATGTTTTTACTGTTCTTCCTCTAATCTCCCACCATTATACTGATTGTTCAGCCAATGGTGGTAAACTTCACAGCCACAAACTTTGACACCCAGTTTCATTTTGTCTGTTTGCCTGCAGGCCAATATTAGTCTAGAGACCTGCATAATTTGAAAGCTAACACTGGCCACTTAGCTCACTGTACCATGATTTCTGTATTGGCGAAGGCTTTGAAAACAAAATAGAAGAGTGATTCTAATGAGTGTTCCAAAAGATTCTTTTCAAAAATATCAAAGGAAGAAGTTTTTGAACATTGTTACAGTCATTAAAAGGTTAAAAATAAACATGAAAACATCATGAATTGCACCGTGATTCAAAAAAAACTTTCATAATAGAAAACACATGACCTTTTGCAGTACAGTGCAATACCTAAGTAAAAGTAAATGAAATACAATGCAGGAAAGTTTAAGTGCATGTAAGTTGTTATAAGAAAAATAATAAGAGGAGGCTGCTTTGGAAGTTCCTGTGACTTTCCATGATAACAATATCATTGCAAAGTTCTTTAACTTGTATTCAAGTAATTAGCAGTTGACCACCTGGTTTAAATGATGTTAACGATGATTGCAATCATTTTCCTTACCTTTTCCTAAAAAATTCAACAGAAAAGTATTTGAAAAGCACCATGCTAATCATCACAGAGCAGCGGAACCAGTGTTCTTTAAAATAATAATAATAATAATGGCAATAGGCAAGAGGCACTCTTATTGTAGGCAAATATAAAACCCCATAAATAAAATAAGAACAAAAATAAAGCAACAATTATAATCCATATTCCAATTTTCATTACCCTAGTTCACACATTATCATCTCTTTCTACCTGCAGCTGAAGATCCAGGCTTAAGACCCAATTTTGTTGTGTTTGACTTCCATTGATGAAAGTAGGAAGAAGCTTGCATGAAACTCTACCAGAAATCTGAAGTTTCTCTTGGTCTAGATTCCTGGTTTGTGAAAACTTCATCTTGTGAATGCCATGTTACTTTTCTCTGTGTTCACAATATATCCCTCTACCTTCCCCTGACCCAAGTGGTCCCCCGCCCCCACACACAAACTGGCCTTCAAAATAAGTTCAGGGAAGAGAAAACTCAAATGGACCCCACAGTTTTATATCTCGAGTTTGAACCCATATAGGTTTAAGCTTACATATGGGCTATACAGAGGATAAACAGCAAAGAAAGGCCACACTCTTACTAGGCATTACCTTTCTCCCAAATGTAGGTACGTTTGTGTTTTAAACACCCCCAGCTTAGCTGGTTAAACTCATATTGAGAGAGGATTAGGAAAAGTCGACCAAGAATAAGAAAGAAGTGTGTGTGTGTGTGTGTGTGTGTGTGTGTGTGTGAATTATATAAAACAGGGAAAGAAAAGAGGGAAAGTATTGATACTGAGACCATTGGAGTGTAAATTTCTGGAAGCTGAGCCCCTGTCACCTTTATATCCCAACAGGACAAGGAACGCAGTGGATGATTAAAAATGGCTGAAGGAGTATGGAGACTGTTTTCTAAATTATCTTAAGAATCATCTGGGACACTTATTATGAATGCAGATTTGCAGACCCTGGGCCAAAGCTAGTGAATCAGAATCTATAAGGCAGGAGCCTGGAAAGACTTTCATCTATTGCCTCCCACCCCCAGCCACACACACAAGTACTCATTATGCACAGGCAAGTTTGGAAAACAATGGTATAAGCAAAAAGATAATCTGTAATAGTCACTGGGGTGAGCTGAGGTCTCTATGTCATGAAAAGTGAAGTTTGAATGAATTATTATCCCACCAAATACTTATCTATACACCTTCAAAAATGCTAGGCAGGGGGCAGGAACATAATCACAGACTCCAGCATCAGGGAAAAAAGATACAGAAGGAGCATTATAAAAACTAGCCCCACTCAAGTTGCCTGGAAAATTTTGTTCCCACTTCAATCATTTGAAAAGATGTTGGTTGAAGATTCTAGTAGCGAGAAACACCCAAGACAAGATGCCTGGCTGTCCAGGGAGACGTTCCTCCAATGATTTTGGTTGCATTCTGTGGGACAGTGTGTCTAGCACCCAACAGACAGCCTGAAAGCTTGGTGCAGCCGACATCCCATTGGGCCCAGAAGATAGGACCCTCAGGTTCCACAACACACCAGCCATTTACTCCGGAGTAAGGTCACTTGGAACCTTGGGACCCAACTACCTACTCAGTAAAATGGGGTGGGGGAAGGCTACAGAGAAAAGGGGGTTGATTAGGAGGTCTCTAAGGTCTCTTTGAATTCTAAAATACAGTGCTCCTGCTCTCAGTCCCTAATGTGTCTTTTTTTCCCCTATCCCCTTACCAACCTGATATTATTCACAGAAATTTGGAGGAAGGGATAGTCCAGATGCTTAGGACCATACAAATAACCATTCAGAGGCAGGCCCATGAAACACTACATTCAGTGTCCTGCCTGACAGTGTCCCTAGAGAATGGTGTCTCTATGGGACCTTTTAACAAATGTTTCCTTTTTCGCTAGCCTTAATAGATTTCCTCCCCCCAAAAGAGGTTCTAGTAAATTTCAGAATGGGGTTTCAGAAATAGATGTTGCAGAATCTTCAGTGAGCAAAAGCTTAAAAAAAAAAAAAAAAGATATGCTCTAGACTTAAAAGAAAACTAGAGAAGAAAGAATAACCATTTCCCATGAAGACACAAACCTTTCTATTGTAAGAAATGTGTCGAGAGCTAAGTACAAACCTAAACAACTTCCCTCCTCTCCGCTGAGTTTCTGACCGCATCCCACCAAAAAGAAGCGGTTCCTGGAGCCCCCCACCCCAACTCTGCTGAATTAGTCATGATTTCTTCACCTTTGCCCCGACACTCTCCTGATCACTGAAATCTCCTTATTGCCTGCACCCCTAGATAGGCACTGCCCGATGCTTTTGTGAGGTGGGAAAAGCCGGCGCCCAAGGCCAGTACCCTTACCCGGGTTAAAGAGCACGGTCCCCTTGAGGTAGGCGTACTCCTTGGTACTGATTTCCAGACTCCAACACTTGGTAAGAAAGCACTTGATGGCTTGGACCTGGGAGGCGGAAGGCACCTGCCTGGCCTCCGCCGGCGGTGCCAAACGAGGCTGAAGCGTGGAAATGGGCAGTGGGTCGTCGCCCCCCGTCTCACGCCGCCTGGTGGTCAGGATCTTCTGAAGCATGCTGGGCTCTGAGGTTTCCACAGTCTCGAACTGCAGGTGGTCCTGGGCCAGCTCCAGCATGAGCAGGGGTGCCCAGCAGTTACGCACCAGCACTAGCTGCTGGTCCAGGGGCAGCACCTGGAAGCAGGGCAAGTACTTGACGAAGCGCAGCGTCTTCAACAGGCCCGCTGAGGCTGCCTCGCAGACCACCTGTGGATTCTTGAGCACCACGGGTCGCAGCGCACCACAGGAGATGTCCCACCAGGTGGCCCCCGGCCGCTCCCCCAGAGCCGCGGGCATTTGATTTGTGCTCGTGGGCATGCTGTAGAGGGAGCTACCCTGCTGCGGATGGTCTTCACCACAAAAGCAGCAGCGGTACAGAAGAGCCATGGCCTGCCTGCCTGATAGCCCCTCTCTAACCCCTGGCCTCTGCGCAAAGTAGGAGCGGTCCCACCATGCGCCCCCTGGCCGTGCCTCGGGCGCTGCCGGAGCCACGTGCGTTTGCTTTGCGCTCGTGAGCAAGCTGTAGAGGATGCTGCCCTGCCGCGGGTGGTCTTCACCGCAAAAGCAGCAGCGGTACAGGAGCGCCACGGGCCGCCCACCCGGGAGCCCCTCTCTGCCCACCCCAGGATCAGAGCCGCAGGAACAGCCCCAGCACGGACCCAGCCTAGCCTCGGGCGCCTTCGGTGCCGCGGACGTCTGCTTTGCGCTCGTGAGCATGCTATAGAGGATGCTGCCCTGCCGTGGGTGGTCTTTACCGCAAAAGCAGCAGCGGTACAGGAGCGCCACGTTCCGCCCGCCCAGCAGCCCCTCTCTGCCCACCCCGGGCTCATCGCCGCACGAACAGCCCCAGCACTGATCCCCCAGCCGCGCCTCGGGAGCTTCAGGAGCCGCGTGCCTTTGCTTCGCGCTCATAAGCATGTTGTAGAGGATGCTGCCCTGCCACTGGTGGTCCTCGCCCGCCATGGCCCGCGGCGCCGCAGCCCAGTTCTGCCCAGTGGCTGCCGCCTGGGACCTATTTATACCTAGCGCGCACGCAGGCGCGTCGGCCGCCTCGGTCTGGGCAAGGGCGCGGAGGCGGGCAGGGGGGCGCGGCGCTGCTCTCCGGTGTGTTCGCCCGTGACCACGGTGGTTCGAAGGGGCGGGTGCTCCTTAAAAGCTGGAAATGAAAAAGGAACAGCAGCGTGGGAGCTCCTGGACACTTCCCTCCTTCCTCTCATTACCCCTTTCCCTGTCTCTGGAAGACCGCGGGAGAGTGAGCGCCTGGACGCTGTTGCAACACTTTCCGTTGAACCCTCGCATCTCCTTTTTTTGGGAGGGCAGGGGTGCCTAAAAGAGGAAACATCTACTTCTATGCTCCTTGTAAACTTTCATTAAATGATCACAGTTTGTGTGACTTATATTTTGTATATGGATAGGGAGGTCTCATTTTCTGAGACCTTGAGAAATATAGAACGTAGACTAGCATCATATGGGCAGTCGGTGGAATTGCCCAATTTCAGGCTCCAACCAGACCTTCTAACTCTGAATCTGCATTTTAACGATGTCCCCAGGGATTCACATGCACCTTGACATTTGAAACGCACTGGTCTAAATATGCTATCATAAGCGCTCAGTTTAATATCATCAGTATTTATAAGCGCCCACTATGTCCTAGATGCTGTGTTAAGAGAGCTGGGGGCAGCGAACAGGATATGAAAGTGCCTAAAACTTGGGAACATAATATAATCACAAGGGGATAATATTGTCACAGTGAGAATTGTTTTTATTTTAATACAATTTTTTTCTCTTAACTTTTAGGTTCAGGGGTACATGTGCGGGTTTGTTATATGTCAATTTTTGCTTGTTGTGGGGGTTTGGTGTACAGATTATTTTGTCACCCAGGTATTAAACATAGTACCCAGTATTTTTTCTCATTCTCTCCCTCCTCCCACCCTCCACCTTCAAGTAGGTCCCAGTGTCTGTTGTTCCCCTCCTAGTGTCCATGTGATCTCTTTACTTAGCTCCCACTTATAAGTGAGAGCATATGATACTTGCTTTTCTGTTCCTGTGTTACTTTGCTAAGGATAATGGCCTCCAGCTCTATCTCATTCTTTTTCTTGACTGCAGTGAGAAATTTTGATTCTTGTAAAAGTAATTCGGTAAACGTGTAATTAGCATTTCTTTTCTCACCCTTCCTAAGTGAATAATGATAAGTACAAGCATGAGGAAGCCTGGATTCATTGGTCTTCACTTGCCACACAGCTGTGAAGACATGGGGCAGGGAAGGGTATTGGTATATTCCAGCTTGTATAGAATCCCTTTTACTTTTTCCCTCCATCCCTTCCTCCCTCTTTCTTTTCTTTTTTTGTTTTTCATTTACTTCCTTCCTTCCCTCCTTCCTTCCTTCTTTCCTTCCTTCCCTCCTTCCTTCTTTCCTTCCTTCTTTCCTCCCTCCCTCTCACTTCTTCTCTCTCTCTGTCTTTCTTTCTCTGTTTTTTCTTCTCCATGACCTGGAATTCTCAGCATATGAGGAAAACCTAAGAGACGCCCATTTTGCTTGCAGCATAGAATTTTATTCTGCGTGTGAGAGGCCCTAAATAGCACAGTAGTTAAATCCGTGGAACTACCGCTAGATTGCTTCAGTTTTAATCCTGGCCCTGCCACTTTGTAGCATCATAACCTTGGGCAATATATTAGTTTTCTTGTTGCTGCTTTACTTACCACAAATGTAGTGGTTTAAGTCAACACAAACAACACAAATTTTTTTATGTTGTAATTCTGGAAGCCAGAAGTCTGAAATCAGTTTCACATAACTCTGACCTCTGCTTCCATCTCCTTCGCTGATTCTTATAAGAATCTTTGTGACTATAATAGACCCACTCAGATAATCCAAGATAATATTCTCTATCCAAAAATTCTTAACTTGATCACATATACAAAGGCCTTTTCATTCTATAAGATAACAAACGCACAGGTTCTAAGAGTTAGGACATGGACATCTTTGGCCATTATTCGGCCTATCACAGGAATGTTACTTAAACTCTTTGTGACTCAGTTTCTTCATTTGTCAAACATGCACAACAGTGTCTGTGAGGAATCTTTATGCATGAGTTAATATGTGTAAAGTGTTTAGAATAATGATTTTTTTTTTTTTGAGACGGAGTTTTGCTCTTGTTACCCAGGCTGGAGTGCAATGGCGCGATCTCGGCTCACCCCAACCTCCGCCTCCTGGGTTGAGGCAATTCTCCTGCCTCAGCCTCCCGAGTAGCTGGGATTACAGGCACGCACCAACATGCCCAGCTAATTTTTTGTATTTTTAGTAGAGACGGGGTTTCACCATGTTGACCAGGATGGTCTCGATCTCTTGACCTCGTGATCCACCCACCTCGGCCTCCCAAAGTGCTGGGATTACAGGCTTGAGCCACCGCACCCGGCCTAGAATAATGAGTATTATGTGGTAAGTGTTGGATGTATCAACCATTTTAGGACAACGTGGAATAAGTGCAGGGTTAAGAGGTGTTCCTGTACCAGCACTGCCACATTCTGTCTGTCCTAGGGAAGACTCACACACACACAGTATCCACCCAGAAGACTTTATCCTACTTTTTCTGCATGTCCACATTTCTTGAACCAGACTCAAAACACTGGTTGGGTCACCTGGTTAACAAAATATTATGTATTGGCAATGTTGTCTCATTGGCTATTTCATTATTTGCCCTTTCCAATATTCAAGCTACTGTTTGGGGTATCATCATTATTGCTCCAGCAGTATCATGGCAGTCTTCACTTGCCACACAGCCTCACCCCTTAAGTGCCACATAGGCACTGAGATCAGTGGCTTAATGAACCCACCAACCAGTCTAGCTGAAAATCCAGCTGACGTTAGTGCCTACCTTATGTCGCCAGAGCTAGTCACAATTTCATTTTTTTCCCAGCACCTGATAGGATTTATTTAGTTAGTTATTTGATGCTTGCTGATTTTGTCCCCTTCACTAATATAAACGTATTCTGTATCATATCCCAGCTATTAGAATGATTTCTGACGCATAGTAGGTGCTCAAAAAAATATATTTGTTGGCAAACTGTACCTTGAGAGAGAGAACGTAGAAGCCAAACGTTCCCACCCAGCTATCTCTGTACTGACCCTGGAGGGAGGACAATGTAGCAGGCCTTGTTAGACTCAGCATTTTCTGGATGCCTGTTTTGCTACTCAGAGTGCTACAAGGACTGTGGTAAAGTAACAGGAAAAGTAGGTTAACAGTCAAAAGACCTGGCCTTGAATTTGGGTTCTTCCACTCTAACAAAATATTAAACAAGTCATTTAACTGCACCCTTCTTGTTTCTGAAATGGGGACAAAATTCTATGAACCAAAATTAATATGTACTCTCTGTTCTAAGTCTGTAAGAGAGTTTTTTTTTTCTCTTAACATAACCATTTTCAGAAATGTTTGCTGACTCTACTATTGCATTGGAATATAAATAAACAAGTTTACACTCATTTATTTTCTAATGATTTAACTTTGGGCAAAGTATTTAACATTATGTTAGCCTTTTTGTCTAGGAAATAAGCAGTGCTATAAGCTAGTTTTAATATATGCACCTTGGTCCTCCTATATTTTACTAGATTTTTTCATCTCATCAACTAGATTTTTTTAAATTCTAGAAACATTTTCTGTAAGCAATCATTCCCACCTCATACATATCTGACGCCTTGAAATTTTAGGCATTGTTTGAGATTGAAACTTAAGTGCAGTGCTGAGAACCATGAATTTGTAATATATTGGTTATAGTTTCTCTTCTCAGGGGCTGAGTCTTCCGATTCTCTTACTTGTGTTTTCTGTCAAGTTACGATCTTCTATTTGCAACTCTGAAGGACCTTCCAGGTCCTCTGGATTGACTTTTTCTAAGAAGAGATTGCCTACTTGTCCTTCACGAGCATTCATCCTTGAAAACGTCACGAGAAAACTGACTTCATCTTTCCACTTTCCATTTTTTCCCCTGAACAAATAGCTCCTGAAAAACAAAATCTTCCAAACACACCAGAGCAGAGATTTGCACAGATTAATGCCAGCCTGCTGGTTGCTACAGGATTAGTGAAGACATAACCTTCTAAGGCATGCACAGCCTTTTTCATTTGATTTGTTTTGTGTCCTCAGACCACGGTGACACCTAGACAAAAGGACACTTATCAACTGCACCTGTCATGTGCTGAGTTTGTCCACAACTGCAATTTGGATATTTACACTGACTCATTGTGCGATGACCTTGGCCAGTTGGACACCTGTTCTGCGGAATCCATTATCTGTTCCAACTCAGGGTGGGAGTAAAGCTGCTCTGTCTGCCTGAATGCAACCTTCAACTTCAAAGTAATACAGTTTTTACTAAAGGATGTAGGAGTGAAGTACAGGTGGGGATAAAGCTGGGTAAAATTGTAAAATTGACCTTTGCATAGCAAGCTGCTCTTGACCTGGGAAGCCACGGCGATTTGAAACATGATATGAATTTTTACTCTAGGCTTAAAAGAGCTACAGTACCTTTGAATTCAGTTCCTTCAGTACAGGTGACAGGGAGTAACAATAGTGTTTGCCTTGTTTTTCAAAGTAAATATCAGGTAAACACTATTGTAGATAAATACTAGTTGATAAAACCAAGAGATAGCCTTTTACTTTTCCCTAAGACCCAGAATGTCTAAAGCTATATTTATGAAAGAAATAGTAGGCTTTAGGTGATTCATGAAATCCCTAAAAAAGATCAAATCGTTATTCTGATTTCTTCTGATGAACGACAGTGAAGTTAACCAGCTACATTAGGGGTCACAGAATTGCTGATCTGGAATTGTGACTCTAATAGTTACTGTAATCCTGAAATGTTCTAAAATAAGCTTTCCAAATCAGTCAACCAACCAGTTTACTCGAGGCAAAATTCAGTTCTATTTGTTTTTCTGAATCTACCAATTCTAAATCTACCTCAATACCAAATGTTCATGATACTATCTAATTAATAAATTTAATGGACTGGCAGGTTTAAAAATTATGGCCCCATTGATTTGATTGGTCAGTTTGAAAAGCATTTCTCTATTGGTGCACATAGCTCGTTCTCTGATGGCAATGATAATTTTAGTTAGAAACTCCCTCCTTCGGGTCTGGAATTATTCTAATATTATCCTCCTAAAAATTGCTTTGTTTTCTGCTCCAACTTTTCTTAGCAACTTACTCCTCACAAGTTTTTTTTTTTTTTTTCGTTTTTGGGATGGAGTTTCACTCTTCACCCAGGCTGGAGTGCAGTGGTGCGATCTTGGTTTGCTGCAAACTCCGCCCCCTGGGTCCAAGCGATTCTCCCGTCTCAGCCTCCCAAGTAGCTGGGATTACAGGCGTGCGCCACCACGCCCAGCTAATTTTTGTATTTTTAGTAGAGGTGGGGTTTCACCATATTGACTAGGCTGGTCTTTAACACCTGACCTCAAGTGATCTGCCTGCCTCAGTCTCCCAAAGTGCTGGCATTACAGGTGTGAGCCACCTCCCCCGGCCACTCTTCACAATCCTTATACCTAAAGTTCACTGTGCATTACCTGGAATATTGAAGGTGCTCAACAAACACCTCCTGAGTGAAACAGTGAGTGAAAAATTTCTTCTACATCTGTATATCTCTTAACTTCACAAGATTGCTCAGACTTCACTCCTTTCCCGGATTGTGTGGTTTTTAACAATTTTCCTGGCCCTGGTGGAAAGACTTAGGGTCCCCTCTGCAAAATTATTTGTCTTATCCACTCTGACTTTTATTAGGTTGGTGCAAAATAATTGTGGTTTTTGCCTTTGCTTTCAATTGCAAAAACCGCGATTACTTTTGCACCAACCTAATAGTTTGACAGTCTCTGACACGAGAGTCAATGTTTTACGTTTATTTCACAAAGTTGCCAAATGTACCAAATAATTACACACATATATATATCTCAAACTTTTCAAACTGACCAATCAAATCAATGGGGCCATAATTTTAAACCTACCAGTCAATTTATTAATTAGATAGTATCATCAACATCTGGTGTTGAGATAGATTTAGAATTCGTAGACTCAGAAAAAAAAAGTGGAATTGAACTTTTCCTTGAACAAAGTGATTGTTTGACTGATTTGGAAAGTTTACTTTAGAACATTTCAGGATTACAGTACCTCAGGATTTAAAGTACCTCACACCTGTGAGTTATTAGAGCTGGATGGTAAATTCTTTTTTTTCTTTTTTAATTGATACATAATATTTGTACATATTTGTGGGATACATGTGATATTTTGTTCTTTACGGAGAGTGTGTAATGCTCAAAACAGGGTACTTAGGATATCCATCACATCAAGTATTTATCATTGCTATGTGTTGGGAACATCTCAATTCTTCTCTCCTAGCTGTTTTGAAATATACAGCATGTTTTTGTTAACTGTAGCCACGCTACTCTGCTATTGAACAATAGGACATGTCCCTTCTATCTAACTGTATGTTTGTACCTATTAACCAACCTCTCTTCATTGCCCACTCCTTGCCCAACCTTCCCAGCCTCCGGTATGGATCATTCTACTCTACCTCCACAGAATCTCTATTTCTTAAGTTGGCAGCATCAGACTTTGCGAAGTGAAATACTTCCCAATTAACTCAAATTTGTGCATTTGAAATTCTCTATACATATGTAAGCCCAATGTGTTGAAATAAGGGATCATCACAGTCAATAATAAGACATTCAAGTCTGGAGTTAAATGCATTTAACATTAGTAGTGTCGTAAGCCTAATTGCTTTCTGTGAGCCCACAATGACAAGTGTATAAAGAAAAAAGAAATGTGAATAGATGAAGGTGAATTTATTTGCAGCAAAGCAAAACACTGGTGATGAAGAAAATCAGAACCTTATTTTTAAACTGATGCTTTTACCATATCAGTATGGCTGGGTAAATGAAAAGAAGCTGGCTTTGTTCTCAGAAGCAGGGAATGAGACAAGGACTGTGTGTTTCCTTGAGAGATTATTCCAGGAAGCCTCGGTAAGTGCAGGAAAGTGAAATTGGGAAGGAGGAAAAGCCAATATTAAGGTACATTGCTATCCTTACTGCTCTCAGCAAGTGGGGTAATTCCACGGGGACCTCCAAGGAAACATAGAATGTCAACCAGAATTGTCTGGCACAAGGAGGTGGCGACAGCATTTATTCATTAGTTTCCATCGTCCAAGGTTGAGGTTGCCACCAAGTCTCCACCGCTATCCTAGTTTTACAAAATACAGTGACAGGAGAAAAGGTCTCACTCATAAGTGGGTGTTGAACAATGAGAACACACAGACACAGGGAGGGGAACATCATACACCAGGGCCTTTTGGGGTTGGGAGATTAGAGGATATAGCAGGGGGTGGGGGGATTGGGAAGGGATAGCATTAGGAGAAATACCTAATGTAGATGACAGGGCGATGGATGCAGCAAACCACCACCATGGCATGTGTATGCCTATCTAACAAACCTGCACAATCTGCACATATACCCAGAACTTAATGTATAGTTAATAAATTTTTTTAAAAAAGAAAGGAAAAGAAAAGAAAAGAAAAGAAAGTCCCAGCTTCATGGAACTGTCTACCCACCTATACTTGGAATCAGAGGAATGGACAAAAAAGATACAAGGTGGAAAGTCTGAAATATCTAAGAAGCTCATGGCCAATTATCCTTGATTTGCTGCCATGAGATGAATTCCACTTGATATGGAGACTGGTTGAGGTGATGCAGTAACAACTCCAGGATTTCTCTGCTGAGCTTGATCGTCTTTGAAAAGCGTGTTACCATAATGGTCCAAGTTGTTCAATTCTTTAGATAAGCAAGGCCTGAATGAAAGAAGCAGGAAAGAACATTCCCTCAGCACTGGAAACTAATTTATCCTAACTGAGCTTTTATTCAACAGTGTTGCCAGCCACTCTTGCATAGATAGTGAAAAAACAAAAACACTCTTGAATAGTAAAAGAACAAAATGTCATTAGGGAGCCACAGGCTTTGCAAAATAAAAGGTCATGACACTACTTGTAACAGTTGGGCATTTCTAAATACTTTGACATTGTCCATAGGTTCTTCAGATTTTCCAATCTGTTTCAAATGGATTTAAGCATAAGAACCTTTACACAAGCCTCCTCTTGAGGCTTGAGGCATGGCTGGATTCAGGTGCTTAAACTACCTGAGCAGGACATGTTCCTTGGAGACCAATGATCTGTCATTTTAATGTGAATTATCCTTGATTCATATCCTGCAACCCACCCAACTAACTTAGTAGCAAATTTTATCAACTCTACCTTCAAAATGTATCTCAGATTCAACACTTTCCCACGAGCACCATCACAGCATTTTGGCCTGAGCCACCATCTTGTTTGACCTCAAAACCTGCAATAACCTTCTCACTGGTCCCACGCATCTTTTGCTTTTCTGCCTACAGCTGGTCTTCCAAATAAAGAGTGGTGCTTAAAGATAAGTGGGATTATGAGTGTTCACTGCTCACAGCCTCCAATACCTTCCTGTCATACTTATAAAAGTGTAGCCTTGTAGGCCCTAGACTTTAAAATCTTACAGGAGCTGGTCCTCGATCTCTCTCCAACTCCATCCCTCATTTACTGTGTGACTCTAGCCACATGGCTTCCTTGATATGCCTCAAACCTGCAGCCTCCCTCATCTGGATGGTTGGATGGTTGGGCTGACTGCAGATCATCACATTACTCATTCTTTTCACTTCCATTAGGCCTTTGCTCAGATGTCATGATCTCAGAGAAGTCCTCCCTGACCTCCCTGTCTAACACCACACCACTCTCTTTGCTGCCTGCTTTATTTTTTTTTCTTGATCCTTATCAGTATGCATATATGTTTATTTTGAATTATTTGTTTATTGTTGGCTTCTCCCGGGAGAATATACATTCTATGAGAGGAGAGACTGAGATATTCACTGCTGTAGTTCTAGCATGGGGAGTTCCATGCCTGGAACATGGAAGGTGATGAATAATGTGGATGGGTTATTCTCTAGATCTACTGTACCTGAGTGCCTTCTGGAATTTCTTTTTATTTTCCTGTTTACCAGGCAAATATTTCCATGGACAGTTCCTTAATGAATCACCTGAACAATTATCTGGGAACCCTCTCCTGCTTTCTTCCATAGCTTCCCTCTCTGGTTTAGGAGTCTCAGGTAGAAAGACATTGACAGACAATGCCAACCTCCTCAGGAGCTTGTTACTTACAAAAAAATAAGTGTGCATTTTTTTGTTGTGTTTTCTGGGTCATGTGTTCCTCTGCCCTGGTTTATCCATCAGTGTAACTATATTTCCCTTCTATCTTCCAAAAATATATCCAAATCTCTGTCCCAGAGATTGTTTCCTTCCCAAAGCTGTAACAGATTTATCCTGTCTGTATCATTTACTTTGTCATTCCAATAGGATTCTGTGAGAAAAAGTAAATCTATAAGTCCCATCTGTTACTTTGAGCCACATGTTTCTGGTTGACAGTTTATCAAACATGAAACTCTTGGGAGTATGTGTGTGTGTTTAGGAACTGTGCGATATAAGGTGCAGGGACTTAGCCAAAAGTGGACCCCAGTCCACAAGGTTCAAGGTAGTAGAATTTGCTTTACAGGCTGGTAAAGGGAAATTCTTTCCTGCTGGAGTTCTGAGAAACAGAAGTAAAAAGGCACCATTAGGGATCAGATTCTAAAAATCAGTTTAATAACCATTCAGCAGCATCTGAAATGGGCATTTCACACGTAAGAAAGGACACATATAAACAAAAAATAAAACTTTTCATAAAAATTCTATTAAAATCCACCAAAACTAAAAGCAATGTAAATCAAATATAGTTGGCTGTTTCTCCTGTATCTAGAACTGTATGTGAGAAGGAGGTAACTTGTGTGTTCTTGGCATCCTTTACCCTGCAAATGAACTTTAGTCTCATAATTCATACCTCCTTTTAAGACAGGAAAGGTCATTCTAAATGATTTTGCCTTATTTGGCATTTGTTAAAATTTCATTTAACTTCTTAATTATGATTATTCATTTATTTCCTAAATATCATCTGAAAATTCCTTGATTAATGGTCACTACAGCATAGCTTTTCACATACCAAGGCCATTAAGTTCTCTTAAAATGGCACATTATATAATGCATTGCTTCACTATGTGCAAATCTCAGCTATATTTTATTAAGACAAAGCACACTTGGTTTTTCATTAGCACTCAATAAATTACTTATAGTGTAATAGGGATGACCAAACAAGGGATACATACCTAGGCAAGATTCCAAATGCAGCCCTGGGAACAAGGAGCGAGAAGAGAAATGTGCCTTGACAATCACAAATAATAGTATTTCATTTAAAATACCCTAAAATAGTTTTATGACAGAGACACTAATGGTGCAGTAAGTCCTGGCTACACAACTTGGGGTCCCCAGATCAGCAGCATCGCCATCACTTGGAAGTTTGTTAGGAATGCAGAAGCTCAGGTGTCACCCCAAACCTCTACACCTGTGGGATCAGAATCTGCATTTAAGCAAAATACCCAGATAATTTGTATGCACATTAAAGCTTGAGAATCACTCTGTAAAGCTCTGCTTCTGAAATTTGGCTGCACTTTGCTATCATCTGGGGAGTATAAAAAATTACCGAGGTTCTGATTTAATTAGCATGGGATGTGACATGAGTGGAGAGAGTTTGCAACACCCCCCTCAGGTATTCTTATAAGCAGTTAAGTTTGAGAATAATTGCTCTTAAAAATAGAACCTAGCATCATCTTCATTGTGAAATAATAATAATAACGTGAATAAGAAGAAGTTATATTTTGGGATAATTAAGTCTTCAGAAAGCACAGATGGAAGCAAACATAAGAACTGTAATTAATGGAAGCATTTTGTGCATAATCACCTTTACACTGATCGGTTTTTATCGGGTTAACAGAATGATAAGGGGATGGGACAGAAGTGGTCGCAGAGAAGGATGAGAAATGAAACAAGAGGTGAGGCCTAGTAAGCTAGACCTTAGGAAGGACCAAAATACAGGGCCCTTCATAGCGAGGGTTCAGTCTATAGACTATTGTGGTAAACAAGTAGTCAGCATCGAATTCACCTTTGGAAAACTGAGACCAGGAAACTACAAGCGGTACTCTTGTGCTCTCATGCCCTATTGAGGGCATTGCTATATGTGCGTGTCACCTAAGAAAGTCACACAAAGAAAAGGGAAAGGCCAAGTATTATAACTGCCTTAGCCTGAATCCTCATCATCTCGATTGTTTTATAACATTGAACTCCTAACTGGTATTCCTGTCCCTCTCTCATCGTCCCCCCACCCACATGCTGCCCAAGTGATGTTTCTAAAGTATTACTCTAATCTTGCCATTCCTTTTCCTGAAAAGAAACACTCCAAACACATTCCATTTCATGAGACATCACTTCCTTAGCAAAACAGGTATGAAGGAAACTAAGATTTATAGAGTATTAGATATTTCTTTTATTCTTCAAACAAGGTATATGAGATAGGTTTTGTTGATCTCAGTGTACAGATGAATAAACTGAAAGTTCTTTTTCAAGAAGAGAATATTTAATGGTAGAGACAAAATTGGAACTCTGATCTACCTGTATCTTCACTACCTCTCTATCATGGGACATAAAACCCTTGGTTATCTAAAAGGCTTTCTGTATTTATCTCCCAACTTCCTCATATTATAGATGTCCCTACAGACATTTAACATTTCCAAAACATGTCATGCATATTGCTATTCCTTTAAAAATTATTTTTCTTTTATGCCTCTATACATTTGAACATGGTATTTCTTGTTTCTAGAATGTCCTATTTTTTTAAAAGAAATCTTTGAACAATTACATAGCATTTCAAATTCAACCACCTCAAACCCTAATTGAGGGAGTTTGAGGAGTGCCTTCTATAGAGCTTAATCTTTATTTTTTTTTGGTGTGATCATAGTACTTTACATATGTACTATTCACTGTTGACATATTGTTTTGTAATTATCTTGGTATATCTTTCCCTATTATAAAATAGGGTCCTTGGTGATGCAAATTACATGTTATTAATTTTCAAAACCAGCATATTGTTCACCTTGGGGTCTACATCAGTCAGTTTGGCCTAAGTTATGCTTTATAACAACCCCTTAAGTCTCAGTAGCCCACAACAGCAAAAGTGTATTTCTTGCTTTTACCACAGGTAGGCTGTGGCTGTTTCATGCTGTCTTTACTCCAAGACCTAGGTTGATAGAACAATTTTCACTTGGAATATGGCTGACTTTGTGACAGAAAGAAAAGTGATGAGGAGATCCATGAGACTGAAAATGTTATGCTTGGAACTGATACATATCACTTCTACTCATATTCTATCGGCTACAGTAAGTTGCATGGCTGTTGTTTTAACAGAGTAGCCTGTTAAACTACCCTGGTTTCTCAACAGTGCCATGATATACAATTTTAGCAGGTCCATGATATATAGTTTTACCACAGAGACGGACACTTCAACTTACACAGCCAAGTGTGATGTCAATGAGACAGAGATATCCCTACAGTGAGAGGAAGTAATAAATAATGCCATGTACTAGAGGGTCACCTACACTGCAGGAAATTTACCTGTTTTTCACACAATGATGTTGCATTTTATGCAAATTTGCATTGTGGCATTGAAATACTAATAAAATTATACTATAAACATAAAATTTGAAATAATGAAAATTTCTTATATCTAAAAACTCACCCCAAATTTCACAACTGTAGGGCCAAGTGAATTGAAAACTCAGCTCTATTGCCCCATGGCAGCACTATTTTAGATAGTATATGAAAATAACATCACCTTCTCTCAGAAATAGTGAATAGTCTAGACTTTTTTTTTTGGAGACAGAGTGTCGTTCTGTCACCCAGGCTGGAGTGCAATGGCGGGATCTCGGCTCACTGCAACTTCTGCCTCCTGGGTTCAAGCGATTCTCCTGCCTCAGCCTCCTGAGCAGCCAGGAGTACAGGCACATGCCACCACACCTAGCTAATTTTTGTATTTTTAGTAGAGATGGGGCTTCACTAGTTGGCCAGGCTAGTCTTGAATTCCTGGCGTCAGGTCAGGACTAGTATGAGTTATCAGAGAACAAAGTATATGAGTTATCAGAGAACAAACTCCTTATACACACTTTCACCAATTGCAGGCAAACAATATGTGTTTCACCTTGATTCACCACTCTTCCACTATTAAAAATGAATTCCCAATTTCAACCCCTATATGACCACTAAAGCACTTCCACAGAGACTTCAAAGCAAGTTCAATTGCTTCTTCTCATTCACATAAGGAATATAAATATACAGTTAAGATAACAGAATTCGTGTTGAAGATTAGATGGATTACAACATCAGATTTTAAAATCAGGATTGATAGCATTTTCCTGGCTAACACAAAAAACAAAACAAAACAAAACAAAAACAAACAAACAAAAAACCAGTGAAGTCCTGATTCTACTTTCCATTTTTCAGCCAATTAACAAGCCAATGATGTGGCTTCAGAAACTTGTTTCCTTGTCAACATTAGTCAAGTAAAATCTTGGTCTAAGAAGGTTAAATTCTGCTTAACAAATGCTACCAAAAAAAGAAAGAAAATGAATTTTTTTCTGTCAAATATCTTTCATATTTAACATAGCACTATCATGGACACATTCATTCCAGAGTATATATATGTTAACATGTGACAATTTAAATGTGTTTAATTGCTATGAAACCTGCTCTTTCTTGTGCTCTAAGTGTTCCATGAACATCCTCATATGCCATGTTGCTCCTACAGATAGTGTGATGCTCCTTTGAAACATGAGCTGATAACATACAATTTTTATGGCAATCATTCTGAAGGTAAATTAGACAAAGCCTTCTTTCCAAACATGAGCAGTTAACTCAAGTAAGATAATTAAATATATGTTTTATACCCAAACACTTTATTTAAACATTTACAGGAATAATCAAGACACTGAGCATAATAGATGTCTAAAAACCTTAAGACCTTCAACACGAGTATTTTTCAATGTGTCCTGCATATTTGACTGTCTGTGCATTATTGAACATTAAATCTATTCTTTTAACAGAATTTTATGGAGAATCTGGTATTTTCCAGTTACTGGGCTGAGCATTTGCTATAGATTATTCCATTCGTTTTAGGAACATTGGGAAATAATTTCTCTGAAAGTTATTCTTAAGTCGAGCCCATGAAGGATCCATGGCATTTACCAGGGTTAGGCCACCATTTTAGTTAGAAGGTACAGAGGGAGCAAAAATCTTAGCATGTTCAAGGGGAATGTCACAGGGACAGACTGTAAGAGGGAACAAGAGGATCAAGCCAAAAATGCCATGACCTTTGATGGAGATATTGAGCTAATCCACATGATCTGTATCTAATTTTTGAGTGTCCATGGTATTTATTTTAAAAGAAATCCAACTTCCCTTTTCCTTATGTTTACAAACATAGAAGAACATTTTGTGGTAAACATTTTGCAGCAAACAACCCAGCAAGCAGCAAACAGAATTATAAAATGGGTCATGTTTTTCACCTTTCTACCAATCAGACTGAGAAGCACATTCTTTAGTCATATGACTTGTTTTCAGGTAATTCTTTATGGGCTTTATCTTAATACTGATATCCTGGTATCTTGAGGGTCTCTTTATGTTGACAATAGCCCCACACACATTTTTAAAGGCAATAAATCCAACCTGAGAGTAAAGTGGATTTCTTTCTAATAGAATAGTCTAGCATCATAATATTGTTTAACACAATTTAGATTCTCATTAACTTTAGTGAGAATGTGTACTTAACAAAGCAGTCAAACAGTGTCTCATGTTTAAATATAGAATGTGATACTTTCCCTGTCCTTCTCATGTTAATTACTGAATATCAGGCACTTGAGTAATGTTAATTCCTTGGGTATATCTTCACTGAAATATGTATGCCCTTTAAAGTTTTTATTAAAACTTTCAGAATGTTCAACTCATTTCGATCTCTCTCCCATGTCTCTTATTAAAGCCCTAGTTGGATAAACTTAGGTTTGTCTGTGGTAATCAGTCATTCAGTTCAAAATAATAGTGCCTTGAACAACATAAAAGTTCACGTCCATCTCATCCATGTTTAGTCTGGATGGAAACTCCATGTCTGCGAAGGCATCTCCAGATCCATCAAGGAACCATTATGAACATCCTTTTATATTCCTTTTCTACAATCATGATTAGCCCACTATCTTATAGTCAAGATGATAGTGTTAGTTTCAGCCATCCAATCCACATTCCAGCCAGCAGGAGAATGAATGAGATGGGAATAAGTCGTAAAATATCTCTTAATTTGGTTACTAGAAAGCTCATGCCACCATTTTCTTTACAAATCATTGAACAGAAGACATGCCTGGCTGAAAGAAAGACTGGGAAACATAATCTTACTTTCACACAGCTGTATGCTCTGGTAAACTCAGGGATTCTCTTACTAGAAAAGAAAGATAAAATCGATTTTGGAGTAGACAAACATCTGAGGTACAGAATATGTTCCAAAATCTAAAAATAAAAAAGTTATGTTATCCAATATGTAAAATCATATATGCCTTTTCTAAGTCTTAGCTATCCTCCTCTCCCCTCCACTTGTCACCCACCACCCACCCTATAGCCCTTATTCCAAATGCTCAAGCATTTCTATTATTTTGTGATATGTGGCACAATAAGAAAATATTAGTTATATGTTTATTACATTTTGAGATGGAGTTTTGCTCTTGTTGCCCAGGCTGGAGTACAATGACACCATCTTGGCTCATTGCAACCTCTGCCTCCTGGGTTCAAGTGATTCTCCTGCCTCAGCCACCCAAGTAGCTGGGATTACAGGTGTTTGCCACTATGTCCAGCTAATTTTTTTTTAGTAGAGACAGGGTTTTACCATGTTGGCCAGGCTGGTCTCAAACTCCCGACCTCAGGTGATCTGACCTCCTCAGCCTCCCAAAGTGCTGGGATTACAGGCGTGAGCCACCACACCCAACCTATTACATTTTGAAATAAATGCTTTCTTACCTAGAGTTCCCATTCTAGGCACCAAAGTATAAGAGTAATTCTCCTTTTGGTCTAAAAATTCACAATTTATCAAAGATATTATTCCAAGAGGATCTCTTTTATTGGAGTAAAATTCATATAACACAAGATTTAGCATTTACACATTTTTATGTATTATTCAGTGGCATATCACATTCACAATGCTATGCAACCATCATCACTAGCTAATCCCAGAACATTATCATTATTCCAAAAATAAACCTTCTACCCATCAAGGAATCATCCACATTTCCCCCTCCCATCAACCCTTGAAACCACTAATCTGCTTTCTATCTCTATGAGTGTACCTATTTTGCACATCTCATACAAATGCAATTATACAATATGTGGCCTTTAGTGTCTAGCTTATTTCAATTAGCATAATGTTTACAAGGTTAATCTATGTTGTAGGGTGTATCAGCACTTCATTCCTTTTTATGGCCAAATTAATATTCTATTGTGTGAATATACCACATCTTGTGCATCCATTCATTGGCTGATGGGCACTTGGTTTGTTTCTACTTTTTGGCTATTATGAATAATGCTGCTGTAAATATTTGTGTACAAGTTTTTGTAAAGACATATGGCTTCATTTCTCTTGACTATATACCCAGGAATAGAATTACTGGATTGTATGATAATTCTATGCTTAATTGTAATTTAGGAACTTCCAAATTATTTTCCACAGTTTCTGAAACATTTCACATTCCTGCCAGCAATTTATGAGTGTTACAATTTCTCCGCATCCTTACCAACATTTATTTTCTGTTTTGCTTTTAATTATAGTATCCTAGTGAATGCAAAATGGCATTTTATTCTAGTTTTGACTTACATCTCCCAAATGCTTAATGATGTTGAACATCTCTCATGTGTTTGGGGACCATTTATATGTCTTCTGTGGAAGAATGTCTATTTGAGTCATTTGCTCTATTTTTAAGTGGGTTGCTTGTTTTTTGATGTTATTTTTGAGCAGTAAAAGTTCTTTATACATTTTGGATCAGTCTCTTATTCAATATATGAACTGTGAATATTTTCTACCATTCTGTGTATTGTCTTTTCACTTTCTTGATAGGTTCTTTGATGCACTAACGTTTTTTTATTATTATTGTGATAAAGTCCAGTGTATCTATTTTTGTTGTTGTTGCTCATGCTGTTGTCATACTTGAGAAACCACTGCCTAATACACAGTCACAAAGATTTACATGTTTTCTTCGAAGAGTTTTATAGTTTTAGCTGTTGGTTTGATTCTCTTTGATGCTATTGTAAATGGAATTGTCTTTCTAATTTCATGTTTGTATTGTTCATTGCCAGTGAATAGAAATACAACTGCTTAGACTGGATGCAGTGTCTCACACCTGTAATCCCATCACTCTGGGAGGCCAAGGTGGGTGGATCGCTTGAGGTCAGAAGTTCAAGACCAGCCTGGCCAACATGGTGAAACCTCGTCTCTACTAAAAATACAAAAATCAGCTGGGCATGGTGGTGTGTGCCTGTAACCCCAGCTTCTGGGGAGGCTGAGGCAGGAGAAACACTTGAACTTGGGAGGCAGAAGTTGCCATTGCAGTGAGCCCAGATCGTGCCACTGCACTCCAACCTGGGCAATGGAGCAAGACTCTGTCTCAAAAAAGAAATACAACTGCTTGTTACATGTTGATTTTGTTCCCTGCAACTTTGTTAAACTTGTTTATTAGCACACATTGTGTTTTTATGTGTGACTCTTTAAGTTTTAGTTTTACTTCTCTCATTCCAATTTGGGCACCTTTTTTTAATTGTCTAATTGCCCTGAGTAGGACTTCCATACACTATTGAATAGAAGTGGTTAGATCAGATATCTTTGTCTTTTCTTTGATCTTACAGTAAAAGCTTTTAATCTTTTACCATTGAATATGATGCTGGCTGTGAGGTTTTCATAAATGCCCTTTATCAGATTAAGGTAGATAACCTCCATTCCTAGTTTGCTGGGTGTTTTATCATGAGAAGTTGCTGGATTTTGTCAAATGCTGTTTCTGCATCAATTGAGTTGATTATGTGGTTTGTTTCCTTCATTCTATTAATATGGTGTGTTGCATTAGCTGGTTTTCAAATGCTAAACCACCTTTGCATTCCTGGAATAAATTCCACTTGGCCATGGTGTATAATTATTTTAATATACTACTGAATTCATTTTGCTAGTACTTTGTCAAGGATTTTTGCATGTACATTCATAAGGGATATTGGTCTGTAATTTTTTTTCTTGTGATGTCACTACCTGGCTTTGGTGTCAGGATAATATTGGCCTCATAGAGTGACATTATTTATTTTAGCCAAAATATGAAAACAACCTAAATGCCCACTGAACAATGAATGAATGAAGAAAAGATTACACATGTTCGTTACATGTTTATATATTATAATTTAGGATTATATATTACTTATCCATATATATCAATATACGGGGAACAGAGTTAGTTAAGACGTTTTCTCAGATGATGATAAATTCAGAAGAAAAAGAGAGTAGCGTAAAGTGACAAATTCAAAGCAGTGCCCAGACAGGCTGATGGAGATATAATTCTAAATTATAGGATTCCATAAGTGACAGGAAAATTCAAGTAGGGATGATTTGAAGGGAAAACAGGAGATTCCTATTGTATAGGTATGCAGATTAATGGAGGCAGTTGACCTCTGACTTCAGTCATGGGTGACTGGACAAGCCAAATAGTTTAAATTAATGATAGTCCTCTCAAATTGTTTTTTGAGAAAATACAGTATATGGAGTAGACATAATTAAATGTTTAATGGTTAGAATTTTCTATGTTGAAACATGACTGAAAAAATGATTGTAGAAAGTAATAAATGGGCAATAGGACACTACTTATGCACAAGGGCACATATCATATTTTATCATAGAGAGAAATTATATACCTTTCTGTCACCTGCCTATACCAAAACAGTGGTAACCATTCCAGTACATTTAAAACCATACATCAGAAGTTTTCTCTTTCTAGAGAAATTCAGAAAGAGTTTTAAACATGAATATCTACAAGGAGAGAAGGGTGGGGTACAAAGCAAAAATGTATAAAGTAATATTTGCTTATTTCCAAATTTTCAATTCATCATTAATGTATTTACCATCAAAAACTGCAGCTGTAGGCAGGCGGACAGGAAGAAAGTAAAGATAACCATCATCTGTAAAGATAAGGCAAAGAGATAATTGCACAAAGTTTTTTTTAATAATTAAAATAAGTGTTTTACCTCCCAGGTCAACTATGAAAAGTATGCCGAGGTATATTGTTGGTGTTATTATTTAACCATTTGTTATTCTACATAATCATATGTGCTGTTAAAATCTAATGAGCCAAAAATTACCAGAGACAACCTATATAGTCTGATCAAATTTTAAGTATTGGCTCAATTAAGTAAGGGGAGCCCATTCCAGAGGGACTGTGGGTTGCTGCTCCCAACAAGAAGGAAGGAAGAGTCTTTGGTAAGATTTGGGCTCCTGACGAAGGATTTTGTGGAGAGTCTCAGGGAAGTGGGAATCAGTTCTCAACTGGTTTTAGTGTTTCTAAGGTAACATCAGAAAAAGCAGGGATTAGTATTGAGTATTTTCAGGAGTCAAGGACAATTTAGCAATTGGGTGTCACCCAATAATAGATAGGATTGGCAAAGTGTACCTGGGAGCATCATTAGTAAGAAAACACTCAAATGGAGGCAGAAGGTGGAAAGGATGGTTGTCATGACATTAAAAAACCATTACACAGCTTCGGGAGGACAAGTGAGTCCCGTTAATTTTGCAATTAATATTATGGGTCTGTCCTCCCAGCATGATTAATGACAGACCTGCTTTTTTCTGTTTTAGCCCAAAATACTTTTGCAACCTCAGACAGGGTTTTACTATTTTAGTGTATATATTCTAGCTGCCTGTTGAATGTAACACATAATTAAGAACTTGTTTAGTTTTTTAATGGCATTAAATCTTCAATACAAAAGCAGAATGACAAATAAACTTCTCTTCTGGTTAAATTTCAGTTCCCTTTTAAAAACTGACAAGAAATCAAAAGTCTCTGGGATCTCCCTTTCTCTATCTTGATCATTGGTTTTTAGGCGGCATAAAACAGGATTAATCAAGCTTTGCCTCTAGCAGCTATGCCATGCTTAAAAAAAATCCTTCACACTAGTAAAGAGCTAGTTTCATGAGAAGCATGATTATAGACAAATTGGCTCAGGGTATCTGCAAACTCCTTGAGGGTAAGGATCTTGTTTTGCTCACATTTGTACCCACTCACAGCTTAGTACAAGGTTGTGTATATACGAACCTCAATAAATATTTGCTGGATTGAATCCTATTTGGAAAAGAATGTTGAGAGTACAATATAAAAGATTGAATATATTTTAAGATGAGAAAGAGAGAAATGTTGATCTTAACTGTACCTGGAAGTGTGTATGTCATTTTAATGCTTTCCCAAAGGCTAGGGGATAATCAATCTCTCGATATAAAACCATGTTCTCTACTGCAAAGGAAAGGTAAGTTTCACATAGATTTAGTGAAATCATGTACTATTCTTTACTGAATGTCCTAAAATTATGTTTTTGTCATATTTTTCACAAATCTGTCTAAAATTTATTAAATGTAGAAGTATCCACCAACCTGTAGAATTATAGTAATAGTTTTTTCTTATTACTTAGCATATTAACGATTAGTTATAACTATCCAACCAATAAGTTAGTACTTATTATATAAAAAGTTTCCCGTCATAGATCCTTGAAAACTAAGTCTATTGATAATGATAACTTTTCCTATGTTTGCCCTTTTTGAAAAGCCATGTCTATGATCTGCAAAATATTAGATAATAGTATGTATTTGTTTTGTTTCATTTTTTAAAATCTATTTTTCTTCAAACCTGCTTGTTTAAAAAATAAAAAAACTTTGCTTTGAATTTAGCCTGTATCCACAGTTTGAACTGCATATATAAATATATATACAGATACATTCACATATATATGCATGCACATACATATATATACATATATTCACACACGTACACATACACACATACATATATATACACACATACATACTGGTAAGCAATTAAACAGGTTTCACAGTAGTGTGCTCAATAAGACGAATATATAAAAAGCTGTGAGAGTGCAAACAATTCAGAAATCTCTTTGGTCTTGGGAATACTGGACATGATTTCATGGAGGTTACATGTGTGCTGGATATTGAGGAAGGGGATACTCTATTAAATGGCCAGAAATATATTTTAAGAAAGGGGATGATGTGAACAATGAATGGAGATGAGAAAATTCTCTGGGAATTTCCAGTTATTCAGAATGATATGGAATGGATTTTAAGGTTAATTTGTGTCAGATATGATGAAAGGCAATTTTAATTTGGTTTCCTTTCAAAGTTAATCCTGAGACAAAGACTTGGATGCAAGTAGTTCATTTGGAGATTAATCTCAGAAAGAGTAAATAAGAAAGCGAGACAGTGAGGGTAGAAAAGAAAAAAAAGAGTTCAATTTGGGCAACTGAGGCCCAATTCCTCAAGGAATCCTGGAAAACCATGTGGAACACAGTACAGAATTATTCCCCTAGAGGATGAGAAAGCTAAGGTATTTATCTGCCAAGTCTCACTCCCTGTTGATTGAGGGTTGAGGAATACAGGTTACCATACCACCACACTTTTGGGTTTCAACTGAAGACAGCTAGTCAAGCTCTCAGGTTGCTGAAGAAATCCCTCAGTAAATGTCAACCGAGAAATACAGACATCAGCAGTAAGGACTGGGCAACAGCACTATGAGAGTTGTCTTCATTTTCAAAAAATAAGATGTGATCAGTGTAGGTGTTTAAATTCATTCTAGTCATTGAGTCCAAATAAATTCTTCCTGGGTTGTTGGAAAAAAAATCTACCAATATAATCATAAAACTATTTCTAGTAGTCTTTGAGGAATAACCTATTTCAGTCTGGGTTCCACAGAAAAGGAATACAAAGACAAATGCTTATTGATATTACTTTTTCGAGGCATGCAATCTCAAGGTTCAACAGTGAGAGAAAAGGGTAGTGAGGCAGAGAGTGAAAGCAAATATAAAAATGTATGTTTCCTAGCCAGCCATAGCTTCATAAGCTAACTACTTCATTTTGCTAGATGACTTGAAAACAGTACTGCCCTTAGACCCAAGCAACACAGAATGTTTGCCTTGAGACTTGAGCCATACATATCACACACAAACACACGCACACATGCACAAATCACAACTGCAGAACACATGTGTGCTGCTTTCCCTAGAGATGTAGCACTCAGTAGTCCTGGCATAGCCACAGCATGTGTAATAAATATCTGCTTTCACAGGTATCGCAGGAACATATCACAAAATAATAAAAGCTATCTACAACAAACCTACAGCCAATATCATACTGAATGGGCAAAAACTGGAAGCATTCCCTTTGAAATCCAGCACTAGACAAGGATGCCCTCTATCACCACTCCTATTCAATATAGTATTGGAAGTTCTAACCAGAGCAATTAGGCAAGAAAAAAAAAATTAAGGGTATTCAATTAGGAAAAGAGGAAGTGAAATTGTCTCTATTTGCAGATGACATGACTGTATATTTACAAGATCCTATCATCTCAGCCCAAAATCTCCTTAAACTGATAAGCAACTTCAGCAAAGTTTCAGGATACAAAATCAATGTGCAGAAATCACAAGCATTTCTATACATCAATAACAGACTAACAGGGAGCCAAATCATAAGTGAACTCCCATTCACAATTGCTACAAAGAGAATAAAATACCTAGGAATACAACTAACAAGGAATGTAAAAAACCTCTTCAAAGAGAACTACAAACCAGTACTCAAGAAAATAAGAGAGGACACCAACAAATGGAGAAACATTCCATGCTCATGGTTAGGAAGAATCAATATAGTGAAAAGGGCCATACTGCCCAAAGTATTTTATAGATTCAATGCTATCCCCATCAAGCTACCATTGACCTTCTTCACAGAACTGGAAAAACCACCTTAAACTTCATATGGAACAAAAAGAGAGCTGACATAGCCAAGACAATACTAAGCAAAAAGAACAAAGCTGGAGACATCATGCTACTTGATTTCAAACTATACTATAAAGCCACAGTAATCAAAACAGCATGCTAATGGTACCAAAACAGAGATATAGACAAATGGAACAGAACAGAGGCCTTGGAGGCAATGCCACACGTCTACAACCATCTGATCTTTGACAAACCTGATAAAAACAAGCAATGGGGAAAGGATTCCTGTTTAATAGACAAATGGTACCTAATTAAACTCCAGAGCTTCCACACAGCAAAAGAAACAATTATTAGAGTGAACCAGCAACCAAGAGAATGCGAAAAAATTTTTGCAATCTACCTATCTGACAAAGGGCTAATATCCAGAATCTACAAAGAACTAAAACAGATTTACAAGAAAAATCAAACAAACCCATCCAAAAGTGGGAGAAGGATATGAACAGACACTTTTCAAAAGAAGACATATAAGGCCAACAAACATATGAAAAATTGCTCAACATCACTGATTATTAGAGAAATGCAAATCAAAACTACATTGAGATGCTACCTCATGCCAGTTAGAATGGTGATCATTAAAAATCCTGGAGACAACAGATGCTGGAGAGGATATGGAGAAATAGGAATGCTTTTAAACTGTTGGTGGGAGTGTAAATTAGTTCAATCATTGTGGAAGACAGTGTGGCACTTCCTCAAGGACCTAGAAATAGAAATTCCATTTGACCCAGCAATCTCAATACTGGGTATATACCAAAAGGATTATGAATTGTTCTATTATAAAGACACATGCACACATATGTTCATATTGGCACTGTTTACAATGGCAAAGACCTGGAACCAACCCAAATGCCCATCAATGATAAACTGGATACAGTCTGCCAAAGAGGTAGCATCTGAATGATAAGACCTAATTATTTTCAGTGTAATTACATTTTCATTCATATAAATATTTTATTTTTTCCAATCTTAATTGCTGTCCTTTATGGATGGGGCACGGAGAGGAATTAGTTATATTTCAGCTTGTTATTAATACTTGTGATTGCATTATAAAACTCTTGTAGTGTGTTTTTCAGTTCTATCAGTTTGGTTGTATTCTTCTCTATACTAGTTATTTTGTCTGTTAGTCTCTGCAATATTTTATCATGATTTTTAGCTTCCTTGCATTGGGTTAGAATGTACTTCTTTAGCTCAGTGAATTTTGTTCCTATCCATATTCTGAAGTCCGCCATATTTATTTCAGCCATCTTGGCCTCAATCCGGTTTTAAACCTTTGCTGGAGAGCTGATGCAGATATTTGGATGCACTCAGCTTTTTGAGTTTTCAGCATGCTTGCACTTATTCTTTCTTATCTCAAAGATTAAATTTTCTTTAATCTTTGAGGTTGCTTACCTTGGGATGGTTTTTTTTAAAAAAGAAAAAACATACTGTCCCAGTTTAGATTATATATTTATGGTTAGCATATTTATGAACTTTTTCACAATTATATTTACTTATAGTTTCATTTCCCATTTACAGATGAGGAGACTGAACCTATAGTCCTCTTACTATTAAATGGTTGTGCTAAGAGCTGAACCAATGATTTCTTAATGCAAGGTTTAAGCTCTATCTGTAAGGCTATCCAGCCTTTGATTGGATGGATACTCATCAAATCAGCAGCCTCCTTTTCAGCAAGGCACATCAGTGACTTCTGAGTAGGTTTGGCAGTGAGGACCTTTCTAAGGGTTAATATTTCAGGCCTAAATGAAAAAAGGAAGGGAGCCATGTGAATTTATGTGGGAAGGTGCTTTACAGGTACAGGAAACGTCAAGTGCAGCATTTGAAGCAAGATCAGATTTGTGTGTTCACAGAGTAGCAAGAAGGCCAGTGTGACTTAGGTAGAAGTGAAAGGAAGAGTGATAAAATACACACTCAGGAATGAAGACAATGGTCAGATCACGCAGAGCTTTGCAAGTCATGCCAAAAAGTTTAGATTTTATTTAAGCATATTGGAGAATCAATGGAGAGTTCTAAATAGAGAAACTATTCATCTTATTTATGTTTTTGATATATCACTCTGCACTGTAGTGGGGCAGGCATGAAAATCAGTGGGGGACAGTTTGGAAGTTTGGCCATATTCCTGATTGGATGTAACAGTGACCTGATCTAGGTTGGTAGTTATGGTCATTATGAGAAGCAACAAGCTTCTCAATATATTCTGAAGCAGAGTTAACAGGATTTTCTGATTGATTGAATAAGAAGTTTAAGTGAAAATAATATTTTCCAAGCTCTGTGTACATTACTGTAAAAGTCTTAATGCAGTGGAAGCAATGAGAAGTGGTCACATTGAAGATATGTTTTGAGGAAAGAGACAAAAGGGCTTGATAATGGATTGGAAGAGGCTGGAAGGAACAGGAGAGAATTAAAGATGACTCCCAAGTTTTGAGTCTGAGCAAATGAGTAAATAGAGTTAATATGTAAGAAAGTAGGAAATACTGAGAACACAGCGGGTTTGGAAAATGAATTAAAAGGTTATGTTTTTTTATTCCAAGTACAAATATTAAGCAGGCAGTTTCATACATAAGTATGTATCAGGAAGGAGATCAAGGCAGGAGATATAAATTTTAGAGATAGTATCTAAAAGTCACAGGACTTGTGAATCACCAATGGATAGAGTGGATAAAAAGGAGGGGCAAAGACTGCTTTAGGACACTACCATTTAGAGGTCAGGAAGAGGAATATGGTTTAGCAAGAGAAATTGAGAAGGAACAACCAATGAGGTAGGAGGAAAATCTGGAAACCCAAGTGAAAAGAGGGTTTCCTGGAGGAGAGTATCATCAACTGTGTCAAATGTTGCTGAGTTCAAAGGAGGTAGAAACTGAAAATTGATCGTAAGGCTTGGTAGTAACTAGGTTACTGGTGACTTTGGTGAGAACTTCTTAGAGTAGAGGGAGGTGAGAAAGTGAAGACTCACCTTTTCATGAGTTTTCTCTTTCATAAGGGGTGGAATAAGAAAGGCATGACTTCAAGTGGGTGATTTGTTAAGTGAGTCCAAATGTAATATAGTGTATGGTTGATAAGAGTGTCTGGATAATTACCATGTTCCAAGGACACATTGTTAGGGAGCTCTATTGTAATTAGAGTTTTAAAATCAATAAAAGTTATTTTCTATCTTGAAATATAAATGCTATGTATTAAATGATGAAGCAGAACCAAGTTAATATTTAATTCAATATGAGGATAATCCTTGAGGTCAATTCCATACATTTAAATGAAGTAAAAGACTAGCTTCGAAGGTAGCTTAATAACTTTACATCTTTGAGAGGCATCTCTAAAATCACAATAGCTGATATAGCTATCTTCAGAGCTAGTCATTTAATACATGGCATTGACCTACTTTCCTCTTTAATTATTTAAGAGTTAGCTGTCCGGTTGAATCTTGTCCTTGCCATGTGAAGAACAGGGCTATAATCTGTTGTATATTTTTTAGTCAAAATTATAAAGTTCATATAATAAAGAGATCTGTTGCAAATAAACGTAAAAGTAAATCAAAGGATACAGACTCATTTTTTAAATATTAATTTTCCAATATGATGAATTTATATTACCATTTGATTACTATTTGTTTCCTGGTTTTGATGTTAGATAATTGGCTTCCTATTTACTTGAGTAGCAATTTACCTCTAGCACATACATAGGCAATTGTGAAGATTTAGATGTCTCATTTTATCTTACCCCAGTAAACATTATATAAAGAGGGTTTGTAGTTGGGGTGAGAGGAGAATCACCTCTTCATATCTGAAAACCTGATTGATTTTCCCTTCCACTCAAAACTATCTATCTCTTGGCTTACTACCAGGTAATGGCAAAAACATTGTCCAAACTGGGACTACAGCAAGAATTCCACTAGAACAGCAAGCACTCTCTCTCCCTTTGTCCCAAACTGACTCAGTCTCTTTTAAGAATTAGAAAGTTGCTAGTTATTATTGCTGTTTGTCTCCCAGGTCCTCATTCCATGGCACCAAATTTATGTTTCCTCTACCATCAGTTGGCATTTTCAGGTCTTTGGGTTACCATCAGTAGTGTGTAGGTGATTGATTAACGATTGGCTCTCTGGAAAGTAAGTTTTTGTTTGTAGTGTTTTGTCAATTTCCATGGTGTGAATTTTCACACCATGGCTGATTTCAAGTTACCAACATGATAAACACAGAGTTGGGAAGAGATGCACACACCAGGCTATCAGGAACCAGTAGGAGCTCACTCCAGCACACTCTAGCCAAGATTTGCCTGGGTTGCAATAGGAAAATGATAGAATATGGTGCAAAAACGATGCAACAGCCCTATGAACATGTAAACCAAAAGAAAAAATATGCTCCTTTCAGAAATGGGAAAAACATCAAGATAAGGAGCATGTCATTAGGGAGAAAGAAAGGCAAATTTATGACCAAAATTCCAGTAGATACTCAAGTATTTTAAGTAAATGAGAGAGAAAGAAATTGAGGGATTAGCAGAAAAGAAATGAGCAGAATTACTTTTTGCTAATAATTATTTCTCTAAGGCCAAATAAATAAATAAACAACTATTCTGATAAGCTATCAACTATCTGCAAATGATCTTGGAAGTGTAATTTTATTTTGTGCCTAGGAGAAAAATAAAATGATTGAGTAAACACATAGCTTTGTCTCTGCCACTCAAACTCTAGAGGATTTGCCTGTTTCAAATCTTCAGCTCCTTCATTTTCTCAATCCACTGTTCCGTAGAACAACAGAGCATATCTTCAGAAATAATTTTGTAGTGAGGGATCCAAGTACCCAATTCATGTTGTGATGATAACCAGACAAATAATGACTCTGTACTCCTCAGCCAGTTCCCATAAACATAACAAGTGATGGATATTTTTCCAAATGAGAAACAGAATTTTCATTAAGCCCAGAAATAAAGTAACTGATTCCAATTTTTGAAAACTATCAAGGACTTAGATGGCAGAGGCCACATCATAAACTTTATAAAGTTGTTTGTAGTTTGGTTCTGAGAACAAAGCCATGTAGAGAAGTGTTGGTTTTTTTTTTTTTTAAGAATAATAAACTCAGTCAAGGACAAGTGGTGAATAGTAGTTTATTTTATTTACTGATCACTAAATTACACACTCATAGATGTTGCAAAAACTCAGTTTTTAGCCACTCTTGTACATTTTCTGGAATGGTTCATTTTCTTAAAAAAAAAACACCATTCTTTCAATCCTGGGAGACATGCTATCTTCTTGAGTGTAACTATAATCTATCTTGAGTGTAACTCAAGACCTTCACCAACATAAATTTATATAAAACTTCTATAATATCAAAATTTCTTAGTAACATAGCAAGGATGATATTGAAAAGAACAATTTGTAATCTATCTTGGCATATATAGATAAGATTATTCTCTTCTTTTTTTTCAGAGTTTTGTTCTTGTTGCCCAGGCTGGAGTGCAATGGCGCTCTCTCAACTCACCACGACCTCTGCCTACCATGTTCAAGCAATTCTCCTGCCTCAGCCTCCCGAGGAGCTGGGATTACAAGCATGCACCCTATGCAAGGCTAGTTTTGTGTTTTTAGTAGAGACAGGGTTTCTTCCTGTTGGTCAGGATGGACTCGAACTCCGAAACTCAGGTGATCCACCTGTCTTGGCCTCCCAAAGTGCTGGGATTACAGGCATGAGCCACTGCGTCCAGCCAGATTATGTTCTTTTTATTATCATTTTCATTACTAGGGTGTTTCAAGTGTCATAGTTTCAGTTTAGGATTAACAATTGACATGATATATGTAGAATTTGGAAATAATTTATACAAAAGCAAATATGATAACAATAAAAGGCTTGGGAAGTCAGCTCTTTGAAGAAAGAGACTGAGGACATTTTCCCAAAGACAGGGTTTTAATTTCTTTTTTATCTTATTTGTTTATGAAATACAGAAATGAATAAAATACTACCAGGTCACGTTTAACATAAGCGTGAAAATAGGCAAAGAAGATATAAGAACAGAAACAATTAGACACAGAGGTTATAAGTAAAATAAGCACACCAGACATAGTCCAAGAGACTTTATATTACATGTACTTGCTAGAAATGGACTATCTGTTCGGCTCTGTGTCACCCTGCAGCAAATGCAAAGATGTAAGCCAGTGAGTTACATGATACAGACAAGTCGGTTAGAACAATCACAACTTTTCCTAGTATTGAGCTTAGAATAATAGGATATTATCTATGTTACATTATTGTCAATGAGCTGGACAACTTTCTTTCAATGAATATAAAAATAGATTTCATAGGACTTTTAAATGTCTTTAATGAACAACTGTGGCATATTATCAAAGAACATTGAAGAGAAGCATTTCTAGGAGAGATTAAAACAATATGAGGCAGGAATGTCTCAAGACTAATCTGTCTATAATAAGAACTTAGAACGGAGCTATTCAATAACAGTAACCATTAGCCACATAAGGCTAATTATATGTAAATTTAAATGAATTAAAATTAAATACAGTTTAAAAATTTAGTTTCTCAATCACACTAGCTTCATTTCCTACAGCGTTGAACAGCATAGATGAAGAATGCATCAATCATTGCACAAAGTTCTATTGGATGGTACTGACTTAGACTTCTAAAACAAGATTACAGTACTGAAAATTTTTCAGACAAGCTTATCTCAACCAAGTCTGCAATAGTCACTGAAAAATTGGGAGTTCAAGGTTATGCCCTGACAAACTCTAGTAAGTAAGGCAACAATTTTACATTTTTTGTTAAAGGCAGAGCCATAGCTTTACTAGTCAATTCAGAGGTCTTATTAATTTTCCCCTTAGGGTAAGAATGAATGGTGATGGACTTAGTGCATATTCAGCAAGACTGGAGAAAGGCAGTTTGTTATAAAAAGAGCAAGGTGGGACAATAGAAAACACATTGAGGAATTAAGGAGAGTACTTTATAGTTGTTGAAAGACATGAGAATACAAAGAACAGTTGTCTTTCTATTACAAATAAGTGATCTCCGACTCCCTGAAATGCTCTAATTCCTTGGGCTGGAAGATTTGACTGTATGCCAAGTAACAGTCTTAAACAGTGATTATTATTTTCCCTTCTGAAAGTTTTATCATTTTCTAAGCAAAATAGCATGGGAATATAGAGAAGAGAGATGTATGGGTTTTAATCATTGCAACTGTTTTGTCACAAACTCATCAAAATTTATGAACCTAGTTAGTATTTGAAATTATCACTTCCTCCAAAAGGTATTCCACAGAGCACCATTGTAACCCTTTTGGTATCAGTTTTAAAAGCATTTTACAAAACAGGTAAGCGAAAATGTTATGGTCTCATTGCTTCTACCCTTATTCTACTGTAAATATTGTCAACATAGCAGCTGGACAGTCCTCTACAAATTTAAGTCAGAGTAGAGTACTCCTTGATTCAAAGCCTTGCCATGGCTTCCATCTAACTTGGAATATGTGCCAAAGTCCATACGATGACCTACCAGGCCTTCCACAGACAGCTCTGTTACCTCCTCTCTTACCACTTGCTCTTGCCTCAGTCAGTTCCAGCTACATTAGTGTTTCTGCTCCTTCTTAAGCAAAATATGCATAATCCTACCTCAGGACATTTGCTTTATCTATGTGCTTTACCTGAATTATCCTTCTACTAGATATCATTGGTCAACTCCCTATTACCCTTCAAGTCTTGGCATGAACCTCATATTTTTAATGAGTTTGGCTCTGATTACTCTTTTTAATACTGCCACCTGTCCATGCCTTCCCAGTTCCCCAAATGCCACACTCTCCATCTTCCTTATCTCACTCTACTTTTAGCTTTTTCATTGTATGTACCCTATAATATATTGTAGTACTATGTAATTGATTTATTTCTTATATTTATTGTCAGCTGTCTGTTTCCTCTGGCTACAATTTAAGTTCCATAAAGACAGTGCTTTTTATTTTGGTCACTAACGTATCTCCAGAACTAAGAGGGCCTGGAACGCAGTAGGCACTCAGAATATATTTGCTAAATGAATGAATGGCTTTATAAAAATTTCTCTTTCTAAATGTATGAAGTTATATTTCTCCAGTTTCAAAACTGATTTCCAGTACATTCCAAATATAGAGTCACAATAATGTATAATTTTATAGCTGGAAAGGCCCTTGGAAGTAATGTAATACAATCATGGCTTTATATATAAAAGTAAACCATGTCGCAGAGAGATTAAAGGACAGCACAAGGTCAACCAACTAATTTATAGCAGAGCCAGGAATGGAGGATAGGTTTTCAGATTCTCAATTCATCCACAAAATATCAGGATTTTCCAACACCATGTGTATTCAAAAGAATATGTCACTGACTCTCAGAATATTACCAGAAAGACATGTTGCCATATTTTTAGCTGCAGGAACATCACGAGCAGCATGAACTTGAATGTATAAATTTAACAGCATTTTTAATGTTAGAATTGTGTTACTTCACAAATATCTCATATAACTCCTCATCGAACTATAGTTTTTATATATAGTGCTTTACCTAAAGTCAAAATTGAGCAATTCTAGAAAAAATAGAATCTTATCATAAATACATGAACTAAACCTTGATCATTTTCTACTTTCTTTACATTTTCTATCACTTGGGCTCTACTTTATTCCCTCGTTGACAGGTGCGGTCTTAATGTGCATCTTTGAGAAAATAGGTGCTTTTTGGTACAAACCACTTTTGTCTTTGGCTTATTAGAAGCATCTATATATCATAGCCTGGGGAAAGAAGATAAAATAGGGCATCTTTCTTGCATATAAATCATGGCTTGTGAATCATTGCTGTTAATTAAAAATCCTTGCAAGGCTAAATTCAACATGATGGAAGCTTAGGACATCCTTGCTAAAGGACAAACCTGGAAGGAAAAGTATTTTTAAATTTTCATGAGAAAGAAAGTAGAATTAGAACATTATGGATCCCAGCTCTGGAGATAGGGTTAAAATCTGATGTGCATATTTTACTGCACCATAATTTGTTGCTGATTGGATGTGAACATGCTAATTCCTTAGTGTAATTGGGTTACATTTTCTTTTGTTTCTGCGATGTTTGGTGTTTCAATGTTGTCTGGCAACATAATCTTAGCATTAACTGGAGATAGGAAATATACAGCCTTGATCATAAAAAGTGTGAATTTCACAAGGACAGAACAATATAAGCAGAATTTCTACCATCCCATTTCAGTGACATATTCAAAAAAGAGGCCCATTATCCTTGAGTTTGGTTTGCATGGTTATTTGATACCCTTAATGCATAAAGGAGAATGGTTAGTGTAGGAGTCTTTTCAAGGTATGAACGGATATTTATTTTAGGGTTGTGATTACTTATGCTCCTGGTCGGTGCCAGTCAGGTCAATAGGATTATATTCCAGAAATTGATTTTCCCCCAATGAGTAAATAATGAAGTAATTTAACCTCATCTGCTTCCTAATCTAAAACCTTTCACTTGTACCATGAGGAAAGGCAGCTGCCTTCGCTTGAGGTGTGCTCGTGCACAAGGCCAATAAATACCTTCGGGTTTTATGTGAAGGTCATGCAAAGCTGATCATTCAGGAAATGTGTACAGTTAAAGTGCATCTTCTATTCCTTACAGCCATCAATCCTGGCTTTCTGAGATGTCTCCACCTATGTTAAAGGGCGAACACAATAAAGCATGAATCATGGGCATGGCTGTTGCCCTGCAAATTTCTCTTTCATTTATTTTAATTTAAGTGTTTATTTGGATACTAGCATGGAAAGAAAACGGCACTTAGCTGGAAATGAAAATAAAAAGGCAGTTGGAAAGTAGTAACTGTTCAGATTATGAATTATTCGGGCTTGCTTTAATACTGTGTGTGTTATTTTATTATTGTACCTGCTGTGGCTTCTTGAAAGAACCTAACATACCTGGAAATCACAATTAGACTAAAAATTTGACTCTCTTGTCATACAGGATATCACCTAGTGGTCAGAGTACACAGTCGTCTCATTTTTTTTCTTTATGATTCATGTTGCTAAAAATAATGGTATGCAACATGAATTCACATTTACTGCATGCCAGGCAGAGCACTAACACTTTACTTACAGTATCTCATTTAATACTTTAGAATCAGGAATCCAGCTAGCAATAGTTTCAGGAATCAAGGTCAGACCACCAGATTCCAAAAGCCAGGTGCTTGGCCACTGAATTTTAGTACTTCTTGTGCCCACAGTTTACTGTTAAGCAACAAAAATCATTATCCTCCAAATCATTCCTTTGCTACTTATGCCTCCTGTGCAGAATATAGGATTTATATCAAAAGGCTTCCTTTGGGAGTTTCCCCATTCATCTGAGGAAATAAAAGGTAAAAAAGACTGAAAAGCATTATAAAAAGTAATAACCCAATTGAAAATAACTTTTGCTCTTTTCTCTGATGTTTTAGAAATTGGCACTGACTTCCCTACTTCATAAAATTTAGAATATTAATGTAATTTTGATTATTCCTTCATTTTCTTTTTAGCTGTCTTTGATAGTTAACAAAAGATGTTCAGAATATTTAAAATTAAAAAAATAAATTCTGTCTTTTCTGGTAGACAACATTTTTAGTCTATGGAGTTGAGGTTGAGTGACTTGCATGCAGAAAGTATAAATTCTGAGGAGATATGTGTAATTGGTCTTAATGAAAATATTTCTTTCATTTGTTCCCTAAACATTTGTTGAATGTTCACTGTATACCAGGTAATGTGCTGAGCACTAGATAAGACCCGTCAGTTCTAGGTTAAATTGCCCCTTTTACCTGATCCTAGAAACCATTAGACATTCCTCAGACTCTAAATTTTCTGATGATTTGTCTAACTTGCTACTAGAAATCATGATAGCCAAAAGCACATCTACAACATTTAATGTAGAACCACAAGTGCCTAACAGATCATATGGCAGCCACTCAGCCATCACTCGGTGAGGTAGAGTGGGATAAGCTCACCCCATCTACATTCTTCATTCTTCCTGAATACACAGCTAGACAGTTTCATCAACCTTCATTGCAATTAGGTGGGAATATGTGCTGACTATGGACCAAGTCAATGTAAGCAGACTAAAAAGGTAACTCATTCAAGACTGGTCCATAGAAACCTTCCACTCATGATCCTCTTGCTCTATACCTATCCATAAGCTGAATAAAAAGGACTTCAGGGACCTCAAGGAAAACAAAGCTGTAAGATAGGAACAGCTTGTATTAAGCCAGACATGTCCAGATTTGTATGATGCAGAACTTAGGTTTACTTATCTTAAGTACTACAGAGGAATGAATGAAAGAACGAGTGAGATAGCACTCCTTACATCAAGGCATTTTCATTTTAGTTTCTGAGTTTGGGAAATAGCCTCATCTTTTCTATTCGAAGAGCCTTTTAGGAGTCATTAGGTGGTTGAAAAATATAAAAGATATTTTTATGGGAATTACACAAAATATGCTTAGAGAAACCACTTGGGAATATTTTAATGAGTATCAGAAGACCATTTGCCTCCACACATACAGGAATACCCTGGAAATCTTGTGGGTTTGGATTGAAACCACTGCAATAAAGCAAACATCACAATAAAGTAAATCACACAAATTTTTTGGTTGCCTAGTGTATACACAAGAATGTTTACACTATACTGTAGTCCAACAAGTGTATAATTAAAACACTTACAGTATCTCTGAGAA
This sequence comes from Callithrix jacchus, assembly GCF_049354715.1. NCBI lineage: Eukaryota > Metazoa > Chordata > Mammalia > Primates > Cebidae > Callithrix > Callithrix jacchus. The sequence goes on from NC_133524.1 coordinate 31,232,057, forward strand.
AATAATGTGCATAACTTAATTTAAAAATACTTTACTGATAAAAATTGCTAAGATCATCTGAGCTGTCAGGAACTCATAATCGTTTTGTTGGTAGATGGTCTTGCCTCAATGTGGAAGGCTGCTGACTAATCAAAGTGGTGGTTGTTGGAAGATGGACTCACTGTGGCAATTTCTCAAAATAAGAGAACAATGAAGTTTGCTGCATCAATTGACTCTTCCTTTCAGGAGATATTTCTGTGTAACATGAAGTGGTGTTTCATAGCATTTTACCCACAGTAGAATTTTTTTAAAAAATTTGAGTCAGTCCTCTCAAACCCTGATGCTGCTTTATCAACTAAGTTTATGGAATAGCCTAAATTTTTTTTTGCCATTTCAACAATGTTCACAGCATCTTCACCAGCAGTAGATTGCATGTCAAAAACAATTTTCTTTGCTCTTCTGCAATATATTCCTCATTGATTCAAGTTTTATCATGATATTGTGGCAATTCAATAACATCTTCAAGCTTCACTTCTAATTTTACTTCTCTTTCTATTTCTACCACGTCTATAGTTACATACTCCATTGAAGTCTTAAACTCCTCAAAGTTATCTGTGATGACTGGAATTAATTTCTTCCAAACTCCTGTTATTGCTGATATTTTGACCTCTACCCATGAATCCTGAATGTTCTTAATGGCATCTATAATGGTGAACTTTTTCCAGAAGATTTTCAGTTTACCTTGCCAAGATTCATCAGCAGAACCATTATCTATGGCAGGTATAACCTTACAAAATGTATTTCTCCAATAATAAAGACTTCAAAGTCAAAGCTACTCCTTGATCCATGGGCGGCAGAATGGATGTTGTGTTAGCAGACATGAAAACAACATGAATTTCCTTGTACACCTCCATCAGAGCTCTTGGGTGACAATGTGCACTGTCAACAAGCAGTAATATTTGAAAGGAATCTGTTTTGCTGAGCAATAGGTCTCAGCAATGGGCTTAAATTATTCAGTAAATCATGCTGCAAACAGATGTGCTATCATCCAAGCTTTGTTGTTAATTTACAAAGCACAAGCAGAGTAAAATTAGCATAATTTTTGAGGACAATAGAATTTTTAGAATGAGCATTGGCTTCAACTTAAAGTCACCAGCTACATTAGCCCCTAACAAGTCAGCCTGCCCTTTGTAGCTTTGAAGCCAGGCATTGAGTACTCCTTCTTAGCTATGAAAATCTTAGATGACATCTTCTAAAATAAAATAGAAGGCTGTTTTGTCTACACGAAATCTGTTATTTGAGACCCAAATCATGAGCGAACTCCCATTCACAATTGTCACAAAGAGAATAAAACACCTAGGAATACAACTAACAAGGGACATGAAGGACCTCTTCAAGGAGAACTACAAACCACTGCTCAAGGAAATGAGAGATGACACAAACAGATGGAAAAACATTCCATGCTCATGGTTAGAAAGAATCAATATTGTGAAAATGGCAATACTGCCCATTATAGATTCAATGCTATCCCCATCAAACTACCATTGACCTTCTTCACAGAACTGGAAAAAAAACACCTTAAACTTTATATGGAACCAAAAAAGAGCCCGCATAGCCAAGACGATCCTAAGCAAAAAGAACAAACCTGGAGACATCACGCTATCTGACTGCAAACTATAATACAAGACTACAGTAATCAAAACAGCATGGTACTGACACCAAAACAGAGATATAAACCAATGGAACAGAACAGAGACCTCGGAAGTAATGGCACAAATCTACAACCATCTGATCTTTGAGAAACCTGACAAAAACAAGCAATTTATTAAATACATTTATTAAAAGGATTCCCTGTTTAATAAATGATGTTGGTAAAACTGGCTAGCCATGTGCAGAAAGCAGAAACGAGACCCCTTTCTTACACCTTATACAAAAATTAACTCCAGATGGATTAAAGACTTAAACGTAAGACCTAATACCATAAAAACCCTAGAACAAAACCTAAGCAATACCGTTCTGGACATAGGCATAGGCAAGAACTTCATGAGTAAAACACCAAAAGCATTGGCAACAAAAGCCAAAATAGGCAAATGGGATCTAACTAAACCCCAGAGCTTCTGCACAGCAAAAGAAACAATCATTAGAGTGAACTGGCAGCCAACAGAATGGAAAAAAAAAATTTGCAATCTACCCATCTGACAAAGGGCTAATATCCAGAATCTACAAAGAACTAAAACAAATTTACAAAAAAAAGCAAACAACCCCATCAAAAAGTGGGTGAAGGATATGAACAGACACTTTAAAAGAAGACATTTATGCAGCCAATAAACATGAAAAAATGCTCATCATCACTGGTCATTAAGGAAATGCAAATGAAAACCACATTGAGATACCATCTCACACCAGGTAGAATGGCGATCATTAAGAAATCTGGAGATAACAGATGCTGGAGAGGATGTAGAGAAATAGGAATGTTTTTACAGTGTTGGTGGGAGAGTAAATTAGTTCAATCATTGTGAAAGACAGTGTGGTGATTCCTCAAGGATCTGAAAATAGAAATACCACTTGACCCAGCAATCCCAGTACTGGGTATATACCCAATGGATTATAAATCATTCTGTTATAAAGACACATGCACATGTATGTTCATTGCGGCACTATTCACAATAGCAAAGACTTGGAACCAACCCAAATGCCCATCAATGGTAGTAGACTGGATAAAGAAAATGTAGCACATATACACCATGAAGTGCTATGCAGTCATAAAAAGGATGAGTTCAAGTCCTTTGCAGGGACACGGATGAAGCTGGAAACCATCATTCTCAGCAAACTGATACAAGAACAGAAAACCAAACACTGCATGTTCTCACTCACAAGTGGGTGTTGAAAAATGAGAACACATGGACACAGGGAGGGGAACATCACACACCGGGACCTGTTGAGGGGTGGGAGAGTTAGGAGAGGGATAGCAGAGGGTGGGGAGCTTGGAGAGGGAGAACATTAGGAGAAATAGCTAATGTAGGTGACTTGGGGATGGATGCAGCAAACCACCATGGCATGTGTAGCAATCCTGCACAGACACCCCAGAATGTAAAGTATAATAATAATAAAGAAAATCTGTTGTTTAGTGTAGCTACCTTCATCATCTTAGATTTTAGCTTGATCTTCTGGATAACTTTCTGCAGCACTTGGGGCTTCTCCTTGCACTTTACGGAGATGGCTTATTTCCTTAAACCTTATGAAGCAATCTCTGCTAACTTTAAAGTTTTCTTCTGTAGCTTCCTCACCTTCCTGACCTTCTTCACCACCAGAGCTTCCTTACCTTCCTCACCTTCAGAGCCTTGTTCTGGATTAGGCTTTGACTTAAGACAATGATGTGATTAGTTTGATCTTTTATGCAGAGTACTCAAACTTTCTCCATATTAGCAATAAAGCTGTTTCACATTCTTATCATTTGTGTGTTCACTGGAAATTAGGAGTATCCCTCCTAATTTCCTTTAAGAACTTTTTCTTTGCCTTCACAACTTGGCTAACTGTTTGGCACAAGAGGCTTATCTTTCAGCCTACCTTTGCTTTTGACCTGCCTTCCTCACTAAGCTCAATCATTTCTAGCTTTTGATTTGAAGTGAGAGACATGCAACTCTTCCTTTCACTTAAACACTTTGAGGCCATTGCAGCCTTATTAACTGGCCTCACTTCAATATTGCTGTGACTCAAGGAATAAGGAGACCAAAAGAGAGGAAGGAGGTTGAAGGGAAATGGTCAGAATATACACAACTTTGATCAATTAGGTTTGTAGTCTTATATGGGTGAAGTTCATGGGATCCCAAAACAATTACAATAGTAACATCAAAGATGACTAATCACAGTTCACCATAGCAGATATAATAATAATGAAGTTTGACATATTGTGAGAATATCCAAAATATGACACAGAGACATGAAATAAGCACATGCTATTGGAAAAATGGTGCCGATTGACTTTCTGGAGGCAGAGTTGCCACAAACCTTCACTTTGTAAAAATTGTGTTATCTGCAAAGTGCAATAAAGAAGCACAATAAAATGAGAAATGCCAGTGTAAAGTGAGACAATTCTCAAGGGGTATAAGGACAATATTCAAGTTTTCCGGGAAGTTACATAGCAGTGGGGCGAAGAGGAAAGTAAGCAGAGACTTGGTATCAGGAGTTCTCAAGCAATTCTCTCTTCACCCACTACTCTTTTTTTTTTTTTTAGACAGAGTCTCGCTCAGTCGCCAGGTGCCAGGCTGGAGTGCAGTGGCACGATCTCGGCTTACTGCAACCTCCGCCACCCAGGTTCAAGCAATTCTCCTGTCTCAGCCTCCCGAGTAGCTGGGACTACAGGCGTGTGCCACCTCGCCCGGCTAATTTTTGTATTTTTAGTAGAGACGCATTTCACCATGTTGGCCAGGAAGGTCTTGATCTCTTGACCTCATGATCCACCCACCTTGGCCTCCCAAAGTACTGGGATTACAGGCGTGAGCCACTGTGCCTGGCCCGACCCACTACTCTTTCCCAGAGAAGCTTGTCTGTGACTTTAACATCTATATTCTGACTGCTTTCAGTGTACATCCTGCCACACAAACTCCTTGTCTGAGCTCCACCAAGATACTGAACTGAGTCTCAATTGCATGTTTCACAGACATCTCAAACTCAGTATGTCCAAAATTGAATTCAGAATTGACCCAAATCTGATCAGCTCCAGGTGTTCTCCAACAAAAATAATGGCACACCATTCACTCTTCACAACACACACTCAGTTGTGCGATTCCCAAGTTTGGGAGTGTTCTCAACATCTTTTTTTTTCTTGTCCTCAATCCTTATCTCTTCTCAACAATAGAGTCCTGTTGGTTTTACGTTCTCAGTATTTTACAAATACTTCCACTCCTCTCTATCTTGATTGCTATCCAAATCGGAGCCCACAGCCATAACAAATGCTACCAAACTAGCTGCCCCATATTTATTCCAATCTATCTTTATCTATTTACACACATTGCACCAAAAGTGACATTTTAATAATAGAAAAATAATCACATACGACCTATGGGAATGACATCTCATTTTTCACAGGGGAAAAGACAATTCCAAACAATACCAATATCCCTGGATTTCCTAGCTCCTGTCTGCATCACCACTCTCATCTCACACTAATGTCTCTCTCTCTATGGCTCTATTTTCCTGGCCTGTTTGTTTCTTTTTTCTTTTCTTTTCTTTTTTTTTTTGTAGACACAGGGTCTCGCTACATTGCTCAGGCTGGTCTTGAACTCCTAGCCGTCCTTCCACCTCAGACTCTCAAAACACTGGCATTACAGGTGTGAGCACTGCACCCAGACATGCCCTGTCTCTTGAATGTGTACCAGGTCCTCATATGTTAGGGCTGTTCTCATACCTGAAATGCTCTCCCGGTTCTGTTTTGTCTCAGTTCAAACATCATACCCAAAGGAAGCCACCCCTGCACTCCCATATATATTAGTTTCTTTTTCCATTCCTCTCAGAGTAATTTAGAATAATTATTAAATATGTGTTTGTGATTAGTTTATTTAACTGTGAACTTCTCTGTTGACCATAAGTCTATAAGAATAGGGAGAAAATATTTTCTTTTGTTGCTATATTCCTGCTGCCTAATATGGGGTCTGATACAAGGAAGACACTCAATAAGTGTGTGCTTAATTAATTCATTAAATAAACACATAATGTAATATGGACACATTAGAGAGAGATCTAAACATATCTGGGGCATCAAAAATGTATTCCTTAACAACATACCTGAGCTTCTTTGGGATGGGTCAGTAAACATTAGCCCCCCAAAAAGATGACGATTGGAAAATATACCTGAAATCCTTGTTATAAGTAAGATATTGTGATAAACATTTTACATGCACTATCCCATTTTACATTTGAAGAAGCTGATGTTGAAGCACAAGGAAACTGAAGAATGGTCCAAAGTGGCAGAGTCAGGATTGATAGTCAGATAGTGCAACTTCAGAGGCTCTGGGACATCATAACTGTAAACTTATCCCTGTAAAAAAAAAATAAGAATTTAAAAAATCAATAGTAACCTATAATAAAATTACTATTATTATAATAACCTATAATAAAATTCAGCAATGCCATATCTCTGGTTTTCAGCCCTATTATACAAGATACCAGAAGCAGATTTATAGTCATTGGAAATATAGCAAACTGAGGATTTGATTTGCCTTAGCACTTTATGGTGATATCGATGTGTAGCCAATGCTTGGGTGAGTGATGGTGCCAGGATTAGATAGGTCTGATTGTCTGAAGTGAATCACTGTGTTACTTATCTGCTAGGAAGAGGGATTTTGCTCATGAGGCAAGCAACTGGGTGAGGTGATTGACTGTTCTCTATTCCTACAGTGAGTGGTATTGTAGGTGATAGTAAGCTCAGCTTCCTAGCTCTCATCAAGAAAATAATGTCAAGTAAAATTACATTGGAAGACACCTATTAACTGGGTTGGTTCTTTGGAAGGAACAGGATTCTCTGCTGGAAAAATAGAGTGAAGATCTGCAGCCATCTTCAGGACTAAGAAAGTAATATAAGAAAGCTAAAATGACTGAATTTCTGCTTTGCTTTAGTTTTTCCCTGTAGTTAATTTTCCTGGAAAATTTCTTTGGAATATGAAAGGATCCAGAGATTGGAGAAAATGGTCTGTATAATATCACTTGGATACTGCATAAACAGTATTTGCATTTTCTATGACTCCCCGTGCCCTGTTTAGAATCAAAGAACACCCTCCATTTGAACTGTCTTTAAATTTTTTCCAACACATCTAATTTGGCTACTGTTTGCTGACACACTAGACAGTGATTCCTTAAGTCAGTTCTCTCTACTCCACCTCCACAAGTTAAATAACTCCTGTCAGCCAATATGGATTTTGGAGATGTCAGGGGAGGAGTTCTAACTTTAACTGTCCATGAGATTGAATCAGTCCTTTCTGAAACATTGGCCTGGTAGTATGTGGGTAATGACCCAGTTACAATATTATTGGATGTGGTTTTAACACAAAGCTTTTGAAAGACATTTGGCAAAGACTAAGTATGTCTGTAAAGTTCAACTGGAAATAAAGCAAATTTCACTCCTCCTACAGCCTTGTTCACTCCTGGGTCATTAAAATTTTTGTTACTTTAAAGAATATGTTTTCCTTCCATTCCTATGGGCAGTATACAGAGAGAGAGAGAGAGAGAGAGAGAGAGAGAGAGAGAGAGAGAGAGAGAGAGAGAGAGAGAGGGAGAGAGAGAGGGAGAGAGAAAGAAATCACTTTTCTTTATAACTTAGAGCCCTTAGGACCCACGAAGAAGGGAAAAGATTTTTGAAACAAGTTCATATGTTGCAGTGAGACGGTCCTCAAACTGATTCCACTACAGGAGTGATCTCTAGACCTAACCGAATTAGTATTATCTGAGCACTTGACAACAGTAGTTTTGGAACCTGTTTTATTTCTCTTTTCTAGCCATTGTCTGAGAACGCTAGTAGCCCTCTGTTGTCAATTTAGTGCTAAATATGTTGAGTCTCCCCTGGAAAAATCAAGAATAGAATGCAAGCTCTTATCTATAGAAAACAGGTGGTTACATTGACGTTCCTAGACTGGTTTTCTTTTCTTTTCTTTTCTTTTTCCTGGACTCGTTTTCTTTCCTTTTTCTTTTCCTGGACTGGTTTTCTTTTCACTTTCTCCTGACATTGTATCTCCATTCCTCCTTTTCTGTAGACTAGAATCCAAGCAAAGCTCAATACTCTTGCATATCTGACTTTGTCACTCTGATATCATTTACATATCAGGAAGATGGAAGGTGTAGAGAAAACAATACATGGATCAGCGCTGCCCTTACTGCTTTACTCCAGGACTGCCATGCATAGCCATTCAGCATGTGCACTGCACAAAAGCACCAAGCCCTGCTGATGAGAAGAGATGAAATCCAGACTGTACTCCTCTTGCCAAGCCATGCACCCAGCATGCAATTCATTCTCCCAGAGGAAAAGATGCCTTTTTTTCCACAAGAAGGCAAAGGCAACTAGAGTGTACCAAGCCAAATGTCAGTAGGATTGCTTTAGACAAGAGGGATGCCTTATTCTAACTCACACAAGAGTGCTCTATGGACTAGTGGGATCCTGCTCATTTCCTAACAGCAGACCACCAATAGCACTATGTAGTAGGTTACAGCACACTCACAGTCCCAGCTGATACATGATGTAAGCTCCTGCCTAAGGTCAGGTTCCGTAGAGGTAAAGCCTAAGACTGAGATTCCTGCTTAAATGTAGGGGCCAACTAACTGTTCCTGTCATCCTAGGACAAAGGGATTTCCAGGGTGTGGTAATTTCAGCGCTAAAATTAGGAAAGTTCTGGTCAAACCAGGATGATTTGATTACCTATCAAATGACATGTCGAGGGAGTGGTTTCAGGGGGAACAAAGGAAGTAAAGGAAGCAACATAAGAAAACTAAGCAAGAAAGTGGTCTCAGATGGAGACTTGTTTCAATCTGGTCCCTGGGGGATTCTGAGAACACAAATTGGTTAGACTACCTTGCTGTAAGAGGGCCAAATTTTATAACTTTGTGTCAGTCCGTCATTGTCATCAGTTGTCCCTGGGGTATAGAGGATATGTAACTTCCTGAATGAAGCTCCCTTTTGGCAGAAACCAGTGACTGCAGTTCTATAGAGAAGATGGCAGCTGTAGACCATTAATAACCAATACTCTAAGCATCTGGGGCATGGATGCAACATCACAGTGAAAAGAATGTGTGTGACCCAGCATACACTACAACCCATTATTATACATACACTGTTTGCCTAACTGTGATCCAGAGAGAGTGCTAGAGGATAATACAGCATCCATATCACGTAGTGCCAAAGAAAAGGAGAGCTTTGAAAAAGCCAGTAATTTTTGAGGACCAGATTAGAGGTAAGAACACTATCCATGACATGGCAGCATAACCCCTGCAGTCTTTCATCGAGAAAGCATGGTGATATCAGCTCCCACAATATCATAATTCTCTGTGCCACACCTGTTGTATCTCCCCTGGTATTTTCTACCTACAAATCGGAGCAGGAAGTGTCTATGATGCTCTTGCAGTGTCTTGAAGTGCCCCAAAACAGCATCCTACTAGCATCTCAGACAGGGCGGCTGACTCATCCTGGTTTGCCTGAGAATTTCCCGGTTTTAGCAGAGAAAATTCTCGCATCCAAGGAAACCCCTCAGCCATGAACCGGTGACCCAGATAGAAGATTTCTATCCCCTAGATGGTCTCTAAGGTGAAAAAGTCAATTGATTGCACTAAAAGAACTTGGAATTGTTTAGGTATGGTAGTACTACTAATTCATGCTGAGTGCCAAGCAAATGTTAGCTGCCAGAGAGGAGAGTAAAGAGAGAAAACTACAGATTAATAAGACAGGAAACACAGGGCAATGCTTCCAAACTGGGGAGTTTGTACTTTATGGAGCACGAAAGAAGTGAGAAATCATTGGAAGACTGAGTGGTGGCTGACATGCCTGGAGATGCACTTTAAGTAGATTAATCTGAGAGTAGTATGAGCTATTTTTTCTCTGGGTGGCTTTCGTCCAGTGGACTAGAAGGAGTATTAGTCACACCTTCTTTCTCTTGGTCTCACTCTGATCTGATCTTGGAAATTCCAGTTATATCCAAGAAGCCGAATGTTTGCTTAATATATCTCTGGAAGTCTACGTAAGATATTTGAGCAAAAGAGAATTTACTCTAGGGAGAGCTGGATGGCTGGAGAATAGAGCAGCAGAGAAGTGATTCCTCACATTCCCTTTGGAACTTTTGAATTTTGAGCTATGTTATCAATTCACAAGTCAATAATACAACTTAAATTCAATAAGAAATAACAAACAAGAAGGTAGAAATGAAGAAAGATCCAGGATTAATCAGGATGAGCTACATTTTAGAATTCTGTATTCAATTTTCCAGAGCTGAATGGTCCAGTTCTGGGTCTAACTGAATTCCATTTATGTATTAATCACCAAATAACTGATGGATTTAATTTAATTTTGTAAGTAATGCCAATGTGAAATTACTTATAGTCATTCTTCTGCTAATTTTTCCTGTGTGAAACAAACAAAACAAACTAAAACACACACATACACACAAGCAGAAGCAAAACTCCCATTTAAGCAGCATGATTGGTAGAAAGCACATGTGCTTGGAAGAAGGTCAACTGGGTTCAAATCCTAATTGTCACTTATTAGCTACGAGCTCTTTGGGCAGGTTAGTAAACCTAATTGAGCCCAGTTATAAGTGATAATAATATTTGCCTCAAAGGGCCACTATAGGGATTAAATGAAAATCTATATGTGAAAGTTCATAAAAAAAGAGGAAAATTTCCCTTCCTCTGCCAGAGCATCTGGTACAATGCTCTACACACAGATGGTGATAAATAAACATGAGCTGAGTAATAAAATAAATGCCAACATATGATTAATTGTTTGATTATAATTAATTTGGCATCAATAGCATAATGCATTATAAAGAAAATCAAACTCGGATTTAGGATATCTGGATTCTGGTCCCAACACTCTTTGACCTTAAATGAGTCACTTGAACTCTTTGGTATTGAGTTCCTTCCCCTGGGATACTTTTCCTTCAAAATCCACATGGCTCACTCTCCAACATCCTTTATGCCTTTATTGAAGATTTAATGAGAACTTCCCAGAACACCTATTGAAATTTACAAACCCTCTCTTCCTTGAAACTCTAAATTACTTCTCATTATCTACCACACTATTTATTTTACTCATTTGCTTGGTGTTTCACTGCTCTCTTTATAATATAAACCTCATGAAAGCATGTATTGCTGTTTATTGTGTACATTGAACATCTAGAACAGTGCTCAATATATGAGACTTATTAAAATTTTGTTAAATGAATGAGTAAATGTGTAAGTGTATAAATTAAGGGGCTAGGGTAAGAGAGCTCTACAGTCCTTTCCAGTTCTGAAATTACACGGTAAATGCTTTAAATGATTATTTTGTTTCAATTTTAAGTTATCTTTAAGACTTTTAGGTCTATGTTACTAGATAAGTTAACTTTAGCATAAAGACGTTTTCCATGATTAAAATTTAAGACTGAAGTGTGTCTTTTAGCAGAATCGTATTTAATTAGCAAAGGAATTTAATTCTTCGAAAATTCTAGAAACAATGAAAAGCATGAGAAAAGAAATGAACACAAGAACCTAATGTGATGATTAAATTACAAGAGTAAGAAATTTTTCAGGTACTCTTCAAAAATCTAGCAAACATGTTAATTTAATTATTTTCTTAGGAATTGTTTATTTTGATGGCTTCGCATTCAAATTTTCACATGATAATAGGCAAAAGCTTAAACTTTGACAATAAAATCATCAAGGTATACTTATAGATTTTGTAGGGTAAGATTTAAACATTTTCTTTTTTAGTTATTTGCTTTGCCTTCTAAACTTTAGTTTGCTTATTTGGAATCCTCATCTCAGGAGCTGTAGTTAATTTTAATGTTTCAAGTTACAGTAAATAGGAGTAACTTAAGTTGGGTCTTATCAGAAATATACTGGGAAGCAACTTCTCTCTTCCTAACCAGCAACGTTGTGTATTGCACTTTGTGTGTCCATCTTGGAAAGCTAGGTCAGTGAAAAGTCAATTATTGGGCTATAAGAAAGAAGGCTTGTGATCTAATCCAATATTTACCAATGCCTCAATATGTGATTTGGTTGTGTCCAATAGCCTCTCCCATTTCTAATTCTTTAACTGAAATACATAGAGTCAATATTATAGAGACTGGCCTTGATTAAATATTCATCACTTGGCTACCTGTCAGCGACAGAGGCTGTGCCATTGTCTCACTTGGCTTTCCCTCTGGAGTCCTTATAGACCCCTGACATTCTATGTAGTTTTAATTCAAAAAAAGAAAAAGAAAAAGGAAAACATGTTGCTCCTAGTTTGAGATTCTGCAGCTAATTAAATGCAACTGTAATATAGACAATAAGTCATGATTTCAACTGTATATATTTTTCTGCCCCTATGGCAGAAAGTTGTATGTGTCTATGAGGCCATTTCACTTTTTCCTGGGTTTACAGAAAGACAACATATTCCCATCACTCTTGCACCTAAATGAAGCCATGTGACCGGTTCTGTCCAGTGGATTGTGGGTCAGGTTACATACCCTTATTTGGATGCTATGTCCTTAAAATCCTCCATGAGATCTTCTAAGTGCTCTTCTCTTGTCTTCTGGCTGTATATAGAAGATGCAGCAGAGGATTCCAAAGCCAATCAATGAGAAGGAAGGTATCTCAACCCTAGAGTCACTGTTTAGAGATAATTTGCCCAAAAGAACGTTTTAGCCAGAAATAACTGCTCTAAAGTTTGAATTAGCAAGAACTGAATTTATTAAGCCTCTGAAATTTGGAGTTGGTTCTCATAGAAGTTAGACCTATTCTAAATAATATACTCACCTCCATTCTGCAATTAACCACCAAATAACTATTTTGCCTTGTTTGGTTTCCTTTATAAATGCATAAACTGGATGATAAATCAAGTTCATAGCAGCAACTGATTTGACCATCTAATCATATTTTGAAATGGTTAGATTTGGGGCATTGTGGAAACGTGCACTGATACTTATCTCCAGGATTCACATTTCTACACTGCTACACCATTAGAACTGAAAGGAAAAAAAAAATAAAGATTAAAGAGCTACTTCATATAATTAAAAATAATGTCTTATATTTTATCCAAATGTAGATTCACTAGGCTGGCTTACCAATTTACATGTAAGTTTGGAAGTGAAAAGTTAGAGTGCCCCTAGTAATGTGAATGCTTCTAAATTGTGTATCACCTCTGGGCTCAGGTCAAGTGGATGTAGTTAAGCCTCAAATAAGAAATTTCCATAAAATTGTGAGAAACTGAAAATTGTAACTTACAATAGAGGCCCAGATAAACTTGTATTGTGGCTTTTAACTTCTTCTGGAGAAGGAGAAAATACTCCTTGATAGAGGAAAATGTGTGCTTCACTCCTAAGGAATTGAATCATGGGATCATTTAACTAGTATTATTATGTGTTTTCTTGCTACAAAATAAGAATGGTTTTTAGAAGTGTGCTGTTTTGTCTCCAAATATTTTGGGATTTTCCAGTTATCCTTATGTTATTTATTTCTAGTTTAATTCCACTGTAGTCTGAGTGTGTACTTATATGATTTCTACTCTTTTAAAATTGTTAGGATGTGTTTTATGAAAGAAATTGTGGTCTATCTCAGTGAACGCTCCATGTTAGCTTACGTAAAGCATGTATTCTGCTGTTGTTGGATGAAGTAGTCTGTAAATGTCAATTACATTCAGTTGATTGATGGTACTGTTTATTTCAATTGTATCCTTACTGATTTTCCACCTGCTGGATCTGTCAATTACTGAAAGGGGAGTGCTGATGTCTTCAACTATAATAATGAATTTGTTGATGTCTCCTTGTAGATCTATCAGGTTTTGCCTCATGTATTTTGATGTTCTGTGGTTAGGTGCATTCACACTAAGGATTGTTGTGTCTTCTTGGAGAAGTGACCCCTTTATCCTTATATAATGCCCCTCTTTATCTCTGATATTTTTTCTTGCTCTGAAAACTGCTGTCTGAAATTAATACAGCTTTTCCAGCTTTCTTTTGATTAGTGTTAATATGGTATATATTTATCCATTCTGAAACTTCTAATTTATCTGTGCCTTAATATTTAAAATTGATTTCTTATAGACAACATCTAGTTGGGTCTTTTGTAAAACACATTTTGACAGTTTCTTTTAATTGTTACATTTAGACTATTAAAAGTTAAAGTGATTATTAATATAGATTAATATCTACAATATTTATCATTGTTTCCCTATTTGTCCTTGTTCTTTGTTCCTCTTATTTTATATTCCACTCTTTTTCTGTGCTCTCGGGTTTTAATTGAGCATTTTACATTATTTCTTTCTTCTTGTAGAGTGTCAATTATACTTCTTTTAAAATTTTAGTTAGTATTTGATACAGTTTGGCTGTGTCCCCACCCAAATCTCATCTTGAATTATAGGTCCCATAATCCCCATGTGTTGAGGGAGGGACCCAGTGGGAGGTAATCAAATCATGGAGACACTTACCTTCATGCTGTGCTCGTGATATGGAGGGAGATCTCATGAGATCTGATAGTTTTATAAGGGGCTTCCCCCTTCGCAAGGGTCTCACATTCTTCTTCTCCCTACTGCCATGTGAAGAAGGACATGTTTGCTTCCCCTTCTGCCATGATTATAAGCTTCCTGAGGCCTCCTCAATCATGCTAAACTGTGAGTCAATTAAATATCTTTCTTTTATAAATTACCCCATCTTGGGTATGTCTTTATTGGCAGCATGAAAAAACTAATAAAGTAAATTGTTAATGCAGAGAGTCAGGTATGCTATAAAGATTCCTGAAAATGTAGAAGCAACTTGGAACTGGGTAACAGACAGAGGTTGTACTAGTTTGGAGAGTTCAGAAGAAGACAGGAAAATGTGGGAAAGTTTGGAACTTCCTAGAGACTTGTTGAATGACTTTGACCAAAATGCTGATAGTGATATTGACAATGAAGTCCAGGCTGAGGTGGTCTCAGATGGAGATGGGAAACTTGTTAGAAACTGGAGCAAAGGTAACTCTTGTTATGCTTTATTTAGCAAAGAGACTGGCAGCATTTTGATCCTGCCCCAGAGATCTGTGGAACTTTGAACTGGAGAGAGATGATTTAGGATATCTGATGGAAAGAATTTCTAAGTGGCAAAGCATTCAAGAGGAAGCAGAACATAAAAGCTTGGTAAGTTTGTAGCCTGACCTTGTGATTCAAAATAAAAACCTTATTTTCTAGAGAGAAATTCAAGACTGCTGCAGAAATTTGCACCAGTAACAAGGAGTCAAACGTTAATCACTGAAACAATGGGGAAAAATGTCTCCAAGGCATGTTAGAGACCTTTACAGCAACCCCTACCATCACAGGCCTGGGGGCTTAGAAGGGAAAAGTAGTTTCCTGGGCCAGGTCCAGGGTCCCCCTGGTGTGTGTAGCCTTCCAATTTAGTGACCTGAGTCACAGCCACCCCAGCCTTCACTAAAAGTGGGCAAGGTACAGCTCAGGCCATTGCTTCAGAGGGTGCAATCCCCAAGCCTTGGCAGCTTCCATGTCGTTGGGCCTGCAATGTGCAGAAGTCAAGAATCAAGGTTTGGAAACCTCCGGCTAGATTTCAGAGGATGTATGGAAAGGCCTGGATGTCTAGGCTGAAGGTTGCTGCAGGGGCAGATCCCTGATGGAGAACCTCTTCTAGGGAACTGCAGAAGAAAAGTGTGGGGTCCCAGCCCCCACAAAGAGTCCCCACTGGGGCACTACCCAGTGGAGCTATGAGAAGAGGGTGACTGTCCTCCAAACCCCAAAAATGGTAGCTCGACCGACAGCTTTCACTCCATGCCTGGAAAAGCCACAGACAACACCAGCCCATGAAAGCAGCCAGGAGGTGGGCTGTACCCTGCAAAGCCACAGAGGCAGAGTTGCCCAAGGCCATGGAGCCCACTTCTTGCATCAGCATGACCTGGATGTGGGACATGGAGTCCAAGGAGATCATTTCAGGGCTTTAAGATTTGACAGCCAACATGATTGTATGTCTAAAATATCCCATTGTCTCAGCCCCAAATCTCCTGAAACTGATAAGCAACTTCAGCAAAGTCTCAGGATACAAAATCAATGTGCAAGATCACAAGCATTCTTATACACCAATAACAGACTTAAAGAGAGCCAAATCAAGAATGAACTACCATTCACAATTGCTACAAAGAGAATAAAATACCTAGGAATACAACTAACAAGGAATGTAAAGAACCTCTTCAAGGAGAACTACAAACCACTGCTCAATGAAATAAGGGAGGACACAAACAGTTGGAGAAACATTCCATGTTCATAGTTAGGAAGAATCAATATTGTGAAAATGGCAACACTGCCCAAAGTAATTTATAGATTCAACACTATCCCCATCAAGCTACAAATGACCTTCTTCACAGAACTGGAATAAACCACCTTAAATTTTATATGGAACCAAAAGAGAGCCCGCATAGCCAAGTCAATTCTAAGCAACAGGAACACAGCAGGAGGCATCACACTACAGGACTTCAAACTATACTACAAGGCTACAGTAATCAAAACAGCATGGTACTGGTACCAAAACAGAGATATAGACGAGTGGAACAGAAAAGAGGCCTCAGAATCAACACAACATATTTACAACCATCTGATCTTTGACAAACCTGACAAAAACAAGCAATGGGGAAAGGATTCCCCGTTTAATAAATGGTGTTGGGAAAACTGGCTAGCTATGTACATAAAGCAGAAACTGGACCCCTTCCTGACACCTTACACTAAAATTAACTCCATATGGGTTAAAGAATTAAACATAAGACCTAACGCCATAAAAACCCTAGAAGAAAATCTAGGCAAAAACATTCAGGACATAGGAGTAGGCAAGGACTTCATGACCAAAACACCAAAAGCATTGGCAACAAAAGCCAAAATAGACAAATGGGACCTAATGAAACTCCACAGCTTCTGCACAGCAAAAGAAACAGTCATTAGAGTGAATCAGCAACCAAAAGAATGGGAAAAAATTTTTGCAGTTTATCCATCTGACAAAGGGCTGATATCCAGAATTTACAAAGAACTCAAACAGATTTACAAGAACAAAACAAACAAGCCCATTCAAAAATGGGCAAAGGATATGAACAGACACTCTACAAAAGAAGACATACATGAGACCAACAAACATATGAAAAAATGCTTATCATCACTGGTCATTAGAGAAATGCAAATCAAAACCACATTGAGATACCATCTCACACCAGTTAGAATGGTGATCATTAAAAAATCTGGAGACAACAGATGCTGGAGAGGATGTGGAGAAACAGGAACACTTTTACACTGTTGGTGGGAGTGTAAATTAGTTCAACCATTGTGGAAGACAGTGTGGCCATTCCTCAAGGACCTAGAAATCAAAACTCCATTTGACCCAGCAATCCCGTTACTGGGTATATATCCAGAGGATTATAAATAGTTCTACTATAAGGACATATGCACACGAATGTTCACTGCAGCCCTGTTTATAATAGCAAAGACCTGGAACCAACCCAAATGCCTATCGATGATAGACTGGACAGGGAAAACATGGCACATATACACCGTGGAATATTATGCAGCCATCAAAAACTATGAGTTCGTGTCCTTTGTAGGGACATGGATGAACCCGGAGACCATCATTCTCAGAAAACTGACACAAGAACAGAAAATGAAATACCGCATGTTCTCACTCATAGGCGGGTGTTGAACAATGAGAACACATGAACACAGGGAGGGGAGCACTACACACTGGGGTCTGTTGGGGGGAAATGGGGGAGGGATAGTGGGGAGTGAGGAGCTGGGGAGAGACAGCATGGGGAAAAATGACAGATATAGGTGAAGGGGAGGAAGGCAGCAAATCACACTGCCACGTATGTACCTATGCAACTATCTAGCATGTTCTTCACATGCACCCCAAAACCCAAAATGCAATAAAAAAGAACTCTCAGTTTATTATAGAAAATTTGAATATCACAGGAAATTATAAAGAAAAAGTAAAAATCAGTCATAATCACACTATCACTTCCATAAAAAAAAAAAAAGATTTGACAGCTGCACTGAATTTCGAACTTGTATGGGGCATGTAGCCTCTTCATTTGGGCCAATTTCTCCCACTTGGAATGGCTATATTTACCAATGCCTGTGCCCCCATTTTATCTAGGAAGTAAGTAACTTGCTTTCAATTTTACAGGTTCATGGGGAGAAAGAACTTACCTTGTCTCAGATGAGACTTTGAACTTGGACTTCTGGGTTAAGGCTGGAATGAGCTAAGACTTTGGGGGACTGTTAGAAAGGCATGATTGTGTTTTTAAATGTGAGGATATGAGATTTGGGAGGTGCCAGGGGCAGAATGATATGGTTTGGCTCTATCCCCACTGAAATCACATCATGAATTGTAGTTTCCATAATCCCCATGTGTCATGGGAGGGACTCAGTGGGAAGTAATTGAATCATGGGGTGGTTATCTTCATGCTGTTCTCATGACAGTGAGTGATTAACACAAGATCTGATGGTTTTATATGGAGGTTCTCCCTTTGCTTGGCTCTCATTCTTCTTCTCCTCTCTGCCATGTGAAGAAGGATATCTTTGCTTCCACTTCTGCCATGAATGTAAGTTTCCTGAGGCCTCTTTGGCCATGCTGAACTGTGAGTCAATTAAACCTCTTTCCTTAATAAATTACCAAGTCTCCAGTAAATCTTTATCGGCAGCATGAAACTGTACTAATACAGTGGTTGTCCTGGAGTTTGCAATACACATTTATAATTAATCTAATTTAATCCCAAATAACACTGCCACTTCATGGGTGTCATAAGTACCTTATAACATAGTATATTCAATTTCTCATCTCATCCCTTATTACACTGCTGTCATTCATTTTACTTATTCATAAGTTATATTCACCTATTATTACTATTATTTTGAAAAAACTACTATCTGTTAGATTAATTAAAAGTAAGAAAACGAAAAATTTTATTTTACTTTCATTTGTTGCTTTTTAGCGCTCTTCTTCTTAAGTACAGATTTGAGATTCTGACTGGTATCATTTTTCTACTCCACAAAAAGCTCCTTTTGTGTGTGTTGTAAATGATATATAGAAAGATACTTTAGTTGTTTGCTTTACTAATTGCTTTCCAGAATATGTGGCTCAGAATTTTGTAGCAGTTTTATCTACAGTTCATGATACAAACGTTGTTTTTTTAATTTTTAATTTTTTTTCTGTAGGTTTTTGAGGACCAGGTAGGGTTTGTTTACATGAATAAGTTCTTTACTGGTGATTTCTGAGATTTTGCTGCACCAATAACCCAAGCAGTGTACGCTATACCCAATGTGTAGTCTTTTATCCCTCACCACCCCCACCCTTTTCCCTGAGCCCCCAAAGTCCAATGTATCATTTTTTATGCCTCTGCATCTGCATAGCTTAGCTTCCACATGAGTGAGAACATACAATACTTGATTTACCATTCCTGAGTTACTTCACTTAGAATAATAGTCTTTAATTCCATCCAGGTTGCTGTGAATGCCATTATTTTGTTCCTTTTTGTGGCTGAGTAATATTCCATGGTGCATGTCTCTCTCTCTCTCTCTCTCTCTCTCTCTCTCTCTCTCTCTTTCTCTCTCGATATATATATATATATCACATTTTCTTTATCCATTCATTGACTGATAAGCATTTGGGCTTATTCCACATTTTTGCAATTGCAAATTGTGTTACTATAAACGTGCATATGCAAGTATCCTTTTTGTATAATGACATCTTTCCCCCTGGGTAGATACCTAGTAGTGGGCTTACTAAATCAAATGGTAGATTTACTTTTAGATTTTTAAGGACTCTCCACACTGTTTTCCATAGTGGTTGTACTAGTTTACATTCCTACCAGCAGTGTAAAAGTGTTCCCTTTTCACCGTATCCACACCAACGTCTATTATTTTTTTATTATGGACATTCTTACAGGAATGAGGTGGTTACACATTGTGGTTCTGATTTGCATTCTACAGAAAGTTTCTTTTCTTTTGGCATTTCTTACAACACAGGCCTACTAGTAACATATTTCCTCAATTTTTGTCTGAAAAAGTATTTCTCCTTCGCTTTGAAAAGTTCGTTTTTCAGCCGGGCGTGGTGGCTCATGCCTATAATCCCAGCACTCTGGGAGGCCGAAGTGGGTGGATCACAAGGTCAAGACATCGAGACCATCCTGGTCAACATGGTGAAACCCCGTCTCTATTAAAAATACAAAAATTAGCTGGGCACAGTGGTGCACGCCTGTATTCCCAGCTAATTGGGAGGCTGAGGCAGGAGAATCGCTTGAACCCAGGAGGTAGAGGTTGCGGTGAGCCAAGATCGCGCCATTGCACTCCAGCCTGGGTAACAAGAGAGAAACTCCGTCTCAGGCAAAAAAAAAAAAAAAGTCCATTTTTCAGAGTAAACAATCACAGGTGTAGGGGGTACTTTTTGAACATTTAAAACAGTTTATCCCACTCTGTTTTTGCTTGTATAATTTCTGAAGAAAAATCTATTTCGTATTACTGTTTCTCTATAAATAAATCAATTCTTCGCCAATCCCTGGCTTCATTAAAATTTATTTGTCTTTGATTTTTTTGCACTGTGAACATGATATATAATGTTATAGGTTGGATTGTGTCCCTCTTTGCCCAAAGAATGATTTGTTGAAGTCTTCATCCTCAGTATCTTGGAACTTGATGGTATTATTATGATTATTTTTTTTTGCTGGGTACATACAGCTTTTACTTTATTTTTTAAGCATGCTTTCTTTTTATTTATTTATGTACACATTTATAGGGTACAAGTACAATTTTGTTACATGTGCAGTGGTCAAGTCAAGGCTTTTAAAATGTCCATTATCAGAATAATGGACATTGTACCCATTAAGTAATTTTTCATCATCCATACCTCCAAACTTCCTAGTGTCCGTTGTCCACCATTCCACTCTCTATGAGAATATCACCTTATTTCGAAATAGGATTGTTGAGATGAGGTTATATTGGAGTAGAGTGAGCCCTTATTCCAATATGATTGGTGTTCTTATAAGACAACCATGTGACGACAAAACACATAGGAAGAATGTCATGTATGCAGCCTGCAAAACAAACAACACCAACAATTGCCAGTAAACTGCTTGAAGCTACGAAGAGGCAAGAAAGAACTGCCCTGTAAGTTTCAGAGGGAACCAGGCCCCTGCCAAAACTTTTATTTCCGACTTCGAAACCTCAAAACTGTGAGATAATAAATTTCTATTGCTTTAAGCCACCAAGTTCGTGATACTTTGTTACAGCAGCACTAGGAAATTAGCACATATGTATTTCTGAACTTCCTGGATCTGTGGTTTGGTGTTTGTCATTGATTTTTGAAAATTTTCAGCCATGATTACTTCAAATATTTCTGCTAACCTGTTCTCTTTGTCTTCTGCTGCTGCTGTTCCCATTATGTATTTGTTACTTTCTTTGTAATTGTTTCACAGTTCTTGGATATTATATTTCCTGTTTTCCATTATTTTTTATTTATCCTTTTCAGTGTGAGACATTTGTATTCACAGACCTTTAAGATCACTATTTTTCTTTCTTAGCTGTGTCCACTGTACTGATGAGTACATTAAACATATTTTTCATTTCTTTTTTTAATTTCTATCATTTCTTTTTTATCCTTTTTTAAAGTTTCCATCTCTCTGCTTATATTATCCATCTGTTCCTGTGTGTTGCTCACTTTTTCCATTAGAGCCCTTAGCATAATAATAATTATATTAATTTTCTGAGGCCATAACAAAGTACCAAAGACTTACTGACTTACATAACAGAAATTGCTTTTCTCACCGTTCTGGAGGCTGTAAGTTTGGGACTAGGCATTGGTGAAGTGGATTTCTTCTGAGGCCTCTCTCTTTGACTTGTAGATTGAACTTTATTCAATTATATTAACCCAAATCCTCTATCTTTTGTATTTTTCATAGTTGGGTTATCTTGAAGATTTTCTATTGATTGATTTATAACTGTAAATAGTATACATAAAATTCCACCTTACCTGTATCTCCCTTCAAATTTATCTGAATTGTATTATTATTCTTAGTTTTTTCTATTGTTTGCTTTTATGTCTTTAAAGAATGTACATTAAACTCTTTTTCATGTTGTATCAACTTTCATCTGCTATCTCCTTACTATCTACCTTGTGACATGAAAATACAAGAGCCCCACCCTTTTTTTTCATTTCTTCCATCCACCTCCCACCTTTCATCTATTTCCCTTTGTTTTATATTGTCAGGGCTGCTAACATTTTCTTTCCAACCCTGTGGTCATATTTAAGTATTTCATACTTAATCTGAAAATCGTGAAAGATCCTCTCTGGACACAGTGGCTCATGCCTGTAATCCCAGTATTATGGGAAGCCGAGGCAGGCAGATCACCTAAGGTAAGGAGTTCAAGACCAGCCTGGCCAACATCATGAAACCCCGTCTGTACAAAAAATACAAAATATTAGCCAGGTGTGGTGGAAGCCACCTTTAATTCCAGTGATTTGGGAGGCTGAGGAAGGAGGATCACTTGAACCTGGGAATCAGAGGTTGCAGTGAGTAGAGATCATGCCTATTGCACTCCAGCCTGGGTGACAGAGCAAGACTCTGACTCAAATAAATAAATAAACAAAGATTGTAAAAGATAAACACTGAAAAGTTACTATGATGGTGAAGATATTGTTCACTCTAGGGCCAACTAATATTACTTCCCAATAGATTAAATCAATTCTGGACCCCTAAAAGAAGAATATTCCTATTAACAAAATAAAATCTAGCCTCATTTCTATCATTGATTGCTTCAAATCATATGGTAATTTACTTTAGTTTCCTACCAAATTGGCTAAAAATTTTTAAAGACTGACAACATCAAGTGTTGTTAAGGATGTGGAGCAATTCAAATTCTCAAACACTGCTGTTAATTAATATGACCAGGTTGGAAAAGAGTTTAACAATATCTACTAAAACTGAATATATGCATACTTTATAACCCAACTATTCCACTTTTACATATATATCTAAAATGAATGTTAATAAACATGCACCACAGACCATGTACAGTAATGTCCATAGCAGCACTATTCATAATAGTCAAATGTAGAAGAAATTCAAATATATATCAACAATAGAATGGGTGAAAATTGTAGCATATTCACACAGTGAATTTTTTTAATTCTACTTTAAGTTCTGGAATACATGTGTAGATCTTTCAGGATTGTCGTATAGGTAGACACATGCCATGGTGGTTTGCTGTCTCCATCTGCCATCTACTACATCAGGCATTTTTCCCAGTGTTATCCCTCCCCAACTTCCCCAATGCCTGCTATACCTCCCATAGTCCCCTTCTCCCCAACAGACCCCAGTGTGTGATGTTCCCCTCCATGTGCCCATGTGTTCTCCTTGTTCAACACCTGCCTATCAGTGAGAACATGCAGTGTTTGATTTTCTGTTCTTGTGTCAGTTTGCTGAGAATGATGGTTTCCAGATTCATCCATGTCCCTACAAAGGACACAAACTCATCATTTTTTATAGCTGTGCAGTACTCCATAGTGTATATGTGCCATATTTTCTTCTTCATATCTTTTCTTTAATGATGTTGAATATTGGCCCCCACCCTCTTCTGGCTTGTAGGGTTTCTGCTGACAGATCCACTGTGAGTCTGATGGTGGCTTCCCTTGGTGGGTAACACGACCTTCTCTCCGGCTGCCCTTAGCATTTTTTCCTATTTCAACCCTGGTGAATCTGACGATTATGTGTCTTGATGTTGCTCTTCTTGAGGAATATCTTTATGGTTTTCTCTGCTTTTCCTGGATCTGAATGTGAGACCGCCTTGCTAGGTTGGGGAAGTTCTGGATAATATCCTGAAGAGTGTTTTCCAGGTTGGATTCATTCTCCCCATCACCTTCAGGTAACACCAATCAAGTGTAGATTCAGTCTTTTCACATAATTCCATACTTCTTGGAGGCTTTGTCAATTTCTTTTCACTCCTTTTTCTCTAGTCTTGCCTTCTCATTTTGTTTCATTGAGTTGTTCTTCAATCTCTGATATTTTTTCTTCTGCTTGATCAATTCAGCTATTGAAACTTGTGAATGTTTTTCAAAGTTCTTGCGCTGTGGTTTTCAGCTTCATCAAGTTGTTTATGTTCTTCTCTAAGCTGGTTATTCTAGTTAGCATTTTGTCTAACCTTCTCTCAAGACTTTTAGTTTCTTTGCATTGGGTTAAAACATGTTCCTTTAGCTCAGAGAAGTTTGTTATTACCCACCTTCTGAAGCCTGCTTCTGTCAATTCGTCAAACTCATTCTCCATCCTGTTTTGTTCTCTTGCTGGTGAGGAGTTGTGAGCCATTGGAGGAGGAGAGGTTTTCTGGTCTTTTATGATTTCATATTTTTGCACTGGTTTCTTCCCATTTTCACGGATTTATCTACCTTTGATCTTTGAAGTTGGTGATTTCCGATGGGGTCTCTGAGTAGACTTCCTTTCTCTTGATGTTGAAGCTATTTCTTTTTGTTTTTTAGTTTTCCTTCTAACAGTCAGGCCTTTCTGCTGTAGGACTGCTGGAGACCCTGCTTGCTTGGGAATCACTCACGGAGGTTGCAGAGCATTGATGATTGCTGCCTGATCTTTCCTCTGGTAGCTTCATCCAGTAGGGTACCTGTCAGGTGTCAGTCAGAGCTCTCCTTGGTTGGAAATGCAGAGATCACTCACCTCCTGCATCTCTCTCACTGGGAACTGTGCTCTGGAGCTATCCCTACTCAGCCATCTTGGTGGAATTCCACAGTGAAATATTTTTAAACAATGAGAATGTGTTGCCATTTTTGACACGTGAATATAATATTGAATAAAAGTAGTCAGATTCAAAAAGTGATATACTGTATGATTTATTAACACAGAATTTAAAAGCAGGAAGAAATATGCTCTAGAGTGTTAGAAGTCAGGATTGTGGTTACACTCAGGGATACAGGTAGTGAGTGAAATAAGAAGGACTTTGGGATACTGATAGTGTTCAATTTCTTGATATAAATGGTGTTTACAAGGATGTGTTTACTTTATGATAATTTATCAGTCAGTACAGTTATGAATTATGGACTTGTGTTATATATGCTATAGCTCAGTTTTTGTTTTAAAAAAATTAACCTTACAATAATTATTTTAGTAGTCACTTAAAATGGCTGTTTTCTATTGAACTAAAAAGTAGTCCTGAAAAATTAAATCATATGTTTTGTTTTCTTATTGGTACCTCTATTTTCTAAATATTCCAAGGTAAAAATTATCTTATTTTACAATCAGAAAAAGCTTATCAACTCACTCCAAAAAATTATAAGTCCACATAATGATTCTCAGACTTAGCCATTTTTTATATGCCATCCGTAAGGAATTTGATTGTATCCCTCAAAAAGATATGTTCAAGTCCTGACCCCCAGTACCTGTGAATATGACTTATTTGGAAATAGTGTCTGCAGATGTTGTTACATTAAGAATCTCAAGACAAGTTCATACAGGATTTAGAGTGGGCCCTAAATCCAGTGAATGATTGTCTTTGTTAGAGAAAATAGAGGAATATTTGACACTCCAAAAGTCACAGGGGGGAAAGCCATGTGAAGACAGAGGCAAAGATTCTAGTGATGTGTCCCTAAGCCAAAGAACGACAAGGATTACTAGTGCTGCCAGAAGCTAAGAAATAGGCATGGAACAGATTTTCCCTCAGAACCTCCAAAAGGAACCAACCCTACTGACACCTTGATTTGAGAATTCTGGCCTCTGGCACTAGGAAAGAATCAATTCCTGTTGCTTTAATCTGTGAAGTTTGTGACAATTTGTTGTGGTAGTCTTCAGAAACTAATGGTGTACCATCCGTCCCTCCTTATACACACATTCAGACAAAGGTACACTTATAGTTAAGAGGCTATTTTGTTTTCACTGGTCCTTAATTGAATGCCAAACTTGCAATAAAGCCATGTTACCAGACTTTAACATTTTTTACGATTCCTCAAGAACCTTGGTGATTTGCTAAATTTGTGCCCACTTCCTACTTCACCTCTCTCTCCTTCATTGTTCATAAACCTTTACACTGTGATTCAGAATTAAGTTAGTAGTTTGTTAAAGTAACAGCTGTGATCATTTCAACTTTTTTATCCCATGACACATTTCATCATTTTCTTTCTTTCTTACGGAAGTTGATAAGGCCAATCAACAGAGTATATGTCTTCTCATAATTTGTTTTTTACTTGGAGTCTTAATTAGCATAAAGGGAGTTGAAAAGTCATTTCTATGTGGAATACTTATTACCAAGGTTAAGAGAGACTATGCTTAACATTTAATTGGTTTGTAGTACTGTGAAGCTAGTTTTCAAGGTCATAAAAATCTTACCTATAAACACAAAAGGAAAATATTAACAGCTGTTATAAAATCATCAAAGTTGTGTTTTCTTCTTGAGCAATGAGTAGTCGTACAACCACTTTGCTGATCAGTTGAGTTATACTGACAAGGATATAAATAGGACCCATTTGTGAGTCTGCAGCATTCTGTAGAAGAGCTTGGTGGCTCAGTGCTCCATGGTCTATAAAAGTAACTAGGATGTGATTAAGCACTGGTGAGTGGACCAACCCACCACATATTGTATCCATGTAACACCATTCTCACCTTCCTTACCCTGTAACTATTTATTTTTTCCTTGACCCTAATCCACCACAACCCATTCTTCATACAGAAGTCATAATGACCATCAAAAATCTTAAAATAGAATGTTCTACTCCCTTATTCATATTCTCTAAGGGCTTTCCATGGCATTTAGAATAAAATCCGAACAAGTTACATGATCTAGCCCCAGTCTCCACATTTATTCCCAACTTAGCATTTGCCAGTCCTTTTGCTGATAATGTTTTATCCACAGAATTTCCCATTGTAGCATCTTTCTCATCAGTCAGAATTCAACTCAGTGTTACAAACTCAAGAGATCTTCAGCAAAGGTGCCCCACTTCCATGGCCAGTCTATCTCTATAGACTAAATTTTATTTTTTTACTGAAAGTATTAATTATTTATTTCTGGACTTTATGTTTGTCCTTGTCACCCACATCCACACTAAATTATAAGCTTCATTAAAATAGATACTTATTCATTACTTTATCCCTTCATCTTGAATTCTGCCTGTCACTGAGTTGGTTCTCAATGAAATCCTTATGGAATGAATGAATAAACCAGCTTAATAAATGTTACTATTACCATAGGTCCTAGCTCAAAATTATCATGTATTTATCACTACACTTTCATGATTTCTTGAAAATATTCTTGTGTGAAACACATTTTGCTGTGAAGCCACTGTATTTAGTTATCTGTGGTTGCATAAAAAATTACCACAAAATTTGGTGGTTAAAGACAGCAAATATTTACCATCTCATAGTTTCTGTGTACTAGGGAAACCTGGAATGGTATAATGGGGTCCTCTAGCTGAAGGTCTGTCTGGCTGAGGTATTGGCCAGGGCAGCAGCCAGCTCAAGACTCCAAAGGGGAAGGTTATACTCCCAAGCTCACCTGGTTGCCGGAAGGATTCACTTTTCACAGGTAGTTGTACTGAAGGACTCAGTCCCTCACTGGTTGCCATTGGAGGCTTTCCTCAGTTCCTTGCTATATAAGCCTTTCCAGAGGGTAGCTCATAATATGGTATTTTGCTTAATCATAGTGAAAAGAGAGAGCAAGGGAGGGCATGCAACAGAAAAGCCAAAATCATTTTGTAGCCTAATCTCATGTCATCATTTTTGCTATTTTCCATTTGTTAGAAGTGAGTCATTAGGTTCAGTCAACATTGATTTCTTACGGATTTCTCTTGAACATCTAAAACTAAGGATCACAGGGAGCCATTTTAGAGGCTGCCTATCAGAGCCACATATCTTCATATTTGTATAAACTATTTATCCCATTGCTTTCACTCTGCCCTGTCTTCCTGGACTTTTCTCCCTTTGGGAGCCAAAACCCTAGTAATCATGTCCACTTTCTGTTACTTGGCTTTGAGTTATTTTTGACAACTTCGCAACTTTGAGTGAAAAGTTTCAGTTTAAGATATATAATAAGCCATAATAAACAGCAGCTCATGAAGACATCTATAAAATACAGACATCAGAACTGTATGCATCAAGAACTGGGTATCATTAAAACATAAATATTCATTCATTATTTCAAGAAACATTTATTGAATGACTGTATGTGCTAACTACTGTTCTAGATGCTGAGATACATCAGTTACAAAACGAAAGAATGCTTGTTTGCACGAATTTTAAAATTTGATTTAGAGGCAGATAACAAACAAGATAGCAATAAAATACAGAGCATTAGGTAGTGACAAGTGCTAATGAATAAGAAAAGATAATCTAAGATACTGGACGTGAAGGAGGGTAACAGTTTAGGTACTGTGGACTGGGAAGACCTCATTGAGGAAATGCCCTTTGAACAAATACCTGAAGGATGACCAGGAAATTATCCAAGCAGTTGGAATAGCAGATACAAAGGTCCTGAGGATATACAATGACTAGTGTGTTCAAGGTAGAAAATAAAAGCTCAGTGTGTCTTAAACAAGTAAGGGATAGTACAGAAGGAAATAAAGTTGGAAAGGAGAAAAGATCATGGAAGGCCTTGAAGGCTAATGTAAGAACTTTGGCTTTTCTTCTGAGTGATGTGTGGAGCCTTTTGAAGGATTTTGAGCACAGGGGTAGATATGATCTGTCATAATGTTTTAGCAGTATCATCTTGGCTGCCATGTTGGGAAAAGACTAAAGGGGGCTTGATCAAAAAGAAACAGACAGACCATCTTGGTGGCTATTGCATCAAACCAAGTAAGAGATACTAGTTGTTCAGACTGGAGGAGTGACAGTCGAGATAGGTGAGAAGTGGTCAAACCTTGGGTGTATTTTGAAAATAAAGTGGAGAGGATTCGTTGGTAGATTGGATGATATGTGTGAGGTAAAAGACAGTCAATTATGACTCCAAAAACTTTAACCTAAACTAACAAAGAATAATGTTTCCATAAACTGAGATGCAAAGTCAATCCATGGGAAGAACATGTTTGGGGAAAGCGTATCAGGAGATCAGTTTTAGATGTGTTAATTATTTGAAAAGCCTACTAGCTATCTGAATGGAGATGCAGAGGAGAGACTAGTCCAGAGTTAGCGAAGAGGCTTAGTCTAGAGATAGACATTTGTAAAGAGTTAGCATATATAAATATGTAAAGCTATGAAAGTAAGTGAGATCACCTAGGGAACGAGGCTACCCAGAAAATAAACAAGAAGTGAAAATAAAAAACTCTGAGTAAAAATACAAGATTTTTGAATCAGGTCTGTGTTCAAACTAGATCCAAGGGCTCCAAGTATAAAAGGGTCTGCCTTTTGAATAGACAGCTAGGGTATTCCCATAGTAGTCCTACTCTTTGAGATTTCTCCTGATTAGAACTAAAATGAGTCAAAGCATATTTTCTTGCATCTAACCAGGCAAGCCTCACGGCAAGCTCTACTCCACAGTTGGGTTTTTAAAAAGCCTATTTCCTTTCCCCATATGCTTCCTCTGAGTCAGTGATTCTCAAGTATCAGTGAGCATAGTTATCCCTACCTCCAGAGAGCCACATTCTGTAAGTAGCGTTAGGAATCTTCATGTTTAGCAAGCATCCCAGTTGATCTTGATAGGGGTACTCCACTTTGAGAAGTCTAAATCTAGACATCTAGATCAGTATTAAAAATGTTGTATATTATATTATGCTAGGAATATAAGTTTAGATACTCATAGTGGCTATTGGCATTAACTTTCTGAAAATAATGTGGTTAATTTCTAAAGGCTGATATTAATTTTAAGCTTAAAATTATACATAAGCAGTTAGTTAACTACTTCAAAATTCAAATAGAAAATGTTAACACCCTGACTATTGTTTTATTTTAAATTTTTGAAAAGAGTATTTTATTGATTCCAAGAGTTGAGCCTTTGATTAGACTAAAAAAACATTACTTTGGCCAGGTGGAGTGACTCACGCATGTAATCCCAGCACTTTGGGAGGCTAAGGTGGGCTGATCACTTGAGGTCGAGAGTTCAAGACCAGCCTGGCCAGCAAGGCGAAACTCTATCTCTACTAAAAATACAAAAAATTATCTGGGCATGGTGGCAGGCACCAGTAATCCCAAACAGAAATCTCCTGCTTGGGAGGCTGAAGCAGAAGAATCACTTGAACCAGGCAGGCGGAGGTTGCAGTGAGCCAAGATCGCGGCCACTGCATTCCAGACAGAGCAAGACTCTGTCTTTAAAAAAAAAAAAAAAAAAAAGACATTACTTTCTAAAGATTGGTGTGGTAGAGATGTCTGTGTTCCCCTATATCCAGTTTTGCTCTCCATCTAGAGATAGGGGAGTGTTATACCTTAAGAAGACCATCCAGATATAGGGGACTGTTATACCTTAAGAAGACTACATGATTAGTTCTGGTCAATGGATTGTGGGGAAAAATGTTAGGTGTCACTTCTTGACCAAAGTATTTAATAACCAATGTTTGACCTTCCAAGGTTATCTTCCTTTGCTGCAGCAATTTTGGAAGAAGCCTCACGTTCAGTTTATGGAGATGGAAGAGCAAAATAACCTGCATCGCTGTTATCTCATGGAGGGCGTTTACACTGGAAAGTTTCTCTCTTCACATTAGACTGTGAGCGAAACATAAACCTTGCATTGAGCCACTGAGATTTTTGTTTGTCTGTTTGTCACTGTGGCATAAGCCTATCATATCCTGAATCATCACCTGGTAATATACCACAGAATCTCTACAAAAGTATAGATCTGTAAGATATTTGACTATTGTAAGTTTATAACTGATCTTTGGACTTCACGACAAATATTGAAAAGCTTTTCTTGCTATATAGACAAGCAAATCAACTCGCATATTACATCTCTTCATTTCTCTCATTTCACAATTTCAAATTATTTGTTCAATAGAATGTGAATCCTTGCTGTATGCATGTTCCAAAGTATCCTACTTACTTTATGTTTATACAGGAAAGCAATACAGAGCATAGCTCATTTTTCAAGCACCACTTCCTTTAGGAATTGTTTTCTGTTCTTTGCTCCCCTCCTCGCCTTCATTTAATAAGCACATTCATGACCCCACTTTCTTTCTCATTTTCCTTTTCACACAGGTAAGATTAGGTGCCCACCCAATATCTCCCTTTGCTGCCTCCATCTGCTTCCATATACCCTGTACATACCTCTCACCACTGATCTAAAAATGTGCTGCTTTATGTATTAGAATTAAGCTCTGAACCACAGGGACCATATCTCATTTATGCCCAGTATCTAGCACAAAGAAGGCACCCAGTGATTGTTGTTGAACCTAACTGCTTCTTAAGACAAATATACAGAGAATGTGAATAGCTCCGAGATGGCATCTGTTTCTTTATTAACTAACTTATACCTTTAGAAAAAGAGATATTTCTCCAAATCTGTAGGCATGACTCTTATTCCAGATCTCAGATAATGTCCCAACTTTCTCTGTTTATACTCATAACAAATCCTTCTTCTTAAGAGGCACATTGACAGTTAGTTACTAAAGGCATTTCAGACACTTGTTGATTGTTTTATATCAATATGTGCAAAGAATCATAAAAATATAGAGAATGGGGTGACTTTAAAAGTAGTCATTATATGCAATGAATATTGTCATTTCTAATGAATGAAATTTTTATTAGCCATCTTCTGAAAATGAGTTTAGAATCTAGTTTTATAAACACCTAATTTTATTAAACTTAAGCAAAAGAACGAGATAATGGTATATTGCCATTTCCAGGTACTGGAAAGATGTGTTAATGAAATATAATCATCATGTATTCCCTATGTTAATATGAACTGTATGTGAGAATGTGGTGTGCTTGCATACTCTATAAAACATCTTCAAGAGGCTTTTCTGAGTATTTCACAGCTAATTCAGAGATCTCAACCACAGCCAGTTCCAAATAACTTGATTTTGTATTACTATCTACCTTTCTGCAATGTGATTATCATTGCGGTTTGAGAGTAGAGATTGTGAATTCTAAACTGTGTTCTATAGCATACCAGCGTGCTTTGAGATGATAATAGGACCCCATAAAGAAAAATGTTGAAAATGTTAAGGAAAACAAAAGTAAACAGGTTTTCTCTTTGCAAGACTTCTGAGAATCTTTACTACGTGTTATGAATAGGATTGACTTATCCACTAGTCACAGTAGGCACAGTGCCTAGAGCCCAGGATACTTCTAAGAACCCACAAAAATGTTTCGATTTCTTAAAATGAGAAGGAAAAAAGGAAATAATAATAATACTAAGCATATAATAATGAATGTAGCCTGGATTATATTAATCTTCATATCAATGCAGTCATAAAATATAACTTTCCCTTTTTTATGGAGAAAGTGGCCCATAAAGGCAAATGTGCCTAGAGCCCACTCACCTCATAATGGAGCCCTATAAACTTCAACCAGCAACAAAATCTGCCAAATGTCTCTCTCTCTTAAATAAGAAAAAGAATGAGAAATTTGAGAATATTACTCTTTAATATATTCTCTACTCAGGTAGATGGTAACTGAAAGTCTCTCCCTGTGAAAGGAGGCGGGGCTGTAGTGGTATAATTGACAGAGGGAGAAAAGGCAAATATTCCTCCCAGGTTTTAAGTCTCAGGGACTCCTTGGTTGGCTGTACTAGCAACTCAAATTTTGATAGGTTTAGTTTTCAGTCATTTGTAGCATAACAGAAAAAAGACGCCCTACAGATGATTCTATACATGAGTCTAAAATTCAGGAGCGAGACCAAGTCTGATGTCTTTTATTCAGGAACTTTTAGCATAGTGAAGATAGTTGAAACTATTGAAGTAGAGGAGACAACCTTAGGGAATAATGGAGTGAGAAAGGCAGTGGACTAAGGAGGAGATCAAGAACGTCCTGGCCAACATGGTGAAACCCCATTTCTATTAACAATACAAAAATCAGTTGGGCGTGGTGGCCCATGCCTGTAATTCCAGCTACTCGAGAGGCTGATCAGGCAGGAGAATTGCTTGAATCAGGGAGTTGGAGATTGCAGTAAGCAGAGATTGTGCCACTGCACTCCAGCCTGGCAACAGACAGTTATAGAAATATAAACTCCCCCAAAGAGACAAAAAGCAAGGGGAGATACAAGGAAAACCAGAAAGGGATATTGTCATGGAAATGCATTAGATGACATTACAATGGGAATAGAATATAAAGTTTCAAGACAGAAAGGGAAAACAGGCATTCATATTTATTGCAAGTGAGATGATGAATCACCACAACCTTCCTGGGAGTTGATTTGGCATTGTGTAAAAACACCTAGAAAAGATTTACACCCTTGGACCCAATAATTCTCATGCAATAATTTATTCTAAAGAAATAATTCCAAGAAAATTGTCAAAGATTTATGAACAAGGATGTGTATAGCACCGTATTTATAATAGCAAAGATTTTAAAATGAGTCAAATATCCAATAGTGGGGAAATGGCTAACTTAACAATAATTCGTCTCTTTTACAGAATCTCATGAAGCAGCAACAAGCATCTTAAAAATATTTAAGGATATGGGAACATATTTATTTAATTATGTTAAAAAACACATAAAACCTCCTGTACAGAACTTTCTACGTATATCTATGTCTATCTCTCCATGTATTGGTAAATACTGCAAAAATCATCAGAATGAAATTAGAGTTATTTATTTCAAAATCCTCACAAAAGAGAGTCGGGAGGCCATGAATTTCCAAGGGGTTGGGAGAAGTGTTCTCACATATATTTTCCTAATAACAAGAGCTATCACAAAAGACTACCAAAACCACAAACTTGCACAAAGGCCACCACAACCTTACACACACAAAAAAAATACTTCTAAAATTACACCTACCAGCAGTTATCCCTTCAACCTTGCATTGACGCCACCCTTGTTATTAAATCTTTACCATGGATAGTCATTTCAAAATAACTTACATAACTATGTAAACTTCTTCATTTTACCTGTAAAAACATTTGTGTTCTTTTGCCTCTCTGGATATGCTTATGATCCATCATTGCATGCATATCCCAGATTGCAATTCCCTGCATATTTTCAAATAAACTTTTTTTTCTTGGAGAGCCTACCTCTCTGCCATTATTTTAGGTTGATATCATACATATACTTCAAAATATTAACAGTGGTTGTCAACAATTAGTGCTATTACAAATATGGTTTTTCTTCTTTGTACTTTCCTATATTTTGCAAATATTCTGTAATGACCAAGTACTGCTGTTTGTATGTTTGCTTGCTTGTTTTTTGAGACAGGTCTTACTCTGTCACCCAGGCTGCTGTGCAGAGGTATACTCATGGTTCACTGCAGCCTTGACCTCCCGTGCTCAAGTGATCCTCCCACCTCAGCATCCCTAGTAGTTAGGACTACAGGCATGGACCATCAAGCCCAGCTAATTTATCTACTTTTTTGTAGAGGTGGGGTCTTGCTGTGTTGCCCAGGTTGTCTCAAACACCTGGTCTCAAGCTATCCTCCCACCTTGGCTTCCCAGAATGCTGGGATTACAGGTATAAGTCATTGCACCTGGCCTGCTTTTATATCCATAAAAAAGACATTACATTTTAAAAAGAAAAAGCAATTAACAGTGTCAAAAACAGAGAGAAGTTTGGTTGCATAAGACCGGAAAATGTATATTAGATTTGGCAACTAGGTCATTATGTATCTTAGGCAAAGTAGCTTCAGGAGTGGAATGAGAAAGATGAGGTTCAGAGCTAATGGAATAAAATTGAGATGGAAAACCCAAGAGAGCCAGCTTTGTTGTTCTTTTAAAAGACCTGAAAGTGGATGAACAGAGAGAAACAAGATAGCAATTGAATGAGATGCAAGTCTATTCATCCCATTTAAAATGAAAGGTTCGTTAAGTGTCTATGGACAGAGGGAAGATCCAATAAAGAGGATGAGGAAGAGGTGACTGACAGAGCAAGAACAAAGCAGTTACAGAGGGAGTTTGAGTAGGGCCACGGGTGTGGGTTGGCCTTGAACTGGTAAGAAACATTACAAACTTCTAAAACAAAGAAAAGTAACTGAAAACCAGTGAGTATAGATATGTTTACAGAGAAATTGAGAGAGACCTTTCTGATGACCTCAAGATTTCCACTGATGTAAAGACAGGGTCATCTGTTGAGAATGAAATCAGCAATTGTTTGGAGAAGGGACTTGAGGTAAATTTTACCTGACTAGGTAAAATGACTGGAAGAGTATACTGAAAGTCCAACCAAATATAGAACCATTGCATGTAAATATTTTAAACCTCTAGGTAAGAATAAGGTGGTGAAAGGATAAAGGTTAAGAAGCTGTGGTCAGAGCTGGACACAGTGACTCACACCTGTAATCCCAGCACTTTGGGAGGCCAAGGCAGGCAGATCACCTGAGGTCAGGAGTTGAAGGCCAGCCTGACCAACATGGAGAAACCCCGTCTCTACTAAAAATACAAAATTAGCCAGGTGTGGTGGCACATGCCTGTAATCCCAGCTACTGGGGAGACTGAGGCAGGAGAATCACTTGAACCTAGGAGGCAAAGGTTGTGGTGAGCCAAGATCACGCCATTGCACTTTAGCCTGGGCAACAAGAGTGAAACTCCATCTCAAGAAAATAAATAAAAATAAGAAGAAGCTGTAGTCAGAAAGTGGGAAGCTGATGTGGAGCCCTTTTTGAGCAATGAAAAGATTCAGTTTATGGACTTGTGTGTAGAGAGCTAAAGGAATTGCAAGACCATTAAGTTTAGTAAGATGTTTCTAGGAATATTAAAATCTCCTGGAATTATGGCAGGAGAAGAATATTGAGAGCTGAGTATTTTGGTGGGGGAATAAACAACCAGGTAGCAGGTGGGTTGGTCGTGATTAGAAGGGATTGGGGGTGTAATACCAATTGTAGTAAATCTCCAAGAATGAGATTTCATAAGAAGATGAGAAAATAATGTCTGGAAGCAATATTGATAATGAATTAAAATGCCAGCTCACGTTTTGGATTCAGGGGGTCACTGTGTGGGAAACTTGACAGACTCCTCTAAAGTGAGCTAAAGGGGAGGAAGTTGGGGACTGGGAAAGGAGCTAGTTATAGTTAAGGCAAGAAGAAGATTTTCTGCATAATCTTAAAATGGACAGGAGTTTGTTAACCATGAATTGAAGTTTCTAGTAGGATCCACAGTTGAACAAGGTCAGTAGCTAGAGGAACCAGGAGAAAACAACATAGAATGATAAGAGGGTGAGGATATAAGAGAAAATAAAACATGCTTATTGTTCAGAAGTTAACCAAAGATTACATAGTTGCAAATAACTAGCTTTGGATCCCCTAGATTTCCACCATGTGAGTACAGGGTGGGAACAGGGTGACTTTCAGGCAGTATCTGCCTTAGCAAGGTGGTGAGGAAAGTCAAGTACACACATATTCAAAACTACAATAAAACATAAAGGATCACAGCTTTTTTCTTCATTAAAAAAATCTCTGGTGTATTCTAACATTGCATTTCTACTTATTCATACCAATCAAAATCTTCCAAAATTTTTTTAGAAACCTCAAATTTGTGTTCAGAATTACTATCTTATGTCATATTTATTCCATACAGATTCAAGAAAAAACTGATTTTTGAAGAGAAGGATTTAGGTTATTGCTTGAATTTAACTTGTTTTATTTCC
This sequence comes from Callithrix jacchus, assembly GCF_049354715.1. NCBI lineage: Eukaryota > Metazoa > Chordata > Mammalia > Primates > Cebidae > Callithrix > Callithrix jacchus. The sequence goes on from NC_133524.1 coordinate 31,268,396, forward strand.
TAATGGAAAAAGATCGATATCTGTCTTTTTTCAGATAGTTAACTTAGGCCAGGCATGGTGGCACATGGCATTTTGGAAAAGTCATCGGCCTAATAGGTGAGTGTAAAAATGTATACACATGGACAAAGAATGTGGAATAATAGACATTGGAAATTCAGTGGGGTGGGAAGCAGGTGAGAAATGAGAAATTACCTAATGGGCACAATATGTATTATAGGGATGATGAATACACTAATAGCCCATACTTTACCGCTACACAATTATATCCACATAAAAACTGAACTTGTACCCTTTAAATTTATACAAATGGCATATCACTAGAAGGAACATGATTGTCTTCTTTGTTTCCTTTCTCTCCACCCCTATTCAATTTAACCACTGATTGTTTTTTTATCTAATTCCTCCTTATTCCAGACATCTCAAACACAAGTTATCCACAATATGAAGAACTTCTGACACTTTCAAGGTATACATCCCTAGACTTCAAATTTTATTTGTGCGACCAAAGTTTGAAAGGCTTAGAGCCTGGGCTATAGGGCCTTAATGTGTCCATCATGAAAAAGAATAAGAGTTATGTGAAGTACAGGAAATCTGCCCTTAGAAGAAGTCCATCAACATAATTCTAAACGTAAAGAATTAGCCGCCTGAGTACAATAAGAAACACTGCCCATAAATATTTAGTATTTAGAAAGACTTTTGCCTTTATTTTGTCCTGACGTTTGGTTCCCAGAGCTATCATAAGGTTAATTTCTTGACAACATATCTTATTAGAAAACTCAAGAAATGGCCTATACTTTGGAAAACTCAGTATGCATTATTTTGTTTTTTTTAAGTCATCAGTTGATGGAATAGTATTTATGGAGGCAAACAATTAGCACCACTAGAAATTAATCATTCTTATTGAGCATTTGGGCATTAATTAGTTTTCAGACAATTCTATGTCCTAATTGCCTCAAACCTCCAATATACAAGGATCATTCTCCACCTCCTAGATCTGTTTACAGCTGTCTTTTTTCATTCAACAGTCCTGCAAATAGTCTCACAGGTTTACATAATTGAATGGTTGCACACATAAAAATATGTTTGAGAGAGACCAATATACTCATTAACAAAATGTGCATGAAGCCATTTTTTAAATGATGCTGAATGGGAACTAAAATGTTTCAAGGACATCAAAAGCAGTTGGAAAGCCTATTTGAATTGATGGAGCTCTTTGTGGAAAAATATGTGTCGAGATTGAACAGTCATAGTGGCAGAGTTTTAAAAACTATACTGCCTCATCATTTTGAGTATTTCTTTGACATTTTGAAGTATGGACCAATGATATTGTTGGTAATTTCTTTGTTAATATTTTGAACTTTTCAGAAATTCAGTTTTCTTTTTTCTTTAATATGTGATTTTAATGATTTGTTCTTTCTTTAAACAATTTGTCTTGTGATATAAGACATATACAGTAAAGTGCACAAATCTTACATTTACAACCCTATAAACACACACACTCACACACATGCACATGTGCACACACACACACACACACACAGTAGAAATAACCACCACTCAGTTCAAAACATAGTACATGTAGTATATTTCCAATACCACAGAGGGCTACCTCTTTACTCTTGCCACTAGTACCATACTTCCAGAGGTAACTATTTTTGCCCATTATTGAACCTCATGAAAATAGAATCATAAAGCATCTACTCTTCTGTGTCTTGCTTTCTTGGCTCTTCATTATGTCTGTGACAGTAATCCACATTGTTGAGCAATGTGGACTGCTACCACTATAGTAGTAGTAGTAGTTCATTATTTCTGATTACAGAGTAGTATTCTACTGAATGAATATGACACCATGCATTTATTCATTTTACTGTTGATGGACATTTGAGTTGTTTCTAAGAATATTCTCATATCTGACCCTCACACTCATTTTCTTGGGTATAAATATAAGAATGCAATTGCTAGGCCATAGTATCAGCATTATGCTTAGTGTTAATACATATTGTTAGATGTTTTTCCAAAGTGATTGTATTAATTTGACTTCTGGCAGCATGAGAGTTCCAGTTGTCCCTTATCTTCACCAATACTGAGTATATCCAGTGACTTCAATTTTAGGTAGGTATTTAATCTCATCCAGATTTTAAGATGAACGTCTTTGGGGAGTAATAGTTTTGGGAATTTTTGCATATGCTTTTTTCCCACTTGGAAAGCTCCTTTTGCGAAGTAATAATTCAAATTTGTTTTCCACTTTCTAATATTCAGCATTGTTAATGTGCTTTATTATATTTGTGATTCAGTAGGTTTCCCTCAAACCATGGAGTTAATTGGGGAAAAAAATCAACTTGAAATAATTTCACTTTATAACAAATTTGCTGAAGCACGTCAATTTCTTTTACAAAAGATTTATATGTGTATGTGTCAGAGAGAACTTGAGAGTATGTTCACCACCTAAAAATAATTTGTCAAAGAACTTGCATTATCTTTGTAATTATTAATTCCTCTTAATTAAAAGCTTATTCTGAGCTCCACCAATTCAGCCAAATAGGAACATCTCCGGAGTGCAGTTTCCAGCGAGAGCGAAGCAGAGGGCGAGTGATCTCCACATTTCCAACAGAGGTACCAGGTGCATCTCAATGGAACTGGTTGGACAGTGGGTGTAGCCCAAGAAGGGCAAACTGAGGCAGGGTGTGGCGCTGCCTCACCCAGGAAGTGCAGTGGATTGGAGGACCCCCCCTTCTACCCAACAGATGCCATCGGGGGCTTAGATGGCCACTCTGGCACTCTGGTTCAGATATTGCACTCCCATGGTCTTTACGGCCTACAGTCCAGGAAACTCCTGCCAGCCAACAAGATCAGGAGACTCCCACAAGCCAACGAGTACTGTGGATTTCCAGCACAAAAACCAGCACAAATCTGAGCCGCTGTTTTAACTGGCACCTTGAATGCCTGCAAGTCAGAGCCACACATTCCCCTGAAAAAGAGGGGGCTGAAGGTAGGGATCCAGGTAATCTGGCTTGGTGGGTCCCACCCCCACAAAGGCCAGCAATCTGAAATGCACTGGCTTGAGAGTTTTGCAGCCAGTGCAGCAGTTTGAGTTTGACCCAGGATGGTGGAACTTGGTAGGGGGGAAGGTTGTCCGCCATTACCAAGGCAGTCCGACATTACTGAGGCAGTCCAACATTACAGAGGCAGTCCACCATTACTAAGGCAGTCTGCCATCACTGAGACAGTACTAACCTTATCTGTGTAAACAAAACTGCAAGAACATTTACACAGCAGCTGGACAGAGCCTGCTGCAGCTCAGCAATGCCTCTGCAGGCAAACTGTGACTAGACTCCTTCCTTGATAGGCAGCACACATCTCTCAAAAAGGCAGCAGCACATCAGGGACTTAGAAATAAAGCCCCACCTTCCCAGGACAGAGTACCTGGGAAAAGAGTTGGTTGTGAGTTTCACTGCCACAGACTTAAACGTCCCTGCCCAGCAGCTCTGAATGGAAGAACAGAGCTCCCAGCACAGCACTGGAGTTCTGATAAGGGAGAGACTGCCTCTTCAGGTGATTCCCTGACCCCCCTATATCCAAAGAGGCACCTCATAAACAAGAGCTCTGGTTGACATCTTGTGGGTAACCTTCTGGGACAAAGATACCAGAAGAAAGAACAGGTAGCAACCCTTACTATTCTGCAGCCCTCATGGGTGATCTCAGGCAAACATGGTCTGGAGTGGACCTCCAGAAGTCCTGCAACAAAGAAGCCAGACTGTTAGAAGAAAAACTAAAAGACAGAAAGAAACAGCTTCAACATCAACAAGAAAGGATGTCTACTCAGAGACCCCATCTGAAAGTCACTGACTTCAAAGGCCAAAAGTGGATAAATCAATGAAGGTGGGAAGGAACCAGCACAAAAAGTATGAAATCAGCAAAAACCAGAACACTTCTCCTCCTCCAAGGGCTCACAACTCCTCATCAGCAAGAGACCAAAACTGGATGGAGAATGACTTTGACAAATTGACAGAAGCAGGCTTTAGAAGGTGGGTAATAACAAACTTCTCTGAGCTAAAGGAACATGTTCTAACCTAATGCAAAGAAATTAAAAACCTTGAAAAAAGTTTAGACGAAATGCTAACTAGAATAACCAGCATAGAGAAGAACATAAACAACTTGATGGAACTGAAAAAAACAGCATGAGAACTTTGCGAAGCACACACAAGTTTCAATAGACGAATCGATCAAGCAGAAGAAAGGATATCAGAGATTAAAGATCAACTCAATGAAATAAAACGAGAAGGCAAGATTAGAGAAAAAGAGTGAAAAGAAATGATCAAAGCCTCCAAGAAATATGGGATTATGTAAAAAGACCTAATCTATGTTTGATTGGTGTACCTGAATGTGACTGGAAGAATGAATCCAACCTAGAAAACACTCTTCAGGATATTATCCAAAACTTCCCCAACCTAGCAAGGCGGTCCCACCTTCAGATCCAGGAAAAGCAGAGAACACCACAAAGATATTCCTCAAGAAGAGCAACATCAAGGCACATAATCGTCAGATTCTCCAGGATTGAAATGAATGAAAAAATGCTAAGGAGAGCCAGAAAGAAAGGTCAGGGTTACCCACAAAGAGAAGCCCACATGACTCACAGCAGATCTCTCAGCAGAAACCCTACAAGCCAGAAGAGAGTGGAGGCCAATATTCAACATCCTTAAGGAAAATAATTTTCAATGCAGAATTTCATATCCAGCCAAACTAAGCTTCATAAGTAAAGGACAAATAAAATCCTTTGCAGAAAAGCATTAGTGAGAGATTTTGTCACCACCAGGCCTGCCTTACAAGAGCTCCTGAAGGAAGCACTGAACATGGAAATGAACAACCAGTACCAGCCACTCCAAAAACATACCAAATGGTAAAGACCATCAACACAATGAAGAAACTATGTCAACTAATGGACAAAACAACCAGCTAGTATCAAAATGGCAGGATCAAATTCACACATAACAATATTAACCTTAAATGTAAATGGGCTAAATGCCCAAATCAAAAGACACAGACTGACAAATTGGATAAAGAGTCAAGACTCATCAGTGTGCTATATTCAGAAGACCCATCTCACATGCAAAGACACACATAGACTCAAAATAAAGGGATAGATGAAAATTTACCAAGCAAATGGAGAGCAAAAAAAAAAAAAAAGCAGGGGTTGCAACCCTAGTCTCTGATAAAATGGACTTTAAATCAACAAAAATCAAAAGAGACAAAGAAGGACATTACATAATGGTAAAAAGAGCAATGCAACAAGAAGAGCTAACTATCCTAAATGTATATGCACCCAATACAGAAGCACCGAGATCCATAAAGCAAGTTCTTAACGACCTACAAAGAGACTTAGACTCCCGCACAATAATAGTGGGAAGCTTTAACACTCCACTGTCAATATTAGACAGATCAATGAGACAGAAAATTAACAAGGATATCCAGGACTTGAACTCAGAAGTAAATGACTCCTCGGTAAATGCAAAAGGGCAGAAATAAAACAACTAGTCTCTCAGACCACAGTGCAATCAAATTAGAATTCAGGATTAAGAAACTCACTCAAAACCACACAACTACATGGAAACTGGACGACCTGCTCTGGAATGACTACTGGATAAATAATGAAATGAAGGCAAAAATAAAGATGTTCTTCAAAGCCACTGAGAACAAAGACACAATGTACCAGAATCTCTGGGACACATTTAAAGCCGTGTCTAGAGGGAAATTTATAGCAATAAATGCCCACATGAGAAGTGGGGAAAGATCTAAAATTGATACACTATCGTCAAAACTGAAAGAGCTAGAGAAGTAAGATCAAAAAAACTCAAAAGCTAGCAAAAGAAATAACTAAGATCAGAGTAGAACTGAAGTAGCTAGAGAAACAAAACAACCCTCAAAAAATCAATAAATCCAGGAGCTGGTCTTTGGAAAAGATCACTAGCCAGACTAATAAAAAAGAAAAGAGAGAAGAATCAAATAGAACCAATAAAAAATGATAAAGTGGATATCACTACCAATTCCACAGAAATACAAAATACTATCAGAGATGACTACAAACAACTGTATATACATAAACCAGTAAATCTGGAAGAAATGGATAAATTCCTGGACACTTACACCCTCCCAAGGCTTAAACCAGGAAGTAGTTGCAACCCTGACTAGTCGAATAACAAGGTCTGAAGTTGAGACAGCAATTAATAGCCTACCAACCAAAAAAAGTCCAGGTCCAGATGGGTTCACAGCCGAATTCTACCAGACATACAAAGTGGAAATGGTCCCACTCCTTCTGAAATTATTCCAAACAAAACAAAGAAAATGAATCCTCTGTAACTCATTTTATGAGACCAACATCATCCTGACACCAAAACCAGGCAGAGATGCAACTAAAAAAGAAAACTTCAGGCCAATATCCATGAGGAACATTGATGCAAAAATCTTTAATAAAATGCTGACAAACCAAATGCAACAGCACATCAAAAAGCTTATCCATCACAATCAAGGAGGCTTCTTCCCAGGGATGAAAGGCTGGTTCCACATATGCGTATCTATAAACGTAATCCATCACATAATCAGAACCAAAGACAAAAACCACATGATTATCTCAATAGATGCAGAGAAGGCCATTGACAAAATTCAACAGCCCTTTATGCTAAAAACTCTTATTAAATTAGGTATTGATGAAATGTATCTCAAAATAATAAAAGCAATTTATGACAAACCCACAGCCAATATCATACTGAATGGGCAAAAACTGGAAGCATTCCCTTTGAACACTGTGGCACTAGACAAGGATGCCATCTCTCACCACTCCTATTCAATACAGTATTGGAAGTTCTATCCAGAGCAATCATGCAATAAAAAGAAAGAGTATTCAATTAGGGAAAGAAGTCAAATTGTCTCTATTTGCAGACAACATGATTGTATATTTAGAAGACCCCATCGTCTCAGCCCAAAATCTTCTGAAACAGATAAGCAACTTCAGCAAAGTCTCAGGATACAAAATCAATGTGCAGAAATCACAAGTATTCCTATACACCAATAACAGACATAAAGAGAGCCAAATCATGAGGAAACTCCCATTCTCAATTGCTACAAAGAGAATAAAATACCTAGGAATACAACTAACAAAGGACGTGAGGGACCTCTTCAAGGAGAACTACAACCCACTGCTCAAGGAAATAAGAGAGGACACAAACAGATGGAAAAACATTCCATGCTCACTGTTAGGAATAATCAATATCATGAAAATGGCCATACTGCCCAAAGTAATTCATAGATTCAATGCTATCCCCATCAAACTACCATTGACCTCCTTTCAGAACTGGAAAAAAACCACCTTAAACTTCATATGGAACCAAAAAAGAGCCCACATAACCAAGACAGTCCTACCGAAAAAGAACAAAGCTGGAGGTGTCACACTACCTGACTTCAAACTGTACTACAAGGCTACAGTAATCAAAACAGCATGGTATTGGTACCAAAACAGAGATATAGACCAACAGAACAGAACATAGGCCTCAGAGGCAACACTACACATCTACAACCATCTGATCTTTGACAAACCTGACAAAAACAAGCAATGCAGAAAGGATTCCCTTAATAAATGGTGTTGGGAAAACTGGATAGCTATGTGCAGAAAGGTAAAACTGAACCCCTTCCTGACACCTTACACTAAAATTAACTCCCGATGGATTAAAGACTTAAACATAAGACCTAACACCATAAAAACCCTAGAAGAAAACCTAGGCAATACCATTCTGGACATAGGCATAAGCAAGGCCTTCATGACTAAAACACAAAAAGCTTTGGTAACAAAAGCAGAAATAGACAAATGGGATCTAATTAAACTAAGAGCTTCTGCACAGCAAAAGAAACAATCATTAGAGTGAACCACCAACCAACAGAATGGGAAAATTTTTTTGCAATCTACTCATCTGACAAAGGCTAATATCCAGAATCTACAAAGAACTAAAACAAGTATACAAGAAAAAAACAAACAACCCCATCAAAAAGTGGGCAAACTATATGAACAGACGCTTTTCAGAAGAAGACATTTATGTGGCCAAGTAACATATGAAAAAATGCTCATTATCACTGGTCATTAGAGAAATGCAAATCAAAACCACATTGAAATACCTTCTCATGCAAGTTAGAATGGTAATCATTAAAAAATCTGGAGACAGCAGATGCTGGAAAAGATGTGGCGAAATAGGAATGCTTTTACACTGTTGGTGGGAGTGTAAATGAGTTCAATGTTGTGGAAGACGATGTGGAGATTCCTCAAGGATCTAGAACTAGAAATACCATTTGATCCAGCAATCCCATTACTGGGTATATACCCAAAGGATTATAAATCAATCTGTTATAAGGACACATGCACACATATGTTCACTGAGGCACCGTTTACAAAAAAACAAAGACTTGGAACCAACTCAAATGCCCATCAATGATAAACTGGATAAAGAAAATGTGGCACATATACACTGTGGAATACTATGCAGCCATAAAAAAGGATGAGGTCCTGTCCTTTTGCAGGGACATGGATGAAGCTGGAAACCATCATTATAAGCAAACTGACATAAGAACAGAAAACCAAATACTTCATGTTCTCACTCATAAGTGGGTATTGAACAATGAGAACACAAGGACACAGGGAGGGGAACATCACACACTGTAGTCTTTTAGAAGGTGGGGGGCTAGGGGAGGGATAGCAGGGGGTGGGGAGATTGGAGAGGGCTAACATTAGGAAATACCTAATGCAGGTAATGGGGTGGGGGATGGAGGCAGCAAACCACCATGGTATATGTATACGTATGCAACAATCCTGCAAGATCTGCACATGTATCCCAGAACTTAAAGTAAAAATTTTTTAAAAGCTTATTCTGCCATTACAAAAATTAACCAGAACTTCTTGACTTTTTCTTTTTACTTCTAGTGCCTGAGATCATGACATAGAACCTCAATTTGGTAATTCATTGTTATTAACTCTGGTCAATAATGAGCAAGTGCACTCTGGTATGTGACTTTTTTTTTTTTTATTTGAGATGGAGTTTCATGCTTGTCGTCTGGGCTAGAGTGCGATGGTGTGATCTTGGCTCACTGCAACCTCTGCCTCCTAGGTTCAAGTGATTCTCCTGCCTCAGCACCCTGAGTAGCTGGGATTACAAGCCCCTGCCACCTTGCCCAGCTAATTTTTGTATTTTGAGTAAAGACTGAGTTTCACCACGTTGACCAGGCTGGTTTTGAACTCCTGACCTCAGATGATCCACCTGCCTTGGCCTCCCAAAATGCTGGGATTACAGACATGAGCTCCTGGCCAGTATGTGACTTTTCTGATGGTACATCCTTGCCTCCACTAGATGAACACAAGATGCAAACATACACAATTGACAAAGTAAATTTTACAAAAATGGCTCAATCATGTTTTTAAGTAACAATAACAATACTAACAACATGAAAAACACTTTTAATTCTCCAAAGCCAGTTTATGTACATTATTTTGACCAAAACTGGCAATGACCTGTGACAAGGGTAAGGTGGATGTAGTATTCACAATGTAAAGTTAAAGTAAGGTACCAAAAGCTTATGGCTTTATACAAAGACATGTTTCTTCATTTCAAGAGTTCTCATACATATCAATATGAGATATTGGTCTTGCAATGAACCATTCTCCTTTGCTATCTCAATTTACTTCTCTATTAAAACAACAGTTAATGCCCTCTCTGTAACTCACCCCCAGTAGTCACAGACCAAATCAATGAACAATTGATTCAAGTTTTGTCTTCAGTTAAATCCAACCATCTCAAAATGAGCACAAGATTGAGTATTCTTTGGTGGCCTGTGACATCAACTGAACAACTTGAGTGAATTACAGCTGCATGTCCCCTCTAGGGCTATCTATTATCCAACATGTCTTATTTAATTTTCAGTTTCAGGCAGGCAAATTGACCATGTATACTTGCTTGTGTCAGTAGCTAATTTTAGATCACTAATCTAATTGGAAATGGCATGCCCCTTTAGCTTGTCATGTAAAAATTCACATTTTCTGATTAATGTGATTCATTTATATTAGATATGACTTGACAGAATGGCAATGGGTAATATAGGAGGCAAGTATGACAGGATTTCTCTCTCTCCCACTCAGTCACACTCTTTATAAATGATCCAGTCAAGGCATCAGCCTACAGTGTTTTCCCTTTAATGTGATAAATTTTGAACTCACACCTATTTTAATGTGGCTTCTTTGGTGTTCTCTCACAAGTAGGACAACTCTTATCAGAAAAGTGACAGTTTTCTCCACACTCCTACATTTACATTCATTGTGGCAAATGGAAAAACTGCTATGATAGAAAGGTTGCTCTTTTGCTGCTGTTGTTTTGTGTCTATGTTTGTGTCTAAACTGCTTTCAGGTTAGATAAAGTAGGAAATTCATTTTTAAAATGCAAACTAAAGACAACAGTAGGAATTATAAATTATGTAAGTGGGATGTGATTAAATTAGTCTGGAAAAAGTAAGAATAGGTACAATGAGAATTGCAACTAAAAATAGAATAAAATGTTTTAAAAGACTGAAAAAGAAAAACCATATCAAGTTAGGAATTCTTGTTATTAAAAAACACACAACTTTACTTAAATTACGAGTTGTATATACTTTAGATCCTTCTCTTTTCTAATTTTATACTATAATTTAATTACTGATTCTCAGAGGAATTGAAGGTTTCCTTTTATCTATTTTCCTTTCAAATGGATAGGAAAAGAATCATCTGCCTATGTAGCATTGCTCAGATTCAGCCTTTAGAATATCTATAAGCCTCATATCTGTCTCTTCTCCATAACTAGACTTCTAAAGAAATTTCCAGCTTTTCTTGAAGTAATTTTGTTCACAGTTTTGCCCCATTCACTTGGACAAACTCCTTTGGCTAAGATAATCAGATACTCACAATCCTTCATCGGTAAGCTTCTCTGTAGCATCTTTCACTACCAAATAATTATTAATGTTCTTTTGCTGGTTTTTCTTTCTCTCACTGAACTGTCGATATTTACTCCAAGGACTCTTGACCATTTCTTTTTTTTCATTGTACATATCATTTCCGAGTTATTTTCTTTTTAGCTTAGCTTCAACTACCACCTATATGCTACCTCGCTCACTAATTTTTACCTCTGGCCTATACCTCTTTCTGTAACACTAATGTGTGTAATTATAATCTTTACTTTCATACATATATATCCTACTTCCTACCGGGATATAGTATAGGCACTGGTAAGTCAGTACATTTTCATTGAACTCATTATTTCTGCTATCCCATATGCTTTCTATACTTTCGACTGAACTGGATGACATCACTCAAATTTATGTATGACAAGCATCTGAGCATTATCCTTGTCTCTATGCTTTGCTTTTTTACTTGTACCTGATTCACTGACCTTATCTTCCTTTCCAACCCTTCTTTATCATTCCCACTGTCAACTTACATGACTATTGCCAGAATGTCCTAACTTGTCTCTGTCTATCCACTTTTTCCCACTTGAGTCTTCTCTCCACCCTTCATCCATAATTCCCTTTCTGTAATACAGATATGATATGTCATATTTAGTATTAGTGAGGCTTCCAGCAGGAAACAGGAAGCACACTAAGTTGGAATGGTGAAGACAATGAAATGAAATTACTTTTTACAGAATGTAGGAAGGGCTGAAGGAGCCAGCAAGGGATACTGGGGCACTCAGGAACCGACAACACCAGGAAGCTGTTAACATCCTTAGACCTACTAGACCCAGATGAGAGCTGGAGCCACAGAAGAGAGGGAGTCTAATAGGCAGGTTGTCATATATATCTAACTGCTCTCAGAAACATGATGCAAACTCTCTCTCTCTCTCTCTCTCTCTCTCTCTCTCTCTCTCTCTCTCTCTCTCTCTCTCTCTCTCTCTCTCTCTCTCTTTCTTCCTTCATGCCCAGTAATCTCTTGGTGGAGCTTCCTATCCATTGGCCAAACCAAAGAGAAACTAAAGAGGAGTCAGTGTGATGACTTCCACAGAAGTCAGCCTTCTAGGACACAAAGTAGGGCTTACAATGGTGGGGAATTGTGGAAGGATAAAAGCAAACCTGGAATGACCACACATTACCTTCAAACTTACTTCCTCAAGTATAAAATGTCTTACAAGGTCTTTTAAAATCTGAGTCTTTCTCCACTGCACCCTTGACAAGCAATGAAACCTTCAATTCCTCTGAGAATTAGTAATTAAATTATTATTGTAAAAAATTATTTAAAAAGTATATAGGGTATATATATATGCCTTTATGAAAATACAAAATTGTGAAGAATGCTTAAAGGAACACCTCATTTTATATTGAGTAATGAAATCCCCTTTAGATCTTTAAGAACAATTACCCACTCTGTGTCTTTTTGGTTGGGCATTTAGCCCATTTACACATTAGACGATATTTATGTTCTAGTTTCTATTTGGCACTCTCAACTTAGGTCACTAGCAATAGAGTGCAGTGGATACTTATAGTACATTTTTTGGTTTTGAGTCTTAAAGCTTCATTAGATTTGAAATCAGAAGACTTGTTTTCAAGTTCTGGTTCCACCACTTACTGGCTCTATGACTTTCTGTGTTTGAGAATTTTCTGTTTCTCACAAAGCAAGTATTATATTCAAAGGTTCTGTGTTTACTTAATGAGGACTACTCATACCCATGAAGTATCCTTCATTTTCTTTATTCTAAATATCAGAGAATTTATCCCAATTTACTCTTTTAGGATTGTATTTGTTGGGGCTGCTACTACAAAGTTCCATGGACTTGTTGGCTTAAATGACAGAAAATTCTTTTCTTACAGTTCTGGAGGATGGAAGTCCAAGATCAAGGGTTGGTATCTTCTGAGGCCTGTCTCCTTAGCTTATAGATGGCCACCTTCTTCCTGTGTCTTCATCTGATATTTCCTCTGTGCATACATCTGTGTCCTAATCTCTTCTTTTTATAATGACACCAGTTATATTGGGTTATGGCCCACATTAATTTTAACTTAATTATCTCCAAATATAGGGGGTTAGGGCTTCAATATATTAACCTTGTATGGAGGTAGGGGGATATAACAGGGATTCTCCTTTTTTATGTATGGCATAGATCTCTTTTTAAATACTTTCCAGTGAGAATACTCCAATGCATGCAGGATTTTACTGATTCATACTTTGAATGACTGGAAATACTCATTGACAAACATTTAACAAGCACCTGCTATGGCTGAGACACTGTGCTAGATATTGGGGACTCAAAGTCAAATAAGATAGGATTCCTGTTTTTAAATAATCTGCAATGTCTCCCATTCTTAAGGAATCTGATTTTAAGAGAGGGGAAGGGACATGTAAAAATATGGGTCATTAAGGTGTGAGAGTTATTACAGAAGGATATTCTGGGAAGAGTGAGAGATAGATGAGGAAATGATGGAGAGGTGATGATTGCTTAGCTGAATCTTCACAATTTTGTGTTTTTATAAAGGCAGATGATTACTGCATACTGTAATTTCATTAGACTAATTAATGTACTGGTTGACCATTAATAATTAGTAAAATTATTTCAGCTGCCTGATACTTAACAAATAAAAATTGTTCATGGTTAATACCAATATATATAATATTTTACTATCAAATATTTTCTGTTTGAGAATTTTGACTTTCATATTCACCCCTAGACTTTGGAGGTGTCAATATTATTGCAGTGTGTGTGTGTGTGTGTGTGTGTTGACATGAACTAAATGCTGACTGCTTACCCCGATATTAGAAATTACATCTTTCTTGCATATTGTGAAAATTAGTGCCTAGCATTATATTTTACATATACAAGCTCAATGAAACATATTTATTTCTTTTGAATTGCTACTAACAATTAATTAATAGAATACTACCATCAATCTATAGCACCAGAGAGGGAACCTATCCATTTATTTTTAAGTGTTGTTTTTGCATAAGGTATATTTCATGTGCTATTAAACTATGCATAATGAGGAGACCCAAAATGATGGCAAATATTCCAGAACTTATAATCCACCCCTTCCTCACCTTTCCTTTGCTATCACCATAATTCATAATTTCACATGTCAACTTGAGACTTCTAGAGTAGTTTCATGACTAAGTTTCCTGAGTCTGGCCTCCATCCAGTCAGTTTGTCTTAACTGTCATTAATGGGAGTAATTTTTCTTAAAAGCTACTGAAATTATGCCACTTTCCTGCTTGACAAATGTCTTACCACATAGAGTCTAAATACTTCTGCTCCAATGCCCATTTTCCGTAATCAGAACAATTACACTAACATTTACAGGTTCACCTGTTTGTACTTAATCCTCCTTAAAAAAACACGTAATCGTACAGATGCGAGAACTGAGCCTTAGGGTGGGTGATGACTTGCAAAAGATCACAGATAACCTATATCTGGCAGAGCCAGGGTATAACTCCAAATTGTTAAGTCCTAAGTACTGTCATATCCTCCCACAGCTGAATTCTATTGCCCATAGTTACCTTTCCAACATTATGTCCCATTACTTTTCTACAAATAAAATTGGCACTGGTCATTCTGCTGCCCATGCTATCATCCATAAATAAAACATGCTTATATAATTTTTCATCCTAGCCCTTTAATGGAATGCCCTTTCTCATTTCCTTAGAGGACTCAAATTCCACCCATTTTCTAGGACAACACAAGCCTCATCTCCTCATTAATCTCCCTCTCCTTTCCATTTCTGTAGCATATCATGCAATTTCCAATATTAACAGACTGTCATCCATTTTGTGGATGTTAAATAGTCTTCCCAAATCATATTGTGAGCTCCCCAAGGGTAAGCATCATGCCTTATATGCCTTCAGTATGCCTTGGCACAGTCATAAGCCCACTATGACAACACATGCTGCCTATTTAACTGTTACTTTTGCTTTATATAAACCCTTTCCTTTTTGGCCTTTTCTCAATGAAAATAAAAAGGATTTCTTCAAAGGCTATAGTTGAACTTTAGTCATCATTATTTTTGTTTTGCAATATATAAAAAGTAATTTGTATTAGGTTAATTTTTTCATTTAGTGCAAATCATGGGAAATAACAAATTAAGAAGTATTCTGAATGTCATTTGGAATATTCAGCCTGATTTGAATCAATAATTTGAAGATAATGATGTGTATTTTAAGACCCCAAAACAATTCTTTAAAGTGACATATTTAATTATTTATTTTTAAATAACATGAATCAAACATCCAGCTATAAAATGAATAAATTCTGGGGATTGAATGTACAGCATGGTGATTGTGGTTAACAATACTTTATTAGTTACTTAAAACTTATAAAAAAACAGATCTTAAGT
Organism: Callithrix jacchus; assembly: GCF_049354715.1. Classification (NCBI taxonomy): domain Eukaryota; kingdom Metazoa; phylum Chordata; class Mammalia; order Primates; family Cebidae; genus Callithrix; species Callithrix jacchus. The sequence goes on from NC_133524.1 coordinate 31,283,762, forward strand.
GTTCTCACTACATACACACACAAGCGCACGTGCGCACACACACATACACAGAGAGAGAGAGAGATAACCAAATAATGTATTTGTTGATTAATTTTACTGTGGTAATCATTTCCCAACACGTTTATCAAGTCGACATATTGTATACCTTGAATATATGCAATTTTTATTTTTCAACTATACATTAATAAAACGAAAAATATTTCAGATCATTTTAACCTAGAAAAACTTAGTAGGCAAAGCAGGATTTGCCCCTTTAGATCCTAATGTCAAGTCATACTGTTTAAACAACATAGTGATGGAAAAAGTGCTTTAATATGGCACTGGCTAGAGTGGACACCCTAACTTGTTGCTTCCTTCTGTACCAAGAGCCAAATTTCTCTCCCAAGTTCTCTTCATCTCCCCTGCACCCCTTCCCACCCAGATGTCTAACTCTTTCTTAGGACTATTTTAATCTCAATAATCTAATTTGCATTTTGATAACGGGATTTTAAGAAGTATTTCTCTTTCAATAATTTTTCTTCTGAATTTGTATAGGTCTCAAAGATAAGAAGAAAGCTGTGAGAGAGAAATTGTGTATGTGTATGTATACATATACATACACACATACAATATATATATAGAGAGAGAGAGGGAGAGAGAAGAGAAAGAGTAGATTATACACATTTAAATAGAGGGAGAGTCTTCTATTATATATACTCCATATTGGCTTGAGAGTTAGACCGTTTCTATAAAAATTCCTAGTGATGACTCCTTAGATGTAAAGTTTATATCCTTTTTGTATCTTTTCTTATTCCTATATCACTCTTCTTTCAACTTTCTTACACATTAATGGCTCAGACATAGGCATTTCCAAGATTGATGGATGGCTAGCTAAAAGGTTTCATAGCCCAAGGCAAGGGAGAGGTCCATTAACTTCGCATGGTCAATAATTTCCCTGGGTAATGCTCTCTTCTGAGATTTTATGGCTAATAAAATCGATGTTTTAATGTTCAGAAAAATTAAACATCATTGTAAGTTGCCCATTCTTAAAATTACACCTGTCCTTGCCTTTTTGCTGTGTCTTCATTCTTCAAATACATCCGTATACTTTCCTTATATGTTTTTTTAAAATTTAAATTTTGTTTGCTTTTTACATATTAAGAGTCTGACACTTAGAAACTAATGCTCATTTTCAATGGACACATTTATACAATTCCCTTAACTAGACAAATTAAGCATGGTATTCTCAAACAAAGCATCCATAAGTAATAACTTTAGTCAAGTCATGTGTTTATATATGATGGGTGTGCAAGGATGCCAACTAGTGAGCTAAAAAAAAAAGAAAAAACAATACTCATCATCAGCTGGGAAAAATAACATAACTTTGTTTTGATGCTGTGTTGTTTAATGAATTCACTGACTCAGACTGAATATAAGGCCATCTTTACTGCAGTCCCTTTTTCATCCAGAGAAATCTTCTGCAGACTATAACCAGCCTCTTAGTTCAATTTGTCAACTAATATGAAATCGTTAAATCTTTTTATGGTTTTTAATTTTTATATCTCTTTGGATCACAAAACTTTAGAGGGTCCTTTGTATTTTCTGAAATATGTCCCAATGGGCTTTCAATTTTATTTAAGACAGAGCTAAAGATATTAAATGATCAAATTACAGTGAGAAAGAAGTTTACTTAAATATTTTTTACTCATGCAAGTAAACTATTAATCTGTAGTCTTGGGTGCGTAAACTCTCATCCAGATTGCAAATACAAAGTACAATATAGGGTTTCCATTCCCAGCTTTCTTTTGTTTAGTGATGAAACTTAAAAAAAAAAAAAAAGCAGAAGAGGCTTGGCATGGTGGCTCACACCTGAAAACCCAGTACCTTGGGAGGCCAAGGTGGGTGGATCACAAGGTGAAGAGATCAAGACCATCCTGGCCAACATGGTAAAACCCTGTCTCTACTAAAAATGCAAAAATTAGCTTGGCATCGTGGCATGCACCTGTAGTCCCAGCTACTCAGGAGGCTGAGGCAGGAGAATTGCTTGAACCTGGGAGACAGAACTTGTCAGCAGAGATTGTACCACGGCACTCAAGCCTGGCAACAGAGAGACTCATCACAAAAAGGAAGAAAGAAAGAAAGAAAGAAAGAAAGAAAGAAAGAAAGAAAGAAAGAAAGAAAGAAAGAAAGAAAGAAAGAAAGAAAGAAAGAAAGAAGAAAGAAGGGAGGGAGGGAGGGAGGGAGGGAAGGAAGGAAGGAAGGAAGGAAGGAAGGAAGGAAGGAAGGAAGGAAGGAAGGAAGGAAGGAAGGAAGGAGAAAAAAGAAACAGAAGAAAGTGGGTTGAGAATCAGAAAAACTTACTTTGAGTCCACTGTCACTAGCCAGGTGACCTCTGGTAAATCACTTAACTTGCTTGTACATCAGTTATACACCACTGCCTAGCTTACAGGGCTGCGATGAGAAGCACAGGAGTCAGTGTAGATGAAAGTGCTTTCTAAAATCTAAAGCCTTAAACAAATAAAAGATATGAGATATTCTACCAAATGTGAGTGTATTCAGCTGCATTCCTGCCTTGCTACTTCCCTTGGCATAAAATGGCTTCCTATAAATTACTTTGTCTGCCACTGGCAACTTGTGAAAGAAAAGAAAATCAAGGTCAAGAAAATGTGCTCATTCTTCTGCATGTTAATAAGTGAAAATGGTACCCATTATGGCCCTGAGTTGTAAAACCTGAAAGAGCCATGTTGGCTAATTATGTTAATAGCTAGATGCTGGAGGATGTTGGCGATTAAGCCATATACAGAAATTGCCTAATCATCCATTTCTTACCTGCCAATCTGTTCTTACTCCTAATCAATCAGGCAGAAAGTGCAGAACTTCAGACATTAGAAAACAAATGTCCACACATATTTAACTGCAAATGTGACAGAATCCTTCATTTTTTATGAAAACACATTGCCTGTGATAGAATCACATTGTAAATATTTGCTTGACCTTCTCAAATGGAATGGATTTACCTTTCTATATGGAACTATATAATATATGCACACATAAAAATGGCCATTCAATTCAATCAGATCAAACAAATGCTTCCAATAATATTATCCCTATAATAGGGTCTAGAAAAACCACTCCAAATTCTAACTCATAAGGTAGAGGATTGAAGCTACTGAGGTGATACAGCTTAAAATGGGCACCAAGAAAATTATTTAAATTTTGGGCAGAAAATCTTCATTTCTAGAAATTCATTAGGTGCAAAAATGCATATTCCTCAGTACATTAAAAGGAATCTTAAATGTGTGTAGTCGTTTCAATCTCAAATGTGTGCAGTGGTTTGCCATTTGGGGAAGGACAATTCATTGTAAGGAACTGTCCCTAAGAGGGCAGGACATATAACAGCCAGGTCCTTGCCATCTAGACCTGTAGCCATTGCGACAAATGGCTTTTAGTAATAGAACAACCTACTATTGAGAACCTCTAAAAGAAAAAAATCTACATGTTAAGGTTGGAAGAAAATCTGGACTTTGTCCAAGAGGGGAGCTTAGAAACACACATAAAGAATATTTTTAATGGCAAACACATGGGTTTTTCAAGATAATTTTTATTAACAATGCTGAAGAAAGCAATTTTGACTGCTTTATTATCATATTTACAGACAAGTAGCTTCTGTAGAAGCTAACTACTGAATAATTCTTAATCATTTTATCACTTTCAGTTATTCATGATACAATACCGTTTTCCTTACAAGTGAATCATTAATTATATTTACAAATTGGCCATTTCCTATCATTGATTTTAATTTTCTCAATAAATATAATTTGTTCAAATTCCCCTGAAAACTCCAGCTCTGTTGTCACAATTCCTAATACACATCATTCTGTCCTCACGTGGCATTGACTCCAGTGAGTTTCCTATTGCATTCTTTTCCAGATACTTATAGACGGGCTGATAAATGTCACACACTTTCATTAAACTATACAGTCACAAACTAAAATCATGTGCCATGTAACATTTCCTTCAACAACGGACTGCATGTACAACAGTGGTCCCATAAAATTATAATACCATAATTTCGTTCTATCTTTTCTGTGTTTAGATGTTTAGATACACACATGAATTGTTTTACAATTGCCTTCAGTATTTAATGCAGTGACATGCTATACAGGTGTGTAGCCTAGAAGCAATAGGCCATACCACCTAGCTTGGGTGTATATGAGACTGTACCATCTAGGTTTGTGTAATGATGTTCATTTATGATGTTTACACAATGTTGAAATCAACTAATGATGCATTTCTCAGAACATATGTCCATTGTTATTAAACAATGCATGATTGTAATTGCAACAAATGCCATCACTATTTTGAAATAAAATCTTTTTCATGGTCTATGGATTCAGTGTGATTTGGAACATAACCACCTCTGAGACTTCATTTCAAAGGTGGGCAGGGACCAAATCTTTTACCATTCACTTTCATTAACCAATGAGCAACACTAGCCTTCTTGCAATTTCTGAAATACCTTCTGCCTGCTCCCACTTTAGGGACTTCGCACTGGCAGATCCATCTACCTGGATGTGTTCCATCTGATCTGTAAATGACATTCTCCTTTTCTTCTTTCAGATCTCCACTCATCTCTTCTGAGAGGTCTTCCATGACCACTGTATCTAAATTTGCCCCCTACCCCATTACTCTCTACACCTTAGCCTGTTTTAGTTTTTCTTCAGAGAACTTACTGCCACCTGCTATATGTTCCATATCAATAACATATCAAGATGGATAAGGATAGACTTCTTGGATTTGAATCTCAGCTCTGTGGCTTACTATCTGGGTGACTTTGGGCAGGTTGTTTAACCTTTCAGTGCCTCAGTTTTCTTATCATCAACTTCACAAGGTTGTTGTCCCATCTCCTTCCTTAGCACTAAGATACCTCTGAGTTAGAAAGAACTTCAGAGAGTATTTACTTCTTTCTCTCTTTCTGCCCTGTACCCCATCTTCTTTCTAATTTTATCTTCTTTCTTATTTCCTACAATTTCAGAATGGTGAAGAGAGAGAGCCACCTTCAGAGTTCTAAGCCATATTGTATATGTCCCTTATAAGAATCCTACATGAAACATTTCCATGGCCTTAATTTCATATCAAATCAGATTTTTAATAAACATAGTTCTTAAACTGAACTGATTTTCTCCATTATATACTACAAAAGTTATCATTGTTATCTGAGCGCTTGACTAACTTCAGTCTCAACAAACATATACATGAACCTTATGTTCTCATAGGAGATTATAGGTACCAGGCAGCAAAAAAAAAAAAGAGATTGCAAAAAAAAAATTTAGACATTGTTCATATCCTTATGAAACTTACAATATAATTATCAATATAAAAAGCAATGTTCACCAAACAGGGAATCTTACTTTATTGAGTATTTTTAAACATGAGGGGGTTTTTTGGTCCCATAAGAAAAATGTTTGCTGCTATATTTGGTAAAGTTACATAGTTAAAACGTAGATTTTCTCAGGCATTTCGGTTCATTTATAAATCTCTATACTGCTAAGAGAAATAGAGCTTTTAATCTAAAATTTAAAATCATTTCTACTTATTCTTTGATTGATGTTCATAAACTCACATTTAACAGATTAAACTTCCCTAAACAACCTCAAATATACTTAATTAAATCCTCTTAAGAATTTTAAACTACCTTTACAAATTTAATATATTTGGCTCTCACAAGTTCTTCACAAACCTCCCAGGACAGTACTACAAACCCAACAAATAAAACCTTCCTGTTCACTTAAGCAACTCCTGTGGATCTAATAGAGCAGAAACATTAATGTGGTAAATCAGAACCACCTACACATTCAAATACAGTACTGTTATAAACTCAGTTGAATTATTTTATACCTCTCAAGTCAAAGTTACAAATCTAATATTAATTAACAATTTCAAATTAAAATTGGTTTACCTGCCAGATTCTGCAATACATCAGATTCTTTTAAATGTGTTAGCATCTTAAAAAGAAAACATGCAGAGAAAATCACTAAACTGGCAAAAAGTCATCCTAAATTTAATATAAAGTAATATTACTATGGTTTTGAATTAATTATTTTTTCAGTTTTTATAGCTGCAAAGACCCAACTAAAGTATATAAGACATAGCATTATAACTTCAGCTTCTGGTCAGAAAAGTCAAGCTCAAGTCATACAAGTTCTCTTTTATATCACCGAATCTCTTTCCTACCTGATTTAATTCAGCTAATCTCTTTACCACATAATTGAATACCATGATGTTTTAATGATTTTTTCTGGTTGGTTTTTATCAATCACCAGCACGCTATCATAATTTTATATAGAGTATATAAGACTATAAGACTTATAGCCTGATATCTAATAGTTACACCATGCCTGATAAACTGCCTGCACAAAAGGAAACTATTGTCATCTTACCTTGAAAATTTCTGTGAGTAAATAACATGGTAGTATTAAAAGATTAGGTTGTTTTAGCTCATTTGCATGTTTAATATCAGAAATACCCAATTGTTTATTAGCAAACCTTAAACCAAAGAAAATATCAAAGCCAATATTTTGAGTTTGATTGAGCACTCTTTTATAATGAATGAGAAAAGTCTATTAAAATTCTAAAAAGACCCTGAAACCAATTTGTGTTTGGAGGAATTTCACTTATAACTTTCTAAACACTGTTCACAATAATCAAGATGTGGAAACAAACTAAAAGTCCATAGACAGATAAATGGATGAAGAAAATGTGGTATATACACATAATGGGATACCATTCAGCCTTTAAACAGAGGATATTCTGCAACATGTGACAACATGGATGAATCTTGAGGACATTATGTTAAATGAAATGAACCACTCACAGAAAGACAAATGCTGTATGATTCCACTTACATGAAGTATCTAAAGTAGTCAGATTCATAACATCAGAGTGGAGTGGCGGTTGCCAAGGGGATTGAAGAAGGAGGCAATGGGGAGTTACTAGTGAACAGACATAAAGCAAAGTTTTAGTCAAGCAAGATGAATAAGCCCTAGAGATCCGCTGCACGACATTGTACTTAGTCAACAATACTGTATTGTACTTAAAAATTTAGGCATATAAATTTCTTACCACAATCAAATAAAAAATTTTAAAGCTGTTTTGAGAGTATATTTCAAATGTAAGCTATTGCCCATGAAACTATGAGCCAACGGCCAATTTAGATGCATAGAAACATGTATTCACATCAAATTTCATTCATAGCCCCTTCTTTCCTTTTAAACTGCCTTAATTTGTTGTATCGATGACATTGTAAATAAACACAGAACTAGAGAATAGAATGTGAGGACAGGAAAGCAGTTGAATTAACTTTAAAGTACTCTTCATATTATCCATTAAAATCTGTAGCTTTCCAAAGGAAAGAAAAAACAGTCTTCAATGTGTGACATTATTTGAAGAAAATTTTCAAGTGCAGGCACTTGCAAAGCTGACTGAGAAAACTACAAGCAATGAAGTAGCCAAAGGAAGAATGTCAGAATGAGCCTGAGGTTTCAGTGTGAAGGCCTTGCTTCCTAATTGTTATTATGCTTACAAGGACACTCTGTAAAAAGAAAAATGAATGCCTTGTCCAACACCTGCTGTAAAAAGATGCTGGGACTCTGAGGCTTGCTTAAATCATTTTTTCCTGAAACAAATTGCCGAACAAGCCCTAGGCCATTTAATTTCCAAATACCAGTAATTAAAATGAGTAACATCGTCAGAATTTGGCAGGGCTGAAGCTTTCTTTTCCCTTTTCATTTTCACATAAATTTTAGTGAAGGTCAGATTTGTTGAAGGGAGGAGAGGGGGCGAAACCTGCCGGCCGTATGTATGCTCATGGGAGGTTAAAATATGACTTGTTCACAGTGTCCCTCATAGTTCAGAACTTAATGGTCCTTGACGGGGATAACCTAGAAGTTAATTTTACTCTGTCCCCAAAGCAGCCATTGTCAATGTAATCTTTCTTGTAGACTGAAGGATATTGTCAACAAATGATGTGACTTTCAATAGCAATTGACCAGCAATGTCTCAGATCCAAAGAGTCATGAATGTGGCTCCTTATTGATCTGTCTCCTATTCCTAGTGGTAAAAATAGACAACTATTTTGGCTTTACCTCACGTATAGTCTATTTGTACATATTTCTCCCTAAGAATGAGTTTTAATAGTTCTGACATTATTTTTTCTTTACTTAAGGTCATAGTCTATCCAACTCATAAGCTTTAAATGTTTCAAAATACGGAGTACATTTGTATCAAGAAATAAACGTTAAAAAAATATGGCCAGCTCTTCATTTGGAAAAAGTTGGGTAGAATAGTACAATGAATATGCACTTTGGTCTCATTTTTGTCTCTCCTCCTAGCTCTTCTGCTTCCTGGATGGGCAAACTGGGTTGAATTATTTCACCTATCTCAGTCTCCCTTTCCTAATCTGTAAAATAACAAGATGAAAATTTGCCACTGTGAGAATTCAATGAAATGAACAAGCAAAGCAGATTAATTTTCTGAGGAATAACCTGAATCTAATTTCCACAAAGGAGTCATCATAAATGCACAAATATAATTTTTTCTTTTCTAGTCTATCCCCCACCCTAAAGAGAGTAACTAGGTCTTATCTTCTGAAGGTTTAGGATCACCTTACCCAAACGAAAGCAATAGGCACTGGTTTTCAAAATACCAGCCCTCTGGGTTGATCTCCACAGTGGCCCAAATGGAGGATTGTTACTGAAATCTATGGAGGCTAAATAGTAAAAACTAAGGCCATGAACTTCAGCAAGAGCCTTGAGCAGCAGAGCCTTCTGGGAGAAACCCTACAAGAGAAGGACTGGATGCTATGATTGAGAGCTGCTCAGAATGTAACCTGCAGGAATGGAGGACAAAGAATCACTAAAAATAGCCCTTCAAAGGCAGCAGGAAGAATATGGGAGATTACATATTTGTATGAGCATGGAGTACAACCTAATGTACTATTGCAGATAAATGAAGAGCGAGACTGAGTGGCATGATCCCTCTAGTTGAGTCATATGATGCGAAAAGCTCCAAAGAAATTTAAAGATATGATGATTAAAACGAGAACTTAATGTTCTTCAAATAATTACTAGATGAGTCTATAAGTATGCAGGTGGATGGTTTCTTTTTCTGTTTGATGGTTTCTGATCACAGATCTCATTACATGTCCTGAGAGTTGGTTCTTGTTATATTATTTCCAATTCAATCTACAAGATATGAAATATTATGAACAGAGCACAATAGATATTGGAGGGAAAATAGGGCAAATAGTGAGGCTACTGTAAATGTTTCATTACTTGGGTCATCTTCCCAGGCCTTAACAATTTGTGGACACATTGTTGCCTTGACAATAGTAACAGATTTTCTAGCCTTGACCTACTCTTGCAGGATATTTAGGAAAACCCCAGAGAGCATCTGATATACTAAAGAGCAAATTCATTCCCAGGTTATCACAGGCTCTACCAGGAACATCATATTCTGGACAGAGAAGGGAGAGTAGACTACTTTTCTATCTATTAAGTTGGGTTCTGAAGCAGGATTACTTTCAGTCTGCATGTTAATTAAGTTTAGTGAAATAGCGTTCTAAATTTTTATGCCTGGATATGAGGACATAAATGGCCAACATCTTGATTCCAGCCTTTTAAGACCCTGAGCAGAGGACCCCGGCTAAACTGTTTCAAATTCCTGAACCACAGAAACATGATATAATTAATTTGTGTTGTCTTAAGTTTGCAAAGTTTATGGTCATTTGTTAAACAGCAATATATAATTAATACACATAATATAATATAACTTCCCTGGAAACTAAATACCATGGTCAGTTAGATACCATCAAGAAAGTGAAAAGCATCTACAAACTGAGAGCAAATATTTTCAAATTATATATCTAATAAAGAATTTGTATCTAGAATGTTTAAAGAACTCTTATAACTCACTAATAAAAAGACAAATAATCAAATAAAACTGTGCAAAGGATCTGAATAGATATTTCTCCAAAGATGTACAATAAGCACATGGAAAGATGTTCATCATTATTAACTATCAGGGAGTTGCAAAACCGCAATTCACTTTACACCTACTAAGGTAGCTATAATGAAAACAGTGACAGTAACAAGTGTTTGTGAGGATGTGGAGAAATCTGAATCCTCACACACTACTGGTGGGAATATAAAATAGTGCAGCCACCTTAGAAAATGGTCTGGTAGATCCTCAAACAATTAAACATAGAGGTACCACATGACTCAGCATATACACTCTTGCCTAACTATACAAAGGGAGTTGAAACATATATCCTCAGAAAAACTTGTACATGAACGTTCATAGCAGCATTATTAGTAATAATAGTGAAGAGTGAAAATTGAGGCATGAACGGATGCATGGATAAATAAATTGTTGTACATACACATACTTTTCAGCATTAAAAAGAAATGAAGGACATGCTACAACATGCTAAGTGAAAGAAGCCTGTCGCAAAAGACCATATATTACATTATTTGTTTCTTTGAAAAGTCCAGAATAGGCAATAGACATCAAGTAGATTAGTGTTTGCCTGGGGTAGGGGCTTGAAATGAAGGGTTACTGCTGTTGTTAATAGTATAGGGATTCTTTGGTGGGAGAGGATGAAAATAGCCTAAAGTTAAGTTGTAGTGATGGTGGTATAACTCTGTAAATAATGGAAAACTGTTGGATCATACATTTAAAATGAGTGAATTTTATGGTCTGTAAATTGTATTTCACTTAATTTGTGTTACCAAAAAAAAAAAAAAAAAAGCCTGTTTTCGTTTTTGTTTTGCTTGGGCCATGCTAAGAAAGCAACTGTACTGTGGTAATAAGACCAAAAAAAAAAAAAAAAAAGACAATCTGCTAATTGCCATAACTCAGTGACCAGATCCAATATATTTCACAATAATGTTTGAGAAGCAGCATGGTGGAGAGAGAAGAAGCACTAGCCAAGTAGTGAGTTTTCTTAACATTGCTCAATCCCTACCTAGCTTGGTGGCCTCTCTGAGCCTTAATATTGCCTGGAAAAAGGAGGGATTGAACTGGATAAATTCCCGGTCACTAACAATTCTAAACATTCTATTTAGCCTGATAATTTGGGCAAAGATAATTACTAAAAGAATGCTCAAAGTCTCCAATTAGATGAAGATATCACTGAAAAGTGTTATCTTCACTGCTTCAAACCAAAGAAAGGTTTTACCTAAGTCTGAAAGTTGAACTGAAAAATGACCTCAAGCATTTTGTATCACCTCTTCTATACTATCACCTCTTAATATCACCTCTTCTGTACTATTCATTCTCTACTTTAATTCTGACTTAAGGATTTTGTACAAACTTCATAGTAAGAAATAGCTACCATTTATGTCTCAAACACAGTTATTTGCCCTGGGTCTGCTAACACAAATCATGCTCTCGTTTTTAACAAAATTATTTTCAAAACCTTTTTAATTCTTGTGAATGCTTGGGGATGAGGAAAAGAAAGAAAACAAACTGGTTTAAATGCAATAGAAAAAAATATTTTGGTTTCATTAGTAACATCTAAATGGCTTTCTGCTTCCCTTGGTCACTTAATACTCACAGGACCTTATTCTATTAGTTGCTAAGGTAACCCAAAGCTGGCAGCATGTTGACAGACCTCTCGAGGCCAAGAGGTTTTGCAGTATTTCATAGATAATGTCACATTAACCTCAAACTTGTCCTTTAAACGAAAGAATAATAATGTTTGAATGAATCAAATTTTATTTAAGAAAAAAAAAATAAGGACTTCCTGCTGCACTTTCCTTCAGCTCAGCTACTATTTATTCTGTTTTTAAAATAACATAGTAGTAGAAGTCACATGTCTTTGTTGATTTCTACATTAAGCCATTCATTTGGTTTTTGTGCCATTTACTCACAGCCTGGGCCAGAATCCATGTTGTCCTCCAGATGGCCCTCAGAAGAGCGGAAGTCTTTTGCTCTGTTCTTACAGTCCATAAAGATATACATAACAAAAATCAAGTCAAACAAAATGTAATGGGGATAAGTCAAACACGATACTGAGGGTTCATTTGTCTTTTCTCAACACAGTAACTTCTATATGTAACAGAAAGTGATGGTAAATTTAAATAAATGTAAATTTGAATAAATATATTAAACATTAACAAAATTAAGCATACGGAAAGGTCTTTTCTTATACACTTAAGAAAAATTTGAGATAACTTACATATAATAAATCTGATCCAAAAAAATACCTAAGTCTAAAATAATGGTAGTCTTCAACTATTTGCAAACCCTTTTCCAGAATCAAGCAACAACATTTGTGGGTAGTAAATTCTTCACTCTGCTAAAACTCTTAAATATTTAACAGTTCTAATGAGCTCCTAAATGTATCTATTTACTTTCAGTTTAGCGTATCTTCAGGCATTCTTCAATGTGACCTTATTCATTTACATTCTATAAAATGTAATTACTATTTCTAGGCATTGTCAATGATGTCAAGGCCATATTGAATTAATCATAAAAAGTTAACAAAATTGCTCAAAATAAGATATTTTCTCTAAAGTGATAGCACTCTGTTCAATGTAGCTAATATTGACTACATCCCAGTAACAGTTAAAATGCAAAACTAAGTACCGCAATTAATTCAGTAGTTTATTTTATTTACTTTGATAACTTCCCATTTAAAGTTCGCTTTATTAAGGATAATTTTTATCACTTCCCTGTGGCAATCTCACCCTTGTCTGAAGAGTAGGAAAATTATCCACCATGTGCATATTTTGTTCTCAATTATTAACATCCAATTATGTTCTAGCTAATTTGAAAGTATTTGGGGATTGCTTTATGTCATAATACTCCTTGGAAAATATTTTATGCATTAAAATGTATTGCGAAGAAGATACAATTTGAAAACTGCAGAAAAAGCTTTAAGATAAAGAATTTGGTGCATTTTGCATAGTTCCCCATTCTGGTTTGTCTAACTAAAAATAACTTCTTTGGTCTTTCCCCCATTTTAATTGTTTTCTCTGCTTACTAAAAGTTTTTTTTTTTTTTGTCTTACTATGTTAATGAAATTCTGAAAAGGCACAATCAAATGTGACACAGAGTTTATTTCATCAACTAACACTTTGCTTTTTAAACTAGGTTCAAAATTCAATTAAAATCACTTAGACTACTCACAAATAAGATGCCTTAAATAGAAAAAAGCATTGACAATAATCCAGGAAGATGTGAAAAACATTCAGAAAGAAATTTATTGAAAGAATTCTAAAATTTAATGGGAAAAGACAGTGATTTTTTTAGGTCATTTTTTAAATTATACTTTAAGTTCTGGGTACATGTGCAGATCATGCAGGTTTGTTACATAGGTATACACGTGCCACCGTGGTTTGCTGCATCCATCTCCTTGTCATCTACATTAGGTATTTCTCCTAATGCCATCCCTCCTCAATCGCCCCACCCCCTGCTATTCCTCCCCTAGCCCCCCACCCCCCAGGCCCTGGTGTGTGATGTTCCCCTCCCTGTGGCCATGTGTTCTCATTGTTCAACACCCGCCTATGAGTGAGAACATGCAGTGTTTGATTTTCTGTTCTTGTGTCAGTTTGCTGAGAATGATGGTTTCCAGTTTCATCCATGTCCCTGCAAAGGACATGAACTCATCCTTTTTATGGCTGCATAGTTTTCCATGGTGTACATGTGCCACATCTTCTTTATCCAGTCTATCATTGATGGGCATTTGGGTTGGTTCCAAGTCTTTGCTATTGTGAACAGCGCCACAATAAACATACATGCACGTAAGTCTTATAATAAAATTGTGATTATGTTTTCAGACATTAAAAAGAACTGCTTTTTTTCTGGTTGGATTTTGTTGAAGAGATAACGCACTCAAACTTTTGCTTGTCTCTGTGCTATATGGGAGTAACATTTCTGACTATTTTTAAATATTTGATCGACAGATTAAAATTGAATATATTCAAGGTATATAACATGATAATGTGATATAGATATATACATTGGGTACTGATTACCATAGGCACAATATGCAGTGGCTTAATTGAAACATCCATTGCCACCCATAGTTAACCATTTGTGTGCGTGTGAGTGTGTGTGTGTGTGTGTGTGTGTGTGTGTGTGTGGTGAGGACTAAATCTACTGTTTCATCAAATTTCAAGTAAACAATGTAGTAATTATTCACCATAGCCAAGATGTAGAAGCAACCTAAGTGTCCATGGATGAATAAAAGGACAAAGAAAAGATAGTATATATACACAACAAAATATTATTTGGTCATGAAAAAGAATAAAATACTGACTATTGTGACAACAGAGATGAACCTGGAAGACATTATGCTAAGTTAAATAAGCCAGTTACAGAAAGACAGTTGCTGCATGAACTTAATTATGTGTGGAATTTTAAAAAGTCAATCTATAGAGGCAGAGGGTAGAACTTGACTCTTTTTTCTTTTCATTTTCCCAAGACAAGATCTTGCTCTGTCACCCAGGCTGGAGTGTATTACTATGATCATGGCTTACTGCAACCTCAAATTCCTGGGCTCAATCTTCCTGCCTCAGCCTCTAAAGTAGCTACAAGTACAGGTATTTGCCACAGTGCCCAGTCAAGTTGTTCATCTTTTGTAGATATGGGCTCTTGCTTTGTTGCCTAGGCTCGTCTTGAACCTCTGGCCTTAATCAATCCTCCCACCTCAGCCTCCCAATGTGCTATGATTAGAGGCATGAGCCACAGCGACCAGCCGTGACTCTTTTAAATAAAGAAAATTTTCCTAAAGTATTTGTCATTGCTTTATTAGAGATGAATGGACACTGCAGAAATATATTAGAAGTTACACAATAAACCTTTCAACTCAACTCATCCTGTATAAGAAAACTCAGTGGTATATAGCCAGTTATAATATTAGATAAACAAATGGTAACTGAGTCACAAATTTATTTTATCATTTACTAAATGCGTAGCAAGCACTGTCCTAAAAGTTAGTGAGCACCAGACAGTTAGACATTTAAAAGAAACGTGACCTTATTTTGTAACTTAGTCGAGGAAGATAACTGGTGATATAATCGTGTCTTATCTTTCCTTCGAAACTGTAAACAACTTAGGATCGGGAAGTGGTTGTTGCTCACATTTTCATCCTTCATGTTTTCTATCACTGAATTCAGAATGCAAGCACATATAGGAAACAACCAAAAACAATTTTTTTATTCTTGACAATTTAGTCTAACTCCTGATTTGAAAGGCATTGATGGTTATGATTTATTGAACTACCCAACTTGCCCCTACTGACCCACCTGATTAGCTAAGTTGCTATACATTTAACAAACAAAAGAACAGATTAGCCCTCCCTCAGCTGTTTTATCTCTATTTTAAAAATATGTTTTACTTGTACAGTAACCACTCATGATTTTCTAGCCCTCTGTAGCTTTTGTATGCTTTAATGAAGATACATACATACACATTACTTCCTTTAAACCATTCATGAAGATATTCTGAATATATAAAAGCACTTTTCAAACCATACATCTGATAAGAGGTTAATATCCAAAATATAAGAAACGCAAACAATTCAATAGGAAGAAAACAAATAACCTAATTTAAAAATGGACAAAGGGGCTGGGAGCGATGGCTCACGCCTGTAATGCCAGCACTTTGTGAGGCCGAAGTTGGCAGAATGCCTGAGCTCAGGAGTTCAAGACCAGCCTGGGCAACGCAGTGAAACCCTGTCTCTACTAAAATACAAAAAATTGGCTGGGTATGGTGGCTTTCACCTTCAGTCATAGCTACTCAGGAGGCTGAGGCAGGAAAATTGCTTGAATCTGGGAGGCGGAAGTTGCAGTGAGCTGGCCACTGCACTCCAGCAGCCTCGGCAACAGAGCAAGACACCATATCCAAAAAAAAAAATCAAAAACAAACCAAGAAAAAAAACAAGACAAAGGATGTAAATAGACATAGAAATGGCCAGCAGGTATGTGAAAACTGCTCAACATCACTAATCCTCAGGAAAACGGAAATTAACACCACAATGAGCTATCACCTCACACCTGTTAGGATGGCTATTTTCTTTCTTTCTTCCCCCCTCCCTCACCCCCGAGATGGAGTCTGGTTCTGTCACCCAGGCTAGAGTGCAATGGCACGATCTGGGCTCACTGCAACCTCCGCTTCCCGGGTTCAAGCAATTCTCTTTCCTCAGCTTCCCAAGTAACTGGGATTACAGGTGCCTGCCACCACATCCGGCTAATTATTTTTGTATTTTTAGTAGAGATGGGTTTCACCATTTTGGCCATGCTAGTCTCAAACTCCTGACCTCGTGATCCACCTGCCTCGGCCTCCTAAAGTGCTGGGATTATAGGCATGAGCTCCTGCACCTGGCCAGGATGATTTTCAAGAAGATAAGAGATAACAAGTATTGGGAAGAGTATGGAGAAAAGGGGACACTTGTTCACTGTTGGTGGGAATATAAATTAGTACAGGTTTTAGGAAAAAACAATATGGAGACTCCTGATAAAATGAAAAATAGAACTACCATATGATCCAGGAATCCAGCTGCTGAATCTATATCCAAAGGAAATGAAATCAGTATGTCAAAGAGATATCTGTATCGCTATGTTCATTGCGGCATTATTTACCACAGCCAAGATGCAGAATCAACCTAAGTGTCCATTAGTTAGTGAATGTATGCATAAAGAAAATGTACACAAAGCAGTACTATTCAGCCTTTAAAAAGAAGGAAATTCTGCCATATGGGACAATATAGATGAATCTGAAAGACACTGTGGTAAGTGAAATAAGCCAAGCACAGGAAGACAAATACCACCTGATTTCACTTTTATGTGGAATCTACTAAAGTTGAACCCCTAGAAATAGAGAGAGGAATGGTGGTTGCCAGGGTATGGGGCGGTATGTGTACAGGGAAGTAGGATAAGGTAATTTAGGACATGTTAGTCAAAAGATTCAAAATTTCAGTTAGGAGGAATACATTAAAGAGATGTTTTTGTACAATATGGCAACTACAGCTAATAACAATAGATTGTATTCTTGAAAAATGCTGAGAGTGGATGTACAGTGTTCTCAGGACAAAAAATGATAATTATGTGAGGTAAGGCGTATGTTAATTGGCTCACTTTAGCCATTGCATAATGTATATGCATTTCAAAACTTCAATGTTGTACATGATAAATACGCACAAATTTACTCATCAACTTAAAAAATAAAAATACAAAAACAAACAAAGCCCTTTCCAATTAGTTCCCATCCTCAGAGTCTAGCCAATTTTAATATTAATTATAGTAATCAAGATTCTTGGTTCAAATTATGAAAAATCACCCTCTTTTGAGTTGGCCAGTTTTATAATGAAGTTAATTATTTTAGCGTTTGACTGCTAAAGACTCTTATTTGGAATGACATATCATTTAAACCATAAAGCCTTTCAAACCTTTAAGAAAGATATTAAGATGGGGAGAAAAAAATTGTTCAGTTTTCCTAGTTCTGATCAATTATAAAAATTATATGAAAAAAACAACTGTGATTACTTAAGGTTCTGAGAACAAAACAAAACTGTTCAACCTCCTTGCTCAACCCAGAGTTCCAGAAAAATTACTGCCCTTGACCTACAGCCCAGCTCCCTCCTTGAATTTCTGATTCCTAATGGAATCTAATTGACTGACCCTTTATCTCACAGCCTGTGAGCTGAGTTGAGTAATTTGTATTTATACCCTGGAAACATCCTTCACCACAATTTTCCTCTAATGATAACCATCTCTGAAATCTTCCGCACATTTTAAAACTTTTACTAGAAATGCCTACAAGTCATCCTTTTAATGTCGCCGATATCCACTTTGTATGAATAAAAGAAATCAATTTACTTCTCCTGTTGCCACTGTTCAAAAGACAACTGATTAATTATAAAATATCAGGAATAGCTACCATAATTACATGTCTACTGTGTGCTAGGTACAGTAGTAGGCATTTCATACCTGTTACTTAGTGACATAAAAACCTGTTTCTTTCACAATAGGTATGTAGATATTGTTTCTTTAATAGGTTATCTGGCCAAGGTTGTGAGAATCCTTAAGCATTTGAGATATTTAAGCACTAAATTCCTCTGTAACTCATTGTGTTACATATTCCACAAGTACAGAAGAAGCATTAAATTCCTCTGTAACTCATTTTAATATATTCCACAAGTATAGAAGAAAGGGAAAGAAAGCTTCCCATGAGCTCTCACCAGTGGCTTTATGCCTTAATTTTTCTTTTTACACTAGCTTTGAGATGGTGCCATATATAAAATTATACACTTCAGAGAAAGATTGTAAAATTGATAATTGGAAGGAATTACTGTTAGGTAAGCCCTCAGCCTGAGGAAGAAACAGATGGAAGCTCAATGGATGTGTTCCTTACACAGTCCACAGAGTGACACAAGGCATGCTAACACACTGCCTGTGTACCTACATGCAACCAAAGGGCATGTGACTCTCAGTGTCATAGCCTCCTGCCTGGAAAGAATGTTAGTGCTCTCAGAACAGCCAGGGCTGGCACTTCAGCATCCAGAGTACTGCCACAATCTTACAGGATGTTGGCCATGGTAGCATCATGTATAAAACAAAATGATTGCATGAGGCTTCTCTTCAAGCTAAACAATCCATGAACTCAGAGAAATTGTTTTACTAAATTAATCATCCCTGCTGCCACCATAACCTCTGAGCTCATCCCAATCAAGAAAGGATCTGTCACACTGTCACACTACAGACTAATTAATGCAGGCAGGTTTAAGAAAGAAAAAGATGGTCTTACATTCCACAACTCTATTCTTTATCCAAGTAATGAACTCCGTGAACTGAACCATAAACCTTCTCCAAAAGCTGGTCAGCAACTGATCCCAGGCTCTAGAACTTGAAAAGTTTGAAACGTGCCAAAGATCAGCCATGCATGTTTCATAAAGGCACAGCAACCTTCTACCCCCAGCACTTCTTACAAGGTCTCCCTTCATCCTCAAATCAGAAAAAAAGAAATGTGATACTTGGCAGTAGTTTGTGGTCTAAATGCTGATAAAATTTTGTCATTGTCGTTACAGTATTTTCCTTTCTTGTTTTAGCATGTGGATACTTTTGTCAAAATCCTATAGTCCTGCCTAACAAAGGACATTGAAAAGGATTACTGTCTCCAGTTTATAAAATAAAATGAAAGCATCAAGATGCTGTCTATTATTTAATAACTATCTCTTTATCCCTGAAATAAGTTTCTTTTGTAAAAGATCAATGAAATCAGAACAGTATATATAGTGAATAGAGCAATACCAGGTCACTAACTGCAGGGATTTGCCCTTTTAACCCCCTGAACACATGGATACACATATATCAGGTGGTGTACATAAGGTTTACAGTAAAATATTTGGTTTAATTTTCAAATACCATGATTCATGAAACATTTAGCTTTCACAGTGCTAGCAGGTAAAAGCCACCTCACAATAATGTTTATTTTCTTAATAATAAAATGACATATATTTATTGTAAGAAATCTCAAAAATACAGAAAAACACGAAGAATGTAGAGATAGCTTATTATCCCATTAAGTAGAGAAAACCACTATTAACATTTTCGTGTATTCCTGTCTTTGTTCTATGTTTCCTTTAACATCTATTGATTGCCTCACTCAACAATCCAACAGCTATTTATCACAGGTCTCAACCTTAGCTACCCATTAGAATCATCTGGGAAACGTAAAAATATTGATACCTCAGATTATGATTCAATTGACTGGGGTTAGCGTGGGTATCAAGATTTTCAAAGGTCCCATCTAGGTGATTCTAATGTACGTCCAAGAATGTACTGATTGATTAGGCTTCTACGATACACTAGACACTGCTCTGCTTAGAAATGCAATGACAAAAAAAAAATGTAGAGTCTTTCAAGGACTTTACACCATTCGCCTTTTGTGGACAGACAGGTGAATGAATGAACAATTTCAATAACCTAAAATAAATACTGTAATGAAAGAGTCTACAAAGAACCGTAGACACATTAGAAAGGGCATCCTTAAATCTGTCTAGAGGAGTCAGTACAGCCACCGCAGAGAGTTAGGCAGCCAGACAAATAAGGGGAGCATTCCAGGTACAGAGGCACAGAAGAAGATAGAATGCTTAGCAAACTCCAAGTGGTCCCACTAAGTGACAAGGAAAGTCACTTAAGCAGCCAGGTCCTGAAGAATCTTTTAGGTGTTGGGAATGATGGGCAGCTCTTGAAATGTTTGGGGCAGATGAGTGGCATGATGACTTCTATCTCTAATTCACATCCTTCTGGCATCAGTGTGCCGAGATTTAGAGGCCTGGTTGAGGCCAGATGCAACAAAACTAGAATAGAGACTAGAAGTCTATAACAAAACTCCAAGAGAGCAAATATGCCTGTTTCTGATTCTTAGAGTCTTTAGGAAGTTCATTGTTAACTTTACGTATCACAATAACTTGCATTTGAATACTAAGAAATCACATTCAAGTTTTGTTCTGCTTTGTAGGAAACAAGATTGTTATTAAAAGCCTTCTAAGAGATTTTTAAGCCTAATTAAGAGATTTCAATATGAGGTTCTGGGAGAAAATTAGGCATGACGAGACACCCAGAGATTAGCAAATGTGGAAAGCTAT
The DNA here is from genome assembly GCF_049354715.1 of Callithrix jacchus. NCBI lineage: Eukaryota > Metazoa > Chordata > Mammalia > Primates > Cebidae > Callithrix > Callithrix jacchus. Next base: position 31,304,394 of record NC_133524.1, read on the forward strand.
TATCATCTCTAGAGCTAAAGGGGCAAGAGAAAGAAACAGAGCCCAGTGAGAATTGTAATCATGGAAGAGATACTGCCAACAGATGTGGAGGGATGCAGCTACTGCCAGAGCTCTAACCTGAAGCAGAGAAGAAATACCCAGACTATTCTGTCTTTCTTCTCCCAACCTCTGATTTCCTGCTAATGACTCCCATCGAGTCGTAGTTGTGTTTGACTATGCAAACACAACCTGAAGACAATCCAGTAAGGGAGCCAAGAAAATTCGTTCGCAGTGGTCAAACTCCTGGGGACAAAGAATAGAAAGGAGAAAGGCAGGAAATAGATCTGAGAGACAGCAGAGACTAACCAGCCTATAGATGGTAGCTATTATAGACAAAATGTCTTAGGCAAAATGCCTATCCCCGTTTCCATTGGAGACAACAAAATAGTAGAGTGTAAAATACATCCACTGGCAAGAAAATGGGATCCTTCTTTCCATGAACCAGAGTAGCAGGAAAATACTGACTGCCAATATCTGATGGGTGAACAAAGTTAACCAGTTGACAAACTGAGGACATTTAAATTAAAAGCTGAAATTTGAAAGCATGTATACAGCTCAGATGTCAAAATTTTTCATAACTACTTAAACCTTGCTAAGGACTCATAAGAAATACAGCCCACCTGTTGGATACTATGCTTACTGCCTGGGTGATGGGATCACTGGGACCCCAAGCTTCAGCATCACACAACTTACACATGTAAAAAAAACTTGCGTATGTGCCTTTTAATCTGTAATAAAAGTTGACTTTTTTTAAAAAAGGAATACCGCCAAGTGAAATATATGATATGTCAGATGCTAGTTATATAGCGTTAGCTAAGATATACTTCTAGAGTGCCTGTAGTAACATTCTAGAAGGGGAGGCACAAGTACTGTGGCAGTGACTGAAGAAGGTCATTATTCCAACTGGGAATACTTCCCTTTTTAATATAGTTTATGGCTTTGGGAGGGTTTAGTGGTTCACAAAGAAGACGATTATCTATATAGACAACTAATCAGAAAATGAGCCCTGGAAATTAAATCAGATGCTATTAGCCACAGATATCCACTAGTTAAAACAATTTAACTAGTTTAACAGTTATCAACTAGCAGATGTTAAATTATCAGCCTAAAGATTTTACTAGCCTATGAGTCATGGAGTGATATTGAAAAAATGTTCTTGATAAGTCATTCCTGATATTCTGCAGCACTGGTTTGCCCTTAAGACATTTGTCTAAAAATATTATTTATTGCAGTTACCTGTGGATATGTCTTTCTCCCCCACGAGATTGTAAAGGCTTAAAAGATCTTGTCCTGTTCTTGTTTGTAGCTTTTAAGTAACCTAGAACACTTTATTTTCTTTCTAAAGGCTTAGTAAATCTATGTTAAATACTGAGGGAAACTTCTACATTAAATCTGCATATGACTTAAAAATTATATTTCTCATTAGTCAACTAATCTGTTAGATTGCAGGTACAATATTTTTGTGCTACACTTGGATCCTTAATTTTCAAATTTAAATATTACAAAATATGTCTAATGTTCAAATGACACTAAAATCATTCCATCTTTCTTTGATAATTTGGAAAAGTTTTCAGAAAGTTTCAGAGCCTCAGAGTCACTAGTGAGAATACCAGTTTTTAATGATATGTGTGGAAGAACCCGTTAATGAGAATTTCTAGTTAACAGAATACCAGAAAATATAGAGTTTGCTGTATTTTATTATGGATACCTTTCATTGAAATAACTAGAATATTACCTATTGATCTTTAAGTTTAAAGCTTTAATTGTATTACATGAAGTGAGTTCTTGGTATTCAAAATTCCTTGCCTTCTCCTGCTCTCTTTGGTCCATTTGTAGAGGAGAAAAGTCTTTAAATTCTCCCATGATGACTGAAGTTGACCCCTAGCTTTGAGTAAAAGAGGCATCTCTTAGGTCCACAGTAACAATTTCAATCCTTCTACAGACATGCTATTTCACTGCCAAGAGGTAAAGAAGAGCTTTGTAACATTCAGTTGTCCAGCAGGTTTTAGCGCTTCCATGAAATAAAAGCCCTTATTTTGGATTTAGGCTACATGTTTCCATCAATCATGAGTATGCTGCAAGACTGTAAAATTTCTGATATGGTTGCAGCAAAGAAAACATATGTTTGAATGAGAAATAATGAATTATACTTTTTAACAATTGAAGACATTTCTTATAACCTTTATTTATACACACATCTAAGCTTCATAAAAAGTTCTATAAATTCAATTTCATGAAAACAGTTTGAGCTGCATACACTTTTTACTTGTTTCTTTAAACATTAAGGGTTTTTTCTGTGTACTACCCCTAATGTAAATCAATTATTATTTTATTTATTTTATTTCAGACTTGTATATAACTAGAAACTACTGTTTGGGTTATAGGGCTGGTTATAGACCTCTTTCAGATTGTTTTACTTCAGGTTGTACCTTTGCAAAACAGAAGAATTTACACACACACACACACACACACACACACGCTTACTTTATACCTGTTCCTTCCACGAATTGGCTGAGAAGACAGGAGATGGGAAGACTATGGCTCTAATATCTCCCCACCATCTTGCTTGCAGGGTGTGATGCAGGCTGAAGAAGGTGAATCAATGCTCTATTGAATACCTTAATTCCACTGGGAATCTAAGATGTTCTCTGCTGCCATGAAATAAAAATTCCATCAGTTGACTTCAGCAAGAGTGGGAGTGTCTGCATGGCTGGAAAAGGAGACTGCTAATGAAGCCAAAAGTAATTATGGTTTTTATCAATTGTCACCAATTGTTAAAAACTTCTTAGCAGATGCATATCCTGCTAAGAAGCTGTGTTTTGCTAAGTCGCTCACCATAGAAAATAAATTTGAAGAATATAGGACACTGTCACCAATATGCCCAGCTTGTTGACTTCTACTCAGTTCCAACCTTCAAGTCATTACTTAAATTATCATCTGATGACCATCTAAAAGGAGTCTCACAAAACTCAAGTTAATGGTCATGAGAAAAGTCCAAGACTAGAGAGACGTTCTAGTGCTTTTCTCCAGTTAAACCTGCCATATACTGGAAGGATTATGGTTTAATAGAAGAATTTGGAAACCACTTCTACTTATACCTTATCAGTCACTGTATTAGCCTGTTCTCATGCTGCTAATAAAGACATACCCAAGACATTGGGTAATTTATAAAGGAAAGGGGCTTAATTGATTCACAGTTCCACATGGCTGGGAAGGCCTCACAATCATGACAGAGCAAATGAAGAACAAAGTCATATCTTACATGACAGCAGGCAAGAGAGTGTGTGAAGGGAAACTCCCTTTTATAAAACTATCAGAATTTGTGAGACTTATTCACTCTCATGAGAACAGCATGGGAAAGACCCACCCTCATTATTCAAATACCACTCACCAGGTCCCTCCCATGACGTGTGGGAATTATGGAAGCTACAATTCAAGATGAGATTTGGGTGGGAACACAGCAAAACCATATCATTGACATTTTGATATTTGCAAATCTTTATTCTATAAATTATTGGGAAAATTTAGGTAGAGTAAAATGCCTAGTATTGTCAACTATAAAAAAAAGTAAGGTTGTGAGAAGAAAGTATGACCCAATTTTTAAATAACTATGAGGATAAATTTCTTGGACCAATTTCAATATAGTAGAGCCTGCTTGAAAGTTGAACAATGTAGTTCAAAAATCAATAAAAGCAACAGGCCGAGCACGGTGGTTTAAGCCTGTAATCCCAGCACTTTGAGAGGCTGAGGTGCATGGATTACCTCAGGTCAGGAGTTCAAGACCAGCCTGGCCAACGTGGTGAAACCCTATCTCCAGTAAAAATACAAAATTTAGCCGGATTTGGTGGTACATACCTGTAATCCCTACTATTTGGTAGGCTGAGGCAGGAGGATCACCTGAACTCAGGAGGTAGAGATTGCAATAAGCCAAGATTGCATTGCACTCCAGCCTGGGTGACAGAGCAAGACTCCATCTCAAAAAATAAACAAAATAAGTAAAACAAAATAAAATAAAATAAAACAATTACTATATAACACATAACAATCTAAAAAAGAAGTACAGATTGAAAATCTGAAGATTGGTTCCCAGACCTTCCTGATGTCAGAAAGACAGACATAACTTCTTTGGTCCCTTCAAGTCTGAACACCAGACTGGACACTCATGGCTCTGATACAGCTGCAGAATCTCACTCAATGCTGTTCTACTCGAGTTTAGGCTTTGATTTGCTAAATCATCCGTGATGTCTTAAATATCTTCTTGTAGACTTCCTTCTGAATTGCCAGAAAAACTAGGGATTAAGACATTATTCATGATGTCAAGAAGAGGGTAAACACTAAAAAGGTAAGAGGAATCACAATCCAAGATGGGCTGAGTGTGAAGTTAGAGGAATTTATTTTTAGCAGAAGCAATATCTAAGTAAAATCCAGATGTTTGACTCAGGATGAACCAAGTACAAAAACTGGGGAAGGTGTTCCAAGCAGAGGGAACAGCAATTTAAAAAAAGCTCAGACCCTTGACACAACATGTCCTGTATAGATAATTATGGGAAGTCTAACATGAATTCAGGAGGCATTAAATGTAAAGTGGAAGTGGTGATAAATAAGTATGTGAAGAAATTTTCAGCAAGAACCAGATGATGCAGATGCATATCCTGCTAAGAAGTTTGTTTTACTAAGTTGCTCACCAATGAAAATAAGTTTGAAGAACACAGGACAAGAAACAGGGTTGTGTTTTAAGAAACTATTGCTCTAAAGGTAAGAGTTTCTACTTAAAAATTGTCAACCTGAATTTTTCTCAGAATACTTCAATGATACTTGTTAATCTGCTACCCAGAAAATGAAGATGAAAACACATTGTACTGGAATTTAATATCTAGTCTTATTAATCTGAGGTAAAGTTTTGCACAAAAAATTCAATAAATGGATAAATTGCATTATACTTTGAAATAGTTGATGGGATAAAATAACTTAAGACTGCTTTTCAAACCCACTGGTTATATAAGCAAACTCCAGTTTTACAATGTGTACCAGAGAAAAGACTACCTTTGGACAAAAGGCTATCTTCACCCTATTAGATATCTGAATAAAGACAAATTAAAGTAGCACAGGTTTAAACAAAGTCTTGCCTTTATAGTTATAAATAGACATACCATATAATCTACTGAGAACATGTGTTTGCCATGATCACAGTACATCCTCCACATCCAGCACATCCATGGTACATGGTAGGGGCTATGTATCTATTTTGAAACTGATTTCTGTAAATTCTTTCTTATCAAAACCTATTTAGGTTGGTGAACAACTTACATAGTTAGACTTAACAACAGCCCTATGTTTGTGTGAGCAACCATATCTTATGAGTAACCTACACTATGGGGTAAAATAGAGACTAATGTAAGAACGTCTGGATTAATAGATGGGCATTTGAAATTTGCCTGACTTGGCTCATCAAAGTCTACTCCAGCAAATGTGATTTCACAGTATTAATTTAATCAAAATTTATCTATACAAATTACCTAATAATGCTCATTACTTCATACTTCTGCAAATATAATCTGTGGTAGACAGAATACTAGCCCTGCCAAAGACCTCCAAATCCTAAAACTCAGAACCTGTAAATACCTTATGCTATGTGTCAAGAGATAATTAAGGTTGCAACCTAAATTTAGGCTTCCAATCAGCTGACTCTAAGAGAAAGAAAGCTTGGATTATCCAGGTGGACACAATGTAATCACAAAGGTCCTTTAAATGTGAGATTGACCATGGCTTTGAAGATCGAAGGGCCCACCATCCAAGAAAAAGGACAGTCTCTAGAACCCAGAAAAGGTAAGAAATTGAATTTTCTCCTGGAGCTTCCAGAAGGAATGGCTAACACCTTGATTTTAGCCCACTGAGGCCCATTTTTAGACTCCTGAACTCCAAAGCTGTAAGAGCATACATTTGTTTTGTTCCAAGCCACTAACTTTACGATAATTTGTTACAACAGCAAAAGGAAACTAATACATCGTGTATGTGACAGATGTCATGCAGAATTTTTAGCTAAGACGAAACATCAGTGCATAAAGAGATATCTGAAACTCAGCTTTTACTCAACCAACTCTTTTATTCATACTGCAATGACTGCATTTTTGACAAAAACAAGAGGGACGCAATGGGACACTAAGGAACCTTGGAGAGATATGAAAAAAAATGCTTTTGATTTTTCATTAGCTGATTAGATAAGGCTTCATACGATGTTTTATTTAAACTTCTTTGCTAAATATAATCACCTTCATCCCTTGGAGAATTTATCTGGAGCAATTTGGTGAGTGACAATTTGAATTGATAATTAATAAAAAAAAAATAGGTCTGTGCTAAATTGAGGCCTGAGCTCCATTCACCTTGACCAGATGCAGTGTTTCGCCCACTGCTTCTTCTTCACCCTCTTTTATCCTAATTCTTGTTTTGACTACTCTCTGCATTCACTTTAAAAGAACAAAGCAGACAGTTTCTGCTGCCACTGAAGAAGACCTGGCCCTAAGGTCAGCACACTTAGGCAGTGATTAGAATTGACCGTCGGTAGCAGTTGCTATAGCTCCACCACTGAGAAAGCCTTGACAGCTCTGTGACCCTGTCCGTCTCGACAGACCCTCCTCCTCCTGCTCCCTCATATGCTGTGCCTGAACAAAACATCACATCAACACTGTTAACTGCAGGAACCCAGCCAAGGAAGTCATAACAGGACAATAGCCATACAATCTGATAACCTTGTTAGCACAAATCAAAGCACCTAACAAGTAGGAGAGGTTAGCGAAGTGGAATAAAACTATTACAGTATTTGGGTTTGTTGAAGTGGCTTTTCATATTTTCCCCCTTTGAAAAAAAAAAAGTAGCATCTCTTGTTTCTTTATTTAAGATTAAAAATCAAACACAAGGACATAAAACGAAACAACATGTACAAGGTAAGGTTAACTTTTAAAAGAATACAAATGGAAAGGGATGTACAAAGTTGATAATTATTGGAAGATAGCATAAAACTACTTGCTTCGTGGTGCCAGATCTCTAGAAAAGTGTGGTAAGTGAGGAATAACCCTCGCTATCCAGAAGTTAGAGATGTGAATTAATTTGTGTAAATGATACTGAGTAATGAACTCATTTCAAATAACAGGTCAAGGACGATCAAGGTCTTTCTAATTTCTGTTTTCTTTATTTCACATTACAGGATACTATTTCAACACACAGAAATTTTGCCAAGCTGGATTGTGGCCTCTTATTGCCTCCCTCATGCCCACATCATGCTTTGGGCAACATTTCAACCCTACAAAATAGAATTTTAATCACAGTATTATCTCCCTATTTTTTGTCAAAGACATTAACTTATACTCCAAAACTGCCTAAAATGCAGTGTCTTACACGGAATTTTATTCATCCTCCTCCCACCTTCACTTCCTTGGTTCTTGCCAGTTCTATAATCCTGGGGGAAATAACACTAATGTGGACATTGAGACCTGGCACTGCTCAGGCCCTGTGACCTGGCTAATATTCTAATATTCTCTGTGCCTCGTTTTCTTTATCTGCAGTAAATGACACAATAAGAATTCTATTCAGCAAGTATGTATTTGGATGCATTTGAAAATGTCATTTTTATGTTTTGTATCATTTTAAAGTTAGAAACATGTGAAACTTTATGGTTTGGCATGGCTCCTGATTTATCTTTTGCTCTTGTGTTTCCCTGAAAGATTAATGAACCATAGCTAAATCTATATCTGCTTAGTGCTTTGAATCTGGTTAGAGAATTTTATTGTGAACGTTTGTTCAGTCATATTTTACTGTTGCACTGAATGGAAGTAAATGTAACAACTCAATTTGTGTATGTGTGTATATGTGTGCATGTGAGCACCTTTAATCTGGAAAAAAAATGTTTCTTTTATAACAGCTGGAAAATTGCAGTGATATACATAAACCATTTTCCTTTTTTATTGCTCTTTCTTTGTAAAGATGATAAAGCAGCACTTCTCCAATTAATTATGACTTGGAGAATTTGAAAATAATAAATGGTTCTGCACTTCTTTCTCTCCATCCTATATATAACTTGAAACAGAAAAAGAAAACCTTAAAATGAAATTGGAGAAGAGAAAAATCATTATTTTTATATTTGTATATGATACATATATCTATATATTTATATATTATACATTTATATATGGTACATGTGTAGTTCCTATTCCCAAAACGACAATTAGAAAAGAGAAAGGAAAAAGCAGAATAAAATAAATATGTTTCCTATATATTTAGTAATCATTCATATAAATATGTAACATATTCCAGGGGTTATCTAACAATTACATAAAATGATTGGATCTTGACAGTGAGATGTTAAACGTGTATTTTCTCTTTGAGTGTTCTCAATTTTAAAACTATTCCCTTACATATAGACTCAGGCAATCTCTTACCTATAAATCTGTAATCATATTATTTGAATGGATTCACTGTCCCAAATTCTCTACTTCTGTTCTCTACCAGTACCTGAAAGTTCTAGCACATTTACTCTTTTGTACTAAGTCATTGAAAGATTGTCAGGCTGTAAATAGTATTTGAGAAGGATAGGTCATTATTATTAAATATCTCAGCATGAATTAGTCAAACAGGTGTAGCATTTCTTTGGTTACTGATCTTCACAAAGTCTTAGATTTTGGACATGGTCACTGAGACTCAGCTGATTCTAACCTTAGTTTTGTACAACCAAATCAAGTTAAGGCTTGGCTTCACTGATTAATATGCTTCTTGGGATTAGACCTGGTTTACATAAAATCACCAAACCATCCTTAGCAATATGTTAAAGGAAGAAGTATTATTAGTAATAATATCTGAATTCTTTCAGTGGCTCTATTTTTTGGAATATAAAATAACAAATGAAATTTGAAATATTGCATCATACCAAGCTCATCCAAAAGTAAATGTCACAACTGTGAAACAGGTATATATGCTACATCCAAAGACCAGCCATTGCCTGAAGTAAGATGGGAAATTAAGATGTCCATGAAGTATCTTTCCATTCAAAAGCCAACTTTAAATAGTTCTAATGAGCTATATGATGAAATGAGGTAATGTGTTATCTGGTGATTCAATATGAAAATATTGATTTAGATTAGTTCACTGATATGAAATGTGAAACTTGTGAAATTCAAGCATACTAATGGAAGTCCTCTAATAAGGACTAATGAGTTTCTGCTGACAGGAATCAAGGCACAGCCTGGTATATAAACAATTAGCTTTGGTGTTTGGATCAGAAGACAGTTTTTTAGCTTGCTAATTGTTAGCCCTTTAGAACATGGGCTACAATTTGATTTTTAACCGTATTAAGGACATGCTAAATCGTGATATCATCAAGAATAAGAAGTCAGGATCCACCAATAACTAAATGCAAATTTTTTTCAACTGAATTGAATATACATCCATTTGACGTTCATCTCTGAAGTTCTAGCAATTCAGAAAAGCCAGATGAAAGAAACTTTAAGACAAGGCTCAGTTTGTGTTTCTTCTGCATTTCTTAACATACTCAGTATGAGCTTAGTAGGTGAAAATAAGTTCATAGTTGAGAGATTTAGAAGGAATCAAGAGAAATTTGTTTCCAAGTTCCACTCAAACGATATTGAGGGCATTTAATTATTTGTATTTCTCCCCAAAGTTGGTTCATTTTGAGCTTCAGTGGCTACTAATTGCACCTTCCATTTTCTACATCAAAACATTCAAGTTTTGTTGAAATATCCTCAAATTAAGTGTTTCTAGCATTGGCAGTCTTTATCTTGAACTCCATTTGGAGTTAGTTATTTTTTAACCAAAGAAGGAAATATTTTGTTGATTTTACTCAATGGGTCATTTGAAATAGCAGCTTATACTTTTAAATGAAAAATTATCTGGTAATGCAAGAAAACAATAGTAACATTCATAAATAGTGATCATTTTGTATAGTTTTTAAACATAATATCCACTACTTTTATAATTAATATAATTTAAATAGAGCTAGATGTTTACTGCAAAATACAGATAAACTGGAGTGGTAGGCTCTAACTCTTTCAATTCAGATGCTAACAAGAGAAGTCATATATTTGTGACTACTCCTCAGACAGCAAACTTACCCTTCTGACTATCGGTGTAGTAAAACTCCAAACTGAATATCTCATTAAAACATTCTTTACAATTGCAGCTATTCTTCCTTGACCTTGGTTGCTCTACTCCAACACTAAATTTACAAACATCATGTGGGGGTGTGGGGGTGTGTGTGTGTGGGTGTCCCTAGACATACTGGTACCGGTGCTCTTAGAAAGCCCACAATCTTTCAAACTAGTATGTTTTTGGCACAAATTATAAATTAGAGCAATAATAAAAGTGACACTGTGTCTTGATTGAATTCAAATGCAATCTTCATTTAGTTAAAAATAATGAGCCAGATTTATTTAGAATTTCAGTTATGGCCTTGTAAATAAGGAACTTTGGAAATGACATTAACTCTTTTGGGTTCTTTTTTCACTTCCATATAGCTTTACCAGCAATTAACAAATTGATGTTGTAATTAAACTAATGACTCTGGCATCAAACAAACAACAACAAAAAAAATAAGAAACAAATGCCCCTCCTGGAAGCAGAGACTATCTCATGATTCCTTTTATCATAACATTAACCATAGGAAGATAACACACACCTTTGCAATGCCTAGCCATGTTCACCATCTTGGGTTTTCTATATGAGGATGAAGTTAATGGACTGGATGTCCACATCTCTTTAAATATTCTGTGAAAGCCAAAGTAAAAGATTTGAACAAGAGATATAAGATTGCACAGAATCATAATATTTCAAAGTAGGAAGGAACCTAAGTGATTATCTAATTCAATTTGTTAGTGCTAGCTTACTTCGTAATTATAGTTTTCCAACATTTTGCTTGTGATTCAAGATAAAAAAAATACATAAAATAAATTATAATGCATTACTATCCAAACTAGGTCATAACGGAAACAAAATTTCCATAAAAGAATACTTAATCTTATTATGCATAATGAATTCAAAAATTTTCCCCTTATATTCCATTTTATTTCTGTTTTTAAACTTTATCACAATCATCACAATCCATTAAATTGATTTCATGACCACAAATGATTTGAGACCCCTGAACCAGTAGCATCAGTAGTATCTGCAAGTTTCTTGAAAATGCGGACTCTCAGGTCTGCCACAGACATGCTGCATAAACATGTGCATTTCAACAAGATCCCCAAGTGACTCCCAGCACTTTAAATTTGAAGAAGCATTGTTCTTCATCTCCCCCAAGGGTCATCGAACAGTTAGCCTTTCCTTGAACCCTTTCATTGGTGGGACATTTTCTCCCTTTCCAGGTGACACGTTTTATTTTCAAACAATTGTGATTCAAAGAAGCGTCTTTGTTATGTTAATTGAGAATCAGTACGTAAAGCATCAACTTAGAGACCAGCCCAAAAAACAACATTCCTTAAATGGTAAATTTCTTTCCTTTCCCGCATAAGCTCCACCCACTGGTAGTAGTATACCTTCTGGTGAACTAATGTTGCTGTAAATTAAGTTTGGCTTCTTTGCACGTGGCAGTCTCTTAGCTAAAAATTCAGCAATCTTTGTGACTCCTCACCTTCTGTCTTAATTTGTACCTAAGCAATCAACAGTCCTGATGAATTTTACCTTCCAAATGTTTCTCCAATTGAGCATTTCTCAAATTAGTATCCAAGTATCCCAGGGCAGAAAAGGAATGATCAATATACACGGAAAATCATGGCAAAAATTTATCAGTTTTCCCTATGGTCATTTAGTGAGGCTTAATCGAGATTCTGAAAAAAAAAAACAATGATAGTTCTGGGTATGTTTTCTCAATGAAGAGCTATTATATTGACCTCAAAAGGCATCAATGCTCAATGGAGTGCCCTCATCCAGAGTACCCTGCTATCACCCATATCTTGCCAGACAATTGCCCACCTCCCTGATTTCTGATTCATTCCTCTGAAAAAATCTGAAATATTATACACACATTCAAAATGCAATAAATATTTTCTTTCTTCTCATGTTTTCTATTCTGCCCACGTGGAACTAGGTAACTATTCCCACTGTTCATTTCAAATTGTGCCTCCTACTATGTAAGCTGCTGAGATGGAGATAGGCCACTCAATTATTCAGCTATGATGTAAAGTGTAATTGAGAATCGCCCTTTAGCTGATGCATTTTCTCTTTTGAGACTTCATGAAGTTGCGTTATATACAAGTGTGAGTATAAACGTATTCCCATATCTTTTTGACATTCAGAATGCTTATATCCTTAAGAAAAAAAAGAAGAGAACTTGGCATTAAAAAAGATGTCACTGAGCTGATAAAATGAAAAATTGAGAGTAGCTTCCCATTCTTAGAAAATGTCTGGGATACCTGTCAAAGGGTGAGGGAGTTGCAAGGCCAGTTCTGTAATCTAATTACCTAGAGATAAAATTTTCTTTTAAAATCAGTTCTTGGCATTACTTCCGTTTTGTTGTCATTGAGTCAAGGAAAAATACTTAAATTTCTAAGCCTAAAAATGTAAGGTGTGAGACTGTCTTATGAGCTGGAAGATGAAAGAGAAAATTTTCCATCTTCTTCCTCTTAGTGTGAATTCCTAATGGCAATCTAGTGTGATGGTCAGAGGACCCCTCTGTATTACAGGGGAAAAGGGTGGTGATTCCTTCTAATACAAGAAGAACATGAAATCCTCTGCTCTCCGATGAGAATTATTTTTATTATTGTCTCATACCCAACAACTAACTGAGGTGAGATGTGCTAAGGAAAACAAGATACAACTAAACTCTCATATTGCTGTGGTAACCTGTCAGGTCACCTAACAGTAATAAGTTTTACTGAGAGTAAAGGTGGATAAATGCTCTTTTATTAAACAGCTTTATCGAGACATAATTCCTATACCATAAATTCACCCATTTGTAGTATACAATTCAATGCCTTTCAGCATACTCCCAGAGCTGTGCATCCATTACCACAATCAATTGTTGAAAATTTTCATCACTCCAAAAAGAAATCCCATACCCTCCAGCAGTCATCTCCCATTCTCCACATGTCTTCAGCCCTAGGCAACCACTAATCTACTTTCCATCTATGTCAATTTGTTTATTCTGGATACTTCATATAAATTGAATCATATATACAGTATTTTGTGGCTTCTTTTACTTAGCATGTTTTCAAAGCTCACTCACATGTTATAACATGTATCACTACTTCATTCTTTTTTATAGCTAAATAATATTCTATTGTATGAATATGTCAGATTTTGTTTGTCTATTCATCAGTTGATGAACATTTCAGTTGTTTCCACCTTTTGGCTATTATGAATAATGTGTAATGAACTTTTTGTATACAAGGTTTTATGTAGATACATGTTTTTAATTCTTATCAGTATATACCTAGGAGTGGAATTACTGGGTCATAAGGAAACAACTCTAGGATTACTTGTTTGAGGAACCACGAAACTCTTTTACATTTCCTCCAGCAAGGTATTTAAGGTTCTTATTTTTCCACATTGGCATAACACTTGTTATTATCTATATTTTTCTTTATAACTATCCAAGCAGGTGCAAAGTGGTATCTCATGGTTTGAATTTGCATTTCCAAAGATAAGCATTCTTAAGTTATCTCTAAATCATACCCATGGAAAAAGTGAACATTTAAGTTTAGTTAACTCCTGGATAGAACATGTATAAAGGGGCAGTTAAATAATAAAATAGCAGGCTAATTCATCTCCCGTCTTTATGGAAAGAAATTTTATTACACAAAAGAATCTCTGGCTTTCTAAGCAAAAAGAACAAAACTGGAGGCATCATGCTACCCAACTTCAAACTATACTACAGGACTACAGTAAACATAACAGCGTGATACTGGTACAAAAACAGCTACATAGACCAATGGAACAGCATAGAGAACCTAGAAACAAGACTGCACACCTACAACTATCTGATATTCTACAAACCTGAGAAAAATAAACAATAGGGATAAGATTCCTGATTCAATAAGTGGTGCTGGGATAACTGGCTAGCCACAAGCAGAAGATTGAAACTAGACCCCTTCCTAATACCATATACAAAAATGGACTCAAGATAGAGTAAAGACTAAAACGTAAAAGCCCAAACTATAAAAACTCTGGAAGACAAGCTAGGTAATATCATTCAGTGCATAGGCACAGGCAAAAATTTCATGCCAAAGACACCAAAAGCAATTGCAGGTAAAGCAAAAAATGACAAATATGGTCTAATTAAACTAAAGAGCTTCTTCACAGCAAAAGAAACTATCAACAGAGTAAACAGACAACCTACAGAATGGGAGAACATTTTTGCAAACTATGTACCCAACAAAGCTCTAATATCCAGCATCTATAAGGAACTTAAACAAATTTGCAAGAGAAAAACAAAAACAACTCATTACAAAGTGGGCAAAGGACATGAACACACATTTTCTAAAAGACATACTTTTGGCTGGCCAGGCACGGTGGCTCACGCCTATAATCCCAGCACTCTGGGAGGCCAAGGCAGGTGGATCACGAGGTCAAGAGATCGAGACCATCCTGGTCAACAAGGTGAAACCCTGTCTCTACTAAAAAATACAAAAAAAATTAGCTGGGCGTGGTGGCACGTACCTGTGGTCCCAGCTACTCAGGAGGCTGAGCCAGGAGAATTGCTTGAACCTGGGAGGCGGAGGTTGCAGTGAGCCAAGATTGTGCCACTGCACTCCAGCATGGTGCCTGGCAACAGAGCAAGACTCTGTCTCAAAAAAAAAAGACATATATGAGGCCAAGAATCATATGAAAAAAAGCTCAACATTACTAATCGTTAGAGAAATGTCAACCAAAATCACAATGAGATACCATCTCACACCAGTTAGAATGGCTACTATTAAAAAGTAAAAAAATAACAGATGCTGGTGAGGTTGTGAAGAAAAAGGAAGGCTTATACACTGTTGGTGGGAGTGTAAGTTAGTTCAGCCATTGTGGAAGACAATGTGGCAATTTCTCAAAGACCTAAAGACAGAAAAACCATTCGACCTAGCAATCCCATTACTGGGCATATACCCAAAGGAGTATAAATCATTCTATTATAAAGACACATGCTCATGTATGTTCATTTTGGCACTATTCATAATAGTAAAGACATAGAATCAACCTAAATGAGAAAAGGAGTAGGATCCATGCCAGGAATCTTTGAATACTATGCATCCATATAAAAGAACGAGGTCCTATCTTTTGCAGGGCCATGGATGGAGCAGGAGGCCATTATCCTTAACAAACTTATGCAAGAACAAAAAGCACATACTGCATGTTCTCACTTATAAGTTGGGGCTGAATTATGAGAATACATAAACACAGAGACGGGAACAACACACACTGTGGGCTTTTGGAGGGTAGAAGGTGGGTGAAGAGAAGAGATCAAGGAAAACAATTAATAGGTACTAGGCTTAATACCTGAGTGATGAAATACTCTATACAACAAACCCCCAAGACACAAGTTTACCTATATAACAACCTGCACTTGTACTCCTGAAGTTAAAATAAATGTTAATTAAAAATTTTAGAAAAGAGTCTTTGGATTTGGGGCTCAAAAATCATCATTTTAAATAATCAAATATCAGAATCAGTTCTAGCTTTAGTTCTAATTAATGATTCTGTTTTTATCAAGGTTGGAGGTGGCAAGAATTCAAGAGAGAAGTACTCATGCATTCATTCCATGAGTTGCTTATCTGAGAATCATTCGTTTTAATCTAAAAATCAAGGTTAATTCTAGTGCATAATTCACATTTGCATGTGAGGTTTAAATGACATTTTCCCATGTAAAATGCAGGGCTTAACTAAAAATAAATGTTAGCTACTATTAATTGAAAGGATGAGTAGTTAGGAGTCTTCCTATTGTAACAGTTCAGGAAAACATTCCCTGTGAATACTGAGGATTTATTGAACATTTTAACCAGGTGTTTTTTCTCTTCAAAGGGTATTTAAAGAAATTAGCTCAAACATTTATCAGAAATTTAAGTTAGTCATTAGTAAGAACAAACTTGGAAACAGTCTGTTAAGGGAGGTGGTACACTGTCTTTGCCAGAAGTCTTTAATGAGAGGGAAGACATGCAGCTTTTTGGCAAGTTAACTGCTATTCTACCAAAGGGTGGATGTGGCCTCTAGTTCCCTCAACATAATTATTCCTTGTTTGTTACAGACTGAAGGTCTTTGAATTCCCTGGCAACCTAGGAAATATAACTCCATAGCCTTGGATTCCTCAGCTTTATACTCAGAGATGATACTGGATGAAACTGTGAAATAAGCAAAGCTTGTGTTTTTACTATTGTTTTAGTTTGCTGCTTCCTCATCCTTTTTGTGGCCCTTTGGACAGCAGTGCACTCATGCTGCGTTTTTTTTTTACAAAGAGATTCCTGGCATGGATCGTACTCTGTCCTCCCTTTTCCCTCATAAACCCATATGCTAACCCTCCCTTATTTTTCTACCCCAATCCCATCTAAAGCTACCTTAATTCTGAAAGATTGTTTACATGGCTGACAAGCAAATGTATTCATTCATCAAGCACTTATTGAATATTTATGTGTGCCTGGCATTGTGCTAGACACAGAAGTAACTGACAGAATCCATGCCCTCCAGTAGAATAGAGAAGGTCAGCAAAAATGCCAGGGATTATAGAGCAATGTGATAATAATAAGATGAAATATATATCATACGGTGGCTAGGAGGATTAAAATAATAATAATAATGAGTCGGGCACAGTGGCTCATGCCTATAATGATAATGAGCTGGGCACAGTGGCTCATGCCTGTAATGCCAGCACTTTGGGAGGCCGAGGCGGAAGGATCACTTGAAGTCAGGAGTTTGAGACCCGCATGGCCAATATGACGAAACTCAGTCTCTACTAAAAAAATACAAAACTTAGCCAGGCAAGGCAGTGCATGCCTGCAGTCCCAGTTACTCAGGAACTGAGGCAGAAGAATCGCTTAAAACCTGAGAGGTGGAGGTTGCAGTGAGCCAATATTGAGCCACTGCACTCCAGCCTGGATGACAGAGCAAGACTGTATGTCAAAAACAAACACACAAAAGCAAATAATTAATAATAATGCAGCCCTAGAACAGTGCCTGGCATATAATGTGTTATATGCACATTTATTAGTAAATTACATGCCACAGGAGGGTTATGCCCTAGGAACTGTGGGAGCACAAACTCATACTACTCATCCCAACTGGAGGTACCAAAATCCTGAGGTAGGCCTTAAAAATGGTTAGGGTTTAGCTGGGTTACAGTGTGGAAGAAATATCTTTCATGTTGAGGAAACCACATCACGAAAAGACAACAAGATGTGAAAGAACATGACATATCTCAAGAAATTCAAGAGTTTCAGTATGATAGAATATAGACAAAATGAGAAGGAACAGAGGATGAAACTCAAATTATAAAGAGCCCATAGTCAATCAGTAGATTACTTTAATTCCCTCAATTTTTTGCTTTATAACCATGACCTTTCATTTTTTTATTTTTATTTATTTATTTAGAGACTGAGTTTCACTTTCGTCACCCAGGCTGGAGTGCAGTGGTGCAATCTTGGCTCACTGCGATCTCCACCTCCTAGGTTCAAGAGATTCTCCTGCCTCAGCCTCCCGAGTAGCTGGGAGTACGGGCATGCACTACAATGCCCAGCTAATTTCTGTATTTTCAGTAGAGATGTGGGTTTCACCATATTGGCCAGGTTGGTCTCGAACTCCTGACCTCAGGTGATCCACCCACTTTGGCCTCCCAAAGTGCTAGGATTACAGGCATGAGCCACCACACCCTACTTGTTTACTTTTTAATAATAATAAAACTTGCCAGAGTGTCTACTTCTTTAGGACTAAATTAAAGTATTCTGTTAGAATTTGTGCGGTATTCTTGGAGCTTCATAATCTATTCCTAGTCTGCTTTCCCAGTCTTATTGGCCTCTAATTCCAAATGTTTTCTCTACCATATAATCAAACTGAAGTATTCCCACTTATCTATCCATTTACTTACTTCTGTATTTTTGCCTTCATCACATTTTTTTCTATCTCATCTCTAATAATTTGAATCCTCACCGATTTTGTGTCTCCCCTTTCATAGAGTTCCATGACTCCTTTAGTCATAATTAAATTTACTCTTTTTTTAACTTCATAGCTCGATTTCTTTATTGCACTATTTTATACTACCTATCTTTACACGCATTTCTGTCACTGACTAACCTACTGCATCCTGGTTTCTGCCTTTTCCATACCACTGAGTCTGACTTTCAAAAAACGGTCACATTTTCCTACTTGTCAAGTCCAGCAGAAATTTTTCAATTCCAGTGATACTTTTACCACTCCCTCATTTACAGATTATCTTAGCATCTTCTTCCCAGCCCTGTGAATGAGGGAACTCAGTTTTGCACTTGCTATTCTGGTTCTGACTTTGTACAACATTTGAGAATTAGCTCTATTCTCTGGGCCATAGGTTGTTCTACTATGTGTAGCTCGGAGGTACAAAAACCTCATGGCCCACCACAGCCCCATAGGAGTCCTAATCCCACATTATGGGGCATGTTATATGCTTATCAGAGTGGCAAAGGGGTGAGCAGTCCCTTTGTGTGAGGGAAGACATGAAAGAGTTATAGCTTTCCTAATTTTCATGTAAGCTCTTCTGAAATGAGGTAATAGCTCCCACTTCTTATAAGTGTTCTCAGGATTATCACTATGTAACATTTTATGAATCTCACTCTCTCAACTTGCTTATTTTCTTCATTTCCACTAAAATGTAAGCTCTATGAAAGCAATGAATTTTACCTGTTTGCTTCAGTCTTTTATTCCTAACACCTAGAATTGAGCCTGACACATAAGAAACAGTAAAAAAAAATCTGTTGAATGGATAAATAAAAAATATTTAATATATAACAAGCATACAATAAATTCTAGCAACACTGAACTTCAGGGAAGCCTATACTGTTGTTATTAGAATTTAAATAAAGAAATGTATCTGCTCCCTTCTAGGAGTTTAATCTATTTGTTTGGAAGTTTATGCTTTTACTGTAATTGCTTTCTGTTGACAGTAAAGAGCTCCTCTTCAAAGCTTCCCTTCTTATTAAAGAATAATAATAAATGTTAGAAATAATGGTTCCTTTCAAAGACTAACTTTCTTCAAAGCTTCTTGCTTTTTCTAATAACTCTTTGTTAAGCCCTATCCTATGTAGCTGTCAGACATAAGGGAACAAGTACATTCTATGTCCTTGTACTTTAACCAAGATATTTGTGCTAGACATGATCACAGGCACGTAGTACATTCTATGTCCTTGTACTTTAACCAAGATATTTGTGCTAGACATGATCATAGGCACGTGGTACATTCTATGTCCTTGTACTTTAAGCAAGATATTTGTTCTGGACGTGCTCATAGGCGTGTCCCAGCTCACAGCCTATGTCTGTTCCTTATTTAGGAATGTTATTACTTTTCTATGTCCTTTCACAAGCAACTTCCTCTTTTCCTTTGTTCTCCATTGCCTTTATCTATTTAGAAAAGTTTTAAGTTGTTAGCCAGCCAGGTTCAGTTTTAGATTGTGAGGTATACCTCCAAACAACAGAGATCAGACACAGCAGTAAGAGCCCAATGCATAAGGAATAAATATGCTTGTCTTTCCTTTGTTCATTGTACTCTTGTGGCATGACAGCTAACAGGAGCACCCTTTCTGCAGAAAGTAAACTTGCCTTGCTGAGAAAACCTTTTGTCTGAATGCTAATTTTTCCTTGTGGTACCTGGGAACAAGCATTCTGTCTCTAACACTTTCTTTTTCTTGTTTTCCCTTTCACACTTTTAGCATTTGCATTTTTTTTGACACAGAGTTTTGCTCTTGTTACCCAGGCTGGAGTGCAATGGCACAATCTTGGCTCACTGCAACTCCCACATCCTGGGTTCAAATGATTCTCCTGCCTCAGCCTCCCAAGTAGCTGGGATTACAACCTTAAAAAGGTGTAATAATCAACTCAAATTTCTTTTGAAATAATACAATATGTAAATTTAATAAAAATATGTTGAATGAAATGCAGAGGTCTCTTTAAATGTAGAGGCAGATCCTCCTGGCTATGTTTAACTCGGTGCACATTTTTGTCTTTATTCAAGGACATTGAAGTCTGAATACATTTTGAAAGGCAGTCACATAGTGATGGAATAATCCCTGTGCTGGCCATTTTATATATGAGATTAGGCTATATTGATCTCCCATCTGTAGACCCTGCTTAAGGTGTTGGTCCCAGTAATTACACAGCCTCTTCATGAACTGGCATATCAGGTGACCAAAAGTCACAGTTAGGTAGGGATAAAGAAGCCACTGCTACCATGAAACAGAAATAAACTAAGTAAACCATATGACAAGAAAATCACGTTTTGGGCTTCATAAATGTTTTATTACTTCCAGCCAAGTACTCTAATCACACTGGTCACTTTCTGGATGGTTTACATTTATATATTTATTCAACAGCTATTTATTGGGCATTTGCTATTAATTTGAATTCCAGCTCCATACTTACTAAGTAAATATCCTTGGGCACCGCTCTGTGCCTCAGTCTCCTTATCCATAAAATGTAGATAATAACAGTACCTGCTATATAGAACTGTGGACAGATTAAATAAGCAAACATATGTAAAGCACTTAGAACAGGTTTCAGTAAATGAAAAGTTCTCAATGGATGTTAGTTATCCCAGAGGCATTAAATTCCCTCTTTACTTACGTACCTTTACATTAAATTACCATCACTTGCAAGAAAGAGTCTTGATTTAAAGAAAACTGCAGCTCAAAGAGGTGACATATAACCTGCCTGAGATCATATAGCAAAATAAATGGCAGTATGTTTCCAAAAACCCAAATGATTGATATCACCACTCTAGTGCCCCTGAACAGATTTCTGAGACTTCAGGTTCCTACCTGCAGCTGTAGCATATGCAATTCTTACTAGTCAAAGGATGCCCACGGGATGTGAGGACTATCAGCACTGCCTAGGATGCTAAGATTCACTTCTGCTTGATGCTCCTTTCACACTGCTGCAAGATTGAAGTCTCCAGGAGTTAGTTACACTATTAACACTACACTCCCTACCCTCAGAGTTATAGACTCTGCAAAAACTTTTGGACAAAAACACTACAGTAACATAGCCCTTTCATTTCTCTAAATTGTTAAGAACAGAGGAGAGAGGAATATGCCTGTTACTCAGATGTTGGCCCACCTTGCATGATGTGAGTAGTACTCTCTGACATTAGCCTGAATAAAGTCCCTTTTTGCAGGGACGAAATGTTTTTTACTGCCAAGAGTACTGGCAGTAAAAAACATTTCGTCCCTGCAAAAAGGTTCATTTGGCAGTTTAAACCATATTATTATCTGTATAGGTATATGTAAAGATATATTTATAGATACAGACATACCTGTAGATAAAAAAACGTAAATATTTTAAGGTGCTAATTTTATCACCTTATATCACTATAGACAGATGATAGATAAATAGATAATAGAATAATGAGAGAGAGAGAGAAAGAGAGAGAGACACCAATTACATAAATCTGACTAGAAAATGTGGAGGGGGGCATTTTTGAGCATTTATATGCAAGGTTCTGTGGCTCAGGAATAATGTACATAATTTTTTCAATTAACACACCCATATATTAATAGGTATTATAGCTGTCTGGTGGCTTTATAGATGGTCTTAATTTATGCCTTTTCATTTACCAAGTTTTCTACCTTGAGCATGTATTATTTGGAGGTTAGTAAAACAGTTAAGTACATGTTTGTTACTTCTTAGGAAATAATTCACCCTGAGATAAATGTTTATGAAATTCCTGATACTTCTCAGGGGCCAAGTTCTAATTATTTTACACACATTATAATATGCAGTCATCATAGAAACTCCATGGGGTTGATATTATTATCCTAATTTTTAGAGTAAGCAGTTAAGAGGAGTAACTTGCTCAAAGTCGTACATGTAGTAAAGAGCATAATCTCCGAGTCTTTGAACCATATAACATCAGAAGAAGTAGAGAAAATAGATAAAAGAATGAAATTGAGATTCATTGTTGGCAAATCTTGAAATGAAGGTTGAATAGGTTCGCTAAAATTGTTATTACAATAGTATCTGTGACTTTAATTATCTCCATCCCTTGCAAGCAGAGAGTATCATAATAATCATATTTGAAGGGGGACAGTCATGGCTGACAGGACACACAAGCAATTCATAAAATAATTTAAGTGAAGTTGAAGCCAGCCTGAGTATATATCCATTCCATTATTCTATTCACTTTAGAGTTTGCTAGACATGATTAATTGTAGAGGAAAATGTTTGAAGAATACATACTTTGAAAAAGTAGCAGAGCTGAATGACCTCAAAAGAGCAATAGATGATTCACATTATTGAAATATAAGATTCTCATGATCCTCAAAGACAGAGTCCCATTTATTCCAAACAGATCAAATACTACTGCAGCTGGGTCCTACCTGCTTAAGTAGTAGAGACATGGACTTTGCACATCATAAAGTATTAACTATGTTCAGAAACTTGTGTAGTTCCAGAGATCATTTCTTGCCCTCTAAGAATGTTTCATATTGAATGCTTAACAATGAAAGTAATAAAAAATAGATTTTACTTCAAAATCAGTGAGATATTCAAATAGAAAGATAAAATGACTCAGATATTCTTCTTTCCTCCTAACTGTAGTTACGGGCATGATTTCAACCTGAGACTCAAATAAATTATTCACATAAGTACAAGCACTTACCTACAAATTCACTCAAAATTCAAGTGAGGTCTTTTAGTGTTATAATATTATTAAATGATATAAAATAGTGTCAAATATATTTACAGCCAATCAACTACAGGTAAAAAGAAAAAACATTTAGGCCTTTTGTTAACAGATGGTTAAATTATAAGAAAGCAAAAGTAAATTACATAGTCCCAGGATATTTAATATACTCCTCCAGAGGAAACCGTCATGCAAACATTATCCCTGAGCCTCTAACATGTAACTACATCTGAGTCACTGTCTCCACTGGAGACGTTCACAATCTTTGGTGTCTTGTACCATTTTAATTGAAAAAAAAAAAGACACAAGATGTTCAGAATGGCAGAATTTGTAGTACTAGCTACCATAAACAATTAGGTTCTTCCTACTAAAGAAGAGGGAAAATAATTCCCAGGGCAGAAAGGTAGCCCTATATGAATTGATTACTCAGGCAAAATGGTTTCAATGATAAATACACACTTCCTCTTCCTTCAGCTCCACTTTACTTCCCAGCTGCTGCCACATCTCTATCCTGCTTCACGGCTGAACTTCTCAATAGAGCTGTCTTCACTTGCTGCCCACGTTTTCATTTCTTACTCTCTCCTCCTCCATTGCATCTGACCCTCATCCCAATCTCTCTGCCAGAATCCCTCTGGTAAGGTCACCAGTGACTTCCATTATTATATGTACTGGCATTATGTCAGGGAACAATTATATTCAAGACAGAATAACTAAGTTTTGGAAGCTAGACAGCAGTTAATGAGTAACACGGACTGCAAAGACCAGAGAAAGCTAACTGCACTCAGTGGGTGGCAGGATCTAAAAGCTAACCACTGGCTCCTGCAGAGCTCCAGAAAGGTTCAGAAATTACAGGATCAAGGAACTAATTATGGTATGAATACCAATAGGACTGAAAATGGGAAGATATGTAAAGGCTGTATAGACCCCTATATCTACTGCTTACTCCACACAACCGGGACCCCTACAGAACCACTGACATGTAAGAACACAGCTAACGTTCTCCCTCCCCCAGCCTCAGACACAACCGCACCTACACAGAGAACAAGGGCAGTAAACTTGAAAATTTCACTGGAAACTGACCAGTCAAAGGGAAAATGACCTATACTGTCTATGCCCAATCAGCATAGAGGGAAGGCCATACCATTCAACAAGCCCCACTCACACATGCAGAGCTATTAATCAATACTTTACTGCCTGGATAACTAACTGGTCTGTGTGCTTTGTTTGATACCAGCCCAGTTATTGACTCCACGATCTTTCCAATGTTGAGCCCAGAGAGAAAAGTTGATATCAGTCTCTCTTTTTTGCAAATGAAGAAACAGATATTTGAGATGGTAAGTTGCCCAACACCAAATCTAGCAAGTGGAAAAAGCAAAGCAGTCCTCCAGGAATTAAGACCCCAGAACACATTTTCTCTCAAACCATGCTCCTTCTCACATAAAAGAGCATGGTTTCTCAGAGCTTGTGTTCCTCACTCCTGTGCTTAACTTTGACAAGGATGAGTTGGCTGCACACTGCCAAGGCCTCAGTTGCTTAATAGTCTTCAAGGATCAACTATCTAGTAAACAGCATGCTTGGACAAATACTTGGAAAAGGGAGATGGCCAAATATTTAGGTAACAAATTGCACTAAAAGACATTTTTAAAACCCATCTTGCTATTTTATACCACTTCAAAATTGGCTTCATGTCTAGGTATTTGTTAAATCATTATTTTTAACCCCACCAAATCCTGCTAAGGACCATAAAGATGGAAAAAAATCAAACCTTATTTGACAGTTTAATTTTAGTATCTACTTTCATTTTTATCAATCATATTAAAGCAGATATGGACACAATTGCTTTACATCTATGAAGAATGTTAAAAGCAATACCATGAATAATTACATATATTTATACACTAAACACATGTATACACAATGGCTTTACTTCTGTGAAAAATGTTGAAAGTAATATCATGTTGCCAGAAGTGATGGGTCATGCCTGTAATCCCAGCACTTTGGGAGGCCAAGGCAGGTGGATCACCTGATGTCAGGAGTTTGAGACCAGACTGACCAGCAGGGTAAAACCCCACCTCTACTAAAAATACAAAATTAGCTGGGCTTGGTGGCACATGCCTGTAATCCCAGCTACTCTGGAGGCTGAGGCAGGAGAATTGCTTGAACTCCAGAGGCAGAGCCAAGATCACACCACTGCACTCCAGCCTGGGCAACAAAAGTGAGACTGTCTCAAAAAAATATGAAAAATTATATATGTGTATGTATACACACACACACACACACACACACACACACACACACACACGTATAATTGATCCTATTTCTTGGTCCATTACTGCTTACTTAGAAAAAAACATTCTAGTTCTAAAGAAATTGCCCCATTTCTTAGAGTCGGTCACCAGGCTTCTGACACTGCTAGGAAAGTAAAGCTTTTAAAAACAAAATGGAGCTATTTCAAACCCAAATATTTTGTTTATTATTAGTTATGTCAAAACAGAATATATTAATGTGGAATCCATAACCAATAGCTTTCTTGGTTACCATGAAGTGAGAGCTTTTCTATGGGGCAGAATTGTGAATGTTAGAGTTAATTGTGTGGCTTATTGCATTGGTTTCTTAATGTTGAAGATTTCTAGTGGTGTATTATATTTTAATATACTAACAAACTATTAAGTATTGCTAAAATGTATTACCAGCAGTATACGGTTTAAATATGTTCAGAAGAAATAAGAAATAATAATATATATACAGTGGACATACATACATTTCTCAAAATACAGAATTTGAACTTACAGAAGTAGATTTGTTCAATTTTACAACCTAAGACAATCAAATTTTGACTTTTCAATTTAAGGTAAATCAATGTGTTCGATTATTTCAAGAGATGCCCAAAGAGATGATTAGTTATTTGCAGACTTTTACATCACTTCTTGCAAGTCTGAGATGACAGAGATTATAACCAAATAGAAGCAAATATTTGGGAAGTATAAGGCCCACGGTGAAATTTATTTGAGTTGGTGGAACTGAGGAAGATGCACAGCAAAGAAAAAAATGGATTAAACAGAGGGCTGAGCCCTGCAAAACCAAATCAAACTACTTGTGTATTGTGCACTCTAATTCCAAGTTGAAGTATACTGCTATCCTCAAATAACATGGAACACTTCACAGTGCTCACAACTATGACTGTGAATTGCATGTGGATAAAAAACAGGAAACAGGGGCCAGCATGGTGGCTCACACCTGCAATCCTAGCATTTTGGGAGGCCAAGGTGGGCAGACCACTTGAGGTCAGGAGTTCAAGACCAGCCTGGCCAACATGGTGAAACCCCTGTCTCTACTAAAAATACAAAAATTAGCCAGGCATGGTAGCATGCACCTGTAGTCCTAGCTATTCAGGTGGCTGAGGCAGGAGAATTGCTTGAACCAGGGAGGTAGAGGTTGCAGTGAGCTGAGATTGTCCCATTGCACTCCAGCCTGGGTGGCAGAGCAAGACTCCATCTGTGGGGGAGGGGAGAACAGGAAATAGTTAACCAAATCAAGGGTTTAAAGAAGTCTGCAAGTGCCAGGTTAGTGTGGCAGCTCCATGATATCATCAGCAAATCAGGTCCCTTATAGCTTTGCCATCTTTAGAACGTGCCCCTCATTTTTATGCTTTCCACATGGCTGCTGGAACTCTGGTCATTATGTGCCAGTTTCAGGGGAAATGACGGGAAGTGGGAAGGGTGAAACCATGATATCTGGGTCAGTCTTCTTTAAAAAGCTTTCTCAGAAACCCATATATGACTTATATTTACAGACTATTGACCAGAACCATGTCTCATGACTATCCCATGAGTATCTGTAATGTCTTTTTCATAACATCAACATAAATGGGCTCAGTTTACAAATTTAGGGTGTGGTGGCTCACACCTCTAATTCCATCACTTCCAGAGGCCATGGCAGGTGGATCACCTGAGGTCAGGAGTTCGAGACCACTCTGGCCAACACGGTGAAACCCGTTCTCTACTAATAATACAAAAATTAGCTGGGTGTGGTTGCACAGGCCTGTAATCCCAGCTACTTGGGAGGCTGAGGCAGGAGAATTGCTTGAAACTGGGAAGGGGTGGTTGCAGTGAGTCCAGATCACACCATTGCACTCCAGCCTGGGTGAGGAGCAAAACTCTGTCTCCAAAAAAAAAAACAAGGATTTAAACCAATAATTGTGACAGGCTACTCACTAAAAGTGATCAACAATGTAAATGAAAACCTCTTTGTGCATTAAAATTGGGATGAGTCTTAAGTAGTCTTAAGTGGCATTATTCACTGGCTACAAGTTCTTACAATATTATTGCCTTGTTTTTCTACACTTAAAACATATAGCTATCCCTGAATTAAACAATGTGTAAGGCAGAAGGAAAAAACCATAGTAGCATGACTAAAATACATACTTCATCTGATTGCTAATTTTCCCTTCCAACTTTATATTCTTTTTATCTCTTCCTCTAAGCTAGGGCAACTCAACAGGCTGAATCAAAATGTCTTTGAACCGAATGTCACTTGTCCAAAAATTGCCCAAGTTACCATTTCATATTTTTTCCAAGCAAGTTTATAAAAAAGTAATAAACTTTGATGCCTTTCATTGTGACTTAGGCCAGTTTTGCAAAGAAGCATGGGCCTCTTTGAAAATTCAACCACGAAGATTAATTTTAATTAGGTGTGACTTGTCTTTTTGAAGCTTGCAATCTATTGCATCAAGTTTTTATATTAACACTTCATTCTGACTAAATCAGGGGAGTTTATTTCAACTTATATTTTTATTGTTTTATTTTTTGTTAAAAAAATATGGTGTAATTAAGTGCTCTATTTTGGTTTATTTCAGTCCATTCCATAGAACAATTATTTCCTGAGCATCCACAGCATGCCTGGAGAATAACAAAGCAATGGCATAGCAAGAACAGCCTGTTGGAAGCTGGTCACCTTAAGTGTAGGCAAGAGGAGGTGCTTATCTATAAACTATCTAAAACAATGATTAAACTGACTAAAATAGATATATCTGCTATTTATTATCACCATGTACCAGCAATTCTAAACAATGGTAAA
The DNA here is from genome assembly GCF_049354715.1 of Callithrix jacchus. Classification (NCBI taxonomy): domain Eukaryota; kingdom Metazoa; phylum Chordata; class Mammalia; order Primates; family Cebidae; genus Callithrix; species Callithrix jacchus. The sequence continues at coordinate 31,332,340 of NC_133524.1, forward strand.
GCCTTTTATCACCCTGAGTTCTAAGCAATTGCTGTGAATACTGCTGAGTTTTAATAATATATATGTTACCCTCAACTTATAGCACATTTTTGTTATCTTTTAATAGACATTGTTTGCTACATGGAAGTTAATGAGAAGTCCCACCTATATTGTCATTCCTGACACGTGGATTCAGCTACATGTTTGTTTCATGAGTAATTTCATAACAATTTGCAATTTGCAAATTGGTTTGGGCATAGTTTGTGCTTCCAACACCTGTAATATTAATTATTCCTGTGGTTAAATAGTGGATTCAAAATAAATAATATTAGTAAATAATTAATTAAGCAACAATTGTGAAGAAGAAACAGCTTTCATATTCTGTGTGATGACTTAGAATTGCATTTGTGTTTAAACTTTAAAACAGTGAAACACAATGTGAACTGCAAGGTATCATATTTCTGTTTAGAAAGTGTAAAATACAATTTGTAATGAAATATTTTACTCCATAGTCCCTCCGTGTTTATATACTCAGTACCAAATACTTTTAAAGAGGCATTTGAATAATCTTTTAAAATAAAAATATGTTCTTCTGCCATTGTTGTATGTTTCAAACCTAAAGACTAAATCAAGGAAATGTTATTTTTAGTGAATACTTATTAGTGAATGTTTATTACTGCTCAATTTAGAGACAAAGCAGCCCTGTATACGTTATCCATTATGACATAACAATTTTTCCAAAACTTAGTGGCTTAAAAAAAATTATTACCTTATATACTTTCTGTGGGTCAGGAATCCAAGCATGGCTTAACTGGGTTTTCTAGCTCTGGGTCACTGGCAGGGCTGAAGTCATCTTCAGACCCCGATTGGGAGAGACCTGTTCACTAGCTTACTCAAGTGGTTAGTAAAAAGATTCAGTTCCTCTTGGCCCCTTGCTTAGATGAGAGCCCAGTTCCTCATGAGCTGTTGGCTGGAGGCCTCCCTTGGTTCTTTTCCACATAGGCCTCTCTGTAGAGCATCTCACAACATGGTACCCAGTTTTCACCAAAATGAGCAAGTAAGAGGACCAGAGAGCACCAGCCGCAATAGGAATGCTAGCTAGCAAGTCACAAGTCACAGTCTTTCATAGCCTAAATAGATGTTCCATCACTTTTGCCATATTTGACTCGTTAAAATCTTGTCACTAGGTCTGATCCGCACTAAAGGAAGGAGATTACAGAGAATATGAATACCAGGAGGGAGGAATCAGGGGAAGTCATGTTCAGAAGCTGCCCATGATAGGTCCCAAAACAATACTTGAAAAACTCAACATAAGTAAGATAGTAGAACTATTATTTGCCAGCTTAGATAAATATTATCACCATAGGTTTATTTTAAAGCCTACTCTAAACTTTTCTTAATTGGATGATCGTATATACATATGCACTCTTGTCCCTAGATAGTGTCCATTCTATAGCACTGAACCCTGGCTACCTCACTTTCTTCAGTTCCTAGAACCCCTTAACACACTGAAAGCCTGCCCCAGGCCTCATTCCCTCTGTCTACAATGTACTTCCTCCAGAAACAGACCCGATTGTCCTCTCACTTCATTCAGGTCTCTGCTCATTCAGTTCCCATCCTCTGAGACACCTTCCTTAACCAACACATCTTCCCCCACTCTTTACTCTCCTTTGCCCGGTTTCATGTTTCTTCCTAAAGCTTATCACCACCTGACATTCTGCAATGTGCTTTATCTGTTTATCGTCTGCCTTCGCCAACAAACAGGTACTTTTGGTCATGAAGTCCAGAGCCTAAAGCAGTACCTGGCATGGCACAAAGTACGTACTCAAGAACTATTTGTCCAAGTGGTGAAGGGATACTTTCTATTTAACGCAGGAAAACCTGTACTTTATATTTGTGTTAGTACCACTTTTCTGAGAAGATACATATCCACTTCTTGTGACTTGGAATCATGCCATCATTTTTCCCACCTATAGTAATGAAGAAATGAACTTCCAAAAAATGAAAATGCTTCAAAGACTTCTTTAAAAAAGAAGTTAACATTTCATAACTGAATACCATTAACAGAATATGCTTTTGGTCCTCGCTGATAAACTTACTTTCATTGAGAAAGAAAAGAAAACCTTTAGAAAATACTACATATGGAGAATTATGGAGCCCCTGGCATCTTTCTTCATAATAATTTTCTGCATAAACTTTGTCTTGTATTTGTTAATTTTTTAACAGGAAAAACACCTATTGAAAAGCAAAAACTTATTGTCAAAATATATTTTTGGTGGTTTCTAATAAACAATCTCATTCTGTATTGAAAATTTATGTTGCTAAAATACAAAGAACTGAAAGCTTATTAAAACCCATCTTGAATGAATGAATGAATGAATGAATGAATGGCAGAAAAAATCCTTAGGTCAAAAGTTAATGAATGCTTTATTTGGTTTCATTAATCCAAGTCAATATTTTAGGGAATATATTTATAAATGAATCAAGAGCAATGTGCAAAGTACTGTTAGGTGTTACAAGGACCCCAATGATAAATAAGGCTCATATACAGGTGGAGAGGCAGTGGTATAAAGCATAGTTAAGAATGTGCTCTGGAATTAAATCTCTTGTGTGTCTTGAGCACACATTAGTCAAACCTCTCTATGTCTTAATAGTTACTTCATACTGTTGTTGAGTTCACTGAATGAGTTAATGTATGAGTTAATCTTAGCACATTGCCTGGCACATAGTAAGTACTCTGAAATGTTACCTAAGAAAGGCCTGTTAGTTAGAATTAAGTAAATCTTCAAGAGACTGAAAATACAAAGTAACAATTGCTTAAATTTTAAAAGAAGGTTAAACCACTCTTAAGTAAATGAAGTCCCAAAGTATGGTATGATGTCTGCTCATCGAGCAATCCAGTGCTGATAGGACCACTCAACACTCGTCAGGAGTCTTACTTCCTTCTGTCAAATTGCCTCCACTCCCCTGTGCTCAAAACTTGACTATTGATCTTTGCCATGCCCCTTCTTGGTGGTTTGGGGGTTTGGAATAACCAAAATCATGCAACTACAACAGACCACACTTGGCTTCACTTGGAAGAAAAATGATCTCATACATTCTCACCTGTAGTGTGTGAGAGTTGAAGCTGTTCCACATTCCCACTACCATTTGGTATTGTCAGACTAATGTTTTTCCTATCTAGTGGTCATATTTTGTTATCTTATTGTAGTCTAAGTTTGCATTATCCTGCTTATAAATGGAATTGAGCAACTTTTTCTGTGCTTTTATCACTCAATGTCATTTTTATGCAATATCTGTTCATGATTTTGGGCCATTTTTACTACAAGATCGTCTGTATTTTTCTCATTAACTTGTAGGGGTTCTTTATATATTCCCAGTGGTAGTCCTTTTTTGGCTGCATATATTGCAAATCTCATCTTCAACTATGTACCTTTCCTTTTACATGTTAGTCATGATATTTGACATTGTTCTTAATCTTAAATTATTGATCTTCATCCTTAATGGTTAGTGATTTTAGTGTTCTGTGTAAGAAGTCTTTTCCCACCTTGAGGTCATGAAAATATTCATCTATGTTTACTTATAGAAATTTTATCATTTCGCTTTTTACATTAAGGTCTATGATACATCTAGAAATTATTTTTATGCATGGTTTGAGGAATGAATTGCTGTTTCTTTTTTTCCCCATATTATTACCTAATTGTCCTAGCCTCAATTCTTGAAAAGACTGTCCTCGCTCCACTGCCATGCCCGGTTTCTTACAAATCAAGTGTCCATTCATGCTTGGACTTACATCCGGCTTTCCTAACCAGTTTCATTGTTCTATTTATTTATCTGCATACAAATACAATAATTGCTGTATTTTATAATAAGTTTTGATATCCAGTAGTACAAGCCTTCCCACCTTGTTAATATCTTTCAAGATAATTTTGTCTATTTTCAGCCTTTTGTATTCCCTTCTAAATTTCAGGATAAGTTGGTCAAATTTCACTAAAAAAATTGATGGGTTTTTGGTTGGCATTTTATTGAATCTAGTAGATTAATTTGGAATAATTGTTATGTATACAATAACAAACCAGTTGATTCACAAAGGTAATGTATCATTTCATTTTGATTTTCTTTAATTTTTCTAATTAGGAAAATGGAGGTTTTCTCAGCAGATTATATTTATTGCTAGATACTACATAATTTTAATTATATTATAAATTATACCTGTTTGTTTTATTTTTTGTTTGTTGCCACTACACAGAATCATTTGATTATATAATCAACATAGTGATCTTCAATGTTGATTTTATATCCAACCACCTTGTTAGACTCAGCTAATTTGTTGATTGTTTTAAATTTTTCATGCACATACTATGATATCATTTGTGAATGGCCGTTTTACTGTTCCCTTTCAAATCTGCCCAAACTTTCTCAAGATGCCTATTCTCCCAGATACTTGCTACATCTTTGTGCCTGCATACAAAGGTATTGAAATTTTAAATAAAAGTTTTTACAGAGAAATGGCACATATGCAGAAAATGCATAAATCACAACTATACAAGTTGATGACTAGTCACAAAGATAACATATCTGTGTAATTACTAGCCACATTAAGAGATAAACCATTATCCATGCATCACAAGCTTCTTCCATACCTCTTCATAGCTCTTAATCCAAGCTTTCTCTGACAAGTAACCAGTGCCCTGATTTCTCACATTATAGACTGATTTTGCCTTTTTAAACTTCATATAAGTGCAACTTGTGTTATTTAACTTTTTTAAAAAACAGGGTCTTGCTCTGTTGTCCAGGCTGGAGTGCAGTGGCATAAACACAGCTCACTGCAGCCTCAACCTCCTGGGCTTAAACAGTCTTCCCACCTCAGCCTTCTGAGCAGTTGGGACCACAGGCACATGCCACCACACCTGGCTAATTTTGTATTTTTTGTAGAGACAAGGTCTCACCATGTTGCCCAGGTTGATCTCTAACTCCTGTGCTCAAGCAGTCCTCCCATCTTAACCTCCCAAAATGCTAGGATTACAAATGTCTGTCAGTATACCTGGCTATATTTAAACTTTTGTGTTAGTTTCTTCCCTGATATTAGTGGGTATACATGGTACTATGCATAACTATTCATTTGCATTGCTGTGCAGTGTTCTACCATAATTTATGCTGTTGACATTTTGGTAGTTTCCAGTTTGGAGTTAATATGGCTAATGTTGTTATGAGTACTCTAGGATATGTCTCTTGTTACACATATGTACAAACTTCTGTTCAATAATGTCTAAGAGTAAAAATGCTGGGTCAATAGAATAAAGGGCTAAAACATAATATCCCAGTAAGTACAGTAAAAGCATTATAAAACAATGACTAAGATCACAACAGGTGGAGTTGCAATGCACATATGTGTTCAAGCATGAGTAACATTTATCTACAAGCCCTGCAGGAGCTGTGCAAAATGCTCCTGGCCACAGAAGTTAAGTAGCTTCCTTAATATCCACTTTAGTTCAACTAATACTTTTAGATTTCTTATCAAGGGCTTGGCATTGTTTTAGACTGGGGGTCCAATGATGAATAGAATGTAGTTCATTCCTTCAAATTGCTTACAGCTCAGCACAGAGGTTCTCTCTCTAAGAGGCTTTTGGAAATGTATGGAGCATTTTTAGTTGTCACAATGTATATTCCCACCCAAAATACTAATAGTTTTACCACTGAGAAATAGCAGCCAATCTAAGATTTGTCTGACTTTAATCAGATACTTTTTCTAACCAATCATAATGCCAGGGTCAGTTTTCAGAGAAATTTAATATACCAAAGAAAAAAATTTGAGAGAAACAAAGAAACAAGAAATATGAATAGGCAAAATGAGACAGAAGAGAAAGTCCATGCTGCTTTGGAAAAGAGTTAAATAAATGAGTCTTTAAAAATATTCAGAAGATAGCTGGCATTATGATTTTGTTTCTTTATGTAACATCACTTTATGACCCATTTAAAATAATTAGTAACTTTGCAAATAAATTTGTTATTTTCCCTAGAGACAGTATGATTGGTTAGAAAAAGTATCTGATTAGTGGTGTTGCCTCTGAGGCCTCTGTTCTGTTCCATTGGTCTATATCTCTGTTTTGGTACCAGTACTATGCTGTTTTGATTACTGTAGCCTTGTATTACAGTTTGAAGTCAGGTAGCGTGATGCCTCCAGCTTTATTCTTTTTGCTTAGAATTGTCTTGGCTATGTGGGCTCTCTTTTGGTTCCATATGAAGTTTAAGGTGGTTTTTTCCAGTTCTGTAAAGAGGGTCATTGGTAGCTTGATGGAGATAGCATTGGATTAGCTAGTATTTTTCAGTGGTGGAACTATTAGTATTTTGGGTGGGACTATAACTGTGTCAAATAAAAGAGAAAAATGAGAATAAGAAACATACATGATGATAAACAGAAGTCAAGGGGAGAGATAGGAAGATTGTGTATACTCACTTTAGAACCTGTTTGAATATCATGAGTTTGAAAATGCTGATGTAATTTTAACTTTATACTTGTAGTTTTACGTTTCTAATTTTTAGAGGAAAAAACCTATTGTGATATTTCTGAAAAATGTAGAAGTCACAATAACTTTTAATGTGTGTAACTTTTAGATACAGTATAATGTTTGACATGCAAATCATTCAATAATACATAGAATTTCATACTTGAGCAAAGGGATCTCAACAAAATGTGTTTGGGGTCTAACTGAAATTTACAATAAACTCAAAATCATATTTAGACAGTCCAGAAAAAGCATTGGATTTATCTTACGTCTTTAGTTTGGATTTTGATTCTAAAACCACTAATTTGTGAAATCCTGTGGGAAGCAACTTGATCTGCCCAAGCTCCATTTTGTTGTCTCTAAAGTAGACATAGTATCTTGGAAGGTTGTCATTGCTGAATGAATTGAGCAACTTCTGTCTTTATTCACAGGTTGAGGCAGGTAATAATATCCTTCAAATTTAGCCTCCCAATCCCCTTCAAAAAATATGTCAAAACCCACAATATCTGCTAATGATACCTGCTAAGGTTCATGGCCCTTCAGTCCCTTCTTCCTACTACAAATAGAAATTCTGAAGGTGATGCTTCCTTCATTTGCAGAGGAAAAATGTGTAGCAAAGCACATATTCAAAACTATCTTTATTAATCCCTCAGGCTCTCAGGATTTTCTGTGCCTATCAGAGCTTAGCAATATGTAGTTTACACAGGCTGCGGGAACATCATTGCAATATATTGTTGAATGTTGCTAGTTCTAGCTTTCATTCTCTATTAATTGTTGAAAAGTTCCACACAGGTTAGTATTGTTGGTTGCATGAGTCCTAGTGTGAGACTTCCTATAGAACATATTCCTAAAAAGAGGATTCACTTTTATATACTGTTGGCAGAAATATAAATTGGTGTGACATTTCTGGAGAGCAATAGGCAGTATTTAAATTTAAATGCACATATTCTTTGATCCCAGAGTTCCAGTCCTAGAAATTTATCCTGCAGATATACTTTCCTATGTGCGCAAAGATGTATTTTCAAAATTGTTTGTTGCAGCATTTCTGTAACAGCAAGAGAACCAAAGATAAACATCTATTATTAAGGGACTGGCTGAATCAATTGTGTGTAATATCTTACAAACTTGAAAGCATGAGGTAGAGTAATATGTGATAGCAAAGAAAGAGGTAAGAACAATATTTTTAGAAGATTACAGAACAGCATATATGGTAAATATTTACATAAGTTTCTATGTATCTGTGTGTTTATGTGCAATAGATAACATCCATTATCAATAGCTTTATGTGCAGTTAGGATGTGGGAAATTGTTGCTCTCTACTTGATATGCTTACATACTGTTTGAATATTTATTTAAAAACATCATGTGTCCTATATAATGTTTAAAAGGGGCCTTTACTTTTTGAAAAAAAAAATGTATTCTTTAAGGATCATTGTTCCAATTTGTCATGGCCATTTAAAAACATATCTTATTTTACAACCCCACATAAATCACAAACACTGACAGATATTTTCCTCGGTCCAGATCATCAGCTAAGATTTATTTGCAAGACTGATTCCACCCATTTTGGCTTTCTCCCAGTCAACTATCATTGACTCCTTGGATTCCACTGGAGTGCTGTGACACCATCCTGGCTCATGCCCTTCCCCCAAAAGTACCCTATTTCCTGTTGTTTCTTACCTACTAAGTGTTAATTTCTTTCACCCACTCTAGTAACCTGACTCACTTGATTCAGGAGCTCACATGCATTCTGGGACACACTTTTCCACCCAATAGTGACCAAAATGCCATGCACATAAATAGATCAAATATATAAACTACCTCCCCTGTGGTATGGACACTTATCACTTATCAAATATCTATGTTTTCACATATATTTCCTGGTCACCTTGCAATTGAATAGAGTCAAAACTGAGTAGTTTTGGACTTTGGGTAGAAGTGGGTATTTATGGGCTGAAACAATGACAAGTTGCTGTGATACCCTCAGCATTCTCATTTTCTATTATGATAATCTAAGACAGCAAGATGGCAGTGAACTTGATACCTGAATTACTACCTGGAAGGGAGTTTCCATGGAGAATGATGACCTACAACTGGACTTTTATTTTATTCAGTAAGTCACTGAGATTTGGGGATTAAATTGTTATCCATCCTATTTGTCTTTAACATAATTTCATTATTCAATCATTTTTAAATATATTTATTAAATGTCTTGTACAGCAGCTCCAATTTGACCTATTGTGACACAAAGGTTGTATTCTGTCTGAGCATGTTTTATTTAGACTACACATTGTTTTTAAAATGTTTGAATTATTTTTCAATCTTTAAAATCGGGATATTTTACCTAAAAAGTCATCCATATCTTCATCTTCTTTTGAGAAATGGGAAGCTCTGATGATACTGAGTCAATATTTTAGTTGGCAGTAATTAGCCAGAGCTAAGTCACAGTTGCCCTGTTTAGACCAGGAATCCGCTCCCAGATTGCCACAGTTGCTACCCCTCTTAGCCTCTGTGGTTGGCCCTGTGAATAAACGCAGTGATAAGCAAAATGGGTGCCATACCTATACTGGATAAGTTTCATCTGTCCCAGTAGATCCACTCTGATTTTTTATTCACCATAAGCCCTCTTGCTCTCTGGCTTCTGGTGGAGTTTAGCTAATGGGTAGATGAGAAAGGTTTAACAAGAAGTAGAAGAGTAAAGTCAGTGTATGCCTTTCTCAAACTGTCTCCACTAGGGTTACCATGGACTGGCTGTCACCTTTGACCTAAAGTTGCAGCTCATGTTAGGCTTTCCTTCTCTGTCTCCTTGAACTTTCATGCCTGAAGAAGGTCATGACACCAAGATACTAATAACCTTGGGATGCTATACTATCCCTTGCTTTCCTTTCACCCCACCCACCACTTTATAAATATTCTGCTTATTAAATACTGCTAAAATTATCTCAGAGTGTCATGTCTTTCCTGTGGCAACCCTGACTGATAGAAATCTCTATCTTTGCAGAATTTATATGATTGGCCAATGCATTCCTGAAAGGCTCATTTGAGGTCTTAGGTAACTTTCTTTACCTTTCTTCTTTTAATCTTCGCTTTTCCTTACCATTTCTCCTTTTTTTTTTGTTTAAGACAGAGTTGCCTAGGCTGGAGTACAGTGGCACCATCTCAGCTCACTGCAACCTCTGCCTCCTGGGTTCAAGAGATTCTCCTGCCTCAGCCTCCTGGGTAGCAGGGACTGCAGGTGCATGCCACCACATCTGGCTAATTTTTGTATTTTTAGTAGAAACAGGGTATGTTGGCCACATTGGTCTTAAACTCCTGACCTCAAGTGGTATGCCCACCTTGGCCTCCCAAAGTGCTGGGATTATAGACAGGAGCCACTGCACCTGGCCACATTTCCCCTTTTTACTCATCTTTCTCGCACTTGCCTTGAGATCACCCTATTTACTCAAGTCAGGGCATTTTCCTGAGACATATTTATTTAACACTGTTTGTTGGTTATTTTTGTGTCCTAGTGCATCAATTCTCAACCAGAACATTGTAACACAAAAGTAGCCATTGAATATCAAGTATGGCTCAAGTAATTCATTACCAAAATTATTATGATACTAAATTTTACAAATATGTTAGAGTTCGATTAGATAAACTGAAGCAATCTAGTTTCCTTGAGTAGGAAGAGACTTACTATGGATAATAAAATTCTACATGATTCTTGAAAGGGCTGCAGGAGCCAAGGTCAGGAAGGTGGCTTTCAGAAAATGTCGGAGTAGAGGAATTGCAGGGAAGCTGCCACCAGTGATCCCAGCCACTTCCAGCACTGCAATGGGTGAGTCTCATGATAACCTCTGAAAGTCAAAGCCACCACCACCAAGAACCTCAACTCCCACCCTATACCAGGGAGAATAATGGCTTCTGCTTCTCTTCCAGCTTCCAAACATCATGAAGGTGCTTCTAATTGGTGAAATCTAGATGAAATCCTATTTGCCTTCCTGAGGGAGCCTGGGAAATACAGTTTCCAAGATTCCATCCTGGGAATACAGGAGATAACTCAGTGTATACGCTAACAAAAAGTATTGCCCACAAGTGAGATATTTTCTTATAAATACAAAAAGAGATTCAAATTTATTCATAGGCCTGCATTGTATGCCAAACTTTTCTGAGTGGGGAAAGAATGGCATGAGGTAACAGTGAGTGGGCTGGTAATTCACATCAGAGTGTGTTCACTCATGAGACTATTGTTGAGTCATGAAATAACTGTTGAAAACAATTCAACTACATAATCTAGAAACATGTCTTCAAGGTTTCTTCCCCAACTCCACAGCATCATGTCCTTGAGACATGCTAATCAAATAATAGGTGATAATTATACTTTAGGGATGAGATTGCAAGCACTGTTTATCATCCCTAGAATAATATTTTGGGTCTTAGAAAGGAGATAACTTGAGATCCTGCCAAAATGTGTGGCTTCAGATTAATCTTAATTTAGTGTCTTGACTAAACTAATACTGGAATTGATTTCTTGTACATTCTTTAGAGCAATTTTTTACTTGTGTTATGTAAGCATTCACATCTTTTCAGTCACCACCCTGAGTGTTAGCCATTTTCAATAATAATAGAATGGATTCTTCATTTATTATACGGTGATAGAAAGTTAATCAGTCATTTTCAGGCCCATATAACTCTTCTGAATTCTGAGAAGCAGTAAAGCTTTTTTTCATTTTTTTCCTTCAAAATATTCAGCACTTTAAATATTATTATATTTATATTATACGAGTTGTGTGTATGACTCTCTTATGCTAATTTAAATAGTTTTCAGGTTCATATTACCCTTCATCTGGAGGCAGTAGGGAGTAGAGGTTAAGCACATAGAGGATGGCATTAGACTGTTTGACTTCCAAATCTGGCTGAACCACTACGAGCCATGTAACCTTGAGCAAGTTTCTGAATTGCCTGCCTCAGTTTGTTTACCGGGTAAGTGGGAATAATAATACTATCTATCTTATGATGTTGTCATGATGATTAAGTGGATTAATGTATGCAGAGTACTGAAAATAGTGCCAAGCATGCAGCAAGAACTCAATAGTATTAGCAATTACTATTATCCAATAGCAAACCCCTCCCATAGGCTTAATCAAAACTGCTGAAACCTCTACTTGAAGCTTCCTTACTCCATTCAGTGACACTGGCTCTAAGAATCTCTCTATATATCATGGTGTAAAACTTGTGTGTCTGGTGGATTGAATTGTGCACGGATTGCCAGTAGATATTGTTTTCTGAAACATCTCATCTACTTTTTAAACTGGAAAATGCTTGGGAAACACTTTGAAAGTTGGACTGTTTCTGCAGAGAAAATGGGGGCTGCAGGCTTACTGAATTACATGTATTTTTCCAAATATTTGTGGTTTTATATGTGCTATTTATGCCCTTCATCCTTCTGCATTTAGATAAATCTGGCTCATCTCTTAAGATTCAGTTTAAACATTGTCTCCTCTGAGAAGCCACTATTCACCATTTCTCTTCTTTTCTTTTTTTTTTGAGATGGAGTTTCACTCTTGTTGCCCAGGCTGGAGTACAATGGCGTGACCTCAATACACTGCAACCTCTGCCTCCTGGGTTCAAGCGATTCTCCTGCTTCAGCCTCCTGAGTAGCTGGGATTACAGGCATCCACCATCATGCCTTGCTAATTTTTTGTATTTTTAATAAAGATGGGGTTTCACCATGTTGGCCAAGCTGGTCTTGAACTCCTGACCTCAGGTGATCCACCCACCTTGGCCTCCTAAAGTGCTGGGATTACCGGCTTGAGCCACCATGCCAAGCCCACTACTCACCATTTCTACTGGCCAATCCAATACCAAATTCAGTGAGCTAGCCACCATGGTCCTTCCAGGTCTCTGTGGACTCCTCTGTCATTGTATTTATCCACTGTCTTTACCTCCACTTTCTTGTCTTCTTCCATCATTAGTCTATGTATTTTTTCAATTCAAGAACTGTAACTTTTACCTTTATCCTATGCATCAGGAAAAATGATTTCATAGAACAAAGTAGAATTCAATAAACGTTTGTCAATAAATGAATAAACATACATCTACCAACATAACATTCATTTATCATTCTGGATGTGTTCTTTGGAGCATACCAAAAAAGGATGAAGCATGATCAAAGCTCTAAGGAATGTATACTCTAGCTAGAACAAGAAGACACAGACACATGAAAATGTAGACAAGGAAGTGTATCAGCCATTGCTGCAATAAGACCACATCATCAACAACTTCTTAATCTCAATGAAACAAAGCAGCAGCAGTTTTTTCACTCAGAGTTCTGCTGGTCAGCTTTAGGTTTGGTTCCAGACCAAAGACTGGGTTCAGGTCTGCTTTCCCAGCAGGTAGCTAGGGCATGACTAGCATGGTGTACTGCCGGGATGCAAGAAACAAACTAAACTGAGATGTACACTCAGCCTTCTGCTCACATTCCACTGGTCAAGGCGAGTCACAAGGCCAAGTACAGCATCAAACAGGGAGGAAGTATTTTCTACCTACAGTGGAAGAGGTACGAAATTGGACCATCCATCCATCAAATCATCAAGCAGCATATCTGAATATTCATTGTAAATGCTTGGGGATGCCACTAACTTCTCTGAATGTACAGAATAGAGAAAGACTTTAATGGATCAGGGTAGTGTAGGAAATTTTGACAAATAAAACATTTGAGCTAGGTCTCAAGAAACAGATGACATGTAACTAGGTTAAATGGAAACAAGATAGCAAGGTAGCATTACAGGAGGAAAAGACTGAATAGATAGCAGATCAGATGGGTGCAATTAAAAGGTAATCAAAAGGGTAGACTATAGAAGTTAGACTGTATCTTTAAGCATATATTTAGCTTTGGAAATATTTAGAGCAATTAGGAGGCATGACTCCTGATTACTTCTTTTCTCATTTTGCCCACACCTCTCTGCTCCCAAATGTCAGTCAGAATTCCAAGTTGGAAGCAACAGAGACTAGCTCTGGCTGGCTTCAGCGTCGTTTCACAATCTAGTGACATAGTGGAATAACAAGGAAGGTAGATAAGCCAGCACAGGAAAATAGAGACATGTGGAAGTCATGGCCGTGGTAACATCATATCCCATAGGTCCAGTGAGAGTATTGGGTGTGCTGTTAAAAACTGGATTCAGAGGTCAGGTGCGATGACTCACACTTGTAATCTCAGCACTCTGGGAGGCCAAGGCGGGTGGATCACCTGAGGTCAGGAGTTCAAGACCAGCCCGGCCAAAGTGGAGAAACCCCATCTTTACTAAAAATTAAAAATTAGCTGGGCATGGTGGCACATGCCTGTAATCTCAGCTACTTGGGAGGCTGAGGCAGGAGAATCGCTTGAACCCAGGAGGTAGAAGTTGCAGTGAGCAGAGATCACACCAGTGCACTCCAGCTGGGGCAACAAGAGTGAAACTCAGTCTCAAAAAAAATACATAGAATGAAAAAGACATATTATTTGATAACAAGACAGTGTGACTATACTCAACAATAATTTATTGTACACTTCAAACTATCTAAAACAGTGGAATTAGAAGGTTCCTATCACAAAGAAATAATAAATGCTTGAGGTGATGGATACCTCAAATACCTTGATATGATTATTATACATTGTATGCCTATACCAAAACATCACATGTACCCCATAAATATATGCATCTATTATGTACCCATTATAATTAAATTTTTTAAAAAGTGCAAAGGAGATTGCTCATAGGTCCTCAGCGTGAATTTTATTGATTGACTAATAAAAACAGTGAATGAGCACTGAGAAATGGAGAGAGCAGGGAAGTCATGACATTCTACTATTATAATGTTTTAAGTAAGGAGTAGTAAAGGCGTGGCTTAGGTGTTGAAATGGAAGGAAAGAGACAAACACAAGACACAAATGCAGTTAGGTGCTAGAGCTGCCTGTCCCAGTTCTGGAGAGCCAGTTGTGTGCGTTTCTTCCCAGCTCCCCCAAAACCTGGCTTTCAGCAAAATTTCATCACTAGCTTAAAGTAGGCCATGGTAGGAATATTCGCACCACAGAATTCTACAAATGCTATGAATATGGGCTTTTTTTCCCCACCAAAGAGACAGTTGTTAAACATTTACTAGTATACCATTGCACCATCAAGGCAAAGCAGGAAAAATAAATGCTCTCTGTATTTCTTTCATTTTCGCAAATTATTCTTCAGCCATTTCAACCTTATTGCATATATGTTATCCATGTTTTAAATATGACACTTCCTAGTATGGATTTCCAAATCTGAATAATTTTCCTTAACTATAAGGAAACAATAAGAATGTATGAGAGAATGGAGGAGTGGATATATTCATATATTTGATAAGATCTTTTCATCTATTTTTAAGATACTTATAGCATATCTTAAGATGACAATTTAACAAAGTAAAATTTACTTTTAGGAAATTAGTTAGATAATAATACACAGGATTAAAAAAAACGGATTAACAATGAAGAGAAAGTCCCCAAGTCAATCTCCGTCCACTGAGCTTCCACTCAACTGCATGAGACTGCTTCTCATCGTTTATGCGGGTATTCTCATCTCAGAAGGGAGAAGCAATTCTGTGAGCAAAGTACAGACATGGCACTGCACTTTCAAATGAACACTGATGTAAGACAATGGGAAACAATTCCCCTCAAGTAGATAATAATATATGCATCTCCATTTGAACTGTATGATTCTATTACAGCTTCATAACCTTCATGTTCAAATGTTAATGAAATACTTTTCAGCATGCTTTAATAGGCAGGATCCACTCAATAAAAGCTTTACTGCTAAACGGTGGCATCCGACTGTGTTATTCTCCCAGGGTTGTGAGGACCCTGCTGCCATATGTCCATCAAAGGGAACAATACAGAGGGGTCTCTGAAGGACTGCGTTGGCCAGTGTTAAGTGGCAGAAAGGCAATGTTTCCCTTTATGAGATGAAGGACATTTGTACTTAACAGTCTTTAAGAAGAAGAAATACTGGGAGCAATTTCTGTAAAACCTTAAAATTAAATGCATGGTTTTTCTCTATTGTGCTGCATCTGGTTTCTGTAGAATGAATCTTGTTGATGCCAGTCTCAAGGTTGCTGTTCTTTGTGCTTTAAACCAAGGTCAAGCGAGAGGCAGCGCAGAGGCCTTGAGATTGTCATTGACAAGGAAAATAGAAGGTTTATAGCTGGAGCACTAATTAATCACTTCTAGAAAAATAGAAATAGGAAAAATATAAACATATACATATATACACATATATGTATAGACATAAAATTTTGCATGTCAACAGCTACCAAAAATTTTCTTTGTGATCTTCTCCTTATAATTGTATGTGCATAAACACACTTTAAGATACATTTAAGTATATGCTCCGTAGCTAGATGAGTTTAGAGAAAAAATATAAAGAGGTTTTAATTATAATATCTTTCTGAATTACTGTTGTAGTCAAGACTGCTCTTCAAGAAGTCTGAAGTTTCAGAATTAACTGTTTCAATTAAAATCCTAAACTTTATTGTCAATGAATTTCACTGGATCCCAATATCTCATAAGCAATTTAAGACAAAGGATACTGTTCACCACATGTTTATCTCCATGCACAAATATATAACAGACATCAGAATAATTCATGTATGAAGCATTTCTCAAATAAGTGTTTAAATGCAAAACTTACATATGAAAAGTAATTTGCAAAGTCATAGTTTACTTAGTCTGACCTTTCTTCACCAACATTTCATGAGCACATGTTAGATGCCAGATGTTTCAAACAACTTTACTACAGAAAAAAAGTATGTTTCTGGTATTTTTCTGAAATATCTAACATAGTGTAGAGCTTATTTATTCCAGGCTCACAAATCCTTTTGTTCACTGCTAGTTTGGAAGTTTCATTGATTTTTAGTTACCTTAAAGATGTTTACTTTACACTGAAATTTAGACATTGCTTTAGGAAGAAGTTCTATTCTGCTTTAATCCATAAGGAGCATCTTTTTTTATTTTTAATTTTGAGATGGAGTTTCGCTCTTGTTACCCAGGCTGGAGTGCAATGGCGTATTCTCGGCTCACCGCAACCGCTGCCTCCTGGGTTCAAACGATTCTCCTGTCTCAGCCTCCCAAGTAGCTGGGATAACAGGCATGTGCCACCATGCCCGGCTAATTTTTTCTGTATTTAGTAGAGACAGGGTTACATCATGTTAGCCAGGATGGTCTCGATCTCTTGACCTCGGGATCCACCCGCCTCGGCCTCCCCAAGTGCTGGGATTACAGGCGTGAGCCACCGCACCTGGCCAGGAGCATCATATAGAACAGCAGACTCTTCTAATTTAAAAAGATAATATGAGTACAGTAATATTTCATTCTTCCAGAATGTGAAGAAATCAAATATTATGTATAACTCATTCTTTCATTACATAAACATTTACTGAAAACTGACTACGAACCAGGAATTGTATGAGGCTCTAGAGACAGAACAATAATCAAAATGTCCTCATGGACTTTTGGATATTACTATAAGTGAGGGAGTATAATCACTTTCCTGAAAGAAGTAAGAAGTGCCTGCTATGGAAAAATATAAGGAGGCCACTCAAGCCAGAATGGGAGTTCAGATGGGGTTCCTAGAGTAAGTAGCCTCCAAACCAGTGCCCCAATGAGAGAGAGGATTAGCCAGGCATTAGAAACTCTGATTAGTTAAGAACAAGATTTTTTTAATGCTTTCTTTCATTTCAGTTCAACAATTAAACATTGAATAAGCATTATTAGCCAATGTTAAAAGAAAGCAATGACATTACAAGTAGCAGTAACAGTGAACATTCAGAAGAAGAAAAAGACTTCAGAGGAATGCAAATATGTTTAGTTGTATGTTAAGTTTGGCATTTGAAGAAAAGTTGGTGATAGATGAGGTTTTCAGAGGTGACTCTGAGTAACCTCAATATGGTCCTATGGGCCCTGTTAAAACTCTATAAACCCTTGGCAACCCCAAGCCATTAAACTGCTTCAGTAAGGTATTACGGTAAGATTTGTGTCTTAAAATGATCACTCTACCCACAGGGTTGACAATGTAATGGAAGACAGCAAGACCAGAGGGAGGGAGAACGGCGCTAACTAAAATGGTGGCAGTGGTGATGGAGAAAAAGTGATCTGATTGGAGAGGTGATTAATCAGTGAAATCAATAAGATTGGTGATTGGTTGTACCTGGAAAGCAAGGGCAACATAGGTCTATGCAGGGGTTTCTCCACCTTAGCACTACTGATACTTTTGCCAGATTATTCTTTATTGTAGGGGACTGTACTGTGCATTGTATAATGTTTTGCAGCATCCCTGACCTCTATCCACTAAGCAATAGAAGCCCTCTCTTCCCAGTGACAACCAAAAATGTCTCCAAACGTTGACAAATGTTCCCTTGGAAAGCAAAATCACCCCTGGTTGAGAACCACTGGTCTATTCAAATGAGTTTTTCGTCCTTAGTTCCACATTAAAATCACCTGGGAAGCTTTTTAAACACACTAATGCCTTCCCCTTATCCCCTAACTATTAGATTAAAATCTCTGAGGGTAAGAACACAGCTACTTTCTAAAATAATTCTACAGTGCAGCTAAGCTTGAGAGAGCTGTTGAATTTTTAAATTTAAATTTGAAGAAACCAGATAGGTTAACATGCTTCCACAAATACCATACATTTTATTAAATTTTAAACATTTTAAATTAAAACTTCTAAATGTCCCTCTCTTCATACTGAACATAATGTAAATGTTCCCTTGTGATTCAGAGCCATAACAATGAACATTTGAAAAATATATTAATATTCAATACATAGAAATTGTTGTTAGGGATTATTGCAATGGCCCAAGACTATGATTCATTCCTGGTTTTCCTTTTTTAAAAAGTATTTCTATCTAGTCCAAGAAATTATGGCATTCAAGGGTCATTTCTTGTTGCTATCAATGTTTCTATATTTATTCTTTTCTTGCCTTACTTTCTGTCAGCAACCTTTATTCACTACACCTTACACTCTAATTTGGGATTTTAATTAACTATAGACTGACCTAAATAATAACCAACGTGGCTTTCAGGAAGATGTTAAGAATGTCTTCTACAAAGTGATATAATATTTAGTACATGAAAAGCTTCTCAACTCATTCTAAGAGTCTTTTATAAGGCAAGCATCGAACTCAGACTAAAGTTCACACACACATATGCATACATGCACACACACACAGAAAGAGAGAGAGAGACAGAGAATGAGAGAGAGAGAACATTCATCAATCAATATAGATTCAAAAATATCTGTTGAAGGCAAGCATCAAACTCAGACTAAAGATCACACACACACACAGAGAGAGAGAGACAGAGAATGAGAGAGAGCATTCATCAATCAATATAGATGCAAAAATATGAATAAAGCAATATCAAATCAATATGTTAATAATACATGTAGACTACAAAATTTACCCCAGTAACAAAATGTCCAACATTAGGAAGTGTAACACTGATATATAATATCTCATTATATTTCACAATGACAATAAAGAAAAAAGAAAATGCATGTGATCATCTGTAATGGATGTTGAAAACATGAGAAAAATTAATTACCATGCTTGTTTTTAGAGAGAATTTAAATTAGCTATCTATAAATACAAGATCTTCCTAAAGTTATGAAAACATTTCAAATTTAGAAAAAGCATTAGAAACTCTGATTAGTTAAGAACAAGATTTTTTTTAAATGCTTTCTTTCATTTCAGTTTAATAATTAAACATTAAATAAGCATTACTAGCCAATGTTGAAAAAAAAAGACTAGACTTAGAAGGGAAATGTGAAGGATAAATGCCAGAAATAATGCAAAAATAACCATGATTTACACTGGATATTTTTTATTCCTAAAACTTCAAGAAAATCAAGTGATAAAAAATTAAAATAAATTGCCAGGCATGGTGGCACAAGCCTGTAATTCCAGCACTTTGGGAGACCGAGACAGGCAGATCACGAGGTCAGGAGATAGAGACCATCCTGATCAACATGGTGAAACCCCGTCTCTACTAAAACACAAAAAATTAACCAGGCATGGTGGCGCGAGCCTGTAGTCCCAGCTACTTGGGAAGATGAGGCATGGGAATTGCTTGAACCGAGGAGGCAGAGGTTGCAGTGAGCAGAGATCATGCTCTAGCCTGGCAACAGAGCAAGACTCCATCTCAAAAAAAAAATTAAAATTAATGTTATAAAGAGTACATAAAGGCATAAGAAATATGATAATCACACAAAAATAAATCATTTTCTAATATACTAGTAATAATCAATTAGGAAATATATAAAAAAGATCACACTCACATGTGCAAAATAGACTTTGGATAAACCAAGAGTAAAACGTATAAAATTTAAATGGAGAAAATTACACAACTTCACTGAAAACATGAAAGACTATCTGAACAGGTAGATACAGATAACATGTGCTCGAGAAGTAAGACTCAGCACTACGAAAAGATCACTTCTTCCTAAATTAACCTAAAAGTTCAGTCCTAATCCTTGCCCAATTACCAATTAAATGTTTAATAAACCTTATAATTTACCAAAGAATCTTATTCTGATGTTCATTAGGAACAGGAAATGTACAAAAACTTTTAGACTATTTTTAAATCATAGAAATTTTTCCTATGTATATGAAAGATACTATAAAGAAATAAAATGATGTGATATTGGTAGAGGAATAAACACATAGATCCTGGAAAAGAATAGGGTACAGATCCATCCCATAAGAGAATTTTCTAATATGAAAAAAATGGAATTTCAAATAAATGGGGAAAAATGAATTAACAATGGTGTTGTTACAAGTATCTGTCACTCTGGGGCAAAAAAACTAATATGCTATCCTTTACACCACACACAAAAATAAATTGCAAATGGGTAAAATATCTTAAAATTTAAAGTAAAGGTATAAAAGTACATGAAGAAAATAGAGTACAGCATTTTCATATTCCTGATATGGGAGGGCCTTCTTAACCAAGACAATGAACTTAGAAACCACCAAAAAATGGGTGATGAAATTTGCTAAATAAAATTAGAAAACTTCTACATTACAAAATAGAATATAGGCAGAGTTAAAAGATGAGAAAAAAACTAAAGCAAAATATATTTGGGACATAAATCAGGCAAAGAATTGTCATCCATAGTTTTTTTTAAATCTTAAAAACTAGGAAACTGACAACCATAACAAAAACTAGGCAAAGAACACGAAGAGTTTACAAAATAAATTTAAATAATTCATAAGTATGTGATAGAATCACCTCACTAGTAATCATGAACGTGAAGATTTGACTATTGCTACAATATCGCTTTTCCCAAAATATTGTAAATATTGACGAATAACTTGATACTTTGCAAGGGTATGGGGGAAGGGTACTCTTACACATTGGTATGGGGAAAAAGAGATTCTTACATATTGTTAGTAGGGGGATGGTGTTACATCCTTTCTAAAGGACAATTTCGTAAAGTTATTAGAATTTTAAATAAACTGCACCCAGAAATTTCTATTTCCAATTACATTTCCCACATAGTGATTATATATGTGCCTAAAGAAATAAGGATCTTTTGTGACTTGCTTTCAAAAGTGAAAATCTAGAATCTACCTATTTAGGAATATTAGTAAAGATTAAATGAATTATGGCACATTCATATTATGGAATCCTGGAAACTGTGTAATTATTTAAAAGGTTCAGACAGAAATACATGTAACAAGATAGAAATATCTCCAAGATACACAGTTTACAAAACGAAAGAGATTATGGTTGGTTTCTTACCCTTCTTTGTCCTGTTTCCCTCAGTACCTTATCAGTTTCCCCTGGAACAGCTCCTTAATAAATCACTTGCACATAAATCCTCATCTCAAGGTCTGTTTCTGGGCCAATCAACCTAAGATAGACTTCTACAGGAATATGGTAGAAAAGAAGGGGAATCGCCCCTTAGGAGCTACTGAACAGAACTTCTGCAAGATATTCCTCTTAAATGAAACGCTGTATTGTGCATATATGGAAATGACAAAAAAAGTTTCTGAGAGGTTATATAGCAAATTGTTAAAAAGCAGTTATCTCTAGGAACTAGGGTTGAGGATAGGTGACGGGGGATTACTTTTTACTCTGCATATTTCTATATTGTCTTAATTTTTTACAGTAATCTTAAGTTCAAATATTCCAAGTGTAATAAAAAATGTTATTGGCTTTGTCACTGTCATTTTGTCTGCATAACCAAATTCAAACTGGGTTTGGGTTATACTGGGAATACACAAAACCTTTCTGAGAAGTGTATGGGAACAAAGAACTTAAGAAAATAAATTTCCAAGCCCTTGACTTTTATATGTACTCTTATTTGAACTGATTATGCTGATCCATTTTCTGTGTGCCTTTGCAGAAGTTGACTTCTGTCACTTTACTTCTCAATCTTATTATAGTGCATTTTTCCAGAGCACTAAAATCTCTGAGATGCCAAAAAAGAATAAATAGAAATTTCAATATAGCTCTTGGGGAAGCAAATGAGTCTGATGACTAGGTAACAAATCCTTAGGCATGACATGTAGTTTCCAGTTTTTTTTGCTTGCAACAAAATGGAAGGAGTATCTCACTTAGTTGTCAGCTAATATATAATTAACATTTATATTTGACGATATATGACCATCTCATATTTGGCATATAATTCAGGAGTTAAAGAAACTGAGTATTGTAGCTTTAACAAAACTCCTTCCATTCTCACCTACTTGTTGAGTTGAAAGTTTGTCAGTACTTACATCTAAAAGAGCAAACAATGGAAATAGACTTGATGATAAATGTTTGAGGTGATACCCCAATTGCCCTGATTTGATCATTACACATTGTGTGCCTGTATCAAAATATCACATGTACCCCATAATATATGTACAACTATTGTGCATCAATTAAAAATCATATTGTACATAATAAATATATACTATTTTTTTCTTTTTCTTTTTTCTTTTTGTGGAATGGAGTTTTGCTCTTGTTGCCCAGGATGCAATGCAATGGCATGATCTCGGCTCACTGCAGCCTCCGCCTCCTGGGTTCAACCAACTCTCCTGCCTCAGCCTCCTGAGTAGCTAGGATTATAGGTGCCTGCCACCATGCCCAGCTAATTTTTTTGTATTTTTAATAAAGTCAGAGTTTCACCATGATAGCCGGGCTGGTCTCGAATTCCTAGCCTGAGGTAATTTGCCCACCTCGGCCTCCCAAAGTCAGCATTACAGGCATAAGCTATTGCGCCTGGCCTATTTTTTATTTTTCAATTAAAAAAGAGAAATAGAGAAGGACACAGGACAGGACAGGACAGGGAAGGAAAAAAGAAAAAAACTTTTTAAACATTTCAAGGACAGAAGGAAACAGCAAAACTTCCTACTGTTAACAAAAAAGAGTATAAGTTTATTTTTAAATTGATAACGTTGGTATCATATCGCTGTGATACTCCGCATACTAGCTATTCCACTGAATATTTCTGTTTAGATGAACAATGTTATAGTTTTATTTGTAACTGTGTGGCTAACAGTAGTTAGCAAATGTTTGTTGAAAGAAGCATAATTGTGTTCAAAGCAGTATTCCAGAAGGTGGGTCTTTTAGAGTTCCAGTCTCTACAGAAATGAAGTTTTACTGTGGGTCATTTTGAAACAGAGAAAGAAGCTCATCAAGTTATTTCAGTCAGTGCCAAGAAGGGAACAGTTTCTTCTAGAACGTAGAATCTTCAGCTGGCAGATTTCTGTATCGAGGTGACCCTGCCTACTCTCCTTTGAAGTAGCAGAAAGTAGCAGTAGAGGGGCAGCAGGAAGGAGCTGAACAGGTTAGTAAGAAATGTTTTCAGAGAACATTCTGCTATGGAAACAAGCAAAGGAGTCTGCTTTCTCTGACCAATTACCCATGACCTTTAGAGACTGCATCTTGGAATTCAGCTGATCTTCCATTATGTGCTTTGAACCACTCTTTATTTTGTTAACTCTTGAAAAGACTATTACTAATATTTGGTACAATTCTGAAATTTGTGGAGTTTTAGAAATGCTTTTATGTCTGTTGAAATAATTACATTAAGAGACCCAAATAGACATTCCCACAGGAATCTGAAAATTGTCAGCTGTTTCACTTGGTACCTGGACAACCAACAGAGGAATTTATTTCTGATAGCTGTTTCCCAACATGTTCAGCAAATCAAATATAAAAACTGAGATCCACACAACAGGCTAGTTCCCTTTTATAATTACAATTACCTACTGAGCACTTAATATGTACCAGGCACTGTGCTAAGCACTTTACATAGAATATCATGTTAATCCTTACTGCAACCCTACATAGTAAGTACTATTTCACTACCATTCTGCAGATAAGAAATCTTAAACACAAAGCAGTTCAGTAACTTGCTCCAAGTCACACAGCATTAAAACACAGCAGGTCAATTTGTTTGTAAATTACAGCTCTGGGATCTGAATGAAGGTATTTGTGGCGATTAATGGTTGAAAGCAGGCCATTTCTATTTCCATTGCAATTTGTTACCCAGTAGTAGCTCCTAGGATAATTCATTTTATAAATGTATTCTCCAGGATCCATAATGTAGATTTATATTAACAAATAATTATTGTGGTGAATGTTTAAAATGGTAGGCTGAACTTCCTGTTGGGTACTTTTCAATTTCAAACATGTACTTCTGCAAATCAATAATCCTTCTTCTCTTTCTATTCTTCATTTTTCCTTAGGGGACATGGTCAGTTGCTTGGGCATATTAATATAAATGAAAGAATTGGTCAGAGACACCTTCACAATGCAGCTTTTTAATTTTTTAAAAAACCGTTCCTCAAAGGGCAAATGAGGACTACTCTAAAATTACATTCTCAGGTCAGGAAATAAACACAAATCATCCAAGCTAGTTTAAAAATTGTCATGAAAGGAAGAAGCCAAGAATTAATTATGTTAAAGTTAATGAAGTTTATCAAGTATTTATGCTAACAAGAGTAAGAGGTAAATGCACAGTCTGTTCAAAACTTATGCCGTATTTTGTGGACTTTCTATTACAACATAAGCTTTGTAAGGGGCCAAGGCTTGTCTGTTTTATACAGTGATGTATCTCTAGCTTTTAGGATAGTGTCTGGCATATTGTAGATTTTCAGTATATATTTGATGATTTGGTTAACTCACATCATGTGTTACCATACTAAAACATGATAAACATCAGTTGGCAGAAGATGGTGTCGATTGCATCATTTCATTGTTACTCATTACTGAATAGTATTATATATAACTGTGATCTCCTCTAAACAATGATACCTTCCCACTTATAACTTTCTGCTTGTCTGGGACAGTAAGATGGCTATGGTATTGAAGCAGGGTGGCAGGGGAGGGGGGACCCAGAATAAAGCAGACCATTTCTCTAACAACTCCCTCCCTTCCAAAATACCTCCCTGCAGCACTATTCACAGTGTGGTCAGCAGGCTGGCCTTGGGCTATGAATTCCACATTGTTAGTCCACCAAAGAATTAGCTACAGAAACTGAGGAGTAAACAGAAACTTTCGTAGCAATTTTACATTGCAGCAGCATCTAGGAATCCATGTTTGTTGTGATTTTTCAAAATTACCAGACTTTGGTGAATTAGAAATTTAAAACAAAAAGATTTTCTTACTGGCTCTTGGGAACCAGCTGGTCTAACATTAAAAATCAGCTGGAGCTGACTGGAGCAATCTCGTCTCTGTGACTTGCATAGAAAGAAGCTGTCCATCCCAAAATATAAACCACACTTCATGTCAGATCATTCTTGTAACCTAATTTTTTTGAGTACTGAAGGCTTGTAATGTTTAAGAAACCCCCTACTAAGCACAAATACCTCTAATGGAAATCTTGTCTATAACCACTAAGTTTTAGCACCTTAATCATCACCTCCCATCTTGACATACTAAAGGGGAAAGATGATAAGACAATTGGTACTCAAAGTGTCTAAGTACAACTTTGAATCCTAGTAATAGTAGCAACAGTGGCTCCCAGTGGTAGGACCTAGAAATATGACAAAACTGAAATTTAAAAGCCTCAGTTCCCAGATGTTGCGGTGACCCATAATTTCTAACCATCTGAGTAGTATTTGGATATGTATTATTTTAGTTTATCCCAAATGTAAAAATTTATTAGCACATCAAATTCAACAAGTAGTTTACTATGCTCTATGACTTTCTTACTTTAAAGGGTCCTGTTGACATAGCAATGTCGTTAACCATCTCCACTTTGTCAGTTAGACAGCAACATAAAATCATAGCAAAGCAAGCAACCCTGACACTTGGCAACATAAAACAGCAATAATTTCTCCTTGTTCTCACATCTGCAGTTTGGCTGAGGGCTGACCGATCTGGGATGTTCTCAGATGGGCTTCGTGCCTCGCCTCAGATTGCATCCAGATGAGCTCTATGTCTCTTTCATTTTTTTCTTATGGTGCAGAAGCACAAGACAGTGAGCAGGTACTCATGGTGACTCTTAAGGATTCAACTCAAAACTGGCATATTATCACTTCTCCCCACATTTCATGGGCGAAGGCAAGTCAAATGGCCAAGTCCAAAAAGAATGCCCTGTATCTTGCAAGAATGTCTAAAAAGTGTCATGGAAGAGGGAATGGATATGAGCAGGGATGGAAAATTGAAAACCTTATGACATCCATTAAGAATCTTACTAGAAAAAAAAATTATGAGGTCAACTATATATGTTCTCCACTGAAGCTTTTACTGTTTAAAAAGCCTCCCGGCTGGGTGGGATCACTTACACCTGTAATCCTAGCACTTTGGGAGACCAAGGTGGGCGAATCACGAGGTCAGGAGTTCGAGACCAGCCTGACCAACATGATGAGACCCCGTCTCTACTAAAAATACAAAAAGGAGCTGGGCTTGTTGGCGCTTGCCTGTAATCCCAGCTACTCAGGAGGCTGAGGCAGGAGAATCGCTTGAACCCAGTAGATGGAGGTTGAAGTGAGCTGAGATTGTACCATTGCACTCTAGCCTGGAAAACAAGAGCAAAACTCCATTTCAAAAAAAAAAAAAAAAAAAGCCTCCCCAAAACTTAGTGGATTAAAGCAACAATTGTTTATTAGGTTTACGATTACATGGTTTGAAAATTTGAGCTACACTCAGTTAAGTAGTTTTCCTGCTGGTTTAATCGGGACTCACTCATATAATTATAGTCATCTGGTGAGTTTACTAGGGACAAATTGATCTAAGATGACCTCACACTCATGCCTGGCAATGGGTGCTAGCTGTCAGTTGGTGCTGGACTGTTGGCTTGAGTCAAAAGGGTGACAGTGCCACCTATCTCCAGCAGCCTAAGCCTATGGATTTATTCACATGATGGAGGTGTCAGTCTTCTTGGACTGGCAAGAGAGAGTAAGCCCTAATGCACAAATCTGTTTCCAGCTTCTGCTTGTATGGCATTTGCTATTATACTCTTGGCCAAAGCAGGTTGTATCTCCATGCCAGATTTAGAATACACAAGGGCATGGAGATAGAAAGTGTGAACAAAATGTGGTGTGTTACAGCAATAATCTACTCTACCTGGCACAGTTCTTGACACAACCAGGCACTCAGTAATATCAGTTTAATAATTAAGTAGTCATGATTTGTTTACCATATTCTTAATCAATTATGGGCACTTAAAGTCTTCCAAACTACTGTTGAAGCCTGATTAGTATACTGACTTCTAGCACACTGGGGGCTCTAGTGATGTGCTATCCACATCAAGTAGATATCAAGGGCATGCTTTTCAAATTTTCAGATGCCATAATGTTTGAAAGTAATGCACCGGATGATATCATTAAAGTCCAAAATATTGAGTTGGACTAAAACTGTAATATTTTAAGAGGATAATTAGGAAATCCTACATTTAGGTACTAAAATTTCATTTTAAAAAGTTTAGGCCAGGTATGGTGGCTCACGCCTGTAATCTCAGCACTTTGGAAGGCTAAGCCACGAGAGTTGCTTGAGGCCAGGAGTTCAACACCAGCTTGGGCACCATGGCAAAACCCTGTCTCTACAAAAAATACAAAATTAGCCAGGTGTGGTGGTGCTCACCTGTAGTCCCAGCTACCTGGGAGACTAAGGAAGGAGGATCACTTGAGTCCAGGCGGTCGAGCCTGCAGTGAGCCATGATCACAATACTGCACTCCTGCTTGGGTGAGAGAATGAGACCCTGTCTCAAAAAATAAACAAGTAAATAATAAAAAGTTTAGAATGAAGGGCCACACTTGACCTCAAATCACTGGGAAAAGATGTGAAGTTTTAGATAAACACAAGATGAATTGGAGCCCGCAATATAATATGTCCAATAAAAATGTAAAAATGAAATTTTTATCCTACATTGACAGGTGTACAGTATCATCAAATCATCATCTAATAGTGATGGTAAGAACATACCTCAACTGTTTTTTGGACTTCCATATCCTCTATATAAAGAACTTTGACAAATTAAAAAGTGTCTCGGCCGGCTGTGGTGGCTCACACCTGTAATCCCAGTACTTTGGGAGGCTGAGACGGGCAGATCACCTGAGGTCGGGAGTTCGAGACAGCCTGATCAACATGGAGAAACCCTGTTTCTACTAAAAATACAAAATGAGCAGGGTGTGGTAGTACATGCCTGTAATGCCAGCTATTCAGGGAACTGAGGCAGGAGAATTGCTTGAACCTGGGAGGCAGAGGTTGCAGTGAACCAAGACTGAACCATTGCACTCCAGCCTGGTAACAAGAGCAAAAACTCCATCTCCAAACAAAAGTGTCTCAAGGAGAGCAGTCAAGATGATGAATGATTTGGAAATCATTTTACATAAAGAAAAGTTGAGAGAGCTACAAATATTTATCTTGAAGTAAAGAAACATGGGGAAACATGACACTGGTCTTCAAAATCTAAAGAGGTACATCAGGTGGGAGAAAGAACAAGCAGCCTGTGATGTTCCAGCAACTTCCAGCAACTACAAAGTTACAGGGAGACAGATGTTTGCTCAGTAAAAGGCCTGACAATTAGACACATATAAAATGGCCCTCCAAGTGTAAAGAGTGAGCTACCCTCACTGAAAATATTTAAGGAAATACTGCATATTCTCACTCATAGGCGGGTGATGAAAAATGAGAACACATGGACACAGGGAAGGGAGTACTACACACTGGGGTCTATTGGGTGGAATAGGGGAGGGACAGCGGGGATAGGGGAGCTGGGGAGGGATAGCCTGGAGAGAAATGCCAAATGTGGGTGAAGGGGAGGAAGGCAGCAAAGCACACTGCCATGTGTGTTCCTATGCAACTATCTTGCATGTTCTGCACATGTACCCCAAAACCTAAAATGCAATTTTAAAAAAAGAAAATATTTAAGGAGACAGTGTGGTTATCTCTCAGAGATGTTGCAAAAATTTTTCTTTTAATTTGGAATGACACTAATCTAGTGTCATTTAGGTTCTCTCCCAGATTCAAGGTTACATCTGGTGCTTTGATTCAAGGGGACAGATTTGGAGAAAGAGAACTGTTGGGAAAGTCAAAAGAAACTTTATTTTCACTTTATATGAATTAGTTATAAAAATGTGCAGAGTATCAAACTGGATAGAAAACTAAGTCAAGGTTATTTTCCAGTGGAAACTGAACTACTGACACATATTGCCAAAATGAGAGTCACAAATTCATTTCAAAGAAAGTAAAGCTAGAAATTTTCTATTTTAATTATTTTTCTGTACAAACTCTATTGTTAGCACACTCATGTGCTTGCCCTATCATTCCAGGAAAATATACTTTTTCTTTTTTTCTCTTCTTTTAATGTAGCAATTTTTGTCCTTGTATTACTGATAGAAGCAAACATTTAGCTTCAAAATCGTAAAACCATTATTATCTTTCCAGTAATTAGTTCTATTTCTGTGGCTGTGGCTTGTACAGTACTGCTTTTTATATCTTGAAGTACGAATAAAATTGTTTTTAAACTGCTCCTTGTTATGTTAAACATAAAGAATAAAATAAGTTCTGTTCACTGTCAAGATTTATCTGTTTAAAATTTTTCTAAAGCATAAACATTATTAATGAAGCACTTAACATTAACCTTCCAACAGTCTGGTATAAAAACGACAACAATAATCTACTAGATAAAGAGAAACATGGGAAATGTTTTTTAGTGGGAGCTAGGGAGGAATTCATGCACTTTTAATGGAACTTTACCAGTTCTGGGTTCCGTTATTGTGTCAGAGATATGAAGAAAGGAAAGCTGAGCAATATTTTTAATTGATTCCATAGAGTTTAGAAATAATAGTGTAGATCTGGGGATGCCTAAACGTTAGAGTGGATGAGAGCAAATTTTCTTATTAAATGTACAAGCTGTACTTGAGCTCCAAAGGAAATACAGCCATAAAAACAGAGGCACCATCTTGCTCCCTCTTGGTACATTTGTAAGAATGTAAAGGGATCGTGCTGGGAAAGAGGGTCGTCAGTGAACTCAAATTGAGGACCTCACTGGATAATCCGTGTTAGCAGAAGAGAGGAAAGGATGTGTCAAGGCTGTTCCTAATGGGAACTGAGTTTGTGCTAAAGCCTGCTCATGGAAAATGAAATGCTGAATTTTGAAATGATGATCAAGGCTTTTCAGTTCAAAAGCATGTATACAGGAAGCAAGGTAGGATGTCTTTGTGAGCAGGAAGCAACAGAATTTTAAAAAATGGGACGTCTTTGCTGTATATGATGTTAGAAGCGTATCCAAGTTTTCAAAGATAAAATTTTACATTTATCTTTTTGTCTATTTCATATGTCTTCATCTATATAGATGATGCAACCGATTCACCTGATGATAGGACATAAATATGGAGTCTTTACATTTTTGGAGATGGAATGGGCTGAGCCCCCATCCAAACTCTTGAAATCTTATCTCTTTTACAGCCAAGTGCAACTATTTACAAGATTATTGGCTGTGGTTTAAAATAGCATTTTTTCCAACAAACCTGATTTCTTCATTTCAGAGACATATGGGCCCCAGTATAAACCATAAAGTTAACACAAGTCCTACATATACAGAGCTCATAGACATATCACCCATTTTAATAGATATTGGCCTTATATGAAAGACTTTTTATTCCAAAAAAATTTTTATTGCTGAAGGATTAGATAAAACTTTATGAAACTGTCAGAGTTTTAAGTAAGAATTAACATGATTACTGCACATTTTTCCCTCTCTCCCACCCTTGCTGGGTACCAGAAGGCTACCCTAGTTGGACTGTGCCAATGGGCTTTGCTAGTTTTGGGCTCCATTTGGCCACTAGGAGCACTGGCAGGAGATAGGTAGGAGGGAATTGAGACTAGAGTATTCAGTCCCCCAGCTCCCTCTCTGCACAGTCACCTAATATTGGCCTCTTTCCTCCATCAACAGCTACAGCTTCTACTACCCTTCTACCCCCTCCACACTGCCTTCTCTGGCTCTACCTCCCAATAATATTTCCCTCCACCTCATGACCTTAAGGCCTGAGGGGATAATAGCATTCAGAACTTACTACCCTGGTGTATGCCAATCCTCTGTGATTTTACACTTAGACCATTAGTTTATACATTTATTTATTAAACTATCCTCAAATAACCCAGTTTGATGATGCCTTCTTGATAAAAATTTATTTAAGTACCTGGATAATTTACTAATATATGAGAAACAAAAGCATCTGCCTTAGTACAAGTTGCCATAACAAATTACCATAGACTGGGTGATTTAAACCACAAACACTTATTCCTCACCGTTCTGGAGCTGGATAGTCCAAGATCAAGGTACTAGCAGATCTGGTGTCTGGGAAGGGCCCACTTCCTGGTTTGCAGACAATCAATCATCTTTTCATTGTATTTTCATAGGGCAGAGAATAGAAACAAAGGAAGGAAGCTTTCTCATATCTTTTTATATGGGCAGTGATCCCATTTATAAGGGTTCTGCCCTCACTACCTAATCTCTTTCAAAGGCCCCACTACCTAATACCATTACATTGGGAATTAGGATTTCGGCATAATGATTTGGAGGAGATATAAACATTCAGTTCATAACAACATCCATACGAGGGTGAGCATTTTAGACTTAGGTTTTCTAATTAACTACTATAAAAATAATAGCTGGTATTTACTGAGAGCTTACTTTATGCCAGAAACTGTTCTCAAGAATATATATGTGTTATTTTCTTTAGTGTTAACTCACATAACCTCACAACTAACACTATGAAGATGATATAATTATTATCCATATGTGTGCAGAAAAGTTAAGTGACTTGCTTAAAATTATACAACTAGGAAGTACACAAATAGGCTGTAAAATAGCCTACTCTCTATTCTCTATACAAGAATGCTAGAAGAGTAATTCATGAGGAAATTTATGTGATTCAAATGAAAATTACCTTGATCAAAATTTCCAGAATATATAAAGTTGCTAAATATTAAAATAAAACATACTGGCTTTAAGATTAACAAGAAAAATACAGAAAACATGTTATGCAAGGAGAAGCACCAGTAGATTGAGAAGAAGATTCGTGTTTATTAAGCACCTACTTTCCTACCCAAAACTTTACATACATACTTACATATCTTACTTACATAAACCTCATAACAAACTTGTGTAGTAGCTGCTGCTATTCTTATTTTATAGATGAAGAAACTGAGGCTCAGAGTGAGATCACATCACCGCAGGTCATTGACCTCCCTGTGATTCAAATGTGCTACCACCTCCGTCTCACTGGTTGGCAGCCTTACCCCCAATATAGGACAACCTAGAAACTAAGTAGAGATACAGCACAAGATCTGTATGAAGCCCTGAATTCTCAATCCATCATAAAATATCACCCCATATTACAGAAAGTGAAATCCTGATGATGACAATGACAATGACAAAAATCAGCTACCTTTTGCCATGTATCCACTTGGTTTTGTAAGATCTGACCATGACATCAGTTACTCTGAAGTGGCCCTTCTGTCTAAGTCAGAAATCAAGTTAGGCTCCTTCATTTTTACAACAAAATACTAATTTTGCTAACACAGCCGGTATCTTCAATCAGCAACTTTTACACACTCTTTAGAAGGTCCAATTTTAAATTGATAACCACTTCTTCTTGCCCAAGGTACAGTTGAGGCAACCAATAATTGAAAAACTGGGACTAAGGAACTTGTTAGTGATGTGTTATATTTTTTAGCTCCTCTAAATTCTGCTCTTAATAACAAGTTAGTATGGAATGGCCTTGGAATGCAGTAGTTCAGTTCTAGGGCTAGCTACATAATCTGCAGAGCCCAGTGTCAAATGAAACCGTGAGGCCCCATGTTCGAAAATGATTAATAATTTCAAAATAGCTACAGCAGAACATTAAAGTCCTTCTGAAAACAGGGCCTTGCGCAGTCACATGAGTCTCATGTCCTTGAAGCCAATCCTGTTCAGTTTCCTAGGTATATTTTCAGTGCCTTAAAATATTTTAATGTTGTATCCTTTCTTGGGTTATTTTAAAGCAAGTTCCTATATAGCAAATGGCCAGAAGCTTTCTCCTGGCCATCTAAAAAGAAGTAATTCGTATGTTCATTTCCTTTTATTTAAAATAAATAAATAAATAAAAGTCCTTAAAATGTTTTTCTAGAATTTGTTAGAAAAAGTTTTTTTTTTTCCCAAACAAATTCATATGCTTTTTTCACTATTCATTTTTGTTTGTTTTCCGGGAGATGGAGACTCCCTCTGTCACCCAGATTGGAGTGCAGCAGCACAATCTCAGCTTACTGCAACCTCCACCTCCCAGATTCAAACATTCTCCTGCCTCAGCTTCCCAAGTAGCTGGGATTACAGACATGTGCCACCACACCTTGCTAATTTTTGTATTTTTTAGTAGAGATGGGATTTCACCATGTTGTCCAGGCTGGTCTGAAACTCCTGACCTCAAGTGATCCATCTACCTTGGTCTCCCAAAGTGCTGGGATTACAGTGAGCCACCACGACTGGCCCACTATTCATTCTTTATTTGTAAATACTTACTGAGTTACCACTGTCTGCAAGCATTGCTCTAGACATTCGGATCAATCAGTAAGCAGGTGAACAGGGCAAAGTCCCTGTCTTAGTAGACTTTACAATCAATGGGTGGAGTTACAATCAATTTCCTAGCCCTCCTAGGGAAACTTCCAGCCTGAAGACTGACAATGTTTACTGTTTACAGGCTTCTCCTCCACCAGATGTTAGCACATTTAGCACACTATAGTAAAGAAGAAATTTTTTTAAGAAGAAGCAAAAAAATATTTCAAATTTTATTTCAATGCAAACTAGGACCAAAATGGGGAAGCTACACGCTAGCATACAACCCTCCTGTGCTTCATATGAAAATGCAAGAACAGGAGAAAATTTTTGTGTAATTTATATGAATCATTTAGATATAAATGAAAAATATGTTTCCATGTAACATGTTGACTGATAGATAATCAGGGTTTTATGGCAAATTTTAGAGTTATCTCAGTTAACCTCTGTTGGAAATAGATGCTAAGTGCCACAAAGAAAAATTAGCACTGAGATGAAGGATCTTTCAGCAAGGTAATTTTTACTTCCTAAACTGCAGGAAGGGTACTCTCACTAGCCATCTTGCCACAAGAGTACAATGAACAAAGGAAAACACACAAATTTATCTCTTATGCATTTGGGGTTGTTCTTACTGCTGTGTCTGATCTCCATTGGCTGGAGCCAAACCTCACAATCTAAACTAAAACCCGATTGGCTAACAACTTAAAACCTTTTTAAACAGGAAAAAGCAATGGTGAGCTTTGATGTGCCTGTGAGCACGTCCAGCACAGATATCTTGGTTAAAGTACATGGACATAGAGTGTACTACATGCCTGTAAGCATGGCATGTCTAACAGCTACATAGGATAGAGCTTAACAAAGTTATTAGCACATTTATTTTTTTAATGAGAAAGAAAACTTTAAAAATGAACTTTTCTACTTCCCACAACCTCTATCATATTGGCCAGGCATACATACTATATCTAGTCCCTGATTAAATGAAAAAGAAGAAAACAAAATATATCTAAACAAAGCTTTTTCATTTAACGTAAACACTAAACATAGTCACAGCTGGCACTCTGAGATTTTGAAAGCCTATATTCAATCAAGCATACCTGAAATTTCCTGGGCTGGCCATTGAACAGGATGGTATTTATTGACAAAATAGCAGCACATAGTTACTTGGGACTATGAGCTTTGGAATCAGACAGTCTGTTATTCTGATTCTTAATTAGAATTCCTTAACTCTTCCCACAAACATAGGGCCCACATAACCCTCTCAACCCATTATATCCTTAGCTCAAACGCTGCTTTCATCATTAGTTGAGCTCTTGGTAAAATATAGTTTGAAAGTTTCTATGCACACCTCACAGACCCAGCTTAACTCCTTAAAACGTAAAGCATCCAATGGCTTGAAATGGCTCAAAAGATAAAGAAAATAATAAGTCAGTAGAGAATGACAAGCAAGTGAATGGCTTGTGAGTGTTCTCTCTTTCATAAATGCTAAAGTACAGATTATTAGGATAGCTCCTTAAATTGCCACACCCACCATAAAATCTTTTGGAATGGAGATAAACGGAGATTGGGAAAGCTTTTCAAAACTGGGCTTAATTGGGTTATTGTTCATCTTAGTTTGGGCTGCCATAACAAAATGCCATAGACTGGGTAGCTTGTAAACAACAGACATTTGTTGTAAACATTTCTCATAATTCTGGAGGCTGAGAAGTCCAAGATGAAACCAGGATGCCGACATGATTGTTTTAATTCTGAGGTCTCTTGACTTACAGGTGGCTGCCATCTTCCAATGCACTCGTGTTCTCTTCTTTGGGCATGCAGACAGAAAGAGAATGAGCTCTCTGGCATCTCTCCTTATAAAAGCACTAATTCTATCAGGAGGGCCCACACTCTTGATCGCATCTAAGCCAATTGCCTTTCAAAGGCCCCATCTCCAAATATCATCACATTGGAGGTCAGTGCTTCAACATATAAATTTTGAAGGGACATAATTCAGCCCACAGCACCATTGCTCAAGGTCTGATCTCTCAGCCCTACATGCAGAAGATGGAGAAGGGCACTTTATTTATAAAGCACTTATTCTATTCTGGCACTGGGCTCAGGGCATCAATATATTACTTCAATTAACAGAGGAAACCATAGTGGTGAGGCTCAGAGAGATGACATAAGTCACTCAAAGTCACAAAACTAGTAAACTTCGCAAAGATTCAAACCCTGTCCCATTTGACCTCAGCACTCTAGTCTTTCTGAGAGCCCAGAAGGCTTCAGTACCAGGAGCTCCAATGTCTGAGGCCAGGAGAAGATGTGTGTCCCAGCTCAAACAGAGAGACTGCATTCGTCTTCCCACCACCTTTTTGTTCTATTGGGGCATTCAAGGGATTGAAGATGCCTGTCCACATTAGTAATGGTAGGTATTCTTCACTCAGTGTACAGATTCAAATGCTAATCTCTTCCAGAATACCCTTCTCAGAAATAATGTTTTAGCAGTTCCCTGGCTGTGCCTTAGCCCAGTTAATTTGATATATAAAATTAATCATCACATGTCCCTTGAAGGTTTTGCCCTCTACTCCAAATTTACATTAAAAATACAATGTCTATGGCTCAGGGACAGTGCTCACACTTGTAGTCCCAACACTTTGGGAGGCTGAGGCAGGAGTTCAAGACCAGCCTGACCAACAAAAACTAGCTGGGTGTGGTGGCACATGCCTGTAATCCCAGCTACTCAGGAGGCTGAGGCAGGAGAATCGCTTGAACCTGTGAGGCAGAGGTTGCGGTGAACCAAGACTGAACCATTGCCCTCCAGCCTGGGCAACAAGAGCAACACTTCATCTCAAAAAAAATTACAATGTCCAATAATCATATAATCATCAGGGAATCACAAATTAAAACTTCAATTAGATATTGCTACACACCCACTAGAATGACTAAAATAAAGAAGAATGTCAACCCCAAGTGTTAGCAAGCGCATTGCTGGTGGGAATGTAAAATTCTACACACTTTGAAAATATGTTTGGCAGTTTTTGAAATAGTTATCTATGTATATCCACCCATTAACTCAGCAATTACACCCCAAAATAAATGAGAATTATAGGCCCACATAAAGACTTGTACAAGCATGTCACAGCACCTTTATTGATAATAGCCCAACACTGGAAACACCGCAGGTGTTTATCAACAGGAAAATAGATGAAGAAACTGTGGTATATTCATATCATGGAACAGCACTCAGCAATAAAAAAGGAATGAACATGCAACAACACAAATCCACGTCAGAAATATTATCCTAGGTGTAAAGAGCTGGATGCAAAAATAAGTGCACACAATATAATCCATTTGTGTGAAATTCTATATGGACAAAATTAACCTATGGTAATACAAATCAGATTAGTGGTTGCTTCTTAGTTGGGATACAGAGACTAAGAGTCAATCACACAGTATTTCCATCATCCCAGTAATGAGAGATCTTTCTGGGATGATGGAAACTTTGTGGGTCTTAATACATATTTGTCAAAACTAATTGAACAGTATATTTAGGATCTCAAAATGTCACTGTATGTAAATTTTACCTCAACACAAAATTTTTGCAACAGTGTATTTACTTGACATTTTAAAAGACCCAAAATGACTGCCAAAGCTCCAGCCATCACATCTGCATTCCAAGCAGTAAAGAGAAGAACTAATGGAAAGATGAAACGACAAAGACATATACCTGCTGTCTGATCCTTCTTATGGAGATCCAAAGTCCCACCAATAAGGTATACTTAAGTTTTACTGGACAAGCCTAGATAGAAAATAAGTGGGAAAATAGGCACATGCACTATTTGGTCAAGCATCCTCCCAGGGAGAATAAAATTCATGTATGTAGTAACAAGAAGAACAGATATTGGCTATCCATTGGTAGGTTAAACCACACCATAAAAAAGTAGGCAGGCACATAATTTCTTACACAATTTCAGGAGACTCATGTACCCTCACTAGATCCCATTTTAGCTGAATTATATATTTAAAACCACTGGTCTAATAAGCTTAAGCAACTGATTATTCCTAAACATGGTTAATTAAAACTGTGTGAAAACAGGAAAGTCACACGGCAGTGGACAGTAGAGCAATCTACAAGTCTGGGTAGAATATGCCATACTCATCCATCTGGCAGGTCTTCCAATGGCTACAATCCCTTAAGAAGAATTGTATGCTACTCATCCACTGGGTAGAATATGCCATATTCATCTACCTGATAGGTCTTCCAAAGGCTGCAATTCATTAAATAGACTGTTCTTAATTGGACAGCATTTAATTCTGCTGCCATCTTAAATTTGCAGTATGTGAATGGAAAAAGATAGGCCACTTTGCTTAAGTGTACATTCTACTTACACACTTGAGTTGATCACGTTACTTTGCAGGTGTCTCTACTTCAATTAATTGCATACTGGTGAAATGCATCATTTAAACTCAGTACAAAAGTTAAATATTCAAGCGATAGTCTCTTCAACATAATTATTCCCTATAAGTTGGAGTGCTGACAAAATGTTGTCCTTTTTAAAAAAATTAATAGCTTCAAGTATATTCAAGATTAAATAACAGAAAATGTCAACAAGATATGACAATATAAAATGAAAATAATGAGATTAAAACTTGTCTTTAATTTTTCTCTATATATTTACAACTAGTTTTTCTTATGAAATCAGGTTACAAATTCCTAATGTCATATACAGTTTTTTTAGGCTGATTTAGAACAAAAAGTACCTTAAGAAAATCCCCATAAAAACATATTATTTTTGCTGACCAGTAAGCTAGATGTTGATCGTTAAAAAAACACTGACTTTCTTTTATTGTTAAACCAAACAGAAAATGAAAGTTATTCTATTGAACAAAGAAAAAGCACAACTAATTTTACATACTGTATTTGAAGACTAACCTGACATTTTTTCTTATAAATTGACCTCTTACCTGAATAGATATTAAAAATTAAATATCAGTGTCCTTTTACTAAACTCAAAATATGAAGAATTCCATCTTACTATTGGGTCACTTACTGACAGAGCATCACATTGCTAAATTTACATTTCATATAGTATTATAATCAGCAGTACTATTTACTAAACATTTACTCAGTGATGAGGACTTTACATATAACATTGCTGTGGTAGACTGAATAATGGCTTTCCCATGTCCTGAACTTGTGAATGTTACTTTGTGGCAGATTTGATTAAATAAAGGTTCTTGAGGTGGGGAGTTTATTCTGGATTATCTGGGCAGGTCCAATGCCATCAAAATTGTCTTTATAAGAGAAAAGATGATGCAAAGATGGAACTGGAGAAAGTTGAAGATGTCATGCTGTTAGCTTTGAAGATGGGAGAAAAGGCCATGAGCCAGAGAAGGCAACGAATTCTCACAGGTTTTAGAAGCTGAAAGAGGCAAAGAATGGATTGTCCCTTAGACAAGCCGCCAGAAGGAACCAGACACAGTTTCTAATTTCGCAACTACTCTGGAAGGATGGTATTATCACTACACACCTACACACACACACGCACGCACACACACACGTTTATCAAATGAACAAAATGAGACAGGAAGAGAGGTGGAAAATAAATAAACAACTAGGCAATGTACACAGCTACAAAATGATAGAGACATCTATCATTGGCATCTACGTGTGACCTGAAGCCCACAGATCATTGTCCTCTATCACAATGGCTAATATGAACTGTCAAGGCACATTTTACTGTGTATTGCCCTAAAAGTTTCTTCTCCTGTTAATAAATCAAAAGAAGCAAATCAAAGTGTCTCATGTTACACGCATTTGTTTCAAAGGGAAAGTATTTGTTCAAAACGATGGGCTGATTGAACCATATAATTGCAGGTTTCTAGTGTGTTTCCATAAGGAGGCTTTCATATTCCAAATGAAACTCTTTTATCCCTATAGGTATGGGAAATACAGTTATAAGGCAGCTATCAATAACAGATTCTGGGCTGGGCACGATGGCTCACGTCTGTAATCCCAGCACTTTGGGAGGCCAAGGTGGGAGGATCGCTTGAAGTCAGGAGTTCGAGACCAGCCTGGCCAACACGTTGAAACCCTGGCTCTACTAAAAACACAAAAATTAGCCAGGGGTGGTGGCGGATGCCTGTGGTCCCAGCTACTCAGAAGGCTGAGGCAGAAGAATCACTTCAGCCCAGGAGGCCGAGGTTGCAGTGAGCTGAGATCATGCCAGTGCACTCCAGCCTGTGCAATTGAATGAGACTCTGTCTCAAAAAAAAAGAAAGAAAGAAAGAAAGAAAGAAAGAAAGAAAGAAAGAAAGAAAGAAAGAAAGAAAGAAAGAAAGAAAGAAAGAAAGAAAGAAAATTGGATTCCGCATGAAAACTCCATGGAGGAGAATTATAAACCCAACAGTGGCTACTCCTAATGACAGCATTGCACAATTGGTAAGGAGTTTGGCCTCTGCCTGAGGGTGTAATATTTCTATGAAGGCGCTTTATAGTGGACATGTGATATGCTCCTCATTCAGGCTTCACAGGAGTTTTTCCCTTGTCAGCTAAATTAAAATTCAAAAGGAATTTTCCAGAAACATATCATTTGGGGTTGTATTTTGTAATGTTTGAGAAGTGCTGAATTAAAAGATGGATTAGTAAATTTTAAAAGCATAGAATGAAGCAAATAGTGAAAAAGTAAAATATTTTATCTATCATATTTAAAATGTATCATATTTAATTATGATACATTTATTCAATGTGTATGGGTCCCTTTCAAAGTCCGTGAAAGGTCCTGGATTCTGTGGGAGACTAGTAGATATTTTGTGATTTGATCTTTATTCAAATGAAATCTTATAACTTCTTCTACCAGAAAGACTTTGACAATTTTAATGGATGCATTTCAATAAATTATTGAAACATCAGCAAAGGAGGTAATTTTAAACATTTGCAGAAAAGCATTTAGATATTAGTCTGGTAAAATAGTGACATCTTGTGGCAACACTTGGTAACAAAATCTCTAACGTTAGAAAAAAAATAAGACGAGGAAACTAAGTAAAATGGAAGGGGAAAAAACATTATATTTTTGTTCTTGTAGATAATTTCCCTCTTATAGACTTTGGTTGTGTGGGAAAAATTCTGGGTTTTTTACTTATATGCTTCATACTAACAAGGACAAAGGAGTTTAATTTGGAAAAGAAAAGAAAAGCCCTCTTATGGAAATAGATCAGGGTGCTGCAAATATTTTATTCCGTCAACGAACAAAAAATATTCTACCTTTGAAATTCATGTAACAAGAGAGACTTTGATTCATTTCTATTTTTTTAAAGAAAATGGAGGAAACATGTTTTTCCCTTTAGTGCCTATAGCAGATGCTCTTGGAGATTTTCCCCATGTTTCCTCTGCTGACCCCTTGTGGCTTGGGTGGACAGAAATACATTGTATGCATTACCTCTGCCTGGGGTCTATCTCTGGCTGCAGAAATGAGTCCTGCTTGTGCTGGGCAGTCAGGAAATACCTGGAAGTTAACAACCCCATGAACCACTCGGAAGCAAGGGCAGAAAGGGATAAATAAATATCTCAGTTTCTTCCCCAGTTAGTGGGACAAGTCTGAGTTGTTGTCTACATGCTCTCTCAGGAGGACTTCAGTGGAATTAAACTCCAGCTGCTTATAACAGTAATTTGCACCTTTTATTGTCTTTCCTCTATTCTTAACTCCCTTTCTATGCTTCCTGGAGTCACTACCAAATAAGTTATATGCACTCAAATCATTGTCTCAGGGTCAGCTTTTGGAGAATTTCAAACCAAAAAACAACAAAAAACACGAACAAACCCAGCGATGTACCCATCCTATATATGCACACATATAAATGCGTTTCAAAGAAAAAAAAATGAGTTCTAAGCATTTTTACTAGTTTAATTAGCAACACATCAAAATGAAAAGAACAAAGACAAGTCTAGCATATTTTGACTTTTTTGCAACAGTAAAGCCTTTTACAGCTGCTGGCAGCCCTGCTGCTATTCCTCTGGGGTCCTTCTCTTTATGGAAATGGAAGTTCAACATAGGGGAATTGCCTCAGTAAGAAAAGAGGACATTTATACTCCAGGGATTTTGTATCCATTCTAAAATCCCTGCAAGAGAACTTGAACTGGGTGCTGACAGCTGGTTGAACCAATTAATGTACTAATTGGCTCAGGAATAATATATTAAGATTGCATACTCGAAGACCCAAGAATTAGAAATATACTTTAAAACACCTATTCATTCATTAAGAGTTGTCTTTTTTTTCTTTAGCAGCCAATTTAAGCCAATTTAGTCAACTATTTTTCTTCACTTTCAAGGGCATGTGAGGGGCAGAGACCAGTGAGTATCTCAATATTTTACACAAAACAAATCCCAACACAGGAGGTAATATAAAAAAGATGGGGGTGCAGCTAGTAAGCACTTTGAACATAAATCACATGTAAATTTCAACCTCTGGCCACAGCTTTGCATCAAAAGTCAATTTCTTCCGACCTGATGGCAATGGAGGGGCAAAAAAAAAGGTTTTT
This sequence comes from Callithrix jacchus, assembly GCF_049354715.1. NCBI lineage: Eukaryota > Metazoa > Chordata > Mammalia > Primates > Cebidae > Callithrix > Callithrix jacchus. The sequence continues at coordinate 31,374,366 of NC_133524.1, forward strand.
TATATTGGCATGTGGAAAATTACAAAATAAATCTCAAATGTATCCACCTGAACTCTTGGTCACAAACAAGTCAAACATGCTAACTACAGCATGTGACTAATAGCACTTTATATGCCACGTGATGTTGGTAAAGTCATGTTTTCATTTTCCTTTAAAGGAAAACCATTTCCAAGACAGTTATTCATCTTCTCAAGTAGTAAATTTATGAATTTTAGCAATCATTAAAAAAAGAATTTATGTGCTCAGAGTTCTAGAACAATAAATGCCTTTTTTAAAACTACCATATATTTTAAAACCGAATCCCTATCTTGAAATCCATGAGTGCATCATGTTTTATTAGATTTTGGAATCCCAAAATATGTTTCTATCTGAAAGTATAATATTAATAGTGAGACATTGTGCCTAATATTTTACATGTATGATTTCATTTAATGCCTGTGGCACTGTGGTACAGTTATTTTGATTACATACATTTTACCGACAAGAATTCTGAATATTTAGGAAAGTTGCCCAAATTCAAGTCTGTCTAACTGCAAACTCAAGCTCAACCAGGTAGCGCTACATAATATACACAAAATCTCAATGGCATCACTCAAAACATTTATTTATTAGATGTCTGCACATCAGCTGAACTGCCTCAGTTCAGTTGATCTTGGTTGGGCTCGTTGAGTGGCTTCAAGCTACAGGTTGAATCCAGCTCTGCTCCACATGTCCCTCAACCCCTTGGGATCAGCAGACAAGCTGGACCATGGTATTCTCATGGTGATGACAGAAATGCAGAGGGTAAATGAAACACACAAGGTCTCATAAGGCTTAAGTTCAGCTCTGACACAGTGTTACTTCCATCCACATCCCATTGGCCATAACAAGTCAGGTAACCAAGCCCAAAGGTTAGGGATAAGGAAGTATATTCCTCTTTTAATGAAAGAACATACAAAGTTAAATAGCAAAGAGTGTGGATATAGGAAAGGATAAAATGTTGGAAACAAAAATTCAACATAACCCACTCCCTATGTCAGTGGGCTCCCATAGTGGCATGATCTTTCATAAATCATTTGAGATGTATGTGCCCACAGTGAGGAAAGGGATGGCCTAACATTCTGATACACTCTGTAATGCTGAAAGAATATTAAATCTGATGAATTAAGCAAGGCAGAGGTGACAGGTCTCTAAGTTCTGAAAATCCATCTCACCTCTAATTATCCCTGGTTTCATGCCTCTGTCTTACCTATTTCGCCTGTCCCCCTAATAAAATATCCCTGTAAGCCCACTTCTCCTAAACTCAACCCTCTGCACTCCGAGCCTTCTCTATCTGATAGCTAACACCATCTTTGATAGTGACAGCTGAATCAGTGAATGCGTTTTTTGCTTAAAGACATCTACATTTTAACTAGGGATTCCTGGACATAGAGCATGTGAGCTTAAATAGCAGTTGTTAAAAAAAATTGGAAAGAAAACTTTTATCTTCCAACAAACCTAATTAGAAATCGAATGTATTAAAAGATAAATGACCATACTAGTATTCTACTATTGGTCAAGTAATATTAATGTAATTATTAATAGTCTATTATTAGTTGATGGGGGTTAGCGAAAAGAGACAAAATTCATTTGTTCTCTTGGTCGGCCTCTTTTATTGTCCTTGGTGACCTATGAAGTATTTCCACAGAATTCCCTGGTACTGAGAAACACAATTTGAAAACTCAAATCGTAAGCTCTCATGTTAGGAATGTATGGTAGATCCTCTCTTCTTTCAAATCACAGTGAGCCCCTGACAACCCCTGTGAAAGCATAAGGCTCTCGGTCCCAGGGCCGATGTGATGGGATTTGAGTTGCATGTGAAATTTGTTATCTCTTTAGCCAGCAAAGTGCCTGAATATTGACAATTGGATAATACTCCTTTAGTCTAGGATGTATTCTTGTCCAGGAGCCCCTCTAAATGTGTAAAACCTCTGTAGAGAAATAATTCATCAGTCTACTAATACCTTAGCTTTGGACAGATTTTCATGGATGGCCTACAGATGGCACAGGTACGTGGGACAGGAACTGTGAGACCTAAATATCCATGAGACATGGTGAAAAGAGGTCAAAAGAATCTGAAAAAAAAAAGTGAGCTGGAAAAAAGGGAGATTAAAGTGGAAAGGTGAAGTGAATTCAAAACAGAGGCAAGCTTTGTCTAATAAATATCTTTTCACAAAGCAAGCTCCAGCTAGTACCATATAGAGATCATTTTCTCTGAATACAGAGCTCTTAGGAAGTACACGTTCATTCACCTTCTGTGGGGAAAATCAAGTAGGTGGGCTTCATTTGGATTTCATTCTTACTGTGGGATTTGTAAAAATTCTGATTGATCCAGAGTTCAAAACCTTCTTTTCAAACCATATCTTTTTGGAATAAGTTGCCCAAGGAAGAAAATTATTTATTTCATTTTGTATAGATACTAGAAAGGGGAAATGGGCATAGATAGGGGTTATCTGATAGTTGTGTTACATCTAAAGTCAATCAAATGGTAAATGTTCAACTGAGTTTCATCAAGAGCAAAACCAATACAGAACTCATTGACTTACTACAGGATGACTTATTCTTTGGAGGTAGCATATGCTATCAAGTAACAGGTGGTTGCTGAAAAGCTACAGATTCGTAAGATATGAAAGGAATTTAGTGTTTCTCATAAAATTCCTCAGGACTTCACCAGAAACTTTCAGTTTATTTGTTTAATTCAACTCAGCAAATATTTAGTGCCTATTTCATGCCAGGCACTGGGCTAAGTCCTGGAAAGGCAAAGATGAATAGGGTGCTCTCTCTGCCCTCAACATGCTCAAAATGGAAGTGAAGAAGACAGAAATATAAATGACTAGCTAGATTACAGTGTAATAATGGCTACATTACAATTACAAAAAGAGTGGTATGGGAATCAGCATAGGAAGGAATGATCTAGTCTCTGGCCATCAGAGAGAGAGACAATGGCAGGTCAGGAGGGCCACCCTATATGGGAGCCTCTGTAGCTCAGATAGGCCTTGAAAAGTCATCAATGACTTAGAGATGGAGAGAGGCATTATTGGATTGGCTGCCTTGAGAAAGCATTCAGGCAGGAGAGAAAAGGAAGCGAAACTGGTTGAGAGGCTCCTGAAATCAATCAATCAACATCTATTAAAATAGACTAAATAAAATGTAGAGTGAGGAGACAGAGATTTCTTCCAGGTGACCTCAGGAGAGAGATAAAATGAAAGCTCTCCAGTACTCAAACAAGAGATATATAAAAGACAATAACTTGTTTACATGTGTGAGAAAACTAAAATTTTCTAATTCCTATAATGCAATGTAGAAGCTATGGTGCTGAGTCTTGTTCCCTTCTAAATAAGAACGAAACCAAGAACTCCCATTTCAGGATAAAGCAAGCAGCCACTAGCAATAAAACATGAGGCTTGTCATAGGGAGATTCACATCTTCAAATGAAACAGAACTGCAGTATCCCCCTTCATAGAAATCCTTATATGAAATAGCTACCCTCCTGGCATGGCTATGAGAAATTTCCATTTGCATTAGACTTAAATGTCTTGACATCATGATAAATTTCTGAGGATTACTTTGTCACACATATACTATGCAAAGCACAGTGAAGATGAGTAGAAAATAACATTTTAAAACTCCATGATCAGTGCTGGACAGCATGTAGTGGGTAGAGATGTTAATGGGATTGCAGATGTCACCCCATCAATTGAGAACCCACTATTGAATGCCAGCACCTGAAACTCTACCTAGCATAGAGGAGGTACTGAAAGAGTATTAAATGGATGAATAAATTAAAAAGAAAACATAATTGAGTTTTTGTGATATTTCTCTCTGAAATGGTAAGAAAATACTAATGAACTCCTGCATATGGTTGGAATAAAAAAGCATAATAAGTATTGTGTCAGATTTTCTTGTTATTTTTTTCATTTTTATTATCTGCAGTTCAAAGTTCCATCAGAAGTGGGAACATATTTCAATCCTTAGACAAGCATATGAATTATTTTCTCTTCTTGTACCTTAGTGGGGGAAAAAGATTTTTTATGAATAAACAAAATATAAAATTTGATTCATAAACTCAGAATAAAATAAGTGAGAAAAATGCCTGGAGAATTATAGCAAACTGTGGTATGTGTGAGTGGTCATTAATATCCGTACTGTTAGGTAGTGGGGCACAATCCCCTTCCCAAAAAGAGAGCTGAATCTCAAAATTCTCCTGAAATAAAATTAAAATGTGACCCAATACGTCAAAACTTGGTGAACATTTTTATGACCCATCAATTGTATCATTGCAAGTCGTTAAAGAGAAGATTTTGATGAACATCAATTTCTATATCAAGAAAAATAAATGAGTCTCCATTTCTTTCCTTCCCTTTGTTCTCACCTTCAAATTGTTAAGGTCTTTGAGAAGAATAAAAGATGACACTTCAGTACCTCACAAATCAGACTTAACTGTTCCCATGTCAGTTTGAGTTTAGAAAAGATTACTTTCATCTAACAGCCCTCTCAGATACAGTACTACGGTGGGGTACTATGTCACCTCCAGAAATGATTTATACTACGTCTATCTAAATTTTAAAATATTATAGAAATCTGCCCTCTATCTATCTCTATGATTTTAAACAGCTCCAAACAGTGCCTTAATAACACAAAGAACCAAGAAAGGCATTTTCCTATTCCTTAACTACTTAAAAGAGGTTCAGAACAGATGCAACTCTTTCCTTGTTTTCAGTCACCATAAAAGAAATAATCCAAACTTAAGGTTTAATCACTTTCAATCAAAAGTGTAAATGAAATGTAAAGGGACCTTGTGAGGATTGCAAACATGAGTAATATCTTTTCTCAGTGAGCTCCCAATCTAGCCGGGACAACAAGAGATTACACAAATATTTAAAATGTACAGAATAATGAGATAATTGTTTTAGAAATGTGTCAAAAATGTCAACAATGCTAAGAGAAAGAAAGGATAACTTCAAAGTTATCCAGAACTGGAAATGTAAGAACATTGCTGTCCAAAGACATGGGTAATCATAGTACCAGGGGTTGTCAAGAGGTGAAGTGTACCCTAGGAGTCAAGAGAGCAGTGGGGAAAAAGTCTGAAAAACTGAGTCTGGAACAAATAAGGGATGATCTTGAGTGCCAAGGCCAAGAATTTGGAATTTATAAGATAATCAATGAGAATGCTTCAAAGTGAGAAAATACGATTTCAGCTACAGTTTAATTTGGAAGCGATGTGAGGCTGGGATAAGGAGAGAGAGAGAGACCCCATTCAAGCGGATATTAACAAGATATCTATTATAACAATGGCCCAGTAATGAGATCTGAAACCAAGGCTGCTGCAGAGGGAGTGAAAGGAACGTTTGAAATTCAAGAAATATAAAGAGACATAATCTCCAGGGTTTTAAAAGTGCTGGGATATGAAGACTAAATAGGTAGAGAAAAATCTGAATTAGCTGTGAAGTCTGTGAGACTAGGAAAATGGTGTGGCATTAATACAAATTAGAAAACCAAAAATAGTGGGGGATACATATGGAAAAGGAAGAGATGATTTGTTCAGGTCTGAAATATGTTGAATTTGAGGCCCTAATGGAGCATTCAGGTAGGAATTCCCTCTTTGGCTCAATGGCATGACCTTCAATAGATCCATTCAGTTTTTTGATTTCAACTATGTGGAAGAAGGTAGAGTTTATCGCAGGCTGGGTATTGCCAAGGTCCACCTGCAATGAGGTCAAGGAGAATGAGTATTTCAAATACTAGCAGAAGTGGTATTTAGATGGCTGCTCTTGGAGTCCAGGTTGGACAGGTTAAAAGAACAGCCCTGTGATTTATTTCCCCATATCAAATGTCCTTACTTTTCCCAATTTCTGTATTTTTTAAAACGTATTACCTAGAATCACTCCATCTTTTTCTTCAAGCCTATCAGGTCTATGCTGCTTTTTCACCTTGCCACCAGCCCTTGTAGATCAGTATGCTCATAGATTGGTAAAACTTAATCATTTCCAAAATATTGTGGCTAAAGTGGACTTCAGAAAATGTCACTTGTGTCAGACTAAGGAAGGTAGTAAAAATTTGGCACATTAGCAAAGCAAGATTTTCCCTCAACCATATCACCATCACAGAAAGAGAAGAAAGGGTGGGGGAACAGGAGGAGGAAGAGTGGAAGAAGGAAAAAAAAAAAGAAAAAGAAGGGAAGGAAGGAAGAAAGGAAGAGAGGAAGGGTTTTAGACTGATTTTTACTGAGGTGCACTAGAATCACATAAATAAGATTGTTTTCAATAATCCAAGTCAACTTGGAGGCAAGAAATCCAGATATACCAGTCCTCAATATCCATTAATCTGACAAAGCAAATCTTCACTCACTAATTCTGTTTCACCCATATGGACCCTACTTAGGACTATTAGAAGGAGCACATGGAGAGGATCTTGAATTCAATAATTTTAGTATTAATTTGAACTTCCTGTGTTAACTAAAACAACTTATTTACCTTTTGAGCCTTAATTCTCTTGTATATAAAATAGTTATAATAACAGTCACCTTATAATGTTACTTTAAGTTAAAATACACGTATGTGTGCTTATGCGTTCCCCACCATGGAATTAGACATAGTCTCAATAACTTCTAGTTCACTTCCTTACATTTAATTACTGTTAGACTTAAATAAAATAATGCGTTTGGAGGCACCTGGAAAACAGTAGATTAGCTCAACAAACTTACAAAGTAATAAAATGATGCTTGAAAAATAGCTTTAGCTATGTACATATCCTCATGATTCATTTTAAGTCGACATTGAGAATCAACTTGTTTTACTGAATAATACCTTGAAGACTTATTGAAGTTCTAAATATTCTATATGCTAAAATAAAATGTACTGTATTCCCTAGAGTATTTTCAAGCATGATAAAATACCACTAACTGCAATGCATATTTTTTAGATGCAAGCCATATTTGACTTTGAAACTATGCTGACACAGAGAGAAAATGCAGTGTTGATTAGCTTTCTAAGCCCCACTAGATTTTCAAGATAGTCACAGTCTACTCCACATTTTAGTCTTATAAACGTGGCCTTTATTTGTGTCAATGTGACCTCCAAAACTTAAATTAAAACAGTTTCAAACCCATGGACCTCTGAACTCTGGTGGCAGTTAATTGTAAAAGGTCTTCATGTTCACATAAACACAGAGTGTTACTTTTATATTAACTAAATAATGTGTCTCAGGAATATTTGTGCTGTTTCAAATATTTCTAGATATTGGGATCCATACAATAAAATGTCATTGCAGAGCGTTCAAACGACAGAAGCCCAATTCAAACTAAAAATGAAATTTGGGGACTCATATGTCTAAAAAGAATATGGATAAATATGAGAATGCATGAATAGATCTAGTGGTACAAACCATGAATATAGGACTCCATCTCTTTAAATATCTCAGCTTTATTTCCTGCCTTTGAGCTTTATTCTCATGCATACTTTAACACTGTGTAGGTGGTTACCAGCAGGTACAAGTTTATATAGGCAAACCCCAACAGATAAAAAGGACTGCCTCATGCTCAGCAGTCTCAGCAAAGGTTCTGAGACTATCTCTAATTGGGTATCCCGTGTCCATCAGAGATGTAATTACTGTGATCTGGGATATGGAATACTTTGATAGGCCAAGCCTAAGATACATACTCACTGCTACAGCCAAGAGTAGAGTCTAAATCACCCAACATGAATGGACCAAGAGTAAAAAAGGGAGGGATGGTTTATAATAGGAAAATTGGGGTACTGGTACCACAATAAGGGGAAGGGATGCTGACCAGCAAAAATATGTTGGTCGTTATAGCATTGTAGAAATATAGTGGTCACTTACAATAACACATGTTCTCAACACGTGTGGGTCTTAAAATGTTTTGCTGTTTGAAAGGAATTCTCACATTTGAAAAGATTGAGAATCACTAAATCAATTCCTTTTTCTATAGAAGTATATAGACTGATGTAAATCAAATACATGGATGAGTAACTGAAGTTTCTGTCTCTCAGTTTAGTTGATCAGTGCGGTGAGTATGATGCCTGAGATGTCTGCTTTGGAATTTCTTTTGCCTATGAGTCACCAACTCAGTGAGTTTTCTTGGTCCATTAGGTAACTTCACAAACCATTCTCTTCTCTAGGGAGCAGAAAATAGCATGAAAAGAAAATTGCACAAAGCACATTTTCAGCCAGAATTTTCGAATTGAAGTGTTTATTCCTGAATCATCTGAAGTATTCAGGTTAGGTGCTTACAGAATATGTTTATGAATATCCTTAGTGCTAATTTTGAATTAGTTATGCAATCTACATCTAAAGGCCTTTATACTTACTTCCATGAGATAGGTTAACACAAAGTAATTTTATGAGGTTAATTATTATGGTGCACTCTAAATCACACAATTGTTAGAATCATTATGTACTCATGAGTGGCAAGTGCCCTCTTCCACTTCTACACTTTTCCAGCTACTTGGAAGTTCATTCTTCCATGGAAGGAAAATCTGTAGTGTCATAAGAAATCACTTCACAATTACTTTATGCATACTTTTTTATATATAAAAGTAAGTACTTGCATGAGAGATCCTATTTTCATCACTCATTCTTTCGGCAATATGGAGCCTTTTGGTTTAAATCTCATACAGTGCTACAAAAATGACAGACTCCTATCTATTCACAAAAGCATACTATCCTTCAATTTCACCATAATGCTTAGACTTCCAAATCTTCTTCCTTCACAAATTGAAACTAAGTAGTTTAATCTTAATAAACTACTTAGTTTATTACGTAGTTTTTATACTTCCTAGGTTCTTCCATATTTCCTTTTCAAAATTTTTTAAAGTATAATTGGCATTTTTTCTTTTCCTTTTAGTTGATATATTAAAATTACACATATGTATGCAATACAGAGTGAACCTTCAATACATGTATACAATGGGCAATGACAAAATCAGGGTAATTATCATCTCCATTGCCTCAAACATTTACCATCTCTTTGTGCTGGGAACACTCAAAATCCTCTCTTCTAGACCTTTGAAAATGTACAATAAATTATTGTTAACTACATTCACCCCACAGTGCTATATAGTGCTGGAACTTATTCCTCCTACCTAGCCATAATTTTACATCCATTAACAAACCTCTCCCTATCCTCCCTCCCACCCTTTCCAACCTCTAATAACCATAATTTACTATCTACTTCTATGAGCTTAACTTTTCTTACCTCCCACATATGAATGAGAACATGCAGTATTTATCTTTCTGTGCCTGGCTTATTTCACTTAACACAATGTCCTCCAAGCTCATCCATGTTACCACAAATGACAGGATTTCATTCGTTTGTGGCTGAATAGTATTTTATTGTATATATATATAACACATTTCCTTTATCTATTCATCTGTTGATGGACATTTAGGTTGATTCCATATCTTGGCTATTGTAAATAATATTGTAATAAACATGAGACTGTAGCTATCTGTTCAACATACTGATTTCCTTTTCTTTGGATAAATACCCAGTAGTGGGATTACTGGATCATATAGTAATTCTATTTCTAGTTTTTTGAGAAACAGCCACACTGTTTTCCTTAATGTCTTTACTAATTTTAATTTACAGCCATTTCCTCTGCATCCTCAGCAGCATTTGTTATTTTCTGTCTTTTTGATAATAGCTATTCTAATGAAGCTAAAATGATAACTCATTGTGGTTTTAATTTAAATTGTCCTGGTAGTTAGTGACGTTGAGTATTTTTTCATACTTGTTCACCATTTGTTTGCCTTTTTCTGGAAAATCTCCATTCATATCCTTTGTCCATTTTAAAATAATATTATTGCTTTTTACTGTTGACTTGCTTCAATTTTCTGTATATTCTTGATATTAGTCTCTTGAATAATTGACATCTCATGAATATAATGTGATAAGGTTTTAAGTTTGGCTTCATTTATTAAGCATGATGCTCTTGAGATTCATTCACGTTGTTGCGTCAAAGCTTCTATTGTGACAGCAGAACACTTGGCAACAATTTTGTAAGTTTTAAACACATTAGCCAGATGTGGCATCCCACACCTGCAACCCCAGATCAAATCAGGCAGATTGCTTGAGCCCAAGAGTTTGAGACCAGCCTGGGCAACAGGGTAAAATCCCATCTCTACAAAACACATAAAAATTAGCCAGGCATTGTGATGTGTGCCTGTGGCCCCAGCCACCCAGGAGGCTGAGGCAGGGAAATCACCTGAGTCCAGGAGGTAAAGCCTTCAGTGGACTGTGTTTGCACCACTGCACTTCAGCCTGGTTGAGAGACCAAGACTCTGTCTCAAAACGACAACAACAAAAACATGACTACGGGGGAGAGATCCAAGATAGCTGAATAGGAACGCTCTGGAGTGCAGTTCCCAGCGAGAACATCAGCACATTTCCAAAAATGTTTTTACTGCCCACAGACCAGGAGATTCCCCGGCAGAAAAGTGCCACAAGTACGGCTGTTTCAGCCAGCACTGTGGGTCTCCACACAAAAACTCACACAAATCTGGGTGGCTGTTTCAACTGGCACCTGAAATGCCCAGGAGACAGAGTCATCCATTCAACTGAAAAAATGGGGGCTGAAACAGGAAGCCAGATGATCTGGCTCAGTGGGTCCCACCCCCACAAAGACCAGCAATCTGAAACGCTCTGGGCTGAGAGTTTCACAGCAAGTGCAGCTGGACCTGAGACAGTCCAGCTCTGTGGGGGGAAGGGCCTCTGCCATTACCAAGGTAGTCCACTACTACCGAGGCAGTCTGCCATTACTGAGACAATCCGCCATTACTGAGGCAGTCCACCATTACAAACACAGTCTGCCATTACTGAGGCAGACCACCATTAATGAGGCAGTTCTAACTATACCTCTACAAACAAAACCACAAGGAAGTTCACACAGCAGCTGGGCAGAGACCATGGCAGCTCAGCAATGCCTCTGCTGGCAGACTGTGACTAGGCTACCTCCTCACTGGGTAGGGTATCCCTGAAAAAAGGCAGAAGCACATGAGGAACTTATAAATAAAGTCCCAGCTTCCTAAGACAGAGCACCTGGGAAGAAAAGGCGGTTATGAGTCCACTGCAGCAGACTTAAACGTACCTGCCCAGCAGCTCTGAACAGAATACTGGAGCTCACATCTCAGTACTTGAGCTTCTATAAGGAACAGACTGTCTCCTCAAGCAGCTCCCTGACCCCCATATATCCAAAGAGACACCTCATAAAGGAGAGCTCAGGCTGACATCTGATGGGTATCCTTGTGGGACAAAGATAACAGAAGAAGAAACTGGCAGCAACCCTTACTGTTCTGCAGCCACCTCAGGTGATCCCCAGGCAAGCAGGGTCTGGAGTGGACCTCCAGCAGTCTTACAGCAGAGGGGCCTGACTGTTGAAAGGAAAACTAAAAAACAGAAAGAAATAACTTCATCATCAACAAAAATGACATCCACTCAGAGACCCCATCCAAAAGTCACCAACTACAAAGACCGCAGATAGATAAATCCACAAAGACAGGAAGAAATCAGTGCAAAAAGGATGAAAACACCCAAAACCAGAACGCCTCTCCTCCAAGGAATCACAACTCCGCACCAGGTAGGGATCAAAGACAGATGGAGAATGAGTCTTATGAATTGACAGAAACTGGCTTCAGAAGGTAGGTAATAACAAACTTCTCAGAGCTAAAAGAACATGTGTTAACCCAATGCAAAGAAATGAAGAACCTAGAAAAAAGGTTAGATGAGATGCTAACTAGAATAAACAGCTTAGAGAAGAATATAAATGACTTGATGGAGCTGAAAAACACAGCATGAGAACTTTGTGAATGATTTTGCCGGTATTTTATTTTCTGTGGCAGCAATAACAGTGGTCTCGGGACCCGCTCATGATGTTGAGAGACAGGACTCAGGATATTCATTTTGCTTGCATGGATCATAGCAGGAATGGCACACCTCTGGAGCTCACAGCAGCAGTTTCCTGATCATGGTGGTTTCCTGATGATGGCAATAACAACACAATTCTGGAGCCAGGAGTCCCAGATCCTGTAAGAGGCAGCAGCTACCCCAATGGTAAGGTTCTATGATGAGTCTGTGGAAGGGAATATGCTCCCCATATGATGGGGAGCCCCACATTTAATCACTCCTCACTTACCAACCTATTTATTCATATCAAGGCTCTTCCTTCAATAATTCCACCCAGAGGACCATTTTGAAAAGGCACCAGGCCTGGAGTTTGGGAGTGCAATGGGGAAGTGACTGCTAGAAATTAGTCAATCTCCATTCATTTTCCTCAAATCTTCAGCACTGTTTATTCACTACCCTGATTTTACTTCTGCAAACACTCATACCAGGGATTAAACCTCTGAGGAGTTTCTCAGCTTTCTCCATACCTTTATGGTATCTCTCAGAGATCAATTTTGGCTAAGGGAGCTAGTTGTCTTAGTTCAACGTTTTCATTGATACTTAACCTGGAACCCAAGGAGTTATTTTGTAGAATAAGTTTTGCAATCGCCATGTTTATTCATGTTGTCTTTGCTGTTGAAAGTGTTTGAAATATTTACATTGCTGATAACTTGTCCAATGTCTTCACAAAAAACCAGTTACATTACATTTGTTGTTGAAGCTTAAATTGTTTAAGGAATTTTAATTAAGACAGCATTTAATCTCTGTGTATTTAAGGAAAAAATGACTTTGCCAGATTTGTTCACTAGTCATATAAATAAAGCAAAATCCAAGTGATCTTTTCACTCTACACACAAAATCTCTCTGACTTTAAAGGCTCCATCAACAAATGGAAATACATTTAGTCAAATAAATATTGTAAAATTTTCAAGTATCCCAGTAATCAAAAATGCACATCGAGGCAACAATAAAAGACCATCATTCATTTACCAGATTTGAAAAAGATACTTTGTCTGAATTCCTATTTTGGGTAATTGTGCAATGAATAAATGCTAGGAAAAAATCCTACACTGTGGACAGAAAATACAGTAGTAAAACACTTTACAAAATATATGAAATAAGTATCCAGAATGAAAAATGTTTGTGATGCAATTAACAAGTAGTTATAAATATTTACAACAGAGAATGCTACTTTAAAATATGTTAATATGATTTAATATATGACTGTTTTAGGTGGTCTGATGCATCCATATATGTAGTGTGAGGGATGTGGAGGTTGGAATGTTATAGCAAAAAAAGCAAAGATTAAAAGTAGCCTGTTTTCTTTTTATTTCTCAACTTTTACTTTAGGTCAGGCGATACATGCACAGCTTTGTTATATGGGTAAATTGTGTGTCTCAGGGGTTTGGGATACAAATGATCCCATAATTCAGGTAGTGAGCATAGTACGCAGTGGGTATTTTTTCAACATTTACCCCCACCTTACACCTTCCTTCCTCTAATAGTATCCATTGTCTATTATTCCTATCATTTTTTTAAAAAATCATTGTTAATTTTTGTGAGTACATAGTATGTGTATATATTTACAGGTTACATGAGATATTTTGATAAAGGCATGCAATGAATAATAATCACATCAGAGTAAATGAGATATCCATCACCTCAAGCATTTATTCTTTGTAGTACAAACAATCCAATTATACTCTTTGTGATTTTAAAATGTACAATTAAGTGATTATTGACTATAGTCGCCCTGTTGTGCTATCAAATGGTAAACCTTATTCATTTTTTCTAACTCTGTTGTTCCCACCTTTATGTCCTTGTGTTCTCAATGTTTAGCTTCCACTTACAAAAATGAGAACATGCAGTATTTGGTTTTCCATTTCTGTGTCAATTCTCTTAGGATAATGGCCTGCAGCTGCATCCCTGTTGCTGCAAAAAAGCATGACTTTGTGTTTTCTATGGCTGCATAGTACTCCATGGTGTATATGTACCACCACCACATTTTTTTTATCCAGTTCACCACTGACGGGCATTTAGGCTCATTCCATGTCATCGCTACTGTAAATACTACAAGCAGCCCATTTTGAAGTTTTGACTACCAACAGAATTTGTGAGTTGAGAAAACTTTTCAGTTTGTCTGATTACCAGCACAACTAAAACAAAAGTTATCTAATACAAATGCAAAAGACAAAAGCACATTAATATAGATTTTGAGTGGAGAAGATTATTAAAATTCTTATAATTCCCTTTAGCATGTTGTTTTTAAATTATTTAAATGACAAATAAAATTGTATATATTAGACATTTATGAGGTACTATGATAACCTGCTTTTTGCCAGCTAAAACTAACTCTCACTCTCTCAGACTAAAAGCTGTTCAGGCTTTATGTTAGCTTCTTGAGCCGGACAGACTCCATCTTAGCTTCTTCACTTTAGTTATTTTCCCACCATTAAGTATGTCACTATAGTAGGTAGCTGGGGCAGGCTGACACTGGGCACCTCCAAGAATGCATTTGTTAAGAGGCTGGGTTAAGTGGTACCAACAGAGCCTGGGATTGCAGGTGCTGTTGAGTGCCCAGAGCCCCCATTATCTGTAAGTTGTATGTCTTTCATGGCAGCTTTGCCCCTCGCATCTGGCACTGTTTTACTTCTCATGTACTAGTTTATCTTTTAACTTTTTGCTTACTCTGCTTTTGTGAAAAGTTTGCTTCAGCTAAGTTCCCCCTCCCTTTTAAAACTAGGGTATAAAAGACCACCTAACTTTTTCTTAGGGGCAGAGAGAATTTTGGGCATTAGCCACCTCTCAGTCGCCAGCATAATAAAGGACTCATAATTCAATCTCAGAATGTGGCACATTCCTTGACTCGCTCAGATACAACAGTACAATGTGATGTTTAGATATGTATTTACAATATGAAATCATTTGATAATTAACAAAGACATAACTTCACATACTTGTTTTTTGTTGTGAAAACATTTTAAATCTTCTCTTTTAGTAATTTTGAAATATATGATGCATTATTGTTTATTATAATCACCATTCTCTGCAATAGATTACTAAAGCTTATTCCTCCTTTTTAAAATTGTCACGCTTTCAGCAACATCGCCCCTTTCCCCATTCACCCCTCTTGCTCAGCCGCTGGTAACACCACCACTCAATTCTCTAATGAGTTCAACTTTCTTAGATCCTTTAGCATATTGTCTAGGTCCAGGTTCAGCTGTACAGACTGCACTTTAGCTAGTTCAAACAGGAAATAATTTGTGTTAGTCCACACTGATGTTACTATGAAGAAATACCTGAGACCAAGTCATTTTTTTTTTGTTTGAGACAAAGTTTTGTTCTGTCGCCCAGGCTGGAGTGCAATGGCATGGTCTCGGCTCATTGCAACCTCCGCCTCCCAGGTTCAAGCAATTCTCCTGCTTCAGACTTCTAAGTAGCTGGTATTACAGGCACCTGCCACCACACTTGGCTAATTTTTGTATTTTTAGTAGAGGCAGGGTTCACCATGTTGGCCAAGCTGGCCTCAAACTCCTGACCTCATGATTCACCCGCCTCGGCCTCCCGAAGTCCTGGGATTACAGGCATGAGACACTGCACCCAGTGAGACTGAGTAATTTATAAATAAAAGGGATTTAATTGACTCATAGTTTCACATGGTTGGGGAGGTCTCAGGAAACTTACATTCATGATAGAAGGGGAGCAAGTACCTTCTTCACAAGGCAAGGAGAAGTGCCCAGCAGCAAAGCGGGAAGAGCCCTTATGAAAACAACAGATCTCGTGAGAATTCATTCACTATCACGAGAACAGCATGGGGAAACTACCCCCGTGATTCAACCATCTCCACCTGACCCACCTTTGACATGTGAAGATTATTACAATTCAAGGTGAGATTTGGGTGGGAACACAGAACCAAACCATGTTAGAACTCATTAGAGAATTGTGGGAGGAGCTGAGGAGAAAACTCTAGTTTGAGTTTTCAGAAACAGCTTCTACACACTCACCATGGAACCTGGCTATCAGGGCAGCTGCTCCTTCTTATATGATCAGGGGCCTCATGGTTCTAGAACCATGCTGTTATTGCCATCATCAGGAAACCACCACAATCTGGAAACTGCTGCTATGAGTTCCAGAGATGTGTCATTCCTGCTATGATTCATACAAGCAAAATGAATGCCCTGAATCCTGTCTCTCAACATGATGAGTGGGTCCTGAGACCTCTGTTAATGCTGCTACAGAGGAGGGATTAAACGTGGGGCTCCCCAGCATAAGGGGCATATTCCCTCCTTTGACTTCTTGAAACTCATTTGAGGGAATGCAGATTGAGATCTGACCTCTGACCCTTTCACCATAGCCATTGATGAAAAAAAGTAGCTCATATTCCAACAAATATGTCAACAGGCCAATACATCAAGATATCTGAAGAACAGGATTCTTTCAAGAGAAAACTATTTGAAAAGATTTCATTGAAAGCAGAATATTATAACACAGAAACATTCGATTTAAAAAATAAGAATAATAAACATAATACAATATATCTTTTTATGAGAAACACACCTAAATCATCAAGGACATGCAAAGGTTGAAAGTGAAAGGTTAAAAGAAGTCATATAAGGCAAATACTTAACAAGAGAAGCGTAGTATTTGCATTAGTATCAGACAAAAAAAAATTTTTTTTCAAACAAAGCATTATTAGAGTGAGAGCAGGTCAGTACAAATGACATTCATTTTGCCTAAAAAGTATAGAAATTTTTAATTATGGATGAACCTAACAAAATAGCTTCAAAATATGTAGGGTTAAAATTGATAGAACAGCAAAAGCAAAAAGGAGAAATTGATACCATCATGGTAGGAGATTCTGATACACCTCTCCCAATTATCAATACATTAAGGAGATAAAATTCAGAAAGGATATAGAAAGTCTGAATAATGCAATTAAAAATCTTGATCTGATAGACCTACATAGAACTTTGCATCCAGAAATTTGAGAACTTGCATTCTTTTAAGAAATATATTTTGTAAATGAGACAGAAAAATAACTGGATAATGTACTGAGCCACAAAATGAAGCTTAATAAATTTTAAAGCATAGGTATTATGCAGACTATTTTCTCTGACAACTCAATTAAATTAGAAAGATAACAAAAATAATTAACCAATATATTTACTATTGCGAGACAATTTTCCATGGGTTTTGTATTTCTGCAAGTATTATGAGCAGAGACACTGACTAGCTTTTTCTCGGGCTATCTTTTCAAGGATATTTGTACAGCAGACACGTTTGGAAGATAAAGATAGTATCTCCCTCTAGAGCAAAGGGCAAGCATGCTTATTGTACAGTATAAAAGATCTGAGTTTCTTAAGCTCTGAATTATTTCCTGTAACGCAACTCACTGTAAATGCACATGTCACCTGGCTCTCTTCATCACCCTGGTGAAATTGAGGTTTGGGGACCCAGTACATGAAAATGCTGATACACTGACCACTGCTTATGCTGTGTTTTATAAGGTCCTTTCTTGCTGACCTAGGAACCTTGAATCTGTCATCATCTATGAACTGGATGTTAACAAGGATGGTAACTTCTTGGCTTGTAAGTAGGGTAAAATCTCAGATCCTTCATGATGGGTTGATATCCATATTTTCAGAAATTTAAAAAACACACTGATAAGTAACTTGTAATGAACATTGTAATATGAGTTTGTGTCGTTTGTAGGGACATGGATGAATCTGGAGGACGTCATCCTCAGCAAACTGACACAAGAACAGAAAATGAAACACCGCATATTCTCACTCATAGGTGGGTGATGAAAAATGAGAACACATGGACACAGAAAGGGGAGTACTAAACACTGGGGTCTATTGGGGGAAAAGGGGAGGGCCAGTGGGAGGGGGAGGAGGGGAGGGATAGCCTGGGGAGAAATGCCAAATGTGGGTTAAGGGGAGAAGGAAAGAAAAGCACACTGCCATGTGTGTTCCTACGCAACTGTCTTACATGCTCTGCTCATGTACCCCAAAACCTAAAATCCAATAAAAAATTCTAAAAAAAAATTATAATAAAAATACTGTATATCAAAACTTAAGGCATACAGGAAAAGCAGTACATTGAAGGAAATGTTATAGCCTTAAATGCTTATTTTAGGGGGAAAAGTTATGAATTAATTAGAGATCTGAAAGTGTATTAGACCGAACCTAAAGAAAGGAGAAGAATAATAAAAAACAGAATGTAAACCAATGAAATAGGAGTGGCACATGCAAAAGTGCAACAAAGACAAAAATCGGGATTTGGGGAAAAAATGCAAAATAAGTATACTTTCAGCAAGATTCATAAAGAAAAAATGACAGAGAACGAGAGAGGAGGCACCAAAGTAAAAATGATAAATGAAAAAGAAGAACCTAACTTAAAGCAGAGAATATGAAGATAAGCACACAACAACTTTAATGAATTATGCAAAATGGACAAATTTCTGGAAAAATATAACTTAGCAGAATTGATTTGAGAAATACATTATAAGCTTGAACTATCCTGTTAATATGACAAAATTAAAACAATAATTTCAAATATCTTTTAAAATAAATACCAATCTCAAAACAGATAATCTTAATCTCATTCAAATGCTTTCAGAGAATATAGAAAGGAAAAAAGGATTTCTTCCCTAACTCATCTATTAGTCCTGCATATATCTGAGATGAAAAATGCATAAAACAGTACAAAAAAAGGAGCATAACAAACCTATTTTTCTCACTAATATAGACTTAAAAATTCTAAGCATTTGCAAAAATCCTCAACAAAATACTGCCAAGCCAAATTCAGCTGCACATCAAAAAGCTAATCCACCACAATCAGGTAGGCTTCATCCCTGAGGCATAAGGTTGGTTCAGAAAACACAAATCAATAAATGTGATTCATCACATAAACAGAACTAAAAAGCACATGATTATCTCAATAGATGCACAAAAGGCTTTTGATAAAATTCAACATCTCTTTATATTAAAAGCCCTCAACAAACCAGGTATTGAAGGAACATACTTCAAAATAATAAGAGCCGTCTATGACAAATGCACAGCCAACATCATACTGAATTGGGAAACATTGGAAGCAATCCCCTTGGAAACTGAAATAAGGCAAGGATGACCTCTTTAAATACTCCTATTAAACACAGTTTGGAAGTCCTAGCCAGAGTGATCAGGTAAGTGAAAGAAATAAAAGGCATTTAAATAGGAAGAGAGAAAGTCAAACTATACTTGTTTGCAGATGACATAATTCTATACCTAGAAAACCCCATAGTCTCTGCCCAAAAGCTCCTTGATCTAATAAACAATTTCAGCAAAGCTTCAGGATACAAAATCAATGTACAAAAATCAGTAGCATTCAAATCTGAGAGCCAAATCAGAAGTATAATCCTATTCACAACAAAGTGCTGTAATCCCAGCACTTTGGAAGGCCCAGGCAGGTGGATCGCCTGAGGTCAGGAGTTGAAGACCAGCCTGACCAACATGGTGAAACCCTGACTCCACTAAAAATACAAAAATTAGCTGGGCGTGGTGGTGGATGCCTGTAATCTCAGCTACTAGAGACGCTGAGGCAGTAGAATCACTTGAACCCAGGAACTTAGGAGTTTGCAGTGAGCCAAGGTCACACCATTGCACTCTAGCCTGGGTGACAAAAGTGAAACTCCGTCTCAAAAAAAAAAAAAAAAAAGAAAACAGAGATGACACAAACAAATGGAAAAACATTCTATGCTCATGGATAGGAAGAATCAGTATCATTAAAATGGCCCTACTGCCCAAGGCAATTTACAGATTCAGTGCTATTCCTATCAAACTACCAATGACATTCTTCACAGAATTAGAAAAATCTATTTTAAAATTTATATGGAACCAAAATAGAGCCTTAATAGCCAAGGCAATCCTAAGCAAAAAGAAAAAAGCTGGAGGCATCATGTTAGCTAACTTCAAACTATACTACAAGGCTACAGTAATCAAAACAGCATGGTGCTGGTACAAAAACAGTCACATTGGCCAATGGAACAGAATAGAGAGATAAGAAGTAATGCCATATACCTACAACCAACTGATCTTCAACAAAGTAAACAAAAACAAACAACAGGGAATGGATTCCCTATTCAATAAATGGTTCAGGGATAGCTGGCTAGTCATAAGCCTAAGATTGAAGCTGGACTCCTTCCTTATACCATATACAGAAATCAACTCAAGATGGATTAAAGACTTAAATGTAAAACATAACATTTTTAAAACCCTGGGAGAAAATCTAGGAAATACCATCCTGGACATAGTAATTGGGAAATATTTCATGGTTAAGATGCTAAAAGCAATTACAAAAAAAATGACAAATGGACATAATTAAACGAATGAGCTTCTGCACAGCAAAATAAACTATTAACAATGTAAACAGACAACCTACAGAATGGGAGAAAATATTTACAAACTGTGCATCTGATAAAGGTTTAATATCCAGAATCTATAAGGAACTTAAGCAAATTTGTAAGTAAAAAACAACCCCATTACAAAGCAAAGGACATGAACACTTTTCAAAGGAAGACACACATATGGCCAAAAAGCATATAAAAAAAAGTTCAACGTCGCTGATCACTAGAGAAATGCAAATCAAAACCACAGTGAGATACCATCTTACACCAGTCAGAATGGCCATTATTAGAAACTCAAAAAATAACAGATACTGGTGAAGTTGCAGAGAAAAGAAAACATTTACACACTGCTGGTGGGCATGTAAATTATTAGTTCAGCCATTGTTGAAAGCAGTGTGGTGATTTCTCAAAGATCTAAATACAGAATTACCATTCAACTCAGCAATACCATTATTGGATATATACCCAATGGAATATAAATCATTCTACCATAGAGACACAGGCTGAGCATGGTGGCTTGGCCAGGCGCAGTGGCTCATGTCCGTAATCCCAGCACTTTAGGAGGCTGAGGCAAGTGTATCATCTGAGGTCAGAAGTTCAAGATCAGCCTGGCCAACATGGAGAAACTCCATCTCTACTAAAAATACAAAAATTAGCCAGACTTGGTGGTGCGCTCCTGTAGTCCCAGCTACTGTGGAGACTGAGGAAGGAGAATTGCTTGAACTTGGGAGGCAGAGGTTGCAGTGAGCTGACATTGCACCACTGCGCTCCAAACTGAATGGCAGAGACTTTGTAAAAAAAAAATAAATAAATAACTAAAAAAAAGCATGCACACGTACAGAAAAGCAAATATTGCATGTTCTCACTTAGAAGTGAGAGCCAAACAATGAGAACACATGGACACAAAGAGGGGAACAACAGACACTCGGGCATGCTTGAGGGTAGAGGGTGGGAGGAGGGAGATAACAAAAAGAAAAACCTATCGGGTACTATGCTTACTACCCAGTTGACTAAATAATCTGTACAGCAAGCCCCCCTGACATGCAGTTTACCTACATCCTGCACGTGTATCCCTTGACATTCATCTTAGAAAAAATTTTTTGGGGCTGGGCGCGGTGGCTCGAGCCTGTAATCCCAGCACTTTGGGAGGCCGAGGCGGGTGGATCACAAGGTCAAGAGATCAAGACCATCCTGGTCAATATGGTGATACCCTGTCTCTACTAAAAAAAAAAAAAGATACAAAAGATTAACTGGGCACGGTGGCGCATGACTGTAATCCCAGCTACTCAGGAGGCTGAGGCAGGAGAATTGCCTGAACCCAGGAGGTGGAGGTTGTAGTGAGCTGAGATCACGCCATTGCACTCCAGCCTGGGTAACAAGAGTGAAACTCCATCTCAAAAAAAAAGAAAAAATTTTTGGATATGACACCAAAAGCACAGGTACCAAAAGCGAAAACAGATTGTGATTCCATCAAACTAAAAAACTTCTGCACAGCAAAGGAAACAATCAAAGAAATAAAATACAACCAAAAGAATGGAAGAAAATATTTGCAAACTATATATCTGATAAGGGGCTGATATCCAAAATATGTAAATAACTCATACAACTCAATAGCAAAAATAATAATAGGCAGGGCACAGTGGTTCACGCCTGTAATCCCAACACTTTGGGAAGCTGAGATGGACAGATCACCTGCGGTCAGGAGTTCGAGACCAGCCTGACCAACATGGAGAAACCCCATCTCTACTAAATATACAAAATTAGCCAGGCGTGGTGGCGGGTGCCTGTAATCCCAGCTACTTGGGAGGCTGGGACAAGAGAATCGCTTGAACCTGGGAGGCGGAAGTTGCAGTGAGCCAAGATCATCACTTCATTGCACTGCAGCTTGGGCAATGAGAGCGAAACTCCATCTTAAATAATAATAATAATAATATTAAAATCTTAACTATTTTAATAACAACCCAATTTAAAAATGGTAAAGTACTTGAATAGGTATTTCTCACAAGAGGACATACAAATGGTGAACAGGAGGTATATGAAAACGGGCTCAATATCACTAATCATGGAAATGCAAATTGAGACTATAGGTAACAATACTGCGTTGTATGCTTGAAATTTGTGAAAAGAGCAGATCTTAAGTGTTCTCAGCACATGCAAAAAATGGTAACTTGAGGTGATTGAATGTGTGGCTTAACTTTTTTTTTTTTTTTTTTTGAGACAGAATCTTGCTCTGTCACCCAGGCTGGTGTGCAGTGGTGCGATCTCGGCTCAATGAAACCTCCGCCTCCTGGTTTCAAGCGATTCTCCTGCCTCAGACTCCCAAGTAGCTGGGATTACAGGTGCATGCTACTGCGCCTGGCTAACTTTTGTATTTTCAGTAGAGATGGGGTTTCGCCATGTTGGCCAGGCTGGTCTTGAGCTCCTGACCTCAGGTGATCTGCCAGCTTTACCCTCTCAAAATACAGGGATTACAGGCATGAGCCATCGTGCCCAGCAATATTGCTTAACTTAATTGCAGTAATCATTTCACAATGTATATGCATATCGAATCCATCACTTGGCACATCTTAAATATATTAGGTTGATACAAACATAGTTGCAGTTTTTGCATTGTTGGAATTTCCCATTTGATATTGCAATAGATTCTTAAATAATGTGGTTATGTTATATATCATTTTAGTGGACATTTCTCACTGTATTTTTTGGCTAATTACTTATTACTTGCTGTTTATTTTCTGTTTATTTTATACTATGGGAATTATGTTAGACAAAAAGCAAATTTAAGCGATTTTCTTATTCCAGTTCAAAACGGGTCATAAAGCAGTGGAGATGACTCGCCACATCAACAACGCATTGGCCCTGGAACTGCTAACAAATGTTCAGTGCAGTGGTGGTTCAAGAAGTTTTACAAAGGAGATGAGAGCCTTGAAGACGAGGAGCATAGTGGTCGGCCATTGGAAGTTGACAATGACTGATTGAGAGCAATTATCGAAGCTGATCCTCTTAAACTACACAAGAAGTTGCCAAAGAGCTCAAAGTGGACCATTCTGTGGTCCTTCAGTATTTGAAGCAAATTGAAAAGGTGAAAAAGCTCGATAAGTGGGTGCTTCATGAGCTGAGCAAAAATAAGTTTTAAAAAATCATTGTTTGAAGTGCCATCTTCTCTTATTCTATACAAGAAACCATTTTTCAATCGGATTGTGACCTGCAACAAAAAGTGGATTTTATATGACAACTGACAATGCCCAGCTCAGGGTTTGAACCAAAAAGAAACTCTAAAGCACTTCCCAAAGGCAATCTTGAGCCAGAAAAAAAAAGGTCACAGTCCCTGTCTCATGGTCTGCTGCCAATGTGACCCACTACAGTTTTCTGAATCCCAGTGAAACCATTACATCAGATACGTATGCTCAGTAAATCGATGAGAAGCACCGAAAACTGTAATATATGCAGCCAGCATTAGTCAATAGAATGGGCCCAATTTTTCACGACGCCAGACTGCTCATTGCACAACCAATGCTTCAAGAGCCGAACAAATTGGACTATGAAATTTTACCTCATCTACCATAATCACCTGACCGTTTGCCAACCGACTACCATTTCTTCAGGCATCTTGACAACTTTTTGCAGTGGAAACGCTTCCACAACCACCAGGATGCAGAAAATGCTTTCCAAGAGTTCATCGAGTCCCAAAGCATGGATTTCTATGCTACAGGGAAAAACAAACATTTCTACATATCTCTTTGGCAAAAATGTGTTGATTGTAATGGTTCCTATTTTGATTAATGAAGATGTGTCTGAGTCTAGTTATAATGATTTAAACTTCATGTTCTAAAACCAAAATTACTTTTGTATCAACACAATACACAATTTTATTTGTCCATAATACCCACATGAATATAACTGATGATGTTGGACAATGGAGAAAAAGCAATACAATGGTGAAAACGTAGTCTTTTCAACAAACGGTATTGGAGCAACTAGACATGCAAAAATATGAATCTAGACAGACACTTTACACCCTTCACAAAAATTAACCCCAAATGGATCATAGACCTAAATGTAAAACACAAAATTATAAAACTTCTAGAAGATAACATAGGAGAAAATCTAGATAGTCTTGGGTATGATTATGATATTTTAGATTCAACACCAAAGGCATGAACCATGAAAAAAATATTGATAAGTGTTGCACTTTGTTACAGTTATGAAAGCTTCTGATCTGAAAATGATACTGTCAGGAGAATGAGAAAATAAGCCACAGATAGGAAGAAAATATTTGTGGCAGACATGATTAAAGACTGTTATTCAGAGTACATGAAAGAGCTGAAAAGTCAACATATGAAAAAGAACAACCCAATTTAAAAATGGGCAAAAGATCTGAACATGCTCCTGAGCAAGAAAATATACAGATGGCAAATAAGCACATGAAAAGATGTTTCACGCCATATGTCATTAGGGCATTACAAATCAAAACAATAATGAACTACCACTACATACCTACCAGAATGGCCAAAATCAAAAACTTTGACAACACCAAATGCTGATGAGGCTATGGAGCTGTAGAAACTCTCATTCATTGCTGGTAGGTATGCAAAATTATATTAAATGCAGCCATTTTGGAAGATAGTTAGAAGTTTCTCACAAAACTAAATATACTTTTACGATGTGATCCAGCAATCACACTCCTTGGTAATTATCCAAAGAAGTTTAAAACTTACATCCACATAAAAACCTTCACATTAATGCTTATAGCAGCTTTATTCATAATCGTCAAAACTTCAAAGCAACCAAGATGTTCTTGAGTAGTTACATGGATAAACTGTGATTTCTCTTTAGCTCTGAATAATATTTCATTGTCCAGATGCACCACAGTTTATAATATTTCATTTTCTAGATGTACCAGCAATCAAGACATGAAAAGAAATGGAAGAACTTTAAATGCATATTACTAAGTGAAGGAAGCCAATCTGAAAAGGCTACATACTGCATGATTTCATCTATGTGACGTTCTGGAAAAGGCAAAGCTGTAGAAGTATAAAAAAATTCATGGTTGCCATGGATCAAGGAAAGAAAGGGATAAGTAGGCAGAACACAGAAGATTTTAGGGCAACAAAACTATTTTGTATGATTCTATAATGGTGGATACATGTCATTATATATTTGTCAATACCCATGGAATGAATAACACCAAGGGTGAGCTCTAATGTAAACTACAGATTTTGGATGAAGCTGTGTCAATGTAGATTTATCAATAGTGACAAAGTACTATGGAGTATATGGGAACTTTCTGTATCTTCCATTCAATTCTGCTGTGAACATATACTTTCTCTAAAAAATAAAGTTTATTTTTTTAAAGGAGGAAAAATGAGTTCAAGGCATGTATAAGCATTTTACAGAAGGAAAGATACCTATAGCCATTAAACATATGAACAGATTTTCAGCTTTGTTGGTGGTCTGGAAAATATGAATGAAAGCCAAGTGAAATACCATTTTGTATATACTTCATTGCCATAAATTTACAGTTTGACCATGTCAAGATTTGGCAAAGATGTTGCTTGACAAGACATCTTATATATTGCTGTTGATAATGCATTTCTCTCTCATTTTAAGTTGAAAATTCATGTAACCTATGACCCAGCAGTTCAACTCCTAAGTGTACACCCAAGAGAAACTCAGTCTCTCTCTCCTTCTGTCTCTCTGTCTCTGTCTCTGTCTCTCTCTCTCTCTCTCTCTCTCTCTCTCTCTCTCTCTCTCTCTCTCACACACACACACACACACACACACACACACACACACACAGTGCCATCTGGCTAACAGTTAGTGAAGTCAGTGGGAAACCTAAAAAATGATAAATGAGGTGTTTTTATCCCATACATATGGGATAAAAATGCTCAGAATAAATATTAACATTCTTACTACAAAGTTTTGGCATTTGTTGAATACTGTGGATCTACTTTCATGTATCTGTTTTGTTGTTTGGTAATCCTTCCTATTTTGTACTAAACTTTTGTATGAGAAAAGAATTGTACTAGTGTAATTAAGAACTGGATTCTCATTTCTGAAGAAAATATGGTGAATGAGTAACTTTTGAGAAAATATGTATCAATATTTTTCATCAACCATGGGATTACAATGTTATTACTGAGTACATGAAAACACAAATCTGCTTAAGAAGCATCAATAACTACCACAAAACATCATACTTTTTTTAAAAAGACTATACCTGAAAAAGATCAAAGGTATATGACCTATGACTTTTCATTGAGATCAAATACCTATGTGAAATTAATTGTGCTAATTTTCAGTTCTGAGTTTTCCTGTCATGTACCAAAAAAGAGATAATGCAATAGTTATAAATATGCTTTTACCATGAATACAAGAGGAATTCCTCATGAAGTTAAATAACCCCAGATGCTTCAAGTAGAAAATAGGTTAATTTCAATAGTGGCTTGTTTCTTTCCACTCAATTTATGTAATTAAAGTAAAGCTTTTATGTTCATTCTGTTGAAGATAAAACATCTGACATTAATGCCCATATTATTGCAAATTCAATTTAAAAAGTTAAACTTTGAAGAAAAAGATTTTCCTTTGAGAGGATAAAATGATTACTAATTTTGGTAGGGCAGAGCATCATAGTAAAAGCAATGTTCTCACTAAATTAAGGAACTTTGAAAGCAAGAAGATACAATAGGTCATAGTGAACACAAAATTCTTAATTGCATCCAAACAAGAAGTAACACTCTACCAGTTGATATGAGAGCTAATAATATTAAAAGTATTTTAAAGGTGTTTTTATAAATACACAGAATTAGTAAACTATAAAATGTTCATGATGAAACTAATATTGAAAACTAAAAGTACTTTAACATGGCAGAATGAGTCTTCTCATCTTCCCATCATCAGATTTTAGAAATGTTTGCACCTTTGAAAAACGACTATGTAGATCAACCTGTGTGCCTTTCAATAATACACTTTTATGTAAATACACACTCTCAAATATGGTCATTGGAAATATTTGAAGCTTCTAGAAAGTTATGATTACTGAAAATAGAACTTGCAAAAGGAAAGACTGGAAATTTATTTTTGCAAAAAAGAAAGGAGGAACTAAACAAATGGAATGATGACAGCACAAATAGTATGCAAGATTTAATTTTGAAATTCTATTATTGGGCTTTGGAATATCTCCACTTGTGGAAGGAATATTCTGGTGGAGCTCTGAATTTTAATTGGATAAATGTATTATCATTACCAGGAGAAGACCGAGAAGGTTCTAATTTTGCAACATTTAAATTTGGCAAAACATTCCAAAGTATTATAAATAGAGACAATGTACTGGACCCATTTTGTCTTGTAAAAATATTTGTTGAAAAATGGAGCTGGGCATGGTAGTGTGCATCTATAGTCCCAGCTACTTGGGAGGTTGAGCTGGGAGGATTTCAATATTTTTTACAAATATAAAACTTGCCATTTAGCAGTTGGAATAATATTTTCTCAAATAAAAATATCATGCAACCAGCCATTGTGCCTTCTCATGGAAGGACACAATGCTACCCATGAATTCTCCTTGGGGGAAAAAAGCAAAACCTCTATCTGATCAAGCCTGCAGAGCTAACTACTAATTTAAAAGAAAGACAGAGTATAGAAAAATATGGGAATACCATCAGCAAAATCTAGAAAACTGTAGAACAAGTAAAATGACCAACTTTCTTCACAAATAACTGTAAGGAAAACAAAGAAATCAGGATGAAGTTTTAACCTGTAGGTTAAAAGATACAGAAACATGTTAACCAATGGCAATATATGAACATTATTGGATCCTGATTCAAATTTTAAAAAAATAGAAATTTGCCAGACACTGCAGAATCACTCCATACGCCCCACCCTAACCACAGTCCCCTCTTCCCATCAAAAGTAACCATTGTGACTTACAAAGTAATCACGTCCTTGTCTTTCTTGACGGCATTTTCACCCAAATGTGCGTCATCCCTAAACATTCTAATTCAGTCTTGCTCATTTAGAAATAAGTTGATATGCCTTTTAAGTCTTTTTAAGTCTACAACTATCCCCTTCATATCTTTCTTTTATTTACAATTTACCTGTTGAAAAAATTGACACTCGTTTCCTGTAATCTGAGTTTTGTAGACTGCATATTCATGGGACATTTTTATTGTCTTAAGCCACTAAAGTCGATTAATTTGTTACAATAGCAATTTAAAAAACGAATATCCTGCCTATTCATGCATTCATTCAGCTCCAGTTACAGCCATCAACTTGCAGTTTCCAGTTGCACTAGACCCTCTCATACTTCTGCCTGAACACTTTTATCCGTTTTCTTAGATCCTATCTTGTTCTTCAAAAGTTATTAAAACCAACACTTCCCCCTTGGAAGCTTTTCCTACATTGGGCTCTCCCACTGTCTAGAACTCCCTACCTTGTCTCCTTTTCAGCACTCACTAGAATTGTAATACTTGATCATCTTATTCCTGTTTGTGTCACTTTGCCAGGTTCTTACCTAATAAATGGCTTTGTTACTTGTTCCTTAGTTATCTTTCAGGTCTCCCTGACAATATGGTAAGTTTTCAGAGAGCAGAGGCCTACTCCCATGTGTGTACACACACATATGTTTTCCCTCCATATGCTTAATACACAGTGCTCCAACCCAAAAATAAAAAAAAAAAAAACAAAATAAAAACACAACTTCAAAGAAATATTCATTGAAAAAAAATGAACCAGTCTACTTTGTAACAAATTATTTCTTGGGAAGCAAAGGAAAGTAACCATACATTCTATTATACTATTTACTAACCTGCTATAATAAATTAAGCTCATTTATTCCATTAGTTTATGCCTCGAGAAAACCTCAATAGCACTTTTTTTCTAGTCAGAATTATCTGATTTTGATATTGATAGTCTTTTACTTCAACCACCAAATGCAGTAGCCAACATGACCAAAATGTATTCATACGTTTAACAAATATGAAATCATTGCCTACTATGTGCAAGTAACGTTTGGGGTGTGGAAAAGCATGTGGATAAATCAAAGCTCATGTTCTGGGCAGGGGATATACAAATAAATAGTATATCAAGCAAAACACTAAAAAGAAAAGATGAGATAACATAAGAGATTAATGAGTTGACTCCACTTGGAGCAGAAAAAATCTTTAATGAGACAAATAGAGTGATGAACAGAAACAGCAGGTGATAGTGGTTAAGAACCAACACTTTCGAGTTAAATGGAACTGAACTCAAATCCAGTTCCACTATCTACTGTGTGCCCTTGGACAAATTATTTAATTCTCTTGAGCCCAGCTGGCTTATCCATAAAATGGGGATAATAATAGACATTCCCCCTCATAAGGTTACTGTAAGAATCATGTAAGATAATTCATGTAAAATTCTTAACATGGTGCTAGACACAAAGCAAGCAATTAATACATTGCAGTTATTGTGATAGATTTAAAACAGTGAAACACATTTCCAAATAATTATTTCAAAACCATATTTCCTTACACAACAGTATAAATTGTGAAAAAACATATATCCAAATATATATATATATTCATTCACTCTACAAATACTGTGAAATGTAGGGGATTGCTCCATCCAGATTGCTCTTTTGGGGTGAGGAGCTCATTCCCTCAGTAGCTGCTTGGAATCTGGCTGCCGAAGACACAGTTGATTCCTACTTTGGGGATCGCCCTCCACTGAACTGTCTTGGCTAAGGTTACACCCTGCTCCTGGTAGATGCTGGAGTATAAAAGCTGACCCTCTTGTTTACATTTGTATCCATTTTGAAGGGTCACTCTAGCTCCAGGGCTCCCTGTGAAATGGACGAAGGCCTCTGTGGAAATCTCTTCTGCTTCCTTCACTCCATCACAGACGTTGTTACCAAGACCACTCCTCAAGGAACTTACTCACCAATTTCCATCTCAGAGTCCACCTCTCTAGCGAACCTGAATTAAGCCAAGCAACCACTACATGGACAACACACTTCTATTAGGTAGGGTTGGCAAACTTCTGTCAAGGGCCAGGCAGTAAGGGTTTTAGGCTTTGGTGAACCATATTCTCTATCACTTCTATTCATCTCTACCATTCTAGTGTGAAAGCAGCCAGAGACAACACATAAATAAAGGGACACTGCTATGTTCCAATAAAACTTTATTTTACGAACACTGAATTTGAATTGTATATAATTTTCACACATTACAAAATACCGTTACTATTTTGCTTTTGTGTTTTTTTCCAACCATTTGAAAGTTGGAAAAACCATTCTTTGCCTGTGGGAGTTCAAAAACAGGCAGCAGGCTAGATCCAGCCAATGGGCCATAGTTTGCCAACCCCTGAGCCAGAGGAAAGATGTGATGCAGAGCAGTGAAGCCCTCAGGAAGCTACTATTCTAGTGAATGAGTTTACAGAATTTGATATCATGGGACCCTACGGCTTGTAACCTTGTTCCAAGGATATGGAAGACCCCTTCCTGGCTCCAGGTCAGGAGGGCATGTAGAAAAGGAAGCGGAACAAAAGGGAAACAATAAGATTCGTAATTTCTTTTCTTTCTTTCCTTTGAGACAAAGTTTCACTCTTGTCACCTAGACTGGAGTACAATGACATGATCTCGGCTCACTGCAACCTCTGCCTCACAGGTTCAAGCGATTCTTCTGACTCAGCCTCCCGGGTAGCTGGGATTACAGGTGCCTGCCACCATACCCTGCTGATTTTTGTATTTTTAGTAGAGATGGGGTTTTACCACGTTGGCCAGGCTGGTCTTGAACTCTTGACATCAGGTGATCCACCTGCCTGAACCTCCCAGAGTGCTGGGATTACAGGCATGAGCCTGGCCTCATAATTTCTTTTGAAGCCTAATACCAAGAAAATCATACCCAGCAAAATAACACTAAATGGTTTAGTGCTATGTGGTGTTTTTAATTTAGACAACTTCATTTCTACCAGGAAACAGAAGTAGGAGATTTGAGCGGCTGTTTCGTGGCTGTGTCTGTAACTAAGTAACCATTCAAAAATAAAAACACAATTATAATTTCTCACAGTTTTAATATTTACAAAGATCATACCTTTAAAGGATCTGATACAGAATAGACAAAGGAGATATAAACAAATATTTTGAAAACTGTTTGGTCCTGTCTTTCTACCCAAATATAGCAGCTTTCTACAGTACATTTCCCTCAAAAAGAAGCAAGTTTGAGGAATTTATTTGGGTAACAAACATGTTCTTAGCTCTTTACCCTGAAACCTTTTGGCTTTTTGGTTTCATCTCATTTGGTTGTCTTTTTTTTCAATTCCTGTATTTCTTCAAATGAATTCACCTTTTCTTTCTTGACCATTTCTATTTTTGCTTCCTTGCTGTACATACCTCTCTTTGAAATCATTCCTTATGGCTCCTCTTACCATATTCCTTCATCAAGTGTAATATTATGAGATTCCCCCATGATTCACACATGACTTCCAGCTAACCTTTACTTCTCTAGCCCTTAACTCCCCTTCACCACTCTCTCCGGCACACCCTCAGAATAAGTGAATAAAGTGTTGCTTCATGTTTAAGTAGATGAGAGACAGTAATGGAAGCATCCTCTCTATGGATTTACATTGCTATACTGAGAAATACGGAGACTAGGAGTGCTGATTTCAGTTGACATCATTTGCAATAGACGGCCAAAGACTATATCTCTGGCTTTTGAGGTCTCTAGGTTCTTCTCTCTAGACACTTGAAGACTGATTTGGTCTACACTTGTCATGATGAGTTCAGACGCCAGAATCTGGGTAGGAGAACTGTCATGAAACACGGTGTCCATAATGTACTGTTTATATAACTCCTCAACCTTCTCCTCCAGGTACTCATTCAGTACAGCATTAGAAATAGGCTTCTGCATTTGCAAGCTGCTTTTCTCTTTGATGCTTGTTATTCTCCAGTAGGATGAGTACCGCTGGATAGGTTTTTGGGGAAAGTCACTGGGCTGCATAGAAATGGAATCCTCCATGGGTAAAGGAATCTCAGAGGACTTCAGCAAAGGGCCATGTTCAAAACTGCTCTCAGAGGGAAAATCTGTTGTCACTGAATTAATGGCCATCACCTGGCCCCCTGCAATATGTAAGTCATTGTAATTCTTGCAAATGCTTTTGCAAGAAGATGGAACCAAGTAGGTCTCTCTGCTGGCATCTCTGCATATTTCAACTGCAGCCAAGTTTGGGCTTTCAAACACAGGATTGGAGTTTGTCTGCAGCACTGTGACTCTCTGACTTCTGCTATGTTGGCTCTCTCTTGAATGCACTGAAGAGATAAACTTGCCAGATGATTTGCAGCTCACGTAGAGACTTCTGACTTCTGTTTCATCCACAGAGGAATAGGAAAGAGTAGCAACAGAATTTGATTCCTCTTCCTTTTCCTCAGCCACCTGCTCATTATAAGAGGCATGACTCCAGTGGATGTCATTCCAGTACTCAAGTCCACTGAGATACCCTTCTGACAGCATTCTGGAAGGAGAATCAATGAGTAAGAATGGAGAAAAAGAACATTGAAATTTTAGAAGTTGGCACTTGATATATCAAAAATAAGAACAATGAATAAATTTACTTCATTTATTCACCAAGCTCTTACTAATTCTGTGCCTACTGTGTACCAGGAGCATGGCATGTGCTAAGGATATAAAAATGAAAAGGACACAGTTTCATCCTTCAGGAAGTTTCCCACTGTAGGAAAAAAATAAAGATACAAACAATTCCAATATTATATCACTGAGGAATATAATAGTGATAGGTGCAAATGAAGTATGGGGGAGGTCCCTAAGTTAGCCTGGGGCAAAGGGGAAGAAGTCACAGGATGTGTCATAAGGAAGGTGACATTTCAGCTGAATGCTAAAGAGTAACTTAGGAGTTACAGCCATAGGAACAGAGTTATAAGAGAATATGGTGGCATGACCTATTCACCACATACAAAGAAGCAGAGCACAAGCAGAAGGCATTGGGAAAATCAGCTGAAATTGGATTGTGAAGAGCCTTGGCCGTCAGGCAAAAGCATTTACATTCTGCCCTATAGGAAATGAACAGTGATCTAAAAGTTGCAAATTGGAGAGAATCATGGCTGGTGACTTATGAGCAAACCAATGAGAAAATTTGTGGCAAATTCTACTGAAAACAAGTGCTGTGTCTTACTTGATTTGTATTGGGTCCCTGGGAGCTAACACAGTTATTGGCATTTCTACTGAGATTCAAAAGATATTTGTTAATTTGTGCTGAAGAATTTTCAACAATTACATGGTATGAAATTAATTCATGCTCAACACATCATAAAGAACCACAAAGCCTACCCTGCCTTTGTATCCCAGAATGAATTTATTTCTCTCTCCCTCCCCCTTCTCAGAATACATCCTGAAAATGTCTCTGTATCTAACTGATGTGCTTACCTCTTAGTTACCAAGGAGCTTTCCTGACCATGGACTTTCCCTACATCTGCCTCCCCATCCCCACCCCCAGCAATTGTTACTGGTCTGGAGTGGCTAGAACAGGCTAGAAACCAGCAGCTGCAGTTTCTAAAAACAGAACACACTGGCATTCCTGGCACTGGGGCATGAGCCAACAGCAAGGAAAACTGGTCCTCTTGGGCCTCAGGAGCTGGGCGTCTGAAACAGACCTGTCAACTTGAGCCTGAAATTGAAACGTCAAATAAGAAAAGGAAGATTATTTAAAAGGACAATACATAAAGGTCCTTTTAAATTTTTTTAACATCTCTTTTACATTCATGTAATTATTGTTTCCCAGGTAAATAAAATGTTTCCCTTTTTTTAAAAAAAATTGTATAAGGGTAAGGTTGTAAATGTTTATTTTCACTTTTGGAACTATTCCTGGTTTATCTAGCAAATCTCATTTTTTTTAATGTTTACTACATTCCGGGCACAGTTATGTACCATAAAGATACTAAGCTAAAGGTCTTCAACAAACCATGAAGTAATTACTGTATACTGAACACACTTATAAAAATAAAATTTTTAAAAGTTGCCCTTTCCTTAAAAATCTATGTGAAGTTCTGCCCTCAAACCTAATATCTAGGTGAAAAGGCCAAACTTACCTACATGGAAAGATAAGAAACAGATAAAGAGTCTATCATAAACACCTAATAAGGATGCAGTTACTTCCCCTCCCTCAACACCCTACCTCCACCCAAGCTGTAGCTGGAGCATTCCACCTTCAAGGCCTCAGAATATCATGGTAGAAAATCGGAGCAAAAATGATCATTTCACTTTTGAGTATCTATATGGGCTTTAGAAATTCCTGGCAGAAATAATCGTTTGAGAGAAATGACTTTTGAGAAACCATAACCTGAGCTTTTACACCTCAGAATCTAAAATCCTGAAGGACTTAAGGCATAATATTTATGCACTAATCATAAACTTAAGTAGACTGAGTCCTCCTTGGAGAGAAAAAGTATGTCTCCAGAGAAATTTGGGAGCCAAGAGTAGACAAGTTTGCAAAATTATCTCATGCCCAGCATGGTGCAGGAGCAGATGGAGAGAGAGCCACGTGGATCACCTGGGCAGGCCGGCATGAGGCTGCCTCATTAAGTCTACTCATCAGCATGCTGCTGAGAGCCCGAAATCCTGGAGAAGACCCAGAGTTGAGATGGAAAGATTACAGACATGATCCCCATAGACTACAAACCAGGGAGCAGATGAATGATAAGTTGCCATGGATACCATTATGGCTGCATGATGACAACCAAAGATATCCCCCACCCACTCCCATCTTCAGCTGACCCTATGGTTTTATATAAACAATCTAAAACTTAGAGGCACATCCAAGGAGGAGGGAGCCCTGAAGTGACTGAGGAAATCCTGATTGACAGTGAGTACTTTCCCACCACTCTGGAGAATGAACGTGAGCTCAAAAAAGATATCCAATTGAGATTGAAGAAAGCAAGGATCCCTAGGAAAGATAGCAGAATAGGCACATGCATGTATTTTTTTCTTCCTTTCCAAACTTCACCAAAACAGTAAATCGTTTTTCAAAAGATAGAATACACACACACACACAAAAGAACAGGAGAAGAAACCAGCACAATAACAAGGAAGCAGGAGATTGAGGATTTAGTGACTTAGGAGACCTGAGAAAACTGAATCTTACAAGAGCCATGGCGATATGGTTTGGCTGTGTCCCCACCTAAAGCCCATCTTGAATTGTAGTTCCCACGTGTCATTGGAGGGGCCAGGTGGAGATAATTGAATCATGATGTGACTCCCTCGTCCTGTTCTCATGATAGTGAGTTAGTTCTCACGAGATCCAATGGTTTTATAAGGGGTTTTCCCCTTCTCTGGGCACTCATTCTGTCGTCATGCTGCCCTGTGAGGAGTTGCCTTACCACCGTGATTGTGTTTCCTGAGGCCTCCTCAGCCCTGTGGAACTGAGTCAATTAAACCTCTTTCCTTTATAAATTACCCAGTCTCAGGCAGTTCTTTACAGCAACATGAGAACAGACTAATACACATGGGAAAAGCCAAGAGCCAATCTGATTTCAATTCCTCTATATGTTGAGGAACTGCTAGTACCACATACTTTTTTGGAGTGAGAGTAAAGGGGATATATCTGAAGTAAGAAAGACTGAAAGTCTATTTAAAGGGCGGCCAGAAACCCAAATCATCTTTCATACCTGGCCATGCAGCCAGGTGACATTCTCCATCCTTAACTCCCAAGAAAAACTTGAAATGTAGTCTCTGAAGAGTGAAACAGAGGGTCTCTGGAGTAGGGAATAGCAGCTGAGGGTAGAATTACTGAATTGATAATAGATCAATTAACCAAACATATGCATATTTTTGCTGAGATCCATGACCTCTTTCCCCTTAACTCAGCTCCAAGAATGCTGACAAGAAGAGTATTCACCTTCTAGGCAGGATATTGGGAAGAATGTTTTGGTGAATCTGACTTGTCTGAGAAGAAGAGAAACTGACATTAGAGGTTCCCCAACTCAACAGGCAACCAGATCATCCTTTATTTAAGCCCATAATTAACAGAGCTTATTGAGATTTTTAAGAATCTTTATCCTTAAATATGAGTAGAATTCTTAAACATCTCAGGAAAGGTCTGATATAAGAAAGACCAAAATAGTCATTTGGGGGAAACAAACTTAGAGCAGGGTGAAGAAGTTGGCAGATTCTATCATCAATATTCTTAAAAAGTTAAGGCAAATTATTATTTTGAAAGTAGAACAAAATTACAAGATGGAAAAAAAATTACAGAGGACCAGTCCAGGAGATCTATTATCTGAATAATAGGATGTTCAGAAAGAGAGACCAGAAAAAATAGGGGAAAAGTTCAAAGACACAATTTAAGAATATTTCCCAGAATGGAAGGACATAAGTTATCAAATTAGTCAGTGAAAATAGACCTATACCTCCTTTCATGAATGCGAAATGATAGAACACTTTGGACAAAAAGAAGTTCCTATAAGCTTCTAGAATGAAAAAAAGTCACAAAAAAAGACCAAGAACCAGAATCTTCAGACTTCTCAAGAGTCACATAAGAAACCATAAGACAATGAAAAAATGTCTACAAATTTAGAATTTTCATTCTACTAGTAATTTTCAACCTAGATTTTATGACCGAGTTATCAATTATGAGGATATAATAAAGATACTTTTAGGTTATAAGTTTCAAATAACTGAATTTCCAGGCACCTTTCTCAGAAAGTCAATAGAATATGTGCCCCACTGAAAGGAGTAAGTAAAACGATAAAATGGGGGCAAAGAACATAGGAAGAGGAGAGAAACAAACAGCCCTTAAACTCGAATAGCCCGAGCCCTTGTTCTGAATTCTGCAATTGTAAAGGGTCCCACTATGGCCATCCTTCAGTTGCACCTCTTGCAACAGGGAAAGGAGTTCCAGAGTCCAACATGATGGGAGGCCACCCAGCCTCAATACTGCTGCCTTCTAACTCACACTCCTGGTATTCAGGACCTCACAATTCCCTGGTCAGATTTCAGACCCAGTTACAGAGCCTGCACAGGCTATTCCACAGATCCATCATGATTAGGGCAGACTTAGGGGGACTGAACATGCACACACCCCTAGAACTAAAAGATGATGAAGAGGTGGTTTTTAGCTAGAGCTGTAGACAGAGCTTAGGTGTATGGGCTGAATGTAAAGGGTAGCCAGGACTTGGAAAAGAAGACAGAAGGGCTGAAGACTGAGGCTCCTCATCTTTTGTCTTAGGCCCCGGGAGTTGTGAATAGGAGACCTATCCATGACAACAGTAAAAAGACATTCCAGGATGAAAGCTGCATATGTAACAGGCTTAAAAGGCAACCAGGCTGATTAGAACAGATCAGAAGGCTCCTGAAGCTAAAGATAAAATTGAAGACAACTGAAAAGGTCTGACCATCATGAAATACAATTTATATAATTGGCTACAAACTTTGGGGATAAATTAGAAAAGCTAAGCACATGAAAAATCTAGACCAGCACTGTCCAACAGAGCTTTCCGGGATGATGTAATGGTCCATATCTGTGTTGTCCAAAATGGCAGCCAATAGCCACTTGTGGTTATTGGGCACTTGTAATATGGCTAAGGCAACTCAATGTTTAATTTAATTTATTTTTAATTAATTTTAATTGCCACATGACTACTCTATGGGACAGCAAAGACAAAATAGTGAACGTGACATTGTAAAATGTTTAAATAATAAAGACTGCTAATTATAATTGCAGTTTTGTTTTTCTTTTGTTTTTTTGTTTGTTCGTTTGTTTGTTTGTTTGAGACAGTCTCACTCTTTCACCCAGGCTGGAATGAAGTGGTGTGATCTTGCCTCACTGCAACCTCCACCTCGTGGGTTCAAGTGATTCTCATGCCTGAGCCTCCCAAGTAGCTGGGACCACAGATGTGCACCACCACTCCCAGCTAATTTTTGTATTTTTAGTAGAGACGAGGTTTCACCATGTTAGCCAGGATGGTCTTGAACTCCCGACCTCAAGTGATCTGCCTGCCTTGGTCTCCCAAAGTCCTGAGATTATAGGTGTGAGCCACTGCACCCGGCCTATAATTGCAATTTAAAGTTCATTGGTTGATTGCTGTCATATCATACTGTGACAGTTATTTTTTGCATACTAAAGTAACATCTGAGTAATTTGTTTCTGCGTTCCTTTCAAGGGATGTCAGAAAGGAGCTATCAAAAGATGGTAAACCAGGCCAGGCACAGTGGCTCAAGCCTGTAATCCCAGCGCTCTGGGAAACCGAGGTGGGCAGATCACCTGAGGTCAGGAGTTCGAGACCAGCCTGACCAACATAGTGAAACCCCATCTCTACTAAAAATACAAAAATGAGCTGGGCGTGGTGGCACATGCCTGTAATCCCAGCTACTCAGAAGGCTGAGGCAGGAGAATCGTTTGAACCCAGGATTTGGAGGTTGCAGTGAGCGGAGATCTCGCCACTGCACTCCATCCTGGGTGGCAGAGTGATACTCTGTCTCAAAAAAAAAAAAAAGGTAAAGCCAGAGCATAAACTGTTAGATGTTTGGTAATGAAATGGGACTAGAATACTTATTTGAGACTTTTTGTTTGATTCATTATTTTGAAACAAGGATGATATAGAATTTTTTTTAAGTTTTTTAAATGCCTCTATTTGGAGAAGTCTAGAATGCCTGTGTGAATTGTTCAAAGAAAAATCGTAAAGATAGTTTCATTTTAATTGTGCATTCTCTTAGGTCATCTCTGAGGTGACAAAGGTGCAATCCAATAGAACTTCTTGAAGTGACAAAAATGTACGGTATTTGTGCTTTCCAAATGATAGCCAATAGCTGCTTAAAATGTGGCTAGTGTGACTGAAATTTTAATTTGATTTAAATCTAATTTAATTTAAATAGCCACATTTGGCTAGTAGCTGCCATATAGACATCACAGATCTAGACAATTATAACCTCAAATCATAATTTTAAAAGTTGTGTAGCAGTAAAGCCAGGGACAGTGGCTCATGCCTGCAATCCAAGCACTTCGGGAGGCTGAAGCGGGAGGATCACTTGACCCAAGGAGTTTGAGACCAGCCTGGGCAATACAGAGAGATCCTATCTCTACAACAAATTTAAAAATTAGACAGGCGTAGTGGGCCTAGCTACTTGGGAGGCTGAGGTGGAAGGATGGCTTAAGCCCAGAAGTTCAAGGCAGCAGTGAGCTGTGATTGTGCCACTGTACTCCAACCTGGGCAACAGAGGGAGACCCTGTCTCAAAAAAAGAAAAAAGGTGGTCTACTACGTGGCTGAGTTATAAATAGCTTTCGTATAGTCATGATAATATAAAGCACTGAAAATGGAGCTAACTCAACTTAAAATATAACCACAGGGTGACCATAAAGTCAGTAAACAGAGATAAAATATTTTATCATATATAGCAGAGCGTTATGTACGCATAACATACTATTTTATCACATGCCGTACCGTGATACCAATAAAAATCATCCTAGGCATTTGCCTGTGAGTCCACACTAGGCACCCACTCCATATAGTGAGAGGAAAGGGACAGGGTTGTATATACTTAGTGGAGCCAGGGGAGAAAGGAGAGCTAAATCCTCCTCCTCATGATGACAAGTCAAGAAATAATGCCTCAAACTGAAAAATCCAAAAGTTGCAACACAAGCATGCTATTTAAAGAAATGATGGCAAATACCAACTAATTAGTTAAGGGAGATGAAAGTAGTTGCTTCTGGAAAAGGTAGCAAGGATGGCAGTTTTTCATAACAAACTTCTCAGAATTATTTGACCCAAATTATGTGCAAGTATAACTGTGATTAAATTTTTAATTAAAATAAAAGCTAAATATTTTAAAGTAACTAAGGGCCAGGTGCGGTGGCTCACACCTGTAATCCCAGCACTTTGGTAGTCCAAGGTGGGTGGATCACCTGAGGTCAAGAGTTCAAGACCAGCCTGGCCAACATGGTGAAACCCCATCTCTACTAAAGAACATGAAAATTAGCCGGGCGTGGTGGCAGGCGCCTGTAATACCAATTACTCAGGAGGATGAGGCAGGAGAATCACCCGAACTGGGGAGGCAGAGGTTGCAGTGAGTCAAGATCGTGCACTCCAGCCTGGGTGACAGAGCGAGACTCTGCCTTAAAATAAATAAATAAATAGTAACTAAGGGAGTGAGGGGAAAGGAGATGGCATTTCCTGCGCAGCTGTTTGTGGTTAAAGATAATGCATATTCTGAGGGTGAAGAAGAGAGACATTACTGTGTGAAAGGTTAATATTTCTTAGGCCCTACAGACAGAAAGGATTCAGATGGGCAATGAGAAGAGGGAAAACGCAGACAGAGAGAGAAGGGCAGCACATGTGAAGAGATTTGTGTTGTCAATTTCATATGGATCAGTAACAGACACCAATGTAGGTGGGGTACAAGCATTGTTTGTCAGTGTCATGCTAACCTAAGAGCCTTTCTTGAAATGCCCCAGTTTGCCAAATCCTCCTTTAGGACCCCTTATCCCAATTCAGACATACCCCAAGTCTCCCACTATTTATCTTATTTCTCTTCATATTAAACAACCAGCCCTAAGGAAGTCTTTCATTGTATGCGGATGAGGTTTATAAGTACTCCAGATAATCTCCACACTCCTTCATAACAATGAAGGAAAAGGGCCTAGAATTTTATTTTGAGTACAGTAATGGGGCCCTTTTCCTATTTGTTGTCAACTGAGAGGTTTGTTGGTATCTTAATTCCGGCAGAGTGAGAACCCCATCATTCTGATGTGTAGGGCCCAAGATAGACCAGTAAAGTGGTGGATCCAATGATGGAAAAGCAGAAAGTACATCCTGGTTTCTAGATGGACACGTCCCCAGCAAAAGGAGAAGATTCCTGGGAGGGAGGAGTGGGAGATAAGTTCAGGTCAGGGAGGTAAGTTGGGACATGCAAGACTGAGTATATTTGATTTATCCTATTGACAATACAACATTCTGGCAGGTAAAGAAGTTGATTCAATGCATCATGTAATATAGCAGTAAAGTGCAAAATTTATTTCAGCAGAGTGAGACTGGTGTTAAGGACCCAAGTTAGGAGGCTGCTGGATTCATCCCAGCCTGAGATCACCAGGAGAGGAGGCAGGAAGGAGGTAGGAGAAAAGAAAGAGAAAGAATGAATTTGAGAGAGCAAGACTCCCAGACATGGAAGTAAAGGAGAGAGAGGAGCCAAAAGTAATTCTGAGTGTGGGTATGCAGGGGAAATGGCACCATCATTGACCAAAATGGGAAGATGGGGAGGAGGAGCTGGGAAGGAAGCAATGGGTTTAGCTTAGCAATTCTTGAGCCTGACAAGAGACAGACTGTCTGGGTGCAAGTGTGTAATTGTCCATTGGAGATTCAGGTAGGGAGCCCATTAGAGAAGTTACTTAAAGTCCCACTAAGGTCACCTTCCACTTGCAGGCAGTAGGACCTTGTACTGGGGGCTCAAGGAGCTTTCTAGTGTTTGGAACTACTTCTGTTAGGAGCCCACCTGGAACAGTACAAGGAGGTAGGAGCAGCAGCAAGGGCTTTCTTTGTAAAGACTACAAGAGCTTTGAATGCATTAAACCAGTCACATTTTAAAAAT
The DNA here is from genome assembly GCF_049354715.1 of Callithrix jacchus. NCBI lineage: Eukaryota > Metazoa > Chordata > Mammalia > Primates > Cebidae > Callithrix > Callithrix jacchus. The sequence goes on from NC_133524.1 coordinate 31,416,233, forward strand.
CTACATTCAAAGGTAAAATTTAATTTTATACTCATTCAGGCGATATATATATGTGGTGTATATATTACCTAGAACATCTTATCTGCAAATGTCTTCTGGTGTCTTTTCCTTCACACTTAACAAATCATGGAGAATTGTATATATTTTATAAAATATATATGTGTGTGTCCGTAAACACACATGCACACATATATGTATGAAGAGAGAGAGAAGGAGAGAGAGAGAGAAAGAGAGAGAGAGAGACAGAGAGCATGCACTAGTATTTAAGAGAACAGAGTTCTAGCTCTGATTTTGTCACTAGCAGTGGTTTTAGTTTAGTTATTGCCAAATCTGTAAAATCACTAACATAGTATTAGCTACAACCCAGATAATGTTCTAAGTGCTTTTTGTGTACTAAATTAATTGATCATCACAAAAACTCGTTATTATGCTCGTTTTACAGATGACAAAATTGAGTAATGGGTCCAAAATCGCCAGCAGTCAGGAAACAGAGCCCAAGTTCATGTTCTTAACCTCTCAGAGACTCAACTTCTCATCTGTAAATTGAGAATGTGGGATTAAATTATGTCTAGAGTACCATCAAACTTTAAACTTGAATGAGATTATGAAGAATTAAGCATTAATCAGAATCGAAATTAATTTCTGAAAATTAGCAGCAGAGGGCAGCAGAGAGAACACTAAGGAGGCTTTTAAAAAGACCTTTCCAAAGCTATGCAGAGAAATAATGCATAAAACTTATAAATAAAAACACATACATTAACACACTTAATATTCATAGTTACTTTAATTTCCTAGTTTGGGCCCTTTGTTTCAATTCATCTTCCACTTTAATGCACTTAAAAGGGCCCATTCAAGGCCGGAGGCAGTAGCTGACGCCTATAATCCCAGCAGTTTCAGAGGCCGAGGCAGGCAGATCACCTGAGGTCAGGAGTTTGAAACCAGACTGACCTATATGGAGAAACCCTGTTTTTACTAAAAATTCAAAATTAGCCGGGCCTGGTGGCGCATGCCTATGTTCTCAGCTACTTGAGAGGCTGAGGCAGGAGAATTGCTTGAACCCGGGAGGCTGAGATTGTGGTGAGCCAAGATCGCACCATTGCACTCCAGCCTGGGCAACAAGAGCCAAACTCCATCTCAAAAAAAAAAAAGGAGGGGGGGAGGCAAGGGCATTAAGCAGGATGTGGTGGCTCACGCCTGTAATCTCAACACTTTGGGAGGCCAAGGCGGGCAGATCACCTGAGGTCAGGAGTTCGAGACCAGCCTGGTCAACATGGTGAAAACCCCTCTTTACTAAAAATACAAAAAATTATCTGGGCGTGGTGGCAAGTGCTTGTAATCCCAGCTACTCAGTAGGCTGAAGCAGGAGAATCACTGGAACATGGGCAGCAGAGGTTGCAGTGAGCAGAGATTGGGCCGCACCGCTAGAATAAAAACAGCATTGCACATCACAATATCCTAAAATTTTACACTAGAGAAATCAAGAAATGTTAATTGGGTTTATTTTGACTGCTTGTTGGCATTTTTCTTAATAATTTTCATTATTTTTGAAATTCTAATATCACTTGATCTCTTCAAAGGAATATAAAAGGTACACTTCAAACAAATATTAACATATTTGTTAGACTTGATTTCATCTGAGACACCAAAATTTTACCCAATGGATGACTTCAATTGTTCAATGATATTTTTCACTTGAATTCTTGTTTCTCATCTTAGAGAAGCTAACTAAATAAAGCTATACATATGTAAAGCTATATATATTATATATTTTTAAATATAATTTATACATATATAATGTATAAAATTCTGTCTGATCGGCTAAGTGTGAAGGAAAAGACACCTGAGAACATTTGCAGAGGAGATGTTCTAGGCAAATTTAGCCCACATTAATCATTACCAGATAGGGGAATGCCAAAATTAACCTTATGTGCAAATTCTCAACTTAGAAATATGTGCTAAAGTGCAGTGCCTTGTTAAATCATTTACTTGCTTTTCAGAAGAAACTGCAATGGACGTTCTTCTTTCTAGACAAGCATTTACACAGTTTTCCAGAAAGCCGTTGTCATCACTTCTTCACACAGACACATTTTTTCCGATGTATTTTTTAAAAATTGACAGATAAAACTATATGAATTTCTCATGTATAACATATTTTGAAGTGTATATATTGTGAAATGGCAAAATCTATCTAATTAATATATATATTACTTCACAGTTATTTTTGTGGTGAGAATACTTATATATTCAGTTTCTCATTATTTCTCAAGAATATGATATGTCATCAACTATGGTCACCATGCCGTACAAGAGATCTTTTGAACTTAACCCTTCTATAGAACTATAATTTTTTGTATCCTTTGAGTATGCTGATCAAAGGACATTCTTTTAATTTACATCTAAACAACACGAGCATGGAGTCAAAGAGAAAACCTAAAGAGAGAAGAACTTTATAAGGGGAAACATTTAAAAAACCTAAGTTAGGGATCAGCAAACTTTTTTTATACAGGGCCAGAGAGTTAGCATTTTAGACTTTGCAAGTCATAGAAACTCTGTTGCAACCCTGTTAGCGTAGCAGGAAAGTAATCATAGACAATATGCAAACAAATGACTGTGTCTGTGCTCCTACTAAAGTTGACAAAAACAGGGAGGGGGCCAATATGGTCCTGGGCTGTGGTTTGCCTACCCTTAACCTAAGTCAAAAAGCAGATGCAATAAATGGAATAGGCATCATAATAATGACAACTGTATGCCACGTGCTTTCCAGACATAGCCTCTAACCTGCCAACAACACTGCACATTAAGTATTCTCATCATCTAGATATGATAATATCTTTAAAAAATCTTTAAATTTTTTTGTTCTTTATCATAATCTACATTTTCCAAATAAGAAAACTGAGTTTTAGATATGATAAATACCCTTCCAAGGTCACACAGCTACTAAGTACGTACAGGCAAGATTCAAGCCCAAGTTTATAAACTCCAAAGTATGTGTTCTGTTCTTAGAACATATCACACTATTGTACAGTGAGCAGTTAATATCGTGCAGTCATAATAACAAGCAATTAGTCCTTCCAGGAAAAGGGCATCAGCCCTGATTCCATGTAGTAACAACAGCACTTGCCAAATAAAATAATGAAGGTGCAATGAAGAGCAGAAAGAAAGGCTCCAGGGGAAAGCCAGCACTCACCCCAATTTGTCCCAATTTTGTATCAATGCTCATATATCTTCGAGGAATACAATTGATTTTGTATAGCCCATGATGGTGGAAAGCAGTCCAATCCCATTGCCACCATTTGTGTGTGGCCACAAGAAATTTTTGCGTCCATCTCAATCCAGCCTCTTTGGGTGTCTTAAAAAAACCCTCTGGGTTTTTTTGTTGTGTGTGTGTGTGTTTCGAGATGGTGTCTTGCTCTGTCGCCAGGCTGGAGTGCAGTGGCACAGTCTCAGCTCACTACAACCTTGGCCTCCTGAGTTTAAGTAATTCTCCTGCCTCAGCCTCCCTAGTAGCTGGGACTACAGGCATGCACCACCACGCCCAGCTAACTTTTGTATTTTTACTAGAGACAGGGTTTCACCATGTTGGCCAGGCTGGTCTCGATTTCCTGACCTCGTGATCTGCTCCTCTCGGCCTCCCAAAGTTCTGGGATTATAGGCGTGAGGCACCATACCCGGCCTTCTCTGGTTTTTTATTCTAACCATATGAACATTTTCCTAAACCATGCCTCTGCTATAGCCTGGCATCACCTCATCTTTAATATTGCAACCATCTTCCACAGGGTTATTTAATATTACAGGCTGAACGTGGCAGCTCATGCCTGTAATCCCAGCACTTTGGGAGGCTGAGGTGGGTGGATCACCTGAGGTTAGATGTTTGAGACCAGCCTGACCAATATGGTGAAACCTTGTCTCTACTAAAAATACAAAAGTTAGCTGGGTGTGGTGGCATGAGCCTGTAATCCCAGCTACTCAGGAGGCTGAGACAGGAGAATTGCTTGAATCCAGGAGGCAGAGGTTCAGTGAGCCATGATCACAACACTGCACTCCAGCCTGGGTGACAGAACAAGACTCCATCTCAAAAACTAATAATAATAATAATACAGATCCCCTGTTTAAATACAAACCAGATCCCATCACCTCAGGGATAAAGTCCATACAGTATAGGCCTGTGATTGGTGCTCCTTGTCTGTCTTCCTAATCTCATCTCTGCCTGTTCCCCACAGGACCCAGGACCCCAGTCATGCTGATCCCTTCCCAGTTCACCTGAGCCCATGCCTAGCCCAGGGATTTGTGCATTTTTGTCTTCTGTCCTGACAGTTCTGGTTCCCTGTCCATCCTCTGGTCCACCACCCATAACCTTCAAGTCTCATCTCATATGTTAACATTTCAGAACCCTTGGCCATCTATTCAGAATCCTTGTATCTGAATTAGAAAAATATTCTAGGTTCTTCTCTCCCCTACCTCAACGTGTTCATCAGGATTGCATGAAACTTTAATAAAACAGAAAAGATAAATCACTGGAATAGCCTTTGGAAAGAAGGAAAAATTGACATGAGCAAAAGGAAAACAAGATTGAGGCTTGGTGGAGAGTGTGGGAATTTTGGATGATGAGGCAAAACAGATCCTGCCTCTTGAAGAACATTTTGGAGGTGTGCGAACTAAGACACCCAAAGAGGCTGGATTGAGATGGACGCAAAAATTTCTTGTGGCCACACACAAATGGTGGCAATGGGATTGGACTGCTTTCCACCATCATGGGCTATAACATCTTGGAATTATAGACAAGAAAACATCTGTTATCTGCCGTTTCATGGAAGATCTTGAACCTAGCTCGCTGGGGTGCAGTCTGCTTTCTACCTGTCAACATGTCTGCTTATATAGAAATAACTTTTAACAGTTTTGAAATAGTACATCTAAAGACACATCTTAGTTTAGTAAATCATTTCTCTTGACGGGCACTGAGGTTTGTCTTGCTTTTCCACTATGTGTAATTATTGCTGCCTCTGTGAGTATTTCCAGAGGCCAGATTTGGAGCAGCAGAATTACCGTATCAAAGCTATTGCCAAATTTCCTTTCAAGTAGCTTGGATCAATTTATTCTCTCACCAACAACGCTTGAGATTTTCATTGACATTTGTTAGCACATTATTATTTTTTTAATTTTCCAGTTAAATGAGCCAATTTATGTTTGTCCTCAAATTAGAAAGTGAACTATCTCTTTAAGATTATATGTAGGTCACTTGTTATTTTTTAATACCTTCAAAACTCAAAAACCTGTATTTCGTTTCTTCACCTCTATATTATATTACCCTATAATATAAATTCTAAATCCCATAATTCCAATCTAAACTTTTTAAGACCTTATTTATTTGGGGGCCTTGCAGATAAACTGCTGAAAAATGATCACTGAAAAACCTGAATTTTTTTGTACATGATTTAATTATGATAATGTAACCAAATCTGTATTACATGTTCTATTTTTTTTTTCAGTGAATGATGCAAGAACTTTATCTAAAACGAAAGGCCTACCTGTATAAAATAGCATATGCAGTTTCTTTACTCTTATCTTTAAAAATACCTGTTCTTTAGAGCTGAAAATAATCACTTACTCACATACCTTAGGTTATCTCCGTATTATTTCAACTTGTATTGAATTGATTGATGAATGCTCTAAGATATTGCTCAATAATATTTCAATTTCTGTTATGAATCATATAATTTGGGATTATCTATTCTTCTATCAAATATGAAGTGGTTCTTACTTAACAAATTAATTTCTGAAAGTGTAACTTGATGGCTAACACAATCATTAATTAAAATCCTCTTTTCTTCATATTAATATTACCAAGTAAATAAATAATTTTGTGTTTGGTTTTGCCTCGACTTTATGACCAAAGTTAATGGCTACTTCCAAAGACTATCTGGAGTGTGAATTTTCTTACTTCAGAAGATGTGAACTTCCATGCAGAAATATTAGTAAATATATTTTTGTCATAGTTTGGATTTTTCTTCATACTCCTTGATATATTACAAATTGAAAAATTAAACCTTATGGATACTTTTTAAATTACTTTCAATGTATTTTGATGCAAAATGAGAGGACTGAAAAAATAAGAAATCTATCATAGTAGTATTATGTTGATATTAAATTTCCTTGGTGTTATAATTGTTAATTATGTTAATTTTGCCAATTATCATTACTGTTTTCTTAATTGTAGGCATGACAACTGCAAATTCAATGCAAGATTCTTGATTGGATTCTGGATTAAAAAATAAAAAAGCTCTAAAGGACTTGTGGATAATTGGGAAAATTTGAATGTGCGTCTCATATTAGATAATAGTATTGTGTCAATGTTATGTTTCTGTGGTGTTGTAATTGTGTTACAGAAGACTGCCCTTATTTTTAGGAGACACATGCTCAAGAATTTAGGGTGACATGTGTCCTAAAGTCAGCAACATACTTTCAACACATTCAGGGAAAAAAACTGTGCATAAAACTGTGCATATGTGTATGTGTGTGTGATTATATATATATGGAAAGAGACAGGCAGAGAAGGACAAAGCAAGAGAGAAAGTAAGTGCAGCAAAATGATACAACTGATTAACATACATGATGGAAAAATGCATGTTCGTTGTACTATTCTTTCAATTTTTATATAGATTTGAAACATTAGTTCTAAAGAAAAATTGGGAGGGGAAATAACCATATTTAGTTAATGAAGGCATATTTCCATTGCATAATATTTATTAAGAGCCTAGACAACATCTTATGTATCTGAAATAATTATTATATATGTGATGGTAAATGTTTAAGCGACTTGTTATAAATACTTCAACCATCACTTCGCTCTGAGATAACAGAATGAGTGTACTACCTTTCAATACCTCCAAAATTCCCCGGATGTTTGACACAGACTTCAAATACTCCTCAATCCTCCAGAAGCTTCTCAAGCTCAGAAACAATTCTCTCACACTGACCTATGGAAGAAAAGTTATAAAAATATCAACACAAATATTCTGTCCCAACCAGGTCTATATTTAAGCACAGATTCATTTGCACAAGACAAAGAATATTTGAGTGAGTCTAAAAATAATTCAAACAAAAGTCCACCCGTACACGTGCTATCTTTAATACCAAAAGGGAGGCTTTCCCCAAATCACCCAGATGAAAGTCGAAAAGCATCCTCACTATAGATAGCATTCATTTTGAATACATCCTGCCACACAGAAAAACACTATCACAAGCTTGCTGAACTGAATAATTGAGAGTCAAACCCAATTGGAAATGACTGTGATTGTGTTCATCTCTAAAACTGCGTCACCATAACTGAATTCAAGAGCTGTGTTGTCCCTGCAAAATCCTACTTAGGTTTTTAGGCCTTCTTTTAAAAATGCAGAAGCTAAACCAGTGTAGCAATCGGTGAAAGAGGACTGCAAAAATCATACAATAAATATTTGAACAGGCCAGTTAGAAACTGTAGGTAAAAAAAATTTGTATTTTAGAAATGTTAAAATGTGGACATAAAGAGGTAAGAAAATGAAGTATTGGGCTTGATTTTTTTTTTCGATTCCATTAATGATTGCTTAAACTCCCACTTGCCACTGATATGGTAAGCTAGAAAAGCATTTTAGATGTCGTAAGAATGAATCTGCCCTCTGGTGATAAAGGGCTAAGAAAGCGTGGAAGACAAATGACAAGAAATAATAGCAGAGTTGTAGGGCCCTTTGCCTTCTTTTTCTTACCTTCACTAACCAATCTGCTCATTCGATCCGGCAGAAACCCCGCAATTGACCAGAGAGACGAACAAGCCAGCCAGTGCTCTTTCCGGAAATTTTCACAAGCCTTTCACAGATGAGACCAGGAGACTAAGCTGCTCATTGCAAAGCCATTCTTTTTATAACTGATCCCATGGAAAAAGAGTTGTTTTCGCTCAAGTCTGATTTGTGCTCAAGAGGCAGTGGGAAGTCCCGGGAAGTGGAGAGGCAATAACTGACAAAGCCACATCAAGCCACAGAATGGTGTTTCTTCCCCTTTTTTTGAAAAATGAAACCTATCTATGAAACTGTCTCTTATTAAAATAGTTTATGGTTACATATTTTGTAAGAACCCTAGCAACAGAATTAAATTTTCTTTATAGAACAGTAAATTATCTGGGATCCTTTGCCCCAAAGAGAGCCAATGTCAGATATTACTTTAGAAAATTCTGTTTCATTACTAATATATAATTTTTAAGAAGTATTATTTCTCAGGCTGGGCACAGTGGCTCACGCCTGTAATCCCAGCACTTTGGGAGGCCGAGGCGGGTGGATCACGAAGTCAAGAGATCGAGACCATCTTGGTCAACATGGTGAAACCCAATCTCTACTAAAAATACAAAAACTTAACTGGGCATGGTGGCGTGTTCCTGTAATCCCAGCTACTCAGGAGGCTGAGGCATGAGAATTGCCTGAACCCAGGAGGCGGAGGTTGTGGTGAGCCAAGATCGCTCCATTGCACTCCAGCCTGGGTAACAAGAGTGAAACTCCATCTCAAAAAAAAAAAAAAAAAAAAAAAGAAGTATTATTTCTCAATGGTACCTATAATTTTTAAACATGTAAATGAAAAAAAGTTTTCTCTCTCCAATTACCAAAGGTCAAAACAATAATACATTGTGTGGGCAAAGTTGTGAAGAAACAAGCACTCTCAAATACTGTTGATGAGATGGCAAATATATACTTAGAGAGAAATTTCCCAGTATTTATAAAATACAAATACTCATACCCTTTGACCCAACAATTCTATTTTTATAAATGTATCCAAGCTATATATTTGCACTTGTACACAAAGACTTACATGAAAAGGTACTTGTTGCAGCATTGCTTGAGAAAGTAAATGACTAGAAAAAATTGTATCCATAAATAAGATATTGGCCAAATAAACGAGAATGTATGCACACTTAAAATCCTATGCAGGCTGGGCACGGTGGCTCACACCTGTAATCCCAGCACTTTGGGAGGCTGAAGCAAGTGGATCACTTGAGGTCAGGAGTTCGAGATCAGCCTGGCTAACATGGTGAAACACTGTTTCTACTAAAAATACAAGAATTAGCTGGGCGTGGTGGCAGGCACCTGTAATCCCAGCTACTCAGAGGCTGAGGCATAAGAATCGGTTGAACCCAGTAGGTGGAGATTGCAGTGAGCCGACATTGCAGTGAGCAGAGATCGTGCCACTGCACTCTAGCCTGGGCGACAGAACAAGACTCTGTCAAAAAAAAGTCCTATGCAGTTGTTAGAGTGAGGGGTTTTATGTCTAACAATAAGAAAAGATCTCTAACATATGTTGTTTAGCAAGAACTCACGTTCTAGTTTGTAGTTTTAAAGAATACACACACACACACACATATGTGCGTATGCTTATATAACAAAATAGTTCCTTTAAAAATTTTTTATTTTAATGTTTGTGGGTATACAGTAGGTGTATATATTTATGGAGTACATAAGATATTTTGATACATTCATATGATGCATAATAATTACATCATGAAAAATGAGGTACCTGTCCCCTCAAGCATTTATCTTGTTACAAACAATCCAATTATACTTTTAGTTATACTAAAATGTAAAATAAAGTATTATTCACTACAGTCCTCCTGTTGTGCTATTAAATACTCAGTCTTATTCATTCTTTCTATTTTTTGTACCCATTAACCATCCCTACCTCCCCCCAGCCCCCCACTACCTTTCCCAGCCTCTAGAAACCATCCTTCTACTCCCTATGTCCATGAGTTCCATTGTTTTGATTTTTAGGTCCCACAAATAAGAGAGAACATGTAATGTTTGTCTTTCTGTGCCTTGCTTATTTCACTTTAATTAATGACCTTCAGGCCAGGTGCAGTGGCTCATGCCTGTAATCCCAGCACTTTGAGAGGCCAAGGTGGGCGAATCCCCTGAGGTCAAGGTTTCAAGACTAGCCTGACTGACATGGAGAAACCCCGTCTCTACTAAAAATACAAAATTAGCTGGGCATGGGTAATCCCAGCTACTCAGGAGGCTGAGACAGGAAAATCGCATGAACCTGGGAGGTGGAGTGAGCTGAGATGGCGCCATTGTACTCCAGCCTGGGCAACAAGAGCAAACCTCTGTCTCAAAAAAAAACATATGATCTCCAGTTCCATTCATGTTGTTGCAAATGAAAGGACCTTATTCTTTTTTGTGGTTGAATAGTACTCTATTCAGTGGTATAAGTACCACATTTTCTTTATCCATTAACCTGTTGATGAACACTTTAGGTTGCTTCTAAATCTTAGCTATTGTGAACTATGCTGCAACAAACATGTGAGTGCAGATATCTCTTCGATACATTGATGTCCTTTCTTTTAGGTATATACTCAGCAATCGGATTGCTGGATGATATGGTTGCTCAATTTTTAGTTTTTTGAGGAACCTCCAAATTGTTCTCCATAGTGGTTGTACTAATTTACATTCCCACCAACAGTGTATGAGAGTTCCCTTTTCTTCATAACCTCGCCAGCATTTATTATTCCCTGTCTAGAATATTTCTTTTTCTATACAATACACAAGAAATCAGAAATAAGAAATTGTGTTTCATGGACAAGACTCATTTTTCATTCAACACCTTTTTGAAATGTATATGAGTATGTATTATTTTTTCATTTTAAAAACTAGTATTTTTAAGTCATATTTAACTTCGATCATACAGCCCAAATGTATTATAATCTATGTGTTTTCTGGAGGACAGACAAGTCTATCTGCAAATGGCTCAGTTCTTCTCGTCCAAAAGCAGAAATATTGAGGATTTCAAAATCATTTAACTGGTTTACCAGTTTGTTTTTTTTTTTTACTGCTTCAAGTTAACCAACAATGAATAACCCTGCCCAAATTTTAACTACTTCATTGTGTTTTTCTACCTAACTCCAATCAAAGATAAGTTCTATGGATACTAAAAAAAAAAAACAAAGCTATGTTCTAAACCCTTAAGAGGTGAACAGTGTCACTTAATGAGTTTGATTTTGTTTACTTTTTTTCAATGACTTATCTTAAAATGCCATACATTTAAAAGTATACTAGCATTTTTATTTTTGTTAGTCTTAACAATTTTCTGCAGTTTTTTTCAGGAAACATAACTTAAATCCAGTTTAGAAGGCACGCTCTCATATATGAGCCATAATAAGGACAGTTTCTCAACTAGTCCTGAATCTGGCTTGACCTACCATCAAAAGAAACACCAGACTCATTGTCCCATGGGCAGATTCAGTTACAATGTAATCTTACAAAATCAGGTTCAAGAATGACCTCAGACATTTGTAGCTCATCAGGAATTTAGCTGTGACCAGGAGAACATAGCATCTTTAGGGCCAAACATTGACTAATTTCACTTTAGCGTAGCTTCAACCACATGATATAACACATGATATACTTCAACCATGAGATACCATAGAGTAGGTCTTAACTACCTCCAGAAACACTTTACGGTGGATTACCAAGAACTCATCTGGAAGTACAATGAAATAACCATTGTGGGGTGATTCCATCTTCCTCAGGTTGTCTTAAGTCGCACTTACTGTTTTATTCAAATACAATATGCAGAATTTTGATTAGGCCCACTCTTGATTTTGTCTTAAGTTTCTCCTTTGATGGAAAACCCTTCTTTGCAGAAAAACAAAATTCTATAATGAAAAAGTAGGCACTATGTCAAGCTAGCCTACTATTTCTACTATTTTTCATTTGGTAAAACCTGATCATATAAAATCAGCTTTAAACTGGCTACAATAAAATAGAATTCCATCCCTTGTAGCTGAAATCTTGTACTTTTCTATTACTCTGCTGAATAGTAGGTAAAAGTTATTGCCTCGATATCGGTGCCTCTAAAATGGGCATTATTCCTATTATTTGATTACTTTTCCTGCTGTACAAAACATCCTCCAAGTTATTTCCATTATAATAGCATCCCTCCTAGCTCACCCTCAATCCTCACCAGGTTTTCTCCACCCTGGCTACCCTCTATTCGCCTCTTAAGTGCTCCTAGTAGCACTGTAAATTCCTGAACAGTATGTTTTTCTGTCATAGCCTACTTGCCAATTTCCAGTCCCGTATAAAATCCATTATTGCCTTTCCATAAATAGAGAAAGGTATATATAAGTATATATTAAATATATATGTATATAGAGAGACACACAACAGAACAATTACAAATTTGTTCCAACAAACATCAACTATCTCAGGATAAATTCTTTGTCTTGTATATAGAGAGACACACAACAGAACAATTACAAATTTGTTCCAACAAACATCAACTATCTCAGGATAAATTCTTTGTCTTCCTGAAGTATCCTCTCTGACCACTCTCAATACTCCAATGACTCAACTGAACCTATTTTCTCAAAGTTGCCAAAGCTCGTTAATCATCAAGTCTAATAGCTTTATCTTTTTCAATAGTTTGTTTTTTAAGAAATTATATACATGTTTTAAAAAACTGTAAATGGTACAAAAATATAGTTTTGCATCAATTAACAACAGGAATCCATTCTGAGAAATGCAGCATTTGGTGTTTTCATTGTATGAACATCACAGAGTGTACTTAAAAAATCTAGATGGTATAGACTAGTGCACACCTAGGCTGTATGGTATAGCCCATTGCTCCTAGGCTACAAAACTATACTGCATGTGACTGTACTGAATACTGTAGGCAAATGTAACACAGTGGTAAGTATTTGTGTATCTAAACATACCTAAACATAGAAAAGGGGCCGGGCATGGTGGCTCACACCTGTAAGCACAGCACTTTGGGAGGCCGAGGTGGGCAGATGACAAGGTCAGGAGATCGAAACCATCCTGGCCAACATGGTGAAACCCTGTCTCTACTAAAAAATACAAAAAAAAAATTAGCTGGGAGTGGTGGTGCATGCCTGTAATCTCAGCTACTCCAGAGGCTGAGGCAGGAGAATCGCTTAAACCAGGGAGTCGGAGGTTGCAGTGAGCCAAGATTGCACCACTGCACTCCAACCTGCAGACAGAGCAAGACTTCATCCAAAAGAAAAAAAAAAACATAGAAAAGCTAAGGTAAAAATATGGTATAAAAGATGAAAAGTGGTATAGCTGCATAGGGCAATTGCCATGAATAGAGCATGCAGGAATTGAAGTTGCCCTGGGTGAGTCAGTGAGTGGTGAGTGAATGTGAAGGCCTCGGGCATTACTGGGCACTACTGTAGACTTTATAAATACTGTGCAGTTAGGCTACACATGATTTATTTTTAAAATAAAATAATTGTGCTATAACATTATGACAGCTGTGATGTCACTAGGCAATAGGAATTTTTCAGCTCCATTATAAACTTATAGGACCACTGTCATGTACCCCGTCCATTGTTGACTGAAAGGTCATTACACAGCACATGACTGTCTGGTGAAAATTCAACCTCTCTTCCTATCTCATCTTTATTTCTCAGATCTCCTCCCTAGAGGCAACTGCTATTAGCAGTTTCTTGTGCATCAATCCAAAAATTATATATATATATATATATCCTTCTTTGTATACAAATGGTAGAATACTACATGTACTATTCTATCTCTTCCCTTTTTTGTACAATTTTTCACCATTAGTACTTGCAGACTGACCTCATCCTTTTAAACAACTACATAGACTTCCAGGGTAAGGATGTTCCAATAGTAATGTATTTAACAAGTTGTTTATTGATGTAGACCCTCCTTTTGGAAGGTCACCATACCACACCCAGTTGATACTGTGTCATTGCGCACTACTAATTGTAATTTTTGGATTGATGCACAAGCAGCTGACAATAGTGATTGCCTCTGGGGAGGAGATCTGAGAGACAAATATCAGACAGGAAGAAAGGTTGAATTTTCACTGGACAGGGCCAGGTGTTGTGGCTCACACCTGTAATCCCAGCACTTTGGGGGGCCGAGGTGGGCGGACTGCCTGAGGTCAGGAGTTCAAGACGAGCCTGGTCAATGTGGTGAAACCTTGTCTCTACAAAAAATACAAAAATTAGCCAGGCGTGGTGGCAGGTGCCTATAATCCCAGTTACTTGAGAGGCAGAGGCAGGAGAATTGCTTGAACCCAGGAGGTGGAGGTTGCAGTGAGCCCATATTGTGCCATCACACTCCAGCCTGGGCACAAGAGCAAAACTCCATCTCAAAATAATAATAATAATAAATGTCACTGTACAATTATGTGCCACATAATGATGTTTTAGTCAACAATGGACCACATACACGACAGTGGTCTTATAAGATTTAAATGGAGTTGAAAAATTCCTATTGCCTAGTGACATCATAGCTGTCATAATGTCAGAAATGCCTCTAAAAAAAGTGAACAAGGCCTGGCGCGGTGGCTCACACCTGTAATCCCAGGACTTTCAGAGGCCAAGGTGGGCAGATCATAAGGTCAAGGGTTCGAGACCAGCCTGGTCAATATGGTGAAACTCCATCTCTACTAAAAATACAAAAATTAGCTGGGCGTGGTGGTGCATGCCTGTAGTCCCAGCTACTCGGGAGGCTGAGGCAGGAGAATCGCTTGAACCCAGGAGGCAGAGGTTGCAGTGAGCTGAGATCACGCCATTGCACTCCAGCCTGGGAGATTCCATCTCAAAAAAAACGTGAACAAACAAAAAGTGCTGGTGGCCTTATGAGAGTGCATAATGATGTAAAAATAAATTTTTTATGACAATGTTTAACATTGCATCTTTGAAAACACAATCCTATTATCCCATATTCACCTTCATAGTTTACCATAGTCATTGGTATAATGACTATTGCCTGCAGACACTTACACTATTACATATAAAGTATTAATGCACTTCCTCTGCAGAAGATTAATTTTAATTGACATTCTATAAAAATTAACATGAACGTATTAGAATTTAGGAACATGTTACATATCCCATAGGGTAAAATTAATATGACATTTAACAATTCTTAGTTATACTTCAGTAGGTCTAATTTATACCAAAGAAATCCATAAGGTAAGCTCTGGAGCAATACTGCTTGTCTTGAGGATGGGATGACAGATTATAACTGCCTTATTAAGTCCAACATTCTGAATTTCTATGAAGCTGTAATGGCTTGTGCACTACAGATTTTGTTATTTAGGATATAATTGATTGTAACATATACTGTTTGCTCTTGAAGAATTCCCATTTTCTAACTCTGACATTTTCATTTCAGCATTAAATAATATGATTATAGCATTTGTAAAGTTTATGAAGCATTTTGCAGCTTTTTTCAGTTGAAAAATGATTTATAACAAAATACAATATAAAATAAAGGGGAAAATTGAATTTAATCCCCATATGTTTTATATTAAGGCCATGTACAGTACATAGAATAGCTTCTCTTTCTTGGCCATTACCCTTTAGTTGGCATTATTTAGAGTCAGTAAGACCAATACCTGAATACTGAAGGAACTGGCAATCTCATGAAATGTTTTGATTTCTGCTTTCTAATTGTCACCCTTTGCTTTTACCAACCATTATCTACTTTAACAATCTCGCAAAAATCTCTAACACCAAACTCAAATCTCTATTATTAACTCTAAAGTCAATCGCCCCCTGAAAATACTTGACAGAGTTTTACTACAAGTGCTGGTTTCTTTTAAGTTCATTTTGACAAACTTCTGCCCCACTTCTCTAGCTTTTACATTTTCCTCTTTTAACCTCTTTTCATTCCCTCAGTCTGATTTTCAGGTTTTAGGACACAGAGACAATTCCTCCTCAAGCCTAGATAATGCTTTATTCCTTCTATCATGAATTGATCTTAAAGAGAAAACACTTGTTCTGTTTCATAGTTGAACAACTGAAAATTCCCACTGTAATTATACTGTATATTTACCTATTCTTTGAAGCTCACATAAATCAATATTTGTATGAACTCTGCTTTGGCCTCATAATAATTCACATCTGTTAAGACCAGGAGGCCAAAGACTCAGCCAAATTTGTGGAGAATCTCAATTTTCATGCATTGATTTTTATCCTAAACCCAAGTGTATCTTCCCCTTTCTGCTGTGTGCCTCTTAGAGTTTCAAAAGAAGAAAGGAAAAGGGAAAGTTAAATCTGTTGGTATCCCTTCTTGTAGGTGCTTCTGTGTCTTAGACTGTCTGTGTTGTTATAAAGGAATGCCTGGGGCTCAGGAATTCATAAGAAAAAAGGTTTATTTGGCTCACAATTCTGATGACTGGAAAGTTCAAGATTGTCCATCTGCGTCTGGTGAGGGCCCCAGGCTGCTTCCACTCAAGGCAAAGGCCAAAGGTAGCCTGCTGTGTAGAGATCACATGGCAAGAGAGGAAGCAAGAGAAGGGATGGAAGTTTCAGGCTCTTTTTAACCACCAGCTCTCATAGAACTAACACAGTGAGAACACACTCATTACTGCAAAGATGGCACCGAGTCATTCATGAGAGATCTGCCCCCATGACCCAAATATCTTCCACAAGCCTCCACCTCCAACATTAGGGATCAAATTTCAACATAAGATTTGGGGTAACAAACATGCAAACCATGCCATTTTGTTTCTGGCCCCCAAATAGCATCTCCTTCTCATATTGCAAAATACAATCATTCCATAGCAATAGTCCTAGCTTGTTTCAGCACCAATTTAAAAGTTAAAAGTCCAAAGTCTTGTCTGAGATTTAAAGAAAGTTCCTTATAGCTGTGAGCCTGTAAATTCAAAAATGAATTCTTTACTTCTAAAATACCAAGGTTGTATAGTAATTGGGTAAACATTTTCATTCTAAAAGGAAGAAATTGGCCAAAAGAAAAAGGTAACAGGCTCTATAGCAAATCTGAAACCCAGCAGGGCAGATATTACATCTTAAAGCTCCAAAATAATCTCCCTTAACTCCATTTCCTACATACTGGGCACATTGGCA
The DNA here is from genome assembly GCF_049354715.1 of Callithrix jacchus. NCBI lineage: Eukaryota > Metazoa > Chordata > Mammalia > Primates > Cebidae > Callithrix > Callithrix jacchus. Next base: position 31,433,109 of record NC_133524.1, read on the forward strand.
GGAGGGTTTGGGCTTCCCAAGCCTTTACAAGCCCCACACCTATGGCTATTTTGGGTATAGCTCAGGTGGCTGCTCTGATGGGTTGGAATCTGGGCTTGTGGCTTTTCCAGGCTGGAGTTGCAACTACTAGTGGCTCTACAATTCTGAGGTCTGGAGGGTGGTCTGGGTACCCAGGTTTTCTGATACATCTTATAAAATTTAGGTGCAAGCTGCCAAGCCTCCACCACACTTGCATTTTGCATTCCTGCGGACTTAGCACCACATGGATGTCACCGAAGTATAGAGCTTGCATTCTCTAGAGTGTTAGTTGGAGTTGTTATCTGGGGCCATTTGAGTCATGGTTGCTCCACTCAAAGTGGTCAGCATTTGGGGAACAGCATCCTCAGATGGCACAGGGCAGCCATACCCTGGCATCTCCTGCAAAACTTTTGTGTCTTTCTGGGCCTCTGAGCCAGTGGATAGAAGGAGCAGCCTCAAAAATTTCTGAAATGCCTTCAGGCCCTATTTCCTATTGTATTAAATAGTAGCACGTAGCTCCCTTTTAGCCATACTAATGTCTTTAGTAAGTGGTTCAAGTGGTTGCTCCACAGTACCATTAGATTTGTCTCCTGAAAACAAATTCTTTCCTTCTCTACTACATTCAGACTGTGAATTTCCCCAATTTTTATGTTCTGCTTCTTTTTTTTAATTTAAGGAAATATTTTGTATTGTTATTGTTGTTACTTTTCAATTTTTGTGGGTAGTTAGTAGGGTATGTGTTTTTGGGGTCCATGAGATAATTTGATACAGATGTGTAACACATCAGAGTAAATGGGGTGTTCATTCCCTCAAACAATTATCACTTGTGTTACAATCTAATTATGCTCTTTTAGTTATTTTTAAATGCATAATTAAATTATTATTGATGATAGTCACCCTATTGTACTAGCAAACACTAGACCTTATTCATTCATTCTTTCTTTCTTTTTTTTTTTTTTTTTTTGCCCAGGCTGGAGTGCAAGGTGTGATCTCAGCTCACTGTAACCTCTGACTCCTAGGTTCAAGTAATTCTTCTAGCCTCAGCCTCCTGAGTAGTTGGGATTACAGGTGCCTGCCACCACACCTGGCTAATTTTTATATTTTTTTAGTAGAGACAGGGTCTCGCCGTGTTGGCCAGGCTGGACTTGGACTCCTGACCTCAGGTGATCTGCCTACCTTGACCTCCCAAAGTGCTGCAATTACAGGCATGAGCTACCATGCCCAGCACATTCTTTCTATTTTTTGTACCCATTAACTATTCCTACCTCCCCGAACCTCCCCCTCTTACCCTTCCCAGCCTCTGTTAATCATCCTTCTACTCTCTATGTCCATGAATTCAATTGTTTGAATGTTTAGCTCCCACAGCTGAGTGAGAACATATGATGTTTGTCTTTCTGTGCTTGGCTTATTTCACTTAGCATAATGATCTCCAGTTCCATCCATGCTTTTGCAAATAAAAAGATCTCATTCTTTTTTATGGCTGAATAGTACTCCATGGTGTATATGTACCTCATTTTCTTTATTCACTCATCTGTTGATGGACACTTAGGTTGCTTCCAAACCTTAGCTATTGTGAAGAGTGCTGCAATAAACATAGGAGTGTTGATAGCTCTTAGACATACTGACTCCCTTTCTTTGGGGTATATATCTAGCAGTGGGATTGCTGGATCATACGGTAGCTCTATTTTCAGTTTTTTGGGGAACCTCTAAACTGCTCTTCATAATAGTTATACTAATTTGCATTCCCACCAACAGTGTATGAGAGTTCCCTTTTCTCCACATCCTCGCCAGCACTTGTTATTTTATCCAACGGTTTTGGGTAAAAATCATTTTAACTGGGATGAGTTGATATCTCATTGTAGTTTTGATTTTTGCTTCTTTTTAAATTATAAATTCCAACTTTAGATCATTCTTTTGCTGTCGTATCTGATCATAAGCTGTTCAAAGCAATGATGCCACTCCTTGAAGGCTTTGCTGCTTAGCGATTTTTTTCTTGCAGATACCCCAGGTTATTATTCTTAAATTTGGCCTTCCATAAAGCCATAGAGCACAGGACATAATGCAGCCAAGTTCTTTGCTATGCAACAATGGTGACCTTTGCTCCAGTTCCCAATAAGTTCCTCATTTTCATCTGAGACTTCTACTCATTACCTAGTTTCACAGCTGCTTCCACATTTTCAGGTATCTTTATAGCAACAATCCACTCCTTGGTACCAATTTTCTGTCTTTGTCCATTGTGCTGCTATAAAGGAATGTCTGAGGCCAAGTAATTTATTTTTTTAAAGTTTTTTTGGCTCATGATTCTGACATCTAGAAAAGTTCAAGATGTCTTGAACATTTGCACCTGGTGTGGGCTTTGGGCTGCTTCTACTCAGGACAGAAATAACAGAAGGTGAAGGTGAGCTGGTGTGTGCAGAAATCACATGGCAGGAGAGAAAGCAAGACGTGGAAGGTGCCAGGCTCTTTTTAACAACCAGCTGCCACAGAACCCAAAGAGGGAGCACTCACTCATTACTTCAAGGATAGCACCAAGCCATTCATAAGGGATCTGCCCCCACAGCCCAAACTCCTACTAGACCCCACCTCCAACATTGAGGATCAAATTTCAACATGAGATTTGGAAGGGAAAAACATCCAAAATACGGCACTCTGTAAATGACTGAATTAAATGAAAAAGATGCATTAAATAGGCTAAAACTGTATTTTGAGGTAAGATACGGATTCTGTTTTCTTTAGCATCCTTTTCTCTGCATGTTTAGTTTTTTTTTCCCCTTGATTCTGTTAGATAATTTGAACAGTAACAGAAAGAATGAGCTTGGTAAACCTTCAACTCCAAAGATGATAGTGGGCTTCTCAAACCATCTCTCTTCCAACTTGACTGTTTTAGGACAGTGGCTCTGGAGAGCAAAGGTTCCAAGCAGTTTAAACATTGCTTTTTATCCAAGGTTTAATGAAAGTTGTAGTTTCTGTCATCAAGTAGTTGTTAGAAATTCAGAAGTTCCTTCGTGAGAGCCAACTGAACAGTTCTCAGAGTTATATTCAGAGATAAAAAAGCCTGAAAAAATTAAACCTGCATAATCTTGGTGTCCTCCAATCCCACCTGATTGTGCAATTTTGGTATATTTTTTAAGAAGGACGACTAGACACTCCAAAGCCAAGTGGGAGTTTCTACACCCCAGAGAAAGTTCCAGACTTTTTGCAATTTACATTCTCTTTGGAAAGCTTCTTAGGTTTTTTTTTCCCCCTTGATTCTGTTTTTATCATGCCGTAGCACTGGCTCATGTTAATAAAGACAGCCAAGGACACATGAGTCCTATCGAGGAGAAACTGGAACTTCAGTCCAAATAACATTATTTCACAAAGCAATGGAGAAGTGAAAATAGTGCTGTTGAGCCCTTAAGTCTCCAGATTTCCTCCCTTTGTGGAGAAGCTTCTGGTGTAGAAATTTTTCATCTCTGTCTCCAACTGACCACATCAAACTCCTCTTTGGAGCCTGTTCCTCTATGAGTAAAATTCAAACAAATGTATATATCAGATTCTAGATTCAAGAGCTAGTTTTGTCTAAGCAACTTCTGTCTATTTATAGGCACACATCTACATCAATAAAGCAATTTCTCTTGTCATTCTTTCCCATGCTCTTTAACTCCTGGAGGTGAAAAAACAATGCTTGAGGTTAATAAAAAACATCTTTCAAGATAAATTTTAAATTCACGAGTCCCTCCCCATTCACAGTTAGTAGAAATCAACTAATTAGTTTCAAAATTTAGAGTAGAAATAAATCCTATCAAGTCTCTTGGAGGGATTACTACAAAGCACATGATAATGCAAACTTTCTGTTGAGGGCTCATTGTCAGAAATTCCCATCCCATGTGAGATAAGAATCTAATCTAATGAGAATCTAATCCAATAGATATTAGTGCTTAATTACACAGATTCACATCAAATTGATTTAATAATCTCTTGGCTTTACTTTAAAAGCTCTTAAGACTTTAAGTACTCTTACCATAAAAAAAAAGAAAACAGGTGGCCAGGCGCAGTGGCTCACACCAGTAATCCCAGCACTTTGGGAGGCCGAGGCGGGTGGATCACTTGAGCCTGGGAGTTTGAGACCAGCCTCACCAACATGGTGAAACCTCATCTCTTAAAAAAAAAAAAGAAAGAAAAAAGGTAACGTGATGAGATGCTGTGTATGTTAATTTGCTTGGGTACGGTAACCACTTCACTATGTATATGTATATTAAGATCAATATAATTATGCTGTACACTTCAAACATACACAATAAGAATGGTCTTTTAAGACAGTGCTTCTCAAGCTTTGACATGCATATGAATCATCTGGGAATCTGGTTTAAATCCAGATTCAGTAGGTCTGGGGTGTGGCCTCACATTCTATATTTCTAACAATCTCCCATGGGATGACAAGGCCGCTCATCTGTGGAGGACTACACTTTGAGTATCGAGGTTTCAAAGCACCTGTGTTCTGCATCTTAAGGCTTTATTCACAGCAAAAGCTCTTTTGCGGAATGCATACTATACGTGCATTATAGACTAAAAGTTTTGATTTATGTCATTTAATCCTCAAAATAATCCTAGAGAGCATGTATGATTATTTTTCAAAATAAGAAAAGTTTGGCTTTCTAAGACACTAATTACTTTCTCCAAGGTCACACAGGAAGTTACTGCCAGGAATTTGGACCCAGGCTTTTCTCACTTCAGAGTCAGAGGACTATTCTCTATACATTATATACAACATCTAGTACCCAGCATTTTGAGACACAGATGAGAAAAAGTTTCTACCATTCAGAATCAACAGTACAATGGCAGAAATTGGGCATATATGTAAAAAGATGAATTACAGTTTTTAAAGGTATTGTGCAAGTATCAGAGAAGTTTAAACTATTGAGTTAATTAAATAGTAATAGGATAGGAAGTGATAAAATTAATCAACAATATATTTATGTACAATTACTTTGGATTAACTCTCATTAATCTACCTCTTGATGGAAGAAGTGGCCAACTGTGGGCATTCTAACAACTGCCACATGTAGATAATAGTGAGGAGGAAGTTGGAACTTTTCTGTGAGTTGGGGCTGGGGAAGAGAGAGGGGTTTCCAAAGTCCCTTCGATGTCTCCACTTCAATGATTACATAATTCAAAATTTAAATTTGCCATTTAAAAAAAAAGAAATGACAGATACAGTATGCACCTAAGGTAAAATAAAAATAAATAAATAATAATTTATATAAATTACCTGCTTGTGGTTTAAAATATGTATAATGGTAGACAGGTATAAAGAAAAAAGTCAGCCAGGCACAGTGGCTCATGCCTGTAATCCTGTAGCACTTTGGGAGGCTGAGGTGGGTGGATCACCTGAGGTGGGTGGATCACCTGAGGTCAGGAGTTCAAGATCAGCCTGGCCAACATGGTGAAATCCCATCTTTTTAAAAAAACAAAGGCTGGGCACGGTGGCTCACGCCTGTAATCCCAGCACTTTGGGAGGCCAAGGTGGGCGGATCTCAAGGTCAAGAGATCGAGACCATCCTGGCCAATATGGTGAAACCCCATCTCTACTAAAAATACAAAAATTAGCTGGGTGTGGTGGTGCACATCTGCAGTTCCAGCTACTCAGGAGGCTGAGGCAGGAGAATTGCTTGAACCCGGGAGGTGGAGGTTGCAGTGAGCTGAGATCACAGTACAGTACTCCAGCCTGGGCGACAAAGTGAGACTCTGTCTCAACAACAAAAAAAATATTTTATATAGAATTATTAAATTTTTGTACCTTTTTAACATTGAGATCTAGACTTGACACTACTTTATTCAATTCAGAAAATACTTATTATTTATTAGGAGCCAGGCATTAGGCATTTTACACATAAAAACTAAGGTTCAATTTCTATCTCCAAAAAGCTCATAGTCAATGACTTCTCTGACCAGGGAAAAAAATGATCGTGGTGTTGCAGACAGGAAATTACTATTTAATACTGACAGTGCCTTCTTCCTGTTTTACCAGAAGAGAAAAAGTCGGAATTTGAGGGTATATTCTATTCGGTCAAGTTTCACTTCTCCACAGTGATTCCCATAAACCCCTTTCTAGTCTGCACTCCAAGGTATCCATTTGAACCTCCCCTTGGGTCTATTTGCCTTCTTGCAATTCATAAGGAAATGACATTTTTACAAAGCTTTAATTACAAAATTATATTTACAAAGCTTTAATCCTAATTACAAGATGATTAAGTCAGAAAAACTAGTTCTTGCTGATCCTCTGAAATAAGTCCCTCTGAACATTTAAGGTGAAGAGTCAGCTGTTATGCAGAATTCATTCATTTATCCAACCCAAATTCATAAAGTGCCTCCCACAAAACTATGAAATTTGAGTAGCCTGGACAAGAGACCTTCCACACGAGAATAGTGCATTGTCAAACAATTTACTACTGCGTCTTTATACTTTTAAACCTTTAAGTTTTAAAGTCATTTCTGCAGCAAAATCTCACATTAAAAGATGGCTGCCCAGGGGATGTTTTAGGGCATATACTCCAAATTCTGTCACTGAATTTAGTTGAATAATGTCTTTGTTAGCAACTAACAAGCCTGTCATCAAGAATGAGGAAATTGGGAAGAGAATGGTGCAGTTTCCCAAATTTTCTCACTTTAAGAATCACCTGATGGGCTTATTTTCTAGGCCTTTCCCCTGGAGATTTGGTTCATTAGATTTGGACCTGGAACAGCTACATTTAACAACTGCCTCAGAAGATTCTTATAATTAGACTACCCTACGACAGTACGTCTTAGCTTTGGATATACATTAGTATCACCTGGGGAGGTTTTTTGCTTTTTTAATTTTTTAAATTTTTTTATTATTTTGTAGAGACAAGGTCTCACTGTCACCCAAGCTAGAGTGCAGTGGTGCAATCGCAGCTCACTGCGGCTTCAACTTCCTGGGCTTAATTGATCATCCTGCCTCAACCTCCTGAGTAGCTGGGCATAAAGGTGTGCCACCTGGTGAGTTTCTAAAAGTTCATATTTATTAATATCCAGATTGAAAACACAAATACTCTAATTTATCTGTAGTGGTGCCAGGCTTTGGTAATTTTTTAAAGTTCCCTAGGTGATTCTGGTGTTGAGCCATTCTAGCATTCAGAAATAATGATCTAAATTAGCAGTTATAAAACCTTTTGGCGTCAGGATTCCTTTACACACTTGAAAATTGTGGAAAGTGGTTCATGCCTGCAGTCCCAGGTACTTGGGAGGATGAGGCAGGAAGATTGCTTAAGCCCAGGAGTTCAAGGCTGCAGTGAACTATGACTACACCTGTGAATAGTCACTGTACTCAAGAAGCAAGACCCTGTCTATAAACAAACAAAACAAGCAAACAAAATTGTGGAGAATTTCAAAGAGCTCTTAAGTGGGTTATATTGATATTGTCCATAAACAAAATTAAAACTAAGAAAGTTTGAAACATTTATTGGCTTATTGAAGAATTATAATAGACCCATTACATGGTAATATAAATAACATACTTTTGATTTAAAAATTATTTTTCAAAAAAACTACTGAGAAGAGTAGCACCCTTTTCTATTTCTGCAAACCTCTTTAACAGCTGGCTTATAGAAGACAGCTAGTTTCTGCATTTCATCCATTGGGATAAGGTGTTTTGATTGAAGAATTCAACTTGAAGTAATTGAAGAAAATGCAGCCTCTCAGATATATGCTGTTGTAAAAGGAAAGAGTATGTCAATAAATTTTTCAGATAATTGTGGATATTGTTTTTCAACACAACACCAAAACTTGACAAGTGGGAATTTCTTAAAGGTTGTTTGTAATGTGGAACAGAAACTATATTATGAAGTTTGTACACTTCATTATATTAAAATCCATTGATCTATCATTACTTTTAATGTATCATTTACTCATGCAAGATTTTACATCATATATTTGTCATTTGATAAAATATCAGTTCCCTGAGTTATGCAGCCCTTCCAAATGCTGGCATATTTCCTACTGTATAATATCAAAAAAATCACATTTTTTAATATCACAACGAATCTCATCAGAAGAATTGGTAGGTACACTGAGATGCTGTCAAAATCACAATAGTGGAATAAGTTCTTCAAAATCATAATAGTCATTTGAACATTTGAGTTTCATTGTTGGCCACATATACTGGCAGTTGTTTTCCTTGAAGTGACAGACAGACTTCATTCATTTTCAAGCAAATGTTTGCCAAATCTCCAAGTCTGAAAAACCATAGTTTGCCAGTTGTTCTTTCAAGTAAAAATAGGATTTCACAAGAAAAGCCACTAGGGAAGCCATCCACCCCGTCACTCAAATGGTTTCCTGGCAGTATCTATCTATTCTACTTCAAAGTGCAGCAGAAATGCTTTATGCATGCTTTACATTTCATTGCAGGGAATTTTTTTTAAGTGTACTTGAGTCAAGATTTGATAAAATTAATAATTCTCAGTGTTTCATCCAGGACATTCTTAAATGAAAGAAGCTTTTTTATTTTTTAATTTTATTATTTATTTTATTATTTTTATTTTATTTTATTTTTGAGCTGGAGTCTCGCCCTGTCACCCAGGCTGGAGTGCAATGGCATGATCTCGGCTCACTGCAACCTCCATCTCCTGTATTGAAGTGATTCTCCTGCCGAGAGAGGCTTTTTAAAATTGTGAGTGTGGGGGGATGAAAAATACAATGACTACTAGTAAAGTTTAGCACCACTGCCTTGATACATGCTAAGGAGTCAGAATTTTGTTCATTGCTTTTGCACCACCAGTGCAATCATTAATACAGTGAAAAAGGAAAATAGCATCTTCGTATTATTATGAAAGTGTTTTGACATGGCCTCCCCTAAAACACCTTGGGAAGAACACTTTGAGAACTGCTGACCTAAAAGAACATAAAACAGTACTAATAGGGGAGGCAGGTGGGGCAAGTTTAACATTGATTTACCTGTTTATTGCTGAGATTAGAATAACCACTATACTTGAGTTATTTATTTATTGTCTTAAGACTCACAGTAACATCCACAAACTAGGTATTACTATTACTATTTTCCAAATAAATAAATTGAAGCTCAGAAGGGCTAAATAATTTTCGAAGATCAAACAGGGAACAGGAGTTAGACTGAAATACTCCTGATTCTAAGCTTACTCTGTTGCCACTACACCAAGTTGTTTTCCTTCTATTGAACGGTTTAGGGTTTAAATAATAAATACTAAGGCATGTCAAGCACTTACTATGCACTAAAAACTGTTTTCAGAACTTTAAATGTATTCACTTATTTAATCCTCCCAAAAGATGGGTACCCATATATGTCCTATTTTAGAACATAAGCAAACAGAGACCCAGAGATGTTGTATAGCTTTCTCAAGGACACAGCTTGGCACACAGTGCCAAGAGAACTCGCTTCAAAACCATTTTACTAAAACATCTCCTAAGTCAAAATAATAATGAAAAACTCTGAATAAAAAAATTGTAGCTGAGATACCTGTAATTATTATTTGAATAAAAGAACTATTTCAGCAGGGCACAGTGGCTCACGCCTGTAATCCCAGCACTTTGGGAGGCTGAGGCGGGTGGATCACCTGAGGTCGGAAGTTCAAGACAAGCCTAGCCAACATAGCAAAACCCTGTCTTTACTAAAAATACAAAAAAAATAGCAGGGCATGGGTGCATGTGCCTGTAATCCCAGCTACTCAGGAGGCCAAGGCAGGAGAATCGCTTGAACCTGGGAGGTGGAGGTTGTAGTGAGCTGAGATGGTGCCCTTGCACTCTAGCCTGGGCAAGAAGATCAAAACTCTGTCTCAGAAAAAAAAAGAACTATTTCAATGCTTGAAGCAAATACTTTTGCCTGTTTGCATCTAAAATGTCATGTGATCAAAAGGTCTTGGTTTATTTGTTTCGTTTCCTCAAGGAGAGACAAAATCATGTGTGGAAAACCCTTCAGTGTGTGGAAATTTTAGCAAGAAGTCAATTCACAGAAATCACTAAGAACAGGTTCCTAAAATGGGTTTAGTTCAGTTTACATTTTCAGATTTTGAGATCAGGATGTTGTGGTCGAGTCTGCAGATGGGAAAGGAATGTGGTCGATGTCACACTGAACATATGGCAGACGCCCATCGAAGAACACACCTGCTCCTGGAGAAGAACAAAGCACTGAAAAATCTGACAATAAAATCATTTCCTTTGCCATTTGCCACCACAAGAGTTAGTTGTCTTGGGGTGTATTTCCTTTTTCTAAAAATAATGGTAGTGGTATTGTTACTCAATCTACTAAAATGGGTTTATGTGTTAACTTCCAAGACAAGAGCTCATTTTCCTAAGTGGAACTCCATTTCTTCAGCCAATGCAGGACTCTTTATCTAGAAAGAAAGATTATTCATTTCTACTTTTGAAAAAGCACACAAGTGTAAACAACTTGGTCCTTCCTGTGTGCTCAGAAATTGCCTCCCTCTGGATCATGCTGGGGTTGGGAAATAGACATTTTTATCTCATCACCTCCCTGTCCCCAACCGAATACCATGCTGTGGACTGACTCTGTTTCCCTCCCACATCTACCTCTTTTCTCAGTCTTACTTCCTGAGTCCTGATGGCTCCTTCCTGACTTTCCCAGGTAAAAGTAAGGTGAAGGGGCCTCTGCAGGAAGGGAAGGGGCTTTGGGGACAGGAAAACCCTCCCTCAGTGGGCAAAAGCATCTACCAGCAAGAAAAAAAAAAGAGAAGTGAAAATCCTGTTTTGTAACTAAGGGCTCCAAGTGTTCTGACTGCTGCTGCTCCTCTCTCTCTCTCTCTCTCTCTCTCTCTCTCTCTCTCTCTCTCTCTCTCTCTCTGTCTCCACTTACCTTCTTCCCCTCACCCCAAGGTCTCAGTCTCTGCTCATTCCATCTAAGAACTCCCCAGTGATATAAATGGAAAAGAAAGGGACAACCAACCTGTCCTCTCCACAGGAACCCTCATTTTCCCAGGCTTATCAACTCCCTCTTGCCTACTTCAGTCACTCAGCCCCAAACCTAATACGGGTTTCTCCCTGCTCAGGCCTTCCCATTGTCTATTTGAGTCTCTATTTCCTAACTCTAGAACTCCAGTCTGTGCCCAGATGGTCTTCCCTGGGAGCTTAAAACTAAAGAATCTACTCTCCCAGTTAGAGCTGCCTCAGGGGGTCAGGAATCTCTGAAGACATTTCCCCTAAGGGTATTGCTACACTTATTGGTTCTCATCTATAGTTTTCTTAGCATAGACTCCACTTCCACTCTGCATAAGAAATTTTTCAGGTATCTTAGAAACCTAACTACATTTTTATCCACTCATTCAACAGATAAATATTTTTTTTTCTGAAGACAGAGCCTCTCCTAAGAACTATTTTAGACATTCTATGAAACAAAACCTATACTTTCATGAAAAAGACCAAGACCAATCCTAGATCCAAGTCGAAGACTGTCACCGGAGGTAAGCAGAAATCCCCACCCCAACTCAAGAATTATTACACAAAGGATAACCTGAGTCCCTCAGAAGGTTAGCAGAAGACCATTCCCTTGGAAAGCAGGGAGTGGCTGTTAACTCTCCAAGATTTTCCACCTCTAGGCAAAGAACAGGAGGATTTGTGAAAAGCCAGTGCTGCAGCACAGCACTGTGCTAGGAAACATACAGAATGAGAAGTCTGGACTCCCTAGGACAGTACCAGGGGAGGGGAGGTTGAATCCTTCCTGGCATCTATACCAGCCATGGTGAAGAAGCTGCCTCAAGCAAGGCCAGAGAAAACAGGGCTGAGACTGACCCTGAGTGTCAGGGCAGCGCTGCTGTGGAGATAAATGCAAGAGTCAGGAGAACCAACTAGGATAGAAACTGGGGTAAACAGGCCAAAAGGATGTGCTGTGAAGCATAAACTGGGGATGACAGCTAGGCAGAAATTTCCCCTGTCCACACATACAGAGTAAAACAAAACCAGGGATTCTTTAGGATTTCAAGTTCTTGGTCATTCTCCATAAATTTATCTTTCCCTTCCTATCTCTAGTGTTTGACCTCAGCCACTCTTGTTTTAACCAGTCTGTCCTCCTCCCAGCTAGAACTGAGCAATGCCGTCCTCACCATTTCCCAGCTCTAGCCAGTTCCCTACCACCCACTGCATGCCTCTTGTTCTTTCCTGTTCTCTGTGCCCCCTGATGCTAGCGGTTCTGAGTGTCATTTAAGATATTTCCTTCTCTTTGTTTTAATTAGTCTCACTCAAAAAAAAGTCTTTGACTTTCATAGTTTTTGCCATGTAGAGAAAACTTTGGAAATTTCAGTGAACTGAGATGTAATAGATCTCCAAGATCTAGTGTAAGAAAAAAGGTGTTAAATAATATTTGGAGTGTGCTGTTCATTTACATGGGATATATATATATATGCATATATATACACACACACATATATACACATATACATATATGCATATATATACATATGTGTATATGTATACATATACATTATATACATATACATTATATACATATACATATATCTAAATATATATATGTCCTAGCTGATTCTCAACTAAGCATTTGGAGTGTGCTATTTATCCCACATGAAGGAATAGCATACTCCACATATATATGTATATGTACTTACATGTATATATATACATATATGTGTGTAGTATATATGTGTATGTATGTGTAGGTACACAAGCGTGTAACATACATGTGTATATATGCATATATACATATATGTATAGCATGTGTGTATGTGTATGTATATAAAATATTTTATATATTTTTATGTGGGACATATAAACCCATATAAGTGAATATATGAAATATACACATATATTAAATATATGTAATATATTATATAGATTTTACATATAACATACATTATATAATTTATAGTTCTAAATACATTAACTCTGGGAAGATATGCCAAAAGAGAGTAAATATTTCAAAAAAAAAATTATAGTGTGAGAGTAAATATTTTCTACTCAATTATATTATAAAAAGATTACTAACACAATAATAGTGGGAGACATTAACACCCCATTGTCAATATTAGACAGATCAACGAGACAGAAAATTAACAAGGAAATCCAGGACTTGAACTCAGACCTAGACCAAGCAGACCTAATAGACATCTACAGAACTCTCCACGCTAAATCCATAGAATATGCATTCTTCTCAGCACCACATCACACCTACTCTAAAATTGACCACATAATTGGAAGTAAATCACTGCTCAGCCAATGCAGAAGAATGGAAATCATAACAGTCTCTCAGACCACAGTGCAATCAAGTTAGAACTCAGAATTCAGAAAGTAACCCAGAACCGCACAGCTTCATGGAAACTGAACAACTGTCTCTTGAATGTTGACTGGATAAACAATGAAATGAAGGCAGAAATAAAGATTTTCTTCAAAACCAACTAGAACGAAGACACACTTACCAGAATCTCTGGGACACATTTAAAGCAGTGTCTACAGGAAAATATATAGCAATAAATATCCACATGAGAAGCAAGGAAAGATCTAAAATCAACACTCTATCATCAAAATTGAAAGAGCTAGAGAAGCGAGATTAAAAAAAAACTCAAAAGCTAGAAGAAGACAAGAAATAACTAAGATCAGAGCAGAACTGAAGGAGATAGAGACACAAAAATCCCTTCAAAAAATATATAAATCCAGAAGCTGGTTTTTCGAAAAGATCAACAAAATAGACCACTAGCCAGATTAATAAAAAAGATAAGAGAGAATAATCAAATAGATGCAATAAAAATGATAAAGGGGATATCACTACAGATTCCACAGAAATACAAACCATCATCAGAGATTATTACAAACAACTCTATGCACATAAACTAGCAAACCTGGAAGAATGACTAAATTCCTGGACACTTGCATCCTCCCAAGCCTAAACGAGGAAGAAGTTAAAACCTGAATAGACCAATAACAAGGTCTGAAGTTGAGGCAGCAATTAATAGCCTACCACCCAAAAAAAGCCCAGGTCCAGATGGGTTCACAGTCTAAGTCTGCCAGACATACAAAGAGGAGCTGGTACCATTCCTTCTGAAACGATTCCAAACAATCCAAAAAGAGGGAATCCTTCCCAGATCATTTTATGAGACCAACATCATCCTATACCAAAACCCAGCAGAGACTCTGCAAGATAAGAAAACTTCAGGCCAATATCCATGATGAACATAGATGCAAAAATCTTCAATAAAATACTGGCAAGCCGATTGCAACAGCATATCAAAAAGCTTATCCACCATAATCAAGTAGGCTTCATCCTGGGGATGCAAGGCTGGTTCAACATATGAAAGTCTATAAATGTAATTCACCACATAAACAGAACCAAAGACAAAAACCACATGATTATCTCAATTGATGCAGAGAAGGCCTTCCACAAAATTCAATAGCACTTTATGCTAAAAACCCTCAATAAACTAGGTATTGATGAAACATATCTCAAAACAATAAAAGGTATTTACAAAAAAACAACAGCCAATATCATACTGAATGGACAAAAACTGGAAGCATTCTCTTTGAAATCTGGCACTAGACAAGGATGCCCTCTCTCACCACTCCTATTCAATATAGTACTGGAAATTCTAGCCAGAGCAATCAGGCAAGAAAAAGAAATAAAGGGTATTCAAATAGGAAAGGAGGAAATCAAATTGTCTCTATTTGCAGACGACATGATTGTATATCTAGAAGACCCCATAGTCTCAGCCCAAAATCTCCTGAAACTGATAAGCAACTTCAGCAAAGTCTCAGGATATAAAATCAGTGTGCAAAAATCGCAAGCATTCCTATACACCAATAACAGACTTAAATAGAGCCAAATCAAGAACGAACTATCATTCACAATTGCTACAAAGAGAGTAAAATACCTAGGAATACAACTAACAAGGAACCTAAGGGACCTCTTCACGGAAAACTACAAATCACTGCTCAATGAAATAAGAGAGGACACAAAGAGATGGAGAAACATTCCATGTTAATGATTAGGAAAAATCAATTATCATGAAAATGGCCATACTGCCCAACGTAATTTACAGATTCAACGCTATCACCATCAAACTATCAATGACCTTCTTCACAGAACTGGAGAAAAAACACCTTAAACTTCACATGGAACCAAAAGAGAGCCCCCATAGCCAAGTTAATTCTAAGCAAAAAGAACAAAGTGGGAGGTATCACACTACTGAACTTCAAACTATACTACAAGGCTACAGTAATCAAAACAGCATGGTACTGGTATCAAAACAGAGATATAGACCAATGGAACAGAACAGAGGCCTCGTAGGCAAGACAACACATGTACAACCATCCAATCTTTGACAAACCTGACAAAAACAAGCAATGGGGAAAGGAGCCCCTGTTTAGTAAATGGTGTTGGGGAAACTGGCTAGCCATGTGCAGAAAGCAGAAACTGGACCCCTTCCTGAAACCTTACACTAAAATTAACTCCAGATGGATTAAAGACTTAAACATAAAACCTAACACCATAAAAACCCTAGAAGAAAACCTAGGCAAAACCATTCAGGACATAGGCGTAGGCAAGGACTTCACGATCAAAACACCAAAAGCATTGGCAACAAAAGTCAAAATAGACAAATGGGACCTAATCAAACTGTCCCATTTGTTGGGACAGTTTGCTACACAGCAAAGGAGACAGTCATAGAGCGAATCAGCAACCAACAGAATGGGAAAAAAAATTTTGCAGTTTACCCATCTGACAAAGGGCTGATATCCAGAATCTACAAAGAACTAAAACAGATTTACAAGAAAAAAACAAAGAAGCCCATTCAAAAGTGGGCAAAGGATATAAACAGACACTTTAAAAAAGAAGACATACATGAGGCCAACAAACATATGAAAAAATGCTCATCAGCACTGGTCATTAGAGAAATGCAAATCAAAACTACACTGAGATACCATCTCACACCGGTTAGAATGGCGATCATTAAAAAATCTGGAGACAGCAGATGCTGGAGAGGATGTGGAGAAATAGGAACACTTTTACACTGCTGGTGGGAGTGTAATTAGTTCAACCATTGTGGAAGACAATGTGGCAAATCCTCAAGGACCTAGAAATAGAAATTCCATTTGACCCAGCAATCCCATTACTGGGTATATACCCAAAGTATTGTAAGTCATTCTACTATAAGGACACATGCAGCACTATTTACAATAGCAAAGACCTGGAACCAACCCAAATGCCCATGGATGATAGACCGGACAGGGAAAATGTGGCACATATACACCATGGAACACTATGCAGCCATCAAAAACAATGAGTTCGTGTCCTTTGTAGGGACATGGATGAACCTGGAAACCATCATTCTCAGCAAACTGACACAGGAACAGAAAATCAAACACCACATGTTCTCACTCATAGGTGGGTGTCGAACAATGAGTACATATGGACACAGGGAGGGAAGCATCACACACTGAGATCTGTCAGGGGAAAATAGGGGAGGGACAGCAGGCGGTGGGCAGTTGGGGAGAGATAGCATGGGGAGAAATGCCAGATATAGGTGATGGGGAGAAAGGCAGCACATCACACTGCCATGTGTGTACCTATGCAATAATCTTGCACGTTCTTCACATGTACTCCAAAACCTAAAATGCAATTAAAAAAAAAAGTTTACTAAGAAAACTGTTTGTCTACATAATAAGGGTAGGCACCAAAATTTAACAGTGGTTACCTTCAAAAGATGGTATTTGGAAAAAATTTTTCTCCCTTCTCCATTTTTGCTTGAGGTTTCCACTTTTATAATAAATATGTTTTATTTGTATCTTTAAAATGAAGTAGAAATAAGATGATTGGGAAATTGCCATATAAAGACAAAATTATATAAATTCAAGGAATAAGAAAAAAGCAAGGGAAAGAGGAAAATAGACTCGTCACAGAAATATACCATACACAATTCCATACGTACCTTCCTAATAGCTACCCAGTTGGAAGTTACAATTATTTTGTATTATTTATTTATTAAATATGCTGAGTGCCATATGTTTTAAATACACACCCCCAAGGCACATCTTTGTTTCCATCAAGATACCCTCATATGCCCAAGAGACCTAAAAGCCCCCTCTTCAGGATATTCTTAGCCCAGAATCATCTAGAACATAATCTCTTCCCAAGAGTGGCTGGTTGACCCACTGCCCAGACTGGATCAAGTCCTGATTTCGGGAACTTTGCCTCCTCTCCTTGAATGTACTATTAAAGCACCTTAACCAATGAGTCAAGGATCTCAGCAGATCCCTTTCTTAGTCTTCTGAAGTAATTTGTCACTCCCAGAAGTAGCAAAACACTTGTCATTTTTACATGCCCCCAGCTGTGGCACTGCCATTTGCTCCCTGCTTGCCATCTTGTCTGCCACATCACTCCTTATCTATTCAATCACTTAATCATGTACATTGCCAATACTTTTTAACCATACCTTGTGTGTTAGTGCCTGAGAAATAACTCCTACCATCAAGCAACTGTCTGTGTTTGATTTCTCAGTTAGAGACTGCCAGGATTGGCTACGGAATAGTTCCAAGTCAGAATATCATTAATTCTTTATAGGAAAATTATTTCAAAGGCACTACTAAAATAGTTATGATAGTTATAAAACAATTATTTATAGACAAAAATAAATAACTAGATGTGCATTTAGGAGCCTTGGGGGATGCTAGAGGCCTCTGCAATGCAGAAGAGCCTTGAGGAATACTTGACAGGTAAGTGAACACTGAAGCTGAGTCATAAATAATGAAGAAGCAATCTTCAAATAGAAATTAGTCAAAGAAGATTTCAGGAAGAGAGATCAGCATGGCGAAAGTTAAGGAGATGTGAAAGTTGATGCACATTTAGGGAATAGCCAATAATTTACTAGACTTAGAGCACAGAGACTTAGAGGTGGGGTGTAAGGCAGGAGGCAAAGGAAATAGAAGGAGAAAACAGAGTAGGGACCCATACCGGCATGCCTTATAGAGCGGTGACCCCACATTTCACCTGAACAGGGATTCAGGCTTACATAATATACTGGTGAGTAAGGTCAGGAGAACTCTATTTGTATCAGGATGCCTTCAGGAAATGAAGAGGACAGCCTGATGTCTGTCCCTGCTCCCAGACTGACAACTGACTTGCCATTGAGAATATGTCCTGTAGCCAGAAGCTGAAGAGCTGGTTTTAAAAGAAAATGTTGGCTGGGCACAGTGGCTCATGTGTGTGATACCATCACTTGGGGAGCCCGAGGCAAGCAGATCACTTGAGACAAGGAGTTTGAGACTAGCCTGGCCAGCATGGTGAAACTCTATCTCTACTAAAATAACAAAAATCAGCTATGTGTGGTGGCATGCGCCTGTAGTCCCAGCTACTCTGGAGGCTGAGACAGGAGAATTGCTTGAACCCGGGAGGTAGAGGTTGCAGTGAGCTGAGATCATGCCACTGCACTCTAGTCTGGGCAACAGAGTGAGACTCTGTCTCAAAAAAAGGGGGTGGGGGGGACGTGGATCACTTAAGCCAAGGAGTTCAAGACCAGCCTAGACAGCATGAAGAAACTCCATCTCTACAGAAAATACAAAAATTAGCCAGGCATGGTGGCACACACCTGTAGTCCCAGCTACTCAGGAGGCTGAGGTAGGAGGATCACTTGAGCTGGGGAAGCAGAGGTTACAGTGAGCTGAGATTGAGCCACTGTACTCCAGTCTGGGTGACAGAGCAAGACGGTATCTCAAAAACAAACAACAAAAAAAGTTTAGGACTGCCATAAGGATCAATTGAAACAACACTCCAAATATTGATAATTATGTATGTAGAATACATCAAAAAAGAGAATGTTTTTTTGGTTTTATTTTATTACTTAAGGGGTTTCTTCCTAACAGAGATAAGTGATAGAATAGTCACCTATGTTACATTTGGGTCAAGAACAAGAGATGCTCTAATGAGGGTGTGCAATCTTTTGGCTTCCCCGGGACACATTGGAAGAAGAAGAATTGTCTTCAGCCACATATAGAATACACTAAAACTAACAACACCTAATGCGCTAAAAAAAAAAAAAAGAAAATTGTGAAAAAAATATCATAATGTTTAAAGAAAGTTTATGAATTTGTGTTGGGCTGCATTCAAAGCTTTCCTGGGCCACATGCAGCCTGTGGGCAGTGGGTTGGACAAGCTTTCTGTACTAGCTAGTAAACACCTGATGCTAAGGTTTGGCTAAAGAAGTAAAGGTAAAAAAAGTATGCTTCTTTGTATGCAGCTTCTACAGACCCCAAAATCCCCGTAAAGCTCTGATAGTGGGCTGCCAGCCATACAAACCTCGTAAAGCAATTATCTCCTTAAACTGACCCAATAACCAGACAAAATATCCCAGTCATGAATGGAATTTTGCAGGCATATGGTTCAAGTTCTATTTGAAGCACTTGACTTGAAAATTGAGTCATCTTTCTTTACAAGCTGCAAAATCTGTTCTTTTTAGCTGCGGAATAAGTTGTTTAACCTGACAGTTGATAAATAACTTGTTCTGGATATCAAGAATTACAGTCTTTTATATTTTTTAAGTATTTTTTTGCCTTTGTTTTCCAAACATAGCTGTTTTGTCGTCAAAATAGTTCTGTGATAAATGCAGAGTATTATTACCTAATTATTTTTACCTAATTTTAGACATATAAAATCGCTTGTCCAAAAGTTACACTGTTAGCTCATAGCTGGTTTCTGCAACATTTATTTATAGTATTTAAGCAGGTGGTCTTTGAAGTAGAATAGAATATATGAACTAAAATAAACCAAAAACAGAATTAGTTGATGGATTAGTCAGGATTCTTCAGAGAAACAGAATGTGTGTATATACACATACAGCAAGACAGAAGGAGAAAGAGATGATGAGATTTATTTTAAAGAATTGCCTCATGTGTTTGCAGGGGCTGAAAAGATCTAAACCCATAGGTCAGACTGGAAATTCCATCAAGAGGTTCATGTCATGAGTACGAAGGCAGTCTGGAAGCAGTATTCCTTCGTCTTCAGTGGGCTTCCAGTCTTTTCTCTTAAGGCCTTCAACAAATTGGATGAGGCCCACCCACATTGTGAATGATCTGCTTTACTCAAATCTACTGATTTAAATATCAATCACATCTAAAAACATAACTTCACAGCAACATCTAGATTGGCATTTGACCAACAATTGGGCATCGCACCCTAGCCAAGTTGACACATAAAAATAACCCTAACAGTTGGTATTTGGAATTGCTATGTTGGACTCACATCTTACATTAAGGAGTGGCTTATAAAAGAGTTAGTTCCAAGTAAGTAGTCAAAGGCAGCGGTCCAGGACTGGCAGAGTAATTCTCCACTCATTAAGAAATAGGCCTATTCCAGTTTGTTGCTCTACTATCCTCCACACATAACTTCTGCCTCATGTCCGAATATGACTTCTTAGCCTCAACTATCCAATCTCATTCAAATTTTCTGGAGAAGCATCTACCTCACTTTGAAGACACTTCCAGGCAGGGCACGGTGTCTCATGCCTATAATCCCAGCACTTTGGGAGGCCGAGGCAGGTGGATCACCTGAGGTCAGAAGTTCAAGACTAGCCTGGCCAACATGGCGAAACTCTGTCTGTACTAAAACTATAAAATTAGCTAAGCGTTGTTGCAGGCACCTGTAATCTCAGCTACTCGGGAGGCTGAGGCCGGAGGATCACTTGAACCCAGGAGGTGGAGGTTGCAGTGAGCCAAAATTGCACCACTGCACTCCAGCCTGGGCAACAGAGCGAGACTGCATCTTAAGAAAAAGAAAAAGAAAAGACACTTCCTGGAAGTTTCATATGTCTTACACACACAGTCTAGAATTTAGTTACATAGCCACACTTAGTTACGAAAGAGTCTGAGAAATGTTGTCTTTATTTTGGTGATCATTTCTTCAGCTAAAATTCTGCCCTTTAAAATTCAAGGAAGAAGAATGGATAAATATAGAGAACAGGTCTGCCATGTAGAGATTGTAACATTGCACAACTGAAGGGCTGCTATTTATAGCACAGGATATACCATAAATTATTCAGATTTACTCAGATGTGAATGTGATTTAGTGATGGTCATATCAAAGTACACCTAGTCTACGCATGGTTGAGAGTACTACACAAATCAAGGAGGCAGCAATCACACCACAATCCATGCTAGGAATCTTTCTGAATTCTTGATATGCTTAGTGTGGAAGAAAGTGATGACTCCATGAAAGTAGACTTATTCTATGTACAGTTGGGTGCACTACATGGCTGAAGGCAGACCATGCATATTACACTCTATTCCACAGATGTTTCTAGCTTCCTTAATATGCTCAATATGGAGTTAGTGATGATCTCATAAAATGGATTTTGCCCATGTAGAGGTGGGTACAACTTAAGGTTTCTATTTATAATACAGTCTATGCCATGAGTCTCTCTGGATTTCTCATATGCTAAATGTGAAAGTTATTGTTGGCCACATGAAATTAGATTGTGTCACGCACTTTGGGTGGACTGTGTGAAAGGAAAATAAAATCTTGGAACCCCAAATCACTCTGCCAAAGGCAAAAATTAAGTTCAAATCTGAGTCATGCAAGAAACTGCCTTTCCTTTTGTTTCTAAGCAGATAGCTACACATAAAGGGTTAAACATCTCCACAGGTAACTACTCTATGCTCAACTTACCCTATGTAAAGTGCTGATTTACTGAGCACTAGACAAATACGTAATTGATTACTACCCTACCTGCTCCTATTCTCTTGCAATACATAAATTCAGTAATGTGACCATTGCCTCCCTCTTTCCCCTCCAGCCTGCTTTTCCCCTTTAAACACTGAAGCTCTCAAAATCAGAAAAAATCTTAAAAAAAAAAAAAAGAAGCAAACCCTACACTCCACTGAAACCGTTCCCAGTGGTTTTAATCTGAGGCAAAAACAAACTGTGAAGTATTTACCATGTGTTGGGCACACTACTACACCTTTTAAATGTTTTATTTCACTTACTCACTTCTAGGACCCTATGAGTTAGATACTAATCTTATCCCATTTTGATTTTTATGTATTTATTTAGAGACAGAGTCTTGCCGCGTCGCCCAGGCTGGAGTGTAGTGACACGATCTTGGCTCACTGCAACTTCCGCCTACACGGCTAAAATGATTTTCCTGCCTCTGCCTCTCCAGTAGCTGGGATTACTGGCGTGCATCAACATGCCCAGCTTATTTTTGTATTTTTAGTAGAGACAGGTTTTCACCATGTTGGCCAGGCTTGTTTCGAACTCCTGACCTCAAGTGATCCTCCTGCCTCAGCCTCTCAAAATGATGTGATTACAGGCATGAGCCACTGTGCCTGGCCTTTATCCCATTTTAAAAAGTGAGAAAACTGGTCGGCCTAGGCGGCTTATGCCTGTAATCCCAGGACTTTGGGAGGCTGAGCAGGTAGATTGCCTAAGGTCAGGAGTTCGAGACCAGCCTGGCCAACATGGTAAAACCCCGTCTCTACTAAGAATACAAAATTTAGCAAGGTGTGGTGGGCGGGTGCCTGTAATCCCAGCTACTCAGGAGGCTGAGGCAGGAGAATAACTTGAATCCGAGAGGCAGAGGTTGCAGTGAGGCAACATTGCACCACTATACTCCAGCCTGGGCAACAGAGCGAGACTCTATCTCAAAAAAAAAAAAAAAAAAAAAACGAGAAAACTAGGCCAGGCATGGTGGCTGGCACCTATAATCCCAGCACTTTGGGAGGCTGAGGCAGGAGGATCACTTGAGTCCAGGAGTTTGAGACCAGCCTGGGCAACATAGCAAGACCTCATCTCTACAAAGAATAAACAAATTAGCCAGGCGTGGTGGTTCATGCCTGTAGCCCCAGCTGCTCAGGAGACTGAGTGGGAGAATTGCCTGAGCCCAGGAGGTAGAGGCTGCAGTGAGCCATGATAACACCACTGCACTCCAGATTGGGTGACACAGCAAGACCCTGTCTCCCAAAAAAAAAGAGGAAACTGAGGCACAGTCCTACAGCCGGAAATTAATAAAGTCAACATTTAAAATCAGTTCAATCTGAAACCAGAATTTAAGATATGCTATCTTGTTAATACCTCTTTAAATTACATTACATTCTTTTTGGTCTTTTGAGCAGAGAGACTTACCTGCTCCATAAATAATTAAATTTTGGAAAAAAAACATGGAAAGAGTTTTGAAGGAAAAGTTAAGTCACATCTCAGAGTGGCGTGGGAAACTGTTATGTGTATTAAGTGCTGCATTAATTAATGTACTCCAGTAGCTGAGATTTTATTTTATTCAAAGAGGATGAAATCTTAAATTGGGAGATGAAATTTAAAATTAAAAAAATCATGATTCCAGCCTATACCTGGATCTATGCCTAATAAAACAATGAAGTATGACTGAAGCAAAAACAGTTTACACACCTTTTGTGATTTATTGGTTACTCAAAGGGAGCCCAGTTTATAGTGTGAAAAGTGAATTGCCGCAGAGATGAAAAGAGGTGTGTCTAGAGGAAGCCCTTTAGCAGTGTTTTGTTCCTGCTAGGTCTGAGCCTTTGAGTGGACCCTGAAACAGTGTATCAAATCCTCTCTCAAAGCACCATTATGCCAATGAACAAATAATTCATTGAAAAGTAAAACTAAACTAAATAAAGATCCCTGAGAAAAGAAAATGAATACTCCAGAACAATGGATCCAAAGCTCAACTAGGCTCACATAATTCTTAAAGTTCTAGGTTTTAGGCCAGTTCTATTTGTCTATCAATGCAGTATTGAATAGCTGACAAATTAGGGAGACACAGTCTCCACCCACAAGCTGCTGTTTATAAACACCAGATATTTCTGGAACCAGCACTTCTGCTAAAAACGGGTAACTTCCCGTTTTAAGAAATAGTAAATTAGTAAGAAATAAGAATTGCAAAAATCGGAATATATTCTCAAAGTATTCTTGGACTTGTGGGATAACTAATAACAGGTATCCCTATCTTTAAAGTTTTGCAGATAAGCAATTCTATGAATGTTCCATTTTTTTTAACCTATAAGAAGATATCACTCTTGATTTACTTTCTTTTTGGAATGCCTAGGTTCAATTTAAAGGATCTCTGCGTGAGATACGCCAATTGATGTCAAGATTGTTTTTTGAAAAAATTTTAATTTCACTGCTTTGCCATTCCTCTCTGTGTATACACACTTGCTAGTGATTTATTTTCTTAGAATAGAAATATGAATATCATTTAAAAAAGAGTTGCTTCTGCTAACCTTACAAAATACATTTAATTTGCTTTTTAGATAAAATAGCAAACATTCTCGAACTTGCAGATGCCTCTTGAGCCTTGGATTTCCACTTCTATTTGCTGCATTTCTGAGTCTCTGTTATTGCTATTTAGTGTGGAAACATACCCGTTATTTTGGCTTATGATTCAGAAAAGACTGGATTTTTTAAATCACGATTTCTCCAGAGTGCACATTAATAATGCAACATTTGAACTTCTGCTTCTAGTCAAGATGGAGTAACAGAGACCAAATTTACAGGGACAAAACTGTAAAACGGCAGTTTTCAAGACATTGGACATTGGGCCAACAGACAATAATCCCTGAGAAACAGGAAACAAATTAGTGAGCTCTATAACTGCCCCCGGCAATTGAATCCAATTACATATAAAATGGCTAATACATCATGAACAAGTGAGGTTCATCCCAGGAATGCAAGATTGGTTTAGCATTCAAAACTTAATCAATAAAACGCTCAACAGACTAGGAATAAAAGAGAACCTCCTCAACCTAATAAAAGGCATTTATGAAAAACTTAGTGTGAACCTCACACTTAATGGTGAAAGACTGTTTTCCCCCTAAGATCAGGAACAAGGCAAGGATCCACTCTCACCAATTATATCCAAAATTGTACTGGAAGCTGCAGCCAGTGAAATAGGGCAAAAATGAAAGGCATTCATATTGTAAGGGAAGAATAAAACTGGTCTTTATTCACAAATGATATTCCTGCCTCTGCAGAAAGTCCTGTGAAATCTACAAGAAGGATACTAGAATAAGTGAGTTTAGCAAAGTTGTAGGATACAAGATAAATAATCAAAAATAAATTGTGTTTTCTATATAGTGGCTACGAAAAATGGGAAATTTAAATTATAACAATATCATGTACAGTGACAACAAAAATATAAAATACTCTCATATCTGTAATTCTAGCACTTTGAGAGGCCAAGGCAGGCAGATCACACCAGCCTGGGCAACATGGCAAAACCCCATCTCTACAAAATAATAAAAAAAAATTAGCCTAGTGTGGCGGTGTGCACCTGTAGTCCCAGCTACTTGGGAGGCTGAGATGGGAAGATCATCTGAGCCCTGGAGGTCAAGGCTGTGGTGAGCCATGATCACACCACTGTACTCTAGCCTCAGCAATAGAGTAAGAACCCATCTCAAATATATGTGTGTGTGTGTGTGTGTGTGTGTGTGTGTAACTTAGGGATAAACCTGACAAAGTGTGTGTCATACCTACACACTGAAAACAAAAAACGTTGCTGAGAGAAATTAAAGAAGACCTAAATAAATGGAGAAATATACCATGTTCATTGATTGAAAGACTCAGTATTTAAGAAAAAAAAAAAAGGCCGGGTGTGCTGGCTCACACCTGTAATCCAAGCACTTTGGAGGCCAAGGTGGACAGATCACCTCAGGTTGGGAGTTCAAGACCAGCCTGACCAACATGGTGAACCCCCCTCTTTAAAAAAAAAGAGGGGGTCCAACGTGGCTCCAGCCGGATGTCGTGGCACTTGCAAAGGCGAGGTCATGAGTTCAAGGCTCACACTGATTGGCAAAAAAAATAAAAATAAAAATAAAGAATATTGTGAAGATGTCTATTTGAAGCAAACACAAATAAGATCTCAGTATGATTGTCTTTAAAGCTTAACAAAATTATTCTAAAATTAATATGGAAATGCAACGAACCTAGAATGCCTCAAATAACTTTGAAAAATAGGAAAAAACTTGGAGGACTTATATACTTATTTGTAGGAGTTGACTTTGACTTGACTTCAGTAATATTACTCGACTTCAGTAATGACCCCTTATCCACGGTTTTGCTTTCTGTGTCTGCTTTTTGTCCTGCAGACAACCATGGCCCAAAAATATCAAATGGAAGATTTCAGAAATAAACAATTCATAGGTTTTAAATTGCACATCATTATGAGTAGCACGATAAAACCTTGTGCATTCCTGCCAGGGATGTGAATCATTTCTTTTTCAGGGTATCCATGCTGTATACACTACCCACCTATTAGTCATTTAGTATCCATCTCAGTTACCAGATTGACTGTCATAATATGACAGTACTTGTGTTCAAGTTACCTTTATTTTACGTAATAATGGCCCTAAAGTACAAGAGTAGTGATGCTGACAATTCAGATATGCCAAAGAAGAAGGATGTATGCAGTACAAGAAGATATTTTGAATATACATGCATCAAAATATCACATTGTATCTCACAAATACAATTACTATGTGTCAATTAAAAATAAAATACAACTTTTAAAAAGAAATATTTTGAGAGAGACCACATTCACACAGTTTCTATTACAGTATGTTGTTATAATCATCCTACTGTATTATTAGTTATTGTTATTAATCTCTTATTGTGCCTAATTTATAAATTAAACATTATCATAGTTACATATGTATAGGTAAAACATAGTATAGATGAGGTTTGGTACTATCCACGGTTTCAGGCATTCAGTGGAGGTCTTGGAACATATACCCTGAGACTAAGAGCAAAATACTCTATATAATTGTAGTTGGTATTGGTGTAAAGATTGATAAATAGGTCAGTTGATCAGAATACAGAATCCAAAAAGGGACACACATCAATATAGTCAATTGGCTTTTTACAATTGTACAATGACAATTCATCAGAGAAAAGCTAGTCTACTCAACGAATTGTGCTGGAACAGTTGGATATTCAACCATATTCAAAAAAGCAAATTTCAATTTACACTTTGCAGTATATACGAAAATTAACAAAAGTTATATCAGAGATCCAAAGGTAAAGTCTATAACTATACAATGTCCTGAAAAAAATAAGAGAAAATCTTTGTTACATTGGGTTTGGCAGTGCTTTCTTAGATATAACTTCAAAACCATGATACAGAAAATAAAAGAAATGGTAAATCAGACTTCAACCAAATTAAAAGCTTCCACACCTCAAAAAAATACTAAGAGAATACAAAGACAAACCACGGATTGGAATAATATGTATGCAAATAGCAAATCTGATAAAGAACTAATATCCAGAATGTATAAAGATCCCTTAAATCTCCTTAAGAAAACAAACAATTAAAAATGGACAAAAATTTTGAATAGACACCTCACCAAAGAAGCTATATGGATGTCAAATAAACATATTAACAGATGATTTGACATCATTAGTTAAAGGAAATTGCAAATTAAAATCACAATGAGCAACTGCTATGCACCTATTAGAATGTCAAAAAATAAAATGACTGATCATACCAAGTGTTGGTAAGAATGTGGAACAACTGAAACTTTTATGGATTTCTGGTGGAAATGTAAAATGGTACAACCACTTCAGAAAACACTGTGCAGTTTATTAACTAGTTAAACTTATACCTAAATATTTGCCTAATGAAACAGAAATCAAAACATATATACACAAGGTTTGTATGCAAATGTTCACAGCAGCTTTACTACTCAATAGCCAAAAACTGAAAACATCACAAATATCCATGAACAATTGAATGAATAAAAATCATGTAAGCCAGAAATAGTGGTATGTGCCTGTAATCCCAGCTACTCAGGAGGCTGAGGTGGGAGGCCCAGGAGTTTGAGACCAGTCTGAGGAACACAGCGAGACCCCCATCTCAAAAAAAAAAAAATGGTGATGTATCATGCAATAGAATATTACTAAACCATAAAAAGGAATGGGATTCCTTGTTCCAAAATGATGGTATAGAAGCAAACTCGCTCATTTGCCCTCCCCTACCCCCACAGAAAATAAAAAACAAATACACATTGCCAAGATTACCACCAGAAACATTCCAGATCTCACATATGAAGATGAGACCATTTCCAGGGGAGCAGAGAAGTAAAAAATATCTAGGCCGGGCGCGGTGGCTCATGCCTATAATCCCAGCACTTTGGGAGGCCGAGATGGGTGGATCACGAGGTCAAGAGATTGAGACCATCCTGGTCAACATGGTGAAACCCCGTCTCTACTAAAAATACAAAAATTAGCTGGGAATGGTGGCACACGCCTGTAGTCCCAGCTACTCAGGAGGCTGAGGCAGGAGAATTGCCTGAACCCAGGAGGCGGAGGTTGCGGTGAGCCAAGATCGCGCCATTGCACTCCAGCCTGGGTAACGAGCGAAATTCCATCTCAAAAAAAAAAAAAAAACACTTTGAGCCGACAGTGAGAGAATCAAACTTCAACATCCACAGTGCCCTTGCCCCATTCTGCCTAGCACCAAGTGCGTGGAAAAATTTCCCCCAACTCACTGTTACTACACTGGAAAAAATAAGATTGAGGTGCGCAATCAACTTCCCCACCATCTTGGGTTCCCAGGCAGGAGACATGCTTCTGCCTTAACCCACTGGAAGCATTGCAAGTGCCTGAAGAGAGAAATATTCCTGAAGACAGGCTACGACAAAGGCAGGAGGCAGGACTGCCCTCTCCATCCCTGAAAAGCCATAAACAGGAGACGCAAAATCAGAGTGGCTGCTCAACCACACCATGCTGTAGGAGGTTCATCCTACAAATCCCCTAGGCATGAACCACTAGCCAGCCTTCCCAAAATGCTGGGATATCCTCTTTGGGACCTCGGCCATTTGGGTTGGACAGTGCTCGATTGTTAACTAAAGCAGAGGTGAACCCGACCTTAAAGCACCACCTAGGGCTGAAAGGAGGCAGTAACCTAGCAGTAAACAACTTCTAAGCAAATATTTCCAATTTTAAAAAAAAGAACAAAAGCCAGACCAAGAAGACTGGAATAAATAATTCATCCTTCAATGCAAAGACACAGACATATAAACACCAGAAACAACAAACAGGGAACCATGACTTTTCCAAATAGACAAAGCAAGGAACCAGTAACTGACTCTAATGAGATGATGATATGTGACCTCTCTGACCAAGAATTCAAAATAGTAGCTTCAAGGAAACTCAGTGATCCCTAAGATAACAGAGAAAAGCAATCGGAAACTTATCAGGGAAATTTAGCAAAAATATATTCAAATAATTTAAAATAAAAACAAATCTTGGAACTGTGAAATACATTTGCTGAACTGAGAAAAGAATGGATTAGCAATGCATACAACATGGATGGATCTCAAAATAATTTTTCAGTGTTATAAAGGTTAAACAAAAACGAGTATGTGCTATATGATTCAATTTCCACAAAACTCTAGAATATACTAATCAATAGCAGGAGAAAACAGATCAGTGGTTGCCCTAGAATGGAAGACGCAGGAGAGGATTACAAAGGGATATAAATAAGCTTTTGGAAGTGAAATGTTTGTTATTTTGATTGAGGTGATAATTTCATAAGTGTACACATATATCAAAACTCAGCAAATTGTATACTTTAGCTATATGAAGTTATATTCAAAGTGTAATTGTATGGACACTATGCTTCAATAAGGCTGTTTAAAATAGTATAAATTTTTGTTTTTGCAATAAATGGGTTTATTGTATTCTAAAACATAAATATTCATTGTTTTATTTTGTATTTGGCTTCAGTGCAAAACACTCATAAGTAATGAACAGGATGAGGGACATGGTCAAATAGCAGCTTCCTTGTGTGTTAAAATAATATAAAAATAACTTCAATCAACTAAAAGAGTACAGAAAGGAGAAGCAATTTTATAAATAAATGCTGGTCATTCTCAATTTCATAAATTATTTCTAATTGAATTTTGTTACTAGCCTGTCTTGGTTTTTGAAGTTTGAGATTATTTCATTTAAAATTTAGAAAACAGGAAAATATACACGCAGCATATCTCAATAAGGAAGAAGATTGCAATCATTGTGACCAGACATTACCAGATAATGTATCATGCTTTGTAATGTTAATTATGGCTGAGAGAAGGCAAAATGCTCTTTTAAAGTAGTTCAGAAGGGTTCTAGCTCCCAATAAATAAAACGAACAATGGAAAACAATGGATTTTTCTTATATAACTTGGTTTTTTTTTTTTTGCCTCTTGTAGATAAAATTTTAGAAGAAAATTAACTTCTGTGAAGGCAGAATGTGTTTGCTCTCAAATTCTCTAGATCAACTAGAGACACTCTTCTTTATGTCCCCCTTCCCTATGACCGTCTTCCCATAATGTGGACTACAAGGGTCTGAAACTGCCTGCCGGGGAGTAGTGGTAACTGGAAGGAGGTAAAAAAGACATTGAAATAAGGGGTGCTTGAAGCTACAAAATCTGCAAAGCTCCAGAAAAGACTGATGAGTACTGTGATTTAATTATTTCTAGTGGGAGATTTGGCAAATACTCAGGGAAGGGCCTTGACTCCTTTCCCAGTGATATAGTTTGGGTGTTTGCTTATCCTGGCCCAAATCTCATGCTGAAATGCAATCCTCAGTGTAGGAGGTGGGACCTGGTGAGTGGTGTTTGTATCATGAATTGCTTGGGCCATCCCCTTGGTGATAAACGAACTCTTGCTCTGGGTTTACAGGAGATCTGGTCATTTAAAAGTCTGTGGCAGCTCCCAGCGCTCTCGCTTTCTCTCTTGTTCCTGCTTTTGCCATGTGAAGTGTCTACTCCTGCTTTACCTTCCAACATGAGTAAAAGCTCCCTGAGGCCTCTCTAGAAACCAAGCAGATACCAGCATCATGCTTCCTGTAAAGCCTGCAGAACAATAAGCAAATTAAACCTCTTTTCATTATAAATTACCTAGTCTCAGTTATTTGTGTATAACAATGCAAGAACAGCCTGGTATACCACATTAAATCAAAGAGGATAAGATAAAGAAATGGGTTGAGAAGCATATCAGTTTGGGTTCAATAGGGGAAAAAAAACACACAAAGAAATGTTATTATAATTATTGGCTGGGCGCGGTGGTTTATGCCTGTAATCCCACCACAGGAGGTGGTGGTGGGCGGATCACTTGAGGTCAGGAGTTCGAGACTAGCCTGGCCAACATGGTAAAGCCCTTTCTCTACTAGAAATACAAAAATTAGCCAGGGATGGTGGAGGGCACCTGTAATACCAGCTACTTGGGAGACTGAGGCACAGAATCACTTGAACCTGGGAGGCAGAGGTTGCAATGAGCCAAGATTGCACCACTGCACTCCAGCCTGGGTGACAGAGTAAGACTCCATCTCAAAAGAACAAAACAAAGCAAAAAAAAAAAAACAACTATTAACTATAACAGAGGATTGGAGAAATGAAGGACTGCCTAGCAAAAGCCAAGGAGAACACTACAGATGATAAGAATAGCAAATATAGAAGTAGACACCACCTAAGCCCAAAATAGAGTTCTCAAGGAAGATTACCTCACCCAAGGATGAGATCCAGACCTCGACAGCAAGTCATGATCATGACTCACTGACAAAGAAGTTGTGATGTCTCACCAGCAGAACTTGCTGGTGTTAAATAAAATTTATGGAAGGCAATTGATTTGGACAAAGCTGCTGTACTATGCCCCAACAGACCAACCCAAAATGGAGTCACTTGTGCTAAGATTCCATGTAACCAAACTGAAACCTGTTTACTTGTAAGATTTGACCTTCCAAGAAACCAGGAAATAAATGAGAGCCAAATCCCCAAACAGGCCAGTTTTCTAAAACAAAAACAAGAACAGGAGATTCACAGCAACCAACCAAAGGGGCCAAGGCAACCTGAGCCAGCAGGATAAGAAAATCCCCTTTGCTTAACTCCTACAAAAAATGTAACTTCTTGTTAACCAATCCACTTTTTGCACTATGCTGCTTCCTTGTTCCTGCCAAAGTTACAAAAACTGACTGTTAAGCCAGAAGCAGTGGCTCAGGTCTGTAATCGCAGCACTTTGTGGGGCCGAGGTGGGTAGATCACAAGGTCAGGAGATCGAGAACATCCTGGCCAACCTGGTGAAACCCCATCTCTACTAAAAAATACAAAAATTAGCCGGGAGTGGTGGTGTGCGCCTATGGTCCCAGCTACTCAGGAGGCCTGAGGCAGGACAATCGATTCAACCTGGTAGGCGGAGGTTGCAGTGAGCGGAGATCATGCCATTGCACTCCAGCCCAGGTGACAGTGCGAGACTCCGTTTCAAAAAAAAAAAGGCTTATATCCAAAGACAGGCAATAACAAATGCTGGTAGGGATGTGGAGAAAAGAAAACCCTCATACACTGTTGGTGGTAATA
Source organism: Callithrix jacchus (assembly GCF_049354715.1). Taxonomy (NCBI): domain Eukaryota; kingdom Metazoa; phylum Chordata; class Mammalia; order Primates; family Cebidae; genus Callithrix; species Callithrix jacchus. The sequence continues at coordinate 31,465,443 of NC_133524.1, forward strand.
AATTAGTATAGTCACTATGGAGAACAGTTTTCAGGTTCCTCAAAAAGGTAAAAATAGAGCTACTGTATGATCCAACAATTCCACTGTATATACTCAAAAGAAAGGAAATCAGAGTATTGAAGAGATAATTGCACTCCTATGTTTCTGCAACACTGTTCACAATGGCCAGAATTTGAAAGCAATCTAAGTGTCCATCAACAGAGGAATGAATCAAGAAAGTGTAGTACTTATACACAATGGAGTACTATTTAGCAGTAAAAAAAAAAAAAAGAGATCCTGTCGTTTGCAACAACATAAATGGAAGTGGAGGTCATTCTGCTAAGTGAAATAAATCCAGCAAGGAAAGATAAACACTGCAAGTTCTCTTTTATTTGTAGGATCTAAATATCAAAACAATGAAATTTATGGACACAGAGAATGAAAGGATGGCTACCAGAGGCTAGAAAGGATAGTCAGGGGTGGTGGGGGCCAGTTACCAGTGGTTAATAAGTACACAGAAAGAGTGAATAAAATCCAGTATTTGATAGCACAACAAGGTGTCTATAGTCAATAATTTGACTTTACATTTTAAAATCACTCAGAGTGTAATTGGATTGTTTGTAACACAAAGGATAAATGCTTGAGTGGATGGATACCCCATTCTCCATGATGTGATTATTATACATTGCATGCCTATAACAAAATATCTCATGTACCCCATAAATATATGTACCTACTATGTACCCACCAAAATTCACATAAAACATTTTTTAAAAATGAAAAATTTTAAAACGTTTAAAAATTTTAAAAATAAAGACAGTGGAAGATGGAGCAGTAAAGTCACATTAATGATTGTAAATAGTGAGCTCTGGCCAGGCACGGTGGCTCACACCTGTAATCCCAGCACTTTGGGAGGCCGAGGTGGGTGGATCATGAGGTCAGGAGTTCAACACCAGCCTGGCCAACATGGTGAAACCCCGGCTCTACTAAAAATACAAAAAATTAGCCGGGCATGGTGACAGGCACCTGTAATCCCAGCTACTCAGGAGGCTGAGGCAGGAGAATTGCTTGAACCTGGAGGCAGAGGTTGCAGTGAGCTGAGATTGTGGTGCCACTGCACTCCAGTCTGGGCTATAGAGTGAGACTGTCTGAAAAAAAAATTAGTGAGCTCTGTGGGTGTAGATGGTTTTGGCTGTCATCCATTAGGGCTCTTTCTTCTTGATGATCATAAAAAATTCAAGAATGGTGTGTGGCAAATTATTCTGTACATGAACTGATCATTAACGATTTCAATATTAAGACCAATGTTAGCATATTAACTCTTATTTGGAAGTAACAGGATTTCCTATGTGCTCTACATACACCAGCTCATTGAATCATCATACAACTCTATGTGGTAGGTACTATTTTCGTCAACATTTTATACATAGTGAATTTACACATGGAAAGGTTGAGTAACTTGCTCTAGGTCAAATGCAGTGGGCAACTGAGCGGGAATTTGAACCCAGGCAGTCTGATTCCAGAGTGCTTGCTCAGGACCAATATACTAATAGTTCTGTGTTAGGGTTTTTCAGCTATCTTTCCCTCAATTCAAGTGCAATTCCCTTAATTCAGTTCAGCAAGGTGATTTGCCCAAGGTCATTCAGTTAAGAAGTTATGGCCTTTGAACTAAGTTTTCACACTACTTCACCCAAGTAATGTTTTCCCTGCCCTTCTCTTGGTCTTCCATAACTAACTCTTTAATTTACAAAAAACAATTAGCAAGTCCATTAAATATTGCCCAACAAAGACAAAATACACACAAAAAACTAGTTCTTTATTAACTTAAGTTGGAGGTCTCTGCAAGGTAGAGCACTGACTGAACTTTGATTCCTGCTATAAAATGCAAAGTGAGAAAGATGCAAACTTTTTATGTTCTCACAGCTTTGAAGTGGCTCTGCTAAACAATCTTCATTAGGAAGCAACTAAGAGTAATAATCCCTTAAAACAAATATTTAACTCTTATAATAGAAATGTAAACACAGCAATGATTTGTGATTTCTCAATGCGTTCTTCTTCTCTAAAGGGCATTTAACTGGTTTTGATCTGTAGTCAGGATAAATGTACTACAAACTTAAAACTTCCAAAAATAAGGATACAGACAAGAAAGATAAGCTATCAAATAAACCTCATTAGAATAAGAGAAAATAAATCATGATACCATTAAATTTCTATTTCTGAAGTTTTCTTTCTATTAACTCAGGACATACAGCTTTGTAAAAGTCATTGGGATTGGCCTTTGGATTGTAGAATACTAATACCTCTGTTTCAGTTGCTGCACCCATTTTTGTAAATTCTGAAGTTGACGGGCAAGTTGATTTTCAACTCTGAATAAAGGAAACGAAAAGATAGGTGTTGTAGCGTCTCAGAAAATGATGCCCTAAAATGAAGCTCTCAGAGACAGTTTTCTCTGACTTTCTCCTGCCCTCCTATCTCTGGTCTCTCATTCTCCCACAAGGCCAGCCACAGAAATTAGAATCCCTCTTCCCCAAGGTGAGTTAGAAGCCAGAACCCCTTTTTCCCAAAGGCAGCCATAAAACCTAAAATTATTACTCTTTCTCCCTGCCTTTCTGGGTAAAAACTGGCCATAAAGACAAACTATCTGATCTACCTTGTTTGATTGTCATGAGACACCCCCCCCCACATTCCAGAGAAGACCTACCCCATACCCAGAAGGAAGAAATGCATGCTCAGAGACCAAGAACAATCTAGACAGACAGGCCTTACTGAGTTTCCCCACCCTTTTTTGTCCAATAATATTTCTACACAGCTATTTGTACTTTGTTGAACCTCCGCAGAAAAATGGACAGTTTCTCTTGTATCTTTGAGTTTTCATTTTGAATGCTCCCACATTCATGTAAAATTATGATCAAATTAATTTGTATCCATCGTTTGTAGGTGATTTTCAGCAAACCTTCAGAGAGTGAAGGGGATTTTCCTTTGGTCCCTACAGTGTACAACTTATAGACAATTGCCAAAGAAAGTATTGCCTTTCTTTGTTGTGCATTTCACAACCAGATTACATAATTTTTTCAGGGTGTGTCATCAGCAGCGACAATGTATAACATGCTAAGTACACAAGGATACTTGGCTTTTTGCTTACTGTGATTTGAAGTGGACTTTGTTGCTTCCTGTCTTTCCTAATGAAAAAAGAAGACAGAGAGAGGTAGGGGGTGACAGGAATGTTCTTATAGGTCTGCTTGGAGAAAGGCATGAACGTGCTTCCTATTCATCTCCCCAACCCAACACCCACACCCACATTACATAAGAAGCTCCATTCAGATGAAAGAAGCTCTTTATATTGCCTTGAAAATGACACAATAATTGTGTGTCTCTCAGCTGCCTTTCCCTGTATTTACATGCCCAAAGCCATGCAAAATTTCCACTCCTAATCCAACCCCAAACCCTTCCACACCTTGCACTTGATTCTTTTGATGCCATTTCCTTATGAACCAACCATTGTGGAGGTTGTCACCTAGGTCGAAACCAGTTTAAAAAAATATTATACTGAAGAAAAAACACTTGTGAAGCAGCAAGTCAATATTTGCTGAGAGCCTGTTATGAGGCCATACCTTTACTTAATGCCAGGTAGACCAAATACAGGAAGTGCCCTCCTAAACAGGAAACTAACTCTGTCCTTTGCCAACAATGAAGGATTCTCCTACGTGAACAGCCACCTCATCCTTAAGTTTTGCCCATCCCTCCAAGATACGACAAGCCAGAATTCTGTCTCTACCTTAAAGAGTAAAATTTCTGGACTTGGAAGTTTGAAGATCTGCACTAAAGTTCTGGCTTAGTTCCCTAATAACACATATCAACTCTCTAGGTTCTCTAGGTAGGTCACTCTTGTTCATTAGTAATCACTTTCATTTTGATTCATATTAGCTTCACTTTGGATGATCATTTTTTCCTGATGTTTTCCAATTCTGGGTTGGATACTACTAATGCCATGAAATCAGGAGGGAAGATTAAATTTAGGAGAGAAATATATAATTGGTCACGAAAAATGTGCACGGTGGCTCACGCTTGTAATCCCAGCACTCTGGGAGACTGAGGCAGGCAGATCACGAGGTCAGAATATCAAGACCATCCTGATCAATATGGTGAAACCCCATCTATACCAAAAATACAAATAATTAGCCAGGGTCGTACGTGCCTGTAGTCCCAGCTACCCAGGAGGCTGAGGCAGGAGATTGGCTTGAACTCAGGAGGCGGAGGTTGCACTGAGCCGAGATCACGCCATTGCACTGCAGCCTGGGCAACAAAATCGAAACTCTGTCTCAAGAAAAAAAAAAGATAATAATGAACAGCCCCAGGAAAGAATTTTAGATGTCTCTGACCTTTTTATGTATTTTCACATTATAATGTTTTAACTTTTTAGTTAGATGCTTCAAATAAAGTTACACCAAAATATTTAAATAATTTAATATTATTTAAATGAAGGGAAACCTTCATTTAAAAATTTTTATTGGCTGGGCACAGTGACTCACACCTGTAGTCCCAGCATTTGGGGAGGCTGAGGCTGGAGGATCACTTGAGCTTAGGAGTTTGAGACCAGCCCAGGCAACACAGTGAGAACCTTTCTCTACTTAAAAAATATGTGTATATATTTGTTATTTACCAACAGAGTCCCTTCCAACACTATTGTATATATTTTATGAAGCTGGTATCAAAGTATGTGCAGTATTTAATTTTACTTAATATTACTTTATATATTGATTTCTTTATTTATATTTATTTTCACATATTAAATGGTCCTACTTCCGGCCTCCCTTTAGCTGCCATCTCGTGCCCCATGTGTATGCACCTAATCTCAGCTGGTCCACCTGAGACCCCCCTGAGCACCAACCCTAGTCCCCCGAGCGGTCCCTTATCTGCTCAAAAAAGATGAAAGAAACAATCATGAACCAGGAAAAACTCGCCAAACTGCAGGCACAAGTGCGCATCGGTGGGAAAGGAACTGCTCACAGAAAGAAGAAAGTGGTTCATAGAACAGTCACCACAGATGATAAAAACACTTCGATTCTCCTTAAAGAAGTTAGGGGTAAACAATACTTCTGATATTGAAGAGGTGAATATGTTTACAAACCAGGGAACAGTGATCCACTTTCATAACCATAAAGTTCAGGCATCTCTGGCAGCGAACATTCACCATTACAGGTCATGCTGAGACAAAGCAGCTGACAGAAGTGCTACCCAGCATCTTAAACCAGCTTGGTGCCAACAGTCTGACTAGTTTCGGGAGACTCGCTGAGGCTTTGCCCAAACAATCTGTGGATGTTGCCATGTATGTACCTATGCAACAATCCTGCATGATCTGCACGTGTACCCCAGAACCTAAAGTACAATTTTAAAAAATCAGAGAGAGAAAAAAAGAAACACATATCAACCAATTAAAAAAAAAAGAAAGAATATTATATTCTTACTTGATAATTGCAATTCCCACCTCTTACTGAGGGTGGCAGTGCTGGTCTCTACAGAGACCAGGATTGTTGGCTTTCCAGCAACCTTAATATTTGCTACATTTTACAAAACCCTTATTACCGTTCTTAAAAATTTTATGTGGTATATGTTTTTTGTTTTTGTTGTTTTTTTGAGACAGAGTCTAGCTCTGTCATCCAGGCTGGAGTGCTATGGCACAATCTCGGCTAACTGCAATCTCCGCCTCCCGTGTTCAAGCAATTCTCCCACCTCAGCCTCCTGAGTAGTTGGGATTACAGGCACCCACCACCATGCCCAGATAATTTTTGTATTTTTAGTAAAGATGGGGTTTCACTATGTTGGTCAGGCTGGTCTCGAACTCCTGACCTTAGATGATCTGGCTGCCTCAGCCTCCCAAAGTGCTGAGATTACAGGCGTGAGCCACCATGCCCAGCTGATATGTGTATTTTTTAAGGCATAAATAAATGAAATAAAACTTTGTTTTGTATTAGAATGTGGTACTATTCATTTTTTTTTTCTTAGAGTCTCACTGCGATGCCCAGGCTGGAGTGCAATGGCAGGTTCTCGGCTCACTTCAACCTCTGTCTCCCAGGTTCAAGCAATTCTCCTTCCTTGGCCTCCCAAGTAGCTGTGATTATAGGTATATGCCATCGTGCCTGGCTAATTTTTTTATATTTTTAGTAGAGACAGGGTTTCACCATATTGGCCAGGCTGATCTTGAACTCCTGACCTCGGATGACCAGCCTGCCTCGGCCCCCCAATATGCTGGGATTACAGGTGTGAGCCACTGCACCTGACCAATTTTTTTTTTAAAGGCATGTCATTGGGGTGGCAATGGTACTGAGGTTAGAATTTCAGTCAGGTGATTTGTGCAACTCCAATTCGTTGTACTTACTTGCTATGTTATGACATTTCTGTTGGCTACCATCATTGCATCCACATTAGTTCTTTAAGTAGGTTAGAGGTTATCCTAAACCTCCCCACTCTTATTACCTATGTGAATGACGGCATCGACCACTGAAAGCACAGAAGAGTTCACAGGAAGGGACTGAGGCACTCTAGTCTAACTATTAAACATTGGCTTCTGTATATTTTATTAAGTAGAGCTAGCCCTTGGGCAAAAACTGTGAAGGTTATATCATTTTTACTCTAGCTCCTAACATTTCTCCTGCAGCCTCTGCTTGACCTTTTGCCCAATTCTCTCCTATTAGGGAGAACGAGATCTGAGAGGCAGAATGTAGAGGAAAGAGCACTGCTTTGGCATCAGAAAACCTATGTTGTCATCTTTACTCTGCCACTTTGATTTCGATTTACTCCAGCTTAATCAGTTAAACCTCGAGCTTTGTTTTCTTCATTTATAAATTGGGGTCAATGATGGTTAATTGAACATTGCTGAAACACATAAAGAGGAAAGTATTTATATAATTTATATATTTAGATTACTAATTTATCAAGATTTAAGCATAATGTTTAATGTATTGCTCCTAATGGCAATTCGTAAGTAACTCCAGGGCCCTTGCATATGCTGCTGGCTGTGTTGGAATGACTCTGTCCTTTACCTTTGGGATTCTGACTCTGAAAGACTGGTTAGAGTTTCCTCCTTAGTGATTCCCATGGCATATTTGCTTTCTTCTGTTTGCTCTTTACCGCGTGTTACAATTCCTATGTACCTGTCTACATCTCCCTCTAGAGCAACTGGAGTCTTCAAGAGCAGAAACTAGCCTGGCATGGTGGCTTGTGCCTGTAATCTTAGCACTTCAAGAGGCCTAGGTGGAAGGATTGCTTGAGCCCAGGTGTTTGAAACCAGCCTGGGCAATGTATTTTTGTGAGACCGTATCTCTACAAAAATAGAAAAACTAGCTGGGTCAGGTGGCTCAACCTGTAGCCCCAGCTATGCAAGGGGCCGAAGTGGAAGGATTGCTTGAGCCCAGGAGGTCTGCACTGAGCCACAATCAAACCATTGCACTCCAGTCTGGGTGACAAAGTGAAATGCTGTCTCCAAAAGCAACAAAACAAAAAAAAACAAAAAAAGAGACAGAACATGCATCTTAATAGGTTTAGATAAAATGCAGGATGCCCAATAGATATCTAATATAGAAGGAAAGTAAGGGGAAAGGATGGAGAAAGTAAGTCCAAGTAAAATGATAATACAAGGCTGACTATGAAATGTGCTATGGGAGTTAAAATAGGAACAGGTTATACTAGCTTGGGGAATTTACTTCATAGAAGTGGAGGCTGGGTGTGGTGGTTCATGCCTGTAATCCCAGCACTTTGTGAGGCCGAGGCGGGCGGATCATCTGAGGTCAGGAGTTCGAGACCAGTCTGACCAACATGGTGAAACATCGTCTCTACTAAAAATACAAAAAAAAAAAAAAAAAAAGCTGGGCGTGATGGTGTGTATCTGTAATCCCAGCTACTCCTCGAGAGGCTGAGATAGAATTGCTTGAATCGGGAGGCGGAGGTTGTAGTGAGCTGAGATGGCGCCACTGCACTCCAGCCTGGGTGACAGAGTGAGATTCCAGCTCAAAAAATAAATAAATAAATAAAAAGGAAGTGGAAACAGCAATAGACCTTGAAGAATGAGAATAATTTGATAGGCAGAAATTGGAAAGGCAGCATCCCAGATGGAGAGAACAACCCAGTCAAAGGCACAGAATAGGGAAAAGCAGGATGTTTTTGGAAAATGGAAACCATTCTTTTTTTTTTTTTTTTGTGACAGACTGTCGCTCTGTCACCCCCAGGCTGGAGTGCAGTGGTGTGATCCTGGCTCACTGCAACCTCCGCCTCCCAGGTTCAAGCAGTTCTCCTGCCTCAGTCTCTCTAGAAGCTCATGCCACCATGCCCAGCTAATTTTTTGTATTTTTCGTAGAGACAGGATTTCACTGTGTTAGCCAGGATGGTCTCAAACTCCTGATCTCTTGATCCACCTGCCTCAGCCTCCCAAAGTGCTGGGATTACAGGCATGAGCCACCGCAACTGACTAAAAGTGGAAACCACACTTACTGGCAGTGGGTAAAGTACAGACGGGGAAGTTGTGGGAGATGAGGCTGGAAAAATAAACAGGAGCTTACTCTGAATTCAGAAATGCGGAAGTCTAAACAGCTCACAAGCTGCTTGGTCTATATGGACTTCTCCTAAATGCTCAGGCAGAGCTCCTCTCCTGTTTCTCCTAACACAATCAAGCTATGGCCTCCTTTCCTCCATCAGTAACTTGCTTGCATCAGGAGCCTTTCCCGGAAGAAGAGTAAACCCCCGTACATGACTTACTTTTATTGCCTCTTCCTCCTACCATCAGTTTACACGTATTGGATCTTCTGACTTTGTAACCCTGATTTCTTAAATAATCAGGATCAAACAAAGAGGCATGGGCCTTAGTTGAATTTTATTAAAAAATAGTTACAGTATCTTTCACATGATCCACACATGACAAATTAAAGGAACAGATAAGGTGTAACATAATGAATTGACAACCAAATCATTTAGATAGTAATATGGTCGGGTGGGATGGGGCAGGGAATGGCAAATTTACAAGACAGAAAAGCACTGTGACCTAGCAGGATCAGTACCATTTTTCTGTCAGGTCCTGAAGACCTTCAATAACCTTGTGTCTCTGGCCTTACTCAAGCCTGACCAAAGCGCATCTTCTGGATTCTGAAGTGGTCTTTCTCTCTTGTTCTTGGACCACTGCTTGCCGTCATGCTCACACCTTGCCATGACCTCTACTATGTTGGTCTGATCTATAGCCATGTAGCTGGGTTGTTTTCCTGATGTGCACAGCAGTTTTCTCACCAGTGGATACAGCTTTGCCCTGAGTTACTTGGCAGGCTAGCTCTCTGCTGTGGGCCATGTTATGCCTAGAGATTTCAGCTATGATACCATATTGGAAGTCCTGGAATAATAGTATTGATCCAGAGCAAGCCCTTGAAATTCTGTAGTTTCGACTGCTTACAATCTTGAAAGCATTCTTATAGAGAAATCGGTGCCTCTATCCCCTGGATCTACTTCTTCTAGCTCTTTTGCATTAGCCCCTGCCACTACCATCTCTGCTGGTCAAAGGATGAACATTCAACACCTGAAAAGAAGGTGTGCTAGGCTGCATTATTGGCCCTAATTCTTCAGCCCTACCTTCATGTAGACACTGCCATGGTCAAATAATGGATGAAGAGTATTTCCTTGCTCCTTGTCTTTGGGCCTGGCCATGTAACTTGCTTTAGAGAATGATATCTGGCTGGATGCAGTGGCTCACGCTTATAATCCCAGCATTTTGGGAGGTTGAGGCGGGCAGATCACCTGAGGTCATGAGTTCAAGACCAGCCTGACTAACATGGTGAAACCCTGCCTCTAATAAAAATAAAAAAATTAGCTGGGCGTAGTGGCGGGTGCCAAGATCACGCCATTGCACTCCATCCTGGACAACAGAGTGAGATTCCATGTCAAAAAATCAAAAAGGAAAGAAAAAAAAAGAGAATGATATCTGAAGGGAAGTGTCAGTGTGACAATTTCAAGCCTAGGCCTTAATAGGCTTACGTGTTTCCTATTGTTCTCTTGCATGTTTGCCATCGCCATGAGAAGAACATACCCCAAAACAAGCTATCTCACTGGTCCAAAGAAAAAAACACTCATAGAGCAAGACACTGTACCCAATATGCAGCCTACAGTGAGAAAAGGGGCCATTATAACTAGCACAGCCTGAAGCAGCAACACCCAGCTGAGCCCAGCCTATATCAGCAGAAGTCCAATCAACCAGCAGAGGTACAAGGACTTCTTGCCCTCCCCATCTGTCCCATGTCACCACTTCTCACTAGATCAGGGGTGGCTACTTGACTACAGGTAGTAGGCAAATGAGTTGAGCCAGTCAGATATTCTTGAGGGTTTGTATTTGGAAACAGATTATAATCAATAAAGGATGGAGTCTTCTAGACTTAGAGACTGAGGTGTTATTTGGACTCCTGTACAGCTTGATGAGTAAACAGAAAAAGCCCGTCTTCAGAGGGAAGTAGGAAAACAGAAAGAATGCTGAAAGAGTTTCAAAGGAGTCCCAAAGAGAATGAAGAATAAAAACTGGGGAGAGTACACTCAGTTCTCAGAGGCTTCCCAGCACCCGCAAACATGAAGCCTGGCTGAGCTGCAGGTCTTATGTCTAAAAAGTTTCCTGTTTTAGTATCAAAACCATCTCTTACTTCACCTGTGTGCTCATGTGCATGCAATCACACACACACACACACACACACACACACACACACATACACACACAGTTTGATTTTTTTTTTTTTTTTTGAGACAGAGTCTTGCTCTGTCACCGAAGCTGTAGTGTAGTGGCACAATTTCAGCTCACTGTGACCTCCGCCTCCCAGATTCAAGTGATTCTAACTGCCTCAGCCTCCCGAGTAGCTGGGATTACAGTCACACACCACCATGCCTGCCTAATTTTTGTATTTTTAGTAGAGATAGCATTTCGCCATGTTGGTCAGGCTGTTCTCAAACTCCTAACCTTGTGATCCACCTGCCTCAGCCTCCTAAAGTGCTGGGAGCCACCGCACTTAGCCTGGAATTTGACTTTTAACTAACTTATATGAATTTTTTTTCCTTGCAACTGAAAAATTGACTAAGATTCTTTCCATAATGGAAGAAGGGAAAAGATGGGCAACCAGGTGTATAATTGATATTCCCTCACATAGTGGAAAATGGAACTCACTGTGCATGTGTGATGTGTATCACTTAGCTTTTTCTGACTGGGTATATACACAAAAGAACATAAATCATTCTATTATAAAGATACATGCACGCATATTTTCATTGCAGCACTATTCACAATAGCAAAGCCATGCAATCAACCCAAATGCCCATTAATAGTAGACTGGATAAAGAACATGTGTTATAAATGCACCGCGGAATACTGTGCAGTCATAAAAAGGAATTAGATCATGTCCTTTGCAGGGACATGGATGGAGCTGGAAGCCATTATCCTCAGCAAACTAAGGCAGGAACATAAAACCAAACACTGCATGTTCTCATTTATAAGTCGGAGCTGAACAATGAGAGCACATAGAAACAGTGAGGGAAATAGCACACACTAAGGTCTGTTGGTCAGGGAGGTGAGGGGAAGGAGAGCATCAGGAAAAATGGCTAGTGCATGCTGGGTTTAATACCTAGATGATGGGTTGATATGTTTACCTATGTAACAAACCTGCACATCCTGTGCACACATGTACCCCGGAACTTAAAAAACAACAAAAAATCTTGAAATTTGAGGGCTTAGAACAATATAATATTTTATTTAGATCACAATTTTGTGGACTGTCTTATGATGGATGGGATATTTGTGATGTTTGTGATGGCTCTTCTAGTCTAGGCTGGCTGAGCTGAGACTCCATGTTCTAGAATGGCCTCACTCTCATGTCTGGTGATTGTCAAGCTGGTTTTTCTAGCAGGGCCTCAGTGGCAATGACTTGTCTGTGCTCCATGGGGTCTCTCATTCTCCAAAAGGCTAGCCCAAGCTTCTTCACATGGTGGTTTGAGGATTCCTAAAAGAACTTAGGAGCCCTAGCCCTACTGAAGAAGCTCATTTTAACTCTCTGCTCATGTCATATTTACTATTGCCCCCTTAGCTAAAGCAAGTCACTTGGTCAAGTGTAAACTCAGAGTGGATGGGGACTAAGCAAGGACTTGGATACAGGGAGGAGTGAACACATTGGAAGCCATTATGGCAACAATATAATGTACAGGGAGGGGGAAAATACTGCTAAAGAATGCCTGTGAGTAAAGGCCAAAGGCCAAGGGAGTGGTGTTTTTATAGGAGTGAGTCTAAGAAAAACTTCAGTTTGTTATAAGTTGACCTTACATATCTTTGGAGGTCTGTAAGATTTTAACTTGGGGACTCATGATTCTACAGCCATAAAAACATTAGTCTATATGGTTCTAAAACATATAATAAATACCTACAGTTTTTTCACTCTCATTGGAATACATAATCTGCCTTTCCTCCTTTAGAAAAATATAATTTCAGCAGAATTAACAGGAGAAATATTAAGAGAATGAAAATAAAGTTTTTCCTGTATACAATCCAGATAACAAGCTCTCTTAGGCTTGATAGCAGAGAAGGATCCCAAATAATACAACATACATAGCAGGACGATGGCTGTGGAAGTTGGAATCCGCTAAGGAGTGTGTAACAACTCACCTGCTAAAAAAAAAAGAAAAAAGTTGAAAAAAAATAAAAGACAGCTATGGAGTAAAAAATTATTTTGCCGCAAAACACTTCAGCAGGGGATGCCACAGAAAGCAGCAAACCCTTCCTTGAAATGGGGCTTGTTCCTTCAAGCTTTGGAACCACATAGCTGCAAATCATAAGTTAGAAGTGTTCACTCTTTTCCCTATTCCAACCCATATGCGAGTCTGGGTGTCCATATCAGTGTTAAATTGGCAGACTAGAGATCTGCAATGGTCAAAGCAATATGAACTCTATCTCCTGAAGAATATGTTAATCCCAAAGTATCTAACATAGGCAATACATCAAAGCAAGACCTCTTCAATAGGCAGAAATATCACCCCATTTAGGAGAAGAGAGAGTCATGAGAGGAGAATCATGCAAACATATGGTTTCCACATTGTACAAATACGAATTTACAAACAGAAGTTATTTCCTCTCTAACCAGGTTCCTCTTGCTATGTTGCCTAACTTCAAACCAACTGTTGTGAGATCATCATTTCCAGGCAATCAGACACAAACTACAAAAGAGAAAAGTTCCATTTGTGTACTGTAATGTCTTTAACCAGCAGTTAGGGGAAGGGATATGCAGGGGTGGCTGTAGAGAAGTTAAAGTACATTTGAAAATGTAAACAGAAAATGTACTTGAAATTGTCCTGAATTGCACAGATTTGGGGGTCAACTGTTTTTAAAAGAAAAACATTATTCTTCTTAAGTCAGTGATTTCATGTTGTGCCAATAGCTTACAAACTACTTAAAATAGCCTTATCTTTTAAAAATTAGTAAATTAAGGCAGGGCATGGTGGCTCACACCTGTAATCCCAGCATTTTGGGGGGCTAAGGGGGGCAGATTAGCTGAGGTCAGGAATTTGAGACCAGCCTGGTCAACATGGTGAAACCCCATCTCCACTAAAAATACAAAAGTTAGCTGGGCATGGTGGCTCACTCCTATAATCTCAGCTACTCTGGAGGCTGATGCATAATAATCGCTTGAACTCAGTAGGTGGAGGTTGCAATGAGCAGAGATCATGCCACTGCATTCCAGCCTGGGCAACAGAGCAAGACTCCATCTCAAAATAATAATAATAGGCCGGGTGCCGTGGCTCACACCTGTGGTCCTAGCACTTTGTGAGTCCAAGGTTGGCACATCACCTGAGGTTGAGAGTTTGAGATCAGCCTGACCAACATGGAGAAACCCTGTCTCTACTAAAAAAAAAAAAAAAAAAAAATATATATATATATATATATATATATATACACAAAATCAGCCAGGTGTGGTGGCACATGCCTGTAATCTTAGCTACTGGAGACGCTGAGGTGGGAGAATTGCTTGAACCCAGGAAGCAGAGGTTGCAGTGAGCAGAGATCACGCCACTGCACTCCAGCCTAGGCAACAAGAGTGAGACTGTCTCAAAATAATAATAATAATAATAATAATAAAATAAAAATTAGTAAATTAATATGGTTGCTTCAATATAATTAAAAATTTTCTAATAAAATCTTAGTTATCATAAGCAAGGAAATATATCAATGCACACAATGTGGCCAACAGTAAGAGAGGTCAAGATCAGGGAATGGAAGTGGCAATGGCAGGGAAAGAGTGGTGATATCTCAACCAAGGCAATGAACACCCAGTAACATGCAGTCAGCTGAGGAGGCTAAGTAGGCAACAGAACCATTCAAGTTTATCAAAATTATCTCTATGGTATTTTTAGTATATTTTATTTTTTAGAGCAGTTTAAAGTTCACAGTGCAATTGAGTGGAAAGTACAGAGATTTCTAGTGTCTGTACTTTCCACTAGAATTGGTGGAAATATTTTCCCTCTGTCCCTGCACATGCATAGCCTTTTCCCTCTGTCCCTGCACATGCATAGCCTCCTCTATTAACTTTTTTTTTTTTTTTTTGGAAACGGAGTATTGTTCTGTCACCCAGGCTGGAGTGTAGTGGCACAATCTCAGCTCACTGTAACCTCCGCTTCCCCGGTTCAAGTGATTCTCCTGCCTCAGTCTCCTGAATAGCTGTGATTACAGGCGTGCACCACCATGTCTGGCTAATTCTTGTATTTTTAGTAGATACGTTGTTTCACTCTGTTGGCCAGGCTGGTCTCAAACTCCTGACCCCTGGTGATCCTCCCGCCTCAGCCTCCCAAAGTGCTGGGATTACAGGCCTGAACCACCATGCCCAGCCAGCCTCCTGTATGATCAACATCCCCCACCAGCATGGTACATTTGTTGCTATCAATGAACCTATAATGATACATCATTATCACCCAAAGTGCATAGTTTACATTATGGTTCTCTCTTGGTGTTGCACATTATATAAGTTTGGACAAATGTATAAAGACATGTATCCACCGTGATAGAATCACACAGTATAGTTTCACTATCCTAAAACTCATCTGTGCTCTGCCTATTTACCCCTCCCTGCCAACTCCTAGAAACCTCTGATCTTTTTACTGTCTCCATAGATTTGCCTTTTCCAGAATGTCACATAATTGGAATCATGCAGTATGTAGCCTTTTCAAAACTGGCTTCTTTCACTCAATAATATCCATTTAAGCTGCAGTGAGCTGAGATCGTGTCACTGCACTCCAGCCTGGGTGACAGAGCGAGACACCTTCTCAAAAAAAAAAAAATGGCCATGTCTTTTCATGGCTCAATAGTTAATTTATTTTTGGCGTTGAATAACATCCCATTGTCTGTGTGTACCAGTTTGATTATCCATTCACCCAATGAAGGACATCTTAGTTGCTTCCAAGTTTGGAAAATTATGAATAAGGCTACTTATAAACATCATATGCTGGTTTGTGTGTGAACACAAATTTTAAACTCATTTAGGTAAATATCAAGGAGTATAATGGCTGAATCACATGTAAGAGTATTTTTCATTTTGTAATAAACTGCCAAACTGTCTTCCAAAATGGCTGTACCATTTTGCAACCCCACCAGCTATGAATGAGAGTTGTTATTGCTCCACATCCTTTCCAGCATTTGATGTTTCTCTACAGTCCTTAATCCTTCAACTCAACCATAGACAGATTGATGACAGAGGTGAAGATTTGGGTTTTGTATACACTGGTGAGGAATGGAACTATGGGAAAATAACATATAGAAAGCGTGATAGAAAAACGCCCTGAAGAAGGCTATAGATTTTATCAGTGATGACTCAATTATTTACACATATACTGTTTATATGTTTACAGTGGCATTGAGGGAAGTAGTACTGTTGATTGATTATAGGTTGGCTTATACTCCAAGTTCTTTTTTTCATAAATAATAAAAAATTCATAAGAGACGTGCATCTCACCACTGGGTGAACAATATCATACATTAGAATAACCTTGGACAACTTACCCTGATTCTTCCCCTCATTTTCTTCATCTCTAGTAAGTGGTACCCAATCCTGAAAGTTCTTTTCAATCCTTTAATTAGTAAAAATTAAATCTGCATATTTCTTCACAAAGAAATATCCCCAAAGACAAATGTGACCTTGGGAATATTTCAAAAGGAAGTAGAGTTTTTCATTGTAAAGACAATGAATATATTTCAATTAACACCACTGTTTCTCTTTCTTTCCATGCCATTATTGAGTGATAAATGATACATTTTTCTTCCTACTCAAGTTTAAATACAAGGTATAAACAAATAAAATGTAATTGCCTTTTCTTTTCAATGGCATACATGTTTAGAGTCAACAAATGAATGATTACCATCTCATTGAGATTAGTGAATTCCCTACATCCAGTCCACATATATTTTGTGCCTGCTATGTGACTTGCCAAAGGAAGCACTAAATATTATTCTTTGTATGATTTGAATGTGTGAATGGAGCACTTGAGAAGTCAGTATCCCACGATTATAAATGTAATGAAAATGTAGTACATGAACTAAATTGTGGTTCCCTAGGGCTATATGTTTTTATCAGTATCTATATTTTTTACTGTGTACATATCATTGTAAAAGGCAGAAAATAAATTATTGGGAGTGTCGAGGTGGGAGGATTGCTTGAGTCCAGGGGTTCAAGACCAGCCTGGGGAACACAATGAAACCTTGTCTCCAAAAAAAATCAAGAAATTAGCTGTGAGTGGTAGTTTGTGCCTGTAATCCCACTTTGTTGATGCTTGGGAAGTTGAGGTGGGAGGATCGCTTAAGCCTGGGAGCTCGAGACTGCAGTGAGCCATGATGGTGCCACTGCACTCCAGCCTGGGCAACAGAGCGAGACACTGTCTTGAAAAAGATAAACAAACAAACAAATAAATAAATAAAATAACATACATTTTTGTTTTTCTTCTATTAGCCACTGGAGGCTTAGAGATAGACATAGATAAATGAAAGATAAACTAGCACACAAAAGGGAAAGCATGAGGAAAATGAGAAGAATGTGAAACTAGAAGACCAAAGGGATGTGGAATAAGGAAATAAAACAGCCAAAGTTACCAACTTTCCATCTTGAGCACCACTTTTCCCTTAACAGATCCAATCACTACCTCAAAAGCATCCCAAGTACGATCCTTACCCCAAACCCTTATAAACAACCGGTTTTCAAATTGTGCCTGCTCATGCCAGGCACAATGGTTTATGCCTGTAATCTCAGCACTTTGAAAGGTTGAGGCAGAGGATCGCTTGAGCCCAGGAGTTCAAGACCACCCTGGGCAGCAAAATGAGACCCTGATCTCCACACACACACACACACACACACACACACACACACACACACACGAATTAGCCAGGTGTGGTGGCGCAACCTTGGCCTCCTTGATTCCAGATACTCTGGGGACTGAAGGATCCCTTGAATCCAGGAAGTCAAGGTTGCAGTGAGGTATGTTCATGCCACTGAACTCCAGCCTGGGTGACAGAGCCGGACCCTGTCTCAAAAAAGAAATAAAAGAAAACTTCTCAACTTGAACCAGTAGCAAGTTTTTCAAATGTTTTTGGAAAATGAGAAAACTTCTGGATACTCATATTTGTATTTTTCCAAAAGGCGCAGTGCCTTGGTTATAATCAGATGTGACCAAGAATTCAACTGTGAGGAATGAAGATCACACCAGAATGTACCAATTGCATCATTTATCTATTGCTGCGTTAAAAAAATGACTCCAGAACTGGGTGGCTGAAAACAAAAACCATTTGTTATTTCTCGTGATTCTGTGGACTAGCTGGGCTCAGCTGTGGTTTGTTGTTGTTGTTGTTGCTGTCGTTTTCCATTCTAAGCGCTGTTTGCTAAAGTCATTCATTCAACTGGGTCACCCATTGAGCAGCTGCAATACCCTGAGAACTCTGACAGGGCTTAAATATGCAAGATGGTTTCATTCACATATCTGGAAATTGGTGCTGGTCAGCTGGGCGGCCTTAGTTCTCCTTCACATGGCCTCTCATCTGCTAGCAGTTTAAATGATCTCTTACAGCATGGCAACTGAGTTGCAAGAGGGAAAGGCCCACTTTTCCACAACTCCACATAATATTTCCAATACTCATATCAATCCATATCTGAGTAATCATTAGAATATCAAGGAGGCATTCAGGAAAGGCTAGCTTTCCAAGTAGACTAAACTAGAACAGATAAGTGCTACTTCTCAGGCAAATACGTAAAGACCAAGAAGCACTTCTGGGGGTAAAAGATACAGAGATTCCCCAGGGAATTCTGTGTAACTTAACAAAAAACAGGAAAAACCAGAGGAAGAATAAGTGAAACACCTATGGACTCTCCAAGAGGGAGGTTAACATTGATTTCCTGCTCTGCCTGTCAGAAATCATCTCAGTGAGCTTTAGATGACTCAAACTACTTAATTTGCATGAAGGACTTTGATCTTCACCTCTGGATTTCTTTGGTGGAGACAGAACAGTGAGATTGCCTCTTGCCTTTCATGATTAACCATTCTGCTTGTACAGTGCTTTCTCAGGCATTATATCATTTAAGTCTCACATTAACCGATCTATGTCAGTGACATTTTCCCTATTTTACAAACAAGTAACAAGAAATCATGGAAAGAAACGAGTTATTACTCAAGTTTATGACGATTAAGTGTTGAATGGCAGGGCCAAGATCAAACCAATGCCCTTCTCTTCCCAATCCAGTATTTTTTCTACTGCTTTGCCTTCAGATCTGGGGTGGGTGGTGAGAAGGTGAACCAGCATCCTATCTTTTTCCTTTTCTTTTGTTTTCCTATCTAACTTCCTTCAGCTTCCCTTTCCTCAGCCACTAGGTTTGATGTCAGGAGACTGAAATTCTAGTTCTGATTCTGCCACAGGAGTCCGGCTAGTCCTAAGACATGTGTGTCACTCATGCTCTCGTGGCCTCAAAAGCCCCATTATTGTTAATACTTCCAAGTCTGTCTCAATGATAGTATGAAAAATGGAATCAGACTATCTATTGGTTGATTTTTACATTTATATAAAGGTTTTGGACAATAGCAGGGGCTTGAAGGAGTGAGAAAGGTTAAGCCAAAGGAGACTGTCCCTCTGGGGATTAATTCCAGGATGACCCCACCCCATACATACTCACCCTCCCTACCCCAAGGATACAAAAATCCGAGAATGCTCAAATGTCTTATATAAAATGGTATAGCAGGGCCGGGCACGGTAGCTCACGCCTGTAATCCCGGCATTTTTTTGAGAGGCGGAGGCAGGTGGATCACCTGAGGTCAGGAGTTCATGACCAGCCTGGCCAACCTGATGAAACCCCATCTCTTCTAAAAATACAAAACATTAGCTGCACGAGGTGGCGGGTGCCTGTAATCCCACTACTTGGGAGGCTGAGGCAGGAGAATCACTTGAACCCTGGAAGCAGAGTTGCAGTAAGCTGAGATCAGGCCACTGCACTCCAACCTGGGCAACAGAGGGAGACTCGAGCTCAAAAAAATAAATAAAATAAAATAACATAGTATTTGCATATGACCTATGCAAGTCCTCCAGCATAATTTAAATCATCTTTAAATTAACTATAATATTTAATACAATGTAAATGCTGTGTAAATAGTTTTTATTGGTATTGTTTGTTATTGTTGTATTTACATTTTTTAAAATATTTTTGATCTGTGGCTGGTTGAATCCTTGGATAAGGGACCCACACATATGGAAGGCTGACTGTGATTCTAAAAAAATAAGACAAAGTGGACTTATAAGAGTTCACAGTAGGCGGGGCATGGTGACTTACGCCTGTAATCCCAGCACTTTCGGAAGGCTGAGGTGGGTGGATCACCTGAGGTTGGAAGTTCAAGGCCAGCCTGACCAACATGAAGAAACCCAGCCTCTACTAAAAATACAAAATTAGCCAGGCATGGTGGCACATGCCTCTAATCCCAGCTACTTGGGAGGGAGGCTGAGGCAGGAGAATCGGTTGAACCCGGGAAGCAGAGGTTGCCATGAGCTGAGATCATGCCATTGCATTCCAGCCTGGGCAACAAGAGTGAAACTTTGTTTCAAAATTAAAAAAAAAAAAAAGAGTTCACAGTAAATATTTAGGATGTGGAGTGAGTTAAGATAGGCTGAGCTCAATCAACTCTTCCATTTAATACCTTTCCCTTTATCTTTCCTTGGTCTCTAACAGGGTGCTTAGATGTAATTCCTGAAAGGCCAAATAATATTTTGGCTTTTCCGTTTGTTTTGGTGAAAGGAATGAGGATGTGGAATACACATTGCTATAGGAAACACAGGATCAATAAATTTAAGAATCCCTCATGTACATCTAGCCCAACTTATTCTGAAATGTCCCAATTCTGATCCCATTGTGCTGCCAAACAAATAATTTGCTGTCCTGTTGGAATCTGAGAGTCAAAAGTGTGTGAAAGTTCCAACGTGGTCAGGGATTTTTTTTTTTTTTTTGTAATGGATCTATGTGGTAGGTTTGGTGGCTTTGTTTTTACTGCCTTCTAGAACCAAGAAAATCCTTTTCTATGTCATTCACTCAATTAATGCCTTTCACTGTTTTTAGAGGCAAGTTGGACTAGTTCCTGCTTATATGCCTGTCTCCCTCTTCCTCTTCCAGGAAATTCAGAAATACTGACTCATCTTCACTCTTATATTAAAGCAAGCCAGTTTTTCAATAGCTATTAAATCTAGTATGTCCATGAGCAGGCTTCATCTGGAACATTGGAATGTGAGGTCTAGACAGTGTTTAGGAAAATTTGCTTTCAGATCACGTGTGGTAAAACTACACAAACAGAGATGAAAAAGTGAGGTGGTGTAGAGCAAGGCAAGAAAGAAAAATAAAAGAAAGAAATGAGGCTCCAAAACACAGAGATTTGGGAAAGGGATGGAAAGAAATGACAGTGGATAGAGTGGAGTGCTTTTGAAATTGATAGGGAGCATGGTGGGTTACAAAAGCAATTTAGTGATTTTCAATCAGCATTTAAAAAAATGACATGCCATAGTATAAAAATACAGAATGCGTACTGTGAAAGGACAAATATTGTTTTGTAAAGTTTTTCTATATCTATATAAATGTATATTAGATGTATATAACATGTATTTACATGTGTAATAATTAACTACAGATGTGTTACACACACACACACACACACACACACACACACACTCAAGCTTGGATTTGTTTTGTAAACTGCTCCGCAGTGTGGGTCTAGGTTCCAAGTTTGAAAACCCTTAAACCACAGGATCCAGAAGGATCCCTGCAAGGTAAATTCAAGGTCAAGAGAGAGTCCCTTTTCTGTCCCCCAGCCATCCAAAGCAGTTAACGGAGAGAGAGGAAATGGCGTGGGGGGGGGGGAGGCAAAGAGTGAGGCCAAACGTGGAGCAAGAGCGCGTCAGGACTGGGTGGTGCCCGGCGCCTTCTGCCTTGGTCGATTGAGGAACTTGGAGAGGTTGACTTTGGGTGCATTCCTTAAATATTAAACCGAAAGAACTTCCGCGTTTCTTATCCCTGAAAAGTTTGCAACGGTGAAGGATTCGCGTCGCTCCTTGGGGTGACCCTATAAGGGGTCAGTTCCAGTCAAAGGAATGATTACAATTATTACCAAGGGCCAGATGTAGAGCGGTAGGCGGGGCGTGGGAAGCGCGGGAAGGCCGGGCCGGGTAGGTCCACAGAGCGACTCACGTCGTGCTCTGCACAGCCCACCGGAGGGAACAAGCAGTTATACACACTTTTCGGACCTCTATCGAGGCGAGACCCAGGACATGAGTGGAAGTGTGCTCTTTTCGCCGGCCAGGGGCGCCGTCTGCCAAAGGGCAGTACTCGTCTCCACCCCAAGCTAAGCAGCTGGAAGGCTCGGCGTCTACAAGCCGGGCCCCCACGTGACATACTGCGCGGGCCACCGCCTCCACCGCGCCCAGGCCCCGCCCCCGTGACGTATCACCGCCCTCTGCTTGTCTGAGCGTTAGGCTCTTTGGGTTCGCTGATTGGCCGGCCCAGGTGACAGCGCCCACCCCCACCTCCCCCGACACGCCCATGGAGCCTTGGGGAACGCGGTGGGGGGCGGGGCCTGGGCCGGAGGGGCGGGGTGAGAAGGCTGCGCGCGGGTAAAGGGGCCGCCTCGAGCGCGGTCCGAGCGTTCAGCTGACGCGCGCGGCCTCGTTCACAGGACTCCTCACCCGCCGCTCCCCCTCCTGCCGCCGTCACCCCGGAGACCGGCCTCAATCGCCGGCGGGCCTGAAGCTGGTTTCATGGCAGCCTCAAAGAAGGCAGTTTTGGGGCCATTGGTGGGGGCGGTGGACCAGGGCACCAGTTCGACGCGCTTTTTGGTGAGCCCGGGGTGACATTTGAAGAGGCGCTGAGCGGGGGCGGGAGTTGGGGGATGGAGGTGGTGGCTGTTGTATCCCCATCCCGCGTATCTTCAGCCTGGGACCCCGGCTGCTGGGCAAGCGAGGGAGGCCGGAACGGGACCTACCATATTGGGGGTGCTCCACCCGGTCCTGGGGGACCTCGGCCTCTCGTGACCTCCACGGCCGAGTTGAACGGTCGCAGTTTTGGTAGCGAAGCTGGGTCAACTACTAGTGGGGTGACTCCTCCCCCAAAGGGAGCAGGGACTGTCCGAGCATCCACCAAGAGCGGCCCGCTTGCAGGAGGGGACAGGTGGCCACATTGACGGCTACCGTGGTCTTCCCCAGGAGCATTTGGCCTGCGAGACACAGGACGTCCTTGGATGGGGGGAAAGCTGTGTCACGGCTGTGGTAGCTAACACAGCGCCCTTTCCAGCAGTAGAACGAATAAAGTATTGGAGTGATGATGCGTTGTCATCCTCTCCCACAGAAATTGCAGAGGGTTGAATAGTGGGGAGGGTGGCAGAACAAATTAGGAAACAATCACACTACACTGCTTTTGCCAGAATATTTAATTCCGAAGATTTGGAAATTTCAGTTCTGAGACTGTCCATTATAAACAAATGATTGTCCTCACTGTGCTTCCCAGCATAATGGGAGACGGAAATTCTGTTTCTCTTATTTATCGTGTGTGGCAGCACAGTTTTACCACAAAAGATTGCTATTTAAGTGACTCTGCTGATTAATTTTTGTGCAATTAGGAAACTTGCTCTTAAAGTGACCTAGCACTGAGTTCAGTAAGATAATTTAAAAGTAATTGGGCCGGGCGTGGTGCCTCATGCCTGTGATCCCAGCACTTTGCAAGGCTGAGGCGGTTGGATTACCTGAGGTCAGGAGTTGTAGAGCAGCCTGGCCAACCTGATGAAACCCCCTCTCTACTAAAAAATACAAAAATTAGCTGGGCATGGTGGTGGGCACCTGTAATCCTAGCTACTTGGGAGGCTGAGGCAGAAGAATTATTTGAACCTGGGAGGCGGAGGTTGCAGTGAGCCGAGATCACACCATTGTACTCCAGCCTGGGTGACGGTGAGGCTCCGCTTCAAAAAAAAAGAAAATAAAAATAAATAAATAAATACGTAAGTAACTAAATAAAAAGTAAAAGTAATTGAAATGGGACAGGCCTGGTGGCTCATGCTTGTAATCCCAACACTAGGAGGTGGAGGTGGGTGGATCACTTGAGGTCAGGAGTTCTAGACCAGTCAGGCCAACATGGCAAAACCCCATCTCTACCAAAACCACAAAAATTATCCGGGCGTGCTGTCATGTGCCTGTAGTCCCAGCTACTAGAGAGGCTGAGGCAGGAGAATCGCTTGAACCCAAGAGGCAGAGGTTTCAGTGAGCTGAGATCGGGCCACTGCACTGCAGTCTGGGCAACAGAGTGAGACTCTGTCTTGAAAAAATAAACAAATAATAAATAAAAGTAATTAAAATGAATGCCTCCTGATAAAAGTCCATGCTTTCAATGGATATTTGACCAACCTGGCAAGTTGATATAAATAATGATTATTTAGCTCTTCACTTTACTTCTAATCATGTTTTCCTGCATTATTTTAGGAATAACGCAGGAAATATTTGTATGTATATATCTATACATATATACACATGTGTATATTTATACATAGGCCTTTACATACAACATATATATTTTATTCAAAGTCCCGTCAAAGCTGGCACTTGACTAAAACTTGCATTTGTACTTTGATCCTGACACATATTTTTTTTGTTTAGAGTGAGAAGCTTTCAGTCTAATTTTGGTTTGAATCTTATTTAATTACTTATCCTGGTTTGAGCTGCTAAGGCATAATTCCACTGTCTTTTGCACTGTTTATCTTTTGATCACACAGGGCAGGTTTCACTTTGTCTTATATTCATAGAAATGTTTATAAGGTAATCCTGAATCAAAAGTAAGAAAGTTTGCTTTACCAGATTTGATCAATACATAATATACACAATCATCATCTTCCCAACTTAAGAAAGACCATTAAGACATGTTTGAACTAACTGTGGGTTGATGTTTAAAGTCGTATTCAAGAATTGCCCACACAAATGCATGCAGGGACCAGGCAGGTAGAAGGGGGAAAGCAGACTAGAGAGATATCTAGGCCAAGGGGACAGCTAGTGGCTGCCAAGCAGGAACACAAGCCCAGTGCTGCCAGATCTTCAGATTAAAAGCTGGTAGTCTAGAGTTTTCAATGGAATCTTTCAATACTTAAATGTTGGCAATTAGTTTATAAAGCACTGTGGGGGCCAAACCAAGCATGGCAGGTGTTCTCAAGTTTATACAGTCTTTATTCAATATGAAAATGGGTAAAATATTTCATAACTTTGTAGGCTTTCTTTTTAGGAGTCAGCTTGAACTGTCTGTGCCTTCTTTTTGACTCTTCGTTATTGCTGTCCATGTAGCCCAGCAATCTTCTTTATCCACTGCAGGTTGTTCCTGGTACCTCAGATTTTGTTGCCCAAAAGATATCTTACTACATCAATGAAGAAGGAGTTGATCAATTTCATATTACCACAATCAGTTGTTCAGTGTGTAACATGAACAACATGAGCCTTCAAAAATTGGCTCCTGTTTACTGGGCTCTGTGAGGTATATAAATAAGTTGGTCTCATTGCATATAAACTAAGATGCAAATTCAGGAGACGCTCATGCTCATCTCATCTCAACTTTTATACATTACTTAAAGAGTAATGTATAAAAGTTGATCAGTAAAGTTGTCTGCTCCTTGAGAAGCAACTATGAAATAATGCTCTAGAGGCAAATAAAAATACCTTAGAGATCCTGTGTGAAGTAGTGAAAAACTTGAGAATGGTTTAGCAAGGTGTTTTTTCCTTTGTTTATAAGGAAACAGGTTGCTAAACTACTCCTTGCAAAATGCAGATAAAAGATTTGCTGACTAAGTGCTTAAATCACAAGGTGATTCCCAGGAGTTATTCCAGTCATATTGCTCCATGTTATAATTATGACTGAAAAATAATTTTTCCTTCTCAGGAAAGAATACAGTGGATAAGAGCTGTCATAAGGAAGCTTATAAAGTTAAAGATATTTAAACAATTTCCTGGCTATTATTCATTAAATTTGCACATTTAACTCAACTTTCCTGAGACCGATAACCTCTAAGCTTTCTTCTTCTTTTTTCTCTGTTAGCAATATTAGCATTCTCCCATAAGGAGAAAATGCTTTATTTGTGCTCTTTCATCCCGGGGAAATGCCTCTATCCCTATCCCCCATCTGCTTCTCTACCTCCAAATAGTGACTCAACTGCCACCTTCTAGTGTAAGTCTTCCTCAAAACCTGTTCAGAATTTCCCCCTCTTCCTATGGCACTTTTAAAAATACTTGTATTAATAGCCCTGATAAAAAAAAAATAGCTCTGATTACCTTCCCTCTTGTATTATAATTGTATAACTGCTGTACTTGGGAGCAGGGACCTCCTTTAAAGCTATTTGTCATGTTGACCAAGATGCTTCATGAAATACAAAGAGGAACAGCACTTAAAGACTGTTTAGTGAGTGTTTTATGCATGTTTACTAAGTAGATTTTTATTTCTCTTTAATAAGTTAACTAAATTTTAATTCTGGTTTTCTTACCTTTTAAAACTTTCTTACTTGGGTACGCTTGGTTAGTTAATTTCTTCTTAAATTTCAGCAGTAGACATACAATAGAACATGTTCATTTCTTCATCAAATTGTCAAATAATTAATCTTGGGACTTCATGCATATGCTTTGTACTAGTGGCAAATTTCCAACTTATCTGATAGGAAAGTGAATTGGGGTTGGCACATAGTAACTCAGATTGCAGAGTAGGAACTTCTTGGAAAGAAAATTAGTGTAACAGGTTTAAGGAGGGGCCATTTCTTTGTAAGTCGAAAGTTTCAGCTTAAAAATCAACTTCCTTCTTTAATTTGGTAACTAAATTTTTTCCCCACTGTGATGATTTTTTTTAAAGACCTGTAATGTGTTATGACTTGAAATGTGTCAGGTACTATGTTGAGGACTTTTCCAGCATTATCTCATTTAATCCTCATAACTCTGTGATGTAGATAGTATTTGTAAGCTTCTTTACACAGGTGATTAAACTGTGGCTGAGGATTGTGCCCAAGGTCGCAGAGTAACTAGGTGGAGCTAGGATTCAAGTCCAGGTCTCTTATACTCTGAAGCCAGTCCTCCTGACTATTGCCTTGGGTTCCTTAGCTGTCTAGAGCACTGTGAAGGGGAGATGAGAGAGGCCACTTTCTCACCTATCTATCAAGTGTCAATTCTGATTATTGTCACAAATGAATGAATCTTCACCAAGAAAAACATAGTTATAAATTGGTTTTATAATGTATTAAAAATATTGCCTTTGAATGAGTACTCTGGGTTATGATCATCTTGTGACTCAAATTCAGTGGGTCCTAGGCAGGGCTCAGATGTGTCACCGTGGATAATGGTTACATAATCATTTCGTTTCAACAGACAGTCCATGTAAAGAATGACTAGAATTATAGCTCAGTGCTTGTTTTGGCAGGAAGCACTCCCTTGGCCCCAGTTGTCCCATCATACTTAGAGATCTCATAAGGCTTACAGATGGATTTCCTCTTTCCTTCATTTATTGATTCAACTCATTTATTAAGCACCCGTTATGGGCCATGGACTAATGAACAATAAATTTCATAAAACTAATTTGGTTCACAAGTGGAATGAGGCCACTCTTGTGATGAGAGTGATTCTTTTGTTGTTTCTTTTTTTCCCCACTACATTTGCTTGTTTCCTTGCCTGTCATGTTACACAAGTAGCATGAACACATTCTCAACAGAGAGCTGCCACCCACTCTTGTCTTCTTGTCACAAGACTAAGTGGTAAGAGCTTTCAATTTTGAGCCTTTGAGGGACAGTAACATGTCTTTTTTCTTTCCCAAAGCCTGACACAGCATCTGGCATGTGGTAGATACACGTTACATGAATCAACATTAGCAGCAAGGGACCTACAAGGACTTAGGTGTATTGACTGGAATGCTTGGATTAGAAGAATAAACAGTTAAAACTTGAGGCGTCTTGGAACAAGTCAAAATCAGAAACTATAGCTGTATTTGATGTATGTTTGTGCCATTTACTACAATTTCATTTTTAAGAAAAACATAATTTTGTTTGCTGTTTTCTTCTGTGGCTTGTTGGAAGATGCCCTTTTTGGTCAAATTTAGCATGGAACATACTTGCGGCTAATGTTTTTATTTTCAGTCACTCACTTATGTAGTATGGTGTTTTCAAGAGGGAGTTTACATTTCTGAATAATGCCTTATCACATGGTAAAGTTTAGTGTGTCATAAAAGAGTACACTAGTGGGGACATCACATGGGGAGGGAAATGAATGTGCACATTTATGATAGGATAGATGAGTTAGTCATAGGATGAATCAAGGAAGCCTACAGGACAGTTACTTAGTAAAGAGTATTTTGGCTCTCCACAACTCTCCTTGTTATAAGGCAGAGAATACATATGCTGTTTCAGAAGCTTATTTTGAAACATTGTTTTGTTTTTGAGACAGTCTTGCTCCGTCACCCAGACTGACTAGAATTATGATCTCAGCTTACTGTAACCTGTCTCCTGGGTTCAAGCAATTCTCCCCCCTCAACCTTCCCAGTAGCTGGGATTATAGGTGTGCATCACCACACCCAGCTAATTTTTGTTTTTTTAGTGGATGTGGGGTTTTACCATGTTAGCCAGGCGCATCTTGAACTCCTGACCTCAAGTGATCCACCTACTTTGGCCTTCCAAAGTTCCTGGATTACAGGCATGAATCACCAGGCCCAGCCAAACATTTAAACATAACAAATTTTCTTGTTTTCTTCACTTTTAAATTATTCTCCTCCTTCAGATCTGGAATTGAGTCATAGTTTGGGCATAGAGCTGAATATAGACCTGGTGACTTCCAATTGTGATACTATCACTTATAGGTAATAGTAATAATAATGATGTGGCAGTAGTAGCCGCAGTGACAGTAGTGGTTACATCTTCTGGGTGTATACTGTGTCTTCACTGAGCTAAATTCTCATCCTATGTGCACTTTCCTTGTTTCTTCCTTTTTAAATTGCCCTTCCCCCAAAACAAAATCTGGAATTGAGACATGATTTAAGTTTAGTGATGAATATAAGACTGGCTTCCTATATTCATGATTCAGAATTAGTGATTTCTAATCCTTATTCTGTCATCCATTAGTGGTGGTAGGAGTAGTAATTGTCGTAATAGTAATTATAAAAATAGTAGCGGTAGTAGTAACAATCTTAGTGTTAACAGCTTTTGGATGTATATTCTGCCTATTCTGTGCTAAATGCTCTTGAGAAATATTGTATTATCCTTTTACAAATGGAAAAATAGAGGCTGAGAAAAAAATGTCAAATAGCTGATGTGGGCAGGGCTGGAGCTCAATGTCCCCTAGCTCTCTGTGCTTCTGGGGTCTGTATGTGCTCTTTGCCTCCACATCACATCAAGCATAACGTTCTCATCTACTTTTTTGGCCCACACAAAAGTCTGGGAACGGATCTTTTTCTTTAAGCTTATGACCTAAAATAGAAGCAACTGATTACTGATATCTCCACTTCTTTGCCCAAGCAACCCTTCAAACACACAATGTGTAATCTCCTATGCATTCCTGTCCTGAAGCTATTGCTCCCACCCTATCCCTTGCCTGGGAAACACTGCCCACTCAATTGCGCTGACGTGTAGCTTGTCATCCCTGAGTGTTCTTTCTCCTGCTTGTACCTCCTGAATTAATCTCTGCACTTGCACTTCACTGCTCTCAACCCCATCACAGCTGACCTCCTAGTGGCGGCCCCTGTATGTCTCACCTGGACTGCAGACACATTCCAGTTGCTCTTTCTGTCCCAGCCTGGCCTCCCTCCAATCCTTTCAGCAAGTACTATGCACCTTCGCCCACCTGTACATCCTGCACTCCTATGCCCACTGTCCCACATGGATTCCCTTCTGTTCAACCCGAAGTCTTAGTTTAGAAGTTACCACTTCTGAGACCCCTCCTCCGACCCCCATAATTCTGGGTTATGTGTCCTTTCTCCTCTTCATAGCCTTGACAGCCCTATGTGAGGCAGAGGTTGCAGTGAGCTAAGATAATGCCACTGTAGTCCAGCCTGGGTGACACAGCCACATCCTGTCTCAAACAAACAAATTCACCCTCCCAAAGAAATGATCATACTAGACATTTTATAAAGCAAATGGTACAGCCACTGCTATCTAATTCGCAATGATCTCTGAAATTTACTTGAAAAAAATCAAACTAGCATTCTTGCCTCTGGGCACTGTGTTCTAATGTGGAGTTAATTACCCTCCACCATAGAGTCTTGTGGAAACATTATTAGCCTTCTTTGTACATTTGTCTATCTGCTGACAAACAAATGGCCAGAGGGCTTCATGTGAAACTAGATATATGAGGAAGAAAATACTCTAGAACTTCATGTATAGTACAATAGCCTCTGGCCACATGTGACTACTGATTACTTTAAATGTGGCTAATCTGTATTGAGTAGGCTGTAAGTATAAAATATATACCAGATTTCAAAGACTTAGTAAAAAAATCATTGATATTTTATAATTATCACATGTCAAAACAATTTATAGATATATTGGCTTAAATGTGTCATTAAAATTAATTCCATGTTTGTTTTTACTTTTTTAATGAGAAAATTTAAAATTAGTATATGGCTTGCATTTTTGGTTTGGGTTATATTTTTGCTGGACAGGCTACACACAAAAAAATTTCAGGCCGAGTGCAATGGCTCACCCCTGTAATCCCAACACTTTGGGAGGCCAAGGTGAGTGGATCCCATGAGGTCAAGAGTTTAAAACCAGCCTGGCCAACATGGCGAAGCCCCATCTCTACTAAAAATACAAAAATTAGCCGGGTGTGGTGCTGGGCGCCTGTAGTCCTAGCTATTCAGGAAGCTGAGGCAGAATTGATTGAACCCGGGAGGCAGAGGTTGTAGTGAGCTGAGATTGTACTACTGCACTCCAGCCTGGGCAACAGAGCAGGACTGTGTCTCAAAAAAATAAATATAAAAACATTGCAGATTCCAAAAAATATTAAATCCAAAACGTATCCCACAAACTTGAGAGTAGTACACAGGGTCAGATTCTAAACACCTAAAGGTGGCGTTGGTCTCCTAAGTTTCAGAGCTTTAAGTAGGGAGGTCTAGGCTCCATCCTGGTATGTCCTAATGTTGTTTGATTGGATAGCTTTATGGTCTAATAGAGCAAGTAGAATTTACCAAAATCTTTCCCTTTTCTGTGTCTCTTCCAAAGATCTATGAATTCATTTTTAGCATAAGAGCCCTGACGTTGCCCTAGTTGAAACTGGGAGGTGATGGAAGAGGGGTCTAACTCCATTAAGAGCCCCATAGGTCTGCTATTGAGGTTTTTATGAATCCAGCCAGCAAAAAGGGACACCTTGTTTCTTTCTTTTTTTTTTTGAGATGAAGTTTCACTCTTGTGTCCCAGGCTGGAGTACAATGGTGTGATCTCAGCTCACTGCAACCTCCACCTCCCGGGTTCAAGTGATTCTCCTGCCTCCGCCTCCTGAGTAGCTGAGATTACAGGGGTGCACCACCACGTCCAACAAATTTTTGTATTTTTAGTAGAGCTGAGGTTTTGCCATATTCGCTCAGTTGGTCTTGAACTGACCTCACGTGATCCACATGCTTTAGCCTCCCAAAGTGCTGGGATTACAGGCGTGAACCACTGCACCTGGCCAACATCTTGTTTTGTAACCTAGAGTCCTTTAGGGATTTGAGAGTAGCAGGGGAGCAACAGTAATATGAATAAAAGTAATACAGCTGGAGTTCCCTCTTATAGTGGTTTTTCTGCATGTTTCTCATTTTATTTGATAATTTTTGTCCAAATAAGTACATGTAATAGACCATATTTTTGCACATTCAGCAAATACTTATTGAGTACCAATTCTGGGCCTGGCACTATTCTAGCTCCTAGAGACACTTCAGTGAATAAAACAGGGCAAATGGAACTGGCCTTCTAGAGACATACCCTAATGCTACGTTGTAAATCAGAGGGCTATCACATTAGTGTATGATACATGATGTGTCAAGTTAACCTTTGACTCGTAAGATGTTTTATCTCCTCAAAGGACTTCAGAGTTTGCCCTCTTGCTTTCATTATGTTTATTTTTCCTCCAGAAAGGGGGAAAGGGGGTATGTGTGATGTAAAAGGAGGGAGGCAACAACTTATAGACTCAATGCTTTTTCTTTTCTTAGTTTACATTGAACAGGTAATTTTCTCCCACAGGAACCCTAGGTATGGAAACAGTTTACTAATTGGAAGTGACTTCACTGCTGTAATTACAGTGATTTTGGAAGTTAATTTTAATCAAAATATGCATCTTACTCTGTAAGATTAAGTACTTTGACACTCAAATATAGGTACTACAACATGGAAAAAATATATAGGAAAAACTTGCTACATTTTAAAAAGTGTTATTTAAATTCTAGAGGATTTTTAGCACTAACAAAGAAGATAGCACTTCGTTAGCTTTCATCCATTGGTTTTAATGTTTTATATCAAGGGGCAGCAATTTATGACAAGCATGTCACAGAGATACTTAGCTGCATGGGACCAAGTATATACTTAATCCTCTACTAACAGTACTCTTGCTCCCTCCTTTTTTTTGAGACAAAGTCTCACTCTTGTTGCCCAGGCTGAAGTGCAATGGCATGATCTTGGCTCACTGCAACCTCTACCTCCCAGGTTGAAGCGATTCTCCTGCCTCAGCCTCCTGAGTAGCTGGGATTACAGAAATGTGCCACCACGTCCAGCTAATTTTTTGTATTTTTAGTAAAGATGGGGTTCCACCAAGTTGGCCAGTCTGGTCTTGCACTCCCGACCTCAGGTGATCTGCCCGCCATGATTTCCCAAAGCCTTGGGATTACAGGCATGAGCCACTGCATCTGGCTTTCTATTTTTCCTTTATTTTCTTTTCTATTTCCCCTTTATAAGAGCTAGATGCATAGCCGCATTTCACTTCAAAGGAATCTACGGAGTACGCATTTATGTGTCTGAGCATCTGTGACCCTTTCTGTCTCCACCTCCAGGATAAATGAGGAGTGGAAGTTTATACCATTGCTATTATAGCACTGTATCAGCTCTCTTTTATTATTCTTGGTTCCCTATTCTGTAAAAGAAATCCATACTATTAATTAATGTGTTAAATTTCCTATAACTAGAGAACCATTTTGGTTTTGTAAAGAATAGGAAATTGCCTCTTAATTTACCTTTGTCTTCAATAGGTTTCTTTTTACCTAAAGAGAAGTTATTTCTGAGGCTGACTTATATCTTTTATGATTCCGTATGAAAAGGAAGTTGAACATCTTGTATAGCATTTCATCTCATTGAACTTTTCCACCGGTGAACAAGAACTTTAGTTACTGAATAATTTTAAACATCTTTGATATCTGCTTGCATTTTTACATTAACATTGTAATATCTTTTTCAGGTTTTCAATTCAAAAACAGCTGAACTACTTAGTCATCATCAAGTGGAAATAAAACAAGAGTTTCCAAGAGAAGGGTATGTTTCCTAATTTAATATGTAAAGACACATTATGTTTGTTAGTTCATCTCACCCGACTTGCCCTGTGGATTTGTTAAGTTAACTTGACCAGACACCCTCCTGAAAAGATTTGAGAGGTTGTTATTAGTTAAGAAAATATGCAATAACTTGCTATATCTTACATGTGATGAATTGATGGCTTAGGAATTCAGTTACATACAAGCAAGGAATAATAAAGTAATAAAGCAAAAGTATTAACTTTGAAGTCATTTAGTTCTGCGTTCCTATTATTGCAAAAATGCTGCTTTGCTGATTTCAGGGTCAGGTTTGTTTTATAATAAAGGTATCTGTACTGGACCCCAAACAATAAAATAGAAAAAAAAAACAAAGGTATCTGTTTTTTAAAAAGTATTCACATATCTTATCATCTAATACTAAAATCATATTTTTGGGAATAGTATTCATACATAGTAATTGTGATTAAATATAATGTTAAGTATATTATTTAAAATTTAATGATGCTTATGATATAACCACTTTGAAAAAACTGTGTTGCAGTTTCTCGCAAAGCTAACCATACACCTGCAGCATTTCACTCTTAGAAATTTACCCAAGAGGATAAAAGCATATGCCCATTGAAAGACTTGTGCATGAATGTTTATAGCTCCTTTATTAAAAGTAGCCCCAAACTGGAAACAACCCAAATGTCTGTCATCAGTACAATGGATAACAATGGAATACCATTTTAGTAATTTTAAAAAAGTTAACAGATACTTGCAACAATATGAGAGAATGTCACTGGAATTATGGAAAATGAAAAAGTTGGATACAAAAGAGTATGTACTGCATGACTCCATTTATCTGAATTTTGGTTTTTTTGAGAAGGAGTCTTGCTCTGTCACCCAGGCTGGAGTACAGTGATGCGATCTCAGCTGACTGCGACCTACATATGCCTCTCAGGTTCAAGCGATTTTCCTTCCTCAGCCTCCCGAGCAGCTGGGATTATAGGCGCACGCCACCACACCCAGCTAATTTTTGTATTTTTAGTAGAGATGGGGTTTCACCATATTGGCCAGCTGGTCTTGAACTCTTGACCTCATGATCCACCCACCTCGGCCTCCCAAAGTGCTGGGATTACAGGTGGGACTGGCCTTATCTGAAATTTAATAATAGTCTTAACTAGTCTAGGATGATAGGAATCAGAAAAGTGGTTGTCTGTGAGGTGTGTGATTCACTTGAAAGAAGCATGAAAGAACTTTCTGGGATGCTGGAAATATTTTGTATCTTGACTAGGGTGATGGTTAGATGGGTATTTCCTTTTGTCAGAACTCAGCAAATTGTGCGCTTTAGATCTGTGCATTTCACTGTAAAGTTTACCTCAATTTAAGAAAGAGAAAAAAATTGACGTCTTACCAAATTGTATTGTCTTCACGTGAAAAAATGTTCTATTTTATAGTTCCTTTGTTTAATAATCTAAGTTATTGATACATTAGCAGCATTAGCATGACCGTCCACAAGCCCGAGCCCAGTGCAGTTTGTAAAAAGGATACCTGAATCTTGGCTAGATGAAAATTATAAATACACAGAAGGAGACTGGGTTTTCAAAAAGAAGTTAGAGACTGGCCAGGTGCGGTGGCTCACGCCTGTAATCCCAGTACTTTGGGAGGCTGCAATGGGCGGCGGATCACGAGGTCAGGAGTTCAAGACCAGCCTGACCAACGTGATGAAACTCCCATCTCTACTAAAAATACAAAAATTAGCTGGGCATGGTGGCACATGCCTGTAATCCCAGCTACTGAGGAGGCTGAGTCAGTACAATCACTCGAATCCAGGAGGTGGAGGTTGTGGTGAGCCAATGTGTCACCACTGCACTCCAGCCTGGGCAAGAGGGAGACCCCATCTCAAAAGAAAAAAAAAAAGAAGTTAAGGACAGAATTCAAAGCCCAGGAAAGGGAAGCATTTAGGTAGGCCTGAGAAAGAGAAGAAAGGCAGTTGGAATTCCTTTGCAACTTCCGTATCCTAGGTTAGAATCATTTTAGTTTGCATTATTTCCACTTTTGGACTTCCTCAAATTACCATATTTCTCCTAGGCTTCTCACTCTTCTAATTTACAATTAGTCTTTCATCCTTCTGAGTCCCTGGTACCTTACCAAAATTGTACTGAGATTAGGTCTGAGAACTTGGACCAATCACTTATCTACATGAAATAGAATAAGTTTTAGATTTTCCCCGAAATTCCAAAAAAACATTTTGGGAAAAAAGTAGCATAAAGGAATAGTATACTTATTTGACTTTTCAGAATTCCTTTTGCTCTCAAATATATTATTCTCAAGAGTAATAAATATATTTCTGTCTACTTAGAAATAACCAGTGATTTGTGAAACGTGCAGATAATCAAAATTAATTAAATCCACAGGATATAAAGAAGGGTAACTAATTTCTTTTCTTATTGGACTTGGAAAAATTATTATTTTTTATTTTATTTTATTTTTGAGATGGAGTTTCGCTCTTGTTACCCAGGCTGGAGTACAATGGCGCGATCTCAGCTCACTGCAACCTCCGCCTCCTGGTCTCAGGCAATTCTCCTGCTTCAGCCTCCTGAGTAGCTGGGATTACAGGCATGTGCCACTATGCCCAGCTAATTTTTTGTATTTTTAGTAGAGACGGGGTTTCACCATCTTGACCAGTATGGTCTCGATCTCTTGACCTTGTGATCTACCTACCCGCCTCAGTCTCCCAAAGTGCTGGGATTACAGGCGTGAGCCACCACGCCCGGCCTGAAAAAATTATTTTAAAATAGGTAGATATTTGCTGTTTGTGGCTTGCTATTAGTGGCCTCCTTGAATATGATTAATTACTATGTGGAGAATAATAAAATTGTAAGGAAATAGGCTTTTCTTGAAATCGTTTCTTTAAAATGTGGAATGTTATTTGCTATCTGATTTATTTTAGTGTATGCACCAGCCACACCCTCATAAATTAACATTTCCATAGAAAAAAGTTACATTTGTTTTGCCTTCTTACTGATTAACCAAATGCCTTCTTTTGTTCAAAGATGGGTGGAACAGGATCCTAAGGAAATTCTGCATTCTGTCTATGAGTGTATAGAGAAAACATGTGAGAAACTTGGACAGCTCAATATTGATATTTCCAACATAAAAGGTATTTTAATAAAATATTTTACTCACATGGTATGATTCTCTTAATCAAATTCATTAATTTATTCTTTCAGCTTATATTTGAGTGCCTATTCAGTGCCAAACATTTCTGGGAGAACTTGAGGATGCAACACTAAACAGGAAGATTTAAGTTGTCCTCATGGAGACTTTATTTGGATGGGGACAAGATAATAAGAGCAGACAAATATAATTTCAAATACTAAAAAGTTCCATCCACAAACTAAAAACCAAGTGGTATGGTGGATTGTGTGTAGAAGGGCTTGCTTTAGATTAGGTGGCCAGGAAAAGCCTTTCTGAGGATGTGACACTTTTGCTGAGATCTCAAAGGGCAAAAGGGGTCAGCCATGCAAGTTTCTAGAATAGTGTTTGAGGAAAAGGATGTAGCACATGCAAAGGCTCTGAAGTAGGAATAAGCCTGGGACATTTCTGGGTTGAAAAGAAGGCCAGCATGTCAAAAGAAGACTAAAAATGTTGAGCAGTGAGAGTGGGTAGAGGGTTTTAGTAGGAGATCAAATTGGGGAAGTGGGTTGGGCCTCATCAGCCATATTTAGGATTTTGGATATTATTCTTAGTATCATAGGGAGCCATGAAAAAGGTAAATAAGGTGACAAGGGATGACTTGCAATATAAAGGCAACTTTCTGGCTGCTGTGTAGAGAGTGGATGGTAAAGGCATAAGTGTGGATACAGGGAGACCAGTGTGGAGGCTGCTATGGAAGTCCTAGAGAAGATGGTGGCTTGATCTATAATGGTAGCAGTGGAAGTGGAGAGAAAGGGCCAGAATTTGCTGATAGACTGGATGTTGGGGTATCAGAGAGAGTAGTGGGGTTGAGAGAAGAGATTGGTTAAAGGTGATGCTTGGGTTTTTGCCAGAGGTCTTGGATAGATAAGGATACCTTTCACTAAGGAGAGAAAGACTAGAGGAAGGAGTATGTTGTGGGAAGGGGTATTTGGAATCCAAACTCTTCACTTGTAAAATTT
Source organism: Callithrix jacchus (assembly GCF_049354715.1). Taxonomy (NCBI): domain Eukaryota; kingdom Metazoa; phylum Chordata; class Mammalia; order Primates; family Cebidae; genus Callithrix; species Callithrix jacchus. The sequence continues at coordinate 31,502,587 of NC_133524.1, forward strand.
CCCTGAAATAATTGCTTGAGGGTGTTAGATTGTTATAGATTTCTCTGTGAAGTTCTAGTAGTTTTAATTGAATATCTACATTTGACCTTTCATCATTCATATAGGAAAAAAAAATCTAGCCACCCAAGATTGATATAAGAGCATAAAAGGTAGAAGCATAATGTGGAAGTTTGCTGTCTACTTTATAGCCCAAAATTTTCAAGTTCACCATTCAAGGGCTATTTTTTTCCTCTTTAGGTAGTTTGGCTATAGATAGAGCAACCATCAATTGGTGGTGGTGCCTTGATTGCCATCATCTTGGCTTTGATACTTACCATAACTCCTGAGCCTTTCCCCTATTTATATAAATTAAAACTCACTTTAAAAAAAGACTACAAATCCACAGAGTCCTACTATGTGCTAGATGTGCTAATGATACAATGGAGCTAATGCTCAAGCATGGAAAACATGTTACTCTGATAATCATAAATAAATGGAAATGCATAACAGTAATAGAGTTATTTCTGTTATTGCAGTTTTTTTTTTTTTGAGATGGAGTCTTGCTCTGTTGCCCAGGCTGGAGTGCAGTGGTGTGATCTCAGCTCACTGCAACCTCCGCCTTCCAAGTTCAAGCAATTCTCTTCCTCAGCCTCCCGAGTAGCTGGGACTACAGGCAAGCTACTTTTCATATTTTTAGTAGAGACAGCGTTTCACCATATTGGTCAGGCTGGTCTCAAACTCCTGACCTCGTGATCCGCCCACCTCGCCCTCCCAAAGTTCTGGGATTACAGACTTGAGCTACCATGCCCAGCCTATTGCAGATTTTTTAAAATTACAATTTGAAATTTTATCAACAACTTTTACTATCATGCACATGTTAAACCTTTCCTCCTTTTGTCCCTACATCTAAGTGGAAGGGCTTCAAATTTGCTTTAGGGTTGCAGTACTGAACTTTAGATTAGTTGTGCATTAGTGATTGTTGTTGATAATTTCTTTGGGCTGTTCTTGCAGTTCTCACAGTCTAAGCAGTGCAAACAAATAATAGGCATTCAGTAGCACACTCCTGTCAAAATTACCAAAGACATAGATAATCCAGGCAGCTTAAAGCCATATCCAGAATGTAGAGTCCAGGGTGACTGACCATGGCTTTGACATTATTCTACCTCCCTTACAGGTAAGCTAGGCTGTGGTATGTTAGCTTTCTGGACCCCGTTGGGTGCTATTCCTTTTTCTCTTGTTTTTATGGTTTATGTGAAGATGACGCACAACTCCAGCCCAAGTGACTTGTCTTCCACTTGCACTACCTGGTCTAAGAATTGAACAGGCAGCTTCTCTATACTCCTCTGTGTCTGGCCAGTGTGAAGCCCACATCTGAGCCAAAGTGACCCAGCACTTCCATCTCTACAGCTACCACCCTCTGGCCACAGAAGAGAACATCCCATGAGCTCCTCCATACCAGGCCAGTTCTGCTAATCTTTTTCCCAGAAAATTATCCAGTTGGCAATGCCAAGGGCCAGGCTTTTGCTTGCCTGTATAGAATTCTAGATCACAGACTGTTAAAGCTGTAAAGGAGGTTGGGCATGGTGGCTCACACCTATAATCCCAGCATTTTGGGAGGCAAAGGTGGGTGGATCACCTGAGGTTAGGAGTTCAGAACCAGCCTGGCCAACATGATGAAACCCTGTCTCTACAAAAAATAAAAAAAATTAGCTGGCTGTATTGGCAGGCACCTGTAATTCTAGCTACTCAGGAGGCCGAGGCAGGAGAATTGCTTGAACCCAGGAGGCAGAGGTTGCAGTGAGCCAAGATCACACCACTCCAGCCTGGGCAACAGAGCAAGACTCTGTCAAAAAAAAAAAAAAAGAAAGGAGAGAGAGAGAGAGAGAGCGAGAGAGAGGCCTGGCACAGTGGCTTACGCCTGTAATCCCAGCACTTTGGGAGGCCAAGGTGGGCGGATCACCTGAGGTCAGCATTTCAAGACCAGCCTGGCTCACATGGTGAAACCCTGTTTCTACTAAAAATAGAAAAAATTAGCCAGGCATGGTGGCACATGCCTGTAATCCTAGCTACTCAGGAGGCTCAGGCAGGGGAATCGCTGAGGTGCCTTCCTGAAACTCCATTCATGTGATAGATGCAAAACACAACATAAACTGTTTCAAAATTAAGAACATAAAATTCTCAGAGATTAGATTATCTTGTATCTAAAGCAATTATTTCCCTGTTAGAGGAAAGGGAAACCCACACATCCATTCCTGCAGTGCCTTGTCCTACCCAACATATTCACATACATTTCTACCACCTCTTAGACTCATACTCTCAGAGACCTCAGGGGGTTTTAGGAAGGCACCTCATTCTCCAAAATGTTTCCAGCAGCAGCTACACCTCATCATCTCATTTGCAAGTTTTCTAACCTCAAGTACCCATCTTCCAGAGTCTGTATATAGATAGATAGATAGATAGATAGATAGATAGATAGATAGATAGATAGATAGATAGATGGGGTTTCTCCATGTTGGTCAGGCTAGTCTCAAACTCCCGACCTCAGGTGATCCACCCACCTCTTCCTCCCAAAGTGCTGGAATTACAGGCGTGAGCCACTGCACCTGGCTTCAGAGCCTGTTTTAAAAATCTTTGTCTCTCTTCCCACATGGTATTACTTTTTGTAGCCAGAGAACCTTCCTCTGAAGCTATTATTTTGCTCTGTGTGTTTTTAGTTTTCTCCCAAAAAATGTGTTATAATTGTACATTATGATTTTAATTTTAAAAAATGATGCATCTTATCCATCATTCTACCAAGACAACAATTATTAACATCCTGGAGTATTTTCAAAGGCTCTTTTTTCTAAGGTATATTTTCTTAACTGCAATTATAACTTTTCAGAGATACTTTTAAGAAAAATTTAACCAGAGATTTTGAGTGTAGCTTTTAACTAGTTTAATTTTACTACTGGCACTCAGTGTAGAGAAAAGTATCCCCAAAAAAGAATATGTGGGTAAAGTATGAAGCTGGTAAATGCAAGAGCAATACAGTATATGATAATGGTTATGATATCCATAAATGAAAGATTTTGAGGCTAGGTAATATATGTTTTATGCATGTAACTTTCATATTATCTGAAATGGTGCACATGAAGTAGAGTGGAGAATTATAAAACCAGAATGTGTTATTCTAAGAAAGAAGGAATTAAAATTAGGAACCATTAGGAATGGCACATGTGCTGAGACTAACAGTCGGAAATGTTTTCTTTAAAAAACAGAGGATTTTAGGGTGGAAATGACAAGACACTTGAACATTGAAAAAGTTCAGAGCTATCATGTAAGACTTGTGTGCCCTGGGGAGAAACAGATAATAAAGACATGTTTGTGGCTGGCAGAGAATCCTGGAAAGCTACTTCACTGGACTTTGTCTGCAGGCAAAGCACTTTTACTTGGCATGAAGGAATCCAATTAAGATAGAAGAGAAGGAAGGAATGCCCAGGGAGGAACTCTGACTGTAGAATCAGATTGAAATCGGTCTAGATTAGATTCTGAAGATAAGTTAGAATGAGCCAGTAAAGATAGGTAACATGAGAGACATAGAATAGCGACTTAAGGATTGTGAATAAGAAAGCAGCCAGCTTATTTATGGTAAAATTATCATAGTGAGGAGGAATAGGAGATTTTTGTTGACCATGAGTTCATTGTGATCCCACGCTGTAAAGTTGTCACACACACACACACAAAATCACATTCACAATATGTTCTGATAGAGCTGCTGCAGAATTCCTTTATTTGCCCTGCTTAGCTCAGTCCCATTCTCTGAAACTGTTACTCCACTCTCTTCTCAATAATGATGACCATGGTAGCAGCAGTAGTAACATTTATTGAGTGCTTGCTGTATGCCAGGCATCTGTTGTAATATACATTGACTTCTCACTGTTAACCCTGATTCCTCACTGTAACCCTGTAAAATTGGAACTATTATTCTCTCCCTTTCACAAGACACAAAACTGAGACCCAGAGTCACGCTGCTAGGAAGAATAGGAATTGGAATTTGAATCCCATCTATCTGGCCTCAGAGCCCGAGGTTTACTGAATAATGCCTCAAACTCTCACCCCGTTTTGACAGACAACCTTACCTCCTGCAAGTTGAGCCTCTGTGGCCTTAAATCTTCAACTTCCTGTTCCCGTGCTTAATATCTGGAACTCCTGCCAACTTTCCTTCATCACAAGGGCAGCAATAGCCTTCTGCCCTACTTGGAGCTCCTCCCTCCACTTGTGCTGGTAATCCATCCTCTCCTGTCACTACATCAGTCAGAACCAAGTCACCATTGATTCCCAGCCCCCCATCTTTCCCTTCATACTCCTTTTCTTCTTCTTCCTTTTTTTTTTTTTTTTAGACAGAGTCTTGCTCTGTCGCCAGGTGCCAGGCTGGAGTGCAGTGGCATGATCTTGGCTCACTGCAACCTCCACCTCCCGGATTCAAGCAATTCTCCTGTTTCAGCCTCCTGAATAGGTGGGATTACAGGCACATGCCACCATGCCCAGCTAATTTTTGTATTTTTTAGTAGAGACGGGGTTTCACCATGTTGGCCAGGATGCTTTCGATCTCTTGACCTCATGATCCACCCACCTCGGCCTCCCAAAGTGCTGGGATTACAGGCTTGAGCCACCGCGCCCGTCCCCTTTCTCTTCTTTATTTACTTTTATAAACATTTTAGTCTTACCCAGAATCTCTTCCCTGTACTCTATGCCTCAAAATTTCTTTGGAGAAGAATCTCAATTGTCTTTGGGGTACAGATCCCATCACCCAGGTAGTGAGCATACCACCCAATAGGTAGTTTTAGAAAAGATGTTAAATAAAGTAAGTCAATCTGCATTGGATAAATAGTATTAGAACAAGGGAGCTGATGGATCCCCCTCAGCTCTGTGCTGGTTAGAACATTCCTAGAGTATTGTGTTTTGTTCTGGGTGTACAATTTGAGTGATGTGGACATGTAATTACATGTTTGTAGGCGTGATGATAAAGGGACTTTAAACCATGTTGTGCTTAGGCGGGGTCAGTTGAAGGAAATTGGATTGTTTAGCCTAGACAGCAGAAGAGAAGACTTGAGGTACAAAAGAGCTGCTTCAAGTTTTTGGAAGACTGGCATGTAGAAGAAGGATTACCCTTATTCTATATATCTCCAAAGAATATGGCTAAGATCAGGAGGTGGAAGCTACACAGAAAATGAGTTTTATTGATTAATTTTTTTTTTGAGACAGGGTCTCACTCTGTTGCCCAGACTGGAGTTTCGGTGACATCATCATAGCTCACCTCAACCCTGCAATCCTGGGCTCAAGCAGTCCTTCTAAGTAGCTGAGACTACAGGCATGCACCACCATACCTCCCAGTTGTTTTTTCATTTTTGTTGTAGAAACAAGGTCCCATTATGTTGCCCAGGCTAGTCTTGAACTCCTGGGCTTAAGGAATCCTCCTGAGTAGCTAGGACTAAAGGAACTCACCAGCACACCTGGATTTTTTTTTTTTTTTCTGAGATGCAGTCTCACTTTGTCACCCAGGCTGGATGGCAGTGGCACAATCTCAGCTCACTGCAACCTCTGCCTTCTGGGTTCAAGCGATTCTCCTGGCTCAGCCTCCTAAGTAGCTGAGATTACAGGTGCATGCCACCACCCCAGCTAATTTTTTGTATTTTTAGTAGAGACAGGGTTTTACCATGTTGGCCAGGCTGGTCTTGAGCTCCTGACCTCAGGTGATCCACCCGCCTCAGCCTTTCAAAGTGCTGGGGTTACAGGTGTGAGCCACTGCACCATGCCTCTGACTAATTTTTAAAAAATTTTTTATAAAGTCTTGGTCTCACAACATTGCCCAGGCTGGTCTTAAACTCCTGGGCTCAAGCAATCCTCCTGCCTCAGTCCCCTGAGTGGCTAGTAAGTACTACAGTTGTACACTACCACATCTGGCTAATTATTTTATTTTTTGTAGAGATGAGGTATTGCTACATTTTCCAGTCAGGTGGATTTACAAAAAAAAAGAAAAAACCCACCAAAGTTGTCCAATAGAGATTGCTCTGCCTTGAGAGATGTAGTGAGTGTCGTTACTAGAAATGCTGTCTGGATGGTCATGACAGGTGATTCTAGAGAAGATTTGAGCTTAAGAAGTATTGTTGGTTATACAGACTTTAAGGTCTGTCCTAATCTTAAATTCTGGAAGAGCTGGATCCTTTAGCCCAGTGTGTTCCACCCAGGATGCACATTAGAATCATCTGGGGAAATTTTAGGAACCCATACCAACACTCATATCCCATCTCCCAGTTCAGTTAAATTGGAATGTTTTGACCAGGGCTTTGACATTGGTTGTTTTTTTTTTTTTTTTTGAGACAGAGTCTCACACAGTTGCCCTAGCTGGAGTGCAGTAGTGCAATCTTGGCTCAGTGCAACCTCCGCCTCCAGGTTCAAGCAATTCTCCTGCCTCAGCATCCCAGGTAGCTGGGATTACAGGAACCCGCCACCACATCCAGCTAATTTTTAAATATTTTTTAGTAGAGATGGGGTTTCACTATGTTGGCCAGGATGGTCTCAAACCCCTGACCTCATGATCCGCCTGCCTCAGCCTCCCAAAGTCCTAAATTACAGGCATGAGCCACTGCGCCTGGCTGGACATTGGTATTTTTTAAAAGTTCCTCAGTTGATTCTAAAGTACAGTCAAGTCTGAAAACCTCCGATTTAGCTCAACCAAGTTGAATTGAACAGTATAGTGTGGGTTAGTGTTTACTTAATAGTAACTTACACTACATACAGTGCTTGTTTTATGTAAGTCGATATCATGTAAATGCCATTATGTAATATGTTTATGCCTTAAATTCTTATGTATTGTGACATATTATTAAAACACATGAATAAAACTGAATTCCTAACAAGCCGTCACATAAGGATGCTCAGCACGAAGGATTTTGTCCATAGCTATTTTCTTAGAATGTAGATATGCACATACACACACACACGCACACACGCACACACAAATGCACACACAAAGGGAGGGAAATTTCTTGTAGCAATTGGTAAACAAATGAATAAGTTGATTATTGGTCTGTTCAGAATCGTAAATTGGGTATTACAAATTTGCAAAGTGATTGCATTCCTTAAAGCAACCAGTGTGTCTTTTATTTGGGTATTGATCTGGGTCCATGTCATTGGGTGCTAGTAGTAAAGCCAGAAGGAGTATGTAGAAATGGAAAGAAACACTTGGCATTGGGTATTGACTTTCTCTGGAGCCACTACAAGAAAATAAACTAATACAACTACAAATGTTTCAAATATTTTATTGACTTGTTATGTTTAGTTGTGTCTATAAGCAAAGATGAGAGCTATTCTCCTGAAGTAGTTTTCTACCTGTTAAATTGTTGACTTCTTTCTGTTTAACTTTCTCTTTAAAGCTATTGGCGTCAGCAACCAGAGAGAAACAACTGTAGTCTGGGACAAGTTAACTGGAGAGCCTCTCTACAATGCTGTGGGTAAGCTATCATGCATGGATCTCAAATGTAGGTCCTTTCTTCACATTGCAAATGTGGTCATATTAAAATATCTTGCTAAAAAAGAATGCAGTCATATTCCCTATAATCTGATGGGATGGGCAGAAGAGTCCTCTAAGAAATTAACTGTTGTATATTTACAGTTTTTGGATCATATATATTCACATATTGAATTAACTCTCTCATGCTCTCTCCTCTTGCTGATTGTCTTACAAATGGGTGAATTTTGCCAAATTGTTTTATAACCCCTGCTATTTGTGACATCTAAAAGAGATCTTACCTCCTTACCCTCAAAAAATTAAAATTACATATGTTCATAGTAATTTTTCTATCAAGTTCTTGTATGTTTATCTTTCCATCTAGGAATTTGAATTACTCTTCTAAGGTTGTAAAAATAGAATATCTGAATTTTAGCTGCTTCTGCTATAAATGTGGCTATTTGAGCAGGAATTAATAAAACCCAAATCTCAAATATACCGCTTTTAGATATTATACCTTATTAGATGTAATTGATCCTGAGTATATTTTAGCATCATTATTAGCATATGACAGTTGGTGAACACTGAATGACACTACCACTTCCTAAAAGGCAAATTTTGTTCTAAATTACAATCACTAAAAGACTTCATTGTGTCAAATTGCAAAGCACAATTTTTTTTAATCAATAAAATACTAGGTTGTGGGATGGGGAATGGAATCAGAAATGATCAGAGAGGGGATAATTTTGGGGGAATAATCTTTATGAAAAGTTAAGGTATTTAATGTTTTTGTATTATAAGAAAGCATTTAGTATGTTTTCTGTATTTATAATAAATATTAAATTCTCAAAAAGTTTCAAAGAATTACAACCAAAGATCCTTTTAGTACATCTTTGTGTGTGTGTGTGTGTGTGTTTAATTTCTTTTTTTTGAGACTGAGTTTCACTCTTGTTACCCAGGCTGGAGTGCAATGGCACAATCTCGGCTCACTGCAACCTCCGCCTCCTGGGTTCAGACAATTCTCCTGCCTCAGCCTCCCGAGTAGCTGGGATTACAGGCATGCACCACCATGCCCAGCTAATTTTTTTGTATTTTTAGTAGAGACGGGGTTTCACCATGTTGACCAGGATGGTCTCGATCTGTTGACCTCGTGATCCACCTGCCTCAGCCTCCCAAAGTGCTGGGATTACAGGCGTGAGCCACTGCGCCCGGCCCCTTTTTTAATTTCTTGAGACAGAGTCTTACTGTTGCTCAGGCTGGAGTGCAATGGCACAACCTTGGCTCACTGCAACCTCTGCCTCCTGGGTTCAAGCGATTCTCCTGCCTCAGTCTCCTGAGTAGCTGGGATTACAGTCACCCACCACCAACCCTAGCTATTTCGTTTTCTTTCTTTTTTTTTTAATATATATTTTTAGTAGAGATTGGTTTCACAATATTGGCCAGGCTGGCTTGAACTCCTGACCTCAAGTGATCCACCCGTTTCAGCCTTTCAAAGGGCTGGAATTACTGGCCTGAGCCAATATGCCAGGCAAAAGCACATCTTTTAAATGTTTATTTTGTTCTCATTCTCATGAGTAGTTCATTTTGAATGTAAGTAAAACAGAGTATTTAATGGCTAGTACTTAGCAGAGTATCCTTTCATAGTTCACTGTTAGCTAACTTCCTGAACTAGTTAAGGTTTTACTTTCTTTTGTTTTCTCAATGAAAGGAAGAGCCTACTCAGGCAAACCAGAAAGTTCCAGTTAAATTCTGAGCTTTTTGTTTTGTTTTGTTTTGACACAGAGTCTTTCTGTTTTACCCAGGCTGGAGTGCAGTGGCAAGATCTTGGCTCACTGCACCTCCTGGGTTCAAGTAATTTTCGTGCCTTGGCCTGCTGAGTAGCTGGGATTATAAGTGTGCACCATCACGTGCGGCTAATTTTTATATTTTTAGTAGAGATGGGGTTTCACCAGGCTGGTTTCAAACTTTTGATCTCAAGTGATCCGTCCGCTTTGGCACACCTAGCCAGTTCCAGTTAAATTCTAAACATTAAATTGTAAAAATACAAATTGGACTTTGAATTGTTATTTTTCAAATAATGCAACTAGGTAAGCTGAAGTTATGCTTACGGTAAAGATTTAAGTAAATGTTTTACTAGAAAATCTTTCTGTCCTGTGCTTATTTATTTTCTTTTCTTCTGCCTGAGTCCCTCTGTACCTCTCCCCAATTCTACGTGCTTTGCAGTATTAATTCAAATGTTCATAGGATATGAGGAACTCTTTTCTTCTATTCTGAGCCACATACATGTTTTGAGAACCTCTTACGTGTTTGATGTTATCCTGGGTACTATAAAAGATACAAATTATATTGGCTGTTTTATAAGCACTTTATAATCTAATTTTGGAAAGAGAAAACTAGGGGACAATCCATAAAACAAAATTAGGGAATAGTTGATAAATCACGTGTTGAGAAGTTGAATGGGAATTAGAGCAAGTACATATCAGTATGGATTTTGAAGTTTTGGAATACTTTTCATAGTGGAGGTTGAACTTCATTTGGGCCTTGAAGCATATGTTGGATTACATCAGGAAAAGAGAAAATTGAGGAATAATGTGAACAAGCTATGAAGGTGAAAATGTGTACAAATATTTTGCCAGAGTAAAGAAATGGATGACATAGGTTGACTCATTTTTATGTTTTATTTTTATTAGAACTAGCAGTGACAATAATACTCAGTAAGTGCTAACTGCTATTACTTAGGGATTGTGCTAAGTATTTTACCCATATTCTTTAATCTCACTGACCCTCTGAAACAGATTATACTACCCCTATTTTATAAATTAATTGGGGGAAAGCTCTGTAACTTGTCCAATGGCATGTAGTTATAATTAAGCCACAGATGAAACATAAACACTCTCCAACCTCAAAGCTTGTCTTCTAATTTGGATAGCCAGGGGTTGGTGAAGATATAGAGGGGACTGAAAGCTATGCAGTGTAGTATAGACTTAACACATGAGGCAGCTTGAGCCAAAACGTGATAAAGGAGAGTTTAGCATCCCATGATGGTAGAATGGGTTGTTTCAAAAACACCAGTATGCTGAGAACAGCCAAAAAACACTGGATGAAAATGAAACAGAATTCTGAGAACTGGAAGGCTACCAAGGCAGTGAGGAGCAAAGGAAAGCCCAGAGACATAAGCCTGGCATTTGGAGTTGATTATCTCCCCTAGAGATATCTGTAGGTTCTGAAAGGAGTATCTGATAGGCTAAGCCACACTTTCACAGGTCAACAAAGATAAGGAGACAAAAGGTAGAGTCAGGGGCTACCAAGGGTGGGGATGAGTATTGGTAAAATCCCAGACTTTGGACTGGAACTGTGAAAGGTCAAATCCTGGAAGTGAGGTAAACTGAAAATAAATCAAATCTCAGAGGAATTGAAGCCCAGATTCAACTGATCTTTAACCCTGATTGGATTAAGATAGTCTGAGATTGCTAATGGTAGTAGCCTAACTTCCTTCCTTTCTTTTTTAAATTATTTATTTATTTATTTTTAATCTTTTTTTTTTTTTTTTTTTTTTTTTTTTTTTTTGCGACAGAGTCTCACTCTGTCACCCAGGCTAGAGTGCAGTGGCATGATCTTGGCTCACTGCAACCTCCAACTCCCAGGTTCGGGCAATTCTCCTGCCTCAGCCTCCTTAGTAGGTGGGATTACAGGCAAACTCCACCACGCCCAGCTAATTTTTGTATTTTTAGTAGAGATGGGGTTTCACCATGTTGGTCAAGCTGGTCTCGAACTCCTGACCTCATGATCCTCCCGTCTCGGCCTCCCAAAGTGCTGGGATTACAGGCGTAGTAAGCCACCGTGTCCACCCCTAACTTCCTTTCAGAAGTTAAAGTAAATCTTTTCTGGAGGAAGACAACATTATCTAGAGCCTCAAATCTCTAGAATTTTTCATATGCATTATCTAGTTTTCTATTAAAAAAACATACATACAAAACATGACTGAAAATCAACAGAAACAAGTGACATTAGAAACAGACTCAAGAAATTCACATACTAGAGTTTCCAGACTTTAAAATAGTCATAATTAATATGTTCAAGGAATTAATTGACAAAATTGAGATTGATTATCTCGGCAAATTATTGGAAGTCCATTTTAAAATGGAAATTCTAGAAGTGTATTGAGAACTCAGTTGATGGGGTTTTACCATCAGAGTAGACATAGCTGAAGATGAATTTGTGAACTGGAAGAGAAATCAGAACTGGAAGAGAGAGTGAGTAGAATATTTAGACTGAAGCACAGAGAAATAAAAGTTTAGAAAATGCAGAAAAGAATGTAAGATAAATATGGGATAAGGTGAAGAATTTTATCATTTGTAATTGGAGTTCCAGAAGGAAAGGAAAGAGAGAAAAACAGGCAGATATAACATTTGACAAATAATGGGAAAAAGTTTTTCAAAACTGATGAAAGATAACAAGCTGCAGATTCAAGAAGCACTACAATCCCTAGGCAAGATACATACACAGAAGACCATACTTATGCTGGAATAGGAAGATATAAAGTTTTGAAGTAGGCTGAGGAAAAAAGATATATAACCTTTAACAGAGTTGACCATGACTTTCAGCTAAGTTATCAATGGAAACAAAGGGAGTCAGAATGCAATGGAAAGAAATCTTTATAAAGTACTCAAAGAAAGTAACTTTCACATACAGTTTTATATCCAGTGAAAAAATTCTTAGGAAATGAAGGTGAAATATTCTAGGAGTTGGTGAGGATATAGTGGTCACCAAAAGCTATGCAGAGTAGTGTAGACTTGATACACTAGGCAACTAACCCATCGTCTTAGTCCATTCAGGTTACTATTAAAAATACCCTAGATTGGATAATTTATAAACAACAAAAATTTTATTGTTTATACATTGGATAGGGCATAAAGAGGAGGGAAAAAAAGCAGGCTCATGCGATTTTCACCCTCAGAGAACAGAAGGAAATTAAATAATATTTAGCAGGTACCAACCTGAGAGAAAAAATGGCCTTGTTTTGGACAAGGTGAGTATTGGACTTGTAATGGAAGCTAATTCTGGGCAATGAGAAATTAGATGGTTCAAAATGTAGAGTTGAAAGTTGATAACATAGATGTGATAATCTCAATTTATTATAGATGAATTCACTATAGTAATTAATGTAGAATTAATTCAATGAAAGAATAAGTGCTTTTCTGTGTTCTAAGTTTTGTGATGACCCTTGGCATATAGTGACAAGCCAGCAAGACCTTGTACTTGCCTTTGTGCTATGGAAACTAAGGATAGGAGTTTGGAAGCTAGAAGGAGAAAGGGAAATAGAAAAGGAGGAGAGAGAAGGAATAATTAGCTGAGAAGCCACTAAGAAATGACAAGGATAGATTCTGTCTCCAATTTTATTTCATCCAGGAAAACACTCAAGTGTCATATCTCCATGTAGGTCTTTAGTTGAAAATACCAACATAGTATTAAATCTTTAGCAGTTTTGTTCTAAAGCAACACAAGGTAGGATGGATGGAAACAATGAGATTTTCACATATATTTGTCTTTGAACTTTTTTGCTTTGTTTATATCACAGTCTGTGGGTTTTATACTGTTTTCTCTTTCTGTCTCAGTTCAGGGTGCTATAACAAAAATATCGTAGGCTGGGTGGCTTATACAGTAGAAATTTATTTCTCATAGTTCTGGAAGCTAAAAGTTCAAGATCAAGGTGCTCACACCCCTCTGGTGTCTAGTGAGGACCTATTTCCTGGTTTGCAGATGACTGTCTTCTCATCCTTGTATGGCAGAGAGTAGATAAAAAGAAAGCAAGCTCTCTCCTCTTTTTATGACGGTACTGATCTCATTAATGAGGGCTCCACCCTCAAGACCTAGTTTATCTCTCCCATCTCCTAAGACCATCATATTAGGGGTTAAAATTTTAACATAAGAATTTGGAGGAGACATATATATCCAGTCCATAGCAGTCTCTTTGTATGTTTTCTTCCTTCCTCGTCTATTTCTCTTGTAAATCTCTGTTACTCTAGGCCTGTCCTTTTCCTCTTCAGTCTGTCTTACTAAATTATATAACAGAATATATAGCTGTATGTAAGTATATATATTTTAAATAGAGATATGTTCTCACTATGTTGAATAGGCTGGTCTTGAACTCCTGGCCTCAAGTGTTCCTCCCATCTCAGCCTCCCAAAGTGCTGGGTTTATAGGCGTGAGCCACCGTGCCTGGCCAGATGAGCATATTTATTACAGACAAGCATATGAGAGGAGCAGCTTATGTTTCCCTTTTTAAAAACTTCTATGTGGCTTCCTTTGTTTATGCCTCAGGGACACTTGATAAGTAGTAATTCACTCACCCCCACTACAGTAACAGGAAAACCTAGATAGGAGAACTTCAGGATATCATTGGTGGCTATGGCATAGGCTTGGTGAAGTTAAAGAGTGATAACAGCTATTTTTTTTTCTTTTTGTTTTTTTGGGTTTTGTTTTTGTTTTTGTTTTTGTTTTGAGACAGAGTTTTGCTTTTATTGCCCAGGCTGGAGTGCAGTGGCACAATCTTGGCTTACCGCAACCCTCTGCCTCCTGGGTTCAAGTGATTCTCCTGCCTCAGCCTCCCTCCCAAGTAGCTGGGATTACAGGAGTACACCGCCATGCCCAGCTAACTTTGTATTTTTAGAAGAGACGGGGTTTCTCTATGTTGGTCAGGCTGATCTCAAACTCCTGACCTCAGGCGATCTGCCCCCGTCAGCCTCCCAAAATGCTGGGATTACAGGCATGAGCCACCACTCCTGGCCGCTATTTGCTTTTGCTTGGAATAAAGGTATGTTTATTGACATCTTTTCTAACAGATACAATTATAAACATAGAAAAAAGTTTAAGTGGGTCCATTGAGAAACAGATGGCCTAATTTAGAAGTTCTATATATTTTTAGAATTTATGTGTTAATTCTGTGATTAACAAGGTAAACATTAACGTGATATCTAAAATGGGGAAATATCACTTTGCATCGCTGCTTCCCAGCCACTGTGCCATGATGCAAGCATTTACAATAATGACCTCATTGGTGGATTGGCAAGAGCTTTGCGGCCCTGGATCTGAAGTAGGCCTTTGGATTCTCTTGCCTCTCTTCAGTTATCCTAGTCCTCCTGGTACTTCTCTCTCTCCCTTTTAGCATTATCTTCAATATTCCCTTCCACAGGGTTTCCTCTACCCACCCACTTTTCTAAACCTTTCCTTCCAAAACCAGCTTTTATTAATGGTCTACATAACTGGTTGTCTTCTAAGTATTATTGAAAAAATAAATAAGCCACATACTAAACTGATCAAGAAGCACAAAACTACCCAAGTAGTTAAAATGCAAAGTGAGGGAAGGCTTGAATCAGTGATGTTTAGTATGTTTACACACACATTTTACTGATGCTACCACGAAAATGTTCTGTCCTAACTAGAATGGCCTAGCTGTATTTCCCCCTAATTGGCCAAGTTTGCTCACTCACCACTGCAATTGATGGGTATGCATGGTAAATATAGAGCAGTATAACCCTCACTCTGGTAGATTTCCATAGAGCACAATTCTTGATTTAACATAAGAATACCATTCATAGTAGGGACTAATCCAGCAAGGCAATAGTCCCTGGTTTAACGCTTTTCGTATATCAAAGAAAACCACCCACAAAAATAATTTCATTGTCTCTGAAACATTTTTCTATATTTAAATGGTAGTGCAAATATTTTTTTCTAAGATATCGGATTTAAAATTCCAATGACACACATAACTCTTTATACAGAGTGTTGCAATTTTAAAGACTGGTTATCATTTTTGCATTTTTTTAACATATTGGTTTATACAGGGCCAATTTTTTTTTTTTGAGATGGAGTTTCACTCTTGTTGTCCAGGCTGGAGTGCAGTAGCAGCCTCCACATCTCGGGTTTAAGTGATTCTCCTGCCTCAGCCTCCCAAGTAGCTAAGATTATAGGCATCCGCCCCCATGCTTGTCTAATTTTGTATTTTTAGTAGAGATGGAGTTTCTTCATGTTGGTCAGGCTGGTCTCAAACTCCTGACCTCAGGTGATCCACCCGCCTCAGCCTCCCAAAGTGCTAGGATTACAGGCTTGAGCCATGGTGCCCGGTGAATATTTGGCCAATTATTAAACCTATGTGATCATGTGTTGAGATCTGAACCTTGAACTCAGTCCTTTTATCTTTTCTGGACCTGGCTTAAGTTTCAAAGAATCAGCAGAAAAGAAAACCATAGATGACAAACCACCTAAGCATACTTACCCTTAAATAATAAAAGTATGTTTTTTTAAATTGGTTCTTTGTGGGAGAAGGTTTTTTTACTTTTGTAAAATCTAGAATTTTCAGCTTTATCAATATCCACTTATTTTCCATTTAAAAATTCCATTATTATAGCATTCTTTGAAAATCTTACATCTCCCTCAATCCTGGGTAAAGAAATACTGCTGTATTTTGCAGTAATTGAATTCTTCAAATTTGGCCAAGTAAAAAGAAACTGACTTAGGTTTCAACTTTGTGTTCTCCAATCTTTAATATTTATTTTTATCCCATTAAGACTGTGATGCCAGCCGGGTGCAGTGGCTCACGCCTGTAATCCCAGCAATTTGGGAGTCCAAGGCAGGTGGTTCACCTGAGGTCAGGAGTTCAAGACCAGCCTGGCCAACATGGCAAAACCCCATCTCTACTAAAAATACAAAAATTAGCTGAGCATGGAGGTGCATACCTGTAATCCCAGCTACTAGGGGGCCTGAGGCAGGAGGATCGCTTGAACCTGGGAGGCGGAGATTTCAGTGAGCCGAGTGCAGCCTGGGTAACAGAGTGAGACTCCATCTCAAAAAAAAAAAAAAAAAAGACTGTGATATCATCATGGCTATACCTATGTAGAGGTTTAATTCTGGATTCAGGCTCTGGGAAAATCCTAGCTTTTCCACTTCCTACCATTCTGTGCCTGATCCCTTGACAGTTAAACTGAGGGGATGAAAAGTGTAGACCTTATAGGCTTGAGGTGTAGATCAGTGAGTTCATCCATGTAGGATACTTAAACCAGGGCCTGATGGACTATAAGGCTTCAGTAATTGTTAGCGAGGGCCACTGTTCTGAATTGGCTGATGGCCTTTTCATCCAGTAATGCTAGATGAAATGATTGGTTTATACATGACAGATACTCCTAGGGGAAATGTAGAGCCTACCTGGGATCACCCACACTCAAGTCAGTCATTTATATTTTGGCATTTATATACCTAAGCACTGAAATTGGTTTCAGCCCCTGCCTTTCGCCATATATGTAAATCAATCTTTCTTCCCCAACTCTCTGTTTTACTTTTGGCCCCACCTGTTTCTGAGAATATCATCAGGTGAGGGGCAGCCATCAATATAGTCTCTTCTACCTTGCAAATGACTACTTACCCAGTTTAATTAATAGCTTAGCTTTTGGCAAATGGTAAAATACCGTAATTAAATCTGTTTTACTATTATGTCTCTTGTAGGAGAAACAATCTAATAACACTCTGTATCTGTCAGCAGTCTGTGCTTAGGATGTATTCCGTAACCTGGAGCCTCACCTTCACTTCACGTCCTATCACCCTAGCAGCTCGTGACAGACCATCTCAGAGATTTATTATTTGCCTTTGTTTCTAGTCAGCTGGAAATTAGCTAGATGATTTTAGTGGGTTTTTTTTTTACTTTATTTTGTTTTTTCTTCTATTGTTATGACTAACAAAAACTGCAAATTTATGCCTTTTTATTATTCTAAATATTTTAAAAATAATTTATTCCTCTGTACTGTTACTATGTTACTAACTCTAGTCCCTGGAGATTAAGGGAACTACATTTATCTTCACTCTTCAAACTTTTGTTTTTTTCCAGAACAAACTAAATCTACCAGACAGATTGGATGTGACTTTATTTTATACAAATAAGTTCAGATAATCCAAGTTGTTTTTACTAACTTACGATGGTCTTGACCATTTAATTCCGCTTTACTTGGTGTAGATAAGGGGAGAGATATACCTTCTAGAAGTGGGCTGTCTAGTGTTCTGGACTCCCTGGCATCTGTTTTCCTTCTATTTTTTTCCTAATTACTTTGGAAGTTAGCAATCCCCTGTTCCCTCTAGACATGTTGTTCCCTTCTGTGGAGGTGCCCTTTACTCCCAGTTGTCGTACCAGGAAAGTGCTTTCTTGGGGGCCTCCCTTCCCAAAGCAGCCCTTTCATGTTTTAGAGCAGATGGCCACAACACAGACTGTAGCATGCTCCTTGCCATTCTTGTCTAACATCCCCTAGGATTGTGCTCCCTCAGAACATCATGTATCATTTCAATTTAGTGGTTGAACGAGTAGTCATTTACCACCTGAGCCATTTTTCTAATTAGGATGCATATATGTTGCCAGGTAGAGAAGAGTCATCCTAAACAAGAAGCAGGTATTTACCTGGTCTTCGTCCAAATGGAAATATTATTGAATCAGAGATTCATACTGGACTTCCTTTGTTCCTTTTCTGTTCCATGCCTCTGCCTTTTCTTTTTTTACACTCCAATGTGTAGAAAAATGTTCATTCTGATGAACTTGCCCAAGTGATCTACCATTTCCTACATGGTCAACAAGAGACCTTGAACCTGGCCATCTCTAGCATGAATTGCCCTTATTTCTTCTAATGCTCCAGCTGCTCCAGTTTCTCCTGGCCCTTCAGTTCCAGTTGCCGTTGTTCCCTCTGGCTCTTCAGTTCCAGCTGCTGGTACTTCCTCAGGTATTGGTGCCCTGGCTATTGTTCACTTCCCAGCCTCCCAAGTCCTATATGTTGGGGAAAAATGACTTCTGCTGCCAGATCTGGATCTGTCGTTTCTTTTGATTGTTCTCAGAAATTACCTACACAAGGGGCTTAGTCCTCCAACTTGGGGGTCTTCCTTTTGGCTTTTGGTCTCTTCTGCAAATCTATTTCTGCCATCTCAGCTTCTTTAATGGGTTTTCTAATTGTTTTGTTCTTAATTCAATTAATTTTAAGCATTTGTGAATTGCTTGGTAGTGTACCAACCACTGATACTTTTCTCTTTGGCAGTTTTACTAATGCATTCCATGTATTCTAACTGCCTTAACGTCTGACTTTAAAAACAAAGTAATTATGACAACTTTCTCTGATCATGGAACAATGGAAGAAGAAAGACTTTAGAGACTATCTAGTCCAGCCTCCTTATTTTGTGTTTAGAGAATCCAGACCAGATGGGTAAAATGAGTTGCCTAAATCACATAGCTTATTGGTGGCAAAGCTAAACTTTGAATTTTGGTCTCCCCGATTTCACATCCAATGTTTTGATTCTTTGTGGTGAGGACTTAACTCTGTATTTGCCACTATTGTCAGTCATAGCTGCAGACTTCCAAGTGAGGAATAAAGTATCTAAGTGGTCCTTGCCAAGGAGCAATAGTATCACAGGGGCAATGGGACTTAGGGAACCACCTGATTATCAGGGGTGGGGGGTTAGATTTTTTTAAACAAATAATTGAAACACACCTAGTATTTTAAAGAACATGCTCTTGAAAAGAAGAGTTTCTTCCAGGAGGCGGAGGCTGCAGTGAGCTGAGATTGCGTCACTGCACTCCAGAATGGGTGACAGCGTGAGACTCTCTCCGGGGGCGGGGGGGGGGGGGAAGAGAGAGAGAGAGAGAGAGAGAGAGGGAGAGAAAGAAAAAGAAAAGAGGTTCTCATGTTTTAGTATTCTACTGAATTACTTGAGATACTTTTAACAAAATCATAGACAGTATATAGGCTCGGGGCTCAGGCCTTGCCTAGACCTGCAACCAGAAACTTGCAAGGTAGGGCCTGGATTTTAAGGTTTTCCAGGTAGTTCTGGTATGCTTTGTATGAAAGAACCACTGCTGGAAAGTCTAGCATGTTTCTCAAAATGGGGCACCTATTTAAAAGTCAAGATTTCTGGGCCTCATTCCCAGAACTACTATCTTAGAATTTATGGGGATGGAACCCATCTTTAAGCTCCCTTGTGAATGTTACATCCATTAAAATATGAAAAAACACTGCTCTAGAATATTTTAAGTCATTAACCAAAAAAGCCTAGAGCAGTGGCTTTCAAATGTATTTGTTCATGTCCCTTGGTGAGAATTACGTTTTACATAATGATTCAGCAAATCCACATAACTAAAACAAAAGTTTCACAAATCAATATTTATCTTACCCAGTGCAGTGAACTCTGATATTTTCCGTTCTAATTCATCCTATTTCAATTTTTAAAATAGGTAATCAAACCTCACTAAATTCATTTTTAAACTTATGGCTCACTGTAGTTTGAGACACTGAGGATTGAGATGTGCTTGTTAATTCTACCTATCATAGATTTAAAACTTTTCTAATTCTTCTACTTTTTCTAGTTATTTCTATAAGCCAGTAACACCTGTAAGGAAGGTCCATTTTTGTCATAGTCATACAGTACTGCCACTGTGTAAAAGTAGACTGCCTTTGTTCCCTGGACATGGGAGATCTTGCCACCTCCATGATGATGTCACTAATAGCTTTCAATCACAGTGTAAATGATAGAAAATTCAGTTTCAACTAAATGAAGTTTAAAGCAGGGGGGAGGTCTTTTGCCCATGGAAGCAGTCCAAGGGTAGATAAGTTCAGGTGCTATTTGATTATAGACTCAGAGAGTATCATCTGCATCCCCCCAAGCCTGCCTTTTCTGGGATGACTCCTGATGTGGCATATTCCTCCTTTCATGAGGGTAGCAGAGCTACACCACACACTGCCAAGGTCAACTGAGAAGAGGGACTCTTGCAGACTGAGCACACATTTCTTTGACCACATGTTCTCTCCTGATCCAGTCACTGGGATCCAGACCCATTCCTGGAGCTGGGAGTCAGATCAAATCTCCGCCACACTACATGGCTGAGGAAGAGGGAGGACCGATTTTCTAAAAAGAATTCGAAATACCTCTCCCCGACGGATGCAGGAGGAGAAGATACTAGGCAGCAAATGCAGATGTCATCTATTATAGGCCATCTATTTTCACGGTCTTTCTCTTTTCCCTCCTGTTTTCTTGGTTGTAATGAGTCTTTTCTTGCTGCTTTTCCCACCTACAGACACCAGTTTCTTGTCCTGAAGTTTCCAGTTTAAATCTTGTTGGAAGTAGCCACTGTCAAATGAAGTGCGAGGCCCTCCAGGGAAATAACAGCATAAGTAATTAGAAAGAATTGATTAAAATTCACTACAGGAGAGACCTGATTTTTTAATGAATAGAATGGAGTAATATGCAAGAGTTAACCAAACTACACAATGATTGCTAGCATTCAAATGTGTGGCAGTGGGCAAGCTTGTATAGTCTTCCTTGGAGTCCTTTAAATAGACTATGCGACTGAGTCTTTTCAGGAAGTATCTGAACACAGTCAGTGTCCTAGAAATATCAAATGACCACATATAGATGAAGAGTTATCAAAGTTAAGTATAAAACTTAAATCTGGCAAATAAAGCTCAGCTGATTCTATTGGCTGCCTTTCAGAATTACTTTATATACTATTTAATGTTTCCTCTTCCTCAGGCCTTCTATCATGAAGCAAAACAGACTTCCTTTCTACCAGGGGGTTAGAAAGTAGATGATAGCTATGTAGTAAAGATAATGTTGATCCATTAAAATTGAGATTTTTTCCCTACAGTCCAACAGAGAGAAAGAATGGTACCTTTAAAAGTTTCCTAATGATTCCAGGTCTACTTGGAAAAGATTTCAATGTAAATAAGCATTTCATACACAACATACTGAATCTTTTGTTTTCTCAGTAATAGAATCAAGTTCTCTACTTTGTCTTTGTCACAAATTATTCCCTAGTTTGTTAAGATACACACTTTATATATGGTATGATGATCCTGGGTTTTGCATTTTGTGCTACCAACTAGCCTGCCTAGCTTTTAGATATTCTCTGCCTTCATGTGTGCTTAGAAAATCTATATTCCAAACATGTTTTGTAGTTTTGTTCTATAAAGATAATACAAAATGAGCACTCTAAGGTTTGTATTATTCCCCTAACTTGGTTTGTAATTTTGCATAAAAGCTTTAAATCCTCTCATAAATTTATTTTTCTCTAACAGTATGCCCATTCATTTCTAATTTTCTAATTTCTGTCTCTTAAAAGCTATAGCATTTTAATTGCTTAAAGAAACTAATCAGTCTTTTATCCTTGATGGTGATTTCATTAAGTTCTTACTTTTTAAATGAAGTTTTTCATGTTTGTTATTATATTTTGGTTTATAGTGTGGCTTGATCTAAGAACTCAGTCTACCGTTGAGAGTCTTAGTAAAAGAATCCCAGGAAATAATAACTTTGTCAAGGTAAGCATTTCTTCAAAAGTATACTTGCTATAAGAATGTTTTTTAAAAAATAAAAAGTTTTCAAATTTCACTAGAAAGAAGCATCTTATGATATAATAGTTATTTGATACAATTTATAGAATCTTTTTCTCGGATAATTGAGGCCAACTCAAGTCTTTACCTTCCTGTGTTTCTTGCTTTGTGGTGGATCGGAAAAATAATGCCCCAAAATTGACAGGCTGGAGGAGATTATAGTGTATCTCAGTGACTTAAGCCATACTACCCAATGGGTGCTTTCTGTAATTGATTCAGGGAGAGAGAGAAAGTAGAAGACACCGTAGCCCTTTATTGAACTCCTCTTCCACTTCGTTTACATGAAGAAGGCTAATAAAACTGCCTAATTTTCAGTCCTCATATAGATCCCTCTTCACATAAAGGAAGGGAGAGAGAATTTTTAAAATAGGCAAGGAATTTTCTTTCAGCAAGATCAAGGCCAAGTTCTTCTAGCATCTAAAAGGAAGTTCCCTTTTTCTGTTTTCGTGTGTGTGTGTGTGTGTGTGTGTGTGTGTGTGTGTATGTGTGTTTGTTTATCCCCTTTTGATTTGTCAGTGGGATGCTTATGTCATTTTCTTCTAAAACTATTGTTGAAATCCCATTAGTTGCAGAAATCTGACCATTCCATCCCCCCACAATAACTTCAGACTTGTCCTGAATAAACTGTTTTCTATTCTGTTCTCTTCATCACCCTGCCCAACCCTCACTCTCACCTCTAGCTGCACTCTACTTCAAGAGGTACATGTTTTTCTCTCCGATGTCATTTTAGGCAGCTTTTACACTTTCTACCCACATCATGAAAATAAGATATTATGTACTAACTCACTATTGACTTTGTGGGATCTTCCTAGGTCACCTTTTGGGGTGACCCTGGGTCCTTCAAATCCAATAATATTTCCATAAATTATCTCCTTCTATTATTTTTATGCATTGATTTTCTTTAAGAAAGCTAGAAAACCTTGAGTTACAATTTTTAATTTACAGTTTGCATTAAAGTATTAAATTCTTTGGTTTGAGTGTTCTTACAAAACCATAGTCACAGGAGATAGGAGGGAAAAAGTTAGCACTTCCTGTAGTTAGGTAATAAATGAGAATAGGGATGGGGAGGGGAAACATAGTTGTATTATTTTTGCGTATGTATTTTCTTGACTAGTTAACTTTAATCAGCCTTTATGTATAAATTTAGTGTTTAATATACTAACCACAAATGAGTTGGGTTTGACCCATCTCAAGGAAGATTGGTAAGCACATATGTGTTTCATTTTTACCCGTTAAACTTTCTTCAGTTCATTAAATATATTTCCTCCATTAAATATATTTCCTAAATTTAGGTGACAGCTGGTTTATATAGAGCAATTCTGTGTTGCTTTATGTTTTTTTATTTATTTTTTTTATTTCTAGACAGAGTCTTGTTCTGTTGTCCAGGCTGGAGTGCAGTGGCATGATTTCAGCTTACAATCTCTGCCTCCCAGGTTCAAGCGATTCTCTTGTCTCAGCCTCCCACATAGCTGAGATTACAGGCATGCACCACCATGCCCAGCTCATTTTTGTATTTTTAGTAGAGACGGGGTTTCACCATGTTGGCCACTTTGGTTTCGAACTCCTGACCTCAAACGATCAGCCTACCTTGGCCTCCCAAAGTGCTGGGATTATAGGCATGAGTCACTGCACCCAGCCCTGTGTTGCTTTAATTTGGCATGTCTTTGAGCTCTACTTTAGTGTCTACTAATTTCATGTTATTTGAATATGTGTGTGTATATATGTAAAATATATTATTAAGTCTTATGTGTTTTAAAACAGTTTTCTGGTTATGATCATTAGTTTATGACTTGGTATATACTCTCTGATCTTTCATAGTTTATACGTCATTTTCATGGAATATAAAATAAACAGCATAGTTTGGGGCTAGGTTTACATACAATACTAATTTATTGTGGAAATTAACATCTACATTGTTACTATCTAATTACAGGATGTTGTGTCATTTAATTTTCTCTTTACCTTGCTATGTGGATGCCCTTTGAACTGTAAACATTTCGCCCTAATCTTTGTTCATGAACATGCTTTCCTGTGCCATGAGACAGGAAAAGTATTTTTATTCATAATACAATGGGATTGCCTTTGAAGTCTTTGAATATTTTGTGATTTGTTGAGTTCTTTGGTTTGGTGGTTTTGTTTTAAACTGCTATACATTTCATTCGCTAACTGAAGTTCACAACTGTTTTAGTCCAAGACAGGCCTTCCACTTAGCACCTACTTCAGTGCAGTGAAACTTCGCTGGCTCCTTGACAATGTGAGAAAAGTTCAAAAGGCTGTTGAAGAAAAACGAGCTCTTTTTGGGACCATTGATTCATGGCTTATTTGGGTATGTTTAAATGTAATGACTATATGGAGAATTTTTTTCAGAAATTTTTCTAGACTGCCTTGCCTATTGTTTTCTACTAGCAGGTCAGGCTTTTTAATTAGTAGCATTTTGAAGAAAAGGCGCTCAAGAAGCAACAGAACATTTCAGCTGCCATTCAAGCAGCATTTTTGCCTACTTTCTCTTTATTTTTTTCTTGTCTTATTTCAGTAAAAATGAAGGATAATTACCAAAACGATATCTCATATCTATTATCTTTAGGATGAGTAATTCAGGTACCCTTTCTCTATTGTCTGTCATATACTCCTTTCCTACTAGCCATATCTTAGAAGAAATAACTATTTAACAGGATAAAATACATAGAGTACTTGTTTTTTTTTTTTTTTTTTGAAATGGAGTTTTGCTCTCATTGTCCAGGCTGGAATGCAGTGTGCGATCTCAGCTCAACGCAACCTCTGCCTCCCAGGTTCAAGCGATTCTCCTGCCTTAGCCTCCCAAGTAGCTGGGATTACAGGCATGCACCACCACACCGGGCTAATTTTTGTATTTTTAGTAGAGATGAGGTTTTTCCTTGTTGGTCAGGCTGGTCTCGAACTCCTGACCTTGTAATCCACCTGCTTCAATCCCCTAAAGTGCTAGGATTACAAGCGTGAGAGCCCCCGCACCTGGTCGAATACCTAGAGTACTTTTATCTTTTGCTTTCAACATTACACAACTGTCACTTTTATAATCAAGCCATAATATGAAACTAAATCATACTGGAAATTTCTATTTAGAATCTTTTTGCCTACACTGAACATGCAGCAATTATCAACCTATGGCCAATCTTGTTTTTTCTATACTCACATATGCTTTCTCCCCACAGATAATTTTAAAACAAATGCCAGACATTTCATTTTATTTGTAAATATTTCAGTAAGTATGTGATGATCTTTTTTGACATTTGAGGGAACATCAAGGAAATATTGTCCCCACTCTCACTTGCCAGATCCACAGAGCAGGTCTTTCAGAACCAATATCAGCAAGAGGCACCTACTTCACCTCTCCATGTGCTTGGCCAGGGCAGAATATGCTTTGTGTTCATGACCAGCCATTTTCACATGGGTCAGTCACAGTCGAATGAGTATCTTTGACAATTGCATCGAACCAGAGTAAGGCAAGATGTAGGAACTGTTAGCTGCAGGAGACTCAAGGGAGCACGTTTTGGCTATATTCCCAGTGGATGTTGTTTATGAACCTTTGTTCCTTTCCTACCTCTTACTGCTTCCATGTAAAAGAAGGTAGTAGTGCCTCCAGTTCAGGCATGTGGGTATACCTGAGAAGAAAGTTTAAAACTTGTGAGTGGAGACAGCATAATGCAAATTGTTATTTAAACAACAATAGCAACAAAGAAAAAACCAGAGATGACAACAACACAGAATTATCTAATATCCTTATGAAGCAGGTGTTTCAACTTATTTCATCTTGTCAAATTTAATAAGACTCTGAGTTTTCTAAACATAATAGGATGAAAACAAAACTGATTTTTTGTTTATCCATCAAGTAACTGGAATTGTGCTGATAAGGTAGCCACTAGCCTCATTTGACTATTGAGCACTTGAAACGTGATCAAATTGAGGTTTGCTGTAAGCATGGAATATACACCAGATTTCAAATACTTAGTACAGAAAAAAGAAGGTAAAATGTCTCAATAATATTTACACTGATTATATGTTAAAATGATATTTTGGATATGTTGGGTTTAATAAAATATACAGTATTAAGATTAATTCTACCTGTTTCTTGGTATGCTTTTAATATAGCTACTAGAAAATTTAAAATTGCATATGTGGCTCACATTTTATTTCTGTTGGACACTGCTGTAAACTAGAACACTAGATAAATGAAACGTTCCATTCTTTTGCTTTATGTGTTCTGCTGATTATAACCCTTAACAATATGTAAATTAAATTCCAAATAAGTACAAATTTAACCTGTCTTTTTTGTTCTGTTTAGAGTTTGACAGGAGGAGTCAATGGAGGTGTCCACTGTACAGATGTGACAAATGCAAGTAGAACTATGCTTTTCAACATTCATTCTTTGGAATGGGATAAACAGCTCTGCGAGTGAGTTCTGTTTTGCTCTAAATATAATTTCCCCAATATATTACCTATTTATAACAAAATCTTACTATTTTCAGATGTCAGTGGAACACCAAAATTTAACTGTTGCTATTTCAACTACAATATGCAAATCTATGTTGTGTGTTTTTTAAAGAGAGACTATTGCTTATATAATAAACAGGCCAAATTAATCATTCTTCATGGAAGATTAGGTTCCTTTGTAAAAGTACTTTGTTTTCTATGTGCTTTCTAATTTTTATTGATTGGCTTGCATAAAGTTAGAACGTTAAATATCTAAGAATACAACTATGTTCTGTTGGCTTATGTTATTTATTACTATCCAACTCCATGCTCAAAAACATCCATTTCTAATTGTTATTGATACTTTTTGCATTTAAATACATATAAATGTTTCTAGATGTCTATTCAAAACAGTGTTAAATACCCAATCTTATTGTTTTTTAGATTTTTTGGAATTCCAATGGAAATTCTTCCAAATGTCCGGAGTTCTTCTGAGATCTATGGCCTAATGGTAAAAAAAAAAAACAAAAACCTAAGAATTAAAGTTTTTTATTAGAAAAAAACTTGACTATTATTATTGAAAAGTCAACTGTTTTGTTTTGTAACTTAAAAACTTTAAAGTCCTTCTTACCAATGAATTTGCCGTTTATAAACTTATTTATAAACTTCAACTGGTTTTTCTTTGAGTATTATTATTTTTAAAGAATTAATGGGATACTCTAACTTGGCATGAGCCAATTTATTCTTTGAATCCAAATAACTGTTTAGTAGTTGTGGTGTCTGCTTTTAATTTAGAGGAAAGACTGTACATTTAGTAATGTTATTTTTCCTGTTGAATCTCTTTTATAGCCAAACTATTTATATATTAGATTCTTTGTTTGCATGAGCAAAATTTAGCAAAGAAACTGAAAGCAAAGAGTGTTTCTGGTTTGAGATTGCTAATTAAACTGGTTTCTGTAATGGACATTTTAACTTTTTATTTCATTGAAATCCAGTAAAAGCGTAGTTTCAGCAAAAAGTGTGCTTAGCATCACTAAGGGTCTGTGATTAAACATCAGGAATGAAAACTTCTAGGAGGAATTGCACTGGTGTTTGAGCACAAAAATCTGGAATTTATGATAAGACTCAGGAATAAGTCTGTGATAAATCACAAAAAGCATTACTTAGACATTTCATGAAAGATATGAGAAACTTCCCTTATAAAGTGAATAATAATACAGATGAACACTAAGTCCTCTGGATAAAGCTTGAGCAAGAATTTTTAACTGTTTCACTTATAATAAAGCTTTTTAAGGCAACATAGAGTTTCTTAAGGGAAGCATAGTCACTGCTTATCTTCAGCAAAAGTGCTTTGATCATTTCATAGCTGTCTGCAAACTGACTTGAATCAAGGAAAAAGAAACTGTGCTTGGGATGTAGTTTCAGAGGATGGTTAGAAAAAAAAAGTTGGACTGGCCTAGTTTTTCTTGCATTAAAAATATTATGCTTCTATCCTTCTTTTTCCCCTTTTCTGACTATAGAAAATCTCTCATAGCCTGGTGAGTAGGTTGCCTACCAATTATGTACCCATTCATTTGGAAAAGATACAGTGCACTTCCATTTATTTGTAGACACAAGCAGAAGTCCGTTTACTAAACATATATATCTGGAATGTCTGTGATCTCCCAAATTATTATAAGCTCTGGTCAGATTTTAATTAAAAAAATCAATCTTGTTTCTTTTTTAAGAGTAATGTTCTAAAATAAAAGACTAAGGTAGTTTCCTGTAATGAGAGATTCTGATATTCTCATAAAGTACAACTGTGATGTGCTTTGGGCCTTAGCATAGTAGGGCAATTAGATATAGTTTGAAATGTCTATTTTAAATGATATCTTGATTACCTTTCCAGACCAGTTAGGTGGAAATGCACTGTTACTTTTTCTGCATGCTTCCTCAAGGATGCTCCAGGAGGAGCATCAGAAGTCCCTCCCTTGAAAGAAAAAAGAGCACTTTATGTGCCTGAACACACATAGTAGATCCTGTTGATAGTTTGTTAATTTTGAAAGCATAAGCAAAAACTTCTTGTAATATTTAAATATATCAAGATATATAGCCTCTAGGTTTCCTATAGATGTACTTTAAGGCTTTTGAGAAATTTACCCTTTACTTAATATCCAGATCCAGATTTTCAAATAATATATACAGTAAAATAAAGATAACTGATTTTGAATTAACTGGAAAACATGAAAGAAATAAAATGATACCAGCTATCTAGAGGACATTTTCTATTTTGTAGAGGGTTTCTACATGAATGTTATTATTTCCTCATTATCATAGCCATGTAAGGTGGATTCTGTTCTTGCCCTCACTGTAACAGACAGGATATCTAAGCCTCCCAGAGCCTGGGAAACTTGCTCATACATTGCAGACCAACAAGTCATGTCCAAAGTTTTAGTTTGGTGCTCTTCCTAGTACATCACCCCTACTTCAGGAATCATATTTCTTAGTTCTCCTAATTCCTTAATATCATTAAATATTTTTTTTGAGTTAGTGTGCTTTTTTTAAAATTAAGTTTGTAAAGTCTACAATCAGCCACTTAAATCTCATTTTTCTTACTAGAATTCTGGCCATCATGATCAAAATAAAAACCAGTATTTGTGACATAAATTAACTGTTGCTTATCAAAATTTGAAGACAGATGTTTGCTATGAACAAATAATATCCAATACCTGAACACTCTTATGTTCAGAGCAGCTTGAGTAGAAAGAAAAGTTGCTAAAATATGGCCTTGCAAAATAAATGTTTCATACTGGTTTGATAGCGATTTCAAGAATATACTAGTCATTTCTTAATATTGGCAATAATAGCAAAGCACTAATGAACTTGGGCAATCATGTAGCCCAATCTCCATTTTGTAGAGAAATAAAGTGATGTATTGAGAGGTTTCAGCGGCCTGCTAGTGGATTAATACTAACTAACTAACCAAGAGTAGAGCCCACATCTACTGACTCCCAGTCTAACATTTTGTGTTCATTCTTCAGTGCCATATCTCTTCCTGTCATTCTAGGAATACTTGTAGTATCTGTCTCTGTATCATCTTTTAGTTGAAATACTTTGTCTTGTCTGCCCACATCCTCTGGCACATTGTTATTTGTGTTCACTCTTGTTGCAGAGTAGAGCCAAAATTTTGTGATTATTCATAATCTTTTTTTAAAAATTTTATTAGAAAGCTGGAGCCTTGGAAGGTGTGCCAATATCTGGGGTAAGTTTCATCACCAAGTATCTCCCCATCCCTACTCCATTCCATGTTATGGCTTTCATTCTCTTAGTTCATCAGTGTGTCCCTTTTAAACTAGGGAAAACAAGTAGAAGTAGCAAAATTGGCTAATTCTTGTTCTTATGTGACATACTATGGGCCATTGAGAATTTTTTGAATAAATTAATTTAACTCTCCCTTCCCATACTTATTCTCTTATATATTAACAAATGGGGAAAATGGTCAAATGGAGAAAATGCAAGAAATGTAGATAGTTCATTCCTTGATAAATAAAAAAGAAAAATAAGTCCCATGGCTCTTCTAAAGAGGAAATTAATCCTACTGTATTAGTCAGTGTTTTTTATTGTCATTTATACTTTCAGTGTTTAGGGGACCAGTCTGCTGCATTGGTGGGACAAATGTGCTTCCAGAATGGACAAGCTAAAAATACGTGAGTTTAAGAAACAGACTTAAAAACCAGTGCTGTTTTGTTTTTCCCACTTGGTGCTTTGAATGAGGAAAAGCTTTTGAAGTTCATCCAGGATGAAAATCAGTAGTTTAATAGCTCCAATATGTATATATACATTTATCATTTTTTAAATATCTTTAAATAAAATATATTATGCCATGTATATGCATACTGATGAAGCTTATAAAGACCTTAATTTGTAAAATTAAGTTTTTTAATCCCAAAAACTAAATTTTGATTCAAAGTATTCTTGCCTTTTTCGGGAGATTGGTAGGCTGGTGAGAGGGATGGGAAGAAGTGAGGAAGAGCCATAATGTAAACTATAATTTTCAGCATATTAAGTCTTTCTCATTAACTGTAAAGTTATATTTTTGTGGAATTTTCAATGTTATTTTCCTAGCACTGTTCTTTCTCTCCATTATCTGAAGTTTCTCCTTCGACAAGAAGCAGAAAGAATGATAGAAGTAGATATTTGGAATATTTTTCTCTCAATCTCATCTTCTTACTACTCACACATGCAGAGTCTGGGACAAGCATCATATCTAAGAGTAATAAGAAGACGACTCTCACTTTACGATGAGAAAATGGATGTTGGAAGAGGTTATATGCTTGCTAAGGTCATAGCCTTGACACAAAAGCAGAACCAGATCTCAAGCCCACACCTTCTGAGTCTGAATCTGGCACTCTTTCTTTCTGTTCCACCAATCACTATACTTATTTAAATGTAAACTTTTAAATATTAAAAAAGCTACCTGCCAATTATATGTGTTCATGAACAAAAATGAATATGCCTCAAAAGCTGAAATAATACTGATAATTATAACACAAGCTCAGCCAGTGGCTATTGTGTTACATATAATGCTCCATGTGCTTGAAACACAGTATATAATTTAACCCACATACAGATCCTGTCATTCCCATTTTATAGATCAGGAAACTGAGAATTAAAGAAAATAATTTATGCAACAGCACAGAACTAGTAAGTGGGAGATGCAATATTTGTACCTAGATCCATTTCATTCCTTAGCCAGGGTTCTTAACCTGTGTGGTATACTGCCTCCTGTGTGGAAAAAATTTCCATACAACTGGCAAGAGACTACATTTAATTGTTCTTTTCTTGAGAATTTCCTAAATGTCTCATCAATTTTAACTTCAGTGGTTAAGTTCTTCCTTTGTGAATAATGGAATGTGTAACATTTCTAGATGAAACATTTTCGTAGTCCAGCAGGGTCAGGGGCTCTCATGCGAAAGTGTGACATTATTTGTGTGAATTTTTTGAGGAATAGGAATGTGGACATTCTTTGCAGGTCATGATAATCTAAGGTTACATGAACAAGAGCATTTGAGTCAGCACAAGTCTGGAAACATTCTTGGAATCTGGGTTCCAGGCAGCTGAATCAAGAGTCAAGAGAAATGAGATAGAAAACTAGGTTATTTTTCTCTTTCTTTCCTCCTCTGCCAGGAACACTATTGTTAGTAAACCAAATGTTATTTATATTTTAGGTGCCTAGCACAGTACAATCAATCCTCTGTGTCTACAGGTTCCACATTTGTGGATTAAAAATATTCAGGGAAAAAAACCCATAAAAATATCAATACAACAGAAAAATACAAATTTTAAAATACAGCATAACAACTATTTACATAGCATTCATATTGTATTAGGTATTATAAGTAATCTAGAAATGATTTAAAATATACAGAAGGATATATGTAGGTTACATGTAAATATGAAATATGACACCATTTTATACAAGGGACTTAAGGATCCTTAGATTTTGGTATCTGTTGGGGCAGTAGGTGACCTTGGAACCAATGCCCAACCCCCCCGCCAGATACCAAGGGACGACTGTATGTGTAGCACATGGTAGGTACCCAATACAATAGCCTGCTTTTCCTCTTCTCTACTCCCCTCCCCTCTAACGTTATCAGCCAAGTCCTTAAGTGATGAATTTAAGTTAGGAAGGACTTGTTTGAGTACCTCTGCAGCTACTGCATATTGGAAGAGGGAAATAGCAAATTGTAAGATCTTTGATCTCATATTTATCTTCCTGAGGGAAAAGAACATGAGTATACATTTAATCATATATAAATCAGAAGTTATGTGCCATGAGAAACTTTAAAGTAAAGCTGTTGGGTTTCAATGGGAGGAAAGAAAAATCATGAAAGATTATCTTAGTAATGAGATGCTTTGAAAAATGAGCATTATTGGAGGATACAGAGAACATTCAACAAGATACGTATGGGGAAATAGAAGACTTTGTTTAGAGCATGTAGAGAACATTAAAGTAGAGAAGTGATAAAAACACAAGAGTAGGATCATGTTGTGAAGCCCTATATTTCAGGCTAAGGAGCTTTTCTTGATAGGCAGTAGGAAACTTCTGATGGTTTATGAGCTGGTGTTCAGAGATGACTGGAGTTGTCAGTTTATAATACAGCAGTCTTGGGTGAAAGTGAGGAAAGACTAGAGGTCAACATGCCATGGAGGAAGCCACTATAGTATCCTGGTAATGAGCACATGGTCTCAGAAGGCTGGGGACAGAGAGGGAGACCGTGAGTGGATGTGCATGACATTGCAGAGGAGAAAGGGAAGGGAGGTAGGTATGTAACCTAGGGACCTGGACCCAATGGTTAGGCTTAGCCAATATAAGGAAAGGATCTGTTTAGAATTTTTGTTCAGAGCATGTTTGTGGTACTGGCAGACCATATGTTGCACACATGTGGAAATGTGGAATAAGTTCAGTATAACAGTGGAAATTTTTGAGCCAGGTGCAATGGCTCATGACTGTAATCCCAACACTTTGGGAGGCCGAGGCAGGTGGATCACTTGAAGTCAGGAGTTCGAGACCAGTCTGGCCAACATGGCAAAACCCTGTCTCTACTAAAAATACAAAAATTAGCTGGGTGTGGTGGCAAGTGCCTGTAATCCCAGCTACTCAGGAGGCTGAGGCACGAGAATTGCTTGAACTTGGGAGGTGGAGACTGCAGTAAGACAAGATTGTATCACTGCACTCCAACCTGGGCGAGAGAGTAAGACTGCCTCAAAAAAAAAAAAAAAATGGAAATTTTGAATTTCCCCTAGATAGAGGGGGTTTTGAAGCAACAGAAGTAGATGAAATTACCAGGAAAAAATATACTAGTAAAGGAGATATTTAGAAGTAGCAGGCACTGGGATGGGGAAGTCAGAAAAATAATGCAGTTATTCATTTTTTGTTATATATATGTGTGTGTATATATATGAGATAGGGTCTTGCTCTGTCCCCCAGGCTGGAGTGCAGTGATGAGATATCAGTATACTACAGCCTTGACCTCCTGGGCTCAAGTGATCCTCCCACCTCAGCCTCCTGAGTAGTTGGTACTACCGATGCATGCCACTACACTCAGCTAATTTAAATTTTTTTTTTAGAGATGAGGTCTTACTATATTGCCCAGGCTGTCTCAAACTCCTGGGCTCAAGCAATCCTACTGCCTCAGCCTCCCACACTACTGGGATTATCGGGATGAGCCACTGCACCTAGCCTGAAGTTATTCATTAGTGTGGAAATCCTGGGTAGAGATATTTATGAGAGAGGCATGGTCAGTAATACAAAACACTACTAAGAGGTCATGGAGGCTGAGAACCAAGAATGGACCATTATACATTGAAATTAGGTCTTCATTTGGTGACTTTCATGAACGCTCAAGATGGAAGCTTGGTTGCAAATGGCAAAAAGAGATGTAAGCAGGTAGAAAATCGAAGATAGGTGCTTTGCAAAAATACAGCCATACAAGAATGGTAAGAGAAGGACATAGTTTGTGAGGTTAACAGGATTATGAAACATATTGGGAATTTTGTTTGATTTTGTTTGTAAGTTATGGTAAGAGAATATTTCTTTGGAATCTGAGGAGAGAACAGATGAAAGTTGTAAAACAAATGGGGGATAAACAAATAGGCAAGACCAAGTCCTAAGAGGTTAGAGAGATTGGGATTGAAAATGTAATTAATTTCTCCCAACATCAGCAGGGAGAAAATGACAGTCAGCTCAGAATTCAATGAAAAGCCCATCTCTGGTTCAGGGTGGGGGAGAAATTATGGATGATTCTGATTTTTCTTTTAGCTTAGTTGTATTTTCTAATTTTTCTAGAACCTCAAAAAATTGATTATTTGAGCATTAAATTTTATTTTTCTGAAAGAACACCTAAGATAGCTGTCTCATCTGTCCTGGGGTGCTAACTGAGTGTGATAACGTTTTTGACTTCCTTCACAGCTTTATCGGGGCAAAAACCCCTGCCCCTGTGTGCCATCTTTGCCACGCCTCTCTGGGCTGCTCAGTCCTGATCTGATAGTCATGAAGGAGAGCAAGCAACCTTTACCTTTGCAGAAGTTAGAAAAGTAAAACATCTTTCTGGGATATTTGAACACAGTACAGTGTTCTGTGAGTACAGTATATAGTGAGGAAGGCAAGGTAGATCACATAAATGCTGCAAGCTCCATATATGCTTGATGACTGGGAAGAAAGAACAATAACATTTAAGAGGAAAATACTTTCCTATGTACTGCTTTAAAAGCTGTGGCCTAAATATAGCAAAGAATTGTCTTCATATTTGCTATATTCATTAATTGCTTATTAAGTATACATACTTAATAATTCACTTTTATTAAGTGCCTTGAGCTTTCTCATCAATTTTGCACTTTAAGACTCATATGCAACTGTTCAGTACAGTGTTTATATGGATGCTAAACTGGTACAGATTTCTCCCTTAAAAAGCACACAATAGATAATTATCTTCCATTTTTATGTGTATTTATCATAGTAGATTAACTCGAAATATATAGCTTTTTCAGTGTGCGGCAATAAAAAGGTATAGTGATTTTGTGTTTTAATTTGTAAATGTATTACCTGTACCTAGTGTTATTTGACAAGTTTCTTTACAAAATAAGATATTTATTAGTCCTATGCTCCTTGAATTTGTCACCTGCTCATCAAGCAGGCCAAGAATATATTTGAGTGAGAAGAGATAGACTATCCTAGGCTAATCCTTATTCAGAACAATGGTACCTGGAAAAATGTCAGAAACCAATTTCCCTTGGTTTTGTGTTTGTTGCACAATCAAAATGCAACTGATGGGATCTGTTCAGTTAGTGCTCACCGGTAGTACATTCTTCTGGGATCCTTCTGCCAACCCCTGGACTGAGCACTGTCGTATTTCTCAATTGCTAGAATGTCACCTTGTTACCCCAACTCAGCCTAACTGTTCCTCTGTGACCTTAATGGGTATCAGTTTGAGCCACTTACCTGCCTGGCACAAGTCAAAACTACCTATTGATGTCCAAGGGCCAGACTTGCTGCAGAGTCCAAAGTTTATACTGATAAGGCTGCCACAATATAAATTCAGTTCTTCTGTAACAGCCATGTTACATTCGGGCTCTGATTATCAAAGATAGGCCTTAAATTGCCTTCTCTTCCATGCTTTGGAAGCTACACCCAGCTTGTCCAGCTATACCCTTTCACACTCTGCATCCAGCCTCCCAACCCTGCCAAAAGATAGTGGTGTTTCTCAGCTAAGCTGGCTGTCAGTCATGATGCTTCACTATGACATAACTTAGAATTTTTGTAATTCAGTGGTATTTTTTAAATACAGCCCGGGTCTATGACTGACTAAACACAAAATACTATACCTGCATTTTTCCATTAAGATTGCAAGTGCATTTCCTTCTATGCTGATTTCTAAAGCACTATTCCGTGAAGATATATGATTTTTGTTAACTTTAGGAACTTTTCTAAAACTATAATATAATGACTTTTTTGTACTAAATTATATGTCAGTTTTGATCATTTGTATTATTAATGTTTCATTATTTGCTTTCAATACAATTGTCTTACTATTCATTGTCCCTTCAACTATAGGTATGGAACAGGATGTTTCTTACTATGTAATACAGGCCATAAGGTTGGTTTTTTAAATTTAAAAATTGATAAAAGTCTTTAAGTTCATATAAATAATGCTTAGACATAATTTGCTATTAAATTACTTTTGGTCATTAGTTTTTACTTAATCTTTATCAGGGTTTAATTTAGAGCATAATACAAAATTTAAATGGTTCTAATAAGAACCATTTTAGGTTCTTTGAATCTTATATGTGTGTTTTTAATTGTGTTGGCGGGAAATCTAGACTGAGACCTTGTCAAATTCTTAATGCAACTCTAATTTGAAACAAGGAATAATTTTCTTTTTTTTTTGAGACAAAGTCTCACTTTGTCACTGAGACTGAGTGCAGTGGCACAATCTAAGCTCACTGCAATGTCTGCTGCCCAGGTTCAAGCAATTCTCCTGCCTCAGCCTCTTGAGTAGCTGGGATTACAAGTGCCTGCCACCGTGCCTGGCTAATTTTTGTAGTTTTAGTAGCGATGGGATTTCACTGTGCTGGCCAGGCTGGTCTTGAACTCCTGACCTCCTGATCCACCTGCCTCAGCCTCCCAAAGTGCTGGTATTACAGGTGTGAGCCACCATACCCAGCCAGGAATAAACTTTTTATACAGCTTAAAAAAATTTTTAAGCTCTGTTGCCCAAGCTAGAGTGTAGTAGAGTGATCTCAGCTCACTGCAACCTCCGCCTCCTGAGTTCAAGTGATTCTCCTGCCTCAGCCTCCAGAGTAGCTGGGATTACAGGCGTCCATCACTGCACTCAGCTAATTTTCATATTTTTAGTAAAGACGGGGTTTCATCATCTTGGTCAGGCTAGTCTTGAACTCCTGACCTCGTGATCCACCTGCCTCAACCTCCCAAAGTGCTGGGATTACAGACATGAGCCACTGTGCCTGGCCATGTGTTTTTAATTCTGATCATTTTGACTATAAAGATTTATTTTTAAAAAATGGTTTATTGATCGCATTATTTTTTACCTATGTCATTTTAACCATTTTAACTTTAAAAAAATGTTCTTATGTTATCTTTTCATTTTCTACTGCTGAAAACTTTTTTTTCCCTCTCCCTTTCCTACAGTGTGTATTTTCTGATCATGGCCTTCTCACCACAGTGGCTTACAAACTTGGAAGAGACAAACCGGTATATTATGCATTGGAAGTAAGTTCTTTTTAATCAATATGGATAATATGACAAAAATTCAAAGCTAATGCAAATTTCAGTGTTTTCTAACACTTTTCTAGTAACTCTTAATACAGAGGACTCAAAAAATTCTGCTTTCTTGGCATTGGATTGAGTGGAAGGAACCTGAGACTGATCTGGGTGTCAGGACTCACAGGAGACCTTGATTATATTGGTTCCTCAGTTCTTATGCCAATTAATTGTGTCACCTTAGGCATATTACTTGACAGCTCTACAATATAAGGGTTTTTTTTTTTTTATCTTTAAAGTTTAATCAGATTAAGGGTCTCTCTTACATTTCTTTCATCTTGAAAATCCTTTGTTTTTATAAATAAATGCCTCAGTGTTCCAAAGAGAACCCCTGGACACAAGAAGGCAGAACAACCCTTTTTACTTGTCTCCTCATAAAAATAAATTTTGTGTAACTTTTTTTTTTTTTGAGACAGAGTCTTGCTCTGTCTACCAGGCTGGAGTGCAGTGGCATGATCTTGGCTCACTGCAATCTCCACCTCCTGGGTTCAAACAATTCTGCCTCAGCCTCCTGAGTAGCTGGGATTACAGGTGTGTACCACCACACCCAGCTAATTTTTGTATTTTTAGTAGAGACAGGGTTTCACCATGTTGGCCAGGCTGGTCTCAACCTCCTGACCTCGTGATCCGCCCACCTCAGCCTCCCAAAGTGCTGGAATTACAGGCATGAGCCCAGCCTAACATTTTGATATAGAAAAGAAAGTGAGGAGATTTATGCTACTTATCACTCGAAACATTTGTTTCCAATGTGTTTGTATGTTATAGTAGGAATATGCCAGCCTAAGCCCATAGGATACAGTAAGTTTGTATTAGAAATATGTATTTATAAAGTCAAAGAAATAGTATTCTTTTTATAAAATTAGATACATTTCTAATAAGCATTTCTATATAATTAATTTTGAGTTGGCTACCTTATAATGCACAAGTATACAGTTGATCTGCAAACTTACTGAGGCTCATGTTTTAGAGTGCCTGATGATAATTTGGTGACAAGCTCAAGACTTCTAGTTAGAGTTAAAACATTTTATTAGTCATTATGCCTAGCACATGAAGAATATTAGTTTATTTTTTTCCCTTTTCCAACCCATAAGCATCATAATATCGACCCCAGCCCCTTTTCTATGGATGGAAGCATTGTGAAAACTTAGTCTGTATATTAAAGGTATCTTAACACTTCTCAGAACTTAAAATCCTACAACCCTTCTCCCTCTCTACTTTCCCTCTGTGGAAAGTGCATAGTAAAACACTATGCACATAGAATATACACTTGGTAAGTGTTACCTATAATATAATAATATGATTCTGCTTTCTTTTTCTTCTTGCACAGGAAACAATTAATGCTTTTTTTTTTTTTTTTTTTGAGACAGAGTCTCACTCTGTCACCCAGGCTGGAGTGCAGTGGCGCGATCTCAACTCACTGTAACATCCGCCTCCTGGGTTCAAGTGATTCTCCTGCCTCAGCCTCCTGAGTAGCTGGGATTACAGGCATGTGCCACCATGCCCAGCTAATTTTCGTATTTTTAGTAGAGACGGGGTTTCACCATGTTGGTCACCTTGGTCTTGATCTCCTGACCTCGTGATCTGCCCGCCTCAGCCTCCCAAAGTGCTGGGATTACGGGCGTGAGCCACTGCGCCCGGCTAATTAGTGCTTTAGAATTACAGATGCCTTGGACCTGGGACAGGCTTCAGGGACAGTGGTCACCCAGTCTTAACTCCCCACCCAATATGAAAAGCCTTCTCCTGTCTCCTTGCCAGTAGCCATCCAACTTCTGTCTGAAGACAGCACCTAAAATTGTTTCTTAACAACATCTCTGGCTTTGGACCTACATTGGTTGTCAAAAGTGTTCCAACA
Organism: Callithrix jacchus; assembly: GCF_049354715.1. Lineage (NCBI taxonomy): Eukaryota > Metazoa > Chordata > Mammalia > Primates > Cebidae > Callithrix > Callithrix jacchus. Next base: position 31,541,577 of record NC_133524.1, read on the forward strand.
TTAGGAGGCTGCGGTCAGTTTCTCTGGGTCTTCCTCCTCCAGGGGTAAACTGACCCATTACCTTGATCTCACGTGGTTTCTGGATGCTTTATAGTTTTGAGCTCTTTTCATTGGGTGCATTGCAATTCATGTCATCCAGAATGGAGTATAATATTCTACATCTAATCTGACCTGCACTCAATCAATAGGGTGATTTGTGTCTTTCCTACCATAAGCACTGCTTAGCTCCTCTAGCCTAAGAGTTCATTAATTTAGACGAATAACCCCTTCATATTATTGGCCCCGGGAGCATATGCTAAAAAACCTAGCTCATATTCAAATGAGTCATTGTCAAACCAAGTCTGCTCTGTTTTGTATTTGTGTAGTTTTTTTGTTAAATCTAAATTAGGGTCTTTGTTTCTTCCTGTTTAATTTCATAATAGTGATTTTAGCCTATTCCTATATAGTCTGAATTCATTTTCACTCTTTACTGTTACTCTCTCAGTTTTGTCTCATCTAGAGATTTAACAAGCATATGCTTTATTATTTTGTTTCAATTTATGTAATGCTTTTAGATGCTTAGAATTGTAAAAGCTGAGAGGGACACTAGATCATATGACAACATACTTAGTTACACCTTCCTATCGCCTTGTTTTACACATGAGGAAACTGAGATTAGAAAAGTGAAATTGGAGTCCCTTGACCAAGTAACTTTTGACAGCATTAAGTAGCAAATCCAGAATGCAGATCCAGATGCTTGGACATGAAAGCTTTGATGCCTAGGTCACCCTGCTGTACCATTTCCCTTCTTGTAAGTCTGGAAGTTCTGGGCTCCAGTTTCCCAAGTCCAGTGTTGTTGTCACTGCATCTAGCTTATGTCCCTTCCTTCATCTGCTAATCTAGCAGTCTCAGCACAACAACACACATACATATACTAATATGTTAACGGTGTAGTTAGAATTTTTATTCTTTATGTTTTCTTAATTGTTTTTACAATTAACAAACATTAAAAAATTTAAATTAAACCAAACCAAAAAACAAGGGTAGGGAATAATGCTAGACTGGTAAAACTTTTTATCAGTTAACTCATGCTAATTTCACTTGGTCATACTAATTCTTTTTTTTTTTTGTAAATGTTTACATAGTATATATTTAATAATATTGTCTTTCATCTGATGGATTGTTGTTAGGCTTAGAAGTTGGAGATATGAAAATTTTAGTCTTTATGCTCTTTAAAACCTAAAACTATAGCTACCCATCTTCAGTCTTTCTTTTTTCATTCTTCCTCTGCTGATTTGGGAGCAATAAGATGTATTTCTGTGTTTTTATTTTGGTAATTTTTTTTTCTTTTGTGTGTAGCCTTAGGTTGTTTGTTTGTTTATCTGTTTGTTTATTTGAGACAGAGCTTTGCTCTTGTTGCCTAGGTTGGAGTAGTGCAATGGTACAATCTCAGCTCACCACAACCTCCGCCTCCCAGGTTCAAGTGATTCTCTAGCCTCCACCTCCTGAGTAGCTGGGATCACAGGCGTGCACCACCACGCCCATTTGATTTTGTATTTTTAGTAGAGATGGGGTTTCTCCATGTTGCTCGGGCTAGTCTCAAAATCCTGACCTCAGGTGATCCGCCGTCCTCGGCCTCCCAAAGTGCTGGGATTACAGGCATCAGCCACCATACCTGGCATGATTTTTAAGGTATTGTTTAACTGTATGTTTTTCCAAGAGTATATGTCATTGTTTGGTATTTTTAATCTCCCAACCATGATGAGGACCTCTAATATTTTACCCTACCACCTCCATCACCAATTGTGTTATTTTACTAAAGCTTTCATTTCCCCCATTTTCTTTTCTTTCTTTCTTTCTTTTTTTTTTTTCTTTTTTTTTTTTGAGACGGAGTTTTGCTCTTGTTACCCAGGCTGGAGTGCAATGGCGCGATCTTGGCTCACCGCAACCTCCATCTCCTGGGTTCAGGCAATTCTCCTGCCTTAGCCTCCCGAATAGCTGGGATTACAGGCATGCGCCACCATGCCCAGCTAATTTTTTGTATTTTTAGTAGAGACGGGGTTTCACCACGTTGACCAGGATGGTCTCAATCTTTTGACCTCATGATCCACCCGCCTTGGCCTCCCAAAGTGCTGGGATTACAGGCGTGAGCCACTGCGCCTGGCCCATTTCCCCCATTTTCTTAAACATAACGATAGTTACTACCGTTTTCTTTGCAGTCCACAGTAAATCGTATTTGTTGACTTATTTTATCTATTTCTGTGTCCAGTATTATTTCTTTGGTCTCACATCTTTTTTATTCCCACCTACTTTTTTTCTTTTTTTCTTTTTTTTTTTTTTTTGGCTGAGGGGCATCCTTCTTCTATAGTTCTTTTACTGACAGTGTAGGATAGTAAGCCTATTCTTTTTAGGTTTGTCTTTATTTTGCCCTCACTCTGAGGATGAGTATAAAAGTCTGCATTAACAATTATTTTTCCCACATCCCTTTTGGCAATTTTTGATGCTGATGAGACCTCTGCTGTCAATGTGTGGTTCATTTGTAGATAATCTAGTTTATTGTCTGGGAGTTTCTAACATTATCTCTTTATCATTGATGTTCTGTAGTTTTACTGTGATATGCCTGGGTTTGGATTTATTTTTATTTATCCTGTTAGGTACTTGGATCCAAGTCTGTCTTCAGATCTGGAAAATTCTCAGCAATTACCTCTTCAAATATTGCTCCTCTACCATTACCTCCATCCTCTTCTGGAATTGATATTGGATGAATATTGGAACCTTTCAACCCATCATCCATGTCTCTTAACTGCCCTTTTATATTTTTTAATCTCTTTGTTTCTCTGTGCTGCGTCCCTGGTGAGTTTCTCAGTATCTACCTTCCATTTCCAAATTATCTCTTCAAAACAAACAAGATAAAACATAAAAGCCTTTTTTGTATTGTGAAATAGAAGACACATACAGACAAATGCATTAAATATCATTTAATGTACAACTCAAAAAAATATTATGAAGACTCATATAACTTGTTCCTAGAATGCTACCAATCCCAAGAACCTCTATTTGTCGTGAGATCACAACCTCCTCCCTCTCCGAGATAAACATAAACTGACTTTTATCATAATCACTTCTTTACTTTTCTTTGTAGATTTAACACTTAAATGTACAACCCTGATCACCAGAGTTTAGTTTTGCATGTGTTTAATGTTTTATATATTAAAAATATAAAAGAGAGAGAGAGAGCATGTGCATGTATATTTGATTCACTTAGTATGTATTTTTTGATCTGGCTTTTTTCAACATTATGTTTGTGAGATTCATCCACAGTATTAAATATAGCTGTTGTTTTCATTCCTTCTCATTGCCATATGATATTATTGAAATTTAGTATTTATTCAGCTATTGATGACATTCGAGTTGTTTTCAGTATTTGGCTATTACGAAAAATGCTGCTATGAACATTTTTTTGTATGTTTCCTGGTGTAAATGTATTCACCTTTCTGTAGGAGTAGAATTTCTAGCCCATAGATTGTGTGTATCTTCACTTTGAGTAGATAATGCAAACCATTTTTCATGGTAGATGTAGCAAGGTATACTACCATAAGTGTGGGGGAGTGCTAATGTACTCGTCATCTCTATCTTGTCTAGCATTTACCGCATCTATTACATTTTTCATCTTATTTAATATTCTCATTTCTTTTTATTTTTTTGAGACTGAGTTTTGTTCTTGTTGCCCAGGCTGGAGTAGAATGAATGGTGTGATCTCAGCTCACTGCAACCTCCGCCTCCCGGGTTCAAGTGATTTTCCTGTGTCAGCATCCTGAGTAACTGGGATTATAGGCATAAGCCACCATGCCTGGCTAATTTTGTATTTTTAGTAGAGACAGGGTTTCTCCATGTTGGTCAGGCTGGTCTTGAACTCCCAACCTCAGGTGATCCGCCTGCCTTGGCCTCCCAAAGTGCTGGGATTGCAGGCGTGAGCCTCTGTGCCTGGCTAATATTTTCATTTCTATGATTGTCATTTGGTTATTTTTCACATCTACCTGATTTTGTTTCAGTTCTCTTTTCTTTTGATTGATAGTTTCATGTTTTTTCATGTTTGTTTTTAAAACGGAAGTTATTTTCTAATTTATCTCTGAATACTTAAAGCATACGTCTTTTAAAATATGTGTTAGACAGGAATGAACCCTAGTCCAGCTATTAAGTTTTGTTGGATTTCTTTCTTTCTTTTTTTTTTTTTTTTTTTTTGAGATGTAGTTTCGCTCTTGTTACCCAGGCTGGAGTGCAATGGCGCAATCTTGGCTCACCGCAACCTCCACCTCCTGGGTTCAGGCAATTCTCCTGCCTCAGCCTCCTGAGTAGCTGGGATTACAGACACGCGCCACCATGCCCAGCTAATTTTTTGTATTTTTAGTAGAGACGGGGTTTCACCATGTTGACCAGGTTGGTCTCGATCTCTCGACCTTGTGATCCACCCGCCTCGGCCTCCCAAGTGCTGGGATTACAGGCTTGAGCCACCGCGCCCAGCCGGGATTTCTTAATACAAGATTTCTTCATATAGTTTAGAATTGTCACTTCCAGCCTCGTCTTCCACTAAGCCATAACCTCAGTCAGCAAATACACAGTTGCTTTTTTTTCTAGCATCTCTACACAAGTAAGAGAGCGCCACCTAGCCCCTGGTTTCAAGCACTGACCCAGATTCTATTTCCTTTGTCTTACACAAAGCATTTTGGACCCCTTTCTTCTGTAGGAACCAGTTCCCAGCCACCACTTCCACTCCCTGACACATATAGAAAAATAAATCAGAAGCCATCATGCTTGTGGCTTCAGTCCTGTTTGGTTATGTATTTCCGTGTCTGTCCACATAGATGTTATTCTGTATTTGAGTCAGCATGTGCTGTTTCAGTTTTCTCTTTTATATTGTGTCGGTTATCCTCTGTGGTTAGACCAAAGGGGATTTTTGTAGTAGAAATTCATTATTTCGGCTCATGTAAGCATCTGCGTCTTCTTTTTCATCACCAAGAGAACTCTTTTTCTCTCTCTGAAGCCCCTGGCAGGTGATACTAAGGCCTGACATGCTTCTCCTTTCCCTTATTCCTCTTCTTTTTCCAAATACTGTTTCACAAAACAAAAATCCTTTTGGGAACTTTTAATATGATATGAAATTGAGCTTACTTATCACTTGTCTATCTTGTTTACCACTCTATCCCAGCAGGCTGGCAGATAATATATACCAATTAAATATTGTTTAAATACTGAATCCTACGTTATGCCATTTTTTTTCTTTTTAATATGAGCTTCTAAGAGGGTTCCCTATATCACCTCATTGGTTTCTTTAAATGTCTCTTCCCCTCTCTCTTCTTTGGTATGGCTTATGATTATGGCATTAAGATTTCCCTTTTAGAGTTTTTCATCCTTCTTGAGCTAAATAACAATTTTAGGTATAAACCTATGTAGTAGATATCTATTGCTGTGTAACAGGATTACAACAAACTTAAGTAGCGTAAAACAACGCATTTATTGTTTCTCAGTACCCATGGGTTCAAAATCCAGGCACAGCTTAGCTGGATATCCTGCTCAGAGTCTCACAGGGCTGCAGTCAAGGTGTGGACTCAGGCTGTGCTGTCATCTGAGGTTTAATCTGCTTCCAGGCTCATTCAGGTTATTGGCAAAATTCAGTTCCTTGTGGTTATAGGACTGAGGACTTCAGTTTCTTGTTACCTGTCAGATGGAAGCCACTCTCAGTTCCTAGGGCTACCTGCAGTTCCTTGCTACATGAGGGACCCCCAATGCTCCTCTGCTTCCTTAAAGTCAGGAAGGGAGGGAATATATCCAGCAAGACAGGCAAAATAAATCATGTAAGCACGTACACATCACCACAAATATCCTATCACTTTTGACATGTACTGTTGGGTGGAAGAAAGTCACAGATATCACCACACTCAAGAGGAGGGGATTACACAAGGGTGTGAACATCAGGGGGCAGGGATTATGGGAGCCATCTTAACTACAAGTCTATCTGCCACAGCATGTAAACATTGTTTATGAACTTTTATAATGTTCTTTCTTGAAAAGTATACTTTCTGAACAATAAATGCTTTTTATTTTATTTTATTTATTTATTGGATGGAGTTTCGCTCTTGTTGCCTAGGCTGGAGTGCAGTGATCTTGGCTCACTGCAACCTCTGACTCCCAGGTTCAAGAGATTCTCCTGCTTCAGCCTCCCAAGCAGCTGGGATTACAGGCATGCACCACCATGCCTGGCTAATTTTGTATTTTTAGTAGAAATGGGGTTTCTCCATATTTGTCAGGCTGTTCTCAAACTCCAGACCTCAGGTGATCTGCCCGGCTCAGCCTCCCAAAGTGCTGGGATTACAGGTGTGAGCCACCAAGCCCAGCCAAATGCTTTTAATTTTAATTCTCCAACTTACTACAAAGTATTAATGAAATCTATTACATTTCAAAATAATGTTGTCCCAATTCAACTCTGTTCCCTTTCTCTGTGTGATTAAAAATGCTATAGAGTTAGACACTGCATTTGTAATCTAATATATACAAATTAATTACACTATATATTCTGTACATACAGATACATAGTACTGTAGGATACAGAAAACTCTGTTTGCTATGCCTGATAGATGATTGTAAGCAATTTAGGGTAATCTTTATTTTACGTGATTTTTCTTCATATTTACCAATTTTCACCCTAACTGCCTTGTAAGCTACAATTCTACTGCATCCTGAAATATCCTGCTTTATTTTTATACTGTTTGTCGCAGTGGCATTCATGTTAAGGAGCTTTTGAAGAAAAGTGTGCCTGCTGTGACATTACATGAGATCTACTTGGTTATTTTTAATTCAATCTTCCTATAGCCTATTTCTTAGCCTTTTACTTTCTAGGCTACATGTCTAGTTTTAAAATAATTTATTCCTCTTGCCCTGTTATAATTTATTATTCTTTACACCCTCTTGCTTTCATTGCATCTCCCTTAGTGGACAACTATTAGGCTTGCATGCATCTTTTCCAGGGAGTCATAACAGAACAAGGGCTGATTCAAATTTGTAGATGATGCACTGAAGTACTGGGTCTTCATACTTAGGATGTAATTTACGGTAACTTAATTGATAACAAGTAGACAGTCACCTTCTATTTATCATTGTAGTTTTTTTGTTGCTATACTCTTTTCCTGTCCAGTTTTGAAGCATTATACCATCTTCCATTTTATTTCCTACCTCTGAATTCAGAAGACCACGTCTTTTGTGAATTTAGAGGTGTTTCTCATTTTTATTAATTTCCTTAAAAGCTAAATCCTACCATATATTATATCCTGACAGCAAAATTATCTACTTCTTTCAGATAAGTGTTTTTATCTAACTTTTATTGTGTTGTATTGAATCTATATTTTCAATCACAATAAAATGCTTCCTGATGACAAAAATTAAAACAGTTGTCTCCTGGAGCTTTAGCAGTGACTATGCATTTTTTTTCTTTTGTTTTAATCTAAATAATACTCTGATTCTCAGCCAGTTATCTCTAATCAAAACCTTGATTTTCCTTTTACTAAAATCATATTGCTTCCTCTTAAAAATATGGTGTAAGCATGTAACATCCTATCTTTTTCAATAGAAATGAGGCATATCAGCATTTGGTTTCCTGGAGTATAATCCCACCAGTTGAGCCCCAAAGTCACTTTACTAGACTTCTAGCACAGTGGCTTCTAAAAATTCGTAGTTTAACTCTACTTGCCTAAAACTATTTTGTATGCATTTCTTGGTTAGATGCCGATTAAGGACAGTGTCTTCGAGAGTAAAAGGAGGAGGGACCCCTGTTTTTGTTTTTTTCAATTAGGTCTAGAATTATACTGCCCATGGCAGCCGTGGCCACATGCAGCTATTGAGCACTGGAAATGTGCCTAGTCTGAATTGAGATGTGCTTGAAGTGTGAAGTACATACCAGAATTCAAAGATAGCACTAAAAAGCAAAATATCTCAATAATACTGATTTCATGTTGAAATTATGTTTTTAATATATTGGGTTAAAGGAAATCTTAATTTTACCTTCCTTCTACCTCTTTAATGTGGCAACAATGTAAATTACATATGTTACTCACTTTCTATTTCTGTTGGATGACATTGATCTAGAAAATCTTACATATTTACTAGTATTTGGCAGCTGCTGTCTCTGAATTATCTGTTTCCAAAGGAAATTTGAGAGTCTCTTTAAACCAAAATTTTACTTAGTTCTCTTGAATGATCCTACTAAGTACTTAAATATGTAAATGTATCAAACTTAAGAAGTACAAAACTTTTTAAGGCAGGGAATGAGTGTGTTAGAGTCCCTTGTAAGGTATTTGTTGAATTGTTTTTGTCCCATTTTTAAAGCCTTGTCATATTTACATAGCTATGTCAGATCTGTTCCTAAAATGCTTTTTATGGTTAAAAAGCCATTTTATAGATACAGAGTTACAGAGTACTATATGTATCTCTACATATATAAAAATGTATAAACAACAATTTTGTCATTATACAGCTTTGCAGCAATGTAGTAACTTTTCATAGAAGCTGTGAATGATGGAATATATCAGCATATTCATTCTCTAGTTTACTTACTTCTTGACAACTGACAACAAGAAGGCATGACCAGTCGTAATTCAGTTACTAGAACTGGGTACAGATCCCTACATTTAATAGCACTGACATTTGGTTTGGAGTGACTCTGTGGAAGTAATTTACATTAATAATCTAGATGAATGAAATATCAGAGCTAAAAAAAATTTCTTGGAATTCCTAATGGTTTGCGCTGATACTTCTTTTTTTTTTTTGCCTTCGGGATCTTTTTATAATAGCTTTATTGGGATATAATTCATATTCCACACAATTTACCCTTTTAAAGTATACAGTCCAATGGTTTATAGTAATACTATATTTACAGATTTTTACAATCATCACCACAATCTGACTTTAGAACATTGTCATCACCCCAAAAAGAACCCCATAACCACCCCCTATCCCCCAGCCCTAGACAACCACTGAGCTACTTTCTGTCTTTATGGATTTGTCTGTTATAGACACTTCATATGAATGGAATCATACAATGTCTGGTCTTTTGTGCCTGGCTTCTTTCACTTTGCATAATGTTTTCAATGCTCATCCATGTTGTAGCATGTATTAAGACATCATTCCTTTTCATAGTCCAATAGTACTCCATTGTGTAGACATACCGTGTTTTATCTCTTCATCAGTAAGTGGTATTTGGCTGATACTTTTTTAATATTAAAAAAATTATTGGGCCAGGCGCGGTGGCTCAAGCCTGTAATCCCAGCACTTTGGGAGGCCGAGGCGGGTGGATCGCGAGGTCAAGAGATCGAGACCATCCTGGTCAAAATGGTGAAACCCCGTCTCTACTAAAGATACAAAAAATTAGCTGGGCATGGTGGCGCATGCCTGTAATCCCAGCTACTCAGGAGGCTGAGGCAGGAGAATTGCCTGAACCCAGGAGGCGGAGGTTGCGGTGAGCCGAGATCGCACCATTGCACTCCAGCCTGGGTAACAAGGGTGAAACTCAGTCTCAAAAAAAAAAAAAAATTATTGAAGTCAATATTTACATTTAGTAAGACCCTTCACATATATTTTCATATTGAGCCTCACAGGAGTTAGTTAAGTGTTGTCATAGTCATCCTTTTATAGGTGAAGAAATGGAGGCTCAGAAAGCCTAAGTAACTTGCCTAAGATTACACAGCAATTAAGAACTAGAACTGGTATTCAAAGCCAGTTTATCCAATTCTGAAATACATTTTTATCCTTATTGCCATCCTAGGCAATTGTGTTTTAAAGAAAAATTATGGTCAGGTGTGGTGGCTCACACCTGTAATCCCAGTACTTTGGGAGGCCAAGACAGGCAGATCATGAGGTCAGGAGTTCAAGACCAGCCCAACCCACATGCTGAATCCCTGCCTCTACTAAAAATATAAAAATTTGCTGGGTGTGGTAGCTCATGCCTGTAATTCCAGCTACTCAGGAGGCTGAGGCAGGAGAATCACTTGCACCTGGGAGGCAGAGGTTGCAGTGAGCTGAGATCGTGCCACTGCACTCCAGAGACAAGAGCAAAACTCCATTTCAAAAAAAAAGAAGAAAAGAAAGAAAAGAAAATTACTTACTAGCTAGCCTCTTTGTTTTTTTTTCTTGATTTCCTGTACTGTTAGGTATGGGAAACAGATTTGAAAAAACTTTCAATGTGGCCTTTCCCAATAATTTTATGGATAATATGGAAATATATTCTAAAAGTGATAACATACCTCAATAACTTAGCAATAGATAGAAAATTGTTCAAGACGCAAACTCATCAACAGATCCATGTCCACCTCTAGGGACAAATCCAAAGGTGTGCTGAAGGGCTCACTTCTTTTCCTGCATCCCATTAAAAACATTTATTAGTGACTTAGACAAAACTATGTTTGTATTAGAAGACCAAGTTTATCATATCCGTGGAGTCCCAAAATGGAAACTGAATTCAGTCCTTCTGATTGTGTCATACACAGAAAATATGCTCAATAAAAACCTTTGGTAGTAATAAAATATATTCTATCTTGGATTCCTTTTTTTCTTTAGGGTTCTGTAGCTATAGCTGGTGCTGTTATTCGCTGGCTAAGAGACAATCTTGGAATTATAGAGAGCTCAGAAGAAATTGGTGAGTGTGTTCTAACAAAAGGTTAGAAAATCTAAAAAATGACACATTTCAGTGTTTTATCTCTGCAATCTGTAAATACTTAACGCTTTGCCCCAAATGTAATTCATAAATTATATGGCTCCCTATTACGAGTTTGACTTATACAAAAGACTATTTTGTGAAGATTGATAAAACAAGGAATTGACATAATTAGTGGTGGTTATTAATAAACTGGCAACATAGGGCATAAAAATTATCCAAGTATAAAATTGAACACTGGAGATTGCCAGAACCTGTAGATAGAGAAATTGAGTTAAATTTGTCTGATGAGAAAAAGCTTTAACTCCTAGATTAGAGTGAGCATTAAAACTCTGGTACTATAATTTAAGTATTATTATGGCTGTTTTCAGTCCATAGCATATTAGTTTGAACTTACCTACTCACTCTTTCATCCACTTGTTTAGCTTTGCCTGAAGGTGAGACAATCAGAAATACATTTCAGATTAGGGACACACTAGAGGCCACTTTTTCATCTCCTATTCAGCAACCTTCAAAATAGTGGAAATGAGCTAGAACACCTTAAAGAAACTAATCTGGTTCCTTGATTTCTTGGGCTAGGCCACATTTTAGTGGGGCGTTTTTAATGCGGAATAAATTGATTTTTGTTGATCCTACCCTACTACTGTAGTTGGCAACATTTTGCTCTACCAATGAATTGGAAACCAAAATCCCTGTTCTAATTTTTCTAATTTTTAAAATAGGTATGCTTGTTTAATAATACAGAATATTTGTGTAACTTTTGTTTTTCCTTTTTTTTAATGTTAGAAAAACTTGCTAAAGAAGTAGGTACTTCTTATGGCTGCTACTTTGTCCCAGCATTTTCAGGGTTATATGCACCTTATTGGGAGCCCAGTGCAAGAGGGTAAGTGTTGAAAATATGGTGTAGTTTTGGGGATCTTGATATATTTACTAAAGCAGTTAATAACTAATTAGCTTCTTATCTAGTTTCAAATGATTTTAATGTGTTGGAGAAAACCTTTTGTTTTTGGAGAGTATAATTTCAGAAGCTTTAAGCTCCAAGAAGTTATGAATTAGCTGACAGTAACCCCTGTCATATCCATATTCATGTTATTATCTTTTATCTTCAAGGTGTCTGCAAGTTGTATAGTGAAGGGACAACATCATAACAAATATTCAGTTTTATGATGCCATCATCTCTTCAAATGCATCATGAACTTTTTCATATGTGAATGTAGAATTGTGAAATATAAGGACTTTTGAGTTAATGATTATGTCTAGTTTTCTCTTCCTGAACATTTCTGTCTACCAAATTTGACCTTTTCATATTTGAGATATTTCAAATTGATTGATTTGTTTATACCATTCTAATCTGAAAATCTTTTTGTGTATTTTTAGGATAATCTGCGGACTCACTCAGTTCACCAATAAATGCCATATTGCTTTTGCTGCGTTAGAAGCTGTTTGTTTCCAAACTCGAGAGGTAACAAATATGGGCCTCTTTTCTTGTACTTAGTTCACTTTTATCACTCTTAAGTTATATGTTATTGCCCAAGATTATTTAGTACTGAAAATGTAGTTAATCAAATATTAAGCCTGCCTAAATACTAATCTAAATATAAGTAGGGGTTTCCCCCTTTTCCAGCTGTTATTACCTTCTAAGTTACTGTTCCCTGTCAGGCACTGGGAATTTTATGGTTGTGGGCAGGTTGAGTGATACACATTAGGCAAAGGAAACAGCACAAACATAGGCATCAAGACAGAAAAACAGGGTGCAATATAGAGTTGTATAGCTTAGCTGAGTATCAGGGTGAATACAGAGGTGTAGTGAGAGAAAAGGTTGGCTGTGACCAGATCAAAGAGGGTCTAGAAGACCAGTATAAGAAGTCTCAGTTTATTCCATAGGCTCTTGGAAGCTCTTGAGACTTTTTGAGTGGAGGATTGCCATTTTCAGAGATGTTACTATGAAATAGAGTTATAGCATTAATTGCATTGGTTTATTTAAGATTTTGGATGCCATGAATCGGGACTGTGGAATTCCACTCAGTCATTTGCAGGTGGATGGAGGAATGACCAGCAACAAAATTCTTATGCAGCTACAAGCAGACATTCTGTATATTCCAGTAGGTTAGTAAGTCTTCATTCCTTTAAACTCCTGGAGTAATGTTTCTTGTGGAAGAACTAGTTCTTTGGGCATATGTAACCACAAATATGTTGATGGAACTCTCTCCCTCAGTGAAGCCCTCGATGCCTGAAACCACTGCACTGGGTGCTGCCATGGCAGCAGGGGCTGCAGAAGGAGTCGGCGTATGGAGTCTTGAACCCGAAGATTTATCTGCCGTCACAATGGAGCGGTTTGAACCTCAGATTAATGCTGAGGGTACATTTAAAGAACGAAAGTTTTAGTGGTATACTGTGAAAATGACCTTAGTGCAAGGGAGTTTTGTTTTTCTGTTTAGTTAAAAGTTAAGGAACCAAGTAAAATTGCAAATGTTATCATTGCAGATTCGGCTACTAAGCATATTGGGTTTACTGAATAAATGTGAATGACAGAAATCGCTTCTTATCAAAAGAACTTCTAAAATCACTTTTTAAAAACTATTCACTTTTACTGTTTATGGTCCTTTAGTGTAGGAGAATAATACTGCCACACTGTCAGGTGTAGCTAGTTAGAATAGCATTTTTTAAAGTGAGAAGGAAGATATATCAGCCACTCACCCCTAATGTCTACACCAGATCATCTTTGGTGCCAGTGGCCCAGCTTTAGGACATAATTAGCTGGGTTAAGAGACATTCTGGTAATTTTAAAGCACAGCAGGACTAACCTGATGAAGGCAGCAACAATTTAAGTAAGTGAACATTAGATAATGTGATTCACTGTGCTAACTATGCTAAGCCACAAGCTCTGGTCAGCACTTTTACTAAAATGTAGTGATGCATCTTTTAAAGTAAATGTGATTAGAAAAATAAGGTTTTATATATTAGAATTGGTTTTACAACTTTTTAGAAACGTATGCATAAAATAGTATCAGCTGGGAATGGTGATGTATGTCTACAGTACAAGCTACTCAGGAGGATCTCTTGGGCCCAGCCAGGAGTTCAAGTCCAGCCTAGGCGACATAATGAGACCCCTGTCTCTTCCCAAAAAAAAAAGCATCAAAGTGGATTTTGAGATATTGGGAATAAGGATTTTTGTTTGGTTTTCTGGGAGACTTTGCCAGTGTTTCTCAACTTTATTCATTCTTTTAACATATATGAAAATGATTTAAAATACTAGTAATTTTATAGTCAGAGTATATCATATACCTTGATTTAGAAATGCATTTCAACATCTGATATTCTGTCATTTTTAACTTTTGCAATACTGGATAAAATATGAAGTTCGAAAAATTTTTCTACTTTTCAAAAAAAATCAACTTTATAATAAGCAAATAATGCCCAGAGTAATATATGGCCTCTAAATGCTAATCTTACTCTTAAAGCAAGGAAGTTATATGCCAAGACAGCCATCCTACTCTTAGGAGAGCCATCTCTGCTGGTGTTGAAGGCCTTAGCCTGGAGTGGATCAGTCATACCCTATGGTCCTCCCTCTCACCAGCCCTCATTCCTCCCCATAAACGAATGGGCACCTAGAAATAGATAGTCCATTTTTCCAGCAAACAGTTGTTTATAGCCAACCATAGGCCAGAGACTGTATTGATATGGGGATATAGAGATAAGTAAGACCTGATCTTCCTTTCTTTTTTTTTTTTGAGATGGAGTTTTGCTCTTGTTGCCCAAACTGGAGTGCAATGGCGTGATCTTGGCTCACTGCAACTTCCACCTCCCGGTTTTGAATGATTCTCCTGCCTCAGCCTCCCAAGTAGCTGGGATTAGAGGCACGTGCCACCATGCCCAGCTAATTTTTTTGTATTTTTGGTAGAGATGGTATTTCACCATGTTAGCCAGGCTGGTCTTGAACTACTGACCTCAGGTGATCAGCCCGCCTTGGCCTCCCAAAGTACTGGGATCATAGGTGTGAGTCACCATGCCCAAGCAAGGCCTTATCTTCTTATCTTCTTTTGCCCTTCAGAATATTAAAGTATGTTAGAAGCAGTAGACAAAACCATAAAAATTCACTGTGATGGCTGACATCCTGGAGTATATGTGAAAAGAGAGAGGGAGATAGAAATGGGGCACTGGAAAACTTTCTGAACTGAGTGATTCTTGAGCCTTGTCTCCTGGGTAATGCAGGGTTCAGGTGCTATGGAAAGTCTGGGAAGCTTGAGAGAAAGGTAGCCGCATATGTGGTTCAGCATCCTTAGAAGTACAGCATCAAGCTCATTTTTGTTTAGTCTTTATGTTGTGGATTTCCACCTTTAAAAAATCTTGCTTTAGGATGCTGGGGTTGGGGGTAATGGGGCTGTGTCAATAATCAACTCAAATCTTATGAGAAATCAGTGTTTGTTAAATCTTCTGACTAAAATAAAAACATCTCCTTCTAATCTTCCTACATTATAACGTACCCTTTCCCCAAAAAAGAAGAGAGAACAGATCAAATGGTATTCCCCTTTCTAATTCATTACCACCTGTTTGTGAGTGGCCTAGTCTGCATAGCAGGCAGTCTGTCTGCCAGTCTCCCTTTACCCTGCTGAATTTCCCCTTCCTGTTTTTGTTTGTTTTTGAGATCTAGTTTTACTCTGTCACCCAAGCTAGAGTGCAATGGTGTGATCTCAGCTCACCCTAACCTCCGCGTCCCAGGCTCAAATTATCCTCCTGCTTCAGCCTCCCAGGTAGCTAGGTTTACAGGCAGGGTTCTACATTGCTCAGGCTGGTCTTGAACTTTTGAGCTCAAGCAATTCTCCCTCGTCACCCTCCCAAAGTGCTGAGATTACAGGCATGAGCCACCACACCCAGCCTCCCCGTGTTCTGTTTCACTCCAACTTCCAAGCAAGCATCTCTTCCAGTCACTAGCAGTCACCAGCAACCATGTGCTTTCAAATCTGAGTCCTGGTAAAGCCCCACTGCAGTTTAATGTGTACAATAATTTGTCAAGAATGTTGAGTGACCATAGTATGGTATTTAGGATATCTCAGCAAATTACTTCTCATCTGTGTTTTTCCTACCTTCTAATTCTAGAAAGTGAAATTCGTTATTCTACATGGAAGAAAGCTGTGATGAAGTCAATGGGTTGGGTTACAACTCAATCTCCAGAAAGTGGTAAAAATGTTTTTGTTTATTATTACCACATTTTCTTAGTATGTTAGTTATTTAAGTATCTAGCCATTTATACATAGCCAGGCTACTCTGAAGAAAAGCATTATCATATGTCCAGAGATTCTAACATTTTGAAAACACTTTAAAGTTCTAAACACAAAATGTAAATTTTCAGGTTGATATATATACTTCAATTCTATCCTGCCATATCTTTTCTTATTAGGTTATTCTTGGTACTTCAATTGACAACTTAGTCTTCCAAGAGTAAAATTATTTCTAGTTTCTTCTTAATGGAAAAAAAATCAAGTAGAGTCTTCATTTTGTTCTCACTCTCCTCTTACTTTACCTTTTTGGGTGGCTGTCTTTATTACCTGAGCCAACTGAAAGCTGTATTAATTTCAGAAAATATTCTGCTACTTCCTAGGCTGATTTCAAGTACATGATGGGAATTCCTTTGGAATCAAAGAGGAAGAAAGAAATATACCAAACACAGTAAATTGGAACTCTTATAAATATATTGGGAAATGCTCTTAGCAGAAAAATTAGTGGACTATTCTACCTTTTAACACTTAGGAAGGTGACCAGCTTAAGTAAACCATTTAGATTTAAATAGCCTTAAGATGCATAATATTATTATTTTTTGCTAAATGCAAGATGTGGAGCATAATGAATGGAACAATGGCAAATAATATATTGAAGCATATACTTTTTTTTTTTGAGACAGAGTTTTACTGTCACTGAGGCTAGAGTGCAGTGGTGTGATCTTGGTTAACTGCAACCTCTGCCTCCCAGATTCAAATGATTTTCTTGCCTCAGCCTCCCAAATAGCTGGGATTACTGGTGCCCACCAACATGCCCAGCTAATTTTTTTGGTATTTTTAGTAGAGACAGGGTTTTACCAGTTGGCCAGGCTGGTCTGGAACTCCTGACCTCAAGTGATCCATCTACATCGGCCTCCCAACTCCCAAAGTGCTGGGATTACAGGCATGAGCCATCACACCTGGCTTAAGTGTACATTTTAATGGAGAAGAGTTGACAAATGAAATAATACCTGCCTTCCAACACCAAAGTTAATGTATCTGTTTTTTTTTAATGTATCTGTTTTTTAGGAGAAGCTTCCAGAAGCATCTACTACCACAGATCATTGTGGTCTGTATTTTTAGTCCTGGTTGTTTTACTCCTAAATAAGCTTAGTATCTTTTGTTGTGAGACTTAGCTTCCTTTTCCAAGATGGTGGCAAAGCTTTTCTTGCTAAGACTGTAATTTTGAGTGCCCCTTTACAATTAAACTTCTCAATCATAAGTACTTTCTAGCACAGTACTAATTGCTGTGTGAGATACAACAGATGTAAGCCCTGTCTTCTTTTCTAGTTGCCCTTAATTATTTGCTTATAAGAAATTGAGTTACATGATTTCTGTAACTAGCTGGATGTTTTAAAATGGCCCAATCCTCCTGTCTTCCTCTCTCCAACCCCATGCCTTACACACACATACACAATTTTCCTCACTAGCAGTTCAGGATGTAATTTTCACTGCAAAATTCCCACAAAATCAACTGATCATTTTCCCCTTGTTTGTGTATTTTACTATCAGTGAATTTAAAATGCTACGAAAAAATTGATAAAACAAGCAAAAAAAAAAAGATATGATTGCTTCAATTTCTGCTATCAGCATTGATGATAAAAGTAATTTGATTTTTTTGAGAATTTTATTTATTTTGTTTGTTTGTTTGTTGAGACAGAGTCTTGCTCTGTTGCCCAGGCCAGAGTGCAATTCAATCTTGGTTCACTGCAACCTCCACCTCCTGGGTTCAAATGATTCTCTTGCCTCCCAAGTAGCTGGGATTATAGGCACCCGCCACCTCACCCAGCTAATTTTTGTATTTTTAGTGGAGACAGGGTTTCAACATCTTGGCCAGGCTGGTCTTGAATTCCTGACCTTGTGATCCACCCACCTTGGCCTCCCAAAGTGCTGGGATTATAGGCATGAGCCACGGCGCCTGGCCAGAGAGTTATATATATATATATTTTTAAGAATTTTGTTTTTGTTTTCAGTTAGGCTGCAGTGGATTTAGGCCAGTTTGAAAATGTTTTTTAAATAGATTTATGGAAAACACTCTAAAATGTAATATTTTGGGGGTCTCTAAGCTGTATAATAATCTAGGAATAGTAATCATCAGTTAATAAAATGCTAGTTGTATTCCTTTAAGCAATATAAGCTATATAACTGTATATTAAGTTATATGATAATAGCAGTACAGATAGAATCCTATTTCAATACACTTGAAAGGATATTAGAATTGCTACCTGTATCTTATCTCATGGGAAGAATATTAGGCTTCCTTAAGTTCCAAAGCAGTTTGCCAATTTTGAAGCAATCATATTTATTTTCTTGTTTGTGACTATATTTGAATGCTTTGTAAACAATTTTTAACATTTCATATGTGTAATGTATTGTCAGAGGCCAGGCATGGTGGCTCATGCCTGTAATCCCAGCACTTTGGGAGGCCAAGGCAGGCGGATCACAAGGTCAAGAGATTGAGACCATCCTGACCAACATGGTGAAACCCGTCTCTACTAAAAATGCAAAAATTAGCTGGGCTTGGTGGTGCGTGCCTGTAGTCCCAGCTACTCGGGAGGCTGAGGCAGGAGAATCCCTTGAACCCAGGAGGCTGAGGTTCATTGAACTAAGATTGCACTCCAACCTGGTGACAGAGTGAGACTCTGTCTCAAAAAAAAAGAAAAAAGTAAATATATTGTCAGATGCATTTTGTTACGTACCACATTCTATTCAAAACATAAAACTGAACTAATATTTTAGCAAAAATAAAGTTTTAAATTCATCTTAGGACACTAATATAACTCTTCTCTTATAGCCAAAGGACCTAGAATTTGAAATTGGACAGAATTATATAGATCATTTAGTATCTTTTGGGGAAGAATCAAGAAAGCTAAAATTAACAGCCTCCCAAAAAGTTATCCATAGGCTCTCTCTGGCTTTGCCAGTGGAAGGCTAACGTTGGTTGGTCTATACGTATTATGTTCTTGGCTGTGTGGCATGCTATCTGTATTGTTTGTTAACTGTCATAAGTCTTCAATACTGATTATATTTTTGATTTGAAGTAGTAACTCTTTGCTAGCTTTTATGAATATACTATTTTTTATAGCTTATTTTGTTTTGCTATCTTGTGATTCTTAACACAAATATTGTAATTATGTGTCTCTCTTTTGGTTTGCTTGACTGGAATTCTCTTCTGCTTGGATGACCACAGGTGACCCTAGTATCTTCTGTAGTCTGCCCTTGGGCTTTTTTATAGTGAGTAGCATGGTAATGTTAATCGGAGCAAGGTACATCTCAGGTTAGTTACTCTTTAAATTAGACAATTATATTAGTTAGCTTTAATGTTTTCGTGTATAACTTGGCAGAAATTTTTCAGTGTTTTTTATTCTTTCTATGTCTAGGAAGCTGGAAAATCAACTAAAGGTCTCATTAGTTAGACCAATCTTTGGGGGCAGTTAGAAGTAAGAACTATGACTCTGCTTAACCTTTTAAAATTTTTAATGTGATGATTTCTTTGGGAGGGACTACATTCTGCTGTCAGCTGCAGCAATAAGCAAAAGTGAAAATACTAATGTTTAAATGAAAGGACTTCCAAATTGACTGCTGAAAGTTAAAGTATAATTTTGACATTAATTAAATTGTCTTTCACATATATATAAATTATTTTTGATGCTCCTGAAAATTTGCTAAGCAACTCTTAACATCGAATTCTGGCAAGACTTTCAGCCATAGCATGTCAGCAGAGTTCCTGTAAAACTCTAAAACCAGGGAAGATTTATAGTTACTTTTATTTCAGTTAAAAGAATATATTTTGTGAACTGAAGGTTTAAAAATTATTGCTTAAATAAATCGTTGTTGAAATGAAAACAGAATTATTTTTCCACATTAACTTCTGCTGAATACTCTTTTAATAAAAGTAAAATGGCTCAGCATGTTATGAAATAGATTGCATAATCTTAATTAATTTATAATAGCTATTTTTGGAAGCCACTCCTGATGATAGCTCAGTTTTTCTTAAAATTACTGGCTTAAATAGAAATGATGTTTTTTATTCTGTATGTTCCCATAAAATTGAAGCTTTAAAAGAAATCTTCATGGTTAGGGAAAGAGTTAAATTCTCTCTCGTATTTAATAAGGTAATGACCTGAGTTTGAGACATAAAATTTAAACTTTAGTAATACGAGAGGGAACATCTGTTTGTGAAGATCTCACAAACATTCATTTGGCTTGGCATTATCAGTTTAGTGCTATATATAAATGTGGAATGAAAATTATTTACAGAAAATTATTTGCAGAACATTAGATTATCTTTTAATGAAAAAATTTCGGTTACTTGCATGAGAATTTAAAACTAGATTATATTACTTTTTTCCATATTCTGAATGTTCAAACATATTCAGAATAAATTTGTTCAAATTGGCTGCTTCTCTACTAACGATACCTTAGTTTGGTATCAGTAAAAGAAGAAAACACTATGGAATACTACAGAAAATATTGTAAATATTGTTTCCAAAAATGCAACCACTAGTCCAAATAAACTTATTTTTTCTTTGAATTACCTTACGAAGGGCTTCTGTATACATAAATCTATATAGAATCTGTTCTTTCTGCTTCTCAGGAATGTTTGGTGGAAGACTGTAAACATTCCCATGAGAACTGTAATTTAAATCTATAAAGAAACATATATATTGTTTTAGAAAAAGTTCTGTTACTTTTCATTATCCTGAGTATTCTGGGCTGCGTAATGATGGTCTGGAAAAGTAAAGGAAAAAAAACATTGCAGCTGAAAATTTTGATTTTTTGGTTTGTTTTTCCCTTGGTATTATGACATCATGAAAAGACCTTGTCTATGAAAATTGCGACGTGGCATCTCTCTAAGCTAAAAGATGCGTTAAGTGTCCAGATTCTTAGGCTTCTAAAATGCATGTGGTCACTATATTTAGGTTCTCTCTTTGGTGACATACACTGCAATTTGAGAGGGCTGGAAATTGTTTGCCTTCATAAACAATTAGCAACAATGGCAATATTTGCTAATTTTGGAATTGGCCCTTTTATATTTGTTGCATTTTAATTGTGAGGCATGGTTTAGAAATCATATGGACTTTCTAGCTTAATAAATGATTGAATAGTCTTCATTGCTTTAACTCCTGAATTGCATGCACATATTATTGACATATATGGTTTTTGTTCCCCATTTCAGGTATTCCATAAATACTACCAACTCATGGATTCCAAGATTCAAGCTTTTTACATAATGAAAGAATCCAGCAATTCTGTCTCTTAATGCGATGACACTATTCATAGACTTTGATTTTATTTATAAGCCACTTGCTGCATGACCCTCCAAGCAGACCTGTAGCTTAAAATAAAGAAAATGCAGCAAAAAGAATGCTATGGAAACATTTGGTGGCTTTTTTTTTTAACATCCACAGTTAAGGTTGGGCCAGCTACCTTTGGGGCTGACCCCCTCCATTGCCATAACATCGTGCTCCATTCCCACTAAAATCTTGGAAGAATTCAGATCCTCACCATTGGAACCTTCCATCAAACATACTCAAACACTATTGGACTAGGATTTGGGTCTCTGCATAACATATGTTTGATTAAAAGGTTATTACTAACCTGTTAAAATGAGCAGCTTTTTGCATTTAACAGACACCCCCCAAGTCTTCTTTTCTATTTAGTAGAAGACTGCAACATAGAAACCTCTACTAAATTACTGACATTTGGTGTTCTCACAGCTTCGAGATTTTTCTGAAAAGTATTTGCCAAAACTGAAATTCTTCAGATATTTTCCATAGTCCCACTAATTAAAATGACTTTCTGTCTGGATCTTATAGGAAAGGGATACTTTCTTTTGTCTTCCGTCTTTCCTTTTTACATTTTTTACTTTGTATGTATAACATACATGCCTATATATTTTATATACTGAGGGTAGCCCATTTTAAAATTAAGACCACATTATATTCAGAAGGTTCTAACAGGGCTGGTCTTAAGTAAACCACTATGTATATAAAATGTTGGAAAACAGCTGTATACATTTTTGGGCAACGGTTATGCATAATTTTTACCAGGAGAATTTTTTTCTTAAAGAGCCAACATTTAAAATTTGTGTTTTATGTCAATAAAAGAAAATATACTTCATTGTGACTTCAACTATATTTCTTATCCCTGACATTTTTATTTAATTGTCTTAGCTTAAAAAAAGAACTGTAGAATACTACTATAAATATTGTTTTCAAACACAAGCACCAATTCAAATAATTATCTTTCCTTTGAATTAATTTTAGGTGTATTTTGGGTCCTATTGAGGGGATGAGAGGATATCAAAAAAAAGTTAAATACCTAAGTAGAAAAAAGTTTAGAAATAAAGCCAAGAATCTCTTTCATTTCAAATGTTATCAATTGTTAATAAGAAATTGCTATCTGGGATGACAGAATTGTCTCTGCTTAATATCATAACTGAAAAAAGGTTTTTCATTACAAATGTCTTCCAATGAAACCAAGAATTTCTCAAAATATTTAATGTCACATATTATAAGAAGTTACCTAATGTAGCTTCTTCAATTTTTAAAAGTATCTTAAAATCACTTTGTTTTGTAGTAAATAGTAAAGAAAAGATTGCCTCCTAATTATTTTCTTCAATGAGTACTGAATGGGGAAATATTTATATCTTACTATAATAGGTTCTGTTTTGTTTAGAATTAATGGTAGCTTTATTAACTGTTCTGATTGTGCTGTTTCTAGATTCTTGAGTCGGCTAAGTTTTATTGATGCGCCTGTCATTTAACTGGCATAAATACTATAGAAGGGTACTGTGAATGATCCCTTTGTGGCGGGGGTACTTTTAAACATGAATGTTTCTACAAAAGTAGGTTGTGTTCATTGTAAATATTGTGAAAACGACTGTTCAAATAATTTTAAGATTACATTAATTTTTCTATAAATTGCAAGATTTATAAATGTTTGAAATTGTACACACTGATATCTAATGACAAACTTACTTAAAATAAATTGACCCCTCGTTCTTATTTGCATTTCTTATTTACAGACTAGAACTTAGATGAAAGTTAAATTAAGAAAGATGTTTCAGGAAATGTGAGACTCAGCTGTTAGCACTTGATATGGCCCACTCTGAAGAGTTAACCAATGGCCAAAGAAGTAATTTCTGTAATGATGAATACCTTAAACATTCTATTAGAACAGTCCACACTGTCCCATCTCAGCATTTGCGGAAAATACGTTGGTAAGGTCAGCAGCCATTATCAATAGAGTCTTGCGTGGCTAACCATGACCACCATTGTTCTCTCAACCTATTAGCCAACACCTCAATCCTTTGTTCTCCAACTAATTGGTAAAATAAGGAATGTATCTCTGCTTTTGTAATGATATGTTAGAATTTTTAGTATGTTTCTTTTGAAGTACCCAGAGTCCAATTATTTGGGGTATCTTTTGGGTATCTGGTTTCATGTGGGAGTGAAGAATGAAAGTTATTTTGGAGAACCTAACGAAGTTGTGATAGTACAGAAGCTAATGGTGTAGACAGTGGAATGGGTAGTATTTCCTCTCTAGTGTTTACATAATAATAGATAGAAGTACCAGTTTTTTAACTGTAACTCTTTAATAGCTTGTTTTGTCTAGTAATAAATAATGAAGTTTCCTTGATACTTTTGCTTTTGCAACCTAACAACTAATAAGTTCACATAATAAACACATAATAACTAATAAATTCCCATAACTAATAATAAGTTTACATAAAAAACAATTAGAAGAAAACAGTGAATTTGTGAACTAATCTGATTTGTACTTTGTGTATACTTCATAGGTACATATCTTAACTCTTGCCTTATAATTAAATATAAGATGTGACAAGTACTGTAGACAAAAGAAAAATCTCACAGGTATTTCCTGAGATTTCCCTGTGATCAGATTTAATGAAAATGACTCATTAAACTAAATTTGGGGACTATAAAGATAAATATTCTGAGAAGGAAAAGTTAGGTTAAAAACAAGTTTCTCAACTAGGCCAGTATCTTTGACAGTTTTCATTCTATTTCAAATAACTAGTTCTACCTGACAGCATAACAGTTGAGAGGATGACAATATTTTATTTTAAAAAGCAGCCTCAGGCCTCTTTCAATTTTCCTGTTTAGTATTAAAATTGAGTAGCTTCTTTTATTCCTTATTATTGAACTTGATAATATCTATCTTGTAGGTTTCTTATTGTTGTATGACTAGTTTACAAATGGATTTCATAAATATCAAATCATTTAAGTAATCACCAAAATATCCATCAAGGAGAAACTTTTAAAATTAATTCCGGTACAGCCATAACAAATAAAATGTGTAGCTTTAGAAAAGAATGAGGACACTGTCTAGAAAGACATGGTATTCAGGGTAAGTGAAAAAGCAAGGTGCAGAGTAGCATGTTAAGTGTGCTACCCTTCTATTAGAGAGAGACAGAGAGAGAAACTAGAATGTTTGCTATGCCAGAAGGACAGAAAAGCTGTTAATAGTGCTAATCTACTGGGATAGAAAGGGATGATAATTAGGTATTTGGGAGATAGGGGTAGGAAAAAACTTCACTATATATACATACACACACACATTTTTTTTTTTTTTTTTGAGACAGAGTCCCACTCTATTGCCCAGGCTGGAGTGCAGCATTATGATCTGGGCTCACTGCAACCTCCACCTCCCAGGTTCAAGTGATTCTCCTGCCTCAGCCTCCTGAGTAGCTGGGACTACAGGTGGATGCCACCATGCCCTGCTAATTTTTGTATTTTTAGTAGAGATGGGGTTTCTACTAAAACCCGGCTGGTCTTGAACTCCTCACCTTAAGTGATCTGCCCACCTTGGCTTCCAAAGTGCTGGGATACAGGTGTGAGCCACTGCTCCTGGCCACTATATATATTTGAGCCATCTTAATTGTTAGTATGTATAATATTAAACCATATTAATGTATTAACTATTTAAAAACTAGATTTTTAAACTGTAAGTTCCAAAATCTAATTTTTATCTTTAATGCTGCTATGAATTTATATACAGTAACCTTTGAATTTAAGTTCAAAGGTTCATTCAAAGGTTACTGTATATAGATATTCAGACAGCATTATTCATAATAGCCACAAAAAGGAAACCACCAAAATGTCTATCAATTGATGAATAGATAAACAAAAGCAGTATATCCTTGTAATGGAATATTATTCAGCAATAAAAAGAAAGTACTGATACATGCTGTATGAATGACCCTTGGAAATACTATGAAAAGTGACACAGAAAGCCACATATTGTATTGATTTCAGTCATATGAAATGTCCAGAATAGACAAATCCATAGAGACAGAAAGTACATTAGAGATTGCCAGGGGCTGGAGGATGGGGAAATGGGAAAATGACTGCTAATGAGTATGGGGTTTCCTTTGCGGTGATGAAAACGTTCTGAAACTAGATATGGTGGTTGTACTTTGTGAATATACTAAAAGCCACTAACTTGTTTATACTTTAAAGGGGTGAATTTTATGGTCTATAAATTATACCTCAATAAAAATGTAGTAAGAAATTTCAGAGGTCATGAGTTAGTGACCCATAGGCCAAATTCTGCCCACAGATTTGTTTAAAACAACAAAATGTTTTAAATTTTTATTTATGTAAAATAAACATAAATGCCCAGTCCCTAATGGCACATGGGTTTCTGATCCCTGAAATGAGCCCCTTGAAGAAAATGAATTTTATTTACTCTTTGAAAAATGGAGAGTAAGAAATTTAACTCCTTATTTTTCACTTTTTCTCAATGATTTATTACTGAAAGTAAGAAAACTGCTTTAGGCACTAATGCGTAAATACAATGATAAACAGAAGGTCCACCTTTCCACTCACCTTCTCAAGGGTGTTCCAAGTCTGTCCAGTAGAATATACTCATACAACTTGGCCGGGAGTGGTGGCTCACACGTGTAATCTCAGCCCTTTGGGAGGCCAAGGCAGGTGGATCACCTGAGGTCAGGAGTTCGAGACCAGCCTGGCCAACATGGCGAAACCTCGTCTTTACTAAAAATACAAAAAATTATCTGGGAATGGTGGGGGACGCCTTTAATCCCAGCTACTTGGGAGGCTGAGGCAGGAGAATCGCTTGAACCGGGAAGGCGGAGGTTGCGGTGAGCCAAGATCGCGCCATTGCAGTCCAGCCTGGGCATCAAGAAGGAAACTCCGTCTCAAAAAAAAAAAAAAAAAAGCAAAGCAAAGCTGGTCTCTTGTAAGAAACAAATTCGGCCGCTAGGTGGCGCTGCTTTCCACAGTCTAGCTTCTCTGTCTTAACCATCCTTTCTATCAGCATGTGCTTACAGAAGTTGCTACTGTACTGGTTTTTGGTAATCATAGTAAAGTGAAAGCATTGTAGTGACTGTGGGAGACATACAGAATGCTTTCATGCTAGGATCGTGAAAAACAGAGGCTTAACTGAATCCAACAATCTGTTTACACTCCTGCATTTTTTATTTTCCTTAGACTTTCAGCTCATAAAAGTAAGGTTTATAGATATTTCTCTTTATAATTTCACACCTGAAATATCTCTGCTAATTACAAATATACTCTGCTAAATTTATTCAATCACAAATATATTCTTAGTTATAGCCTGTTCTATTTAAAAAGCGATTAAAAAAAACACCTCTGTTTATACTTGAGTCTTGGAATGACATACTAGAATCAGCCAATTCCAAGGCAAAATTCTTCCTCTATTATTTTCCCAATACTAACCCAATTTTTTCTGACTCTTATTTTTGCTTGTTTTTGCCTTTCACCAAATGGTTCTAGAAAAATATACGGAAAAAAAATCTTTTTATATAACAATCTATAGACATGACCCAATTAAGACAAAATTGTGGTAATAGTCCCTTATGTTGATAGAATCATTATTTTTGTCAATGCCAGGCAAATCTTTATTATCATTGTCATTAGCTTTTTACATTAGCTTTGAGCTTTACAAAGTTATTAAGAAAGTATTCTTTATTACTACAATCCATCAGTATTTTGATCATATGTTATAAGCACCATAGCATCCAAGTATAATAAAACTGCCAGGCAAGGTGGCTCACACTTGTAACCTCATCACTTTGGGAGGCCAAGGTGGGAGGATCATTTGAGGCAAGGAGTTTGAGACCAGCCTGGGCAACACAGTGAGACCCCATGTTCACACAAAAATAATTTTAAAAAGAAAAATTGGCCAGGCATGGTGGTACATGCTGGTGGTCCTAGCTAACATTCAACATACAGTTTTAAAAGACAAATGATATACTTCTAAAAAAATCACAATAGATTCATAGCAATGATGATAAGCTACATATAGGATAAATTTATTTAATCATAAAATTAAAATTTAGTCTTTAAGCCAAATATATGTGTATATATATATGTGTGTGTGTGTGTGTGTGTGTGTGTGTGTGTGTGTGTGTGTATAAATATATATATTGAGACAGGGGCAGGGTCTCACTCTATCACCCAGGCTGGAGAGGAGTGGCATGATCATGGCTCACTGCACCCTCAACCTTCCTAGGCTCAGGTGATCCTCCCAGCTCAGGCTCTCGAGTAAGAGTACCTGGGACTATAGCTGCCTGCTACCGCACCCAGCTAATTTTTGTATTTTTTGTAGAGACAGGATTTCACCATGTTTCCCAGACTGGTCTCAAACTCCTGGGCTCAAGAGATCCACCCACCTTGGCCTACCAAAGTGTTGGGATTACAGGTGTGATCCACCATCCCCAGCCTAAACCAACAATTTTAACACCATAATCCCTCAGGCATCTTTTGGATAAAGTTTATTTCAGATTGAATTATTTTATCTTTCTTTTTATTTTTTTTCTGTTTTCTTTCTTTTTAAGACGGGTTTCACCATGTTGGTCAGGCTGGTCTTGAACTCCCGACCTCAGGTGATCCACCAGCCTTGGCCTCCAAAGTGCTTGGATTACAGGTGTGAGCCACCACACTCGGCCTGAATTATTTTATTTAAAATAAGAAAAAAATTAACATATTACTCTAAAAACACTATTTTGGAACTGAGTATTCCAAATCTAAAAGAAGTAAAGGCATTTTCCTTTGCATTCTACTATTAGTGCAAAATTTAGTCGTAGATTTATAGACACTAAAATTGTACAACAATGAAAGTACAGGCAAGGAAAGTAGTCTAATAAATTTTCTTGCTCACAAAACTGTTTTTGGAGCTAGCTCTCTTATAGAAAATCATCAAAAAGGGTTTTATCCAAAACGTTTTAATAGGATGTTAACTTGAAATAAAGTGAATGGCCTTAGGGTTATGCTAGTCCTTCCTCTCCTCTCAAGTTTCTAGGTTAAGAAATAATGAATTTTGTTTCTAAATGTTGCTTTAGCAGAGCTGATTGTAGTCCCCTTAGGTGAAGAGATTGGAGAAAGGACAATGAAGCTTTTCTTACCCTGCTTCAGTACTCAATTGACTTTGGTATACCCAAGTGGACTTGGCCATTTTAACTGTGTATGCTTAAAGATTTCTCTAAAGTCTGCCATGTGTGTACCTATGCAACTGTCTTGCATGTTCTGCACATGTACCCCCAAACCTAAAAGCAATAAAAAATAAAAAAAAAAGATTTCTCTGAAGTCAAAAGGAAAAACAAATAAAATTCTACCATCAAATATTTGATAATTATAATAAAATATAGTTAAATTGTTAACACATTTTTCATAAATATCTTCTGTAGAAAGTAAAAAGTTCTTCAAAGTTTCCCTTCTTGTTAAAGAATAATAATAATAGTTAAAATAATAGTTTCTTTTAAAGACCTTCTTCAAAGTCTTCTTGCTTTTCGCTAGTAACCCTTTGTTAAGCCCTATCCTATGTAGCTATTAGCTATGAGAATAAGTACATTCTATGTCATTGTACTTTAACCAAGATATTTGTGCTGGACATGCTCATAGGCACATCCTAGCTCACAGTCTGTGCCCCTACCTTATTTGGGAATGTTATTACTTTTCTAAGTTCTTTCACAATCAGCTCTCTGTTTCCCTTTGTTCTCCATTGCTTTTACCTATTCAGGAAAGTTTTAAATTATTAGCCAGTCAGGTTTAGCTTAGACTGTGAGGTCCAGCTCCAACCAATGGAGATAGCACACAGCAGTAAGGACCCAATGCATAAGGAATAAATATTTCTGCCTTTCCTTTGTTCAGTGCACTTTCATGGAAAGATTGCTGACAGACAGCACCCTTTCTGCAGAAAGTAAAATTGCCTTGCTGAGAGATCCTTTGTCTCAGTGTCGATTTTTCTTTGTGGCACCGAGCATCTGTTTCCAACATCATCTCAAAATAATGAATAACATGCATTATGTTAGTGATGTTTTAGGCATTAAAATTTCAGTTTAAGGTAATTGTGGTTTTTAAATAGTGAGCTGGGTGTATCAGTTATCTATTGCTATATAAGAGACCACCCCACAACTTAGTGGCTTAAAGCAACAACCATTTAATTGGTCACTATTCTGTAGAGCATTGATTTGATCTGTTTTACTGAGGACAGTTCTGTTGATTTTGCTTAGATTACTGCTGGGCAAGTAATCCAAGTCAGATGACCCATTGGCTGGAGGCTGGATGGCCCTGTTTGATCTCACTTATACATCTGGCAGTCAGCTGGGGCTATTAGCCAGAGCACCTCAGTTTTCCACCTTGCTTATCCAGTAGGATAGGTCATACATCTTCCCATGGTGGCTGGGTTCCAAAAGGGCAAGAGTGGAAGTTGTAAGGCCTGGTGAGGTCTTGGCTTGGAAAGTCCCACAGTGTAACTTCTGCCACTTTTGTTTTTTGACAGGGTCTCACTCTGTCACCCAGGATGGATGCAGTGGCATGATCACAGCAGTGGCTCATTGCAGCCTCTACCTCCTGGGCTCAGGCAGTCCTCCCACCTCAGCCTCCCAAGTAGCTGGGGTCACAGGTGCTTGCCATCATGTTTGGCTAATTTTTGTATTTTTTGTAGAGATGATGTTTTGCCATGTTGCCCAGGCTGCTCCTGAACTCCAGGACTCAAGCAATCTGCCTGCCTCAGCCTCCCAACATGCTGGGATTACAGGCATGAGCCACCGTACCAAGCCTACTTCCACTGCTTTCTATTGGTCAAAGCAAATCGTAAGACTGCCTAGATTCAAGGGAAGGGAAAACAGACCTCTTTTTATTTTTAGTTTTTGAGGTGGAGCCTCACTCTGTCATCCAGGCTAGAGTGCAGTGGTGTGATCTCAGCTCACTGTAGCCTCTGCCTTCCAGGTTCAAGTGATTTTTCTGCAGCAGCTTTCCAGGTCGCTGGGATTACAGACATGTGCCACTACGCATGGCTAATTTTTGTATTTTTAGTAGAGACAGGTTTTCACCATGTTGGCCAGGCTAGTCTCAACCTCCTGACCTCAGGTGATCCACCCACCTTAGCCTCCAAAAGTGTTAGGATTCCAGGCGTGAGCCACCACAAGACCTCTTGATAGGAAGAGCTGCAAATAGTTTGTGGCTTTGTCTCTCACAGTAGGTTATTCAGATTAACTATCGCTTGAAAATGTCAAAATAATACCTTAAAAGTATTGAAGGGGCCAGGTGTGGTGGCTTACATCTGTAATCCCAGCACTTTGGGAGGCTAACGCAGGCGGATCACTTGAGCTCCGAAGTTCGAGACCAGCCTGGCCAACATGGCAAAAACCCATCTCTACTGAAAATACAAAAATTAGCCAGGCTTGGTGGCACACACCTGTAATCCCAGCTACTTGGGGGGCTGAGACAGGAGAATTGCTTGAACCTGGGAAACAAAGGTTGGCTTAGTGAAACAATAGGGCAGAGAAAGTGAATCTCAGGAGCCTCAGAGGGATGCTGTCTGTCTGTCCTTTGTCCACAAGGACTTTCCCTTTGAGTGAATTGTGAGGGAGGTCTGTAGTTGTTTTGTTTTTGTAGCTATGTTATTTAGAAATAAAATGGAAGGCAGGTTTGCCTGACACAGTTCCCAGCTTGAGTTTTTCCTTGATTTACTGATTTGGGGGTACTGAAATTAATTTTCCTTTCACAATATATTGAACAGATCGGACAGATCTTATTAAATCTCTCAGTTTAATTAGTAAACTGTTTTTGGTTTTGTTTTGGTTTTTAAAGATGGAGTCTCACTCTGTCGCCCAGGCTGGAGTGCAGTGGTGGGATCTTAGCTCACTGCAGGTGAGCTCCACCTCCCAGGTTCCAGTGATTCTCGTGCCTCATCCTCCTGAGGCTGAGATGGGATTTCAGATGGGATTTCACCATGTTGGCCAGGCTGGTCTCGAATTACTGACTTCTGACTTCAACTGATTCACCTGCCTTGGCCTACCAGTGCTGGGATTACAGGTGTGAGCCACCACTCCCAGCCATTAATTAGCAAACTGAAAAACGCATCAGGACAAATTACCCGATATTGATCAAAGAAAGAAAAGAAGGTGAAAGAAAATCTCTGCCAGCCTCACTGGGCTAAGTTCTGGAGTGGTGATTGACTGTTAAAGAAGTCCCACACTGGGCAGAAGCCGCCAGGTCCAAGTTCCACCTCATGCTCAGTCATTGGCTAGGGGCCACCCCCAGAGAAACATAATTTCTGTTCAAAAGCTGACATGGGCCCTGCAGGAGCTAATGGCTGGAAGCATATATAGGTAGTAAAACTATTAAAAAATGCAAAGGAGGCTGGGCATGGTAGCGCAGGCCTGTAATCCCAGTACTTTGGGAGGCGAAGACAGGTGGATCACTTGAGGTCAGGAGTTGGAGACCAACCTGGGCAACATGGTGAAACCCTGTATCTACAGAAAATACAAAAATTAGCCTGGTGTGGTGGCAGACACCTCTAGTCCCAGCTAATTGGGAGGCTAAGGTAGGATAATTGCTTGAACCCAGGAGGCAGAGCTTGCAGTGAGTCAAGATCACGGGACTTCATTCTAGCTTGGGTGACACAGTGAGATCCTGTCTCAAAAAAAAAAAAAAAAAAAAGCGAAGGACACTAAGAGTCAATCCCAAGTGTTGACTCTTAAGCCAAACCTCTTAACCACTCCCCTGAGTTTCTTAGCATTGTTGACCCTCTTCTGAACATGATCAACTATTGTTTTGCCATATGCATTTCTGGGCCAAAAGTTCAAGGATGCATATATTCAAAAACATTACCAAGAAATGGTAGTGGGACACTATATGGTCAGGTGCAATTCAGCCACTCACCTCGACATCCTACTACGATAGCTTAGATGACACATTCTAGTCTATGACACACACAGACTTTCTTTGTAGAAACATGTGCCACTTCCACTCAATAAAGTTGCCATGATGAATATTTGCAGGTATATTTACTTCCAAGCCTTTATTTTCTACTTCGATAGCTTCTGCTATTAAAGTTCATTATTAATCCATAAAGCCTACATGATTGTACCTAAGTAGGTGACCCTAAATTAGTAAATTTCTATCCTATCAACCACACAAGATTTATTCATTCCAGGAGTAATTTATTTTGTAATCACTGATTCTCTGGGGGTGGGGGTGGGGGTGGATTTCAGAGCTTCTTTTCATGTCCATTCCTACTCACCTCACTGGAAAAATAGACTGAGCAGCCTTTGACAGTGCTGAGTGTTTGATAAATGTCTATAACTTTTATTTAAAGATAAGGATGGAAGGTGATCCTTTCTCTGATAACTCAGTTTAATGAACAATCTTTTTACCCACCTATTCTGGAAATATACCCGTGTAGAAATAATAGACAAATTAAAATGTTTGTATATGTTTTATAAATAAAATAAAGGAGAAAGCATCTCAGATAAATTTAACCATCATTTAGGGAAGAAACTGGAAATAAAAAGGTCAAGTAAATAATCTTCCATGTTTTAAAACTGCATTTTAAATATGAGGTGGAGAAGGGTGAAGAGGTGGAACAGAGGAAGATAGGAGAAAGAGGAGAGGGGGAGAAAGAAGCAAATTAAAAAAACAAATGGACAGGCATGGTGGATCCCAGCACTCTGGGAAGCCAAGGCAAGAGGACTGCTTGATCTCAGGAGTTCAAAAGCAGCCTAAGTAATATACCGAGACCTCATCTCTACAAAAAATTTTAAAAATACCTGGGTGTGGTTGTGTACGCCTGTGGTCCCAGCTACTTGGGAGCCTGAGGCTGGAGGATCACTTGAGCCCAGGAGGTTGAGGCTGCAGTGAGATGTGATCATGCCATTACACTCTAGCCTGGGTGACAGAGTGAGACCCCATCCTGAAAAAAGAAAAACAAAACAAGAAAACCAATCAACCCAGGAACTCGGTGTGACTAGTGGATTGAAAAGATAAGTCGTTATTGAAAAACCCTTATTAGGTCACTGTCAAAGTCAATATGAAAAAATTATTGTTCAAAAATACTCCCTCCCTTTCCTCTACTTCTGTGGAAGGACTCTATTTCATCACATCTTAACTTCAAACTAGGCTACATGTTGGGTCATGTGGAATGTTAACAGATGTGCCACAAGTAGAGACTTCAAAAGTACCTGTGCCATTGAGTGTGTCTTCTTGTGCTGAGAAAGAGAAGTGCCTTGGCTAACCTTCTGAATCGGGGATGATGAGAGACACGTGGAGCTAATGCAGCTCCAGCTTAAACCATCAGACCCCCCAGCTGACCCACAGACACGTAACAAAAATCAACATTTATTGCTGTATGCCATAGAAACATTGCATTTTGTCATTACTCACCAAGAGCTAACTGACACAATAATTATATCTGTTCTAAAGAAAGAATTCTTTGTTTTTTAAAAAAGGAAAAGCTTATGTAAGCAAATGTATAGTGGTTTGTAAAATACTTTGAGTCAAATAGAAGACATGGGACATACCAAAATATAATTCAAAGTTTTCTCATTAGAAGCACAAAAACCACAAGAAGTGATACTGCAGTGGCTGGAGAACCTGCTAGGGAATCAGTGCATCAAAGCCATGGAATGACCGAGTGTCAGTCAATTCTATACTTTGGTCTTGACTCCTCAGGATACAAATTAAGTCAACAGAGCTAGACTCCAGGTCAAGAACACTAGGTCAAATCATTGTTGTGCAAATGCTAATGTATTGACTCTACATAAATGTGAATAAATCACTGGGATTGTAGAAAATTCTCCCACAAGTTTTGCAGTCATTCAAACAACAAAATCATATATGGCAGATTGTTTCAGTTATTATCTCTAATTTGGTCACAGCTCTCTATATCCGTGTCCTTGAGTAATCCTCTTGTACAATGATTATGGACTTCGATATGTGACTTTTGTCCAATGGGACAACAGTGAATGAGATACACACAAAATCAGGGAAACTGACAGCACTTTGGGGCTAGCTTGTCTTTGGAGCTCTGATATCATCATGTAAAAGAGAGCAGGTATATTAGTCTGTTTTCATACTGCTAATAAAGACATACCCCAAACTTGGTAATTTATAAAGGAAAGAGGTTTAATGAATTTGCATTTCCACATGGCTGGGGGGGGCCTTGCAATCATGGTGGAAGGCAAAGGAGGAGTAAAGGCACATCTCACATGGTGGCAGGCAAAAGAGAGCGTGTGCAAGGTAACTGCCCTTTGTAAAACCATCTAGATCTCATGAGACTTATTCACGAACATGAGAACAGTATCAGGCAAACTGACCCCATGATTTAATTATCTCCACCTGGCCCCACCCTTGATGTGTGGGGGATTATTACAATTCTAGGTGAGATTTGAGTGGAGACACAGCCAAACCGTATCAGCAGGCTAGCCTTCTGGAAGATGAGAAGATCATTTGGAGCAGACTACTCATCTCAGCACAGCCCAAATTGGCAAGCCTCAGAATTGTGAGGGGGAATAGGTTACTGTTGTTTTAAACTATTACATCTTGGGGGTGATTATACAGTAAAAGCTACCTGATATACCGTGTGAGTGACCTCATGTGAATGCCTTTGCAATTCTTATCCAAAAGAAAGTATGGCTTGTTTTTCCTTTAACAAGTTGGTAGAAACCTTAATAAAGGTAATATTGAAATTTAGGGGTATATGTGAGTCAACTTTGACACCTTCCTCAGCCTGCATACACCCATCACCAAAGTCTGTTGTTCTTATCTCCTATACATCTGAATTCCTTTTCTCCATTTCCACTGGCTCCATCCTAGTCAAGGCTCCCAGTGGAGTAGTAACCAGGGATTCTTTTGAACCCATCTCCCTGCACCCACTCACCCTGCCCCCACTCTGAAGATCTGTTCTCCATGCAACAGTCAGAACAATCATTTTTAAAACCAAATCTGACCATGCCCTCTCCCCCATCTTAAAGTCTTTCATTCACTCTCCTTTATCTTAGGATAAAAACCTCTGTATTTCCTTGGATCTGCAGCCCTTCCCCAGCATATGCTGCTCCCCATCTCCAGCCTTGAGCCCTTCCTTCAGTTCTGCTGAAGGGTGGTAGCTCCTTCTGCCACAGAACCTTTTTGTGTGCTGTTGTTTTTGCCTTGGACTCTGCACCTCTTGCTCCCCACTCTCCTCCAACTTCTCATCTCATCTCAGGCATCACTTACTCGGGGAAGCCTTTTATGGCCCCCAGGTCCGGGTTAAATTCTTCTCCTTTAATTGTACTTTTATCTCATTTTTTTGATTGGGTATACTTACATTTGTATAATCCTAAGATTGATTTCTGTATTCTCAACTACACTATAAACTCTAGAAAGCAAAGAATGCTGAATTTTGCTCACCTGTAGAGTCCTAATATCAGGCATTGTACCTGCCAAGCATAGTGCCTGATACATAACTGACACTCAGTATATATTTGTTGATGGAATGGATGGTTTGATATGCAGAGTTGCAATTGTAGTACTTGGCATACAAAATATACTCAATAGATATTTGCTGAATGAATGAATAAGCCTGGAATGAAGAGGGGCTGGCAAATGAAAACGCCTATCTTACATAACAAGTAGCATTGCTCCTTGCACATAATAAGCCAAATAAGTATTTTCATAATGAACAACTAGGAAAGTTTGAAGGGATAAATAGGAATATGGACAACAAGGGAACAATAATTTGTTTCCTTTATACTTGAAATAATCATGAATTAAGTGGCCTCCTTTGTGTAGATATGAAACCAATCTGCAAACAAAAAGTAAATTGAAATGGGTACCTCTCTGGATGTAGAGCTGGAAAGTGATGAGTTTCTATAGGACAATACCTTGTGATCACAATACCTAACATTTCTATACAGCCTGAAGGCTGAATTTTCTAGGTTTGTACAACACTTAACATCTTCCCATTAGAGAAATGAGCACAAACTATAGTCAATTTTTCCCAAACATAAATAGAAATCAAAATAGAACATACATATTAGCCTGTCCCCCTAATTGTCCCCTTTATTAACCTGTTTAAAGGCTCATCAGCTCTCGAATGCACACAGATGTTTAAAAAATCACCAGAGCTGCAGAAAATCTGCCCACAAATTTTGAAGTAACCCACAGGTGATACAATGAAACCCCATGCT
This sequence comes from Callithrix jacchus, assembly GCF_049354715.1. Lineage (NCBI taxonomy): Eukaryota > Metazoa > Chordata > Mammalia > Primates > Cebidae > Callithrix > Callithrix jacchus. The sequence continues at coordinate 31,577,974 of NC_133524.1, forward strand.
ATAGATTGCTGCAATGATGGGCCTCAATTTTGTCTGTCTCAGAAGAAAAGTCAATATTTATTCAGGAATTTGGTAAGGGGTGTGTGTGTGTGTGTGTGTGTGTGTGTGTGTATGTGTGTATGTGTGTACGTGTTTGGGCAGAGAAAGTGTCAGTGTCTATGAAATTACGTATGTTTCTGTATAATCTAATCTAGTGGAAAGTTTTAACCTTATTTTGAAAACTCAGACTTTTAGGTATTTTTATTTCTATTTATTTATTTTTTTGCCATACATGACATTGACAGAGTTCTAACTCTTAAGGAAAAAGAAATGTTTGTAGTCATTCTCTCCTTGATTTTTTTTTTGATGCATACTTAGCATCTAGTGCAATATTCTGGTTAGGATGCAACCCCTTCACATTGTTAAATAGTGAAAAATAGGTCCAGATGTTTTACTTTAAAAGGACATTTTAGCTAATGTTCCTTGAGGAGAAGCAATAGTAAACAATGTTGCCCATTTGTCTGGTCATTTTGGGCTCCAGATGGCTTCATCAATGCTTGAGGAAATAGGAATGTTTTATTGAGCTGGGAGATTAAATATGTGTGGAGCCACTTCTACCAGTTTGGGAGGAGTTTGAAGTTTAAGCCTACAGCATTAAGCCTACAGTAAAACTCACATGAAGTGTGACAAAGTAATCGGAACCACTTGCTATTGCAACAGGGAGATGTTATTGTCTTTTCCACAACTGAGAATTTATAGAACTGTCCCTCAGCCTACTAGCAGAAAAGCACTTTGGAGTATTACCAGCCGAATTTGCAAAGGATGCAGTTTCAGGACAAAGAAGAAATATATACAATGTAAGCCTCTGAGATCATTAATTAAATATCCTAACCAAAGTCCTTAAAAATGGGATCACCCAACTAAAATGCCAGTAGGGGACTGCTTTGAAGTTACTGTTGGTTTAAAGACTTGAAATATATGTCTCGTAAAGTTTGCCTGATTAGTTGTAAGTGATAGCTTTGGCAATGATATATGATTGTAAACATCATTCCACACTAACATTTAAACAATTTTTTTTGTTTGTTTTGGAGATGGAGTTTCACTCTTTTGCCCAGGCTGGAGTGTAATGGTGTGATCTCGGCTTATTGCCACCTTTGCCTTCCAGTTTCAAGCAATTCTCCTGCCTCAGCCTCCCGAGTAACTGGGATTACAGGTGGCTGCTACTCCACCCAGCTAATTTTTGTATTTTTACAAAATACAAAATTTTGTAAAAATGGCTTCACCATGTTGGCCAGGCTAGTCTCAAACCCCTGACCTTAAGTGATCTGCCCACCTTGGCCTCCTATAGTGCTGGGATTACAGATATGAGACACCGCGCCCGGCCCACTTTCACAATTGTTAAATAGCTTCTATCAGTAGTTGATCAAGTGACAGAAATCCAAAGGGAACTAGATACAGTAGATTGCAATCTACCAAAATTCTTTTCCTCCCTTTCCAAGGCCTAGTCTATTTCTCCAGCCCTTGCACTTGAATAGACCATGTGGCTGGCTTTGGCCAATGGAACATTGAAAAATGTGATGAATTCAGAAGCCTGAAAAGTGTTTGGACATTGAGGCTTGCCCTCTCTAGCAATAAACAGAATCCTGCAATTGCTGTCTGGAGAAGGTGAACTGGCCTACTGAGAACAAGAAATAACATGGCCCAGTCACCACCACAGCACCTCAGCCAACAGCCAACCACCTGCCAGCCCATAAGTGAAGTCATCCTCTGGATAACCCAGCTGCCAGCTAAGCACTAATGCTTGAGTTAGCACAGGTGAGATCAACCAAGGCAGCCCCCCCAGAGTCCTCTAGCTGATCCACATTATCAGGAGCTACATATAAATGCTGGTTTTACGCCACTGTTTTAAAGGGGGAAGTTACGCCGTAAAAGCTGACTGTTTAGCTCTTTTTTTAAAAAAAAAAGCTTAAAGAAAATTTGTTGGACAACCCTGTGTATTCTGAGACTGAGCCAAGTAGAAGAAGGGATGGGATGTACTTGGGCCTCAGAAACAACCAGAAGCACAATATAAGAGATGAAGATATTTTAAAGGCTCGTATAGCTGGTAAGCAAGTAAAAACTCAAATGTTGACTGAAACAGGACTTCAAATCCACTATTTTTTTTACCCTTTGAACTACTTCCTCCCATTTTTTTTTTTTTACATACTCCCTGCCACTGCCATTTTGCCCTCAGTTTCATTTCTGTTTTTGTTTTTTTTTGAGAAAGAGTCTCGCTCTGTCACCCAGGCTTGAATGCAGTGGCATGATCTCGGCTCACTGCAACTTCTGCCTCCTGGGTTCAAGTGCTTTCCCTGCCTCAGCCTCCCAAGTAGTTGGGACTACAGGCACACACCACCATGCCCGGCTTATTTTTGTATTTTTGGTAGAGATGGGGTTTCACCATGTTGGCTGGGCTGGTCTTGAACTCCTGACCTCAAGTGATCATCCTGCTTGGCCTCCCAAGGTGCTGGGATCACAGGTGTGAGCCACCGTGCCTGGCCTACCCTCCATTTCTATGTATTCAACTTTTTCTTTTTAATTCCACACATAAGATTATCCAGGCTCTTTTTTTTCTGTGTTTGGTTTATTTCATTTATCATAATGTTGTCCAGGTTCATTCATGTTGTCACAAATGGTAGGATTTTCTTCTTTTATAAGGCTAAACAATATTGTACCAAAATATTCCTTTATATCAAAATTTTGTTATGAATCTTTCAACAGATATTTGTTTTGATATTTGGCTGTTGTGAACAATGCTGCAATGAATATGGGATTGCAGATATGCCTTCACCTTATTGATTTCAGTTACTTTGGATATATACCCAGAAGTGGGATTGCTAGGTTATATGGTACTTCTTCTTCTTCTTTTTTTTTTTTTTTTTTTTTGATACAGGGTCTTGCTCTGTTGCCCACATTGTAGTGCAGTGGCACAATCATGGCTTACTGTGCTTTGACGTCCTGGGTTCAAGTGGCCCTCAGCCTTCCAAGAGTAGCTGGGACCACAGATGTGCCCCACCTTGCCTGGCTAATTTCTTTACTCTTTGTAGAGATGGGCTCTCCAGCTGGGTGCAATGGCTTACACCTGTAATCCCAGCACTTTGGGAGGCCGAGGTGGGCAGATCACCTGAGGTAAGGAGTCCCAGACAAGCCTCATCAACAAGGTGAAACCCTGTCTCTGCTAAAAATACAAAAAAAAAAAATAATAATTAGCTGGGCATGGTGGCAGGCCTCTGTAATTCCAGCTACTCAGGAGGCTGAGACAGGAGAATCTCTTGAACCCAGGCGGCAGAGGTTGCAATGAGTCGAGATTGCACCATTGCATTCCAGCCTGGGTGACAAGTGAAACTACATCGCAAAAAAAAAAAAAAAAAAAAAAAAAGGATGGAATATCCCTACGTTACCCAGGCTGGGCTCAAATTCCTGGGAACAAGAGATCCTCCCACCTCAGCCTCCCAAAGTGCTGTGATTACAGGTGTGAGCTACTGTGCCTGGCCAGTTCTACTTTTAATTTATTTAGAAACCTCCTTATTGTTTTCCACAGTGGCTTCACTAATCTACATTCCCATAAACAGTGTATTAGTGTTCCCTTTTCTCCACACCCTTGTTAACATTTGTAATTTCCTGTCTTTGATAAAGGTCATCCTAACAGATATGAGATGATCTCATAATTTTGTTTTGCATTTCCCTGATAAGTAGCATACTGGCCATTTTTATGTCCTCTTTGGAGAAATGTTTATTGAGGTCCTTTGCCCATTTTTAAATTGGTGTATCCCTTTTTTTGCTATTGAGTTAGGTGAGCTCTTTATATATTTTGGTTGATAACCCCTTACTATGTTATATGTAGCTTGCAAATATTTTCTCCCAACCTATAAATTGCCTTCTCATTTTGTTAACTGTTTCCTTTGCTGTTTGGAAGACTTTTTGTTTGATGTGATCCCATGTGGGAATAGAAAAGTTCCTCTTTCCTTTCCTAACAAGAAAATTTCCTTTCTTCTTAAAGAATAAATTACAAGTATTAGAAATAATAGTTTATTTTAGACTTTCTTCAAAGCCTTCTTGTTTTCTGCTAATAACTCTTTGTTAAGCCCTATCCTATGTAGCCGTTAGATATGCTCACAGGCACATATTACATTCTACGTCCTTGTACTTGAATCAATATGTTTGTGCTAGATATGCTCACAGGCACGTAGTACATTCTGTGTCCTTGTACTTTAACCAAGATATTTATGCTATTACTTTTCTAAGTCCTTTGGCAAGCAACTTCCTATCCCTTCCTTATTTGGACTTTCTCTTTTCCTTTTATTCTCCATTGCCTTTACCTATTCAAGGAAGTTTTAAGTTATTACCAATCAGGTGCAGTTTTAGATTGTGAAGTCTGGCTCCAACAAATGGAGATCAGACGCATTAAGGACGACCCCAAATGCTTAAAGGATTAAGATGTCTGCTTTTCCTTTGTTCATTGTACTCTCGTAGCAAGACTACTAGCAAATGTACCCTTTTTGCAGAAAGTAATATTGCTTTGCTGAGAGAGCCTTTGTCTCAGTGATGATTTTTCTTTGCAACATCAAGCATCTGTTTCCAGCTTCCCACTTGTTTAGATTTTTGTTGCCTGTGCTTTTGATGTCATAACCAAAAAAAAAAAAAAAAACATTGCTATGACCCATGCCAAGAAACTCTTTTCCTATGTGTTGAGTTTTATGGTTTCAGGTTTTATCTTTAGGTTTTTAACACATTTTGGGTTGTGTTTTCTCATGTGTGTATGGCATAAGATAAGGTTGCAGTTTCATTCTTTTATATGTGCATATCCAGTTTTCCTTGCTCTATCTAATGAAAAGACTATTGTTTCCCCATGGTGTCATCTTGGTGCCCTTATCAAAAGTTAGTTGAACATATATGCTGGGTTTACTGCTGCATTTTCTATTCTGTTCCATTGATCTATGTGTCTGTTTATGCTAGTGCCATAATGTTGTGATTGAAATAGCTTTGTAGTAGATTTTGAAATTGGGTAGTGTGATACCTCTAGCTTTATTCTTTTTGCTCAGGGTTTCTTTGGCTGTTGGTGTCTTCATGGTTCCCTTTGAATTTTACAATTTCTATTTTTGTGAAAAAGACATTGTAGTTTTTATAGAAATACAAATTAAAAGTTCAACTCCTATCTAATTCAATGCAAATTGCATTGAATCTATAGATTGTTTTGGGTAGTACAGGCATCTTAACTGTTTTTCCAATCCGTGAAAAATATTCTATTTATTTGTGTCTTCAGTTTTTTTCCTTTTTGAGACAGGGTCTTGTTCTGTTGCCCAGGCTGGAGGGTAGTGACACAATAATGATTTACTGAAGCCTCCAACTCCTGGGCTTAAGCAGGTGTGGCTACAGGCATGCACCATCACACCTGGCTCGTGGATTTATTCAATTTTCTTTTGGTAGAAACAGGTCTCACTGTGTTTCCCAGGCTGGTCTGAAACTTCTGCCTTCAGGTGATCCTCCCACTTCAGCCTCCAAAAGTGGTGGGATTACAGGCATGAGTCACCATGCCTGGCTTCTTTCAATGTTTTATCGTTGTCTCTTTTCAGATCTTTGACCTTTGGTTTAATATAGTCCCAACTATTTTTTAAATGCTATTGTAAATGGGATTGTCTTGATTTCTTTTTTTGTCCTCTTTATTATTATTATTATCATTATACTTTAAGTTCTGGGGTACATGTGCAGAACATGTAGGTTTGTTACATAGGTATACACATGCCATGGTGGTTTGCTGCACCCATCACCCCGTCATCTACATTTGGTATCTCTCCTAATGCTATCCCTCCCCTATCCTCCCACCCCCTGCTCTCCCTCCTCTAGCTCCCCACTGCATGACAGGCCCCTGTGTGTGATGTTCGCCTTCCTGTGTCCAGGCGTTCTCATTGTTCAACACCCATTTGTAAGTGAGAACATATGTTGCTTGGTTTTCTGTTCTTGTGCCAGTTTGCTGAGAATGATGGTTTCTAGCTTTATCCGTCTCCCTACAAAGGACATGAACTCATCCTTTTTTATGGCTGTGTAGTATTCCATGGTGTATATGTGCCACATTTTCTTTATCCAGTCTATCAATGATTGTCTGAAACTTGGGTTGGATCCAAGTATTTGCTATTGTAAACAGTGCCACATTAAACATACTTGTGTGTGTGTCTTTATAATAGAATGATTTATAATCCTTTGGGTATATACCCAGTAATGGGATTGCTGGGTCAGATGTTATTTCTAGTTCTAGATCCTTGAGGAATCACCACACTGTCTTCCACTATGGTTGAACTAATTTACTCTCCCACCAACAGTGTAAAAGTGTTCCTATTTCTCCACATCCTCTCCAGCATCTGTTGTCTCCCGATTTTTTAATGATTAACATTCTAACTGGTGTGAGATGGTATCTCAGTGTGGTTTTGGTTTGCATCTCTCTAATGACCAGTGATGATGAGTTTGTTTTCATATGTTTGTTGGCCACATAAATGTCTTCTTTTGTAAAGTATCTGTTCATATACTTTGGCCACTTTTTGATGCGGTTGTTTTTTTTCTTGTAAATTTGTATACATTCTTTGTAGATTCTGGATATTAGCCCTTAGGCAGATGCGTGGATTGCAAAAATCTTTTCCCATTCTGTTGGTTGCTGATTCACTCTAATGATAGTTTCTTTTTCTGTGCAGAAGCTCTTAAGTTTAATTATATCCCATTTGTCTATTTTGGCTTTTGTTGCCGTTGCTTTTGGTGTTTTAGTCATGAAGTCCTTGTCTATGCCTATGTCCTGAATAGTATTGCCTAGGTTTTCTTCTAGGGTTTTTATGGTGTTAGGTCTTATGTTTAAATCTTTAATCCATCTGGAGTTAATTTTTGTATAAGGTGTAAGGAAGGGATTCAGTTTTAGCTTTCTGCATATGGCTAGCCAGTTTTTCCAACACCATTTATTAAACAGGGAATCATTTCCCCACTGCTTATTTTTGTCAGGTTTGTCAAAGATCAAATGGTTTTAGATATGTGGCATTGCCTCCGAGGCTTCTGTTCTGTTCCATTGGTCTATGTCTCTGTTTTGGTACCAGTACAATGCTGTTTTGATTACTGTAGCCTTATAGTATAGTTCGAAGGCAGGTAGCATGATGCCTCCAGCTTTGTATTTTTTTTTCTTTTTTCATTTTTTTGCTTAGGATTGTCTTGATTATGTGGGCTTATTTTTGGTTCCATATGAAATTCAAGGTGACTTTTTCCATTGTGTGAAGAAAATCAATTGTAGGTTGATGGGGATAGCATTGAATTTGTAAATTACTTTTGGCAGTATGGTCATTTTCATGATATTGAATGTTCCTAACCATGAGCATGGAATGTTTCTCCATCTGTTTGTGTCCTCTCTTATTTCCTTGAGCAGTGGTTTGTATTTCTCCTTGAAGAGGTCCTTCACATCCCTCAGTAGTTGTATTCCTAGATATTTTACTCTCTTTGTAGCAATTGTGAATGGGACTTCACTAATGATTTGGCTCTCTTGTTTGTTACTGGTGTATAACAATGCTTGTGATTTTTGCAGATTGATTTTGTGTCCTGAGATTTTGCTGAAGTTGCTTATCAGCTTAAGGAGATTTTGGGCTGAGATGATGGGGTTTTCTAAACATACAGTCATGTCATCTGCAAATAGAGATATACTGGCTTCCTAGTTTCCTAATTGGATACTCTTTATTTCTTTTTTTTTGCCTGATTGCTCTGGCTAGAACTTCCAATACTATATCGAATAGGAGTGGTGAGAGAGGGCATCGTTGTCTAGTGCCAGTTTTCAAAGGGAATGTTTCCAGTTTTTGCCCATTCAGCATGATATTGGCTGTGGGTTTGTCATAGATAGCTCTTATTGTTCTGAGATACATTCCATCAATACCTAGTTTATTGAGAATTTTTAGGATAAGGAGTTGTTGAATTTTGTCAAAGGCCTTTTCTGCATCTATCGAGATAATCATGTGATTTTTGTCTTTGGTTCTGTTTATGTGACAGATTATGTTTATAGATTTGTGTATGTTGAACCAGCCTTGCATCACAGGGATGAAGCCAATTTGATCATGATGGATAAGCTTGTTGATGTGCTGTTGGATTCCGTTTGCCAGTATTTTATTGAGGATTTCCACATCAATGTTCATCATGGATATTGGCCTGAAATTTTCCCTTTTAGGTGTGTCTCTGCCAGATTTTGGTATCAGGATAATGTTGGTCTCATAAAATGAGTTAGGGAGGATTTCCTCTTTTTGTATTGTTTGCAATAGTTTTGGAAGGAATGGTACCAGCTCCTCTTTGTATGTCTGGTAGAATTTGGCTGTGAATCCATCTGGTCCCGGACCTTTATTTGATTGGTAGACTATTAATTGCTGCCTGAATTTCAGACCTTGTTATTGGTCTAATCAGGGATTCAACTTCTCCCCTGTTTAGTCTGGGAGGGTGTAATTGTCCAGGAATTTATCTATTTCTTCTAGATTTACTAGTTTATTTGCATAGAGGTGTTTGTAGTAATCTCTGATGGTAGTTTGTATTTCTGTGGGATTGGTGATGGTATTCCCTTTAACATTTTTTATTGCATCTATTGGATTCTTCTCTCTTTTCTTTACTAGTTTGGCCAGTAGTCTATCTATTTTGTTGATCTTTTCAAAAAGCCAGCTCCTGAATTTATTGATTTTTTAAAATAATTTTTTATTTTATTTTAATTTATATATATATAACATTGCACTTTAGGTTCTGGAGTACATGTGCAGAACATGCAGGATTGTTGCGTAGGTACATACATGGCAATGTGATTTGCTGCTTCCAGTGCTCTGTCACCTATCTGGTATTTCTCCCCATGTTATCCCTCCCCAACTCCCCATCCTCCACTGTCCCTACCCTAGTCCCCGCCAACAGACCCCAGTGTGTGATGCTCCCCTCCCTATGTCCATGTGTTCTCATTGTTCAATACCCACCTATGAATGAGAAAATTTGGTACTTGATTTTCTGTTCTTGTGTCAGTTTGCTGAGAATGATGGTTTCCAGATTCACCCATGTCCCTATAAAGGACACAAACTCATCATTTTTGTGGCTACATAGTATTCCATGTTGTATATGTGCTACATTTTCTTTGTCCAGTCTATCATCGATGGGCATTTGGGTTGATTCCAGGTCTTTGTTATTACAAAAAGTGCAACAATGAACATATGTGTGCATGTGTCTTTATAATAGAACAATTTATAATCCTTTGGATATATATGCAGTAATGGGATTGCTGGGTCAAATGGAATTTCTATTTCTACGTCCTTGAGGAATTGCCACAATGTCTTCCACAATGGGGATGAGCTAATTTACACTCCCACCAACAGTGTAAAAGTGTTCCCATTTCTCCACATCCTCTCCAGCATCTATTGTCTCCAAATTTTTTAATGATCATCATTCTAACTGGGGTGAGATGGTATCTCAATGTGGTTTTGATTTGCATTTCTCTAATGACTAGTGAAGATGAGCATTTTTTCATATGTTCGTTGGCCTCATATATGTCTTCTTTTGAAAAGTGTCTGTTCATATCCTTTGCCCACTTTTGGATGGGTTTGTTTTTCTCTTGTAAATCTCTTTTAAATGTTTGTACATACTGGATATTAGCCATTTCTCACATGAGTAGCTTGCAAAAATTTATTTCCATTCTGCTTGTTGCTGGTTCACTCTAATGATTGTGGTACCAGTACCACATCACTCTAATGATGTTTTGGTACCAGTACCATGCTGTTTTGATTAAGGTAGCCTTATAGGATAGTTCAAATCAGGTAGCATAATGCCTCCAGCTTTGTTCTTTTTGCTTAGAATTGTCTTGGCTACACAGGTTCTTTTTGTTCCATATGAAGTTTGAGGTGGTTTTTTCCAGTTCTGTAAAGAGGGTCATAGGTAGTTTGATGGGGATAGCATTGAATCTGTAAATTACTTTGGGCAGTATGGCCATTTTCACAATATTGATTCTTCTGAACCATGAGCATGGAATGTTTATCCATCTGTTTGTGTCCTCTCTTGTTTCCTTGAGCACTGTTTTCTAGTTCTCCTTGAAGAGGTTCTCTATATCTTTTGTTAGTTATATTCCTAGGTATTTTATTCTCTTTGTAGCAATTGTGAATTGCAGTTCATTCTTGATTTGGCTCTCTTTAAGTCTGTTATTGGTGTATAGGAATGCCTGTGATTTCTGCACATTGATTTTATATCCTGAGACTTTGCTGAAGTTGTTTATCAGTTTCAGGAGATTTTGGGCTGAGACTATGGGGTCTTGTAAATATACAGTCATTTCATCTGCAAATAGAGACAATTTGACTTCCTCCTTTCCTAATTGAATACCATTTATTTTTTTTCTTGCCTGACTGCTCTGGCTAGAACTTCCAATACTATATTGAATAGGAGTGGTGAGAGAGGCATCCTTGTCTAGTGCCAGATTTCAAAGGGAATGCTTCCAGTTTTTGCCCATTCAGTATGATATTGGCTGTGGGTTTGTCATAAATACCTTTTATTATTTTGAGATATGTTCCTATGACACCTAGTTCATTGAGAGTTTTTAGTATGAAGGGCTGTTTAATTTTTTTGAAGGCCTTCTCTGCATCTGTTGAGATAATAATGTTTTTGTCTTTGGTTCTGTTTATGTGGTGAATTACATTTATAGACTTGCCTATGTTGCACCAGCCTTGCATCCTCGGGATAAAGCCTACTTGATCATGATGGATATGCTTTTTCATGTGCTGTTACAATTGGTTTGCCAGTTTTTTATTGAAGATTTTTGCATCTATGTTCATCATGAATATTGGCCTGAAGTTTTCTTTTCTTGCTGAGTCTCTGCCGGGTTTTGGTATAGGATGATGATGTTCTCATAAAATGATTTGGGAAGAATTCTCTCTTTTTGGATTGTTTGGAATAGTTTCACAAGGAGTGGTATCAACTCCTCTTTGTATGTCTGGTAGAATTCTGCTGTGAACCAATCGGGACCTGGGCTTTTTTTGGTTGGTAGGCTATTAATTGCTGCCTCAACTTCAGCCATTGTTATTGGTCTATTCAGGGTTTCGACTTCTTCCTAACTTAGGCTTGGGAGTATGCAAGTGTCCAAGAATTTATCCATTTCTTCCAGGTTTGCTGGTTTATGTGCATAGAGTTGTTTGTAGTAAACTCTGATGGTAGTTTGTATTTCTGTGGAATTGGTGGTGATATCCCCTTGATCATTTTTTATTGCATCGATTTGATTCTTCTCTCTTTTCTTTTTTACTAATCTGGCTAGTGGTCTATTTTGTTGATCTTTTCAAAAAACCAGCTCCTGGATTTATTGATTTTTTTTTGAAGGGTTTTTTTGTATCTCTATCTCCTTCAGTTCTGTTCTGATCTTAGATATTTCTTGTCTTCTGCTAGCTTTTGAGGTTTTTTTTTTTATCTTCTAAAAATGAGCTTCTCTAGCTCTTTCAATTTTGATGATAGGGTGTCAATTTTAGATATTTCCTTGCATCTCATGTAGGCATTTATTGCTATTAATTTTCCTCTAGACACTGCTTTAAATGTGTCCCAGAGATTCTGGTATGTTGTGTCTTTGTTCTCATTGGTTTTGAACATCTTTTTTTCTGCCTTCATTTCATTGTTTATCCAGTCAACATTCAAGAGCAAAGTTCAGTTTCCATAAAGTTGTGTGGTCTGAGTGAGTTTCTTAATCCTGAGTTCTAATTTGATTGCCCTGTGGTCTGAGAGACTGTTATGATTTCCATTCTTTTGCATTTGCTGAGGAGTGATTTACTTCCAATTATACGGTCAATTTTAGAGCAGATTTGATGTGGTCCTGAGAAGAATGTATATTCTGTGGATTTGGGGTGGAGAGTTCTGTAGATGTCTATTAGGTCCGCTTGGTCCAGATCTGAGTTCAAGTGCTGGATATCCTTGTTAATTTTCTATCTTGTTGATCTGTCTAATATTGACAATAGAGTGTGAAAGTCTCCCACTGTTATTGTGTGGGAGTCTAAGTCTCTTTATAGGTCGTTAAGAACTTTCTTTATGTATCTGGGTGCTCCTGTATTGGGTGCATATATATTTAGGATGGTTAGCTCTTCTTATTGCATTGATCCTTTTACCATTATGTAATGCCCTTCTTTGTCTCTTTTGATCTTCGTTGTCTTAAAGTCTATTTTATCAGAGACTAGGATTGCAACTCCTGCTTTTTTTTTGCTCTCCATTTGCTTGGTAAATCTTCCTTCATCCCTTTATTTTCAACCTATGTGTATCCTTGCACATGATATGGGTTTCCTGGATACAGTCAAAAACTGATGCATTTTGACTTTTTATCCAATTTGCCAGTCTGTGTCTTTTAATTGGGGCATTTAGCCCATTTACATTTAAGGTTAATATTGCTATGTATGAATTTGATCCTGCCGTTTTGATGCTAGCTGGTTGTTTTGCACGTTAGTTGATGCAATTTCTTCATTGTGTCAATGGTCTTTGCCATTTGGTACGTTTTTAGAGTGGCTGGTACTGGTTGTTCCATTCTATGTTTGGTACTTCTTTCAGGATCTCTTGTAAGGCAGGCCTGGTGGTGATGAAATCTCTGAGCTTGTTCATAAAAGATTTTATTTCTCCTTCACTTATGAAGCTTAGTTTGGGTGGATATAAAATTCTAGCTTGAAAGTTCTTTTCTTTAAGGATGTTGAATATTGGCCCCCACTCTCTTCTGGCTTGTAGGGTTTCTGATGAGAGATCCACTGTGAGTCTAATGGGCTTCCCTTCGTGGGTAACCTGACCTTTCTCTCTGGCTGCCCTTAGCATTTTTTCCTTCATTTCAACCCTGGTGAATCTGATGATTATGTGCTTTGTGGTTGCTCTTCTTAAGGAATATCTCTGTGGTGTTCTCTGTATTTCCTGGACTTGAATATTGGCCTGCCTTGCTAGGTTGGGGAAATTCTCCTGGATAATATCCTGAAGAGTGTTTTCCAGCATTAATTCATTTTCTCCATCACATTCAGGTACACCTATCAAACATAAATTAGTTCTTTTCACATAGTCCCATATTTCCTGGAGGCTTTGTTCATTTCTTTATACTCTTTTTTCTCTAATCTTGCCTTCTCATTTTATTTCATTGATTTGATCTTCAGTCTCTGAAATCCTTTCTTCTGCTTGGTTGATTCAGCCATTGAAATTCGTGTATGCTTCACAAAGTTCTCTTGTGTTTTTCAGCTCCATCAATTCATTTATTTTCTTGTCTAAGCTGTTTATTCTTGTTAGCATTTTGTCACACCTTTTTTTCAAGGTTCTTAGTTTCTTTGCATTGGGTTAGAATGTGTTCTTTTAGCTCACTTTCTGAAGACTATTTCTGTGACTTCATCTAACTCATTCTCGATCCAGCGTCCTGGATCGAGATCCTTGCTGGTGAGGACTTGTGATCCCTTTGAGGAGGAGAGGTGTTCTGGTTTTGGATGTTTTCATTGTTTTTGCACGGGTTTCTCCCCACCTTTGTGGATTTATCTACCTGTGGTCTTTGTAGTTGGTGACTTTCAAATGAGGTCTCTAGGTGGACATCCTTTTTGCTGATGATGATATTATTTCTTTCCATTTCTTAGTTTTCCTTCTAACAGTCAGGCCCCTCTGCTGTAGGACTGCTGGAGGTCCACTCCAGACCCTGCTTGCCTGGGGATCATCTGCAGCAGCTGCAGAACAGTAAGGGTTACTGCTAGTTTCTTCTTTTGTTATCTTCCTCCCAGAAGGATACCCACCAGATGTCAGCCTGAGCTGTCCTTTATGAGGTGAGTCTTTTGATCTATGGGGATTGGGAGCTGCTTGAGAAGACAGTCTGTCCCTTATAGGACCTCAAGTGCTAAGCTGTGGGCTCTGTTGTTCCATTCTGAGCTGCTGGGCAGAAATGTTTAACTCTGCTGCAGTGGAACTCATAACCATGTTTTGTTCCCAGGTGCTCTGTCCTGGGAAGGTGGGGCTTTATTTATAAGTTCCTGATGTGCTGCTGCCTTTTTTTCAGATATGTCCTGCCCAGCGAGGAGGTAGCCTAGTCACAGTCTGCCAGCAGAGGCATTGATGAGCTACTGTGGCTCTGCCAAGCTGCTTTGTGAACTTGCTTGTGGTTTTGTTTATAGAGGTATAGTTAGAACTGCCTTGGTAATGGCGGTCTGTCTCAGTAATGGTGGACTGCCTCAGTAATGGCAGACTGCCTGGGTAATGATGGATTGCCTTGGTAATTGTGGATGCCCTTCCCCCACAGAGCTGGACTGTCCCAGGTCCAGCTGTGCTTGCTGTGCAACTCTCAATCCAGAGTGTTTCAGATTGCTGGTCATTGTTGGTGTGGGACCTGCTGAGCTAGATCACCAGGCTTCCTGTTTCTGCGCCCTTTTTTTCAGTTGAATGGGTGACTCTGTCTCACAGGGATTCCAGGCACCAGTTGAAACAGTCACCTTGATTTGTGTGAGTTTTTGTGTGGAGACCCGCTGTGCTAGCTGAAACAGCCATGCTGGAGACTTGTGGCACTTTTCTGCCTGGGAATCTCCTGGTCTGTGGGCAGTAAAAACATGTTTGGATATTCAGTGATCACTCACCCTCTGCATTCTTGCTGGGAACTGCACTCCAGAGCTGTTCCTATTCAGCCATCTTGGATCAAGGATCTTATTGATTTTTTTAAGGGTTTTTTTGTGTCTCTATCTCCTTCAGTTCCACTCCGAACTGAATAATCTTAGTTATTTCTCATCTTCTGCTAGCTTTTGAATTTGTTTGATCTTGTTCCTCTAGTTCTTTTAATCATGACATTAAGGTGTCTCTTTTAGATCTTTCCTCACTTCTCTTGTGGGCATTTAGTGCTATAAATTTCCTAGACAATGCTTTAAATGTGCCCCAGAGTTTCTGGTACGTTGTGTCTTTGTTATCATTGTTTTTTTTTTTTTATCATCCCCCAATTCACTAAAGTTAAAACTTGTGTGCTCTTCACTGTTCTCAGTGGTTTTGAAGAACATCTTTATTTCTGCCTTCATTTCATTATTTATCCAGTAGTCATTCAGGAGCATGTTGTTCTGTTTCCATGTAGTTGCGTGGTTTTGAGTGAGTTTCTTAATCCTGAGTTCTAGTTTGATTGCACTCTAGTCTAAGAGAATGTTTGTTATAATTTCTGTTCTTTTGCGTTTGCCAAGGAGTGATTTACTCCCAATTATGTGGTCAATTTTAGAATAAGTGTAATGTGGGGCTGATGAGAATATATATTCTGTGAATTTGGGGTGGAGAGTTCTGTTGATGTCTATTATGTCTGCTTGGTCCAGATCTGAGTTCAAGTCCTGGAGATCCTTAATTTTGTTTTGTTGATCTAATATTGACAGTGGGGTGTTAAAGTCTCTCACTATTATTGTGTGGGAGTCTAAGCCTCTTTGTAGGTCATTAAGAACTTGCTTTATATATGTGGATGCTCCTGTATTGGGTGTATATATATTTAGGATAGTTAGCTCTTCTTGTTGCATTTATCCCTTTACCATTATGTAATGCCCTTCTTTGTCTCTTTTGAACCTTGTTGGTTTACAGTCCGTTTTATCAGAGACTAGGATTGCAACCCCTGCTTTTTATTCTCTCTCTCTTTGTTTGCTTGGTAAATCTTTCTCCATCCTTTTATTTTGAACCTATATGTGTCTTTGCCCATGAGATGAGTTTCCTGAATATAGCACACCAATGGATCTTGACGCTTTATCCAATTTGCCAATGCATGGGGAAGAACTTTGGCCCAACTGGAGCCTCGTGGGGACAGGGGTGTGCTGGGGGCCTGCCACTTATTCTACACCTCTCATGTCTCTTCACTGTGCCAGACTGGAGTTAGGCTCAACAGGGTCATCTTTCCCTGCTGATTCCACCAAGCCTGTTCTCTTGGCTGTGGTTTTGCTGGATAGTAGGTAGGGACAGTGGTAATCTCATTCATCCATTCATGCGTGTCACTAATTACATGATGAGGCATTTGGCTACTTTAAGAGAGTCGTAGTTACTGCCACCATTTACCCATGCTTCATTGAATTTCTTCACTATGACATTCAGAGCACTGTGCAGAAGTCACATTGTGTCACCACCCTGGCGGGCCTTCGCAATTTTTGTTGTTGTTGTTGAGACAGAATCTGGCTATGCTACATAGGCTAGAGTGCAGTAGAGTGATCTAGGCTCACTGCAACTTCTGCCTGCTGGGTTCAAGTGATTCTCCTGCCTCAGGCTCCTGAGTAGCTGGGCCTACAGGCATGTACCACCACGCCCAGCTAATTTTTGTATTTTTAGTAGAGATGAGGTTTCACCATATTTGCAAGGATGGTCTCGAACTCCTGACCTCGTGATCTGCCTGCCTCAGCCTCCCAATGTGCTGGGATTACAGGTGTGAGCCACTGCACCTGGCCTACTTCTTGATTTCTTTTTCAGATAATTCATTGTTAGTGTATAGAATCACTGCCAATTTTTCTATGTTGTTAGGCTTTTTAAATAAACACCCTGTAACTTTACCAAACTCATTTATCAGTTCTGACTGTTCTTTGGAGTCTTTGGGGTTTTCTATATATAAAATGATGTTGTCCTTAAACAGGAACAATTTAAATTCCTTTCCAATTTGAATGCCTTCTATTTCTTGACGAGACTTCCAGTCAAGAAGAGTAGTACAGAAGTGACAAGAGTGGGCATCATTTTCTTGTGCCTGATTTATTTATTTATTTTTATTTATTTTTACAGAAAAAGCTTTCAACTTTTCCATATTCGGTATGCTCACTCTGGACTTTTCATATATGGCCTTTATTATGTTGAGTTACATTCCTTCTTTTACATATTTGCAAACTACAGTTGTATATATTTATAGAGTAAGAAGCTGATAGTATGATTTAAAAAAAAATACAACATGGAATAATTAAGTCAAGCTAACCTGCCTATCACCTTAAATATTTGACATTTTTTTGTGATGAGAACCTTTGAGATTTACTGTTAGCAACATTGAAATGTTTAGTACTCAGTTGTTAGCTATGATTACCACACTGTGCAGTAGCTCTCAAAAAAATCAAACTTATTTCTCCTATCTGATTGAGGCTTTTGCCCTTTGACTCTCATCTCCCTATTCTGCCAACCCCCAGCCTGTGGTAAACCATCCCTCCCCTCCTAGTTTAAAAATGGTCTTCCTGGTTAAATATATTTAAGTCATTGCCCAGTGTATTACAAAAGAACCAATTATGTATATTCATATATTTAAAATATTATGTTCTAGTAAGCATATTCTTGTTAACAAACAGGAAAGCATTATCTTTTTTTCCAAATAACATTTTAGAAAATTATAATGATAAGGATAGCTATTGGCTAATATACTACCTTCTGTGACCAAAATTCCAGAGCACCATTTAAAGTACTTCATGAATATTTATCTTATTTTCTGCTAAGAACATTTATACCCTCTTAAAAACTTGTTATTTAGGGTATTACAAAGAATAGATCAAACTACCTTAAAGAGAGAAAATGTGGAACAGAACTTTCTCATGTAACTTAGCAGTAGGGCAGGGCCGGGCGTGGTGGCTCACGCCTGTAATCACAGCACTTTGGGAGGCCGAGGTGGGTGGATCACGAGGTCAAGAGATCGAGACCATCCTGGTCAACATGGTGAAACCCCGTCTCTACTAAAAATACAAAAAATAAGCTGGGCATGGTGGTGCATGCCTGTAATCCCAGCTACTCAGGAAGCTGAGGCAGGAGAATTGCCTGATCCCAGGAGGCGGAGGTTGCAGTGAGCCAAGATCGCGCCATTGCACTCCAGCCTGGGTAACAAGAGCGAAACTCCGTCTCAAAAAAAAAAACCAAAAAAAAAACTTAGCAATAGGGCTAGATTCATAGATACAAAGGCAACCGTGATCTTTCTCACAGCAGACAGAATCAGAGAATCCTCCCCAGAAAATGGTACCTGACCTAAGAAGTCTGGGTGCCCGTCTCTACATGGCCAATGAAGAAGGAAGACTTCCTTTCCAACTGCATTCCAGAAAGGTCTGGGGAAGAACTTTGGCCCAACTGGAGCTACATGCCCACCCCTCAGATTTACTGTGACAATGGGATTAAGGGACTACAGTTAGCAGTTCCAGAAGCACATGGATGAAGTGAGGTAGCAGCAGCTTCCTAAATATCATTCTATCAAGATAACAAATATTCTCTGAATAAAGGCTGTAATCCATTTGTGAGTCAAGCTATCTAAACACAGCAGAATACAATGCAAAAAGCCTTACCAAAGACTCTTATTTCAAATGGCCATTGTAAGTTCCAGTTTTCTAAGGAGTTGTAGTAAACTCAAATGCACTGAATAACAGACCCCCAAATATTTAGAGCAAAAATTGACAGAAATATGAGGATAGACAAACCCATAATTAAAGTGGCAGGTACTACCCTACTTGCTCAGTTTAATATATCAAGAAGATAAGAAGATGGCCAGCTAAACACAGCCAGATCAAACAGCTGCCACCAAGGGAGCGGGACAACTGGTTTATTCCTAACTGATCTTCAGAGGGAAGGCACTGAGACTGGACAGATGGAATATACAGAAACTGGGCTGAAGTGGGAGGAAGCTGGGAACCCTGCACGGAACTACTGTGCACTGGGATTCATACCTGGCCCCCAATGCCTCTGGAGGAATGGGTGAGTTGAACAGGCAAGTAGAAACCTGATCTCGCCCTGGGCCTCTGGAATCCTGGTAGGAGGAGACCACTCAACCACCATGGAAACTTGAGTTGGCCAGGAAATCTGCTTAGAGGAGTAATAGGGGCAGCAATCCAGCTGGTGTGGAGCCCAAAGGGTTTGGCAGGGGAGCATTTGTAGTGGAGCATGGCCAGAGAAGTCCATCCTCCTAGGCTCAACTTGATTCCATAGGAGACTTCAGTCCTAGGAGAACTGTCAGACTCCAACTCCATAGGGTGGTCTTGCTTATCAGATAGGGTTGGTCCTACCTGAGTACCACTTGGTGCAGGCCTCATGTGCCCTGGGAGCCCATATCATAGCTCCTGCACTGGCAGACCATGTTTTACCAGCGGAGAGGGCCCCATGGCCATGCACCAGCCTAGCCACCCCCACATTGCTTTGCCAGTGTGGTTCCTATATATAGGGGCAGACCTTGCCTTCTCTGCCCCACTAGTATGTGTGTGCATGTGCACCCTGCCCTGCCACTGCTGATGGAATGAGTGCACTCCAATCCTTTCTCTCTACTGTATCACTATTGCAGTGGGAGCCTTGATGGGCAAAGACCCACCAGTGCTGTCCTCTGCCAGCACCCAGCCCCTGCACTGACACTGCCCACCAGCTTGAAACTAGGCACAGAGAACAGTGGAACCTCCCCAACCCTGAGCGGTCACCTCTGCCTGTGTGAGCATGCGCAGAGAAAGCACACAGTCCTGTATGCACCATACCCTAATACCATGTGAACACCACCACTATCTTGACCTATGCATATGGTTACCAGTGGGGGTTCTCCCAGCCCCTGGAGCCATGCCTCTACTGCAGCTGCAAATGCCCACACAGAGGCTAGCAGCCTGGTACCTGCTAGCACCCTGCCACAGCCCACAACTGTGCATATAGCTCCACTGCTACAGGCATGTATGAACCAGAGTGGATCCCACTGCCACCACCCTATGAAACACTTGGTTGGCACCACCCATCAGTGTTGTGACCAGCAGTCTGCGAGCACCTCAGACCTGCCAACCCAGAACAATGGGTTCCTAAACTTGAGGAGCCAGAGAACAAAGTTGGAGCCTAGTACCAGTCCCCCAGATTTACAGCATGCAGCCTAAGAATTGGGAGCTAAACCTATGGCCCCTAAAATCTTCTAGAAATGAAGCCAGTTGACTGAACTCACCTTATACCACAAGCAAATCCTCAAGGTTACCGAGAGCTGTACTACCTCTCTAGCAAGGGTTCTGAATCAGACTGAGATGGCTGAAATGACAGAAATAGAATTCAGAATATGGATAAGGACAAGGATCATTGAGATGCATGAGTACATGGGAACCCAATCTAAGAATCACAGTAAAACAGTACAGGAGCTGACAGAGAAGATAGCCAGAATATGAAAGTACATAACTAACCTAACAGAGCTGAAAACACAAATTTTATAGTGTAATCACAAGTATTTTTTTTTCTTCTTAAGACAGAGTCTAGCTCTGTTGCCCAGGCTGAAGTGCAGTGATGCAATCTTCGCTCATTGGAACCTCTGCTTCCTAGATTCAATTGATTCTTGTGCCACAGCCCCCTGAGTAGCTGAGATTATAAGTATGTCCCCACCACGCCCGGATAACTTTTGCATTTTTAGTAGAGATGGGGTTTCACTATGTTGACCAGGTTGGTCATGAACTCCTGGCCTCAAGTAATCTACCCATCTGGCCCTCCTGAAGTGCTGGGATTACAGGCATGACCACCATACCCGGTCAACATAATTGCAAGTATTAAATAGCAGAATAGACCAAGTACAGGAAAGACTCTCAGAGCTTGAATACTGGCTTTCGGAAATAAGACACTCAGACAAGAATAGAGAAAAGAATGATAAGGAAGAAACAAAACCTCTGAAAATACGGAATTATAAAAAGAGACCAAATCTATGACTCATTGGTGTCTCTGAAAGAGAAGGGTAGAGTATAAGCACCTTGAAAAACATATCTCAGGGCCCCAGTCCAGCTAGAGAGACCAGCATTCAAATTCAGGAAATGTAGAGAGCTCCTATAAGATATTTAACAAGATCATTCCCAAGACACATAATCATCAGATTCTCCAGGGTCGAAATAAAAGTAAAAATGTTAAAGGCAACTACAGAGAAAAGCCAGGTCACCCATTAGACTAACAGCGGACCTCTCAGAAACCCTACAAGCCAGAAGAGATTGGGGACTAATATTCAAATCTTTTATTTGAGACAGTGTCTCACTTCTGTTGCCCAGGCTGGAGTGCAGTGGTGCAATCTCAGCTCACTGCAGTCTTCAACTCCTGGGCTCAGGTGATCTTCCCACCTCCGCCTCCTGAGTAGGTAGGACTACAGGTGTATGCCACCACACCCAGTGAATTTTTGTATTTTTAGTAGAGATGGGAGTCTCGCCATGTTGTCCAGGCTGGTCTTGAACTCCTGGACTCCAGCGATCTGCCTACCTCGGCCTCCCAAAGTGTTACGACAACAGGTGTGGGCCACTGCTCCTGGCCTATATTCAACATTCTTGAAGAAAATACCAAGCAAGGGCCAGGTATGGCTGCTCATGCCTGTAATCCCAGCACTTTGGGGGGCCAAGGCAGGTACTTCACTTGAAGCCAGGAGTTTGAGACCAGCCTGGGCAACATTGTAAAACCCCATCTCTACTAACAATACAAAAATTAGCCAGGATATGGTAATGCATTCTCAGAAAAAAAAAACTTTTAAAATTTATATGGAACCAATAAAAGAACCCAAATAGCCAAGGTAACCCTAAGCAAAAAGAACAAAGCTGGAGGCATCACACTACCCAACTTCAAACTATACTACAGGCTATAGTAACCAAAACAGAATGGTACTGGTATAAAAACAGACACATTGAGCAACAGAACAGAATAGAGAGCTCAGAGATAAGGCCACACACCTACAACCATCTGATCGTTGACGAAGCTGACAAAAACAAGCAATGGGGAAAGGACTCTCTATTTGATAAATGGTTCTGGGATAATGGCAAAAGATTGAAACTGGGCTCCCTCCCTATACCATATACAAAAGCCAACTCAAGATGAATTAAAGACTTAAATGTAAAACCCCAAACTATAAAAACCCTGGAAGACAACCTAGGAAATACTGTTCTGGACATGGGAACTGGTAAATATTTTATGATAAAAATATCAAAAGCAATTGCAATGAAAGCAAAAACTCACAAATGTTATCTAATTAAACTAAAGAGCTTCTGCACAGCAAAAGAAACAATCAACAGAGTAAACAGCCTCCAGAATGAGAGAAAATATTTGTAAACTATGCATCTGACAAAATTCTAACATCCAACATTTATAAGGAACTTAAACAACTTTACAAGATAAAGCCCCATTACAAAGTGGGCAAAGGACATGAACAGACACTTCTCAAAAGAAGACATACATGTGGCCAATGAGCATATGAAATAAAGCTCAATATCACTAATCATTAGAGAAATGCAAATCAAAGCCACAATGAGATACCATCTCACACCTATCAAAGTGACTATTATTAAAAAGTCAAAAGATAGCAGATACTGTTGGGGTTGCAGAGAAAAAGGATTGCTTATACACTGCTGGTGGGTGTATTAGTCTGTTCTAGCATTACAATAAGGACCTATCTGAGACTGGGTAATTTATGAAGAAAAGAGGTTTAATTAACTCACAGTTCCGTAAGCTATACAGGAAGCATGGCTGGGGAAGCCTCAGGAAATTCACAATCATGGCGGAAGGTGAAAGGGAAGCAGGTACATCTTCACATGGTGGAGCAGGAGACACAGAGTGAATAGAAAGTGTGACATACTTTTAAACTACCAGATCTTGTGAGAATTCACTATCACAAGAACAGCAAGGGAGTAGTCCACCTCCGTGATTCAGTCACCTCCCAGCATGCCACTCTCTAACACGTGGTGATTACAACTCAACATGAGATTTGAGAAGGGATACAAATCCAAACCATATCAATGAGAATATAAATTAGTTCAATCATTGTGGAGAGCAGTGTGGTGATTCCTCAAAGCCCTAAAAAATAGAATTATAATTTGGACTCACAATCCCATTACTGGGTATAGACCCAAAGGAGAAATCTTTGAATAGAAATTTATCATAAAGACACATGTACACACATGTTCACTGTAGCACTATTCATAATAGCAAAAACATGGAATCTAAATGCTTATGAATGGCAGACTGGATGAAGAAAATGTGGTACATATATACCACGGAATACTATGCAACCATAGAAAGGAATGAGATCATGTCCTTTGCAGGAACATAGATGGAACTGAAGGCTGTTATCCTTAGCAAACTAACGCAGGAACAGAAAACCAAATACCACATATTCTCACCTTTAAATGGGGGCTAAATGATGAGAACACATAGATACCTAGAGGGGAACAACTGACAGTGGGGCCTGATGGTGGTAGCTGGGAAGAGGGAGAGCAGCAGAAAAAATAATAGGTACTAGGTTTAATACCTGGGTGATGAAATAAGCACTACACCAAACCTCTGTGACACAAGTCTATCTAAGTAACAAATCTGCACATGTACCCCAAACCTAAAACATAAAATTGTTGAGGATATAGACAATTTGAACCATGCAATCACGTTTGATTTAATAGAAATACAGCAGCCAAGAGTAGAAAAATATTACAACAATATATTATGAAATATACTATAAATATTTGCCCATAAAATATTAACTATATTCCCAATAATTGTTATACAGATCATGCTCTCTGAGCAAGTCTAGTTCAGCAGAGTTTTACTTTGTGGGGCCAAATAGGCACCTAATTTAGTTACCCTGCAACAGACAACTAAAAACTCTGGGCAAAATACAGAAAGCAACTATTTAACGGCTTCAGAGAGTAAACCAAAGTAGGCATATTTTGAATGGGAGTAAGATTGGAAGGAGGGATGAGCCTAGAGTGACTTAACCATTTTTTATGATTTTTTTAAATTTTTGTTATCTCTTGCTTTAAACTTTAAAAAAAAATTAAACAATGTACAAAGACTTGGGGCAATATTCCCCACTTAATCTGATTGCTTGGTGGGTGGCCAGGGGGGGAATTGACTAACTTGATAAAGAAATTCCCTAACAGTACTGTAGATATCATTTTATTATTAGAGTATATACCTAACCTCAGCCCAGAGGAATAATCCATTTGGTTGGCCACAATTTTTTTTCATCCCTTCTAAAATCAGTCCTGTTCTAGGATTTCACGCCATGGACTCCATGAACCCATTCCATCGTGACTGATACTGAAACAGTAGTCCTCACTGGGTTACCTTCCAAAATTCATTCCAAGAAGTAGACATTGACATTATAGAAAGATGGCCTAATGCATCACTTACTGCTTTCTTGTCTCATCCTTTTTTCCTCCTCCTTTTCCAATGAATTAGGAACTTGATACCTCTGAAGTCATCCTGTTAGATTAATAGCATGACTGCAACTAGGGTAATATTCTTCCTATTTGTCCACATTATTTTTTTTACTATGTGTGTAGTCTCAGTAATGAAGTAGAAATCTGGTAAACAGGCCAGGCATGTTGGCTCACGCATGTAATCTCAGCACTTTGGGAGGCTGAGGTGGGCAGATCACGTCTGGAGTTTGAGACCAGCCTGGCCAACATGGTGAAACCCCATCTCTACTGAAAGTACAAAAATTAGCCACGTGTGGTAGCACATGCCTGTAATCCTAGCTACTCTGGAGGCTGAGGCAAGAGAATTGCTTGAACGTGGGAGGCGGAAGTTGCAGTGAGCTGAGCTCGTGCCACTGCATTCCAGTCTGGGCAACAGAGTGAGACTGTCTCAGAAAAAAAAAGAAATCTGGAAAACAGGGACAACTTAAACTACATTTATGTGTCTCATATATATCTGTAACAATTTTGGTGAAGAAGACCCCATGGAAAAACCAATATACTCGCTAAAATTCCTACTAGAACGTCATTTGGAAATTGATCAGGGCAGCTAAGAGCTGAATAAGGAGCACAAGAAAAATTAGAATCTGCTGAAAGAACAAAATATAGTCTATTCAAAACCCAAAACCTCTTCAAAAAGATCGTGGTCCTTGGGCATCTGCTGCTCATTCTTGTATGGAGGAGGTACTCTTGGCAAAAGGCCCTTGTAATGAGTCAAGTAAAGGAAATGTTTTTTATTATTTGGATTTTTTAAAAAAAGCAAATGGGAACTATTTATTACTTGTCAGTAATTGTGAGTTTTATGGCTGTGAATTCTTATTTGCTGTCAAACAAGCAAGTAAGTGCTGTATCTCTGAACTAATCCCTTAGTCACCATTCCTGGTACTCTATTGTCAAATAGCCTGTCAGTTGGTTTTTATTCTAGCACATATTTTAAATAAGTTTTCAAAGTAGGGAATAGTTAAATCTATTTCTTCTTTCAGAAGTCTTAAACTTTGCTTGGAAGCTATTAACAAGATTGAAATCCATAGAAAAAAAGGTTGGAAAGGAATCTGCTGAAATGTTAACAGTGGTTATCTCTTAGCAATGGAATTTTAGTTAATTTTACTTTCCTCTTTGTACTTATTTTTCTACTGTGAACATAAATAGCAAAATCAGAAGGAAAAAAGACACTAAAACAAACAATTTATGGCAAAGGCCATTTAAAGTCAGTCTATTTCTCAGGGCAATCATTTAATCTATATAAGCAGAAGATATTACTTATCCTTGTATCCTCCATAGTTCCTAGTTTTTTTTAAAAAACAGCCAGGTGTAGTGGTTTATACCTGCAATCCTAGCACTTTGGGAGGTTGAGGCAGGTGGATCAGTAAGCCCAGGAGTTTGAGATCAGTCTGGGCAACATGGCAAAACCCCATGTCTACAAAAAGTACAAAATTAGCCAGGCATGCTTGCATGTGCCAGTAGTCCCAGCTACTTGGGAGGCTGAGGTGCAGGAATCACCTGAACCCAAGTAGGTTAAGGCTGCAGTGAGCTGTGACTGAGCCACAGCATTCCAGCCTGGGCAACAGAAAGAAACCCTGTCTCAAAGACACACAGACACAAAAACCCCACATCACAAAGGGTTGAAGTGTAAGCCACAATGCTAAGCATTGGAAGAGATAATTATCACAACACATGTAAAGAATGTAAAATTATTAGTCTTTACAATGACCTTTATGATATAAATGATTTCTGTATTTTACAGATAAAGTATCAGAGAGGCAAATTACGTGCTCGATGTTATATAGTACGTAGCTGGGCTGGATTGGTTAGTAATGACCCTCTAAAAAGCAAATCTCATATGGCTTGCTGTGTCCAATGGGACATGAGCAAATAGGACATGAGCAGAGGCTTATAAAGGTCTCAGACGTTGGAGCATGTCCTCATGTTTGTTGTTGTTTTTGAGACTGAGTCTCTCTCTGTCTCCCAGGCTAGAGTGCAGTGGCATGATCTCAGCTCACTACAACCTCCGCCTCTTGGGTTCAAGCGATTCTCCTGCTTCAACCTCCCGAGTAGCTGGGATTACAGGTGCCCACAACCATGCCCAGCAAATTTTTGTAGTTTTAGTAGAGACAAGGTTGGCCAGGCTGGTCTCCAACTCCTGACCCTAAGTGATCTGCCCGCCTTAGCTTCCCAAAGTGCTGGGATTATAGGTGTGAGCCACCACGCCCAGGCCTCTTGCTGTTTTTGTAACCCTGAGTCGACCATGTGAAGAAGCCAGGGCTAGCCTATTGGAAGATAAGACACCATGTGGAGCAGAAGTGAACCCGCACAGCTAAGGCACATGAGACATACTAGCTTCACCACTGGCATGCACCTAAACTGTCCAGTCTCAACAGAGGCTCCAAATGATTTCAGGAGTCAAGTGAGCCAGCTGGAACCAGAGATGCTCAGCAAATCCACAGAATTGTGAGAAATGACAAATGCTTACTGTTTTAAGCCACTAAGTTTCAGAGTCTATTATGTAGAAAGATGATGTTAGACAGTGACCCAACCTGAATTTCATCTTTCTCCCTTGGAAACTCTGATCTTTCCTATTGTAAGCCAGTGACTACCCATTCCTGCCAGCCTTCGAACAGATGAAAGGAATAATGACCCAAATAACTGAACACAAAGGGGCCATGTCATACACGTGTGTAATTTATATTCCATTAGATATAATCGGCAAAAAGGGAAGTCGACTTATGAGGTGAAATTATGTAGAGTCAAAAATACCTTTGGAAATTCTTTAGGTCCAGGCAGAGAAAACAGCGAATATAAAGGCCCTGAGGATGTAGAACATGGGCTTAGGGAGGTAGCAGGGCCTTGCAGCCCATGATTGAAAAGACTTTATCAACAAACAGGACAAACCGAGTGGGACTTTAATATTTTTAACAAAACACAGCACATGTAGGTTTCTGAGCAAAATTGTAGTAAGACGACTCTGAAAGCAAGCAGTTAGAGGAAGAAAGAAGAGATGGGGAATAATTGCAGCCATTCAGGGAAGAAACAAGGGAATGGCCGTGTCGATGGAAAGGATGCACTGCAACCAAAGCCTGCTGCAGAAGTTGAATCATGGCAGGTATTGATTAATAGATGTGGAATGCAAAATCCAATAAAAGAACATGAGTGTCTAACATTTTGAAAAGCATATAGGCTGAATGCAGTGGCTCATGCCCATAATCCCAGTGCTTTGGGAGGCCAAAGTGGGGAGATTGCTCGGGTCCAGGAGTTTGAGACCAGCCTGGGCAACATAGGGACATCCTGTCTTTACAACAAATTTTAAAAAGTGAACTGGGCATGGTGGTACATGCCTATAGTATCTTGGCTACTTGGGAGGCTGAGGTGGGAGGATCACTTGAGCCTGGAAGGACAGAGCAAGACCCTGTCTCATATCTCAAAAAAAGAAAAGTATCTAGAAGCAATCTTTTTTTGAGACAGGGCCTCACTCTATCGCCCAGGCTGGAGTATAGTGGTATGATAGTGGCTCACTGCAGCCTCAACTTCCAGGGCTGGGGTGTCCTGCTCCTAAACCACTATGTCCTGCTGATTAGTATTATTTTTAAACTTTTTGTAAAGATGGGTTTTTATGTTGCCCAGGATGGTCTCCAGCTCCTGACCTCAAGCTTTTCTCTAGCTGTGGCCTCCCAGAGTGCTGCAATTATAGGTGTGAGCCACTGTGCCTGGGCAGAGGAAATTTTTTTTTTTGAGATGCAGTTTCGCGCTTGTTGCCCAGGCTGGAATGCAGTGGTGTGATCTCGGCTCACTCTGCAACCTCTGCCCCCACCCCGCCCCAGGTTCAAGCGATTCTCCTGTCTCAGCCTCCCGAGTAGCTGGGATTATAGGCTCCCACCACCATGCCTGGCTAATTTTTTTAGTTTTAGTAGAGATGGGGTTTTGCCATGTTGGGCAGGCTGGTCTCGAACTCCTGACTTCAGGTGATCCACCCACCTCACCCTCCCAAAGTGCTGGGATTACAGGAGTGAGCCACCCTGTCAAGCCGTTTTTTTTTTCTTTTTTGAGATGAGGTCTCACTCTCACCTAGGCTGGAGTGCACTGGAGCAATCTTGGCTCATTGTAACCTCCGCCCCCTGGCCCTAAGTGATCCTCCCAGCTCAGCCTCATAAGTGGCTGGGACCACAGGTGTGCACCACCACACCCGGATGGAGATATATATTTGTATTTTTAGTAGAGCCAGGGTCTTGCTATGTTGCCCAACCTGGTCTTGAACTCCTGGCCTCAAACAGCCCCCCCACCTCAGCTTCCCAACGTGCTGGGATTACAGGGATGAGCCACCATGCCTGCCCCAGAAGAAATTTTTTATACCTACTGTCTGCCAAGCCCTTGATAGTCAGCGTCTCCTTTAATTTTTACAGCAATCCTCAATGAGGTAGTTGTTGTTCTCCACATTGCACAAAAGAGAAAACTGCAGCTTGAGACAGTTTGAAAAATACACCAAATTTCAAAGGGATGGCAAAGTCACAACTTGAACCCAAGTGTGTATGACCTCTGGTTGCGGCGGGGAGGGTGGGTAGCGGCATTACAAACAAATGCACAAACGCGGAAGTCTAGAGGAAGAGTTAAGTTGAGGTTGAAGCCTGCTGCATGGGAGGCACTAGAAAGCATTCAGGTATGGATGTTTGGCCACCTGGAGAACAGGGACTAACCAAGGATCTCAAGAGAGGCAAGGAAGCAGATTTAGGTCAGCTCATTTGCCTTGCCTCATATACGAGCTGATATATTCTTAGGAAGCAAATTAATATATATTTTTTTGAGACGGAGTTTCACTCTTTTTACCCAGTTGCTGGAGTGCAATGGTGTGATCTCGGCTCACCGCAGCCTCCGTCTCCTGGGTTCAAGCAATTCTCCTGCCTCAGCCTTCCGAGTAGCTGGGACTACAGGTATGCGCTGCCATGCCCAGCTAATTTTTGTATTTTTAGTAGAGACGGGGTTTCACCATGTTGACCAGGATGGTCTTGATCTCTTGACCTTGTGATCCACCTGTCTCGGCCTCCCAAAGTGCTGGGATTATAAACGTGAGCCACCGCGCCCGGCCAAGATTTTTTAAAAGTAAAATTGTGCATATCAGTATGTATTCTAGAGAAGTTATCCAAAAGTTTCACCTAAGCCAACCAGGCTAAATCTTTATCTTCTTGAACAGGGTGAGTTAATTATCTCTCTCTGAATCCCAAAATACCTCACTGTTAGTTAAAACATTTTGAGACAGGATCTCGCTCTCTTGTCCAGCTAGAGTGTAGTGGTACGATCTCAGCTCACTGCAGCCTCTACCTCCTAGGTTCAAGAGATTCTCCTGCCTCAGCCACCAAGTAGCTGGGATGATTATAGGCGCGCCGCCACCACCACGTCTGGCTAATTTTTGCCTTTTTAGTAGAGACCCTGTTTTACCATGTTGGCCAGGCTGGTCTCAAGCACCTGAGCTCAAGCAATCCGCCTGGGTGGGCCTCCCAGAGTGCTGAGATTACAGGCATGAGTCACTGCACCCGGCCACAGAAAGCATTCTTTTAATGTTTTCAAGGTAACAATGGCACAAGTAATCAAGGTCTTATATTACTGATGTCAACTTACTGTCTGCTGAACTCACAGGAATCAAACCAGTGAGTCAAATGCAATAACTCATCTATGTTATATAAGCATTCTTCTTCCCTGCCCCCATAGTTACTGGACTGAGTGTCTTTGTAAAGGGCAAGAGAGTGCATATTTTAGAATTTGCAGGCTATCTTGCTTCCATCACAACTACTCAGCTGTGTTGCAACTATTCAGTTTTTCCATTGTAGCAAGAAAGAAGCCATAGACAAGATGTAAACAAATGGGCATGGCTGTGTTACAATAAAACTTTATTTACAAGAACAGGCCATGGGCTGGATTTGGCCCATAGGCTTCAGTTTGTTGACCTCTGCCTTAGATAATTATGTAAGAAAATATGAGTCATATTTTCTGATGCACGTTCTATACCTTAGAATGGGTACTGTATTAATTTTATTGTTTTAAAAATTACAATTCTATTATCTTTGAATCTGGAACATTAGAGATCACTCAGATTTTGAGGAAAGAAACCATTTCTTCTTCATCTTGTATCTCCTGCTCCTCGCTCAGTGCATGGCATACATCAAATGCTTGGTTAATGCTCATTTATAAATTGATGAGTTAACTGCATCTAGCCTACCAGTGCCCTCATCTCAGAGGTGAGGATATGGTACCACTGAAGAAGCACTGTAGCCAGTGGGGGACGCTTACTATATATAGATTCTAATTCTAAGTCTGGCTGTGAGGCCAAGTTGCTACAAGTCACTTCCTTGTCTGAACAGAGCTTCATCTGTTAAACCAATCACTGCAATTGTGGCAGACTCTGTTGGTTCCCTAGCTGACTGCTATATATATTTTTTGACTGCTACTTCAAACCACCTTCTTCCTCATATGTCTTTCTACAGAGGCTGTAAATGCCAAATGTACACTTTCCACCCTCATGTCCATCAGCATTGACCATAAGACCCAGTTTTGGTCAATAAGATGGGAGAAATATAGGCTTCTGAGGAAGATTCCCCCTCTGCCTATGAAAGGAGCAAGGCCTGTAGGAAAAGCTCCTTTTCTTTTCCACTTTGGACACCCTGCCATTTTTGGACATCATGCCTGCAGCTGTGACAGCCAGATTGTAGCCATAAGGCTGTAAGGCTTTAGGGAAGCCATAGATACCTCTAGTTTGTTGCTGTTATTTTGCTGCCAAACTCATTTTAACCAATACAGTGATCCTTAGCATACCCTTTAGATCTCTGAGCAAAGACATAGATGCAAGTAATCAAAGAACCGAGACTTGAACTCTGTTATCTTGATACATGTGCTTTTTTTTTTTTTTGAGATGGAGTTTCACTCTTTTACTCAGGCTGGAGTGTAGTGGCACAGTCTTGGCTCACTGCAATCTCCCCTTCCTTTTTCAAGTGATTCTCCTGCCTCAGCCTCCCAGGTAGCTGGGACTGGCAGGCGCCCACCACCACGCCTGGCTAATTTTTGTATTTTCAATAGAGACAGGTTTCACCATGTTGGCCAGGCTGGTCCGGAACTCCTGACCTTGTGATCTGCCCACCTTGGCCTCCCAAAGTGCTGGGAGTACAGTCATGAGTCACTACACCCAGCTGGCATGTGCTTTTACTAGTATATTAATCTGCTTTATTTAATGTCCCATTTTATATTTGACTCACCCATTCAGTAATATAACTAAAATATATGGGACTTATTTTTAAGGGAATGCAGTCTTTCTCTTAGGCATTGATACCCATCCTCCATAGATGGCATTTTGCATGAATGTCCTCAAAATGGATATACAATCAGCTGAGAGATGCCTCAATAAAAGCTGAGAACGTGTTTGCTTTTTCTTTCTTAAATTTGTATGCCAACCAAATATCATAACTGATTTTTAAAACCTTAAAGTTGGAAAACACTAAGCAGTATTATTTGATATTTGATGAAAACCAAACTGTTTAGTTCTAATTAGGCCAAATAGAACACTTCCAGTTCAGCTGAAAAAAAGTAAGTTGCTCTGACAACCTCAAAAACAAATATTCTCTCAGATCACACCAGAAACACTTAGATGCTGTGTGCAAATCAGTTTACTCAGTTGCCCTCAGTTCAGAATATCTCTTTCATTAGGTGTTTTATTTCTTATATTATTTTCCTTTTGATATGAAGTCAAAACTACCCTTGTATACCAATCAAATATTTGAGACAAATATTTAAGGAAGATTCATTTTATGAAGCAGCTCATGGACCTGAACGGATTTTAGAAAACTAGGGATAAATTTGAGAGCTGTAGGGAAATTCATCAAAATCTGATAATCTGGGCCATCATTAACTGGACAGATAGCACTGTCAGGAAATCAGAATTTTAAAATATTATTAAGAATCAAGCTGTGCTTACTACTGAATAAATTACAATGTGGCACCTTGGAATCATTTTGCAATTTCTAATTTCAAGAAGTTTATGGGCTGAGCACAGTGGCTCATGCCAGCACTTTGGGAGGCTGAGATGGGTGGATCAGTTGAGGTCAGGAGTTCAAGACCAGCCTGGCCAATATGGTAAAATCCCGTCTCTACTGAAAATACAAAAATTAGCCAGGCGTGGTAGCGTATACCAGTAATCCCAGCTACTCGGGAGGCTGAGGCACAAGAATCGCTTGAACCCAAGAGGCGGAAATTGCAGTGAGCCGAGATTAGGCCACTGCGCTCCAGCCTGGGTGACAGAGTGAGACTCAGTATCAAAAAAGAAAAAAAGTTTATGAAATACCAAAAGTTAAAAACTGAGGAAAAGGTGACATGATGTAAGTAGGAGTGACTAGTTTAAAAAAAAATCTGTTCTTAAAAAAAAAATCTGGAAAAAAATTTTTAGCAGAGAATGACTTTTTGCTGAAGGAAAAAATCCAAGCCACCCTATCTTTCAATAATAACTTGATTTTGTGATTATAACAAATTGTTATATGTTCTTAATAATTTATTTTGTATTTTATATTTCCTATATTCCAGAATGTCATTTTGGACATTCATCTCCCATGTCATTTGCATTGTTATAGAATGTCATGCTTTTAAATTATGTAACTTACCAAAAGTTATATTACAGACTAGTATTTTTGTTGACTCTGCTATTTAGTCTTACATCTGTTCTCTAGATTTGTGAAGGTCTCTATTTCAAAATTTGAAAGATGACTTCTTTAATTTTTTTTCCTCTCCACATTGTTTACTGAAGTGTAAGGCTAACGTTATTACTGGCTTATCTACTTTATGCTAAATGAATACTGTTAAGCATAGCTAAATTTTAGTTGAGGTAAATTTATGTTACACAAATAAGATTCCATATTTCTGCAAACTTGTTTTTATTCTATGGTGCATATGGGATGCGTTGTAAAAATGGCTACAATATTTTGCAGCTTTTCCCGCCAAGAAGTGAAGTCTATTTCCTGGTCTCTTGAATCTTGGTTTGATGAACAGAATGTAAGAAATGTGTAAAATCTTGAGCTTCAGCCTAACAAAGCCTTGTAGTTTTTGCTTTCTTGTGGCTCTTGGAACCGTTTTACCACTGTGTGATAAGGCTGGGCTAGTTTGCTGGAGGGTGAGACCAAATGGAGCAGAGATCAACTGTCTTAGCTGAGCCCCTCACCAAAACCAACCCAGCCAATCTGCCAGCTAACCACAGAAACTTGAGTGAACCCAGCAAAGACCAGGGGAGAATATCCCTGCTGAGCCCAGTGCAAATTGCTGACCCACAGAATTCTGAGATAAATGAACAGTGGTGGCTATAAGCCAAGAAGCTGTGGAGTAGTTTGTAACATAGCAATAGATAACTGATGTACTCCATCATTTTTTCTACTTTTATAGTTCCATTTATATGTGTTTATTCTTTTGTAATTTACGTATTAAATATCATATAAATGATTCTGAAAAAAGACACATAGTCTTGAGCTGACAAAGCAGATGTGTGTTGGAGTTTGAGAAGGATCAAGGATAATCTTTTTCAAAAACTTATTTATTTTTAATTAAGAATTAGACACATTTATAGGGTACAACATGTTTTGATATATGCATAAAATGTGGAATGATGAAATCGAGTGAATTAGCATCTCCATCACCTCACCTACTTTTCTTTTATTGGTGAGAAAGTGTAAGATCTTCTGTTTTAGCACTTTCAAAATATATAATACTCTTTCCCTTAGTTTCTCATTCAGGTTTAGAACAATTCAATGAATTGTTCATTCATTGAAGGCATAAAGATAATAAATGATCACTGTTACTACTCTCTAGTCTTGAACTGTATCTCAGGAATGTAGGAGTGGTCTAGAGTCTGATCCTGATGCTACTGAGTGGCAGATGGAGAATTATACAGCCACCAACTGCATTGAATGAATTTAGGCAACTCTCTTAAGGGACCAGCCCTTGTGAAACTTTGAGCATGGAGGGGCAGAGCAGAGTGAATGCCCTCTGTAGGCAGAAAGGAGGACTGGGAAGAGAAATTGTGTTAAGATGAACAAGTATCTTCTCTTAGATTCACCAATAGTTAAGTCACCTCCCTCCATAGAAGAGCAGAGGAATGCTGCTCTAATGGACTATCTTCCGAAATGTCAAGCCACATTAGGAGCGATAAATAACTATTCTTGCTTGACAGTGTCATGAACTAAAAATGCTGTGGGTAACCTCACTATCACTCAAAAGTTAGCAGATTTAAAGTGAGAAATATACCATCTTGAGAAAAGTAGAAACAAACCAACACAAAAAACTTTTGTGCGAGTAATAATGGCAATAATAGCGGTTGGCTTTTGAGCATTTATTACGTGCCAGGCTGTGTTCTAATGAAAGTGTTTCATTTAACCCTCACATAACCCTATGATATAGGTATATTTATTATCTCCTTTTTACATATGGGGATAATGATGCACAAACAGCCTAAGGAACTTGCCCCATGATACGTAAGATGGGATGAAATTTGTATCTTTTCTGGCTTGTTTCCATCTAAGAGTAAGAAGCATATTTTGAGAGATTTATGTAGTTCACATGGATGGATTTGTATAGTTCACAGACTTATCCTAGGATTCAGTTAGAAACCTCTTCATTCTGTGATTATTCTTATTGTACAAACACTGACTTCCCATAAGCTTTGTTTATTTTAATTCAAAGATTAGTTTTCCATCTAAGACATTAAAGCCAATGCATTGTTTGATTTTATTGAGATACAGCTTCTAGACAAAAGCATTATATTTAACTGTCAGTATGTCTCATCCAGTTACACCCTGTTTTACCCATAGCCCCCTCCTCTTTACCCCATTGTAGATAGATAATCAGAACAAAAGCTTGCAAAGTTTGAGGCTACCATTACAGTTTGAAAAATTTGTCAGAAGCAGACTAACCTAGGATGCAATTTGAAATCTCTTCCTACATTCTGTGGTCATTTATTTGTGTGTGTGTGTGTATGTGTGTGTGTGTGTGTTTGAGATGGAATCTTACTTACTCTGTTGCCCGGGCTGGAGTGCAGTGGTACCTCGGCTCACTGCAACCTCTGCCTCCCAGGTTTAAGTGATTCTCGTGCCTCAGTCTCCGGAGTAGTGGGGATTACAGGTGTGCACCATCATGCCAGGCTAATTTTTGTAGTTTTAGTAGAGATGGGGTTTCGCCATGTTGGCCAGGAGTTCACAAGCTGGTCTTGAACTCCTGACCTCAGGTGATCTGCCCACCTCGGCCTCCCAAAGTGTTAGGATTATAGGCATGAGCCACCACACCCAGCCCATATTTTTATTCTTATTGCACAAACACTGACCTACCATAAGCTTTGCTGGTGATTCACAGATACTATGAGTCTACTGTTTTAGTTATCTGTTGCTTCACAGGAAGTTATTTACTACTTAATACCTTAAAACTGAAACCATTCATTGTATTTCATGATTTTGTGGCTCATGAGTTTGGATGAGTCTCAGCTGACTGATTTTTTTACTCCATATGGCATTGAGTTTCAATCAGGGAGAGTGGGTATATGGTGGACCCATTCAATAAAGCCACAGGATTCAGGAGGATAAGTCACCATAGTGTTTGCAGAAAGAAAGTAAAGATGCAGGAGGGTGGGGAAGGCATACATTTTTCTCGAACTTGGTTCCTTTTGTTTTGTTTTGTTTTCAGATGGAGTCTTGCTCTTGTTTCCCAGGCTGGAGTGCAATGGCGTGATCTCAGCTCACTGCAACCTCCACCTCCCAGGTTCAAGTGATTCTCCTACCTCAGCCTCTCTAGTAGCTGGGATTAGAGGCATGCACCACCATACCCAGCTCATTTTTTGTATTTTTAGTAAAGACGGGGTTTCTTCATGTTGGTCAGGCTAGTCTTGAACTCCTGACCTCAGATGATCCACCTGCCTCAGCCTCCCAAAGTGCTGGGATTACAGGCGTGAGCCACTGTGCCCAGCCTGAACTTTGTTTCTTAGGGTAGAATTCACATACCGTAAATTTACCTAAAGTATACCTTTCAATGGTTTTAGCATATTCACATTTATACAACTGCCACACCATCTAAGTTTGGAGCATTTTCTTCACCCCAAAAAGAAACCCCTTACTCATTAGTAGTCACTTTTTATATCCATTACCACTAATCTTTCTGTTTCTGTAGATTTATGTATTCTAAAATTTTCATATAAATGCAGTCATGCAATATGTGGCCTTTGTGTCTGGTCTCTTTCAGTTAGCATAGTGTTTTAAATGTTCATCTGTGTTAGGGTACATACCAGAATTTCATTCCTTTTTATGACTGAATAATATTCCATTGTAGAAATATGCCACATTTGTTTAGCCATTTATCAGTTGACAAACATTTGGGTGGCTTTTACTTTTTGGCTCTTATGAATAATGCTACTATGAACATTCATATATAAGCTTTTGTGTGAACATATGCTTTCATTTTTCTCTGGTGGGGTGGAATTTCTGGGACTTACTCTAACTCTGTCTACAGTATGAGGAAGTTTATGGTTTAGAATTTGAGGAAGAGCCAAACTGTTTTCTAAAGTACCTGACTATTTTATATTTCCACCAAAAATGTATAAGATTACTGGGCACAGTGGATCACACCTTGTAATCCCAGTATTTTGGGAGGCTGAGGCAGGTGGATCTCTTGAGCCCAGGAGTTCAAGATGAGCCTGGGCAACATGATGAAACCCTGTGTCTACAGAAAATACAAAAATTTTCTGGGTCTGGTGGTGCTCATCTCTGGCCCCAGCTACTTGGGAGGCTAAGGTGTGAGGATTGCTTGTGCCCAGGAGATGGAGGTTGCAGTGAGCTGAGATAGAGCCACTGCACTCCAACCTGGGCAACAAAATGAGACCCCTTTTCTCTCTGTCTCTCTCTTTCTCTGTCTCTCTCTTTCTCTCTCTCTCTCTCTTTGTCTCTCTCTCTCTCTCTCTCTCTCACACACACACACACACACAGAGTTTTTTTCACATTCTCACCAACACTTATTATCTTTCTGATTTAACCATTCTAGTGGGTGTGAAATGATATTTCATTGTGGCTTTGATTAGCATTTCCCTAATGTGTAATAATGTTGAGCCTCTTTTAGTGAGTTTATTAACCATGTGTATATCTTCTTTATAGAAATGTCTATTCATGTCCTTTTCCTATTTTTAAATTGGATTATTTTTCTTTTTATTGAGTTGTAAATGTACTTTGTATAATCTGGATACCAGTAGTTTACCTAATATATGTCTTAGAAATATTTTCTCCCATTTGGTGTCTGTGGGCTATCTTTTC
Source organism: Callithrix jacchus (assembly GCF_049354715.1). Classification (NCBI taxonomy): domain Eukaryota; kingdom Metazoa; phylum Chordata; class Mammalia; order Primates; family Cebidae; genus Callithrix; species Callithrix jacchus. Next base: position 31,615,391 of record NC_133524.1, read on the forward strand.
ACTTCCTTTTTTTTTTTTAGATGGAGTTTCACTCTTGTTGCCCAGTGGAGTGCAGTGGTGCAATCAATCTTGGCTCACTGCCACCTCCGCCTCCTGGGTTCAGGCGATTCTCCCATCTCACCCTCCTGAGTAGCTGTGATTGCGCCACCATGCCTCACTAATTTTTGTATTTTTAGTAGAGATGGGGTTTCACCATGTTGGCCAGGCTTGTCTCGAACTCCTGATCTCAGATGATCTGCCTGTCTTGGTTTCCCAGAGTGCTGGAATTACAGGCATGAGCCACCATGCCCAGCCTTCACTTTCTTAATGGTATCACTTGAACAAAAGTTTTAAATTCTTATGTAATCCAATTTACCTATATATTGTTATTTATGTTTTTAATGCCATGTGTAGAAACCATGGTCTAATCTAAAGTAATGAAGACTTATGTGTTTTCTTCTAGGAGTTTTATAGTTGGAGCTCTTACACTTTGGTCTATTTTTGTGTATGGTATTAAAAAGATAAAAAGAGGTGGGGGGTTCCTACTTCTTTTTCATGTGAATATTCAGCAGTCCCACCACCATGTATTGAAACACCGTTCATCCCTCTCTCCATTGAATTATCTTGACAACCTTGTTGAAAATCAATTAACCATAAATACAAGAATTAATTTCTAGAATATCGATTCTATTCCATTGATATACATATCTATCCCTCATGCCAGTATCATGCTGTTTTGACTACTGTACCTTTGAAGTTTGAAATTGGAAAGTGTGACTCCTCTAACTTTGTTATTTTTGAAGATTGTGTTGACATCTGGTTCCCTGTGTTTCCTTATGAAATGGGGAATCAGCTTGTCAATTTCTTCAAAGAAATCAACTGGGATTCTGATAGGTACTGCATCAAATCTATAAATGAGTTTGGGGAGTATTGGCATTTTAACAATGTTAAATCTTTTGATATATCCATATGGATGATTTACTTCATATTTAGACTTTTCTAATTTCTTTCAACCACATTTTTTAGTTTTCAGTGTACAAACCTTATGTTGCTTTTGTTAATTTTATTTCTAAGAGTTTTAATCCTTTTGGTGCTGTTATAAATGGAATTGTTTTCTTATTTTAATTTTCAGGTTGTTCATTGCTAGTGTACAGAAATGCAGTTGATTTTGTATATTGATCTTATATCCTGCAACTTTGCTAAACTTATTTATTCTAATAATTTTTAGTGGATTTGTTAGGATTTCCTATATATAAGATTATGTCATCTGCAAATACAGTTTTACTTCCTCCTTTCCAATATGGATGTGTTTTATTTCTTTTTCTAGCCTAACTGCCATGGGCTAGAACCTCCAATACAACATTGAATAGAAATGGTGAGAGTGAACATCCTTATCTTGTTCCTGATGCATCCAATCTTCACAATTATGATGTTACCTGTGTTTTTTTTCCATAAATGTCCCTTATTATGTTCAGGAAGTTCCCTTATATTCCTATACTATTGGGCATTTTAATTACAAAAGGGTGTTCGATTTTTGTCAAGTGCCTTTTCTGCATCTATTGAGATCCTATGGTTTTTGTTCTTTATTTTATTAATATGGTATATTACTGATATGGTTAGGATTTGTGTCCTCACTTAAATCTCATGTTCAGTTGCAACCTCAGTGTTGGAGGTGGGGCCTGGTGGGAGGTGATTGGGTCATGGGGCAGTTTCTCATGAATGGTTTACCACCATCCCCTCAGTGGTCTTCTTGTGATAGTGAGTGAGGGATTTATCATGACATCTGGCTGTTTAAAAATGTATAGCACCTCCCCCATCTTTCTCTTGGTCCTGCTTCTGCCATGTAAGATGAGTAAAAACTTGCTGAAGCCTCCCCGGAAGCAGATGCTTGCACTGTGCTTCTTGAACAGCCTGTGGAACCATGAGCCAATTAAACCTCTCTTTTCTTTTCTTTTGACAGAGTCTTGCTGTGTTGCCCAGACTGGAGTGTGGTGGCACGATCTTGGCTCACTGCAACCTCTGCCTCCCAGGCTCAAGCCATTCTCCTGCCTCAGCCTCCCAAGTAGCTGGGATTATAGGCACATGCCACCACCCCAGCTAACTTTCTTCATTATAAATTACTCAGTTTCAGGTGTTTATTTATAGTAGTGTGAGAATCGACTAATACAATTACATTGTTGGTTTTTTTTTTTTCTCCGGATGCTAAATCAGTCTTGTATTCCTGGAACAAATTCCAATTGGTCATGGTATATAATCACTTTTATATACGTCTAGATTAAATTTGCTAGTGTTTTGTTGATGGCTTTTGCATAAATAGCCATGAGGGATATTGTGATGGTTAATTTTTTTTGACTTTTTAATTGGATTCTTTTTTAAAAAAAATTTTACTTTAAGTTCTGGGGTACATGTGGAGATCTTGCAGGATTGTTACATATGTATACACATGCCATGGTGGTTTGTGCCTCCATCCCCCACCCCCATCACCTACATTAGTTATTTCTCCTAATGTTATCCCTCTCCATTCTCCCCACTCCCGCTATCCCCCCCAGCCCCCAACAGACCCCATTGTGTGATGTTCCCTTCCCTGTGTCCATGTGTTCTCTTTGTTCGGCACCCTCTTATGAGTGAGAACGTGTGGTGTTTGGTCTTCGGTTCTTGTGTCAGTTTGCTGAGAATGATGGTTTCCAGATTCGTCCATGCCCCTGCAAATGTGATGGCTAATTTTACGTGTCAGCTTGACTGGGTAACAGATCCTGGATAGCTAGTAAAACATTATTATTATTTTTATTATTATTATTATTTTCTTTGAGACAGCTCTGTCACCCAGGCTGGAGTGCAGTGGCGTGATCTCGGCTCACTGCAGCCTCTGCCTCCTGGGTTCCAGCAATTGTTTTGCCTCAGCCTCCTGAGTAGCTGGGATGACAGGCAAGCACCACCAGGCCTGGCTAATTGTTTTCTATTTTTAGTAGAGATGGTACTTCACCATGTTGGCCAGGATGGTCTCCATCTCCTGACCTGTGATCCACCTGCCTTGGCCTCCCAAAGTGTTGGGATTACAGGTGTGAGGCACCACAACCAGCCAAAACATTATTTTTTAATGTTTCTGGAAGATATTAGCATTTTAATTGGTAGACTGGATAAAGAAGATCCACCCTCATCCGCGTGGGTGGGCATCATCCACCCCATCAACGGCCTGAATAGAACAAAAAAGTGAAGGAAGGGAGAATTCACTCTTTGTAGGAAGTTTCTAAATTATTAATTTAATCACTTGTCTCAAGTTTATTAAGATTTTCTATTTCTTTCAGTCAATTTTAGGAGTTTGTATTTCTCTAGAAATTTTTCCATTTTATCTAAGTTATCTAATGTGTTGGCATATAGTTGTTCCTAATATTTTCTTAAAGTCATTGTTACTTCCGTAATATCAGTAGTGATGCCCTCTCTTTCATTCCTGTGTTATTTGTTTCTTTTATTTTCTGTTCAGTCTAGCTAAAGGTTTTCAATTTTGCTGATCTCAAATAACCAAACTTCCATTGATTTTTTTTCTATTTTTCTATTCTCTGTTTTAATTGTGCCCTGATCTGATTTCTTTCCTTCTGTTTACTTTGCATTTAGTTCACTACTTTTGCAGTGTCTTTTTTTTTTTTTTTTTTGAGATGGAGTTTCACTCTGTCACCAGGCTGGAGTGCAGTGGCACAGTCTCAGCTGTCTGCAACCTCTGCCTCCTGGGTTCAAGCGATTCTACTGCTTCAGCCTCCCAAGTAGCTAGGTCTACAGGTACGTACCACCATGCCTGGCTATTTTTTTTGTATTTTTAGTAGAGACGGGGTTTTACCATGTTGGCCAGGATGGTCTTGAACTCCTGACCTCAGGTGATCCACCTGCCTCAGCCTCCCAAAGTGCTGGAATTATAGGCATGAAGCACTGTGCCTGGCCTATTCATTTTTAGATAATGTCTCTGTTCCTCCTGGAAGGTTTTAGGGTCCTTTCTTTCTTAGGTTCACTGTGAGGTATGTGTGTATTCTTTGCTATTTATCTTTAATATCACATAGTAAACCCTAGTATGTTCCTTAATCTCTAGGAATTTTCTTGTGTCACTTTTTAAATAAGTTTCTGTTTTTCTCTATTTTCTTTCTGGAATTCAGTATTTGGGGATTTAACTTCCTATGTTGAACCTCTATAGCTCTTCATTTTCCTCCTATTTTTCATGTCCTTGTGTTTTGCTATACATTTGGGAGAGTTCCTCAAATTCCAACTTTCTATGGATGTTTACTGTTTTAGTAATTATATTTTTAAATTCTAAGAGCTTTTTTGTATAAACCAGTTATTTCTGTTATAGTGTCATATTTAGCTTAGCAAATCCAATTCCCCCCCTTTTTAATAAATAATTTTTTTGAGACAGGATTTCAATCTGTTGCCCAAGCTAGAGTGCAGTGGAGTGATCGTGGCTCACTACTGCCTCGACCTCCTGGGATCAGGTGATCCTCCCACCTCAGCCTCGCAAGTGACTGGAACCACAGGCACTCTACCCCTCCAGCTAATTTTTTTTCTTTTTTATTTTTTTACTGTACTTTAGGTTATGGGGTACATGTGCAGATCATGCAGGATTGTTGCATAGGTACACACATGGCAGTGTGGTTTGCTGCCTCTATCACCCTGTCCCCTAAATCTGGCATTTCTCCCCATGTTATCCCTCCCCACCCGCCCCACCCCCCACTGTCCCTCCCTTGGCACCCCCCAACAGACCCCAGTGTGTGATGCTCCCCACTTTGTGTCCATGTATTCTCATTGTTCAATACCTGACTATGAGTGACAACATGTGGTGTTTGATTTTCTGTTCTTGTGTCAGTTTGCTGAGAATGATGGTTTCCAGTTTCATCCATGTCCCTACAAAGGACACAAACATAATCATTTTTTATGACTGCATAGTATTCCATGGTGTGTATGTGCCACATTTTCCTTGTCCAGTCTGTCATCGATGGGCATTTGGGTTGGGTCCAGGTCTTTGCTATTGTAAACAGTGCCGAGATGAACATACGTATGCATGTGTCTTTATGGTAGAATAATTTATAATCCTTTGAGTATATACCAGGTAATGGGATTGCTGGGTCAAATGGAATTTCTATTTCTAGGTCCTTGAGGAATTGTTACACTGTCTTCCATAATGGTTGAACTAGTTTACACTCCCACCAACAGTGTAAAACTGTTCCTATTTCTCCACATCCTCTCCAGCATCTATTGTCTCCAGATTTTTTTTTCAATTTATTTATTTTACTTTAGGTGCATACTATATCTGGCATTTCTCCCCATGTTATCCCTCCCCACCACCCAGTGTCTCTCTCCTATCCCCTACAACTGCCTCCAGTGTGTGATGCTCCTCTCCCTGTGTCCACATGTCCTCGTTGTTCAACACCCACATATGAGTGAGAACATATGGTGTTTGGCTTTCTGTTCTTATGTCAGTTTGCTGAGAATGATAGTTTCCAGATTCATCCAAGTCCCTACAAAGGACATGAACTCATCGTTTTCTATGGCTGCATAGTATTCCATGGTGTATATGTACCACATTTTCTTTGTCTAGTCTATCATCAATGGGCATTGGGTTGGTTCCAGGTCCTTGCTATTGTACACAGGGCTGCAATGAACATACGTGTGCATGTGTCTTTATAGTAGAACAATTTATAGTTCTTTGGGTATATACCCGGTAATGGGATTGCTGGATCAAATGGAATTTCTATTTCTAGATCCTTGAGAAAACGCCACACTGTCTTCCACAATGGTTGAACTAATTTACACTCCCACCAACTGTATAAGAGTTTTCCTGTTTCTCCACAGCCTCTCCAGCATCTGTTGTCTCCAGATTTTTTAATGATCCCCATTCTAACCGGCATGAGATGATATCTCAGTATGGTTTTGATTTGCATTTCTCTAATGATCAGTGATGGTGAGCATTTTTTCATGTGTTTGTTGGCCTCATATATGTCTTCTTTTGGAAAGTGTCTGTTCATATCCTTCACCCACTTTTGAATGGGGTTGGTTTTTTTTTTTCTTGTATATCTATTTTAGTTCTTTGTAGATTCTGGATATTAGCCCTTTGTCAGATGGGTAGATTGCAAAAATTTTTTCCCATTCTGTTGGTTGCTGATTTGCTCTAATGATGGTTTCTCTTGTTGTACAGAAGCTCTGGAGTTTAATTAGATCCCATTTGTCTACTTTGCTTTTATTGCCATTGCTTTTGGTGTTTTAGCCATGAAGTCCTTGCCTATGCTTATGTTCTAGATGGTTTTGCCTACGTTTTCTTCTAGTGTTTTTATGGTGTTGGGTTTTATGTTTAAATCTTTGATCCATCTGGAGTTAATTTTAATGTAAGGTGACAAGTAGGGGTCCAGTTTCTGCTTTCTGCACATTGCTAGCCAGTTTTCACAACACCATTTATTAAACAGAGAATCATTTCCCCATTGCTTCTTTTTGTAAGGTTTGTCAAAGATCAGATGGTTGTAGATGTGTGGTGTTTCTTCTGGGGTCTCTGTTCTGTTCCATTGGTCTGTGTCTCTGTTTTGGTACCAGTACCATGCTGTTTTGTTTACTGTAGCCTTGTAGTATAGTTTGAAGTCCAGCTGTGTGATGCCTCTGGCTTTGTTCTTTTTGCTTAGGATTGTCTTGGCTATGCAGGGTCTTTTGTGATTCCATATGAAGTTTAGAGTGGTTTTTTCCAGTTCTGTGAAGAAGGTCATTGGTAGCTTGATGGGGATAGCATTGAGTCTATAGATTACTTTGGGTGGTATGGCCATTTTCACAATATTGATTCTTCCTAACTATGAGCATGGAATGTTTTTCCATCTGTTTGTGTCCTCTCTTATTTCCTTGAGCAGTGGTTTGTAGTTCTCCTTGAAGAGGTCCCTTTACATTCTTTGTAAGTTGTATTCCTAGGTACTTTATTCTCTTTGTAGCAGTTGTGAATGGGAGTTCACTCTTGATTTGGCTCTCTGTTTGTCTGTTATTGCTATATAGGAATGCTTGTGATTTCTGCACACTGATTTTGTATCCTGAGACTTTGCTGAAGTTGCTTATCAGTTTGAGAAGATTTTAGGCTGAGACAATGGGGTCTTCTAGATATACAATCATGTCATCTGCAAATAGAGACAATTTGACTTCCTCCTTTCCTAATTGAATACCCTTTATTTCTTTTTCTTGCCTGATTGCTCTGGCTAGAACTTCCAATACTGTGTTGAATAGGAGTGGTGAGAGGGCATCATTGTCTAGTGCCTGATTTCAAAGGGAATTCTTCCAGCTTTTGCCCATTCAGTATGATATTGGCTGTAGGTTTGCCATATATAGCTTTTGTCATTTTATGATATGTTCCATCAGTGCCTAGTTTATTGAGAGTTTTTAGCATGAAGGGCTGTTGAATTTTCTCGAAGGCCTTCTCTGCATCTATTGAGATAATCATGTGGTTTTTGTCTTTGGTTCCATTTATGTGATGGATTACATTTATGGATTTGCATATGTTGAACCAGCCTTGCATTCCCGGGAGGAAGCCTACTTGGTCATGATGGATAAGCTTCTTGATGTGCTGTTGCAATCTGTTTGCCAGCATTTTATTGAAGATTTTTGTGTCAATGTTCATCATGGATATTGGCCTGAAATTTTCTTTTTTAATTGAGTCTCTGCCAGGTTTTGGTATCAGGATGATGTTGGTCTCATAAAATGAATTAGAGAGGATTCCCTCCTTTTGTATTGTCTGATGAAGTTTCAGAAGTCATGGAACTAGCTCCCCTTTGTAAGTCTGGTAGAATTCGGCTGTGAACCCCTCTGAACCTGTACTGTTTTTGGTGGTAGCCTATTGATTGCTGCCTCTACCTCAGCCCTTGTTATTGGTTCATTCAGGGTTTCAACTTCCTGGTTTAGTCTTGGTAGAGTACAGGTGTCCAGGAATTTATCCATTTCTTCCAGGTTTACTGGTTTACGTGAGTAGAGCTGTTTGTAGTAATCTCTGATGATAGTTTGTATTTCTGTGGGATCAGTGGTGATATCCCCTTTATCGTTTTTTATTGCATCTATTTGATTCTTCTCCCTTTTCTTTTTCATTAATCTGGCTAACAGTGTATTTTGTTGATCTTTTCAAAAAACCATCTCCTGGATTTATTGATTTTTTGAAGGGATTTTTGTGTCTCCATCTCTTTCAGTTCTGCTCTGATCTTAGTTATTTCTTGTTTTCTGCTAGCTTTTGAGATTTTTTTAATCTTGCTCCTCTAGCTCTTTCAATTTTGAAGATAGAGTGTCGATTTTAGATCTTTCCTCTCTTCTCTGGTGGGCATTTATTGCTATAAATTTCCCTCTTGACACTGCTTTAAAGGTGTCCCCGAGATTCTGGTAAGTTGTGTCTTCATTCTGGTTGGTTTTGAAGAACATTCTTATTTCTGCCTTCATTTCATTGTTTATCCAGTTGACACTCAGAAGCAAGTTGTTCATTTCCAAGTGGTTGTACATTTGAGTGTGTTTCTTGATCCTGACTTCTAGTCTGATTGCGCTGTGGTCTGATAGACTGTTATGATTTCTGTTATTTTGCATTTGCTGAGGAGTGATTTGCTTCCAGTGATGTGGTCAATTTTAGAGTAAGTGCACTGTGGTGCTGAGAAAAATGTATATTCTGTGGATTTGGGGTGGAGCATTCTGTATATGTCTATTAGGTCCACTTGGTCCAGCTCTGCATTCAAGTCCTGGATATTCTTGTTAATTTTCTGTCTCGTTGATCTGCCTAATATTGACAGAAGTTGAAGTCAACTGAAGTTGAAGTCTCCCAGTATTATTCTGTGGGAGTCGAAATCTCATTTTAGGTTGTTAAAAACTTGCTTTATGTATCTGGGTGCTCCTGTGTTGGGGGCATATATATTTAGGATAGTTAGCTCTTCCTGTTGGATTGATCCTTTTACCATTATGTAGTGTCCTTTGTATCTTTTGATCTTTGTTGGTTTGAAATCCATTTTATCAGAGAATAGGATTGCAATCCTTGCTTTTTTTTGTTCTCCATTTCCTTGGTAAATCTTCTTTCATCCCTTTATTTTGAGTCTGTGTGTCTTTGTATGTGAGATGGGTTTCCTGAATACAGCACACTGATGGGTTCTGACTTTTTATCTAGTTTGCCAGTCTGTGTCTTTTGATTGGGGCGTTTAGGCCATTTACATTCAATGTTAATATTGTTATGTGTGGATTTGATCCTGCCATTTTGTTACAGGCTGGTTTTCTTTCCCATTAGTTGACTCATTTTCTTCATTGCATTTTTGGTCTTTGCCAACTGGTTTGCTTTTGCAGTGACTGGTACTTGTTCCTTTCCATGCTTAGTGTTTCTTTCAGGAGCTCTTGTAGGGCAGATCTGGTGGTGACAAAATCTCTCAATAATTGCTTCTCTGTAAAGGATTTTATTTCTCCTTCACTTATGAATCTTAGTTTGGCTAGATATGAGATTCTGGATTGAAAGTTCTTTTCTTTAAGGATGTTGTATATTGGCCCCCACTCTCTTCTGGTTTGTAGGGTTTCTGCTGAGAGATCAGCTGTGAGTCTGATTGGCTTTCCTCTCTGGGTGACCTGACCTTTCTCTCTGGCTGCCCTCAGCATTTTTTCCTTCATTTCAACCCTGGTAAATCTGACAATGTGTGCCTTGGGGTCGCTTTTCTTGAGGAATATCTTTGTGGAGTCCTCTGTATTTCTTGAATTTGAAATTTGGACTGCCTTGCTAGGCTTGGGAAGTTCTCTTGGATAATATCCTGGAGCATGTTTTCCAGCTTGGATTCATTCTCCCCATCATATTCAGGTGCACTGATCAAGCTAAAAGACCTAAAAGATTAGGTCTTTTCATATAATCCCATATTTCTTGGAAGCTTTGTTCATTTCTTTTCACTCTTTTTTCTCTTGTCTTGCCTTCTCTTTTTATTTCATTGAGTTGATCTTCAATCTCTAATATCCTTTCTTCTGCTTGATCGATTTGGCTATTAAAACTTGTGTTTGCTTCATGTAGTTCTTATGCTATGTTTTTCAGCTCCATGAAGTTGTTTATGTTCTTCTCTAAGCTGGTTATTCTAGTTAGCATTTTGTCTTACCTTTTATTAAGGTTTTTGGTTTCTTTCCATTGAGTTAGAATGTGTTCCTTTAGCTCATAAAAGTTTGTTATTGTCCACGTTCTAAAGCCTGTTTCTGTCAATTCGTCACACTCCTCAGTCAAGTTGTGATCCTGTGTTGTTGAGGAGTTGTGATCCCTTGAAGGAGAAGAGGTGTTCTGGTCTTCGATGGTTTCATCTTTTTTGTACGGGTTTTTTTTCCCCCATCTTTGTCGATTTACCTGGCTGTGGTGTCAGGGAGCCCCCCCCCCCTGCACCCCGCTAATTTTTAAATTGTTTGTAGAGATGGGAATCTCACTATGTTGTCCAGGCTGAATTTTCAAGATCACAAAGATTATTTGATATACTGTTCTCTAACTTATGGTCTGTCCATATTCAGATTTTGTTTTTAGCTTCCCAAAGTGCTGGGATTACAAGCGTGAGCCACAACACGTGGCTTAGATTTCTTAAATTCACCTATAATCCCTGACTTACCTTTAGTTTACTTAATGTCTGGTGATTTTGATAATTGGTTATTTTAAAAGGCTGACTGGGGCACAGGGCTTATCATCTGGCAGAGTGGGTTGGCAGAAAGCTGCCAATATTCTCAATTTGTTACATTTCTTTAGAGAAATAGCCTGATTTGTTGTTTTTGTTTTGCCAAATGATTAAACACATGGTTTCACAAGCAGTTTTTTGAGCTAGAGTTTGAAACAGAATGCAGGGATTTGATGCTTTTTTATCCCACTTCTCTCTCCTGTTCTCCATAAGACCTACAGACTCTGAATCTAAGACCTCTTCAGGACCTTGCAGTGATGTTGACTGCCTCCTAAGCTGTAAGATCTTTCACACATGTTCTAGGTTCCAGAGTTCTCTTACCTGTTTTCATCTTTCCACTCTTGCTGCCTACCAAAATTTGACATGATCCCTTGTCCTTTACTGACCCCACTCTGATCTATTCTAAGTTGTAGGTTTGTTCCTCTTTAATTTTTTTATTTTCATTTTAATGAAATCTTGATGGGGAGAAGATAAATATGTATGCTCATTACATAACTTTGAACACAGATTCTGGAGGATTTTTTGGGGGGAAGGATTTTTATATAGATATAATTTCAAACTTCCAAGATCATTTTTGCTTTATTTGTTTCATACATACACACACACACACAGACACACACATGTATTTATACATATGTTTTTCTAAAAGTTTGAAAGTTCAATAAAGACATCATATACCTTTACCCTTAAATGCTTAAATAATATATTTGATAAGAATCAGACATTGTGTTATATAAGACAGTACAATTTTCTTTTATTTTCTTTTTTTGAGATGGGGTCTCCCTCTGTCATGGGGCTAGAGTACAGTGGTGTGATCACAGCTCACAGCAGCCTCGACCTCCTGGGCTCAAGTGATTCTCCCGCCTCAGTCTCCCAGGTAGCTGAAACTATAGGTGCATGCCACCATGCCTGACTCATTTTTTGCATTTTTTGTAGAGATGGAGTTTTGCCATGTTGTCTGGGCTCAAGCGGTCTGCCCACCTCAGCCTCCCAAAGTGCTGGGACTACAGGTGCAAGCCACCATGCCCAGCCAAGACAGTACAATTTTCAAGATCATGAAAATTATTTGATATACTATTATCTAACTCATGGTCTGTCCATATTCAAATTTTGTTTTCATAATGTTTTTATAGGAAATCTTCCTGGTGTAGGAGCAAATTCGGAATTTCACACATTATGTTTAATTGTCACATCTCTCTATTATAGAAGAGTTCTCTTTGTTATAGAAGAGTTTGTCTTTCATAACACTAACAGTTTTGGCCATTGTTTATGGAAAGTCCATTAATTTTGGGTTTTTCTAATGCTATGATTCAATTCTGTTGTACATTTTTGATAGGAATATTGCAAGTGATGATGTTTCCAACTGAAGGCATCCTATCAGGAGCCAGAGATGATCATTTGGTCAGATTATTGTGATGTTAACTTTGATCACTTGTTAAAATTGATGTTTGCTGGGTTTCTCCAATATGAAGCTACTATTTTTCTCCTTTGGAAGAAATAACCTATTTGTGAAGAGGCCAGGGCATTTAAGGACAGGAAAGCTTTCAGCATACTTGAGGAAAAAGGAGCTGGTGGGGAAAGAGTTAGGGAAGATAATGGAAAGCATGAGATCCTGGAAGTGAGAGGGAAGTGTTGCCATTGTAAGAGTGAATCGCAATCTATTGTATAAAACAGTAGTAATCTCAAGAACAGACATGCATCAGTCTATTCATCAAATATTGCAGATCTGATTCAGAGATGATTCACATTACTTTATTTCAGTGCCTTTGAAATCTAGTGTTCCTTCTAAAACTGATCATGAGGATTTCAATGGGGAGACCTAGACAGAGGAAGGGACAGGGAGGGGGGCCAATTTTCCTTCTATGTTTTTATGTAGCATTTGGATGATGAGTCTTTTGGTTCTATGACCTAGTATAAACTACAAAGTGAAAGTCTTCCTGATTATTCTGAAAAGTACTTGATAATTTCTTCTCTTTACAAGTTCAATTTGGCCAATAAAATCAATATTAATGATTCAGAGATAACAAATCTTATATCTCTCGCATTATCAATATTTCGTTTGAGCCCAACAACTATGTTCCGCTTTTTAAATTTCTTACCTTTAAATTTTTAAACTAAATTTCTTGAGACAATTATAGCTCACATGCAGTTGTAAGGAATGATAGAGAGCCTTTACCTTGTTTTGCCCCAGTGAAACTATCTTGCAAAATTACAGTACGATGATGAAACACAGTTCCCTGATCCCCCTTGCAGGAGAAGCAACAGGGGTGTGGCTCGCCTGTTTGGTGGCTGTCACTGCTGCTCAAACTCCTTGCAGGAGAGGAGATCATGCAGTTGGGCAGGTGCAGAGGCTGGGGTGAGCGCTTTGGGCTCCAGCTCCAAGGTTGTGACTAGGGGTAGGTGCCTGCAAGCCCAGTGTTACAGTGCTCTTTTAGCCTTGCCATCTGCAGATGACTTTAAGTGTTAACCAGCTTGCTGGATCCTCTGGCATTTCGCAAGGGCAGAGGGCCACTGTGAGAGCTTTCTGTACCCCGAGCTCTTGCCCAGCATCCAAAAAGAATTGGGTTGCACACAGTATTGAAGGATGAATGTGAACTTTTATTGAGTGCTAGAGGTGGCTGTCAGCGGAATGGATGGGGAGCTGAAACGGGGGGATGATGTGACATGATCTTCCCCTGCAGTTGGACCATCCAGTGTCCAAAATCCTCTCTGACCACCCCCAGCCAAACTCCTCTCAGTGTTCAAATGTTCCTCCTCTTCCTCTTCCTCTGCCATGTCATTCTACCATTCATCTGCTTGTCTCATCTCCTGGTCTGCTGCTGGAGCCTGAGGTTTGGGGTTTGCATGGGTACATCATAGAAGGCATGGCATGCAAAAGGCAAAAAGGCAACATTTTGGGCACAACAGGAACGTCTGTTCTCACTTAGGGCCTCGCATATCCAGGCTTGGGGGTGGGACATTTGCTGGGGAAATACCCTCTTCTATCCAGTGTTTCCCTGTCTCCTGTCCATATCAATATGACAATTGTATCACATTGCTACAGAAAAGATATAGAACATTTCCATCACCTCAAGTATTCTTCATGTTGCTCTTTTATAACCATGCCAATTTACCTCCCACCCTTACCTCTTCTTAACTCTTATGAGCACAGTTACTTAAAATATATTAATATAAATGTCATGAAATAATGTTTTCATATATAAACTAGTAGTGAGTCCAATTCTGTATAATAAAGTCATGTAAATGGTAAACATCAATGAACTTCTCTAGCAAAGCCTAGTGGGGTTTACTGTTTTTTTTTTTAACTTTTTATTTTGTAGTAATTAGGATTTACATGAAAGTTATAAAGATAGTACAGAGAGTTGCCATATTTCTTTCACTCAACTTCCCTTAATATTAACATCTTTATATACAAAGATAATTTGTCAACACTAAGCCATGACTATGGGTATATTTATAAGATTAGAGACTTTATTTGGATTACATCAGTTTTTTCACTAAAGTTCTTTCTCTGTTCTAGGATCCAATCCAAGATACCACAGCGTATTTAATTGTGGCATTATTTTAATTAGTCATGTGTTGTATAATGACATTTTGATCACTGATGGAATGCATATGTAATGGTGGTCCCATAAGATAATAGTACCATATTTTTACTACATCTTGCCTAGCCTTGCCTTGCCTTGTGCCTTACATAGCCTTTGCCTAGCCTTGCCTAGCCTTGCCTAGCCTTGCCTTCTCTTGACTTGCCTTGCTTTGTGCCTTGCCTTGTGTTGCCTTGCCTTGTGCTTTGCACTGCATTGCCTTACCTTGCCATGTGCCTTGTGTTGCCTTGTGCCTTGCATTGCCTTGCATTGTGCCTTGTCTTGTTCCTTCACTTTCCTTGCCTTGTGCCTTGATTTGCCTTGCCTTGTGCCTTGCCTTCCCTTCCTTATGCCTTACCTTGCCTTGCCTTGTTTCTTGCCTTGCCTTGCTTTACCTTGCCTTGTGTCTTGCCTTAGTTTGCCTTGCCTTGTGCCTTGCCTTTTCTTTCTTTGCCTTGTGCCTTGCATTGCTTTGCTTGGGCATTGCTTTGCCTTGCCTTTTGTTTTGCATTGTATAGCCTTGCATTGTACCTTGTACTTTCTTGCCTTCTGCTTGGCCTTATCTTGCCTTGCCTTGCCTTGCCTTTTGTCTTTGCTTTCCATGCCTTGCCTTGTGCCTTGCTTTGCTTTGCCTTGTGTCTTGCCTTGCCTTGCCTTGTTCTTTGCCTTGCCATGCCTTGACATTCCTTACCTTGTGCTTTCCTTGCCTTGTGCCTTTCTTTAACTTGCCTTGCCTTGTTTGTTCTTCTGAGACAAGGTCTGTTTCTGTCACCCAGACTGGAATGCAGTGGCACAATCTTGGTTCACTACAACCTCTGTCTTCTGGGCTTGAGTCATCCTTTCACCTCAAGCCTACCAAGTAGCTGAGACCACAGGCAAACACCCCCATGCCTGGCTAATTTTGTAGAGATAGGGTTTCGCTATGTTGCCCAGGCTGGTCTCAAACTTGTGAGCTCAAGTGATCCACCTGCCTCATCCTCCCAAACTGCTGGGATTACAGGGGTGAGCCGCTGCGCCCAGCCTCTATCAAGTTATGAAGCACCCATTATTTCCCAAGCAGTGTTCACACTGTACATGTGTATAGAAAACCTCATTTGCAGACATGAGATAAGTTTTTATTTTGTCTTAAATTGCTCCTCAGCAGTGTGTAAAACAAGGGCTAGCATTAGGTAGAAAGATGTGGCTTAAATCTACTTACCAGAATATTTGAATCCCAGCCCCACATCAGCAAAAAAACAAACAAACAAACAAACAAAAAATTCGGCCAGTTAACCAGTTAATTCCTTTTTTTTGAGATGGGTATCACCCAGGCTGGAGTGTAATGGTGTGATCTCAGCTCACTGCAATGTTGGCCTCCTGAGTTCAAGCTCAGCCACTTAATTCTTATGAGAGATAAACCTAGAATGTCCCAAGTGGAAAACCTATTATTGACCAAAGGTGATGAGTTTATACTAGTCCAAATATCTGGTTCTGAAAAAAGCCAGAGTTCTAAAGTTAAAATGGAAAAGTAAGCCTGTGTATGTGAATTTGTTTTTCATTTGATCTCTTTTTGTGCCAAAAGCACAAACAATACAAAAGCCATCAAAATTAAAGGGTTAATTATGTAAGAGTACTTTAAGCCAAATATATTTTGATGAGCACGTGACTAAACCAAATCTATGACTCCCTTTCAAGGCAGATACACTTCAAATCTCAGAAAAAGCCCCACTTTAGTGAAGTCAGATTTTCATGACAATTGCTTCACATCCATATGATCTCAGGGATTTCACCAAAGTTGGTGGTGTATGGCTGGGTATGGTGACTCACTCCTGTAATCCCAGCACTTTGGGAGGCCAAGGCAGAAGGATTTCTTGAGCCCAGGAGTTTGAGATCAGCCTGGGCAACATGGTGAAACCCTGTCTCTACCAAAAATAAGAAAAATTGGTTAGATCTGGTGGTGCGTGCCTGTCGTCCCAGCTTCTCAGGAGGCTGAGATGGGAGGATCCCTTGAGCCTGGGAGGTAGAGGTTGCAGTGAGCCAAGATTACACCACTGCACTCCAGCCTGGGCAACACAGTAAGACTCCCTATCATAAATAAATAAATAAATAAACACAAATAATAAAGTAGATGGTGTTATCAGAAGACATTTTAAACTAAAAACAAAAAGCTACTCTAGTCCAGTGGGTGTAATCCCTGGCTGGAGATCAGAATTATCTAGGGAGTTTTTAAAACATTAATTCCTGGGTCCCAACAGCTATTAAATTCTGAGTCAGGTGGATTAGGGTAAGGTCTGAACAAGATCTAGTTATGTAAAGTATGACCATACCTTAGATTGGGGAATAAATATCTGCAGCTCGCATTGGCTTAAAGATAATACAGGACATAAAACAACAATCCGTCCATCAAGTGAAATTGTGTAACTCTAGCAATCTTAGGGGGCCCAATCATCAGGCAAACATTCTTAAAGATCAAACTAAGGACAAAGGTCACCTGCTCAAAACAGGTATAAAAATCTCAAGTTGCTATGGCAGAGATAGGCAAGTACCATTCCATTGCTGGAGATGTATGTGGGGCTCCCTCACGTATCATCATTTTAGAAATGAAATCAGTAGGTGCTTTTGTCAAAATACCTGTCTGTAAGAGTTGTATAGAGCTCCGGAGCATACAAAACACTACAGGCTGGGCCCAGTGGCTCACGCCTATAATCTCAGCCCTTTGGGAGGCCAAGGCAGGCTTGAGCCCAGGAGTTCAAAACCAGCCTGGGCAACATA
Organism: Callithrix jacchus; assembly: GCF_049354715.1. Taxonomy (NCBI): domain Eukaryota; kingdom Metazoa; phylum Chordata; class Mammalia; order Primates; family Cebidae; genus Callithrix; species Callithrix jacchus. Next base: position 31,632,354 of record NC_133524.1, read on the forward strand.
GTGAGACCTTGTCTCTACAAAAAATTTAAAAATTAGCTGGATGTGGTAGCATGCATCTATAGTCCCGACTACTCAGGAGGCCAAAGTGCCTGACTTCATAGAGTTGTGAAACTCATCTGCTGCCAAATCTGCCTGATCCTCCTTTTGTAAACGATCATAATCATTTTAGTGTGGTTTTAAAACCATGGACTTCTCCCATAGTTGAAAATTCTAAACCTGTTTTTGATAAAATAACTCAGATCCTAAAAATCTGACACATTTTAATTAATATTTTACTACTCCTTTCTGAATCATAGGAGTTTTTCAAAACTATGGCATTAAACCTGGGGTGCAGTGGCTTCTGCCTATAATCCCAGCTACTCAGGAGGCTGAGGTGGGAGGATCGATTGAGCCCAGGAAGTTTAAGTTACACTGAGCTGTGACTGCCCAACTGCACTCCAGCCTGAACAACAGAGTGAGACCCCATCTCTTATAAGAAAAAACTAAAAACAGAATGATGAGTTCAAGTTGATGGTTAAAGGGTACAAAGTTCAACTGAAACTTCGTACACTTTAACCATCACTTCCCCATTTCCTTGTTCCCCTATCCCCTGGCAACTACTATTCTACTCTGTGCTTCTATGAGCTTGATTCTTAAATTCTGCATATACATGAGATCATATAGCATTTGTCTTTCTGTGTCTGTCTTATTTCTCTTAGCCTAATACCCTCCAGGTTCATCTATATTGTTGCAAAGGGCAGGATTAAAGTGGAATAATATTCTGTTGTGTGTACATGCTATAATTGCTTTGTAACATTAGAAAGCTTTATTTTTTAATAGCATTTGCTGTATGTATGTGTATACACAGAGTTTTACGTCTACAGTATACATTGTTTCATTCATTTGAGCTTCCTGGGAGAGGATATGTGGAAGAATTAATTTCCAATTGGGGAAGTGAGGCATTGTCTATAAGAATTTTTATCAGGGCACTCGTAATTCTGGGAAAAGTGGAAATCTTAGCAGACAGCGTCCATGTCTCTTGTGCTCTTTGTTTCTCTATGAATGGGCAAAGATTCATATTCCTAACAGCACAAATACATGCAAACTTGAACTCCATCGTTTTAGTTTTTTGTTTTTTAAGAGAGGGGTCTCACGCTGTCACTCAGGCTGGAGTGAAGTGGTATAATCTCAGCTCACTGCACCTTCAACCTCCTGGGCTCAAGCAACCACCTCAGCGTTCCACATAGCTAGGATTCTAGGCAGAAGCCACCACACCCAGGTTTTAATGCCATCGTTTTTTAAAACTCCTATGATTCAGAAGGGAGTAACAAAAGAGTTACTTTTGGTATGATGTTAAGGAAATCTCTATAATTGGGTTTAGAAATCAAAGTGGAAATTAGATTATGATTCCATTGTATTAACACAAGTTTCACTTAGGTCTAATTTAAATTGTTGAGAGTCAGCATTACATAGCACTTTTTAAAAATATATATGTAAATGAAGGTTTGTAGAAGCAGGATTGTGAGAACTAGAAGGCCTAGTCTCGATGCTTTTGAGAACAGGGTTAATGGTTTGGGTTGCCTCAGATAACTTGATGTTCTTACAAACTTTTGATATTTAAAAACACTTTTTTTCTTTTAAAATAATTATAGATTTATGGAATGTAGCAAACATAGTACATAGTGTCCCATGAACCCTTCACCCAGCTTCTCCCAATGGTAACATCTTTTATGGCTTTAGCATAACACCATGATACTTGATATTAAAAATGGTTACAGTTCATTCAAGGTTTGTAGCAAAGAAAACAAACTGGCCAAATAATTTCATCTCAGATGTAGTTTCATCTAGCCTCCATTGTGGAAGATTGCATAGAAGAACAGTGGTTTGCTCTTTTAAGATAAATAACCCTTAGTCAAAATAACCCTTAGTCATGTAAAAGGTGGTAATTCGTATATGCAAGAGAACTACTCTTTAGTTAGAATATGTTTTAAAGTTCATCTGCCTTACATTTAACATAGTGCGTAATGGTTAGCTGATCAAGCTGTACCCCCACAACTTCATATATCCTCAGAATTTTAGTATGTTCATTGCGGCACTGTTTATAATAGAAAAGACCTGGAAGCAACCCAAATACCCATCGATGATAGACTTGACAGGGAAAATGTGGCACATATATACCATGGAATATGATGCAGCAATAAAAAACGAGTTCGTGTCCTTTGCACAGACATGGATGAACCTGGAAACCATCATTCTCAGCAAACTGACACCTGAACAGAAAATCAAACAACGTATGTTCTCACTCGTAGCGGGGTGCTGAACAATGAGAACATGTGGACACAGGGAGGGGAGCATCACACACTGGGGTCTGTTGGGGGTTGGGAGGCTAGGGAAGGGACAGCAGAGGGTGGGGAGTTTGGGGAAGGATAACATGGGGAGATATGCCAGATATAGGTGACGGGGAGATGGAGGCAGGAAACCACCTTGTCATGTATCTACCTACGCAACAATCCTGCATGATCTGCACATGTACCCCAGAACTTAAAGTACAATAAAAAAATGTATATGCTTCTTGCCACAAAAAAAAGTCTTCTATATTCGGTTGCCTTTAATTACTGTGACAATCCTTAAGTCACATAATATATTCAATTCTGTAGAATAAATTGCACTATTCTAAGAGATTATGTGGCAGTTTAAAATCTAATGAGACTCCCACACATTAATATTTTTATATTAATAATGATTAGATTCACTATTTGATATCTGCTTAATTGAAATATATATAAATATTTTGACAAAGCAGCTTATCCATGCAGATGCATTTAAAAGAGCTAAGATTTCCAGTATCTTTATTTTTGTAACCGCTTTATTAAGGTATGATTTACATCTAGAAAGCTCTACATATTAAATCTTGATGAGATTGAGGATAAATATACACCTGTGAAAGCATCACTGTCACGGTCATCAGTATATCTAAAAGTTTCTTCGTGTGTATGAATGTTTTATGAGACGGGGTCTCTCTCTGCTGCCTAGGCTGGAGTGCAGTGGCGCAAACCATAGCTCTCTGCAACCTGGAACTCCCTGGGCTCAAGCAATTCTCCTGCCTCTCCCTTCCGTGTCCCTGGGACTAGAGGCCCATACCACCACACCTAGATAATTTAAAATATTTTTGTAGAGACAGGGTCTCATTATGTTGCCCAGGCTGGTCTTGAATTGAATTCATGGCCTCAGGCTGTTCTCCTGCCTCACTCTCCCAAAGTGCTAGGATTACAGGTGTGAGCCACCATTTCTGGCTGTTCGTTTTGTAGTAAGAACACAACGTAAGATCTTCCCTATGGATTACTTGAAGTCAGATGTTCCAGACTAGCCTGGCCAATATAGTGAAACCCCACCTCTACTAAAAACTCAAAAATTAGCTGGGCATGGTGGTGGGCACCTGTAATCCCAGCTACTTGGGAGGCTGAATTACAAGAATCTCTTGAACCTGGGAGGTAGAGGTTGTAATAAGCTGAGACTGTGCCACTGTGCTCCAGCCTGTGCGACGAAGTGAGACTCCATCTCAAAAAAAAAAAATCTGCCCTGTTAACAAATGTTAAGTATACAATACAGTATTGTTGGCACTATGTTCTATAGACGTGCAAAACTTAGTTTGTGTAACTGAAACTTTGTACCCTTTAACCATCGCATCCCCATTTCCTTGTTCCCCTAGCTCCTGGCAACTTCTCTTCTACTCTCTGCTTCTATGAGCTTGACTTTTTTAGATTCCACATATAAATGAAATAATATAATATTTGTCTTTTTTTGTCTGGCTTATTTCTCTTAACGTAAAACCCTCCAGGTCCATCTATATTGTTGCAAAGGGCAGGATTTTTTTTTTTTTTTTGAGATGGTGTTTCACTCTTGTTATCCAAGCTAGAATGCAATGCGTGATCTTGGCTCACTGCAACCTCTTCCTCCCAGGTTCAAGCGATTCTCCTGCCTCCGCCTCCCGAGTAGCTGGAATTACAGGTGCCCACCACCATGCCTTACTAATTTTTGTATTTTTAGTAGAGACAGTGTTTCACCATGTTGGCCCCGCTGGTCTCGAACTCCTGACCTCAAGTGATCCTCCGACCTCAGCTCCCAGAGTGCTGGGATTACAGGCATGAGCCACTACGCCTGGCCTTCCTTTGTTTTTAAAGTGCAATAATATTCTTTTGCATGTACATGCTGTAATTTGTTTATCCATTCTTCTATTGATGGGCATTTGGGTTGTTCCCATATCTTAAATATTGGGAATAATGCTATAATGCACATGGAAATATAGATATCTCTTTGAGATTATGATTTCAGTTCATTTGGATATATATCCAGAACTGGGATTGCTAGATTATATGGTAGTTTTATTTTTTGAGGAAGCTGCATATTGTTTTCCATGATGGCTGTACCAATTCCCAACAGTAGTGTACAAGAGTTCCCCTTTTTCCCATGCCAACACTCATTATCTCTTGTTAATTATAACCATCAGAAGAGGTGTGATGTGATATTGTGGTTTTGATTTGCATTTCCCTGCTCATTAGTGAGGTTGAACCTTTTTTTTTTCATATACCTGTCAGCCATTTGTATGTTATCTTTGGGGAAATATCCTTACGGGTTGTTTGCCCATTTTTTAATCAGGTTTTTTATTATGTTGTCAAGTTGTTTGTGTTTCTTATATATTTTGGATATTAACTCCTAATCAGACATATGGTTGAAATGCAACTGATTTTTGTATGTTGATTTTGTATCCTTTAAGTTTACCAAATTCATTTATTAGTTTGACCAGATTTTTGGTGGGGTCTTTAGGTTTTCTATACATAAGATTATGACATCTATAGGCAGAGACAATTGTGCTTCCTTTTTGAGTTTCAGTGACTATTACTTCTTATGCCCAGTTGCTCTGAGTAGGACTTCCAGTGCTATGTTGAATAGAAGTGGAGAGATCCTTGTCTTGTTCCTGTTGTTAGTGGGAAAGGGCTTAGCTTTTCACCATCAAGTATGATGTTATCTGTGGGCTTGTCATACTTGGCCTTTATTGTATTAAGGTATGTTCTCCTATATGTAATTTGTTGAGTTTTTATTATGAAAGGATATAGAATTTTGTCAAATATTTTTCTCTATCTATTGACATAATATGATTTTTGTTCTTTGTTCTGTTAATGTGTGTATCACGTTTTTAGATTTGCATACGTTGAACCATCCTTTCATCTCAGAGATACATCGCACTTGATCATGATGAATGATCCTTTTAATGTGCTGTTGAAGTAGGCTTACTAGCGTATGTTAAATATTTTTATGCCTATTTTTATCAGGGATATTGGCCTATTATTTTCTTTTCTTAAAGTGTCCTTGTCTGGCTTTGGTTATCAGGGTAATACTGGCCTTGTAAAATGAGTTTGAAAGTGTTACCACATGTTTAATTTTTTGGAAGAGCTTGAGAAGAACTGATGTTTATCATTCATATTTTTGGTAGAATATAGTAGTGAAGTCATGAAGTCCAGGCCTTTTTTGGCGGGAGACTTTTTATTACTGATTCAGTCTTCCTATTCTTTATTGGTTTATTCAGATTTTTTTTATTTCGTCATGATTCAGTCTTGGTAAGTTGTGTGTGTCTAGGAACGGATTTCTTCTGGGTTATCGAATTCATTGGTGTGTAATTGTTCATAGTAGGTTTTCCTGATTCTTTGCTTTTTGTGATATTAGTTGTAATGTCTCCACTTTCATTATAATTTTATCATTTTTTTCTTAGTCTAGGTAAAGATTTGTCAATTTTATCTTTCAAAAACTGTTTCATTTATCTTTTTTATTGTTTTCCCAGTTTCTGTTTTATTTGTTTCTATCCTAATCTGTATTATTTCCTTTGTTCTACTAACTTTGGGCTTAGTTTGTTCTTTTTCTAGTTCCTTCAGGTGTAATGTTAGGTTGTTTATTTGAGATCTTTTTGAATGTAGTTTTTTTTTCCTATAAATTTCCCACTTAGTACTGCTTTTATTGCATCCCATTAGTTTTGGTGTATTGGATTTCCATTTTCATTTGTCTCAAGACATTTTTAAATTTTCCTTTTATTTGACCCCTTGTTATTTAGAACCATGTTGTCTAATTTCCATGTATTTGTGAATTTTCAAAATTATCCCTGTTGTTGATTTCTATTTTATGGCATTGTGGTTGGAAAATAAGCTTAACAAAATTTCAGTCTTATTGTTTTGTAGCCTATCACTAGTTGAAATAATATCCAATGGATGGGATTATTGATAATCTTTACTTTGTCTTTCTTACTTGACTAAAATTTTTGAGCTGAATTTATTATTTACATCAGTCATACTGCACAGAAACACCTTGAATTAGAAACCTATAAGAAATAACTATAAGACCTACACATATGATCAAGAAAATTGTACTTTCCCTAACTTACCAAGTTTTGCCAATTGTATCCATACTTTTTCTTCTCTAGTCATTTAAAAAAATTACACAAAAAGGTTTTTTGATCTAGACATACAATTAGGATTTCTGCTGTTATATTGCAAAGTATTTCCATTTGAAAAAAAATTTGTACTAAAGAGAAACAATTTCATAAACAAAAGGACAGATGTGTCTTTTTTTGTCATTGTTTATTTAGTTTTGTTTTGTTTTTTGAGACAGAGTCACACTCTGTTGTCCAGGCTGAGGTACAGTGGTGCAATCTCAGCTCACTGCAACCTCTGCCTCCCAGGTTCAAGCAATTCTCCAGCCGCAGCCTCCTGAGTAGCTGGGATTACAGACGTGTGCTACCATGCCCAGCTAATTTTTGTATTTTTAGTAGAGACAGAGTTTCACCATTTTGGCCAGGCTGGTCTCGAACTCCTGACTTCAAGTGATCTGCTCACCTTGGCCTCTAAAAGGGCTGAGATTACAGGCATGAGCCACCATGCCTGGCCCCAGATATGTCTTTTTACACCACAGATATGCTAGTTTCTAATAGTAAATGTGAATTGCTTTCAGGATAAGCATTTAGGTACAGACAAATAATGTTTACCTTATGAATGGGCACAATGCACGAAACACTATATTAACTCCTCCATTTGTGTTAAGCTCATTTTTTAAAATAACCATATATCTGCAAGGATAATTACACACATATACTACATCTTTTTATGCCATGTGAATTCTTATGATGGGGTTTTATTTTTGCTTTAGGAAATAGCCTGGACTATTAATGCTTAAGGATTCTATCTATGAAATCCTTGTTCTACCTACCACCTACTTGCTTTCTCATCTTCTACAAATTGCTTTATTTCTCTCAAAATCAGGCACTTGATTTTTAAAATGTAGAAGATAATAGTGCTCTGCCTCATTGAGTTGTGAAAATTAAATGAGTTATTATAGTCAAGGCACAAAGCTGTTAGCTATTATTATCATTATGCTATAATTATAATTTAAAAACTATCATTGTTATAAAACATCCAAACTGACAGACACAATGGGAGAAATAGAGAATTATGCAATAATAGTTGGAAGCTTCAATACAACATTTAAATCTTGGTTGAAACATCTAGACAAAAGACCAATAAAGAAATAGAGGCCTAAAACACTAAACCATCTAAGCCTAACAGACATATATAGAACACTCCATTCCACAACAACAGGATGCACATTCTCTCCAATGCACATGGAACATTCTTCAGGATGGACCATATATTAGGCTAGACAAGTCTCAGTAAATTTTAAAAGAGTTAAATCTTACAAAGTATCTTTTCCAACTTTAATAGAGTAAAATTAGAAATCAATAAAAGAAGGAAAACTGGCAAATTCACAAATGTATGGAAATTAAACAACAAACTCAAACAATCAATGGATCAAAAAAGAAATCAAAAGAAAATTTGAAAATACTTAGAGATGAATGAAAAGTAAATCACAACATAACAAAACTTATGGGATGCAGTGAAGGCACACTCAGAGGGAAATGTATAGCTGTCAATGCCAATACTTGGTGTGGTGTGGTGGCTTACGCCTGAAATTCCAGCACTTTGGGAGGCCAAGGTGGGCGGATCACCTGAGGCCATGAGTTCAAGACCAGCCTGGCCAACGTGATGAAATGCTGTTTCTACTAAAAATACAAGAATTAACCAGATGTAGTGGTGTGTGCCTGTAATTTCAGCTGCTCAAGAGGCGGAGGCATGAGAATCGCCTGAACCCAGGAGGTGGAGGTGGCAGTGAGAGCCAAGATGGCGCCACTGCACTATAGCCTCGGAGACAGAGTAAGATTCTGTCTCAAGAAACAATAACAAAAAAAAACACACAAACACACACAATGAAAATCTTAATAGCCTAATTTTACGCCTTGAGAAACTAGAAAAAATAGCGAATTAAACTAAAAACTAGCAAAAGGAAGGAAATAATAATGGTTAGAGCAGAGATAAGTAAAATAGAGTATGCAAAAACGAGAGAGACAATAAAACCAAAAGTTGGTTCTTTGAAAAGGAAAATAAAATGGACAAGCCTTAAGCTAGACTGACAAAGAAAAGAGATATAAATATCAGAAATTAATATTTATGATATCATTCATGATATAAAATGATATAAAGTCAAATGAAATTGAAGACATTATTACTAATAGTACAGTAATAAAATGGATTAGGAGAGATACTATGGACAATTGCACACCACAAAATTAGATAACCTACATGAAATGGACACATTCCTGGAAACACACAGGTTATCTAAGTAACTCAAGAAGAAATGTAATTTCTTAGACCTATAATAAACAGATTGAATCAGTAATTAAAAACTCTTCCAAAAAGGAAACATCCAGGACTACATGGCTTTAGTGGTCAGTTCTATCAAACATTTAAAGAAAAATTAACTAAATTCTTCCAAGAAAATAGAAGTGAAGGGAACACTTTCTGTTTTATTCTATGAGGCTAACATTACCTTGATGCCAAGCCAGACAAAGACATCACAAGGAAACCACAGACCAGTATCCTTACAAACATAGATGCAAAAATTGAGTCCAACAGTATATTTAAAGGATTGTATACCATGACCAAGTGGGAATTATCCCAGAATGTAAGGGTGGCCTGACATAAGAAAAATCAGCAATGAACTCAGGGGAAAGGCTGTGAGGCGTGTAAGGCATAAAAGACCACACACTGGGTACAGTGTCATGATGGGTACACATTAACAGAACAAAAGGAAAAAATCATCTCAATTGATGCAGAAATGACATTTGAGAAAATCTAATACCCTTTTGTGATTAAAACAAAAAACACTTAAGCATAGAAGAGAAGTTCCTCAACATGGTAAAGGGCATTTATAAAAATTTCACAGCTAACAGCACACCCAAATCTCACACTCAATTGTAATCCCCAGTGTTGTGGGTTGGGGGTGGTGGTGGTAGATAATTTGTTCATGGGGCAGATTTCCCCCTTGGTACTGTTGTTATAGTGAGTGAGTGAGTTACCATGAGTTATCTCTCTAACTCCTATTGGAGCCCTGTGAAGTGCTGGCTTCCCCTTTGCCTTCCACCATGAGTAAAAGCTGCCAGAGGGCTCCCCAGAAACAGATGCTGCCAAGCCTGTACAGCCTGCTGAACTGTGAGCCAATTAAACCTCTTTTCTTTATAAATTACCCAGTCTCAGGTATTTCTCTTTTTTTCAATCTCTCTCTCTCCCACTCCCCTTCTCTCTCTCTCTCCCTTTTCTTTCTTTCTCTTTCTTTCTTTCTTTCTTTCTTTCTTTCTTTCTTTCTTTCTTTCTTTCTTTCTTTCTTTCTTTCTCTCTCTCTCTCTCTCTCTCTCTCTCTCTCTCTCTCTCTCTCTCTCTCTGTGTGTGTGAGTGTGTGTGTGTGAAATTTTTATTTCAATAGGTTTTTGGGGAACAGGTAGTATTTGGTTACATAGATGAGTTCTTTAGTGTTGATTTCTGAGATTTTGATGCACCCATCATGACACTGTATCCAATGTGTGGTCTTTTATCCCTTACATGCTTCACAGCCTTTCCCCTGAGTTCATTGTTTCATTCTTAAGCCTTTGCATCCTCATAGCTTAGCTCCTGCTTATGAGTGAGAACATACAGTGTTTGGTTTTCCATTCCTGAGTTACTTTATTTACAATGATGGTCTCCAATTCCATCCAAGTTGCTGTGAATACCATTATTTCATTCCTTTTTTTTTTTTTTGGCTGAGTAGTATTTCATTGATTAATGGGCGTTTGGGCTGGTTCCATATTTTTGCAATTGCAAATTGTGCTCTTATAAACATCTGTGTGCAAGTGTCTTTTTCATATAATGACTTCTTTACCTCTGGGTAGATACCTACTAGTGGGATTGCTGAGTCAAATGAGACATCTACTTTTAGTTCTTTAAGGAATTTACATACTGTTGTCCATCATTGTTATACTAGTTTATACTCCCACCAGCAGGGTAAAAGTGTTCTGTTTTCACTACATCCACACCTACATCTGTTATTCTTTGATTTTTAAAACTGTGGCCATTCTTGCAGAAGTAGTGGTGTTGCATTGTAGTTTTGATTTGCATTTCCCTGATAGTAGTGATGTTGAGTTTTTTTCAGATGTTTCTTGGCCATTTGTGTACATTCCTTTGGGAATTGTCTATTGATACCCCCATTCCACTTTTTGAGGGGATTTTTTCTTGCTGGTTTGTTTCAGTTCCTTGTAGGTTCTGGATATTAGTCCTTTGTTGGATGCAGAGTTTGCGAAGATTTTCTCCCACTATGTGGGTTGTCTGTTTACTCTGCCGATGATTTCTTTTGCTGTGCAGAAGCATTTAGTTTAATTAAGTCCCATCGATTTATCTTTATTGTGTTGCATTTGCTTTTGGGTTCTTGGTCATGAAATCTTTGCCTAGGCCAATGTCTCAAAGGCTTTTTCCAATGTTATCTTGTAGAATTTTTATAGTTTCAGGTCTTACATTTAAGTATTTGATCCGTGTTGAGTTGATTTTTTTTAGAAGGTGAGAAAGGATGATCCAGTTTCGTTCTTCTGCATGTGACTTGCCAATTATCCCAGCAGCATTTGTTGAATAGGATGTTTTCTCTCAGGTATTTCTTTATAGCAATGTGAGAATGGGCTAATACATAGACCAACTGAACAGAGAACCCAGACATAAATCCTCATATTTATAGTCAATTGCTTTTTGACAAAGGTGCCAAGGACACATAATGTGGAAAGGGCAGTTTCTTCAATAAATGGCAGTGGGAAAATTGAATATCCACATGCAGAAGAATGACATTAGACGATTATCTCACTCTATATAAAAATCAAATCGGATGGCCGGGCGCGGTGGCTTAAGCCTGTAATCCCATCACTTTGGGAGGCCGAGGTGGGTGGATCACGAGGTCAAGAGATCGAGACCATCCTGGTCAACATGGTGAAACTCCGTCTCTACTAAAAATACAAAAAAACTAGCTGGGCGTGGTGGTGCGTGCCTGTAATCCCAGCTACTCAGGAAGCTGAGGCAGGAGAATTGCCTGAACCCAGGAGGGGGAGGTTGCGGTGAGCCGAGATTGCGCCATTGCACTCCAGCCTGGGTAATGGGAGTGAAACTCCATCTCAACAACAACAACAACAACAAAAAATCAAATCGATGATTAAAGATTTAAACATAAAATCTGAAAATGTAAAACTATCAGAAGGAAATATAGGGAAAAAACTCTATGACATTGGTCTGGGCAATGATTTTTTAAATATCTTCCCCCAAACACAGGCAGCAAAAGTGAAAATACACCAAAGGGATTGTATCAGTTAAAAACCTTCTGCATAGCCCAGGAGACAATCAGAATGAAGAGACAACCTATGGAATGGGAGAAAATATTTTCAAACCATACATCTGATCACAAAATACATAAGGAATTCAAGCAACTCACTAGCAGGAAAACAACCCAATTAAAAATGGTCAAAGGACTTGAATAGACCCTTTTCTTCCTTTTTTGTTTTTTGACCGAGTCTCATTCTGTTGCCCAGGCTGGAGTGCAGTAGCGCGATCTCAGCTCACTGCAACCTCTGCTTTCTGGGTTCAAGAGGTTCTCCTGCCTCAGCCTTCCGAGTAGCTGGGATTACAGGCTCGCGCCACTATACCCAGCTAATTTTTGTAGTTTTTAGCAGAGACGGGGGTTTCGCCATGTTGCCAGGCTGGTCTTGAGCTCCTGGGCTCAAGTGATCCACTCGCCTTGGCCTTTCTGAGTGCTGGGATTACAGGTGTGAGCTACTGCAAATTAAAACCACAATGAGATATCACTTCACCTGTTAGAATGGATATTATCAAAAAGATGAAAGATAAATGTGGGCAAAGATGTAGAGAAAAGGGAACCCCTGTATACCATTTCTGGAAGTGTGAATTGGTACAGCAATTATGGAAAACAGCATGAAGATTCCTTAAAGAATCAAATAAATAACTACCTTGTGATCCAGCGGTAGTACTATTGGTTATATCTGAAAACGTGAAATCGGTATGTCAGAGAGCTATCTGCACTCCCATGTTAATTGCAGCAATAGTCACACTAGCCAAGATATGGAATCAACCTAAGTCTCCATCAACAGATAAGTCGATAATGAAAATGTGGTATATATACCACATTTGGAATGTGACATGGATGAAACTGGAGGACATTATGTTAGGCAAAATAAGCCAGGCACAGAAAGACAAATATCGCATAATCTCCCTTATATGTAGAACCTAAAAAGGCAAATTCATAGAAGCAAAGAGAAGAATGTTGGTTACCAGAGGCTGGGTAGTGGGAAGATTAGGGAGATATTGGTCAATGGATGCAAAATTTCAGTTAGAAGAAATAAGTTCAAGAGATGTATTGCACAACCTGGTGACCATAGTTAACACTATATTATATTCTTGGCCAAGTGCAGTGGCTCATGGCTGTAATCCCAGCACTTTGGGAGGCAGAGATGGGAGGATCGCTTGAGGCCAGGAGTTCGAGACCAGCCTGGTCAGCATAGTGAGACCCCCATCTCAAAACAAAACAAAGCAATATATTGTATTCTTAAAAAATGCTGGGAGAGTGGATGTAAAGTGTTCTCACTGTAAAAATGATAACTGTGTGAGATAATGCTTATGTTAATTAGCTCAGTTTAGCCATTCCATGATGTATGCATATTTCCAAGCATCATGTACATAAGATGATTTTTATTAATTTAATAATAAATTGGGGGAAATAGGATGTGGTATGAGGTGCTTTTACTTCAGTGAATGAAATTTTTACAAGATATATTTATGTCTACTGACAGATATTTTAGTCATTTCACACTCCTCACAAAGTCAGTATAGGTTGTTGCAAAAAAAAAAAAAAAAAAAAAAAAAGATCTCTAGTTCCCAACTAGCTACAAGAAGGATCTGTTGTAAAAGCCTGATTATTGATAACAGATCCTTAGTCCCAAGGGGAAGAATCCATGTTAAAGCCATTTCAGAAACTTTCAAATCCATAGTGTCTGATTCAGGACTTTTCTGTATGGAATTTTATTCATTCCAAGCATGATATGATCCTCTATGCTGAAATCTAGTTTCGTCTGTTCCATAATGAACTCTGTTTTGTGCTTTACATTTTTTAATGTCTTTGTAAGGATTTTTGCGTCAGAAATGGTCTGTCATATTGCTAGGATTTAGTGTTTGACTTCTGAAGAAATACAAGTTTTCCCACAAATGCTTTATATAGTTTTTCACCTGTGTGTTTCAAGTATGTGTGATAAGAGAATTCGGGGCAGTGAATACCATCTTCTGGGTGTGATACACATAAGGCTTCCTTCAGTATGCCTGCAAATCTGACGTGTCAATGTGCTGCTGGGTTAGGCAAATCTCTGTCCACTCCTCTTTCTTAGATATATGGCTTCTCTCCAGTAGGTGTCTGATTAGTCTGTTTTCACACTGCTATACATGAGACTGGGTAATTTATGAAGAAAAGGGGTTTAATTGACTCACAGTTCCACAGGCTTAATAGGAGGCATGACTGGGAGGCCTCAGGAAACTTAAAATCATGGTGGAAGGCAAAGGGAAAGCAAGCACCTTCTTTACTTGGCGGCAGAAGAGAGAGCGAGCGCAAATGAGGTAGTGCTACACACTTTTAAAACTCAATCAGGCATTTCTCCCCGTGTTATCCCTCCCCAACTACCCATCCCCACTGTCCCTCCACTGCCATGTATGCCACAATCTTGCATGTTCTTCACATGTCCCCCCAAACCTAAAATACTATAAAATATATACATATTTAAAAAACCCTCACATCAGAGCTCGTAAGAACTCAGTTTTATGAGAGCAGCAAGGGGGATATCTGTCCCAGTGATACAATCACCTCCCACCAATCCCCTCCTTCAACACATAGGGATTACAATTTGACATGAGATTTGGGTGGGGATACAGAGCACATCAGTGTGCTCACATGAGTACTGAGATTGCTAGAAGTTGCAAATTGTAAATCCCATACATCACATTTACAGGTTTTTTTTCCTTACTGTGATACATGTGACTATGTGTGATTACCTGGCATGTTTGAGCTAAGCCTCTATCACATAATTCATATTTGTAAGGCTCCTCACCCATATGAGTTCTTACATAAGTTTTCAGCTGGTTACAATGTATACATACCTTTCTTTCCACAGATGTGGCAGATATAGAGTTTGACTCCTTTATGTATATTTACGTGCATTCTCAAGCTGCTGGCTTCTAACACATGTTACACATCAGCTTGGCCTTGGAATACTTCTGATCCACCTCTTCCCCTATGGGCTTTCCAGCTCATAAGGATGCTTGACACTGGCCGTATTAGACAGAGTGTTCTCTCAGACTATAGTTGGGCTATAAATTTTCACATTTCCATTTCATTGTTGGAGTTTGCATAGAGACATCTTGTGTTGGAAATGTATTTCCCACAAGTGACATCAACTAGACTTCTGAATTATTTCTTTGGCAACAACTTCTGTTATGAGTGTGGACAATTTATTTACATCTAGAAATAATTCAACATTTGACCAGTATAACATACCACTGGGATATGGCACTCTTTTATTCTCTCCTGTTCTCTGGGAGCTGAAAATCTTTTTAGTTTGAGATGTCTTTGCTACAGGCTTTTGTTGAGGAGTCACCTGACCTAAATCTGACATTAATTATTTTTGTTCAATTCTTGAATTAGAAGAGTTTTTTCTTTCAATTTTCACGTGGCTTGATTTTAGTTATTTTTAGATTTGACACCTTACAATCAGAAAAATGTGGCCTATGTAATTCTGTTTTAGAAATTGAGGTTTTCTTGAATTTTTTTTTTTAAATGTTTGGTCGTTTGAAAGAACAGTTGGTTCTTGGGAGGTCTGAAGTTTTATTATATGTAGATTCTACCAAACTGATCATAATATTCACTATTTGTCTATTTTGCATGTGAAAATCAGACAATTGTGTTCCTTTATTTGACCTTCATAGGTGACATTTTTTTGAATTCTCCTGCCCCATGTTTCTTATATCTGTGTTGCTTCTCTCCTGTCTGCTGTGTTTGCTTTTTTCTGGTATTCCTGATTGCATCTCCTGAGTCTAGATTCACTTTATTTCTTCTATATGCCAGCTCTTCATCTCAGTATCCCTTTCCTCTGAATTCTAGAATCTCTATTGACTCAGTTTTCTGAAGTGCACTACCTGTATTTGTATTTTAGAGTTTTAGTAAAAATTAGTTTTCCTTTGAAAGAAACCTTGTTTGGTCTGTTGTTCCTTTTTAAGAGATACAACATCGTTGTAAATTTTCTTTGGAATTCAATTTAAAAATTAAGGTTTTCTCTTTTTCTTTTGTAGGATGAGATTCTTTTTTCAGAATGCTACATCTTCATGTACATTTGAGTTTAAAAAATTTTTTTTAAATACCATGTGGGTCACATTGTTCATATCTTTTAATATCTTATAAAAAGTAAAGCCAAAATTTTTCTACTTTTCTACCATAGTCTTATTTTTCTTGGTTGGAAATTACTAAAATTATTAGAAAGATCGGGAAGTTCAATGCTTTGCTAAGCATTCCAGCCACTCAGTAACAGGCATCAGTGGTCGCTAAGTATTTATTGTGGGGTTGAAAACTGCTCCCTTGAATCCTCAGCTGGGCCAAGCAAGCTTTTCCTCTATGTTCATTGTGGCAGCTTGAAGTTACTTGGTACTGTATGCCCCTTAACTAGGTGGCCAAACCACTCCCATTAAATGCCTTCTGTAGTGAACTGTGGTGCCCAAGTGAGCCAGAAAGCAAATGCTGCAATCTACATGCTTCCTGTCCAGCACACAGATCCCTCCCCATTTGCCTGCTGCTCAGTTTGAGGGTCTTCATGGGCTCTTGTGAGGAGTCCCATAGACTAGCTTTGCAGGTTGACTTTCACTGACGCCTGGAATCTTAGGCTGCCTGACACTGGTTGCTACCGCCCTCCATACATCCCTATCTGCTTCCTGTAATTTCTGACCCCAAGATCCTATACTCCAGTCCTTAAAAACGCTTTTGTTAGTTACACCAGTGGAATTTGGGAAAAGAATCTCAAATCATAATCTTAAAATCAGAGTCTTTCTTGCCACACGTGACCATCTGATTCACTGTCAAAGTGTATAGAAAATGCAAGCTATTTCAATATGCTCACCCAATTTTCTCCTCCCCCAACTCCAAATACCTTCCAAATAAAGATCTTTTTTCTTTTTTAATCTTGCACACCCAAATCAGACTAAATGATTTAAAAGCAAACAGAGTTGGGGGATAGGATTTAGAAATCGCTGTAAATGTTAGCAGTTCTTGATCAAGGGAATGGAATTGCTTGAAAACTGCCTCAGTCCCCAAGAATAAATGCAAAAATAAGTCAAAAGAAAATAAAGTAATACAGACTGTAGTAACAAAATTGCATTTTGTTCCCATCACAAACCAAAACTCCAGAAAGCTAGGCGGCACCACTTTTCCTGCACAATATATTATCACTGTCATGTCTCACGCAAGGGTGGTCAAAAGCACACCCAGCAACATTCAAGAGGCAGGACAAGTGAGATGGTTTGACTGCTCTGAGAATCAGGAACTTGCAAACCAAAATCTTACTTATTTGTGGGGGTTCATTCGGGGTGGTGGCAAAAATATTAAAGGAAAAATATTAGAGATAGCTTTAGGGAATAGCCACAAACCTTTTTGGAAGGCCAAAGATTTACATAACTTGTAATGATTGAATGGGTTGAAGGCAACCAGCTCTTACCCTAGGGCATTAGGACAGTAGTAGAAATGGTAAAAGAAGTTTTTTCAGATAAGTCTGTTTACCCCCACCTCCATTAGCAAAACCTTTGATCATCCCAGTGTACTTAACTGCCTTCTACTCCTGGGTTCTGCAGAAGCTAATTATCCTCTAATGCTGTTTATCTAAAGACCCTTGTCCTTTGTTATGCTAAATAAAACCCTGGAGTAGAGGCCGGCTGCCCTTAACTCCTTCCAGAGTGAGTGGCCCGGACACCCCAGCCCGGTCATTCACTGTATTCTGTGTTTGAGTGTACGTTATTCATCCATCCGAGTCAGGGTCTGCAGGACAGACGCCCGCAGGTGGTGACCCCAACATTTATTTTGTTAATATGTTTGAAATCTCCATCATAAAACATTACCTGGTCAACATTCTAGAAAAAAGGCTAAGAGGACAAAGTCAAGTCAGAAAGTCTTTGGAGGAATGCAGGTGGGAGACACACTGTGCATCTCCTATACAACAGTACTCCAGTCTTCTGTGTGGAAAACTGAGCTGGCAATACCTGAAATCATTGTACTGATAGTGGGATTAAAGACTAATTATGGGCCAGGTACAGTGACTCACACCTATAATCCCAGCACTTTGGGAGGTTGAGACGTGCAGATGGCTTGAGCTCATGAGTTCGACACCAGCCTGGGGAATATGGCAAAACCCTATCTCTACTAAAAATACAAAAGTTAGCCAGGTATGGTGACACAAGTCTGTAATCCCAGCTACTTGGGAGTCTGAGGTGGGAGGATTATTTGAGCTTCAGAGTTTGAGGCTGCAGTGAGCCAAGATCATGCCACTGCACTCCAGCCTAGGTAACAGAGTAAAAACCTGTTTCAAAAACAAACAAACAAAAATCAGGTATGTCTCTGAAAATGAGCACCACAGTGAACCACTGTTGTGGAAACCAAACAGATTTGAAGTAATTTTCTATTTCAAAATCAGTCATTTAAAAAGGACAACCCAGGATGTGGGAAACAAGAGGAAGGGAATAAAATACTGCACATACTATTTAAAAAGTTGTCTTAAAAATCATCTTTGACATTCTGTGTATAGGAGGATAATTCAATAGTAAATAAGGGAATTCCCTTATAAAAATGTTCCAAGACTGGGCAACATAGCAAGGCCCCATCTCTACAAAAAATAAATTAGCTGGACATGGTGGTGTGTGCCTGTGGTCCCAGCTACTCAGGAGGCTGAGGCAGGAAGATCACTTGAGCCCAGGAGTTTGAGGCTGCAGTGAACCATGATCATGCCACTACACTCCAGCCTGGGTAAGAGTGAGATCTTGTCTCGAAAAAAAAAAAAAATCCAGTTAACACATGACTGGGTTTCTGACAGACACTGTGAGAATGCATATGAGACTTCAGAGACATAATCAACTTCATCTCTATTTAGACCTGAATTTGGATGAGCTTGTTAAAAAAAATCCATGAAACTATTAGAGAAAATTACCACTGGCTATTCAATGTTTATTAATTTGTAACGAGTGTACTTTGCTTATATTGAAAGTTTGTTTACCAATGAATTGATATGTCTAGGATTTGTTTCAAAATAATCTAGGGGGAGGTGGGATGAGAACATAGATACTTTTGGGAGCTGGGTAATAAATGAGGGATCATTATATCTCTACTTGCATATATTTGCAATTTTTTATGTATTAAAAAAAATGTAGTGGAAACGACTTCTTTTTCGAGATAGTTTCGCTCTGTTGCCCAGGCTGAAGTGCAGTGGCATAACCATGGCTCACTGCAGCCTTGACCTCCTGGGCTCAAGCGATCCTCTCACCTTAGCCTCATGAGTAGCTTGAACTACAGGCCTATGCCACCATGACCAGCTAATTTGTGTATTTTTTGAATAGACAAGAGTTTCACTATGTTGCCCAGACTGGTCTTGAATTCCAGGCCCAAGCCTTCCTCCCACCTCAACCTCTGAAAGTGTTGGGATTACAAGCATCAGCCACCATGCCCAGCCTGGAAATGATTTTGAATTTAAATGTGCTTAATCACTGAAAACGTCACCTACTACAATTCATTCATGGTAATTTCTGTGTAAAAGTTGTAAAGGTTTACTACAGAACCTAGCAAAATGAGTATCAGAGCATTATTTGCCTTTGAAATGACAAAGATTTTTTTTTTTAAAGAAAACTACTCTTTTGTAAATAACATTTTAAAGTGGAACGAAAAGAAGTTCTAAACATATTCCAACTTTTATATAAAACCTGCTTATGTATAATTTACCAAATGTTCCAATTGGAGTAATGTCCACTTAATACCCCAAATCTAACATTACTTGTGCTAATAAAGGAAGACAAATGTGACGATTATGTTTGTGAGACAGCATATTTCAGTCCAGAAATAAGAGTGCTGACACTAAAACTAATTTGATACCGTAAATTTCTAACTACACAGAAAAGATGCAGAATGTAGTGCTTGCTTTTAGTTTATTAATTTATTTTGCAGGAATCTTTGACTTTGCGAATATGTACTGTTTGGAGGTACGATGCATGCAGAGCCTTTTAAAATGCCTTTGTACAATTTCATCTCAAAATGATTTCATTCACAGCATACACAGAAATCTAAAAGAGACATGGTATTTACAAGATTTAATAACTTTTTGCTGCTTTAATGAAGAAACTGATCAATTCTTTTACAGTAGGGAAAGAAACATGGACATTGGGTATCATAAATAATTCAGAATTGTTCAGTCTCAAGGTAATTTTTCATGGCTTTAGAATTAAAATTGAGTCATCATTCTATTAATCTCTGAATGCCCAAGCCATGCAAAATCTAATTCTATTAAATATTTGGGGTTGCAAATAATACAGGAAAAAAAAAGTCTGGTGAATGTGAAAACGTCATCAGAATTAACTTTTACAATAGGCAAATACTGTTAATTCTTTCAAAAAGATACAGTAGTGGTGCAACACAGACAGTGCCCAATTTATTCTGATTTTTAAAAGTAACATTTCAGTTGTCATTTTTCTTTCTCTACAGATAGATATACAGACACATACGGTAACATAGACTCATTCAAGGTCTAACAATGGTACAATATCAAAATAATTCAATTTTTAACTATAAAGGGACATCTTCACATTCCAGGATACATCATTGATATTTTTAAAGGACAATTCTTCTATGCCTTATATTCTTTTTGCTTATACTGTCAGAAATACATTACAATTACCTCTTAAAAGACTATATAAAATTGAATTGCCACAGAAGGCTGGATATGAACCCTAGATAACTGTGACAAAGCAATGACAAAATTTAAGGAAACACTGATTTATCTGCATAATTAAAAAGTACTAAAATTGAGACCAGCTCCTTAAAAATTAAACTGCTTATCACACTTCCCATTTCTTCCAGGGAAATAAACAAATTAGCAACACTTTCCTCACCATCATTATTAATCTGCTCTAAAACTACATTTTTACAATGCATTTCTTTGTTTCTTTAAAACTCCCTGCCTCTACTTCCAAAGTATCAATTCAAAACATTTTACAATGCTTAGAAAGTTTCTGGCTCCTGTATTACCATTTTAAACTTTTAAAAACGACTCCAATATTTAAGGGGCAATGTACTTTCTAAAATCCCAGTTTACAAAATAGCAAAATAATGTAAAGTGTATAGTCAGGTCTATATGTTACCGGATACATCAAACTAGTCATTTTAAAGAAGAAAAGCTCTTACAAGAAACAAGAAGTGCACCAGCTGATCCAGAGCACAAGCACCTCAGCAGCCAGTCATCATCCAATTTATACCCTACTACTTACATGCCAATTGTCTGTACATACCAACTGACTACAAGATCCTTTGGAAAAGGCACCTTGAAACTTGGGTGAATTCTTGTTCAAACTAGTCATAGGCAAAAAGCAGTCTACATATGGGAGACACAGTTAAATATATCAAATTTATCTGTGTCAAGTCATTTTGCCTATGTTGGCATATGAAATTTGTGCACAATTAAAAACATGTATAAAACTTCCTTAAAATCAATCTGACACTGCATACCCCACCATTTACACCTATCAAATAGACTGTCTGCTCTCTTTTCCTGGCAGGTGAAAACAATGATTGACTAGATATATCACCAAAGGATTGAAACCATGCATCTACTGTATAACAGCTTATTAACCTTGATGTATTTTCATGCAATAGTTTTAAAGTCATCTACATGGTTTTATAAAGCATCAGACTGTTTTCAGACATGCTACTTTCATTCTGAACTGACAACTGCCAAGTTAATTGCTTCCACTTCAGCATATCACTATGAATACTGGGAAACCTTTTAGCTAGGACACCAAGCAGTATATATATATATTTTCCCCTAAATTGTAACTTAAAACCAAGTGGGGTCGACCATCACTAAAGAGATATAAACCATACAAAGGCAAAGGCATATTACAGAACAGTAGGACGGCTAGACTGTTATTGAGACAGAGACCAGTGTTACAAAAACCTTTAAAGAACATTGTTTTGGGGACCATGCTTTTAAGCCCATCTACTTTCTCACCGTTATTTTCACAGTTTTGCCACAGTTGTTTTATGAGAGATGTTTTATCAGTGTAATTACCATGCTTCCTTTGGGAGACAAGTGGATATATTTTGGGGAATTTTTCACATATGAAAAAAAGTTTTCAAAGCTGTAGGCAGAGTGTGAAATTATGATTCTGATGGAAAACTATGATGAATTATTATGCCTTTGGTTTCATTATGCTATTAAGAGCAGCTTGTTTTTCCAGGTCTGCCAGAGATTACTGCTAAGTTAGAAGGGTGTGTGTGTGTGTTTGTATGGGGGTTGGGGGAGGAACCTGATGGGAGAGTGGATGGATATTCCTAAGATGATATCCTCAGGTAAAATCCTTTAGGATGGGAGAACCCACTAAATTTATTGCTGTTTATACTCACCAAAATGAGGGGAGATTCCAAAACTCCAATTCTGAGCTAAGGAACTCCAACAATGGCAGAGACCTCAATTAAATGTGCTATTATTAAGTTTCTAGTGATGCACCCTGGTGAGTCACATGATTTTATATCTCTTCAGTTATCCACACCCTGAAGTTCTGTTTCACAAATAAGGAGTGCTTTAAAATTACCTGAACTGCCTGTACAAACTCAACTGACCTCTAGATACAGTTATGTTAAAGTTTAAAAGTTCTTTGTTTCAAAGTCCTCTAATATTCACCCTTCTCTGAATAATTTTTGACCATCTTTCTCTTGCTTCACAAATAATGCAGTGTGCAACTTTGTTATTGGCCAACTGTAATTCCCCTCACATTGGTTTATTAACGTAAGTGCAAGTCTTTATTCAACAGCTAATATTGATTTCTTCTCAGAATTAGGATTATGGCACAAAGTTTTATCTGTGCTGTAAACATCATGAATTTATCACCAAATTGGAAGGAGGGGGAAAGAAAAACAAAAGTCCCTATGGAACTGCAAAAGTTTAAGAACCACAGCTGAGCTCAAGATTTCCAAATGGATTTTGGAATGGACTTGCGTTTGGCATACATTCACTGTGCTACTGGCAAAGCGCAGTTTTACGAGAATATCATTTATAAAATCATACTTTGCAAGGACTTGTTATTTTGAAAACCAATGGCCTTAATAAAAGCATGCAGTAACTTAAAAAAAAATCATCTCTTATGTGGCATAAGTAGGTCTTAGTTACCAGTGTTGATAGAGCTTGATGAATCACTGTACAAGCCAAAGGGATCTTACCACCTCTGATTGTACTTTTTAACAAAAGGCATGATATGCCTAGTTCCTGACTGCTACAAATCACATTTTAAAACATTTTGTTTGTGTGCATGTATGTGTGTTGGAAGTTACCCCTGAAAAAAGCAGCAATTACAAATACCCTTATTAATTTGCCCAAAAAAATATTCTAGGTGCTTTTTCCCATTGTGCTCTTTAGCAGGAAGCAATGGGAAGAAGCACAGGGAGCCTTGGTTTTCCAGAGAGCGGTGACCAGGTAAGTCTGCTCTGGGAATTCACAGTTTGCATAAACTGCAATATTTCATACCATGATTCAAAGTTCTAGTTTAAAAAATAAGGGCCACTCAGCAGTAACTTTAACAATTGGGATTCCACAGAAGAGCTCTTGACTTCTGTGTGTACATTCTTTCAGCAGTGAATCCGTTCCCAGTTTCAAGTATCCCTTTCTGTCTCTCACTCTGTAGTGAGTTAAGAAAGGAGAAAAAAAAACCTCCCTATTTTTCCTTTCATGAGCACAATGACCACAGTGCCATTCCTCCTCCCCACTGTGCAACTGAAAATGAAAGGCTGGGTGGATGAATAGAGTCCCGAGGTTTCCTTTTCTTCTGGTGGTGCTCAGTTTCACTTTCAACCTGGTGCAGACTTTTCTGAATTCAGGTGTACCGTGGCATCTCACACTGCTCACAGCGATTTAGTGCTGGGTGGTTAAGAAAGGTGCAGCTATCACAATTCCATGGAGCCCCTTCATAGTCTTCATCTCGAGGTTGTGTCCGAGGACTTTGTATGGAGCCAGTTAGATGCTCTGAGGGAGGTTAGGATTAAGGAGGAGAGGAGGGGGAAAGTAAATAGATTAACCTTTTTCCAAGTATAATCCCAAGTAAAAAGAAAAATACCACAAAAAGCAAGGGAGGTGATTGCCTACTTTAACATGTAAACCAATTAGTAAACATATCTACTAGAAATGCATAGTTGAACAGAAAGTTTATTTTTTACTTTGTTCTAATTACCCTATTTGGCTATAAGATACATATATGTCCAGAATAGAATGCCTTCCTAGTTCATTACCCATAAACAGTAGATAGTTATGCTTTATTCCAGCCAAATGAAAAAAAAAGAGAAATGTTCTATAGCATGTTAAATTCTGTCACCTCTGTAAGTTCTCCCTGACTTCAGCCCACCTTGACTTTTCCTTACTATCCACACTATATTAAACATCTGACTAAATGTGTGCCTTCTTCCATGACAACTTAAGCTCTACAATATACATGTATTTTATATTATTGGTTCATAAATAGCAGTGGCAGTTCATAACAAAGTTTTCCCCAAAACAGTGAAAAGAGAAAGATTCTACAGTTCGTTTTTCATACAGCTAAATTCATTCAATATGAAAGACTTATTCTCATATTCTATCCTGTATTTTTGGCATTAAAAATCCTTCATATATCAGGTTTTTGAAATGCCCATACCTGGTAACCTTATGTTGGTCCCCAGGATTTTATAAAGAAAGCCAAACTTATATTTCTCTTAGGTCCTCATTCCCTCTGGCTTTGTGCTCAAAAAAGCTCTCTGCATCTCGGGCTAACCTGTAAATTCTGCCTTTTAGGAAACAGTCCCTACTGAGACTGAGGTCAATGAATAGGAGACTAAAGATCTCCTGATGGAATTCACTTTGCAATCTGGGATAACTGGAAATGGTCACTATGAACTGGAAATGAGGTAAGCAATACCTTTTTAAATAGGTAACAAAAGAAACAGATCTAGAGAAGCTTTGTCAGTTACTATTTTGGGCTAGGCATATCTTCCACTGGAAATTAACAAGCTGACTTCTAGTTTATCAATTTGCCTTATATGACAAATGGCATAATATCCCCCAAGAGGTAAAGAGAACTGAATTTTAGACCCTGAACCATGCTCCAAGGTATGATAATGCTCAGCCTCAATCAGGAAGGTGATCTTAGCTTTATAATATAACAGCCGCTTCCTATGATATAAATAGGAGATGGGCTTGTTTCTCTTGCTTCAACTCTTGCTTTTTAACTGCCAGTAGCACCCACCTGTGTCTTCTGGCTCATGACTCCAAAACATGTAGATTTAATACAGTTTTCTTTTTTGTCTCATATGGAGGAATAAAAAGCATGCTGTTAAAGCCTTCTGTTAGAGGAAAAATGTTTACTATGCCATTTTCAGAAAAGGACCTCTTTTGTCTTTCCCTTTTAAAAAAACAATATGCCCAGAAACCTAACACTTAATAAAATCATCTTACTGTTGTTGGTTTTTAATAGACATGCTCTAAAACTCAATGTTGCTATAAGTGTAAAATATATACCAGATTCCAAAGACTTAGTATAATAATAAAAGGATGTAAAACATCTCACTGAAAGTTTTATATTGATTTCATTGAAATATTTTGTATATACTGTATTATATAAAATATATTAAGATTAATTTCATCTTTGCTACTAGAAAATTTTAAATTATATATGTGGCTTGCATTGTATTTCTATTGTACAGCACAGCCTCAGAAACTCAGTATAGGTAAATTTTTTTTGTTTTTGAGACTGAGTCTCACTCTTGTTGCCTAGGCTGGAATGCAGTGGTACGATCTCGGCTCACTGCAACCTCCCCCTCTCAGGTTCAAGTGATTATCTTGCCTCAGCCTCCCGAGTAGCTGGAACTACAGGCGTTTGCCACCACACACGGCTAATTTTTTGTATTTTTAGTAGTGATGGGGTTTCACCATGTTAGCCAGGATGGTCTCAATCTCCTGACCTCATGATCCATCCACCTTGGCCTCTCAAAGTGCTGGGATTACAGGCATGGAGCCACCGCGCCCGGCCCAGTATAGGTAATTTTTTAAAGCAAAAAATAAAGGTATGGTTTTATTATAATTCTACATGGATTAACATGTGTCTCTGGTCTGCGCAAACTCTGGATACACAAGTACAAACCATCTGCATCTGCTGCCTGGGTGTCATGGATGTCTGCCTGTACTTTGGAGGTCACGCTAATTCTTCGGGCTTTTCTCTCAATTGTGCAGGGGTCTGAGGAGTCTGTGTAAGAAGAAGCAAAGCCAGAAAGAAGTGATCCAGTCTTTCAACTGCAAGAGTGAACAGGCTCACAAGATCTTTCATGCAACCACACAGCTGAGTGCATTTACCCTTCCTATTACTTCATGTTACCTTTAGCAAGGGCAGGTACCATATTTAATACTGCTTTTACAACCTATACAGAGCAATGGTTCTTACAACTTTTTCTATCTTCTCAAATTACACCTTCTCCCATTACTTAGAACAAATGCCCTATTTCACTGTTTTCTACTTTTTAGTACATTAGGGGTACAACTCAGTGAAAGCAAATAAATGTCAATGAAAGCAAAATTTGGGAAATTATACTTTAGCAATTATCTGATTAAGCAATAATTTAAACATTATGGGCACTATCCATATAGTAAGGCTATTATAATGATGAAATGTGATGAAAATGACAAGTTTTTTTTTTTTTTGAGATAGTGTCTTGCTCTGCTGTCTAGACTGGAGTACTGTGGCACAATCATGGCTCACTGCAGCCTTGATCTCCTGGGCTCAAGTGATCCCTCCTGCCTCAGCCTCCCAAGCAGCCAAGACTACAGGTGCATGCCAACACCATGCCCAGCTGTTTTTTGTAGAGAAAGGGTCTCACTATGTTGCCCAGACTGGTCTCAAACTCCTGGCCTCAAGTGATCCTCCCACCTCAGCCTCCCAAAGTGTTGGTATTATAGGCAGGAGCCACATCTGGTGGATATTTTTTAAAAAAATAGCAGTACTTGAAAAATCAGAACTCGATATAATATTATGTACTGACAACCATGTGCTCCCAAATCATTTCATCAATTCCAATTACCTATGTGTGCAGAAGCCCAGTAGATACTTTGAAACACAGACAAGAACTATAGGCATCCTAGTATCTTGCTAGAAGATTGTTTCTGTAAATGTATAGGTTGTCAGTAAGCAACCCTTTGTGTTAAAAATGAAAAATGGCAGCATTTACATTATTTGCCCTTAGGAACCAAAGGAAGATCTTGTGTTTTCTAATCAATTCTGAGCCCACAGTACACTGGGCTTTGGAAACCACTGCTCCAGAATTCAAAGCAGGATGCTCAGGTACTTAAACACTCCACCCTCAGAGAAAACAAAAGCAGAGTGAATGCCTTCTTAGGCTCCAAAGAATAAGGTAAAGTTCTGTTTCTCAGATTTGCCAAGTACTATAGAGTCACATACCTTATCTCACTAACTCTTACAACTTCTGGAGTATTTGGCTGGATTTTCCCTCTGTGGTGCTCAGCTTGAGTTTGAACAAGGTCAGGTGGCCAAGATGATCAGGACCAGTGCTCAGATCGTGGGACATCAAGGTTAGTGTGCTTGCCACTGTACAAGTTACTGTGCTGAGGGTTGGGGAGACTTTCTAAGCCCACTGAAGAGCACACATACACATTGTATTGTTTAACTACAAAGTCCAATCCGCCACTGTTTGAGTTACTAGTAAGGGTTGGGAGACTTTCTAAGCCCACTGAAGAGTGCACGTACACACTGTATTGCTTAACTACAAAGTCCATTCCAAAAAGGCTTGTTCCTCTGTCTCTTTCTCTTCCCTTCTATCTCCTTCACATTCTTTCTCTAATTATCACACTTGCTATTCAGATACACTATATTCCACATAGATTTCTGGTATATATCTGTAATAACCCCAAGGCATTTTATTCAAACCAGTAAACCTATTCTACCAGTAATTTGTGTTTTACTGGTGATTTTTTTTTTATTTGAGTGGTACTGCAAACCAATCTGTGCTAAACTATATGTACTTTTAGAAAGGGCTGATTTAGTTTCAAACACAAAATGAGAATTTGTAAGTGCTTAATGGAAAATAAATTTGATTTTATGGAGAAAACTGAATAGCTTCTATCAATCTGTGATGAAAAGGCTTACCAAAAAATTATAGAATTTAATCAAGTTCTACTGTTTCTAAGTTTCAACAGAAAAAGATAAAAAACAGGTTAAAGACGATTTGGCATGTAACAGAACCATTTATACTTTCACCAACAATATATATTATTATACAATTACAACTACTCATTTTCTAAAATAGAAATTCATTTATAGTGAAGATTTAGATGGCTTCCTAGTGTACTTTTTATTAAAAGTGTACAGATGTAGAGTATAAACTGCTTGGGGTAGGAGTCGTGTTTTCCCTTTGTAACATCAAGCATCTATCTAAATCATCAAGCTACACATTGAGCATTTGATGCTTATTTAAGAAATTGTAACCAAAATCCCATTACAACTAACTCTAAGGGACTATCAGTTTGAGCAAACTGTATTTGAGTTAAATGAGCCATAGAAAAGAGTCTTGTAGGCCAGGAACCATGGCTTATGCCTGTAATTGCAGCACTTTGGGAGGCTGAGGTAGCAAGATCGCTTCAGCCCAGGAGTTCGAGACCAGCCTGGGTAACATGGCAAAACCCTGTCTGCACAAAAAAATACAAAATTAGCCAGGTGTGGTGGTGTGCATCTATAGTGCCAGCTACTCAGGTGGCTGAGGCAGGAGGATGGCTTGAGCCTGGGGGTCGAGGCTGCAATGAGCTATGATCAGGCCACTGCACTGCAGCCTGGGCAACAGAGCGAGACCCTGTGTCAAAACAGAAACAAACAAAGTCTTTTTAGTGTAAAGGTACTTGTAGAGAGCTAGATGAAGCTTGATATTAATAAAACTACATCATGGAATATTAATGCAAGCCTTGCTCAATTCCCTGCCGAGGAGGATACCAAATAGGAACCTCCCACCTCAAATACATGGTGTTGGTCCCAAAGACAGAAGGCAAAATGACTTTTTTTTTTTGAAACAGCATCTTGCTTTGTCACTCAGGTTGGAGTGCAGTGATGTGATTTCCGCTCACTGCAACCTCTGCCTCCCAGGTTCAAGTGACTCTTGTGCCACAGACTCCCAAGTAGCTGGGATTACAAGTACACACCACTAGGCCCAGCTAATTTTTGTATCTTTAGTAGACCCGGGGTTTCACCATGTTGGCCAAGCTGGTCTAGAACTCCTGATCTCAAGTGATCCTCCCACATGGGCCTCACAAAGTGCTGGGATTACAGGCATGAACCACCACGCTGGCCTCAGAATGACATATTAACACTAATAACACCATTGCTAGAAAACCACAATCTGACTATACAGGATCCTGGCAGCAGATCCATCTCATTACCCCAGGAAAATATCTTTTTTCATGGTCTTATATATATTCCTTTGTCAAGTGTCTGTTCAAGTGTTTTACCCTTTTTTATTGAGTTCTTTGTATTTTTATTACTGTGTTGTAGAAATTTTTTATATACTCTGGATACCATCCTTCATCAAATACATATTTTACAAATATTTTCTCCCAGTCTGTGGGTTTGCCTTTTCATTTTCTTAATAGTGTCACTTGATGAGCAGAAGCACTGAACTTTAATGAAGACTAATTTATCAATTGTTTTTCTTTTTATTGCTTCCTGTGACCTGTCTAAAAACCTTTATACCTAAGTTGCAAAGATACTGTTTTGTTTGGAAGCTTTATAATTTACCTTTTATACTTAGGTATATGACCTATCTCAAATATTTTTGTATGAGGTTAGGTATAGATCAAACTGTGTGTTTTTTTCCACATGGATATCCAATTCTTCCAGCTTTGCTTGTTGAAAAAAACATTCCTTTCTCTATTGATTGCTTTGGTGATTTTGTCAAATATCAACTGACAGTGTGACTGGGGGGTGTATTTCTGGGCTCTCTATTCTGTTCCAATGATCTATTTCTTTATTCCTATACCAATATCACACTGTGGTCATTGTAGCTTTATAGTAAGTCATGAAGTTGGTTAGTCTAAGACTTCTGTTTTTTTTTTCTTGAGACAGGGTCTTGCTCTGTCACCCAGGATAGATTATAGTGCTACAGTTACGGCTTACTGCAGCCTCAATGTCCTGTGCTCAAGCAATACTACTGCCTCAGCCACCAAAATAGCTAGGACTATAGGTGAGCACTACCACGCCTGGCTAATTTTTAAATTTTTTTGTAGATGAGATCTCACTATGTTGCCCAGGTTGTTTTCAAACTCCTGAGCTCAAGTGATCCTCCTGACTTAGTCTCCCAAAATGCTAGATTTACAGGTGTGAGCCATTGCACCAAGTCAGTCTAAGAGTTCTGGTTGTTCTTTTTCAAGATAATTTTGGATGTTCTAGGACTTTCCATATTTCCATATGAATTTGATAATCAGTTTGTTAATTTAAAAAGTACCACCACCTAATGGGGTTATAATTGGTATTATACCATATCTACATATCAGTCTTGTAAGAACAAGTATCTCAAAAATATTGATTCAGTTATGAACATCGTATATCACTACATTTACTTAGGTCTTCTTAAATATCTTTTGGCAATGTTTCATAGTTTTCAATGTATACATCTCTGGGTAAATTTATTCCTAAGTGTTAAATGGTTTTTGATGGTATTGTAAATAAAATTATCTTTTAAATTTTATTTTCTAATTGTTTACTATTTAACTATTGCATAGAAAACAATTTGCCTTGCCCAAAGAGAGGTCTGGCTTTGTCCCTGGATCAAAACCTTGAAATTTCCTGAGTAATAGCAGTGTCTTTGTTATTTATGGTGGGTTCCTCAGAGCACATGATATACTTTGGCTGTGTCTCCACCCAAATCTCATCGTGAATTCCCATGTGTGGTGAGAAGTAATTGAATCATGCATGGGGCAGGTCTTTCCCGTGCTGTTCTTGCGATAGTAAGTAAATCTCACAAGATCTGATGGTTATTATAAGGGAGAGTTTTCCTGAACAAGCTCTCTTTGCCTGCCACCAACCATGTAAGATGTGACTTGCTCCTCCTTGCCTTCCATGACAATTGTGAGGCCTCCCCAGACATGAGAACTGTAAGTCCAGTAAACCTCTGTCTTTTGTAAACTGTCCAGTCTTTATCAGCAGCATGAAAACAGATTAACACACCATACCTATAGAGAGTTTATGCTGATGGACAGCTAATGGTGGACATGTTTTCCACCATTTCTAATCAACTTGGTCCTGTTTCCAGGATAAAAACTTTCTAATGCACTCCCTTAGATAGGGCAATTCCTCCAAGACAGCTCCTTCAATCAATTAACTAAAGTTTGTCTGGCGATACTTCTTTTGAAGACATTCAGGCAAAATCAAGTTTAAAGACAGATTTTATGACCCCAAAAGACTAAACTGATCAATGATAAATATACACCTCAGTGAATTTCAGCATGAAACTGCACATAATGCTGCCAAAGTGCCAAATCTGGCACTTGGCAGTCATCTGCTAAGATTCTTCTTTGTACCATTTTTAGAAATAGACTATTTTTTGGCCAGGTGCAATGGCTCACACCTGCAGTCCCAGCACTTTGGGAGGCCAAGTGACTTGAGGTCAGGAGTTCAAGACCAGCCTTGCATGGTGAAACCCTGTCTCTACTAAAAACACAAAAATTAGCCGGGCATGGTGGTGGGTGCCTGTAATCCCAGCTACTTGAGAGGGCAAGACAGGAGAAAGGCTTGAACCCGGGAGGTAGAAGTTGCAGTGAGCTGAGATTATGCCACTGCAATTCCAGCCTGGGCAACATGTCAAGTGAGTCTCCATCTCAAAAAGAAAACAAACAAACAAAAAAACCCCACTCTGTACTGAGCTTAATATATGTAGAAAACAATTCAACTAAAATTTAAGTAATTAGGTCAGGTAGTATTATTTAGATAGAATTTATATTTTCCTTAATTAAAAATAAGTCTGATGAGATGTTAAATGTTATACTCCCTGGAAATTTTCTTAATAAGGCATTCTTCACTATTCTATGTATTTTCTTGATCAATCTACCTTGAGTTGCTAAGGCAAAAATGATTAAAATATTAGGAATGAGGCAGAAAGTTAATCTACATTCAATGACTATTTATGAATCAATGAATAAATGACAGGGTCTCACTCTGTTGCCTAGAATGGAGTGCAGTGGCATGATCTTGGCTCACTGCAACCTCCACCTGGCTGGGGTTCAAGTGATTCTCATGCCTCAGCCACCCGAGTAGCTGGGATTACAGGCATGTGCCATCACACCTGGCTAATTTTTGTATTTTTAGTAGAGATGGGGTTTTGCCATGTTGGCCAGGCTAGTCTTGAACTCCTGGCCTCATGTGATCTGCCCATCTTGACCTCCGAAAATGCTGGGATTATAGGCATGAGCCACCATGTCTGGCCTAAATGACTCAACATGTAAATTCAATTAAAATTAATTTTTAAGATATGGAAATGCCAATTAAACATTTGGTACATAAAAAATAATGCATTTGATATCTTCAATATTAAATCATTTCTGTGTAACAATCATCCAGAAATGATTCTTTCAAACCTTGGTTATGTATGATTTATTTTGTTCTTGATGGAAAAACTCCTAGTTGCTACTAATTGCTATGTTCCTCTTTTGAGTACCCCAGGATACTTTTGTTGTCTGAAAAACAATCTTAAGTCTACTGCAAATCTAACTTTCAATTCTAACATTTGACCTTTAAAATCTTCATTATTTTATGAGAATTACCTTTTAGGGTTATGGTTTTTACAATGCTAAGTAAATTTATAATGTTAACTATGTAATATAGTGTTTCAACTTCTGTTTGTAAAAATCATATATTCCATTTAATTACCTTTGACAATAACTAAGACTTACTAATTTCGGTACTTTTTAAAAATTATAGTTTGGGGACATTTCATTATTGCCACATTAACATCAATATGGTAAATTTGTCGAGACCAGTATAAGCAACATGGTGAGATCCCATCTCTACAAAAAAACAAAAAAAAAAATTAGCTGGGCATGGTAGTGTGTGCCTATAGTCCCAGCTATTTGGGAGGCTGAGAGGCAGAAGGATCACTTGAGCCCAGAAGGTCAAGGTTGCAATGAGCCATGATCATACCACTGCACTCTAGCTGGGGCAGCAGAATGAGACCCTATCTCAAAAAAATAAAAATATTAAAATATGGTAACTTTATTCATGCTGCACAAGTTAACCTCTAGTGAAAATTTCTTCAGATATAAATGTGAACTCCCAAAGTATTTTGATATTTATTTATATCATATATGTGACATTTTCATACTCACCTTTTTTAGATGGCTTGGGTGGTACAACTGGGCCAGGTTCTATGTTGTCATAAAAATTATTCATGGCTTTTGGATCAAAGTTTCCTATAAAGGAAGTACATTTATCAGGAATTTAAGAACTCTTTTTCCTGTTATTTGATTTTTTTAAAAGAAAATATGTAAATAAAATACATTAAGAAGGGAAAAAATGTTTTCCAGGATTTCAAAACTCATTACATAATCCTATCCTCCCAATAAAATTGTGTTTTCATTACTATGAGCAAAGGCCCAAGAAAACCACTACGCAGATGTATATATACAATGTACTACACCTAAAGAAATATTTTTCTAACTGTAAGGCTAGTTTCCTTGGGCAGGATTAAGCGCATGGGGCATTTGGGGAGATAAATGAAGAAGAGAAATGAAAGGATAATTAAACTGTTTTCTCTTTCTGCTTGTTTTGATTTTTAATGAACAAACCATGAGAAAGAAGATTTAAATAGTGAATGTTTACTTTCATATTTTTCATAATTTACCTTACAAATTTATCCATTATAAATTGAACAATGGAAGAAGCCAAATACAAACATTTACAATGATTAATCAAGTTATATTTTGAGACAACTAAGCAACCTCAATAAATGTGAAATAACATCAGCAATTTATGTATTCTCCTTTTCTTGAAAAGGAGAATCTTAAAACAGTACCTGAGAATTTTGTCTTACCACAAAATTTTCACCTGTCTTAAAATGTTCATTCCTTGGTCGGTCTGTCTTTCAGCCACATCTCCTGTGACTCCGCCAAGGTTGGTTTTGATCTAGTGCCAGTTTTGGGTCCTGCCTTCACTTCTGTAACCTATCACTATGCTCTGATTGTTCTAAACAACTACACTTAACTGTAGCCATACTTATTTATAGAAGATGCTTTATGGTACTGATACTGACAGTTTAAATATATTAAATCTCTTGATTTCCAGATCTACTTTTTTTTCCCCAAGTTTTCCTTACCAAAAATCACAAAAAAAGCTGATTTTCATCAAATCATGTACTGATTTGCATCTATTCTAAATGCTTATTCCCTTGCCTCCCCCCCCCCCCACCACCAAAAATGGTTTAGATTTCTTCCCTAGCTTAAAAGTTTAGATTGGAAACTCAGTATAAGTTTTCTGGAATGTAGGAGAGCAGAATTTAGTATAAAATGGATACATTTAGATTCCTTATGAAAAGAGATTTAGAAATGCCTAAGTATCCAAAAGAGTTCATTGTCCAATGCAGACCAAAAACACAGCTCTTTGCTTATAAAACTTTAAGACTGGTTTCCCTTGCAGACCATTTCACAAATGTTTTATCCACTTGAATATGCTGTTTGAAGATAATTTTCCAAAAATAACTGCTGTGATAGCTCATAAAAGCCACTATGCTATTTGATGTATTAATTGGATCTTTTTATGCTTTAAAAAGCTGCATATGTATTTCTTCAATTACTTGTTACAGCTGATGTTCTGATTTCTAGATCACAAAAGGCTTACTATAAGTATCCTAACCAAATGTTTTACTGGTTTTTGTTTTGCTTCAAAGACCACACAAGTAAAAAAACTGATGCAATCTTCTAAAATATAGTAGCAATAGTTTATGTAACCCCTACATTATGCATAGTAATTCTTTGATTGCTTCAAGTAAGTGAGCTATAGAGTGACTAGGCATCTGAAAATAACTTTTAAGGATACCTGAGTAGACTGCTTAATTTTCACATTCAAATTTGCTTCTGTATGTTGTTCAGATAATTCCGCGTCTTTGGGGTTCACCTGCCTCTAATCTTTAATCTCTCTCTTTTTTGTTTTTTAGACTGAGTCTCTTTCTGGACTCGGCCGAGGCTGGAGTACAGTGGTACGATCAAGGCTCACTGCAGCCTTGATGTTCCAGGCTCAGGTGATCCTCTTACCTCAGCCTCCCAAGTAGCTGGGACCACAGGCACACACCACCACACCTGGCTAATTTTTAAAACATTATTTGTAGAGACAGGGTCTCCCTATGTTGCCCAGGCTAGTCTCAAACTGATTCTCTTGCCTTGGCCTCCCAAACTGCTGGGATTACAGGCATTAGCCACTGCGCCCAGCCTACTGTTTGTTTAATCTTGCCTACAAATAGCAGTGAGATATTTTATCACATACTCTTGAAACACTGTAGAAACTCTCTTAGCTGCCATAATCAAGAAAAGTAAGTGTGGGGATGGGTGGGGGGCAGGGAAGCTGATTAATACACAGAATTGTTAAGAAAAATGACACATCAACTTTAATGTAACAGAACACTTATATATAGCTATATTTTGAAGTTAGACAAAGTCCTAATTTTTATGTGTCTGTTGGCTGGAGTTCCATATTGTATTTCTTACATAAACCACACCCATGGTGACCTACAGCAGAGGTTGACAAACCTTTTCTGTCAAGGGCCAGATAATATTTTACACTTTGAGGACCTGTGATACAGTCTCTGTTGCAAGCACTCAACTGTGCTGTTGAAGCTCAAAGGCAGCCACAGACAATATGTAAACAAATAGGCATGGCTATCGTTCCACTAAAGCTTTTATTCACAGAAACAGGCAACAGGCCCTAGTTTGCTGAAACCTCATCTATAATTTTGATTGCTTTAAAATGGAGCAAGAAAGATACTAACAACACTTATAATGCAATTTGAGTATAGAATCCTTTTAGACTTACATGATTTTCACCCTTAACCTTTTTTCAGTTGTTTTCACCCATATCTAATTCATAGTCCCTCTTTTTTGAGTGATTTGCCTTTGGCTTTCATAGAAAGAGCAGCTTTCTCCTTCATGTCAGTTTATGAAACATTAAGTTGCAGAAATACAATAATTGGCATAACAGGTTTGGGGACAGAATGAACTCTTGGTAAGCAGACCATTCAACCAATGGAAGCAATATTCATGGGCCTACCAGAATGTAGCCTACTAGTCAAAAGTATGCAGCAGCTGTGGACATCAGTCAGTATATTTTCCACAGAAAATGAAGACCATCTCTAATCTGGTGAGTTGGGTAAATGAAAGTCAGTTTAAGAGAGCTTCTGCTGTAGTATACTTCTGTAAAAAGATCCAAAAAACTAAAACTATGATTATAGTTGAATGTTTTCACATAACATAACATGAAAAATAACATACAGAGTTTATTTTAAAATTGAGAAATCTGACGCTCTGATTTGGAATCCCTAATTTTTACAGATATTTTAGATGTCTATCATATAATATGTACTCTACTAAGTTTTAGAATTAAAACCCATCAATTTATAAAATATTCACAGTAAATGACAAAAAGAGGATAAATGCAAAGTAACAACATAGAACAGTCTAAATAAGAACTTGACGAAATTGCCAAAGCAAAACTATTTTTTCATCCCCAAATCTGATCCATGACCATGAGGCAGGGGGATCTCTTTACCAGGACTGTAATCGTATCACGGATAAAAACTGTCTCTTAAATCTACAAAACCAAAATTATTGCTATTTGAGCAGCTTAAAATACCAGACTATTACTTATGGTTTACCAAATAATCAAGTCTATACCTCTAGATTGAAGGAGGTCAACTTCTTTCAGTGTACAGTCAACATTTATCTGGAGTTGTCTGTTCATGCTTCTCAATCTTGTCATTTCCTCAGGCTAGTAAGAAAGGACCCAAAATAGCAATTGTGGGAAAGTCATTATCAAGGCCAACATTTAAGAACTGCGTTTCATGTTAATTGTAATGATTGGGTATTACCAAGAATACGGCCTTAGTCCATAAGAGGGCATGTTTAAGAAGTCCTCTGTGTATGTTTTTAAAGGAATAGTTGCGTAAAATGGGGACATCAAAATGGCCACATATAAACAAAATCTGCATATAGAGTGGCGAGCTGCAATAGTGGACTGTGTTCTACCATACAAGATACTACCATTTTTATTAAACAGAGCATTGAGAATATTTTGTTTCTATGTTTTCATGGTAATGAAAACTCTAAGAATCAACCTTTTAAAAGAATAATGTAAATGATCTTAGTTTTATCAAGCCTGATAGAAATTACAACAGTATGGTATTTACCAGAAGTCACTCATTTCTTCTTAACAATCCTTTAAGGTAGGTACTAATATTGTGCCCAATTTATAGATGAGGAAACTGAGGCACAGAGAGGTTATATAATTTTCTCAAAGTTATAAAGCTAGTAATAGGAAGAGCAAGGATTTATATGAAAGACTCCTATATAAATTCATATATTTTTGTCATCTTTTTTCTAGAATAAGGAGGCAGTTACTCTAGTGCATGAAAATTTCAGGAACAAATGAATTCCATTTTCCCCCCAACTTTGTTTTCTTCTGCCTCTACCTCTCCTCAGGCCAGCCCCCTGCTTAGGCCTTTCAGGGGCACATATGAGACACTGGGATGTAAAGAAAGTCCTAACCTTCCATTCAATAAAGCTTTTTGGAAGCCATTACTTCCCATGGTATTCTTAATTTCTTTACTATTTATACATATACATGTACAGTAAAAAAGTCAAAGTTTAGAATCTTAGAGGCTGAAATACTGAAGCTTTCAACACAGCCCAGGTATTAATGACTAGAAAGATTTTAACTATAACACATAAAGTAAAAAAATTAAATATCTGCTACCATAGGAAGACAAAATAAAATCCTATTCTGTTAAAAACATGTACTTTGCTAAACACTAAATATATTAATATACCAGTGAAGAAAAATGAGCAGCAGAAAGGATATCTTAATTCATAAACATGTAAGATCTTATGATGTTAGGAGGTATTATCAGAATAACTGAGAATGCCCATTAAATAAGCAGGTATCAAAGTTTAAAATAAGTGATAAAAGGTAGAATATAAGAGCTACAATTTCACAGAATGCTAGAAGAACAAAAAAAGTCATTTATAAATATTTATTATGAACTGCCTTTCTTTTCTAATTCCTATGGGCTAAAACTATGTGACATTAATGTGTAAAATGCTTTGTGCTCTGTCTATCAAGCAATATTCAAATAGTTTAAAACATATACTTGAACATTTAAATTAAAGATAATGCATTTAGTTAAGAGCTCCAAGCATGACGTTGTCTTCCTAGGAACACATGGAAAAACCTATCGGGGAAGCCAAGCACTTGAAAAGAATGACCTTTCCCACAGGTTTTAGCGAGTTGGGGGCAACAGAGATGTTTTAGCCACAGTGGTCCTAAACAGTGAAGCGGCTATCACACATTTGCTTATAACAAACATACACTCTCATCAGGCTGGGCACAGTGGCTCACTTTGGGAGGCTGAGGCAGGTGGATCACTTGAGGTCAGGAGTTTGACACCAGCCTGGCCAACATGGCAAAACCCCGTCTCTACCAAAAATACATAAATTAGCTGGGTGTGGTGGTGCACACCTGTAGTCCCAGCTACTCGGGAAGCTGAGGTGCAAGAATTGCTTGAACCTGGGAAGTGGAGGTTGCAATGAGCCCAGATTGCACCACTACACTCCACCCTGAGTGGCAGAGCAAGACTCTGTGTCAAAAACAAACAACAGCAAAAGTACTCTCATCAACAGGCTCATTTCCAAAGATAGTAGAACCATCCAATCTTACTAAGGGTTTATCAGTATAATTCCTATGTCCTTTTTCATATAGCTTCTGATTAAACTGAGGGGGAAAAAGCTGTTTCTCAGAAATTACTGCCATTTGTCACAAGTAGTTTTCATGGAGGAGGAATTTCAAAATTGGCTATGTATAATTCAGAGTTGTTTGTAAGATAACAGGATGTTTGTAGCTAACATTTCAAAATAATAAATTGTAAGCTTTTTTCCCAAAGCTGGCAGAGACCAACGTCAAAGACCACTGATGTTCTTTGGTGGCTTGGCCTCAGTTACACATCTGGGACTCAAAGCTGTGGGGTAGTCCAAAAACCTAATTAGAACAGGAAGAATGAGGGGAAATAACTTGAGGAAGGGGGCAATTGGCAGCTTTCTGAATATTAAAATTGTATCCTTCAAGGTTAAATTTAAATTTTCCCTTCCTCCATGAAACTGTTTCATCTTTAAACTCTATAGGCAAAAAGCTAACATTTTTATCTCAAAACTCTGAAAGTACTTATATTGTTACCATTTAGCTCATCAACACATCTGATTTACTGCCTTATTTTTCTCTCACACACAAATACGTATAGACTCACAGATAAACCTATATCTCATTTTACATACAGATCTAAGAGATGAAAACTTTGTCAGCATTTAATACAATGCTTTGCAAATAATAGATTCAGGGAAATAACATCATGCATTTTGTATCTTGCACTTCTGCTCTCCTTAGAAAAAGATTATTTCACTGCTATTCTAAGTTTCTGCAAGCCCCCTCCCCTGCATAGCTGGTGACAAATGTGTACTGCAGTATCATTAGGCAAGCAGCTTTCTAATCAATTTTGTACACACTGCCTAACAAGCATTTTGTTTGAAAACTTGAAGGTAGCAATGTGTCCTTTAGTAGCAAAAACATCAATTCTCTACTGGGTATTCCTATACACAAGGTCAATGATAAGGCTAGCCATCTACTGATCACCTACTTCACGCCAGGCTTATTACATGCACTGTCACTTTATCTTGACAACAATTTTATAATATACTTGCTATAATTCTCTTTTATAGATAGGGAAAATCAGACACAGAGAAGTTAGATATAGCCAGGGAACACTTGAGCAATTCTGACTCCCAAGCCTATGTGGGCTCTCTTTCCACTATGTCATAGTTCTTCAAATGAGCCTTGATGAGCAAAAAGGGAATTCTGACTAAGTGATTTATTTTTTTATTAATTTCCTACATAAGTAGAATCTTATATATTTTCCTCAAGTTCAAAGGAAGCTGACGTACAAAATGCTTCAGATTTGTGTATTTAAACCCCAAGCAAATTTTTCCAGTAGTTTTCAGCCAACACTTATTTTATAAAAACACTTACTATTTGTTGGGCATTGTGTAAACTGCTTCACATATATTACCTCATATAATCCTAATAAACATCCCGTAAAATGGGTACTGTACCACACGTTTGATAGATAAGAAAACAAGCATAGAGAAAGTTACTCATCCAAGGTTACATGAGTGACACATATAGATGCAGGATTCGAACTGGCACCTGACTTGAAAGCCTACTGTCTCAAGCACCACATACAACTGTCCCTCTGCCATGTACTATAATTGTCTTCCATTTTACTCTAGGCTCAGTAATGGAAACACATGGGAAACACACTTAAATGTCTTATCTCTCAGATGTTAGCACACACATGAACTACCAATTTCTCAATCTGGGGGATGGTTACACATGGGGGTTCATTATACTATTTTATATGTCTATGAAATTCTCTATAATAAAAGTTAAAATGAAATTACAGCCCAAGGCAGCAGTTTCACCAACTTCTCTTTCCTTTCTCTAGAGGTTACATCAGGGGCTGGGCGCGGTGGCCCATGTTTGTAATCCCAGCACTTTGGGAGGCTGAGGTGGGCAGATCATGAGGTCAGGAGTTCGAGACCAGCCTGACCAACATGGCGAAATCTCATTTCTACGAAAGATACAAAAAATCAGCTGAACATGGTGGTGCATGCCTGTAATCCCAGCTACTTGGGAGGCTGAGGCAGGAGAAT
This sequence comes from Callithrix jacchus, assembly GCF_049354715.1. Taxonomy (NCBI): domain Eukaryota; kingdom Metazoa; phylum Chordata; class Mammalia; order Primates; family Cebidae; genus Callithrix; species Callithrix jacchus. The sequence goes on from NC_133524.1 coordinate 31,673,086, forward strand.
CACTTGAACCTGGGAGGCAGAGGTTGCAGTGAGCCGAGTTTATGCCATTGCACTCCAGCTTGGGTGAAAGGGTGAGACTCCTTCTCAAAAAAAAAGGAAAAAGAAAAAGGATACATCAGTAAGAGCTCTGATATAAACTACGCAGAAGTAATCTTTTTTGAAGTACTAACCTATGCTACATTAGACAGTTCTCTACTTCCAACAAAAAGCAAAGAACCAATAGTATTTAGCAGGAATTATCACACAGCAAGTAGTTGCTAAATAAAACTTAACGATTATTTTTTTAAAAATTACTATGCTAAGAAAATTTGTTTATGCTGTACGAGTACCTAAAAAATTCCAAAGTACCCAACCACCATACCTGGATTCCCATATGGGTTATGTCCTTCAATATCTTCCACAATCAGAAGATTCAATTAAGATTTCAAATGGAGAAAATGAGGCAGAAATTTGATTTATATTAATATCACCTTTCCATTAAGGATAGCTTTGTTATTTTCAAGGGCTTTAAGTAGTTAAAATCTTCTTGCTTACTTCTAATATTGACTATACTGAAGACTATAGACAATAATACCAAAAAATCTTTAAATTATTGAATATACCTATTAAGAATCCCTTTCTCAAAAACTCCCACTTGTTCCATGTTACCAGCAGAATAAAGTTCAAGCACCTTGACTTAGCATGCAGATCAAAGCCCCAGTTAACCTCTGTTAACTCATCAGAAATCTCATGCTTATGCCAGGGAACTGTAGTTACTGTCTCTTGAAAGTCACTCTCCATCTCAACTTGAAGTCTTCATTACCTTATTGTTCTTTTTTCTTCTAAAATGTCTTCCCCTTTTCTCTCTGTCTATTGTTTAGGGCAGTGGTTCCTCACCTTTTTTTTCCTTCAATATAATAATCTTATGAAAATCAGATGAAAGCTATAGACCCACTTCTCATATTAAACACACTTATGAAACTCCGCATATAATTTCAGAGAATTCACAGATCCCCTTTGAAGCCAAGAACCTCAAGTAGAAACTTCACTATGAGAGAGTGGCTGCACAGATCCTTAGTTGAGAGAGGGTAGGAAAATGAGGAAAGGCTTCATGGAAAAGTAGAGGTTAAGTTGAGCCTTGAAGAACAGACAAAATTTACACGTGCAGAACTTTTTAGAAGGGCATTCCAGCAGGAGGATAATGTAATAGCAGAGAAGTGCATTGAATCTGCACAGAAACGAGTTGATGTATGAGTTCTCTCATTACCTGTGAACATATACAGCACTTACCACACTGTATCATAATTATCTGTTGATGTATCTATTTTTCTCACTGGAAGGTATGTACTAAGCATCTAGCATAGTACCACATTTCATAAAGTATATGCACAAAAATGCTAAGTTGAAAGGTGAAATGATAGGTTGGATCATAGCCTGTGAAGTCACAACATGTTCCAAAACTTTGAGATGTTTCAAAATTCTGAGAGTTGTCTGGGATTGTTAGAACTCATATACATTAGCCAACATGTTAAAAATATCTGAATCTTTTCATTAGAGCAGGTCCCTTTAAGACTGCTATCAATCAATACTGCTAGTTTAGTTTCTATAATTATTTACACTTAAAACTGCTCTGCCTTAAAATATTCAACAATCAACACTTCCCCAAAATTCATATTGATCTCATTCTAACTCATTTGAATTACTTACAACAATAATTTTTTCTCTTTTAACTCATCTGTATTTGTTACAACTTTAAGCAGAATGTGACTCGAGCACTAAAAAATAATTTTAATGTTTAAAAAGTATATATCATATGCTTAGAAGAATAAATGAATACACAAAGAATAATTCATCACGTTTTTGGTCAGGGTGCACGGTTCATTTCTATTTTGACAGAAAGCAATTTATAAATAAATGAGATGCTATACCTTGATTATAATCATCAGTGTCTGAAAATACTGACGAGCCTATGGAATTTGCATACATGAATAAATAAAGAATCAAATTATTTTGATGAGAACTACTAAAGGCAAAAGTTTTTCATCGTTTTTTTAAAAAAAAACAGCAACAACAACAACAACATCACCAGAACTCTTCCAGGAATAAAACCTAAAGAAAAATAAATGACCTGACAGCCAATATCTTGACCCTCCTATTAACACATCCTAACAGATGACTTACCGTAGGGATCGCAGTGGTGCAGCTGACTCTTCTGAGCCGTCTCTGCATCAGGTCATGCTCCATACTGTTAACTTCGGACTTCAATCGCTCTAGCTCCTCTTTCTCAAGTTTCAATTGCTTTGCTAACCTCTCCATCCTTGCTCGTTGATGTAACAGCAAGGCTACAGCATTATAGATAAAGTCATTGCAGAGAACAATATTGAACAAGTGACTGAAAAATTTCGATATGCATTGCTAATGCATAAAATACTCATTCAACTTGGGGGTTCATATTTACTCTCATGTCTTTCTAATGCTATGCTGCCTCCATATTTGCTTTAATTTAGCTCTTTGAATGCTACTGAAGTGACATCACCTGAACATCCCTCTTGTTCTACTGTCCTAAGATTCTCTTTATACTTGTGTGTGTTTTGAACAGGCTGACTACCAGGCATACCTAGTAATTACTTCCCTTCTTATATATTGAAGGAAAACTAAATTCTCAGATATCTTGAAACAATCTGAATAGACTTTTTAAAAACTATTCTTTACATCTAATTTAGGTCTACTATTAGCTAATCCAATAACATTCTTCATGACTATTTCCACTTCTTATAAATTATTTATATGTAAATATCATTATGCCCTCTGAGTCATCCTATATAGAAAAGATTCACATTCTTTCATTTGATGAACTTTGGTTCATTTTCCATGAATCTCTTTCCTACTCTGTAGTTTATACTTTTGACAATTTCCATTTCACTTGTATTTTTCACTCTATGAATATTCTTTCTAAACTAAGCTTTATTAGGCCTACACTTTCATATTTTAAAACAAAGTCTATAGATGACTCTGAAGCACTAACTTTATTCTTTTTTTTTTTGAGATAGAGTCTCACTGTGTTGCCCAGGCTGGAGTGCAGTGACATGATCTTGGCTCACTGCAACCTCTGCTTCCCGGATTCCAGCAATTCTCCTGCCTCAGCCTCCCAGGTAGCTGATGATTACAGGCACGTGCCACCACACCCAGCTAATTTTTGTATTTTCAGTATAGGTGGAGTTTCTCCATGTTGGCCAGGCTGGTCTCGAATTTCTGACCTCAGGTGATCTGCCCACCTCAGCCTCCCAAAGTGCTGGGATTAGAGGCATCAACCACTGTGCCCGGCCACTAACTTTATTCTTAATAGCAATATTACTTCCCAATATTTAATACTAAATATTTAATTAAAACTAAACAGCTAATATATTTGAATAGGAGACTGCTGCCTCACCCCAGAAATTGAATTTCATAAAAGGGTTAAAATTTACCTTGTGTGTAGGCATAGTCATCTGATCCAGAACTAGAACTCCTCTGATATTTATGGCTTCCCTTTTCTCCCCCAGAGCCTGGTATCACTGAAATGGGCTGAATAGGTTCTGGTGCCGCAGAGCGCTCTTCTTGGTCCACTAAATTTAAAAGATTTTCAGTCGTTGCTCGGCCTACAGTAATTTTAAAAACTGTAGTTGGGTTTGGTATCACTCGAGGAGATGGTGATGGAGTACATGAAGGTCCAGTTGGCTGTGTATATGTAATATACACAGGATTAACACTAAATGGAGGTTTTGGTTGACTAGATATCCCTCTCGAAGGAGAACTTGAAGGTGGTGTGGTGGCTGTGTAGAGTGAGTGTTGATTCCGTGGAGACGGTTGATTACTGATGGGTGAAGGACTCCTATTAATTGCTGTCCCAGGTCTCTGAGAAGGTTCAACTGTAATTTCTATCTTCTTCATGGAACCTTTGGGTAAGCTAGATGCTGTGTATGGAAGATAGGCTACTGAATGGCTTCCCTGTTTCTGATAGCTAGGAGGTCCTTGTTGATATGGATGGGGTGGAGTAGTTGAAGGACTAGGTGGCATAAAGATGTGGCCCAACTGGGAAGGTTGCACTTGATGCTGTGGAGAGCTGAAGGGTGAAGGACATTGAGAAGGAGGTGGTGAATGGTAAGCAGACTGAGGGATCTGCTGCTGTTTGGGAGAATACTGAGAAGGTTGATAGTTCTGTTGGTGTGGATAAACAGGTAAAGGACGCTGGCTATAGTGAGGCACTGGGCCCTGTGGTGAGGACTGCCACGGCGTACTCTGAGGAGCTTGTCTTCCTGATGAACTCTGAGATGTCTGTCTAATATAAATAGAACCAGGAGACCCATAGAGATTGCTTGGAATTTGTGGAAGAATTTGTAAAGCTCTTGGTACAGTCTGTCCAGAAGGAAGGTTCTGGGATACTGTAACAGTAATTGGACTTGTACTATACCGAGGTATGTGCATGTATGAAGGAGGTGGCGGTGGTGGTGAAGGCCCTTGCATAGCAGACGGATTCATTCCTGTTTGCATGGAAGATGGCTGTTGAGGTGGCTGTGAAGGAGGAGTAGCTGCACTTCTGTTCTGTTCATTCATAAAAAATGGATTGTAGTTGGGAGTAGCAGCAACAACAGCTGGAGCTGAGTGTGGTTCTTGAACTAAACATATCAGCTGTTTACCTGCTGCATGCTGTGGATCAATATGTCCATCACTTGAGCTGTGTACCAGTGTTCGACCACCATTAAGTTGGGCTCCATCTCCTGGGTGATAGCTACTAGGAGAATGGATACCCAGGTTAATATGTAAAAGGCGATTTCTATTCATCCTATTGTCATCTGGACTATGGTACTCCATATATAAGTATTTGCTACTCTCCTGGGAAAGGGCTCGGCAACAGGCTTCAAGATTGTTGTTATTCTAGGGGAGAAAAATGGTAAAAGTAACATTGGCAACATTACCAAATTCTAATAGTGGAAATCAGGCTTTGCCAGAGAGTTATGGAACTACTACTGTCACAGAATAAATAGAGAGCAGTATTTAAACCACAAAAAGCTTCATGGTCATGTATCCTGAAAAGGAGATTCCAAACAATTCATATGACTCTACAAACATTTAGCTCACATTACTAGTACTACCACTACTGCTACTGCTACAGAAATGTAAAGTACCTACTAATGAACACTGTGACTCAACCCCAAGTTTTCTGACTCCAAATCCAGGACTCATTTTATACTTGTTGCATCTCAACAAATTAAATTGTTGGGCTTATCTTGGATTCACCACAAATGCTGCAATATAAGTAATATCCATTATTAATATTTAAGTTGATAAAAACATAATAACCATGCTTTAGTTTTTAAAAGCACTAATACCACAAAAAGAGAAAAAGAATTTCAATAAAATTCCTGAAGTAACTCTTCAGGAATTACAATAAAGAATTACAATGAAATTCCCGAAGTAACGATACAAATTCTAAAGCAGCCCTCACTTTTTTTTCTAACCTAAATTTATCCTTGAATAACTTCAACTGTCCGAACCATTAAGAAAGAGTTAAGCAAAACAAAGAAATAAGTATTTTAAAAAGCCCATAATTTGAACTATAGCTCCATGACTTTGCCAGAGTTATGGTACTTAAATTAAAAAATCCTAGTGTCGATGCCTTAATGAAATTCATTCATATTCTCATAGTCTCAAAAGTTTTTACCCACTGAAAGGTGTCTTGGTATACTTTCAAAATCACTGAAAGATGTGAATTTTTTTAGTTATACTCACGAAGAAGGTAATAGTGAACTGACACTTTAGAAGTTCCAATGGACAGTAATCAGACTAATAAAAGGTTCCTTCTTTTTAAAATTGTAATATATGATAAAGCAGTTTTCTATGGAAATACAGAGTTCCAAACTATTTTACTAGTGTAAAACACATATTATCTACTTTTGAAATAATCTGCAAAAAGTTTCTGAATTATTGGTGATTTTCTCTGTAGTTCATAAATATACACACAGATATGCACATGCATATGTATTACTATATATTTATTTTAGGAAAAGTACATTTTATATAAAAATGAAAGGAAATAATTTACTTCTGCTGAGGACCAAATGAATTTAAACCTAAAACAGGACCCATAATGTTGTAATTTTAGAGTTGGGAGAACTCCTACATGAGTTCATCTGGTCCAATTCAACTCAGATTTACAGATGAGGAAAGAGATGCCTGGAAATTTACATGGCTTGACAATAGGCACTTAACTAGTTAACTGGAAAGCCAATTTCACATTCTTATTCTCCTGAGTCCCGATGCTCTTTCCACAGGGTAATTTCAAGAGAAAGGATGGTGGCCAAAAGGACATTATTAAACTGGAGCTTTAGGAAGTTTAAACACAAAAAAAGTCAAGCAATCTTTGTAAAATGAATTTTTAGAAATGTAATGAATTGGCTTTATTAAAACACTATAGATCATTTTTAACCTTTTCTTTATATAAAACTTTTGACACTAAAATTCAAATACTTTAAAAACAAAGTTCATACATGTAAAACATTAACATTCTACCCAGATCATAGTAACAAACAGTAATTACTATCAATATAGGAAATTTAAAATTCAAACACTTTAAAAAATACTTTGAGTCACAGAAAGATGTATTAATTGAAGAAGAAAATCATTACAACTCAAAGATTTGAATTATTTTTACCTTGCTTGAAAATCATTTTGACCAAGGAGGAGACGATATTAAAAGCAAATTTTGAGCCAAAGGATTCAAACTGATTGGTAACTAGAATGTGTCACTGACAGATAGCTGAAGGAAAAATATGGAAGGGGAAATAAAGTATTCTTTAATTTTTTTTTAGACCTATGGATTAGTGTAAAACAAACTAGAGAGTTCTGTTTGAAATCTAAGGTAGTCATGGACACTTTAGCATTTGATATTTTTATTAATACCTCTGATATTTCATGTTGTCCACACTTAGTGGACAATGCCTACTTAGTATTGTCACAAAAAGGATCCAAATTCAAAATGATATAAAGTTGGATCTGTCATCATGTCTCTAGTGACAAGTTGAGTAAATTTTCCTATGAAGAAAAATTAAAAACCACAAAAACAAGATATTAAAGTATTATTTTTACAGAAGTATTATAAAAAGGAAACTACTAGAATAGATTCTAATGTCACATCTGAATTGTTAAATGTCTTAAAAGAAAAATAAGAATTAAAAAAAAAATGTTTAGTTGGATACAGAGTTAAGAATTTTTAAGACATATAAAGAACACTTTTGAAAGGAATGAGGCAAAAAGCATCATATTCCCCATCCTAAATTGAGGATGATACCCCAGATAGAGGCTCTAAGGTTTGTGCATTAAATACCGACTACAGAGCCTCATACATTTTAATGTGAATAAAGCAGCTTTCCAGAGCCAGTAGGTGGTAAGTTTCCATACCAATATATTAATCCCAAAGGAAGAAAAAAGTGAAAGACTTAGGACAGTGTAATTATCAACAAATGTTCACTGAGCTGAATTTAAAGTTCTATTCCTTCAGTTTAGTTAAATTGTCATAAAAAATGCAGGCAATAAATGGCTAAATAAAATAAAGCAAGGTTAGGGCTAGGTGAGGCCCTAGGATAGGTAAGGAAGGTGATTATCAGGAAGTGATTTAAACGAAAAGCCTCACTCTTACTTGATTTTCACTTCGGTGGGAAGTATCTTTCTCTACCAGAAACTGAAACGGGACTAAAGTAAAGAGCTGAGATTCAGGCTGGGAATGTGTGTTAGAAAAAGCAAAGGCAAGCTGTAACACAAAAAAACATAAGCCCGAATATCTAGACTGGTAAAGGGCTTGCAAACAAAGGAAGCACCTCTGTTACCATAATTGTTCTGTGACTCTCTATTTGTAATTAACCTTACCTGTATACAGTTTTAGGTTATACCCTGAGCTGTTCACACTGCCATAAGGTAGAGTTTGAACATGAGTACTGACTGTGTGTGTGAGGAAGACCAGTGGGTACACTAGAAGTACTGCTGCCCAAACTTAAGCAAATAGGTAAATGCCATAACCTAAAACACAGTAAGATCCTATGAAGGATGACATAAAACACAACAAGGGGACAGTGAGACAGGGAGATGGGGGTAGTGGTGGAACACGGGGATGGGATGACATGGGGAGTGGTAGGCCTGCTTCTCTGTTGTCCCCTGAGTAGGAAAGAGACATTCTATCTTAGAGATGAAATTTAATTCAATGTAAGACACACAAGAAGACAAAGGGAATGTGATTGAACAAAAGAAAGTGATTGAACGAATGAAAGAACATTTAAAATTAGGTATCAGAAAGGGTTTAGCATTAGAAAAACAGGGAGTAGAATATCTACAGACTTAAAAATAGGCTCAAAAGTGTATAGTCTAAGAAGTTAAAATGGTAAAATCTGAGATTCAAAATTCAACTCTAAGGACTTAGGGACTAATGGGACAACCCCAAATATTAAAAAAGTGAAACATAAAGAGAATCTGTTTTTCTTTTTGCTACATGCCTTTACTCTCTTCTCCAATCTGTGGTTCTCAATGGTGGGAGATTTTGCCTTGCATGAGACATTTGGCAATGTCTAAAGAAATGATCAGTTGTCACAACTGCAAGGATGCTATTGGTATTTATCGGGCAGAGGCCACGGATGCTGCTAAACATTCTACAGTGCAGAAGGCAGACTCCCCCAACAGAGAATTATCCAGGCTAGACTGTGAACAGTGCCAAAGTTGAGGGGAAATCCTCTAAATGTTCCCCCTGACCACACATACACATAAGAAAACATAACTGAGTTCTAATTACATCACACATCACCAGCTCTAATAGGAAAAACTAGAACTTAATATCACAATCACTGGTAGATAACTTACCTGTAACATGCATTGAGACACTACGCCCTCTGGAATTTCAGGGAAACGTTGTCGAAGATCATGGAGAACCTGAATATCAAGCTGTGGGCTGCTTTGCGCCATGCCAGAGCTAATGGTGGCCAAGTTTCTCTCAGGAAATGGATGTTAACCAGCCTTCCAAAAGTAATGATCTTCTAGCACCACAGTCATTTTCTATTAAAAAAAATTAAAGTATGGTTAAGTCTAGTTACATATTTTACTTTATTCCTATGTCAGTATTGGTGGCATCTCCTCTAAGGAGGTTTCCACTGACACTCCCCATCTTAGTCCTGCTGCCTTGACTCTCCCCTCCACATATCCTGGCTAGAGGACCCACCACTATGCTGCCAAAGCAGGCTGTGCTTACCCTGACAGGAACACTAAACACACTATACTGAAACCATCTATGCACCTAAAGGTATCGCCTATTAACAAAAAAAACCCAAAAATCTGGAATAGCTCATTATTACAGACAGGAAGTACCCAAGAAGTGATGGGAGCATATCATAAGGACCTGGAAGTTAACTTGAAGAGGTGCACTCACTGGCCACATTTGCAACATTTGAACACCAAAATAATAAGACAGTAATGAGTTATATACCTGCAGAAAAGAGAGAGCTGTGCATCTGTATCAATGAAAGCTAAATACATACATACAAAAATAGGGGAGAAGGGAAATCCTTGTTTACAGTAAAATCCATTTGGTAAACATGCGGGAGTCCTGGAGCTGGAAAAATCATTTTGCAGCCATCATAGTATAGACTGCTTCAAGCAAATATCACCAATGGATGCTAAATCTAGGGGAAAATATGGATGAAGAGTAGGAAATATACAGTTTTATAAGTGTGTACCCAAAGCTTATTCCAAAGAGGAAAAATTTAACTATGCAGCAGACAAACTGAACAACATCTTGACTGGCTGATCAAAATGAACATCACCAATGAGGGCCAGATGGACTGCATAGGCCTCCAGATGTGACACCCTGAGAAGAACATATCATTTTATAGTATTACAGTCAGGAATGCATAACCTGGAACTAATCATGAGGAAATAGAACATTTCTCATTTTGGGCTTTTCTATTTAAAAAGAAGGGAAAAGGAAATGTCATCTTTAAAAATGTCAATGTCACTTTAAGACAAAGGTTTGAAAAATGTCCCAGGTTAAGAGATAGAGCCATGATAACTAAATCTTGTACCTGATCCTAGACTGGATCCTATACTAAAAGGGAAAACTGTTATAAAATAAATTAGTGGATCCACTGACCAAAGTGAAACATTCACGGTAGATTAGAAGTATTCTATCAATGTTAAATGTATTGAATTTCCTGTTTTCTGAATTAATAACTGTGCTGTGGTTACATACAAGAATATTCCTATATTTAGGTATTAGACAATGAAGCATTCAGTGGTAAAGGACATGCAACCTACTCTCAAATAGTTCAGAAAAAATATATATGTACATGTGTGTACGTAAAAATGTGTGTACATGCACACATAGGTGTGTGCACAGAGAGAGAACTATAAAGCAAACAGGAAAATGTTAACAATAGGTGAATCTGGGTGAAAGGTATACAGTATTCTTTCTATTTTTATTCTCATAATTCCTGTCAATTTAAAATTCTTTCCAAATAAAAAGTTAAAATAAAATGAAAACAAAAACCAGCTAACCCGACAAAAGCCTGTAGCTCTATTCAGGGTCTATGCCTTAATTGACCACTGCATTTCCAGAGCCCAATCCCATGTCTACTCAAGTATCTGTTAAATGATGAATCAATTTCACTATACTAAACCAATCTACCTAATAAGATAGATTTGGGTAAAACACTATTCATATTCAAAGAAAAATATACAGACAAACCTTTTAGATGAATCTTGTCCCCCATCTCTCTTTTTTTTTTTTTTTTTGAGACAAGAGTTCGCTCTTGTTACCGAGGCTGGAGTGCAATGGCACGATCTCGGCTCACCACAACCTCCGCCTCATGGGTTCAGGCAATTCTCCTGCCTCAGCCTCCCAAGTAGCTGGGACCACAGGCAAGCGCCACCGTGCCCAGCTAATTTTTTGTATTTTTAGTAGAGACGGGGTTTCACCATGTTGACCAGGATGGTATCGATCTCTCGACCTCGTGATCCAACTGCCTCGGCCTCCCAAAGTGCTGGGATTACAGGCGTGAGCCACAGCGCCCGGCATCCCCCATCTCTTGCCATCCCCTACCCAGCAATTATCAGGGGAGTGGAATCACCTATACAGGGCAATTTGTGAACGCTTAGGGAAAAAAATTGGTTTAGGCTACTAAATCAATGGGTACATTTTTCTAGTTTGTCCTTTTTGAAAATCCCAAATCTGAAACACTAAGAGATTTTACCAGATTAACAATCTAGGATTTAATTTAAAATGTAAATTATTTCAAAGTCCTTAATTTATTTTCTGAAATGGGGTTTGAATTATCTATCTTTTTTATCAAAATGAACATTATCTTCCATTTTCACAGTAAAGCAATTTATAATTTGCACTGGCCAAAGGAACCCTAGCTAGATGTAGAATCTTACCAAGTCACTGAAGCTCTAAGGTAGCACTGTCCAGTAAAAATATGTGAGTCATATGTATAATTGTAATGTTCTAGTGGCCAACTTAAAAAGAAACAGGTGAAATTAATTGTAACATTTAACTCATGTCAAAAATACTATCTTAAATGTAATCTAGATAAAAATCATTGTTATTTTATATTTTTTTCGAATGATATATTTGAAATCCAGCGTATATTTTATACTTACAGCACATCTTAATTCACAATGGTCCCATTTCCAGTGCTCAGTAGCCACCTGTAGTTTGTGGCTACTTTACTGGACAGTACAGCTCTAAGGCTTTAGGATCTTCATTTAAATAATAGGCAAAAACCTACGACTCTTAAATTCTTTAATTCAACATCCCCTTTGAGGGTATACAATCAAGTAGGCACAGGGCCTAGCACAGGCTAGGTGTTCAATAAATATTTATTAGGAGAAATGGCAGAAAAAAGGAATTCATTGAATTTAATGGTAGGGATGACCTTAACTAAGCAAATCTGCTTATATTTACAGAAATAACAGTTTTCCTAAAAGGAAGCGATCCCAATATTTGAGGTGCTAAACTACATTCAGAACACTTCATGGCTTCAAATCAAATCTTCAAAAAAGAGCTTCTGAAGCACCCAAAGGCTTAACTCCAGCTTTCCCAGGGGATCCCCAAAATGGTTTTATTCACTTCCCAACCTGAATTACAAGCCTTTAAAATACAAGGACAATAACACTGTCTTTTTTATGAGATAGAAGAAAAGGCAAGAAGGATTAAAACAAGGACAGACAGGTTTCAAGTGTCAAAAGCATAGGCTCCATATACTTCAGAGATCTTGAAAGCAGCCAACTCTCAGCTAGCTTTGTTAGAGCCTTCAGAAACCTCAGATGCTACTGAATTCAAGGTTACCATTAAGTTTATCACTATTATTAGCTACCATTCATTAAGGGCTAATAATATCCCCTCAAAGGTAGTTATGATTATGTCCATTTGACAAATAAGAAAATGAACTCAAAGAATGAACATATGGCATATTTGTCACTCAAATCCACACCTGCCTTCTCCAAAGTTTGTGTTCTTTCCACTAATGTCACTAGTAGGTATCAGAGCCATTCCGAATGATGAGTGCCTTTCTTTGACTGGGTAAGGAGCAAACCTTCATTAAGTTTATCATTAAAATAGGGAGATAAAGGTGTATGGTGAGGTGGAGTACTGAGAGGGAAGGAAAAAAATTCTTGTACAAATAAGTTAGCTGTGTAAACACACAAGAAGAAAATGACTTTTTAAAAAATGGTAATAAATACTTGCCTTTGAAGAAACAAGTTAAAGCATCTTTCAAATGGGAGCCAACAGCTTACAAAAATGGCTGCCATGTGAAAAGATGATTAATAGTAGACTGACTTTTCATAACAAATAGGAATCTAAACTGGTAAAAACATATCCTCCTTAAGAGATTATGTATGTAATCTTAATAGTAGTTAGCACTCTGCCCTGGACAAGCATTCACTCACATAAGCACTAACTGACATGGATAATCATTTAGTATTTCACAGTAATATACTCTCAAACTTAATTTTTTGATAACTGTATCATGTTAAAAAATCTTATTTTAAAAAAGTAATTTCCATTTTGCTCACTGGGAGGCTTTCTTTTTACAAACAGAAAATATTCCACCCAATAAATTAAGTCAGTGATCCAGTTTGGATGTTTGTCCCCTCCAAATCTCATGTTGAAATGTGATTCCCAGTATCAGAGGTAGGGCCTGATGGGAGGTGACTGGATGATAGAGGCAGATCCCTTGTGAATGATTTAGCACCATCTCCTTGGTGACAGGTGAGTCCTTGTTCCGTTCACTCAAGATCTGATTGTTTAAAAATCTAGGACCTGTCCCCTACTCGCCTTCCTCCCATTCTCTCCATGTTACATGCCTGCTCCTGCTTCACCATCTGCCATGACTGTAAGGTTCCTGAGGCTCTCACCAGAAGCTGAGCAGATACAGGTGCCATGCTTATACACCCTGTAGAATCCTGAGCCAATTAAACCTCTTTTCTTTATAAATTACACTGCCTCGGGTATTTCTTCACAGTGACAGAGGAATGGCCTAATATAGTCAGTTTCCTTTAAAAATACTTAAAGACTTACAGTATTGTACTATACTTTTGTATTTAATCCCATAAAAAACAAATAAAATGAAAACACTGTCATATATAGATATGGCTACCATGCAGATCAAAGCATATATTCTTGTCCATACATATCAATGTAGGCAACAACTACTAAGCAAAATACACATTGACTTTGTTTCTTAACATTATAATGGGCTGCTATTTTTTATACAGTAAGTGCTGAATGCTGATTTGTCAATTTAAAACCAGACAGAGGACTCAAACAGTACCTAAGCTGCACAGGCTAGGCTCAGGCATGACCAAACTCCTGGGACACCCTTGAAACACCTCAACTAAAGTCCAGATTGTCACAGCTGTGGATTGTGGAGCTGTGTAGGCGGTAACCCTAGATGAAGAAAGAAGAAATACTAAAGGCATAAACCCTATGATCATCACACAGTTCAGGGGCCACATGAACCAAGAGATTCTGCAGAGTTTTATGCCTTTATTGCATGTCAGCTTTGTGAAGATTATTTTCTTAAAGGCAAGACAGACTACTGGGCCCGGATGCTATGCTTAGCAGTGGAATCAGAGGTTTCTGTTCCTGAAAAAGCAGTTGCTAGGATTTCTCCCAACAGAACTGCTCCTCCCAATCAGAGAGGAAGCTCCCCCAGAGCTCTGCTCTAATGCCACAATTCCCCACACTCTAGAAAATGATGTCGACATCTAGTGCTTTGTTTCCACAGTTTTTTTCTGAGCTCAGCAAATAAACAGACAGAGTGGTGCCATTAAGGCCCAGAGTGTTTTACCTCTGTCAGAATTTTAGGTCACTTCCTAAAACAATTGTATCAGAGGTTGCAAACCAATGGTCTGTGGGATGAATTCAGCCCACAGATCTGCCTGGTTTGGACACAGTGTTGTTTTTTTTTTTTTTTAAGTTAAGCTACATTTAAAACTGGGAGACTTCACATAAAAATGTACATATCTAGCTTTTCTCTGAAAAATCACATGATCTAGCAACTGCAGGCAACAACTGGCTGAAGCTAAAGTACCACTCCCCTTTTAGAAAGGACAGTTTGCCTAGTTCCTATACTCCCTAGCTGGTTCCAAACACTGCAGCCTGGCCTTGCTTCACTCATCTAGATACCTGCTGGGTTTGTGACACCTGAAATGTGTTCTGCAGAGAGGTTTAAAGATACAATGGTAAGTATCAGTCTACTCTAGTGCATCTCAATGGCATACCATTGATGCAGTAATTTGGGGCACAATAATTCCTTGTAATAGAAGACTATCCCAGGCAATGAAAAACTAAGAAGATGATAAAACTAAAAATCCTCCTCCAAATCCATAACCCTATTCTACCCTTGAGAAAACTATCTGACACATCCCAATTGAGTGACAGCATCCTGGCCCCTCCCATAAAATCTCAGTACCACCCCCAAGTGCCCTGTAGAGAGCCAATACTTTCTTGGGCTGACAGCCACTGCTAGCATATTAAGGTAGTGAGGTGAGTGAGCATTTCCCAGGTTTGAAGAAAAGTTAGCCTTGTCTTGAGAGGACTTTTAGGATTACAAAATAAAATAATCATTAATTTCTCTGGTTGGTCTGACCCAGTAATAATTGTTGAACAAAACCAAATATGTATACTAGTATAAAGCTTTCAAATTTTCATCCATTCTTTTGCTGCTTTTGAGGTTTTGATTTTAGATTATATTTATTGAGCTATATCTGTGCACCAAGTACTGTGCTAAGTGCTTTACCTCATTTAATCCCCAAAATACTCCCATGAGAGATGTACTATTATCATCCACATTTTACAAATAAGGAAACTTGAAGTTCAGAGAGTGCAAATAATTTGCCTGTGGTTACACAGTCAACCAGCAGCAAAGCTAGGATACAGATTTAAGGCTATGCTCTTAACCATTATTCTTCTGTACGACTGGCTACCTGGTAAGATGCTGATGATGTCATAACTCTTAACAACAGTTTAAAGCAAACCTTGCTTTTAATACAGAAGAGTTTTGGTACTAGAGTGTGAATTCTTCAAGTTAAACAGTAACAAAAAGTGGCTGATATTGAGGCATAACAAATGATCTTTTACTGGCAGAGATAAGAGTTCCATTTTCAGGATTTTCATGCATATATGTAAAGGTGGTCAAGATAACAAGGTTGAGAAAGGAATACGATAGTTATTATTTCCCCTACATAAGCCTTCTAAATAACTTATGAAACAGTCATCCTATAGGATTTTTATTACAATAGAAGCCATTTTGAAACAGTCACATATTCATTGCATCTATCTCATATTCTGTTATATTCTCAAGAGATATACTATGGAACCGAAATAATATTTCTATTAAAATAATCCTCAAAATCATTTTTAATTTAAATATGGCCTCCAGAAACAGTATATTCATATTTAATTTAAACTTAACACCCCCCAAGAATATGCTTGTCAGCTGCCACATAAAACTCGTACATAAAAATATTTATAAATATACAGAGACTATATACACAGAAATTTCAGCTGAGAGGACACAGAGGCTACAATATCCCAGTAACAATGAGCACACCCAGCACAGAGATCTTGATTTCTAATTGTATTCTCTGTTTAATAAAGGGAACCAAGGCCCTGTGGAGAAGTGGATGATTCTAGAACTGGAGTAGGGAATATATAGGATGAGCCTGGAGCATCTTGTAGTACCAGAAAGTAAGGAAGTACTAAAAAAAACAAATCTCAAGGTGATGAGGACATGTCGAAATCACACAGGAGCCAACCGAAGGAGTTCCCAACGGTCAAAGCTGGAAAAATTTGAACACCAAAATAAATAAAGCAGTACTGTATTATGACCCAAAGTATAAAATAAATATCCACAAACCCATACTGATATTAAAAAAGACTGAATAAATGAATGAATGATAAATAAATAAGGGGTGGGGGGAGCCTCTCATGCAGAAAAATCCCAAACAATTTACATAAATAATTCACCTCAAGGAGGTGGAGCATAACCTCCCACCTCTTAAGTGTGGACTGCACATAGTGACTTCTCTCCAGAGAGCACAATACAGGAAAGGGGTGTTAAAAAAAAGATTACAGTGAAGAAACCTGACAAACATCTTCTCAGCCAGGTGATCAAGGTCAACATCAACAGTGGCAAGTCATGTAGATAGCATGGAGTGTTGATATGATGTGATGAGAATGTGAGAATGGCACTTTATCTTTGTGGTCTTCCTCTTCAAAATCCATAACCCCATTCTACCCATAAGAAAAGTATGTGACAGATCCCAATTGAGTGACAGTCTACAAAGTACCTGATCAGTACTCCTCAAAAACAAAAATCTGAGAAATTGTCACAGCCAAGAGAAGCCTAAGGAGACATAACTACCAAGTGTGATAGGGTTGCCTGGATGGAATGCTCAAAGAGAAAAAAACATGTTCAGTAAAAGTTAAGAAAATCTGAATAAAGTATGGACTCCAGATAACAATAATGTTTCAATATTGGTTCACTAACTGTAACAAATGTACTGTGCTAATGTAAGCTGTTACTAACAGGGGAAACTGAGTGCAGGGTATATGGGGACTCCCTGTACCATCTTCTCAATTTTTCTGTAAAACTAGAACTGTTCTAAAAAATAGAGTTACTTAAAATTAGAAAAAAAAATATATACCTCAAGATGGTTTATCAACCCTGGCACAGAAATTATATTCACATCTCCAGCTCTGAAAGCAACTTCTTTTCAGTAGTCTAGAAATCTGAGAAAATGAAAAGATGGTTATCCTTTTGCTAACTTCTCAACTCAATATGGAAAATAACAAAAACTAGTAGACTTCTGGTGCCTCAAAGTAACAGCAGACAGGATGCTAGACCACACTTTCAGGGTAGGTTGGCTCTTTCCCAAGTATCCTGACAAGCTGAATCTTCTTTTCTTTTACATCAAAAATATCTTCTACAGTAACTAAATTCTACATTATCCCACAGAAGAGAGCAGATGTTCACAAAGAAAAACAAGTCCACTGCTTATTTTCTTAAGTTACACCTGGTTCTGACTTAGCATCCTGAGCCTCCATTCCATTTAGAAAAAAGAGGATTAAACCCAGGCCTATGAAGCATGAATATAATTTTTTTTTCTTGAGACAGGCTACAGTACAGTGGCAAACTCACGGCTCACTGCAGCCTTGACCCCCACCAGGTCAAGTGATCCTCCCATCTCAGCCTCCCAAATAGCTGGGACTACAGGCGTGCACTACCACAGCTGGCTAATTTTTCTATCTTTTGTAGAGACAGGGTTTTGCCCTACTGCCTAAGCTGGTCTCAAATTCCTGGGCTCAAGCAATCTGCTCACCTGGGATTCCCAAAGTGTTGGGATTACAGGTGTGAGCCACCACGCCTGGCCTATATGATTTTTAATTACATAGCATAAAGTGTATATAACTTTTTGAAAAATATAACTTTTTTATATTCATAGCAATATATATAAACAGATTGTTGTGTATATATATTGTTATATATAAATAAGTGTGTGTAACATACATATATATATATATAGAGAGAGAGAGAGAGAAAGAGAGAGAGAATAGTAACCTTATTCACTTATTTTAACAGATGAGCAATCTCTCACCCCATCATTTAGAAATTATCTGCATTCTCAGTAAATCTACTAATTCAATGTTAACATTATCATTTTATGGCATATATTCACTTTTATCAGAGCTATCATACACACAAGTTTTAAACTGATCTCCTGAGTAAATTTCATTTTACAACTACAGTAGAACTAAAATAACATACCCTGTTTGTGTCACATATACTTAGCAGTTTCCCAAACTTCTTATTTTTTAATTTCTCAGTTACTTTGATTATCAAAACAAATGACCTTCGAGTATGAGCAGAATGAATGCTGTTTCTACCATGTGTAATATTTTTATCAACTTTCTGATACACAACACAAAATCCACCCCACATTTTTTTGTTTTTTTGAGATGGAGTCTCGCTTGGTCACCCAGGCTGGAGTGCAATGGCACGATCTCGGCTCACTGCAACCTCTGCCTCCGAGGTTCAAGCAATTCTCCTGCCTCAGCCTCCTGAGTAGCTGGGATTACAGGCACCCTCCATCATGCCTGGCTAATTTTCGTAGAGACAGGGTTTCACCACATCGGCCAGGCTTAAACTCTTGACCTCAGGTGATCCGCCAACCTTGACCTCCCAAAATACTGGAATTACAGGGATGAGCCACTGCACCCAGACTTCTTTTTTGTTTTCTGCCATCCCACATTTATGTAACCCCTTCCTAAGTGCCTATAAAATTTTCTTCCTTTCGTAAATGCCTATAAAAGTCACTGTGTGTTGATTATCATTTTCAACACTTGATATACTGATTAACTGTTTATGCTCCTCTAGGATGTTTCACTATAAATCTTGAGAACAAGAACCAAACATGCTCTTTTGGCTATAGTGCCTTGTCCACACTAAATATTCAATATAAATGACAAAATATAGGCCTTTAAAATAACTAGAAATCTAATTTGCTCTGGTTAAGGTGTTTTAAGGTCTTGGTTGTGTCAATTCCTAAATAATGTTATTTTAAAAGAAAGACGGAACAACTTGTTGGTGACATATGCCAGAGGCAGATCATTTTATTACTTAAGGAGATTACTTAGAACAGTGTTTTTTAAACGGTGGGTTGTGACCTATTAATGAATTGTATAACAAATGTACTAGGTGACGACTATAATTTAAGGGGAAAAGAAAAAGAAATAACAGAAAATATCAAAGTGTTTCACACACAGTAATGGCAAATACTAATTTAAAAACTTGTTTCAGGTGTATATGTACTAGATTCCGATTGAAATTTATTTCTTACTGTGAGAAATACTGACTTCACATATGGTGATATATTTTAGGCTATACAATGAAAAATAGTACTACTTTCTTTGTTACATTTTTCTGAATAGATGGAAGCTTTCTGATTAAGAAGCAAAGTGAAGGTACAGGAGAAACCTCTGGATATGAAAGTTGAAAAGACTTAACTCTTCACGTCATGAATTTCTGTGTGACTTTCTCTCAAGTGCAGCCTGGATGTGTTCATGTAGCATCCTCACATATATAAAGGAGGCTCCTGCCTTCTAATATATTTAAGAGATTCTTTAAAAAATGAATAGTTTCATTAACTCTGAAATCGAAGATCACAACTGTGGGAATTTCCTAGTGGAAGAGTTTGAAAGATTAACAGAAATGCCATTTTAATCATTTACTAAACAATTTCTAATCCATTGTCCATTCATTTAGTAAAATCTAAGCTTGGCGATACAGAGGACCCATGTTCTTGTAGTGAGAGAAATACACTGGCAGTTATAATAGAGTGGGGTTGAGTTCTATAATAGTCAGAAAAAAAGAAACAATGAAGGTAGAACAAAGAGAAGGAGAGCTGAGGAAAGCTTCCGGGAAAAGATAACATTTAAGCTGGATTACAAAAAAAGAGTAGGTTTTTTGTTTAAAATAAAAACAACAGAATTATAAAGCTGGAAGAAACTCCACATCATCTAACCCAGTATTCTCAACTGGGGGTGATTTTGCCCTGCAAGGGACATTTGGCAATGTCTGAAGATATTTTTGGTTGTCATACTGAGGAGATGTGCATTGATAGCTGACAGACAGAGTCCAGAGATGCTGCTAAACACCCTACAGTGCACAGGACAGCCCAAACAACAGAAAACCATCCAGCCCAAGATTCTAATAGTCCCAAATCTGAAAAACCCTGTCAACACAAATACGAACACTTGAAACAAGAAGATAACTTAAGGCTGGAGGGATTTTAAAACTTGTTAAAAGCTAAGATTATTAAATAGGTGTCAAAACATCTTGCCTAAGGATTTAATTCACAGTACATACTCATGTGTGTTATTATACTAGGAAACGGATGTTATAAAAAGTGGGAACATTTTCCATAACGTGGAAAGATAAAACTATCTAGAACTCAACGGCTGAAACTGTTATGTAGTCTTTCCTGATAGAGATCTACCAATGGCTCAAAGCAAGAATTACGGTTACAAGACCACTAAAAATATTATACCCTTTTCTGTTTATAATACTGTATTTACCATCTGCTCAATTCAATTATGCAACATGGATTTGAGAATAAGAAAAATTACAAAAACTAGGAAGTTGGGAAGATTTGTACATCCCACATATCTAGTTATTCCTTGGGGTAGATCTTTCAATCTCCCCTAGCTCCAATGCTGGGGATCCAGCACCTGAGTGGGATTAGCCTCTTTTATTCAAAATAAACTGCTAAATTACCCTTCTATTTTCAGGTAAGGTTTCTAATAGCAAATGAATTGTCCAAAGAACTTGGACAATTGTTAACTCCCACTAGTAGCAGTAGTAGCAGTAGTAGCAGTAACAGTAGCAGTAGCAGTAGCAGCAGTAGTAGTAGTACTAATAGTACCAGTAGGAGCAATAGCAGTAGCAGCTGCTGCTCCTTAGGGTCCTGATTTAGGGCCTAAAGCCAAACGCATGAAATCACCTGGACATCTTTTATTTCATCATCCTTGCTCTTAAATGCACAAAGGACACAGAATATAAATGGAGGGAGGGTGTAAACATGTTAACACTAATATATATTCATTTTCAAAAAAGGAATATGCTCCTTACCTCCAATTTTTCAATTGGTGAAAATTCAACTAAGATAACTCATCCAGTTTGACACACATCAATTCACGGTCAAAAACTTGAAGGCTGAAGATAGTGTCCTAAAAAATAAAAGGCTAATGAGGTAAGATTCAAACTGTGAAAGGTTTAAATATGACAGTGTGAGCAAGTGATATAGTATATGAATAAAAGGTCATGAAAAAGCAGGAAGCCATTTTACTACATGAAATTTCAGTGAATGAAATTTATGTTTAATTGATATACAAGAGAAAGTTTTCCTGACTGCCTGAGCCACACTGCTCCTCTCTCATCACCTCTAGTGCCTAAGGCTGAGCTTTATAACAGCAGAGGAGACGAACAAAGCTTTCCTGAGATTTCAGCTTCAGAGAAAGCTAGCAAGAGGAGCTTTAGCTGCATCCATGGAAAACCATTAGGAGTTCCTGCAGCTTCCCAAGATGTACTAGTCATTAAAATTTAATGAATTTGATTGCAAAACTGTGTTGAGGCCCTTTTAGGGCCATAGGTCTTTAAAATTTAAAGGACTCCGTGGTGAGTCTGATTTAGTCTCTGGTAGAGGAATTTTTAAAATTCCCCCACCCCAAGCAAGCACCACACCAGCACTGCAAGTCCACAACAATGAAGAGAGTAAATAATCTTTTCTTCTGTTGTTATTTTCTCCCCTGCTACCCTACTTTTTCCTCAATAGGATTAGAACTGCTCACTCAGGATTGGAAGATGTTCCCCATGACCCAACCCACAAAAATCACTAATCTAACATTCAGGAATAGCTTTAAGTTCTTGAAGAAGAAAGAAAATCACTTTATCATAAGCCTTAGTAAAATAATAAGAGTTTTAGTTAAAGAAGAAAGCAGTCTTTGGTTACCCAATTGGGGATTTTAACAACTCAATAAATGACTACATATTTTAGGTTAACCAAATAGCTCTTGTGAATGAGAAAACAGTTCATTCATATAGAAATATTTCAGCTAATAATAGCAGAAGTGACCATATTAGAACAATCACAATTTTGCAACCTTTAATTACATAACTAGTTCATGTAATCAATGGATGGTAAAAGCGTTAGGTGAAAGGTTGGGCTTCACAAAGGGATCAAGCTGTCACCACTTGAACCCTCTGATGAATCTTCACAACGCTTAAGGTGAAATGACCAGACAATATGTGCCTCCAGATGTGGTGTAGTATGAAGTGACCACAAGCACTCTTACACACCCCTCCAAAAAAATATATTCTGAACCTAATTAAGCATACAGATCTAATTTCCAGTCCATATGAAATACAGAGGATAAAGAAACAAGTTAAACAATACCTCACCAGAATGGGCTATTCTGAGCATGAAAAAAACGCAGACAGGACTGTTATAAATTATAAGAGAATTAAGAGATTTAAGGGGATAACCAAATACAATGAGCAGATCCTGTTGCAAACAAACCAATTATCCAAAAAAAAAAAAAAAAAGAATATTTTTAGACAATTAGGGAAACCTGAGGATGGACTAAGTACAAGTGACCCTTCAACAGCACAGGTTTGAATTATGTTGGGTCTACTAATATGTGGATTTTTTTCAATTAAAAAAAAGTTACATCAAGTGTTCCTGCCTCTCCTTCTACCTCTTCCCCTTTTTCTGCCTCTGCCATGCCTGAGACAGCAAGACTAATCCCTCCTCTTCCTCCTCCTCAGCTTCCTCAATGTGAAGATGACAACGATGAAGACCTTTATGATGATCCACTTTCACTTAATGAGTAGTAAATACATTTTTCTTTGATTTTAACATTTTCTTTTTTCTAGCTTACTTTATTAGAAGAATACAGTAGTTAATATATGTAACATACAAAATATGTGTTAATTGGTTATATTACTGATAAGGCTTCTGGTCAACAGTAGGCTATTAGTAATTAAGTTTTCAGGGAGTCAAAAGTTGCACATGGGCTGGGCACAGTAGCTCCCACCTGTAATCCCAGCACTCTGGGGGGGCAAGGCAGGAGGATCCCTTGATCCTAGGAGTTCAAGACTAGCCTGGGCAACGTGGGGAGACCCTATCTCCACAAAACAATATAAAAAAGTAGTCAGGTGTGGTGGTGCATGCTCATGGTCCCAGCTACTCAGGAGGCTGAGGTGGAAGGATCACTTGAGCCCAGGGGACTGAGGCTGCAGTAGGCCATGATCATGCCACTGCACTCCAGCCTGGGGGACAGAGTGAAACCCTGTCTCCAAATAAAAAAACAAAAAACAAACAAACAAAAAAGAGTCACGTGGATTTTTGACTCTGCAGGCAGTCAGCACTCTTTGGCTTTGTTCATGGGTCAACTGTACTGTATATGCTATTAAAAATTGTTTTCTTGTTGTTGTTGAGATGGAGTCTCGCTCTATTGCCAAGCTGGAGTGTAGTGGCATGATCTTGGCTCACTGCAACCTCTGCCTCCCAGGTTCAAGCAATTCTTCTGCTTCAGCCTCAAGAGTAGCTGGGACTACAGGCAGGCGCTATCACGCCCAGCTAATTTTTTTTTTTTTTTGTATTTTTAGTACAGATGGGGTTTCACCATATTAGCTAGGCTAGCCTTGAACTCCTGACCTCATGATCTGCCTGCCTCAGCCTCCCAAAAGTGCTGGGATTACAGACGTGAGCCACCGTGCCCAGCCAAGAATTCTTACTAGGAGTGATGTATAAGATAATAACATTGTAGCTATGTAAGAAAATGTGTTGTTTTAGAGATGTTAAATTATTGAGGAGTGAAATTATGTCTTGGCTATGCTTTAAATTCTTGGAAAAAAGAGGGGTAAGGAGAGGAAACTAGTATGGCAAAACATACACAACTGTAGCATCAGAAGTTCATTGAACTTTTCATTTGCGTACATTTAGACATGTTCATATAAAATGTTCAAATGTCAAGTACCTATAAATAAACAAGGGCATTTGACACAGGCCTAATGCAAGACAATTGTTCAAGGCTATCATTACAAGTGAGTAGCAAGGATGTTGCTGGATGCTGAAAACAATGATTTGAAAATGAGATATGAGGGGCATTCAGAAGCAGAATCACTACTAAAAGTATAGGAGCATTGACTCTGTTGCTAGGAAAGAAGTACAAGGCAGATAAGCTTTCTGTCCTTCTTAAGATTCAGAAGGATAAGGTAAACAGATAAGAAAGACTGGCTAAGATTTCATCAAGAGTGACCAGAGAAGCAACAAAGGAAGCCCTGAGTGCTAAGAAAGATGGCAAATGAACTGGAAAGCAAAGACGCATTTCTTTTAGAACTGAAAAAATTGAGGCATGTCAGAGGGAAAGGGACAGTACGTGAAGAGATGAGAAAGGACCAGTGCACAGCAAGCTTTCTAACAGGGCAGAGAGGTTAGCAAATTCCAGAGTTGGTGGTACCATGTTCTAGAAATAGGGTGGAAGGCGGTAAGGATGGGATATGGAGTAATCTCCCAATTATCTCAATCTTCAGGATATGAGTCATGGGGTCAGGATATTATATGACTTACAGAAAGAAGAAAGCATAACATGATAAAACTGGGAAGTCAGTGAGCATCTGTAAGCAAGAGTTACCTGGCCATTATAGCTGAGACACAATGTTGTAATAGTAACAGACAAAGAACATACGCCATTCACCAGGTGTGGGACTACAGACAAGTTACTTAACCTCTTAGCCCTGTTTCCTAATCCTTTGCTTAATATCACACCTAACTATCACATACTCACCCTGCAAGGCTGCTGTGGGTTATTAATTTACATAGAAGGAAAAAGTTTGTAAAAGCACAATGTTCATTTATTAGGTTGTTTGAGGGTTCTTATTTGGCAGAAATCTAGGAATCTCAGCAGAAGTGCCTTGTTTTTTCTATTTCACAAGGGCAGCTATACATTCTACCTACATATAGATATACTAAGACAGAAGTTGTGATTACAAAAGTGTAAATAGGAAAGTATTCTTTTCCATGAGAGGAAAAAACTTTAGTTGATATTATGCATCCTAATTTCAATAGCAATTAAGAGGGATTTCATATTTTGAGTCACTCCAGACATTGCTGAAATTTAAATACAATAAATCTGCCCGTTGTCAAGATCTAGCAACGGACCAAGGTTGAAGAGACTTGAAATATTGCTGAGTATTTAGGAAACAATTTACTTATATTTACATGCATACAATGTAACCTTTCAATTAAACATGTATATAATTATACATGTGAGTACAGCTATATAAAACAAAGCTTAAAGAGAACTAGAGCCGAGTCTGAAGTCTTAGAGAAAATGAAAGTCTTTGCTATTTCTAAGTAAATCCTGCCCATAAAGAGCCAACAAAACACCTCCCTATCTGCAAATAAGTAATAGGGTTGGTGAAAATATTAGAAATGGCTTTCTTAAAAGTGTCAAAGAGCTAAAATAGAATAACCAAAGGGAAAATCCTCTTCACCCACTTTCAGGTTGGGACCCTGAAAGGTTGCACCTTAGAAATAAGGCTGAACCACAATGAATCGGTCCATACAATGAAGGCTATGTGGCCCTGAGTCATCTGGTTGGCCCAGGAAGGTCTCCAAAGCTGAAATTTGATTAAGCAACTCTGGATTTTCTGGATTCCCTCAAGCAGATGTATATATATACACACACACACACACACACACTCTCTCTCTCTCTCTCTCTCTCTCTCTCTCTCTCTCTCTCTCTCTCTCCACCCTCCCCTTTCTGAAAAACTATCATCCTTGGTCTCAAATGATTTTTCAAATACAATGCTGAGCATCCAATTAAAGACAATCAGGCACATGAGGAGACAAGATAAGTTGACCAGAATACACTCAGAAGGACTCCAAGTACTGGAATTATCAGACATGGATTTCAAATTATGTTCAAGGCTTGCTATATTCAAGGAGATGAAAGCCAAACTTAAAAATCTCAGCAATGACCTAGAAATCATAAGAAGTGACACAGCAGAATTTTGGTGTTTTTGAGACTGGGTCTCGCTCTGTCACCCAGGCTGGAGTGCAGTGGCGTGTTCAAGGCTCACTACACCCTTGACCTCTGGGGCTCACGTTATCTTCCCACCTCAGCTTCCTGGGTAACTAAGACTACAGGCATGCATGAGCATGCCCAGCTAATTTGTGTATTTTTTGTAGAGATGGGGTTTTGCCATGTTACCCGGGCTACACAACAGATTTTTAAAAGAAGCAAAGAATACTGAGAAATGCAAAAATTGAAATTAAGAATTCAATAAACAGGTCTAACAGCCAATAGACACAGTTGAGAGAGTGAACAAAAGATAGGTCGGGCAGGGAGGAGTTAAAAGCTCAGATTGAAGAGAGGGTAAGAAACAGGGAAGATACAGTGATAAGGTCTAATATCCAAGAGTTAATCAGAATCCTGGAAGGAAAAGAGAGAGAATGAGGCAGAGGGAATATTTGAATAAATGTTCCAAAAATGATGAAACATGTCAAATCACATGTGTAACAATCTAATGAATTCCTAGCAGACAAAGGAAAATTTTAAAGCATTCTGATGGCGGGGCCTAAAGGGAAGGGGTGGTGGGGGCAGGGGTGGGGAGATTACTCTCAAAGAAGCAACAGTTAGATTGATAGCTTAATTTTCAACAACAAAAATGGAAGCTAAAAGACTGTGTAACTCCAAGGAGCAAGAAGAAAACAACTGCCAACCTAGTATTCCACTGAGGAGAAAATATCCTTCAAGAAAAAAATTAAGATACAGGCTCAGACAAATAAAAACAGAGTTCATTTCAAGCAAACCCTAAGAATAAAGCAAAAGAAAACTAGAAGGTCACAAATAGAGAAAGAAATGAAGAACCATGAAGTTCAAATAAGCATGTGAAATCTAAAGGAATACTGACTGTATAAAATAATAATAGCTTGTAAGGTTAAAATATACACAGAAAATGAAATTACAGGACAACAATATGCATGGAACAAGGTAGGTAAATGGAACTAAGTTGCTTTAATATTCTTGCTTCAACTAGGAGGAAGGTAGAAGTATCAATTAACACTAGACTTTGATAAATGAAGAAAACATGCTATAAATGCTAGGGTAATCACAAAAAGAATAAAAATGAGTAAGTGATAGCTAAAGTAGTAAAGGAAAAACTGGACATAAAAATAATCAGTCAAATAAAAGAAAAGGACAAGGGGAAAAAGAAATACAGAGCTAATAGAATAAAAATGTGATGCTGTACTTAATCCCAAAATACCAATTATATTAAGTATAAATGAATCAAATGTTCCAAAAAAGAACGATTATCAGATTGGATTAACAAAAAAATCTACAAATATATGTTGCTTTCAAGAGACCCATCTAAAACATAAGAATACAGAAAGGTTAAATGTAAAAGAATAAACAAATATATATCATGCAAACATTAGCTAAAATAAAGATGGTACTGCTATATCAAAGATGTTATTACTGTATTAGTTTCAGACAAAACAGAATCAAAGAAAAACGATCACTAGAGTTAAAGAGTCCCTTCATAGTGATAAAATGCTTAATTCACCAGAACGATATAACGAACAAAATTTGTATGCACTTGATAACATGGACTCAAATTATATATAAAGTTGACAATACTTCTCAAAGAATTAGACATGTATTAGTATCTCAGTGGCAAATTTTAATATATCATTTGGCTGGGTGTGGTGCTTCACACCTGTAATCCAAGCACTTTGGGAGTCCAAGGCAGGTGGATCATTTGAAGTCAGGAGTTCGAGACCAGTCTGGCCAACATGGTAAAACCCTGTCTCTACCAAAAATACAAAAATTATAAAAATTAGCCAGGTGTGGTGGCATGTGCCTGTAGTCCCAGCTACTCGGGAGGCTGATACAGGAGAATCGCATGAATCCGCGAGGCAGACGTTGCAGTGAGCTGAAATCATGCCACTGTACACTCCAGCCTGGGTGACAGGGCGAGATTCCATCTCAAAAAAATATATATATATATATTTCTCTCAGTAGTTAAAAGAATAAGCGCAAAAATGTTAGCAGGGACAGAGATACAACATGATTAGCAAACTTGATCAATGGGCATATATAGAATGATATATCCAGTAACTACAGAATATGTGCTTTTTGAGTCCTTGCATATTTGCAAAAACTGACCACATGCTGAGCCATAAATTAAGTCTCAGGGCATTTTAAAAGACTGAGATCACTCAAACAAAGTTCTCTAAGGAAAATGTATTAAAGCCAGAAACAAAATACAAAAAATACATAGTTAGAAAATTCTCATATTACTAGAAATCATGAAATATACTATTTAAAAGCCCACAGATCAAAAAAGAAATTTAAATTTAAAATATTGTGAAATAATGAGAATGTTACATCTCAAAAATGATGGTATGAAGGTAAAGCAATACTTGAAAATGACATGTATAGTTTTAAATGTGTATGTCAGGAAGGAAATGAGGGTATAATGACCTACCTACCCATCTTAAGAAGTTAGAAAAAGAAGAGCAAAATAATTCCTAAAAGAAGTATAAAAATATAATGAATATAAAAGCAGATATCACAAAATAGAAACACTTGAAGAATACTTTTAGTATCTTTAAAACTGCATCTGTAATTAAGAGCTTTCCCACAAAGAAAACTCTAGGCCTAAATGGCTTCACTGCTAAATTCTATCATTCATTTAAAAAATAAAACCAAACTTAACCTAAACCCTTCCAGAGAATCAAAAATCAGGTATCTTCCTTAACTCATTTTACAAGGTTACTAAAACCTGACAAGGACAGTACAAGAAAAACAAAATTTCAGGCCAATCCCACTCAGGAACAAATATCCAAAATTCCAAAGCAAAATTAGAGGAAAATGTGATATTGATCAGGCTGGGTTTATTTCTGAAATGCAGTTTATTTAGCATTAGGAAATCAATAAATATAATTTGATTTGAGTAACATCCTATGGTTAACAGTAGAAAAAGCATTTGATAAAATTCATTATATATTCATGATGTAAGCTCCTAACAAACAGAATGAAACTTCCTTAATCTGATGATATCTAGAAAAAAATTAAAGTAAACATCATATTTAGTGGAGAAATGTTCAGTTTTCCTTTCAAGAAAGGAAACAAGACAATAGTGCCATTATTACTACTTCTATTCAACATTATAATCGAAATACTAGCCAGTACAGTAAGATAAGAAACAAAAGTATAATATTTTGAAAAAAAAAAGAAACAAGACTATTTGCAGATAAGAATATTGAATACGTAGTAAAAGATTAAATACACACTCTAAAGATATATGACTAAAAGTTTAGCAAAATTGTTAGATACGAGGTCAATATAAAGATACAAACAAAATAATGGCTATAAACATTTATAATATCAAAAAATATAAAATATCTACAAATAAAACTCTCAAAAGCTGTGAACAATCTTCTGGAGAAAATCACAACCATTACTGAAAGAAATTAAAGACCTAAATAAATGGAGTAGTATAACATGTTCATGAATTACAAAACAATAAATATATCAATTCTTCCCAAATTGCTCTCTAGATTCCATGCGATTCCAATCAGAATAGCAACAGGTTTTGTGGGTGTGTGTGGAAAATGACAAGATGATATTAAAATCAAAGAAATATGCAAAGGGCCAAGAATAGCAAAGATGCTTTCGAAGGACAATGTGGAAGAACTTGTTCTACTAGATATTAAGTTCTATGATAAAACTATAATAAACAAGACAATGTGGTCTCAGTACAAGTAGAGACAAACAGACCAAAGGAACAGAAGAGAGAGCACAGAAAGAGAACCACAGATATATGGACATTTGATTCCTGAAAATAGCAGGGAAATGGTGTGCTGGGACAATTAGCTATCATATAGGAAAAAATAGTATTATCCCCTATCTCACAAAATCAATTTCAGGTATATGCTAGATCTATATGTGAAAGACAAAACGATAAATCTTCTAGAAGCTTTGTTTGAAGGTATTCTCTCAGGAGAATACCATGAAATAGGAAAAGCATGTCACACAATGGGAGAAGATATTTACAACTAACAAGGGCTCATTTTCAGCATATAGTAAAAAAAAAAAAAACTCCTACAAATAATCAAGTCAAAAAGACAATGAAGTACATGACACATTTTTGAAGGCATTCTTCCCAAAATAGTTATGAAAGTACTATTTCATAGTTCCAGGTAACCTGTTACCTGGAACATTTAGTTAAAAATACTGACATTCTCCCTGAGATTTAGAGAATATGAAAAGTTTTAACTATATATTAACATTTAAAACATTTTAACTGCTCATATTTCAGTAAACCAGTTCTCCAATTCCTTATCTAATCTAAACTGTTTAAGAAGTAATTATTCTTGAAAAGTCCTGTTGAAGAAATCTTTGCCTACTCCAAGGTCACAAAGACATTCTTCACAAACTGAGATCCACCTACATATCCATCAACAATATAATGATATATAATGATCTATTCATACAGTGGAATAGTATACAGTATGAGAATGAACAGTCTATAACTACATACAATATAAATACATCTCAAATTTACACTGCATAAAAGAAGTCAGAGACAAAAGAGTCCATTTAGATAAAGTACAAAAGTAGGCAAAACTAATTTGTGGTGTCAAAAATTAGGAAAATGTTCGGGGGTCAGGGGAAGGGAGGTAAGGTGGTAAGCGATCAGAAGGGAGCACAAAGGGGAACTTCTAAGTTGCTGGTGATATTCAATTTTTTGATCTGGGTGCTAGCACACAAGTGCACTCGGTGAAAATTCACGGAGTTGTTCACTACTGATAATGTGCACTTTCTGCATAGTAAACTTCAGTAAAAGGTTTTTGGTTGTTTAAGTGTGAAGGAGTAAATTTTTCCAAATTGTTTAGGGAATATGAGAACAAGAAAGTTTCAAATTCACTGCTTCAGGATAAAGCACAACAATCAAGTAACAGAATTTTAAAAAGCAATATACTAATTACCAAAAACATGCAAGAAATGTCAAACCAACTAGTGACTCTCTGACTTACAGTAATATTGGTTTGAAACTATTTGAATGAACCCAACTGATAAACTGACTTATTTCTAGATTTAGTGACGAGTGTTGATTCATAAAGATTTCGGATAGCAACTTGATCTTGTAGGTTTTTGTTAAACAAGAGGGCTTTTAAATCTTAGAAATTAACTAACAACTAGATTTACACAGCTAGTCAAACTCCCTAATTTTACAAATTAAGAAACCAAGGTCCTTTGAAGTTGGGTGATTTGTTCAAGGTCATAAGAAGCTCTGAATACATCTAAACAATTGAAGTTATTTAATTAAGTTCACCTCCTCCCAATTTTCTGTAACTTCTAGGGGATTTCCACCTACCAAGTAAATTTGTTTACTGGCAGTGTCCCTCAATACACACTATAGTCAACTGAAACATTTTATCCAAACATCTCGAAATTAATTTCTTTGCCATCCATGACTAATAGCCAAACGCTATTTCTGTGGCATAAAAGATAAGACTTTCTAAAAGTAAAGTTCATGATGTGCAGCCTAACAGATAAGTTGCTGTTTACACTAAATGATGACTTTGACATCAAACTGAAGGCATGTGTGAAAAGTTAGAATAACAATGGCACCTATTACATATGGTATCCCTGAAAAAAGAAAAACAAAAAAAAAACAAAAAACTCTACTGCTAACACTAATCGAAACCAAGGATTTTCTAAAACTGCATATAAACAAATGTTCTAAATTACTGAAATTATACTAAATATTAATTTATGAAATCAATCACAACTATGATGAGTACTAAAAAATTAAATTCTCCAATTCATTTCAATTAGCTTCTATATCCAAGAATAAGAAGCATGCTTAACACTGTTAATAGGAAGAATGACTTGTCATTTTGAAATTAAATCCATCAAAAATGAATAGTGCATAAAATAACCCATTTAGTCCCATGTAATACAGTTTTAAATTATAAAAATGCTTTAGCCTATACTCTGTCACCACAGTGTTCTTTCCACTATAATAGGACTCTCTCCTTTTATTTCAACCTATAAAGTTCAGGGCCAAGATAAATCCGTGGACTTGTCATCCCTGGAGGAAACACCTAGCCTTTGGGTATGTACAGAAAACTTAAAACAGAAAATGGTTTTATAGCCACAGACATCTATTCACTAAAGAACTGGAGGTCTCCATGATATACATACAAATAATGAAAAATGACTTAACAACTAAGTGCAGGATAGAATCCTGGAACAGAAAAAGGACATTAGTGAGATTCTGGTAAAATCGAGTAAAATCTACAGTTTAGCTAACAATAATGTACCAATGTTAATGTCTTAGTTCAGACGAATGTACCAGGGTTATAGATACTTGGGTGAAGAGTATGTGAGAATTCTGTACAATCTTTGCAAATTCATCGTAAGTTTAAAATCATTCCAAAATAAAAAGCTTATTTAAAAAGAAATGACTTAGCAAAAACTACCAAAAATTGAGAAATTTGTAACTCAATTCTGACTCAATTAAATGCCCACAGTCAATATCTATCTTCAAATGATGATCTCCATCAAAACAAGGCCTAAATGGGGAAATGGGGTGGGTTCACAGAAAGGACTCTTTAAATGCTATTCCTCCAACATTAAAAAACAAAATAAACTCCCCCAAAACCCCTTTAAAAATACTTCAGGGAGGAATGAAAAGTCTGAAACCATTCCTCAACGGAATGGGAAAAGAAGAATCCTATTTAGCGCAAAAGATATGGGCAGCGGACAGTGAAGCAGAAAAAGGTATTCTAGAGATCCTAGGCCAGTAAAGCTTAATAATAAAAAATATATAACATTTCTTATGTACTCACTTATGGGCCAGGTGCTATTTTAAGTGCTACACACATATTAACACATTTGATCCTCTCAAGAACCCCTTAAGGGAGGCATTACTTTTATCTGCATTTTACAGATGGGAAGTTCTGTAAGTAATGGAACAGAGATTTGAAGGTAAGCACTCTGAGTGGACGGTCCATGCTCTTAACCACTATACTATACAGCCTTTTGAGGACCCAAGCCAGAAAAAAGCTCCTGCCTTCTAGAGACCAATCTCCACTACTTACCCTTGGCCTCTACCAGAGAAGACAGTTCTCTTCCCAACGCTTGACAGTCCTTGCTAGGACTGCAAAGAAAGATAACCTTACTGCCTTATCTACAAGATTGTGTTCATAATCTTTCAGTGATTGACACACTCAGTGCATGTTCCTGCTGAGACACTGTTACACATAAAAGTTATTTTCATAATACTATCAGTATTCAAATTCAGATATGTTGGGCTGGCTTGGGAATCTGAACACTATTATGTGACATTTTTTTCTGTGAGAAAATGGTGCTACTTAAAAAAAGTCTTACCAATGGATCATTAGAAATTGAGGCTTCCCCCGTACAGACTCTAGCCTGTAGATAACAATATAACCGAATTTTAATAAAGACATTGCAGTTACTCAAATAATCCAGTTTTACTCAAACATCAAAAAGGCATAGTTCTTTATACCTAACAAAAGGAATTGTGTTACTGAAAAAAAAATAAGTTTAATATTCTATGGATTTCCTGCACTATGGCCAATTGTGTATGTATCCCGCAGTTAACATTCTGCTCTGTCCCTGGCCCTCTCAAATAAGCTCTACATTTAAAAATTACTACCAGGTAAACAAATATATCTTTCATGCCCATACCCCAGAACAGAAGGCATATCATCTCAGAAAGTAGCTGAAGTAATAACAGTAATAGTAGTAATGATGATGATAACATAATAATAATAACTAGCATTATTATTATTAATGTAACAATAAGAATCTTTCTGAGCATTCTCCATTTCTAGGCATGTTTTGAATATGATACATCCTGTGGCTCATTTAATCCTTACATGAGGTAGATACCACAATATCCCCACTTCAAAAATGAGGGAACAGGTCAGAGATTAAGTAATTTACCCAAGAACACAGAGCTAGTTAGTGTCAGATCTGAATATCTGAGCATTTTACCCCAGAGATATTTTTAACCTCTGCACTCTGTGTGTAATTAAATAACTTGGTAAACTCTTAAAATGAACAGAGTGTGCTTACTGAAATTCATTTTTCAAATGAAAGAGTGGTCTGAAAACAAAACAAACAAAAAAAGACCCATCTTGCCTTTTATTAGGAGTATTTTTTTCAACCAAGATAAGACTGAACACATTTACGGAAAACAAATTTAACATGTACTTAGCTTTGTTTTTATCACTTTGAAATCCCTTACTTAATTGTCTGAATATCACAAATGGTGGTAACAGTATGTAACCTCAATACACTAATCCTTTATTTGAAAATCTTGTGGTAAAACAAACACGCTGTCCATGTTTACACTAAATAAACGAGGGTAAAATAACTGTAAGAGGTCCAATACCTTTGAAAAGTTTCAAATCAGCAATAATTTGTGGTGGGAACAAGATATTCCTTTTATGAAAAACCAAAACTATGCTCTTTCAACAAAACTGCAAGATCTGCCTGCTTTAATGATAATGTTAAGCTGAGATGGACTAACTTAAATTTTATTTCAAAACATGTGCCTAAATTTAGAAATTCTTCATTGACAATCTAAAAAGCCTATCAGTTTATCTCCCAGAAGAGCCATCTGATCCACATAAATCTAATTCCGGACAGCTAAAGGTATACTATTAATACCTACCATTTCAGTGAATAGTTAACAAAAAGCAGGCAACCCTCAACAATTTCTGGAGTACAAGCTGATATTTAAAATCATCTCTTTAAAACTCAGAACTTGCCTTTCCATGCGACAATGATCAATATGCTCAGTTTCCAAGCCCGTTCACAAAAGCCTAAATGTCCAAAAGGTTACAGAAGTATAACGAAACACAGAACCTGTGTGGGCAATGTTTCTACAGGAAAATCAATTTAGCATTCCAACTTAGGATAACAGCAACTACTCCTGACCCATTTAGCCGTGGAGGTAGAAAAAGGAGATCTTCCCTCCCATGCCTGGAAGTCTGAGCTTCCCTAGGACCAAAGACCTCTTTCACTATGATGGCACAGAAGGAGGAATAGCATGAAGGAGGGCAAAAAGGCAGGGCTGGGGTGGGAGGAGATCCAGGGAACAGGAAGGCAAGACCAACTGAAAAAGAAGGATGGAGGAGGGGATGGCAGCTGAAAGGAGTGAGGAAACAGTGTGAAGGTCAGGGACCGCTGAAGAGGATGAATGTACAGTGCCTGTTCCTGCAGCATGTGGCCTTTTACCAACTTTCCTCCTTGGTGAGGAGAGGGAAGAAGAGGAGAGACCCACTGGAGGGTCTTGACAGTGCCTCCCTCACTCTGGCTATTCTCATTGTCCTTTTCAAGAAAGAATAGGGTGGGTTAAGAGGTCTTATCCACATCCCTCTGGACCTCCTACAGCACAGGAATGTGGAGAAGGGACCTGGAGGAGTTTTGATATCTTCCTTGTTAGCATCCACTCTATGGAAGACTTCAGGTCAGCAGAAAACTAAGGGTGCCAGGTAAATGGCAGGAACAGCATCAGAAAGAGAGAATGGGAAATAGAGAAATTTGAAGCAGGGAGGCAACCAGGATGGTAGAGTTGGACAAACGGAATTGTCCATGAATTAATGTTCTTATTTAGAATTAATTCAGTTTGATAGTTCCAAATATTTCATCAGGTCCATTTCACGTTTAGAGAAATGAATATTTGTGGCCATGATAATAATTTGAGGTTTATTATATAGAAGGTATGAAAATAAACTTCTAAGTACATATGAGGCAATGTTCTGGTGTTTATATGGTGGCAATATAAATCATTTCAAAAAGGCTTTATTTATTTGGTAAGCATTTAGCTACATTATCATTTGTTGATTTTTTCACCCTAATAAATAGCCCAAATACCATGAGTAATTACTTTCACAAGTAAGGAAGTATGCTTTATTTAACTCTTTCTTGGGAGTATAACTATATTAAAAAACTTATTCAGACAAAAGATTGCCTGTCAAAATGCCAAGCAATTATTTAAAACAGTCTCTAAATCCACATAATACACATACATGCTGATGTGTACTGAGGAACGCAAGACTTCTTTTCTGTTTCCATGAAGATAGGACTACTTAACTGAAGGCCCCCAAACAATGTACTTCTTTTTTTTAACAACGTACTTTTTAAAAGATGAAGCAGCAAATCGCAAATTTTATAACTTTTCTAGAATTTTCAGCCAGAGATAATTAACTAGACAGCTAAACCTGACCTAATGACTTGATGGAGGCTGAGTACCAGACATTTAGTATCTTTTTCTCTTTTTTTTCTGATTTCTGTGGCTATTCTTTTGTGGAGCCCTCTCTTGAGCAGAGATAAGGGCCAGGGTGGCAGGCTATGCAGCACATTAAGATGCAACCACAGAGACCAATGGGACATAAAAGTGACCACTGGCAAGGTGTTCCTGCTGTTTCACCAACACCTCAGACACTGCCTGGGAACCTTTTAAGGTCTTTCATTCCTTGCCCCATAGGAGATTATGTCGGATCCCAGAAGAGCTGCTGTCTTTTCTGGAAATCATGAACAGGGTCCAAAACCTTTGTATCAAATTAGTAAGAAGAAAAACAGGGTCAGCTGTTAAGTACTCCACTTGCTGGAGAAGGCAGGGGTGTGTATGTGTATCTCCAAACTCTGATAAAGCAAATCCAAACCCCTATAGATAGCTGCCATCTTAACAATATACTTTGAAATACTACTCAGGACCAGGATAAACAAAATATTTGTTCTCTGAAGTATCTTTGGCATAATGAAACAGGCGGCAAAATTACTGAAAATACCTGCGTTTCCGAGAGGTCACTACCAGCTATTAGGAATCTTTATAGGTCAGCAGACTTCTAGCTCAAAAGTTACCTCTGGCTAGAAAAAGGACACATCGGAAAAGAAAAAAAAATACGTTGAGATTATCTGGAGCCAAGGACACTGAAAGCTTTCAAGATTACCAACAGAACTGAAAGGTTTCTTTGAAACACAAGTTTCCATTTTCATAAAATTTTTATCAGTCAGCACAAAATCTTATGCAGAGTATGGTGAAAGAACACATGCTCTACAATCAGACCTACATGAGTTTAAGTTCCAGCTCTGCAATTTACCAGCTATATAATCTCCTCAGGGAAGTCACCAAAGAATACTGGAGGCTAGTGTTGTTATCTGTGCAATAGGGCTATTAGCACAGGGTAGCTATGAGGATCTCCAGTGCCTGAATATAATCGATGTTAGCTCTGTTTGCTCCAACAAACTGTACACAATGTGGTATCTATAATTGAGGAGAAGACTCCATCAAATAAACATATGGAAGAAAATTCAGGGTGATTGAATATAGATTGTTCTTTCAGATGTGAAGATGAAAATCACATACTCAATATTTGCCGTCACTGAAGTCTAACTTTCCCTTGATTAAGCCAGTTGTAAGCAAATGGGGGCGGGGGCTGTCCCTAAAGTTGCAAAGATTCATATCATACACACTGACTAAGAAGCATGTATACGTATGTGCCTACATTCTTCCGGTGTTCATAAAAAGACACCATTACAAAACTTACCATGGGTGATGAGGCCCTTTATAATTTAGCACTGTGCAAAATTAAACTCTCATCTCCAAAAACCCTTTCTTTCTTCTCACACATGTTCTTGTATACTATTGTAAATCATTGCTAAAGCAAAGAAAAAAGTGAATTCTCTTATCCTTCCAAAATGAAAAAGTGTGCAAAGGAAGCTCAGTTTGTCAAACTGTTCCCTTTCCTCATTCATTCTTGTTCTTTTAGAAACGAGAAGTAAATATACTGTATGCCAAAATCACTGCCTGATTGACAAACGTCACTGAAGAGCACATCAAACTGACAAGTCTGGTCTGAACCAAAGGTGGCAAGTTTCCTTAAAGAATTTAAGTTTTTCATTTCAATAGAAACAGAATGCTTTACATTTTAACACATTAACAGAACAATCTTTGGATTTTTTATGCAGCTTACTTTATGCCTCCTTGTCCCTCACCCTTCAAATCCTGTTTTTACGCACTTTATGAGCTGGCACACGGTAGTAAGCTACAGAACTCCAACTGGGAATAACTCTAATCTGTTGTTGGACCTCAGAGGACTGCTTGTGGATCTTTAGAGGAAAGCAGACAACGTTTTCTCCTTACTCAACACCTACCAACAGTCATCTGTACACCTCTTCAACAATGATTACTATACTGCTACTAACGTTCACATCTTTCAACACCCTCAACGGCCCCCACGCTGGTGCTGCTAGTCCTCATCCTCAAACACATTCCTGGGGCTTAAAGTCTGTCCACTGAGGCTCACTCTCCGCAATGCCTAGGGTCCAGCGAGGAAGGGCATCGTCCCCTCCGTTTGGGGGACCAAGGCCAATCAAGTCGCCAGCCCATCCCAGCCACTCCCTCTCCCTCGGCCTCCCGGGGCGTCTGGGGCGGGCGCGGACTCGCCAGGCCCAGCGCAAACCTCCGGCAGCCCCGCAGTTCCTGGTGTCAGCCACAGTCCCGGGCCGAGCTGAGTCCCTGGGACACCCGCAGTTGCTCACACGCCCACCGTCTCAGGTGCAGGGTCACTGGGACGATCCCGGGGGCGCCCCCGACGTCCCAGCTTGGGCAGGTGCCGGGCCTCCCCGTGGACACTCACCAGACGGCCGCCGCTCTCTGGCGTCGTCGCCTCGCTCTCACGCCAGTCGCCTGCTCCCGCGGGGGGTCTGGGCTGGCGCCGCTTCCCCGCCCGACCCCCCTGGGTGAGCGCCGCTCGGGGCCGGGATCTGGTGTGAGCCGCCGCCGCCGGCCCCTCTTTCCTCCCTCCTCCCTCAGTGCGTCCCTCCCACTGAGGCCCGCCTCGTATTTCCTGGATCCGGTCTGAGATAGAGTTTGGCAAGCAAGCTCTGGCTTCAGGGCTTCCGTCGGGCGTCGTCTCTCGCCAGGCACAAAGATGGCGCCGCCGGGGACTGCCAAGGGCAATCTCGCGAGGCTTCCCCCACAGGAACAAGAGGGTGGGGGCCCAAAGGAAAGGTGATAAATTAGGGAAGCCTGAGAAACCACTCCCCATATCTAAAATGGGCAGTACCAGTTACCGGGGAAGTTACTGCGCCTGTGCGCGCGGGCAATCACGCATGCCCGGAACGGCCCCCATAGTAGAACCTAGTTCTCCAGGTTTTACCTGTTTCCACTAGTTGCGCGGGGTGGGGTAACCGGGAATGAAACCCGGTAAACGGCTTGGCAGGACCAGGCGCCAAGTGAGAGGCGTCCCTTAAGGCTTGGTCATCCCTCAGGAGCCCTAATGGCCAACACACTTTCGCGTCCCGGGGAGTTTTCCAATCCTTTGCTTGTTCGTATGGGTCCTGTCACCGAGTATTCTTTGCAGAGCCTCAGCTGCACCTTCTCCATCCTGCTGTGGGTTCACGTTATTGATCAAGAGCTTCTTGCTGTGTGCTTGCAGATGGGCTCACAGCTGGCAGCCACAGTCCTCCTGTTTTCCATATCACCATCTAACTTTCTCTTTCATTTTTGGTGCTACCTGGGCCATCTGATACTAATGATTTTTTTTCCTATTTTATTTTTTCTTGCTCATTCATTCAAACGTGTGCTGTTCAGTTTCCTATGTGCCAACTACTGAGAAAACAGGTATGCTGTGACCTCAGGGAGCTATTGGCCTTGGATGGAGATGGATGAGAGAAAACAATGATGACACCTTACAACAGTAAGTTCTATGACAGAAATGAGTACAGAGAGGAGTGACAGATATGGGGGGAGGATATCATAAAATACATCAAAGAGGAAATTCCTTTTTTTCTTTTTCTTTTTTGAGACCGAGTCTCACTTTGTTGCCTAAGCTGGAGTGCAGTGGCGTGATCACGGCTCACTGCAACCTCTGCCTCCCAACAGGTTCAAACGATTCTCCTGCCTCAACCTCCCGAGTAGATGGGACTACAGGTGTACGCTACCACGCCCAGCTAATTATTGTAGTTTTGGCAGAGACAGAGTTTCATCATGTTGGACAGGCTGGTCTCGAACTCCCGACCTCAGGTTATCTGCCTGCCTCGACCTCGCAAAGTGCTGAGATTACAGGTGGTGAGCCACCATGTCCAGCCAAAGAGGAAATTCTTGAGAGATGTCTGATAGGCATATGATTTAGTCCAGTGAATCACTCACTGCATATCAGGAAACCAGCCACCCCAGTTATTTCAACCAAGAGAATTTAACATCAAGAATTTATTATTAGGCAACTGATAAGGTCAGAGAGAACTCTTAATGTATCACGGAGGTAGCAACTGCAGGAAGCACTTTGATGTACTATGCCTAGGGCTAGAAGGCGGAAGGGAAGAGGTTGGGATTATTACAATTTGGATGTTTAGAGGAGTTGCCTTGTGGAGGTAAAACTCAGACCTCTGAGAAAGGAGCAGCATTCACTGGTGCGCGTGTCTCTGAGTGGGGCTCAAGACGTTGCCTCTGCAAGCGTAGGGAAACTGCAAACGATCCAACTGCTGCCATGGGAAGGAAGTTCCACCTTCCCTCTGGGAGCCTCCAATCTCCCTCGAGCCTGGGGATGAGAATGTGACACCTGGACTAGAGCTGAACTTGACCCACATCCTGAAGCAGAGTAGCTCCAGTGTCAAGAGCCACTTATTTTGGAAGCTGGATGTGGTCAGAAAGGGGGTCATTCACTCCGATCACACACCCCACATAGTGGGGACCATCATGCTGAAACATTTGTAGAAAACCTGCTTCAAGTTCAGGGTTTCAGACCAAGCACAGCAGTCCCTACCAACTCACAAACCCATGAGTGAGAAACAAATGCTTAATGTAATATGGTACTGACACTTTTGCTTACTATGTGGCAAAAGTGGACTAATATGGAAGCTCTATTCCACAGAGTGAGCCACGGTGTCGTCTCCCTATGTCTTCTTGCTCCACCATTCCTAGACCGTTGTCCTAGACTACATGGTACAGAATGACAGCACCACATCACATTTCCGTCATCAAGGGGGTGAAAGCCTTTAAGGGCATGACCCAGAAGTTGTTACCATCGCTTATGTTCACAACCCATTGGCCAGAACTTAATCACATTACTGCATCTACCTGAAAGGGAGACTGCGAACTATGCTCTAAGCAGTCCTGTATCTAGCTAAACATTCTATGACTTTGAAAAAGACATTGAGGGGACAACCAGAAGCCCCATAAAATAATCAAAACTCAGACCTTATTTGAAGTTATATCTCGTCCTCTCTCCCAGTTCGATCCTGCCACCAGTGAGGAGCATGGAGTCAAGGAAGCAGGTGTAATTGTTCCATTTTTGCCCCCTAGGCTTCTACTTCTTCGACCCCATCTTGCTAACCATAGCTATATCACCTCCAGGGGTGAAGAGGATAGAAATGGAGATGGCAAGGCGTTGCTTTACTGATTCTTTCATAAGATAGCTTTGTCCTCTCTGGACATGCCAAATGCTGAAAATTGGCTCTTTGTTGATTTCTTCTTTGAGTTCTTAGGCTCCCACAGGGAAGATACAGGAGTACCTCTCAGGACATAAATGAAGCTCTTTCCTCCATCTAGTCTCTCTCTCCTCAGCCCTTTGTCTCTCTTACTTTTCAAAAAGTGAGTCCTCTCTTGGTTGTTAATGCCTTCCACGTGACTGGCATCCGAATGCTTGCTCTCATAGGGTGAGCGTGATTGTTCAGGACCCTCTTCACTGCACACTTCTTTTTTTTTATTGCATTTTAGGTTTTGGGGTACATGTGAAGAACATGCAAGATAGTTGCATAGGTACACTCGTGGCAGTGTGATTTGCTGCCTTCCTCCCCTTCACCTATATCTGGCATTTCTCCCCATGCTCTCTCCCCAACTCCCCACCCCTCGCTGTCCCTCCCCTATTCCCCGCAACAGACCCCAGTGTGTAGTGCTCCCCTCCCTGTGTCCATGTGTTCTCGTTGTTCAACATCCACCTATGAGTGAGAACATGCGGTGTTTCATTTTCTGTTCTTGTGTCAGTTTTCTGAGAATGATGGTCTCCAGGTTCATCCATGTCCCTGCAGAGGACACGAACTCATTGTTTTTGATGTCTGCATAATATTCCATGGTGTATATGTGCCACATTTTCCCTGTCTAGTCTATCATCAATGGGCATTTGGGTTGATTCCAGGTTTTTGCTATTGTAAACAGTGCGGCAATGAACATTTGTGCACTGCACACTTCTTCTTTTTTTTTTGAGATGGAGTTTCACTCTTGTTACCCAGGCTGGAGTGCAATGGCGCGATCTCAGCTCACCGCAACCTCCGCCTCCTGGGTTCAAGCAATTCTCCTGCCTCAGCCTCCTGAGTAGCTGGGATTACAGGCATGCGCCACCATGCCCGGCTAATATTTTTTGTATTTTTAGTAGAGACGGGGTTTCACCATGTTGACCAGGATGGTCTCGATCTCTTGACCTCATGATCCACCCGCCTCGGCTTCCCAGAGTGCTGGGATTACAGGCGTGAGCCACCGCGCCCGGCCGCACACTTCTTAAATATGGACTCAATCCTTTTAAACTTCCCCTCAACCCCTGTCTCTTGTGGAATACCCACAGTTTCTTACTGCCAGTATCACTTTGCCAACTGGCAAGCTCTTTGGCAGGCACAAGCAAATGGCTCAAGCTATTTTGCCTTCTGAGACACTCACCTGATCCATGAGAAGTTCACATGTCCTTGCCATGCTGAACAGACATGCTGCCTTGTCATTGCTGCTCCAGTAAGTTTCCTGCCTTCGGATTTCTGACAGGAGGCAGTGACAGTGTCTATACTGACATAGGTCTCCAAACTCCAGGGATACATAGCAGGCTCTCCCTAAAACTTTCTCTCCAGGTTGGACCTACAGATAACTTCAGTTCAGTAACCAAAAATCTGGAGGGTGATATGTCTTAAAGATATCCTTTATCGGCTCTCAGAGGCCACCTCACTCTCACTTTTCTCTTTGGCTTCCCCTTTTTCAATGGGAGAGAAAATCTACAACACCCCCTCAAAGGTGATAACTAATAAACCTCTCCCTTGTAGTCTTCTCTTATTTAGGCTGGAGGAAGTGTTTGAGTGATGGTCATAGACCTGGTTTTGCCACCTCTTGGTAAGTCCTGTAGAGAAGTGCCTAGGAACTCTCTTTGGAATGTGATAGTACTTAGTATGCATTCTTTTCACCTGTATCAGACACATCTTATATACCATTTCAGATATTTTTGGACTCACCTGTTGTATCAATAATCCATTGTCCTGTAACAAACCACTTCAAAACATAAATAGTTTAAAATAATAATCATGTTATTTACTCATCATGCTGTGGGTCAGCAAATCGGGGTGGGCTCAGTCAGGCAGTGTTTCTTCTGGTCTCACGTGGGGTCACTCAAGGTGAAAAGAATAGAGGTTATTCATGGGACCAGTGACATTCAGTGTCATCCCAACTCCACAAGGTTGGGGTGAAAGCTAAAAAGTTATCTGGGTCTTTAATGGACCATTTCATGAGGCTGTCTGCTTCTGTGTGATGAGGTATACGATACCAGCAGTTCTCGTTGTTATGTGCAACTCCTTTGCAGTAAAATGGGTCCATTGGTTTAAGGCAATACTTTGTGGGATACCATGTTACTAGATGACTATTTGTAAACTCCTGAATGGTGGTGCTTGTGGGGAAGCTGTGGATAGGTAAGGCAAACTCATATTCAGAGTACAAATCAGTTCTGGCAAGAATGAGCTGCATGTTCCACACCCATGTAGAAGGGATCCAAAGTAATCAATCTGCCAAAGCGGCTGGTCTCCTTGAGAAATGGTGCCCTACTGTGGGCTCAGTGTTGATGTCTGCTGCTGGTAGGTTGGGCCGGTAGTAGCTAACTGAACCTCAGT
Organism: Callithrix jacchus; assembly: GCF_049354715.1. Lineage (NCBI taxonomy): Eukaryota > Metazoa > Chordata > Mammalia > Primates > Cebidae > Callithrix > Callithrix jacchus. The sequence goes on from NC_133524.1 coordinate 31,717,124, forward strand.
AAGAGGGAGCCCTTGCTGGGCCTGAAGGGTAACACTAGGTTCTGTCGAGAGGATCCCTTGCCCCTTTGCTTTCCCTTCTTATAGTGCAAGTGTAAGAGGAGCCTTGTCAGTGATGGACTACTTAGGCTACTTGATGCCAGGCAATCTGAAGTTGGGGTGCCAACTGTTCATGGGAATTGTCTGGGACATTGGGGTTAATTAGATATTACAATTCTTCTATGGGGGAAGAAGTCCTATGGGAAGTTGAAATTGGGTACAGCTCTTCTCTCTGGTAAAATGGCAGATCCCTGGTTCCAATTAGCTTTTTGCCTGTAACCCAACATGAGTTCTCAGGATCACATTCAGACAAATCTGCTTTTTGTACAAAAATACCCTATTTAAATTATGTTAATGTTCTGCGTAGACCCCTTGATTGATTTTTACTTTGTGATTTAGTGATTCTCAATGGAAAAGGGGTTTCTCATAATCTAATATTTTCTATATATTGTACTTTCTACTCTGTTTCTCATCTAACCTTCATTTAGTATTTGTGCCTGTACTGGCCAGTACCTTAAATAACAAGTGTCAGAATGCCTTCTGAGTTTGCTAGAAGACATAAAGGAACCTACTTTAATTTTCCCTATTATAAGCACAAGGAACAACTGAACTGAGCCCTCTTATACCAAGACACTGACAGAGGGAATATAAAATTATCAATTAGTTCTATATCATGACTGTAACGGAGACTCTGTCTAAAGAACAGCACCAACCCAAAGGTAGTGAACTGAGAGATAAAGAGAGAGAAGAACTAGGTTTGAGGGATATCATTTGTACTCTTGCATGATACAGTACTTAAAACCTGCCCTATCTTCCATACTATTTAGTTACATGATCTCTTTTCTATTTGGATAAGCCTGTTTGGAATAACTTTTCTGTCACTCGCAAAGAAAAGATTCTAAGTGAATATATCATGAATGAGTGAGTGTAAAAAATGAATGGTTTGAATACTTAAGATCATGACTTAGTATAGCAAAGGTGATATGGTTTGGCTCTGTCCCCACCCAAATCTCATCTTGAATTGTACTCCCATAATTCCCGTGTGTTGTGGGAGGGACCCAGTGAGAGATAAGTGAATCATGGGGGCAGTATCTCCCATGCTGTTTCCCTGGTAGTGAATAAGTCTCACAAGATCTGATGGTTTGATAAGGGGAAACCATTTCGCTTGGTTCTCATTCTCTCTCTTGCTGCCACCGTGTGAGATGTGCCTTTCACCTTCCACCATGATTGTGAGGCCTCCCCAGCCATGTGGAACTGTAAGTCCAATAAACCTCTTTCTTTTGTACATTTCCCAGTCTTGGGCTTCTCTTTATCAGCAGCATGAAAATGGACTAATACATAAGGCAAAGTGACCAAAAATATTTATATTGTTTTAATAAAATGAATCCAATTTTTGCCTAGTGCTTATGGCTTGACGTGTAATAAGTACTAAAGACATAAGTGCTCAATAAGCATGTGTTAAATTAATTGTAATTCTACAAAAGGAAACACACCTGGAGAACCTAAGGTGACACAGTGAGTGGACAGGGGCAGGATTTAAACCCCTCACCACCAAAAGTAAGTGATTTATGAATCAATACTGCTTACAAAATATCGTAGCTGAGAGTGTTCTTGGCTTTTGGGAATACTATAGACTACCCCTCAAAACACATAAAAAAAATGGCTTGTTTTAGCAGCTTTTTTTCCAGATTGTCCTGAGGTTTTTCTGAACCACAAAGTTTCCTTTTCATAGTAAACATGTAATAGTACAAAGAGACATGTGACAGATGAAAATTGAGGTTAAGAGAATTGCCCAAGGTAATAGGTAACTGGTCCAGCCAAGGTGGGAATTCAGCCCTTCCCTTCCCAAATGCAATGAGCTCTCTGCCAGAAACACCAGAAACAGCCTTAATGATTCATTCACAGTTCAACATACATTTATTGCGCCAAATTCTGAGGATACTGAGATGAATAAGACAAAGTCCATGGCTTGAAGGTATTTGCAGCCTATTAGAAACAATGTCACATAAACAAATAAGCATAATGGAAGGTAGCGAATGAAGCTATGGCTCATGCCTTTGGTGTTCTAGAAGCTATGGGTCTGGAGGAAATGTTTGGGAGAATGGGGTTTGGGAAAAGTTATGGGTGAGAGAGAGTTAGTTGTCTGCAGTCATCCTGAAGGAGATCATGTGTAAATTCATAATAAAAATGAGTAAGCATATGTCCAGTTGTTATAAATAATAAAGATTCAAAATTATGGTTTATTATTATTTCCATCTTGCCCATGAGAAATTATGTAAAGAATTTTTTAACGTCTCCTTTTGTTAATTACTGGATCATTTGGGCCCAGGAGTTCAAGACCAGCCTGGGCAACACAGCAAGATTTTGTCTCTACAAAAAATTTAGAAAATTAGCCAGGCATGGTGGCACTTATCTGTGGTCCCAGCTATTTGGGTGGCTGAGAAGGAAGGATTGCTTGAGGTTGGGAGGTTGAGGCCGCAGTGAGCCATGGTCAGGTCACTGCACTCTAGCCTGGGTGACAGAGCAAGAACCTGTCTCAAAATGAAATCCCCCCCCGCAAAAAAAACTTACTAGTTTCAAACCCATATTATGGTTTATATGTGTAACGTCCAAAAGATGGGCTGAGGAATAATAGTTGACAATACTTAATTTGGCATATTTGGTTAGAAAATTAGAAATAAATCATATTAATTTATAGTGAAAAGTCAATGGATAAGTATTGAAAATATTACATTACATTGCCTATAATTCTATTATTATAAAACAATTATTTTCCTTTTTACTCATTCATTTATTCAACAAATAAATAAGGAGGCTCTGTGATGCTACGTCTTATGCTAGAAGCTGGGGTCATAGCCTTGGACAAAGATTTGTGATTATAGCTTTTCATTTAAAGGGATGGATACACAAACAATTACAATAAAGTGTAATAAGGGGAGGTATAAGAAGCACCTAGTAGAGATACCTAATTTGGACTGAGAGACTCATGAAAGGCTTCATAGAGAAAATGACATCTAAATTGAAGGAAGTGACAGGACCACTTACTTTTACGCATGCAATAATACTTGTATCAGTTAGAGTAGGCTAATAGAACCTCAAAGAAATCCTCAAAATTTAGTGACTTAAAGAACACAATTATTTCTCCCTAACGTAACAGTCTAGGTCAGGTATTGTAGGTTGACAGGTGTTTTCCTCCACATGGTTATCGAGGGACCCAGAGTCCTCCTGCTTTGTGCCTCTGTAACTTCTATAGCCTCGTTACCTATGAGATTGAGGTTGGATTGCCACAAACAGAGATCAGCTAGTAGATGACAAAAAACGTATAAAGGAGGCACCTGGTCAGGGAGTATCACACTCATATCACTTCTACTCATATCACATTTCTGCTCATATCTCAATTCTACTTCATATCACACTTCTCATATCTCATTGACTACAGCTTAATCATATGACTACATCTAACTTCACGTGCCTAGGAAGCAGGTTAGAATAGATTTTGGTAAGCAGTTACCAGAATTCACCATGATGGTATATGTAAAATCTTTATATAGATTCTTACTTTAATTTTCTTTATATCAAACATTGTTCATGTTTCTTCATAGTCTTCATTAATGTGGTGGGTTTTATTATTCTTCAACAAATTTGTTTCTCTTCTCCTCTGGGTCCATCTCTATAGAACCTCTTCTGGGGCAGGGGCCTCCCTGAAGGAGGAGTATCTGTCCTATTGATAGCAGGCTTGGTCATGGGACTTTCTTTGGCCAGTGTGATTTGTCCAGAAATTAAATATTCTACATCTGAACCTAAGCTTTAAAAGTTGTAATTCTGTCCTTACTTTTTGTCCACCATCAGAAACTAACATGGGGACTGGTCTTTCCAACTGGGCCCTGGGATGAAGCAGAGCTATAGCTAACCTGCAAAGCATAGGTAATGTGAGTGAGAAATCTGTGATAAATCACTGAGATTTGGGAATCATCTGTTACTGCAGCATAATCTAGCAAAAGCTTACTAAACTAATAATTATAATATCTACATTGTTCCATTGTGGTATGCACGCCAATTTTTTAAACCATTTAAAAAATATTGAACATTTAGATGATTTCCAATTTTCTGCTATTATATGTCTTGCTAAAATGGACATCTTTATGCAAATATTTTGTTTCTTTTAAATTATTTTTCAAAGACACATTTTCAGATAAAAAAGTCAACATTAATGATTATCACTATTTCTCTTGTTTCTAAGAGGGTTATATTGCCTGTATATTAAGACAGGGTACAGGAATAAACACAGAAACCACTCTAATACTTTCAAAAAAGGAAAAATTAAATAGGAAATTGATTCCACAAATAATGGAGAAGCTGAGAAGTCAGTGATGAAACTACCCTGAGATTGGCAAAAGCAGAAAGATGCTGCCATCCTTAGGGATGGGAAACATTTATTTGGAAGAGGTGGTTTTACCAGATCCCAGAATCCAGGGCAATTTAAAGGGAACCTGAAGGATGGCTAGTTCTGGGACCATCAGGGTAGGTTTGGTTTGGCAAAAGCTAAATCCATGGAAGAGATGCTGCAAGAATCAGAAAAAGAGGGAGAAAAATACCACAAACTCTTCCCTCTTGATCTCCATTCTCTCCAATCTTCTGCCTGTATCATTGCTATAGTTTGAATATTTGTGTCCCCTTCAAAATTCATGTTGGGACTTAAACCCCGATTGACAGTATTAAGAAGTGGAGGTGATTACATCATTAAGACAGAGCCCTCATGAATGGGATTATCAACTTTATGAAAGGGCTGTAGTGAACTAGCTAACTTTTGCTTTTCTATCTCTTCTGCCATGTGAGTGGGGAACATTTGTTCTTTTTGCCCTTCCACTCTTCTGTCACGTGAGGATGTAACAAAAAGGCCCTCACCATCACCAAATGCCGGCTCTTTAATCGGGACTTTCCAGCCACACATAGAACAAACTCAGTAATGAAGAAAACTCCAAAGTACAAACCTATTATTGCATATATCTTAAAGTCCAGGATCTCTGATTGTGATGTGTCATCCTCTATATCAGACTCAGATGTGTCTCCTTGTGATCCTGTAATTTATAAAAAGTAAGACAAGTTATGTGCCCCATCCACAGCATAATAGTGGACTAGGAACAAGGTAACGAACAGAAACGCTGATGTTGGAAATGGAAAAGTCGAACCACTCAGCAGTCATTACTTCAAAGTAATTATTAAGTCCTACTGGCTTGGAAATGCAAAAGCTCCTTGTCCTAACATTGAATTGAATTTCTTAGCTCATCTGACAGCCCTTAGCTCTGCTCTCTTAAGAGAACTCCTTGTCCATTGTCCTTTATGGACCTTGTCTCTGCTCTCTGGAAGGTTCATTTCCGTTGATCATTATGGCCACATTTGCAGTGGGTGGTTCTTGGGGATTGTTCAGCTTTCACAGCCTGTTTCCTACTGAGCAGTTAGTGGGGTTCTAACACTATATGAGGGCTCTAATCATGATAGGCATTTGCAAACCAGGCTTTTGGTTTCTTTGGCTTTTGGATTCCCTCTACTACTTAATAGGATTCTGGTCTATTTGCTGCTTGCCAATTGCATATAGAAGTAACCATAGTCTAAGATCGCTTCCAGGTGAATCATTTTGCTGTCACCGTTCTCTGTGCTAATTCATCTTCCTCTCATTGAACTTAATAGCTGTTTCCTTAGGTTCTTCTTAATAGGTTTGTATGAGACGTTGACATACTTAACATGATCTCTACCTCTGCTCTGTGTCTTACTTATTGGTCAAGAGGAAGATGAGTGAGGAGCCACAATATTATTTCCTTTCCTGCAGCCTCTTTAATTTGCTTTACTGTGAAGTTGCAGAAAGCAGATGGCTTTTTCAATTTGCACGGGACTCTCAGATTGCTGGCCACGGGCAAAGAATGTACTCTTGACAGAGCTATGTTCCCTTCCATTTTTCATCGCTGTCTGTCTAACTCGCACCAGGGTCCATCCCTCTATAGCATGTTGTTAAAAGTATTAAGATGCAGCATACACTCCCCCAACATTTGGAACCTTTCTTATCATATTTCTCAGTGCCATTGCTTGCTATGCTCATGAGTTGTCTTCCGCGATCTTGCTGACCTTTGTTAATGCTCTGCCTAGCCAAAATTTCTATTTCCATGGAAGAAAGAGAAAGTGGATATTGGGGAAGAACTAGCATACTCACACAAATGCCTATTGATTTGGAAAGCTTCTTAATTCCATTCCATAAAGTGAGTCAGCAACTTGCAGAAGGCATTAGTTTGCACTGTCAAAATACAAATTAAATATCAATTTTGTTTAAGAATGGGAATAATGGCTATTCTAAGAAGTTCTTGGACAAAGCCAATAGACTTTGAGAAATGCATATTGCTATAGTTATTTACATCAGTAGAAATATAAGAAATTTTGCCTATTTTGTTCACTGCTACATACCTGGTGCCCATAATAGTACTTGCTTCACACTCAATAAATATTTATTGAATTAATAAATTGAAATTAATGAATTTCCTTTTAATAATTCTAAAACACACTGAAAATATTTAACTAAAGTGTCAAAAGAGAAATAGGTCTTTTCAAGTCTAAGGAGGAAATAGCATGATGTGATTATATAGTGATGCCCTCCAAAACTCCAAGTGGATATCCTGGCCCAGGTAACATAGACTGAATCGCTAATGGCATTGAGCACTGTTTTTGCCAAGACTGGAAACTGGCCTAAGTGGCCTTTCCCATGTGTCCTTTCTCCTGAGCCCAAACTTAATTTCTGCTCAAGTGTCTAAGGCGTGCAAGTAGGAGTAGAGGTCTTTTTCTTAACTGAATGAGGAGTGAGGAAAAGGAAGGCCCATTTGTCATCACCAGTCACAGAAAGAGGTAATGAGTAGGATTCTGAGCAGGCCAGGCATGGTGGCTCACACCTGTAATCCCAACACTTTGGGAGGCCAAGGTAGGTGGATTACTTGAGGTTAGGAGTTCAAGACCAGCCTGACCAACATGGTAAAACCCTCTCTACTAAAAACACAAAAATTAGCCAGGCGAGGCTGAGGCATGAGAATCATTCGAACCTGGGAGGCAGAGGTTACAGCGAGCTGAGATCACGCCACTGCACTCTAGCCTGGGCGACAGAGTGAGACTCTGTCGCAAAATAAATACACAAATAAAACATGAGAATCATTCAAACATGGGTGGTAGAGGTTGCAGTGAGCCGAGATCATGCCACTGCACTGTAGCCTGGGCAACAGAGTGAGACTCCATCTTAAAATAAACAAAAAAATAAAAATAAAAAAAATAAAATATTCTGAGCAAAATGTCTCCAAAAAGGAAATTCAGAGGAAGAGGAAACCCAATGGCTTATATACAGAACTATTTAACTTCCTAGATTATCATCCAAGCTGAGATCATTGATTTAAGATCTTTGTTTTTTTTTTTTTTTCTCAAATAGGTGTTCACTGCTGTAACTTTTCTTCTAGGCACTGCTTTAGGTACAGCCCACAAATTTTAATTTGTCATATTTTCATTTTTACATAATTGAAAATTTTTCTACTTTCTCCTTTGGTTTCTTTTTTGATCCATAAGTTATTTAGAGTTGTGTTACTTGAGGATTTTCCAGAGATCTTTCTGTTATTGTTTTCTAATTTAATTTTATTGTGGTTATAGAACACATTGCAAAATTTGGATCCTTTTAAATTCATTGGGACTTGCTTTGCAGCCCAGAATATGATCTACCTTGCTAAATATTCCATGTGTATTTGAAAAGAGTGTGTATTCTGCTCTTGGTACATAGAATGTTTGATAAATGTTAATTAGGTCACTTTAGTTCACAGTATTATTCAAGTTTCCTACATACTTGCTGATTTTCTGTTTACTCTCAATTGATTATTGAGACGGGTGTTTCAATCTCCAATTGCAAATGTGGAATTATCCATTCCACCTTTCAGTTCTATCAGTTTTTGTTTCACTTATTTTGAAGCTCTGTTATTAAGTTTATAAATACTTAGTATTATTATATACTCCTCATGAATTGACCCCTTTATCATTATGGAATGAGCATCTTTATCCCTTATATTATTTGCTTTGGTACCTACTTTCACTTTAATATAGCCACTCCAGCTTTATTTTGACTAGTGTTAGTGTGGTATGTATTTTCCCATGCTTTTATTTTTAACCTATTTACACCTTTAAATTCAAAGTGGATTTCTTGTAAGCAACGTATTTGGGTCTTGCCTTTTCATCCAATCTGATGTTCTGAAAAATTATGAGAAGTTGTTTTCATATTTAGTTTGTATTTCAAACTCTTAAAAGTTTTTTATGTGTGTACGTATATATCTGTGTATGTATATGCAGATGTATATATTTTATAAATAAAGGTATACATCTATGTTGGAAAGTGTGATAAAAAATCTTTTTATTCACAGGGTAAACAGTAAACAAAGCATGGAGACCACAGCTTTAGGGGGAATGTGAACAAGTGACCAGTACTTATTTCAGGTAAAGAGAAATAAGGACTGAAGGATGAGACACAGTCTGTACATCACACAACTCTAATTGAGTGGCATCCCTCTATCACATATGTGAATGATGTTCACTGGAATTGTGTTAAGCTATGACTTTTGCTAGAAGATCCATTTGGAGGAAAGAATAACAGAGCCATATATGAAAGAGGCTTTGAAGGGTCTGTTCCCTTAGAGGACCCAAGGCCAAACAAGCTGTCTCAACATCATCATTGGTCATGAGTCCAGACGGATTGTCCAGTGGAGGAAATATGTATATTGGGGAAAGGACTGGAGGGAAGAGGGCAAGAGAGTAAAGATCCAGAAAGTTGCATAGGGGCCCTTCTAGTCTGTGACTATATCTAAGTTATCCATATTTGTTGTTTACAGAGTGTGTCCAAAAGTTGGAAAAGCAAGAGGTTAAAGTACCATCTCTGAAGAGGGGATATTTTATAAAAGCAAATGCTTACAAAACATACTATTAAAATTGTTCGCTTGGATAACAAATACCTTCTGCTGGAGAATATTGGCAATAATAGTTCTAAGGACTAAATGTGTATGTGAACTGTTTAAAGATTACCTCACTCAACATCAAATTTCTTGAATTTATTTTTGAACTTCCAGATGCAATCTAAAGCCTGCTATTTTCCAAGTTGTGGACTGAAGGTGTGAATTTCTCTCAGCCCTGTAGGGAAGCACTTTAGAATTCATTTCCCTGACATGCGATTGCTTTCCCCAAAGCAATTTTGGAGGGAACATTAAGCACTATGGAACTAGAATTGGAGAAATGGGCCACACAAAATGTTTTTAATCAGAGTAGGAGCACATTTAATCACTATGTAATAGAAGACTTTAAAGCAACAACACTTTGTTTAAGAGACTTATTGACTGGGAAGTTAATTTAAACTGGTCAGCTTCTTCTCTTCTTTGGCTTTCTGTTTTGGAAATGTTTGGCCAAGGTTGAGCTCAATATTTCATTTGTATTTGGTAGTTATTCTAGAGCCCACCATTGCCACTCCCCTTAGCATCTTCATCCTTTGAACTATAAATGGAAATTCTCATGTTTTGGTTTTTGTCTTTGCAAGTTATACTTGTCTCCGACAATTCCCTTTTCATCTGAGAAAAGCCAGAGTGTTGCTTTGTATTTTCAGTCATATTCCCCCTGGTATCAAATGTCACAGCTGGGTTGCAAAAAGGTTTATTTGTATTATAATAGCATTTCCTTTAGATCTCAAGGGGCTTCTATCTCTAAAATCACTTGTCTACAGGAACTTCAGGGAGAATAATTCGACCTTTTAGAAAGTAAACTTTCCAACCGACTATCTCCCTCTGGATCTAGGTTCAGATGATTGTTTGTGCGCGTGCCTGTGTGTCTGTGTGCCTTGAGCTTTTAGGTTAATATAGATTCTGACTTTTCAAAGTGATATAGTGTGTCTTTGATTTCCCAAACAGAAAGAGCTTTTGTTGATTGTGATAATGAGTAAACTATAAATATTGTGGCAGGATAATGCATTGAGATCATAATGTATGTTCTTTCTTTTTGTTTTTTCATCCTTCATTCCAGAAAGTTAGTAGTTCTTTTTGTGCCCCTTCCCAGAGGAGGGTTTGTATTTTACTTGTAGGCAGAAACAGGGTAACTAACTATCCTAGTTTACTCGGGATTTGTAGGGGGGTTTGAGGGGGAACAGTTCCTAGCACATGACACTTTCAGTACTGAAACCAGGAAAGTCCCAGGCAAGCAAGGACAAGTTGGTCACCCTAAGCAGAAGTCATGTATGAGATCCTTCCCATCTGGATTTTTTTCTACACCCTGAGCTCATTGAAGAGAGGTGCCCTTAAAGGTAAATGGGCAGAGATATACCATGTATAGGTAAATTTCTTATTTAAATATAACATACATATTAAAAATGCACAAATCATAAGCACCCTGTTCTACAAATTTTCACCAAGTAAACACACATGTAAGTAATATCTAGACCAAGAAAGAGAATATTTTCAGGATCCCTGAAGTCCCCTTGTGTATTCTTTCAGTCGCCACCCCCTCGAATAACCACTGTCCTTACTTAAAACATTTTAGATTAGTTTTGCCTGCTTTTATTTCAATGGAAATATACAGTTTATAATCTATTTCCAGTTTCTTTCATTCAACATTATGTTTGTGAGATTCACCCATGCTGTTGTATGTCATTTAGTTTGATCAATTCTTATTGTTATATATATCCCATTATATGACCATATCACTCTCTTAATCCTTTTCTGCTACTATAACAGAATACCACAGACTGGATAATTTATAAAGAAAAGAGGTGTATTTGACTCCCAGTTCTGGAGGCGGGAAGTCCAAGATCAAGGGGCTGCTTCTGGTAAGGGCCTTCTTGTTGTGTCATATCATGGCAGAAGGGCAAGTGAGCATGTGAGACAGAGAAAGGAAATCAGGCCAAACTTACTTTTTTTTCTTTGAGACAGAGTCTCGCTCTGTAGCGCAGGCTGGAATGCAATGGCATGATCTGGTCTCACTGCAACCTCTGCCTCCTGGGTTCAAGTGATTCTCTTGCCTCAGCCTCTTGAGTAGTTGGGATTACAGGCACATGCCACCACACCCAGCTAATTTTTTTTTTTTTTTGTATTTTTAGTAGAGATGGGGTTTCACTATGTTGGTCAGGCTGGTCTTGAACTCCTGACCTGGTGATCCACCCACTTCAGCCTCCCAAAGTACTGAGATTACAGGCGTGAGCCACCGTACCTGGCCCAAACTTACTTTTGTAGCAAATTCAGTCTCATGATAACTAACCCACTCCATGATGACAACATTAATCCATTCATAAAAGTATAAACCCAAAATAAAAATTTAAGCTCTACGGTTGACCACCCTCCACACCTTTGGCCAAGAGCATTCCAAAGTAAACCTGAAAATCTAATTCAGGCCATGATGGGAAGTGAGGGTCAGGCATACCTCATTTTACCCTCCTCCCTTTGGAATTCAGGCACAAATGACCAGCACCAACATTAAAACAGAGATCGTAAGACAGACCAAACAGACTGTAGCAATAAGATACATCACATGACAGATAGCAGGATCTAAAAGAAATCAAAGCATTTTACCCTGAAATATATTTCTTTGATGTATTTGAAAATGGTTCTGCAAAGCTGTCTGTTGTGGGGAAAATCTACATTCTGTAGAGTCCCCTTCCCTTTCCAAGTTTTTTCCTGACCTAGGAGATGTTAAATAAGAGTCTGGCACCTCTTTAAGTCTAATAGGAAACACCATCTATTCTCTCTGAAGCCTGCCACCTGGAGGCTTGGTCTTCACAACCCCTTACCATAACCCAGACATTGCTTTTTATTGATTCCAGGCCTTTAGGTGCACTCAAGCAATTGCCATCCAGAAAGTTTTGGAATCTACTTATGACCTGGAACTCTCCTCACCCTCACCCACCCCACCTCCCCTTCAAGTTATCTTACCTTTCCAGACCAAACCAATGTACACCATACATGCATTGATTGACGTCTGCCTGTAACTCCTATCCCCCAAAACGTATAAAAATCCAGCTGTAACTCCACCACCTTGGGCACATGTTCTCAGGACGTCCTGAGGCTGTATCATGGGCATGCCCTGTATCTTGGCAAAATAAACTTCTCCATCGAGACTTGTCTCAGATAGTTTTTGGTTTACAAAGGCAGAACCCTTATGGCTAAATCACCTCTTAAAAGTCCCACCTGTGATATAATAGCAATTAAATTTCAGTATTGTTTTGGAGGGGCCATTCAAACCATAGAAACCACAATTTACTTATCTATTCTGTTTTTGATGAACATTGTTTCCACTTTGGGACTGTTATAAATAGTGCTACTATGGATACATTAAAATCAGAAAAAGATGCATAGGGCAGAGTGTGGAAGGATTCTCAAGGATTCCAAACATGAAGCTCCCATTGTTCTCAGGATGCATTACTCTCATGAGATCAATGTGTAACAATATCCACAGAGGATTGCCAACGATATTCTGTGCAAACTGTCAACCCAGGAAGCTCACTCCAGCTTTTGTATCCAGGGTTTTTATTGAAGCTTCATTTTGTAGGTTTGATTTAACTGTGGTGGAATTCAATCTCCAGCTCTCACCTCTATCACATAATTCACCTTTCTGGTATGTCCAGCTCCACCAAAAGACTATCTAGTGTGGCTTTCCCACCCTAAGACATCTCCTTAGCATGAACTATTGGGTGTGATCCAAGTGGCTGACCATGGAGAACAAAGACAGTCACATTACTCCAGAATTCCAAGGCTTTAGAGGTTACCTTCAAGAGCCAGGACAAAGGCCAGACCACTCTTTGAGCAAGGCCAAATTCCTTACTACACAGGGCCCTTTCCCCTTTTTCTACAAGACGCTTGGATTCTGATACTACAATGAGAGGAGCTATTATAATAATTATTGGGATCGTCTGCCCAGTAGGAATGGAGACTCAAAACAGAATTTAAGGTGATTTACAGAAAACAAAGCAATACCATATTTCCTATATGTGTGATATAGCAGAATAATATTTTGCAATATAAACCAATGGGTTTTTCATTATTGGTAATTACTTTTCCCCCTACATCCCTCCCTTATTAAAATAAACAGAAAGATAAAAGAATCATTTACTTTTGTGCTACAATATAGGCTTTTGAAGCTCTTTGCGGAGCTTGTATTTATGAAAGTAAAGGTTATGGGGCTGCAAGAGCCTGAGTAGTTTGAGTATCAGAACCCATGGTCCTGAAGGCTTCAAGGTAGAAACAGAAAGATCTGGAAAAAAACAGATCAATCACAGCTGCCTAAAGCTATATAAAGTTTTCCTAGGACTAGCAGAGAGGAGACTCAGAGGGGAAAAAGGACCCTATAAATATGTTCTTGAGAAGGGGCTTGATTCTCTGCATGCACTCTCTCTACCCCAACCTAGGTTCTCTAAATAAAGGTGGGCACTAGGAAGGGGTTTCCCTGTCCTTTGTCAAACAGTAGAAGTAGAATGCACTCAAGTAGTGTACCCACCCTGGGCCATTGGCAAAAATAGAGCTACCTGCAATTAATTGGAACCCTGGGTATGATGTCTGTCTGGGAGTGGGTACGAGTTTGTAATACCTTGGACTGTGAGTAACCTTTACTGAGAAACTTACTTAAAACTGATCTTGAAATTATGAAATTTGCAAGACCAGAGCAAAGGCAAATGTTAAGCCATCCAATTGTAACACCTCCTCAACCCAGGACACACAGAGACTCTCATGGAAGTTAATTTCCACTGAAGATGAGTTCACAGCAAAAAAAATGGGAGTGTAAATTAGTGCAACCATTGTGGAAGACAGTGTGGCGATTCCTCAAGGCCTTAGAAATAGAAATTCCATTTGACCCAGCAATCCCATTGCTGGGTATATATCCAAAGGATTATAAATCGTTCTACTATAAGGACACATGCACACGAATGTTCATTGCAGCACTGTTTACAATAGCAAAGACCTGGAATCAACCCAAATGCCCATTGATGATAGACTGGACTGGGAAAATGTGGCACATATACACCATGGAATATTATGCAGCAATCAGAAATGATGAGTTCGTGTCGTTTGTAGGGACATGGATGAATCTGGAGAACATCATTCTCAGCAAACTGACACAAGAACAGAAAATGAAACACTGCATAGGCAGGTGATGAAAAATGAGAACACATGGACACAGGGAGGGGAGTACTAAACACTGGGGTCTATTGGGGCGAAAAGGGGAGGTCCAGTGGGAGGGGGAGGTGGGGAGGGATAGCTTGGGGAGAAATGCCAAATGTGGGTGAAGGGGAGAAAGGAAGCAAAACACACTGCCATGTGTGTACCTATGCAACTGTCTTGCATGTTCTGCACATGTACCCCAAAACCTAAAATGCAATAAAAAAATTATATATTATTAGGCAAAAAAAAAAAATCACTAAGTACATGAGGAGTTTTTCTTCCCTGAGTATTAGCAGACATTGTTAATAGAGAATCCATTTCAAGGAACCACAAAGAAATCTAATAGGTGTAGGAGGAGCCATCCTCTTCCTTTTCCCTGATTCTTCTTTAGCCAAGCAAAAAAAAAAAAAAAAAAAAAGACAAAAACCAAAAAACCTTTGCATCTTTACAAATATTAGGAAGAATTGTGCCTTAATGTGATCAGCTCCAGGAGTGGATTCTGAGATAAGAATTCAAGTACAAATAGTTCTTTGGGAGGTAAAGAAATCACCTGTGTATGGGAGTAGAGGTAGGGGGAGTTGTGCAGAGAAGGCAAGGCAGATAAGAGACATTATTAAGCCAACTATTATGGTGGGCACCCGGAGCTTGACCCCTTGGGAAAATGCTGTGGAGGAAAAGTGTAAAATATACACACATCAGAATTATACTACTACCAAAGGGGTGAAGGGTCTGGGGTATTAATAATAAGATATAATTTATAATGGCTAAAAATAATTATAATAAGAGTTTTTGGCTGAGGCCTACCCTCAGAGAGTTGATTCTTTGGCACTCCTAATCTGCTGCACCAAGTAGAGTAGTCCTGCTGAAGGGAGAAGCGCATTTAGATGCAGAGATGCAGGTACTAGCCAGCAGAAGTTAAAGGGAACATGTTGAAATGATGAAGTTCAAAGGGCTGTGGATGGAGCACGGAGAGTGTCTGCTACAAGCAACTTTTGATTGTGTCTCTGCCCATTCATTCTCTTTGCCATACTCACAGTCCAAGGTATTACAAGTTTGTACTCACCCCCAGGCAGAGATCATACTCAGGGTTCCAATTTCTTGCAGGTAGCTCTATTTTTGCCAGTGGCCCAGCGTGGGTACACTACTTGTGGGCATTCTACTTCTACTGTTTGACAAAGGACAGGGAAACCCCTTCCTAGTGCCCACTTTTATTTAGAGACCCTAGGTCTGGTTTTCTTGTTTGACTTGTTCCTTTAGCCTGGATTCCAGTGCTATTCTTATGTTAGAAACCTATGCACCCTGAGGTGCATGTCCAGGTCCAATACTCCAAAATCTGTCTGCCTCAATTCCTTCTCACTGTTTTGACCCCTGGAGATTTTCTTTTAAGCTCAACTATGTTTTAGAGTATTTTTTATATCACTTATCTAGCATAGCTTTCTTTCTTTTTTCTTTTCTTTTTTTTTTCCTTTGGGATATAGTCTCACTCTGCTGCCCAGGCTGGAGTGTCATAGTGCAATCACGGTTCATTGCAGCCTTGACCCCCCAGGCTCAAGTGATTCTCCCATGTCTCCTGAGTAGCTGGGACCATAGGCATATATCACCATGCCTATATGCATATACCCAAAGAACTATATATATAATGTAGAACTATATGTTTATGTGTATGTGTGGTTATTTTTTCTTAGAGATGGGGTTTTGCCATGTTGCCCAGGCTGTTCTCAAATTCCTGAGCTCAAACAATCCTCCCACCTCAGCCTTATCCAGCCTTTCAATGAGGTAGAAGAAAAAGGGACTTTAGCATCTTGCCAGGCAACAGTAATTACCATGAGTTAAAGCAGCATAAACTCTCAGCATGTCACCCTGCCTACAATGAAAACAGTTTTTCACATTATGTAGAGTACATTCAGGCCTCCAAAGAATTTTAGCCTCTGTTTCAAGCACTTAGGCTTTGTTTCAATATTTCAAAAACCTCTGGAATAATTTTTTTAGGCAGATTTCATGATAATTCTACTTGAGCTGTTTCTTTCACCAGAAGTCTCTGCAGGAGAAAAACTCTTCCCCAAAACATGGTTCAAGACGGAGGCATAGCCGTAACGTAAGAAGAGATACAGCGTAAGATTTCTCTACCAATCCTAGAGAAAATTAATCTCAGGGAGCATGGTTCTTTTCCTATTCCCATATATATTGGCATGCCCATCTTGAAAGGTAATCTAGTATAGGAAAAGACCAAGGACTTTGAAGTCAAACATGACAATGCCAAAGAGTGATTTTCAAAAGTTAAAATCATGGCTCTCATACAAATGTAAAATGGAAACATGTCAGAGATTTTATTTAATTCATGAATGAGGGAATCAATAAGACGGTAAGTTAGTCAAAATGCTCTCTGGAGCATTTTGGTTACTGATGATGGGGAAAGCCACTTTGAAATTAATTTACTAAGTTAGTGAGAAAACTTGTTAATATCCAAACAGCAATGAAACTGTACCTTTGGGGTTATATTTTCTACTGGACATAAAAATTAACATATAACTGCAGAATCTGAACCTTAATTAATAGCAAATGGCAAAGTTGCCCCAGGTTTATCTCCCTTGATAATTAAATAATGCTTGGGTAATCCTGTCAATACCCCAGGGTGACATTGAAACGACATATAATGCAATTTCCCCCCTTATTCCACAAGTTTTAAATAATGTATCTTAACAATAGCTAGGATATCTAACTATGCAATATACTAGCTTTTGAACAATTCCCTAATTTCCCTGATACTCAATTTCTTCATCTGTATAATTAAGATAATAATATCTGCCTTGCCTGATTATTTTTTCTTACTCTCCAACTAATGGGAGACTAGGTAGAGATAACCCCTGAGTAGACATAAGATGGACTTGGGTAACTTTTACACTCATGACTAGGAGTAGAAACTCGTGGGTCCTAGGGTGTGGGTCAGGCACCAGAGCCTAGGTCACCATATCTGGGTATGGGAAACCTAGAAAGAAAACCAAGTGAAAAGGAGCAGCAAATATAAAAAGGAGTCAAAAGAAGAAGACACCCAGAGATACAGCCAAAGTCACACACAAGTTTGAAGTTCAAAAAACAAAGTGGTAAGAGAAAGGAGACAAAAATTAAATCTGAACTTGGGTCATAGACAGTGGCAGCTTTTGTACTACTCAATGTCGCCAATGGTGTGGGATGGCCTGTCCTCGAAGATTAAGGTTATCCTTGGACAATGAATAGTGTAAAAGTTAAAGATAATTTATGCCAGCCTCCTTGTTTAGCTCTAAAAATAGCAGGTGCTTAATAAATTGCAGTGATTATGCTTATTATCTGCTTTTCTCTCAGTGGAGGTTGTAGGTGAAGCAGTTTTCTTTAACAAGCAACTATGAGAATAAAAGTCTCTGTGACTTGTTTAGTGTGGAAGGGATTCATATTACTGATGAAAATCAGGTGGACATCTATTGTTTATGCCTGCTCTGGCAAACAAGGTGTGCCATTTGCATCTTCTTTAAAAAAAAAAAAAACTTGTTCATCAGCTGCAGAGTGCAGTTAGCTGACAGCCCCCAACTGCAGTGTCTTCAGGATCTGCCTCACTACATAATTGTGAGACCCTGCTCTTCCCAGGCAAGCATAATGTGGCCTCAATGACGTGGCCGTTTCTGCTGAACATAGGTCTTCATTAAGAGGCAATCTTTGTTCAGAGTTCCCCACTGGGTTGGCTGAGTCTTTGTCAGATCGGCATTGCAGTCTGAGGCTTTCTCTGCCTATTTCTATTTCCTCTCTCATTTTTTTTTCATAGATGTCAGATTTGCATCACCATCTCAAGGCTTTCTATGTTCATCCTGCTTTCTACTTGTTAATTTTTTCAGTGTTAAACCCCTCAATAAACTTTTTGTACTCCTCATTCCATCTTGCCATTTACTTCCCAGAGGACCTGAACTGATGCAGTTGGTAATGGAAGTCATCTGAAAAATCAGGAGAAAAGATGGGGAATGGTGACTGAGTCACTCATCACCTGATTGGCAATGAGGAACCCACGCTGGGTAGTATGATGGTCTCTGGCCTAATCTTGCAGTCTAATTGCTAAAACTTCTACTGATAGTGATTTGAGAAAAAAATTCTGATGGAGGGGAATGCTCTGGCTGATGCAAGGATTTGAAAATTCCATGGTGGTGGGAGGTAGGGGTGGAGGTGTGTTGTTGTAATACATATAAGAATAATGGAATTGCCTGGTTGCTATTGATTCAATAACAGGCCGGGTGTGGTGGCTCACGCCTGTAATCCCAGCACTTTGGGAGGCCGAGGCGGGTGGATCACGAGGTCAAGAGATCAAGACCATCCCAGTCAACATGGTGAAACCCCGTCTCTACTAAAAATATAAAAAATTAACTGGGCATGGTGGTGCGTGCCTGTAATCCCAGCTACTCAGGAGACTGAGGCAGGAGAATTGTCTGAACCCAGGAGGCAGAGGTTGCGGTGAGCCGAGATCGTGCCATGGCACTCCAGCCTGGGCAACAAGAGTGAAACTCCATCTCAAAATAAATAAATAAAAAGATTCAATAACACCCTATATAGAGAAATGAAATACTGAGAGAAGTTAATAAATAATTGAGAAACAGGTCTGAAGGCCGGAAGTCCTCTTTGGTAGTTTGCAAAAAGGCCCTTATCTCCAGGACTGGGATAGCAGAAAAAGCTGAGGACAAAACTCAATAATTAATAGTTATATTCATTGACCTTCAAAAATGATTGAGGGTTCAGCTGAGGGAGTTTATTATACAAAATTTGGAGCACTGTTTGGGGCAAACTTGGACTCTTGTACATGGGATGGGGACATGTGGAAGGATGCTCTTGATGATTTTGGCTCCCCCGTCTCTTTAAACCCTGAGAACCTTCACAGGGTTTAGTGAGCTGGCATGCTCCCTCTTACCCTCCAGCGTAGAAAGATACATTGGCACTATCTTTTTCCCCATAAGGCTGTAGAGGCTGCTCTCAGGATCTGTCTCCACTGTATCTCCTGGCTGCCATGCCAATAATGAGGATTATGTTATGTCTCCACTGGGAAAGTGCTGGGTCTGATAAGGGAGGAAAGGGAATTTACCCCAGAGGAGCTGTAAGACCTGTCAAGCATGGACTGACAAGAGCTGGGGAAGTACCAACCAATTGACTGGATTTTGAGGGTAATTGATTAATGGGGCTGAAAACTGGATAAGGGAGGGTTTATTGACCTGATGGTACTTTCTTGGGACATGCTGGCAAGGACCTCAGGTGTGGGGTAAAGTCACTGCTGAGTGGCTCCAGAGAAAGTGGCAGCCTAAACAGCAAAATTGAAGTGTCTAAATTGCTATAACATACGTAGAGCAAGGAATGAGGAGTCTGACATAAGTGGGCAGACAGGAATGCACTTATTATGCAAGGCCAAAAGGTCCACCAGTGGATTATGCCCATGGAAAAGCCCAGAGGACACACTAATTACCAAGGCCATCAGAAATGTGCTGGTGAGATGGTCATCCATCCACATCATTAAGACATTTAGTGGTGGCTTTCTCTGCATGCCATCCTGGGTTAAAACAGGGAGTCTGTCACAAAACTTGGTTTGTTGATAGCAATAGGGATGATGGGATGCAAAAGCAATAGAGACCAGGTGGCAATGACTTTGATCACCAGAAGCCATGGGGGTGCAATTATCATTATGACCAGAAAGATTGAAATGACTACTGAAGGGCCTTAACTGGCAGAGAATTGTGAAGAGGGTTAAAAACAACAGCTCCCTAAGGGCAAAACCAATGGGCATACAACCAGGATGCTGCTTAATCAAAAGGATGCAAAAATGCATCCTTCTATATATAGAAGGCTTACAGTGTCGATTAAATAGAAAGTCCTGACCCATTGCCCATTTCCTGGGTCTGAGCCAGATTTTAGGACCAAAACACATTGACTAAAGAGATGATCAGGAAACCAAGTCTCCAGGTCCCCGGGAGGAAGGACACTGAAACACTATGACAAGTGTGGAATATGACAACTCCCCCAATCGTTTCCCAAAGGGACAGACTGTTATTAACTTAGGTGACTGTTACATTGGGTAAATGGAAATATACAGAGAATTTGAGAACTATTGGACAGAGTATCTTAGTTGATATTGAGGTCTAGACACACAAAGAATCATCATGTCCCCCTGTCCCCTGTTAGAGGAGCGGCATATGGGGGCCAACGTCTAGCTCACAGATTTTGTGGATTCACCTGGTGGTTATTTCCCTAGTCTTTGTATAATTGGGATGGATATACTTGGCAAGTAATTTAACCTCCACATGGGGTACTTGACCTATGTAGGACCAACAACTATCATAGTAGGGAAGGCCAAGTGGATGAAACATACCTTTCTCTCTATCACTTACTCCAACCCCCAAGCAGCCAAGGTAGTAACTCAAAAACAATATTGCATCACAGGGGTTGCAAGAATTAGTGCTGCCCTTAAGAATCTAAAAATATCCCATGAATTACTTTATTTGCTAGTTTGGCGTCTGCAGAAACTGATTGGATCTTCGGCATGATCATGGATTATTCCAAGCGATAAGCCCATCAACAGCTGCCAGACTGAACATGGTATCCATGTTAGATTAACATAGCTTCAGGTAAATGATATTCAATCATTGATTTGGCACATGGATTATTTTCTATCACATCCAAGAAAAAGGATCAGAAACAGTTCTCATTTATCTGGAATGGACAAACTATACAGTCACAGTTTTGCCACAAGCTTTTCTCAACTTGCCTGTCCTCTCTCATAACATAGACCAAAGAGATCTCGGCAGTCCCATAGAATATTACATTGATCCATTATATTGATGACATTATGTTGATTGAGAAAAGTGAGGAAGAGGTGGCTAGCTAGAATCTTATACTTTAGAAACAATTTTAAGGGTCCAGTGTTTGGGCACACTGGGACATCCTCTGTAAAGTAAACTAATTGTTGTATTTTATATCCCTCCCACAAAGAAGGAATCATAACATCTGGTGATCTCTTTGGGTTCTGGAGACAATACCTTTCACCCCTAGGAATAGCATTTTAGGCACATACTGGGTGACACAACTTTAAGTGAATCTAGAGCCTGAAAGGGCTACATAGCAAATCCAGGCTATAGTGCAATCAGCCCTTCTGATCCAGTACACCCGGTGGCATTGGAGGTGTTGGTGGTGGAAAAAGATATAGTATGGAATTTATGCCAAATCCCAGTAGGAAAATTGCAATAGGCCTCTGTCCTTTTGGAGTAGGCTACTAGGCATTGGTAGAGATGGAATGGTTGACCATGGGACATCAAGTAACTGTGTGTCAAGAACTGACTCTCATGAGCTGTGTTCTGTCAGATCCACAAAGTCATAGTATTGGGTGGGCCCAGCAGCAATCCACCATAAGATGGAAATGGCACATCCAGAATCAAGCAACCAGTATCAAAGGGCATGAGTAAGCTGCATGAGCAGGTAACTCAGACCCAATATCAGCCATCAAGGTTGTATCATCACCTCTTCCTCAGATCATGCCTATGGCCATATGTGAGTCCTTGTATTAGTCTGTTCTCACATTGCTATAAAAAACTACCTGAGACTGGGTAATTTATAAAGACAAGAGGTTTAATTGGTTCATGGCTCTATAGGTTGTACAAGAAACATGGCCTGGGAGGCCCTGGGAAACTTGTAATCATGGTGGAAGGGGAAGGAGAAGCAAGAATCTTCTTCACATGGCCAGCAGGATAGTACACCTGTCCTGCTCTTTATGTAGGGGAAAAGAGGCATAATATGAGAGTATATATGGAGTCAGGGGCAGTGGAGTATGGCCTAGCGAGCTGACCAGGAATGTAAAAAAGAAAAAATTCAAATATTTTAAAATATTTTGAGGCAATGAAATTTGGGGTACAAATGTGGATAGACCTATGGGGATGGGTACAGAGATTGAAGATATTTGTATTTGAGTTTGAAGTCCATTGAAGAACATATACCATGGAAAGAGGCAATGAACAACCAAATAGATAAAATGGTAAAGCACAGGTGGGGATCCAAGATGGCCAAATAGGAACAGCTCTGGAGTGCAGTTCCCAGCTAGAACAATGGCTAGGCCACCGCAGGTGATCCCGAGGCAAGCAGTCTGGAGTGGACCTCCAGCAGTCCTACAGCAGAGGAGCCTGACTGTTAAAAGGAAAACTAAAAAAACAGAAAGAAATACCTTCAACATCAACAAAAAGGATGTCCACTCAGAGACCCCATCTGAAAGTCACCAACTACAAAGACCACAGGTAGATAAATCCACAAAGATGGGAAGAACCTAGTGCAAAAAGGATGAAATCACCAAAAACCAGATCACCTCTCCTCCTCCAAGGGATCGCAACTCCTCATAAGCAAGGGAACAAAGCTGGATGGAGAATGAGTCTGATCAATTGACATAAACAAGCTTCAGAAGGTGGGTAATAACAAACTTCTCTGAGCTAAAAGAACATGTTCTAACCCAATGCAAAGAAACTACGAACCTTGAAAAAAGGTTTGATGAAATGTGAATGAGGATAAACAGCTTAGAGAAGAATGTAAATGACTTGATAGAGCTGAAAAACACAACACAAGAACTTTGCGAAACATGCGAGTTTCAATAGCCGAATCAACCAAGCAGAAGAAAGGATATCAGAGATTGAAGATCAACTCAATGATATAAAACAAGAAGGCAAGATTAGAGAAAAAAGAGTAAAAAGAAATGAACAAAGCCTCCAAGAAATGTGGGATTATGTGAAAAGACCTAGTCTGCATTTGATAGGTGTACCTGAATGTGACAGAGAGAATGAATAGAAGCTGGAAAACACTCGTCAGGATATTCTCCAGGAGAACTTCCCCAACCTAGCAAGGCAGGCCAACATTCAAGTCCAGAAAATTCAGAGAATGCCACAAAGATAGTCCTCAAGAAGAGCAACCCCAAGGCACATAATCATCGGATTCACCAGGGTTGAAATGAAGGAAAAACTGCTAAGGGCAGCCAGAGAGAAAGGTGGGGTTACTCACAAAGGGAAACCCATCAGACTCACAATAGATCTCTCAACAGAAACCCTAAAAGCCAGAAGAGAGTGGGGGCCGATATTCAACATTAAAGAAAATAACTTTCAACCTAGAATTTCATATACAGCCAAACTAAGCTTCATAAGCAAAGGAGAAATAAAGTCCTTTATAAAAAAGCAATTGCTGAGAGATTTCGTCACCACCAGGCCTGCCTCACAAGAGCTCCTGCATGAAGCACTAAACATAGAAAGGAACAACCAGTACCAGCCACTCCAAAAACATACCAAATGGTAAAGAGCATCGACACAATGAAGAAACTGCATCAACTAATGGGCAAAACAACAAGCTAGCATCAAAATCACAGGATCAAATTCACACATAACTATACTAACCTTAAATGTAAATGGGCTAAATGCCCCAATCAAAAGACATAGACTGGCAAATTGAATAAAAAGTCATTAGTGTGCTGTATATAGGAAACCCATCTCACACGCAAGGACACACATAGGCTAAAAATAAAGGGATGGAGGCACATAGGCTAAAAATAAAGGGATGGAGGAAGATTTTCAAAGCAAATGGAGGGAAAAAAAGCAGGAGTCGCAAACCTAGTCTCTGATAAAACAGATTTTAAACCAACAAAGATCAAAAGAGGCAAAGAAAGGCATTACATAATGGTAAAGGGATCAATACAACAAGAAGAGCTAACCATCCTAAATATATACACCCCCAATGCAGGAGCACCCAGATACATAAAGCAAGTTCTTAGCGACCTACAAAGAGACTTAGACTCCCACACAATAATGGTGGGAGACTTTAACACTCCACTGTCAATATTAGAGAGATCAACAAGACAGAAAGTTAACAAGGATTTCCAGCACTTGAACTCAGATATGGACCAAGCAGACCTAATAGAAATCTACAGAACTTTCCACCCCAAATCCACAGAATATACATTCTTCTCAGGACCATACCACACCTACTCTAAAATTGACCACATAATTGGGAGTAAATCACTCCTCAGCAAATGCAAAAGAACAGAAATCATAACAAACAGTCTCTTGGACCACAGGGCAATCAAATTAGAACTCAGGATTAAGAAACTCACTCAGAACCACACAACTTCATGGAAACTGAACAACTGGCTTTCGAATGTTGACTGGATAACAATGAAATGAAGGCAAAAATAAAGATGTTCTTCCAAACCAACTAGAATGAAGACACAATGTACCAGAATCTCTGGGACACATTTAAAGCAGTGTCTAGATGGAAATTTATAGCAATAAGTGCCCACATGAGAAGCAAGGAAATATCTAAAATCAACACCCTATCATCGAAATTGAAAGACCTAGAGGAGCAAGATAAAAATAACTCAAAAGATAGCAGAAGACAAGAAATAACTATGAGCAGAGCAGAAATTAAGGAGATAGAGACACAAAAAAACCCTTCAAAAAATCAATAATTCCAGGAGCTGGTTTTTTGAAAAGATCAACAAAATAGACAGACCACTAGCCAGATTAATAAAAAAGAAAGGGAGAAGAATCAAACAGATGTAATAAAAAATGTTAAAGGGGATATCACCACCAATTCCGCAGAAATACAAACTACCATCAGAGATTACTACAAACAACTCTATGCACATAAACTACTAAACCTGGCAGAAATGGATAAATTCCTGGAAACTTGCACCCTCCCAATCCTAAACCAGGAAGAAGTTGAAACCCTGAATAGACCATTAACAAGGGCTGAAATTGAGGCAGCAATTAATAGCCTACAACCAAAAAAAGCCCAGGTCCAGATGGGTTCACAGCCGAATTATACCAGACATACAATGAGGAGCTGGTACCATTCCTTATGAAACTATTTCAAACAATCCAAAAAGAGGGAATCCTTGCCAAATCATTTTATGAGACCAACATCATCCTGATACCAACCCGGCAGAGACTCAACAAGAAAAGAAAATTTCAGACCAATATCCATGATGAACATAGATGCAAAAATCTTCAATAAAATACTGGCAAACCGTTTGCAACAGCACATCAAAAAGCTGTCCATCATGATCAAGCAGGCTTCATCTCGGGGATGCAAGGCTGGTTTAACATACACAAGCGTATAAACAAAATCCATCACATAAACAGAAGCAAAGACAAAAACCACATGATTATCTCGATTGATGCAGAGAAGGCCTTCGACAAAATTCAACAGCACTTTGTGCTAAAAACTCTCAATAAACTAGGTATCAATGGAACGTATCTCAAAATAATAAAAGCTATTTATGACAAACCCACAGCCAATATACTGAGTGGGCAAAAACTGGAGGCATTCCCTTTGAAAGCTGGCACTAGACAAGAATGCCCTCTCTCACCACTCCTATTCAGTATAGTTTTGGAAGTTCTAGCCAGAGCAATCAGGCAAGAAAAAGAAATAAAATGTATTCAAATAGGAAAGAAGGAAGTCAAATTGTCTCTATTTGCAGTCCACATGATTGTATGTTTAAGAGGCCCCATTGACTCAGCCCCAAATCTCCAGAAACTGATAAGCAACTTCAGCAAAGTCTCAGGATTCAAATACAACATGCAAAAGTCACAAGCATTCCTATACACCAATAACAGACTTAAAGAGAGCCAAATCAAGAACAAACTGCCATTCACAATTGCTACAAAGAGACTAAAATACCTAGGAATACAACTAACAAAGGATGTCAAGGATCTCCTCAAGGAGAACTACAAACCACTGCTCAATGAAATAAGAGAGGATACAAACAGATGGAGAAACATTCCATGCTCATGGTTAGGAAGAATCAATATCGTGAAAATGGTCATACTGCCCAAAGTAATTTATAGATTCAATGCTATCCCCATCAAGCAACCAGTAACCTTTTTCAAAGAACTGGAAAAAACCACCTTAAACTTCATATGGAACCAAAAGAGAGCCCACATAGTCAAGTCAATTTTAAGCAAAAAGAACAAGGTGGGGGGCATCACGATACCTGACTTCAAACGATACCACAAGGCTACAGTAATCAAAACAGCATGGTACTGGTACCAAAACAGAGATATAGACCAATGGATCAGAAGAGAGGCCTTGGAGGCAACACAACATATCTACAACCATACAATCTTTGATAAACCTGACAAAAACAAGCAATGGGGAAAGGATTCCCTGTTTAATAAATGGTGTTGGGAAAACTGGCTAGCCATGTGCAGAAAGCAGAAACTGGACCCCTTCCTGACACCTTACACTAAAATTAAGTCCATATGGATTAAAGACTTAAACATAAGATCTTACACCATAAAAACCCTAGAAGAAAACGTAGGCAAAACCATCCAGGGCATAGGCATAGGCAAGGCCTTCATGACTAAAATACCAAAAGCACTGGCAACAAAAGCCAAAACAGACAAATGGGACCTAATTCAACTCCACAGCTTCTGCACAGCAAAAGAAACAATCATTAGAGTGAGCTGCCAGCCAACAGAATGGGAAAAAATTTTTGCAATCTATCTATCTAACAAAGGGCTAATATCCAGAATTTACAAAGAACTAAAACAGATTTACGAGATAAGAACAAACAAACCCATTCAAAACTGGACGAAGGATATGAACAGACACTTTTCAAAAGAAGACATATATGAAGCCAACAAACACATGAAAAAATGCTCATCATCACTGGTCATTAGAGAAATGCAAATCAAAACTACATTGAGATACCATCTCACACCAGTTAGAATGGCAATCATTAAAAAATCTGGACACAACAGATGCAAGAGAGGATGTGGAGAAATAAGAACACTTTTACACTGCAGGTGGGAGTGCAAATTAGTTCAACCATTGTGGAAGACAGTGTAGCAATTCCCCAAGGACCTAGACATAGAAATTCCATTTGACCCAGCAATCCCATTACTGGGTATATATCCAAAGGATTATAAATTGTTCTGTTTTAAGGACACATGCACACATATGTTCATTGCAGCACTGTTTACTATAGCCAAGACTTAGAACCAACCCAAATACCCGTCAATGATAGCCTGGACAAGGAAAATGAGGCACATATACACCATGGAATACTATGCAGCCATAAAAAACGATGAGTTCGTGTCCTTTGTAGGGACATAGATGAACCTGGAAACCATCATTCTCAGAAAACTGACACAAGAACAGAAAATCAAACACCACATGTTCTCACTCATAGGTGGGTGTTGAACAATGAGAACACATGGACCCAGAGAGGGGAGCATCACACACTGAGGTCTGTTGGGGGGGAACTAGGGGAGGGACAGTGAGGGGTAGGGAGTTGGGGAGGGATAACATGGGAGAAATGCCATATATAGTGATGGGGATGGAGGCACAAACCACACTGCCATGTATGTACCTATGCAACAATCCTGCATGTTCTTCACATGTACCCCAGAACTTAAATGCAATAATCTATCTATATATATATCTTATAAAAGAAGCATTTACTGTATTTCTGATGATAATTAGATAACTGAACTGCCTATTGATATTACTGCTAGTTCATGCCAGTAAAAAAAACATACTGATCTTTCCATTCTTCAATGGGAGTTAAAGTGAGAGGGTATGATTCTGAGTTATCTAAATGAGCTTTGCAAATAGTCAAGATACAAGCCAAGGTAAAAGAAGTAAAATGCAGTCTTATATTACATTACTTTAAATCGTTGACTGTTTGACCTTTAAGGGAATACATTTATGCTATTTTAAGACAAAACAAAAAAATCCCATCATTGATTAGCTGGGGGCAGTGGCTCATGCCTGTAGTCTCACCTAATTTGGAGGCTGAGATGGGAGGAGCTGTTGAACTCAGGAGTTCAAGGCCAGGCTGGACAACAAAGAAGGAGCCTGTATCAAAAATTTTTTTAAATTATTGGTATATCTGTTAGGGGGCCATTAGGACAGACCCCAAATCTCACAACAGTGTTGAGGCTACGGGTCTGTAAGTATGAATAATCAGTGGTCCATATTGAGGTCACAGAATTGTTATTCATCTGTCAGTGAAGGGGTAAGGAGGAGGCAATTAAATTAGACCTGCAATTGACTCATATTTCCTTAATAGATTATTGGCACAAATTATAAATGAGTATATTAGTGGCTGTTCAAGCCCATGTAAAATATTTTCTGCACAATCTCACACATACAGTTTTTCAAGTAGGAGCACACACTGAATTTAAATTCAGTGATCAGCAAACCAATAGGTCTGTAGTTTGGGCTGAGTTAGAGAAATGTCCATAAAAATAATGATACTATGTGAAAGCCTGATCAGGAATGCAATTTAAGAGGGACTAATAAAATTATAAGCAGTTGCTTTGGATTACGAAAGATGAGTAAAGGAAACTTTCTGGGTGTCAACTGAAAGCTGAGCATGGTGCTTCAATCTCATTCAACAGATTCAAAATATGAATTCACAATGTCATATAAACTATGTTCATTAGTCCTCACAGAGGCTTAAGTCAATTGTGTAACATAACAAAGACATGTTTTACATATGCATATTTGTTTTTTTTACTTACAATGTTTTAAACTTGTTACTTTAGTTAAGCATTTCTTACACAATGTTTGTAATAATGGTTACCTTGAATAACCTCCTCCAAGGTGACCTTTTCTGTGTGTCTTTTCACAGGACACCACATTATCCTAGTTAAGGTTCTGTTTTGTTTTGTTGCATCCCAACAGTGCTTGTCAAACCAGAAACTGGAAGGGCAAGGCCCACATTTACCAAAACCTGGAACACGATTTTAACTGTTAATGATCGGTTGTTAGAAATGAAAAGGGAGGGGGCCGGGCTCAGTGGCTCAAGCCTGTAATCCCAGTACTTTAGGAGGCCGAGGCGGGTGGATCACGAGGTCAACAGATTGAGACCATCCTGGTCGACATGGTGAAACCCCGTCTCTACTAGAAATACAAAAAATTAGATGGGCACGGTGGTGCATGCCTGTAATCCCAGTTACTCGGGAGGCTGAGGCAGGAGAATTGCCTGAACCCAGGAGGCAGAGGTTGCGGTGAGCCGAGATTGCGCCATTACACTCCAGCCTGGGTAAAAAGAGCGAAACTCCATCTCAAAAAAAAAGAAATGAAAAGGGAAGCACCTCTCTTCTGGTGTTCAGGGTAATTTCAGGAAAGGGTAGGAAATTACCAATGACATTTAAAAAAGAAAACTCTTGCTCTCCATTATTTTTCTCAGCCTTTTAATATCCCCATCCAATTAGAATAATTATACAAGTTAAGTCAACAATTGAAGTGAAGTAAAACTGTACACTTTCTATACAAAATACCTATAATATAATATATAGCACTGACCTCAAGGACATAGATAGTATTCTCCCAAGATTTGTCACATTCCCTAACACTCATCAATATGCAAATTATAATTGTATGTTGTTTGTTGAGAAATTTTACATTTTTTTCCATAATAGTATTATATTAATGTTAAATATCATTTTTATTTCATTTTAGGTTTTGGGGTACATGTTAATAACATGCAAGATTGTTGCATAGGTACACATGTGGCAGTGTGATTTGCTGCCTTCCTCCCTATCACCTATATCTGGCATTTCTCCCCATGCTATCTCTCCCCAACTCCCCACCCCCTACTTTCCCTCTCCTATCTCCCCCCAACAGACCCCAGTGTGTGATGCTCCCCTCCCTGTGTCCATATGTTCTCATTGTTGAACACCCATATATGAGTGAGAACATGCAGTGTTTGATTTTCTGTTCTTGTGTCAGTTTTCTGAGAATGATGTTTTCCAGGTTCGTCCATGTCCCTACAAAGGACACAAACTCATTGTTTTTTTTATGGCTGCATAATATTCCATGGTGTATATATGCCACATTTTTCCAGTCCAGTCTATCATCGATGGGCACTTAGGTTGGTTCCAGGTCTTTGCTATTGTAAACAGTGCTGCCATGAACATTCGTGTGCATATGTCCTTATAGTAGAATGATTTATACTCCTTTGGGTATATACCCAGTAATGGGATTGCTGGGTCAAATGGAATTTCTATGTCTAGGTCCTTGAGGAATCACCGCACTGTCTTCCACAATGGTCGAACTAAATTACACTCCCACCAACAGTGTAAAAGTGTTCCTATTTCTCCACATCCTCTCCTGCATCTGTTGTCTTTAGATTTTTTTTTATTGCATTTTAGGTTTTGGGGTACATGTGCAGAGCATGCAATACAGTTGCATAGGCACACACATGGCAGTGTGTTTTGTTTGCTTTCTCCCCTTCACCCACATTTGGTATTTCTCCCCAGACAATCCCTCCCCAGATCCCCCTCCCACTGGCCCTCCCCTTTCCCCCCTATAGACCCCAGTGTTTAGTACTCCCCTCTCTGTGTCCGTGTGTTCTCATTTTTCATCACCCGCCTATGAGTGAGAATATGCGGTGTTTCATTTTCTGTTCTTGTGTCAGTTTGCTGAGAATGATGTTCTCCAGATTCATCCATGTCCCTACAAACGACACGAACTCATCATTTCTGATTGCTGCATATTTTTAATGATCGCCAGTCTAACTGGTGTGAGATGGTGTCTCAATGTAGTTTTGATTTGCATTTCTCTAATGACCAGTGATGATGAGCATTTTTTCATATGCTTGTTGGCCTCATGTATGTCTTCTTTTGTAAAGTGTCTGTTCATATCCTTCACCCACTTTTGAATGGGTGTA
This sequence comes from Callithrix jacchus, assembly GCF_049354715.1. Lineage (NCBI taxonomy): Eukaryota > Metazoa > Chordata > Mammalia > Primates > Cebidae > Callithrix > Callithrix jacchus. Next base: position 31,748,048 of record NC_133524.1, read on the forward strand.
TTTGTTTTTTTCTTGTAAATCTGTTTTAGTTCTTTGTAGATTCTGGATATTAGCCCTTTGTCAGATGAGTAGATTGCAAAAATTTTTCCCATTCTGTTGGTTGCCAATTCATTCTAATGACTATTTCTTTTGCTGTGCAGAAGCTGTGGAGTTGAATTAGGTCCCATTTGTCTATTTTGGCTTTGTTGTGAATTCTTTTGGTGTTTTGGTCATGAAGTCCTTGCCTATTCCTATGTCCTGAATGGTTTTTCCTAGATTTTCTTCTAGGGTTTTTATGGTGTTAGGTCTTATGTTTAAGTCTTTAATCCATCTGGAGTTAAATTTAGTGTAAGGTGTTAGGAAGGGGTCCAGTTTCTGCTTTCTGCACATGGCTAGCCAGTTTTCCCAACACCATTTATTAAACAGGGAATCCTTTCCCCATTGTTTGTTTTTGTGAGGTTTGTCAAAGATCAGATGGTTGTAGATGTGTGGTGTTGCATCCAAGGCCTCTGTTCTGTTCCATTGGTCTATATCTCTGTTTTGGTACCAGTACCATGCTGTTTTGATTACTGTAGTCTTGTAGTATAGTTTGAAGTCAGGTAGCGTGATGCCCCCCACTTTGTTCTTTTTGCTTAGAATTGACTTGACTATGTGGGCTCTCTTTTGGTTCCATATGAAGTTTAAGGTGGTTTTTTCCAGTTCTTTGATGAAGATCATTGGTAGCTTAATGGGGATAGCATTGAAAATGTAAATTACTTTGGGCAGTGTGGCCATTTTCATGATATTGATTCTTCCTAATGATGAGCATAGAATGTTTTTCCATCTGTTTGTGTCCTCTCTTATTTCATTTAGCAGTGGTTTGTAGTTCTCCTTGAGGAGATCCTTGACATCCTTTGTTGGTTGTATTCCTAGGTATTTTATTCTCTTTGTAGCAATTGTGAATGGCAGTTTGTTCTTGATTTGGCTCTCTTTAAGTCTGTTATTGGTGTATAGGAATGCTTGTGATTTTTGCACATTGATTTTGTATCCTGAGACTTTGCTGAAGTTGCTTATCAGTTTCTGGAGATTTGGGGCTGAGACAATGGGGTCTTTTAAATATACTGTCATGTCGTCTGCAAATAGAGACAATTTGACTTCCTCCTTTCCTATTTGAATACTTTTATTTCTTTTTCTTGCCTGATTGCTCTGGCTAGAACTTCCAATACTGCATTGAATAGGAGTGGTGAGAGAGGGCATTCTTGTCTAGTGCCAGCTTTCAAAAGGAATGCTTCCAGTTTTTGCCCATTTAGTATGATATTGGCTGTTGGTGTGTCATAAATAGCTTTTATTATTTTGAGATACGTTCCATCTATACCTAGTTTATTGAAGGATTTTAGCATAAAGTGCTGTTGAATTTTGTCAAAAGCCTTCCCTGCATCAGTTGAGATAATCATGTGGTTTTTGGTCTTTGATTCTGCTTATGTGGTGAATTACATTTATAGACTTGTTTATGTTCAATCAGCCTTGCATCCCCAGGATGAAGCCTACTTGGTCATGGTGGGTAAGCTTTTTGATATGCTGTTGTAATCCGTTTGCCAGTATTTTATTGAAGATTTTTGCATCTATGTTCATCATGGATATTGGCCTGAAGTTTTCTTTTCTTGCTGAGTCTCTGCTGGGTTTTGGTATCAGGATGATGTTGGTCTCATAAAGTGATTTGGGAAGGATTCCCTCTTTTTGGGTTGTTTGGAATAGTTTCAGAAGGAATGGTACCAGCTCCTCTTTGTATGTCTGGTATAATTTGGCTGTGAAGCCATCTGGACCTGGGCTTTTTTTGGGTGGTAGGCTCTTAATTGCTGCCTCAACTTAAATACAGCTCTCTCAGTACAACTGCTTATGGAGAAGCAGTCCTGGCTGCCCTCTGTCATTGTCATGTTTAAAGCTTTCAAAGATCCACAAATAAAAATGACTAAAACTGGTAAAGACTAAAATAGAAAAAACCCCACAATCTTGGACACACTTAAAACTGTAAAGGGGAATACATTTTTTTTTGTTTTTATTTTGTTTGTTATTGTAGTTTTGATTATGACAATATACTACTGAAAGAATGAAATGTATGACAATATATAAGTGATGTATAATGAAATATGTCATTAAAATATTTTAAATATATAGTTATTAATAAAGAAGGTATTCATGATACTATTGAGTGAAAATATCACATAACAAAGTACTATGAATCCTATGAGCCCAATATTGTTTAAAGCATGAACTTATATTCACATATATATGCATAGACCATGTCTGGAAATTTATAGTAGGAAATATCAACTGATTGCTTGGAGCTAGAAACATTTTATAAAATATTGCAAACACACAAATATATGAAAAATAAAATGAGAAATTCTTGTGTACCTAATACTTGTCTTTATGAAATGTTAACATTTTGCCACATTTGCTACAGTTATATTTTAAGTAATAAAACATTTCAAAGACAGACAAAGCCCTCTGTATTGGCACCTCTCCAACCTATTACCCTCTCTCCCTCCTAAAGTTTACCACTTTCCTGAACTTGCCAAAATGTTAGATTTGCCAAAATAATACATTTAATATAATATAAGAATACCACTCCAAACATGTATGTACATAAATAATAAATGTAATATGCATATTATATGCAGATAATATTTGATAGTTTTTGCATATTAAAAGCTTTATCAAAATATGATTATAAAGCACGTGTCCTGAAACTTTCTTTTTTCTATTAATAGTGTGTTTTTAAGACTTATATATATACATATATATGTATAGCTTTGGATCATTTAAACATTTAAATCATCTTCTACTTCTTTGATGTACCCTAAATCATTTATTTATTCAACTAGGGTTTTTATGGTGTTAGGTCTTATATTTAAGTCTTTAATCCATCTGGAGTTAATTTTAGTGTAAGGTGTCAGGAAGGGGTCCAGTTTCTGCTTTCTGTACATGGCTAGCCAGTTTTCCCAACACCATTTATTAAACAGGGAATCCTTTCCCAATTGCTTGTTTTTGTGAGGTTTGCCAAAGATCAGATGGTTGTAGATGTGTGGTGTTGCCTCCGAGGCCTCTGTTCTGTTCCATTGGTCTTTATCTTTGTTTTGGTACTAGTACCATGTTGTTTTGATTACTGTAGTCTTGTAGTATAGTTTGAAGTCAGGTAGCGTGATGCCTCCAGCTTTGTTCTTTTTGCTTAGAATTGACTTGGCTATGCAGTCTCTCTTTTGTTTCTCTCCTAGCTTTTTAAGGATGTGTTTATATTAGCCTTTACTCTAGGGCTAGTCTAGCTTCTCTTGTAAAGAATGATACTCTGAGCTCTTCACTAAAGACCTGGATGTTCAGCATGAAATTTCTTCTCTGATCAGTCAGAACTCAACCAATGCATAGTCCTGTGTGATCTCTGGGAATTGTTGAGATTACAGCTCCAATTTCTCTTTTGCCCAACATCAAACATGTTCACTCTATGCATGTGTAGCTTAGTATTCAGCAACAGACTCAAGGGAATCTCTATGTTTATTTTCGGATCTATTTCTCTGCATATCTCCCTCCTCCCTGGTACTTTATCCTCTAAATTCCAGCCATCTAAGTCTTCTTGAACACTCATATCCATCTCTTCAATTCATCAATACCTCCTTGCTCTGCTTGGAATTCAAGGTTTGGAAATTGTCTCTAAGCAGAAAACTGGAGTGATCATTTAACTCCTCTCATTTGTTTGTTTTTCTTATGTCCTTCTGGTCCTGTACTGCCTGTTGCCCAAAATCCAAAAATTGTCTCATATACTTTGAGCAGTTTTGTAGTTATTTATGGTGGGAGAATATGTTAAGCCCCAGTTACTCCACCATGGCTGGAAATAGAAATCTAAGTTTTCAAGCCGTAAACTCAAATTTCCTCCAGATGAACCATAAATGTAAAGAAAAACTCTTTTCTACTAATTCATGTGTGATGTCTACCTGGAGAAAATCATGAGGGTGAGGGTTAACTATGGCCCTCCTGAGTTATTGAGAAAAATAAGTGAATGTGGAGAAATTAAATTTGGAAGTGATAAAAGAGCCTTCCTTGAAGACACTGAAACAGTTCCAAGAGCCATTAGGGAAGAGAGGGCATCTAAAATCACAGATGCCATTTATATTCTGTTCCACATTGTCTTGCCTTGCCTGGGTCACTTGAAGCTATGGACACTCCCAGCAAACTAGCAACTTCCCAATGCAAAGTATCTGGGTATCTCTACTCTTGTGCCAAGGGCTTTCTTGGTACTGCAAAAGCTTGCTCAGCTTCACATAGGCACAACTTCTACAGAGTAGTTTATGGCCCTGGAGATAACTCTCAAGCAAGGGAAGAGTGAAGTTGCTGGATAAATTCGTCAGCTTCCTCACCCTCCACTGGGGCAACATTGAGGGGCATTCCATACATATCTCAGATAATTTTCAGCAGGATTGAGCCCTATTTGCCTACAATGACAACCTTATTATGAACACATATTTTGTAGATTTTTTTCTCTTTCTTTTCTCACTTTTCCCAATTCCTCACATGTACTTCCTGGGACCACCTTCCACATAAATGACTTATATCAAAATCCTTGTCATAGGGTTTGCTTTTAGGAAAACCCAAGCTCAGACATCTGTTTTGCCCAGTTTTGGCTTATGCTAATAGCTTCTTACAATAATGGATTCTCTACAAAGACGATGTTTCTTGCCCGTAATTCCAATTTAATACCAAAAATTAACTTAGGGATTTGAAGACATATTTGTTTCTTATTCATTTAATAAGATTCTTTTATTTGAATCCTAAATGAATAACCCATTTCTTTTTTTTTCTTTGTCTTTTTGATATGGGTTCTCACTCTGTTGCCCAGGCTGGAGTGTAGTGGCATAATCTCAGCTCACTGCAACCTCCGCCTTCCAGGTCCAAACGATTTCCCTCCCTCAGCCTCCCCAGTAGCTGGGATTACAGGCTCATGTCACCATGCCTGGCTAGTTTTTGTATTTTTAGTAGAGGTGAGGTTTCTCCATGTTGGCCAGGCTGGTCTCGAACTCCTGACCTTAAGTGATCTGCCTGCCTCGCCTCCCAAAGTGCTGGGATTACAGATGTGAGCCATGACACCAAGCCTGAGTGAGCTATTTCTATGGTAGATGGAATTGAGCCTACACTCAGGTAGGAAAGCAGGAAAGGGAAGACAGGGTTTGGATTTGGTTGCAAATTTCAGAAAACTACTCGAAGAATAGCTCAATCAGAAAGAAGCATTTATTGGCTCACATAGTTCCAGCATGTAATTGAGTCTTAGGAATATTTAGAACCAGAGGTGTGATCGCCAATATTTCTTTTTCTCTCCTTGAATTTTATCTTCTCTTTTCTCTGTGCATTGACTAGACTTCCTCTAATTGTAGATTAGCTCTCTTCTTTTTCTTTTTCATCCTGATGGCTAATATTTATTTAGCTTGTATAACATTCTAATATTTTATTTCATGGTCCACCAACCTTATGAGTTATGTCCTTTCATTATCCCAGTTTTCCATCTGTGTGATAATCATGAGCAAGTCACTTAAATCCTCTGGGCCTTAGTTTTCTCATTTATAAAATGGAACTAATGAGACTGTCTACCTATGGAGTTGTCATGATGATTAAATCAGATAGTGTAAGTACAAGGTCTAGAACAGTGCCTTGCCTACAATAAGTGATCAATGATATTACTATTGTTATTATTATTACAGGATGCCATCATCAAAGTAAAATGGGTAGAGGCAACAAGCCCTTTTTCCTGACATATACTCTCTTCCTGGTAACATTTTTTTATCCTCTTGAGACTGCATCTAATTTTTAAAAATCAGATTGTATCAGGCTAAAATTATTTAAAGTAGAAGAAGAAAGCACACGATATAAAGCACTGTGGTTCAACTGCCATAAGAATGGTCTGATGCATGATCAAGAATGAGGAAAGATTATGAAAATGTCCTTTGATTTGTAGAATTTTCTGATACTTCTTGGGCAACTTATTTCTGATTTCAAGTTAAATGTCACACATTTTCTTTGTCATTTAAAATCTTTACAATTGCTGGGCTAACCTGAATATGTTAATAGTGTGGTCAACGTGTTTTGAGGTAGTCGTCTTAAAATTAATTGCATATGACACAATGAATAAGAAAAATAAAGCCAAAAACTAGTTTTGATGCCTAGAGGAAAAAGTTGCTATTATAACTAATGCAAATTTCTGCAAAAGGGAGTTGTGGCCCAGAGATAAAAGGTATTTTGTTAAAGAACACCATGTCCAAAAAACTTTGTAAATTCAAATTTTAGGATCATTAGTTGTGGACTGCCTATTTTTCCTCCTCCCACCCACTCTGCCAAGTTTAAAGAAATATTAAATTTGAACTAAGCAGGCATTATCCATTATGAGGACATTAGTTAATAGACTGGACAAGGAAAATGTGGCACATATACACCATGGAATACTATGCAGCCATAAAAAAGATGAGTTCGAGTCCTTTGTACGGACATGGATGAACCTGGAAACCATCATTCTCAGCAAACTGACACAAGAACAGAAAATCAAATACCACATGTTTTCACTCATAGGCAGGTGATGAACAATGAGAACACATGGACACAGGGAGGGGAGCATCACACACTGTGGTCAGTAGTGGGGGGCTAGGGGAGGAACAGCAGTGGGTGGGGAGGTTGGGGAGGGATAACATGGGGAGAAATGCCAGATATAGGTGATGGGGGAATGAAGGCAGAAAACACCTTGCCATATATATACCTATGCAACAATCCTGCATGGTCTGTACATGTACCCCAGAACCTAAAGTAAAATTTAAAAAATCAGTCCTATAAATTAAGCAATTTCTTTAAAAGAGAATGATATTTGAAAAAAAAATAAAATAAAATGCCACCTTATATTTTTAAAGAAGTTTAGAATTTTCAAAGAGCGTTTATCACAGTTCACACCCTTTACAAATTCTTAAGTGATAGAACATAGAGTTTAGCCATAAACAACAAAGTGAGTAAGAATGCACAGTGATGTAAAATAATTCCTGCCCCATACCAGGTGAGGACTCCATTAGGGAAAGGAAAAGTTCAGATTTGGAGAGGAAAATGAGAACATTTGAGATCAGTGTGTGTCCCTCAGAGTATGGGGACTCAGCTCCCATTCTCTGGAATGGGTCTAGAGTGAGAAGGGGTGATGCAAGCCTCAGATATGTTCTGGGGAATCTGAGAGTGGAAGGACTTACACCACACATTTCAACTGTAGCCAAGAGACTAAAAGACTCTAAGAGAAACCTCTCATTTAGCAAGGAACCAGAACAGAGGACACTGAGACCAAGAGAGGTCCCCAAGCAGATCTACCTGATATCAGCCTCACAGGGCCTCATGCACATCAGCCTGGTGTGGGGAAAGTAGCCGACTGTTCCTAAACCTCTTAGAGTCTAAGATAGCCCCAGTGGACCAAAGGGTGCCTGGGGTCAGGATGGAGAAGAATAAGAATTGTGTCCTGGTGGCCACAGGCCATGATGGGATTAAGAACTTCAGAAACAAAGTAGACTTTGTTTCTATCAAAACATCACGCTATACCCCATGAAAATCTACAATTAATATTAAAAATAAAGTAAAACAACAAAAGAACTACCATATGATCCAGCAATTCCACTGCTGGGTATATTACCAAAGGAAATGAATGCCAGAACTCAATGACAAAGACCAGAGAAGCAAGTTAAATTTCAATAAATTCTGGTAAAAGACAAGGCTTGTCTCTAAGCCTTTCCATACTGAAGTCTGATCTGTAGTAATCCACCCAGAAGGAAACTAGCTCATTCCTGGGGAGAAGAAGGGGTGAGGAATATTAAGTCACTCAAAAGAGTTTAAGTTTCAAGCTAGAAATGGCTGAGTTACCTTGAATTAGCAAAATTAAGTTTTATACTGCTGACTACCTTGCGGGCTTAATTAATAGTTAAATTAAGTATAGTTAAAGAGAAAGGAAGAAAGGTACGCCTTTTAAGGTTCTTTGAAAGTTTAATTATTTTAAGTAACATATATAAAGCACATTATTTTAAGGAGTTCTATAGTGATTAAATGGTAAAAATTGTCTCATGATTAATGTATGAGTTTTCTGATTTCCAACGAAATACTTAAACGTCAGATTTGGAAGTTAAATGTTTATGCATTTAGATTTTTGGGTTGCGAATTTAATACACACTATCTTTGTGCAGATAAGTCACACGTTTCCCTATCTTATAAACAAAGGTCTTTTGCTATTGGCAGGATTGCAGGTAAAGGATAAACTATGAGGCTGGGTGCAGTGGCTCACACCTGTAATCTCAGTGCTTTGGGAGGCCAAGGTAGGTGTATCACTTTGAGGCCAGGAGTTTGAGACCAGCCTGCCCAACATGGCAAAAACCTCGTCTGTACTAAAAATATAAAAATTAGCCAGGCGTGGTGGCATGCACCTGTAATCACAGCTACTTGTGTGGCTGAGGCAGGAGAATCGCTTGAACCTGGGAGGCAGAGGTTGTAGTGAGCTGAGATAGTGTCACTGCACTCCAGCCTGAAGGACAGAGTGAGACTATGTCTCAAAAAGTAAAATAGAAGTAAATAAAAATAAACTATGAGATCATAAGTGTGGGGTAGGGAAGAGGCAGAGAGAGAAAGAGAGAGAGAAGAAAGGATTTTTCTGGGGTTTCTAAATTAGCTGCATCTCTAGTATTCTCAGTATCTGAGTCAATATATTTTATGTTTTTCTTTTAGCTCATTTGTTAGGGTTCATGTCACTTGCAATTGAGATTCTTGACTAATAATAGAAATCTAACAAAAGCATGCAAGTCTTGTGTGGAAAAAAACCACAACACCTTACTTTACGTTCTGGAGGAAGACCTGTGTAAATGAGAGGTATAACAAGTGAGCGTCTAAGAAACATTCTATCTGGGAGGGATCTTTTCTGTGTAACATCGGTGCAACCACTATGAAAAAAGAAGGAGGGTGACTATAGTTAACAATATTTCATTGTATATTTCAAAATAGCTAGAAAAGAGGACTTTGAATGTCCTCACCACAGAAAAAGTGGTAAGTGTTTGAGCTGACGAATATGCTAAATACTCTGATCTGATCATTATGCAATGTATACATGTATCAAAACATCACCCTATACCCCATGAAAAACTATAATTAGTATTAAAAATAAAAATAAAATAAAACAACCGAAAAAGAGCTACCAATCCCACTCCTGGGTGTATCACCAAAGGAAATGAAATCAGTATGTCCAAGAGACGTCTGCACACCCATGTCCATTGCAGCACCAGTCACACTAGCCAAGATATGGAATCAACCTAAGTGTCCATTAACAGATGAATGGATAAAAAAATGTGGTACATATACACAACTATTTAGTCTTAAAAAGGAATGAAACCCTGTTATTTGTGGCAACATTGATGAACCTGGAGGACATCATGTTAAGTGAAATAAGCCTGGCACAGAAAGACAAATACCACGTGATCTCACTCTTATGTGGATTCTAGAAAGTTGCTCTCATAGAGGTAGAGAGTTGAACAGTTATTATCAGAGGATGAGGAGTGTAGGGAGAAGAGGAAAATGATAAGAGGTTTGTCAGTGGGTACAAAGCTACAGTTCAATAGTTAGAATAAATTCCGATGATCTCTTCAATAAGTGCGATGACAAGAGTAAACAATAATGTATTGTATATATCAAAAATAGCTAGAAGAGAGGTTTTTGATGTTCTCATCACAAAAATCATAAATGTTTAAGGTGATAAATATGCTAATTGCCCTGATTTGATCATTACACAATGCATACATGTATCAAAGCCTCATGTTGTGCTCTATAAATATGTACAATAATTGTATGTCAATCATAAATTTAAAAAAATTTATAAAAAAAATACAGGAGGGAAATTCTCCCCTTTCTTTGCCATCTGGGAAGAGAATGAGCGAGCACGTGACAGGAGTTCAGCCAATGAATGCTACATTCCTTGAATATTGAAGGAGTGAGGTCAAGATACAGAGAAATTTAGAAATTATTCATACCCATGGCAGTCGTAGGGGTCCAGTATCAGTGTTGTGTGGTGCTGATATCAGCATATATATGCTAACTATGGTGAACACACCCTTAAAGAATCCCTTCCTTTTGAGTGTGTGTGGAAGCTGTGACTTGCTCCTAGCCAATATGGTGAATGTGATAAAATAGTCATTCCCTTGATTATGTGACGTTATATAAAACTCTGTCTCAGCAGACTGGATAAAGAGATCCTCCTGCTGCCTTGAAGAAGTGAGCTGCTATATCTTGAGAGGGCCATATGGTAAGAAACTGTGGCCAACAGTCAGAAGGAAAGTATGGACCTCAATCATGAGGCACTTAATTCTGCCAACAACCATGTGAGTTTGGTCAAGGATCTGGAGACCCAATGAGACAGCAGCCCTGACTGGCATCTTGATCAAGACTTTCAGCAGAAGACCCAGTCGTGTTCTGTCTCTACCTTGAGCAGAAGACCCAGTTATGCCATGCTCAGTCTCCTGAGTCAGGGAAACTAGTAGATAATAAATGTAGGTTGCTGTAAGCTGCTACATTTGTGATAATTTCTTATATAGCAGTAGAAAACTAACATGCTAAACATGCTCTTTCTGTGCCAAATGATGTCTGGTATCTCTCATCTCTGTATTCAAATCTTGGTCTCACTTGTGAATTACTGGTGCTAAAACCTTGCAAACTACATCCCCTGAACTCCTGGCTTTCTGATAGATTTTGCTAATGGAAAGTAATGATGAAAGACTTTAAGGCAAGGGAGAAATCGTTGCCCACACTTTTGGAGGAAGTCTCTGACAATAGCACCATTAGATAAATTAATTGAAGGTAACTAGAAAGCTCTGGCCTCTAGCATGATTTGTGAAATATGGGATCCTGATTTCCTGCTCAGTAGAAATGGTTCCGTTTCAACAGTAGCAGTGGCAATAGCGTTGTCTTCAGAAGCTCAATGGTGAGTGCAGGCTCATGGGCTCCAGCTCAGGAGCAGTAGTATCATACTCACCCCTGAATAACTTCTATCCAGTTATTTCTTCTGCTCACTTTTTCTTTGGCCGCACTTTTCATTTTACTCTTTCAGGACTTCCAGCATCTGCTTAATCCATTCCCTATATTAAATTGCTTTTACTTGAATATCTAAAGTGGTTTTTGACTTTTCAATTGAACATTGACTGATGTAAAAACTCTGGTTATGCCTCTTCCTGTCTGACCTTCCTTGGTTCTTGCTTCACTTCCAGGTTCTAATCTCCAATGATTTTGTTATTTATACAGTCTCTAATATTATTGGGATAAAAATTCTTCTTGTATTGAAGTTAGCCATAGTCTATTTCTGCTGCTTGTAACTAAATATTCCAATTGTTACAGAAATTTTGATATTGTAGAGTGTATTAATTTTCTACTGCTGCTGTAAAAAATTTAAATTAGTTCAACACTGTGGAAGACAGTGTGGGGATTCCTCAAAGACCTAGAAACAGAAATACCATTTCACCCAGCAATCCCATTACTGGATGTATGCTCAAAGGAATAGAAATCATTCTACTGTAAAGAGACATGCATGTGCATGTTCACTGCAGCACTATTCACAGTAGCAAAGACATGGAATTAACCCAAATGCTGACCAAAGATAGGCTGGGTAAAGAAAATGTGGTACATACAAACCAGGGAATACTATACAGCCATAAAAAGGAATGAGATCATGTCCTTTGCAGGAACATGAATGGAGCTGGAAGCCATTATCTTCAGCAAACTAATGCAGAAACAGAAAAATAAACACCACATGTTCTCACTTAAGGGTGGGAGCTGACCAATGAGAACACATGGACACAGGGAGGGGAACAACACACAGTAGGCCTAGTCAGGATGTCGGGGAGGGAGAGCATCAGGACAAATAGTTGATGTATGCTGGGCTTAATACCTAAGTGATGGGTTAATAGGTGCAGCAAACTGCCATGGCACACGTTTACCTATGTAACAAACCATGTATACTGGGTCACATGTACCCCAGCACTTAAATAAAATAAAATGAGAAAAATAAATAAAAGAAAAGAAAATTAAGAATTTATTGTCTTACATCTCTGCCAGCTAGAAGTTCACCGGGCTGAAATCAAAGTGTCAGCAGGGCTGCATTCCTTCCTGGAGGCTCTAAGACAGAATTGATTTCTTTGCTTTCTACAGCTTTTATAAGCCACTGCATTCCTTGGTTTACGGTCTTCTTCCTCCATCTTCGAGGTCAGCAACATTGCATCTCTTGACCCTTTTCCCATAGTCATCATCTCCCTCTGACTTTATTCTTCCACTTCCTGCTTCCATTTTTAAGGACCCTTATGATTACATTGGGCATACCCAGATAATTCAGAATAATCTCTGTATATTAAAGTCAACTGATTAGCAACCTTAATTTCATAAGCAACTTTAATTCCCCTTTGCCCTGCAACATGAAATATTCACAGGTTTCAGGCATTAGGACATGGATTATTTAGGGAGGGGAGCATTAGTCTGCCTGTCACATAAAGCTATCATTTTCCCCCAGAGTTAATTTATAAATTTAATGCAATGCCAATTATAATCTTGATAAAGTGATTCCAAGTTTAATAATGTAAAGTTTACATAAAGATTATGTACATTTCTCTAATGACCAATGATAATGAGCATTTTTTCATGTTTGTTAACTGCATAAATGTCCTCTAATGAAAAGTGCCAGTTGATAGCATTTGCCCACTTTTTGATGGGGTTATTTGTTTGTTTCTTGTATATTTGTTTTAGCTCTTTGTAGATTCTGGATATTAGCCCTTTGTCAGATGGGTAGCTTGCAAAAATTTTTTTCCCATTCTGTGGGTTGCTGGTTCACTCTAATGATTGTTTCTTTTGCTTACAGAAGCTCTGGAGTTTAATTAGATCCCATTTGTCTATTTTGGCTTTTGTTGCCATTGCTTTTGGTGTTTTAGTCATTAAGTCCTTGCCTATGCCTATGTCCTGAATGGTATTGCTTATGTTTTCTTCTAGGGTTTTCATGGTGTTAAGTTTTATGTTTAAATCTGTAATCCATCTGGAGTTAATTTTTGTATAAGGTGTAAGGAATGGGTGAAGTTTCAGCTTTCTGCACATGGTTAGCCAGCTTTCTTTCACAACACCATTTATTAAACAGGGAATCCTTTCCCCATTGCTTGTTTTTGTGAGGTTTGTCAAAGATCAGATGGTTGTAGGTGTGTGGCATTACTTCCGAGGCCTCTGTTCCATTCCATTGGTCTATATCTCTGTTTTGGTACCAGTACCATGTTGTTTTGATTACTGTAGCCTTATAGTATAGTTTGAAGTCAGGTAGTGTGATGCCTCCAGCTTTGTTCTTTTTGCTTGGGATTTTCTTGGCTATGCAGGCTCTTTTTTGGTTCCATGTTAAGTTTAAGATGGTTTTTTCCAATTCTGTGAAGGTAAATGGTATCTTGATGGGGATAGCATTGAATCTATAAATTACTTTAGGTAGTATGGCCATTTTCATGATACTGATTCTTCCTAACCATGAACGTGGAATGTTTTTCCATGTGTTTGTGTACTTTCTTATTTCCTTGAGCAGTGGTTTGTAGTTCTCCTTAAAGAGATCCTTTGCATCCCTTAGTTGTATTCCTAGGTATTTTATTCTCTTTTCAGCAATTGGGAATGAAGGTTCAATCATGATTTGGCTCTCTTTAAGTCTGTTATTTATGTATAGGAATGCTTGTGATTTTTGCACATTGATTTTGTATCCTGAGACTTTGCTGAAATTGCTTATTATATTAAGGAGATTTTGGGCTAAGAGATGGGGTCTTCTAAATACACAATCACTTCTTCTGCAAATAGAGACAACTTGATTTCCTCTTTTCTTAATTAAATACCCTTTATTTCTTTTTCTTGCCTGATTGCTCTGGCTGGAATTTCCAATACTATGTTGAATACAAATGGTGAGAAAGGGCACCCTGTCTAGTGCTGGTCTTCAAAGGAGAAATGTAAATCAAAACCACATTGAGATACCATCTCACACCAACTAGAATGGTGATCATTAAAAAATCTGGAGACAACAGATGCTGGAGAGGATGTGGAGAAATAGGAATGCGTTTACACTGTTGATGGGAGTGTAAATTAGTTCAACCATCATGGAAGACAGTGTGGCAATTCCTCAAGGATCTAGAAATAGAAATACAATGTGACCCAGAAATCCCATTACTGGGTATATAGCCAAAGGATTATAAATCATTCTATCATAAAGACACATGCACATGTATGTTTGTTGCAGCACTGTTCAAAATAGCAAACACTTGGAACCAACACAAATGCCCATCAATTATAGACTGGATAAAGAAAATGTGGCACGTATATGCCATGGAATACTATGCAGTCATAAAAAGGATGAATTCATGTCCTTTGCAGGGACATGGATGAATCTGGAAACCGTCATTCTCAGCAAACTGACACAAGAACAGAAAACCAAACACCACATGTTCTCACTCATAAGTGGATGTTGAACAATGAGAATGCATGGACACAGGGAGGGGAACATCGCACACTGGGGTCTGTTGAGGCATGGGGGGCTAAGGGAGCAATAACAAGGGGCCAGGAATTTGGGGAGGGATAACATTAGGAGAAATACCTAATGTAGGTGACAGGGAGATGGAGGCAGCAAACCACCATGGCATGTGTATACCTATGTAACAATCCTGCAAGATCTGCACATGTACCCAGAACCTAAAGTATATATTTAAAAAGATAACATATAAGAACAACAAATACATTTTTGAAAAATAGAGATAATGATGGAGACTTGCTTTACCAGACAACAATCATGGTATAAAGCTGTTACGGTTTGACTGTGTCCCCACCCAAATCTCATCTTGGAATTGTAATCCCCATAATCTTCACATATGGTGAGAGGGACCCAGGGGGAGGTAATTGAATCATGGGGGTAGTTTCCACCATGCTGTTCTTGTGATAGTGAATGAGTTCTCATGAGATCTTGTGGTTTTAATAGCATCTGGCATTTCCCTTGCTGGCACTCATTCTTTCTTCTGCTGCTCTGTGAACAGCTTTCCACCATGATTGTAAGTTTCCTGAAGCCTCCCCAGCCATGTGGAACTGTGAGTCAATAAATCTCTTTTCTCTTTAAATTACCCAGCCTTAGGTATTTCCATATAGCAATGTGAGAATGGACTAATACAAAAGCTAAAATAATAAAAACACTTTGGCATTCAAGTAGGGTATGTGGTTGATGGGGAGGATGAAGAGAGTCTGGTCAATAGGTACAAATGTACAGTTAGGGCTGGGCGTGGTGGCTCATGCCTGTAATCCCAGCACTTTGGCAGGCCGAGGCGGGTGGATCATGAGGTCAAGAGATTGAGACCATCCTGGTCAACATGGTGAAACCCCGTCTCTACTAAAAATACAAACAAATTAGCTGGGCATGGTGGCGCGTGCCTGTAATCCCAGCTACTCAGGAGGCTGAGGCAGGAGAATTGCCTGAACCCTGGAGGCAGAGGTTGCAGTGAGCTGAGATCGTGCCATTGCACTCCAGCCTGGGTAACAAGAGCGAAACTCCATCTCAAAAAAAAAAATTGTACAGTTAGATAAAAGATAAAAATTCTAGCACTCTGTAGTTGAGTAGGGTGCTTATAGTTAGCAATGATGTGTTGTATATTTCAAGGTGGCTAGAAAAGAGGACTTGAAATGTTTCCAACATATAGATATGATAAATACTCAAGGTGATGAATACCTCAGCTATCCTGACTTGGTCATTACACATTCTATGCATGTAACAAGTACTTACATGTACCCTCCCCCACAAGTATGTAAAATATTATGTATCAATTAAAAAGAACACATTGGCATAAAACATGGTAGGTGATAGAAGATGATGTTGTAAAAACTGGAGATCCATTGGGTTAAAAGTCAGCCCGATTCTGTACATCAAATACAAAAATAAATTCCAGTTGAATTAAATACCTGAATGTTAAAAAACCTTAGGAAATACTAGAAGTACACACACACACACACACACACACTCACACACAATCTCAGAGTGGTGCAAAACATTTTTAAAAGCATGGAAGCCACAAAAAATTGACATCTGAATATATGCAAATTTAACATTTTTCTACATACCATAAAGATAAGTGACAAAGTGAGAGAATATTTATATATATATATTGAAGTATCAGTATCCATATTATATATATTTATATGTCTATTTTATATATACATAAAATATCTGGTTTCCAAAGCAAAAGAAAAACAATTAAAATTTAACACAGGAAATACATTAAGAATTTATTGAAGAAGCAAATCAAATGTCCAATAAACATATAAACTAATGCAAATCAGAAATATGCAAATTATGCAATAAAAGTCTATTTTTCTCTAATCAAATTAGGACAAATTTTTAAAATATATAATATCTGGTATTCACTAGTGTGGAGGAAATGGACATTTATATCCTGTTTCGAATTGCTCTCCTAGACGGTAAATGTGGCAGCATTTTTGCAAATTAAAACTGTGTTTTCATCCATAAATAGAAACCCTTTCATGTTTACAATGCTATAGTTGTAATTACATTTGTTGCAGGAATGTAAAAGAAAGGATGTTCATAATTATGTTATTGCAGCAACGTATTGGAAACTATCTAAATGCTCATGGTTAAGAGAAGGGTTAAATATGGTACATGCAACTTTTGCATATTTGAAAAAATGTGGCAGATCTATATGTCCTAATGTAGAAAGACCTCCAAGACATATTGCTAAGGGAAAGAAATTTGCAACAAATATAGCTAGGCTTATCCCATTTATGTAAAACACAAAAGCCTGCATGTAAGTAAGATATAATATATTATAATACAATATGACATTTTTTGTAATATGTTTGGAAGGGTACACACCAAATTGATACTTTTAAAAAAAGTATTACAAATTTTTGCTTGCTTAACTATTTTTTTTTTTTGTCTGAAATAGGGTCTTGCTCTGTCACCTAGGCTGGAGTGCAGCCTCGAACTCTTTGGCTCAAGCTCTCCTCTTGCCTCAGCCTTCCCAGTAGCTGGGACTGCAGGTGCCTGCCACCATACCCTACTCATTTGTTTTTACTTTTTGTAGAGACAAGATCTCTCTATGTTGACTGGGCTGGTCTTGAGCTAGATTATTTGACTTTTTATAATAAACACCTGTTCATATATTATGGGCATGATTTAAAAAACAATAATTAAAATGCTTTTTCACTCAATTAAGAAAACCCAGTATAAAGTATATTGGAAAATATGACCCAATATTTAACAGTGGCAGTTTTGAGACGATAGTATCTTGCATGCGTGGATAATACCTTAATGCCCATGTTTCACAGAGGCATATCTTTCTGTCATAAGACAAAAATATGAGAAATAAAAAGTTAAAAAATGCTTAATGATAACTAATTTCAGTTTGACTCTGCTGCGTGGCTTGTCAACAACTAAGGTAGTGATAGGAAAGAAACATCTTAGGCTTTAAAGTCCAAAGGCCTGTGTGCATACTCTGGTTATTATATCTCATTTTGTTTGAACTTAGGGAAATTATTTACCATCTCCAAACCTTAGTTGCCTTACCTGTAAGAGGGATTGATATTAACAACTACTTTTCTGGATCATTTTAAAGGTGAAATGAGCTAATGTGGAGTACATAAATAACTGGGAATGTTGCCTGTTCTCAGTAACTATGAGTTCATTCTTTCCTCACCATTTCTCAGCCTGCCTAGGAGATAGAGCACCCCTCCGTAGTCTTGCTCCGGTCTTCATTTATTTTCCTTAGACTAACTTTGTACTCCCAATTTGTGTGTAATTGCAATTACTGCTTAACTTTGTATAATGCTTTAATGTTTACAAGCATTTTTATATATTACACTATACCCCTTGAATCCTTGCAGATAATCATGTGGATTCCATTTTAGCTTTCCGCAACTTGAGTGATGAGGAGTAAACAGGGTGGTGCATTGTATTAGTTCATTTTCACACTGCTATAAAGAACTGCCCAAGACTGGGTAATTTATTAAAAAAAAGAGGTTTAATTGACTCACACTTTTGCATGACAGGGGAAGCTTCAGGAAACTTACAAACAAGGCAAAGGGGAAGCAAGCACCTTCTTCACAAGGTGGCAAGAGAGAGAAGAGCAAAGGAGGAACATCTGAATACTTGTAAAACCATCAGATCTCACGAGAACTCAGTATCATGACAACAGAATGGGGAAAACTGTCCCCATTATTCAATCACCTCCCTCCCTGACACGTGGGGATTATAGGCCCCTTCCTCAACATGTAGGGATTACAATTCAAGATGAGATTCGGGTGGAGACACAGAGCCACACCATATCATACATATATTATTGAGAATGTTTTTACAATGAGAGAATTATAGTGCTACCTCAATCCCCTCATTTTACAGAGCCCAGAGAACTTAGCTGTTCCACTTAAGTGCTACTATATCGGTTACCTTTTGCTGTGTAACAAACACCCCAAAACTTAGTGTCTTCAAATAGCTATTGATTTAGCTAATAATTCTGATGGCAGTCCTTATAGTCTGAACTAGGCTCAGCTGATCCTGACGGCTCGCTTCTATTTGGGGCCTTGGCTGGGATGATTGGGACAGCTAAATCATCTTGGCACATGGCTTTGTAACTTCCAGCAGGCAAGCCCAGGTCTATTCACATAGTGGTGCTGGGTCCCAAGAGCAGTGAGTGTGGAAGCTGCAGGGCCTAGACTTAGAACTCACACAACATCACAGAAGCATTCTAGTGGCCAAAGCAAATCACAAGAATGGCTATTATTCTAAGAGTGGGGAAATAAACTCCATCTTTTGATGAAGGAAGCTATAACAGAGAAAGGAGAAGGACTGGGGACATTGTTTGCAATCTATCCCAGAGGTATAGTTAATTAGTGGGTATGCTGTGATTAGAAGTCTGCCCTGGTGACTTATGAGCCCAGGTCAACTGTAACATAGTTTTGTAATAAAACAAAATACACTGAAATCTGAATACATTCTTAATTTTCTCTTGTTCTCTTAATGTCTTTAGAAATGTATCATATTTAGTCAAAAGAGTAAACTGGAAAAATTTTCATAAGATCTACCCAGCTTGGAGTTAGCTATCTCAGAAAAGTAGAGTGACTTCTTAGTGACATTCTTAAACAGTGACAGTAAACTGTCTTCTATATGTTGAATCTAGGACAAAATTGTTGAAAAGATGAGGAGGTGATGACAATAGACATAAGGACTTTAATGTGCCTGAATCAGTCACGAATGGAAAGTTAAAAAAAAAAATACCCACAGCACTTTAAAAAGTCTGCCTCAGGCAATCTCAAAGTGTTTGACATTTCATTTATTGGAAAAATGTAGCTTTTTGTAATTAAAAAGTTTTGACAACTGAAAGTGACTTTAAGACCTGTTAAAATCAGGTCAGTGAAGCCACTGATCATCTCAAAGTTTTTAATCTTAACATGGAGAGATTGGAGGCTGTGGCTTTTTAGCTATACATGTAATAGATACTGCAGAGGGAAAATGCATCTCAATTTAACACTTTTTGATTGGAACAATGCATAGGCTTGCAGAAGCTTAGGGAATCAAAAATAAGTTTTATTCATGTCCTACTTTTATACATACCTATAAGAGAAATGAGCCCTATTAAGGTCATATTCTGTTAGAAGTAATCTTTGTCAACTCTGTCAACAGCATCTTGGCTACAATAGTCAATAACAGTATCCAATGGATCGAGATAGCTACCTACAGCAGTGCATAAAGACAATAAAAGCATTCAGTATTCCAGGGAAGTCCTCACTTCACTGCTTGTATTATCTAGGTTCAACGCATGCCTTGTTGTTTGTGTTCATCCTAGTGGATGCTGGGATTGTTGAATCATTGCTCATAGTTTACTCTGGATACATAGTCTATGCAACAGTAACTATTAAGGAAAAATCATCTGCTTTCCAAACTGCTCCTGACTGATTATTGAACTGCAGCTTCATATTATTTGCATGGCCCTGCACTCTTCACCCTCCTTCACTACTAGCTCTGTCTATTATCTCGTCAGTTTCCTGTGTTCTGCCACTTCTAGCCCTATAAAATCAATATTCCAGCCTCTTTTCATGTGATCGGAAAGGCAATGTCCAGTTTGGGTTCTCAGTAAACAAGAAGTCTCTTGAATGCCAACTTTAGGTTTTTTATTTGTGAAGAAAGTAATAGGCTTTTATACATTTATATGAAAAAGGGCTTTATTGGAAGGATATGGGATTGCCCAGGAAATCAGAGAAAAAGCTGAACAAGTAGGCCTTAGAAAATACAGGAACCAGGGACCCTCTGGAGATCAGGTAGCAGGAAGTAAGGAGAATCCAAGATTCAGTTTCTAGATGTGGAGGTGGTTAGTATTACATTGGCCAGGTGAAGGGTGGGACATCTTGATTGACAGTCCCATGGAGACGGTACACAATGTGGAAAAGGGTTGCCCAAGGGAAACTTAAGATGCTACCATCAAAATGAGGTGGCAAGCATGTTGGGTGACAAAAACAGCAGATGTCCTTGTACCTGGAACCACAGATGCCACAGTACTTATGGTCAAATATCTTCTTTGGGTGTAGAAGTCCAGGGTTTTGCTTTTTAACATTCAATACCTGAACTTCATAGATCTCTCTGGGTGGCATTTATTTGGATTGTGGAGCCAGATTGCCTGGATTTGAAGCATAGTCCTGTCATTTCTTAGCCATGTGTGAGCTCAAAATTGTTTCCCCATCAGCAAAAGGAGGATAATGAAAGTATTTTAATCATATTGTTGTCATTATGATTAAATAAATTAATGTATTTAAAACTCTAAGTTTAGTGTCTGACAGCTAAGAGCTATATACTTTTTAGCTATTGTTAGGATAAAATGGTGCATCATTGTATTGTATGAGATCTCTATAGTTTAAAATACCAACTATGGTTATAAAAATTAAAAAATGGCTTCCCTTTCCTGGCTTCAAAAAACAGAATAATTCTGTTGGATTTTCCCCATGATGGTGCTGTGCTCATAGACAGCCACTGTACTAGTTTTCTATTGCTGCCATAACAAAGTACCTTGTATTTAATGGCTTAAATATACAAATTTAGTATCTTATGGTTCTGGTGGTCAGAGTCTCATTGGGCTAAATTTAAGGCTTCATCAGGGCTGAATTCTCTTCCTGGAGGCTCCAGGAGAGACTCTGTCCCTTGTCTTTTCCAGTTTCTCAGGGCCACCTGCATTCCTTGGCTCATGGCCCCTTCTTCCATCTTCCCACCTAGATAATCCAGTCTAATCTCACCATCTCCTTAATTTAATTACATCTGTAAAGTCCTTTTTGCCTTTCAGGTTCTGGATATTAGGATGCAGACACCTTAGCCGGTGGGGAGAGGCGGTATTCTGCCTACCACAGACACTTTATAATGAGTTATTGCATTTAAAATTTCTAATTATTTCTTTTCAAGAATGGCTAAGCTTGTTCACTGAGGTCAACATAGCACTTTTGTCATCTTGGGTAGCATTTGTTAGAAGCCAAAATCCAAGAGTCAGTTTGCTTTTGGTGAAAGAATATATTAATTATTAAAATATAGACTTCCTTTGTTAGGTGTCTCTTGGGTAGATTTTGAACTGTTATTATATAATAAAAATGATTTGCTCCCAAATACAGTTTTGACAAATTTGATACTTTCAAATGAGAAAGCCAAATCCTTGGGGTTTAGATTAGCGGAAAGGTTTGCGTATTCTGTCTCACATTCTAATTTACAGACTCCATTTTATCTGTGAATGGCTTTGTGTCTCACTCTAGTGCAGTGGCTTTCAACTTCCTGATCCTGGGGACATTTACATTGTTGGTGACTGGAGGTGGGTGAGTGCTGCTGGCATTTAGTGGGTAGAGGCCAAGGATTCTGCTAAACATCCCATAATACATGAAAAAGCCCTATCTCCCTACCTCTACAAGATAGAGTTATCCTACCCAAAATGTCAATAGTGCTGAGGCTAGGAGTTCCTGCTCTAGTAACTATCCCATTCTTTTCTCCTGATCATTATTTGGCATATTTTGAGTACTTTACAGGTTATAGGAAAGGTTTTTCTAGCCAATTGAATTTAGATTTTACCAAGCTGTGTTTTTCTATTATTAAGCAAGAATAACTTGCTGTGCTAAAAAAATAACCAAAACTTTATGATGATTCTTTAAGAAACATAATGATATAAAACTGAAGAAAAATCACAAAATAGGGAAATTCATTTTAGATTGTTTCAGGTGTCTTTTTCTTCTCATATAAGATTGCTCTAAATAAAGCATTTATTTTCCTTTCTGTGGGAGGGAAGCACAACTATAACTGAAAATATTTTCTTAAGGGAAGGTTTGTGAATTTTTGAGACATGAACTTTCCAATTTTCTACATTAATCTCACAAACTCCCTGGTTTTGCAATGGCAGTTCATAATTTAGGAGTTTTCTTATGAGGTTATACATTCAGAAATTATTTGTTGTACACGAGGAGACAGTAGAAAATGGTCTTCTGGTCTCTACCTGACAGGAACTTGTGGGGTCTGCAATATCTCTCTGAGAGACCTGGAAGAGAAGGGGTTGGAATGAGTTATCATTGATGAAGGTGGTTTTAATTCAGAGTTGTGACTTTCTCCTAGCAGCTGGAAGCCAGCAGCTGGGTGAAAATCAACCAGTTCCCTGGAGATGGCAGTAGAAGGCAGGGATGAAGATCATTTGCTAAGCCAGCCACAGCTAGAACTGCAGTTTCCAGCTTCAGGTCATGATCTGTCCAGAGATGGCTCCCTGTGGCTGCAGGGGACTGCTTTTGCTGCTGGCTTGTGACAGTGCAATTCCACCTTCCCCTTCTCTGAAGTTTAGTTCTCAAGTGCTGCCTTGAGTCCTTTCAGTACAAGGTCTTGTGTAAGTGATAGAAATAATATTTCTAGTGCCGGTTAAGCATTACTACATCTGCTTTAAGGTTAAGCCCTACCACATTCAAGAACCTATTGAGTTGCTGGTACAATATTGACAGGTGCTAAGCTATAAAACGTGATAAGAGCAGATTCTTGGGCTGAAGAGGCTTAAAAACACACAGATCAATGATTCTAGTATTAATAAAATGTCATGTGACTAAATAGCCCAGTGCTATGAAAGCCAATGGGTAAACTTAACCCAGCCAGAGGGGTCAGAGACACTTTCCTGATGCAATAGTACCCGAGCTCAATTGAAAAGAATAAAGAGGAGTTGCCCAGGTGAAGAAAGATCAAAAGACTGACACAGCATGAATAAAGATCTGGGGGTGTGAAACATAATATTTACTGGAATACTGGGTTGTAAAGTGTGAAGGGGACCTTATCCTTGGTTCCACTCCCATTCCACTTCCCTTCTTGTACCCTCTCTATTTATGTATCTTTATTAAAATAGTGTTTAAAAATATGAATTTTCAATTTGGATAAATGGTAGATAACTCTAAATCACGTTTCTTGCCATTTTTGTCCAGTTCTTTGATTTAAGATCTTGTCACATAGCTCTATGATACATCGAGCTTTGTACTTCTAACTGCCATATGCCCCCACATATTTTGCTTGTCCAATGCATCATAGTTGATATTTGTTTGTTTTCGCTTACGAATCCTTGCTGTGACAAACAGCTCTTCAACAGGCATTCTTAACATCCTCTAACCAGATGAAAACTTTTCTACTTCCAAGCACTCTGATTCAGTAGGTCTCAATTGGAACCCAGATGATAGAGATACAGTTAGGCTGCTATTGCAGTGAGGTGGTTTACTGAGAAGAAAGGTGACAAGAGTTATCAAATTCTAGCAGGCATCCGAATCCCCAGGAGTGACTGTCAAACAGATTTTGGTCTCAGGGCTGACACACTCACACACTGTACTTGCACTACCCTGAGTGGGTGCCTCCTTACATTTTGTACCCTAGGCAACTCCTTTGCCTAACATTATTCCTGGCTCTGGCTGGACACACCCACAGTTTCTGATTCAGTAAGTAAGTAGGTCTGCACTGGGTTCTGAGAATTTATATCTCTAACAAGTTCCCAGGTGATGCTGTTGCTTCTGGTCCGGGGACCACACTTTGAGAATCATTGTAACCACTGCTTTAGGACCTTGCTATTTAAAGTCTGGCCTGCAGACCAGCAACAGCTATATCAACTAGGAGCTTGTTAGAGATGCAGAATGTTGGACACCACTCCAGATCTAATGAACCAGAATCTGCATTTGAGCAAGATCTCCAGGTGATTGGCAAGCATGCTAAAGTTTGAGAAGCACTGCTTTGGGATGCACTGCTATAGGGAGGGTACATCTTTCTTTTTAGTGTGTGTGTGTGTTTTTTTTTTTTTTTTTTTTTTTAGACTGATTCATGCTCTATTACCCAGACTGGAGTGCAGTAGCACAATCTCGGCTCACTGCAACCTTTGCATCCCAGATTCAGGCGGTTCTTGTGCCTCAGCCTCCCAAGTAGCTGGCATTACAGGCGCCCACCACCATGTTCAGCTAATTTTTGTATTTTTGGTAGAGACAGGATTTCACCATGTTGGCCAGGCTGGTCTCCAATTCCTGACCTCAAGTGGTCCACCTGCCTTGGGCTCACAAAGTGCTGGGATTACAGGCATGAGCCACCACACCTGGCCTGGGAAGGTACATCTTTTCGCCAAAAGAACTAACTATAAGTAGGCCTCACATTTCCTGAAAGCAATCAGGGGATATTTTAAAGGTTAAGTCTGTCACTTTAGAGCAATGAGGTGAGGTTGTATCCTACCCACGGTATCTAATCTGGAGGCACAGCATATCTGTTTGCCCTTTATTGGTGGTGTTAGTTTTGATCAGTTAGCTAGAGAATGGTTGAATTTTTTTCAACTATAAAAATATGTGTTTAGAACTTATTTTTACTTCCTGCTTGATGCACTCACTAGAGAGAGACTGCCACTTCATCAGCCATGAAGGTCAGTTTGGCTGTCCCTGTAGCTCCTCATTTTTGCAACAGGAAAAGTAATAAAATGATCAGAACATCTCTTTTCTTCAAAGAGTGTACCAGGCTGACCTACAGGGCTTGGCTGTGGAATGTGGTCAATCCATTCTCGAGACCTAAAGATAAGCTAAAGCAGCTCCTGACCCAGAACAGCTCAGAGGTGGGAAGTTAAAGTTCATTTTCAGCAGAAGGGTGGAAACTGCAGCTAATGAGATAATATACTATTGATGTTACTTACAATTATCTTGGACAGGGAGTAAAAAGTTAAAATCAAAATCACACTCACAAATAAACAAACCTGACTCCTGACGTTCAGAAACTTCCATCTTGTTGATTTTTTGTTGTTGTGTTTTGAGACAAGGTTTTGCTCTGCTGCCCAGGCTGGAGTGCAGTGGCACGATCATAGCTCACTGCAGCCTCAACCTCCTGGGTTCAAGCAATCCTCCATCTCAGTTTCTGGAGTAGCTGGGACTCAGGCATGCACCGCCACACCTGGCAAATTTTTATTTTTAGTAGAGATGGGGTCTCACTATGTTGTTCAGACTGGTCTAAAACTCCTGGACTCAATTGATCCTCCCACCTTGGCCTCCCAAAGTTCTGGGATTACAGGCATGAGCCACTGCACCAGGCCTTGTCTCATTGATTTTTAAAGGATCAAAATGATGCCTAGTCCAGAGAAAAGGAGTCATGTCTAGCTTTTGCAGCAATCTGAAACACCACCCTGTCTTATTCCTCCCTCGAGGCAGCGTGTAAAAACTCACCTATCTGCTAGAACAAGGAGAAACAAAAGAGACAGCATTAGAGAGAAAAAAATGAATTAACATTTCAGAAATATTATCTGTCCATGCATCTTACAATATATAAATAGATTTTGTAGATGAAATTCTCCAGAACAAAATGATACTCCCTTGAAAATGGTAATACATGTATATTACATAGTTATATAAAGTTCTCTCACATGAACAAAGTAGAAACACTCATGTGCAGTGACTGAGGATTATGCTGCTCTTGTTAAGTCAGGCAGGAGTATTCTATGCCTCAGGTGCTGGAAAGTGTTGAACAACTATCAGTCACCCAACATAGTTCCAAGGGAATAACATCAGTAACCCTCGCTAGGGAAAGCAGGAGATGTGTTGAGTCAACTAAGCTAATCACCATTTCTTAGATATGCCACATACTTCTTTTTTTTATTATACTTTAAGTTCTGAGGTACATGTGGAGATTGTGCAAGTTTGTTACATAGGTATACACGTGCCATGGTGTTGGTTTGCTACATCCATTGCCCCGTCATCTACATTAGGTATTTCTCCTAATGCTATCACTCCCCAATACCCCTGTCCCCTGCTATTCCTCCCCTAGCCCCCTACCCCCCAGGCTCCAGTGTGTGATGTTCCCCTCCCTGTGGCCGTGTGTTCTCATTGTTCAACACCCACTTATGAGTGAGAACATGTGGTGTTTGGTTTTCTGTTCTTGTGTCAGTTTACTGAGAATGATGGTTTCCAGTTTCATCCATGTCTCTGCAAAGGACATGAACTCATCCTTTTTTATGGCTGCATAGTATTCCATGGTGTATATGTGCCACATTTTCTTTATCCAGCCTATCATTGACGGGCATTTGGGTTGGTTCCAAGTCTTTGCTATTGTGAACAGTGCCACAATAAACATACGTGTGCATGTGTCTTTACAATAGAATAATTTATAATCTTTATAATCCTTTGGTTATATACCCAGTAATGGGATTGCTGTGTCAAGTGGTATTTCTATTTCTAAATCCTTGAGGAATCACTGCACTGTCTTCCACAATGGATGAATTGATTTACACTCCCACCAACAGTGTAAAAGTGTTTCTATTTCTCCACATCCTTTCCAGCATCTGTTTTCTCCTGATTTTTTAATGATCGCCATTCTAACTGAGATATGCCACATACTTTTATGACTCTGCCTTTGTTCACACTTCCCCACAGCCTGGAATGCATGTTTCCTCTGCTCTCTTCCTCCCCAAATCCAGCTTGAAATTCTCCAATGCCCGGTTGAAGTAATTCTGTCTTCTATGAAGCTTTATCAGATTCCTGCCATCCCTATCCACCAACTGGAATCTTTGTCTGGCTCTTAACATGATTTGTTTCTCTATTAGAGAGCCCAAGTCTCTCATTTTTTTCTGAAAATTTTTTATTGTGTAAAATACAGGCAACATAAAAAGTTACCATTTTAACCGTTTATAAGTGTGCAGTGTCATTAAGTACATTCACAATGTTATCTAATTATCACCGCTATTTCCAGGACTTTCTCACCATCCTAAACAGAAACTCTGTGCCCATCAAAAAATAGTTCCTCATTGCTGTTTCCACACAGCTCTTGGTAATCTCTATTGTAGTTTCTGCCTCTATGAATTTGTCTGTTCTGGATACCTCATCTAACTGAAATCACATGATATTTGTCCTTTTGTGCCTAACTTATTTCACTTAGCACTGTTTTGAAGGTTCATCTATGTTGAAGCAAGTATCATAATTTTATTCCATTTTAAGGCCAAATACTATTTTATTGAGTGTATATGCCTCATTTTATTTATCCACTAATTTGTTGATGGATATTTGGGTTACATCCATCTTCCTTGATCGTGAATACTGCTACTAAGAACATTCGTGTGCAAGTATATATTTAAGTTCCTGCTTTCATTTTTTTGAGACAAGTTCTCACTGTGTCACCCAGGCTGGAGTGCAGTGAGGCAATCATGGCTCACTGTAGCCTTGACCTCCTGGGCTCAGGTGATCTTCCTGTCTCAGCCTCCCAAGTAGCTGCAATTACAGGTGCACCCCATCATACCTGGCTGATTTAAAAAGTTTTTTTTTTTTTTTTTTTATATAGATATGAGGTCTCATTTTGTTGCTCAGGCTGGTCTCAAATTCCTGAGCTGATGCAATCCTTCCACCTTGGCCTCCCAAAATGCCGGGGTTACAGGTATGAGCCACCACATCTAGCTCATGCATCAATTCCAGGCTTGGGGTCATCAAACTGTAGCAGCCATTTCATCAGGTTTTTGACTGAGTTATTCTGATCTCAGACCTCTGCTGTTTTTTTTTCCCTCTTTGATTCTTGGATAACTTAGCATTTGCCACACAGGGTTGTTCTTTTGGTCTCAACTGTTGATGATTTGCTTGTCTACTCCCAATAAGGAACACAGCACTTACTTTATTTTTTATTTTTATTTTTGTAGAGACAGAGTCTCACAATGTTGCCCAGGCTGGCCTGGAACTCTAGAAAACTGATCTTAAGTGATCCTCCCACCTCAGCCTCCCAAAGTGCTAGGATTACAAACACGAATCACCACCATGCCCCGCCCGCACAGCAGTTTCTGCTCAGAGTAGAATGCTGCTCCCCATCCCCTGCTTTATGGAATCTCTTTCAGCTACTCTTGAGTAATTGAATGCTGCATATATATATATTTCTCAAATTGCTGTGGTTAAGACTGTTGGCATTCACCAATCTGGTTCTCCTCTTGGCTGGGCACACAGCTAAACTAAATTTCTCAGCCATCTTTGTATCTAAGTGGGATTGTGTAACTGAATTCTGCTCCTTGGAATGTGGACTGACTTGACATATGTCACATCCAGGTGTAATCCGTAAAACATTCCACCTAATCTCCTATGTGTTTCTCCATCTCTGTTTGGCGCTAGATGGTACCAAAGCTACTTTGAAGTCACAAATTGGAGGAATCTGGATCCCGGTCACCACTTAGAGGCCCAGGAGAGCTGCTCAAACAAGACGGTCTACACAGCACTTTGAGGGAGGAAGAAATAAACTTCTATTGTGTAAAATTGTTGAGATGGCTTGATGTAATATACTTAATCTTCCAGTTTTAAACTCTCTTTAATAAAGACCTAGCTCAAGACCACATGAAGGTGTTCTAGATAGTGTTGCTCTTGACAATTCTAATAACTACCTCTGTCATTCCCATCTCTGTATCTCAAAGTGCTCACCCTTTGACTCAATATCATCTTAAACTTGCCCCCTATGTTCCTGGACATCCTTTCCAGGGGAAGGAAGGCAACCCTGTCCTAACTTTTTGGTGCAAGAATATTAATTCCAGTGCTTGCGAATCCATTTTGGGACTGCAAATTCCCCCTCAAAATTCTTTCTAGAGGGCTTAGGAACTCTGTATAAATAAGATATCCAACAGCTTGTTGTGACATTCCTGAGTATAAAGTATGCATTAAGCATGACCCTATGCTCCCCGCTTATTCTTTATTTTACAGTTATTAGCTGAGTGCATGACCATTGTTTTTTAAATCACCATTAGGCCAAAAATAATTAGCAACTGGAGAGTGGGAATTCTGAATTATTCATCTTTATATCTCCGATAAAGCCTCCTAACATATTATGCTGCAGATTGAAGCACTCAGTAACTATCTCTTGAATTTAATGAGGCAGATAGGAGTTTTACCAACAGACTCATGACCTCACTGATTCAACCCACCTCCTCTAGCCTACCAAATATGTGAATTTACAGAGAGGCTGATGCAGGATTTATCCTTGTAATCTGAGAAGTAAATATTTTCTAAACTCTTTCTTAGACATCAGTATGAATTTACGTGTAAAAAATGCATAGTTATTAAATGGACAGTCTGGTGAGTTTTGCCAATTACAGACAGGCTTGGAACCATGTCATAAGACATTTTCACTGTACCCAGAAAGTTCTTTCATTCTCTTTTAAGTTAATATCCCTTCACCATTACCATTCCTGTTGCCCCAGGGAACCAGTGATTTTATTTCTATCACCACAAAATTGTTTTATTTGTTCCAAAACTTTATATAAATAAAAAATCCACGGTAATGTGCTGTTTTGTGTCTACCTTCTTTCATTCAACTTAATGTTGGTGAGATTCATCCAGGTTAGTGCATATCTGTAGTTTATTTCCTTTTATTAATGAGTTGTAAGCCATTGCATGAACATACCACCACTGGTGTATCAATTCACTTGTTAATAAACATCTGGGTTGTTTCTAGTTTTGGGATATTCTAAATTAAACTGCTTTGACATCTTGTACAAGTCTTTTGTGGACATATGTTTACATATGCTTTGAGTAAATACCTAAGAGCAGAACTGCTGGGTCATAGGGTAGATGCATGTTTTAACTCTGTAAGAAACTGTCAAACCTTTACCCAAAGTGGTTGTTCCATTTTACACTTCCACCAGCAATGTGTGAGAGGTCTAGTTCTTTCACATCCTTGCCGATACTTGGTATTGTCAACCCTAGTATAAATGTATTTACAGCGAATATTTAATTTTTTCTCTGTTGCCAGGCTGAAATGCAGTGGTGCCATCTCAGCTCACTGCAACTCCACCTCCTGGGTTTAAGCTATTCTCCTGCCTCAGTCTCCTGAGTAGCTGGGACTACAGGCACATACCACTGTGCCCAGCTAATTTTTTTTTTTTTTTTTTTTTTTTTTTTGTAGAGTCAGGGTTTCACCATGTTGGCCAGGATGGTCTCAATCTCTTGATCTCATGATCCGCCCACCTTGGCCTCCCAGAGTGTTGAAATTAAAGGCATGAGACACTGCCCCCTGCTGTGAATATTTAATTTTAGAAGGAGAGAGAGGGAGGGAAGAGGAGGAAATGAGGAGAAGAGTGGATAGAAGGGAATGGGAGGAAAGGGGAGGGTAGCAGAAGAAAGAGCAGTAGGGGAGAGGAGAGGAGAAAAAGGGGAGTGGAGGGAAGGGAAGCGGAGAGTATAGGAGGGGAGAAGAAAAAAACACAGTCTTTAAGAAATAGAGTCATAAACACAGCCAGGTTTTATGGTATCTGCTCTGATCTCTTATCAGCTAGAGTGCATTGCCTTTCAAGGGAGAAATATGAAGCAGTATTCTTCCTGTTATTGTGGGGGTGGTATGAGCTGGACATTGCATAGAGTTTATTCTAGGGAGCTGGTAGTTTTTCAAGTATAATTTGGACCGAAAAAACTGCAATTCTGGAAGAATTATCTGCATGCCAGGAACTGGCAATAATTTTGAGGTTCCTGTTCATGTTGT
Source organism: Callithrix jacchus (assembly GCF_049354715.1). Taxonomy (NCBI): domain Eukaryota; kingdom Metazoa; phylum Chordata; class Mammalia; order Primates; family Cebidae; genus Callithrix; species Callithrix jacchus. Next base: position 31,779,066 of record NC_133524.1, read on the forward strand.
GAAACCTGGCTGTTTTGTACTCGCAGAGGGAGACAACTTATTTTTCTTTTGTTAAAACATAAAAGTGAAGGCTTTATTCATAGTAGGCACATTCAAACTAATGATCAGCAAAGAGGCAAAAGCCAGTAGCTATGACAGATAACACGAGGAGAGGAAAAGAAGGGCAGGACACACGTTCTTAAACCTCACTTCAGTCTAAGCAAGCTCAAAACTGATCTTGTTCATCAGGAAAATATAATGAACATTACTATGGTGTATGATTCAAAGAGCTAGTCTTTCTAGGGTAAAACTATGGTCCCTCTGGGAATGATGAATTTGAAAATAGAAAGCAAAAAAAGGGTTCTAAGTAGTAAGGCCAAAGTGTGGATTAAAAAAAAATTAGAAATGAATATCATTGTGAATATTCGCTTAGTTTCCTAATTATTCTCTTCGTTGAGACATAATTTAATGCTACTGTCTTACCACATACTCCTGTAATTCTTGATTCAGAGTTCTGGATTGTTGGAGAAGGGCCCATGAGCTTTAAATCTAGAAGAGAGTAAAGGAGAAGGAGTATTCCTAAGTCTCTCATTTTGGGGCCCTCACTGTGGATCCAGTGGGTGGTGTCTCTGGGGACAATTCATGGAGCGCTAGAGGCAGCTCCTCAAGTTTGCATTAAGAGACATTTGGCTCACTTATCACTAGTCAACTCTTACCCAGCACCTTCACAACCACTAGCAAGGCAAAGAGGATGGGTTGCCACTATCCTCTTTCAGTTCTGCCCTTTGTGTTCCCCGTTTGTGATCCCTTTTTCCTAAATGCTAGCCTTAACCAATTGAATTAAGGTTCCTGGTGCTTGGGATACATAGAGCTTTTATTCATTCATTCATTTTATTAATATTGATTGAAGTTCTGCTATGTGCCAGGTACTGTTCTAGGGCTGGGGATATAGTGGTGAATAAAACAGACAAAAATCTCTGCCTTAGTACTAGGAGGAGGAGAAGGACAATAAAAACTATAAATATATCAATTATAGAAAGTATTAGAAGATGATGTATATGCAGAAGGAAAAAAGTAGGATAAGGGAAATGAGAAGTGTTGGGGACAGGGAGGGAGGCGCCGCTAGGGTAATAATTAGCTATTATTAGTATCAATGTTATTGAAGCCAGATTTCACTGGGCCTGCAAAGTGGAATTTATCTCACTCCTTCTTACCCTGCCACTACCATGACAACCTAGAACTGTCGAATTATTCTAGATGATCAATTCCTCATCTAGAATCATTTGACAGTTCTAGGATGTCATGTTCTGGAGAAGGAGGCTATATTGGAATCTAATTACGTTCTGTGTAGGTAGTGACATCACTATCATGCATCTCAGTACCTACTGGATATCTGGTGATTGACCAAGACCAGGGAATAAGGCACAAGTGCCACTGTATACAGTTTAAATGATGGTATGAATTCACCACCACCCTGGGTTGTACAGTTTACATGTTAGTTGATAGCCTGCCTTTCATTCTTTTAATGTAAATAGCATATCTTCCCCCAAGCCTAGAACTATTTTTATAACATGGTTTTATAGTTGGCAGAGTATTTTTCTTTATAGATGTCATGATTTCTGGACAATTCCATTATTTAAAAACATTTGGTTAGTTTCCAAATTTTCACTGTGATGAAATACTTATAAATGTTACCTTGGGCATATTTGTGGTTTTAACCTTAAGATAACTTGGAAAAGGTAGAATTGTGTATTCACAAGATATGAATAGTTTTAAGACTTTTCTAACACAAATTAGCAATTACCCCATCTCTCTAGCCAGGTATGAGAATGTTTATTTCTCTATACTCTCACCAATGCTTGTTTAGTCATTCTTCTGGTTAGCTTGAAAGATAACACCTAGTATCTCATTAATGTTTTTGATTGCCGTAGCCTTGATTGTGAGGTTTACTGGGTTTATATGTCTTTGTTTGGAAACTGTCCATTTTTAACTGGAGTGTTTATCTCTTTCTCATTCACAAATTGATAAGAGTATTTTAGGTATTCAGGATCCCAGCTTTTTAAAGTGTCATATATTGGGCAAATATTTACCCAATTTTAAAATTGTGCTTTGATTTTCTTTACAGAATTCTAAAAAGAAATGTATTGATTTTTGTATGATTACAAAAATTTTTTTTAAGTTTATCATGGCTTTCTTCTATGCTTTTTTGATAAGAAATGTTTACTGTACCCCTTAAATTATGTAAATATTCATCTAAATTATCTTAATTTTCTATATTTTAACATTTAATTACAAATTAATATCCGGAATGTACTTCTGTGTATGGGTTGATGCAAGGCTCTTTAATCTTTCCCAAATAATTGTCTAATAGTTCCAGGAACAGGACCATCTATTAAGTAATCTCTACACATATAAAACACCAAACATATTATATACTAATTATTTGTAGGTACTGTTTGAGGCTGAACAATTTTGAATTGCAGTTTTAAGGTTAAAAGTGGTACAATATTGGCAATTCCATATGATTCATCCTAATACTAACCTGTGACAAAAGTTAAATTCCCTTTTATTAAAGAATAATGTAGAATATTTTCATAATTGAAAAAATCACCTCAGTTTAAAAAGAATTCTGACATGTGTAACCGAGAAATTTTCACTAGCTAGAATAAATGAGTTGTAGATACGAGATCAAGTCAGTGGGTGGAGTTGACTCAAGCATTTTTCTGCTTAAAATAAAAGTAAATGCTGCACACTGCATTTTTAAAATATAATATTCTTTTCTCCCCTGTGGACTTTTGGGTCCACTTCACAACAGCTGAGCTGGCTCACTGAGCAAAGCTCTTGCTATAAGGTCTTTCCAGATATATCTTTTCCCTGCTGGTCTCATTATTAAAAATGTTCTACTGTCGGTTATAAATGATGTTTCTCACTAAGTACGCTCAATAGCATTTTCTTTTCACTCTGTTTTTCCTCTGAATCTAACAATAAGCCATCTTGCCTTCATGAAAAAAGATCCCAAGCCTCTCTGACTGTTCCCTGGCTTGTGACTTGGCATGACTGGCAGTCTGAGTGATTGATCCATAACCTTTGGGCACTCAGGCAATCATAAGTTGCCCATAAGCTTTGCTGTGCCAGCAGAGCAAATAAAAATACTGGAGGATCTAACTCTGGGTCAGCAAAGCTCTTTTTTTATGTTGTTATATGAAATAAGGATTTTTCCTGTAGGATGGAATTCTTTAGTGAATAATAAATATATTTATATTTTTCTTTCTAATCACCACATAAACATAATGACTATTATTTTTTTCTCTATGCCTACTTTTTTTTTTTTTTACATCCAACCTTCAACATTTCCTTCTAATGTTGGATGGGAGTTCCTCCCACTAATCTAGGAATAACGATTAAGAAATCCAAGTTTCTGGAGTTCAAAGAAAAATTAAAAATCAGAAATAGCCGTCATAAAAGAAAGTTTCAGCATTTCCATTCTCATAATTCTGGGAGTTGTCTATGATTTTTATTTTTGCTAATGAGGTGAAAATAACTCAAGGGATGGTCCTCTTCTATCAGAAGACAAATATTATAAAACAGGGCTGTCATTTGTTTCAGAGTTCTGGCTTATGCAAAGGCGTATGTGCACGTGCTTGTAAGAAAAAAGGACATTTTCTCAGCCAAGACAGAATGAGCTGTAATAGACTGACTACTAAATGGCTTATAACAAAATCTCAGTAGTGGAAAAGAACATTAAAGGCCATACGGTTCAATCTCCTGTCTAGAAATATGCTCATTCAAAACAGAAGGGCCAAGATAACTTTTGGAAGCCTCTAAACGCTATCATTATCCATTGTATGATTGTTCTCCCACCAAAATGTTCGATGACACATGTATTCTTTAAATTGATTGTATTTAGAATGTAATGACATTGAGAAACATTGCAGGCATCCTAGCCTGGGTTATAAGATTCCTAGGAAAATGATGTTTTTCCAGGAGAATAGCTGGCTCACTTTTCTATTTTGTTTTAGCTGTTGTTTACTGAATGTAGGAAGACAAAACTGCTCCTAATCTCCTTGTGGTTGATTGTTAAATTAGTGGCCCTAATTTAACACATCCCTGTTCACACCCTGGTGTGGTTCCCCTACCCCCACCCCACAACGGGACATTACCAAAAGTGACGGGAGCAGACATTAGTCAAGAGTCTGTGTATTGGGGCTTGCCTTCTCTTATGCTGCTTTTTGAATCCAAGTTTAATGTGAACAAATCCAGGCCAGTCAGCTAGAGACATGTGGCCCAGCACATACCATCTGTCAGACATGTGAATAAGACTGTCTTAGACCATTCAGTCCTAGCTGGGGTACCAGGTGACTGATATTGCAGAAGGCAAGACCAGCAGAAGACCCATTTAGCTGAACTCCTTGTACCTCTGCCTTAATCATGCCCCCCTACCAAGTTTCTAATCCTGGCTACAGCCAACTATTTTTCTATTCTGTATCAGTATTGGAGAAGCTGAGCTTTGCTGTAGAAAATTACGCAACCCATCTGAGCACTCTCAATTTAAACTTGCTACCACAAATCTAATAGGCCTTCAGGACTTCTGGCCTATAATGTTTATCTTGGAAATTCACTTTCCATATCTGAGACAATCATTTCACACTTTCTTCTCTCTTCTTTCTCTAATTCACCCTCCCTGTAGCGACACTAATTTTAAGCGTAAAGTTCAATGAGTTTTGACAAATGTATACATGTGTAAACACCACTGTGATCAAGATATAGTTCATTTCCAGTATACCAGAAAGTTCTTTCATGCCTTTTTGTAGACATATGTTTTCATTTCTCTTGAGTAAATACCTGGAATGGAATTACCGGGCCAAAGGGTAGTACATTTCTCAGATTTAACCACCAAACCTAAGAACTAGGGAGTTTTGCCAGCATCATAGCAAGCACCTTCCCAGTGAGTTTCACAATACCTTAGCAGGCAACTTTCTAGTGAGTTTCTCTGGTCCCCAGACACTGGTGTGACCCCTCAGTGAGTTTTTCTACTCTCCATTGGACTACAGCCACACCATCTCCAACAAGGCCTAAACCTCGGCCCTGGTGGTAAGAATGTGCCCTCTTTCAAGTTTGTTCCTTTTTAGACTTCTCTCACTCAGCCCTAGAGATAGTGGCTGCTTCCTTCACCTGCTATTCTTGTAGGGTTAGTTTCTATCTCCTAGTAGTTAATTCTGTTACTAGTTAGTAAGTATTTATATCAAAACTTCCGTGTTCAAATTACTGGTGTGTTTTCAGTCTTCCGACTGAATCCTGACAAATCTCATCCAGTCATCAATTCTTTTCCACTGTGCATTGGGAACATGTTCTGAAATACCCACCCATTCTCATTTCTACTGTTAGCAGCCAAGTCAAGCTGCCAACATGTTTTATTTGAATAAATGCAACAGTGTCCTATCTAGTTTTACTACTGTCCCATTTGCCCTCTTCCTAGACCTCTACAGTCCATTCTCCATATAATAGTCATAGTGAGCTTTTAATATCTGATCACATTACTGCATTGCTTCAAACTCTCCAATAAGGACTTATGGTTTCAGCTTAGAGATGTAGAGAGCTGGAAAGAGAGTCTCTCCCACCTATCCATACAAGGGAAATCTGGACAAACTGCAAATTAATGACTTTTCTTGAACCAATCAGAGAACTGAGGTTATAGGGCCACTACCATGTAACCAAAAATTTGATGAAAGCCAAGTTCCCTCAGGGAGATACAGGACCTGAACATTTGCTAATCTGGAGCAGCTGCTTCTGGATTCCATATAAGCTGCTAAGAGGATTCAGCTAAATGCGTTTAATAAATTGCTAAAGGCCAAGTGTGGGCTAGTTTGAAGACTTCATCCTCCTGCAGGATTTTCCTCTGCAAACCCCACCAGGCATTCATAGGAAGGACTGGGTAGAATCCTGATAAAGCTGCCAGCATGTTGCTGGCTGGGGAGGGGAACAGCAGCCACTGCTAAAACTGTGCTCAACCCATCTCTCCTACCTCCTCCGTGGAACAAAATCTTAAATTTGTAGGGGTAAGAACAACAAAAACAGACATCTTATGGCACTGGTGAAAACCCACTGCAGCTGGGGAAGACGGTGGAATAACGAAAGCTCTACCTCAGAAGGAAAGGCAGAAACATGCGCTAGACCAAAACAACAGCTGGAGGGAAGGCAGAAGCATTTGGGAAGGCCATGCCTCTGAGACTCGGTGACACAGCCTCTGCCTAAGACAGAGGCTTAGTCAGACTGTTATAGCAGCCTCTCATCTCCCTGCCCTCACCACAGGTCAACAAGCATCAGGTAAAAGTAACAGTAGAACAAAACTGAGGAGCTGCAAGGGACATATTATACTCTCACTGTGGTGTAGCACAAATGGAAAACTCAAGGTGAAAAAGAGGAAACATTGAGAAAGTAACCTCTGGCAAACCTGGCCCACACCGTAAACGCGAGATAACACAGAGGAATTTGAAGGTTTTGGTTTACCGAGTGTGACCATAGTAACAACAAATCTCACACCCTGACTAGGTTAATGCAAACCTTTACGCTGAAGGCTTAGTAGAAGAAAAGGCATGCTCAGCTCCAAGTGTAAAAATATTTACCTCACTGTTTACTTTTCTGTGAGAAATATAGACTTTGAGCAAAAATATGAAGCATGTCCCCAGAAGGCAAGAATAAACACCTTCCCAAGAGACAAAGCAATCATCAGAACCAGACTCAGATGTGACACATGTTTTAAAAATCAGATGGAGAATTAAAATAATTATGACTAATATGTTTAAGGCTGTAATGGAAAAAGTAGGCAATATTTTAGGAGAGAGATGGAAATTATAAAAAAGAATCAAATGGAAATGCTAGAGATAGAAACCACAGTAACAGTCGTGAACAATTCCTTTGATGGGCTTATCAGTAGACTTGATACAGCCAAATAAAAATCAGTGAACTTGAAGATAGGTCAGTAGAAATAATCCGAACCAAAATGCAAAGAAAAAAAAGAAGGAAAAACACAGAACAGCATATCCAGGAGCAGGGGGATAATATCTAGTGGTTCAACATCTTTCACTGGAATTTTAGGAGAAAAGAGAGACAACAAGGAATATGAAATATCTGAAGAAACAATGGCCTAGAATTTCTTAAGATTAATGACAGACCTCAAACCACAGAGCCAAGAAAGTCAGAGAACACCAAACATGATGAATAGCACACACATATATAGTACTCTACACATTTTGAAATTATGTAATTCCATCTTCAAGTAATATTATGCCACTTCACTTTAAGTGAAGTATATATATGCGTATGTATGTATGCATAGACTCAAAGTATCTTTCCAAAAATATTTATTGATTATTGTGTTGCTTTTGACAGATATCCACGGTGTCTTTGATATTCCAGGAAGTGGAAGTTAATTATACTTCCCGCTCCTTGAGTGTGGCTTGGTGTTAGTGACAGGCTTCTAATGAGTAGAATGTGAAAAGGGGAAAGAAAAGTAACTTTACAGTGAAGAAATGTGCCAGATAGCACCCTAACCAAGTGATTGTGGTTAACATCACCAGTGATAAGACATATTGATATCATGCGCCCCTGATATAATGTAATGGGGAAGGTATTTCACCTTTGTATTATTCTTCTAAAAAATTTGTAACCTCAATCTAATCATGAGAAAACTTCAGATGAACCCAACTTGAGGGACACACTATAAAATACCTGACTAGTACTCTTCAAAGGTGTCAAGGTCATATAAGACAAAGAAAGACTGAGGATCTGTCACAGATTGGAGGAGAGTAAGGAGACATAACTAAATGCGGTGTGATATTTTGGATTGGATATTAGACTAGAAAAATGACAGCTCAAAAATGAGTAAAATCTGAATATGTGTAATTAGTTAACAGTATTGTACCAATGTTCATTTCTTAGTTTTGATTCTTGTACTATTGTTATGTAGGATATTAAAATTAGGCTAATCTGGGTGAAGAATACATAGGAACTCTCAGTACTATCTTTGTAACTTTTGTAAGTCTAAAATTTATTTCAAAATAAAAGTTAAAAATAAAACAAATCTCCAGTAATTTTCTATAGTACTTAGAATTAAATCCAAACTCATACCACAGCCTCCATGATCAGGACTCAGCAGAACACTTCATCCCCGTTTTGAAGTACTGTCTCCTTTAATCTCTGTATTCCAACCACACATATTCTCCCTTGAGGCCTTCAGTCTGTTGCTTCCTCTCACTAGGAGTGCTCATTTCACATGGCTATATTCTCATTATTAATATTTTAGCCTGAGAGGCCTTTCCCACAAAGCTTCTGAAGAAATCTCTACTATTCCCATCAGTTATTCTTGGTCTCATTACTTTATTTTCTTTACATCACTCACCTCTATGAGACATTATTACTACTATTTATTGATTGTGGCTTCTCAGCAGTATAACATAAGCTTCATGAGAGCCTAAAGCTTTCTAGTGGTTGCCAAACGATCTTACCTATCTTACTTATTGGATCACTATAACCTAGAACAGCACTGGCACATAGTAATTACTCAGTAAACATTCGTTGAAAAAATGAATCACCTTCTGTTAGATGCTACAGAGAATAACAGAGAAAATCAGATTCATCTTATATTATGCTTTCTCTTAGGAAGTATTCTCATTGAGTGAAATGCTGTTCAGAATCACTGAATAATTAAATATTAAAGTCAATAATATTTAACTTAATATTTCTCTGTTTGCAATGGATTGAATGTTTGTGTTCCCCCCAGCCCCACAACTGTTGCCTCCTCTGCCAAATTCATATGTTGAAATTTTAACCCCCAAGGTAATGGTATCAGAAGGTGAGGACTTTGGGAGGTGATTAGGTCATGAGGTTGGAGCCCTCATGAATGGAATTAGTGCCCTTATAACAGGGACCCAGAGAGCTCTTTCACTCTCTTTCTGCCATGTGAAGGTCAGTGAGAAACTGGCAACCCAGAAGAGGGCCTTCATCAGAACTTGGTCATGCTGGCACCCTGATCCTGGACTTTCAGCCTCTAGAATCATGAGAAATAAGATTTCTGTCGTGTATGAACTACCCAGTCTATGGCACTTTGTTACAGCAGCTGGAGCTGACTAAGAGAAATTAATTACAGGACAAAATGAATCCTAGTTCAGGTTCAGCAAGCTTTATAGCAATGGAGAATATAGGACAATAAAATTGAGGGAAGAAGAAAACGGTCCAGGATTGAACAGGATAGATACTGTTCTAAAAATGGAGGGAAGAAACAAAATTCATTCTCACGTAGAGAAGGAAGGCACCCCTACACATAGAAGAAGCATAATTATTGAATAAATATATTGTATATGGAGGGTAGAAAATTAACTATAGTTTAAAATAAAATACTGAACTCCCTAGGACAGAGAATCAGGCACCTTCTAAATTCAAGAGATAATTGAGCTTAATGCAGTAAACAGAAAAATTAGGTAAATACAGAAAGTGCTTAAAAGCTTGGGCTTTGGAATCAGATTGACTTTGTCTAAAACTTGACTTCCTCACTTACTAGCTGTGTGACTTTGCACAAGTATCCCTTCTCTCTGACCCTTGATCTGTTCTGTAAAGTGGGATAATAATACTTTCCACATAGGATTGCTGTCTGGATGGATACAGTGTATACGCAGCCCTTAGTACAGTGTCTGGCACATATTTACCACTGATCAATATAGGGTACATTTCTATTACTAGATTGTGTACTCCCTTATACTTACCTTGGCAATGAGCATCGTAGGAAAAATGTGAAAATTCACCCTCTTGTTCTTTTTCTTTCTCTCTTGTTCTTTTTTTAATGCATCAGTGTCTCAAAAATGTTAAGGTATTTGTGAGGTGCATTGGACCCAAAAGACTTTGAAATTTGTTTAATTTTTAGTTTCTGTGAGAAACAAAGCACAAAGATTAATATGCAGTTCCAAGTATTTTGTAAGTCTACATGTGATTATTTTCACACCCTTGTCAGTCATAACTAAGTTTTGCAGGCAGTTAAATGCATTATGAATCTATGGCTTTTTTGGAAGGATTTCAATTCTTAAGGCAATTGAGCACACACAGGAAGAAACAGGTTGCTTACAATCCACCATTACCCATGTCTACTATTTTTACGAAAAGTCCTATAACTGTAACTGCAGATGACATTTACACCTATACAACTGGATGGTCAAAGGACACTAATAGATTTTATTAAAACAGACTGATCTACTGGTAGATGAACCAAACAACAGCAACAACATATTTTACATGTATAGTTAGTTTTAAAAAGGTTTCTACTTTAGAACATTTATCATACCTTATAAATGATATATTTTCTGATTACATACGTAACACATATCACAACAATTTTGAAAAGATAACCACGAAGAAGAAAAAAATCCTCCATAATCTCACCATCCAAAGTTAACCACAATTAATAATTTGATGTATTTTCAGCCAGCCTTTTTCCTAATCAGAACCAAGCAGAGCTGGAAGGAACCTCAGAGATTATCTAGTCCAACCCAATCATCTTATGAATGAAGGGAATCTATTAAAAGGTAGATTCTATTTCTGGTTTTGTTTAAAGTTGTTGAAACAAGAAGAGTAGACTCTAATTATAAGACAGCTCATTATGGATTATAGATGTGTTTAGATAAACCCCGAACTTGCATCATGGGTTCCTCAAAGGGCTGGTGCAGATGGAAAGCCTGACCAAACCCAGTTAGCTTCCAAGGCCTTCCTGCTTAGATCATTGTCTTGTGATGATGTAACACTTGGAGCTGCAGCAGCCATTTTGTGACTATGAAGTGACAAGTCCAAGGACACAAAGCTGAAATTGAATGACAGAAAGAAAATGGGTCCCTAATGATATAATTGAGTTTCCAAACCAACTCTAAAAATGCCTACCCTCAGATCTCTTGGTGAGAAAATTAAACACTTGTAGACCCTAAAATCCAAATTCATAAACCCTCTGTCCTTGAGCACATATTGGTATTTAACTATTTTCTGCCTCAGTGCCTTTATTGGTAAAATAAAGATAATATATACACATACTGTACATTTTACAAAATTGTACATATTCTTTTGTATTCTATGTCTTTTTTTCTTTCTGAGACAGGGTCTCACTCTGTTCCCCAGGCTGGATTGCAGTGGTGTGATCTTGGCTCATTACAGCCTCCACCTCCTGGGTTCAATGATTCTCATGCCTCAGTTTCCCAGGTAGCTGGGATTACAAGTATGCATCACTACTCCTGGCTAATTTTTGTATATTTAATAGACACGAGGTTTTACCATGTTGGTTATGCTGGTCTTGAACTCCTGGCCTTAAGTGATCTGCCCACCTCAGCCTCACAAAGTGCTGGGATTATAGGAGTGAGCCACTGCTCTTGATCCCTGTATTCTAGTTCTGTCACTTAACATTAAGTTATGAGATTCTCCTGCGCTCTTCATGTTTTTGCAAAGCATAACCTTTGATACTCAGAGATTTCTGTCATATGTGTTTTCACAAACACCCCTATTTTTGAGCATTTAGATTGTTACCAGATTTTCTCTTCTATGAGTAAAAGTTGCAATGAATTCTTCTTGTACATGATTTTTTTGTATCTTCACTTATTTTCTAAGGATAAGTTCCTGGAAGTGGAAATACTGTGTTACATTTTGTCTCCCCTCTGTCAATACTCCCTTCCAGACTTAACCCAGCTATTAAGTGTGCATGTGAGTATGGAATACTCTTTTTAATAAGTAATACATTTATAGATTCAAAATTCAAAAGCATACACTGAAAAGTTTCCCTTCAATCCATGTCCCCTAGCAACACAGTGTCCATCTCCAAAGTTTCTGAGAAAAATTTCCAACTCTATCCTAAACATAGGATCTTGACGTGAATCTGATGGTACAAATTAAGTTATCTGAGGATAGTTTAATTAAGTGATTCTTTTCAAAAGTGAAGCATGATACTGGGAAGCCCAGAAGAATGGTGTAATACCCAGGAGCTAGTAACAGGGGGCCTTGAGTCTGAAGGGTGAGAGAGGGAACCTGATCCTGGAGGCATAAAGGCTGGGTGGAAAAGGTAGCCTTAAAGGAACTTTGACCTTCAATTGAGAGAAACAGCCAGCCCATGGCAATCCCACCATGAAGGTCCAAGTGAATATATTTCCTAAGTTCACTGTTCTCTTGCTGGTGCTTTATTCTGACTAAACCTAGTGGAAACCAGAGGGCAAGGGAGCCTGCACCCACCCCCTCTGATACTAGGAAGCCTGATTTCATGGTAGCACCTTCTATTTTTAGTGTTCGCATACAGAGGAGAGCCACATCTATTTTCAATGTTGGTATGCTAAGGATAACCATATTGAGTTTTTCAACAATAGTGTTGCCTTCTTCACCAATGCATTTATTTCCTTAATAAAGCAAGTGACCTGAGGGCCTTCCCAAAGAAACAAATCAGATGTAATTTCGCTAAAAATTATTTGAAAGGCCAGGGCCGAACCTGTCTGTTTACCGAGTTACATGAACTCATCTAGGGATTTTCAGTGTCTTGTGCAAGCCCCGAGTCACACATAGTCCATTCTTACATTCTCCTTCCGTGGCCTTGTGACCTCTACTCAGTTCTCCACCTGGCAGCTCCAGCATGTCTGCCATAAATCATCATCCTGTCTGCTCAAGCTTCAAGGAACCATCCCAGTAATGTATTAACACCAGCCCTGGGTGCCCTTGCCAAGAGTCAAGCTCTGAGTCATCAAAGTCACCCCATGACAACACATTCTTCTCAATCCAGCCTTATAATCCATTCCCGTGGTTTACTCCCACTGGTGTTGCCACAGTTCTTATTTGTACATATAGATGTACATATAGATGAGGTCTTGCAATTGTCTAGATGGGCGTGCCATTTCCTCCTAGAACACGGATTGTATTTCCATTCTTGGCATGTGCTATTACCTGACTCATATTCCTGGTCTGGCCGTAGTGAGGGAAAATAAGACAAATCTTGCAGATAAGCATCCTGGAGAGGTATCTCTCTCTGATGGTGCTATTGTCTGAATGTGTCCCCCAAAATTTACATGTTAAGGCTTTACTGCCAACGTGATAGTATTAAGTAGTGTGTCCTTTAGGAGGTGATTAAGTCATGAGGGCAGAGCCCTCATGAAAGGGATTAGTGACTTTATAAAAGGCCGAGGGAGTGCCCTGAGTCCCTTTTCCCTTCCATCTCTTCTGCTATGTGAGGACACCACATTCATTCCTTTTTCCTCCTTTTCACACTCCTGTCCCTTCTCTCATGCGAAGACACCTAAATGGTGCCATCTGTGAGGAATGCACCCTCTCAAGACACCAAACCTGCTGGTGCCTTGATCTCACCAGCCTCCAGAACTGTGAGAAGTAAATTCTTTATAAATTACCCAATCTGTGGCATTTTGTCATAGCAGTAAGACTACACTAAGATAGGTGGGGTCTTTTCAAGGTCTCCAGGTGTGGCGAGGCTTCCATCTCCCAGCATGGGAAATGGAGCTACTTCTGCAAGTTCAAGTGACTCTGGAGGGAATTAAGATTGTCAGGCTTGCCTACCCAAATGTCCCCACCCTAGTACTGAGAGTCCCATTCTTTTCTTATGAGGGGCCTGACTTTGGCATAGAACTGTTGAGACTGTGCATTCAGTCTCCTATGACATTCTGCTACAGTTACATCCTGAGTCAGATTTTCAGCAAAGCCTGCTTCGTGGCTGATGAGATGAGGATCTCTCTAAATGCTGCCATGAAGACCTTGTGACCTTCACAGAGTGTCTTAGACAATTAGGTGAGCTGAGCCTAACACTTCTTTGTTGCAAAGTATCCAATGCTGTCAAAAGCAACCACCCTAGTTGACCACCTTTATAATTTCTAGTATCTCCCTAGTGATGAAAATGAGCAGCGCTTGATCCTGATCTTTTGCCCTCAATATATACTTTAATATAATAAATCTACTTACCTATGCATTAGCTCGAGTAACCTTGATGCTAGTGGATATCATGGGTTATTACTGCCTCCACTGACCACCAGCAATAGAAATTGTTTTACTTTCAAATTATTGTTCATTCTAGCTCCAAAATTCCATCCTGACTTGGCTTTCTACAGTCATTCCTGCTACCAATTGTCACACCTTGGATTATTTAGAAAATAGGGCCTAACTCAATGCTTACTCAAAACATGCTAATACTTTATGAGAATGCAGTGTGCCCGCGTCTTTCCTGGTTTTATCACTGAATATCCTACATCCTGGAAATTTACTCAGTCATAGGCAAACTGGGACAACTGATCAGCCTAATTGAGTGGTACAATTCCAGGGCAGCAAGCATGAGGGAAAAGGGGAATCAAGACAGGGAAGCAGGCAAAGCAAATGCAAGGTGATGTATGAAGCTGACCAGAACTTCAAGAGGAGAATAGAGCTGATTTCTCACTTATGTGACTTATTTCCTGACAGGCTGAACCCTTGAGAACATCCATTGGAAGGAGGAAGAAAAGGAATTTGTCTACTAATTTCTTCCTGTCTCATCTCTTGGTGGGCACTACTCAACGTATAGACTGTTAAACCCCTGAAACTCAAGGCTCTGTCACCTAGTGTATTAGTCTGTACTATACATTGCTATAAAGAACTACCTGAGACTGGGTAATTTCTAGGGAAAAGAGGCTTAAGTGCGCTCAAAGTTCTGCAGGCTGTACAGGCTCCTGCTTCTGGGGAAGCCTCAGGAAACTTACAATCATGGCAGAAGGTGAAGGGAAAGCAGGCACATATTCACATGGCTGGCAGGAAAGGGGAGATAAGTGTGGGTGAGAAGGGGAAGGGAGGAGGCAGGGAGTGGGAGAGGAACTTCCAAACAACCAGATCTTGTAAGAACTCTATCATGAGACAGCAATAGGAGGATGGTGCTAAACCGTTAGAAACCACCCCCATGATTCAATCACCTCCCACCAGGCCCCTCCTCCAACTCTGGGGATTGTAATTCAACATGAAATTTGGGTGGGGACACAGAGCCAAACCATATGGCCTAGCTTTTCTGAATACCTGCTGGAGAAGCCAGATTACCTATCTCCTGCCACAGTACTTGAGTCTGAGACGGGAGGAAGAAGCCATAGTGTCTGTGGGCCTGGTTAGTTCAGTTCTCTGGGCACTGGAGCCTTATGGCTCCCATTAAAATGGGCAGAATAGAGGTTGGACTACAACTTGGCCCTCACCCTGGGGATGATTTAAAAGGCTGAAAGTAGGAGGAGGTGAGGCAGGTGAGGAACTGGGAGGCAGGTGGTGGCAGAGCAAATCTGGGGAGGTGTTTAAATAGGGTACAATACAGTAATATATGATAATCAGTGGATTTGTCAGTGTGTGTTATTATTTTAAACTGGTGTGAAGGCAGGATAATATAGTGGTGAATGCTTATATCCTGGAGTCAGACAGACTTGGATTTGATTCCAAGTTTTGCTACTTAAAAGCAGTATCATTTTGGGCAAGTTACTTAACCTCGTGTGTAAAATGGAAATTACAGTAGTGCTTTCCTCATATATTTGTTATGAAGAGTAAATGAAATAAGGCCTATAAGGTTATTATGAGTGCTTGAGATGTATAAAACAGTTAGCAAATGTTGGCGATTAGTACTATTAATTGATGGTGGTATTTCTTAAAGATACATCACATATCAACATAATCTGGCAAATTTCATTCAAATTTGCTTTTACTTTAGTAAGACTGACATCAATAACCACTTCCTTTTTCTGAGTATTAGCTATGTATCCGGAATTATGCATTCAACATTCAACTCTGTATAAGATGTCTTCATTTTCCAAAGACTAATCCAGGATACAGAGAGCTTCTAAGTAGCTGAAATGATTTTTTAAAAGTTTACTTGCATTTTATATCAGTCAAAATCCCTTTAAAAGACAGACGGCACATTTAAACTGGGTAATTGAGGAATGTTATAAAAGTTGCAGGCAGAATAACCGATATCCTACCTCTTTATATTCTTCAGTTAGATCAGGGTTAATGGAAACCAACAAAGATGGTCCATGATATGGTTTGGCTCTGTATCCCCACCTAAATCTCATCACTAATTATAATCCCCATTTCTTGAGGGCGGGACTTGATGGGAGGTGATTAATTCATGGGGGTGGTTCCCCCAGGCTGTTCTTTTGATAGTGAAAGGGTTCTTAGGAGATCTGATAGTTTAAAAGTGGCATTTTCCCCTGCGCATTCTCTCTCCTGCCACCAAGTGAAGAAGGTGCCTGCCTCCCCTTTGCCTTTCACCATGATTGTAAGCTTCCTGAGGCCTCCCTAGCCATGCAGAATGATGAGTCAATCAAACCTCTTTCCTTTATAAATTACTCCAGTCTCAGGTAGTATCTTTAGAGCAGTTTGAAAACGGACTAATACAGTGCAGAATTCTAGGGTTAGGAACAGTTGAAATTTAATCTTTAACAAGAAGGTGGATGGAGAAAGAGGCTGACGAATATACACAATACACATTACCTTCTGTTCCAAATTACCAGGCCCACTTCTGAAGTGAATGACTTCTGATGTGCATTTATGGGGGAGTAAATATCTTCAAACTTTCCATTCTGAGAACCCCATATCCTTCTCCCCTGTCCTCTTTGACATGAATTTTTCAATCTCATTCTGAGTCTCTGAACAGGCAGCCAACTTCTTAGTCAGAATTACTGTAGATTTCTACATATCTTAGGCTGTCTCTCCTGCTGAAGAAGTGAACAACCAGATTTATAACCCGAAGTTGTGCCCTCTGGGAAGATTACCCTTCACCAAAGCCTTTCAAGGTCACCCATGTATAGGGCCATATAATAACGATTGACTTCTAGCTGTCGCCAGCGTACTATGCAGATCCACCTGTAAACAACATCTGAGCTTTTACCTCTTTCATTATCTGGTCAAAGGGAACACCCTGCAAGGCCATAAATATAGATAAATGGCAATATGGCAAAGCAATAGGAGCAGGTACCATGGGAGTATAAACCAGCAAATTGAGCATTTTATTTATGCCCTTCCTGGATTTACTTGGGTCCAGTCTTGTATATGCCATTTCTAATTTACATAGAATGCTGCTGCACAATACAGATTTATGTTAATGTAGGTAAGAAAATACCCAGTTTATGAAAACCCTGGACAGGCTTTCAGTTTTCTACCAGGGCCTAGCAGCAAGCCAAGTATTCCTTTCAAATGAAGAATTGTTGATAGAAGGTTTTCTCGTTGGGGTCTGCTTGGAGGCCCCATGCAGTTCTACTGTCTGTTCTTAGACACTTTTGATACTGGTATGTTGAGAGATAAGGCCCAGTAGCAGGACAACTTGCACCACAGCCTGCACCTGCCACAGTGTCTTATCTTGCTCTAGGCCCTACTTAATGGGTTCAAAAAGCACAATAAAATGTAGTCTGTGTTGACTCCAGAATCACTGTGCGTCTTTCATTGTAATGGATTGTATAAGGAGAAGCAGCTTATTTCCTTTAGAGGTGATATTCCAACATGCTTCAGACCACTGGACCGCTAAAGGCTTAAATGTCCCTTAATCTTGGTGTTTCTCTCCTACCCTCTGGTACGTATATATCTTGCTTACTTAGTCTACTTTCTGTTCACAGGGTACAATTACCATAATGTCATAATTATATTGTGTCAGAATAATATTCTATGGAAAATCAAGATGAACAAGGACTCTCCAGACTCTTATGGCAGAGAACAAGAGAGATGACATAGCCCAGAGTATATGCAGGTATACTGCGGTCCCTGCATGTGAAGGCAAACAGCTTCTGATAGTCTTTGCTGATAGGAATATGTTAAACAATTTTGTTAGATTACTAGCTACAAATCAGGTGCCAGAGGTTCTATTTATTTGCTCCTATAAAATTAGCATGTCCAGAACAACAGCTGTGAATGAAATCATTATCTCATTAAGTCTGTGATTATCTACAGTCGTTTTCCAAGATTTAGCTAGCCCTTGCACTGGCCAGACTGTCAAGTAAAATGTGGATGTGATTGAAAACCGCCCTTAAATCTTTCAAGTCTTATGATGACACTTGGTGTCTGTAATTTCCCTAGGGATGCAGCATTGCTTCCGGTTTACTATCGTGTTGAGGTCTTGGCAATATTTCTAGGACTTCTATTTGGCCCTTCCTTCTATATTAGCCCTAAATTCATGGGTCAGGAAGCCAGAGTGAAAACTTTTCCAATTACCAAGTGTGTCTATTCCTACTGTATATTCTAAGATGGGAGTAATAATTACAGAATGTGTCCATGGTCTCACTGGATCCTTTGTGAGGTGGATTTGGGCAAAAATGCTGTCTATCATCTGAGCTACAAAAGCCTTCACACTTAAAATACATTTTCCTACATGCTCCCTAGGCTACTGATGATACCATTTGGTGAGGTCCTAAAACTTTCTGATTAAGTTTCTCCTCTTGAACTAGGCTACTTTTTCATCTGGGATATGGTGAATCTTATTCTGTGAGGCTACCATCTCAGGTGCAATCATTGAAAAGCTTTTACACAGATGAAGGTTAGCTACAATCTAGGTGTCAGAAAGCAGTTGTATTTATTTGCTCCTATAAAGATACCAGAACCAGAGCCACAGATATGATTGAAATCAACATCTGATTAGAGGAGAGTCTGGAGGGTCCGCTCCTCAAACGAGGGATGTTCAAGGGATTTGGGGTTCAAAGTTCTCAGTTTTGTCTGTGTCTGTTCAAATGTACTTCCTCTCTCAGGATCTCATTTAATGGCTTGTAAGCTTGGTCTTCAGCTATATGTGCTTTGTAACTTCAGGAGATGCCGACTATTTAAGCTGCTTTCAAGGCTTTCTTATTTTCCACCTGTGCCCTGAGTTGAAAATCACACTTTCAAGGTATTACCTCCTCCCTCATATGCTTTATAGGGTAATTATAAATACAAGCAGATCCCACCATTTTTATAATCACTATCACTGCCAGCTGACCAAACTCCACAGCCAGCCAAACTTTGCCCTCCACCTATACCATATAATTTGAGTTATTATGATGCCATTCAATCTACATGGATCACCAGTGTCCCATTTTCTTTTGGAAAGGTAGTTATCTATGCACTCCTTAAATATGTGACCCATCATATCCTAGCATTTCATTTTAGGGTTTCATGTCTTCTGGCTCATTCTGGTATCAACTACTGTATTATTCAGAGTTCCAGCATGAACTATAGTTCAAACGTTCAACTAGGTAATTGAGGTGAGTTAATAAAAAGGCGATTTACAACGATTTGGGCAGGATTTAGAGGAGAGATGGTGCAATACATCAAAACTAGCAATAGCATGAAGGCGCAAAGGAAGAGAAGAGTTTCCAGAACCAGGTAAGAATAGCTGTATGGAAGGGACCACCAGACAGAACCTGAGGCCTTTGATAGAGGGATATATGGGCAACCCACAGCTCAGCAGGAGAGGAGTAAATATGCTGTTCTTCCTCTCCTACATTTCAATATCCTATTAATGTTTGCGTTGACCTTAAGCCAGAACATGAGAGAGATGGTTCAGCATCTGAGGCCACAGAACAGAGTACAGACAGGTGGAGAGTAGATCAGAGGGTCAAATGAAAACATCCAACACAAGTCTAAATCCAGCGCTTCTCATCACTATATAGTAAAATGTTCACCTGACTCTATTGCTTGTAATATGTATATAGAAATACAAAATGTAGAATTTTACTATTATTTTATCACTCCAGGATTTCATTATTAATTCATGATCAGGGAATCCAATTCTACGGTGGCATTCACTGACCAATCTACAGATGGAAGTCACCACAGTGGGCCAGGCACGGTGGCTCAACCTCCCTCTTTAACAGCTTTCCCAGTAACAATTATTAGTAAAGTAATGATCTCTGTCATCCAGTTGAGCAAACAAAAGGCTAGAAGTCATCCTCAGTTCCTTCTCTCTCCCTTTAGACAGAATCCATCAGCAAATTACGTTAGTTCTTGTTCCAAAATATATCACCAGTACATCCTCTTCAAACATGTTAGGTCAAAACACCATCATTTGTTTTCTAAGCTACTACAAATAAACTCCTAAATGGGTCCCCTATTTCTACCATTTCTTTGCCATAGTCTATTCTCCAAGCAGCAGCCAAAATAATCATGTAGAAACACTCAACGTATACCAGATCATATTATCACCCTGGTTAAATTCTCCAATGGCTTTACACCACAGCACAAGTAAAGTACAAATTCCTTACTGTATAATCTAGTTTCTGCCTTCCTTTTTGCCCTTGTCTGATTTCCCTGATAGAACATAAAATTCATGAAATTTGTTGGTTTTGCTTGGTGATTTGTTTGTTTGATGGTGATATGGTTAGGCTTTGTGTTCCCACCCAAATCTCATCTTGAATAGTAACTCCTATAATGCCCATGTGTCGAGGGAGAGACCAGGTGGAGGTGGTTGAATCAAGGGGTGGTTTCCCCCATGCTGTTCTCATTATAGTAAGTGAGTTGTCGCGAGAGCTCATAGTTTTATAAGGAGCTCTCCCCCCGCCCCTTTACTTGGCACTTCTTCCTGCGGCCTTGAGAGGATGGTTTCGTGCTTCCCCTTCACCTCGCACCATGATTGCAAGTTTTCTAAGGCCTCCCCAGACATGCTGAACTGTGAGTCAATTAAATCTCTTTGCTTTATGAATTATGCAGTTTCAGGCAGTTCTTTATAGCAGTATGGAAACGGACTAATATAGTTGGCAAGAGTCAATTCAACAAGCATTTATTGACTAAATGGTGACGTGAACAATCATAAAATTAATAGATGGCTGTGTTGCACTTGTTTTATTATTTCCTTATTTAAATATTTTTAGTGCATCAAAAGTTTAAAAATACATATAACTTAAAAGTTAGTATTGTAAGTACCACCATCCTTGAAACTCCCTGTGGTGACTTTTTTTGTTTTGAGAAAGAGTCTTACTCTGTTGCCCAAGCTGCTGTGGCGTGATCTCGGCTCACTGCAACCTCCACCTCCCAGGTTCAGGCAATTTTCTTGCCTCAGCCTCCCTGAGTAGCTGGGACTATGAGTATGCACTACCACACCTGGCTAATTTTTGTAGTTTTAGTAGAGATGGGGGTTTAACCATGTTGGCCAGGCTGGTCTTGAACTCCTGGCCTCAAGTGATCCACCCATCTCGGCCCCCCAAAATGCTGGGATAGTATGGCATTTCTAATTATGTGAACTCATCCTCTGAGTTTCTTACATTAGAAACCTCAAAGTTATTTTCTACTTCTCTTTTCTCTCCAAGTGTAAAATGAAGCATTCAATTAGCTAAATAAAATTTTTTTGTGAGAAATAATTTTCTCTCAGTACTTCAGCAATCTGTTAACATAAACTTTGATCACAGATCCATTACTGTTTTAATTGTATTCAAAACTGGAGAGAAATAACACAATTGGCAGATTAAAATAAGATATTTATTTTAAATCCTGTATAACAAAATATGACTTGGTATCCTAATGCATTTTGTTTCCTTACAAATATGCAAAGAGCTAATCACCAATAAGTGGCACTATTTAAATACTTAGAAAATATTCAGTGTTATTCCTGTCTTGGGTGATTGTGTATATGCTTCTTATCTGACAATTGGCAGCAGGTGAAATTGCGTGGCTTTCCAAATGACTGCATTGCCAATTCATCCTCTCCCAGCTAAATGACTGATTCCTATCATTGCTGCCTCTCAAGGGGTCTCTTGTGCTGACGTGGGTTTTGATAGTCCTAAAATGGCATTTAAAGCTTCCAACAACCATCGTTGGTGCAAGTCTATAAAAAGCCTTTTAGAAAACACTAAATAGGGATCCTTTCCCCTGGCAGAGGTGGAATGGGATACAGGCATGGCATTGAAGAAAGTAAATTATTGGTTCCCACTTAAATTAGCTTCATAACAAAACTGGGCCTCAGTTTATTCATCTGGAAAACAGGCAATTGCCTTTATTCTCTCAACCTGTGGTTCTCAGAGTCCATATGCGCTCTCCCTGTGCAATCGAATCAGCACTGTTAACTGGAGAAATAGAGGAGGGAGCCCTTTACACCCTCAATCCTCATTAAAAACAAGAGGCAGAAGCAATCACAACCAATATCTAGTAACATATTCAGCACCCTGCAGATATAAACTCACACTTCAAGAGATATGAGAGCAGGGCAGGAATCCACAGTTTCATGTACAGCAGAAGGCTACAGCTGCCTCAGATCTGTCTTTCTCCATATTCTTCAGGGCTTCTCTTCTGTCAAATGAGTGCTTTCTGAATCCAGAGTCGTGTTGAAAGATCTTAGAACAGATTTGGGAGATTCTAGTCTCAGTCTCTGGAGCTAAGTCCCAAACTTTGGTCTAAAATACCCCTGTCCCTTTATTCCTCCTTCTTTGCCTTCCAATCTTAGAAGTACATAGAGCAAAGAGCCCTCTATATTCCCAACTGTCATGTCAAACAGATTTTTTTCCTGACCATACAGAACCACTAACATATAGAATCCCAGTGTCCTCACTGGTACAACAGGATAACACAAGATATATCTCGAGGATTAAATGAGATAACACATTAAAATGACTTTGCATAGCATCTGCTATTCAGGAAGTGCTCAACAACCATGAGCTATTCTTATATTGTACGTTTGTCATTTAATTTCAAACTATGTCATATATCAAACTACTGCTGATTTATAATGATGGTGTCTTCTTAGAAATTTATAATCTGTTATTATTTACTGCAGTTAATTCACCAAATTGTTGTATCCTTCCATAAAGAAGAATTAACTACATTTGGATTCCATGTTCTGATATATGCACATATGGTTCTTCCTGTGCATGCAAATCAGAGTTCTATTAACTCTATTCCTGTCAGATGGAAATGACAAATTATGTGATACTATTTACATTATTTTCTGCCAAAATACTAAGAATTTACATTATTTATATCTTGCAGAATATCATGTTGACATATAAATCATCCTTGCCAGTTTTTATGATCAATTCTTAATTCTTTTTTGTTGTTTTTTTTTTCTTTTTGTTCTGAGACAGGGTCTGGCTCTGTCCTCCAGGCAGGAGTGCAGTGGAATAATTAGAACTTACTGCAGCCTCAACCTTCTGGGCTCAAGCTATCCTCCTGCTTCAGCCTCCCAAGTAGTTGGGATTACAGAGTAGCTGGGATTATAGGCATCAGCCAGCACACTTGTCTAATTTTTAAATATTTTTTACAGATGGGTTCTTGCTATGTTGCCCAGGCTGGCCTCAAACTCTTGGGCTCAAGCGATCCTCCCACCTCTGCCTCCCAAAGTGCTGGGATTGTAGGCATGAGCCACTGTGCCTGGCCCACTATCAATTCTATACTTAGGTCCATTTTAGATTTCCCAGCAGTCCTACAACATCTTAGGGCTTTGACTTGCTTCAGCTTGATGCCAATATTTTCTCTATTCCGAAAGCATTTCCAACATACATGCCTCCTTCTCTAACATAACTGTAGGAGTGAGGATGGCACCAGGAGGGAGGCTACAGCCTTGAGCAGTCTCTGGGCCATCCCAAGAGCATCCCTGTGTGACTGGGAGAGACTAGAGTGCCTCTCTCTGAGGAGAAAAGGGTGGAGATCCTTCCAGTGTGGGGCATGGGGTTAATCCTGACTTTGTGCTGTGATGTCTCTGGTTTCTTCTGCAATTTACCTCTTCTCATGAATTTGCAGGCAATAAGAAAGGTCATAGAGTCACATGACACAATTTCCAGCCTGTAAGGGTTTTAAAGTCCATCTTGTCAACCTCCCCAACCACCACTTAGATCCCATCCACAGTGTCTTCATATCAAGTGGCCATTTGAATGCATTTTTCTCCTTAGAAGAGCTATGGCTCCACCTACCTGAGGAGCACTTGATGAAGAATTTCAGGTGGTTCCTTACTTAAATGGGGTCAATATATACTTAAAAGCCTTTCATGAACTGTGAGTTAGAATCCCAATTTAGGCAAAGATTCTCCTGGTCTGTCATAAAACTGTACATGGAAGTAACTGTTCAAAATAATAATTATAGCCAAATTTATTAAATCTTTAGTGTTAGTCCTGCAGAGTGAAAGGTAAACACTGCTGATTGATGCAATTTTGACAGTCCATGCACGTGGGATGCACCATTATTTCTATATACAGAGGAACAAATCTATATAAGAATCTTATGTAAGATGCAAACCTATATATAAGAAAAACTTAGAGAAGTTGCAAATGTTGTCCAAGAACCTATTATAGTGGCCACGTGATCACTGATTTTTTTTCCCCTAAAAATAATGTTGTATACAGTATGTGTGTATTTTAGAGTTTACAAACTTTTTTGGCATATGTTATTTCTATTTGATTTTCATTCTCAAATGCTGGTGAGATTCTTCTCCAAATATATCATGGCTGTCATCTATTTTTGTACTTTTTATTAGAGAAGCTGAAAAGTATTTAGAATATAATCCATATCTTAGAAACAAAGGGAGTCGAGTTGGTGCCTAAATGCTTTCTCCATAATTTGTTCTGGACTCGAGAAATTTCTTATCCAGGTTTCAGTACAGAGGCAGAGTCTCCAGTATTCTCAAGGAGGCTTTAAAATGGTTGACCTGGCGATGTGACTCACACCTGTAAAACCAGCACTTTGGGAGGCTGAGGCAGGTGGATCATGAGGTCAAGAGATTGATACCATCTTGGCCAACATGGTGAAACCCTGTCTTTACTAAAATACAAAACTTAGCTGGGCATGGTGGCACATGCCTGTGGTCCCAGCTACTAGGGAGGCTGAGGCAGGAGTATTGCTTGAACCCAGGAGGCAGAGGTTGCAGTGAGCCGATATTGCGCCACTGCACTCTAGCCTGGTGCCTGGTAACAAGACCATTAAAAAAAATGGTTAGCTAAAATGGTTAACTAAGACACTTAACGTAAACTGCTCTCTCTCACCCAACCCCCTATATTCTCACCAAAGCCACACTAAAGCCAGATGGAGCCTGTAGCTGTGAGGTTCCTTCCTGGCCACTAGAGGCCAGCAAGCCTCAGTCGTGAACTTTGGAGTGGTGCATACTTTTCTTTGTGCGTCTAGTTGATTCCATATGAGGAAAATGATGCTGGAATGTTTCTAGAAGAGACATATGGTTCCAATGTGTACCACTGAGACGCCTCTGGTGTTTCAGATGTCCCAACATTTCCCTGAAAGTCAGTCTTGAACAAATTAAGCAAGTAAAGAATGAGCGTCTTTGGGGTGTCTGCCACATCTTCCAAAAGCCCCATGTGTCCCTTTTCATTCTACTGCTTTTCTTCTTCCTTTCCCTGTTTGAAAGAAAGGAACAAAAGAATCCAATTTTATGTGATCTCTTGCCCACCCCCACATTGTTTAATTTCCTGGAAGCAGTAATATCTCGTCCTTCCTAATTTCTCTTGAAGCTAAAATCCCTGTCTCTCCCTGCCTTTCTATTGCTTGTTTCTCTCCCTCTATCTAAGGTGATAGAGGGAGGCTACTGCAGCCAGAGAGAAAAAGGCAGAGCATATGGGAGAGGGCTTTGCCCAGCTGAGCACTGTGCTGTACAGTTCTGGAGTTCCTATGCCTCGACGGAGGGGCCCCTCTTTAATATTTGTTCTCTGAATTTAAAGGCACTCTCTTTGAGAGTACGAGAGTATCCTTATACTTTATTTTTTCCTCTCCACCCCACCCCCCGCACCCCTTTTTTTGAGACGGAGCCTTGCCCTGTTGCCCAGACCAGAGTGCAGTGGTGCGATCTCAGCTCAGTGCAACCTCTACCTCCCGGGTTCAAGTGATTCTCCTGTCTCAGCCTCTTGAGTAGCTGGGACTACAGGCATGTACCATCATGTCCAGTTAATTTGTTTAAAGTTTTGTATTTTTAGTAGAGATGGGGTTTTGCCCTGGCCAAGCTGCTCTCAAACTCTGGACCTCAAGTGATCTGCCTGCCTCAGCCTCCCAAATTGTTGGGATTGCAGGCGTGAGCCATGGCATCGTGCCAAGAATATCCTTATAATTTGAAAACATATGCTGAAGTATTTCAGTTACAGAGCCCTCATATATGCAATTTCCTCTCAAATGGCTCAGATATATATATATATATATATATGTTTGTGTGTGTGTGTGTGTGTGTATGTCTGTATATATGTATGTATATAAGAGAACAAATGACCAAGCAAATGGGGTAAAATGTGAAAGATAGGTGGCTCTGGATAAAGGATCTGGCGATCTATGAACTCTTCATATCCTCAGAATTTTTCACTATGCTTGGAACTACCTCCAAATAAAACATGAAAGTTATTCTTTCTAAAATGAAGTTTTCTGTATATACTCATCTAATTTTTAAAATAGGCTGCCCACTTTTCCAAACCATGGGACTTCAAAGTCACTTGACACACCTGAGCTGATGAATCAGGGGAGGAGGGAGCGGAGGTCAGAGAAGAACCCCTCCCTATGCCCTCTCTAGTCCACTCCTCAGAAAATGAGCCTCCCTTCCGACCCCATTCTCTCTCCAGACAAGTATGATTCAGGTGAAGCTTTCTCCTCCCCACATGCTCTTTATCTCTTCTTTTCAGCTTTGCTTTGGACTGCCTCCCAAAGTGGCACACTGCGAATTCAACACAAGCAGAGGCTCGAAAGCCCATGTACCAGATGTATAGAGCATCCTTGGCATAACTAACTCCACCTTAGAAAAAGACTTCATTTTACACTTCATAGGGCACCTTGCCAACAAAGATATTTTGCCTAACAAATAAGAAATTAAGACTGTATCCAACCAGATAAGGACATAAACAAACATGCTCTTCCACTATCAATTCTCACCAGAGGACTCTGACCATGAAAGAGCAAGTCTTCAGCAGCTCGAAATGGCCATCTTAACTGACACTGTCTTGTAGTCACTGATGATACGAGCTTGGCATCTGCCACTGAAGGCACTGCCACATTAAAGTCTCTACCTTGCAAGACCAAAGGACCACCCAGCCCAGATCAGGGTTCCTTTTGTCATTTTGGTTCATTAGCCCTTTCTCCTGTCTCTCTTTCTCTTGGTGTTAAATGTTTGTTTGTTGTAGAATATTTCATCTGTAACATTTAGATATTGAAAGTATGGTTTGCAATATTGAGGAGCTTGAGCCTGTGTACTCACAGCTCCAAGTACTGAGTGAATGGCAAGCACTAAGGAAAACTGTCTCCTTGGAAACTCCATGTAGTATGTGGCTTTTGTGGTTGAGACAGCATCAATAAAAGTCTCACATGGTGGAAAGACACAAAGATATATGGACCTGGTTATCTCTAACATTGCACCACTCATGACATTAGGCCTCACTGTCTTGTTGCACTTGAAACCCTAGGACCACCATGTGAATGAGCTTGAACTAGCCTGCTGGAGGATGGGAGACATATGTGTGGCAAAGTCAACCACATTACCCTAGCTGACACCGAGCTATTTGCGAGACATATGAGTGATACTACCCTAGCCCATCTATGCCTGGTTGAGCCATCAGCTGGCCACAGACACAGAGCAAGCTTAGCAGACATCAGGTAAGCAGCCCAGACAAGAAAATTGCCCCATACCCAACCAGTAGGAATGTTGTACTTGCACTCTGAGGTTCTTACTGTAGCATCAGATCACACAGAGAACTACCTTGCTTGCCTGAATGTATGGCTTCCTCTGGCTTCCTTCTTGGTTAACTGGGCTCCAGCCAATGGTCACTTGCTGAAATAAAGAACAGGAAAGTGCTGTGACATGGAACATTATGACTAATTTCTTTTCAGATTTTCTACCTAGAATTCAGCTTCTCTAAGGCTATAAAATCATTGCTCTGAGAAGAGCAGCCAATTTTTCATGATAAATTGCTATTCTCTTTAAGAAGCGAAACAGTTAAATGCATGTGTGGCCTGCTTGTCTTGATGACAGGTTCTGTCTAGAGAATGATATCTTTATCAAGAAGTAGTCAAGATGTAGATGAGTACCAGTGGGATTACTGGAAAAACACTCCTCTGCTGTGTATTTCATGATAGCAATGGCCCCATCTATCTCCAGAGAGGGAAGGAGGTAGCGGCCAGAGAGGGTTTTGTAGTTCTGTGAATAAAGGTTTATTACTTTCCTCTACCTTCCATCAATCAGCTCAATGTTAGGAGAACTAAAAAGGAAAAAGCAAACCTAATCTTTGTGTCTGCTCATAAAATAAAGTGGGCAGAATATTCCCTGTTTCCTGACCTTGAAAGTAACTTTTTCATAGTTGGATAAAACCAGGGAACATGGTTTGATTAGAACTGGAAACCAGAAAAGAGGATCTGGAGCTTTGAACCTCAGTGTCAACATCTGTCCAGCGATCACAGGTCAAGTCTGAAAACATTTATGCGTACCTACTCTGTGCCGGAAGCAAGGTAGGTGATGCAGAGAATACAGCGATGCACAGGAAAAGGTTTCTGTCCACCCTAGGCTCACAAAAG
Source organism: Callithrix jacchus (assembly GCF_049354715.1). Taxonomy (NCBI): domain Eukaryota; kingdom Metazoa; phylum Chordata; class Mammalia; order Primates; family Cebidae; genus Callithrix; species Callithrix jacchus. The sequence goes on from NC_133524.1 coordinate 31,807,479, forward strand.
AGGAGGCAGTGAGCGAGCGTATACAACAGAAGGTAATAGGTGTTTAAAGCAGAGGACAAACAAATGAAGAAACGGGGAAGGAATGAATGAATTCCAACTTTGGGAGCAGAACAATTTAATAGAAGAGGTGAGCTTTGAGAAGAAATTTCACTTCCATAGGCAGAAGTAGTAGGGATGATAGTTGCGTGAGAGATTGGGATAACTAGGGCAGCTGCCTGGATCGAGACACAGAAGCCGTATCTTGAGAATTTCCTACCCTTGGGCTATTATGTGAGAGAGAATACATTTACATCTTGTTTAAGCCACTGGTTTTTTTTCTTACAAAAGTGGTGAGAAGGGAAATTTTAGACAAAGAGGCGGGCATGAGCAAAGACAGAGAACTGGAAAATGTGCTAAGCAGAGCAGAAATTGCAAGGATCCCATGAAAATTGAATGGACAGTAGGGCTAAGGTATGGAAAGAAGAAGGTTGAGGAGAGATTGTTGGAAAGGTAGACTGGGGTAAGGTAACAGAGGACATGAATGTATGCTGCATATTATATTTGAAAACATCATTTCCCCTACAAAGAATTGTATTTGCTACTGTCAGATCTGGGGACACTAGTAATTCAGGATCACTCAATCAAATTTTAGGGCATGAGTTCTTTTGGTCTCTTGGATAACTTGAGGCCAGGCTGCAAGTTCATGGTCGGTTGGTTTCTAGCTCTTCCTGACTCCTAGGGTGATCTATCAGGGACCCCCGCCCCCCGCCCCTTGCAAGGCCTTAGATTCTGACTGTTTTCCTCCTGTGAGAAACTGTCAAAACACAACTAGGATTCTCAGCTTCCTTGTCAGGATTCACAATGGCTCCCAGGGCAAAAGCAGCATACTGTGGCACCTTTCTGAATATCCTGTGATAGTAGCTGTTCCTCACTGTTTTGTTACCTTCTTGATACTTTCAAGAAGATTTGGAAAAATTGTCCAGCTCCTTTGCTAGCTCATTGTTCTGAGTTATCTAGTGTGCTTTATTGGGTATGGAAGTTCTACTGAATTGCTATTTTAGATTTGTGATCAGAAATCTGAAAAAAATTCTCAGGTCATTTCTCAGTCCATTTAGAAAACTGTATTTTTTGCAAACATCATGGTGATAACTTATTAAGGTAAGAACCATTAATGATTAATAAAACTAGTGGATTCAAGATCTCTATGTGGGGGGTGGCGGCGGTGCAGGGAGAGAGAGAAAGAGAGAGAAAATGAGAATGATTGATTGAGCCAATATGGCTAACAGTTAGCATTGTTAGCAACTGATAAACTGAACAAATTATTTATGGGGGATTTTTGTTCTACCCTTTCTACTTTTCTGTAGGTTTGCAATTATTTTTTTAGAAATGTTAGAGACCAACTTTGTTAAAAGCTGTTTGAGAACCAACAAGATGGAGATCTCAGTGTATTTCAGATTTCTGATCATAAATCTAAAGTAGCAATTCTGATCATAAATCTAAAGTGTGGAGTAATTGTAATACATCAAGTAATTAATCCATTCTCTCTTTCTCTGAGATAACTAATGTTCTTTCTCCTGAAAATTTCAGCACCCCTTTCTGCCTCCTCACTCTCTGCTGGTGCTCTCAGTTCTTATTACAGTGGAGTTTAGAAACAAAATGAAGATAATGACTTTCTTTTCAATGCTTGTCATCACCACTGCATCCCTACCCACGTGCTTCTCCTATACAGCAGACAAAGTGTCTGAACTCCTACCAGGGCCAAGTGGTTTACTTATCACTGGATGCCATCCCTGTTGGTATCCTCAATGACTTTTCTTCTGTCATTTGTCTCTTTATCATGTATCCTCTTTTTCTTTTCTTGCTGCATCATTATAAAAACATTCCCACCATATATGTAAGTGGTTTCATACTGAACACAACTCTCCTACCCACACATTCCCATTTAGTGAAGCAAAGCTCCCCAGAGGAGTTGTCTCTCACTTGCTGCTGCTTTCTGAATCTCCCTTTCTCTGGTCAGCAGATTCTGTTCTGCTTTCATTCTCAGCACTTGGCTGACACCTCACCTGACATGGTTGCTTATGACCTGCATCTTGTTCAATCCAAAGGTCAAATCTCAAGCAGCTTTTAACATAGTTGGTCTCTTTCTTTTAACGTTTTCTTTTAAAATAATTCTTCACTTACAGAAATGTTGAAAAGGTAGAACAAAAAACTCCCACAAATCCTTCATTCAGTTTATCAATGGCTGACATTGTTAACTGTTAGCCACATTGGCTCTGTCATTCTCATTTTCTCTATCTCTGCCTCTCTCATTGCAATACAGATCTTGAATCCATTGGTTTTAGTATCCATTGATGATTCTTACCTGAATCAGTTAGCACCATGATGCTGGCAAAAATGGTTTTCTAAATCATCATTCCATCTAGATGTATTAGTTATTATTAGTTAGCATGTTAGAAAGAGTTTTTTTCTTTATCTACCAATCTGTCAATCTATCCATCCATTCAGCTATCAGTATGAACTTACAGATTTTTATTTTATTCAGTGGGTTATAATTCATTGCTTCCATTACATATTTTAATGTTAAATTGTCCCACATTTGGCCAGTGGAATCCCCTTCAGGCTACTTCTGTATACTTTTGACATACCCCATTATTTTCTGAACACGTTCTTACTTTCTGTCACACTAAAAAAGTAATGCTTCAGGCTCATCCTGTACTTTCTTTCTGCTAGCCCTGGAATTGGCCATTTGTTCAAGGATCCTTGGTTCCTTTTAGTGGGAAGTGGTACCTAGAAACGAAGATCTGATATGAAGTGGTTTTAGTTGCTACTGTGATGTTTTCCTTTCCTTACAGTGGAAAGAGCTTAGAAATAATTGGAGTTCATCACAATACATCATCAAATAGCTCTGCCCAGTCTTCACTCAATCCATATTTCTATCTTCCTTTTTCTTTTTTTTTTTAATTTTTTATTGGATTTTAGGTTTTGGGGTACATGAGCAGAGCATGTAAGACTGTTGTGTAGGAACACACATGGCAGTGTGCTTTTCTTTCCTTCTCCCCTTCACCCACATTTGGCATTTCTCCCCAGGCTATCCCTCCCCACCTCCCCCTCCCACTGGCCCTCCCCTTTTCCTCCCAATAGACCCCAGTGTTTAGTACTCCCCTTTCTGTGTCCATGTGTTCTCATTTTTCATCACCCACCTATGAGTGAGAATATGCGGTGTTTCATTTTCTGTTCTTGTGTCAGTTTGCTGAGGATGACGTTCTCCAGATTCATCCATGTCCCTACAAACGACACGAACTCATCATTTCTGATTGCTGCATAATATTCCATGGTGTATATGTGCCACATTTTTCCAATCCAGTCTATTATCAATGGCCATTTGGGTTGATTCCAGGTCTTTGCTATTGTAAACAGTGCTGCAATGAACATTCGTGTACATGTGTCCTTATAGTAGAACGATTTATAGTCTTTTGGATATATACCCAGTAATGGGATTGCTGGGTCAAATGGAATTTCTATTTCTAAGGCCTTGAGGAATCGCCACACCGTCTTCCACAATGGTTGAACTAATTTACACTCCCACCAACAGTGTAAAAGTGTTCCTTTTTCTCCACATCCTCTCCAGCATCTGTTGTCTCCAGATTTTTTAATGATCGCCATTCTAACTGGCGTGAGATGGTATCTCAATGTGGTTTTGATTTGCATCTCTCTGATGACCAGTGACGATGAGCATTTTTTCATATGATTGTTGGCCTCATATATGTCTTCTTTCGTAAAGTGTCTGTTCATATCCTTTGCCCAATTTTGAATGGGCTTGTTTGTTTTTTTCCTGTAAATCCATTTGAGTTCTTTGTAAATTCTGGATATCAGTCCTTTGTCAGATGGGTAAACTGCGAAAATTTTTTCCCATTCTGTTGGTTGCCGATCCACTCTAGTGACTGTTTCTTTTGCCGTGCAGAAGCTGTGGAGTTTCATTAGGTCCCATTTGTCTATTTTGGCTTTTGTTGCCAATGCTTTTGGTGTTTTGTTCATAAAGTCCTTGCCTACTCCTATGTCCTGGATAGTTTTGCCTAGATTTCCTTCTAGGGTTTTTATGGTGCCAGGTCTTATGTTTAAGTCTTTAATCCATCTGGAGTTAATTTTAGTGTAAGGTGTCAGGAAGGGGTCCAGTTTCTGCTTTCTGCACATGGCTAGCCAGTTTTCCCAACACCATTTGTTAAACAGGGAATCCTTTCCCCCTTGCTTGTTTTTGTCAGGTTTATCAAAGATTGTATAGTTGTAGATATGTTGTGTTGCCTCCGGTGCCTCTGTTTTGTTCCATTGGTCTATATCTCTGTTTTGGTACCAGTACCATGCTGTTTTGATTACTGTAGCCTTGTAGTATAGTTTGAAATCCGGTAGTGTGATGCCCCCAGCTGTGTTCTTTTTGCTTAGAATTGACTTGGCTATGCGGGCTCTCTTTTGGTTCCATATGAAGTTCATGGTGGTTTTTTCCAGTTCTGTGAAGAAAGTCAATGGTAGCTTGATGGGGATAGCGTTGATTCTGTAAATTACTTTGGGCAGTATAGCCATTTTCATGATATTAATTCTTCCTAACCATGAACATGGAATGTTTCTCCATCTGTTTGTGTCCTCTCTGATTTCGTTGAGCAGTGGTTTGTAGTTCTCCTTGAAGAGGTCCCTTACGTTCCTTGTGAGTTGTATTCCAAGGTATTTTATTCTTTTTGTAGCAATTGTGAATGGCAGTTCATTCTTGATTTGGCTTTCTTTAAGTCTGTTATTGGTGTAGACGAATGCTTGTGATTTTTGCACATTGATTTTATATCCTGAGACTTTGCTGAAGTTGCTTATCAGTTTCAGGCGTTTTTGGGCTGAGGTGATGGGGTCTTCTAGGTATACTATCATGTCGTCTGCAAAGAGAGACAATTTGGCTTCCACCTTTCCTATTTGAATACCCTTTATTTCTTTTTCTTGCCTGATTGCTCTGGCTAGAACTTCCAGTACTATATTGAATAGGAGTAGTGAAAGAGGGCTTCCTTGTCTAGTGCCAGATTTCAAAGGGAATGCTTCTAGTTTTTGCCCATTCAGTATGATATTGGCTGTTGGTTTGTCATAAATAGCTTTTATTACTTTGAGATACGTTCCATCGATACTGAGTTTATTGAGGGTTTTTAGCATAAAGGGCTGTTGAATTTTGTCAAATGCCTTCTCTGCATCAATTGAGATAATCATGTGGTTTTTGTTTTTGGTTCTGTTTATGTGGTGAATTACGTTGATAGACTTGCGTATGTTGAACCAGCCTTGCATCCCCGGGATGAATCCTACTTGATCATGGTGAATAAGTTTTTTGATTTGCTGTTGCAATCAGCTTGCCAATATTTTATTGAAGATTTTTGCATCTATGTTCATCATGGATATTGGCCTGAAGTTTTCTTTTCTTGTTGGGTCTCTGCTGGGTTTTGGTATCAGGATGATGTTGGTCTCATAAAATGATTTGGGTAGTATTCCCTCTTTTGGATTGTTTGAAATAGTTTTAGAAGGAATGGTACCAGCTCCTCTTTGTGTGTTTGGTAGAATTCGGCTGTGAACCCGTCTGGACCTGGGCTTTTTTTGTGTGGTAGCCTCTTAACTGCTGCCTCGACTTCTGCCCTTGTTATTGGTCTATTCATAGTTTCAGCTTCCTCCTGGTTTAGGCTTGGGAGGACACAGGAGTCCAGGAATTTATCCATTTCTTCCAGGTTTACTAGTTTATGTGCGGAGAGTTGTTTGTAATATTCTCTGATGATGGTTTGAATTTCTGTGGAATCTGTGGTGATTTCCCCTTTATCATTTTTTATTGCATCTATTTGGTTGTTGTCTCTTTTCTTTTTAATCAGTCTGGCTAGTGGTCTGTCTATTTTGTTGATCTTTTCAAAAAACCAGCTCTTGGATTTATTGATTTTTTGAAGGGTTTTTCGTATCTCAATCTCCTTCAGTTCAGCTCTGATCTTAGTTATTTCTTGTCTTCTGCTGGGTTTTGAGTTTTTTTGATCTTGCTCCTCTAGCTCTTTCAATTTTGACGATAGGGTGTCAATTTTGGATCTCTCCATTCTCCTCATATGGGCACTTATTGCTATATACTTTTCTCTAGAGACTGCTTTAAATGTGTCCCAGAGGTTCTGGCATGTTGTGTCTTCGTTCTCATTGGTTTCGAAGAACTTCTTTATTTCTGACTTCATTTCATTGTTTACCCAGTCAACATTCAATAGCCAGTTGTTCAGTTTCCATGAAGCTGTGCAGTTCTGGGTTGGTTTCTGAATTCTGAGTTCTAACTTGATTGCACTATGGTCTGAGAGGCTGTTTGTTATGATTTCAGTTGTTTTGCATTTGTTGAGCAGTGCTTTACTTCCAATTATGTGGTCAATTTTTGAGTAGGTGTGATGTGGTGCTGAGAAGAATGTATATTCTGTGGATTTGGGGTGGAGAGTTCTGTAAATGTCCACCAGGTTTGCTTGCTCCAGGTCTGAGTTCAAGCCCTGGATATCCTTGTTGATTTTCTGTCTGGTTGATCTGTCTAATATTGACAGTGTAGTGTTAAAGTCTCCCACTATTATTGTGTGGGAGTCTAAGTCTCTTTGTAAGTCATTAAGAACTTGCCTTATGTATCTGGGTTCTCCTGCATTGGGTCCATATATGTTTAGGATCGTTAGCTCTTCTTGTTTTATCGATCCTTTTACCAGTATGTAATGGCCTTCTTTGTCTCTTTTGATCTTTGTTGCTTTAAAGTCTATTTTATCAGAGATGAGTATTGCAACTCCTGCTTTTCTTTGCTCTCCATTTGCTTGGTAAATCTTCCTCCATCCCTTTATTTTGAGCCTTTGTGTATCCTTGCATGTGAGATGGGTTTCCTGGATACAGCACACTGATGGGATTTGGATTTTTATCCAATTTGCCAGTCTGTGTCTTTTGATTGGTGCATTTAGTCCATTTACATTTAGGGTTAATATTGTTATGTGTGAATTTGATACTGCCATTTTGATGCTAAGTGGCTGTTTTGCCTGTTAGTTGTTGTAGAATTTTCATTATGTTGATGCTCTTTAACTTTTAGTGTGATTTTGGAATGGCTGGTACTGGTTGTTCCTTTCTATGTGTAGTGCCTCTTTTAGGAGCTCTTGTAAAGCTGGCCTGGTGGTGACAAAATCTCTGAGTACTTGCTTGTTCGCAAAGGATTTTATTTTTCCTTCACTTCTGAAGCTCAGTTTGGCTGGATATGAAATTCTGGGTTGAAAGTTCTTTTCTTTAAGAATGTTGAATATTGGCCCCCACTCTCTTCTGGCTTGTAGTGTTTCTGCCGAGAGATCTGCTGTGAGTCTGATGGGCTTCCCTTTGTGGGTGACCCGACCTTTCTCTCTGGCTGCCCTTAGTATTTTCTCTTTTATTTCAACCTTGTTGAATCTGACAATTATGTGCCTTGGGGTTGCTCTTCTTGCAGAATATCTTTGTGGTGTTCTCTGAATTTCCTGCATTTGAGTGTTGGCCTGTCTTGCTAGGTGGGGGAAGTTTTCCTGGATGATGTCCTGAAGAGTATTTTCCAGCTTGGATTCATTCTCTTCGTCCCCTTCTGGTACACCTATCAAACGTAGATTAGGTCTTTTCACATAGTCCCACATTTCTTGGAGACTTTGTTCATTCCTTTTTGTGCTTTTTTCTCTAATCTTGGTTTCTCGTTTTATTTCATTGAGTTGGTCTTCGACTTCAGATATTCTTTCTTCTGCTTGGTCAATTCGGCTATTGAAACTTGTGCATGCTTCGCGAAGTTCTCGTATTGTGTTTTTCAGCTCCTTTAATTCATTCATATTCTTCTCTAAGTTATCCATTCTTGTTATCATTTCCTCATATCTTTTTTTAAGTTCCTTGGTTTCTTTGCATTGATTTAATACATGTTCTTTTAGCTCACAAAAGTTTCTCATTATCCACCTTCTGAAGTCTAATTCCGTCATTTCGTCACAGACATTCTCCATCCAGCTTTGCTCCCTTGCTGGTGAGGAGTTTTGGTCCTTTCTAGGAGGCAAGGTGTTCTGGTTTTGGGTGTTTTCCTCCTTTTTTTGCTGGTTTCTTCCCATCTTGGTGGGTTTATCCGCTTGTCGTCTGCGTAGTTGCTGACTTTTTGATTGGGTCTCTGAGTGGACACCCAGATTGTTGATGATGAAGTATTTCTGTTACTTGGTTTTCCTTCTACCAGCCTAGCCCCTTTGCTGTACGACTGCTGAGGTCCACTCCAGGCCCTGCTTGTCTGGGGTGCACCTCTAGCAGCTGTGGCACAGTGAGGGATGCTACCTGTTTCTTTTTCTGCTATCTTTGTCCCAGGATGATGCCTGCCAAATGTCAGTCTTTTGGATATAGAGGGGTCAGGGAGCTGCTTGAGGAGACAGTCTGTACTTTTTTGGAGCTCAATTTCTGAGCTGTGAGCTGTGTTGTTCATTCAGGGCTGTTAGGCTGCTATGTTTGATTCTGCTGCAACAGAGCTCATTAAAAAAAAAAACCTTTTTTTCTCAAATGCTCTGTGTTGGGGGGTTCGGGCTTTATTTTTCGATGTCCGATGAGGTGTCCTGCCCAGCTAGAAGGTAGACTAGCCACTGTTTGGCTGCCGAGGCTCCGCCCTGCTGTTGTGTGATTCGCCCTGTTCCTGCAGGCTCTGCTGTGGTCTCCACCATGCCCTGTGGCGGAGTCTCTTTGTTGTAGCGTGTTGCCTCAGCAATGGCAGGCTGCGTCAGCATTGGGCGTGTATCTCAGTAGGGACGGGTTGCCTCGGCAACGGCTGGGTGCGTCAGCAGTGGGCGTGTATCTCAGTTCGGGCGGGTTGCCTCGGCAACAGCTGGCTGCCTCAGCAGTGGGCGTGTATCTCAGTTGGGGCGGGTTGCCTCCGTAGTGGTGGACGCCCCTCCCCCACAGAGCATCTCGGACCGTCTGCTCGGGATAGTTTGAAATCGCGGTTTTGTTCGTCCCACTGGGTGTCCCAAATGATCTGTCCCTGCAATCCCCTGGGCTGGCCTACTGTCCAAGTCTCATTCAGTCTCATGTCCAGCCCTCTCAAGTCTCAGGTTGCCGGTTCAACAGGGCACCCAGACAAGCATGCCCTGTGGGGATTGCTGGGTAGGGCCGGCCGCCGCTGCCCCGGCTGCCAGCTTCGCCAGGCAGACCTACTGCCTGGCGTCCCGTGTCTTTTTATAATTGGGAGTTTCCCCGTTCTGTGGGCAACAAAGATCAGTCTGGAAATGCAGCTCCGACTCACCATTTGCGGATTCAACGAGAGCTCCAATCCTGTGTTGTTCTCACAGCGCCATCTTGAGTCCTCCTCTGAGAATAGTTTTAAGGATACTTCTGTTTCAAAACTTCCTCACGTAGTTTTTCTGCCATGCAAGAAGCTACAAAATGTCTATCTTCCTTTTTCAACCGTGAGAAACCTGGCTCCCAATATTATCAATGTATTTACTCATTTTTTCAAGACTACGACACAAAGTAAAAATTTCAAAATTGCAAACCCACACCACTGAGAAAAGCAAAATAAAACCCATCAACTAGAGTTTAAAGTTTGTGTGCAGTTCTTTTTGTCTTTAGATTAAGGATATATTGTCAATGTGCTGTGTTCAAAAGTTAACATCTCTTACGAATTCTGTGTTCAGTAAAGCCACATTAGTAACTTGAAATCAGACACGAGGGAAGTATTTTCTTGTTTTTGATAATGCTTTTTCTTATATTTCATACATAATCTATCAAATTATGTCTATATCTGACCACTTTTTACAGTGCATGTCATCTTCTACCAGCTATCTCTCTCACTAAACCATTGCAGTGCCTTCTGATCTAGTCTCTCTGCTTTCATTACTACTCACACATCAGTCATTGTGACCAAATCGTCACTCTCCTGCTCAAAATTCCCCAACAGATTTCCTCATGCTTAAAGTGTAATCTCCTTATCATGGTCTACAAGACCTTTCGTTATCTAGGCCCACCCACTTTATGACCTCATCTATGGGTTTCCCCTCTCCTCACCAAGCCTGCTTCTATAGTCACATTAGCCATTTTGATGTTCTTTAAACACACCAAACTCATTTCTCCCTCAAGGACTTTGTACTTGCTGCTATATCTGCCTGAAACCGTCTTTTTTTCTGTGGGGAGGGGGTGCTAAAGGGACTTCATACAGCTTTCTCCCTCATTATAGTTAGGGCTCTGTTCAAATGTCACCTCCTTGGAGAGGCATTCCCTGAAAAATCCCATCTAAATTTGCAGCACTTATTTCCTATCGTGCTCAAACTCCTTAGCCTGCTATTTTTTTCAAAGCATTTATTATCATCTTATCACCATCTCCAGAATGCCTGCATTAATTATTTTCATTTCACCACATATTCCCAGTGGTTTGAACAGTATACCTGGCTCATGGCATTTAATAAATATTTGTTGAATAATTGAATAAGTGAAGAAATGAATTATAAATTTTTGAACTCAGATCTTCTTCACGATCCTCACATTGCTGAGAAATCATTTTAGTTAATTCCCATTTATCTTCCTAATGGCTACTTCAGACATTTACTGTTTTGGTTGTTTTTTCCCCTAAACATACCTCTTGTTTAGCTCAGTAGGTAGTCATGGAGAATATTTGCTTTCCTTTTGTAGTTTCCCAGAAGTTTTAGGAGGCTTTTATAATGTTTTCATATTCGTAAAGTATAAGTTATAAATGTGCTTTCCAGCTACATTATTTTGAAGCAAGCATGATGGCAGTGGCACTAATGCTGGCTCTATAGCACCTTTATGAAAATTAGAAAAAGGTATCCCTTCTGGGTAGATGCAGTCCCAGGAACTCACAGTGAAGTGGAAAGAGAGTGCTCTTAATGTGGATTAGGAAAAAAGCCTTAACAGACTCAGTTACCTTGTTTACTGAGAAAATAATACCCCTCAAGGAATTGTCATACACTCTCAACCTTATCCTTCCCTCCTTTCTTCCTGCCTTGGGAAAAGTATGAATGTTTCGAAGGGCTTTGATCAAGCCTAGCTTCTCTTCATAGGTGCTTTGTTCCTATCACACACCACAACATACACTGTATACATTATCCTCATTCTCTCTGGAATCCTGATCTTCTCCAACTTGCTTCTTCCTTTCTGAACAGCAGTAGGTTCAAATTGCCATGAATCTACTGTTACCATTCCTTCCAACCCTGATAAACAGCTGCCTTATCTATTCCTGGATTTACCAAGTGCTTGAGAATAGACTCTACCTCACAGCCATTTCCACCTATGCTAACCCTTCTAATTGTAGAAATTGGCGGCCTTTTATGTTCTTCTCATTCTCTTTGACATTTGTGCAGCACTGGCCATGTGGTGGATACTCTGTTCTTCTCAAACACTTCATCGATAAGCTTCCAGAGCATTCCTTGCTCTTGGTTTTCTCCTTATCTCTTTGGTTGCTGATTGGGTTTTCCCAATTCTTCTCTGTTTCCAGATCCTCAAATACTGGAATTTCCTATGGTTTCAACTTCAAGTATTCTCCCTTTTTACTTTAAACAGTCTAATGAAATACAGCTATTCATGTATCATCAACTCCTTCCTAACCAATTATCAGACCTACATTTCTACTCATTTTACTAAATACAGACCATATTTCTTGTTTCTACATAGATTTACTACAGACATCTCAAACTCAACCTGTCTGTATTATTCAGGGTTTTATCACAGATGCAGAACCATTAGGAAATCACAAAAGGCTTGAACTTTTGCACTTATAGAAGTCGGTAAATGTTGTCAATAAGGCTGTGGTCTTTACATTGGATTCTGGAGGTTGAAATCAGCAGGGCAGTTAGCTAGGAAGGGAAGAGATGATTATAAAATGGAGTGGATCCAAGACAAATAGGAACCCATGAGGAAGAACTGAAGTCTGTGTCAGTCTTTTATGGCCTATAGCTATAGCTTTGATGATGTCAATATCCTACAGTGGACTGACATCCTTTGTTTTAGAGCTAATCATGTATCCGGTATAGGATTCAGAGAAGGGGAGGAAGATCGGGAGGAAACTGGGGCAGCTCCAGGTCCAGCTGCTACCCCATACTAATAAAGTGACCCAATAAGTAAGTGACAATGTACATGAATGGCAACATCACCTGGTGCCCCTGAGCTGACCTTCAGAGAATAACAAATACTAATACAATCCTGCTTGAAGAACATCTTCTGAATCTCACCCAAAACGTTTTCTGTGACCAACCCTAATCAGAAAAACTCAGGGAAGGGAATTCTGGGCAATAGAAATTAGCCCAGGCAAGTCGACATGTTACAAAGCTACCACACCGTTTAACATCAGATTCACTATCTTCCAGTGCCCTCTTACTCAGAAAAGTGCTCTTCCTACTATTTCTATTTTAGAATATACCATTACCATCTACCTACTTATCTAACCTAGAAACTTCTGAGTCACCCAAACCATTTATCCTTCTCCAACCCTGCTCACTCCTACTCCTGCCATATCCAGTCAGTCACCACGTCTTTTTAATTCTAAGCTGTCATTTTTTCCCCCACATTTATCTCTTCATGCAATCCCATGCCCTAACTAAGTTCTGTCTGGTCCATATGCTAGAAGCACTGGTCCCAGTTTCTCTAGTTCTTCCCCATCCCTTTCAACTTCCACGTAGCTACCAGGATGACCTTTCCAAAATTTAGATCTAATCATGACATTCCTTAATATGCTATTTTTTGTAGATCTTTTTATCTACAGAATGTACCAAAACTCCCAAACATGTAGATTACATTGCTGTTCCCAGTTCTTTACTCTGTGCTGTGATAAAATTGTATGCCCGTGCTTTTTGCCTTGTGACTTTGCAATTCATGACATAATGTGAATATGACATACTTCCTCATTCTTGTGACTGGCTGATGTGATGAGACTGGACTTTAAATGTACTTGTATAGTTTGGATCCCCCTCTCTAGCTTCAGCTATTGTCATGAGAAATGCATGCCCAGAAATATATGCTGTGTATTTGTAGTTACAGGTCCCAGAATGGGACATATGGAGCAGAGCTGGCTTGCAGCCTGGAGCCAAGCCCAGCAGAACCCAAGCAGGCCCAGCAAAAATCAACCAAAATAAGCCAAACCTCAGCTGCCTCACCTGTAAGTTAGAAAATAAATGTTTATTGTTGGAAGCTACTAAGATTTTGGTGGTGGTTACACAGCATTATTGCGACAGTAGTTGAGGAATACGTGTAATATAAAGGCCCTCCACAATTGAAAACCCAGCGAGACTTCTAGTGCCAGTCTCAAACCATTTTCTTTCATGCACCCACAGTAATACTTACTCTCATATAGTGAATACCTATATCTTTCATGCCAAATTGACTTGCTCAGGCACCAAGCTAGGGAGCTACAATGCATGTATGTCATAGTCCATAGCAGTGAGTATTATCCTCACATTTCTACTCTGTTAAACTGTTCTCCAGCCAGGGAGTTGGTTTAGATTCCCTTGGGATTCCCAAAACCTGCTTATGACATGAAACCTATACTTTTCTGTCTACTTTTGTAGGGTTAAGCCTCAAGCTCCCTTTTTTATATGACCTGATAATAATGACTACTATTTGTTGAGCACTATGTTCCAGGCACTGTTCTATGTTTTTCATTCACTCTTTACAATGACCCTATGAAATAGATAATATCATTACCACTATTTTACAGAAAGGGAGGCAGTCAAAGTAGCTTACAAGCTTGTACAACGAATTACATATTGGATTCAAATCCAGGCAGTTTGACTCCAGAGCCTCTACTGTTAACCACTCTGCTGAATTCCCATCCATTGATATTGACTCTTATGCTCCTGTGCTACTTTGTATATGCCTTTATTATAACTCTGTATGTTTCATGATGATTATTTATACTATTACTTCCCCCACTTCACTGTGAGTTTTTAAAAGTCAAGGGCTCAATCTTAGGTGTCCTTATAAGTCTGCTATCTAGTAAGGTGGCTGGCCTGTAGCTAGTTCCCACTAAATGTTTATGATTGCTATTTGCTGTTGAACTGCTTTGTCATCAGTCAAATTTTCATTGTAAATTGCTGGAGAACTGGTCCAAATTGCCTTTCTCTGAAACATGAAAATGACACAATGTATTTCGAGAGTGATTTATAGAAAATCATGTGTTTCATACAGTGGGAAAGGGTGTAATGATAAGGAATTTTTCAAATTTCCCCTCAGGCACTTGCCTTTTAAACATCAATCAATCAATCAACAAATCAGGACTGTGTGCCTCCTATGCATCAAAAACATGCCAGCCACTCGTACTAGAGGTGGCTAACTAATTACTTTGTGTTATGGTGGCTATATTTCATTTTTTTTTCCAGATCCAGTCTAGTTTTCATCTTCAGCTGGTGAGATCAATGCATATGGAAAGCAGTTAAGATAAAATAAAAATTTTACCTGACAGCCTTTCTCTGGAAGCTTCAATAGCTTTGGAGGAGTTTATTGATTCCAAAGAAAAATTACCATTCTCTTTTATGGAAGGGTAAAAAGGAGGAGGATTTAGTGAATAAAAGGAATCGGACCAATTAGCATAGCCTTTTAAAATCTGGGATTATCTTTATTGATTAGATTGCTTTAGAATTGTTGAAGGAACAACAGAAATTCCAATGGAAATTACGTATGTGAACTAGACAGGAGTTAGGTCTGTGAACCAAGACCTACCTTTTTGAAGAACAAAACGCAGGCTGGAGAGAATTCAGTCACCTAAGCATAATAAGAATTTCTGAAAGTTTCAAAAAACAGGAGGCAAAAAGTGAGTTTTTTTCTTTACTAAGTTTATATACCACTTACAGGCACGCACTGAGATTTTGGAGACCAAGTACAAGGTACCTGCTGAAAACAATAATGAAAACAAAAAGGGAAACTAGTGGCAATGTTAATCCAATTGGACTATGAAAATGAACAGAGAGAGTGGCAATCTATGGTAAACAATGTCACATTCTTTTCAAAGTTCAAAGTTTGTTAACAGGTAAATTTTCTTTCAATGAATGTGTGCATATTTTTATTTGGTAGTGGGGCCTTTTAGGCAGGTGTATTATCCTAATGAAAGTGGGGAAAAAAAGGCATACAATAGGACTCAAATATTTTAGCACAGCTTAGTAAGAAGAAGAAAATAGGTGAGCAACATTTTCTTCCTTACTGTTTGTTGACTTCTTACCAGTTCAGTATGAATATACTCAATGAAATAAGTAGATTTTTGAATGGCCTAGTGATTTGTTTGGTCAAATCTTGCCTGGGTTTTAGAGAATTAAAACAGATGCACATTTCCCTTATCATATGCATTTGCTGTTTCAACAGAATGGTTGTATACCAGATGTGGGAAATGCAATTTAAGAAAAGTAAATCTCAAGGTTGACGAAGGAATATAATGATGGAAAAAAAAAAACATAATTGAAGCAAGGAAAGATAGAGTTCAGTATTTTGTTAGTTTGAGTAATTTAAGAAAGCATTTATATATAAAGAGGAAGCCGGCAGATGGTGCTTTGGTGATTCTTTGTGTGGTGTGGCAGCATAGGATGAATGGCACACAATTAGGGCATACTGTAAAATCATATTTTAATGAATAACGAGTGAGAGAGAGTTGGCTTTGAACGTAGGCCAGAATTCTCAATGTAAGTCAGGTGTCATTTCATCAAAACATATGCTTTTATCTATTTCATTGCACAACCATTTGTTTGCGGTATTATTCATTTATTCACAGATATGTGTTGAGCCTGTATGTTTGGCTGAGGATTCAATAACTCTTCTTCCTAAACCTGTCACTCCCACCATCTTTCCCTTTAAAGTAGAAGTCACCATCTGTCATGCCTTCAGACAGGCACGAGTGGCCTCTGCTTTGGGATCTGGCTTTTGGAGGATGCCACTTTGGTCCCCTTTTCATCACAGTTCTCCCTAGGGGATGAGGAGTCCATGGGATCAAGGAGATATGCCCACCGAGAAGCTTGGTCCACTGAAAGCTTGTGTCCACTGAGAGACTATTCTCCCATCCCTTTAGATGAAACTCTAGCTCAGGGTCAGTTTCATAAGTGTGCCACCTGTGCGCTCACAAAGAGCCTTGTGCTCAGAAAGGCCCATACTTTGAGTCTGACTAAACTCCCACACTTGTAGGTCCACCATAACTCTGGTCATGGGGCATTGCAGATGCTGTGGGCTAAAAAAGTGTCAATAAGAAGCAGAGATATAGTGTATAGGAAATACTGCTCATGTGCATGTACACTGTCCCATCAAACTTCACTTACAAAACACAAGTTCAAAGATAAAATTATTTAAAATGTCAGCATGATAACAGCAGAGCTTCTCCGGTGATTTCTAAGATGAACCTGTGGTTCTTGGCTGGGTCAGGAAAGATTATTAGAAGCTTATATAAATGGTGGGAGTTGTGGGTAGTGGGAAAAGCCGGGGTGAGAAGATGGTATAATGAGAGAAAAGATAGATTGGAGGGAAAAACACTTCCTGAAATTTTGGGAGCCTCATTTATCTCATCTGTAAAGGATGGCAAGGAATATTTAGCCTGGAGGGTTATTGTAAGGATTAGAAAGATGATTCCAATACTGTGTCTGGTTCATAAAATGTGCTCTACAATACAGAATTTAGAGCTTTCATGTGTGCAGTTACTGGTAATTTGCTTTTTGTGTGTATATTGTTTGGGATATAGAGGATCCATTCCCAGATTCTGAGCATTTTTCCCAGGAGCCAAGGGCATGCTGAAGGTCTCCCTCAAAGTAGTATATGTGAAGCAGAAGCAAAATCATTCTTTCAAGGTCCAACAAGTCTTTGGCCACTTGTTTCCCAGTGACAAGTTTCTTTGTCATTAATAATCAGGCTCCATTCTTATCATTTTTCTCCTTGTCAATTTCATTTCAAGCAACCTTCCTGCCTCAGCCCAATGCATTCCTTTTAGGTTCTTTAAACGAGGAAAGATATTATTTTCATCAGCATTTTTCAGTAGCCTGAAGGACTCTGTCATGCTTTCTTTAGGTTTGCAGTCATTGAATAGGACTTCAGGATTTCAGAGAGCTCAGGAAATTGAGTTGATATGAACAAGCCTGAGAGCATGGAGGCCATGGAACAATTTTTGCTAAATCTCTTGATACAAATCTAGGATTCAGGGAATGAGTTGGACCAGCCGAAATCTAAAGGACTGGGATGGTGCAAATTCTTTGGTAGGTCGGCATGACTCCTAAATGGAGGAAAGAGAGCATAATGCTTACATGGTGCTTTATGCGCTGTGGTAAAGAATTGGGTTTAAAATTCTTTTAAAAACTTTCAGTCCATTACAAACTGATATTTTTGTAGAAATGCAATGAAGCTAAAATACTAAAAGCATAAGATAAAAAAGAAATAGACATAAAATTCAAGCTTGTTTTATTAGAGTCAATAGATAGCAAATGACATTTCAATCAATGTAATCAGAACAAATATAAAAAATTACTGAAGCCATACATGTTTTTTATGAAAATGTGCATAGATTGGATTAATATTAATATACTCACTATTATAACTTTTTACTATTTCACAATCGTAACCACCAAACAAAAGTTGGGTCAAGTAGAAATTGCTCATATTAAATTCCTATATACATTTTTGAACAAACATTATGTACAACAATATTTGAAGTGTTTTGTTTTGTTTTTTTTCAGACACAGTGTCTCTCTCTCTCTGGAGAGAGTGGTGGAGCACAGTGGTGCGACCATAGCTCATTGCAGCCTTGACCTCTTATGCTTAAATGATCCTCCTGCCTCAGCCTTCTGAGTAGCTGGAACTACAGGCACATGCCACTGTGACTTGCTAATTTTTAAATATTTTATAGAGATAATGTCTCACTATATTGCCCAGGCTAATCTTGAACTCTGGGGCTTATGTAATCCTCCCACCTCTGCCTCCCAAAGTGCTGGGATTACGGGCATGAACCACCACTCCTGGCCGATATTGGAAGTTTCTGATGTGGTAAATGACTTTGCTTCTTGTTTGTTAACTACTCTAGACACATAACACATCTAGGCATAATGCATATCTAAAATATTTCAATATTTAGTTTTAATAACCCTCATAGTGGAGAAATCAATCTTACATAAGTGTGCTGACAGAAATGAAAGAAGAGATTTTAAGGCAATTTCAGCAATGTCAGGATATTTGTTTATAACTTTTATTCAACAAGGACTAAGCAATGCTGTATTTTCAAAACTCACATTCAACCTTTCATCAGTAGCCAGTTCTAACAATTAATCTTGTAAAGTTATAATTGAACTTACATTATCTTTTGATGAAAAAGATGGATTACAAAGATCTAGGAATTTCCTGTGTCTGAATTTTCTTTTGAAGGAAAATAAAATCTAAAATATTCTGTAAAACGTGTGAGGTATACAGAGAGAACTTTTTGCTGATATGTGATATTAAGATAATTACCTACATCAGTGATAATCGTTAAATTGTGGAACATGTCATAATAGTCTGTAAAACTCTGTTCTTTCAAGATTCTAACTTTGTTGTCCTTAGATATTATCTGCCATTGAAAAATGTTGTATTACTTCCTTACATGGGCTAAGTACAGAGCTTAGATCATAAGTACACTGAAAATATAGGACAAAATCCAGCTGGCTGTCCAACTCATATCTTTAAAAGTTGGGTTAAACTAGTTTCTTATCTTGCAGAAACAGAAAATGTATTCCTTAGTTCAAACATTCTCAACAGAACTTTCCTCTTGATAATCATCATACTCAGCATTCAATATCATTGTTTATATTCGGTTTCTAGATTATCACAAAATATAGAGAACAATCTAAAATGTAATGCATTAGCTTCTATGTAATTCTCAGATTTTACCATGTCTATGTGCATACTGGTTACTTCGGTTAATATGATTTTTGTAGCAAGATTTTCCTGTTGAAGGAAAGAGCATTGATTGCCGTTTTGGGGACACATTAATCTGAATAATTATTCAGAATGTTTTGCTTGTAATTGCAGCTGAGCCATCAGAACATTACTTCTATATGAAATTTAGACATCAAACCATATTCATTGGCAGACTCTTGTCTTCATAGTTTTATATAGTTAAATGCTAGTTGTGTTTGTCAACAATAGGGTTGAAAAAAGGAATTCTATCTAAATATTACCATTACATTGGAATTGTCCATATACTAAAAAATTACTGTATTAATTCTCTGTTAATGCTATAGAATTGCAGTGGAAAACTCTTTGCAAGCTTTGTTTTCTGTGAGTTGGTCATCCATAAGCTAGCCTGTTTGTGTCATTGGAAAGTGATATTTGAGCTACTTTCTTTGCAACCCAGTTTACCTAGCATTTTTGAACAAACCTCTTTCTTGCTGCTTTTATTAATGTATTGGCAATTGTGTATGGATTTTTAGTCTTAAAAAACTGAAGTGCTATTTTGTAAGAAGGCTGCACAACACTAATGCTTCTATGAAACAAATTGAACATCTACTTCTGTTGGCTTTTTATGTCAATACTCTTTCTTTCTAGAATTTTTTTTGTTTGGTGAACTTATTTCTTTTAGTGTGTAATTGCTGCTTATATTTTGATATATCTTACTGGTTCTTTTAGCTAGAACATCTCCAGAAGCAATATGCGCCATTTTAAGCACTTTACTATTAATTACATCTACAAAGTTGATCTCACTATTTGAAGAAAAATACTTCTGAATAAAACTAGTATAAATTCATTTGGCTTCATTGTTCAGGAATCACTTTGGTCACAGTCATTTAGTTTCTACTGCTGCTGTGGCATACTTGACAAAAAAAAAGTCCAGTGAGCTTATTTTGCCAAGTATCATTCAGGGTTGAAACAAATATTCTATAAAATTTGTTTCTTTAATTTAGTTATTCTCTAAAAATTAAAATGATTACATGCATCTGCATCCATCTGATCTTTGACAAACCTGACAAAAACAAGCAATGGGGAAAGGATGCCCTGTTTAATAAATAGTGTTGGGAAAACTGGCTAACCATGTGCAGAACGCTAAAACTGGACCCCTTCCTTACAGCTTACACTAAAATTAACTAACTCCAGATGGAGTAAAGATTTAAACATAAAACCTAAATGCTCATCATCACTGATTATTAGGGAAATGCAAATCAAAACCACATTGAGATACCACCTCACACCAGTTAGAATGGCAATCATTTAAAAATCTGGAGACAACACTGTTGGTGGGAGTGTAAATTAGTTCAACCATTGTGGAAGACAGTGTGGCGCTTCCTCAAGGACCTAAAAATAGAAATACCGTTTGACCCAGCAATCCCATTACTAGGTATATACCCAAAGGATTGCAAATCATTCTATTATAAAGACACATGCACACGTATGTTCATTGCAGCACTGTTTACAATAGCAAAGACCTGGAACCAACCCAAATGCCCATCGATGATAGACTGGACAAGGAAAATGTGGCACATATACACCATGGAATACTATGCAGTCATAAAAAAACCAATGAGTTCATGTCCTTTGTGGGGACATGGATGAACCTGGAAACCATCATTCTTAGCAAACTGACACAAGAACAGAAAATCAAATACCGCATGTTCTCACTCATAGGCAGGTGTTGAACAATGAGAACACATGGACACAGAGAGGGGAGCATCACACACTGGGGTCTGTGGTGGGGGGCTAGGGGAGGGACAGCGGGGGTTGGGGAGGTTGGGGAGGGATAACATGAGGAGAAATGCCAGATATAGGTGATGTGGGGATGGAGGTAGATACACCTTGCCATGTATGTACCTATGCAACAATCCTGCATGTTCTGCATATGCACCTCAGAACCTACAGTACATTAAAAAAAATCTTTAAAAACCCCAAATTATTAAAAGAAATAAATGCCTACATTTTCTCTGATTTTTGTACACTTAGAGTTATAGTTGCCAAAGTAACCCTGAAACATGATATGTTGTAATGTGGTCCTACTGCAGTGCTTGACTTGTGTGCAATGTGCACCACGTGCAACCCACCAGGCAAGTTTGACAACATCCAAACTAGTTCATGCCCTGTTCAATGAGACAAGTACATTGATTTACCCTTTCTTGAATATTGCGGTAATATCAAACTGTTCAAAAGTTTCCGAACACTTTGTCTTGATTTCTCTTATCTGAACCTGTTGGTAACAAACAGTTCACGTAACAGCAATGGGCTGGGGACCATTCTTTAAAGGACAAGATTCAGAGTCTACAGAAATTTGATTTGAAAACCAAATTTTATTACTTACCAGCTATGTGACCATGGGCAAAACTTAGTCTCCTTTTCTCAAAAAGAAAGGGTAATATTTTCCATCTCAAAGTTGTTGTGAAGATGCAATAATGTATTCACACATTTGTTAAGCAAATATTTATCGAACCTCTACAACGTGCCAAAAGGCTGTTCTAGGATCTTGAGTTATGTCAGTGAACAAAACAGCTAATGGCAAGAGAGAGACAGCTAATAATGATAAAGACAACAACAAAAGAAATAAGTGAATTATACAGTATGTTAAAAGGTGTTAAGTGTTAGAGAAAAAGTACACAGTAATGTATGCCAAGGGGAATCAAGAGTACTGGGGCAGGTTGGGCGTGGTGGCTCATGCTTGTAATCTCAGCACTTGGGGAAGCTGAGGAAGGTGGATCATGAGGTCAGTTCAAGACCAACCTGGCCAACATGGTGAAACCCTGTCTCTACTAAAAGTACAAAAATCAGCTGGGTGTGGTGGCGGGTGCCTGTAATTCCAGCTACTCCAGAGGCTGAGGTAGGAGAATCTCTTGAAACTGGAAGGCAGAGTTTGCAGTGAGCAGATATTGTGCCACTGCACTCCAGCCTAGACTTAAGATTGAAACTCTATCTCAAAAAAAAAAAAAATACTGGGGCAGGAGGAGAGGTGTAGATTGCAGTTACAGCAGAGTAATCCTGAAAAAAAAAAAATTGATTTGATAATGGAAGCAAAGCCACAGTACAGAGCTTAGTGACTTAGTAAATGGTAGTCTTTATCATAATTAGTTCATGATTGCTTAGTATTGCCAACAGGAAGCTAAAATGGGTTTATTTGAAGTCGCTTATGCAATTGAATATGTGCACACATGCATAAATACACACTGACACACACCTAGACATATAATGATATGCCATAGAAATTTTATTTGGATTTAGCTGGTTCCCTCTAATGCATACCTTCTATTTGCATTTATGATCATTTAGGGGCCCAAATTAGTGAGAATTAGATTCGTTTTAGGATAAAATAGGATGAAATGAGAAGCTCACATTTTTTTTCCTGATTATCATAGAGGAACTGTCAAAAGGCTAAGACCAGCATTTGATTCTACCTCAATTCTCTTTGCGTCTAACTCAACTATTTTTTTCTCTTTGTTAAAGTGTCACTGTCTCTTTTGATCCTGCAAGATGTATTGTATTTGGCAGAAGCCATGGAAGAAAGTATATCAGAGAAGTGAAAACTGTTGTCATCAAGTAACCTTCGCAGTTTGTTTGCCGAAGGTTCAACTGACCTTTACTACCTTTTCAAAAATAACTTACTCCTACAAAACTGTACACACAGCATAGTAAAGCTTTCGTTAAAAAAATATGGGTGTCTACAGAAAAGAAATGTTCATTTTAGAGTGAAGAGATCATGGATATTCTGATTTTTAAATAATCAGTATGTCCTTTCTTAATCTGAAACAGCCAGTAAATGTCTTTTTAAAAAGAAAGAAAATAACCTACTTTTACTCATACAAGGGCTCTTGCTCTTTTATGCTTTCATTTTCATTGTGGGAGAGGTGGAGGAGTGGAATTTATTGGTTTTGAAATTGTTTTGAGCATTTCTCTTTTGGATTTTATCTCTATATTCTCTGAAAAACTCTGTGAATGTAGTACTCAAACTGCTTCACTGTTTTATTATTAGATCCTACTCCTCTAAACTTGGCCGGAAATCAAACACCAATCCAGATAAGAATCTCCACAATGGGCATTTTCAAAGCAAGTCAGAAGCTGCTTTGTTTTAACACTCAAAGAAAGCTTTTGTATTTTCAATTTCAAGTGCTCTGCAGTAAACCAACAGTCTATATAGATTATACAGAAGGGTCATGTGTTGATTTGAGGCAGTTTCTGGGGGAAAAATCACTACAGAGGAACAGCAAGTGTTTAAACAATGAACTGACAGCTGCCTGTCCATTAGACCCCTCCACAGGGCCAACTCCTGCTCTTTTCAATTTCACTGCGATCCGTAGATACAGCTCTTGATGGCTGAGCTGGTGGTGATGGGCTAAGTTCCAATAACACCTGCATTTATCAGAGCAGTACTTTTTATCAGAGGACTCTTATATGAAGTCCTTTATAAAGAAGAGAAACAGTGCCAGTTAGGAAAGTGAGAAAAAGAAAATATATACCCACTTCAAGTTCTGTATTGCCCATTTCAGTACGTGTAGAGTTAGAAGTAAAATCTTTAAACTCTTGATTCATACTATATTCTCGTGGCCATTCTCAGGGATATCAGGATTCATCTTTAACTGAAGTTTAAATAATGAAACCTCATAGTTTGCTAAACTAAATACTAACATAATGATTGGTGTGCTTCTTTTAAAATTACCTTTCTGGAGATAGGCTTAAAGAAACAAGAGGAAAGAATATTTTCTTCAGCTTCTGATTCAGGCAATTACAATCCTTTTAATTTTCTCTGTACTGGAGTCCAATGTTCAGAATCATCAGCCTTGCAAATGGGAATTTGGTTTAGGATTTCTCAGGAGGAGAGTAAAAAGTCCTAGATGAAGACATGCCTTTGATTCTTTTAATTAAGGTCTTTCCTCACCTTTGATTTGATTCTCTGCTAAATCACTTCTTTCCTTGAGGCCCTTAGGATGTCTGTACTGGGGATCTCTGGTTTAAATTTTCAGTTGATGTTTATAATTTTGGGTAAATATCCAACTGAGCCTCTCCACCTGAGTGTGGGCCCACTGCTTGCCTTGAGTACATCTCAAATTTGCCAAATCCTGATTGTTTACTCCACTCTTGACCCATTACTCTCCTGCATCTCTGATTCTTAATAACTGCACCTCTGCTTTTCTAGACATAGCTTTAACCTGTCTGTACCTAGGCTGAAGCTAGCTAGGTTATACCTCTCCCACTGACTGAGCAGTTAGTTCCTCTGAATGATCATTTCAATTTACTTTTCAAAAATCAGTTGCACTTGTTCTTCCAATCAATGGATTGACTTGTCTTGGTAATTACTGAGCAAAATTTTTAAAAACTTTTAGGTTTAGGGATACATGTGAAGGTTTGTTACATAGGTGAACTCATATCATGGGAGTTTGTTGTACAGGTTATTTCATCACTCAGTATTAAGCCCAGTACCCCGTAGTTACATTTTCTGCTTATCTCTCTCCTCCCACCCTCCACCCTTAAGTAGCATGTTGTTCCCTTCTTTGTGTTCATGAGTTCTCATAATTTAGCTCCCACTTATAAGTGAGAATATGCAGAATTTGGTTTTATGTTTGTGTGTTTGCTAAGGAAAATAATCACAGCTCCATCCATGTTCCCACAGAAGATATGATCTTGTTCTTTTTCATGGCTGCATAGTATTCCATGGTGTGTATGTACCACATTTTCTTTATCCAGTCTGTCATTGATGGGTGCTTAGGTTGATTCCATGTCTTTGCTATTGGGAATAGTGCTGTAATGAACATTCACATGCATGTGTCTTTATGAGAGAATGATGTATATTCCTCTGAGTATATATCCAGTAATGGGATTGCATGGTCAAATGGTAGTTCTGCTTTTAGCTCTTTGAGGAATCCCCATACTGCTTTCCACAATGGTTGAACATATTTACACTGCTAAAAACAGTGTATAAGTGTTCCTTTCTCTCTGCAACCTCACCAGCATCTGTTGTGAGATGATATCTCATTGTGGTTTTGATTTTACTGAGCAAATTTTTGACTGCCTGAAATAATAAAGTCAAAACAGAAAATTGGTCATGTCTCAAGTAGCATTCTTTTTTTAAAGACTTTTTTTCCCCCACAAGAATACTGAGTACATTTGGTAGGTGTAGGAAATAAGTGATTTTTAATTTCATGGCTCAGAGTGTGAAACCAAAGCCTAAAGAGGCCACCTCATTTGATCAGACCAAAGTAGAGAACAGTGTACAGTACTTTAACATGAACCCCAAAGAAGGCTGAAAGTTGCTGCCATGAGGACCCTGTCTAAAACTCTCCATCTAAAATCCAGCTCACATAGTCTAGTCCTTTTAGTAGTTATCAGCGTTTGGACTTCTCTTCCTCAGCACAAGTGTAAACACTTTGAGATTAGCCATGTTTCACTGCTTTGTGTACCTTTCACAATACCTGGCACCAAAGTCGGTGTCCAGTAAGTTTCCAACAATCACTGAATTGAGTTGAAATCATAGTTAACTTGAAGAAGGAAAAGGCTTAGATTGAAAAATACAGATTCATGCATTTTTAAGGTGGTAAATATTTATGCAACACAGGAATGAAGGAGGATGTAAATAATACCTTAGAAGAAGTGCCTCAAAAGAACCTCAGGGGAGCCTTTCACCACTCAAAACAGATTGATGTCACATCACCTTAACTATGGAGAAAGATAATCTGAATAGGTTTACTACTCAAATAAATACTTAAAAAGTTAAAGCCGATACTAAGTACATTGAGCATAACATTTTTACCAAAATGTCATAAAGCATTGGATGGTGAAATAACAGTAAAAGATTCATTAGAATTGCTTAAACCATCCAGAATGAGATGAACTGTGGAGCAATTTTATCTGGATGTGGAGGCATCCTGACTCCTCTGTATCCGACAGAAACAGTCAAGCCAATGAGATAAATGCAAACAGTGCGAAATATTCTATGTATCATCAGAATATAGAGTAACACAAGTTATAAAAATATGCTGAACAAAGTCTGAAGTACTGCTGTCAAAACGCTGACATTGATTTTATTCACTTCTTGAGATCTAAATTGGAAAATCAAAAATCAGATTGAACACAGGTCTTTGATATACTATAATCAAAGACAATATAAGGCTGGAACTACAATGCATAATGGAATGTCTAGAAGGATGGAATTTGCTGATTCTTGGATGGAGGGATGAGCTCCCATTATCAAAACGCACTGTATTCCACAACTTGGTGATTTATGACTCATGTTGCCATTCGCAGATCATTGTCACATCACTCAGATGAAGAAATCTGAAGCTTTGTAAAGAATAATAAAAGGAAAGGCCTAAACTCACACAATTTGTGCAAATAAAGAAAAGGAAAACTAATTTGCTAACAAATGGCATTCATCGTCACTTAAAAAAAAATGCAGTCTCAAAGCAGCAGCTCTTCCCTGTGGTTATATATAAAAGCAGCGTTGCGTAAAAATTTTCAGAGATTAGGTTTCATAGAGAAATATATTTATAGAGAAAACAGAGATGCCAAAATGGAGCCAAGGAGCTCTAGTCTGGAATCTCTGCTGCTTTTGTCAGATGACTGCACCGTCAATTAACACACTATGTCGGGAGTCGGCAAACTGGCTCATGGGCAAAATCCAACCCCACCACCTGTTTTTGTACCACTGCTCAAGGGCTAAGAATGGTTGTGACATTCGTAGATGGTTGCAAAATATTTTTTAAAAGAATGGTATTTAGTGGCATGTGAAAATTACATAAAATTCCAAATTCAGTGTCTATAAATAAGGTTTTATACCTAGCCACGCCCATGAATTCCAGATTATCTGTGGCTGGCTTCCCCTGCTACAACGGCAGAGGTGAGTAGTTGTGAGAGACCATGTGTCCTGCAAAGCCTAAAATGTTTATTAGCTGGCTTTTTATGGAAGAAGTTTAGCAACCCCTATATTATATGATTAATGACATATTTATACACAGAGGACATGAAATATGTTTAGACACAGGCTGGACTCCATGCAACTTTATATCTGAAGAAAAAATATGCAGATATGCAGACATAATTACCTTTAAACACATACATATGAGGAGCCTACAGATGATCTGTAATGGCATTTAATACATTTTATAGATGCATTTGACAGAAGGGTGAGTTCCTGTATTACCTGGAGAGCTACTTATGAGAGGAGATTAGCATTTGAAACAGATCCCTGGTGGCTTTCCTCTGTCCTCTTTATGACTCAGGAATAGATGAGATGTATTTGAGCCTATTTCATAAAATTCTAGAACCACGCAGTAGGAAGGAAGACCAAGGTTAGGTCTTTTCAAATTTAAATATATTGAAAGTCACCAATACCAATAAGAACTGAATTATTCTTAGAAACTTGCTGCATTAAAAAACAATTGCAGCTTCCTTGACATCAGCTCACTCCTATTCCCTACAATGCATGTTAGTTATAATAGGTTGTATGTTTTCTGAATACTTGAAGCCTTGACCAGAGAAAAAATAGGGCACGTGCAACAAAATATATTGTTAAATTTCCTGGTTATGGCTTTCTTATTTTAGACAGCTCAATAATAAATACAATCCTGACCTTTAAACAGCCACACAATGATGTGTAAAAAATATGCAATACATAGGCCCAGAACTAGTCAGGGACAAGGACAGCTCCTGGAACGTCCCCGTCAGTTGAGAATTCTCCACAGCCTCTAGGGTCCTCTGACGTTTACATTACACATACCTGGCCAACCATTATATTTCTAATTTAGCCTGCTACTGTCTTACAGCATGCTGATTTGCTAAATAAAATTTCTAGTGTGCTATTGCAGAGAAAGTCACTGCCCACAATCAGGCTTTGAGTTAAACTTTCTTCTAAAATGTTTTTAATAGAGAGGCAAATACATTTTTAAAAATTCTACTTGTTGTATGCATGAATGATCCTGAGAATAAAAACAACTAGTGCATGCATGCAATATATAAATCAGTGGATAATATAGAAAAGTAGCTATTTTGGTTGGAATGTATCCTGTTGGAATATTGCAACAGCTCTGTGGGAGCCAAAAACTTAAGAGGCAGATGGGTTTGTGTCTTTCATAGGGACATGGATGAATCTGGAAACCATCATTCTCGGCAAATTGACACAAGAACAGAAAACCAAGCACCGCATGTTCTCACTCATAGGTGGGTGTTGAACAATGAGAACAAGTGGACACAGGGAGGGGAGCATCACACACTGCGGTCAGTTGTAGGAGGCTAGGGGAGGGATCAGGAGGGTGGGGAGGGATAACATGGGGAGAAATACCAGATATAGGTGATGGGGGGATGGGGGCAGCAAACCACCTTGCCATGTATGTACCTAGGCAACAATCCTGCATGATCTGCAGGTGTACCCCAGAACCTAAAGTAAAATAAATTTTAAAAAAAGGCAGAGAAATAAGTAAGAGAAGCCTTGCATCTTGTTCATGGAATGAGGAAGGAAGTTTTTAGGCCTGCAGGGCTCTGGGCAAACTGCTCCTAGAGAGCATTTCTTCTGTCCCAGAGCATAGTTAATTGCAAAAAAGGCCACAAATTCCTTCCATCTCTGTATGTGTGCCCTCTGCAATGGAACTTTGCTACTCCTCCTATCAACAGGTAGAAATGTCTCTCTCCCAACTGACCTCCTTTTGTAACAGCAGGCAAGGACGTCAACCCCTGTGTTTACTTTTGTTTTCCTCTGTGAATTCTGTTATCTTAACCAAAGTTTAGTTTCTACACTACACTAATATGCTATTTACCCTCAGTTAATATGTATGGGTTTTGATTTTTTTTTTTTGATGGGGTAAAGGAATAAAGGAGTAAAGAAAACAACTATTTAAAATGTCACAATTGCGAGGCACTGTGGCTCATGCCAGCACTTTGGGAGGCCAATCCCAGCACTTCGGGAGGTTGTGGTGGGTGGATCACTTGAGGTCAGGAGCTTGAGAGCAGCCTGGCCAATGCAGTGAAAACCCATCTCTACTAAAAATACAAAAATTAGGCAGGTGTGGTGGTGCATGCTCATAATCCCAGCTACTTGGTAGGCTGAGGTGGGAGGACTGCTTGAACCTGGGAGGCGGAAGCTGCAGTGAGCCCATATCACACCACTGCACTCCTGCCTTGGCGACAGAGTGACTCCATCTCAAAGAAAAAAAAAGTCACAATTTAGCTCACGGTTTAAGGATTGTTTTCAACTGAATGCTTCCAAACTAATCCCTGTTCAAAAGCCACTGATGGCTTCCCATCAAGTAAAATCCTCCCTCATTTCAGTGACCTGAAAGTTGTGTTAGAACTGCCTTTCTCATTGGCCTCAACTCCTACCACTCTCTCCATCATTCACTCTGTTGCAGACACACTAGCCTTTCTTGCTGTTCCTGGAATATACCGAGATTGTTCTCACTTCCCGGTCTTTGCCCTGACAATTCCCTGTGCTTGGAATGCTCCAACTCCATGTCCGCCCGCCTGCCCGCCCACCTGCCTTACTTTCTTTTCTTCCTTTCCTTCCTTCCTTCTTTTTGATTGACTAGTAATAACTATGATGTTTTGATCTATGTATACATTACAGAAAGAATTAACATATTCATCACCTTGCCAACTTAACTTTTTTTTGTGATGAGGACGTTAAAAATGTATTCTTTTAGCAAATTTCATATATATAGTATATTATTATTAACTATGGCCACCATGCAGTGCAATTGAAAACTGAAACTTATTCCTAACAACTAAATGAAACTTAGTATCAGGTCTTCTTGTGATTTACTTCTCCAATGGGAATCAGAATTTTTTTCAGAATCTCCAGAATGTTCTAACACGTGACCAGGATTGAAAATAAGAGCTAGAATGTCATTTAAGCGCAGACTTCTTGAAACTTAAACTTGCAGCTAAAGCACCTGGGAATCTTATTCCAGCACAGATTTTGACTCGGGAGTGAAGTGCGGTGGCACAACCATAGTTTGCTGCAACTTCAAACTCCTGAACTTCAGCGATCCTCCTGAGTTGCTGGGACTATGGGCGCATGCCCCTGTGCCTGGCTAATATTTTATATATTTTTTTGTAGAGACAGGATCTCACTTTGTTGCCCAGGCTGGCCTCCAACTCCTGGCCTCAAGTGATCCTCCCGCCTTGGCCTCCCAAAATGCTGAGATTACAGGTGTGAGCCACCAAACCTGGCCAGATTCTTTATTTCTAACAAACTCCCAGATGATACTCATCTCCCATCCATTTGAGAGTTTCTTAAGGCCGGAAACTATACCTCAATTGGTGGTGCCAACTGCAAAAAAAGTTCCCTGTGAATGTTTGCTGACTGAAAGTTTTGCAGTTGCCACAGCTTTCTTTTGTGACCCCATGCCACTACTGGTAGCTTCTGATGACCTAAAATAAGATGGTATGTGTTACTTAAGCAATGTATCAGGTTCCATAACATACATATGGAAGTTACAAAAGAATTTTACATTTGGTAAATGTTTAGTATTAAATCCTTACATTTTAGAGCCGTAAGAATTTTATGCCGGACCAAGAATGAAGCTTTCATCTCTCCTGCTATGATAAACTGTGCTCTTGTTCTTCAAATCCTTCCCCATAGCTATTATTATCACCTGGGTCTTTCTGGGTTTGACATGGAGTGAGGTAGACTTCAGCCAGAGAGATTTTCTAAGGGAAAAATGCTGCTGCTCTCTTTTTGGTAACCAATCTCCTCCAGATGATCGTAAATAGCACTGATTCCTGACATCCATGCCGCATAACTAGATTTCCAAGTCTCAGTTCTGCCAATAACGTCATCAATTGCCTTTATAGCATTTTCTTCTGAAGTCTTCTTTGTGCCACTTTATGTATCTTCTCTGCCAAGAACGTTCTCTCCCAAAAAATATCCCTCAGGCACCCATTTAGTCACTGGATAAATCCAAAATGAAGTCGCCTCTGCTCTTGCTCCACCTTACACAGCAGAGAAGATAATCTAATTTCAAGGGCTGCATCTTTTCTCTTCCCCAGAGTACAAGAGAATAGGATTTCTTCTAACGAGGTTAACAGGGATATTGTTGTTTTAGGGTTTGCTGACAGGCTGAAGATTTATCCTCCCCACTGTCTTTCCTGACTAAGAAAAGAATTGCAGACCTGGAATCTGCAGTATCTCTGGGTCACTTGGTAATTTAAAATTGATGACTTGGAAAGAGAATAAGAGAATGGAGATAAGTACGCTGTCCAGGGATGTGTCCCTTTATAGAGAGGTATTTTAATTTTGGGGGGCAATGTTTTAAAGCAACTCTTTTGAAAAAAACACAGTCGTTTAGGGTTTTGCTTTCATCAATTACTTAATCAGCCAAGGTCTCATGGTCACTCTTTTCTTAGCATAGAGATAAAGATATACAATTTACTGATTAGGAAACAGGGCACAAGGGTGCCAGCTAAAGGCATACAAATACAATAGTATCTGGTTCCATTCTGTAATGCTCAAAGTCAGAAAAAACTAACCTATGCTATTGGCAGTCACAGAGGTTACTTTGCGGTGGAGATTAGTGACTGTAAGGGAGCATAAGGGATTCTTCAAGGGTGCTGAAAATGTCCTATTTCTGGATTCTTTTACTTGGATGTGTTCACTTTGTGAAATTTCATCAACTATACATTTATGACTTGTGCATTTTTCTTTATATTCCACACTTTATTAAAAGTTTACCAATAAATATCCGTCAAATATAAACACGTTCTAATCAAGTTTTCTACTTGCGAATAAATCGCCAGATGAAGAAATCAGTGTCTGAAAGTGTGTTTGAAAATTGGCTGTGCAGTTAAAGAATAGATTCCTCCCTTCTCTGAAATTAACATTTTCTAATCAGACTTTAGTGCCATGTATGTTTTAACCCTCTTCCTTATCCTAATAGCTTTGCTTTGTGTTTAATGCTGGAAAAGCCATTACTTGGAAGAAGCTGCAACTTTAATAGGCTTCTTTATCTTGTTGACAAATTATATCTCGAATACATGCTTGCAATGAAATATGCAGACTTCCATTGGTTATTAGTCACTGTAACCACCACAGATCTCAGTGGCAGTGCTCACTATCAACACCTGCAGGACAAGATGAGGGACCTGTGATCAAGCCTAGTGTTTCCTGGATACTAATTAGGTCTCCTCACAATGAGACTGGCTTTGCTTGCCAAGTTAAAGAATAAATTAAAATGTTGAGGCAGATTATATCAGTGACTGTTTTATTCCCTAGGAACGAAGCAGATATAATAAATGAATTCTTGGGGTCTTTAAAAATCTGTTTTAAATTTACCTTTTAGTTTCTAGAATGGCTTCACATGGCTCATGAATCAAGAAGTAGGAATAGAATATAAGAAATGATCTTTTTCCCACCTCTGCCTTCCATCAGCCACCCCACCAGCACTGCTGGTAATGTCCTTGTATCTTTCCGGAGACAATGTATATTCAAATAAAATGTGAAAATAACAGCAAGAAAGTTCTATCGGCCTCCTGTGATCACTAACAAATCCCTGTTTAAGAGCCTTGGCACCCACAGTGTGGGCCAAAGGCCAGCAGCGTTAGCATTACTTGGAAGTTTCTTAGAGATGCATAATCCCAGGCCTTGCCCTAGATCCTTAAGTCAGAATCTGTGTCCTAGTTCATTTTGTGCTGCTATAACAGAATACATAAGCTGTTTATAATGAACAGAAACTTATTGTTTCACAGTTCTGGAGGCTGGAAAGTTCAATATAAAGGTGCTGGAATCTGGCAAGGGCCTTCCTGCTGCATCACCACATGGCAGAAGATGAGAGGACAAGAGAGAGAGAAGGGGGCCAAACTTGCCCTTTTATAATAATATTAATTCCACATATGAGGGCAGAGTCCTCATGGCTTAATGACCTCATAAAGGTCCCATCTCTTAATACTGTTACAATGGCAATAAAATTTCAACATGAGTTTTGGAGGGGATGAGCATCCAAACTATAGCTTTCTGTCCCTGACCCCTGACAAACTCATGTCTTTCTCACATCCAAAATACATTATTCCATCCCAATAGCTCCAAAGTCTTTACTCATTATAGCACCAACTCAAGCATCTAAAGTCTAAACTCAAAAGTCTAAAGTCCGGAGTCTCAATCTAAATCTGATGTGGGTGAGACTCGGGACATAATTCATCCTGAGACAAACTTCCTTCTAGCTGTAAATCAAAACACATTACAGGCATAGGACATACATTGTCATTCGAAAAAGGAGCAACAGGAAAGAAGGAAGTGGAAACATGTCCCAAGTAAATCCAGAACACAACAGGGAAAACAGCATTAAATCTTGAAGCTGGGGAATGATCTTCTTGACTTTATGTTCCACCATCTGCATATACTAGGCAGGGGTTGGGCCTCCCAAACCTTCAAAACCCTGGGGTCGGGGCACTCCCATGGCTTTGCTGGTTGCAGCCCATGCAGCTTCTCTCATGGGTTAAAGTTGGAAGCCTGCAGCCTTCCCACACTGGCACTGCATGCTGGTGGCTCTATAGTTATGGGATCTCTAGGGTGGCCTTGCTCCCACAGCTCCACTAGGTATTGCCCTAGTGGAGACTTTTCTGTGGTGGCTCTGCCCCTCTGGCAAATCTCTGTATGGGTTCCAAGGCTGTCTGTGACAACCTTTGAAATATAGAGGAAACTGTGCCTCCACAGCTCTTGCATTCTGCAAGCCTGCAGAATTAGCATCACCTGGATGCCACCAAGGTTTACTGCTTGCATCCTTCAGCAGTGCATTGAGCGTCCTTCTATCCATGCTAATCTCATTAAATTATTGCTTGGCCACACTGATGGTTTTCTTTTCCAAACATGCTTTTTTATTCTTTATGTTATTACGTTGGGGATTTAAAAAATCTTTACATTCTGCTTCCCTTTTAATTACAAATTTCATGTTTAAACTTTCTTCTCATATTTTACTATATGTAGTTAAAAGCAGCCATACAGCACCCTGAATGCTCTTCTCCATAGTAATTTCTTCTGCCAGATACCTTAGTTTATTGCTCTTAAGTTTTGCCTTCCATTAAGTCCTGGGGCATGGACACAATTTCACCAAATTCTCTGTAACCTTATAATGAGGATAGTCTTTCTTCCAGTTTTTAATACCTTGATCCTCATTTTCATCTAAGACATCATCAGAATGGCCTCTACTGTCCATATTTCTGACAACATTCTTGTCAGGACCACTTAAGTATTCTCTTAGAAAATTTAGATGTTCCTTACAGCTATTCTTATCTCCTGACCCCTATCGGAATCATCCTTAAAGCTCCATTCATAGCGATGTGAGCTTTTTCCAGCATTCACTTCAAAACTATTCCTGCCTCTACTCATTACCCAGTTCCCAAGCTACTTCCACATTTTCAGGTATTTGTTATAGCAAAATTCCACTTCTCTGGTACAAATTTCTTAGTCTGTTTTGTGCTGCCATGAGAGAATGCCACAGACTGAGTAATTTATAAAGAACAGAAATGTATTGGCTTACAGTTATAGAGGGTGGGAAGTCCAATATCAAGGTGCTGACATGTGGCAAGGACTTTCATTCTGTATAATCACATGGTGGAAGGAGGAAGGGCAAATGGGGCTGAACTTACCCTTTTTATTAGTATTAAGCCCACCTATGAGGGAAGAGCCTTCATCCCCTAACCACCTCTTAAAGGTTCTACATCTTAATACTGTTACAATGGCCTTAAAATTTCAACATGAGTTTTTGAGGGGACGAACATTCAAACCATAGCAATCTGCACTTTAGCAAGATCCCCAAGGGATTTGTAATGCCTTAAAGTGTGAAAAAAAAATCTTTTGGGGAAAAGGGACCATAGAAGTATAAAGATCTAGAGTCTATAGGGTACGCAAAGTATCCTCAAAGAGTTGTTTATCCTTTACTGGAACAATTAAAACTTAGTATATTTGCATTATTCTTGTCACAGTGTTTCCAATAATCTTCTGTTGTGCATGTATGCAATGATGTGCAAGTGTCATAGGCAGACATTTATGGCCCTCTAAATGCTTGTCCCTATCTCCTTTATCATTATTAATATTTGAGGACTTGTTCCTGGGTGTGTGTAGACTAGAATGTTGAGTGTCTTGGTGTTGGCTCCATTGCCTACCCAACAGGAGAATATGATACATTCCTGGCTTTTGCATCATCTTTCCCCAAACATCTTCCATCCTGCTGTTCTACCCATCCTCCTTTGCTGATCTCTATTTGCCTTCCTTTATGTCTTGGCCCAGTGCCCTCAGTTGGAGGCAGCAGCAGATTTCTTCCCAGCCACCATCCTTATCAACTTTTGTTGATTCTCTGGGTGCTTCCTTTTAAGTTCAGGGATTCTACCCACAGCCTTCGGACACATTGTCTGGTTTGAGTCTGAGGATTTGTAGCAAGAGTAATCAACATGAGAAAGGAGAGAGAGAAACGTCATTTAAAAATTCTCAGTGGTTCTTAGAATGAAACATTGTTTATGACTTTAGTGGAGGGAAGAAATGCCCTGAGTTGTTTCTCTCTTGTATTGCCATGTGATCTTTTTGCTAGTTACCTCTGTTGGAGTGAGACTTTTTTCTGTATTGGTGTATCCTAGTTCCTCTAAAATGGACACACTGAAACTTCATACATTTTCTCAGTCCCTTCCCACTATTTTTCTAAGTTCTTTCCTCAACAGATATTAGTCAGAGGACACACCTTTACATCACTTAACTATTCACCTGGATTTTGTTTATTCTAGATTTCTTTCACTGCAATTTACAATTTACAAGCATTAGGCATCCATTGAAGTCTGATACTGAGGGTTTTTAAAAAAATTACTTTTATTGAATTATAATATCCATACTAAAATATGCACATAAGTGTACAATTGAAGTTTCAGTAACTGATTATATCCATGAAACAGTGTCCAGATTAAAAAACAGACCACGTTTAACAACTCAGAAGCCTCTACCTCCCATATAGTCACCACATGCCTCCATCAGTAGCCACTGTCTTGACTCCTAATAGCATATTAAACTTCTGTTTTTATGCTTTATGTAAATGGCGTCAAGCAGTATGTACTCTCTTGCATCTGGCTTATTTGACTCAATATTATGCTCGGGAGATCCAACCATATTGTGTATAAAGTTGAAGGTCATTAATTCTCATTGCTATATTATTTATTCATTCTATTGATGATTGTGTGATTTCCAGTTTGGGGCTATTATGGATAGCACTGCTATGCAAATTCTTGCACATGTCTCTTTATGGAAGTACAGAAGTATTTCTGCTGGGTGTATACCAAAGATAAAACTTGCTGGGTGATGCTGAGTTTTTAATGTATCAAGGCTGATTAGTTTGTGCACATCAGTGCCAAGGAAGTAATGTATGTGATTAGGCAAACACACATGCATTCAGACACCCAAGCATGAGAATAAGAGCCAAAATCTTTTTTCCTCCATGTGAAAAAGGAACTCTGCCTCCCAGCAATTCTGAGCTCCTAGCTTCTTCCAGCTTTCCAAGGATGCAGTGTTGATTGCTTTAGTTTATTTTATGATTTTAATGAGATCACCCTGCTGCTGCAATAGCTTTTCCAAGCATGACACGTCCTGGCTCCATGGTGAGAACCAAGTCAATTCTCAGCTGTGTGCCAGCAGCAGCTAAAAAATTGCTACTCATGATTTTCTGCTTTGGAATCTCCATCCAAGGAGGTGGTTGTCTGCATGCTGTCACTGGAAGCTCTGACTGGCCCTTACATAGCTCTGTCATAAACATCCCCTTCCTAGAGGACCTAGAACCCCCACCTTTTAAGGTATCATTTTAGAGTAGAACACTGAGGCAGAAGAGATGCCTCTGGAAGACTACTGCTGAAATGTGCTGGTTTCTTGCAGGAAGAAGGAGAGCCTTTAACTGTCTCCTAGGGGGCTAATAAGTCATAAACTTGGAAGTCAAAGAGAAGTCAGTACTCAGGGCACAGGAACTATAAGTTTCAATATAGATGACAAGGCTAGGAGACAGCAGCGGCGGAGGCTAAGGGAGTAAGAAAAGAATCTTAGGGCCAGTGATAGGAAGATCCTAGGCCTGGAGCAGGCTCATGGTGAGGTCCCTTTACCACCTAGAAGGCAAGTCTGGGGTTAAGAGAACACCCAAGAGCAAAATGTCTGCTGGGAAGCCATGTGAATCTTAATGATCTGCATTTCAGATTCTCTGAATTCATCTGATGAATAAATAATATTCTGATCTTTATATTTTTAAAAAATCTCTGCTGTTGGTACTTTTCTTATTATGCTAATCTTATCTGGGTGTATTTTGGCCATTTTTTGTGGGGGAGAGTAATGAGGCCATAATTTGAGGCTTTATTCTTAGCTCCAGGCTGTTTAAGAATTTTTCTGTTAAGTTGTTGATATTTTTCTCTGTATTCATATATATTATTTATCTATGTATTATATACATAGATATGTGTGTGTGTGTGTGTGTATATATATATATATATATATATATAGTGTTTGATATCATTACTTTTTTCATTATAATGATTTTGAGGGAGGAAGACTCATTCACCAACATTAAACAGGCTTAAAAATCTTTCTTCTTTCTACAAAATAATGCTTAAGAAACTCAAGTTTTACAGAAATGAAGAAAGTAGAAACTGTAATACTGTGTATCTGACTGTATGTTCAAGATATTGTAGGAGTTAGGGATGTCTGTTGCTCATAGTTTTTTTAATAATAAATGACAGGTTTTTGGGAAAAGTATTCCAATTATTTCTTATCAAATAACATTTAACACATGTATTAAATACATTCCTGGTCAGGTGAGGTGGCTCATGCCTGTAATCCCAACACTTTGGGAAGCCAAGGCAGGAGGATCGCTTGAGCACAGGAGTTCAAGACCAGCCTGGGCAACATAGTGATACTTCGTCTCTACAAATAATAAAAAAAAATAACTGGGTGTGGTGGTGTGAGCCTCTAGTCCCAGCTACTCTGGAGGCTGAGGTGGGAGGATTGCTTGAGCCTGGGAGGTTGAAGCTGCAGTGAGTTGTAATCATACCACTGCACTCCAGCCGGGGTGACAGGGTGAGACTTCATCTCAAAAAAATAATTTCCTATAACAAAATATCCTGCCTGGCCATGGGATGTGGCAGGCCTTTGGAGAAATAGAGCAGAACCTGATTTTCTCCTTTGCGTCTCTCTGGCTCCTGTTCCTACCTTTAACCAAGACTTACGAAGCAAAGAGACTATGTAAAGAGGCAACACTGCATATGCACAGAAACTTTAAAAAATAAGAACATTATAATAATATTCACAAAAGGACTTATATACGAATGTTCATAAGCTTTTCTCATAGTAGCCAAAACCTGGAAATGACTCAAATTTCCATCAGTAGGAGAATGGATACATTTTGGTACATTGATGTAATAGAATATCTCTCAGCAATGAAAAGTGATAGACAGGAGATAGCAATGGGTCCCCAGCAAAACCTGCCTTCAAGCCTAAAACAGCCTGGAGGCTGAAAGATTGGACTGCTAGTTCTGGTTGAAACCTATGATCCAGACAGAAAAAATGCTTTTGTTTTCCCACCCTTTCCCAACTGATTTGTTCTGAATAATGCCCACATGTGTGTCAAAATGCATGTGTTGAATGAAGAGAGCCCCCCGCCGCCCACCCCAAACAGGCTTTGTGTGAGCAACAGGGCTGTTTATTCACCCAGATGCGGGCGGGCTGAGTCCAAAAGAGAGTCAGCAGAGGGCAGTGGGATAGGAGTTGGTATTACAGGTTTGGAGTAGTCAGTGGAAAGTTACAGAAGTTACAGTTTAGGGCGGTTTTTTGCAAGCTGGGAGGGGGTTGTAGAGTCTAGAGTCATGAGGTTGATCAAGGTCATTTACAAAG
Source organism: Callithrix jacchus (assembly GCF_049354715.1). Taxonomy (NCBI): domain Eukaryota; kingdom Metazoa; phylum Chordata; class Mammalia; order Primates; family Cebidae; genus Callithrix; species Callithrix jacchus. Next base: position 31,846,216 of record NC_133524.1, read on the forward strand.
TCCAATGGCCTTGTCAGATGAGTCCAGAATAAGAAACAATAGAATGTCTCAGGTTAGTTAAGGGCTTCGGGGTTGATCATTCTTCTGTTTTTCATGACCTTCCAGCTACTTCAGGTTTTTCTAATTCTGGAAGGCCCTCCAGAGGTGTACCTGTGAGTCACAGAGGTCGCCATAGCGTCAATGGTGCTATCAGTCAGCCTAAAAGACCTTACAATGCGCACTGGGGGAATGGGGTGGAGGGACCGGTAATTCTCACCTTATGCAGAAAGAGGAGCCTACTCTCTTCAGCTCTTGTGTGATGAACTAGTATTCAGTCTATGAGGTGGGAGCCTGTTTAGAGGACTCCCTCTTGCTTTGCTGAGTTTTTGTTTTTTTCTTTTTGCCCAATAAATTCCACTCTCGTCACCCTTCAATATGTCTGCATGCCTAAGTTTTCTTGGTCATGACACAAGAATCTGAATTTAGTTGAATTAGCGAAAATCCTGAATCAAAAGGAACAAGCCATGGATCATGTAACTTTATGGGTGAATCTCAAGGATGTTTTGTCAAACAAAAGAAGCCAAAATCAAGAGTACATACTGTGTGATTCCATTTATATGAAGTTTTAAAACAGTCTGGGTGATAGCAATTGGAACAGTGGTTGACTAGGGTGGGGATGGGGGTAGAGTTTCAGCGGAGATTGCCGACAAGGAAAACAAACTTTCTGATATAATGAAACTGTTTCAGATCTCAGATGAGGTGGTGTTTTCAATGTCCTCTTATAATCTGTGCCTTCTGTTGCGTATAAATTATATTTCAGCAACAACAATTTTAGAAGAATACCATAGTGCATGCGAGGAAGCCTGTAGTGGATGTCTCCGTTGTTCAGGTTATGCCTTTTATTTCAACTGCAGCTGTAGGAGACAGTACTGACTAACATCAGTAGTCAGGACCTTCTCCAATTCCAGGAACACAAAAAACCCATAACAAAGCACAGCCCACAATTCAGTGTTCCTGCGGGCCACTCAAGCCATGGGGAAAAGGAGACAATGGATAAATACTCCAGCCTGTCCAGCAGACAATTCTGAAAAATCTTTTGGGGGCTTTCAGTAATCTTTGTGGAATTGAGTCCCTGTAAGTAGAATAAAGCATCCTCACAATAGCTGGTTCTCATTACCCATCTCACTTTTTTTCTCCTTCACTCCTACATCCTGGTGTCACCAGTGGAGGGCACCAGGTTCTTGGCATCCTGAACAAAGAATTGGACAAAACTCACAAAGCAAGGAAATAATGAAGGAACAAAAGCAGAGATTTACTGAAAATGAAAGTATACTCCACAGGGTGGGAGCTGGCCTGAGCATAGGGGTGCTCAAGAGCCCGGTTATGGAATTTTCTGGGGTTCAAATACCCTCTTGAGGTTTCCATGGTTACTTGGTGTATGCCCTATGTAAATGAAGAGGATGAAGTAAAGTTACAAAGTCATTTACTTGGTGTATGCCCTATGTAAATGGAGAGGATATTTCCTGTACCTGAAGTGTTTATATTTGATTTAGTTCTAGGAAGTCCTTAGGCTCCCTGTCTCACTGGGATTCCTTCCCAAATAAACAACCTTCACCACTATCTTATGTTTTGCTTTTGAAAGAACCCAAACTAAGAAAGGTACCACAGTGAGCAGAAGAGGAAGTTGCTGTTGTCCCTGCACCAGCATTTTCCTGCTCTCTTATTTGTCTCTATTGCCCCTCTCCTTTCATTTAGACATTTTCTATTACTACATTTAAGGAAAAATAGAAGGGAAGAAGGAAGGTGCATAAGTGGAAGGTTAGAAAAATCTAGGACAGCAGGAGAAGTTAAGGAGAGATTAAGGTGAGATTATTATATTTATGTATGTATGTGTATACACGCACACACACACATGTATATTCCCCATAAAAGTTGGGGGAAATGTTGAAGGAAGAATAGGTTAAGAAAAGGCAATATATGAATTGGGATGATCATCTATTACTGGTGAGAATGTAAGATACTGTAGTTCCTATGGAAAACAGTTTGACAATTTCTCAAAAAGCTAAACACAAAATTGCCATATGACCCAGCAATTTCACACCTGGGTAAATACCTAAAAGACTAAAAATGGGTGTTATATTCATACAGCATTATAGCCAAGAGGTGGAAATGACCACAGTGTCCATCAACAGATTAATGGATAAATAATATGTGGTATATTCATACAATGGAATATCATTCAGCCATAAAGGAATAAAGTTCTAATACATGCTACAACATACATGGACCTTGAAAATCACATGCTTACTGAAAGAAGCCAGTCATAAAATATTATATAGTATATAATTCCATTTATATAAAATGTCCAAGACAGGCATATCCACAGAAACAGTGAGTGGATTTGTGGTTGGCAGAGGTTGGGCAGGAGAAGGAGCCAGGGACAAGTTGCAGGAGAGGCAGTGGCAACTATTGGATACAAAGCTTCCATTTGCAGTGATTAAAATGTTCTAAGATTAATTATGGTGATTATTGTACCATCGAATGCATATTCTTTAAATGGGTGAACTTCATAGTATGTAAATTATCTGTCAATAAAGTTGTTAAAAAGCTTAGTCCTGCCCAGGGAAGGAAGTCAGCACTAATGTTAGGAAACAGTTTTTCCCCATTTTAAATTTGGTTGGTAAAATTCCAAGAATCTTAAACAGTAGGGTGGGAATTATATGCCTATACTCACATGATATTTTTCCCAGATGTCCTATTTGCAGGATTAATGCATTAGCTCAATTATTTAACAAATATTTATGCATTAATTAGCACTGTGTGCATTTAGAGATTAAAGGGTGAATAAGACAATCATTGTTCCTACTTCGTGGAAATTCTAGTGGAGGAGATCGGAAAAGGGACAAGAAATTATAAAAAGATGTTGAAAAATTCCATTATAATGTTAGTCTAGTTCCTAGTCAAGAAAAATAAAAGAGATTTCTTTTTTTGTGTGTGGTGGTGGTTTGCTACTGTGGCCCAGGCTGGAGTGCAATGGCATGATCTCCACTCAACACAACTTCCTCCTCCCGTGTTCAAGTGATTCTCCTGCCTCAGCCTCTTGAGTAGCTGGGATTACAGGCATGCGCCATAATGCCCAGGTTATTTTGTATTTTTTAAGTAGAGACAGGTTTCTCCGTGTTGGTCAGGCTGTTCTCAAACTCTTGACCTCAGGTGATCCACCCGCCTTGACTTTCCAAAATGCTGGGATTGCAGGTGTGAGCCACCATGCCCATGCCTGCATCTGGCCAAAACAGATTTGTTTTAAAAATATGTGTAATAGGGCACTTTGACTTGAGAGCCTGTTTTTGGTGGGCGGAATTGGCATGCCCCTACTGTTCCACTGTTGATGTTCAAGAATGTAGAAACTTGTCTAATGCATGAGGGTGGTCCATAATCAAGCCTTGTGTATTAATAACTATGCTTTCTTTTGTTCTCTATGCTTGATTCTCTGGCATCTAGGGGCTCATCACTCACCAGTGGGACTGCCCCTTCCAGGGTTAGCTAATTCCTGGAGACAGCAAGCAACCAGCCCTGGAGTGTGCCTTTTATATGCAAACTAACCAGTCCATATTCCCCACCCCCACCCTCCACCACTTCTATCTGGCTCCGACATCCAGTCCAATATTCCCCTGTCCTAATTACCCCAGGGTCAGGTACCAGACAACTCAGGACAGCCCCTATATGCCAGAGCCTCAATTATTCAAACTAGCCAATCTCAAACTTGATTATCCTGTCTTGCTTATTCTTTCCTGTGGAAACCACAATAAAGAATAATGACTTCTGCATCTCTCCCACCCTATCCTTACTCTGCCCTCCTCTGGGTGACCTGATGCTTCCAGCGTGGTGTGGCATGCTCGCTCCTTTTGGGAACTATGAATAATAATCCTTTCAGTGGCAACTGTCTCCTGATCAGTTGGCTTCACCATACCTAAATAATAATACAAATTAAATTTTACAACAGCTCACTGTAGTTAGGACAATTCATCACAGACAGAATACAGAGGAAGGGAACCAGGAGTCTGCAAAAGTGGATACATTCTGTCCAGGGCCTAAAACATCAGATGAGATTTGTTCTGTGTATAAAGTGCAGGGACAGTCAAAATGGATTCAGTCATACTGATGAGCATCCCCTACAGATTCTCAGAAATATTTGGTAAAAAAAAACAAAAAAAAACCTTTTACTTCTTTCTAGTTAGGCAGGTGGGGACTCCAACATCAGCTTACAGAATCTGATAAAGAACCTTACGTTTGCAAAGTTAAATAAGGTTGCACGTTGAAATATTGAGACACCACTAAGGGGATCTTTTAAAAAAACCTTCACATTTTTCTCACTTGATTCATTGTTTTCTAATTACAAATATACATTTCCAGAGTAAAAAGTAATCCAAAAATCTACAGAGAATATTCAGAGAAAGAGAATAACACTTGCTATTTCCCTATTGAATAATTACCATTATCATTATAGATCCTGGCAAAAGTCGTCTCCTCCAATATTCAGTATAACACAGACCTGCTTCTGGTGAGGAGATGGGTAAATATCCACAGGGACCAAAGAATCGCCGGGGAAAATAGTCACCGTGATCTATCTTCCTTCTTTTATGGTTTGAAATGGTCCAAATGATAGGGCTCTGATGAGTGGAGGAACACCAGGGCTTTTGTCTCACGTCGAATTAACAAAAATGACAGGGACACACGTGGAGTAGTTTTAAGGAGTAAAGAGTTTAATAGACAAGATGGAAAGGAGAAGACAGAAGGAAGAAGCTCGCCTGTACAGAGACAGGGAAGGGGGCTCCAAAGCCGAGAGATGGAACCCCAAGTGCAGTGGATACCAGCCAGGTATATATGCAGAGGCTGGAGGAGTGAGTGACTGATTTGCATAGGGCTCAGGGGATTGCTTTGACCAGGCATGCTATTTACATAGCTCCAGGAAAAAGCTGGCCCTCCCACCTTAACCATTTAATATGAAAATACAGAGCACCAGGATCTTCACAGGTGGGGATATGTGGGGGCAGCCCTGTTGCCAGGAACTGTGTGGCAAGGGCAAGAAGCCCTTGGGAATAGCCCAACTGGGTGGACCCAGTTTCTAATGGTCTACATTTGCATATCAAAGGTTGCTGGCCTGACTAAGCGCCAGGTCTTTACAAGAAACTTTCTGGAGTTGCTTTAAAAAACAAAAACCAGGGAACCGTGGTGGCTCTGGCCAGTTGTCCTGGCGCTTGAGGAGGCGAGGCTATGAATTCAAGGCCAACCTGAGCAACATAACAAGCTCTCATTGATTAACAAAAAATGAATAAATAAATAAATAATAAAAAATGAAAACTTCCCAAGGACCCATTTACCTCTCTGACTAAAATAATTTTTTTCTTTTTTTTAATTGCATTTTTAAAATGCAAATTTTAGGTTTTGGAATACATGTGAAGAACATGCAAGATTGTTGCATAGGTACACACGTGGCAGTGTGATGTGCTGCCTTCCTCCCCATCACCTATATCTGGCATTTCTCCCCATGCTATCTCTCCCCAACTCCCCACCCACCCCCCACTGTCCCTCCCCTATTTCCCCCTACAGACCTCAGTGTGTAGTGTTCCCCTACCTGTGTCCATGTGTTCTCATTGTTCAATACCCACCCATGAGTGAGAACATGCAGTGTTTGATTTTCTGTTCTCATGCAGTGTTTGATTTTCTGTTCTTGTGTCAGTTTGTTGAGAATGATGGTTTCCAGGTTCATCGATGTCCCTACAAAGGACACGAACTCATTGTTTTTGATGACTGCATAGTATCCCATGGTGTATATGTGCCACATTTTCCCTGTCCAGTCTATCATCAATGGGCATTTGGGTTGGTTCCAGGTCTTTGCTATTGTAAACAGTGCTGCAATGAACATACATGTGCATGTGTCCTTATAGTAGGACAATTTATAATCCTTTGATATATACCCAGTAATGGGATTGCTGGGTCAAATGGAATTTCTATTTCTAAGGCCTTGAGGAATCGCCACACTGTCTTCCACAATGGTTGAACTAATTACACTCCCACCAGCAGTGTAAAAGTGTTCCTATTTCTCCACATCCTCTCCAGCATCTGCTGTTTCCAGATTTTTTAATGATCTGCATTCTAACTGGCATGAGATGGTGTCTCAGTGTAGTTTTGATTTGCATTTCTCTAATGACCAGTGATGATGAGCATTTTTTCATGTTTGTTGGCTTCATGTATGTCTTCTTTTGTAAAGTGTCTGTTCATGTCCTTTGCCCACTTTTGAATGGCCTTATTTGTTTTTTCTTGTAAATCTGTTTTAGTTCTTTGTAGATTCTGGATATCAGCCCTTTGTCAGATGGTTAGATCACAAAAATTTTTTCCCATTCTGTTGGTTGCCAGTTCACTCTAATGACTGTTTCTTTTGCCGTGCAGAAGCTGTGGAGTTTCATAAGGTCCCATTTGTCTATTTGGGCTTTTGTTGCCAATGCTTTTGGTGTTTTGGTCATGAAGTCCTTGAATGGTTTTGCCTAGGTTTTCTTCTAGGGTTTTTATGGTGTTAGGTCTTATGTTTAAGTCTTTAATCCATCTGAAGTTAATTTTAGTGTAAGGTGTCAGGAAGGGGTCCAGTTTCTGCTTTCTGCACATGACTAGCCAGTTTTCCCAACACCATTTATTAAACAGGGACTCCTTTCCCCATTGCTTGTTTTTGTGAGGTTTATCAAAGATTGGATGGTTGTAGTTGTGTGGTGTTGCCTCCAAGGCCTCTGTTCTGTTCCATTGGTCTATATCTCTGTTTTGGTACCAGTACCATGCTGTTTTGATTACTGTGATTTCTTAACTCCTACAACACTAAGAGGTTTGTTGGAGGGAAGGACATCAAAAACCCCAAAAGGGACTCACCACAAGAGAAGGGGAAGTCTTGATGGGTGATTGGAGCCTAATACCAAGCCCTATGTTGTGGGTGGATGAAATATCTGAAATAGTACATGTGGTCCAGGCTGGAGATCTTTTCTAATTAAAGGTACTTTGGGGATGATAACTGAGTATGTTAATGTAAACCTGGTTAGAGCTAAGTAATTGGCGAGAATGGTTTTTTCCTTCGATGACGGATAGCTGTGGCCTGCAGAGATCTGGACTAAGGTAAAGGTCATAGCTTCCAAATAACATCTTTTGGGTGGTTTAAGGCAATACCAGCAAGAAAATAGAGACCTATTAGGGATAGGATAAAAATATCTAACAATTTGTTTCAAGTCTGAGTACATCAAATGCATTTGTTTATGTAAGTCTATTTGCTTATTTAACCCTCACACGATCTAATGAAATGGTTACAATAAAGAAAGAAATCCTCCCATTTCCAGATGAGCTGATGAGGCACACAGAATGTTAAAGTAATTCACGCAGTCACTGTAAGATTATGCAAAATTATACTGTTCTCTCCAGAAAAGTGTATGGACCACAGAATGATTCAATGCTAAATTGTACTGTTCAGAAATATTCACTTATTTCTCCACACATCTCCGTAAGTATGCATTTTTGCTCCATTGATCTGGGGCTTGACCAGTGGATTTCACTTATTTATTGTTACAAAACCAGCTACCCAAAAAGTTTGTGGCTTAAAACAACAATGAACCATTTATTATAATTATATAAGTTTGCTGGGGCATGGGCAGAAGTTCTTCCATTCGTCTTAACTGGGTTCTCCTCATCTGCATTCAACTAGGGTCTTGCTGAGGCTAAAATGTCCAGGATGATTTTTCATCCTTTAGTACTTCTCTTCACATGGCTTCAAATCATTCTGTAGTCCAATATGGAATTCCTACCAGCATGCCAGCTGTGTCCTAAGACAGAGGAAGTGGAAGCTATCAGCTTTTAAGAATTGGGCTTGAAAGTTACAAAATGCCCCTTTTTGCCACATTCCATTGGTTAAGGCAAATTCACATGTCCAGTTCAGATTTACTGGAATGGGAAATAGCTCTACTTTTTGATGATTGGAGAAGCACACACATATAGGGAAAGGAGAAATTGATGTTAGTCATATACAGAGATAGAAACCACACCATGTAATTTGCTTTGTCAAAGGAATGAAAATGGACTTGACATCCAAGGACAGGCTATAAGTGTAACCACGCAATGGGTTCACCTTGCCTGTTGCCTAGACAGAGCCAATTTATCATGACAGGGGAATTGCAATAGAGAAAGAGTAACTTGTGCAGAGCTAGCTGTGCAGGAGACCAGAGTTTTATTATTACTCAAATCAGTCTCCTGGAGAGCATTCCAGGAGCAGAGTTTTAAAGGACATCTTGGTGGGTGGGGGGAAGCCAGTGAGCCAGGAGTGCTGACTGGTCAGGGATGAAATCACAGGGGATTGAAGCTGTCCTCTTGTGCTGAGTCAGTTCCTGAGTGGGGGCCACAAGATCAGATGTGCCACTTTATCTGTCTGGGTGGTGCTAGCTGATCCATCAAGTGCAGGGTCTGCGAAATATCTCAAGTACTGATCTTAGGAACAGTTTAGGGAGGGTCAGAATCTTGTAGCCTCCAGCTACATGACCCCTAAACCTTAATTTCTAATCTTGTGGCAATTTTTTAGTACAAAGGCAGTCTAGCCCCAGGCAAGAAGGAGCTTTGTTTAGGGAAAGGACTGTTATTGTCTTTCAAACCATAAACTAAGTTCCTCCCAAATCTAGTTTAGCCTGTGCCCAGGAAGGAGCAAGGACAGCTTAAAGGTTAGAAGGAATATGGAGTTGGTTAAGTCAGATCTCTTTCACTGTCTCAGTCATAATTTTGCAAAGGCAGTTTGATAAGTGTGTTTGCGTAGTATGGCTGAATCTCTCTTGTCTTCCACTGGAACAAACATTTTCCAGATCCAGATTGGCTCTTTAGCCAAGGAGATATGGCACGTGCTCTACCGTAATCTAGAGCCAGGAGCATAGTCAAAGCAGGTTAGCTGCAGCCACTCACATATCAAACGAAGAACAAATGAATTATTTGTTGTTGTAACTTAACATTTGTTTATTAGGCAGTATATCCTAGTGCTAGCTGATGAATACAGAGGTAGAGCTAGGATTTGAACTTAGGAAATGTAGTTTGAGAATCCAGGCTCTTAGCTACTACACTATATATTTCACCTGGAAGCAGTATTTCATCCTTAAATTCAGAAGGCCCTGAGGGTTCTGAGACAAATTGGGAGTATCAGAGAGACATTCTGCAAATGTGAAGAGGTAGGGCTACAGCAAAAAGTTTACCTATTACAGGACGTAATTCAATTTATATCAGAAGCTAGACAAGTGGGCTATTCTGCTTATCCAACTAATCTATGCAACACATTCCTCACCTTTATTACATCTTTACCTCCACCCTAATTAAAGGAGGCTTTTAATTCCTACTTTCATTATTTACCACTTTTAAATGTTTGAAAAAATATTAAAAGTAGATTATTCTGTAAGGGAGAAATATACCTCATTTCAAATCAACGTTAAATTTTTTTTTACTAATGTTAAAGATTGAAAGAGAGATGTGATAAACATTTAATTGTAAATATTGAGTTTTTTTGGTACAGCAATCCAATGGTTAAGGCTCAGTTCTTGTGTTACCCAGTCTGTCAGCATTATGAGACAGAGTTGAGTACTCTTTTTTTTTTTAATTGCATTTTAGGTTTTGGGGTACATGTGAAGAACATGCAAGATTGTTGCATAGGTACACACGTGGCAGTGTGATTTGCTGCCTTCCTCCCCCTCACCTATATCTGGCATTTCTCCCCATGCTATCTCTCCTCAACTCCCCAACCCCCACTGTCCCTCCCTTATTCCCCCCAACAGACCCCAGTGTGTAGTACTCCCCTCCCTGTGTCCATGTGTTCTCATTGTTCAACACCCGCCTATGAGGGAGAACATGCGGTATTTCATTTTCTGTTCTTGTGTCAGTTTGCTGAGAATGATGGTCTCCAGGTTCATCCATGTCCCTACAAAGAACATGAACTCATCGTTTTTGATGGCTGCATAATATTCCATGGTGTATATGTGCCACATTTTCCCAGTCCAGTCTATCATCGATGGGCATTTGGGTTGGTTCCAGGTCTTTGCTATTGTAAACGGTGCTGCAATGAACATTTGTGTGCATGTGTCCTTATAGTAGAATGATTTATAATCCTTTGCATATATACCCAGTAATGGGCTTGCTGGGTGAAATGGAATTTCTATTTCTAAGTTATTGAGGAATCACCACACTGTCTTCCACAATGGTTGCACTAATTTACACTCCCACCAGCAGTGTAAAAGTGTTCCTATTTCTCCACATCCTCTCCAGCATCTGTTAGCTCCAGATTTTTTAATGATCGCCATTCTAACTGGCGTGAGATGGTATCTCAATGTAGTTTTGATTTGCATTTCTCTAATGACCAGTGATGATGAGCTTTTTTTTATATGTTTGTTGGCCTCATATATGTCTTCTTTTGTAAAGTGTCTGTTCATATCCTTTGCCCACTTTTGAATGGGCTTGTTTGTTTTTTTCCTGTAAATCTGTTTGAGTTCTTTGTAAATTCTGGATATCAGCCCTTTGTCAGATGGGTATACTGTAAAATTTTTTTCCCATTCTGTTGGTTGTCGATTCACTCTAATGACTGTTTCTTTTGCCGTGCAGAAGCTGTGGAGTTTGATTAGGTCCCATTTGTCTATTTGGGCTTTTGTTGCCAATGCTTTTGGTGTTTTGGTCATGAAGTCCTTGCCTATTCCTATGTCCTGAATGGTTTTGCCTAGATTTTCCTCTAGGGTTTTTATGGTATTAGGTCTTATGTTTAAGTCTTTAATCCATCTGGAGTACTCTTCATTCATTAATCACACTTCCTTTCTGTGGCTTCTTGGGTTTCTTCTTACCTCCCTAGTTGTCTCTTCGCAGTTTTTTCACCAGTCTCTCCTCCTAACTCTGCTCTCAATAATGGAGTGCCCTGGAGCCCTATTGTCATTTATCTTCTCAACCCTGTCTACGCTTACTCTCTTGGTGAACTCATTTGGTTTTTAATACCTTAAATAATGTCTGTGTATTGATGACTTCAAAATTTATCTGTATTCCAGATCTCTCCCTAATTTCAGACATATGCATTCAACTGTTTATTTGACATCCATTTAGATGTTACATAGACATCTCAAAATTACCGTTACAAACTGAACTCCTGTTTTCCTCTCATTCCTGTCTGCAAAATTTGCTTTACTCGTGGATTTTTTTCATCTCAGTTGATGGCAACCCTATTTTTTTTTTTTTTTGAGCTGGAGTTTTGCTCTTGTTGTCCAGGCTGGAGTGCAATGGCACAATCTTGCCTCACTGCAATTTCGCCTCCTGGGTTCAAGCAATTTTCCTGCCTCAGCCTCCCGAGTAGCTGATTGCAGGCATGTGCCACTATGCCTGGCTAATTTTGTATTTTTAGTAGAGACAGGGCTTCACTATGTTGGCCAGGTTGGTCTTGCACTCCTGACCTCAGGTGATCTGATAGCAACCCTATTCTTGGGTGAGTGGCATAGGCCCAACACCTACCTTCCATATAGAGTCTCGCACCACATAATGTTTCAGTCAGTGAGGATCCATGTGTATAACAGTGGTTCCGTGAGATTATTAATGCCGTATTTTTACTGTAACTTTTCTATGTTTAGTTACATAAATACTGACCATTGTGTCATGATTGCCTATAGTATTCACTACAGTCACATGCTGTACAGGTTTGTAACCTAGGAGGAATAGCTATAGCATATAGTCTGGGTGTGTGGTAGGCTATACCCTCTATGTTTGTGTAAGTACACTCTATGATGTTTGCATAGTGACAGAATTGCCTAGGGATGAATTTTTCAGAATGTATTCCTGTCATTAAGTTATGCATGAGTGTATATTCTTAATCTTCTCACTTTCCATCACCTTCCTATGACCCCTGGTCTGAGTCCTTGTCACCTCTCACCTGCTTATTGCAAATTGCCTCTCATGGGTGTGTTTGCTTCTACCTTGGCACCCTTTCAGTCTACATAAGTAAACAGACTGATCCTTTAAAATGTATGATCATGGCACTTCTCTGCTCCAATGATTTTTCCATCTTAGAGTGCAAGGCAAAGTTCCTACTTTGATTTATAAGACTGCTGGAGACTGAATGTGTGCCTTCAAAATTCATACATTGAAATCTAAACCCTTAATGTGATAGCATTAGGAGGTGGAACCTTTGGGAAATAATTAGGTCATGAGGGTGGAAACCTCATGGATGGGATTAAAGCTGTTAGAAAAGAGATCCCAGAGAGCTCCCTTCACCTTCTGCCATTTGAGGACAGAGTGAGAAGATGGCTATCCATGGATCAGGAAGCAGACAACCAACATTCAGCATCTTGAACTTCCTAGCCTCCAGAACTTCAAGAAACAAACTTCTATGGTTATCCAGTCTATGGTAGTTTACTATAGCAGTTTGAAAAGACTAAGACAGGAAACTGGTACCGAGAAATGAGGATGTGGCGGTAACAAATACTTCAAAATGTAGAAGTGGCTTTGAAACTAGGTAAGGAGAAGGGCTGAGATAGTTTTGAGGCATATGCTAGAAAAAAAAATTGTCATGAACAGACTTTTAAAGGTGATTCTAGTAAGGGATCAAGGAAAGAAACAGCTGTAGAGAAAGTCCCAAATTTCTTAGAGAATACATAAGTGATCATGAACAAAAAGTTGGTGAAAATATGAATGGTTAAGATGATTCCGATGAGGTCTCAGATGGAAATAAGGAATCCATTATTGGAAACTGGAGGAAAGGGGATTCTTGCTATAAAGTGGCAAAGAGTGCAGGTGAATTGTGTTGATGGTAGAACATATGAGCAATAAAATTAGATATTTAGCTGAAGCTATTTCTAAGCAAAGGGTGGAAGGTGTGGACTGGGTTCTCCTGACTGTTTATAGTAAAATGCAAGAAGAGAGAAATGACTTGAAGGTAGAATTGTTAAGCAAAAATGAGGCAGATTGTAAAGAGTTTGAAATTTATTGACATATCCATGTTGTAAAAAATGAAAATACTAAGGGTCTAGCCAAGTGACCATTTGATAATAGATGTGAACCACAAACAATCAGCAACCTCAGAAAGAAAACTGCCACATTGAACTGAAGTGGAGGAATAAGGAGGGAAAGAAAGAAGAAAGAGTGTTGGACTTCTTGGATTCGACAGGGCAGAATCACAGAGCCATTCAGCTTCAAATGTGCTCTATTCTTCAAGACAAGGAAGAATAACTCCACAAGCGATTTAGAGATCATCAGGGATGCCTCTCCATTTCAAAGGTAGTAACATAACCTTGCTTTCAGCAGGCCAGTCTCCTCACAGAAGTGTTGCATGTGGGCCTGTGGCCCCAGTGAATCCAGAAGGCAGAACCTCCACTCCAGTGTGCTTGGATGGCAGAGCATCAAACCAAAGAGGATTATTCTTGAGGTTTAAGATCTCCTGAAGGTTTCCTTGTTAGGTTTTGGACTTGCTTGGGATCTGTCACCTTCCTTTTTTCCTCTTTCTCCTTTTTAGAATGAAAATATCTATGAAGAAACATATAACTTGTTTGGCTTCACAGTTTCACAGCTGGAGATAAATTTTATCTCAGGATAAATCATACTTTGAGTCTCACCCATAGCTGATTTAGATGATATTTAGATGAGATTTTAAACTTTAAGACTTTAGAGGTGATACTGGAATGACTTAAGACTCTTGGGGCTGTTGGGAAGGAGTAAATATATGTTACATGTGAGAAGGACATTTTGGTGGGCTGTGGCGGAATATTATGCACTGAATGTTTATGTGCCTCTACAGTTCATATGTTGAAACGCTATCCCCCATGTAATGGTATTAGGAGGTGAAGTCTTTGGGAGATAATTAGGATTAAATCAGGTAATGAGGGTGGAGCCCTTATGAATGGAATCAGTGCCCTTATAACAGTCACAAGAAAGGTTGCTTCTCCTTCCTGTTCTCTGCCATGTGATGATAAAACGGGGAGTCAGCAGTCTGCAGTCTGGAAGAGGGCCCTCACCAGAACCCAGTCATGCTGGCGTCCTGATCTTGGAAATTTAGTCTCCCAAAACTGTAAGCAATACATTTCTGCTGCTTATAAGCCACCTTGTGTATGGTATTTTGTTATAGCAGCCCTAGCTAACTAAAATAAAGACTCTATATATGATCTGGTTCTCATCACTGATGACCTCATCTTGTATTGTAAGTGCAGACATAGATCCAGACACATAGCAGGTATTAGGTTGGTGCAAAAGTAATTGCGTTTTGTGCCATTACTTCCAATGGCAGGAACTGCAATTACTTTTGCACAAACCTAATACGTAGATATTGCTGAACGGATGAATGAAGCTATAGAGAAGTTCTTTAAACCCAAATCCTGCATAGGTTAAAAAACGTTTCAAAATGGACTGTTTCTTTTTGTTTTTAGTTGGAAGTACAGCAAGATGTGTTCATATATATATATATATATATTTTTTTTTTTACAAAAGCTGCTAGGAAGTAAAGGTGAAGAGGAATTTGGCCTACCTCACCAAATTCTTTATATTATTCTGTTCCCAGGAATGGGTTGAATGAATTCAGCAGCCCTCAGCTACACTTTAATGGCACGTGGCCACATCTGGCGTCTCTGAGCTCACACAGCTGTTCTGTCAACTCCCCGCAGGTTTATGTCCCCTCCTCTTCTAGGAAATTGCACTGCCTATTGGCAATTAGCCCTAATGAAGCAGCAGGAGTTTCCTGAGGGGAATGCGTTGCTGACAAGTATAATTACTATTAGCAGCTGTGGGGCCTCTGGCTCCGTGAAAGTAACCCATCCACCTGTCAGTGTGTGCAGCAGGACTGCTAAAGCTGCACCTAGCAGCCGGTCCAGCACTCTAAGCCAGGCCACCATGTGATGAAAACAAGAGACTGGCATTTGAAAGCCAATTGAGAATATTTACTTCAAATGTTCAAATTTCTGCAACCCAGCTGCATGGGTTATGGAGCCACAGCAAATCAGCAGTTAACATTTTTCAGTTCCATGTGATCATTGTCTTTTTCAAGCTTCCATAATGCCTGCCTATACTTAGAAAAGAGTGGGTGTCCCCACAGGGATGCAGGAGATTCTAATTATATTTATTTTTTGCCAAAGAAGAAAGAAAATTAGTTTTGTTAATATTTAATAACTGCTTGACATTTGT
Source organism: Callithrix jacchus (assembly GCF_049354715.1). Lineage (NCBI taxonomy): Eukaryota > Metazoa > Chordata > Mammalia > Primates > Cebidae > Callithrix > Callithrix jacchus. The sequence continues at coordinate 31,861,387 of NC_133524.1, forward strand.
TACTTTACTGGGTCAGTGTATGAGACCTTCCCATTCCACTTCTGAGAGGACTTAAAATTCTATAGTGAGAAGGGGTTTGTAGTGATTCCCATTTGTTGACATATTTCTCTGGTAGATTACATATGGCTACAAAATATTTTCTACTTTTGAGAGGTAGATTCAAATTGCCTTCCCACTGAAAGCATGGCTGGTTTTAGTGACTTACTTGCTCAGTACAGAAATGGTAGAAATGATACTATGCCAGTTATGGATTTAGCCTATACAAAGGCTAACAGGTTTTGCATTGCCCTTTTAGAACTTTAGGGCAACCATGTTGTGAGGAAGCCCAAGCTTGCCAAATGGATGGGCTGTGTGGAGACAGAGAGCTAGCCCCACTGCTTCATCCCCTAGACAATCAAATCATCCCAGCTGAGGCCCCAAACATCATGGAGCAGAGATGAGTTGTTTCTATTGTGCCCTGTCCAAATTCCTGACCCACAAAATTTGAATATTTAATCGGTGATAAATTATTGCTTTAAGTTCCTACACTTTGAGACAGCTATATAGCAGTAGATAATAGATGCAATTACATTTTTTATGAGCCTAATTGAGAACATTTACAGATTAAGTTTAAATGAACTCTTGAAACACTGATAAGGGCCTCAAGAGATTTTTACAAAGAAACCTCAGATGGATCAAAATACAAAGACTAATACAAGTAAATGAAAGAGCTGACATTTCTCTTACACTTAGAACTAGGTCTTCATCAGCCAGTCATATTCTGAGGAACAAATAGTGATGATCTTATCAAATGTAGCTAGAAGTTATACAAAAATGAAATTATTAATGAAGACCATCTGAGAAATTAATATACACCCACAATCGTTAACAATGTACATCACCCTCAGTGTATATTAGCCTTGAGAAATTAATGATAACATGAAGCTATTATGAATAGCAAGACGTCAAATGATAAGTATTCAGGATATGAAGCCAAACTTCTACAATTCAGTGGCAGAAGCATTTTTTTTCCTTAAATCATGAACAAAAATCAAAAGAATATCTAGTTTATTTTACCTCATCCTCTAAAAATGTCAGATTTTATGTGTTTTATAATTCCTATATATCAGTGCAGTAGTTATTTATGTCATGTATAAAATTTCCATATATATATAATCCTATACACAAAGGTGTGAAATGTACACATGCAAATGAAAGAATGATAAAACACACATTCATGGACCTACCAACCAGCTTCAGAAATAAAGGATTACCACTAACTTAGAACCTCTCTGGAGACTTTTTCCCTTAACCCCAGATGACCACTATCCTGGATAATGTGTTGATAATTAGCTTCTTTGTTTCACAGGTTGCTTTTTTTTTTTTTTTTTGAGATGGAGTTTCGCTCTTATTACCCAGGCTGGAGTGCAATGGCGCGATCTCGGCTCACCGCAACCTCCGCCTCCTGGGTTCCGGCAATTCTCCTGCCTCAGCCTCCTGAGTAGCTGGGATTACAGGCACGCGCCACCATGCCCAACTAATTTTTTGTATTTTTAGTAGAGACGGGGCTTTTTTTTTAATCACATGTTAAATGTTATCTCTAAGCATTGTTTAGTTTTCCCTGATTTGAATGGTAGCAAATTGGGTTCATATTGTATACATTCTGCAGTGACTTGGCCCTCTCAACTAAACTTTCTGTCTTTGACATTCCCTCATGTTGACGCATGTGGCTGTAGTACATTCATGTCCACTGTTGTATAGCATGCCAGTGTATGAATATGCCTCAGTCTAATTACCTTTTTACTGGTGGTAATGAGTTGTTTTCAGCATTTTGTTCTCAGGAACAAGGCTGCTGTGAGCATTTTTTCTACATCTCTTGGTAGGTATTCAAGAAGTTCTCTAGGGTATATACCTGGAGATGAAATTAATAAGTCATAGATAAGTGCATGCTCGACCTCACTTTATAAAGTCTGATGGGCTTATGCCAGCAGTAGGTGAAAGTGCGTGTTGTGTTCCAATTTTTGACACCCTCGATGTTATTTGACTTTTCAATTTTGCAAATTCAGTGTGTGGAAAAAGGTGTCTTATAGTTTTAATATGTATTTTCCTGAATATCAACAAGGTTCAGCATCTTTTCAAATGTTTGTGGTAACTTTCATTTCCTCTTTGGGGAAATGTATGTATCCCTTTGTCAATAGCACAGTCTTAAATACTGTAGCCATTAAATAAGCCTTGATATCTCATAAGACAAGTCTCCCTACCTCATCTTTCTCCTTCAGAAATGTTTTTGCTATTCTTGCTCCCATTCTCTTCTATATAACTTGGGAGTCAGCTTCTGAAATTCCACACTTAACCCTACTGAATCTTTGATTGAAATAACATTGATTGTATGGATCCAACTGGGAAGAACTGACATCTTTACAAAGCTTGAGTTTTCTAAACCAAGAATGTGCCATATTCTCCATTGATTTAAGAAGACTTAAATAATGGAGTGTCTTTCTATACAGGATTATAATTTTTCCATAATAGGTTTACTTATCTTTTGCTAGATTTATTCCTCAAAATATTTATCTCTGCTGTAAATTTAAATGGCACTTTTGAGAATTATATTTTCTAACCAATTTCTTTTCTGGAGAATAGAAAATTTATTGATTTTTATATTGTGGCTTTGTGTTCATCAATCTTGCCAACTATCTTATTAGTCCTAATAATTTACCTTCAGATTCTCTTGATTTTTCTGCATAGGAAATATCTATGAAAAATAAAAAAGAAAATATTTGTTTTTTTCTTATTAATCCAAAGACCTTTTTTCTGGTCTTACTGTACTGGCCAGATCCGCCAATACAATGCTGATTGGAAGCTCCGTCAGCTAAGGTATGATACGGTAACAAGCAACCTGAAATTCACAAAGGCTTATTTTTAAAAAGGCTTATTTCTTGCTTGTGCTACTTTTCCATATTGAGTTTGCTGTAGCCTCCAGATCATTTTAATTCCAGAACCAAGGCTGAAGGGGAATCCCCTAGCTGGGACATTGCCAGAAAGTTAAATATGGTAGAATCTCATGGCTCTTAAACCTTTCCTCAAAAGTGGAACCCATCACTGCCAATCAATTTAATTAGCCAAAGCAAGTCTACTGACCAAGGCTAATGTCAACAGAGTGGATATATATAATCTTAAACAGGGAGTAGCAGCAAATATTTTAAGCAGTAGAACAGTCTATCACAGAGGGTTGCCCCTAATATTTTACTCACAGAAATACATCTTCAAGAATGTTTTAAGACCATCGGCTTAGAAGAGCAAGTCCTGTTTTCTCCGTTGCATATTTCATCCTTCTCCTTCTATCAGCTCTGACTTCTATTAGCTGACTGTGTCTCTTCTTGCAGCCAAACATTGGACCACTTTTTCCCATCAGTGATTCTCATATTTCCCCAGATTTTCTCATCTTGCTCCTCTGGTAATGTCCAAACCCATATTGTTTTTCAAATACAATCCCTCACTTCCTTCAAAGCATGCTGGAGAACGACTTCTCCATGAGTCTTTCACTGCATAAGCCCAGGTCTCCTTACTGTAATCCCTAGAACATCACAGCCCGCCCCACCAAATCATTGACTGACTATATATTGCTTTGTACTAGTCTCAAATTGTTGAGTGCATATAACATGGCTTTTTGCTTCATCAAAATAAAGAGATTAAATGAGAAGATACACATAGTACTTGAAATATGTGTTGTTTTTGTTACTTAAGAATATTCAATTCTACTATATTAAGAACATGAGAAATAAAGGCAATAGGTAAAAATAGAGAACCAATAGATTTTAAGACATCTTATACATGGCAAAGTAAGTGAAACATATATGCTGAACATAGGAAGAACTAAGATCAAATATTCGTAAGAACTGTAGATTTCATAAATTGGCCACCCATTAGGGCCACCTATTCTGGCCCCACATGTCCTCTGTTTCAGACACACAGACAAAAGCAGTAGATTATCAGCAAATTACAGCTATGGCCAAGCACACTCATCCCTGTGTCTCTCTGATAGAGCAAGTGTGTATTGTATTCATGTACCGTACCTGCCATTAGTTGAGTCTTACTGTTTACCTTAAACTCTGGCCTTGGGAACCACATCATCAACAGGTGATGTGACAGAGAAAGGCTGTATAAACTTGGTATAACCCATGATTCAGGTAGTGTGATTCCTCTGTCCCATTTGCACCTTTTCCCAGATATGTTAACCCAATCCATCCCTTTCACTTTGCTTCTCATCATGTATTTTAAATAAACAAAAGTCATGTGATTTGAGCATCATAATTTGATCCTTTCTTTGAGTTTTCTTTTTTATCCCCTGGGATAGCTTGTCTGATAGTGTACTTGGAGGCTACCATTTGATCAAGATAATTCCCCACCACAACAGTAAGCGTTTGATCAATATTAATTTTCTCTATTTTCTCCCACTAAGCTCTTTGGAGGCAGCAACAATTTTTTCTACTTTTTAAATGTTCTCACTAGCAACCAGAATTGAATATGTGATAAATACTTACATATTTATTGATGAACTTTTTCCCCAGTATCAAGTAGGCAAGAGGTGAAAATAATGACATTAGCAGTTGTGTTGAAACGTACCAAGTTTTATAGGTATACTTCCAGCTCTAAATGGATGTAATTCTGAAACAAACGTGTTTTATCTCATGTACACTATTCCCAACAATTATTGACTGTGTGTGTGTGTGTGCGTGCACGTGCGTGCATATGCACACAAGTATGCTTGTATGGGTGTGTGTGTAGGGGGTAAATTGTGTGAAGTTTGGGGGAGTGAGGGGTGGCAGAGGAAGAAACAAATACTAGTTTTACAGTCATTCTGTAATATGGCTACCTGGCACTGTGCCTGGGTATTTACCTACATTGTATTATTTAATTAATTATAAGAGTAGTTCTCAAACTTTAGCATGCATAAAATCACTGGAAAGGCTTGTTAAGGATTTTTGGGCTCTACCCTTAGGGCTTTCTCATTCTGTAGGTCTTGGGGTAGACCCAAGAATTTGCATTTTAAACAGGTGATGTTGCTGCTAATGTATGACTAGACTTTGAAAAGTACTTTATTATAAGAACTCTGGGAAGTAGTTATTTTAAAGATAAGAAAATAAACTTAAGTAAATGTCTTAAGTTGACAGAATCACTTCTGAAACTGGAATTTGAACACTGGTCTTTCTGGTTTCAAATGCTAATTGGAATAGAAAGAAAGAGACCCACGTGATTGGTTTCCTTTAGTTTCAGAGAAAAAAACCTGTGCAGCCTTGTGGAGATTGATGTGTAATGTACAAGTTCACTGCAAGGCTCTTAACAAAGTGTTCTCTATAAAACCTTTATTGAGTCTAGTTCAGGTATTATTGAGTTGTTACTGTCATCCTCTATTCCATATATAGCCTTGATGATCATATTCTCAAATCTAAATTTTTCATCATTAGCTTTGCCTAGATGTTTAACAATTCCATAGTGTCAAATAGTTTTGCTATTCTTCCCCCCACCCTGATATGCCTATATCCTGTTTTCCATGAGGGTTGGTTCAGTGGGGATACAGCATAACTTGAGTTCAACATAAAAATCATATACATGAGTCTATTTTTTTAAAAGTTGTCTTTGTCATCCATATTAAAGGTTTTTGGCTACTTGCTTCTCAAGTTCAAGATGACTAATAAGAATTTCACTGAATGACCTGGACATGGAATATCAGTATCAAGAACAGAAACATTGACTTGCATTTATAGAGACTTTTCTAGTTTTGAAACTGCCTTAAGATCTCTATTCTTCTTATCTAATCATCTCAATAACTGTTTGAAAATATTATCAATAACCCCAATTCACAGATAAAATCATAAGCTTGGAGATGAAGAAACTTGCGTAAGATGTCTGGACACAGTGTAGGTTCTCAGTAAATATTTGCTAAATAAAGATGAAACAGGTCATACATGATTAAAATAGGCCTCAAATCTGTAATGTTCTGTTCATTTCCAATGGTTCCCTTTCATTTTTTAAAACCTGAAATCCTTCAATAGAAGGATCTTTTTCTTTTTTCCCTGTTATCCTAATATCCATTTTTATTAAACTCTTGTCACATGCTAGGCATATCACAAATGGTATCTTATTTATTCTTTCAATTAAGATTAGGATTTAATCTTACTTAATCCTGTGAGGTGGATGTTATTATTCTCATTCTAAAAATAAGAAAGGGACATTCTATAAGATAATTGGCATGTTTGCTACAAAAATGTCAATGTCACAAAGACCAAAAAAAAAAAGAAACTAAAGACAGATGAAAACTGAATGCATTATGTGATCCTGGACTGGATCCTAGAATGCAGGTTTTTTCTTCTTTTTTTTCTTTACTACAAAAGACATTACTGGAGCAGTTCATTTATTTGAATATGAATTGTTGATTAAATAAAAATATTGCATCAATGTTAAATTTTCTAAATTTGGTTACTGTGTTATGCTCATATAAGAGAATATCCATTTTCTTAGGATATACACACTGGATGATATAGCTTGAATGTGTCCACCAAAGTTCATGTGTTAGAAACTTAATCCCTAATACTACAGTGTCTAGTGGTAAGAACTTTAAGAGGTGATTATGCTATGAGGGCTTTGCCTTCATGCACAGATAAATGTCATTATCACAGGAGTGGGTCTGATAAAAGGAGGAGTTTGTCTCCCTCTTTCTGGTACTTTTTTGTCCTTCTGCCTTCCACTATGGGATGACACAGCAAAAAGTTCCTCTCCACAATGCTAGCCCTTGATCTTGGACTTCACAGCCTCCAGAACCATGAGAAATAAATTTCTGTTCATTATAATAAATAACCCAGTCTATGGTATTTTGTTACAGCAGTACAAAATAGACTAAGATGCTAGAATGTTAATTGGGGGAATAAGAGGCATAAAGACATAGGCTGCTCTCAAATGATTCAGAAAAAAAGAGATAGGGAGAACAGTAAAGAAAATGTTAAAACTCAAAAAATCTGAGTGAAGGTTTATGGAAGACTTTTGGACTTCTTACTGATTTCTGTAAGTTAAAACTTTTTCCAAAATAAAAAGCAAAATAGCAATAGGCCAGGTGCAGGGGCTCACGCCTATAATCCCAGCACTTTGGGAGGCTGAGGCTGGTGGATGGATTGAGCTCAGGAGTTTGAGACCAGCCTGGGCAACATGGCGAAACCCTGTCTCTACAAAAATTACAAAAATAGCTGGTTGTGGTATCATGCTCCTGTGGTCCCAGCTACTAGGAAAGCTGAAATTGGAGGATTGCTTGAACATGGGAGGTTGAGGCTGCAGTGAGCCATAAGTGCACCACTGCACTCCAGCCTGGGCAACAGAGTGAGACCCTGTCTCAAAAAAAAAAAATACTATCAATCATCATAACAATAATAGTAAAGTTCAGCAAGATCAAGGTGTGTCCAAGTACATTTTCCATTTGGCATGATGCCCTGTCAGGCATCTCTTGCCACTCTGAAGCTGCTTTCCTAGTGCCAGGAAACCCTCAGTCCAGGGCAACCTGGGAAAGTTGATTATCTTACTTTATTATTAATCTTTTACCATGTTGACTAAGAGTGAATTTAGGACCTAGGAGCATATGGAGTTTTTAAGGCCTACTGCACTCTGGGATGCTAAGACCCTAGTTATTTCAATTGCATCAGCACTAGTCTAGCAAGCCCAATCCAAAATGCTCTTGAAAGTGTCAATTAACTTGCCTAAGACCTCACAGCTTGTGAGTGGCATAACTGAGCTAGAGCCCAAACTTTTATCCAGTGCTCCATTCATTACTCTATTCACTCATTCATTAATCATTTAAAAACTCTTTTTAGTGTTTACTTACTATGTGCCAGGCACTGTTTTAGGCCCTAGGGGATATAGCTGTGAACAAAACAAGATCCCTGCTCTTGTTAAACTTACAGAGGTTGGAGAGACAGGTAATACACAAATGGATATGTAAACAGGAAATAGAAGAGATTTTCAGAAAATTAAAACAGAATGATGTGACTAAGTATGCCTGGGTGTCTATTTCATGTTGAAAAGACCAAAATAAGCTTGACAGAAAGGAGACAGTCACAAAAGTTTGGGGAAGGGCATTCCTAGTTGAAGATATAGCAAATGTAAAGGCTCTGATGCAGGAACTAATTTTTAATTTTAAAAGGACAAAAAGCAATGTGGCTGGGATACGGTCTGTATGTGTGAGTGTGTATGCTAGGTAGGAGGGAAGAAAAGGAAGAGGGAAGGGGAGACAGGAGGAATAGGAGACAGAATGAGGGAAAGAGTGGGGAGAGGAAGAGAGAAATACCTATCCTAAGAATAGTGGGAAGCCCTTTGAAGGTTTTAAGCAGGTCAATGACATGATCTTGTTATTTTAAATCAAGTGGATTGTCAGGATGTGGTGGTTCAAGTCAGAGATGACAGTGTTTTAAATTATGGCAGTGGCAGTGAAGATAGAAGAAGTGGAGATTGGAAGGAGTTGGCAGAGCTTACTAATGGATTGGATATAAAGAGTGAAAGCAAAAAAGGAATCAATAATTCCTAGAGTTTTGACTAGAGTGGGTGTTTGGAAGGTAATGCTGTTTACTGAGTTGGGGAAGGTAAGCAGGTGTTTACTGAGTTGGGGAAGATGGGCAGGGATAAGGAAGCAGATTGAGAGGCAAAGAATCAAGAGTAATGCTTTGGTCATGTCAAGTGTGAGATGTCTGTCAAATAGCCACATGGCTATTTAGTCAAGTAGACCCTAGGCAATAGGATTCTGGAGTTCTAGAGCGGTCAGGGCTCGATATTTAGAGTTGGAAGTTCTGAGTATGTGAAGAACCTCAGCATCTGCTTGGAACTGAAAGAGATGGCCTATGCTTTTCCCTAGCTGTGTTTGCTGCCTGGATTTAGAATCTGAGCAGAGGAGTAACAGACAGCAACAGAGATCTAGAAGTAAGAGGAGAACCAGAAGCCAAGTGAAGAAGCTCTTTTATGAGGGAGGTGCAGTCCCTTCCACTTTGTCTATGGGAAGAGGAATGCACACGTTGTGTTACATTTACATTAAGACATACTAATCCTTTAAATTTAAACAGCACTTGATCAAAGGTTTTTGCACAAGTTTTTTTCATTTCACCTATACAATCCTGTGAGATGTGTATGATTATTCTCATTTGCATGGGAGGAAACTGCTGATATATTGAGTGAGTGTCCAGGGCCACAGTGCATTTTAGGCTTCAGGCTCCCCTAGAAGCAGAGCCTGAAGTGAAGATCCTTAAGTGGCTTCTTCAGCAAGTGCTCTCAGGAGAAGGAGAAGGAGGCAAGTAGGATAGGGCCAGAGAAGAGAGTTAAGCAAGGATGTCGTCTAGATTTGAGGCTGACTTTAAGCTGATGGAGGGTGGAGGCAAGGCAGATGGAGTATAAATAGCACCACCAATGAGCCCCTCCTTGAGATGGTTGGCCTTTGTACCCCTGTGTCAATCAGTCATTGGCTAGTGGCTGTCCCTCGGAGGCTAGGGGGCTTTAATCTCTTTGAAGAACTGGCTTTTGTCTGAGGGCAATTTGCTGGAAAAGGGGTCCGCTGTGAGTAAGTGGTTAGCTGCTTATTCCTACAGCAGCTAGGAGATGAGTTCACCAGCCAGGGAAAGAGTGTCTAGGCACGGCACCAACAGTATCTTCTGCATGAACCCATGTCTTCTGGTGCGATATCCCATGGAGTTTCCCATCTTCACACTGTGCTTCCCATTGCCCTGTGTGGTCAATATAGGGTCCTTAATGGAGTGCAAATTGTTACCATGGCCGGTGGAGGGATTAGACCTGAAGAGGAGGAAGGAAGCAGAGTAGTAACTGAGAGGTTCTAGTGAAGTGGGGGGAAGGAAACACACTGGAAAAAGAAGAGAAATATGATCTATTTATTATCATTACTTATACTGGTTAAAATTTAAAAGTCCTGTGTTCCAAATCTGCAAGTAGATATTTTCATCCTTATATTAAGTGCCATTACCCATGTCTTCCATATTAGAAATTTCATTTTCAACACTGATAACATGAAAAAATAATTGTTTAAATTTGGGACAATCATCTTACTGGAAATGAGAGACAGCGCTGGTTGGTAAGATTGTTCCTGTAAATATTTAAAACATCTTTCTTTCTCTGTATAAAACGCCTAACTTGATTTCAAATGTTTTCACTGTCTTCCTTTCACCAATCACTTTAAGAAAATGCTGAAATTAGTTATACTTTGCTATAAAACTCCCAACAACTTTTCATGTCCATTTTTCCCTTCTTTTGTGACCTCATGATAATTAAGTGTCGTCTTCTCCAGAGAAGAAATGTGAAGCATGTGGTGAGCCTGCTGGCCTATTTGCTGATTTATGGGTTAAGTCTCCAGTTATTACAGACAAAATTTGAAAGTCTCTGATTAAGAAGCCCTGCTGATTTAAGGATCTCACTAGAAATATGTGCATAATGAATTATCTACAGATAATAATTCAAATTGTCCCTGGGTGATTCATATCACCCTCTTTTATTATCCATTTTCTGGGGGGATATTCAGGTCCACACAAACTAAGATGTAGGGATGGACATAATATTGTTAAGAAGTTTAACAGAATACAGGTTTACTTTGGAAAGCATTTACTCCAAATTTTAAGCTAATTTTCACAAGGCAGTGAGTATATATGTGTGACTTAGATTTTTTTTTTTAACTTGCTGTCTTGTGTATGTTTGAGCACTTGGCTTATTTAAACATTGTTTCTGTGAGAAGACAACCATTTTCTTGTGAGTGGTGATAGAAGCAGGATAAAAATAATCAAATTATTTCTTAGAAAAAAATGGAAACAGCAGTCATCAAGGTCCATTTTTAGCAAGGCGCATGGGCCTGACAAGGCATTAGTTAAGAGAATGTGTCACCCTTAAATATGTGGGTTTATTTAACAATGGAACAAGTAGATATATAAAGAACAGAGCTCCAAGACTGAGAATTCAGACAGGCCTATTTTTCTTTCTTTTTTTTTTCCAGGAATGAAGATTATTTTTTTAAATCTCTCTTTTTATAGAACAAAAGGAGAGAGAGAAAACCTTCGCAAAACAGATGCATCAGTATTCAAGAAGGCAGATGCCAGATTCAGGGAAGAGGTTCCCGCCCCCCCCCACCCCCCGAATCTGTGCCCTCTTCTGATGGACCCAGGAGCAGGCATGGCCGGCGGTGGCAGTTTTAACTGGGGACCAGACCCATTTTCACCTGAAAACCCTTAAGAAACCTGGCTGGAAAAGTTGAGGGGGAGGAATTTAAAGCAAGCATATAAACATTCTGGAAGCTAGTCAATGCCTTCTGCTTCTCTTCCACATTTTGATTTTTCATGTTATTTAAGGTTTTCATACCTCAGGCAAGGTGATTTATTATTATTGGGACTTTATATAACTCTTTATTTTTGCAAAGTACTTTACAGTTATTTTTCTCTCCTTACTGTGCACCATGCCTCTCCTCTCCTGCCACTGTAATTGGTTTTGGGGGAGGCGGCACTTTCTTTCCTAGGGAAAAGATGTTGTTTCTGATATGCGACACTTTCTGAGCTTTTACCTTTGTTTCTTCTTTGCGTTCCTTCTTTTGATCTCATTCCCTGCGGCCTCCTGTCACCTCGTTTCTTTCCTCCTATTTAGACCTGCAATCTTACTTTTTTTTTTCTAACCTCTGTCCTCAAATCCCACCTCCCCAGCTGTATTATTCTCTTAACCTCTGGGCTCCAGTCATCAAGAAACAGCTTGATGTCCATCCCTGGGAAGCAGGCATCTCCTCTCATGCACTTCCATTGCTAACCATCCTGGATACCAGAACATATGATGTTGGAGATGAGTGCTCCCTGCTTTGGTAACTTAAGAGACCAGAATTACCACCTTCACTGTTAGCTCCATATAGCGAAGTCTTAAATTAGCAGGAAGCAGCAGTCTATCAATCCCAGGCCACTGCTAAAAAACAAACATTCCCTTTCATATGCAGATAATCTTAGGTTGAACCATATAACATTGTAATTTTTTGTTGGCCAAAAATAGTAAATAGTATTTCATGTGCTTCAAACTAAATGCTATTTGCAAGTGTATTTCTTTTCATGCTGCTGATAAAGACATACACAAGACTGGGTAATTTATAAAGAAAAGGGGTTTAATGGACTCACAGTTCCACATGGCTGGGGAGGCCTCACAATCATGGTGGAAGGTGAAAGGCACATCTTACATGGCAGTGGGCAACAGAGAATGAGAATGAAGTGACAGGGGTGTCCCCTTATAAAACCATCAGATCTCCTGAGTATCAGTAGAATAATAGTGGAGGGATCACCCCCATTATTCAATTATCTCCCACCTGGTCCCTCCCACAACACTTGGGAATTATGGGAACTACAATGCAAGATGAGATTTGGGTGAGGACCCAGCCAAATCATATCAACAAGTAAGCTTAGAGCTCACCTGCAGGGTACCTAGACACCTGAAAAGCCAGCCCTGACACTTCTCTTCAGCCACCAGAAGAAAGGTGGAGGAAGTTATGTAGAAAACTTTTTAGCCAGCCAAACTGTCTATGCCACACATCAGTTTTCTTTGGTACAGATTTGCTGTGATCTGTGAATCCTTCCAGCTATTTTCCCACTCCTCTCCACTCATACTATATCCCTTCTACTGGACCATTTGCAACTCCTCTTCCACAGTAAAGCTTCCTACGTCCTTGCTCACTTTCCTCCCAGCCCTTGCTGAAACCCCGTTGCTGTGGTCTCTCAAGTGGAGGTGTTCCATCTCCCATTAGCAGGGTGTGAGGTTGGGAGGTGGGACATGCAGGCTCTCACCTGGCTCTTCATTCTTCTTCCAGACCATCCCCCACCCTCTGGGCTTTTGAGACTCCCACAATGCAACTCTGCCAGTCTCTGCATCTTCTCATCTTTGTCATCTTGCAGCTTCCTTGCCACTTGCTCTCCGTTAGTGATGACCTGTTGTTTTCTGTCCACCCCAGTCCTGCTATCATCCTGTGAAGGTTGCCACCCATGTAGAGAACAAACCACCCCGATCCTTTCAAGCTGTGGACCTTCTCTTCTTCCATGACCTGTGCCTACACTCCCCTTCAGTCATTCACCCCATCAGTCTGTTCTTGTTCTTGTCACTCTTAGAACTGTATCACCTCTGACATCTTAGGTTCAAACAGCCCTTTCTGACAACAGACTCCTCAATATCTCCCCTCTGCCAGTTACTCCCACCATGCCTGTTGGTCAACCTCAAGTGACCTCTCCTCACTTGACCCACTAATTTTCCTTATATAATATAAGCTCCCTCCTATCTTCCCTTCTCCATCTAGCTTAAATTCTGTGATCCATCACTGTGACCACTTTTTGGCCAGGATTCTTAAGAACTTTGTTCCATTGCCTGTCTAACAAATAAGCGTTTATCTCTTGGATGAATCCTAGTCTTGGATAAATCCAACTTCGTACTTTTTGCTTATATGTAGACAGCTGAGCACTGCTGGAGAAAATCGCACCACTGGCATTGCCACAAATCCGTGACATCAAACTTCACCTGAGGCCACCTTCCACGCATCCAGGAATGTTTTCTAGTCAACTAGCTCCTTCTTAGTCTCCACCTTTTCCACTCTCATCATACCTCTGGTCTTCCTTGTCCCCCTCAATCTCTGCAGAAGTATCTTGGTGCCTACTTCACTGAGAAAAAAGTCATCAGGTGGGAGTACACAAAATTTCTGGCTGCCAGGCCTATAAATACCTCTGCAACTATACTCCTCTCTTATTCCCTCCTGTAAGGATGGAAGAGGTGAAGAGGTACCCCTCCTCCTATATGAGAGTAATTCTGCCTCTGTGGTCTGGCTCCGCTTCTACCATCTCCAGACTATCATCCATTTTCTCTTCTGACTCTCTCTAACACCCATCTGCAACCTCTCTGTCTACTGATGCCTCCCTGTCAACATTATAGAGACACTTAAACCTTTCTACTCTTAGCATGTCTTCCTCATCCTATGTTCTCTTCTAGTGGCTTCTGTTTCTTCCATTTTCTCCTACATGTTTTATAGCTAAACTTCTTAAAATGATTGCCTACACTTAACTTTCCTCATCTTCTACCTACTGTGCACTCCTCAACCCTCTACAGTCTCATTTTTGACCTCACCAAACCACAAAAACCAGCTCTGGTCAAAGTCACTAATAATTTTTCTTGTTCAATTCAACAGACTTCCTTCCCCTAATACCTTACTTGCTCTCTTGGCGGCATCTTTGTGTTGAAACACTCTCTGCCTTTGGTTTGGTGATACAGAGCACTCCAGGTTTTCCTCCTACCTACCTGGCCACTTGTCTCTCAGACTCAGTATATTCATCCTGTACTTTTAGTAGAGATGCTCCTTGGAGTTCTGTCCTTAGCAATATTTTATTGTCACTCTATAAATCTTCTGGGGAGAGCTCACCATGCTCATGGCTTCAAATATTATCTGCTTGCCTCTCTCTTTTCTGGTTGTGCCCACATGATGGCTTTCTATATTCTTTATTCTCTACTGGTTATTCATTTCCTTCTGGTAAGTCTTCATTATTTGGTGCCTGGATCACGTTCAACCACAGGACTGTATCCAGGACCTAAATATTTCTACCACAACTTCATTTGGTTATTATTACGTATTTTTCATTGGTAACTAACCATGGTTCAGTGGCAGTTGGTCTGATACGAGCAAATTTTCAGTAAGATCCTTGTTCTAGAACTCATATTAATTGACTTAAGGGTGATTTCTTATTTAGACTAAATTTGATTTTTTTGAATGAAGCTTAAAATTCCAAATTATGTCCAGAAAATCTGTTAGGCTTTAAAAAAGGCATTTGAGATTCTACAGTGTAAGTGAACATATTCAAGCCTGTACATAACAAGCAGAAGGAGCCTGAGACTTATTTTGGGTTACCCAGTGGCATTTTAAGATACCATCCTGATTCAACACAGCTTAGAGATTTAAGAAAATGGGTTATGTGGTTATTCTCAAACAACAATAACCACCAAACCATCTAATAAAGTGTGGGGTGCAGAATGAGTATGTGATTGGAATATGGTGCATCAGCCTTGCAAATAGCCACTTACTCCCAGAGAGGATTGTAATTTGCTGTATGTCAAATGAATGGTGAAATGGCTGTATTGATTCATTGCACGATTTCTAAATCGATGGGGGAAAGAAAGAAAGGTTTAAAAATTCTTGATTTTATACTTAGTTTTCAGGTTGCAGAAAATGGATTTGACAGAAAACACTTGCACCTTGTTCCACTGAATGAGGCCCCTCAGATTCTGTTTCCAGATGACAGTCTTCTCTCGCCAAACATATTTAGCAAGAGGAACAACACACTTTGAAAATGCCTATCAAAGGCATTTAATCATGGTATAAAGACTCCCGGGGTGAGGCTGCGTAGCACAATCCTGCCCTGTTCACCATTACAGGTTTATTTGATGTATTCTGCACAGTGATGCTTCACATGGCAGTGAGGATGCTTGATTTAGGCATTAGGATATTTCTGATCCCCCAGGAAGCTTTTTTGCAACAACAGGTTGCAAGGCTCCATGGCTGCCTTTGACAAAGCCATTTATCTTGGTGCCAGCAGCAGGGTGTTGAAAGTGTGCGCATGGGAAAGTATGCAACAGATTATGCATGCTTTTGTGGAGTCAGATTATTACTGACAATCATCTTGGAGAAGAGCCTGGTTATTTGTCCTTCTGTTTAAGGCTGCGGAACAACTTCTCTGAAAACAATGAGTTAGGATAATAGGAAGAGGTTCTTTCATCCCACCTCCTTGCTACTTATAGGATGCTTTGCTCAGGAGAGATGTTACAACAGTTTCTGGTAGGCATTGTGCCCATAGGTTGAAAAAACTTGATTGAAAATTTGTGCCTTACTGCTCATCTGTAGTCTGCACTTCTGGGCAGTGCCTGTGAAAACCACAGAACTCATGCCCAAAATACTAGATAACTTAAATAGTAATGTGTTCTTGAACCTACATCTGTTAGCTTTTGCTGTGTAACGAGTTTTTCAAAAACTTGGTGGCTTTCAGCAACAATCATTTACCTCATGATTTGGCAGGCTTCATGGCTGGCTGACTGTGGTTCTTGTTGAAGTAGCCTTTTATCCTCCAGAAAGCTAACTGAGACTCAATCACATGATGTCCTCAAGATCTCAAAAACAGCAAGAGGGCAAATCCCAAAATGCAATAGCCTTGAAGCCTCTGCTTCAGTCATGTTGACAATTGTTCCACTGGTCAAAGCAAATAACTTAGTCCAGATTCAGAAAATAGAGAAAAGTCCCCCACATCTTGATGGGAAGAGCTGTGACATCAATCTTGCAAGGCTATGGACATAGAGGGGCAGGATAATTTTTGATCATTTTTTACAATTTACCACAGAGGTATTTAGAATTTATAAAGTGTTTTCACATGGATTAAACCTCACTATAGCCATGTGAGACAAAAACTATGATTCCTATTCCATAGATGAGTAAACTGGCTCAGAAAATCTGAGTAGTTTAACCAGGTAACAATAGCATTTGTGCCCCATGCCACAGCAGCCTGAACTGTAAAAATAGAGAAAGGCTCTGCCATGCCATTAATTCTATTTTTTTTTTTTTTTTTGAGACAGTTTCACTCTTGTTACCCAGGCTGGAGTGCAATAGTGCAATCTCGGCTCACCGCAACCTCCGTCTCCTGGGTTCAAGCAATTCTCCTGCCTCAGCCTCCCGAATAGCTGGGACTACAGGTGTGCGCCACCATGCCCAGCTAATTTTTGTACTTTTTAGTAGAGATGGGGTTTCACCATGTTGACCAGGATGGTCTCGATCTCTTGACCTTGTGATCCACCTGCCTCGGCCTCCCAAAGTGCTGGGAATATAGGTGTGAGCCACTGCGCCCGGCCGCCATTAATTCTAAAACCACACCTTTGGTATCCCAGCATGGGTTTTTTGTTTGTTCATTTCTCTCATATCAGATGGTTCCCAAATTTAATGAGAATCTCCTGACACTTGTTTAATGTGTCATATCCTGGCACTTGTTATAATACAGATTCCAGGGCCCCACCAGAGATTCTGATTTAGCCAGTCTGCTGAGGATTAGGGGTCTGCGTTTTTAACAAGGAACTTCAGGAATCCTGATGCATATGGCCTGAGAGCTCCAAGTTGAGAAACACTGGCTTCTACTATGATACTGAGTGTTTCCAGTGTGGCATGTTTTCATGCTGTAGTAGAAAGTCTAAACATGACATTTCCTTTGGTCAGCTTTCCAGATCTATGAGTTAATAGCGTTTGGGCAATTCTTTAATTTCTCTGAGCCTCTGTCTTGACAGCTTCAAAATAAGGACAATTGGAAAGACTCCCATACGGCTGGTGTGAAGATTCAATGAATAGCCTCTGAAGCACTGACCCTGGTGCCTAGTAGATCCTAAGTTCCTTTATCTTCTCTGTTTATCTGAGAAGCTGCAAGACCAATTGATAAGGCAAGTCCATGAGAAGTGAAAAAATGTTTTCTAGAATACACTGGAGACTTGCACTGTCAATGCCCATAAGTGAGAAGTGATGGTCAGATATTCACCAGCACGTCAAAAAGTGCATAGCTCTGTTTGGGGGGGTGGGGAAAAAAGCATCATATTCTTTAGATGCCTAAGAATCATGTTTGGAAAGAGTGACAGGCTTAGTAGGTAACAGCTGTTGTCATTAGAGACCCAACTATATGCACAAGAGGCACAGAAGGGCTGGTCATGCCTCAGCCCCTCCAGTCTTTTCCAAATTGCTGCAGACTTTCAGTGTCAGCACTATTGTCTATACATCCCCAGACAATGCCAAAATGTATAATGATTCTATAATAAGACTTGGCCTTACTCAAGTGAATCGTGTCATTGCGGATAGAATCCCTACAAAATATTTTCTTATAATATAAATGAAGCCTCTACAACATGGTATGTGGTATATTATTTCCAGATCCTGTGGGGGCTTTTAAAAAAGCTTCTGTGTTAAAGTGATGAGCAAATAGCTTGTTTCCTGCAGTTTTGCTATTTCAGCACTTTCTTGCCTATTTTTTATGCTTCTCTCACTCTATCTCTGTCTAGTCTGTTTCCCCTTTTCCTTCATCGCTTCTGTCTTTGTAAAGTCATTATTTTAATTTTTTTTTTTAAATAAAAAGTGCCCTTTGTATCCAAATAATCAGAATCCAGTTTAAAATGGGTGCCTTTATTCTGCTTTATGGTATTTGCCTCTCCGCCTGTGGTCATCATCTCTACCAGTAGATGGAGCACATCTCCTATGTTAAACTCCACTGTAGGTTGTAGGGTGGGGTGTTTTTCCCTCATCTGTCATTTTTGCTGCAGTGAAGTAGTAGTTGGAAACTGATGTAATACAAAGCAAACCCCCTAATCTAGCCTAGACTACAGCATATACTTTTCTGACTCATGTCAGCAATGCAGGACTTAACAGTAGCTGATCTAGATCGGTGGTAGCTGAAAGATATTGAGGGTTTTGTGTATATGTGCAGGCTTGTGTGGTCTGCATTGTTTTCCAAGAGTTCGGAGCTTGTGCCAAAGGTACATTTTCTTCTCCTCTCTCCTTTCCTCTCCTTCCTAATCTTCCTTTTGAATATCTTGACTTCACCTCTCTGCTCTTTCTCCTTAGTGTCAAGGCTCCCAGTTCACAGTGATCAGCACTTGCCTTTAAACCTCAAAGTAAAATAATACCTCGTTAGAGCGTGAAGGAAACTTAAACATCATCTAATATTGAAAGCAATAGGGGCCAGGTTAACAAGAGATTCATGATGAGATTTGGGGCAGTGCATGTCATTGGATCAGACTGTTGTTATGGTCGTCATTATCGTTCTTACTGACCTGTCATTCCTTAATGGTGGACTCATGGCATACAGAATTTTCTTTTACTTTTACTTTTTTTTTTGAGACAGGGTTTCATTTCTGTCACCCAGACTGGAGTGCAGTGGTGCAATCTCGGCTCACTGCAACCTCTGCCTCCAAGCAGTTTTCGCCCCTCAGCCTCCCAAATAGCTGAAACTACAGGCATGAGCCACCACGTCCAGCTAATTTTTTGTATTTTTCTAGAGACAGGGTTTCTCAAGTGATCCATCCACCTCGGCCTCCCAAAGTGCTGGTATTACAGGCATGAGCCACTGCGCCTGGCCACATAGAGAATTTTCTGACCTGCCTGTTTTAACTAAAGTCACCAAACAATGCTGTCAAAAGCTGATTTGATCATTTTTATCAAATCAACCAGCTGTTTTAACGTTGCTGTATGTTGGGGAAGATGCAAGCCTGAGCTGTAGAGTCAGTTTGTTCTGTATGTTGCTGTGCAGTATGATGTGCATCTGGAAAGTTAGAGTTTCTCAAAGATCTGTCAGAATCAACCAGGATACTTGGAAAAACGCAAATTCCTGGGCCCGATTCCTGTTATGCAGCAGTAGAATCTTTAAACGAAGAGCTTGGGAATTTACATTTTTAATCATTTCCCACAAGTGAGTCTCATAGACTTCAAGTTTGAGAACCTAAGACTTAAGGTATGATGATCACTGATTCTTACTGCATCTCATCTGTTTTGGCTGGGTCTCCCTCACTAAACACTTCCATTTTTGGGAAAGCAAAGCAAAGAGGCAGAACTTGGGATTGGGAATCTTTTTTCCTAATTCATCATTGAATGCAGTGTACTTTGGAGTTAGACATATCTGAGTTTGAAAAAAGACTTGAATAAATACTTGTTATGTGAGCTTCAGCAGATGACTGACCTTGCTAAGATTCAGCCACCTCGTTTTTAAAATGCAGCTCATGTGGACTGCATAGGGCTGAGGTAAAGATGAAATTAGATGATGCTTATAAAGGGCTTAGCACAATTCCCACACACTGGTAATTGCATAATACATGGGATCTATTATCATTAATGGCAGCGTTTCCAACCACTGAAGAAAAATTCAGCCCCATATGACACCAAAGGAATGATTCACAAAAGAAAAACTGGACACATTGCAGTTCATCAAATTAAAAACTTTTGCTTTGCAAAAGACCCTGTTAAGGGGATAAAAGACAAGTTACCAACTGGGAGAAAATATTTGCAAATCACATATCCAACAAAGACTCTTATCCAGGATATGTAAAGAACTGTCCTAATTTAACAGTAAGAAAATGAACAGTCCAATTAAAAAATGGACAAAAGACTTGAACAGAAACTTCAGCAACGAAGATATTTGGATGGAAAATAAACAGGAAGTTTTTCACCTTCGCTAGCCATTAGAGAAATGCAAATTAAAACCACAACGAGCTACCACTATATTAGAATGGCTTAAAGAACAGTTGCTGACAGTACCTGATGTTAACATTGGCTGAAGAATGCAGAGATATTGAATCTTTCACACGTTGTTGGTGAGAATGTAAAATGGTGCAGCACTTTAGAAAGCAGCATGGCAGTTCCTTAAAAATTTAAGCATATGCTTACTATATGACTAGCAATTATTACACATCTGGACATTTATCTTAGAGAAATGAAAACTTATGTTCACATCAAAACCTGTGCGTGAATATTTAGAGCAGCTTTACATGTAGTAGTCCAAAACTAGAAACAACATAAATGTCTTTCATCAAGTGAATGGTTGAATAGATTGTGGTACATTCATACCATGGAATACTATTCAGCAATAAAAAGGAATGAACTATTGATACACACAATTTGGATGAATTTTAAGGTCATTATATTGAGTGAAAAAATCTCAAAAGTTGATATACCATATGATTCCGTTTATATAACATTCTTGAAATGACAAAATTACAGATACAGAGAACAGATAAGGGGTTGCCAGGGGTTAGGGAAGGGGAGGCAGGGAAGGAGGTATACCTATAACTAAGGCTGCATGAAGGAGTTCTTTGTGGTGATGTCACAGTTCTGTATTTTGATTGTGGTGGTGGTTTCAGAAATCCATATATGTGATATACTGTAGAATTATATACACATACAAAAAATGAGTGCATGCAAAAACTGGTGAAATCAGAGTAAGATCTGCAGTATAGTAAATTGTATGGTATTGTGCCAATTAATTTCTTGGTTTTGATAATGAATGATAGTTATGTAAGACATCACCGTTGGCGGGAGCTGAGTGATGGGTACATTGGCTTGCACTGCTTTTGTAGCTTCTTGTGAATCTATAATTATTTTACAATTAAAGGTTTAACAAGTTAATCAAATTGCAGCCCCAGTCTCAGAATATCAACAGCTAATTGAATCAGTAAATGAGTGTGGGGGGGGAACCCTTGGTAATATTGGTTTTCATGTTGAATTTATGGGCTAAAAGCTAGATTTTGAAGAGGCATATGATGTAAAAAATTTTGAGGGGGGCCTATGTCAATGAAAAGAGTCAAACTCTATAAAATATTTAAGAGATTTATTCTGAGCCAAATATGAGGGCCATGACCCATGACACAGCTCCAGGAGATCCTAAAAACCTGTGCCCAAGTTGGTCAGAGTACAGCTTGGTTTTGTGCATTTTAGGGAGACCTAAGTCATCAGTCAATACATGTAAGATTGGTTGAAAGAGTTATTACCTAAAGACCTGGAATCAATAGAAAGGAGTATTAGGGTTAAAATAAGGGGTTTGCCAGGCACAGTGGCTCACACCTGTAATCCCAACACTTTGGGAGGTTGAGTTGGGTGAATCATGAGGTCAAAAATTCAAGACCAGCTTGGCCAACATGGTGAAACCCCATCTTTACTAAAAATACAAAAAAATTAGCTGTGCGTGGTGGCAGGTGCCTGCAATCCCAGCCACTCTGGAGGCTGAGGTAGGAGAATCGCTTGAACCCAGAAGGCAGAGGTTGCAGTGAGCCAAGATCGCGCCACTGCACTCCAGCCCAAGCGACTGTGCGAGACTCTGTCTCAAAAAATAATAAATAAGGGGTTGTGGAGACCGGGGTTTTACCATGCAGATGAAGTCTCCAAGTAGTAGGCTTCAGAGCTCTTATCAGACCTCGAAAGGTGAAAGACTCTTAATTAATTCTCTCCTAGATCACGGAAAAGACCTAGAAAGGGAAGGGGACTTTTTATAGAATGTAGATTTTACCCACAAGAGACAGCTTTGCGGGGAGGGCCAGTGGGAGGGGGAGGTGGGGAGGGATTGCCAGGGGAGAAATGCCAAATGTGGGTGAAGGGGAGAAAGCAAACAAAACACACTGCCCTGTGTATACCTATGCAACTGTATTGCATGCTCTGCACATGTACCCCAAAACCTAAAATGCAATAAAAAAAAGACAGCTTTGCAGAGCCATTTCAAAATATGTCAAAGAAATATATTTCATGATAAAATACTTCGATTTCTTTCAGATCCTGCTTTATGTCATGTGATGTATGTTATTGCTACAAAGAGTCTGTCTGGTGAGTCTTAAGATCTCTGCTTTAATGTTAGTGGTTGTCAGTTGTCCCTGAATTCCAAAGGGAGTAGGGTGTAATGGGGCATGTCTGACCCCCTCTTCCCATCATGGCCTGAACTAGATTTTCAGATTTGCTTTGGAATGCCCTTGGCTGTGAGGGGGTTCATCAGTTGGTTCGGGAGCTTAGGATTTTATTTTTGGTTTACACATATGATTGATACTGAAATTTCTTAAGACAATTACTAGGTTATGTTTCTTTCCTTTCTTGGGCTGGCTACATGCCACACTATCACCAGAGTGCTAACATCCTCTAGAATATTGGGTGGGAATATTTTTTTACAAAATAGGCCAGGCATGGTGGCTCACACCAGTTATCCCAGCACTTTGGGAGGCTGGGGATGGAGGACTGCTTCAGCTCAAAAGTTCAAGGTCAGCCTGGGCAACATAGTGAGGCCCTGTTTCTATATTTCAATTTTAAAAAACAACAAAAAAATGTAGTATTGATATTATTCTTTGATCACAATCCACTCTTTTTTCCATTATACAAATGCCTAATTTTCTGGCCATTTACAAATTCTAGACAGCAAAGATAAGGTGACTTTTGTAGCACCTTTTCTAAGCACAAAAAGTTAAAAGTGGGTGATGGTGTCAAGCAGTGTTAAAAAGTCACCCAGTCGTATTCAGAGAAAGGACAGCTTAAAAGAGCAGCAGAGCAATTCAGCCCTTAAGCAGAGACCTTATTTATATGCCACATTTCAGCTGGGAAGAGATTTTATGACCAAATCTTAGAGCTTTAAAGATGAAGTCTATAATATAAACATCCTAGCAGCATTAACTCTAATAGCACAAGGAGAGCTTGACGCATACCCCAATTTATTATTTTAGTTCTCTTCTGCATGAAAGATATTTCAGTAGTCAGTATAACACTTCCATTTATATTATTCTCATCTCTGGACTTTTAGATGTGATACACAGTTATGTGTAAAATTGAATTATAAACCTTAATGTATATTTGAAGCCACAGAATAGATTTAGATTTGGGGTTCTAGAATGAACTTCATCACTTCGTTCCCCTTGACAAGATGGAGTTATGGATTTAGGATGAAAAAGCAGAGGTTTCATTATGATTTGCTATGGCTTTTCATTCAGGAAGGGGTAAATGGGAGCTACTTATTCCCTCTTGGGTTACCAGTTAGGTCGATATAGTTAAAATAGGGCAACAGGGCCGGGCACAGTGGTTCATGCCTGTAATCCCAGCACTTTGGGAGGCCGAGGCAGGCACATCACTTGAGGTCAGGAGTTTGAGACCAGTTTGGCTGATATGGTGAAACTCGGTCTCTGCTAAAAATATGAAAATTAGCCAGGAGTGGTGGCAGGTGCCTGTAATCCCAGCTACTCGGGAGGATGAGGCAGGAGAATTACTTGAACCCAGGAGGCAGAGGTTGCAGTGAGCAGAGATTGTGCCACTGCACTCCAGCCTGGGCAACAAGAGCGAGACACCATCTCAAAAAAAAAAAAAAAAAAAAAAAAAAAGGCAACAGATAGAGAAAGTAACAAAAGTCCTATCATTTCTATGCTTTCTGTAAACCTAGCCTCCAAGCCTTCTTATACTGTACCCTCTATAAGAAGTGCTCTTCTCTCTTCCTCTCTCACTTCAAATGACCCCTGCCCCACTCTTTCTAGTTAATTTCTACTCATCCTTAAAAACATAGAGCAAAGGCTACTTCCTAAAGAAAGTCCTGGATTGGATCCGGTCCCCCACTGTACCCTTTTCTATTTATTATCCTGGACTTTTCATTCATAGCCTTTATTAGAGGTACAAATTAAAAGATTAATAGTTAAATTGTTATATTATGTCTTCTCTACTATACCATAAAGTCTACTAGGGCAGAGAGATGCCTAACCTATGTAGATCCATATCCCCAGAACTGTCTCTGGTATATGGTAGATGTTCAACAAACATTTGTTGAAGAAAGTAAAGAATGAATGAAGGTAAAAGTAGAGTCAGAGAAATTCTAATCGTTGTAATATCTAACATTTATTGATCACTTACTATACATCATGCTAGGTACTGTATTCAATGCTTTTCATACGCTGTGGCATTCAATTCTTACCAAAATCCTAAGAGATAAGTACTATTGTTATTCCCACTTAACAAGTAAGAGAACTGAGGCTTTAGAGGTAACATTTTTTAGTCATATAACAGCTTTTTTTTTCCTATTCCTTTTCACCATCTTCTCCCTTCTCTATCCATTCTATATCTACATTCACCCTTTCTCTGTGGATAAGATTTCTGATGTAAATGTCAGAGAGAAGTCACTTTGTTCTAGACATGCTTTGAGGACATTGCTCCCTAGCGAGAGGCTGCTTCTAGAGCCAGTATTTGGTGCAGCAAACAAGGGAAGATCAAGTTGCCTGATTCGGGGCTTCAATATATCTCTGTGGCAGTCTGTGTATGTTTGGATGACACACTGAGGCAGGTTCAAAAGAACTGTTCTGCTAATTCTAATATATATGATAATATGGTACTTCAGTTATGGTGGTAACCTCTAATCAAAGAGTCTGAAACTTCTTTTTCAATGTATCAATTTCAAAACACTACAATATAATTTTAAATATGGGCTCATAATACTATTGAAAGTCACATATGTGAGCAGCAAACTGCCAATATTTTACTTTTTTCCACTCTGACTTCATGGTTCCTCCACTGAGACTAGCCAGTACTATCATCATGACTATCACAGTTTACCAGTTTTACAATATATGTTACATACCAAGTAGGCTGCATTAGCTTTCTTTGTGGCATTTGTAAACACATTAAAAACAAGCAGCTTGACTTTTCATCCCCTTCACACCCTCTGCATTTCCCTTTTGGAGAGCTCAGAGGGAGGTGAAATGGGAAGGAAATTAACACGAAGAAAGGAAAATCGAATTTTGCCCCTGTAGACAACAGTGTGTAAAACCAAATCTATTGTTCTTAATTCAGGTTCAGCTTCCATGCTTGCCTTTTTGTGTCTATCATTTTATTTTGATTTAATAGTGACTTTCCATTCAGAAGAGTTCTTGTACTTATCTCTCTTTCTGCCTATCTTTATAGCCTTGCTGTGCCATTTGATGTTGCAGCTTTAGTTTATTTTGGTATTGTTCTTGATGATTCTCACTTCCTTCGCTACAGTCATTCATTTTTATCTACATCTTTGTGTAATTCTCCACTCCCTCTTCGTTTCTCAGATCCATAACATATATATTTTTTAAACTCCCATATATTGTTTCTAAACCTTGACCCTTTTTGTTAACAAGTTTTATTCTCTTAACTTATCCCTACATGTTTTATTTTGTAAAATTTCCCTGCAGTTTCTCTAATTGAATTTCCAGCTGCATACTTCTTTTTGAGGTTTACTTTTGGCAGAGTGTTCACTTGGTTACTTTCTTCTTTCATTACTGAGTTTAATTGACGAGCCTTTCCATCCCTGCTTTTTTGGTATTCAGATGCATGTGGACTAAGCAGTTTGAAGCTGTGAGGGAAGGCAAGTAGAAGAAACACTGCAGTTAGAGGGAGAAGGTCTGAGCTCAAGTCTTAAACTTTAGAACCCCACCTGTAAAACAAAAAAATATTACCAGCTCTGCTAAGTGATCAAATGAGATCAAATACATACAGACTACAAAAGTCTCCTATTTGAGGGACTTTTGGTCTTCATGGAATTTTTATTCCATAAAATGGCACCTCTTTTCCATTTAATACAAGGCCAAAATAAAATGATGAAAAATGTGAAATTAATCATCAAATGTGTAAAACTGTATCAAATTCTCCAAGGGGGTCTAATTAACCTCTTGGTAAAGATAGCTCAGTAATGGCACAGAGAATGCAGATTGTATCTACATCTCTCAGGTATAGAACATACCCCAAGAAGCTATGTGTTTGTGTCAGGGGAGGTTGTGGAGGAAGGAATGGCATATGAAAACTTACTTGCAATATTAAAAATAAATTAGAATTAAAGGAGATCTTAGGCTCTAGGATTCAGATATTTTTACTCAAATTTCCCATACAAAGAAGGACTCTCATCTTAATCATTCACTTACATAGGTTGTACAAATTTTGGATACTTTCAGTAATGAGTGTTTGCTATTTCACGAAGCAACCCATTTCGTCAGAGGTCCTGTTTCAAGCGAAATCACACACAACATTCACCTACTAATTCCAGCAACTTCCTGAACAAGTCCAATTCTTTTTACCTGTGGCGGCTCCTTGATATTTCTGAACAGCTTCTGGGTTACTTTTTCTAAAGCTCAAATTCTTGCACCTTTAACTGTTTCCCATATAATGTGGTTTTCTAATACTCTTCAACGTTCCAGACTATTCCACTTGTCAATCCCCTCAGTACTCTGCACCTGCTCCTACCATAGAGATCTGGACAAGGTGATGTCACCCAGGAAGTTCACTTGCCTTGAAAACATGGGCGCTATCACTAATTTTAGAGTTACATTGTAGCCCATCAACCCTCCAGCAGGAGTCAGCAAGTTTTCCTAGGTATGTATATCAAGAACTTCCATAAGCTAATTTATTTTCAGTTAAGATAGTTGAGGGTTCTGAGTTAAACTACAGATAATTTCTTATTGCTATGTAGCGACCAGAGGTGTGTGTTCAATATAATTGGAGCTGTGGAATTCAGTAAGGTGGTGATGTTCAATATGCGATGTTTATGCAAAAGATAAAATACTATATGTCAAGTTTTATTATTTTTAAACTGTTACTGAGTTTTTACTCGGTCCTCTGCATATAAAGTGTTTTACATATGCAATAGCCCCGTGAGGTAAGATAATTATCATTCCCATTTTAAAGATCAGAATAATGAGGCACAGAGAGGTTTATTAATTTGTCTAAGGTTGTCTAGTAAGTGAATGTGAACCCAGGAAATCTGAATCCTGACCCCATACTACCTCACCTCCCTAGGCAGTGCATAATCAGAACATTATGTCAGTTAATTGGTTGTGTTTCCCTAAAAGAAAAATATGAAGAAGACGTTACCCTAAAGATTGTTTTTCCCAAGTTTCCAAGGTCCATTTTATGAACTATTGATATCTCAGTGTAATCTGAAGGGGAGAAAATAGTTCCCATGTTTAAGGTCACATAGTTAGTTGCCATTTTTTAATCAACTTTGCCACTTTGCCTATGAAATGGAAATGACAGATTTCCATGCCATATTGTACATGAGACCACTTTATAGGCAGTGAATACATTGTACGTGCTTATAGCTTCTCAGACTATTCATAAATTTCACACGCCTAAGAATGCTATTTCAAACAGTTGCGTCTCCAGTTGTTTACATTTGTTTTTCAAAGGGTTTTAAAACTTGTTTAACTGACAGTTCTAAGCAGTTAAAACACATAATAATGAATTAAGAAATTTAAGGATGTTTTCACAAGTGGACAAAATATGCAGGCGATGGTAGAGGATAAGAAATGAAAACAATTAAAAATCTTATAATAACATATTGTAATTGTCAAAGCCCAAATTTAGTTAGAGTCAACTATCTACAGTGCTCAAAGAAGCATGGAAGAGAAATTTACATTCATTGTGTTGGGCCAGTCCTGTATATACTTACAATAACAACCACAACAGCAACAATAAAGCCCCAATGACACAAATTCTCTAAATTAATATTGTGTTTAATGGGACAATATGAATGTCTTACATCCATCTCTACTTTAACATCCAAGTCCTATTTATTAGCTAGCTAACTTTTATCCATCTTTGTTCCTCACACACTGTGAGTAATTCTTTCAATTGTTCATACCATCTCCCTTCACATGATACAGTTACCGAATTATCATGGCCCACTTGTAAGCATCACTTTGGAAGACTTAAACAAATTAAGTCCATTCAATCTCTCTGTGCAAATGACATTTTCAAAAACAAATTGAAAAAAATCCATTCAATATAAGACGCAATAAAAATGTCATAAAAACTGGGCACAAAGTCAAACCAAGAAAGTTTGGACTTTTTAATTATTGTCTTCCCCAAATGGGAAGGAAAATAAAAAAAATACAAGAACTTTAATTTTTGAGACCAGACTGGGAAACTGTAATTACATTAGCAACATCCAACAGTGTTATCAACACTGAGCAATTCCTCTCATCTCAACACAGCAGTCGACTCAGAAAATCACACCTTCCAGCTCATGGGATTTGTGACACTTAGTAATGCATGTGTAATTGGGTAAAAATAGTCATTACTGCACAGTTTATTTTTTTATTTGCTTCAGTATTTCTCTAAAGGAAAAAAAATATTCATGGATCTCCTGTTCCTGCTTTAAGAAGGCTATGGGCAGGTTCCATTTGAAGGAGTATATAGCATGCCTTTTTTCAGTTTCAGTCGTGTAAGTGCTGCCATATTCCCAACAGGAGAGAAGTGGTACCAGCAGAATCATTGGGAGTTCTTCTCCTTACAGAGCAGCAGGAGCTGCTGGAAGATTCCCAATCACTTTCTCTTGACTATATCTCTTTCTCCATTTATGCTAATTTCTCACATTCTTGGATGCTGCTTCCAGAGCGTGTTCCTAAAGTATGAATCAATAATGTTCCTCCTCTGCTCAAAAACCTACCATGTCTTCTAACTGCTGATTGCTTAAAGTCTATACTTCCAGCATCCATCCAGAGAATCAATTCATTAGGAAATGTAGCCCCATTCTCTTGGTAATACTTACTTTTCTCTTTTCTATTTCTTGAACCCTCTGCTTTTTTCTTGTTTGGCACCAGTGTTTTGCTTTTGTTGGTGCTGTGTTGTCTCCTTGAACTGCTTTTTCTTTTCCCTTTTGCCTACTCAGATCCCTGCCTTTCCTCTAGCCCTCATCCATCCACGAGGCCTTCTCTATCTTCCTATCATGTCAGATAAAGGCCTTTTGTGCCAGAAAGGAGCAAGGCCATGAAAATGCAGAAAGGGACTTAAGAATGGGAAAGTTTACCCCTCACCTTTAATTCCACGTAGTCTAAATATATAATTGCCACATTTCGCCGGGCGCGGTGGCTCACGCCTGTAATCCCAGCACTTTGGGAGGCCGAGGCGGGTGGATCACGAGGTCAAGAGATGGAGACCATCCTGGTCAACATGGTGAAACCCCGTCTCTACTAAAAATACAAAAAATTAGCTGGGCATGGTGGCGCGTGCCTATAATCCCAGCTACTCAGGAGGCTGAGGCAGGAGAATTGCCTGAACCCAGGAGGCGGAGGTTGTGGTGAGCCGAGATTGCGCCATTACATTCTAGCCTGGGTAACAAGAGCAAAACTCCATCTCAAAAATATAAATAAATAAATAAATAAATAAAATAATTGCCACATTTCATTCTATTTTTAACTCCACCTTGATGTTCCATGGCACCTTATTTTTCATTCTTTCATTTATTTTTTGAAACAGAAAATTACCACTTTCTTCCAAAGTTGTTGGTCCTCCTTTATGTTCCGTGTCTTTGATGCTACCTTATACTTAGGATGCATAAAGCTGAAATTCCAAACACTGTTCTTCAGAATTCTTTTCTCTCCTTTGCTGCCCATCTGGTTTCCAAGAACTATAGTTTCTAGTGTTAACATCTTCCCCTTCTCTTCATTGTTACTGCCTTAGTTGAACCTTCACCATTTCCCTGAAGATTTTCTACAGCAGTCCCCCAATAGATCCCAGGCTTCAAGCGTCATCCACATTCAGATGTTTAATTCATGTTCCATGTTTGTCTTTGTTCTGAAAGGAAAATATAATCATTTAGTAAAAAAATTCTGGAGTGGCACTCCATTGCTTTTAGTGTACAATTGAAACTTTGTAGTTGAACCGCCACATGTTTTGTCTGTCTTGCGTCTTTCCTCACATCCTTTCTTCCTCTTACTGTCAGTTTTATCCTTCCCCACCACTTGACCTTGAACATGACAAGGTCCTTTATGACCCACGACACACTCTCTACCTGCAGTGTGTTACCCCATCCTTTCTCCTCAACATCCCCTATTCAATCATCAAAATTCCTTTTAGGTATCATCACACCTGAGAAAGTTTCCAGAACACCCAGATCTAGGTAACATTCTATTTCTCTGTGTGCACTTAATCCTGTCACGGTACTTAAATATCAGTTTTAAAGTTGGTCTCCCTAAATAAAATCTGAACATCTTGAAGGCAGAGCAGCTGGCATCTAGCCCAAGACCTGGCAAAATGAAGTCCTTGTAAATAAGTATAGATGCATGAATAAATAGCGTGTAATCAGAAGTTTCTCTATGTGGCTTTTTATTTTTAGAATTGTTCATTGGTCTACATATGTGAGTATATTTTTCTAAGATTATAAGAACTTTGACAATCAAGGACTTGGTGTCTCTAAAACTGCACTAGAATAAATAGCCTTACACAGGAGGGAGTTTGAGAAATACACTAGGGATCATGACAGAGAGTAAGAGGTCTAATATGTGGACTGATCAAGAGGCTACATTTACACCTTTATTCCTCCTTTCTGCTCAGCCTTTAATGGATACATCTTTGGGTTATCGAGCAGAAGAGTAATCATTTCTCAGGACATCATTTTCAGGTCTAGCCAAGGGCACCCATCAACAGAGCCTATCGTCAGCTGCAGTTGACCAGAGCTCTAATTTGGCTGTTATCACTGAACTCTTTTGTAAGAAAGGTTGACGAAGCAGTGACCTTGTCTGTTTCACAAGATATAGAGGGCTCTTCCTCTAAACTCCCTTAAGTTTCAAGCCCTTTCTTTCTTGTTAATGTCTGGGAACCATAGATGAAGTATAAATTACCACTGAGGGAGTGGTACAATAGAGACCTAATAGCAGATCAACAATCCAACAGGCCAGAATCCTGCTCTTGATGAAACTATTAATATCACAACCAGAAAATCTATTGGCACAGTGGTTTCAATATCTTAAAGTTATACATAATTTAGAATGAAAAAGACAACGTAGTTCAGTAAAAGGAGTAAATGTAGGAACCCAAATGCATACCAAAAATGCATCATATTGTCAAACTAGGCCAGTTTCATGTATTTTTTTGACATTTGGTTGACAGGGGGCTTAATCATGTTTTTGTAATAATTTGAAACAAGGTACTTCCCACGTATTTTTCTGTAGCCCATTATATTGTACTGTATCATATAGCTCTTCCATACCAGTCAAATTTTTCCACAGCTTGTTCCTAAAAAAGTCTCACATTCTGGCTGTTTCCTAGAATCCCTTCCAATCCTCATATTACCTTTTTCAGAATTATGTCCTTTCTTCAAGACCTAGTTAACTTGATAAAAATTGTATGGTACCAGAAAGGCAAAATGACTACTGACTTTGAAGGACTTTATCCTGCAGGCAGAAAAGATCCCAAGAAGTTTGAATGGGGGTATGTGCAATGTGACCAGAGCTTTGTTTAGAAATAGAACTCTCCTCCAAGATACTATTATCCCCAAATAGGTATTGTAGTGTCTTGGTCCATTTAGGAGAGTTACATATAATCATTTGTGACTGTTAGGTTTCGAGTAAGTTCTAGACTCACTTAAGTCATTAAACTTCTGTAAGGTATAAAAATCTAAGCAATAGTAATTTTATTCTTAAGTTTTTTATTTTCAAAGTGCTTCATGTAAGTATTATTCCAAAATAATACTATCAGTGTTATATCAAGAAGGATAACTGATGGACTGTATGTCGATCTAAATGTCAATAATACTATCATGGCAAGCAGGAACTGCTCCTGATTCAAATTCTGAGTAGCATTAGGCAAGTAATTCATTCATTCATTCATTCAAAATATTTTTTTTGATTTCCTATTCCAAGCAGTGTTAGAGGCACTTGAGACAAGATAGCAGAAAAAGCAGACCAAAATCCCTGCCCTCATGGAGTTTATATTCCAGAAGGAGAAGACAGACAATGAACAAAATAAATAGTAAAAATAGAATAGGTTAGAAAGTGATGGATGTTACCAAGGGAAATGAAACAGGAAAGTGGGATAGGATACAGAAAGAGAGAGCTTAATGAGGAAGGTCCACTGAGAAAGTGATAGTTGGGCATAGAACTGAAGGAGGTGAGGCAACACGTTAGAAAATAAGAGTATTTATGGTAGATTGTTTGCAAAAATGAACACAAACATTGCCATTCCTATATTCATGTCCTTTGGTATCCCCTTTCACACTAATTCTAGATTTAGTCATGTGACCTACTTTGACCAGTGAGACAATAGCAATTATGATCCAAGCAGAGACTTGAGATGTATTATATGCTGTGATGCTTTCTCTCTCCTCCGAAATCTGTGACCACTATTATGTGAACAAGCCTGGGTTACACTGTTAGATGATGAGAAACCCATTGCCGATTCATTCCCATTGCCCTATCAACATCAAACCACTGCTATCCTAATATAAAAGCATTCATAGATCATATATAAACAAATGGACATCGATGTGTTCCAATAAAATTTTACTTACAAAAAGAGGTAGCAGACCAGATTTGGCTAGTAGCCTGTAGTTTGCTGACTGCAGTCCTGGAACTTCCAGCCTCAGCCAAACTGGTTGATGAGAACTATCTAGTCAACCCAGAGAATCATGAGAAGTAATGATTGTTGTTTTACTCCATTATGTTTTAGATCGCTTTGCTATACAACAAAACTTAACTACTACCATGTTCCAGACAGAGGAAACCACATACAAAAATCCTAAGAAGGTAGTAGTCTTGAGGTAGTTTACTAATTATAAATAGAGCAGTATTGCTGGAGCCAAGTGAACAAGGAGGGCAGTAGAAGGAAATAAGGGCAGAAGAAACAGGATGGGGTACGGAATGGGGTAGGCCTAATGTATGAGCTATGAGGACCATTGTAACAGAGAGTGACATGATTTGGCTTCTGTTTTGACTTCTGTTTTTAAAGCCGTCTGGCTGCTATATTGAAAACAGTCTGTATAGTACCAGGGAAAAAGCAGGGAGATCAATTAAGACTCTGTCGTGATAGTCTGGGTGGGAAGTGGTGGTAGATTGAATATGGGTGTTAGCAATGGAGGTTGTGACAAGGGGTCAGAATCTGGGTACATATTGCTTAAGATTTGTTGATAATTTGGATGTCAGATATGTGAGAAAGAGGAATTAAAGATGACTTTGTGGCTTTTGTTGTGAAAAATTGAAAATTGCTATTAATTTGAGATGAAGAAGGTTTGTGGAAAAATATGAGAAATTCTATGGGGTACATACATTTCCACCCCCACCCTCCAATGATTTGATGTAACATCTTTGGGAAAATAGTCAATTACATTAATTTTTAATTAAAAAAACCATGTAGTTTATTTAAAAGTCATAATACCGTAGAGGCATAGTATGTGTGCATATATATATGTATATATGTTGTATGTATGTTTATATTTACATACTATTAAAAATGACAAACTTTGCCCCTACTTGTACTTCTCTTCTAATCATGATTCCCAAAGAAAACCTCTTTTAGATGTGTTTTTCTGGAAGTTATCTTCATAACTCTATATAATATGCTTGTTCTGTTATACACTGATTTGTCTTAGACATTATCTTTTTCCTTCCTGTTTTTTTTTCATTCTTTCATCTTTTTTATTTTAAAATAATTATTTGACAAATAAGGATTGCATATATTCAAGGTGTATGATGTGATGAATTTATATATATATATGCATTGTGTAATGATGACCACAATCAAATTAATT
Source organism: Callithrix jacchus (assembly GCF_049354715.1). NCBI lineage: Eukaryota > Metazoa > Chordata > Mammalia > Primates > Cebidae > Callithrix > Callithrix jacchus. The sequence continues at coordinate 31,895,439 of NC_133524.1, forward strand.
TGCACACTACCCATGCTATCCATTAGATTCCTAGAACTTGTTCACCTTAAGAGTGAAAGTGTGTACCCTTGGATCGATGTCTGTGGCAGATTAATTTTAAGATGTTTAGTAGTAGATATTCAAGTAGGTATTATATACATGGGTCTGGAGTTCAGGCGAGATAAGTAGACTAGAGATATAAATTTGGAAAACTCAACACATAGAGCACATTTTAAATCCATGAGTTTGATAAGCTCACCAAAGGAGTACATTATACAGTGGAGATCGAAAAGTATAAACGCCCATCAATGGATAAAGAAAATGTGATACATATACACAATGGAATACTATTCAGTCATAAAAAGAATGATATCCTGCCATTTGCAACAACATGGATGAAACTGGAGGACATTATGGTAAGTGAAATAAGCCAGGTACGGAAAGATAAATATTGCATAATCTCACTCATGTGGAATCTAAAAAAAAAAAAAAAAACTTGGTCCCATAGAAATAGAGAGTATAATGATGGTTACCAGAGACTGGAGTTGTTAGGGGGTAAAGGAGACAGGAGGATGTTGGTCCATAATTACATTTAGATAGAAAAAATAAATTTCAAGAGATTTATTGTATAGCAAAATGTCTAGTTAGCGATGATATGTTGTATGCTTAAAAATGTATCACACACTGGGGTTTGTAGGGGGAAAATAGGGGAGGGACAGCGGGGGGTGGGGAGTTGGGGAGAGAAAGCATGGGGAGAAATGCCAGATATAGGTGATGGGGAGGAAGGCAGCACTTCACACTGCCATGTGTGTACCTATGCAACAATCTTGCATGTTCTTCACATGTACCCCCAAACCTAAAATGCAATAAAAAATGTAAAGAGTGGATGTTATCTGCTATCACCACAAAAATGATAAATATGTGAAATAATACGTTTGTTAATTAGCTAGATTTAGCCATTCTATAAAGTATATATACTTCAAAACGTCATGTTATGCATGCTAAAAACATACAATATCATATGTCTACTAAAAAATATGTGTATATAAGGCTAGGCGTGGTGGCTCACACCTGTAATCTCAGTCCTTTGGGAGGCCAAGATGGGTGGGTCACTTGAGGTCAGGAGCTAGAGACCAGCCTGGCCAACATGGTAAAACCCTATCCCTACTAAAAATACAAAAATTAACCAGGCGTGGTGGTGCACGTCCATAGTCCCAGTTACTGGGGAGGCTGGGCCAGAAGGATCACTTGAATCCAAGAGGCGGAGGTTGCAGTGTGTCAAGATTGCACCACTGCACTCTAGCCTGGGTGACAGAATGAGACCCTGTCTCAAAAAAAAAAAGGGTATAAATAACTGAGCCTTGGGACATTCCAACACTAAGATGTCAGGAAGATGAGAAGAATGGAGGAACGTTAGGCAGAACTGAGAAAGACGTCAGAGGGATAGAAATATAACTGGGAGAGCAAAATATCCTGAAGGTCACCTCAATAAAGTGTTCAGGTAAGTCCAGGCACGGTGGTTCACACCTGCAGTCCCAGCACTTTGGGAGGATGAGGTGGGAGGATTGCTTGAGCCTGGGAGGTTGAGGCTGCAGTGAGGTGAGATGGTGCCACTACACTTTAGCCTGAGCAACAGAGTGAGACCCTGTCTCCAAAAAAAAAAAAAAAAAAAAGTGTTCAAGTAAGATGAGAACTAAGAATTAACCGTTGTATTTATCAGTGTGGAGGAAATTGGAGTCTAGGACAAAGCGAATTTTTATGGAGTTATGGACATGGATACCTGATAGGCATGGGTTTAAGAGGAGTTGGAATGAGAGAAAATGAGCACTATGAATACAGAGAGCACTTTAAGGAGTTTAGCATGAAAGAGATTAGTTCAGAGGGTTATTAGAGTAATATTTTAGGGTAGGCTTAAAAAGAATCCTGTTTTTTTTTTTTCTTTTTTGTCTCTAAAGAGAATGGTCCAATGAGAGAGAAAATGATGATGCTGAAAAGGGAGTGAGGCCATCTTAGAGCAAGCAACCCATTCAAGCCACCAGATGGCTGTATCATGCGAGTGACTTCAGATGAGAAACAGAAGCAATGTCCTTAGGTAGACAGGAGGAACTCTAGGGCAAAAATTGAGGGGTTAGACTTAGATAGGGGCCTAGAGGTTTCATCGAGTAACAGGAGAGGAGGTAGAGTAAATATATCCAGATATTGGTGGGTGGGAAGGTATGGTGGTAGGTGAAAGTCTGTGGAAATTCGTATAGTTTCAACTTCTTTTCAATGAAATAGAATGCAAGGTTACCAGTTGAGAGCAAGGAGGGTTTGGGAGAAGATGCAAGTGTTTAGAGGTTGGGAGAAGTAGTAGATTGTTCCAGTAATAACTCACAGTGCATCAGTCCTTTTTCCTCCTCTCCCATACTGATTCTCAGCTTGACCATGTGATTTGCTTTAGCTAATAGGACGTTAGCAAATATGATGCAAGCAGAGGAATACAAAACGCTCATCTCTGGGAACTCTCCAACCAGCATTTGAGGAAACACAAGCTAACGAGCTGGAGGCAGGTTGCTTAGCCAACAGCAAGCACCCATTGCCATCTTAGACCAGTCAGCCCCATTTGAATCATCAGATAACCACAGCCACATGGTTGATAACAGGTAGATACAAGTCTAGCAGATCAACTACCCAACATTCAAACCCAAATTATTGACCCACAAAATCATGAGCAAATAAAATGTTTACTGCTTTAAACTACAGGACAAGTATCTCTTATCCAAAGTGCTCGGAACAAGCAATGTTTCTGATATCTGAAATGCTCCAGTGAGCATTTCGTTTGAGTGTCATGTCGGTGCTCAACAAGTTTCAAATTTTGGAGTGTTTCAGATTTTGAATTTTCAGATATTGGATGCTCAATCTGTACTATGTATTGGGATGGCAGGCTAACTACCAATACAGAGGAGAATGTATGAATGATGAACAGGGAGAGTAGGAGAGTAAATGGAATAGGAAAATATGTTTGTTGGCAGCACGAAAGGCCTGCTTATGAGTCATACTCATTAAGTGTGTTCGGTCAGAATGGCTGGGTGTTTCTCCAGCCACATTCAGCTGTGTAGGTGCAGGTGTGCTATAGGAACAAAATAGATTTAATCTGGTTAGGGATTTTGCCAAACAAGTACAACAAAGCAGGTCAGGTGAGGTGGAAATGTATGCAAAGAAACGATTATCATCATTTACTACGGGATTTAACTTGAGCAAATAGAGGAGATCAAGGGCTTCAGGCACAATAAAAATGTTGTGGACCAATTGATTGGGTTCCCCAGGGGGATAACAGAATTTTGAGCATCAGGACTCTAGAGAGAATGAACTAGGACTCCAGAGATAATGAATTACAGAAAGAGGAGGTGGTGTTCATAGGGTCTGATGCATAAGATAGAGATTATGGAAACACTGCAGTTATCCCAAGTGACAAGGTCTATGATATGACCATAACAGTGAGTAGCTGAGTAGACTGGAGAATGAGATCATGAGAAGAGAACAGATCAAGGGACTAAAAGGCCAGGTTGTGGATGGATCATCTGTGTGGATATTGAAATGACCGGGAATTAGAACACAGCAGATATTAAAGATTACCATTAGCCAGGAGCTAAGATCATCAACAAATATGGGGTTGGATTCTCTAGGAAATAACAAGAAACGATGGAGGGGAGCATAATATGGCATTAGATTCTAAAACTGGAGGTTTTAAGGGAGGAGAAACAGGAGCAAGAATGGCTTGGAAACATCAACAAAAAGAAGAGGGGATTCCAACCTTACCTTCAGGCACAGTGATGCTGTGGAGAGGATGATCATCACTGGAGAGGGTACAATGGAAGCAATGTCCTTAGGGGAATTCTAGATTGAGTTTAAAACAAGAAGGTTGGCCGGGTGCGGTGGCTCAAGCCTGTAATCCCAGCACTTTGGGAAGCCGAGGCGGGTGGATCACGAGGTCAAGAGATCGAGACCATCCTGGTCAACATGGTGAAACCCCGTCTCTACTAAAAAAAAAAATACAAAAAATTAGCTGGGCATGGTGGCGCATGCCTGTAATCCCAGCTACTCAGGAGGCTGAGGCTGAAACTCTGTCTCAAAAAAAAAAAAAAAAAAAGAAGAAGGTGAAGGGTCTGTTCAAAAGAGAAGTTGATAACCTGGTAATGGATCATGAGTTCCAAATAGCATAGGGAAGCATTTCAAAACCTGGGGAGGGGTAAAAGAAGGGACAGAAAAGGGGAGGTGCATATTTTTATGGAGATTACATCATGGAGGGTGAGGTATGTCCTGGGAAACTTTGCGCAAAGGGGAGTGGCTTTCGTAATGAATGGATATAAGCAAAAAGATAAAAGGCAATATGAGATGAGGATTTTGGCTGCAAGACATACAGTGATGGTGAGGCTGACAGTTTGGGGTGGTTGAAGGGTTTCTGGGGACCCCTCCTCACATGTACCTATGATGTGGAGATTCGGGTAGGGGTTGCCCTATTTTGTTAGTTGAATTGTGAAATGTGTGAATACCATGCTGTATAACCTTGCCATTGTTCCTTAATTCTGTTCTGACACACATGCATCCCCTGGGAAAGATTCTCTGGTTAAGGGAAATCGACATTTTCTAAACTTCACAGGTTGCCAGTAAACTTCCTTCTCCAAACGTCTGACAGAAACAGTGAATGGTTTTTCAAGGGAGGTAAGAGCTGCCAGAGCTGAGTCTGATGTTCTCTCTCTGAAAGGAAGGGTACGAGCCCTGCATTTCTTTTGATGTTGCTCTAAAACACTTACGCTGGCAACACCAGTGGCTTTGATGTTCTTCTAGCACTCTGACATCCTGACATCTGGGCTTGTATTCTTCTGAAGCAGCAAATTGAAACAATAGTCACACTCCAGTTTAAAAAGAAGGACAGTGAGGCCTCATTCAGAACTTTTCGATGTCACATGCCTGATTAGAGAGAACGCTTTTCCTGCATCTTCAAGCAGAGTCATTAGTTTCACATTTTCATATTCATCCCAAGTGTCTGTCACCGGGCACCCTCATTATCCCAGGAGATCTCCAACAAGGGATTTGACAACCCGCTTCTGAAGCCCCAATCTAAATGTGCTGCTTTCTCTGAATGGCCTTTTAGTCAAACATAAAAACTACACCATTAATTTTAATATGAGCCAATCTTCCATACCTCCCTTTTATCATCTCACCTTGAGTTACACTTCTTCCCTTCATGCCAGATGAACCCTCTCTCTCACCTTCCTCCTCAGTTCTCACAAGCCCTGATGTGGAAATCTGTCTCTTTTTTCACCTCCACATCTGTCTGGCCAACTCTTCCTCTCTCACAAGTTTCAGCCAAGCTAAGCATCTTTTATAGAATGATCCACACCTCCGCTTTTTGATCCATACGCCTTCACTTCTTTACCTTCTGTTTTCCATACACATTCACAGACTTGAAGAGTGAGTGGAGGAAAAAGCAAATCATTTTCATAATATTAAAGTTGCGTTATTCAATGTGAGTTTCTCACATTTTTAATAAGGGAAATCCAGACAGAGCCTACATTTCTGCCAACCTCAGTAACTTTGTGGGTTGGATCATAATGATTATAATTATGTTGGGACTCTCCATCTTCTTGCCGCCTTTAAGTCTTCACTTCTCTCCCTAACATCATAGATAAGTTTGGCATTTTCCTTTTCTCCCAAACTTCATTTCCTGGAGCTACCATTTACAGGGAGACCATTCTCCCTTTTGGACCAAGAAGAGATCAGGTTAGGTAAAGTGTGTTTTCCTGATTTGTTCAGGGGAAAACTCCCCTTCCTCTTCTTCAGCAAACTCCTTCCTTATAACATCTTCATTTTCAATAACACATAAGTTGACAGATAATAGTGAAACTCGTGTGCGGGGGTTCCTGCAAATATCAGAGGGCCCTGAAATCCAGTTATTTTATGCATTAGGAGCCCTCACCCAATGTTCTTGAGTCTGCTGTTAATTGTCATATCAGGAATCCTGCCCTATTTTGGCAGCATTGAGTTCTATGCAAGCAACTCTTCTGCATCAAAGGACTTCTGCATTTTAGATCGCCTCTAAGCGAGGAAGTTTGTCAAGACTCTCCAGAGTAAGAACAGACCCAAACACCTGAGGCCTCCAGTTTTCTTTTTTACCTTTTCTAGCAGATTTTTTTCCCCAGTAGGTTTCTTTTGGGAACCTTTTAATGGAGAAGTGGAGGTTGTCTGTGATCAGAGGACATTCTGTTTAGGACCCTTCCAGAACGAATTGTGAGAGAAGGTAGCTCAGTTGTTTGGTTGTGAAGTCTACAGCTTGTCTTCACCAGGGAATACATGGTTGTTCTCCTTTCTAAGAGCTGGGATGACCTTTTTTACTACTCAGTGGTCCCTGGAGTTATTGGCCCTGAGCCATTCCTTGATCTGCTTTCCTAATGGGCAAGACCATATTTGTCTGAGAAAACTTAATTTTAATAACTGATTAGTACTGTATTTTCAGGTAAGTGCCACATTTCACCAATCGTATGCTGCTTCCTGTTTTTGTTCTCATAATAAATATGCAATGCATTTCCACAAGGTTTCTTGACACTTCTTGCTTCCACATCTATACCTGCTGTATACATGCTTTCACTTTCCATGTATTCTCAACCTATGGAATTTACCACATACTCCTACTTCTCTTTCTTCAAGGGCCTCTTCAACTTAATAATCCACTACATGTATCAGACTCAAAACAAAGGTGAGGCAACTAGTCATATACGCTCCTTTTTAGGAAGACTGTATTTCTGTCTTTTCCAGATCACAGAGGCAAATGATTTCCGAGGGGGAAATAGGAACTGAGGAATCATGGTTCTTAAAGAAAATGGGGTCATGACAATTTTTATTGTGAGCTGGATATGTCCCTGAGAGGGCTTCTAGATGATTTTCAAGATAGCTTACCAAAATTCTAGAAAGCAGAGCCATGATAGAAACCACACCAACAATGCCCTACAAAAGATTCATGGCACCTGCCAGGACAGTTTATGCCTGAAGAACAGATTAGAAGATGTTTGCATAGGAAAATGTTGATTTACAATTTAAGAATACTCAATTCTGCAATAGATAAGAAAAATAAGGGGGATAAGTGAAACTAAGTGTAGATAATTCTTGTGAAACATTAGACAGGGATAAAGTAGGCAGAATATAGGTGTGCTGAATGCGAAGGGATAGAAAGAACTGGTAGAAACCAAATATTCATGACAGTTGGCACATCCTTAGATCTCCTGCCCATTGGTAATAGTTATCTGGTCCGATATGTCCTCTCTCTCAAACACTAAATTAAAACACCTGCTTAGCAGGTGACCAGAGAGTTACAGTTGTGCCCAGGAGTGTCTGCCCCTGGGTCTGTCTGTTAGAGCAGGCATGTGTTAACTTTACCTGTCTTCATTGCTGGTCCTCATAAACATACAGTCAGTGGGCAAAGATAAAGCAAAAGCAGAGTAGACATTTTCTGACATGGCATTTAGGCTGCATGGCCCTTCCATCCTGCTAGCATTCTCTCTTCTCCTCACTCCCCTCTTTGCTTTTTTTTCTCACTGCATATTCCAAATCATTCAGTAAACAATGTGAAGTGAGGGTCTTTATTTGATCTATGAGCCTATTGGTTTGTGATTCCCTGTACATCCTGTCTGGCAACGTATTTGAAGGCTACAGAAATATCAAGGTAATTTCCAGGCATGACAAGGAGTGGCCAAAAAATTAAACTGACACTTTGGCCAAAAAGAGGATGAGAAACTGACAGAGACACTTGCAAACTGAACTGTAACCTGAGCTCTTCTAACTCCTAAGCAACAAAGGCAAAGAGACCAAGGACCCAATTGTAACCTCCCAAATACAACAAGAGGTCCACAGACAGAAGGGCCCATCAGCCCAAGGGGTCAGACTTTTTCTTGGGCTAAGGTTGTATAAGAAGTTGCTGACTCCTTCACTCACCATGGTACCTGGGACAGAAAGTCTAAGTATAGCAAGATAAAAGTGAGTGACTGTGGGGCCCAGCAGGTAATTTAAATCAATAAAGAGGTATTTTATTGCCACAGTATACTTTGGGCTGCCTAAGTTACATTGCTTGAATGACATGTACTATGGTGAATTACAGAATATGTATGTTTTAAGGTGGCAGCTGAAACTCAGTTCCATATGAAGGTTCCCATGGGAACAGGGCCCATTGTGGCCAGATAGTATTTTCAAAAGGAGCCAGAAATACATATTTTTATGAGAACTTTCCCAATTAAAAGTTCATTATTCATAAAACAAGTTATACCAAACATAAGAAGATAGAAGTTATATCAAGTATCTTTTCTGACAGCAATGATATAAAACTAGAATTAAATAACAAGAAGAACTTTGGAAACTTTACAAGTACACAAAGTAAAGTTTCAGTATACAAAAATCAACATACAAAAATCAGTAGTGTTTCCATCTGCTAGTAGTGGACTATCTAAAGAGAAATCAAGAAAAAATCCCATTTACAATAGCTAAAAACAAGACAGCTAGGAATAAATTTAACCATGTAATTGAAAGATTACTGCAAACTCTAAAACACTGATAAAAGTAATTGAAGAGGACACAAATAAAAAGATATTTCATGATCATGGATTGGAAGAACTATTATTGCTAAAATGTTTACACTAACCAAGGTGATCTACAGATTCAGTGTAATCCCTATCAAAAAACCAATAACATTCTTCACAGAAGTAGAAAAAAAATCCTAAAATTAGTATGGAACTAGAAAAGACCCCTGGATAGCCAAACCAATTGTGAGCAAAAAAAAAAAAACCTAAAAATAAAAATACCCCCTACATAAAAACAACAAAAATAAAAGCTAACCAGAAAAAAAGCTAATCACTAATCATCAGGAAAATGTAAGTCAAAACCCCAGTGAGATATTAACTCACTCCAGTTAAAATGGCTATTCTCAAAAAGACAAAAGATAACAAGTGTTAAGGATGTGGAGAAAAGGAAACTTTTGTGTATTGTTGGTAGGTATGTAAATTAGTACAGCCATGATGGAAAACAGTGTGAAGATTCCTCCAAAAAAAAAAAAAAAACAGGAATTCCATATGATTCAGTGATAGTACTATTCGGTACCTATCTAAAGGAAATGAACCAGTATGTCAGAGAGTTATCTGCGTTCTCATGTTCATTGTGGCATATTCAGAATAGCCAGGATATGAAATTAACCTAAGTATCCAACAACAGATGAATGGATGAAGAAAATGTAGTATATATACACAATGGAAAGCTACTCAGCCACAGGAACAATGAAATCCTGTCATTTGCAACAGCATAGGTGAACCTGGAGGACATTATGTTAAGTGAAATAAGCCAGGGACAGAAACAAATGCTGTATGTTCTCACTCATGTGGAATCTTAAAAAGTTGATCTCATAGAAGCAATAAGTAGATAGTGGTTGACAGAGACTGGAGACAGTAGGAGAAAAAGGAGGATGGGAAATTACAATTAGAAAGAAAGAATTAGTTGCGGTGTCTTGTTGCCCAATACGGAGACTATAGTCAACAATAAGGTATTACAGATCTCAAAATAGCTAGAAGAGAGAATGAGTGTTCTCATCACAAATAATTCATAAAGGTTTGAGATGATGGATATGTAATTATCCTGATTTGATCATTACACAAAGTGTATGCATATCCAAACACATTGTACCCCATATACATGCACAATTATTATGTGCCAATTAAAATTTAAAAAGTTATAATTAATTGGCTTGTTAAGATGTTCATTTCTAAATATCATTTATCTAATAAAAGGGACAAGGACTCTGGAAAATGGTTAATTCTAGAGCTGGGGCAGGGAAAACACATCATGAATCTGGAGCATATCGTAGTGCTATACAGTAAGGAAATGCTACACACATACCCACAGAAGGTGAGTCTATGTCAAAGCCAACTGAAGGATCTCCAACTGGCCAAATATGCAACAGTTTGAGGAACAAAATTAATAACGTAGTTCTGGATTGTAACACAAAGTACTAAATAAATATCCATGAATCCATAGTGAGATAAATAAATGATTGAACAAATAAATCAGAAGGTATAAATTTTTCTTACAGAAGAATTCCAAATATTATAGGTAAATACTCTGTCCATCCAGGCAGTGCTCTTCCTCCTATCCTTTTGAGGGTGAACTGGACTTGACTCACTTTAAAGAACAGTTCAGAAAGAGGAAAAATAGCAACTTTAAGTGGAGAAACCTCCCCAATACCACTCTAATCAAGCGATGAAGATTAACACCGCCAATGATAAGTCTTGTAGCCTGAAAGATATGATGTGATGAGAAATACACTCCAGAGGTGAAGTGGTATTTTCCCCCAAACACAATCTCAGTCTAATCATGAGAGCAACACCTGACAAATCCAAATTGAGAAACATTCCACAAAATACATGATCAAAGCTGTGAAGGTTGTGAATCATAAGGAAAGACTGAGACAGAGGACACCAAGAAGGCATGACAATTAAATGCCATGTAGAAACCTGGATTGGAACTTGGAACAGGAAAGAACATGAGTGAAAAAACTTGTGAAATCTGACTACAGTGTGGGGTTTAGTTAATAGCAATGTGCCAATTTTAATTTCTCATTTTTGACAAGTGTACCATGGGTTCTGTAAGACGTTAACATTACAGAAAACTGGGGAAAGGATATGCAGAAATTGTACATCTTTGCAATTAAAATGTAAAATTTAAAATTATTCCAAAATAAAAAGGTTATTAAAAAATCATTAGTCCAAGCAAAACACGTCTGTAGATGAATCTGGCCTGAAGCCTTCTGTTGGATCCTCTGGTTTAGAAGGAAAATAAATGTTCCCATGACATTGTCCCCCTGAATCATCAGAGATCATAGTAAGCAACTAGCCCTTAAGTCAAAGAAGAATCCTCCATTACACTTATGTACAATCTTTTCCTTCCTTCTAATAAATGACCTGATCTTCCCTCACTCACATATATATGTTTTGTCTTTCTCCTTCCTGATATGCCAGTGTAATGGTTGGAGCTGTAATAGCTATGTGGATCATGAAACGACCTTTGGACTGGAAGCCCTGTTCAGTGGAACAATAAGATAATGTATTTTATCTAATCAAACATAATTTAAGGCACACCATTATTCTATGTACCACAAAAAAAGAAAGTGCTACCAGTTAAATTAGAACACAGTGTTTTCTTATCCCTTCGATTTTTAAATTTACAGTTACTGGAAAATCTTTTCCAATATTTAAGCACAGATTTTGTTACTGAATTATTCTTATGTGTACACATAGAAAGGAAACTATGCGCTAAATAAATTACTTTGAGTACTGCTAGAACTTCAGATTCAAATTTCAATTCTTCTGAATCACTTCTGTACTCAGAATCATTGATATCTCTTAATATCATCCTCTGTGCCATCAAGCATGCTGGTAATGCAGTATTTTTTAAAAAGGATACATGTCTAATATCCCCAGGATTTTTTCATAGCCGATGATACCACTTTGTTTAGTTTTGCAGTGCATCCTCAGGCAATGACAGGTATGGCCAGCAGTAATTGTAAGATACATCCCAATTTCAAATATGTTAAAGTGTAAAGAAAACAATGTGCCTCTTGAAATCCGTGAAATCTGATTGAAAGCTCTTCCATGTATAAAAGAAGTATGGAAGAAAACAGTTCAGTAGCCCTGAACTGTTTTCTTCCATACTTCTTTTATATATGAAAAGGAAAACCTATCTTTTATAAGACGCTGCTTTTCTGGTCTTTGTTACTACTCATAACCTAACCCAAACCAAACAGTCATAGGATTCCTAAAAATATGGTAGCCATTGTACTTTCCTTTCTTACTGTACCTCATCCCCTTCCTATAGCTCCCTTGACTAGTGAATCAAGGTGTACATTTCTTTCCTTTTACCTTTTAGGTGTCCTCACACTTTGCTAATATGGTTACTCTCATTTCACCTTTCCCTTCAGCTTTCCTGAGGCAAATTCTCTGTCAATATCTCTGTGAAACTGATCTGAGGACTGCAATTAAAACAACAACAGCAGCTACATCAAATTGTTATTTTAAAATTGTTATTTTAAAAGCATAGTATAACTTTCAAGGTTACAGATAATGCTTTCCTCTACTAAATACTTGATTAGATATGTCTCTCAGGCTTGTACAAAGAAAGTGTAATTGCTGGTAAATGAAAAGGAAAAGGAGAATTAAAAAATCAGAAATGTAGAGCAGTTATCCAGAGTAGGGAAGATTCAGGAGAAATTAATGGGTGCTTTGTACTGCTTGTCACACACATTTCTAAGGAAAAAAATACTTTTCCTTTTTCTAGAAAATGAAGTACAAGTTGTCAGTGACAACCACCTATTAAGAAATTTCCTTTGTGATAGAGTGAGGGTTTTTTCCCCAGTGGTAAATTATTCAACATAGTTAATTTGAATCTGTGTTTGAACCTGAGATAAAGTTATCAATTTTACCATTTTCCCTCAGTCTGTCCCAATGCTATCATTGTCTGAGACTTTGGTACCCGTAGCAGCAGACACTGTTTCGGCCATCACTCCCCCAAGCAACAGAGCGCAATGAATGACTGACAAGCATCAGTTTTATGTCTCAGGGTGGTATTTTGCAGGGCTGAAAGACTGAGGCACAACTCACTCTTCAGTATTAAAAGTCAGGCTATCGAAGAATTAGGAAGGCTTTGTGTATGTGGGAATGTGGCCCACCTATAAGAAGTTTGTTCTCTCCTTTTAAGAGGAAGGTGGCAAGGGAGGGTGAGAAAATGAGGAGACTTGTAGCAATGGACAAGGTCAAGACATTGAAAAGTGCCAGTGGGGCCTGCTTGGTCTAAATGTTTCTTACATTTTTCCACCGTTGCCCCACATATTCAAAAGACTTTGTGGACCCTAAAACTGAACCAAAAGGAGGGGATTTAGAACATTCATGTTTTTCTTGCAGTGGAACAAGAATAGAGACAATTAAGCTGCTGCTTTACCTAGACTTCCCAGCCAGGGATCCTGAAAGCAAAGCTGTGAAATGTGATACTACAAATAGTGGCATGTGATAGGTGCTGGAGTGTAATCACAATTCTCTTTGAGTCTTGCAGGTGAGGAAATCCTGCCTTTTCAGGTAAAATAAAAGGATGTTGTTCAAAGTGGACTTCTCTGCATTATCCTGGGGTCTCTCTCAATCACAGGAAAGGGAAAAGTGGGGTAAAGAGGGGACCCCGTGGCCAAGAGGGAACCAATCTGGCATCGGCTATAGATCTCAGTAAAGAGACCACAACAGGCAATGTAGAGACAATAGTATACTGCATATAATAAACAGACTGGGCTTCCCTGTCCAGGCTTTGAGATGAGCTAGATTTGCAGATAGAGCATGTGTGTTTACATAGCCACCCCCATTTACCTGTTGTGCTTGAAGAGAAGCAACTGACAGTGAAGACATGTAGTAGAGGGATGGATGGTGCACTCTTTGGGGATTTCCAGCCCCAAGGCCTTCTTAGGTACTCAGTGCCAACTCAGGCAACAGTGTTAGTGTCTGTTTTGTGGAGAGAACCTGAACAGAGGGATTCAGGTGTACAGGTAAGGCAGCCCTGTAATGCCCTGCTACTTCATATAGTCTGTTGCTTATTCTGAAGGCCTCTTTCATATAAGAAGGATTTTGGCTGAGGTTGAGAAGCTGTCCCCACCCTAGACTGGAAGGCACACCTGTAATTAGGAGAGAGATTATAGTGATCAGGGCTGTCTTTAAGAGTGTTGGGGGATTTCCCTCCCAGGGCTGGTTATTTGGCTAGATTCCCAGCCTACCCACACAACCTTCTTTAACCTGTTGATACACTTGCAGGGTAACAGAAAGAAAAAGGAACATGGCATCAGAAGATCAAAGTTTATGTCCAAATTCCACAACTTCTTGCCTGTATGGCCTCCCTTTTTTTCACTAATAAAGTCACGATACTTGTCCTTCCTTCTTCCTGAGATTCTTGTAAAAACAAAGTATGATAATGTAAATAAAAAGACTTGGACTTGCAAAGTGCCATTTTAGTTTGTCAGCCCCTTGGCTATGGGGAAGCCAGCTTAAGTCTCCCATGATAACTGTCACCTAGGGTGAGCTTGCCAAAGAGCTACCCTGCCATGCTGTCACCCAGAGCCCTCAGTTGCTACTCAGAATCAACAAACATTAACATTGGCATATTTTACTAACCAAAGTTTTCATGTAAATTTGAACACCCCTTTGTTTATTTTAATCCGTGCCCAATCCCATTCTCTTCACTTCTTCCCCGAATGCAACTACTATGATGAATTCCAGACCATGTTTTACACTTTACCATGCCCATACACCCCACAGTCACCAGGGCCCAAGACTGCCAGCCCCACCCCATGTCACCCCACATACCAAGGTTGTTTACAAAGGGAAGACGAATGTGTTTTCCAGGGGCCCATAGAATACCATTCCCCTACACCCCCGCAGATCCTGAGCTGCATGCAGATGGAGCAGGGGTGGTGGGTGGTGGTTGGAGAGACTGCTGGATACCTACTTTAAAGTTGCATGGGGATGTGCCCTGATTCCTAAAAGGTGAGAGGTGCAGGCACGCATCAACTGGACACCTGTATTGCTTTGAAAACCAGATAACTTTATTGCTAACAAGAGTAAAACTGAAAGAAAAACCTGAAGAGAACCTTCTCAAAGGGCAGCATGCGGGTCTCGCCGGAAGGCACCCTATGGCTGTGGGGCCCTTCTGGGCTTAGGTCTCTTTGACACGGCCGCTCAGGGTGAGCTCGTTGAACAGGTACTCAGCCAGGCCAGCTTCTGGGGAACGTATCTTACGCAGGTTGCTCACGTAGTCGCCCAACTCTTTGATGGCCTTGACTTGCTCATGCAGGTGGCTCCCCAGAGAGTCGCACAGCTGAGAATCGCCCTTCTCGGTGGCCAGTTGGTACAGCTCCAGCAGGCTCTGGTTGATGGTCTTTTCTAGATTGAAGGCGCACTCCATGGCCTTGAGCCCGCTCTCCCAGCCTTGGCGCTCTGGCTTCTTAACGTCGTCAAGGGAGATGAAGCCACCGCGCTGGTTCTGCAGGCTCACCAGCTTCTCGGCATGCTTTATCTTGTCGTCTGACAGGCACAGGAAGTAGTGGCAGAAGTTCTTCAGGGCTACATCGTCCTGGTTGAAGTAGACAGCCATGGACAGGTACAAGTAGGAGGCATAGACCTCCAGCTTGATGTGGCTGTTGACGGCTTCCTCGTAGTTTTTGTCGTCGTTCTGGAGCACTTGCGGAGATGGGGCGGTGGCCATGGTGAGCAGCACAGGCTCAGCGAACACACAGGCGAAGTCGGTGCGGTAGCAAGGGCAGCGGCAGAAGCAGCAACAAATGGCGGATGGTGAATAGCGAGTGTGTGACGAAGTCGGAAGTGACGGAACCGGAAGTGACGGAACCGTAGGTAGGGAGTGGCGACCGTTAGGCAAGGGTCCGCTCTGTCTGTGGGGGGAGGGGTGGGGAGCGTGAGCACTGAGTTCTAGCTGAAATCCATGCTATTTGGCACTGAACATTTCAAGACCATCTTTAAAAAATAACTGCTCTAAGCCGGGTGCGGTGGCACATGCCTGTAATCCCAGCACTTTGGGAGGCCAAGTTGGGCAGATTATGAGGTCAAGAGTTTGAGACCATCCTAGCCAGCATGGCGAAACCCCGTCTCTACTAAAAATAAAAAAATTAGCCTGACCTGGTGGCACGTGCCTGTGGTCCCAGCTGCTCAGGAGGCTGAGGCAGAAGAATTGCTTGAACCTAGGAGGCAGAGTTTGCAGTGAGGCAAGATTGTGCCACTGCACTCCAGCCTGGCAACTGAGTAAGACTCCATCTCAAAAAAAAAAATAAATAAATAACTGCTTTAGGCTGACAGCAGTACCTTATTACAAAGTGAAATTCCTTACCCATGAGTAGTTACTGCCCATCTTGCTTCCTTCACAGTCCCAACAGTCACAAGTGAACTTTCTATTTCTAGAGATTTACTTATTCTGGACATTTCAAATAAATGAAATCAAGCTATATGCAGCCTTTTGTAGATGGCTTCTTTTATTTAGCATATATTTAACTTTTATCTTTTTTTATGGCTGAATTATATTCCATTGTATGGATATACCACATTTTATTTAGCTATTCATCAGTTGATGGGCATTTGGGTTGCTTCCATTTTGTGACTGTTATGACTAATGCAGCTATGAGCATTTTCAAAATAGACATATGTTTCAATTCCCTTGGTTATATACCTTGGAGTAGAATTGCCAGGTCATATTTTAAGTCTCTGTTTAACCTTTTGAGGAACTGCTAGCCTGTTTTCCAAAGTGCCCTCATCATTTTACATGTCTACTAACAATGTATGAAGGTTCCAACACTGTCATTGTCTTTGTTGTTTTTAGTGGATGAAAGTGGTATTTCTCTGTGGTTTTGATTTGCATTTCCCTAATGCAAATTAATGATGTTGAGAATCTTTTTATAGCTCTTTGTATATCTTCCTTGGAGAAATCTCTATTCAAGTCATTTGCCCATTTTAAAATTGGGTTATTTGTATTGTTGAGATTTAATAGTTTTATATATTTTATGAGTTTAAGTCCTTTTTCAGGTATATGATTTGCAAATATCTTCTCTCATTCTGTGTGTTTTTTTTTCACTTTCTTGAAGCATGAAAGTTCTTAATTATGATGTTCAGTTTTTCTGTTTTTCTCTTGCCACTTGTGCTTTTAGTGTCCTAAGAAATCATTGCCTAATTCAAGGTCATAAACATTTATGCCCAGGTTTCAGTTTCTCTCTTTCTCTCTCTCCCCCATCCTTCCTTCCTCTCTCTGTCTCCCCTCGCCCTCTCTCTCTCTCTCCCCCCCCCCTTCTCTTTCTCTCTCTTTCTCTTTCTCTTTCTTTATTTCTATCTGTTTGTCTGTCTTCCCAGAGTCTTGCTTTGTGACCAGGCTGGAGTGCAGTGGTGAGATCTCGGGTCACTGCAACCTCTGCCTCCCAGGTTCAAGTGATTCTCCTGCCTCAGCCTCCCAAGTATCTGGGACTACAAGCATGCATGACCAAGCCCAGCTAATTTTTTGTATTTTTAGTAGAGACAGGGTTTCATGATGTTGGCCAGGACGGTCTTGATCTCTTGACCTTGTGATCTGCCCAGCTTGGCCTCCCAAAGTGCTGGGATTACAGGTGTGAGCCACTGCGCTGGACCTACATTTAAGTTTCTAAATCATTTTGAGTTGACTTTGGTATATGATGCGAGATCATTGTCCAATTTCATTCCTTTGTGTGTCGTTCTAGCACCATCTGTGGTTCTTTGTGTGTTGTTCTAGCACCATCCAGTTCTAGCACCATCTGTGGAGAAGACCATTTTTTGGTCTTGGCATACTTGTCAAAAATCAATTGACCATAGATGTATGGGTTTATTTCTGGACTCCCAATTCTATTCTGTCACTCTGTGTGTCTAAACTGATGTGGGTGCAACACTGGCTTGATTACTGTAGTTTTGTAATAAGTTCTGAAATTGGGAAGTGTAGTCCTCCAACTCTATTCTTCTGCAGGATTGCTTTGGCTATTCTGGGTCCTTTTAATTCCCATATGAATTTTAGGATATATTTGTCAATTTCTTTTTTTTTATTTAAGCCAGCTGGGATTTTTATAGGGATTATATTAAACCTGTAGGTCATTTGTGGGAATGTTGATATCTTAATAATGCTAATTCTTCTAATCCATAAACATAGGATGTCTTTTATTTATGTCCAGGACCTTTAAAAATAAAGATTTTGATTTAGTCTGGGGCCCCAAATCAGAATTTCTAAACATCTCAGATGATGCCAGACCACATTTTGAGCAGTAATGCTGTGAGAGGGAGGAGGCCTCTATGTCTTATCAAGATTTGGAGATAAGGAGGACACATATATTGGACTCCACAAGCAAAAATCCTGTTCTCACATCACAGACGATGCTTGTGTTATTATACTAGATGTAGTTTTCTATGGGAAAGGGAAGAGGCCTTTCTTCTATCACAAAAAATTGTGAAAGACTTTAAAATCAGCAAAAACAATTTCCTGGATATGCTTTTTAGAGTACCTTTCTGGGTTATCTCACCTTTCATTGACTTCGAGTTATTTTCTGACTCTTCAGATTGTAGAAAATTAATAATGCAAAGATTCTTGTCCACAGAGATGCAAATAAATGTCTGGAATGCAATTGATCTTTGACTCATTTTGCATCTATTTGCACATTTTTTGTTTCAACATTCTTTATTGCCTAAATATGTGTGGCTCTTTGAATTCTCCTTTGAACCATTTGTAACATCTTACTGGTTTCCTCATTTAATAAGTTTAAATGTTTTATGCATATAATTTATAATTATATAAGAGATATGATTTACTTTTTCCCTTAGTTATTCTTTAGCACTTCCCATATCGATCCCTACTGGACCAGGATCACAATTGAAGCCCATGGGAGTTGACTTGCTAAAGTGAGCACTTTTATGGGTAGCTCACCTCAGATATGATTCCAGAAAATTACTTAGGACCTAAGGGCATAGAATTCCTGACTGAAATATGGACTGTGGAAAGATAGCATTTCTAAGGAGAAGGAGGCAGGGCATTCTCCAGGGTTGTAGGAGACCAGTGAAAACTAGCAGAGTAAGTGGGTATCTAGGGAGCAGGCCACAGAGGTACCTCACCGGCAGAACACTGTAGCCACTGACGGCTGAGGCTGGCCTGATGTAAACTGGGTAGGAGGTAGGGGCAACCAGTAAAGGTGTGTAGAAAACTGGGACCAGCTGAGAACCAGGGAAATAATGAGAGTTTCCAGGTAGAGAATGTAGTTAACAGAGATTTGAGGTGTGGAAGGTTGACTGACTCACATGGAAACTTGACAGGCTGAGGTTCATGGTCTGAGTAAAGTTAACCCTGGAAAAGAGGTAGGAACCCGAGCTTTTGGAATCATAATGAAGGATCCTCTCATCAGCACTTTTGTGCTCCCTGAATCATACCCCTGGAAGGGGTGTTCGAATCTACAGATACTAAGAGTGTGGCATATCCAGGACTGGGCCATGGGCTCTATCCTCCATAGAAGCTTCCTTCCAGCTGGTCCTCAGATGTAGGGAAGCTCTAATGCATTCTTCTTGGCTCTCTATGGAACAACTTTTTAGCACAAAGGCTGTAGGATAGTGGTGACTTCTATTTGGCTGGACACTAAAGAGGCATGTTCAACACTCACATCCATACCATATTCTAAGAAAGAAAAGCTCCTTTCAGTCTCTAATTCCTTACTGTTCTGATTTTGGGGGGAAAAATGAATCACTATATTGAAGAGCAAAGGAAAACCCTCAATATTAGACATGACCATTGTATGTATTGATTTTGTATAAGTCTATGGGTGATATTTGTTAAATAGAAATTATTTCTAAGGTTGTAACTTTCCACTTCTATTCAGTGTGCTAGATAATCTCCATATGCCTCTCTAAGTCTGCTCTCTGTCCCTCTCCATCTTATTTGGCACACTGGGAATGGGAGGCTGACCTGTATGTACTGCATCCCTAGGCCCCTTGTGCTCTCTGACTACTAGTTGGATTCAGCCAATGGGAGGCACTGGCAGGATATGGGAGGGCAGGGGAGGAGTGAAGTTGAGGTATTTACTCTCTTGGCTCCCTCTCTTCAGGGTCGATAATTAAGAAGCACCTTTATTTCCCTGTTATAGGTTTTGCCCCCTGGATGCAGTGGGACCATTCTCAGCATAGGCCTTCTGCAAACATTACTACAAAGAACAGGTGTTCTTTGGCTCAGGTTTAATGCACAGCCTAAGAAATTTATGGGGTCCCAGAAACCAGTGTGCAGCTAGACATTCCTTCAGGCTAGAGGATCAATGGAGCTGATGGGAGAAATAAAGAACCTGACTTAGGATTGTCTCGGGCTAAAATAATAATGGCATACGTGGAACTGCCACCCGTGATTCAGGCTCCAACTTTCTAGCTTGTGGATTTCTCTGGCTTTTGGATTCCATCTTAGGTGACTACCGTTTTGATTACCTCTCATCTCATTAGTGGTTTCATGAGAATGAGGATCATGTAAGATGAAGCAGGGAGAATAATTATCTACTTGTTAGTAACCATGTTTAAAAGTCTGGTTGGGGAAGATGTTGACTTAAGGTTTGAGGACAATCTCAAGTAAAGCTTTATTTATTTCAAGTAAAACTTTGTCCTTCTCTGTCTACCCTCTATTGCCCATGATTAAAGCTACCCCAGAGTGTTCTGCACAGCACTGTGTCAGTGAGCCCAGTCAATGTACACAAGAGATTATATGTGCTGATTACTTAATTTGACACCTCTTAATTATTTGCTCTTAGGAAGGACAATATGATCCTTAATTTTCGGTACCCAAAAGGATATTTTAAGTTTCCTTTGTTTCTTATCTTTTCTAAATAGAGGCTGAATAATCTGTATTATGTGACATTCATTTGCTTCACAAAGAACACTAGCTTGTTGATAATAGGCTAGGCTAAGCTATGCTTCAGTAACAATTTACCACTAAAATCTCAATAGCTGAAGAAAATATTTCTTGCTTACATCACAGTTTGAGGCAACTAAAATGACTCTCTTTTATGGTTGTCCACCAATGGCTAACTTACAGATCCAGGCTAAAATTCCATCCTGCAGTTCTACCATCTCAGAATTCTTCGCTTCCAACTGCACAGAAGGGAAAGAGGGAACTCGAAACCTTTCTCTTGCTCTTTACTGCCTTGGACCAGAAGTCATATGCACTTCAGCTCAAACCTCAAGAGAGGCTGGGAAATGTAGGAGAAAACATAATATTTGGTGAATAATAATGTCTCTGCCATGCATGTTTTATGCATTTATCCTAGTTCTTTTTTTAAAGTTGCTTAGAACCCACATTTTGGGGGGTATTATTAAAAAGTGTTCTCCCATACATGGACACAGGGAGGGGAGCATCACACACTGGGTCTTTTGGGGAGACTAGGGGAGAGACAACGGGGAGGGATACCATGGGAGGAAATGCCAGATATAGGTGATGGGGGGATGGAGGCAGCAAACCACATTGCCATGTATGTACCTATGCAACAATGCTGCATGATCTGCACATGTACACCAGAACCTAAATTACTCTGTGTGTGTGTGTGTGTGTGTGTGTGTGTGTGTTGTGTGTGTGTATAATTCAAATCCAGTAGAATTTACCAAAAAAAGTGTTCTCCCTTTCTCTGCAAGGTTGCAGAGAAAGGAGGAACACTTATACACTGTTAATGGAAATATAAATTAGTTCAGCCATTGTGGAAAGCAGTTTGGAGATTTCTCAAAGAACTTAAAACAGAACTACCATTCAACACAGTAATCCCATTACTAGGTATACAGCCAAAGGAAAAGAAATCATTCTACCAAAAAGGCAGGTGCACTTGTATATCCTTCACTGTACAAAGGTATGGAATCAACATAGACACCATCAACAATGGATTGGATAAAGAAAATGTGATACATATACACATTGTATCACAGGGATAAAAAAGAAGGAAATCATGTCCTTTGAATTACATGGATGCAGCTGGAGACCATCATTCTAAGCGAATTATCACAGGAACAGAAAACCAAATGCTGCATGTTCTCATAAGTGGGAGCTAAACACTGAGCACACAGGATACAAAGATGAGAACAATAGACACCGAGGCCTACTGGAGGGGAGGGTGGGAGGTAGGCATGGGTTGAAAAACTATCGAGTACTTTGCTCACTATCTGGGTGATGGATCGTTCATACACCAAAGCCCAGTGACATTGTTTACCCATACAGGTTTGCACCTGCACGTGCATTCCCCGAACCTAAAAGTCAAAAAGGAAAAAAAGGAAATTTAACAACAATAACAAAAAGAACTCACATTATTGACTATTGTTTTTTCGTAACACACCAGAGTGCGCATATAGCAAGGCTTCTTTTGAAAACAGAATTTTTCATTTTATGTTTTGTGCATGGCAGCATACTAAGAAATACAACTTGTGTGGTCCCATCTCCACATAATTGCTTCAGGTATTTCACCTTGCCTGTATTTATCTCCCATTCTAGATCCCATCTTGCCATTTAGACTCAGATCCAACCCTGTCTTCTACCTAAAACCTCTCTGTCTAAAGTGAACTCAGCCTCCTTTAAAGATCTAAAGGGATTAGTGCCCACACAACGATCACAGTAATCAATCATGGACTACCTAATGATGTCTTGACTATAATTGCCTTGAACGATTAATCTCCTTTTCTATTGTGGCCATTTAGTGTGATGTTGTCCCCGATCCATAAGTTCATGGGTGGGAAACTCCCTTTCTTCAACTACACAGCACTCAACTATACAGATTAGCACAGAATAAGTGCTATGAGCTGATTTGATCTGATTTACTTGGGTTCATAGAGTCAGCAAACATCTGAAGAAACATCAGTACTAAGCATCTAAGTACTATGTTCTGAGATCTGTGCTAAGAATTGTGGATAAAGAGATGGTTAACACGTAGTGCCAATTCTCAAGACTCTTTCAGAATTTTAGGGGCGGAATGAATTGAAACCAACATGGTGTGGTAGGTAGGCTTCAAAGATCACCCAACAGTTCCCCCCCCCCTGTTTGAGCATGCTATTCCTCATCTAGAGTTGGCACATATATTGTCCACCAGTGGCTGCCTTTCCAATAGAATGTGGAGGAAGTGGCATTCTGTGACTTCCAAGAGAATGGGCAGCTTTTTCTTCCTTCCTCTTAGAGGTTTACTCTTGGGACACCCCCTCCACCCCACTCTGAATCTAGTCACCATGTTGTGCGAAGATGTAACCAGATGAAGTGGCAACAGGAGATACAAGGCTGAGTTCCCAGACAGCAGCCAATACCAGCTGGCCATGGGAGTGAGCTGTTTTGGCTATTCCAGACTACTGCAGTCCTGCTGATATCACAGAGAGAATAACCACTGATCTGAAGCCAGTTCATGTACAGAATTGTGACCAATAATAAAATGATTTTTTTTTAAACTGAGGGGGTTGCTATGCTGCAAAAGATAACTGAAATACAGGGTCACAAAGTTTTATCAGCACAATGGGCCCACAAAAGAAGCAAAAGAATGACGAAAGCTCAGGAATGCCCTCATAGGGGTGACATTTGAGCTTCTGGGTACGCATTCCCCAGGCAGAACTTGGAAGAAAGGAGTTTCCAGTTCATGATTCCACATTAGGAAAGGCATGGAGGTATAAAACTCTTGGGCATGTACAGATTATGACAAGCAGTTTGTGATGGATGACATGTGAATAAAGGGGGAACTATACAGGTACTTTGAGAGAATTCAGAAAACTTAGAAGCCTGGCCCTGGGATTTATTCTTTATCCAGTGGGGTGCTTGGGTCTTTTTAAGCAGAGGCGTGTCAGAATCAATGTTTTGACTTGGATAGATTACTTTGGAATGAATGAGAGGTAGACTGGAGGGATGTGAGACTGCAGAGAAAAAGAACAGCCAGGAGACTTTTGTAATGATGGAGGCTGGGGAGATGAGGTATACAGAGTAGGCAGTGAGTGACATGGGAAATGGAGAGGGGAGATGGGGTACAAATGGCATTCAGGTGGACAGTTGATAGAATGTGAATATGGGTGTGGATAATGAAAGAAAGGAATCTAAGACCCCCAGATTGAAGGCTTTAGTTCACCATCCTTGGAAACCGGTAGTGCAGGAGGTCAAGCAGGCCAGAGGAAGAAGATAATGACTTAGAATTCAATCATGCCTTTGAGTTCTGTGTCATCCAAGAGAAGATGCTCTGTAAAGTGACTTGTGGGTTCAGAGTTCAGGAGAAAAGGCTCAATTAAAATAATTTTAAGGTGTCCAGAACCTGTGGACAAATGAAGCCCCTTTGTGGGCATTTATTCTGTTAAAGAGTAGTATTTTAGAGAAAAAAATATGTCTGAAAGATCCCGTGTTTGTAGGCAGAACCCTGTAGAGATGATATAACCAGTAAGAGGTAGTGTTAGGACTCTTTTTCCATTAGTAGTAATAGGTTATAGAGAGCTGTAAACATACGTGTCCAGGCTACTTTATGGCTAATATGAGAGAATTTGTCTTGTAATCACAATTTGGGTGTAGTTCTTGGCTATGAGAGATTTTCTCTGCGTGAAGCTAACTGATTCACCTGGGCTTAAGCTCAGTCTTAGCTTTATTAAGTCCACTCTCCAAGCACCTGAGCAATCTCCTGGAATAAGGCTGCATAATATGCCAGTCATTTTCAATGAGATGAGGTATCTGAAGATTAGGAACAATGGGAAATGACTTTGATTTTTCTAAAAGCTCATCATGATTAGGTGATTCCAAAGAATCCAACCTTTTACCACATGCCACTTAAGTAGATGATTATTTTGAAGACAAATGGAATACTTTGAGGCAGGTCTCAGAAGCACTGTAATAAAGAGTGTTACAGGCTTTCTGTGTTATGTTGACAGAGAGTTGTTTATATTCATCACTGCGTACATGAAGAGCTTGATTTGACCTTAGCAGGTAATTAGTTGGAGATACACATGCATGCATGCTATAAATGGAGTTTTACTACTATTAATGGACCCTGAGCAGAGCTGAGCAGGCATTTGATTGGAATTTTGACCAGCTGGTTTACTTTCTTGCTTTCTGTTTATGTACAATCATTCTCTTCTGGAACGATACCCAATCATGTCATTAATTTGCTCATTTTTTAGTCTTCTGGCTCTGCCTGTCACATACAGGAATATTTGCACTTAACTTGATTATTTAATAGGATTCTATTTCCCCTAATGTCCTGGCTTGCTTACAGATAAAGACAGAAATGATTTCTGAGAGCCATAGTCTCCAGGTCATGGAGTACTCAGGCACGTTTTAGAACCACCAGTGCTGGAGTTTGTCTATTTTCCTATCAGAATGGGCTACAGCATGCTGCACTTTCAAATACATAAGTTCTCCCCACCCCTGCCTCCCTGCTACCGCACCAGGCTCAGTGTCTGAACCCAATGAGGGCTTAATTCTTGCTTAAGGTCAGGGATAGGGCAAGGCAAATAAAGTGCTTAGGATACAATATTTTAGGAGGCACCCACTCCCAGGGTCATGGAGTGCACGTCTTGCTTATACTGGATATCCAGTGTGCATCAATAAGAGGCTCATTAATTGCCACACAGGGATCCAAAGTTAGAAGGCGTCATCTCAACACACACTTTGTGATCACTGGAGCAGTGGGAAATATAGCAAATTGCTCACTGGCTCTTTAAGCTTCCACTGGAAAGTGATATGTAGCATTTCTGATCACATTTCATTGGCTGAAGAAAATTCAATGGTGTGACTTCAAGGGGGACAGAAATACTACCTTACCACTTGCCTGGAAAGTGGCAAGCAGAAAGTATTTGGTGAACACCCTGAATGATTTGTGTAGTTATGCTTCTTATATTCTCTGGCACAGAGTTCTGTGGAGCACTAAGCCCATAGTACTGTGCCTATACATAGCTCTGACAACTTGCAATTTCAGGTCTTTGAATACTGTCTTTGTTTGACATTGCTTCATTGTAACCTCAATGAGTAAAAAAAATAAAAATCACTTCCCAGCTGGGTCCACTGTCTATGTGGACTTTGCATGTTCCTCCTAGTCTGGATGGGTTTTCTCTGAGTACTGTGATTTCCTCCCACATCCCAAAGCTGTGCACGTCAGGTTCATTGGTAAGTCTGCATGATCCCAATGTGAGTGAGCGAGTGTGAGTGTGAGTGTGTCCTGCAATGGAAGGGCATCCTGGCCAGGTTCTTGCCTTGCTCCCTGAGCTGCCTGGCTAGACCCTGGCCACACATGATCCTAAACTGAAATCATTGGGTAAATAGTGATTTTACCTGTTTTATTGAATCTTAAATGTATGTATAGCTCACATGTACTCCAAGGTTTAACATTAGAAGTGTTTTGGTCTTTATTTAGAAATTTGGTGATGCTTTGTGATCAGAAATATGCCATAGGAACTTAACTTGTTTTTTCTTTTTTGAGACAGAGTCTGGGGTCTCTGGAGTGCAGTGGTGCGATGTTGGCTCACTGCAACTTCCGCCTCCTGGAGTCAAGCAATTCTTGTGCTTCAGCACCCCTCAGCAACTAGGACTACAGGCGCGTGCCACCACACCCAGTTAATTTTTGTATTTTTAGTAAAGATGGAGTTTCACCATGTTGGCCAGGCTGGTCTCGAACTCCTGACTTCAAGTGATCCACCTGCCTTAGCCTCCCAAAGTGCTGGGATTACAGGCATGAGCCACCATGCTCTGCCTTAACTCTCATTTATATCAATTACCTATGGGAAAATTGGTTTCCTTAGTCATTGTTTTGCCTAAACTTGGAACTTCCAAGAAATTGTTGACAATGGTAGTGAGGTCGTATTGTAAAAGGAATTCTGGCAATAGGTCGCTGGTAGATTACAACTGCTTATATGTGTACAAGGACGCTTGTTAGGTGGATGGGCTGTGCCTTTAACATCATCTGCTCAGCTGAGAAAGAGCTTTCACAATGTACTAAGACAACATCCCTGAGGCAAAGCTCTCCTCCCAGGGTGCTGAAAGCTTGCCATATGCGTCAGCTCTGGTTATCAAGGCTTGTCAAATCTCAGCTGAAGAAACAGCACCATTCCTTTTTCTCTACTTCTTAATTTCTCTAGTGTTCTTTCCCATTGTTATTATTTTTTTAAAAAATAAGTTCTGGGGTACATGTGTAGAGCATGCAGACTTGTTACGTAGTTATACACGTGTCATGGTGGTTTGCTGCATCCATCACCCCGTCATCTACATTAGGTATTTCTCCTAATGCTGTCCCTCCCCTAGCCCCCCACCCCATAATAGGCCCCAGTGTGTGATGCTCTCCTCCCTGTGTTCTTATGGTCCAATTCCCACTTATGAGTGAGAAGATGCAGTGTTTGCTTTTGTGTTTTTGTGTTAGTTTGCTGAGGAGGATAGTTTCCAGATTTATCCATATCTCTGCAAAGGACATGAACTCATCCCTTTTTATGGCTGTATAGTGTTCCATGGTGTATATGTACCACATTTTCTTTATCCAGTCTATAATTGATGGGCATTTGTGTTGCTTCCAAATTTTTGCTATTGTGAACAGTGCCACAATAAACATACGTGCGTGCGTGTGTGTGTGTGTGTGTGTGTGTGTGTGTCTTTATAATAGAATGATTTATAATCCTTTGGGTATATACCCAGTAATGGGATTGCTGGGTCAAATGGTATTTCTATTTCTAGATCCTTGAGGGAGCGCCACAGTGTCTTCCACAATGGTTGAACTAATTTACACTCCCACCAACAGTGTAAAAGTGTTCCTATTTCTCCACATCCTCTTCAGCATCTGTTGTCTCCTGATTTTTTAATGATCACCACTCTAACTGGCGTGAGATTGTTTCTCATTGTGGTTTTGATATGCATTTTCCTAATTACCAGTGATGAGCTTTTTTTCATATGTTTGTTGGCTACATAAATGTTTCCTTTTAAGAAGTGTCTGTTCATATCCTTCACCCACTTTTTGATGGAAATTTTTAAAATTATTATACTTTAGGTTATGGGGTACATGTGCAAAACATGCAGGTTTGTTACATAGGTATACAAGTGCCATGGTGGTTTGCTGCATCCATCACCCCGTCATCTACATTAGGTATTTCTCCCAATGCTATCCCTCCTCCTCTATCCCCCCACTCCCTGCTATCTCTCCCCTAGCCCTGCACCCCCCTGGCAGGCCCCTGTGTGTGATGATCCCCTCCCTGTGTCCATGTGTTCTCATTCACCACCCACTTATGGGTGAGAACATGCAGTGTTTGGTTTTCTGTTCTTTTGTTAGTTTGCTGAGAATGATGGTTTCCAGCTTTATTTATGTCCCTGCAAAGGACATGAACTCATCCTTTTTTATGGCTGCATAGTATTTCATAGTGTATATGTGCCACATTTTCTTTATCCAGTCTGTCATTGATGAACATTTGGGTTGGTTCCAAGTTTTTGCTATTTTGCACAGTGCTACAGTAAACATACATGTGCATGTGTCTTTATAATAGAATGATTTATAAACCTTTGGGTCTATACCCAGTAATGGGATTGCTGGGTCAAATGGAATTTCTCTTTCTAGATCTTTGAGGAATTGCCACACTGTCTTCCACAATAGTTAAACTAATTTACACTCCCACCAACGGTGTAAAAGCATTCCTGTGTCTCCACATCCTCTCTGGCATCTGTTTTCTCCTGATTTTTTTAATGATCTCCATTCTAACTGGTGTGAGATGGTATCTCAATGTGGTTTTGATTTGCATTTCTCTAAAGACCAGTGATGATGAGCTTTTTTTCATATGTTTGTTGGCTGCATAAATGTTTCCTTTTGAGAAGTGTCTGTTTATATTCTTTGCCCGCTTTTTGATGGGGTTGGTTTTTTCTTGTAAATATGTTTCATTTCTTTGTGGATTCTGGGTATTAGCCCTTTGTCAGATAGGTAGATTGCAAAAATTTTTTCCCATTCTGTTGGTTGCCTCCTCTCTCTGATGATAGTTTCTTTTGCTGTGCAGAAGCTCTTTAGTTTAATTAGATCCCATTTGTCTACTTTGGTTTTTGTTGCCATTGCTTTTGGTGTTTTAGTTGTGAAGTCCTTGACTATGCCTATGTCCTGAATGGTATTGACTTGGTTTTCTTCTAGAGTTTTTATGGTGTTAGGTTTTATATTTAAATCTGTAATCCATCTGGAGTTAATTTTTGTATAAGGTGGAAGGAAGGGATCCAGTTTCAACTTTCTGCATATGGCTAGCCAGTTTCCCAACACTATTTGAGTAGGGAATCCTTTCTTCTTTGCTTGTTTTTGTCAGGTTAGTCAAAGATCAGATGGTTATAGATGTGTGATGTTATTTTTGAGGCCTCTGTTCTGTTCCATTGGTCTGTATCTATGTTTTGGTAGCAGTACCATGCTGTTTTGATTACTGTAGCCTTGTAGTATAGTTTGAAGTCAGGTAGATGGATGCCTCCAGCTTTGTTCTTTTTGCTTAGGATTGTCTTGGCTATGTGGGCTCTTTTTTGGTTCCATATGAATTTAAGGTGTTTTTTTTTTTCCAATTCTGTGAAGACAGTTAATAGTAGCTTGATGGGGATAACATTGAATCTGTAAATTACTTTGGGCAGTATGGCCATTTTCATGATATTGATTCTTTATAACAATGAGCATGCAATGTTCTTCCATCTGTTTGTGTCCTTTCTTACATCCTTGAGCAGTGGTTTATAGTCTCCTTGAAGAGGTCCCTGACAGCCCTTATTAGCTATATTCTTAGGCATTTTATTGTCTTTGTAGAAACTGTGTGAATGGGAGCTCACTTATGATTTGGCTCTCTGTCTGTTATTGGTATATAGGAATGCTTGTGATTTTTGCACATTGATTTTGTATCCTGAGGCTTTGCTGAAGTTGCTTATCAAATTAAGGAGATTTTGGGTTGAGACAATGAAGTCTTCTAAATATGCAATCATGTTATCTGCAAATAGAGACAATTTGACTTCCTCTTTTCCTAATTGAATGTCCTTTATTTCTTTTTCTTGCCTGATTGCCCTGGCCAGAACTTCCAATACTATGTTGAATAGGAATGGTGAGAGAGGGCATCCTTGTCCTGTGCTGGTTTACAAAGGGAATGCTTCCAGTTTTTGCCCATTCAGTATGATATTGACTGTCGGTTTGTTATAAATAGCTCTTACTATTTTGATATATGTTCCATCAATGCCTATTTTATTGAAAGTTTCAGCATAAAGAGCTGTTGAATTTTGTCAAAGGCCTTCTCTGCATCTATTGAGATAATCAGGTGATTTTTGTCTTTGGTTCTGTTAATGTGATGGGTTATATTTATAGATTTGCATATGTTGAACCAGTCTTGTATCCTTGGGATGAAGCTGACTTGATCATGATGAATAAACTTTTTAATGTACTGTTGGATTTGGTTTGCTGGTATTTTATTGAGGATTTTTGCATCAGTGTTCATCATAGATATTGGCCTGAAATTTTCTTTTTTTTTAGTTGTGTCACTGCCAGGTTTTGGTGTCAGGGTGATACTGGTCTCATAAAATGAGTTAGGGAGGATTCCCTCTTTTTCTATTGTTTAGAATACTTTCAGAAGTTATGGTACCAGCTCCTCTTTGTACCTCTGTTAGAATTTGGCTGTGAACCCATCTAATCCTGGACTATTTTTTGGTTGGTGGGCTATTAATTGCTACCTCAGTTTAAGTAACAAGGCCCAGACCTTGTTATTGGTCTATTCAGGGATTCGACTTCTTCCTGGTTTAGTCTTGGGAGGGTGTAAGTGTCCAGGAATTTATCCATTTCTTCTAGGTTTACTGGTTTATTTGCATAGAGGTGTTTATGGTACTCTGATGGTAGTTTGTATTTCTGTGGGATCAGTGGAAATAATACGCTTTATCATTTTTTGTTACATCTACTTGATTCTTCTCTCTTTTTTCTTATTAGTCTGACTAGCAGTCTATCTATTTTGTTGATCTTTCCAAAAAAACAAGTGCCTGGATTCATTGATTTTTTTTGAAGGTTTTTTTGTGTCTCTGTCTCCTTTGGTTCTGCTCTGATCTTAGTTATTTTTTGTCTTTGCTAGTTTTTGAATATGTTTGATTTTGCTCTTCTAGTTCTCTTAATTGTGGTGTTACATTTTAGATTTTAGATCTTTCCTCATTTCTCTTATGGGCATTTAGTGCTGTTAATTTCCCTCTACACACTGCTTTAAACATGTCTGAGAGATTCTGGTAGGTTGTGCCTTCATTCTTGTTGGTTTCAAAGAACATCTTTATTTCTGCCTTCATTTCATTATTTACTCAATATTCACTCAGGAGCAGGCTGTTCAGTTTTCATGTAGTTGTGTGGTTTTGAGTGAGTTTCTTAATCCTGAGTTCAAATTTGATTGCACTGTCATCTGAGAGACTGTTTTGAATTCCATTCTTTTGCATTTGCTGAGGAGTGATTTACTTCCAATTATGTGGTCAGTTTTAGAATAAGTGTGATGTGGTGCTGAGAAGAATGTATATTCTGTGGATTTGGAGTGGAGATTTCTGTAGATGTCTATTAGGTTTGCTTGGTCCATATCCGAGTTCAAGTCCTGGATATCTTTGTTAATTTTCTGTCTCATTCATCTATCTAATATTGACAATGGGGTGTTAAAGTCTCCCACCATTATTGTGTGGGCATCTAAGTCTGTTTTAGGTCATTAAGAACTTGCTTTATGTATCTGGGTGCTCCTGTATTGGGTATATGTATATTTAGGATAGTTAGCTCTTGTTGTATTGATCCCTTTACCATTATGTAACGCCCTTTGTTGTCTCTTTTGATCTTTGTTGGTTTGAAGACTGTTTTATCAGAGACTAGGATTGCAACCCATGCTTTTCTTTTTCTGCTTTCCATTTGCTTGGTAAATCTTTCTCAATCCCTTTATTTTGAGCCTATGTGTGTCTTTGCACATGAGATGGGTCTCCTGAATACGGTATACTGATGGATCTTGACTCTTTATCCAATTTGCCAGTCTGTGTCTTTTAATTGGAGTGTGTATCTCATTTACATTTAAGGTTAATATTGTTATCTGTGAATTTGATCCTGCCATATTGATGCTAGCTGATTTTGCCCATTAATTGATGCAATTTCTTCATAGTGTCAATGGATTTTACAATTTGGTATGCATTTGCAGTGGCTGGTACCAGTTGTTCCTTTCTATGTCTAGTGCTACCTTCAGGAGCTCTTGTAAGGCAGGCCTGGTGGTGGTGAAATCTCTCAGCAATTGCTTGTCCATAAAGGATTTTATTTCTCCTTTGCTTATGAAGCTTGGATATGAAAATCTGGGTTGAAAAGTCTTATCTTTAAGAATTTTGGCTGGATATGAAGTTCTGGGTTTGGCTGGATATGAAATTCTAGGTTGAAAGTTCTTTAAGAATGTTGAATATTGGCCCCTACTCTTTTCTGGCTTGTAGGGTTTCTGCTGAGAGATCCGCTGTGAGTCTGATGAGCTTCCCTTTGTGGGTAACCTGACCTTTCTCTCTGGCTCCTCTTAGCAGTTTTTCCTTTATTTCAACCCTGGTGAATATAAGATTATGTGTCTTGGGGTTCCTCTTCTTTAGGAGTATCTTTGTGGTGTTCTCTGTATTTCCTGAATTTGAATGTTGGCCTGCCTTGCTAGGCTGAGGAATTTCTCCTGGATAATATCCTGAAGAGTGTTTCCCAACTTGGTTTCATTCTTTCCTTCACTTTCAGGTACACCAATCAAACTTAGACTTGGTATTTTCATGTAATCCCATGTTTCTTGAGGCTTTGTTTATTTCTTTACTCTCTTTTGCCTCTAATATTATCTTCTCACTTTATTTCATTGAGTTGATCAGTCTCTGATATCCTTTCTTCCACTTAATCGATTCAACTATTGAAACTTGTATATGCTTCACAAAATTCTTGTGCTGTGTGTTTTTAGCTCCATCACGTCATTTCTGTTCTTCTCTAAACTAGTTAGTCTAGTTAGCATTTCCCCTTTTTTCAAGGTTCTTTGCTTCCTTGCATTGGGTTAGAACACGCTCCTTTAACTTGGAGAAGTTTGTTATTACCCAGCTTCTGAGCTTGATTCTGTCAATTCATCAAACTCATTCTTTGTCCAGTTTTGTTCCCTTGCTGGTGAGGAGCTGTGATCCCTTGGAAGAGAAGCAGCATTCTGGTTTTTGGAGTTTTCAGCCTTTTTACACTGGTTTCTTCCCATCATCATGGATTTATCTACCTTTAATCTTTGAAGTCATTGACCTTTGGATGGGCCCTCTGAGTGGACATCCTTTCTGTTGATGTTGAAACTATTTCTTTCTGTTGGTTAGTTTTCCTTCTGTCAGGCTCCTCTGCTGCAGATCTGCTGGAGTTTGCTGGATGTCCACTGCAGGCCAGGCTTACCTGGGAATCACCAGTGGGGGCTGCAGAACAGCAAAGGTTGCTGCCTATTCCTTCCTCTGGTAGCTTCATCCCAAAAGGGTACATGCTGAATGGCAGACAGAGAGCTCTCCTGTATGAGATGTCTGTCTGCCCCTACTGGGGGATGCCTCCCAGTCAGGATACATGGGGGTCAGGGAGCCACGTGAGGAGGCAGTCTGTCCCATATCAGACCTTGAATGCTGTGCTGGGAGGTCCACTGCTCTCCTCAGAGCTGCCAGGCAGGTGTGTTTAAGTCTGCTGAAGTTGTTCCCACAACTGCCCCTTTTTCCACGTGCTCTGTCTGAGAAAAGTGGGGGCTTTATTTGTAAGTCCCTGATGGGCTACTGCCTTTTTTCTGAGATGCCCTGCACAGCGAGGAGGGAGTCTAGGGACACAGTCTGCCTGCAGAGGCCTTGCTGAGCTGCCATGGGCTCCACCCAGTTAAAACTTCCTGAGGCTATGTTTACACTGTGTTGTTAAGGTGGCCTACTGGAGCCTCAGCAATGGCAGAAACACCTACCCGCACTGAGCCGGACCATCCCAGGTCGAGCTCAGACTGCTGTGTTGGCTGCAAGAATTTCAAGCCAGTAGATCTTAGCTTGCTGGTCTTTGTTGGGGTGGGACCCACCGAGCCAGATCACTTGGCTCCCTGGCTTCAGCCCCCTTTCCAGGAGAGTGAACAGTTCTGTCTCATTGACATACCAGGTGCCACTGGGGTATGAAAAAAAAATCTACTTTGACTAGCTCAGTGTCTTCCCAAATGGCCATTCAGTTTTGTGCTAGAAACCCAGGGCCCTGGTGTTGAGGGCACTGGAGGGAATCTCCTGGTCTGTGGGTTGCGAAGATGATGGGACAAGGAAAGTATCTGGGCTGGAGTGCAGGGGCGAGTCCCTAATGACTTTCCTTGGCTAGGAGAGGAAGTTCCCTGGCTGCTTGTGCTTCCCAGGTGAGGAGATGCCCCACCCTGCTTTGGCTCACCCTCCTTTAGCTGCACCCACTGTCCAAGCAGTCCCAATGAAATGAACCAGGTAGCTCAATTGGAAATATGGAGATCACCACCTTCTGCATCAATCTCTCTGGGAGCTGCACACCAGAGCTTTTCTTATTTGGCCATCTTGCCAGCAATCCAAAATATTCTATTAAATTTTAACTCCAGGAAGCTTTGGAATATATTCTGCAGAGAAGATGCTATCCCAAATAGAATTGCTCTGTGTCATCACTGGACTTGTCAATGGGCATTATTTATTGTTATTTATTGTGGTCTCCAGAAATAGCTAGACAAAAAGGACAAAATATAAAAAGGAAAGGCAAAAGCAGTGGGTTCTTCACTTGGATTATTATTTTTTGCTTCTTCTTGAAAGGTATAGTAAAGCATATTTGTGAAATGATTTAAAAATAAAAACAGTCTTGTATTTTTCTGGAAACTGTTTTTAAGGATTTCTTCACAATTAACTAGTTCTCATCAAGTATCTCTGTCTCTCTGATTTGGCACACCCAGTTTACAAATGATGACTCAAGAACACTGGCTGGTTAAGAGATTTGATTACAGTCATGAAGTGAATGACTGGTATTTTGTGGATCAGGTAATACCACAGTATTTGTGGTTTCTACCTTGGCCTTTAGCTTTTCCTGTGATGATAAAACTGTGGATTTTATTTCAGAGACTTGCAAGTTATTTTTTAGTGTTACAGATAATACTTTGAAATTGAGATTTGTCAGTCAAGTTCTATTGGGTATTTATTAGTTACATGTCATATATTTGGTTGCATATTTGCATTGAGATTTAGGGAGAAGAGGGAGTTTAAGATGGAAGATATCTGAGTCTTACTGAATATAGAATGATATCCATTTTCCACGAAGCACTTTGTTTATGGATCGTCAAGACCATGCTGATCCAGAATGAGCAGCATTTGAATATGTCTTCAGATCTGGACCCATATCCAACTTGAATGAGAAGACTTTGAGCTGATATTTTATTTTACTTCCACTTTCGTAGCTCCATTGATTTTGAAGGTAAAGATTGAATATATCATTAACAAGACAGCATTTTAGCCTTGTAATAACTAAAACACAGTGCCAAATATTGGTGAGGATGTTGAGAGGTTATAAAATAGTACAGTCATTTTGGAAAAGTTAAGAATAGTTTCAACATGGGCCTATCTTATGACCCAGAAATTCTCTGAAGTATGTAGAATGTGAAATAGAACACATGTGCACATAAAGAACTGACAAGAATGTTTGCCATGTTGTGGTGGTTCATACTTCTAATCCTAGCACTTTGGGAAGCTGAGGCAGGTGGATTGCTTGAGCTCAGGAGTTCCAGACCACCCTGAGCAACATGATGAAACCCCATGTCTACTAAAATACAACAGCATAGCCCCATGTGGTGGCAGGTGCTTGTAGTCCCAGCTACTCAGGAGGCTGAGGCATGAGAATTGCTTGAATCCAGGAGATGAAGTTTGCAGTGAGCTGAGGTCACACCACTGCACTCCAGCCTGGGCAACAGAGTGAGACTCTAACCCCAAAACAAAACAAAAAAAAGAATGTTCATGGCTGCTTCATTCATAATAGCCCCAATCTAGAAATAACCCAAATGTCCATCAACAGTTGACTGGATAAACAAAGTTTGAAATAGTCATACAATTAAATACTCTCCAGCAATAAAAAGGAATGAGTCACTGAAATACTCAACAACAGGTATAAATCTTTAAACATTGTATTGAGTGGAAGAAGCCTAAGACACACACACACAAAGCACTGTATGATTTTGTTTATATGAAATTCAAGAACTGGCAAACCCAAGCCATGGTGATAGAAGTCAGAAAGTGGTTACCTCTGGCAGAGGCATTGACTGGAAAGAGGTACAAGGAAACTTCCTGGGATAATGGAAATATTTTATAACCTGATGGAATGGCAGCACGGGAAGCTGTATACTTACATCTGTGCTTTTATGGTATGTAAATTATACCTAAATTTCAGAGAATACAAAATGAATTGAAGACATCAGACTTTACAGGACTCTGATCTAACTTGGATTTTCCCCAAGTATTCTTTCTTACTTTTTTTTAGAGAATATTGAGTGAATCCGTCCTCTCCCTTGGTCAGTTGATTCAGAGGAAATCAATCCTAACTGTCCAACTTTACTTTCTTCAAGGGAAAATACAAGAGCTACATTGGAGTCTGAATCTCTCACCACATGGGGTTGGCCATCCTTTCCTTAGCTTATCTCCTGTTAACAGCTCAGGGTCACAATAGTGTCAGGGCACAATTACACAAAAGCTCCCTCTTTGTTTATGTAGAATCAATAGAAATACATGATGCCTTGAAAGATTAAAGCCAAACCCCTGGTCATCCAGGTGAGGAAAATAGAATGTACTACCTGCTATTCATCTTCAATAAGTCAGCATGGTTCTGTCTGCATTAGATATGGGCAGAGCTGTGGTGACTGCAGAGATAGATGTTCAGAAAGGGATGGAGGGGAAGGAAGAGTGACAAATATGCTCCATGTTTATGCCACAAAGGTTGACATTACAAGCTTGAAGTGGCACTGTGTTTGCATCTACTCTACACTTACTGGGATATGAAATGATAATATGATGAAGAAGGAAAAATCCCACCGTTGTTTGATTTCCTGCCTTGGAACTTGGAATGCTGTTAAGGTTTACGTCTTTTTCTTTTATCTTTTGGTCCCTCATGCTTTCTAATATTTTCAAAATGAACAATCACTGTCATAATGTGTTCTTCATTTATATCATGTTAAGTATTCACATTTTTATATAGTTAGAACTATGAATGGAATACATTTTAAAAAGGTGGATGTTATAGGTGCTAAAAAGAAATCTATGCAGTTATTTAAAAAGAGGTGAAAAAAATGAACCTATTATGAGTACGTAGACCTTGACTGTTAGAGCAAGTCTTTTCTTAAAAGCAGTGGATTTTAATGTGGCATGCATATTGGGGCTTTTCCTCTTGGAATGATAACTTATCCACCAAACTGAAAAGTTCAAGCAACCATTTAAAGATCTCTGCATGGAAGACAACAAAAGTCCCTGGAGAACAGCCAGCCTCAACTTGCAGATTATATGAATGAGGTCATCTTGGAAGAGAATCCTCCAATCCTAAATTGAGCCTCCCCAGCTGATTCCACATAGAACAGAGATGAGCTGTCCACATCAAGACTGGCCCAAATTGCAGATTTGTGAGCAAATGTAGGATTTTTTTTTGCTAATGTATGGTTATTAAGTCATTAACTCTGGGGATGGTTTGTTACATATGACTGAAACAGTACCTCAAGCTATTTTCTATGTGTATATTTTCTAGGTGTCTATCACTACCTGAATTTAAGTTGGCATATAGATTTTAACTCTGTTTAGTAGTTCAGGAACTCTGTTGAGGAACATTTTTGAGACTGCAGCCTAGTTTAGTAGAAAAGTATACATGTCCTTCATTTAATTTATTCACCACACAGCAGCCAGAGTGATCTTTTAAAAAATCAATCTGATTGTGTGACTACACTGCTGAAATCCTCCAGGGGCTTTCCATTGCAGTTAGAATGAAAACCACCTCCTTACTGTCATCACTGGCCTTTGCTTGACTCCCCTTCAGTCTCATTCCATGCCACTCTCCCACTCAGCCACTCACACAGCCCACCTTCACAAGTTGTGTTTCATTTCCCTGAGCATGCCAACCCAGCTCCCACCTTTGCATCTATTTATCTGTATTAGATATTCTCCTTTCCTGGAATGATCTTTATAGGACTTCTTATTCAGATTCCAGTGTAAATATCAGCTCAGAGAGACTCCTCCAACTAGGCAAATCAGTCAGCTATTACTGTAATACCGTTTCATAACAAAAGACCTCACAGTTCAGTGGCTTAAAACAGAAAGTGTTTATTCCTGTCTTCATATGCCTGTGGGATGATTGGGGCAGTCATGCTCTATGTCTCAGTTTTGGGTCTGCATTGCCTCCCAAATGGGCAAATGAAAACCTGCAATCTTATTAAGGCCTAAACTAAGAATTCACACACTCTCTTCCTCCCACTCCCATTGAGATAGGAGAGTTCCCTTGACTCCTTCGTGGGGCTTGCAACAGGGGTATGGCTCCTTTACTCCATTGCTGCACTAAAACCCCTTGTGGGAGGAGGAGCACACAGGTGAGCTGTTGCAGAAGCCAGGGCCTTCGGGTCCCAGCAGAAACAAACCCTGTACTGGCCTGTGGCAACGTCTAGGGGTCGCCTGCGACCCCTGGAGCCCCAGAGGGCATGTGTTACTAACAATGTTCTTTTAGCTTTGTCATCTGTGGATGGCTTCAGTGTTAAACAGCTCAGTGAAATCAGTGTGACAGCCTTTTTGGGTTCCCACACCCAGTGTGTCCCGAATTCTTGTCTTGCATCCAGGAAGAATCTGGTCACATGAAGGACTGAAGAGTAGTATATGTGGAGGATTTTATTGAGCAATAAAAGTGGCTCTCAGTGGGATGGGGACTGGAAAGGAGATAGAGTGGGAAGATAATCTTTCCCTGGAGTTTGGTTGCCCCTAGCTGAACTCCTCTCTGATGTCCAGCTGCCTCATCTCTTTTCAGTGCTCAGACGCTTCTGTTCTTCTCTCCTACTCTGGCCAGTGGAGCTTGGGTTTTTTATGGGCACATGATGGGGGCATGGTGGGCAGGGTGGTTTTGGAAAAGGAAACATTCTGGTGGGAAAACAGGAATGCCTGTTCTCATTTAGGACCCTGGGTCCAGGCTCGAGGGTGGATCCCTCACCAGGGACTTCTCCCTCTTCTACCCAGTATTTCCCTGCTACCATTGTCCAAGTCAATTTACACAGTCGATATGAATGTGGAGGAAAAATACCCTTCTTATGGAGGGGAAGATTTGTTGAACAATAATTTACTTTAACACACCACCAGAACTAGAACAGCCACACCATCAGTCCTTACCTTTATCTCGCCCAACTTGAATTCTCTGAAAATAATTAATCACTCTTTGATATTTTTTGTTTATTACATTTATTTTCTGTTTTCCCTTGTTAAAATATGTGTCGTATATGTGCAGCGGTATGATTTGTCTTTTTCTATTCCATATTTCCAGCACGTGGAATAGTTTCTGGCTGAGATGAGATGCCCAATAAGAACAAATGTTTGCTGCAGAAATTAGTACAGGGAGAACCAAGAGCAAAGCTGCTTATTTTCTCACTCCAACCTACACAAATGTTTTGATCTTTTTAACTAATGGTTTTTCTTCCTGTAACTCATCCATCGTTACCCGTATTTTCTTCCAGTAATGTAAGAGACATCAAAGCTTTAACTATGTTTGAATTGGGTTTCCCCAGAAGTCAACCTTTGGTCAAAGATTAGAGTACATTCTGTTTTTTGGGTGCAAGGATGTGGGCAGGGGAGTGGAGAGGTGATACAAGGAAGGAGAGACATCCTTCAATGGGTTCATTATTATTAGGACAGCTACATTAGCTGGAACTAGAATGTAATCCTACCAGTACTAAAAATTCACTGCAGAATTATCATGGCAAAGAGGCAAGGGAGCTGGGCATTTATTCCCTCATGTTTTTCAGTCACTAAAGGCTGCTCAGGCGAGGGAGAGTAAAGAAGAGAGGTGGAAGCTGTTAGCTCGTAGGCACTTCCACTCAGCTTGTATGGTGATGTGGGGTTTGGCAGCCCCAAGTTAGGCTTTTGATGAAAATGCAGGTGTTAGCCATTGGATGTCAGGCTGGGTGCAAGGAAATGTTAAAGAAGTCATAAGGGATATGACTAGAACAAACTCTGACTAGCTTTTTCTAAAAACAAGTTTTATTGAGATATAACTGACATACAGTTAACTGTATATATCATACATATGATAAGTTTTAACATATGTATGTACCCATTAAAACCATCACCATGGGTGGGCACAGTGGCTCATGCCTGTAATCCCAGCATTTTGGAAGGCTGAGGTGGGCAGATCACCTGAGGTCAGGAGTTTGAGACCAGCCTGGCCAACATGGTGAAACCCCTTCTCTACTAAAAATACAAATGTTTGCCAGGTGTTGTGGCACACACCTGTAGTCTCAGCTACTCAGGAGCCTGAGGCAGGAGAATTGCTTGAACCCAGGAGGTGGAAGTTGCAGTGAGCCGAGATTGTACCACTGCACTCCAGCCTGGGTGACACAGTGAGACTCCTCAAAAGAAGAAAAATAAATGAAACCATCGCTACAATCAAGAAAATGAACACAGCCATTCCCTCTGACAGTTTTCTCCTGCCTCATTATAATCTCTGCATTTGGCCTCTTCCCATTTCTAAACAACTGCTGCTCAAGCCTTCTGTCACTATAATTTTCATTTTCTAGAATTGTATATCATTAGAATCATGCAGTATGCATCCTTTTATTTTCTCTACTTCTTTCATTCAACATGATTATTTTGAAATTCATCTATGGTGTTTTGTGTATCGGTAGTTCATTCATTTTTATTGCTGAGTAGTAGTCCATTGTATGATTATCTCACAATTTGTTTTTCCATTTACTAGTTGATGGACATTTGGATAGTTTCTACTTTTTGGCTATTGTGAACAATGCTTCTATGAATATTTGTATAGGAGGATTTTTGTTGACATATATTTTCATGTTCCTTTTAATTCTATTGGTAACTTGGAATCGGCCATGATGGGAATATTTACAGCAAGGAAATTGACAAACCCTACAAATTCAAGGCTCTTTCCCTTGAGAGGTCTGGTTGTTAAACTTTTACCATCATACCACTAGATACAACCTAGAATAGGAATTGCTGAATCAAAGACTACACATTTTTTGAAAGTCATTGATACGTACTATCAAAATGGCTTTCAAAAACGGTTGTAACTTTATTAAAATATGTTTATCTCCTGTCATAATGGCTATAACTAAAAAGTTTAAAAAAAAACAGATGCTGGAGAGGCTATAGAGAAAAGAGAATGCTTTTCATTGTTGGTAAGAATGTAAACTAGTTCAGCTATGGTGGGCAGTTTAGAGTTCTCAAAGAACATAAAAGAGAATTACCATTTGATCCAGCACCCCACTGCTGGGTATATATCAAAAGAAAATGAATTGTTCTACAGAAAAGATACACATGCACTTGCATGTTCATCACAGCACTATTCACAGTAGCAAAAACATGGAATCAACTTAGAATATGCCCATCGTTGGTTGGTTGGATAAGAAAATGTGATATATATATATATATATATACACACACACACACACACACACACACTGTGAAATACTATGCAGCCATTAAAAGAAGTAACTCATGTCCTTTGCAGCAACATGGATGCAGCTGGAAGCCATTATCCTAAGCAAATAAGTGCAGAAACAGAAAATGAAATACCGTGTTCTCATAAGTGGGAGCTAAACATTGGGTACTTACGGACATAAAGATGGCAACAGTAGACACTGAGGGCTTCTAGATGGGGGAGACGGAGAGGAGTAAGGGCTAAAAAACTGCCTATTGGGTACTATGTTAACTACCTGGGTGGTGGGATCATTTGTAACCCAACCTCAGCATCACAAAATACACCCGTGTGACAAACCTGCACTGGTACCCCTGAATCTAAAGTAAAAGTTGATGTTTTTTTAAAAAAGTATATCTTTTAGGCCATTTCAAAATGTTCAATTCCCTCTAAGTTAAAAGTCCACAGTCAGAGATGTTGATTCTTCTCCAGGGTGATGTTGATGCAGGAGTTCTCTCAACCCCTTTGTTGGACGTGGGATGGGTGGGTGCCTCGTTTACTTGGCCCATCACGCATAACCTCTTGAGGGAGATAGCACTTGAGTGAGTAAGCGTGGGATCTGGCTGGCTGCTTTGAGAGCCTGCAGGGAGCAGGCTCTGTGTAGGCCCTGCATCCAGACCAGGCGGGGGTGAATGAGTGGAGGATCTGACCAGCTGCTTTGGGTGCTGTCAGGAGCAGGCTCCATGTGGGCCCTGCAGTGGCACCCAGGTAGGGGTGCCTGCAACCCCCAAAGCCTCAAAGGGCATGTTACAATGCTTTCTTAGCTCTACTGTCCATGGACCATGTTATCAGCTCAGTGGGCCCCTTGCTTCATCATGTGCTGTGGCTGCCCTCTGACAGTGAGGGCAAAGGGCCAGTGTGATAACCACATTTGGTGGGTCCAGAGCTCTGGACCAGTGTCCAAGAAGAATGAGATCGCATGGAAGCTTGAAGGATGGTGGAGGTGGAGAATTTTATTTAGGGATGGAAATGGCTCACAGCAGAGTGGGGAGCTGAAGTGGGGGCGGGATGGGCAGGTAGTCTTCCCTGACATTTGGCGGTCTCCAGCCGGCTCTTCTCTGAATTTAAGCCATCTCTCCCCCAAAGTCCAGCTGTCCCTCTGAAGTCACATTGCCTCTCTCCAGTCAAGCTGTTTTTCCCTTTCTGCTGACTGAGTCCAGGGTCTTTACAGGAACATGATGGTGGGCAGGGAGGGTCACATAGGTAGTTTTGGGAAAAGGCAACATTCAATTGCTAAAAATGCATTATTCAGAAAGACTCAGTTTGGAAAGAGTGAGCAATAAGGGATAAAAGTTCTCACTTTGGGCTTTGGGTTTCAGGCTTCTTGGCAGAAAAGTGGGGTTTTGCTGGGTCCCACGCCTGTCTGCCTAGGATTTCTTTGCCTGCAGCCTCTATCAATGTTGCCACTTTTTTTTCTCATTGTAGTGAAGAGCAGGAACTTTTGTGTATATATGAAAGATTTAAAAAAATTGAGACCAGTGTATGGATATGTAAGGCTTTCATAACAGAGAAAAAAAGAAAACTTTAAAAATAAATCAGGCCAGAAAGACGACATAATCAAGCAAGGGAATAGAAAGAGAAAGGAAACCTTAAATGTTCAATTTTTGTTACTTTGGAGTATAGTTCTGTAAGCCACTGTTTATAAAGACTCGTATTTTCATAGAGTTATCATTCAGTGAGTGTATACTATTTCTGCTTTACTCATTTAATATTATTTCACACTGTATTTCCACAAATGGATGTAATCTTTGTTATTTTCATTTTAATCACTTTGTAATGTTCTATTATTAGAATTCCGCGATTGTTGGGCATTTGAGTTGTTTCCAATTTTCCAACATTATTAATAGAACATCTTCCTGAAAATTCCGTCTTTTGCCTTGCGGGTTATTATTTCCTTAGATTAACTTCCCTAAAGTCCTCTTTGTCTCAGTCCATTACTTGTTTATTTCGTTTCATATACACACTTTTTTCTTCTCTCTTCTGCCCCAACCCTGTACATGACAGAGTTATATGCTCCTGCTAGGTACTGTCATGCCGTTCCACATTTTCCCCATTACAACTTACCGTGCTTACTTTAATAACATTTGTTTTTCTAGCCAGACTGTGGGCTCCATGTGGGAGGGGCCAAATTTTTTTTTCTTATTGGTTCTCCTTTATACCATAGGTGCTCAATATCTATTTATTGATATCTGTCTACCTATGACTTTCTTTCTCTTCTTCCTTCTTCAAGTCTCATTTCACATTAATTACCTCAGCAGTTAGTACATGAGCAACCCTTTGTGTCCTATTATAATAAACCTACTGGCTTTGCGGTAGTTATTAATAGATAATTGCTATCCTTCAACTTAAACATTTGTTTTGCATTGGGCCATGTCTGTTATAATCATAAGTCAAAGGGCAAGGGTAGTCAGTACTCCCCTCAGAAGTGACTTAGTTATAGGTAATACAATTTTAAAAGAAGTTAAGTAAGGCCATACAGTTATTCTGACTTTGAGATTCAGCCTTGTACTTAAAAATGGTTGTGTTTTAGTTAAGGTTCCCTAGAAACAGACTGTGAGCTGGAGATTAGTGTGAACGAAGTTCATCAAGGAGTATTCGGGGGAGATATACCCTGGGTGGTACTAAAGGAAGCAGGGCTGGGTAGAGAGAAAAGTTGAACAGTGACACAGCCCCCTCAGCCAATTCCAAAGAGAGTTCTAGAGGCGGTATGGTCCTTCAGAATTGTCTTATATTGTGGTGAGGGGGGCCAGGCTTTGTACCTACCCTTCAGTGACCAGCCATTGAATCCAGGAAAGGGGCATGGCTTTGAAAGAGAAAACTACCTTCAATTGAGGGGAGTTTCCAGAAAGGGTTTAAGCCATAAGCCAGCACGAAACAACATTGTTAGCATCTTGGAGGATGAGTGTCTCGGTCCTGAAAGGGGCATGTGGCCAGGCACCAGGGCACCCACCACAGGGGAGATCAGTCATCTCAAGGTGGGGTGCCCTGAGAATAGATTAGCAGCTGTTTCAAGAGGATGGAGCCAAGTGACTACCTCCAATCCAGTTATTTCCTAATATTACCCAGGAGCTCTGAAGTTCAAAGGAGGTAATGGCTGAAATCACCAAAATGTGTGTGGTCTCAGGATGTTTTTAAAAGAAACATAACAATTACCAGCCTCCTTTCCCTCAAGGTGTTTTCCCCCACACGCCTCCCCCAACAGCTGTTTCCTCAGTTTGAAGCCCCAGGAAATGAGTCAGGGAGATCTTATGATATAACCAGGAGGTCTGGCCTCAAAAGATGACAATCTCCCAGGGGCCTCCAAAGATGCCCTGAGCCTGGGGATAGGCCTCGTGTTATCAACAACACCTTTTCCTCAACAGACTACCACCCGTGAGACAGTTTCAAAGGGAAGAATGGACATGAATCCAACTACACAAACTTATTTATAAGGCTGAATTAACTCATGTCTGCAAAGTACTTTGAGCAATTTGGATAGACTTAAACTGTTTAACGCATTACTTCACCTTTAAGTCAGTTTCGTAGGATGGGCTAAATAGAGCTTTTATTAGAAAATAATCTTCTCATGAGTTTTTTCCAGCATCTAATATGTATTATCATTGGTACTTAAGTAAAGTCAGCTTGTTTCGATGAGACCATTATTTTTCACTTTTTTCATAAATTGTCATTTACTATCTTTTAAGAATGGATTCTGATTTTTGTGCTAAAATATTATGCCTTG
This sequence comes from Callithrix jacchus, assembly GCF_049354715.1. Classification (NCBI taxonomy): domain Eukaryota; kingdom Metazoa; phylum Chordata; class Mammalia; order Primates; family Cebidae; genus Callithrix; species Callithrix jacchus. Next base: position 31,940,354 of record NC_133524.1, read on the forward strand.
GAACAGACCATGTTGTAGTGAATACTTTTAGGCTGAAGGAATCAGTCATATTTCCAACATAAGGTAACCAGATGTCTTAATTAGGTATGTGTGTGCATGTTTTAGCAAGTTTTATGTTAGAATCCTAGCTCCCTGGATACAGATAGCCCCAATGTCCTCCGGGATCTCTGGCAAAGAGTGCTTTAGGGGCACAAACACTAAGTCAACTTTAGGTATGCATAGAATATTGTAATGTATAAAGTCACCACAGTGGTCAATTAAAATCTGGTTACAAGGAAATCTGTTTCTTGCTATTCTGGCTGCTGCTTCAGCTTCAGTAAAGTCAAAATATGGTTGTCTCTCTTGTCTACTATGTAACCTGAGAGCTTCACAATATTTGATCATTTATGAATGAGTTGGTTTGGGGGTTTGAGAAGCATGGCTTCATATAGTCTAGCTCCTTTTGGAATCAATGCACTGTACAAACCAGTATTTAAGAACTCCTGGCTGGGTACGGTGGCTCCTGCCTATAATCCCAGTACTTTGGGAGGCTGAGGTGGGTGGATCACTTGAGGTCAAGAATTTGAGATCAGCCTGGGCAACATGGCAAAACCCCGGCTCTACAAAAAAATACAAAAATTATCTGGACATGGTGGCACACATCTGTGGTCTCAGCTACTCTCAGCTGCTTGGGAGGCTGAAGTGGGAGGATAAATGAGCCCGGGGAGGTTGAGGCTGCAGTGAACTGTGATTTTGCCACTGCACTCCAGCCTTGGCGACAGAGTGAGACCTTGTCTTCACGAAAAAAAAAAAAAAAAGGTTGGGTCCAGTGGCTCACACCTGTAATCCCAGCACTTTCAGAGGCAGGTAGATTGCCCGCTTGAGCTCAAGAGACCAGCCTTGGCAACATGACGAAACTCTGGCTCTGCAAAAAAAGTATAAAAATTAGCCAGAAGTGGTAGCACACACCTATGGTCACAGCTGCTCAGGAGGTCAAGGTGAGAGGATTGCCTGAGCCCAGGAAGCAGCAGTGAGCTGAGATGGTGCTGCTACACTCCATCTTGGGAGACAAAGTAAGACCCTGTCTCAAAACAAACAGAAAAAAGAACTCCTAATAGGGGTTATGCTAGGGTAGATGTTCACTGCCTTCAGGCCCACCAGTCCAGTTATTGAGGTTATATTTTTTGTAGCCATTCTTGGTCCTGTTTCTGTATCAGGTTTCTTAGTTGCAAACAATGGAATCCCTCTTGTTACTTAAAGCTAGAAAACAGATTTATTCAAGGGTAGAGTCATCCCCCTATCCATGGTTTTGTATTTTTGGTTTCCACTGCCTGCAGTCAAATGTGATCCGAAAATGTTAAGTGAAAAATTTCAGAAATAAACAAATCGTAAGTTAAATCACACACCATTCTGAGTAACATGATGAAATCTCGTGCACTTCCACCTGGGACATACATCATCAATATCCACACTGTGGGCACTACCCACCTAACTAGTTACTTAGAAGTGCCTCAGTTCTCCGATTAACGGTTGCAGTTGCTGTGTTCAAGTCACCCTTATTTTACTTCATAATGGCCCCAAAGTGTGCAAGAGTAGTGATGCTGGCAATTTGGATATGTCAAAGGGAAGCCATAGAGTGCTTCCTTTGGGTGAAAAGGTGAAACTTCTAGATTTAATAAGAAAAGAAAAAAAATCTTACATACTGAGGTTTCTAACATCTATGATAAGAACAAATCTATCTGTGAAATTGGAAGGAAGGAAAAGAAATTCATGCTGGTTTCACTGTCACACCTCAGACTGCAAAAGTTATTGCCACCATGTGTGATAAGTGCTTAGTTGAGATGGAAAAGGCATTAAATTTGTGGATAGAAGGCATGATCAAAAATGTGTTTCATGCTACTTGTGGTTTCAGGCATCTATTGAGGGTGCTTGGAGTGTATTCTCTTGGGATAAGCAGATACTATTGTATTATAAAGGTCACATGATCTCCACAGGGGCTGGAGTCCTTAAGCAGAACTGCTTCAGTGGGAACAATGCTGCCACCATTTCTTAGGACAGGAAACACTGATCACTTTATTAAGTACTGGATGCAACTGTTAGGAACTCTGCCACTCAATGCTTCTGGAAACTGATGTATTGGCTGCAGCCCACATTGTAATGGAGTCCAGGGAGTGCCTGCTTCTTTGGGTCACAAACTTCTGATTCAAACACTGGCATAGTGTGTCTCATTGGTAAAGGTTAGAATTCTGTGTCTGTATCCTTGTACCCTCTGCCTCCCTTAACCTACAAACTCATCTCTTCTGTTTTGGGTTATTCACAAGGATGAGAGAGACAGAGAGACAGGCACAGAGACAGACAGAGACGAAGACTATAAACAAGGAGATCCAATTTAAGAAATTACAACAAAACCATTTTTGCTTCTTTATCATTCCATCAGAAAGGCAATTTTAGACCTTCAAGTGCTTTTTACTGACCATTATACTTTCAGCTATTACTTTTGTTCCCAAGAAATGTGTAAAACAGACATTCTTACCCTTAGAAAAAAACCTGAGGTAGAGAAATTTCCAGGAATGACACCAAAGCCAGAAATCAAAGAAAAATATTGATAACCTTTACTACTTCAGGAAAAAACATGTCCTTAAATAGCAAGATCTTTTACAAATAAATAAGAAAAATTTTAATACCACAGTATACAAATGATCAGTGGACAAGTAATCTACAAAAGAAGAAAGGCAAGTATTCAACAGTCTTATGAAAAGATATTCAATCTAGCTAATAATTAAAAATGCAAATGAAAATAGCAAGTCATAATTTCCTCCCTTTCAGATTAGTAAACAGACCCAACCCAATTTGGCAGTCCAACCAGTGTCAAGGTCCTTTAGTGAAAATACTAAAGATGGGTGGTATCTATACATACTTGCCCTTACAACCTTGTTAGCAGGTGGTTTATTGCTAGGAATTTAAATATTAGGCTATGTTCTTCAAATTCTCTCAAACATACAAAAATTTATTAGCAAGCAAGAACAAAAGAGCATAAACAGCTTATTCTGTGGCAGATACTCCTCTATTTCTGTTCACATGACTGGTTGGTTTTGTAGCTGTGTCGGACAAGGGGAGTCTTGTTGATCTGATAGGACCAACAGTTTTCTAGGACTGGAATACTGCTTTAGTTGAATTATATCCACTGTGCTGGATTTATATGATGTTTGTGTAAAGGGGATAAAGCCCATACAACATTCCTAGCAGGTCACTGCCCTAGAACACCTGTCATCTTATGAATAAATGTGTTTCTTCTCATTACTATTTTAAGTGCTAGGTCACCATCTCTGAAGGTGTTGGTTCTCAATTAGGGCTGATTAAAAGATGTTTAAGTATTTCTAGATACTTCAAATGTGAACTCACACTCAAACTCCTAACTCCACACAGAATGACCTTGGGCACATATAGACACGCTGTCATCATAATCTAAAATAAGTGAAAACAGTCATTGGACATTGCAATTTTTCTGAAATGCAATTTGTCAATATGTGTAACAATATCAAGTGAACATACTCTACAAATTAATGATCCCACCTGTGGCATCCTAGGGAAGTAATTGAACACATCTGTCCATGGATGTGCATAACCGCATTGTTTTGAATAGTGCAAGATTGTAAACAATCAAATTTTTTTTGGTAGGATAATAACACAAAGCAGGGAAGTGTTTCTTTGGTGATGGGAGTAGGTTTGGGAATACAAGGGATGAGATGGCAGGATTATGAAGGGTCAGAAGGAAACTTTTGGGGTGATCATTTTATGGGTGTATAGGTATGTTGAAACCTTTCAAGTTATATATGTTACATATATGCAGTTTATTGTATATCAATTATACCTTAAAGTTTAAAGTAATTCTGTCGGTAGATATTAGATACATAGTAATAATGAGAAGAGTTACTGAATACTTAATATGTGCCTGATATTGTGCCGGCTGTTCCACAAATATTGTCTTTCTCTTTTAGTTTTTTTCCGTGCTCTGTCACCCAGGCTGGAGTGCAGCGGTCCAATCGTGGCTCACTGCAGTCTCAACCTCCCAGCTCAAATGATCCCCACACCTCAGCCCCCTGAGTAACTGGGACTACGGGCACCTGCTACCACGCCTGCCTAATTATTTTATTTTTTGTAGAGATGAGGTCTTCCTGTGTTGCCCAGGCTGGACTCAAACTCCTGGGCTCAAGCCATCTACCAACCTTGGCCTCCCGAAGTGCTGGGATTAAAGGTGTGAGCCACCATGGCTACCAATATTGTCTCTTTTGAGTCTCACTCGAACCCTTTGATTTTCAGTTGTTATCCCTGTTTCTCACAGATGAGAAAACTGAGGTTTGAAGAATTTATATGATCTGCCCAAAGTCACACAGTTAGAAAGTGGCTTAAGTAGGAGTCAACAAACAGCAGCCCACTTTGTCAAATCCAGCCTGCCACTTGTTTTTGTAAATAAAGTTGGATGAACGTGGTGGCTCACACCTGTAATCCCAGCACTTTGGGAGGCAGATTTCGGAGGATCACTTGAGACTAGGAATTTGAGAGCAGCCTGGGCAACATGGAAAAAATGCTGCCTCTGCAAAAAACACAAAAATTAGGCAGGCATGGTGATGCACACCTTTAGTCCCAGCTACTTGGGAGGTTGAGGTGGAAGGATTGCTTGAGCCAGGGGGGTCAAGGCTGTAGTGAGCTATGATTGTGCCACTGTACTCCAGCCTGGGCAACAGAGCAAGAATCTGTCTCTAAAAGTAAACAAATACTTTTTATTGGAACGTGGCCATGCACGTTTGTTTACATATTGTATATGTCTGGTATGACATACATCAACACATCAACAGAGTTTGTAATGGAAACTGTGTAGCCCATGTCATGGTTAATTATGTGTCAACTTGGCCAGGCCTCAGCACCCGGTAAGTTAAATATTCTACATGTTTCTGTGAAGATATTTTTTAGAGGGGACTAACGTTTAAATCAGTAGACTTTGAGTAAAGCACATTATCCTCCACAGGGTGGGTGGACCTCCTCCGATCAGTTTAACATATTAAAGGAAAAAGACTGCCCTCCCAGAGAAAGATGAGTGCAAGTGGTAAACCTTGGTGGCTTTTCCATGGGGTTAAGTCTGCAGGGATCTAGAATGTAAGAGCTGTGGGGGCTTGGCAACTTCCACCTAGATTTTGAAGGATGTATCTGAAAGCCTGGGAGTCTAGGCAGAAGCTTGCAACAGAGGCAGGCCCACCACAGAGAGAACACATGGGGGCAACACCTAGTGGAGCAGAGAAAGTGGAGCTGATGTGGGGACCCCAGAGTTACAGAGCCGCTGGCAGCGTGCCACCTCAGCCTAGGAAAACACTTGCATTCAACTTCAACCTGAGAGAGCAGCCACAAATGGGCTGCATCCAGCAAAGCCATGGAGACAGGGCCGTTCAAGGCCTTGGGATCCCAACTTTTGTCCCAGTGTGCCCAGGAAGCAGAACATGGACTGAAAGATTATTTTGGAGCTTTAAGATTTAATTTCTGCCCTGATGGGTTTCAGACTTGGGTGGGACCTGTGCCTCTTATCCCTTTCTTTTGACTGATTTCTCCCTCTTGGAATGGGAATGTTTACTCAATGCTGGTACCACCAAAAAAACCCAAGTTATTTACTTTTATGATACATACCACTTCTATTTTTCATAGAAGTAAATAACTTGTTTTTTATTTTATGTTATTTTATAGGCTTATAGCTAGAAGGAACTTGCCTTGAGTTTCAAATGAAACTTTGGACTTTGGATTTTTAAATTGGTGCTGGACAAATTAAGACTCTGGGACCATTTGGATGGAATGATTATATGTTGCATATGAGAAGAACATGACTTTTGGGGGACCAAGGGTGACATGCTATGGTCTCAATATGATTTGTCCCCATCAACACTCACATTGAAATTTCATCCCCAATGTGACAGTGTTGGGAGGTGTGGCCTAGTGGGAGGTGTTTGGGTTATGGGGTTAAATCCCTCATGAAATAGCTTGCTGCTGTTCTCATTCTAATGAGTTATCACTCTCATGAGACTGAATTAGTTTTTGCAGGAACAGATCAGTTCCCTTGAGAGTAGATTGTTATAAAGCCGGGACGCCTCTGAGGGTATCCTCTCTTTGCACACGTCTACTTCCTGTTTGACCTCAACCATGTTGTGATGCAGCACAAAAGCCCTTGCTAGAAACCAGGGCCATTGCCCTTGAACTTCTAAGCCTGTAGAACCATGAGCTAAATAAACCTCTTTTCTTGGAAATTCCTCAGTGTCAGGTATTTTTATAGCAGTACAGAATAGACTAAGACACAAACTATATGTATTACTTTAGGAAAAGTTCAGAATGCATTGTTAAAGGAGGTTACACCTTCATTTCTGTTTTGATCACATTTCTCTTAGAAAAAGTATGCATGGGGAAAGTTGTGGGAACCTATACACTGAATATGTTACCAGCAGTTTTCAACAGGCATTGGATTATGGGTGATTTTTACTTTTCCTTTGTAAGTCCATGTATTTTTTGTCTATTTCACACTAAGCATATACATGGATGGAGAAAAACAAAGAAATATTTATTTTGAAAATAGCGAATGATTTGCTTTTTTATACTGCCCCCATTTTGAGTTGGGTTGACTAGAGAAGCTAATAATAATATATAACCTAATTTGAATACAAAAGTGTATTTTAAGTTCTTTTCCTTTATGTCAAGACTGGCTAGATGTTTGCTAATACATTTCCTTTACCTGAGCAGCCAGAAAGATTGTATTTCCTAGCCTTCCTTGAAGTTAAGTTGGGAAATTGTGATTGAATTCTGGCTGATGAGAATTTGAACAGATATGACGTGTCCCTTCCACAAGTCTGCCTTCTGTATATTCTCATTTGTGATCCATGTGGCTGGACTTGAAGGCCTCCAAGATGGTGGATTTGTAAGAATGAAGCCTGGCTTCTGGTTAGTGAAGTGGATGAGAAATAAGCCTTTGTTGGGTTTACTGACTGAGATTTTGGGGTCTACTTGTTATTGTGGCAAAATCTAACCTCTCCTAACTGCATCATATTCCCAAGAAATGATTGTAGCTCTACTTGGTTTTGAGTTGGGCAGAACTTACATGGTCACTTTGATTTGACACTTCGGAAAGCAGATTAGATATGCAGATAAGCATATTTCCTTATTCAGTTTCTTCATTTTGAATTTTCCAAATGATTTGAAAGAGAAACATGGAGTAAGATAATGACTATTCAGTAGAAAGCAAAAAAAAAGTACAGAACACAAATAACACAATTAGCATAACAATTCTAACTATAAATATGAATCTTTCATTTCTTCTCTATTTTTGCATAGTTTAGAAATCTATGTTTAATAGAAAGTTTTAAATATGCTGCCTTTTTTGACGAAGAAGGGTTGTACAAATCTGTCACACAAATATGTGCTTAATTTATTGATTATGTAAGAATTCCACCAAAAGTCGGCGACGATCTACTACATCTGTTTTGTTGTGCAGCAATGCTCTTTGTGGTTGGTACTCAGATGCGGATGTTGGTGGACTCAGGCTGCTTGTAGTCCTGCATGTCTATTAAATAATCTTTGCTAAATGTGGCCAGAAATGTGGAATTTTTTATTGACAATTATAATCCTTGGGCTGGATCTAACTTTATTAGACATCTGGCTGCCAATTCCGTATAGTATCTTTTCATGACCATTGTACGCTGCAGGGAGTGTTAATTTACTCTGAAGACCTGGTTAATTGGAAAGGTCTTTTCCAAACAAAACACATGAAAGAATATTAACATAATGCTTGCAAATGTAATTATTTGATTCAGTGTAGGGATTTTCTCTTCCAAAATTTTGCCTGGTTTCTTCTTAATTTATTAGGACACACTTTGTGTGCTACTGCTTTAGCTCGTGTGAGTCATATATCGTGACCTATGGCAGATACTTCTCATCTGTCTCCTCTAGCAGATGGGGAGGTCCAAAACAAGACACACAGATCTCCTTTTAATATCCTAAGTGCCTGGCATGAAGTAGAAACTGAGTGAATGCTTATTTAATGAATATGGACACTGTTGTTTAGACTGTTGTGCTTTTAGAATTAGAAAAGCCACTTAATTTGGAGGCTGAGGCGGGTGGATCATGGGGTCAAGAGATTGAGACCATCCTGGTCAACATGGTGAAATCCCGTCTCTACTAAAAGTACAAAAATATTAGCTGGGCATGGTGACACGTGCCTGTAATCCCAAGTACTTGGGAGGCTGAGGCAGTAGAATTGCCTGAACACAGAAGGAGGAGGTTGTGGTGAGCCGAGATCGCGCCATTGCACTCCAGCCTGGGCAACAAGAGTGAAACTCCATCTCAAAAAAAAAAAAAAAAGAAAAGCCACTTAAAAAATGCCTATTTTACATTTACATTTTTGGTGACTTGTATATATCACACACACATAAACAGACCAGGTTTTGTATCACTATACTGGTTTTAGAATCATGGTACCATTTTAGGATGCCAAAAATTTTTAAAAGAAATGTGGTAGGAGGGTAGGGTGTTGAGGAAAGACTTAAGGAAGAATATGTCATTACTTTAAAGGCTCAGGTTTTGACCTGTGTTTAAGTAAAATGCCAGAATGGGGCGTGGGTGCTACCTGTTGTGTGACGTGGAGCAGAAGGTCCTATCATATGTGAAAAGGCCAGGCTTAGACAAGCCATTCAGCCAAACAGGAAAGCAAAACATAAGCTAAGGAATCAGAGGAAGGCTGGGCATGGTGGCTTATGCCTGTAATCCCAGCACTTTGAAAGGTCAAGTCTGGCAGATCTCCTGAGGTCAGGAGTTCGAGATCAGCTGGACCAACATAGTGAAACCATATCTCTACTAAAAATACAAAAATTAGTTGGGTGCAGTGGTGGACGCCAGTAATCATACTCAGGAGGCTGAAACAGGAGAATCACTTGAACCCAGGAGGTGGAGGTTGCAGTGAGCTGAAATTGCACCATTGCACTCCAGCCTGGGTGACAGAGTGAGACCCTGTTTCAAAAAAAAGAAAGTGGGGGAGATCAGAGGAAGTAAAGGTTGGTAATGAAGCCATTTTACATTCTTGTATTAGCTTTTACCTTGCCCACATTGCTATCATTTAGGACCAGACTTGAAGGAGAATCTGTCTTTCTATAGCAGCTTCCAGAGGAAGATGAATACACTGCATTCAGAATTTAGCCAGAGTGGTTGTTATTGAATTCTTTCTTGTATAGCATCCCAAATTCGCCAAGCTATGATTTAAACTCCTTTTCTTTGATTCTCTCCTCAGTAGAAATGGAGAACAACTCATCATCACCTTTAATGTAAGATATTAAATCACCTCTCAGTTTTATTTTTTTCCTCTTGTGTATGAAATTTCAGTTCTCTTATTTATTTCTTTTATGGTCTTATTTCTTAAACGGCCATGTCTCTGACTCGCTACTGGAATGTCCCTGAGCTGTCTTATTCATCGTGGAATTCTGAACACCACCCATAAAAAGAACATGACTAATGCCTAGGAAAGAAAAGTTAGAATATGAAATCCCCAAGTGTTACGTTTCTTGTGTACTTTATTGTCTCCTCCCTAGTTCAGCCATTCACTCTGGAAACATTCTTTGTGCCAGGAGTCCTAGGTGCTCTGGACTCTAATGTAGTGAGCAAGATGACCCCAATCCCTATTCTCACAAACTTCACATTCTAGTCAGAGGAGACAGATGATGCACTAAATGTACAAGTAAAGAATCATTGTAAGCCAGCTGGTAATAAATGTGGTGTAGAATAATAGGGCTAGGCCTGGGAAAAGTAGTGTTAGGAGTTACATTTCTGAATATGGGCTAGGAGACGTCTGACTGAGAAGGTATTTTGAGCAAAGACTTCAATGAAATGAGGAAACTGACAGCTAGATTATGCTGGGTGGAGAAAACAAGCATGAAGACTGAGGTCAGAACTGGCTGGTGTGTTTGAGAAAGCGCCAGGGAGATGGATGGAGCAGAGTGAAGGAGACATAGGGGAGCAAGGAGGAAGACAGAGAGGCGTGGGTCAGGTCGTATAGGAATCCCTTGAACTCTAGAAGAACTTTGGTTTTTATTTTGGGATGGGAAGCCATTGGCTGATTTTAAGCCAACGAATGAGAAGACCTTATTATGCCTTACCAGGATCATCCTGGCTGTTGTGTTAAGGATAGACTGAAGGAAGGAAGGAAGGATAGAATTTGGGAGGCCAGCTAAATGCTGTTGCAATGATTTGGCCGCAGAATGGTGATGATACTTTGGACCATGCAGTGAAAGTAGAGATGAAGACAAGTGGCCAGGTTCTAATCTGCTTTAAAGGGAGGGCCAATTGAGTTTGCTGATGCGATGGTTGTGGGTACCAAAGAAAAGGGCTCAAGAGTAATTAAGGTTTTTTACCTGAGCAACTGGAAGGCTAGGCTTGCCATTAATTGCCTGGGGAGAGGACATTTTAGATAGTGACGGCAGGTGGTGGCAGTGGGTTGATCAAGATCGTGCTCTTAGATATGTCAAGTTAAAGAAGACTATTGGATGTTTCAGTGGAGTTGCTGAGGAAGCTGCCGGATTTAAAAGCCTGGAGTTTATGGGTGAAGTTCTGGCTAGAGCTGCAAATCGTGGCATCATCATCATGTAGAAGGGATTTGTAGTCCTGAGACTGAATGAGACTACCAACGTAGCAAGTGTAAACATAAAAGAAAATAGGTCTAAGAACTGAGACTTAGGGCATACCAGCATTAAGGTTGGGGAATAGACTAAAAAATGTAAGCACAAGGCCGGGCGCGGTGGCTCAAGCCTGTAATCCCAGCACTTTGGGAGGCCAAGGCGGGTGGATCACGAGGTCGAGAGATCGAGACCAACCTGGTCAACATGGTGAAACCCCATCTCTACTAAAAATGCAAAAAATTAGCTGGGCATGGTGGCGTGTGCCTCTAATCCCAGCTACTCAGGAGGCTGAGGCAGGAGAATTGCCTGAACCCAGGAGGCGGAGGTTGCAGTGAGCCGAGATTGCGCCATTGCACTCCAGCCTGGGTAACAAGAGCGAAACTCCGTCTCAAAAAAAAAAAAAAATGTAAGCACATATGCATGAACATTACATGTAAGCATTTTGGTGGAAGCAATCATGAGAGAGTAAATTTTAGAAAAGCAGGCTGTTTCGACTTAGGATGGAGGAAGGAAAGGATGCCGATGTGTGGAACATGACTTGTCTTGAAACCTTGAACAAGAAGGCAGCAGTAAGCTGGGCGTGGCTCAGCTACTCAGGAGGCTGAGGCAGCGGAAGGAGGATCGCTTAAGCTTAGGAGTTGGAGTTCAGCCCCGGGGACATAGTGAGACTTCCTCTCTAATTTTTTTTTAAAGCAGACCAACTTTTAGCAACAATGTATTGTGTATTTAAAAGTAGCTAAGTGAGAACTTGAAATGTTTCCAACACATACAAATGATTAATACTTAAGGTTATATATGGGCACACCAAATACCCTGACTTGATTGTTACACACTCTGTGCATGTAACAAAATCTCACACGTATCCCCATAATGATGTAACATATTATTTATCATTGTTTGTTTTGTTTTAAAAACTATGCAGCAGTGAGTGAGGAAGGCTAGGCTCGCAGTTCCAAGAAGCTGGAAGGGGCAGTCTGGCTGTAGTAAGCAGCAGGAAGGGGAGAGAGGTAGAATAGCTTAGGTTACTCTTCTCTTGTTTCAGAACTCTTATTTCTCAATGAAACAATCATCAATGTTTTAGACCGGATTCCCTTGAAGCAGCCTTTGAGATGGAGTACTCTCTGCCTAAGGTTTACTGGGGGCGGGGGTGCTCATAACAGATACCTGAAGAAAGTGAGAAGGCAGGAAGGGCAGAGGAGAAACTAAGCTGTGAAGTGATTACAACTAAGGCCTTGGGTGGATTCCATGAGGTGCTCCAGAGCTGGGATGGCCCTTCAGAATTGTCCCAAATTGAGGCAAGGGGACAGATTTTTGTTTCTTTACATCAGCGAGTATTGGCCCAGGAGATTTCCTTGTGACAGGTGGTGTTACCTTGGGCAAGATAGTTCTCTGTCCTGACAGTTGGGTGTTCTGAGAGGGACACAGCTGTGAGCCATCAGCGGCTGATAGTCCCAGAAGCAAGGGTATGGATGCCCTGTCTCTGAAGACAAGAGGGGATATGGCTGGGGTGTAACTATAAGCTCAAAATGCACCAAGAGTCCAGATGTTACATTTAAATGAATGCAAATGAATGGGGATAGCTTCTTTCTCTACTGTTCAAAAATACTTCATTTGCTGCCCTTTATCCGATGGTCATTTTCAGCTAGGGGAATATCATCAAATTACTTTAGCAAAGTGACTGGAGGGATGGACAAAATAGGAAAAGTATGCAAGAACTAATGCCATTAAAATATCTCTAAGAGCTGGAGCTTGCCAGTTAGGGGGAGTATGAAAAGAATACAGCCTGTATTGAGGCGGTAAAGAGAATCGGTAATTTTCTACTGCTTCCCTAGGAGGCATTTGGAAATGTATCGAGTCGAGTTTGTCATCACAATGAATGGGAGAACTGCAAAGTGAGAGACAGTTGTGCCTATGAAGAATTGTCCAAACCCAAATACCAACAGCACTGCTATTGAGAAACACTGTGTTTGAAAGATGTTAGGTACCTACTAACCCAGGCAATTTTGAGAGTGAAAGGGTGCTATTAATAATGATGTCGGGGCATAGCCATGAATGAAGCACGTAAACTAGTACTTAGTGGAGCTCTAGTATAGGAGCTTGCAGCTACCCACACAGGTATAAAGGGGCAAATCAAACCCAGGAACCCAGGGTGTGAAATCAATCGTGTTTGCAAAGTACGGGCTTGGAGTCCCCCAACTGTCATATTGACTTTAAAAAGGGATGGAGTGCTTACCCTTCTGTGGCATAAAAAGGGTTACTCAGTCCAGTCACCAATTTTTGGCTGATAAAAAATTGTCAGCATGCCCAGGATGCTTCATTTTAGTATAGATGGGAATTGTTGAACCAGTAACCTCAACTCTTTGTTGTGATGATAAAAGTATTATCTTAGTGCAGAGTTTCCCAAATGTTTTCACGTTGTGGCACACAGATAAATTTATTATTAATTGAAGGGCATCCTTGATTAACTAAGGAGGCTGAAGGCTATAGACGTCATGTGGCCACCTTCAAAACTCTGAGATTCAAAGACTTAGCACTCCTGGGTCACATTTTAATACACACCTTATCAAATAAGTCTTGAGAGGCTAGGAAGTTTTAAAATGAAACAGAGATGGTGGAGTAAACCTAACCCTTGGTTTTAATTATTTCATGTTAAATTTAGGCACAATCTGTGTTTGTTGAAAGTGCTTAAGATGTTTGTGGCAATTTGACCTATTAGCAAATTAAAGAGATCAGTCTAAAGTTCCAGTGTAAAATGTGTCATTTTACACCTGTGATTTCAAAATTAATAAAAAGGATGGACTGAGCTCATACAGTATATACTATTGGAATGTTTCAGAGGACTTGAGATTCACGGTATTTATATGTTTAATTTGTCTCGACATATGTGAATTAGGTATGGGGGAGGTGCTGTTGGTGAGCATTGGTCTTCCCTGTGAGATACTAGATAGGCTCAACAATAAAGCACATTAAGTATATAAATACAGTTTAGAACAAAAAAAAAATCAGACTACTCAACGTGGCTAAGTCTGCTCAGTAAAAGTGACAGTTACTGCTTTATACAAATTGTCTACATTTATACATCTAAAAATAAAATTTCTAAGTTGAACCTAAAGATTTAAGAAAAATTAGGTTTTAAAATGTATGCCAGATGGAGAAACCTGGAAGACACCAGCTTTAACAAAGGATCAGTGTTAACAGCACTAAGAAGGGGAATGTGCCTCCTGGTAGCATGTGCTGAGGACACATCATCGTTTGTGTAGTGCTCCTGACAAAAATGCACACCCTGAATCTAAACCATGAGGACACATCAGACAACCCCAAATGGATGCACATCCTACAAAGTAAGTGACTTGTACTCTTAAAAATGTCAAGGTCTTTAAAGACAAAGGCAGACACTGTTCCGGATCAAAGGAGATTAAAGAGTTATGACGACAAAATGTCATGAGATCTTGAATTAGATGCCAGACTAGGGAAACATACATAATGATAAAAGACATCATTGGCACAATTGACAATATTTCATTGAATAAGGACTCTGGTAGATGATAGCAATAATTTTTTTTTTTTGTGGGGAGGGGGGAGGATGGAATTTCACTCTTGTTGTCCATGCTGGAGTGCAGTGGCATGATCTCAGCTCACTACAATCTCTGCCTCCCGGGTTCAAGCGATTCTCCGGGTTCAAGCAATTCTCCTGTTTCAACCTGCGGAATAGCTGGGATTACAGGCATGTGCCACCGTGCTCGGATAATTTTGTATTTTTAGTAGAGACAGGGTTTTTCCATGTTGGTCAGGCTGGTCTTGAACTCCTGACCTCAGCCTCCCAAAGTGCTGGGATTACAGGCAGGAGCCACCACGCATGGCCGCTATATATAATTTTTGATTTTGGTAATTGTACTATGGTTATGCAGGAGAATGTCCTAGATATTAGGAAATGTACAAGATGTATTTAAGTGTAAGGAGGCATGATGTGTACAACTTATTCTTAAAATGGCTCAGACAAAAACACAAATCTATCATCTATTCATTGAGAGAACAGTACAGTAAATGAGGCAATATGTAAGCAATTCATTAACCTGGGTAAAGGGCATATGTGGGTCTTTGTACTGATTCTGCAACTTTTCTTTGTTTCAATTTTTCTTATTTGAATTATTTCAAAATAAAAATTTATCGAAGAGTAAAATCGTGGTGTATATAAAGTATACACACATGCATACACACATGGGCAAGTACATATAACATTTAGGTCTCAAGTTACTGTAGATAACCTTTTCTGTACACAAAAGCTACTCTCAAACATCCCCAAACTTTACACACTCACACAGTATTATTTATTACAGAATGTCTGGCTTGTTGCCACTCTCATGTTGTCAAATATGTCCATGAGATTACAGTACACTGATGTGCAAGGGGCACTGAAGAAAATGTTTAGTTCCTACTGCAGTGGCTTTGCTACTGTGGGAAAGAATTTGATTTGTGTCCTTCCTACACTTAATTTGAAGGCAAAGTCTTTGCAAGGGTGCCAGTGCCTGCCTTTGTATTCATTCCACCATTAGAGCATTACAAATTCAGGAAAATCCCATCGCAGCTCTACAGAACATATCCATTAGTCTTAGTGCTTTCTCCCAAACACACATTTTGCTTGCCAGTGCATAATCTGTGCCAGCTCGACCCATTTTAATTTTTAACTGAATTAATTCTGTCTCCTCTAGTGTGTGCCAAGGATGAAATGGAAAACCAAATGTCCTCCTTAGAGTCATCCACACACAGTTGTCTTAGACACGGTGAAGTGTTGAAGATTCCTTAGTTACCTCCTGAAGTGTCACCGAAACAGGCAGTCTGGGTGTTTCCAACAAAGGCATGGAAGAGCTAAAATCTTGAATGCATATAAAATATGCATATGTGCATACACATATATGTACATATGCTAACACTGATCATTTGGTAATGGTGGTGTCTGTTCGGGTAATGGTGGGAAGGATAAATGATTTGTTTCTTTAGGGTGAAAATTTTTCTTGGTATATGTGGACGTCAAGGGCAGTGTTTCAATGTGCTAGTCATTTAGGGGCAGTGTTTCGATGTGCTAGTCATTTAGGGTCAGTATCATCACCCTACTTTCAAAAAATTAGCAAGTGATTCACAGCAGAGATACCACATCCACTAACGTTTCTCATGAGATGGATCATCTCCTATTATTTCCACAATCACTAGGATAGGCTGCACCTAGTGGACTTGTGTTATTCCTTTGGCCCACCAGCATCTGAAAACTGTTAGGGGAACCCCCCAACCATGAACCTTGAAAACAGATAATGATAGCCTCTCCCTAGAAGAGCCAACATTGCTACCCACTTTCTCAGCCTCCTTTGCAGCTAGGGCAAGAAATAGAGCAGGGCAGGAGCAAAGGAGAGGGTCTCCCCATGGTGGTGGTTGACTATGGTAAGGGGTCTTCCCCAGAAACAGTTCTGAGACATCATTTTAGGTGTCTCTTACTACTCATGTATCCTCTTAGGTCTGGTACCATTAACAGGAATAGAAGTGATGTGAAATTCTCTTAAGAAGCAAAGTATGAATTGCAAACTGACTTAATTCATTTACTTGTCATTAAAACAAAAACTTAATACTATGACTATCACTGCACAAAATGTACCTCACAAGCTACAAATGCTTACCCCCTTGGACCCAGTAATCTTACTTCTAGGAAGTATCGCACAGATTCATTTGTGCACAAATGATGTAATGAGAAATGTACAATATTGTTTGTTATAGCAAAAGACTGAAAACAAACTGCATACCCCACCAAAGGAAACTGCTTAAATAAAATACCCTATGAACATATAATCAAATATTATACAGCTATAAAAAAGAATGAGAAAGCATTTTGTATATTTAAATGAAAAGATTTCTTGAGTCCCTATTTAAGTTTAAACAAGCAAGGTGCATAACTAGGTGCAGAGAATGCTACATGCTGTGAAATAAAAAAAAAAAATAGAAGCATATATTTTAATTGCTTATATGATAAAGACACTTTGGAAGACTAAGAAATTAAGAATCTCTACTCATAGGGCAATGAGGATATGGGGGGGTTGAGAGTCTTTTCATTGTTCTTTTAGATTAGAGTTTTTCAATCATATGAATGTATTACCTATTTAAAAAGTAAATAAGTTAAAAACAAAGTACTGCAGTCCAATCAATGCGTTTTTGTAACATAACTGCGTGCTTTATTGAGATACACAGTAAAGCAGTACTATAATACAATAGTAAGGCATATATTTGGTGAAGTCTGATATGTTGTGAAAATGCAGTAAGACTGAAGTTTAAAAAAATAATTAGTAAATGTTACAGTGTTGGTGTTAAAACACAATATATAATGATACTCAAGTAAGAACTCAGTACCTGAAAACAATGACAAAACATGCCATGTGATGTTTATGCTTCAGTTACATTGATTATGATTTACTGTTTAATACTTGGTGGTTATAAAGAACACAACACGAAATAATGTCCAAATTATGCTTAAAATGCAGCAATAAAGCTCTCAATTTTTATTCAAATATTATGACAGACTCACTCCAGAACTAACGTCTAAAAGAAAAAAAGATTAAAACAAAATTATGCACTCTATTTACCTCTGATTTTAGAATGAAACTTAAACTTCTTAGTAGGATGTAAAGTAACCCTTTGTTTTAAATTGTAGTTTAAAAATCCTTGGGTAAAGAAAAGGTCCAGTGTCACACACACAAAAGAAAAAATGCAAGAGAAAAACCAAATCTTCATGTAATTTGTTACCTTAAGAGCTTTGGGTTTTCTTTTGAAAATTAAAAGGAAGAAGAAAATGGAGAAAAATGTTCACGCAATAGACAAGTGTTGAAGCTGTGAACTCAGGTGTGCACAATTATCAGGAACACCCCAAAACCAAAGTGAGGTAGAAATAGCATGAGAAGCCGTGTTTGATGTTAATTATTATTAATAAAATAATGGACAAAACCCACTCTCCAAAAGTTAATTACACTTGATGTCAGAGGTAACAGATTTGCAAAATTATAGGTCACACGGTGATTTCTACTGAATGAATGATTTAAAAATCAAAGAGGAAGAAAATGGTGTTAAAGAGTAAAGCTTTTTCCTACCAGTCCTTAGCTTTTCCTCTTGAGCTTTTCTCCTCTTTTTGAACAATTTTTGCTTGCTTATATATTTATCCTGTCTAATCTACCAAGAAGGGTTTGGAGTAGCTTTTACTTTTGTAACATTTGAATCGATTTGCCTTCTTACTTACAAAACTGCGTGGTATTACTTGCAGAGAAATGCAAAGGCGGGAAACACAGTTCTTGGGCTTCTGGGTTGATACTTGTCCGTATTACAAATGTGATGTCTTACAACTTTTCCCAAAGTTTATTTTAAATCATGTCTTGCAGCATTTAAAAACTCATCGAGATGGGAAAATAAATAAAAAAAAACAGCAACAAAAACAAAACCACCCACTTCCTTTTGACTGTGAGAAGAGGGCAT
Source organism: Callithrix jacchus (assembly GCF_049354715.1). Classification (NCBI taxonomy): domain Eukaryota; kingdom Metazoa; phylum Chordata; class Mammalia; order Primates; family Cebidae; genus Callithrix; species Callithrix jacchus. Next base: position 31,958,527 of record NC_133524.1, read on the forward strand.
CATAATTTAGTTGTAAGTGTAGAGAACTTTATGGGTTATGAACAATCATCCAATCCTTCAAGAGTGGTCTGCTCCTTCACAGGGATGGGCTGGGAATCCATAGCCCTCCGGTCCTATCATCGTCCTACTACTGCTTGGGAGTTAAAAATACCTTCTGATGCTCAGAAGGTCAAAATACCTTGTGATTTCCACTGAAGCATCATTAAATCTAAATCGTGGCATTGCCAGCAGCAGAAAGCTGAATAGATCAACCAACAGATTACTCTGATATAAGAAGTCCTGTGTATTCGTTCACATGTTCCTTTTAAAAAAATTCAGTGCTCCAGTTGTCAGTAGAAAGTTTAAAATGAGAAACATCTGGAGCTGTAGTAAATGTTTTAGTGCCGTAGTTACCTCCTGGCTTCAGGCTTCAGGGAAAATCCATTCTAGACCAAGCAGGTAAGCCTGGATGACTAGAAGCAATTTGTATTAGGAAGTGACAGGAACATTAAAAAAATGGAAAAAGTCTATAGAAATTCATATCTATCTATATAACTATAGTATTGATATACTTATAGACATATAGATACATAAAATGAAAACTCACAGCCAGCCCCACTCAGTTGACAATTCTCAAATGGGCAGTGTGAAGTAGTCATTTGGTGGTGGTAGAGGAAGTCCTATCTTTGATATGCAAAAAAAAGAAAAAGCCATGAATTTCATATGGATATCACGCCAAAAGGATGCCAAACAATGTGCTGCCTCAAAGTTGTGTGTGTGTGTGTGTGTGTGTGTGTGTGTGTGTGTGTTCAGGGGTTTTTATAAACAACTTTTTTATAAAGCACACTTTAGTTTACAATCTTTCTTTATAACTGATACAAATTTTTAAACAACCCAAAATGCGTTCCATATAAAGAAATGGCAAGTTATTTAGCTATCAAGATTTTACATGTAGTTTTCTTATAACTTTTTTGTACAATTGCATAGACGTGTAAAACCTGCCATTGTTAACAAAACAATAACAGACTTAGAAACTACTGAAATCTACAGTATAGTACCACTACCCTTCACAAAAATATAGATTTATTTCTTGTAAACTCTTACTGTCTAATCCTCTTTGTTGTATGAATATTATAAAAACCATGCGGGAATCAGGACTTGTAAAACATTTATTCTGCTCCTTCTTCATCTGTCATGACTGATACTAAGGACTCCATCGCTCTGCCCAAATCATCTGCCATGTGGAAAAGGCTTCCTACATTGTGTCCTGGAAAACAAATAGAAAGAAAGATTTTAAAAAAGGTGGAGACAGCATCACTCTGCTTCTTTGCCATTTGTTAAATCATTCCCCATTTCTGGGTGAAGACAACACAAAAGCTGCATCGAAGGTATACACAACAAGGTTTGATTTTCACCAGTTTCCAGGAAGAAGCAAAGCATTGTTAATGAAGCCATTACACATTGTTAGTATCAGCTTAATGTTGGATCAGGCTACTGGTGTTTAAATGGAAAAATGTCAAGCTACACTCATGTTTCCAATGTAAATATATATCAAAAGAATTCCATAGATAAGCACAAGATTTCTCTCAGAACAGGAATATTCCATGATGGGATACATCTTTTCCACCTTGGCTATGAGTGATTATTTACACTCTACTTGTACTAACAAACCCCCATCACCCCCTCCACCCTCGCAACTACCACTACTATCACCACCACTGTCACCATTATCACTGCCACCATCACCACCACATGAAATGTTCATTTCAAAGCTGTTTCAAGCAGTTGGCTTGCTTCTGAGGCTGTGGTGGAGGTGGCTATTTTCTCTCTGCTTTTACTTGGGTTGAAAATTAAACTCTTAAATTGACCTTTTGATGCACTGTTGACATTTGAATTAGGAAACCTCAATAAAAATTACTTTCCATTCCAAATTACTCTGAAGCCTAATTATAATGTGACCCACACGTATTGTATGTATTTGGCTGCTCTGTGAATCCATCTGAGATCTCCTCCTAAATGAGGGTTAACTATCAGAATAGCCTTTTAGTAATAATGCAGCATGACCTAGCAGGCATCTCCCAGAATGGAGAAAAAAGAATAGCACAAGCTCTGGGTACTTTGTAGCAAAATTCAGATTTGGAGTAAGATAATCTGAGACACATTTCATGGCTTGCCTTTTCATCTATGTTCCATATTTTTATATGGCTAATTTTAATTATTGCACATTGGTAAATCCTTCCACTATTCAAGTACTGCCTTTGGAACTGAAATGCTTTTCTAGGCAATTACTACTTTGCCATGTATCAACTTTACGGATTCCCATAATAATTATTAAAATCCCAATAAAAAAGATAAACTAGGGAGAGTATTCTGTTATAATATTTATTTCAAGAGAGATATTTTCTCTACAAAATATGGGAGGATCTGAAGAGGATTCATGGGCAGGCACTTAAACAGTAATGGCACCAGATCACCTTAAGACTTGCTAAAAGTTTGTCATTCACGCATTTCTATTAAGCTGACCAAGTTTGTATAGCTTTTTGAGCTTTATTAGTACAAATACTTTCATTCATAATTATATTTTAGAAAATCACTTTAGATTTGGTTGAGACTGCAAGTATAAAAACTTTTAACAAAGCATATGCACTATTCATAAAGTGGGCCAATAGTTTGGCAGCCCTCAGTGAAGAAATGAAATCATTTTTGGCTTTCTGTGTCACAGAAACCACAGGAAGACACAGCGGGGCCTTTGCTGTTCCTTAGAGCTCAGAGGACAAATATAACTGCTGCTACCAAGTTGGAGGGCTTCCCTCGTATCTATTTTTGACTGTCCAATATCCCTGGGAAATCTGCATAATTATGCATAAATTGAAAATAGATGGACTAAGTGCAAATTTTTATTTACTGGCGCAATCTTGATGGTTGTTAACAAAATCAGTAAAAAGAAAGCCCAAGATCTTTACAACCTGATACCTGAATGTAGTTCAAACTATTTCTTATGACCCACATGTGACTATATATAGTTCACCTAGTAGCTAGAACATGTATTACAAAACATAAAAAAGGGGGGGAAACTCATTTTTCCTGTCAGCTTATTGATAATTAAAAAGTGTCTTTTTAGGCTGTGTTCTAGGGGATGTAGATGGCAATTCAAAATGTGATAAGTAAATGCATGTATAGATTAGATTATATAGCCAAGTGGTGCTTCTATTCCTTGAAATGGTGTTCAGTTACTACCTGGAAGGAAAATTCTTGAGTCTCTCAAGAGGCATAAGTTCTAGGGGTATCTGCTATGTAAAAAATATGTATCTGCTAGGTAAAAATTTAGGGAAAATGGGGATTCTTTATTCTTAATGTGCCATGCTCACTCTCACAAAACGTTGGGTGGCCTTTAACGGTTTAAATGGCTGCATTTTCACAAATGACCTTGTGGCCATCTTTGTGCTATAAAAATGAACTTTCAGAGTCACCTTATCATCTACATTACACCTTTGGTTACTTCCTTTACAAATACCTGCTCTACCAGAATAATAATTCTATTTTTTTCATGGAGTTTTTCATTAGATCCAGAAAAAAGAAGTCGATCTCTTTGACAAAATACAGCCCCAAAGAATCATACTTTAATCCATTGGGGCGGGGTAAGACTGCACTGTGACATGAATATAGAAAGTAGATTTGAATTCTAGTTCTATTATCCACGTGTGTAAGGCAGAGCATTAGTGAGGTTATTAATTTTACCTGACAGATATTTCTAAAGTCAAAATTACAGTCTCATACTATAAAGTGTGAGAGGTACTGAAAAGCAGCCAGGACTCAGGCATTTGCAATCACCTTCAGACACAAGGTGACAGAAAACGATGTCTATAGAAAGTATTAATCCATTCTTAAGCAAGGATTATTGAACACAAAGGTACCATGCCTTGAACATTAGGGCAATTGTATGTTCTTCCAAGTTGGTGCTAACTGCAACACATTTAGTCTCATGTGCCACCACTGCCTGAAGGAATTGTTTTCCACAGCAATTGGAATTGAGAGTTTCTGGCAAAGATCCAAGACCTCAATAGCAATCTGGTGCTCTATTTTTAAAAAATTCAATTCCCAAATAAATTGTTCACATTCAATTGGCCAAAGCAAAGCCAGAATACTATAGTGAAATTTGCTTGTCTTTTCTTCTCTATAATTTCTGGAAAAAAAATATGCTCTACTGTACATTTGGGGTATTTTCATAGCATTAAAAGAGTCACTATTGTTTTGGTTCTTTGGCTTCTGGAATCTTATCTGACTATAATACACCTCAGGTAGTCATGCCTGCAAATGGCTCTATGACTTCAATTACATATGCTAGCCTTTTCTAAAATTCATTTGTGAGTGAAACATGTTTAAGATGGTCAAAATTATGGAGCAACTGTCTATAAAAAGTTGTTAAAATAAATAAGTTTTAAGGGGCACTTACCATAAGAATGAACCCAAGAAGTCTCACATACGAAGTACATGAACCAGGCAAATCGTCAGGAGCATTCAATGCTTCACCAAGTCAGGTTTCCTCAATTTCTCCTCCCAGCCTACCATTCCCTCCCTGGGACCCCACTGCCCAAAGCCTTGGAAGGAAGCACTGGCACAGACACACTGAAGGATCATTACATTGATTAGATTTGTATGGCATGATGTCGGCAGAGTTTTCATTATGACTCCTATGTTTAAATGAATCAGTGGCCAATATAGTCCATCCTGTTGCTAAGGAATCCAGAATCTTCTCATTTAAGAAGGACTCTCCATCCATTCAACCTGTCTCCCAGAACAGTGCCATCCCATGGGAGAGCTTTCCTTCTCTCCTCCTTCCGATTAAACTCTTGGTAGAGACCATCTTGCTTTACTTGGGCTGTCAGTCAACACTTTGTCATCCAATAGTCACTTAATTAGGTAATTCAATAGTCAGACAATATTCTTGGTGGAACAGGAGTAGGAAGCATCTTTCACTAGAAAACCTCAAACCACATTCAGTGATAATGCTGCACTCTATCCCTTTCAGCCCATAAATAGGCATTAAAAAAACTCTCAAGACTCCAATATTTAATATTTTAAATCTAATTTGTTATTGTTCTGTGTGGCTTCAAATACCAAATAAGAAAGATCATCTTCTGAAGAGTAAGCTGAGATTATGTAAGCCTTTTGAATGAGAGTTAAGAGTGTGGGTGTGGAGCCAGACTGCCTGGATCCAAATCCTGGCTCTGTCACCTGGGACACACTGCTTACTCTCTCATTAACTCAGTCTCCTTACTGTAAAATGGGGTTAATAAGAGTACCTACCTCATAGGTTTGTCATGAAGATGACATAATGAAAAAGATGGCAGGTGCTGAGAACAATGCTTGGCGCACAGTAAGTGCTCAAAAAATGTTCGCTAAAATGGAAAAGAAAGAGCGTAGGAACTAAGAAAAAAGGAAACAAAAGCAAAATGAAGTCATCCCAGAAGAATAAAAACCAAGGGTACTGGCAGAAAATGCTAAGGTCCTGGAAGTGGAAGAAAGCTTTATGACTCATCAGTTATGTTCAAGGCTAAATTTATTCTGAAGATTTTGTTTGTGTTGCAAATGGCAACAGATGATGAACTGCAGGATTCCAACCTAGGGGACTACAAAGGATTGCCATTTTAAAGAGATTCTTGCTCCCCCAACCCCAGTCTTGTCGTCATGGTGATGACAACGGCAATGAACATTTGAGGAATGTTCCTCATGAGCTGCAAGTGGAGAGGTGATTACCATCCTTACATGATAACACAATGTGTAATACACACATGCGCGTGCACGCACACAACTCTTACACAAACGCCAAACATAAAAAGCAGGATGAGACAGACAGAAGCCATGGCCGTGAGCCTGAATCTCACTAACCTCTCTCATTGGCTTTCCAGGGGTATTTCTTCCTTTAATAATAGAGAGAGGAAGAGGCAGAGATATCAGAAAGGGAAAAAATGCATAAATATACAGTTTCATTCCAATTTGCTTTTTTTTTTTTTTTTTAACCAAACGAATGTTGAGATGACCATTTATTCTCTGCTGGGGGCGGGGGTGGGGGGGGGAACAGAAAAAACCCAAAAGACACATCTAGTCAAATAACCTTTACATACACTTAAAATCAGTGTAAACAGATAACATGATCCAGAAGACATCATTTGTAGAATCCATAGAGTCCACGCATTTAACTGGATGAAAACTGGCACAGAATAGAAATCTGACAAATTGGGTATTGTTTTCAAAAACAACTCAAACTTAATGTTAAAAAAAATCTCAGAATCTCTTCACTCTTGACTTGACAACCAGCACATTGAAACATAAACAGTAGTTGAATTTGTGTGCCCAAAGTCTGCACATCAAATGCAAAGTAGAACTCAATACAGAGGCTGGACTCCATCCTCTTGGGAGAATTTGTTCTATCTGATAGAAGCTGAGCATGTCCATGATGAAACTGGAGGCATTTGAGAAAACAGAACAGATGAGGGGAAGAGGTAAGTCCCACTAATGGGCAAGCCACAGAGCCAGATCCACGAATGAGCTTTCCACTTCCTCCTCATAATTCAGCAAATATCAGGAGCCTTGAGAGGCAATGGCTAAAGACCCATTGGCTTTGTTTCATAGGTTTCTACATCTGGATGCATTTACTTGTATTTCAAAGTAGATTCTGATGAGAAAGTATTATATGGTAATAGTCATAATTAGACAAGTAGGGATCTATGACCATACTATTTCAATAGCATGTCTTGGGCATGCAATTTCCCTTGTCTCCAAGGTCTTCAAACTGAAATCTTGTTTTTCAAACTGTTTTAACTATAGTGATGGGACATCTCTCTCCTACAACAATGTTATATGGAATTCCAGTATTTGGAGCAGTTCAAAGCAGAGGTGTGAGAAATCCTGTACAACATCTCCCTTTCCCCTCCACCCATCATTCTCAGTAGCTCCAAGAAGACTAAAACTCCCTGAAACAATCTGAGAACAACTAGTCTGTAATGAAGTATGGAGCTACAATACCGGTAGAAACCTTTCAAAACTCAAGTTTTGGGTTCAAAACTTCTAGTATACATTTAAAGATCTTCTAAGTTTTCTTCCCTTCCTTTCTCCTTCTTTCCCTTCTTTTCTTCCTTCTGAATTTCCTACACAACCCAGCGATTTCTTAGGAGTATCAAATGCTCAGCTTGACCACATAAGGGCCAGGTATTTATGATGCTCCTCAAGCCAGGGAAAAAAGGGAAAAAATGGGTACTGGTTCCTCAGTTGTGGGTGTCACTAGTGGGAGACCCATACCAAATGATGGGAAAGGGAGAGGAACATCATTCTGTCCTTGATGGCTCAAATCCCAGTATGAATTACCCCTTCTTTTTGATTCCTTTAGCAAGGTTTAAAAAAATATCTTTATGTTTCATAATTAATACTGTCTGGTAGCAGAATTAATTCTCTTAAAGACTGTAAGCCTCTTGAGGATTGGGTCCACATGTTGCTCATCCACCTCTCTATCCCCAATGCCTTGTACTGTACATAGACACTATAGGTATTTGATAAATACTGAGTGAAGTGAGTTGGTAAAGTAGTAGTAGCGTCATGACCAAGAGTCCTTCTGGTGTGTTATAAGTAACTTGCCCTTCACTGGCACTCTTTAGTTTGGATGCCAAAGGTGGGTAACTTGTTTTGGCATGTAACTTTGGTCTACTTTGAGAACTTCAGATCTTTAGGAAGGTCTGTTTCATTAGAAAGCTATGTGATTTAGAATGTAATTATGATTATTATTTCAGAATGTAATTATTCTTAGAATGCTTAATGTTACGTATCTTTAGTGATTCTATACCAAGTCATATTCAGAACTCAGTATCAACTGATTATTGCTTAATATGTAGCAGCAAATGACTTGTGTTATGTTTCAGGTCCTTCTTTAGAAACCGTATTTTATGAATTTAGACCTCCCAGGGCCAAGCTAACTCTAATCTCTTGTAAAATCCTCCCTCATCACTTGGGTCCCAATGTACTCATTAACACATTAGAAAAGGAAGGTCCTTTTTTTTCACTTAAGAAAAACTTGAAAACAAATGATATTTTCTACCAGATAAGGGCTAGTTCTACACTGACAAAACAGAGGCTAGTTGGTTTTGTCAGGAAGAGATTAGAGATAGATAAATAGATTAGACAGAAATTGGCTAATACTCAGTGTTTATATATACACTGAGCCACTCAAATCTCCCAAGTGTTTGTGAACTATATCTAGAGACCAACCAGAAAGATACAATCTCAAAGCTAAATGTGCACACATTCATATCTTGAATATGCTGCTGCTTACATTGCCTATCATGCAGGATAGTGTTGACCATTGGTTTATCACTAAGCATTCAAGTCCTTTATTAATATTGGTAACAGTTTACCAAAGCCATTAAGATTAGAAGCCCAACTTAACTTGCTGAATGGCCATAATCAAGGCACTTCTCTGGGCTTCCAGGTACTCTTTGTGAAAATAAAAGATAAAGGTTAGCTGACACCGTCAGGTCCAATTCTGTGGCAAGGACCAACAGAAAAGTTGTAAATTTGAGGTACGCAATAGCTTACCTATCTATATGCTTTATATTTATGAAAAGCATACGTTTCTTAAAAACGGCTTTTCCTCTGTGGGCAATTATCTAACAGGGTTAAGTAAACCATGAGGTGGTATTTAATAGCACATTTCCACTAAATGTCAGACCTCTGGCTCTCACATCTGTTTTGAGTTACTCAAACAGCTGTCCAAAACAGCTGTAGCAACCATGAAATTTGTTTTTTTGTAACACAACAATGAGAACATGGATGGTAGCGTTAGAATAAAACTATGAAGTTCTCTGAGACATTAGCCATGTCTTGGCAGAACCTTTCATGGCAAAAATCTCAAAATCTAAGTTTTTTTGAAAGATAATTCAACTAGGCAAGAAAAACTGAGACTGGATAGATCAGTATTTTTAAACCACTGGTTCAGAAAATCAATTTAGTGGGTTGCAACCAGCATTTTGTTTTTAAATAAATAAAAGACAAAAAAAGCATGCATTATATGTAGTATGGAAGGCATCACTTGAAACTTGTTTCTGATCTTTGTATGCATATGCGACTGTAAACATGTGTGTACATGTGGTGGGTGTATATATACATGTATGTACGTAAATACACATATAATTTGCTTTATATCTTTACCCCAGTTTATGATGTTAAATGTTTCTCTGATATGGATAACGGTCAAAACAGAGTCAAAAGTGACTGTTCTGGATGTCAAAAGTGTTAAGATGACCTTTCAAGGCTCTTCCATTTGAAAGACTCTGTAATCCTGAGATGTTAAGTTTCTCAAGAATGTCTGCTTAGTATCAGCCGAACATATCTACCAACTGGTAAGATGTTTCCAGCAAACTTGACTATACATGTGTGTGTGTATATACATGTTCCCACCAAACTTGACTCTAAGTGTGTGTGTGTGTGTGTGTGTGTGTATATATATATATATACACACACACACACACACACGCCATTTTTCAAATTATAAAAAAAGCTTTCAGTTGGAAATGCGGTGTCCAAAAAACACTAATGCATCAATAAGTAGCCTCATTTTTACAATAGTGAAACTTTTTGTCCACTTGAATTTGGGGAGAAAAAGGCCTGTAAGAAGGCTTAATTTAGCTGAAAGTAGCAAAACATGAGGAAATGCCAAGGTCACGGTATTAAAGAATGATCGGCCAGATCTTCCAATATCTTAGCTACTCTCCTGTGTTTTTAGTTTAATTGTTTTGTTTTTTAAGAATGTGAATTAATTTTCTCAGGCCACAAGGGTACCAATGAGTAAGTAGAAACTTAATGAATGGAATTGGTATCGGACAAGACCTCCTTATCCCACGTTTGAGAATATAAATCAGCACTTAAGGCCTGAAATTCTTCCCTAAGCACTAAGTGATTAAACACCATCCAGGTGGCCTGAATTGAGTTTCCCAAGTTTCCCATACAAGTAAGTAAATCAGCATCAGATATGCTAACTGCCAAATACCATATCAGAGGAGGTATATTTCTAGTATTCCAGGAAGCTTCTTCTATACCCATGTGGTATCTAGCTTTAAGGAGTCTAAAAGTAGTACACAGAGAGACAGTGCAAAGGGTTTCACCTTACAGCTAATTTGGGTGGAACAGAGACACAGGTACAAAAAGCCTAGGAAGTCAAGGCTGCCTATGAGAAAGCAGAGCCATGAGCCTTGCTGTAGCTTCTCTGTTAACCTCTTGTTTAGATGTGGAAGAAATGCCCAGGGTGCCAACAGGGCAGCCACCAGCTTTCCTCAGAGCAGGTAAACAAGCCACCAGTCTGGGGCCAGGATCATACAGTCATCAATTATTGTATTGCAACTGGAATTTCTTTGGAATTCTGTATCCCCAATTGGCCATGAGCACCTTGAAGGCAAGGAACTTGTCATTTCTTCCATCCGTAGTACCTCCACTGGTACATAGTAGGTGTTAGTAAAAGTGGGCAGGACAAAGTAATGAGGAGAAAGGTGAAAGCATTTGCTTCTGTCAAGCCTGTGTATGGTCTTCTTCTTATGAATTATGACATCTAGAAGGAGGAGATACCTAAGACAGTCAGAATAGGGATGCGGGTGGTGGTGGGGGATGTGGAGGTGGGTGGAAGACAGATAAGATTTTTATCTGTTAAAATCAACACATCAGAGGCGCTCAGCAGTGAAAAGATGGCTGGTGCAGACATTTAAAATTAGCTTCCCCTGACGGTTCCTTAGCAACGCTGTACCAGAACATTATTGCTTTTAATGTGCACTGCACAACGTTTACTTGCAGATCAAATAGCTAGGAAATGGCTATTGTTAACTGACATTGAACAAAAAGATAGGAAAAGCACACTACTCAATACACCCTCCTCGTTGCCCTTATGGAGAGGAACAAACGGCCCAGATTTCCTGCTGCCCATCCCTCCCAAGCTGCCCATTAGAGGTGCCAATCACTGGCCACAAAGCCTTGTGTTTTATCCCTTTTGTTTCTCTAGGCTTTCCTTCTATTTGATCACAGGTGACTGCCACCATCCTTTTCATTCATTGAAGGAAGGCGAGACAGTGACTTTGTTTTATGTGAGGGAAATAAACCAAATAAATGCCCCCAGAACCGAAGAGTAGCAGCAAAATATCTTCTTGGATGAAGCAAGACATCTGTAGTTCATGAAAGCCAGTGGGAAAATTCCATGGGGTAAAACACTGCTTTTGTATGGGGGCAAAATACACAAGGCCAAAGTGATGAAGAGAAAGAAAAATATTAATGTCTTTCTTTGCTAAGCCTATAGTTCATCTACTGAAGTAAAAAATAATAACAAACTACTCTATGAAGATTTAATTGTCCCTACATTTAAATGATGGAGTGAGATATAATTTTTAAATATAAAGGGCATCAGATTGCAAGTAAGAGATCACCACCACCACCACCACCGATCACCAGGCATGTTCTAGGCCTTCCTGTAGCATGTAGCAACCATATATCCCTGGCAAAGGCACCATCAGGGCATTAATTTCCTCATCTGTAAAAGTCATATAATAATTGCATTTCAGTAAAAGGCATCTCATAATTAACTCTTCAGACTACTGTGTGAAGCAAGTAAAATACCTGAAGACAAATAGAAGGTAGTATTCTTATTTCTGGAAACGTGTTGACTTCACGGGTATTTGAATTCACAATACTCCAAACCAGAAATTCACACTTAAAAATCAAATCTTTCCACCATGGACCCAAATTGCCATTCTGATGTCACGTGTTGGCTTCCATATGGAAAATACACACATCAGTTGGGTATGGAAGCTAGTGTCCTGATCCCAACAAATCTGAGTCCCTTCTAAGTATTGGAGCTTACCTCTTGAACTAGGGAAGGAGTTGTTGAGTTGCTCCATCACCTCCTCTAACCCTGTGCTTGAGTCCTGGGGAGGACTGAGAAGATCTTCCTCACCTTAACAAAACCCAAAAACAAATAGAAAATTACATTTTTACAAAACAGAGGAGATTAGAGAAAAGGGCCATAATTATATTTTTAACACCATTATAAATTCATTTTACTGGCTCATAAATAACAAACCCCTCAAGCTTAATAATTAGGAAATAATCCTTTAAAGGGAAGAAGAATTCCACAGTGTAGTTTATATCATTATCCTTGAAGAAAAAAAAAAATCTTTCTAAAAGTTGAATTACTTGCAATGTGTCCAGCATGTAGAAATGATAAATACATGAGATAATGAATACTCTAAATACCCTGACTTGATCATTGCACATTCTGTGCATGCAACTAAATATCATATGTACCCCATAAATATGTGTACAAATATTATACATCAATAAAAAACAGGCCAGGTGCAGTGGCTCATGCCTGTAATCCCAGCTCCTTGGGAAGCAGAGGGTGGAGGATTGTTTGATGCCAGGAATTTGAGAGCAGCCTGGGCAGCACAGTGAGACCCTGACTCTATTTAAAAAAAAAAAAAAAAAACTTTAAAAACAATGAAAAAAATAAGTCAATTGATAAAGGTAAAATTGACAAACTCTCTTTTGTGCCCCATTAACAAATGTGAAACTTTGTTGTATGTAATACAGTAATTATTACTGCACACTTTCAGTGCTGTCTCAACACAAAAGAATAAGAATCTTATATTTTGCATTCACTTAATGAAAATAAGAAGGGAGTCGAGACACTGAAGTTTTCTCACTCTTTTGACATTAAACCCAAAATATAAAGAAAACTCAAGTACCTTTAAACTCCAATGTAATAGAATTAAAAATAGTATGTGTCCTATATAGGTAATGAAATATGAATATTCTAAAAACTGTAGATATGGCATATACTGTGATGTTATGTTCCTTTCCTCTTTGATACTTGAGACTACTTTATCATAATTATCTTTTGGGTTTTATAAAGAAATTTAAAAATTGTGACAATTTGTTTATGTGAGGAGAATATGATGATATGGAAGCAAAGACACCTAGGGATGGATGATCTTCACAGGGAATGGAAATCTCCCTGTAGATTTTGTGCATCTGGGTCTCTATTGTTTATTCATGTGTTAAAGAAATACACTTCAAACAGCATTTGCAAGTAAAAGGGTAATTTCTTAGGCGCAAACAAAATTAAACTTTAAAGGTGTTTTGCAACTAATTTTTCATCATATACAAATCTGCCAATAGTGAAAATAACTGCTATTCAAGCTCTATTTGTTCTGCACGTTGTCACTTCCATCTAAAACAAGACCTTGCTTTAGCAAGTCAACAATAATGAACTTGCTTAGGGATAACCTCAGGTGTACATCTGACTTGGAAATGCTTTGGAAGCCAGTGACTAAATGACTTAAATATGTTTGTCATTTCCTTTGGTCTGTGCCACTTGGATTTTCATCTATGATTATAATCCTGCATTTTTTCTTGGTTTTTATCCTTGTTTTTTACAGCACAAGCTAAAAGAATCATTGCCAATGCTAACCATTAAGACACAATCATATTCCAGGTGGATGTGAGGCTGCATATTATTATGAGAATGGAGGGATAAGAACTTAAGGTAGATAAAAAGTCTCAGACTACATGAGTCTCCTGGTAACGTACCACAGGAAAGCTCTTTGCAATATTAAGGAAATGGGTGCTGAACAATTAAGATCACAAAGCAGAAAAGGAAGAGTTACAAACTCTCTCTCTCTTCTCTTTCTCTTCCTCCTCCCCTCTCACACACATGCACTATTTGCTTAAGTTTATGCCTTTAGAAAAAGAAGTGAAATTCAGTATCTTTAGTTTCTTTTTTCTGGCAGTTTTAAACTACCATTATCTGGTGAAGATGAAATGAATGAAATACTACCAAGATGAACAAGATCCTGACAACTGCAGGGCTGATGACATCTCTCTGTTCCATTACTGATGCAAATTTTTGCTGAATTGGGAAACATGAGGCATTTTTAATGGCAGTAAGTCCACTTTAGTGACAGTATGCCTTACAGAATAAATCAGAGCTAAGAGAGATGCTCATGAACATCGATGTTAATATTTCTGACAATTTAATTACACCATATTGGAGCTCTAGGAACTCAATTGTACTCTGTTAAAATTCAGGTACAGTTCAATGAAGTGATTGGCATTCCTGTTACCTGTTCCTGAATTATTTCAAAGATCAAATTATAAAGTATAAAGCTAATGATGTCAGCCAAGTTCATCTTCACAGATAAACCCTCTGTGAGCCTCTGAGTGTCTAAGTATAATACAAATGTAAAATTGGCTTATTTGCTTTAATGGAAAACTGAAAAATTTTTTTTTTAAATTATGCTTTAAGTTCTGGGGTATACGTGCAGAATGTGCAGGTTTGTTACATAGGTATACACATGCCATGGTGGTTTGCTGCATCATCTACATTAGGTATTTCTCGTAATGCTATCCCTCCCCTAGCCCCCCACCCCCTGACAGGCCCCAGTGAGTGATGTTCCCCTCCCTGTGTCCATGTGCTCTCATTGTTCAACTCCAACTTATGAGTGAGAACATGCAGTGTTTGGTTTTCTGTTTTTGTGTTAAAGTCTGCTGAGATTGACGGTTTCCAGCTTCATCCATGTCCCTGAAAAGACATGAGCTCATCCTATTTTATGGCTGCAACTGTGAGTCAATTAAACCTTTTTCCTTTATAAATTACCCAGTCTCAGGTAGTATCTCTATAGCAGTGTGAAAATGGATTAATATACCTATTATGTTGTAGCTACATAGTGTATGATTAGACCAACCATAAATATTATATCTGGCTGGTTTGAGGCCCACAATAGGGTATCAGTCAGCTGTTGCTACATAACAAATAATCACAAAATTCTCACGTTGCATACATCTCATCCAGGCATCTGCTGTTTGGCTGGACTTTTGCTGGCACTCAGCTGGACTTGACAAGTTGTGGTCTGGGTTCAGTCTGTTCCACATGTCTGTCATCCTTCTTGGGCTAGCAAGCTACCTGGGCCATCTGCTTCTCGTGGCACATAAGCACAAGACAGCAAGATCTACTATTCAAAGACATTCTATGCCTCTACTTTTGTCATACCTGCTTATATTCCATTTTCCAAAGCAGGTCATGTCAAATTCCCAGGCCAGAGAAGTACTGTTTTTCGAACTCTTGTTCACTCTACTTTATCTGCATTGAACTTCTTACTGTACTTGAGCAAGCCAATCACACTCCCCTCCCTGGGTTTTTGCATTTGCTGATCCTTCTGTCTGGAGCACTTTTCCCTCAAATACGTGTACAGCTCACACCCTCAGTTCTTAAAGTTTTTGCTCAACTGCACCTCATCGATGAGGACTTCCAAGACTCCACTTTCTGATGACTCTTTCTCATTGTCCCTTGCTAGCCCTCTCCTCAGTGTTTATCTCACCACTCGACATACCTATATAGTTTACTTATTTACTTGTTAAGCCTGTGTGCCTCCATAAGAATGAGAGTTTCATGGAGAGAGAGTGGGGGTGGGGTTTCTTTGTTTAATCCATGTTCAGTTAATTTTTATATAAGGGATATAGGGATTTTTTATATAAGGGATCCAGTTTCAGCTTTCTGTGTGTGGCTAGCCCGTTTTCCCAACACCATTTATTAAATATGGAATCCTTTCCCCACTGCTTGTTTTTGTCAGGTTTGTCTGAGATGAGATGGTTGTAGATGTGTGGCGTTATTTCTGAGGCCTCTGTTCTGTTCCATTGGTCTGTATGTCTGTTTACAGCTGTATCTACAGTGGACAATATGCCAGGCACTGTTTAGTCATTTGAATATTTTATTCAAATATTTATTAAAATCTAACTATATATGCCAGGCACTGTTCAGTCATTTGAACTTTTGTGGTTTAAGGCATAATATTCCATGCCACATATTCTTTATCCAGTCCAGCACTGATGGGCATTTGGGTTGTTCCCAAGTCTGCTATTGTGAACAGTGCTGCAATAAACATACGTGTGTGCATTTGTCTTTATAACAGAATGATTTATAATCCTTTGGGTCTATACCCAGTAATGAGATTGCTGGGTCATACAGTATTTCTGGTTCTAGAGCCTTGAAGAATCGCCACACTGTCTTCCACAACAGTTGAACTAATTTACACCGCCACCAACAGTGTAAAAGTGTTCCTATTTCTCCACATCCTCTCCAGCATCTGTTGTCTCCTGATTTTTTAGTGATCGCCATTCTAACTGGTGTGAGATGGTATCTCATTGTGCCTTTGATTTGCCTTTCTCTAATGACCAGTGATGACGAGCATTTTTTCATATGTTTGTTGGGTGCATACATGTCTCCTTTTGAGAAGTGTCTGTTCATATCCTTCACCCACTTTTGGATGGGTTCTTTTTGTTTCCACTTACTTATTCAACAAGAAAATATTTACTGAGTTCCAACTGCACACTAGAGACTTGCACAGCCCTTATCCCTGCTTCACTGATTCAATGCCTGCTCAAATAGCATACTGCTACTGTTTGAGGGATTCTAAACATAGTTGATGGCAATTCTTTAACATTTAAACTCGATTGTACTCTAAGGTGATTTCTACAAACACGCATAAATAATAGATGTTGGTGTGGATGTGGTGAAAACAGAACACTTTTACACTGCTGGTGGGAATGTAAACTAGTACATCACTATGGAAAACACGATGGAGATTCCTTAAAGAACTGAAAGTCGAACTACCATTTGATCCAGCAGTCCCACTACTGCATATATACCCAAAGGAAAGGAAGTCATTATGTGAAAAATACACTTGCATATGCATGATTACAGCAGCACAATTCAAAACTGCAGACATATGGAAGCAGCTTAAATGCCTATCAACCAATGGGTGGATAAAGAAAATGCAAATACTACTCAGTCATAAAAAGGAACAAAATAATGGCATTCACAGCAACCTGATTGGAGGTGGAGACCAGTATTCTATGTGAAGTAACTCAGGAATAGAAAACCAAATATTGTATGTTTTCACTTATAAGTGGGAGCTAAGCTATGAGAATGCAAAGGCATAAGAATAATACAATGGACTCTGGGGACTTGTGGGGAAGGGTGGGAAGGGGGTGAAGGGTAAAAGACTACACGTTGGGTACAGTGTACACTGCTTGGGTGATGTGTGCCTCAAAGTGTCAGAATCACCACTGAAGAAATTATATATGTAATGAAACATCACCTGTTCCCTGAAAACTACTGAAATAATAAAAAGAAAAATAATGTTTCTGGGACTATCAGCTATTTAGTTGTCCTGGCTTGTCTGAATGTGGTCCAAATAAATCACTGAAACATTTTTAAAATAAGAAAAGACATAGTCGAAGTTAAATAGTACCAGGATATAGCATAATATGATAGTCTCCTTTAATCACTGCTAAAGTGAAGAAAAAAATAAGTAGGATGACTCAATTTAATCTGAGAAAAAGAAAAAGAAATGCTTTGCCATGGCAAGACATTCTTCAGTCTTCTGAAACATAACGATGGTTTCAGATCCCTTTCTTGAAGGGATATCCCATCTGACTCACTTCCCTTTCTTTGATTCAAATGGTTCTATTTGCTTAAAAAGTGATTGTAGCCAGAACCTATGCAGGCTATGCAGAATAGACACAATAATCACTCTTGTGATTTTGTCTGAATCTAAACAAATTATTTTCTCTTTTTCAGAAAAGGAGTTGTGTATAAGAAATTATTTTTTTCTTATAAAAGGGGCTGTGTGTGAGCAAATATGCCCATCAACAATTTTCTTTGAATTTGAACCAATTTCCAGCTTGATGTGTATTTCCTGCCTTTCCCCAGTTTTTTTAGAAGAAAAAGTACAATGATTTATCCAATACCCAATATTTCGCTTCACTTAATTTTTTCCCTTACGATATAGAACAGATGCTTTCAATTTCACACATAAATTCTGGGTGTAACATCTTTAATATATTATAATGTACAGCATTGTTGCTGATTATCAGCTGATCAGCTGTGAGTGGTCATGAAAGATACTGAAACTAGTAGCTAAATTTCTGAAACGTGTGAGCTTTTCCATGTGTACACAACCATGTATTGTGCTTGATTTCCAAAATATTAACTCAACAAGCACTTTACTGATTGTTTTTGTTGCACAGGGTGTCCTCATATAGTAATGACAATGAGCAAGACTTAATCCTGTCCTTAAGGAGCTTAAGGTCTAGGGGTTGTAGGCAGAAGAAAGTACTAGTAACTGTCTGAAAACATGGCCAGGCGTGGTGGCTTATGCCTGTAATCCCAGCACTTTGGGAGAAAGAGGCGGGTGAATTATTGAGGTCAGGAGTTCAAGAACAGCTTGGCCAACATGGGGAAACTGCATCTCTACTAAAACTACAGGAAAATTAGCCAGGCATCGTGGTGGGCCTGTAATCCTGCCTACTGGGGAGGCCGAGGCAGGAGAATTGCTTGAACCTGGGAGGTGGAGGTTCCAGTAAGCCAAGATTGTGCCACTGCACTCCAGCCTGGGCAATAAAGTAAAACTCTGTCTCATACAAAAGAAAAAACAAACAAAAAAACCCCAGAATGATATAATGCATGATTAAGTTCCAAAAGAAAACTGACTGAAAAGAAAGGATGCTATATTTCAGGTTAAGAACATAATGAACTCAAGGCCAAAGAAAACATTTATTTATTCTGTTGTCAAACAGAAGCCCTAAAATGCTTAGGGAGGGGAATAATATAATTTGAAATGGCAGAAGAGGAACTGGAAATATCTGTAAGATAGCTTGGAAAGGAAGAGAGACCAAAGACAGAGAAACCAATGAGGAAAGTATTTATATTGTTTGTTCCAGTAATACATGTGAGGGCTAAATTTGGGCAGAAGTAGATGATTTGAAGACTTTTGCTCTGTTATAAGTACCATAACGGACTGACCTTGGTGACTGGATTGATGGTGGTGGACCATGGCTAAGGAAGGCAAGGCAGGTAAGGGAAGAAGGTGGAGAAAATGACTGTGTAGATTGGGAAATTGGAAGAGATGTTTCAAAGGTTGATCATGATTTCAGATTTGGCCGTATTTCTATTTATAATTTTATCCAGAAGATGCTCAGGTGGGAGGTCTGGGCTGTAAATCTTAAGAGTTGTCAACATAGCGGAAGTCAAGAATGGAAGGAGTACCCAGGGAGAGTGAAGGGGATGGAGAGAGAATCTTGAGGAAAACCTTGATGTGATGTACTAAGGATACCGCCTTACCTATGTGGTAATCTGGCATAAAACATTTAACCTGAAACCAATCACTTGGATACAAGCGGGGGCCATGCTACAAAACATCTAGCCCGGCCTCTTCAAGAATATCAATGTCATGAAAGATTTAAAGAGGCTGGGAAAGTGCTCCAGATTAAAGGAGACTATAGAGACATAACAAAATGCAAAGCATGCACCTTCATTGGATCCTGAATGAAAAAAATCGCTATAAAGAATATTAATTTTGGCGTCATAAAACGAGTTAGGGAGGATTCCCTCTTTTAGTATTGTTTGGAATAGTTTCAGAAGCAATGGTACCAGCTCCTCTTTGTACCTCTGGTAGAATTTGACTGTGAACCTGTCTGGTCCTGGCCTTTTTTTTGGTTGGTAGGCTATTAATTGCTGCCTCAACTTCAGACCTTGTTATTGGTCTATTGAGGGATTCGACTTCTTCCAGGTTTAGTCTTGGGAGGGTGTCAGGATCCAGGAATATATTCATTTCTTCTAGATTTACTGGTTGATGTGCATACAGGTGTTGGCAGTTTGTATTTCTGTGGGATTGATGATGATATACCCTTTGTTATTTTTTATTACATCTATTTGATTCTTCTCTCTTTTCTTCTTTATGAGTCTGGCTAGTGGTCTATTTTGTTGATCTTTTCAAAAAACCAGCTCCTGGAATTTCTTTTTTGAAGGGTTTTTTGTGTCTCTGTCTCCTTCGGTTCTGTTCTGATCTTAGTTATTTCTTGTCTTCTGGTAGCTTTTGAATTTGTTTGTTCTTGCTCCTCTAGTTCTGTTAATTGTGATATTACGGTGTCAATTTTAGATATTTCCTCTTTTCTTCTATGGGCATTTAGTGCTATAAATTTCCCTCTAGACATTGCTTTAAATGTGTCCCAGAGATTCTGGTACATTGTGTCTTTGTTCTCATTGGTTTCAAAGAACATGTTTATTTCTGCCTTCATTTCACTATTTATCCAGTCCTCATTCAGGAGCAGGTTGTTTAGTTTCCAGGTAGTTGTATGGTTTTGAGTGAGTTTCTTAATCCCGAGTTCTAATTTCATTGCACTGTGGACTGAGAGACTATTACAATTTCCATTCGTTTGCATTTGCTGAGTGTTTTACTTCCAATTATGTGGTCAATTTTAGAATAAGTGTGATGTGGTGGTGAGAAGAATGTATATTCTGTGGATTTGGGGTGGAGAGTTCCGTAGATGTCTATTAGGTCTGCTTGGTCCAGATCTTCTTTCAAGTCCTGGATATCCTTGTTAATATTCTGTCTCATTGATCTAATATTGACAGTGGGGTATTAAAGTCTCCTACTATTATTGTGTGGGAGTCTAAGTCTCTTGCAGGTCTCTAAGAAGTTGCTTTATGAACCTAGGTGCTCCTGTACTGGGTGTATACATATTTAGGATAGTTAGCTCTTCTTGTTGTATTGATCCCTTTACCATTATGTAATACCCTCCTTTGTCTCTTTTGATCTTTGTTGGTTTAAAGTCTCTTTTATCAGAGACTAGGATTGTAACCCCTGCTCTTTTTTTTTTGTTCTCCAGTTACTTGGTAAATATTCCTCCATCCCTTTATTTTGAGTCTATGTGTGTCTTTACATGTGAGATGTGTCTCCTGAATACAGTACACTGATGGGTCTTGACTCTATCCAATTTTCTAGTCTGTGTCTTTTAATTGGGGCATTTAGCCTATTTACATTTAAGGTTAATATTGTTATGTGCGAATTTTATCCTGCCATTATGGATGCTAGCTGGTTATTTTCCCAGTTAGATGATGCAGTTTCTTCATAGTGTCAATGGTCTTTACAATTTGTTATGTTTTTGCAGTGGCTAGTACCGGTTGTTTCTTTCCATGTTTAGTGCTTCCTTCAGGAGCTCTTATAAGGCAGTCCTGGTGGTGACAAAATCTCTCAGCAGTTGCTTGTCCATATAGGATTTTACTTCACCTTCACATATGAAGCAAAGTTTAGCTGGATATGAAATTCTGGGTTGAAAAATTCTTTAAGATGTTGAATATTGACGCCCACTCTTTTCTGGCTTGTAGGGTTTCTGCCAAGAGATCCACTGTGAGTCTAATGGGCTTCCCTTTTTGGGTAGACTGACCTTTCTCTCTGGCTGTCCTTAGCATTTTTTCCTTCATTTCAGCTCTGGTGAATCTGATGATTATGTGTCTTGGGGTTGTTCTTCTTGAGGACTATCTTTGTGGTGTTCTCTGTATTACCTGAATTTGAATGTTGATCTGCTTTGCTAGGTTGAGTAATATACTGAAGAGTGTTTTCCAACTTGGTTTTATCCTCCCCATCACTGTCAGGTACCTGGCTCTAATGTAGATTTGGTCTTTTCATATAATTCCATATTTCTTGGAGGCTTTGTTCATTTCTTTTATTCTTGTTTCTCTTATCTTGACTTCTTGCTTTATTGCATTGTCTTGATCTTCAATCTCTGATATCCTTTCTTCCACTTGATCAATCGGCTATTGAAACTTGTGTATGCTTCATAAAGTTCTTGTGCTGTGTTTTTCAGCTCCATTAGGTAGTTTATGTTATTCTCTAAACTGGTTATTCTAGTTAGCATTTCATCTAACTTTTTTCAAGGTTCTTAGCTTCCTTGCATTGAGTTAGAACATGCTCCTTTAGCTTTGAGAAGTTTGTTATTACCCACCTTCTGAAGCTTGCTTCTGTCAATTCATCAAACTCATTCTTTGTCCAGTTTTGTTCCCTTGCTGGCAAGGAGTTGTGATCCCTTGGAAGAGAAGCAGTGTTCTGGTTTTTGAAGTTTTCAGCCTTTTTTGCAGTGGTTTCTTCCCATCTTCATGGATTTATCTACCTTTGATCTTTGAAGTCAGTGACCTTTGGATGGGGTCTCTGAGTGGATGTCCTTTCTGTTGATGTTGAAACAATTTCTGTTAATTTTCCTTCTAACAGTCAGGGCCCTCTGCTTCAGGTCTCCTGGAGTTTGCTGGAGGTCCACCCCAGGCCATGCTTACCTGAAAATCACCAGTGCGGGCTGCAGAACAGCAAAGATTGCTGCCTGTTCCTTCCCCTAGTAGCTTCATCCCAGAGGGTACGTGCTGAATGGCAGCCAGAGAGCTCTCCTGTATGAGATGTCTGTCTGCCCCTACTGGGGGATACCTCCCAGTCAGGATACATGGGGGTCAGGGAGCCACTTGAAGAGGCAGCCTGTCCCTTATCAGACCTTGAATGCTATGCTGGGAGGTCTGCTGTTCTCTTCAGAGCTGCCAGGCAGGGATGTTTAAGTCTGCTGAAGTTGTTCCCACAACTGCCTCTTTTCCCAGGTGCTCTGTCCCAGGAAAGTGGGGGCTTTATTTGTAAGTCCCTGATGGGCTGCTGCCTTTTTTCCCGAGATGCCCTGTCCAGTGAAGAGGGAGACTAGGGACACAGTCTGCCTGCAGAGGCCTTGCTGAACTGCCACGGGCACCACCCAGTTCAAACTTCCCGAGGCTATGTTTACACTGTGTTGTTAAAGTCGCCTACTGGAGCCTCAGCAATTGTGGAAACCCCTACCCCCACTGAGGTGGACTATCCCAGGTCAAGCTCAGACTGCTGTGCTGGCTATGAGAACTTCAAGCCAGTGGATCTTAGCTTGCTGGTCTTCATGCGGGTGGGACCCACCGAGTCAGAACACTTGGATCCCTGGCTTCAGACTCTTTTCTATGGGAGTAAAAGGTTCTGTCTCAATGGTGTTCCCAGTGCCACTGTGGTATGAAAAAAAAACCTGCTGTGGCTAGTTTGGTGTCTTCCAAATGGCTGCTCAGTTTTGTGTTGGAAACCCAGGGCCCTGGTGTTGTGGGCACCAGAGGGAATCTCCTGGTCTGCAGGTTGTAAAGACCATGGGAAAGGCACAGTGTCTGGGCCAGAGTGCAGGGAACAGTTCATAATGGCTTCCCTTGGCTAGGAGAGGGAGGTCCCTGGCCCCTTGCATTTCCCAGATGAGGTGATGCCCCTGCTGCAGCTTGCCCTCCTTGGGCTGCACCCACTGTCCAACCAGTCTTAATGAGATGAACCAGGTACCTCAGTTGGAAATGCAAAGATCACCCACTTTCTGGATGGACACAGGGAGTGGAACATCACACACCAGGGCCTGTTGGGAGGTGGGGGGCTTGGGGAGGGATAGCATTAGGAGAAATACCTAATGTAGATGATGGGGTGATGGATGCAGCAAACCACCATGGTACGTGGATAACTATGTAACAAACCTGCACGTTCTGCTCATGTACCCCAGAACTTAAAGTATAAAAAAAAGAATGTTAATTGGCGGAATTGGAGGCACTGAATTTAAACTCTATACTAGATAACAGTATTGTTCATTTTTTTTGGTGTGATAATTGTGCTTATGTAAGAATATCTTTTATCTTAGGAGACCCATGTTCAGGTGTTTAGGGGTGAAGGGTTATGTATGAAAAACAGCCACTGGGTGGATAAGTGAAATAAAAAACAAAACCTATATACACACATAAATATGAATAAATATGCATATAAAATATAAATGCATACAGTATATATAAAGATATGTTAACATACAGATATACATAAATGTTAATCTAAATATATGCAATCCCTTTAACAACACCTAAATGTAAAAGTACATAGATAGATATAAAGCAAATGTGGCAAACTGTTAAATTAATTGCAATTTTGCCATAAGTTTGAAATTATTCTAAATAGAAAGCTAGGGAGCTATCATGTCATAAACCTCAAATGAACATGATAAAATTTATTTTTTAAAAAGCAAAGAAATGGTTTAATATTTAAATAAATAAAATGCTTCAAAAAACAGCAATCTGTTGGAAAGTTAGGAGTCATCAGCGATAAGGAGTTGTTAGGACATCACTGATTTGTGTATGGAGCCCATGAGAGCCAACAGAGGATAAACATTGCTAATTTTTATTTTGTTCTGTATTTGCTTCCTCTGATAGAAGATAAGTTTCATTAACACATTCTCAGTAAGAAATGTACAAAACACAAATTGTACATAGAGACTCAGTGATAAGTATTTCATGGCTTAAGGAAATATGTTGACTCTTTAGACACATCACCTAGTATGACTTCTCTCATGTTTCACTTAAAAGAAAATCATTGGGGTTGTATATTTAAAGAATGCAGCTGTATTCAGAATGTGGTTCAGCAAATCCTGGCCTTATATGTCAAGCCTTCAAAGCACAAGGATCCACACTGTATTTATTTAAACAACTGTGTGCATCCTTCAAGAAGATGGCAAGGTTTTTTTCCTTTTTAAATGAAGTTAGCTTATGCAGTGTGATATTGTTTGGTTCTGTGTCCTCACCTAAATCTCATGTTGTACTGTAGTCCCCACGTGCTGTGGGAAGGATCCAGTGGGAGGTGATTGGATCATGGAGGTGGGCGGTTTCCCCCATGCTGTTCTCGTAATAGTGAGTGAGTTTGCACAAGATCTGATGGTTTCCAAGTGTGGCAGTTTTCCCCTTGCTTTTTCTCTCCTGCTGCGACATAGTACATGCCTTGCTTCCCCCTTTCACCTTCCCCCATGATTGTAAACTTCCTGAGGCCTCCCCAGCCATGTGGAACTGTGAGTCAACAGACCTCTTTTCTTCATAAATCCCCAGTCTCAGGTAGTTCTTTATAGCAGTGTGAAAACAGACTAATAATACACAGTTCAAGAAAAAGTACCTTTGAATTCAGTCTTTTCATTCAGAGGACAAATTTAACAAAACAGCTTATCCATTTAATATCAGCAAGTTATCTCTTAGCTTAACTCAGCCACTGGAATATAGTACTTTTGTCCTGGTATTCAGTACTACCATGATCTTTTTAGCTCCACAAATCATCAGGCCCATATCCTAATGCATACTTTAAGTTGGGTGCTTCAACAGGTATGCTGCCTATTCCCCATTGTGAACGGCCTAAATAATTAATGCTTCTAAGCACCCAGGGCTCTGAATCTCACCACTAAAATATGTGACTTACTTTCATATGCTTTACTTACTTTAAAAAGGGGGGAAATCCTGAAGTAGAAAAAAAAAGAGGTAGTAAAGTGCAGTTGTTTACAGAATTTATAGACTTTGCAAAGGTATACAATAGTTTTTAATGCACTGTGTTCTCACTTACAATTCCAACAGATTATTAGCTATATTCAGATCTTGGGTGGACAGAGATAATGTGATGCAGACATTGCTTTAAATCATGGAGGTGTAGTAAATTCTGGAAAACAACCTCAAACGTTTCCTTTTCCTTCTCAAAGAAATCAAAACCTGGCTTTCCTACAAGGTTTGACTTCTCCAGAAGAGGATGTGCTTCTTCCCACTGCTCCAGGTTGCTGAACTTCATCACATTTGTTTCAACCACCCTGTCTCTTTTCTCAGAAATGCCTCCTTAGAGCCCTCATTCACCTTCCTCAGCATCTTTTCCATCCGGGTCTACCACTGTCATCACGGTAAGGACCTCAGCCCCTGCTGATAAGTTCAGCAACCTTGGTCTCCTCAACTGCATGGACTACACTCCTTGACCCTCAGTGATCTCCAAGTACAATCTCCAGCAGCTCACTGGGAGGTACCATCTTAGATGTAGAAATTGCTTGAAAGCATTTTACTTCCAGGATATCCAACTTTTGAATTTTCCTGACTGTGATCTCCAAATTTTTCACCATAAAACTCACCCACACCCCTAACTTTTCCTTTCTGTCCTATCCATTTTGGTTAGGCACTTTGTCTTATTCTACCCTCATGGAAAATCTCAAGTATGAAATGAATTCCTCAACACATCATCATATCAGGCAATACAGCTGTAAGTGTCAGGAATCACTGAATCACAGTTCTTTTCTGTTCTGTGAGGTTAAGATTGAGAGGGTCAAGTATAACCAGTTTAGGGCCCAGGGAAAAGTAAGGACAGAAGATGGAGCTGACTCATACTGGGCTCCATGAGAGAAATGAGGGAGGTGGACCAAGTATTTGTAGCCTTCATAAAACCCTCTATTGTCTAGCCAGAGACAGCAGGAAAAAAACAATGAGCAGCTGGCTAGCAACCCCTGTTCTAGCCATTCATTACCACTGTAAAATGCCCTACTCTCATTTTGACCTTTGATCATTTACACCTCATCAGCTCCATATTTATTGAAACCTAGTTCTAAGAAAGGTGCTGACCATTCCTCAACAAATTCATCCAACTTTTGCCTAAGTCGTCTTTCTTGGTAATGTTTCAAAAGTGTTTTCACTTTCATTAATCCTCATTCATTTAAGATTACCTAGTCTTTCATTACATTGAAACAACAGAAGTTTACCAACTTTCCTTCTTTGCTTGGCTGAAAATGCTTTCTCAAAATTACCCAATAGTGACCCAATGGATTGTGATTTATTTTAATTTCCATTGAGCTCTCTTTATCATTTCACCTTTTCATCACATCTTCCTTGAACCTTACCCTACTTCCCCATGGCACTGGATCAAAGCATCTGTGTTATAGATTTCTCATCTCACACCCTTCAGCAATCAATTCTATGAAACTCATTCTCAAATCTCTGCAGTCTGCCCTCTTACCTCAGGTATAGATCTGTATCTTAATTTCTTTCTGGACGTGACTTAGAAGACCCATCAATTTCTCAAACACATTATGTCCACAATCAAAAGTTTCACCATCTTCTTCCAACCAAATCCTCTCCCCTCATTCCTCTCCTAACAATTTGCAGTCCGTTTCCAGACGCTGGCAATTCTATAGAACAGTCTCACAGTCCTCTCCTTCCATGTCTCTCAAGTGCAGGCCCTCAGAACTTACAAATCTTGGCCTTGGCGACTGCCTCCTAACTGGTCTTCTCACCTATATTACTAGTTTTCTGTGGGCCAGATAGAGCTGCCCGAATACATCTTTTTAGATCTTTTTCATCTGGTATATGATCTTCAGTGGTTCCCTGATACCAAAATGAATCAAACACCTCCGGTCAAACATTCATGCCACTATGATGTGACTCCACCTTTCTTCAGATCCCAAAATCAGAGAGTAGTTAAGACACTTACCCATGGATTCTGAAGTTTGACTGCCAACCACTCGGAGCAGCATAGGCTGACTGCTGTCGGACCTCTGTAGAGAGGTAGAAGGAGAGGACACCGTTGTGCCATTCACCTTGGCCTCTGCCTGGGGCTAAGGCATCCAAAAGAAAACAATTAATTTTCATAATAAACACACAAATGTATAAATATCAAAATATTATAGACACTCAAGACTCATAAATTTGGACCCTTCCTACTTTAGAAGCCCTCCCAAAGATGGTTTAATTTGGGATATTTCACTGTTGATATAATCCTGGATACTGTCTTTGTATCTGAAGTATCCCTAATAAATTTGAGAAAAAATTAGAGCTACACTGGAAGATTTAGAAGGTTATGTGAGAACAGTAAGATTGTGAGATCTCAAAAATGTTATGGAAAATTCGTAACTTTGTGGAGTATTAAGTAACAAGATAGAACATATCTCAAAATTTAAAATTTACAGAAAGCCAGAACTGTGTCCAAGTAGGTCCTTTTATGATGCAGTATCTTGCTAGGTTTTCGGTGGAGGCTTAAAGAATTATGTGTTAGGGATTAAGAGAAAAAACCCACAGAGGTATACAAGAAAATATAACTAATTGTAAATGAAAGAATTCCATTTCAAGAAGTAAAATATTTACTTTTAGAGAACTAGTGGAAACCTTTGGGCATTTTTTCCCAAGATGTATTTCAAATTGGTCAAGAAAAAAACACTTTGGTAGGAAACAATATAGAACAAACACAAAAAAGACACATTAGTTTTCCTGCGTCCTCTACTTCTATCCCTTGATACCTATCACTTTGCCAGGCACATACCAAGCACTTAAGAACTGATGTTTGTTGCACCTATAAAAAGTGCTTTGAAGTTTAGTTTTGTTTAAGAGGGGAAAATGACTGTTTGTAAAAATCCCATCTCTCTCCTCACTTGCTCCAGCAGCTGCCTTAGCCTATGTAACTGTGACTCCAGTTGTTTATTGTGGTCTTCCAGGATTTGCATCCTGGCTTCCAGGCGGCCTTTGTGTTGACGCAGTAGCTTGGCCTCAGCAATGAGCTCAGCATCCCGGGGACTCTGGGGAGAGGTGGGCATCATTTCAGGAGGGGATGGCAGTGGGGACAGGCCTTTATGTTCATGCTGCTGCTTTAGACGGTCATATTCTGCTTGCAGATTCCTGTTGGTAGCAAAGAAGTAAAAAAGAAAAAAAAAAAGAAATTTGAATATCATCACCAAATTTTATATACCACGGTAGATAGATGCATCTGACTGCCACCAAAGAACAGCAAGCAAAAGAGAGGCACTAATGAATGGTTTTAATGATGACAATCTTACCAGTGCTAAAAGAACAAAACAAAATTTGAAGCTTTCACCTGGTGTGTGAAGGGAGCCATGCTTTTCAATTTTTTATGTTATGCTAAAAGCCTCATGAGTGCTATGTTCAGATAAATAAGCAGCAAAGGATTTAATCACTTTGTAAATATTTCTTCAAATGTCATGATGTTAAAAATGTTACACCTCTATCAACACTTTGGTTTGCTTTAAACATTAGCAAATATTTTCAACAGAAATTTATAAGAATAGAGTAAGTATACCCATGTACCCACCACCTCGCCTTGATAAGTTTATCATTTGCCATGTTTTCTTCAAAAGTTTTTTGAAGAAATAGAGTATAACAGCCAAAGCAGAAGCTCTTTCATGTGCCCGCATCAACACTGTACCATTCTCTCCTCCCCATTGCCCTCAAGGAGATAATGCCACACTGAATTTCATGCCCAGTGTTACCATGAATGTATCCACAGATACTAGGTTGAGCTTAAAAAAGATGCTGATGTTTGCCTGTATTTTTTCTTTCCCCGACAGAAACACCCATTTTATGTGATTCAATCTAATAGCATTATTTTGTGTGTTCTTAAATTTAAAATTTAAGAACTTCATGTTTAAGAATATACATACCATTCTAAGAGTTGCCTTTTGCCTTCAACACCATTTTGGAAATTTCTCCAGGTCGATACATAATAGTGTGCTATTTTACTGCTGTAAGGTATTATTATTCTGTTGCTTGAATATGCCAACAACATTGTCCTGTCCACGTACATTTAGGTTGTTTCCAATTTTTCACTATTATAAACATGATGCAGTGAACTTCTTTTTTATACCTGTCTCCTTGGATACCTGTTTAAGAAATTCTTTACAGAATATAGTTTGATGTGGAATTGTTGGATCTTAGCAACATTTTCAACATTGCTACATGTCACCACATTGCTCTGGGTGACAAATCGATGGTTTTACTGATTTTCTCTCTCTTCAGTAGTGAATGAGGTTTTCCATTTGGCTCACCTCCTCCTCAAATACTTGGTGTTATCAGATATTTAAGTTTTAGCTTATCTGATGGGAGCATTTTAACTTGCACATCCCTGATTACTAGTGAGGTTAAACTTCGTCCATGTTAACTGGCTTTTCATGCTTCTTTTACCCATTTACCTACATTTTAAAGTTTAAAATTTTGATTTTCACATTTAAGACTTTAATTTACCCAGAATCTATTTTTGTGCTTGCTGTGAACATGCAATCTAATCTTACTTTCCCCCCACGGATACAACTATGAAGCCAGCCTCTGTCACTATATAGTCCCTCTATTTCCCACTGATTTCTAACGATGCCTCTGCAAAACATCAACTGCCCATAAATACACAGGTCTGCTTCTGAGCTCTCTATTCTAGTCTGTGGGTCTATCTGTATATCCCTGTGCATATCCCACACTCCAGCTGTAAACCAATTGAAATCTGATAGACCTTCCCAGCCCTACTTTGTTCTTCCTCAAAATTGTCTTGATTAGTCTGACCCCTTTGATCTTCTCCATGATTTTAGTATCTCTTTTTCTGATTTCAGGAAAATCCTTTTTGAAATTTGAATTCATAGGTTACACTGGGAAGAACTAAGTTTCTAATAATTGAGCCTTCACATCCAAGAATGTGGTGAAGTTCCTTTCTTTGGTCTCATTTTATGTCCATTAATAATGTTTTACGGCTGGGTGCGGTGGCTCATGCCTGTAATCCCAGCACTTTGGGAGGCCAAGGCGGGCGGATCATGAGGTCAAGAGATCGAGACCATCCTGGCCATGGTGAAACCCCGTCTCTACTAAAAATACAAAACTTAGCCGGGCGTGGTGGCACGCGCCTGTGGTCCCAGCTACTAGGGAGACTGAGGCAAAAGAACCACTTGAACCCGGGCGGAGGTTGCAGTGAGCAGAGATTGCACCACTGCACTCCAGCCTGGCGACAGAGTAAGACTCCGTCTCAAAAAAAAAAAAAAAAGGCCAGGCGCGGTGGCTCACTGCATGCACTTTGGCGCAGTGGCTCAATGCATGCACTATAATCCATGTATAATCCATACAAAGAATTAGCTAGGCATGGTGGTGTGCGCCTGTAGTCCCAGCTACTCGGGAGGCTGAGGCAGGAGAACTGCTTGAACCTAGAAGGCGGAGGTTGCAGCGAGCTGAGATGGTGCCATTGCACTCCAGTCTGGGTAACAACAGCAAAACTCCGTCTCAAATAATAATAATAATAATAATGTTTTACTTGTTATTCTTTTTTTCCCTCTTGCTTTACAGTTTGAATAAGTCTTTAATTTTTATTTTTAATGAATAGATGTAGGGTTATACATTTCCTCCTTGGTACCACTTTAATTATATACTAAAAGTTTTGATACAAATCATCACTTGATTCAATTCAGTGCCTTCTGTTTTGTAATTCCTACTGTGATATTTTTTTAACTTAACCCACCGTCATTGATATTTCCTAACATTTTTCACTTATCTGCTTGTTGCATTTTTCATTTAATTAGAGAACACCTGGATGATACTGTTCCTTTGAAATTTAGCAATACTTCTTTTCGTGACCTAGTTCATAGTCACATTTTAAAAATGTTCATGGAGTACTTGAAATAATGTGTATTTTTCCATTGGAAAGACAGAGTCTCTAACATCATGTGCTGATTTTGTTGTTAAAGTTGTCTATATCCTAATTTTTGATTATTTGTAGCAATTTTTGTTAGAGGAGTGTTGAAATACAATTATGAGCTTGTTAGTTTCTCCTTTTAATTCTATCATAATTCACTTTGTATACTTCAGGACCTGTGTAGCTAGATGGACAGAAGATCTTGAATGTTCTTGTACTGTACTTTTTGTTCCTAATAACAATGGAATAAAATTTATTGCTATACATTTTTCAACAGAATTTGATATAAATTTTATTCCATTTAAAGGTTTCTATGGCTATTCTACTTTCTTTTGGTTATATTTGGTTAATGTCCAAATAAACAGTATTAGCATATGCAAAGGTTCCAAATGCTTTAGGATTTACTGAGAATACCATTTCAACTGAGGACACTTCTGACATTTGATACCCAGTGACTGATTAGAACTCTTGACATCTTTCTTCTAGTTGTAATAAATACCAAAATAAGATGACAGATTTCTGTGGTTCACAGATGATATTTCATCAGGTGAGAGAAATTCCTATTCACAAATGTGGGATCTCTCTATCAGTGAGAAAAGACATGAAATGTAAGTAGTGAGTAGCCAAGAAAAGTTTTCCCATTGTCCAGTCTGAGAAAGAAAGATAATCTCACGACCAGGTCTCCTAAATATTTTCTGTGTTCCATACCCGGAATGAACATTCCACAGGGGACGGCATGTCATCCAAAATGCTCACTTTCAAAATGCTGGCTCTCCACACTGAAGCGGAAATAAAACCCAATCTACTCTTGTTTCTTTGTTTTCCTTCATTTTATTCATTCTACCCAGCACTTAAGCTTTCCAGGAATTTATTTACAGTCATGCAGAAAATCAATGTATGAACTTTTTCATCTACAGAAATAGAATCTCCTATCTGTACTGATTGAGATCCTATTGCTAGCAGTCTTCAAGGGTAGTTGTTTCTATAGTTTATTTCACAGCAATCTGCTTTGACAAAGCAGTGATGAGAAGAGATTCATCAAAGTAATACTTTCAGCCAGATTCTGCACACAGGTCTTCTGGGTGTGCACCAATGTATGTAACTGTCCACGTTAATTAAATCTAATTTCTGACAACTGGCAATCAGTTCGATGTTTCTGTGAACTAGAAGCAGAATCCAAAGTTCACAAGGTCTCATTCCATAGGAATTACTTTCTATTTTTCCCTCTTCATTAAAAGAAAACTTCAACGAAATGTTCTAACTGGCAACGCTTTTTATGTAAAATCCTATTCAAATGTTTCTACCAGATTGGTGTTCCTCTTGTAAACAGTTTATAGACATGGATTTCAGGATAGTACAACAAGAAATTACTGTCTTCCCACCTATTTTTCACAAAGGTGCTGAAAGGAGACTGCCTTTTCTGAAGAGATCTTCCTTGGTAACTTGATCCCGTGGGTTTAGTTGTTCACAAGACTCTCCTTTTATGATTTACTTATAAGTACCCTTTTTCAAGAAGCATGGTTTAGTATATACAACACATTACATTTCTGTTTTGGTGTTTTCCAGTGAAAACCAGAACAGGCTCATTTTAATCAGACGAGGCCTCAAAGCTGAGCTGTAAAGAATATCAATTGCTCCATGCAGGCCTTTCTTTCCTTCCCAGATGTTTGAAATTTCTCTGGGGAGCACATTTCCTTAAAGACTCACATCCTTCTTCAATTCTGGAAGATTCTCAGCTATTACAGCTTCGAATATTACTTCTCTACCATTTCCTCCATTCTCTTCTTCTGAAACTCCTCAAATACACTCCTAAATAAACCTCTAAATTCTAGTAAGGTACATTGTAATTGACAACTATTATTGTCAATTCTCCATTTCTCCTAATTGCTCGTTTTATATTAGGTTTTCTGTGAGTGCTGTGCCTAATAACATCCTCGGCATCATCATCTAATTCTCTTGCCTTCTCTGACAGGGGCAAAGTCTAGAATTTATCCTATCAAGTTTAGTAACTTCAATGACTACAGTTTTTTTGGCAAAGGTATCTTTTTCTTTTTTTTTTTCAGACCTAGTTACATTTCATCCATCTCTGTTTCTTAGTTTCTTGTTATTTTAGTGAATGGTACCCTTTACTTATGTCTTTAAGCATTTTTTTTTTTTGAGATGGAGTTTGGCTCTGTTGCCCTCGCTAGAGTGCAGTGGTGTGATCTCACTGCGACCTCAGCCTCCTGAGTAGCTGGGATTACAGGCCCCTGCCACCATGCCCAGCTAAATTTTGTATTTTTAGTAAAGACACAGGGTTGTACCATGTTGGCCACTGTTGACCTGAGGTGATCTGCCCATCTCAGGCTCCCAAAATGCTGGGATTACAGGTGTGAGCCACCACGCCTGGCCTAAGCATCTTAAATGTACGTAAAAATCTTTGGTGTACTAGTCTATCATTTTGCTTCTTTCTAGAATTGCTTCATCTTTTTCTTTTTTTTTGAGATAGGGTCTCGCTCTGTTGCCCAGCATGGAGTGCAGTGGCACAATTATGGCTCACTGAAGCCTCAACCTCCTGGGCTCAAGCAATCTTACCTCAGTCTCCTGAGTAGTTAGGACTACAAGCATGTGCCACCACACCCGGCTGATATTTTTAAAATTATTTTTGGTAAAGATAACACCTCACTACATTGCCTTGGCTAGTCTCAAACTCCTGAGCTTAAGCAATCCTCCACCTTGGCATGAGCCACAGTTCCCAGCCTCATTCGTTTTTTGATGTTTAATTGGGGTGAGGATGCTATCCCATTTCTTCACGTATTTTGGATCCTGGTTTGGAGACAAATTTTGCAAGGGATGTTTTGTATGTGCATACACATGCATGTGTATGTTTTCTATTATTCTTGTGTGTTTTCTATTATATGTTCCTCTCTTTTTAAAGTCACTGTCTGTCAAGTGGTTTTATGGCTGCTCCCAGCTACACACAGGGACTTAAGAGTTTAGAGCTAAGGGCCAGGCGCGGTGGCTCATGCCTGTAATCCCAGCACTTAGGGAGGCCGAGGCGGGTGGATCACAAGGTCAAGAGATTGAGACCATCCTGGTCAACATGGTGAAACCCCATCTCTACTAAAAATACGAAAAATTAGCTGGGCATGGTGGCGCATGCCTGTAATCCCAGCGAGGCAGGAGAATTGCCTGAACCCAGGAGGCGAAAGTTGCGGTGAGCCGAGATTGCACCATTGCACTCCAGCCTGTGTAACAAGAGCGAAACTCCGTCTCAAAAAAAAAAAAGAAGTTTAGAGGTACATCTGTTGGTAGTTTCAGCTCCTACATTGAGTGATAGAGAGATATCATTCATTTCATTGCCAGGCACTAGGTAGATTGGTTCTGGTCCTGGTTTCAAGGCTGCGATGCTCTTTGCAACTCCCACCCTTTGCCTCTTCCCCCAGCTCCATGCATTAGGACCATAGCTATGTAGAAGCTGTAGACCTCTGCAGCAGTCAAACTGTTTCTTTTCATGTAGCTTTTAAGTGTGAGAGAGAGAGAGTGTGTGTGTGTGTGCGCGTATGTATATATATTTATATGTATATGTGTATACATATATATATCCCTCCAGGTGTGTTTTTGTGGGGCTCTGATTTCAAATAGTAATCCTGGCTCCAGGCCACCAACTTGTAAGGAGAATTTTAATCCCAGTTACTACAGCAGGAGCTGAAAGCTCACAAATTTAGCCCCACTTACAACTCACAATGCCCTGTTTTGCTTTTTTTCTTTTACATTTCTGGTCCACAGAGATGTTCATCTTGCTTTAAAGCCCAACTATGTCTTTTTCATTTTTCATTCCGTATATTAGCTACCACTGGATAAATGGTAAGAGCAGAGAAAGATGCCTTAAAGCAGGAGCTAATGTTATCTTAATCAGAAGCCTACCAGGACACATTGATTTTGGAGATGTATAGTCAAGGTTCCTTCAGTATTAATTCACCAGGCCTGGATTAAATAAGTCGAACAAGAGCTTTTCACCTAAACAAATATATAACATCCATAAACCTCTTATTAAGCTCAATAGCAAACGATTTTGAGGGACTAGTTTTTCCTCCTGAAGCTCTGAGAGAGGACAAGCTGTCATGATAAGGATTCTAAAAGCCAGAAATGGTTATGTTGGCCAGCAACCAACTAAAATAAAAGAAATTCTTTGAGTCTAAATTCTCTTTTAAGGTACTTCTAAATGTTCATGAGAATAATCAAGAACTGGTGCTCGAGGGTTTGAACTACAGATGATTTTTACTAAATGTTTTCTAATAAATGCAGTCATAGTAACAGAGCTATATTAGGACATTTTTGTTAGGGGTTGGGAAATTGAGACACATAGCCCTTATCAATTATGCAATTGAATTTTCTTATATTTAAAAACATCTATGTCAATACTTTTCGAGGTATGCCACAATGCTAGATGTTTAGATGCAGTATTAATGTAGAGGAGATCATTCTGATAAATAATCAGTAAGTTACTTACCACTGTTCCAAGGTAAGTTACTTGAATGTTTAACAAGTACACAACATACTCATTTTAACAGCTGTCAATTATATTAACACATATTCTGCTTTTCTTAAAGGTATACATGTATATCTCACCCCTAATGATTCTCTAATTGTTAAAATGTAGTTATGAAGTCATTTCAATACAGATGAATATATGTCAGCAATCGGACAATGACTCCACAGAGAATCTATTTACATTCTTGATTATCTTGTAAATTATATTTCTCTGGTAGCTCCCTAAGGAACATAAATTCAAATTCACTACACATGGCTTCTGTCACTACAATTTCTTTCTGTAGTCAGTCATCCTGAAATAAGCCTTCCATTATTAATTTCTTATTCTCTATAGAGCTAAGAATTCCCCCATTCTACAAACATATAGATGTATCTGAATTTCTGTCATAAAGTATATAAACTCTGTTGTCCACATGCAAATTTACACTCAAAAAAACTTCCAAACCAGCTAATAGAAATGAGATTAATCAAATTCCCAAGGCTTGCTGCCTTACCTCAACCTGCTGAAAACGTGAAAGCAATGACCGATGAGTGCCTCTCTAGCAATCATAACTATTATGTATGATAAGAAACAGTACAACAATCTTTGTGTAAGTCATCTACTCTTTAAATGGAGCTTCCCTACTACGTATAATTATATAGTTGTATTATGATATTTATGAAGGTC
The DNA here is from genome assembly GCF_049354715.1 of Callithrix jacchus. Taxonomy (NCBI): domain Eukaryota; kingdom Metazoa; phylum Chordata; class Mammalia; order Primates; family Cebidae; genus Callithrix; species Callithrix jacchus. Next base: position 31,994,872 of record NC_133524.1, read on the forward strand.
ACTTTCCAGTGATCAATGTTTTCTTAACAGTATTACACATTTGACTGTATATCAAAGTAAAGTAGAACACCTCCAAAGATTGGCATCTAAAAGGAACAGATCCAAAGAAATCTGGCTTTACCCTCAAATAATATTAAATGCAGCTAAATCGTAGCCACCAATCTAAATTCAGGCAAATGTAGTAAATTTAAAAAAATGTACACAAATTCTGCAAGCAAGACGAGTTTTAAAAACTGGAGATTGCACAGAGCTCTTGAAATTACAATAAAGTTGGGTACAGTGGCTCACACCTGTATTCCCAGCACTTTGGGAGGTTGAGGTGGGAGAATCACTTGAGCTCAGGAGTTCAAGACCAGCCTGGACAACATAGGGAGACCGCCATCTCTACAAAAAAAATTAGCCTCATGTTGTGGTGCATGCCTGTAGTCTCAGCTACTCAGGAGGAGGACACTGAGGTGAGAGGATCGCTTGAACATCGGAGGTTGAGGCTGCAGTGAGCTGTAATCATGCCACTGCACTCCAGCCTGGGCAACAGAGGTAGAGTCCATTTAAAAAAAAAGTTACAATAAAGATGTACTGGTACCAGAAGAGAGGCCTCAGAAGCAACACCACACATCTACAACCATCTGATCTTTGACAAACCTGAGAAAAGCAATGGGGAAAGGATTCCCTGTTTAATAAATGATGTTGGCAAAACTGGCAAGCCATGTGCAGAAACTGGATCCCTTCCTGACACCTTACACTAAAATTAACTTCAGATGGATTAAAGAGCTAAACATAAGACCTAACAAACACCATAAAAACCCTAGAAGAAAACCTAGGCCACACCATTCAGGACATAGGCATAGGCAAGGACTTCATGGCTAAAACACCAAAAGCAATGGCAACAAAAGCCAAAATAGACAAAGGGGATCTAATTAAACTCCAGAGCAAAGGAGACAATCATTAGAGCGAACTGGCAACCAACAGAATGGGAAAAAAATTTTGCAATCTACCTATCTGAGAAAGGGCTAATATCCAGAATCTACAAAGAACTAAAACAGATTTACAGGAAAAAAAAAACACCATTCAAAAGTGGACGAAGCATATAAACACTTTACAAAAGATGACATCTATGAGGCCAACAAACATATGAAAAAATGCTCATTGTCACCAGTCATTAGAGAAACACAAATCAAAACCACATTGAGATACCCATCTCACACCAGTTAGAATGGTGATCACTAAAAAATCTGGAGACAACAGATGTTGGAGAGGATGTGGAGAAATAGGAACACTTTTACACTGTTGCAAATTAGTGCAACCATTGTGGAAGACAGTGTGGTGATTCCTCAAGGATCTAGAAATAGAAATTCCATTTGACCCGGCAATCCCATTACTGGGTATAGACCCAAAGGATTATAAATCATTCTATTATAAAGATACATGCACACATGTGTTCACTGCGGCACTGTTTACAATAGCAAAGACCTGGAACCAACCCAAATGCCCATCAACGATAGACTGGATAAAGAAAATGTGGCAGGCCGGGTGCGGTGGCTCACACCTATAATCCCGGCACTTTGGGAGGCCGAGGCGGGTGGATCACAAGGTCAAGAGATCGAGACCATCCTGGTCAACAAGGTGAAACCCCGTCTCTACTAAAAATACAAAAATTAGCTGGGCATGGTGGTGCGCACCTGTAGTCCCAGCTACTTGGGAGGCTAAGGCAGAAGAATTGCTTGAACCCAGAGGCGGAGGTTACGGTGAGCAGAGATCATGCCACTGCACTCCAGTCTGGGTAACAAGAGCGAAACTCCATCTTAAAAAAAAAAGAAAGAAAATGTGGCCCATATATACCATGGAATACTCCGCAGCCATAAAAAACTATGAGTTTGTGTCCTTCACGGGAACATGGATGAATCTGGAAACCATTATTCTCTGCTAACTGACACAAGAACAGAAAACCAAACACTGCATGTTCTCATAGGAGGGTGTTGAACATGTGGACACAGGGAGGGGAGCATCACACACTGTGGTCAGTTGTGGGGAGCTATGGGCAGGATACAACAAACCACCTTGGCATGTATGTACTCATGCAACAATCCTGCATGATCTGCACATGTACCCCAAAATCTGAAGTACAATAAATAAAAACAGATGTCTAAAGCTGTACTGTAAAATTTTATCAAACACACAGTAAAAAATACCCCCAAACTAGGTGGAAAAAGACATTAATAAGGATAAGCTCACAGAGCAAGAAGTAAGATTATGCATATTTTAGGTCAGCCTTAAGCAATACAGTAAAAATGGCAGAACCCCTCCAGGCTCTTGTTTCTAATGATTTCTTAACACTGTCCCCCCTTTAAAGCATTCACAGCCTTAATTCCAACCCCTTTCCTACTAAAATTTGCTCAGTATAAAGGTTTTTACATAAGACATTTAAATTTTACTGGGATTTTATAATATAGTGTCATTTTTTCTAGTGATATCTGCGTTTTAAACAGATGTCAAAGAATGTAAAGGAAAAAGAAATAAGCTTTGCCCCATCAGGGGAAAGGTTGAATGATGCCTCTTTTTAACAGACTGCCTTTATGGTTCCTTTCAACATCAATGGCTGAGGAGACAATTAGAACCAGGTTTGAGAGATGGTCTTGGAGTCAGAAGACCTTCATTTATGACTTACTTGCCTCTGCTGCTTGCTGAAATGGGCAACTGATTTTAGCACTAATTCGGTTATGAGGATTATTAAGCCAGTATGGTTGACATTCTATATATGTCAGACTTTCTTAGAACCATGCCCAGCCTATACTGTGTTCAATAAATGTTACATTATTGTTGCTGTGGCTATTACTTCTTTCTCTACATATTCTTTATCTTTTGGATTTAGAACCTCAGAAGTGCTGAAAAGTTCCTACAGTAAGTAGTTAAATTATCTGAAATGAAAGCAATCTAGTTAGTTCTATTGAGCTTGGCAGAAAATATGCATATCTAGTGCTTAGAAAGTGACTAATCACTCAACCTTTGCTCTGTATATACTTGAGTTCTAGTCCCTAGCCATATTGTAGCCACCCCAAAATCTTGAAATTATAGTGCTATCATCTATCATTTGTGCCTTAGTAAACTTTATCACAGCTGAACATCTGGGCAAAATGAAATCACTGGGTTAAGATCACTAGGATGAGATTCTCAAATTATAGTATGTCTAGATCATTGCTGAAATAAAATATATGGACCAAGGGTGCAGGGTTAATATATCTAGGTGGACTCTATTTTCTGCATATGTCCTTGACACATAGATGTATATCCTGATCAAGTTCCAAGAGACAGAACATGGCAATATTAATTGGCTTTCGTTTCTTAATCTTTAATGACTGAGATTTTTTTTTCCAGAAATTCCTGATCAGGTAGTAATTAATTACTGTCTACAGACTCCATGTATTAATCAAAAGTTCAACACAAGAAGATAAGAATTCTTAAGAAATATAACTGGAAATAAGACAAAACCCAAGACAAAAATGGCAGTGTCTGGTCCTCATCAGCCAAAATGAAAACTAGGATTGGAGAGGTTTTAGAGGTGAAGTCTAGTCCTCAGGAATAGTGCCATTGGGAAAAGTGCATTTCCATTTTCAGACAAATACAGCGAAATATAATTTTAAGCTTTGTGTGTCCCAGCTTCCATCCCTCATGCGTAGTTAGACTTGGTCTTAAGTTCTCCCAATAAATTCAACTTGATGGCCTATTTTTCACTCCCTGTATGCACTGCTATATACTCTTGCCATATATGATCCTACGGCCTCCTCTATTACAATGACAGAAACTACAGAATCTTTTTTTTTAAGGGCCTTGCTCTGTCACCCAGGCTGGAGTGCAGTGGTGTATGATTATAGCTCACTGCAACCTTGAATTTCTGGGCTCAAGTAATCCTCCAGCCTCAGTCTCTTGAGTAGGTGGGACTACAGGCATGAACCACCATACTTGGTTAATTTAAAAAGCAAATTGTAGAGATGGTGCCTCCCTATGTTGCCCAGGCTGGTGTCAAATTCTTGGCCTCAAGTGATCCTCCCACCTTAGCTTGCCAAAGTGTTGGGATTACAGGTGTGAGCCACCATGCCCAGAACAATCTCTTTAAAATAATTACCAGTACGTGTACATGAATGTTCATAGCAGCATTAGCCATAACAGACAATAAGTGAAAATAACCCAAATGTCCAAGTAATGAATAGATTAAAAAATGTGGTATATCCCTACAATGAAATGTTACTCAGCATTTAAAAAAAAACCAATGAAATACTAATACAGGCTATAGTATAGATATCATTTTAAAAGATTACACTATGTGAAAGAAGCCAGTCACAAAAGACTGTATATTACTTCATTTACATTAACAGTCCAGAATAAGCAAATCTATAGACAGAAAGTAGATCAGGGATTGTCTACTGCTAGGGTTGGAAAGAGTAGTTGCAGGAGAAATGGTGAATGACTCGAAAATGGGTATGAGATTTATTTTTGGGGTGATAATGATCACTGTACAACTGTGTGATTAATAACCAGTGATTATTAATGCTGGTTAAACTATTAAGTAATAATCAGTGATTAATATATGTTAAATGGGTGAATCGTATGGTATGAGCATTATACATCAATAAAGTTCTTATAAAAAACTAAGTTCTAAATTCAAAATCCTATTTCTTATAGCACAAAACATTTACTCAGTGAAGACAATAAAATGTTATAATGCTTTCTCCTACTATGGAGAAATCAAGGTTTAACCTATGTACATAAAAGAAAAATGGTATGCACATGTCTTCAGAATTATTCAATGTGGACACTAAATATTTTCAGATGATGAGTTTTAAAAAGTTGCTTAAGTCTGGGTTAGCCTAAACAACTTGGATGGTTTTAATCTAATGGAAAATGACATCACAAACTAAACAGGTATATTAAGGGATTTGGAGAAAGAAAATAATTTAAGAAATGAGAAAAACAAGGAGATACCTGAAAATCAACTGAAAAACCCATAAAATAACAGGAGAATTCCAAAGATTGTCCACCCATTCATTTTTATGACACATTTATGCACCCAGTGCTGTAGAGATAAAGATATATGTAGGACACTGTCCCTTACCCTTGAAGAGCTCACATTCTTGTGGGTGGGATTTTGTTTAGTTCCACCATGGTAACAAACCTTACACAAAGGCAAAAAGACTGGGACTCATGCTCACTGCTAAAGCTAAAGAGACCAATTATTTTTATCTTTGAAATTATCACCTTGATTTACTAGGAAATTACAGGAAAAGCATCATATGGATTTACTTATGACTTTTAGTTAAAATAGACAGACTAGCACCATAAGGTAATTCAGAATTTGGAGATACAAGAAAAGGTCATATTTTAACTATTAAGATAGTAAAAAAAAAAAAAATGGATGCGTTTAGCCATCTGTAGAAGCCACAATTTACATGTTAATACCACCAGGAAACCATTTCTAACTGGGCACATCAGGAGGTCCTTGGTCTTCTTTTCACACAACCTCTCTTTCTAGGAGGTCTCTATCCTCTCCCCAGGCTCCTACCTCCTCCAGGACCATGACCCCCTCCCCCAACTCATTACTCCTTAATCCAAACTTCTCTTCTAAAGCTTCACATCTGTATTTCCAACATTCTCCTGGATGTATCCATTAGCCATGGACTCTAAAGCTGAAACTTGCTCAGCACCAAGCCACACAAGGTTGATATACTCATTATGTAGCCTCTAAAATTGCAGTGCCAGGAAAGGAATCACCTTCCTCAAGTAGCATTACAAAGAGCCATAGAGTAGCTACCCATCTTTGTAACTTATACCTTAATCTTACTTTGAGATGAAAGCTATACCTGCATTTGTCATAAGATAAAGAGGGAGAAATATCTTCCCATGTGTTAATGATACATTTTAAAATCACAACCCAGGAGAGGTCTCAAGAAACAACTGGCCTTTGCAGCTAACTACTTACAAAGAAAGATTCCACAATTGTGATAAAGCACAAGGTGCTGTCTTTGGTAAACATCTTTCAAAGTTCAATCATTTAACAAGAACGAACTCCTGATAGCAAATTGTGTCAAGTCACTGGTAGACATTTTTCTTGGTGGTTTGGCAGAAAAGCCAAGTTATTCGGTGGGATATTCTACAAAAAGGGTGCAAATAATTGTCTATGGTCATAAGAAACAATTTAATACCTACCTTTGGATTTTTCAGACTAAATCATTCTGGCTTCTGGGTCTACAGGGTAAGTGCTTCACAACTAGAGCATATCAAAAGTTACTTTCTTGAGAAAAATTCAGGCTTCCTCTACAAGCACCTGTTACAGCTCTATCTTCTGATGTTCCCAGAGACACAATGGATAATCCGGCTTCTCAACAACTACAGTGGAGAGTCAACTATTCTATCTCCTTGACTGGTTTTCAAAGTTTAGTTCAGACTTGAATTTCTTTATCAAAGTGTGTTCCATATAATAGTGCAATTGGGCTTGAGGTCAAGTAAGTGGGAGCAACATGAGGTTAGACAAAGCTAATCAGGTTTCTTCACTTCCAAACTCCTCAATGCAAATGCCAATTATAATTATGACTTTATAATACAAGTGTTTCCAAAGTTTGTCTGTCCTTATAATCTTTTTTGTCTTTGAGTATCTCAGTGATATTCTGCAGAACACATTTTAGGCAACAGTGACCTTTATCCTTGGAGAACTGTCATCCTGTCTAGTGTTTAATGTTAAGCTTTCCACAATTATCAAAGGCTATGAGAAACAGCCATATAAAATCTCCCTTGGGATTTGTTATAAAAATGTTTATAAGGACACTAGTCCATAATCACTTCAAGTGTAACACTGCTTAAGAGTTCAGGAACACCACCCAAGTTTGAATACAAGTCCTATTCCTTGCTGGCTGTATGAAGTGTCCTTCATACTGTGTACCACTTAATTTTCTGGAAACAGCCTCCCCTTCATAGGGCTGTTTTAAGGATTACATAGGATTTTATATGTACTCAGAACAGTTTCTTTTCATAGCAATAACTCAAAGGACAGCTATTTTTGTTATGATTATGTACAGCAAAGAAAACAATGATGTTTCTTTAGGATGCTACATGCTTCTTTAATTTAATATTAAGAGACAAATGTTTGTTTCCTATTATCTCCTTGGCTACAGGAAAGCTCAAATTGAGTCTGAAGCTCAGTCGTATCAACTATGCTAATCCCTTTGATGTATCAACTATGCTAATCCCTTTGATGTTCATCTATTATTATATTGCAGGAATTGTATTGCCATGACTTTTAAAAGAATTCTTTCTGAAAACTGAATATATAAAATCAATAATAGGAGATTTCCATTTAAATGTCCTTGGGCAAATAGAATTCAGTATACCTGATACATGGCTCTTTACCTCCATGCACTAACTGTTTGCAAATCAGGAGTTCATTTTTTCCTATGTGCAATAGGTTGTTTTTGTTTGTTTTTAAATGATCATTTCCCAGTTCCCAAATTAAAACATTCTGCAACAACCGATGCCTCTCCCTCTCCATTTTACCTTGGTCTCATTCATTCAGTGACCTTCTAATTTCTCCATCCCCTTTTTCACTTGCCCAAGACATCCTTAGTTAAGAACCTGGTGTCTTTCAATGGACTGTTCCACTGTACTTTTACCAATCTCCATTTTTGCCTTCAGTTATTTTTTCTCAATTTTCCTCCTCTCAAAAAGCCGTCACTGTTTACCTGCTTATAGGATAAAACCCAAACTCCTTAGTATGATGCCTAAAATCCTTTAAACAGTAGTCCCCACCTACCATTTCACTGCCCTGTTATTCTCCTCATTCCATGCCACACGTTACTCGCTGGGCTACCAGTCTGGAAAACTCATCCTTCCCCACTCTCTCAGACTGGAAAACTCCCATTCAGTCTTCAACCCTTAAAACTCTCTTGGTAAAGTCCTCTCTACTCCCTCTGATAGAATAAATCACCTCTGTGCCCCAAGAACACTTGGGACACCAGATTTTTAAGTAGCTGTTTGTGTTTCAACGTTTGTAAAATTTTCAGTTCCATGAGGGTAAGAATCAAGGCTTATTCATGTTTGTAGTCTCACAATTTTAAAATTACATTAAGCACTCAGTAACTCTCTGCAGAACTGGACATAATTACTTCCTCAGACCTGGAAAGTTGCTAAAGTTACAACCATAATCAATTCTACTATAGAGGGACAATCGGCAAATGAAGGCCAACAGGAGGACGAGGGTCTTCATGGAAAATTTAAAAACTGGAAATTGGATGAATTATAAGAACATAAACTCTTATCCAGCATGTTCTAGGGAGATGGCAGCTGTACTTGTAAGATGCGAATATTCTAATCACCAGAGGGGTGCTTCAATTTTTCTGTAGTATGAAGCAGTCCTCACAAACACCCAATTTTAGATGCCAAAATTATAAGCTCACCAGAACACAATTTGATTTTTATTCTGATTTCTAAGACACTAGATTCTAAGACAAAGGACCCTCTGTGCCTAAAAAATAAATATATTCCTCATTTTAATAGTTCTAGTATTCGTAAACTAGATGCTGTCTCCTTCCAAAAAAGCTTTAAGGCAACCTTGATAACATTTACTACAAGACAGTTACAAAGAGAGATAATTATGATAAAGGGAGAAATAAATTGTCATTCTGGGTTATCCTTACACCTCCATGAACTGGATACTATGAATCAGTCCCCTCAGACTTCAATTAACTTTGGATAAACTAAAGGAAATTTAGTTCATTGGCTCTGCTAGTTAGAAACTTAGCCTGTGAATAATGGTGATTCAACTTCCACCACATTCCTGTCCTCCCTGCCTGAGTAGAGCTGAGATGGTTGACCCAATTCTTACACAGCTTCTTAAATGTGGCGTCTATGCCCTTCAGCTCTTATTCATCCTTGCCATAAAAGGTCTTGGCTTTCTGATTTCTGTGATCAAACTTGCTCCCTTTATCTAAAGAAAGGCTCCATAGCTCTTTGTTTTGGGGCCCATGTTGCCAAATGATATAGTTTGGCTGTGTCTCCACCCAAATCTTATCTTGAATTATAGCTCTCATAATCCCCACATGGTGTGGGAAGAACCTGGTGAGAGGTAATTTAATCATGGTGGTGGGAGGTTCCCATGCTGTTTTTGTGATAGTAAGTCTCATGAGATCTGATGGTTTTAAACAGGGCAGTTCTCCTGCACACACTCTCTTGCCTGCTGCCATGTAAGACATGCATTTGCTCCTCCTTCACCTTCTGCCATGATTGTAGGGCCTTCCCAGCCAAATGGAACTGTGAGTCTATTAAATCTCTTTTACTTTATAAATTGCCCATTATGAAAATGGACTAATACACCAAGTAACTTGAACTTGAATGCCTGGTTTTGTTAAAGGTATCATATACCATGCTTTCCTCTCCACTCCAACTTTAAAAACATGTAGGAAGAGCTGTAGGAATCAGTCTCTAATTACTTCCAATGATGTCTACTGGACATTTTAACATTCATTCCATTATCCTTTTCCCCCACTTTCCTTACCCTAAATTCTTCACCTACCACTCTGTCTTCAGAGGCAGTCCTTCTCTCATTCAAGGTCATGCCTCCTTCCATACTTTAGTTCCCTAATCCTTCTCTCTCCTGCCTCCTGTGGGAAAATGTTCCCACCATTCCCAAGTTCTCCACTCCTCTTCTTCTGGCACATTTCTCCAGCATGTGAAAATTAGGAATGTTTAAGTAAAACAAGAAGACCAGAGTAAACACTGCACAACACTGTGTGAAGTGACCCAACAACCACAAATATGTTTGCAGATATTTGCATGTGTAGAGAGCATCTTTGGAAATAAACACAAGAAACCAATAAAGGTGGCAGCTAGCCTCCAGAGCTAGAAACACCACAGCCAGGGGAGAAGATTGGAGAAAGATTTACTTTTCTCTATATGTCTTTTTGAACCCTTTGGAGTTTGTGTAATAATATGCTCTTGTTCTCTATTAAAAATAAAATTAAATATACATTTTAATGTTCACATCTTCCAAAGTTCTACCAAATCCAGTATTCTCCTGCTACATGCTCCCTGAATATATAAATTCATTCTGTTTCAACCACCATCTGTGAGCTGGCGACTCAGAGATCTAATATCTCAGCCTCATAATTCTTCTACAGGCATCAGAGTTCTATGTCTCAGACTGTTAGACATTTAAACATGGGGATGTCACCAGAACCTCAAACTCAACCTCTTCCATACCTCATTTATCATCTTCCAGCTACTCAGCGCTTCAGGAAGGACCTCTATAAACACCGCTGTGTTAAAAGACAGACTGCTGCTACTCCTCCTGAACTATCAGACCCAGCTGCAAATAACTACTATCATCTAGTTTTGTGGTCACCAGACCTGAGAATCATTTCTTCCTACTGTAGTCCCACAGAACTACCAAATCAAACAGCTCTACCCTCCCCTGATGTATCACTGAAATCAGCCTGTCTACTCCACTTCTATCACCTTACTTAAGGCTCTAATAATCTCTTTCCTGGGCTCCCTTGTAACTCCCTCAAACTTGATTTCCTTGTTCCAGCATTATTCTTTTCACACAGCTGCCCACGTGGCATATATTTGTGTCAATATGATGGTCTCACTACTGGCTCACACCCTTGAGTGGCTCCCTAGACTAGCATGGAGGGAGCAACTCCTCAGCGGGTATTGCCTGACCTGGCCAGCCTCATCTCCTCCCATTCTTTGCCTTCTTTAAAAAGGTAATACAACTGCAGTTTCCCCCAAATAAACTCTGCTATTCCGCACCCTGACACTTTTTTTTTAATATTCCAGAGGAATGCCCATTCCTAACCTCTTAAGATTCCCGTCACTTTTAGCTATCTTTTCACCATCACTGGAGACTCATACAAAGATCTAATGAAAGAACATTGACTAAAGATATCCTGTAGCTATGAAGATTGACAACTACTAGACTAGGTCCAAAGTCATCAAGTCAATTACAAAGTAAAGCAATGGGATCATGATTTCCAGCTACCTTAATTCAGTGGTATCAGTAACTGATCTAGAACTTCTTTGACTATAACATTAATAATCTTGCACAATCACTGGAGGAATTTAAAGGAACAAGAGAAAACTCAAATTCATGCCCAAGAAGAAGACATATGAAAGGTCTTGAGAATCTACAGAGTTCCGTCCTGTTATATAACATCTACTAACAACTTTAATTAACTTTAGACTTTACAGTGAATTAGGTTAGTATTTACCCACCTTTTTGACTTGGAGACAATCTAATCAATTTGCTATGCAGGTAGCAGAATGACAGTGAGTCCTTGTCTCTCAGAAAGGCTACCATTTCATTGCTAGGATTATACCTTGAATTTCAGAGCAAGTCTTGGTTTATTTAGACAGTGCAGAGAAAAATACATCTCTGTATTTGAACACTACAGACTTGAGTCAGGAGACTGAAGGCTTTAATCAACGCAAGAGGAAAAAGTAAACTTTGCTAAGGACACACAATGGGGCAAACACCCAACATCAAATGGGTCTTTACCAAATAAAGATGAATCCAAATTATATGTGGTAATGAGGAAGAGATATGATGCAGAGGTGAAATATTATAGATTGGAATCTCAATAATGCCATTAATCATCCAAACTTCTGGGAGGCACTATGGGAAAAACTCAGTCAGATTTAGCTTTTTACTTAGAGCTTTAGACTTATCTTTGTGGCATATACCAAGAATCAGAGAACACCAATGCAGAATACATATAGTGCCTGGGATTTGGAGAGTGGGTTCTTGACATTCTAAGTTTATGACAAAGCCATACCTGCTGCTAATCAAGGCAGTTTGAAAAAGGGAAGTATTTTGAAAAGTGAGCAGAAAAAAAAAAAAAAACCTTTGAAAGGCTTTTCTCTATGAAATTAGGTTTGTAAAAGGATTTTAGTCAAAAGTGCATGTGTGTATGCTACAATTAAATTCAGCTTCATTACAATTCATGTATTCATTAATGCATTCAACAAATATTTATTGAATGCTATGTGCAACAACCAGGAGAAATGGAATTCTAAAGACAGAGATAAGATACCTCTGAGACATTCTAAAACAGCCACATTCTGTTTTTCTAGGAGGTTGTAGGGAGGTGTCATGAATCAGAACAATTAATGAAATTTAATAAATATTTAGTCAGGAATAAGGGTCTCCAAGCCTCTCTCTTTGGCTGTTATTTGGAGATAAATCATAGCTAAAGGAACACAAAAAATTACATATTAACAGATACAGTAGGTACACATCCAAAGGACTTGGGACAATCTCAATTTTAAATAACCTTTCTTATTTTCTAGAAAAGTATGCTCGTATTTGTCAGATTACATAGCCCAATGCTGACTTGTGACACAGACAGCTAGACACACAGAAAGGGCATCTAAAGACTTCTGAGTTTTCTCAGGAAGAACACAGGAAATGGCAAATTAAATGTCTCTTAAGCAACATTGAATCCAAGGGTACTGAAGGCAAATCTAGGGCTCTGAAGCTCCTTGTGCAGGACCGCACAAAGACAGGACAGGGCAGAGCAAAGAAAATCACAAGGGCTGTTTTCAGGGAAGGAGCTCTGTAGGGACTTTTTGGAATTTGGTAGGAGGTCAAATAGGACAGAGTGAAGGAAAAATGAAGGAAGCTCATCCTGATCTTTTTTTGAAGGTCAAGGTAACTTACAGAAAGATTTGCATCAACACCAGAGTCCTCATTTTGGAGCTCTAAGTAGCCCTGGTGTTTTTTTTTTTTTTTTTTTTTTTTTTGTTGTTGTTGTTGTTGTTGTTCTTTTAGAGAACAATCCATCCCATTTTCGGAGAATGCTTTTGGATATCTTCCAAGGTAGAGTGGTTATCACTGCACTACAAGTAGATGAACAGGTTTATTCCGGGACGCTTAGTCCTCACAGATAGTCCCTTAAAAGTTAAGGCACATTCTGGGGAATAGCCGCAATTCTATGTAAATGACATTCACAGAGACTTACTCGTCTTTATTACCTGGTTGAAGGTAGAGTTGCCTATTTAGAGTCAGAAAAGTCTGGATTTCAGTTTAGTTCTACCACTGGCTGACTGGGATATCTGGGGCAAGCTGTTTGAACCTCTCTGAACCTGTGTCTCATTCACAGAAAGGCGATAATCTCTTCTCCATTGAGTTTGTAAGGAGATTAAATGACCTAAAATATGTAAAAGTGCACTCAAAATGATAAAATGATATATGATAGTTATCAGTACTCTTTACCAACATTCTTTGACACAGTTGCAATTGTAAGAAGAGAGACTATGCTAAGCACAAACAGGGCAGGGCTCTTGACCAATGAGCTCAAAAGATATATTACACAATCATACTGCAAAAATATATTTACTCCTTGGTAACATCAAATTCTATTCACAGTGATAGTTCCAACTTTTTATTCCAATTTGACTTTGACTCCTACAGTAATTACAGATTTAACATAAATGGATATTACTGATTATTCTCAATAAAGTGGAGAGAAATGTTTTATCTACCATGGTCTTCATTGGCAAATGATCTTATGAGTAAGGCCAAAAATAAAGCTATTATTAAAACAAAAAAAAGTGCAATATTATCTCCAGGATGATACTCATGTGATGTTCTTGCTGTATTTTCAGGTTTTTACCAAACATTTCCTGAATAGCCATTAAATATTCAAACCCATGCTAAGTACTATGGAGGATATGAAGATGATTAAGATACAGACCATGCCCCAAAGGCACACACTAGCTCATTGAAGAGAGGCAGTGGTAATAACTGGTAAAAAGGCAAAATGTCAAGAAATTTCCTGAGAAAGGTCCAAAGTACTCGGAAGAGAGGCAAAAGACAGATTTCTTCCAATAGCAGGGATCTAGCAGGGCGCCATGGGGAAAGTTATTCTGAGCATGTGATGGAGGATACGTGGGATTCCTTTGTCAGAAATGGCAGTGGTGGGTTAGAGGTTATCAGTTAGTCTGAGATGCAAGCTTGAGCCTGACCCCAAAAGTAGATGACAGCAGGATATATTCAGAAACACTAGCTACAACAGCATGGCCAGAACACAGAACAAAAGAAGATGGCATCCAAAAAGCAGGTCAAGAGAACACTGTGGAAGGTTTTCAATGCCCCACTAAGAAGCTTGACTTTTTTTCTACATGCAGAAATCCAGTGAAAGGGGAATGCCATGATGGGTCTTGGTTCTGATAAGATGTACAAGTAGAGTCAGTATGGAGGATTTACTGGAAGGGTGGGAAAGAGACTAAAGGGAAGCCAATCAGATAAGGAGCTAAGGTCATGGGTCAGAGGTGTTAAGAGCCAGAAGGTGAGCAGTGGCAGCAGGAAGCAATGGATGAAAAGCAGTTTGCTTTTTCATCCTGAAGTGGCATACGCCTGAGGGCACTAATCTCAGACACATTGTATTGCCTACATTAAGAGCTCTTGGTGCCTTGGGCTCAACCAAAGGGATGAAAGTACTTAAGACCCACAAATCTGAACAAAGGCTGCTTTAAATCCTTGGTTGGTGGCATTTATCTGAAGGCAACACATTGTCAGTTAGAAGCGATCATGTGAGAAGCCTTTTTAAACCAAGGGACCTGTGACATAATAAATGTAATACAAAACTAAAAGTCCAATGATTTGCATTATCTTGACACCATATGATACCCCAGATTTTTACATCTTTGTCCTCCCTGCAGTCATTGTCAGAATTATTTAGCCTTTTTCCTCTTCTACAATTTCTGCTATTTTTACATGAATGTCTTTTACAGGTGACAGCTGACAATTGGAACTGTCTCACTAATCTGCTATGATTGTGAGCATGAATAATAAGTTTGCATTTGATAATGAAAAATAAGATGAAAGAATTGGTTTCCCAATATGACCAAGCCAACAACCCTACTTTCTTTAATGTCTGATGTCGATAATATGGCCAAACACATGTAATAAATCATATAATCATAAAATTAAATAACCTATTTTTAAAAATTCTATTCTCAAATACAAAATCAAAGCCTTGGAGACATGCAACAAGTCAAATACCACCATCAGCATTAATTCCTTCACACCTAAAATATGAGTTCTTCATCATACTACTGCATTCATTTTCTTCTTTCAGATAAAAAAAAAACAAGAATCTGCAAATGGAGCTAAACAGATTATTTTAGAAAACAATTAGACATAAAATGACTCTAAGTGAAGATTCCTGGCACTTTTCTATGTGTGCAAGTGTATGCACTCTGCATACCAATGACAAAGCTAGAAAGAAAACTCACCTGTTTTCTTCCTCAAGATCTGCTAGGATTCTCTCTAGCTCCCCTCTTTCCTCACTCTCTAAGGAAATCAAGATCTGGGCAGGACTACGAGGCTGGCTCAGGGGGGAGTCCTGGTTCAAACTTTGGCAGTAATGCTGGATTAACAAATGTTCATCATCTCTGGAAAATAAAATCAAAGGTTTTGGTTTTTTCCCCCCCTTATTTTGCTTTGGGGGTTAGGGACTCAGGAGTGTATTTGAAAATAGAAACATTTATTTGCTCTTAACAATTAATTAGACCCTTTTTCCTGCTCTAAAGACCTTTTGATACTGTTAAGGTTGTGATCTACCATTTTGTTGGTAACAATTCAAAGTGTTTTTTTCTTGCTCAAATTTTCAAATGAAATTGATTGGCCTATTTACATGGATAAATGAAAGGCAGAATTACAGAAATACTGGGACTCTACGTCGATGTTAGTCAATAGCTAAAAAATATTAGAAGACATAATAATGGCTGTATAATGCTTTGGCCACCAAGCCTGTCAAGATAATCTGTTCACTAACCCACGCTATTGTTGTACTGAGTAGGAAAAAATACCTTGCAGCTCTGAAAGGAACAGAGGAAATATTTTCTTAAGTGGAAGGCAATGTAACCAAAAAGTATTGCTTCAGTAAGCCAGTTTTAACTTATATAAGTCACTGAGGCAGAATGACAACAACAATTAAACTGAAGATAAATAATTGTTTCATTCAATTACTGTTTAGACAGAAAATCAAAAATTGAGGGGAAAAACGCCGTTAAGGTGACTGATGAAGACTGCACATCTCATTCCTTAGGGCAGAGTTTTTTTTTTTTTTATTTATAAATATAAGCCTTTTTGCCTCCTTTTCCCCCGAGATGAGTCCTTAAAACTCATCTTTTCCCCCGAGATGAGTTTTAATGACTCATCTCGGGGGAAAAGGAGGCAAAAAGGCTTATATCTGGGGAGGCAGCTGCAATCTTTCCTGGAAACTAGGAACTCTCTAATACACAGGACAAACTTTTTTTTCTGAATGCATTACCCCAAGCTCCTAAAAGACCTGTTTACTTCCAAGTTATAAGAATTTCATTCTGTCTATAATGAGAGGTTAAAGCTCTTTGTTTCTGCTTAGGTATCATTAAGATGATACACTAATATTCTCCTCTCTATACCCACTTAATTTTAAAGTTGAAAAAAATCAGAAATATAGAAAAAAGTCCTCCCAATTTGAATGATTTGTGACTGTCAAGCCAGTTAACTGGTTTAGATGTGAAAAGCTGACTAAAAATAATTATTGGGTATTAAAAACAAACATTTAAGTGAAGTCAACAAATCCACCAAACCACTTCCCCAAACGTGCCCGTAAAATGCCATGATTTTTTACCATCCAACATTGAGTCAAAATAAATTTTATGTCCTCAGAATAAGCTAAAGCTAAATTTTACTTTAAAGCAAAACAAACGCAGTTTTACGGCCTAATTTATCACCACTCATTCCACATTCTGAAGTTTTACTGCTAGAACTTCCTGTGTTTAATTATAACCTATAGCTGTAACTACACTTTTCTTACTGTTCTCTTAGGTAGTCAATGAATGACAGCCACTGTTATATAGATACAACTTGAATTAATTTGAATGTGCTAGAGCTTCTAATATCAAAATCAGTGAGCCAAAGAAGCACATTATTCAAGTCATTTACATTTGGTTGTTTGGCCACCCATTTTGTTGAAGTATCTTATTAATACTTTTTTCCATAGCTAAGAAAGGTAATGCATCACAGTTATGATTGGGGCAAGGCTTTTTTGCTTGTTTGAAGTAACTAAGTCATATACAAATGACTGAGTGTTGACCTTATTCTTTATTATTAGCTTGATCATCTATGTATCAGATGAGATTATTTATTTTCACGTATGTCTTCAATAACTAGTTATATACATGCTACTTTGATACTATTTCTTTTGGCCTAACCCTTATGAAGGTTCTTTTCTCATCTGAGCATGCCTCTGTGTTGCCACATCAACTACATATGATAAATTCATCGTTCTTCCCTTTGTCTGTATTCGCCATAAGATGGGTGAGATATCCATAATTTATCAAACTAAAAAGGCATCATTATACTTTGACTACATTTCTTCTCTTTATGTTATTTATTCAGTTGGCAGATTCTTATTTTTTTCTTCATACTTTCTTCAATGCCTGCTCTCTCTACCTCAAGCCCTGGTCAGCATTTACTTGGTTCATGGCAATGTTCCCTTGTGTTCTGCATTGTGAACACCGCCCTTACTCTATAATGAAGCCTCCGTTTCCCTGCTATAGCTGTGTTCTCTGCCGCTTTTAGCACCACTCTTTCTCCCTCCTTAAAGTTTAACAGGGTTGGCTTATCACTCTGCTAGCAAACTGCGACCTGAATTTGTACATCTCCTCTGGAAACCCTTCATAAGATTGTCTCACTTAATTTATCTTGTGAAGACACTAAATCACAAAAATCGACTTCTTTGGATTTATGAAGGAAAATCCCCAACTAACCTACCATATGTGAATAGCAATGCTATACCAAGATCACGTTTCCACTCCCCATGAGTGGAGAAAATAGTACTTAGCCATCACTTGAAAATTAATATCCTATCCCTTTAAATGTCTGGCAGGTCTGCTCAAAGGTTAAGCATTACTGTATGTACTTGGGACTCTGTGATTTGTAATCAAATAGTATGAAATAAGTTTAAATAAGAATAAGGCAAATTATTTTTGCTACTCTGGATGCTAATGCCAGAATTTGGATGAGCTCATTCCATGCCAGGGCATTAAGAGTTAAAAAGAAAAAGTAAATGAATGGCTCCTTAAAAGATCAAATGAATATGATGCTAATTCCTATATCCTGTGCTATCCTACCTCTAAATCCCTCAAAGCAATTTCATTGTCAGGAACATTTTGTAAAAAGAGATGGGATACTTACATGCTCTCATTAGGAGAGATGCTATCATTTAGATAAGATCCATTGCTGTTTTCCATTTCTGCTAGCCTGATAAAAAACGTAAAAGCTCATTAAAACTTATGTGACTTCTTAGACTCTATTCAAGACCTAATCGAACATTCCTGAAAACTAAAGGATAAATCATGGCAAGAAGAGAAAGGAATCCTTCAAATTACAGGATGTGTGTGTTGGCTTAACCATTTGAGGCAGTGTGTGGTAGACCACAGGCAGTTAGCAGCACTATATTTATGATATAAATTCTAAGGAAAGTTGTATTTCACTGTTTTCTCCCCACAGATCAATCTTGCTTTCACTGAGAACAGGTCTTTGTTTTCACAAGAAAAGCTTCCCTAACAACAAGTGCACTCCCTACCTGACACTACCCCTTGTCTTTTAAGACAATTACTACTTTCCACTGATGACAGACTTAACACAGCAAGCTAATGCTTTTCACGATTGGTAAACATGTCCAGCAGTTAGAATTTTGACAAAGGATGGATGCACAGTAAGCTCTCTAAACATTCTGCCACCAATTTTCACCTTTAAAATCTTCTTCACCTTAGGCAATCATACAGATTTTTTGTTTTTACAACTAAAAAAAAAGTTAACCAAACTCTTACAGATTTATTTAACAAGCATAAGATATTTTAAAATCAGTAATTCAGTTTTTAGGTATACAAATCATCTCAAACACAAAGAAGGTGAGACAGAAAGGTCCATGGATTAGGAAAATTAATTATTCTCTTTACAGTATATCATGTAAAATAAATACAGAAACAGAAAGCTGATGCTTTCATATTCTCCACATAATACAGTATCATTTTTTTCATATATGAATGTCTGGTCTAGCAGTTTTCTAAGGAGGTTAGTCTATTTGGAAGCCAATTTAGTAAATGTGCTGAGTATAAAAAAAAATAGCAAGGCTACCGGAAATGTTTAAAAGCCAGGGTTAGGGAAGATTATTCTGGACTAACGCTCTTTTTGGTGACCAGAAACAACATGCAGTGGAATGGCATGCACGTTAGAGGGCAGTTGATTAGTAGGAATCAGACAAGTTTGGGGAAAAAAGAAAAGGTCTGTTTAAAATAGTATAGGTTAGCTTTCCTTGGTTAGTTATTTCAATAAATATTTGCCTGGCATTCAACTAGTCTCATACCTGCTAGCATAATGTTCAATGCGTGAATGAGTATCATCGTGTGAGAGCTGAGGGGACGAGGCAGGCCTATAAGGCAGAAAATGTGATTAGTCACAGATACCATCCATTAATGGAGAAAAAACCCCACCACACAGTTATGTTATACACATGGCCTAGAATGCTTTTATTCTAATTCTACGGATCATGTATACATTTAGTTGCTTCCGTATCTTGAATATCATCAAGTATTTTACAATCGAGGTTTGGGAGATGATTTCTCATACTTCTGCTTTTATCAAAAGCTATGAAGAGAGGCCAAAAGCTTCTCTGGAATTCTCATCATAGAAATGGCTGGGGGAGACAATTCCTAGGTAGCATTTTGTCCTCCTACTTCCTATAGTCCTGAAAATGTTGTTAGCACTATGTGGTTTAAAATTGTAAATAGTTTACACCTGTGCCATTCATAGACTATCTTTTTATTGAATGAAAGCTGTACATTTGCCTAAACATTTACAATTATTTTAGCTTCAAAGAGACTACTCTAGTACAAGACTTCTTAAGACTCCATGTATCAAGATGCCTTGATCTATGCAATTTTGTAAAGAAGTGTATCATCCAGTTCAGCAGCAAGACTATACTACTAATTCCTAGCACAAAATAGAATGACCCAGGATTATACTGTGACATTTTAAAAAATGGCTAAATTTCATAGAATGTCACGATAACTGAAATATTTCTTATGGATACTGTGTGCTAAAATACAGGTAAGAAAATAAGAAAAGATAATTAGGAATAGTCTATATGCTTTTTGTATATAAACACCTATCTTTTCTGATCTCCATAGACAAGAGTTTTGGTAGGGTTAACATTTTTTCATCCTTTCAGATCTGATCTATTAATTATCCTTGAAGTTTTTATTGTATCTTTTGGATTAACCTTAGGAAAAAAAAACCATCTGTTCTGAAAACCAGTTTAGGCTTGTGCTTTTTGTTTTAATTGGAATAGCACAAAAGGAAGGTATCTTCCATTTCTCTGCTGACTCAGAAAGCCCTTAGGTAAAGGCATAAATCCAAAAGTCAACAGTAATGTAATTCAGAGAGGACCCTAGTTTAGCACAGTGTCCAAGCAGCACTGAAGGACTTGGTTGAAACACTAAGGAGAATGTGTTTGTTTCTTCCTACATTAAAAAAGAAAAATATGTAGTTACCACTAGCTAAGCTTGCATAGCAAATGTGCCAGAAATTGATATTTCTTAATATACTATGGTAAGATAATTACAACACACTACAGCAAATAACTAGGGAACTGGAGTTCTTCCCTGAGAGATAAAGGTCATATTTATGAAACCAATGTCATCTAGGTCAAGTGTAATTATAATCAAATTGAAATGAGTTACAAAGACGTTTAAATTGTCAAGAGAAAACAAAAGGATGACTACTCAATTTAATAAGCAGATCCAAAGATTTCCATGTGAATCTTCCCTATAGTTTTGGAGAGTTAATCTGTTAATCTTCTAGAACTCTGGCATAGCCCATTATTAGAAAAAATGCTAAGGCTGTTTTGAAATCTTCAGTGCAGATCAAGATAAATTTAATACTTGTATTATTTTTATTATAAGAACTATCTTTTAGAACAGACCAGTCTTTCAATTACTTATTTTTTAATAAGTATTAAGCCTACCATCAGGGAAAATACATTAGTAGTGTTTTTCCTTATAATAGTTGCTACACTGGAAGTGTATAGAAGAAAGAAAGCCTAAGACCTTGGAGCATTAAGTACACCAAGAAAACTAGGCATATAAATCCAAAACACTTTAATACCATTTTATACAGAAAATCTTATACAGAGCTTTAATTCTGAGCCTCAAGGATAATTCCATGTTATTTTCCTTATTAATATCCATAGCACCTATCACAGCATGCATAAGCACAAGAACTTATAATAACCAGAAATCTTAAAAAATATACACTAAAAGAGGCACTTATTAAACCAAAAAAATGAGCCAAAAGAAAGTACCGGTCAGAGATGAATCACTTAAAAACCAAGAATTAGTAAAAATACAAAGCCACTTAGTCCACAAACAAAACTAAGTGCAAAGCCTTCTAAAACACTCCCAAAGGAAGATAATAATACTGTTCCCTCCTTTCCTCTTCCTAAGCACAAAACCATATGCCCAAAAGAATTACTTACTATTAGAGTTAATGACCCACTTGGCCAATTCCATCCCACCCACCACCATCTTATCTTTTATGAAAACTCCATTAATCAGTTGACATTCATTTAGGTTTCAATGCATAATCACTCAGAGAATATTGTTTGACTGGCTCACTTAGGAACAAACAATATAAAGGCCTATGCTAGCTTTAGTTTAAAATAATGTGACAGACACAAGCAAATAAGGGTTTAGTCTAAGGAAAACCAAAAAATCTGTTATCTCTGGAAACTTTCTAATTCTGTGATCCATCTCAAATGGATTAAATACTGTCATCATCACAGGATTTGTTAACATAAGATAAAATTCTTGCAAAATAAAACATGTTAGGACCTGGTTCTTATGCCCGAATAGGATGACTCTGTAATATATTTAATATAGTATTTATAATCCTATGAATAAATACTTTAAATACAATTACTGCTGTTAACGAAAACATAGACGTTAGGCTGCTAGGTTTGTTTTCTTCCTCAAAATGAGAATTTCCCACTCTTTCTGAATAGTCTAACTCTTTATAAAAAAGCAAACTGGGGGGTGTGCTTTAGTTGTTAAGAAAAGATACTTAAATAAAACATGTTATTAATTTTAAAGTGTTTCAACATTTAAGAAAGACAAAATCCTCTACTTACAGTAAGTTACTTTAAACTGATTGTCGTAATTTTTTTTTTCCATTAGCTTATGTGTAGCTCCTTTTTGACTTTCAAGGAACTCTTAATTACCCTATTTATTACTTTGTGCTATTTTTATCTATGTATTTGTAAGAATTGTTCTTCAGCATACTTGTCTTTTGGATTTCTTACTTGATTAAACTTATTTCAACATGGAGTAAATCCATTCACTTATCAGGATCCAATCAAGCTGAAACTGTAGTGTATCAACTCTTTAAAAGTTTCTTATTTTTGAAAGGCTGTAACTTTTCTAACAGACTACCCGACTTAGGAAAAACAATTACCAAGAGGCAGAGGACATAATTCAATCTAAATAACTCCCGAAGTTCTTTAAGCATGATAATGAAATAAATCAGAGAATATACTATTTTAAGCTACCATATCTCAAAACTAAGGGCCACAATAATACAGTTTTAAAAAAGAAAAGGAAGCCTTCCACTTCCTTTAGGCCCATAAAGACTGAAAATAAACTTAATTAATAATTTGTATTTATCACTACAGGGTTTTAAAAAAAGGATCTAGTTTAAATTAAATTACATGGTGGAACAATAAAAAAGACTCAATAAAAAGAAATCAAATTCTTATGTAAGCCTCTCTTTCCAATTAGTCATTTCCTCTTTATATATAATAGAGCCGTCTGATTTTCAACAAATATTTTAATAAAGTATATTTTGAAATACCAAGTTTGTTATAACAAACGTACATGACATAGTTTTAAAACAGGCACAATGTTTACTAATATATAAATCACAGGCCCCAAAAAGTTTTCTAACATTATAAACTCTAAGATAAGTCATCTGCTGGTATCCAACCTTAGCGTTATTAATACACACCAATAGTAATAACAGATTATACTACACTTTCCTCCTAGAGCAAATATGTAATTGTTAATGAGCTGAATATTTAGTTTGGAGAGGAGAGCAAAGTGAGTTTAGTTCAAAATTTAGAAACCCTTGTATACAATGATTAATCAAATAGCATGGCATAACCTGATAAGCAGTCCACACACCTCATTAAAATTATTCAACCAAACTCAGTATCATACTTTAAAACAAATCCTGCTGATACTTAATAGTCCATTTAGGCCGTAAAAATTCTAAAAAGCATAGAATCTCAAGGAGTATGGCTAAAGAATGTTATTATGTAATCAGAAGTTTCTTCCTTGCTTTTATATGAAGAAATATATATCATGTCTCCCAGGAATACAACTAAAACTCCAATAACTGCTTTGATTATAATGTGAATTCAAGCCAGGATTTCTGCTGGTTTGAATTTCACCTGGTGGAGGAACCAAAAAGCCCACTCTGATTCTCCTGATCAGTGTAGATGGTACTTTCAAAGTCTCATCAAGACAAGAAATAAAACTGAAACGAAGGAAGGGAGATTAATATGTCCGTAAAATAAAATAAAACAAAACAAAAAAAGAGAACAAAAGAAAACCAAGCGAGCAAATGTGTTGGTGATAGCAGCAGCACCCTTCAGCAAAAGTACTCACGCAGAATCTACCGGCCAGAAGTTGATCAGAGTAACGGGACTGCAAAACAAAAAATGAGGTGGTGAAGAGAGACACACGCAAACTCAGCCGCAAAAAAATTTACTGAAAGGTCAAAATAAATAAAATCCAGCCAATTAAGTATGAACCATGGAAAGCAATAGCCAAACCAAGGTGTAAAGTGATTTAAAAGGAAAACAGTGTGTGATTGCCATCAGAGTTACGGCAAAAAAGAGGAGGAGGTTTAAAAGAGGTGAAGACATCATCCGTTTGATCGTGAGAATCATTACTACTTACTGTGAAGTAGTTTCCTGTGATTATATTTTCCCTTGAGTAGAAACAAGTGACTCGATATGACCACACAATCAGATACAAAAAGACACACATTTACTGATTTGTGAGAGAGGAAAACCCAAATGAAATACTGGAATCACTCATTTGTAAACAGTCCCGTATTTCTTTTAAGGCTTGTAAGGCAATTAGTGGCTGTATTGTGTTGTGATTTTTCTTTTTTTTTTTTTTCCCGTGAGATAAAGTTTAACTTTTGGGAAAAGAAATTGTCAAGTCATGTGGGAAAATGGCAACTGGACATCCCCTTATTTTTCTCTTTTCAGCTAACGTAAATAAAAGGAAAGAAATAGAAGAGACTGTTTGCATTTGGGAGTGAAGGAGAGTGTTCAGCTGAGAGATCAGATATACATCAAACAAGAGTGTGTTCTGCTTTTGCCACTACTCACGTTTCCATGTTGTCCCCCTCTAAGACAGTCTGCACTGGCAGGTAGCCCATTCGGGGATGCTTCGCAAAATACCTTTTGGTTCGAAATTTGTTTTTCAGTACCTTGGCAAAGTCTCGAACATCTTCTCCTGATGTAGTCTAAAAGGGAAATCATGGTGAGATCAGATTTAGGACAGTATGATTTCAAAACTAATGACCTCTCCAGTCTTCTCCCCATGGCACTTGTTTGGTAATTAAGGAGAGTGTTGTTGTGAGCAAAGGCTTTGGAATCAGACAAATGGGGCTTTGAAACCAGGCCTGGCATGTACTAACTTGGGTGAGTTACTAACTTCTCAGAGGCTCTGATCATCAGTAAAATAAGAGCAATAACACCTCAACACATTGTTATAATAATAAATAAATGAGCATACAAGCCACTAGGCTACTCAAATAAATGGTCTTAAGGTCAAAAAGGTGACCTTAAATTTTACTACACTTTGTGGTATTTTAAAAACTACTTAATACATAATGATAGCATGCTTCACCCACTATCGGTCTATTCACCACGCGGTACATTCTGAATCACTCACCATCTCTATAAGAGAAATAAAAGTGAGAGAGACAAATATCTGGGAGGATCACTCTGATGATGGAAGAGAGAGATGCTTTAAAGCAGAGCTTCTCATACTTTGATGTGTATGGGAACCAGCTGCAGATCTTGCTAAAATGCAGGTTTTGATTTACAGCATCAGGAGTTGGGGCCTGAGGTTTTTGCATTTCTAATAAGCACCCAGGTAATGCCAATAGACACATGATTGTTAGTCAACAGACCATATTTTGAATAGCAAGCATGTAAAATTTAGAGAAGTGGAGAGAAACACAACGTGTGGCTCTACAGTCAACAGGGACAGGTTTATTTTAGAGTAAACAAACCTGAGAGGAGCCTGTCTTTAATTCTTAGAGATTTGTACTCAGGTCTGTCTGGCCACCAAGTCTATGCCCTTGCCCTTTCACCAGTGATTTTTCACAGTTCTGTTCACTTAACATTTTCCTAAAACAACATTTTAGGAGATGGCTTTTACTTTTACTGACAGAACCTTGAACAAATTATTTAACCTCAGGACCTCAGAGTCCTCATCTGTATAGAGGGTATACAAATTATAGTACTTATTTTACACTGGGTAGTTTAAAAGGTAAAATGCTAAGCATTTAGTTGGTAAGAGTTAGCATATAAAATGGATTTTTAAAATGTCGTCAGTATATAGAACAGATAATAGGTGAGCAATACTGATTAAAAGTGGTAGGTTATGAATCTAGGGGGACCTACAACCATCCCCTGTATTCAACATGCCTCATGACCATAAGATCACCCCCACACAACCTCTAAGGCTGTGCAAAACAAATGTGAAAACATCTTCAACACAACGATGCACAGAGAAGGAAAACCCTATTCATTCATCCAACAATATTTTTTGAGAGTCTATCATGTTCCATGGGTGCCAGGCACTCCCCTAGGCACCAGGGATAGGGGAAATCCTAAAGCCTATAGCTGAGAGCCACTTTATCTGGGGAACATCTGGGAAAGTGACAAATCACAGCATTACACATGATCTGTAGTATTGTACAAAACTGAAATTTATCCCAGTTGAACTAACTCTCATGTCAGACAGGCATCTAACTTACCGGAGTGCAATATTCCACCATGGGATAGTGCATTTTATGGCCTTTTGCAACTCGACCAGAAAAAAAGCAGCTTTGGCAGATGTCATAATTAAAGTGCTTTAGACTCCTGTACCTGATAAAGAGCAAAAACAAACACATATGTATTTCTTCAAATCAAATTCCCAAAGAACACTCTTTAATAAACCTTCTACCGCGTTCTAATTCGAGAAGCAGAACGTAATGTTCATTAGTCCCACAAGGTAAGTGACTGACTTCCTCCCTCCAGATTTCTCCACTGCCTCTCCTCCACTATCAAAACATTTTGGCAGAAAGATTATCCTATAAACATATGGAAGGAGGGAAGAAAAACTCCACTCTTATTTAAACTCCACTAGGAACTCTTTGAGATTAAGTAGGAAGGTACTGGCAAATTTCCAGTCTTTTGAAGACCAAATATTCAAATTTAAAAGAACTTCCAGAAGAGACAGATTGATGTCATGCCTGTCCTAACCCAACATAGGGACAAAAGTTTTCTGAAGCAATTATTTTCTGAAAATTGTCAAGATAAAGCAATGTCATAAGACAAAAGCAACTTAAATAAGAACTTTCAATTAAAACAAGTCTTGCTTGAATAATGTTTTCCAATTTACTGACATGATTCATCTTCAGTTACTTTTATCTCTGTCTCTTCAGAAATCCTCACTACGTTACCTACAAATGATAACCGAAGCCTCAAGAGAAAACGAAACTTGGATTAGATGGAGGAATTCCTAATCTGTAAATACTAGTTGGTACATTGACTCCATTCTCAGAATGTGATATTCTATATTTCATACTCTCCTGCCTTTTGCTTTCTCAGATAAGAACCTTAGCCAATTCAAAGAAACATATTTCTTATGTCACGTATGGGGAAGAGGGAAGGAAAACTATCTTTTTTAGATTTCAACCTTCTTTCAAGAGAAGGAAAGGAGAAATGAGAAGTGCTGAGTCCTAAAATAATATAATTTGATAGGGGCCAAAGAACTGAAGGCGAAAATGCTCTTTCAGATCCTTCAAACCATTCTTTTTTATTTTTATTTTTATTAATCAATTATTTATTTATTTATTTAGAGACAGAGTTTCGCTCTTGTTCCCCAGGCTGGAGTGCAATGGCGCGATCTCGGCTCACCGCAACCTCTGCCTCCTGGGTTCAGGCACTTCTCCTGCCTCAGCCTCCTGAGTAGCTGGGATTACAGGCAAGCGCCACCATGCCCAGCTGATTTTTTGTATTTTTAGTAGAGACGGGGTTTCACCATGTTGACCAGGACGGTCTCAATTTCTTGACCTTATGATCCACCCGCCTCGGCCTCCCAAAGTGCTGGGATTACAGACTTGAGCCACCGTGCCCGGCCTCTTATTTTTTATTTTATAAAACTGTCCCCTGTATACAAAGCCCACTAGCTAAGGAAGCAGAGAAAAGACAGCTTAGAAATCCAACGCAGTCACTTGCGGCTTCCCTTCCCCACTCCCCACCCGCATGGCATCATTTTTACCTGCCAAAAAACCAGGAAGGAAAGAAGGCATCCTTTGCAAGCACTGCCTACTCACTGTTGTCTAAGCTTCAGAAACCTCTAAAAGTTTCTGTAAAACCTCTTTGTAAACAGCATGACTATGGAAGGATAAACACCAACAGTCAAAGAGCACTATGAGTAAAAAGCACGCAATAGCACAAAGTAGTCATTAGAAAATAAAGTAACAAAACCAGTTCACACATAACTGGAGAGGAGTGTTTACTTAGCTGCTAAGTGGATTCTGCACAGGCAGAGACCACATAACTAGTTGACAACTTGGTGGCTTATTCATCGCTGTAGAAACCTTGATGTTGATCCACACGTTTAAGTACATCACAGTTTCAGAATTAGGATGTAGGATTACTGTTAAATGAGATTAATTCATTAAAAAATATTCTGTCTTCCCGAACAGATCAACAAGGCTGAAGATTTATTTAGCCTCGTTTTCCATAAACATAGCAAGTTAGTCTGATATTCTTAAAATATCAGAGCATATTTTAAGAATATCAGACTAACTTGCTATGTTTTCTATCTCTTTCACTTATAAATTTATAAGGACTGTTCTTATTTTTTTTAGCTGCTTTGTGAATCTTCCATTTACTTGCATACATTTTATTCCTTAAGAAGTTCATTAGGATACTATTCAATGAATGTAATCAGAGTCACAGATACAGAAGCAAGTTCTAGGAAGCTGAAAACAATTCGTTACTTGAGGGAAAAAAAATGGTAGAGTGAATGAGAGACTGAGCTAACATTATGGTTCCTCCCAGAATAGAATGATCTCCTAGGTTTATAACTGATTCTTGGAGAGTTTCTATAAACAGAAAAGACCGTGAAAAAGGAAAGAAGATAAACATGTTTTGGTTCCAGGAGGGAGGAGGTACAGTTCATCTGTAATACCTCCGCAAAGACACACACTTTGTCCTGCTCAACCAAAAATGTGGCTCTGAAGAGCTGAAGAGTGAAGGTGGAAACGGACACCAGCCTAATAAGTCAGATCCACCAAAACAACCCAGCAATCAGGAGGGCGTCAGGAGCGGTCGATGTTCCAACCCCATCACCCTGTCTCCCACTTTGGAGAGGGATGAACTAACAGCAACTGGCACAGGAGATAAAAGGTCAAGTTGTAAAAAGGTGGAAAAAATGATTAGAAAAAAGTGACTTTTTTTTGTTCCTTATACCTGAATCCAATGATTGGACACTCCTTGCAGATGTTACATTTGGCCTGATGCTTGGCAGTTTCTGCAGCAGCCACTCTGTGCAGGACGGGCAGCCACACCATGGACTGAGGTTCCAGTCTCATCCAGTCTAGGAAGAGGGCTGCTTCAATCTCTGGCTTATTATTAGCCTGCAAAGACAGGAGGGAGAGAGAAAGAGGGCAAAAGGATAAAAGAAAAGAAGGTGAGATGGCAAAGGAGGTGTATATCAGATCAGGTAATAAATTAAACAAAAAAGAAAGAACGAACAATGGTTGCAAAGCTAGGCTGGCTTTTCACAGCTTGTTTCAGCAAATGCTCCCTAACATCCAAAGAGACACCTACTCCTAAGGTTCTGGTAAACTGCTATTACTCTTTTTGGGTACTAGATGACAACAAAAGGAAACAAAACCAACAAACAAGAAAGGTAAAGCAAACTACGCACCTGAGCAAGACTATATTTAACTCTAATTTTTGAGCAGATAGGTAAAAGTTAGCCAAAAGTGAAATGCAGGTGTTTACTGATAAAATTTCAAAGGAGGGGGACAACTGATTTTTTTTCTAGAGAATCTATTTCTCATAGAATCATGAGGGGCTTTAAAACTCATCTGGTTCCAGAGCATCATCTTATAGACAAGCAAACTGATTTGCACATCAGAAAAGTAGCTTTTTCAAGGCCATACAACCAGCAGCAGAGCTGATAATAGAATGCAAATCTCCTGGCTTTGCACTGTTTTCACGATGCCCTGTTGATTCTCTGTCTGCCTCTCTATTTCTCTCTCTTTCAAAGTCTAAATATAAGAAATACCATTCACCCCAGATAGTACAGTAATCGCAAAATACCACCATTTGATTTATATGTTAGTGTATTCATACGTTTTACTTAAACCTTGTTTTTTCCAACCCTATAGGATTGTTTTAATTTTTTTATATTGTTAGATAGATTGACTACCTTTTTGCTCTTCTTTGAGTCCTTTCATCTCAAATCTTCCATCTGGGATTAGTTCTGCCTGAAATATGTCCCTTAGAATTTCTTTTAGCCATTGGTCGTACATTTCTCAGGTTTTGTCTCAAAATAGCTGCCTTTAAAAAAAATCCATATTCCTGATAGTTGTCTACATTAAGTATAATTTTTTTTTTTTGAGACTGAGTCTCACTCTGTTGCCCAGGCTGGAGTGCAGTGGTATGACTTTGGCTCACTGCAATCTCTGCCTCCTGGGTTCAAGCGATTCTCAAGCCTCAGCCTCCCAAGTAGTTGAGACTACAGGTGCATGCCACCATACCAGGTTACATTTTGTCTTTTTAGTAGAGATGGAGTTTCACCATGCCGAACAGGCAGGCCTCAAACTCCTGACCTCAAATGATCTGCCTGCTTCAGCCTTCCAAAGTGCTAACAGGCATGAGCCACCTCACCCGGCCCAAGTATAAAATTTCTGATTGAAAGGTTTTGGGGTTTTATTTTGTTTTTGAATACTGAAATATTACCCCACTTTCATCTCACTATCTCTGTTACTGTTGAGAAGTCAGCAGTAAAGATGACTATTGCTCCTTTAAAGATAATTTATCCTTTTCCTATCTTGTGCTGTGTTTCTAGGATCTGATTTAGACTGCTTAGGGTTCGCTGGACTTCTTAAAGATGTGATTTACAGTCTTTAATCAGCTCTGGAATCTTCTCAGTCATAATCTCAACAAATACTGCCTCTTTTCCATTCCCTCTCTATTCTACTTTCAGAAATCTGTTAGATAAATGTTAGATTTCTTCAATCTCTATTTCTCTGAATAGGCCTTTCCTAGTTCCCCTCTCTCTGCCCACATCTTTTTAAAACATACTTCTGTGCTTCATTCTTATTAATTCCTTCTGCCTTACTATCTGGGTATCCATTACTCTTGCCAGTCTGCTGTAAACCCATATATTTTAAAATTTTGATTATCGTACTTTTGATACCTAGAAATACTACTTGGTCATTTTTAAGGAAACTTCTCAAGTTTGTGGTTCCCTGTAGATATTTTTCAATGTTGTTTTTTATTTTTCTAATGGCATAGACATAATATTAAAAATAATCTCAGTTTAGTAATTCTGGAGTACCATGTTATTGTGGGTCTGCTTCTTGGGTCTGCAGTTTCTTCTGGTTCTCATTCACTTTGATTTCTTTCTTTCTCCACCTTGATTTCTTATATGCTTAATATGTTTTTTACTATGCTCTAAATTGACCTTACAAATATTTTCTGGAGATACTTTGAGTCCTAGAATAAGAGTGCTTTCTCCAGAGATGATTTTCATTTACTTTTGCCAAGAACCAAGAAGCATTACTTATTCCACAGCCAATTTTAGTTGAATCTATGACCTGGAAATACGTAGTATCACACAAGTAGTGGGTATTTGGGCTTCAAATCCAAGTTGCTTCTCTTGTAATGTGCTTTGCTAATAAAGGATATATCCACATTTCAGATAGAAAGGCAGGAGGGTTTAGACTGACAGGTCATTTGGCTTATAACACTGATCAACAGTACTCCAGTTATTACCCCTAATTCTATATTTAGCAACACTATAGAGCTGTTTAACTTTGAATTTCCTAGCTGCAAAATGGTATCATTTCAAACTTCTGATCAAATGCTATTGTTTACCAAAGACATGGAATCAACCTAAATGCCCATCAATGGTAAATAAAGAAAATGTGGTACGTATATACCTTGGAATACTATGCAGCTAGAAAAAAAAATGAGATCATGTTCTTTGCAGGAACATGGATGGAGCTGTTATCCTTAGCAAATTAATGCAAGAACAGAAAACCAAATTTTGTGTGTTCTTACTTATAAGTGGGAGTTAAATGATGAGAACACATGGACACATAGAGAGGAACAACACACACTGTGGCTTATTAGAGGATGGA
The DNA here is from genome assembly GCF_049354715.1 of Callithrix jacchus. Taxonomy (NCBI): domain Eukaryota; kingdom Metazoa; phylum Chordata; class Mammalia; order Primates; family Cebidae; genus Callithrix; species Callithrix jacchus. The sequence goes on from NC_133524.1 coordinate 32,026,637, forward strand.
GAGTGGGAGGAGGGAGAAGATCAGGAAAATAACTAATGGGTATTAGGTTTAATACCTGGGTGACAAAAAAATCTGAACAACGAACCCCCATGACACAAGTTTGCCTCATTACAAACCTAGACATTTACCCCTGAACTTAAAAGTTAAATTTTAAAAAGGTATTGCTGAGTACTTTTCTCTGTGTAGAGTTCCATCAAAGAGGTACTTTGTGGGAAAAAAGATTTAAAAGAAATTACAGAATCTAAAGATGAAAAAGATCATGCAAGTCCATTCATCCTTTTGGCATGGCACCACAGAAACTTTCTGCATTCATTGAGTCCAAGATCAGCATTTACTGAGTCCAAACTCTTACTCGTGCCAGTGTGTGCTTACAGCCACTATACCACCCATGTGAGAGAGCTAAGCAACACCCTTAGAAGGGGATCTTGAACACCTATGTCCAGACACCCCTGTCAAAAGTGCTTAATCAACACTGAGCTGAAATCCATCAGTACCACATATTGAAGTTCCAGAGTCAACCCACTAGAGTTCAAATCTCAGCTTCGCCACTCACTGGCTGTGTGACCTTAGGAAAATAACTTTCTCTCTGTGTCTTAATTTTTCTCTGCTACGAGGTGGAAATATTAATAGTGCCTACCTCATAGAGTTATTTTACGATTACATGAGTCAACAAATGAAAGGTAACTGGAACCATGTCTGACACATAGCAAGAACTATGTTTGCTATTTAACAATATTATTATTGTCATAATTACAATCATTATTATTATCCATCTGACCAGCAACCCAGAAGTTCTTGGTCTTTGAACAGCCCTTTAAATATTTTACCAGAGCTGTCTTATTTGCCTATGCCTCTTCATTCCTATTCTCCCTCATACGACACAGCTTTGTTTGCCACTGTCATTTAGAAACTGATTCTTCCAATATGATAGCTAAGAATGGTACCTCTATTTCTCCAGACAATGTAATTGGATTATTTTCTTTTGTTCTGTACTGTAGGCTCACATAGGGTCCCTACTCAACTAAAATCTCTGAGTCAACGTTTCCCAGCATGTCCAGCAAAATGCTTCATGAGAAGGTCAAATTAATTAAAGAAACATTGCACATTATATCCACCTCTTAAAAATCTTAATGCATGTTAATATATTAAAAACTGAGACGGTCACCAGTAAAGAAACATGTTAAAGTTTGATTGACCTCAGAATGTCCACATATTATTCAATGATCCTGAGGCCTTCATTCTTTTTAAACTTACAGAGCTTGTTAACACCACAAAATACTAACGTCGTGCTGGGCATTCTGTTCTGGGTTGTTTCCCATGATTCTTCCACTATGTACCTGTCCAATTGGTATTTTTTTTCCTTTCATATCTGTCAAAGACTTTTCCTGTTAGTTTAAGCCCATTGTAAAGTCTCATCAAAATCTTTAAAAATTCTGACTCTTAAAACCAATGAATTAGCCATTCTTCCTAACTTTGGGTAATTTTTACATTTTGTTTTTGTTTTTGAGATGGAGTCTCACTGTGTTACCCAGGCTGGAGTGCAGTGGCACCATCTTGGCTCACTGCAACCTCCACCTCCTCGGTTCAAGCAATTCCCACTGCAGGCTCCCAAGTAGCTGGGGTTACAGGCACCTGCCATCATGCCTGGCTAATTTTTATATTTTTGTAGAGATGGGGTTTCTCCATGTTGGCCAGGGTGGTCTTGAACTCCTGATCTCAGGTGATCCCACCCACCTTGGCCTCCCAAAGTGCTTGGATTACAGGTGTGAGTCACTGAGCCTGGCCAATTTTTACGTTTTGAAACATGTATTCTATCTCCATTGTTAAAAGTCACTGGTAGGAATATCAAACAGGCCAAGGTCAGACATGAGCCACACCACTGTACCCTGTACGTCATGTCAACACAAATCCACGATTCAGTCCTTTCTGGTTTTGAACTGTAAGTATTCCTAGTTATAGAATCATCTAGTCTCTGTTGTATATGTTTCTCCATTGTGTACACGAAGACACAAAGAGAGACTTCATCAAAAAATTGGAAGCGTGTAGCTACAATATGCCTTATAACAACCTCTTGCTCCACTGGTCTAGAAACCAACTTTATCAAAATAACACTTTCTAGCCTGAAGAGAAACCATTATAGAAAGGCAGCAAGTTGAAAGCAATTACTCATTCATGCCTATTTAAAACATGAGTTTATTGGTGCTTAAATCTGAACCGATATATTTTTTCTGATTTTTGTTTAAATACTAAGTTTGTTTAATGATGGATTAGAAGACACGCTCCAGAGTAAGAATTCATACTTAATACAGAAAATGTACATAAAATTTTTGTTCATCTGAAATACAGAAAAAAAAATCTGTGAGTCAGCAACAAATGTAGGTGGAAAAAATAAAAGAAACACTATGTCTGTGATGTATAACTAAAGGCATAGAAAGTATAGTGGGAGTATATTATCTCATTACCCTTACTATCGTTTAAACCCTTCTTAGGAAACAGTGTCTAATTCTGGTGGCTACAACTGACCCAGAACTTAGAGGAGGCTTGGCAAAAATGCAAGATGATAATTAAAGGGTTTGAAAGACCTGAGAACAGCTTAAGGGAATTGGGATTATTTAGTCATGAAACAGGGAGGGAGGGAGGAGGGGAGAGGGGAGGGGGAGAGGGAGAGAGAACAAGCAAGAAAGAGTAGCTGAAGGGGTGATTTAATAAGTTTTCAATTATGTGAATGGCTCTCACATAGGGGCCTGTGACCAGCTGTTCAATCCCTCCACTGAGGACAGAACAAGAAGAAACAGACTTAAGCAGCATGAAGAATTTAGGCTGTAACTCATATGGAAGAATTTCCTGATGCTCAAAGTTGTTAAAGCATTAGTGTGAATTACCAAGGGAGGCTGCAGAATGTTCTACTCTTTCAAAATACTATAGATTCTTCTGCACTTAAAGGTTGGAAATTCTCAAATTTCTTTCTAGCCCCTAAGATGCAAGATCCATCATTTTGGCTCTTTTAAATCTGCTCACCTATGCCAACTGACGGCACTGAAGACAAGATATGGGGATTCACATTCTTGTTATGTTTCAGTCTTTCACTTTTATGACAAACTATTCTACATCCTAGTGGTATATTCCCTTTCCTTTTGTCTGGCAATAAAGAAAGGAAGAATTAAAAGCCAGGCAAGCTTCTAAAAAGACATAAGAGAACTGGAATTAAACCCAGCTAAAATGACATTTTGATCATTCTAGAAAAATATATATAGGGATAGACTGGACCAGCAGAAAGTTATTGAGGTCAAAAGACAAGTATGTTGACATTCATCGGGCTGAGATAACCTTTGTAAGTACCATTATTTGTTGAGATACATGTAAGTCTCAGATACATTCCTCTCTCAGTATCAAGGGTGACCTTGTCCTCATCCCTAAACACCAGTTTCAAGCCATCCAGGCAAAATTTCTTAGAAAGGTCATTTAGCCCTGGGTTTTGTTTGGTTTATTGGCTTTATTTTGTTTTGCTTTTGCTATTGTTTTGGCAGTAACTCCATTTTCTCATTCTATGGCATGCATACACAAAAAGCAAAGCTATCACAGCTAATTCCATTGTGATAGTCACAGTTTGGAATTCCATTGGGTTTCTCTTCTTTTTCTGTTGGTCCTTACCTGCCAGCAACTATCCACAACATAAAGACTAGGGGAAGGAATAAGCTGTCATTACTATTGCTCTGTTACAGCATGTTGGAGGGTGGCTTCATACAAATGTTATCTTTATACAAATATAGCAATGTATAAAGACAGTTAAAGAATTCTCAGTATCTGGAATTTCTGGCAAAGGGATTTAACTATCAATATAATACATTCAAAGGGCATTTATATGGTAAGTTTGGAGGTAGGAGATTTGCCAGGGTTCCAAATAACTTTTGGATTTCTCTGATGTTGTGCTTTCCATAAATCCTTGGATACTGAAGGGCCAACTGGCTGCCAGGAGGTCAACCTGAATACTCATTTTTCTCTCAAGATAATAAAATTAATTCATGGCTACAGAGGAAATGCAATTGAAATATTTCTCAGCAAGCCCTGCATGCCAGCTACCATAAACATATACATTACATTTTTAAGAGACAGCAACTGGCATTTCAATTGTGAGGTTTGTGAAAACCATGTCAATACTTAATAAACTACAATAATTAGTACAGTTGTCCCTCAGTATATGCTGGGGTTTGCTTTCTGGCCCCCTGCAGCCTCATTCCCATGGGGCTGTAGGGATATAGCAAAACCCACACATACTCAAGTCCCACAGTCGGCCCAGCACAACCCATATCCACAGGCTTTGCTTTTCTTGAATACTGTATTTTTGATATGCATTTGGCTGAAAACAATCCACTTATAAGTGGACCCACACAATTCAAACCTATGTTTTTTAAGGGTCAACTGTATCCTTAAAAATGTATGTACAACATCAAACAAATCTAAAATTTATTGGAACCCTGGGAAATATCCTACCTCCAAACATGCCATGTAATGCCCTTTGAACTTATCATATTGACAGTGAAGAGAAGTAAATATTAGGAAAGAGGCTGTGCCCAGTAATTCTCAGATAACAAGAAACTACCATCCTGGAAACAATACATAACTACACCTACTACACACTGGGTCTACTTGGGGGGAATAGGGGAGGGACTGCGGGGTGGGGGGAGCTGGGGAGGGATAGCCTGGGGAGAAATGCCATATGAGGGTGAAGGGGAGGGAGGCAGCAGAACACACCGCCATGTGTGTACCTATGCAACTATCTTGCATGTTCTGCACATGTACTCCAAAACCTAAAATGCAATAAAAAAATAAATAAAAAATTAAAAAAAATGACACCTCCTTAATTTCTTTCCTAAATTGCAGATGAATTAAAGACAGGAACTATAATTCTGGACTCTGTTAAAGTCTGCTGAATTGGACAGTGGGTGGAAATTCAGCTGCAATGTGATCACAAAAAATAAAAGGAAAATTGTAAAATATGAAGTCAGATATTTAAAAACCTGCCTAGTCACCCCAAAGAGCAAAAACGTAAACTTATAAAGATGATATAAAGAGTAGAAGACAGGCCGGGCACGGTGGCTCAAGCCTGTAATCCCAGCACTTTGGGAGGCCGAGGTGGGTGGATCACGGGGTCAAGAGATCGAGACCATCCTGGTCAACATGGTGAAACCCCATCTCTACTAAAAATACAAAAAATCAGCTGGGCGTGGTGGCGCGTGCCTGTAATCCCAGCTACTCAGGAGGCTGAGGCAGGAGAATTGCCTGAACCCAGGAGGCGGAGGTCGCGGTGAGCCGAGATCGCGCCATTGCACTCCAGCCTGGGTAACAAGAGTGAAACTCCGTCTCAAAAAAAAAAAAAAAAGTAGAAGACAAAATATGTACTTTCTCAAACTGTCCAAAATTTACTTTATAGATTAAAGTAAATGTCTTTCTGCTGGTTTCCCTGTGATGGTATCACACATAAAAGGCTAACAGACTGCATCTGGACTTGGAAGGTATGTTTAGAATGATCTGGCTTAAAATATAAGTATACACAAAATTCGCACTTGGAGCCCTTGAAAGGAACAGCACAGGCAGATAGCTTTTTGCCAGGTCAGTGGTTCTAACCGAAAATCTTTCCCCAGAGAAAATATGACAGTGTTTGGAGTGTTGATCAAAAAACATCAGAGAAAAAAACTCCTAATATGTTGAATTTATTTGGGAATTAGATATGAGGATTATAACCCAAGATGCATGTGAAAAGGGGATGGTGGATGGAAACTTTTATTGGTAAAAGCAGAAGTTTATATAAGCTGCTTGGAAACCTAGCTCATTGGTTTCAGATGCTCAACGCAAGAATTGGTGTCAGTTTACTGGTAGAGATACCACTACTGGGCAGATGTTCTTTTGAGAGCATCTTATGTGAATTGCTGCGGTGTTAAGAAAGGAAATTCTTGTAGGGCAATTTTAGAAAGTCCTTGAGACAGTCTTTATCTCAGGCATGTAACCATGAACCCTCCTCCTTTCATGTTTTCCTGGCTCTAGTTTGTTTGTTTGGGACTGACAAAAAGTGATTTCATCCTGGTATCTTTTACAGGAGACATTTTTGGTTGTCACAACTGAGGAGGAGGTGCTACTAGCATTTAGTAGATAGAAGCCAGGATCCCGCTAAACATCCAGACACAGGGCAGCTTCCCACAACAAAGAACTAGAATTCTTCAGGCCAAAGCATCAGTAGTGTCAAGGTTGAAAAACCCTGCCCCAATGTTAACATCTTACATAACCATATGCTTCATGTGTCAAAACTAAGAAATCCACATTGATTCATCACTATTCACTAAACAACAGACTTCCCTGAGAGTCCTTCAGGGCATTTAATAAGCAGGAAACTATCCTCTACCACACAAATTGAGAGGCTACAATAGGCCCATTTAACTGCTGAAATGCCACACTGGTTCATAAACTGAGGGTAGAAAGAACAAAAAGGAAATGAAAAGCCCCAAACTAGAAGTCACAAGGAAACATGCTAAAATTGTAGATTCAGATTTGAAATCAAGTTGCTTCTCAAAGTGACAACTCTATGCAATGTGTTCCAGGATAAATAGTTGCAGAAATTTATTTATTTAATCATGGCAAATAATTATCCCAAGTAAGTAAAGCAGGTCTGCTAGTACAAGAATAACTCGTGTGTGTGTGTGTGTGTGTGTGTGTGTGTGTACGTGTATGTTTTGATTTTACTTAGTAGAGGTCATAACCATTTAGAGAAAAAAAAATATACAAATATTAAATACTTACATATCCATAAATACAATTTCTAAACATTCGTGACAGAAAAAGGTAAATTTATGGTAAACATTATGAGTAAACCACAGATTTTTAGAAAGGGTAATCCCTCCTTCGTGGCTAATATGGTTTAGCTATGTCCCCACCTAAATCTCATCTTGAATTATAACTCCCACAAGTCACATGGCATGGGAGGAACCCAGTGGGAGGTGATTGAATTTTGGGGTGGGTCTTCTCTACACTGTTCTAGTGATAGTAAATGACTCGCACACTATCTATCTGATGGTTTTACAAATGGGAGTTTCTCTGCATAAGCTCTTTTTTTTTGCCTGCTGCCAGCTACGTAAGTTGTGACTTGCTCCTCTTTGCCTTCCACCATGATGTGAGGCCTCCCCAGCCATGTGGAACTGTAAGTCCAATAAACCTCTTTCTTTTGTAAATTGCCCAGTGTCAGCTATGTCTTTATCAGCAGTATGAAAACGGACTATACAGTGCCCATTTTCATTTGCTATTTTCACTACTAAAATGTTCCCTTCATAAATCCAAAAAATCATTTCAATGTCATTGGCACTGTTAATAGGTAATGGCATTAAACGCTGACAACTCAACTTTTCTGGCCCTCATTATAAAAAGCCTTAGCATTTGGAAAGATTTGTTGAATTTAAATTTATATAAACTGTTTTTTTTGAATTACAGTCTGTACACAAAGATTTAAAACCACAAGGAAAGTGGTTAGTCAGGGTCAGACAGTATAGGACAGGCAGTCCCTGACTGTTTCCTGATCTGTTATTATAGTTTCTTTAACAACCTCTAAATCTATCAAGGGCATCAGTGGAATACTTTACATAAGAGAGAAGTCTGCACCAGCAAAGAACATAAAAGGAGGAACAAGTACAAGTTGTAAAGAATATTAATGGCTCTTCTTCCAAACAATCCCAGTTTTTATGAAAATCAAATGAGTGATAAAAAATCTCTATAAAACTATACAAAACCTGCATGTAACAAATAAAACAGAAGGAAGGTGACATTTTGATCCTCTTACATACAAGATACTCGGGTTTTACCTTTGAGTTACTGAGGAAACCATAGTGTAGGGACGGACACAAGGAATCATTTATATGAGGTTCTACACAATGGTTTTTCACATCTTGCTCTTAGTGTATGTTTCCCTTCAGAGAACAGGTGGTCTCATGTGAAATGCCATACTCTATGTACAAGGCTGTTTTCTGTATCTTATAGCTCTGTTACACGAGTTTTTACCCAGAAGATGAGGTAAGAATCTGCTGATCATGGCCAAGCTTTGAAATAAGTACAGTAATCCATTTCCCTTTCTGCCTTTTAACTTTTAGCATATAATCAAAGAAACTTAGGGATAAGTAACTTTTGAGATAACCTGTTTAACTTTACATTACAGATCAGAAAAAGCCCAATGATATTAAGGAAACAGCTCAAGATTATCTATGATTTTAATACTGAAGTATATATGCTTAAAATAGTCTTTAAAAGACAGGACAAAAGTGATATCCTATGGGGGAAAAAGCAGGGTGATCCCCAAGATCTTCTGAATCTGGAACTTGTTTGAGTGTGCTTTAGTCTGATATCTAAGTAAGCAAGGCCCACTTAGGACAATGGCCAGGTACTAAATCTTCAAGTGAATCATATGCTCATTACATGGCTGCAAGAGCCAAGGGAAGGTGCAAGTGAATACCCCACAACACTGATAAATTGATATCTCCTCTGATCACCTCTTTTCCCCATACTTTTCAGCATCACATGTCCCTTGTACCATTAGATGCCACAGCATGTATGAGCTATATGGACTGACAGATGCAGGTCCATATATACTGAAGTTGCAAAAGGGAAAAAAAATAATCCATGAGCTTCTCAATTCAGCACATAGTTTTCACATTAAATGTTTAGTTATGTCAACATGTGGTTCCCATAAAAGAGTTGGTTAATATGGAAATATATTTATTAGACATATGTTTATGTTGCTATCTGGAGACAGCACTGTCAATTCTATACACTGCAATTTTAAACAATTCCAAGACAAAAATAGTATCCAACAGCAGTTCAGTAAAGAGAGATATCATTCTTTGTATGCTCAAAACCACCTTGGATGTCCACAGTGATATTCAGGAATAGTTGGGGGAGAGGTAGAAGAAGCTCTTCTTTAAATAAGAAAATGGTTTCATATATGCAGAAAGAATGGTAGAATTAGAAAAGCACTATTATGCAACCACCAATATTATAATTGAATCAGACATGGATCATCAATAAATGCTAAAACCATAGGGTTAAAGGTTAAGGAATAGGATATTCACAATATGCCAAAATATCAAAAAAAATTACTTTCTAGTTACAAAGGGAAAAGAGTATTATACAACGAAACTATCTGGCAGATGCCACCTTAATACTGTGATACCAATAGGAACAAAATGCTGTTTTGTCCCTCCAGATTGTGTTACAGTGGTAGATAAAGGGCATCATCTTACCATCTTTTGGCCAAAAACACGTTAACATTAATTACAAGGAAACCATCAGAAAAACTCCAGAATATGGGATACTCCTCAAGAGAACTAGTCTGAACTCTTCAAAAATGTCAATGTCAGAGGGTGCGGTGACTCATGCCTGTAATCCCAGAACTTTGGGAGGCCGAGGCAGGCAGATCACCTGAGGTCAGGAGTTCGAGACCAGCCTGGTGAACCTGGTGAAACCTCATCTCTACTAAAAATACAAAACTTAGCTGGGCGTGGTGGTGTGCACTTGTAATCCCAGCTACTCCAGAGGCTGAGGCAGAGAATTGCTTGAACCCTGGAGGCAGGGGTTGCAGTGAGCCAAGATCACGCCACTGCACTAGGCCAGCCTGGGTGACAGAGCAAGATTCTGTCCTCATCCTGCAAAAAATGTCAATGTCATGAAAGGAAAAAAAAAACGCTGGGAGACTGATTAGAACTAAATGAAGGTACAGACATGACAAACAAATACAAGACAAAAACCTTGACGAGATCCTGGAAGAAAAGGAACATTCCTGGGACACAAGAATGTCAGTGTGGACTGCACATCAGATGGTATTACTGGATGGCTGTTAAGTTTGTGTGTAACGATAGCATTGCTGTTATGTTAGAGAATGGCCTTTAAGAAAATGGTGTATGGTGAAGTGTTTAGGGGTTTCTGTTGCAATGCTCCTTTACTTTTAAATGGTATGAGGGAAAATGTATTTGTGTGTGTATGTGCACAGACAGATGCATACATAGACAGAGTTGAGGGGGTGGAAGAGGTAAGGAGAGCAAAAAGCAACCGTGGGTTGTATAGATACATGACACAGATAAGTGTTCCTTAAACTATCCTTACAACTCTTCTTTGTGCTTGAAATATTTCCAAAATAAAATATTGGTTGAAAACTATTATTTCTTCCAAGTCACTCCTTCACGGGAAGGGGTTGTGGGCAAGGCAGGAGGGTGGGCACGAGTGATTTTAGTAACTGTGAAAGGAACAGGGAAGTGGTATTAATGTCATAGTAATGAGTGTGAAAAGCTCCCCAGGATTCGTTTTCTCTAAAAATACAAGCCTAACACAAAATTGATTTCCTTCCTGTCCTTGTCATGGTTCTTAAAGCATCCCCTCATCCACTCTACCTAGAAGTGCTTTTCCTAGATCCCTAAATGTGAATCTCCAGCCATGAAAATGAGTTTAAGAGACCCCAGATGTACAGAATTTTTTTCTTGTTTAAAGTAAGGAATGAAAGGCCAAGAGTTATCTTTGTGAGACAAGAAGTAAAAGCCGTCCCAACTACCTTCTTGGTAGAAATCAAGCATTTTATTTAAAGTTCTGAAGATAATGAGCAGGTAGGAGGCCAGCAGTCAATGCTCTAAATATTAATCAGGATTCTGAATCACCCATTAAAGATAAAATCAGCCCAAACAATAACACATGGTGATTATCCACTCTTCATTTCCATGTTCAAGGACAACTGTCCTGACCTCAGGCTCTCCACTCCACCTGACTAATTAAACCAATTAACACTATGGCCCCAGGGAACATATGCACATTTTAAATCTATGCAAATCCCCAAGCATACGCAATAGTATTAATTTATGCTACAAAGTTCTACTTTAACAGAAAAATTAAATTAGAAAAGTTTCACATATACATGGTAAAGCACATATATGTGTCTATAGATACCATGGAATACACTTTCCCTAGTGTGGATCAGGACACATTATACAAAAGAAGAAAATATAAAATTAGATAGCTCTTCCACTACTGCCTCCTACACTCCTTTAAAAAGGAAGGAAGGAGGGAGGGAGGGAGGGAGGGAGGAAGGAAATAGGAGACAAAAAATAAAAGAAAAGAAAAAAGGAAAAGAAAGGAAAGAAAGAGGAAGAAAGAAAATGGAAGGAAGGGAGGGAGGGAGAGAAGAAGGGAGGGAGGAGAAGACAGGGAGGGAGGGAAGGAGGGAGGAAGATTTGGTCATAACAATAAAGTGCTACTTTAGAAGGATGAAGACAGGAACAAAATGATGTATGCTTTTCCTTAGCAATAAGTGTATGAATGAAACAGGCATCAACTACAACACAAACCTATCTTCAAAGTTCTGGTGAGAAAACATCCATTACTCCACATAGAGAAGTTAAACAAATCACTGTAACTTAAATAATCATAAAGCTTAACACACAATAGCTTATAATTTTTACAAATAGCAATTGGAAACCAATATTAAACTTAAGACAATGCTGATAATAGTCTGATAAGGGTCTTTTCTGAAAATTATAGGCATTTTAACTAACTGTTCATGAGCAAGCCCAGTAAGAGGTAGGTGATATCTCTCAGCTTTTCATGGCAGCCAGCTATCTCTGTGGAAGGCTGATTGGACTATTCAGGTCTACCTTCAATTCTGGGAAAGGCCACCTCTTTCTAAATATCAAATTGTAGTAAATCTTACTAATTATTTAGTTACCAAAGAGTACTCATCAGTCCAAAAGGGGTGTAAAAAGAATGTCTACAGAACGAAAGGGCCCACAGTCTGATTACTAAACGAAAAGCCAAAGGAAATCTCAGAGAAGAAGGATTTTTAGGAGTTCCTTTCAAGACGGAAAATATATTAATAAAATTTAATCAACTGCCCTGGAGAATGCTGTCTAACAAGCTAAAGTCTCCTGGCATGGCGTTTTAGCCTTTGCAGAGAAACAGAATCTCTAGAGTCTTTTAAAAACCCACAGATGATGTTTTGTTATAAATAAAAGGAATTATTAATATTGGCAGGTATTTTCATGCCACAACACACTTGAGATAATCACAGCTAACATTCACTGAGCACCAACTATATATTCACCACAGCTCATAAGTGCTTTGCTTCCATTGGTTCATTTAATCCCCCCAATCACCTCCAAGAGTTCAGAGGCCAGGAAGGTTAAGAAATGTGCCCACAGTCACATAAACAGCAAATATCAGAGCTGAGATTTGGACGCAGGCAGAGTCTGGTTTCAGAGCCTATGCACTTAACCACTCTGCCCCATCACTAATCCAGATATTCTGGAATGCTTTATCATTTATATGTTAGTGATCCTCCCACCTCAGCCTCCTGAGTAGCTGGGACTACAGGTGCACGCCACCATGCATGGTAACAACGCTACATAGTATATTGCAAAATAACTACAAGAGTGGAATTGGAATGTTTCTAACACTTGTTCTCAACAGTTGAGACTGTAATTTATTCTCATTTCCATATGATTCTACATTATTATGATAACTGCCTAGATGGTATTCATTTTTGTCATACAAATAGAAAAATTCAGAAGATAGATGGAAAAGCAACTTATTCATTGTGAATACTAAGTACAACAGGAGGCAGAAAACAGATGTAAAATAAACAGATTTTGACACTCCAGCTTTCATAGGTGAAGCATATTGAATATAAAGTGGGTATACTTGATGATATCTAAACAATAAAGTCCTTAAAATGTTTACAGAAGAAAATACTACAAAATCAAAACCACAAAGAGATACCTGCAGTCCCATGTTCACTGCAGTATTGGTCACAATAGCCAAGATGTAGAATCAGCCTAAGTGCCCATCAGTGGATAAATGTGTAAAGAAAATGTGCTATAAACACATAATGGAATATTATTCAGCCATAAAATAGAATGAAATCCTATTATTTGCAGCAACATGTACGGAACCAGAAGATATTATGTTAAATGAGATAAGCCACACACAGAAAGAGAAGTAGCCCATGTTCTTACTCATGGGTGGGAGCTAAAAAAAAACTGCATTCATAGGGACAGAGTAGAATCTGGGAAATTTTCCACCAGTGTCTGGGAAATGCAGTAAAGATGGAGGTGGGGGATAAAGAGGGGATGGTTAGTGGGTACAAAAATACAGTAAGAAGAAATATGATATAATGTTTCGTAGCACAATAAGGTCACTAGAGTAATCAATGTATTTTTTAATCTTTTTACAGATAGGATGTCACTATGCTGTCCATGTGGAGTGCAGTAGCTATTCACAGGTACAATCATTGTACATTACAGCCTTGAACTACTGGGCTCAGGTGACTATCCCACCTCAGCCTCCTAAGAAGCTGGGGCTACAGGTGCACGCTACCATGCATGCCAACAATAATTTATTGTATATTTCAAAATAACTAAAGGAGAGGAGTTGGAATGTTCCTAACAGAGAAATGGTGAATGTCTGAGATGATGGATACCCCAATTACCCTGACTGTACTACCCTACCCATTGTATGCTTGTATACAAATATCACACATAACCCATAAATAAGTACTATTATGTGTCCACAATAATTGAAAATAAAATATTTTAAAACATACTTTTACCCTTCTTAAATGGCTGGCAGTGCAAGTTTGTGAGATAATTCTTTGCGTGGTGGTTACAATGGCTAGAATGTCACAAAGTAATAAGAATTTTTCAGTTCCATTATAATATCTTTTTAAATTGATCTTATGGGACCAACACAGTATATATCGCCTGTCATTGACCAAAACGTCATTGCTCAGCGCATGACTGTATAAAGTTTTCCCATCTAAAAGTGATACTTGGTTTTACTTGAAGATAGACTAAATGGCTATGTTGAGATTAGAATATTTTTAATAAAGATGTGTGTGTGTGTGTACATGCACATGTGTGTGCATGTATGTGTTTTGGAGTAGGGTGTTTATTTCATTCTATTATAATCTAAAATTCATATAAGGGATCATATTAACACATTAACACTGTGTTATTTCGGTCTAGTCTCTGAACTGGTTGAAGCCGTGACGTGATATAATTGCATGATGTAGAATAGATTCATTCTGCCACTGTGGCCCTGTTTTCTCATCTGAAAAAGGAGAGATGCAGATAACCCTCAATGTTCCTTCAGGCAGTCTGTGTGACTCATTTCCAGGGCAGGCTTGGCCTTACTAAGGTCATAAAGATCAATCTAATCTCCCAACAGAGTTGTTTCCATGGAATATGAGAGGGCAACAAACTGACTATATATTAATTACAGCTGTATCTCTAATAATAAACTAGCTGCAAAACTTTACTTTTATCATTCTCAAAATGAGTCCATTTCCCAGTAAATGTGTTGACTGCAATATGCTATTAATGGGGAAATGTATCCTGTTGCCTCATTTAGTATCTACAATGATACCACTGTCAAAGCCATAAATTAATAGTCAATATTCCTTTTTAATAGCCATAGATACCACTTCATTTCCAGGCTTAATGGATAATTTCTTGGAAGACCTATAGTGATTTTTAAATAGGCAAAAATTATCATTTAGACCTGAAGGGTGATTTCCTTTTCTCTTTTTAAGCGGTTAGTGGGGAGGGATATGAGAAAACCTTTAATAGATAATCCAGAGAGTGTAGCACATAAAAACACACTGCTCTTCTTGCCACTACTGGGACCTTATCTGAATTAGAAGATTCAGTACCTTTCTAACTGTACCAACTTGAATAAAAAGTAAGTTTCCAGTGGGTAACAAGAAATCAAAGGAAATAAAATCTGCGATGCAAGGAATGCATTTGCAGGATAAACAAATACTTTATTACCACTTCCCCAGGCTGGTAGAAATAGCAGCCTTTGAGCACAAGCATGCTGAAGGAGCCAGCCCAGCCCCATTCCCAAGGTCCTGTACTTCAAACAAAGGGCAGAAGACATTTTCACTCCTGTTATCTTTCCCTACAGCAAACATTGTATTTTTCTGCACGTTGCACAATGAAAGGCAAGGTGACCGCCAGTGCACCTGGCCGGGGAAAAGCATGCCAGGGCCAGGACGTGGATTCCTAAGTAAGTATTTACAATGGAGCCATTCAACTTGATTGCAAATTGCTACAAAGCTGAGAGGATCCTCAAATCTAAGCAATGTAAGCCTCACCATACATACGGAATTTACTACTATCTTACTAGAAATATTCAATTTGCCAGTACTTTAAACTCTTTCCTCTTCCCCCTCTAGGTCCCCTGTCTTATCATGCCTTTTCTTATGCTATCTAGCTAGGACGCAGGAGAACTAGCTGTTGTTTGACCTCGGGAAGCTGGAGAGCAGAAGCATCAGAAACTACATATTTGAGAATGAGGTGGTAAATGTGGCCTTGGACTAGCCATCAAACCCTTCCACCAGCTGAGGGACTTTAAGGGCACAGATAAATTATTCATCCACTTAAACAATAATAAAAGCAAAATCTCCAAAGCCTGACTAGTCTGTTCCCCTCAAACACTTGGTAAGGATTAAATGAGAGAATTCATGTGAACAAAGTTTTGTTAGTAGCAATGGTAACAATATTATTTATAAGCATAATAGGTACAAATGGTGAGGAGAAGCTGTTTCATGACAGTGAAAGCAAACTATGGTTGGTTATGAAACCAGATTAGGAAAGCTCTGAGAGTTAAATAGAGAAATCAGGATTTGTTCAGTAGACAACAGAAAGATACTGACATTTTTAAGGATGCTGTCATATGGTGAATGCTTTTCGGGCAATAAGACCAACGCAAAGGATTAGAGTGTGGAGTGGAGGCTTGCTAGGAAGACAGTGCAATGATGAGAAGCCCCGGAATCAATGTAAGAATGGCAATGGAAAACAATCAAACAAAACATGTTTCTTTCCATAAAAAAAAATGCTGCACTTTACTATTTTTTTTCTAATTATAAATGTTCAAAGAAAAAAACGCAGAAAATAAAAATAATACAGAAAAAATCAAAAGCCACCTGTTACCACCATTCATATCTTGACTGATATCTCCCCAGTCTCATATAAAACATTTCAAGGCTGGATGCCATGGCTCACACCTGTATTCCCAGCATTTTGGGAGGCTGAGGCAGGTGGATAGCTTGAGCCCAAGAGCTCAAGACTAGCCTAGGCAACATGGTGAGAGACCCTGTCTCGACAAATAAATAAAAACAAAAAAGTTTTAAAAACTGCCATGTGTGGTGGTCCATGCCTGTAGTCCCAGCTACCCAGGAGGCTGAGGTGGGAGGATTGTTTGAGCCCAGAGGTTGAGGCTGCAATGAACTGTGATCATGCGACTGCACTCCAACCTGGGCGCCATAGCTAGACCCCTTCTCAAAACAAAACAGAACAAAACAAAACACACTTCACATTTCAAAGAGCTACGAGAGTGGCTGGCCAGCATGGAGGCATTCAATAAATATGCAAGAATGGATGATTTCAAAGCTTCAAAGATGAGAATACAGAGTTGTTGTTATTACAGAGACAGAAATGTAACCAAACCAGAGACATGGGCTTAGGGGAGGAGGAGGTTTCTAGTGAAAGAGGCAGCAGGCAGAAATGGAATGATCCATTCTGATAAGGCAGGCAGCCCAGGAAAAGCAGAGCTTCTGTTTGGCCACCCCTTATCCTGACAACCAAACCCAAGAGGGCCAGAGACTGCAGTGAGGATGGTGGTGGCTTCCTGATGAGTCAGTACTACGGGTGACAGAAAACAAAGGCTCCAGCTGACCCTGAATACATCCTAGTTTACTCGGCAGCAGGGACCATCACTTACCCTTACCTTTAACCCAAGTCACAATGCACACACATATATGTTATATATTCCTATATATGAACACGTGTGTGTGTTTCACTAGAACTAAAAAAGTAACTGTAATTTGACTAAAGGGGAGAAATGATTAGGACTTGTAATCCCAGCACTTTGGGAAGCCAAGGCAGGTGGATTGCTTGAGGTCAGGAGTTTGAGCCCAGCCTGGCCAACACAGTGAAACCCCATCTCTACAAAAAATTAGCCAGGCATGGTGGCAGGTGCCCTGTAATCCCAGCTACTAGGGAGGCTGAGGCAGGAGAATCACTTGAACCCAGAAGTCGGAGGTTGCAGTGAGCCTAGATCTCACTATTGCACTCCAGCCTGGACGACAGAGTGAGACCCCGTCTAAAAAAAAAAAAAAAAAAAAAAAGACTAGGAAATAACGTTTATGGCAAGTTGTTTTATAATTGGATTTTTAAAAATGAAAATGAATCTAGATTCCTTCTGGCCATTAATATTCATTGTTTGAAAGTTACATGTGTCTACATTTTAGAGTAGAAATATTAATACAGCAATATATTTTCTAAAAAGCTAGGTAGTGACCATCTAGCTGTGTTTTGGAAGGTTTGGATATGATATGGAAAAGATATTTATTTCTCCACATGTATTTTACATTTATGGCTAATTTTCCATAATTTTGACAAAATAATTCAAACAGTATATCCCACTTTACCTAAGTGAGCTTATTCTGGGTGCACCCAGTAAACTGGTCCAATTAACTATTAAATAAATACTCTGCTTTAAACACCTACATCTTCACAGTGTTCTGCCCTTCTAGAGTTTTATCCTAGTCTGTGGTCAAAGACTCCAGATATAAATCCAGTTAACTCTACAGCAAGTTCCATTTTGTAAATCTCAGCCATTGTTAATAGAATTAGAATGGATTGAGAAAGCCTATATAAGAAAAACAGCTCTCAGAACTTGAAAAAAAAATGAGAAAAAAAACTTCTACACTGTGAATAATGTGATACTGAAAATATCTTACTTCTTCAATAGTGATAGCATTATAATTATAAACAACTTTGGAAGAAAGGCCACCAAAAAAGTTTATAGTCTTTTATTTGGCGATCACAAACCTGAGAATTAATCCTATAAAGAAACCTTCGAAGAGAAAAGCTAAGTGGTAAGGATGTTCCCTGTAGCACCACAAACCTAATAAAAATTAGAGAATGGGCACGGTGGCTCACGCCTGTAATCCCAGCACTTTGGGAGGCCAAGGCTGGTGGATCACCTGAGGTCAGGAGTTCAAGACCAGCCTGGCCAACCTGGTGAAACCCCATCTCAACTAGAAATACAAAAATTAGCCAGGCGTGGTAGCAGGCACCTGTAATCACAGCTACTCAGGATGCTGAGTCAGGGGAATCACTTGAACCCGGGAGGTGGAGGTTGCAGTGAGCCAAGATCGCATCACTGTACACCAGCCTGGGCGACAAGAGCAAGACTCCATCTCAAAAAAGAAAAAAAGAGAAAATAAGAAAAATTAGAACAACATGAATGTCTATCAGTGGAGTACTCTGGCATTTGGAAAGAAGAGGGTGTTTCTGGGGCACTGACTATGATAGAGAAAAAGCACTGGGGCAGGATAGGAAAGAGAATGGACAAGAGCGTGTACAGCTAGTGATGGACATTAGCAGAGAGTACACACCTCAAGACGTTGTAATTATAGAAGAATGGCAATGCTACAAAGGACATTAAAAAAAAAAAGGATATCCGTGCTAACAATTTACCAATAGCCATTTAACGGAGGCTATAATAATAGAATTAGGGAAAGAACTCGGAGACTAAGAGACTCACCTACAAAGGCCATTTTCTTATATACATAGGATTTCTGTGGCTAGAGACTTATTTCCTCCCTTGCTGAACCACTGGAAACTCCCTTCCCTTCCAGCACCTCAGTAACTGGGGGGTCCCTGCTGCAGATGGAGATTTCTTTTCCTTCCTCAGCACTGTCTTCTTTCCCAAAACCTAGAGTTCCAGAAGCTGCTTACTACAGAGGTTCCAAATATCCTAAATCCCATGCATATTGCCTACTGAAGAGCTAATATGAAAACTGAAGCTCTGTGGGTTAAACTAATTTCTAAACTATGAAAGAAATATGTTACCTAGAAGGTGAATAACTTACAAATTGGAAGCAGCTCCGGACACTTGGTTCAATGTTACTGCCTCCAAAGGATGCAACTTCACCCAACTGTCTTGGAATTTGGATAGAATCATGCAGGAGGAGGCCCAGCCTGCGCTGGTCACAAAATCCTGTTGAACTTGCCACTTGCTTGAAAAGGTCTACAAAGGAAGAATAAAATTGTTAACAATCAAAACACAGTACCCAATGGACGCCAGCATAACCTGACATCCAATTCAATTCTAGTAGCAATTCTCAAGAGTAGCCAATATTTCCACAGTGAGAGGTTACTTCTAATTTGTGCTAATCTGGATATTTATTATTTTATGAATCAAGTTAATGATCACTGTATATATATGAAGTGTGATAACTTTTACATGAACTGTCGCTGCAAGAAGCACAAGCTTTACATGTACCCTTGACACTTAAATTTCTTCTAAGCCAGAACATAATCCTTGGGAATTATTATATATAGGATGTAACAACTCTCAAAAAGTGTTTTTGCATTAAGAGACATATAACTGGCCAAAAGCACCACCCGCTTTGGACACCAGAGATTCAAAAATGCTACTGGGACTTCTTTATGGAGTCATAAGATCACTGAACTTCTAGACCATCAATCATGTATATGTTTCCACAGGATGCTGTGTATAGTTTTTCTTTGTTTGTTTTGAGATGAAGTCTCACTCTATTGTGCAGGCTGGAGTGCAGTGGTGTGATCTCTGCTCACGGCAATCTCTGCCTCTCAGGTTCAAGCTATCCTCCTGCCTCAGCCTCCCAAGTAACTGGGATTACAGGCACATGCCACCACACCCAGTTAATTTTTGTATTTTTAGTAGAGATGGAGTTTCACCATGTTGGCCAGGCTGGTCTTGAACTCCTGACCTCGAGTGATCCGCCCACCTTGGCCTCCCAAAGTGCTGGCATGAGCCACTGCACCTGGCTGCATATTTCTAATTAGTAGTTCATACCACATTACGGTGGCCTTGATTTAATACATGTCTATCTTTTTTGGCAGGAGAATTATATCCCCTTGAGGGAAGGAACCATATCTTGGTCAACTGTGTGCCAGAAGTGTCTACAGTAGGACAGCAGTACCCGGTAGATAGCAGGTAACCAATATATGTAACGGAATGAATGAACATACCAAATGCTTGCAATGTTATATTTTGTTCTCAGAAATTAAATTTTAATTACAACTTCAATTCACCTAGAAATTGCCCCTCAAAAAAAGTAAATCCAAAAAAGCTTTTTGTACTTATAAGCACACTTTAAACTCTAGGCAATTAAAGTTTTAACAAGATACTTAAGATGGCACTAAAAATTGAGATTGCACACACAGCTTTTTACCTTCTCTCCAAATACATATAACTAGATGTTTATTTTAAAAGTTACGAGTTATTTTCAAACACCTCATTTTCCAGTTAATATTTTTGTTTCACCAACCTAAAAACATGTTCCCTCTTAGTAGTTACTTGAAACACAGGCTCAAAGCTTCCTCGATTATTCAATTTAAGATTATATTTACAATGTGCTGTTCCTATACCATATATATGGTAGACTTAAAACCTAACCTATAAGTAACTACAATATTTAAAGGAGAAAAGAACACAGAGATAACCCATCTTATCCAAAATACATTTTAAATGGTTAACAAAAGCTGTTCAGTTATTTTTCTTTGGTTATCAGGATGAGAAAACTCAAGTGTAAACTATAAAAGAGTGAGAGCCAAAATGGTTGGTGTATTTTGTGGCTTACTCCTGATGGAGGAATGATCAGTAGGACACAGAGTGGCTTTTATCTACTGCCTGTCCTGAAGCTCAGCACATCTCCTCACATGTGTGGCTAGGCATTAAGGGAAGTGAGAAAAGACAAGCTAGGCTGGGTTTGTTTAATATTCCTACTGAAGATTGCTCATAAGCATTTCAAGAGGAAAACCAAGCGGAGCCTTTTACAATAGGAATGAATGGCTGCTTGCTCATCTGAACCATCACTTCTCTCACATTTGCTTTTAATATTGTTTTAGAATTTTTTAAGCAAAAATCCCAATGCATAATCAAGAGGAAATTCTGTAGGATGGCATGTACCTACCCTTTGAGAAACAGCAAACTATCTGTCTCTCAAAGAATAAAATGTTAGTCACATCGTGGAACTGGATGTATCAGTACAACTTGAAGTAAGATGATTATAAAATAAACAATGTTTATAGAACATGAATGTCACACAGTATTCTTTAAATAAGAATCCAAAGACTAGACAAGTGCAGGGATTAAATCTTCACACTTATTTTTCCGACTTACAGAAAGAGGTTAGAAAATCAGACTTTATCCCCTAGGAACATGTGTTTTATTTAAACACAGTCAATGTAATGTAAAATAATACTTGGACTGGAAAAGTTAATCCTCATTCTCCATTTAAATGCCTGCAACTTAATGTTTGACAAGGAATGGAACACACCAAATTTTATGACACTCTAAAAGCAGTTCTACATCTTCCATGAGGAACTTGCTGTCAAATAAGAACAGTCTTTCATTTCACATCTAGAACTAGGGTAATTAGCCAACATTAATAAAAGAATACAGAGTTAGTACACATAACTTACATCTGTACTTGTCTTCCAAATGTGCTTTACACAGGGAAATGATGCCAGTTTTAAAAGACAGGACACGGATCCTCCCTGTTCGTCCCCTATTATAAAGAATCAAATGAGAAAATAATTACTGGTGCTTTGCTAGAGGATAAACACTTCTACTTAAGAATAAAGCCTTGAAGAGGAAAAATAAAATAATAAAGTGCTTGATGTATGAACTCTATTGACTGTTGTTTTATTAAGATTATGATGAACTTTTCCAAATTCATTATCCATTTAACTGATGACCTACAATGCAATGGAAATTCGACCAACTTGACCACTGAATGTTTACCAAGGTTTCAATTCCTAAAAACCCTTATTTGAAATGCAAAAGTTCTACATAAATTAAGAAAAAAAATCTATTCACCTATGGAAAGAGACCTTGATTTAAATTAGTAAGCAAAATAATTACTACTCTTCACCAACCTACTTTGGGTACTAAAGCAAATTACCTACTTTGGTCATTAAAACCAAAAAAATTACCAAGAACTGCTCTGCCCTCTTAACACTCAGATCTTCATCAGACTGCCCCTTGTTGGAAAAAAATCAATGGTTTGTGTATTTTGTGGCTTTTGTCAGGCATTAACTCATTTATGCCTAGTGTTCCATTACTGGAACACTAAGCTTGTGAGAATTATTCATATCCTACTGCTCAAGGTCTGACTTTTCCAATGCCACATAAGACATAAAATATAAATGTCTATCTCTATAAGAAAAATATGATACTCTATTAAATAGCATTCAACTGTGATCTAAAACTAAATTTATAAATAACCTCTTGCTACATCAATCTTTTAATATAGATTGCTTTTATTTCAATTTACATATATCAAGCTGAAATAAAGCATTCCACTTACAAATTTATTAATAAGCTAATTGTACCTATGGGGAAAAAGGAAAATAAGAATGAAAAGTTTTCCATTTTGTAGAAAATCTCTTTCAAGATAGAATCAATGTAAATGCCCAACAATAAAAGACTAGATAAAGAAAATGTGGTACATCTACACCATGGAATACTATGCAGTTATGAAAAAGAAAGAGATCAGCAGGGAATGGTGGCTCACACCTGTAATCCCAACACTTTGGGAGGCTGAGGTGGGTGCATCATGGCGTCAGGAGTTTGAGACCAGCCTAGCCAAGATGGTGAAACCCTGTCTCTACTAAAAATACAAAAATTAGCTGAGTACAGTGGCAGGTGCCTGTAATCCCAGATACCTGGGAGGCTGAGGTAGGAGAGTCGCTTGAACCCAGGAGGAGGAGATTGCAGTGAGCCAAGACCATGCCACTGCACTCTAGCCTGAGTGACAGAGCAAGACTCCATCTCAAAAAAAAAAAAAAAAAAAAGAATGAGATCATGTCTTTTGAAAATGGATTAGCTGTAGGCTATTACCCTTAGCAAACTAATGCAGAAACAGAAAAGTAAATACTTCATGTTCTCACTTATAAGTGGGAGCTAAATGATAAGAACTCACAAACACAAAGAAGGGAACAACACACATTGGGGTCTTGAGGGTGGAAGGTCAGAGGAGGGAGAGGAGCAGAAAAGACAGCTATTGGGTACTGGGCTTAACCCATTTATGCCAAAGGTTGCAAATTATTTTTTGTGAAAAATCAGATCTTGGCGACAACCTTCAGCAGTAGGATATCTGAATAACTCTTACAAGCTTAGTGTTCCAATAATGGGACACTAGGCATAAATAGGTTAATACGTGACAAACCCCCGGGTCACAAGTTTACCTATGTAACAAACCTCCACATGTATTCCCAAACCTAAGATTAAAGCTTAAAAAACGTCTTTCAATAGTTTTTTGGCTTCTTATTTTATTATGAAAAGCTACTGGACCTTACATATTGGTAAAAAGAAAAAAGAAAAGATTTTAGAATAATTCGTCAATTAGCACTTCAAAATCACAAAGAATAGGTCCCAACTGCAGTTATTTTCGGTGAACAATATACTCAATTTTCAACTACTAACATTTATCAAATCCCTCAGTCAAAAAGAAATCCTGGGCACTAATGGACTAACGAAATTCTAATCACTGGAAAATTGTCTTATCTTTTTCCCTCTTAAGAAAAGGTAAATTACAATTTAACAAATTCACTTTATACAGCAACTTAGGTCTTCAAGGACTTAAAATAGTCACTAAATAATTTTCAGGCAGGCAGAATGAAGTTACATATTCAGAATCCATTCACATGTCATCTGCAAAGAAAACAGCCCCAAAATCTATTTGAGGGGAAACCTGAATACAAACTTTTACCAAAACAAATGTAAATGTAGTCCACAATAGAAATCCAGTGTGTTCATGGACTTGGCAGATAAGTATCATGAATGTAATAGTCAGGTGGTCCTGAAATTTTAAAATGCAATACCTTACAATAAAGGGGAAAAAAGTATACATTTTAATTTAAAAGGTGGTAGAAGTGTACAACAAATAGTTAATTTGCAACTCTTTTCAGAAAACCCCTCCAGATTTCCAAATGGGAATATGTTCTTGATTGGTGAAATGAGGCATGTAATAATTTTGAGGTTTAAGAAGAATTTCCGCAAAATTAAGACCCATTCCTTCTGCTTCCTTCTTCAACTGTCTTCATTAAGCTCAAGAAAAAAATCCAAACTGGGGATATCTCCCATGTGCAATCCAAAAGAAACAAACAATTATTCTCTAAGAGAAAGTGATGAATGGAGATGCCAAACTGAAACTTCATAAAATCTTATTCAAAAACAAAACAAAACAGAAAATGTTCTCTGTTTGAGGTTGAGGAGCTGAGTTTGCTGCATTAAGGGCTTATTTCATTTTTTTTTTTGGTCTATCCATTGATAATCATCTGCAAAGTTATCCTAAGTATCAGCTAAGACCACTCTGATCTGGACACAGGTGTGCCAGTATCTCCGGGAACACATCCATGGCCACCAATAAGAGGGAGCCACTCCCGAAGTATATGGAGTTAATTCCAAAATCCGTGGGTGAGAAAGGGAAAGAACCAAGGGCTACATGTTGACTCATTCCACTATTTGAAAAATGAGTATCTCAGGGTTTTGTTTGTTTTGTAATCTGAGAGAAATATACGTTCTGGCTCTTACCTCCTAGTTTATCAAAATACTTTTCAAGTCATAAATGCAAAAATAATTTATCACAGGGGCAGCGTTAGGTCCACAGCTTCTGGGGTCCTGTTGTAATGCTAATTACACTGTTACCATTCTGTAAGCTAAGCCTCCTGTGACAGAGCTCGGGAAAAAGAAACATGCCATACGTACGTATCATAAACATTCAGCAGCCAGTTGAGACACATATCCACGCAGAGAGGGACGTTGACCAAATTGTTGTGCTCTTGCTCCAGGCGATCATAAATAGTGGTCAAACAATTAATAATCTGCAGGATATCCATGGGCTGGTCATTTTGCTTGAGGTTGTGCTGGTCCAAGGCATCACATGCAGCTGACAGGCTCAAGAGATCCACTGCAAAAACCACATCAAATCACAAATGAATCAAAGGGTAAAACCTTCAGTGTCCTTTTTCCTTTGAGAATCCTAGCTAGGACTCTCTCATACCCTGTAATAAACAGCAAACTTGAACCGGACTCTTTGAAAGGTGTTTTATTTTTATCTATTGATGAGGATAAGTTGATGAGTTTGATCAGTATTCAGGATCTGAAGTAGT
Organism: Callithrix jacchus; assembly: GCF_049354715.1. Taxonomy (NCBI): domain Eukaryota; kingdom Metazoa; phylum Chordata; class Mammalia; order Primates; family Cebidae; genus Callithrix; species Callithrix jacchus. The sequence goes on from NC_133524.1 coordinate 32,051,878, forward strand.
TCTCAAATCTCACCGGCACTGGGTGAAGATACAGGTATAGAGATAATTCCCATCCTTGGATTACTGGGGAATATCTGAGAGTCAATGGGGACCTATCCTGTTCTACATAAACAGAGTGCATTTTCATCTGAATAAGAAAAAAATGTTTTAGTGGAAGTTTTTAAAGAGATCCGATAATATTTTCTTGTATTAGTATTAGAGAAGATCTGCTAGATTAATCTGTATGGCTAAGGTTGTGTAAACTCTATTTCTAGCTATGCATTTGTAATCATTAAGCGCATTTCTCCTTGAAATATCAGTCACCTCAGTATCTCTCTGCTACGCTAATATTAGGTGAAAAAACACTCTTCACTAAAATTTTCTATAGTCAAACTAAAGTAATTATATAATCTATCCAGTTTTCGGACCTGAGGCTCACTTATTTCTCCTTTCATCTTCAAATTTTATTTTATAATATACTTTTCAATTCATCTAAGAACTCTGTAAGTCTGAGGGAGTAAAATTCCCTTGACCTGAGGAGACATTTAATGTTAAGCTGTAGACAAAAATTGAACAAAAGTGAGCCTTCAACCTTGTCCAACATCAGCAAATCACAAGCTTTATTCCCAAGTGTCATGAAAAGATGCATTTCTCTAAAGCCAATTTATTACCCAAAAGAGAAACACAACAACATTGCTTTTATATCGCCATATACACCTAAGCTCCGGTTGGAATTCTCAGTCCTTGGAGACAAGGAATCAATGCTAATTAAGTAAATCTCTCATGCATCTGGGGGAAGGGGCAATTCAATTATAAATGTAGTTCGTAAATACAGGTCATCCCACTCAGTAAACAGATTTCCCAGAAATAAAGAAATGCAAACTTAAGGCTTTAGTATATTTTACAAGTTATTTGTAGCCAGTTCTAATTAAATATTAAGAAAAAAACAAAAACGGTGGTTAACACTCATGTAGGTTGGTGCAAAAGAACTTCCCAAGCACACATTTATATATACATATCTATATAGCACATATTTTTTCTCTTTTAGAAAAGGAAAACAGAAAACCCTGCAGTTTCCCTGGAGCCATGAAGCAGACCTGGTGGTGGAAGCAGGAGTTTGTACCCCTCCCTTGGAAGGGAAGGCCCCTCTCTTTTTGCTCTGAAATACTCTAAAGATAAATCTGATCTTTGAGAAACATGAGAAAAACAAGCAATGGGGAAAGGATTCCCTGTTTAATAAATGGTGTTGGGAAAACTGGTTAGCCATGTGCAGAAAGCAGAAACTGGACCCCCCCCCCCCTTTCGGACACCATACACTAAAATTAACTCCAGATGGATTAAATATCTAAACATAATACCTAACACCATAAAAACTCCAGAAGAAAACCAAGGCAAAACCTAGGACATAGGCATAGGCAAGGACTTCATGGCTAAAACACCAAAAGCAATGGCAACAAAAGCCAAAATAGACAAATGGAATCTGATTAAATTCCAGAGCTTCTGTATAGCAAAGGAAACAATCATTAGAGTGAACCAGCAACCAATAAAATGGGAAAAAATTTTTGCAATCTACCCATCTGACAAAGGGCTAATATCCAGAATCTATAAAGAACTAAAATAGATTAACATGAAAAAAACAAACAACCCCATTCAAAAGTGGGCAAAGGATATGAACAGACACTTTACAAAAGAAGATAATCAATGAAGCCAACCAACATATGAAAAAAATGCTCATCATCACTGGTCATTAGAGAAATGCAAATCAAAACCACACTGAGATACCATCTCATGCCAGTTAGAATGGCGATCATTAAAAAATCTGAAGACTATGTGGAGAAATAGGAACACTTTTACACTGTTTGTGGGAGTACAAATTAGTGCAACCATTGTGGAAGACAGTGTGGCACTTCCTGAAGGACCTAGAAATGGAAATTCCATTTGACCCAGCAATCCCATTACTGGGTATATACTCAAAGAATTATAAATTGTTCTATTATAAAATCACATGCACACATATGTTCATTGTGTCACTGTTTACAATAGCAAAGACCTGGAACCAACCCAAATGCCCATCAACGATAGACTGGATATAGAAAATGTGGCACATATACACCTTGGAATACTACACAGCCATAAAAAACGATGAGTTCATGTCCTTCATAGGGATATGGATGAATGTGGAAGCCATCATTCTCAGCAAACTGACACAAGAACAGAAAATTAAACACCGCATGGTATCACTCATAGGCAGGTGTTGAACAATTAGAACATGTGGACACAGGGAGAGGAGCATCACACACTGCAGTCAGGTCAGTTGGGGGAGAAAGGGGGAGGGACAGCTGGGGATGGGGAGGGATAAAGTAGGGAGAAATACCAGATATAGGTGATGGGGGGAGGAAGGCAGCAAACCACCTTGCCATGTATGTACCTATGCAACAATCCTGCATGATCTGCACATGTACCCCAGAACCTAGAGTACAATTTAAAAAAATGACCCATTTCATAGAAGCTGAGACTTTGTTTAAAGTGAGAGTAAGGAAAGTAACTTGGGAGACTGATCTAAGGAGTCAAGTGAGACAAATATAAAAGAATTTTAAAAAGCAGAGGACTGGGCTTGGTGGCTCACACCTGTAATCCGAGCACTTTGGGAGGCCAAGGTGGACGGATCACAATGTCAGGAGTTTGAGACCAGTCTGGCCAACATGGTGAAACCCCATCTCTACTAAATATACAAAAATTAGTTGGGTGTGGTGGTATGTGCCTGTAATCACAGCTAGTTAGGAGAATGAGGCAGGAGAATCACTTGAACCTGGGAGGCAGAGGTTGAAGTGAGCCAAGACAGTACCACTGCACTCCAGCCTGGGCAAGAAAGCAAGATTCGGTCTTGGGGGGGAAAAAGGCAATGCAAGGAGGCAGGAGGATGGGAGGATATGAGAAGGGAATGACTGAAAGAGGACTGCATGGGAGGCTGAACAGAGCCCCAGAGACAAAAGACTGAAACTTTTATTCTCTCTCTCTTCCATGTGCTTGTTTCCCTCAGATGGTAAATCCTCATGTGCACATAGTAGGAATATTTAGAAACATAGTATACCAGTTCCAGTATTGGAAGAGAGGAATGGATTTCTTCCAAACACCAATATTACCAACATGTTTCCTTATATAATGAAGGAAGTTATGGGTGGTTTGAAGTTTTTCTATTATTTTCTTTTGTGTTACTCTGCTAAAGCAGAGTATAAATATTTTGACTCTGATCCAGACATTTATGAAGTAACTAGTGAGAAGTTTTTGAATCACTTTTGTATTAAGGGTCTTATTTATCCATGTGATGGAAACGAACAAAGAAAAAAAATTGCATGAATTGCATTTTATTGGGCCTGCTCTTATCTCTGTACAGGTGAATTGGTAACACATAAACAGAAAATTTTCGGTATAAATAGCTCCAGAGGGGAGCAAAGCAATTGCTCTGAAATTACAGGAGCAGAAGATGACAAAGTTAGGAGAGAAATACTTTGTAGTGTGCTCTGCTAAAACTGGATGTGGTTAAACACAAAACAATCCATCACTGAAGACTGAAGAACACATTTCCCTAAACAAACATAGCACACAGAATTCAACTTTCATCAAACTATTTTGAAAAGACTTCTATTGAGGTATACACAAGCCATGCTATGGACCTGAAAACAAGGTGAGAATATTGATAGGGACCATTTAATTGTCATGCATACACTTTTCAAAAGAGCATCTTAAAGAACACACCTAGATTTTGTGATGAAACATGAAATGCAATGATTAGCTGTTTCTAGGACCCTCAATAAGCAACCAGCAGATACAGTTGTGTGAAACCATTTTTTCCTCAAGCTAGGAATTTCCATTATGTGTGTGTGTGTGTGTGTATTCACTAATAGATGCACTTTAAAAGCTATATAAAACACAGGTATGCCAATACATCCTCACGTTCTAAATTATGTTTACAGTAGAGGATGCTATAGGCTTTGAAGCCACTGAAAAATAGGAACCATGAAAATAGGAACCATGTTGTGAGTTCCACTGCAGCAGACTTAAACGTCCCTGCCCAGCAGCTCTGAACGGAACAACAGAGTTCCCAGAACAGCACTGGAGTTCTGATAAGGGACAGACTGCCTCCTGAAGCGTCTCCCTGACCCCCATATATCCAAAGAGGCACCTCATAAAGGAGAGCTCTGGCTGACATCTGGCGGGAACCCTACTGGGATGAAGATACCAGAAGAAGGACCAGGCAGCAACCCTTACTGTTGTGCAGCCCCTGCAGATGATTCCTAGGCAAGCAGGGTCTGGAGTAGACTTTCAGCAGTCCTGCAGCTGAGAGGCCTAACTGTTAGAAGGAAAACTAAAAAACAGAAAGAAATAGCTTCAACATCAACAGAAAGGATGTCCACTCAGAGATGCCATCCAAGTCACCAACTTCAATGACTAAAGGTAGATAAATCCATGAAGATAAGAAGAAACCAGCACAAAAAGGATGAAATCACCAAAAACCAGAATGACTCTCTTCCTTCAAGGGATCACAACTTCTCACCAGTAAAGGAACAAAACTGGATGGAGAATGAGTTTGACGAATTGATAGAAGCCGGCTTCAAAATGTGGGTAATAACAAACCTCTCTGAACTAAAGGAACATGTTCTAACCCAATGCAAAGAAACTAAGAACTGTGAAAAAGGTTAGATGAAATACAAACTAGAATAACCGTCTTAGAGAACATAAATGACTTGAGGGAGCTGTAAAACACAGTACAAGAAGTTTGCAAAGCATACACAAGTTTCAAAAGCCAAAGAGATCAAGCAGAAGAAAGGATATCAGAGACTGAAGACCAACTCAATGAAATAAAATGAGAAGGCACGATTAGAGAAAAAAGTGAAAAGAAATGAACAACGCCTCCAAGAAATATGGGATTATGTGAAAAGACCTAATCTACATTTGATCAATATACGTGAATGTGACAGGGAGAATAAATCCAAGCTAGAAAACACTCTTCAGGATATTACCCAGGAGAACTTCCCAACCAAGCAAGGCAGGCCAACATTCAAATCCAGGAAATAAAGAGAACACTGCAAAGATACTCCTCAAGAAGAGCAACCCCAAAGCACATAATTGTCAGATTTACCAGGGTTGAAATGAAGGAAAACATGCTAAGCACAGCCAGAGAGAAAGGTCGGGTTACCCACAAAGGGAAGCCCATCAGACTCAAAGCAGATTTCTTGACAGAAACCCTACAAGCCAGAAGAGAGTGGGGACCAATATTCTACATCCTTAAAGAAAAGAACTTTCAACCCAGAATTTCATATCCATCCAAACTAAACTTCATAAGTGAAGGAGAGATAAAATCCTTTATGGATAAGCAATTGCTGAGAGATTTCATCACCACCAGGCCTGCCTTCCTTGCAAGAGCTCCTGAAGGAAGCACTAAATGCAGAAAGGAACAACCAGTGCCAGCCACTGCAAAAACATACCAAATGGTAATGATCATCAACACAATGTAGAAACTACATCAACTAACATGCAAAATAACCAGCTAGTATCAAAACAGCAGGATCAAGTAACCATATTAACCTTAAATGCAAATGGGCTAAATGCCCCAACCAAAATACACAGACTGGCAAATTGAATAAAGCCTTAAGACCCATCTGTGTGCTGTATTCAGGAGACCCATCTCACGTGCAAACATACACATAGACTCAAAGGGATGGAGGAAGATGTACCAAGCAAATAGAGAGAGAGAAAAAAGCAGGGGTTGCAATCCTAGTCTCTGATAAAACAGACTTTAAACCAACAAAGATCAAAAGAGACAAAGAAGGACATTACATAATGGTAAATGGATCAATCCAACAAGAAGTGCTAACTATCCTAAATATATATGCACCCAATACAGGAGTACCCAGATACATAAAACAAGTTCTTAATGACCTACAAAGAGACTTAGACTCCCACACAATAATAGAGGGAAACTCTAACACCCCACTGTCAATATTAGACAGATCAAGGAGACAGAAAATTAAGAGGAATATCCAGGACTTGAACTCAGATCTGGACCAAGTAGACCCAACAGACATCTACAGAATACATATTCTTCTCAGCACCATATCGCACTTACTCTAAAACTGACCACATAATTGGAAGTAAATCACTCCTCAGCAAATGCAAAAGAATGGAAATCATAACAACCAGTCTGTCAGACCACAGTGCAATCAAATTAGAACTTGGGATTAAAAACTCACTGAAAACCACACAACTATACGGAAACTGAACAACCTGCTCCTGAATGACAACTGGATAAATAATGAAATTAAGGCAGAAATAAAGATGTTCTTCAAAACCAATGAGAATGAAGACACAACATACCAGAATCTCTGGGACACACTTAAAGCAGTGTCTAGAGGGAAATTTATAGCAATAAATGCCCATGAGAAATGAGGAAAGATCTAAAATCAACACCCTATCGTCAAAGTTAAAAAGAGCTAGAGGAGCACGAAAAAAAAACTCAAAAGCTAGCAGAAGACAAGAAATAACTAAGATCAGAGCAGAACTGAAGAAGACAGAGACACAAAAAACCCTTCAAAAAAATAAATAAATCCAGAAGCTGTTTTTTTTTTTTAAAAAAGATCAACAAAATAGATAGCCTACTAGCCAGACTAATAAAAAAGAAGAGAGAGAAGAATTGAATAGATGCAATAAAAAATGGTGAAGGGGATATCACCAACGATTCCACAGAAATACAAACTACTACCAGAGATTACTACAAACAACCCTATGCATATAAACCAGTAAATCTAGAAGAAATGAATAAATTCCTGGACATTTACACCATCCCAAGACCAAACCAGGAAGAAGCTGAATCCCTGAATAGACCAATTAACAAGGTCTGAAGTAGAGACAGCAATTAATGGCCAACCAACCAAAAAAAAGTCCAGGTTCAGATGGGTTCACAGCCTAATTCTACCAGACATACAAAGAGGAACTGGTACCATTCCTTCTGAAATTGTTCCAAACAATACAAAAAGAGGGAATCCTCCCTAACTCATTTTATGAGACCAACATCATCCAATAACAAAACCTGGCAGAGATAATATTAAAAAAAAAATTCAGGCTAATATCCATTATGAACATCGATGCAAAAGGGGTGGCTCAAGCCTGTAATCCTAGCACTTTGGGAGGCCAAGGTGGGAGAATCACCTGAGGTCAGGAGTTCAAGACCAGCCTGACCATCATGGTGAAACCCCATCTTTTAAAAAATAAAAAATAAAAAAATGAAAAAAAAAATACTGGCAAACCAAATGCAACAGCACATCAAAAAGCTTATCCATCATGATCAAGTAGGCTTCATCCGGGGGATGCAAAGCTGGTTCAACATACCCAAGTCTATAAACATAATCCACCATATAGACAAAGACAAAAACCACATGATTATATCAATAGACGCAGAGAAGGCCTATAACAAAATTCAACAGCCCTTTTTGCTAAAAACTCTCAATAAACTAGGTATCGATGAACTGTACCTCAAAACATAAAAGCTATTTATGAAAAACCTACAGCTAATATCATAATGAATGGGCAAAAACTGGAAGCATTCCCTTTGAAAACTGGCACTAGACAAGGATGCCCTCTTCTCACCATTCCTATTCAACATCATATTGGAAGTTCTAGCCAGAGCAATCAGGCAAGAAAAAGAAATAAAGGGTATTCAATTAGGAAAACAGGAAGTCAAACTGTCTCTATTTGCAGACGATATGATTGTATATTTAGAAGACCCCATCATCTCAGCACGAAATCTCCTTAAGATGATAAGCAACTTCAGCAAAGTCTCAGGATTCAAAATCAATGTCCAAACATCACAGGCATTCTTATAACAGACAAACGGAGAGCCAAATCATGAGTGAACTGCCATTCACAATTGCTACAAAGAGAATAAAATACCTAAGAAAACAACTAACAAGGGATGTGAGGGACCTCTTCAAGGAGAACTACAAACCACTGCTCAAGGAAATAAGAGAGGACACAAACAGATGGAAAAACATTACATGCTCGGGGTTAGGAAGAATCAGCATCATAAAAATGGCCATACTGCCCAAAGTAATTTATAGATTCAATGCTACCCACATCAAGCTACCACTGACCTTCTTCACAGAACTCAAAAAAAAATCCACCTTAAACTTCATATGGAACCAAAAAAGAGCCCCATAGCCAAGACAACCCTAAGCAAAAAGAACAAAGCTGGAGGCATCATGCTACCTGATTTCAAACTATATTACAAGGCTACAATAATCAAAACAGCATAGTATTGGTATCAAAACCAAGATATAGACCAATGGAACAGAACAGAGGCCTCGGAAGTAACCCCACACATGTACAACCATCTGCTCTTTGACAAACCGGACAAAAGCAATGGGAAAACATTCCCTGTTTAATAAATGTTGGGACTGGCTAGCCATGTGCAGAAAGTTGAAATCGCACCCCTTCCTGACTGTTATACAAAAATTAACTCTGGATAGATTAAAAATTTAAACATCAGACCTACTACCATAAAAAACCCTATAAGAAAACCTAAGCAATACCATTCAGTACATTGGTATAGGGAAGGACTTCATGACTACCAAAAACTTTGGTAACAAAAGCCAAAAGAGACAAATGGGATCCAGTTAAACTTAAGATCTTCTGCACAGCAAAAGAAACAATCATTAGAGTGAACCAGCAACCAACAGAATGGAAAAAAATTTTTGCAAGCTACCCATCTGACAAAGGGCTAAAATCCAGAATCTATAAAGAACTAAAGAAGATTTACAAGAAAAAAAGAAACAAATCCATTCAAAAGTGGGTGAAGGATATGAACAGACACTTTTCAAAAGAAGATATTTATATAGCCAAAACACATATTAAAAAATGCTCATCATCACTGATCATTAGAGAAATGCAAATCAAAACCACATTGAGATACCATCCTATGCTAGTCAGAATAGTGATCATTAAAAAAATCTGGAGACAACAGATGCTGGAGAAGATGTGGAAAATAGGAATGCTTTTACACAGTTGGTGGGAGTACACATTAGTTCAACCATTGTGGAAGACAGTGTGGTGACTCCTCAAGGATCTAGAACTAGAAATACCATTTGACCCAGCAGATTGATCTATTATAAAGACACAGGCACATGTATGTTCACTGCAGCACTGTTTACGATAGCAAAGACTTGGAACCAACCCAAATACCCATCCAAGATAGACTAGATAAAGAATGTGGCACATATACACCATGGAGTACTATGCAGCCATAAAAAAGCCAAAAAAAAGTTCATGTCCTTTGCAGAGACATGGATGAATCTGGAAACCATCATTCTCAGCAAACTGACACAAGAAAAGAAAACTAACACCACATGTTCTCACTCATAAGTGGGTGTTGAACAATGAGAACACACGGACACAGGGAGGGGAACATCACACAATGGAGTCTGTTGGGGGTAGAGGGGCTAGGGGAGAGATAGCAGGGGGTGGGGAGATTGGGGAGGGATAACATTAGGAGAAATACCTAATGTAGGTGATGGGGGGTGGAGGCAGCAAACCACCATGGCATGTGTATACCTATGTACCAATCCTGCAAGATCTGCACATGCAACCCAGAACTTAAATTTAAAAATATAAAAAAGAAAAAGAAAAATGGGGATCATGTGGTGGTACCCTACATTTGAGTGCTATGGGGGTGATAGAGGGTGGGGCCAGGATAAAAATGGCTGATTCTCCAGGATCCTCTTTGCTGCACAGAAAAAGCAGACAGTGTTGGAGGGGGCCAGGCAGGACTTCAGCACAAGGATCCCACTAATGGTTCCTGAGGCTCTGGCTATGTCTAATCATCTTCTCAACCTTCTAGGTTCAAAAGCTAATTCTTTTCTTTTCCATGTATGCCACAGTAGCTATATCTCTTTCTATTCCTTTCTATGGAAGATAGATTTTTTTTTTTTTTTACAGAATGATAGACTCTTCGAGCTAGAAGTTTGCTTTAAAATCATTCTGTAGTTGAGACAACAGAGACCAGAGACATGGAGACTCACTCCAAGTGTTATGGCAGGACATCTAGGTGTTCTGATTTCTCATGGAGGTACATATTGTAAGGGGGAAAAGCAGGTGGCAGAAAGTGTCCTTACTGACTTTACAGAAAAGAAAAACCATTCTGCATTCCATGCTAATGACAACAGCAGGACAAAATAGAAGTACCACAAAGTGGGTTCGTGGTTAAAAAAAAAAAAAAGGAAGTCTCATGATGTCTATATAACCCCAAGTTCACCCTATAGGTCAACCTGGATAGTCTGTGTTGATATATAAATAATTCTGTGACCTATTTTCTGTTTCTCTTTCTGCAGAGAAACAGAAAAACTGGAGTAATGGTGGAAGAAATGCTGTGTGTTTGCTGATTTTACTTGCCCAGGCATGCCATTTTACAGGCAGCTTACACTTATGGCTGAAGGACTTCCCCAGCAAATCTTTGTACGATGTACTTTGATGTTGTTGGCTGTGCAGTAAGGGTTAATTCCAGAGGGGCTGGAGTTGGCACAAGATGCCTTGCTAACATATCTACACAGTGCAGAGCCCTGGTCAAAGCACGTTCTTTTCAAAGTGACTTACTGTGTGGATGTGTAGCCATGGGTTGCAGGTTATCACCACTGTTTATTGCTAACAATAACATTGACCATTTCTACCCGTGCACAGTGAGACCCGTGGAAGCCACTGAGTTTGAGGCTGGTTACACGGGAATAGAACGCCTAGGTTACTGGCAGGATATAAGAAACCCTGGCTGAAACTCTACTTTGTGCTCCCTAGTTTCCAAGGCATTTTGTGCTCACTGTGCTCACATCAGTAGCTCTTAATCCAAGAGAGAAAATACATCTTGGTGTGACTCTTGTAGACAGAGGGCAATTATAGCTTGTATCTGTCCTCTCTGGACCCTATGCTGTGAGGCAGTCTGTGGCTGTGACACATATTCCGGTTCTAATGTTGTGGGTATACTGCATCCTTTTTCTGCAAAGAACTCTAGATTCGTAAGCACTGTCATTTGGGTCCTGTGAGTCCTCTTTAGCAACTGAACCCTGTCTAACTGCCACTGTCAGGGCAGTGAGTGTCAGAAGTGAGATTGTTTAAAAGACCTCCAACTTAGCTTAAAAGTATGACTAAGGCATTATTTAGAAAGAAAAAAGACGATTCTGATAAAAGGGATGACAAAGAACCTTTGAAGTTGCTCAACAAGCTACCCGTGGTTGGAAGTAATACAGGCTTTGACATTGGTTACTGATGATACAATTTTCTAGTGAAAACCGGAAGTGAGAGAAGTTGAACCTAAGAAGTTAACAAAATGGATTAGGAGGCAATCGCACACTGATGGCAAGGCTGCTACAAAAATTCAATTCCTTGGTTGGGTTAGCAAAAGCTAATAAAAGTTCAGATTTTTTTTTCCATTGGGCTTCACCCTCTCTGGCCTGCAGGTGGAGTTCCAACCAAAAAACCGAAGCAACTCTCATTTTTGACAAATGGGCTACACCTGTGAGACCAATTAGACTTAAAAAGATAGGTCAAGTGGGGCACTTACAGGTATTTTGAACACTAGTTTTCTTTTTTGATGCCAGACCCAGTAGTCCCTGAACTGGAGCTACAATCAAGTTTCAAAGGCTGGTAATATTCCAAAATAAGATACCATGGCTAGTAGTTGGTATTTAAGAACAAGAATTCCAGAAGGATCAATGGAAGGGATTACTCCTTCCCTGGGCCTTGCCTAATTGAAGCTGTCACACAAATGTTTTGTCATCTAGTGCACAGGCTAGCACCATTTCTCTTTACTGATCCAATCTTGTATAACCGGGAAGTGACTAAAAGAAAAGACCTGGAATGTCTTATCTTGCTACCAGCTAAGTGTGGACTAGCCCAGGGCTGACTCCCGGGGGTACAAAGATGTTACTAAACTTATGAAGGGGTTACAAAGCCCACTGTAAGTTGAAAATATTTAAGTCACAACTGCATTTAATACACCTAAGTGAAACTCACAGCTTAGCCTCGCCTACCTCTAATGTGCTCAGAACACTTACATCAGCCTACAGTTGGGCAAAATTATGTAGCAACACAGTACACAGTAACGTGTCAGTTGTTTACCCTCATGATCTTGTGGCTGTATGGGAGTTGAAGCTCAGGGCTGCTGCCCAGCAAGGGGAGAGAGTATCATACTGCATATTACTAGCCTGGAAAAAGATCAGAATTCAAATCTAGACGTACAGTTTCTATTGAATGCATATCATTTTGCATCACTGTAAAGTTGACAAATTGTTAAGCTGAAGCTTCACAAGTTGGGAACCCTGTGGGGGGGTGTGTCCGGCCAGAGAAGAGGTTTGGCTTAAAATTAATGATAAAAGGTAAAAGGTGAGAGTGTTGCAAGGGGAAGGAAGCCACCAAAGAGATTTTTTTTTTTTTGAGATGAGTTTTGCTCTTGTTGCCCAGGCTGGAGTGCAATGGTGCGATCTTGGCTCACCGCAACCTCTGCCTCCCAGGTTCAAGTGATTCTCCTGCCTCAGCCTCCTGAATAGCTGGGATTACAGGCATGTGCCACCACACCCAGCTAACTTTATATTTTTTAGTAAAGATGGGATTTTTCCATGTTGGTCAGGCTCGTCTCGAACTCCCAACCTCAGGTGATCCACCCGCCTCAGCCTCCCAAAGTACTGGGATTACAGGCGTGAACCACCACACCCAGTCAAAATGGTTTTCTTTTCTGTTTTTTTTTTTTTTTTTTTTTTTTTTTTTTGAGACAGAGCCTCTCTCTGTCATCTGGGCTGGAGTGCAGTGGCACAATCTTGACATTTTGACTCACTGCAACCTCTGCCTCCCAGGTTCAAGGAATTCTGAGTAGTTGGGACTACAGGCATGCAACACCACACCTGGATAACTTTCGTATTTTTAATAGAGACAGGGTTTCACCATATTGGCCAGGCTGGTCTCGAACTCCTGACCTTGTGATCTGTCTGCCTCGGCCTCCAAAGTGCTGGGATTATAGGTGTAAGCCACCATTACCGGCCGAGATTTTTTTTTTTTAAAAAGGGAAAGAAAAACTAACATAATGTTGCTACCTAGGGAGAGATTTAAAATAAGATAATAATATGCTCCCTTAGCTTAAACTCAGATGCCTCTTGGGGTGGAGGACTCTGCTAAGACCTCCTCCTCCTTGTAAGAGCCAAGACGTGAGTGGGAGAGTCAGCCAACCTACCCAACATACTGAATGATGAGATGCGAGTTCTAACTGCGACTCCACCACCATGAAGCAATATTAATGTGGCTTTTGGTTAGTATTAATTAATGTCTTTTGGTTCTTGTTTCATCGGACATATCTATTATTAATCATCCGTGTCAGGAAATACCCTGAGGGAATATTTACCCAGTCAAATCTGAAGAACAATGATTTATAACAGTCTCAATGAACACTGTGTAGCTATTAATTGTGATGATGAAAGTTTAAGAAAGGTATTGGGTATGTGGTAGAAGGTTTATGTGCTGTATATCGTATCTGTCATAATATTATGTTTTAAAAAATAGCTATTGGCCCCATTACTCTGTGTGGAAAGCCATTAGTGGGTGGAGGGACAACTGGGACAACCTGAGTCACTGACAGGTATTTAAATTGAACTTGGTGGGCCTACTTTCCTGCGACTGAAAAGCTAGAAATCAGATACGGATAGCTACAGAAATTTCTGTGACATACCCAAACCAAAGCCCTTTCAGGAGTGACTTGTATTCATATGATTTTAGCCTAGACACATTTTTGTGTCTTATGTATATTTCCCATTAAAGATGGTCTTTCTCAATGGCAACAAGTCTGGTGGACCAGAGGGCTTGAATCCACTTGTAATAAAAGAAACAGGAGAATTAGGAGCTGGGCTAGGGATATCTGGCCAGGTAGAATGTGCTTTGAATGAAAAATGATAAACTGATGAAAAAGACTTCCTAGTACAAGAAGGGTACTTCAGGGCATCCAATTCCAGGAGGCAGAATAGGGATGGCAAGCTGCCAAGGTTGATGGCTAGAGAATGGAGCCAGTAATTACTGGAAAATGGAACCTACTAGCTGTTCTTTAAACATCTTTAGCATCAAGATGGAGGGACAATGATTCTTTCCCTAGTGGGGAACATTTAAACAGGATTATAATATTTCCCCTGGGAGATAGATGGTTCATCTTATGAGACCTCCCTCTTTGGGGCACCAACATCTGTCAAGCCTTATAACCTGAGAAAATTAGTCTGGCTATGTCCTCAAGATGTCTTAAACTCAGAAGTAACAGAAACATGGCCTTTAACCTATGTGGAAAATAACATATGGTATATGGAAAAAGTAGATGTTTGTAGGTGAGGGGGAAAATAATTACACTGGCCTCTAGAGATCCCTTGCTATGGAGGCAGCCTGTGGCTGTGGATCCATATCCTGACAGTTTTGCTGTTGTTATGTAGCCCTTTTTGGCAATAGAGCACGGATTTGTAAGCCATGTTATTGTGGGTCCTGAGAGTCTTCTTTAGCCACTGAACCCTGTCAAATGTCACCCTTTGTGCACAATCAAAAGGTTAGGTGCATTTACAGAGAAGGTGGTGCATTTTTTTACCCGGTTTGTGGTGGTGAGAGCCAAGTCTAGAAACTGTGACTACTCACACAACTCCAGGCTGTACCTAATATCTATAATGTACACTTTAGTTGCTGAATAGAGGCAAATTGTTCTCTATTTCTTATTGTTTGCAGAATATTTGTCACATTTATCAACTGCAGTCTATTTAGCCCTATGGTTTGTGCTGTCTCCAACCCACCATACATTAATAAACTAAATACACTCGCTTTGTTAAGTGCATTTTTATTTTTGCTCTTAAAAGTTGGCTATCTTTTTAATTTTAGAAGGCACACACCTATGGAATGCCATCAGAACTACAAAGGGAGAAAGAAAATGCTTAAATTACCTTCTTCATAACTTTCAGTGGGGTATCAGCTATATGAAGCAGCTATAAATCCTTACTTCCAAGATTTTATCTTTGTTCCTGCTTTTCTATCAAGTTTAATTTTCATTCACAATGTGTTGAGAGGCAGTAAGGAGTCATGCAACATTTAACTGATTATAAACTGGGGACATTATAGGCCAACAGTGATGCTCTCCACTTAAATAGTGAATTCTCTATAGTGGATAAAATTGTGTTATTTGGCTTTCTGCAATATGGAAACATTGATAGGGAAGGGAAAAAGTAAGATCAAGTGCTTAATACAGGTGGAAGTGCATATTTCCAAGGCATCTGTAATTCAAACTCTTCATTGGAATCAGGAAATCACCGAGATAACATTATTAATTTTCCTTAGAGTTAACAGAAGTGCCTTTGGTAGGAAAAGTTAGCCAGGGCAAGTTTTATTTGCCTGTACCGTAGACAATAGCTCTTTATCAATGGCTTTGCAGGCTTAAAAATGACAAAAACCTGGAAGCTAAATCAAAGCAAATATAAAATTAAGAGAAAATTCTTACATATTGAGAAGTTAGTAAGTAATGTGACCACACATATTTTCAATAATAGAAGGATGGGGTGAACTCTTCATTCTACAATCTTATTATACATGGCACCCTCCTAGCATTAATGAGAATCAATACTTACATAAATACACCTTAATTTTGGCATACCTGAATTTCTTTCACGTATTAGAAAAGTCACCCTCAGAAAGGAAATGCAGAAAATTTCAAATTGATTTAAAAGTGAAACTTTAAAGAAATCATTCTACATTCAGAGCTTAGCTTTATTACAAGGTTATCACCTCAAATGGACAAAATTTTGTATATTATTAAATTCCCCCATTTTCCCTACGTTTATTGGAAATTTAAATGTAAGTTGAAATGACAGACAATAAAACACGTATGTGAATGGAATTATATTTTGAACAGGAAAATCGAATAATGCCTAAATCCAGGGTGAAAATGGACATTCTAGAAAGGAACAGTCATTATAAAGTTTTCTATCTGGTCTATTTCTGGGGACTTTCAAAGTATAACCTGGAACGGCTGGTTATCTTTTGAACTTTCAGGATCTCACAGTAATATTTTATAGCACTTCATAATAACCAGTGCCTAATTACTCCTTTATTAAAGGAAAGCAGTACCTCTGGGATGGGGCAGAAGCAGGAGAAAAAGAGGCAAGAAAACTTTATCTATCCAGCCCCCTGACTCAATTCCATCCCAACTTTTTAATTTTATATATATATAATTAATCATACATATTATATATTATGTAATATATCATTAAGCTATGATATATTAACAAGTCCTAAGAAAATCCTTGACCTGGAAAGCCCTTTAAATATTACTTAAACTCGGCAACTATATAGCTGAAAAATGTTAACTTCAGGCAATAAGGAAATGGAAGCCTTGGTTTATTTTCACTCATGCATTCATTTCATGAAAACATTGAACCCTGCTGTCTGCCAGGTTTTGCGATAAGCACTGGGGATACCAAAATGAAGGGGAAAGGCCTATTCTCTCTTTCCAAATAATTCTACTTATAGGGTATTTCTTCTCTATCTCATGGAAGAACCATCCGCCAAGTGACTCCTTGACTATCGTATTGCTAGCCTCTGTAGATCCTCTGGTTGAACCCCTTTATTCCTGAAGACCTGGCAGCCAGGGTTCATGGTCATTCTCTTTTGCCCAGTTCTCCCTCCAGTTCTGGATGAATTCAACATTGGAAGGCTGGGCATGGCGGCTCATGCCTGTAATTCCAGCACTTTGGGAGGCCGAGGCAGGAGGATCACCTGAGGTTGAGAGTTCTACACCAGCCTGACCAACATGGAGAAACCCCATCTCTACTAAAAATGCTAAATTAGCTGGATGTGGTGGTGCATGACCGTAATCTCAGCTACTCAGGAGTCTGGGGCAGGAGAACAGCTTGAACCTAGGAGGCAGAGGTTGCAGTGAGCCTAGATTGCACCATTGTACTCCAGCCGGGGCAACAGGAGTGAAACTCTGTCTCAAAACAACAACAACAACAACAAAAACACTGGCACTGGGGAAACGTGCATCACTCTAGCCTCTCAGTTCCTTAACTTGCTATTTCACCTCCATGGAAATTCACATCCACTCTACCTCTGCCACCTACTCAAATGGTCATATCCTAGATCTGATCACCTCAAACTTTTCCACCTTCAATGTTCACCTATGATTCTCTCCGACCACAACTTCTTGGCCTTCAGTTCCTTTACTACTTCTTCCCCATCTCCTGAAGAGTTAGCCTTTTGATTCCTCTCCCTGCTAATTACCAGCTTCTGCATGCATTCATAGTTTCTCCTACCCAACAGGGACTTGTCAGTATCATTTTAATCACTCTTTTGCCCAAATCCTCACTTCTCTTGCCCAGCTGTTCTCTGCCTACCCCAGGATGGAAGCATCTGGCTCCTAACTGTGCCTGGGGAAATATTACGCCCCTGCAGATTGGTGCTACCATGAAACGTTCAGCTGCCTCTGGGTTCATGCAGCTGGTTCTCAACTCTACCCCCTCTCTTATTCTCCACAAAGATAAGCCCAACTTCAGCTTCTTCATCTCCTGCTGTTAACTGCATTGCAGGGACTCTCCTCTCCATACAAAAAAAGGAAGCCTTTAATAAGACACCCCTCACCTTGCTAATACATGGTGTCTTCTTTATCTGGACCTGCACAGATCCTTCCCTCTCCCCCACCCATTTCAATGGAAGAGAGGTATCTCTTCCTTCCCTTGGGCTCTGGATTACCTGCCCATATTCTCTGAGAACTCATGTTATTTATCATCTTCTCTGGGGCTGTGATTTTAATCTCACCCTACCTTCTCATACTCATACAAATATATTTTTGGTCTGCATTTGATTGAAAAAATCTACATATAAGTGGACCCAAGCAATTCAAACCCATGTTGTTCAAGGATCAACTGTATACATACACACACACACACACACACACACAAATTTATATACACATATTGTGCCACATAATGACATTTCAGTCAACAATGGACTTCCTATATGACAGGGAGCACATTAGATTATACTACTATATTTTTACTGTGTCTTTTCTATGTTTAAATACATTTAGATACACAATACTTACTATTGTGTTATAACTGCCTACGGTATTCAGAACAGTCACATGCTGTACAGGTTTATAGCCTAGGAGCAATAGGCTATGTCATACAGCCTACGTGTCTACTTAGGCTATACCATCGAGGTTTGTGTAGTACACTCTTATATTGACACAACAACAAAATTGCCTAACAACACATTTCTTAGAACATATTACCACTGTTGAGCAATGCATGACTATACATATATTTCCATTAACTCCTCAGTCCCCTCCAGCTAGATACCACCTCACTCTTCTCCCTTTCATAAATAAATTCCTTCAAGAATCATTCATACCATCTCTAATTCTCTGCTTTTTATTTATTTTTGAACTCAGCACACCACCTCCACTGTGCCTCTAAAATCTCACCGAAGTTACTAGGGACCTCCCTGTTGCTAAACTCAACTGGCACTTTCCCCAACTTCATCCTGACATCCCAGCAACATCTGACCCTGGTGACGGGTTCTTTCTGTCTCCCCATGGAGTATGTGGCATTATAACCTCTTGGAATTTTCCTTCTCTCCTGCTGGCCATTCCTCTGCAGTCCCTTTTGTAGGTTGTTTATCCTGTGTCCTATATCACTCTTCCCTTCTCACTCTACACTTTCCTGGAGCTATCTCATCCTCTCCACAGTTACAAGCAGCACCTACAGGCTGATGATCCCTAAATATTGTTTGTATATTTCCCCTGAGCACCATAGCTCCGCATCTAACCTTAGTAGACAAGTCCACCATTCACCTGATATCCCAGGCCAAGTACCTAAGTGTCTTCCTTGACTCCTTTTTACCCACCACATCAAGCTTGTCCAACCTGTGACCTGTGGGCCATATGCGGCCCAGGACCACTTCTAACGAGCCCCAATGAATTTGTAAACGTTTCTAAAATATGATGAGATTTTTTTTACAATTTTTTTTTTAGCTCATCAGCTATTGTTCGTGTTAGCGTATATTATGTGTGACCCAAGACAATTCTTCTTCCAATGTGGCCCAGAGAAGCCAAAAGATTGGACACCACTGCACCACATCAAATGAATCGCTGAGGCCTGTCAAATCCACTTCCTAAATATTTCTGAATTCTCTCCACTTATCTCCATGACTACTCTGCTAATTCAGGCCACCACATTGCTGGTTTAGATTACTACAACAGTTTTCGCTCCTGTCACTCCCACAGTGCACCAATACATACTCTGTTCCACAGCAAGAATCATCTTTCTAAGTGACAATCTGATTATGTCACCCCCGGGGCCAAATCCCCTGACCTCTAAATTCCTTAACTTGGGTTTTAAAAACCTTGCACAATCTGCTTCCTGCTTCTCTCTCCAGCCTATTATTTCACAATAGACCTTTCCCCTGGAATTCTGTGCTTTAGCCATACTGACATGTTTCCAGTTCCTGAATGTGTCATGCTTTCCCTGGGCCCCTCAGCAGATACTCTTCCTTCTGACTAGAACATTCTCCCTAGATGGAGAGCTGCATAGTCTTCTAGACTTACCTAGCTTAGACATCACCTCTTCAAACAAACATTCTCTGAATCTCATTCCACAGTTAGGTGTTCCCACTGTTGCATAACTAAATATATGACATTAAAATGATCTTGAAAACAGAAACAAGATTTTTTTACTAATTGTAGACATTCTTAATACATTTGCTTATGTCTACAAATTTTATGAACACCCTGGTTATCCCCTGTTAGACAGTAAGTTCCATCAGAGTAGAAACTGTGCCTGTTTCATGGGCATGTCATCAATGCACACAGACCCTCAGACAATATTACATCATAATTCACTTTGTTGGTAAAGGAGAGTCATACATAAACTATCTGATGACATGATAGAGCTGCATAACACTTCAGGATTTTTCCACAGATGTATGATAAAAAAGGAGGAAAGCAATTCTGTCATTTTTCCTCTACCACAGCATGAATCTGTATATTAGCATTCAAGCTAATAAACCACACATCTATGAATTTTGGTTTAGATAAGATAGTCACATCTAATAAATACATTTTGTAAAAAGAAAAAAAAACAAAGGCAGAACAAGGAGAGATAATGCAAGTTTCACTAAATTATGGATGGAAAATAAAGTAATTACAGTCGGAAAACAAAAATTATCACTATCTTAATTCAACATCAGAAGCTGAGGAATGGTGACAGGAATGCTTCTAAAAATAAAGCATTCTAGGCAAACTCTAGGCCAAGTATATATTAAAGAATGAATTCTATGTTGCAACAGCAATTGTGACATCTATTTCTCCCCTCTTTTAGTGAAAATGTACCCAACCTACTTTTAGTTCTAAGTAAAGACATATTATCAAGATCTTCAAGTACTGGCTAATACTTACGGCAAAGGGCCTTCTGCAGTCTTCGGAGTTTCATGGCAGTCCTATAAGCTGAGAACCTGACATTATTCAGGTCAGCTGAAAAGGGGGAAAACAAAGATCATTTGTTATTTCATCAGGAAGCAGAGACAAAACCCCCCAATGATTTGCCAATAACTACAACCACCGCAAAAATAGCCTAGAAAAATATTGTGTGTATGCTCCAAGCTTTCAGAGGTAAAATTCTGTTAATGTGGGGAAAGAAAAAATAATTCATTTTGCCCTGTAACAATGAGGAAAGCTAAGTTCTGTGAAGACTACAGTGCAGTAGCCTGAAGGGCATTCATGTAGTCCTTGTTCCCAAGACGAAAGAGATGGACAGGGATTTTTTTTTTTCTAGAAAGTAATCTGGATCTAATGTAGTGAATCTTTACTGCACATGATTAAAGAGAACAAGAAATATATTATTTAAATAGCTATAAGACCTTAAACAATCAAGTGGCAATGTAACATTTTTTTCTGAATATAGATGTTATACATACTCACTTTGGATAACTTAGACATTATATATATGTATATATATATAGATATATATATATTTTTCAAATAAATCATCCACAATCCCATAAACTCAAAACAGGCACAACTGGCTGGACTCAGTGGCTCATGCCTGTAATCCCAACACTTTAAGAGGCCAAGGTGTGAGGACTGCTGGGGCCAGGAGCTTTAGATCAGCTTGGGCAGCAGAGTGAGACCTCATCTCTACAAAAAAAGTTTATATAAATCTTTTAAATAGGCACTGTTAACATTTTGAGTGTTTTTATTTTTTGGCCCAACATATGTGTCTATGTGTGTGATATGTATTTTTAAATATAATTTGCATTAAAATAAACATTTGGCTGTATATTCTACAGTACAATCATTCTAATGTTCAGCACTGAATAACAACAATGTATGCTACTGTGGTTTCTACAGTCACCTGTCTGTCAAGCCCTGACTCACATCACCTAGCAGGAAGCTATATTTAGGTGATGTTCTTACTCAAGTCTGCACAAGCCTTGATAGATACTGGGCTACATTTATTTTAGGGACCCAGCTCTACAAAGCTCCTTGAAGATAAGAACTCTGTCATTCTTCTACTGTCATTTTTCCTAGCAACTTAACATACAATTGCTCTCTGAAAAAGCTGGTTTAACACAGATCATGGACTGACTGACCAATTGAATGAATCAATAAAAGAATGAAAGAAAGAAAAAGTACACTGACATACATGACTAACTGCCATAATAAATGGCACCTACAAAACCAATTCTAATGAGGTGTTAGGAAACAGCAATAATTCAATTCATATCCAAGTCACATGGGTCAATATTTTCAGCTTTATGGCCATTGCAGAGACCAAACATAAAGTCTGAATTTAAACTAGGGGAAAGAAAATGACGTTTGTAATTTACTTGAAACTATTCAGCATACACTTTTTTTAAAAGGTTGGAATACCAAACCTTGGTGAGGATATGGAGCAACTGGAATTCTCATACACTGTTTGTTGGGAATGTATGACAACTTTGGAAAACCAATCAGTCAGTTTCTTAAGAAATTAAACATATATGTATATTATGACCCAAATATTCTTTTCCCAGATATTTGCACAGAATAAAACATATGTCCACAAAAAGATGTACGTGAATGTCCATAACAGTTTTATTCATAATAGCCCCAAACTGGAAACCAATAAGGCAATAGATAAATAAACTGTGGTAAAGTCATTCAGTGGGATATACTGTGCGATGAAAAGGAATTATCTACTGATAATGCAACAATGTGAACTGATCTGAAAAACATTAAGCTGGGTAAAAGAAGCCAGGCACGAAAGAGTACATACTGTTTGGTTACATTTATATCCACTTCTAGAACAGACAAAACTCAGCAACTTTGCCAAATGGCAGCCTGGGGTGTGGTGGGAGTAGGTAACTGACCTCAGAGGAACACAAGGGTGTTTTCTAGGTGATTGAAATGTTATATCTTGATTGGCATGGTGGCTACACGAGTGCACATATTTGCCAAAACCCAACCTGTACACCTAAAATGGAAGTATTTTATACTGTTTAAATTATGCCCTAATAAGGTAAATTTTAAGAGTCTTTAAAAACCGTCACATGAACAGTACACTATAATGTATGTGTGTGTTAGCTTAAGCTACGCTGTAGAGGTGGTCAGTTGTCTTAATCAGGAATGAACTCCCAGGGTGGTTGGCTAGCAATTAATCAAAAAGTCTCACACCAGAGGAGGCCACTGTAAGTGATTCAGTTATATTTAGCTCTTATTACACGAGGGGTTTCATTAATTATCCTAATTAATGTTAAGACGGGCTTGTGTTAGTGATATTAGTGGTTTGTAAAATATGAGGATTGTTGAAAATCATTTAGAAACATTCCCTGCCTTTACATTAAGTTTAAGAAGAATCCAGTAGGTTCTCCATCTTTAGAAATGGTGTCCTAGACTGAATTCCAAAATGTCCAGCTGTGGTTCACTGGATTCTTAGTGCCAAAATTCAGTTAGATGGTTGAGAGAATCCTACTGCTGGAACAATGGTTCTCAAACTTGAACAAACATCAGAATCACCTGGAATGGATAGTTTAAAGATGCAGATTTCCCAGGCCCTACCTCCACATTTTCTAATTCAGTGGGTCTGGGGAGGGCCTGGGAATGTGAATTTCTAGTAAGTCTCCAGGTGATGCTAATGCTGCTGGTCCAGGGATCATACTTTGAGAACCACTCTAATAGAAGACTGGCCTGTGTAGACTGTGAGCCTCTCACACCAAGCACCCCAAAAGACAGAATTGTGACTTCACTATGTCTCTGGCACAGGCTGTAAGACTGTTTTGTACCTATTGCCTAATAAATGTTCATAACTGACAGAACTTGTTCTGAGACTTGCTTTCCTTATAACCTGGCAGCTGAGAGGTGGTTGAGGGCAGTCCTCGCCTACATCTAACCACAGGTGACTACCAACACCTATTACAGAGAACCTATGTGGGTCCCTGTTAGTCAAGTGTGATTTGCAGAAGAACAGCATCAGTATCTGCTTGGAGCTTATGAGAAATGCTGAATCTCAGGCCCCACCCAGATCTGTGAATCAGAATCCGTATTTTAGTAAAGTCCTCTGGTGATTCATATGGACATTCTTTAAATGCATATTTTAATACAGTTTCTTGTTCCATGTTGTTAAACTTCAAGTATAAATTCTGGACACCAACCTGTGTTGTCTTTTTTCTATCTTTCTATATTTCATTTTGTGAGCTTTTATTAATAGATTATTTAATAACTACTATAGTCAATTACACCAAAACCTCCCCTCTGGGATATATTGGTGAGTCTCTTGTTTATGATAAATACCAATAAAAGGTATTCAATAAATTAAAAGCATTTCAGAGTATCTTGAAAGGCTGTATATACAGATTGCTTTGTGAAGAGAATTAACATTTGCCTGGATGCTGTCCTTTGGTGAGCAGCACTTGATCTATTTGGGTCCCTCTAATTATTCTTCATTCTCTCTCCCCTAAAACATGTGGTTTTTCTTTTGTTTCTTTTGCCCAGTTATCATTGCTTACTCATTTAAGTGATCTCAGCCAACTCATGGTATGAGTGGTCATGTGGCATTAATCCATGAGAAACCAATTCCCGTCTCTGCCTCCAGATTGGTGCAACAGCATTCACCAGTACCATCAGATTTTTCCTACACTTGCTAGTATGGAGTTCCTTTAGACACACTCATAATTGAGTCGCTTTGGCTCTTCATAAAATAAGCAATGTAGAGATATGGAATTGGTCAAATACAGATCCCTTTCCGTTAACACCAGCCTGCAGCAGTTTCCAAGGGATAAGCATCAAATCCCAAAGTTTCTTTCACTCCTTTACTTTCACAAAAGTATTCAGTGCTAGTTTTGTGCCAACCAAACATCTTGTAGAAGATACTGGCTAAAAAAGTTTCTCTTTTTTCCCTTTCTAATCCTCCTTTTCCACTGCCTCTTAACTCATGTGCCTAGTTTCCTACCATCTTTCTTCTTTCATAAAAAGAAGATTCCTCTCTTATGACCTCAATTGTACTCTCTTTTCCTATTTTCCTGGTTCTATTCAGCATTCAGAGCAAATGGTCTAAATGAGGTCACAAGCTCCATCCAAATCTTACAGTTCATATCAAGAATTGGCAAATTCCAGTAGCTAGAGATCCAAGTGGGAGAGGCAAGAATGATCTGATTCTTTCAAGGCATGAATATTAGCGTGGAACAGTATCAGAGACAAGCATCTGGAAGGTTTCCACTCTAGCAGTGCTCTCAGCTTCCCTAAAGCATTCAGACTCTCCTCCTTCTAAATACTTCTAACTATGACACATTCTGCCTCTAGTTAATCCTGACAGCTTTTCAGCCTACCCCCAACCCACCGTAGTGAATAAGCTTTCTGACACCAGTTTTCTATGCACCAAAGTCCAATCCATTCTCAAACAGTGATTCAGGCATACCAGAAAAAAGTAGCAGGGAAAATGTTTTGTTTCCATCACAATGCTACCAAAGCCATACAAATGTATATCCGGTAACTGTCAGTGAACTGCAACAGAGTTCTGGTGCCCTAAAAGTCCTACTACTCAAGAGAGTTAACTGCCTGTGTTGTCTGAGTCTGCATGTGTTGCTAGGAATCTGCAGAACCAGTCCCTCTGGCTTACAGCTGGAAGAGATAAGTCTCTGCCTTGTGAAACTGTGTAGGATGCACACAGAACCCTCAAGATGTAATACAGCTGTGAACAATGTGACACTGTTCTGGGCTAAAGCTTGGGATGACTGTGTAGCAGAAGTATGTATGCAGTTTAATAAAGCTAAAGAGTCCCCCATTCCCGTCCCCCATGAGAGACTGGTCTCTAATTTCCCTGGGAGCTGACTTTCCAGGACTCTGATCCAAGTTGTAATGAGCTCACTAGCTCTCATAGCCAGAACTCAAGAGGAGTGAGACTCTCAAGATATCAGTTATGCCATATTTCCATGGCAGCTGGGTGAAGGCGCACTTCAGAAGGATAAAAATGCTGAAATGTACATTTCTCTTCATAACTTGTATTATTTTATCCAGGGCTGGTTCTAGCCTATAGAGAAGTCTAGAAACGTAAGGAACAAAGGCAAACATCAAACCACCTACCTTCTCAAGTTGAATTTCCAACTACTGAAGTGATAGCCCATTCATCTTTTATTTTGAAATATGAAAGAAGTAATAGGCTTCTCTTCCCCCTTTGTTTAGCCTACGCATTTTTCTTGACTTTGGTAAGTATTTCTGTTTTATGACTTTCACTTTCACTCTGTGTAAAAGTAGCAGGTGTCAAAATTCACCAGAAAAGAGGAACAACTGGTCAAGTTTGTGTCACAAATCTATATGTTACATGCTTTTGAAAACATAGTGAGAAACACCTCAGCATTTTAAAGTCATGGAAGCATTCCAAAGATATTATAGAAAGAAAACATTAAGTCCCTTCATTTCAATTTTATAGCTGGTTTCTGTCTTTTAATAATACTGCACAAATCCTACTATCTCTGACTAAACTAGGGTCTAGAATTTAAAACAAGGAGTGTTTTAGTGTATCTTTCCAATGGCTTATGGAGACTTTTCGGAAAGGCCTAAGGTTTCAATGTGCCTATCTATTATAGCTAGAAAGAATGATAATGACCTCATTAACTTTATGAGTGGAAAGAGCTGTACAGCTAACGATTATTCCAACAGATAAATTGGTATAGTGGTCTTTGTTTCTTCATACCAACTCTCTTTCCCAGAAGAAATTTAATCCAAATCTCCCAGGTGATCAGAAGAGAAAAATAAAATTTAGAGCACATATGCTTTGCGGGGAGTATTGTTCTAAATTCAGTGCTTGGCATACAATGTGCATTACACTACTACTGCCTGCCTATTTTACTAATTTTCCAAATTTTCCCAAAAAGCCAAAACAAGGCGGTCTCCCCCTATTTCCCTATTATAGAAAGGTGGCATATTTAAAAATATACTATGTCTCCAATTTTCCAGTCTCACTCTTCCTGAAGGATTCTAATGGAGTTTTTGCATGACAAGTATTATTCTTGCCAGCTCAAACTCACTAGAACAGACAAGAACCACAGATCTTAATGAGGCTTGAGATAAATTGAGTAATTTAAATCAAGTCTGTCTTGAAAGCAAATTGAGCCAAAATATCCAGGCTTGCTTCAGAAGTCTAGAATTATTGGGAGCTCTTCAGGAACAGACCAGGAATTCCAGAACATATCTTTAAAGAATTAGCTGAGAGAAGACGAACACTAACACATCAGTACTTGTCTATAATTTTTTAGACATATTTGAGGCCTCTTACATTCTAAACTCGTGAAAACCTCATCATCAACAGAGAGCTTTACTTAAATGGGGGGAAATAAACCTACACACAAATAGGAATTATGCATTCATACCTGGCTGAAGTATAGAAAGTGCAGTCTGTGAATTTCTAATTACTATCAAGTTATGTTTCCAGATGTGACATAATTACTTGTCACCAATGACTCTCTAAAATTCTTCTAAAACATGGAGAGAAGCAATAAAGTATCTAGTATGGCACAAATGTGGAAGACTTAGAATGGAGGAAAAGAGAAAAAGGTTATGAAACAAAAAATATTGAGAAGTTCAACTGTGATATATAAGATAGCACAAAATCCTGGCTGTGGAATGTTTAAGGCCTTTCTGGCTTGCTCCTCTTCCTTGGCCTTCCTCAGCAGAATCTCACTACTTCTTAGCAACACTGTTATAGTGGCAGAGTTGCAATTCAAATTAGTTTTCCTCATTGTTAGATTCTCTGGTAAAAGATTTGTTGAGAAAGCAGCTTCTGTAACAAATAGCCGATAAAGTTTTTTGTGGGAGAACTGTGTATCTTAAGTACCAATTCTGGGGTCTGAATTCTCTCTGAGATAATGGAGGGCTGACTCATATAGATACTGCTGTGCTATGTTCCTTTAAATCAAGCTTCAAAAGTGGAAGGATCTGGGCTCTAATTCCCAAAACCTTTATTATATATAAACTATACAATCCATAATAATTATGGATCCATGAGGATAAATGAATTTCTGAAAAGCTACAAAGCAGTTTTGCCTAGTCTTTAAAAAAACTGTATTTTTATATATATATTTTAAATGTGTTTAAAATAACACAAATGACATTTTATATATTTCTAACATGTATATGTATATTTAAATATGTTTTTGAAATAATACTAATGATTAAAAAAGACTCTTTGGGCAGAACTGTTTATAACTTTTTAAAAGACATTCATCTATCCATAATCCTTTCAATATTATTGAGCATGCCAAGTACATGGAATACACTGGTAACCAAAATAAATCTTTGCCTTTATTAAGTTTGCAGTGTAGCGAATGAGATGGTTAACAATCAAATATTTATATGTAGGCCAGGCAAAGCAGCTCATGCCTGTAATCCCAGCACTTTGGGAGGCCGAGGCAGGCCAGATCACCTGCAGTCAGGAGTTCAAGACCAGCCTGGCCAACATGGCAAAATCCCGTCTCTACTAAAAATACAAAAAATTAGCCTGGCGTGGTGGCAGACGCCTGTAAGCCCAGCTACTTAGGAGTCGGAGAGGCTGAGGCAGGAGAATCACTTGAACCAAGGAGGAGGAGGAGGCTGCAGTGGGCGGAGATTGTGCCATTACACTGCAGCTCGGGCAACACCATCAAAACTCTGTCTCAAACAAACAAATATTCATAGGTACTGTGGTAAAATGGTGAAGGAAACATACAGGAAGTGATGAGACTGTATACATAGGAAACCATAGGTCAAAGAGACTTCTTGTAGAAGGTGACATTGAAACAAAGTCTTAAAGGATGATGGGAGCTTGCCAGGTAAGAACACAGCAGAGTAATTGGTCAGCACGTGCAAAAACAAACAAAAACAAACACATACACACACACCCCAAAAAAGCTCTGAAGCAGAGAAAAGTGTGGGCCTTTAAGAATCCCTAGAAGGCCAATACTGCTAAACTCTCAGGGAGGAAGGAGGAAGAGTAGGCACAGATAAGGCCTGACAGGTAGGCAGGGGGAGGCCCACTGCAGAGCCCTACACATCCTGTGAAGGACTTTGGGTGTTGGGACTTCTAGCTAAACACAGCAGATGGAGCAGACTCATGTGTCTCTTTATTCCTGAAACTCTACTAGGATGATAGAAAAGGAATAAAAAAAATGGCATTTACCCAAAAGAAAATTAACAAAACAGCAGAGGAGATGAGAACAGATCAGAGCTCCAGTATTTTGATGGCTTAGAAAATGACCTGCTGGTAACCAATTTAGGAGACCACAGAAATCCCAAGCTAAATTAATTTTGTTGGGGAGACAAGGAGATTGGGGCAGGGAGTGGGAGGAACTAACAAGAAGCATGCCAATTTATGTAGCCAAGAAGTCTCAGAAAATTAAAGGCTCCAGGCTTCTCTGAAGACTGAAATGTGACTGAAAATACAAGGACTGGTGGAAAGTCTGTAGAACCCTAAACACCTCCCCCACTTGCAGCTGAGCATCTCAGCCACCTGCTGCTTCACGCTGACAGAAGGCTGGAGGTTTAATCTCGAAGCTGCACCACACACCAGGGTGCATGAGGAGCAGTGAAATTTGGGAGTGGGAGAAGGCACTGGAAACAGAGGAATTCCATACCAGCTCAGCATACTGAAAGAAAGTAAATCCTTAACTTCATTTCCTACTCCTCAATTCCGTATTTAGTCTGCTGTTTTCTGTTAACTGATTTTAAAAAGCTCTTCTACCTAAGCACTTTCTTATTTGCCACTCATTATCTCCAGAAGGAACTTCAGCTTCAGCAAGGTATGCAGCCATGAAACTGGTCCTCGGTGATCATCCATACGTATCATCTTCTTCACGCTGCAGTTGTAACTACTCCAAGTCAAATCAACGCATCTCCCTTTTCAGAAGCAACTTACAGTCACACAGGCCACTTTGGCTGCTGGAATAAACAATACTATTCTGTTTCTTTGGCTTTAGTTGTTGCTCTCTTATCTCTTTTTCTCAATCACAACATGAGTAACTCATCTACTTACAGAACTCTCAGAATGACACAAACTTATGAATTTACCCAATATCCTTCAACTCTATGCTCAACTTCATTAATAAACCAATCTTAACACTCTCTTCATAAGTGAACACGCATCCCAGATTCTACAGGGCAGAGCCAGTTTCATTAAATTTTCCTCTTTGTTATAAAAAGTAAGTTACTAAAAATTATCAGATTTGACTTAATTTTTATACCTTTGTAAAGCCAAGTTCACAGATTTTTTTTTTAAATGTTGTGCCTTTGCTTTTTTGGATTGCAAAAACGTACTCTTCGTAATATGATTGACATTACCTTTTTTTTTTAATTTATCACCCTTTCTCACAGTTGAAAATTTTGTGGAAAATGTATTTTAATGATTAAAATAAATAACAGTAAATTTCCTTGTCTGTTTAACCTCATCTTTTGCCCTTTTCTCTTTTAAAAAGTCTTAACTAAATTTTCCTAAATGCTACTACCTTTTCTACCTTGGCCTTACCTTCTCAGCTTACTTATTTCTCTGCCCTTATCTCTCCAGATTTTAACATATGATCTTGCTCCCAAAATTCCATTTCAATTACTTCTCTGGTAACCACAGACCAGAGGGCACGTCACAAACTGGTTGAATTTAGTCTGCAGACTCTTTTCTTACGTTTGATTGGTTGGGCGGTTTGGGCTCACATAATGGTTTTTGAAATTGTTGAATGGTATGCCATTAGTTAAAAATCTGATGATTTTCAGTTATCTTGCTTCTCTGGAAGAACCTGAAGACCTGACAATAGAGACCCACATTCTTATAGAACAGTTAGCTGCAATGGAGATCTGTTAGCCCTAACAGAAGCTTTTCAGGTTGCCCCAGTTCCCACCCAGTCATCTTCAGTCATTCAAATTACCAGCTTGGCCCCAGGAGGCATTTCTTTTTAGATCTTTGCCTCAGCCTGACCACTCCCTTATTCTCCCAAAAGCTTTACATTTAGCCTTCAGTTACACTCTTTTTCAGTTCCATGTCAAGGCTCTGACTGTGCAGTCCCCTCCAGTAACTAGTTATTACCTGGCTTTCACTCAAATTACTCTATGGAAACAGTTGCTACTGGGTTTTCTGAAAACTTTCCAGCTATTAAGTCTTCGGATGCCACGTTTTTACTAATGCACTCAAACTAAATGATTGTGCTGCCAAAAATATTGCCTTAATACACTTACTGCTGCAGTACAAGAACAGATAGGAAGACAGAACAAAACCTACAATGAGTCTCTTGGCTATATTTCATTAAGTGACAATTACTTCTGCATTTAAAATCATCAACTGGCACTTACTTAAGCACCTATTATACGTCTAACTGTGTACTAAGCTCAGGGGTTAAATATTCAGGTTTCTAAAATATTGGGGGCAACAAAAAGATTATTCACCTGTACAAAGTCAGTACAAATAACTGGGGTATTTGTGATGTGTCAAGCAATAGCCCAGTTATGTGTCAAGCACTCTGGTTATGTGAGTGTCAAAGAAAAACCAGAGATGGACAGTAAAGTGGTAAAAACAGATTTCATTCAGGAATATTGCAATAGTGGGAAAGAGACTTCAGTATAAAGCTGGGCTCAACTCTGAATACAGCATGGACAAGTGGAAACTGATAGCTAAAGGGCAGGGTTGGTGGATGGAATGTTATTAAGAGGAAGCATCTGGATAAGGGGAATTCTGGCTAAAGAAACTTAACAGGGGCCAGGCAGCGGTGGCTCACGCCTGTAATCCCAGCACTTTGGGAGGCCGAGGCAGGTGGATCATGAGGTCAAGAGATCGAGACCATCCTTGTCAATGAGGTGAAACCCCGTCTCTACCAAAAATACAAAAATTAGCTGGGCATGATGGTGTGCGCTTGTAGTCCCAGCTACTTGGGAGGCTGAGGCAGGAGAATTGCTTGAACCCAGAAGGCGGAGGTTGCGGTGAGCCGAGATAGTGCCATTGCACTCCAGTCTGGGTAACAACAGCAAAATTCCATCTCAAAAAAGAAAAAAAGAAACCTAACAGGATTCTTGCTGAAGACAGGCCAGGGTGCTCAGACATCACATGGGGGATGGTGGAGGATAAGGAACCTCATCAGATATGAAAAGTGATTAGATATAAGAGGAAGGTGGTTTTTTGCTAAACTTATTTAGCAGGATTCTTGCTACAGCTGGATTTTACAAAGAAGTGCACAGGTGGGCCTAGGAGAAGGTTCAGGAATCTGACTAAAGTTTGGTCAAGTAGATAGTCTTTATCATGAGCATGCTTACATACATACACAAACATATAAAGGAAATAGACTGTCATGTAGTTTATATGTCAACCACAAAGGTAGTTTCAACATGACATAAACAGTATTCCAGTGAACAGTTTGAAGGTTAATGGCATTGAAAATTTCCTATATAAGCCATGTTATTTATGAAACAGTGATTAACTTCTAAGCCCACAAGGACTGAAAGTTAAATACTCAATATGTAATAAAATATATAGCAATACGATATAAATGATTGATGTAACTAATTCGAAATAGCTTTATCTTTCATTCTTATACTTGACGGAAAAAAGATGAGAAAAATGCAGACCTCTGAAAAGATTATGTTGTGTTCACTTATCCTTGGCATCTAGGGCAATAAAGGATGGTGCTCAATAAATATATTTGGAATAAAATTAGATTCTGAATGGAACTTCCTTGCTTTTACCAGGTTTAAGCTGTTGATGACATTGACTTTATATCTAATGTTTCTTCAAATAATATAATTTTCCACTTCTGTGGGTGAATCACTAGAATTATTATTTTTGCTTACTCCTTACAACCTGAGCTGGCGCTTCTGTTTTGAAACACACCTAACAATGATATCAAGCCTTTCCTAAGGAATAAAGGAACTGGGACAAAGTGAGAAAGAAAATTAATGGTCTAAAAAGAATGCTTATTTGCAAGGTGAGTCCAGTGCATTTAACTGTAGCAGAGACTGTATGTTGGGTCACTCAACACCCCTTCCCAAATTCTTCCTCCTTGGTCTTTCTCTACTATGAAAGCTGGAGTATATCTATTCCTGAATCCAGCCAGGGGAAGCTGTGTAGACACAGTTTTGGCCAATGCTTAAGAAGACATCTGCAAAAAAGGATTTCCCTTCTCAAACAGAAAGACAAAGAGACTCCAAAGGTGAATGTCCTTTCTCTTTCCTCCTGCCTGAGAAGCAGTAGTCCACCTGGAACTATCAGGACAAAAGTCACTCACTAAAAATGGCACAGTAGAATAAACTGTGGCCCAGGTCTCTGATGACATCACAGAACTCTTCCATAGCTCTCAACTACCTGCCTCCAGACTCCTCGTTA
Organism: Callithrix jacchus; assembly: GCF_049354715.1. Taxonomy (NCBI): domain Eukaryota; kingdom Metazoa; phylum Chordata; class Mammalia; order Primates; family Cebidae; genus Callithrix; species Callithrix jacchus. Next base: position 32,084,754 of record NC_133524.1, read on the forward strand.
TTTAAAAAAAAAAAAAAATTCAACTCCTACGTGTCTAAGATACAGTTGGTCAGATAGTTTATTAGCTGCAGCCAAAGTCATCTCTAACTGACATGTTAATTGAACTGTAAGCAACAAAATGCAGAAGATTAAATAGGGTCATGGTCTACCCCCTGCAATCCTCCTTAGCGTGGAGAAACGAAGTTAGCAGTAAAGAGATCTTGGGTGGCAGAGTTTTTCATCCTTGCTACCAGGTGGTGCTACTGACGCAGGACAGCTTGACAGCTAATTGAATGTTTAAAACAATTGTATAATAGAGGACTTATATGGGTAAGGCACTCTTCTAGACAAAGTCTGCAACATGTTAAGCCGTTTGTTTTGAAGGGCAAGTTCACAAGTCTGATTCTGCCCAGAGGTAAGATAAGGATTGGAATTTTTAAATACAAAAGTTACTTCTCTGGAAATGCATGTGTCAACCTATAAAGGAACACATATAATTAACTAACCTAGTTTTTCATGAACTCTTTAGAGTTAATGAAATGTTATGTTCCCTTTAGAGTTAATGAAATGTTCATAACTTTCTGTAGTGCAAAATCTCCTATTTATAGCTCTTAAGATGTTATTTTAAAAAATAGTTTTGCTAACTTCAACTAATCATATGTTTTGAAAGTCAAATTAAGATTCTTATCTACCCTTAATCTACCAATAGAAATTTCAGGTTTGGATTGACAATGATTTATATCCTCCAACTGTCTCTTTCCATTTCTCTGGTCTCCAACATCAACACACCCCCAATATTCCTGCCCTCTAATAATCGTCACGAATAAAATGGATGCCAAAGTGAACTACAGTAGAAATCTAACCTTAGTTACCGCAGGAAAAGCAAATTGCCCTGCAAGAAACATTTTTGCAACATTTCTGTCTTAGGCTGGTGTGCATGTTTTCACCTCATTAGGAAAGATAAACTGTTTGGGTTTTGTTGTTGCTGTTTGAGAGATGCAAGAAGAAAATCTGTTGAATCTTTATGCATGAATAATTAGTCCAAGACAGAACACAATTCAAGATATTTAAGCATCTAGGGCCATAGTAAACTATGTGTATCTCCGCTTTTTGTATACTCTAGTATAACAGAAGGGGGGAACAGGTGGTATGACTCAAATTGCCCATGCATCCAGAAACACGTGAATGTTTTCTTTTCACTGTTCTGTGTTAACGTTTCTGGAGACTAGATACTAATGATGAGATCCTGCTGAAGACACTAATATGTAAATCATTCTTTTTAAAAAAAAAAATGACTTGGCAGCCACAGTTATGATAAAATAAATCAATGGTAGGAGCTTTTCATTAGATAATAGACTGTCCGGCCCTCTGACATAGACTGAGGTGCTTTTAATAAAGGATGTCTGATGGATTCCTTTTAAATCTGTGTGTGTCTGCACAATACATTTGAATCTAGAACCAATATTACCAGTATTCCCGGGAAAATACTCTTCTTTTTTATGTTTTGAGACGGAGCCTTGCTCTCTCACCCAGGCTGGAGTGCAGTGGTGTGATCTCAGCTCACTGCAACCTCTGCCTCCCAGGTTTAAGTGATTCTCATGCCTCAGCCTCCCAAGTAGCTAGGATTATAGGCACCCACCACCATGCCCAGCTAATTTTCATATTTTTAATAGAGATGTGGTTTTATCATGTTGGCCAGGCTGGTCTTGAACTCCTCACTTCAAGTGGTCTGCCTGCCTAGGCCTCCTAAAATGCTGGGGTTACAGGCGTGAGCCACTATACCCAGCCTCAAAAAGACTCTTCTTTATCACCTCAAAACTAAGTTTCATTTGGGAGTTGCTTGATATACAGCTTCACCAATTTGAGGGTTCAATCAAAGAATCAGGCAGACACAGAGTTCCTCTGCCCAACTCATGGATGGCCCTGAAGTCACAGGAGTGAGTTTTCCCTCTTTCTGCGTTCGGTGGCAATGCCCAGGGATTCCTTGTCTTTTGGATTTCCTCCTACTTCATAGCAGGCAGGACTCATTGCCCCTTTCTCTGCCTCTCTGTTTCTCTCACTTCGCCCCTCAGTTTTCTTTTCAACACAGTGGATCTGACCCAGCTCTTATTCTCCTCAGAATCCTGGACAAAACTACTTGAGGATAAACCTAAAACAGCCTTTTCTAAGACATAGATGACTCTTACTTTGTTTAAGTTAAGTGTTATTTTTTAAAAAAAAAAGAGTTTTGTATGTAAGGATTCCCTGTAGAGCCAAAGAGAAAAATGAAAGTGATGGGCCAATGGCAGAAGGAATACCAACATTCACCCAGCACTCAAGGGCAGATGTCATATGTACCTGACACCATTGAGTCCTTACACGGCCCTGAGCCCTGAGTTCTGTGTTATCAGCTTCATTAAAGATAAACAAAATGAGGCTCACAGATGTTTGGCAATTTCTCTATGGTCGCATCCCAGAGCCTGCATTCAAGACCAAATCTTTCTGACACTCAAAGCCTTTGAGGGCCTTCCCGGCATCTCGGCTACAAAAGAAATGTGTTGCCTTACCCAGTGTGTGTGTAATCCTAATTAGCACAAGGGTGATGGGCAGTAGTACCCTCAGGAAAACCATGATATAGGGCAAGGAGCAGAGGATATGGGGTGAGGCAGAAACCCTTGCACAAAGCCCGCAGGGAGTGAAAGTGACCAGTCGGTGGGATGAGAGAGTGACCAGGAATGTAACTAGAACACTAATGATGACGTTTCCGGTCCTCCTTATCTAGAGAAGCTTGCTGAATAATCAACACCTGCAGTACGAGTTTCTACCACTTTTCCTACAAAAGTATGTTATTCCCGCAGAAACATACAGCTGCTTTCTATTTACATGGTGCAGTGTATCAGGCAATCTGGGGGTTAAGTAAGAGTCTGTGACTTAAGGACCTAACCACCATTTATAACACATTTTGTTCCAAGTTATAAGCAACTAACTTACAAATAAACTTGGAACACAGCCTGAGGGTAAGTGTGGAAAGGCCTAAATCTTGTCTCAAGGCAGGAATGTGGTTCTTCCCCGACTGCTGATAAATTTAACGGTTACTGGACAACCAGGAATTAAATTTTTCGGGTAGTTTTAACTTATCTCTACCTTTTTCTTATGAGTATTCTTTAGGGGTATATATATACTTATTAAGAATTTTACTTTTGTTTAAAAAATGAAATATATGGTACCTTAGAAATAGAATCCACTAATTTTAAATTTTCATTTTCCAAATGAGGAAACTAAGGACTAGAAAGCTCTTAGTAACTTGTCCTGGATTCTCTAGTCAACTAGGAGAAAAACACCAACTAGAATCCAAGTCTTTTTCTCCCTTAGTGCATATTCCTTCCCTGACCAAGCCACAGAACAAAAATATAAAGGCTCATTCTAAGTGGGACTTCAAGTCTCCTCTTTCAGCTTAAGGGCTCCCAACTGCTCCCAATTCGAACAGAGGGGCTGTGAATTTATTTAACCTTGACAAGTATCTGACTGGAAAACAAATTTTCCCCAAAGCAAGCAGGGTCTAATTTTCTCCTGTTCGAGTGGTTTCTAGACCTTGGCATCTTCTTAAATTTTTAAGATTCAGCTCCTCCTAACCCACTGTGACATGTACAGTCATAAGTGTTGTGAAGTGGACTGTGTTATAGAAGGAAGTGAGGATGTGAACATTTCTTTTAAAGAGCAGCAGCAGGCTCCATCCTGAATTAAGAAGCCAGGTCCCAGACACTCCCTTAGATGTGCCAGCTTTAAAAAAGGACATCCTCTCTGTGCTTCTGATGATCATCTTAATTTCCCATTTGAATAATGATTCTTTGTTTCTGAAGTCATGAGAAGCAGTTAGCATTTACAAAGCTTTGAATGGTTGTCCAGTCTGACTTAAAGACCACAAGATGCTGATGTTAAACTTCCTACATTCATTTCTGGGTTTCTGTCTTATTAAACTACTAACGTAACTCTCCATAGTGCAAGTATTCATTCACAATGTGTCAGCCTATTGCTCTATGGGGGAAAAAGAAAAAGAACAACAAAAAAAAAACACTTGAGGTTAATGTAATAGCACCAAAGAACAAAACATTGTGTCTATTATGCTATCAATGTGTAAAAATGGGCACATTTTTATATGTATGTTTGTAATATGCATAAAATATTTACAGAAGCAAACAAAGAAACTAAACTGTTCATTGTCTCTGGGAAGTAAAATTCAGGGATTGATACCAAGAGTGGATGGAGACTTACTTTTCAATACTATCCATTTACAATGTTTGATTTCTTAAAATCATTTTCACATATTTTTTTAAATGGCTGAGTATTAAATCTATCTTCTTTTCAAGATTTCTCTATCTGTGATTTCTTCCAAATTCCTGGCTTCATCCATTGTCTTTCAGCAGAGTACTACTGTGCAATGGAAAAACCAGTGGATAGAGAAGAAAAACTAATAGGCTCTAGTTATACCTTTGCTGTAAAACAACAGTAATAATGATTATCATTTACTAGGTGCTTACCCTATCTTTGCAATAAATAACAAATTATCATACAATTACCTTCATCTGTGATATTATTATTTAAATCTCATTTTATAAATAAGGAAATCAAAGGCCTAAGAAGTAAAACTCAAATCCATTTGACCCTAAAGCCCTTCCTCTTCATCACTATACAGTTTCCTAGTAAGCTTGGGCAAGTAACCTTCACTTTCCTAAGCTTCATTTTTTCCCTTTTTAAAGGAAATGATAATAGTACCTACTTCTAGGGCTGTGGGAAAACTAAATGAGATAGTGTATCTCAAAAACTCCAAAGAGGAGCTATATCTAGGATATATACTTGCTCAGTAAAAGTTAGAAACCTTTCTCTGCCTCCTGTACTTCCTGTTATAATGTGTAATAAAAGTGCCAGTAATATTTTTATCATGCTGTTGACTAAACTCTTTCTTCGGTTCTCCTTTTCAAATGGCTTTAGAATATTTCCTCTTCAAAATGCCACTGTCACCTCCCAGGAGGCAAGTATAGCTCAGGGCTAAATCACTGGTTTAGGAGTTAAAAGTACATGTAAATCCCTGCTTTACAACGTGAGAAAATTACCTATTCTCTCTGAGCCTCCTCTGCACAATGGAGATACAAATATCCTTCACAAGGTTTTTGAAAGGATTAGTGAGAAATATATACTTATGATATGGAAGCACATACATTTATATGAGCCACCAAAAATCAATTTTTGTAAGAATATAAACTGTAAATAAACCCATAAGTCTATAAATCAATCAAATTCATATCTATTCCCTTTTGCTCCACTCAGTTTGCAATTTCCTCTTTTTTCAATGGTATCACCACTCTCTGTCATCACAGCCTCAAATCTTGAAGATCTCATATAACTTTTTTTTTTTTTTGAAATGAAGTCTCTCTCTGTTGCCCAGGCTGGAGTGCAATCACATGATCTCACCTCACTGCAACATCAGTGTCCCAGGCTCAAGCGATTCCCCTGCCTCAGCCTCCTGAGTAGCTGGGATGACAGGTGCCCACCACCATGCTTGGCTAACATTTCATATTTTTAGTAGAGACGGGGTTTCACCGCGGTAGCCAGGATGGTCTTGATCTGATCTCGTGATCGGCCCAACTCGGCCTCCCAAAGTGCTGGGGTTACAGGCATGAGCCACCACGCCCAGCCAACTGTTTTTTTCTTTAAAATCTATCCAATCTGTGACTACATTCAGGCAATTCTACCTTGGTAGGAAACCTTCTTGAGTCATTTTCCGTTTTCCCTCCCCCACTGCTATCCTAAAACCCTCATCATCTAAATTACCTCAAAACAAAACAAAACAAAATAATCTCTCCCCTCTCTAACCATCCTTAAACCCTCCCACCAAATTCCTATTCCAAAACACGAACGTGGACTTCAGGATCTCTCTCTTCTGAAGATTTAAAAATGTTTTTCCCATTGCCAATCAAATGCAGCGTGAATTTCTCATTCTATCATTTAAGGCACTTAGTCCACCCCAGTGACACTGAATCAGATTTCTCTTTAAAAAAATCTGGAGTGGCCAAGCACAGTGGCTCATGCTTGTAATCCTAGGACTTTGGGAAGCCGAGATGGGCAGATGGCTTAAGCTCAAGAGTTGAGACCAGCGTGGGCAACATGGCAAAACCCTGTTTCTACCAAAAATACAAAAATTAGCCGGGAATGGTGGTGTGTGCCTGAAGTCCCAGCTGCTTGAGGGGCTGAGGCAGGAGAACTGCTTGAGCCCAGGAGTTTGTGGCAGCAATGAGCCATGTTTGCACCACTGCACTCCAGCCTAGGCGACAAAGTGAGACCCTGTCACAAAAAGCAAAGAAAAAAAATGTGGAGTAGATTCTCAGAGAACAATGTCTTCACTGACTCGCAAACAAGCCAGTCTTTCATACCTTTGTTTATGCTGCTACAGTATCTGGATTATCTTAGCCCTACATTTTACTTTACCTAAGTATTACAAAATTTCTTCCTAGAACAGTTTTTTTCCACTGTCCAAACAACTCTCCCTAATTATTCTAATTAGTACTACTCTTCCTACCTATATAAAGTACCATACATTTGACCTTGAGCTTATTTAAGTTGGTGTACACACTCTTATAATATTTATTAGCTATTTTATTATTTCCCCATTTTATTTCCCCAAAACACAGTAAGGTCTTTTGTGAAGCTGACATAGGGTTTTTTCAAAGGAATTCTTACACAACAGGTAGAACAATAATTGGCAACAATAAGGTATGTGTGGGTGTTACATATATAAATATGAATTTATAAGCTTCAGTCATTCCAACCTAAGACATCTAAAGTAACCTTGAAAAGCAAAATGGGTGTATGTTGGCATTAATAAACTATAACACTAGCAATAAGAGAAGATAACATAATATGGTTGTCATTTGGGTTCTAAAGACAGAAGGACTTAAAATAATTTAAGTGTTCACCACTGGCCACAAGTAGGCCTGGTATCGTCTCCTTCACTCTCATAGGCAAAGACTTCTAACACATCATGAGGTCTGTTGCATGTCCACAGTCATGCCAGTTTGGGCAATTAACAGGGATCATGTCTCATACTTTGTGCATTCTGTTACCTAGAGAAAGGTTTTGAACATTCTAAGTACTCCATATTTATGGGGGAAAAAAATCAATGCCTTACAGGAAACGGTAAATGTAAACTGACCATACCTGTGGTATGCATGAGTCTTCCTCACCCAGGAAGCAGGAAGCAATCTTCCTTATCTGTTCATAACTAAATAGCCCTTTTTTAGGAGAGGCACTGTAATTTAGGGCTCTGCATATATAAAAAATGTGAAGAAATAGGAGCTGGTATAGAGAGTGAAATCTAATTTAACGGGTAGATTTAGTTTAGAAAAAAGAAAGTTAAACTGTACAGTATTTATGTACCCAAGAGGCTGTCATCAACTAGAGTCTCTCAACACAACACACAAAACAGTATGCATTATATAAGAAAGGTTTGGAAGAGTTGTGTTTGGTTAACTTCGTTTTGTTTTCCCATTACTCAAAAAAGAAGAAAAACACCCAGCAAATATTTAAAAGAAAATATTTGTGGTCACTAAAAACAAAACGTATGCAAATAATAACTAGATGGTTTAAATTTCCCTGTTACAATAGCAAAAGTAAAAATAATACTCCATGCTGGCAAGATCATGGTTAGATCGTCACTTTGAAGTATTATGAGTGTAAATGGCTACAACTTTCTGCGAAAGATTCCGGCAATGCATACCAAAAAGCTTAAAATCATTAACATCATTTGACTCAGTGATTCCACTTACATGAATCAAATGTAGAAAGGTGTTATACATAAAGGTGTTCCTCAAAGTCTTATGTAGAGCAGTAGAAAAACTGAAAATGACTACGGAAATTATTATCATTTACATATTCTTTAATTGCAGCTTGGCCAGAAAATGTAACTGAAGTAAGAGGCTACCAGCCTTAACTGACAGTAGAAGGAAGAACCTTGAAAACAACATGGAAACTGTACACGCAAATGTTTTGAGAAGATAAAACAGTCTGCTAGCCATTCTATCTGGAGAGATAAGTTAAAGGTAACTATTTACATATCAGTTATTATAAAAATTAAAATTTAGAGAAACTCATCATAGAATTGAGTTTCTGTATAAAATTGCTTGCTAAGGAGGGCAAAGCTTTTCCTCTAATACTGAAAGTTTACAAGGATACTTGCCTTGTCACCTTGACAGCATATATATTTGATAAAGAAAATTTTATCCATTAAGATATTTGTGGTAGAAAACCATTGATTTAAATTCATAGCAATATTTTTCATAGGATAAATGCTACTTATCAACCTTCTTTTTTTTTTTTTTTTTTATTTGAGACAGAGTTTTGCTCTTGTTACCCAGGCTGGAGTGCAATGACACGATCTCAGCTCACCGCAACCTTTGCCTCCTGGGTTCAGGCAATTCTCCTGCCTCCTGAGTAGCCAGGATTACAGGCACGTGCCACCATGCCCAGCTAATTTTTTGTATTTTTAGTAGAGACAGGGTTTCACCATGTTGACCATGGTCTCGATCTCTTGACCTCGTGATCCACCCGCCTCGGCCTCCCAAAGTGCTGGGATTACAGGCATGAGCCATTGCGCCCGGCCTCAACCTTCTGATAATTGACTACTTTTGACCACACTGACTTTATTCTGTAACGTCACTTACACATAAGTAGCTTGTTGGACAGAAGGCATAACACCTTACTTGGCTTTCTTCTATAAATCTCCAGAATCTTAAAGACTTGTCTTTATAAATTTAACACAAATTTGAGTTTTGTCACAGAATAATTTTCAAAAATTGGGAAACAGTTTACAAAAGTGGCACCCCAATAAAATGCAATTAGGGAAAAATAACATCTCTAAGGAACTAAGAATAAGAGAAGATGTATGATATTAACGAATAAAGTAGGATATGACATTTTAAAACATAATACTATCTCAAACAACTATATAAAAATGCATAGGAAAGAAGACCGGAGGTAATCTTTTAAAGTGGAAATAGTGGCTATTTCTGGGTACTGCAATGTGAGGTGATTTTCATTTTGTTTTTGCACTTCATCTTATAAAATTTTTGGAATGAACATACATGTTTTAATGTTCAATAAAAATAAGATCATAAAAAACTTCTATACCCTCAATAAACCTTTTCCTCCTTAATATTTTTAGCCTGTTGCCCTAAAGTTTGAGAATGCATGGCACGCTCTTAAATGTTTATTGAAGCAGGAAACCAGTGAATGAACGAGGCCACCAGCCCATCAAATTGTGTTCAGTGTTTCCTTTCTTTGTCATATAAATTCCAAATCCGTATTGACACATTTAAACAGTCTTATTTCTCCTTAATTATCAATTAATTATTCCTTTTAGGCCAAAATTAATTCCAGAATAGCAGTTCACTTGGTTTTTCTAAGATAACAAATTGCCAATAAAATCTACTACTTAATTGATATTCCCTATTTTAATTACTTTGAGGATTTGTCTTCTATTTTCTGGAAAGAACTCCATCTCTCCAGAGTTCTATCTTGCTAGTTTAATAATCTGCCTTAGAAAAACCTCATCTATATCTTTCCATCTTGGGTGGTATTTGTTTTCCTCTCCAGAAAAATCACTCTCTCTTGCTCTTCTGTGCTTCATTCAATGACCAATTATTTTTTCAGAGGCTACCATGCACCAGGCACTGGTGACAAGGATGAGGAAGACAGTTTCTGCTTTAAAGAGGCTCATTTCAGGCTTATCTCATTTTATTGCACTTTGCTGTACTGCACATTGTGAATACTGCATTGTTCACAAACTGAAGGTTTGTGGCAATCCTGTGTTGAGCATGTCTATGAACGTCATCTTTCCAGCAGCATGAGCTCACTCTGTGTATCTCATTTTGAAAATTCCCTGAGTATTTCAAATTTGTCATTATTATTGTAGCTATTATGGTGAATCACGATTGGTCATCCTTGATGTTACTGTTGAAATTGTTTTGTGGTGCAACTAACCACAACCACGTAATACGGCAAACTTAACTGATCAATGTTGTATATGTTCTGACTGCTCCACCAACCAGCTGTTCCCCCATCCCTTTCCCTCTCTTCTAGCCTTCCTGTTCCCTGAGACACAACAATATTGAAATCAGGCTTATTAACAATCTTAAAATAGCCTCCAAGTGTTCAAGGAAAGAAAGAGCCATACCTCTCTCACTTTACATCAAAAGCTAGACATGATTAAGCTTAGTGAGGAAAGCACGTTGAAAGATGAGATAAGCTTAAAGCTAGTCCTCTTGTGCCAAATAGTCAAGTAAATGCAAAGGAAAAGTTATCGAAGGAAACTGAAAGTGCTACCCCATGAGCACACAAATGATAAGAAAGTAAAACTGCCTTATTGCTGATATGGAGAAAGCCTGAGTGGTCTGAATAGATGATTAAACTAGCCACAACATTTCTTTAAGCCCAAGCCTAATCTAGAGCAAGACCTTAACTCCCTTCAATTCTATGAAGGCTAAAAGAGATGAGGAAGCTGCTTCAGGAAAGAAGGCATGTCCATAACATTAAGGTGCAAGATTAAAGCAAGTGTTGATGCCCAACTTTCACGGCTCTAGAGGAGAAGTCAATGACTGCCTTCAAAGCGTCAATGGACAGGCTGACTCTCTTATTAGGGCTTAATGCAGCTGGTGTCTAGGTTGAAGCCAATGCTCATCTACATTCTGAAATCACAGGACCCTTAAGAATTATGTGAAATCTACTCTGCCTGTGCTCTATAAATGGAAAAACAAAGCTTAGATGACAGCATATCTGTTTAGAGTATGGTTTACTGAATATTTCAAGCCCACTGTTAAGACCTACTGCTCAAAAAAAGATTCCTTTCAAAATTTTACTGCTCACTGACAATGCACCTGGTCACCCAAAAGCTCTGATGGAGATGTACAAGCAGATTCATGTTTCCATGCCTGCTTACACAACATCCATTCTGTAGCCCAAAAATTAAGAAAAAAAACTGACTTTCAAGTCTTATTATTTAAGAAATATTTTTTAAGGCTTATAGCTGCCACAGACAGTGATTCCTCTGATGGATCTGGGTAAAGTAAATAGAAAATCTCTGAAGGCCAGGCACAGTGGCTCACACCTGTAATCCCAGCACTTTGGGAAGCTGAGGCAGGTGGCCCATGAAGTCAGGAGTTCAAGACCAGTCTGGCCAATGTGGCAAAACTCCGTCTCTGGTGTGGTGGCATGCTCCTGTAGTCCCAGTTACTCAGGACGCTGAGGAAGAAGAACCACTTAAACCCAGGAGGGGGAGGTTGCAGTGAGCCAAGATTGCACTACTGCACTCTAGCCTGGGCAACAGAGCAAAACTGTTTCAAAAAAAATAACAATCTGTGGCAAGGATTCTTGATGCCATTAACAACATTTGTGATTGATATCATCAAAATATCAACATCAGGAATTTGGAAGAAGTTGATTCCAACCCTCATGGATGACTGTGAGGGGGTTCAAGACTTCAGTGGAGGATGTAACTGCAGATGTGGTGGAAGCAGCAAGAAAACTGAAATCACAAGTGGAGCGTGAAGATGTGGCAGAATTGCTGCAATCTCCTATCAAACTTTAATGGATAAGGAGTTGCTACTTATGGATGAGCAAATAAAGTGGTTTCATGAGATGGAATCATATTCTACAGAGAAATCTTTCACAAAAGAAGAGTCAGCTGAGTGGTGGTCTTCACTCTTGTCTTATTTTAAGAAATTGCCATACCCACCCCAACCTTCAGCAACCACCATGCTGCCCAGCCATCAATATCGAGGCCCAGCCATCAATATCGAGGCAAGACTCTCCACCAGCAAAAGGATTATTACTGACTGAAGGCTCAGGTGATTGTTAGCTCTTTTAGCAACAAAGTATTTTAAATTAAGGTACATGCATTGTTTTTTAAGACATAATGCTATTGTACACTTACTAGACTGCATTATAGAGTAAACATAACTTATATGTACTACAAAACCAAAACATTTGTGTGACTTACTTTATTGTGATATTTGCTTTATTCTAGTGTTCTGGAACTGAACCTGCAATATCTCCATGGTATGTTTGTATTTAGTGTTTAGAGTCATAAGCATAAACAATTTTAAACGTTGCAATTACTTTCATCAAATGCATGGAAGCTGATTCTTAGTGTTTGGACTTCTCTGTAGATAATTGTTTTTAAATTACTACCTCCTCCATATATTTTTTTTAAGATCAGTTTCCTTTGAACCCAGGGTGTCCTTTTGGGTATATTATCTATGTCACCTCAAACTACTATGAAAGCTTTTTAGATTTTTTAAGTTTATGTTTCTTGTACCATACATATTTGCATAGAAGGTTGGTTGCCTTACTGTCCATGGGACCTCCTATACTTCGATCATTTGCTTGTTTGTTTTTGATACTTTCCCTGCCTTTTCTATGCTCTACTCTTTATTACAGTACATTTTCCTGCTCCCTTGGCCAATGGGAGTCACTGACAGAAGCCTAGAGCCTAGAGGAAAGAAGAAGCCAGGCTACTTCCTTTCTCATTCTACTTCCAGCAACGGATCTCGCAGTAACTATGTCTCATTCCTGGCTCCAGTTCCCTTCCATGAGCCCCTCCCTCACTGGTCCCAACTGGCTACTATTTCCAACTCCACCTGAAGTCCCTGACATCCGGGGATCTGGTGACACCACCTCTTGTCATTGTTCCTCCAGTTCTAGGAATAACAGGAACTTCATGCTGTGTGTGTGGCTTTTAAGTGCTTCCATTCTTGAGTAACCAATTCCTGCATTAAATTCCCTCTGTTTGAAATAACTAGAGTGGTTTCCGTTTTCTGACTAGACAGACCCTGATTGATACATCTCCCAAATCAAAAATCTTAGTATAAAAACCTTCAACATACCACATAAAGATTTTCAGTTTTAGCCCTCCTTATGTTTATAGCCATTCAATGACACCTCTGCTACCACAGAGTGGTACCACTATCATTTATTAGATATTTACTTTTTTTTTTTTGAGATGGAGTCTCACTCTGTCACCCAGGCTGGAGTGGCATGGCTCAGTCTCAGCTCACTGAAACCTCCACCTCCTGGGTTCCAGCAATTCTCCTGCCTCTGCCTCCTAAGTAGCTGGGATCAGAGGCACCTGCCACCATGCCCAGCTACTTTTTTTTTGTATTTTAGTAGAGAAGGGGTTTCACCATGTTGCCCAAGCTGGTCTCGAACTCCTAACCTCAGGTGATCCACCCACCTCGGCCTCCCAAAGTGTAGTCTCCTTTTATCCCAAATGATATATGATTTTAGAATTGGGGGAGGGTAAACACCACCATAGGAAATGTATTATTCTAATTTGCATGTCAAATTAAAGTAAGTGGATGCTTTCCAAAAGTTGGGGTAAAGTGTGATCAGGTGATCTTTAGCACCTTGGTTAAAAAGTAAAATACTTCAGAAAAATTAAGTGGCTCCTTGAGTGTCGGATATGAATACCTAAACCTGGGTGTCTCTCACTATCTGAACGCTTGCTGCCTCAATTCAGGAACTCAAAAGATTATTGAATAAGGAGAGACACCAGTATATGGTAATAATAACTAATAATAATGTATATCACTATTAATAGCAATTATAATTCCTTGAGCAGTTACTACATCAGACATTCTGTCAGTTTACATATGTTATTTCTAATCCTCACAACACAAGTTAAGTCTCATCACAAATAATAAATCACAAAACTGAGGTTCAAAATTATTAGTAAGTTCCTTTTTGATCACAGAGAACAGGTGACAGAATCAGAATTTAAATCCAGCCTCAAAGTCAATGAACAATTTTTCTGCTACAAATCATTGCCTCCAAACCTAAACTCATAAAGTGACAATAGGAAAGTCACAGTATAATCAATTAGGTCCCCCACTGAATGCACCACATAAAGAGTGCACATACCATAGTTTATATTCTAGATAAAAACAAACCTGTATTTGAAATTTATCACATTGTATACATTACATTTAATTATGAGGTGGGAGAGACATAAAACTAGGCAGCAGTGGTTCTGCCACTTAATCCCTGCTTCCTTCCTGTAACAGGATGATTTCTACATTTTGTCTTCTAAAATAATTGCTAAGGAGAGCTACAAAGTGGGAAATAGGATGGATCCTTTCTCTGCCTGAACTTGACTCAACTGGCAAAACACTAAACCTCATAAATAACATTTTTCAGGTGTTCCTGTTTGGTTAATTATCCCCCCCCACCCCCACCCCAGTCACTTGATTAGAGTTTACATCTATACTTTCAAAAATTAAGTCCTCCAGAACAGTGCTACTCAAAATATGGCCTTTCACAGGTATAGAAATTGAAAATGTGTTAAGCAACTTCCATAGCAATTTGACATTGCCGTGACATCCAAATCCATGACCAATGCATTCATCTCATGGAGCAGGGAACAGATGAGATAGAGTGTTGCTGAATTTGACTGTTGAGTTACATGTGTGAATGCATACTAGTCAGTTTTATTAGAACCACCTAAAAATTTGTGATGTATATTATGTTAAAAACCACCATCCGGGTGCGGTGGCTCCTGCCTGTAATCCCAGCACTTTGGGAGGTGGCGGGGGGGCAGATCACAAGGTCAAGAGATCAAGACCATCCTGGCCAACATGGTGAAACCCCACCTATACTAAAAATACAAAAATTAGCCAGGCGTGGTGGCACGTGCCTGTAGTCTCAGCTACTTCGGAGGCTAAGGCAGGAGAATCACTTGAACCTGGGAGGAGGAGGTTGCAGTGAGCCGAAATCACGCCACTGCACTCCAGCATGGGCGAGAGAGCCAGACTCTATCTCAAAAAAAGAAAAAAAAACCCAAAAAACAAAAAATCCTGCCCTTCATCAGTTTGAGAAGCACTGCTCTTAAAGGAGATAGCGCTTTTTTTTTTTTAAGACAGGATCTTGCTATATTGCCCAGGCTGGACTCGAACCCCTGGGCTCAAGGGATCCTCCTGCCTCAGCTTCTGGAAGTGCTGGGACTACAGGTGCATGCCACCATGCCTGGCCCTAAAGTGATAGCCACTTTAGAGAACGAGAAAGTAAAATATAAAAACAATCACTTTCTTCCCAAAAAGAAAGCTTCCTAAAGAAACATATATGTAAATATATCAATATAAGCAACATTTGTCTCCATTATATAAGGTTCCACTTATGAGGGGGTGTAATGAGTTTCCTGGAGTTATGCAAGCGATCAACACTTTGTGGAATAGCAAATTTTGAGACATTCTCACAGAATATCACCAATTCATAAATAAGCTAATGATTCATCCACTATGTCATAAGAGAGACTTTCAGAATATTTTTAGGTCATTTTATTACTACCATAGAGGGTACAGACTTTAAAAACTCTCTATCTATTTTATGTGAGTGTTCTGACTGTTCTGAATCTCCTTCTAGCAAAATTGTAGCTCCCAAGAGACGTACAGAGGTAATCAGACTTGCAGGCTTAAAAAAGAAATATTGGAAATGTCTGAATAAAAGCAGACACGTTTTTAGATGCCTTTACTCTGTGTGCAAAAATCATCTTCTGCAGATCCAGCTACATAAAATTGTACACATCCAGCACTTTTCTTCTAGCTGCAGGTGTAACCCTAATGTTCCTCCTATTTAGATCAGTAAACCACAATTTGGCAGTTCTTTTAAAATTGTGAACCAAAGTCTAAGGAACAATTTTTTGAGTCTCTTTCTGAAATAAGCTTGGAGAGATGCAATTCAGAAATATCTATTTATTTATGTTCTTCAACTAGAAGCTTTAAATCAAGTTATTTGAACAAGAAAAAATATTATAATATATAGAACAGGCCATTAAAATGACATAAATTTTTATTTGGATAGAACATTCTATTTTACAAATGGGGAAAGCCAAGGAATCCTAATCAAAGTTAAAAGAGAAGATTATTTTTCTTTGTTCCTTTATAAGCTCGATAGTAGGAGTAAAGGAAGAACATTTATAACAGCCTTAATATCAAATTTGAGTAAATCTCCTGCGCTAATTTTGTCAGCTAGGGAATAAAGAATGTCATACGGATTCCAGTTTAATAATGCTGATAAAGCAGTTTTATAAATCATGCTAAGAGTAACGGATGTTCCTTTGAGAACGGAGAACTAGTTCATAAAACGTATGTTCTGGACTTGGTTCCTTATCTTCGACCCGTATGTGAGTATAAATCAAATCAAGTCTTTAGCCTCAGTCTGCTCATGTCCAGATGGAAAGAAGGGAAAAGTTGTCCCATACACCGATATGGTAGCATTATTTCTCAAATCAAAAACTGGAAGGCTACTCAAAGGGATGACAGGACAAAAAAATCTGAAACTGAAACTGATAGAAAACTGACAGGACAAAAAAATCTGAAACTGAAATGGATAGGTCATATGCTAGCTAATCTATAGCTGTGTAAGGATTAAATATGGTTATTTCTGAGAACTCTTTGCATATTGTAAAGTGCTACACAAATAAAGTACAATTATTTTAAATATTATCCTATTATTCATATCCTTTAGGTTGGTGGTGACAAAGAAGAACTGGGGGTTTAGGCTGATAGCATTCATATAACCAAGCTTTACTCTATCCATGAGTTCAACTAAAACCAGTCATTTAAAGATGAATGACGACTGGCCAACATGACATAGAAGAAAACGAGGACCAACAGAAAGCAAGGGACTTACCCAAAGTCATACCCAAGCTGACATCTGAATCTAGATATCCTTTCCAGTTCAAAGCATTATGGCAGTAAAAAGTCAAAAGGCAGGCCAGGCACAGTGGCTCACACCTGTAATCCCAGCACTTTGGCAGGCTGAGGCAGGTGGATCATGAGGTCAGGAGTTCAAGCCCAGCCTGGTCAGGTCAACATGGTGAAACGGTGTCTGTACTAAAAATAGAAAAATTAGCTAGGCATGGTGGTGCACACCTGTACTCCCAGCAACTCGAGAGTCTGAGGCAGGACAATTGCTTGAGGTTGCAGTGAGCTGAGATCACACCACTGCACTCCAGCCTGGGCAACTGAGCGAGACTCCGTCTCAAAAAAAAAAAAAAAAAAAGGGCAAAAGACAGAGGTTTTAACAGTGAGCAATATGTTAAGGAATTAGAAGCAAGAGCCAAGGAAAGCTAAATATTGAGACGCTTAGTGGAGAACAGTTTAGTTGACAAAATTCGCTGAGAAAAGCATTAGGACAAGCTCCTCATGCAAAAGGAATTCATAGTCATTCAGAATCCTGCAGTTTCTAGCCTAAGAGCATACTCAGGAGGGAATACTTAATGGAATGTAGAAAGCCTATCGAAAGAGGGGAATGAGCAAATAACTATGATATTCCTTCCTCTTGGGCAAACTGAAGAAAGAGGTACAAGGATTTTGATGACAGTGTTAACTCTCTTGCAATTGCTGATTTATAATGATATTCATGTATCTTTAAGAAGCTCTTAGCCCTGTTAACTAGGACTTAACTAGTCCTCCTAACTAGAACTGCTGAAGAATCACACCCATAACCTGAGGCCCAGCAGACCCTAAAGTTAAATCCTCACTTTAATATTCTGAAGCTCTCTGCAGGCCACAGACATGAAGCTAAGGGCCACGTGCTGATCAACTGCCTTCAAATCTTATGGGGTTTTTTGCTTTTTGTTTTTTTTCTGAGACAGAGTCTTGCTCTGTCACCAGACTGGAGTGCAGTGGCGCCATCTTGGCTCAACCTTAGCCTCTGGGGTTCAAGCGATCCTCCTGCCTCACCTCCCGAGTAGCTGGACCTACAGGCACGTACCACCACACCCAGCTAATTTTTTGTATTTTTAGTAGAGGTGGGGTTTCACCATGTTGGCCAGGATGGTCTCGATCTCTTGACCTCGTGATCCAACCAAAGTGATGGGATTACAGGCGTGAGCCACCACTTTTCCTAAGAAGTTCGAAAACACTCAGAAAGTTCCAAAACTTGGGCAACAGATTAAAAAGCGCTAGATCCTTCTGAAGAATGTTATAACTTAAGTAAAAAAGAACCAATACCCCTTGAGAAAAAAACTTGTGGCTAAAAAGGCTTCAATGAAGGAAAAGGAAATTGGAATAAGAACATTAGAACATATGGTGCATCTAGATTTTAATAAACTGCTTGAAATAAAATAAAATCCGCTTTCTGAAGTGCAGTGATTCTCTCTTCACATTATCCTATTTTTACCCATATGTCTCCTTTGTAAACTGGTATTCTTGTACTATATTGATGGTATCACAAATGCAAAAAAAAAAACACCCTCACATTGTAATTTAGAAAGGAACCACCGGGGAACCACATAAATATTTTATTGTATTTATAATTAAGAGACCCTAAATAAGACAGGCTAAGAAACAATGCCCAGACTGGAGTGCAGTGACACAACCTCAGCTCATTGCAGTCTCAACCTCCCCGGCTCAAACAATCCTTCTACCTCAGCCTCTTATCTAGGACTAAAGGCATATGCCACCATGCTTGGCTAATTTTTATATTTTTTGTAGAGATGGGGTTTCACCATATTGCCCAGGCTTGTCTCAAACTCCTGAGCTCAAGTGATCTGCTCGCCTCGGCCTCCAAAAGCGCTGGGATTACAAGTGTGAGCTACCATGCCCAGCCTAATTTCTACTCTGTTAATCAATATATCTGTCCTTATGTAAGTACTCTCTTGATTACTTATGTTTGTAGTCAGACTTAAAATTGGAAAATGTGAGGCCAGGTGCAGTGACTCACACTTGGAATCCCAGACCTGTGGGAGGCCAAGGTGGGAGGATCACTTGAGCCAAGAGTTCCAGACCAGCCTGGGCAACATGGCGAGACCCCTGTCTACACAAAAAAAATGAAAAAAGATTAGCCAGGCATGGTGGCACATGCCTATAGTCCCAGCTACTTGTAAGGCTTAGGTGGGAGGATCACTTGAGCCTAGGTGTTCAAAGCTGTAGTGAGCCATGATCAGGCCATGGCACTCCAGTCTATGTGACAGAGCAAGATACAGTCTTTAAAAATATATAAATTTAAAAACGTATTTTTAAGCAGCACATATTATGTGTATGGGGACAGGCTGAGCTTTTAAAAAATATTTTCTTAAAATTTCAGTAATGAAGTTATGGACCTAGACATAAATTGTGAGAAAAGGACAGGCTTTTAACCACATAACTGCACTTCATGTAAATCAATATTATAAAGTATTTCAAAATAAATTCCAGGGCATCTTCCTATCTAACATCTACCGATTTTGTAAATGCTTTCTGGAGCCTGGAAGAGCTCAGGGTTTTAAATCACCAAGCTAACCTATTGGAACAGTCTTTCCATTACATTTGTAAAAATGCTAATAGGAATCTAAAATTCATCTCATGAGTTGAAAATATTACTACTTCTAGGGAGCGACAAAGAATATGCCCCCTCAATAACAAATGAATGGCCCTGAGGAGTCTAATGGGAAATATTTTAAGAGCCTCTCTATTTGACAACAGCTTGCCTCACTCAGCCTGTAAGACACGGATGGGTAGCATGATCTTCTCCTGTTGTTTGTTTTCTCAGAATGTACATTTCAAAACACAGGAATGATTACACTTTTAGAAATCCATTTGTCTGCAGAGTTAGCCTAAAGGTACCTCTTGAAAATGGTATTTCTTGAAAAATGATGATCACAGCAAGTTTAGAAACAGCCTGCCACACCCTTAGCCCAAAGTAAAAGAAAAACAAAATTCTTAGACAATTATGTCCTCACATTTTAATGATAAAGCAGCAAGACCTAGAAAAAACAGACAGGAGACACTTGGTCTCTTACATCTCACTCACTCCACTCCTATTCTCTACTACTGTTCTATGACAATTGGGGGTAGTCACAGAAAAAATGCTGAAAGAAAACTGATTTCCAGTTGCTTTTAGTGATTTCTTCCCTGTAGAAACCAAAGACAATGCTTTTGTCAAACCATTAATGTGGTGTAAAAAATTTTCTGGAGACTCAAATACCTAATGACTGTTCAGTCATCATAGTGAACGTTTCAATTATTTCTTTGCTGTGTCTTGCTTTGTGTGGGACTCTGACAATATTTTCTCTCAATTTTTTGCGTAGGTACACAGCCTATAAATGAGGGGAACACAATATTTTTAATACTCGATGGAAACCTCCTCTGAAAAGCCATTTTAGATCCGTTAGAAATAATCTAAAATTAATTATCTTAAATTGTTTAGTTTTTAATCAAAAAAGTTCTATTTTCTGTATCTCTAAAATGTCTACATCTGCATTTTTTCATGACTAGACATACTTACAGACTAAAAATACATGAGATGATCTCCTTGTTTCAAAGGTTAACTGACAAAAGTCCACGAGAATCAGGGTCCTTAAGCATAAATTATCTACATATATGTGGTGTGTGTGTGTGTGTGTGTGTGTGTGTGTGTGTGTGTGCATGTCTGTGGCTACTGCTAGTTTTGTGTCATAGGTTCTCATTGGTTAATGAATTATAGCTATAGAGACACTAAGAAATAGAATGGGGGATACTGATGAAGAAATTTTTTTTTGCCAAACATCTAATTGCAAATACAAATTCATTGTAGAAAATCAGTGGAAAAGGAAAGAAAAGGAAAATCACCTAGACTTTATTAGAGAGGTCCAATGGTAATACCTTAAGCAATAGCATAGCTTTTCATCAGTAAATACTTGCTATTTTTTCAGTTCTTACAAAATGTTTTCAGCTTTTAATCCTACTCTGTTCAAACCCTGTGTGCAGGGGAACACCTGAATGCTTTTGAGGGCAAGGCAGGTAACAGAAACATGTGTTGAACAGGCTGCTAGGGAAGTTTGGCAAATTAGAGAAGGGAAATCTCCTTAGAAGTGGGCATCTTTAAGAATATATAACTTTTCATGCATACTGTGAACCATGTAGCTTCCACAATAGAGTATGTCTGGAGTGGGGGTAACAGAGGGAAAAAGCAATATATTGATATTGGCAACATTTCACCAGAGACCTGAGGTTCAGGTTCAATTAGGAGAGGGGGCTAGATGTGGTCTTCAACATTTTTGTTGTTGTTGTTGTTGTTGTTGTTGTTGTTTTTAGGTGGAGTGTTGCTCTGTCACCCGGGCTGGAGTGCAATGGCGCAGTCTCAGCTCACTGCAATCTCCACCTCCTGGGTTCAAGAGATTCTCCTGCCTCAGCCTCCTGCATAGCCAAGATTACAGGTGCCTGCCACCATGCCTGGCTAATTTTTATATTTTTAGTAGAGATGGGGTTTCATTATGCTAGCCACGCTGGTCTCGAACTCCTGACCTCATGATCTGCCCGCTTTGGCCTCCCAAAGTGCTGGGATTACAGACATGAGCCACCGTGCCCAGCCAGTCTTAAACATTTGACACGCCAGATCCCAACACCATTTCTGCTTTCAAGATACCTTTCATGAACTGGCTGTAGCTGAAGGCTTCTGACAATTTCATCCAGCTCAAAGAGCAATATGAACCCAAAAGGATACCTCTTGAAGAAGAAAAACATAAGCTACTAAGTAAAAACTAAAAAGCAATAAAAAGTTTATTTTCAGTATTTTATGTTTTGATTTTGAAACAGTATAATTTTAGAGAGGGGGAAAGGCACTGCTGGTAGTTAATCTTATACAGGATCTCAAGGATGTAGGCAGGTCAGGCACAGTGGCTCACACCTGTAATCCTATCACTTTGGGAGGCTGAGGCGGGCAGATCACCTGAGGTCAGGAGTTCGAGACCAGCCTGGCCAACATGGTGAAATCTCGTCTCTACTAAAAATACAAATATTAGCTGGGCATGGTGGCAGATGCCTGCAATCCCAGCTACTTGGGAGGCTGAAGCAGGAGAATCACTTGAACCCAGGAGGCAGAGGTTGCCGTGAGCAGAGATCACACCACTGCACTCTAGCCTGGGCGACAGAGTGAGACTCTCTCTCTCAAAAATAATAATAATAATGTAGCCATATAACAAACTAAGTCAATCATTCTGGGTGTGCCAGGCAACAGTGAAAGGAGTGCTCATTGTTTAGGAATCCACCATACCATTTCCAGAAATAGCATTCAAGGAACTTACTATTCATAGATAAAACTACCAGTTCATATATATGTGTAGCAGGTATGAAGTAACCAAAATGAACATACTTACCTAGTGAATAAAATCAATGAGAGCAGTGAAAGCACTAACACAAGACCAAGGACAAATCCAGGTGTAGCCCCACATAGCTGTGTAGCCCTGATCAATGCCTCCCTGAGCTTGGCTTCACTACCCTGTGAAATGTGGATGTTGGTACCATCCACCATAGAGGCTAGTTGCTGGCATGTCCCATGTGGCACATGTACAACAGGCCCTCAGTAAATGGGATATGTTATCTGATTAATCGCCATTTGGATAAAAGCCCAACAAATGTTTGATTGTTACAAAAATAATGGAAATATCACCTCTGAAAGTTGAAAAGGAAATTTCAACACTTAATTCACTTGGAAATGGTTTGTTATTAGGCTAGCATGAAACAGAATTTCAAAGGGGGCTGGAATTGATCATATACTTATGATGGTTTCCTTTTATTATATACAAATTATACCTCAAACTTGATTTAATTAAAAAAGAAAGTCTGCGATAAATGAGTTCTAAAATCCCCCGCAACTGTAATTTTCCATTATCATTTGAAATTGAGTGATTTCAGAAGCCCAATCCAAGTGTAACTCCAAGTGAGTTTATCCAAGTGAGTTTGTCACCACATCCAAACTACTGAGAAAATTTTAGAAATATAATGATTAAATGTAAATTGAATTCATATTAATTGAGCAAACATGGATTCATTGACAACCCATAATTAGCTTTTCATCAAACATGTTTGGGATTCCTCACTACAGAGTAAATGAAAATAAGTAGTACAGAATACTAAACAACAAAATGGAAATATGGCCATGGTAATACCTTACTTTCCAGTGGAAAAAAAAGCAAGTTATAAGAGAATGATTTGGGCACAGTGGCTCACGTCTGCAATCCCAGCACTTTGGGAGGCCAAGGCGGGTGGATCACCCGAGGTCAGGAGTTTGAGACCAGCCTGGCCAACATGGTGAAACCCCGTCTCTACTATAAAATAAAAAAAAGAAAATTAGCCAGTCGTCATGGTGGACGCCTGCGATCCCAGCTACTCAGGAGACTGAGGCAAGAGAATATCTTGATCCCAGGAGGCTGTGGTTGCAGTGAGCTGAAATTGCGCCACTGCACCCCATCCTGGGTGACAAGAGCAAAGACTCTGTCTTTAAAAAAAAAAAAGAGAGAAAATCATTCAGCTTCTAGAAAAATATATGTATAGAAAGACATTTTTGAAGATATCTACTAGATTATTAAACATCAGCTAACTCTAAGAAGTAGGTTATGAATGATTTCTTTGTATTAAATTTTCAAAAATATAAATAGGCATTAATTCTATAATTATTTTAAGAGTAAATTAAAATATTACAACTAGAAATCACTGTAATTAGAGTAGGAAGTATCAGAAGTGGGCTAAATCTGTGTAAACCACAGGTTATGATCAGGAGGCACACAGACAAATTTAAATTAGTTCTTTGCAGACAGATTTCTAGTTTCTCTTGTACAATCAGAGGGGTTCTGGGAGTACTGGGATAGAAGACCAGCTTGCCCAGGACAGCTGCTGCCCACTTCAGATGAAGCTGTTTCATTCTCTCATTTGCCAAAAGATAAGCATTCACATTTTCCTACCTGTGTTATAAACAGTCTGCAATTATAAGCCAAAAACATTCTGTAGGGGTTGGAAATGTAGCAGTCGAAAATTAGCTGATCCCAATTTTATGTAGATTTTTAAACGTTTACACACTTATTACTAGACTGAAATGACATCATATTACGTTCTGACTAGCATAAGTGACTTTTTTTTCTTTTCATGTTTTTTATTTGCATTTTTTGGGTTTTCTAGAAGAAATTTAGATCATATATAATTAAAAACTGTTTAATAAAACAATTTTTTGGCTAATATCTCTTCTTTAGTCCTTGGTGTCTCTATAGTTGCAATTCATTCAGTGAGAATCTATGACACAAAAGCAGTAATTCCTACGTACCCCCTGACACACACACTCCACTTACATATACCTATACAGTTTATGTTTAAGCACCCTGATTTCCATGGTCTTTATCACGTAACCTTAAATCCAAAGAGATCGCCTTACACATTTTAGTCTATCAGCATGTCCATTCACAGAAATACAGACTTTAAAAAGTAGAGAAGACATGACTTTTTTTATTAAAACACACACACACACACCCACAAATACACAGCCTGAGATCTATCTCTACAAAAATAAATAAAATAAACAATTTTTTTAAATGAGGTGGACACAGTGGTGCATGCCTGCAGTCCCAGCTACCCAGGAGGCTGAGGCACAAAAACAGACGGCTTCAAGGCTGCACAAGCTATGACCGCACCACTGCACTCCAGCCTGGTAGACAGAGCAAAACCCTGTCCCAAAACAAAACAAAAACAAGCTGCGACTCAAGATAATTCATTTCAGAATATTCCTTGTAGATCTAAAATGACAAATGAGATATCTAGACGTTCCTCAAGTGTTAAAAAGACTGGTGTTTTCAAACCCCTATTTGCATGCTATGTACCTATTCAAAACATTTCAAGTTATGAGGGGGAAGAAAACACAACTGTCAGGCTCTTACATAAACACAAAACAAGCCATAGTAAAGAAATCATTTAAATGTTCACATTAATGACCTGCCAGGCCTTAGGAATTGTGAGTACTGGAAAGACTGCAGAAAATTCCTTTACACAACAGCTGTGGTTTGGCAAAAGGGCTGTCTCGGTTTCACATGGAAGGAATCAATAAGCACCTGAAACAGTTTTCCATCTTCGTGGGAAGAAAAAAAAAAAAAAAACAGCTGTAAATTGCAAGTGTTTTTCCATCCTTTTAGGGAGCAAAGAAAACTACAAAGACCTTTAAGCCCTTTCAGGTGTATTGAATTTTTAGAAATCAATCAACTTCTAAAACTTGTTTTTAAGGAATCTCTGAAAAAAAGAAAGGTGATTGTCAATTTGGGATAGAAAGGTGCCATTGCTTTCACCCTTGAAACAATCTAGTAATATATTTACATAGCAAATAACTTTCACACTGCAATCAGTTTATCCTAAAAGCCACCGGTCACTTAACTTGGAGGAAACAGGGCTTTGTCCTTACCTAATGACTGGTAGAGCTCTGTCATTTTGGGATGGTCCCAGCAAGTTGTTTGGGTCTCGTGGCTAAAACACAAAACATGAAGAAAGACTTTAGAATTTACAATGGGTGGTCGAGAAAAGAGAAAAAAACAAAGCAACATGATTTGCTTTTGAATCATTCGGAGTCTTTATTTCAAAGTACTTCTATAGTGTATTGAAGAAATGTTTATCTTACAAGCAGAAAGGCCCGTCTTTGTTTTCAAAGGGAAAAACAATATAAACGTGATTCGCTTCCAGAATTGTTTCTTCTTTGTACCCACAAATTGAATGTGCCTCAGTTATGATATATTGACCTTGTTACATGATCAATAATCGAATATCAGGATTTCTTCACCCATCCAATGTGAAACACTACAGAAAGGACACTGACAATTATTCAACTCTGTCAAAGAGATACCGGACATTAGTTCAATAAATATAAATCATCTCACTTCTCATTTGCTTTCACTGCCCCTGACATTTTTCCATTACTCTTTTCTCTACATATCCAGATCTCATATCCATGATACCTGTATTTCATTTCAGCTTAAGGTATATCCAGTGGCTAATACATCATAACTTCCTTCTTCCCATTACTTTCAGAGTGTTTTTTCTTTAAACTCAGTACGCTATACTATACACCACTACACCTCTTCCTATATTTACTTGGGCCTGAATGAAGCATTCACAGCTCTCTTCTATTTCTTGAACTGCAGTTGCTATCAGCTCCTGCCACAAAAAGAACAAAACACCTTTGTTCCTCATTCAATTACGTGAATAAACCCTGGAGAAATAACTACATATACTTTTCCTTACTTTGGCCCATCTACATAAATCACCATAGCATCCTATTTCCAGTTTTCAGGGATTACATGACAGGCTTTGATACAGTAAAATGAAGTTTTGAATGATAATTGGGTACTCATATGCAGAGCCTATTCATAATCTTTTGAGGGGAAGGGTAGGGAAGAAAGAAAGAGAAATCACTTAAATTGGGGCATTTCAAGAGGACCACAAAGTATAGAGGCTTCACACAGAAAGAGGAGTTTAGAGAGGCAACAACGTCAAATGGCCTTAGCATATGTTTTGAATTTTAGGGCTCTGTGCCCTACTGGGAGCGAAATTTAAAGCAAGCCTGCTTACCTTGGAGGATTAAAGGATTAAGTTGCTATAGGAAAGTGACCGGCACCGTTTGGTGCTCAATATGTGGTCGCTTTTGGTATCATGTGCCCCTCAAATTGTCATCTATTAAAAGCAAATCTATTATTAAGTTGATTACAATATAGATGTGGATCCAACTATAGTTAATCAAGCCTAAGAAAGACCCATTGTAGAGAGCAAAACCAACACACTGTTATCACCTGTGATTTAAAAAAAATAAGTGAAAAGAACCATTTAAGTTGGTTTGAGAAAAATAATACAATCATAAATCTCATAAAGACACATGGAAATCACCCAAACTGTACTACTTCAAAGACCATCCCTGTGATATTTGCCCATCAGTGACTGAACAGTGAGGGCTACTGAAATCAATTTGCAAGAAAATGTTCACTTGTGAAGGGCTGTTTCACTGTCTTCCAAATACATTCACTTCTTTTTCACTTTTCCACAGAGACAATTCACATTTGAGGAGTGTAACAAGGACTTATCAGTTGAGGGAATGCAGCACAGTGACATTCAAGTCTTAAAGCGCAAGAAGAGGATGAGATGTGGTCTCTGTGCTTTAAGGTGTTTTAGGAAACCCCATGACGAAGACAATTTAGGATCTGGGGAAGGGGGTAGGCAGGCCTGGTACTTTAGATGCACAGTACAAGGAGGCTGTGGCTTGCAGCTTCATGGAAAAAGTGTTGCTTGTTCTCAGGTGTTTCTCAGCTCGCAAAGTGAGTGTGTACCAATTTCGTACACAAGTGCAGAGCAAGGAAAGGTTACCTTCTCTCGAGACCACTCTGCATTCAGGCCTCCTCTATTTCCAAAGGTCATTCAGATGCGATACTAGCACCAGGGAGAAAGGAAGAGAGAAGAAAGGAAGCACACACGTGTGCCCACATGTACAAGGGCTCACACAAGCCCTTACTAGTCACACTGTGTAACAACAATGTCCCATCTCCAGGATATTTGTAAGGACCGGAACATCTTCTATAGAGCTGCAGGAAAACATTTAGCTGAGTTGATAAGCCTGATCAGAGACAGGGAACCACCCTGAAAAGCCACCATCTGGAGTGGACTTCAAATTGGAGACACATAGGCAAGAAATAAACTTGTACCAAACGCAATTCTAAAAGGAAATAGAAACGGTGCATACAATTTACAGGAGAATCCCACATAGAATGAATGAGGGCTTCATGTAGCTCCCCATCTGGGAAAGAAATCTCACGACTGTTGGCATATCTACATTTCCTACCTTTTTAAAGAATTTATTTTGAAGGTTAAAATTATGAAAAGGGTTTTAGAAATAATTTTCTTTAATCCGTCAGTCCTTGGCAAAACTGAGAATCTCCTTTACTGGAAGAAGGAAGAAATTCTAAGCCCCCAATTTCATTGCCCATTTGTGAGTTAAGATACTAGTCCTTGATATGTACTATTCTCCCAGTTATCTGTGATTCGGGAGGACTTGAATAACACAGATAAATGAGCTCCTCAAACAACTCCAAAGCTAACCTTTCTCACCTTCAACACACAAACCTTTTATTTTTAAGCAATGCAAAAGAACTAGAAAACCAGATTTAGATTTCATCTTTGCAGTCTTAGTTTCACTTCAATTGCAAACCAGTTCTAAGCAAAAGAAGTGAGCACAAGGGGAAAGAAGAAAAGAATAAAGGGTGTGACTAATCCTCAAAAGGAGAGAAATAGTCTTTTAATCATTTAATACTGAAAGTGCTTGGCAACATAGCTTCAGATTTTTTGGTAACTATATGATGAACCAAATATTCACTTCACAGCATGTGAGTATTTTCTACCTGTGATGAATCCAGACCCCTACTGGGACACATTTAACTCCCTAAAATAGATAGGAACTATGAATACGGACTGGATGAAACAGTAGGCACAAATCTGCATAATTCATATCTATCTTCTACTCTGAAGGACAAACCAATTTTTTGTCCATGATCAATAAAGATTTTACAGCTTCATTTCTTACTCTGTGCCTGCTTTCAAAAACAGTAGAGATTTCTCAATAACTCCATGAGAAGAGGTCACACTTACCTGAAATATGCAGACAATATAGAAAAACATGGTGTGCTAGGAAGGAGAGAGTGGAAGGGTGGGTGGCACTGTTTTTGCTAATTGTCTCTTTTCTGCATTTCACTCCCCACATCAGAAATGCACTCCCCGTATACCATGAACAACCAAAAAGGAAATTCTGAAACCTGTTCACATGTTAACGGGTCCATCTTTGTTTGGCCTGAGAATAATGTTCAACATAGATCATAAGTCTGTATATACATTACCACAGAGATCAGCTTCATAAATAATCCTTAAAACGCTCTTTAAATCTTTAAAAGCAAATCTTATTGATTTTTGGCACTGCTGGTTCCAAAGCCTGGCATCAGATATGCGTCTCTGAGCAGTATTTATATGAAGATTTCCCCTCTTCTTTTTATATGTACAAACCATGATAATCTCTCTTTTTCCCTTTTATTTGAGGCTGTGATAGAAACCTGATGGAAATTAAAATATAAAACCATCGACTATGACAAAAGACCCTGGCAACACCTACTTGTCAATAATAAGAAATTAAAGCATTACTCTACTGAGCACAAGGCTGACCTAATTTCCTACCATACAATGTAAATTTTCTCTCACCTTCTTTAGTTTCAAGTAGTGTGCAAGGTTATTATAACTGCCTCAGAGCTGTTCCTGCTGTCAGTGCTGGAATAATCAGACTTATTGGAATTGCTTTTTTAGTTTCTTAAAAACAAACATTCAACACTTGTAAAAAGTAACAAATATCTAGTGCTATGGCTGGGAAAATGGCAGTTGCCTAATTAAAATAAGATTTCTTCTGCCACCACTGTTACATGCTACTGAAAATATTCCGAACAGTTGCCTTTTTTAAAAAACTATCTTTCCACTACTTCCCAGGGAGAAAACTAATCGCTATGCAGCAATATAAAAAGGTAGCGTTCTCTTGCGTTTTGCAGAGGATTAGAGTTTGGCTTCATATATAATCTGGAGCCCATTGATCCACACACACAAATGATTTCACTTTAATCTGGGGATCAGACTCTTTTTCTAGAGGAACCTTGGCATTTGCATGCTGAATTGTTGAACTTGGCTTGTATTGCTGGAATACTGGCAGGGTGTGGATGGTAAAATATATTTTAAAGTTTCTGCTACCGTGGGGCAGGGCTTTGGAGGGGAGGGCGTCAATATAAGTATCAGAAATCCTATTTTAGTTCACATTTCTTGTTCCTTGGGATATTTACCATTTTATTCTGTTTGGCTCAAGCCAGGGCAAAGATGATTGCCTCAGAGGCTGTTCCAGCTGTTACTTGTCCTCGGTTCTATTTGCTTTTCAAGGTTTAACTCCCACCCTCAACTTCGGCCAAGCAATTTCTTTTCAGGGTCGTGTCCAATCGGAGATCACACAATGATGCCTGAAACCAATTCCACGGTGTTCAAGGGTCAGAGACCTTTCATATAACCGTGTTGTTTCATTTGCTCCTCTCGGTCCTCCAACAGCAAATGTATCCTCCAAAGAGGGGCTTCGGAAAAAGGTAATAAAAAATCTAGGCAAAAAAGAAAGGGTGATGGGGTGGGGGGTGACAAGGAGAGGTGTCAGGGCTAAAGCAGAGGATCAAGAGTTTATCGCCCAGGGAAGAATGTAGATTTCACTTACAGACGCCACTTGAAAGTTCACCACTTAAATCGAATGGATTTTTTTTTCATGATGTAAAAACGGTTTATAATTAATATTCTGTCTCCCTCAAGCAACTAAACCGCTTCAATTTAAAGCCTGAAACTTAACTCCAAATTTGACTAAGGTAAGCAAAGTGTCCTGCCCTTTTCCTTGCCGTGCTCGGATCGGGAGTAACAAACTTTGCTTGAAGGTGAGCACAGACACCTGGAGAAACGCGAGAGAACACCCCAGAAATGACTCCACACCCAATTCCAAAGGGCAAAAAAAAAAAAAAAAAGCCCAAACAAACAACCACCCCCGCCCCGCCCCCGAAATCCTTGACTTCTGGGTTTTAGTTGTTTGTTCTTTCTTTCCTGATTTCTGCAGGTCTTGGGGCATGGAATGAGCACAGTAGAAAATGCAGCGAGGGAAATGTCAGTTGGAATCCTCGGAAGAAATCAGGCAGAAAGTTGACCTTTTGGCACTTGCAGTGCAATGGAAGGTAGCGCCCCGTGCGCCCCTTCCTTCTGCGAGTAAGAGCGACGATTTAGGAACAGCCTGCCTTGCTCACGTCCACACTGGCAGCCTGGAAAGGAGCAAAAAGCTCCCCTGGCCCCAATTCCCGCGGGAGGAACGCGTTGTCCCCTCTGGGGACGAAGAGAAATCAGCTTTTTCTCTCCGAGCCCGTCCCAAAGCCGAGAGAAGAGGTTCCCCACTAGCCCGGCGCCTGGAGAGAATCCCCGGGGGCGCACCTGCAGCGGCGCCGCGGGAACCCGCGGGAGAGATTCCTAGACGCCCAACTGCCCGGCGCCCCGGGTCTAGCCGCTGCCGCGCCTGTCCAAGTTTTGGTCGCCTCAGCTTGCCCCCTGCTCGCGCTACAAGTGCACGGATTGCGGCGTTCGGAGGGGGCCGAGGCGGAGGTTCACTTACCCTTTGAGCTGTTCCCTCATGGCTGCAAGGGCTCTGCGGTCGAGGGTGGGTACCAGTGGAGAAGTGAGCTTCCCAGAGCCTCCGGGCTCCCCGAAAGTGGAGCGCCGCCGCCGCCGCCGCCCAAGCTCACAGCCGAAAGCACTGCGGTGGAGCCGGCGCGGGCGGGCCGGGGAGGGGGCGCTGCGGGCAGACGGGGCGGGGCCGCGTCGGGCTCCGCCCCCACCTAGGGACCTGGGACCCGGACACCCGGAGACTGGGCAGTTGGGGCTTTCAAAACGGAAAGGAAAAAGAAAAGAGGAAAAAAGAAACAAAGAAAGAAAGAGGAAGGGGATTTAAGGTAGACCAGGAACCTGGAAGCCACACAAGTCTCTGCTAACACCTCCTTAAAGCCTCTAGCAAGACTACTTGTTGCCTAAATAAATGACCCAGGTGCAAATGACCTCATCGCAGATAATTAAGAGTGTGGGCTTGGAGTTTTCTTTTTTAAAAATGAAAGAAAAAAAATGCATGCATAATTCCCCGTCAAGTGAAGATTAAAGTGGCCGGCGATAAAGACGAGAAATTTCAGTCAGGCTCATCCTAGACTAAAAGGGATTGTGAAAAAGCCTTTGTATTTGGATTTGTGACATAGAAGCGGTTCTCAAAATGTAGTCCCTGGGAATAGCAGTGTCAGTATCACCTGGGAACTTCTTAGAAATGAAAATTCCCTCGGCCCGGCCCAGACCTACTAAACCAGAAACTCTGAGCACACTAATGCTTGAGAATCACTGGTATGAACTCTCTAAATTAAGACACTACCACCAGTGGTGTTGCATCGTTTGGTCCTTTAAAGGAACTCATTTCCAATAGAATATTTTTTTGGAAAAGTTACAGGGCCTGAAGAGTTCAAATAATTCTAATTTTAGAGTTTGCAATATGATAGAGGTTAACTACACACAATTATTTCAAGCTTGGAAATATTTTTTTAAAAAAGACAAAAGCCTTTATTAGCACAAGAATTTTCTGCAAACTTCAAATAATACTTTAGATTAGCATCTAAAGAGAATCTTATGATAAAAGGTTAGTGATATTTTCATTGTCCTTCTTCGTCCATTTATTTTGTTGGCTTGCTTTTCTTTTTATTTTCTTTCAAACACTTGCTTTCCACTCTCCTTTCTGGCTGATTCATTCCACTTCAGTCTACGGTTTAAATGTGGTCCCCTTTTTAAAATGTATTTCTTAAGGGATGGGGGTCTCACTGTGTTGCCCACGCTGGTCTCCCAACTCCTGGGCTCAAGTAATCCTCCCACTTCAGCCTTCAAGTGCCTGTGATTACAGATTCATGCCACCATGTCCGGCTTCTTTTTAAATACTCCGTTTTTTGCTCAACATTTTTTCCCATAGAATGTTTTAGGTGGAAGGACACCCATCTTGCTTTATCTAATGCTACAGCATGGCAAAAGAGGCAAAAATAAAGTATGTGGACAAAAGCAAAAGGTAGAGTGCCAGGTTTCTTTATTAGCTTTAACAAACCAAATACAAAGGTAAATGTTATCACTAAAGATATGTGCACGTATGTATGATAGGTATTGCTATTTTTAAGCGAATATCGCATTTCTTCGGGCATTCTGGCTCATACATTGAGATTTCTTAGTGTTGCCCTTTCACAATTTTTAGCTAATGAGTTGTGGAGGCAGCTGCTATTATGGTCTGAGGGGGGCACACTAAGATTCGCTTTGGCTGAAGTTGTTCCTTGGTCAAAGAGGATATTCTAGGTCTGCTCCTATCTTTGGGGAAGAGAGATTAGTGTCCTGTGATGAGGAAGTAGTGCCCTTTGCAGTAAATCAGAGACCACAGTCTCTGTGTCAGTGCGGCAAATCACTTAACTATTGTTTATGTTTACTTCAACTAAAAGACACAAGCCTCACAGCATGGACATTTGCAAATATTAGAAATCAATAAACTAAGGATTTGCAACACCTGTATAGAGAGTGACATTTGTCACTCTCTTCCTTTCCTGTTTTTTGTTTGTTTGTTTGTTTTACACTTTTCAATTACCTGCTCAAAATTCAGGAGTTCTGACATGCTTCTCTATAAATACTTAAGTCTCTTTTCTCAAGTGTCCAATTAGAAAACTACTAAGAACAATCTGTTGACAAGAAAAAAGAATGGAATAAGAAATCACTATTCAGACTTTTTTTAAAAAATTGACAGATGGCAATCCTCAAAAATACATCTTTAAGTTCTTTTTTAAACTGGAGTTATAGGCACTTGAAGACTTGTTCCCAAATCTTGATGTCATGTTATAATTAAATACTGAAAGTATTATTTAGAAATGACACAGGCATCACAGAGACTGTTTTGTTGTCAATTGCGGCCAGATTATGAATTTTGCTTATTAGAGGAAAGCATTTAGAAAATAACATAATTGATATACCTTCATATCCTATGTAAATTAGGTAGTGGGGCTATGCATGATAATATATTAATTACTTGTTTATAGTAGCTGTTTCTTCTTCTCCTCCTTCTTCTGATTATTCTTATTAGTTTTGATATGAACCGCGGACATGAAAAGGGCCTGCAGCTCTGCCACCAGAACAAACTTCAGCTAAAATTTTGACTTCAGAATCAGCTATGACCTACTTGTTCCCAGTACCACCGTCTAGAATGGTGCAAGGATTGGAATTAGAGAGTCCAGCTGCAAAACTCATGCTCTTAACTATTCTGCTATGCTGCCACGAAGAGACATGGCTTCCTTTATTATGGGAAAGGTCTGTGTTTTTTCTAGTGTGCTCATCAGACAGTCTCACTGATGGCTCAGAGCAGAGAAGAGCCAATTTGCTAGAAATAAAGAAGAAATTAAATAGGATGAGGTCAAAGAAGGCCACCCAGTAAATTTTCCTGTAGCCAAAACTCTGGTCTTTGAACCACTTAAACTTGGAGAATATCTTTAGAAAATTAAGGGTACCTCCGACCTAAGGGACTGTGTAGGATACTTCCCCATTCTTCCCTTCATCTCTATTCTTTGTCCTTCTCCATTCTACTCTGTGCCCCAGGAGGTTGGACCTCTGTGGGGACATCAATCAGGCCTTCCTGCCATTTGGCTTCTTTTTGCTTTCAGCCAATTGGGAGGCAGTGATGAAAGGCCTATAGAAGGAGAGGAAAGGACAGGAGGAGAGTGATGTTTGGGTATTTATTTTCAGGTTCCCTCCTACTGATCTCTGGCCTGGCAGCTGCTGAGTTCCTTGACCTGTAGCAACAAGTCCTTGTTGGCCAGTCCTTTCCTACAGCAACAGCATTCCACCAGTTACGTAAACCATTCTCTCCCTTTACCCCTTTGAGCAAATGTTTACCATTCCTGTTTTTTTCCCCTAGCCTGCCTAGAACCTTGTAAATAGCCTTTTCATTATACTCTCTTCAAGTGCTCCTTTCGAATGTACCATCTGTTTCTCCCAAGACACTGACCATACTGAGACCCATCCAGCCAAAGCCACCCTCTGGGGCTGCTAAATGGGGACTTCTGATAGAGGAGAAAGTAAGATCCCCCCACACTGGAGCTAAAAAGCAGGCAAGACTCAGACATTGGGTAAGTATTCATACAATTCTCCTCTGTAGGCCCACAAAGAGCTTGTGGCCTTCTGAGGGTAAAGGCAAATCAACAATCATGAATGGTGACAAACAGCAGGTGTGAGGGTAAAAACAAACAAACAAAAAAACCAGCTTGTTCTTTACAAGACCGTCAATGGTCTGCTTGATCTCCTGGAAAGAATGTCAAGGAATGGTTAGAGAAATGGGCAAACTGAAAAGAGCTTAGTGTGACAATCTGGAGTTTGACCTGTATCCTGAAAGGTATGAGGGAGCTTTTTAAGGAAGAAAGAATTAAAGCATGAGTGTGGCTCTGTCAGATTGTCTTTTAGAAAAATCACTCAGGTAATGGTGTGGGGGCTTCATCAGAAGAGAGAGTCTGGAATTCAGACATCAGGTACAAGGAGACTACAGTATGAGGAGGATCTAAATTACAGCAGCGGACGAGGAGGTGGAGAAATGATAGAATAACGTAGCAACTACAGAAGTCTTGACTGACTGGATGTGTGAATGGAAGAGAGGGAGGAAGTAAAGCAATAGTCCTGAAGCTTGGCCACCCTTTGGAATCATTCAGGAATAAATTTAGATGCTTGAGGCTTATCACCCTGAGATTCTAATTTAATTGGTCTTGGACATTGGGATTTCTAAGACTCTGCAAATGATTCTAATGTGCAGTGAAGGTTAAGGACAATTGCCCTTGAGTGACAATCAAGATAGGATGAGCAGCATTCTCCAAGCTAGGAATTTCAGGAGGAGGGGCAGAAGCGGGTCAAGAAAGATGATAAATTCAGTCTTGAACATAATGAATTGGAGGTGGTGATGTAAAAGTGTAGGTAACCAAGAGACAGTCAGACACCTGAGTGTGGAGCTCAGAGGGAAGATGTCTGAATTGGAGCTATGGGTTTGCAGTGTCACTGTTGGAAGAGGGAAGGGTCTTGGGTTTGAATGAGCCCATCTAGTGTGGGGTGTAAAGAGCTAACAGCTGAAGCTAGGCTGTTCCTACCTTTCACAAACAGATATTTTTCCCTTCTGGGTTGCATGTGGTTTCAATGTTAGCCTGATATTAGCTGTATAAAAATGAGAAGTGGTATAGGAAGCTCAAAGACAAGGGATGGTTTGAACTGAGTACATTCCTGGAGGAATGGTCGGCCCAAGGGACTTCAGCACCTCCTAGGGTTCAGCTTCTCTCTAGCTCTAACACTTTCTATCTATATTGCCTTGTGCTCCCTAAGTTTAACTATAAACTGCATCACTTTATAAAAATCCATTCAGAGTATGGATATCACTCCAATTAAGTACAATACATATTCCATAATAAAATGTCAACATTTGGGTATACAGTAAAGACATAAGGATTCCTAGTTCCTCTTTACACAGTAGAAGTATTAACCATGAACAGTGATTCAGATGTCTAACAAGTGGATTGGCTTATAGTGATGGTGAATCATTGCTGGATACAGCAAATACTAGAGCATACAAATTAAAACACATATAACAATCTCCCTAGATCAATCTGAAACCAACATCTTCTGGATGTAAGAATATCCAGCCAACTCACATTAACCAGCAAATGAAGAGGCCTCTACGTTCAGACACAGAGCACTTCACACCCACACAAAAGCCTATATTTCCAGGCCCTGCCTCTTTAGGGAGGCAGAGTAAGCAAGGCTGAGGAAAGTTCTCTCTGAGCCAGCTGCCATCTAAACCAGAGATTTCAGCAGACAGGTTTCAGATAAAGTCAGAGCTCTGCTTCACTCTCACGCAGTTTTCTTTTAATAAGATTTCTCAGAGCTTCACCGAGTCACCTATATCAAGCAGAACATCTAAAAAGATGTGGATTTTAACATTTTCACTAAAACAAAGCCATACTTCATTAACCTCACAGGGCGGTGATTGCTTCATGGGAAAGAATCTGGAGTACCTATTAGCCTGCCAGCTATAGAGATAACCCATGTATATGACCCACACCACCTCCTGCTAAAAATGGATCACTGGTTAAGGTGGTTCAAGTATATCTGACTACAGCATTTCCGGTCTACCTTAACAACAGCTCAAAGTTGTAACTCTTTGTCGCTTTTACCCACTGATTGTGCCAAATTTAAGAGGAATTTCAAAACTAGGCAGAAATTCTTACACTCTGCATAATCTCTCTTCCTCTTCAGCTACAAATAAGACTTTGTATTCGATTAGACTCACAGCAGGTGAAAACCCCAATTAGTGAATTCATTCTGAGGTCTCTTTCTACCTTCCTCCCACACATCACGTTTTAAAAAAAAAAATCGGGGAAGTCTGGGTCTCTTCTCAAATCAGAAGTAAATTAACCCTTTGATCTACCCAATCAAACTATTTACTGCATGAAGAATTTTCACTGCAAAACAGGAAGATGTTGAAAGATTCCTCCTTCTTGATTGACTTCACAATGGAGGTTACAGAAAATTATATTTTGCCAGACTTTATTGTTTTCTTCAAATCCATAAATACTCTCAGATTTTCTGATCAATCTAGAAATTACAGTTTTTCTTTCTACCTGAAACTCACAATGTCAGTATCATCTAACAAAAGATGAATGGTCAGTCTACTACAAGAGAGAATTACTTTTAAGTTATGTTCTTATTTTGGTGTATTTGAGGTGAGAAAAAATATTAAATTTTAGTTTAAACAGTATGCTTTGGCCTTAGGAAAGGCACAAAGTCTATATTTCATACTTTGTAAATATTTATTTGTCAAAGAAAATTCATCATTGGACAAGGATAGAGGGTATGTTGAACATTAAAAAGAAAATCAAGGCAGCTTTAGTTCTTAGAGTGATTTACTTATACTTTGTCGATTGCTTCTCTGGAAACAATTCACAACCTAGTTTTATTTATGAGCATATGATTAAAAAAGAGCAGCTTTGTCTTTTTTAATTGTTTTAGTCCTGTCACTTTTCTTGAAACAAGTCATAGGACTTATTATCCACAAGAAAATACTGAGCATATATCAAGTAGTAATGCAGCTTTTAGAAGTAGTCATCTGTTACTGTCAGAGGTTCATTTCATTTTGAGTCTTTTTAATTAAAATGCAAAGTTCTACATACATGCCTGCCTAAATTACCCCTTTCTGAAATACTCAAATTTCATAAAAAAAAGTTAAATGCTAATGTAACCATTGTTAATACTCTAGACTTGCTTCTTGAGATTTGGAAAAAAGTAAACAAAGGAATTACCAGTCAATTAAGTGAACAAGGAAGTCATCCTAAGTTGAAACAGATAAGGAAAATGTAATAATCAAATGCTACAGATGAAGACACCACTGGTTTTTTTTTTTTTCTGCGATGTGTATCTACAAGAATCACACTCTATCAAAAGCAGCTTTCTTAATCTTCAGCAAGGGTAGCTGTGTATTATAGCAAAGGCATGAAGACAGAGGGACAGAGCTTCCAGATCAGTTCTACCCCTTAGAGGTGGGCACCTAACCCTTTACAGGCAAGGCACTTAACCCCTTGGATGCTTTTGTTAACTCATCCATAGAGTGTGGATAATACTCTTATATTGTGGGTCAAAAGGACATAATGACTCTGACAGCAATTTGAAGACTGGAGAATGCTGTGTTCATGCAAAGTAGCTTGTCAGGCAGGTATGATTTCTTAAGAGATCCCAATATGTTCAGGAATACAGCTAGGTATCAGAACAAAATTAATTCTCTTTAACATTCTGTTTTAGATTGTTGTGTGAGGGAAAATGAGAGGTCCGAGTTTTAGTTCTTCCTCTTTAGCAGTTTACAAAAGGCACCTTTCCTCTTTTTGCTTTTTACATTTAAGAAGGAAGCAAGTAGGAAAAGTAAGAATTTTTTTTGCAAGATAAAACACTAGCAATAGCCTAAGATAGGTATAAAATTTACACCATTTGCTATCATTCTGTGGGCCTGAGATTAAAACACGAATAGTATTCACGCATGTTAAAAGGTGTTCATATTGTCAGACAGCAGAAACTTGGGAGTAGTTAGAGAGCAAGTGGATACTGATTTGATGGGAGATAGCCAGGGAGAAATATCCCGTAGCTGGCTGGAGAAGGCCTCCAGGTGGCAAGACTTGAATAGCCACCATGTGGTAGGAATTCCACACAAAGACAGGGTTCCATAAAAGGGGAAATGAAGATAAATTCCACTTTAACCAATGAGTGATCTACCAATGTCTGAATCTTGTACTCCAGCTCTGACTTATTTTTGTCAAGGCATATTCTGAAGATGAAAGGAAAATACAGATGCAAGGAACTTTTATTTATCCTCAAATTTCCAAGATATGTTTTATATGTGCTGTATCTAGACTACATTTCTCTATTAAATATTATCCTCTATTAAGTTATTTAAATAGCTTCAAACATAGTATATTTATGGAACACTTACATATGTCTTTGCTTATCATTTAAACTCTTCTCATTTTTTCTTTATGGTTGGTAAAACCTGCGGAGTGTTTAGAGATTGTGGAAATATATAAACATTTCAACATTGTAAACTGGTTTTTCTTTTCTTTTCTTTCTTTTTCTTTTTTTTTTTTTTTAACTAGTGGGATCCCAAGGAAATATGGCCTTCTCCTTAAGGAGCTTATGATCTAATGAGGGAAGATAGATCCATATATAGCTCAACACAATATCAGACAGATTATAATAATTACAGAAAGAGAGAGAAAAAAAGCAGCAAAAAGGGAAAGGTGATTAGTTTGACCTCTTGGGATTAGAGAACGTGCACTTCAATTAAAAACTAAGTAGACTTAAATCGTCTAGTTCTTAAATCAGATTTCGTGTGTGTTTTTTTTTCTTTTGCTAGTATATGAAGAGTTCAAACAAGTTTCTTATATTGAATCTGAGCTAATCGCTCATATTAATAATTTACTAAGGTACAGAATTTTTATGTTAATATACAGCTGAGTTATGATATCAGTTTATGCTTTTTAGGAACTCAAAAATATAATGGGCCAATATTGGGTTTTATATATTGGGAAGGCTAACTGGCAGAAAATACTACTATCCCCATTAGGACATCAAATCACATTCTTGAGTTAATATTAGTAAGATTTTAATGTGGGAGTTGAGGTCCTCTCAGCTTGATCTACTCTCATCCCTTAGAAGCAGGTTGACAAAGATTTGGAAGCCTCTTCTCATATGATGGATAGAGAAGAAAAAATTGACACCACCTGAACTTTTGAATATCTTTCTGTTTTTGTTTGTTTGTTTGTTTTTGAGACAGAGTCTTGCTCTGCTCTGTTACCAGGCTGGAGCACAGGGGCACAGTCTCAGCTCACTGCAACCTCCGCCTCCTGGGTTCAAGCGGTTCTTTCGCCTCAGCCTCCCAAGTAGCTGGGACTTCAGGCGTGTGCCAAATACCTGGCTAATTTGTGTATTTTTAGTAGAGATGGGGTTTCACCATGTTGGCCAGGATGGTCTCGATCTCTTGATCTCGTGATCCACCCGCCTTGGCCTCCCAAAGTGCTGGGATTACAGTTGTGAGCCACCACGCCTGACCTTCTGCTTTAAATACAATTAAATTTGAAGTGGGAAGAAACAAAGATAGAAAAGAGGGTAGGGATCAGAATGGAAATGTATGCCAAGCAGACGATGACAATAGCCCAGTTAAGAGTGGACGAAAGCCTGAACTAAGAAAGTAGCACTGGGAATTGGTGGAGAGGTTGAATTCATGATGGGTTATAGAATAAAATCAATGCTACTTTTGAGCCAATTGAATGTGAGGGCTAGAGGAAAAGTGTAGGATTTTTGATAATGGCATTATTAGCTGTGCATTCATGGATGTGTGTATATACTATGTACATATTTATACCATGAATTGTTCTATAAAGGCTTTAGGGAAACTTATAACAATGTATAACTCTTAAAAATTAATATATGAGGCCAACAATCATATGAAAAAATGCTCATCGTCACTGGTCATCAGAGAGATGCAAATCAAAACCACATTGAGATACCATCTCACGCCAGTTAGAATGGCGATCATTAAAAAATCTGGAGACAACAGATGCTGGAGAGGATGTGGAGAAAAAGGAACACTTTTACACTGTTGGTGGGAGTGTAAATTAGTTCAACCATTGTGGAAGACAGTGTGGCGATTCCTCAAGGCCTTAGAAATAGAAATTCCATTTGACCCAGCAATCCCATTACTGGGTATATATCCAAAAGACTATAAATCGTTCTGCTATAAGGACACATGTATACGAATGTTCATTGCAGCACTGTTTACAATAGCAAAGACCTGGAATCAACCAAAATGCCCATTGATAATAGACTGGATTGGAAAAATGTGGCACATATACACCATGGAATATTATGCAGCAATCAGAAATGATGAGTTCGTGTCGTTTGTAGGGACATGGATGAATCTGGAGAACATCATCCTCAGCAAACTGACACAAGAACAGAAAATGAAACACCGCATATTCTCACTCATAGGCGGGTGATGAAAAATGAGAACACATGGACACAGAAAGGGGAGTACTAAACACTGGGGTCTATTGGGGGGAAAAGGGGAGGGCCAGTGGGAGGGGGAGGTGGGGAGGGATAGCCTGGGGAGAAATGCCAAATGTGGGTGAAGGGGAGAAGGAATGAAAAGCACACTGCCATGTGTGTTCCTACGCAACTGTCTTGCATGCTCTGCTCATGTACCCCAAAACCTAAAATCCAATAAAAAATTAAAAAAAAATTACTAGATGAAATCCAGCATTCAGGAAATATAAACAGCATAAAACCTTAAGAAGAGAGAAAAATTTAAAACACATATTTTTTGTTGTTGTTGTCATTTTGTTTTGTTTTGTTTTTTTTGAGATGGAGTCTCACTCTGTCATCCGGGCTGGAGTGCAGGGGTGCGATCTCAGCTCACAGCAACCTCTGCCTCCCAGGTTCAAGTGATTCTCCTCCCTCAGCCTTCTGAGTAACTGGGATTACAGGTGGTGCATGCCACCATGTCCAGCAATTTTTTAAATATTTTTAGTAGAGATGGGGTTTCACCATGTTGGTCAGACTAGTCTCGAATTCCTGACCTTGTGAGCTGCCTGCCTCAGCCTCCCAAAGTGCTGGGATTACAGGCCTGAGCCACTGCACCCAGCCTGTTTTTTTGTTTTGAGGCAGGGTCTCACTCTGTTACCTAGGCTGGAGTGCAGTGACAGGATCTCAGCTCACTGCAACCTCCGCCTCCAAGGTTCAAGCAATTCTCATACCTCAGCCTCCCAAGTAGCTGGGATTACAGGTGCCTGCCACCATGCCTTGATAATTTTTGTATTGTATTTTTAGTAGAGATGGGGTTTCACTATGTTGCCCAGGCACTTCGAACTCCTTGACCTCAAGTGATCAGCCCACCTCAGCCTCCCAAGAGCAGGGATTACAGGCATGAGCCACTGTGCCCAGCCAGAACACAGATTTAAAAATCTCAGTGCTTGATTGGTTATTAAAATTTTGCAATGCATACCCACCAGAATGAGAAAGACAAACCTTACAGTGTTGGAGAGGATGTGGAGCAACTAAAACTCTCATGCTCTGTTAGTAGGAGTGCAAATTGGTGCAACCACATTGGAAAACTGTTTGGCAGAATGTAAAGAAGTTGAATACATACATACCCTATGACCCAGAAATCCTACCTTTTGATATAGTCCTCAAAGGAATGCATACATATATTCATTAAATGGCATGTTTTAGAATGTTTGTAACATAATTCTTTCTACCAAATGCCCATCAACAGTAGACTATATAATATATTGCAGGATATTGACACAATGGGATAGTATAGAGCAATGAAAATGAACAATCCACAACTTCATACAATAGTATGGATGCATCCAGGTTCATAGAAGTGAGATATTACAGAGTACATGCTGTGCGATTTCATTTATATAAAGGACAAGAACAGGCCAGAATATTTAATGGTGTTCAAAATCAAGATAGTGATAACCCTTGGAGGATGGGTAACTATCAGAAGGGCACACAAAGGGTCTTCTAAGGGATAGTAACGTTCTGTTTCTTGATTTGGATGCTGGTTAAATGAATGTGTTTGGACTGTAAAAATTCATTTTTCTGCACATTTAAGTTTGAGCCTTTTTTTTCTAATTTATTTTTTAAATTGATAAAACTTGTATATCTTTATCATGTATAATATGCTTTGAAATATGTATTCACTGTGGAATGGCTAAATCAAGCTAAGCAACATATGCATTACCCCATATACTTATCATTTCTCGTGGTGATAACACTTCAATCTACTTTCTTAGCCATTTTCAAGAATATACTGCATTTTCATTACCTAGAGTCACCACGGTGTACAATAGAGTTCTTAAACTTATTCCCTCTAACTGAAATTTTATATCCTTTAACCAACATCTGCCTTATTTTCTATATGCCTAATATATTTCAGTGAAAAGGTTTCTTAAAAGGTGGGTATAATTTGGCTGTGGGCTTTGTAGATACCAGAGCAAAGGACAAAATATAAAAGGAAATATGATCTATTTTATTATT
Source organism: Callithrix jacchus (assembly GCF_049354715.1). Classification (NCBI taxonomy): domain Eukaryota; kingdom Metazoa; phylum Chordata; class Mammalia; order Primates; family Cebidae; genus Callithrix; species Callithrix jacchus. The sequence continues at coordinate 32,127,773 of NC_133524.1, forward strand.
TGGATTATTGATAAGGAGGAAAGAATATAATTCTTTAAGTGAAACAAAGGAAAATCCAAGTTCTGAATGACTTAGATTGAATAAACTTAGATCTGAATGGGATGTAAGATGGGAGACATGGCATGCCATCGACTTTCAGAAAAATACCTTGAGCAGTTTTCAGTGGACCTCAACATAAGCAAAGAACATGATGCCAAAGTACACCTGAGTTGAATCAATCTTATGGAGGCCAAGGCAAAGTGGTCTGAGAATGCAGCTTTCTGATGGCCTGGCCTGAGGTGGGGATAAAACTGGGTGCAGTTTTTCTCAAACTGCAGGCCATGAACCATTAGTACATCATGAAATTCATATAGTGGATTATTACCAGTATTGTTCTTAATGAAACAGAACAGAATAGAAAATATGACAGTGTAGAGGATGGAGTGGGGAGAGTGGGTTGTAAAACTACCTATCGGGTACTATGCTCACAACTTGGGTAACAGATCATGAGCCCCAAACCTCGGCATCATGCAATATTCCCCTGTAACAAACCTGCATCTAAAGGTTTGTACCTCCTGTACCTAAAATAAAAGTTGAAATTTAAAAAAAAGAAAATGCGAAAGTGTATTATTTGGTAATAGTAAGTAATGTTTTGCGAAACTTTTCTTTCAATCATACAAGTATGAATAAACAGAAAAAGATTTCCAGATATAGATGTGTGTGTGTGTGTGTGTGTATGTGTGTGTGTAACAGGATGACATATAAAATGTAATTTTTATGGTGGATTGGCAAAAAATGAAAGCTACAGACTTTACTGCATAAAGAAATGGATGAACTATATGCCCACTGGACAATGACACATCAATATAATTTCTCTTGACTAGGATGTGGAAGTACGTTGAGGGAAGACAGTTTGCAGTCTTATTCCCTGGTAAGGGCTGGAGCATTGCAAGAGACTGGAGGAGGATTAAAACATTCAGGAGGGGGAGCAAGTTGGGGAGGCGTTCATCAAGTCTGAAGTTCTAGCCACATGAGATGCTGCAGGGGCTGAGAATCTGCTCCAAGTTTTAGGGGGTGTCTTCTCTGCCAGCTGTTCGTTTGGGTGGCTGTTTGGGAGTATACCAGGAATCACTCAGCCTTTTTGTTTTCTTCCAAATAGCATGGTGATATTGTCACATTTCCAAAGGAAAAACAGTGCTGCTAAAATTATTGTCAAGGGGAGTAACAGGTAGCTCACACTACTATACACAACTGCACAATGCCTGTCTGAGCAAAACACTTCAAAACATAAACTGAGAAATGTCCTCCTGCTTCCATCTTGCAGCCAGGCCTAATTCAAAGCCCTTACTAGTGTGCTCAGATCCAGGCCAACAAATTGGCAAGAGTGTGCCTGACAGAACGCTGACCTTTTAGGGCTGGATGGTTCCCATTCTATTTAATGCTCGTAAATTCATCCTATTGAATGCTTGGGGAAATTTATCTGAATAAGTGTCCATGAAGACTGATAATCATCATGATTTTAAAAGTATTCTCTTGTAATTGTAGGAACAGTTTAGACAGTCCACAGCCATGGTGATATTAAGCATATTATGAGTAAAAATAACAGCTCTAAGAAGAAAATTCCATTCAAAAGAATGATCAGCTTTGAAAGTTACCAGAAAGAAAGTCACAATCTTTCTTTTCTCAGTATTTAATCACAGCAGCTTTCATTAAATTCCCAGTAGTAATAAGTGGTTAACTAACTACATTTGTAATTAGTATTTCTTATATTTTAAAAGCACTGGATTATGGATGCTGTATGTCTACCACTGACTGTGAAGCCACAAACAGTATAGCCTAGCAATGATTACTCACAAATCATGAATTGTAACAGCCCACCCCATTTTACCTGCATCTAAATTCAGAAAATAATTTGGTCCACCAAGGAACCTTCCCATAACTTTTCTTCAATATTTTATGATATCTTGCAAAATGGCCAAAAGTTCTAGGCCCCTCCTTGGAGTCCAGCTCTTGCAATGTGCCTTTGTATCTCTTCCCACCAAGAGGTGGAGTCTTTCCCCACTCCTTACATATGGGGTTGCCATATGACATGACATGTTTTGGCTATAATGGACACTACCAAACATGACACAAGCAGAAACCTGACAAGTCTCCATGTGAAGAAGACTGAACTAGCATGTTGAATGATGAGATACACACAGATCTAGTTGCATCTGTTCCTAGATGAAAGCCTGCCAACCATCAGACATAGGAATCAGGTCACAATACCTTATCCAGCCACCAGCTGACTACAGAGGCATAAGCATGCATGGCAAAGAGGAGTACAACTGTTCACACCACATAAATGGCCCAGTCTACCCATCAAATAGTGATCTAAGTAAATGGCTATTGGGTTAGAGAGTTTATGAACTATTTTGCTCAAATTTGGTCTATCGCCTGCTTCTGTACAGCCTCTCGGCTAAGTATGACTACATTTTTAAAGAGTTGTAAAAAGAAAAAGAATATGAAACAAAGACACAAACTGCTCTACAAAGCCTACACTGTTTACTAGGTTGTCCTTTATAGAAAATGTTTGCTGACCTTTGTGCTAAGCCAGTAAGTTTTAGGGTTGGTTTGTTATGCAGCAAAAGTAACGGTTACACATCTACTCCCAAGAAAGAACGTTAAGAACTAGGACTTTCTCATAGAATTCAGTTAGCACCTGGTCAATTTATCCTTGGTGCATGTCCTCCAGTTGCTTGTTAATAAGATAATGCTGGACGAATAGAATGAACAAATACACATATGACCTGGGAAGTTATTTTAGTAATTTGTTCTCAAAAGTAAGATTTTGAAAAGGGTATTTAGAAAAACAAGTATATAATTTTTAGCAGTTTTATTCATAATATCCTCAAGCTGGAAACAAAACCATTATGCTGAATATAAGAAACCAGATATATACAAAAATACAGTATGATTCTATTTATAGAAAATTCTTAAAAATGCAAAGTAATATATAGTGAGAGAAAGAAAATCAATGGTTGCCCAGAATGAGGGGTGAAAGGAAAAATGACCTGCAAAGGGGCAGAAGGAGGCTTTTGCGGGAGTAAGAATGTTCTCTAATCTGACGGCAGTGATAGTTTCACAAGTACACATCTGTCAAAAATCACTGAATCACTTTAAATGGAGGCAGTTTACTGTGTGTAAATTATTAATAAAGGTGATTAAAATTTTTTTTAAAAAAGCGTTTGCCCTAAAATCAAATGTAACATTCAAAATTTATACAACTGGACAAAAATTGAGGCATATTACACAGGATGTTTATATAAATATAGGACAGATTCAGGTCATGCTGTCAGTTCCCTTCTGATTAATTCTGAAAATACCAAAACATTAGATTCACAAGTGACCTTAAAGGTTAATGAATTATATCCCTTCATCCAATACAGAAATTGCCTTTAGGGGTGATATAGTCATTGCAGTCTTGAATATCTACTGTACAGGGAGTCTAATGCTTTACAAAGTGGTGGATTTTATATTTTGGAAAGACGATTACAAAAGTTTAATATTTAGTTAAAATTTGCTTTCCCATAACTTCCACATATCCAGCTCATTCCATTCTCAGAATAAAACAGGAAAAAAATAACAAAAGAGAATTCAAAGAAGTAGTAATAAATAGGCAAAAGTGGCCAAATGTGGTCTTCAGGAACAGAGCTGAGTTGAGCTTAAGAGATGACTCAAGAAGAAACAAGGACACTCTATTTTGTGTTGATTCAGATTGAGTGACATTCTTTAGATGTCATTATTTAATCAGCTTCAAATTCAGCCTATTACCCAGCCCCACTATTCTTTATCTTGTACTCAAGATTCTCAAAAGAGAACTTGAAAAATGTGCTGTAAAATCATAAATTGTTATACTGTCTGTAACAGTCTTCTCATCTAACCATCAAGCAGACATAACAAAAATGAAAATAAGGTGCAGGTGACACGGCAAATTTTAAGAGTATCATGCTGATTCCCACCAGCCTGTTATTCTATACAGTCATGAATAATCAGTACACTGTCATTTTCTAGGATTTTGTTGCTCATTGACATCAAACTTACTGGTTTTAAAATTCATTTCTTTATTTTTTAAATGTTAAAAAATGCTTTCTAGTCTCCTTATATGACATCACCAATCCCCTTCCCATGTACTACTCTCCGAGTCTTCCACCGGTAACTCTTTTCATGGGAGGAGGAGTGAGTTTTAGTTAATATTGGGTAAGAAGAATGCACTTCTGTTGAGTAGAATGAGATCACATGGCAGCACTTCTAACAAATTAGACCTAGTCTCTGAACAAAAACTATATGCATTAAGATCGCGCCTAAGATAGTCTAGAAAACAATCCCGTTCCCATAAAACAGAGTAACATTTTGGTCAGATTTGTGTCATTTTAAAAGCCAAAATAGTCACCTAAAAAGCAACTGATTCGAATGTCTCAGACTAAGTTATTCCTTATCTATGGTCCTCAAATGAATTGATGACCTTCAGTAGAAAAATGGTTCTTTATTTCTGACTTGTGAGAGTCATGTGACGGCAGTAGATGGGTTAAGAAGGTTAGAGGATATTTGTTACATTGCTTTTTAGCTGTTGTTTTTAGTTTGGTGAACGAATAAGATAATATAGCTAGTGATTTTTAGTCACACAGCAAAAATGAAACCGCAGTGTTTTCTAATATTGTACCCTAAACCTATGCAAATCTCCAATTTGCATCACCCACAAGCCTCCTATGTTTTTGCAGATTTTAACTAGAGCTAAATAATTGGCATATATTTATACTTAATTGTAATCAAATATAATGACATGTGTGCAAAACATAGGCTTTGCTCAAAGTGCTTTTTATAGATAAAATATGATTATTGAACTTGTTAGTAGGTCATTCATTGGGGGAAATGTGATTAATCACTTCTCTGTGCCTCTACCTTTCTACTCTTTCATGACACTGGTTGTATTTCAAGATTCTGAATGCTATAAATGAACACTTTGCTGAAGAAACATCTTTATCCAAGGCAAAATAAAATATGTTACCTAAGACTAATAAAGTCATTTACAAGTTTCAATGAGTAGCAAATGTAAATAGTTTTTAAGAATCCATTATTTATCAGCAGTAAGTCCAATATGTTTTGGCAAAACAGTTTTCATAGAAGCTCTATTTATGTTAGCTTTTCCTAAATCTTTCTGCAAAGTGTCAATTCTTTCTTATATATAATCAAGGGAATTTTGTGTTGGGAAGAAAATTTCTCATCTTTGTAAAGGACATGTAGAGGAGAGATAGGGAAAAACAAAGATTATGCATGATGATTATGTGTGAGGGTATGGATTGACTGGATTTCAATCATTATTTTAAAAGGCTTATCTAAAAATAGGTGTTCTTTGAACCAAGTGGAGTCTGATTTCCAATTTTAGAATATTTCCACATTTAATATTAGCATTCATTTCCTGAAAAGGAAGACAGACACACATAATATCTATATGTAACCTAAATAAAATTGGCTTGACAATTTTTTCTTTTCAAATTTCATAACTTTGTGTGAGAATGAAAGTGTCAACTCATTTTTTCAGCTTTTCAAATGGAAAAAAATTCCAATGATCTTTAGTAATAATGAATTTAATCAAATTTTTGGCAAAATTCCTTAGTGAAAGAACACAGAGAATTTGATTAGGTCCCTAAAATGTTATATTAACATAAACATTAACAAAAGCACAATAATATTTCCATTTTATGTTAAAAATTAACATGCTACAAAGAAGTAAAACAAATATAAAAGAAAAAAACAAATAACCAATGACTCTATCAAAAAGTATGTGAAAGATACGAACAGACACTTTTCAAAAGAAGACACTTATGCGGCCAACAAACATATGAAAAAATGCTCATCATCACTGTCATTAGAGAAATGCAAATCAAAACCACACTGAGATACCATCTCATGCCAGTGAGAATGGTGATCATTAAAAAATCTGGAGACAACAGATGCTGGAGAGTATGTGGAGAAATAGGAACGCTTTTACACTGTTGGTGGGAGTGTAAATTAGTTCAATCACTATAGAAGACAGTGTGGCGATTCCTCAAAGATCTAGAAATAGAAATATCATTTGATCCAGCAATCCCATTACTGGGTATATAACCAAAGGATTATAAATCAACCTATTATAAAGACACATGCACATGAATGTTCCTTCCGGCACTGTTTACAATAGCAAAGATGTGGAACCAACCCAAATGACCATCAAAGGTAGACTGGATAAATAAAATGTGGTACATATATACCATGGACTACTATGCAGCCATAAAAAAATGAGTTCATGTCCTTTGCAGGATCATGGATGAAGCTGGAAACCATCATTCTCAGTAAACTGATACAAGAAAAGAAAACCACCACCACATGGTCTCACTCATAAGTGGGTGTTGAACAATGAGAACACATGGACACAGGGAGGGGAACCTCACACACTGGGTTCTGTTGGGGGTAGGGGGGCTACGGGAAGGATAGCAGGGAGTGGGGGTATTGGGGTGGGATAACATTAGGAGAAATGCCTAACGTAGGTGACAGAGGGTGGGGGGATGGAGGCAGCAAACCACCATGGCATGTGTATACCTATGTAACAATCCTGCAATATCTGCACATGTACCCCAGAACTTAAAGTAAAATAAATAAAATATTTTTAAAAATTAACATGGTACGTTAAAACTCAGTAAAAGCCCTCCCACACCCAAATCCTACATAAGAATGTGAATGGTTATATTTTCATAGGTGGGGTTTATATTTATGTGTTTCTTTTCCATGTAGCAAATTCAAATCTAGGATACAAATTTAGTCATTATTGTGTCCGAATTGGTAAAGAAAGTCCAAAATATGGCCACATCTACTTACCCCCAACCTTAAAGTCGACTTTTTAAAAGTATATTTTCAGGTTCGGATAATTCTCTTTTTTTCTGAGGTTAGCTCTCTGAAGCAAGTGCTAACAATTTATCAAAATATTAATTATAAAAGTTTTATACTGACACTTAATTTGGTCCTTATAACTGTCCTAGCCTGGTCTACTTTCACCTTTGCCATGATTTATTCTCTAATATGAAATTAATGTTAAGGACCATAAATATTATGTTGAGAATCATAAAACATGCATACTAAATTTTGGGAAGGGCTCAATTATACAGAGAAAGAAGAAAATAAAAAGATCTAGCAGATTAAAAAAATACTGTTTTTGACCCCATTTAGAAATGTTATTAATGGCACTGCTGTAACATCTTCCTTTCCAACACAATGTGGCACCATGAGATGAGCAAAGTCAAGACATAAGTGGTAGCATACCAATTAAGCAAGCAGTTGATACATGGAAGCATTGCTAGCAATCCTTCTGCTCCAACCCAGATACAGATGCTCTTCAGCTTACAATGAGGTTATGTATCGATAAATTCATCATAAGTTGAAAGTATTGTAAGACAAAAATGCATTTAATACACCTAATCTACTCAACATCATAGCTCAGCCTAGCCTACCTTAAACTTACTCAGAACACTTCCATTAGCCTACAGTTGGGCAAAATTATCTAACGCAAAGCCTACTTTACAATAAAGCATTAAATAGCTCATGTAATTTATTGAATACTATACTGAAAGTGAAAAACAGAGTGGTTGTATGGGTACTTGAAGTATGGTTTCTACTGAATGTGTATCACTTTAGCACCATTATAAAGTTAAAAAATCTTAAATCCAACCATTGTAAGTCAGGGATCATGTATGTTTGATTGACAGACCCCAGGAAGTATCTGCAAATGAGGAAAGAATAGAAAGGAGAAAGAGAATACTAGATGAAGACAAAGAATCCTTGGTGATAGGATCTTCAGACAGAGAGGCTCTAGGGACTAGGGAACCTGAAAGCTCAGTGTAGGCATTTAGTATATGTTGAGCCTTAGGGAACTCATTTATCATTTCGATATCACTCCTTTCTATCACTACCATGGTGAATGATCAGATAGGAAATGCAAACTCCTTCTTCAAGAATTGCAATAACGAACTCTTTCTTTCTTTCTTTCTTTCTTTCTTTCTTTTTTTTTTTTTGGCAGAGGTGGGGTCTCGCTACCTTGACTAGGCAGGCCTTGAACTTGTGGCCTCAAGCAGTGCTCCCACCTCAGCCTCCCAAAGTGTTTGGATAACTGGCATTAGCCACCTCGGCTGGCCAAGAACTGTTTCTTTTGATTAAATTTTGTTCTTCTCACTCCAACTTTCCTTAAAGATAATGCTTCCTTAAAGAGAAATCTAATGGCTTGCACACACACACACACACACACACACACAAACACACACACAGGATGTATGTATTCCTTTTTATCACTCTCCTCCTGTCCCTCTTACACTTTGCTTTGGAACTGACTGGTGCCTTGCATCTCCCTAGTCATTTATCACACATCCTGTAGACCGAGATTTTAGATATTAAACCGTTCAGTCTGCCAATCTACGTAGGAAGCACACTCAATGTCTTTAAAATGCTATTCTGAAACATTTAAAGAGGGCCATCTGCAATAAGAATGATCATTAGATGATGATAAACAGTACTGGGTCACAGATGGAGAAAGTAATAGTATTTGAGAGCCATTTTCATGTTAATGTTATAGATTACATATTAAAGAAATGTGCCAGTAATGAAGCAAAAAACAAAGAGGGCCATTGGAGAAGAATAGTTATGCTATTGAAAGCAATGATATAATAAGCAGAATGGCCCCAAGCCATCTGTTTTTAAAGCTTACCATATTTAGGCTGTTAGGACTATTCCATTGTCCGTGGAGGTGCCATTCTGAGATAACAGAGAAGTGGGCAAAACTAATACAAATTAAACCATTGTCAATAATTTTTATTATAAATTGATTTTTCCCCTACACACAAATCTAATGCTCCCAGAGCATACAGTGGGATAATGTAAAATTTTCCTCTAGATTTAGTCTATTTGCCTTGGTCTACTTAGGGTACTGGTTCTTTTACTTAACCCTACCCTGCCTGGGTTCCTCCCATTTTGAAGATCTTGTCTGGGATAGTAAAGGCAACTCAAGACATCTCCTGTTTGTGTAAAAAGAAGCAAATTCTCAACTACATAGGTGGCTGTGAGTGAAGAGACAAAAATCTCAGCTAGTACTTTCAACCTGAGAAACATATCATTATTTTGAAAAACTACAGGGACATATAAACATACATAGTTATATAACACAAAATAAGTTAACAAAGCAAGCATTGGAAACTATCTTAATTGCTACCTTTCTAATTAATGATCACCAATGTAAGCACTACAGAACACATGACTAGTTGAAGAGAGTTAACTCTTCACATTTGTGACTATTTAAAAAACTGTTTCTTAGTCCTTAATGTATGCATAACACAACTCTGAAGAGACTAGAAGTATAAACTACGGGGCTCGCAGTCTTAAAATGAGGCTTTAGGATATTGATTTTCACTAATGCTCTCCTCTAAAATAGTTTCAGTCTTTTGTGCTTCCAAAATTAAAACTTTATCCTTAGGTTTTGCAATTTAGATCTTGTAAAAAGATAAAGAGGGAAGAAAACAAGTTTGTGATTCAGGGGTGTAATAAACTCCAGCTGGCATATCATGAGCCTAGTTATGTCAAAATAAATAAATGATCAAAAATAATCTTACTAAAAAACAAAATCATATTGGAACTTTGGAAAATAAATCTAGGTAAAACAAGTGAAATGAAAATAGGAAGGATATTAATATTCAGAAGATGATTGATTATGTATTAGCCAGATCAAAGCCTGTGGGTGATAATGAGCCACTGAACAGGGATTACCACCTGTCCTGTTCGACTAGCAGCTGGACTTAACAAGAACAGCTGGACAAGAACACGTATATAAAATTAGCCTTTAGAAACATAAGCTAAGTTTTTTCACCTGCTTCTCAGTTCTGCATCTTTATCACTCATGCCAGAAGTAAAAAGCTTTTCATATTTTGATGCTATTTTTGCCTTTGGGAAAGCACAGCTTTGAACACAAATATTCCCAGTAGCTTGCTACCAAGTAACAGGGGTTGTCTTCTAGACCTAATAAGCTAAGTTGTCAGATGCATTTGGGTTTTCCTGTCACTGGCTTATCTTATGCTCTTATATTTAAACCACTATAAATTCTTTCAAAGAAAGTACAAATATAAATTATAAAGAAAATTTTAATGTCATTTATTCCTACATTCCTACTCATGAATCTTCATTTTATTGAAAACTATTTAAAATAACATATATGCACACTTGGAAAGTTTATCAGACAATTTTGATATAAGATGGTAGGTTAAGAACAAGGCATATGACAATCTTTATTTGGTGCTCTGAATTGTATTAAAGTCAGAAGTCTGTCTTAAGAGTTATCATGGAACAAGTGAATGAGTAAATATAAAATAGTCTACATCCTTGCTGCTTAATGTGTGGTTGGGCCACAGATCAGCAGCATTAGCGTCACCTGAGAGACTTTTAGAACTGCAGAATATGTTTTATTGTAGACCTACCGAGTCATAATCTGGATTTTAACAAGATTCCCAGGTGATTTGTATGCACATTAAAATTTGAGAAGCAATGTTCCTGTGAGTTTAATAAAAATCTCTCTTTCTACTTCCTTCCTTCCTTCCTTCCTTCCTTCCTTCCTTCCTTCCTTCCTTCCTTCCTTCCTTCCTTTCTTTTTTTTTTTTTTTTTTTTTTTGAGACAGAGTATCACTCAGTTACCAAGGCTGGAGTGCAGCAGCATGATCTCAGCTCACCGCAAACTCTGCCTCCCAGGTTCAAGCAATTCTCATGCCTCAGCCTGGGATTACAGCTGGGTTTATAGGCATGTGCCACCACACCCGGCTAAGTTTTGTATTTTAGTAGACACAGGTTTCACCATGTTGGCCAGGCTGGTCTCAAACTCTTGGGATTAAGCGATCTGCCTTCCTTGCCCTCTCAAAATGTTGGGATTACAGGCTTCAGCCACCATGCCTGGCCCTCTTTCTTCACTTTGTATTGGAATGTTTTTATTTGAATATGATGTTTTAGTATAAACCAGAGACTAGGAGGCCTGGGTTTTAAAGCAACTAATACTGATAACTACTATGCCTACTACGTATAACTCACACAGGTTGAACATAAAGAGGAGGTTTAGCATAAGAATGTCAGAAGATACAGAACACCTGTACATCTGTATGGTGAACTTTTTTTTTTTTGTTCACTAGACCCCAATCTGAAAGTTCTTCTTTCCTCCAAAAGAAACAGAATCCTTCTATTCCCACAATGCAAGGTAGAATACAGAAGAGGGGAGGGAAAGAGGAAAAAAACACATTCTAAGTGGCAAGTAACTGGCAGCAGACACTTTGTATAAATACCCAAAGTAGTACATGTTAGCAGGTTGATGACGACTCCTTATTTCAAACCTGCACTTGGAGCAACTGCAGATAGAGACTAGTAATTCTTGTCAGTGTGTATTAAAAGCTCTGACAGAAGAAAACGTATGCAGCTCAAGTTTAAAATAAAGCGCAATGAGGAGATTCAATTAAAACTGGATGTTGGGAGAAGAAAGTGTAATCTATAGGAGTATAGGTATAAACCCCCTTTTTCTGATTTGTCCAGTCTCTACTAAAAGAGATTGAAAGACGATATCAGAATCCTTTAGCATGCTAGTTATAGGCATTTATTTAGGTATTTATTTACTTTTTTAGTTATGTGCTTTTATATATAATCATGCTTTTATATATAAGTAAGTGTATAGCAAATGGTAAATATTTCTCATTTACATAACATGAGGTCAGTCATTCCTAATGAACCTTTTCTGGTACCTTAAGACCTCCAATTAAAGACTCCTTCAAATACTCCAATCAAAGACACCAATTAAGGATTCCTCTTTATAGATAAATATCCAAACAAGGCAGTCTTCAAAATGATAACTAGTGTCAAGATCCCAGTGTTCAAAAAATGACAGATCAGTAAACAGTCTCCCAAGCCAATCGACTGTGTGCCAATTCCACCCTTCGTTGAAGGGAGAGAAAATGATTGCTTCAGAACAGAAGCAATGGTGGGAGCAGAAGAAACAAAAAAAGGCAGGGGGAGAGTAGAGAGAGTTGAGAGGCAATGGGACAGTAAGATGTTGTGGAGTAGTGTGAAGCTGGACATTGATCGGGAAATAGAATATCGAAAGAACTGAGTGTTTTTGCTGCTCTCTACAAAGAAAAATTTCTGTCTACCATAGACAAGCACTTCACTAGTTAAGTCTGTGGGTATCATCTACTTAGGGCTGGTAGGCCAATTGGTATTTTCAATCTTTTTCAAAGGCTTGAAATTTAGGCTCCTCCAGGAGTAAGAAAGTCCTCCCTTTACTGTGTGCAAGATAAAGCCAGTCAATCGTTGAGCCCCAGCTGAGTAAATTTTATGTCAGGTAAAGGAAGTAATGTGGGTATGTTGCCAACAATTTATCAGATAACCAAGTACAATACCATTAAGATAATGGCTATAGTCCTTGAACTGAAGACTTATAGGGCCATGTAGAGGTGGCTTTTGTCTAAAAAGGACAAAGGAACTGAATAATGTGGTCTCTGCTACAGAGACATTAAGACAAACTAAGCGATTTCATGTGTGTTTGCTCACTTAGAAAGAGCAGGTGATTTAATTACAGACTTCTGTTCAAAATGCTAAGAGTAACTGACAACTGACAACTTTGGAGGAAAGATTGCTACCAAAGTAATCACATTTGTGCTGCTCTTATTCATTCAATTAGTTTACGATTTTCAATAAATCAATAAACATAGAATAATCCAAAATCTTATTTATAGGCTTTTCGGATGTATAATTAGTATTAACCCTATCAACATTTTTGCTTTCCTTAAAGAAATATAGGGACAGAAAATTTTAGGCAGGGCACAGCAGCTCGCGCCTGTAATCCCAGCACTTTGGGAGGCCAAGGGAATTGGATCACCTGAGGTCAGGAGTTTGAAACCACCCTGGCCAACATGGTAAAACCTCGTCTTTACAAAAATACAGAAATTAGCTGGGCATGATGGCAGGTGCCTGTAATCCCAGCTACTGGGGAGGCTAAGGCAGAAGAATCGCTTGAACCTGGGAAGTGGAGGTTGCAGTGAGCAGAAATCATGCCATTATACTCCAGAGGCTGGGTGACCGAGCAAGACTTCGTCTCAAAAAAAAAAAAAAAATGAGGACATAAAATTTTAACATTCTGATATACAATTATAATTATTTATTATAATTGACAAGGCAAATACCGTTTTCCTTATTTGGTTGTTCTGGTAGTTGTAAATGGAATACAAAATCTAATTTTTGTTAGCTCTAAATCAAATTTTAAAAGTAAATATGCTGGAGAGGATGTGGAGAAATAGAAACACTTGTACACTGTTGGTGGGATTGTAAATTAGTTCAACCATTGTGGAAGACAGTGTGGCGATTCCTCAAGGCCTTAGAAATAGAAATTCCATTTGACCCAGCAATCCCATTACTGGGTATATATCCAAAGGACTATAAATCGTTCTGCTATAAGGACACATGCACACAAAGGTTCATTGCAGCACTGTTTACAATAGCAAAGATCTGGAACCAACCCAAATGCCCATCGATGATAGAGTGGATTGGGAAAATGTGGCACACATACACCATGGAATATTATGCAGCCATCAAAAATGATGAGTTTGTGTCGTTTGTAGGGACATGGATGAATCTGGAGAACATCATTCTCAGCAAACTGACACAAGAACAGAAAATGAAATACCGCATATTCTCACTCATAGGCGGGTGATGAAAAATGAGAACACATGGACACAGGGAAGGGAGTACTACACACTGGGGTCTATTGGGGGGAATAGGGGAGGGACAGAGGGGGCGGGGAGCTGGGGAGAGATAGCATGGGGAGAAATGCCAAATGTGGCTGAAGGGGAGGAAGGCAGCAAAACACACTGCCATGTGTGTACCTATGCAACTGTCTTGCATGTTCTGCACATGTACCCCAAAACATAAAATGCAATAAAAAAAGTAAATAGAACCGTTAAATTTATGTTTTATTCATTTGCTTAACAGAACACTTTAAAAAAAAAGATGGACAGCAAAATATAAGACCAGGCCTGATCCCACTGAGCTGTCTCCTCTATGCACTTCATAAGGCATCTTGCATAGAACAAACAGACAGGGTGCCAGACTTACAGTTAGAAAATGCTGGTTTGAACCTGGGCTCTAATACTGTGATATTGGGGAAAACATCACATAATATGTTGAAATAATAAATATTGTTGACTATAAAATGGAAACGTATCCTATATATTTTACATAATTTTTTAAATTAAATAAGGTATCCTACATGTTTTACATTATTCTTTTAAAATTAAATCAGGTAATATATGCAACTTTATGTTAGTAGGTACTTTATAAACTAGAAAATTAAATAACTGCTAATTTAGTTTTTAGTTAAGTATACAAAAACATCACTTTTTATATATCAAATATAGTCACTTAGGATATTATTATATTTATTATATTACTAATTTTTGACAGTGATCACTCTGTCACCCAGGCTGGAGTGCAGTGGCACAATCTGCTCGCTGCAACCTTTGCCTCCTGGGTTCAAGCGATTCCCATGCCTCAGCCTCCTGAGTCGCTGGGATTACAGGTGCGTGCCACCACACCTGGCTAATTTTTATGTTTTCAGCAGAGATGGGGTTTTGCCATGTTGGCCAGCTAGTCTTGAACTCCTAGCCTCAAGCAATCCTCCTGCCTTGCCCTCCCAAAGTGCTGGGATTACAGGTGTGAGGCACTGTGCTCAGCCTTATTCATTATTATTATTTTATTATTTTTAAAATGATAATTTCTTGAATTTTTCCTGGAAATGCAGGTAAGTAGGTAGTGCATTTGGTGACGTTAGTATTAACAGTAATGAGTTTATACCTAATCCTGAAAAAAGCTAAAAAATTACCTTAAGTACCTACTGACTCCCTAAATATGTGAACAATAAATGTAATTGTCAAATAAATACAATTATGCATGTGTATCAACTAAATACAATTTGAAAATATTTTGACTGTTTAACGTTGTATTTTCAGTATACTATTTAATACTTTATTTAATACTTATGAAGATCTTATTAGACGACAAGACTTTGGACTACAAGGACAGTAGACTCTGTGGTTTCTGCCTGCCTAGTACAGCAGCTGTGAATATTTGCTAAATGAATAAAAATAATACTCTAAAACATGTGTTCATGTGAATGATAAGAACCAAGTATCTTATATATAGGTTCTTAATCTACAGCAATTTGAATTCTCTGCAAATATTAAAAGGAGTCTGACATTCCCTCACTCAATATAACCTTGAAAAGAAACAAGGTTTAAAAAAAAAAAAACAGTAACCTGAAATGAGACTACCAGCTTTGTTTTACAAAAGGTAGACTATGAACTAAGCAAGTTTAAAGCTTTCAGTGAGGACAATTTAAGTCAAAGCAGTTTTTTGGAATGTCCACAAGACACTAAGTATATCATGAAAATAAGATTTAAGGAAAAATAAGGACAAAAACATGAGAATAAATGAAAATATTCAAGTTGTTCACAGACTTGGATGTCTTAAAATCTAAACTTTAAAAAATATGGTAAATTTAATGACAACAAATTCATATTCAAGTGTAAATTAAAATAAACAAATAAATATCCATTCACACACTACTGAGACATACCTGAAAAAAAAGAAAAAAGAAAAATAAAAGTCACCTATAAATGAATTCTATTATTTGAAAATGGAATTATATCTGTGCTATTATTATTCTTTTCATTAGTTTGGAGTACAAGTTGCAAAGTAGCAGATTTGGGGCTAAATCTGGCATGCACAAATGTTTTGATTAACCCACACAGTTTTTTTTTTAATTTGAATCACTCAACATTTAAATATTCAGAGATATTTTACAGAGTAATCCAACCTTCTGACTTCTCATTTAAAATGAATGATTTGTCCATAATGGGCTCCTATTCTTGCATGATAAAAATTTTCTGGAGCCACAAATCTATGAAAGCACATGCATTCTATAGTCCCTACCAGCTCCCATTAATTTATGCTTGGCTAGCCTTGCCCTTGCTCATTTACAGTAGTAGGCTAGCTCCTACTGGCATTTAAATTTGCAACCTCTGGTTTAGACCAGCAAAGGTTGACCGTCGCAATCTTAGAGTATCTTAGTGTGCTTTAAGTCAACTGACACTGACACAAGAAGAAATAGAAAATTGAAATAGCCCTGTCCTGTTTAAGAATTTAACTCTGTAATTATAAATTTTCCCACTATGAAAATTCCAAGGCCAGATCATATCACTGGAAGAAATATCAATCTTAAGTAAACTCTTTCCGAGACTAGAAGAGGCAATGCTTCCCTACTTTCTTTTATGAAACCAGAATAATCCACATACCAAACCTTGACAAGAATGACAGACCAACATCATTAATAAACTTGGATTCAATAATTCTAAAGGAAATACTAGCAAATCAATTCTGATAATGAATGCTTAGAATCATACCCCACAACCAAGTTGGGATTATTTCAAGGACGGAAGTAGTACTGGGCCAACTGGATTTCCATATTGTGAAAAATAAAACTTAATCTCTATCTCATATGTTATACAAAAGATCAATTCCAGCTGTACTGTGTAGCTAAATGTAAAAGTTAAAACATAGATAAGGTTCTAGAAGAGAATATAAGATGATGCATTCATTATCTTATATTAGGAAAGATTTCTTAAATAGGACACAAAAAGAATTAACCATAAAGAAAATTTTAAATATTGGACTATATTAAAATTAAGAACTATCAATCAAAACAAACAACCGAATTAAAAGGAAAATTATAAAATGGGAGAAGATATTTGCAACACATACAATTTACAAATGGCTATAAACTAGAATATGTAAAATCTTCTATAGATCAATAAGAAATAGAAGGAGGAATTAATAAAAAATAGGCAAGAGACTGAATAGATAGTTCACACAACAAGATATCCAAAATGGTCAATAAATACATGTAAAAATATTCAACCTCATAAGTAATCAGACAAATGCAAATTAAAATAACAATGATACTATTCACATACTGCAATGGCGAAAATGTTAAAGACTAACAAGTATTAAGTATCATTGGGAAGTGGAGCTACTAGAACCTTCATATACTGCTAATGATGGTGTAAATTGGTACAACCGCTTTGGAAAACTGGGAGTATCTATTAAAGTTCAGCATATGCCTACCCTAAACATAGGCAATTTTACTATTAGGTATATACCAAACATTGTTGTACACACACATGCACCAAAAGACACATGGAAGAATGTTCATAGGAGCCTTATTAATAAGGTCTTCAAACTGGAAAGAACCAAAATGTCCCTCAACAATAGAATGGATCAATTATAGTATATATTTTCAGTGGGATGTCAAATTGCAATAAAAATGTATGACAGATTCTTTCAACAATGTGAGTTAATCTCATAAACACATGTTGAGTTGCAGACACAAAAGATTATATACTGTATAATTCTGTTTTTATAGAGTTCAAATAAACAGGCAGAGCTCAACCATAGTGTTAAAAGGCAGAGTAGCAGTTACCTTTAAGAAGAGGGAGGAATAGTGATTAGGAGAGGGAATGTGAGTGAGGTAAGGTGGTGATTTCTGAGGTAGTGGTAATATTCTGTTTCTCCTCAGGTTTTTCATATTGAAAATTTCAAACCAACTGAACACCCATAAATGATTCACTTAGACTCACCAACTGTTAACATCATATTCACTTTCTCTCTCTCTTCTCCCTCACCCAGCGAGTGCGCGCACACGCGCGTGTGTGTGTGTATGTGCACAGTCTGTTTTGGGGCTACTAATAATGTTTTATCTACTGTCCTAGATAGTAAACATAGGTGTATTCATTTTGTGGTAATTGCATTGAGCTGAACATGTATCATTTGTATGCTTTCTAAATGTGTGTCATTCTTCAAGCAGAAAAAAAAAAAAAGATTCAATCAACTTATTTTGGGAAAATGCCCTTGAAAACAATACGATCAATATAACGCATTACTGAAATACTACAGGTAATGATTTTTTGTTGTTGTTTTGACAGCATTAGGGAAAAGTACACCATGTTTTCTGATCCATTTATTGAACAAGGATATTTCAATGTAACAATGAGGCTTGTGTTAAAATTATTATGTCACAGCCTCACCTGCTGGTTGTTTTCCATAGCCATACCCTACACTTGCCTCTGTATTACATGGAGATAAAAAAATCTCCCCATACTTGCTGCTTTTAAAATGTTTTTAAGACAAGCTGTTCAGGGCACAGAATGAGAAACAGGGCAGGGTTGTGGAGGTTACTGCCTGTGTAGGGTAGATATGAAATTGACCTATCTGTTAAGTGACTAAGTAAAACTCACTTCTGATTCCCCCAAACAAATGGTTAAACTAGCAAGCTAAAGAAGGGACATAATAGGCCAGGTATGGTGGCTCATGCCTGTAATCCCAGCACTTTGGGAGGCCAAGGCGGGAGGATTGCTTTAGCCAAGGAGTTCAAGACCAGCCTGGGCAACATAGTGAGACCCCCACATCTCTACAAAAAGAAAATACAAAGAAAAAATATGAAAGCACATATTTTCCAAAGCTTAGATAAAAAGTAGGCTAGATGATCTGAGGATGAAAAAGAGACATAATTATAGAAGATTTTACTTTATGTTGTTTCCCAACGGAAATGAATTAACAACCTGGCACAACAGAACAAGCACTCAGGTTAGACAAATGCAACTTAGTCCAAGATTTTAGTCCACAGTAAATAGTCTGAGATCAAGACATCTCAAAGCCTCAGTTTCCAAGTCTGTAGAAATAAGAAAAAACACATATGATACTCACACCTTCTATGAGATAATGTAAGAATCAAATGTGATAACAGATGTGAAAGTGTTTGATAAAGGGTTATACAAATATATGAGGCTATTTTTAAGTTCTCTACTTGAATATACCTTCTACCCGAACAACCATGGCATTAAAAGGACCATGGGACCAGGTATCAGAAGATCTGGTTTTCTAGACCAATTTAGTCACGTTACTAAAATTGCTTTCCCCTTTCGGATCTCCATGTTCTTATCTGTAGGATGAAGCATTTGGGTTGGATAATCTTTAACATTCTTTCCTCCTCTTACATTTCACAATTTTATCTCCTCACATTTGAGTAAACTTATTTCTGTAGTCTAATTAGCTGACTGATTACTGATGACATGCTATTTGTAGAGGTGTGCTATAACTTATCTCTAATAAGAGATAAGTTAAAGGACAAGTTTGTAATCTTAGGATAACCGTTTTGGGAGAAGGAGATCCATTCTCTTAAATGATAATGGCAGAAAGTGACCACTAAAGAAAGGCAAGAAGTATCTGGTCTGTGGCATTCTGAATCTATTTCCCCAAATGGAAATCAGATGTAAAATTCTTGTGTGAGAGATGTAGTGTTGATTGAACAGTGCTGATCTACATGATTCTCTTAGTGTCATATTCATGTGTGCTTCAGTAGCGTAAACTCGAAATTGAATAATTGCCTGTGTTAGTAAGAGACATTGTATATTTCCTTTCAATATGCTTTCAGAATGTGTGAGTTAGTATTTTTATTCATATAACAACTTTAATAACATACAGTATACATATCACACAATTCACTCATTTTAGGTGTACATGTCAGTGTGTGTGTGTGTGTGTGTGTGTGTGTGTGTGTGTGTGTGTTTTGAGACTCACTCTGTCACCCAGGCTAGAATGCAATGGCATGATCTTGGCTCCTTGCAACCTCTGCCTTCCTGGTCCAAGCAATTCTCTTGCATTGGCCTCCCAAATAGCTGGAATTATAAATGCCCACCACCAATGCCCAGCTAATTTTTGTATTTTAGTAGAGACAGGGTTTCACCATATTCATTAGGCTGGTCTCAAACTCCTGATATCAAGTGATCCACCTTCCTCGGCCTCCCAAAGTGCTTGTATTATAGGCATGAGCCACCACACCCGGCCTTGAGTTAGTATTTTGTATTGGCAATATATGCAATTGATTTTAATATTTTAGCCCACTCTATTTAGGGTGAAAGTGCTAAAATAAATTAAAGCCTTATACCAGCCAAAGAATAGGAAGCTCTCAACTACAAATGTTGAGAATATACTTAGAAGAGAAATTTAACTTTGATGATATAACAGGTTCATCTGCATTACCTAAAGCTTGAAGTCAAAAGCTGGTGTGTTAAGCATAGAAAAGCATGGACTCTGTATGAAAGAAACAATCCAAAACTGACTTTATTTTTTTTACAGTGGGACACATTAAGAACTTTGGTAACTAACTCTTCAATATGTCTCTGATGACAGACCAATGATTTATGACCAGAAAAATCTATTAAGAAAACCTTCCTGAGGTGTTAAACACTGAACACGGATTATCCATGAAAAGATAGGAAATCTCCTTTCTGAAGCAGAAAAGAGTGGATTCTTGTTGATCTGGAATGGGAATAAACTGAGTGATTGCTCTATAATTGAATAGCCTTTTAAACCATACTCTATAAATTATATAACTATCTTATAAGTATGGTATCTAAAAATAAGACTGATAGCTCGAGGACTCATAATGTAAAAAACTACTGAAAAGTATCATTGAAAAGGCTCAACATTTTCTGCTTTCAAAAAGCTAATGGTAAGCTATTTTTTAATCCAATGGATGATAGCTTCAGTGAAGGCAATTTTGTCACAAAGATTTTTATGGGAATCTGCAGCATATAGAAAGATTCTCCTGAGGAAACATGTTTACTGCTCCCTTTACAGTAGGTCAAGAGACTCTGATTTCTAGCACAGAACTATTTTCTAGGCATTTTTAAAAACCCTATCTAAAGGCAGATGAGTGGGCCCTAATGTTACAAAGAACTACTCTGAGTTAAGTGAAAGAATTACAATTGGACAAGTGGGAACAAATAACATGGTTCATAGCTGCAATCATTGCTCAAATGAATTTCACTTATAATATTCCTGATGTCAAGTCATAAATGCTCTCACGTCTCACCTGACTGGTAGAAGTTTCTTACTGGCCTGAGATTCTTAGGCTTTTTGTTATTCTTTAGCTTTTATACTCTATACCATGGATTGGTACCACTCTACATTGGATCAAATCTTGGAACACAAGATGTCAAGTAGGATTTTTCTAAACAATTAGCTTATTCTTAATCATTTAAAATTCTATGTTGTAACATATGCTTTGGCATTTATAGAGTAACATACTCTGAAGAAAAAATAATCTTTTCTGACGCCTGCACTTAACTTTATAATTGTGTATACACAACTGTGTATATAGGAAGCATGGTCACTTATAAATGCTAATGTCTCAGCCAGGGAAATTGATTGATAGAAAACTGGAGAAAAGCCCTTGAAAACCAAAGTCTAAGATTATATTCTACATCTGTGAGTGGACTATCTGTATCAGTTTACACACCATGTTCCAAATACAATGGTAAGCTAAACCTTGTCTGATGCTCTGTATGGTCTAAAAAAGAGGAGAGGGGTTGAAAAGAGCAAGAGGTAGAGTAGAGTTGCAATCTGAAGACCACCATTCCCACAGTGATAGGGCAAGTGACTAGCAATGAACGTGAGGGACCTCCTCTTTGTGTGGTTTCTTTGGTTATCTGTAGCATACATCTTAAAACATATAGATTTTTATTAGAGAAACGATCAACATATTGAGAAGAAAAATATAATATTTAAGGGGATCATTGCCACTGGACTCTACTTAGATTTTGGTTTGTATGATCTATTGGAATGAAAAGTCAACATTGAAATATTTTCATCATATAAGAGAAAAAGGAAGATAGTAGGCACTGGTATCACAAGGTAAGAAGTGGTTTTCATAGCCGTTAGCCATGGATCTTTGCCTTATGAGTTCGAGTTATCCTAACATTGTGCATATTATAAATACAGACATCTGATTGGCTTGTACTGCCTCTCAACAGAGGCGTGGCAGACAGAAAACCTAAAAAAGTCATTTTCTGGACTAGCTGTGGATTAGGCATAGATTGGATGTGCCATTAGAAACGTGGAGAATGCACATGCATGTGCACATACATACGAGTTCTGTGGTCCTGCAGTCCTGGAGTACACACTGAGACGTGGCTTCTGAGGGTTGCTGCCTTTCAATACCACAGAAACACTGGGTTACAGTCCCCTGGCTGAGTAGTTCAAGTTATCTATAGATTCATCTATTATGCGACAGAGCTAATAGCATTGATGCATCCTTGACTGAAAGCCAGATCCTTTGCTTCATCTTGTTTTGTTAGTGTGGGCTAGCACAGGCTTGACTTTAGACACCTGAGTGGAATGTACAACTTCTAGTCCTTACATGTAATAGAGAAGACAGCTATGATTCATCTTGAAAAGTAAAATGTACACACATACCTGTCTATATCCATGCTTGGGGTAACTCGTCTAGGTTTGAGCTATGACATTTTGTATAGTACATGAAAATGAAACTTCATTTGAATTTCATAATTACCTACTACTGGTATGATTTAGAAGCAGCTGGTAGGTCAATATGGTGCTCTTTTATGCATTTTAGTACTGAGAAAAAACAAAAATGCTAGATATGCCACTTTTAAAGTTTCCCAGAATATTCGATTTCAAACACACACACACACACACACACACACACACACTCCAAACACAGTACTAGTGGTGATACCATTGCCAGAGACTCAGTTAAGATAATATTGTTCTCTATTTTACTCCTCTTTAATTTCATCTAAAGATGAATGAGAATAATCATTGACCTATACCTACAACATGACTAAATGAGTTCACTGGAGGGTTTAACAGCATAAATCTATTTCCCATGAATTAAGTGAAAAACTCATTAATGCATATAATGCTTTTAGACTGAACCAAATATACCCGTATTGGTGAGCAGCAGGTTGGCAATGAGTAAACGCTGCTCAGCAGGTCAGACGTGTACAACTGGAGAAAGATCATGAAATTTTGCTAGTATACTAGGCAAAACACAAATCTGGAAAGGAGATGATCCATATTGCAATTAAAAAAAATTCTATATAGACTTAGAGATCTCGTACAGTACACATACATACAAGGAACATAAATATCTTCTAAGAGAGTTTCAGTAGGCTTTACCTTTGAAATTTTTTTCTTTTTCTTTTTTTTTTTTGGAAAACAAAAAACAACAAAACACCTCCTGTTGCCCTGAATGCTAATGATGGAAGACTGTTGCTATGGTGATGTTAATTTCAATACTGTTGCCTGTGGACTTCACATGAACTCGCTGTTTTAACTTCTGCAAATGTCATTTACAAAATGAAAACCCATTAATGATTAGCGAGGGCACAATGTTCCACTTTAATTAGAATAATAAGGAATGCTGATGCACAAAGTACAGGTTTGTGAATCGCTACTGAGCCTACACTGTCAAAATTAATTACTACGGATGAGGATTTGGTACTTTTTTTTTAAGAAAGCTTTGGAGTAGAACAGTTGTATTTTGACTTAAAAGGAATTAAAAACTCTCTGCCTTTTTAAATATGAAGGTAAAAATAAAAGCACATCTCCCTAGTAGTACACATAAAAACTAACTGGAAAGAGCAAAACAAAAGTTAGTACCTAGGGTCAGACATTTCTGAGTAATAACTGAAGAAAAGTCAATGAATTGTTCATTTAAAAAATAGCATTGGGGGATAATACAGGTAAGCTGTTTGAATATTTGAAAAAATAACTATCTGAGGAAAAAGTGCTGCACATGGTAAATACCTTGATATTAGATATATTTGGATTTGTATGTCCACACAAGGATATAGAGAACATTTAAACAATTGGGAATATATAAGAGGAAACAAAAATAAATTCTATTCTCTCCAATGGCGAAAGATTGAGTTACCTTAAAATAAAGATATTTTTTCACCTGCACGAATTTTAAGGAAACATCTGAAGATGAATTGGAAAGAATATGTTCCATATTTAAATTTGTTTCCACATGGTTTGCTGCAAAAATTGCCTTGGTTGATTTTATTTTCCATGCTCTATATTTCCATTCTGGGTCATCCCCTACTCAGTGAAATAATTTTATGTCATTGGTGCAGCCAGCACAAACTGATGGTGTTTTTACTGGATATGGAAGGTGCAAAACACATTTTTCAATGTTATAAAAATCTTCCTACAGAAGTTCCAAACCGATGGGATTTGGCAAGCTATGATGAAGGGGGATGATACCAGTACTTAATATAGTTTCTAGAGTAATCCTTGAAAGACTTGCATTCTCCGTCTTGAGTCAAGTAATATTATAGGGTCTGTAGAACTATCAAATTACCTGTGTTATTGAGGTGAAAGCTGAATTTGTGGTGGCTTTATTTGTCTACCTGATATTAAGCCAAGAGTACTGCACTTGGGAAGACAGCTGACATCTGCTGTCAAAAATGTAAAGTAGGAAGTTAGGGTACCTTTGTATTTAGGTTTAAATTTGTATTGCTCAATAAAAGGTAGGATACAAAATTATATAAACTATATCTTTTGTAGTTTATCAGCAGATTTAAAAAAACTGGAAGATGATATTACCAATATATTCATTGCAGTTGTCTAGGTGGTGATGGGCACTTAAATATTTTTAAATCTTTTTTTATGTTTTTCATAGTGAACATTTATTATTGTGTTATGAGAAGGAAACTTACAAATATTAATTTCCAAAATGTATTGCTCAGACTTCCAGTTTCAACTTGGAGATGCAGAGAGCTGCAAAGAGGTTGCTCCCATACTTGTAGCAAGAAAACAGCTAGACAGATAAATTAATGACTTTTCATCAACCAATCAGAGAAATGACATCATAGAACAACTGGAAAACTGGAGAGAGATTGGCGTTCAGCCAGAAGCAGTGCCTGAGCATTTGGATCCCTGGAGCAGATGCCACATAAACTAGTAGGGAGATTAAATTGTTGGAGTCATATGGGAGCTAGCCTAAGAATATGAAGATCCTGGGGGTCACAATCATAGGTGGAGCCCAACGTTTTTCCTTCAGGAATTGTACCATGCCTTCACAAGGAAAATGGCGAGTATCTGGAGAAAGCCTCTCCAATACCCTCTGTGTTACAGACTGGGGAATGCTCACAGTAGCCAGTCACTATGAATCTGCTTATACCCTTCTCTTCAGAGGAAAAGACATCACATTGCTATCAAGAACTACTTGTAACTGGGTAGTTTATAAAGAAAAAAGCTTTAATTGATTCACAGTTCTGCAGGCTGTATAGGAGGCAAAGCTGGGGAGCCCTCAGGAAGCTTACAATCATGGCAGAAGACAAAGGGGAAGCAAGCACATATTCACATGGCAGCAGGATAGAGACAGTGAAGGGGGAAGTCCTATACACTTTCAAACAACTAGATCTCTTGAAAACTCACACATTATCACGAGAAGATCAAGGGAGAAGTCTGCTCCTGTGATTCAGTCACCTCCCACCAGGCCTTTCCTCCAATATGTGGAGATTACAATTTGACATGAGATTTGGTTGGAGACACAGAGCCAAATCATATCAGGCAATGAGGAAACACCACTGCATTTAGGCAAAGGGAACACCAGATCCCACCTAGGTGTGTGTGTATGTTTTTTTTTTTTTTTTTTTTTTGGTTGTTGGTGGTGTTATATTTCAAGGCTTATGCAGTAGAAAGGGCCTCAGGGCCATAGACTTTGAACATTAGTGGATATTCACTGCAGCTCCAGGAAGGGAATGGGAGGTTGAAGATACTCTACCTCTGGAGGAAGGGAAAAAAATAATTGTAAAGACCACATCCCCAAGACCCAAGCCAACTGTGTATTAATTTAAACATTAGAGAATGCCTCTGCCCTACACCCATTCACTAAACTAACAAACTTCCAGTGAGAAAACAAAGTTACCAGAGGAATCTGAAGTCTCTGGTGGCCACAGCAACAATAAACCTCAACAATGACAACCAAAGCAACTACCGACATCAAAGGCAGCCCAATTTCCAGCCAGAGTAAGATAAATGACCACATCAGTGGTTTATTTACCTCAGTATCTATTATTCTGTCTATGATGCCTGATTTTTACCCCTGAGATACAAAGCATGCCTAAAGGCAAGAAAAATCACAGTCTAAAGAGACAAAGCAAGAATCAGAACAAGACTTATATATGTAACAGTTGTTGAAACTATCAGACAGGAAATTTAAAATAACCATAATTAATATTTTAAAGGCTCTGAGGGAAAAGAAAGACAATATGCAAGATTAGATAGATAATATGTAAGATTAGAAGACAATATGCAAAATTAGATTTGATTCACTCTTACAGTTTTCAGCTCTATATTTCAGTACAAGCTCTATATTTCAGTATTGAGCTGGAAACTATAAGTGGATCAAATGGAAATGCTAGAAATAAAAAACAGTAACAGAAAAGAAGAATACCTTAGATGGGCTCATTTGTAGATTCAACACAAACAAGGAAAGAATCAGTGAACTTGAATAAAAGGTAACAAATTATACACACTGAGAAGCAGGGGGAAAAGTAAAAAAAAAATGCAATTGCAATACAAACATAATAGGTTTTCAGTATTAAGTAGGGCTCTAGAAAACAGCTGTTTTTCAGATTAAGTAACAGTTTGGTGCAATTATGCTCATCAAGTATGAAGAACTATAAATTAAAGATTTTACTCAAAGAAGACCTCTGACAAGCAACCAAGTTGGTACAAAGT
Source organism: Callithrix jacchus (assembly GCF_049354715.1). Lineage (NCBI taxonomy): Eukaryota > Metazoa > Chordata > Mammalia > Primates > Cebidae > Callithrix > Callithrix jacchus. The sequence continues at coordinate 32,154,497 of NC_133524.1, forward strand.
ATTTAATAAGCTAGTGACCATCTAGTTGTTTATAATAATATATTTTATAATATTTGTTTTAAATTAAGAGTTCCAGGAAATACAAAAAGATTTAGAGTATAAAATAACAAATGTGTTCTTTCTATTGCTCAGAATTAACATTTTATCTTTGCTCAAAGCCTCTTTTCAAATAAAATACACCATTGAAGATGAAATTCAGATCCTCTTTGATGCCTCCTCTCCTATACTACAACCACTATGGTATTTATCTTTCCAGCCTTTCATTTTTATTTAATTTTTTAAAATTAGTCTTTTTTTATTTTTAGTATTACACCAGTACTTCAAAAGCAAAACACTTTAAAAATTGACCTTCCAAAGTTTAGCATTAGAATTGCATTAGAATAGCATTAGAATTATAGGGTATGCATTCTCCAGTAATCTAGGTGTAATTCCTTGACGTGTTTTGTTTTCTCTTTGTGCCCTTTCTCCTATGTTATCTTTCTTCAAATTTTAAGGATTTTTACCTCCTAAAAGTCTCTCAAATCTATGTATTTCTCGCCATATCCAAATTATCATCATCTTGGTCCAAATCCCATCATCTCTCATCTCTCTTTCATCAGTAACCTTCAAATGTTTGTATTCATGGAGTCCCCATCCAATTCATTTGCATCAGCCAGAGGACTTTTTGAATTTTCTCCTTACCTCCTCCAGCACTAGTCATGCTGTCATTTTAATCCCTTGTATTGACAAGTTCCCTCCTGCTAAATTGCCTTGACACATGACTTTGTCTCTCTTTTTGTGTTAATATGTATTCATTCTAAGGGTCAACTACATTATCTATTTTCTGGCTATACTTTGGAGATATCATGGATATTGCTCACCAAATGTACCCTTTACAGCAAAGTATCTGGTGCACATATTCTGATAAAGAAACATTTATTGACAAATGAATCAATGATCAGTCAAGAGTATATCTTTAGGTAACTACTTGATATTTTTCTTAGGCAAGGAGCATCCAACCATTTAAGTGCATTTTAGCATTGGTGAGAAATTCTGAAAGCAGTAACGAATAGCAGGTTCTACTTTTACAAATATAACTGAGGTTAAACAAAATGTACCAAATAAAAAATAGCTTCATACTAAATTGGCTAATTATGGGTGAAATTGGTCATTTATGCTATGACAATGATCAGAGACACCCTTGGAAACTATGCTTCTTTAATGAATAATAAAGCCATTTTATAGCTTTATGCTTTCATTTTAGCATTTGAGTACAGTTCATGATTATACTAATTAATCTCTGCAATGGTATTCTATTCCTATATTACAGGCAAATTCAAAAAAGTTAATCATACAGCTTTTGAAAGCATAGGAAAAATTCTTAGATGTCTAAGAAAATACTCTTTACTTCCTGTACCTTGTTATATATGTTTTTATAGTCTTAGATAGATCTTTATTATAGAATTGAGATATAAATGGATATATTTATTTTAGCTCTTTTATGTAAATCATATGCATATTTATGACTTAATTCCTTTATTTTGTGGGCATTTTTTCCATATATATATATATATATATATATACACACACATAAAATTTACAATAGCTGGTACAGTAGCCCCCAATAAATATAATTTACTTAATTAATGTAATGAATTCAAAACAGAATTTATTTTGCAAAACAGAAACAAGCTCGATATCGTGGGTTGCCTCTCTCATCCGAATATGATGGCATCCCACCCCATGACTCTAAGAAGAATGTATATGTTGATGATTACAAAAGTTATAGCTCTTGTCCTGATGTCTCCCCCTAGCTTCAGATTCAAATTTTGAGCTGCATACCTAGATACCCAATAAATGCCTCAAACTTAAACCTGTCTAAACCCAAGCAGCTCTAGGGTTCCTACATGGAAGAGTAGCTATCTAGTTGACAAGCATATTCTTTTGTTTAGATTAAATGTTTTCCTGTTGTTGCTGGTGGTGAAGTGTGGCTAAGGGCAGTTATTACCAGAATGTAGAAGCTCTTCAAGCTAGGCTTTGGTGCTGTCAGTGGTGTCTAAGACATATATATATATATGTTTTGATCTTGGTACATATTATAGAAAGAGTTGATCAAGCTAATTAACATATCCATTACCTCACCAACTTATCATTTATTTTTTTGGTGAGAACATTAAAAATCTATTCTTTTAGCAATTTTGAAATATACAAGACATTATTATTAGCCATGGTTACTATGCAGGGCAGTAGATCACTAAAACTTGATTTTCCCTACCAAATTTGTTCCTCTTTAGGTACCTGTTGCAGCTGAAAGTTCAGGAGACACTTGGATTGCCCTCTTTTTCTCTCTCCTGACCTCGAATTCATCAGCAAGACCTGTTGATTGTTTCCAAACCATATTCCCTTAATCCAATCACCTCTTGTGATTGACACTGCTATCATTATCTAGATCTTATCTACCACCAATGCTTTTCACACTACTATCTGATTTCCCTGCTTCCACTCTGGCTCTTCCTATTTCCTCACCCCTAACTTACATGTTCCACCAAGTGCATTCTCCACACGGCAGCCAATTATGTCTTCCCATCTAGTCTAGTCTTAAACTGCACTATAACAAAGCACCAGCAAAAAAACAAAACACCTCCAACAAACTTTACCTAGGCTTTGATAAGGGTCAAGGTTTGCATTTCAAAAACTTTCCTCTTTGGAGTTGCAGAAAAGAAGTATTCAGGGCTGAATTTTAACGATCTTCTTATTAATATTAACACACTAGTTGTATTTTGCTAATTTGGAACAAAATTGAAAGTGAGGTTTGGTAACAAGTGTATTTTACATGGTGAACATTAAAAACAAACAAGACATATTATTTGGCACAATATTTTTTGCTGTTGTTATTTATAATTGTATGTATTTGAACTATCTTAAAAGATAATCGGAGGAAGTCCCATGTAGACATTTAAAAGTTTGCCTTTTTTCTTTGAAAAGAATACAAGAAACTTGGAAATTGGGAAAACATTTATTATAATATTCAAGTCAAAAAACGGAGAATTGCCCAATTAGGGTTTATATGAAATTAGTTTTCAAATTTAAGAAAGCTGGACTAAGTTATATCTTTACAATGTATAACCTTTAAGAGTTGTTTACATATCTTCTGATGGGTTTATAAGCAGAAAAGTGGCTGTATTGTTCAGTATCATTTCCCCATATTTCACAGAGAAATGAAGTTCACAGAGTAATAAAATTATGTAAAGGCATACATATTATTTTATAACATCTATAGAATTTACATCTTCAGACTCTCATACCTAAATTTAATTTCCCATTGGTTTATTATTTCATCTCTGCCTGACTTTTGTGTTTTATATCCCAAATTAAATTTTCCACAGCTTTCCTTAGGTACATTATTACTCTATAAAACAGCAATAGCCAACAGTATTGCTTAATCATCTTTGTAATTATTTTAACGTTTCTCTATTTTTTGTTTTGTAATATACATGTTTAGGAAAGGACAAGTTAAAAAATGCCTAAATTGATGAAGTACTATGAATAAATCAATAGAAGTTGGTGCAGTCAAGCATGAATCTCTGAATAAAGTTACGAACTTTGAGAAGTGTTTCCAAGCCTTAAGTACTTTTTTCTTCACTCCACTCTTTAAAAAACTTGGTGATAAAGGTGTTCACGATGGAACTCAAAAGTTACTTGGATTAAAATATTGCTGGTCTGGGATTCATGTTTCCCCAAGCAATATTGATTTGCTGGAGGATATTTTTCTGTTCTTATTCAGTGTTTTTAATTTAAAATATTTTATATTTATCTTGCTTCTTTCTGGTGTTTTATTGAATTAATTCTAGAGTTTCCAGACCACAGCAATTACTGTAAGGTTATGGCCCATACTGTCAGATAATACTATTCAGTGTTCCTCTGTTCATCTCAGATCCTTCAGAGGCTGCTATATTTATGCATTCTATTAGATATCAGGACTTTTAGGTTTTAATTTTAAAGAAGTGTTCCCTCTGATATACCCTGAGTTACAGTTACAGTTACAGCCAGATAACTTCTCAGAAAAAATGGCTTTGTAGTTTAAACATGTTTTCTCCATCCTTTCATGTTATTTTTTCCAGTTCACAACTGAAAACAAGATTAGTATGCTTTGAATCTATCAGACTGTATAGAAAGATAAAACTTCCATCTCAACATTGAGCTGCTCCCTTTCAGCATATACATCTTTTTAAACAATACATTCAAGGACTTGGAATATAATTGGCAATTTTGTTGATGATGAATGAGGCTGACCAATATAATGATGCCTTCACTACTTTATAATGCTTTCAGTAAAAAGAAATGGCTTGATAACTAAGAGTATATGAAATAGGAGTTAGACAAACAGCTCTAAGGTCCTTGATAATAAAGCACTTTTTAAAAGATATCATAAGATGATATTTCCTCCTACGGAAAAAAAAAAAACAAACCAAAAAAACTATATGTGAACAAATATCGGCTCTCTTGTATCAACATCAGGCATTCATGCAATAAAATATTTTTTATATGTCTGGTAATGATATCTAATGTTTAACAGAGAAAGGCAGAAACCAGTTGAGTGTAACTAAGTGCTAAACTTGAAGTCTTTTCTTCCCTACTGGATGCCACTACAGCTCTGCCTCAATATACGTCTTAGAATGAATTCCAACATTTTTCAAGATCCAACCTGATTCTAACTTTTTTCAAGATCTATGAAGACAGTGGTCCCCAACCTTTCTGGCACCAGGGATGAGTTTTGTGGAAGACAGCTTTTCCACAGACCAGGAGGCAGGGGGAGGGGGGATGGTTTTGAATTGAAACTCTTCCACCTAAGATCATCAGGTATTAGATTCTCATAAGAAGGTTGCAACCTAGATCCCTCGCATTCATAGTTCACAATAGGGCTTGTGCCCCTAAGATAATCTAATGCCACCACTGATCTGACAGAAGGCAGAGCTCAGGTGGTAATGCTCACTTGCTCATCACTCACCTTCTGCTGTACTAGTTCATGGTCCAGAGGCTGGGGATCCCTCTGTAAAGACACAGGCTTACATGTATTCACTGAACAATGTTGGTTCCTAGACGCAGCTTGTGAGTTTTGATAGAAAGATCATTTTAAGACATCTTCCTAAGATATCCTTACAGTTTTGGTAATAGGAGCTGCTGAACGAATATATTCACTTAAAAATGCTTTCTTCAAAATAGTAACTTTCAAAGATTTACAGTTTATAGCATAATCTAGCCAGGCAATCAACCCCCTCAAGCATTTTTTCCTGCTCTCAACAAACTGAAATATAGAAAATAAATGAATGGCTAAAACTGCTTCCAAATATAACTTAATAACAGTAATACCAGTGGGGCTATCTAGGAAAAAAAACACATGGAACTTCTTTATCTGTTACTGTCTACTTTTTAAAACTTATTTATTTGTTTCTACATGCAGTCTTGCTGTATTGTTCAGGCTGGTCTCAAACTCCTGGACTCAAATGATCGTCCTGCCTTGGCTTCCCAGAGTGTTGGGACTGCAGGCATAAGCCGCTGTGCCTTGCCATCTATTTTTTTTAATATGCATATCGGGATCACAGCTATTGGGATCATAGCTCAGTTTCCAGTGCTTAATCATCAAAATCAAAACAAATTATCAAGTATTTATTATTATTTATATATATGAGATATATAATGCATGCTAGGGATGATGCAAACATGCATAAGACACAAGTGTTGTCAGAGTTTACAGCTTAATTAAAGAGGCAAGGGACCTGAACTTTAACAAAATATTTCAAGAGTTAAACAAGAAAGAAAACCTGGGGCCTTAGCTGGAAAGTTATAGAGGCCCTTGCTATTTATAGGATCTACTTTAACAAAAGGTTAAAAAATTAATTATTGATTATATAATTTTAAATGTAGAAATGTATAACTGTTATATCACTTCCCAATCCTGACCCTGGCGTTTTCTTAGACTTGTGATTTCTTAGAACTTGGGACAACATGTTAAGGAAAAATATGTGGGCTTGCTCATCCTCCCTTTTTTCCCTCTTGTTGATTGCAAAGAATATTTTTAAACTAAAACACAAATTGTATAAGTATAACATTTGGATCTCACATCAGACTCACACAAATCCTACATTCTTATCTAGTACCAATCTTTATTAATGATCGAAAGAATTATAGGGAAGTGCTGGGCACAGATAGAACATTATTTCCCTGAAGAATTTGAAATAATCAGACAGGTCTTTCCAAAACATCCCTGTTGCTTCCCATTATGATGTACTTTGGTTTCATATTAACAGATATGTTTTTAAAAATTTATACAGAAACAGTGAAAGAAAATAATTTCAGTCTCAAAAGTTTTCTATTTTATAATCTGTTAATTACAAAAATAGAAAAATGCCCATGTGGCTATGCCCTATTCTCCAGCCAGCCATGACTCATAAATCCAAAAATTTCAGGTTTATTTACCATAAGCTATCTAGTCAGGCCAGGTATACCCTACTAAACTCATTTTATAGATAGGGACTTTCAGGTACCTTTCCTCTAGTTAACCACTATTAACAAGATAAACAAGAAGGTCTGGAGGTCATTAACATGTGGTCTACTAAGGTCATTCATTCCCTTCACATACCCTGGGGAGTAAGTCACAGACCTGCTGTTAACACCCCTTTTTTCTCTTTCTTTTTCTCTTCCTCATCCTCTTTTTGTCTCTCCACATATTACATATATTATATATGTTATGTGTATGTATGTATGTGTACATATATATGAATAAAATGTACACAAATTGTTTTTAATTGGATGCATAAAGATATTTCCAACTTGAACTTTTGCTGTGCCTGCTCAGCCCCTGCTGCTCTATCTGGGGTTCATTCTTCTCTATTATTTGATTTTTTTGGCAGAAAAGTTCTTGAAGTATTGATATAAGAGTGAGAAAAAAAATCTAGACTTTATTAGATAAAGCACTTATATTTATATAGTAACACAGGGTGCCTACACTTTCAGATAGAGATTTTTCTTTCTCTTTCTTTCTTTCTTTCTTTCTTTCTTTTTTTTTTTGACAGTCTTGCTCCAGAGTGCAGTGGCACAAACACGGTTTGCTATAGCCTCAACTTTTAACCCTCTGGGCTTCAAGCAATCCTCCTGCCTCAGCATCCTGAGACCACAGACACATGCCACTATGCCAGGCTTTTTTTTTTTTTTTTTTTTTTTTTGTAGAGACAAGGTATTGTTTTGTTGCTCAGGCTGGCTTCGAATGACTGGCTCAAGTGTTTCTTCCACTTTAACTCCCCAAAGGGCTAGGATTACACACTTGAGACACTATGCTCAGCTATATTCAGACAGAAATTTTTCTTAATCTTCAGCAAATAGAAGCCATTATTTATCTTCAAAAACATATTAATTGCCCAGATTAGTTTTGTGATTTTGAGTCATTACAAGAGAAAGTATGAGAAATATTTCTTTTACACTATGTAGTTATAATAATAAAAAATAAATAATATCATTCTGCAATAAGATGAAACGTTCTGCATGTAATTCTTGGGCAGACCCAATGCTCAAGGCTTGGGGAAGTTGTGACTTACATACAAAGACCATATATATTTGCCAAGTAAAGCTAGAACCATAGGCCTCTGGCTTAAGAGAAGGATTAGACTTGATCTGTTCTGGAAGGAGGGGGTGGTGTCAAATTCAAGGACATGCACAAATGTTACAAAGGTTCCTTCAGAGCTCTTCTTGTCCATCTAAACTGACCAGGTCCTAGCTTTCAAAAAGTCTTACAATTGAGAGTATGAAGAGAAATACATTCTATGATATCTATTAAGTATGGTCTTGGCCATACTCTCTATCTTAGGGAAGCCCTGATGGAGGTAGTCGAATGTGACATAGAAATCCTTTGCTTTTCTACTTCATTGGTCTATATGTTTGTTTTGGTACCAGTATCATGCTGTTTTGGTTACTGCGGCCTTGTTGTGTAGTTTGAAGTCAGGTAGCCTGATGCCTCTAGCTCTGTTCTTTTTGCTTAGGATTCTCTTGGCTATACAGAGTCTTCTTTAATTCCACATGAAATTTAAAATAGGTTTTTTTCCCCTAACTGTGAAGGATGTCAATGGTAGTTTGATGGGGATAGCATTGAATCTATAAATTACTTTGGGCAGTATAACCATTTTCACAATATTGATTCTTTCTACCTATGAGAGGCCTCAGAAATAACACCACACATATACAACTGTCTGATAATCAACAAACCTGACAAAAATGAGCAATGGGGAAAGGGTCTCCTAGTCAGTAACTGGTGCTGGGAAAACTGGCTAGCCATATGCGGAAAACAGAAATTTGACTCCTCCCATGTGCCCTATAAAAAAATTAACTCAAGATGGATTAAAGACTTAAATGTAAAACCCAAAGCTATACAAACTCTAGAAGAAAATCTAGGCTCTCATCTGAAGGCTCTAGAAGAAGAAAATAAAATAAAAGAAAAAGAAAAGGAAAACTTAGGCAATACCATTCAGGACATAGGTACGGACAAAGACTTCATGACAAAAACACCAAGAGCAATGGCAACAAAAACAAAATTGACAAATGAAATCTAATTAAACTAAAGAGTTTCTACAGAGCAAAAGAAACTATCATCAAAGTGAACAGGCAACCTACAGAATGGGATAAAATATTTTTCAATCCACCCATCTGACAATGTTGTAATATCCAGAATTTACAAGCAACTTAAACATATTCAGAAAAAGACAACCCCATCAAAAAGTGGGCAAAGGATATGAATAGACACTTCTCAAAAGAAGACATTTACATGACCAACAAACATATGAAGAAAAGCTCAACATCACTGATCATCAGAAAAATGCAAATCAAAACCATAATGAGATACCATCTCATGCCAGTCAGAATGGCAATTATTAAAACGTCAGGAAACAACAGATGATGGTAAAGTTGTGGAGAAATAGGAACACTTTTGCATTGCTGGTGGGAGTGTAGATTAGTTCAGCCATTGTGGAAGACATATGGCAATTCCTCAAGGATCTAGAACCAGAAATATCATTTGACCCAGCAATCCCATTACTGGGTATATACCCAAAGAAATACAAATCATTCTACTATAAAGACACACGTACACATATGTTTACTGCAGCACTATTTACAATAGCAAAGACATAAAACCAACCCAAATGCCCATCAATGATAGACTGGATAAAGAAACTGTAGCACATATACACCATGGAATACTATGCAGCCATAAAACAGAATGACATCATGTCCTTTGCAGGGGCATGAATGGAGCTGGAAGCCATTGTCCTCAGCAAACTAACACAGGAACAGAAAAGAAAACACTGCATGCTCTCACTCATAAGTGGGAGTTGAACAATGAGAACACATGGATACAGAGAGGTGAACAACACACACCAGGGCCTGATGGGGGGTGGAGGTTGAAGGAAGGGAACTTAGAGGATGGGCCAATAGGTGCAGCAAACCACCTATTGTAACAAACCTGCACGTTCTGTCCATGTATCCCGTTTTTAATTTTTTTAGAAGAAATAAAGAAAAAAAAGAGGGTAGATCTCATTTTAAATGATTTAGACCAGGGTAAAACATTAAAACAATATAAAAAAAAGAAAATAAATACTTTGCTTTCTCAACCTACACGAGGTAGAAGAGTGCTTACATCAGGGCTGGCCAAGTTTTTGTTTCATTTTGCTTTTTATTCCCCTTTATTGCCCAAAGCAGCAAAGACTAACGTAGATCTCTGAAAGACAGGGGTAACGGAGTGACTTCATTGTGCAAATGGGCCAAGAAAAACCCACCTAACAGTGCAGGGAAGGACTAATAGAGTAGTTTTGCTGATGCCCAAGATGGCAGCCTCACAGTGGTGGATTGGCCACACCTAGTTATACAAATGGCCAGTTTTTAAGCAAAAGTATTAGAAAGTTGAAACAGCTGGAAGCAATAGCTGAGATGATATTGTTTTATTTGATTTATTTTTATTTGTATAAATTTATGAGGTACAAGGGCAGTTTTGTTACGGGGACATATTGCATAGTGGTGAACCTGAACTTTTAGTGTACCCATCACCAAAATAATGCACATTGTACCCAATAAGTAGTTTCTCATCATCCATCCCTCTCCCAGCATACTGCCCTCTGAATCTCCAATGTCTATCATTGTGATGATGAGAATTTTAAGTATCAATTCTCCTCGCTCCCCTTTATTAGAGTGACTTGGATAAGCCTCCAACTTTTTTGAATCTCAGCCCTTCCTCTCTCTCTCTCTTTCTCTCTCTCTCTCTCTCTCTCTCTCTCTCTCTCTCTCTCTCTCTCTCTCTCTTTCTTTTTCTTTCTTTCTTATGGAGTGTTACTCTACCACTTAGGCTGGAGTGCAGTGGTGCAATCTCAGCTCACTGCAACCACTGCCTCCCTGGTTCAAGGGGATTCCCCACCCCAGCTTCATGAGTAGCTGGGACCACAGGTGCATGCCACCACATTCAGCTGTTTTGTATTTTTGGTAGAGACAGGGTTTCGCCATGTTTTTCCCAGGCTGATCTTGAACTGCTGAGCTCAAGTAATCCACCCACCTTGGCCTCCCAAAGTGCTGGGATTACAGGAGTGAGCCACAATGCCTGGCCGATAGCAGTTTTTTTCTTTATTGCATAATAACTGGAATTGTTACAAGAATTAAATGGGAAGGGATAAATAAAGCATTTAGTGTGACATTTAGCACACAGTAGACACACATTAAACTTTGCTTTTCTTCCTGTCTAGGAGATTATATGGACTTAACTATGAGACACACTGTTTACAGGAAACTCATGACCAAGAAACAGCGACCAAACCAAAAGGAGAGAAAACAACAAAATGATTCCTTCTAAAGCAGCAAAGAAGCACATTAAAAATGACACATTGCACTGACCATCTGACATGCAATAGCTTTGGGGACCAAGATGGATGGGGATACGATCAGAAAGTAAAACAGAAAAAAGCAGTTGAAAGTTTCAGGAAGAGCAGTGAGGCTTCTCAGTTTCATCCCCCGGGAGTTAATGATATCACAGAAGATGCGATCATTTGCTGAATGCCGACAGTGGGCTAAATCTCATCTACGATCTGCTCTTAGAAGCTTTCCAGAGTCAATATCCAGAGATATTGTTTTTCTATCTTGTACAAGGGTTTAAAAAATTTGCAACATGACTGTACTGATTTATACAATGCATTCGCAGTCTATTTCTTTAAAAAAGAATATGCACAGAGAGAGTTAACGTGTTAACATTTTTCCTGAAAAATGTATCTAATTCATTCTTCCTATTCCCTACTCCCCCCCACTCTATTCCGTGAAATGAAGGAGGGGGAGACTGAACCGGATTCGGAGTTTTCCCACTGAGAAAGGGGCATTTTCTGCAACCAGGTCAGTGTTCAAAGGACTAATGCTCTAAGGAAATTATCCAAAGGGGAGAGGCAGTTCAGGGTTATTAAGTTATTTTAAAACATTGCCTGGGCTGTTGCTGCTGACCTTTGTGAAGGGAACAGGATGCTGCTTCCCAGGGGAACAGAATAAGAAGCAATTAGAAAAGCCTAGGAGAGGCTCGGGAATGTTTGGGAATTAACACATACCCCAAATTACGTGGGAACTCTAAGAATGAAAATAAACTAATGTGATTAGGGACATATTTGGGTTCTAGAAAATATTCTAAAAATGCAGCTCACACTGGCTGTATCTCTATGAGTGTTTTCCTAAAAGCCCCAACAGTCTATATCTAATAGAGGTCAATTAGTCTCCAATCCAGTTTCAGAGGAGGGAAGGAAAGCCAATTAACATTTCTTAAGTAATATTCCTTGTGTGTTATAAAGTAGAATGGGTGTCAGGTTAAGCAAATGGTTCAAATTGACAGAGTTAGGGTACGATACAGCTGTTTCAAATGCAGATTTATTTGATGTGACTACTTTTTTTTTAACACGTGATTATGTTTAAGAAAGTTAGAAAAAGAAAATGGGAAAATAGATGAAATAATTCACTACTCTTCTTTTGGAGAAAGCAACCTGAATATGTTCTATGCTCATTCTCACATTTCCAAAAGTGCCACGAATGAGGCAGGGAACACCTATGCTATACCATGCGTATTATAATAGAGGATTATTTTGCCTGTACACATATTATATTTTAGCTGCCACAGGTGTAGGTATATGTATATATGTTGCCACCTTTCCACATTCCATATGCCATATAGAATGCTACAACATTTTTCTGCTAAATAAACACATATCATTGATGACATTCTGTTAAGACTCAGTGGCTACAATATCCTGGCCCCAAAAGTGGTTTCTATCCACAATGCTCAGTGAGAAGCAGTAGATGATCAATTTAAGGCTCTATTAACCACTGGAAAACCAGAAGAAGCCTCATGAATGATATTTAGAAAAAACAGGCTGGGCGCGGTGGCTCATGCCTGTAATCCCAGCACTTTGGGAAGCCAAGGTGGGCAGATTACAAGATCAGGAGTTCAAGACCAGCCTGGCCAATATGGTGAAACCCCATTTCTACTAAAAATACAAAAATTAGCCAGGAGTGGTTGTGGGCACCTGTAGTCCCCAGTCAGGAGGGTGAGGCAGGAGAATTGCTTGAACCCGGGAGGCGGAGGTTGCAGTGAGCCAAGATTGTGCCACTGCACTCTAGCCTGGGTGACAGAACCAGACTCCATCTCAAAAAAAAAAAAAAAAAAGACCACTGTTCTCCTGAAACAAAACTAGAGCTGAGAGTGATCTGAGGCATTATCTACTTCAACCTTCTCATTGAGGTTGAGCTAAGTTATACTCCTTATCATATTGATAGATAAAGACAGAACATAATCTAGAACTCAGAATTCATACACTCATGTTAAGAACTGTCTCTTAGACACCAAACTGTAGGCGATATGAGAAATTGTCAAACACTCAGCATGCTCTCTAACACTAAAGTTCACATCTACAGGGTGTGAGAAATGTATTTGAGTGGTAAATCTAAACTGACACACAAATACTAGATGATTTTTTTGAAGGTAAAATGAGTCAGTGGATGGAAAAGCACATAGAATTACTGACATATGTTCATTAATTCATTCAAATATTTACTGAGTACCTGTTATCTGTAAGGCACTATGCTAGAAAAAGAGATACAACACATATCCTCTTGTAGTCTGTTATTTCAGTCAAGGTGATACAAATCAGCTTATGAAACTACAAAAAAGGATGTGAGGTTTTTTCATGAACCTATGAGACACAGATGATATCAACAACTACGTCTCCCAACAAGATCTACAAAACCAAAGGCAACACTCAGTACTCCGTACAACACTACGACACCCCCTTTCACTTTCTTTCAGTTAATATCTTAACCTAAATTGTTTTCATGATTATATCATCAATTATGTATTACCAACTATTTCTTCACTGTGGTTCCAGAGCTTAATGAGACTCAGGTAATGTGACCTTTAAAACCATCAAATGGCAGAGGAGAAAGCTCAGCAGAGAAGATTGACCGCTGGGTTATCTTTGTGTACTAAAGCCTTTTGAAAAGTCACAGCATCAGGCTTTTGGCAGTGATTTCAGAAATTTAACTACCCCGAGATATTCACCAGCATCCTCAAAGCTCAAATTAGACAGCTGATTTTCTGTTGCATCCACTTCTTATCATCAATAGTGCTAAACAGTTAAGTAAAACATTTAATATTATTTGTCCTTTCTATCCTGATAAGATTGATCGTGCAATAAGAATCCTCAAGGGCAATATGAAGATTCATTTTCACTTCTCTGGAAAATGATCACAAACAATTTCTGTTTCAAAGTCAACATTCAGAGAATGTTAGTACTGGAAATGACCTGTGATATCATGTCATTCCACTTCCTTAAATGACAGAAGGAGAAACTGAGGCCCACAGAATATAAGCAATTTCTCATTGGTCAAATATTAACAGCTAGGTGACAATAAAGCTGGAACTAGAGTTCAAGTCTTGTGATACCTAGTTTATTTAAAATTTCCCCCATTTAATGTTGTCTTAACTGCTAAAAGGTATAGTTTGAAGGAAAATATACATAAGAAGGATCTTACCAGAAACAGCACCAAATTATATACTACATGAAGTGTTCATATTGTATGAAATGTAATGACAAAATTCAACCAATTTTCAAACCCAATGTCAGAAGACTTTCATTCTTACAATAGTGAGGTGTCTGGAATAACAAATGAAGACATGTTTTCTATGTTGATACCATACTCCAGTTTCTTTTTAATAAGAGCCCATCTCACTGTCAGAAGATGTATCTACTACAAACCAGCCAACACAGGGATATTTAATATGCTGATTGCTGCTAAGGCTAAGATGTAGTTAGGCACTGCTCCCCACTCTGTATATAAATATAGATACTGAAATAGAGATCAATATTCTGAAGGATCAAATCAACCAACCAAAACTTGAATTGGAGGAATGCCTGCACCAATAGGGGCTAGAGCAAGAATGAAAGCAAGATATGCTTTAAGCATGGGACATATTTGGAATCTGAAAAATTGCCATTAAAGTAGTAATAGAGGCAATATAGTAGGGGGCATGGGGAGGTGGTGTCAAGACTCAGATGCTACTGGAGTTAGGGGAACACTGGTACTAAAAATCATAGCGCAATCCATGAGTTCAAACCAGAACGTAGACCAACAGGATACAGAAAGCCACAAATACCAAAAGGTAAATCTAGACAGATGGCCACAGTTCCATGCAGAGAGTCAAATACTTGTACTAATAGTTATAGGTATGGTAAGTCATAAGAAGACAGGAGAGTCAGAACCCAAATCAGCAATTTTGTCAGCACATACAGCCATAGTAATAAGAAATGTTGACTGAAGCAACTGTCAACTTCATCCATTAAGGTTTGCAATTTGCTAAGTATCACATTTTGCTAAGCAGGAAACAGCAGAAAGTTGTGAGTACCTCAGATGCAGTAAATGGCTGTGGAAACATGCCTAAGATCAAGAGTGAAGAGAAGGGTTGATCAAGGTCATCAGGCAACATATACAGAAATGTATATACAACGTCAAAAATTAGCAGCAGGAAAATATAAACACTCCTTTGGACACGAGTTGCTTCTTGAGCAATGCATGTAAGAAAAGCCAAACAGCAAGTTCCCAAGAACCCCATTTTTCACTCTTCTGTGAAGGGCTTCAGAGATATTTAGAAAGGTAACCTGATGAAATGCATTACTACTGATTGAGTCAGCAGGTTTACTCCTGAGTTTCATTAGTGAATTCTTCCCAATATTTAGCAACCACAGCGTCTTTGAAGGAGGAAGGGACCAGCTTGTCTAAAAATCAAATCCTTCCTCAGGGACAGCTGGCAGAAATATAAGGTCAAACACTTCAGCTGGTATTACAGAAAAGTAACAGAAAACCGGCCTTCAGCTAGAACTAATATATGTAGAAGAGGTTATAACCTCAATTGATCTCACCATTTCTGTACCAGTGGGAGTCAGCAAATAACATTTACTTTCTTCTGAGTGAGTAGAAACCAGAGACAATGCTAACAACTTTCATAACCAATATTTGGGCCAGTCTGGTCACATCCCAAAGAAGGTATAACAGAGCTGGAAGAGATCCAGGGAAAACCAACTGAGATAATCAAGGGGAAAGCTTATCTTTCAGTCAAGGACAGACTAAAAAGGATTAGAATTTCTCAGACTGGGAAGATGCAAATGAAAAGCATTAGTTGGGGGATGTGAGGCTAAAGTCGACTCTGGATAAATATAAATGTCTTTAGTGAATTTCAAAGAATTTAATTGGTGCCATTCCTTGAGGTGAAAGGATACTGATTAAAGAGAAATTAAAATGCCTTTATTTATATGGGCATTTATGGAATATATTATTATTATTATTATTGAGATGGAGTCTTGCTCTGTCACCCAGGCTGGTGTGCAGTGGCATGATCTTGGCTCACTGCAACAGCTGCCTCCCAGGTTCAAGCAATTCTCTTGCATCAACCTCTTGAGTAACTGGGACTAAAGGCACGTGCCACCACTTCTAGCTAATTTTTGTGTTTTTAGTAGAGATGGAGTTTCACCATGCTAGCCAGGATGGTCTTGATCTCTTGACCTTGTGATCTGCCTGCCTCAGTTTCCCAGAGTGCTGGGATTACAGGCATGAGCCACCACTCCCGGCCAAGGAACATACTATTATTAAGACAAAGCTGAAGTGGGAAACAAGAAAAGTTGGACATCATTGGATAAACTCACTGCCAGTTGATTTACAATGCATTCTTAAGAAGTGGTCATGATGTATCCGAATTTTTTACGTAAAATGTACTAGATTACCTGACAAAACAACCATTGGTATCTTCATCTGGGACACAGTTCTGAGCTAGATGCCCTGTTGGTCTGAGCCAGTGTGATATTTCTTATGCTTTTATTATGACATCTATGCTGGAACATCCTGCATGCATGTTTGGGATTCCTAAATTCTTTTGACAGTCCAGAACACAGAAGAATAATTCTACAACTCATTAAGAAAGCAAGAGAGTCCCAGCTCTTGGCTCTGTTTGATTTACCCATATGGGAGTATGCAACATAAAAAGGTGAAAGAAAGCCTAACGAATGCAGCAGCTGGTTAAAGGCTATTATATTGAAATTTTCATGAGTTTGACAGTAGGCCAAAAAACTACAAAATGGTAGAGAGTAGAAAAGGCAGTTGAAACAGGTTGAACATTGTTGGTGATTATTTTTTCAGTGGCAATGAAAGCTGTAATCAAATAACCTGAAAGAGATACTGGCAGGAATAAGGGAGCCCCAAGGGAGAGGAAATATGAAAACTGTAACAGTGATGTATGCTGTGGAGTAATAAACTAGAGAAACATGTAGTTTGAAGTATCAAAATCAAGGTTCTTAGCATCATATGAAAAGCTGATGTCAGGATGCAGGCATAAACACTGCCTGATTTGCAAACTAGAGCAAAAGATGTTAATGACTGAAAACCTCAAGAATGAGTGCACCATTCAACCAACAGGAACTGTGCTCTTGGTATAGAAACCTCCTGTTATGTGGGCGATCCCTTTATCCCAGCATTGAAAAGAAAAAGTTATAAAGCATTGCAAACAAGTCCGAGAAGACACCTGGTTTTGCAGCTGGGCATCTGTGGTAAAAACTCTTGACTGGAAGTCAAGACAAACAAGAAAGAGGGAAAATGAGGACTGGCTGAAGAATTGTCACTGTAAACTTATTTTTATTATTTTTAGACCAATACGGCATCTCAGATTATGAGTGGCATTAGGAAGTGAAGAAAGTCCACTGAACCTTGTACATCAAATTAATTTGGTTTCAACAGAACATTTTAGATAACAGTAATGGCCAGTAAGACACAAATGTCATTAATCATCTGCTTACTGACAATGTTCATTTTATAAACATGTGTTTTCCCTATATTACAGTTTAACATTTTACACTTATATTTGAGAAATTATATTATCTGGAATTTCAAACAGATTATAATTGTAGAGAAAATTGCTCTCCATAACATTTCAGAGATATGTTAGAGAAATTATGTTATTTTCTCATTCCAAGGAACTGATTATTTCAAAGGCTTTTAAGGTCTGGATACTCAACTTTCTGCAAATTTGGCCTGCCTATTGTTCTGTCTCTCTTATCATGAGCCAGGAGGAATAATAGTCCTAAATTATATACCAAGATTTGAGCTTTTTCAAGAAGTGCCTGGTGAAATTGGAGTGGGTTTATGGGGCATATCTAAAGCTAATTAAACAGTGGAAAAATGAAATTCCTATTTTTTAAAAGGAATTTACATTATGTTAAGTAAAATAATACATTTTAAAAATAAAGATATTATTGAACAAAAGCTGAGATCTTAGGTTTTTAAGTTTGGACAAGACAACTGAATGAGTCATACTCATTAAGTCTTAGAGCTAAACAGATCTTAGATATCATCTAGCCCAACTCTGTATTTTATAAATTAGAAACCAGGGTTTGGCTCGGCACAGCGACTCATGCCTGTAATCCCAGCACTTTGGGAGGCCAACATGGGTGGAACACCTGAGATCAGGAGTTTGAGACCAGCCTGACCAATATGGTGAAGCCCCATCTCTAATAAAAATACAAAAATTAGCTGGGCATGGTGGCAGGTACCTGCAGTCCCAGCTACTAGGGAAGATGAGACAGAATTGCTTGAACCTGGGAGGCAGAGGATGCAGTGAGCTGAGATCACACCACTGCACTCCAGCCTGGGTGACAGAGTGAGAATGTCTCAAAAAAAAAGGAAGAAAGAAAGAAACCAAGGTTTTTTATAGGTTAAGTGACTTGCCTAAAGCCATACAATTCACTAATGAAAGAGCCTCTAAGACTAGACTGGAGGACTAAAATTGAAAGTTTTCTTATTCATAGATCTGTGCCCTTATCAATACCATCACCATCGTCTTCAGGTGCATGAATGAGCATTGAATGTTTTAGGATATGTAGCTGCTCTCTAATTCCACTGAGAAACAGCAAGAGACTAAAACACAGAAAGGAATTACAGCTTTTCTGTAATTTGTTTCTTTTTAATTTTTTAGTTGGAGTTCACTTCCATTCACCAACAGCAAAGTACTGGGATCTCTTGTAGTAGACGTAGCATCAGGGAGAAGAAGATGAATATTCAGGGAAAGAACGATGGAACTGGGGAGACACTAGGAATCCATGTGAGACCTCTAGTGAGCCCCAAACAAATAGACACTTGAAGAATAATAGCTTAAAGTTGTCTTAAATTCTTCAGTGATTCTAAAACCTTATATATGAGAAGAGAAGAAGAATATTTCAGCTCACAAAGGAACTGGATAAAAGTGAGAGTTTTATGAATTGGTAGAAGAAGTAGCAGGTCTTACATACCTTAGTCAGAAACAAAAATTTGTGAGGACAAAAACACTGATGTAGAAAATCACTGTGTGTAGAATTTGAAGAAAATTGTTCCATAAAATATACAGTGGATATAAGATAATACAGTGGATGTCTAAATCAATAAATTATTTAATAAAACATGTGACTTAAATAGGTATTTAAAATGTCTAATTTTGAGTGAGTAAACGAATGAACTAAATATAATAAAAATAATAAAATAAATTAAAAAAATAAGAAAACCAAAAAGGCAGAATGAAAGCATACTAAGAAAGAATTTTTAAAGTTAAGAGATACCTCATCTGGAAAAATTTAATAAGACAAATGGTAAACCATTTTCTAAAGGATGGATCCCTTCTGAAAGAGTCAAAAGACTACCTTCACTCCCATTTTTCTGAGTTAACAAAATAGAGGCACAAAATCAAATTTCTTCAGGACTGTAGTAATGAAGATCTAGGACTGCTGTTATTGCTTTAGAATTGAATTAAGAAGAATTGATGGGCAGTGAAAGAATAAAAACAGATTCGATAAAAGATGGCAGGTGGAAAAAATGGGAAAACATATAATATTTTTAGTAGGACTCATAGCAGAAGCAAGTTCAAAGACTTCAGATGGTAGTGAAGACTATTTTATGAACTCAGTAAATTTTAATTGTTGAGGTTTCCAATTCAAAGTTAAATTTCAGTTAACAGTTACTCTACTGTACAATGGAGGAGAGACTGGAAAGGTATCATCACTCAGTATCTTCTCTCCTCCATGTTGACCCAATGTATTGTCATTTATATTTCACTCAAAATCTTACAGAAGGTGCTTTCAAGCACCGTATTCTTTTGACTGGCACAATGCTTCCAGAAAACAGTACCATCGTGTTTTTTTAGGTGGCAAACACCGAGTGTTACATATCAAGAATGAACAACTAAGCCCCACAAATCGAGGACTGCTGCTTTCTGCCTTTCGGAACCATGAAATATTCATTCACCCAAAACAGTTGTGTACATATAACCAGAGAAATCATCTATCTTTGTCTGAAGAAGAAATGTGGGAAAACCCCTAAATAAATGAAATTGTTCTTGCAAAGATTGACTCCCACTATCAATAAAATTATCTGGAGCTTTTTGTTCCATTGTGAAAAACCTGCCCCCCTCTGTCACAAAACATACCATATATCCTGCATTAAATAAACTTTTCTTAAAAATGGTTCCCTATTGCATCAGCAAATTTACAATGCTAATTTTAGAATAAGTTTATCATCCAAGCTTCCTCAGGAAAAAAAAATAAATAGGTATTGTAGGCCAGGCTAATGTTGCATTTTAAAAATAAACCCACTTGTGAATGTACAGATTAGTCACAATAAATGCTCCTTTAAAAATGCGATACTTCCAACTTACTTGATATAGTAGGGCACTTTGTTTGGCGAGATGGCTCTCTCCCAGGGACCCTGGACAGAAGCTGAAAAGCAGAGAGGAAAAAAAAAGAAAGACAAGGAGGTCAAATTCATCGCCAACAGGAAAGACAACATTAATCTCCAGAATTACAATTTTACACTGGTATTGGTCTGTTTGCTCAGCTGCCCATGAAGACGGGACGGATTAACCTGCTGTTCTGAAATTTCTGTCCTAATCTAAGTGAAATTGAACTCATTCAGGCACAAAGATAAATGCAAAGGAAAAAAAAAACGCAAACCTTTCCATTGCTAAACCTATAGAACAGATAAGAAACTGAATGAGTAGACAGATGGGGTTTCTTGTATGTGTTTCCATTGAGTGCTTTTCTTATAATACCTCCTGTTGCTGGTTCTCAATCTCTTTTAGTATTTGATTGACTGGATTTTATTAATTCAGTAGGTGAAATACCCCTGTGTGATATGTTTACATTCTAAGTTACTGAAGCTAAAGTAATATGCTTATCATTCTGGTATGCTTGTTTTTGTCTTTATTGGTTTAAAGAGAATCCACATTCATTTACCAAGACAGGCTTAATTTGGTGCCTTAAAATGTCTGCTGACTAGTGTGATCTTATCAGAAAAGGTGACCAAAAGTGAGGGAATGGCTACTGATCTCAGAGTGTAATAAGACTTTTGTTATGAGTGATGAATCCTATAGGTGAAATTTCATGTCACATACTAGGAATTTGTTTTATTATGACTTGGCTGTGTATTGGTCAAATGAATGATCTTTGCATTGTTTTTTTTCTTCAGGCTTAAGTTGCAGGATTTTTTTCCTAAAGCTGAATCTCTACAAATAACTTTTATATACTGTTTGATCCGATGCTTTTTCTTTCTTTC
The DNA here is from genome assembly GCF_049354715.1 of Callithrix jacchus. NCBI lineage: Eukaryota > Metazoa > Chordata > Mammalia > Primates > Cebidae > Callithrix > Callithrix jacchus. Next base: position 32,175,650 of record NC_133524.1, read on the forward strand.
TTTAAGACAAAATAATCTTGTTTAGGAGGCACTATAGCATTTCCTCAACAATATCATCTTCCTCCCGAATACAGTTTTAAGACACTGGAGCTTTAAGATACACAGAATAATAACAGAAATAGGAATATAAGAAGCATTCTTATTAACATCTAGCAATTTCATGTGTCTATATGTTTTTCCCTGAATTTTCATTCTGCTAATAATTTGAAGCACAGCTGATGCTGACCATTATTTCCTCCTATGAAAAACTCCCTTTTAAATTAGTCTCACAGTAAATTCATGCTGCAGTGTATTGAGATGTAAGAAAATGTCAAAGCTAATATATCCTTGACTATACTGTATAATATGAAAGAATAGCTTCTAATAAAAGTTAACTTCGCCCACTGCCAGACAATTTAAGGGTAATGAAACTCCAGCTTCTTTGTTTTATATAAAGTAATAAGAGGGATCAAATAACCCAACCTTTAACCAGACATGCTATTTTGTACCTTGGAGATATGTGATTTAAATGATACAGGAAATTGATTCGTATTTAGCCACTAATTATACTTTTTTATTTTGGCATATGGAGAATTTTAATATGGAGAAAAAAGACATTTAGTTTCTGTTTTGAAGTAGTCCCTGACATTCAATTTCTCTCTGTCCTTTCTCTATTCCTTTCTTTTCCTTCCTCCTGCCTTCCCTGCTTCCCCGTCCATCTTTGCCTTTCTCATTCTCTTCCAAACTCTCCTCTTTTCCTTTTTTCTTCTGTAGGATACAGCTCTCCTGTGGAAAGAAGTTCACAGAGGAAATAAGATCTGATTTTAAAACATGGGCTAAGACCAGACATGGTGGCTCACACCTGTAATCCCAGGACTTTTGGAGGCTGAGGCAGGCGGATCACCTGAAGTCATGAGTTCGAGACCAGCCTGGCCAACACGGCAAAACCCCATCTCTACTAAAAAAAAAAAAAAAAAAAAAGCCAGGCGTGGTGGCGGATGCCTGGAATCCCAGCTACTTGGGAGGCTGACATAGGAGAATCACTTGAACCCAGAAGGTGAAGGATGTAGTGAGCTAAGATCACACCACTGCACTCCAGCCTGGGCAACAAGACTGAAACTCTGTCTCAAAAATAAATAAATAAATAAATAAATAAGTAAATAACATGGGCTAGACTTCCTGACCTACCTTGTCAGAGTTTGTTGTTATGGAAATGTAAAAAAGCTAGCCCTCTATAGCAGGAAACATGGTGGAGAGCCAGAAATTATAGCTCCTGGCTGCTCAGTGTACCTTCTTCTTAAAATATCAGCATCATAAAAGAAAGAAGAGAACTCCAGAGAGCTTTTGGTCCAGCCCTCACTGGCTATGAATGCCAAGCCTGTGAATACCTAAACTGAGAAAAGAATGGCTATTTTTTCCTTAAAGGTGTCTATGGGCTGAGGCCTTGCAATTTCTCTTATTATACCTTACTACTTTTTTATTTTTTAATCATTCTAGTGGTCCAGAAATTCTAATTTGGAGGATAGTAGACCATCCTCTGATAGCAGAAGAATCACTTTCGATTTCCTACACTATTCTCAGGCGTCTCTCAGAAAGAAGTATGATAGAGAGGGTTGCTGGCTGTCTGGCCCGGCTTAGGGGCTTTCGGCCTGAAAGAAAAGACCTCCAAGCAGTGAGAGACAGAGGAAAATTGTTGTTGCCTGGCTGAGCTAATGGGAAGACCTACATAGGGTATCTAGATTTGACTTTATATTTTTACATTAAAAGGGAAAAAATTCCAATTAAATGTCAGAGAATTTATCAGAATATGTTTGAACTAAATCACTGAAAATATTTTAAAAGAATTTTAAAAAATCATACATTCTAGATCAATATGAAATTTCAAGCTTTTGTAATTGTAGTTAGTGTTCATTTGATTCCCTTATTAAAAAAATGCTTTTTGTCTTTATGTGTAGCCATCAAATAGGCCCAATGGTGAGATTCAGTGTATGTGTTTTTCCCGAAAGATGTTTTTTCCCTTTGATTCACAGTTTCTAAATTCACCTAAGCAAGTGCTTTGCAGTCATCGTTTGAAACCCTGCAATTTTATACTCAAAATGTCCTTGACACAATAAAAAAAAGGAAAATAACAACAGCCTCCACTCATTCCTTCACTGCCCCATCATAACCACATACACACACACACTGGAATGACCTGCTTTAGAAATATCACACAATTGGATGATAGTTCCATGCAATTGGGTTCAGTGCTCCTTCTCAAGAGATTCTTAAGGGCTGTCGGCAATTTCATTTTGAGGCTGCCAGATGACTCTGGTATCACATCTATTCAAAAGTTGATCAAATATGTGGTAGTGCTCATAAGTGTGCCACAGAATTTTTTCATTTCTTGTAGTAGTACTGACGCCAACAACAGCTGTTTCTTATCTCAGTGTACCAGCAGAAGCTTGTCATTCTTCATAACGCTAGCCTACGTAATAGACACACACATATTTTATGCCTGATGTGTCCATTTTTAGTAGCCCATCAAAAGCAGATTTATCGGCAAATAGTTTTTTATATGACACCGGGTTGTCCTTTGGTATTTTCTTATACAGATGTGTCTATAACCACGATGTGTAATTCCAGCGCAGCTTTGTGATTCAGATTCTTGAATGTAAAAATCATCCATTAGCATATGGCACCAGCATCATGGGGTATTGTCTACTGAATTTAAATAGCAAACTACACATGCATTTATTTATTGCAAAACCAACCTCTGAATTTTCCCATGTGTTACAGATACAACATGTTATTAAGAGCAAGAAAGAGTAGGAATTCTACCTTCAAAAGCTTTTCCTCCCTTGAGGGATAGTATTCAATATTGTGCCCAAGGTAGTTTTGAAAACCACAAGCACCGGCCACCGTATTTAGGGAAAGTTTTTATTTAAACCATTTTTAAACGCATGATGAACAGAATGTGCCAAGTGATGCACCCTGGTGTTAAGCCATATTTTAATCAACACAGTGACCTAACCAGAAAATTAAAAAGAATGCTAATGTTATTTTAAGACATGCCAAAAGAGCACTCTCTGGAATTCCAACCCAAACGCATTCATTTGTCTTTCTACTTTTCTCATATTTGGTGCATTTGGAGTTTGATAACAGGTGGGTCAAAAAACTGGGGACAAGGCCAGGCACAGTGGCTCACATCTGTAATCCCAGCACTTGGGGAGGCTGAAGCAGACATATCACGAGGTCAGGAGTTTGAGACCAGCCTGACCAACATGGAGAAACCCAGTTTCTACTGAAAATATAAAAATTAACTGGGCGTGGTGGCATGCACCTGTAATCCTAGCTACTCAGGAAGGTGAGGCAGGAGAATTACTTGAACCCGGGAGATGGAGGTTGCAATGAGCAGAGATCATGCCACTGCACTCCAGTCTGAGTGACAGAGTGAAACTCCATCTCAAAAAAAAAAAAAAGGAAGCAGTTTAGATAAATAATCAATATAGCATTCACTGGAAGTAAAATAGAAAACTCACCTCTGGGGTTTAACAAAAGGCATTAGGGCAGATCTACTAGCCACTGGCACTTAGCTCCTCAGAAGTACTCAAATTCTGGTAATGGTTTTATGGATATATTCCATATTGATGCAATGAACAATGTTTCTTAATCTTTTCCCCACCATCTCTGCACCCCACACCCTGGGAATCTTTTTAGACATTTTTTTTTTACTAGTTGTTTCATCTCTCATAAAATTTTAATACCATAGATATACTGTATGTCTGTTTATGGATTATGTGTATCTGTGCTTTACACATAAAAAGAGTAAGATTTTTTTTCATTATCAAGTAAACAATTTTCACCCTCTTGGGAACAGCATCACTCTCATTAAGAATGCTTGATCTAGAGGAAGTGAGGGGGAAGGTGGGAGGTGGAGAAAGGAACAAGGAGTTATTAAAAACAACTTATGTACGTGAAACATGACCTAAACTAGCTCATTTCATACTCATAATGACCTGTGAGGTAGGTATTGTCATTTTCATTTTGCAGATGTTGAAGCATCACATGAGATCACATGAGATCAAATGAGTTAGTAAGGTCGTAAATTAGATCCTAATTTTGGTTTATTACTCAAGATATTATCAGATAGATGATCCAGGAAATAAAGGAGAAAAAAATAGTGCATTTCTACCACGTGCCCTGCACTGTATGTTATCTAATGTAATTCTCTCAAGCACCCTGTGAAATCATGCTATTCTATTATTACAGATGAAGAAACCAAGGCTCAGAAACATTCAGTAAACTAATCCAGGTCACGCACCTAGTACAGAGGGCAATCAGGATTACAACTAAGTTTGTTTAGTCTTCAAACTTCACTCTATTTTATCATGTGTGGTACATAACTGATAATAAATATTTGCCAAAAAACCAAGTAAATACAAAAATCTTAAAAAGGATTATTACATCATCTACTCCAAGTTTGCTACATTATATCTGGTATCTCCATTTACTCTCTACATCATTTCCACCAAGTGGTTTTCCAGGAGATGCATGAACAACTTTATTGCCATAATATTATGGAGGAGCTTTTTTGAATTTTCCATAGCTTTAGTGAGGATTAGAAACAGCTTCCTTTTACTGTGGTAAAAAATTGCCTTCCTGTCATCTGTAGTCATCTGTAATCTACACCGTAGCTCCTGCTTTAAATGTCCCCAATAAATTATCTGATCAGTTCCAGAGATGCTAATTTCAAAAGAGCTAAGATGTAGTTTATTTTCACCTAATGAAGACAAAAACAGAGCCCCAGTTCCCAATGAAAACACAAGGTAACTAACATCACTTCACTCGTTATGCAACGTTTCGTTACAGAGCACCTCCTTTGCGTTAGGCATTGTACAAAGTGCTGGCACTGTTGCAGTAAATAAGACAGACACAGTTCCTGCTACTTTGCTCTTAATTTTAGTCTCTGGGCATATCTTTCAACGAGCACATCTGCCACCACAGCATTAAAATCAATAAACTGATATTTACTGAACACACACTATGTGCTCAGCTCCATGCTAGGTATTTGCAGGTAGGGGTGGGTTGAGGAAAGAAGTCCTAACATGCACCACCCCCTTAAGGGCCTTATTATTCAAATGGGATCAGGCTTCACAAGAACATATATTACAACGGGACTGTATCGTCAGGGTCCTGGCAGAAAACGGATGGCATAATCAAGTTGGCTAAGTTGAAGAGACTAGTAGATGAGCAGTTTACAAAGGTGTTTGTTAAAAGGGAGCCATCGAGCATGTGCATAGGGTCGTGTGACAGGATCTTTGGTCAAGGGAAGTAGGTAGGGAGGGAGTCAGGGGAATAAGCATTCCAACCTCATTCTCCGTTTCCTACCGTCTCCCACCATGATGCTGCCCTCGCTGAGTCCAGCCTGAAGCTAGGAGAGCTGGGGATTCCATTCATGCAGCCCACACAGGTCAACCTCACAAGACCAAGGGTGAGGCAGGGAAGTGTGGAGAGTGAATGCAGAGGGACAAAGTGTAGACACTTTTTCATGCTGCTGTTATGGCAATAGACTCACAACCATCTGCAGGTTCTCCCTAGCTTCTCAGCTAATCTAGTGTAGCACAAATAGATTAATTTCTCCAAAGTACTATTTGGAGCACATTGCTCTTACTCAAAAACCTTCTATATTTTATAAATGAATTTTAAACCACTCATACAAAATAAGCTATAAACTAATTTTAAAGTTCCTTCCTTTGGTATCCAAGAACCGTTACATCCTGACTTTTCCTCACTTTTTAATCCCAGTTCTTCTTTACATGACCTTAATGCCTTTATTTGTCCTTGCTTTCAGACCCCTGTGCACAGTGACAGAGACAGCTGCCTCTATTATACCCAGTCTCCTTCATCTTTAGTAACAGAATTCCCTCCTTCTTTCCTTCCTTTTTCTTTCTTGCCTTCCTTCCTTCTTTCCTTCCTTCCTCTTTCTTTCCTCTCTTCCTTTCTCTTTCTCTCCTTCCTTCCCTCCCTCCTTCCCTCTCTTCCTCCCTTCCTTTCTCTTTCTCTCCTTCCCTTCCTCCCTTCCTCCCTTTCTTTCTCTCCTTCCCTCCTCCCTTTCTCTTTCTCTTCTTCCCGCCTCCCTTTCTCTTTCTCTTCTTCCCGCCTCCCTTTCTCTTTCTCTTCTTCCCTCCTTCATTTCTCTTTCTCTCCTTCCCTCCTTCCTTTCTCTTTCTCTCCTTCCCTCCTTCCCTCCCTCCCTCCCTCCCTTCCTTCATTCCTTCCTTCCTTCCTGATGGAGTCTCACTGTGTCGCCAGACTGGAGTGCAGTGGTGCAATCTCAAGTCACTGCAACCTCCGCCTCCAGGTTCAAGCAATTCTCCTGCCTCAGCCTCCCAAGTAGCTGGGTCTACAAGCGTGCGCCACCACACCCAGCTAATTTCTGTATTTTTAGTAGAGACAGGGTTTCACCATGTTGGCCAGGATGGTCTTGATCTTTTGACTTTGTGATCTGCCTGCCTTGGCCTACCCAGGTGCTGGGATTATAGGCATGAGCCACTGCGTCTGGCCTAGTAACAGATTTTGTAACTGTTTGATGCAGCAATGTTCCCAAGGACTCTGTATGTCAACTGAGGGTATTTATGTGAGGCTTCTGGGAAAGTTCTTTAAAGGTGGCTGACCAAATAGAGAGGCAGCTTTTGCACTTTTCCCATTCCTCTTCCTGCCTGGAACACAGATGTGATGATGGGCATAGCTATAGTAATCAGGAGAATGGAAGCTGTCTAGTTGCAATCCCCCAGAAATTGATGAGAAAAGAAGGTGTGTGGTTCCAGGCACAGTGGCTCACACCTGTAATCCCAGCATTTTGGGAGGCCAAGGCAGGTGGATCATTTGAGGTCAGAAATTCAAAACCAGCCTGGCCAACATGGCAAAACCCTGTCTCTACTAAAAATTCAAAAATCAGCCAGGCACGGTGGCACATGCTTATAGTTTCAGCTACTTGGGAGGCTGAGGCTGGAGAATTGCTTGAACCTAGAAGGCTGAGGTTGCAGTGAGCCAAGATCATGCCACTGCACCCCAGCCTGGATGATAGAGTGAGACTCATCCCCCCCTCAAAGAAAAAAAAAACAAAAAACAAAAAGAAGATGATGAGTGTAAGCAGTTTTGGTGGCAATTGAAGGGAGCAGTGGTAGAGGAGTTGGGAAGTAAGGCAGAAAGGTAAGAAAGCCGATAAAGGATGCATTGCAGCTGGGGTCACCAGGGGCTCAGAGCAGTTAGGTGCTTCAGGGCAGAGCACTCTTTAGAGTTATCCCACTCGAGGGATGAGGGAACTGGGTTATTTATCTACTACTGCTTGAGGGCTGCTCCTGGAGTATGGAGGGGGTAGTCACTAAATCCCTGGCATTTCTGGCCTGCTCCTTGTGCTGATGAGCAGGACCCAGTATCCAGCAACGGCCTAAAATCAGAGTTGCAGGTCTTTGTAGATGAAAGTCTAGGTTTGGTGTTTGTGGGTATGGCGAATGCCAGAGGGTATATGGGCAGGGTTCTGACTGTGGCTGAGAAGAAAGATATGAGAAGTTTGAGTTCTGATGAAAAGAAGTCACCATTCCTGCTTATCTCTGAATTTCTATACAAGAAACATTAAACCCCTCCATTAAGCCATTGTTTAATTAGGTGCAGCCAAGCCTGCTTCTAATCGAAATATTCCAGCCCCATCTCCACTAGCAAACCATCTATGGCTGCTCATATGATTCTTGGCTCAGTTTGGATACTGTTCCTTACATCATGCCTTTCATTCTTCTTTTTTTAATTTTCCTTCCTTCCTTTTTTTTTTTTTTTTTGAGACGGAGTCTTGCTCTGTTGCCAGACTGGAATGCAGGGGCGCTATCTTGGCTCACTGCTGCAACCCCACCTCCCGGAATGAAGCGATTCTCCTGTCTCAGCCTCTGGAGTAGCTGAGACTACAGGTGCGCACCACCATGCCCAGCTAATTTTTGTATTTTTAGTAGAGACAGGTTTCATCATTTAGGCTAGGATGGTCTCTATCTCTTGATCTCGTGATCCACCCTCCTTAGCTTCCCAAAGTGCTGGGATTACAGGTGTGAGCCACCACACCCGACCCTTCTTTTTTCTTTGATTTTCAATAATAGTTATTTTTATTTTTGACTACAAAACCAATATCATGATTGTAGAAAATCACCCAGAAGAAAATTCAAATCCCCTGTAACCCTCTGTATTCCCAGTAATCAGCTATAACTTAATGTTTTCATATAAACACACGTTTACTTTGTGAGATGCAGATCATATTATAGGCAAAGGTTTTTACACTGCCTTTTTTCTCTCAAAATATATTATGGGAAATATAATATGAAAACATTTTCTACATTCTCATATATTCTATAATTGACTTGTTATTTAGAAATTTACATATGGTAAAAATCACTTTTTGTGTATACAGTTCTGAGTTTTAACACATGTATAGATTCATGTGATGACAATCACAATAAGGACAAAACAGTTTCCTCACCCCCAAAGTTTTCTCATGCTATCCTTTTGTAGGCAACTCCTCCTCCTGCCCCAACACCTGGGAACTACTGACTTCTTCTCTGCTCATATAGTTTTGCCTTTTCCAGAATGTCATGTACATGCCATATAAATACAGTATGTAACCTTTTGAGACTTGTTGATTTCACTCAGCATAAAGCATAATCTGCATTGCTGTGTGTATCAAGAATTTGTTTCTTTCATTGCTAAGTAGTATGCCATTACATGGGTGTACTGCAGCTTATTTATCCATTCAACTGTTTAAGGACATTTAGGCTGCTTTTAGCATTTGGCAATCATGAATAAAGCTGGTATCAACATTTGTGTACAGGTGTTTGCATAGGCATAAGTTTTGATTTCTCTAAGGTGAATGCTTAAGAGTGGGCTTGTTGGGTTACAAGAGATTTGTCATTGATTAAAAAAAATTCCACTTATGGATGTACCATGATTTATTGAAGAAATTCCCTCTTTGGGAACATGTAAGTGGTTTTCAGTTTTTCACTGATATAAGTAAGGCCACAATGAACATTTTTGTAGATAAATATTTGTGTACATTTTAGTTAATTTCTAAGGCAAAATTCCTAGGAATCAAGGTTATGAATGTTTTAAAAGTATTTTATATAAATTACACTTCTGCCAGCAGAAGTTTCTCTTTATGGATGTAAGTATAAAGAGAAAAAGTCAATTTTCTTCAGGTCAATAGTATTTACTTGGCGTAATTCTTAAGGCAAGTTAGATATACTGCTTGATGCAATAGACTATTTGGGAACATTCCTCTCACACTCTCCTCTACCCTTGATAGGCTGTAAAACTCAAAGTGTTTAGAAAGGCACTCAGGATGTTGGCTTTCTATTTCAAAGCCCAATCCAGCATCTTGAGAGGGAGCTGGATAAAGCAGAAAGTTTCCAGAGTACAGATTCAGAAGAACTGGATTTGAGTCCTGACTCCCCTATCACTTCATGATCTTAAACTACTCTTTTTCCTGCCTGAGCCTTATTTTCCTTATATTCCACATGGGAATAATGATATCTCCCTCACCAAAACGTTGTCAGGATAAAATGAGGAAATCAATATGAAATTGCTTTGCAAAATGTTAATCACCACACAAATAACGTTTGTAGTCACATACCTATGATGTGTTGTCTGAATGATGGTAATTGTGGAATCAATTCTTTCTCTCTCACCTGGGCAGCATTTGTCTTTAGTCTTGAATTCACTCCTAACTACTGTTAATGTGCCACATGTAGTATAAAGTATGGCAGAGAGAAATGCCTTTGAATACTATCTAAAGGCCTGGGCTTATGGCACTTCTTTCTACATCTCTGTCTTCCTAGACAAATGGCATCTACACAATGGATCTTTCATTCTTAGCTAGACCATTTATCCACCATTCATCGGCATGAATGATAAACAGATTTGTTTATATTTTATGCAGTGAAAAACAGAGGGCCACAGACTGATTAGCATTTGGCAATCATGAATAGAGCTGGTATCAACATTTGTGTACAGGTGTTTGCATCAGCACAAGTTTGGTTCTTTTCACGGAAATGCAAGTGAAAGGACAAGGCCATTAGCACTAGAATCATAGCAGATGCTATGAAAATGGCTGGACTGTTTAAGGAAGGAAGGTCGTACAAAGAGAATTGTATGTATACATCATATTTTCATATGATGGAATATTGTTCAACATTAAAAAAAGAAGGAATCTTACCATTGGTGTCAAGGTGTGTGGGTCTTGCTGACATGCTTAGTGAAATAAACCAGTTATAGACAGAGAAATACTATATGACTCCACTTATATGAAGTGTGTGAAATAGTCTGCTTTATAGAAGCAGCAAATAGAAAAGTGGTTGCCAGAAGACAATGCAGGGGAAATGAGAAATTGTTATTCAATGGGTATAAAGTTTTAGTTATGCAAGATGAGTAAGTTCTAGAGATCTTCTGTACAACATAGTGTCTATAGTTAATGATACTGTGTTGTATACTTAAAACTTAAGGAGATTAAGAGGGTACATCTCATGTTGTGTTCTTGCCACGCACAGACACACATACAAAAGAAAAGGGACACAAAATTTTTGTAGGTGGGATATGTTAATTATCTTTAGTTTGATTGTGGCAATAGTATCTTGGGTGTATACATATGTCCAAACTTACCAAATTACAGACATTAAATATGCATGTTTTTGCATATCAATTATACCCCAAGAAAGCTATAAAAGTATAAAGAAAAGAATGGGTATGGTGGAGGAAAATAAAAAGGAATGTACACAGGCAAATACCCCCAAAGAGTGGTAGCAATACAACTGCTGTCAAAGAAAAATATTACAGAAACTAGAATGAAGTGGGGTGAAACACATCAGCCTAGTTGGTGAAGTATAAACAATTTTAGAGCCTGATGGAGTAAGGGTGTAGACGAGGAAGATATATTTGATTCCATGATCACTGGTGACCTCACAAGGACAGTTTCACAATAGTGATCACAAAGGTTGAAGGAGTGAGTAGACAGAGGGGAAGCAAGCATTTGAGAAGCTGTGGATAAAAACAGAAAAATGTAAATGAAAAGGGGGGACAGGTGATTGTTGGTCATACCTCTCTTGTGCTCTGTAACCCAGCCTATTCAGTTCATTTCATTATTGAATTTCCCTAGGGTCTCCTTTATAATGTTAAATTATATGCAAAATGTATTCCCACCTTTTTCATTTCCTAAAGTCATAATCAAGATTATAATACAGTATTTAAGCTTTCATGTAGTTATTAATGTTGAATGTATACATAACGTATGTGTAATTTTTCCCATTCCAATTTTTTTCTGTATGTTTTCTATTTTATTTGGATGTGACGCATATACTTCCTGTAGCAAGAGTAAGTTTTCTGTCATTTAAATGAAAGGCCAAGTTAAATTTAACACATTTCCAAACGTTAAATTAAAATAAGGATAGTGCTTTATATGTCTATATCATATATCAAAAGTAAAGATTCAATGAAAACTTTAAGATCACTTACTAAACTTTCAAAGATGGGCAGATTTTCCATAAAGATTTCAACAGCAGAGACAGATGGGCTACATTCCAGAGAGGAAGGTCACAAGAGTGATGAATGAGACCTCTAATGTCTGCCATAGCTGTGAAAATCTTTATGGCTAACTAAAATTCTTCACGAATAACAACCTGTAAATATTCTATGAGCTGTCAGACAGATAATGCTGAGCTCTGAGACCATTGCACATGGTGAACAGAATACCACGCCATGGGACTTGTTAGTAGATTGCCAAGTCATTTAGAGTATCAGGCTCACATTTGATCTGGGAATTCAAGAGTTCATACTAAAATACTTGGCAAGGTGACTGAGTTGCAGAGATAAAACTATACCTAATATCCAGGGCTGCTGGCTGCACAGTCCTGCAAAGTCTAATAACCAAAGTTCGGTGGCGTTACTCATGGAAAAAAAGCTCCTTCAAACTGACTTAATAGAAAACTTCAAGAACCAGCTGGGCGCGGTGGCTCACACCTGTAATCCCAGCACTTTGGGAGGCGAAGGCAGGTGGATCATGAGGTTAGGAGTTCAAGACCAGCCTGGCCAACATAGTGAAACCCCATCTCTACTAAAAATACAAAAAATTAGCCGGGTGTGGTGGCAGGCACCTGTAATCCCAGCTACTTGGCAGGCTAAGGCAGGAGAATTGCTCGAATTTGAGACAGAGGTTGCAGTGAGTGGAGATTGCGCCTTTGCAGTCCAGCCTTGGCAACAGTACAAGACTCTGTCTCCAAAACAAAAACAAAAACAAAAACAAAAAAACCAACAACAACAACAAAAGAAAGAAAACTTCAAGAACCTCATGGTGATTATTAGGACAGTAAGAAAGCAATCAAGCCTCCTAAGGTCAGATATAGGAAGATAGGTACCTACATAAATAGAGCCATGACTAATTCATACTCATGTTTTTTGAGTAAATTCAAACATAATTGGCTGTCTGTATTACCAGAGAACTTTCCTCCAGGTAATGGGGGTTACAGTCTTTGGGTAACCTGGGTTAAGTCAGGTTCCTAACATGTCAGTGCAGTATTGCCAGGTGCCTTGACTGTCTCTGCAGATGTGCTTTTAAAAGACGGCAGGCAGTCAACACCATTTGCTGAACGGTCTCTGTGTGAAAGATATTGTATTAGGCACCAGGGAAATTTCAAGGAAAGTAAAATTTGAAACCTGAGACAGTAAGGAGCAACTCAGATATTAAAAACCAAATGACTATAGATGGGATATACATCCATTAGAAAGCGAGAAGAGTGAGAAAGAACTAAAGCTATGACAGTAATTCAAGCAAAAAGAGTATAGGAGAGATTGAATGTTAGTCCCATTTTTTCACTCAATTGTGAAAGAATTAAACATGTATACCTTAGCCATGGCCTCATGGTGAGCACAGTGTGCTTCCCAGCTCGACCATGTGACTTGATTTAGCAGACATGATGTGAACAGAGGCTTGTTGCACTGGCAATCTGCCATGAGAACATGCCCCAGGTTGCTTCTGATCCTTTAGTCTGGGCCTCAAAATCCAACACATTTAGAGACCAACCAAACTGAATTCACAGCCTGGAGGCAAACCCAGGCATAGTACAGTATGAAGTGGAGCTCTCCAGTCAAGCTTTATCCAGAACACCTGAACTACAGTTGACCTGTCGGCCCACAAGCATGAGAACAGAAGCTCTGTATTCTTGTGTAGTAGTTATATTATAGCATTATTGTGGATACAGCTGATAGAGAGAGGAGTAGAAAGAGAAAGGGAGAGGGGAAACAGTGTCCCAGAGATTAAAGAATAGAAGGTACCCTCCAGCCAAAGTCTCTCCCATTTATTACCAGCCACTTTCTCTACTAAGGTCCAAAGATTAATAGGGATTATCATGCTCTTTGGTCTGTGCAGTTGAGACCGGAGGGTTGCTGTTCACTGGTGTCTGGAACATCTTTTCTAAGGCTGATAATACATAATAGTTAACAAGTATGAACTTGAATATGTTAGTTGTTCCAGTCTGTTTCATTTTCTGTGAAATGGAGACATAAATAGTCCTTATTTTACAGCATTGGTGTGAGGATTAAACAGGTTAATTCATGCAAAATTCTTCCTCTGTGTTAAGAGCACAGAATGCTCAATACTTTTTAAAAATTCCAATGCCTACACTTATTATTATTTTCTTCATTCATGTAGTGAGTTCTCAGGATATTTATCTCATTCACTAACTTACTGCCAATGTGAGGAATCCTAGGGTAACCAGGAAAATGAGAGAGACTCGCTATGGTTCTAGAGTTAAACTGTTAACTACCAAAGTAAGGGACCAGGGAACTAGTTAAGGAAATAATCTCTCTTCCTCTTTTTCTGGCCATTTTCTGACTCTTCAAAAAATGTTATGCGGTCCTCCGAGTAATGAAACATAAATGGAGACGAATTTTCCTCTTGGCATTCTGATGCTCATGTTTACTATGAAAACCAACTGTGTTTTATCATTATATACTGGATTAGCATTACTTCATAATTCAAAATAACTAAATATTTTTAAAAATGATTAAAACACAACATTCTTGCTTTAATTATGATTGTTGGTTCTGATTCTTAAATTAAATTTTACATTATCAAACTTACTATTTTTTTTCCTATTTAAATTGGTGTAGGCGATTCATGTTAATAGAATTCTCTGACCTGAAGTTACGTCCTGTCTTGTTTAAGATATAAACCTTGGGTGTTGAACAATAAGAACACTTGGACACAGGGAGGGGAACATCACATACCAGAGCATGCCTGGGGGTTGGTGGGACTAGGGAAGGGATAGCAGGGGGTGGGGGGATTTGGGAGGGATAACATTAGGAGAAATACCGAATGTAGATAATAGCAGGAATGGATGCAGCAAACCACCATGGCATGTGTACACCTATGTAACAAACCTGCACAATTTGCACATGTACCACAGGTCTTAAAGTATAATAAAAAAAACCACATACAAAAGAAGATATAAGCCTTGCTGCCCTTTTTTCCCTGAAGATATCAAGATTGTCATGAGGTTTTGTGTTGGGTTCCAGGAATAACTGAAGATGCATTTTAAAACTTTTCTCTTCCTCTAATAGATGTGCCTGCTCCAGACCTTCAGGACCAAGTCTTTTGAATTAGTTTCTTCCCCTTGATAACTGGTCTAGGTCAAATTCTATAATATGAGCTCCTTCACTTTTCACCTCTTGAGAATAAATCCCTTCTGTCCCTCACACCATAAATGAGCTCATTTCATTCTATTCCTCTCCTAATTCTTTTTTCACAAACATTTCCTGCTCAGACTTTTTCTTTCCACATCAAATTGCCCTCATGCTGACCAGTCCTTCAATTATTCTCTCTCTTGTCTGCCTATTTCTATCTCATTAAAACACTAGTGGTCTCTAAAACCTATATTTATATTCATTATACATACATAAGAAATCCCTTTTCTGAACAAAAGGGCTATAAGGAGACTATACGTGAAACTGGAAAGGGAGATATTCATCTTTTTTTTTTTTTTTTTGAGACGGAGTCTTACTCTGTCACCCAGGCTGGAGTGCAGTGGTATGATCTTGGTTCACTGCAACCTCCGCCTCCCAGGTTCAAGTGATTCTCCTGCCTCAGCCTCCTGAGTAGCTGGGAGTACAGACACTCCATACCATGCCCAGCTAATTTTTGTATTTTTTTAGTAGAGACGGGGTTTCTCCATGTTGGTCAGGCTGGTCTTGAACTCCTGACCTCAAATGATCCACCCGCCTTGACCTCCCAAAGTGTTGGGATTACAGGTGTGAGCCACCGTGCTCAGCCCAAGATATTCATCTTATCAGAATGGCTAAGTATAAGGTAGAAACTGATTTTTCATCACTGAATCCATCTTGTGACTCTTGCTAAGTGAGATCAGGGACCAAGCAATTATAAACATTCTTTGCTAAGTTCCTATCAGAAGGAATACATACCCTCTACTTTGGATTTGCATGTAGCCTCAGGGACAATATGCATTAATACTCACCTAGATAGAACATCTCCTTTCCCTCACTGTGAAATGAATTCCTCCTTCCATTCTGCTCCTACAGCACCTACTATTTACTACCACTATAGGAGGTCATTTTTTATAGGTCTCTCTTTTGTGATTAGTATTTAAATGTCCCAAGGTGATACTTCTCTCTTTTTAATCTTCACATTTCAGGTGATTAGTATTTGTTAATAAATATAGAAATGAATGAATGAATACTACAGGCTCAGTAAGTTACAATGCTACAGGTACCATGTCACTTCTTAGCACAGAATTCTAAGACTTCCCTTCTTACAAAGCACATATTCCCAAGGCTTTTAATGATAGCCAACCATTGTTGATGAGACCCTTCCTCATCTGGCCCTTGGTCACTCACTCCTGTCATTCACCATCTTTCTTCCTTGGCTTCAGTCATACTGGCTCTCTTGCTATTCATATTTGTCAAACCCTCTAAGCATGCTCCATCTTGGATCCTTTACTTTTACTCTTTCTTCCACCTGGGACATTTTGTCCCCCATATCTGACTGGTGTACTTCCTCACATCTCTATACAAATGTCATCATTCCTGACCACTCCACTGAAAGGGTTCCTGTCTCTTATCCTCTAGCCTCTTTATCCTGCTTTATTCTTTTTTAAAAAATCAAACTTATCCTGACCTGATTGTCCATCTTCTCTTGTTAAAATTTAAGCTCCATGATAAATACATTTTGTTTTATTGACTGCTGTTTCTCCAGGTTCTAGATCAGAGTTTGATTTATTTTGGTCATTCAATAGACATTTGTTGAGTAACAAAGTGAATCAATTCTTAACTGACTGAAAATAAAGTGAAGCACATTAACTCTTGCAGGTCATTACACTAAGCACTTGACTAAGTTCTTTCCCATTATATTAGACTGGGAACAATCTTTAAAGTGCCCAGTTATTCGTTCAGTCAAGGCATATCCTGCATTTAATATGTAATTTTACATGCAAAATTATTTTTAATAAAAGAGTAATGCATGTCCTATGCCCGTAAAGTGCTCACATTGCCTTTCAAGATCTATGCTATTGACTATCTTATGTTCTAACTCTTGCCTGTTATGGATGTGTATGCTGCTGAGCTTAAGGTTTAAGGCAAGAGATTGACATAATTTTATGCTGTCCTCAAAGTCCTTACCTATTAATGGAGATGACGAGGTTAGATACCTTAACTAATAATAATCACTACTCACCCTGGACAAAATCATCAACCTCATTATGGAAGCAAGAGGAAATCAAATTACGCAGTGACTGTTATGGGCCTATTACAATACCTTTCCCTCAGATGCTTCTAAATGCCTGTCAATTTCATTGCCCCCGTCACAGACTGGGTTCCCCCAGGAAGCCAATTCTAAGCCAAAAATTAGAGAGCAGAATATTTAGTAAAGAGTGCTCTTGGAGTTGACAACTGTAGAAGGGAAGTGAAATAAACAGGAATGGAAATAGGGAGGAGTCAAGCTTGAATGTAGACCCAGTGATAGTCTCATTCAACCCCATGGGAGCTCTTGAGCTTGAATGTTAGTGTCCTCCTGAGTTGGGCCAAAATGGCCAGGTTAGTATTCTCCACTCATCAGGAAAAGCTGCCCATAGAAGTGGTATGATCTTGGGTGAGGCAGCTGAGGCAATTCCTGAAGATTGTCTGCTGAGGATACTCCCTTTCATTGAGAAACTAAAGGGTCTCTAAGGATGTGGAAAAGCAACTTCAAATGATTCCTCAGGCATAGGTCACTCTATGTAGCAATCCAGATGACTTTCATTACCACAGGTTGTCCAAGTAATGGTATAAAGGAGTGATTCTCAACAAGGGGCAATTTCACCCTCCGGGGGACATCTGATAGAGAATGTCTGGAGACATTTTTGGTTGTCACAACCAAGGAAGGGGAGTGCTACTGGCATGTTGTGAGTAGACGTCAGGGATGTTGCCAGGGATAACACACAGGACAGCCCACCACAATTTTTGCCCACAGGGATGTGATCGCACTATTTCTGTTGCACAAAGCTTTGTATTCTAGTACAGATGACAAAATGCTACCCCAGGCCAAACTCACAAATGCCTTCATTATCTGTGTAGTGTAAAAATACATCTTTCAGAGCCAGCATTCCACTAATTATCTGGCCCCAAATGTCAATATTACCCAGGTCAAGAAAGCCTGGTTTACAGTCTGGCCTGTGGCTTGTGAGGTGGCATTACACTTACATGGAAAATAAATAACTAATACAATCAGATGCTTTTTCTTAGAGAGCTTGATTGTAATACACAGAGATAAACAGAGATGAAAGATGGGTGGGAAAGTTTAAAAAGTCAGATAACAAAAGAAGAAAATGGAAGTCATAAGGAAGCAGAAACTTAAGTAGAAGGTGTTAGGTGGAGAGAAGAGAGAAGCTATAATACTGTAATAGTTTGAAGTCTATGGCAGCAAATGCATATACAGAAAGAAGCAAATGTGTTTCATGGTGTCTGTTGTTCTATGCCATTCTTTTTTTTGTGGAGATGGAGTCTCACTCTGAGGCCCAGGCTGGGGTGCAATGGTGCGATCTCGGCTCACTGTAATCTCCACCTTCTGGGTTCAAGTGATTCTCCTGCTTCAGCTTCCCGAGTAGCTGGCATTACAGGTATGCACTACCATGCCCAGCTAATGTTTTGTATCTTTGGTAGAGACAGGGTTTCACCATGTTGGCCAGGCTGGTCTCAAACTCCTTACCTCGTGATCCGCCTATCTCAGCCTCACAAAGTGCTGATATTACAGGCATGAACTACTGCGCCCATTCCACATAAGAACATTATTCTTTATGCTTCTCTGCTTCCTGAAAATGTTCCTTATCACCTAGGCCTATCACTGTCCCTTACAGCTTTAAGGAGATATAGCACATAACAGAGCAGCACCTGCAGTAGACTGAAATCAAGATGATTTTTATTGCAGATACCTGAAAGTCTATTTAAAAATCTAGAATGGTTTTTAAACCAGGAACAGTTTATGTAAGTCTACAAAAGAACAAAATGCCTTTTGTCCTCACTTCAAAGTTCTCACCAGAAAGTACTTTGTAATCCCAAACTGGTTGTGTTCTGAAAATGGAAAATATCCAAATGGAAAAACGAACGTAATGATTTCTGCCCACAGGGATGTGATCCCACCATTTCTGTTGTGCAAAGCTTTGTATTCTAGACAGATGACAAAATGCTACCCCAGGCCAAACTCAAAAATGCTTTCATTTTCTGGGTAGTATAAAAATCCACCTTTCAGAGCCAGCATTCCACTAAAATAGTGCACATGATATAAAGCTGATTCAGAACTCTGGTGCTGGTCTCTTTGCCCTAGGTCCTCTGAGGCCCAGAAGAATTTGTCACAATGAGGAAGATGAAATAAGAAAGAAACATACATTTGTCTCATCTCTTCCATGCCACCAGGCTAATTCCCATGTAAGCGCATGATGAAAGAGTGGTGGTTAGTGATCTACATAAATGTGCCCATTCAGCTCTAAAGCCACATTATGTATGGGGTCTGACAGTAGCTTCATAAAGTCTAGGAGGGGTTAATACTGTTGGTGCTCCACTCAGATCCCTTTTATTGGTTCACCCAGCCACAGTTGTGAGTGTGTTGGTTGCTAAGGCCTCATTGCCTGTTTCACCAGAAATCCTCCCTTGGTCAAATGGGAACTGTTTTGCTATCTCCTACTCCCCAGAAATCCACAGCCAATGACTAACTGGCATGGGAAAATAAAAGCCCAGCCCCCTTATCTCAAGGTGGGGACAATCTGTTCTCCAGAACTCCCTGTGGGATCAGGAGGAAGTGAGCCTCTTCCTTCTCACATTAGTTCTTGACCAGCATCCTCCTTACTTTATCCTGCTTCCCTCACTCCCTTTCACCTGAACAAGAAGCCCCATGTGGCTGGGTGTGGTGGCTCATGCCTGTAATCTCAGCACTTTGGGAGGCCAAGGCAGGTGGATTACCTGAGGTTGGGAGTTTGAAACCAGCTTGATCAACATGAAGAAACCCCGTCTCTACTAAAAATACAAAATTAGCTGGGCACGGTGGCACGTGTCTGTAATCCAAGCTGCTCTGGAGGCTCAGGCAGGAGAATTGTTTGAACATGGGAGGCGAAATTTGTGGTGAGCCGAGATTGCTCCACTGCACTCCAGCCTGGGCAACAAGAGCAAAACTCTGTCTTAAAAAAAAAAAAAAGGCCCCTTTATGTAAATAGGGCTCTATTTCTAGGGGTTTTACCTAAGGCTAGGGTGAACAACTATCCTGGTTTCCCTGGGGCTACAGAGATTTCCTGGAATATAAGAATTTCAGTGCTAAAACCAGGTAAGTCCCAGACAAACCAGGATGAGTGGTCCCTCTATAGGGCAGATAAATATTTGGATCCTTCCTGCTAAGTTTAAGAAGATTCTTTGCATCCAGGGACTTGCGTGATCCAAATTACACAGATAAATTAGTCATTTCTAATGAGCGATCTATGCAAAAAAAAAGGCGCCCCAATTTGTAGTATTTGCCAATTTCCATGGAGTAACTCTTCCCACTATGTCTGATTTCAAGCTACCAAAGGTAGGCTTAATAACTAGCTCACAATTCCTGTATAGTTTACAATTGGCTCTCTTGAACCATTGCAAGCCAGCCGCAGCACAGAAATTCCTGTAGCAGAAACAAATTTTCTGTTTCCTCATGTGTTCAAATTGATGGGACATATAGAGCCAATGATGCAAAATCTGGTTGCTAATGATACTGTAAAGCAAATAAATCTAAGAGCTTATTGGATAGTATAAATTTGAGCTAAAGGAGAAAAGGGCCACAACAATATATTTTAAGCAGTGAATATAATTACTACTGCTGTAGCTGCTTTCTGTGGGCATTGGAAAGGCTGTCTTTGAATTTATAGAGGCATTATCAGCATCACTGGTAGGTCACATGGCATTTGTCCCAAATTCTTAACACTTGGGATAACACGTGACTGCTGAAGCAACTGGCCCAAATCATTTCACCCTGAGATTTTACTTGAAAGAGAATTTTAGACTGCAAATTATCTCGCATTGAACCTGAAAGATTCTTTCTGACTTTTATCATGATGGCTTACTATTATTTTTTTTTTTTTTGAGACAGAGTCTCACTTTTGTTGCCCAGGCTGGAGTACAATGGTACGATCTTGACTCACTGCAATCTCTACTTCCCGGATTCAAGTGATTCTGCCTCCTCAGCCTCTTGAGTAGCTGGGATTA
Organism: Callithrix jacchus; assembly: GCF_049354715.1. Lineage (NCBI taxonomy): Eukaryota > Metazoa > Chordata > Mammalia > Primates > Cebidae > Callithrix > Callithrix jacchus. Next base: position 32,196,401 of record NC_133524.1, read on the forward strand.
CAGATGCACACCACCATGCCCAGCTAATTTTGTATTTTTAGTAGAGATGGGGTTTTTCCATGTTGGTCAGGCTGGTCTCCAACTCCTGACCTCAGGTGATCTGTCCACCTTGGCCTCCCAAAGTGCTGGGATTATAGGTGTGAGCTACCATGCCCAGCTTCAAGATGGCTTATTTAAGCCCATCTGAAGCTTTAAATTATTGATCCACTCATATTTCAAATTATCCATCCCCTGAGGATACTGGTAGCATAGTTGGAGGTCTGTTAAGTGAAATGTCAGCAATTATTAGATGTGCTTAAAGGTTTCCCCTATTTTTTAAATTAAGTGTGTGTATAGTGGGGAATGTCCAGGATGAAAGCTTAGCAACTCTCAAGATGGAAACAAACTACTAGGCCCTATGTATCAAAGAGAAACTATCAAAGCTTGAGTCACTTTGACAAGAAAGGAAAATACTTAACCAGGGATATGATTAAGGCAGTTAAGATTGTAAAGCCTGCAAGAAATAATTGATCAGTTCTTTCTTTTTACAGTGTCTCATAATCTGAGAACAAGAAGGTCACTCCGTGAAACAGCTTTTAAATTCAGAATAAATAGTAAAAAGGAAATTTGTCTTTCAGAGTTCCATTGCCACTGTAAGCGGTTACTGGTTAAAAGCTACAGTATAAAGTTTTACCTTTATTGTTTTTTCGATTACAAAAGTAATACATGCTATTACAAAAAATTTGCAAAAGTAAAAATAAAGAAATGATGCAATAACTGTTTGTCTTTTGGAGTTCTTTTAGTTTTCATTTTTATGTGTATATTTCTGTTATTTTTATTTTATTTTCTAATACAGTTGTGATCATGCTGTAATTCTGAAGTCAGCCTTTTCCCTTAATATGTTACATATTATAGTAGACTTTGATAAAAATGACCCTATAAAGTTATGAATGCTATTAGTCTTTGCTGAGAAGCAACATAAAAGGTCACATTATTTACTATCTACTATGTGACAGTCACTATGCTAAATCTCATGCCACCGTGTATTATCAATGTCAGGAGTGAATTTACCTCTTCTTCTTTTGGGTATAAGACGTAATTCATTCTGTAAATATTTACTGAACATTTACTAAGTGCCACTCACCACATTAGGTACTGTAGAATATAACTGTCAACAAGACTAATACCATCCTGACCTTATAGAGAGAGATTAAGGTATATCATTCTGATTATTCATTATTCATTAGTTACACAAACAACTGTTGAGCTATTCTAATGTGCAAAACACTGGACTTTCAGATTACATCCTTGGAAATCATCTTCAGAAAGGAGAGAGACTACTTATACCGACAATTAAATGCAAGAGAATGAATGAAACTTTCATGACTAGTTTGACTCTAACAGGCATGCATTAAGTTATACTATCAAGCTGATAGTATTAATGACGCTAATCCTAAAGCTAATAGCAAACACTTGAGTAGCACTTGATATGTTCCAGGCACTGTTCTAAGGGCTTTAAAAAGATGAACTGTTTGATTTCCACTGTAACCATATGAAATAATACAATCATATTTCACTGAATTCAATATTCCATTGGTCATAAGGTGCATTGTGATTTCAGAGCTGTTAAAACACGGGTGGAAAAGAGTGTCTCACAATAGACCAAATATGTTACTAGTATCCCTATTTTAAAGATGAAGACTAAAGATAAAGAATGAATCATAAAGTGTCTGAGCCAATATTTGAACCCAGTCAGTTTGATTTGACAGCTTTTACTCTTAACCATTATTGATACCATTTTGATAAGGCAACTTTTAGCCCAGAGGTACTGAGAGAAAAATTAGGACGGGCCAAACTAAGAGGTATATAAGAGAGAATAATCATTGGCAGTAGCAGATGGACTAGACAGTTATTGCCCTGGGCATTTGTTCTTAATGGGTAAGGCAGTGTGATGTGTGGCTTGGAAGTCCAGAAATTGGGTTCCAGTCCTAGATCTATTATAACTATCTTTGTGACCTTGGTTATGTCATTTGATCATTATGTACCTATTTTATTATCTGTAAAATAAGGGAAGGGCTGGAGTGATTGAATTTTTTCAAACTATTTTGACTGCAATGCACAGAAGAAAAACATTTTATATTGTGATCTAATGTACACACACACACACATGCACACACACACATCTAACAGATCAACCACTGTCAAAACAACCCTTAACCTTGCTTGGTAATGCACTCTGATATTTTCTAATCTGTTCCACTCCATTCCATTCCAGTAAAAAATTGTTGGTTGTAAGTCATTAAACTGATTTTAGGATTTGCTAATGAGCCACACTTCAGAGTTTGGAGACTACTGTTGTAGATACTTTCTAAGCTCATCTCCGGTTAGGAAATCCACAGCACAAGAGGACTCCTGGGGTGTGAGTGGGGCTGTAAGGAGAGGGAGTTGATCCTTTTGCCTCAAATATAGTCATTTTCTTTTTAATTGGATCACATGTTTACAAGCTTCAGCAAAAAATTGTTGTCATTAAGCCATTTGGCAAATACCACATTAAGGCAAAGATTCACTGTGATCCATGGCATATTTAGTGTGAAATTAATTGGTATGTCTGAAAAAGACTTCCATAGTCACTTAAAACTGAAAAAGCATAGACTCCTTATCCTCTTAGAGTCTCAGTGTATAATAAAGGCTCAAGAATTCCAACAGGAAATAAACTTGCTTTTCTTTTAAACCTAGTATTTTTTCAATCTTATTGATCAGTACTATTTTTTTCAAGGGACAGTTATCAAAGTCTAATGAAACATTAATGTTTTAAACAACCTGACTCAGAAAATATTCTTTTAAGGGAATTCTAGAACTTGTAAAATATTAAGAACCCCATGGATTCTTTTTACTGTTATAGAAGGATTTCTCCCTTTAGCCAAATATATAGTGATCTTTCTTGGTGAGAAAAGTAGAATTTAGAACAAAAGACCAGGGAACTGAGCTAATGGTCAGGAAAAATCTTTATACTCTTTTTTTTTTTTTTTTTTGAGATGGAGTCTCTATCATTGAAAGACTGCAGTGGTGTGATCTTGGCTCCCTGCAACCTCCACCTCCCAGGTTCATGTGATTCTCCTGCCTCAGCTTCCTGAATAGCTGTGATTACAGGCATGTGCCACCACACCTGGCTAATTTTTGTATTTTTTAGTACAGAGTTTCAATATGTTGGCCAGGCTGGTTTTGAACTCCTGACCTCAAGTGATCTGCCTTCCTTGGCCTCCCAAAGTGCTGGGATTACAGGCGTAGAGACACTACCTACACACAGCAAATCTTTAAACTCTTGAAAATGAAAGGACAATATTCAGACTACTATGCCAACCAATGAATACTTTAGTACTTTCTTAATCGAGGACATATGTAGAGACTGACAGTAGACCTACCAATTATACATATATAATCATGCATTGGTATATAATTTTTATAATTTTAAATGTTTTTAAATAATACTTTTACTATTTTATATATATATTTGAAGTCACATTATTAGAATTTCTGCTTTTTCTTAGTTTAAGTTGTAGAAGTCCATTAGGAGTAACAACTTATTAAAACTAGAAGTAAGGACAAGTTAGTGTCTATCAATAGAGAAGAGTCATATTTCACAATGTTTTTCTCTTCTCATTTTCTCTCAGATCTAAGATAAAAGAAACAATTTCTTTAACAAGTGGAGATTGGGCCACCAGGAAGAAACAGTGAATCCTTTTTTTAGTAAAAGGCTGCCTCTATCTTCTGATAAAAAACAGACATCTGGTAATGTAATTTCCAAAGGGGAGTGTGTGTGTGTGTGTGTGTGTGTGTGTGTGTGTGTATGTCAGAGCGAGAGAGAGAAAGAGAGATCGCACATGTGAGAGAGAGAGAGAGAGAGAGAGAGAATAAGACAGAGAAACACAAACAGTAAGCATGTTTTTGTTGCAGGGTGCAATTTAGTAGCTCGTTCTTATTTTTCTTTTCTTTGTAATTTCTAAGCTTTAGAAACCACCCTATTATTATTCATAGTAACCTGAAAGCACATTACTAAACGCATCAATGCAGGCCTGTCTTAAAAAAAAAGTATCAATTCAAATTCATTTAATATGACCTTAGAGGAGTATTTAAAACATATTTTTATTCATTGGTCGGGGGAAGCTGCTTTTATAGTAGCAAATATGTGACTTCAGAGACACCCTGCTTCAAATATGTTGATTTTTTTTTTTTTAATTTAGGGTCAGGGTCTTGCTTTTTCACTCAGATTGGAGTCCAGGGGTGTAATTATGGTTCACTGTAGCCTTGACCTCCTGGGCTTAAGTGATCCTCCTGCCTCAGTTTCCCAAAGAATTGGGATTATAGGCATGAGCCACACCATGCCTGGCTCAAATTATGGTTTGGATGGTGCACCTAATTTCTGGTGCAATTTTCTAGAGGTAACTTTGGCAATACACATAAAAAGGCTCACAAATGTAAACATTCTTTAATACAACAATTCCACTTTTAGGCATTTATCCTGTAGAAAGTATCTGAGATATTTGTAAAGGTATAAAAAAGATATTAGCCTGGCCAACATGGTGAAACCGCATCTCTACTAAAAGTACAAAAAAATTAGCTGGGCATGGTGGCACGCGCCTGTAGTCCCAGCTACTGGGAAGGCTGAGGCAGGCAATTGCTTGAACCCAGGAGGTGGAGGTTGTAGTGAGCCAAGATCGCGCCACTGCACTCCAGCCTGGTGCCTGATGATGGAGCAAAACTCTGTTCCCCCCCAAAAAATATTAGCCATAATGCTGGATATAATAGTAAAAATTGTGAAATACTCTTAATATTAAGCAATTTAGAATTGTGTTGGTAAATTAGGTACAGCCACAGAAGAGAGGATTAGCCAGTCATTAGAATAATTACCCTGTAGTAAACAAACAAAAAAAAAGAAAATGAAAAAGAAAAAGAAAAATTACCCTGTAGAAGAATATTTAAATACATAAAAGTATTATAAAGACAGTTTGAAGGGAAAAAAGCAGGTCATAAAACTGTAATAATGTTTCATCTGTGCTTGGTTTAAAAGAAAAAGAGAGAGGCTGAGTGCAGTGGCTCACACCTGTAATCCCAGCACTTTGGGAGGCTGCAGTGGGCAGATCACTTGAGGCCACAAGTTTGATACCAGCATGGCCAACAGAGTGAAACCCCGTCTCTACTACAATTACAAAAAATAGCCGAAGAAGGCTGAGTCATGAGATTCACTAGAACCCAGGAAGGGGAGGTTGCAGTGAGCCAAGATTGCACTCTGTCTCAAAAAACAAATTAAAAAACAAAAAAGGAAAAGAAAAGATAGAACCTTGGTACACACACACACACACACACACACACACGAGAAAGAAAGTATATAAAGCAAATTTCTGATAGTGATTATCTCTGAGTCATGGGATTATGGATATTTTTTCTTTTCTTGTTTGTACTGTGTGCTATACCAATTTTTCTTGATGTGTATATAGTACCTTTGTAATTTTAAAAAGGACAATGTAAAGAAACAATCCGACTTTTGTCTCAGTGTCCTATTTCTTAAATATTCCTTAAACCAAGTTGGTATTTTCTTTATACCTGCAAGCAAAGCTTTTAAGCATATATTGATATTTCACATGGGTATCCAAGAGATTGATGACTTCCGGGCTGGCTTCATTCAGGCAGGTAGATCAGTCTCTTTGTGAATGCTTGTGTCTAACAAGCCTGACCTTTCTGGAAGTGGGCACTGATGTGATATGGTTTGAAAGGTGTGAGAATGTTCTTCTTGGCTCCTCAACGTTCTTCCCTCACAGCTCAGAGCTTATGGCTGATGTTCTACCACCTCAGGCTTATGGATTTTCACTCTAATAAAATGCAAATAACCCAGGAGAAGTACACGTTAAACTTTACCTATCACCTGAGTTGAATGAGTGTATCGTTTTCTGAGAATAGGTTTTAATGAGTAAGACATGGGAATTCAGAGGGGAGGTCAGAGAGAAGAAAATATGAATGAATATTCCTGGTGTCTGAGGAATAATTAATATTTATAATAGTACTATTTTTATTTATGATTTATGAGTCACTTAGGAGTATGTTATCACATTTAATCTCAATTAAATTGAATAGAATAGCTGTCACCAAGGCAAGTTTAGTAGACTAGAGATTTAGAAAAATACAGAAGAAAAAGTCTGCAGTCTATCATTTTTCTAGAGCTGTTCCTAAAAGCCACGATCCCACTCATTTAGATAAACTGCTTTACCGCCCCCCCCTTTTTTTTCTAGCAACTCCAAAGCATTGTGAAACTGTGTCCAAATAACTAGACCAGATGTGGATAATAAAGTTAGAGCCAGTCCAGGAAATAGATACTTCTTCTTAACCTATTATCAATGTATAATAAAAACACAGGACCAACACCTTCCAGGAATTTTTGTTCAAAAAGACAACAGCCAACTGAAGAAACACATGAAAGCCTCTAATCAAATACTTTAAACTATTTGTGAGCGTGGATCTTTTTATTAATTCATGGAGAATGGAAAAGAAAGGAAAATATCAGAAAATGGCAATGAAAGAATATGGCAGAAGAATGGAGATCATGTACAATCACTTCCTTTCCATAAAATATATAAATTAAGTAAAATTACAGTGTGATGGTTAAAAACACAGACTCTGGAGCCAACTTCTTGGGTTTGAATCCTGGCTTTCTCATCTACTAGCTGTAGGAATGTGTGCCTCAATTTCTCATCATTGTAATGGGTATAATAATGGTACCTACCTTTAGGGATTGCTATAAGGATTAAACTAGTTAAAATTTGTAACATTGCTAGGCACAAAGTAATTGCCTTAAAATGATGGGTAAACCCTCAGACATACTCATATATGACTAGAGGGAAATATATTAGAATGCTAACAGATATTAACTCCATGTGTTAGAGTATGGCTTTTTAAACATCAAAAAACTCAATACATACACTTTTATAGTAAAAGAAAAAGAAGTATAAATTAACATTAATTAGAGAAAAACAGGTACTTGCCAATTTAATATGTATTATTGTATAAATAGGAAGTTCTAATACTTAAACTTTCAGTTAACTAAGGCTATTTCTCTTTTAGTATTAATTATAAAAACATAATTACCAAAATGGTAAAACCAGTAAATAAAAGAAGTAGTAGAAGTCAAGTCAAGGACAAAAGGAGGATACGAAGCTGGGTGCAGTGGCTCATACCTGTAATCCCAACACTTCCAGAAGCCAAAGTGAGTGGAACACCTGAGGTGAGGAGTTTGAGACCATCCTGGTCAACATGGTGAAACCCTGTATCTACTAAAAAATACAAAAATTATCTGGGCATGGTGGTGCATGCCTGTAGTCCCAGCTACTTGGGAGGCTGAGGCAGGAGAATCTTTTGAATCCAGAAGGCGGAGGTTGAAGTGAGCCGAGATCATGCTACTGCACTCCTACCTGGGGAAAAGAGTAAGACTCCCTCCCCCACCCCCACCTTCAAAAAAGGAGGATACAAATAGTGAGGGAAAGGAAATGCCCATAGGCTGAGGTTTCAACTTGGAGGCAGAGTATTTATTTATTTATTTATTTTTGATACATTTTATATATATATATATATATACATATGTGTATATATATATCTATATATATATGTGTGTGTGTGTGTGTGTGTGTGTGTATTTTTTTTTTGAGATGGAGTTTCACTCTTATTACCCAGGCTGGAATGCAATGGAACAATCTCGGCTCACTGCAATTTCCGCTTCGTGGGTTTAAGCAATTCTCCTGCCTCAGCCTCCTGAGTAGCTGGGACTAAAGGCTCTGCCACCATGCCCAGGTAATTTTTGTGTTTTTAGTAGAGACGGGGTTTCACTATGTTGACCAGGATGGTCTTGATCTCTTGACCTCGTCATCCACCCACCTCGGCCTCCCAAAGTGCTGGGATTACAGGTGTGAGCCACCGTGCCTGGCCGATACATAATATTTTACATATTTATAAGGTAATGTGATATTTTACTGGCATAGAATGTACAATTATCAAGTCAGGATATTTGAGGCATCCATCATTTGAGTATTTGTCATTTTTATGTCTTTGGAACAATTCAAGCCCTCTTCTTTGTACTTTGAAATACACAGCACATTGTTGTTAACTATAGTCACTCTGTTCTGCTGTCAAATGATAGAACTTATTCCTTCTATCTAACTGTGTGTTTGTATGCATTAACCAACCTCTCTTTATCTCCCCCTTCTACCCACACACCTTTCCCAGCCACTAGTATCCATCATTCTATTCTACTTTTATGAGATCAATCTTTTAGTTCCTGCAAAAGTGAGAACAAGTGGTATTTATCTTTTTGTGTCAGGGTTATTTCACTTAACATAATGACCTCCAGCTCCATCCATGTTGCTGTGAATGACGTGATTTCATTCTTGTAGTATCCATTGTGTATAGATACCACATATTCTTTATCTAGTTCATCTGTTGATGTACACTTAGGTTGATTTCCCATCTTTGCTATTGTAAACAGTGCTGTGATAAGCATGCAAGTACAGGTATCATTTTGATAAATGATTCCAAGATAATCAGTAGTGGGATTGCCAGATGATAAGGCAGTTCTATTTATAGTTTTTTGAGAAATCTTCATACTGTTACTAATTTACTGTTACATTTTTACCAACAGTGTAAGAGTTCCCTTTCTCCACATTCTCACTAGAATCTGTTATTTTTTGTCTGGTGAATAATGGCCATTCTAACCTGGGTAAGATGATATATCTTGTGGTCTTGATTTGCATTTCCCCAGTGAATAGCGATGTTGAGCATTTTTTCATATCCCTGTTGGCCATTTGTATGCCTTCTTTTGAGAACTGTCATTCATTTCAAAAGGCAGGGAGTATTTAATGAATTATTTAGATATAAAGAATCACAGAATCAAAGTAACATATATTGAATTATGATGTTATAATTGCATGATGTAATAATTATTAGCTTTATTAACTGATAGGTAGAAATGAAAATTCAAATATATGTGTTTGCTTTGGCAACACATATACTAACATTGGAACAATACAGAGAATATTAGCATGGCTCCAGAGCAAAGTGTTCCATATTTCTCAGAAAGACTCAAAAATATTAATAAAGTTAGCATTTGAGAATATATTGCAGGAAACAATTATGCATTAGCTGAAGACTGGACAAAATGATCTAACTGGCCTTCCTCTTCCTAACCTTCTGAATTCATCGACCACATTATATTTTAGGATGATTTATACTTCTACTGCATCTGACCGAGATGATTATAATTCAACACTTAATTTTCTTTTCTTCAACTGTTAATTCTTATTAATCAAGATGCAATGAAGTTAAGTGATAGAAGCTGAAAATGACTTACTGGAAAGAAAGTGTTGAGACGCTGGGCCAAAGTCCCTGTGGGCTTCATGCAGCTGCCTGACTCGGTCCTCCACAGCCACCTGGGAAGAAAAGAAGAGAAATGATGTTCTCTCATTTTATATAATGAGGAACAATTAAAGCAATGTATCCTTTCTGATAAGATACTTTGAGTCTCTAAGGCTGAGAACACTAAAGAAACAATTCATAACCCTAGTTTTAATATCCACTTACCGTATATAGTATCCAAGACTCATTTTTATCAAACCGAGGCCAAACACGAAGGATTTCCTCTCTCGACAATGTTGAGATTTTTTTGTTTTTACAGTCAACTCATTGGCAGCTACAAATGAACTACTGCTTCAATTAGTACCATCAAAAAATACAAATTCTTCGCTTTCACAAAAATAGGGAGGATGCCATTTGGTATCACAGACTACAGAATCTCTGAAATGACATGTTTTGTCTTTAAGTCTTAGTCTATTGTTTTTGACTAATTTTAAAGAACTAATATTGATTAATGGTAAATAAATCACTGAGTGATATTTAATTATTGATAATTAATAATTAACCAATAGCTGATCAATATATAATTATGGCTGGGCACAGTGACTCATGCCTGTAATCCCAACACTTTGGGAGGCTGAGGGAGGCAGATCACTTGAGGTCAGAAGTTCAAGACCAGCCTGGCCAACATGGTGAAACCCTGTCTCTATTAGAAATACAAATATAAGTTGGGAGTGATGGCGCATGCCTGTAGTCCCAGCTCCTCAGGGAGGCTGAGATAGGAGGGGGGATGCAGTAAGCAGAGATTGTGCCATTGCCTCCAGCCTGGGCAACGGAGTGAAAATTCGTCTCAAAAAAAAAAAAAAGAAATTAATTAAGTATTAATGAAGCAGAGGCAAAGCTTAAAGTTGGGATAAGAGGGTGGATAGTAAGATAAAAGTAATTTTCAGATTTCAGTTTTCAATGGACTTGGAAATGACTGAGAAATAATACCCTTAGGTGGCATGCAATGAAAATTGCCATTCTTTTTTTCCTATTAGGTTTCTCTATAATATATTGACACAGTGTGCTGTCAACTTAGCGAAGTCTATTTTTGGTGGGGAAAAAATGAATAATTTTATGGGTGAAATGCTATACTTACTCATTTGGCACTTTGCCAACCCAATATTTGTGGTGGCTCCAGGCATTCTAGTTCTAACTCTGGGTTTTGATTTGATTGTGAAGAGTCCATGCTAAACTGGGGGTTGATCAGAGCTTACACAGAGCAATCAGAACTCAGGTAGTAGTTCCTGCAGTGTGCAGAATACCCAAGAGTTTAAAATGATGTTAATCTCATCAGAAAAGTAGCAAGGCTGGTTCAACATATGCCAGTCTATAAACGTAATGCATCACATAAACAGAACCAAAGATAAAAACCACATGATTATCTCAAAAGATGCAAAGAAGGTATTTGACAAAATTCAGCAGCCCTTTATGCTAAAAACTCTCAATCAACTAGGCATTGATGGAATGTACACAAAATAATAAAATCTATTTATGACAAACCTACAGACAATATCATACTGAATGGGCAAAAACTGGAAGCATTCTCTTTGAAATCTGGCACTAGACAAGGATGTCCTCCTCACCACTCCTATTCAATATAGTATTAGAAGTTCTAGCCAGAGCAATCAGGCAAGAAAAAGAAATAAAGGGTATTCAACCAGAAAAAGAGGAAGCCACATTGTCTCTATTTGCAAATGACATGATTGTATATTTATAAGACCCCATTGCCTCAGCCCAAAATCTCCTGAAACTGATAAGGAACTTCAGCAAAGTCTCAGGATACAAAATCAATGTGCAGAAATCACAAGCATTTCTATACACCAAAAACAGACAAACAGAGCCAAATCAAAAGTGAACTCCCATTCACAATTGCTACAAAGAGAATAAAATACCTAGAAATACAACTAACAAAGGATGTAAAAGATCTCTTCAAGGAGAACTACAAACCACTGCTCAAGGAAATAAGAGAGGACACAAACAGATGGAAAAACATTGCATGCTCATGGTTAGAAAGAAAGAATATTGTGAAAATGACCATACTACCCAAAGTATTTTATAGATTCAAAGCCATCCCCATCAAGCTACCAATGACCTTCTTCACAGAACTGGAAAAAACCACCTTAAACATCATTTGGAACCAAAAAAGAGCCCACATAGCCAACACAATCCTAAGCAGAAAGAACAAAGCTGGAGGCATCATGCTACCTGACTTCAAACTATACTACAAGACCACAGTAATCAAAACAGCATAGTACTGGTACCAAAACAGAGACATAGACCAATGGAACAGAACAGAGGCCTTAGAAGCAACACCACACATCTACAGTCATCTGATCTTTGACCAACCTCACAACAACAAGCAATGGGGAAAGGATTCCCTGTTTAATAAATGCTGTTGGGAAAACTGGCTAGCAATGCGCAGAAAGCAGAAACTGGATCCCTTCCTGACACCTTACACTAAAATTAACTCCAGATGGATTAAAGATCTAAACGTAAGACCTAACACCATAAAAACCCTAGAGGAAAAACTAGACAAAACCATTTAGGACATAGTTATAGGCAAGGACTTCATGGCTAAAACACCAAAAGCATTGGCAACAAAAGCCAAGATAGACGAATGGGATCTAACTAAACTCCAGAGCTTCTGTACACAAAGGAAACAATCATTAGAGCAAACTGGCAATCAACAGAATGGGGAAAAATTTTTGCAATCTACCCATCTGACAAAGGGCTAATATCCAGAATCTACAAAGAACTAAAACAGATTTATAAGACACTAACAAACCAACCCATTCAAAAGTGGGCAAAGGATATGAACAGACCCTTTAGGAAAAGAAGACATCTATGAGGCCAACAAATGTTTGAGAAAATGCTCATCATCACTGGCCATTAGAGAAATGCAAATCAAAACCTCATTGAGATACCATTTCACGCCAGTTTGGATGACCATTATTGAAAAATCTGAAGACAACAGATGCTGGAGAGGATGTGGAGAAATAGGAACACTTTTACACTGTTGGAGGAAGTGCAAATTAGTTCAACCATTGTGAAAGACAGTGTGGCAATTCCTCAAGGACCTAGAAATAGAGATTCCATTTGACCCAGCAATCCCATTACTGGGCATATACCCAAAGGATTATAAATTGTTCTATTGTAAAGACACATGCACATGTATGTTCATTACAGCACTGTTTACAATAGCAAAGACCTGGAACCAACTCAAGTGTCCACGAACAATAGACTGGATAAAGGAAATGTGGCACATATACACCATGGAATACTATGCAGCCATAAAAAACAATGAGCTCGTGTCCTTCATAGGCACATGGGTGAATGTGGAAATCATCATTCTTAGCAAACTGACACAAGAACAGAAAATCAAACACCACATGATCTCACTCATAGGCAGGTGTTGAACAATTAGAAAATGTGGACACAGGGAGGAGAGCATCACACTGCAGCCAGTTGTGGGGGCTAGGGGAGGGACAGTGAGGGTTGGGGAGGGTGGAGGGGATAACGTGGGGAGAAATACCAGATATGGGTGATGGGGGGATGGAGGCAGTGAACCACCTTGCCATGTGCGTACCTAAGCAACAATCCTGCATGATCTGCACATGTACCCCAGAACCTAAGTACAATTAAAAAAAAAGTGGCTCAGGTAGTCTGACCTCAAACCAGCTCTGGCCTTCCAATACTAATTAAGTGCCTAGTGTATATCCAGAACAATCCCATTTTTTTACTCTTCCCCTAGCCTTGCCAATTTTTGCTTCACCCAAATATGTGAATAACCAAATGGGGTTCCCCCAAAACACAGGATTTGCTTTACTTCATAGACACAAAAGCATGAGGGACAGATCAAACCTATATTCCCAACCTTATGACCCTGGGCTCCCAAACTCTTAACTGCTAAGCCTATCAAACTACCTGCCTGTCCTGCAGTACTCCAACCAATATAATTTTTGTGTGTGGTTTCTTCATGCTCCTCCTTCTCTCAGCAATTCTCTTACCCTGCTTCTCTCCGAGATCAATGCTGTTAGTGTTTAATGCTTACTTCCCCATCTCCCCTGTTAGAATTAATGGTTTCCTCAGCATTCTAACAGTATATGGATCATACTTGAAGCACTTCTATCATATAATTCATTTTAGTTATATGGACATGAGTGTCTCTTGCAATAGATTGTAAACTTCTTGATAGCAGGGACCATTTTTTGTTTATCATTCTCTTCAAATGTCTCCAACCCTTTCTGCAGGAGGTACTGAACCCTGCACACAGTAAATGGTAGCAAATATTTGTTTAATGACTAATTGACCAAACAAATGGATAAGTGAGTAAATGTGGTGTGTGTGTGTGTGTGTGTGTGTGTGTGTGTGTGTATACAAGTGAGAAAGAGAGAGAGAGACGGGGAACAAACAAGAATACCTACTGACACTGATTGCACTGACTGCAGGTCTGTGATGGTTGATTTTGTGTGTCAAGTTGACTGGACTATGCAGTTCCCAGGTAAAACACTATTTCTGGGAGTATCTGTGAGGGTGTCTTATAGACAAGATTAGCATTTGGATTAGCGGATTCAGTAGATTGCCCTCCCCAATATGGGTGGGCATCATCCTATCAGTTGAGGTCCTAAAGAGAACAAAGAGCCATGTTTCTTTTTTCCTTACAGGCCTGCTTGAGCTTGGATGTCAGTCGGTCTTCTTTTGCCCTTGGACTGGAATTTACATCATCAACTCCCCTGGTTCTCAGGCCTTCAGACTCTGACTAAAATTATACCACCAATTTTCCTGCTTCTCTAGCTTGCAGATAGCAGGTCATGGGACTTCTTAGTCTCCAATTGTATGAGATAATACTTGGTTTTATATATATATATACACACACATATACATACACACATATATAAATATACATATACATATGTATGTGTGTATATACACACATACATATGTATATTGTTGGCTCTATTTCTCTCTTTTTTTTTGAGACAGAGTTTTGCTCTCGTTACCCAGGCTGGAGTGCAATGGTGGGATCTCAGCTAACCACAACCTCCGCCTCCTGGGTTCAAGCAATTCTCCTGCCTCAGCCTCCCGAGTAGCTGGGACTACAGGCCTGTGCCACCATGCCCAGCTAATTTTTGTATTTTTAGTAGAGACGGGGTTTCATCATGTCATGAAATTAAAAAGGTTTTAATTTAACTTCATGACCAGGAGGTCTTAACCTCTTGACCTCATGATCCACCCGCCTCAACCTCCCAAAGTGCTGGAATTATAGGTGTGAGCCACTGTGCCCAGCTGGCTCTATTTCTCTACAGAACATTGACTAATCTATTTTCTTGGGTAAATTATTCTTAACTTTCCTTATCAGTAAAAAGTGGACAATAATATAACTTATAGAGTTTTGTGGGAATTAAATAAGATGATACATGTAAAGCATTTAGACTAGTTTCTGTCACGTATTAATTGCTCAACAGATGTTAGCAGCTACTGTTCTTGCTGCTGTTATGGTTAATAAAAGGAGAGGAACAGGCCAGGCATGGTGGCTCACACCTGTAATCCCAGCACTTTGGGAGGCCAAGGCAGGTGGAACACTTGAGGTCAGAAGTTCAAGACCAGCCTTCCCAACATGGTGAGACCCCCATAGTTACTAAAAATACAAAAATTAGCCAGGTGTGGCTCGCACCTGGTAACCAGCCTGAGGCAGGAGAATTGCTTGTATCCAAGAGGTGAAGGTTGCAGTGCACGGAGATTATACCACGGCACTCCAGCCTGAGCAACAGAACATGACTCTGTCTCAAAAAAAAAAAAAAAAAAAAAGAAACAAAAAAGGAGATCAATAGGGCTATAATGTGCAGGGCACCACATATAATACAAAAACAGCTAATATGTATTAAGCAATATGTATATGGCAATATGAATTATTGTAACTCTGCAATAGAAGATAAAATTATCCTCCCACTTCGTTGATGCAAAAACTGATTCATGAGAGGTTAAAAAAACACTTGCCTAAGCTTAAGTAGTTAGTAAATTGTCAGAGCCAGGATTCAAACTCATTCAGTCTGGGTCTTGCTCTTAATTGCTATCCTGAAGATTAAAGTTTAAGAAAAGTATTTTATAAATATTTAATAAGTAATTAGCTTTTTAATTTCTTTATTTTCAATCAGTTTATTGAAGGCAGACAATTCTAGTGTGCATATCTATGAAACTTTAGTTTATCAACATATTTTTATGACCCAATGCAAGGTCAGTTCCTAGTCTTAAGAATGTGATACCATAAGATTATAGAGGAAGGTTGTGGAAAATGCATGTAAATAAATGTTTGGCATACATCATTATTTCTAAATTTAAAATGGGTCATTTGATGAACAAATCAATCTAGAGATAAAGGTGAATGTTTGGGGATAGGGAGAAGATGAGAATGCCATATGGGAGTGGACATTGATGAGAAATCTTTTCACATACTGAGAAAGAAATCCCAAGGGGAAGATGTAGATGGTAAAGGAATATGACTGTGCCATAGGCCACTTTCTCCATTAAGAATGTTGGCTTCATAGGGACCAAGCATATGCAGCATCAAAGTTCATTCTAGACTCCCAAACGTTGAAGTTTTCCTTCTTATACAAGGAGGGTTCCAGTGGTAGTTTCTAGTGTACTCTCAATATTGTCAAGATTTAAAAACGAGATCAAAGTGAATTTCCATCTTCATAACTTAAACTTAAGAAAAGGCATGACAGTGAGAAGAATTAAGCATAAAATATTTCTTTCCACAAATTATCATTGGAGAAAGGTATTATGTGGATTGAATGCATGATGGCTAAATAAAGAAATAAATTTATGAAGGAGAAAAACTTGAAAGCAACCAAGGTCCTCGAAAGCTTTAGCTTGGGACTTAGGAACCAAGCACTTTACTCTGTGATAAATTATGCAAGGAAATGAAATTTGATAATCTATTAAAATGACAGCCTCTATGCCTTATATCTTTCTAATTGGCTTTAAATCAATATACTGTAGTATATACAAAACAGGAAGCAAAAGCCAGAAATTATAAACCTGTACCTTGCGTTCTGGCCCAATCAGTTCTTTCCTTGGTTGTTTACTCACTTTATAAGTATTTGTTAATACCGAAAGAGATATAGGCCAAAAAAATAAATAAATAAATAAATAAAAGCTATAGTTCCTGATCTCTGCAAGTGTAAAGGTTTAGAGGTAAGAAATAGTGACAAGCTGAAGAAAGGCTTGGGGCTGCAGAACAGTGGTGTTGAGGATGACAGTGAGATACAATTAGTTAGTCATGTTGAAAGCAGATGATGCAAAACAAGGCATTTCAGATTCTGAGGCTCAAGATTTACCCCACAGGGAAAGAGAACCACTGAGAATTTCTGTGACATGACTCACTATTTTAGAGGAAAGTTAGGGTTTGGGAAGATCAGTATGGTGTAAAACAGATTTGAAAGGGCATCTGAGACTGAGATCAGTAAGAGGCTGTTGTAATTGACTAGACTTGGGGTGATATGCATTAAAATTTGTATGGAATGTAAAAGAAGGTACATCTTAGAAGGTATTTTGAAAGGAAGAAGAACTATCCAATTTGGTGTTGTAGATTAATTTCTGAAGAAGCAAATAAACTCTTGGATTTCAAGTGAGGAAGACTGGGAGAATGAAGATATTGCTGATGGCAATTTGAAAATCAGAAAACGCAGAAATAGCATATGTACGTATGAATTTATTTGGAATATAATGAATTTGACCTAACAGTGAAATCTTTAACTGGAGATGTCCGGTATATCCAGTTAGAGATGAACAATTTGTCTCAGCAATTAAAGAAAGGAAAGGGAAGTGAGACTAAAGGAGGTAAGAATGAGCTTTGGAAGGTGAGCTAAAAAAGAAGAGATAAAGGAGTTTAAATAGAATGATTTAAACAGACAGGAGGAACCTAAACTCTGCTGAATTAATAGGGCATATCTCTGTTTCCTTTTATAAAAGTAATACAAGTATAACATCTTTCTAGAAACATAAATCCTATTTCGATTATTAGGTCATAGATCACAAAAGCTTAGAACTGGAAGAAACCTTGAATGATACACGAGGGTCTATTCTTCAGAACTATTCCAGATGAGCAGAAAACTACCATCTGGTCCATGAGTACTCATAATCTAGGTTGCAGCACTTCTTCAGTAAAAGCATGTCAGGAAAAAAAAGTCTTATTTTATATAGTCCATGAGTACAGGGACACATCTTTCCCTATCAAATTCTCAGTAAGTAGCATAGTACCTGGAATATAACAGATGCTAAATTAATATTAGTGGAATGAATTAATGTACTGTTTATTCATGGATCTTTACCATAATAACTGTATTTTAAGTGAATAATTTCTTTTTCAAGATCCCTGACATAAGCTTTTGAAAAACTTCCCTCCCTCCCTTCTATCCTTCCTTCTTTTCTTCCTTTCTTCCATTTTTGATGATCAAAGTGAAAAAAGAAAGGAACAAAACCACTTAGATTCAATTTTGGCTATAATACTAGATTTAAAAACGTAAAACAGTAATTTATAAAACAACCCCAAAGTCCAAATCTCCTCCACATTGGTTTTACTCTAGTTTTTAAATAATCATATTTGAGAGTTATGAGGGCTATATATTATTTTCCTTTGCCTTCTCATTCCAGATGAGTTCTGTAGACAGTGTACCATTTGTAGAGAACTTCCTTCTTTAGCTTCATTAAGAAAAATCACTACATTCATCCAAAAGATATTTACTAGAATGCAAGTTTCTTGTCCACAAAGACAGAGACCTTATCTGTCTTGTTAAGGATTTATCACAGTGCCTAGTACACAGAAGATGATCAAGAAATACTGAATGGATGAATGGATGAAAGGCTTTTTGAGTTCCTCTTATCTGTTAGGCACTGTGATAAGTATGAATATGGTAGACTTGAAAGTATAATTTCGGGTATAATGAATGAGCACCAAATCATCCAACTAATTTATGATATGACACACACTCTGAATTCCAAGCTGTGACTATTTCGCAAAGCTCAGGCCATTCCTCTGTGTAATGTGAAAGATATCTATATTTCATTTATTCTTCAAAATTGTTTTAAAATAAGCCAAAAGAAAAAAAAAGGAAAGAAAAATGAGCAATAATAATATCATGGCTCTTAGAAACGATTTCAAATAAATTTATCTAAATGTAAATGTTGGTTCTTTAACTTTGTTTTAGATTTTCAAGGGCTTCTACTTTTTCATTTGACCTTTCTGTTAATTACTGTACTTTGAAGTTTTATCTTCACTAGAAGTTTAGGAGACACGAGAATTGCCTCCCGATGTAGAAATACATTGCTAGACAATGTGGTTTCTTCCTAGTGTTCAAGCTAAGTCTTACTGATACGACATACATAAATCATGTTTACTCCATTCTTGGGAAAAAATGTAACTAGGAAAGTATGTTTCAATTTTCTGGTTCTCAGTTTGTCTAGACCTTTGATAAATATCTATGAGAATGCAAGAAACAGACTTCCCACTTACATGAATGAGTCTATTAAAACAAAAACAAAAGCAAAAGAAAAACAAAAACTATTCTTGTGCTGTGATGCTGGTAAATAAACCATACATAAGCGCACAAATGAGTCTCCAGTCTGTTCATGAGTTTTTGTCCGGAAGTTTTTCAGTTTACATAGTTTCTGTGTGCATGTGTCTATGTTGGGGGAGGAACTTCCTCCTTCATTCTTACTCCCAAATCCTCACAAGTAACACTCATAACTAAATGCCCAAACATTATCCTGGAAACCCTCCTGAGACTGATTACAGTTTTAGATAAAAGCCTTTTAACTAATGGTAATCCCTTTCAGTTAAAATCCATTATTCTTCTAATTCTGACTTTTTGAGTTGTAACTGAAAAAAAAAAAAAGGTCTGAGATAAGTTCTGGTCTTGATTTCGAACTCTTCTGGGCCTCCCAGAGTGCTGGGATTACAGGCAGGAGCCACCTCTATGGCCATCTTCTGGCAGGAAGGCTTGTGATACGTATAGCTCTGTGGCAAAACAACCTGGGCTTGCTGAATGCAAAGATGACTGAATTTTCTTTTCCTTAAGGTTATTTCTGTGTTTTCTTGACATGAGGGCACATAGGAGTTAAACAGTGTTTCTTGTGTTCGACTTCAGGATAGATCACAGGAAAACCACTAGTGCTAACATGGCACTCTCTCTGACTAGGAGCATAATTATTAGTTGATTTTGTGTGATTTATAGCATGGATACTAATCCATGCCATCTGAGACCATCATTAATCTACCTTTTAATGTTTCTGCATCACATTTTCCTTTCATTTTATATTTCTGTGCTGTCTTCGTTCTTAATCTGACTCCCTTTTTTATTCCCTATTTTTTTCTTTCCTTTCCCCTCCAACACTCCCCCTTCATTAGGTTCTATACAACCTACCAGAAGAGTTCACAGACTCTGCTGAGGCAAACAGTGACTCAAATGAAGTGTCTGTGCATCCTTGCAAGACAAGTGAGGCAGGATATGAATAGGACCACTAGCCTAGAGCCAGCCCAATACCTCTCCAGGAACCTTGTTCTGTTCCTCTAATTCTGACGAACTCTTCAATCAAACTGGAAGGCAAGAGAGAACAAACAGCAAGCCCTGTGTCCATTGTTAAGGCTTTAAGCTTTCACCTCACCGATTTCTAAAATGCACTTTGGATGTTTGTTTATTGGTTTTCATGCTTATGCAACTGCCTCATTCTGTGATAATGGAGTCAGGTTATATCAACATTAAATTGACTTCATAGACCCAAGTACCTTAAGGGTATCATTAATTTTAATTTAGAAAAGCAGCAATCAACCTCCTATCCTGCTTCAATTTGTCAAAATCTTTAGTTTTAATTACATCTACAGACTTATGAAAATTGTGATGGGAAGGGAAGGGATTATAGGAAGCTTTTCTTCTGCTTTTCTTTTTTTTTTTTTCTTTGGGTCTCAAAGAGAAAAGAGGAAAGTTGAATTACTTTGCCTGGAAGGCGATGTAACTTGATGCAGATTTTCTTAAAAAATAGGTTCCCTTTTAAAAGTTGCCCTAATGTATCTCATGATTTGCAATAGGAACTAATGTCAAGTGGCTCTCACCTTACCACATCATTACATTAAATCACTTATATTCCAGCTTTAGCCATTTATTTTTGAGCCCTATTTATACCACATTTGGAAGTTATCATTCTCACAGAAATTTTCTGGGGCCATTGGAGCATTCCTTTTTAGGGGCATTTAGGCCCATAAATAGCAAAATGTTCACATGGTAATTACATAATTACGCCTTCTGGTATTTGAACACAGGAGTATTTCCAAGGAACAGAAGTGGCAATTTGAAAAAATTATCAATGAGATACCATAGAACTGGTATTGTCTGAAAAAAAGACAGCATATATTAGCAAATTCATATTAATGAATGACTGAAGCTGGTAGATAAATGAAAAAAGATAAAGCACTGGAAATCAAACATTTTTGTCTCAGTGGCAGAAACTTTTATATTTGGGGTAATGATAGTAATAATATACTTATAAATTTTCAGTTTGTTCTACTAAACACCTCTTTGAAAAAGGCTGAAAGGGAGAATTTGCTGATGTATGCAACAATCCTTAACCAAGGAAATCAACACTCCGTAAAGCCCACACCATCCTTGCAGCATTTCAAAAGCTCCCTGACCTTGACTCCCTTCACAATCAATTTGACCACCTATCAAGGAAGCTTGTCTGCCAGAAGACCCTGTTTTCACTTCCCAGCTCTCCTCCTCCAGCAACTGACTGAAAAGCGCCTTTCTTTTCTCTCACTGACGCAGAACTGACAAACCAGTATCAAGCCGTTCTTTACAAATCAATAAACCGGAAGATCTCATCTACCGTACTTCCAAATCCTACAACATTCCGTCTTCTCTCTTCTTTGCATATCACAGGATAAGCCGCAAGTTATATAAGTAAGTACACTTCAAGTTTCTTCATAAAGGACAGGAGATGGAGCAATGCGCTTCTACTGTTTCTCCGAGTAGATTTGTCAGAACGAGAATTAAAACTCTGCCATGGACTCACTCTACAGTCTCTCTCCCTCTGTCTTATTTGCAGTCTTCTGACCTAGCCTTCCTCTTCTCTCCCCTGCCCCCCTCTTCCCTCATGCCACCTCGCCCCAACCCCAAGGCTGTTTGTAAGCTCCCCAAATATTCGTAAGACTTTCCTGAACTATTTTAGATATTTTCACTCCAAACTTAAACTAAAGCTATTTTGTTTTTTTCCAAATGTGGGTTTACATAGTGCAGAAAACTACAGGGAAAACATCCAAAATACAATGTGATCTTTTACAGGAGAAACAAAAGATTGAATTTCTAGGTCATCATAGAAGTAGGTACACTTCCCTGAGCAATAATCTGAGGTACTTTATGAGATTCTTTCTTTCACAAAAGCAAGAAATCCTAAAATCCATCAGATACTTGCACTGTGCCTTGTCTCTCTTTTTAATCCTCAAGTGAAGCCAACACAGTACAGTGTAATAAAAATGCATATAGCCCCAGGCTTTGTGCCTTAGTAAAGAGAGAAAAAATAAGCTTCTTGACTTAATATGTCTACTGTGAATAATCAGTCACTGCATTTTTGGGATTTCGCTTTATAATCTTAATGTATAGCAGTGAACTCCATATTTATGGTGTGACAAGAATAAAGGATTTTTTCTTTCTTTCTTTAAAACAAGTTGTCCCTATATTTTCCAAAAGAGGGACATGTGTCAGCTTAATTAAAGGAAACGAAATTACAATGGTGTGGGGTCGGTGTATCCTGATTTTTAGGAGTATATTTTTTGCATTTTACCTGAAATTGTCAATGAAGTGTAGGTAAAGTTGGGGCGGAGCCATAGACTATTGAATAATGTGGCCAACATTTGGTTTGAGGACCTTGTCAGTTCTGTTCCCAAATGTTTACCCTTTCCTTCCCAACTGCTGGTCCTTAGCTGATTAATAAATAACCCTAGGAAGATCAATGATTGTTCATAACAGGCTTCTAGTATGGCAGCTGTGAGTATTTGCATTTTAAGAGGAATGTTAAATAATTAAGCCATCAATTACTCAAATACTTATTCAGTGTTTATAGGCACTTTGCTAGGAGAGGAAGCAGAAAAAATAAATAAGAAAACAAGGAGATGATCTTTAGCGAATTTGTAGATTTGATATTTACAAATAAGCATAATAAAGTATCATGGGAAAGATTTTAATGTAGTGCAGTCAATTGGACAGTGCATCACAACTATTTAATAACTTAAAAAAATACAGATTCTTAGCTTAACTAAATAATTTCTGATTTACTTAACTTGAGGCTGAGGCTTGAGAATCTTAACTTTCTTTAAGGCTCCACGGATAATTCTGATGTACAGCCTGGCTTTGGGGCGATCAGTGTAGTGGAAAGGCCATGAATTTTATGAGTCAGGAAGACCTGAGTTGGAGTCCCTTACAAATTATTTGAACAGCATCTTATCTAATAACCTATGAACCTTAGTTTCTTTATGTGTTAACAGAAATACCATATAACACCACCACTAACAATGACAGTAATAACAGCAAACATTTATAGAGCATATACTATATTCCAAGTGCTGTTTCAAGAGCATTAGAGGTATATCTCATTTATGCCTTTCTTATCAGAAGGTAAATTTGATGAGGACAGGACTCAATTTTATTCACTACTGTATCCCCAGGACCCAGGTCAGTGCCTGACTCATAGTAGGCACCCAACTAAATACTTGAAAGAACGAACATCACTATGAGGAAAGTACTATGATAGTGATCATTTTACAGATGAGGCAATGGAGGCACAGAGAATGAGAAGTTATAATGTGTATAGTTGGAGAGATCACTTTCTGGCATTCGGTAGGTACTCCTTTTTCTGATAACTGAAAATTGCTAGAAGAAGTCTAAACAGCTGTGAGGGTTACAGAGTATCTGGATGAAATTAATGAAGGAGGTTGCTTTGAAGCTGGGCCTTCAAAATCAGGTAAGCTTTAGATGGGCAAGAACAACAGAAACACTCTGGGTGATGAGAGCAGAATGAGCAATTTTTTTTTTATTTTTTGGCACTAGTAAAGGCCTGGATGTGAAGGATAAACAAAGAGCTGAATAATATAAGTCTGGAAATGTAGCTTGGAGTCAAACCAGAGCTGTACTTGATTGTCAGGTTTAAGAATAAAGACTTTATTTAGTTGTTCATGGGAACACATTGAAATAATTTTTAAATAATTAATATTTTAAAATTTTATTTCTTTCAAATGCATTCATATGATGATAAAATTCAAGAAAAAGAAATCATTATTTAAAAATCAAGTCTTTCACCATGTCTCTCTAACCATTTTGTTCCCCACTCCCTGGTGGCAAGTACTACTGACATTTTTATATGCTACATTAATTTTTTAAGTTAGAGTAATATTAGGTTGGTGCAAATGTAATTGCAGTTTTTGCCATTGAAAGTAATGGTAAAACCACAATTACTTATGCACCAACCTAAATATCATTGTCAGAATGGTGTTCGTGTTTTAGGATGAATGAAAGCATGGAGAAAGTGAAGAGCAGATAAGCTGCCAGAAGGAAAAACAGGAGATGATAGGGCAGGACTTTATGTGTTCAGTATCAGAAAGAAGAGTCAAGGAAGACTCAGACTTTGACCCTAAGTGAGGAGGAGATGTATAAAAATCAGAAGGAACCACTGACTTGTTACAGCATAGTTTGATGTAATAGCAAATCATGAAATCATGGATGGTTGAGCAAAGACTGGAGGAATGATGGGAAAATTATGAAAGGTATGACAGTGAATTCTCCTTAAAGCCCCTCATATCATTCATTCTCATTGTTAGCAAGATCCCTACCGTAGATGGGCAAAAACAACATATTTAACTAAAAGTGAGGTAAGGCGTATAAAGCATTTAACAGCATCTGTTACAAGGTGAGCACTGAGTAGATTGTAGCTGTTATTTATTTGTTTTAAAAGGTGGGGCTGGGAATGGTGGTACAAGTCTGTCATCCCTCACAGTGACCTGGGAGGCTGTAGTGGGAGGATCACTTAAACACAGGAGTTCAAGAGCAGCCTGGGCAACATAGTGAGATCCCATCTCTTAAAAAAATAACACAAACAAAAAATGTGGTGTCAGAGCAGAATACAAGGGGACGAGTTTGACAGACACATCTTTAGGGGAAGTTCCATATCTAGCTTGCCTTTTTATATAATAAATACTTGAGCAGGCCAGTTGGGGATAACCCATATGATTTAAATCATTTATGAGGACTTAAATCTGGAAAGTATGAGAGGTGGGTTCAAGAATCAATGATTCCACAAGCAGTTTCAAGCACTGCTATGTACACCATACTGTATGTTCATTGCGTGGTAGATGGCAAAGATGGGTCATGAGATATGTCTATTCTCAAGAACCTTTTGTCTTGGGCGGAGATGACTGCACCTGAGACAAGTTAGAGGATTTTTAACTGATAGCCTCTTATGTCATGACCAATAGGGCAATATATATTTCAGGAAGTGAGACAGCAGTGAGGCCAGGAGCAATCTGGGATGCATGAGAAAAGAGGTGACACAGAACATCATTGTCTTAGGTCAGATTCAGAGTATCAACGTCTTGGCATCTCAGGTTCACTGAGGAGTATCTTTTGAACAGGTATTTTGCGTGCCATTGGTGATATAATCTTAATAGTTCAGAGATTCCTGAGCTTTCAAACGGTACCACTTATACTGTCAATTTTTCCTTTATTTAAGTAAGCAACAAGTCATCATTCTCTTCCCATCTTTTTTTTTTTTTTGAGCCATCTTGCTCTGTCACCCAGGCTGGCGTGCAGTGGTGTGATCTCAGCTCATTGCAACCTCTGTCTCCCAGGTTCAAACAATTCTCCTGCCTCAGCCTCCCAAATACCTGGGATTACAGGCATGTGCCACCCCACCCAGCTGATATTTGTATTTTTTAGAAGAGACAGGGTTTCACTATGTTGGCCAGGCTGGTCTCCATCCTCCCATCTTTTAACCATTTCATGATGTTTTGCAAAGAACTTTCAAAATACAGTGATTAGAATGGTTTGTTTTGTTGTCTTTTCCTTGCTGTATCAGAATTCACTTTTTATGGTTATGTGAATGTAGAGGATTAAATATAAAAGCATTGCATGATTTTGTGTTGTTTCGATAAAAACTGTAAATTTTGCATGCATAAAGGGCTAGTATTGCTATTGCCCCTACTTGAAAATGATTTCAGTGCGCTGAAATCAAACTTTTTCTAGACTCTTCCAAAATAATATTCAACCTCACACATAGAACTTTGAACATCTAGTCCTTGATCTAGGATTGAACACACATTTCACATCTTGGAGAAAACTTTTTTTTTTTTGGTTAGCTGATATTTTTATCCCTTCAGGCATTAACCAGTCTTTTTTCTTTCCTGGCAGCAGTTCTGGAGCTAAATTCCTTGAAGGTTAAAGCATCTATTAAATGGTTCAAAATGTATAGTGCTAAAAGTTTGCTTTTGTTGTGTTATTTTTTAGTAGATGTCTCAGAAAAAACAGTATGTTCTTGCATATGATGGCACACTGCAGTAATTTTTCACTGATTAAAATCTAATTTTGAGCTTTTAGTAATGGTTAAGCATCTCTAATCCAAAAGCTCAAAATCTGAAATGATCCAAATTTTGAAACTTTTTGAGTACTGACATGATGTCACAAGTGGAAAATTTCACATGTGACCTCATGTGACAGGTCACAGTCAAAACTTTGTTTCATGCACTAAAGTATTTAAAATACTGTATAAAATTGACTTCAGGGTATGTGTATAAGGTATATATGAAATATTAATGAATTTTGTGTTTAGACTTGGGTCCCACCCCAAGATATCTCATGAGAAATAAGCAAATATTCCATAATCCACAAAATTAAAAAATCCAAAACACTTCTGGCCCCAAGCATTTTGGATAAGGAATACTTAACTTGTATTCCAATCTGAGATGGCCCTAACATTCAACTTTTTAATATATAATCAAGAAATAATACAACAGAGTAAACTTCTGGAGTAAACAAATCTATATCACAGGGATGTTTAAATATCAGGAACAAACTCATATTTTGACTTCTTCATAAGGCAATGCATACGCTAAACACAGATGATTCTTATCTATGCACCAAACTAAGGTTTTTAAGGACCTTAAATACTAAGAATATTTAAGTTAATTCAAGTTACTATTTGTCTTAAAAAACAGAATCTTTTAAATATTCAGGATATAGGTATTTCACCAATTCAATCTAGCCTTTCTGTTCAAAAGTTAAATAAATTAGATGGAATCTCAAGTATTCGTAACTACGTATAAGAAAAAAACTTACTATCACAAATGTATAAACAACAAAAGGTTTTCATGGCCTCTTCTATTAAAGACATGTTGGCATTATTGACATTTGGGCCTAGGCAATTCTTCGCTGGGCTATCTATCCTATGCATTATACAGAAGGAATAGCAGCACCCCCAACTTCAACCAACTAGATGCCAGTAGCATCTCCTCACCAGTTGTGACAACCAAAAATGTCTCCAGAAATTGCCATGCCCCCTGAAGGCCAGATTTGCTCTTGGTTGAGAAACACTGGTGAGTCCCATTATATATCTCTACGTAGTTGAGGAAGGAAAGTTAACAGTCTCCAGTTATATACAGACTATTCTGGGATCTGCCCAATTCAGGATTCCCCTAATTGGCAGTCTTTGCTCTGGCACTCCTCATTGGGCTGACATAGAGTCTAGAAGATTTGCATTGTGATCTAATGGCTCTTCTTGTTCAATTCTGCTTCCGCCCCTATTTCTTCACAGGTGTTAGTTATTCCACAATAAATCTGTCCTGGCATCTGCTTCTTGAGGACTCAACCTGCGACAACAACAATCAATCAATTCCATGATTCCTTTCCCTTAGCTTAGGTTGGCACGCAACCCATTTTGGGCCATGTAGAGTCAAGTTCATACAGTCTTTAAGCTCTTGGGTCAGAGCATCTCTTTCTTTTCTTCAGGGTATGTTGAGAATGTTAAGAGGATGGCAGGTGAGCCTGCAGCAATAGGCTGAAAACTCCTACTGCCACCAACACCCTTTTGTTTCTTAACTAATTTGAATTTTCTATCTCTTACAGCCAAGAGTCCAGCCTAATATACTTTATAATAAAGGAGAAACTACAGAAACATTAAGAAAATTGGCATTGAGCCTAAAAGTTGTTACAAATTAACTCATCACAATAACTATTCAGAGCAAGGTATATAAGTTGCTCAAGAACTACAAAGCACATTGCCTTATTAAATTTAAAGATAATTCCTAAAAATCTGGGAGAGGACAGAATTGTACACATTATTATAGAATGATATTACCAACTGCTGCATTAATTCTCCAAAGATTTCCACCAATCTCATTGTGAAGAAATAATAGATATAGAATACTAGATATTAGATGCCACAAGGTTATCCATATACACTAGTTTCAAGACTTTTGAAAGTTTTGGTGCACCCCTATCCAGCCTATCCCAATCCTTTCTAATTCCCATTCCCGGTTACTAATAATAGGAAAAGAGAACATTTATATGAGTATGCTATTTGATTTGAACCAATCTCTCAGGGTCAATAATATTTCAGTATTTTGTGCGCAGCATTTAATATTATAAAGCATGCCCATTTCAGCACTCCTTTTCAACAGAAAGATTTAGTTGAAAACTCAAAGCCACATTTGTCCTCTGAAGGCTTTTAAAAAGCTTCATTTGTGAAAGGACACATTGACCAGAGCTGCTGGGGATCATTAATGGAAGCTGTATCTTCAAAGGAGATTCTGTGTTACAAAAAGGTACTTGGACATTTTGGCTAAGCTGACCACCTGGGATTTGGTCATTTGAGAGGGGGTTGGTTGTTGACAGGCCCTAAGAGATACCCCCTATGTCTGTTCTTTTTAAAATTCTATTAAAAGATTTGTATTATGGGCTCCCTATTTAAAATGAGAGTCTGGGCAGCTGCCCCTTTTACTCTGCCTAGAAGAAGGCACCTTACATTTTGTAACATCAATTTTCCACTAATAAATGTCTGTTGTGAAAATAATCCCCACCTTCTGGCTAGAGAACTTGTTGTCTTGGTCATCTCCTCTATTGTGTTGGAAACAGAGTGACACATGTAGGTGAATGGGGTCACTCATGTTACTTGTCTGGGTCTAAACCAATTATAAAGGAACTCAAATCTATTTTCTGTCAGATTGGGAGAGTCCAGGGAAATAAAAAAGCCATACAACAGAGTTGCGATTATCCAGCATTTGCACATCAATTTATGTTTTCAAACTCGTTCACAGTCACTAGTTACTGGCAGTCACTCTTCTTAAGAAGCAGAGAACTCTAAGCTGAGTTTTGAACATAGATTGCTGGAAGTGATTTACAAGATTGTTTTCAAATTGGTATGACCAAAAGGCATTTTAAATATGATTTTAAATTGCAAAGGGACAAAATCATGGGCTACTTGTGTTTCTTTGGATGCTAATCACATTACTTTGAGAGCTGGCATGGGTCCTAGATGTCTCAGGCTACATACCACTGGTAACAGAAACCATGTATGCACAGGAGCAGAAAGATATGAGCAGAGGAAGAGAGAAACATGGTGTCTCTAAGAACCCATAAAGCGGTTTGGAATCTTTGTGGAACTCTCTGAAAAGGAATTAGGAGGATACCACCTGGCAGAATACTACTCTCTTATTCTTAAGGCTGATTTACTCTCTAAAGAAAAAAAAAGAGGCCAGGCGCAGTGGCTCACACCTGTAATCCCAGCACTTTGGGAGGCCGAGGTGGGTGGATCACGAGGTCAAGAGATCGAGACCATCCTGGTCAACATGGTGAAACCCCGTCTCTACTAAAAATACAAAAAATTAGCTGGGCACGGTAGTCCGTGCCTGTAATCCCAGCTATTCAGGAGGCTGAGGCAGGAGAATTGCCTGAACCCCAGAGGCGGAGGTTGTGGTGAGCCGAGATCACGCCATTGCACTCCAGCCTGGGTAACAAGAGCGAAACTCTGTCTAAAAAAAAAAAAAAAAAAAAGAAAGAAAGAAAGAAAAGGAAAAAAAAAAAAACAAGTAGAAGGGAACGTCTAGATTTGACAGAACTGAAAGGCTCTCAAAATTTTAAGACATTTTTTAAAAAGTCTCAAAATATTTTAGAGACTTTTACTTTGCTTTAGTGAATATAATAAAATTAAGTTCACTATACTCTCATTCCTTTCAGAAGCATTTCACCTCCATTTTAACTGTTTGCATTTAATCTGTGCAATAATCACTGTATGCTGCGTTCAAAGTCCTTATGTATTTTTTTTTGGCATTTTAGTCTATTTCTGTCTCCCTGATTTTTTTCTTCTACTCAAAGACATTTTCTCCTCTATTATTGCTTTATTTAATGTTTCCCTTATGCTAGGGCATAACTGCCTTTTCTCTCCATCCATATCTCTAAATTAGGGGGTACCTTTTCCTTTTCTATGCAGCAGCCTCTCTTCAGCATGATGTCTTCACTTTTCTCTATTGTAGTCTCTTTTGTGATTGGCCAATAGCAAAACGAAACTTACTAGAATCCAATTCTAAAAGCACTTTAGAAGGATGGAATCTTATCATTTACTGCCTGAATCACTATCATCAGTGCCGTTGGTGCAGAACGGTATTCCATTTTGGGGCTCATTGGATAAGTATGAGTTCAACTTGGGAGCTATAAAATAACCAGGGGAAAATTTTGTTCCTTTCTTCCTTTATAGCTCAGAACTTTGTGACTGACCTTGCTTCTTTATTTTTAATTATGCCCTTTGGAAAAATAACGCTTTTTTTCATTTATATGGTATAGAGCCTAAGATTTTTGGGGATCTTTAATGAACAGCAGTATAATTTGACTTTTATTTTACAGGATATGCAATATAATTTTGAAAAATTAAACTACATGCCCAAGGAAGGATTCAATATTTCCAGAGAACCTAGCATTTTCTGTCTCTCAGAAGACTAAAATTAGATCCTGTTTTAATGACTGTCCCTGCAACACTGACTTCTGTGTAATGAGAATGTTTCCATGTTCCTGCTGACAGACCACTTATTATTATTTGCGGATGCAGGGCTGATAATTCTGACAATCGATAATAAAAATTGTATAAACATTCACATTTATTGAGTGCATGCTTTGTGCCAGGCACTGCGCAAAGTGCTTTATAATGATTATTTCATTTGATCTTTCTAATATCCCCATGAGTTAAGGATACAAATGCTCTGGAATATCAGAATTATTCACATTTGATGGTTGAGTTAATATCGATTTTAAAAACCTGTCTAGTAACCTCTGATGGCACTTGTGGCACTGATGATTCTCCATACTCCTCCAATGACACAAAGCCTATCTTGCTTTAAACTTCTGCATTATTATTATTATTTATATATGGAGAATTTAAAAAATAAACAGGGATTCTATTGACACCAAGGAGAAAGACTGACATTGCCGCCGCTCAGCTCCGCTTTGAGGTTTGTAGCAACTATCTCTGGTGCTTGCGTCACATCTTGTCAGCCTACCTGTGATTCCAGTGTCAGCAGTAGTGTCTGGTTCTGTGCAAGTTCTAACTTGTGCTGGATAGCCAGCACCTCTCCTCAAAAGGGATCCCTGGGCCTTCCAGTTTTCTGCCCTAGGTTCCCCTGACCCCCATGACATGGGAGCTTCCTGGGTGGGCAAGCATAGCCACAGGGGTTAGTGTTTTGGTAGCAATTCCTTTTTCCCCCTAACTTCTGTATAGTGTTTATTGGGCTTACTCACATCATATAGTTCTCAGCTTTAATAGAAAAACTTGTTTCCTTTTTGTATTTATACTTAGATTTTCTAGATTGTTTTGAATCTTTCTGACATTGTGTGACGTTCAGAGCAGCAGAAAAGGCAGGGGCGCATTGGAGAGGATGTGTCCCACTTACATCCAATGCTTGTCCATATCAGATGAAAACTGAATCAATTCTCAACCACTGAGAGCAGGAGCAGGTATATGCATGCTCTGGCTTTCCATATTTCAGGCTGTAGCTACCTATGTCCAGATTTGTTTTCTTCTGTACACTTCTCAGAAGTCCCAGAGAATAGCTCATCTTTCTTTCTTGTTTCATTCTTCTTGTTCTCTTACTCCTGCTTCTTAGAATTACACACTAAATAAACTTATTGTGCCCAGGTCTCTTTTTATCTTTTTTGAGACAGAGGCTTGCTTTGTCGCCCAGGCTGGAGTGCGGTGGTGCAATTTTGTCTCACTGCAGCCTCTGCCTCCCGGGTTCAAGCGATTCTCCTGCCTCAGCCTCCCGAGTAGCTAGGATTACAGGTGCATGCCACCATACCCAGCTAAATTTTGTATTTTTAGTAAAGACAGGGTTTTACCATGTTGCCATGACTTGTCTCGAACCTCTGACCTCTGGAGATCCACCCACCTCAGCCTCCCAAAGTACTGGGATTATAGGTGTGAGCCACCATACCTGGCCTTAGGTACCATCTTGATTCTTTGATGGGGTAACACTCAGTAAAAAGACAGATCTTAGGATAGGTCTCACCCTTCATTAAACCTGGACTCTAGGAGAAGGCAAATGTGAATACTATTAAAAAACAGAATTTGTAATGTTGACAGTGGAAAATCTACATCATTCATTATTTAAGACCCTGTTTGTCATCAATAAACGTTCATGGTAATTCAGGTACTGTCTTAGTGCCACTGCTGAGGCTGTGATTTAATCCAGAATCTGATGAAAAGATTTGTTGAAACTTGTGCCTTAGGGCAGCAGAAAACAATAAGAAAGACTTTAAAATAAGGAGAGTCACCTAATCAGATCTGCATTTTAGGAGGATTACTATAGCTGCATTGTGAAGAAGGGATTAGGAAGCCAGAACAATATCAAGGAGATAAATTAGAGGCTGTGTAGCATTTGAGTCAAAAGATATTAGAGGCAAGGGCAGTGTAAAGAGGGGAATGAATTTAAGAGATGGCTTGGGGATACAGCTGACAGAATTTGGCAATGCATCATGTTAGATTTACAGATAAAAGTGGATTCAGAAATAATACCCTAATTTCTGACTTGGGCAATTGGGTGAAGTGTAGTGTTAATAGGAATAGCAAAATTAGGGAGGGAAAAATGTTGAGGATGGATTAGGAGAAGAGTAGGACAATAATGAGCTGTTGGGGACATGTTAAATCTGAGGTGTCTGTGGGACATTCAGGTTATGGTGAACAAGAAACATGGAAGGTGGCTGGGTCTAAAGCCCAGGAGAGAAATAAGTCTGACTTCACTGCAATAATCCAGCCAGCCATTGCAAATAATGATGCTAGAGCAATTGAACATCCATATGCAAAAAATAAACCTCAACCTAACCCTCAAACTTTACATAAAAATTAACAAAAAATGGATCGCAGACTGAAACATAAAATGTAAAACTATCAGACATATAAAACAGGAGAAAATCTTTGGGATCTAGGGCTAGGCAAAGCATTCTTAAACTCAACGCCAAAAGCATGGTCCGTAAAAGGAAAAAGCAATGAATTCAAACCTCATCACGATTAAAATTATTTTTCATTCCCTGTTAAGAGGATGAAAAGATGAGAGAGAAAATATTGGAAAACCATATACACAAAAAAGGACTAGAATCTGATACAGAAAGAACTCTCAAAACTGAAGTATAAAAAAACTTTTGAATTAGAAAATAGACAAAAGACATGAACAAACATTTCACTGAGGAGGATATACAGATGGCAAACAAGTACGGGAAAAGTTGCTCAACAGCATTTGCCACTAGGGAAATGTAACTTAAAAGCACAATGAGATATTCCTACACACATATCAGAATGGCTAAAAATAAAAAATAATGACAACACCAAATGTCGGTGAAGACACAGAGAAACTGGATCACTCATACATTGCTGGAATATAAAATAGTACAGACACTTCGGAAAATGAAAATTTGGCAGTTTTAAAACTAAACATTCAACTACCATATGACCTAGCAATTGCACTCCTCAATACTTATCTCAGAGAAATAAAAAATTTTGTTCACACAGAAACCTGTACATCAATGTTGGTAGGTTTACTCATAATAGTCCAAAACTAGAAATAACTCAGATGTCTTCAAGGGGTGAATGATTAAATAAACTATGGCATATCCAAAGCATAGCATACAACTTCACAATAAAAAGGAAACAAGTCTTGCTGCATATAAAAATTTAGAGAAATCTCTAGGGAATTACGTTGAGCAAGTCGAGTCAATCCCAAAATATTACATACTGTATGGTTTCATTCGTACAACATTATTGAAATCACAAAAGCATAGACATGGAAAACAGACAAGGAGTTGCTGGAAGTAGGAGGTCAGGGGACAGGAAGGTAGGTGTGGCTATAAAAGGCCAAGAGGAGGGATCTTTGTAGTGATGAAAATGTTCTATATACTGATAATATTGAAGTGAAGATATTGCTTGTGACCTTGAACTACAAATATGCAATATGTC
The DNA here is from genome assembly GCF_049354715.1 of Callithrix jacchus. Lineage (NCBI taxonomy): Eukaryota > Metazoa > Chordata > Mammalia > Primates > Cebidae > Callithrix > Callithrix jacchus. The sequence goes on from NC_133524.1 coordinate 32,230,340, forward strand.
CTATTGGAGGAAACTTGGTTAAAAAAAATGTGGAGTCTGTGTATTATTTCTTACAACTCCATGTGAATCTACAATCTAATTAAAAATGTTGAGATCCAGTACTCTTAGTAATATGTCAGTGACTGCATTTTCAATGGATTAGTTATAGTGAATATTAATTGTAAGGTTCTGTCACTATTCCTTTTCAAGAATCTACAAGCTTAGATTTATTTTTGAAGCAATATACTGTTAGTTTTCTTATTAAGAATTCAGAAGGCTTCAACAACAAATAATTTTTTGGTAATAAGAAAAAAATTTATAATTATTTTTTATTAACAAACAAAACAAAATCAACTCTTGAGACACTTACAGTTCAGATGGGGAAATAAGACCTAGATATGTGAAACTGAGTTGTGTCTGGTAAAAAGCTCCCCAGAAACACATATCCAGTTTCACATATCCTCTGAAGGAGGCTGAGTTTGAGCTAGATCTGCAATTATATCTGGATTGAGGGAATCCTTCTAGCACTCAGCAAATAGCAGGAAAAACTTTTCAGACATAGCAGGTGTCAAGATTTGGAGACTTTCCTCATCATGAGGAGAGTGTTTTGTTTGCTTGGATATACAGGGAGATAGATAGAAAGAATATTGATAATGGAGGTATTTGAACCTGATCCTGGTGACAATGGTGAGTCAAAGTTGTTAAACATGGTGACTAAGAACTCAGACACTGGAGTTGGACTGCCTGGTGTGACTACCTCATTTCCCAACTGAGCCACTTGGCAAGACACTTAACTCTCTGCTTTTGTAGAGAGTTCCTGTAAAAGTTTCTGCTTTTGTAGCTAAAAATGATCCTACGCATCAGTGGTACCTCAGAAAGTAGTTGTTAGAATTAAGTGAGGTAATGTATGTCCAGTCCTTAGTACAGTGACTGGTAAAGAGTCTCATTTGGCATATATTAGCTCTGAACATACTGGTGATGCTGGTGGTGCTAATGATGTTGCCTCTCCAGAGGTTGCAAACAGCTTAAGGGCAGAGACAATGGTTTATCTTAGACTACCTGATGTCTGGGACATTCCTGGTACACAGTAGGAGTTTTGCTAAAATAAATTGGAAAAAGTAGTGTTTTTGGAAGATTAATTTGATAGCAATTAGCTGATCAGACGGAGGAAGGAGAGATTTTAGGCATGGAGCACAAGTAGAAGGCTCCTACAATGACAACCTCCCTCCTCATGACAAGGGTCAGAAACAATGGTTGGTGTCAGCATGAATGATAAGCAATAGGTAGATAATGACAGATAAATTGAAGAAAATAGTTCCTTGGCTTTGACTCCATTTTAATGAGGAATAGAGTTTAAGCGTGACTTTAGTGTGCAAATTAAGCCTCTTTTGGAAAGAAAACCCGGTATGGCAGAAAGAACATGAGTCATGACGTTAAACACTGTTCCGTCCCTATGTTATTTGTATGACCTTAAAAAATGTATTTACTCTTTCAGCATCTGTAGTAGACACTGTGGCACTCCACACTGAAACTCTTTAGGATCTTTGCATGCATGAGCCAGCTGCTGACTTACTGGCTGGTAGCTCATAGCTGGGGCCTTCACTGGAATTTGCCCTCAGAGAACTGCCTCACACAGGTAAACCCTCTCCCTGAGGGAGAGGCCTAGGGCCAATGATGGTCTGATGCAGAAATGAACTCATTTAAGCCTAGTCTTCCATCACTGGAAAGCTATGCTTGTGGGAGTTATTCATATCCCATTGCTCAAGGTCATTGCCAAGGTCTGATTTTTCACAAAAAAATTTTTGAAATCTCAGGCATCAGTGGGTTAAATTCTTCACCCATTTGATTTACTAGGGACAATTCTGAAAGGCCAAACCTACGCTAGAGCTTCTCTGCATGCTCCCGCTGCAGCCTTAATTGCAACTGCATCGTGAACCAGCTTTTCCTCTGCACAGTCATGCCCGTTTCACTTTCTTAGGTATAAATCCTAATAGCACTCCCCACCAGTAAAATAACCCTTCTGCAAGCAACTCTCCAACTGCTTCTGCTTCTGAGCCTAGTCTTGGAAGAGTCTTTTATTCCTAATCTGTGAAATGGAAAAAAGGTGCACAGTTACTATTGAGAGTTGTAGTGGGAATAAAACGAGATCATGTGCTTGGCAGAAAACCGTGTTCAAGAAATGACAGCTAATGGGTGATATTTGAGGACATTATGCTAAGTGAAATAAGCCAGTCTGAAAAGGAGCAAATACTGTATAATTCCTCTTACCTGATGCTCCTAGAATAGTCAAATGCATAGAGACAGAAAGTGGAAAGGTGGCTGCCATGGGCAGGGGGAAAGGAGGAAATGAGGAGTAGTTTAATGGATACAATTTCAGATTTGCAAGGTGAAAAAGTTTTGGAAGTCCACTGCATGATAATATGAATATACTTAACACTACCGAACTACACACTAAAAAATGGTCAAAATGGTAAATTTTACATTATGTTTTTTTAACCACAATTTGAAAAGAAAGAAATGATGCCTACCATACCATTGATATTCCATTTAATTGACTTTTACCCACAACCAGATACGTTTTCTGGCTTCTCCTCTATTTTCTCGTCCTGTTGGGTGGGACCTATAGTTCCAAACATGACTGAAGCCCCCTGCCCCCTCTGCCAGCCTGGATATTATGTCTTCATAATCTGATTTTTTACAACAGTGTTTCTAATCTCCACACATCTCTTTAGACTTTAGATTCTCTAATGAGCTGAAATCACCCTGGCATAGGCTCTCAGGAATTGCATGGAAGCCAACAGCACTATTTTCCTTCCTTCCTCTAACAAAACAGATCTCTTTAAAATCATCACCATAACCTTTTGAAAAGCACATCAAATTGCATCATGATTTAAAAGAAATTATACTTTGTCAGTGCCAGGTTGTTGAAAAGAAGGGATTGAGATCAGGAGTCTGGGGAAGCTGACAGATATAATGATGTGCTTAGATATCCTGATGGATTTTGACACAGCTTCTCTGCTTGGGGGTGAGTGTAATTACTATTTGTACAGAGAACAGAGTCAAGGTCAGAAAATACAGGAGAGGGACCATCAAGCTAAAGTAGAGGACTTTAAAGTGGCCGGGGAATTTCTGTTATTCAAAAGTTCAAATTGGTCAGCAGGACAAAAGAATACACAGAGTCAGGGTACGGGCAGGGGCCAACATCCAGAAATTCCTGCCAGCAAGAATGGAGAGGAAATGCCAGAGCATGGGTTGGAATTTGGAATGAAGTTGAATGAGGAAACAGACAAGGTACAAAACATGACCAAGAAGTTGGAGGTGCCACTGCAAAATTTGGAATAAAAGTGATAGTGCCAAGGGAAGTCTGAAGACTGATCCTAAGCCAGTGGTTGTTTCTTCTGCCCTAGTTTTAAGCAGCTTTCCTAGTAAGGGTGGATGAAGGCCAACAGTGCTGGGCTTCTCCCCAGAGTCGCACAGGATTCTGCAGGTTTTAATGATTACAGCAGAGAGCCTGGTCCCCTGAAAAGCCCTTGCAGTTCTAACCCAGCAAAATGCATTGAATCTGACAGGCCAGCATTTACCACCTCTGGTGCCAATGCACGGGGAATAATGAATTACCCCATTTGTAAACTTTGCACATATATGCAGTTAGGAGTTGCTCTACTAATTGCACAAAAAGATTTTATAAAATATAAGTAAAAAATACTTAAAATCTGACACTAAGTTTTTACTCGCTGTTTGTTTTGATTTTGATACCTGTAGTCTGTTCTAAAGACTTGGTAGTGAGAGTAGAGTGGGAGGTAGGGTGGGGGATTCAATGCCTCCCAAGTATTTGAAGGACTGTCTTTGCCAAAACACCTATTGTGCGTCTCTCCAAATCATACATATAGACAGAAAGGCAGAAGTTATGGGAAGATCAATTTCAGCTCAATGCGAGAGATAACAGTCTAATGATTAGGGTGTTGTGAACTGAACAGGCTGCTTTACAAAGTAAGGAGTTCCCCATCACTAAGTTTTAAGCCTAGGCCAAAGAGTTTTTCAGCAGACATGTGGAAGAACTCCTGAAAGGAATTAGACTAGAACTTGAAGGCCCCTTTCAACCTAAGATTTGATTACTCAAACTTGTTAAGATGTGATTAACATTAGCTTAAATAAGTTAACTATTGAGAGTCAGCCTAATGCAATGGTTAGGGTCAACAGGTCTGCAGCCATATTGCCTGGATTTGAGTCTTGGCTACTTACTAACTGTGGGCTTTGGGCAAATTACTCAATCTCTCTATACCTTAGTCTTCTCATTTGTAAACTGGGAATCACAACAGTACCTATCTGCAAGATCGTTGTAAGAATTAGGTTGGTGAATAGATTTGACGTATGTAGATAAGTCTTGGTATATAGTAATTAGTACTACTTCTGTTGTTGCTACTACTACAACTACCATTACTACCGATAGGGACAGAAGGCAGGGAAATTCTGGACAGAAGAGGGTGGGTCTCTGGCCCCACTCTTAAGCCAAAAAGCCTGGAACTGTGGCCTAAGTGACAACTTACATTCCTATTTTCCTGCTCAAATGCTGCCTTTTCCAAAACCACCCATGGCCCACCCTGGCCTCCATCCTGTGCCTGTAAAAACTCCAGGCTCAGCCGGCACAGAGGAGAAGCAGCTGGATGTTGAGGGCTATGAGTGGTCATTGGAGAGAACTGACTTCAGAGGTTCAGCTTGGCAGTGTGGCTTCAGAGAGGAGTCTGACTGGGGACAGCTGGACTCTAGGGGAAGATTGCCTTCGTGCTCTGTCCCCTTTTCAGCTCCTTGTCCTGCTGAGAGCCACTTTTGTCGGCAATAAAATCCCCTGCATTTGCCATCTCCAATTCGTTTGTGTGGCCTCTTTCCTCCTGGATGCTGGGTAAGAAATCAGCTGCCACAAGTGCGGGTGCTGAAGGCTGTCACACCAATCCTCCACTGAGCTGTTAACACTTAAGCCATCTGCAGATGGCAAAGCTAAAAAGGCACTGTAACACTCCTTCTGGTGCTTCAAGGGTCACGGGCACCCTTCTAGACAGTGCCATGGTGCCCAAAAGCACTCACGCTGACGCCTGTGCCCACTCACTTGTGATTTCCCTCTCACGAGGGGTAGAACTCAGTGGGATTGAGAGAATGGAGTCTGTCCCTGCCAGGACCAAGGCAGCCACGCACTCCGGTCCCTGCCTGTGAAGAGGTCGGGGAGATATCCTGCTTCACTACTACTACTACTTCATAGATATCAGTTCTAGCTTTTCGGTTGTGATTTTGCACCCTGATGACCCCAGAGGAGAACAAGGACCTGTGGAATATAAATTCATGGTGAAGTGCATGTCATGCTATCCATTCATGAAAAACCCTGAAATGCAGACTCCTTTTCCCCATGTAGGTTGTTGTTTTTGAGGAAAGAAATGACAGGTGGGAAACACATCTAAACTGTGCCTTAAGTCTGAGTGTCCAAAAGCATGCTGCTGTTGAAGTAATAGCAAAGCAGAGACAAAACCTATTGTTTCGTCTCCCTGTATACCTGAAACCACGGCCTGTTGGCCTTTTCTGTCCATGATGTGGAAAGCTCTGCTCTCAGGAACTCAAAAATGGGCATGTTTCACCATTCACTCAGAGAAGATCCTATTACAGAAAAACAATGCCCAGCTGCAGTTTAACTCAGAGCTGAGAAACCCTCTACCCAATGATTATGGACCCACTTTTGTGATCTACCTGCGAGGCAAAAAGAACATTCTTTCAACCGTGTGCGTAGGATGCCTGTATTAGGAAAACAGATCAATGGAAACGTGGAGGACTTCAAATAATTCTCATCAAGTCTGTTCTTAAAATGGCAAACTTCCAAAGTCCCTTGAGAATACACAGGTCTCAATGAGAAGAAAAAGTGGCTGATAAAACATCAGGCTTTCCAAAAATTGCCCATTTCTCCTCAAAATTCCTACATGAAGGTTTCTAAGGTTTCACATACAGGTTGTTGGAAGCACAAACACAGCTACCTCGGGAGAGTTAATTCACCTCAGGACCAATTTCTCCTCTGTTGGTACATCTACTATTCATTTAGAAGCCCTCCTTGGATAAAGCCCAGAGTCATTTCAGCAGCAGTGGTGAGGGACGTCCAGAGAGTTATCATCAGTCATTCATGCCTGCACTGTTAACAACTGAATCAATATTGTCAGTACTATGGAGAGCACCTTCACAGCCTAGTTAGGATGTCTGCGGTTGTCATATTAGAAAGGCAAGATGTTTTGGAAACATATTTGTTTCAGGAAATGTTTGAATATTAAACATCCACAGGGTTCTGTGGCCATCCTTTTCACAAACATGGATACATTTATAGACTTAATTTGGTTGGTGAATGAAGGTATTCATTATTGCTTTTAAAAAAAATTCTTTTAATTTTTGTAGATACATGTTAGGTATATATATTTATGTAGTACATGATATGTTTTGATACAGGCATGCAATGTGAAATAAGCACATTATGCTTTTTATGTTAAGAGATGATGTTGACGGGGGTTGGTTTTCCTATGTCTGTGTGAGGCTGAAAAACTGATGATATATTCAGTTTTCTGTTTTTAAGAAAATGCCTTCCTTTGGGGTCCTTTGGGTTCTGTATTATGGAATCATAGCACTTTTATTGCCTTACCTCACTTAATTTCTTCATATGGGAGGAAGGTCCAACTCTGGTAGTCTTTAAGCTCCCTGGGGGCAGGGGTCTAATCCATCTCTGTGTTTCCAGAATCTAACACAGTGCTTGGCACGTAATGGATGCTCAATATTGTATACGGGATCACTGACTGTATAATGAATAAATGCATAAAGGAAGTAAAACATGACTTCTTAGAGTCCTGGTCTATCTAATCACAAAGGAATGATCCTTGTTTGGTTTCAGTCTATAAAGTAGTTGTGACTGTCATAATGGTTTTCAGCTGTCTTCAGCTCGCAACATTTTTTAATAGGCTTCATTCTAGACACATATACTCAGGTGTTCCTGAGCTGCTTCCTTAAGGCATTTCTTCTGTCAGATCTGCTTATGGTTGACATCTCACCACACCTAACATGACTACCTTGGGAATATTGCTTTTTTTATGTAATGTTTGGGACAGCAGGTTATGAAGTCGAGCATAGTGATTAGAACTAGTGGACTTGGGGGCTCCCTGGGAGAGCATTACAGGTGATATAAAATTGTTGGTTGACGTTAAGTACATTTGTGAATTTGATGCTTACAAATCCAGCTGTGACTCCCTTGGCAAGTTCAAGTCATATACTCTATCGAAAGCTAAAAATGGTCATTGTTCTATCAATATTTGGTATGGTCGGAAATCAACAGCCATGCTTTCTGTCAGTTTTTTAAAGGCATATTGAACTTAAAGAGCACAATTTGAGAGGAATTCAGAAGAGGTGCATTCTAACCCAGATATCACATTAAATAGCTGTGTCACCTTGGCCAAGTCTTAACCCTTTTGCACCTGTCTAGCAAGGGTCTTAGACTAGATGATCTCATGATCTAACTTATTTATTATTATTATTTTTGAGATGGTGTCTCACCCAGGCTGGAGCACAGTGGCATGATCTTGGCTCACTGCAGCCTCCCCCTCCCAGGTTCAAGTGATTATCCTGCCTCAGCCTCCCAAGAAGCTGGGATTATAGGCATGCACCACCATGCCTGGCGAATTTTTGTATTTTTAGTAGAGGTGGGGTTTTGCTATATTGGCCATGGTGGTCTCGAACTCCTGACCTCAGGTGATCCACCTGCCTTGGCCTCAGAAAGTGCTGGGATTACACATGTAAGCCACAACGCCTAGCCTAATTCTTTTAAATGTTATATAATCAGTTTAGTCTTGCCTCAAGGACCTTTTATATGTTGCTCTGTTTGAAACATAACTCCTCATGAACTTTCAGGTCTCCCTCCTCACTTCTTTCAGGTCTCTGCTCAAATGTCACCTCCCCAGTGGAACCTTCCCTGATCACCTTATATACAATGACAATCCCTTCCATGAACAACTCTCTAGTCTCTTCCTTGCTTTATTTTTCTTCAACATGCTGCCACTATTTGAAATTGTTACATGCTAATTGTGTACTTGTTTATTATCTATCTTCCCTACAAGAATATAAGCTCTCCTGAGGGCAGGGGTTTTGTCTTGTTTGCTGCTTTATTATCAGTATCTAAAATGGTGCCTGTCATGTAACAGACCCACAATAGATATTAATTGAATGACTAAATGAATATTTAAACTCCTAGCTAAAATGTCTTCAGAGTTTCTTAGGTGTAATCTGGTTTAACACACTAAATTCTGAGAATCACAGAACTATTAGATCATTAAAGCTAAAAAGACATTGAGCTTGCCAGCTCAATACCTTATTTTGAAGGCAGAAAAACTGAAAGCCAAAATGGTTAAATGAGGCCAGGAGTGGTGGCTCACACCTGTAATCCCAGCACTTTGGGAGGCTGAGGTGGGCGGATCATCTGAGGTCAGGAGTTGAAGACTAGCCTGACCAACATGGCGAAACCCCATCTCTAACTAAAAATATGAAAATTAGCTGGGCATGGTGGTAGGTGCCTGTAATCCCAGCTACTTGGGAGGCTGAGGCAGGAGAATGGCCTGAACTCAGGAGGTGGAGATTACAGTGAGCCATGATCACGCCACTGCACTCCAGTCTGGGCAAGAGAACAAGACTCTAAAATGGAAAGGAAAGGAAAGGAAAGGAAAAAGGAAAGGAAAAGGAAAGGAAAGGAAAGGAAAGGAAAGGAAAGGAAAGGAAAGGAAAAAGGAAAGGAAAGGAAAGGAAAAAGGAAAGGAAAGGAAAGGAAAGGAAAGAAGGAAAGAAAGAAAGAGAAAGAAAGAGAGAGAGAGTGAGAAAGAGAAAGAAAGAAAGAGAAAGAAAGGAAGGAAGGAAGAAAGAAACAGAGAGACAGAGAGAGGGAGGGAGGGAGGGAGGAAGGGATGGAAGGAAGAGGGGAGGAAAGGAAGGAAAGAAAGAAAAAGAAAGAAAGGAAGAAAGAAAGAAAGAAAGAAAGAAAGAAAGAAAGAAAGAAAGAAAGAAAGAAAGGAAAAGAGTTAAATAACTTTCCCAATGCCACTTATCTCTGAGCATTAGTAGTGGAACCAAAGTCTCTTTACTCCTATTTCACTACGGTTTTCATTACTTCTCCTGGTTGAAACAACATAATGTATATTCCCCAAGATATTTACTATTAATTACAAAGGGAAAAATAGCAACTTCACAGTGGAAAAAGCCCATAGATACCATCTTAACCAAGTGATGAAAGTTAATGTCACCCGTAGTAATACATGAATACCACACACCTGCTGATATGATGAACTCCAAAGGAGACATCACCTTTGTGCTGTTCTTACACCAAATCCACAACCTCAGTGTAACCATAAGGGAATATCAGACAGGCCAAGACTGAGATACAGTCTACAAAATAACTGACTAATATTCTTTAAGCTTTCCAAGATTATGAAAGACAAGGAAAGGCTGAGGAATGAATTTGAGGAGACCACGTAGACATGAATATTAAGAGCAATGTGGAATCCTGGATTGAATCCTGTAGCAGAAAGACACCATTAGCGAAAGGAGTTGCAAAGTATGAGTAAAGTCTATAGCTTAGTTAATGCTATTGTACAGATGTTAATTTTTGTATTTTGGTAATTAGACTATGGTTATATAACCTGTTAACATTTGAAAAAGTTGGGTAAACTGTATATGGGAACTCTATTATTTTTGGAACTTTGCTGTAAGTCTAAAGTTATTTCAAAATTAAAAGTAAAAAAATAAAAGCAACATAATGTTGACTCTGGGCAGAAGTATATATGCCAATTTCAAGGAACCTGTAATAAATGTTTTGAGTTTAGACACTTCTAGAATGGCAAATTTTTCACTTCAGATAGCATTTGGAGCTTGATTTGAAATAATTTTCCCAATGCTTAAAAAAATTCCCAATGCTTAAAAAAACTAACAGGAACAGGTACTTGTCACTTCAATGTATTATAGAATTTAAGAGACTGATAAGGAGATTACTACACCATGTTCATTTCTTTTATTTAAAACATCGAGACTTTTGGAAGATCTGAATCTCAGCATTCTAAGGAAAAGTTAGACTTACAGAAAATTTGCAAAAGTAGTATAGAAAGTTCCTAGATAGGATTTGTCCAACTTCCAACTTCCTTTACTAGGAAATTAGTTTGCCTGGCCAAGAAATGTCTGCAAGAACTATTTTATTTGGATCCTCTACATATTGAAACTTGAGATGCCCCACCTGACTTATTCATTACCTTGGGGAAGTGCAGATTATTTGCGTAACAGGCATAAATCTTATTTTAAACCATTTTATCCAACCCTATTAAATGACTTAGCAAGAAACTTCTCCAAATATTCTTCCTTATAAATAACAGGAGAGGCCTTAGTGTAGGAATGGCAGACAAATGTAATGCACTTGTACCATTGTTTTCTCATTTAATACCAATGGTGGAAATGACTAATCAGCCTATGGCACTGTTTTCTAGTCTTCCCCAATTTGCTTTATGCTCTTTTAAAATAAATCACTTCAGGCAGCTGATACCAGTCAATAAGAGCTTGCTTGGAGATGAACAATATTTACCATTCCAGATAGAGTGCACTAAGGAATGAGATAAAGATGCCAAAATTCAGATTCTATTATAATCTGAGATTATCTATTGATTAGCTTAGTGAGTTTAAAAAAAATCATTTCTGCACTTCTATGCCCTACTTCTCACAGTTATGATGAGGGTTAAATGGAATAGCCTATCTAAAGGTGCTTTGTGAAATGTAAAGAATTATATACATGAAACATAATCTTAGGATGTTCAAGAAAGTTGACCATAGAAATGCATTTCTCCAATATACTTTAAGAATCCTTTGTTTTTCTACCATTTATTTCGTTTAGTCTTTATACATCTACTTTTACTCCCGCGTCCAACAGAACTGAGGTTAGAGTGTGAGAGATTCCTTCTTCAGCCAATGGAATAAATGATATAGAGCTCAATGGATAAACATGTGCTTGAGTGCCATTCTGGAGCAAGCCCTCATGACAGCTGAGCCAGTGAAACATATTTCAGCCACTTCCCTATATGCTTCATATCTCACATAATTTAGAAGTACATGACTTTAAAAATCACTGCTTTATGATCAAGTAGCAATTAACATCCTTAGATAATTTGGGGGGGTGTGGGATTCGTAGCTGGACTGTAGCAAAGTTGTAATTCAAAATGGAAAAAGCCATCCATCACCTACGCATTTATTCACAACCTTGAATTCTGAGATGTTATATTCTTTTGATTTTTGACTGACTTCTCTTCTCTTCTCTCCCCTCTACCAGACTTCTTTTACTTGAAGTTTATTAGGGTTGGGTCCTAGGTCATCTTCCCTTTCCTCTTTATATGCTGAGTGATTTCCATTCTGGATGCTCCAAACTCCATTTTGTATCAATATTTTCCTCATTTACACGTCCAGCTTGGGTCTCTCCTTTAAGCTATAACTGAATTTGACGTCTGCACTTGGACATATCAGACGCATTTCAAACTGAACATGTTTAACACTGAACTCTTGATCTTTTCCAAATCTGCTTCCTCTTCTATCTTTATCACCACAGCAAATAGTACACCAAGTTGTTCAAACAAAAAAACCAGGGAGTCATCCTCAATCCCTCATGCCTGACATCTAATTCATTACCAAGTCATACAGGTTTTATCTCGAAAATACATCTTAAATCTATTTACTTCTCTCTATGTCTACTGCCACCATCTTATTCCCAGTAGTCATTTTCTTTCATCAGGACAACTGCAAGTGCCTCTTACCTGGTCTCTTTGCCTCTACTCTTGCCACATTCAATATCTTATTTATACAGCAGGTCCATCAGATTGTATGATGTTTTGCAGGTACATCAGCTCAGGTGTACTTTTACAGGCATGTCAGATTATATTATTTCCCTGCTTGCTCAAAAAATAAACTCTCCAACCATGTCCTGTACCACTCACCCCCTCAGTCATCAGCTCCTTTTAGGTCAGTGTCTTGTAAATATTATTCCGTTCCCTTCACTCTTCATATGATTGACCTAACCTTCAGATTTTAGCTTAAATATATCCTTTTCAGAGAGGCCTTCCTAGACTATGAAGTTCCCACTATTATTTTCTCAAAGTAGCCTATTCTTTATCTTCACAACATTTCTCACTATTTTTGTTTTATTTTATATTTATTTTTTGAGACAGAGTCTTGCTCTGTCAGTCAGACTGGAGTGCAGTGACATGATCTCGGCTCAATGCAACCCCCATCCCTTGGGTTCAAGTGATTCTCCTGCCTCAGCCTCTTAAGTAGCTGGGAGTACAGGTGTGTGCCATCATGCCCAGATACTTCTTTTTTCTATTTTTTGGTAGAGACAGGGTTTCACCATGTTAGTCAGGCTGGTCTCTAACTCCTGATCTCAAGTGATCCACCTGCGTTGGCCTCCCAAAGTGCTGAGATTACAGGCATGAGGCAACCCTCCTGGCCTCATTTAACCATTTTGGCTTTCAGTTTTTCTGCCTTCAAAATGAGGTATTGAGCTGGAATAAGCCACTGCACCTGGCCCATTCCTCACTATTTTTTAATGATATAGTAGTACTAATATTTTTCTGGCTATTTTTCTCACTATCTTGCATATTCCCTGGAGCATCCAAAAATACTTCTTCCTGTTTTGTGCCAGGAAATATGCTAGGTGTTTGAATTAGGAAGATTTATAAGGAAAGGTCTTTGAACTAAAGGCCACACATTTAACAGAAAAAATCAAGGAAAGGTTATAAATAGGGTGGTAGACACTGTTGGTTGCCTCATCAACAGCTATTCTACTCTCCCGTTTTTCTCTGGTGATAATCCATTTTAAAAAAAAAGGGTTAAAAAGCACAGACAGTCAGTTTCTTAGTTTCCCTTGCAGGTAGATGGAGCCACTTCACTTGATCTAGTTCTGGCCAAAGAGATGTTAGGAAAACATGCTGTTGCTTCTGAAACGTGACAAGAACTGCCACTCTTCCTTTATTTGTTTTCCATTCAAGCTGTCGTGATACAATTCCTAGAGTGTGGCAGCCATTTTATAACCATCACGTGACATTCCAAAGATCAAAGCCAAAGGCTAAGGATAGCAAATGCAAAGGTGGAAAGACATTGGATTCTGAACAATACTGTTGAACTACTAAACCCATTTTGGGTATACCTTTCTCTTAAATTCTTATTATATGAGAAAAATAAACACTGATTGCTTACATTTTCATTAAATACCCTTTCCTAGAAGTTAAAGTCTCTCTACTGACACAAACTGTTCCTGCTGTGACAATGATATATCTAGCACAAGTCCCCCAAATCCACAGATACCCTTGACCTTGGTGTCAAGACTGGGTCTTTTAATTCTGCATCTGGGTACTCTGGGAAGCTTTGTGGCTTCCCATTTATATGACTAAAGTGCGCACTGTGTGGCTACGTGTATGCAAACACGCACACTGGAGAAAAAGGACAAAAAAAAAATCATTCCGCCATTGAGACTTGAAGTCTAAACTATAAGACGGCTGTATGTAATAAAACTCTAATCCTCTATTAGGCTCCTGAAATCTAGGCTTTATACTTTGGTAATGTTTTCATTATTTCAAAGACTCAGACTTCTTTCCCTCTGAGGCATCACAAAAGCTTCCATAGAAACAGATAGAGAATGAATGTCACACCAAGAATAGGAAATAAAGCAAAGAAAAATGTCCAGTGAACTAGTCATTAATGAAAGGTGTAAAGAGTGCATGCAAAATGTTAATAAATCATTAAAATGTTAGGAAAGTTTCCAGCTAAGAAGAGACTTCTGAGCCAAAAGGTTGAGGATAACAGGGTACCAAATTCAGTCATTGTCTGTCATCATATCCACATATCATTGTTTTGAAATTTTAAAATGGAAAGCAGGTACATTCTTTCAGAAAACTGAACTGCGTCTAAAACCAATTAGATTTCATGATCTACATGTTCACTTAACCTCAGGGCACAATATAGTAAATGATCTTAACTTTCTAAAAATGTTTTTTCTTAAAATCAATATTCCATAGGATGGTGTGATGAGCATTCACATATCAAGAGAATACATCATCATCAGCATTGTTGTCATCATTATCATTACCATCATCATCATCATCATATCAAGAAGTAGAGTTTATCGAATACCAACTATACAGCAGGTGCTCCACTTTGGAATTTGCATGGATTGTCTCATCTGATGCTCGGACAACTCTTTGACTGAGTGCTGTTATGACTCCTATTGAACAGATAAATAAATCGAAGCACTACAAAAGGGAGTAGTCAGTAAGTGGTGAAGTTTCAATTCACACCCACACATCGAGTCCCAGACTCTGCGAAAATTGTCAGACTCTAAGCTTAAAAATATAGAAATAAGCAAATGAATAAACTAGTGCTCTTATCAGACCAGAAATGAGTCTTCACTGTATGTATGTTAAACACTGTTACTGTTAGCCAAATTGCTCTTTACAAGAAGGCTTACAAGAAGATGATATTATCAACATTTTCTATATGAGGAAATTGAGATCTTAAGATAAATCTAGCTATGGCAGAGCCAGAACCTGAACTCTGTTTATTTCTATTCTAAAGCTATGTTAATATTTGCTAATACTTGGCACTGGTAATGTAACAAGGGCTTTCTTTTTATGACACATGATATCCATCTCAAAAATATTAGATTATAATATTCGTATGCAACTTAAGAAAGATGAAGTTATTTGAAAAAGGATTGAGATATGAAGATTGTGACTTAAGAATTGTTAGGTGACTACAGCTCTGATGAAAATGTTTATGCACAGCAGAATCTCAGCCATTCAGTTTTGGGTTCTCCTTGGAGAAACAACTTGTAAAAATATGATCCTTGTTAGCAGGATATCTAATATCCATTCTTTTGCCATTGATAGCATTTGAACTTTATCAGATAATCACTTCAGTTATTCTAAACTACCTTAACAATGCTTTTAAAACCTGAGGATAAACAGGACACATTTTTAAACTATTGCATTTTTCTTTTACAATTAAATTGATATTCCAGGTGGGTGAAGTAGCTCGTGCCTGTAATCCCAGCACTTTGGGAGGTCAAGGTTGGTGGATCACGTGACGTCAGGAATTCAAGAACAGCCTGGCCAACATGGTGAAACCCCATCTCTACCAAAAATACAAAAATTAGTCAGACGTGATGGTACATGCCTGTAGTCACAGCTACTGGGGAGGTTGAGGCAGGAGAATTGCTTGAACCTGGGAGGCGGAGGTTGCAGTGGGCTGAGATCATGCCATTGGACTCTAGTCTGGGTGACAGAGTGAGACTCTGTCTCAAAAAAATTTTTTTAAAGTTGATATTCTATTTATTTTTCTCCACCTTAAATATAGATTTTTTTTGATGATCTCATAGGATTACAGTGAATATCTAGGCCTTAGTTTTGTAGTTTTACTTTTATTACTATGAAAAAGAGAGAGAAAGAGAGAGAGAGAGAGAGAGAGAGAGAGAGAGAGAGAGAGAGAGAGAGAGAGAGAGAGACACCAAGTGTGGTGAGAGGACATATGTTGTCTTTGTGGGTCCAGTATTTCATCCTTCTGCTAACTGTCTGGTTGTTGTTTTTGTTTTTTGTTTTTATTCCTTCGAGAAACTGCTTTCCCTGTATTTCTTGTGACTCTAGTAGAGCTGTCAATCACGGTACCTTTTTGCTTTCCTCAATTCCCCTAAAGAGTTCAAAGACTCCTTAGGTTACTCAGACTCTGCCACTCAAGAAGCTGACAAAGGAAGAAAATAATACAAGGTTGGAAAGACTTTGGAGCTTAGTATTTCAAAGACAACTTAAAAAGAAGATGCATGTGTTTCTGCTTTTGAGATTTTGGAACCCTTACACTTCATGTCCTACCCTGAGACGTAGTTTTCAAATCACTTCATTCATTTCTATGAGTACCTTTTAAATAAGGAGCCTCCACCCCATCCCCTTCGTTTTCCCTGACTTGAATTAGCCAGAGTTAGTTGCTGGTGTTTGCAAATGAAGACTGGCAGACACTGTCAGTTAGCTGCTTCAGTCCCCGTTGAAAACCACTTCTCCCTAGCCATCTTTTAGTTGGTGGCTGTCATGTGTCACAGTTCTACCCAATGATATACAAGTAGAAGTCTTTCAGAAAAGGTTTCTGGGAAATGCTTGGCTTTATGATAACAATGATAGACTCAGATGGCATACCCTTTTTGCCTTCCCTTTTTCACCCTGTGAAATAATGGTGTCTTCTATAATGCAGCAGCCATCTCATGACCATGAGATGACAAGCACGAGGAAAAGTCAATAGAAATTGTACAGATGCCAGTCCCGACACTGCTGGGCTCAAAGCACCTTACTTCCAGACATCTTAATATAGGAGACAAATAAAACTCTATTTATTTAAGCCACTGTAGATAGCTTGCCATAGCAATCCTAACCCCAGTCAATAAAATGGGGATATGAAAAATAAACAAAAGATGGAAATCCTTCTAAAAAATGAAGAATTTATGGAGTTGCAGTTTGGGAGGAACAGAAGATATAGCCAGATGAATTTAGGCATATTTCTTAGGACCCGATCTTTGTTCTTTAGCTATTACTGTTGATTAGTGTTAGATTGCAGAGAACCTTGTAGTTGATGTTAATGCAAAGCAAGAACATTGCATCCTGGATCTAGGTACATTCTGATACTCTGATAGAGGGCTCTTGGCTTTCAAAGATGACAATTACATGTGTGTATATAAATATGTGTGCACTTGTACTGAGAATTATAGAGACTGATCTCACCAGTAAGTCAATTCTACTTAGACAAAGGAAATCTCAGGGTATTTTTTTTTGGTCTCCACATAATGTGGTATTAAAATAAAATGCTATTTTGTCAGTGCCTTTTTCTTTTGCTTTCAATCCTGGACTGTAGGCAAGACATACATTCTCCTCAGAGATTGAGAAAGGTCAATAATAGAAATATTGTTTTCCTCCATTCACTAAGTGATTAAATAATGCACGAGCATATGTATAGCTGCATGTGCATTTCTAAAGAAAATCATTCAAGGACTGCATGATTTCCTGAGGTGACCTCCAGGGTGCTGAAAATTTAGAAAATGTAACATCTAGTGCAACCAATAAAATCAAGATTCTATGTTAGGCATTTTAAGAGTTTTGGGGTGAGTGACAGTACAGCCAAGGGATGTAGTCCATATGAAAGGCAGGCAAGGCATCTTTATGTGGCTCTCTTTTGATAAGAAAAATCTTCATAAGAGAATAAACTAGATTTAGAGTTTGTCGTATGAAAACTGTTGTTTGCCCTACCCCTTCCCAGTTCATTCACTTGTATAATTTTGGAGTTTCAGCTTTGATGGGGCTCCATTACTTGCAACACTTAGATTGTTAATGATTTTTATCATAGCTAAGAGCACTAGAATTAGGAGGTCAACGGCTATTAGCATTTGATTTTCTTGCTGATATCAAAGAGATGAGTTTTGGGGGGAAGAGGTGTGGACTTGATTACTCATGTTTTAATTTCATTTCAGTAGATGAGTCCTAAATGATGTCTTAGGGATGACTCAAAATTCCAGATGGGATATGTATACTTTTGCCCTTTGTCCAGTCCTTTGCACACTGGGCATATCCACTGACAACACAACTATCAGAGGAACAAGCTTTCAATTTCCAGTTTCAAGAGGGAATGAGATCAGGCTTGAATAATCATTTATGGTAATTGAATTGCTTTCTCTGACAAGGAAGGCTCACTTGTTTGTGGACTTTATGGATGGTGTTCTCAAAAATTGGCCAGTTAATCTCTTTAACTGTTGCATCTTTCCTAGATTCCATTGCGTCTTTCATAAATGCTATAAAATTTACAAATGTAGCTTAAGCAAAATGCAAATGTACTTGTCTTAAAAAGAGGAAATAGCTATCTGTAACAATATGGGGTTGGGGGGGGAGGGAGGGAGAGAGAGAGAGAGAGAGAGAGAGAGAGAGAGAGAGAGAGAGAGAGAGAGAGAGAGAGAACAGGATAACTGTTTAGAATCATGGAGTAGGAAATACGATACAAAATCATAAGGCTGGTGTCAAGGCTGGTGTCGGGGCATGGCAAGGATAATTAGTGAGAGATCTCCAAAGGAGATATGAAATTTGGAGACAAGCATAGGGACAATCTCCAAAGGAGTTGTGAAATTTGGAGACAAGCATAGGGACAACTAGGTTTAGCTACCCACTGCACATGACACAAAGTTTCCTTCTCTCACTTTAAGCTCAGTGAATCTGGGATTTGTTTTCTGAACAAATATAGCAAGTTGCCTTATGACAGCAGTGGTTATAACAAATGTATGAACAAAGTAATGGGTAAACACCTAAAAAGAAACAATTGACCTTTCCTGAGGAAGAGCAAATGTAACTTGACTTATGTACTAAGAATAATGCAAACAACAACAACAAAGAACTGAGCACTTACTATGTGTAACACACATAGTATGTACTGTGCTATGTGCATGAGGATTATAGGCTTCATCTCATTTAATCTTTTCCACAACTCTATGAAAAAAGCACTACTGCATTATTTTCATCTTACTGATGTGGAAACTGAGGCATAGTACGTAACTTGCTTGCGGTTAGAAAGCAGAGAGATGACAGAATTGGAATTTAAACCTAGAGCCTGTGATCTAAGCCACTAAAATGAATTGCCTCAGAGTTGAATAAGAATAGAAATTTCCAGGTTTATAAGGGCTTTCCAGGCATATGAATAGTATTTCCAAAGGCATGAAGCTGAGAAAGAAATAGCGAGAGGGCCAGAGGCCAAAGAGTAAACAAGGTTGCAAGGGGGTGGGTTGGGGAGCAGGGAGGAAAAAAATTCTTTTAAAAAAAATGTGTTGTAGATATGAAGTCTCATTCTGTTTCCCAGGCTGGTCTTGAGCTCCTGGGCTCAAGCAATTCTCCTGCTTTGGCCTCCCAAGTACTAGGATTACAGGCATAAGCCACTGTGCTCAGCCAGGAGGAAGGAATTCAGTTAAGAGACTAGATCAGTGAATTGGAGCCATGTCATGTTTTCTTTTCCCCCTTCTTTTGAAATGAGATTTTACTATGTTGCCTAGGCTGGAGTGCAGTAGCTATTCACAGGTACAACCATAGTGCCTACAGCCTCAAACTTCTGGGTTCAAGAGGTCCTCCCATCTCAGCCTCTCCAGTAATTGGGACTATAGGTGTGTACAACTGTGCCTCGCTGGAGCTGAAGCAGGATATTTCCCTGACTTCTTCACGGGTGGGAACTGAAGGAGGGCAAACTCCACTCACTTGCTGGTCCACCCCTCATGGGAGGGGGAGCACAGGTGAGCAGGTACAGGAGCCAAGGCCAGCGTTTTTGAGTGTTGGCAAGAGTGAACACTGTACCAGCCTTGCAGCAACCTCTAGGGGAGGGTGCCCACGAGGAAGTGTTACAGTGCCCTTTTAACTTTGCTGTCTGAGGTTGGTTTAAGTGTTACCCGCTCATGGAGGGTCAGTATGACAGCCTTTTTCACCCGCACTTGTGGCACCTGAGTTCTTGTCCAGCATTCAGAAGGAATGAGGTGACACGAACAAATTGAAAATGATAAATATGGGGGATTTTTATTACCAATGAAAGTGGCTCTCAGTGGGAAGGGGAGCTGAAAAGGGGATGGAGTGGGAAGGTAATCTTTCCCTGGAGTCTGACCATCCATGGCTGGATTCCTCTCTGAAGCTATACTGTCAAACTGTCCTTCTAATATCAAGCTGCTTCTCTTTGATGTCCAACTGTAGTTTCTGACATCCAGCTGCTTCTCCTTCTTCTGCTGGCTGAGCTCTGGGGTTACTATAGGCACAGGTTGGAGTTAGGGTGAGGTTATGGGTGGTTTTAGAAAAGACACTCTTAGAGTGGGAAACAGAGATGTAAGTTCTCACTTTGGGTCATGGTTCTAAGGTTTTTGGCTTGAGGGTGGGTCCTGGTTGGGGACCTGCCTTCTTCTGCCCAGAATTTCCCTGCTTTCTGTCCCTTATCAAAGCCATATCTTGACAGGCTATGGATACTGACCTGGAGGGGGAGAAAGCTATAGCTATAGAAGATTTTTTAATATAATGGGGTACTAGGATTAGATTTGTGGTTTGGCAAGATACCTAGTCATAGTGATAAAGATAGATAAAAGTCTGAGGGCAGGGAGGCTAATCATTAGAAGGCCAAATAATTAGTAGCCACTGAAAAATGACTGAGGGAAGGGCAAAGTAGTTAGAGAGGAATAGCTGGATTTGAGTGTTTTCATTTTTAAACATGAGAATCAGCAAACCGAATTTAGTGACCAAATAAAAACTGATGATAATGGAGAGGCAGAAGTAAATGTGGCCCCAAATTTTCATTAATACAGAACAGTGACATCATTAATAGAGAAAGTAAATGCAAACTGCAAAACAGGTTTGACTATAATATCGTATGTAGAAAACACTATCATTTCCATTGGTTGGGCCATATCTGGAATATTATCATCAGTTCTGGATAGCTCATATTGAAAGTGTAACAAGAAAATAAACCTTGGGGCCTCAAAATCACTAAACTAAAGGGAAAAGTCAAGCTGGGAACTTCTTTAGGGCAAATTTGTCTCCCACTCTTTTCAAAGTCATCCCTCTGCTCACTGAGATAGATGCTTATCTGATTGCCTTTTTTGGACAGGCTAATCAGATACTCAAAAGAATGTAACCATTTGTCTCTCACCTCCCTCTGACCTGGAAGCATCCGCCTTGCTTCGAGTTGTCCCATCCTCCTGGATGGAACGAATGTACATCTCACATATATTGGTTGATGTCTCGTGTTTCCCTAAAATACATAAAACCAAGCTGTGCCCCGAACACCTTGGGCACATGTCATTAGGGCCTCCTGAGGCTGTTTCATAGGTGCATGTTCTCAACCTTGGCATAATAAACTTTCTAAATTAACTGAGGCCTCTCTCAGATATTTGTAGTTCACAATGGGACCACTGATAATTCTTGTATAGGAAGACGAAAGTCTTGACTGTGGGTATTATGAAAAATAACAGAGGGAACAAAAGAAATTCAATATAATCGAATACTTTTACAAAAGCAGTTATTTAGAGTGTATACTCTGAACTCAAGTTCTGTTACATAGTGGAATATATAACAGTGATGAAAGAGCCAAGCTTTTCTTAGCTTTTCAACTTAGCAGGACAATGAAAACAAAAACCCAACTAGTTCTCATTAGCATGAAAAGAGGACGCTTAGAGAAGATAGGAAAATTGACAAGAAGTATTTATGGACATAGAGAAGGGACAATTCTCTTTGGCTCCAATGGGCAGGAATAGATCAATACATAGACATTTCAGGAAAACCAATTTTCATTTATTATAAAGACTTTGAAACAACCAGAACTGCTTTCTGGGAAAAGGGTGATTTGTCATCAATGACTGTACTCAAACTGGGTTTGGATGACCAAAGAACCCACAGGGATTTTATAGAGTCAAATCCTGCCTTGAACAAAATGAATGATTCTTAAATCCCTTGAAATTCGGAGTTTGCATGGCAGAAGCATGATGAAGATCATACTACCTAAAAAGAGAGGATCTGATTTCAGGTCCTAGAAGCCATGGCTTTATTGGCTCCTAGTTTCCATATCTACGATATGAGTTTAGATGAGCTATTTCTAAGGTTTCCTGTTGCTTTAAAACATTCAATGATTTTAGAGTTGCTTGATGTCGTTAGAAATATTGAATGCCAGAATGTGGAATATTTATCTAATCAGATAAGAAATAGAAAAACTTTGTTTAAAAATTTTAAGAAGCAGTCACTATTAAAGTTGCACTTAGAGGCTATTTATCTGCAACAGTGAGTAGACATAACTATGTCAGCTAACATTTATTAGATCCTATTCCAGCTAGTGAGCTAAGCATTTTATATAAATGATCTCATTTAATTTTCATAACAACTCTGTAAAATCGGTACTATTCGCAGTCAGGGAAACCAAGCCTTGGAGAGGTTAAGACATTTGCCTTAGGTTATACAGTTTCTAAGTGGTAGAGCCAGGATTCATACCTTGACAGCTGTCAACAGAAATTAGTGAAAGTTCTCTGTAAAGGGTTAGGAAGTAAATATTTTAGGCTTTGAGGAACACATAAATCTTTATTACATGTTCTTCTTTGGGTTTTGTTCAACTTATCAAAACAAGTAAAAAACTGTTTTTAGCTCCCTTGCTACAAAAAAACAAAACAAACAAAAAAAACAGGCCCCATGTTGAATTTGTACTGAGATCTGTAGTTTGCTGTCCCCTGCCCCACTCTCTTATTACAACACCCTACTGCTTCCCCGAGACTAATATTTATTGAGGTCATACTATGGGCCAGGCACTGTGCTAAATGCTTTTCACGCAATATATCAGGTAATATGACCAGCCTCTGGAAAGTAGGCTTTGAGAGTTTCAGCAGCAACTGAAACACACATACAAGACTAGAAAGTGGCAGAGCTGTGTAAATCTGGAAACTGTGCTTTCATCCATTGCAGTAGAGAGGCTGATAGACTGACCTAGGACTGGGGCAGGAAGGGATAAAAAACTGATGTAGAAGACAGTGTGGCAATTCCTCAAGGATCTAGAACTAGAAATACCATTTGACCCAGCAATCTCGTTACTGGATATCTATATGAAAGTTTATAAATCATTCTATTATAAAGGCACATGCACACGTATGTTTACTGTGATACTGTTCACAATAGCAAATACTTTAAACCAACCCAAATGTTCATCAATGATAGACTGGATAAAGAAAATGTGGTACATATTACACTATGGAATACTATGCAGCCATAAAAAAGGATGAGTTCATGTCCTTTGCAGGGACATGGATGAAGCTGGAAACCATCATTCTCTGCAGACTAACACAAGAACAGAAAACCAAACACCACATGTTCTCACTCATAAGTGGGAGTTAAACAATGAGAATACATGGGCACTGGGAGGGGAACGGCACACACCAGGGCCTGTTGGAGGGTGGGAAGCTGGGGGAGGGATAGCATTAGGAGAAATACCTAATGTAGATGACAGGGTTATGGATGTAGCAAACCACCATGGCACGTGTATACCTATGTAACAAACCTGCACATTCTGCACATGTACCCAAGAACTTAAAGTATAATAATAATAATAATAATAATAATAATAATAGTAGAAAACTGGTGTGTAGAGTATGGCAATAGCCTAGACAACTATGGTATAGTTTGAAAAACACTATAGCTTCATAATCAACTGAATTTGTCAGTTCACTGGATGTCAGGCAGGGTGGATTAGGGGAAGATCACTCTAAGGTCTGAGCTTGGAAGACTTAGACAACAGAAATAAGGAAGTCAGGTATAGGGCTGCGTTGAGGAGGTAAACAGACGGGGTGATAACCTTATAGTGGCAAGATCCCTTATGGTTTTGGCTGCTTAACTAACTCGCTGTGTTACAGCAGGCAAAAAAATAAAAATTTTGCTTCTCTTGGCTTCAGTATCCTAAAGTATAAAACGAGGGTGTTAAATTAGATGGTCCCTTAGTTTACTTCTAGTGACAATGTTCCAGTCAGTGAAAAGCAAAGGAAAATTATAGGAAACTGCCAAAAGAAAGAGCCTAGAATAGGCTTTTTGAGGGAAAGATTTCTGAAAAAGAATTGAACAGAAGGGTGCTAAAAAGTTTATTGTGATTCATCTGTCTTACTGCTCTCAGCAAATAAAGATCAAACGGGATCTTTGTGTTTGCAAGGTCAAAGTAAGCTAATGTCCATTATCAAATGGGTAAATGACACTTAACTGGCTCAGAGAACGATGGGAAAATACATAGGCGAAAACTAGTGGAAAGAGTGATTAACATGACAGTTTCTGGTTCTAAAGAATAAGGAAACCTGGGAAATGAAGAAAGATAAACAAATATGAGGCAAGAATTGAAGATGATGTAAATGAACGGGTCACTATGATTACGGGGGTTGCCTATTAGGCAAGAAAACAGGGTATCAATAATCTCTCAAGCCACCTCATACAATTGGAAAGGAAAATGAATGCTAGTATCACTAAGAAAAGATGGAAAAGAAAATGATCACTAGTATCACTAGGAAAAGACATAGAAGAATTACTATTAGAATCATCAAAAAATAAGTTTGAAAGCTTTTGCAAAAAGCACAGAAATGAATATTTGGAAGCAAATGAAACTAATGAGAATTATAATGAGAAACATAGCAGTTCTATAATCTTGCCTCTCTTGTAATGTGTCAGAGAACAAGAACCCTGCTATTTTAACATGCTTTGTGCATGTGATGTCAATGCTGAACTTGACAAGAAGAGAAGAAAATAATTTCTGATGATAGTATGCAGCATCCGGATCTGTTTCCAAGCTATGTGATTCATTTAAAAGATTTCTAAGGAAAGGATACATCTAGATTATCAATGGCATTAAATTCGCTGTTCTGAAATAATATCAATAATATGAAAAAAATCTAATTTTATGTATGTGAAAAAACTACTTATATAAACTCATATTCATTCGAGAAACAAATACTCCAAGTTGAATATCAAAGAGTTTTCTTTCAGTTATCCTTTGTTCAGTGGATATAAATGCTATGTTACTTAATACTGGGTATAAAAAGAAAATAAGATTATTAGAAATATACAAATCAAATACACTTCCAAAAAAATGAGAAGCTGTTGAAATAAGGTCAGTTAAACAGAAATCTATTTGTAGGGTTTAAAACACTATGAATGAAATCATCTTTTGTGATTCCATCATCCTTGCATTTCTCAAATTCTATTTTGGAATCACTGCCTATGTTCATTGCCTAAAATAGCTTTTCCTTTGATTCTTAGATGATCTTATGAAAATGAAAAAATATATAAGGCTGTTTTGCATATAAATGATTAGACACAGATAAATATTTACACCAAACAGTTCAGGGAGAGGGGACTAGTTTTTTCAGAGATTACACAATGAAAATTTTAGACTGATTTAATGATATTATTGGATATGCCAGTGTAGGGTGATGAATAAGTAATGAATCACTGAATTTCTCCCTCTCTCCCTACCCACTGCCTTCCTCACTTCTTTCGTCCTTTATTCCCCTTTATTTCTTTATTGACATACATACACAGTGTATACACCTCCCATCTTCTAAAGTAACCCCAGGGGAAGAAATGGTCAGGTGGTTATACTAAAAAAAAAATCTGGGGCATGAAAATCTCAGAATTGTGGGTCCAAACACGAATGCAATATAAAAATTAAGGCACACATATATGATATTTCAATTTTTTCATTTTTATGTGTGAATGAATTTGGAAGAAAAACCTTTCAAACACTCAAGACTTTCTGTGTTTTCTAGCCACAGCCTTCATTTGCAACTCTGACATGGCATGCTGCTGTTTTCTACATTTCATTTGTGTGGGCGCCTGCTGCATACCAATATATATTTTCTCTTTACAACCATCCACCATGTGGATGCATTTCTTTATTAGTCTATATATATTCTGTAGGCTACATCCTGCAAATTTGAACATGGACAAAAATGCAATCAATATGATCCATAACACTGCACAGATGTCTTGAAGAGATTGTAGAAATCATTCAGCAGGAGGCTGAATGTCGAAGAATTATAAAATGCATTTAGATGGACAAGTCAGAAACAGGTTTAAAAAGTCCCAAATTTTAAAATTTTTGATTTCATTATGACCGTGGAATGAGGTAAAAGCATAACTGTAGTCAGCAATTTACGCTTAAATATAGAAAATGCAAAAGGTACTATGTACATAGGAGGAAAGCAGGTATGGATGTAAGAAGAAACAGGAGGGAGAAGCCTAACGAATGATCTTCAGATGAAAAGAGTCAATGAAAAATATACAGCTGTGGTTAAATGCTTTCAAATTGCCATTTATGCAATTGATGCATGGAATAGGTATTCGTCAGTGCAGAGAGTGTGAACAGAACATTATTATGAAACAGAGCAGGATCCTTGGCAAAATACCAGTGAAATACAGTTTTCAATAGTAAGGAAAATAGAGGGTGTGAAATAATGTCCATTAGAGAGAAATGCATGCTACTGAAGACTCTCGGCACCATTCCTGGAAGAGTAACCTCCATGCTTAGAAACCCTGAGAGTTCTGGGAAACAATGACCACAGAAACCAGACTTGTTGATTTAAATTAAGATTTCAGTTGTGCTTAAGAAACATGTAATTATTACAATTATATCATCTGACAAGAAAAATAGTATGTATAGGCAAGAGTGATATTTAAAATGTTGTATTTAGCCATTTGTATGAGATGGATACAGAACGACCAGGTACAGGCAATGACCAATCAGAACAGAATTCAAACGTTTAAAATGGAAAGACATGGGTGTATTAGAACATATTGGCTGAATATCAGTGCCTGATGGCAATGGTTGATACAGCTGTAAAAAAAAATTTCATTTCACATTCCTCTTTGTCCCTTTAATATAATTATAATTTCCAGAAAAATCAAAAGTAGTAGAAATAGTTTAAAATCTCAACTTTTAAAGAATTACCTTCATATGACATTTGCCAAACTACTGACAATTATCTATAATTGACAAAAAATGAGCATAAGTTGACTCAAATTACTAAGAGCGAGCTGCAAAATATTTAGAAAGTTGAAAAACATCTAATATTATAAAAAATTCTGTTCAAATCACTTGTTTAGCTGAAGTTCAGAATAGTGAACAATCAGCAATAATAGATGTAAATCAATTTTCACTTATGGATTTAAGTGCCCTTTTGAAATACTTTTTGAAAAGTTAAGAGACCACACTGGTAAACTATATGGTAAAAGCAATCTACGACAATTTTCTAAAGCCTCTGAAATTCTATACAGGTTCTCAAAAGTACTATACAGAAGTAAAAGTTCCAATAATAGATGCTTTCAACGATATTAAAGCAAAAACACAAGAGGGGAACAATGACAGATATAAAGGTTTTATACCTAGGAAAGATTTAATATCTAGACGTTGTCATAAATTGCTACACTAAAAAACAGTGCATGAATTTCAGCTTCCCAGCTTAACAAATGATGGGCAATATAGTCAAACCTTCATTTACATGAATTCTTGAGGCTTGAACATATTAATGCCAAATTAGAAACTAAGAGCAGATTATACCCAGACATTCAATACAGAGTTACTGAATATCTAAGTGCAATGTACTGTGCTAGAAGCCATGAGAAATATCAATATTTTTTCAACATGGATCCTAATTTTAAGATATGTATAGTATACTTGGGGATAATGAAAATACAAGTAGGCCAAGAAGATAACTATTGAGTACTGGGCATCATATCTGGGTGATAAAATAATATGTACAACAAACCTCCGTGACATGTGTTTACCTATGTAACAAACCTTCACATGTACCTCCAAACCTAAAATAAAAGTCAGAAAAAGAAAATACAGCTAGAAAAGTAAAATGTATTAATATGAAAATTAATTATTTTCGTACAGAAGCATCAGGGAAAGCTCCATGATAGAGTATGGTCTTGACATTAAGAGTCTGTGGAATTAGACTTCCTGGTAGAGAAGATAATAATGATGACAATAATAACAGTGCAGACAGTGACAGATGCCATTATTGTTTCTGACACCCAAGAATCTTGGAGTTATACAACTTTTATTCTCCAAAGGCCTCATGAAGTTGGTTTTTAATTTCATTTTACAGATGAGGAAACTGAAGCACAGGAAGAACTCAACGTTATATATCTGTCAATGGAGTGGATTGATTAGAATTGGATCTCTCCAATTGCAGAGCCCCCATTACTATACTGCCTTTCCATAAACAGAGCAAGATCAGTTTAGTCGGCATGTGGTTTGTGACAGAAAGGAGTGGCCATTAGACTAAAAGGGTGACTTGGAGTCTCCTAGCTGCATTTAAAAAGGTACATTGAAGATATTCTCATTCAAGCCATGTTCATCTCTACAAGCTTTACCATAATTTTTTATTAATAACATAAGCACCAAAAGAATATCATGCCATCGTCATGGAAATCCATTATATTAGGTCATCAATGAAAACAATACTCAGAAGTTCTTGAATTGTGCTCATGAAATTAAAAGTTATCTTTTGAATATCACAGGCATCATAGAAAAACAAATACTTTAAAGTTTCAACTACATCTTACTTGTGATACTCTATCTAATTTTTAAAACTTATTGGCTGGGTACAGTGGCTCATGCCTGTAATCCCAGCACTTTGGGAGACTGAGGTGGGTGGATCACAAGGTCAGGAATTCAAGACCAGCCTGGCCAAGATGGTGAAACCCTGTCTCTACTAAAAATACTAAAATAGCTGGGTGTGGTGGTGGACACCTGTAATCCCAGCTACTTGGGGGAGGCTGAGGCAGAGAATTGCTTGAACTCAGGAGGCAGAGATTTTGCCATGTTGGCCAGGCTGGTCTTGAACTCCTGACCTTAGGTGATCCACCCACCTCAGCCTTCCAAAGTTCCGGGATTACAAGCGTGAGTCACCGCATCCAGCCCTTAAACCATATTTAAAGCGGCATGCATCTTTAACCTTTAATGTAAAGAACATAACAATAGAAAAGTATTTAAGTTATAACCTTACTCATGTAATGCTTTAACTGTAGAGGTCAACTTTGCACTCTCCTGTGACCACAAAATGTGCACACATTAGCTTTTTATTACAGAACTCAGCACCACTAGGTATGATATAAATGGTTCCTGAGAAACAGAGTTTGCTGCATTGTGTTTCTAGTGAGAAATAGTTGCACAGTATTTAAGGAGTCATTTATTATGTAATGGGAACTTTGCGCTTAGAACAGCTCCACAGGGAGAAGCAATAGAGCTAGATGTAAAAATGTTCTCCATTTCACAATGCAGAAGTTTAATTTTTGCAGTATACTCTTCCTTATACAATCACAATTGTATATGTTGGGTAAGGATTTCCATGAAGTCAATGTACAATTTGGCCTCCTATCATCCTTATTTTGCCCTCTTCCTTTCTCTTCTAGTTGGAATGAAACAGAGAAAGGAGTACACAGCATGGCCTTTCTCTGATTTTGACCTACATTACATTTTGACAGTGTAGAGCAATGGGGACCATATAATAATATTAATCAACCAATAATTCTCTCTCAATATATATTTTTGAGATAGAGTCTCACTCTATCACTCAGGCTGGAGTGAAGTGGTGTAATCTTGGCTCACTGCAACCTCTGCCTCCCAGGTTCAAGCAGTTCTCCCACATCAGCCTCCCAAGTAGCTACTGGGACTACAGGCATGCACCACCACACCTGGCTATTTTTTTTTTCAGTAGAGACAAGGTGTCACCATGTTGGCCAGGCTAGTCTCCAACTCCTGACCTCAAGTGATCTGCCTGCCTCGGCCTCCCAAAGTGCTGGGATTACAGGTGTGAGCCACTGCACCTGGCCCCTATAACATTTTCTGTATAAGTTCATAGGTACTTTAAATGCAAAGCGAGAAATGCAGTATTACCAGGGCAGAAAAACATGCTCTGTTAACTTATGTGAATTCATTATTCCTTCCTTAAAATGATTATTCACATCCCTGTAGTAAAGAAACTTCTCTACTTACAACTTCCCATAGGTAGCAATAAAGCTCCCAGGCACAGCAGAAGCATGGCAACGAATGCCACCAACAGAGGACATTAGAATTTACTTTAGACCACCATGAGGTTTTCTCAGTCTGTGTTGTGTTTTGTGTGCATATTTTCCTAATGTTTTATAAATATTATTATTAACACCTCTATGTTCAAAAATACAAAAGAGCGAAAGTGTTGCTTTAGGAAATGACATGGGATTACTATGGCAACAAAACAGAACTTACTGTGGAAGGGTGTATACTATACATTGGTCACTTTTTTCTGTCATTTTGGACTCACAAGGAAATGAACTTCCAAATAGCCCTTGAGAACCAATTCTCTTTGTGGAGAAAGGAGGTTCTATGTCATCTATAAATTACAGGATCATAGATTCTTCTTGTTTGTTTGTTTTTTGAGGCAGAGTCTCACTTGTCTCCCAGGCTGGAGTATAGTGGCACAATCTCGGTTCACTGTAACCTCCACCTCCAGGGTTCAAGTGATTCTCCTTCCTCAGCCTCTTGAATAGCTGGGACTACAGGTGTCCGCCACCACGTCTGGCTAATTTTTGTATTTTTAGTAGAGTTGGAGTTTCACCATGTTGGCCGGGCATGGCTTGAAATCCTGACCTTGCGATCCGCCTGCCTTGGCCTTCCAAAGTGCTGGGATTATAGGCAGGAGCCACCATGCCCAGACAGATCATCTCTGGAGGAAGGGGGATCACTTGAGGTTAGGAGTTTGAGACCAGCCTGGCCAACATTGTGACACCTTGTCTCTACTAAATATACAAAAATTAGCTGGGTGTGGGGGCAGGGACCTGTAGTCCCAGCGACTTGGGAGGCTGAGGCAGGAGAATCATTTGAACCTGGGAGGTGGAGGTTGCAGAGAGCTAAGATTGCACCACTGCCCTACAGCCTGGGAGACAGAGTGAGACTCCTTCTCAAAAACAAAAACAAAAACAGAGAGAGAGAGAGAGAGAGAGAGAGAGAGAGAGAGAGAGAGAGAGAGAGAGAGAGAGAGAGAGAGTGTGAGTTGATAGGATCTTAAAGTTTATCTCGTAAAATTCCCAGGTAAAAGAGTAATTCTCTCTGAAACATCTTTGTGGCAAGCACAGTTGCTTGTCCCCATATATTTTCCATTTTTTTCCAGTGGCAGTAGAACTCATTATTTTCAGTTTGGTATGTGGATGGCTGAAGGAAAGAATGTATTTGTTAGCCTCACGTGGATGTAAGTATAATCATGGGACAAAGTTCTGGTGAAGGAACTATCAGGGGATACATTTCATGATAGTTTCTGAAAGATTTTCTTACAGCACTGCTGGCACACACCCTCTCTGTGCCTTCTCCCTTCTTCAATGTTGCTGGGGGCTGGAACTCAGATGTGTTGGCTGGAGCTAGAGCAGATGTATTGGACCATGTGGTAACAATGAGAACTGATGCCATCATGGCAGGACAACAAGATAAAGGAGGACTTCAGACTTAGTGAAGCAGAACAGCAGAAGGAGGCCTGATCTACTTAGTTCTGGGCTTCTACATCAGTGAAACCCCATCTCTACTAAAAATCTCTACATTTCTGTATTGCTTAAGCTATTGTTACAGTTTGCCCTACTAGCAGATCAGTCAGATTAAAAAACTGATGGAAATTTCTGAAACAACTCTAATGTTTATATTTTCTTTACCCAGAAGAAACTCTACTGTAACACTTGTCCATAGTTCTCTTCTACAATCTTACTTAAGTGTGCTATCCACCCTTCCCAGACACATGAAGAAGCTGTCCTGTATTTTTGCATTGTCTTCTTACTGAACATTCTAGATTCTTTCAAATATTCTTCATATAACCATTTCTAGACTTTTCACAATCTTGGTTTCCCTGCTATCAATGTATTATGATTTTTTAGTGTTCCCATCTTATGTGATGCTCATAAGTCAATATAACTGCCGATGCAGTTTAACTAGTGTAGATCTTAATGGAACATTTGTGAATTTCATTAATGCAATCTAATACTGTATTGCCTTCTATAGCAAGCCACACCAGAGCATACTGGAGATTAATACAGCCTTTGTGGTAATTTAAAATCCCAATTTCTTTTTCATATAAAGTGCCACAAAGTCAGATGTTCCTTAGCCTATATTTGTATAAAACACTTTAAAAAAAAAGGCAGGACATCTTGCTTGTTCTTGTTAAATTTTATTTTAATTTTTTGATTTTGGTACAGTATCCCAGTCTGTTATAATCTTATTTTGAATCTTGATTTTGATCTTTCAGGGTGTTGAACACCATTCTCACCTTTGTGTCATTTGAAAAATTAATAAGTGCACAAGGTATATGCTTTCCTAGAAAAATGGCAAAAATCTGGGTCAAAGTTCAGGCAAGAAGGCACAACTTTTAGGGGGCACTATATATGGAGGGCTGTGCAGTGAAGTAGAACTGAATCCACTCTGTAGTTAGCACCACAATATGCTTCTCAAATTGACAGTTTAACACAACATTCCTCCTTGGACATGGTTATTGAAACATCCCTACATCTACCAAATTGTATTTCTCTCCATGTATAATTCTTCATGTAATTTAATAAGATAATGTGAGCAGTCACGTAAAAGGCATTGCTGAAATTCAGATACACTGCTCCAGCATAATATCACTTTCAAAAAGCCAGTTAAGCTGGCAAAGTAAAAAAAAAAAAAAAAAAAAAAAAAAAAAGTCCACGATATAAAGGTGAAAACTTTACAACAAGACTCTAGCAAATATTAAAGTCTAAAATAAAGGAAAAGAAACATTTGCTCAATGTTTCAAAATATGGTTTCTCACAGATTTACAGTTTTCTTTCTTTCTTTCTTTTTCTTTTTCTTTTTTTTGAGATGGAGTTTCACTCCGTTGACCAGGCTGGGGTGCAGTGGTGCAATCTAGGCTCACTGTAACCTCCACCTCCCGGGTTTGAGCAATTCTTCTGCCTCAGCCTCCCAGGTAGCTTGGATCACAGGCATGTGTCAGCACGTCCAGCTAATTTTTTTTAATTTAGTAGAGATGGGGTTTTGTCATGTTGGTCAGGCTGGTCTTGAACTCCTGACCTCAAATGATCCACCCACCTCGGCCTTTCAAAGTGCTGGTATTACAAGAGTGAGCCACTGTGCCAGGTCCCAGATTTATGGCTTTTAAGATAAAAGTGACATGCCAAATTAATGTTTTAAAAGCCTCAAAACATATAGGAGGGAAAAATTAAAGTGCCAAGTAGTGAACATACAGCTAAATAATAAAAAGTAGTCACATTGATGCTTTGTTATTCAAAAATCATTTTTCCTCAAAGAGTAAGGGTGATAAATTGTAGGGACTATCCCAATACATTTTCAATTAAATGACTAAATTAATGTACAGACATTTAATTAAAGTTCTCTAGTTTTTCCAAATGCTGTTAATTACACCACTATCTAAAATTAAATCTCTCCCCAAACCCTTTTACATTTCTTCTGCTCATCTGATACAGATATAATTAAAATGCTACAAGTTCACCTAAATGCATCCAAATGCTATAAAAGAAAATATGAAAAACTGGAGTTTCAGTAACTCCTTACGAAGCTGGTATTTTAATGGGATTTTTGCAATCCTTGGGGAAAACCAATACATGTGTAAGTATGCATGCACACACACACAGAAACTGTCTCAAAATTCCTCTGAAAATAAAATTTCTCTCCTTATATCTAAAGTGCTGCAGTGAATATCACAGACAAATACAGTTTCAAAGGTTTTCTACCAGCAAAAGATAAGAATTGTTTAAGACATTGGGTAATTAATTTCAGGCACAAGGTGTACTCTAGTTATAATACTTTTGTGCTACCATTTTCTAAACAGTAAGCATTCCTTAATAGCAGCTCAGAAAGGCAAGCTTTAGGAGAAACAGTTTGGAATTCAGGTTTCCTTGTATTGGATCCAAACTTCCAAGTAGAGAAAAACCAGCCTGGATAATCCTAGCTTCATTCTATATGCAAGTAGTTATTCTCCAGTGAGTAAACAAAGGTTGATCCTAACTCCCAAACTTACTTTATTAATCATATGCAAGATGAAAACACATTGATCAAACAAGGTCTACCAACATGAGACTTCTCTTATTTCTTCTCTTACTTGATTCTGACAGCTATCCTTTTAATTGCTCTGCACGGATAGTATTCAGCCATCTAAAATCAACAAATTCTCTGTTTACCCCAGTCTGTCTTCCAGATTGCTGTAGGTTCATTACACAAATGCTCCTTTAAGAAATAAAGAGTTGCTCCAGGAATGGCCACTACCTGCCATTGCTATGGAGTCCAGAGGTAGGGTCAGGTGCAGGCTTGGGTCTTTTGAAAGTGACTTGTCTCTTTTCCAAAATCTCACTTACTTCTAGTCAAGAGTCTGGTAAATTAGGAGGAGAATTTTTCTCACTCATTATAGCCAAAGTCTTGTGAGAAAAGGCTGGGTCTCAGTAGGACTGCGATTCATGAAAAGTTGATTATGGATAAATTTTATTTACCAATATCCTTCCTCATTCCTGGTTCTGCTTGGCATACAGCCACCCCTCCTCTCATTCTCTTATTACAGGGGTTTGCAAACTTAACCACACTTTGTAATTCTTGGGAGGTTTAACAAATGCTGACGCTTGGAGCCCACTCCCAGAGATTGAATTGGTCTGAAGCACAGTCTGGGTTTTAGGAGTTTTATAAGCTCCCCAGGTGATTCTGATGTGTAGCCTGTCCTTTAGGGCTGTCAAGATGGGATAGTTATTTGATAATAAAGGTTTATTTCCTGATCAATTAAAGGGGTTACCACATCTCAAAGAAATATTTTGCACACTCAAAGGACCCTTAATGGAATTTTAAATAATGGTGTTACAATATCTGTAATTAATTTTAAATATCTCAACATAGTTTGATATTTCATATGTACAGTTAGTGCAAGCTTCACTTCTAGAGGCTTGAGGCAAATGGTTATTTTAATTGGGAATTCATATTCTAGGACAGCACAGCCTTTATCTTATGAAAAAGGCCAAAGCCAGAGACTGCTACTACCATATATCTCTACGAACCTTGGAGGTTTTTATAATGCACATAATGGATATCACAAATGTGTTTTTGCTGAGGGAAATAGTGGACTGCAAAGAATATCCCAATAGGATCTCATTAGTAAAATTTAAGACAATCAAGATATGTGGATTGACTAAAACATTTTCATGACATCCCCTAACATTGCATAAACAGGATATAAGAATCCAGCAAAACCCCTTGCCTGGGCTTTTAATTTCTTTTTTCTTCATTTCTTTTTTTTTTTTTTCTGAGACAGAGTCTCATTCTGTCACCAGGCGCCAGGCTGGAGTGCAGTGGTGCGATCTCGGTTCACTGCAACCTCCGCCTCCTAGGTTCAAGCAATTCTCCTGCCTCAGCCTCCCCAGTAGCTGGAACTACAGGTGCACACCACAAGGCCTAACTAATTTTTGTATTTTTAGTAGAAATGGGGTTTCACCATGTTGGCCAGGATGGTCTCGATCTCTTCACCTTGTGATCTGCCCGCCTCGGCCTCCCAAAGTGCTGCGATTACAGGCGTGAGCCACCGCACCTGGCCTTTAATTTTAAGTCTGGTCTCCAATGGCCTTGTGTCCAACCATTGGCTTAGGAAGAATTTTTGTGACCTGATGCCAAATCTAAATGTAAGAGAATACTGTTTCTCAATGGTGTCAATTTAAACCTAAAATCCTACACTTCATAAAAGTTGTAGTAAAGGCTGTAAGCTAACTTTTGTCTGCCTTCTAATAAATGTTTGTTAACTACATGGTTGGAATTGTGGAAGATTTCATTGTGAGGCATGAAGCTGTGGCTTGAGATAGCTATTTGTCATCCACTTCAAACACTTCTGTGGTTCTCCATTATTTCCCAAAAAGAATCTAAGTGCTGCACGTGACCTAGATTCACTTAGATCATTTCACAGCAGGTGGAATTTGAGGCAGTGTGTCAATAAAATGAGGGGTAAATATTTGGGGTAAGAGGGTTTAATGATTAAACAGTTTTAAGTGATTTTCTAATTTCCTATTTGTAAAAGTGGCCCCAGCAAGAACAGAGACTGAAATAAAGTGGTAGTTTTAAAGCTTTAAATACTCTGCTTTCAGCTACTCTGTCCACTTATTTGAAGACACACTGAGAGAAAACAGGAGCCCATATTATAGCACAGGCTTTTAAATTTGTCAATATGAAGAGCCAGGAAATGCCGTGTTCTTCGGGGCTCTTTCATTTAGCTTGTGTTCCAGGAATGTTCATTTGTTCCTAGCAACATTAGAAATTAATGGGCTAAGTGCTGGGTAAATGTAGGTGATCGGTATAAAGCTGCTTTCTGGAGTTAATGCCTGAGAAATCACCGAGCCTATAATTTCTAAAATCCTGATTCATTTGAAATTTGAATGCAAAAGTACTAATGACCGCAGGGGAAGGATGTTTTCTGTAGCTTCAGAAATACGTAAAGAATATTTGGCATAGCTCCTGATAGTACTGCAATACAACCACTTATAACTAATATATGTAGCAAATACCTTACCACTTTGTTTTTAGATGGAGTTTCACTCTTGTTTCCCAGGCTAGAGTGCAATGGTTTGATCTCAGGTCACAGTAACCTCTGCCTCCTGGGTTCAAGTGATTCTCCTGCCTCACCCTCCCAACTAGCTGCAATTATAGGCATCCACCACCATGCCCAGCTAAGTTTTTGTATTTTTAGTAAAGACGGGGTTTCATCATGTTGGCCTGGTTGGTCTCGAACTCCTGACCTCAGATGATCCACCCACCTTGGCCTCCCAAAGTGCTGGGATTACAGGCGTAAGCCACTGCGCCAGGCCCTACGATCACTTCTTATGTTTCTGCAGAGATCTCTAGAACATTTTTTAAAAAAGAATACTGGCTTCTAAATGGAGTAGATTTTCTATATAATGAATGTTTTAGTCCATTTGGAATGCTATAACAAAAATCATAAACTGGGTGGCTTACCGGCAACCAAAGTTTTTTTTCTCACAGTTCTGAAGGCTTCGAAGTCTGTGACCAAGGTGCTGGCAGATTCAGTGTTTGGTGAGGGCTTGCTTTCTTGTTCATAGATTGCACCTTCTTGTTATATTCTCACATGGCAGAAAGGCCAAAGCAGCTCTCTGGGTCTCTTTTAAAAGAGTTCTAATCCCATTCATGTGGGCTCTGCCCTCATGATCTAATCACCTCTCAAGGGGCCTACCTCCTAATACCATCACATGTGGAATTAGGTTTCAGCATATGAATTTTGGGGAGACCCAAATATTCAAGCCATAGCAGTAAGGCAATACAACATGGGGCAGTTAGATGTAAGTGTAATATACTAGGGGAATCACAATGAAAGAGTTGAATCACCAATTTCTTTGCCTTCTCCTCTATCACCAGAAAAGGTACATAACTGCTCCAAGGCCACATGACTCCATGTGCACCAATAGCAAAAACTACATTCAATGTTTTATAGGTTAGGAAAGTACAGATTCTCACACTTATATGTGATTTCCATTTCTTGCTGTCCCTCTCCTCTTTTTTTACAGAAGCCTGAGAACTTGATCCACAAGTGATTCCACTGAGATGTAACCCTTGTTTTATCCAAAGGGAAGTGTTGGAACATGCTTTGACTATCAGGTGAGGGCTCTGTGCACATTTTCACGCAAATGTTTTAGACTATTAATTCTCCTCCAATGAATGCAAGGCCTTCTGCCTTCAGTGATAACCAAGGTGGTCAGTGTTATCAGGTAGTTGCTTGGCATTTTTTTTTTTTTTGAGACAGAGTTTCACTCTGTGGCCCAGGCCAGAGTACAGTGGCATGATCTCAGCTCACGGCAATCTCTGCCTCCTTGGTTCAAGAAATTCTCCTGCCTCAGCCTCCCCAGTAGCTGGGACTACAGGTACCACCACCACACCCAGCTAATTTTTGTATTTTTAGTAGAGATGGGATTTCACCATGGTGGCCAGGTTGGTCTCAAACTCCTGGCCTGAAGTCATTTGCCTGCCTTGGCTTCCCAAAGTGCTGGGATTACAGGTGTTAGATACATTACTTGGCCTACTAGACACTAAGGCAGGCATGCGCTAAACAGGTCACATGACCCCTATTATCCTTGAAATGATAATACTAGTTAGAACAATAGTTTTCAAACTTTGACCATGACCTATAGTAAGAAATGCTTTTGTCATAGTTACTTACAATACATTCTGCACACATTTTCATTCACCGGTGTATGTATATGTGTTTGTCTAAAATACCACTTCCCCAGGAAACTTTCCCGATCTACTAAACCAGGTCAAGTCTCTTTGTCATATTCTCTCCTAGCACTCTGGTTTTTTTTCTTTCTAAATACTCATTACAACTGGGATGAAATAATTACATAATAAAGATGTTGAACCCATCTCCAGATCTGTTTTCTAGGGCTTTACGAGGGCAGGGACATTCCTCCCCTCTTGTAGGACAGCAGTATAGGAAAAACTGATCTGAAGCAATAATATTTTGTACATAAGAGCGGCTTAATCAGTACTTATGACCTAATGGATAAAGCCCTCAGCAAGGATATCCCTGGGTCCTTTTCTTATGTGGAAATCTCAAGGTAGCGCTGAAGTAGGTCATCCAACATATTCATTGGCATAGCTTACAAAACAACAGCATCAATGTGGTGCCAGGACAGATAGGATATATCTGGGGGGCAGGTTGTGATGTGAGAGCAGAACATATTATTAATACTTCTGCCTTTTCTTATTTTGTCAGGGCTCGAACATGTTTCTTGTTGGCATCCACTCATATTTATTGACTCTTTTTTTTCGTCTCATTTATTTATTGTGTCATTACCAACTTAACCCAGTTTTATCTTCTTTTTGACTACTTGTTGGCAAAACAATACAGAAGCTTAAGAAAAATGGGTATTTTCTAGAAAGTTGGGTAAACATACACTATTGTTTTGCTGCTTAATTTGTTTATGCTGCTTTGCTCTGTCAAAAAAAAAAAGTAGAAAATAATTTATTTATTTTGGAAAATAAGCTCAATAAGGACAGGCATTTGGAACATTCCCTTGATTAACTACTGAGGGAAAGCCCTTTCTACAGAATAGAAGTTACATCCTGTGAGTTGGTCATGTTTTTAGTAAGATGGATTAAATTGCATGTATATGTCCAGAGTCAATTAATGGGAAATCTAGAACCAGAATCCAAGTCAGTTTTGTCCATTACTTCTTTCTTGAGAGTAAACGCCCTTGGCTGAATGACAAATAATGATTACCAGGCAAGGTTTATGTCATTGTCTCTACAAATAGGAAGTTAATACAAAGCAAAACTCTCACCTGACATGTGTTTTTTGATCACCCTTATAGGAAGTAAGTTTTAAAGAAGTGAGAAAGACATGCATGAAACAGGCTATTTTGCTTCCAGATCAAACTTCTTATTAAAAACAGAGCTAGGATCATGTTTCAGCAAAGCACGATATTCCCAGGCCATATGGTAACAAAGGCCTGGGACAGTGATGTCCACATTTCTCACTTCTATGAATGAGTGCCCACAGGAATGTGTTCATAACGTGTAACAAAGTCAAGTTGTGAGCTGCTGATACACAGCTCTCTTATGCCGTACAACTGCTGCCATTAAGGATTTATGGCAGTGTCCTTGCCCAGCAGATGTGTATATCCAACTGAGACATACTCCCTAGCTATAACAAGAGTCCTGTCTGGCTGCAGGCATTGACTGACCTCATTTTTATCTCAACTTGAAATCAGTGTCTTGCTCCCATCCAGTGCCACATGAAATCCAAGGAATCAAAGTGTTATCTCCCCTGCCATTCCTCATGTTCAAAACATGGACCATCATGCAATATTAAAGCATGAATCCTGGAACTCTGTTAATGTGAAATAGGTGAGTAGGTAGCAAGAATTACCATTCCAATGGTTCAGTAGAAAAACTTCATTCATTGTAAAAAAGCAAGAGAGTTGAGTTTCTAGTTGAGGTTGCCTTTCCCGTTCCCTCCCCTTGCAGAGATAATGAAAAAATGCCCAGCCATTTTGCAGATGTGATATTTACTTTCTTTTCCAAGAGGTCCTTTGGAGGAATACACAGAAATATTTAATAAAATCACAAAATAATAGAGGCAAAATAAGCTTTGGAATAAAATAAGCAAATAAGACTAGTTTCTAGTCTACGATTTCTGGTAAAATGTGAGAACTTTATTTAAATTTGTTTATTTTTTCTGGGCGAATTTCATTAACTTAAAGGATCATAAAATAGAAACAATGATCATCTCTACCTTTAAAATCCGCACTTCTATCAATTATTATAGACTGACCTGCATATTTCAGTGTGTACAGAAAAAAAGAGATTCAAGTACAACTAAACCTAGAGATTTCATCAGAAAATAATTCCCAAAATGAGTTACTATTGCAAAATGGAAAATATGATGTAGACAGGTATTTTGGGCTTTCAGATAAACAGCATAAAATTTTGAACAAGATACATCTTTGTTTTCCACAAAGATAAAAACAAGGTGTAGTGAAGAGTGTTGAATTGAGTCTGATTTCTGATCTTGCTTTTAACAAATGAGAACATCTCAGCTAAGTCAACCAGAATCTATTTCCTAATCTATAAATTAAAGGATTTGACCTAGGTAATTTCTAGTCTTTTCTGGTTTCAACCCCTTACTCTCTCTATATATGAGGATACATGTATTTTTCTAGAAAAAAATACACACACACATACACACACACACACACACACACACACACACACATATATATATATGTATATATATTATTTGTTTTTCTTTTTGAGATGGAGTCTTGCTCTGTCTCTGAGGCAACAGGTTCAAACAATTCTCCCACCTCAGCCTCCCCAGTAGCTGGGACTACAGGCATGTGCCACCACGCCCAGCTAATTTTTTTTTGTTGTATATTTAATAGAGATGGGTTTCAACGTGTTGGCCAAGGTGGTCTCGAACTCGTGACCTCAGGTGATCTGCCTGCCTTGGCCTCCCAAAGTGCTGGGATTACAGGTGTGAGCCACCACACCTGGCCAGATTGCAGGTATCTTTAACAGGTTGGAGTGTTACCTGAATTTTC
Source organism: Callithrix jacchus (assembly GCF_049354715.1). Taxonomy (NCBI): domain Eukaryota; kingdom Metazoa; phylum Chordata; class Mammalia; order Primates; family Cebidae; genus Callithrix; species Callithrix jacchus. Next base: position 32,271,046 of record NC_133524.1, read on the forward strand.
ATCAATCTTGGGAAACATGTAGCTGCTAATAGTTTTAACGTCCTATGCAATGTTTAACTCAAGTTTAACATATTAAAGCAAACAGACAAATATTAAACTGCAGCAACACATGGAGGAATAAAAACATTGTGGAAATGGGGTAACACGGAACTCTAGAAGTGTTTAAAATCTCCCACACTGAAATTTCGAGTAAACATTGATCAACAATGGTTAAATGGCAAAATAAATGAATTTAAAGTCACTGAAATTTAGAATACTACTACTTCTTCTTACGTTTTGCCCTTCTAAGATACAGATTCAAATGTAAGGAAAATAGAAGAGCTCAGAATTAAAGGGAAGGGCATAATATGCATACATATCCTACCACACTTTTCCTTTTACCAGTTACTTTGAAGAGTATGCCATGGATTTTTGATTTTAGTAGAATTCATGTGGGGCAAAAGATGGCTTATTATTTCTTTTTTTTTTTTTGAGACGAAGTTTTGCTCTTGTTACCCAGGCTGGAGTGCAGTGCCGTGATCTCGGCTCACTGCAACCTCTGCCTCCTGGGTTCAGGCAATTCTCCTGCCTCAGCCTCCTGAGTAGCTGGGATTACAGGCACATGCCACCATGCCCAGCTAATTTTTTGTATGTTTAGTAGAGACAGGGTTTCACCATGTTGACCAGGACGGTCTCGATCTCTTGACCTCGTGATCCACCTGCCTCGGCCTCCCAAAGTGCTGGGATTACAGGCTTGAGCTACCGCGCCCGGCCGATGGCTTATTATTTCTATTGTGCAAAATCTGCAAACCACTGGGCAGTCATAAGACTGTTTTGTTAAGTTCAAAGATAGGTCGAGGCTATAGGTAGGAGATCCTGAACAAGAAACAAAGTGAGAAACAGTTTTAATTTTTTGTGATTGCTGCTTTTAATGACACACAGAAACATGTATTAACACAGGCAAGACTCGTGCTGCAAGGATATAGGTATTCTTCTAGAAAAGATCAAACTAAGATGAATTAACTACCTGGTATCATGTTTTCACCTGCCTTCCATTTTCCACGAGACTGTATTCCACTTGCTTAGACTTAGGCAATTTTAAAATTCTTGATCTTAATGTCCTCTAAAATGTACAGATTTTATAGCTTGGGTGTTAAGAGACACCATTACCTGACAGGGTAATGACAGTTTTATCTGCACTGCTGACTGGATTTGCTGTGATACTTAAACAATAATCCAAATCAAATGATAATTTTTTTGAGAAGATGTCAGGGAAGGAGAAAGAAAAGAACAAAGTGCATCGCGTTTAACTTGGTTTAAAAACAACACTGCAGCTTCCCATAGCTTCTTATTTTACTGGAAAAAAATCCCTTAGCAATTCATCTTCCTTTGGGCACATGAATGACATTTTACTGTGATGAGATTATAAGAAACAAAATCCCTCAGAGATGCTGCCTTAAAATATTTTTCTTTATAATGTTCTGAGCTCGACAAACCTTGGTAGAAAACAGAATACTCTTAATTATGAATAAATTAACTAAATTAGTAACATGAGATGGATATGCAATTAAGGGATTGTTAATTGAAACTGGAAACACAGCTGTATACAGCTTAGAGATGAATCATACCAGTAATGACGCAGATGTTTATAAAATGTGATTATCTTTAGTGGAGACAGCACTGCATCTCCCAAGCCCATTCTTATACTGTGTCACTGAAATGGTTTTTAAACCCGTGAACACCAGGAATCAGGATCTCAGGGACGGCAAATTAGGCTCCCTGGATATGGGAATTAGTGTTGTCTGAATGTCAGCAATTTGATTCTCCAGCTTTCAAAGAATGTAGATATGGAGCCAAAAACAAACATCTGTTAGTTGCATGGTCTTCAAAAAACAAAAACAACCAAAAGTTGCTGGCAAACCAGTCCCTGCTTCCATCAGAGAAGACAGCAAAGTATCTGTAAACAGTCACACCGCTGTGTGGGACTGTTAGAAACATATAGAGAAGACAGCCCCAGGGCACAGTGCCAGAGACCTTATGCACACATGGTAAATGCACCCTCTGCTGGCAGAGGCTCTAAAACATTTTCTGCTATTTTCCTGGCAATCAACCCAGAAGAAAAAACAAAATCTTCACAACTAAGGAAGCCCATAAGGAAAATGCCATCATTAAACTCACTGTATGTTTAAATGTACTAAAATTATCAATACGCTGTTGCACTTTGGAAACTTCCATTTTTTGCTTATCCACACAATTTTGCCCCATGTGCAATTCCCATTTGACCCAGGGAAGGGAAATTAAGGTTCTGGCTTTTAATAGTTACATGATCTTTGCACAGACTGTGCTTGGACAAGCTTGCGTGGAGAATGGATGCTGTGTCCTAACCATAGTTTAATGATTCTGAAATGAGGGGCTCAGCTATATAGACTACAGTCTTTGGAAATCAGGGTTTTGGTTTCTGGAAAAAGCTTGTGGCATTATTCAAAACAACAACTGTTAGGCTGGATGGTGCTCACAAAGATGGTAGACATCAGTTTTTTATGTAAAGTGCAAACTACTGTAAGTTCTCATAAAAAAGGAGTAATATATAATTTTAGATATAGACCAACAGAATATATATTTGTCACCTTAGCTTAGCTTCTCTTTCAAAATTAGCAATTTCCTTAACAAAAGCTAGTCTGAAAAGGAAAATAAAACGAGAGATAGTCTCACATTAGTTACTACTTCCTACTATAAAAGGGTACAGAAGACTGAGGACATTATTGTTGAATTCAGGGGCAGCAAGTTAGGCTCCCTGGATATGGGAATTAGTGTTGTCTGAATTTACTACAACCTTTATCGAAGTATTTGGATGACTTGAGGCTCAAATAAACAACTCAATTTTCCACTCTGTGTTGACTGTGGGTATATGGGGTGCAGCTGAGTTGTGAGTTTGTTAAAAGAAAATACACTTTCAGGAATGAATAAGGAGAATAATGCAAACACATAAAAAGACACACCACTATATATAGTTTTCTATGTTGGATACCTATAAATGTGGAATTTGTTGAATTTTGATCACAAAGTCTTTCTCTCCTATATGTTAGTCTGCAAAAGTACCGGCTTTGCCTATAACTTCAGTATTGATTTGCTGTTATACAGGTTCCAACTTGTCTAAACTTCATTACCTGAAGGGACAGCTTGCAATTCCATATAAAGGTATAATAAAAGCAAGATGACTACATGTATACTGTGAGCTTTGAAAAGGCACTTTTTCTCCAACGGCTGCACCAAATTCTTCATGAAACTGTTATTCTGCTGCAAATGGTGATAACAAAGCCAATACCACACATTATTTCCTAGCATTTGTGTTCATATTTTCAACTCTGAACCTAACTATAATCATACTTGTTTCAGAACCCTTTTGTGGACATACCCAGCTATATGCCTACCTGACAGCTATTTACTTCTTATTCCTTGGTAAAGAAGCTCAATTACATTCAGACATTGGGCATCAAAGGACCCAGCTCTGAGGAAAGAATTAAAATCTGGTCTAAGCCAATCACAGTAAGCTTGTTTCTCATAGCCAGTGATTGACTTAAAGAGGTTCAGTGGGATCAAGTTCTACCTGACACATAAGAGGAAATTTTTTGGGGAGCTTCTGGGAAGTGTTTTCTTTTCTAAACACAGATACACAGGCATGAGTGCGCGCGCGCGCGCACACACACACACACACACACACACACACACACACTGCAGTTATCCTTGTACCTTATTCCCTTCCTTCTTGTCTTGGTTATTGTTGTCTGAGGCTATGTTGCTTGGCGTGGTGGGAAGCCATCTTGGCACCATGAGGAAGAAGACAAGAGAATCTCAGAGGAGCTGGCCTCAAGTCTTGATATAGCTAATCTGTTGAATTAACGAGCTGTAGTTCTGATGGCCTTTGTACTTCAGTTTATTTTAGATTAGTGGTTCTCAAAGTGCAGTTCTTGACCACAGTAGTATTAGCATATATTGGCAACTGACTAGAAATGCAGACTCTCAGACTCCACACTGGACCTACTGTGTCAGAAACTCTGGGTGCAGCCTGCCAGCCTGTAGTTGAAAAGCCCCCGGGGGGTTCTGGTGCATACTAAAGCTTGGGAACTGTGCTCAATTATCAGATGTCTCTATTACTTCTAATGTATCTATTATTTACGATAGCGTTTTCACTTCTTGCCTGATTCCACTGCAGTTCGTGTTAAAAGATATATTCCCACATCTACTAAATCAGACTCTCCAGTGAAGGGGCTTGTGAATTAATAATTTAATCAAGTGTGATTACATTACACCTGGTGATTCATATGACCAGAAAACCTTGGGAAAGACAAATTTAAGAACTTTAATGTCAGGTGTTCTGTTACTGGCCCCTGAAAACATTCTAACCCACATTCCATCTGCAATCTCCTGTTACTGGCTGCAGGTCCAGGACCACTCAGGTGAGTAGATACTAACTCTTGACTTGGTAAATATATTATGAAGTCTTAGTTTGGAGAGCCTTTGACTTAAAGTGAGGTTTACATTTCTAAGATGTTGGTTTCTTAACTGTCTGTTTGAATTCTTGATCTTTTACACTCAGAATCTGTTTACCCTAACTCTCCACTTCAGCTACAGTCTGAATTCCTAACCTCGTGTACATTCTTGATCAGTGTTATCTGGTGGCCTCATCAACCCTGCCAGGATTTCAGAGCCCCTCTCAAGTAATTACAGAGGTAATCATGCATTCCTTAACTGTTGGGCTGCATTCTTAGGGGCCAGATTCCTACCTGCTGACCTTGAACCTGCTGATACCCATGAAGCAGGCATGAAAGCAGGAACAATTAGGCTGTTAGAAACTAAACATATATTCCTGACGTCTGAAACAAGGTTCTACTCATCCAAATAGAAATAATTGAAAACTCTAAAATATTTAACTTTAAATGGTCTGGAATCATCAATGTTCTTTCAGGTTGAATGAACATTTTACATTAAAAACTTTCTGTCTCTTGTTTACTTGGCCAACTAAGGTAAAAAGGTAAAAACAATCTTAGTGAAATTGTTTCCTTATGACTGACAAATGTAAAGAGTCAAAAGAAGAATTAAGGTAAAGAATTTAATTATATTGCATGTCCCCTAATTACATGTATTTCATTTGCTTAGATATTACTTATTTCACCTCTGCTGCCTTCCCCATTATATACCCCATACCTCAGTCATTCCAGACTTATAACTACCTCAGGATGCATATCAGATCTTCCCAGACCTTTAGGCCTTTGTTTGTGCTGTTTCTCCTTCCTAGAAAGCCATCCCATTTTTTTTTTTAACCTCTTGGAACCCTACTCATTGCTCAAGTCCAAGCTCAAATGTCATCCTTTGTGCAAAATTTATTGCTAACTCTTCTGCACATTGGGGGGCTCAAATCTCTAGTGGAGCCCTTGTAATACTGTACATAGTGCACGTATTAATCATCTTTGAAGGGAGCCTTTGTCATATACATCTTTGTTCTTCTCGAGACTAATGCAGTCACTGATAAAATACTGAACTGAATTTCATGCAAAAGTGATTTCTGAGAAAAAAGCATTAACCAAATAGTGCCTTAATTAGATTACTTGTTTTGCAGGTTTATGCCCTCAATTGCAAGTAGGAGGCTAATGAAAAATGCTCAGTTTTTGCTGTGCGGTGGTGGTGAGCGGTGTCCTAGCTTGAGTGGTAGAGGTTCCAGCTTAAGATAGAAATTTAGATAAATGTGGCAAATTGGTGGGATGGGCAATGTATCTGATCTAGACTGAGAGAAAGCTCAAGGTGTAACCATTTCTGAGGTTACACATTTAGTCATTGCTAAGAGATTAGGTGGCTCTCCAGATATCTATTGCAGGAACACTAAGGAGGTCTCTTAGGAGACGGTGTAAGGAAAAAATATATTATAAACCAGATGCTTTGCTCAGTAGAAAAGCCTCAGTCAACAAGAGAGTGCTTTTGAGAATCCTGTGGTGTCTGCTACTTAGATTTCTCTTTTGGTTCAGTCATATCTGAGTCCCATGCATCTAAATCAGAATTCCTTCAAAGACCATGTGCCAGATGAGATGCTTTCTGCTGCAGGTTGTAGAAAATTGATATGGTTTGGATGTTTGTTCCTTTCAAATCTCATGTTGAAATGTAATCCCCAGTGTTGGAGGTGGGGCCTGGAGGGAGGAGACTGAATCATGGTAGTGGATCCCTCATGAATGGCTTGGTGCCATTCTTGTAGTAATAAGTGAGTTCTCACTCAGAGTTCACGTAGGATCTGACTGTTTATAAAAGAGTGTGGTGTCTCCCACCCGCTCGCTCCATCTCTCACCATGTGACACGCTGGTTCCCCTTTCACCTTCCGCCATGATCGTAAGCTTCCCGAGGCCCTCATCAGAAGCAGAGGCTGGCACCATGCTTCCTGTACAACCTGCAGAACCACCAGCCTATTAAACCTCTTTTCCTTATAAATTACCAGCCTCAGGTATTCTTTTATAGGGATGCAAATGGAAAAACACAAAAACCCAACATTAAATGTTTTGACTAGTCAAGGAGTGCAGAGGCAAGGCTGCTCCAGGACTGGGTAATCCAGAAGCATAATGATATTATTACAGGTTCCTCCCATCCTTCCACTCTGCCATTCTTAGGTGAAGGGTCCACATACAACATGGCTACTGAAGTTCTGATCTATTCACTCATTCATTCAACAAATATTTACCGAGCTAAGCTCTGTTGTTAGGTAATTTGGATACGTTAGTAAACAAAAGAGACAATATTCCTGGTCTCATGGAACTCACTTTCTCATAGTGAAAGAAAATTGAAAAAAGTATATTAAACACGTTGCTTCTGCTGAGTGAGCGTATGGGAGGGAAAAATAGGAAAAACAGGACAGATGTTCCTTTTGCTATATATCACCCTAGAACTTACTGGCTAAAAATAAAAATTTATCACTATTGCTCATGGTTCTGTGAGTTGACTGTGCTCAGCTGGGTATTTCCTGCTTGGGTTCTTTCATGTGCTTACAGTCAGGTGGTAGCTGAAGCTGGAGTGATCTGAAGGCTCCATTGGAATGGCTCTACCAGACAGTTTTTTTCCACTCACATATCTGGCTTCTCACTTGGGATTGCTGTGGATCTTTGGCCAACAGCGTGGGGCTAGCCATGTATTTGTCTTTCCATGCAGCTTCTCCATGTGGGTAGCTTAGAGCTTAGATTTGTAGCTTCTGTAGATAGCACAGTGGCCTTAGGACTCAGTACAGGGCAGATCACTTTCTCTAGAGTGAGCATTCCACAAGACCAAAACAGAAACTGCAAGACTCCTTCTTATCTTGAAGTTCTTGCAGAATCCATTCTACCTCCTTCAATTTGTTATACAGGAACAGCCCAGATTCGGTGTGTTCCTCTACACAAGGAACAATTACCTGGAGACATGATTCACATGGAGGAGGGGAGTGCTTTCCTGGAAGAGCTACCATGAAAAGGTAAGGGGGAAATGGATTGAGATGGCTGGGAAGAGAATGGGGCAGGTTACTGTCTAATTAGTGTGGTCAAATTTTAAGAAGGCTTTTTTTTTTTAAACTTGAGATTTGAACAAGAATTGAAGGAAGTGACATAGTCAGTCACAAGGATATCTGGAGAAAGAATGTTCCAGGTAGAAGAAGGAAGTAGACATAGTGCCCAGAGAAGAATGCCTGTTTAGTTCTCTAGATGAGAAAAACCTTTCTCAGAAGCTCCCTTAGCCAAATGCCCTTTGTATGTTATTACCTAAAATTGCATAATATGCTCATTTCCAGTTCCAAAGAGGGCAATCAAGACTGCCAGACCACCACGAAATAGCTCAGGACTATCATCATTTATTCTCTTGCGTTGGGGCTTCTCTTGATGCACATGGTTATGGGGAGGAGGGTAGATCCTCAACAAGCCTGCTCTCTACCAGTAAAGGAGAAGGATGTACATGGACACATTTGGTGAAAAGAAAACAAGAGTCTCTTTCTTCACCATATTCTAGGGATTAAACAATACTCCTTTTGGGCCTAAAAGGACAACTCATCCCATTTTCCCAGGCCTAGATCCTGAGTATCAGGAGAGAATTCTCATGCTTGGCATAAGAGCAGAAAAGGCTGGAAAGGAAGCTGTAGTGACCAGGATAAGCATCTAATTCACCCAGTGTCAACTGGACCACCACTCACAGATAAGGAGAAGGTTTAAAAGTATACACTTAAAAGATAAGCAGCAGGTAGCATTCATAATGGGAAAATATGACTGATTCCAAAAGAAAAGTTGTATATGGCACCAAAATACTTGGAGATGCATGATCAGTGAAGGACCTAATTCAAAGAGGGTAACATTAAAATTCCCAAGTACAGCACAGCCACAAAAGCTGTAGCCACATGGGCAACTTGATTGTCCATAAAGTTTAAGTATCCGATGGGAATGCCAGAGCTGAGAATTGAGGGTCCTGACTTGTTTGAAGGAAGTCATGGTCTTTTTGTATTTCCTAAGTGCCATTTATATTAATAATCCACCAACACTTGAGTTTCACCTGTTACAAAAAGATAGTATATTAAAAGGAAATTCAGTAAATATTTATGGATGGAAACAGAGGTGAATATTTAGAAATACTAAATCAAACTGAGATAATAAAGAAATGTAAGCTATAATTCAGAGGAACGGAATGCCAAAAGTAAAGGGTGTAGAATCTGAAGTTCATGACTATGCTCTCATATTTTTTTCCTGCCAGCTGTTGCTAGAAATTATTATATTAAACGAGAAGCCTGTTCAATTTTAGCAAAAAGATGCAGATATGATGCAACTGTTGAGTATAACACAAATTAAAATATTTTCATTGCAAATACAGAATACCAAGAGGTTCTATATATAATCTCTGAAAGTATCCTTTCTTTTTAAAGATCAGGATTTTTTTTCACATGTCTAGAAAGAAATCTGGTTCATTCTATCTGACATGTATTTATTGGGAACCCATTAGATGTGTAATACAATAAAATATCAATAGATTATAGAAAAGAAGAGAGTCCTTTTTCTTAGAACCCAGCAGGGCAGAAAGGATTAACTTTTTCTTATAAAGGAAGAACAAATAGATTAGAAAAGATGCTGTGTAATCAAGTTCAGAAAAGTGAGAAAGTTTAGGAAGGTTTCACAGCGATGAACTGTAGTTCTAATAATACAACGTAACATTTTTATAACATTTAATAGTTTTGAAGCACTTTCACAGACCTTATCGCATTGCTTCACATGGACCTTGCAAGACAGGCGGGATTTGGATAAGTAATTTCTTTTAAAAATATCTTAGAATATAGTACATTTAGACTGAAAAATGCCTTTTTTAGAATAAAGCAAAAAGGTATGTGAGACACACAGAGAGCAAGTTTTTGGTTCTAGTTCCACAATTAAGTAGCTGTGTGAACTATGAACTATCATGTGGTGTCTCTGTAAAATCAAGGGTTGAATTTCTAGACTTTCTGTGCTGAAATGTAAAACTACAAATATTAAAATATTCAGTAATTCAAAGTGGATATTTAAAAAGCAATGAAACACATCAGTAGATTCAGTTGTTTTATTATTTATTTTTCCTCAATTAATTAATTAATTATTTTTTTGAGACAAATCACCAGGCTGGATTACAGTGGCGTGATCTTGGCTCACTACAACCTCCAGCTCCCAGGTTCAAGCAATTCTTTTGCCTCAGCCTCCCAAGTAGCTGAGACTACAGGCATTTACCACCATGCCAAGCTAATTTTTGTATTTTTAGTAGAGACGGGGTTTCACCATGTTGGCCAGGATGGTCTCAATCTCCTGACCTTGTGATCTGCCCACCTTGGCCTCCTAAAGTGCTGGGATTACAGGCATGAGCCACTGCACTGGGCCCTTATTATTTAATTTTTTATGATTTGATATTTTATTTTTAGAATTTTCAACTTTTATTTTATACTGCATGATACTGAGGGTTGGAATACAGTTGAACCTGTCACCCAGGTAGTGAGCATAGTACTCAATAGGTAGTTTTTTCAACCCTTGCCCCACACCCTCCCCCCCACATCTGGTAGTCACCAGTGTCTGTCATTCCCAACTTTACATCCATGCCTACACAAAGGTCAGCTCCTGCTTATAAGTGAGCAAATGCATGATTTGGTTCTCTGTTTCTGCTTTAATTTGCTTAGGATAAATTGGTCTCCAGTTCCATCTAATGTTGCTACAGAGGACATGATTTCCTTCTTTTTCATAGCTGGTGTATTGCATGGTGTAGATGTGCCATATTTTCTTTATCCAATCCACCATTAATGAGCACCTAGGTTGACTTCATGTCTTAGCTATTTTGAATAGTGCTGCAATAAACATATGAGCGCATGTGTCTTTTTGGTAGAACAATTTATTTTCCTTTGGGTATATACCAAATAATGGAAGTGCTAGGTCAAATGGTGGTTCTTTTTTTTCTTTTTTCTTGAGACAGAGCCTTGCCTGCTTGCCCAGGCTGGAGTGCACTGGCATGATCTTGGCTCACTGCAACCTCTGCCTCCTGGGTTCAAGTGGTTCTCCTGCCTCAGCCTCCCGAGTAGCTGGGATTACAGGTGCCTGCCACCATGCCTGACTAATTTTTTTGTATTTTTGGTAGAGACGGTGTTTCTCCATGTTGGCCAGGCTGGTCTCGAACTCCCAGTCTCAGGTGATCCACCCACCTCGACCTCCCAAAGTGCTAGGATCACAGGTGTGAGCCATCATGTCCGGCCAATTATATTTTTTCTTGGGATTTTTACAAAATTATTTAAGTATTTGTTAACCTTACGAAGCCACACATTTAGATGTAAGTACTATGTATTCAGAAATTTTAGTGATTTTCCTTAATTTTTTCCCCTCTGGTATAACTCTGCTTATTTTTATAGTTTTCAATAACATTTTAACTTAGTTTTATACATTCATCTATTCAAGACATTTATAGAATGCTTACTATATGAAAGATACTGCCAAGTGTCAGCATATATGGTATTCAGGGCCTCTGTCCTTATGGAGCTCACATTCAGACAGGGGAGCTAGACTTTCATTAAATGAGCCACCAAACACATAGCTATAGATTTTCGTAAGTGCTGTGAAGAAAGCAAACAGGATGCTGTCTGTGATAATGATGGGAAATCTTCCCTAGATGTGACTTAATTATGCATTAACTCTGCAGTCCATTACTTCAAATGATCCCTAGTTATTCAATTTACATACTGGAATTTTACAACTCTGTTTAGTTAGTCCCAGGCTTCAGGCCATTTAAAGCAAAAGACATAGATGAATAGAAAATCACTCAGCTTGTCTTCATCCTTTAGATTTTGGTCAAAGGTCATTTGTATTGGAAGGGCTTCTTGATCCCCCTTTCCTGCCTCCCACCCTTACCCCAGTGCGCGCGCGCGCGCGCGCACACACACACACACACACACACACACACACACACACGTTTAGGTCCTTACTATATATTCTGGTAGTGTCTTGTATTTTATTTCCTGACACATTTGTAGTTATTTTATGAGACTGAAAAAGTTTATGTCTATCTTCCCAAGAAACTAACCTCTGTGAGTTGCAGAGAAGGTCTGTCTATGACTGTCTCCTTGTCATCTCAAACAGAGTTTGGTAAAGAGCAGACACCAGAAAAATATATTTATTGAATGAATGATTGAACAAAGGAGTATTTCTGTTCACTTCAGCAAGAGTTTGATAATTAAACCCTCCTGGTCCTACAGAAGAGTGGTTCTAGTTTTTAATCTGTGAATGATTCAGGCTCTGGGTTAAACAGTCAATTCTTGAGATTGTGGTCTGAAATTAATATAAACCTCCTACTTTAAATATGTAGTTCCTCAACTCATGATCCAGGTCATTCCTGACAAATTAATAAATGTGAGAAGATGCCATTCTTTTTGTTTAAAGGGTCGAATCATAAATGAAGAGGAAAAGTTGTCATGTCAATTCAACTTTTTATCAGAGGAGTGGTACTGCATAGTTAGGAGTTCTGACAGATTCCTCAGGTGGACTGCTTGTGTTCAAATCCTGGCTCCCTCACTTACCTGATATATGACCACAGGCAAGTCACTTAACCCTTGGGCTCCTCATTTTTCTCATCTGTAAAATGAGGATAAAAATAGTACCTCCCTCATTGGGTTATGTGAGACTTAAAGCATTAGCACATGCAAAAGTGCTTAGAATAGGGTAGAGCATACAGTAAGTGCTAGATAAGTTCTCACTATTAATCTAGTAAGCATAATGCTCAGTAAAATATTCTCAAATTTATATCATACAACCACATTGATTGTCTGAATAAAGTAAAATTATATATAAAGGCTGTATTTCTCATATAATAATTATTTCCTAATTTATTGTATTTCTACCCTCCCATCTACTTTAGTAAATTAATATATTAAGAGAAAGGACAATTTATATCACGATGACCATTATATTAAGGACATTATAGAATTTATATAAATAAAGAAGTATTAAGATAAACCATAGTAATTTGAAATTCACTTTGTGGTATTCACGTTTAAAAGTAGCCTTTTTGAATTTCATACGCTAGTTTCCATTCTTGTTTATGGAGTTGGCTTTAACATGCAGCTTTTCATGTGGCCTGAAAGGGGATTCTTTCTACTTTCTAGAGGAATGTGCTGTAAAGGAGGAGTAGGGAGTCTTACTGGCGGCCATGGGAGAACAGCAGCTCTTTGAATGCTGGGCATGACGTAGCCTGGGAACTGTGAGCAGCTACTGGCGGAGTGTTTCACACAGAGCAGTACAATGGGAAAGGCAATGAAGAAAACAACCAGTGCAAACAAATGCAGAAGAAAGGGTGGGGCAGGGTCAAACTCCAGGGAAGGAGAGAGGTCAGCCTGGAGAAACAAGAACACTTACAAGAACAAAGAATAAAGCAGTGAGAAATTGGAGGCAAGAGCAAATGTCAGTTGCAGAAGGAAGGAGAAGGACAAGAAAACATGACCGTCTTGGTAATTTCAAATGCCTGGAACTAGATACATGTTTCTAGTAAGGAATTAGAGATCTTGGGAAACTAAAATAAATGCATGCATGCATAAATAAATTTTGCTATGTAAACTCATTTACTAGGAACACATTCCATTTTTTAAAACAATAATAAACACACATGGATTACCATAATAGCTAGCCTTAGAACTAGCAAAAATTGTTCCGATTAAAACAAATTAGAAATTAAATAGTATATAAAGATCAAGCAATCAAGTAACCTAATTAATACTTCACAATGATTTGGGTTCACTTTCTAAAATATCTGACAAAAACATTCCCTTAAACTCATAAATATTTCTTTGACTCCTGATGGCTTCATTCCCATTTCGTACTTCATAGAATTTTTTTCATCACATTCTGCACATCATTCATTTTCCCCCTGTAGTCCCTTATGACTTAAAAAAAATAGAGAATTCCCTTGAAAACCAGATTATTCTTCTCCTAGGATGAGAAGGACAGACTCTGGAATATCTGGGCCTCATTATTTTCAGGGTTACTTGAGCAATTTTGATATCATTCCTCTTGAATAAAGTACAACTAGTTATACAAACATTGAAAACCAAATGTTCTTAAGCTTGACAGTACACTTTGACCTCAGTATGCTCTAAGGGTGGTCAGCAGCCTGAATATTAAATGTATACTCCCCTTCTTCAATTCTTTAAAGGGTTTTGTTCACGTCCTTTTTTTTCCTAACAGAGTTGAGGTTAAGCATAAATGATTATTCTCTCCTTACTGAAAACATGTTTTCCTGGAACTTAATTGTCCTTTTTTCACGGGTCATTCTGTTCCTAATACCAACAAATCCTTCTGTGACCTAACCTTTTCAAAAACAAACACACTCTTCTTTGTTCTTTTTATTTCCTTTACCTTCAGCTTTTACAAAACTCTGGCCAGTGGGCACATCAGAGGAGATATCGTAGTTGAAATATTTATATAAGAGCAATCTATAGTTTAGAATATGTTAGAGCAGTCTTTCCTACATCTTGCTGCAATATTTTGCAAAATTAGAGTGGTACTTTCTAATTTTTTCCCCTTGTGTATTTCTCATTAATATTCCAAAAACCTGAGAATTGTCACATAATAAAAGTACTATTTAGTATCTGCTAATTGAGAAAAGGTGATGAGCTGATAGAAATCTGTATGTTTTGTAACACAACTGCTTTACTTATGAAAACTAGTGTTATATAGGCAAAACAATTTTGTATTCAAGCTACAAATAATGCTTGATGCAAAAAAATGTTTTTACACCACTCTATAAAACTCTATGATCTGTAGTTTGGGAATGAATTTCTATATGTGGCTATAAAGAGACAGCATCACCTGGGAGCATGATAGAAAAGCAGTATTGCACACTGCACCCACTACTAAATTTCTGGGGGTGGGTTGGTTTAACAAGCTTTGCAGGTGATTCTTACCTATGCTAGGTTTTGAAAACTACTTTTAGGCCAATACTATCCAATAGAAATATAATGAGTGGCTACACATACAATTTTAAATGTTCTAGTAGGCACATGTAAAAATTATGCAGAAACACTGTCCATTGTTTTAGATGAAGCAACAGGCTCACTTCATTCATTTTCAAGAAAAATAATAACCAAATTTGAATAATCATAATAAATCAGCGAAATTCATGATTGCATTTTATATAAGCAAACACATAAAATACTATCATTTCAACATGTAATCAACATAAAAATAATGAGATATTTTACATTCTGTTTTCAGTACTAAGTCTTTGCATCCTGATGTATATATTACACTTACAACACATCTCATTTTAGACCGGCTCAATGAAAGGCTCATTGAAAGGCTCAATGGCCATATGTAGCTACCATATCCGACAGCACAGTTCTACACCATGTGATTTGAAATACAGTAAATGTAAATCCAAGTTTCCCTGTATCCTTCTCTTTTTGCCTATAGAAAAGTTAAGTGCTTGGGTCTCCATGATTCTGTACCACTTGAACAGTCCCCCAACACAGAGCTTTGGCATGACATTATACTTAATTTCCCCAATCAGAGTCTAAACCCTTAGCTGTGTCTTACAGAAGTCATATATATATATATATATATATATTTGACTTTTAATTTTGTCTGTACCTGACAAATATTTAATATACAACAGGGGTTCTC
The DNA here is from genome assembly GCF_049354715.1 of Callithrix jacchus. NCBI lineage: Eukaryota > Metazoa > Chordata > Mammalia > Primates > Cebidae > Callithrix > Callithrix jacchus. The sequence goes on from NC_133524.1 coordinate 32,286,183, forward strand.
AAACTGTGGTCCATGATTCAGCAACATCAGCCTCATGTGGAAGTTTGTTAGAGATGCAGATTCTCAAGCTCTACCCCAGATCTACTGAATCAGAAACTTGGGATGTGGAGCCCAGCTATCTGTGTTTTAATTAGCCTTCCAGGTGAATGTGATGCTTGTTAAAATTTGAGAACCACTAATGTAGGAAAACATGTTTACTTAGAGAATGGCTTCATACTCGTCATTTTTTCCTGAGTTCTATGGTAGAACCACAAGCTGAATCATTTCAGGTCTTCTTAAAGAAAGAAGCCAAAGGACATGCTAGAAACTGGTAGATGTCTTCTCCTTATCCCCAGTTAGTGATAGGCCCACATTATTTGGAAGAGCAGATGGCTAGGCTGTCTGTCCAGAAGTGACCCAATAATGCAAAATGATTAGTGCAGGATCATTAGAAAAAGAAAGATATGAGGAAAATGTTCAAAATCTATGAACACATTTAAAGGATTAAATCCTATGCTCAATGATGGTAAGAACAAACATACATAGATATAGATAAAAGAACTGCCTAGAAAATCCTCTCACACCAAAGTAAAGAATGTAAACGGCTCTCATGTAAAAATTGCTTGTTTGAAAAAAAAACTTTAGTTTTTAAAAAATGAAGCCACAGAAATATTCCTATAGGTTAGCTATGATCTTATCCTCTCACAAAGCTTACTAATATGGCTATATAGACCAAGTTTCCAATAAGAAATTATTGAAAAATTTGTAAGCCAGAGGCAATAATGGGTACTGCTTTTGTAGTATCAGTGTTATGATAGTATGTATATTTCTGGTTTATAACACTGAGAAGGGACAAGAGGTGGGGCCATTATGGAAGCGATAAAAGAGAACCCATCTTAAAAGCTTTACTAAATATACCATAAGCAGTAAAGGGAGTCTTGTTTAGTATGTCCTTGGACCAAATAGGATAATTACAATGTCTTCTACAATAGTCAATAAGTGCTGATTGAATGAAAGAAGGAAGAGATGAAAGAAGGAATTAAGTTTGTCAAAGATGAGGCTCTAGATCCCTGTGACAGCATGTTACCACAGATGTATACAGATGGAGTGTAATCATGTGCACAGGACTTTGGAAGAATCTTAGAAAACCTTTTAAAAATATACATAATTTATGATACTGTTCTTTGACATATGTAAAGAATCCGATACCTGGAAACGCCTTCATATAATTCATATTTTTAAAAGTGTTTACATTCCATAAGTTCCTACAGTCAATAGAGCACATACTCCTTATGCTAAAGTGTTTTTGCAGCTTTTGTGCTATTTGTAAGTTTACTCATGAATGAAGAAAAATGGTATAATATTCCTTTATATACTACTTGAGCTTGGTGAATGAAGAGATTGACTCCATTACTCAGTGTGTGTACTATTTCAAAATTAGAAAGGTTTATCATCATTTTAACTTTTTTCTTACCTGGTTTAGATATTCATTTCTACTCTCAAATATTAGCATTAGTTTGGCTTTAAGAATTGATTCACTAAAATCACTTTTGGTTGATTTGAGTACACTCACTGAGTTCTAAAGGCAATGAGGAATATAATGCTTTAAAATTTTATATTTGAAACGTGTGATTTTTAAGGGGGTACACTGAACTGGGCTCATTAATCTATTGGTTTACAAAAGGAATATTTAAAAGTTAATATACCCGAGAATCATTTTTAAAAAGAAGATATATGCAAAAAAGTGAAGTTTTTTACACCTGTATTGTTCAAAATAGCTTTAAAGTATTCTTTTTTTTTTTTTTTTTTTTTTTTGAGAGACGGAGTCTTGCACCATTGCCCAGGCTGGAGTGAGTGCAGTGGCACGATCTCAGCTCACTGCAACCTCTGCCTCCTGGGTTGAAGTGACTCTCCCGCCTCAGCTTCCCAAGTAGCTGAGTCTACATGAGTGTGCCACCATGCCCAGCTAATTTTTGTATTTTAAGGAGTGACAGGGTTTCACTATATGCTGGCCAGGCTGGTCTCCAACTCCTGACCTCAAGTGATCCACCTCCCTCGGCCTCCCAAAGTGAGTGCTGAGATTACAGGCGTGAGCCACCACACCCAGCTGGTATTGCTTTGTTAAGTCCAAACTTAATAGAACTTTGAGAAGAGGAGGCAAAAAGAGCATGGGAATTGCAGTTCAAAACAACTGACTCAGATCTTGACTGATACAAGTCATGTGACTGTGATTGTGGTACTTCATGTTTCTAAGTCTTGGTTTCCTTACATGAAAAAGGGAATAATAATAATATGTAATCATAATCATAATACAAAATCACAAGGTTATGATTTTTAGATGAGAAATTGTACATGAGAACTTTTTGTAACTGCAAGGAGTGATTGTTTTCTACACCACAAACACCATCAAATGGTCAAATAGTGACATGCATACCAATGTGTCAACTCTGAGGAAGAAAATAGGACTCATTCCCACAGAAAATTTCAAACAGGCAAACCAATGTCTCTTACATTTATATTAGAAGATTCAAAGAAAATTGAAACTCTCTCTATATTATGTTTCTATACATAGGGAAATTGTGACTGGGTCTGACTCCATTGTTGGTGGTCACATTTCTTAGCTGGTTTCACCATTTTGACAGATGTTACAGACAGCTGAAAAACCAGCATGGCTTTCCTTGAAAATTAAATGAGTGAATAATGCAACTAAACCCGGGATATTCTGATATCAAGTAGGCACAGTCTGATAGCATGCGATTCTAATCTTTCTATTAAACTACTTTGCCCAAATTTAAGACTCTTTTTCTCTTCTCAGGTTTTATATGTGCATTTCTACTACTCCAGTTCTCCACTTTTTTTCTTTTTTTGAGACCGAGTCTGGCTGTGTCGCCCAGGCTGGAGTGCAGTTGTGAGATCTCAGCTCACTGTAATCTCTGCCTACTGGGTTCAAGTGATTCTCCTGCCTCAGCCTCCCAAGTAGCTAGGATTACAGGCCCATGTTACCAAGTTCAGCTAAGTTTTGTATTTTTAGTAGAGATGAGGTTTCACCATGCTGGTCAAGCTGGTGTTGAAATCCTGACCTCAAGTGATCCGCCTGCCTCAGCCTCCCAAAGTGCTGGGATTACAGGCATGAGCCACCACATCTGGCCAGTTCTCTACTTTTTGATTTTTCTTTGTCTTAGCAGACAGAGGAAAAGATAAACTTGTACTTGGGTTTTACACACTGTTTAAAAGATTGACAAAGTATTGTGACTAAATTCTTTACTTTTGTAGAAATATAATGTCTTTTTTGACATTTACTATTTTAAAAAAATATGAGGTCATTAACAGTGGGGGGGCTCAAGCTTCCCGCCACAGAACTTGGATAATGCTTTAGCCTCACACACGTTGTTCTAAATATAAAATATTGTTGACAGGACATTTGAATTGCTTTTCCAGTAATGGGAAAAAATGGTTTGATGTGAACCTCATTTCTTGCTTTCTTCTTTTTCTGAACAAGGACTCACATTTATAATGTAGCAGAGTGGTTAGAATTATTATCAAAGAAAAGAATGGAATCAGTTTGACTCGGTTATATGCACACCAAAACCTTGGATTTATCAGTTTTCTGCTAAAAACTTTGTAAGCATATCTTTAAGGTCATGTTCAAAAATAGAAACATGAAATTTGCTACAAAATAGAGCATAGACCACAAACTGAACTGTTTAATAGGAGAAGGCTGTGTATACGTGGGCTTGGGGATGATGAGTTTAAAAGTTATACAAAGAGAATTGTAATTTCAACAAGCCACATTTGTACTACGAATAAAGAAAGCAACTTCACTGGTTTTAAATTAAATTCTGCCAAATGTGTATCTCCCCCAGATATCCAGAGACAGAATCATAGGATTGAACTAGATGTGACCTTAGACAAAATAGATTTCCTCATTTTAAAAATGAGGAGAATTAAAGCTGAGAGAGCCTAAATGGCTTTCCCACAATAACATGGTCAAATAATTGCTGAGCTTAAGTTTGAAGTTAGACCTCCCAATATTCACTGCAATGCTCTTTTTGCTGTATCATACTGTCTCCTTGTATGTATTTTCCTGTACTTATAACCAAGTTTTTATTCATTGTAAAGAATGGCTACATATTAAGCTATAATTTTTCATACCTTGCATGTAAATAAATAGTGCAACTAGAATGGATCACTTTGCATTGATTTTTTTAAAAAAAATTCCTACTAGTCATAATTCTTTGACCTTATTTGGAAATTTACATGCCACTGTCATGACTCTTTTACCACATTCTGAGACCAAATGTGGCATTCTGCTTTCTGAAAGAAATTATAAAATATAATTCTAGAGCACTTAAATGCGACTAATGTGGCCGTTGGTTTTCTTTGGACATTTATTACTTTCTTTATTTATACTTAAAATGAAAAACATACAAAGGATGAAACAGATAAGATTTCAATAGTACTCAACCACTATGGAGTAAATGGAGAAAGGCATATAATCACTTAATTCTATTGCCTTGCTTTAGTCGATGCCGCTTATAGCAATCTATAATACAAATATTTCAGGTCTATCCATCACAACAAAAATTAAATTTGTGAGACCTCGAGAGTTCTTGGATTTGCAACTTATTTTTATTAAAGATCTAGAAATTCTTTAACAGGACTTTCAATCACATCCCTAAATGGACTGACAATAGGAAAGTGATCATGTATACTACATTTTTATTAAAAAGTTGAAAGCAAATATTTTTAAACTCAGTTTCTTCAGAAATATACTTTCTGCATCCTATGAAATTGGGAAGAAGAGGAAATGATTCTCTAATTCTAAAGTGAAACTAATTTTAAGGTTTTGGGGTATAATATGGTGTCCTTTTCACTGAGCAGATAGACATACCTCTCCCATCACGACCACAATTTTCTGAGTTCTTACTATGCACCAGGTACCATAGCAGGAACTCTACGTGAATTAACTCATTCAATGTTACAGTAACCATGTTAGAGATGAGTAGATAGACAACCACAGAGATTAAGTGGCCTCAAGGTCACTTGGCTAATAAGTTAGATTCTAAAACCTGCGTACTGTAATAATAATAATAATAATAATAGCATCAAAAGCTAGAATTTGTAGAGTGTTTATCATTTGGCACCTCTGTGTCTAAGCACTTTCCATTTATTTTGACTTATGCATCCTAATCATAAACTGACATTGTAGAGAATTTTATTATCTCATGTTTTTTTTCAGATGAATGACTGAGGCTCAGAAAGGTTAAGTAAATTGCTGCAGGTCCCAGAGCTACTAAGTATGACCTTAAGCACACTTACATTCTCTGTATTTATTACGCAAACCTCTGAAAAACTTCCATTTGTAAGTTTCTGATAGGATGCTCTTTCTTTCAATGACTTTTGGACATATCTTACTATTGACTCTTGCTTAAATTAGGATTCCAAAGGGAAAGAGGTTTTTAAGAATCCAAGAAATATCTTTCACCCACTTTTTGATGGGGTTGTTTTTTTCTTGTATATTTGTTTTAGTTCTTTGTAGATTCTGGATATTAGCCCTTTGTCAGATGGGTAGCTTGTAAAAATTTTTTCCCATTCTGTTGGTTGCCAGTTCACTCTAATGATTGTTTCTTCTGCTGTGCAGAAGCTCTTAAGTTTAATTAGATCCCATTTGTCTATTTTGGCTTTTGTTGCCATTGCTTTTGGTGTTTTAGTCATGAAGTCCTTGCCTATGCCTATGTCCTGAAGGATATTACCCAGGTTTCAAAAGAAGACATTTATGAGGCCAACAAACATATGAAAAAATACTCATCATCACTGGTCATTGGGGAAATGCAAATCAAAATCACATTGAGATACCATCTCACGCCAGTTAGAATGGCGATCATTAAACAATTTGGAGATCACAAGTGCTGGAGAGGATGTGGAGAAATAGAAACACTTTTACACTGTTGGTGGGAGTGTAAATTAGTTCAACCATTGTGGAAGACAGTGTGGCAATTCATCAAGGATCTAGAAATAGAAATTCCATTTGACCCACCAATCCCATTACTGGGTATATATGCAAAGGATTATAAATTGATCTATTATAAAGACACATGCACACATATGTTCATTATGGCACTATTTACAATAGCAAAGACGTAGAACCAACCCAAATGCCCATGAAAGATGGACTGGATAAAGAAAATGTGGCATATATACACCATGGAATATTATGCAGCCATAAAGAAGGATGAGTTCATGTCCTTTCCGGGGACGTGGATGAATCTGGAAACCATCATTCTCAGCAAACTGCACATGTTCTCACTCATAAGTGGGTGTTGAACAATGAGAACCCATGGACACAGGGAGGGGAACATCACACACTGGGGTCTGTTGTGGGATAGGGGGCTAGGGGATGGATAGTAGGCGGTGGGGAGATTGGGGAGGGATAACATTAGGAGAATACCTAATGGGGGGGGAGGATGGAGGCAGCAAACCACCACGGCATGTATATACCTATGTAATAATCCTGCAAGATCTGCACATGTACATGTACCCCAGAACTTAAATTAAAACAAACAAAAAAAGAATCCAAGCAATAATAGTGCAAAGGAATTTCATGGTGGCGATTCACTTCTTTCATCATGATTCAGCATTATTTTCTGTTTATTGTAAGACATACTGCTACACAGAGTTTGGATGTTTGTTCCCTCTAACTCTCATGTTGAAATATGATCCCCAGTGTTAGAGGTGGGCATAGTGGAACGTGTCTGGGTTGTAAGAGTGTCATTCTCATGGTAGTGTGTGAGTTCTTGAGCTAGCAGTTTTCATGAGAACTGACACCTCTTCCCCCTCTTTTCCTCCTCTTCTCTCACCATGTGATGTTTGTATACCAGCTCCCCTTTGCCTTCTGCCATGAGTGGAGGCAGCCTGAGGCCCTCACAAAATGCAGATGCTTGTACGGCCTGAAGAATTGAACCAAATAAACCCCTTTTCTTTATGAATTACCCAGCCTCAAGTATTCCTTTATAGCAACACTAAACAGACTAAGACATATACCAAAGTCTAACTTTCCATAGCTTCCAAAATTAATATTAATAACTTAAAAACATTTAGATGGGGATTATAAACTAATATAAAATATCCTAATCCTATCCTCACAAATATTACCATGGACATTAAATGAAAAAATTACTTTCATTGTTCTTTACGAATTTTATCTGTATATTATTTTGCTGTAACAAAGGACAATGTTTCCAGTGTGCTTACCTGCAGAAGCTTCCATCTGGTGTTCAGGTCTTCCAGAGTGCTGAGGTTATATGGTGAGAGCTGAATGCCCAAAGTGGTAAGCTGGCGAGCAAGGTCATTCACGTGCCCCACGCTGTCTCTCAGAGGTGCAACTTCTCCTCGAAGTGCCTGTGTGAAATAATCAAAAGCAAATTGAAGGATGAGAATATTTAACACAAAGAACTGATACCTGGGAACTACAAGAGATCTTATTCTTTTTAGGATGCAGTGTCGGTAATGTTTGCTCTATGCTATGGTTTGAATGCCTGTGTCTCTTCTCGAATTCCTACGTTGAAATACTAAAAAATAAAAAGGAAAAGAAATCCTAACACCAAAGGCAATGGTATTAGGAGATGGGGCCTTTTGGGAGGTGAATTTTGGGATTATTCCCCTTACAAATGAGACCTCAGAGAACTAGCTGGCTCCTCTCAGCATGTGAGGGTGCAGTGAGAAGATGCTGTCTATGAGGAATGGGCCCTCCTCAGACATCAAATCTGCTGGCATTTTGATCTTGGACTTTTCAACCTCCAGAACAGTGAGAAATAAGTTTTTATTGTTTCACAAGCTAACCAGTTTATGGGATTTCTATTATGGCAGCTGGAACAGACTAAGACAGTCTATATGGTAGTATTATAACAATGGTTATTTGCTAATGGATGAATAATGATAACTACTATTTGTTGAGTACTTCCTAGGTACCTAATGACATAATGAGCTCTATGCACACATAAACAGATTTTATTTCTACCCAACAATCCTATGAGGCCAGTAGTTGGAAAATTCTAATTATATGAATGAGAAAACAAACTTGCAGAGGTTAAAATTTACAACTTGTCAAGCTCTCATGGGAAAAATTGAGGAACCTGGGATACATATATGCAGGTTTGCCTGTCTCTAGAATACATATTCTTACCTATTATATTATATGTTACCTTGAAGAAATTCTGGATTGGCAAAGTATCAGAAAATATATATTGCTGCTGGATTCTAAATTCTACTCATTTCACAACCAGAAATGGATCCTTATTTTTCACAATAGAAAGATACATTCAGTCATGAATGTATTGCATGCATACTTTGCACCAACCACATTGTAATAGCTTCATTTAGGGAGTAGGGTATTTTGTCAAGTCCTAAGAATGGCTTCTTGATCTGGTATTTTAGTCCTTGTAGCAATGACTTCAGAAGGCTCCCATGAGGCTTCTCAGCTGTCTCTGAAGCACTAGAGCAGAAGTCTCTGATGCAATACATCACAGCAATCTGTTGAGCGGAAGAACCCTATGCAGATATGGGGAAGATATTACCATGCATCATATCTACCCTATTGAGATGGCATTTATGGATATTTAACATGATGCATGATGTCCAAATGTTCCAATAAGCAATTTCTAAGGGACAAATTCCCTCACTTAGGAGAACAGTTTGTGTAATATAATGTCTGTGTACAAGGACAGTTTCACTTAGTTGACTGCATGTGTTGTTTTGACTTGCTTGATCTGGGCAGGTGTTATTTCTCCATCTGGTTCACTACAATGATAAAACCATTGCTTACAATGACCTCATTTATAAGGCTTGCATTTTCTCCCAGTCCAAATAAAAGGAGCAAGGATGTACATTCAGAAAATAAGAATGACATTATCCTTTCAAATCGACCTGGATACTTCATCACTAAAATGTGGTGTTGTATAGAGTATAAGATTCTTAGATAATCCAAGACATAGTGTCAGTCACTTAGGTAATAGGGATCTTACAACAAGAAATTGTTATAAGGTTCTTAGATAATACAAGACATGGTGACAATCACTCTGTTGAACATAAAGTTTTAAAAAGTAGTCACTAAAAACATATTAAGCAATCATGAGATTTATTTTGGAGGATAATGAAAATGTTCTGGTTTTAAACAATGGTGATGGTGGTATAACCTTGTGAATGTACTAACCACCACTGAACTGTACACTTTAAAAGAGTGAATTTTATAGTATGTGAATTATAAGTTAATGAAAACAAACAAAAGAGAGCCCCTTCAGACCATACACATGCAAAAATTCATATGTGATGTATTCATCTTTATTCAACTTTGTGTTAGTGGAATGTCATTGGAATCAGTGTGAAATTCAGAAAATTTTATAGTGGTTGATAGTAAATATTATTCTATTTCCTTATGAATAAAAACATGGATTAAAAGAATCAGAAGAAGTGCCCATGGAGAAAGGTGGTTTAAATTCATATACATGAATACTTATCTCTAAAAGGAAATGATCCATAACAATTTTGTTTTGCATAATAGAAAGGTTAGAAAACAGATTTCTTAAATGTCAATGGGGGAAACTTGGACAAGGACAATGATTACAAAATGAAACCACTCTCTTCTGGATAATAACGTGCATTTCTAGTACCCACAAATAAATATCATGTGAGGGCAAACTATAAACAGGAACCTCTGCAGCGAGGGCAAGCCAGCAGGCAGTATCCTTCAATATTACAGGTGAGTCCTTTGTGCTAATCAACTCTCTTTACAAGCAAGATTCTCAAGCCATTAAGTTGATTATCCCACCTCGTTAAGTCTTATCTAGATTTCAGTTCCCTTTAGGTGACACAATGTACATTTTCAAATGTCTCTTATTAGAAATATTTTGATTTTCATTTTCTCCCCCAAAGTCCTGGGCACACATTTTAATCCTGCATCAATGTTTTGGAGGATGAAGGGGATTCAAAAGTAAGTTTTGGTACTCATAATTATAATTGCAACACTCTCCCTTTTCCTCTTTTTCTTTCTTTGGAAAATTTACTTTTCTTCTGTAAGCTTTACCATAAGATCTTGTGATTTCTTTTTTTGCTCCTTTCAAGCAATGATAATGGAAGTTATCTTAAGTAATGTCCACTTAAGACTCACCAAATTAGCCAAAGTCTTCATTCTGTTTGTGAAACAACCATGATGGGAACCTTTCACAGCCTCAATAAAATGTTGGAGGTGCCTGTCAGTATGTGTGGACCTTCTGCTCCCATTAGTTGACTTGTTAGTTGTGTATATGTTACAACTGTTAGCTGTGTGTATGTTCTCAAACCTATCGTTGCCAGTTACTATTGTGATTACTTAATAAAGATTTCCTAAATCATAAAAATTTTAGTTTAAAAAGAGAAAAGTTATTTCTATAAAAACCAGACCAAATATTCCAGACAGTTGCTTCAAAAAAAAAAAAAGAGAGAGAAATATTGTTGAAGTATTTGTGAACAAAAAAACTGCTAAAGATTAAGAAAACAATCCAGGCTGGATGTGGTGGCTCACACCTGTAATCCAGCACTTTGGGAAGCCAAAGCCGGAGGATGGGTGGATCATCTGAGGCCAGGAGTTTGAGACCAACCTGGCTAACATGGTGAAACCCCTGTCTCTGCTAAAAATAGACAAATTATCTGGGTGTGGTGGTACACACCTGTAGTCCCAGCTACTCAGGAGGCTGAGGCATGAGTATCGCTTGAACCTGGGACGTGGAGGTTGCACTGAGCTGAGATGGTGCCACGGCACTCACTCCAGCCTGGTTGACCCAGCGAGACTCTGTCTCAAAAAAAAAAAAAAAAAAAAAGAAAAGGAAAAAGAAAAAAAAGGCAAACATTCAGTTTAATCTGAATTCCTAAATTTAATATTTGTTAAAATATTTGACAATGGAAGCTTTGACTGGTAAGAGGTCAGTTGATAAACAGATAACTGGGGGCAAAGGTTCACTTTGGGTAAGTCTCTAGATGGGCATGAGCAGACTGAAGGACTTCAGTCAGCTAGAAATCATCATGAGGGCACTAAACCCACGAAGGTAGAAGAAACGAAATAACTGATGGTAGAAAAGATAAAAAGGAAAAGGAGGCAGGAGAATAATGCTCATGTCTGTCTTCACTTTGGCAATTAACTTAGGTTTTGGTAGCAGCTCTGTACCACCCAAGGATGGCTCACTGCTGTGGGCTGTCAGTGCCCAGAAGCATACATAACAAGAATTACGGCTCCCCAAATGCAGTCTCAACACATTCCTCCTGTAAAGGGTGAATACAGGTACTTTGCCATTTAAATAGATGTGACATTGGTTTAGCTATATTTCACAGATTAGAGTTTTTAATATTATACACATAAATTTGTGTTTAAATTATTAAACACTATACCTATAATGTCAAAAAGCACAGTTAATGCTGGACAATACAATGTGCTATTTAAATAGTATCAGGATTACATTAGGTTTTATTCTAGTTTGGAACCAGTGAGAAAACATTGAAGAAAGCCTTTATACTGTGGGTTTTCCTCAAATCACTTAAACATCTGGAACATGTTCTCCATGAAAGAGCAAACCAAGTCTAATTTTATTGTGACAAGTTTCAGGCAGGCAGAATTTTCAGTTCATTAAATGTTGTCTTCTTATAGATACAAAAGTACTGATTTAGGACGATACGTACGTTTGTATCATGTTTTTTCCTGCCTGTCAGATCTTTGCTTATCTCTATGTACCTAAGGATTTGTTCAAACACATATTTAAAACTACAGACATCTACTACTTTTCTAAGAAAACAAAGGAAGTATCTATAAACAAGGGAATCTTATTTTGAGGGAGGAATTTTGACCTCACAGTTAAGAGAGCATTACTACTGCAAAGCACAGAAAGTCAGTTTGAAAGATGGGAAAAAGTAAATTGAGGGAATTCTGCTTTGAGGGGTTTTATTTCCTCTGTGAAGTAGTAGGAATCAACAGACCTGGCATAGTCTGCAGTGCCTGGCATAGCATGCAGTGCCTGGTGTGCAATGAATAGTCCTTGAATGAAAACATGAATTAAGGGTAAGTGGGGACATTTGAATTAATCGTAATAGAGAGTATGAGAGGGAGTTGACCTAAGAAATGTAACGAGGTTGGCAAACAAACAGTGTTGAGGGCCCACTTGAGGATGAGGTTCGACATTTTTTAGCAGAATCAGTCTGCCCGAATGTCTCATTTCCTCTGACAGTGTTGCATGTAAGCACGGAGAAAACAGTTGATCCAGGTTTGGGGTTTCAGCAGATGATTGTGGCTCACACATTTAGGGATAAGAAAGTTTCAATATTAGCCAGGATGTCACTGAAAAACATGCTGTACAATCTAAACTGGATGAGGAGGACAGCAAAGCAAATTGAAGCTTGTAGATGGAGAAAAAGTAGAGGGGTCCATTGTGAAAGTCCAGGATAATCCTTAAAAGGCCACAGCAAAAGCAGCTGCAGAAACAGGCAGAGAGAAGGGAGACTCTGGGATGTTCAAATTAGCTATACTGGATTTGGCACTTATGAGTTTATTTATAAATGGTATATTTCATATATATAGCTATATATATGTATACACACACACACACACACACACACACACGTATGTGTAGTGCTACTCAGTGCTTGTAAAACTTCCCTTCTTAGGGATATTAAATATACCTCCTAAAATCTTAACCTGCTAACTCATAGAGGTCCTATCTCACTTACTAGGAATTCAAAATTACTAGGGTCCGACAATGAAGTTTTACTCTTGGCCTACAGACACTCTGCAGAGAAATTTATATTACAAATATTACTTCAGTAGGGACCGGCGTTGCTGTCTACAATGAATCCTTGTCAAACAAATGTTTCTTAACCAAGACTCTTGAAAAGAAGCCTAAAAAGAGGAGGTGGTAGGGAAAGTGCCAGCATCCTTCATGCTGAGCTTGTCATGAAAAGCCAACGATGAGGAATTAGAAATCAGGTCCTATGAATATTGGTCTTTAGTACTTATCCTGGGGCTTTTCCACGTGGCTCAGGGAAGCCCTCGCACAATGCAGTTACCCAGGGGTTGGCAGCCGGTACGGCTCAGCTATGTTTTGCAGCTTCTGCATTTATCAGCAGATACATCATTCTCATGTGACGAAGAAAGTCAAGGACTGTATCTTGCTTTTTCTAGAGGATCAGAGGCCTCCTGGAATCTCTCAAATACCTGGGTGGAAGGAGCTACTCAAATGCTGTTGAAACAATTAAAAAGAAACACAGGCTGAGCGTGGTGGCTCATGCCTGTAATCCAAACACTTTGGAGGCCAAGGCAGGCTGATCACCTGAGGTTGGGAGTTCAAGACCAGCCTGACCAACATGGTGAAACCCCATCTTAAAAAAAAGAAAAAGGAAAAAAAAAAGAAACACAAGTTGAGGTGTAGGCAAGCCCTTCATGAAACGTATCAGGTTCGGAGACTTCCATTGTTATCTGTAAAATTTGACTTTTCACTCTGGTTGGTTCCCTGACTGTTGTGGTGCCTGGAATGTAGGTGCAGCTTTTCTTTCAGATACCTACTGCCTTAAGCCATGTTTTAGAGAAGCAAGTCTGAGTGCTCTTAAGAAAAAGGGAGTGAGAGAAGCAGGAAGACAGGGCAAGAAAGTCAAGCTGGGGTGTGGTATGGGCTGGAGACCAGCATCAATCTGGCCCCACGGAAATTTCCAGAGCACAAATTGTATAACAGCAGGTCTCATGTTGAGACAAAGGGATTGTCCCTTTGTCCGAGTGGTGGATTTAGGAGAGGTGTGGTGTAATGTACCAGGCAAGGTGGCTTCCTTTTGGCTGATTGAGGTTCCCTGGAAAGGTGTAAAACCATGAGCCATAAGCAGTTAATACTCAGAGTCACTGAAGAATGGGTGTACCAATCCAGGGAAGGAATCTGGCTAGGGTTCCAACAGCATCCACTACTCAGATTAACTTCATCTGCTTTCCCAATAGCCTTTACCCTTGAACTTCAGTTGTCGAGCACTTATATTTTGGTGTTTTTTTCAGGAGATGTCATCTTCTTTTTTCCTCTTCCTTCTTTCTTCTTTTTTGAGGCAGAGTTTCACTCTTGTTCCCCAGGCTGAAGTGCAATGACATGATCTTGGCTCACTATAACATCTGCCTCCTCGGTTCAAGTGATTCTCATGCCTCAGCCTCCCGAGTAGCTGGGATTACAGGCACTCACCACCACCTTGCCTAGCTAATTTTGTATTTTTAGAAAAGATGGGGTTTCATCATGTTGGCCACGCTGGTTGTGAACTCCTGACCTCAGGTGACCCACCTGCGTCGGCCTCCCAAAGTGCTGGGATTACAGTCATGAGCCACTGCACCCGGCCTGCAGGAGACTTCTTTAGTGAATTCTCATTACTAACACTATGGGGCTATTTCATAGTTCTCCAACAAAACTGGGATGTGTCACCCTTTCACTAAAAGTTGAGTCCCTCATTTCTGCCAAATTCTGAAGGACTGTGTAGAGCTAAGACCAGGGAGATACTTCCCAAACTGAGCAAATAAAACCCTCTGCCTTTAGTATCACTTATGCCTCTGGTAGAGACATTCTTGACAATAAATTATGCCACTGAAACACATACTTTTAAAAAAGTAGAGATGTGATTACATTTTTTCCAGCCACAGTTTTTATTGTGATAGCCTGAAGCCAAAATATTAGGCAGATTCTTTTCATTGTCTTCTTGCATTCAGTTTTCAGGACAATTCTTATAAACTTTCATATTTGGGCATGATCACTTTTGATGAGCAAATTGAATAACAATATAAATAATGGAACAGACTCAGAACTAACAGCTTAGATTTAGCATAATCAGAAACACTTAAGAGAGGTTAAAGTAAAAAAAAAAAGTTTTTAGGAAAACAATATCAAGTTTGTAGGTTTATATTTCCCAAGCAGTTATCAGTAATTATATTTTAACTATGGTTTTCTCTTAGACTCAACACACGTCCAAATTTGTGGCATTTAAAAAATAGCAATTAACTGCTCTGTGTTTTCCATAAAGAATCCACATCTTTTTATAAAACACAATCTCAACTGGGGGCAGTGGCCCACACCTATAATCCTAGCACTTTGGGAGGCCAAGGTGGGTGGATCACCTGAGGTCAGGAGTTTGAGACCAGCCTGGCCAACATGGTGAAAACCTGCCTCTACTAAAAAACAGAAAAATTAGCTGGGCATAGTGGCGCATGCCTGTAATCCTGGCTACTTGGGAGGCTGAGGCATGAGAATCGCTTGAAACTGGGAGGTGGAGGTTGTAGTGAGCTGAGATCATGCCATTGCACTCCAGTCTGGGCAACAAGAGTGAAACTTTGCCTCAAAAAAAAAAAAAAAAAAAACTCTAGTTTCTCTTCACAGTATCAAAAAAGAATGCATATCCAAACATAAAACGATAACTTCTTCTTTTTAACATTTTCTCTGTGCATTGATCATAATTCTTCATTTTTTAGGACATGACTTTCTATGAAGCTTATAACTCCAAGGTTCTTAAAATAAAAGCTGAATTATACCTTGATCATATTAATAGCGTCCATCTTCTTTCTTTTCTGTGTTCTCATATTTCCTTTATGTAAAAAATTTGGAAATGAGGAACAGGAAAGTATTGACCACAATGGAAAAGTTAGTGATTGATTGATTGATTGACTGAGATGGCGTCTCGCTTTGTCACCCAGGCTGGAGTGCAGTGGTGTAATCTCAACTCACTGCAACCTCTGCCTCCTGGGTTCAAGTGATTCTCCTGCCTCAGCCTCCCAAGTAGCTGGACTACAAGCATGTGCCACTATGCCTGGCTACTTTTTATATATATAGTAGAGACAGTGTTTCACCATGTTGGCCAGGCTGGTATTGAACTCCCGACCTCAGGTGATCCACCTGCCTTGGCCTCCCAAAGTGCTGGAATTACAGGCATGAGCCACCACACCTGGCTGAAAAATTTTTATTTTATTTTTAATTTTTAAGAACAAGTTGAACACAGCAGCACCAAATGATATTTTGCAAGGCATACACCTGGTAAGGAGTTAGTATTCAAAATACCCAAGGAACTCTTACAACTCAATAGTATAAAAAATGGGCAAGTAACCTGAATAGACATTTCTCCAAAGAAGATATACAAATGAATTTTCGGATTCATAGACAGGAAATAGAATGGTGGTTTTCAGGGTCTGGGGGCAGGAAGAAATCAGGAATTATTGTTGTTTTTTTCTTTTTTTTAAATTTTGAGACAGAGTGAGGCTGGAGTACAGTGGCACAATCTTGATCTCCGCTCACTGCAATCTCTGCATGCCAGGTTCAAGTGATTCTCCTGCCTCAGCCTCTCGAGTAACTGGGATTACAGGTTTGTGCCACCATACCCAGCTAATTTTTGTATTTTTAGTACAGATGGGTTTTCACCATGTTGGCCAGGCTGGTCTCAAACTCCTGACCTCAGGTGATCCGCCCACCTCGGCCTCCCAAAGTGCTGGGATTACAGGCATGAGCCAGCGCACCTGGGGGAAATTATTGTTGAACAGACATAGAGTTTCAGTTTTGCAAGATGAGTAGAATTCTGGAGATGGATGGTGGTGATGGCAGCAGAACAACATACATGGATGTAATGTCATGGAAGTATGCATTTAAACATAGTTAAGATAGTAAACTTTATGCAACTTATATTTTACCACGATTTAAAAAATCAAAAGTAAGTTCAATTTGAAAAAGAAGAAGCTGGAATAAATTTTAAAGACTTTACTGTCCTTGGGAACACGTTTCTATAATCCTAACTCTGACTGCCAGTTATCTCTCCTTTATAGACAAAACGCAAGCAAACAAATGAAAAAAAAAAAAAAAAAAAAAAACAAACCAAAAAACCAACCAACCCACAAAACACTTCAAGCTTTCCAATGACACAATTTAAACAAAAAGGTGGTTCACGAGTATTTCACAGAGGCTAAATGCAAAATATGCACAATTAAAACAAAAAGGTTTTTAATGAGCTTAAGTAAGTCATTTAAGCAGGCCATGCTCCAGGTTGCTAAGGAAACAAAAAAAATGCCAGTATTTCCTGAGAAATTTTAATTATATGTGACAAAATGAAGCAAAATGGCAGTTAATGAAACCTATTAACTTCTTTAAAAGTAAGTAATAATCCATAAACCATTAAAAATACCAACCATGAGGATGTTTATCTTCAAATTCAGAAGTTACTTTAGATGGATGAGGTTTTTTACTTTTTTTTTTTTGAGATGGAGTTTTGCTCTAGTTGCCCAGACTGGTGTGCAATGGTGCCATCTGGGCTCACTGCAACTTCTGCCTCCTGAGTTCAAGTAATTATCCTGCCTCAGCCTCCCGAGGAGCTGGAATTATAGGTGCTCACAACCATGCCTGGCTAATTTTTGTATTTTTAGTGGAGACTGAGTTTTACCATGTTGGCCAGGGTGGTCTCAAATTGACCTCAGGTGATCCACCCGCCTTGGCCTCCCAAAGTGCTAAGATTACAGGCATGGGCTACTGAGCCTTGCCTGAAATTTACATTTAACAAGTATTTGGACCTGCAATCATTTATTGGTCTATGCCAAATGTGTTAACTACCATTGCCCCTCAATGGAGGTATTGTCTTGCTGTCTCCCTCCCCTAAATAGCTCAAAACACCAGTCTCAGGCAGTGATTCCCACACAATAGTGTGCATTTCATCATCATGTGGAAGGCTTGTTAACAGAGTCTTCTAAGTCCCACTTAGTGCTTTTGATTCGGTGGGTCTAAGGTAGGCATGAAAATTTGGCATTTCTAACAAGGACTTAGAAGATGCTGAGTTCCTAAAATGCATCAAGCTTTTTTTAAAATTATTTTTCAGACAGGGTCTCTCTCTGTTGCCCAGGCTGGAGTGCAGTGGTGCAATCATAGCTTGTTGGAGCCTTGAACTCCTGGGCTCAGGCAATCCTCCTGCCACAGCCATCCAAGTTAGCCAGAACTACAGGCACACACCACTGGCATGGGTATTTTTTTTAAGTTTTTTTTTTTTTTTTTTTTTTTTTTTTGCTAGAGACAGGGTCTCTCTATGTTTTCCAGGCTGGTCTCAAACTGCTGAGATCAAGTAATCCTCCAACTTCAGCCTCTCAAATTATTGGGACTACAAGCATGAGCCACCGTGCCTGTCCCAAGCTTACTGTTGACTTAGAACCTTCAGATACACTGTTTCCTCTGGTTAAAGTTTTATATATCTGCTTTATGCCTAGCTGGCTCTTATTCATATACTTCAGATCTCAGTTATGTGTGACTATTAAAGATGGCCTATCCCCAGCTGGTTGCCCTATCTAAACTGTCTCCTTTTTCCCTGACTCTCAGCACCCTATTTTCCTTCTTAACACTGATCACAATTTGCAAGCGCATGTATATTTGCCTATTTATTTATTCATTGTTCCTCCCCAAGGCCAGAAAATTTATTAAGGCAATTCTGCATTATTGTTTTTTACCAGTATATGCCAGCACCTACTACATGATAATCCCTCAATACATTTTTATTAAAGAACAAGCAGTCAAGAGAATTAGGCACTTCTACACTAATTACTAACACTTCAGACAAATAACTATTCTCAGATTGCTTCGCAAACACAGTTTCCTACAGAAACCTGACACCAAGTTCCTAAATAAGAGAAAGCCGCTCATTTTCCTTAAATTCCATATCTGAATTATTTATATCTGTATCATTTGATTTATTTTATACTGGAGCATGTGGTAATTTCTGAAGCATCTCTCACTTTTTTGGGCAAGAATAAAACATTTCAGTTTTTGGTCTTTACCAGGGATTTTTAAAGATAAAAATGGAGTAAGTGGAAATAAAGAGGATGTAGCCTATTCAAGGAAAATATATTCTGCTTGTTGGTGGTGGTACAACTTAGTGTACCTTTTGGAGGGCGTTTTCACAACACTGAATAAAAGCATTAAAAATATTTATATATGAAGAGACTAGAAGACTACATACCAAGGCCATGATGTAGAGCAGAATAGTAAAATACAACCGAAATCCAGCCTGGGCTCTACTACCAAATTGGTTAGCCTTGGCATAGGACTAGGGATCTCTTCAGAGAAACAGTGCCTTTTTCTTCTTTGCCCAAAGAGTCCCTTGAAGAGATTGGGATTTTAGATGCCAGGGCTGAGATTACAGATAACCTCTCTCTCTCTTTCTTTCTCTCTCTCCATGCCTCTCTAATTTTTGGGCTTTTCCACTGAAGAAAAATTACTTAAATAATGATATGAACTAAGAAGTCATCAAATATTAGATGGTAACAAAGTCCATTTAAAAATATTTTCCACCTGTATAGAAAAACGATAGGAACATGCATACTTAAAGCTGTCACAAAGATGGATGAGAAGTTTAGGCATATTTCTCCTTTTTTTAGCTTACCTATAATCAGTTAAACATTGTGACAGGCAATGTTAGGAATACAAAGTCACACAAGGTCCTGTTCAGGATACTCCAGGGAGACTCTGCAAACCAGTGGGTAATAAGTTTATCCATGAGAGTCACAGACTAAGATCCTTTGTCAGGTAGCTACCTTTCTGGAGCTGATATCTTATAACACCCAGGGGCAACCTCTACCATGTAGCTTTACAAGTTTTCCTCAAACTAGACATTGGAAAGTAGGTACATGAAACTGATAAAGAGGAAGCACAGTGTGGGGAAGAAAGCTACGTGTTCAGAACTTAAATAAAGGGTAAGAGGTAGGAAAGTCTAATGTGTGTCTGAGGAAAAGTAAATAGTTTAATAACTTAAAGCATGAAGTATAGAGTGGCTGTAAAAGATTAATCATGGGGGTTTTCTGGGATCAAGATTGTGGTGAGCCTTGAATGAGACACCCTTTACAATGTAGAATAATGTCTGCAAAATAGGAATGGCATTTTCTTGGCAACTCTTTTAGTTAGATTTAATTACTACTCACTTATAAATGCATGTTTTATATCCACTAAATATTGTGCACATACGTGTGTGTATGTATGTGTATGTGTGTGTATGTGTACATATAATATATATACCTATCATCCACTGGAAAAATGGAACTCTCAACAGACTCACAGTCATTAGCAGAGGTATACAATTTAATGGGTTACTAAAAAAACAATGCAATCCACATTATGAGAAGTTGAGTCACAGAGTTTGGAAGGTGCAAAGAAGGATGTTGATGCAGGTCAGGACAGACCTCCTGAGTAGATAAGGTGGCTGAAATCTTTCACAGAGGGGAACAATAGAAGAGGCATGTGACTCTGGACATGAAATAGTCATCTGGAAAATCTCAAGTAGATCAGTATAACTTGTGGTAATTGAGGAAAGAAGAAAGAAGGGATAAAGAGTGTTCATGGACAGAGACAAGAAGTAACAATGGCCAGAAATAAGATGGTGGCAAATGGAGCAAATTATTTGCAAAATAATTTTTAAGGGTTATGCATATCTATGCTTTTGTACAAATTATTTATTCCAAAAATGATTATTGAGTACCTATTATAAACCAGAAAATATTTCAGGCAATGGAAATATAGCACAAAATAGACCAAGTCTCTGTAAGCATGCAGCTAAGGCTAATGAATATTATTTAATTTAAATGATAACTATTACTATATAGGTTTATAAAGAAGCAAATTCTAAACCAAAATGGATTCATAGCTATAAAATGAAATTTTTGACAAAGAAAATGCAGGACAAGGTATAATATTGTAGACAGCAGTCTCAAAGAGATTCTGTATTTACTTATTAAAGCAAATGAACCTACTTCTGCATGCATGAATAATGATTAATAGAGGGATCTAGGGCTGTGAGTTACCCATGCAATATGCTGTACCTAGTTTGCTTTATATGGAGCACATTTATTTAATTTTGGTTCTGGGGTAAGGCACTCACTACTGAAACTGAAACAAAATGGATTTTTATTGATTTGATTTTTCATTCAATATATTATTAACTTAGAAATACTAAAGCAGAAATGAATCAAAGATGAATACAAATTTTTTAAGAACTGAGATAAAAATAATACACAGAAGAGAACCAAAAAGGATTGCAAAATGTCTTTCAATGTCCAATTTTACTTTCAGATTATTGCGGCTCCTAAACATAATTAATGTTTTTAGTCTTTCTAGAACAGCTTTATTTCTTGAAAATAAAACAGAAAAACAGAATATTCAACTACTTAAAGTCAAATGAAAGGAACATAAAATGAATTTTTTTCATTAAAGTCTATGTAACATCCTGTTTAAAAATTAGACTGTGAAATTTAAAGAATAATGGTTCATCTTCTTTTCATCATATTCTGAGGCTGAAAAGAAAGTCTTATGTATTCATTTTTGAGCAATATGGGCCCTGTGGATCTATTATTAGTTGTCATTTTTACCTCTATGAACACATGCATATGTGAAAGGTCTAGCTTCTGGAGTCAAGAGTTTATTCAGTTTGTCATTTTTCTCACCATAAAATTGATATTTTCAAGATAATATTCTGATTTTTCTGATCACATCTTAAGGTAATATCTAATTTCATATCCTGTAATAGTCTGTTATGACAACTGCTATCATGATAATGTCCAGTTAAGTACATGCAAATGATGAATAAATTACTACTTACATAAATTAGTCTAAGTGTCAAGCTGTCTAAACAATGTTCTCAGATGCAATATAAAAAAAATTAGTCATTGGCCAAATCTACCCTTTAGAAAAAGTGATTGGTATTCAACTAACAGAAACGTTTAATAGTAATAGACTTTTTCTTTTTCAAAAGAGGAGTATGATTTAGTACCCTCAAAAGTCTGCAGGGGTGATGCTGTATTATCTAAAGGAGAATACAATTTCAGTAGAAAAAGAGTTCAAAAATCTTTTTAAAATAATGTTTTCACTAAGAATTCAGTAATTTTAGATTCAAAGTGGGTCAGATTCACCAAGACCCCTCTTGCATACAACAATCAACCCCAAACCCTAGGCAGTTTTATAGCAGAAAAGACTTTGCAAATGTCTTCCTTCAACCTTTTTTTAAAAAAACGGTGAGATGGTTCCAAAGGTAATATTTTATTCATACTGTAAGCCAAAGGAGTAACAGAATTTATGCTCATTTGTTTAGCCTATATTTCTTTTAACCTTATGTTTTATTGGATGCACAAAAGTCACCTTGATATTGGATAACCTTTGTGGAGATTCTAGCATATCGGGTTTGTGAAGGTCTAAAACAATGGACCATTCTCTTGCTTTAGCTCCATCCCTCCTAGAAATATGTGAAAATTAGAAAACAACTGGCAAGTAGAAAATAAAGCAGGTGAAATGCTGTTGCATGTAGCCTACTTGCTTGGGGGCAGATAAGAAACCTAAAT
Organism: Callithrix jacchus; assembly: GCF_049354715.1. Taxonomy (NCBI): domain Eukaryota; kingdom Metazoa; phylum Chordata; class Mammalia; order Primates; family Cebidae; genus Callithrix; species Callithrix jacchus. The sequence goes on from NC_133524.1 coordinate 32,308,531, forward strand.
CACAGGTCAGTTATATGGATATTATTTAATAAAGACATAATAGGCTTTAGGTTCACAACAATGGATAGATTTCAAAATGGGTTACAATGTTTTAAGAGTGGGAAAAAAGTAAATAAAAGGAAACTCAGCAGTAGTTTGTCATTGGTTCTTAAAAAACACCAATATAGTGCCAAAGACTCATTTGACATATACTGCCAACAAATTGACTTAACTCTGTCCATTAACTTGCTTATGCCATGTTAAGATGGTGATGATGGAATGTGAATATTTGATAGGAAAAAGTTCTAAATGAGTCAGTTGAGTGTATAATGATGCAAAATCCCAGAAAATCAAACTTCTAAAAATAAGTATGTTTTGAAACAGGACTGGCAGGCTCTTAACTAAATGAAGAAAAAAAAAAATCACCATGCAAATCAATTCCTTAAAAGAACATAGAAATTTATCTTAGTGTTAGATTCTCCAGCCTCATTCTGGTTAAGAGAGTTTCACATTTCAGGGCCGAACATACTGTGGAAATTTAATAAACATTGAGGTTTACAAACAAAAAGCATAACAATGATATGTGGACCAATTTTCAACAACATTGAACATTAATGTGCCCTTATTCTGCCTAATTCAGTTAACTAAAGTATTTAATGTACACTTGATTTGAGTGGGTTCGACCATAGCTGTTTCAATTTTACATTGAACATTAATCAAATAGCTTCTAATGTAGAATTTTATTTTTTTCTTGTCCTTCTCCTGTCTCAGATTCCAGAATAAGGAAAAAGTTTGTGTTTCATGTTTCTTGTTTAATGTCAAAAGCAAATTTTAAGACATTTGTTTCCATTACATTTATCCCACAATTCTCATTTCATATATCACTCACCCTATACCAGAACCATGAACTTTTTCACAGATATTTAGTACATTGGTTTTTGGCACCATTTTTGAGAAAAATTCCTCTTCCTCAATCACTTCAGTTAAGACTATTTTCGACTTCCTCCCAGTTGCTCTCACACTTTTACCTCATCTCTATTTCTTTCTCTTTCTTTTCTTTTCCTTTTTTTTTTTTGTTTTTTAGAGATGGAGTCTTACTCTGTCACCGAGGCTGGAGTGCAACCACACAATCTTGGCTCACTGCAACCTCTGCCTCCCAGGTTCAAGCAATTCTCTGCCTCAGCCTCCTGAGCAGCTGGGAGTATAGGCATGTGCCACCATGCCAGGCTAATTTTTGTATTTTTAGTAGAGACAAGGTTTCACCATCTTGGCCCAGGCTGGTCTTGACCTCATGATTCACTTGCCTTGGTCTCCCAAAGGGCTGGGATTACAGGCGTGAGCCACCATGCCTGGCCCTCATCTCTATTTCTATACACAAAAATATACCCTCCTCCTGAGCACAGAGCCTCAAGGTGTAGACAAGGTAAGTCATAAAATGTAGGAACTCCTGGAGAAGCTATCAGCTATTCATATCCAGCAAGTACATTTTACTTCAAAAGTATTGACTGATCCCAACTATTTTTAATGTCCTAGATTCAGAAACTGTATAAAGTACTATTTACAATTTTATCATCAGTATGTTTGGTAGGAAACTGTAAGGAGAATATTAAAATGTAATTCTTTTTATTGATAAATACAAAAAAGCATTTATACAAAGTAAAAAGTTATGTGACTACATATAGAGAGAGAGAGAGGGAGAAAGGGAGGCAGAGAGAGAGAGAGAGAGAGAGAGAGAGAGAGAGAGAGAGAGAGAGAGAGAGAGAGGTCTCACTTTGTCACCTAGCCTGGAGTGCAATGGAGTGAACAGGGCATGCTGCAACCTTGACATCCTGGGATCAAACAATCCTCCTGCCCCAGCCTTTCAAGTAGCTGGGACTACAGGCACAGGTCAGTACACCTGGTTAATTTTTGTATTTTTTTGTGCAAATGAGGTTTCACTACGTTGCCCAGGCTTGTTTTAAACTCCTGAGCTCAAGCAATTCTGCCCACCTCGGCCTCCCAAAGTGCTGGGATCAGGTGTGAGCCTCCAAGGCCAGCCATCACTACATATTTTTGATGTTAAAGTATTAATACTGGGAAGGCAAGTTATGCTATTGGTCATCTAAAGCAACCCCAAAATTGTACTGGTGTCATTAAAATACCTACAAGAAAAATGAAATAAACAACTGTCAATGTCTTCCACAAGTTAGATTTAGACAAGAAGCCATTATTCATTTCAAGGTTCCTGAGTGAAACACTGCTCCCTATCATGCTCTCTGACCTAAACTATTAATCAATATAACAGGAGGCCCTATGCCTACATTCATTTTTGAACTAAATATTCTGGATATAGATAATTATAAAAGAAATAATAAATGATACATTTATTACTTCTTGATATTATTTCTTTGTGATTGAAGAAATGCTAACACTACACAAAATATGTATTCATGTACACATACAGTAGCTTTACTATTGAATGTTCTCAGAGTGTATCTCCGAACCAGCAGCATCATGATCACCTGGGAACCAGTTGGGAATTCTTAGCCTTGCCCCAGACATCCTGAATCAGGAACGCTGGGGAAGGAGTTCACCAACCTGAGTTTCTACAGGCCCTCCTGGTGATTCTGATGTCTGCGAAAGTGAGAAGCATTCCCACTATAAATTCTTGACATTCTCAGTGATCATGTCTGGAAAACTTGAATGCCTACACATTTACAGATTCCATAACTGTAAAGCCCAACTCACTTATGAGGCCATTTTCTTACCAATAGTCATCACTTTCTTAGACTTTTTCATTCACGAACTCTTCTCTTCCATCACTAATTCTGATGAATAGCTTGATGGTAGGGTGGAGGGTAGGTGGATTTTCCATAAAGAAAAAACATTATCATTACTTATAAAGAATCACTGTACATGCAAAAACAAAACAGCATTAAAAAGCCATGTTGAAGCCAGGTGTGGTGGCTCATGCATGTAATCTCAGCACTTTAGGAGGCTGAGGTGGCCGGATCACCTCAGGTTGGGAGTTAGAGACCAGACCGACCAACAAGGAGAAACTCCATCTCTACTAAAAATACAAAATTAGCCAGGCGTCATGGCCCATGCCTGTAATCCCAGCTACTCGGGAGGCTGAGGTAGGAAAATCACTTGAATCTGGAAGGTGGAGGTTGCAGTGAGCTGAGATTGCACCATTGCGTTCCAGCCTGGGCAACAAGGGAAAAACTCCATCTCAAAAAAACAAAAACAAAAACAAAAAAAGCCGTGTTAAGTATGTACAGTGAGTGGGTTACTAGGTTTACTTACTAGTTGTAGGGGACACTTTACCTATCCTGGGCATCCATCCTCTATCTGCTGTGAGGATTGACTATTAATGTCTTATAGCTACCTGCCTTCTCCAGATGTGACCTCTGCTTATGGGGGCCGCCTGGCCCAGGCAGTAACCCGTATCCCAGGAGTGGACCACAGCCAGTGGTATGCTGCAGCAGAGCCCAAGAGCCAATTGTGTGCATCTCCTCCCCATTCCACAGTCAGTGACATCATGTTGGTAGCTAGAAATCAGCAGTGGTGGGAGTATTTAAACCATCAAAACTGGTTTTGATACACACCAGGATTCATCCCACCTCAGAGCTAGTTGACAAATATCTGCTAGTATGTCAGTTGCACAATGACTGGTATGAAAGCAAAACTCCACAGTGCAGTTTCTGTTCCAAGGCTCGCTCGCTCTCTGGATCAGACACAATGCGAGGTTTCACCTGAAATAGCACACTTGCTGAGCTCTTTCTCCTCCTGTACTATTCCTCCCTAACTCCAATACGGGCTTCTCTTGAGAGCAGACCCTCTATAAATCGCAGGCAGCTAGACCCCTGTTCTCAAGGTCTGCATTCATGGAACCTGACTTAAAACGCCATATAGCTCACCGGTTAAGCAACTGTGCACAAAAGCTTCAAATAATACATGTTCAAAATTAAGAGCTACTAGTCATGGAACTTTGGATCACAATAATCAGATGAAACTGCAAAAGATAAATCTGAAATAGCAAGGGTCTGCTCTTTTTGTCTGTATACATAAACAAGTTGATGGAAAAAGACAAAGCCTGCACAAACTGGGCAATCCTACATATTGTAATTCTAAACTTATGCTTTCATGTTCATAGGTGAATGTACTGAAAGATTCATTTACCTCAGAATTTGAAGAAAAAGCATCTGCATATTAAAACATGATGAACGCATTATGGAACATATAAAATTGATGTGAGATTAAAAAAATAAAACAAGAACCATCAAAGACATTTCATGCTTATCGAAAAAGGAGACAGGTAAGTGGAAGTGGGAGATATCAGGGTATGTCTTCTTGGCTGTTAACATAACTGAAGTGAAAAAGGTTTGAGAATCACTGCTTTTGGAAGATGCTTTTAAATAGAAAAAGCTATAGTAAGTGTAAATTCTAACTAAAAATATTATTTTAACATGAAAAAATCTTATTAAGAAAAAGTTCTTTCTTTGGCCCCATTAAAATGAGAGAGTTACATTAGTATCACAAACACATCTGTTCCCTTAATACCCAGAAAACTGATTTACCAAGAACAAGTATTCAATGCCATTGCTTAACTTAGTTAATGTCAGGTTGTGTGAGGTGTAATATTGGTGTCAAAGTTAACAGATAAATTTTAAAAATTGTAATTGTCAAGCATGACAGGAAGAAGCCAACTCCTTGGGTTATTTGATCTTAAAACACTTCCTGTTTTATCGATGGTAGGAAAGTAACAGAATTGTGAACTTTATTCTAGTCACAACTTTGGCAGATGTCAAAAAATGATTAAAAGTATGTATTGGCTGTGTGATTTCATTTTCTAAGGAAATATGGAATTTCAGTTAAATAACTCACATTTTAGCACTGTTTCTAGTTAATATGGTATATGCACATGTGTGCACAAGCTAATACAAATCCTTGCTCCCTCAGCTTGGTGCTTAATAATAATATTCCCAGGAAAACTAAGATGCCATTAATACATCTCTGAATATAATATTTATTTTTGAAATAAATTAAATGTTCACACTCTATAATGAGATCAGACTTCTCTGGGTATAGGTTTTAATCATATCATAAATTAATAAATGAATGCATTTGTATATCCTTTAATACTGAGAGTATATTAAGTTTTTTGAATAATCTTTTATTACCTAAGACTCTTGAGGAATAGTATTTATAGCTATTACCAGCCACAAACAAAGCTTCTACAATAAATCCTAGCAAACAGGATTGGTATATTATAGGATCAGATTTTGATATAGTTGTTTTGAAATCGTAGGAAGGATGGTATTCTTTGGAGAAATTTTTATTTTCTAATTAAACACTTCTTGAGTAGAATAATGTCAGATGAACTCATTAGCTGAACACTTTGATTATCCATGTTCTCCTAAAGATCCCATGACCAGAAGAGTAGCTGTACAACTCTGATTGAATACAGTAACAATAGTAACCAGTTCTAGCTCCTTCTTTTATCCCAGTCCATCAAACTAACACAAAGAAGTCCAAATTAAAATAAGTTCAATAATAAAAAGAACATGTTCCTTTTCCAACTGTTCTAAAGCCTTTTTGTATCTTTAAGCAAAGTTCACTCAGTCATTATCTTATTTATGAAAGTAAAAGCAGAAGGATGTTTCCTTTACTAAATAAATGGCTTTATGCTTTCGATGTGGAAGGCATTTCATAACAGTCAAGAAAGGAAGCGTTGTGAACGCCATCAACCCATTTCCTCCCACCCACTGTTTTAAATCGTTTGTTTGGTTCCAATGTATACTACACTTACATAAGTTGTTTATGAAGAGCCAAATTAATAGTCTTTGCAATTGTTTTTGTTGGAATTTGGAGAGCTGACAAATGAATTAGTAGAAAATGGCAATTCTACATGAATTAGCTTTTAAGTCTCCCTAAGAGGCTGATGCAGAACTTAATAAGAGACTTATTAGGAGAAGTAGGACAACTTAATTCAGATTGACTATAGACTTCGGTGAAGACAGCTGGGGTTCAAATGAAACTGAAAAAGAACTTATATGCACTTCAAAGTATGTTAAGCAGATGCCTGAAACAATTACTCCACTCTGCCTTTTTCAGAAGTTTCAAAGGCGGGATGGGAATAGCATGGTAAACGAAGGTTCTATTTGCCTAAGTTGAGGTAGGGGCTTTTAAAACACACAAAGCGCTAAAATCAGATGCTTTGGGAGAAGAAAGTGATTTGACATTGTTGTCCTAAGTAATTTGCTTTTAGCTTTATAAACAAAGCAGGAGATGAGAGGGAATACATGGTAACTAAGTAATGAGCTCTCCTGGCAACACTAACTTACAATTAATTTTACATTGAACAAATAATTTGGTCAGGATGTTTTAAAATTATACTCTAAGTTCTTGGATACATGTGCAGAACATGCAGGTTTGTTACATAGGCATACACATGCCATGGTGGTTTGCCGTGTCATCACCGTCAACCCGTCATCTACATTTGGTACTTCTCCTAAAGCTATCCCTCCCCTAGCCCCCGCAACCCCCAAGAGGCCAGAGTGTGTGATGTTCTCCTCCCTGTGTCCATCTGTTCTCATTGTTCAATTCCCACTTATGAGTGAGAACATGCCGTATTTGGTTCTCTGTTCCTATGTTAGTTTGCTGAGAATGATGGTTTCTAGCTTCATCCATGTCCCTGCAAAGGACATGAGCTCATTCTTTTTATGGCTGCATAGTATTCCATGGCATATATGTGCCACATTTTCTTTATCCAGTCTATCATTGATGGGCATTTGGGTTGGTTCCAAGTCTTTGCTATTGTGAACAGTGCTACAATATACATATGTGTGCATGTGTATGTATAGTAGAATGATTTATAATCCTTTGCGCATATACCCAGTAATGGGATTGCTGGATCAAATGGTATTTCTGGTTCTAGATCCTTGAGGAATTGTTACATTGTGTTGCACCATGGTTGAACTGATTTACACTCCCACCGACAGTGTAAAAGCATTCCTTTTTCTCCACATTCTCTCCGGCATTTGTCTCCAGATTTTTTCATTGCCATTCTAACTGACGTGAGATGGTATCTCATTGTGGCTTTGATTTGTATTTCTCTAATGATCAGTGACGAGGAACTTTTTTTTTCATATGTTTGATGGCTGCATAAATACCTTCTTTTGAGAATTGTCTGTTCATATCCTTTTCCCACTTTTTGATGGGGTTGTTTTTTTCTTGTAAATTTGTTTAACTTCCTTGTAGACTCTGGATATTAGCCCTTTGTCAGATGGATAGACTGCAAACATTTTCTCTCATTCTGTAAGTTGCCCATTCACTCTGATGATAGTTTCACTTGCTGTGCAGAAGCTCTTTAGTTTAATTAGATCCTATTTGTCAATTTTGGCTTTTGTTGCCATTGCTTTTGATGTTTTAGCCATGAAGTGCTTGCCCATGCCTGTGTCCTGAATGGTATTACCTAGGTTTTCTTCCAGGGATTTTATGGTTTTATATTTTAAGTCTTTAATCCATCTTGAGTTAGTTTTTGTATAATGTGTAAGAAAAAGGTTCAGTTTCTGTTTTCTGTATATGGCTAGCCAGTTTTCCCAACACCATTTATTAAATAGGGAATCCTTTCCCCATTGCTTGTTTTTGTCAGGTTTGTCAAAGATCAGATGATTGTAGATGTGTAGCTTTATTTCTGAGGCCTCTCTTCTGTTCCATTGGTCTATATATTTGTTTTTGTACTAGTACCATGCTGTTTTAGTTACTGTAGCCCTGTAGTTTAGTTTGAAGTCAGGTAGCATGCTGCCTCCAGCTTTGTTCTTTTTGCTTAGGATTGTCTTGGCTATATGGGATCATTTTTAGTTCCATATGAAATTTAAAGTAGTTTTTTCTAATTCTGTGAAGAAAGTCAATGTTAGCTTGATGGGGATAGCACTGAATCTATACCTTATTTTGGGCAGTTTTGACATTTTCATGATATTGATTCTTCCTATTAATGAACATGAAATGTTTTTCAATTTGTTTATGTTCTCTCTCATTTCCTTGAGCAGTGGTTTGTAGTTCTCCTTGAAGAGGTCCTTTATATCCCTTGTAAGTTGTATTCCAAGGTATTTTATTCTCTTTGTAGTACTTGTGAATGGGAGTTCACTCATGATTTAGCTCTCTGTTTGTCTATTATTGGTGTATAGGAATGCTTGTGATTTTTCCACATTGATTTTGTATACTGAGACTTTGCTGAAGTTGCTTATCAGCTTAAGGAGATTTTGGGCTAAGATGATGGGGTTTTCTAAAAAGACAATCATGTCATCTGCAAATAGAGACAATTTGACTTTCTTTCTACTTGAATACACTTTATTTCTTTCTCTTGCCTGATTGCACTGGCCAGAACTTCCAATATTATGTTGAATAGGAGTGGTGAAAGAGGGCATCCTTGTCTTGTGCTGGTTTTTAAAGGGAGTGCTTCCAGCTTTTGCCCATTCAGTATGATATTGGCTGTGGGTTTGCCATAAATATCTCTTATTACTTTGAGATATGTTCCATCATTACCTAGTTCATTGTGTGTTTTTAGCATGAAGGGGTTTTGAATTTTATTGAAAGCCTTTCTGCATTGATTAAGACAATTGTGTGGTTTTTGTCACTGGTTCTGTCTATGTGATGGATTATGTTTATTGATTTGCATATGTTGAACCAGCCTTGCATCCCAGGGATGAAGGTGACTTGATCATGGTGGATAAGCTTTTTGATGTGCTGCTGGATTCAGTTTGCCAGTATTTTATTGAAGATTTTCACATTGATGTTCATCAGGGATATTGGCCTAAAATTTTCTTCTTTTGTTGTGTCTCTGCCAGTTTTTGGTATCAGGATGATTCTGGCCTCATAAAATAAGTTAGGGAGGAATACCTCTTTTTTCTATTGTTTGGAATAGTTTCAGAAGCAATAGTGCCAGCTCCTCTTTGTACCTCTGGTAGAATTTGGCCGTAAATCCATCTGGTCCTGGGCTTTTGTTTTCTTTTTTGGTTAGTAGGCTATTAATTACAGCCTCAATTTCATAACTTGATATTGGTCTATTCAGGGATTCGACTTCTTCCTAGTTTAGTCTTGGGAGGTTTTATGTGTCCAGGAATTTATCCATTTCTTCTAGATGTTCTAGTGTATTTGTGTAGAGGTGTTTATAGTACTCTGTGATGGTGGTTTGTATTTCTGTGGATCGGTGGTGATATCCCCTTTATCATTTTTTATTGTGTCTATTTGATTCTTCTCTCTTTTCTTATTCTGGCTAGTGGTCTATCTATTTTGTTAATCTTTTCAAAAAACCAGCTCCTGGATTCATTGATTTTTATGAAGGGTTTTTTTTTGTGTCTCTATCTCCTTCAGTACTGCTCTGATATTAATTATTTATTGTCTTCTGTGAGCATCTGAATTTGTTTGCTCTTGCTTCTTTAGTTCTTTTAATTGTGATGTTAGGGTGTTGATTTTCGATCTTTCTTGCTTTATCCTGTGGGGATTTAGTGTCCCAGAGATTCTGGTATATTGTGTCTTTGTTCTCATTGGTCTCAAAGGAATTATTTATTTCAACCTTAATTGCATTATTTACCTGGTAGTCATTCAGGAGCACGTTGTTCAGTTTCCATGTAGCTGTTTGATTTTGAGTGAGTTTCTTAATCCTGAGTTCTAATTCAATTGCACTGTGGTCTGGGAGACTGTTTGTTATGATTTCCATTCTTTTGCATTATCTGGGGAGGGTTTTCCTTCCGATTATATGGTCAATTTTAGAATAACTATGAGGTGGTGCTGAGAAGACTGTATGTTCTGTTGATTTGGGGTGGACAGTTCTGTAGATGTCTATTAGATCTGCTTGGTCCAGGGCTGAGTTCAAGTTCTGAATATCCTTATTAATTTTCTGTCTCATTAATCTGCCTAATACTGACAGTGAGGTATTAAAGTCTCCCACTATTATTGTGTGATAATAGGGATATCAATAATAGGGATATGTAATAATTCTTTTTGTAGGTCTCTAAGAACTTGCTTTATGAATGTGGGTGCTCCTATATTGTCTGCATTTATACTCAGGATAGTTAGCTCTTCTTGTTGAATTGATCCATTTACCATTATGTAATGCTGTTTTTTGTCTTTTTTGATCTTTGTTGGTTTAAAGTGTGTTTCATCAGAGACTATGATGGCAACCCCTGCTTTTTTTTTACTTTCCATTTGCCCAGTAAATATTCCTCCATCCCTTTGTTTTCAGCCTATTTGTGTCTTTGCATGTGAGCTGGGTCTTCTGAATACAGCACACTGATGGGTCATGACTCTATTCAGTTTGCCAGTCTGTGTTTTAATTGGGGCATTTAGCCCATTTACATTTAAGGTTAATATTGCTATGTATGAATCTGATCCTGTCATTATGATGCTAGCTGGTTATTTTTCCCATTAGTTAATGCAATTTCTTCATAGTGTTGATGGTCTTTACAATTTGGTATGTTTTTGCAGTGTCTGATACTGGTTGTTCCTTTCCATATTTAGTGCTTCCTTCAGGATCTCTTGTAAGGCAGGCCTGATGGTGACCAAATATCTCAGCATTTGCTTATCTGTAAGGGATTTCATTTTATTTCACTTATAAAGCTTAGTTTGGCTGGAAATGAAATTCTAGATTGAAAATTATTTTCTTTAAGAATGTTGAATATTGGCTCCCACTGTCTTCTGGCTTGTAGGAGTTCTGCAGAGAGATCCGCAGTTAGTCTGAGGGGCTTCCCTTTGTGGGTAACCCTACTGTTCTCTTTGGCTGCCCTTAACATTTTTCCTTCATTTCAAACTTGGTGAATCTGATGATTATGTGTCTTGGGGTTGCACTTCTTGAGGAGTATCTTTGTTGTGTTCTGTGTATTTCCAAAATTAGAATGTTGACCTGTCTTGCCAGGTTGGGTAAGTTCTGGATAATATCCTGAAGAATATTTTCCAACTTGGTTCCATTTTCCCTGTCACTTTCAGGTACACCAATCAAATGTAGGTTTAGTCTTTTTACATATTCCGGTATTTCTTGGAGGCTTTGTTTGTTCCTTTTCATTCTTTTTTTTCTAATCTTGTCTTCACACCTTATTTCATTAAGTTGATCGCCAATCTCTGATATCCTTTCTTCTGCTTGATTGATTCAGCTATTGATACTTGTGTATGCTTTACGAAGTTCTCGTGTTGTGTTTTTCAGTCCCATCAGGTCATTTATGTTCTTCTCTAAACTGGTTATTCTGGTTAGCAACTCCTCTACCATTTTATGAAGGTTCTTAGCTTTCTTGCATTGGGATAGAACATGCTCTTTAGCTCAGAGGAGTTTGTTATTACCCACCTTCTGAAGCCTACTTCTGTCAATTTATCAAATTTATTCTCCATTCAGTTTTGTTTCCTTGCTGGTGAGAAGTTGTGATCCTTTGGAAGAGAAGAGACATCTTGGTTTTGGGAATTTTCAGCCTTTTTATACTGTTTTTTCCTCATCTTTGTGGATTTATCTACCTTTGGTCTTTGATGTTGGTGACCTTCAGATGGGGTTTCTGTGTGGACATCCTTTTTGTTGATGTTGATGCTACTCCTTTCTGTTTGTTAGTTTTCATTCTAACAAGCAGGACCCTCTGCTGCAGGTCTGCTGGAGTTTGCTGGAGGTCCACTCCAGTCCCTGTTTGCCTAGATATCACCACTGGAGGCTGCATATCAGCAAAGATTTCTGCCTGTTCCTTCCCCTGGAAGCTTGGTTGCCAGATGCCAGCTGGAGCTCTCTTGTAGGAGGTGTCTGTCAACTCCTGCTGGGAGGTGCCTCCAGTCAGGAGGCATGGGGGTCAGACACCCACTTGAGAATTCAATCTGTCCCTTAACAGAGCTTGCGTGTTGTGTTGGGAAATCTGCTGCTCTCTTCAGAACCAGCAGGCAGGAACGTTTAAGTCTGCAGAAGCTGTGCCCACAGCTGCCCCTTCCCCCAGGTACTTTGTCCCAGGGAGATGGCAGTTTTATCTATAAGCCCTTGACTGGGACTTGTTGGAAATGCAGAAATCACCCACCTCTTTGTTCAGGATTTTATAGATGAATAATTCCTACTTAAGTTGCTGAGCTCTGTTAAAGCCTAGACATTCTACTGAAGAGCTACTGAAAGTAAATATATATATATGAATTCATATAATCCATAATTTTACAATAGCATAAAATTCTTAATACAGTACTGATTTAGAAACCCAGTAACATCTCTTATCACCAGTACATAAATATTCTATTAAAAATATACTATACTTTTAAAGTATGGAGTGACACTTTGTTATAATATGGCTTTTGATAGACATATTTTCAGATATTAAAGGCCAAATCATATGCTTTTAAACATTGCAATGTTTGTAAACTAGATAAAACCCTGGTTACTCCATATAACAGGAATTAGCTTCATATTTAACCCAGGTTTATAAGGGATTAAATATTTTTTCTTTGTTTTTCCTTTTTCATCAAAAGCTTACTTAATACACATAGCATTTGTACAACAATGAAGATGTCCACACAGCAATTAATTTGTAGTTCTTTAACAATGTACAAAATATTAACACATTTTTTCTCTTCCTACTATAGGCAGTACACCTTATTCATTATGAAGGTGTCATTAGTTTATTCAGAGTTGGGAGAGCTTACATGTTTTGAATGATTTTTAGGGTTGCCCTGGTCATGTTGGTTCTGTCTATCCATTCATTCCCTAATTCTATATGAAAAGATAAGTTTTCTTTATATCACCCATATATAAGAAATCAAGTAAGTTGACTTGACTCATATTAATGGGAAGCACAACAAACTTAAAAAAATAAGAAGAAAACTTTAGAACCAGGGTTAAGAAGAGAAAAGTAATAAGGGAAGATAGTTGTATGAACATGGTTGCAAGTGTCTTACTTGCCAAAGCAAAGATGAAATTCTAATACATTATATCACATTTCTCATTATATATTCAGAGGAAATATGCTTGGCTTTCTCAATGTCAAATTCTAAGATAGCATTTCTTTGACAAATTTCTAAAAAAAAACCCAAAGCCACAGGGACTAAGGATGTTAAGCCTAAAAAGATGGATTTGCCAGTTTTCTCCTTAAAATTTTAGATGTGAATGCTGAAGATAAATAAGCATGGCATCATTGCTTCATCAAAATTTCTGGCCAACTATACACATCATTAAATCAATCTCAAGTTGAATGTTAAAAATGTTTAATCAAAACATTTCATTGTAGGAATTTAAAGAAAAAACTCATATAATACCTGCCCTTGACTTTTCACAGTAAGAAATGTAAGTTAAAAGTTTGACAAAAATGCAATATGCTTAACTACATAGATTAGACAAAGTTGCATATTCCAAGATGGCAGCCTGGGAGAGTTACCTACAATATGAAAAACGGTGTTCAGACTCAGTAGGTAAACTAAGGACAGTGAAATATTCCCAGCTCAAGAATGACGTACCACTTTTGGTATAGAGAAACTATGTTTTTATTTTATTTTTTAAATTTTTTATTGTACTTTATGTTCTGGGGTACATGTGCAGAACATTCAGGTTCGTCACATAGGTATACATGCGCCATGGTGGTTGGGTGACCTCTCATCTACATTGGGTATTTCTCCTAATGCTATTACTCCTCTAGCCCTCAATCCCTGATAGTCCCTAGTGTGTGATGTTCCCTCCCTGTTTCCATGTGTTCTCACTGTTCAACTTCCACTTATGAGTGAGCACATGTAGCGTTTAGTTTTCTATTCTTGTGTCAGTTTTCTGAGAGTTATGGGAGAAACCATAGTTTATAGGCTGGGTGTGGTGGCTTGTGCCTGTATTTGCAGCACTTTGGGAGGTCAAGGCAGGCGGATCACCTGAAGTCTGGAGTTTGAGACCAGCCTGGCCAACATGGTGAAACGACATCTTTACTAAAAAATAATAACAAAAAAATTAGCTGGGCATGGTGGCAGGCGCCCACAGTCTCAGCTACTCTGGAGGCTGAGGTGGAGAGTCGCTTGAACCCAGGAGGCGGATGTTGCAGTGAGCCGAGATCACGCCATTGCACTCCAGCCTGGGTAACAACAGCGAAACTCCGTCTCAAAAATAATAATAATAATAATAATTAAGAGAGAGAGAAACTATGGTTTATTAGAATAAAAACAAAACATTACAAAACAACAATCCACAAACTTTCTCACATTGGGATTGTTCTGAAGAACAAAAATTTTGTATCCAGACTATAGGTTTAAAAGTTATTTTACTTTATTAAAGCCTTTATATATTTCACTTACAGATCTATGTGGAGCACCTAGTGATTCAAAGAGATATTCTTATTCCCAATTACAAGGAAAGTAGAATATTTGTCTACTCAAGTAAGTACTGGGGCTATTTTCAGTGAAAGTGAAGTCACTCTCTTGCCCTTAAAATCTTTGATAAGTAGTATAAATCATGAATTTTAAAAGTAAAGAAGCATTTAAAACTTAAAATTTTATTCTACTGTTTTTTCCTATGGAAGCTATGTTTGGAAGGCTGAGATTTTCTTAGTGAGCAATATAGTCAATATTAATATTTTTTCCATTAATATTTTTACCATGTTTATCACCCGAAGATGATCAGCTAGCAATAATGCCATTTCCATAACATCCAGGGACTTAGTCATTGTTGTTTAACCCATTCTTTAAATCCAAAAGGCACATTTGCTAATACAATTATAGAATGCTAAATCTCACAGAAACACATATTACTTAGTCACTGGAATAATAACTTCTTTAACACATAAGATCAGAATGGAGTGAGGTACTATGATAGAGTCTCTAGGGGTGATGAAAATTAACTGATATGGGTATATAAAATGTTTTTCTGGCTAGCTGCCTAGTTATCAGTTTGAAGTTCTCTACAGAATAAAGCCTCTGAGGGCTTAAATTGCTGAGTGGAAAAATGGGAACAGTGGTTTCAAGTACACTTGTTTTTTTCTGAAATAAATTTTAGTTAATAAAATTCACTCCTTGTAAATGACTACCACCAAAGCTTCAGAGTTTCAAACCCAGTGCCAATAAGATGCAATGGAGAAAAATGATTTATTTCCACTGCAAAATTGAAGAAAAGCTACTGAAGGGATATAATATATATGAATTCACGTAATTCATAATTTGAAACATGCATAAAATTCAATATTAGTTCAAAAGCCCAAACAATCACATCTATTATTACCAGTACATAAATATTCAGATAAGTACCATAACTTAAGTGTACATATGTATGAGAAAGATAGATGTGTTTAATTATAAATATACTTTTTTGAAATGTATATTTAATGTTTATATGTTCTGCTATTATTGGGATCAGAATTAGAGTTTTACCAATTAGGGTATGAAAAATGAAGACTGTCTTAACAGATAAGACAAGTAAACTAAAAAGAATACCACAGATAGGACTGGGTGAAGGTCAGCTGATACTTGAATGGTTATGCTTTTAGTTATTTTTGATTATTAAATTATGCCATACATATTCTCTTCTCCATCCACACTCAGTATCTTACAAATGCTCCTGTGTGATAGATATGGCTAAAAATGAATCCCTTATGTCTGCTCTATAGCCTATATATTGAGTAATTTAATTGATTTATTAACTAATTTAGTTCCACTGGGACATTTCCCTAACTTATTTCTCATTTCTGGAGAAGACTGTAAAAAATTAGTCCCTATATTTTTGTATAAAATTAATATATCCAATGCTTTAAAAATACTAGGTAATACATTTCAAAATATTTAGTTTTCCAGTAGACAGCAATGTTAAAGACATGGGGTCATAAAATGTCAGGGTAGAAGGGATTTTAGAAGTATTAGAGTCAAATTTTTAATCTTTTCTTTTTAAAATTTTTACCTACTATTTTAATGAAGAGCTATGCAATTCAACATTAGACCATAGGCTTCATGAAGGCAAAGACCAAGTCTGTTTTTTTTTTTTTAAACTAACTGTGGAACATATTACACAATGGCTCATAAACAGTTCTTGAGTGAATGAATGAGGTACTTAATGAGATTCCTTATATGTTGCTGGCACTGGGCTAGGAGCCCAAAGATGTACAGCATGATCCTTGCTCTTAGCAAACTCACTTTCTTTGGGAGAAAAAAAATGCATAAGGAAGTTGCTACAATACATGTGAAATTTAAGTGTGACAATTTAGCATGCTTGGTGATCTATGAGAGTATAACTGTGAGCAGTTTCTTCTGCTTCATGGGACTTGAGGGTTGTAGACACTCAGGAAAAACAACAAAGATAGGTAATATTTGGCCTGGTCCTTGAGAGTTGAATCACAATTCACCAAGTAGAGAAGGTAGAGGGATCCAGACAGAGAATAGCATTTGCAAAGGCAGGCTGTTATATATATATATATACACATACACACACACACACACACACACACACACACACACACACACACACATATATATATATATACACATACATATATATATATGATGGCATATTTAGGAAAAATACAGATATAGGCAGAGTGTATTGAATGGTCTGGAGAATGGGAGCTATGGCTGAGAAGGTAAGCCAGGGATAGGAAGAAAAGGGCCACTTAATCTCCTTATTCATTGGATTTCATTTTCTAGGCAAGCATTCTCCTGCAAGGAGTTTGGATTGGAGTTAGAAGAGGCTAGGTAATGCATGAATATCAGTAAAGAAACCATCCATCCATTAATTCACCAAACGTTTAAAATGCAGTATCTAAGATATGCCAGGCACACTGAGTGGAGAATGGGATTTAAAGATGTATACTGTTATCAGCTAGGTAAAAGATGCTGGGGATGAAAAAGGACATTGGTTAAAAGAGGAGAGAAAAGATAAAAGAGATATTCTCAGGTAACATGAGCAATCATGTGCAGTCAGTGAAAATGCAGAAGGGTTTAAGGATGAACCTAAAGTTTCTAGCCTGGAAAATTTGTTGGATGATGATTCACTAACTGAAATAGGAAACAGGAATAAAAGGTCAGATAGGAGGGGATAGCAGAAGGAAAACCGAAAAACAGGAGAACAAATGAACTTGGTTTCAGAATAGCTGCATTTGTGATTCTAATGCCATATGGGTTTGGAGATCATAAGACAGATGTGGACTAGAGATTTAGATTCATCACCATCCATGCCATCTCAAACAGAGAGGGCTTAAACAATCTAAAGAGAATTAGGCCAAGGTTAAAAATGTGGGCACAACAATATTTGAAAGGTGGGAAGGTGAATACTCTAGAAAAATATTGGAAGAAGATCATGGATGAAACAGTTCCATGAAAGCCAAGGAGGAAGACAGCTTCTAGAATGAAGGTGCTGAGGATGCTGGCAAACATGCTGAGTGCATGAGGGAATTTAACTTCTTTTGAATTTTAATCTAGGAAGACTTTTGTGGTTTTGACAATAGATGAGTAGTTGCTGATTTTAAAATGATGCTCATATGTGTGTGTGTGTGTGTGTGTGTGTGTGTGTGTGTGTATATATATATATATATATATATATATATATAATTTTCTATAGACTACATTTGCCATCTTTGTGCCACAAGGGAATTTAACTTTGGTCTTGTAGACAGTGTTCTTCCAAATATACAATGATTTTCTCTCATGTCTGCAGCGAGTGAATGAAACTTGAAATTCTATTACAAATGTTGCCTTCCAAGGGAAGGGCCACACATTAACAGCTTTATTTCACTGTGCTATAACTTATCCAGGTCATATAATTTAGTTAGCAAAAGGGCCAACACCTAGACTCCTGGCTCTTGATTAGGTGTTTTATTTTTCTATATTCTGATACAAAGTAACACAAGCAGTACACACACACACACACACACACACACACACACACACACACACACAGAGTACTTTAGTTATAATTACTTAATAGCAAAATCAAAATGATTTTTTGCCTTGTAACTTTTTAGTATTTCCTTTCATATAAATGAAGATAGACAGATGATTAGAGCACTGTCTTCTCTTGGAGAAAACACCATGTGAAAGAAGACTGAATTTGTGAAAGACAGACTGATTTCTGTTGCTTAAGGACTCTAGCTTTAACTTTGTGGGACGATCACACTGCACTCAAGTTCAGATTAGAAGCTCTTTTGAATCTCTCAAAGGGCCCTGAAGCAAAGAAGTAGATGGTACCTTGACTTTCTCGAGGTGATCTTGGAGAGAGTCAATGAGGAGATCACCTACGGGCTGCCAGGATCCCTTGATCACCTCAGCTTGGCGCAGCTTGAGGTCCAGCTCATCCGTGGCCTCCTGAAGTTCCTGGAGTCTTTCGAGGGCCTCATCTATTTTTCTCTGCCAGTCAGCGGAGTGCAGGTTCAATTTTTCCCACTCAGTATTGACCTCCTCAGCCTGCTTTCGTAGGAGCCGAGTGACATTCTGGGCTCTCTCTTCAGGAGGCAGCTCTAAATTGGCAATATGACAAAGGTTTAGGCCACATTCATTTTTGTTTTCTTTTTTAAACATTGTAAAAAAGGTCATACTGGAAGAAAGAAAGAGTACAGTTTAACAAGAGGGCAACCTACTGTTTAATGGCTTTTTTATACTTTGGCATAAATTTTGATACAGCACAGGACATCTAAAGTATGTCTTCCTAAGTGAATCTTTTCTACCTTATATCAATCAGATAATTTAAGATTCATTTAAGCTATTGAGGAGAAAAACGTTAGGATGCATACGACAAGCTCTAATTTACTTCAGTCAAGCTCTTAAATGGAAAATTAACTGATAGTCTTTATAACAATAAAATTCCTCCTCGCAGATAACTCTCTTTGTTTATTATTTTCTAGATGTTCCAATAACTGATTGCTAATCTCTTTTAATGTTTATTTATGAATGTGCAGATTTATGCATGGTGGTTTATGAGTCCTTATTTTTTTCAACATCTATGTTTAATTTGAATTGATTCTATTTAACCTAGAAAATATGAGAGCTATCCAGACCCTGGCAGCAAGAATGGATGGGCTGCTCTGTCACCACTGATCCTTCTATCAATATGTTATTATAGTTCCACATTCAATTACCTCTGGGCTCCTGGTAGAGTTTCTCTAGTCCTTCCAAAGGCTGCTCTGTCAGAAATATCCGTACAGTCTCAAGAGTACTCATGATTACAGGTTCTTTAGTTTTCAATTCCCTCTTGAAGGCCTGTGAAATGAGATGAAAAGAAGTGCTTATTTGGCTTGTGGCATTCTTCTCAAAATTAATCCTGGGTGCTCAGAACTTGTTTATGAAACTCCCAGGTCAATTTCTATCTCTTTTACTTATACGCTGATAGTCATAAAGTGATTTTTTTAAAAAAGGCTATATGGGTCTATCTGCTAATGAGGAAAGCACTGTTTTTGTAAAGCTATTCTGGGGAGAAGGGGGGAGCATTCCAGATAGTTAATGCCCTCTCACTGAGATAATATTGCTTTGTTTATGTAACCTGACAGTCGTACCTGAAATCTAGAGCTAAAGTTGTCACGTGTATATTACAAAACTCTAGCATGGCTAAGGAGGACTTAAACGTACCCAAATAATGAATATCAAGAGCATAATGGGAAGCCTTATGGGCCATTTACATGAATTTAGGCTATCTTAAAGTATACAATTAATCCAACTGATCATTACCAGTTAATTCTGTCAAAATATCTGACAAGGTATAAAATAAGTAAGCTAAATGAAAAGTCTCAATACTTTTGAAAAATAACCATTACGTCATCCATTGTGACCTCTTTAAGAATAGTAGAAATGTTTTGAGCTATTAAGGATGTAGGAATTGTGGGCACAAGTTTCTATAAATGAACAGACCTAGAATTAATCTTTAATCTCTAATCTTTCTTTATCCAGGGGATCAAGAGAAAAACAAGAGGAATAGTTCTTGCCTTCAAAAACTTTCTGGAGCCCCCAAAAGGGAGAAACTTATCACTAGAAGCAGAGTGAAAATAGTAAGTTCATACATAATCGAGTGCTAAAAGGATGTGGGGCATACCATGAGCCTAGGATAAACTAACAGATACTCTGACACCACTGAAGAGAGTTAATGACCCAGATTTTTTTGATCTTCAGAAGTGAGGGTATTAATAAAACTATTAAGTGTATGCTACATAAATGCTAACATATCTGTTTAACAATAACAGCAATAATATTTCCCCTGATCTAGGCCTTATTCTTGTAACTTTTTTTCAACTCTGTCTTACTTTTAGCAATGTTGCCGGCCGAATTTAAGCGTTGTTCTGTCACTGGGGAAAAACAAATTAGCAGTATTCTTCCTTGAATGTCAGACACACCATTATGTTACAGAAGTGTTCCAGAGCTGTATTGTATGACACGTTTATTAATAAAATCTTAGTGGTGTTCACCATTCAAAAGAATCCTGAGTCTGACACTTTGCAAAATGATTCATCATCCACAGTTATTTACAATTCAATAGAGAGAAGCAAGTCGTTTGAACCAAAATACTGGAGTTCTGTAAGTGGAGTATTAGGATTCAGCCTATAGATAGGGAGGTAATTTCTGAATAATAGGATATTTCTGTACCCTAAAATCATGCCGGATACGTGAGTTACTTACTCTGATTCCATATAAAGCTGATTCTTCTAATATTTCACTTGAAATCTCTGTGTGTGTTTGTGTGTGTGTACGCATGCATTTGTGTGTGTATGTGTAAACAGCTATTGTATTCTTGTGTTTTTTTCATACTTTTAAGTTTTCCAACTCCAAGTAAATTATCATTTTGCCTAGTTTCCCTGTTTGGACCTGACTGGAGGCAATTGATACTGACATTACTAATTATAAAAATAATAATGGCTACCTCTATTGAATTATTGTGTCAGTGGCTGTACTTGAGACTGGAAATACAAACTTGAATGCAAAACAGCCCTTTCTATTTAGGAACTTTTATATTTAATAGAAGAGTCAAACACATAAATAATTTCAATACAATGCAGACAGTGCTATAGACTTGTGCAGTATGGGGAAGAAAATTGGGGGAAGTCAGTAATCACACAGAATTCAAAAGCATGAACATGACTTATTGAAGGAAGAGTATGCTAGAAAACCTTCCAAGAAGAGGAAAATGCAAGTGTAGAGACACAGGCCATCGTACAGTATGGTATATATCCATATCTCAGGCAGGCCAGTGTTTCTAGAGCATAAAGAAGAAGGATGTCCAAAGATGAAAAAGACAGTATCATTATCTGGAAATATATGATTTTTAAACCAGAATTTGAAGCTCTGCCTTTCTATGATTATATATGGTCTGCTAAGAGGCTTAAGTGTTGCCTTGAAGGTAATCAGGAACGTTTGAACGATGTTAGCCAAGGCAGTGGCACAGGAATACGTATGTTGAAATAGCTCTCCCTGACATAAATACAGAGTACGTAATTGAGAAGAGCAGAAATGGAATAAGACAGTTAATGAGGCAATTGTAAGAATTCAGGACAAGATGATAAGGATCTGACTCAGGGCAATGGTACCAGGAAAAATGACAGGGATAGAATAGGGAAATATTTAGAAATCTGAAGTGTGAAGATCTGGTGACTGAACAGATGCTGGAGAGAAGAGATAAAAAGGGACAAGCAAGACTCTTAGCTTCTAGGTTAAATAGATGAGCAAATGCCAGATGCAAATCAACTACCTTTGAGGAAATAAATTTTCCTGATGTCTCAGTTCACCTACAGAAAGTTCTAGCCTTCTGACGAACTTCCCACAACATGGGGATTAGATCTGTAGCCACTAGTCTAGTTGATTTCTCTGATCCAAGAGGGTCAAATGGTTATAGCTCAGGGTAGGTTCCTCAGCTAAACTCTACATCACTGGAGAGACTGGAGTAGGTATCTCTCTAGGTATTTACATTAGAAAAAATATAAAGCGCAGACCTTGGAAACATGTCTAGATTGTGAATCGTGAGACTCATAGGGCTAGCTGGTTTTTGGAGAAGCTGGAGTTAGTACTCAGGCCCATTATGCTTCCACAGAGAACCTTTCAGAAGGAGAGAGAGATAGTGGCCTCCTTCTTCTTTATAAGCAGAGGGAAAGGATTTTTCTTAGTCTGTCACCTATGGAGTATCTAGCCACTCAAGTGGGAAAATGTTTCATCGACATTCATCATGTTGCACTGGAGGGAAGTCATTGGGCAAAGGAAAGGTGCAGCAACAATGTTTACCATAAGGTAATTAAATGAAATGTGCCTATGATCTAGGATACCTCATGCTCATTCAGGATAAAATTATTAAAGAGTAATATTAAAAATGTAACATGATAGTATGTGTCTGGGGGTGTTCTGTGCATGGGGAACAGAGTAAGGGAGTGTGATATACTCAGCTAGGAAAGCCAACATTCCTTTCACAAGGAAATAATAAAGTCTGAGGTTTGAGGAGAAGAAAAAAGATTTAGGAGTCATTTTCTCATTCAGCTAATATATATTGAGTGCCTACATATCAAAATTTAATGGGAAATCCGAGGAACAGGATGTTTTGAGAGACCGAAAAGGAAGAAATAGGTGGAGATTTTAGGGGAAATGAGGAGTGTAGAAATTTCAAGGAGAGAGTGAGAGTTTTGAGAGGAAGAGAGTGACCAAGCATATCCAATGAAACATAGAAGTAAAGCAAGATCAGCATTGCAGAGGGAACGCTAGGTGTGGTTAGAGCAATTTCAGTGGAGGGCAGGAGTCCCAGAATTGGTGTAGCTGAGGAACGAGTGGAAGAAGGAGTAGGGGAGTAGATATTTCAAGTGAAAATTGCATATTCAGTTTTTTTTCTGAGAAGGAAAAGAGGAAGACAGGACAGGGGGACAGAGAAGATAACAAGACACAGGGATAAGAAGTTCTTTTTAGCACAGGAATGGTTTGAACCGAGAGTGAAAGATGGAAGCTAGCAGTAGGGTAACCAGCCAGCTTGGTTTGCCCAGCAATGAGGTTTTAGGATGATAGACTTTTGATGTTAAAAACAGGATAGTCTCAGGAAAATTGGACAGTCCCAAGGAAACCAGGAAAGTTGGTCACTCTAACAGAGAAAGATATATGTTATGACCTTGACAGAGGAAGGTGAAGATAATTGTTGGAACAAGGTCTGTAAAATAAGGAAATGGATCTTAAAGGTCTCATCAAACTTAGAAAGTCCAAGGCACTATTTGATGATACAATTCCATTGTTAAAACTGTACAGTGAATAATTCAAAGCTAAGGACCATCCATTATGAGAGACCACTCGTTTGACTGCCGAGTTGTTGCCAAGGACTTAGATCCACCACAGCTGCACAGTTCATTTCTTAAACATGAGTCACTGAGGATTAAAATGAGGCTAAAGAAAAGACAAAGAAAGTTCTGTTACTACAAAGACATAAGCGCCATTATTTTCACATTGTTGCCTGAAATTAAGGAAAGAAAGTGGATGGAAGAGAGGATTAAGTGATTGTATCTTTAGAATGTCAAAAGATTCAGATAAAATACAAAAGGATAAAACTCCCACAAAAAGACAGAAATAGTTGGTTCAAGGAGATCAGAAGGAAAAACTATAAATAATAATATGTAATTTTAAACATGGTTATATGTAAGATCCTCCTTCATTTAGTCACTTAACAAACTTCAAGCAACTACCATGTATCAGACATTGCTCTAGGCAATGAACATCAGTGGTCTTTGTAGCATGGAGCTTAAAACAAATGGCTTTAGATAGTAAAAAAGCAAGGTAGAATCTACATTAAAATAACAGAAAATCAATCTTTTAATATCTAATAACTTGTCATAAACTGCATGTTGTAGTATAGTTTATTGCATTTAAAAAAAAAGAAAAAATGAAGACAGTGTGGCGATTCCTCAAAGACCTAGAAATAGAAATAGTTTGACCCAGCAATCCCATTATTGGGTATATACCTAAAGGATTATAAATCGTTCTATAATAAAGACATATGTACACATCTGTTCATTGTGGTACTGTTTACAATAGCAAAGACATGGAACCAACCCAAATGCCCATCGATGATAGACTGGACAAGGAAAATGTGGCACATATACACCATGGAATACTATGCAGCCATAAAAAACGATGAGTTTGTGTCCTTCATAGGGACATGGATGAATCTGGAAACCATCATTCTCAGCAAACTGACACCAGAACAGAAAATCAAACACCACATGTTCTCACTCATAGGTGGGTGTTGAACAATGAGAACACATGGACACAGGGAGGGGAGCATCACACACTGGGGTCTGTTGAGGGGGCTAGGGGAGGGACAGAAGGGGGTGGGGAGGTTGGAGAGGGATAACACGGGGAGAAATGCCAGATATAGGTGACAGGGGGATGGAGGCAGCAAACCACAACAATCCTGCATGATCTGCACATGTACCCCAGAACCTAAAGTATAATTTAAAAAAAAAGAAAAATGAAGACTTTTTTTTTTTTTAAAAAAGACAAACCAGAATATTTAATGTCAAGGGCTTTGATTTTATTAGGAGTCTTGTCTCCCAAAAAGGCCTGTTTGAATGAGGTTTGAGAAAATATATACTCATATATACTGATTTTATCATATAAATTTTGGTTACTATTTTAAATCAGAGAAGTCAGTTCACTTATGTGATGAGGAGAAAAGGTATCAGACATAGAGATCTTCTCCCACATGCATACAGAATATGTGTTTACAATATTTAGATGTTAGCATTCAAACGTTAATTACTTCCTGAATCTCTTGAACAGATAAAATAATCTTAGTTAAAACAATCCTCTTCCCCATACCTTTCTTTTCACCTTTCCAAGACAGCCAGACACAAGGGTCCAAAATAGTGATATGGGAGAATTAGAAGCAATACCGAAGACTTAGAGCAACTCTATGTAAATAAAATAATATATGTCATGCAAATTAGAAAGTGTTAGAAATACTACATGGAGAATTTTCCTTTAGCTTAAGGTTCACAAAATAGATTTACGTGAAGTATGCTACTACACTATTATAGCGATAATAAATTTCAAGGTAAGTCTACTTATTATTAAGTACAATCTGGTAGATTGTACTTAAAACGCCTTAATTACTGGGCAACTGGATGACTGTTACTCACTAATTTGTTCATTCAAAAACTATTCATTTTGAACCTATTATATATAAAGTTAGGGAAGATGTAGAGACTTAATCTTTGTCATCAGCCTCCCAAAGTGCTGGGAATCAATAGTTTGGTTGAGGAGGTATATTTGAGGTGTATACTTTCTTTAAGAATGTTTCACCCATGCAAATTGAAATACAGATAAGTTAGTGTTTACCTAAGGCCATCAGTTAATTACACACTTAGAATCTGAATCTTGCAACTCTAAATTGACGCTGAAAGTGAGTGATAACAAAAAGTAAAAGTTCCCTGACTTGTAATAATTTGGAAGCCACGTAAGTGGAAAATCCTAATAGCCATGGAAGAAATCAGAAACCTAAAAAACACCTGAAAGTAATAGAGAAGAAACAGGTTATTGATTATATTTTTAAATTTTTTTTTGAGACGGAGTCTCACTCTGTTACCCAGTCTGGAGTGCAATGGTGTGATTTCAGCTCACTGTAACCTCCACCTTTTGGGTTGAAGTGATTCTCCTGCCTCAGCCTTCTGAGTAGCTGGTACTACAGGCACGTGCCACCATGCCCTGCTAAGTTTTGTAGTTTTAGTAGAGACGGAGTTTTAGCATGTTGGGCAAGCTGGTCTTGAACTCCTGACCTCAGGTGATCTGCTTGCCTTAGCCTCCCAAAATGCTGGGATTACAAGCATGAGCCACCACACACAGCCATTGATGATTTTTTTCTGCCTCTCTTGCTTCTTGCTTATATTACAAGCTAATAGTGCCATAAATAGAAGTAGCTCAGAACCATGTGTGGAGGGATGAAAAGTAAGATACTGATTTGCTTCATGAGAGGGACAAGATGAGAACTCTGGGCACAGGTAATGACATTACAGGGAGAAAATCTATCTTGCTTTCTCCTGGAGACAGTGGATTTATGATCATATTACTGTGGATGTGAGTAAAAGCCCATACTTTTCAAAACACAGATGTCTTTCAATAGTATGGAGTTTGCCTAGAGCTGAATTTTACCTGTACTCATGTTGAAGTGGTAAATTTGTGTTTTTCAGAATAAAACCTGATGGAATATTACAAATACTACCAATATTTGTAAGCAGAACTTCCCAGAATCATCCTAGGAGGCAGACTGAAGTGGTGAAAAGAGCACTGTTCTAAGTGGCAGGAGCCTTTGGCTTCAAGCCTGGGCTGGGCTAGAACCTGGCTGCAGTGATCTAGAGAAGGTGATAAACTCTTCCTGCTCCTCTCTGTTCTCGTTTGTAAAATGTGGGGATTTGCTAAAACCTCATCTAAGTTCTAACATCCAGTTCTCATATACTATAACCAATTTGTTAAGATCATTAATGAGCCACAGGCCTGTTCTATGGTGGCAGTTTGAGAGTCTCTGCTAAGCATTATTATTGATGCTTAAAAACCATAGCCATAGCTAGCCATGTAGTAAATACTCAATAAACATTGCTAACTAAAATACAGAACACCCTAGTAAAATACAAAAAATTAGCTGGACGTGGTGGCATGTACCTGTAGTCCAGCTACTCAGAAGGCTGAGGCAGAGGAATCGCTTGAACCCAGGAGATGGAGATTGCAGTAAGCCAAAATTGTGCCACTGCACTCTAGCCTGGTGACAGAGCAAGACTCCGTCTCAAAAAAAAAAAAAAAAATACAGAACATCCAGCTAAAAAACCAGAGTGTGCTATGTGTAGGCCAAGTTGATTTAGATGCAAAACAGGCTTGCAGGTGAAAGCCTGGACTCATGAATCATAAGAGAAAAAAAGTAATGGTGTAAACTGGGAAAAACGAACAGATCTTATTCTAGGTCTACTCATGTTCCAGATCCAAAGCTGAGGAGTCACTGCTGAGTTACTGGGTGGAATTTTCTTAAGAGGTGGTCCTATTAGCATTGCCTTCTTCAACCTAGTGATTTCTTAAAGGAGATTTTCACGTCCAAACACTCATAAGTTCCATGGTTTGAACTGCTGCTTGGGGCTTTTCCTGTAGTCTGCAGGATTAGGTAGGAGATGAGAGGACATAGACTCTGAAGTGTAGGATGATCCAACAGTTTTGCTCATTCAACAAATGGTTACTGAGCAGGCATAGAACAAGACATTGACATAGTCATATCTGTAACTTGATCTGTATTTAATAGTTTTGTCATCCTATATCATCATTCTCATTCCTGTATTATTTCTACCTTTTTTTTTTTGAGACGGAGTTTCGCTCTTGTTACCCAGGCTGGAGTGCAATGGCGCGATCTCAGCTCACCGCAACCTCCGCCTCCTGGGTTCAGGCAATTCTCCTGCCTCAGCCTCCCGAGTAGCTGGGATTATAGGCACGTGCCACCATGCCCAGCTAAGTTTTTGTATTTTTAGTAGAGACGGGGTTTCACCATGTTGACCAAGATGGTCTCGATCTCTTGACCTCGTGATCCACCCACCTCGGCCTCCCAAAGTGCTGGGATTACAGGCTTGAGCCACTGCGCCCTATATATGTCTCCTATATTGATTCTATGTCTGTAAAGAAAGTTGCTGAATATATTCAGACGCCAAAAGGACTTTCTTCCTTTAAAGAGCCACCATATTTATTGAGTCTCAAAAACATAAAAAATATTTTACTAAATGCTCACTTAGGGACAAGCAATGCTCAATTCACTTAAAAGTGAGGCCTTGGAAAAGGGCAAGGAATCCAGGAATCTGCAGGGCAGGGTTGCAAGAATATTGCCCCCAAGAATCTAAAGCAAATTCATAGGGGTTCACGGAAGAAAAACATTTGAAGAAAGAGGCAATGGAGCAAACAACAAAAAGAGAAATTTCCCTTAACATTCATTTGAGAGAGCTAGTATTACAGAAGTTATAAACATGGGTATCTGGGCTATAATGAAAAGGCCATATTCATCTTTTCTTATTGAGATAAGAACACTTAATATGAACTTTATCCTGTTAACACATTTTCAAGTGCAGAAATCAGTACTGTTAACTACAGGCACAATATTATAGAGCAGATCTCGAGAGCTTTTTCATCTTGCATAACTGAAACTTTATATCTATTGAGCAACAACTCCCCCCCACAACATCTGACACCATTTCTCTACTCTCTGCTTCTATCAGTTCAACTACGTAATCATCTAAATAAGAAGAAAAAAAGTTCCATCTTATTTTCACCCCACTTCTGAATAAAAGTGAAGATAAGGAATTGAAGTATTAGATACATCCAGCCCTTGTTTCAGACAGTCAACAACATGAACAATATTAATTTATACATGAAATTGAATAAATTTGACATAAAATGGAAAAGTAAATGAACATATTTCAGGCCTGAAATTATTTTTTTGAAATCGAATCACATTCAGTGAAAAAACATTTTTGAGTGTTTAAGGGGAAAATGTGTTTAACAAACTCTGTGTTGAGATTTATTTTTCTGGAAGTCTTTGAAAACAAAAATTGGATTCTCTGAGATCAAGGGCATGGGCTAGAACAATCCAGCCTGCTTGCAGGTCTGTGATACTATGGAGGAATAGTTCAGTGCGCACACAGCATCTTCAACAGCTGTTTGACTCTCAATTCTAAGGCTGGGCTGCTTCCAACAATCACTGGGGAAGTTACTTCCTACTGACAATAATGTTGTTAAGTTCTGAGCTGACCTTGAGGGATCACTGGTAAAAACTCAATCTGTTCCCATGACCATTTAGTGAATTAGGTCTTAGGTCATTGATCCTAAACTTTAAGTTTTGGAAATTACTTTTGAAATGATAGCAAAAATGAATGGATTATTAGAAAAACCTGTGACAAATTAATTTGTATGCATTCTCAAGAGACTGAGCCAAAATTTGAGACTGTCAAGTGTAAGTGGTAAATAATTTCTGAATCATACCATTTGTGTGTGTCTATCAACGTAATTCAAAAATGGAACCCTGATTTGTTTTAAGCACATCCCCTCAAACATGATAATTCCAAAGTCTTCCTCAGATGGCAACATCATTATTTTATTTGTTCAAGCCATAGACCTCAGAATTACCCTTGACTTTTTGCTTCCTCTCACGTGCCACATTCTATTATCTTAAGTGCTATCAATTCTACCTTTAAAATATATCTTGTATCAAATAATTATTCACCATATCTATCATTTCCACTCTAGTCCAAGTAATCATTTCCTTCTGAGATGACTTCACCTACCTCCTAACTTTTTCTGTGTCTTCAGATTTGCTCTTTTTATAGTCAATTCTCCATATCAGCAAGAGTCAACTTCTAACCACATAAATCAGATCACATCATCCCTGCTGAGAGCCTTCCAGTGATATCTCATTATACACAGAATAAAATCCACCTCCAAACTATGGCCTGCAAGACCATTCATTATCTGGCCTTTCCGTCTTTCTAGAACCTATCACTGTCTACTGATCTTACTACCCCTGAGATACATAGCCCATCTTGCTATTTCTGCAACACTCTAAACCTGTTCTTACATTATAGGCTTTTGGATTTGGTGCTTCTTCTGTTTAGAATCCTTTTCATTCAAGGATTTTGTGGTACCTTGGCTCACTCACTCACTCACACAGGTTTTGTTTGTTTGTTTGAGACAGGGTCTCACTCTGTCACCCAGGCTGGCATGCAGTGGCACAATCTCAGTTCACTGCAACCTCTGTCTCTCGGGTTCAAGCAATTCTCATACCTCAGCCTCCTGAGTAGCTGGGAGTATAGGTGCACACCACCACGCCTGGCCAATTTGTGGTAGACATGGGATTTCACTATGTTGCGTAGGCTGGTCTCAAACTCTTGACGTCCAGGGATCTGCCTGCTACAGCCTCCCAAAGGGATGGGATCAGGCATGAGCCACCGTGCTCAGCCTCACACAAGTCTTTACCCAGAATAACCTCCTCACATAGGCCAGTACTCCTCAGTCTTTCTCTATTCATGTTTTGTTTATTTTCTCTTCATAGCACTTACTACATGACATAACTTCATGTATTAACTTAGTGGTTTACTATGTATTTCTGCCACTAAAAATCTAAATATCCATAGGGGCAGAGACTCATTTTGTTCACTAACATATCCTTAACACAGAGTAGACTCTTCATAAATAAATGTCCTGAAATAATCAATATATATTCTAGGAATCTGTGTTATGGCATAATTTTTCCTAAAATAATTTATTTTTGGGGGAAAAGGGAAGAGCACAGAAAAAGATCAAGGAATCATTTGTGATTAAATGTATAATGTGTATAAAAGTACGTTGTAAAGGCAAAACACTATACAGATACTATTTAAAAGAGTATTTGTCAAGATATCAAAATATTAGAGAGAAGACTTTGGTAGAGAAGTCAGTTTGTGAATTATTCACATCTCATCTTGCTACAGTCGGTAAAGAAAAGCAGCAATTCCTAGATGACTCAGTTCTTCAGTTTTGATGATAAAGCTAGTTTTCAGAAGACTTAGACTTAGTTTTCAGAAGACTCAAATGCCTAGAAATGCAGTTCTAAAAATAAGTTTTAAGTCATTTCTATTCAGCATCCCTAAATATGACTGCATAGGATATCAACCTTATACAAAAATGATGAAGAATAGATCAAAAAGATGTCTATTTCCTCCAACACGGCTAAAAAGACATCTTAGAGTAGATATAACTAACAGTCAAGTTGTTTAGAAACTTCAAGAGGCCAGGTCATTGAATGCTAGAAAGAATCACTCTACCCCAACTTTTTGTTGTTTTTCAGAGGTGATAGGGAACAACACATTTTTCTTAACACAGAGCTGACTTAAATCTTAACATTCACAAATGGCACCCAAAGATATTTTCTATTTCTGCAAAAAGAAAACAAAGAAAACTCATCAAGCTAATATACATACTAAAATGTATCCCATGTAAGCAGGCCAGCATTGATAACAGAATTAGCTTAAATACATGTATAATCTACAACATGATTTCAGGATAATTTTACTGAATTTCTAAGCCTCTCTCTCCCTTTGTGGTGACTCCTGAGAAAATCGAACATGCATAATATATGACCTGACAAACGAACAAGTAAACTACTTTATTCAAGCCTTTTCATTTGTCAACAGCATCCAAGCAATAATGGTTTTCTGTCCACTCTTTTAATAATGTATGTATTGATTACTGCCATCTAAATCTTAACCAGAAAATCTCAGGAAGCTTTGAAGGTGTCCTTAATGTTCTCTAGGGAAGGGATTATAGAGATTTTTTTAATTGAAAGATGAAAATCTAGTGACAAATAATTTCATCAGTAAAAATGCAAACAAAAAGTCATTACCTACACTGTTCTTATAATCAAGATCTCATCTCCATTTGCATTTGGAGTAGGAGGATGGGAATTGAATAAGCTGATATTTTACTGCAGTTCTCCTTAGAAATTCCCCACTATGATTTGCTCCTTTAAAACTCTCTCTAGGTTAATCACAGGATTAGACAAGTAATAAATATCACTTTAGTGACTGCTCAAGTAAAACAAAGGAAGTCAGTTTTAAAAATATATCTGGACCAGAATAATATACACTAATTGAAAACGAGTCAGTCTAGTGAGGCAAGTAATGAGGAACTGTAAAAGCCAGGATAATGTATTCAAAAGATATAAAAATTGGTCAGTTTATATTTGCTAAGGCACATTTGAGCTTTAATTATTTATAACACTTCACTGCATCTGCAGCATTATTTTATTAATTAGTCTTGAGAGCCATTCAGTTGCAGGTGTTGTGCTGCCCAGCTGGTCTGGGGAACACAGATCTCCTCCCATGTGTGTGAAAATTGCTTTGAGGAATGAGACTATAGTCCACAAACACCTCTGTGGAGTATCTTGGAATTTACCTACAGAAGAACCATCTCTCTCTCCATCACAGCAATTGATATTGACTTCATATTTTCCCTACAAGAAAAGAGTACAAGACATGGAATATTTTGCTACAAAATGTTATCACTAATCTGAAATGATACCAAAAAAATAAAAATTACCTGTTTTATAAACATCCTGATTTATAGAATATAAAAGTGAACATGAAAAATACTTGATTGTAGTTTCGACTGTTGACATTTTAAGGGAATTTGTATCCCCATAAAAAGCAACAGCAAAGGGCATTAATAATTTACAATAGACAGTAAGCAGATGATTTTTTTAAAGTGGCACTCCAAATACATAGGGAATACATTTACAATTACAGTGACCCATCTTGATAACAAGCAATCTATATAAACAACAATTAAATCAAGAAACCCATAAAGAGCAATACAATTTACCATCCTGGAAACATGGCAAAGTAAACCAAAGTCCACAAATATTAGATCTGTCAACTATTAGATCTTGATGGAGTTTTGTACTGACTGTTTTTTCTTTCTCTTTTCCTAATTGAATTCAGGAGATCTGATAGAGAGACCCAGTTTCAAGGGTTTTCCATTGTTGTTTTGTCCATATCAAGAGCATCACTAACTAGATATCCCATATATGAAAGGGATACCATATACCACCAAGTTGACAAAACTTTGAGTCAAACAGACTACTAAATTGTTGTCTCATCAGCACTCAGGATTGATGATGTTGTTTGAGGAAGGAGTGGTTCGTGTCAAGAATTTTTCTTAAAAATACCAAGAGAAGCTTGAAAAAGCATTGGGCCAAACTACAAGTAAATACAGTATCCATTGTATGTTTATTGCAGCACTATTCACAATAGCAAAGACTTGGAACCAACCCAAATGCCCATCAATGACAGACTGGATAAAGAAAATGTGGCACATATACACCATTGAATACTATGCAGCCATAAAAAAGGATGAGTTCATGTCCTTTGCAGGGACATAGATGAAGCTGGAAACCATCATTCTCGGCAAACTAACACAGGAACAGAAAACCAAACATCGCATGTTCTCACTCATAAGTGGGAATTGAACAATGAGAACACATGGACACAGGAAGGTGAACATCACATACTGGGTCCTGCGGGGAGTGGGGCGGGGTAGGGGAGGGATAGCATTAGGAGAAATACCGAATGTAGATGAGGGGTTGATGAGTGCAGCAAACCACCGTGGCACGAGTGTACCTATGTAACAAACGTGCACGTTCTGTACATGTACCCCGGAACTTAAAGTATAAAACAAACAAGCAGTGTGCACCAAAGTAGCTCTACGCACTTTACAAAAAGACGCTTAGTTAGGAATAAACCAACAAATCCTGTACATAAGGAAGGAATATCAGTCTATTCTTTCCCTGCCCTTGGTCTCAATATCCTTTATCTATTCAGTGTCTACCATGTACTAGGCACTTTGGAATGTGCTGGATAGAAAAATGACAGCTTTCCTCCTCCCCAAAATCTCTCTGAAGGACATGGTTTAGCACGAGTGGTTGACATTAATCAAATAGTAACACGTGAACATGATGACAAAGAATTCTATGTTATAGAAAAGTAGACAATTTTAGGAGAGTGTGTAAAGGGAAATTTGGTCAAATGGAGGCAACAGAGAAAAGCTTGCAGAATGTCTGAGCCAATATGGAAAGGATTATTAGATGATAACCACAATATTATGAGTGGGTGAGTATGGGTAAAAGGGTTTGAGACAGAGGACCAGCATGTTTAAGGCCCCACCTAAGAGGGACATTGCAGAACTGGAAAAAGGAAAGAGAGGCAGTATGGCTGCTGTTGAAACAGCCAGGGAAGAGCATCAGGAAAAGAGAAGGTTGAGGCCAGACAAGCTGGATACTGCCTTGTCACCCTGGTTGAGGATTTTGGTCTTTTTCCAAGAGCACTGAAAAAACTACTATATTGTTAAGACAAGGACTGATATAATTGGATTTATGTTTTTTACACAGGTTATTCTGACTGAAATGTAGAGATTGCATTGTAGGGTGGCAAGAGTAGATGTGGAAAGGTTAGGAGAAATGGTCTCTTATAATTATGATGATGACAACGGTAGACAGTCAAAAACTATTTTGAAGGTGAATTGACCCAGTGATATCTTGGTAGTAGAAGGCTGAATGCTGGTCATCCAGGGAAGGTACTGTACCAGTCTACTATGTTGTTGTCTAGTATGAGAAAATATTTAGTTAGAGTCTCCAATTTTTGGAGTTTTGTGGATTGCAGCAACAAAAAGATAAAAAGCAAAGGGGTTTAGAGTTTTGAAAACAAGTTATTCAAATTTAGATAATTGAATCTGAGTTATATTTAGAAGGCGGTAAATATGGAAGGGCAGAGGAACTAATGTATAAAACACAGAGTGATCAATGGGCAGGAAATCTTGTGAAATTCCAGAAAGGTATCAGGTAGCTTTCTGAGCAAGCACACTAACCAAGTGGGGATTAATTAACTTTATTCTGGTGAGTATCACTCACAACTCTAGCATCACCATCTCCCCAAGTCATGTAATTTGTCATGAGATGCATAGTAAGGACTAAGCACAAACAATTTACCACTCTTAATAAGGAACCGAAACAAATAACCAGGAATAGTGAAGCAGGATTTCTAACAAAATACCGGCTAGAAGAAACCACAGCAATTATTTGGACCAATTTCCTCATATTACAGTTGAGGAACAAAATAGCAATCAGAATCCATGTTATGAAGGAATGTGACTAGAATCTCAGTCTCCTGACTCCTAGTGCACATGTCCAATGATTCATTTTCTTTGGTTTCTAGAACTAGCATAAAATTCATCTTTTGTAGAAATTCTGTCTCATTTCACTGTATCACATAATGCATTTTTTTAAAAAGGCCCATCCTTCTCAATGAATGATTTTCTATATGTATACCAGAGTGTTTTGGCTGTTTATTCAAAGTCAGAACATTTAAAACATATAGTACCATTAAATTTCACCCTACTTCAAAAGGTAATTTAATATTCAGAAATATATGACGACAGACAGCTAAAGGAGAAATTGGCAGTTTCCCTGGCATTTTTTGCAAAGACCCCTGGGTCTTCTTTCATATTCTCTTCCCTTTTTAAATTTTCTATATCCTCTTTTCCAGAATAAAATAAACCCTTGACCTTTCCTCAAGATGCCACCTTTGGTGGTGTATCCACAGACATATTTCCTTTATGCTAAACATTAAAAAGCAGCACCATTTTATCAAGTAGTTTTTATTATTTGGTAGTAATATGTTTGGTTTGCTATTCATTTCTGTTCTTGTACCTTTTATTCTCATTTCAAAAACACTTAATGGTATTCATTCTACAGTAGACACTTCGCTAGGGTCTAGGGTCTCAGAAGTGAACAGAACAAAATCTCTGCCTTTTTCACTCAGCGCTTAGTAGAGAAGATAGAAATGTAAGTAAAAATAAAGCCAAAAAAAAAAAAAAAAAGAAAAAGAAACAATTGGTTATCATTGGAGGATGCTAGTGAACAACTTGTTATTCTGAAAACTGGTAAAATTGAAACATGTATGCTTATCCAATATGAAGTTATACTGAGTACCAAAATAGGAGACAAGTGCAAAACATTTGTTTTCATAGACCTACCCCAGTGAATGAGTGAAGAAGGAATGATAGGAATAGGCAGTTATCACACTGCAACCCCTAGCCACTGATCATTAACAGCTATTAAACATCACACAAAAAGAAAAAACAAGACACTATATACCATCTCCTGATGATGGAAGGATGCACAAACACCTGTGAAGCAGTCTTGCCAAAAAAGCCAAACCCAAATATGATCAAACTATAGAAATGCCCTATTCAATTGGTAGCTACTGGAAACACCTGGCTACTGAGTACTTGGAATGTAATGAGCCTGAATTAAGATGTTTTGTAAATGTACATTTTTATATTGATTGCATATTGAAATGACAATAAGAATTGTACTACAGTTCCATAAGAATGAAGAGAGGAAACAGGGTGAAAGTTACAGGGAAACTATACTATCGTAGAAACTTACTGTGAATCTGTAATTATGTACAAATAAAAAGCAATAAAAAGACCAATTAACCAAAAAAGGTGTGGGTCTAATTTCAATTTTTATTTAAACCAAGACCAGAAAATGTTTAAAAACTACATAAGATATATGAGAAAAATAGAAATTTGAATATGGACTGGGTATTTGATATGATGCAATTATTGATATTTCAAAAGTATTATAGTAGCAAGGTGATTACCTTAAAAGAGTGAATCCTATCTTTTAACCTTTTGAAATATCAACAAATAAAATAACACATACTTGATATTTGCTTTAAAATAATGGGGTAAGAGCTATAGAATGAATGAATGAATAAGATCTGACATGAGTTGATAATTGTTGATATCTTGATGAGTACATGAGTTTTATTATAGCACTCTGTCTACTTTTATATATGTTCAATATTTTTCATAATGAAAAGTTTTTTTAAATAGCCAAAAGAGATGAACGATTTCTTAAAAGGGTATTATTAATGCAGATGTGGTTGATATTTAAAATATAATGGCTTGGATTACTTTTAATTGTCCCTTGGGTGAGAGGAGTAATAAAGATTTTTATTCAACTTAATTTCAACCAAAATTGATTTTAAAATAGTCACTGGATTACTATGCGTTTAACATGTGCAAGGCGCTAGGCTT
Source organism: Callithrix jacchus (assembly GCF_049354715.1). Lineage (NCBI taxonomy): Eukaryota > Metazoa > Chordata > Mammalia > Primates > Cebidae > Callithrix > Callithrix jacchus. Next base: position 32,345,044 of record NC_133524.1, read on the forward strand.
AAAAGTGTCCTACCCTATGTACATCGTTCTGCTTCTGAACTGCTGGAAAGTCGCCTCCAATAGGTGCCTGCCGGCTTAATTCATCATCTTTCAGCTGTAGCCACACCAGAAGCTCCTGTAGAGAAAGGTGCAGACGCTTCCACCGGTCAGAACTGGCTTCCAAATGAGACCTGAAAAATAACAGCAGCATGCTATGTCAGAATATCGAGAAGTATAATTGATGATTCTAACAATTCTGTTAGAAAAGTACATTGGTACTTTTTAAAATAAAAAAGTACATGTGAACTACAAAGCAGCCTTCAATAAAAATCTGCCTACTTAGTTTTGAGAGCCATAAAATGGGGGATAGTTTGATGGCAATTTTGAGAAAGGGCAGTGTTTAGCCATACGTTTATTTCCACATGCATAATGCGGAGACTTTTGGCATGAAATATACACTGGAATCTATTGCTTTTCCATACTGTTGAAGTCAATGATTCTTAATATTTCTGGTAGAAAAATTGGATGCAGTGACTAACAAAAAACACTTCATTTACATGTGACTCATGCTAGTACTGGAATTATTTCTGCCTTGAGAAATGGAAAGGTCTCTCCCCACATCTTGACTTTTCCGTTTCTACACCCTAGGCAGCCTTTTCCGTTGAGTTCTTCCATCTGGCGTCTGTTCCTTTCTGCTCCTCTTCCCAAATGCTTCTCCTTTTCCCCTACCCTCCTTTATTTGTGTGCACCTGGGATTTGTCTTCACCAAGTTCCAACATTTTCTGCTTTGTTTCCTTTGTGTAAAAAGTACTAAGACAACAACTCACATGGAAGAGTAAAATCAGACATTTATCCGAAAGCTTCCCCTGAACGTGAATAATTTAGGCAGGAAACTGAGTACTTTACTGTCAACTGTATTTAGAAAATGTTAGTCCTTAGAAGCCATTTAAGAACACACAAATGAATGATCTATGCTATAAAATCCACATTTCACTTGAAGATGAGAAGCTAAATTAATAAAACAAATCATCATCCAGAAAACAAAGAAGAAGAGCAGAGCATTAGCAAAGCTTTATTTCAGGTAAATTAGAAATTATGCTGAATCATTCAGTTATTATCAGCAATTACTAATTAATTCCTAATAATGCTACCTATAACATAAATATAATAAAGTCTTTAATGCTGCAAAGATTGAAATATAAAGCAAAGCAATCAGGTAAAGCAACATTTCTCTTAGCCATTTGGTAACTTAGCCTGACATTTCAAATACAATTCTCCTTTTGGCCTTAGTCAAACAGAATCACCAAAGAATACTTACCTACTGAAATTAAATTGTTCTAAACTTTCTGAAGGATAATTTGACAATACCTAAAAGTCTTTAAAATGTGCGAATACAATGACCCACAGGCTTAAATTCAAGGAATTTATACTAACAAAGAAACTGGAAAAAGATACAGAGATATAGGTGGAAAAATGTTATTTATAGCATCATCTATGATTGATAAAACAAAATAGAAAGAACTCAAATATTCAATATGAGGGAATTGCTTGAGAAATGCCAAACTCCAATCTACTGATTGTTTTTAAATGCAATGGAACTTGTACATGTTTTAAATTTAGAAATTAATGAAATTTATATATGATTTTAATTAAATAGATCTTAATTTAAAAAATACTAGGGAATTGATTACATATGTAATGGTGCATTCATAGAGTAAATCCTATGCAATATTTAATATGGTGACATAGTCAAATATGTATAGATATGGAGAAGGTTATAATGTCAGTTACTATGTGAGAAAACAGGTTACAGAACAAATATCTATTTTTTTAATTTCTCTAAAACATTTGTGTATGTGTATATATTTGCATGCACATGCTTGACTATGAAAAAAATTTGTAATGACAACCAGGTTACCCCTCAGTGGTGGATTTGCAAGTGATTTATTTCTTAATCTTTATACTTTTGCAAATTGTCAAACTTTTCTTTCTATAATTGCAATATAAACAGTAGGTTTCGACAAAATGAAGGCATTTCCATCAAATAAGATAAATCAAATTGTTCAAGACTCTAAGTTATTATTTCCTAAGAAGTGAATCATGAAATACCACAAATGTCATAAATTGAATAGTACATGCAGATTGCATACAATTAGAGGTCAGTTCTTTTATGTTTCTGCACCATCCTTTCAGTTATCACTTTTCCATGATAAGCCTAAGTGACAATTCCCTATGCAAGATTTTAGCTGTTTAATGGCATGTAACGTGTAATAGTTAAACGAATTCCCTGGGGTATCTGGAATTCACAGCTTGGTCCCTTTGAGAGTGAAAGAGGCTGTCAAGCAGGACATTTTGAAAGGTAGGTGGAGAAAGGTAGGGCTCAGACATGGAAAAGCAGTGAATAGTAAAAAGCACTGATTAAATAAATATTTATTGACTGCCTCTAAGTCTCTAGGATGCATTGGGGAGTAGGGAGAGAGGAAGGGAAGAGAGAGTATAAAGATGCCTAACGTTTGGCCTCTGTCTGCCTGGTAGAGGAAACAAAATATCCTTATGGCCGAGAGGTCTAGAGGAGGATATGGTGAAGGGCCGGCTGCCTATGTTGAGACCTCAAGCTGCGGCTTTGTTTATGTAAGGAAGTACTACAATTCCTGTTCTGGGTTTAATGGTGCTGACTAATTATTAGTGGGTCAATGAACCCCTTTGTGTCCCCTAAGAGAGAGCAAAATAACTCTGAGACTCTGACACCCAGGGAATTCAGTTTTTTTTTTTTTGTTTTTTTTTTGAGGCAGAGTCTTGCTCTGTCACCCAGGCTGGAGTGCAATGGTGTGATCTCGGCCCACTGCAACCTCCACCTCCCATGTTCAGGCAATTCTCCTGCATCAGCCTCCCAAGTGGCTGGGATTATAGGCATCCACCATCATGCTCAGCTAATTTTTGGTATTTTTAGTAGAGACAGGGTTTCCCCATGTTGGCCAGGCTGGTCTTGAACTCTTGACCTCAGGTGATATACCTGCCTCAGCCTCCCAAAGTACTGGAATTACAGGCGTAAGCCACCACTTCTGGCCAGGAATTCAGTTCTAAAGGATCTAAGAGAAACTTGAATGGCATGAAATAGGGACCCTGGTAGAAGCCAGGAACAGAGGACAGTCCAGAGAGCTCACACAGCAGCAGAAGATGGACCTGAAACCACAAAAGATGAAAACCTCTCACATATCTGGGTAAGGGGACTTTCTGTAATTTTTTTCTAAGGTGTGGCATTAGGCAAAATTTCACAATGTTTGATCATTTTAACTACATATCAAATTGCTTCAATTCTTTTTCCTCTCCTAAGGCTCAAGAGTGAAAGGAAAGATGTGTTAGGAGGACAAAAACCGCAGCAAAAAAACTCATAAAGGACAGAGAACACTGGGTAAGAACTGAAGAGGTGAAAGGCAGCCAGAGAATGGCTTATAATTTAAAACAGCACATATAAATGTATTCAATCTAAAGCTCTGCGTCTCAATCTCTAGTGTGCGTAAGAAACATTTGAGTAGCTTGTGTATAATCGAGATTGCTAGGTGCCACTCCAAGACTTTCTATAATTCTATCAAGAATCTCTGCTTTTAACAAGAACCTTCACAACTCCATAGGTAAGCTCCCAAACCATTTTTGACATAGAATTTATTAAAGCATTTCTAATATGCCCCAAACATTACTTCTTGGGCTCCACAAGGCATAGGTGGCATTTGTTGGTGACTTGATTTTGAAGATCTAAATGTAAGAAACATTATGAGCTCAGAACACATTTTCTTTGACCATGTTAAGCCTGTGAAATGTTTTCAAGTCACATTTCTAATACATTTGTTGGAAGCAGGTGCCTATTTTTATTTTCTTGAGTGTGTACCAGATATTTCTAAAGGATTAACCTATGTTTGCATGTGGAATATCTCCTCCTTAAAATGTTTCTTCGTATTTGTAAAGACTTTTTTTCTGGTTATATTATATATTTTCAACCTAATATAACTATATATTATAGTTCAACCTTCTTGTTTTAGATATCTGGAAACCAAGATTGCAAAGGTATAAAACAGCTGCTGAAAAACATAACTTGAGTTGTCCTATTTAGATATGGGAAACGGAAATTACAAACCTTTGTTAGATGAGAAAATCCTTAAACCTTAGTGGTTTTCACCAAATGTTTTGGATCTCTGAGCAAAAAGGCTTGTTGCTGTTAAATTAAATTAAATTAAATTGGGCCTAAAGCTGCCTCTGTACATAGCAAACTGCAACCCAGCTTGGCATGTAAGCAATACGCAACTTAAGGGTACGCTCTTGTAAGAAATAGCTGAGTCTCCGTCAATCCCAGCAGTGAAGTTTCTGCTAATCACAGGCTATAAACTGATCAGATCATGCCCATATAAAGCAAATGCCTATTTACACTATGCCCAAGTAAGGCAAATTCCAAGCTGTAACCAGTCAAGCTGTTTCTGTACGTCACTTCCTTTTTCTGTCTATAAATACAGCCTGCCCACCTTGCTGGGTGAAGCTTCCTGAACTTCTAATTCTGAATACTGTCTGATTCATGAATTGTTTTTTGATCAAATAAACTCTGCAAAACTGAATTTGCCTAAAGTTTGTGTTTTAACATTGCTAATTGTTAAATGTATTCTGTTTACTCCTACCCACTCAACAGAAAATAAAAGAGGTGGTTCAAAGGGGCATGCTTAGATTCTATCCATTTCTATTGATCTTTATTAGTGAAGGCAAGAGCTTAGGGGTTACTACCGTTTAACAAGGCAAGTGCTAATCTCTAAAAAGCTGATAATTTCCACAATTTGTAAGGTTTAGGTAAAATGCAGAGCCTTGAGATGTGTTGGAGTATGGTCTTTAAGGAAGTCCTCAGTGTCAGGACTCTAAGAATTATAGGGGCTGATAAAGTGATTCTTATTTCTCTAGACACAGATATTTCAAGTGTGATTTGGTTAATGCCTAGTTTGAAATCCTTAATAAAACTTTACTCTGAAAGGCATGCATTCTTAAAACAAAATGTGCTATATTGAATTCATTTTTCACTTTGACTTCCTTTATAAAACTAATGATATATCCCTATAAATCTTTAGTACCCTCATGTAATAAAATAGCACTTAAGCATGCAGAAAGAAAAGGTGGGAATGCAGAAATAATAAAGAACCATAATACTGGCATAAAAACAGACACAAAGACCCATGAAAAAAGACTAGAGAACCCAGAAACAAATCCACACGCCTAAATTTAACTCATTTTTGACAAATGTGCCAAGAACATATAGTGGGAAAAAGACAGTCTCTTCAATAAATGGTGCTGAAAAACTGGATATCCATATGCAGAAGAATGAATCTAAACCCCTATCTCTCACCATATACAAAAATCAAATCAAAGTGGATTAAAGACTTAAATGAAAGACCACACACCAGGAAACTACTACAAGAGAACATTGAGAAAAATCTTCAGAGTGTCATCAACAGATGAATAATTTGAATTTGTACTTCAGAAACAAAAAAGAATTGAAGAACCACAGAATTAAAATGGGAGCTATCTCTTTAAAGAGAGAGAATTAAGCCCAAAGAGAAGTCAACATTTTTTTCTAGACAGGTCTTTAACTCCAACATCCAAACATTATTAACATTCTAAAAGTGAGAGTAAAAAGGTCAGAGATAGTCAATGTCCAAGTTGCATTTTTCAATCAAAGGTAGACCCTGCCTCTTTTCACCCTTTCTTTGTTCTCCATTATACAAAGACACTAACTATTCTAACCTCTAACAGCAAGTACTACCCAAGAGATTTATTGCTTCTACAGACTATATAATATCAGTGTCCTTGCCTCTTAGTGTTCAGAATTGTATAAATGTATTTAAAAAATATTTACAATTTTTTCTGCCAAATATATCACAGAATGTAAATTTCGCTGAAATTCTGTTGGCAACATATCACGTAATTTTCATAGTTAATAGTACATACAATGATCTGGAAAAATAATCTAGTAGTTGATTAAATTGAAATCTTCATGCATATATCTTATGTAAAAAAGTGACTTGACTACATCTCATCATTCATATTTTAAGATGATAAATGCAAGGATTGTGGATATGGAATTTTAAAATGAAAAACACTTTCTTTGACTAATTACCATCCTAATACTGGATAATGCCATTAGTAACTGTCTGTATGCATGCGGGTGTACATTTGAATAAAAAATTTTCCCTTTGTTTTTCTCCCACTTAAAGCAGTTAATGTTTTTGTTTTGTTTGATGGAACTTAAACTATCACTAACTACTTACTTTTCTTCCTTATACCTCTTGGCCAACATGTGATGGAATAATGAAATGAGAACATATGGTTTTCTTGAATTAAATAGTAGGGGGGAGCTAGGGGAGGGACAGTGGGGGTGGGGAGGTTGGGGAGGGATAATGAGGGGAGAAATACCAGATATAGGTGATGGGGGCATGAAGACAAAAAACCACCTTCCCATGTATGTACCTATGCAACAATCCTGCGTGATCGGCACATGCACCCCAGAACCTAAAGTACAATTTAAAAAACTATGATAGGATTATACAATTTCAATTAAATTGCTTTTCTCTCAAAGACATCTTATTTACTTGTCTTTACACAATGTCTTTTAAATTAATCAGTTTTAGTTTAATTTAGAAAACCAAGGTAGAAAAATTAACCAATTTGCCCAGGTTCATAAAGTGTGATTACAGAATTAGAAAAATAGAATCGTAGAACTGCAAGAGAACTGGAAGATACTGTCCAGGATTCTGGCCAAACTCTTCATTTATGTGAGGGAGAAAATTGAAGTCTGAAGCAGTTAAGTGACTTGATTAAGATTATATGCTAGATAGTAACAGAACAGAACAGAAGGGAAACTAGGTTGCCCAACTGCTGGCCCATGTCTTTCTACTCTACCATACTCACATATTTAGAGTTTGGAATTTTTGCATGCATATAAGTTAGCTGGAGGCAGTAAGCATAGCCCTATAAAACAACCCTTGAACACTTGAAGAAACATGTTATCAAGTGTAAATTAGAATAGTATCGGGAAGACCTAGTGAGGAAACAGCCAGAAAAGAAAAGATTCATTATGGAATATGAATCAAAATTTGGGTAATGAATTCTGCAATCACACTTTATGTTGCAAGTGTGAGAACCAGCAAGTGTACATACTCATATGGAAAAGTTAGGAAACTGTTGGAGAATAGGAATGGGGTTAGAAAATAGAATCTATTGATTCTGTTGGCTCAGAGAATCTATGTTGGGGAGTAACTAGAATGATGCTTGGTGAGAAAGAAACTGAAGGCAGAAAAAGAACAGAGAAGGGAATGGGGTTATCAAGGACTTATCAGTCAACATTAAATATTTTTTAAATGAACAAATAAATAAATGAATGAGAGAAATATGGAAACCAAAAAGACTGAATCTTTGAACAGAAAAGTAATATATAAACAGTGTCCAAGGTAGAGTATTCTTGTATCAATATGCCACATCATTAAGAATCTTAATCACAGGAAGAGAAAAGATGTATGGCAGAAGAAAAACAAATGGAAGGAAAAGGATATAATATGGACTTGTATTTGGAAGCGCAAGGATACCTCTTATGAGCCAATGGAATACAAAGGGAAACTTCAAAATCATTTGGATTCAAATTCAATTTTGTTTCTATAAAAAAGGACACCTGGGAAATAAAGCACTAAGGGTTTTATTTTTTTGAAATATAAAAGCAGTTTCAGAATCCCTCATGAAACAGTGAACCAACTGTAACTTTTTAGCATAATATGTTATAACTTAGGCAAACACAAGACGATTTTTCCAGGATATCATTGAAACTATTTTTTAATTGTGGCAACTTTCCATTTTAAAATAACCCCCATGGAAGAAGTGACAAGATTCATAATGCAGGTGTATCAGTGCCACTAATGGTTCTGTATCTGACTGTTCCAATTGTTCATCTACTCATAATCATCCCTAATTACTACCTACGCTGTACTTCTATCAACTGAACCCTACCATTTGCTATAGATTGACCAATACCCTAATTTCAATCAAGTGTCAGGAAATATGCTAAATTACTCTGATGTGGAGACTTACTTCTTTGCTTCTTATGAGTGCTTGTAACATATCCTGTATTAGGCCTATATAAAAGCCTAAAACATTGATCTGAATATTTAAATTCTAGAATTGGCAGCACCTTAGATAAGCTAAGGTAACTGTTTTCTACTTGATTAATGACAGCAAGAAATAAACTGCAGTAGCTGACATATGGGAAACTGCTGAGAATGAAGAGTCCATATTTTGGCTGACATGCTGTTTGCCACTTTCAATTCTCCTTTTATTTTATCAAGTTCACATGAAGGAGAAAAAAGGCACTAAGTGATATTCGGAACAATTATAGTACATTTCTTTTTCTTTTGTGCAGAAAGGAATACCTTTACTTTACCTACTAATATCTTTTCTATCTCACATGTTCATTCTTTTTTAATGATGAATGTTATGAAAGTGGCCTATGTCATCACACATACTGACCTCTCTTAAGAGTTTAAGCTGTAGAAAGTGAATAGAGCCTCCCTATCTTTGAAAACGCTATTGCCCATTGTTGCTCCCAGCACATCACCAAGTTGATACAAAATTCATATACAAAATAGGGAGACAAGAAGAATTTTGTCTCATATTGTATATGAATACAAAATTCATATACAAAATCTGGGAAGCCAGGGTGCAAACTTGGGGGGAAGAAAAGCCTTATACATAAAATTAAAATCGTTTTCTACTCCTAGCAATCTACTCTCTATTTCATCCTTTCAATTTGTGTGCATTTCTTTGTAGAAGTTTCCTTCTTTCTTTATATGCTATGGTATAATATGGTGGTTAAAAGTTCAGACTCTGAAGTCAGACTCTGTTTTCATCTTGGATCTTCCACTTGCTAAGTGACCTTAAGGATGTTATTTAGCCTCTCTGTGCCTCACTTTCTTCAAATGTAAAAAGAATTTAACAATAGAATCTACCTCTTATGGTTGCTGAGAGCATTAAACCCATGAATAAATCTAAAGTGCTTATGGCACTGCATGGTATGTAGGTACATCATGTACATGTTAGTTGCTATCATTATTTCATACTTAATGCAGACATTTATAATAGTGCTTTTGAATTAATACAAATTCAGTTTTTTCCTCCTTATAGAAGTATATATGTTAAAATTTTGGACAAGTTAGAAGAACTATAAAGAAAAACAAAAAAATCTCCCTTCTGTAATATTTCTACCTAAAGATAGTAGCTACTCCCGCTATTTAGTGCATACTCCCATAACTATTATTAAGTCCATTTGGTCATCTTCTACCTCCCTTCACTATTACTTTTGCTCTAGACACAGAAAAAAAAAGCACAAAATATTTTTATAAAGAGAAGTGAATTAGGAAAGGCAACTGATTAGACAGCAGGAAGCCTAGCTTTCACTCCCCACCCTTGCTAGATCATTTAAGTAACAATGGGGATATTACTTATCTCTGTCCTTTCATTCCTCCACTGGACTACTGTGAAACTGATATAACAAGAACTTCCCTCTGCCGTTTTTACAAAGATGCTAAGATGCACGCATTAACTTCTCAAACGAAAGGCGATACATAGAACAGGGCAAAATATAAAGTATGTGAGTATAGTACAACTGAAAGCTTAGTTTACAGAGGATGTGTTTTGACAAAATCTGAGAGTAAGCAACAGATAGCAAGTTGCTATAGTCCTTCTTTAGCTGCAGGAGCTATGGAGAGGTCTCTGCTAAACTGTTAATTATAATGTGTTACGGTTTTTAAAGAATGTCCTTTGGTATGCATTTAGACTATTGCCAAAAATAATTCTGTAACACATATCCCTTAATTTTTTATCACTTTTTGTATAACCCTGTGATATGACAAGAGAGAAATTTATGAAATTAGAATAGCTGCACTCCTCATTTAAATTCACTCTAATGTCTTAATATGCATGTCTCCTATGGTTATAAAATATCACCATTTTAATCTAATCTGAATCCTCAAGTATCACCTCCGCACCAAGCAAATAAATGATTCATTTATTCAAAATAACATGAATCATTCTGAAATTGGGTGATTTACATAGACATGTGAGATACTAGTTACTTGTGCTAAGACAATGAGGACAATTTTGCCATTTTAATTCATTTGTGGCCTTTTTGCTCCAGATCTTTTCCTACCTAATGTTGAGAGATTTTTTCCGAAGTTCGCTCCACTTGAAGTTCATGTTATCCAAACGTCTTTGTAACAGGACTGCATCATCAGAACCTTCCAGAGATCTCAGGATTCTTTGGCTGTTTTCATCCAGGTTGTGATAAATATCTGTGTGAGCTTCAATTTCACCTTGGAGGTCCTACAGGACAGCAGAAAGAAGAATATGTGCAGAATTACCAAACAAAGGAAACAAGCGATGAATATGAATTTGGAGAATTGCAAAAAATAAATAATTATTAGTTCAACGACATTTCAATCAGGCTAACTAACAAGAAGATACACCTCAAATCCCTTTTCTTGGTGTGTTGCCTTCTCTTGTTATTATGTAGATTCAAAATGGGCATCTTACTAGGTGTGTAAGTTTACTCCTTGCCATTATGAGTTAGAAAGTAATGTATTTATAACTTTATAAAGTTCACAAGTTATATCTTCTAGTCTATGGACAAAATGTATTACTTCGTGGAGGTGATAAGAAATAAAATTCTTTGATAAAGTATACCTCAGTGCCAATAATTTCATTACTATATGGTTCAAGTCATATTTTCTATTTACGTAGTAATCCGTAGAGTTAACTCTGACCATAAAAGCATGGAGAGACTAATAAACAAGATTGCACTTGGTCCACAGCATCAGCACATTGCTGGGAGTCTATCATGGGAGAGAGAATCTTTTTGACGACACACATTAAGTTCACCTTGGTATTATAGCATCATACACATATTACAGCATCATACATTTATTAGTTATGATTTCCCATTTAATATATCATATTTTAAGTTTGACAGATGGAAATTACATAGGACCTTGGTAAGAGTTATGATAAGAGGTTATACATTCAACCTCATTTGTATATACACAGATCAAGAAAATTATTATAGTAGAAGAATCTAACCTTTACATGGTATGTCTTCCTGTGTAACATTTTCAGCTTGAACCGGGGACTACAGCACTGATCCTGTTGCATAGCAATCCTGAGAAAACCCAGAAACTGAAAGAGCCCTGCTTTAAAATGCCAACTTTGCTTACATTCTGTTGACAGAATGAATTTTGGAGCACAGGCCTCACCAGTCAATAATAATAAACAGCCACTTTGTACTCTGCACTAAACAGTAGCCAGGCGTGTGGATGTGGGAGGAACCTCAAAGAGAGGAGGCCTGGAATATGCAACTGACAGTTTATATTAAACAGCCAACTTTTCTTATCATTTTGCCATTACAAGCCAGAGACATTATAAATTCATTTTATATATGTGTTTCCCTCCTTGTTCCCAGCAGAACGGTCAAAGCCAAGGGAACATTCCTTAGAGAGCTGCTGGGTACCAGCATTCCTTTCTGCCTACACAATGAATGGAAGCTTTGTACATTATCTGACTTGCTCTTAGAGATTTGTATGCTTCTGTTCAACAAGTTTAAAAATTCATTCTGAAGCTCCAAACAATTGGATTGATCTGTGTAACTGGAATTTTTTTTTCTCTCTCTCCCAAATTGAATTAAATTACTCTGCTAAAGTAAGGGAGCAAGTGGCAGAAATAACATGTTAGAAATTCTGAAGAACTGGCTCATGTTTTCACCCACAGCCTCTTCAGATGCAGTATTTTAAATGTTGCACAAGTAAGGTAGACAGACAATGAATATCTATTGTCACTATTTCTGGCAGCTAAAATATGATGGACTCTAAAGAGAGCTGTGTCCCATTCTCTTTGACATGAAGACAGGAAGGGGAAGGAATATGGGTAGAACAATATCAGAAGTTGATAGAAGGGAAATACTTAAACAGACTGAGTAGTATCGCTGTCCCATCAAAACCAGGTTTGTACTGGAAGGATATAGCCTGATTTTGAAACTAGCTTATGTGGTAGAAGGTTAGTATTGGGGTGCTTGCAGAATGGAGTTTGGTAAAATATATACCCACTTTAAGTTTTTCTTTCTTTTCTCCTTTTCCCTACATGGAATAACATCCCTGCCTAATTTGTACTTCTTCAGCAAAAGAGAAAACTGAATTAATTTATCTAAGTACTTCAGGAGAAAAAACCAGCCAGATCTAAGTTCCAGATAATTCCTTCACTTGTCTCTTTTACTTTACTTTTGTTGTATTTGATTTGTACAATATCGAAAACTTTACTTTCATGTATGCACTTAGGGATTAAAGAAAAACTTTTAGGTGTTCAAAAAAATAAAGTATTTTTACTAATAGCATCAGTTTCCATTAACATACATATAAAGGGTAGTACATTTGAATTTTTGTATCCTACATTGATAGCAGAGACCCAGGCTCAATGACAAGCTCCTTAAGATTATGTGTACCATGAAGCCACCAACACTTTGTCTTCTCAAGCATAAATAGAATGTCAATTCATGAATTTGGTGATTTTCATCTTTGCCTGTATATTATACTGCATATAAGCATCACTGTTGTATTATCAACAAAGAAATGAATATAAAATTGATAAACAAGTATTTATCGAGGACTGATTTATTGTCTAGTTTTAGCACTTTGGGAAATGTAAGAGGAGTGCAGATGATGGTTCTGTCTTTAAATTTCCGAAAACCCCATGTGCACTTTTGTTTAATTTGTTTATATTACCAGCTAAATATTGATGGGAGTTCCTGCCAAGTCTTCATAGACACCCTTCCCTTTAGAAATGCAGAGATGGCTAAAGTTGTCTTAGCATTGGCAGGAAGGTAAGTCTTATGTCAGTACTCCTTTTCTAGGTCATGATGCTGACATCGAGCTATAAATGACACATGTACAGTAAAGGGCTTTACAGGTTACAAAGCACTTACAAATGTACCACCTTATTTATTCCTCCCCCTGGCTCTGTGAAGTATGTCAGATTTTCTGTTTTGCAGATGAGAGCACTGAGACTCAGGAATGTTTAACTGACTCGCCTAAAAGTCACATATCTGATAAGTGTAAGAACTGGGAAATGGATCCAAATCTCTTTCTTCCAGAAGATCTTGGGCTGTCTCCACCGACCCATTTGCCAGAAGCATTGGACATACCATACAGTAGTCGTTGAAGCTGAACAAAGATACTACTTGCAAGACGAAGTAAGTGTCTGTTGAGAAACAAACACACTGAAAGATAGCATTCTTGAGTTTGATAAAATGTTTACCATGTAGATTGATTTGTTCCAAATGAAAAATTGAATTCAGACTGCTCTTTTCACTTCTCATTTAGCATTGGGCATCCTGGACCACCTGTGAGCAAAAACTGTTTACATTGAAAATATCTCCTTTCTACAAATATCCCTGCTGGTGGAACAGAAATTCTGCCATCAGTAATTCATCTCTTTGTCTACAAGAGTCACGTGGACTACTACGAACCACACCAAGAAATGACTTGACACTTGAGCATACACATAGTTCATCCATGTTTCTTTGGGATGGCAGGCTGGTAGGAAATCTGTCAAGCTACAGGACTCAGGTAGGTTGCCTTAAAGGGAAGTAAGTATTGGAGAAGAACCCAAGGCTCTCTTTCAAAAGCTGGCATGCTGTAGTGGAGATTTTTCAGTATCAATAGGTAGCATGAGTCATAGATTGGTAATGAGGGCAGACTGGAAGGAATATAACATAACGTAACATCATAACATAACATAACATAACATAACATAACATAACATAACATAACATAACAGAACATACATAACACTACCATGATGATATTTGTCTAAACTCATCATTTAAAGACTAAACCTTCAGACTTAGGGAGCACAGAAAAGCAAAAGATTGATATGGAGAATCAAGTGGTGTTCTCAGAGGGTAGCCAATCTGGACAAAGGATTTTTTTTTTTTTAGATGGAGTCTTACTCTCTCGCGTAGGTTGGAGTACAGTGGTGTGATCTCGGCTCACTGCAACCTCTGCCTCCTGGGTTCAAGTGATTCTCCTGCTTCAGCCTCTTGAGTAGCTGTGACTACAGGTGCATGCCACCACACCCGGCTATTTTTTTGTATTTTTAGTAGAGACGGGGTTTCACCATTTTAGTCAGGATGATCTCAATCTCCTGACCTCATGATCCACCTGCCTTGGCCTCCCAAAGTGTTGGGATTACAGGCATGAGCCACCATGCCTGACTGACAAAGGGTAATTTTCTAATTTCACAGAAATTTTTGGATAGTTTCATTTTACTTCTGACTTAACTAGAAAAGATCATCCAAGCATTCATTACTGCATTCACTGTATGCTCTCTAATTTTTTCTTCTTTTTGTGATTGCAGTCTTCAGGAAAAACAATAATGAATGAACAAAGAGAAAAGGTATTTGCTACATATCAAAAGCCATAGTAGCAGCAGCAAGAGCAACAACATATATGAGACTTACTATACACCAGGTGGTGTCCATAGCGCTGTAAATACATGAGCTCATTTCTCCTCTCAATAATCCTCAGAGTAGGGACTATTATTATCCATATAAGATAATGAAACTACTGTAAGGATAACTGAACATGCCCAAGGTCACACAGCTAATAAATGCAGCATGATTTAGAACCTAGTCAGTTGGACTTCAGGGTTTGTGCTCCTAACCACTAGGCTACGTTACCTTTCAAGTTTAGTTGTTGGTGGCAGTTTCTCCTATTAATAATGCTACTATCTAAATTTTAGCAAATCTAGCACTTCCATTAGAAAATAAAGGATAATGGTTTCAGCACTCAAAGAGCAATTTTATGGTCTTATTAATATAAAGACTATTAAACAGATTGGTAGCAGTGGACAGAGATGCATCCAATACAACAAGAGAAAACACAAAGTAGTTAAAAAATGGGTGCAAATGAGAGAAATAATGTGTGTCCCCATAAGAGAAACATTTGGCCTAAAGTTCTGTATAATTATAGAGCAAATTTCAGCTGGGAGTACCAAAAAAGTTCAGTCATGAGACGAGCAATATGTTCATAGTATAGCAGTTTTAGGACTAGGGGAGATCCTGTTTTCTGAAGGGCTTTAGAAATTCCACACTTCTTTCTTATCTGAGTCTCATCTACTCCTGTTGTGAATCTCCTTTCTCAGTTTCCAGAGAAAACTCATTTCAAAGTGCAGTTAAATTGACAGAGGTTTGAGTCTTCTCTTTCCCTTATTAGCCAAATAATGATGAAAACTCTTTAATTACGTTGGTGTCACTAAACATGAAATAACAACACATATCTGCTGAATTGTTTTGAGTATTACATGGAATAATTTTTGTAAAATATTTTGAATAGCATCCAGAACACAAGACATTTTTAATAAAAAATAGCTAATACAAGGCTTACTATCGTAAGACAATACATGTGGAACTCAGATGATTGAAACAGATTTCATGAAGGTACGGGACTTGGCTTGAGCCTTGAGGGATATATAGCATTGAGAAAGGGGAATAAAAGAAAATATTCTGGGTAAAAAGAATAGCATGGGAATGGAGTAAAGGTGAAATGAATTTGGTTTATGAGCAGGGACGATGAATTGTACAACCTGATTGGAATGAACAATGAGTGTTGAGAGATATAAGTATAATGCAGCCCAACTGCTTAAACCAAGTTAAATAAAATCTTCCTTTAGGAAGCCACTGAGAATAAAAGTTTATAAAGAAAAGTACAAAGGCAAGATTATTGAATATTAAATTTGTACTATTTCATTCAGCAAGTAGAATTACCCATGGTGTTCATAAGTAATAATACAACTGGGGAAGAAAAGGAAAAGTTACGGATATTTTACTAGAAGAAAAATAAAGAAGGGAGATATCAAGAATTAGTGCTGTATCCTTCTTTTTATTCTTAACAACTTTATTAACCATTGAGCAAATGGTTGTGACACTGTTCTAGAACATCATGAATAATCATATCCACATATTTCCTTTCCTACATAAATGGAATTATTTGTCTCTAAAATAGGACTCAGCTAATGAAAACTCCCCTATTTTAATATATTTGAGAAGTAAGGAAACAAACACAATGATGTAGAAAAGGTAACAATAAGTGACCAAATCTCCTGAAAAATTTTATTATAGACAAACGTGTATTATCGCTAAGCTTTTCTGAAAGCAGTTGGTATATGAATAATTATAAGGCCATTAGTTCCTCTTTTCTGATTTTTACCTAATTTAAATAAGCTTGATAGGTGGAAAAGTTATCTGATTTCTAGGAACTTAGAAGGTCGGGATCATACAGTCCAAAATGGAAAAAATTCTCCTAAGTGGCTAAATTGAGAGTAGGAAGAAGTGACAGCAGACAGAACCAGAAGGATGTAAAAGGAGCCACAGGCACGCATAATTGTCCATGGTCACACAGTGTGGAAATGAACAATGCTACATGTATTAGTAGCCCTTGAAGGCGTCACCTTAGTTTTACAGTGAAGCCAGATATTTTATTCTCATGATGATGCTGAATTAGCCAGAGAATGCAGATTTACATTCAATAAAATCTGTTTAAGAAGAAAGCCGTGTATGCCAATAGTTCAAATGACCAGATGACTTTGATTTGATACAGTTGCTTCGAAAAGGTGTTACTGATTTAAAGAAAAATAAAACAAAACCAATTACCCCGAACTGGACCTCCCTTAGACTGGTTATCCAAAATGATTCATTGAACAAAAACTCTAAATAGTAGAGTTTCTGGAGCACACCTGCACATACGCATATAAACATACACACAGAAACAGACATACTATTATGAAGACATAAGAACAGAAATGGACAGTAAAGCTTTAGAAATGTGTACAGCAATCTAAAAAAAAGCATGGGTTTACATTTTGCATATCTGGTATTTGTAATTTTTTAAATAATTCATTTTTATTACATATTACAAAAATATCAGTCTACTATGGATTTGGAATTAAAACAAGCCAAAAAAAAACCCCCAAATGATCTTTCTTAATAAATTTTTTGAGAAGAATCCATAGGAAGAAATTGGACCCACAGTCTTGACCTTATAAGGATTCTAATTTAACCACTGAAGGTTCCTAACTAGATCAGAAAATGCAGTTGGATACAGATTCACAAGAGGATGCGACTGTTTTTTTTCCTTCTTATTCTATATGTGGCCATGCAACACCTTTAAAAGCAGCAGGTCATCCCAACAGAAACAAGAGTTAATTTGAGGACTACTGTTTGGCTGGGAGCCTGGTTGTTCTAGGTAGATGAGGATTATGTTTTCAGGTCCACTGCATTGCGTTGCATGTTAAATGAGCAGCTATGGATTTAGCAGTCCACAGGCTTTGCTTTAAAAGTGGCTGTTATTAAAGTTCTCAGAGACTATTATCCTGCAGGGTTTGTTGTCTTTGCTTTCATATCTCATTTGAAAATTCTCATACTTAAGCACCACAACGGCAGAGAGAAGGGATATGCTCTCTTGTGTCAGTATATTCCCAGGTGGAAAGCTTTATTTCAAAATCAGTCTTTAAAAATGACTGGCCTAGGGTGGATTAACTCCGGAGAAAACTAAGCAAAATCCCATTTGTCAAACTGCCTTAAGCAATCCTGAACTCTAGTAATATGTGATGCTTTCTCTCCTTGTCTGACCCTCTGAATCTATTCTTAAAATTACTTTGTAAAACTGATGAGTTCATTTAAGATATATTAGGTTGGAAGTAAGATGAGAGGTATCTTTCTCATCTACATCTTGTTTTCCCTACTTTCCTTTCATCCACTCACAGTGCAAAATTTCTCAGCATATTTATTCATTAAATAAACATGCATTAAGTACTCACTGTATGCCCATAAGTAGGGCCAATAATATCCACCTTTTAAGGTTTCGGCAAAGATGAGGGATGAGATGATGTAAAAAAAACAACCAAGTACCTAACCCAAAGCCTAACCTAGTGTGAGGCTTTATTAATACTGCATCCTTCTAGTACCCCTCTCATTTTCTGCCATGCCTCCAATCCTGCTAGCAGAATAGACATGGGGCCATTCAAAATGAATACTTAATGCATGAAGATGGGAGCCAGAGCTATAGGCAGGAGCTAAGAGGTAGTTCTGAGGAGGTTCAAAAGGTGAAGTTCAAAGGGTACAGAGTAGCCATTGAGAGCTTAGAATGCAGTCTGGAGATCATATCTGAATCTATAAGGATAATATTCTACTGTAGCTTCTTGTTTAAAGGTGTAACATTGGGAAAATAGTATTTGCTAATGATTATTGGGAGGACGGCGTTCAGGGTAGATGTAGCAGTGTCAGAGTGAAGGCAGAAAGTCTAGTTGACAGACAGTCCCAGCCATTCAGGAACCAAAAATCAGTGGCTCCAGAATCGGAATGAAAGTAAAGAAGAGGGATGCTATCATCATTGAGTGTTCATAAGTTATAAAAATAGCTGCATGTGTGATTTAATTTCATCCTTCTCTTGTCCTACCTTTGGAAGGTAAAATTCAAGAAAGTGGTAACTATTCACAAGTACACTTTAAAGATAGAAATGTTATTTTAAGTTCTGTTTCTCAAGGCGTAAGAAAAGCATTACATATGCTGTGTTTCAAACACACACACACACACACACACACACACACACACACACACACATCCCTTGAGGCCAAATAAATAAGAATGACAAAACCATTGACACCAAATGACAAGGGCATTGACATCGAAGCTCTGTATAGGCACAGGTGACTCCCACCTTAAATATACCCTATCAGGCATTCCTCAACTATATGGGTGTGAGTTCTAAAGGACACAATTTCCTGAGAAAAGGTGGGTAGAGTAACACTGCTTCAGATATTTTTTAAAAGTTAGAAGCCATAGACCCAGTGGAGAACTACTGGTGATATTCATTTTCCTCTGAACATAAAGTTTAAAAAAGAATGGTATGCCTTTGTAATTCTAGTGTTGACAGACAAAACACGTCTTAAGACAGGCTGAGTATTCTTTTTTAATACTATATGTAAAATCCATATAAAATACTTATACAGTGCTACAACATTATTTCTGATATTGCTATACAGCTTTAGTGCTCATAATTGGGTGAGCATTTCCTGCATGAGACATCTTTCAGATCACTGCCAACAGTAATCTTGAAATGCCTTAACATGCAAACTCTAGAGTGTACATTTAAGTCACAGAGACAACAACAAATGAAAAGTCTGCAATGTTGAAGGTACTTTTGGTTTTATATTATATTTCATGTACAGGAATCAGTCTGTTTGAAGAAAACTATCCTTATCTGAGAAAGACCAGACGGGTCTTTCCAATTCTGAAACATATTTATTATTGCAGAGCCATGATGAGGGGTGGGGGTTGGATAGGGGGGATGAAACAGGGCAGGAAACTAATACTTACAGCCCTTATAAATTCTTCACACCAACTCTATGAAATAGGCCTTCTTTATTCCCTATTGAGGAAACCATGATTTTGAGAGGTAAAGTAACTTATACAAATCATGGAGTTGTTTTTATGTGGCAGAAGCAGGATTGGAGCACAGATCTTCCTGAAACTAGGTTCTTTTTATTCTCTTCCTCCAGTTTCTTTCCCTTCCATTATACACAAAGCAAGTGACTTCTAACGTGGGCTGCATGTATCACAGCAACATAACTATAACAACTCATTAAGGCACCTAGTTTGAGAGCACTGTGATGCTCTGATAGGAATGGTCAGCAACCGAATTATTTTCCGATTAGGTGTTTTTTTAAAAATTTATCCTCAGTCAACTCAGAACTAATATCATTGATGATTTTGAATGGTTCTACATGAACAGAATAGATTCCTATTTTTCAAGTAGGTAACTCTCTTCCCATGGACCAATACATATCTGGTTACAATAATCTGTACAATTTGCCTATATTGTGTATAGAGTTAAAAGCTCAAAAAGCTCTTATTTCTGAAATCTCTTTGTCACTAAGCTATTTTTTTGTCCTCCAGAGAATCACTGTAGTTCAAGGTTGTATATTAGAAATAAGCAATTAGTTGATGTCAAGTCTCATCCCAACAGCAATATGTAAGAAGAAGACATATGGCAAAGTGTCATAATTATTTTTGATCATACACTAGAAATCATAATAGCAGCTAATTTCCTTTGGCTTGTTTTAATTATCAAGGTTGTAAATGCAAACAATAACTTCATTCCAGCCCCTACTTTCCCCCCAAAAAAACATCATAACATTCCCACACAACCACAAACAACCCTACACTGATGTAATTGTTTAGAATAGGTTAATAATATGAAAATCTAAGACATTTCTATTTTTAAATTTTTAAATAGCAGGACACTTTCCAAAATAAATGCATACTCATCAGACACAACTGTATTCATTTGTGGGTACTCTTTAGACTAAGCATAGAGATATTAACCTTAAAATTATTTCTAGGTATTCATAAGTTTTGAATGTTAAAGAAGGTTCTAGTACCATGATGTTAACTAAAGATCTGCTGATATAATTGGATCCAATTCTCTGTTGTTCTTTGGTGAGTTAATTTCTTTCTGCTACTAAGTAGAGCAAATTCTTTCTTCTAGAGAGTGTAATTCGTGTGTGCCTTTGCCTAGACAGTTATTTCATCCTATTTTACTTTCCTTCTCTTATGGAATAGGGTGAATGGTGATGGGGAGAAAACAAAGCTACTCTTTTGTTAATGTATGAAGAAAAGGAGGAAGTCAGGGGATATGCACATGGACATTGATGTAAAGGTAGGTAACATTTGGCATATTTGCTGGGGAAAAATGTCATAAATGAAAAATGGGCAAAATGCTAAGGGGCATTTCCTCATTCTTAGAACCCACTGTTCTGGGGGCCAGAAACCAGTTCATGGGTTTTCCATTGTGGTATGGTTTGTCTTTGTGTCCCTACCCAAATCTCATCTAAGACCATAATCCTCACATGCTGGGGGGGGGGATGTGGTGGGAGGTGATTAGATCATGGGAGTTGCTGTCCCATGTGACAGTGAGTTCTTATGAGATTTGATGGTTTTATGAGGGGCTTTTCCCATTCACTCTCTCTCTCCTGCTGCCTTATGAAAAAGATGCTTGCTTCCCCTTTGCCTTCCGCCATGATTGTAAGTTTCCTGAGGCCTCCCCAGCCATACAGAACTGTAAGTCAATTAAACCTCACACACACACACACACACACACACACACACACACACACACACACACACACACACATATATATATATATATATATATATACATACACATATAACCCCAGTCTCCAGGAAGTTCTTTAAAGCAAGTGTAAAAACTAACTAATATACATTGTATATCTATTAATTCTTCTGAAAGCATTCAACTCAGTTCCAAAGATTCTAGAGACCCTTAGATCATTTTGCTGAAGTTGGTTTACGGTACTTTTTGTGGCCTTTGGCCATGATGCAATGCTCCTTTTAACTGAGAACAATTACAGTGGAAAATCATGTCCAAAAGAGCAAGGTTTGGGAAAGCTTAGGCCTTTCCATGCCCACATGACATGTTATGTAAGTCTTATGAAGAACTAGAACAGAGAAGAGAATGACTTTATAGATTATTTTACATCATAAGACTTTTTACATGAGAGCTACATTATTTTTGAGACAGAGTTTTGCCCTTGTCACTCAGGCTGGAATGCAATGGCATGATCTCAGCTCACTGCAACCTCTGCCTCCTGGGTTCAAGTGATTCTCCTGCCTCAACCTCCTAAGAAGCTGGGATTACAGGCACCCACCACCATGCCTGGCTAAATTTTGTATTTTTAGTAGAGATGGGATTTCACCATTTTGGCCAGGCTGGTCTCAAACCCCTGACCTTAGGTGATCCACCCTCCTCGGCCTCCCAAAGTGCTAGGATTATAGGCATGAGCCACCGTGCCTGGACTACATTTTAATAGGTATTAAAGAACAGTGGAAATCTGCCTCACAACACCCTGAGTCAGAAAGGAGAAATTGTAGCTGCATATCATCGTTATCATTGACCCTGGCTATAAATGAAGAAGCCTTATTGTGAACAAAAAAGAGAAGTGATAACCAGGTCATGTCCGTAGTGCTTTAACATGGACAAATGTTTTTGATCCACCCATCTAAGGCAGGGGTAGAAAGGCTGTTGAGATGTTGTAAATCTCTGCTTGAGTTTGTGAAACGGTTTTAGATTTGGCAGAAAAATATTCACCAACAGGAGAATGAGAAAGCAATGTGAACAATGCCCAATTATTAATGTTATCTTGAAAAGAAAATAAAAAGACTTGCTGAAAAACCTTTCTGCCTGCTTTTGTCAGAGTTCTTTTCCTTTACACATTCACTTTTTGATGTTTTCCTTTTGTAGACTGGCAGAAAGATGGGGATCACTCTAAACTTTTATTAAAAATACTCTTAAAACTCAAGATGTCAGTTTTTTACTTTAAAGAGCCCATAGTCTTCTGAAAAAGTCTTAAGCAAATAAATGAACCAAAATAACATGTGATAATGTTAAACTGGAACACAGCCCTGTGGGAACAAAGTAATTAGCCTTGCCCCAAGATTTGCAGATGCCATCATACAAGCAATGATATTTGGTCAGGATCTTGAGGGATGAGTAGCAGCTGGCCAGGGGAGAAGTGGAAGAGTGAAATTTGAAGCAGTGGGAAGAACATGAATAAAGTTGATGATAGGATGAGATAAGAATACACATCAGAGCTAAGTAACTCTGAGGTAAAGAGGGGGAGACCCAATGGGGGGAAGAGAGATAAAGTGGTAAAATCAAAATTTATATATGCAAATTATATATAGAATATATATAAATTTGATGTATTTATATAATATTAATGTTTTATATATATATATGAATTTTTATTTTACCACTTTACTACCATCGATGTAAAAGCAGGTAACATTTGACATCTTTGCTGGGAAAAAATGTCACAAATGAAATATGGGCAAAATGCTAAGGGACATTTCCTCATTCTTAGAACCTACTGTTCTGGTGGTCAGAAACCCATTCATGAGTTTTCCATTTCGATATGATTTGGCTTTGTGTCCCCATACAAATCTCATCTAGGACTGTCGTTCCCACGTGTTGAGGGGGGACCTGGTGGGAGGTGATTGGGTCATGGGGATGGTTCCCCCATGCTGTTTTTCCATGTGATAGTGAATATATATATATGTATGTATGTATTTGCAATAATAAATATATATATGTATTTGTAATAATAAATATATATATAATTTATATATTATATATTTATATACATGTAAAATATAAAATTTATGTATATTTATAGCTGCACAGGAAGGAGGGCCTGGATTGTGAAGGGGCTTATACACCAAGCTAAGGATTTGGAATTTATTCTGTGACGATGTCTTATCTGTTTAAGATTTTTTGATAACATCATCTTGGTGGCAGTGAAAACATACATTAGAGGCAAGAACACCAGAGCCATGGGAAATAGTTAAAGGATGTTATGACGGTCTGGGCAAGAGAATATGGAGATCTAAGCTAAGATAATAGACACAGGATGAG
The DNA here is from genome assembly GCF_049354715.1 of Callithrix jacchus. Lineage (NCBI taxonomy): Eukaryota > Metazoa > Chordata > Mammalia > Primates > Cebidae > Callithrix > Callithrix jacchus. The sequence goes on from NC_133524.1 coordinate 32,368,629, forward strand.
GAAAAGGGAGATGTTTTCAAGAGATCATGAATACAAGTTAGAGACTGACTAAATGCAAAGATAACATATAGGGAGGTAAGTTGGGTTTCTGCCTTAGAGATGAAGATGGGGTGATACCACTGCCTGTTATTAAAGTATTGAATTTTCAAGGAGATATGAGCAGTTTAACATAGGCTAAGACTTAGTGATAGGGTGTGGAAGGGAGAGTGGTGTTGACCTTTGTGGGGGGTACACGTGGTCCACTTATGGGCATGTAGCCTGAAATGGGGGTGATAAAGAGGTGCCCAGCAGGGAGTCTGCCAGTCTATGTTCTCTTTCTTGCTTTCCCAGGAGTCTGTTTTCTTTGTGTCATCCACACACGCCTGTGAGCATCAACTTGCATCACGCATCAGTAGTTTCGTTAGTACAGTGGTTTTCAAACTTGAGTGAGCTTGAGAATCACCCAGAGGGCTTATTACAACACAAGCTGCTGGGCTTCATTCTCAGAGATCATGATTCTGTATGTCTGGGGTAGAACTCAAGAATTTGCATTTCTTCCAAGTTCCCAAGTGGTGCTAATACTGCTAGTCCAGAGACCCCATTTTGAGAATGAAACACTGTTCTAGCATAACAGCCCTTAATCTTCAGAAGGTCATGAATGCCTTTAAAAGAATGATGGATCTTCTCCTCAAAAACCTGCAGAAATATTTATAAACACAAAATATGACCTATTATTTCATGGGCTACTGCCACTTCCACCTCCACCTCCAAGAAATACAATGGATTAATGAAGACAACATATCCTTCAAGCACCATTTTAAAAGAAAACACCCAGGAAGAATAATACATTGGAAAATGGCATCAAAATATGATTTTTATGTGTTCTAAGATGCTTATTTATGTGTCTTAGAATTACTCCCAGTGATCCTAAGTACAAAATGACCTGATTTGGGGAAGGAGACATGTCCAAGGACAGTTCTTGGGTGCTATGAGGAAATTCATTTCACACTAATCACATTCAGGTTACCTGACCTTTTCCCATTTTAACCTGCCATCCACTTGGGAAATAACGAATATCAGTGAGGTGGCTGGGTAACCCTGGAGAAAAGGGTGTATTCAGTCAGGGACCTGCCTGTGGAAGGATGCAGCAGTGTGCACCTTGGGGAAAGTGGAGGCAGGGCTCTAGGCTCTCTGTCTGGTAGCACAGGGAAACAGTTAAAGATCAAAGGAAAAGATAATTAAGAATGTGCTTAAAAGAAAACTTCAAATCAGTTGTGCTACACAAAGATATGAGACAATTCCTGTTGTAGAGAAAAGAGCATTTTGACTTTACCCTAAGAATCTTTCTTATGTGCTTTCCATAACCCAGTGGTATAGATATTTTTAAGTGACCCTGAAAAGAAAGCAGAGGTGTTCTTTATTTCATGAAAAGAAGGCAATCTTTCATTTAAAGGACCTTAACCCTGCTCTGCATGCATGCATGAAGTCAGAAACACAGGCCGATATTGTATTATTCATTTTGGCAACTATAAATTCAAATGATGGCTCTGAGGTTGGGGAGAAAAAGGCCCGCTGAGCTGGAGAGCAGCACTCTTCCCTCAGCTCATCAGAGAAGTGATAGTGCTACAGGCAACAGTGCCCTGTAATAATCTAGGGAAAATACACCTCTGAGTCAATGAAGATTTTCTGTTACTGCATGGGCTGTTTTGTCTACAGCCAAGAAAACTCTTATCTGATGGTAATGTTTTAGCTGCTGATTCATCTCTTCTGTGTTCAATTCTTCTCAGCAAACTTTTATTGGGTCTTATCCTGGGCACATTTACTAAGCAATTTCCATAATGATAAAATCTCTTCAAATGAGATTTAAAGTGTAATTAAAAGGCAGATGTGTTGTGGCAAAGGCGTTCTTGGGCAGTGGCCACACATCATCATGGCATTGAGCTCTCACTCAGCCAGTCTATGGAATGACCCCGGTTTCACTCTAATAAGATTACATGTCCTTGTTTGAGGCTAATGGCTACATTAGGGAAAAAAAATAAAAGAAGATAAAATAGGCTCTTTATTGGAGAGATAAGTCCATGAACATGAGTTAGATGTTTGCACCCTTTTCTCTTCCTTCGGTCTCTTATACCACAGAGACAACAAGAAACTCCTTGAACACAGAAGTGAACACTAACAAATGAACAGGTGAAAGCTGAAAGAATCTGCTTGCCCTCAGAAGCTGAGCTCCTTATGTCCTAGGGTTTATTCTCATGGTTTTAAGTGTGATTGCTACAAAAGTGGAAACTGCAGGATACGATTCCCTGGATGGATGAATGCTTGCTCCTGGAAAACTGCCTGATACCCAAGAAAGAAAGAAAATATTCCTTGAGCAGTCAGTGCTTGAAACCTCAAAAATACCTAAGACTATTTCTCCTTCACTGGAAAATCAATATAAGATTTTAAGCTTTGGAACTTCCCAAACCCCAAAATAGCTTGCCTACCCAGACCCTGATTCATAGCATTCATTAAATGATATGAACTGATTTTTTACTTGGCTGCTGGTTTTAAGTATTGATAGATAATCATATCATATGATAGGAAAATCAAATTAACACATGGGGCAAATAAAATATTTCAAAAGATCAGATTTGAGATCCAAGATCAACATTAAATAATAGATTGTGAAGCATTTAAAAGAGAACTTGGAAATTTTAAATGCCATAGGTTTGATCACCTTTTTAAAGCATAACATGACAATATTCATGGAGAATCAATATGCCATATAATGTCTACGTTACTTACAGCAGAGAGTTCCACTAATTTTCTGTGCTCCTTTCTTTGCCCAAATGAACTATTTCATTTGGCATGATATTTTTTCTGTAGAATAAAATTTACCCTTGTGATGTTGGGAGTTATGAAATACCTCGTGTTTTAAAATATCATTAAATGTTTGGAATTAAACTATAACTAGTAGAAATCATTTGTGGGTCTTTAATTCACTGATGCTGACAAATTCTCATCAAATAGTTACTGTGCTTTCAAGTACAATAACATCTTTGTAGGCAGATGTAAGACACTAGAAAAACAATGTACACTTTCAAAGAGAAAATGAACCTCCCATACTTCTAAAATAAAAGCAATTTAGACATCTGATATATTTTAAGTAGCACACAAGTTAATCTGTAAAATTCAGTTTACTTGTTGAAGGTGAAATGCTATCTTCAATTTGCTGTTACAGCAAACAATTAATGGCAAGTTTGACTTTACTGTAAAAATATCCTCTTTTAACCAAATAACCTTCTTTAAACGTTGGATAAAATTTTCTGCTAAAAAATTCCCGTACTTCCCACTATCACCATCACTGATAAACAGATTGAAAAGACAACATTCTCAGTAGAACTGTTTGCTTATACTCAGTTAGCCAAGCTTCTACTGCCTGATTTCATTGCCATGGAAAATCCTCCAGGAAAGCTTGGGTAGCAGCTACCTCTATTACTTCTCTAACATCCCATGGCTTCCAATTGCTACTGATTTCCTGTTACAATCAGTAGCCTAGAAACTTGAACCATCCAACTGTTTTAAAAGCAGAAGAAAAAGTCCAAGGGAAAATTGGGAACGAAATAGTGTTTCCATGTTCCTGAAGAGTGGCATTGTGCTTGTATGACTGTTATTCGACAGCCTTGACTTTTTGGAGAGGCAGTCTGACTTTTATACCTAGTCTAATATTTCTTCTTACTAAATAGTGAATTATCACAGTGCAAATATAGCAATCATCCTTTTGACACCCTTACTCATAAAATAAGCAAAAGCAATATCCAACTTTCAAAGAATTCTCTAACCAAAAATCATTTGCGAATAAATGGTCCTGAACCCCACACTCAAATTTCCACAGATACAATAGTTATATACATGTCTCAGACCAGCATATATATATATATATAGCTATTTAACCTGTAACATGGATGATTTATATTATTTTGATAGCATTACTCTGGGTCATGTGATTTGGGAAATAGATACCTTTTGGGATATGAAAGAGTCAAGAAGTATGGAAAATAAATACTATCTCAAAATTAAGACCTGGATTTGTCCAGCACCAAAAAACATAGATATAAGTGGGTATCTCCTGGTGCCAGTATTTTCTACTCCCAAAGTTCCTTATGTTTTAATCCTCATTCTCTCCTATCTGTTGGAAACCTTATTCCCAGAGTAAAGACTGACAACTTTCACATTCTGAGAGATTTTTATATTTTAAAAAGGTGGCTGGGCATGGTGGCTCACATCTGTAATTCCAGCACTTTGTCAGGCCAAGGTGTGTGTATCACTTGAGCACAGGAATTTGACACCAGCTTGGGCAATGTGGCAAAATGCTGTTTCTAAAGAGAATAAAAAAATTAGTAGGGTGTGGTGGCACGTGCCTGTAGTCCCAGCTACTTGGGAGGCTGAGGTAGGAGGGAGGATCACCTGAGCCCAGGGATGTCAAGGTTGCAGGGAGCCATGATTGTGCCACTGCACTCCAGCCTGGGTGACAGAGTGAGACCCTGTCTCCAAAAAAAAGGGGAAGCTGAGTTCAACCAAACCAATCGGAACCACAGATTGATAGGATTTCCAAGAATATAAGAATACAAAGTAAAAATATTCAGATGGTAGCATCAGTGTCTGGGGACAGAAAGGCTTTAGCTATTCTTGGTAGGCAATCTACTTTGGTTAATACTATGAGTTGGCTCACTTAAACCTACCTGCCATCCTTCCAGTTGGACAGGTTGGAAATTAAAAACCTTATTTGCCAGACTTCCATGTAGCTAGTGTTCTGATTATGAATTAGGTTATAATAAGTTAGGGTTGTCAGATACCAGACAAGGTACCCAGTTAAACTTACATTTTCTAAACAATGTTTTTTATTTAGTATAAGTATATTGCATGTATTATTTTTATTTGCTAAATCTGGCAATGTTTTACCAAATGTGCATGCTTGTGAGAGATTTGGAAGGTGGAAGTGAGGTACAGGCCACCTTTCCGTCCCTTTTGGTTGTTAATATTGGTGAGCTTAGTTAAAGAAACATGAGATTTCCTACATTAGAGTTTCAAAGTCCATTCTCCAGCTTCTTGGCTGGAGAAGGGCCTTTGCTAACGGCATCTTCAAAAGTGGTAGCCTCTAGATTTCAACTCCTGGTTCCCAGTTACAAAGTATGTCTTTGAAATCATTGCTTCAGTGGTCCCCGGAGATGGTAGTTTCCTATTGGATCACTTCTATTTGTTTTAGAAATCTATCCTTGAAGCCAAATCTAAAGTCTGTTACATTAGCCTTTCTAAAATTTTGATATGTATCTAATTCCTTGTAATAAATCTCTCTCTGACTAACATACTTAGTTTCTCTTTTCTGCACTGAACTCGGTAATATTGACCCTCAGGTCCACCTCCTCTATTTGTTTCTACTACTTGGAATAGTTTCCTTTAGTCATTAAAAACTCTACAAATGATACAATTTTATGGTTTTCTTAACATGGTTCTTTGTCACAGCAGAGATTTCCCATCACAGAAGGATAGAAAGTGAGCAAGGATAGTGGATTTGTACCTATAGAGAGATGTCTTATTTTATTTATTTTATTTCTAAAGAACATACCGCACAAGATACTTTAGGTTATAACAATGCATTAAAATACTAAACAGTGTATCAGCATCCTCTGGAAACACTTTACTATTATTTTTCTCATCTCTTTTGTCCCTCATATCTAGATGTCAAATTTTCACTGAGAACTAATTTGATGCCTATGGAAAATATTTGATTCAACAGTTTCATAACATGATGTTCTATTAATTAAAACATGACACACTGACATTAAATTTCCAAATAAAAAGATGCCCAGAAGTGAAATATCACAAACTTGATACATACCTATAGTCCTATGTAGGAGTGGAGGGATACTAAGGAAAGACAGTGTGTTTTCAAACGTGGCTTGCAAGTGTGAGGTGAACACTGGTGAACAGAACTTACCTCTCTGCTGTAAGTACCTGGAACAGTACTGAGCACAGTCAAGGCACTCAGTAAACCAAGCTTAATCTTTTAAATCTTTTAGCTCTTTCACCTACTCTGTATACAATTTTATTTCCCAAAAGTACCAGGTTGTAACATCAGGAAGAAGATATGGTGAGCATTGACCATCTCTGGTGGTCAGGGTCTCTACTCTTAATCTCATGTAATTAGGGTGATCCTATAGTTTATTGTCCAAACCTGAACAATTTTGACAGTGTCCAGGATACTATTAATAATTACACAGAGTCAGGCACACTGGCTCATTCCTGTAATCCAGCTGCTTTTTTAGGCCGAGGTGGGAGTATCACTTGAAGCCAGGAGTTTGAGATCAGCCTGGGCAACACAGCAAGACTCTATCTATACAATATATTTTGAAAATTAAAAAAAAAAAAAACTGTTAAAGGATTTTGAGACCAGCTTGGCCAACATGGTGAAACCTTGTCTGTACTAAAAATACAAAAATTAGCAGAGCATGGTGGCGGGCATCTGTAATCCCAGCTACTCAGAAGGCTGAGGCAGGAGAATAGCTTGAATCTGGGAGGCAGAGGTTGCAGTGGGCCGAGATCATGCCACTGTACTACAGCCTGGGTGACAGAGTGAGACTCCACTAAAAAAAAAAAAAACAATTAGCTGGGCATAGTGGTGCAAACCTGTAATCCTAGCTACTCAGTAGGCTGAAGGAGGAGGATTGCTTGAGCCCAGGAGTTTGACGCTGTAGTGAGCAACTATACTCCAGCCTGGGTGACAGAGCAAGACACCGTCACTAAAATAAATAAAATAAAATAAAATAAAATATAGAAAAGTAATACGAGAATAACAAATAAAATATAGTAAAGTAATACAAGAATAACAGGCATAAGCTGGGACAGCCATAGACAAATTAGGATGGATGAACCTACAGCAGTCAATAAAATAGGCAAAGGGTCTGACTGAGTCCTTATGTATTCCCAGCAGCAGCTGAGGCAGCCTTTCTTCCCACTCATTCTCTCCAAGTAACAAAAGGTCTGCAACACGACATCCCTTTCTGCCTGGGGTTCACTGCACCCGATGAATTGATCACTGCACCTGTTTCTTACATTCAGGGAATGACAAGCAGAGAAAAGCCAGTGGTTCACAACACAGTTGGTGCACCCAGGAGCCCTCTCACCATGGGGAGTAAACATCTTCAGTTCCATTTGCTATGGCAAAGAAAAATAAAAAAAGGGCCAATAACAAAATGCCCTTCAAAGAAAACACTTTGTGAGCCTGTGTGTAGCAAAGAAAAGAACGAGGACACTGTCAAGAGGAATATCCTAGAATAGCTTCTTGAAAGAAAGATTTCTTAAAAAAAAAAATGGGAGTGAATGTTGCTACAACTACTGTGTATCATCTGCTACATCCCTCTTAGCAAATGATGATTAAAGTTTCTGTATCTGTCAGTAATGCAAACGGGAAAGAATTCGCTTTCTTGAAATTTACTTTAAAGTCTCCTTTATGGAGAAATGATTCATTCCACATGCATTTCATACCCGAAATCTAATACAGATTTTATGCTGACAAAAGTGGCTTTGTGGGGCTCCCATACCAACCAAAGAGTTCTTCTTAGACATTTCTACTTGTATCTAGACAAAACAGGGACATCAAAACAAAACAAGAACACAACAACACAACAAAACCCTGGATTTTCGACTTAAAAATCATGGGTTCAGAACTGGTTTAAATCTCAGATCCATAATCAGAGAACTTCAAAGAGACATGGTGTATTACACACATCAGCCTTTTCCTTTTGAAGAAGAGCAGAGAGAAGACACTGGAATGGAAAATCTCCTGCTACTCTGGGAGCTCCAGAGGGCAGGGATCTTATCTGCCTTGTTTGTGGCTGTATCTCCAGCTTCCAGCTTGATAGCTGGTATGTATCTGCGTTTGTTTTCAATAAGGTTATCGAGTAAATGATTAGACACATTAATAGATTCGTTATGAAAGATATCAAGCACCGGAGAACATCAAAGAAGGCCAATCATGAGAGTCAAGCAGTGGGTAAATTGGTATGCACCTAGATAATAGAGCACTGGTTTCTCTTGACCAGTTACTCTATGATTGTTTTAACCACTTTTTCCCCCTCGGAGTTTCCAAGTTACAGCAGTTCTCCTCACTACTGAAAGTGTGATGGTAGGACACCAGTTTGCCATTGTCGCTTCATTCGTTCATTCTACAAATACTATGGGAGATGCTGTGATGAACATGGCAGACACTGTCCCAGTCTAATCCAGGGTTTTCTGTTATAAAAAAAAGGATATCAGGGTTTAGATTAGGTACTCTGAATGCAAAGCCCTTCGAAAGTTGGAAGTTGGACAACTCTGAATACATCAGGAATCCTAGTACAGGATGAACAAGCAGCTGAGAGAATTTTCTTAATTTAACACCTGGAAAATCAGCTAAAAGGGTTAAACTGTTTGCACAGAAAACTAAACCATTTAAGAAGAGACTGAATAGTTATTAGGTTCTTTTAATTAGGTAGAAAACCTGTGTTGGGAGTTAAAAATCTCAAGGTAGACTTTTCTTGTCCTATAATATCTATTTGAACTAGCCACATGGCCTGAAATTAATGAGATAATTGAAAACTATTCTTCTCCAATAGAATCCCCTCATTTTATGCCAGGTTGCTTAGTGGTCTAGGATTGATAATAATAAGTAAGCCAACAAACCCAATCCAAAACTTATTTGCAGTATCTTTTATCAGCAGATTTCATGGCAGTTGCTATATATTTAATTGCAGTAAATTAGGGAAAGTTTAAATTAAGGAGATGAGAAAACCGAAGGAAAAGAGGTAGAAACAAGAAGAACAAGGAAGATTCTGAAACAGTTTTCATAAACTTAGAAGCAATGGAAAGGACTTAAAACTGCAAACAGAATAGAATGGACTTAAAACTGCTCACTGACCGTGTACTCTACATTTTTTTCTGTTAAATAATATCCTAGAGCAGCTATTTCAAATTGCCACTCGCCTTAAATCTCAGACTCCAACACCTTCCTCATCACTGTGCATTTAGCTGCAGCTTCCACTTCAATAAAAAATAAATCCAATACAACAATCCCACCTTACCATTTCACCAAACTTACAAAACTACCAGTAGCTATGCCCACCCTCCTTCCCTCTCCCCTGATGTAGTAATAGAAGCTGTACTTTCATTCCTATCTGAAGATAATATCTAAATGTCATCCTTCTGCCTTCTCAAGTACCTGTCCTGTTGATTATCTCTAATTTCTCATGCATCCTCAGCCTCTCCCTCTCTACCATCTTCTTCTCATTGCCATTTAAACATGCGTAAGTCACTACCCTTTTACAAGTGTGTTCTTCCTGTCCCTATATCCATCTTCTGCTACTATAGTCCTTTCTCTCTTTCCATCACAGCCAAAAATCTTAAAATAATTGTTTTACACTTGCTGCCCCACATTCTCAATCCTCATTCATGCCTTAACCTACTACAATCTTGGTTCCTTATTACCACAGAGTTCTCCATAATCAACCCTGAAATTACTTACATAAAGGTTGTCAATACCCTCCTTGTTGCTAAATAAATATAATATATTTTGGTCTTATCTTCCATGATAGTTTTGTAGTATTTGGCAACTGTAAATGTTACTTTTTCTGGAAACCTCTTTTCCTCTGGATTCCATGACATGACATGTACCTAGTTTGTCTCTTATCTACTGAACTGCAAATTTCCCTGTCTCCAATAAAAACTTGTTTTTCTTCACTTACCCCGGAAATTTTGCTATTTTCTTGGGATCACTCTTAGGCCTTCTTCTCTTCTCATCTACAAACTTTACTCTGAACCATTTCAAACCCCTGCTAAGTTTTAATTACCTATATACTGATAACTAAATATCCAATTAAAGATCTCTAGTCTAGAACATTCCTCCATAGTTACAGCTCACGTACCCAGGTATCTTAACTTCAACTACACTATCATCATCACTCACCTGGACAACTTCGATAGGGGGCTGAAGCTGTTTTCTTGTCTCCAGTTTGCTAAGCTTCCTTTGGTCCCTTGAAATAACATGACGTTAATCACTTCCAGGCCTTTACGCATATTATTCCATCTGCTGGGACTCCACCTCCTGCAAATCCCTAACTTGACCTGGCTAATTCCTGCTTCTCTTCATGTCTCAGCCAAGGTAAGGCTTCCTTGGGAAAGCCTTCTGCATGCTACCAAGCCAGGGCCGATTACCTTTATGTATTCCTATAGCACTATCATAGTAATACTCTTACCATCTGCAGGTTGAATATCACTTATCCAAAATGCTTGGGACTGAAAATGTTTCAAATTTCAGATTTTGGAATATTTGCATTACCCTATGGGTGTCATGCAGGCCTTTTGGGCATTTTCAACAATATCTTGACACCACTAGAGAATATAATAGCAACACAGTGATTAATGCATGTAGGTTTTGACCCTATGCCGGACATTGTAGGATACCTGACATTGTCATGTCTAGCCTGCACATGTGCCATTTTTGTTACCTTTTGTGGGCATGCTTATATGATGGAATCTGGGTGTGGGTGGAAAAGACATACTGTAGCTAACAGGGGCTGAGAGGATCTTTTTCTTCCCCTTGGGGATGCTGAATAACTCTATGGTGTGTGCCTGCATTTTCACTGTGACTTGTCACATGAGGTCAGCTGTGGAATTTTCCATTTGTGAAATCATGTCAACACTCAAACAGCTTTGTATTTTGGAACATTTGGATTTCAGGATTTTGGATCAGGGATGTTCAATCTGTCCTGTAGTAGTTACTTGTTTAATTTCTTTCCTCCCCCACTTAACTACAGATCAAAGAAAATAGAGATCAAACCTGTTTCCTTTATTTATTGATGTGTCTCTAGTGTCTAGCCTAGTGTTTGGAACATCAATAAATATTCATGAAAGAAATGGATAAATAAATGTATGCTTGCATCAGAAGATATCCCACAGTGGTATTTTCTCATCCTTGGCAATTTGAATTTTTGGTTGTTATTGTTTTATATACAAGGGTTAATGTCCTGTGAGGTAGCAGTACATATGTTTCTGTTTTTAAAAGAAATCGTTTCATACAATCTATTATAATGAAAACCATGGGATATCACATTTTTCCTTCGTGGAGATAGTTTTTATATATCACAAATCTTCTAGAAATGCATAGTAAATTAGACAAATTAGAAGTCAAAGAACTGAGGTACAGCTAGCTATTTAGAAATGAATTTGTGGAAGCTGAGGGTCATAAACAGCCGTGCAAGTTGTACACTGAGAAAAAGAAAGAAGTACCATTCACATCATGAGTTGTATATTTCATAATCTGGACAACTCTTCATGGAGGTCCTGAATTGTAATAAAAGAGAAGGGTTATTTGCTTTCATTATTTTTTCCTCAGACTGTCTCTTCGGGGTGAGGGATGATTCTTCTTGTATTCTTAAATTTCAATCAATTTAATAGACTTACTATAATTTTTAAAGTTGGAGAGTATCTTAAACAGGAAACAGCCCAAAGATGACAAAGAGGTTTACCTATGTGCTAACTCTCCTCAGTGTGTGGTAGCTACCTGCAGCACTATTTGAGAAATGTTCTGATATAGTGCTGATTGACTAGCCATGTCTTTCATGGGCAAACAAGACAGAAACAGAAGCCATTCACTTATTTTCCTTCCTTGTTCCAGTTAATCTATTCATTGTCCAGAAAAAAAAAAATTAAGGTTCAGAAAAGCAAAGCAACTTGCTCTTAACATTAATACTGCCGCAGGACCCAGATTTCTGTACTTCTAGCCTATGTTCCTTCCTTCACATCTGGTTTCAAGATTCCTTAAAGATAAATTATAAATTCTAGCCCTAAGATTTGTTGCCTCTCAAATTTTAACCTTTTTTCAAGGTTAACTATCTGCCTTTGGTCACCAGCATAAATAAATCTGGGTGTGCCATGTGAGGACATGGCATGATCACAGGAAATAATCTTCAGCATCATAAAACTATCATCTAAAATGTAGTGCCAAGTGCACTGCCTAAAAGGCACATGTTATAAGTGGTAGGGGTCATTGTCAGTCAAGTTAAGCAATACAGGGGTAGGAGCAATTATAAGAGCAACAAAAATATCATCTATAATATCGTTTTGAGACGTATTTGGCTTGAGTCTATACAAACAGCAGCAGAATACTTGCAAGGACTTTTATCCCAGTGTGAAGAGGTAATAACTGCAATTGATTCAACGTCTATTAACATTGGTCATAGTGCTAGATACTGGGAATAGACCAGTAAACAGGAAAGACATGGTCCCTATTTTTGTGTTTGTTACATTTTAGTAGAGAAGCCAAGCATTGAATCATAATGTGAATGTTTCAAAAGAGGAAGTACAATGAACTTCTTGGCAGTGGGAGGGGTAACCTATAACCCCAAATTTTTGACAACTGCCACTCACAAAGAGAATATAGCGATCAACTTGTGATAACTTTCTGCAGCCATTCTGCATCCACGCTGGAATTCCAAAACAAATACTGGATTGCTGGAAAACTTAGGAATTTAATATTCACAAATTGATATTCTAAAATAAGTAAATGCAAATAGCAAAGACAAATTCACACATAGTAATAACCATTTGAATCTCAAGAGATACCAGTTATAAAATAATATAGACCTTTAAATCAGTACATCCTCTGATGTCTAAAAGATGCTTATCACTACTCACTAGATTCTTTTCCACTTGCTTTGCAATTCAGTTTAAACATACATGGTAATCAGGAGTCATTATTTTTATTCACTTGGAAAGTCAGAAGTACCTTTTCTCAGTGAGATTTTGAAGGAAAAGTAAAACACCATTCATTTGGAGATTTTATGGGTGTCTAAACGTGTGCTTTTAGACACCCATAAAACAGGAAATGATTTATGACTTATCAAAGGATATGCCTCTGAGCCTCTCACCTAATCTCTAAACCCAGCTGACTTTCCCCGTTTCTCTAGCATGGAGCATAGCAAAGGGAGACGCTCTTGATTAGCCAAGAGACACTGCTGCTCATATACCAACCTATATTTGAGTCAGGGTTGGGGAATTGTGAAATAACTTAAATGCAGCACTTCCAGATGAAAACCGCTCTGAGGATTTTTCATTCTGAAAAGTAGAAGGAAACCAAGTAGTTCTTGTAATACCATAAAACTTCGAAGTCCTTCTCGTACAATATTACACTGACCTACAAAATGACCTTTGCACAAGATTTATTTATTAAGAAGCAAAGAAAATAGGTAGAAAGGCATTGTTGGTACATATTGAAACGCTGCTAAAATGCTGAGTCTGGAAAATTGGAAAAAGATCTTAATTTCCAAAGTTGTTTCTGCTCAGAATGAAATAAGAGAAATATCATTTGGTGATACAAAACTTGGCCCTTTTGACACTGTGGGATAAAATGGTGGAGAACTGTTGATTCTGACATAATCACTGCAAATTTTCTACATTGTCATTGATTAATTTCTTGAACAAACATCGATTTAGGATCTACTGTGTTGTAGAGCTGTGCTGCTCTAACACAGGAGCCACTCGCTGTGGGTAGCTACCAAGCACTTGAAATCAGGCTAGTGAGACGGACAGACTGAAATTTAAAAGAATTTTATTTTATTTTAATACATTTAAATATAAATTTAAAAACTGACTGTTGGTTCAGTTATTGAAAAACTTTTATATATGTTTGGAACAACTTAGGAATGTGAATCTTTTTTTTTTCAACTATAAATTTTATAAAAATGTAACTTGAGACCAAATATTTTCTTTTCTCTTATTGTATTTTAGGTTTTGGGGTACATGTGAAGAACATGCAAGATAGTTGCATAGGTACACACATGGTGGTGTGATTTGCTGCCTTCCACCCCATTACCTATATCTGGCATTTCTCCCCATGCTATCTCTCCCCAACTCCCTACCCCTCACTGTCCCTCCCCTATTTCCCCCCAACAGACCCCAGTGTGTGATGCTCCCCTCCCTGTGTCCATGTGTTCTCATTGTTCAACACCCACCTATGAGTGAGAACATGTGGTGTTTGATTTTCTGTTCTTGTGTCCGTTTGCTGAGAATGATGGTTTCCAGGTTCATCCATGTCCCTACAAAGGAAATGAACTCATTGTTTTTTATGGCTGCATAGTATTCCATGGTGTATATGTGCCACATTTTCCCTGTCCAGTCTACCATCGATGGGCATTTGGGTTGGTTCCAGGTCTTTGCTAGAGACCAAATATTTTCAAAGAAAATACAGTGTCTAAGTTGGGATGGGATGCAATTTTAAGACACATATCAGATCTCAAAGACTTAGAATGGAAAAAGCATAAAGGATTCTATTAATATATTTTATTGATTACATGTGAAAATAATAATAATGTTAGATATGTTAGGTTCAATAAAGTATTAGTTTCTTGTTTTTTTAACTTTTAAAGAACGTGGCTACTAGGATATTTAAAATTACATAGGTGGCTCTCATTTTTTCTATTGGACAGTGCTGTTCTACACATTGTGCTGGCATTGGGAATATAAATGTGAATGTCCCCTTAAGGATTTTACAGAATGGTGGTGCATTTAATGGTATAGCAGTGAGATACAGAGGAATGCAAAGGACACTATGGGGACATAGATGAGTAGCAATTAAATTAGGCTGGTGTCAAACATGGCTACCTAAAATAAGGCATGCCTAAATTGATTCTTAAAGTTTGAGTGGAAGTTAGATGAAGAAAGAGGAAGGGTATTCCAGGAAGAGGGAATGGCACATACAATAACATTGAGAGAAGCAGTACAATACAGTGATTAAGAATCTAGAACCTCACCGGGTGCAGTGGCTCATGCCTCTAATCCCAGCACTTTAGGAGGCCAAGGCAGGTGGATCATGAGGTCAAGAGATAGAGACCATCCTGACCAACATGGTGAAACTCCATCTCTACTAAAAATACAAAAATTAGCTGGGCATGGTGGTGCGCTCCTGTAGTCCCAGTTATTCAAGAGGCTGAGGCAAGAAAATTGCTTGAACCTGGGCGGCGGAGGTTGCAGTGAGCCACCAACTGCACTCCAGCCTGGTGACAGAGTGAGACTCTGTCTCAAAAAAAAAAAATCTAGAACCTTTACCCTTTGAGTCATATGCACTAGAGCTGTACCACTTACTATCTGTGAGATCGCATGTAAATTACTTAAATTCTCTGTATCTGTTTTCTCCTCTATGAAATGAGGATACTACTACTGTCAACCTTATAAAGTTATGCTGAGAAATGCATGAGTTAATATACTGCTCAGAACTGTTTCTGATCCACATTGTATTTGCTGCTATTATTGTGAATTAGAAAATGAGGGAGTTCCCCACAGGTTGGAGTAAAAGGGGTTCTGTCTGTGAGTGTCCGGGAAGATGGGGCTACAGAGGTGACCAGGCATCACGCATTCACCAGAGCAGTTTGACCTTTTATCCTTCAAGCTGTAGAGGATTAGTCACATCTTGAAAAGATATACCAGGCATAAGAGTAGCTGAGCATTTAGACGGATCCAAGGCACTAGGTAAGAGATAAGAGGCCAATGCAGCAAGCTAGTTGAGAAGTGCTCCAGGGCCACTGCGAACAGAGGGCAGGGCATGAATAAGATGGATGTGGTTGCTAATTGCTCTTGAGACCTTTCTCTGCTACATTAATTAATTAATTAAGTAAGTATACTTTAAGTTCTGGGGTACATGTGTAGATCTTGCAGGTTTGTTACATAGGTATACACGTGCCATGGTGGTTTGCTGCCTCCATCCCCCCATCACCTACATTAGGTATTTCTCCTAATGCTATGCATTCCCAATCCCCCTAGCCCCTGCTATCCCTCCCGTAGCCCTTCACCTGCCGACAGGCCCCAGTGTATGATGTTCCCCTCCCTGTGTCCACGTGTTCTCATTGTTCAACACCCACTTATGAGTGAGAACATGCGGTGTTTGATTTTCTGTTCTTGGGGCAGTTTTAGATAGCTAGCTAGACTTCATTTTCCAGCCCTCTGCTGTTACATGTGGCCACAGGACAGAGTCCTAGCCAGTGGAAGGTAAATCAAAGGACGTGGGCTACCTCTCATGTGCAGTCCTCTAGCTCGTACCCCTTTGAGCTGGCTGAATATTTCCAGGAGGGCTACCTTGGCAACTGGCTATTGCAAATGGAAGACCCTTGCTGGCCTGTGTTCTTGAATAACTTTTTGGGTTACAACCCCTCCCTTCCCACACACACATCCAACACAAACTAACATGAAATAACCTTAGACTGTTACATGAGAAATAAATACATTTCTATTTTGTTTAAGTCATTTTGATAGTCCATTTGGAGGATGTTTAATATATTATAGCAATTAGCCTATCTCGGCTATTATAAATATGAGAAGTAAAGAGCTAAAAGCATTTTTATGAGGAAAAAAGACAATGACAGATAAGATATGAGAGTGATGAAGAAAGTTGTCACTAAATTCTTTGAGTAGCAGGGTCTCAAGTGTTATCTTGAGTGCTAATGTAAACAGTGAACCGATAAGCATTTTCTTTGTGAACTTGCCAAAGTAAATTTTCAGCTAGCAATGAAGAACAGTAAGAACTAGGAATTTGGTGAGGTTAAAGACATTAGGCATCATCTTCAATTTAGCAGAAAAGAGGTCAGGTTTCAAAAGACATTGGGAAGTCTGGGTGACCCACAAGAATTTAGAAAAGAAGAGGAAAATTGAGAGAAGTCAGTTGGTTAAGGTATTGATAAGGTTCAAGTTGTGCTACCCCAAAATATGGCAGCTTGGTATTTGAAAAGACAGCAGAAGCAGGAAGGTCACTCTCACCTTCCCCATTTCCCTTTTCCCCTGAGCAGATCATAAGACTATCATACCAGAGGTACCTTTTCTATACTGGACAGAAAGAAAAGTTTCTTATCTCAGAAGACACAGGGCCATAGGAGGTTCTGCAGAAACAGGCCTTGCTATGATCAGCCCAATTTATTCACACCTGCTTTGTCCAGTCATACTTCTGCATGACTATCTCCTTTTCATCAAACCAGAGCATAAGAATATACACTTTTCCCTGGTTCTTTGGGTTATTTCTGAAGGCACCTGTGTCATGTAAAACTTATATTCAATAAATTCATATGCTTTTACGTGGTTGATTTGTCCTTCCTTCTAGGTGCTCCAGCCATGAACCTAGTGATGGATGAGAAAATGATCTTTTCTCCTTTGTAAGAGCCAAGTAGATTCTAAAATTCTACACAAGCAGGTTGTGGGTTCTCAGAAAACAGAGGGTTGGCAAGAATGGTTTTGAAATAGCTCAAACTGTGAAAACTGAATTATGATTCCAAGGCAATGGCATTTTATACTCATGCTTGTTGAATAGGCAAGGGCTTTCAGAAGGAAGATCAGAGCCTGGTCTTTTCATCTCTGGGAATCTAGATGTGGTTTACTCTTAGAATGGAAAAGGACTAAGTCTTCCTGTACTCGAAGGACTTTCTCTCCGTGCCAAATGGAAAAAGGGATAAACCTTCAATGGGGTTTGTGAAATATGGTTGTTCCATGGAATCAAATTCAAGACCAAGGTCAAAAGTGATGGTTACATCTTGCTTTCTCTGAACCCACTCAGGATCAGAACCAGAGTCTTCAGCTAGCAGCCCATTCATTCTGCTGCTGAAACCAATCCTAACCGGCCAGGCAATTCAGTAGAAGCTCACTTAGGGACAGCATGGAAGAGGGGTGAGATGAATATTGCTGCTGCCATTCTGTTAAGCAGTGTGAGCTCTAGACTTCATCATGATTACTATAATTCCTTGTGCCTTCTGGGATTCCTTCTGACACTTGTTTCAGTTTAAGAATCATATTTCTTTCTACTAGATTTTGCAAATCATTTTCCTTATGCTGTTTCTTCACAGGAATGATACACTTTTCTCATCATAATTTTTGAAAAGATGTTGTGAAAAAATACTGTGTGCTATCTGCAGTAATTATTCTTTTCTTTGCCTTAAAAAGAAAGTATTCTAGGGAAAGGATGGAAAATACCACAGAAGTTATGAGAATGGGCATTTGTGATTTGTAACAAGAATTTGTCAGCCATTGGCTGCTCTGGACTTTACCAGCCACAGTTGCTGAAGACCTGCAGCCTGAAAGATCAGGCCTTACAGCTCTAAATCAATCAACTCCTTAAACCTGCCTGCAAATGTATTAGGAGCTGGACCCCCACTAGCAGGCACAGGCAGGATCTGAGATTTCCTTGAGCACTCACTCTGTGCAAGTTACTATCCTAAATAAGTCCAGTGCGGTAATTCACTTCATTCTAATAACAACTCTATGAGGTCATTACTCTAATTCTCACTGTGCACACAAAGAAACTGAAGTATATAGAGGTGACTCAGCTAGAAAGTAGAAGTCAAGTTACAGGAAGTTATTACCATTCTTTACAACCGCCTTTCCTGAAGTAATGGCTATGCATAATATTGTTAAATTTGGGTCAATAAAAATCAACCAGTCAAATATGAGAAGTCCAACCCCCACCAACAGATGGATTCCTGTATTAGATGATTTTTTCTGAGTCTTCTATCAAAAAAAAAAAGAGCAGTGGCAGCATTATCAGCAAATATTTATGAGTACTTAATTGTGTTGTACCACACACCATATTAAGTGTTTTCCATGTGTTACATCAATGTAATCTCAGTATCCAGAGCATCAGCAGAGCTGCCCTGAGCTGCAACCTCTTTCATTAGCAACCAGCTTAGATCCTTAGTCATTTTGGCTGGGCTACTCTGGTGGTGATTCATACCCCAGGGCCTTGCTTGAGCTGAAGCTAGAACTTGGCTTTGCACCCTGGGAACCTGTCTGTATTTTGCCAGTTTTCTCTCCTTAAGGAACTTGTCCCTAGCTGTTATCTAAGAATCGCTTCTTTCTAAATAAAACCTACTATGGCCACACCCTCTTCCCAAACTAAGGTGCTGACTGATGCTCTCCTCTCCTTCCACCAGATTCCAACCTTTAGTTACTCATATCTTAGTCATTACACTTAAGTTTAAAACTTCCTCTTGCCCATTGACTTGGAATAGCTGGTTTCCTTTCTTGAAGACTTGACATATCAATTACCAGGACAGCCCTCTAGCCTCCTCTCTCCAGCAGTTAGCTGCTGCAGACATTATGCTTCTTGTCAGAGGCAATGTGGGTCACACTTTACCACTAAACAGAATAGCCCCATATCTATGACATATAATAGGAAGTGCCTGCAGGCAGGGACCTGGTCTTATTAATCTTCCTATCTCTAACACTTTCCCTGTGTTTAGCACATAGAATATTCTTATACATGAATGAATGAAGGAATTAAGAATGAATGAATGGTCACTGAAAGATATTAATCTTCATTTTCCTTTCCCACTGTTAAAAATCAAAGAGATAACTCATATTTCTAATTAAAATGAAGCATACTAGTTCTAGTTGGTATTCTGACAGAATTATATTGCAGGTTATATTTTTACACTAAGATTTTCCATCACGTAACTGGAATTAATTTATTCCAAGATAGTAGAAATGTATTGGTGCAGTATGAAATGAAGGGGATTTAAAGAACATAATAAAAAGAAGAACATTACAATCTGTTTAACATAACCTAACCCTGCGAAGATTAATAGCTTTCAATTCGTACAAAAACTGAAGTCTACAATTTGATATACACATGGTCTTATTAAAAATGAAAGCTGGTTATAATGAAATGCTAGCTCCGTGCTAAGATTGGCATGGTGTATGAAATAGACAAACTAACACTGTGGCAATAGTTGGAGGTCAAATTTCATGGGATAACTTTTTAGTTCCAAAATGGTCATATCACACAATGGCTGGAGATATAATTAAGAATTACGCTCTAAAAACAAATTCTGAAACAGAAGGTAATTAATATCTCTTTGGGGAAAGCTGGATTTTTAATGATTCAGACATGACTGCAGAGAAAGGCTTGGTGTTGCTCTCTACTCTCTCAGTCTGGTTAGCTAAAACCGCCTCAGACTAGGGACCTCCTGGTGCATGGGGTTAAATTTTGCATTTGTGAGCAGTAAGCATGTGTTTGCTGGCACTCTTCCAGCATACTGGGCATGCTGTGGAAGCATCAGAGAATTTTTCAAATTGTGCACTAAATGTCTTTGTACTACACAGTTTTAAATAAATGAGTCATTTTCAGACTTGTAGTTTTTCTTTAAATCTATTGTTATAAAATCTTATTTTCTAAATGAAACCATATTCAAAAGAGGAATATATGAAAGAGATAAAAGTATTAAAGTGGGTTGGGGAATCTTGGAAAGAGCCCATCTAATCTCTCTTTCCATCTCTCCCTTTGGCCTCTGAGGTACCTTGCAGAACTTCCCAGAATGCTTTGAAGCATGGTCTGAAAGCCACGAGATCTGGAAAAACAATCCTATTTTTCAATTGAGGTAACTGGGACTTAAGAAGTTCAGGGATTTTTGCAGAATTGCACCAACAAGTGAAACAGTTGACAGAGAAGGAACCAGAGTATTTTTGTAGCACCAGGTCTTGGAACAGTGCCACTCAATGGTTCATAGGTCGGCAGCATGAGCGTCATCGCCTGGGAACTGGTTAGCAATGCAGAATCTCAGGCCTTGCCACAGACCTGCTAAATCAGAATCTCTGTGGTGAGACCCAGGAATCTGCATTTTCATAAGCTGGCCAGGTCATTCTTATGCACCCTGACCCTTGAACATCCTTCTTGCCTTTTCTTCTGGTCATACTCCCTCAACTCCCAAGCTCAAAAGTAGTAAAAATGTTATTATAAAACAACAGAAAAAAATTGGGAGAGGAATAGAGTGAAACTACTCCACAGCCATTAATCCTCACCTCAGGTCCCATTGAAATCATTTCGGAAATTATGAATCTTTTTTTTTCTTTTTTAGATACTTCACCATGTTGGCCAAGTTGGTCTTGAACTCCTGAGCTGCAGTGATCAGCCCACCTCAGCCTCCTAAAGTGCTGGGATTACAGGCATGTGCCCCCCTACCAGCCTGGAAATTAAGTGTCTTTGTTTAATGATGGCACTATAAAAAAAGTCTAATATGTTTTGCAACTTCTCTTTTTGGTTACTTCAGCTTTTTCTTAAATTGCTAATCTAGAAAATCATTTTTTTTTCAAACTAAATGTCTTCATGTTTATCATGTAAGATTTGTTATGTAAACTCTTTGTTTAAATAGAAGGACTAGGGCGTGCAGCATTTGGCCACGGAAGAAAATATGCACACACACAAACATAACCGATTTTTAAAAATGTGAATATGACTTTAAAAATATGCCAGTTTAATGTTAAAATTATGTATGAGTGTGCTAAAGAAAGAGACTGAAACAAAATAATTTCTGGTAACATTTTTAGCATCATGCAGGCCCATAAAAATGAGGGGGGTATATGGATTATTGAAATTGTGTGAGATGAGAAAACTATGTAGAAACATTTCCATGAATGCAAGAAGACAGATACAGCAAACAATTAAATACATTGGACCCCTCTATCTGCTCCTTTAAAAAATCTATATTTCACTTATTTACCTTTTATGTTAAGGTAAATTATTATCTGACTCTTCTAAAAGTTTTTGGTATAAATTAAAGATGACCTGAAGTATCAGCAAATCAGGACTGAGAGCAACTACCCTGAAAAAAAAAAAGGATTATTTTCAACTGTGAAAGAATGGCCAAGGTCTATGCAAAGCTATTTTTGCTTTGAATAGAAACCCTGAGTGCAATGTTTAAGAATATAAAGCTATTCCCAACATACAAAAATTCTGTAGGCTTTTTCAAATGAACCCTTCAAATCAGTATTTTAACTCTGCTACTGTCTGTGTGCTAGGTTTCCCAAAAGGAATTCTCGATTCCCAGAGCAATCTTTTCTAAAGCCACAAAAAACACAAATAGAATTCAAAGTTCTTATGCTTGATATACTTTATGCCCTCTTTCATAAAACACATCACCCAGTTTTCACATTTCTCTGAATATTCTATGTTGTCACAAAAGACATGGTTCTCCTAAGTTAGGCTAAAATGCATGATTTTAAAACAACCTAAATGAAAATTGCAAACACAAAATACATTTATAAATTTATGCTTATGAAATTGTGACTTACAGCATAAGTTATTCTTGATACTTAAAAGAATCATTGATGAGTTTTTGACATCATGAATCTTTGACAACATTATCTGTGAACGAGAGATTTTTTGGACTTACACAATATTTTCAACTAAAAGTTATGGCATTTGTTTTAACACAGAAACTATACCATAGGTTAAGTTTGATATTATTTTGAAATACCTGAACTGCTCAGCAGGTAAAAACAAGTAATACAGCCCCTTATAGCTCATCGGTTTTTTGTTTTGAGTCATCTAAGCACTAACTCAAGGAAAGTGAGAAAGAGCATTTGTCACCCTCCAGGTGGCAACTGAACCTCAGGAATTCCCTGGAGATACAGCCAATTGATGCTTTACATCTCTCACCATGCTCTGTTATCAATTCTCCATTGCCATGGAATCCACAATGGAAATGTGCCACACTTACACCACTTTTCATTTCAGTTCTTTCATATGTTAGCCTCCCTTTTCATTTTCTCCTTAGAACTGAATGAGTTACTGTTTCAAAGAATGGGAGCCCTGTACTAGGGAAGGGTGGGGCATAATGACAAGCAAGTTCATTTGTTTGGAATAAAATAGTCAAACAGAACAATAAACACAGAAGTCTGCTAGAACAGGCCTTCAGTTTATCAACACAAAGAGTTTTCTTCATGACTTCCCTGGACATCAGTTGCATTTAAAGATAGAGTTGCTAATAATTTCCTTTCCTCTTTATTTGTTTAATTATTCAATCAGATATTAAAGCATTTGGGAAGGTATTTTGTCCAATTTTAGCTATTTTATTTGCATTTAAACTATTTCAAATTTTAATTGTTCTTGATTTAAATTGGAAATCTTGGCCAGTAAATAATTTGAATATAGCATGTCTTAATGTTATAAGGTTATATATACATACATAGTATATACCTCTCATGTAACCATATCCACTAAAGTCCTAAAGTAACAATGTCTCTGCCTGTTATGGTGACTCAGTCTGGATTTCTCATAAAGGAGACTGAGGTGATCCTAGAAAACACTGTAGGGAAAGGAAAGGAGGAGAGGAAAAGGAAGAAACAATCAAGAGTTCTTTATTGGGCTGGGCGCGGTGGCTCACACCTGTAATCCCAGCACTTTGGGAGGCCGAGGCAGGTAGATCACCTGAGGTCACGAGTTCAAGACCATCCTGGCTAACATGGTCTCTACTAAAGATACAAAAATTATCTGGCCATGGTGGCACATGCCTGTAGTCTTAGCTACTAGGGAGGCTGAGGCAGGAGAATTGCTTGAACGTGGGAGGTGGAGGTTGCAGCAAGCTGAGATTTCACCACTGCACTTCAGCCTGGGTGCAGAGTGAAATTCCATCTTGGGGCAGGGAGGAAGAGATCTTTATTGAGTAGATTACTAATCTGGGAAACTGGGGGGGCTCAATGCTGTTGGGGATGCTCTGAGGATCTATGGAATATATCTCAAAATTATCCCAGTGAGGGGAGAGAAAGCTGAGAATGTTAGCCATCTACTCTCCGTTATTGGTTGCATCTTGCTCCTGTTAATACCCTGTCACTTTGGGCTTGGTCCATGTGTCCATCTATCACCTTAAAGCTTAGGGGATATGGAAAGAATACCTGAAGCATCTGTTCTATATGGTATTAGATGTTACCCCCAATATGTGCCCACAAAACAGTATATAGGATCATGGACTCAAAATGACAGCAAAATAAACAGATGCACACATTGTACACAAAGGATGTGATTGGGTTTGCAAAGCTCCCTACATTTCTTTGCATATAAACTAGACTCATCCCTTAAATTTCAAAGTAAAATCTCACCAACTGAGGGAAAACTGTGGCCCAGAAGTTCCGCAGAGATTTAAAAGATGTGCTTTGGGTTTAATTCAAACCATATACATATAAAACCATTTCAGTTTCAAGGGCTAGGTCAGAGCTCTTAAAGCTAAAACAGCAAGTCTCAAATCTCAGAGCATTTTCATAACTGGATGATCTGTACTTACTTGCATTTGCAGGAAAATTGTAAATGTGGTATTATAATACATACATTCAAAAGAGAGAAGAAATTTCCCTAAAGAAAAGTACCAAAAATGTTATTTGCCACTTAACAACAAATGGCAAAAAACCCCCAAAATCACTGGTGTCTAACTTTGGGCACGTAATGTAAGGTCTGAAGTCCTTTTGTGTTTCACAATATGAAGGTGCCCTTGACACAATATTTATACTATTCCTAGAAGATTATAAATAGTATCTGAATGTGCATTGTGAGTTTCTCAGATTCAACCTCAGGAACAATTGCCCAAATGCGCTCCTGCATGTAGAAACTGCTAGATCCTCTTTTCAGAGCTGCTGCCTTTTGTTTTTCTTGAGACAGGGTCTCACTCTGTTGTCCAAACTGGAGTTCAGTGGTGAGACCACGGCTCACTGCAGCTTCAACTTCCCAGACTCAGGCAATCCCCACACTTCAGCCTCCTGAGTAGCTGGGATTACAGGTATGTGCCACCACACCCCACTACGTTTTTTATTTTTATTAGAGATGAGGTCTCACTATGTTGCTAGGGCTGGTCTTAATTTCCTGGGTTCAAGAGCTCCTCCCGTCACAGCCTCCCAAAGCAGTGGGATTACAGGGGTGATCCACCACACCTGGCCCAGAGCTGCTTCTTACCAGGTAGACAGAGCAATGAAAGCCAGTATGGCCTTGGAAAAGGAGGAAATAGTCATCATCTCCTTCTTTCATTAGTGAGTACAGGCCCCACCCCACTACTACTATACCAGCACAGTGCCTGTTCCACTGGCCTGCTCCTTCCAGTTCTATTGCTGCCCTCAGCCTCAAATTGAGAACATTTCAGTGATGAAAATCAGAGCACATCATGAGGTTGTCTGGAACAAATCAGGATTCTAGGCTTTGAAGTCAAACAGACATGAGTTACATGGGTTTGAGTCTCATTTGGCTCTACAATCTTCAGCAAATTTCTTATTTGTTTCCTCATCTGCAAAACAGAAATAATAATACTACCATCCTCAAAGGATTGTTGTGATGTATGTATACTGCTGGGTATTTAGTACTCAAAATATGCTAGAGGTTGTTATTATTAGTAGTAATAGTAGTATGGAAAGAAGGAAGTGAGCTACGGAACAGAACTCTCCTGAAAATCTGACAAAGGCTTGGGGCAATCCAGCAGAGAGAGCTTTCCCTTTCTCTAGAGCAAAAGTTTCTAAGTTGTGATTCAAGCACCAGCAACATCCCCTGAAAACCTGTTAGAGATGCAAATTCTCAGGCCCCATCCCAGACCAACTAACACAGAAACTCTGGAGATGGGGCCCAGCCAGCTATGTTTTAATAAGGCATTCAGAAGATTCTGTTACAGGTCAGCTTTTGAGAAGCACTGCTCTAGCTGAATAGCAGGAAGGGTAAATGCTAAGCTGAGCTTAGTTCTTATGGAACATTAATATTTCCTCTCTCATTAGCGGTGCCTTCTTGGGCAGATCTAGCATTTGATATTTTCATTTACATTTCATACTTATATACCACGCAGTCTTTGGTAGGGCCTGTTAAAGATGGAAGTAGATCACTATTAGGTTGGTGTAAAAATAATTGCATTTTTTAACAATTAAAAGCAATGGCAAAACTGCAATTACTTTTGCACTAGCCTAATAGCTATAAGGGATTATTTGTTCTCTCTCCAAAACCAGGAAGTCTTTTACAGGCCATTTTAAGTCCTCGTTTGTTTTAAATTTGCACGTGTAAAAATCAATATCTATGTCTATGTAAGTGTGGGTATTTAGTACTCAAAACACACTTTAGTGTGTTAACAACCATCATATAATCAAGCCCATGAGAGTATCATATAATTGACATTACACCATCATTACCATTATGCTTAAAAGGTGAGCAATAGCTACTCTTTAAATGTATTTAGAAATCATACATGATTGTGTGGTAAATTCTATGTATTAATATAAAGTCAGATTTCAAATCTTAACGCTTGTAGAATAACATTTTCACAGCCATATGTTTAGTAGCTGTAAAGAAAAGACAATGTTTTTTACTGCTGATAAATTTGATTACAGAGGACTCTTATTTTAATTATTGTCCTTCATGTAGAATCTTAAACGATACCATTGCATATGTCCTTTTGATTTTCAATGAATACATATTTACATAAAATGTAGTCATTTCTCCCACTTCTTCATTGTTGAAATTGCCTTCGCCAACAGCTATGCAGTGTCAAGATGGGATCAGAATGTGTGGGAACAGATATTTTTTTCAGTCACGCTTTGCTGACATATGTCCTGTTCACAAATTACCACTGAAACAATGTATGTGTCTAAGAAAGATGTAGAAGACCTGACTGCTAATTTTCACCTGTGTGAGAAGAGACTATGAGAATAAGAAGAACTTAGATTGTTGAGGCTTAACTTTGGCTAAATTGAAATCATTAAAGATTTACAAAAAAATGTGATATCTGGGTTCCCCCCCAAAGTCTGACATCACTGGCCTGGGGTACAGCTGGGGCATTTTTTTTAAGCTTCCAACATGATGCTAATGGTCATTAGTGTCATTTCCTTGGAGGTCACCTCTAATCTAATTACTTCACAGTATTTAAATCTGGCTGTGATCTGTACTAGCTGGTAGTTGGATGGGAAAATCACTAGTAATGGGTTTTCTGTACCTCTGCCCAGCCAGGTGTTGATCATATTTACATTAGAATTTGCATAAAAGAAGCAGTCCAGTCAGTGGCAATATGCTCTTTTTCTTATGTAAGGTCATATATAAAATATATTTTTTTTTCATTTTTCTCCCCTCTGACCTCATCCCTATAAGTATAAAATACGTTATCTCTTTGATACAAAATAAATCATTATTGAATACTCATTCACTCACTCCATTTATTTACTCGTTCATTAATGCTTTAATTAAATATTTATTATGTGGTAGGTACACGAAAGCACAAAAAAGTACAGAAAGACCTCACAAAGCTTAAGGTCTAGAGAGGAATACAAATTCATGGACAGTTGAAATACCATATGGGAAAATGTAAGACAAATGTACTGAAGTAGCACACTGAAGGTGCAGGAGATCCAGTTTTGGATGTTCAGGAATCTATTTATGAAGTGCTGTCTGAAAATAGATTACTAACTAGCTAAGCAAAGGTGAGAGAGGAGAGACAGATTGTTCCTAGGAGAGGGAGCTATCTGATGGAGGGCCAGGGGAAGTGAGAAACAAATATATTTTATTTGATTGTAGAGTTCAGTAAAGAGGGATAAGCCTTGAGTGGTCACATGGAGTGAGAGCATGAAGGGCCATGTAAGTAGCGGAATGCTAGTAAATGTCAAATAACTGGCTCTAGGGGATGGCGGTGGGGCTAATTGTAGCATTTGCCAATTTCTGTGGTGTAAGTGCTCTCATAATAGCTGATTTCAAGCTACTAACTTGATGTCACTGAACGAAGAACTCAGTGGAAAGAGATACACATAATTGGCTCTTGGAATGTGTTAATTAGAAGATAAGTAGTTAGCAAGCAGAGCATGTGTGTACTAAACATAGATAGTGAGGGATAGAAGGACCAAGAGATACCCAGTATTCATGAGGCACCTGGGTACTAAATATTCATAATATGCTAAATGTACATGAAACCAAATATATAAGAGGCACTAAATATTCAAGATCAAATAAATATACATGAGTACTTTATGTTCACAGGTCTTAATTCAGGCATCCATAGGTGATATCTGTTCTAGCACTGTAAGTCCTCTGTTTGAGAATTAGATAGCTAGTCATCAGGCTATTTTGGCAAGTTACAGCTGTGGCCATGCATTCTTGTCTCTGTGTCTCTCAAAAAGCATATGCCATTGAATCAGGCACCACCCATTTTGGACTCACTTGTTGGGAAGTAAGTTTTGGTCCTTGTAAGCACACCATAATGAGGGAAGGCTGATGCAATACAGAGAGAGACAAGACATATAACGTGTACTTCAGAATTCAAGTAGTCTACTTCTCACAGCTTGCTTATACTCTAAGTGCGTTAACTTAGCACATATCTTTCCCATTTGCTTCTCACTGTGATTTTAATGAACTCTGTGATTTAAGTATTTTAATTTGGTCTAAGAGCCTTTCTGTTCCATGATTTGGATAGGCTGCCTGGTAGTATGCTTGAAGGCCACCATTTCATTAAGGTAATTCCCCAGATGACAGAGGAAGTTTATCATAGGTGAAATTTTAAAAACTTTATGATAGGTGAAAGTTAAAAAAATAATAGTAATTTAACCTTTTCAAGGGGGAAAAACATCTTGGAGTTGATGAAGATCATTCGTTGGATTTGCTTAATCATTTGCTACATTTTGAAGAATGAACTTCATTTCCTGTGAACTGAACAAAGCAAAAAACAAAAAGAAACAACAAACAAATCTTGAAATGGATTGACTTCTGAAATGATTTGTGAGGCCAGATCCAGAAAGGAAATGAGAAAAGCCTATAAATATATGATCAAAGAAATGCTGAATTAAAAGAACAAACATCGTATTCTGATGACACTTGCTCGTTTTCACTCACTCATTCCAAAAATATTAAAAAACACAAGAGATGAATCATTTGATGGCATTTACAACAATGCAAAAATAAATTTAGATCTAAAGTGTCATTGAAAGACCTAGTTGGATTAGAAAGTTAATATTTAAATAAATAATATTAAGAAACAGGATTATGCTCTGGCCTTTACTTCAATGTATATTATCAATAAATGCCACTGTAAAATTAAATACACAATTTAGAGAAATTTAATTTAAATGTGTTGGGATTTATTTACTGCTCATTTGTTTTAAGGCATTCTGCTAGATACTGAAGGGGGCTACCAAGATGAAAAATATATTATCAGGAGTTTACAGTCTAATTACAAAGATGAAGAATGTTCTCCAAAGCTAAATACAGTTTAGTACAAATAAAGTACAAATAAAAAGCTAAAGAGGTTTGAAGAAAGGAAAAACAGCTGCTTGGAGAACCGGGAACAGCTCATGGTTGAGGGACTGCAAGAGACAGTCCTTCAATAACTAGGGTACTGGCAGGCAAAGAGCAGAGAGAAAGCCAAGAAGGCCCAGGCCATTACATGGCACAGAACTTAGATGTGACCCTATAAAAGGCAAGACAGTGGCTCATGTTGCCTGTAAACTATTTTGAATAAAGACACCCTCAACTTCTATGGGTAATTACTATGGTAAAAGCAAATTGTCCCAGAATTCTCTCACCCCCAAAATCATAATCAAATTGATCATTAGGCTTCCCAGAGGAACATTAGAAACAGAGTCATTTCCAGTTTGGGTATACAGACTTTGGCACAAATGTCTGTTTTAAGAAGGAATATGCTGTCTTGTGACTAACTTGCCCATTTCTCTCCCCAACTATACTCTAGGCTCTATAGGCCAAGGGTTTTATCATTTTCATCCTTAAATTTAGCAATTAGCACATTGTTTAACACTTAGCAAGTGCTCAGTTAATGCTTCTTGAATGAACCAACAAATCTATCAAATAGTGCATCAAAATGTTTGCTCCAATCTGCTTGTTATTAACTCAGTATTTTGGTTGCCAAAGGAGGGGAAAGAGAAAGGGTAGAATGTAGCAGAAGGTGGGGGAAAATAAAATATTCTTCTAACCAGCACAATGAAAAGAGTTTCACATGTACACATAAAATCAGCATAGACAGGATACTCACATACAAATACATATTGGTAAAACACATCTCACACACACACACACACACACACACACCCACACACACACACAACTGGGATAAGGGAGTGGAGTTTCCACCATTCCCTGACACATACTCCCTGTAGCTGGCCTTAGGTGACTTCTCAAGGCTGCTTTAGACATTCTAGAATAAAACCATTGCAGAATTGGGATGAGATAGGCATACTGTTTGATTTACTCCCTTAGATAAAGCCTGAATAATTTTGCCTATAACAATGACAGAAAATATTGGAAGATAAAAAAGTGTCGTGTGAATTATCTAAGAAAAATATTAAGGTGGAATAAAGAGCTCTGAAGAATGGCAATCTATGAATAATGCATATTATACAGAGAAAGCCTTTTCTGTTTCAGTGCATATATGATTGAGTAGAATTTTACATTGCTGGAAGGTACAGTTTGTTCCTCTCTCTATGCATCTATATATGGAACTAGTCTCCACCTGAGAGCTTATGACCTCTTTCTCTCTCTTTGGCATTGAATATGTGTATATATGTGTGATACTGCAGTGCTTCTCAAGCTGCGATGTGCGTGCAGATCCCTTGCGGATTGTCTTATAATTCAGATTCTGATTCAACTGTTCTGAAGTGGGGCCTGTGATTTCAAAATTCTAAAAAACTCCCAAGTGATGTCAAGGCTTTAATCATACTTTGTACAGCAAGGTGATATTGTTTTAAGCAATTGAAGAAATTACTAACAATGGGACACATAAGTATCTAATTATAACAGAAGCTAATCTATGTACTCAGAAGAAAGAATTACAAAAGGAAATAATTATGTCTGAGTTATATGTATATATGTGTAATACATATCTATGTACATATATATATGTATGTGTGTGTTTGTATATGTGTGTATATATAATTGGCATTATTATTACTGTGGTAGAAAGACCTCTCTTCTGCAAGCCAAATTCTCTCTCACTTTGTTGCTTCTTGAATTCCGTTCTTCTTTCTTCCTCTGCAGTTGCATCTCCAGATCTCTTTGAGAGGGTAAAGTAGAATGTCTATGGGCTATCAAACTATGTTGGTGATGCGTTTTAATTCAATGACATTCAATGCATATCTAAGTCAAGTTGTCACAACACACTCAAGCCTGCCAAAGGAGTTTGTACAAATCTTTAAAATTATTCACAGGAGAGAAAAAATTACCGTATAATTCCTATCATCAGAAGAAATGATTCAAATTAAAAAAAATTAGAGATAAAAATAAAGAGATAATACTGAAGAATATCTCACCACTGGAAGATGGCTTTCATCTAAAGTGATCTCTCTACAGAGCAGAGATACTTTTCGGCTATTATTCAGTAATTTCCTATGATATTGTGAATTTAATTGGTAGGCAATTTCCTCATGAAATCAGAATCTAGCCCTTCCCTTGTTGGGTTGCTGGCTCTGTGTATTCCTATATTCTTCTCTAGCTGTTGCCTCATTTCTCAGATTCTTTTCAAGTATTCATCTCCATTTCTTATTTCCACCTCCTTAATTCTCTACTCACCACAATAAGACTTCTTGGGTCTGGTTCCAATGTAAATTCTTTGATTGCATCATCATGAACCTCTTACTGGTTGAAACTCCAAGAGAGTTCACACTTAGCTTATTCAGCTGCCTGGCAGTCCCTGACACTGCCAACCACTTCCTTGCCTTTGAGACTTTCTCCTTGCTCAGCTTCCTAGTCATTCTTCTCCTTTATTATCCTGCCATTTTCTGGCCAAACCTGCTTAGTTCCCACAGGAAACCTTTTACTTACTGCAAAAATGTCGTTTTCTGTAAAATATTCTGCCTGAGAAATTACACCCCTATTCTTGCATAAGTGGAAAATTTTTCAAATCTTAGGTGAGGAATCCTTGATGGCTTCTCTTCTCCTTTCAAGGCCTGTGCATGCAGATCCTTTGGAGATTTTCTTACAAGGCAAATTCTGACTCCACAGTTTTGAAAGTGAGGCCTGAGATTTCAAAATGCCAACAAACTCCCAAGTTTTGCCAAGGCTCCAATCATGCTGTATAGCAAGGTTGACATTGTCTTTAAAAAATGGTGCAATTACTAACAAATAGGACACATAAATCTCTAATTATTATAGAACTGCATTTCTGTGCACTAAAAAAGGAACTATGAAAGAAGAGACATTGTGTCTCAGTTATCAAATTTTCAATGCAACCTTGGCTAAGGTAGGACCAAGATAAGCTCTTCACAAAGGTGAATGAGCTTCACAATTATTAGGGTGGTAGAATTCAGTGGGCTCACAAACTCCTTTGCAACTTATATCACTGATAGGGATATTTCAAAATAGACAGACACTCAGAACAGATGGTGCCATGCTCTGTAAGGGTTTACCAATATGTGAACACTTAAAACTTACAGCCATTGGCTGGGCTCAGCATTCAGACTGGCAGCAAGACCAACCCTTCCTCTTCCTCCTCCTCCTCAGCCTACTTACAATGAAGATAATGAGAACAAAGACCTATATGATGATCCACTTCCACTTAGTTAATACTAAACATATTTTCTCTCCTTTACAATTTTCTTAGAAATATTTTATTTTCTCTCACTTACTTTTTTTTTGCAAGAATACAGTACATATTAGATATAACATGCAAATAATAAGTTAATCACTCTTTATATTATCAGCATAACTTCTGTCAACAGTAGCCAATTAGTAGACACGTTTTGGGGGAGTGAAAATTTCTACTTATATTTTTCAATGTGTGGGGCTCAGCACTTCTAACCCTCACATTGTTTGAGGGTCAACTGTATAGCACTTTCCAAAGGCATCCTTTGCCCTGCTCTTAGACACAGCCCAGTGTGAATTTGTAGGAACCTTGTAATGAGTCACATACTGTTTAACAAGTGGGATGCGAATTCTTCAAAACTTCTGAAAAAAGCGATCCAAGTTCCTACTTCACAAGCTTGAGCAGCTGCAGCCTCAGGAACTTTCTTCAGGATAGGGCAAAAATCCTATCTCTAGGAAGCCAAATGTGCAGCTGCCACACTATCGCAAAATCCCAGTTCATCTGAAGGACTTATGAGGAGTCAGTCATCATACTTCCTTATCCTTTGGGCTGAAACTGAAAAAGCAACTGTAGAAAGAACAGGAAGGGAGGTACCCTGTTCTTTGGAGAGGTCCTAAGAAAACCCGGCTGGAGTGAAAATCTGCTGTGCCTGAAGCACCACCCTTCCATCCCCAGGCCAATACATATCATATTATTCTGTTGTCCTCCTTCAACTGTGCTAGTTGCAGACTCAAGTTTACCATTAGTATGTAATAGTTGTAACATTTGTCCTTAAAACGCAGCTAACTCAATGCTGTTCAGCATCAATCTAAATATATTAAGGTGAGCATTGCTATCCTACGACTCTAATAATGATAACCAACAACTACCATTTATTGAATGCCCACATGAGTACTATGTGGGTACTATGTTTATACCCAGAGGTACTTTGCTTATCAGGGCTTCCCTTCTACCCAACCCATGTGTTTTTATAAAATAAAACATATTAAAGTAACAGTATCTTTAGTCTACCTCAGAAGTAAAGCAACATATTCAGTTTTTCACACTATATTATAGTCCTTGTCCATACACATATTCAATGGTTATATACTTACAGTAATATTTATATTCTACTTTTTTACTTGTTGTGCAACTTCATATGTTATTTGTTTCTCTTTCATTCTCCTTTGAAAATCCAAGGTAGCAAATACTGATAACCTCGTATGTATCTCTCCAATTCTCCCTTATGGTAATATAAACCGATAAGATTAACTTTGTTTTTATTTAGTTTAAAAATTGAATCATATGTTTATTGAAACGTGTTCTGTTTGTTGAAAGATATCATCACTATTCTTTTGGGACAGCAGACACACCTCTCACTAGACTAAATAATAATTCATTCTGGCATGCCCAACTAAGTCCATAATGTATTCAATAATTCCCACACTGATGAATATTTGCTTGATTTCCATTGTTTGACCATCATAGACAATGCTGAAATACACATCCTCTACATACAGCCTTTCATACTGGTACTTTTATTTCTGTAGAATTGACTCTCAGAAATGGAGTGTGCTCAAAAGGTAAGTCCATTAAAAATTTTTATAGATAACACCACATTTCTTTCCTCAAACACGATAGCAATTTGCATTTCACTGGCAATATCTGGGAGTGCTCTCTTCCATTAAAAGCTATCATTCTTAATTTCTGTTCATCTGTTAGATAAACATATGCCTTATTTCTTTCATTTCCCAACCCTTACTACTATGAGGGTAAGCATTTTCTCATTGTTTTATTTTTTCAGCTCTCTGGATATCCTCTTCAGTGAATTGCATATTCGAATACTTTGATCAGTTTTGTACTGGGTCATTTTTAAAAAAATATTTATTTAATTAACAAATTTGTAAGTATATTTACATAGTAGGTGTATACATCTCTTTATGCCACATATGTTACAAATACATTTGCTTTATTTTTCTTTTGACTTTGTTTTCTGTTATTTTAGGCAGTAAAAATATCTTTTCCTTATAGCTTTTGGATTTTGGGCCTTGTTTTGACAAGGTCGTCCTCATTCCAATATTTTTTGTTTTTACATTTAAAACTTTAATGCATTTGTTTAATGCATTTATATTTGTATTTGTATTTATATTGCATAAGCTAGAAGACAATCTGTGTTTTCTAAGAGGAACAGCAAAGGGTGCTGGCTCCTTTTATTGAATAAAACACTTTTATTCCTTGAATTAAAATAACTCCTTTGCCATATGATGTTTCAAAAAACAATTTGGTTTTATGTTTTTTTTTTTTTTTTTAGATAGAGTTTCACTCTTGTCACCCAGGCTGGAGTACAATGGTGTGATGTCGGCTCATTGCAACTTCCACCTCCTGGGTTCAAGCAGTTCTCCTGTTTCAGCCTCCCAAGTAGCTGAGATTACAGGTGCCAGCTACCATGCCCAGCTAATATTTGTATTTTTAATAGAGATGGGTTTTCATTATGGCCAGGTTGGTCTTGAAATCCTGACCTCAGGTAATCCACCCGCCTCAGACTCCCAAAGTGAGCCACCATGCCCGACCTCCAAAAACAATGTGATCTGCTTCTGAATTCTCAATTTTTCTTCAGTAATCTATTTGTCTCATTTTGTGATGATACTATATCATTTGGAATACAGTAGCTTTACAGCAAGTTTAATATTTGATAAGGCAAGCCCTCTCCCTTATCATTAATGCAGACATTTATTATTTTTCATGCATTCCTGAACTACTTACAATTAATTATCTCATACGAACTTTAAAAGTCTCCCTTCCTCAATATATCTTGCCTTCAAGTCACTTGAAATTTATAGGGAATTTAAATTCCAAGACTTAAATAAAATCTTGATAAGCCTAAAATAGTATAAATCTATTTTATGAAATAGATACTAATATTAAGGCAAAAAAATGAAAGTGAAAACCAATCAAATGTTAAGAGCACTGCTTAAATAGATTACAATACATCCACAAAGTAGAACAATATATAGCCACTAAACTATGGCTAAGTTCTTTGTTATGGATTAAAATCTGTCCAACTTTTCTCCAAATTTAAATGTTTAAGTCCTAACCCCTGGTAGCTCAGAATGTGACCCTATTTGGAGATAGGGTCATTATAGAGATAATTAAGTTAAAATGAGGGTATTTGGTTGCGCCTGAATCCAATATGACTCTGTCCTTAAAACTGGAAGTTGGAGACAGACACGTACATAGGGGACACGCCATGTGAAAATGAAGGCAGACATCTAAAGGACAAGGAACACCAAAGGCTGCCAGCAAACCATCAGAAACTAGGGGAATGGCATGGAACAGATCCTCCTTCAGAGCCCTCAGGAGGAACCAATCCTACTGACACCTTGATCTGGGACTTCTGTCCTCCAGAACTGTGAGACCACAGACTTCTTTTGGTTAAGTCATTCAGGTTGTGGTATTTCACTATGGCAGTCATAGGAAACAAATACATTCTTTACGTACTGATACAAGAAAATGTCCAAGATGTATTTTTCAGAGAAGTATGATTCATAAAAAAGTGCATATAGTATGCTACCATTAATATAAAAATGCATATATATAGAAAATACATACACACATATAGACACATAAATATATACATATTTGTTTGAAATTAATAAATATTTCCTGAAGAATATACAAATAGCTGACAATACTGATAGGCGGTGAGTAGAAAAATTGATTGTGTAGTGCTTAGAGGTAGGAGAAATAATTTTTATTGCATAACTTTTTGCAAATTTTCATTTCTGAATCATGAAAATGGTAACCTAGTAGAAAATAGGTAAAATTAAAAACAATCAAATAAGGCCCCCTAAATTATCACCTTTCTTTTAACTATCTTAATTAAGTCTGATAATTTGAATAGATTTTCTTTTGTACTTTCTATGTGGAAAGTTATATCAGACTAAAACATGTTAACACAATATTTGCATATAGACATAGATCTCTATCTTTCTCACTCAGACAACAAGGTTTACCATGTTAAATGTATGTTCAGCATGGCTTAAAGTAATATGGGAAGTAAAAGAATACAAGACGTAGTTTTTATATTACAGAAGCTCTTAACTGAATGATGGAGAAAAGAAAAAGAGACAGGTGAATATGAAAGTGAAGTATGAAAGGTAGGAGAAATAATTTTTATTGCATAACGCACTTCAGTTTTTTGTGCCTGTTTTCTGAACAGTAAAATAACAAATGAGATAAGTGACTACTGAAGTTTTAAAATTTCTGAAGTGCTTTGCATTTTGAAATTACACTTTTAGTTTTGAGATAATTGTATATTCACATGCCGTTGTAAGAAACGATATAGAGAGAACCAGTGTACCTCGACCCCATTTCCCTAAAGGTAAAATCTTGCAAACATACAGTACAATATCATAACCAGGATATTGTCAGTAACATGATCAAGGTAAAGAACATTTTCATCCACAAGGATACCTCCTGTGTTGCCCTTTTAGAGTTACATCCATCTCTTTCTCTTTCCCTTGTTGTCCCGGACTCCTTACAATCACCAATCTGTTCTTCATTCTTTAATTCTGCCACTTCAAGACTGCTGTATAAATGGAATCATGCAGCATGTAACCTTTTAAGGTGAGCTGTTTTTACTCATCATAATTCTGTGGAGATTCACCTAAGTTGTTGCATGTATAAATATTTCATTCCATTTTATTATCAACTAGTATTGCCTGATATAGATGTACCATAGTTTGTACAACCATTAGTTGTTGACCATCTGGGCTCTTTCCAGTTTTTGGCTATAATGAATAATGCTGGTATAAACATATTTGTACAGGTTGTTAGATAAATGTCCAAGAGTGTATTTGCTGGGTTATATGTATCTGCACATTTAGTTTTATAGGAAACTGATAAACGGTTTGCTAAAGTGGCTGTACCATTTTACATTTCCACCAGCAATGCATGAATGATCCAGTTTCTCTGCATCCTTGCTAGCATCTGGTGTTGTAACTACTATTTTGTTTGTTTTAGCTATTCTGATAGACGTGTAGGGATATCCCACAATTTTAATTTGCATTTCTCTAATCGCTAATGTTTTTGATATTCTTTTCATGTGCCTATTTGCCATCTGTATCTTTGGTGAAATGTTTCTTTATGTGTCTTTTCCACTTCCTACTTGGATTGTTTACTTCTTGTTTTACCTTGCGGTTTTGAGAGTTCTTTATATATTCTAGACATCCATCTTTTGGCAATATGGCTCGAAAATATTTTCTGTCAGTCTGTGGCTTGTCTTTTCATCCTCTTCACAGGTCTTTTCCAATGCAAAAGTTTTAAATTTTGATGGGGTCCAGTTGATTATTTTTGTGTGGATCAAGCTTTCAATGCCAATTCTAGCCCTAGAGCCTGACGATTTCCCAATTTTCCCTACATTTTTACAGTTTTATGTTTTGCATTTAAGTCCACGATCTATTTTGAATTAAGTTTTTATAAGGTGTGAGATTTAGGTTCAAGTTTTTTTTTTCCACCTGAAGGATGTCCAATTGCTACAGCACCATTTGTTGAAAAGGCCAGCTTTCTCCATTTAATTGCTTTTGCAACTTTGTCAAAAATCAGTTGGGCACATTTGCAGGGGTCTGTTTTTGGGTTCTCTATTTTTTTTTCATTTGATCTTTGAGTCTATCCCTCCACTAACATCATACTGTACTGATAGTCATACAACATTGTTGCTACATCAGTAGCCATAGTATTGGGTAGGGAGGTTACTCCCACTTTATTTTCCTTTTTTAAAGACTGTTTTAGTTATCCTATGGCCTGTGATTTTCTGATAGATTTTAGAGTATGCCTGTCAATGTGTACAAAAACCTTGAAAATATTTTGATAGAAATTAAATTAAACCTTTGGATTGATTTGAAGAGAACTGACATATTTGGTATACTGATTCTTCCAATTTATAAACACACCATATAATTCACTTATTTATGTCTTTTTTAATGTCTTTCATTAGCATTTTATAATTGTCTACATACAGATCCTGTACATGTTTGTTAGATTTATTCCTATGTATTCCATTTTGGGGTAAGCAATTATAAATGCTGTTGTGTTTTTATTTCATTTTTCACACCTTCATTTGCAACATATACAATCCCTAACTTATGATGGCTTGCCTTATGCTGTTTTGACTTTATGATGGGTTTATCTAAATATAACCCCATCATAAGATGAGGAGCGTCTGTCCATAAAAATGTGACTAGCTTTGGCATGTTGATCTTATATTTTGGGATCTTGTTAACTTCTCAGTTCTGTGAGCATTTTTGGTTCTTTTTGCTTTTTTTTTGTAGAATCTTCGATATTTTCTATGTATACAGTCATGTCATCTGCAAATATAAATAATTTTATTTTATACTTTTCAATATGCATGCTTGATTGCTTTTCCTTGCTTTATTGTAGTGTCTGGAACTTCCAGAACTATGTTAAAAAAGGGCATTGAAACTGGGCATCCTTCCCTCATTAGCAATCATAGGGGGTAAACATTAAGACTTCCATCATTAAAATAATGCTATTAACTATAGTTTTCTGTAGATACAATTTATTAAGACGTGGAACTTATCCTCTATTCCCAGTTTTCTGATAGTTTTTATCATGAATGGATGCTGGATGTTGTCAGATGCTTCTGCATCAATCAATATAATCATACCATTTTTTCCTTCTTTAATTTGTTCATATGATAGGTTGCACTAATTAACTTTCAAATGTTGAGCCAGCCTTCAATACTAAATTCCGTTTAGTTATGATATGACACTCTTTTTTAAACTTTGATGCATATTATTTGTTAATATTTTGTTGACTTTTGTGTCTAAACTCATTTATTTATTTTA
Organism: Callithrix jacchus; assembly: GCF_049354715.1. Taxonomy (NCBI): domain Eukaryota; kingdom Metazoa; phylum Chordata; class Mammalia; order Primates; family Cebidae; genus Callithrix; species Callithrix jacchus. Next base: position 32,407,798 of record NC_133524.1, read on the forward strand.
GACCTTTAATATTTCCTAACTAAATAATTTAATGCTATAAATTTTATTCTTAATACTGCTTTAAATACATCTCACTTTTTTTTTTGGCCAGAGATGAAGACTAGATTACTCACAGCAAAGCAATAGTGAAAGAACCACTATTTTATTGAGTCAGTTCCCTAAGCCGCAGTTTCTACAATGTAATCTCAAAGAAGTTCAGGAGACACCTCTACACACAGTGGATTGTGTCCAAAGAGAGAAACCATGAGCTTAAGGAAGCTCAATCTTTAAAAATGGACGTAGATACACTTGCCCTTTGCTTTAGAATCTCATTAAATTTGATGTTTTACTTTCATTTTATTTAGTTCTTTGTATTTAAATTTTTTTTCTTTGCAACTTCCTCTTTGACCTGGGGAAAATTATTTACTACACACTGGGGTCTATTGGGGGGAAGAGGGGAGGGACAGCGGGGCAGGGGGAGCTGGGGAGGGATAGCATCAGGAGAAATGCCGAATGTGGGTGAAGGGGCGGAAGGCAGCCAAACACACTGCCATATGTGTACCTATGCAACTATCTTACATGTTCTGCACATGTACCCCAAAACCTAAAACGCAATAAAAAATAAAAAATTAAAAAAAAATGAAGTCCCAGAAAGGGAGATCCCCAGTCCTCCAGTTGGTTGCATGAACCTCCTGGTGGCGCCTCAACTTGCACTATTTTGTTTATACCCACTGTCCAACCAGACCCACAAAATGAACCTGGTACCTCATTTGGAATTGTGAAGACCACTCGGCAGCTGGGAGCTACTTTCCGGAGCTGCCTCTTATTCGGCCATCTTGGGATCCCCTCTATAGTATTTTCTTAACATATCACTTTGTATAGATTTTTAATGGTTTTTCTAGGCATTACAATATGCATTAACATTGCAATCTACTGGAATTGACTTCAGGTGAAGTGTAGCAGAAATCTTACTCCCACTTAGCTCTATCTTCTTCTAAAATATAACTATCTTAAGTATCTTCTCTACATATATTGAGAACCACATCAGATGGTGTCAAAATTTTTGCCTCAAACTCATGATAAGTAGAATAGACTATTATTTCACTCCTATTTTCACCCATTCTACTATTTTCTTTTCTTCCTGAAATGCCAGCACTTCATTTGTTATAATTTCCTTTCTTTTTAGAGAATGTCTTTTTGTAATTCTTTAAGAGCAGATTTGCTGGCGAGAAATTCTTTGTTTTACTTAATCTGAGAATGTACTTTTCCCTTTAATTCCGTAAGGAAAACTTTTGGAGTTGTCTGAATATTTAAAGATCTGTACCTTAGACCTTGGTTGGGCTATTTTGCAATTCCGTATGTTTAGAAGTCAATTTGTGGAGGGCTGATGGTGACTCAAATGATTCTTGTCACTAGATGCCAGTACGATTTTCCCACAGAATGTAATAGATTCCTGCCCTGCAGATAGTGATCAGTACTGTATCTGTTATAAAATTCATATCAGCATTCTGGATTGTTATATATGTGTCAGTTCTTCAGACTCTTCTTTGAACCAACTGTAACATCTTACTAATTCCTTCATTAGTTAATGATCTAATGCAATGTTTTGCACATAATCATTTTATATTTTGTAGGAGTCACAATTTTGTATCTTTAGAAAAGTAGCCGTAAATAAAATACAAACATAAAAATGATCCATTAATTCATTATTTTAGTTACAAAAGGTACCTATGTATCTGAAAGTGTTCTAAGTGTCTGAAACATCAAACTCTCCTAATGATAAATCTTCTGTACCCATGATACCTTTATCTAAACATTTAAATAAACATTAATACAACACTGTTAACAAAACTACAAACTTCATTCAGATTTTACCAGTTTTTCCTCTCATATCATTTTTCCGTTTCAGGATCCAATCCAGAATCTCCCACGGCATTTGGTCATTGTATCTTTTTGGTCTCCTCTAGTCTGTGACTATCTCCCAGTTTCTTCTTATTCTTCATGACCTTGATACTTTTGAACAGGGCTCATCTGGTATACTGTAGAATGTCTAAGATTTGACTGTAATATTCTCCCTATTAGACTGAAGTTATGGTTTTTGGGAAGAATACCAGAGAGACAAAGTGTCCATTTCATGACATCATATCACAGCAGACATGATATCAATATTATCATTGGTGATGTTATACTTGACTACTTAGTTAATTGGTGCCTGCCTGGTTCCTTCTCCATTGTAAAGTTAGTTCTACTTTTCCATATTCTACTATTTGGAAGTAAGTTACCAAGTTCATGGCGATAGGGGAGGATTAAACTCTACATCCCAGGAAAGGAGAATCTATGTATATTATTAAGAGTTGTTCTATAAGGGAAGTTTTTCTCTCAAATATGCTTTTTGAGTAAACAGAGAAAACACATTATTATCTGAGTGGTTGCTATATGGCTAATCTACTTTATCTTCTTTTCTGAATTCATAAACTGGCTTTTTTTGGTCGTTTTCAAGCCAGCATAATGAATACTATTGTCCATCTTAGGTTATCATTAATTTATTTCTTTAGGTGGCAAAGATTCCTTTTGGTAGGTTCTGGCACTAGGACTAATATGTTTTTCCATATACTTCTAGGGATACACATTGTACCAGCACACTGGGAATGAAAATAAGCTGACAGTATATGTGTCACTTTGAATTACTGGGTACCCTACAGGGAATATTGAGTTACTTAAGCTTCAAAGAAAGATGTGACAATGGCTAACCATATTTTAGATTTGGATTTTAATGTTCTCACAGCCTGGCTGGCCCATCAATTTCCTATGCTGTTTTTCTCTTAAGTTCTTTAACAATTTTTCTGGGTAAGTTTGTTTCAAATGCAAGACTAATTTTAAGCTTGATTAAAATGTTAAACAGACTGTCATGTCATTTGTATTATCCTTTATAAAAAAATCGATATTTTAATAGACTTCCTTAGTAAACTATTTTGAGAAACTCAATAGCATTACTAAATAAAGAAGAATTTCCCATCAGATTCCAGCCTTTTATATGTATTCTCTGACAAAACGGTAAGATAAGAAGCAATGAGTTACATAATTAAGGATGTGTGTGTGTGCGTGCACGTGTGTGTGTGTGTGTGTGTGTGTGTGTGTGTGTATAGAAAACATCTTTTAAACATTACAGTATTCTGAGCTAAGGGTGGAAATTCAGCTCAGAGGATTTGTAATTATCTGTCTGAGTCCTGATGTCTCAAATTCAGCATTATAATAATGTTACCAATAATAACATTACCATGTTCTATTACAATGTTTTTTAAATATTGTAATTAAAAAATCTCTCTCCCCTACTAGATGATAAGCTCTGACTTCAAAGATTATATCTTAATCGTCCTTATTTCCCTTGTATGTAGCATCCCACCTGGTGCACAGTCACACTAGCTATATTTCAAGTGCTAAATAGCCACATGCTACAGTACTGCACAGCACAGATATAAAATATCTTCATCATCACAGAGAATTCACATCATAGTCCTGGTTTAAAGCAGGGTGCCTGAAATTTGGCACTACTGACATATTGGACCAAATAATCCTTTGTCATGGGGGCTGTCTTGTGCATTGCAGCATGTCGAGCAGCATCCTTGGCCTCTGCCTACTTGATGACAGCAGTCTCCCCGCCCCCAATGTGACAACCAAGAATGTCTTGAGATGTTGTTAAATGTTCTCTGGGGATGAAATTATATTCGGCTAAGAACTCCTGACTTAGATAAATACTTCTTGAACTAGAGTCCTGGAAACATTTAGGTTGTCAAGACTTATTCTAAAGAATTGCTGAAAATTATTTTCTTTTAAAAGAGATGCTGGGAGGAGGGAGAGGAGCAGAAAAGAAATATTGAGCACTTGGCTTAACACCTGGATGAAGAAATAAAATGTGCAATGGACCCCCATGGCACCTGTTTGCCTATGTAAGAAACCTTCACATGTACCTGCAAACCTAAAATAAAAGTTAAAAAAAAATAAGAACAGGAATAGATTAAAAAATAAAGATAAAAGTGATCCCATATATAACTTTAATGTTTCATATCATTGCTTAAGGCAATGCTGCTTAATAAAAGAAAAATTTATTATAGTAGAATTGTGTCACAGTTATGAGAAGAAACCCTACCTCATATCTCTTAACCAACACACCTTGGATCTGTCAAATTGAATTCTTGCATACGAGGTAACCACCTTCAAATTTCTTTCTTATACCTGTATCTCTAAAAGAAAACATCCTTACTACTTCAGGGCATGTTGGCCTAGCTTTCAACTATGAGGATCCACATTTTTTTCCCTAATGGATTTAGACATACTCTGGACACAAAATAATTTTTCTTGCCAAGGTAGTATGCCAGAAATGCGAGGAAAATAACTCCCCCTTGGAAGCAATCCTAAACCAATGACTAGCAGGATTTTGTGTATAAGTAGCACAGTTCCCTTGCCCCTTTGAAAGAATAACTCTTTAATGCATGTTTTCAATCCATTTAGAATTTCCCCAGTGGGATTAAATTCCACTAGACCAGTGGCAGTTAGCTTGATAACGCATTTTTCACTGAATGACTTCTCTTCACAATCTGAGTCTCTTATCTCATATTCATCTCTGCCTTCTGTAGTAGCTGGCCCTTCACATTCCTAGGACTTCCCAAGTTCTAAGTACTTGGAATCCAGGTTTCCTGATATGGTAACTCCTCCACTCTCTGCATATTCTTTTATTTTTTTTTATCATTTATATCTTGTTTTTCCTCCCAGATTTATTCTCTTTGTGAGTAAATATCATTTTAATTCCTATTCTCATTTTAGTGAAGGTTTGAGAGCCACCATTTTTAACCAGAAATCCCTATCAGTGATCTATGGAAAGAAAAATTAGCAAAAAAAGACATTTGACTAGTTGGACGAGTCAAGGGTGAAGTAAAGGAGAGAATGAAATTTGTGATATTTTAAATTTAGCCAGTGGAAGGTTGCAAATAAAGATTCCACTCACTGTAAGCTAGAATTCCTTACAGGCTTAAATTTCCCTAGTCTAGTTTATTTTCTATATTTATTATCCTGTTTTCTACTGCAAAATATTTGGAAACCATTTGTAACTTTTGGTCACACGATTCTAATTTAATGATTAGATTAAAGCATTCCAAAATTCCTAATAATTTTATAGCTCTATAACACTCACATAATGGTAATCCTGTATGGCTCAAATTAATATTTTCACCTACTGTTTATGGACATTCTAGAAATTGCACTGTGTATGCTAACTTCTACACTGGGATCGAGATTATCTGAACTTTCATACCTCTGGATCTTTTCCAGGCTAAACTAATATGTTCATATAAGGTTGTACTCTGGTTAGCATTCTGTTTATCAAAAGACATGATAACATGCATATGAAACATAAGAAGACTTGAGTCAGTTAAAATGAAAGACCTACTTAGAAAAATATCTACTGATCAGAGCAGAACTGAGGGAGGTAGAGAAACAAACAAACAAACAAAAAACCCTTCAAAAAAATCAATAAATCCAGGAGCTGGTTTTTTGAAAAGATCAACAAAATAGACCACTAGCCAGATTAACAAAAAAGAAAAGAGAGAAATCAAATAAATGCAATAAAAAACAATGAAGGGGATATCACCACCGATTTCACAGAAATACAAACTACCCTCAGAGATTACAACAAACAGCTCTATGCACATAAAGCAGTAAACCTGGAAGAAATGGATAATTCCTGGACATTTGCACCCTCCCAAGCCTAAACTAGGAAGAAGTTAAAATACTGAATAGACCAATAACAAAGGCTGAAGTTGAGGCAGCAATTAATAGCCTACCAACCAAAAAAAAAAATCCAGGTCCAGATGAGTTCACAGCCAAATTCTATGAGACATACAAAGAGCAGCTGGTACTACCCCTTCAGAAACAATTCCAAATAATACCAAAGGAGTCAATACTTTCCAAATCATTTTACAAAACGAACATCATCCTGATAGCAAAACCTGACAGAGGAAAAAAGAAAACTTCAGGCCAATATCCATGATGAACATAGATGCAAAAATCTTCGATAAAATACTGGCAAACCTGTTGCAACAGCACACCAAAAAGCTTATCCATCACGATCAAGTTGGCTTCATCCAGGGGAGGCAAAGCTGGTTCACCACACACAAGTCTACAAATGTAATCTACCACATAAATGGAACCAAAGACAAAAACCACATTATCTCAATAGATGCAGAGATGGCCTTTGACAAAATTCAACAGCCTTTATGCTAAAAACTCTCAATAAAATAGTTATTTATGGAACATATCTCAAAATAATAGAAGCTATTTATAACAAACCCACAACCAACATCATACTGAGTGGGAAAAAACTGGAAGCATTCCCTTTGAAATCCAGCACTAGACAAGGATGCCCTCTCTCACCACTCCTATTCAACATAGTATTGGAGGTTCTAGCCAAAGCAGTCAGGCAAGAAAAAGAAATAAAGCATATTCAATTAGGAAAGGCAGAAGTTAAATTGTCTCTATTTGCAGACAACATGACTGTATATTTAGAAGACCCCATCGTCTCAGCCCAAAATCTCCTTAAACTGATAAGCAAATTCAGCAAAGTCTCAGGATACAAAATCAAAATGAAGAAATCACAAGCATTTTCATACACCAATAACAGACTAACAGAGAGCCAAATCAAGAACAAACTCCCATTCACAATTGCTACAAAGAGAATAAAATACCTAGGAATACAACTAACAAAGGATGTAAAGGACCTCTTCAAGAATTACAAACCACTGCTCAATGAAATACGAGAAGTCACAAACAGATAGAAAAACATTCCATGCTCATAAATAGGAAGAATCAATATCTTGAAAATGGCCATACTGCCCAAAGTAATTTATAGCATCAACACTATACCCATCAAGCTATCAATGACCCTCTACACAGAACTGGAAAAAAACATTTTAAACTTCATACGGACCCAAAAGAGGGCCCACATAGCCAAGTCAATTCTAAGGAAAAAGAACAAAGCTGGTGGTATCACACCACCTGACTTCAAATTATACTACAAGGCTACAATAATCAAAACAACATGGTACTGGTACCAAAACAGAGATATAGACCAATGGAACAGAACAGAGGCCTCAGAGGCAACATCACACATCTACAACCATCTGATCTTTGACAAACCTCACAAAAACAAGCAATGAGGAAAGGATTTCCTGTTTAATAAATGGTGTTGGGAAAACTGGCTAGCTGTATGCAGAAAGCAGAAACTGGACCCCTTCCTGATACGTTACATTAAAATTAACTCTGGATGGATTAAAGACTTAAACATAAGATGTATCACCACAAAAACCCTAGAAGAAAACCTAGGCAAAACCATTCAGAACATAGGGATAGGCAAGGACTTCATGAAAAAACACCAAAAGCAATGGCAACAAAAGCCAAAATAGACAAATGGGATCTAATTAAACTCCAGAGCTTCTGTACAGCAAAAGAAACAATCATTACAGTGAACAGGCAACCAACAGAATAGGAAAAAATTTTTGCAATCTACCCATCTGACAAAGGGCTAACATCCAGAATCTGTAAAGAAATAAAACAGATTTACAAGAATAAAACAAACAAACCTGTTCAAAATTTGGCAAAGGATATGAACAGACATTTTTCAAAAGAAGACATCTATGAGGCAAACAAACATGAAAAAATGCTCATCATCACTGGTCATTAGAGAAATGCAAATCAAAACTACATTGAGATACCATCTCATGCCAATTAGGATGGCTATCATTTAAAAATCTGGAGACAACAGATGCTGGAGAAGATGTGGAGAAATAGGAACACTTTTACACTGTTGGTGGGAGTGTAAATTAGTTCAACTATTGTGGAAGACAGTGTGGCAATTCTTCAAGGACCTAGAAATAGAAATTCCATTTGACCCAGCAATTCCATTACTGGGTATATATCCAAAGGATTATAAATTGTTCTATTATAAAGACACATGCACATGTATGTTCATTGTGGCACTGTTTACAATAGCAAAAACCTGGAACCAATCTAAATGTCCATTGATGGTAGACTGGACAAGGAAAATGTACATATACACCATAGAATACTATGCAGTCATAAAAAATGATGAGTTTTTGTCCTTTGTATGGACATGGATGAATCTTGAAACCATTATTCTCAGCAAACTGACACAAGAACAGAACACCAAACACTGTATGTTCTCACTCATAGGTGGGTGTTGAACAATGAGAAAACATGGATACAGGGAGGGGAGCATAACACACTGGGGTCTGTTGGGGGAGATTAGGCAAGGGACAGTGTGGGTGGGGAGATTGGGGAGGGATAACATGGGGAGAAATGTCAGATATAGGTGACAGGGGGATGGAGGCAGCAAACCACCTTGCCGTGTAAGTACCTTTGCAAACAATCCTACATGATCTGCACATGTACCCCAGAACCTAAAGTATACTAAGAAAAGTATATAGAAAAAGTATATCTACTTCTTCCCTGGGTTACATTCTTGTGAATTCTGGATTTTTAAAACTATTTTTGAAATTTTAGTAAGATTACATAAAACATCTCTTCATAAATTATAAAGAATCATATACAAATGAAGCACATTGCTGTTAGTAATTATAATGCACCGCCAGAAATAAGAAATAAAAGGTCCATTAACCTATTTTGACAATGAGACAAGAGGACAGAACCAATTCCCCCAACAGCCAGGGTTCAGTATTATTAATAATGTTAATGATGATAATAAAATGAAAGTACTAACAACATACCAAGCCTTCACAATATGCAGGGTACTGTACTAAGTGTTTTATATAAGCTGTCTCATTTGATCTTCACAATATTAATCTCTACTCCTATTCCTCAATTTAGAAACCAGGCATGGAGTGACTGAGAAACTTAAAGGAAAATCACACAGTTTGAAAGTGACATAGCTAGTGTTCAGAAACAGAGTCTATACTTTCATTACTATCCTCTGCTGCAGAGTAATTCCAGTGCAAAGGATTATCTTTATGTGAAACATAGAAATAAGGATGTCAAATGTGATTTAGAATTCCTAAGCCTAACAAAAAGGAAACTAGTGCTATGCCAAGGTAGGTAGTTTGTCACAAATACCCAGTGCTCCCTGCGGACAGAGCTAGAAAGGTGCCCAGATGGCCAGTCATTTATTTCACCACTAAAGTGAAATGCACCAAATCAAGGGGAAATGACTTCTCTGGGAACTTAACAATTCTACTTTTTTTCTTCTTTTAATTATACTGTGGTCTGTTAACTTGCAAACCTCTATTTGATGTCTCTTCTTTTTTCAATCTTTAGCAAATTGTGCATCATATTTGGCATAAACAGACATAAAATTAACATCAATTCATTTCCAAGAGACTAAAGGAAACTATGATTTTATTAACAAAATTACATTACTCCTAATCGTTGGCAAATGCCACCTTCTCTATGAAAATGCTCTGGTCAAATGAGTTGTGTAATATTTCGTGGCTCTAATACAATCACAAAATATATAATCAAAGAACACTATGATTTTATTAACAAAGTTACATTTATCCTAATCTTTTGCAAATGTCACCTTCTCTATAAAAATGCTCTGTTCAAATGAGCTGTGTAATATTCCATGGCTCCAATGCAATCACAAAATATATATTTGGCATCAAGATAAATAAGATGTATGTTAATAAGTCCCTCTAAATTTGCAAAATTTACACTATTAGAATGGCAGATTCTGGAGGGCTAAGGAAATTTTGTTTCTACTTTTCCTCCTCTTTTTAAATGCCTAGTCTTGTATACATGTGGTGCTGCAGTATCTTCTTCATGATAATGAAGTGGATTTGGCCCATGTAGCTATTTAAAAAGTCTGCTGGTGTGGTGGCCCATGCCTGTAATCCCAGCACTTTGGGAGGCCTAGGTGGGCAGATCACTGGAGGTCAGGAGTTTGAGACCAGCCTGGCCAACATGGCAAAACCCCATCTCTACAGAAAACACAAAAATTAGCTGATTGTGGCGCCCTGTAATCCCAACTGCTTGGAAGGCTGAGGTAGGAGAATTGCTTAAACCTGGGAGGTGGAGGCTGCAGTGAGCCGAGACCACGCTATTGCCCTTCTGAAACTCTGTCTCAAAAAAAAGTCTGCTCTGTTATTTTAACTTATTTTTAAAAATGTATAACAAAACTAGTTATGGAAATTTTCTGGGATTAAGATAAACCATTTTTCACATAAAATTGGCACTACAGAAATAATATGTGGGCTATAGGCTTTCACTATTATTGAATATTTGACCATACCTATGAACTATTGAGACAGGTGAAAAAAAGCCACAGCTGGAAACATTATTGAGCTCAACTCTGCAACTTAATTGTGAAATTAATAAAATAAAGATAATAATTGCCACAGCAGGAACTAAATCATGCTGGTTTAACTGCTGGGTTTGTTCTTAGATATTAACTCTAAAGGTTATACTCATTGTGGTGCCACCTTTTTGGAAAGAAGGGCACATTAGGATTTTGAGTGTATATTTTAGAGTTTTCCTTTGATACTGTACCATATAATGTGGAACACTGAAATCACAATAAAATGTGTCTGCTTTGAGTGAAGGTAAGTAAGTGCCAAACTTATTGTAAGACATTTCAAATCTCGGACACCACACCTTTTATATTTCAACTAATTTACTTAACTGTTTGGCTATGCTCATTTTTATAATTATAGTAGTTTCCTACATAAACAATTTTAAATGGACCCATTGCAACATGCCAAGAAATAATTCGCTCCTATCATTTAATCTTACATATTTATTTGTATCATAGCATATGCTGGCACATATATTCTCTTAGTAATTCAAGCATCATCAGGTATGTCTAGGTCAGAAGCATAATTTATTTAGCAGTTCCACCTCTACATATTCTTTCAGACTGAGCTAATTAGCCACTAGTTATAGAGAAAAAGGTAATACTTTCTAAAATATATATTTATTTTCTAAAAACACTTTGAAATGGTTCAAGACTCACAAAAATTGCAAATATAATACAGAAACTTCTCATGTACCTTTCACCAAGCTTCTCCCAATGATAATGTCTGAAATATCCACAGTATATTATCAAAGCTAGGAAATTGACATTGGCACAATACTATTAATTCAAATATAGATATCATTTAAATTTCACCAGTTCTTACATACACTCTTCTAAATACGTATTTATTTTAATCTAGCTTAAATCCTAACTTTTATGTTAGACAAATATGTTTTATAGCTATTTTAATATTACTTCAGAATTTTCTAAATAATGTTCAATGTAGTAAAATTGTAAGAATGATATTCTGAACACTTAAACTCTTTGCTTTCTACTATGGGATTGTTGCCACAGAAAATTTCAAAAATTACCTTTTATTTTTTTTTAAAGACAGAAAGCATCTTGAATGAGAGAGCCTAACTTGTATTCCTGTTAATATGTACATGCTCAATTACTCCATAGAAGCCATAGATGGAAAGTTTAGTTCTGCTTCTCTGCTCCCAGGTCTCATTTCTGACTAGCATTTTTCTTAACATCTAGTTCAATGTTCACAGCAGATCAGCTTTCAAACACTTTTTTTAAAAACCCAGAAATTAGTCAATTTTACATCTGAAATTATAGTTGCTATATATATTCTACTGGAAACAAGTAAAATCCTAAAGACTATATATATATATATATATATTTCAAATACAAATATGAGTTAAGGTATTATATATAATACTTTGGTATTATTCATCACCATTTCTATGCTAGAAGTCACTCACAAAAGTTAGTTGGCATAACTATTTAGCAAATATAAACAGATATTTGCTTTCTAAATATTTTAAATGGTTAGTCACTATTAATTTTTGTAAAATGTATTGCAATCACATTAATGTCAACCATATGATACCTTTGCAATATGAATATAATTTATTCAGTAGGAGTTCATCGTGATACTACTTTAATTAATACTTGTTTTTTGTAAAGTATTATCCGCCTTTTGATAGCATGTCCTTAATGACTACCCCTCTTTCGGTGAGTGCCAGATCATTATTAATTCCCTTTGTATTCATTATAACAACATCAATCAAGGAAAGCTCATTTGCTATTAATGTGAATATAACAGGTAATTCTATTCTAATCTAGTAGTGATTAATGTTCACTTGGTAGTAATTACAATATCACACTTCAAAGTATTAGCACTGGACAATACTTATTTTGTGTGGCCTCTTAAAGAACCACAGCAGCTTGTCTGGACTTAAAATTGAAGAGGTTAAAGAAAAGCAATCTAACAAGAAAGAGAAAGGATTCTTACGTGGTTGGGAAAAGTGAATAATGGTTAAGTGAGGGGTTTACAAAATCTGTTACTATTTTTTAGTCAATCAGTATGCTTCATATATACCCAGTAATATCACTACTTCATTTGTAAAACAAAGAAAAATGGAATCGATCTGTGTAAAAAGCCATTGTTTTAGTTCCATGATACCAATGAATTTTCAAACTACATGGATTTCCTGCCCTAAATGACAGATTACTATCAATGTGAGAGTTACAACTTATTTTTAAAAGAAGGGGCCCTTTTAATATTATTTTATTTGTAAATTGGTAAAAATTAAATGTTCTACAGAATTTTGAACAAAATTGTCTTTATATTGAAAAAAATCTCCTAAAAGACATTGGTGATATATATTAATATTATAGCTTTATTCTATTTCAGGGAAACTATACAAACTTCCATTAACATTATAACCAGAGAGATTCCCACACATATTGACACAATATATTATTATGTTAGATCAGAGCAGTGCTAGTCATTGAGTTTTAAAATCCTGGAAATATTAAACTTAGTGAAGAACATCATAGGTTATCTGTAGGCATCAGAGATTTATAGGCTATATGGTGTGGAAAATGCATGTGAACCTCAAAACAACCTTGAAGAATAGGCAAGACAGGTGTCATTAATCTTATTTCACAGATGAGGAGATTGATGCTAAGAGAAGTTAAGAGACTTGCCCTAAATCCTACTACAGGGCATTTACTGGAACCCAGGGCTTTTAACTCTTATTTTCATGTTCTTTCCACTGTAGCCCATGCCATCCTGCCTCCACTCACTTGTGACAGCTTGTAGAGAACAGATGTAAGAACAATTGCCAGAGTTTAGGAGTATCCAAATAACAAAAACTATCAGACTTTTAGGGTGGCCGGGGGAGAAAGAGAAGAGAGGAAATCAGGAAGGCTGGAATTTTTCAAACCATGTGGGTACTCCAGCTTTATTCCTGACATATTGAACCAAGTCTGTAAGTCACAGAATTCAAATTACAAATGCCATCAGAAAGCAAGATTTTTGATGTGCTACCAGAGCCACTTAGACTAATTCAGAAATTAAGATGAGGCTGGCATATAAATGAGGCTTATTGGTAGATACAACTGGTACTCCAGGGCAGCAAAGGGAAAAGAAATAAATCTGTGCAATGTGTGACCTTAGACAAGTCTTTTGCTATTTATTTGACTTCATTTCAACCAATAATTATTAACAACTATCATATATCATGCTGTAAATTATGAACAGAATGATTAACAGATCAAAATCATTGCCCCCAATAAGCTCCCAGTTGATAAAGGTTCTAAAATAGGGTTTTCCAACGGGTATGCTAAGGCATATGCCCTGATTGGGTTATAGGTATCTCAGATATTGATCCCTAAGGCATATGCCCTGATTGGGTTATAGGTATCTCAGATATTGATCCCTCTCAGCCCTGGGATGGTTAGGCAGCTTAGAGTCCTCAGCCAACTTATCTGATATCATGATGAATTGATCAACTTATCTGTTCATTATGGTATCATAAAGACTAAGGAACACTGCAGAGAAGTTTGGGCTTTCTTACAGAAAAGACCTAGTGTAACAGATTAGGTGAGGGAGATCTGGGGATCAGTAGATGTTTCCAAGAAGTGTGATAAATGTAAGCTTAAGTCAGAAGACAGGTAAGAGTCCTTGTGAACATTTCAGCCAGTTTAATGAACAATCCAACAACATTAAGACATGTCAAGATTAACAAGCTTCAAATTGTGTGAAAATAGCGCAAAGAGTTTGCTAGAGCCATATTGAATGATTTTTCTCTTCTACCTTTGTCTGCAAACTATTCTACCCATTGGCCAAATGGTTCCTTCTCTAATCAATTCTTGTTTTTGCACAATCACTTGCTCCTTTGAACCATCTAAATCGATGTTTCCCAAAATGCGGTTTGCTTAACAGTCGTGGCAGGGAGCCAATTTAGCATGTTACACAGATAAACAGCTTATACTTTAAGTTTTAATATTCATTTAGTTTTATGTATATGAAGAAAAAAACACACTACAACATCAGACTACAATTTTGTGGGAATTACCACTTAAGACAAGGCTAAAAGCAGAAAACAAAATGAGCTGATTTTAAGAAAAACGTTAAGTAAATAATAATATATGTCATATTCCAAAGATCGAACAATTGAGTGTATATGTTTCCTATTGCTTCTGTGACAGATTTCCATAAACTTGCTGGCCTAAAACAACACAGATGGATTATCTCATAGTTTTGGAAATCAGAAGTTTCAAATGCATTTCATGGATTAAAATAAAAGTGTTGGCAAGGCTGTATTTCTTCTGAAGAAGCTAGAAGACAATAAATTTCTCTGCCTTTTTCAGCATCAAATGCTACCAACATTGTTTGGCTAATGGGCCCTTTCTCCATCTTCAAAGCCAGCAGTGTGGGTATCTTCAACTCTCTGTCTGACTTCCAATCTCATTCTTCCATTTTCACTTATATGAAACCTGTGGTTATATTGGGTCCATCTGAATAGTCCATAATAATCTCCCGATCTCAAAGCACCTGCTCAGCAACCTTAAATCCATCTGCAATCTTAATTCCCTACTGCCACGGAGCATAACATATTCACAGATTCAGGGGACTAACATTTTTGGGGGGACCATCATTCTGCTTACCACAGGGGGAAATAAAACTTGCTTTAGCCAATGGGATATTGCAGCGTTGATATAAGCAGGGAGCAGGGGCTCAACAAATTGTTTACATGTTTGTACTTTAACTCTTCACCTCACCCTTTACAAAAAGGACTTGCTTAGGCTCGTTCACCTGCTGGAGGGATGTTCAAGATGTGACCAAGAGCTGTGTTGACCCAGCCACTTCCAGACACTTAAGCTCTCAGCTACCCTCCAGGCTCGCAAGGGAACCCAGACAGAGCAGATGAACTACCCAATGTAAACCATTAGCCCATAAATTAGTGAACTCAAGAAGTACTTACTGTTTAAAGCTACTGAGTTTTGAGGTCATTTGGTAATAGATTGGTATAGTTTTATATATAACTGATGCAGATATAAAATGATAATTTTGCCAGGTAAACTATTATAATAAAACAAGAGTTATCATCTACTATTACCATCATATTTTTAAGGAAGGGATATTTCAACAACAGGAAAGAATCAGAAAGACATAGTCTCAGATTAAATGGTAGGCTGTCCTAAGAAAGGATGTCAAGCTACAGGTTTAAATAACTCCTCTCTCCCTCTCTGTCCTTATAGTTCTCATTTCTCTGCTTATTGAGGAAATCTTCTTCACACATCATCTGCATTTGAGAACCTCTGTCATATACTACTTAATGTAATGCTTTGCACATCGTAAACCCTCAAGAACGCTCTTAAATGAGTAATCACAATGTGAATTAAGTCATTCACAATGGTGTGCTGCTAATTCTGGAACTGAGTAATGTGGTCACTGCAGTGTACTAAGCTGTGTGAAAATTTCTAGAAAAAATATATACAGAAAATGTTGCCTTCTCCTTTATTTTAGCAATACTATTGCAGCATATAAAATCATGCTGCGACTTTACGGAAAGCTGTGCCTTGCTAATTTAAAAGGACATATTGACTACATGCTGATTGGCTTGTGGGGGAGAGTTGCTTACCATTTAATTTGTTTTTAATTTTCACCTGCCTGTCTGGGAATTTTCCTTAAAATGATAATGGATTTAAATTAATAAGGTGTTATGAAGATTTAATGTAAAATACACTTTAAAAACCTAGTTTGAAAACTTCCAGATCTATTTAGCACATCTCATAGTATAGTTTAACCCATGGCGCATTAACAAAATAAAGGTCAAAGTTAAACTTTTATAAAAAGGGGAACAATATTCCTGACAAAATATTCCACTGGAATAAAAAACATAGGTTTTCTTTTCCTATATTGACAAACCTAGATTCTTAATTATAATAATTCTTCCTAACAGTCTACATCTTAATCAGATACAGTGGAGTATTATTAAACATGTTTTATATTCTCTGGTTATAATGTTAACGGATACTTCAATGGACTGAATTAGAAAGTACTATAATGCATATTATGTTATCAAGGGCAAGTTTATTTTGCTTCATTTATGTAAAAACACATTATTTTTGAAAAGATAAATTATGATTTAAGGGTAAGAGTATTAGAATATTAAAAATTAAACAGAGAGGGATGGATAGATGAATATGTAATAAAGCAAACATAGTAACTTCAATGGCAAAATATAGATGCTGGAGATACAGATATTGACTGTAAAATTCTTTCAACTTTGCTGTATAATTAGACATTTTAATATTAAAACATTGACAAAAATAATCCCAAATTGTAAACACTGTATCTTTACATACTTCTACACCAATGCCACCATTCCATTTCTGTAAATGTGATTATTAAATCTTTAACATTGAAATATTGGAAAAAAGTTTTAGGGGGTATATTCATCCTGTACAACTTACTGAGAGGTTTGTAATACCTTGTGGATCAGAGGTCTATTCTGAAGTTTGAGATTATGTTGAAAGATTCTTTCTTTCTTTAAACATAGAATCTTTCTTTAAACAAAGAATCTTTCTTTAAACATAATCTCAAACTTCAGTATAGACTTCTGGTCTACAGGATGGGAAGTTGTGTAGAAGGTCTTCGCTGCAGATGGAAATATTAGGACATAAGGTTGATAATATCCAGGGAGCCTTAAATTTTCTGTCACATATATCCATCAAGGAGAATCGAAGAAATGGGGCCTTGGAGAGATTATCTCATGTGTGACCTTGCATGCTACCCCAAGGAGGTAGGAATTTATCTTAAAGGTATTGGAGAATCTTTACCATGAGTATAGGGGTGACAGGGCCAGCCTTCATGCTAGAATAGAACTCTGGCTGATGAAGGGATGCTAAATACAGGAAGACCAGTGAAGAAGTTACCAGAGTTTTCTAGGTGATACGAATAGTAATAGCATCATCACCAGCAGTCATAGTGACTATTCTTTATTAATTGCATTTTAGGTACCTTACTCTCTGTGTGGTAATCTCATTTAAGCCCTTTAGTCACCCTAAGAAACAGAAAATTTTATGAGGAAACTGGGGCTAGAAGAGATTTAAAAATTTGCCAAAGGTGACAAGATTTGAATCAGGTATGCTTGACTCCACAGTGATACCTGAAACCGTGGAGAGTCACAGAGAAAAATCTGTTTTTAGAGCGACTTAGGAGGTAGAATTTGCAATATTTTGTGTCAATGTAGATATGTGCCTAAAAGAGAGAAGTCTCACCAGAATCAGAAGTTTCTAGCTTGAATAATTGGGTAAATGGTGGTGCCATCTTCTGTAATAGAGAATAGAGGTAGTAGGGGATTTCAGTTTGAGACATGATAATTTTAAAATGTCTTTAGCCATGAGTCAGACTCAAAATATTTAACAACTGCTTTAGTAATAGCCCAGCCAAGTAGAGAAAGCACTAGTCAGTATACCCTACCTGTGCTTATCAGTAGGAAACAGTCCTGTGGTCTAAATGTAGAAGTTCACTGGGGAATTGCAGACGTCACTGTAGAATGACCAAGAGAGGTACAAAGGCAGCATAAGCTTTGAAAGTCATTTGCTTGTAGATACTAACTGCCGCTGTGGATGAAGATGAGGTTACAGAAGAGATGTAGCATAGAAAGTGAAGAAGTGCTGAGGGTAGGACCTGGGGAGCAGCCATACCTATTATGGAAGAGGCTGAGGATGAATCATGGGGAAAGAGACCCAAATGTCCTATGGAGACAGATCAGGTGAAAACCTGGGGAAGAGGGTGTTAAAGAACTGAAGGAGAACATTGCAAGGAGAAGCTGAGTCAGGCAATTTGGCAGGGAGAAGGCTATTGAGTTTCTTAGTGAGAGCAGTTTGCCTGGCATGGTAGGAGTAATAGCCAGATAAATGGACTGGAAAGAAGTCGTGGGTAAAGAAGGGGAGCTAGGCAGCACTGTTACATTTTATTTTCATTTTTTTAGTTCTTTTGATGATTTATTTTTATTTTTACTTTAAGTTCCAGGACACATGTGTAGGATGTGCAGGTTTGTTATGTAGGTAAACGTGTGCCATGGTGGTGAGATGCACCTATTATCCCATCACCTAGGAATTAAGCCCAGCATGCATTAGCAATTTTTCTCAATGCTCTCTCTCCCCTTGCCCCACCTCCCAACAGGCCCCTGTGTGTGTTGTTTTTCTCCTTGTCTACACGTGTTCTCACTGTTCAGCTCCCACTTACAAGTGAGATCATATGGTATTTGCTTTTCTGTTCCTGTGTTAGTTTGCTGAGGATAATGACTTCCAGCTCCTCAAAGATCTAGAACCAGAAAAACCATCTGGCCCAGCAATCCCATGACTGGCTATATACCCAAAGGAATATAAATCATTCCATTACAGAGATACATGGACATATATGTTCATTGCAGCACCATTCACAACAGTGAAGACATGAAATCAACCCAAATGCCCATCAATGATAGACTGGATAAAGAAAATGGGTTACGTATACACTGGGGGATACTATGCAACCATAAAAAGGAATGAGACCATATCCTTCACAGGAACACATATGGAGCTGTGCTACACTTTCACAAAGTTTGGCCATTGAAAAGAGGGAGACAGTTGACACTAGGCAGTGTTTGGGGCTGGTGAGGAGCAGCAGTGGTAAGCTCGAACAATTGATTGTTTGTTAAAATGAAGGGTACCGGAGTGGCAAGCTAACAGCAAAGGATCAGTAGGAAGATGACTTAAAAAATACAGAAGAAGATTCCTGGCAGAACAAAACTTGGAGGAGATGGAATTTGGAACAGGGCATTAGCTGTATACTCTTGCACTTTCCATATTCTATAGTCACATAGCAGCTAGAAGAATTTTTTTTAAAGGAAAATAAATGACAAATTTATTGGCTATTTTCCCAATTATAATGTAAACTCCAATGAGGTGCGGTGGCTCACGTCTGTAATCCCAACACTTCGGGAAGCTGAGGTGGGCAGATTGCTTGAGCCTAGGAGATTGAAACCAGCCTAGGCAACATGGTGATACACCATCTCTACAAAAAACACAAAAAAATAGCTGGACATGGTAGCACTTGCCTGTAGTTCCTGCTACTTGGGAAGCTGAAGTTGGGGGTATCACCTGAGCCTAGGACGTGGAGGTTGCAGTGAGCTGTGATCATACTACTGCACTTCAGACTAGGCAACAGAGTGAGACTCTGTTTCAAGGCAAAAAAAAAAAAAAAAAGGAATGTAAACATGTAAACTCCAGAGGGTGGGACCATTGTTGACTGTGAGGGTTCTGACTTGCTGAACCAGTCTAAGATATTTCTTGTTACTCCCTTTCACTTTTTTCGCCCTGTTAACAACGTAATATTTAGCTTCTTTTTTTTTTTTTTTTAAATTTCTTCCTTCCTACTCATTTCCACCCCTAAAGCCAACCTCAGCTTTTTTCCCAAATTATCCTTTTTGCTTGCCGTAATCCCAAGTTTGAACCTCAGGTCTGTTGGTGATAATTTTGCCCACAAGAAGCTTCTGGCAAAAATAAAACAAAATAAGTCTTTAGGCCTCATTCTCTAGGAGGTTTTGATGGCCTAATTTGTTTCTGCTTTTCAGTGATATTTTAATTAGCGGTTCACCAAGTATAGTTCTCAATCAGCAGCAATAGCATCCCCCGGGGAATCTGATAGAAACACAAATTATCAGGCCCCCCCTGATAGCTAAGTGATTACACCTTGTGGATTCTCTTCATCTAAATGTCTTCAGTGGCAAAAGTCAACGAAGAAAATCTCTGTACGTCTTTTTATTTTTTTTTTAATGGCTCTCAGAGTCTGATTTCCAGACTAGTGTCATCAAAATCAACTGAAAATTTGTGAGCAATGCAAATTCTCAGGTCCTACCCTATCTGTAACTGAATGTAAACTCTAGGGTTGGGACCATTCAATCTGTATTTCTACAAGTCCTCTAGTAGTCCTGACACATGTACAAGTCTGCCCTAAAATATTGGATTTATAGCCTATAAGTGTCTCTTTCTAGAAAACAACTATGTCAGGGGGAAGAATAAAAACCAAGTTTTCTATTAATTAAAAACATAGAATTCAAGAGCTAAAGGTATCTCAGGACAATGATTAACAAGAATAAATATACAAAGGAATATAAAGTAAAATGCAACTGAAAATGGCTGAAGAGAATGTGGACTAACATATCATGTTTGAAGCAGAGTATACTATTTAAAAGCCACATATGTGCTAAATCTCAGAATTCTTCTTTTCATGTGCTAGTTTGAGAGGCAGTTTATTTCTGGCACAACTGCCATATGCATTTATACTAATGTGAAAGACTTCTTGTAATGAGAAGGTAATATACTGCATTTAGTAAACTACTTTTCAATGTGAGAAAAATGCCTACATAAAAATGTTGCCCTTTAAAAATCTTCCCTTGACGATTCCTGTTTATATTCTTGATAGCAGAATAGCTTTGGGAAATGTTCTGAATAGAATCCAAAGCTACGCTAAAGATAGCCTGACAAGGTTGTCACCATATAGTTCCCATGTACCATGAATCTTAGAATCAAGCACATTTGAATCGAGACATTTCTCAGAGCCAATCTGAGATATGTGTATATTTATATGTATCTATTTGAGACAATTCTCAGGGAAGAAGACATTGAAAACAAGTTGATCAAAAGGTTATACACTCAAATGAATGTTGTATTTTAATGCAGTGAGTAATGGTACAATTTACATACTAAACTCTTTGAAATTGCCTTTCAAAACAGTTTACAATTACATAAGAAATGTTCATGTGTATCTACATTTTGATGTAAAAAATTGATTGCATCTAGGTTTATCATTCATGTATTTTGTTCAACATAAAAAGATGTTAAAGTCTGACAAAAAATGAATTCTACTTTCAAAATATAAAATTTGATACTTTTAAAGATGTTAAAAAATAGAGAATATAGAACACCTTTAAAGATGTTAAAAATACAGCCACAGAATAGTAACAACATTGTAGGAATCATTGCACAGGCTCCTAAGGTGACTATTAAGAGTTATAACTTACATGTATTACGTTTTTTTTATTTAAAAAAATCAGTTGTTTGAAGGAAACACAATTTCAATTAGGAGGAATATGTTCAAGAGATCTATTGTACAACATGGAGACTATAATTAACAACAATGTATTATATACTTGATAATTGCTAAGAGTAGATTTTAAGTGTTCTCACCACAAATAAAGTGAATGTGAGGTAATGCGTATGATAATTGGCTTGATTTAGCCATTCTACAATGTATAGGTATATCAAAACATCATATTGTACACCATGAATATATATAACTTTTATCAATTTAAACAAGATAATTAAAAATCAGTTGTATTACTTAAGTTGTTTGCTAAAATATGTATTTATTACTATAATCAATAAAGTAATTATGAAGCAGTTAATGCATACTGGCAAAGCCAGTCAAGCCATTCGTAAGTGCCTCTCACTGGCAGTGAATATCTTTTTTTCTTGGCCGCCTAATGCCCTTGTGACTTTTTCTGGATCAGCTTTGTTGACCCCTCTCACTTAGCTCCATTCTCAATAGTCAGCGAGTCTTTGGATTTAGTCGTTTTCACTTTTCTTGGTATACAGATCTCTCTCCTCCGCCCCATACTCTCAATATTTCAATTATCATTTGACTGTAGATGAGCTCCCAAATCTTTATTTTAGCTTAATACTCTATCTTGAATTGCAGACTCATGTAGCCAATTGCCCAGGAGTGTTCCCTGAACTTGTCCTCCTTTTGGATACTTCCTAAATAGTACATGTCATAAATCAGTGTTCTCAAAGCCTGGGTCCTCACCAGCAGCATGGAAATCATGGAAGAACTTCATAAAAATACAAATTATCTGTGCCCTCCCCAGATCTCTCCAATTAGAAACTTAAGGGTGAAACAGTCATCTGCATATTAAAAAGTTTTCCTGGTGATTCCAGTGGCGCTAACGTTTGAGAACCACTGTCCTATATCATGCTTAGCATTTACCCTGTGTACTAATCATGTTTTTTAAAAATTTCTGTATTTCATGGATGTCTGAACATCTTGAGGGCCTTGGAAGGCCAGGAGCGACTGCCCCTCCCAGGGCTAATTCCTAAATATAGCAAATGACTTGTAAACTTGTTTCCTTGTGGATTTGTTGGATTGCTTTTCATATACAAACCAACTAATCCAAAGTCCATATCCCTAACTACCTTCTTCGTCTAACTGCTGTTATACCAAATCAGTATTTCCCTCACTCTAACTTTTCCCTCCACCCTAGGGCCTGATACCAGACAACCAGAGCCACTTTTAGAACCAAGAGCCTCTGGAAATTATTTGAACTATCCAGTCTGAAACTTGTTTAGACTTGCCTATCCTACTTTATTCATTTCTTTTCCTTGGATATCACAACAAAGAGTTTGGGCTATGCTTTCTTTTTCGGCTGGCTGACCGACTCTGGAACTTTCCTATGTGGCTTTGCATGGTATAGTATGTACCCTTCTCTTGAGAACTGTGAGTAATAAAGCTTCTTTTAATGGCACTGACCTTCTCTATATCGTCGCTCAGTCATTTCTGTAAATCTAATCCCTGTGCAACTAATGTACCCTGCCACTCCCAATATAATCTAGGTCTTGGGTTCCCCACTTCAGTGATGGTATCTACTTGTCCACAGTAGAAACTTAACTTTTTCCTTTTCTGTAGTAATCCATTACTAGACAGCAAAGTCTATGTTTTTTATTTTTATTTTTAAAAATCATTGAAATCTATTAACTTCTTTCCACCACTTATACCAATAATCCAGTTTAAGCCACCAATGTGTTCAACTGGGCTTCAATAATTTAATGAAGGATATTTTTGTCTCAGTTTATGTCTTTCATTTCAATCCAATTTCCCTTTTTAAATGAAGTCAGTCCTCTGCTTAACACAGAAACTTTAGTGGTTTTTACCATTGTCATGTAAGTAAAAAAAAAAATTCTGACCCTTGCTACCTTTCTAGCTTCATCTCTCCCAGTTCAAACTCTAGGTTTACCAAGCTGCAATCGTCTCAAAATCACTTTCCCATGACTTCAGACTTGTGCACAGTATGTTGCCTGGCTTAGAATATTCCTCATGTTTCCTTCACCCTATCTGACCAACCCATCTCTTAGGTCTCCATTTAGATGTCAGGAGGAGCCTTTCTTCAAGCCTTCAGGCTCAGCTATTCTATCATTCCAGGTTCTATTCTATCCCATTTCCCGCTATCTCCCCAACTTATTGGAGGTCCCACTTCTGTCAAAATCAGCAACGGAAAGCGGGTATGGGTTAGGGAAAGAAGGAACTGGGGATGAGAAGGAAGACAATATGCATCAGGGTAAAGAAATGAGTTGTTGTCATTCTTAGTTGAAACTCTGAAGGCATTTTCCATGAGTGTAAACAATATAATCACTTTCACAAATCACCTTCAAAAATCCTGCCACATTTGACCTCTTATTTACTTGACATTGCTATATAGGTTGACATTTATTGACCCATTTTGTTTTACTTAGTCTCATTGTAAGCAATAATATCTTAAAATCAACTGTTGATACTACTGGCTATATTTGTCTACAACACACTAAATAGACTAAATTAAACTCACATAATTAGAATTTTATGAGAATGAGAAATTACTTAATGGATGCAATGTATATTATTAAGGTGATGGATACGCTAAGGTGATGGATACCATCACACAATCTACACATTTAACAAAATTATACTTGTATCTCATAAATTTATATAAATAAAACAAATAAATTCAATGCCTCCCAAAATAAATACATAATCGTTAAAATTTGTAAAAGTATCAAGCCATGCACCATGTAATAATGTTTCATTTTCGTTCTTCCAGTGGGAAGTAAATACTAAGGGAAAAATTATAGATGACAGATAATATATATAGGCAGGTCATAAATTGAATTAGCCTAGAAAATTAAGTATAATTTATATTTCTCCCTGGTATAAATGTATTCACATCCCAAACATCTTAATGGTAAACTAACTAAAAAAGGACTACTTATAATCTAGAAGGCTCTTAATAATTGAAATACTCTTAGCAATGAACATTGTAGTTTATTTTGCTGACACAATTCACAAGTAATCTTAAGGTCAGGTTTCTGAATGTTCATTTGTAGTTGTTTTCCAAAGTGTTGATATTTTAATTTTATTTGGCTCTAAATGAGTCTTCCAATGTAAAAAGGTCCTAGCTGCTTTGCAAAGGTAGGTAGGTTTGTCTAAAAATCAAGAATGACATCACCCACAAGAAATTTAAAGCTGCTGAATCAAGTAACTTTTAATAACTTAGCAAATGTGGGGTATATTTTCTGACTAGTGTTTTCCTAGACTACTGTACCCCTATGTATGAACTAAAATATAATGGAAGATTAAAAACAAGTCTTTCATTCTAGATATGAATTTTAGTCTGCTATCTTATTTTTAAATACTACTTTCTTATCACAAAGTTCTCACATTACCAATATCCAAACCAAGACCTTTAAGACAACATTCTCAGAAGTGATAAATGACTATAGCTTTTGTGTTTTTAAAATAGGCTTCGGAAATGACCTGTATTTTGCATTATGTGCATCATAAACTTCTCATTGCTCTTATGGAGTGTTCTGTAAAAAAGAATATCTACCATTCTTTAAAAAAACTATGCCAAATGTCGGTGAAGGGGAGGAAGGCAGCAAAACACACTGCCATGTGTGTACCTATGCAACTATCTTGCATGTTCTGCACATGTACCCCAAAACCTAAAATGCAATTAAAAAAAAAAAAACGATGGCATTAAAACTGAAGCCCTGAGAGATGGTAAGGCAGAATATTCCAAATCTGTAGACTACATTTGGGAATGCTTCCAAGGTTAGCAGTAAAGAATGACTCACCAGTGAAAGGCCAGAAGTGCTTTTCCTTTTAGTTTCATGTGGACATCTCAAACTGTACTTTCCAATATGGTAGTCACTAGACACATATGGCTAGTAAGCACTTGAAATGTGGCTGATCTGAACTGAGTGGCGCTGTAAGAGTAAAACTTACAAGTTTTAAATATTTAATGGAAAAAATCTAATTAATAACTTTGTAAAATGTTAAAATGACAATGTTTTGGGTATACTGGGCTACATACAATATAGTGTTGGAACTAATTTCATCTCTACTTTTATTTTTTCAGTGTGCCTACTAGAGAAATTTGAATTACATATGTGGCCCACATTTTATTTCAACTGGGCAGAGCTGCTGTAGAAAAATGAAGAGAACAAGAATAGCCCCATAGATATTTTAGTTTTCATTGTTACAAGCCAACAATTTATTAGACAATTGTCTCTGACTTGAAATGACACAAAAATCTCAGAGAGATCCTGTGGTGTCAGTGTTTGGAGTCAGAGACCTATTTTTCACGGACCAATATTCTGGTTTAGTTTAACAAATCTATTACAGTGTAATAAATTATAAGTTATTTTTGCATTTTTTTCATTTTGAAGTTTGTTAGATTCAGCAAGATGAGCATTTTTATGATTGATGTATGATGCAATAAATGGCCTTACCAATTTAGAAATGTAATAATCTGAATTTTTAATCATCAAGTTTATGCATAATATATTTTTGGGAGTAAATAAACACAAGCAAAGAATCAATAGCATTTCCCCACCCGCCCCCCATCCCCTGGGGGAGATTCTCTCTTATTATATTCAATTTCCTCTTTGAATTAACTCATTTTAAAAGACAGTAAAATAAGCTCAAAATTTTTAATTGTAATTCTGAATTTTTTCTGAAGTTAAGAGCAAAGTAGACTGAGTAAGTTGACAGATGGTAATTATTTTGCACACCATTTATTTCAGGGCTAATGGCAAGTTCTATTAAAGTAGTTCTTCCTAAGGAGTTCATCTCAACCAGTGAATTTCCATTCAGCCTTTAAAACTTGACTCAAATGTCACCTCTTCTAAAAAGCCTTGCCTGGTCCTATTGGGCAGTTATCCACTGCATATTCTGCTAGAGCATTATGCCTTGTATATATTTCTCTTATTAAATTTCTCCTCCCTGTCCCAAACTAAAGTGTGTACCTCCTGACAACACGGCTGAAGTCAATCTGAGACTTTTTAATCTCTGTACTATCCATGATTAGTCCAGTGCCCAACATATAATAGACATCCAAAATGTACATATATTGCAGGTTTCTCAATGAGATGGTATTAATATTGCCAAATATTAGGAACAGTGTATTTGACAGTATGTCTAGTTAAAATATACCTTTGTTCTACATGTATGTAGTTTAAATTTCTCTAGTAGGCACAGTAAAAAAAGTAAAAATAAATATATACATATGTTCTATGTATATATGTAGAATATAGAAATATTTTAATGAGCTACTTGGTGATGGCCATTTTTCAATGATTTAATAACCAAGTCAATTTTTAATTAGAGATAATCTGTAAGTAAAAATTAACCTTGAAAAGTGTCACACACACAAAAAGATATAACAGAATAATAAAAGGTCTTCTAATCACCAAATTAAATATTTGTTTTCTAAATGCAATCATTTTGATTACATTTTCTGAAAGGATTACCCAAAGTTTTCTTTTGCTACAATTATTTAATTATACTTGGTTTTGATTCATTTGTAAATGCCCAACTGAGGTTTTATCAATCCTCCTCATTACTATATACTGGCTCAGTCTATTGTGATCTCATCTCTAAGACGTTATAAGCACAGTCTGATATTCATGAAATTTTCTAGGGGTTTGTAAAAATTTCTGAGTGATATTATTAAAGGTAGTTATGTCTATTCTTGAAAAGAAATGTATGTTTTTATTACAATGCCAAATACATGGTCGTGGGAGGGATCAAAGAAGAGTGAGCATGATTTAGTTACTCAATTGGTTTAATTACTCAACACTTTCAGCTATGAAGAGCTTTGACCATTATGATAGCTTTAAATTTTTTATTCTTATAATTTATATTCATATTTAGTGCATTGGTTACTGAAATTGAAATATATAAAGGGTTGAGAAAGTTATAAAGAATCATATTTTTCCAGATTTTACTCAAGATGATCTTCAGAGTAAGCCAATTTGTAAACTGTATATAGAAAATCTAAAGGTGAAAATTTTTATTGCCTCCATATTACAGAGGAGAAAATGGTGACACATAGTTTAAGTAACTTGCCAGGGTCGTAATAGTATCTGGTAAAGACTTGGAGGGGGATTTGAATGCATGCTATCTAGCTATAGAATCTTCCAACTGGATACTACACAAAACGAAAGTTCTCAGAGCTCTGCTGCACAGTAAACTGAGCTGAAGAGTTTGTAAGAATCATGATTCCTAAGTCTCAGAGAACACGGATAAAATGAAAACCTCACAAAATCTTTTGAAAATCAATGTTTCAAAAGAATGAAACTTTACCCAACTCATGCTCAAAGTGTACTTGAAAATGTCGTTTGAGCCTCTCTTATTTCATTGTTTAGAGATAAAAAAAATTAGCTAATTTCTGATAACAAAAACTATGAAGCAAGAATTCCACATGTCTGGTCATAAAAGTAGCTTGTTCCTTGACTTTATAGATTTTATTTGATTTTAAATTTCAGTCCACATTTCCATGTGTATTTGGTCCTTAAATCAAGCATGCACTTTAAAAAATTGTTAATTCATACCCTTTCTTACATAGAGTTAGAAATCATTGTTAAGATGAAAAAAAATAAAGCATTTGTCTGTATACTGAATACTACTATAAAGCACATTAAATGTTACACAAATCCTAAATAATACACTAATAAAAGCTATTATAAAGTTCATATAATTAAACAGCATTTATATTATCAATGTTTTATAATATGATAAATCAAACACATTAAATAATTAAAAGCTCTTCCACCATGCAAAAATGACTAAATAATTTTTTAATTTCTAAGGCTTTTTGAGATTACTGTGAAAGGGGGCATAGTTTCAGGAAAGGTGAATAAACACTCTATTAGACTAGGGTTTCTCAATTTTGATACTACTGACATTTTGGCCTAAATAATTCCTTGTGGAAGGCTATCTGGTTCATTGTAGTGTATTTTATAGCATATCTGGCCTCTACCCACTAGATTTTGGTTGTATCTCCAATCCAGTAATGACAAAAATGCCTCCGGACATTGCTAAATATCCACTTGGTGGAGGTAAAAATATCTCTTGCCCCCAATTTTGAGAACCATTGCAATATACAAACCAGCTCAGAGTTACATCATCTCTAAACAACTCAACATAAAAAAGCTAGAGACAGGCCTTTCAACTTCTGGCCTGAAGAATTCTGCGTGTCTATACTAAAAGTTTAATTAATATGTACATAAATTATTATCAGCTCATATAACAATTTGTGATGCTTTCTAAATCATCAAAAAATGTTTGAATGCTTATGATGAAGAATGTGTTTTATAATATAGTATACTAAAAACCTTATAAATAATGAATTAACTGAAGACCTAAGATAATTTTGATAATTTTCACTTGCTGGGCACTTTAATCTGGAAATCTTCCAATAGATTTCCAAAGTAAGAATGTTTATACTTTCATTGGTTAATTTTGGTGGGATTTACCATTTCTCTATCACATTATAATTATTTGCTTTGACTTATCATATAAACATAAAATTTGATGTGGAATAGTTACCCATACTTTTCAGGGCATATCATAGAGACCCACACTCAGTAGGTGATTGTGTTAATGGTTTAAATATTGAAGGAAAGTTTAATCTTTCTTGAAACTACACCCCCTTTAACAGTAATCTAAAAAATCTTTAGAAATTAAAATTTAGTCATTTTTGCATGGTGGAAGAGGTTTTAGTTATTTAATGTGTTTATCATATTAAAAAACATTGATCATATAAATCTGGTTTAATTATTTGTACTTTATTATAGCTTATATTAGTATATTAGGATTTTTATAACATTTAATATGGTTTACAATAGTATTTGTTATATATACCAACTACTCAAATATTTGCCTCATTGTTAAAAGCTCACTTAAATGTTTTGATATAAGCTCATATAATTTGAAAATATTAAGAATTTGAAGCTACAGAATTTGGAAACACTAATGCATTGAATTCCATATAGAAGAGAGTCTGTCTAGCTGAGGTACTTCGACAAGCTTCCGTTTCCCACTTCTGAAGTTCTGTTTGGGCTCATGGTAAATTTTATATCTTAACCCTCTCTCCCCAAATGCTTCAGATGGATTAAGCACCATTCTTTTTGTGTAGGGGAGCTGAATATCTTCCACATCCTTGATTCCATCCTAACAAGTACCAGTAAATAACAACTTCTCACCTCCTCTATAGTGGTTGTCTTCAATTAAAAATATACTAGGGAGATTATAACCATAGAAAGGACATTGAGTAGTGCTTTGGGCTAACTGGCAGTATACTCCTTCCAAAATTTCAGAGGCACCTCAATTTAATGACTCCCCTGAATAAAGTAATTTGTTGAAATTTACTTTGCAGTTCTTAATATGACATTGGGCCCATCATTAGCAAGAACTCTAAAAACAAAAACAAAAACAAAACTTGTCAATATACATTTAAATGAAACACAAGGATAAAAAGGTATTTCATTTCACTTTCAAAGGACCTATACTGTATTTTTTTTTGGAAGATTGCAACTCATCTATTTTGTAATATAATGACAATAATATTGCCTCTGAGTTAACTGTGTAATAATTCACTTTGGATACTACAGTAATTGAGCAAACAGAAGCTGGTACCAGAGGCATTCCTTTCTTTTATTTATTGTAATATTTTTCCATAATTTAATGAGAAACATTTCAAAAGCAACATTTTTATCCTTTCATGTTAAATTAATTTACAATGCTATAAGCTATAATAAAATGAGAGAAACCATCAGCAGAAAGCAAAAGTTAATAAAGACAGATATTCTTAAAGTTTCAAGGACTGAAAAAAGCTCAAATCACAAAAGTATTTGGTTTCTCTTTTTTTGTGGCTTGGTTCAATTTGTCATAATTTGCTCTCAATTATTTTGCACTTACAGCTAAGATAAAACACTGATGAAGTAGAAAAGAGGCATCACTGAAAGAAAACATACGTAATGAAAATCACCTAACAAACAACAAAACTTTGCGACATATTTTAGTAAACTACTCTAAGATTTATACAAAGAAGGCTATGATGTAATTTAATGTGCACTGGTATAAACTTCTTTGGGCAAAATTTCAAGCATAAGGAAAGTTCATGATATTGGAATGAAGTTCTCTGTTTAGACATATTATGGACACTCCAATTTGATAGATATTACTTTGATATAGCTTAATAAATTTGTATTCAGCTGCTGAAATACCACTAGCAAGAATTGAGAAGACCTGGGCTATTGGACCTTTGCAGTCAAGAGACTTCAACTCTCTAAACTTGGTTCTTCATCTTTACTTGATGGAATGGGACAACATCAAGAAAAAAGTAGTTTCACTTGGAGTGATGGTGCTGGGCTGCTCATGAGGATTCTCAGGTCACAGATAGGTTAAATGTGGTCAAGCACTATAGTATAGTACCAGGTTATTTGTTATCCATAGACTAGGTAATGGCGAAAGTCCTTGCATGTTTCAAAGTTCTATGACTCAGCGAGAACAATTATTATTTAGCCAGCAATTAAGCACATGTCCCACTATTCAGCATGTGTCTGTACATATAACATCCTGGATCTCTACTACTCAAAGTGTGCTCCAGAGACTGGCAAGCAGCAGAATCACCTGGGACCTACTGAATCAGAATCTCTGGGGCTTGGGCTAACTAATCCATGTTTTAACAGGCTCTCCAGGCCATTGCTGTGCATACTAACAGAAGCCCTGATACAGACCATTGTGAGAACACAGATATTCTAGGCCTCTGCTTCAAGAACTTTAGTTATGGATAAAATAGGTGTTAAACAACTCAGCAAAATCTTTCATAATGAAGTAATATCTGTAGATCACTCATTCATTCAACAAATATTGAGAACCTCCTACTTGTTAGGCATTATGTTAGTGGCTGGGGGTGGTGGTTATAATAGTTCTGGTTTTGTGAAGCTTACAATCTAGTGAAGTCTACACAAGTAAACATATATATAAATTTAAAAAATACAGTTTAAAAAATTATATACGGGAAATAATAATGTTGCTACGAAAACAAAAAACAGTTCGTGTCCTTTGTAGGAACATGGATGAACCTGGAAACTACTGCATGTTCTCACTCATAGGTGGGTTTTGAACAATGAGAACACATGAACACAGGGAGGAGAGCATCACACACTGAGGTCTGTAGGGGGGACTAGGAGAGGGACAGTAGGGGGTAGGGAGTTGGGGAGAGACAACATGGGGAGAAATGCCAGATATAGGTGATGGGGATGGAGGCAGCAAACGACATT
Source organism: Callithrix jacchus (assembly GCF_049354715.1). Lineage (NCBI taxonomy): Eukaryota > Metazoa > Chordata > Mammalia > Primates > Cebidae > Callithrix > Callithrix jacchus. The sequence continues at coordinate 32,439,542 of NC_133524.1, forward strand.
GCTATGTATGTACCTATGCAACAATCCTGCATGTTCTTTACATGTAGCCCAGAACCTAAAATGCAATCTTATACATACATAAATATATATATATATATATATATATATATATATATATGATGAAAAGAAAACAAAGAATAAAAATGGCATGGGGGGAGTGATATATTTAACTTTAATTTAAAAATTTTAATAAATCAGTAAATACCAACTGCATGTATGCTCTGCACCTAGATAAGCAACTTATGGAATATAAGAGTATGTCCTGTAGGAGTTTATAATCAGTTGGAAAGATAAGATTTAATTACCAGCTATAATCAGTATGGTGTCCAGAGTAGACCACTTTAGATTGGCCCTTTGTTGAAACTCTCTCCTCTCTGCTTCTTAGTTAGGAAGTTTTTCTGGTTTTCCAATTCCTGATTTTCTAATTCATGGTGCAGGACAACTTTTAAAAGGAGAGAAATCAACGTTGGCTGAAATCAATGCAGAATGTTCTATGGAAGAGGAATTTCAGATGGGTCTAGAAGGAGTAGCAGAATGTATGAAGGTGAAGATAATAAGGAAGTCATTTTAAGAATACCGCTATTGGTAGCATTAATAATACCTCCAAACAATCATTTTATCTCTAATAACTGGTACTATCATGAAAGATAATCTGTTAATACCACACAACATATCAGAAGGGTTTTTGTTCAGTCAGAGATATGATACACTGTGTTTATGTTTTTTCTCATTACTTTGGCAAACAACTTCTTTAATCTTCCTTTCAGTCACTAAGGGAGACTCTAATAAGTATCTAGGTAGACTTGTCAAAGAAGATGAGTCAGTGTTTATATGTTGACTGTTATAAGCACTGCACAAATGGCTGTTACATAAAATAATTAAAATGAAATTAGAGACACCTTTTTTTTGAGAGAGAGAGTGAGAGAGCGAGAGAGTGAGAGAGCGAGCGAGCGAGCGAGCGAGAGAGAGAGAGAGGGTCTCACTCTGTTACCTAGGCTGTAGTACAGTAGCATGGTGACAGCTCGCTGCAGCCTTGCAGCCTTGACCCCCTAGGCTCAAGCAATTCTCTTGCAATGCAACAAGCTTTTATTAAGTTTGCACTATCTTGATAACAAAATGCTGAAGATATTTTACAAATTACAGAATTGCCTGTAATCCCAACACAGGATCATGAGGTCAGGACATCGAGACTATCCTGGCTAACATGGTGAAAACCTGTGTTTACTAAATATATGTGTGTGTGTGTGTGTGTACATATATATATGACAAAAAATTAGCCATGTATGGTGGCATGTACCTGTAGTCTCAGCTATTTAAGAGGCTGAGGTAGGAGAATCACTTGAACCTGGGAGGTGGAGGTTGCAGTGAGCTGGTATTGCACCACTGCACGCTAGCCTGGGTGACAGAGCGTGACTCTGTCTCAAAAAAAAAAATTACAGAATCACTAAAGAAGCTTAAAGTTTAGTGGCGTGTTAATTTGAAGATGATTTGGTTCTGCTTTTAACTTCTTTAGGGACAATGATCTCTATTCAGTGTCATATGAAAGTACTATGTATTCATAATAAACAATTTCTGAATGATCTTATGAACTCATTAGTATGTCTCATGTGGTTTATTGCTTTAAAATCTCATAATCAACTATGATCATATTTTTTGCACTAGAATATAGGTCCCTGAGCTCAAGTTTATTTCTTTTTTCTTTTTAAAAAAAGGTCTTACTCTGTCATCCAGGCTGGGCTCAAGTGATCCTCCTACCTTAGCCCCACCGAGTAGCTGGGATTACAGGCATGTGTTACTACGTGTAGCTACTTTTTGTATTTTTTGTAGAGATGGCGGTTCACCATATTGCACAGGCTGATCTCAAACTCTTAGGCTCAAGTGATCTGCCTGTCTTAGCTTCCCAAACCCTTGGGATTACACGTATGAGCTATCGCACCCTGCCAATCGTATTTCTATATCTTACAAAGTACCTTACAGTGTAACTAACCAGCAAACGGCAGATACTTCATTCATAGATGAATAGATATGAATCTACTGTTGAATACTAATATAAATGATACTGCATAGTTACATTTGTGAACCATTCTAGAGGTTATATATTCAAAGAAGGAGTATTATTATTAGGTCCCTAAAATTGTTAGTAAAATAGACCTCTTACTATATCTGGATTCTTGTATCACGCAAGAAAATATCAATACACAAGCATGCTATGGTTGTTTATTTTTCCCCCCTCCAGATCCACTTTCCCATGTTTTCCCACCTTTCAGGGGTCTGACTTGGATTGCATCATTGAACTCCTACAAGCTATGGTTTTCTGTTTGGCTTTGACCAAGAAGAGGACTAGCAGACCACTGCAGGGAAGGGAGAGTCTGGGGTCAGAGTATTCATTCCCTTCGTCTCTTTTTCCCTGAGTATCATTTTAAGGCAAATTTTGTCCCTTAAGAGAAAGCCACTGCTCCTCCCAAAACATTAAAATCTGCATAATCTCTCTTTTTTTCCCTGGATTCTGAGAAACCTCTCCCCGCAGCAGTGGCTTCAGGTCCAGGAGAAGTGACAGGTCTGCCGCTGCTAGTCCTAGGGTCTTGTGATATATTGTGAGGTTTCTCTACACCCTACCCAATGCAGAGTATGTAGTGCCTTATAAATAAAGACTCCTCAAATTACCCTAATTTCATTGTGCCATCTGTTTCTAGTTGGGACTCTAACTGACTGAGATATCAACACACATAAAATCGTGAAACAGGACATGGATTTAGCACTTCACACAATTATTGCAGTACTATGTTAATGGACACAAAAGTTATCAGTAAACTGTAAGTGCCATACAGATGATGATTGCTATCAGTTAACACAAACTATGAAAAGTTCAGACTATGTCTATATACAGATGTCCCAACACAAAACCAGTTGACATGGTCTAACTTGATACAGACCTGATGCGGCTGTACTGTAACAATTGTGCAATAATTGTGTTGTAAATAAGTTTTTAATATATTAACAGAATATTATATTGATACATATATAATCACAGTGTTAACAGACTTACTACTATTAACTCCAGTGTTAATATGGCTGATCATAGACAAAGCCTTAATATACCACTATCTACCAGTGTGTTTCAGATCATAGGCTACTGGTACATGTTTCTGGCTCGAAATCAGTTAAGGATCTAGCTCTATAAAGAGACAGGACACATAACCTTTTTCTGAGTTACAAGTATAAAGTCAGCCCTGCATTCTTTCGCCCTGATTGGGGCTGAGCTATAGTTACAAATCTCTTTTGTCTCTTCAAGCTTAGGGGAGCTTGCAGAAAATTTTCTATAAGAATTTATGCTTTTATGAAAAACAATCATACCAAGACACAGAGTATATACTATGATAAAAGAAATACTTTTAGGGTAAAATGGAAAAGGTGGTATTAAAATAAATTTTCCCAAATGTTGCTCCTTATATAATATGTTGGTAATGACACCTATACAACGAACATATTTTGGGAAGCAATTAACCACCTCATATGGACAAAAATCATACCAGTTTCTATTTGGGCTGGCAGTGCCTTATAAAAGAAAAAAGCATCAAGCACTGTAGTGTGATACTTTAGAGGATGTTTTTCCTATAAAAATCTTCAAATGAGCTGCCAATGAACCCAAACAGACTTATTTTAATATACTCCAGGCCCATATATAATAAAAAGTACTATGCTATTTTATAGAAATGGCTTCTGTTGCCTTAGATGAGGTTTACACATAAACTTTTTAACTTTTAGTGCTGCTTGTTTCACTTCTGGTGGCTTCTTTTTACAATAATTTCCTGCCAAGCAGTTAATACTATTTTATAAAGGAAGACTCCACTCCTTGACCTTCACATTCATGACCCATAATGTAATGTGCTTCCATAATCTCTATCATTTCTAGATATCACCCTTCCTGGGAAATGCTGACAAGTGTTTCATTTATTTGTTCTTGTTTTGTTTGAGGTCAATTCACTGGTTTCGTTTTCAAGTTTTTTTTTTTTTTAATATAAACACCTTTAAAGCTTCTAATATGTCTATTAGCCAAAACAGTCATTTTTATTACATGCCTGTGGCAGGTCGAAAAGAACGACTGTATAATTTTTATTTTCTTACCCCAACCACAAACAGGTTATAAAAAGTACATGGCCCTTAAATTTTGGTTGCTCCTGTAAAATTTAGTTCAAAAGACAACATTTATAGTCAGATGGAATGACTGTCACATGGAAGAGCTACTAAGCAGATAATAAGTTTAGAACTCTCAACTGAAAATTAACACATCTACATTCGTATTCTTAAATTGAAGAAAATGGCTGTTTTGGCTACTGCTGTAATAAGATGCTACATATTTCACATGCTGAATCTGGAAGTGGGAGCAACTCAGTCCTATCTGATGGATGTTCCTAAGCTTTAGTATAACTTCAAAGATTAGGGTAGGAAATTCAGTCATAGAGAGATCCTGCTTTGTTTTCCTTGGGGTTTCGAAGTTAGTGAATATTAGTCAGCCTTCCATTTTAACTAACTTGCCAAGCTTGTCTCCAACAGAAGATTTAATTATTGGCCTCAATCCTTTCACATCCTTAGTAGCATTATACATTCACATTGCTGCCAGAGCCTTATATAGGTGGAAGGAATTTCCCTACCTCTTGACTTTGGGCTTGGCCCTAAGACATGCTTTGCCTAATGGAATATAAACAAATGTAACAAGATCTGAGATTTTGAAGTGTTAGTTACGCTTCTGTCACTGCCTTGTGCTGCTCTGTCATACATTGAGTGGCTAACATCCCTTCAGCTTGAGTCTCAGAAGAAAATATGTGGTATAGATCCGAACAAAACCTACAACTTAGAGCTAAGCACACCTAAATCATTCCCAGCCATGATTAGCAAAACCCACCAAACTGCAGACCCATGAATAAATAAATATTGTTATTATACACTGAATTAAAATTTTTAGTTACCTATTGTGTAGCAAAATGGATTGATAGGAACTGAAATGTGGTTTATAATCAATATAATCCAGTAAAGTTCTACTAAATGTATGTCTATCAAGCAGAAAAAAAAAAAAGATGATTAGAAAGTTGTCAAATTCTCCTAACAAAATTCATATACATACCAGTTGCCAGAATGAGATATCAATAATTGGCTAAGGGTAAGGGTTAGAATTTTTTAAAAAGTAGTCAAATTGAACTCACTAGGTCATATTTCCAGCTTTCAAGAAGACTGTTCTGGTTTGCAATATTTGAAGAGTCTGCCGTGATATGCTAATGACTGTGAATTCTGTAGTCTTTGGAATAGTTCCAAAATGCTAAGCTCAAGTATAAAACAAAATTGGATTCTCAAATATCCTTCTTGTCCAAAAAGGATGTGAGTCCTTTCGTATAGAAAGGAACAGACAAGTGATAAGGTACCTTTTGACATTTCTATTACCTGTGTTTCCAGAGTGGTAAAACTGGCTGTCTCTTGTTTTTAGTCATATCTACAGCTTCCTTTGAATGGATGATTCCTCCTGGTGGCTTCTGTTTACAACAATGCCCTGCCAAGCAGTTAAAACTGCTTTGCAAAGGAAGACTCCACTCCTTGACCTTCACATTCATGACTCATAATGCAATGTGCTTCCACAATCTCTATCATTTCTAGATATTACCCTTCTTGGGAAATGCTGAGAAGGGTGGAGGCTATGTTTCACCTCTTGCCACCAACAGCTTACTTGAGGAGAGTTTAAGAAACAAGATTACACTGGGAAATTTCCAGTTTCATGTGCCTCTTTATATGCTGCTTCTGTTTCTTATGTAGTATCCAAATATTTGAATGACAGCATTCCTAACTAGCAATCTGGGAGGAGTATAGACCAAGTGAGGAAGCTATGAAATAATTTCTTAACATCAACCTGATTGAAACACAGTAACTCATTGTTTTACGCTGGAGGCCAAAAAGATTGATATGTTTTAAAATGACTGTCTCCATGGGCTTATTTTTTTTTTCTCTTCTGATAAGTGGATTCAATGCTTTCCAAGATTTTGTTGTCAACTCTGTGGTTCTATGGTCTCTGGATACTGTGGTTCAAAGCTTCAAGAGAAGAGTACATTTAATGAAAGTTCAAGACAGCATCAAGAGATTAGTAGCTACAGTCATATTTAATGAGCAAGTCTAGAGTAAAAACAGTTTTTCCATTTTCTAAGGAGTCACCTCAATAAGATGGAAGATGCACATTCTACACAGGTTGGTCTTATGACCAACCTGCTCCTCAGAATATTTTTCCTTTAAGTATCAAACAGGTATATGGATTAGGAATATAAAAAGAAGGTTGTGATAAGTTGATTTTTTTCTCCAAAATTTAAATATTTGAATAGTTCACCAATTGTAGCTTTAAATATTGGGAAATAATGCAGCTAGAAAAAGCATACAGAAAAAAAGAATGAGTTGAAAATTCTCAGCTCTCTGGTTATCATCAAATTTGGTTCCTGTCAGCCTCCAGTGGCTGTAGGCAGTGCTTATATGTAGTCATTAATAAAAGTTGCATTTTAGGGTATTTCAAGCATTTCGCTTCTGAGGAAAGCATTTATTGCAGAAGACTAAAACTGCTGTTTTTAATTGCTTAGGTTAATTGAGTATATACTAAGGTTAAGGTAAGTGAAAATGGTAAAGGACAATGAATACTTTGCTTATTATAGTCGAGACATTTTATTCAGAAATAAGAAAAAAGTACAAATCCCATTAGCGAAAAATAAGGAAGTGGTTAGGATGTCGCTCTCAGCCAAGGTCCTAAGTCCCTTTGTGTAGGTTTGGAAAAATTTATGTCTGTCTAACAGTTTGTAGCTGTGGAGAAGAGTTGACTGATCAAACTTCGATTCTTTTTCTGACTCTGTTCTGCTAGTCTTATGTCCTTCACTAAATGACACTTTCCATAAAAAACACTGAGGTTTTTGTACACTTCATCATTCCCGCTACTTCAAGATCTTAACAAGATCACATAACCATCTAAACCTGAAGACACAGACTGAATTCTAAGAATTCAGACTAAGACATGTGCTGATAACCTAAAAAAAATTATGGCTAGACTCCTAAAATAAATACTAGGAGAAAGATGGCACATTTACACATATTTTCAGATTGAAAATGTGTATCTTTATCAATTGTTTAAAAAATATTTTTTAGATGAAAGAGAAAGTATAATAAATTCAACTTTACCTTTAGGACATGAATGGATAATTTGTGGGCACAATAAAGAATTTGCTACACTTTAGTACCAGTGTAATACATTAAAATACCTGTATCTGTCACTCTAAATGCATCACTTTTAAATATATATGAATTGAATGTATCATTTGAGATCTTAAAATGAACAATTAATGTGATAATACCAGGTAAAGATAATTTATGTGTTCTAATATTGTTTAGAAAATGCATGCCATAAGATGTTCTTAGCTAAAACCACCATAATTGAGAAACAAATACTTGAAAAGATTAGATATTCTACTAGCTGAATGGAGTGGTGGAAAGTACATTTTTGTGTTGTGGTTTTATGAAAAAGAAACTTCGGAATATAAAGTTCTAAATAATTTGAAGTAAACAAAAACAAAAGCAGTTTTTGGTATGGTTTGGCTGTGTCCCTACCCCACAGTCGCATCTTAAATTTGAATCGCCATAATCCCCATAATCCCCATGTGTCAAGGGAGAGACCAGGTGGAGGTAATGGAATTACTGGGGCAGTTTCCCCCATGCTGTTCTCATGATAGTGGGTGAGGTCTCATGAGGTCTGATGGTTTTATAAGGGGCTCTTCCCACTTCCTTGGGCACTTCTCCTTCCTGTGGCCTTGTGAAGAAGGTGATTGCTTCCCCTTCATATTCTACCATGACTGTAAGTCTCCTGAGGCCTATCCAGCCACGTGGAACTGTGAGTCAATTAAACCTCTTTTCTTTATGAATTACCAAGTCTTGGGCAGTTCTTTATATCAGTATGAAAATGGAATAATATAATAGCTTTGTTTAAGCAATGCAAAGTACTGACAATGAAAATTCAAATATAAATGAAATAGGTGGATAAGCTAATCTTATGGAATGAGGTTCTGTTACATATTTGGTTATAATAACATAATACACAATATTATTGATTACTGAGTTACCTCAGACTTCTCTTGTTATAGTAGTGTATATTATATTACAAAGCAGTTGTTTTAGATATAAAATAAAGTAACATGTATATCCTATCTGAGATTAAGTGACCAATGGTGAACATATTCCTCTTCATGGGATAACTGAACTAAAATCCAGTTTTATTTATTTTAAAAAATTTTCCAGTTAATGAACTAAGGATTTAGCTCTTTATTTTCTCAACAAACTAAGGTATATATTGATTGGAAGTATTCTGAAACCATTATATAAAACAAAAGAGCCTTTGACTTTTTTGTATCAGTTGTTTGTTTGAAAGTTGCTCTTCACAACATGCCAGAATCTCTGGGAAACATTTAAAGCAGTCTCTAGAGGAAAGTATATAGCAATAAGTGCCCATATGAGGAGAATGGAGAGATCCAAAATTGACACCCTATCGTCAAAATTGAAAGAGCTAGAGGAGCAAGATCAAAAAAACTCAAAACCCAGCAGAAGACAAGAAATAACTAAGATCAGAGCTGAACTGAAGGAGATTGAGACACAAAAAACCCTTCAAAAAACCAATAAATCCAAGAGCTGGTTTTTTGAAAAGATCAACAAAATAGACAGACTACTAGCCAGATTGATTAAAAATAAAAGAGAGAACAACCAAATATGCAATAAAAAATGATAAAGGGGAAATCACCACAGATTCCACGGAAATTCAAACCATCATCAGAGAATATTACAAACAACGCTATGCACATAAACTAGTAAACCTGGAAGAAGTGGATAAATTCCTGGACTCCTGTGTCCTCCCAAGCCTAAACCAGGAGGAAGCTGAAACTATGAATAGACCAATAACAAGGGCAGAAGTCGAGGCAGCAATTAAGAGCCTACCACACAAAAAAAGCCCAGGTCCAGACGGGTTCACAGCCGAATTCTACCAGACACACAAAGAGGAGGTGGTACCATTCTTTCTAAAACTATTCCAAATAATCCAAAAAGAGGGAATCCTTCCCAAATCATTTTATGAGACCAACATCATCCTGATACCAAAACCCGGCAGAGACCCAACAAGAAAAGAAAACTTCAGGCCAATATCCATGATGAACATAGATGCAAAAATCTTCAATAAAATATTGGCAAGCCGATTGCAACAGGAAATCAAAAAACTTATTCATCATGATCAAGTAGGATTCATCCTGGGGATGCAAGGCTGGTTCAACATATGCAAGTGTATAAACGTAATTCACCACATAAACAGAACCAAAAACAGAAACCACATGATTATCTCAATTGACGCAGAGAAGGCATTTGACAAAATCCAGCAGCCCTTTATGCTAAAAACCCTCAATAAACTCGGTATCGATGGAACGTATCTCAAAGTAATAAAAGCTATTTATGACAAACCAACAGCCAATATCATACTGAATGGGCAAAAACTGGAAGCATTCCCTTTGAAATCCGGCACTAGACAAGGATGCCCTCTTTCACCACTCCTATTCAATATAGTACTGGAAGTTCTAGCCAGAGCAATCAGGCAAGAAAAAGAAATAAAGGGTATTCAAATAGGAAAGGTGGAAGCCAAATTGTCTCTATTTGCAGATGACATGATAGTATACCTAGAAGACCCCATCACCTCAGCCCAAAAACTCCTGAAACTGATAAGCAACTTCAGCAAAGTCTCAGGATATAAAATCAATGTGCAAAAATCACAAGCATTCGTCTACAACAATAACAGACTTAAAGAAAGCCAAATCAAGAACGAACTGCCATTCACAATTGCTACAAAAAGAATAAAATACCTTGGAATACAACTCACAAGGAACGTAAGGGACCTCTTCAAGGAGAACTACAAACCACTGCTCAACGAAATCAGAGAGGACACAAACAGATGGAGAAACATTCCATGTTCATGGTTAGGAAGAATTAATATCATGAAAATGGCTATACTGCCCAAAGTAATTTACAGAATCAACGCTATCCCCATCAAGCTACCATTGACTTTCTTCACAGAACTGGAAAAAACCACCATGAACTTCATATGGAACCAAAAGAGAGCCCGCATAGCCAAATCAATTCTAAGCAAAAGAACACAGCGGGGGGCATCACACTACCGGATTTCAAACTATACTACAAGGCTACAGTAATCAAAACAGCATGATACTGGTACAAAACAGAGATATAGACCAATGGAACAAAACAGAGGCACTGGAGGCAACACAACATATCTACAACTATACAATCTTTGATAAACCTGACAAAAACAAGCAATGGGGAAAGGATTCCCTATTTAACAAATGGTGTTGGGAAAACTGGCTAGCGATGTGCAGAAAGCAGAAACTGGACCCCTTCCTGACACCTTACCCTAAAATTAACTCCAGATAGATTAAAGACTTAAACATAAGACCTGGCACGATAAAAACCCTAGAAGGAAATCTAGGCAAAACTATCCAGGACATAGGAGTAGGCAAGGACTTCATGAACAAAACACCAAAAGCATTGGCAACAAAAGCCAAAATAGACAAATGGGACCTAATCAAACTCCACAGCTTCTGCACGGCAAAAGAAACAGTCACTAGAGTGAATCGGCAACCAACAGAATGGGAAAAAATTTTTGCAGTTTACCCATCTGACAAAGGGCTGATATCCAGAATTTACAAAGAACTCAAACAGATTTACAGGAAAAAAGAAAACAAGCCCATTCAAAAGTGGGCAAAGGATATGAACAGACACTTTACGAAAGAAGACATATATGAGGCCAACAATCATATGAAAAATGATTGCATCATCAGAGAGATGCAAATCAAAACCACATTGAGATACCATCTCACGCCAGTTAGAATGGCGATCATTAAAAAAATCTGGAGACAACAGATGCTGGAGAGGATGTGGAGAAAAAGGAACACTTTTACACTGTTGGTGGGAGTGTAAATTAGTCCAACCATTGTGGAAGACGGTGTGGCGATTCCTCAAGGCCTTAGAAATAGAAATTCCATTTGACCCAGCAATCCCATTACTGGGTATATATCCAAAGGACTATAAATCGTTCTACTATAAGAACACATGTACACGAATGTTCATTGCAGCACTGTTTACAATAGCAAAGAGCTGGAATCAACCCAAATGCCCATTGATAATAGACTGGATTGGAAAAATGTGGCACATATACACCATGGAATATTATGCAGCAATCAGAAATGATGAGTTTGTTTCATTTGTAGGGACATGGATGAATCTGGAGAACATCATTCTCAGCAAACTGACACAAGAACAGAAAATGAAACACCGCATATTCTCACTCATAGGCGGGTGATGAAAAATGAGAACACATGGACACAGGGAGGGGAGTACTAAACACTGTGGTCTATTGCGGGGAAAAGGTGAGGGCCAGTGGGAGGGGAAGGTGAGGAGGGATAGCCTGGGGAGAAATGAGAAATGTGGGTGAAGGGGAGAAAGGAAGCAAAACACACTGCCATGTGTGTACCTATGCAACTGTCTTGCATGTTCTGCTCATGTACCCCAAAACCTAAAATGCAATAAAAAATTAAAAATATAAAAAGAAAATAATTGAAATACACAGAAAAGTATAGAGAACACTCTACTAAGTTTCTCTGTATAAGAACATAGTTTTCTTTTAATTTAAAAAAGTTGCTCATGTTTGTTTCATATTTTGACAAAATTCTTATGTACAGTTAAAGTCCGCTACGTAACTCTGAAACTATTCCCCTTTTTTATGGTTAGGAAATGTTATGATTGATAATTCCAGAAATGTGTTTAGAATTTTACTTAATATAAATATATATTATATAAAATATATACATAAACAATTATATATAATTATATAGAACATATACAAATGTAATTACATGTAAAGTACTGTTCAGTGCATCTTAATCTTCAAATAAATTGTATTATAATGTATAGATTCTTAGACTCACTTTACTTATAACTGTAAAATATAAAATGTTTTCTGATGGATATAAGAAATTGTATTTCATACATTTTAACTGCTTCATCATATTCCATTGTATTTGATATAAAAATTTCTTTATAAATTCTTATTTTAAAGGAAAAAAAAAGAAAGTTGCTCTTCAAGTGGGAACATGCTTTCTTCCATTTTAAATTGCAGTCTTAAAGGTCTGAAGATTTTCATGGGGAAAAAATTATTTTTAAGAACTCTGGCATAAAAATTTCTGGAAGAGAGCATTCACAAATAAATTCTGATCAACAGATTGCATATATTTCTCAATCAGCTGTTCAGACTGAGCATTTTCACGGCTCTAGTTATTTTATAAAGATGATTCAGAATTAATCAGTCCTACTGCTACTTTTATTATTTATATATTCACAGTATTGACAGATTTCATTTTCTTCCCACTCTTCACTCCTCTTCTATAGGAATAACACTCACAATGTGGTGCAGGCAGCAGCAAGATGTATCATCCTATTTTCTCTCCTTAAGGCATCACTCAACTGATCCTGAGAACCCATGAACAATAATGTTGGATATGCAGATTCACATCAAACGTCCTTTTGGTTCTTCAAGTATTTCCTCCAGAATACAAAATCCACTTATTCTTTAGACATCAGTATAGGTATGTGAATCATATAGCAATAACAATGAGTAGAATGACACAGAAATAGTTATGGCTGCAACTGCTATAGGTACTAGAACAACATTCTTCTAGGAACAATGACAACAAGAAGCCTTGCAGGGAACCAAATTTCCAGAATTTTGAGCAATCACACTCCTTGTGACATTTTAGAATGCACTGCATCTTCTCTTAGGGTTACCAAAAAGTACAACTATACGTAACTCACCTAGCAACAGTTTATGCCACGAATTCATTTCAAAGATATATTAACCATGGTCTTTTCAAATGTGTCTTTGAATTGACTCAGCCGTATCCCTTGAAGGGCTCAAATTTTATTAGGCCAAAATTTAAAGGAAACTAATGTTAGTCTCCTGTGCCATTTCCCCAAATTCAGAAATGGAAAGAAATACCAATTTTAAACAGACAAATCTAATGTAAACAAAGTCTGAATATATAAAAAGATTGTCATCAAGACAAATCCATTGCCCGGTTTTCTTCAGCTGACATCTATTTTTTTGTAGACAGTATAACTTAGATTCAGGAACTAAACATAAAGAAATTCTGAATAATCCAATTATTCAAAAGGCATGTAAAAACTATTATTTTAAAAATCTCTTTTCACAGTATTTTTGTTTTGAGTACTATAGCTTTGTAAACATTTAATTAACTAGCTTTATGGGTTTCATTTTAATGATTGTGCCAACAAATGATAACAATAAATACATTCCAATTTTGGAAGTATTTCTAATATTATATAACAAATTGGAAAGGAACTTTGTATATGATTATCTCCATGAAGACAAACCATAAGAGTAATTAACAGAGCTATCATTCCATATTATCACAGGGGTTAAACCAGAAGTCAATGTTCACTATTTTCTTATGTCTCACAGAATCCAAATGTCAGTTCATTTCTCCTGGCAATTCATGAGGGATTGAAACGAAACACATTATTATGATTATTTTGATATAAAAAGTGGGCAGCTAATATTTTTTCCAAAATTTAGTACAGAAGTGTGTGCATCATCTCAAGATTGGCGGTAACAAATGTTACCTACAAAAAATTAGAAGAAATAAACAGTGTGCTTATGATGTATAAGTAAAATTCAAAGACATCAATAGACAAAGGAACATCTACTTATTTGGAAATTTATTTAGTGCATTGAATCACTAAAAATAAAACCTAGGCCTTATATTTTTATCACAAAGACAGCTAATATTATTAATTTTCAATATGCATTTAGGAAAAACCAAAGTATATTTACTATTTCAATCACCTATTGTCACAATAATGTAGAATAAAGCTCAATGGCTTTATGTAACAATCATTTCTTCTCCTGGATGTGTATGGCTAGTGCAGCCCGGCTGTTCATGTCTTTTATCCTTTTCCTGTGACCAGCAGCCTAGATGGTCATGTTCTCAGAATGACAGCAGAAGTACAAACGGGAACATATAGATCTCTTAAGGCCTAGGCTGAAAACTGTCACCTCTCACTCCTGCTCATTTACCATTTGATAAAGCAAATGACACAGCCAAGCCCTAAGACTAGGGGTTGGGAAGTATATTCCACTCATAAGGAGGCATTGTTAAGGTTGTGATCACAAAAAGTGGAGCAGAAATGGGGTTAATCATTAAATCTACTACAACTACATAACAGTTTATTTAAAGCAGATGATTTGGCCTGGTGCAGTGGCCCACACCTGTAATCCCAGCACTTTGGGAGGTTCAGACAGGCATGTCATGAGGTCAGGAGATCAAGACCATCTTGGCTAACAAGATGAAACCCCATCTCTACTAAAAATACAAAAAATTAGCCGGACGTGGTGGCACATGCCTGTAATCCCAGCTATTTGGGAGGCTGAGGCAGAAGAATAGCTTGAAACCAGGAGGAGGAGGTTTCAGTGAGCTGAGATCGCACCACTGCACTCCAGCCTGGGCGACAGAGTGAGATTTCATCTCAAAAAAAAAAAATGACATATTGAGGAACATGACAATGATGTGTACTCACTTTCATCTTTGACTTCATTCTTCAGTGTGCTCTTTTTGCCACAATATTTACCTGTGCTAGATGACTGTTCTGTATTTTTATTGTTATCAGTGATTATCCTGCTGCTAGATTTAAGAAATAGAGAATCCCACTCTTTTTTATTTTTTAACAGATTCTTGTATAAGGAATTAAAACACATATTTTACTGGAGGTAATCCTTTAACAGTGCATGTGAGTATAGTGGATGAATGAAATGTCTAGTCCAGGGAGCAAAGCATGCTATTTGACTCATGAGTCTTGTCTTACTGAACCATGGAGTTACTTTTTTGAAGAGCATACACTATATGAGAATCATAATACAACACTGCCCCTAAGGAGTTTGGGAAAATTATTTTCTTTTCCAATATAAGAAAAAATATTTTACATCATGAGGTTTGGTTACTTCCCATAAGACAACCAGAGCAAAAAGTCTTCTCCAACAGACACCAGGTAGGCAAACTACTCTGTCACCACCTGTGCATGCATGCATGTGTCTGAGTGTGTGTGTATGTGTGTGTGTGCGTGTGTGTGTGTGTACATTCTGTCTGTTTCCAATTACAACTTATTTTTCTCATCTCATCTTTCAAATTCTTGTTCTTCTGGTGGTGGTCCATTTTTGTAAATAGAAAAGTAAAGAAGAGTGTGCTTAAAAAGCTGCTCTGAGGTTCAATTTCAAATGGACATCTCTATTAGAGGACTAATTTGCTTTCTACGTGCAATCTTGGCATGATCACTGTTGTATATGTTACTGGATTTCAACTCCAATGCTCCTACCCAAACTCATTTTGAAATTCTCACATGGTAGGTCGATAGCCTGAGTTTTATGGAGTCCAAATACTGCCATGATTTCTCTCAGACTTTTGGTGTCACCTCTGGTGAAGCACCAGGAGAACATTCTACCATATTTGTCTTTCCTTTGTTTTATTAGGCCAGAGTAGTCCTCTCAACCTTGGGTTATCAGACTTTACACACCAGCACAGCACACACTTAGCATTTTTCTCTTGCTTATTTCTCTCTCTCTCTCTCTCTCTCTCTCTGTCTCCTTCCCATTTTCCCTCTCTTGTTCCCATCCTCCCTCTCCCCTTCACCCTCCTCTTTTCCTTCTCTCTCTGTCTCTCTAAAATCAACTAATTATTTTCCATTTTAACCACATTTATAAGATAGTATATTTTATGTGCAAAGAAATACATATTCAAGAAAAAAGTTCAAATAAGTAAAACAAAACAACAAAAAACCTGTTTCAGAATAAAATCATCACCTTTGCTAGAACTAACCAAGGATGACAAACTTTATTACTAGAGCCTATGTATAAAAGAATACTGAACACAATATTGCAGATGCAAATTTGTGTATCCAAAACACAAATTTGGCTAGAACGTTAACTAATTAGTAAAATATACCTGAAGGAGTTGTGCCTTTTAAAGGATACTTAGATAATCCATTCACAATAAGTCAGGGTGGGTAATAACTCTCTAACCACTCTTCTGCTCTTATCTTATATAGAGTTTCAGACAGAATCTATTTCAGTACAGTCAACACAAATACACATTCCAAATCAAATCAAAACAAAATCTTTTTCCCTGTCACGACTAACTTTACTTTTGAGAAACTGATTATAATGAAGACCCTGTTTAACAAAATGCATTTTTATGACAAAGAAAGATTCACTAAATCATGGCTGAGACATGATTGTGGAAAAATTCATCTGGCATTATAATTGGATTAAGTCATTGGATTCAACCTGAAAAAATAAATTTTTATTCTGATATTATAATTTGGTCATGTTATGCTAAGATACAATTCAATGTCATGAGCCATTAGAGTATAACATCATACTAGTGATCATGACTCCAATGGAGACATGGGCAGTTTTTATGCAAAGGGAAAAACATGAACCTGGTAATGGAAATCTTTAGTTACCAACTGGCTTAGCTTTTCCTTTTGCATCTTCAAAACAGTAGGAGGAATAAACAATACTATTCTTGATTAGCTAGCCATTGGAGATGGAGATACAAAATGAAAAAAATACTCCAACACAAGCAGAAAGAATTATTTTCTTCATTTCTTTCTCCTGCAAAAGCATAGAGACTCTGTCTTGCAAAATGATTTTTTTTCCAACTTCAGACTGAAAGGGCCATAAGCAAAGCATCTGGTCTAGCGGCTCTCAAATTTAAGTGGGCACAAGAACTACCTAAGGGCTCTTTAAATATGCAGATTCCAGGACCCATCCCCAGACAGCTTCTGACATAATGCATTTTTAATAAAGTTTCCAAGTAAAGATGGCATCTGTAGTATGTAAACTTAGAGAAACTTGCCTAGATCCATCATTTTTCAGAAGATCAACCTGAGATCTCCAACAGCACTGACTTCCCCAGGATCACACAGGCTAGTGTTTAGGAACAGCATCCTACCTTCTTGACTTAAGATATTTTGGACTCTTTAAGTATATTTATTTAAGTATTAATTTAATTTAATTAATACTTCTATTAAATTAATCTTTCAGAGTCTGTTAGCTAAAGAAGTTGTGACCTTTTAAGGATACTTTAAAGCATATAGGATTTTCTCCATTTTTGTATTGTGGCAAAATATACTTAATATAAAATTGACCACTTTAACCATTTCCTTTTGAGTTGGTATCTCGACCCTGCTGGGTTACAGTGGCATTCACTGCTGCCTCCAGTTCCTGGGTTCAAGGAATCCTTCTGCTTCAGCCTCCACAGCATCTGGGACCACAAGCATGTGCTACTACCCTCAGCTAATTTTTTAATTCTTTGTAGAAATGGGGACTTGCCATGTTGCCCAGGCTGGTCTTGAACTCTTGAGCTCAAGTGATCCTCCTCCTTTAGCCTTCCACAGTTCTGGGATTATAGACGTGACCCACAAAATGCCTGGCTATTTTAACCATTAAAAATTGATTATGGGTACATAGTAGGTGCATATATTTACAGGGTACATGAGATATTTTGATATAGGCATACAATGTGTAATAATCACATCAGGATAAACAAGGTACCATCATCTTGACCATTTTTAAGTATACAGTTGAGTACTATTAAGTACATTAGTATTATTGTTGAACCGTTACCACTATTCATCTCCAGAATGTTTTCATCATCCCAAACTAAAACTCAGGTACTCATTAAACAATAAGCCCTCATTCTCTTCTTCCTCCAGCTCCTGGTAACCTCCTTCAACTTTATGTCTGTATAAATTTGACTATTGTAGGTATCTCATGAAAGTAGAATCATACAACATTTTTTCTTTTTGTGTCTGGTTTATTTCACTTAGCATAATACCTCTAAGATTCACCCATATTAGCTCATGTTTTGATTTGCTGAATTCTTTTAACTTCTTGCTCAACAGGCTATTCTTGCTCTTTCAGAAATGAATTTCTATCATTTGTCCAATTTCATTAGATAGCTGCTAAATGAGAGAAAGAATTCTGAAAGGGTATTCCTGGGTGAATGAAATAGATAAGAGTCTGGAGGCAGGCATACTGATGTGAAATGTATTTTCTACCTAGCTGAAAGTCACTTGAAAAGAAGAAAATAGGAAATAAGTGAGAGAGGAGGGGAAGAGAAGAGAGATGAATTAAACTGAGAAAAACAAAGACTTTCTTAAGGCTGCATTGTGCCCAGATTAGTCGAGCTATGCAAATAAGGTTATTAACAGGTATATTCTAAATATTAATTGGTACAAACTGGTATATGTGCAACCTTATTATTATCAAATGCCTTGGGGGCAAACTATAGACAAAGAAAAGCAAATAAGGAAGTGAAATATAAGCACCTATTTGCTATTCAAGAGATATTTATTGTGCTTAAGATTTAAATTTAATTTATACAGTTATTGTCATGAGCATTTTGCAGCTTTTAAGAAGGGAAGTTTATGTTTTATTGTAGAAAAAAGCTTAAAGTTTTAAAAACATCAGTATACTGGTATATCTCCAATTGTACACGTAGAGGCAAGGCCAGGTAATGCTTTCAAGAAGAGGTAGGGCTTTGGCCAAGAGTTAAGGCATGAAACATTTTCCAGGTAGACAAGGAGAGAAAGGGTATTCTGAGCAAAGATACCTTCTCTTGACTGGGATTATGCCTACTTGCCGTTTAGTACTCATTCAGCTCAGTGTCATTTACAAGAAACTCCGTATGGCAGCTTTAAATCAATGGGGTCAAAACTTTTCTATACTTCTCCATAGAAAGGTGGAGTTTATGTCCCATTCCCTTGAATCACAGCTTTGTCAGTGATTGACAAATAGAATATTGGAGAAGCAAAACTATTCTTGTTATTAGGGAAGGACTTGAGAAGCTTGCAGCTTAACTTCTTGTCCCTTAGGTTAACTGGTCTTGGTACTCAACTCTTACACTGTGAAGAAGCCCTAACTGCTCCATGGAGAAGCCCACATGAAGAATAACTTGACAGCCAGCACCTATTTGCCAGGCATGTGAGTGAGCCTTCTTGGAAGTGAATCTTCCAGCATCAGACAATCTACCAAGTTATATAAACTGAAGCGGAGATAAGCAAGCCACACTGAGCTTTGACCAAATTGTAGATTCATGAGCCAAACAACTAATTGTTACTGAAGCTATAAAGGGTTGGGCTGGCTTGTTACACAGCAAAAGTTAACTAGAATATCTTCTCTGATCTTCCTTATAAGGGATACAGAAGGTGCCCTTTCTCCTGGATGACTAAAGGACTTTGTACTCACCTTTATTGTAATATAGCTCTTCCTTCCTTGGTTAGGTCTCTCTGTCCTTCTGTCCCAAGTGCCATCACTATTAATTCCTTTCTTGGGGCAGTTCTATATCTTATCAACTTTTATATTTTCATGACTCTTTACTGTTCTGCAGAAGATTCCACTTCTTAATAGCTCTTCTTAAAAGTCACATTCAGGAATCCATTCAAAAAATACATTTTTCTATTACATGTATACATTGCATGAATTTCAAAATTTCTTTCATGTTATGGATGAGAAATGAATTTAGGGTTGCCTAATCAATCCAGTGGTTGCATCCACATAAAAACAATAGTTTTCCACTCCAAAGGAGAATCAATAATTTACCATACCAGGTAAAAAGCTATCTCTACTCATTATAGTTTTTAAAACTGCAATGCACAACCCTTTTCCTAATATTTGTAAAACGACTGAAAAACTAAAAATAGGATTGATGGGGTGAATCATTTGGAAGAATGCCTGGTCAAGTGGTTCATAAATACCCAGGTCTCATTCTATTTGGGGTCATAGCCTTGAATCTAATCCAATATTGAATCGTTGAATTGGGAGTAAGGGATTGAAGTGAAATGTGGTTGGCTTCTGAGAGCAAGTGAAATGCTACTTCTTGCAGAGAATAACTTTCTTTGTAACTCCCAGAGAATAATATATTTTCAAAGATGTTTGAGGTGAATAGATACTAGAGAGAAAAAACAACTAAAATCTTTAGAGAACTGACAGATTATATTTATAACTCAGATCGCTATAAATCATTATAATGCTAATACTGAATAGTCAATATACTAACAGACCTCTCAAGGACAACCATAGACTCAGGAGCAAACAAAAGTAATTTGTTGCTTTCTCACTATCAAGAAATAGACATTCTTCCATCTAGACTAATATGATCTCCAGTGGGAAATGATTTATGTCTCTTACATTTATGAAACTCTCTCATAACCAGGTGTAATGACTTCTTTTACCTCTATGGAGAATGGCTGATTTATGCACAGACCTTTGTGCAATAACTTTTCTTTAAAGATTGATGCTGCTAAATATGAAAAAATGTGAACTTTCTGACATTTTATTTTAATGTAATTTAGAAAACCATGTAAACTGCAAATGGATCTCATGTGAAATGAAAATCACATGCTGATAACCTAAATTATTTTGAATACCATTAATCTTTGACTAATACCTGGACTGTTTTATTATCAGAATTATAAAAGCCACAAGAGAGACACTACAGTAGTTCATCTTAAAAATAATTTAAAGGACTTAAGATTCTTTTTTTGATCCCCTCAATTTACACTTTCAGAATTTTCCAACAGGGTTGTAGTGATTGTTGCCTATCACATAGAGGAGTATCTATTTTTTGCCTGGAAAGTCTGCTCCCAAAGACCAATAACCCTAAAAAATTATTCAAGATTAAAGG
Source organism: Callithrix jacchus (assembly GCF_049354715.1). Taxonomy (NCBI): domain Eukaryota; kingdom Metazoa; phylum Chordata; class Mammalia; order Primates; family Cebidae; genus Callithrix; species Callithrix jacchus. The sequence continues at coordinate 32,460,412 of NC_133524.1, forward strand.
AAGGAAGGAGCAGAAAGTGACACAAAATGTTTTGACATTTTCCTATGGTCAAACTTTTTCTGACCTTTTCAATTCTTGTTTGGAGAAGGTGGTCTGAAATTATGTGGATCTTGTCCAGGTTCTAATGGAGATCAAAGAAAGTTGGCAAAGGGTTCCAGTCTTCTCAGCATCTTCAGTACCACTGCCCTATGGTATGCATTTAAAACTTTATTCATTTGATTAACATATCTATCAGTCATTGATGTGATTTTCTATGTTACTCAGGGTGTTTAGGAAAAAGAAACTCCTTTTACCAAAGTGTGTTTCAGGGAAACTCAACTTTGGTGTCTGACTGAAAGAACAGGGGGCATGCCAATGTATTTTTCCAAGGAGGTGATTATGAAAGACAAAATATATATCTTACAATGTTCAGTATATTTGTTATCAGGAATGAGGATGTTAAGCCTTGCTTATATCCCAGTACTTTAAACAGCTTTTCAAAAATGAGTCAATATTAATGTTTAATAACTAGAATTTTTTGAAGATTAATAATTGAAACTTTCTTTAAACAAAATAGATATTTGACATTTAGAGTAACCAATATTTCAAGCATAGTTTCATTTATACATCTATTTCTCTTTAAGTAATTTCTCACACAAATCAAATGAGAATTGTGCTCTCAAGGTGATAGTGAAATAAACAATACCAAAGTTTATTTATAAATACTGACATAAAATTACATACTATATATACATAAAAATAAACCTGAAAATAGTAATAACATAATATTAGCTATGTTTATTGGGTGCTGACCATGTGCTAGAAACTGTTTCATGCACTACAGTACGTTAATTTGCATTACCCTCACAACAACCTGAAGAAGTAGTTGTCATTACTTTTGATTTATGTTCTGTAATCTGAGAGCAATTAAGAAATGCGTCTATGGTCAGTGAGCACCAGAATCACGATTTAAACTCAGGCAGTTGGGGTTTGAAGCTCACACTATTAAACACTATCCACCCTAGCCTCTCTCTAATACAATGTCAGAAGTACTAAACGTCATTTAAAGTGCAGAGAAATGACTATAGGAATTGAGATGGAGGCAAGATGTCTTCCAGCTTGGGAGCTCAGGGAACAAGTGAAGATTTGAATATGGCTTTCCTTGAAAGTAGGTATTTGGGTAAGCTGAGATGAAGAAAAGGAACCTGAAGACAAAACACAAGGTAATCGAAAGACACAGAAGTAAGCTGGCTAGCTGTTCATTTTAGTAGGAGTTGAAGGTGCATGGAGAAGTAAAATAAATAATATTGGAAACGAGACTCAGAGCCAATTGTGGATAGTCAGGTGAAGGAGTCTGTAGAGTATTCTCAAGGCCTTTGAAGTTATAAAAGGTGTTTGAAGAGGGGAGCCATATATTACTTTCATTCACTGACAAATATTTATTGAGCAGCTTTCATGTGCTACACACTGTCTTGGACAATGTGTATATACAGGTGAATACAGGAGATGAAATCTTTGCTGTTTCATGGAATTTGCATTGTAGTTACAACCTAAGCTATGTTTTAGTGAGCTTAATTTAAATGGAAAACTGAAAGTTCCATTGGAGCCACTGGTGGGCAGGAAGGAGTGGAGGAGGGTAAAAGACAGTAAGAGCATGAATTAGAGTGGTAGTAAGGGGACTACTGAGAAAGGAAAGGGCATAAAGAAATATTGGCAAGCCGATTGCAACAGCAAATCAAAAAACTTATTCATCACGATCAAGTAGGATTCATCCCGGGGATGCAAGGCTGGTTCAACATACAAAAGTCTATCAACGTAATTCACCACATAAACAGAACCAAAAACAAAAAGCACATGATTATCTCAATTGACGCAGAGAAGGCATTTGACAAAATACAACAGCCCTTTATGCTAAAAAACCTCAATAAACTCGGTATCGATGGAATGTATCTCAAAGTAATAAAAGCTATTTATGACAAACCAACAGCCAATATCATACTGAATGGGCAAAAACTGGAAGCATTTCCTTTGAAATCCGGCACTAGACAAGGATGCCCTCTCTCACCACTCCTATTCAATATAGTACTGGAAGTTCTAGCCAGAGCAATCAGGCAAGAAAAAGAAATAAAGGGTATTCAAATAGGAAAGGTGGAAGCCAAATTGTCTCTATTTGCAGACGACATGATAGTATACCTAGAAGACCCCATCGCCTCAACCCAAAAAATCCTGAAACTGATAAGCAACTTCAGCAAAGTCTCAGGATATAAAATCAATGTGCAAAAATCACAAGCATTTGTCTACATCAATAACAGACTTAAAGAAAGCCAAATCAAGAATGAACTGCCATTCACAATTGCTACAAAAAGAATAAAATACCTTGGAATACAACTCACAAGGAAGGTAAGGGACCTCTTCAAGGAGAACTACAAGCCACTGTTCAAAGAAATCAGAGAGGACACAAACAGATGGAGAAACATTCCATGTTCATGGTTAGGAAGAATTAATATCATGAAAATGGCTATACTGCCCAAAGTAATTTACAGAATCAACGCTATCCCCATCAAGCTACCATTGACTTTCTTCACAGAACTGGAAAAAACCATCATGAACTTCATATGGAACCAAAAGAGAGCCCGCATAGCCAAATCAATTCTAAGCAAAAAGAACACAGCGGGGGGCATCACACTACCGGATTTCAAACTATACTACAAGGCTACAGTAATTAAAACAGCATAGTACTGGTACCAAAACAGAGATATAGACCAATGGAACAAAACAGAGGCACCGGAGGCAACACAACATATCTACAACTATACAATCTTTGATAAACCTGACAAAAACAAGCAATGGGGAAAGGATTCCCTATTTAACAAATGGTGTTGGGAAAACTGGCTAGCCATGTGCAGAAAGCAGAAACTGGACCCCTTCCTGACACCTTACACTAAAATTGACTCCAGATGGATTAAAGACTTGAACATAAGACCTGGCACGATAAAAACCCTAGAAGGAAATCTAGGCAAAACTATCCAGGACATAGGAGTAGGCAAGGACTTCATGAACAAAACACCAAAAGCATTGGCAACAAAAGCCAAAATAGACAAATGGGACCTAATCAAACTCCACAGCTTCTGCACGGCAAAAGAAACAGTCACTAGAGTGAATCGGCAACCAACAGAATGGGAAAAAATTTTTGCAGTTTACCCATCTGACAAAGGGCTGATATCCAGAATTTACAAAGAACTCAAATAGATTTACAAGAAAAAAACAAGCCCATTCAAAAGTGGGCAAAGGATATGAACAGACACTTTATGAAAGAAGACATATTGAGGCCAACAATCATATGAAAAAATGCTCATCGTCACTGGTCATCAGAGAGATGCAAATCAAAACCACATTGAGATACCATCTCACGCCAGTTAGAATGGTGATCATTAAAAAATCTGGAGACAACAGATGCTGGAGAGGATGTGGAGGAAAAGGAACACTTTTACACTGTTGGTGGGAGTGTAAATTAGTCCAACCATTGTGGAAGACGGTGTGGCAATTCCTCAAGGCCTTAGAAATAGAAATTCCATTTGACCCAGCAATCCCATTACTGGGTATATACCCAAAAGACTATAAATCGTTCTACTATAAGGACACATGCACACGAATGTTCATTGCAGCACTGTTTACAATAGCAAAGACCTGGAAGCAACCCAAATGCCCATTGATGATAGACTGGATTGGGAAAATGTGGCACATATACACCATGGAATATTATGCAGCAATCAGAAATGATGAGTTTGTGTCGTTTGTAGGGACATGGATGAATCTGGAGAACATCATTCTCAGCAAACTGACACAAGAACAGAAAATGAAACACCGCATATTCTCACTCATAGGCGGGTGATGAAAAATGAGAACACATGGACACAGAAAGGGGAGTACTAAACACTGGGGTCTATTAGGGGGAAAAGGGGAGGGCCAGTGGGAGGGGGAGGTGGGGAGGGATAGCCTGGGGAGAAACGCCAAATGTGGGTGAAGGGGTGAAAGCAAACAGAACACACTGCCATGTGTGTACCTATGCAACTGTATTGCATGCTCTGCACATGTACCCCCAAACCTAAAATGTAATAAAAAAATAAGGAAAAAAAAAGAATTAGGGAGGAAAAATCTACAGATCTTAAAAATGAGCTTGAAAGTGAGACAAGTAAGAGGGAGATTTAGCAATTACTATATGATCTGAACTCTAACAGAAAAGATGGTACTGTGATGAATAGCAGGATTGGAAATAAAGACTTGGTATAAAAAATGGCCTATTTGGGTCATATTTAATTTATGTCGTTTGTGAGACATTTGAGTAAGAATTGTCCTACATACAGTAACATATGTGGGACAGATATTGGAATGGAATAAAAATGTTCAAATCACTGGATTAAAGGAGATGGAGAAAATACTGTTTCCAGTATAATAACTAAAACATAGCTGACACTTAGTAACTATTGACTAAATATCAAATGAAGATAATCATATTAATAAAACCAGAAAATAATGCTTAGAATAGATAGTGTGGGCTTGGCATGGTGGCTCATACCTGTAATCCTAGCATTTTGGGAGGCCAGGGCAGGCGGATCATCTGATGTCAGGAGTTCGACACCAGCCTGGCCAACATGGCAAAACCCTGTCACTACTAAAATTACAAAAATTAGCTGGGTGTGGTAGCACATGCCTGTAATCCCAGCTACTCAGGAGGCTGAGGTAGAAGAATCCCTTGAACCTGGGAGATGGAGGTTGCAGTGAGTCGAGATCCACCCTGAGCAACAGAGCAAGACACCTCAGCGCCTTCAACACAGCAACTTCCTAACTTTGAGGGGCCAAAGAACACATCCAGGACCTGGTTTCAACCCTCCAGAGTTAGAGCATGCAGCCCAGGATTGCTGAGCTGAGCCTAGGTAACCAGGAATCATCCAGAATCAAAGCCAGTGGGCTAAATTCACTTTCTACCACAATAAAAAACCCCAAGGGCACCAAGGAAGACAAAAGCAAAAGTTTCCAACCAAAGAAAAGCAACTTCAAAGATTAAAGGGACATCAGCCTACACAGATAAGAGAGAACCAATGCAAGAACCCTGGCAACTCTAAAAGTCAGGGTGTCCTCTTACCTCCAAACAACTGCACTAGCTTCCAAGCAATGGTTCTTAACCAGACTGAAATGGCTGGAATGACAGACATAGAATTCAGAATCTGGGTAGGAATGAAGATCATTGAGATTCAGAAGAAAGTAAAAACCAAATCTAAGGAATCTAAGGAATACAAAAAAAAAACACAGGAGCTGACAGATAAAATGGCCATTTGAAGAAAAGAAAACTGATCTGACATAGCTGAGAAACAGACTATAAGAATTTCATAATACAATCACAAGTATTCACAGCAGAAAAGACCAAGCTGGGGAAAGAATTTCACAGCCTGAAGATTAGTTCTTCAAATTAACTCAGACGAAAACAAAAAAAAAAAAAAAAAAAGAAAAAAAGAAAAAAAAAAGAATAAAAAAGAATGAACAAAACCTCTAGGAAACCTGAGATTATCTAGAGAACAAATGTACAACTTATTGGCATCCCTAAAAGAGAGGGAGAGAAAGAAAACAATTTGGAAAATACGTTAGAGGACATTGTCTACAAATTTTCCCAAACTTGCTAGAGAGGCCAACATTCAAATTTAGGAAATCCAGAGAACCCCTGTGAGATACTATACAAGATGACTATCCCCAAGATACATAGTTATCAGATTCTCCAAGGTCAACATGAAAGAAAAAATATTAAAGGCACAGGCTTTGAAATTCATGGCATATCAGCTTTACCATGTATCAGCAGGAGAGCTGTTCTATGTGAAAGAACTCAGAGTTGCAAATATCACATGTGAATGATAGGGTAATTTTAAGAAATGTCTGTATTGTATTTGAAGACTGTTTGCCATAACTATGAAATTTGAGAGTATGTATTTAATTTGGTATGCTAAAATGTTCTGATTTAATGTAAAGTTTTTATTGCAATATTATAATCTCAGTTAAAAAGTTAACTGAAAATATAAAACCCAAAATAGTTCTTTTTTTAAAAAAATATATTTTATTGGACTTTAGGTTCTGGAGTATGTGTGCAGAACATGTGGGATTGTATAGCTATATACATGGTAATGTGGTTTGCTGTCTCCATCCCCATCACCTACATCTGGCATTTATCCCTCCCCAACTCCCTACCCCATGCTGTCACTCTAGGAGTCCCCCCTCCAACAGACCCCAGTGTGTGATGCTTCCCTCCCTGTGTTCATGTGTTCTCATTGTTCAACATCCACCTATGAGTGAGAACATGTGGTATTTGATTTTCTGTTCTTGTGTCAGTTTGCTGAGAATGATGGTTTCCAGATTCATCCATGTCCCTACAAAGGACACAAACTCATCATTTTTTATGGCTGCATGGTAGTCCATGGTGTATATGCCCCACATTTTCCTTGACCAGTCTATCACAAAACCCAAATAATTTCTATGTAGTAAATTGAACTGTAAAGGTTAAAAAAATATTAAAGGCATCTAGACAGAAAATGCAGGCCACCTACAAAGGGAACACCATCAGGTTAACAGAGGACTTTGCAGCAGAAATGCTATGAGCCAGAACAAATTGAGAGCTTACATTCAGCATTCTTATGGAAAAGAAACTCCAACCAAGAATTTAATATCCAACCAAACTAAACTTTATAAGTAAAGAAGAAATAAAATATTTTTCAGACAAGGCAATGCTAAGGGAACTTGTTACCACAAGACCTGCCTTACATGAGGCCCTTAGGGGAGTGCCAAATATGAAAACAAATGCTTGTTAGAGCCACCACAACACATACTTCAGTACATAGTCCACTGACACTGTAAAGCAACTACACAATCAAGTCTACAAAATAACCAGCTAACAACATGATGACAGGATCAAACCACCCTTGAAGAAAACTTAGGGAATACCATTCTGGAGATAGGCCTGGCAAAGCCTAGGATCAAACAATCCTTGAAGAAAATCTAGGGAATACCATTCTGGAGATAGGCCTGCCAAAGATTTTATGGTGAAGATGCCACAAGGACTTCAACAAAAACAGAAATTGATGAATGGAATCTAATTAAACTAAAGAGCAGAAGCGCAGCAAAATAAACTATGAGTAAACAGACAACCCACAGAATGGGAGAAAATACTTGCAAACTAAGCATCTGACAAAGGCCTAATATGAGAATCTGTAAGGAATTTAAACAAATTTACAAGCAAAGACCGAATAATCCCATAAAATATGGGCAAAGGACATGAACAGACAATTTTCAAAATAAGCCATACATGTGGCCAACAAGCATATGAAAAAATTCTCAACATAACTAATAATCAGAGAAATGCAAATCAAAATCACAATGAGATGCCATCTCATACCACTTAATTCTAACTATTAAAAAGTCAAAAAATAACAGATGCTGATGAGGTTGTATAGAAAAAGGAAGGCTTATACACTGTTGGTAGCCACCGTGGAAAGCAATTTGGAGATGTCTCAAATAACTCAAAACTGAACTATCATTCAACCAAGAGATCCCATTACTAGGTATGTACCCAAAGAATATAAATCATTCTACCATAAAGACACATGCACCCATGTGTTCATTGCTTCACTATTCACAATAGCAAAGATATAGAATCAACCTAAATGCCCATCAATGGTAGAGTGGATATAGAAAACGCAGTACATATACACCAGGGAATATGGTGCGGCCAGAAAAAGGAATGAGATTATGTTCATTGCAGCAACATAGATGGAGCTGGAGGCCATTATCTTAGGTGATATAACATAGGAACAGAAAACCAAATATCATATGTTCCGACTTATAAGTGGGAGCTAAACACTAAGTACACATGAACACAAAGAAGGGAACAACAGAAACCAGAGTCTACTCAAGACTCTGTTGCATAGCTATATACATGGCTATTAAAGGGTGGAGGGCAGGACGATGGTGAAGATAAAAAAACTACCTATCAGGTACCATGCTTATTATCTGAGTGATGAAATAATCTACATACCAAACTCCCATGCCACACAATTTACCCATGTAACAAACCCACACTTGTGCCTCCGAAACTTAAAATAAAAGTGCAAAAGAGGACAGGGGTTGGGCAGGCAGGGGAAGAAAGAAAGAAAGAGGAGGGAATGAGTTGTTAGAGAGGTAAGGAGGCAATTAGTATAATATATCACCCCAGCAAGTCAAAAGGTGAGATATTTTTCAGTAGACTGTAGTGGGCAGCAATAACAAAACATGAGTAGATTTTTAGGGCAATGAGGACTTGAAGAAAATATTTACATTTAGAGAAATGTTTCAGTCAAGAGGTAGATGTAGAAACTTGACTTTAAAATGTAAAGGAAAGACAGATGTTTAGGAAGTAGAAACATTTCCATTAATTTCTATTAGATGAGAGATTTGAAGCTTGCTTTTGGTGATTTTAGGTCTTTGCCTCTAATGCTGAGTCAATGTAGAGTAATGGGTAGGACAGTAGGGTTGGTAGAAAATCACAAAGTCAAACTTCGGTTCAAATACTGACTTTTGTATCTATGCAGGTTGAGCATCCCAAATCTGAAAATCCAAAATCCAAAATACTCCAAAAGCTGAAATTTTTTTGAGAGCCAACATGACTGTTAAAGGAAATGCTCATTGGAGTATTTCTAATTTTGAATTTTTGGGTTAAAGATGCTTAACCAATCAATCATTATAATGCAAGTAATCCAAAATCAGAAGAAATCTGAAACAAAAAAAATCAGAAAAAAATGATATCTAAAACACTTGTGGTCCAAGCATTTTGAATAAGGGACACCCAACCAGTAGTTGTGTGTTACTTTAGCAGATGTTACCTAGCCTCTCAAAGTGTTTCCTCTGTAATAAATATATAATGGTAATACATCATGCAAGCAAAGCACTTAGTGTACAACTTGGCACACAGTAACTATTTTAAAAAGGTAGCTATTATGTAACTGAACAGTGAACATTCACTGCAACCCTACTAATCTGCACTTCCTCCTCTGATTAACAAAATAAATGGGCTAATTTTCATGCAGCAGAAGCCACAAATTGTCCTTCATTATCAATTCTCTCCTTCTTCTTAAGTAAAAGAATCCTCAAATGTGAGTTGGGCACATGATTATTTTTTAATAAAAACTACATTTCATCTATATTGCAAAGTATGATGAAATAACTAAGGTCTGATCAATGGGATGTGAGAACAAGAGATATGCATGATTAGTCAGAAACGTGTGTAAAAGGAGAGGTCATGCCCATCTCTGAATTTCTCCCTCTTGATATCTGGGATGCATATGTGATAAGACAGTGGGGGTAGAAGCAGCCATCTTGGAAATAAAATGGAAGATCTATGTTGAGGACAGCAGGGCAAAAACACAGAGAGCATCTGGGTCCTTGATAATGGAGCACTATGTTAAACTTGAATTGGTTTAACTTACTGTTATTTTAAATTCTTTGTAATTCTTCCCCATGTGGACAAAATTAAAATATCTCAGGAAAAAAAGGTAGCTATTATTACCTATCTTAATAATTGAATGATGATGAGCAGTTATTACCTATCTTAATAATTAAACATGTTGATTTTAATCCCAGAAAAGTAAACATTCATTGTGACAAGCTTTTAGTTTATATAATTGCCCTCCTAATCTGGAGGAATAAAATTTAGTTGATTGTCGAAAACGTGGCAACAGATAAATTACTTAACCTCTCCAATTTTATTTATTTCAAATGAAAATGGAAATAATAATAGTACCAACACCGTGGGTTTTCACTAAGGATCAAATTAGAAAATGAAAGTAAAAATAACTTTGCCAGTTATGAAACATGAAATATTTAGTTATTATTCTCTTTATTAATTAATATAACTTTGATCCATTGACTTTTAAGAGAATACCATTAGATTTATATGTTCAGTTTGACTTTTGTTTAATGGTAATTCATAAAATTAATAAGGACCTTTCACTTGAAAGCTTTTTCAAAGTGCTTTTATATTTATTACCTTGTAAGATCCTCACAAAAGCTCTGCGAGGAATGAAAGACAATGGTTATTAGAGGCTAACAAAATTGGCTTTTCAGTATGCACAGTGTCTTCTTACCTATGTGGGCTTTTCTTTTGGTTTGTAGAAATAAAATTACAAAATCCAATAGTTGATTTACAAAGTTATTCAATTTAGTGATTACTCTGTGTCATTCTAGATAATTTCTCAATGTAATGGCAACATCCAGAAAAGGAGGTTTTAAAACGATTAACATGTTTACATATGAACAAGACAATGACAACATGGTCCAGAATGGTACAACACTTAGAATCAAATAGCTAAACTCATAGTGCATTAAATTAGGGTGATTGTTTTTTTCATAATTGGACCAAAAATGAATTATAATTTTCTGTATTCAGTCTTTCTGCAGAAGACAAAAGACCAGTCCTGAACATTTGTCCTCATTGAATCCCTTTTCTAAACTTTTACTTATTTTCATTTTTTCATTTCAGATTTTCTCTGAGATCTACAGAAATTCAGGATCTCAAGGGGGAAAATAATAAAGCAACTAAATATAGTAAGACAATCATGTGGGCTTGAGTATTCCTGAGCACTACAGTCAGTAGTATTGTGGATGTGGGTGGGGTTTTTATAGTAGCAATATGAGAATAAAAGGAAAAATAAAAATTTCCATGTTTATATAAGAGAAGAAACTAATTATCTTATTGGAAATAATTTTCCACGATCTTGAATACATTATGTAAAGACTTACTTTTTCCATTATAAGATTTTTTTTTTTAGATGGAGTCTCTGTGGCCCAGATTGGAGTGCAATGGTGTGATCGTGGCTCACTGCAATCTCTGCCTCCTGGGTTCAAGTGATTCTCTTGCCTCAGCCTCCCAAGTAGTTGGGATTATAGGTGTCTACCACCATGCTCAGCTAATTTTTGTACTTTTAGTAGAGATGAGGTTTTCCCATGTTGGTCAGGCTGGTCTCAAACTCCTGATCTCAGGTGATCTTCCCATCTTGGCCTTCCAAAGTGCTGGGATTACAGGCGTGAGCCACCACACCCAGTCCATGATAGGAATTTTATGCCAAAGCTTTGCTAATTATTTGCCTTTTTTCACAATTAGTTCATTAAGAGGGTCCCTATGTCTTTTTGAATAACATGGAATACCAATTCTGTGCTACAGTAAGTAACATTTTGGTGATATTTAGATGTATTTCTGAGTGCAGCATGGAGAAATTCCATTAAAAATGACATAAATTTGTGAGTAATATAATTTATTTCTAAGGCTTCCATGTTGGTGTCCCTCACTTTTAAATCCTTAAACCAGATCTTTTACTAAACTTTAGATTTACATTCACAACTGCTTCAAGAGAGGTAATGTTTTCACCTCTGAGTTTTACTTACAGATACCTCAAAATCAAACACATTCTTGACTTCCCTACTCATAACCGTTTGCCATCTTGAATTCTGCAACTTATGACTGAGTGAAGATACTCCATTCACGCAATCATGCCAAGTGGTAAGCAGGCACTGACTTCTCATTTTACCTCACATTTTCCCCTCATCTCCACCTCCCATAGAATATATGACAGTGCTGATTTTAACTCCAAATATCTCACATATCTGTTTCGTTTGTTCAACCTCACCAATTTGATCATCAATTCTTGCTTGACTTATAACAGAAATAACTTTCTAACTGTTGTCCCTGCACAGGCCTCATATCTTTCCAATCCATTCTCCTCACCACTACCAGAATGAGCTTTCAAAAACCTAAGTCTGGTTAGTTCACTTCCTTGCTTAGAACTAGGCTATGCTCCCCAAAGATAACCAATAAAGTCCAGAGTCTTAAAAATAGGTGGCAAGCGGCAGAGAGAGCTAGCTTCCACTTACTGAGCCCTTCAAGTCCAACAGTCTGCCTCTCTGGCATGCATTTTACATATATCTTATTATTTATTCATGACAAAATCCTGTGAAGTACTCATTGTATAGAAGAGTATAATCAGGACTCAGAGGTTAGGCAATAAGCTAGTAAGTGCTAAATAAGGGGTGTTCCTGCTTACAAGATCCATACTCAAGCTGCTGTATCATGCCGTCTTTCCGCATAATTTAGCCCCATCTGATCTTTCTAATTTCATTTATTGTAGCAACCATACTCCAGCCAAGTTCCTTCAGATTCTCACACTATCACACTGACTAAGCCTTTGGATGTGGTATATCCTCTATCGCGAATGCTCTTTTTAACTCCATGAACCTAAATACTTCCTAACAATTATTCTAAGGTGAGTTACTTTAAACAGAGGTTCCCACTGGACAATAAATTCATAGGTACGACATGCTATGCTCAGGTTAATTGATATCTGTTGGGGATAGAGATATTTTTAAAATCTCCCCCAGTGCATAAGGAAGGTTAATATCTACTGTTCTAGGTGAATTTCTGGCCCCTCTGGCAGGCTTAGCCTAGTCTTCTGTTTCTTACTAGACCCTGTCAAGCTCTCTACTGTAATTTTCATTATGCTATTATAATTTTGTCTTAGGACGTGTGTCTTCACCTCTGGAATGTGAACCTCCCAAAGGCAGAAATAATGTCAAAATACAGAGGCCTTTGTATACATGTTACATAGTGATCCAGTATGTCCACACATATACACACACCATTGAACCAAAGTTTTGTGAACAATACTGAAGCTTACTTAAAAGTGATGGACTCCTTATTTCTATTCTATTCTATTCTATTCTATTCTATTCTATTCTATTCTATTCTATTCTATTCTATTAATTTCATTCATTTCTATTTCAAAAATACGGATTGATACTCATTAAATTGATTATACAACCCAGTACTTTTACTGAACTGTGTTTGAAAAGCACCTTTCTTGGGGCCCTCATAATGGACTTAGTTCCCTTATAAGAAGAGGAAGTATCATCAGAGCTCTGTCTCTCTTAGCTATGTTAGGACACAGGGAAAAGGTAGCCATCTGCAAACCAGGAAGAGAACCCTCACCAGGCCTGCCCCGATCTTGGAATTCCAGCCTCCAGAACTATGAGAAATAAATTTCTGTTATATAAGCCTTCTTTCCCTTACCCACCCCGCCCAAAAGAAAGAAAATCATCTCTGAACACCATGACACATGGCAGGTGTTTAGTAAAGATATGTTGAATTAATAAAAGTTATCAGAAAAATTATACACACCCACATATGCACGTGTGTGTGTGTATATATATATATATAATTTTAAAATATCCAGAGCAGTAGGCACTCATCACAAGGCAAAATAAAAATATCAAGATTCACTTTCACACTCTTTAGATAACAATCAAAATAGAAGGATTAAAAAATACATATAAAACTCAATTGAAACTAAAGCAATAGGAAGGAATACACTCAATGTTTCTCCTCCTTATAATTAGGGATCCTTAAATTGCCTCTACATTCTCAGACAGTCCAAGAAATATGATACTCCAATTTATTCAAGGTACTGATTGTCCTACTGAGATTGCATTCTTTCTTCTTTCTTTGCAGTTAATCAGTGTGACACAATTTTGGTGAGAAATGTCTTCAATTTTAATAACATATTAGAAATCAAAGATAGCTTAATTCATAGATATACTCAGATGTGCATTTTGAAGTTTATCAAACTTGTCTCTCTGGAAATGTTTTATTTATCAGAAGAAAAATTTTATAATGGGGGATTGAGAGGAGATATAGGTCAAACATGAAATTAGAGAAGGGAGTGATTTGAAAGATATGGGCTGGGACATGACCCAGATCACGGATGAAGGAATCTTATATATTTACTGCTCCTTAGTTTGTCTTGCTGAGAAAAAAATATTAATTACATCACCTTTATGATCATTTCTCCTCACCACATACCCACACCCCCACACCATCTTTACAAGCTAATATCTCTCAGGGGTCCTTAGAGAACTACTTAATATTTGTGAAACTCTTGTAAAATTTTCAGGAAGATGCAGGATCTTTCCATTTTCAGTTAGCTACCCAGGGTTTTATGTTAGTACTTTGAACCATGAACAGCTTTGTCAACTCTCTTCGGCCCAAAGCAGAAAATGTTTTGGACAGAGAAATAATCTGATTCAATAATGAATATAGTTCTTCATTTAAGGGAATAAATCTGCAATTTTAAAATTCTGAAACTTTCACCCCTAAAGGCTTTATATAGTGTTCTACAAAAATACATTTGCTTAAAAATTCCAGTTAGCATATTATAAATAACAATATTTATAAGAAACATCTCCTTATCCTGAAGTACTAGGGCAACTGTAATGTTCTTGATTTTAGTAAGGAACATGAGTTACACCTTTTTATAATACAAGAGGAAATTCTAATGTCTTTCAGAGCAGAACTAATCATGTTAATTCCATTCAGAAAGTATATGCTTTAAATTACACGTATGTTTAAAGAACTCATGAATTATGATTATTGCTGGGAGAATAAATATCTTATGAAACGGCTGAAAGACAAAAGTGATAGATAGTCTAGCAAGAGATGGAGTCTCCATATATAGAAAAACAGATTGACAGTCTTAGAGAAAAACACATTTGTAACGGTTTTCACCCTCTCTCTTCATTCACTAGCATTTGTATGAAGTAAAGCATCAGTACTTTTAGGGTAGACAGATACATCAAAATCTGTTGGGAGAGTTGTTGCTTTGACTAGGCATTTCAAATTTCCTTTTCTTGAATATATGAGAACTATGATTGCTATACAGCATTGAATCTATGAATACAATGCTACCAGTTTCTTCAAATGAAGTAAAAGGTATGCCATTTCACTTTTCTCCTATATACGTATTATAGAAAATTCCTTTTGTTCAAAATAAAAATTCATAGAGGAAAAAAGCAAACATCTCCATTTAGCTGAAATACTGAAATTGCATGTAATCTCTTAAGGTATGCTGTTTTATTTGTTTTCAAGCTTGGCATTTCCATTTGTTGCTTTTCAATATCAGTTTCTTGACTCAATTCAATCAGCTGAAATGTATCATTAACAATAATCAATAGTTTTAGTAGTTTACAGTTTTTACCATGTCATCTCCAAGTCTTTCATCAAAAGATCATTATCTAGCCATCTGACTAAAAATCAAAGTTGGCTCTAAATGTCATTTCAATACATAAAAGGTAGTTTAAACCTCGGGGATGTGGGATTTATAGAAAACACAATATTAACTGACAGGGAAGAGGGAAACGGTCTCTGTTTTAAAATGATTTTGGTATCTTAGTTAATCTTATTATAGTTAAGACGTAAATGTTAAGGTTTTCAGGAGCTCTATGGGAGTTTTATCTGGTTTTGAGCATAAATATAGTTTATCACTTTGGGGTTTAGGCAGTAAAAAGCCCCTACCCTATTCCCAAGCTCTCTTTTTCTACCTCAGGTACACTGAAAGTTATGTGTAATATGTGCCCTAGCTCAAAGACGGAGAAGAGTAGCCTGATTGACATTGGACTTTACATGAGCAACAAATAAACTTTGGTTTGGTTAAGCCACTGGACAAATATGAATAAATACATTTTCTTGAGTAACATGGCATAAGCTAAGACATTTTCTCAGCATAATTTTCAAGTGTTTTTGAAAGAGATCAGAAATCTAAACATAAAATGTTTATTTTCCATTCTTCTGTAGTAAATATAGTTAGGACACATGGTGACTCTTCCTTTTAATGATTTAGAAGCTTGCAGTTTCTTAGGATTAGAAATACGGATACATTTTTACTACATAATACAGCAGCTATAAATACAAATTGTATGGTAGAAAATAGATTTATTTTTGTATTTTTGCTCTTAACTAGAATTATTCACTATTTTAAGAGATGTTTTATTAAATCCCTGACATTAAATTATTTTGTCATCATTGGGTTATTCTTTATTTTTCAAAGTAATCTGCTAAAAATATACTTAAAGTTTATTATTTATCTACTGTAGCTGATGAGTAAAATGTACACCCTTTTTTTTTTTTTTTTTGAGATGGAGTCTCACTCTGTCACCCAGGCTGGAGTGCAGTGGTGTAATCTCAGTTCACTGCAGCCTCTGCCTCCTGGATTCAAGTGATTCTCCTGCCTCAGCCTCCCGAGTAGCTGGGTTTACAGGTGCAGGCCACCACTCCTGGCTAATTTTTTTATTTTTAGTAGAGATCGGATTTCACCAGGTTGGCCAGGCTGGTCTTGAGCTCCTAACCTCAGGTGATCCACCTGCCTTGGCCACCCAAAGTGGTGGGATTAGAGGTATGAGCCACTGTGCCCAGTCAGAAAACCCATGTATTTATTAAAATTCTGGAATGGCTTTATCAGTATTTACAATATTTTACAATATAATTTTATTTATGAAATAGCCTAAGCCAAATATGTTACAGCAGTACATTGACTAACCATACATCCAAGAGTGAGCAAAAAAACTCTCTAAATTTGCATTGCCCTTACATTCTATCACAAGCCATGGGAGATATCTATAAAGTCTGGTATTGTGCCAAACGAATTACCTCCAAATGATCAAACTAACTCAACATGCATTTTGGAGGAGAAAGTGGGGTCAAAGGAGGATGATAAAGCAAGAATGATAAATTCAGAAGCCATAAATTGCCACTGTCACTTACTCTATGCACCAGAGCAGCAAAGTAGATCAACTGTCATATCAAAAAAGAAAAACAGGAGAAGCAGAACAATAGGAGGAAGTGAGGAGAACTCCTGCTTCTTGTGACTTGATTCTGGAATTATTTTTCAAACTAGAATATACTATTGTGTTTTTCATAATAGTTTAAAAATATCAAAAAATGAAGTTAGTCTAAAAAATCAATCATCTTTTTATTATAACCCAAATTGTATTTGAGAGACTAGTAAAGTTATTATGTCAAGTCAGAAAAACCAACTATATATAACAAAGCTCTGTAATAGTTCAGGAACATTATATCAGGTATTGAGAATAAACTTTAAGAGCCTCCTTGTACTACAGAATAAGATTCTCACCAACACTCCATTTAAACAAAACTACCCCAAACTCTATTTTCACTGCTTATGCATATGGAACTGTATGGCAATAATTTTTGTTTCTAGGAAAAACAATTGTCTGAAAATTGTTTGATCATTAACTATGACAAATTTAGCCATCTCATTTTTATTTTCACAGATCATGTTAGGAAGAAAGCTACAAAATGCCAGATTAACATTTCAAAACATACTTGAAAGTAATGAAGGGAAACTGATTCAGTTAGCAATGCTAAATAAAACAGACAATTCATACAGATGCTTTCCCTGTAAAATATTAAATAAACCCTCAAAAATGTCAACTTTTAAAATTTAATAAACCAATCCCTAAGTTATTTCTCTGAGCAAAGTTTCTCCCTGACCAAAGCACTGGTTTTATATGCAAATGTTTTCCTGGTCAGAGCATGTACTTTTTCTAAGAAGAGGGTGTTAAGTAGAATTATAAATGATATTTCCTTCTCTTTCTGCCTCTCTCCTTCTTGTCCAAAAGCTGAAATATATCAGGCTGTATAAAAGTAACTATATTATTTTGTCCCTGGCTTGTCAGTTGCAAGTACAAATGCAGAGATTTGTTCGATTGGATCCACAATAGTGCTGAAGTGGAAATGCTTGACTTACCTGCCATTGTTTCATCAGCTCTTTTACTCCCTTGGAGTCTTCGAGGAGCCTTTCCTTATGGGTAGCATCCTGCAGGACATTGGCAGTTGTTTCAGCTTCTGTAAGCCAGGCAAGAAACTTTTCCAGGTCCAGGGGGAACTGTTGCAGTAATCTATGAGTTTCTTCCAAAGCAGCCTCTCGCTCACTCACCCTACAAAGGAACAGATAATCAGATGCAATTATGAAATATCAGAATGGTGCACCTAGTGAACTCCATAAAAAGAGAAAGATGAAGGAACTAAATGTAATATACCAACAATGGAGTGAGTTGTTGCTACAGCTCTTCCTTTAAGCAACAACTCTAATATTGTGCAGTCTATTTACTTTCATTTTTATTCAACTTAAAGGCGTTTGTATGGGGGAAGGTATGCAAGAATGACAATTACAGATTTCTATAAACCCCTCTCCACAGAGGTTTCATAACTATATATGTGAAATACATATCTACTTGAATATTTGAAAGTTCAAAGTATCTTTTTTCAATTTTGTAGTTTTTGCTGGTCTATTTTGAAAGCTTATTTAAATATACTGCCAAAGTTGAGACTAACCTTTATAGTTAAAACTCTAAAATCCCTGTACCATGCTTGTCTTTGATGCCGCCCTGAGGCAGAAAGCAAGGATTCAATATGCAAGTAGAAAAGTCAAGAAAATACAAACCTAGAGTCAAAAGGAAAAGACTAGAGAAAAATATGAAAAGAAGGGAATTGGAGGGCAAAAGAAAAAAGACTAACAAGTAGAGAAATAACATTGCATAGAAATTATCATTTTGTGCAAACTATCATTTTGCATGACACCAGTTATAACTATTGTGTTAGTTTCATAGTTAATTATTTGATCATACAACTGAGAAGATTTACCAAAATAAAAATGTTACGTGAAATGAAAAAGACTAGAGTCTTAAAAACCAGGTAGATTTGAGTTCAATTCCCAGTGTTCCTTACCAGTTATGTGATATGGCAAGTTACCTCTGATTCTCAGTTTCTCATCTGCAATGTCTATTGCTTTGATGAGAATTAAAATAGAAAATTCATGAAGTTGAGTGCCCCACATCTTATACAGTTATACATTACAGTTACTCAAAAACATTACTTCCTTCTACCCACAATCCATTTCCCCATTCCTCTAATCTTTTAAAAGGATGAAACAAACTCTCTCATGACAAAAACCTTAAAAATGTACTCATATTTTTGATCATATGTATATAAAATGCATGTATTGTGGATACATACATATATGTCCTCGGCAAACATCTACATAATAATAGCTTAGAAAGGAAAACTGCCTTAGGCAATAACAGTCCTCTTGAAAAAGATTCAGGTAAACTTTGTCTGCAATGAGGAAATTAGTACTCTATTTTAGAAGGTCTTATTTGCCTTCTATTACTACACAAACACTTTCTGGGATTAAACATAAGCTAAAAATGGAGTTTAAAAAATTGAACACTTGAATATGATACACATTGCTTGTTAAGATGTGATTGTCAATAATTATGCAAAACTGCAATTTATTTCAGCAGCAACTTTATCATGGGATGTGCAAACCAGGCAATAAACAACTCCTGCAGAGCCAGCGGCGGCAAAGCCCCCGGAAGAGCTGTTTATTCATCATGGGTGAGGTTTTTGCTGAGCACACAGTCTTCCACAGTGGAGTTTCAGTGCTCATACTGGATAAAAATCTTCTGTCTGCATTAACTGGTGGAGGGTTATGAGGATGCAGCTACTGAAAAAATGTAAGCATTGCACTGAGCTATTTATCAACTCCTAAATAAACTTTAATACTGCATAGCTGAAAGGTAGTGTAAGGTTCTGGTTGGGCAAATAAATTAAACCTCATGTAGTTCAGGGGCTAACACGGACTGCTGGCTCCCTACTTATCTAGTTTTCAGGCAAACTATCAATGCAAGGAGAGACATCAAAATAGTCATTTATCTTTTTATTTATTACGGTTTAAAAATTCAGGACCACTGCAACAACTCCAAGAATCTCAATGTTACAATTGGGCATGCACCTTACAGTTTGAACCAGGTGTAACTGCTGACAATTGACGGGATCTGACCTACAAAAGTGGCAGTTTCATGCAGTTTGCATTAAGACTTACCCCATCTCCAGTGCAAAATTTGGAATAGAAATAAGCTGTCACATTCCAGAATATAAATGCAGGGTTAGACATTTGGCATGTTTTCTAATGTAGTCCAATTTCAAACAAAATTTTAAAATATGAAATTCTCCCATGGCAGAGTGAAACTTAGAGAATTCAGTATTGTGCATTTTATCAGCATCAGCTTCATGATGAGCTGCACTTGATGCATGTTAGTTCCTCTACCCTTAAACTAGAAACACCACTTACCCTCTACTTCCAGAGAAAGTAACTAGTAAATAACTTTCCAAGAGTTATTTGCAAAATGCAATGCACATAAATCAGATGAAAGGGTTCTATGGAGACAATGCGATTTTCAGCCAAATCCTACCAGCAAGTTTGCTGCTTTGTAAATTAGGCCCTTAGGGAAGAACAGTAACTCTTTCAGGACAGTAAGGAACCATTTTCCTAAATGATACCCTCGTGGTCTGAAATATTGACAACATCAGGCTGAATATTTTCTAATTTGGAAAAGAAGTTAAAAACTCAATGGCATTAACAGCAGAAAATCTCCTCAAATGAGCTCCTTTTTAATATTACCTCTTTAATAATAGGTAAGACTGTTGTTTCCTGCTTGTGGTAGGGGTTTTAAGGCTACATTTTTCTCGGAAACCATGTGTGTACATTATACTCCTAAATTTTAATTGTGCCGGGTCTACACTAGGATGAGTCAAGAATACTTAATTTCCATATCTGCACATTCAAAATGCTCTAAATGTATCATATAAAATTTTTCTGAACCATATGGTTTTAAATAGCTTATACCAATAACATGCAAAAATAATAAGAATCATAAAGAAAATGAGACGTTTAGAAAAACCTAAAGTTATTGAATTAGATTTTTTAATAATTTCTTTGTTCAGGTTATCAAACTATTATCAAACTACAGGCTCTGGAGAAAATTTGGCTAAATTTTAAAAGTCACAATGACCAGATATTAGAAACCATAATAATGTTATGCAAACAGAACTATTGGTTAAGTACTTTTTTACATAACAAAGTTTTATAATCAGTTATTCCAGCTTTATGGTGCACACAAACAGCTGAGAATTTGATGGAGTAAGGAATAATGTGATTTCCAAAGGTTTTCATTCTATTCATAAGGGCACCCTGTACTGTTCTCAGTATGTAAATAAAGGCAGTGTGAAACAGTGTTCTCAAAGTGTACTCCATGGACCAGCAGTGCCAGTCTTGTCTGAGAACTTATTTGAAATGCAAATTCCCAGAACTCAGCCTAGACCTATTAAATCAGAGACTCTGTGTAAAATCCAGCAACCTATGTTTGAACAAGCCTTCCAGTATATGCTAAAGTTTGAGAACCACAGTTGCAGGGGACCAAATTTGAGAACTGCTGGTTTACTAGATGCTAAGCTGTGCTGCCCGGACTCCTTTTCAGGACTGAAATACTTCTTACCCTAGCTGCTGGTAGTGCTGCTGGCTGATGGTTCATTCTTATTTGAGAACTGGCCTCAGCTAAAGAGAGGTGCCTAGCTCAAAGTTACCCACTATGTTCCTGAGGCGGGCTGCACTCAGTGGCTGATGGGAGATTTGTGGGCTATAAAACCCTGTGTCAACTCAGGACAATTCTGAATGGCTCACCTACCTTAGAGTTCAGAGATCCTCCTGGGCAAGGCTAGGAAGGAGAGGGGGAGGGTTGATTGTATTGTAGCTGTGACTATATAGTAGCCCAGCTTCTCCGTCTGCCCAATCCTGCTCCCATTCCTTTTCTCTACTCACAGGTGTTAATCCTGAGAGCACTCGCCAATAAAATTCCTTCATGCTAATCACTTTCTCAGAATCTGCTTTCTGGGACAACGTAACCTCTTGAATTGTCACGCCAAACAAGGATTTAAAAAATATACTTGCCTAAGAACTGTAAGTGGTCTTCAAAGGGAACAAGATAGAGAATTCTCGCAGCAATTGTGCCTGAATTGCTACTGCAGTGTTGGCTGCCCTTTAAGGAGACCTATAGACAATGCAGGTTTGCATTATCACCAGCTACAAGCAAGAATTTAATGAAGGGGCAGAGTGTTGGAGCTATAAAGTTTACTACAACCTACACCTGCCCAAGAAAGTGTTTATCCAGAGACAATTTCGCAGGAAGAAGAGAATCACAGAGGGCATGTTTTCAGCACATCCATTTTCATTTTAAGACCTGATTATCAATGAGGCAATCAGATAAGTATATTCTGATCTGTCATCAGAACCCTACCCTCGCCACACACACATACCGTGGCATTTCTGAATAAATCTCTAAGACTCCATAGAGTTGAATATCATCAATTTCTTATGGCTAACATAATACATAAAAAGGACAAAGGAAGGGAAATTTGTTACTTTTAAAGATAAGCCTAAAGAGCTTAATTAATGTATAGACACTATTCTACTAGATATAAGGATGAAAAATAATTTATCAGTGCATTATATTGTGGGATTATAACGGTGTCTACAAGAACAGAAAATCAAACACCTCATGTTCTCACTCACAGGCGGGTGTTGAACAATGAGAACACATGGACACAGGGAGGGGAGCATCACACACTAGGGTCTGTTGGGGGGGCTAAGGGAGGGACAGTGCAGGGGGGGCGATGGTGGGGAGGTTGGGGAGGGATAACGTGGGGAGAAATGCCAGACGTAGGTGACCTGGGGGGGGTGGATGAAGGCAGCAAACCACATTGCCATGTATATACCTATGCAACAATCCTGCATGATCTGCACATGTACCTCAGAACCAAAGTACAATAAACAAACAAATAAATAAAATTACAAAAATATATTATTTTTAGAAAAAGGCTCAATCTGATATGAAAGGTTATTTTGCCCAGATTTTTATTAAGTGTGATAAATCAGGAACATTCAAAGAACTCAGTCTTCTGCTAAATAATACTCTCACTATGCCCTGGTGCCCTGGCATTGTAGACTAACCAAATAAAATATTCTGAATCTTTCCTTCCTAGTTTATTTGCAATTCAGCCACTATCATTTCCTATGATATTTAGGAGAAGGATTAAAGGATCATTACTGTGTTCCTTTTTTTTTTTTTTTTTTTTTTTTTGGTGAGATATAGATCAGGGTGACCCTAGCAGCAGCTGGATGTAAGATCAAAAAGATTCTTGTACTATCAATCACTACTCACACAACCAGAGTTAATCTGAAGTTCAAATTCCTATAACCATACCAGCTCCTACTAGTTTGCTAGGAAATTGCATTTTGATTTTAAAACGTAACTTTTTTTTTTTTTTTTGAGATGGAGTTTTCGCTCTTGTTACCCAGGCTGGAGTGCAATGGCGTGATCTTGGCTCACCGCAACCTCCGCCTCCTGGGTTCAGGCAATTCTCCTGCCACAGCCTCCTGAGTAGCTGGGATTACAGGCACGCACCACCGTGCCCAGCTAATTTTTTGTATTTTTAGTAGAGACGGGGTTTCACCATGTTGACCGGGATGGTCTCCATCTCTTGACCTTGTGATCCACCTGCCTCGGCCTCCCAAAGTGCTGGGATTACAGGTGTGAGCCACCGCGCCCGGCCTTTAAAACATAACTTTATATTGTATTTGTGAGAAGAAGCTAGAATTTTGTCACCAATGGATATACAGCACTTTGTCGAAAGGATACCTTTTAATCTCTAGCAATTCTATTAGTAATGTGCACTAATGAGAAGCATGAATCTAAGCAAAATCTGTCAACATTGTCTGAACTAATAGTCCATTCCCAGCAACAACTCTGTGGTTTTTATCTGCCTTTGGGCAACATCTACCTAGAAATATGACTGGAGAAGGGTTGTAGCAATAGAAGAATGTTTCTCTTTTCTCCTCTGTTATGAAACTGTAAAGTGAGGAATATATGACATCATTTTATTTTAACTTCTCATGCTTGCTTTTCATCCACAGCATGAGGAATGGCAGATCTAAAGTACAGCATGGAAGATAATTTTTAAAGCTAACATCGATGTAAGTCTTTATATATTTTCAAACCTACTCAGATTTATTCTATCATCACTTCAGACAGTATTTTCCATTTTTCTATCTACTTTTTCTTTGTATACTCAGCTGGATATTTCATTTTCTGCCAATGGCTTTAAACTTGATATAGATCATCTTTAATTTTGAACCTCATTCTTATTTCCACATGCCTACCAACATCTAGTTCAACAATTCATCCATACATCTATTCCATATCTATTGTGTACCAGGATCTGTGCCTGATACTGGTGACAGAAAATTCAATAATACATAGACTTTGACATTTAACATATTCAAATCTAGTAAAGGAGACTGATACGTAAACATTTAATCAGAGTTACAATGTGACTAAGGCTATAAACCATTCTGTAGTCCTTACCAGTAGGTCAAATGAAATATGGGTCAATCCGCATCAATAGACTTCTATCTCAGTTTGCAAAATAAGTGATAAATGTATCTTAAACAATTTTTACTCTTTCTGTCAAAATAGGTGGAGATCATCTTGCAAGGCATTATCTCAAAATAGAGTGATGGATGCTCAATAAAAGTTTGCCTAACTAATTTTCATAAAGATAAAAGCCTTTTAAATATACAGTACAGGGTTTTGCTGATTTCCTTTTAGGGTTGGAGAGATTGATTCTGAGAGAATTATAATGATGTTCTCAAGGTTGTATACAAGTTAATTGGCAGAGCTGGGGTTATAGCCCAAGTCTTGCATTCTAGAAAAGAAGGTTTTGTAACTCTGAACATAGATATTAGAATCTATTCCTTTACGATATATTCATTGTACTAAAAGATAGAAAGGTGCAAGAAAGATTATGTCACCGAATCTTGGTATTCGTTTTAGAGCACAAATTTAATTTTCTATTACTACCATATGCAGGGTTGTTGAAAGACACAAATACCTACACATAAGCGAACACATACATACAAAGATATTCTCCTACCCCAACTATTGCAGAAAGGATCTAGCTGGTCTTTGCTTTAAAATAAAAATCCATTTTTAATGCAAATTTGCTGGTTTGCTGTTCACCAACATATGAATTAACGAGGTTTTCATCCCCTCTCTCCTGAGGTCTGGTACTAAATTACTCAAACTCTCCAGAGTTAATTGGAAACCATGACCTAAATGTTCCCAAAGTATTGCTGATTAGTTTTCAGAAAACTCATTCCCATCTTTTGTCACCCCAGACACCACAGGATGACTTTTTAACATGTGCAGTAGCAACACACTGGCATGAGAAATAGATTAATCCTCCAAAGATAAACCACAGCTCTGAAGCTATCTGTGTAAACTTCCTTCAATGATACAGACATTTTATTTTTCTAATATACATATCACCTAGACTTTAGATAATAAGAGAGTATAGGCATTATCAATCATGTAAAGAATTTTGAGAGACACATTTCATCTCTTTTTTTAACCTTATGAATGTTTTTAAAATAGAAATTTGCAAATTTATCATTAGAGAAACAACCATAATTATACACTTTCCTTAAAACCATTAGTACTTTCCTGAAAAGACCTGCACTGTGAGATAGCAGCAGAAAATGTGTTTTCTACTTTACTTTGCATTGCTCATTTCATTTGATTTCTATTTCAACTCATAAATCACTGAGAAAAATTAGTTGATAAAGAAATGTACACAATGTTATGAACAGATGAAACACATCTCTATACACACATTTTTTTCTTGAATTTTTAAAGAGATTAATACTCCTTTGTATTTTATGTTTTTCTGCTGATACAATGCCAAAAGGTACTATTTGGAGAGGCTAAAATATAATGTAGGGAGTAATGAATTACATTTGTTTTTTTTAATATACAGAGAATTCAAAATATTATTTTGGGCATATATACAACTGTAAAGGATCTTTAGGGAAAAAAATGGAGTTAACACTACTTCCCAGATAATACAAACTTAAATTTGAGTTGACCTATAGTTGCACACAATTTCTATTCTAAATAAATTGTCAGTGATTTGTAAATGTGAATTTTTAGGTTGGTTTTGGTTACTTGTAGTGATAATCTCTTTAAAAATATATTTCCTAATGTTGACAGACCAAGTAGCTTTTCTTCTAAAGGGATCTGTTTAAAATAGTATAAAAACCAATTTAAAAGATGAACCTAAGATCATCTCTTAAAAACCTGATAA
Organism: Callithrix jacchus; assembly: GCF_049354715.1. Lineage (NCBI taxonomy): Eukaryota > Metazoa > Chordata > Mammalia > Primates > Cebidae > Callithrix > Callithrix jacchus. The sequence goes on from NC_133524.1 coordinate 32,486,342, forward strand.
GACTGTGCAGTCAAGCAAATATATGTATATATCTTCATCTACAATAACTTAGAGAAAAATAGGACTGTAGCTTGTTAGATGTTGAAACATAATATTCAGAAGACAGCAAAGCAGGTAGGTTCAATTTTCTGATATGAAAAGGCAAACACACAACAGATTTACTTTAAAAGGAAGGAAGTGGCTAAAGACATGTGAACACATGAAATGAACTTATAGTAGAGTTCTGTCAGTGGAATTTGAAAATATGAACAATTTCATAACTCCAGATCTAAATTTTGGATTATGATATTGAAATATTTTGTGACTTTTATTACCTAGTCTCTTACTCATTAGTCTCTCATGGTTAATAATACACTTTTGAAAGAGCCCTTTTAGCAAAGGCCATGAACAGACACATTTTAAAAGAAGACATATATGCGGCCAACAAGCATATGAAAAAAAACTCAACATCACTGATCACTGGAGATATGCAAATAAAAACCAAAAGAAGATACTACCACATATCAGTCAGAATGGCTGTTATTAAAAGGTCAAAAATAATAGGCTCTGGAGAGGTTGGGGAGAAAAAGAATGCTTATAAACTGTTGGTTATAGTGTATGTTATTTCAATCATTGTGAAAACCAGTGTGGAAATTCCTCAGAGATAATGGATGGAGCTGGAGGCCACTGTCCTTAGTAAACTAATGCCAGAACAGAAAACCAAATATTGCAGGTTCTCACTTATTAGTGGAAGTTAAATGATGAGGGCACATGGACACATAGAGAAGAACAACAGACATGGAAGGCTACTGGAGTGGGGAGGGTGGAAGGAGGGAGAGGATCAAGAAAAATAACTAATGTGTACTATACTTAGTACCTGGGTAACAAAATAATCGGTACAACAAACCTCCATGACACGAGTTTACCTATATAACAAACCTGCACATGTACTCCTGCATTTTAAAGAAAAGAAAAAGTCCTTTTAGATTCGACATTTATTGTTATAGCATTTTACTCTAAAATAATATTCCGCAGTTTTCAAGCTCCTTTGACAGGATCCACAGACATCATTTCCTTTCATATTTTAAATAGCTTGATTAGGCTAATGAGGCAGGTTGTAATGATCATGAACAGTTTATAGATGAGAAACTTGACTTTCAGGGAGGCTGTCTGAGTTGTCAAAATAAATGACAAATCTTGAAACAATCTAGTCCACTGTACTATAAAACATTACCTCTTAAGGTAGATTCACCAATCTCCCTGTGAAATACATATAATGAATATTATATATATATATATATATATATATATATATATATATATATATACTCACTATTCTCAAAAGCCATTTGTTTTCTGTGATTATTATATGAATTATGATTATGGGGTGTGTGTGTATATGTGTGAAAAGAAAAAAATATATTATTATTCCTTTGTTTATCATCTTCACTTTTCATCTATGAGATGTATTACAAGAAATACTGAACTTTGAACTCAAGCTAAGCTTGAGGATTTGATTGAGAAAGAAGGCATTACAGGCATTAATCAAATATTTTAAATCTTATGAAATTATACAAGATAATTGTATGTAAAATTTTGGCCTTCTCTAAATGATAAGTTAACAAATGTTTGTTAATGATACAGATATTATCTGGATGTCTATGTATTTTGGGAAATGTTTTACATAAAATTTCTAACATGGAAATAAAATACTTCATACATTGCTTTACTACACATTTTACAGTAAAATAAATACATTTTAGTAAGACCAATTGAGTAATGAATTAATTTCTCAAAGTGACTTAGTTTAAGTAGATTCTAAAAGAATTGCCCTTCTAATTGTAAACCTATTTTAATGGCTCAGATATGATTTACGTGACAAGATGTGGGATTACAAATAGCTCAAGCTAATTAAAACTTATCAAAATAAAGATTTAAAGTTTCTTGCTTTCATACTTTTAATTACCAGGGTGAAAAATTGCATTTAAAAGACCTAGATACTTTCAAATGTATTGATGGCCTTTTATAAGATCAATTAAAATTTATAAAGAAGAGTCATAAATTTAGGATTTGTTTTTTTCAATTAGAACTTCAACATGAAAGGAATGCATCTGAGGGCTGCATCTGGTTTGAAGAATCCTCTGACTTATGAATATATCACTTACTACAGTCCCTGTATTCATCATCATCATCATTGATAATCCTCAACTTATTGTAAATTATTTGAGGGCAAAGATTCACACCATAGTTACTGGCAATTTAATAGATACTCAATAAATTTAATTAAAATCAATAAACCTACTATCAATAAGGTATATAACTTCTAAAAAATAAGACCAGAGTCCTTTGTTCTTAAAAATGTAAAATTCTTTCTTGATGTGAATTTATTGAATAATATTTTATATTTATATAAATTTTAAAGCTTAAACATTGCTTTCACATAAATTATTTTAATTGAACCTCATAATTTGCAAATATCATCTTTGTTAGAAAAAAGCTATTATTCAGTTATAACCAAGATGGTTAAAAATGAGAATGAGCAATTCTGTGAACAAAATTGTGTTCTGCTTTGTAAATGTGCAGATATTCAATCTTTGGAGTTTGTTTCTTTCATCAAATTTTATATTAGTCATGAATTACTGGGCAACACATTGTATTTAGCTGTTGATGACTGAGTTTCTGTTACTCTTCCAAGAAAAGTTATTTTTTTCTAAATTTTCAAAATGGGCTTCTGCAAAGAATGTCGTTTCAATATTTTTTTAGGTGTATTAAATACACAGAGGACATGCAAGTAATAACTTCTGTCAAAATTAATCCATTATTTTGGCAAATGTTCAGATTGCCTATAAGTTTGATCTTGGTCTTCAGACATGAAGTACTAAAAGTGCCTTAAAACTCATCCTGTTCAGACACTCATTTGGCTTCTGTCACCTAACATACTCCTGCTCTCCCTGCTTTTTATCACCCGGAAGTTTGATGGGCATCCTCTCTGTAGTTCTACACATGTTCTGTCAAAAACATCCAGTGTGTCAGGGTTGAGAACAGAAGCTTGTGACAGCACCGGAGATCTTCCATCACCACTTGACACTGGTCTATTAATTGATCTCCTTTGTGTAAAATCATAAAATGGCTTCTAAGCTGTCCAATTTACCTTGCATCTAGCCGATATTTGTCCAACTTACTCACAAGAATATAATGAAGGACCTTGTCAAATGCCCAGATGAAATGCAAATAGACTGCTGTATTTTGCTTACCTAGTTGTCTAAACAGATTTCAATGTAAAACATTATTTTTGTCTCAATAATTTAAACCACATAGATTTATCTCTGTATGCATATTTTCTGTGTTGTTTTACTAAATTAGCTAGTTAATCTCTTCAATAAATGGGTCTGTGCTTCTCTTATGGTCTTCATGTAAGATCTACTAAGCACTTTAAATGTCTTGGACAGCTATAGTAATATCTCATAATTTTGACATAAAATTTAACTGCATTTGTCAAAAACTGGTTAGAGGGCAACTGATATGGCTATGTGGGGAAAAGGATAATAGACAAGTGTTATCACCATCCTTTTTATTTTTTTGAATATCAGAAATCAAAGGGGTTTTATTAAAGATACTTAAAAGGATAATAAGGGAGCCAGGCATGGTGGCATGTATCTGTAATCCCAGCTACTAGGGAGGCTTAGGCAGGAGAATCTCTTGAGGCCAGGAGTTCAAGAGCAGCCTGGGCAGCATAGTGAGACCCTCATTTAAAAAAACGCACACACACTTAAAAAAATGGTAACGGGAAAATTATGAAAAAGTTTACGCTAATAAATTTAGTAACTCAGATGAAATGCATACATGCCGTATCAGCCTGTTTTCACACTGCAATAAAGAACTACCTGAGACTGGGTATTTCATAAAGAAAAGAGGTTAGGGTAGGTGTGGTGGTTCATGCCTGCAATATTTGCACCTTGAGAGGCTGAGGCAGGTGGATCACCTGAGGTCAGGAGTTTGAGATATCACCACGCTTTTATAAAGACCATGCCATTCAAGTGATAAAAATAGATTATAATTGCAGTGATAATCACAGAATTTTAAAAGATTGGGCTAGACAATCTAGCAGGTCTTAAATGGTAATTTCATTTAGTATTGTAAAAATGACAACTGTATCACCCAGAAATAGGTTAGGCTCACCAAGAACATTGCTTTTTCATTAATTCACAAATCAGTTTTTGTCTGTAAAAACATTTGACCAAATTATACAGACCACAAAAAAAGAGGCATTCTGGAAACTGAGGGAAGACAGTTGACTATCACAGTGATTGAAGAGTGTTACTATAATAGCATTGTACAGAGAGGGAATGAAGATGGTAGACTTACTGTACAACAAAACTATCCCAAGTCTGACAGCACTTTGGAATATCCCACTGGACATATATATATGTGGAAACCCTGTTTATAAACACCAATTTTACATGTAAACGTAATACATTTTCCTCAAGGTTTTAAGACATTGAATTTTTCAGGCATGCAACTAACTGCCACAACAATCCAAGAAAAAATTTATTTCGTGGTGTTAGAAATTTTGCCAAGAGTTCTTCACCATTTTGGAAAATTATGCTATGGATGACCAATGCTTCTCATGGTATTCGAGTCTCCGTACAACACGGTGGTGTCATTCTGCATTTGTTGATCCTGCAGTTGTAGTCCCATGATCTAAAACCTTCACTGTGTTCCAGTGTGATCCTGCCTGAGTAACTGCATACTAAAACACATATTATTTTATTATAAGTGAGTCTTATTTATCTTTAAAATTAGAGTCAGGGCATTGTTTAAACTATTGCATGTGTAAATAGGGCATATTATCTACGTATTTTGGCCTATAATAGTAAAGAAGGTGTTACAAAATGTTTGTTATTTAAAAAAGAAAAGAGAGGTGGCATTGGGTCTGAGAAGTTTGAAAACCACTGATACAGAGCCACAGGGGAATTTCAAGATAAAGTATATTATATTGAGAATTAATAGAATATTTCAGGAGGGAATGAGGATGTGTTCCCGCCTGCACATCCCATCTCTGATCCTTACAGCTCCATAGAATGAAATAGCATTTTAAAAATTGCTCTCTTCTAAAACCAGCTGTGACTGTCGGTGAACCAGAGGTCTACTTCATATACGAACCGGAATTAAAAACAGCCAGGCTTTTAGTCAGTTCAGAGCCCACATTCTTGATTACATTTGACACAATAATCATCATCATATCTTAAGACTCAAATCAGCCTGACGGTGCTCAACTCAGGGCTGCTTCTCCCAATTAGCTGAAAATTGCAGCCCAGCTCATCTCCTAGGGAATAAGTTTACATTTACAATTTTTTTGCTGTGGCAAAAAGGCAACAAACATGCTGGAAGGAGCAAATAGCTTTTTAACTTTTACACTAACTATTTTAAGTTTACCTAAGTCTGGTAAACCTGTTTTGACAAGAATGACAATGAGGAAGCTTTTTTGTTATGATTTTTTAAAACTGCACAAAGTTTAAGATAACTAGAGTTCGGACTAGAAAGGGAAAATAAATACACAATGTGAATATTTTTACAAGTTATTTGCTAAATAAAAGCTTTCAGAATAAACAACCTTTCTTTGGTAAAAGATACAGAAAAGCAATTTGCAGCTAATAGATACGTACGTATAATTTGAAAACAAAAAGTGAACAAATGTCAAGGTCCTAGGAAAGAATTTCAAATAATACACTAACACGATAACTCCATGTCCATGTGACATAAGTATTATTCTGTGTATCTGGTTCAAAATTGTTTCTCTCCTATATGTCTGGGGGGTAGGATAACCAAGGACATTTTTGTGTATTTTATTTACTCTATTATTATACCTTTCTATGCAGATCAGGGCAGTCTGCCCACACTGTGGAAAAAAGGAAAGTGACAAAGTAACCACACTTCATGGTGACTGTGTTGAAGATTTGCTCAGACAACAATGTCCTTAAGTGCCATCTTCTAAGCAGACTACAGTGCAGACATGGGAGAGAAATATACAGATGGGAAAGCAAAAAAGTGGGAAAATACTGAGGAACAGGAGACTGGGAAGTAAGACAATTCTATAGTGCACTAAGATAGAAGACATGTTGTAACCACTGGGGAAAGGAAAATATGAGCAGGAACAGGTATGGAAGCTGACAGGGTCCAAGAGCTCACGGGAAGCAAATGCTAACATTAATCGAGAAATACTATTGAGGCTGATGTGGAGATAAAAAGGAATAAGGAGGGAGGCAAAGTTGAGGACAGGAGCACTGGGGAAATGACAGAAAAAACAAATCAGAGACAAGTGAGTAAGGGCAACATCTCTCTTAGCCTTGTTATTCCCAAACATCCCTATTCACCCAAAGCTTAATATTTCCTACAAGACACTGTATTATGAATACCCTTAACTCATGTATATCCGTAAAGGAGAAATATTTATTTTTCTTACAGTACAGTTACATATATTCGGGAATTAGAATGGATTATTAAAGTCTGGTTTCTGATCAAAGTTTTAATTATTTTTCAGGAAGAAGACAGAGCCCTTACAACATATGAAGAGTCATCTATTATATATATATATATATAAAATTTAAGTGGATTTTGCTCCAAATCTTTGTGATGTGCATAATTGAAGAAAAAGATAATACTTCTCAGTAAATTAATTGATGGTTTCTCCTTTAAGATTAGTCAATAATCTGAGTACTATGAACATTTCTATAGATTGTCCTCCTTTAGAAAACAAAATTCACATCTTCTGTTGTCAGAGTAATTAAATCTTTGAGAGTTCTTAATGTTCAGAAAAATTAAAATATCCTCATGAAAGTCAACCTTCTTTAATATTGTTGAGAAAAGAATATACATTCACATTTTATTAAAATTACAGAGTCCACTGCTATGAATATTATGAAGCTAACATGTACCTAGTAAAGTTTGTAAAAAAATCAGAAATAAGCTTTAGTGAAAAAATCCACATATTGAATTTTGCTGTCTCTCATATTGCCTTAAAATGTTTTCCCAAATTCTAGCATAGCCAAATGATAAGGAAACTGAATTATAAATCTTTTGAGTGACTACTACATACTTTAAATTATGGATACCATGTTGTAAAACATCTGGTTCATTCTTGTGCTGTGATGATTTTCCAAAATAAAACATTTACTTTTTAGATGTTGTCATTTTAAAAGACACTTAATGATTAATCAACTGATTTGTTTTAGTTGGTTTCAAAGTATATGCTAATTGGCAACATTGATAATGACACAATACTTTAAAATCCCATACAAGTTGTTCACTGAACAATTTGATCATTTCCTTATTAATGATCACGGAAGCATAGTTATAATTTTCTTTAGTTAGTCATAGAATGGGAATTAATTTATTTTAATCCAGTGCTCAGTTTTCCTTATTTTCCTCTATCAGTTTTGTGAGCCCAAAGAAATAAAAAAGCAGTGCAGGGGAAGTGGCCAGTTTATAGGATAATGGCAGTACATTTTACTTGGAAATACCTTTGAAGATCACCTGAAAGTTTAATTGACACAGGATGAGACAGCATATCTAAGAAAAAATGAATGCCATCTAGATAATCATTCTTCCAAATTTGATCTATCTGTTCACTTCTTGGTATAAATCAAATTGCTGAATTAAATTTCCAAAATGTACAGGTTTACAGGGAATCACTAGTTCCCCTAAGAAGTAACTTTCTAGAATTGACTGTCGCTCTTTTACCTCCCTGCTGTAATGACAGGAAACGTCTGAATTTATTGCTATCCTCCACCTCTCTTAGAGACCATTGTTCATTTCACTCATTCACTTTCCTTCCTGAATAAATATTGTCAATAGGAAAAATTGGTTTTGATAAGCTATATTTTACAGTTTGATAAACTATGTTTTCTTTTTCATTTCAGCATCACTTATATGATATTCAGTTCTACGATTTTTTGATAATTTTCTCCTGTAGAGTGATGTGTTACTTTTTAATATTTCAAATAGTTCTAGTAAGTTTTTTCTCCTTTTATTAGCATATTAACATACTGGATCTAAGAAGGCATCTAAGCACATCTTTGCCATTCTTACATTTCTCATTGACAACATTTGCCCCATTATATTACCAGGTTCTTATTTTTTTTCCTACAAAAACTCAAATTACTTAACAATAATTATTAAACTTAGTACTGGAACCTGGCAATATAATGGGATAAATGTTTCTTTTTTTTATTGTACTTTAGGTTCTAGGGTACATGTGCAGATCATGCAGGATTGTTGCATAGATACACCCATGGCAAGGTGGTTTCCCACTTTCATCCCCCCATCACCTATATCTGGCATTTCTCCCCACATTATCTCTCCCCAGCCTCCCCCTCCCGCTGTTCCTTCCCTAGCCTCCCTGCAACTGACCGCAGTGTGTGATGTTCCCCTTCCCTGTGTCCATGTGTTCTCATTGTTCAACACCTGCCTATGAGTGAGAACATGCAGTGTTTGTTTTTCTGTTCTTGTGTCAATTTGTTGAGAAAGATGGTTTCCAGATTCATCCATGTCCCTATGAAGGACATGAACTTATCATTTTTTATGGCTGCATAGTATTCCATGGTGTATATGTGCCACATTTTCTTTAACCAGTCTATCGTTGATGGGCATTTGGGTTGGTTCCAGGTCTTTGCTAATATAAACAGTGTCACGATGAACATACATGTGCATGTGCCTTTATAATAAAACGATTTATAATTCTTTAGGTATATATTCAATAATGGGATTGCTGGGTCAAATGGTATTTCTCTTTCTAGATCCTTGAGGAATCGCCACACTGTCTTCCACAATGGTTGCACTAATTTGCACTCCCACCAACAGTGTAAAAGTGTTCCTATTTCTCCACATCCTCTCCAGCTTCTGTTGTCTCCAGATTTTTTGTTATGGACAATGGGACAAATGTTTCTTATTGACAATGGGACAAATATTTCTTATCTACAACATTTGTCCCATTATATTACCAGGTTCCCGGACTAAGTTTAATAATTATTAAGTAGTTTGAGTTTTTGTAGGAAAAAATGGTATTTCTTGTAGATAAATTAGTAGTTGATAATATAGGTAAAAATTTAGTGTTTCTGATAGGCACATGTATATTTTTTATTTTTCATTTGAAAATATGAACATCATCAGTTTCCCCATCTAATCATGTCTTTCTTGAAGTACATGTTTTTAAAGTAGCTCTCAAAACTTGCAACATGTGATGCAGTTATAATTATTTTAATCTGCATGGAAAATAATATGATAAATATCAGTGTAATTTTGATGTTAGAACTAATAACATTGCACATCTGTTTTGATAGTGGAATATAAACTCAAATGCTATAAGAATATTAGGTAAATATGTAACAGTAATTCTATAAAGAATACATTAAAAAAAATCTTAGTTCATCAATGTAGCGAAAGTAATATAGAATTCTCTAGATTCTCTCATTAAATTATAACAGTATTCAGAATTCTTTCAATATATGGTGGAAGAAGCAAAAGCTGATAGTAATAGAATATTATGCCTCTTCTCCGAAAAAGATTATCCTTGCATAGAATGTAGACTCGTATATATATATGCAGAATTTTGTTCACTGTGCTCAATATCTATTGTGGTATCCAGCAAAGAGTGAATGTTTAATTTTTACTGAAGCATTTAATTAGAAAATGGCAAATATATGTCAATATTGATGTTTTCACCATAGATATTTTTATTATATAGGAATCACAGTAGTGCATATATAACTGCCACTGTCTGATTCTGACTTGTACTTTCAAAGTTAGAATCATAAAGCTCTGCCAGGTAACCCATTTTCAAAAGCAAACTTTGGCAAAACTTTGGAATACAAAAAAGAAGATGGAGAAGAACTTGGCTTTTCAGGAAGAATGGCAAAGATGTGCTTAGATGCCTTCTTAGAGCCAGTATGTTAATATGCTAATAAAAGTAGAAAAGACTTACTAGAACTATTAGAAATATTAAAAATAACACATTACTCTACATGAGAAAATTCTCAAAAAATTACAGAGTTGAACATCATATAAATGATGCTGCAATGTAAAAATACACAAAAAAAAAGACAAAGAAGACATAGCAAATACAAGAATTTCTGTGTCAGAATTAACACAAACTGCTGTTTTGAGCTTAGGAAAGTCACAGAGTCTCTGTGCCTCAGTATCCTTATCTCAGTTATAAACATTTAGATATTGAAATTGGGGACTTCATAGGTTAACTCAGACCTGCAAAATGTCACGTTAATTTAGAATATGGGCCAGCAAATTGTAAAGATGTCTGTCCACCTGCTATTCATTTGGCAAACAGTGCATATCCCAGGGAGCAGAACTCAGCCTGAGCAAATTGTCCTACTGTATCAATTAAGGGCTTAAAGTCAACAATGAGTCCCAAGCCACTGGTTTGCCAAGGAGTCTGCAAAATCTTGCTCTAACTTTGACTTGCAACTGCACTATTAAAGAACGTTGGCCCCTCCTTAGAGTAGACAAGGTCTGTCCATCAGGAACAGTTGCTAAGAGTTATGGGTTGCCCAGGATTACTCTGCATGAGAAGTGTATGGAGGTTTATTCACACACAGCAAGTTCTTGGCTGGGCTTCTGAAATTGCCCACCTGCCAGGATAAGTTTTTCTGTTACCAGCAGCAACCTAGCAATTAGGCTAAAAGTAATTATTAGCATGGTGTTGTTCATAGGATTTGTGTGGGGAAAAATTCTCAAAAATTTGAGTTAATTTCATTCCATTAAAATGTTGATGAAGACAGAGTGTCAAGGAGGGTTAATGGCATTTTCTTCAGGGAACAAAAAAAGTATTAGCAGATCCCAGCCATTGTAATTGACTCTATTGTCTATTGCCTCTATTGTTTATTGCTATCTGCTAAAATAGAGACTTTAGTAAGTATAGGGTCTTTTACTGGAGATATCCCAGATTACTTCTGTGGATTTCTAAGTAATTTCTCTTCCATCCTCCTTGTGGGAAGTCTCAGGGAAGAAAAAGATTCAATATGATTCAAATAGCCTCTGCCAGAGAATCAATTTCTATCCTCTCTCTGTCTCTATCTAGTTAGCTAATTAATATACATTCCCAGAAAAAAGTCCTTAAACTTCAAACAGAATATGAAGAAACAATAACAGCCTTGGAGGAGACATAGAAAAAATGTCTGAATAGAGTGAAAGTTCATATAACACAAATTCCCTGGGTTAGTATGGCAAATTTATAGGCTTATGCCTAAGTGAAGAACTGACCTAAAGGCACTAGAGAATACTATTTAGGTAACTCGCAGTGAGATGATTTCCATTCGGTGGCCTGGCCTATTTGCTATGCTATCTATCTTACAAATACTTACTGAGTCCATATACTTAAACACATAGTATTGGGCCAGATACTATAGTGTTGTTTAAGATTCTTCTTGAGAAACTGCTTTCATGGTCAAATTTCTAGAAGGGATGTATACTATATAGATTGTCCCTCCTCCCATACATCCATAGACACACCTACTTTGTTGATTCACCAAGCATGCACTGTAATAAAGGGTCTGATTAGTACTACAGGAAAATACTTTGTTTGCTTTAACTTGATATTCCTAACCAGTTTTTCATGCATAGAACCCTTTCTTGAGTTATCACTTATTAAGATACAATGGAACTGGTTCTGCCAAAACCCCCTTTGGAAAAAGAAAACTCCCACTGTAGATGACGAGTATGTAAAGAAGACCAGGATGTTATACCATATGACCACCAAGGTATCAACAACCTACTCTTGAATACTTCTACAACTTTACAAGGCAGCCTGTTCCATCTTTGGACAGCTTTATCACAATATTCCTCTATTAAGCTGATATATGAGTTCTTAGGACTAGGTTATATGCTTAAATTTATTCACCCTAAGATCCCCTTTCGCTTTCTTTTCCCACTCTTCTATCACATTGTGGGGTGTGTGTGTGTGTGTGTGTGTGTGTGTAAAGAGAGGAGAGAGACAGAAAGATTATCATTGCTAAAACCTCTATGTTACTTCCATATTTGGAATGTTTTTTGGTTGGTGTAGGGCAGTGGTTCTCAAACTTTAATATGTATAGAAATGACTTGGAAACCTGAAAGCTTGTTAAAAGTTCCCCAGAGATTCTGATTGAATGGGGTAGGACCCAGAAATTTACATTTCTAGTTAGCTCATTGGTGATACCAATGTTGCTAGTCAAAGGACTGCATTCTGGGTAGCCCTGGGGTAGTGGGTACATTGATGCTCTGCCAAGACCTCATGCCCCAGCTGTTGGATTGACTACTAACAGCTGACAGCTGCCTCCTTCCCCGGAAATCGCCTTCAGCTATAGGTAAGGATCTTACTCCAGTCTACCTCTCCCACGGGGTGATCCAGGACCATTAATGCTAGTATTGGGCTACAAAGGCCCAGATCCCTTGATTCAATTCAGTGTGTCCCTAAAGGGCCCTGCAATTTCCAAAACTCCCTTGAAAATCTGATGAGGCCCCAATGTACTGAAAACTGCACTGCACTTCCTCTGTGCAATCTTGCCTGTCTTACAACTTTATACATGTATCTCATGGGAACACTCCTCAAAAAGCCTTTTGCACACAACTCTCTATCTTAGTCTATTTCCAGGGAGTGCAGTCTAACTCAGATGTGTTTTGTTTTTGTTTTAGTTTTCTTTTGAATCCATGTGTAGCACCTTGCATTTACATTACATCTTTCAACATTCAGCCTACCAGTTCGACTTGTTGAAGTTTTTGGCTCCTGATATGCTTGTCTGCTATATTTGCTATTTCTTCTGGCTTTGTGGTATTGGCAAATCTGATAAGTATGTTATCTATGTCGTCATCCAAGCCACTGATGAAAATATTGAAGAAGACAGAGATGAGATTAGATTACTGTGAATAGCTGCCAGAAACCTCCTTCCAATTTGATAGGTATTCATTAAACAGCAGTGAAGGGACCATAGGACCCAGAGTTACAGATTTGGGATGGAACCACAGTTCTGATTGAGTAGAGGTCAATTGCTAGACTCACAGCTAAAGAGAACAATGCCATTTTAGCATTTCTATTTGAAAAGAAAATGTAGGTATCACTTATATAACACATATCCACAAAACATATTTCACTACAGAAACATAAGATAATAATCATTATAAATCTATGATTATTATTCATCTAATTTGTCCCAGCATGGAAATTGTATTTGGTCATTTCATGGAGGGTTTGTTTCATTCAAACATTTTTAAAAAGAGGTTGCAATAAAGTTGAAGTTCAAGAGCTAACCCAAATTCACTAGTACATTTAAAATACTGGCAATATAGAAGAAAAAGACAATCAGTAATTGTACGAGCTGCTCTAAGTTTAAGCAACATAGGTTATTATCAACAAAGGTGATTTAATTTGGTTCACCTGATTTGTTTTCATTGCTCTGTGGCATAAACACACTGACTGGAAACAAAGTGATAAAATGAGTATCATAATTAGGGATCTGATAAAGCAAAGTGTGAAGCTGACTATTAGGAGATATTTGAAACAAAAAACCACTGCTTTGAATGGGGAATCGATTTCCCAGTTAATTAAAATATTTTTCATCTGTTTCTGTGAATAATGATGACAAAATGACCAGAGCATAAAACACTGACTGGAAGAATGTCACCATGTACCTCAAGAAATTATTTTCCCCATGTAAATGGAAAATAATTTATTGAGGTACATGGTGACATTTCCTTCCTAATAAAAATGTGGCAAGGATTTTTAAAATGAAAAAATAAAACTATCTGAAAATGTTTTTAACTGTCAATAAACAGGGAGTAAGTAAAATAAAAATAGGCAAAAATATATTTACAAAAATATGATGGAAACGCTAAGAATGTTGAGAATGATTCTTTATTTGTAAATTTTTGGTATTTTCAACAGTAAGAATCACTTTGTACTGCAAGAAAGAAGTCATTTCAAAATATAGAAGAAACCTCCAAACACTGATAAATGGTAGATAAGATACCAAAATAGAAAATCAAAAAGGCACGATCTGGGCTTAGAAACAAGTTTAAGTAGCTCTGTGTTTCAGAAATGCCACAAAAACACACAGGGGCTGTAGGCATAGGGCTTCTGGGGCCTGGGCTGGGAAGTAGCTAGCAGTAGCCAGGAGTTCAGATTCTGCTTTGTTATAAAACAAAGGATCTGCGCCAGGCTCTTTGCTACAATTGGTCAAGGATGACACCAGGTTTCCCTAGTGGGTGAAAAAGGGCTGCAATAAAAAAAAATCTGCTATTGATCACAACCTAGAACTGCTTAAATGACATCTCTTTTGAGGGGGAAATTTAAAAAATTAGATTTCATAAAACTCATTAATACCTATATGTCCTACATATTTTTAATATAAGAAATCATTTGACTTAATGATTTATAGAAAGAAAACATATCCCTATTATATAGTAAATAAACCCAAAGATCCCAAAACCATAAGATTACTGGAAGTATACAGATAAAAATTAAGTCAAGTGATGATTGTATTCAGTTTTCAAAAAAACTCAACTTCCTAAAAATAAATCTACCTAAATTCTATCTTTATTGAATGTTTTAAAAAAGTATTTCTGAGAATGATACAGATAGAAATAAAATGAAAAATATAAATATAATTGAAAAGTAACATAACGGGTATTATAGCTAACATTAATGGTTCAGTTAAACCAAATAAGATAAACTTCCTTCCATTTGCTTTAATTTTGATACTATAATATGAAATTCATGAATAAAAAACAGTCTGCTGGTATCCTATAACTTTTATTAGGAAACAATGATAAGTTTTCTATATTATTTGTTTTCCTGGGAAAACTGATACATATGAGCATTTCTAAACATATATTTTGGTGTTTTGGTTCAGCCCCATTCAGGACTATAGGACCAGGTTAGAATGAAAATGGCTACTTGGCTACATCACCAGGTAATTTTCCACAGCAGTAAATCACCAATGACATGGTTCCAAATGTCTCCCTTTGTGTGCAATCCCTGCAAGCTAGAAACATTCTAATTACTTGAAAGGAGATGACATAAAATGAAGCAAGCTGTTACCACTATGAACTTTTAGATCTATATGGATCATGACATTCCCTGGCCCAGAGTCCCAAGGTTTCAAAAATAGATGTTATATTATCCTATTGTAGAATGGTGAGAATTCTTTTTTTTTTGGAGACAGAGTCTCACTTTGCTGCCCAGGCTGCAGTGCAGTGACACGATCTCAGCTCACTGAAACCTATAAAGAATTGCTATGCTTCATAATCAGTTGGGAAAATTGGGTCTCAGCAATATAATAATGAAAGTGTCTTGTAATCATACATATAACTCTCTCCTGAAGAGCCAAGAGACACTTTCTCATATTGCTAAAAGAAGTGTACCTAAAGGAGTTGATAAAGGATTACATTTTTTAACATACCAAATCCTCTCAGTCCTTAAAATTGACTAGCAGTTGTATTTTGTATAAGAGGAATTTAAAATAGGGTATTCAAAATTAAGGGGGTTGAACTGGTGGCTTTAGGGTTATTTGTAGCTTTAATTTAATTTAATTTAATTTAATTTTGAGAGACAGAGTATCACGTGTCACCCAGGCTGGAGTACACTGGCATGATCATAGCTCACTGCAGAGTTAAACTGAACTCTTAGGTTCAAAGAATCCTCTTGCCTCAGCTTCCCAAGTAGCTGTGACTATAAACTTGGCTATTTTAAAAAATGGTTTGTAGAAATGGGGTCTGTGTTACCCAGGCTAGTCTCAAACTCTTGGCCTCTAGTGATCCTCCCACCTCTACCTCAGCTTTCCAAAGTGCTGGGGTTATGGGTTTATGTTCAGTCAGGAACTTTAATATTCTGAATAAAATATTCTACATATGTATTATGAGCAGCCCCCAATATAATAAAGGTTGTATTTCAAACAAATGTCCTGCTAGCATTCGATCATATTTTGGTACATAGTTTTGAGAGCAGCAAATCTTTATCCTTTAAATTTCTGGAGATACTCCAAAGCCATTCAGTGCCCAACACGTGATTAATTGTTTCATTCAATTTACAAACAATTATTGAGTACAATTACTCAGCAAATACAAGGTATGGCTACAAAATAATATGACAGTCTGCTGAGGATCATAAAACAGTCCTCAAGCAGTTCCAGAAAAGGGATAGT
Organism: Callithrix jacchus; assembly: GCF_049354715.1. Lineage (NCBI taxonomy): Eukaryota > Metazoa > Chordata > Mammalia > Primates > Cebidae > Callithrix > Callithrix jacchus. The sequence goes on from NC_133524.1 coordinate 32,502,505, forward strand.
ATTTGTAAATACAGCATATAAGACTCTTGTGAAGTTCAAATGGGTGTCCCTCTCCTAAATAAACAAACAAATGAACAAGCAAAAGCATATAACGCTATTGGCTTTTCTTCCCAGGAAAAAAAGTTTTACTTTTTCACTTGTTTTTACTTTCAGAAAAATTTGTGAGTGTTTTTGGAAATATGTCATACATGTAAATATCATGCATCAAGTCTCAGGAGGGAAAAAAAGAGCATTGGAATCAAAGGGAAGCAAAAAGACTCATTTTAAGGAAGACAGATCAAAGGCTGGTGTGAATGTCAAATTAGTGTAAAGACTTGATGACTGGCAGGACAGAGAAAATGTGGTTACACTCTCCCAGAAATCCACAAAGAATGAATAGGCTTTAGGATGAAGTGACAGCAGGGATAAAGAGAGGAAATTGTTTCTAGAGCAGTTTTGAAGCTCTAGAAACAGAATTTGGAAGCCAATTGAATAAATGTGTCAGTAGATTGGGAAAAAGAGATCAAAGGAAAGGTAGATGGTAATTCTTAGATTTTCAGTTTTAGAAACAATTAACTTAGGCAATTACACTACACTGAAAACAGAAAATTTAGCATTGTTTTAGGGGCACATAATGCATTCTACTTAACACATTTTGGAGCCTGTAACATATGGAGGTGGTAATGTAGGGTAGGTGACTGAAAGTATAGTTCTGGTGATCAGAAGGGTGTAAGATGGAAGTGGACACTGAGTAGTCTTAACTACAACAGACAAAGCTACTCAAAATCTGTAGCGAGAAAGAAGAGAGAAAGTTAAGAATGGAACATTAACATTTAAAATTGTATTGAGGAATAAGAACGCACACTTATCATTGTTCTAACTCCCAACTTTTTATCTTGAGATACTCCCTGTAACTTAAGATTTGTAAATCCAGCTATCTACTCCACACATCTCCTAGATGTATAAAAGTCATTTCATACGTAACATGTCCACATCTTCCTCCCAAAATATGTTACTCTTGGAGCCTTCCCCATCTCAGTAAATGGTTACCCCATCTTCCAGTTGCTCAGGCTAAAAACTTGTGCATCTTCCTCGACTCCTCTCTTTCTCTCACACCTAAATTTATTCCACTATAACATCTTTCATGCTCTGTACTCAAAATATAGTAGAATCCAACCACTCCCCACCACATTCACCTCTCCCATTCTGATGTCAGTCACAGTCATCTCTTGACTGAATTATGACATCAGTTTCCTAATGGTCTCACTACTTCCGTTTAGTTTATAATAACAGAGGAGCGAGATAAGATAAAACATGTCATCCTCCACTCAAAACCCTCCAATAACTACCATATCATTCAGATTAAAACCTAAAGTCCATAGAAAGGCCTAAAAGGCCAATATAATGAGATGCCAGTTACCCCTCTAAATTTATTGTCAACTACCTTCCTGCTCATTTGATCCTTTTCTGCCTAACTGATCTCTCTTTTAAAGTTCCTTCAACATGCCAAGAATATTCCTGCTTCGGGGCATTTTCACTTATTAGGACCTCCCGGTCTACTTTTTCCACCCCAATGATACATATGGCCCACATCCTCAGGTCCTTTAGAATTTGCTTAAATTTCACCTTTTCAGTAAGAACTTTTTTGATTACCACATTTTCATGGCAGCCCTGCTCTTCCACCTCTCTCTCTCTCTCTCTACTTGTTTTCCTCTTTATTCTTCCACATTGCATGCATGACCATCTGACACATCATATATTTAATTTTTATTTGTCAATGTCTGTCTGTCTCCCAACTTCTGCTTCCCAGATTATAACCTTTCTGAGGGTAGGTATTTTCACTGCTCTATATCAAGTACCAATTACTGGGCCTACCTAGCACATACTTTATACAGAAGTATTTGTTGAGTAAGTAAAATAGTTTTTATAATGTTGTTGGCAGGTAATATTTCACTGAGTTCTTACTCTGTGCTAGGCATTGTGCCAAGCACCTCGCACTTCTTATATGATTAGAGAAATAAGAGATTTGCAAGATAATATTGTTCTGGGAACCAAGGAGGATAAAGTTTTGACTAGTAGAGTAAACCAATAGGATCAATGTTAAAATGTGGTCAAGTAGATGGATGAATTAAAATACAGTCATTAGCTATTATAAAATCATTGATGATCTTAGTAAGTCCTTGTTTTCATAAAGTGGTGGTGCTGGGGATGTGAGCTTGGAGTGGGTCAAAGTATAACCAGTAGCTAAAGAACAGGAAACATTAATGTCAACTACTGCTTAAAAAATTATATAGTAAGGAAAAGCAAGGACAACTGGATAGGAAAAAATGATATAGTAAAAAAGTTCTTTTAGGATGAGGGAGAATTGAAAATGTTGGCCTGCTAAAGGCGAGGAGCAAAAAGAAGAAAGTAATTGATTATCCAAGAGAAAGAAAGTACAATAATTACTAAAATAACATGTTGGAGAATGTAAAAGATATCTAGTGTTTAAATACAGTAGCTCCTGGCTGCACGCAAAATGAGGCTCAATTTTTTTTCTTTGTTCGTGTTTCAATGAAGTGAAGAAGAGGAGAAAGGACCTAGGAACACAGAAGCAGAGTGACTTACAAGTGCTTTCAAGGTTGTCAAAGATGGAGAAAATAGGTAATTTTTTCAGATAAAAAAATGTTTCAGACAATCAACTATTAATTTTGATCATTAAAATATAAAACGTATTATTAGGAAGGACAGAGAATATCGAGATGTTATTTTAAGGAAGAAGGCGTGTTTGTATATATATGGATGCAAATACATATACATATATATAGATGTATGTACACACACATATATACACACGTGTACATGTTGAATCTTTCTTCAAACCTAGAAGGATATTTGAGTATCTAGGAGCTTAGCAAAGGGAATTCTAGTCATGTTTAACCGTCTGATGCAAGGACCATCTTCTCTGCTTGATGAGTTTGCACTGGGCTAGTTGGTAGTTGTGGAATCCCTCATACAGCTACAAACAGACAATTCAGAGTTAATGCTTATTTCTTGTTTAAAGAGTGATCTTGGAATAGAAATAAGGAAATGAAATCTCATGACAGTGTCATCATAAAGTCATGAGCCAGATGGCAGTCCTTGAAATCTAATCCTTTGAGGCTTCTCACAATAATTTATAATATCACATCTAATATTATCTTATTCACAAATTCATATCTATTCACAGAGATTGAAGAGAAAGAAATAAACTTGCAGAGGCTCACATTTCTGGCCTTATGTGTTAACGTGAACTCTATAAGAAATATGATAAGGAAAACAAAATATTTTCCTACATAGCTCACAACAATAATCTATGTTCAGATCTGGGTTTCTAAACTGTACAATTTAGTTGAGAAGCAGCCTTCTCTTTTTTCCATAAATAGTAGATTCGATCCTTTTAAGCATAAATGGCTATTTATATTTATCTATTCTATATAAAATGGCAAATAAAAATGGTCCTATCAAAAGCCACTGTAGAATCTGAGGACTCATCTGATGTATTAATAAACTTAAACAGTAAAATATAAACTAACATTAGTTTACTTTTGTATTGTGTGTTGAAACTACAACGTGGCAGTGTCTGATATCAAGGTAAAGTTCTTCCAAGTATCTTTTATATCTTATTTAACATTCAACAGTTTAAAACTAAAAATTTCATTGCCAATTTAAATATTCTTGCAAGCGTCTAAAAATTTTTTATAAATTTCTCCATATGACTGAAAGTCTCAGTGTAGGCAATACATTCATGTTTCACAGTAAAATGGTGTCTAACCTGAACTGTGTGAAGTGATGTAATCAGAATGCTTTCCACAGAATCCCTCCTAACTAAAAAGCCATAGTTACAGAAGTTTATCAAAGATATGAGATACTTTTTCTCCATAACCAAAATATTGATATTACTAATCTTTCCTTTTTAAGATGAGTTTAACAACAAAAGTAAACATGCCACCTTGTCATAGTTGTAGTTATTTTTTTCAATTTATTATTGCATTTTAGGTTTTGGGGTACATGTGCAGAACATGGAAGACAGTTGCATAGGTACACACATGGCAGTGTGTTTTGCTTCCTTTCTCCCCTTCACCTACATTTGGCATTTCTCCCCAGGCTATCCCTCCCCAGCTCCCCCTCCTGCTGGCCCTCCCCCTTTCCCCCCAATAGACCCCAGTGTTTAGTACTCCCCAGTCCATGTGTTCTCATTTTTCATCACCCGCCTATGAGTGAGAATATGCGGTGTTTCATTTTCTGTTCTTGTGTCAGTTTGCTGAGAATGATGTTCTCCAGATTCATCCATGTCCCTACAAATGACACAAACTCATCATTTCTGATTGCTGCATAATATTCCATGGTGTATATGTGCCACATTTTCCCAATCCAGTCTATCATTAATGGGCATTTGGGTTGATTCCAGGTCTTTGCTATTGTAAACAGTGCTGCAATGAACATTCATGTGCATGTGTCCTTATAGTAGAATGATTTATAATCCTTTGGATATATACCCAGTAATGGGATTGCTGGGTCAAATGGAATTTCTATTTCTAAGGCCTTGAGGAATCGCCACACTGTCTTCCACAATGGTTGGACTAATTTACACTCCCACCAACAGTGTAAAAGTGTTCCTTTTTCTCCACATCCTCTCCAGCATCTGTTGTCTCCAGATTTTTTAATGATCGCCATTCTAACTGGCGTGAGATGGTATCACAATGTGGTTTTGATTTGCATCTCTCTGATGACCAGTGACGATGAGCATTTTTTCATATGATTGTTGGCCTCATATATGTCTTCTTTCGTAAAGTGTCTGTTCATATCCTTTGCCCAATTTTGAATGGGCTTGTTTGTTTTTTTCCTGTAAATCTATTTGAGTTCTTTGTAAATTCTGGATATCAGCCCTTTGTCAGATGGGTAAACTGCAAAAATTTTTTCCCATTCTGTTGGTTGCCGATTCACTCTAGTGACTGTTACTTTTGCCGTGCAGAAGCTGTGGAGTTTCATTAGGTCCCATTTGTCTATTTTGGCTTTTGTTGCCAATGCTTTTGGTGTTTTGGTCATGAAGTCCTTGCCTACTCCTATGTCCTGGCACCATAAAAACCCTAGAAGAAAATCTAGGCAAAACCATCCAGGACATAGGAGTTGTAGTTTTTGAGACCAACACAAATACCATGGAATACTATGTAGTCATAAAAAAGAATGAGATCATGTCCTTTGCAGGGACATGGATGGAGCTGAAGGCCATTGTTCTTATCAAACTAACACAGTAACAGAAAACCAAATACCACATATTCTCACTTATAAGTGGGAGCTAAATGATGAGAACACATGGATATCTAGAGGGGAACAATGTAAGCTAGGGACTACTGGAAGGTGGAGGGTGGGAAATGAGAGAGGATCAGGAAAAGTAACTAATAGGTACCAGGATTAATACCTAGGTGATAAAATAATCTATACAACAAACCCCCATGATACAAGTTTACCTATGTAAAAAATCTGCACATGTATCTCTTAAAATAAAAGTCAAAAAATACAAATAAAGTGTAAAGATAACACTTTTTATTTATCAATTGAAGCAATAAGATATTTGAAGTAGTATAGTACATAATTATTATAAATGTACCCTAGATGGCTTAACCCATTTATGCCTAAGGTCACAATTTTTGGAATTTCTGCAATCATGTTGCAATGACCTTGAACAGTAGAAGGTAAATAACTCCCACATGCTTAGTGTTCCAATAATGGAACACTAGGATATATAGCTGAAGTGAACATGGGCCAAGATGATCTAGAGCAGGACTATCAATAAAACTTTCTGTGGCTGGTGGTTATCGAAGCTGGAAAGGTTCGAGGGTGAGGGCCTGAACTTGATTTGATTTTGCAGGCTCAGAGATAGAGGGGAATTTGCCTCAGGATGAATTGTGCCTTGAGACTCATCAATATCTAATTTATATTATATTGGACTTTTGAGTTTATGCTGAAATGAGTTAAGACTTTTGGGGCTTTTGGGATGAAATGAATGTATTCTGTCTGTGAGAAGAACATGAATTTTGGGATAAAAGGGCCAGAAAGCTACGGTTTAAATGTTTGCAACCCCCCCACTTAACCTTATGGTAAAATTTAATTTCCATTGCAACAGTAGCAAGTGTGACCTTTAAGAGATGATTAGGACATGAAGACTCTACCCTCATGAACAGAGTAGTGTCATTATTGTGGGAGTAAGTTTCATATAAGAACAAGTTTGGCCCCATTTTTTCTCTGTCTTGCTCTTTCACTTTCCATCATGGGATCATGACAGAAGAAGGCCCTTACCATATTCCAGCCCCTTAAGCTTGAACTTCCCAGCCTCTAGAACTATAAGCCAATAAATTCCTGTTCATTATAAATTACCCAGTCTCTGGCATTTTGTTATAGAAGCACAAAAAGGACTAAGACAAGGACAATAGAAGTAGGTTGCATTTGGAGAGAGATAAGAAGAGGGCAAAGATGAGTTTAGCTTTGGACCTTTTCAATTTGAAGTTCTTGTGGGACATTAACATCGAAAGAAAGCAGTAAGATATACATGTATAAAACTGAAAAGATCATTCTCAGCTGGAAATATAGATGGATAGTCATCAACAGACTGAAACTACACAAGTGGATGAATTCTTGCAAAGAGTACATGTGAAGTGAGAAAAGAAAAGGGAAGAACTTTATAGACATGAGTCAGAAGTAGCTTGGTGAACTGCAGATTCTGTATGGGCTAAAAATGTGAGTTGGTTTTTAAAATTCTAATTTACTTTACCCATAGGAGAAGTAACATATGCATGCCTTAGATGATACCTTCTTGGAATCAAGCCAAAAAATACAAACTGAAAGTCGTTCCCATGAAGAATCCAAAGACCTTAATAAAATAATTTATTTTTATTTTAATTTTACTTTAGGTGCATACTATATCTGGCATTTCTCCCCATGTTATATTATTTCTCCCTACCCCCCGCTGTCTCTCCCCTACCCCTGCCAACTGCCCCCAGTGTGTGATGCTTCTCTCCCTGAGTCCACGTGTTTTTTTAAAAACTGAGAGAGTTGCTTGGGGCATCAAGGAGCATGCGAATGGAGAGGGGTTTGTCAGAAAGAGTAGCATAGATAGACTAGACCAGTCTCCTGAAGGTCTAGTTTCATACCATGAGCAAGCTTTCTTCTTGGCTCCTTAGTTTATATCCTGTAAACTCACTAAATTAATATCTACTTTAATTTGCTTTCCCAGAAAGGCTTCTTTTTGAGAAACAGATATTTCCCACTAAGGTCTAATGTTTGATTCTCTGATACCAATTGATTCTATGTGAATAATCCTTCCTGAATTGAATCTGTCCTTGTTTAACTGAATACATACAAGACCTGTATTTGGAGAAGAAAGTCCAAGCCTTGCCATTGAGAGAGAGTAGTTACTACGAGAATTTTTCCAAATATCAGTTCTATATTCAAGTCTGCTCTTTTTCCACCAGGGTATTTTTCATAGGGTTCCAATGAAAACTTCCCAGCTTTAGGTTGAATCTTCTTTTCCATGGTTTTTTCCATCTATATACCTACTGTCTGGAATTCAGGACTAGAGCTGCTCTATTCCCCAGGGTCACTAGCTTAAATTTAGCTTCACAGGAGTGTTTACTCTATCTCTCTAATGTCTAGCTCAGTTTCAAAATTTAGTTGGTCTCTTAATTTCCATATATAATTATCTCATTTCTCATAAGAATTCCTGCTCTTAGTTCAAAATTTGTTTTGGTCCCAATGGTGACGTTGACTTCTTATTAAAAATCACCTAACTGTAATCGATGTCATATTTTGGAACTCACTTATTTTTCACTGTGGTCTTCCTCATATTGCACAGGTACTATTTTTTTCAGCATGTACAAGGTAATTGTACATTATACAAAGGGAGTGATCATTCAAAAACCATTTACTAGCTCCCTATTATATCACCTGGTTCAGGACCTGGAAATGTATCAAATAAAGAAGATACAATCTCTGTCCTCATGGCATTTAGATTAATTGATAGCACAAATAATAAACAATTAGTTATATAATTTATATTTTTATTTATAATTGGAATAAATACTGGTGAAAATATCTCTAGAGATTAAGAGAGGTATAATAAGGATAGAGGGCTTAGTTTGAGGCGATACTGTCTATAAGAGCTGTTCATTTCCCTAGACATATAATGGGAAATGAAATGATGAGTCATATTACCCTCCACAAATTTTCCCACTGGATGTGTGGAGTGAGATACAAGTTTGATACCACGGACAGCTATAACTCCATCATGAATCCCAAAGTGACTTATCTATCAGATTACAGGTAAGGCAGCATGTACAACGATGAGATAGAAAGATATTTCTTTGGATAGAGTTCTAAAAGTAGACTGTCAAATGGCTCTTCTAGCTATAAATTAGTATTTTGCTTTCTGTTTAATCTCTTGGTTATGTCACTACTTTTGTGACAGTGGGCAAATGGGATCTTACGTTCCTCATTTTAAAAATATATGACTGAGCCAAGTCTGTGAGTTTTGTTGGTATTTATCATCTCGAATCCCCCAAGCTCCAGTTTAGCTGGATTGGAAAAACAAATCTTCATTTTTCATCCAGTATCACCATCCCATTATCAGAGCCAACAGTAGTTTTAGAAATAGTGTAATTCATACCTTTTCTGAATGCTTCCCCAAGAGGCATTGATATTCTCTGTTATCATGTGGACTTTTCTGGTATCATCTGCAGAATAATCCCGGAGAAGTTTCAGGGCCAAGTCATTTGCCACATCTACATTTATCTGCCATTGGTGGAGGTCTTTGGCCAACTGCTATAGATTTTTATGGGAAAGAGAATGAATGTCAGTTTTTTTTTTCTAAAATCTCTAGTTGGAAGATCTTAAGTACTTCATAAATAGCTTTTGAATCTTCAGGTCAGAATACATATATTAGATTGCTTTTAGCCTGTGATTTAGTCAATCACAAGCTAACCCACCTTACAGGATAAAACTTTTCAAATGCAGCATCTTAAGCAATAACAAATATCAAGTATTCCAACTTAGTAGCAATTAATTGGGCTTAATTGTTTTATCACAAGAGAAACAAACTAGAAAAATAAGCTCATATATAATTGTTGTGTATGTGACATATGACATCATTTGAGCCGAAAAAAAAATCACATACATTTATTATCCTCTTCATTAACTTGTTGAATTGTTTATGTAATTAGTGCCATCTACTGGCATTCAACTAAACCTGCATATGGAAAATATTGAACAACAAAAGAATAGTGCTGTTATTCTAGTTATCAACTTTTTTGAAGGATCAAAATACTTTTAGAATATCCTACTTTAAAATTAGAATAAAAGTCAAAACAGAAGAATCTTGCTAAACCAAATCACCTACGTTTTCTTCATTGTTTGTCTTTGGCAGCTGAATGTTTTCAAATTTGCCATTTCATCACTTGAAACATATTTGAAAGAAAGAAATGGATCAATGGTAGGTTTTATCTTGAAGCATATCAACTTGAAATTACTATTAGTCATTTCTGCAAGTGCATAGAGGAGGCTCTTCTAAGCATCAAGATAGTATTAATTGTTAAGATAGTTATATCAAATTCAACAGGGTGGGTTAAGCCACTGATAAACGGACAGAGGAATAGGGAGCTCAAACATGAGAAAGAATGGGATGATTTTCTTAAAAAGAAAAAAGTTAACATATAGGTAATAAAAAAATAGAGTATTAAATGGAATAGGTACAATTTGACACCAATTAAATTAATAAAAAATAAAATCCAAAGCTGAAACGATCACTAAAACTAGCATATTCAGGTACTACTGCTGGGGAGAGTATCTATTAGGACGATTTGGCAATAGATACAAAATGACATACAAATGCTTATTCCCATTGACTCAGTAATCTCACTTTTGGCACTTCATCCTAATAAAATCTTCAGAAGAAGATCAATATACTATATGACTTAAACTTTCATTAATCAAAGCAGTAAACATATGAGAAACAATGTCAGTGTTTAATGCAGGGACATTAAAAGAATATAATACACCATTCTAATGGTCCAATATGTAGAAAATGTGCACAGTAAACACTGTAAAAAGAACATCATTTTCTGATATAATAAACAAAACACAATTTTTAACTAGACTGCATTTTTTTAATCTCTAAGAATACAGAGTCATGAGCTGAATGTGAAATTGAAAATTTCGCTTCTGAGGAAAAAAATCATTTGGCCGGGCATAGTGGCTCACACCTGTAATCCCAGCACTTTGGGAGGCCGAGGTGGGTGGATCATGAGGTCATGAGTTCGAGACAAGCCTGAACAACATGGTGAAACCTCGTCTCTACTAAAAAGACAAAAAATTAGGTGGGCGTGGTGGTGCATGCCTGTAATCCCAGCTACTCAGGAGGCTGAGGAAGGAGAATTGCCTGAACCTGGGAGGCGGAGGTTGCAGTGAGCCAAGATCATGTCACTGCACTCCAGCCTGGGCAACAGAGTGAGACTTCATCTAAAAAAAAAGTCATTTTTGTTTTAATATTTGTTATTTTGCATTAGTACGATATTTACAGACTCAAAATCAAACAGTAGTATTTTTAGCATGATTTCAGTGTGTTTGGTTGGACGCCTGTTGAAAATATACAATCTATATATAGTCTCATTTCTCAGTTAACTAAAACACTCTAGAATCAAACTCAATAATAGCATTTACTGCATACAGCAAATAGATCTAGATTACCAAACTATTACCATGAAGCTAATGCCAGTATCACTGACTTTTGCTATGAAAGCAAAAGACAGTGTCTAAAGGCACAGATATAGTTGCTGCTATTACAAAACAATTAACATTTATCCTTGTGGAATGCTGCCTTTTCTTCCACACTGCTTTTATAAAGCAATGCAGTTTCTATTTTCCACTTTTCAGATCTTCACACTATTTGAAAGCCCTTTTGAGGTAACTTCTGCCACAGGCTTGCCTTTTCTAGAAATTTCCCAGGGTACAAAATTCCCTCTTTTTTCCTTCTCCTCCTCAAGCCAAACCTAAAGTGATAAAAATAATGTATTCCAATATATGAAAGAACACATAATTGGCCCTTACTATCCAGACGGTGCCATTTGGATTTTAAATGAAGACCTTACTATCGATCATCTATTAAATCTCTGATGAATGGCATAAACAGCCACAAAACTGACACCAATAACTTGGTTACCTTTTTTCAAGTGAATTCCTTTTATAATAGACTGAATTGTTACAAAAATACTTATGTTGGACCAATATCAGAGCATATATGTGTAAGCTCAGGAATATAAAATAAAAATAAAAATTTTGGTAAATGCATAATTAAAATCATTTATTTTACTCAAGCAAGTTAAATAAGCCTGGAAGCCTCCCATCACTCATAGGTTCCTATATGAAAAATCTAGATATAAGAGGTTATACTCTTTGGATAGTTGCATAGGTATAGTCACATGTTCTAGGATAGTTGCATAGGTATAGTCACATGTTCTAGCTCATACAATTATATGCATTAAATATACGAAGTTTTTGTATATCAATTATGCTTCAATAAAGCTGTTAAAATTTAAAAAAACATAAAATGCAGAATGTGCCAATGAGTTTAAAAACATAATCAATAGGTCATAAAAATACCTAAAATTATAAATTGTAACCTATCCTAGAATTTTCCAAAATCTCTGAAAGATAGCAAGCTAGAGTTAAATTAGAGATTTCCTAGTAAACAAGGTAGTAAAGAGGGAGGTCTGACGTGAAACCAGAATTTTTGATGTACTTTAATGTTTGAAAGGCAGAAATGGGAATGCTATATATTTTTCTGCAAAATTGTATTCATAGCAAAAGTTAGAATTTTTATACCTAAGGAAATCTTGACTGAGTGCTAACCCTCACTGAACACTGCCCAGATTTTGCGAGCACAGAGGATTAAAAAGAAAAATTCCCACTGTCTTTGACTAACATTGAAAGGGCTCAGGCCCTTATATAAACACAAAGGTTCTCAAACGTAGCCTTTTTTTCCCCCTTCATAAAGACATTCCCTACAATAGGATGTTTTCCCTTTCTCCTAAGGTAATATTCTGCCCACCTTGGGCTTTACCCAAGTGTCATTCACACTAGGAGCCCTGACCTTGACCAGCTTTGCCTACGACTGTGAAATTTACTATTGGGATAACTCCAGACCTCAGAAGGAGTGTAAATTCAAAAATACAACAGACTTCACACACCCTTTTCTCTTTCTGAATTCCATTTACAATGGTATACACCACAGGGAATTGCTTGTATGGTGATCATGGTGTGTGAAGAAATTTAAAATACTGTGAGCACTAGCTTATAAAAAAAAATTGACTTTGTGTGTGTGTGTGTGTGTGTGTGTGTGTGTGTGTGTTTTCTATGAAGAATATAAAATGTTAAATCCCAAAAGATTTCTTTTCCAACCAGGATAGAAATGTTTCATATTCAAACCCATTATGCTGCTACTGAAATATGTGCTTGATGTATATACACAGTATTTTAGGCAGAAAAAATGATCGTGGACTATGAGACAACCTCAATTAATTTCAAAAATTTTGAGTATTTTTTTTCATTTTAATATTTGTCTTCTCTCATTTACTTATTTTAGTGGTACTGACCCTACGTGGGAGAAAAGAGAGGAGGAAGAGAAAGAGTAGCTAAAAGTCTGGGCAATACAATGAGCCTGCTAGGTTTGAATCCTGGTGTGATCACTTAGTAGTTGTGTGGCAAATGGGAAAGTTAATTATCTTTTCTGTGCCTCAGTTTTCTCCTTTGCTAAATGGGAATTTTAACAGTATTTATGTGGAAAGATGATTGTGTGAATTAACTTAGACAATTCAGGGAAAACATTTACAAAGGTGCCTGGCATGCCCGAAGGATTAAATATTAATCACCATCATCATCATCATCATCATCATCATCATCATCACTATCCCTACTGCTAGTACATCTACTACTAATTTTAATGAGTCAAACTATATTCCCCACAGTGTGAGCCCCTTCTGAATGCAAAGCAAGTAGCTTGCTGTTTTATAGACATTGTCTAGAAATGCTGCAGCTCTAAAAGTCTTCCTTTAACTTGAAAGAGAAAAGTGAGTGCATAGCCCTATGATTAAAATTTTAAGGTTGAATATTGGTTAAATTTCCTTTTAAAATGTGTTTTGTGATATTCACCTACAAGTAAAATAAGTGTTTGTTCCAGATGAACAATTATTTAAATTTTTAATGACTGTGTCTCAAAGGAACTTCAAGAAAGGCAGTGCAGAGTAATGAAAAGGCATCTTCCCAGGAAGTTTTACTTGTCGGTTGTTTTGCAGTTTGATCTTAAGGAAGTCATTAACCTTGTAAAAGTCCCATGTTTTGTCATCTGTAAAATAGATGGGGTCACCTGCTCTGCCCATGCCTCTGGCTTTTCCTGAGGAAATCAAGCAACTGCTTGGAAAATTATAAAACAAGATCCTAATATGTTTATGAACAAAAAGTTCTACATGTTGGATTTGTTATTTTGCCTTGGATACTGTGTTTACATTCATGAACCAAGGGATTCATGGGAAAATTTAGCTCTGGGAGCTAACCACTAAGAGGTTGTTTGCTCTTATATTCACTCTCATAATCTCCTACTCCACTCAGTATTGAGATGTACTATAGGAGCTCAGAATTCCTGGGATTTCTTGTTAGCTGGCTTCTAACTAGATTAAGCCATGACATGCACTAGTGGGAGACAGAAGAGCATGAGAAAGGGTAAAACAAGAGAATTATCCTCCCTTCTCTCTCTCTGTATGGGTGGTATCACCTTTGTGTTTCTATTTCCTGCTGGAGAGCGGCTCCCTCCATTGTTCCAATACCTGTTGTGCAGCCCCTACAGGGGTTGAAATAGCAACAGATGGTTCTGGTTTCTGGGCTTTGGTAAAACTTGTTGGTTTCCCAGCCCTTGGGGTGCTAATAGTTTCCTGAACTTGCTAAACTCCGGGTTGCCTCACTGTCTTCTGTTATGTTTGTCAGCTTCCTCATTCCTATGGAGCAGCCAGTCCTCCTTATTGAATTTCCTCTGTTTGCAATATCTAATGTGGTTTACAGACTAATTCCAGACAACACGAACTGAAAGAAATCTCACAGTAAATGATCCTACCTACAATTCCACAGGGTAAATTAAATATATCAAACATAAATTTCATGAAATATCAGACTTGCATCCTTCTCTCTAGTCTCAGAGGAAGAGGCGACTTTTCTGTTATTGGAAGTTGATTTCACCATCTGGGCACCCATCTATTCTGGGATCCTCCTCCACATACTCCCTCTCTCTTTGTGTGTTCCAACTTCTTGCCTCTCTGCGGGGTCCTTCTCCAGAGACTTCAAACATGAGTGTTTCTCTCATCTTTAAACAACAACAATAATCTGCACTCTATCATGTTCTTTTCTTTCACGGTCATACTCTTTTGAAGGTAGATATTCACTCATTACCTCAACTTGATTACATTCCTGCCACTCTTCAATTCATGAAAATCAGGCTCTGCCATCATTGTTCCACTAAAAATATTCTGACAGAAGTCACTATGGCAAATTGAATTATTGGCCCCAATTCTCTACCTCTCCTTGTATCCATGGCCTTTGCTAAGTAACTTTGAATTTCCTCCTATAAAAGACAGCATGCGCTTGACATTGAGCTTGTTCATGTGACTTGCTTTGCCTAATCCCAGTGGGATATTAATGGAAGTAACACAAGCATAGGCTTGAAATGTATTTATGCTGTGCGGCTATCCCTTTTGCACTTCTCCATTACTTTAAGATAAACATGTTCAGGGCTAGCCTGCTCATCTCAGGAGGAGAATGAGTGACATGTGGTGTGAGTGACACATGGTGCAGAGCGACCCCAATCAACCTGCAGCATGAAGTGCCACCACACCCAAGCTGTAAACTCATGAAAGGCAATATGGGCTTATTGTTCTATGCCACTCAACATTTGTGAAAATAGTTAACTAATTCAGTTACCAAAAGCCAATGCCTATGGAAAGATTTAGGTTCTTATTTACTTGGTTTATTTGCAGCAGCTAGTGCTGCTGACTATTCTCTTCTGGAAATTCTCTGTTTTCTTGGCTCCCATTCTTTATATTCTCTTAGTGTTCAAGGATTTTTTTTTTTTGCCTGTCCTTTCAATATTAATGTTCTCCAAAATTCTGTCACTGGATCAATCTGATTATATGTTAGTTCTCAACTGGAGCAGGAAGCAGGTGACACACTCCCAGAGGAGTTGTATCACAAGACTTTTTTTTCACTTACATCCAAATCGTCCACTTCCATTGACACTTCCTTAATTTATGTCCCTATCATCTCTAGCTCAGGTACTAAAATAATCTTTTTTGTCACCTCCCTCCCTCCACTCTCAAACCACCCTTCCGTCTACATACGACTGCTTAAATGATCTTTTGTAATGTAAATAGAACCTCATTTCTCCTCTGTGTAAAACCTTTCCATGGTTTCCTATTACCTACAAGACAAAGTCCCAAGCTCTCTTTGGTCTACAAGGTCCTCAAATATATGACCCCTACCTGCATTTTCACTTTCATCTTTTGGTATCTTCTTTCTTTTTGAGCAATTCCATAATTGTCCACATGAGAATATAAATGCTCTGAAAGGTTAAGTGACTTGTTCAAGGTGACAGCTAGTAAGTGAAAGAGTCATCATAAAAATGCAGGATTCTGGACTCTCAATTCAAGTTTCCATTCAGTTAAATAAGTTATGCATCCATATAAAGAAATTTAAGAAAAAAGATTGGGTTTATTTTAACTGAGCTTTGAAGAATATAAAATAATCTTGATTATAGCATGATTGGAAAATTAATGCATATAATAAAGTAAGGCCTTTCTGAAAAAAGACAGCAGAAAAATACATATTTTGTTTATTTTTAAAAATCAGTAAACAATTTGGTCCCAAGAATGAATTAATGTTCTACAAATCCTTATTGGGAAAAGAGAATCACAATTTCTTCCTTCCTTGTGTGAATTAAAACAATGTATATAACCTCTTTATGGATTTATAATAGAAATGTTAAAATAGCTGTAAGAAAGCCATTTCAAAAGTAAAGCCTCTCACCATTAACTTCAAGACTCATCTATTAATCCTCTGACATTACCAAACAATTCTGTTTCAGAAGGTAACACTCTATACAGGGCATACTATTTAAGAAAATGGCCCTCATTTTCCAGCTTACTGAAAATGATTAATCTTTACAATAGCTTTGAAGATTACATACCAATGTCGTTACTTTTTTGTCCTTTCAACAATGACTACAAGCTGAGAGCAGACTAGTAAATGCGTTATCGGCCAACCCATTAGAGTTCCATTATTTTCTGTCTTACATGGCTTCATGTAATGAATTTTTATAATTAAACTAATGGCATAAAATATATTTTTCCCCTCTTTACTTTCAGGCCCCATTTCTCTTCCAGCTTTTTTGCAATAAGTTTTGTACAAAAAAAGAAGGGAGGAGAGTTCTCCAAGTGCTTCGTTACCTTAATTTCATTATGACATTTTTGAAGGCATTCTCTTTATCTGGGCTCTCTGTTTAATTTGCTGACTGTATTAAAAGCTTAAGCAATGTTGTAATTAACAAATCACCCAGCTACCATAGGCATCTGAGAAAAGTCAATTGAGAGGGTGTGGAAATGGATGGGTGGAAATGATTCCAGAAAAAATGCCAGAGGACACAACCCCAGAAAATGGCATTTTTTCAGCTCCTTTCCCAACCCCATGAGCCTACTGTGGTAGACTGTATTATTGTTCTCAAATATCCAGTGCCTTTTCATCCCAGAAGGGTATACATATGCAACCCCATTGAACTCAGGAATGCCCATGTGACTGGTTTTGTCTACTTTTCACTTCCAGGCAGAAGGTTCAGAAACCATGTTCCTTGTCTCTATGATCATGAAAGCATGTATGAAGATCATCGGCCATGGTCGCAGACTGACTAAAGCTAAGTAGAACACTCTCATCAATCTACAATGAATATGTAACATGAGTAAAATATAGACTGTGTTAAGCCTCTAGATTTGAGGGTTGTCTATTACTGTAGCTTAGCCTATGCTGACTGATATACCTATTCAGATATAACCTTGTTTCACATAGAGTAGGGCAATTCTAATATCTCCTGATAGTCCCGGACCAGGGCCAGGGACAGAATATACTAGTATAATGGCACATAAAAAACAGGTTCTCTTGTTAATAAATAGGAAGCCATATAAATGTTGAGGAAATCTTTAGAGCATCAATATCCCTCGTTTTCTGAGCTACAGGTAACATCTCAGAATATATTCTATAGGACAGAGCCTGCCTACCTTGACCATAAAAGAAAATAGCTCTTTAGCCATTCTGTGATGGAGGCTCCCATCTAGGTAGTAGTTACGTTCCACAGACACAGCTATTTTTTCATTTCTATAGCTGGCAAGCAGTTTCATAAAAGAGAAAAATGGAGACTATGTTTCTAAAACTGTGTTCATAAAGTTGAAAAATAAGAAAATATCTGTAGTCAATGACATGCAGATACACTTTTTAACATACCATAAAATTTACCCATTTAAAATGTATAATTTTCTGGTTTTTAATATAATCATAGTTGTGTAACCATCATTATGATCTAATTTGAGAACATTTTATTTGCTCCCAGTGAAACCCATACCAATGAACAGTCCCTTTCTACTGTCTATTGTCCTCCTCCTTCAGTCTTTACTGGATGTTTTATATGAATGTGTTGATACAATTTGGGGTCTTTTGTGACTGGATTCTATCACTTAGCATATATTTTTTGGTTCACCCATGTCACAGTGCATATCAATATTTCATTATTTCTTATTGCTGAATAATAATCTATTTTTAGATGTAGGACATATTAAAATTTATTCATTAGCTGATAGACACTTGGGTTGGTTCTACTTTTTGGTCATTACAAATAATGCTGCTATGAACATCTGTATAAAGGTTTTTTGTGTACATGTATTTTCATTTTTGCTGGGCATACACCTAAGAGTAGAATGGATTTGTCATATGGTAGCTTCATGTTTAATATTTCTAGGAGACTGGGAAGGGTAGCAGTGGGGGAAAAGAGGGAATTGTTAATGAAAGAAATGTAGTGAAATATACAATACAAAAATATGGTTTGATAAAATGAATAAGATCTAGTATTTGATAGCACAAGAGGCTGACTACAGTCAACAAAAATTTATTCTGCATTTAAAAACCACTAAATGCCCAGCACTTTGGGAGGCCAAAATGGGTGGATCACGAGGTTAGGAGTTAGAGACCAGCTTGACCAACATGGTGAAACCCTGTCTCTACTAAAAATACAAAAATTAGCTGGATGTTGTGGTGCATGCCTGTAATCCCAGCACCTCAGGAAGGCTGAGGCAGGAGAATTGCCTGAACCTGGGAGGTGGAGGTTGCAGTGAGCCAAGATCATGCCACTGCACTCCAGCCTGGCAACAGAGTGAGACTTCATCTCAAAAAATAAAAAATAAAATCACTAAATGATTATTATTGGATAGTTTGCAATAGAAAGGATAATTACTTGAGGTGATCGATATGCCATTTACCCTGATGTGAATGTTACACATTGCATACCTGTATCAAAATATCTCCTGTATCCCATAAGGATATGTATACCTACTATGTATTCACAAAAATTAAAAATTAAAAACATATTCCCAGGAACTTCTAAACTTTTTAAAAAGTTGTTTCACCATTTACATTCCTACCAATAATGTGAAAATTCCAAGTATTCTACATCTTGTCAACACTCGTTATTTTCTGTGTTTTTTGTATTAGCCATTCTAGTGGGTAAGAAGTACTATCTCATTGTGGTTTTCATTTGCATGTTTAAAACAATCAATGATGTGAACCATCTTTTCATGTGCTTATAGATATCTGTACATCTACTTTGAAGAAATGCCTATTCAAATTTTTTCTCCAGTTGTAATTAGGTCATTATCCTTTTTGTTGTTGAATTATTAGTTTTCATATATGATTGATACAAGTATCTTATCAGACATATGATTTACAAATTCTGAGGACTGACTTTTCACTTTCTTTACAATATTCCTTGCAGTACAAAAGTTTTAATTTTGTTAAATTCCTAATTACGTATTTTTTGGTTACTTTTGCTTTTGGTGTCATATCTAAGAAAATATTGCATAATCTATTATATTCCTATGTTTTCTTATAAGAGTTTTAAAGTTTTAGTTTTTCTTAGTATATTTCTCTCTAAGACCCATTAAAATATTTTATTATTATAAAGTTAATTTTACAAAAGTATTAAAACTTTTTATTTTTATTTTACTTTAATTGACAAATAAGCATTATATACATTTATGGGGTACAATGTATGTTTTGATATATGTATACATTGTGGAATGATTAAATCAACCTAATTAACATATCCATCACCTCAATTATTTATCATATTTTATAGCAAGAACATTTAAAATCTATGATTTTAGCAATTTCAAATGTACAATACAATGTTATTAACTATGGTCACCATGTTGTGTCATAAAGTCTCAAAAACTTATTCCTCTGATCTGACTAAAATTTTATCCCTTTTGATCAACATCTCCCCATTTTTCACCCCCGAATCCACAGTCTCTGGTAACCACCATTCCACTCTTTTCTTCAGTTCTCCCTTCAATTCAGTTTTTGCTTTCTCTATTTTCTTAATCATTTTTATTTCTTTTGATTGGATTATTCTGTTTACTATTTTCAAGTTTACTGATTCTTTCTTTGCCAGCTTGAATCTGATGTCAAGTGAAAGTTTAATTTCAGTTATTGTACTTTCTAACTCCAGATATTCCATTTGGTTCTTATTTATAATTTCCATCTCTTTATTGATATTCTCTATTTGTTAAGACATGCATATGGCCTTCTAGAGCCCACAAAAACATGCCAGAGGTTGTCAACATCTCCTATGGACATCTTATTCTCCAGAGCTTCATTTAAAGTTTTTCTCCAGACCTATGTTTATCTCAACTAGCATCATAGCCTTAGGAACCTGCTCTGTTAAAAAACTGCTGCTGATTGGTTTGGACAAATACCCTAGAGCTAGGGCTTTTCCTAGAAAAAGCCCTAGGTTTAACTCTAAGTCAGGCCAAATAAAGACAAGGCCACGTATATAGGTTTATTCAAGGGAGCTGCAAGACAGGTCAAATAGTGGCAATGCTCTTCGAATAAAATTGGCTTTTTTTGAAGAATTCCAATTTTTGTCTACACTCTCTGGTGGCTAAAAGACTGCTAGTTTTTACAGCTACTATGGTGCAAAGGTACTGATTTTCAAGGCTACCGTAAAGCTGGGAGAAGGTGACAGGAAAGGCCAAGTTAAAAAGCCTCAAACTTTGCCATTTTTATTGAGGTTTGGCATTTCAGAAATTATTACCAACCTTTGGTTAATTTCTAGAGTTCAGAAAAGGCAATTTGGGGCCAGGTTTGTTGGCTCATGCCTGTATCCCAGCACTTTGGGAGGCTGAGGTGGGCAGATCACTCGAGGTCATGAGTTTGAGACCAGCCTTGCTAACATAGTGAAACCCTGTCTCTACTAAAAATACAAAAAATAGTTGGATGTGTTAGCGTGTGCCTGTAGTCCCATCTACTTGGAGGCTGAGAGACTCACATGATCCCAGGAGGTGGACATTGCAGTGAGCCAAGATTCCCCCACTGCACTCCAGCCTGGGTGATGAGTGAGACTCCATCACAAAAAAAACTAAAACGAAAAGGTGATTTTGAAAATTTTTTGAGGAGCAGATTTACAGGATTAGCACATTATATTTTCAAGCATGGGGTAAGTTAAACTGTGAAAGAAAACTAGGAAAACTACGGTACAATCAAAGCATAAAGTTATTCAAGGCTTGGTGACTCTGCATTAAATATTTATATAATATAGCAGTAGCTGGGGAAACCAGCCCATTACTGCCTGTGTTCTATCAGCTATGTAGAGAGCACTCTGTTTGTATGCTTTGAGAAGTTTAATAGTTTCATGCATACTTTAGGAGGAAAAGTACTATTGGGCTATTGATCTTTTCTCTTTAATTACATAGACTTTAGGGGAGAACAAAAGGGAATAAAGAAAATACATGAAGAAATGGTAGGTCCTGCCAAGATTTCTGATAATGTTTTTCATTACTGTACCAGAAACTCAAACCATATTTGAAAAATATCTCCCTTTTTAGAAAAATAATTTGAGGTACTCAAATTGCTACTAAGGTTACTATGTAAAGTTAAACTTTTAAAATTAATTATGTGATTATAAGATATCTGTATTTCAAATTTCCTAAAGAATGCCTTCAAAAACGTAGAGATTTTACAGCCTTGGAAATGTTTATTTAATAATTTGAAAATTATTGAATTTCTTGCTTCAGATAGTTTTAAGTATTATATAGCCAAATCAGCTAGGCTCAAACAAGATTTCACTTCTCTATTGAATTCATGTACTCCTAGCTCAGCCAAGCACAAAACAGCTAATGCTGTCACGTTTGAAAAGCTTTTATGCTGAATTTGACACAAAAGCAATCACAAAGCCGACAAAAAGGAAATTTCTCTTTCAAAAGCTGAAAGGGGAAAAATAAATGAAAACTCTGAGCCTGTGAAAATCTCTCTTGACACTGGAAAAGAAAGTTTAAAACGATCAAGAAATAATTTTTCCGAAGAATCCATTGCCAAGTTTGGACCAATCTTAAAAGTCTAGGGAGCAGGTTATGAACTCAACCAAGATTCTGCCAAATGAAATAAATCTCAGGATGTTCACTGTTGGCAGTTTTAAGTGCCAATAGCATACTATTTTTGCCTCTTGTGAAAGTTCTAAATGGCATAATCTCTCCTAGGATTCTGTCATAGCCTATTGGCAAAGATTTTGATTAGAATGAAAATCTTGTATGTTTCTGCCTAACATCTGTCTTTCTATCTCAAAAGATTTTTATTGTTGTACCAGGTCCATGGAAAAGATAAAATTAAGCCATGAAGCCATGTGGCTAACAAAATTAACTACTTTCTAACTTCGTGTTTTGCTTTAGAAAAATTAAGGGTGAAAGAAAACAATTACAACTATGTTATGGCCATCTCTAAATGACCTGCTAATTAATTGTTGATACTCCAGGCCATCTGCATTCTGTTTTGTTTTTACCAAATCAAGACTCTCCTGTTGCTGTTTCCTTCTACTCTGACCATACTTTCAAGGTAAGCTTTCTCCACATGACATCTTCGATTTTGTTTCTATTTTGTTTCTATTTTATTTCTTTTCTTTCTATTTTGTTTCTATTTTATTTCTTTTCTTTCTATTTATTGTCCCCATTTATTCTTCACCGTTTTTTTCTAAATAAGAGGAGGAGCTTTTTCTAAATAGCAGACCACCAAGGAAATAAAGATGGAAATTAATAAAATAATATAAAGAATTTAAAATAATTAGTAAAAGATGTTTAGCAACATTGATAAATATTTATGCAATAATACTAAGTTTACAAACTAGAACTCAAAATTTCATTTACATTATATAGACAATTAAAATATATGTAGATAAGAACTTGAAGAGATTATCAGTAAAGATTACCAATTATGAATCATTAATGTATCAAGATTTTTGGTAATTATTTTTAGGTTCAGGTATGATGACTGGCTCATATTTTAAGAGTATAACAGTGTTGGTGGTTGGGTTTGAAACCTTTCATTGTTGCTCATTGGTGAGAGTTAGGGCAGTCATCAGTGAGGTGCTGCAAAGGAGGCTGACTGCTGTAATCACAGCTCTCCAAGGCTGTATACATAGCTTTATGATTGCCTTGTAAGGCTCACAGGCGATCTTGTTCATCTTAGGCACACAGACTCAGAAAGAACTTATGAGGGTGTTGTTTTAGTCATTTAATGTGTCCTCCTGTCTATTTTCACACTTTTTTTCCTAAAAGAAAATTGTAAGTAATAATCCAGCTAATATCACTCAGTAGTGATAACATATTAGATGTAAAGGTCAGATATCCATTTTATTTGCTCCCTACCTTTTAAAAGAATTAAAAATTGTAGTTTCATTAAAAATGGAATGCAGTTTACAATTATTGTTTTAGTTTTCCCTAGTAGAGTATAATACGAATTTTTTCCCAGTATACGATTTCATCGCTTTCATTTTCTATCTGTTGGTTTATCAGTAATGTAATATAATCTTATTTGTCAATTAATAATTTCATGGGTCTTTTTTGGATTCTCATGAGTTTTCTCACTTTGTTTTAGCCACACAGACAACATGTGGAAGAGAAAACCTGTCATGTTATATACAAAAGAAATTACTACGGAGTCACATCACAACTCTATTACTTTCAAAAGAAGATTCCAAACTTCTCTAGACTTCAGTTTTCTTACCTCCTAACTAAGAATAATCAGAGTACTTTTCAAAGAGAGTTTTTGAAAGGATGAAATAAACCAATGTATGTAAAGTGACTACCATACTTTTTGACACACAGCAAGCATTCACTAAAAGTTATTATTAACATTAGGATTACTTTAATTTGACCATAAATCATTCAAGAAATGGATGAAAAAAAAATACAGCCTTGACCACCGTTATCTATACTGTGAACTTATATTGAAGCTGCAGATTTACATATATATATATATATATATATATAATTAAATTTCTAAACACAGAACACAAATAAAAATGTCAATCTCTATAGACAGTGGCTGAGCCATGTTTATGATGTAGTTTTAGACCATTTCAGAGCATTTTTTTTAACTTCTAAAGGTTCGACAAAGGATAGCAATTATAATACAATTCTGTTTTTATTGTAGCTGTTTAAAACATCTTGCATGTTTTGACAATGCAATTGTTTTGTTTTCTTCTTTCATACTTCCTTCTGCAGATATTTTTGTCTATTACTTAAAGCTACTTGATCTTCTAGGAGCTATTAACTGTAATCATTCTTACCATCACTTTAGGATTTTTTTAGGTTACAATTATTTCTCATTTGCCAAATACCAGAGTCCTCTTGCCCTAGTCAGATCTATCACTATATGCCTCTCATCTCTCCTTCTCATCTAACTCAAAGATTCAGTCAGAACTCCATATTTTCTGCTTATACCTCCTTACCAGTTAACTACTTTGGTTTATGATCTAATAAATTCATAGTATCCTAAACTTATAGAGAAAAAAAAAGTAGCATAATATGCTGATTACCTTATGAATATGACTAGAGCTTTCAAAAAGCATGATTCTATATATTTCATAGTCAGACCAGGCATTAGGAAAATGACCATTGGAATATCCTAATTCATCTAAGCTCATCCATTGAAAACATTATTAGTGGTAACATGTATCTCTTGAAAGAATTTTTATTCACCTAGACTTTGCCTCCAATAGAGCTAATAATAAGACTGTAAAATTCTATGTGGCTTTCTAACGTTCTCATCATAGAAGCTAAATCCTTGTCCCTGTAGCAGCTCAGAGTCCCTTTGGCAAAGTAGCTATGACAGAGATTGCCTAAAAGCTCACTGATTCTATTAACTCTTCCTGAAATTAAATTGAGAACAAGTTCTGTGTGATGGGATGTGGTGGAAGTGATATACATAATTTCTAGGCCTGGCAATAAAACACTGACCACATTCTTCTTTTCCTGCAGTGGCCTTTGGGCTATCATAGTCCAGTGGACAACCTCCACTGGACTATGATATAAGGAAGAAAGTAGTTTTTATTTTATTAAGCTATTGAGATTTCAGAGTTCATTTCTTACTGTGGCTTAGCATAATCTAACCTGACTAATTTGGAAATGGAGGCCATTTGATCCAAGAGAACGATATGGTTTTCTTCTTAGATGACATAACCAATTTAAGAATCAGACACTTGCTTAGCAGAAGGCCTTTTCTGTCAGATAAAATAGCTACAGAAGGTTTTGATCAAGTGCCCAATCTGATCAACCTCCTACCATGTTACTTCCCTAAAGGTTAGCCATTGTTAACATTTAACGTCTTTTCAAACTCACCAGTAAATATTAAGTTTGAAAAGATAAAACACATGCAAAGCACCTCGCATGGTGCTTGATAAAACACAGTCATTAAACAGTTTTCTTCCTTTTCCTTTCATCCTGAGGAATTATAGACTTATTAAGCAGACAGATATTTGATCCAATTTCGGAGGTAAGAGAAGAGAGAAAGAAGGGAATAATGAGCTGGATAGGAGGTAAGAGAATGGGAGGAGAAAGTGAGAGTACTCATTGTCCCTGCACAATCCTTATGCCCACCCACACCCATTTCTTGATTCAGGGGCTTCAGATAAGATATGAAAGAGTAACCTGTTACTTTTTCTAGGAAGGAATTAAGCCCGAATGGTTGACTTCATGCAACTAAAGTACATATACTAATTTTGAAGTGATCTTAAAAGATGGTGCAACAGAAAACCAGCCCACTATATCTAGACTGCTAAACAAAATTAACTTTAAGATTGATATTAGCTGTCAATTTTCCTCTATTCTCTATCTTGACTCAAAAGTCTACTGGCTAGGCATGGTGGCTCCTGCCTGTAATCCTAGTGCTTTGGGAGGCCAAGGCAGGATAATTGCTTGAGGCCAAGAGTTCAAGAACCCATCTCTACAGAAAATAATTTTTTAAAAAAATTAACCAGGCATGATGGTACATGCCTGTTGTCCCAGCTAATAGGGAGGCTGAGGCAGGAGGATTGCTTGAGCCCTGGAGTTCAAGGCTGAGTGAGCTATGACTGTGCTTCTACACTTTAGCCTGGGTGACAGTGACATCCTGTCTCCAAGAAAATGCAATATAAAAAATCTGTTCATTTCAGCTTAAATGTGATTTTCTGTTAATAAATTTATATTAAACATTATTAAATTACAATCCATGGTATAATTTTATCTAGTGTAACCAGTATTTTAAGAAGGTATCTTTGATACTAACCTTGGTTTCTGTGATTTTCTTTTGGATTGCATCTATTGTATAGGGACCCTCCTTCCATGACTCAAGTTTAGCTCTGGCCTGTCCTAAGACCTGCTCAGCTTCTTCCTTAGCTTCCAGCCATTGTGTTGAATCCTTTAACATTTCATTCAACTGCTGCCTCCGGTTCTGAAGGTGTTCTTGTACTTCATCCCACTGATTCTGAATTCTTTCAACTGAAATAAAAGGAAAAATAAATATAGAGTAGTAAATACTAGTCTGGAGAAGACATATTAAAAACATTATCTGATAATTATGTTGCTTATTTAAAAATTATTCATTGTGTTATGGCTAGGATGAACAACAAGATTCTTTGTTTGATGACAAATAGTTTCCATTAAATTATTTTCCTGAAGGTGATAGAGAACATCAACATAAATGTAAAATTTTAACTCTATTCTTGACCCCAGAACTAAATATGCATAATCTTTTAGAAAAGTACTACAGAAGAATATCCAAATCCCCTTATCTTTGCCATTTCAGCAGCCATCAGTCTGATTTCCCAGTGCTAGGATTGGCATTTCATTGCCTGAAGGCTTTCTGTTGCCAAAAGAGTTTGCTTTGCCATCCATGTGGCAGGCTAGACATACCAGGCAATTGATGTCTCCCCTCCAGACCCTAGAAGCAGCTTATAAATAGTGACTAATTTTAGGAATTCAGATATTTATACTCTAGCTCCCTTGATTGTAGGAGTTATAACTCTGAGGCATGGATTTTACAAGGGTTCCAAGGTTTCCCTAGGGATAAAGCTCCAACAGCCCACAGTATCAGCTGGCTTGATAATACACCACCCATTACTGGCTAACTTGCCTTACCTGTCTCATTTCTCCACACTTCTAGAGATTTATTTACCTCCCAAATAAATCACTTGCTCTCAAAACCTTTTCTAAGGGTATTCTTTTGAGTAGATCCAAGGGATGATAGGTCTACTAGAAACTTTCTTTCTTTCTTTTTTTTTTTTTCTTTTTGAGGTGGAGTTTGCTCTTATAGCCCAGGCTAGAGTTCAGTGGTTTGATCTCGGCTCACCACAACTTCCACCTCCCAGGTTCAAGCGATTCTCCTGTCTCAGCCTCCCGAGTAGCAGGAACTATAGGCATGCCCCAGCAAGTCTGGCTAATGTTTTTGTATTTTTAATAGAGACAGAGATTCACCATGTTGGTCAGGCTAATCTCAAACTCCTGACCTCATGTGATCCACCTGCCTCGGCCTCCCAATGTGCTGGGATTACAGGCATGAGCCACTGCACCTGGCCAACTTCTTTTAACAATATCTGCTCCTTGTTTAAGATGAATGAGATAGAATGTAGCTCTGCAGTATCCTGACATCCATCTCAGAGCAATTAAGAGGAATTAAATGGAACAAATACTGGGTAGCAGAGCCATGCAATGGAGAAGGAAATCTGGAATCTGGTCATACTATTTAATTCCTGAATCAAGCCTACCCTACCTCTCAACTGTTTAATGACACTGATCAATATATTTCTTCTGGGTAAGTCTAAGCAACTTTGAAGTGGATTTTCTATGACTACAATGTAAAAGTTCTAACTTATAGAGAGGGACAAACTCTTTTGATAAAAACAAAGGTCTCCAAGGAATTGTGCAAGAATCACAGGAATTGTACATGGGGATAGCTTTCAAATATAAAAGTTTAAAAGAGGATTTTGATCCTGATTAAAGTAGCTTTATAACTAGGGTATTTAGATAAATAAACATAATGCTTGTATCACATTGGAGGAGTTCCTAAACAAAAAATCTTCCAAGGCCCATAGAACCAAAACTTACCAAAAATGTCATGGCATTTAGACAACATTATTCTGTGAGGCTTGTGGGTAGGAAGGCATTTTTGCTACCGTATGTTTACCTCTATTTTTTTATTTTATGAATATGTAAATGAAATTGACACTCAAAAAAAGAGACATCTGAGGACAAAATTATCCCAGGATATTCACATATAGGGTGGCCTTGACTGGTTACATTCATGGTTTAAAATATATTCTATTCTTTTTCCCTTTTAAATAGATCTTTGATAACTGAACACCCACTCAAACAAATATAACACTTTGTTAATGTTTTAAAACTTTTACTGTGTACTACTATGATTTACATTTTTACATTTTACATTCTATTTCCGACTCTAGACAATGTCCTTGCCTCAAAGGGAAGGACAGAATCTGTAGAAGATGCTGTTAGTGCCCATCCATATGCCGTTAGCACTCATCATTCAAGTGTATGTCAGCAGTGTTCTAGTACAAGCATTTGCCCTATTGCAAACCTGAGGGATTTTCCTCAGCTTGCTAAGTGCATTGGCCAGAAGTGCTGCAAAGTTAATACACCAGGCAGCATTTCGAGAATGATGGATAAGAGAATAGTTACCCCTCCTGTTGCCTTGCCCTTACCCCCTTGTAAATGACAACTTTGAGGCATGTTTTTTTTTTTTTAAACTATCTCCCAGAGCTCCTTCATCAGGATTGAACCACAATGGCTTAAAGAAATAACTTGTTTCATAACTGGCTTTATTATTGTCTTCTTTCATTTTTATCTTATTCTCCCTCTTTCCTACTGGTACTTCCTGGAATCACATTACAAACAAACTACTTTCACCATTAATCACTGCTTAAATGTCTGCTTCTGAAAGAAGCTAACCTAAGTTAGTATTTTGTGCATTAAAAAAGATCCTTTTCTGGAAAAGTGAGAGAAGCTAGAAAATAAAAAAAAAAGTAAAAACTAAAAACATTCTTAATGCACAAACTAGTGTTTGCCCCTTGGAATACCTTCCGTAAATGTCTGTCAAATGACTTGTACATGCAGATTATTTCCATTATATCCACTGTCTCTTAATAATGACATAAAAACGCAACTTCTAAAGTAAACCTTTGCCCAGCATCTTCAGTCTTTCTTCTTAAGTAACCACTATTTCTTTGTTGCATTTCAAGTTTACATAATTTGAAAATGGACTCAAGTAGTTCACATTTCCTTTCTTATTTTCCTCTTACTCTTCTGCTCATGACGTCTATTCCAGGCAAATAAATGTCCTCTGGATTTCCTTTATTTCTTATGTAATGCCTTTGCATCAAGCACATTTGTTTGTATAAAACATCTTTAATGTCAGGTTTACTAGTAGAATATCTGTGCCTTATATAAACTCCATAAATTAAAAGGTATTAGAGTGTCAAAAAATTCTGTGAGTACATAAGATTTTCAAAGCTAGACATTTCATTAATTTTAACTATAAGGAGTATTACAAAAAGCTATAATTCTAAGAGATAGTTATATGGCCATGTTATTTTGTGTAATTTGGGCAACTGGCTGATGTCAGTTATATGACATCAGCATGCCATGCCCATCAGCATGACTTTAATTAAATTAGAGGAATATCTCTTTTGTTTACTTTTTTCTGGATGTTGTAATATAACTTGAACAAAATCTAACATTAACATACAAAAAATAATTGCCATCCAAGAATATGATATCTATCAAGTTTGTCCCTCAACAATGAAGTTGGTGGTAAAAGTTTTCTCAGACAAACAAAAGTTAAGAAAGTTCATTATGACTAGATCTGCCTCACAAGAATTACTAAAGGGAGTTTTTCCTGCTGAAGGAAGAGGATACTAATTAGTAACATGAAAACATGTGAATATAAAACTCACTGGTATAAGTAAGTACAATGGCAAATCAAAAACATTCTCATAATGTATTGGCAATGGGTAAATTAGTTATAGTGTAAAAATTAAAGACAAAACTATAAAACTATAAAAAACTTCACTCCTTTGTGAAGTGATGCAAATTATATTTAAAAAGTAAGTTGTGATGTTAGAAATACAAAATGTGGGAAGAGGGAGAATAAATTTGTAGAATATGTGCAAACAATTAAAGTATCAGCTTATAAAATGTTTTATATAAGCCTCAGAGTATCCACAAAGCAAAAGCTTATAATACATACAGAAATGATAAAAACAAAAGACCCACAGTATACTACTACACAAAGCCATCAAAACACAAAGGAAGAGAGGAACAAAGAATCTATTAAAACAACCAGGAAAAAATTGACAAAATAACACTAGTAAGTCCTTAGTCATCCATCATTACTTTGAATGTAAAGAGATTAAATTTTCCAATCGAAAGGCATCGAGTGGTTGAACAGATTAACAACAACAAAAAAAAAACAAGACCCAAATATGTGCTGCCTACAAGTGGCTCATTTCACCTAAAAGGACATACATAGATTGAAAGTAAAGGAATGAAAAAAGATATTCCACGTACATGAGAACAAAAAGAGAGCAAAAGTAGTTATACTTATTTTAGACAAAATAGCCTTTAATTCAAAAACTCTTAAAAGAGACAAAGAAGGTCATTATATATTGATAATGTTTATTTCCTCATGACATAGTAAATAGAAGTATATATAAATCCCAAATCAGAGTACCTAAATATATAAAGCAAACATTAAGAGCTCTGAAGGGAAACATAGCCTACAACATAACAGTAGGCAATTTCAATATTCCACTTTAAGTGATAGACAGAAAAATTCATAAGAAAACACTGGACTTGAATGACACTTTAGAGCAAATGGACCTAACAGACATATACAGAACATTCTACCCTGAATAGCAAGAAAACACAGATTCTTCTTAAGTACACATTTAACATTCTCCAGGATAGATCATATTTTAGGTCACAAACAAGTCTCAAGAAATTTAAGAAAACCAAAATCATAAAATGTACCATTTCTGACCACAGTATAAAATAACAAATCAATAACATGGGAAATCATATAAAATTAAGAAATATGTGGAAACTAAACAATATGCTCCTAAATGACTATTGTATCAAAAGAAAAAATTAAACAGGAAATTTTAAAAAAATCTTGAGACAAACAGAAATGAAAACACAACATAGCAAAACTTCTGGGTGTAGCAAAGGCAGTGTTAAGAGGGAAGTTTATATCAATAAATTCCCACATCGAAAAAGAAGAAATATCTCAAATAAAACATCTAGCATTGTATGTCAGGGAACTAGAAAAAAGAAGAATGAACTAAGCCCAAAGTTAGCAGAAGGAAGAAAATAACAAAGATCAGAGCAGAAATAAATGAAATAGAGACTAGAAAAGCAATAGAGGCCAGGCATGGTAGCTCAAGCCTATAATCCCAGCACTTTGGGAGGCCGAGGCAGGTCAAGAGATCGAGACCAACCTGGTCAACATGGTGAAACCCAGTCTCTACTAAAAATACAAAAAGTTAGCTGGGCATGGTGGCACGTGCTGTAGTCCCAGCTACTCAGGAGGCTGAGGCAGGAGAATTGCCTGAACCCAGGAGGCTGAGGTTGCGGTGAGCCTAGATTGCGCCATTGCACTCCAGCCTGGGTAACAAGAGTGAAACTCCATCTCAAAAAAAAAAAAAAAAAAAAAAAGAAAAGAAAGCAATAGAAAAAAGTCAATAAAACTAAGAGTTGTTTTTTTGGAAAGCTAAACAAAATTGGTAAATCCTTAGCTAGACTAAGAATGAAGAGAGCAGGCTCAAATAAATAAAATCAGAAATGAAAGT
This sequence comes from Callithrix jacchus, assembly GCF_049354715.1. NCBI lineage: Eukaryota > Metazoa > Chordata > Mammalia > Primates > Cebidae > Callithrix > Callithrix jacchus. Next base: position 32,534,015 of record NC_133524.1, read on the forward strand.
GAAGACATTATGACTGATAACACAGAAATACAAAGGATTGTAAGAGACTACTATGAACAATTACATACCAACAAATCAAACATCCTATGAGAAATGGATGAATTCTCAGAAATACAGTCTACCAAGAGTGAATAATGAAAACTGGAAATCTGAAAAGACCAATAACAGTTAAGGAGATTGCATCAGTATTTAAAAGTTCTCACATCAAAGGAAAGCCAAAGACCAGATGGCTTCACGGGAGAATTCCACAAATATTTAAATAAGTCCTTATACAAATCTTTCTCAAACTCTTTTGGAAAACTAAAGCGTAAGGGATTCTTCCAAATTTATTTTACAAGGCCAGCAATAACCTGATTCCAAAGCCAGACAAAGACACTACAAAGAAAGTAAACTACAGGCCAAAATCACTGATGAACTTAGATGCAAAAAGTTTCAATGAAATAGTAGTAAACCGTATTTAATACTTTATTAGAAGGATTATTCACCATGACCAGGAGGGATTTATCCCTGGAATATAAGGTTGTTTCAATATGCAGATTAATAAATGTGATTCAACATGTGAACAGAATGAAGAACAAAAACCATATGATCATTTTAATAAATAGAGAAAGAAAATTTGACAGAATTCAACATCCTTTCTTGATTAAAAACTCTTAACAAATTAGGTATAGAAGAAATGTTATAGAAGAGAATAAAAGCCATAAATGAGAAGCCCACAGTTAACATTGTACACAACAGTAAAAATGTTGAAGGCTCTTTCTCTAAGATCAGGAGCAAGACAAAGATGCCCACTTTCACCACTCTTGTTTAACTTATACTGGGAGTCCTAGCCAGAGTAATTAGGCAAGAGAAATAAATAAAAGGCAATCAAACAGAAAAGGATGAAGTAAAATTTTCCCTTCTTGCTGATAATATGATCTTATACAGAAAATCCTAAAGACTGTACTGAAAACTGTTAGAACTCATACACAAATTTAGTAAAGTTGCAGCATACAAAATAAACTTAAAAAATCAGTAGCGATAATTTTTATTGTTTGTATAATAACAACAAACTGTCTAAAATAGAAATTAAGGAAACAATTCCACTGGTAATAGCATCAAAAAATACTCTGGAGTGAAATTAACCAAGAAAATGAAAGATCTGTATGTTGAAACTATAAAACACTGATGAAAGAAATGGAAGATGACACAAGTAAATGGAAAGATTTCTATGTTCATAATTGGAATAATTTTGTTAAAATGTTCATACTACATAAGGCAATCTGAAGATTCAACACAGTACCAAAATTTGCATCTCATTTTTTATAGAATTAAAAAACATTCTAAAATTTGCAAGGCACCACAAAAGATCCTGGAGAGCCAAAGCTGTCTTTACTAAAAAGTATAAAGCTGGAGGTATCACACTACTGGATTTCAAAATGTATTACAATAGCTATAATAATCAAAACAGCATGGCAAGTACATAAAACAGACCAACAGAGTAAGACAGTACTAAAATAAACCTACACACCTTTGATCAATTGATTTTCGACAAAGGTAACAAGAATACACAATAGGCAAAGGACAGATTCTCCAAAAAATGGTGTTGAGAAAACTGAATGTTCATATACAGTAGAATGAAACTGGACCCTTTTCTCACTCCTTATACAAGAATCAACTCAAGATGGATTAAAGCTTTAAATGTAAGGCCTGAAACTAAAAACTACAAAAACATAGGAGAATATCTCCATGACATTGGGGTGGCCAGTGGTTTCTTGCATATTACCCCAAAAACAGTTAATTGAAGTAAAAATAGATAAATGGGATTGTGTTGAACTAAAAAGCTTCACACAGCAAAGGAAACAATTAATAGAATAAAAAGACAACCCACGGATTGGGAGGAGGTATTTGCAAATCACACACTGGATAAAGTGCTAATATCCAAATTATACAAGGAACTCAAGTTACTTAATGAGAAAACAAATAACCCTAATAAAAAAATGGGCAAAGAATATGAATAGACATTTATCAGAAGAAGACAGACAGCATATATATATATATATATATATATACACACACACATATCTTGAGTATTTTATATATTATATATGTAAAATACTTAACATCTCTAATAATAAAAAAATGCAAATTAAAATCACAATGAGATATCACGTCACACCTTTTGGATCGGCTATCATCAACAAGGTGAAAGTAAACAAGTGTTGATGAGGATATGGAGAATAAGGAGACCTTACCCACTACTGGTAGCATTGTAAATTAGTATGGCCTCCATAAAAACAGTATGGATGTTCCTCAAAATAATAAAAATACAATGACCACATGTTCCAGAAATCCCACTTCCAGGTACATATGCAAAAGAAAGGCAGGCAGTATATTGAAGAGATATCTGCACTCTCACACTGTTGTAGCACTGTTCACAACAGGCAAGATTTGGAAGCAAGCTAACTGTTCATCAATGAATGAATGGATAAAGAAAATGTGGATCATATAAACAATGAAGTACTATGCAGCCATAAAAAAGAATTAGATCCTGTCATTTGCAACATCTTGGATAGAACTGGAGGTCATTATATTAAATGAAATAAGTCAGTCACAGGACGACAATCATTGCATTTCTCACTTATTTATGGGATCTAAAAATTAAAACTATTGAACTCATGGAGACAGAGAATAAGAGGCTACAAAGGGTACTGCGGGAGAAGGGGCAGGTGGGGATTGTTAATGGGTATGAAAATTTGTTAGAATGAATAAGACCTATTATTTGATAGTGCAACCAGGGGGACTATAGTCAATAATAATTTAATTGTACATTTAAAAAATAACTGAAAGTACCATTACATTGTTCGTAGCACAAAGGGTAAATGCTTGAGGGGATGGATACACCATTCTCCATGATGTGCTTCTTTCACATTGAATGCCTGTATCAAAACAACTCATGTACGCCATAAATATATACACCTATTACGTACCCCCAAAAATTAAAAATTAAAAAAACATCATTTAAAAACTCCAGAAGTTCTGTCATTTGGAATAACATGAATGAAACTGGAGGACATTAGGTTAAGTGAAATAAACTGGGCACAGAGAGACAAATATCATATAATCTCATTTGTATGTGGAATCTAAAAAAGTGGAACTCATAGAAATAGAGAGTTAAATTCTGGTGGCTACCAAAGGCTGCAGTGGCAGGTGGATGGAAAAATGAGAGATGTTTATCAATGGGTGTAAAGTTCCATTTAGACAGGAGGAATAAGTTCTGGTGTTCTTTTGCAGAGCCTAGGATCTATAGCTAATAATTACATATTGTATATTTCAAAATAGCTAAGAAAGGAGGATTTTAAATATTCTCACCACAAAAATGATAAATATTTGAAGTGATATATATGCTAATTAGCCTGATTTCATCATTCCACAATGCATTTTATATATATATATGAATTGAAACATTATATTGTACCCCATATACAGTTATTTGTCAATTAAAAATGAAATAAAACTTTAAAAATGAATAAAATATTATTTGAGTTGTAATTCCACTCCCAGGTGTATATCCAACAGAAATGCATAGTTATTAATATATTTACCAAAGCCATGTACTAGACTGTTGGTAGCATGACTATGGATAGCAGAACTATTGATAGCAGTTGTCTCATGTTAGAAACTACCCAAATTCTCATCTATATCAACATGCATACATGCACTGTGGTATCAATAGAATATTATTCAGTAAGAGGAATGAACAATCTACAACCACAAACAATAATATGGATGAATCTCACAAACATATTATTGAGGAAAAAATATATAGCTACAGAGTAGATTTGACTGTTTGAATCCATTTATATAATACACAAAAACAGGAAAAAGCAATAGAAAAGTTTTGAAGGATAGTAGTCAACCTTCTAGGATGTTTATTACTAGAAGAGAAATGAAGGGGGATCCTGAGTTTCTGGTTATATTATATTATGTTTCTTGATTTGGATGCTATATATGCAGTTGCATTCAGTTTATGAAAATTCACTCTTCTGCATATGGCTAGCCAGTTTTCCCAGCACCATTTATTAAATAGGGAATTTGACTTGTGAGATGTACTCTACATACAACTTTCAGCAATTCCTCTTTGTTAAAAAGGGTGTCGCCTGTGAAATATGTGTCATTTTGGCTGCTATGAATAATAAAAGATAAAATCGTTTTTGCTACAAACACAATATGATTTTGACCATACATTCACGTGACAAAGAATATTTCAGAAATTCTTATTGGACACTGAACTGGACTAGATTCACAAATACACATCAGCAAATAGAGACTAATCAAGCAGCTATTTTACTATTTAATAGGAGAAACAAAGCAGTATAACTGATTGTTATAGTAGTCCCAAGAATAGACCCTGACGAAACATATACAAAAGAAAATTTTAGAAGTTTTACATGTGTTTCATTTTGTCAAAAAATGAAGGCAAACATAAGATCTGAAGATCATCAAAGTGAAGCTGTCATCTTGAAAGTGGATCATTGTGGTAGTAAGACATCATACAGACCTGGTAATTGTACATTATTGAGCATCAGTTTATACTATAGAATTTTACCACACTTGAGACACTTCACCCAGGAGATGGATATACCAGATGTATACTATGGCAATGTATTTGGCCACTAGAGCCCATATTGTTAATTTACATTTATACCAAATTCATCTGACATACAAAAGTGAAATAAAAAAAAATATATGCACACAAACCCAGACAATCTGCATATATGTAACTGAAAAGCTACTCAAATGTACACAGTTTTTTTTATTTTTCCTCACAGAGGTCCATCATGGAAAGCTTCTCGAGTGATTTGTGCAGTAAATAGATATTGGGTAATAAAGGGAAATCAATAACCAATGCTAAGACTCAGGATGACAGACTGAGACCCAGCATGTATCCTGATTTATGAACCTCCAGAAGTGTCAAATTGGAAACTTGGCAATCATGTCAAGAACCACAATATTGCAGAGAAAGAAACAGTTCAGTTGATTGAATAGTAACCAATCTTTCACTTCATGTTTTTTAACTAGCTATGTTTAATTATCGATATACATTCTTGACTGATAAAAATTCCCAAAACATCTCTCTTAGGGAGGAACGTTATTTACACAAAAGAAATGATTACCTTTTGAATATACATTGCTGCAGAACAAAGAATAGTTCTGTTGCAATTTCAGCACTGACTGTATAGCATGAGAATTAGAAGTTTGTGTAGCTGATTTTTAGAAAGCAAATTTGATTAGCAGTTAGTTGTGGGTTATAATCTTGGATTTGTGTTGAAATGTCTAATTTAAATGGGAAAAGTTGATTTGCCATGATCTCAGTTTTCTCAGCTCCCAAACTGAAATAATGACAACTGTAGAACCACAGAATTATTGTGAAGATAAAATTCAATAATGAGTAAAAGCATAAAGAATCCTGCTAAAGCAAGGTGCTATTGCTTCTCTGTATAGACAAGACTAAACAATCAATTACGGTTATCAACAAACATTTAAGATATACTAGGTAGTACACACTGTGGATCTCATTGATCCCACAGAGTACACCAGAGTTCTAGGTAGAAAATACCAAGCTGAAAGGCTTAAATTGCAGGTAAATATTTTGCTGGGATGAGGAAAAAGGTAGAAATAGCAGTAGACTGTTCTCTGAAGCTAAAATCATCAAAAAATATTAGGCATGATCAAGAATGAAACTCAAAACAAGGAAACTATCATTATTGTAACCTTGTACAACACTAGGATACAACTATACCTAGAGTAATGTAAGCATAACTAAGTGTTTGACATACAAAGACATATAAGGAACTGAGGACAGTCCAAATAATAACAAAAATTTTAGTAATATTAAGATATGTCCCTTCTACTTCCACAAAGCATTTAAAAAAGTTTCTGTGGAAGACCTATCTATAGTTAAGCTTTGCAAAAGAAGTTTCAATCGAACCCACTAAGAGGAAGAAACAAATATGTTAAGCATGTAGCTAGTATGAATGGATATTTGCTTCACTTAGATATAGCAGAGGAGGAATGTGGTTGTTGTACAAATAGAGAATAAAGTGTAACAGATCAAAAAGCTAAAAGAGAGGGGAGTTATTGGCACATGAATAAATCCTGGCCACTATGAGGACCAAGCTGTTTTTTCTCTAAATCCCAAAAAGCTAGAATGCAGAAACAGCCAAGCATTTTGGTTAAACTCATGGAAGACAGACCCAGAACAAATGACTAAATGTAAAAATTTTATAATATTAGCCTAACATTTAAGGTTAGTTTGGAACATGGAAAAGATCAATAGTTTAGTGCTATTTTCACACTCAGTTTACTTACTCCTCTGTTGTATGGGAATAATAATAAAAAGAAGGTGAATAATCTAGCAAGATGAAAGGTAATAATGTACACAAGGCACTGAGAAAAGTATCTGACCCCTAGCCAGCTCTCATTGATAGGGGCGTAAATAGGCAATCACATACTTTTGTAACACTGTTGGACTTTTCTGGGACTTCTTAAATCCTGAGTCATGAAGCAAAGGGGGATAGATTGGATGATTCCTGGGGATGTTTCCAGCTCTAACCGTTTGCAAAATACATTTCTTGATGCTTCTGTCAGAGTTGAAAGCTCGTCTTAGAAGGTTTTTGTGAAGAACTCACCCAGCCCAGTGCTTAGATGAACAAATAATATATCACTAGTCATATTGTTCCCCTGGGTGGATCTTTGGTATATTTCAACTTGGCATTCTTATGGTCATATATTCAGTCGTGCTAAATGTCAGTTAAAAGAAACTCAAGCCAACCTAAAAAATGTTCCCTCCTTTCTGGGCCAAGGCAATATTTTTTTGTATCTTAAGAGAGGCATGTGTCACACAGGTATACCCATTCATCAAAACTCATTGCATAATTTACATGAGATTTACACATTCTAGTCTATACAAATTTTGCCACAAATAAGTGAAAGAAATGTGAACAAATATTGAGCTCTGGTTAATGACATGCATGCTGAAGAACTTAGGGGTAAAGGGAACCAATGTCACCAACTTACTTTGAAGAGCATCAGAAAATAACAGGGGTTGGGGGGTAGAAAAAGGAATGAAGTGATACAATAAAATCTAGAGAGTGGATTCATGAGCATTCACTGGACAATTCTTTCAGAGTTCTGTGTATTTAAAATTATTAAAATAGAATGTTAGATAAAATGTTCTCTTAGCCAGCACAGTGGCTCACGCCTGTCAGTCTAGCACTTTGGGAGGCTGAGGTGGGTGGAACATGAGGTCAGGAGTTCAAGACTAGTCTGACCAAGATTGTGAAACCCCATCTCTATGGAAAATACAAAAATTAGTCGGGCACAGTGGCAGGCGCCTGTAATCCCAGTTACTTGGGAGGCTGAGGCAGGAGAAGCGCTTAAATCTGGGCAGCAGAGGTTGCAGTGAGCTGAGATCATGCCACTGCACTCCCAATAGAGTGAGACTCTGTATCAAAAAAAGAAAAAAAAATATTAGCTCACAGCAAACACAAAGCAGCATATTATTTAAGCAGTTGTCTGACTCACTAACACCTCTTTCCAGTGAAGAAAGAGATACCATCTGTAAAATATCGAAGTTTAAAGACACTAAACAGAACTTACAGGAGTGGAAATGGCAAAATGTTCTGCTCAAAGTCACAATGTGTTTGGAGAGGAGTTGGAAATGGAATTCAGGCAGGTCTCTTAATTTTCTAATCAACAGTGTGTCAAAGACCAGATTACCTCCTTAAAAGTATGCTGAATATTGTAATAGACAAAATGAGCTAAACTTTGAAAGAAAGCTCATTCTCCTGTTTTGATAATAAAACATGTACGTATTCCTTCCCATACTGAAAGATGAGTTAGGTGAAAGGAGGATATTGGGTTTTTACCACCAGTTGGAGGGTAATAAATTATGAAAAAATATCAACATCCAGTCATAATTAAACATGTAAGTTGTTTTATTAATTAAATAGATGAATGTTGAAAAGTCATACTATTTGATCAGTAAAATGAATCTTTTGTTTTTTTTTTGAGATGAAGTCTCTCACTGTTGCCCTGGCTGGAGTGCAGTGGTGTGATCTTGGCTCATTGCAACCTCCACCTCCCATGTTCAAGTGATTCTCCTGCCTCAGCCTCTCAAGTAGCTGGGATACAGGCACCCACTACCACACCTGGCTAATGTTTTATATTTTAGTAGAGATGGGGTTTCACTATGTTGGCCATGCTGGTCTCAAATGCCTGACCTCATGATCCACCTGCCTCAGCCTCCCAAAGTGCTGGGATTACAGGTGTGAGCCAGCACATCTAGCCCAGTGAATCAATTTTTTTTAAATGGCTTCCCTTTTAGGGGTGTTGGAAATTATTGGTTAAGATGAAAGCCTGAAGTTAGAAGAAAAGCTTGATGTATACCTACGCAAAAATATTTCAGTTTATTATCTTAGGTAACTTAAGAGTAACAGAAAACAAACTATCTAGATGTGATATACACCTAACATATCATAGGATGATCCATCGGTCCAGCATCCCAGTCATTAACTAACTAACTGCCAAATGTAGCAAATAAAGTACTAACAACTCAAAAGTGTTCAGCAAGAGTTCACTAAAGCGAACCTAAAAGGGACCATTATAATTCTAGCACCAGAGACTTATTACCATGTCACCAGCACGCAATGCACACAATACAACTCATTCATCATTGTAAATTTGCACATCAAATTTTACGCATTTGTTGGAAAATAAATATTTTTAAAATCATGTAGAATAAAGAAGCATTTTTTTCTCCCTTAGCACACATTGATTTTCATCTCTATACCTTGCCACTCAAACCTTTACTTGACGAGTGCAGAAAATGGAAATTCATTCTGAAAAAACAAAGTGGTGTCACTCTTGCTCTTACAAGCATTCTCCATCACCCAGCTATTCAAGTTAAGAAATAAAAATAAACATAAAACAATTTCTTACATAGAAAATATGGCTGAAAAGCAAAATTCCATACATTCCATTCATCTACCAATAGAACTTTTCTATATTTCAATTATTTCTTACCTCCTTCTCTTCAGATTTAGGTGTCGCTCCTACCCATGCCTAATTCCCTCCTTATACTCAATGTTACAGTCTCTTCCATCTTCTATGAGAAATGATTCCATTTTTTTTACCCCTCCTATGTCTTCAATCTCTATCTAGAACCATGTCTATATTAAGAAGAAAACAAACAAAACCAACCAAACAAAATCAACCAAACAAAAGGCAAAAGAGTATTTCCTTTGATCCGACACCCCACTTCCAACTCCTGATGGAAGCCCTATGTCTTCCTCCTTTTTGGGAGAGTGGTTTATACCAGTGCTACTTAAAGGATGGTTCGTGTATAAGCAGCATCAGCATCACCTGAGAACTTGTTAGAAATGGAGAATATCAGGCTCCACTCTAGAGCTAATGAATCAAAATCTGCACTTTAGAATATGATTTTTCAGGTGATTAAATTTTGAGAAGCAATAGTCTACACCCACCATTTCCACATCCACATCTCACATATCCTTCTTAACCATTATATTTTGGCTTCTGCCACTGAAATTACTTTTGTAGATGATAGCAGTGACCTTAAAGTTTCTATAGTATTGGAGAGTCTAAAGTCTTTATGTTTTCAGACATCCCTTCAGTACTTGCCAATTGATAAACTCTCTTTGAAATCTTCTATTTTGATTAATATGGCAAAATTCCTTCTTGGATTTTATTCTACCTATTTGGCCACTCCTCAGTCTCTTAGGCCCATTCCTTAAATGTTGCTGTTCCCTAGGGTTCTCCTTTTGATATTTTTGTATTCACTTTACATATTCCCTCTGATGAATTCATGCATGTATATTGCTTCATTATCTCTAAAATAATTAGAGGAAAATCTGTGTTTTAAGCTAAGAATTGTTTCTTGAACTCTGTATCCACAGAACCAAACATATACTAAATCTCTATGAAATAGCCAACATATCCAAACTGGATTCCATCATCCTGATTCTTACTCTCCCCTAATCACTGATACACATCTGTTCCTCTACTCAGTCACTGAAGGAGAAACATACAAATTATCCTTCATTCTTCTTTCTTCCTTATGCTTTAACCAAGATGCCAAGTCATTCCCCACATAATAGCTCTTCTGGCCTCTGTACCATTCATCTCTCTCTTCCCTAGATTGCTTTAGTTAAAAGCCTCCTGATGCTCTCTCCAGTTCAGTGGAACACAACTTTGTCTGTGCATTTGAATCAAGTGGGCTGCTTTAAAAACTACCAATGTCTGGGTCCTATTTCTAATGGCTCTGATTTAACTGGTTTGGGGTGGAGTCCAAGTATTGGCATTTTAAAAAAGTACGCCCTACTGATTCTAAGGTGCAGCCAGGGTTGAGAATCACTCATGTAATGTTAACCTTTCACACTCCCCATCCTTCTTTAAAACTCATGTCAGAGAAGTCTTTTTTTTTTTTTTGGAGTCTCGCTCTGTCATCCAGGCTGAAGTACAGTGGCACCATCTCGGCCTCACTGCAACCTCTGTCTGTTGTGTTCAAGCTATTCTGCCTCAGCCTCCTGAGTAGCTGGGATTGCAATTACATGCCACTATGCTGGCTAATTTTTGTATTTTTAGTAGAGATGGTTTCATCTAGTTGACCAGGATGATCTTGAACTCCTGACATGAAGTTATTCGCCCACCTCCAGAGAAGTCTTTTGAAGATGAAAATCTTAGTCTTTTATCACTTATTAAATTTCCTTAATGCCATGCCCCACCAAGCTGGCCAAAATTGCTTTCAGGATACTGTTAAAACTGTTTACCTGCCTTACAAGATCTTTTTTAATATGGCCCTTGTCTACTTTTCTAGCTTCTTGGCTTCTATTGCCTGTTGTGATGCCTATACTCCAGTTTTACAGCTACACAGGAAGGAGCCCTAAGTATGTGCAATGTTACCACACACCTCCCATTTGTCTATGTATCTCACATATGTCTATGCTTTCCCTCTGTCTAGAATGTTCTCTGCCTTTTCAGTTTGTGGCACTCTGCTTGAAAGTCACTGCTACTAGTCAATTTTATCCTGATCATTCCCTTTCACCCTACCCAAGCCTTGTTTAGGTGCTCTTCCATGCTACCTCATCAGTTTCTCAAGTCATGAACAAGAACTTATGTACTTATTTAGGTGTTCTTCCTAAATGGTAAAAATGAAAATTATCACAAATATGCAATCTATAAACAAAACATACGCATACATTTAGTCAATGCTATGAAGAGCATGTGATCAAATGTTTTGAAGAGTGAAAATGGGGCTTTTGTATTAAGGGGAAGATGACGAAATGAATGAAGTGTGGCCTCAACTAATTTCTTTAAATGCTTCTCCAGAAAAGCAAAAAAATAAAGATCAATCAATTCTGGTTCATTTAACATATGTACTAAGACAAACACAGGATCAGGGACAACAAAATATATTTTAGATTAAAATGTTGGTAGAAAAACCAAAAAGGAAAGTCAAATGAAAGACATGAGTTACCCTTCCTAGGCTCCATTTTCAGATATGTTTGTTTAAACTTCAGCAACTCATGAATGTTATAGTATGTGACATGAAATATAAAGAAAATAAAAGTAATTCTTTCCTTGTTCTAATAATCCCCATTGAAGTAATAAAATAGTTTAATACAAAATATGTAAATTTATTTTTACCTTTTTCTGATGGCTTACCCTTAAGTTCTATAAAATATGTAAATAAAACTTTAAAAATTACTATAGCAACTCTTAAAATAGTACAGCACCTCCTTAAATGCAATGCTTCAGTTTATGGGAAACAAAAAGCACGCTATCAATTGCTCCCACTATTTTCATTTACCTCCTGGAAAAAGCATAACTATACATCCAGAGATGAAAGACCTGGAGAGAGACAATACTTTGGTAAAATATATGGCTAAGAAATATAGGAAGAGAATAGTATAATTGCCTTAATTTTAAAAGGAAATTCTTCTGAAACAGAATTCCCATAGTAAAAGAAAAAACTGAGGAATTTAAAATGAGGTAATCTATATGAAAAGTGCTTTGTAAACTGCAAATCTGTCAGCAAACATAAGGTATTCTTGTTATTTTCTTTAAAACAGGATATAGAATAGCATTGTGCCTATACTTCTTGCAGCAAAGGAAATATCCTTTTAAAACATAAAATGAATGCTTTGTAACCTAAACAAAAAGACACACATACTTTGCCAGAACTTGGTCTCAAGCAAGACTATATTTTTCTACGTTCTTTAATAAATAATGAGCCATTTGATCATTCACTACTAATTTGTATTTATTAATTATTTGTTCCATTATCTCTGCATTCATCACAAACTTTGTTTACAGTCTATTATATAACTGAGATTGAGTTAGCATGTGTACAAAATCAAAGCTGAAAAAGGAGAAATAAGCATTCTGTAAGTAAATTACACAGTTGAGTATTCACAGGCCTTTGGAATCCATGCTTTTAACATAGACTCCACTTATTGAATGCATCACTGATTAAAAGGAAAAACTAAAGAAGGAAATTTTCATAGTTCCCAGTGGCCTTGTAAGTTATGGTAAAGATTTTGGTCTTTAACCTCAGTGCAATGGGAATTCACTGAAAGGTTTAAAGCAGGGAAGTGTCACCATCTAATATGGGCTTGAAAAGATTAGTCATGTTGCTAATTGGAGAATAGATTGGAGGGGAGGGCAAAAAGATGCAGAAAAACAGAGTAAGATGTTAGGCTAGGAGTCCAGGCACAGCCTGATGGTGGGTGGTAGATGGAAAGATAGGAAAAGATTAGTAAATTTAGAAGATAAAATGTACAGGACTTTGCCCAAGTTCTTCCCTCTGCCTAGAATGCATTATCTGGTACATGGCAGGTGCTTCATGAATGTGTTTGATGGGAAATGAACAGGCTTATACAAACCTCACAATTTTTAAGGGGTCTTAGGAGCCCTGGCCCTACCATGCTTTCCTCTCTCACAGGAAAAAGATGAAACTAATGGACTCTGACCATTTCTTTTCAGCAAAGTATGCCTAGGTCACTGTGCTTCTTCCAGATTATAGAATGCATGTCATATCTGAATATTTTTTGCTTAAAGATGCTTTGTTGGGAACTATTACTTGCTTGCCTTCTTTGGCTTGACTTTGGAGTTATTTGCAAATAAATAAACAAGAGAGAAAGTTTATCCTTTTTTGAACACAGTCTAAAAAATAAAGTTTGCTGTTGGAAAACAACATGGACCCACACTTTCTTGTTGAATGTGAAGTTATAATTATCCTTCATGATGAAAAGTAATATAGACAGTTTGCCATGTGGAATAGATGAAATAGTTGAGAGGCCAGAGCTGTCGATTTGAGAGCTGTCATTCATACAGTGATGAATAACTTAAGCCATAAGTGTTAAGAAGAAGGGCAAAACCTTGGGAATGGTCTGAAGCAGCAGATTAAATGCATGAAATTGAAATAAGACATTGAGGAAAAGTTATATTATTCTCACTTTTAAGGAAGAAGCTCTGGAGATAAAGCATGAGAGGCGGTCCTTCGACTAAGCAAAGTGAACCTCTTGGGTGGTCACTGATACTTTAGCAAAGTGATTAGGACAGAGGTCACAAGAGGTTGTATATAATGTAAATGATAGATACGCTTGCAGAGTTTATTTTAGCTCTTAAACAAAACAAAATAAGACGGGAGACTTAATGAATATGAGCTACCTCACTGTAGAAGCAAAGACTCAGACGCAGAGAACAAGAAAGTAGGAGTTTGAGTAAAATATCAGGGAGCCAAGTTAGGTAACAAAAGTGGAAGATTTCCACTTAAAATTCACAAAAAATATGCTAAAAATTAAAATTTTAGAAAACGACTGAACTTGAATATTGAACCTATTAGCCAGCCAGTTACTCTAAACTCGTACTCTTATCTCATTATTAAGAGGTGCTCCTCTGCTAATTAAATCTCTAACTTGATTTTCTTTTTTCCAAATCCTGCCATCTTTTTTGCTTTTCCATAATTTCCACAAAAACCACTCCTCTCCTCTCTTTGACAATCTGAGTTTATCAACATTCACTTTGGTTATATCAGACTCTAGTTTTCCTACATTCCACGGTCCATTTGAAAACACTAACTTATTACATGTAACTAGTGCCAATGGAAAATTCCAGCTAGCAATAAACACATCTATGTTAGTCACTGTAGGCAGAACTAATGTTGGCTCCAATGACAAGAATGCTCCCATGGTTTTCTCTTGGCTGGAAAGCAGTTGCTATATTGCTCCTGAAAATTAGAAAGTGTTGTGCTATGGAGCAGCAGAGATTACATACACTGACTAATATGTTAGTCTCAAATTCCTATATGGATTCTTTTAATTTGAATACAGTTTGGGTAATAGCTTTGTCCTTATTTATTTTTGTATACACAGATAAAGTATATTAAATTTTCTTGAGACAGGCATTAGCAAGAGGTTCTGAACAGAATTAGTATAGTTGTTTTCCAAAACAAAAGATATCTGATATAAACCTGACATACCGCCAGTTCCAATGGTATTACTGACTTTTTAATCTCATTTAAAAAAAAAATCTTTTCATTTATTCCCTGATAAATCTCTGCATCTTGCTGTTTAATAAGCTAACCGTTATTTGGAACCTAATGAAAGGATTTTTTCCCCTCAGTCCAAACCTTCCTAAATAGCCTCTTCATTATTCTATTCACTTTGAACATCAAAAAAAAAAAAACAAAAAAAACAAAAACAAAGCTGAAATACATAATATGAGATGTTCATGAAAATCTCCATCCAGGGCATCATCATCCTAATTGATTTATAACCTGCTGTGCTCAATAGTTCTTCCACTCATCCTAGTTTTTTTTTTTTAGCCTTAAAAATGAAAAGTTCTACCAAATTTCACATTCTCATTTATAAGTGGGAGCTAAACACTGAGCACACAAGGACATACATCTGGAAACAATAGACCCTGGGGACTACTAGAGGGAGGAGGGAGGGGAGTGGGTTAAAAAACTACCTATTGGTTACTATGCTCACTAACATGGTGATAGGATCCGTACTCCAAACCTCAGCATCATCCAATAGTCCTACATAACAAATTGGCACATGTACCTTCTGTATCTAAAATGAAAGTTTAAATTTAAAACAGAAAACTTCTGTGTTGGGAAATAAACCAACAATGAGAAAAGAATATAGGATTTTAAAACATAGCTTCAGTAATGACCCTAGAAACCTCAGAGGCCTTTGTCTAATTGACTGGAGAAAATAATCTACAGGGTACCATGTGTTTGCAAGCTTTCAGCTCACCTTTTAATAGCCACAATGGAAATATGAATTAAGGAAACTAAGACCAAATCTCCCTTTAAATCTATGTGGAAGAAAAAGTACAGAAATAAACAATGATTGAGAAAAAGACTTACATAGAAGTAGATGGTAAAAAGATAATAAAGGTCAAGAAGAAAGGTAATAAATAATATTTCTCAGAAGTACTAACTTGTGTTCAAATTTATATGTTCCAGACAGTATGAACAAAAAGCAAATCCTTAATGATTTATAAATATGTAAAAGCATTCCATCATTAGTGTTATTCCTAAAAATAGATGTTTATATTTCAGCTATCCTGAAAAAATTAGAATAATATCAAGTAGGTGTATTTGCACATTGCTTTTGAAACACCAGAGCTCTATTTCAAAATGTTCTTAATCTTTTTCTACCCTTAACTTACTGAATCAGAACCTTTTGGCTCTTGAACTATTGCACGCATTTTCAACAAATAATGATGCCCTAAGGGGGGGAAAATTTGTTCTTGAGAGATAAAAGGTCTTAGATATTTCTGACTCATAATGGTTTGTAACTCTCCAAAAAAACCACAATATATGGGTATATCTAAAGCATATCTGTGGTATTAAAATTTCATGGAGAACTGATTGGAAAAAATGTCTAAACATGCTTCCTAGAGGTTGATGATGAAAAAAAGTTTGGGAAACATTACCCTGATGTAGTTTACTTTAAAATATTTCCTGAATATAAAAGTGACAGGTTGTACTGCATGGAATTGGAAAAAAACACAGATGTATAAAAAGGGAAAAAATGAAGTTCACCTAAAGTTCATGTGATAACTTCAGATCACTTTGATGTATTTGCTTCCAGTTATAATTTCTCCTGCTGATTTACTATGTTTTTACAAAATTAGGATCCTATGTCATAAATAATTCCATATCCTACTTTTTCCTCAGCACTAATGTTGTAATAATTCCCTATATTATTAAGCACTATTTGAAACTACTTAAACATTTTAATATTAAGTGATAAGTAAAAACCAATCTATAACAAACTTTCACCAAAAATTAAATTAATGTTTTAATAGTGTTGGTATTATAAAATACATTTCATTGGTATTTAATAGTTGGTATTACACAATACATATTAAATACATACATATTTAATTATTGGTATAACAATAGTTGGTGTTATAAAATACATTTCAGATTATTAATCACTTTCCAGTGATAAACAACCAAATTACAACCTTCAATAAATGATAGATACTAAAGTGTTCAGTGACCAAATTCCTTTTCAGTTTTCATCCCTGTCTAAACAATGCATTTTATCTTCTGTTTCTCTCTCTGTTTTCTCTCATGTTCTCACTCTTTCCTTCTTTTGAGAAGATTTTTAAATCAAACTTTCTGGAATGTCTGTATATGAATCAAATTCCTACTTCTGCAGCTCTTAAGAGTGTAAAATTGGCCAGACATGGTGGCTTATGCCTGTAATCCCAGCTCTTTGGGGGAATGAGTCGAACAGATCACCTGAGTTTAGGGGTTCAGGACCAGCCTGACCTACATGGTGAAATCCTGTCTCTACTAAAAATACAAAAGTGAGCTGGGCATGGTGGTACACTTCTCTATTCCCAGCTACTTGGGAAGCTGAGGCAGGAGCATCACTTGAAACAAGAGGCTGAGGCAGGAGTATCACTTGAAACAAGAGGTGGAGGTTGCAGTGAGCCTGGATTGAGTCACTGCACTCCATCCTGGGTGACAGAGTGAGACTCCATCTCAATAAAAAGATGAAGAAAGAAAGAAAGGAAGGAAGGAAGGAAGGAAGGAAGGAAGGAAGGAAGGCAGGAAGGAAGGAAGGAAGGAGAAAGAAAGAAAGAAAGAGAAAGAAAGAAAGAAAGAAAGAAAGAAAGAAAGAAAGAAAGAAAGAAAGGAAGGAAGGAAGGAAAAGAAAGTCAAATCAAGGAAAGAGGGCAGAATACAAAGAATTTGGAACTAAGCTATAAGAACTGGGTCTTTAAAACAGGTGTACCTTTCATTTTCACTTAATTATAATTTGATTCTTTTGTTGCATTGTTTATAGGGCTATAAAGGTTGTTCTTACACATAATTACCAATTTAATTTAATCTACAAAAAAGAATAAGAGAATGAGAAAGAAGATAAACATTTTCCTTTATTTACCTGCTCAGAAATTGGTTGTTATTGTAGAGCGCTCTCTCTCTCTCTCTGTGTGTGTGTGTGTGTGTGTGTATGTGTGTGTGTGTGTGTGTGGTGTGTCAGAGAGAAATATTACTTTTGGGGTCTTTATTTTATTTAAGTTTATTATGCTATTTTCAATTACTAGCAAGTTCTTTACATTTTTAAATTACATTTTAAGGGTGTACATATTTCTTAAGAGTTCTAAATGGCACATTTCTATGTATACATACATGTTTCTACTATACATGTCTATTTCTATGTCTACGCACTTATCTATGTCTATCTCTACCCTGATCTCTTTTTAAGTCTCTCTTTATATGTATAAGTCCCTAGAGGCTCAAAGTTCTAAAATTTGAGAAATTTGAAAGAAAGTTGAAAAATTATTTTCTTCTGCAATTTCAATAGAAAAAGAGGGATTGTGGATAGTAATAGCTATCTGCAGAAATAATCTCGCTGAGCCTCAGATAGCTTGGGCAGCTTGTTATAAACGCAGATTCCCAGGGCCTTCTTATACCCCTATTATGTCAGAATTTCTTAACGTTGGGAGCAAGATGTCCAGAAATGGCCAATAATGCTAGAAATCTTTGTGGGAAATATTGTTTCATAGGGTTTTGGAGATGAAGTAACCCAGATGAATCTGAGGGTAACAGATAGTAATGTTATTCATATAAAGCTACCAACTATTAACTTACATTAACATATTTGAGTTTGATGGTGTTCTGTGACAGATAACAGGAGAGTGAAGGTAAAGCTGTATATATGTGTATGGTGGTAGTTGGGGGAAAACCTGCTTCTTGAAATCTAAAAGGAAGTCAGGGAGCAAATATTTGCTATCACGTTTTTGGTACCATCTGAGATAAATTGTCTGTTTCTCTGTTTCTGTTAATATTTTTAAGATCAATATAATAATAAAGATGGGTAGTTTATATAGCTTTTCTCACTTAATGTAGCATCCTTTCATAATGCCTTTTTACCCTTCTCCCAATTCTATTACTTTGTACAATAATCTATCATTTGTTCCTCTGCATAGTCCTCACTGGAGAGGGCACCCTGAACACATGATCATTATTGATTTTTCTGGCAGTCTTGTTATAAAATAATAGCTTGAATTATTATTTCTTCTTTCAAATGGTTCATAAACCATCATAAGTCAGTCTCCCAGAGGCTGATCATCTCTAGGTGAACTACTAACATTTAATTGTTGGCTATGCAAAACTGAGGATTGCATATTAAATCTATGACAACTCTGCTGTATGATATGAACTCTGTCAATGACCTCTTTATGAAGTCCTTCCTGAAATGATTTATATTAATTTCTAAAAATAATCATTAAATAACAGATAATGAAAAACTAATGCATGCCTGAAGAAAGAATGTAATAAGATAAATTCCAAATCCATGAGATACATAGCACTTTTTGATTTTACCTACATTCTAAATGCTCAGTATTAACAGGCATTAAGAATCAAGGACTTTTTGACCAATGATAAGTCATACACAATATAAAATATGGTTTGGCTCTAGACCAAAAAATGCTTTTGAAAATTGTGGCATTTTCATGTCTTTATAAAGTTCCTAGAGTTTATTTCTGTTATTCTCAAAATGTTTCCTCAGGATAATTTAGTAATATTTAGATCCACTTAAACAATCACTAGTTAAGTACAAATTAGCTTCCAAAATCAATCTGAAGACATATATCTGCTAAAAGATGGTTTTCTCTTTTATGTTCCCCCTCCCATCTAAAAGTTATTAAGAAAGAGTCTGTTGCTATGGAAACACTCAATTTGACACCATCTGTATTCAAAATTCAATTGCTGCAAGCCTTCAGCCAATCTCCAGTTTTTAACTGGCAGACCTTCCCAGTATGCTCTACAAATCTTTATTTATTTATTTATTTATTTTATTTTTAGGAAGTCAGTCCATACAGCATATTGCAATGTAAAGCATCAAGAAAGTTCACAATGCAAGCATCATTCCATTATCTTAAGATCAGACTTGTGAAGTTTCAGAGCATTACAACCTTCTGATAATTACTTGACATGGGGTTAATGCCTAAAATTTATTGCCAAGCTGTTTTTTTCTGCCTATTGGATTTCACATGTAAAGAAAATACTCATTGTAAGAGTGACTTTAGTATTAGTAAGATGCTGAAAAAGAGCCTCAGTAAGGAACTTAAATCACAATACACAGTTTAGAATGGAAAACAAATATGGAAATCACATAATGCAATTTTGAAATAGTCAGGCTTAAGTTCAATATTAATTGGAATCCTTGTTAGCTCCTTTAGGTAACCTTTCTACATCTTATTTTCCTCATCTGCAAAAGATCTATCATGAAGAATTCAAAGTATGCATTTTGGGGACTACACATACTTTATATATACTATAATGGCATTGGAAAATCTGTTAATCCATGTGGTCTTGAAGAATATTTCTCCAGAATATCAAGTATCTGTATATGAGTGTTGCTAAAATTCATAGAAGAGAAGACCACAAAAAAACTGGAATTCTCTGAATAATTTTTCTAAATAAGGGAAGTATATGACTGGATATTAAAGAAGTGTAAATATGCTTCTTGCAAGAAAACACCAAAAATAATGTATGCACAGTTGTAGGTCCAATCACAACGTTTTGGTGGGATAAAGAAGTAACTCAACACAATTGAGCACTGGTGTGGTTTCTTGGGAGGTTTTGGTCAACCTACTATGTTATAGCTATCCTATGTGAACAGACAGACCTCCATAGCTAAAGATAATTAGAATGTTGCCCTCTGGAGTTCTACAATGTAGCAAGCTTGCTCCACCATACCACTGTCCTATTGAACAGCCAGCCTCTTTAATAATCCTTAAGAGGTAACATGCCGACTATACTCCTTACCACACGCTTTCAAAAGCTGATGTCTTTGACTAATTGTTAATTTTATTTAATATATTTTTAATTTATTCACTTAATCTATCTCAGTGACAACTGTAATATTTTGATTCCATTAAAAAACTGACTGCAGATTTGAGGGGACTCAAGATGGCGCTGTGAGAACAACCCAGGATTGGAGCCCGCGTTGAATCCGCAAACGGTGAGTCAGTGCTGCATTTCCAGACTGATCTTTGTTGCCCACAGAACGGGGAAACTCCCAAGTATAAAAAGACACGGGACGCCAGGCAGTAGGTCTGCCTGGCGAAGCCGGCAGCCGGGCGGCTGCCGGCCCTACCCAGCAATCCCCACAGGGCGCGCTTGTCCGGGTGCCTTGTTGAACCGGCAACCTGAGACTTGAGAGGGCTGGACTTGAGACTGAACGAGACTTGCACAGTAGCCCAGCCCAGGGGATTGCAGGGACAGATTGTTTGGGATAGCCAGTGGGACGAACAAAACCGCGATTTCAAACTATCCCGGGCAGACGGTCCGAGACGCTCTGTGGGGGAGGGGCGTCCACCACTACGGAGGCAACCTGCCCCAACTGATATACACGCCCACTGCTGACGCAGCCAGCCGTTGCCGAGGCAACCCGCCCCAACTGAGATACACGCCCACTGCTGACGTAGCCAGCCGTTAACGAGGCAACCCGCCCCTACTGAGATACACGCCCACTGCTGACGCAGCCTGCCGTTGCTGAGGCAACACGCTACAACGAAGAGACTCCGCCACAGGGCGTGGCGAAGACCAAAGCAGAGCCGGCAGGAACAGCGCGAATCACACAACAGCAGGGCGGAGCCTCGGCAGCCAAACAGTGGCTAGTCTGCCTTCGAGCTGGGCAGGACACCTGATCGGACATCCAAAAATAAAGCCCAAACCCCTCAACACAGAGCATTTGAGAAAAAAAAAAGGGTTGTTTAATGAGCTGTGTTGCAGCAGAATCAAACATAGCAGCCTAACAGCCCTGAATGAACAACAGAATGCACAGCTCAGCAATTAAACCCCTATAAAGTACAAACTGTCTCCTCAAGCAGCTCCCTGACCCCTCTATATCCAAAAGACTGTCATTAGGCAGGCATCATCCTGGGACAAAGAGAGCAGAAAAAGAAACTGGTAGCATCCCTCGCTGTGCCACGGCTACTAGAGGTGCACCCCAGACAAGCAGGGTCTGGAGCGGACCTCAACAGTCGTACAGCAAAGGGGCTAGACTTGTAGAAGGAAAACCAAGCAACAGAAATACTTCATCATCAACATTCTGGGTGTCCACTCAGAGACCCAAACGAAAAGTCAGCAACTACGCAGACGACCAGCGGACAAATCCACAAAGATGGGAAGAAACCAGCGCAAAAAGGAGGAAAACACCCGAAACCAGAACACATCACCTCCTAGAAAGGACCAAAACTCCTCACCAGCAAGGGAACAAAGCTGGACGGAGAATGACTGTGACGAAATGACGGAATTAGACTTCAGAAGATGGATAATGAGAAACTTTTGTGAGCTAAAAGATCATGTATTAAATCAATGCAAAGAAACTAAGAACCTTGAAAAAAGATTTGAAAAAAGATTCGAGGAAATGATAACAAGAATGGATACCTTAGAGAGGAATATGAATGAATTAAAGGAGCTGAAAAACACAATACGAGAACTTCGCGAAGCAAACGCAAGTTTCAATAGCCGAATTGACCAAGCAGAAGAAAGAATATCTGAAGTCGAAGACCAACTCAATGAAATGAAACGAGAAACCAAGATCAGAGAAAAAAGCGCAAAAAGGAATGAACAAAGTCTCCAAGAAATGTGGGACTATGTGAAAAGACCTAACCTACGTTTGATAGGTGTACCAGAAGGGGACGAAGAGAATGAATCCCAGCTGGAAAATACTCTTCAGGACATCATCCAGGAAAATTTCCCCCACCTAGCAAGACAAGCCAACACTCAATTGCAGGAAATACAGAGAACACCACAAAGATATTCCGCAAGAAGAGCAACCCCAAGGCACATAATCGTCAGATTCAACAGGGTTGAAATAAAGGAGAGAATACTAAGGGCAGCCAGAGAGAAAGGTCGGGTCACCCACAAAGGGAAGCCCATCAGACTCACAGCAGATCTCTCGGCAGAAACACTACAAGCCAGAAGAGAGTGGGGGCCAATATTCAACATTCTTAAAGAAAAGAACTTTCAACCCAGAATTTCATATCCAGCCAAACTGAGCTTCAGAAGTGAAGGAAGAATAAAATCCTTTGCGAACAAGCAAGTACTCAGAGATTTTGTCACCACCAGGCCTGCTTTACAAGAGCTCCTAAAAGAGGCACTACACATAGAAAGGATCAATCAGTACCAGCCATTCCAAAATCACACTGAATGCTAAAGAGCTTCAACATAATGAAGAATCTACAACAACTAACAGGCAAAACAGCCACTTAGCATCAAAATGGCAGTATCAAATTCACACATAACAATATTAACCCTAAATGTAAATGGACTAAATGAACCAAACAAAAGACACAGACTGGCAAATTGGATAAAAATCCAAAACCCATCAGTGTGCTGTATCCAGGAAACCCATCTCACATGCAAGGATACACAAAGGCTCAAAATAAAGGGATGGAGGAAGATTTACCAAGCTAATGGAAAGCAAAAAAAAGCAGGAGTTGCAATTCTCATCTCTGATAAAATAGACTTTAAAGCAACAAAGATCAAAAGAGACAAAGAAGGCCATTACATAATGGTAAAAGGATCGATACAACAAGAAGAGCTAACGATCCTAAACATATATGGACCCAACACAGGAGCACCCAGATACATAAGGCAATTTCTTAATGACTTACAGAAGGACTTAGACTCCCACACAATAATAGTGGGAGACTTTAACACTCCACTGTCAATACTAGACAGATCAACCAGACAAAAAATCAACAAGGATACCCAGGGCTTGAACTCAGACCTGGAGCAAGCAAACCTGGTGGACATTTACAGAACTCTCCACCCCAAATCCACAGAATACACATTCTTCTCAGCACCACATCACACCTACTCTAAAATTGACCACATAATTGGAAGTAAAGCACTGCTCAACAAATGCAAAACAACTGAAATCATAACAAACAGCCTCTCAGACCATAGTGCAATCAAGTTAGAACTCAGAATTCAGAAACCGACCCAGAACCGCACAGCTTCATGGAAACTGAACAACTGGCTCTTGAATGTTGACTGGGTAAACAACGAAATGAAGGCAGAAATAAAGAAGTTCTTCGAAACCAATGAGAACGAAGACACAACGTGCCAGAACCTCTGGGACACATTTAAAGCAGTCTCTAGAGGAAAGTATATAGCAATAAGTGCCCATATGAGGAGAATGGAGAGATCCAAAATTGACACCCTATCGTCAAAATTGAAAGAGCTAGAGGAGCAAGATCAAAAAAACTCAAAACCCAGCAGAAGACAAGAAATTACTAAGATCAGAGCGGAGCTGAAGGAGATTGAGACACGAAAAACCCTTCAAAAAATCAATAAATCCAAGAGCTGGTTTTTTGAAAAGATCAACAAAATAGACAGACCACTAGCCAGATTGATTAAAAATAAAAGAGAGAACAACCAAATAGATGCAATAAAAAATGATAAAGGGGAAATCACCACAGATTCCACAGAAATTCAAACCATCATCAGAGAATATTACAAACAACTCTATGCACATAAACTAGTAAACCTGGAAGAAATGGATAAATTCCTGGACTCCTGTGTCCTCCCAAGCCTAAACCAGGAGGAAGCTGAAACTATGAATAGACCAATAACAAGGTCTGAAGTTGAGGCAGCAATTAAGAGCCTACCAGACAAAAAAAGCCCAGGTCCAGACGGTTTCACAGCCGAATTCTACCAGACACACAAGGAGGAGCTGGTACCATTCCTTCTAAAACTATTTCAAACAATCCAAAAAGAGGGAATCCTTCCCAAATCATTTTATGAGACCAACATCATTCTGATACCAAAACCCGGCAGAGACCCAACAAGAAAAGAAAACTTTAGGCCAATATCCATGATGAACATAGATGCAAAAATCTTCAATAAAATATTGGCAAGCCGATTGCAAGAGCAAATCAAAAAACTTATTCATCATGATCAAGTAGGATTTATCCCAGGGATGCAAGGCTGGTTCAACATATGCAAGTCTATCAACGTAATTCACCACATAAACAGAACCAAAAACAAAAACCACATGATTATCTCAATTGACGCAGAGAAGGCATTTGACAAAATTCAACAGCCCTTTATGCTAAAAACCCTCAATAAAATCGGTATCGATGGAACGTATCTCAAAGTAATAAAAGCTATTTATGACAAACCAACAGCCAATATCATACTGAATGGGCAAAAACTGGAAGCATTCCCTTTGAAATCTGGTACTAGACAAGGATGCCCTCTCTCACCACTCCTATTCAATATAGTACTGGAAGTTCTAGCCAGAGCAATCAGGCAAGAAAAAGAAATAAAGGGTATTCAAATAGGAAAGGTGGAAGCCAAATTGTCTCTATTTGCAGACGACATGATAGTATACCTAGAAGACCCCATCGCCTCAGCCCAAAAACTCCTGAAACTGATAAACAACTTCAGCAAAGTCTCAGGATATAAAATCAATGTGCAAAAATAACAAGCATTCGTCTACACCAATAACAGACTTAAAGAAAGCCAAATCAAGAGCGAACTGCCATTCGCAATTGCTACAAAAAGAATAAAATACCTTGGAATACAACTCACAAGGAACGTAAGGGACCTCTTCAAGGAGAACTACAAACCACTGCTCAACGAAATCAGAGAGGACACAAACAGATGGAGAAACATTCCATGTTCATGGTTAGGAAGAATTAATATCGTGAAAATGGCTATACTGCCCAAAGTAATTTACTGAATCAACGCTATCCCCATCAAGCTACCATTGACTTTCTTCACAGAACTGGAAAAAACCACCATGAACTTCATATGGAACCAAAAGAGAGCCCGCATAGCCAAGTCAATTCTAAGCAAAAAGAACACAGCGGGGGGCATCACACTACCGGATTTCAAACTATACTACAAGGCTACAGTAATCAAAACAGCATGGTACTGGTACCAAAACAGAGATATAGACCAATGGAACAAAACAGAGGCACCGGAGGCAACACAACATACATACAACTATACAATCTTTGATAAACCTGACAAAAACAAGCAATGGGGCAAGGATTCCATGTTTAACAAATGGTGTTGGGAAAACTGGCTAGCCATGTGCAGAAAGCAGAAACTGGACCCCTTCCTGACACCTTACACTAAAATTAACTCCAGATGGATTAAAGACTTAAACATAAGACCTGGCACCATAAAAACCCTAGAAGGAAATCTAGGCAAAACTATCCAGGACATAGGAGTAGGCAAGGACTTCATGAACAAAACACCAAGAGCATTGGCAACAAAAGCCAAAATAGACAAATGGGACCTAATCAAACTCCACAGCTTCTGCACGGCAAAAGAAACAGTCACTAGAGTGGATCGGCAACCAACAGAATGGGAAAAAATTTTCGCAGTCTACCCATCTGACAAAGGGCTGATATCCAGAATTTACAAACAACTCAAGCAGATTTACAGAAAAAAAAACAAACAAGCCCATTCAAAAGTGGACAAAGGATATGAACAGATACTTTATGAAAGAAGACATATGAGGCCAACAATCATATGAAAAAATGCTCATCGTCACTGGTCATCAGAGAGATGCAAATCAAAACCACATTGAGATACCATCTCACGCCAGTTAGAATGGCGATCATTAAAAAATCTGGAGACAACAGATGCTGGAGAGGATGTGGAGAAAAAGGAACACTTTTACACTGTTGGTGGGAGTGTAAATTAGTTCAACCATTGTGGAAGACAGTGTGGCGATTCCTCAAGGCCTTAGAAATAGAAATTCCATTTGACCCAGCAATCCCATTACTGGGTATATATCCAAAAGACTATAAATCGTTCTACTATAAGGACACATGTACACGAATGTTCATTGCAGCACTGTTTACAATAGCAAAGACCTGGAATCAACCCAAATGCCCATTGATAATAGACTGGATTGGAAAAATGTGGCACATATACACCATGGAATATTATGCAGCAATCAGAAATGATGAGTTCGTGTCGTTTGTAGGGACATGGATGAATCTGGAAAACATCATCCTCAGCAAACTGACACAAGAACAGAAAATGAAACACCGCATATTCTCACTCATAGGTGGGTGATGAAAAATGAGAACACATGGACACAGAAAGGGGAGTACTAAACACTGGGGTCTATTGGGGGGAAAAGGGGAGGGCCAGTGGGAGGGGCAGGTGGGAAGGGATAGCCTGGGGAGAAATGCCAAATGTGGGTGAAGGGGAGAAGAAAAGCAAAGCACACTGCCATGTGTGTACCTATGCAACTGTCTTGCATGCTCTGCTCATGTACCCCAAAACCTATAATCCAATAAAAAATTAAAAAAAAAAAATTAAAAAAAAAACAAAACTGACTGCATTATCTTCATGTGTATCCTGATGTGAATGCCTTTATAGTCTTCTTTTCCTTTCTTCCTAAATTCATAAAATGTATACATTGATGAATAATCAGGACTTATGCTACATAAGAATAAAGACAACTTTATATGCCTTTGGTTCTCCCTTTAAATCTGTTCAAGTAGGTTGTCCTGTTCTGTTCTTGGGTGAAAATGTAGGTAAGTTTCATGTCTTTTCTGGTCATCATTAGGGAAAGACAAAGTCCCATGTCATTTTGAGACATTAAAATTAGATTGTCTAGCTCAATATGTTAATGAACACTTCAATCTGAACTTACATATATGATTTCTCCCTCAAGTAGAAGAGGATTCAAGTGGGTAGGTCCTTTACTACCTGGAATAGCGGACATGGTGGGCTTCCTCTCTCTGTCTTGCTAGTCTTCTCTTCCTTTCAGCAGCTGCTATTTCTCACCCTAACAAGGGTTAATTGGAATGGAAGAAGGAGAAGTAAGGGGTGGAGAGAATTCTTACTTCGCTTAGTACTGTCACTGTCAGAGTGTGACTTTGTGCTTTCTAATGTGAATTATCACTTGCGGGATTTTGTGGAGCTGAAATGTATTTCTTCCAGTTTTAAGCTCCAGCCTCTGATTCACTTCTTCCATAATATATTCCACAATTACTTCAGTAGATAGTCAACACAAACTCATTTGAGCCTCCTTTGTGCCAAACACTGATGTAGGTTCTGAAAAGTCAATGACAAAAGAAAACACAGTCCCTGCCCTCACGCAGCCAACTCTTTCTCTCCTTTGAACTTTCACTTTTCTTTTGTTATACCTCTCATTTATGTTTTATATCCATGTCATTGTCGGCACACATCTGTCTTTCCCT
Source organism: Callithrix jacchus (assembly GCF_049354715.1). Classification (NCBI taxonomy): domain Eukaryota; kingdom Metazoa; phylum Chordata; class Mammalia; order Primates; family Cebidae; genus Callithrix; species Callithrix jacchus. The sequence goes on from NC_133524.1 coordinate 32,561,807, forward strand.
ACATTATCAACTCCTTTACAAAATGATGCACATTTTACTCATTTTTATATATCCTTCTTTTTCAATGGTCACTAAATTATTAAATGAAATAATGAACAATGAATAAATGGATGGATGCACAGAGCAATATATGGATAAATGAACAAAATCACACATTGTCCATAAAATATTGTTTATATTACTCCTATGACATATACATTCTATCTAATATTATGCTAATTTTACTTTTTCTCCCTAATAATAAACACTATAATAAAGGATGCTGTATCATGGCTTTCTTGGAATACCACATAATTCCTAGCCCAATATCTTGTACACTCTAAGTACATAATCAAGATTTGATGAATGTGTGAATATACTTTTCAGTATTTTAAACTTGTATTTTCCCTTCACATAATTCAAATATTAATGCAAATTATTAAGTATAAAAATTAGGGCAAGATTTAAAAATAATTCAGTTACACATCTGGGAAATGAATAAAATAATCTCACTCTAGGTTGATTTCTTTGTGTAAATTAGATCCTTACTAAATATTTGCAGACTTACATATTTATGAAGAAAAAAGTGATCCATCTCATCTATTCTGTCTCTGTTAGAACAGCGTCCATCTATGTTTAATTTGCTGCCATAATCTTGAAAGTAAAAATGTATTTTGGAAGCATTCAATAACTGTTTTCTAGGTAGTGTTCTTAATCTAGCTATAGTAAGGGATTGTGCCTGTCCTTAAGTTGCTCACAATGTATGAGAGAAACTTGGAATATTCACTATTGTACATATTGAAGGATTTATTATATTTATAATTAAATCATACCAAATCACATATGGATATAATTTAATCATCTTTTGTTATTAGCATAATGCACTGATATACTGAAGAATCTAATTTTTCAATGAAATAAGCATCTGTCCAATTTAGCATACTAAAAAAGAATAACAATTTTATTAATTTACATTTCAAATAAGCATTATTTTATTATCTTAAGATTCCCTTTATTTGTATTCCTTAAGGATGCCAGTTCTGGTTTTTAAAAAATCCACTTTGTATTCAATACTTTATCTGAACTAGACAATCGTATATATATGTCAGGTATTTTAGAGGATGAAATTTTCAATTGGAAATCTGGCTCCTATTCTCATGGTGAAGATTATTACATGGTTTGCATTTCAAAAACTTATTTAAAGTTTACCTGTTTTGAATGGCCATATATCTTGTTGATGTATATATTTAGAATCAGGACACAAATATAATGTAATGATGCAATTAAATCAAAACATAAACAAAATATTAATATTATTAAATTAAGGAACTCCCAGGTGCCTATCATAGATTTTGGTAGTTACTGATGCACAGTATTATGGACAGTCTGGTTGTTTTAAACCTTAAACTATGTAAAATTCATTACCTACCTAATGAAGGATAAAGTCAATTAATGTACTGTTTTAATGATCACAACACATTCTGTTAGTTGCCAGATGTTTATATTTATTCTACTTCTAGGGACAACAGGTTACTTAGTCATATACTTCATATGTAACAGGTTACTTAGTCATACACTTTCTTTATATAATGCAAATTTTCATTCCCATTTTATCTTAAGTTATGACATAACATTTTAATGAGTTCTCTGTACCCTCTCAATAGACACTTTTATTTAAAAATCCTAATCTAAATTCCTGCTTTCCAGATTAGGGGAGGGGAGCTGGGTAATTGAGTTTTTTAAGATTAAGAGCTTTCTATATACATTTCATTTCCATTTTGCTCACGTCAGCAGATTCTGCAAAAGTGAACTGAGGAAGATTTCATATGGCCTAGTATGTTGTATTCTGCACGGATGAGCTATGTGAACTGCAATCAGACCAAGGTGCTTTTAAAGTGCGTTATGTTTATGAGAGATTGTTCTAAAAAGTCTCTCAATCCCGTAAGACTGAGAAGTCACTTACCTCTGCAAAGACTGGGTCTATTTGCTTTGGGTTTCTTTTGGCTTTTTGTTTGCTTTTCTTTTTTTTTTTAATTTTTTTATTGGATTATAGGTTTTGGGGTACATGAGCAGAGCATGCAAGACAGTTGCGTAGGTACACACATGGCAGTGTGCTTTCTTTTCTTCTCCCCTTCACCCACATTTGGCATTTCTCCCCAGGCTATCCCTCCCCACCTCCCCCTCCCACTGGCCCTCCCCTTTTCCCCCCAATAGACCCCAGTGTTTAGTACTCCCCTTTCTGTGTCCATGTGTTCTCATTTTTCATCACCCACCTATGAGTGAGAATATGCGGTGTTTCATTTTCTGTTCTTGTGTCAGTTTGCTGAGGATGATGTTCTCCAGATTCATCCATGTTTGCTTTTCTAACAGGGCATTTTACTAATCTCTTCAGGGTAATTCTAGTAATGACTCATGGTCACGGAGATGATGATGGCAGCCTGTAGCCTATACTAGCTGCCAGCTCCCATGTGAGACAGTCCATTAAATCAGTAAGTATTTATGGCATGCCTGTTATTTTCAGAACAAGATGTTAGAATTAAAATGATTTAAATATAAAGGAGTAACAGTTTGATGCTTACTGTCTGTCAGGGAGATGAAACATATACCACATGGAGAGTGTCCTCAGAGAGACACAACAATGCTTGAAATTCCTAACCTTTGGCATTTGTAACTTACAGATGTGGCAACATGAAAAAGAGACTCACTCTCTCATCTTCATATCTCTATCTGAACTACCAGTTCTCCCACCTCTTCTACTGAAATGGTGTTTGTTTTCTAAAAACATATGTTAGCTTCTCATCTTTCTAAAATGGGCTAAGCATTATTTTGCTTAAAGGCATAGAAACTAATCCCTCTGAGAAATTTTAAGTCCCATGAATCAATAAATTCCCAATATATTTGAACTTAATTGTAATAAACTATCACAAATTGATAGTTTACATAAATATACTAGTAGTATGTATAAAATTGATATATATGCATGTATTTTATAACTATCTACATCCATGAGTATATAATATATATATGCACATATATATATTTAAACTTTCAATAACTGACTCCAAATTTAGCCTCCTTTCAGCATAGATTTGGGGACAGAACACCCATCTAACACCTATTTTTAGAATCAGAGGAGTTGAATTAAATCCTGGTTCTGCTACCCGTGTGACCATGAGCAAAACAGTAGTATCTTTGATCATTGGTTCTTTCACTTATTTAATAAGGACAATATCTACCATAGGGGCTTCTGGGAAAATAAAATCCACTTATATATTTGTAAGAATTCCTCATCCAATTCATGTAAAGCACAGCACAAATCTAAAGTATTATTCTTTTATGAGATATTTTAAAATCTGCATAAAGTTAGATTTTATTTGTCCCATAAATAAGTGAAAATTTTGACATCTTCCCATTGTCTGAAATGTTTCATACTCTGGAGTTCACTGGAACATGTTTTTAGTTACCAAAATACCAAGCTACTGAAGGAAAACATGGGAATTTTTGTTGTCCTGACAGACACTAAGAAAAAAATGAATTACTTCTATTTATTGCTATGTATCTTAAAGTACGTTTGGCATGGTACCCAACATTGAGAGACACATAACCCGCTGTCCTAAAACTCTGAGAAATTTACAATTTTTTGTAATCATAGAAACAATTCCCTATCTTACATCCCAAAAGGATTGTGCCTTCTCCTTTTAGTGGTTATTACAAGGGATTAGACTACACCAAATCCCTCATGAGGAATAGGTAAAGTGTTGTTTTAAAAGGACAACGTGAGCCCATATATTACTGAGCTGATCATATTACCTTATCATCTGCAAAATTACACTTGATGTTCACATTTTCAGGTTGACTGGATTTTATAAATTCATGGCACATTTTTCTGTTTAATTATAGAGAAAGGTCTTTTCCCCTTATTCTTATTCTGTGAATTTTAAGACTTGATTTTATCTTTTCAAACATTCTGTTGTTTGAACAGACAATTTTCTGATAACAAGTGAATCAAGGACTCCCTGCCTTTCCTTTCCTCAATCAGTTCTATGTGTTATTGAGAGCCAGCTGTGGCCCAGGACAACAATTCCATGGGCCTTATATGGAAGAGAAAAATCTGACTCCAATCTTCAGGTTTATTATTTCTATCATTGCCTTGCAGCCTTTGTAGTGGACCCCCAGTGGTTTCACTCCTATGACTCACTGTTAGACTTAGAGATGGTAATAAGGTAAACCATGCAGTAATTGGAAACACCGAAGATAGAAAATTCTGTATACATTTTGCTTTATCTTTATATTGAAAGAAAATATCAGAGCATTCCACTTATTCATTCAGAAAATCTTGATGAAAAACCTATATTTTTCAAGGCCATTGACTGGAATTTAAGAGAAGTAACAGAGTCAATAAAGAAAAATTTCTTGAGCAAGTCTAAAAATTCTGTATGTAGACATTAGAACAGTTACCAATATTCATGCACCCATTTTCTAGATGTGAAAATATTTTACCTTTATAGCAGGGCACTATCATTGTCAACCCCGGAGAAGTCCCAGTGGAACTCTCGATAATGAGATAATTGATTGTTATGGGCTAAATGTTAGCACCCACCCACCACCCAAATTTATACATTGAGGTGCTAAGCCATGATGATATTTGGAGATGGGGCCTTTGAGAAATAATAAGGGTTAGATGAGGTCATAAGGATGAGGCCTCCATAATTGGATTAGTGTCCTTTTAAGAAGAGTAAGAAGAGAAACTAGAGTACCCCCTTGCCCCACTCTCTCCCCAACATAGGAAGATACAGCAAGAAGAAGGTTCTCACCAGGAACCGAATCTGTCAGCACCATGATCCTGTACTTCTCAACTTCCAGAACTATGAAAAGCAACTGCCTGTTGTTTAAGCCACTCAATCTATGGCACTATTTTGCAGCAGCTCGAGCTTACTAAGACGTTAATATTTGTATAGTCAGTAGCCATTTGAAAATGAGGTTTCCATGTGTCATTCCATTGAATCCTAACACCAAACTGGCATGAAAATTACCAGAAGCCCAGTTTTACAGATGAGAAAACAAACTGTCAGAGAGATTAAACAATTTGCCATGCATTCCACTGTCACTAAGAGGCAGAGCCAGTGCTTGAACCAAGTGTTCTTATTTTATATTCAGTGCTTTTAGTACTATATTACTAAAGAAACAAAGGCCAAAAGAATCTCTTGGAAAAAGATAGACCCTGTTAAACTGACAAATCAGTATCAGCAACCATTTGTTTCTTCACTTGTAGTTTTATATGAGAAAAAATTCCTGTTTGTCTTAGCCCCTGAAGTAATATACCTTATTACCTTCAACTAACAAGAGTCCTGATAGTTACCCCTCCTCAGTCAAGTCTTTTTGTGTAATCAGATAGAGAGTATAGCTTTCCTCTAATCCAGAAATCAAGAATGGGGAGTAAGAAAATTAAGAAATGAAATTAAGGAAGGACATTCTTATGTATTTATCTCACTAACATAAAAGTAATAATCATAATTGTTTTCATCTTCATTGTTATAATTATCTCATAACCAACTATTAGCTTCCTAGGTCTTTTTGTTAAGGCTCCAAAACTCAAAAGCTTTCTTTTCTTTCTTTCTTTTTTTTTTTTTTAAGATGGAGTTTCACTCTTGTTATCCAGGCCCGAGTGCAATGGCACCATCTCAGCTCACCACGACCTCTGCCTCCTGGGTTCAGGCAATTCTCCTGCCTCAGCCTCCTGAGTAGCTGGGATTACAGGCACACAACACCATGTCCAGATAATTTTTTGTATTTTTAGTAGAGACAGGGTTTCACCATGTTGACCAGGATGGTCTGGATCTCTTGACCTCATGATCCACCCGCCTCGGCCTCCCAAAGTGCTGGGATTACAGGCTTGAGCCACCACGCCCGGCCAAAAGCTTTATTTACAATATCCATATTTTCTATGTGGAGACAGGCTGAATGGACCTGAGATAATTATCGTCATGTCCAGAAGCCATAAAATTTTGGCGCCTTCTCTTTTCTTTCAAGAAACAAGAACACATCTTATCCTGCATGTGTTTCCTCTACATGCAGGATAAAGGCCATGTACCAGTAGCCTGTCACTTTTAGTGCAAAGAGTATGATTGGCATTTGTGGGAGTGTCTAATGGGGATAGTCAAAGCAACATGGGATCATGTTTCTGAAAATTCAGTGCAAAACTCATGGATTGCTTGTGCTGGGGTAAGCCAGCCACCATGTCATAAGAACACTCAAATAGGCCCATGGAGGAACTCATTTAGAGAGAAACAAACTAGACAGCGCCAACTCACAAACTATACAAGTAACTCACTATGAAAATGAATCCTTCAGTCCTAATCAAGCTATCATATAACTACAGCCCCACTGACATCTGACTACAACCTCATGAGTGATCTTGAGACAGAACCACTCAATCAAGTAATGCATGAATCCTGACCTACAGAACCTATGAGTGATAATAAATGATTATTGCTACTTCAGAGCACTAAGTTTTGGGTGATTGATTTTTTTACAGTAACAGGTAACTATTCAAAGTCTTTCCTGACAAAAGTAGAACAAGCTCAGCTTTCCCCTTTTCATGTAGAAAGGTCACCATCTATTAATCCTTCCTACTTACTTTTAAAATGTTTTACTTAAGACAAGTACCACAGAATAAAAACAGGTAGCAAGCAGTTTGTTCTGTTGCTTCAAATTATGTATAAGTAAATTTTGGTAAAGTAAGAAGTAGTAGGCACAAAATAATAACTCCTACAATTTTCTATAACTTGAGAGCCAAGAGCATTTTTTTAGGAACAGTCCATGGCACATGTTTAAACCTTGGCTTAGTTTTATCTAAACTGCATGATGCCATCAGGGAGTTATATTCCTATTTATGCCCACAGTTACCAAAATATAACAGAAATTCAAGACTTTAGTTGCCATTCCCCAGTAGATTATAAGATAAAAATGCTAGCCTATAAACATGTAGACTATCTCTTTCTGGGCACATCTCTTTCTGGGCACATCTCTTTCTATTTGTATTTGTCTTATTAGCTCACTTTATCTAAGTATAAAATTCTTTATTTATTCATAATCATCTTTATCACAAAAAAGGAAGAAAAAGTACTTTCTTTAATTGGTTTATTTATTTAATAGTTATGTTTATTGTGTTTCATTTTCAAAGTGCATGAGGTAAACATTTGTTAACTCAGATATTGCCCCTTAAAAAGAAACATAACGAAAACACAAGCAATTACTAGAAAACACTATTTATGTTCATAATTATGGTAAATTTATTCACTTTAATAAAAAATAATTTTCCTATTATAAACTCACCTGAAAGATTTATAATTAAATATAACAGGTAATTTGGATTTTAAATCCTATTCAAATATATTTTGATATAATCCTCTTATACAACTAAAAAATGAAATACATTAATGAAAAATGAAAAACATTCATTTCATGATAGGTAATTAATACTAATTTAACACAACTTATAGGAAGAAAAAACATACACTTATTTTTATATGCAATATTTGTATACAAGTTATAATTACTCTGATAGAACTCTGAAATTCATTAAGATATTAAAGACAATTTCTATTATTTAATATATATTTCCAGGTACCTTAATAACTAAGTGCTACAAAAAAATAAAAGAAATATGAGATTAATATATGAAGAAACATCTGACATTATGAACCTAATGATGATAGTTGATGATGGTTAATTTTATGTGTTAACTTGACTAGGGTATGATTCCCAGCTGTTTGGTCAAACACCAATCTAGATGGTGTTGTGAAGGTATTTTTTAGATGTGATTAACATTTCAATCAGTAGACTTTGAGTAAAGCAGATTACCCTCCATAATGTGGTTGGGTCTCCTCCAATCAATTTTGAACTCCTTAAGAGAGAAGATTCTAGTCCCCAGAAGAGGAAGGAATTCTGCTTTTAGATTGCATTTGGACTCAAGATTGCAACATTAGCTATTCCCTAGGTCTCTATCCTTCCAGGCTGTTCTACAGATTTTTGACTTTTCAGCTCCTACAATCATATGAGTTAATACCTCAAAATCAACCCCTCTTTTTCTCTTTGTATATGTGTATATATGTATAAATATAAATATTATATTATTATTACCAACATCTCTATATATATATTTATATATCCTAATTATTAGATACAACAGAATAGATGCAGAGACAGAAAGCAGCATTCTAAGTTCTAATGATAATGGTGAAATTGATCATACAGATGAAATATTGGACTGTGAATTTTCAGATCATAATAACCTAGATAAACGTTCTCAAGCACAAGGACTGATTAATGCACAATATATTTCTAAGGACAGAAAGGAAACATGGTATTTTCATCCACGTAATTATTCGACAGGAAGAACTTTACCACATAGTATTTAGCTGCAAGAATTTTAACAACCCTGTTTTGCTAAAGGATGTAGGACAGATATTATGTAATTTGTGATGTTTGTGCACCAACATTTATTTGATAGAAAAAGTTTGTTGCCTTCCTTCCTTCCTTCCTTTTCATTTCTTTTTCCTTTTTTTTGAGACAGAGTTTCACTCTTGCTGCCCAGGCTGGAGTACAATGGAGTGATCTCAGCTAAGCACAAACTTCACCTCCTGGGTTCAAGCAATTCTCCTGCCTCAGCCTCTTGAGTAGCTGGGATTACAGGCACCTGTTACCATGCCTGGCTTTTTTTGTTTTTTGTATTTTTAGTAGAAACGGGGTTTCACCATGTTGGCCAGGCTGGTTTCAAACTCCTGACCTCAGGTGATCCACCCGCCTTGGCCACCCAAAGTGCTGGCATTAAGGAGTGAGCCACTACGCCCAGCCTGTATTTCAATTCTGATTAAAATTTTTCATAAGATTGTCTTTCAGTATCTTTATTCTTCCATAAGAATTTGCAGAGTTACTTTAACATATGAAAAATAAAAAGCTAAAGAGTTCATTAGACCTACAAGGGAAATACTAATGGCTACTTTCCCTGGTATACTGATGGCTACATCAGAAACCTTATCTACCTTAACACAATCTTTAACCACCAGCTAAACAATTTCTACTTTGCTCACAGTATCATTAAGAACCAGGATAAAACTTGTGTAACTTGAATGGTTATACAGCAGCAGAGAAAGAAAACAACACAGTGTAGGACCTATAAATTCATTATTCAGGCTGGGCATGGTGGCTCAGGCCTGTAATCCCAGCACTTTGGAAGGCCGAGGAGGGTGGATGACCTATGGTCAGGAGTTCGAGACAAGCCTGGCCAACATGGCGAAGCCCTACCTCTACTGAAAATACAAAAAAATTTATCTGGGCACAGTGGTGGGAGCATGTAATCCCAGCTACTTGGGAATCTGAGGCAAGAGGATTGCTTGAATCCGGGAGGTGAAGGTTTCAGTGACTGAAGATGGCACCACTGCACTCCAGCCTGGGTGACAGAGTGAGACTCTGTCCCCCCCAAAAAAAAAATTATTATTCAGTGTATGTCTAAGTGCACCTTTATTGTAAGTTGGCAGGGTTGGGGGCTGTGTGGGGCCTGGGTAGTGCTACCTCTTCTCAAATTCCTTAAATGTAAAACAACCTCTAGGCTTTTTCCTCGGTTCACTTTTCTTTGGACCAGGTATCCTCTCTCTGTGTAAGCTCAGCCACTCCAGGTAACTTACAAATTGGTGTCCAGAAGTAATGTCACTCCTGAAATCTCTCTATTTTCAACAATTTCTTTAACATCTCAGTATGGTCACCTAGCTTAATGTTAAGCAGATTACTTTATCTCCCCTAATCAACTCCTTGTCCTGAGTTTGTCTCTGGTTATGACGGTTATGACATTAATCTTCCAAAGAATTCAATCTCCAACGCTTTGAGGCAGGCCTTCTCTTAGACCGTCAGTTTTCTACATGCAAATGTAGAAATGTCAAAATCCTGTCAATTCTAGCTCCACCTCATGTCTTAATTTCACTTCTTTTTACTCCATGGCCACTGCTCCAGCTTGGGCTCTCTTGCCTTGTAACTGGTCTTACTGACTTCATTTAGTCCCTTATCTTCCAGTGTGTGCGTGGGTGCGTGCATGCATGTGCATGTGCACACACACACGCACACACGCACACTCTCCTATGCTGATATTCATCTTCCACACTAGTGTTAACAGGTCTAATTATGTATTCTCCTGTTATCCCTTCCTGAAATACCCTTCCCTCTCCAGCTTCCTTCTGCTTTTCAGAGTCTTATTTACGATCAGGTCAAATTCAGCCTCCTCCTGGAAGCATTCCAGGAAGCCCTCATTTAAAACCAATCTCTCCTCCTCTTGTTCTCTCTCAACATTTTGTAATACTGCTCTACTGAAGCACTCTTCCCAGACTGCCTTGCCTGAATATACTTGTCCAAATACCCGCATTTGATTGTGAGCTCTTTAAAGACCAAGGCTGAATCTTACTTTTTTCCTGTATCACCTCTACCATCTCTGATATTAGATAGCACAGAGTAAGCATTCAAATGTTTGCTGAACTGAACTGAGCTCGTTAGTTGCCAGCAGCATCCTAGTGGATGTAAATTTTGAGAGCTGCTTGTAGCTATAACAGGTTGACAGCAGGTGCTAGATGTCAAAAAAAGGAAATTTATATGGTTGACTCCACTTCTTCTAAAATAAGCAACTCTCTAATAGACAACACCTGATAGGAAGATAATGGCTGGCATTTCATTAGCAATAGAGATTTCATAAAAATGTGGAGAACAGAGCCTTTTTATTTTGCCAGGAAGGATATCATACATTTGGTTGCAGCAATGAATGATGGGTTGACAAAGCTGCTATAAAACTGTCAGTTAATTCAAAAATCGTGTGAGAGAATTTTTTATTCTCATACAGAAGAATATTTTCCCTTCTATGACCCTGTATACCAGTTCTTTATGCAATATAATATAAATTCATTTTCTTAAAATTTATAAGCTGTTGCTAAATTTCTCTAAGAATTCTGGACTGGGTTGAAAAATCCTTAGCTGAAAAAATAATTCCAAAATAAATATCTTCCTCTTAAAACTTGGCATTCTGTTTCAAAAGTCCTTCCCTTGGTTTTGTTAATAAAAGACCACATTATACACCTTCATATTCTCCCATCTCTAGTTCCCTCTGTACCAAATCCATCTTATTACAAAAATATGTACCACTTAATGAGCATCTAATATATGCCTCATATTTACTTTAGAAACACCAGTAATTTTACTTTCTTAACCACCCTCCTAGCATAAGTACTATTTTTAGCCCCACATGACAGATGAAGGAACCACAGCTTAGGAAAGAGAATTAACGTGGTCAAGTTCGCACAGCTAATAGATCATTGGGGTCCACTAGTCTATACATCTACAATACATGTAAAAGACAATCCTTTAGACACTCAAATACGTAGAAGTCCAAACTACAAATAGGAGCAGCAAAAATATATATCCGGACTACAGTAACCTGAGGTTAGTCCTAATATTTTAAGTTCTCAGATAAATATTTCTTCATATTTTTTGGACTAACTAGCCTTTTCCATTTGATGTGCCTCGGGCTTTTAAATCAGAAAGACATGGACTTGAATTCTGCTTTCTCACTTGCCATCTTCCTAAGACCCTAGACAAGTTATGTAGGCTCTCTGAGTCTCATTTTTCTGTCTCTAAAATGGGAATAGTAATATCTACCTACTAAATTTATAGAGACTAGTGAAGATTTTGCAGTATTTCCCACAAAAAGGCTTTCCCAAATATTTGTTGAATTCTATTTATATATCTTATTCCATCTTTTCCAAAGCAACCTCCTCCTTTTTGCCTTTTAAATCTCTTCTTTTTGGGGTGGTGGGAGGGGTGAAATAACTAAACATTTACCAAAAAGCTCATTAAGTGTTTTGCACTAAGCACTCAAACCACCCAAATAGATTATAGTTAAAATAACAAATGCTAACATTCTTTGAGTTCTTACTATGGCTCCGACCTAAGTGTTCTACCTTGATTATTTCATCTAACTATGCCAACCCATGAGATAGATATAAGTGAGCCTATTTTACAGAGAAGAAAACTAAGAGCAGAGAGTTTACTGAGATTAGTCCTTTGTTCAAAGTCACAAAGCTAACAAGTAGCCAGTCTAGGCAGCCTGACTTCTAAAGTAATGCATGCTATTGCTGTATAGTCCTAAAATAGTAGTGGTGGGGGTTATTGAGGGAGAAGCTACAGAAACAAGACTCTTAAATCCAAATGTTACAGGAACCACATTTACTAATATTCTTTGTGAAATAAACAGAATGATAAAAGGAAGCAGTTGTTTCCAAATCCTCTTCACTGCTATGCTATGCAAGATATTATGGCATTATACTTTGCAGTATTAATGGATGTGAACAAGAGTTTCATATAATTCAGATGCCTCCAAGGAAGCACATATAAATTCTTCTGATCTTACCGCTTTTGGTCCTCTGATCTGGACCTTTTGCAGAAGAAAATTACCAGAAATGATTGACAAATTTAGAAACCAAAGAGTTAAAGAAAAATGAGCAACTTGAACATTAGAAAAAGGGAGACATTTTCATTTGATCTCATTTAGATAAAATTGTTTTCTCTTACCTAGATTATTGCGGCATGATTTCCATCAATATAATGATCTGAATACAACAGATACCGTAGAAATAGTTTCATATAGTAAAACATGGTGGTGGTTTGCACACCCAATTACCATGAATATTTCTCGTAGACAGAAATAGCTTTGTACTGAACTTCTCTTGATAAACTTCAATAACTATGTATAGATTTTCCCAACTGTTCAGTTATGAAATGGGATTTACCAAAGAAAGAAAAATGTTTCAATATAGTATTACATACATATATTAACTATTTTTTATTTAGCTGATTTCTTTTTAAGTATTTCTAGAAGTTTCATGGAAATAAAAAAGACCAATATCAACAAATGAGAAAATACAATTTTATGAGCAAGTATTTTATTTCTGTCCTTTCCCTGAAAACCAAATCTTTACTAAAAAAAATTTCTATTTTGAACACGATTGAAACTTCATAAGTATTGAATTTCCATCCCATTCCATAGACTTTAAATGGAGAGAGAAACTGAAGTATAGCAGGCCTGCAAATGACATTGTTTAGATAAACATATCTTGCCAGAATTATCCTGGTACCAGCATTTAGAGGCTCCAGGCATATTTGGAACTAAGATTCTAGCTTAGGCTCTTAATGAGCAATATGACACATCTCAACAGACACTTGCTTTTAAGAAAGTGCTTTCTTGGATCATTTGGATTAGAGTCTTTCCATTATGCTGCAAATATTCATAAAGATATTCATTCCTAAAAGACAAAAGCTTAGAAAAGAAGAACTATTCAAATCACTGACTATTGGCAGAGAGGTACAAACTTGCCCTCTGGTCATTCAATTTTAATCTCTATTATGAAAAAGTCAATGCAATGTAAAAAATGCAAGGGAAAACGGAAAATGTTCAGACAATGTTAAACAAATACTGTATACTACATTCATGTTATTTTCTTCTTAGCGAAAAATATTGAAGTTATTTTTCATTAGTAAAATAACAAATGACTTTAGTATGTTCAGATTTGCATAAATGTCATTGCAAAATTTCTGTATTTCTCAAGAAAGAAACTGATCACTTACCTGTGTAATGGGAATTCAGTCTCATACTGAGTAAATCACTCACTGAGATTCACTGTTTTGGGTCAGTGTGTTTCAACCTGTTGGAGAACCCTCAAAGTTCCAGTATGGTGGAGGAATAGTCCAGTAAATCAACTGTACAGCTATCTATATTGATCGTTCAAGGCAATTTTGCGCTTGTCTTGCTCGTTATTGATATGACATCCTATAATTTACGCAAACTCATAGAATACAAGTGCATTCTTCCTTGTTCAAATTAGTTATGCAAAGCTTGAATAGTTTCTTACCAAATCTGTTCTTCTTCCTAGGCTCACCTGTGGACACTATTTCCATATCTCCCTTGCAGTCAGGTGTGACCATGTGACAAGTTCCATCCAACAGAATATGAACAAAATTAACACACACCACTTCCAGGCTTGGCTCATGACTAATTTTTATGAGTCATATTCATCCTTTATCTGCCCATTAAATGCATATGCATCTTATGCTCTGGACACAAAAGATGAAAGGAGCTTGGGCTCCTGAATGACTTCACAGAGGGCGGCTTATTTTGGACTGCATTAAAATAAGTAAATTTCTACCATAGTAAGCCTCCAAGATTTGGGAGATTACCTGTTATAGTGGCTAGTTTTACTGAAATACTACATTAGCATACATCCACATTCATTGTTTAAGCAACAATAAAGAGTTAAACTTTCAAAACCAAGAACAGCCTAATTTAATTACCAATCACTACAACTAAAAGAAGACATGTCTGAAGGAAGTGAATCAAAACATACATAATTACAGACAAAAGAAATATTTAGCCTTAGTCTAATGATTAAGGTCCTTAACAAAATAAGATGGGAAATGGTAAATATACTAGAAAGAGTGCAGACTTTCAAGTCAGAAAGAGACATTTGCAAATTCCAAGCTCTGTTCTTTGCTTGTTTTGTAAGCTTCAGCAATTTGATAAACTGTTCTTGGAATGTGTTTTCCCATCTATAAAATGGGGATTATAAAATATAGCTCACAGGATTCTATAAAGATTTTGTACACACACATATACATACAGAAACACACACATACACACACCATCTAATGCTTATGAGGTACTCAATAAATTCTAGCTATTATCAATAAGTATTTACCCAATATATGGAAGTATGACTAATATTTTAAAATATTAACCTTTTACTCTGGTTACTCTTTCACTTCCCCCAACATGTTGATAACTAGTCATTTCCTTAGGGAAGGGTTACCATAGCAGAATATAAATTACGAAGATATAGATACTCATGGTTTCCAAGTTTCAAAAGTCTAGGCTTGGTAAAAGACAGATTTCAAAGAAAGAAAAAGATGGTTGAAGGAAGGTTTTCCTCCTTCCTGCACTACAAAGGATTCCCAGAATTGTGGGAAGGGAAGCGAGGGCATATTGTGCGGGAAGTTCGAAAATTTAATACCAATGTGTGTGTCCCTGGAGGGAAGGAAGGTAGAGAGAAGTGAGGAAACCCAGAGACATCTCAGAGAATTTGAAAGCGGAGCTGACCTGGACCTTATTTCTGAGGAGAATCTCTGAGGGAAATTGGATGGTGAATCTCCCCTACTCCTTCCTCTATTCCTCTTCCTGATCCCATGGAAACCTACTGAGACAACGCACAATCACTGCAAATCACTCTGCCCATTAAATGCCTAGGAATGTAGGTCAGAAGAAAAGAGTATGCACAGAGTCTAGTCAGATGGGTCTCACCAAAGTTCTTGCCCACACTAGTATGGCATAAAGTACGGAACAATGATTTTTTCATATTACGTAATGGGGGCATCAAAGTAGCATAAAGATATCCAGATCTGAAAGTGATGTCCCAGAAAGAAGCCACTGCCTGCTTGGACCAACAACAAGGATATGAGGGAGAAACTGGTATCTTCATGGATGCCAGCCCTGACAGATGACAACTAAAGTACAAATATTCTACCACACTGTGGTCACCACACCCATCACTCCATGCTTTGCAATTATATAAGCCCTGAAGTGATTAAAAAATGGATTTCTTCTATTCAATGGAATTACATTCGGTTATTAAAAGATAACATTATGGAGTGAAAATCAGTACAATTGTTATCAGTTGCAATTATTTCACATTATTTTTATAAATGTGAAGGGGTATAGGAACTTAAGTTACTGTTGAATCTTGTTATGCATCTTGCTTTGAGTGTCCCATGCTTGTTAAAAAAAAACTTACTTCGATCCGTAATGATTGTTCTAGCCTCTTGATTGCTGGTCTTGTTTTTCAAATTTTGGGCAGCAGTAATGAGTTCTTCCAATTGGGGGCGCCTCTGTTCCAAATCCTGCAGTGTTGCCTGTAGGAACAAATATCGCTTAGCATGGGGTTCTTCAACATTGTGTATTCCTTTTCCATAATACAAAGTAAAGTACAATGGTAAAACCAGCCAAAACACTTTTAGAAATAAAAAAGGTGTTACTGTGTGAGGGCTTATAGAAAATTTAACAGGAAATATGCTTCATTCTTGGATACCAAAAATATTTCAGATGAAAATCTTTTCATCTGAGCCTTTAAATAAAGAAAATCTTCTTTATTTAAAGTACAATTGTTGTACTTAAAAAAGATTTTCTTCTTTATTTAAAGGCTCAGATGGAGTCATTCCAGAGTACTTGGTATTACTTAAACGACTGCATGAGTGCCTTGAGTAAGAAATGTTATTCTGAATTATGACAATGTATTTAAAAGACAGCCATTTAAACTTATAATATCATTCTGTCTGATGTGAAAATTAAGGTATATTTATTTTAAAAACAGAAAGAGCACAGGACTGATTTAAAAGATATTTAACTTCATTGTACCTGAGATTCCTCATCTGTAAAATGAAAAGGTGAAGTAGATGAGGTAATCAGCCTTTCTCCCAAGTTGCCTGTCCATAAGAATCACTAAACCTTTTTGCCTCACTCCAGAACTAATGAATTTGTAATGGAAAGAGCTGGAAATCTTGCATTTTAAATACATTATGTAATTAACTTTTATGATTTAGGCAAGTTTGGAAAGCATCAGATTAGATGTTAGTATTCGTTTTTTCCTGTATTATAAATGACTTTAATACAGCACTATTTTAAATAAAAATACAAATAGAATAAAACCAACAATTTTTAATTTATAGATAGTAATGTAAGATCATTAAGAAATTTTTCTCTTTCTTCAGTGTCTATCTATTGTCTCTGTCATCTTGGTCTCTACATTTAAGGACCAAAACCTCTAAGACAGTCATGAAGAAATTTATGAAGAAAAAAAAAAGCATCTGACTAGTTCTGGTTCTAAAACACATTAAATTTTATTTTTATTGGGGAAAATGAAAGTGAGATTTACTGTGAGTTTATAAGCAATACGTGACAGATGTTTTATCCACATTTTCTCATTTTTCTCTTATAATAACCATACTAGGAAACAAGCCAGCAAGTTTGTATAATTTTAAATATGATGTTCTACCACGAGGTCAAAGAAGGTGAAGAGATGAAAGTTGTAGATAGTAATGTACATGAAACTCACACAAAACTTAGTTATCTATCATGTCCTTTGACTCCTGCTGATTTTCTAATGATTTTTGGTTTGGGAAAGGCCAAATTTTGATTATTCTGTAGTGTTTCTTTTGTAAAGAGGTAGGAAAACAGGCTTTGTGATTTAAACTCAATTGCTTTTGGTAATATTAAAATAATGTAGATAACTTATCCAAACACTGTACATCTACTTTGGGCACTTTCTCCTCTCTGTATTGAAAAATTGGCGGGGCTAACTTTTAACAAAATTTCCACATTTGTAAGCTGTGATTGCTCAGAAGAAAAATCCAATTTTCAGGTTTCTAACTTTTATGGTCTTTATACAAAAGAGTGTTTGAAATATGGAACAAATTGCCAAAGACAGCTATTGGAGTAAGTGAAATAAGTTAGTAGGAGAGTACTGAACAATTTTTAAAGCAGGAACCATATAGTAGCATATAGATTTTACGAAATATGCTGTTTTCCAGTGTTAGAATGTGAAACTCTGGTCATCTGTGACATGGGAAGCTGAAAGGTTGTTTTGGAATTGCTTACTCTAAAATGACTGAATATGTTCAATAGAATTTTTAAAATGGACTTACCCAGAAACCTCAGATAAAGTCAAATTTTCACCTCAAAGTTAACAAAGACTTTAAATACACAGAGCTAGTAAAATACATAAATTCATTTACTCATCCATTCATTTTAATATTTCTAAGCACTGGGCACTATGCATGTGGCAGTGGAGAAATATATTCAGTATAATCTGGAACATAAATGAAAAACTGTGCTTTTTGATACTTAAAATTTTTATATAACAAAGATGATCTTTATCGGGCTGTTCTTCTTTGATTTAATATTAATTCACCCTAATTAGCCAGATTTTTTTGCTTATCCGTTTTAGGTACATTACTCAAAGTTTGCTATAGTTTTTTCCTTCTTTTAGGATTTCAAAGTTCATTTAAGAAGTATGCTGTAAAAGTAATTTGATCAAATTTAATCTGAACCTTAACAGGCTCTAAATTAAACCTGACCACAATGAACAGCTTTTACTGCTGAAATTAGCAAGCATGTCAACTTAGACTCAGAAGAAGCCATTTTCCTCTCTAATGAACAAAATAGGTCTCAGGGTATTGTGAAACCTGTTCTCTAGTTGGGTGATTCCCTAATTCTGCTGACAGACACATGCTTTGTCAGCACCTGAGAAGATTATTAATTACATCCTTTGAAGCAGCCTCCTTAAAAATCTAAGGAGATTCACAACTGCAATATAACTATGCATTTGTAAAATATTTCAAAATAAACTTTCAACTTTTTATCACACTCTTCGGTCAACACATACAAACATTCATTTCAAAAAAGAAGCTGTAAAATAATAATGTATGTTGCTATGGGATTTATCATACACTAATAGGCTCTTTACTTAGTGGTCTTTTAGTATAGCGGAATGGGAATTTTCTCCTTTGATTCCCTTTCTAGAAATAAAGAGAGGGATTTAATATAGCATATGCTTCAGTATTTTTTCATTAAGATATTATAAAAACGGTGGTTAAAATAATTTCTTGCCAATAAAAGAACACAAGCATACGGTGAGACTAATTATTGTTTTTCTTTTCATTTGGTTTCCTTTTAAGTGTATTCTATTATTTGCTACTATAATTTCTTTGACTTCACAACTTAATTTTATAATTCCAGAACTTCTTAAATAAAGTGACTTTCATCTCTATTCCTTCGAATCACCCACACATGATAAAACACCTTAGATCTGATCATTACTCAAACTACTTGACTCCAAAATATCCATCTACAAAATTCTGTTCTCTGCCCCCAATCTGCTACTTTTACCAGATGTTACTCTCTCAAACAAGTTGTTCCTAGTATTATCTTCCTTCTCATATGACCTCTGGTCCTGTCCTATTTCCTCAACCTAGCTTTAGTCATACTAACCAAGTAGAATGCTAATTGTGCTTATTTATTTCTCTAATATGATCTCAGATATTTGTTACACTAATAAGTGAACAAAACTAAAATTGTTAAATGCTTACCAGTACCTAAGCATGATAATTGATCATGTCAACATGGATTCTATCATTCTAGAAGAAACAAAACACAGGAGAAGGAAGGAATCGATGCTATTTCTAAGGAGTCCTAAGTCAGCTACTGGGCTTTACTAAAAACAGCTTACCCCTGGGAGATGAGAATTCATCATAGATTCCACTAGCTGAGCAAAGATGGAAGAAAAAAAAATGTAAACACAAAGTGAATCAGAAGTCTTTAATCTTACAAAGTCCCCACAGAGTTGAGTGAAGTGGTTATAAATAGCAACCCTATGAAATAGGAAGTTAAACAGTGAAAACATTTTAGGCTTTTAGAAAAAATTACAATTTGTTATTGTATTTATTAAAATGGAATTCCACCTAAATAATACTCAAATAAAAAACATTTAGCATTTGTATGTCTAAGAAAATACTTTAAAAATCAAACCTGTCATATTTTTATATTTTTCTATGAAAATCAACAATCTACACAGCATAAATGCCAATGGTGATTTTCAAAAGTTGCAATTTCAGTAAATAAACATGAATTAAGCTGAAATGTAACAAGGTAGAACTGATGCTATTATATTTACAACTTTAAAAATTAATATTAAGAATTCAGAGGTAAAAGAGTTTATAGAACCATTTTATGTGTTGAAAAAAATAAGCATGGAAGTCAGGGAGGTACAAATTATAGCCTTTCTAGTAACTGAAAGAGTTTTGCTGGTGAGGATGCTAGTAATTTATCTAGCTTTCAACCATCTTACTGAACACCTTCATTTTGGCTTCTATTCTTGCATTCAGCTGCCTCTCCAAGTAGGGTGGCCAAATCAAAAACCATCCTTATTGTCTTCCACTTACTTCCTCACTTTTCATTTACATTTTATACTGGTTTGGATATTGTCCTACTTGACCAACCTTCCCTACTTCTTTTCTGAATGTTCTTTCAGCACCTTCATTTATAATTTCTTAACAATCTTCATAATCAACTTCATAAACATCTTCTGACTGCAATTATCCTTTTTTGTTCTTTAGTCACCGAACAAATGCTTTTTAGAATGCATTTTATTTTATATAACATCAAACTTGCAGAATATTTGCAAGATAAAAACTCCCGGGTACCCCTTACCCAGGTTCATCATTTGTCAACATTTTGCCACATTATTTTTAAACATTTATCATTTTATTATTCTCTTTGTGCATAGATATATACCTATATAGCTAATATTTTATATATACATTTTTTCTGAATCATTTGAGAATAATTTACAGATATCATGCCCCTTTACCCTTAAATACTTTAGGTTTTATTTCTTAATAGCAAAGACATTCTTTTAAATAACTTCAGCTCAATTTCAAAGTCAGGATATTTAACATGGCTTTAGATCACAATCTTATCCATACTCTATATTCAGAGTATGACAATTACCCCATTAAGGAAATTTATAGCTCTATTTTTATTTCCCGGTCTGTTCCAGTCTCATGCATTACTTTCAGTTGTCATATCTCTTTAGCCTCTTTTAATTTGAAATAGTTATTTGCCTTTCTTTGAACTTTATAACACTGATGGTTTTGACCAACAGAGGCCAGGTATTTTGTAGAATATCTCCCAAATTGGGTTTCAGCAATATTTTAAGTGCTTCTGTGGTGTCACTCATTGAGCTAGATGCAGAGGCTGTAGCAGTGAAGGAGAAAATAATTCCTGTT
This sequence comes from Callithrix jacchus, assembly GCF_049354715.1. Lineage (NCBI taxonomy): Eukaryota > Metazoa > Chordata > Mammalia > Primates > Cebidae > Callithrix > Callithrix jacchus. The sequence goes on from NC_133524.1 coordinate 32,582,708, forward strand.
CTCAATAATAAAACAAACTAGTAATGATGACAGGCAATAAAAAAGCAATTACAATAATCTGAGGTATTATGCGAGGGTAAACAGGGAGAGTTGTCAGAGTATACGGCAGAGATATCACATGAAATGTAAAGGTCAAGGACCGTCTTCTGAAGGAATTAAGCTTAATTAGTCTTCAGCTTTTCTTTATCTAAATTATACAAAATAGTTTTAAATACCGCTGTTCCGCATACCCATGTGGTGGCCCTGAGAATATGCAAGACTTCTATTATTGGATCTTAACTGACTGAGGACTCTTGTTACTGCATTTTGAAATCTTCTACTGAAGCAACCTAAGTGTCCATAAATAGATGAATGGACAATGAAAATGTGGTACCTATGTACAGTGGAGTACTATTCAGCTACAAAAAAGAATGAGATTCTGTCATCTGCAACAACGTTGCTGGAAATGGAGGTCATTATGTTAAGTGAAATCAATCAGACACAGAAAAACAAACATTGCATGTTCTCACTTATTTGTGGAAGCTAAAATTCAAAACAATTGAACTCATGGACATAGAGAGTAGAGGACAGGAAGGGTAGTGGGAAGGTAGGGGTGGGGTGGGGATAGTTAATGGGTACAAAAAATTAATTAGAAAGTATAAGACCTAGTATTTGATAGCACAACAGGTGGACTATAGTCAATAATGATGTAATTGCACATTTAAAGTAACTACAAGAGTATAATTGATTGGAACATAAATAATAAATGCTTGAGGGGTTGAAGACCCCATTTTACATGATGTGCTTACTACACATTGCATGCCTGTATCAAAATATCTCATGTGCCAAATAAATATATAAAACTACTATGTACTCACAACACTTAAAATAAAAAATATACAAATAAAACAAAAAAGAAACAAGTAATTAGCATTAGAAATGTGTGAAAATTGGTAGAACACATGTTCCTTTCCTAACATTGTTTATGAGTATTGTAAAAATCACTGATCATTTGGCTAACTTTAGAAATGAAAAATATAATAGCTGTTTAAGAAATTATTATTAGCTATTCAAACTCAAAACAGTAAGACAGTCTGTGAAATTTATTTCTCTTTTTTTTTGTAGTAATGTTTCAATTCATTGATATTTTGGGGAGTTAAAAAATCTCTTAAGCCTAACACCACATGTTCTCACTCCTAAGTGGGAGTTTAACAATGAGAACACCTAGACACAGGGAGGGGACCATCACACACTGGGGCCTGTTGAGGGGTGGGGGCGAGGGGGCGTAGGACAAATAATTACTGCACTGGGGGCTTAAAACCTGGATGAAGGGTTGATGGGTGCAGCAAACCACCATGACATGTGTGTATCTGTGTAACAAACCTGCATGGTCTGCACATGTACCCCAGAATGTAAAGTAAAATTACAAAAATTAAAAATATAAAAAATAATAAAATAAGAGCATTGTAAGGTCAAAAAAAAAAAACTTCTTAAACCTACCAAATTTGGTGATTTCCTTGAAATGGTATTACATGAATCTACTATTACTGTGTTATATTTAAAATAAATTACTCCCCTTTGTTGAAAAAAAGATTAAAATGGCCTTTCCAAGCTATTCTACCACACAAAACTTGTGGGATTGATTTACTTGTCATTTAATAAAACCTTTAACATCCAAAAGTGGAAACACCTTTCAGTTTCATGATCCAGTAAGTAAATAATGTAGTCTAATTGTGGATCTTGAAATACAATTTCAAAGTCAAAAAGAATAAAAAATTTTATGCTATAATTTGTTGATAATGATTTGCAAATGCCTTTCTAAACTGATACAAAGGGCACTGATAATTTTAGCTGTTAAACATTATATCTATTAGTTATCCTACATTGTTCACAATTCTTGAAACTCTATTGTTCTATAAATTTGGCATATTAACAAAAGATAATTGGGATAGGTTTAAGACCAGTTTTTGTCATGTGCATCAGATTTGCAGGCTTTTGATATTATGACCCAGTAAAATAAGTGATACAATTTTTTTTCTACATATATTTTAGAAGAAAAAGAGACATGAAACAATATACAGGACTGCCTTGGAAATACTGTGGGTTTGGTTCCAGACCGCTGCAATAAAGTATCACAATAAAGCAAGGCAAATGAATGGTTTTGGTTCCCCAGTGCATTAAATGCTATGTTTACACTTTACCATCACCTGTCAAGTGTGCAATAGGATTGTATCTAAAAAAATGTACATACCTTAATTAAAAAAATACTTTACTGCTTAAAAAATGGTATAACGATCATCTGAGCCTTCATAATCTTTTGCTGGTACAGGCTCCTGGCTCAATGATGATGGCTGCTGATTGATCAGGGTGGTGGTTGCTGAAGGTTGGGTGGCCGTGGCAATTTCTTAAAATAAAGCAACAATGAAGTTTGCTGCATCGATTCACTCTTCTTTGTAACCAATGATTTCTTTATAGCATGTGATACTATTTGATAGCATTTTACTCACAATAAAACTTCTTTCAAAATTTGAGTAAATGTTCTCAAACCCTGATGCTACTTTATCAACTAAGTTTATGGAATATTGTAAATTATTTGTCATTTCAACAATGTTCACAGTATCATCATCAAGAGTACAGTCCATCTCATGGAATCACTTCCTTTATTCATCCATAAGTAGCAACTCTGGATCCACTGAAGTTTTACCTTGAGAATACAGCCATTCAGTCATACCTTCAATCTCCACTTCTCATTCTGGTTCTCATGCTATTTCTACCACATCTGCAGTGACTTCTACTGAAGTCTTGGACACTCACAGTCATTGATGATGGTTGGAATCAACTACTTCCAAACTGCTGATAATGTTGATATCTTGACCTCCTCCCCTCAATCACAAATTTTCTTACTCAGCACCTACAGTAGTGGCACCTTCACGAAATGTATGTTTTAAATAATAAGACTTGAAAGTTCAAGTGACTTCTTGATCCAAGGACTGCAGAATGGATGTTGTGTTAGCAGGCATGAAAATAAAATCAATCTCTTTGGACATCATCCTAGAGGGCTCTTGGGTGACCAGGGGCATTGTCAAAGAGCAGTAATATTTTGAATCACATCTTTTTTTTCTGAAGTAGGTCTCAACAGAGAGCTTAAAATATTCATCAAACCATGCTGTAAGAGATGTGCAGTCATCTAGGCTTTGTTGTTTGATTTATAGAGCATAGGCAGAGTAGAATCTTAAGGGCCCTAGGATTTTTGGAACGGTAAATGAGCACTGGCTTCAGTTGAAAGTCACCAGATACATGAGCCCCTCACAAGAGGGTCAGCCTGTCTTTTGAACTTTCAAAGCCTGTCTTTTGAAATTTCGAAGCCAGGCATTGACTTCTCTCTAACTATGAAACTCCTACATTGTTTCCTTTTCCAGTAGAAGGATGTCTTGTCTACATTGAATATCTGTTGTTTAGTATTGCCACCTTTATGAACTTAGATGTTAGCTTGATCTGGACAGTTTGCTGCAGCTTCTCCATCAGCACTTTTCGCTCTACCTTGTACTTTTATGTTATAGAGAGGGCTTATTCCTTACGCCTCATAAACGTATCTCTGCTAGCTTCCAACTTCTCTTCTGCAGCTTCCTCACTGCTCACAGAAATCACAGAATTGCAGTCCTTGCTTTAGATTAGCCTTTTGCTTAAGATAATAGTGTGACAGTTTTGATCCTCTATCCAGACCACTAAAACATTCTCCATATTAGCAATAAGGCTGTTACACTTTCTTATCATTCCTTGTTCAATGAGTAGCACTTCTAATTTTCTTCAAGAATGTTTCCTATGCATTCACAACTTGGACAACTGGCACAAGAGGTCTAGCTCTCAGCCTATCTTGGCTTTTGACAGCCTTCCTCACCAAGGTTAATCCTTTCTAACTTTGATTTAAAGTGATAAACACATGACTCTTTCTTTTCCTTGAACACTTAGAGGACATTTTAGGGTTTCTAATTGGCATAATTTCAATATTGTTGTGTCTTAGGGAATAGGGAAGCCCAAGGAGAGGAAGAGAAATGAGGGAATGACTGATCAGAGGAGTAGTGAGAACACACAAAACATTGATGGATTAAGTTTGCCATCTTACAAAAATAAGCAATGGAAAAAAGACTTTATTCAAGACATGATGCTAGGATAGCTGGTTAGCCATGTGCAGAAGAATGCAACTGGATCTCCTCCTTACACCATATACAAAAATTAACTCAAGATGGATTGAAGGTTTAAATGTTACATCTCAAATTATAAGAATCCTATATGAAAGCCTAGGAAGTAACATTCTGGACATTGGACTTGGGAAAGAATTTATAACTAAGTCCTCAAAAGCAATTATAACAAAACAAAATATTGATAAGTACAATTTAATTAAACTAAAGCGCTCTGTACAGTTAAAGAATCTATCGACGGAGTAAACAGTCTACGGAATGAGAGGATATATTTGCAAACTATGCATCTGACAAAGGTCTAATATTCAGAATCTATAGGAATCTTAAGCAATTCAACAAGTAAAAATCAAATAACCCCATCAAAAAATGGGCAAAAGACATAAACAGATACTTCTGAAAAGAAGACATACAAGTGGCCAACAAACATATGAAAAAGTGCTCCACATCACTCATCATCAGAGAAATGCAAATCAAAACCATAACGAAATACCATCTCATACAATTCATACTGGCTATTATTAAAAAGGCAAAGATAAAAACGACAGATGCTGCTGAGGCTATGGCAAAAAGGGAACACTGATACACTGTTGATGGGAATGCAAATTAGTTCAGCCAGTGTGAAACAGTTTGGAGATTCCTCAAAGAACTTAAAACACAACTATTCTTTAACCTAGTGATCCCATTACTGGGTATATAGCCCAAAGAAAACAAATTGCCCTACTAAAAAGACACATGTATTCTCATCATCATTTCAGCACTACTCACAGTAGCAAAGGTAAATCAGTCTAGGAAATCAATCTAGGTGCTCATCAATGGCGAACTGGAAAAAGAAAATATGGTGCATATATACCATGGAATACTATGCAGTCATAAAAATGAAAATCATGTCCTTTGCAGCAACATGGATGCAGCTGGAGGCCATTATTCTAAGTGAATTAATGCAGAAAAAGAATACCAAATACAACATGTCCTCATGTGGTGCTAAACGTTGGATTCTCAGGGACATAATGATGGCTACAATAGAAACTGAGGACTACTAGAGTGGGGAGGTAGGGAAACAAGGGTTAAAAAACTATTAGTTACTATGCTCAGTACCTGGGTGACAGGATCATTTGTACTCAAAACCTCAGCATCATGTAATATATCCAGGTAATAAACCTACACATGTAATCCCGGAATCTAAAATTAAAGTTGAAAAAATATTTGTCTTTTTTTTCAGACAGGGTATTGCTCTGTCATTTTGGCTGGAGTGAAGTGGAGTGAACATGGCTCACTGCCTCCTTGTCCTCCTGGAATGGAGTGATCCTTCTGTGTCAGCCTCCCATGCAGCTGGCAGGGCTGCCCAAAGCCACATGTCACCATGACCAGCTAATTTCTCTCTCTCTCTCTCTCTCTCTCTCTCTCTCTCTCTCTATATATATATATATATATATATATATATATATATATATATATATATATATATATATATATTTTAAACAGTGTCTCACTTTTTTTCCCAGGCTTATCTGAAACTCCAAGACTAACACCAACCTCCTGCCTTGGCCTCCCAAAGTGTGAGGATTACAGATGTGACCCACTGCACCCCACCAAGTTCACCAGCTCATATGAATGTGGTTCATAACATCCCAAAACAATTACAATAGTAACATCAAAGGTCACTGATCATGGATCATAACAAATATAACAACAAAAAAATGTTTGAAATATTGAGTGAATTACCAAAACGTGACACAGAAATAAAGTGAGCACATGCTGTTGGAAAAATTGTGCTGATAGACTTGCTCCATGCAGCCTCCAATTTATAAAAAGTGAAGTATCTGCAAAGTGCAATAAAGTGAAGCCCAATAAAATGAGATATGCATGTACATATTTGGGGATTTTACTCCTCAATTTTTTTCAGTATTGATTTGTTGTTCTATCTAGAATAACATCACTTTGGAAGCCCTCTAACTTCTACTTATCAAGACAAATTCTCTTGTCCCTATTCATACGAACGTAGACAGCAAACTGAATCATAAGTGAACTAAAATACTAAAGCAGAAGATAAATTACAAGACATGAATAATGAAATGTAACTATTTGAGGGCATTATTTGTAATAGTTTGCCTGGTACATACTCCTCCTAATTTTGCATTCTGAAGATACTGTCCAAATACTCTAGAAATCCCAGATACAAGAGGATAGAGTTGACAGGTAATTAAGCATTGATCAAATAGGTAGAAAATATTTATTGAAATAATTCTATGCATAGTACATCACAGTAGGGAATGTGCCTCATGGATGATATAAAAGAGCCTCTCTAGTGAAGTCAGTGAACTTGTGATGAACTTGCAATGCAGTTGGGAAGATGACGTTCAGGCCAGCCCATGCATGCTCACACATGTGATTGCCCAACAATAGAAGACATAGACCACATATTCTATGCTAATGGGATTCTGAGAGATAGGATTTTATATGGGACCAGGTTCAGGAAAGGTGCCATAGAGGAACAGGAACGTGAACTGTAACTTAGAGGATTAACTCAATTAATAATGACCTAATGAGAGAAGGATTTTAAGGAAACGGAGTGGCTTTAAAACCAAAGTGTAGAAGTCAGAACACAGCAGAGTGGTTGAGAAAGAGTGGGAAGGGCAGCTGTGTAGTTAGCGGAATTATGATGCCTGTGATCAAGTTGAGAAGGGAAGCTGGGGCCAGAATGTGAGGGTTCTGAACACTAGATGACCAAATAAGGACACCATGTTGAAGGCAATGGGAAATCATCAGGGGTTGGAGAGTAGAAGAGTGCCACAATAAAAGTGGCATATTAGAAATATTAACCTCCTACAACCGCATCCAATGTCCTTTCCAAGAAAGAAATGGAAAATTAAATTGCAGTAACCCAAGAAAAGCCTCATGGATCCCCTCTTTGATTAAATGTCCCATCATGAAAACATGTAAAACATTTCTAATTTAACTTCATGCATCTTTTTAAGGAGAATGTAATAACTCGACTGCATATAACGAACATAAATTCAACCCCATTGCTTGTAAAAACTGTCCCATAAAATTATTAAACATTTTGCTGATTCTACTTGTAATATTATATTTTATTGTATAAGGGTAAATAGGGATTGTAGTTTTAGTTTAGAAAAAAGGTAAACATTCATAATGTTTTGTTAAATTCTTACATTCCTACTGTAAAGGATAAACAGAGACTTTCAGAATGTGAGAAGCAATTGGAATCTCTCCAGAAATACAACACTGATAATAAAAGATTATCAGTGATAAGAATTAATAATATATGTTATGATGTCACATTTTGTGAATATAACTTTTCGATGCCCTTAATACCAACTAATGCATTAGACCTGATATTCTTGTTTAGAAAATAAGTTTTCAGATAGTACTCCTATTTCTAGGGAAGGAGTATAGCAGTATTGTACTAGTCTGTTCAAAAATCAAAAGTCAAAGCAAACAAAACGCTTGTTAAAAATGTATTCAACCTTTTTATGTTTTCAAAACATTTGGAGATGTTACTTATTTAAGTACTGAAACAAAACCTTGCTTTTTCTTTCTAACTGCAGCCATCAATAAACTGAGGCAAAGAAAAAGATGTTACTGTTTACTGATACTACCTGTAGATGGGAAGTGAACAAATGAGTGATTTTCTAGAGGCGATTACGCTCATGTGCACAGTCAATCAGAATAATTCAAGCCCCCTAACCCTCTTCTGCTGTCTTCCACTGATAAATGTGAACATTTGAATTATCAAAATAATCGGAACAGCTCTTGAATTCAAGTTTCCTATATAGGGACAGAATCAGGCTCAGTTTATTCAGCTAGAAAGTGAAGATAATTACATTCATATAAAGCACTCTTGTGTGATTAAAGCAATGAATCTATTTATAAGAATTCAAATACCTTAGGTAGAAATTAGTCAAATCTGGCTAGTCCAGGTTTCTTTACAATAACAGCAATTAAGACATATGTTATATAGAATATATTTAATCCATGAGGTTTCAGCCTTCTGATATTGCCAGATTCTGAGTGCTACAAAGTGAAGATACATATGGAAAGTGAACAACCATGTGTTCATGTTAAACAATGATATATCAATGGTTTGGAAACCGTTGTGAGTTTTACAAATAAGTGTGAAACAAGAGTGCCTGTGTGTATGCGTGCATGTGTCTGTGTGCACTCACACAGACAAGACAATATCCAAATGGAGAAGAGAGGTATGAATAAATCTACATCCTAAATTTGCATCAAGATGGTGTAATGGTTACCTTTGGATGTACATATAAGGGAAAAAGTGCTTAACAACTAGGTCTCATTCTTTAGAATAAACAATATGCTTTGTAAATTTTCTCAGCAGTTGTCTCAGAGATCATTAATCTATTTCTTCTCAGAACTTATATGACTGGGGAAAAGATAAAAATCTGCCCTTGATTGGGTGCTATGTGTTTAAGCTCTGGTTTAGCTGTAAATCATTTGTGAAGATCATTTCTTGGTAGGTGAGTGGAGTTGCTATTATAGAGTGTTAATATACTTGCAGTGAAGTGTTGCTGGGGGTAGGAGGTGTTAGACATTGATCAGGAGCTTAAGAGATGAGCTATTTATTTTTGCTGTTGTAAGAGTCAAGTTTTTATAATAAAACAGTGATTCTGTTTCTCTGTCAAACGATGTCATTTTATGACATGAAAGCTCTCTTCAGTAAACAAAGAACAGACTTATTGAGGAACGTAAAAATTACAATAGAATCTATTTCCCTATAGGAGCAAAATGGCCTTTAACTCAATTGGAACTTGCAGTATGACAGTTTTTAAAGGAAGGGACATATTCTGTGGGGAGGTTTTCAGACATACTTTCCAATTCCCTAGGCTGTGCTAGTTTTTATCATATAAAAATGGGTCTATGTTAGTACACGGTGCCAGTATATCACACACTTGCACTGTGGCATGAAAGCAGCCCAGTTCGAGGGTGAGAACTGCTTTATGTGGCATACTTGCAAGCAAACACATGGCACAAATGAAGCCAATTTTGGGGAATATGGAAACTTTATGTACTATTTGATAGGGAAATGTGCACAGTTTCTAAACGGTGAGCTTCTAGTTCTTCTCCAAGAGCAAGTACAATCAATTCTTAAGTGGTTTCTGTAATGCTGTGTTCCTAACCAAGCTGTTTATATTATGGGGAGGTGTTAAGTTTAATTCTTTGTTTTATTAGGAAGTTTTCTCTTTATTCACAATAATTTCAATATCTTTTAAGTAATTTAAAAATAAGCAGCAATCCCCATAGAAAGGCTGCAGTACCAATTCCCTAGCGATTCCTTTTTCTGTGTTTTATTTGTATAAGGTGAGCACAATTGCTTATTCTTTATTGCCTCAGAGACTTTAGTGGCATGAGACTAGGCAGAGACAAAAACTGATCATTATAAATCAGTCAATACTAGTAGTGGGTTCCAATTTCTAATATCTCAAGTTCTCCACTCTTTCTGCTTTATTAATGATCTACCTGAATTTGAGAAGTTTTCTCTAAGACAGTGGACAGAATAGGTGTTAATGAGGTGAAGGCTTCAATTCAAACAACAAAACTAGGTTGGATAGAGGCAACAGCTAATTCCGTGCTTTCGGTTCACAGAAGTACTAACAAAACGAACTCACAGTACATGTGCTACTGAAGAGGTGTCGGGAGCATTAAATATTTGTACAAAGGGGAACACAAAATGGGAGGTTAAAAAATTAAGCAACATAAGGAATCTGAGAGATGCAACTGATTAAGCAGTTTGGCCTTAATAAATGTTTATGCTGTAATCATTGTAATATCTGCCCCTAATATCTACCCATTTATGTAATATTCCCCATTACTATCTACTAAAATGTTCTGCTATACTTTCTTGTAAAGCTCAGTGACTCTCCACTGCCTTACAATTCAAACTTCTATAGCATAGCAATTACAAAAATAGTAATAACTAGCTATTGTGCTAGATCTTGCAGATAGGAAAGGCACGACATATATTAATTTATAGACACCATTTGAGGTAGGTTAATAATGACTACCCCTCAATGGTTCTGTACTTACACTCTTTTATAGATCCAGGAAAATGAGCACAGAATGAAGTATAATTTACCCAAGGTCACAAAGATAAAAGGTGTTGAAGGTGGAACAAAATGGCCCACATCCTTTTCCAGTGTTTTTCTCTTTTACATCATAATTACAATTTTGTAAGCAGCTAAAATATAGCCAAAGCTGGGCTAGATGCTTTATGATCATCAGTTAATCCCAACAACAACTCTACCTGGCTGGGTACTATATTCTCTTTTTTCACATATGAGGAAATAAGCTCAGAGGAGATTACTAATTTCCCCCAAAGAATTAGCCAGACAGTTAGGATGAACACAGGACTTTGACGCCCAAGCCTAGCCCTGCTCACATGTCACAAGGTCTGTCCACAAGCAACTTTGCTTCCTATTCTAACACTTATTCCTTACTTTCCTGCCTCTGTGACTGTGGTTTTCATGCCATCAAATCCATCAATACTTCCTTGCAGTCCTGTTCGTAAAATAGAATTCAATGGGTTAAACAAACCATGATTTTAAAAAGCAGAAGGGAAACTACACAATTGGCTTGCTTCTCTTCATCTTTCTCCAACTTCATTTCCATCTGGACACTTTTCTCTTTTGGTTATGCTTTATTGTTATTTCATATGAATACATTCAGATTTGTCACCTTTTCTAATACTGGAAATACAAATCCATATGGCTAAAATGGAGTGCATCATGACATTGTCCCGATATCCCACTTTTATTCCTGGTAATTAGGAAAAAATAAACCTTAATAAGAAATCCCGTATCAAAATCGTGCAAAGTTAGTAATTATTAAATGTTCATGGCTGTATCAGTTGCTTGTGGCTATTTTAACAAATGATTACAGACTTAATGGCTTAAAACCTCCCAAATGTATTAACTTATAATTCTGGAGTTCCAAAGTCCAAAGTCCAAAAAATGGATCTCACAAGCTAAATACAATGTGTTAACAGAGCTTGTGTTCCCGCTAAAGGATGTAGGGGAGGATTCTTTTCCATGCCTTTTCCAGCTCTTAGAGCCTGCTTGCATTTCTTGGCTCTTGGCCCTGTCCTTCAACTTCAATGCCAGTAGCATAGCATCTTCCAATCTTTCCCTTACTCCGTTTACATCATCATATTGCCTTCTATCTTACAAGGATTCTTGTGATTACACTGGGTGTACTGGCTATCACCCTGTGTCAAGATTTTTAACTTAGCCACATCTATTAATGTAGGTATTACCTTAATTTTGCCATGTAAGGTAACATATTCACAGGTCCCTGGAATTAGGGTATAGACATCTTTGGCGGGGAGGGGTGGGCATTATTAAATCTTTCACAATGGTTCTGCATTTACTTAGCAGGAGAAGCTGTTCGTCACAACATGACATACTTCTTCAGATGAGTTCAGTACTATGTGTCATTGACAAGGGTTACAATATCTCACAATCTAGAAAGTACAGGAGGCAAAAAAGCAAATAAAAAACAACCAGTCAGACCCGGCTCCTTGTGTCCTTGTGGCAGACATGTTTAACCAAAGACCTCAGTGAGTGGGAGAGGTGTATTGTTGGGTCTCTTTCACCCTGTAACTAAATGACCATTTGAATCGAGATAGAAACTGGAGTTCACAGAAGTGTTACATTAAAAAAATAATAATAAACGATGATTCCCTGAGGACATCACAGTGTTGCTGTTTGGTGACAAGCTGCTCTTCAGGAGTGAATCCTGTAAGAATTTCAGATAAAGCTCTTATCTTTTGGAGAGTGAAGCCTGCAGGAAAAAATGGGATACTGCCTTCTGGGATGCAGAAAAACCATCTTCCTCTTAGCTCAGCTTTGCTCATTCAACTTAGTTCTTTCCCCTCCGCACCCACTCATAAACATTAAGCCTTCTTCCCAGCTGTCTTCCTCTCCCTTTTTCGTTTTTAAACTTCTACTTTTTGACTTCTTTTCTCTGCAACAACTACTACTAAAATCTAAAAGCTTTTTTTTTTATTGTTACCATGGAGAGGGCAATTTTCTCAACAAGTAAAGGAGGTGGTGCAGAGGGAGAGGGAGGAATTACATATGAAAATTGAAAGTTAGCCTCTGTGTCTTTTCAACAATATTCAATTAAATCTTTTCACTTCCATACACAAAACAACAGGAACACTGTGGGTGGCGAATTTAGCCCAAGGATGTGAATGAATCGGTAGGCTTTGTGGTAATATGCTGGGGGTGTGAAGGAGGTAGGGGAGGGAGGCAGCCTCTCAATTCTAAAACAGAAAAGTAACGAACAATGATAATTGATAGGTAATTACTGTGCCGTTGTTTGAATATATGCTGCTCTCTATCATTTTCAGGTAAATGACCTTCAGAATGCCAGTAGATGGTTTTCTGTGAAATAATGAAATACAAACATGTAGACAAACAAAGTGGACAGCAGGAATAATAGGTTAAAAAAATGAAGTGCTATAAGAACTGAAAAAGAAAGATGACCAATCATCCCCTTTTCTTTCTTCTATTCTTCTCTACATAAGTTACAAAGTATAAGAAAATACAAATATAAAATCATCTGATGGTGAAACATCAGTGAGATTTTAATTAAGTCTAGATTTTTTAAAATCTCAAACTAGGGAAAATATGCTGATTCATAGGCATGAAAGTATTTTAAAAGACCTGAGATATAGTAATTCTTCATGTTCTAATTCTCCTGAAATGAACCATACATATGCTTTATTCTTTCTGATCATTCTGAGAAAAGTCAAATTCTACATTTTTTAAATGTTGCTCACTTTGTAACAAATCACCATATTTTCCAAAGAAAAATTCTACACAATAGCTATACATTAATTTTGTGTGGAAAGGCTTGTATCATAAGAATAATCAAAGGAAAAGAACTGCAATCTAGTGGAAGCAGAAATTTAAAATGTTGCTGGTGATGACATCGAGTAAAGATTTGATGTGGACGTAGCATGTTAACCAACTTTTTCTATGATCCTTTTCCCCTTCTCAATACCCACTCTAGCTTTTAAAAACACAGTGAGATTGTTTTCTATAGCACAATGATGAACATTTCACATATACAAAAAAAGAAAGAAAGAAAAGATGACAATTGAAGTCTATGGCATGGCTATACCAATCCACACATACACAGGCTCAGCAGTGTAAAAGCTACCTCATTGATTTGCTGGAATTAATTATTTAAACTAAATTTTATACTGAATAGATTTTATAAAAATAGTTTATTTTTATAAAATAGCAGTGGTATTAGAAATACTTCTGACAAATAGTATATAATTACAAATATTATCTATCTTGGAGTTATCATGACCTTAGGAGAGTAAAAATAGAAAATAAAGATCCTATTTTAGACATCTGACCTATGTATGCAGAGAACCAAGCAGCATAAACTCAAGAGTCCACTTGTAATTTATTTTGAATTCAGAGAAAATTAATGATAAGTTCGTTTATTTACAACACACAATTCTCTCATTTGCAAAGAAAAACTGAAAAATACAGATAGCCAGGCAGGGAGACAGAGAGAGAGAGAGAGAGAGAGAGAGAGAGAGAGAGAGAGAGAGAGAGACTGACTATGGATATAAGATACTTATAGGATATTTGCTTATCTATTCCTGTTAGAATTTTCTGCTTGAGACTTCACGTAGTATCAAGAAAACAAATGTATTACCCCCAAATTACAGACTATTAAATAAAGATAACAACTAAGATGATTTTCATGAAAAGTAAACAATAAGCTTTTTACACAGCACAAACTGAGGATTTCACTACACAAAGTTATGGGAAAGGCTACATATCAATATCTCAGTTTCAGTATCTCAGTTATTGTGAATCTATAAATCACACACCCTATTACCCCCATACAAGCCAGGGAGATGTACTCATATAATAGCATTTCTCTCATGATTGAATTGACACCAAATGGTTGCCTTTTTGCAATATATACAAAGAAGTTTTAGTTGTTGGCTTTGTGTTTTGTTTATAGTTAGGATACTAAAAATAATCAGATTTCTGATGTAGTTAAGAAATAAAGATGAAAGAATGTCTCACTTAAAATATGTATTAATTACATATGTTTTGATATCTACAACATACTTATATTCCTATGTGCTAGAACTCAGTTACTTAAGTCAGGAATTCATATGGGGATAGAGTTTGAATTTAATCAGAAAGGCCAGTCTCCTGGGATGGTTTCTACCAGCATTTGAACTATTTTTATCACAGTCAACACTAGAGGCCTTGCTAATGAGCAAAAAGAATGTTAGAAAGGAGTTTTCACTTATGAGATTAGTGTTATTTAAGATACATGCTTTGGTTAAAATATTTGAGAGAAATTCCTCATCCCTAGCTTGCTAGGTATAAAAATTTAGCAAGTTATGGAAACTGTATTCTTTGGAATGGTGCCCAAGACTAAATGCCTAAGCTATTCTTTGTTACCACACTGAATCTGAAGATTCTAGTTGTCTTATGACTTCTCTAAGGTTAACTGAATTCCACCTCTAGATTCTAGAATATTCTCATGTCTACCTTGATTGAACCTTTTATATGGAGTATGATAACACCTTAGAGTGAGGGTATGGGAGAGTAGCTAAACTTTACTTATCATGCTAGGGTTTTACTGTGCTTATCTATCAAAAATAACCTAATAGTTGGTCTTGTATAACAATATTGATTTAGGACAATTCATAACATCATGTAAGCCATAAACTTTAAAATAACCTCTACTCTAAGGAAGTATAACCAACTCCTCACATTCAACAATACATTTGATTTATATTCTTGTAGTATTACATTTTTCTTTTTATTTCATCATGGTTATATTTGTCCAACATGATTTTATAACTAGATCTTTAAAGATTTGTTCTTTTTTTGCACATGATTTCTACCATATGGATAATTTCACAATGCTGCCTTGCCTTGCATCTTGAAGCACCTCTTCATACAATTCTTTTTTCACAGTCCAAACGACAACCAGGACTTGTAATTTAGTTATGAAATTAAAAGGCTGGTACTCATATAATCATCTTATGAGGTATGTATGTGTAAGTATGTCTGAGTAAATTTTCTGCATGTTTGTGTGTGTGTGAGACAGAGAGAGAGAGAGAGTTTGAGAGTAAGCCCAATCATTATTGAGAGGTGCAAGAAATTAGTTTATGGAGATGCAAAAACCTGGGGTTCAGATATGAGACTACGGTGAGATCATTTCCTCCCACCCTCTGGGGGCTTATCTGAGCTGCCAAAACATTCTCTCTGACATTTTTATCTTGGCTTTTCAACAAGTTCTCAGTTGCCTGCTCAAGATTCATATTCCCTTAATTTCTTCCCTGGGTATCTATTTTCACAGAATAGTTGAAGACCCACAATAAAGCCTATTTTAATGTATTGTTTTTCCTAAGCAAACACATTTTAATCTCCACTCTATTCACAAAACATGTTCTAAATACTTATTCTAAATACAGCTCAATGCAGTTTATTATGTTTCCATGTAAATATTTATACTATATATATTTGTGTATGTGTACAGACACACACGTGTGCACATATGGTTTGTTGCCAATAAACCTGTGATAGAATCTGGCTCCTATTGATGGCATTGCCTTGGGCAAGTCATTTAACCTCTCTGAGTTTCTCCATTTCAAAACAAGAAAAATGCCAGTTAACTTGTATTACTTTTGAGAGGATTAGAAATATTAAATATGATGTGCCTAGCACAATACCTGCTATGTATTAGGAATTAATGCATGGTAAGTATCATGAATTTTATGGTAGCATATTATTTACAGTAGTATATATGGCCTAACACTTTTGGCTAAAAGGAAGTTTTCGAAACCAATTTCGTCAAAGCCAAACGCTATATGTCTAAATAATGATGGTTGAGCAACAATGCTATGTCTTTAAGCATTTCTTACCATTTTTCAAAATTTGCTTCTTTTCGTATTCACAATTTCTGCCATTTAATATTTTAATGGGAAAAATTGGATAAACCTAAATCTGTAGCATTGGGATTCTTTTTTTTTTTTTTTTTTTTTTGCTTTTTAGGTTTTGGGGTACATGTAAAGAACATGCAAGACTGTTGCATAGGTATACACAGGGCAGTGTGATGTGCTACCTTCCTCCCCATCACCTATATCTGGCATTTCTCCCCATGCTATCTCTCTCCAACTCCCCACCCCCTGCTGTCCCTCCCCTATTTCCTTACTGACAGACCCCAGTGTGTGATGCTCCCCTCCCTGTGTCCATATATTCTCATTGTTCAACACTCACCTATGAGTGAGAACATGCGGTGTTTGATTCTCTGTTCTTGTGTCAGTTTGCTGAGAATGATTGGGATTCTTTTCATAGTAACCACTTAAAGTTTGTTTTGCTTTTTTTTACCTTTTATCAAGAAATAATATATAACCAATATATAATTATATGAAAAAATAAATCTTTAAAATAGCATAAATAATGCCAACAATCATTACCTATGGGTATGTAAAATATTCAGAGATATATATGTGGTGTGTTTTTCTAAAAGTAACATACGTGAGTTTGGATATATAATAAATATTGCAACAAAAACAGTATTATGCCATACATACTGGTTGGAAGAGGCCCTCCTCACTACACTCCAATTTACACACCACAATTTATTTTTAGCAACCAACTATATTTGGGGCATTTAATCTTTTCCTGCTAGTTCCTATTTGAAATAATGAGCTTACCTGTAGGGAGAAGCTGTACAAAAGCTGCCCAGTTTCCCCTTCAGAAATGAAGGACTTATTTCTCCAGCTGCTAGGAATGGTGCTGGTACACAGCCTTCAACTGTCAGCCCTTGTCTTAGTCTGGGCTGCTATAGCTAAATACCTTAGATTGGGTAATTTATAAATAACATAATTTATTGCTTATAGTTCTGGAGGCTGGACATTCCAAGACCAAGACATCAGTAGATTCATTACCTGGTGAGGGTCCACTCCTCCTAAATGGCAACTTCTACATGTCCTTACATGGTGAGTGGGCAAGGAAGTTTTCTGGGGCCTCTTTTATAAGGGCATTGATCCCGTTAATGAAGGCAAAGCCCTTATGACCAAATCACCTCCCCAAACTCCCACCTTTTAATACCATCACCTTGAGTGTTAGGTTTCAACATATAAATTTTAGAGGGACAAAAACATTCAGACCATCAGAGTCCCCTTATAGAAATTCTCATGGCTGAAGAGAGTCATTTTGCTAAAGTTTGTTGCCTTCCTGGAGTAGCCCACATCCACTGTAGGACTTGACATGGCGTTATAAAGATCCAGTCCTCTTTCCTCATTTCCTAACACTTCTGAAGGGTCATTCCAGTTTAAGAACTCCCAGAGGCCAGGTATGGTGGCTCATGCCTGTAATCCCAGCACTTTGGGAGGCTGAAGTGGGTAGATCATGAGATCAGAAGTTTGAAACCAACCTGGCCAATAGGGTGAAACACCGTCTCTACTAAAAATACAAAAATTAGCCAGGCGTAGTGGTGTACGCCTATAGACCCAGCTACTTGGGAGGCCAAGGCAGAAGATCCACTTGAAACTGGGATGTGGAGGTTGCAGTGGGCCAAGATCATGACACTGTACTCCAGCCTGGGCAACCGAGCAACACTCCATCTCAAAAAGAAAAAAATAAAAAAAAAAAAAACCTCCCTGGATGGTCAGCTGAGGCCCCTACTGAGACTGTGTCACAGACAAACTTCTCCCTCTGCCCCTACATGTTTACCACAAGAACACTCCTAAATATACATACTGCATGCTCACCTCAATCACAGATTATGCTTCCCAGGAACCCAACCTGTGACATTATCTTTAAGTAAGTAAATCCTAGGCATTTGGGACTGATTTCTAGAATGTTCTTATTCTAAAAGTCTCCATAGTGTAGGTCAAAACTTTTCCATAATGGTGTGTATATTTTTTCCCATTTCTCCTTTATTAAAGTACTCGGGAATTAAGGTAAAGCACATTTGAAAGGATTAAAGTGTGGTAGACTTCCTGCGTATCTCTCAAGGGTCAAACACACCTGTTTCTGGCCACTGACTTTTGCAAAACGATCTCATCTTTGGCGTTAGGCACACTCTGTTGTCTGAAAACCTCTCAACAGAAGGTGCCCTCCTTATTACACTCCAAGAGTTTCCTTTCAATCCAACTAAAAAAATTGAAACTATTAAGAAAATACATGTATTCAGAAGCACTTAGAAAACAATTACAGTGAAACATGTTTTTGTCTCTCTCTTTTTAAATTTGTACCATCAATTGCAAAGGGGCTTTGAGACAGTATACTACCATTGCCCTTTCGATTCTCTCTCAGATTTGAAAGTTTCATTTATTTGATGCAAAAATAGTTATCATGATTAATTGGTCAAGTGTCTATCATTTTTCACTAAGGATAATTGCTATGATTAGCAAGAGGAACCTCCATACAAATCTATTTAATCATCTAAAATTCATATTTAAGAATGACTTTATGTAATTGTTACTTTGATGGATAATGTAAAATACTACTATGATAAAAGCGCAAAATTAAAATGTGAGGAAAAGTAATACAGAAGTTGGCATAATCATCAAAGGGAATTTCTTAAAGAATATAGAACAAATTCAACTACAGCGTACAGATTTATTATTTACTAAGATTTTCAAAACCTGCTTTTTAAATCCTGATAACTATAATATGATATAGAGTTTGCTATCCTAGTTTTACAGTTGAACACACTGTAACAGAATAGATCACAAATTTGTGTAGTTTGTCAGTAGCATACAGGGCAAGGTTTTAGATGCCTGACTTTAAACAAAGCTCATGTAATTTCTACAAATACAAGAAAAACCAGAATAAAAATATTCACATAGCCTTAAACGTCCTCTATATTTCAGGAGGGGATGACGTAACTTAATGATATTAACAGTGTTCTTTGCTATGATACCCAATTCTTGCCATGCATAAAAGGTGATGTTCAGAGATGTCATCAAATAGTTGGCAAAGAAAAAAACAGGATAAGGAAAAAGAAATGAAGTAAGGTAGTGACCAAACATTTCCTTTTTATCAGTGATCAAAATCCTTGCTTTTACATGTTTATAAAATCCATTCTATTTCTCTGGCTGTGTAATGAAAGAAAATGAATATGTATGTTCATTTCTATTCCTATTGAAATAACAAAAGAGATGGCATTCTGAGTCCACATTCTCTTTCCAGATTTTAAATTTTACAATTACTTACATAACACTGTCAATGAGTAGGACAACAGAATAAAAACAAAAAGTGAATCCTTTTCAGAAGACTGTTAGTTTTGCATTTCTCTAATGCCCAGTGATGAGCATTTTTTCATGTTTGTTGGCCACATAAATATCTTCTTTTGAAAGGTGTCTGTTCACCCAAAGGATTATAAATCGATCTATTATAAAGACACATGCACACATATGGTCACCGCAGTACTGTTTACAATAGCGAAGACCTGGATCCAACCCAAAAATCCATCGGAGATAGACTGGATAAAGAAAATATGGCACATATACATCATAGAATACTATGCAGCCATAAAAAAGGATGAGTTCATGTCCTTCACAGGGACATGGGTGAAGCTGGAAACCATCATTCTCAGCAAACTGACACAAGAACAGAAAGCCAAACACCCCATGTTCTCACTTTTAAGTGGGCATTGAACAATGAGAACATACGGACACAGGGAGGGGAACATCACACACTGGGGTCTGTTGTGGGGTGGGGGACTAGGGAAGGGATAGCAGGGTGTGGCGGTATTGGGGAGGGATAACATTAGAAGAAATACCTAATGTAGGTGACGGGGGGATGGAGGCAGCAAACCACCATGGCATGTATATACCTATGTAACAAGGCTGCAAGATTTGCATATGTACCCCAGAACTTTAAGTAAAATTAAATAAAAAAAGGAGAAGACTGTTAGTTTCAGTACAAACTGCTATATATTGTGTGCTGCTCTTAAAGCTGTCATGCAGATTTTAATAATCAATATTCTAAATATAAATTACTATATGTAATATAGTAATATATTTTAATAAACAAAATGATTTTGTAGAATGCTGTGCTGAATTCTTTCCTCCAGATACTTGTTCTAGAAAAACAGTGGCTGCTTGGATCCTGGTAGGTACATCATAGTGAGAGGCATAAATGTTATCCTGGTAACAATTTCACAAATTATAGACACAGTGCTAAGAGAAAAGGTTTCTAAAAGATTTGGTGAAAACATATATAGAGAAATCACATGACTCAGAGAGATATACACATTCAACTAAGATAACATTCCCTCAACTGTGCTCCTCAAGATATTCTACACAAATGGTTTCCACGGAGAAATGACTGAGAAATACTGAGCTAACAATATTAACATTCCCACCGGACTTTTCAGTGACCTTATTATGCAGCTGTATATCATAGATTGCTAGGAGAGGCAAAGTCTATGCATGTCTTTCAGCTTCTTTGACCTTTTCATGAGGATCACGTATACACACCTGATGAACTGGTTTTCTGTAGGACTATTTTGAAAACGTTGAGATCTTTTATCAACTAAAAATGATAGTATATTTCCTAGTCAAAATCTCTTTTAACCACTTTATTGGGGTCTGATTGACATAAAAAAAGCTATACATATTTAATATACACAGCATGATCAGTTTGGAGATTATATTTATGTGATGCATAAGGACACTTTTATCAATGGATGGCTGTCATGTACACATTCTGTATAAATGTAGGACAGTGGTCCTATAAGATTATAAAATATTTTTCTGTAACTATTCTATGTTTAGATATGATTAGATACAAAAATACTTGCCATTGTGTTACAATTGCCTACAGTATTCAGTACAGTCACATGCTGTACTGGTTTGTACACTGGTTTGTGTAAGTACACTCTATGATATTTGTATAAGATAAATCAGCTATCGCCATTCGCAATTGCTACAAAAAGAATAAAATACCTTGGAATACAACTCACAAGGAACGAAAGAGACCTCTTCAAGGAGAACTACAAACCACTGCTCAACGAAATCAGAGAGGACACAAACAGATGGAGAAACATTCCATGTTCATGGTTAGGAAGAATTAATATCGTGAAAATGGCTATACTGCCCAAAGTAATTTACAGAATCAACGCTATCCCCATCAAGCTACCATTGACTTTCTTCACAGAACTGGAAAAAACCACCATGAACTTCATATGGAACCAAAAGAGAGCCCGCATAGCCAAGTCAATTCTAAGCAAAAAGAACACAGCGGGGGGCATCACACTACCGGATTTCAAACTATACTACAAGGCTACAGTAATCAAAACAGCATGGTACTGGTACCAAAACAGAGATATAGACCAATGGAACAAAACAGAGGCACCGGAGGCAACACAACATACATACAACTATACAATCTTTGATAAACCTGACAAAAACAAGCAATGGGGCAAGGATTCCATGTTTAACAAATAGTGTTGGGAAAACTGGCTAGCCATGTGCAGAAAGCAGAAACTGGACCCCTTCCTGACACCTTACACTAAAATTAACTCCAGATGGATTAAAGACTTAAACATAAGACCTGGCACCATAAAAACCCTAGAAGGAAATCTAGGCAAAACTATCCAGGACATAGGAGTAGGCAAGGACTTCATGAACAAAACACCAAGAGCATTGGCAACAAAAGCCAAAATAGACAAATGGGACCTAATCAAACTCCACAGCTTCTGCACGGCAAAAGAAACAGTCACTAGAGTGGATCGGCAACCAACAGAATGGGAAAAAATTTTCGCAGTCTACCCATCTGACAAAGGGCTGATATCCAGAATTTACAAAGAGCTCAAGCAGATTTACAGGAAAAAAACAAATAAGCCCATTCAAAAGTGGGCAAAGGATATGAACAGATACTTTACGAAAGAAGACATATATGAGGCCAACAATCATATGAAAAAATGCTCATCGTCACTGGTCATCAGAGAGATGCAAATCAAAACCACATTGAGATACCATCTCACGCCAGTTAGAATGGCGATCATTAAAAAATCTGGAGACAACAGATGCTGGAGAGGATGTGGAGAAAAAGGAACACTTTTACACTGTTGGTGGGAGTGTAAATTAGTTCAACCATTGTGGAGGACAGTGTGGCGATTCCTCAAGGCCTTAGAAATAGAAATTCCATTTGACCCAGCAATCCCATTACTGGGTATATATCCAAAAGACTATAAATCGTTCTACTATAAGGACACATGTACACGAATGTTCATTGCAGCACTGTTTACAATAGTAAAGACCTGGAATCAACCCAAATGCCCATTGATAATAGACTGGATTGGAAAAATGTGGCACATATACACCATGGAATATTATGCAGCAATCAGAAATGATGAGTTTGTGTCGTTTGTAGGGACATGGATGAATCTGGAAAACATCATCCTCAGCAAACTGACACAAGAACAGAAAATGAAACACCGCATATTCTCACTCATAGGTGGGTGATGAAAAATGAGAACACATGGACACAGAAAGGGGAGTACTAAACACTGGGGTCTATTGGGGGGAAAAGGGGAGGGCCAGTGGGAGGGGGAGGTGGGGAGGGATAGCCTGGGGAGAAATGCCAAATGTGGGTGAAGGGGAGAAGAAAAGCAAAGCACACTGCCATGTGTGTACCTACGCAACTGTCTTGCATGCTCTGCTCATGTACCCCAAAACCTATAATCCAATAAAAAATAAAAAAAAAAAAGATAAATCAGCTATCAATGTATTTCTCAGAATGCATATCTGTTAAGAGATGTATGACTGCATACCCCTGTGAAATCATGTCCAGAATCTATGCCATAAACCTATGCACCACCTCCAAAATTTTTCTCCCACCCTCCTTATTTACTACTATTATTTTATTTTTTTTTTGAGACAGAGTCTTGGTCTGTCGCCCAGGCTGGAGTGCAGGGGTGCCATTTCGGCTCACTTCAACCTCCACCTTTTGGGTTCAAGCGATTCTCTTGCCTCAGCCTCCCAATTAGCTGGGACTACAGGCATGCACCACCATGCCCAGCTATTTTTTTTTTTTTTGGTATTTTTAGTAGAGACAGGGATTCACCATGTTGGCCAGGATAGTCTTGATCTCTTGACCTTGTGATCTGCCTGCCTCAGCCTCACAAAGTGCTGAGATTACAGGCATGACCCATCGTGCCTGACCTACTATTATTATTTTTGCATGTACAATAATAACAGTTAAAAAAAGATCTACTCTCCTAGCAAAGTTTAAAATATATAATATTGTTAACTATAAGCCCTTGCTGTACAGTAGATCTGTAGGACTTACTCATCTTGTATAACTAAAACCTAGCTGGTATCTTATTACTCATTATTTTCCATTTTTATGGCACAAAACAGACAGCTGAGATTATGAGAGACAAGAGTGGTTATTCTTACTGGAAGAAGTGTAGAAGAAGGAGGGAAACATCTGCAAGTTTGGGCCATGGAGTAGTGCTGTTATGAATAGACCATGAATGTCCAAGTAAATACTGGGGTTTGTGATGAAAGATAGGGAAGCCTACCTCAAGAAGAAGAAAAAGAAATGTTAACAAGAAAGGCAACACTGGCAAGGCAGAAAAACTTGATCTTTAAAATGTGTTATTCTAAACGAACTATATTACTTGTTTTCTTGTTTGATTATCATCGCTAGAACTGGTCATCTTTTTATTATGCAGTCTGTACTTTCTCTTGAACTCAGTGGACGTGATTGGGTCTTACTAATTCAGAATATAGAAACGGATGACCTAATACCATATATATTGATGCTAATGGGCATCTTTAGAATTTGTCAGACTAAGCTATTGTGAAAGTGACTGATTTCTCTTTCTCCAACATAAAAATATTCAGAGGCAGAAAGACATGAAGAATAGAATGTTTTCTCCATTTGATTTCCTTGATATCTGAAATAAATTTCAACAGAACTAAGATGACAGGAAAACAATCACATCGTATTTAGCTGAGTTAAAACTAGGTATGTCTAAAGGAGAAAGTATGCATTATTATGAGTCTCTTGGCTGGCATAGCCAGTTGTCTATCCAATATCCTTTCTTTTTCTCTTAGCTAAAAAGAATCCAAATTTTGTTCAGACTATCAAGGTTTTATGAATAGGTCACCAGTTTTTACATTTTGAATTATAAAGCAAGAAACATACCTAATCAGTTTAAACACTCAATCCTCCCAAGATTTTAGAAGTTATGAATGGTCATGTGACACATTTCTGGTTAACGCAGTCAAGTAGAACTCTTCAATGTGGGGCTGTCAGAAAAGCGTTTTTTTTCCTTACAAACAGGAGCTGACACAGCTGGAATATGCATTTACTTTCCCCATTTTCCTTTCCATTTGGAAGCACATACATAGTGCCTGGAGGCAGAGAGGCCATGTTGAGACCACAGGGGAAGAAAGTCTCATGTTGGAGATGACTGGGAATGGAGGAAAGAGTTGGGACATATGGTTTTGCAGCTGCTCCACCGACACTGGAATACATAATTCTGGAACTCTTGCTCTATGAGAAAAAGAAACTATCTGGATAAGCCACAGAAAATGTTGTCACATGTAGCTAAACACAATCTTAACAGAGTACACTGAAAAGAAATATTTAATTTCTAAAATTCTTAGTATGTCTAAAATGATGACTGTTTTTGCTCAATGCAGTAAATTTAATTCTCAGGAGACTTTCATTTAGCACTGAACAAAACTATACATGAATCATGCTGCATTTAACAGTTAAGATAAACATATATATGATTATAACTCTATAAAAGATTGCTATATTGCAAATATTAAGTAAAACTAGTAATCTGTGAAGATAAAGTATATCAACACCATTTATAAAGCACCTAGTATATCCTTAGCTGCCATGTCTAATAGAATATTACACCTTCCTTTAAAGGAGATTTACGTTAATTTTAATTTTACATGAATTTAAATTTACATTAATTTTAATTGTTAATTTTAATTGACAATTTAAAAAGTCAAATGACAACATACATTTTAAAAGAAAAGTTCAAGACAACAGAAGCAGCTTTACAAGAAAATATATAGTTAAAAGACAAAATTATTCTGCACTGAATCATTGATTAAAAAGACCAATACATATTGGTGGCTGGGCGTGGTGACTTATGCCTGTAATCCCAGCACTTTGAGAGGCCAAGGCGGTTGGATCATAAGGTCAGACATTCAAGACCAGCCTGGCCAACATAGTAAAATCCCATCTCTAATAAAAATACAAAATATTAGCCTGGCATGGTGGTGGGTGCCTGCAATCCCAGCTAATTGAGAAGCTGAGGCAAGAGAGTTACTTGAACCAGGGAGGTGGAGGCTGCAGTGAGCCGAGATCGCACCACTGCACTCCAGCCAGGGTAACAGTGTGAGACTTTCAAAAGAAAAAAAAAAAGACCAATACATAGTGGAATTACCAAAGCGAACTTTACAGAAAAGGCAGGGGTAAATCTCAAAGGCTTTAAGCTGTGACACACCAGTCCCCAGTATAATCATTATATTAACCAACTTTAAGGAGTGTGAAGGAACCATAAGTCATTGGTCTGGTTAATAATTGGATTTGGTCAGAACTCACACATTGAATGTTTGCATGGTTCTCAACTAAAAAGTTTCCTAATGTTAAAATAAAATACATCCTCATTTTAATTTATTTATTTAATATATTATTTTAGTTTTATATTTTATTCTTTTTTAGAGATGGCGTTTTGCTACATTGCCCAGGTTGGAGTCCAGTGGTGCTATTATAGCTTACTGCAGCCTCTAATTCCTGGGCCCAAGAGATCATGTCACCTCAGCCTCCTGAGTAGCTAAAGCTACAGGTCCACACAATGACAGCCAGCTAATTCTTTATTTAATTTTTTGTCGAGATGAATTATCACTATGTTGCCCAAGCTGGTCTTGAACTCCTGACCTCAAGGAATCCTCTTTCCTTGTGCTGATATTACAAGTATGAGCTGTTGTGTATGAACCCATCCTCATTTTAATTTAGAAAATAATTCTACTGTAAAATCTCATTATATAGCTTCCTGCCTGCTTGCATTGTTTCCAACTAGTGATCTTCGCCCCCAATAAATCTCCTCTTCTAGTGCCTAACACCTATTCTATAACTTAAAACAAATCAAACTTGAGTAAGTGGTAAAGAGGCAGGCTAATTTTTATGCAGAATTTCTCAAAGGTGACTTCTAATTCTATCTGTGGGAGCATTTCATTACTTTCATATAATATAACATGACAGAAGGCATAGCCTCAATGAAGTTGCTACAGATTATTTTCCTTCTCACTACAATCTACTTCTTTCACATTTAGGGAAAAAAGGTGGACTTAAGAGTAAATAATTCTCTTCTCTCCACTTTAAGTATAGAATCAACTCAATTTATCTATATGCTTTTGGCAAAAATCTTCTTCATGCACTTAATCCTTTTTATTTTTAGTTTGAGGTTGTAAAGATAATCCTAGAGTTGAACATAGATTCACTTGGTATGGGGGAGGGGTTACATTGGTCATTACAGTTTATTTTGCTTCTATTATTTAAGAGAGAATATGACAGTTAAATCAAGTTATTTCTGTTTTTGGGATAAATAATACAGTATATATTATTTCCTTGAATAAATCATAGGTGTTATATAACTCTTAAATATGATGCTACTTTGTTCTCACTCATAAGTGGGCATTGAACAATGAGAACACGTGGACACAGGGAGGAGAACATCACACACTGGGGTCTGTCCAGGGATGGGTGGGTAGGGGAGGGCTAGGGAAGGGATGGCATTAGGAGAAACACCTAATATAGATGACGGGGTGATAAATGCAGAAAACCACCATGGCACATGTATACCTATGTAACAAACCTGCACCTTCTGCACATGTACCCCAGAATATAAAGTATAATAAAAATATGATGCTACTTGTTTACACAGAATATAAAATATAAAGGTAAGGGAACTGAAAGCATTTGTGAATTACTAAAACTGTATTTAAAGTTGTTTTTAGAAATAAAAAAAAAATTGACTCAAATCATTGTAGAAACCGTGGCATTATTTTTAGTTAATTATTTAAAAATCACAACAGCATCACACACTGGGGTCTGTTGGGGGAGGCAAGGGAGAGACAGTTGGGTTGGGGGGTGGGGGAGTCGAGGAGGGATAACATGGGGAGAAATGCCAGATGTAGGTAATAGGGGGATGGAGGCAGCAAACTACAGTGCTATGTGTGTAACTATGCAACAATCCTGCATGATCTGCACATATATCCCAGAACCTAAAGTACAACAACAAAAAAATCACAACAGCACAGTCAAATCCTATTGCTTGTTTTCCAAAAACACTGCAGCCATTACTACCTTGGAAATTACGGATCCATTAATTTATAAAATTTAAAAACATTAACATATGTAAAAATCAATTTTCACTCCCAAGTTATTGAATAAAAATAAACAAGATCCCTAGAAAGATAAATATAGCTTAATTTTCATTTATATGAGAAAGACAGGCACATACTTAGAGTAAGACAATAAATCACAATTGATCAACTGATTAATTCATCCTAATACATATATGATTAAAACCACCATAACACCTTATTTTTTTGTGGCAATAACTGCTCTGCCTTTTATGTTTTCCTTATAAAGGATACACTCTAATATTAGAGAATATTCCTTTTTATTTTTATTCCCTAAGAGCAGATAACGCTGATGCCTTTCATCAGCGAGTGTTCAATACATAACAGATGAATGAAAACTCATTCTTATATCAAAAGCCCTTAAAATACAGTCAATATATTTCTAAGGAATCTTTAAGACACTGTAACTTGAGGTATCCAAAGTAGGCATTTGAAGGAGGAAAGAAAATACTAGTAGTATTTATTTTAATTACAGAATATTAAAATAACTACTTAATGCACATGTTAATTTTATGTAATATGTATCACTTTAACATAAGTAATCATATACATAAAAGTGTGGATACATGTAAAAAACACTTTTACTAATAGTGATGTGTGATCACTGCCTCATCTTATTCACACTTATGCACTATCACACACAGGGAAATCAAATTTAAATCCAAATTGTTACTCTACTGTGTCTTTCCACTCTACTTTCTCAATAGTCTTTGACTTGACTCTAGAGTGCTTTATAACATGGATTTCAAAGACAATTTGTTGAACGAAGGAATGAAAAAAACAACCATATACCTAATATTAACATTACCCTAGCATTAAATGTAATAATAAGAAAAACTTACATTGTACCACACTGTAAGTTAAATTATAGACTTTAAGGACCAAAAGTTGTGGTGAAATGGAAAGCCCAAAAGGCAGGTACTAAACTTTAGGGAACAATAACCTTATATAACTTTTAGAAAATAAAATTTAAAAAAAACAAAACCTTATTTACTTCCATTCCTTTCCTGTAAGAGAGTTAGAGAAGACCCAGATTCTACATATTTTTATGAAAATAATAAAAGTTACTTCATATAAAGGAATCTTAAACAGATCCAGGAAAAGAAACTTGTAAATAGAATTCTCTATTTAAATACAATGACAAGCATAAACTTCCTTATTAGAATCCCACTGGTATTATATGAATAACGCAGTATACTGACTTTCATTGTAATCTATGTAAATATCCTGGATCAGTTTTGCTTGATAAGATTTTGACAGAAAATTTTATAGTGAATTGAACTGAAATAAAATAAGATATACATTTCTATTCATAGACATTGGAATATGTAGTTTACTATAGTTTATACATCTATAAAGTTTCTTTCAGAAAAAAGCATATGGTATCGTTTTCCATAAAAAGGTTATTAGGAGACTTAGAAAATATGATTGTGTGTGTGTGTGTGTGTGTGTGTGTGTGTGTGTCTTTATAACTCTATGACCTTCTTGTTTAAGGGGGGAGTTTATTTTTGTTATGACCAGAGAATATAAAATAAGTCATATTACTGACATTGACATATCTTTACATCTTTCAGTGAAGATAACAGTGGATTTGGTCTCATTAGGTAAAGAAAGAAAATTACATAAATATGGATCAGTCATCCACATGGTCACCAACCAGAGACATGTACATTTGTTGGAAGATAACTACAGCACAAAACTTGTAAATATCTTCAAACAGATTACAACATTATTATTTATACAACAATGTATAAATAATTATTTGTAGAGCAACTTCTATATATAGAAGGACAGCACACTCTGGTATGGTGTTTCTTAAATGAGTTTGTGGAGAAATGAACTGATGAGATAAGAAGGACTGGACTATTGTTCAATGAAAGAGAAAAACAGACCAATCAATCTCTTCACCCTAAGATGACTTTCACCCAACTTGTGAAATCAGTTGGATGCCCATGGAAATAAACCATGTTTACTTTGTTTCGTTATAATTTGGATGGAGAAATGAGATGTGTAAGAAGTTGACAGGGGTGGCTGAGAAAACAGAGAAGATATGAGAAACTGTCTATTCCCAAGAGGTCTGAATTATTTTTACTAAGTGACATTAGATCAATTAACTAAATTTTTTATAACTTCTCTCATTTGTTGAATAAGAAAAATTTTGTAATACCCACTTTTTTCTGGGTTTGTGACAAGGTAATAAAACCAAGAAACATTCTATTTTGCATTGCTTTCAGTTTAAATAGCCGATGCCAATTTACCAACATGTTGCTCCATCAATTCTTCCAGGGCTATACTACACAAGTTGTTTAGTAGTCAGACTGTGACTGAATGTATTGAACAAAGGTTATAATCAGAATGATTCTGTAGCTATTCAAGTGCTTTTTGTGTAGATATAGACAGAGTTTTAAAAAATCATAATTTTTATTAAGTACTTTGACCTTAACAACAACAAAAATTAAACACATTCACAAAATTATGTCCCATTTAAATATACACTATATCCACTAAAAGTGCTCATTCAATTTTTAGATAATGAAATCTCCCAGGTAACAGTGTAATGTGTGGTTGAAAATGAATCTTAAACAATGCTATTATCATCTTGTCCAGATTGGCCAATTTGTCTCAACCTCAATCTGGAGAGGTCTTATTAGAAAATAAAATGCCTTTGCCAATTCAATTCTTTATTCAATACAAGTGCAGTGGTTGAGATTTTATGGTGAATTACCCTGAACACCTGGCCAAATGGAACCAGAAAAAGATACAATTAACTCAGCACAGGCAATCAGACATCAGTATTATAAAAAATAATATCATATTGCCAACTAAATTGTTTGTTGATAGCAACTCTAGTCTCCACTGCCACAAACCTCTCTTCATATTTACCCCCCACCTCTCTCCCTCCTGTCTCCCTTCATCCCTCTTTCATTTCCTTCTTTTCTCACTCTTCTTTTTTCCTCTTTAATATTCCTTTCTTGGTTTTTTCTTTCTTTTCTACCTTTTTCTTTTTTCCCTCCTTCCCCTTTTTCCTGCTTTCCTTCCTCTTTTCCTTCCATTTTTCCCTTTCCTCCTCCTTCCATTCCTCCCTTCTTCATTCTCTCCTCCCCTTCCTTGAGGGTCAGATTTAATAATCACTCTCAGAGCAAAAGCCAGGACATATTTTTCCCTTCACTTGATAGATTATGTCAAAAAAGAAAACAGCTAATTATTGTCAAACATTGTTTCAGAGCAATTTTACTTAAACATGAGATGAAATCGCAAAAGCAGTTTTTAATCAGAGTTCTCTGACACTAAGCTATAAAATATAAATCATCCACTGCTATTGATTCACAATTCTAGAAACTAAACTTTGAACTTCATGTCTGTTTTACTTCTAAAGGCTTAATTTGCATATTTCACATTTTGATTTTTCTAAAACATAATGGCATATTTTCTACTGTCTAAAATGAAGCAGATTTGCTTATTTTTTAAAAATGGCTATATTTTTAAAACTTAAAAAAATGAAGTTGTAATTTTAGCTTCCACTCTTTTTGCTGAATAGAATTCACTTAGTAAAAATTATTTTTATTTCAAAATGGGAGAAGCTCCCCATTTTCTAAATGATATTTTAATCAAGCAATACATACTGAAGGAGAACATAAGAGTTTTACCAAATATATGTTTTGTGAGTTCAAAGTCTAAAGCTAGCAAAAGGTTAGCTTACTCGAACTACAACATGTCTAAGGTTTGGTCTGAATCTCATAACCAACTTTGCCTTGAGTCATAAAATGTCTTATTGCATTATCTTATCTAACTTCTGATGCTTTAGAATTATAATCCTCACATTTCAATCTTTGTTGAATATGAAGCTTCTTTATCACATTGCATTCACATTATCCATCAAGCTATCTACATTTACTGAGAACCAATTATTGTATGTGTCATGGTCAAATAAATTTGTATTTAGGGTACAGGTATATAAATGGTTTTTGTTTCAGATCTATATGCTGCAAAGTTGAGTAGATTAACCTGTTGCTTTAGATCAGCTATATTCAATCTTTCGGCTTTCCTGGGCCACATTGGAAGAAGAATTGTCTTGTGCCACACATGGAACACACTAACACTGATGATAGTTGATGAGTGAAAAAAAAGTCACACACGAAAGATCTCAATGTTTTAAGTACGTTTACAAATTTGTGTTGGGCCACATTCAGAGCCATCCTGGGCCACATGTGGCTCATGGGCCATGGGTTGGACAAGCTTGCTTTAGACCATAACAATTACCTCCTACAAATCACCTTTATTTGCTCTATCCTCCAACTTAATCTACATGTTATTGGCTGAGTTCAGTTGACAATTATCATTTAGTGGTTGGTCAGAACCATTTCCTTCTTCTATTGACAGTAGACCCCAGTTTCTATTCAGGAGAATTGCCTTTCCTTAATTTTGAGACTTTGGGAGAAGAGGGATTTAAACAAGAGTTTTCTGCTCTTCTAGCTCATGTATTAACATGTGACCCAAGCAAGGTGAACTGGACTGTCTTTTAAGACTTCAAAATTTGAACAGAGTTACACAGGATGGAAAAAAGAGATTATCACAAAGAACCTGAAATAGTTTTTGTTAACCACATGCCCAGGAAGGCATGCTCAGATCTTTTTCCTTTTGTAAGCTTCATTCCATTGCCTTTGTGCTGATCACAGCACATTTACTTTCTGCTTGATTTAATCAGAGACTGATCTCTGTTGCTTGCACCCAGAGAGCCCTACTTGATAGGTAACTAAACTGTATTTGATGATTTTATTTTCCTGTTTACAATCCTTTCAGGGTTGTCTCTGCCTGTAGGCCATCATCAGAATTCTTCAGTCTGGCAACAAAGGATTCCCATTATTTAGCCCCAGTTCTTTCTATCCAACCTCATCAATTTCTTCCTCATCATATACCCTTAACTTCAGCCATATGGAATCACAATTCCTATAACATACGCTGTGGTTTTCCATCTCATTGAAAAGCACAGTCTGTTCCCTTTGCCTGAGTTGCCCTTCTCATTTTATCTAGCTGTGTAATTCAAACTCATTCTTTAATGCTTGGCTTAAGTTTTATCTACTTCAGGAACATCTCACTAGCATCTGTTCTCTTTCCTGGCTTAGTTTTCCCTGAAGAAAGTCCCAAGAGCATCACTCACCCAGTATCAGGGAAGTTGAAAACTATGAGGTTTAAGTGAGAGGACTCTGGAACCAGACTGCTTGAGTTCAAATCTCATCACTGTTTCTTTCCTCCTAGCTCTTGGGCAGGTTATTATGCTTAGTGTGCCACTGTATCTACCTCACAGCGATGTTGTAAGCATTAAACAATTCACAGGAAGTACTTAGATCAATGACTGGCATATCATTAGTGCTAAACATGTGTTAGCTATTCTCCTAGAATTTCTCTCTATCATAGTGTTATTACTGCTTTTCTTCCTTCAACCTCTTTTACCTGCATATTTTATCTTGTGCAACTTCATATTTCTCAGGTACTTAGTGGCAATTCAATAAAAGTTGGTTAAAATAATAAAAATGAATAGGCGATAGTAAAGTTTTTTTAGTTTATAAAGCCCTTTTGGAATTTTGCCTAATGTTTCACACATCAAACGTTAAAGTTGAGATTTCTTTATTTAACACTTTATATAAAATCAATATTTATTTCCTGAAATTATAATAAAATCTGCCCCAAACTTACTTCTCCTTATCTTCTCTCCCACACACATTTATTTAATGATGATTTAAGACCATTTTACTCACAACTTGGTGATTGAAGCTATCAAAGCCAGTAACTGATGATGTCTTTATGAATTACTTTTTAATGTAAGAGGAAGGGGCAGGAAAAGCATCTCCCTATTCAGCAAGCAAGAGAAGGGACATTAGATTTTTAAATAAAATATATATGTACATTATATATCATTATATATAGTAATATACTATATATAATATTTTTATAATATTTATTTATATATATTATATAATTTATAAATTCTGTATTTTTGTGTCTCAGAAACAGCTTTTGATTTGATTTTTTTCCTCTATATTAATTTTTTTTAGAATCTCACTCTGTCACTCAGGCTGGAGTGCAATGGCACAATCTCAGTTCACTGTAACCTCCACTCCAGGATTCAAAGTGATTCTCCTGCCTCAGCCTCCCCAGTAGCTGGGGTTATGGGCATCTTCCACCACACCAGCTAATATTTGTATTTTTAGTAGAGATGGGGTTTCACCATGTTGGTCAGGCTGGTCTCAAACTCCTGACCTCAAGTGATTCACCCACCTCAGCCTCCCAAACTGCTGAGATTGCAGGGCTGAACCACCGCATCTAGCCCTCTGTTAATTTTTGACCTATATTTAAAGACAATCTTTGTGAGGGGGCATCAAATTAGCAGTCCTTTCTGAAAAAAAATTCATTGGAGAACTCTGTAGACTACTGAGCATGTCAGTGGCTTCCCTAAATGCTGGACTCACAAACCTGTCACAAGGAAGTGTGGACTTTCTCTCCCAATCTGTTATCAGGTAACTTGTACAGGAAGCTATAATGTCAATGGTAGAATAGGGTACAGAAGTAGAAACAAGCTCTCATTTCCACATAATATGATAATGTGATATACAGTTTGCATGATACAAATGCCATCATTGGTTAGATTTCTAGAGTTCGTGGTAGAACCAAATATAATTACTAACGTTTGTTCAATACTAGCAGTAAGCAGTAAGCAAGGTAAAGTAGGAAGTGTTTTCATGTACTAACCAACTTAATCCTGATAACAAACTGCAAGGCAGGTGGTACAACTATCTACATTTTACAGATAGATAAACTTGGGCTCATGGAGGCTGAATAACTTTCCCGAGTCACACAGCTTGGGAGCCAAGCTTTGAACCCAGACAACCTAACTTCAAAATCTGGGATTTAAACATGATAAGATGTTGCTTCCTTTGGTAACTACAAGTCCTGGGACTACTGTATAGCTTAATATGGTTTTGTGAAAGAATATACCTCTTTTTTCTGTATTCATCAGTACATAGCAACTATAAAATGCTTAGCATAGTGTCTAAAATAGACTACATACACATATACATACAAATCACTAAACAGTAATTACAGTTACACTTATTACTTACAGGCAGTTAATGTAAAGTAATAACAGGCTAAGGAATCAAACGGACTTACATTTGAATCCTTGTCCTGCCACTTACTGGGATTTTGACATCTATGAACCTCAGTTACTTTTTCTGAAAAATGTGGCTACAATTACTTTTTATAAAGCAGAAGTAAAGCAAATTTTATGTACATATATGTGATATTTACATCTACTTATTTACACCTATATCCATAATTATACGGTGAATGTGAATGTGTACTCTGTGTGCTCTGTACTCAGAATATGAAACCAAGATCCAGAGATGGCTTGACCACAATAGTCATTTGCAAATGGCACTGATTTCAGGTCTTCTGTGTTCAAGCACAAGGTCTTTAAATGTAGGTTGTTTACTATCAAACTATTTTTATTTCTACTGAATTGCTGAAATTTATTTTACAAAGTAATTTCCCTTATTCTTGCTGCCTCACTTGTAGTTTTTTCAAAAGGTAGTACTTGAGCACTGAAATACCTTCAGCACAACTTTCTATTTCTCCAAAAAGGCTTGAAAGCTGTTATAAGTGAAAAAACTTCAATGTAAAACAATTCCATAATTATTTTTCTTAACAGTTAACAAATATAAAAGATGTATAATATATTTGATCTAGCTAGGTAAACGATATTTACATCAATGTATTTTAATATTCCTAGTTGATATCATAAATTGATTACACTGAGGCTGAAAATGCACTACTTGTATTAAAAACTATTATTTTGAACATGGCTTTGCATAAATGCCAACATTAAGATCTAGGATATTTAAAAATATCTTATGTTTTGTTACTTTTCTCATTTTAATTTATGGCTATCTTTCAATTATCCTTATCATTGGAGGAGGAAAATTGGCACAGACAACTTAGATGAGAGGACAGTAATCAATTCCCAGACTTTTACATTTGATTCTGCAATATGTTGTGGCTGCATAGTGCCAAAACAACCAGTTTAAATGTAAATAGCTCAGTTGAGTGACTTATTTGTTATAAAATATGTTTTTAAAATACCAGGTTGTTTAGTAAATTTAACTCAGCCAACTATTCTTGTAAGATTTCTGTTTTTTTTTTTTTGTATGTATCCTTTTTAATGTATGGCTACTTAGTTAATTGCATTAATTTATATCTTTGATTATACTTAGGCTGAATAGAGAGTAATGTGTTTTCTGACAGAGAAACAGTTGCCTAAGAACTGGTGGGAAATGTCCTAGGAGAGTAAAGTGATTAGTGGGAAATATTCATTTTAAAGGAAAACTTCTGCCAAATTTTATCTTTTTTTCTCTTACCTTCTGCTTGATGATCATCTCGTTGATATCCTCAAGGTCACCCACCATCACCCTCTGTGATTTTATAACGCGATCAAGCAGAGAAAGCCATTCAGTAAGTTCTGTCCAAGCCCGGTTGAAATCTGCCAGAGCAGGTACCTCCAACATCAAGGAAGATGGCATTTCTAGTTTGGAGATGGCAGTTTCCTTAGTAACCACAGGTTGTGTCACCAGAGTAACAGTCTGACTAGAAGCTAAAATATTTTGGGTTGTTTGCAAAAAGGAAAAAAGAAAAAAAAGAAAAATTAGAAACAGAGCAAAAGAGTCAATTTCAATAACAGTAAGTCAAATTTGATTGAAGAGCAACAATTTGAGCCAAACTCTTATTCATGACATTATGTATCTTTTTCTAGCAATGTGGATACTTTGTTTAGCAATACATGGTAGAAAATTTAAAGATTCAACCTTTTCATTGATATACATTTAACATTAAAAAAAGATTTTGCTCATTCTAATGCCTGGACAAGTAATTTAATTTAAATAAGTCTTCTCATTAATAATAATATACATTGTGGAAGTGGTAAAGAAAACAAAAGTTTTCAATCCTTGCCAGGGCAATATATTTTACTTGGGTTATTATTATTATTCTAGAAATATAAGGCAAAACAAGATTGAATAAGATCTTCTTTCTGACTTATGATTTCCTTGAATAGGAAGTAAATTACTTTGGAGCTGGACCCTAGGGAAATCAAAGTCAATGAAATGTTCTTGTCTTAGCTCTGTACTTTATACTGGGAGCAGTTTATCATCTTTTAAAAAATTTCAGACTAGTATAGTGACTAGCAGTGAAAAATTCCAAGGTACAACATTTGAAAAAAGTGAGAGCTAGTAGTTTTACTATTTAGACATGAAACACTGTTTCAAAGTCCTTCAATAAATCTTAAATTAATACTAATAGTATTGGACACTGCAGAGAAAGTCATCCTATGATAATGGTTAAGATGTATAGTCCTAGAATTCAAATGCCTGGAAGACAATTCAGTGTCTGCATTATGAACTCTAGGACCTTGGTTAAGTCACATAACTTCTCAAAGTTTCAGTTCTTCTCAGTAAAACAGGAATAATAATGAGGTAAATGTCAAAAAGGTAGTGTA
The DNA here is from genome assembly GCF_049354715.1 of Callithrix jacchus. Lineage (NCBI taxonomy): Eukaryota > Metazoa > Chordata > Mammalia > Primates > Cebidae > Callithrix > Callithrix jacchus. The sequence continues at coordinate 32,619,879 of NC_133524.1, forward strand.
GATTCAATGAGTAGTACAAGCAATGTATGTATGACAATGCCAGAAACAGCAACATAATCGTCACAACAATATTATTACAGTGCCTGACACTGGTAGGTAACTAATAATGTTATTACATATTACTGTTTTTATAAACACTTGGCCAATAAGAAACAGAGTGATGAACAACTGTGGTGAGAAGCTGGAGATAAAGCCCCAAAATGTGACATATTTGGGGAATAGTGAGTCAAAAGTGTGTGTGTGGCCTTATATTGATTGAAAAGGGCTGAACTTCCTGGTGTGGACTGATGCTAAATACCAACACACAGCTGGGTTATCAGAGTTGAGTGGTGAGGGGAAGGAATGCTCAATCAAGTTCATAGACAATGGCCTCAGGAGCATAATATAACCAGGAGACTGGTGGCAAAATTATTGGACTATGTAGTTTGGAATAAAAGGTTTCAAGAAAAGCTGCAAAAGACATCTCAACAGGAGACTCAGAGGCATGGACAACCAGGAAACTATTCTAAGAACATAAATGAAAAATGAGACGTCGAATTTTTGTTCTGAGGTAGCCATTCATTAATTGTCACGGCTATGTAACTGTGCTTTAAAGTTTGTTTCCTCATTAGAGAAGAAGATGAGTAGAATGGAAGAAGGCTTCTTACCTCTCAAGATTCTCAGGGACACCAACAGTTTTCTATGAATGAAGGAACTAATCTTGATCAATGTAGATAGAAAAAGATAGTGGTGGTGTTTTTTTTTTTTTTTTTTTTTTTTTTTGAGATGGAGTTTTGCTCTTGTTACCCAGGCTGGAGTGCAATGGCGTGATCTCGGCTCACTGCAACCTTCGCCTCCTGGGTTCAGGCAATTCTCCTGCCTCAGCATCCTGAGTAGCTGGGATTATAGGTATGTGCCACCACCCCCAGCTAATTTTTTGTATTTTCAGTAGAGATGGGGTTTCACTATGTTGACCAGGGTGGTCTCGATCTCTTGACCTTGTGATCCACCTGCCTCAGCCTCCCAAAGTGCTGGGATTACAGGCCTGGCCCAAAAGATACCGTTTTAAGTGTCAGAGAGAATTAAAAATTTATGTCAAGAAATACTGATTGAAAGGCAGTAACACTGAGGCAATAAAGACATTCTCAAAGCTATCTGACTATTCTAAGGCTCTTTCTAGAAAGAATTAAATATAATGTAAAAAAGGAATAGTATTTTGTGTCACAGTCCAGAAGAAGAAATCACGGAAGCAAACAAGATCTAGAAATCTTAAATGGATTCCAGGAAAGGAGCTAAATCTCCAGAGAGGATGCATGTGTGAGGATGAAAAGAGAGCTAAATTAAAATATCAGTGTAGGAACTAACTGCAGAACAAACACCAGGCTGACTGGCAAATGTGGACGGAGTGTTCCTAAAATAGATACACAATGTATACTGATGCAATACACAGCAGTTTAGAAGGATTTCAAGCTTATGGGAAGTGTCAGAAAATGCTTTTTAAAAAAGTGACTTATTGAAAATTTGACCCTCAAATGAGAGCAGAAACAAGAGATTTTTTTTTTCTCCAGACTCGCTTCTGACCATGAAAGAAGTACCTAATGAAGTGGAAATGATCACATCATATTAAATTTCAACAGAGTGAAGGATGAGAAACTAGAAAATTATCAGACTTCAACAAGCAGACTACTATTTCCTGAAAAGTATGTTTGGAAAAGGAAGGAAGGAAGGAAGTAAGGAAGGAAGGAAGGAAGGAAGGAAGGGAGGGAGGGAGGGAGGGAGGGAGGGAGGCAAGCAATGAGGGAGGGAGAGAGGAAGTCAGGCAGTGAGGGAGGGAGGGAGGGAGGAAAGAAGGGAGGGAGGGATGGAACCTATTGAAAAGCAAGGACAGGGCCTAAGACTCAAAAACGGAGAATGATTCGTGATGATAAAATATGCCACTGGGACGATAAATTAGCTGAAGCATATTCAGAGGAAGATGGAGAGGTCTAGCAATCAGCCATCTCTGTGCCAGTAATGGGCACATAATCCCATCTATAGACCCATCAGGCCAGTATTTCTGGTCTTCTGTCCTCCAGCATTCACCACCTGAAGAACATTTGTATACTGATGGGAAAGGGAGGAGAAACCTTATCAGTTTTTCTTGCTACTCCAACTCTTGCATCTTGCACATGTCCTGGAGTATAGGAGGTGCTCTATTGACTCCCTTGAATCTTAAAAAAAGTCAATGTGCAGTAAGCTCTTTAGTGAACTTAGAGGTCTTCTACACACAGTGATTATTAAAATTTAACAACCACCTATTAGTATGAAAGAATAGAGGCTAGAACACAAAACATGCCTAGGTTTTATACCAGTTAGGTGATTTTAGCTATTTTCACAAGAAGAAGATAATGGAGGAAGACCCACTGCTGGGGGAAGACAATGAAAGGTCAAATATTAAAGAGAGGAAATACAGTAAGTCAATTTGTTTGCCCCCAACCCCACACACATACATCTTTTTCTGTTGGAGGGAGAAAAGCATGAAATAGCTCTGAATCTGAAAGCAGAGTATAGAATATTTAGGCTTTCTAGGACCAGACTATTGGATTTGAATCCTTGCTCTATAATTTTTTTTTTAGCTGTGTAACTTTAGTTAGGTGACTTAACCTCACTAAATCTCCATTTACTCCTCTGTAAAATAGTGATTGTAATAGTACTTCATTCATAGACAATTGGCCTTACTATTTCCTAAATAGACAATCTTGGAAAGTTAATGAGATTGGAGGCATCTTGAGGTAAGGAATTACACTACACCTGCTAAACTCAACATCTTGACCCTCAAGAGTTTTCACCTGTGTAACTTTGAAAACAGTACCAATCTAATGCGATTGTGTTAGGGATTTTATGACATGATACATGTAAGTTACCTCCTAGGATTGTTACTCTATGTAGACTACATGGATTTTTTTCTTCTCCTTTTCCCTGTGTTTCTCACACAATGGTTATTGGCTCTGCATCTACATTCATAAAGCATTTTAAGCTCTGTACTCTGAACCAGACTTCACACTCCAGACTTATCTTCCTCCATTCTTCCCAGGCTCCTCCACACCCATGTCTATTCTGCAACCTCTCACAAGTACAGGCCATTTCAAACTCTTGTGTCCTTTCACACACTTTCTATACTTCTTGAAAACTTTTCTCTTGTGTTTCCAGACAAAATCTCATTTTTTCTTCAAATGTCAACTCTAGATCTCTATGTTTTGGGGAGGACAGAATAAGAAGTGTATAACTAACATGTCTCTATGAAGAACAGAATTACACCTTCCTTTTGGGTCCTAAACATTTTTAGTTTTTAACATTTTCTTACTTAAATCTAGTTATCACTAGGATGGACAAAATCTTGCACCACTATTAGGTTTGGGAGGATTTTGAAAGTTTGCCTAGAGGATAGCCGATAGTAGCTGAGAGCTGGATTCTAAAGTCAGAAATTTTGGGTCTCAAGGAACATACTTAATATTTTATTTTATTTATTTATTTTTGAGACCGAGTTTCACTCTTTTTGCCCAGGCTGGAGTGCAATGGCATAATCTCGGCTCACTGTAACCTCTGCCTTTTGGGTTCAAGTGATTCTCCTGCCTCAGCCTCCTGAGTAGCTGGGATTATAGGCATGTGTCACTACGCCCAGCTAATTTTGTATTTTTAATAGAGATGGGGTTTCTCCACATTGGTCAGGCTGATCTCGACCTCCCGACCTCAGGTGATCTGCCTGCCTTGACCTCCCAAAGTGCAGGGATTACACGCATAAGCCACCAAGCCAGGCCTACACTTTAAAACATAAAGTAGTAAGAGGCTAATCTTAATCTACCTCACATATTAGAGCCAATTCTATTCAGAAAAACATTGCTTTGATTCACATTGACTCATACTGCACTTTCAGATGCCTTCACCTTTAGCTAATAAATATTAGGCTCATTTTTTGCACTTTGTCATGGTATTAGAAATATACGCAAATCACCTTTTTCAGTAAAGTGTAGGCTGGTCAGATCTGTTAGTGGTTTTGCAGAGTCTGAGTATCGTGTACATAGTTCTAAGGGTCAGGCAAGGATATATCATGGTGCCAATGTTATTTACTGTTAACTTGATATTTTAAAAGATTAAAAAACGACTTTTTTTTTCTGAGAGTGCCTGAACCCATAATCTAGAATGGGTAAAGAGTTAGGATATATAAATTATTACACATAATTTTCAGTGATGTTCTGGGGTGGGTCTCCAGTTGTCATCCCTAAGGAACATGGGAAATGGCCTCCCCTCCAGCTTGTGGAAATCCTTTCCTCTGTACCCGATTTAATCTTAACCCAAAGTATGATCATCATGCCTGGACATCCACCCCTTGTCATATTCCCCTATCTTGGATTATAAGCAGCTGGCTTTGGGATTAGCTGCTTCAGATCTCAGCCTCTCTAACACCTCAGAGACTAAGGGTATTCTTCTCAAGTCCATTGGATGAATTGTCTTTTCCCACCTAGGGTTCTCACTGAAAATAGTCTTTCTGATGTTATGCTATTATTAAACGTCCCTCTAGTAACAGATCTGGGTGGGTTTTGTTTGTTTCTTTTGCTCAATCACCTTATGCTAGAAGCAGATGTATTACAATGTACAAAATTAAACTGCATATCTAGCTAGACAGATAGATATACACATTGTGTTTGTGTGTGTGTGTGTGATGTATGGAGAGAGAGAGACAGACACACAGAGAGAGAGCAAGAGAGAGCATCTGGATAATCTGAGGAAATACTATGTAGCATAATGCCTTTCTCATGCATTCATTAGAAAATTAAAATGACTCTACTAAAATTGTGGTTTTCCCTCCATATTTAAGCAGACAGAAAATTAAGCTAAAAATAGCTGAAATGAATTAAGTCTGGCACACCAGAATGGTAGCATGAATAACAGTATGTGTAATATACTATTGCAAACTACAGCTTTGCTCTGAGTACTTTGTTAATTAAAAGGTGTTGGCTTTAGGAAGGAACTCTTATTTTTTTCAAGTGTTTGAAGAACATTTCTCTAGTCTGAAAATTAAATTGGTTTCAGGGGTACATGATTAGTCAGACTAACAGCTTCACTTAGAGCTTTAAAGGAGCTACTAAATCTTTTAAAACACATACACAATGTGTTTGGCATATTTCCTTTGAAGTATTCACACGTGGTTTCCTGTAATTCACAGGTCTCCTTTGGTTGATAAGAAAGCAGGAAGCACATATTCTATTTCTAGTTTTGTTGTATGAATGTGGGTAACTTTTTTTTGTTTGCTTTACTTTTATATTTGAAAAATCACTCAATGTACAAAATTGTAAGTTATTGGACTCACATTAACAATTATACGAGGGAATATCTAAAAAGTGCTGTTAAATATTCCCCTCCTCCTCATCATTCTGTGTCAACAGAAGACAGCAATGCTATATGTGTCAAACTGCATTACTGTTTAAGACTATGGGGTATTGGAAAGATTGTTATCCCCTTCTATCTCACCAGTAGATAAAATAACTCTCCTCTATGTAAGCAACATTAGAGAATATTTACTTTTTGAATATTTAAAAGGATGGCATGTGGATTCATGAATTACAACAGAGTTCAAGAGTACTTCTTAACAAAATTAGAAATCACGTCCAGATCCTAAGAAAGAACAACCTATTGTGTAGGTAAGGAAAAGTCTCACCCCTTCCCTCTAAATATTTACAGTCTGTACATACAAGTCAGAAAATTAGAAACAAACACTATGAACACATAAACATATATTTTTGTCTGCATTCTTTTCTGTCTCTCTTAAGAATAAAAAATATGACTCATCTATCATCAGTAATTCTCATTTTAGAACAATAAATGTTTGTACTATACATAGGCAAGGCCAGAGAACTAGAACTCAAGGATTCATAATAAACATTTGTATTTTTGGATTTTAAAAAAATGTTAAGTTTGGGAGCCATAGATTTTTAAATTTTAATGGTGCTATTCTCTTACATTTTAACAGATTCTTTTTTGATAATAAAAATATAATTCAAATAAATATTTGCTACTACTTATAAGTAAGATAAATTACCACCAACACTGCCATCACCCCCATCATTTACTCAGTGATTCTTATGTGCCAGGCAAGGTTCCTCATAAACCCTCTTTAATTTCATCTTTACCAAACAATCTTCAGGGTAGGCATTATCATCACGCTTTTACCAAGGTAACAAAACTTGTTCAGGATCTCACATCAACAAGTGATGTTTCCAAGACAAGACAATGTACTTAACCATTGCACATACTTCTAAGAATCATGTGATATCAGGTATCTTTCCTACATGTGTCATTCAATATGTAAAAATTATTCATCACTCAAATACTTTTGACTCTAAGAGCTATAGCTTATAATATGTGGTACCCATGAAATATATGTAATATCCATTTTAACTTGGGAAAGAGGATCACTTGATATAGCTATAAAAATATGGATTGTAACAATCAAGTGCATCTAGCATCCACTCACAACTTAAATATTATCCTTGAGAAATATCTCCAACCTGACTTTAAACATATATAGTTTCTTCACTAATTTGAATAAAGAAATAATCCTTGCCTTTTCCTGTTTTAGTGTGCATCATCTAAGTGCCCTCTATAACTAACATTATATGAATTCATCCTACATACACTCAGTGAAAAGCAGGGTTTCTCAATCTCAGCACTACGGACATTTTGTCCCAGATAATTCTTCGTTATGAATGGCTGTCCCATGTATTGTAGGATCAAGATTGCTTGTCAGTATCCCTGGTCTGAGCTCCCTCCTATATGTACAACCAAAAATGTCTCCTGACATTACTAAATGTCTCCTGAGGAAAGAAAAACTGTTTATGGTGGAGAATGCCTCCATTTAAAGGGTTTTCCGTCTTTCCCCACCCACCCACTACTCATACAGCTGCTTAGAATTTTTGCTGGACATCATTTACACCTGTCCAAGTTTGTCTTTTCTCATTCCTCAGAAGTATAAATTAAGAGAAATTGTTAAGGGTTCTTCTCTTACCCACATGATATTATGCAGGCACTGAAGAAACAGTAAACCACAAACCTATTGCTGTCAAGGACTTATAAATAATATTACATAGGAAGTATCTTAGTGACAAAAATGACAGCATCTCTGCTACAGAGTACATGTCCACAGATAATCTTCTTGCATTTATACTTTTATCAAGAGACATTCCAGATCCTCCCATCAAGAGCCATAGTCTATTTCTCCACTCCTTGACTATGGATTGGTCAAGTCACTTGTTTCAGCTAATGAGGTATCAGCAAACATGACACAAACAGAGGCTTAAAGAGTTTGTGTCGTTTGTAGGGACATGGATGAATCTGGAGAACATCATCCTCAGCAAACTGACACAAGAACAGAAAATGAAACACCGCATATTCTCACTCATAGGCGGGTGATGAAAAATGAGAACACATGGACACAGAAAGGGGAGTACTAAACACTGGGGTCTATTTGGGGGAAAAGGGGAGGGCCAGTGGGAGGGGGAGGTGGGGAGGGATAGCCTGGGGAGAAATGCCAAATGTGGGTGAAGGGGAGAAGGGAAGCAAAGCACACTGCCATGTGTGTACCTACACAACAGTCTTGCATGCTCTGCTCATGTACCCCCAAACCTAAAATCCAATAAAAAATACTTGGGTGTTGACTGAGCACAGTGGCTTACTCCTGTAATTCCAGCACTTTGGGTATCCAAGGCAGATGGTTCACCTGAGATTGGGAGTTTGAGACCAGCCTGACCAACATGGAGAAACCCAGTCTCTCTTAAAAATACAAAAAATTTGCCTGGTGTGGTAGTACATGCCTATAATCACAGCTGCTGGGGAGGCTGAGGCAGGAGAATGGCTTGAATCCAGCAGGCAGAGGTTGCAGTGAGCTGAGATCATGCTATTACACTCCAGCCTGGGCAACAAGAGCGAAACTCCATCTCAAAAAGAAAAAAAGCTTGGATGTTGGGCTGTGATTGGAACTCTTCCACCCCTATGGAACTATGCTAGCCTGATAAATAATTACAAGCAAGTGATCCTGTCACCCACACTGTCTCAACTTATAAAAAAATGTTATATCAGACATATGAATGCCACATGTGGTCATCAACCACCAGCTGCCCATGAGTACCCGAATGAGCACAGGTGAGTCCAGCAAAAGAACACCCTTGATGAACCAAACCCCAAGCAGTCTCAAGAATCAAGAGCGTAAAAAAATTATTCTTGAGTATCTACATTTGGCATAGATTATTATACAGCAATAGATGGCTGATACAGCCTCCATTTTTACCTAGTAAACACGTGTATGCAAAACAGGATCTAAAATTCTCTTCCTATTGCCACAGAAATTAAAAGAAAAATGCTTATCCAGCAGAGAGAACACATCTGGAAAAGAGAGAGTCTTTAAGTTAAAATGTGGAATGGAATTCCACAGAGAATGGAAGATTCACATAGTCAATGTGTAACGCCAATAAATTAGGCAGCCAGCATTTGACAAGATAGCTGAAGAAAGTAACATTTTTAGCAGAAATTCACTGTTAATGCATGCAGAGCTTTGTATATGAAAAAAGTAGAATATGTAATAATAAGAGCCAAGAAGTAGGCAGCCCAGTACAGAAGATAAGGGAAGAAAAAGCCAGATGAAACCATAATAAACACCATGCTATTGATGAAGGGTGATCATCATTTTCAAAACTGGTTTCAGTTTTGAAACCATATAACCAGTTGAGTCTAACCAGCTAGAGAACATTGTATAGTTCTTATTCTGGAAAATACATTGCCATTCTACCAAAATTCTGAGCACCTTAAAAAGTTCCTCAATTAAATAATTTATTCTTATTTGGATTTGTTTACTGGGTTGTTTTTAATAGAGTTTCTCCTACCTGAATATTAGAGACAAGACTCTGCAGTGAAACCTGAGCAAAATGAGGTAAGCAGTGTTCTCTACAGAATTCAGTCTAAGCCACTTATTTGTTTGGGAGAGTTACATGTTTACCCGAAGTAGCAAACTAATTAGCAATGTGTTTTGAAAGTTGTTATATAATGAATAAGATCCCCTACCATGTGTCAGGCCCTCAAAAGCCTCATCCACCAGAGGAGATGATAAGCTATTTGATGTAAGTATTAGAATAATCTCTTCCTTCACAAAACCAAAGGTCTGACAAATAACAGGGTCTCAATCAAAATTTTTTGTTGTTTTCACAATTAGAATCAGGTGCAAGTGCAATGTACTAAGCAGAGTCCTTAAGTGTAATCTCTCGCTCTCTCTCACTAAATATATATATATATGTACATATATGTATATACACATATATACATATATGTACACATATACGTATATATATACACATATATACACACACATATATATACACACATATATACACACACATATATATACACACATAGTCTAAATATATTCAGAGAAAGACAGATAAGTTATATAAATTAATATTAAATAGAGTTCTATAACTCTGATTTACAGTTTCCTCAGAGTTTCAATCCAGAATTTCATCAGGCAGAAAAAGAGGAACCATTAGCTGCAATGTAAATGGAACATTATTAAACAGTGTTAAAATGTAGACGGTTGGTTCGAATCAATAATAATATATTTGCACAGAATTTGGACAGCATAAAAATGCCTTTTTAGTAATTTTCTCCATTGGTTCCTCACCATACCACTCTGGTGTGGACAGGGAAAACATGATTATTATCAATTTATAGAACAGGAAACTAAATTCTGATAAATGAAAATACTTCTTCAAGATCAACATTTAGTAAATTAGCTGGGAGGTTCTGAGCAATCTGTATTTTAATAAAAAAGGCTCTGAGGTGAGTAATTAATAAGGAATTCATCAAAAATAAATAACCTGATTTTAAAACAGGCAAGGATTTAAGTAGACATTTCTCCAAAGAAAATATATAAACAGCCAACAAGCATCTGAAAAGATGCTCAGCATCATCAATCATCAGGGAAATGCAAATGAAAAATAAAAATCACAATGAGATATTACCTGACAACCATGAGGATGACCATGATCATAAACAGAAAATAACATATGTTGGCAAGGATGTAGAAAAACTGAAACACTTCTGCATTGTTGATGGGAATGTAAAAAGGTGTAGCCACTATGGAAAACAGTATAAAGTTTTCTCAAAAAAAAAAAAAAGAATTATATAATACAGTATTCCCATTTCTGGGTATACAGATGGTCCTCAACTTACTGAGGTCTAACTTGTGACTTTTGGACTCTACAATGGTGTGAAAGCAATATGCATTCAATAAGAAACCATACTTCAAATTTTGAATTTTGATCTTTTCTAGGGCTACTAATATGCAGTATGATTCGCTCTTCTTCAATATGGGTTGCAGCAGTAAGCTGAATCTTCCATTAAACCACATCATCATGAGGATAAATAATTGATACTGTGCTATCTACTGTGTTGCCAGATGACTTTGACCAGATGAGGCTAATCTACATGTTCTGATCGTATTTAAAGTAGGCCAGGCTAAGCTATGATGTTAGGTATATTAAATGAATTTTTGACACGGTACTTTCAACTTATGATGGACTGATTGCTATGTAATCCCAGTATAAATTGATGTGCATCTGTATATCCAAAAGAATTAAAAACAGCATCTCAAAGAGATATTTTTACACGGACATTTACTGTAGCAGTATTCAAAATAGCCAAAAATTGAAGTAACTAAAATGTTGACTGATTGAAAAGAGGATTTTTAAATGTGGCATAGGACACAGTGGAATATTACTCAGCCACACAAAAAAAGGAAATCCTTTCATATGCTACAACATGGGTGCAGTTTAAGACATTATGCTAAGTGAAGTAAGCCAGTAATAAAATGACAAATATTGCATGCCTCATTTATATGATGTATGTAAAGCAGTCAAACTCTTTAGAAACAGAAAATAGAATGGTCATTGCCAGTGCTGGAGGATAGGGAGAAATGGGAGCTCTTCAATGGGTTTGGAATTTTGGATTTGCGAGATGAAAACATTCTAGAGATCTGTTGAATAACATTGTGAATATAGTTAACACTACTGTTTTGTACACATAAAATGGTTAAGCTGGCAAATTTTGTATTATGTGGTTTTTGTTTTTAAAACACATTGTTTTTTAATTATATGTTCTGGGTCACATTTGCAGAATGTGCAGTTTGTTAATCGGTATACACGTGCCATAGTGGTTTGCTGCATCCGTTACCCTATCATCTACATTAGGTATTTCTCCTAATGCTAACCCTCCCCTTAGCCCCCCCCACACACACCCCAACAGGCTGCAGTGGGTGATGTTTCCCACCCTGTGTCCATGTGTTCTCATTATTCAGCACCCACTTATGGGTGAGAACATGTGGCATTTGGTTTTTCTGTTCTTGTGTTAGTTTGCTGAGAACGATGTTTTCCAGCTTCATCCATGTCCCCGCAAAGGACATAAAGTCATTTTTATGGCTGCACAGTATTCCATGGTGTATATGTGCCACATTTTCTTTATCCAGTCTATTATTGATGGGCATTTGGGTTGGTTCCAAGTCTTTGCTATTGTGAATAGTCCTGCAATAAACATACACGTGCATGTGTCTTTATAGTAGAATGATTTATAATCCTTTGGGTATATACTCAGTAATGGGATTGCAGGGTCAAATTGTATTTCTAGTTCCAGATCCTTGAGGAATCGCCACACTGTCTTCCACAATCATTGAACTAATTTACATTCCCAACCAACAGTGTAAAACGTTCCTATTTCTCCACATCCTCTCCAACATCTGTTGTTTCCTGACTTTTTAATGATTGCTATTCTAAATGGCATGAGATCAAATCTCACTGTGGTTTTGATTTGCATTTCTCTAATGACCAGTGATGATGAGCTTTTTTCATGTTTGTTGGCTGCATAAATGTCTTCTTTTGAGAAGTGTCTGTTCGTATCCTTTGCCTACTTTTTGATGGGGTTGTTTGTTTTCTTTTTGTAAATTTGATTACACCACATATCTTTTTAAAAGAGGGAATTTACAGACCAGGCAAACTGTGGACTTTCTAAAACCCCTCTTCTGAGTTAAGGAGATTTAAAAGGGATTTTTTGAGTACTACAATAAATGTCATCCTATAAATTCCAACAGTTCTGATTTATTAAAGCCCAGTAGAAAATGATTGATTTATTTTATGTCCTCACTACTCCTACTTGCATCCTCATTGCAATCTTTGTGGGGTAAGCAGAATATGCCAGTACCTGTCTGTAATGGATGCTCTAATGCCTCATTAAGATCCTCTTCTGGAGTAGATGCACCCATACCACAATATTATTCCTAGTATTTGTGGTGTGGGTGTATCTACTCCAGAATAATAATATCTGCAAAGGATCACAGCTGCATTTCTCCCTGGTGCCTGCTCTTGGCTAGTGCAGAGATACAAAAGTCCCAGCTCATTTGCCTCAATTTGGGAGAACTTCAAAAGACTACCCAGCTCCAGTGTTCCTGTCACATGGGTTGAAGCCTCAGTAGCAACTGCATTGTGGATGAACTTTTTCTCTGCTGAATACTGCCTCTCTCACTTCCTTATAAATAGCAACAATACTTCTTAAACGTTCTGTGTTCAAGTTTTTGTCTCAGAGACTCTTTCCAAGGAATCTCATCTATGACACCATATCTCTGGTCTATATACATAATAGTTTATTTTTAATACACATAAGTAATATGATATTTCCAGGTATTCGATAATGAAATATTTTCTAAAGTTAATTATAGGCCAAGTACAGTGGCTCATGCTTGTAATTCCAGCACTTTGGGAGGCCAAGGTGGGTGGATCACCTAAGGTCAGAAGTTCAAGACCAGCCTGACCAACATGGTGAAACCCCATCTCTACTAAAGAAATTACAAAATTAGCTAGACATAGTGGTGCATGCCTGTAATTCCAGCTACTTGGGAGGCTGAGGTAGGAAAATTGCTTGAACCTGCAAGGCAAAGGTCACAGTGAGCTAAGATCATGCCATTGCACTCCATTCTGGGAGACAGAGCAACACTTGGTTTCCAAAAAAAAAACAAACGTTAATTATTTATTAGTATCACATGTTATACAATTCAACTGAATGCTCTAAAACATGACAAAAAGTATGCAGAGGATTATTGGTATATTGGTATATTTATTGTTTAAGGGCTTTCAAAGTAGTTTTCTAATCCTTGGTTATATTTGAGCTTCAATTTATGATCACAGTTGCTATTTCTTAAGTGAAATATGAACACTTCCTGTAACTAAAACACCAATGAGCTTGACAAATTCAAATACTGAGGTCTTGAACTCTGTCTCCATAATGATCTTGGAAATGTAACTGCTATCCTAAGTTGGTTTGAAGTGACAATGTTGAGCTAACGTGGGTTTTAAAGGTCTGGGTCAGTAACATGTTATGAATTGCAGATATGGAAAACACACCAACTGAAATAGTGATACTAGCTACATCAAAATCAATTCATGTTTTTATTTAACTTGTGAAAAAGCACACTATGCCCAGATGTGCAATAATTATCAACCATACAATAGAAACCAAAATCAAGGGTAGAAAACAGTTAATACTTAGGTAGGAAAAATTCCTCGTTACAAGCACAAAAATAAAATTTTGATGTTTGTTTCTTTAAGACATCCCTGGAAAACTATGTCAAATTTTTTTGCAAGTATGAATGGTAATCATAAATAAAACATATTGTTTCAGTGGTTTTAAATTATGCTATTGAAATAGCAACGCTCCTCAGAGCACTGGCATGACACTTTTGACGCACATACTTCCTATTGTTTTGGACTTGAATCTCATTGTCTTAATCCTTTTGATGAATGGACCCAAAATTAAGAGTGTAAAGAGCACATGGAAAAGCTGTGAGCCCACAGCAAATGGTTTATGAAGTAGAAACATATCCAACTTTGTTTATTCAAAAAGGTCTGTGAAGCTGTACTGTCACAGAGTTGCTTCATTCTGAGCTTACTTTTGCTGCTTACAAAGGGGAAATCCCGTCAGATCAGGGTTAAAATAATCCCTTTTTAAACAGTCAGTAAATCATATTTAACCCTTGCTTGCACTCGTACGTTTTCCCATGATGGTGTTTTACATAAAATACATGGTTTCAACCTTTATAAATTTGTTAGAACTCCTTTTGTGGCATAATGTATGATCTACCCTGAAGAATTATTTCTTGTGCACTTGAGGAGGATGTGTATTCTCCTGCTGTTAGATGGAATGCACTGAACATGGCTGTTAGGTCCATTTGATCTAAAGCATAAAGTCCAATGCATTCTTATTGATTTTTTAATGTGGATTTTCTGTCTATTGTTGAATTCGGGGTAGAAGTCCCCTACTATTACTGTATTGTAGTTTATCTCTTTCTTTAGATTACTTTATATTTGCTTTATATATTCAGGTTCTCCAATGTTGGGTGCATATATATTTACAATTGTTATACCGTCTTGATGAATTGAGCCTTTTTCATTATATAATGACATTCTTTATGTCTTTTTACAGTTTTTTATTTTAAAGCCTATTCCGTCTGATAGAAGTATGGCTATCCTCATTTTCATTTGGTTTCCAATTACATGGAAACCAAAATATCTTTTTCTATCTCTTCTCTTTCAGTCAACATGTATCTTAAAAGGTGAAGTGAGTCTCTTATGGGCAGCATGTAGTTGAGTCTTGTTGTCTTAATATTCATTTGGCCACTCTATATTTTTAGATTGGTGAATTTAATCCATTAATATTCACAGTAATTATTGATGGGTAGAAATTTACTATGCCATTTAAAAAGTTGTTTTCTGATTGTTTTGTAGATCCTTTGTTCTATATTCCTTTGCTGTTGTTGTTGTTGTTGTCTTCTTTTATGGTTTGATGGTTTTGTTTAGTACTAGACTTTCATTCCTTACTTTTTATATTTGTATATCTACTACAGGTTTTTGCTTTGCTTTTGCTACTACAGGCTTTTGCTTTTTTATCTTTAACATCTTATATATGAGTATTTTTAAACTGGTAATAACTTAAGCTCGATTGCATACAAAACTTGACACATTTACTTCCCTAATCCACATTTTATAATTTCAGTGTCACAACTTACATCTTTTTTTAAATTTGTCTCTTTTAACCAAGTATTGTAGCTATAGTTGTTTTTAGTAGAAATCACCCAAATTTTGCATTTAAAAATACTACTTGAAAATAAACCTTACAATGAAGTTATATTTAAGATTCAACTATTCCAAGGTAAAGTTAATTACAAAGTCCAGAATAGAAAATCATGCTATTTTTCCATCAGTAGGAAAATAATAATACTTTTATTTAAGTATTATTATACTTAAATATTATAAAATAATAACACTTTTCCCCAAGATATGTAGATAATAACTAAAAGTAAAATGTATTTCCTCTACTCTTAAATTACAGTCAACATTAATTCATTATTTTAAAACAAAAAGATATAAAGGGAGAAAATTTTTATCAAGTTATATGTTACAGACTCTCCAGTTTATTGCATGCAATTCAATCACATAAAAGAAGTCAAATAAACCTAATTGAAACAACATTAACTCCCATCTGGGGTTTATCAAACTACAGAAAACAAAAAGGAAAGGAAATACACATCTTGAGAACCATAATTACTAAATATATGTATATAGTGTTGAATTAGTAAAATTCTTCATTTTTGCCCTATGATAGAAAGAATGAAAAAAAGTTACTAAAGCTCTGTTTCCTACTTTTGTACTACCTCAAAACCATGAAAATGCTATACTTAATAACTGTTTCTACTTAGAAATTGTTAGATAATTATTGTGATTTTAATACCTAATGTATATTTTCTTGGTAATACAAGAACTGAATAGAAGCAAAGAGCTAGGTAGAAAGACCAATTTCTAAAGAGAAAGTAGGGTCAATTTACTCTTGGAGCCTCACATTCCCATTCAATGTGATGAAAAACTGGAACTGAAGGGCATATGGGTTGAAGTTATCAGAGTTTGTATTGCTAAAATGGATAATCTTCCCCTATTGACAATGGGAGCCTGTGGCTACCAAAATTAGGTGATTTGACTAGATAAAACTATAACAAGTCTGGATTCTTTCATGCATCTGTTTCCAAAAAGATATTTCGGTGATTAAAGAATCAGATTTATTATAATGATAAAAATAAGTAAATTATTCATAAAAATGTAAGTTATCAAAACTTAATTTTCAGTGTTATGTAAATATATGTTATAGTAACTTGAGAAGATTTCAGGAAAGTTAATTTATACTATACATCCTAAACCATAGATGCTACATCTGGTAATATTAAGTTGGGAAGGGATTTATATGGGAAAACCTTATCATTTATCAATTAAAGAAACCAAGGCACAAAAGGTTGAATAATTTGCCCAAGACCCCCAGACCCTCGCCATCAAGAGAACAAATGAGAACTAGATCCCAGGTTTATTAATTCCCAATCCAGCGGTCTTTTAACAGTGCCTTGTTTAAAGTATCATGAGCATGCCTCTGAAATATTAAAAATGTTACAAGCCTCTATATAATAATTATATATCTAGCATGCATAGATTGAGAAAAATAGTGACAAAATCAACTTATTCTGAATTCAGTAATATTATAATATGATTTCACATTTTATTAATTGCAGTAGCATTTATGTCACTTTAAAAATATCTACTGTGGCTCACACCTGTAATCCCAGCACTTTGGGAAGCTGAGGCGTGTGGATCATGAGGTCAAGAGATTGAGACCATCCTGGCCAACATGATGAAACCCTGTCTCTACTAAAAAAATACAAAAATTAGCTGGGCATGATGTTGTGCACCTGTAGTCCCTGCTACTAGGGAGGCTGAGGCAGGAGAATTGCTTGAATGCAGGAGGGGGAGATTGCAGTAAGCCAAGATTGCACCACTGTACTCCAGCCTGGCACCTGGAGACACAGCAAGACTCTGTCTCAAAAAAAAAAAGAAAATCTACATGTGATTCAAAGACAACACTTGAGGTGGTTGTGGATTTGAGAATTTCTTTCAATAGTCCTGGGAAATTTTAGCTATATCCAGCCCATGGGTTGAGAACTTCTATAATGTTGGTCTCTGCCTTACAACATTACTCTTACCAAATATCTTTGAAAGTTATATTCCTTACCCTTACAGTTGATTTCAGTTTCAGTGTCGCCAATCAATGATATCAAAATCATTTGACAATGGGTTGTGTGATAGATATAAAATATCTACATTTTCTAAATAGTTTATTGTTTTGTATAAATTAGAACAGACTTAAGGTTGTCAGTGTAAGAGTACTCTCACTTTCCAGTGTGCTTTCCTGAGTGAGAGAGAGGACACAGTCAGAATTAGTGTGCTTGAATTTTGCTATTTTACTTCACTCACCTTTATGTATCTGTAGCCCCTAACATGAATATCTTTAAGCAAGTAAGTGAAATATTGCCAACATCTGTGATGATATTGGTAGGATAGGGATGGGGGGAGGGGGAAACAAAGGTTGAAAAATGCCACACAACCATATCCAATACCTGAATTCTCCTCTACTTAACTTATAGAAAGTGATTTCCCATTGCTTACCCCAAAAGTACACAGTGTCAAACTAGCCAGTCTCTTCATGTAATACCCAATACGCTTTCATTCTTTACAAAATAAATGTATCCTTGCTGTTTCTTAGACTTAAGTATCTTTTGTGCCTATTTTCTTCTTTACTCATTCTCTAATGATCACACTCTTCTGTGAAGTCTTTGTTAACAACTCTAGTTAAAACATATAGTCATCTTTCCAAACTCCTATGTTGATTTCAGTCTTATATAGCCTCTGATCTTTGATCCATATTTCTTTATATTGTTATTTGCTATTTCAACTGTAAAATTCTAGAATTGGAAGAAAATTATGGAAATGTCAATGCTGAACTTTAAAATCTGTCTCCTTTGAGCACTGTAAATCTTAGTCTGAAATGCTTTACATATAATTTTGTAGATGCCCAGTATTCTCAAGAGGTATGTTCAAGAGTCTTTGCAAATCAAAAAGCAGATAGATGTATATGATCTGATAGGCTTACTTAGGAGTTAAGGGATTTATCCCTGCCCAATAGTTTATTGGTACATTAAATTAGTACTGGAGGGCTTCCTTACATATTAGAACCACCAAATTACCCAATAGGATAAATGCTGTTAAACACATTAGAAATCACTACATATCATGGACCTTCAGAAAGCAATTTTCTATCACTTCATATTAGTTATTTAGCTTAGGACAATGCTTTGTGATTTCCTGTTTAGATTATGAGAAATGTTGCATCTCATTTTAAAAAATACTTCTTAGTATATTACATCATTCTGATTATCTGCACTAAAGCAACATCTTCCAAACATAAACAAGTGTTCAAAATATGTTCTACCATTCGAAATCAGCATGGTGAACATATTTTTACTTAGTACATTTGCCAAAAAGAAATAATGGGTTCATGAATGAGAAAGCTTTTCTGTTGTGTTTTTGATAGTATGAATTTAATCTAACAGAATAGCTTGCATTTAAATACTATTACTGAATACTTAGTGACTTAGTTAAAGGGTTTATATCTATTTAGTAATGAAGCAGAGTATTTCCCCGGCCCCTTTGTGGGACTCCTAACAGGGGTGCCTCATTTATTTAGCCCATTGCTCTCAACTCCTCACTGAAGGGAGCATGCAAGTGAATGAGGTAGGAACTAGAGAGTGTAAGTGATGGAGCAGCCTCCAGGTGGAGGGGCTTACAACCCCTGAAGCCCCAGAGGGTGTTACAATGCTCTTTTAGCTCTGCCATCCTAGGACAGCTTAAGTGTTAACATTTCCGTGGGCTCTCTGTCTTTTTGTGTGAGGCAGCCGCCTTCCACCAGAAAGGGCGAAGGGCCTTTTTTATCCACACTTGTGGCTCCTGACCTCTTATCCAGCATCTAGGAAAAATGAGGTCACATGAACAAATTGAAGGATTCTAAATGTGAGGGATTCTGTTGCTAATGACAGTGGCTCTCAGTAGGAAGGGGAGCTGAAAAGGGGATGTGGGGGCAAATAATCTTCCCCTGAAGTCCAGCCATCTCCAGTCAGATTCTTCCCTGAAGTTACACCATCAGGCTGTTCCTATGAAGTCAAGCCACTTCTCTGATGTCCAGCTATAGTCCCATTTACCAGCTGAGTCTGGGGTTTTAATAGGTTCAGGATGGGGTGGGGTGGGCCCATGGGTGGTTTACAAAAAGGCAACATTTAGAGGGGAAAACAGGGATACCAGTTCTCACTTCGAGCTGCAGTTTCAGGCTTTTTGGCTTGAGGGTAGGGTTTTTGCTGGAGACCCATTCTTTTCTGCCTAGAGTTTCTCTGCCTCCTGCACCATCAGTAAGAGAGATGTGTAAATGCATATATTGATACAGATGCTCCTCAACTTACAATGGAATTATGTCCTGATAAACCTACCATAAGTTGAAAACATCATAAATTGAAAAATGCATTTAATACACCTACCCTACTGAACATCATTGCTTAGGTTAGCCTACTTTCAACATGCTCAGAACACTTACATAAGCCTACAGTTGGGCAAAATAATCTAACACAAAGTCTATTTTATTAAAGCTGTGGAGTACCTCGTGTAATTTATTGAATATTGTATTGGACATGAAAAGCAGAATGGTTGTATGAGTACTTAAAGTATGATTTCGACTGAGTGCCTATCTCTTTCACACAATCGTAAAATAAAATCCTAAGTCAAAGCATTGTAAATCAAAACATTGTTAAGTTGGGACCCTCTGTATGTTTCTATATTTCTCAGGCCCTTAAAAAAGGAGGTAATTGAGGTATTCTTATTTTTATTAAACATTGAACATATTTGATAACAAAGGAAAATTATATTCAGAGAAATCAGCACTTACCCTTATATTACACAAGTACTAAAAGCTTTACTCTTTAGAGTTAAATGCTAAGAAATTTAGACTGGTATAGGGTACATACAACTTTTCCTGACAATTCTATATATTGAAAAAAGAATTTTAACACTGTATTTTCTGAAACTATAGCACAGTTGGACGGGTTTAGACTAAAACTAGGGTAAGGGAAGTGGTGTTAAAATTGATTGAAGGTTATAGTATATGTCTAAAATCTTGGGCATCATTAATAAAGCTCAATCTATTAGGACTTACTGCTCTATTCATAACCTTTCTAGAAGATAAACTACCTCAAAATTCAGGACCCAATAGTAATATACTATTATTGAAGAGTTGCCATGAAACATTCCTGGAGCTGTGATCGGGATGATTGAGAGGAGCACGAAATGCTGAAAAGTGGATGTGACCAGGGAATGGCTTAGCTGTTTGCCAGTGTAAAAAATAACTTGATATCAACATTAAGCATCAGCTGAAGAATCTTTTAATAGTTTAGGTAGTTTTTTGAAATCCTTCAGTTATGCTTCACTGATTAAATTATTAAGAACCTCTGATGTAGCTATTTCATATTTTAGATGTGAGTGAAGATGTTTTGAAATCATTTTTATTATTGATTGTTTCTTGTTTTTCAAAATAAAACATAGAGGATGCTGAGATAGTCTCTTTTTATTAGGTCTGCAGAAACCAAGAATACACCAAAGGCCAAATAGCTGCATGGAAGTATCACTTTCCTTGACAATACTGTATTATGGTAAGCTAGTTCCTCTTTTATTTCTTTTTTGTTTAGTTGAGCTATATGGATTCCAATTAATGTTAAACCAATTGTTTAAAATATGGCTCACGCCTCTAATCCCAGCACTTTGGGAGGCTGAGGCAGGTTGATGACAAGGTCAAGAGATCAAGACCACCCTGGCCAACATGGTGAAACCCATCTCTACTAAAAATACAAAAATTAGCTGGGCATGGTGGCAAGTGCCTGTAGTCCCAGCTACTTCAGAGGCTGAGGCAGGAGAATTGCTTTACCTGGGAGGCGGAGGTTGCAATGAGGTGAGATCATGCTACTGCAATCCAGCCTGGTGCTTGGCGACAGAGCAAGACTCTATATGTCAAATGAAAAAAAAAATGGCCAGAGGCTTCTACTAACATTCAGATGTAGGCCAAGATATGATTGAGTCAAAGATCAAGATAAGGATCTGACATGAAATTTAGGAAGAACCTCCCAATGTGAATGACTAAATTGTATTAACTCTTCCACAAATACTTCTTGTATCATTTAGTTTATAAATAGTTTACAGATAAGATTATCTTCCTATAGGTTCATTGAACAAATATTAACTGGGTACCTTTGGGTACAATGTCACACCAATGGAGGGAATATTGCTGGTGGCATATATAAGTTCCATTCAAAAATACCCCTACACCAACTGTGACTCCTAAACCCACTCTAAAATTATACTTCCTGGGAGAATTCCAATTGTCTTCAAGGTTCTATGGAAATCATCCTCAGTCCTAGAGATGGATTTAGATTCACCTAAAACTTTGATTCTAAGCCAGTCAAGATAATCTCATCCTATTGGTTCAGGAAGCAAAATTTAAATTAATCAGCTCAGGAAATCAGTCTGAATCATCTTTAGTACAATAGTAAATACATATGAATATCTATTACATATACTAATGATATAGTAGTAGATACAAAATTTAGATTGTTCTTATCTGAGGATGAAATCTCTGAATCTGTGAGGTAAGTGTTTCTATCTCTCACTGTAACAAAAAATTATGTTATCCATTTGTTGCTGGAAGTCATCTTCGAAACTAGAGGGCAACTTGTGAGGAGTTCAAAGCTGAGAACTCCTCAGAGAAAAAATCAGGCGACGAAAGTCACAGAGAAAGAGAGATAGAGCTCTTCTTGTACTTCATCTGGAGACAGCTTTAGCCTCTGAACTTCCAGCTATGTGAGTTGAATTATTTTTACTTTTCAAGCAACTTTGAAAGTGCATTCTCTTTCTTGCAGCCCAAAGCATCTTAACTATTAAATGTGTCAACAGGGTTACATAAATATGCCAACAATTAATGTCAGTAAAATACTACGATACTTGCTGAAATAGGAGTAAATTTTAAAATGATAATATGGAGAGAAAAGCAGATGTATTCCCCTAGAGAACTAGGTAGGAAAAAAGGTACTTACACAAATAATATTATACACTGAGAATGTAATAAGTTTACCAAAGAGTCTATTGTGAGAAATGTAATTCTAGCAAAGGGAAGAGTATATGTTAAAGGCAGTAATTGGTGCTTAAGGAGCTACAAATAGTTTAGTATTATTTGATTTTTCAAGAGAGAAGCAAGAGGATGTAGGAAATATCCTAGGTAGACTAGTAATTACCAAATAATGAAAGGCCTGTGTATCAAGCTGAAGAATTTAGCCTTTATCCTAGAAAAGAAAGAGAACTCTTATATAACCCTTACTAATGTATTATGATTGTCATGTAAAAAAGTTTATTTTTAGTGTATTTTCAGTGTACAAGATGAGTTGAGAGATAAGAAAACTAGTGAAGAGGTTTTGCAGAAGATGCTACCTGAGTGAATGAAAAAACAAAATTGCAGTGCTAAATGAGAGATAAGGAATTTCCAAGGTTGTTTGTCTTACAAGATTGAAATGATTGGTAATTTACTGTGGGGCTTAATATTAAGGAATAAATAAAGTGCCATAAAAACTTTCTGATTTTTAACTTGGTCAGTCCATTAGATAATGTCATCCTCAAAAATAGGGAATAGAGTAAGATGAATAGATTTTCAGAAGATAATGGTAGCATCAATTTTCCATATCCTGAGTTAGAAATACCTGTGGAACATCTATGTGATAGCTTGTCAGCAGGCGAAAATTATGAATTTAGAATTGAAGACAGCAGTCTGAACTACGGATAATCAATGGCATAGTTTCAGTGGTCTTAATCTTAGATTCTCTAATAAATAAAACTGGTAGGAAAATTATTTGAATTAAGATGATGCTATATAGTTCAGATGTTATCCCCTCCAAATCTCATGTTGAAATTTGATCCTCAATATTGGAGGTGGGGCTTAACAGGAAGTGTTTGGGTCATGGGGGTGGATCCTTGCTGACTGGCTTAACGTCCTGTCTGGGGAAAGGGTGAGTGACTTCTCACTCTGTTAGGTTCTGCAAGAACTGGTTGATATAAAAAGCCTGACACTTCCCTCTCTCTCTTGTTTATGCTCTCTAACCATGTGATCTCCACCCACCAGCTCCCCTTTGCCTTCTACCATGAGTGGAAGAAGCCTGAGGTCCTCATGAGAAGTGGTTGTTGGTGCTATACTTCTTGTATAGACTGCAGAACCATGAGCCAAATAAACTTTCCTTTCTTTATAAATTGCCCAGTCTCAGGTATTCCTTTATAGTAACATACATGAACAAAGACACATGGTAAATTTTCTGTTATGTGCTGTTTGCCACAATAAAAAAAATAAAAAATAAATTGACAAAAAGTAAAGTATTGGTGATGGCTAATCAGTAAAGATGCTGTCCATAAAGCAATGCAGACTAGGAGAGGGTTAACTTCCAGGTGATGTTAACCTTTAAGGGGGCTAACAGAGAACAAAGTAAACTAAGTAGAAATGGTTGGAAGTGACCACAGAGATCACTGACAAAAAAAACAACACAAAACCAGAGAATGTGCAATCTCAGAAACTAATACAATAAATAATTTAAATTGAAGAGGGCTAGGTGATGCTTGGTTAAGACTATCAAAAGCACTGAGGGCAGTATTATAGAACCCTAACAAAGGGAAAAATCATTAATAAATAAAATCTTATCTGGTAAATTAATACAAATTATGTCTTAAGTTAATACCCATAGTCTGATGCAATTTCAAAAAAATTATGTTATACCAAGAATGTTAGATAAAATGTGTACAAATTCTCTCCAAAGATCTCTCAAAAAATGTGTGCAAAAACATTAACTGATTTAATATATTAATAATTTAAATTCAAGAACAAACTACAATGTAAGAAAGACTGAGTAGAATGTTTTCAGATCAATGGATTACCAAAGAGTACATGTGACAGGAAAATAAACACTGGCAGACAAATATATTAAGGAATTTGGAGTGGCAGATACTTTCTGTCATACAGGATGACAAAGAATGTAAAAAATGAAACACTGAAACAAAAATCAGAGGAGAAAAGGGACATGTTTCAGTGAAATATAAAGAACCAGGAAGATTTATAGGTGGGAAGAATTGGAAGTGACCAATTGGTTTCAAGAAAACAGAATCTTCAGTGAGGAGAGCTGAAGACAGGGGTACTGTGGCAACTTGCAATAAAAGACTTTAAGTGATTTTTTTCTGCTACTGTAATATTTTTTGGTTCTCAAACAATATTTTTGCTTTTCTTTTATAGGTAGAAAGAGTGAGGATGATAGTACACTGAAAAGACATTTCATGGTTCTGACATTCAGATTATAGAATAAATTGTGTTGAATGATAAAATTACTTCATCCCTTTTAAAATTTCAATGATACTTTTGAGTCTCAAAATCAAGGAAAAACTAATACTTTTGATGCTCATACAGTTTTTGTTCTAGAAATTTTGTCTTTTTTGTGAGCATAAATTTACTCAGTGAATTCAGGGCCAAGATGAGTATTTTCTTTTCAAAGCAAACAATGAGACAGCAGGAGGTTCAAAGTTCTCCACATGGAGTTGTCACTCAAAGAACTGACAACAAAATTGATGAAAAGTGGCTCCAGTTTTGTGCTAAGTATAATTTGTAGCAGAGAGGAAGTTGGAGGCAAAGGGTGAGGAATGGAGAGATGAGAAAAATAGGTAGACAGATACTCAGCAAAGACAGGAGAAATAAGTATAAACCCTAAAGTTGGCAAAATGATCCAAATTCCAAATGGAATGAAGTAAAAAAAAAAGATGCCCCATGTAGTGTAAACATCACTGGACTGAGAAATATTTGACAACAGTTACTCTGGAAGCCTATTTGATCTGGGCACCACTCTAGGCTCTGGGAGTACAGTGGTAAATGTGGCACAGCCAATGGCCTCATGGAATTTATATTGTGACATAGAAAGAGACAGGAAATACACATTTTAAATTATTTTAGATTATATGAAAGGCAATAAAGAAAAATAGGAAATAAGTAAGAGAGTGAGAACATTGGAAGGTGGGCTAGGGTCTATGAAAAACTAACTCTTCACACATTGTGAAGGTTTAAGCGAGACTTTTTATCCCTCTAAGTTTCCTTAGCTCCCCTACCTAGCTTTGTCTGTGGGACAAGATAACAGTTTATTACATCTTTATTTCCATTTCTTAACATACTTTTCCTTTTATTGTCACTACTGTTCTCCACTTCTCTTTTTCACTCCCCTTTGGATCTCCTTGTTTCCAGAAGACTCTGATCCCCAGCTCAAGGGTTCCTTCTCTGTACTGAGTTCTGCTTATAGTTAACTTGTGTAACTTCAAGATTTCTATATTGAACAATATCCTGATTTCTATTTCTGCCTTCCTCATTCATTCCCAGGTAATGAGGATTCAATGAAAAGCAACATGAGGGAATGCTGGTTGTATTAGTCTGTTCTCATGCTGCTATGAAGAAATACCCAAGACTAGGTAATTTATGAAGAAAATAGGCTTAATTGATTCACAGTTCCACACGGCTGGGGTGGTCTCAGGAAACTTACAATCATGGCAGAAGGCACCTCTTCATCTGGTGGTAGGAGGGAGAATAAGTGCCAGCAGGGGAAATGCCAGATGTTTATAAAACCATCAGATCTCATGAGAAATCACCCATTATCATGAGAACAGCATAAAGGAAAAACGCCTCCATAATTCAATTACCTCCCACCAGGTCCCTCCCATGACACTTGGGGATTATGAGGATTACAATGCAAAAATAGATTTGGGTAGGGACACAGCCAAACCATGTCATTCCACTCCTGGCCCCTGCCAAATCACATTCCTCACATTTCAAAACACAATAATATCTCCCCAACAGTTTGCCCACAGTCTTGAATCATTCCAGCATTAACCGAAAAGTCCAAGTCCAAAGTTTCATCTAAGACAAAGCCAGTCCTATCTGCCTATGAGCCTGAAAATCAAAAGCAAGTTAGTTACTTCCAGGATATAATGGGTATACAGGCATTGGATAAATACACCTATTCCAATTGGGAGACATCAGCCAAAACATAGCGGTTACAGGCACCATGCAAGTCTGAAATCCAATGGGGCAATCATTGAACTTTAAACTGACAAAATGATCTCCTTTGACTACATGTCTCACATCCAAGTCATGCTGATGTAAGAGGTGAACACCCATGGCCTTGGGCAGCTCTGCCTTTGTGGCTTTCCAGGGTATAGCCACCTCCCAGCTGTTTTCATTGCTGGCATTGAGTAACTGCAGTTTTTCTAGATGCACAGTGCAAACTGTCAGCTTTTCTGACCATTCTGTGGTTTTGAGGACAGTGGTCCTCTTCTCGCAGCTCCACTATACAGTGTTCCAGTGGGGACTCCATGTGGGGCTCCAACCCCATATTTTCCTTCTGCACTGCCCTAGCAGAGGTTCTCCATGAGGGCCCTGCCCCTGCAGCAAACTTCTGCCTGGACATCCAGGCATTTCTATACATTCTCTGAATACTAGGCAGAGGTTGCAAACCTCAGTTCCTGACTTATGTGCACCAGCAGGCCCAACACCACAAGTAAGTGCCTGTACCCTCTGAAGCAAGGCCTGAGCTGTACTTTGGCTCCTTTTAGCCACAGCTGAGATACAGAGCACCAAGTTCTGAGACTGCACAAAGCAGGTTTCCTGGGCCTGGCCTATGAAATTATGTTTTCCTTTTAGGCCTCCATGCTTCTGCCATGAAGACCTCTGACCTGCCCTAGAGACATCTTTCCCATTGTCTTGGCAATTAACATTTGGCTCCCTGTTACTTATGCAAATTTCTGCAGCCCACTTGAATTTCTCAGAAAATGGAATTTTCTTTTCTATCATATTGTTAAGCTGCAGATTTTCCAAACTTTTACACTCTGCTTCTCTTTTAAGCATAAATTCCAATTTCAGACACTCTCTCAAGTTAAAATTTCCACAGATCTCTAGGCCAGGGGGAAATACTGCCAGTCTCTTTGGTAAAGCATAGCAATAGTGAATTTTGCTCCAGTTCCCATGATGTTCCTAATCTCCATGTGATATCACCTCAGCCTAGACTTCATTGTCTACATCACCATCAGCATTTTGGTCAAAACCATTCAACAAGTATCTAGGAAGTTTCACACTTTCCCATATTTTACTATCATTTTCTAGCCCTCCACACTGTTCCAACCTCTCTGCCTGTTACCCAGTTCCAAAGTTACTTCCAAATTTTCAGGTATATTTATAGCAATACCCTACTCTCTGTAGTACCAATTTACTATATTAGTCTGTTCTCATGCTGCTATGAAGAAATACCTGAGACTGGGTAATTTATAAAGAAAAGAGGTTTAACAGACTCATAGTTCTGCATGGCTGGGGAGGCCTCAGGAAACTTACAATAATGGTAGAAGGCACCTCTTCACAGGGTGACAGGAGAGAGAGAATGAGTGCCAGCAGGGGAAATGCCAGAAGCTTATAAAACTATCAGATCTCATGAGAACTCACTATCATGAGAACAGCATGGGAGAAACCAAACCCACGATTCAATTACCCCCCCCCCAGGTCCGTCCCACAACATGTGGGAATTACGGGGATTACAATTAAAGGTGAGATTTGGGTGGGGACATGGCCAAACCATATCATTTGTCAAAGGACACAAACTTTCAGTTATAAGATGAATAAGGTCTGGGGATCTAATGTACATCATGGTGACTATAGTTAATAATACTTTACTGTTTACTTAAAATTTGATACAAGACTGGATCTTAAGTATCCTCACTTCCCCTCCCACAAACACAATGGTAACTATTGATTGTGATAGACATATTAATTAATTTGATTGTGGTAATCATCCCACAATATATTCCTATAAAATCATCATGTTGTATACCTTGAAATATATATATATATATATATATATATATATATGTATATATGTATATATAGTTTTTAGTTCTCAGTTATACTTCAATAATGCTAGGTGAGGAGGAGTCAGAGTATGTCCTCAAGAAGCTCACAATTGAGTAAGGGGTACCAACATAAATTTAAATTGTTTCACAAATAAACATAAGATTTGGTATGTGTGCTGGAAGAGGGGTATAAATAGTGCCATTTACACTAACCTACTTTGGGTGGTCAGGAGCATCTTTGCTAATATTTGAGCTGAGACCTGAAAAGCGAGTAGGTATGAGGTCAAAGAATCAAAAGGAGAGTGTCTTAATCAGAGGGACTAGTATATGCTACGGCTTTAAAAAGAGAAAATAGGCAGTTTCAACTAACAAAACAAAACTAGGAGGGATGTCAATGTGGAGATAAGAGAGAAAGTAGTTCATGGTGTCTGGTGTAAGGGTGATAAAATGGAAAGGGTCACACTATCATATTTTGAAATTTTTATTTTGAGATCAATGGTAACATACTGGAGCATTTTAGCAGAGTTCTGCCTATCATAAAATTTATATTTTGAATTTTCACACAGCTATGATGCATGGGAGAGAAGGAAAGAATGAGAAGAAATTAGGTTCAGATGACCGTATTATTTGTTGCAGTAATTGGGAGAGTGTTACAAGTGAAAGGTGGGACTATTCATCACACTATGGCAATGATATAAACCATGTCTTCTCTGGGCAAATCAGGACTATGATCATCCTAATATAAGACTACTATAAGTGTCCATTATGGATGATGAGAGATTGTGGAGGGGTGTGTAGTATAAATCTAAAGAAGAAAGCTGAACCAATAAATATTTAGGAGCAAAAAATCAACTGAACTTAGTGGTGGATGTCCAGTAGGAGTGAGGCAGGAAGATTTTAAGAATGACCCCCAAGGTTTTGTTACTGGAAAGCTAAGCGGTGCTAAAAAACCTAAAGAAAGGACTATATCAAGGGAACATCATGTATTTCATGACAGTAAATGATCATGAGATTATTTGTGAGACATCTATGTGGAACCGTTAAATAGGCAGTTAAATAGGCAGTCTGGAATACAGAGGATATTTTTTCATGCCTTAAAGTCTTCTCTTTCAGTTCCATTTTTCTTATTGTTGTCCTTAGTTCCCCTGAAAACAGGGCCTGAATGAGGACTTAGGTACAGCTAGTTTATTTGGGAGCTGATCCCTGGGAAGTAAGAATGAAAAACCCAAAGAGTGAAACAGAGGAGGAGGAAACGCCAATCAAATGTATTATCATCAAGGTCTTCCCTATAGACAATGTGGACTGTATTTTGCCAGAACTTTTGCATGTCCCTTAGAATCACAGAGAATTCCCCCTGCCTGCAGAAGGAATAGTGGTTAAAAAATTTATCCATGGACTCCCATCTCCATTGGTTGAGGGTTGCTTAGTCACTACAACTTCAAGGCTGAGTAAGCTCACAAAATTTGTGGACTTCTAGTATGTCAGAGAGGTCCCTTAGATAGAAAGTAGAAAAATGGGAGCCATTCCATTGACATGGGATGCTGTCAGCTAAAGGCAAGTCTGAACTCACACGGCGCTGTCCACTGCAGCTGCAGCTGCAACCCGAGGTGGGAAAATCGCATGTGACTCCCGGCACCAGAGGCATCTGTTACAATTGTGATGATAATATTTTATAAGTCTTTTATTTTCTTTTACAGTGAAATCTGTCTTATCCATAGATGATTACATAGAACACATACATAAAGTGTAAGGAAGCATTATAAGGCAACACTCTAAACCTAATCAAGAAACAGAATATGGCTAACATCTTGATCCTACCCTTGTGTTCCCCACAGCATGATCTCCTCCATCTCCCTAGAAGTAAACATTCTCTCAAATTTTTCTTTTACTTTTTACCTGCTGCCTTCTCCAGCCTAGATGTTTAGGTGATCTTGCCCTCAATACTTTAGCTTTGTTTTATTGTATATGCTGGTAACTGTGGCATCCATGTTTTTAGCCTCAACTTCTCTACTGACTCATATGTTCAGTTACCTCAGAAGCCTGGAAAAACTAATATGTCTAAAATTGAACTCATGGTCCCCCTGAACCCTAAAGGAGTCCATAGTTTAGTAATTTCTACCATGGTTTACCCACTTTATCAAGCCAAATGCCTGGGTATTCTATTTGAGTTCTCTGTATCTCTCCCTTTTATGTCCAATCAGTTACCAGGGCCTGTTGTTTCTATATGCCAATTAACACTTGAATCTGTCTACTTTTTCTCCATTCCCTTTATCACTTCTCTAGTTTAGGTCATTATTATCTATCACTTGAACTACTGGAATAGCTTCCAATGTTGCTCTTATCCAATCAATTATCTATTCTTCAGCCACAGTAATCCTCTAAAACTGAAATATGCTCATGCCACTGGTGTCTCTAAAATGCTTCAGTAGCTTTCAATTACCCTTCAAATAAAATGCGTTTGACTTCTCTAACACACTTTAAAATGCAATTGAAGAACATGCCTGCATTTCCAGTGTCATCTAGAATGTCCTCCCTCACATATCACTCTTCACCCATTCCCAACCTCAACTCAATGCTTCAGTCATACTGATATTTTTGGAAAGTACTAGGCTTCATTTTGCCTCCAACTGTTACTTACCTGTAACACTCTCCCCAACTTGTTTGCCTAGATATACTTACTTATCCTTCAAGTCTCATCTTCAAATTTACTTTTTATTCAGAATATTTCCTCTGACATCTCTCTGCTGAAATACTCCAGACTGTGTTAGGTGATTCCTCCTGATTCTTCTCTAGTATTCTACATCCCAGTATTTGTCACATATAGTTATTTAATTTTCTTACTTTCTAGGAGTCTAGGAATCATGCTTATCTTGATCCATATTGCATCCCTAGCACCTAAGACACATTAGGGCACATAGTAATCCTTAATTATTTGTCAAATTAGTGTAGTGATAAATTAAGGATACAAATGAGTAACCTACAGTTACAAAAGAAACTTCACCACTAAGTCAAATACTGTACTGGAAAATGACTTATCCCTCTGATGATGAAATCTCCTACTGCCTCTAACTATATAATTTAACTCTTTCTAGCTAATTCATTATTTGAATGACAGTCAATTGAAGTGGAATTATCATAGCTCTTTTCTTCTAATCTATGACACTACTTTGGGAGACCATTATACCTTTGTACCAGTGTGCCATTTCAAGTTTCAAAGAAAGCTCAGATGTGATGTATATTATTTTAATTTCTGCAACTAAGAGCAGTAATAAGATTTCCCATATGCAGAAATGATTACCTCTACTTATGTATATTTAAGAGTACTTCAATATCTAAATATATGGGACTTATAAGAATTTAGAAAATCTAAGATCTAGTTATCCCTTTCTTTGTATTTTTTTGCTGCTGAGATACAAAATCATTGTCCAAAGTGAGAACAAATGTTATAGGCTCAAGTCCTTTTATATAATTACTACTTACCTTTTTTTCAAATGATAGTGGAAACTCTTAAGAATTGTACTAAGTACTTTATATCTCTTTATTCTTTCCATGAGTGGCTTTACAAAAGTCCATTCAATGCTAAGTAAATGGTATTCTTTGTTCTGAGTATTAATAACAGTGTTGATAAGTATTTTTCCCCTGGAGGAAGCCTTAAGAAGATTAGAGGCATACATCAAACAATCTATATTTTCTTTATTAGCTACAGTGAATCTATCAGCTAGTATTTATCTAAAACAGGGGCCAGTGACTACAGCTTGTGGGCCAAATCCAACCCACTGCCTGTTCTTGTAAATAAACTTTTATTGGAACACAGTCATGTTTATTCATTTGCAAACTGTCTATGGCTGCTTTTGCACTTCATTAGCAGAGTTGAGCAACTTCCACAGAGATCTTCTGGCTTTTAAAACCCCAAATATTTACTATTTGGCTTTTTACAGAAAAAATTTGCAAAACTTCAACCAAAACCTTCTTGAAGTGATTTACATTACTAACCTACACCTCCTGCTGAAACAGTAAATTATATAAACCAATAATTTACTTTATAAATATGGATTTATTTGCCTCAAGTCATGTCTTCCAAGATTCAGATGGCATCCCCTAATTGTAATGTATTATGATTTGGTGAATAAATTGTTATTCTTGCTACTGTAATTAGAAGAAAATTGGACTAGGAAGAAAAAAGATTCTGTCTGGAATCTCCTCTTATTCAGTTTCCTTATTGCAGGAATTTATAATCTTCATTCTTAAGGGCTATTTTAGATAATATACACATGTAAACAATTTTATGATTTTTTGATCAGATGGATTTCAATATTTTTTCTTCAAGCTAGAGTTCACTAACTATAGTCATAACTTGTTTTAGTTGATATTCATGTGACAGTCTGACCAAACTTATCATTTGTCTAGTTATTCTGCTACCTCCAACTTATTCCTTGAATTTGCATCCCTTGGTATGGCTTACTGCTAACCTCATTATTTATGACCATACAGGTCTACCCACTCATTCATTTGAATCCACTTGCATCTGCAGCTTTGCTCACACTGGTTTTTACAATAATGTTTCAGATTTATCCAGATGAGAAAAATAAATTACAGCCAAGAAGCATGCTTAAGTGGGAAACTGACTAGAGGAAAGGTCAACAATATACATTGTAATGAGTGGTAACACTTCTGTTAATTCCCTTTTATTTTCCAGAAATTTCATTATCATCTAGCCCAGTGACTTTTAGTATTTTTAAAGCATATAACCCTTTCTTCAAGTGAACTCCTAATAAGAAGCTGAGTATGTGAATCCTAAAAGGGCAAGAGCAACAGACTGGTTCAAATTGCAGATGAGAGGCAAAAGCAAGTATGAACATATATTGGAGGAAAGTCTACCCTTTTGATGGCAGAAGGGGATGCTTTTCAGAAGAGGTGATGAACTGTATGTCTGGTTTTATGGCTGATTGGATGAAGTTCCAGCCCATATTCGTTTCTATGATTTCATGCTGTAGGCAATTGAGTCCACTTATTTACCACAGCAACTGAACAAAGAAATCACTAGAGAATACTTTCAGATAATTGGGTCTGAACACAAAAAACAATTTTCCAAGGGAGTTGTGGTGCTCTTAAGAAAAGATTGAATGAAGTGCTGTTTAAATATATTTATTTAATTGATTTTAACTTGTAGCAGGGTGCTGGAATATGGTACCCTATAGATTTTCCAGATCTACTTTTTGTAATTCTGCTGCTGTACTAGCTTTTTGACCTTGAATTGACAGTTACAGAGGTGGGAAAATAAATAAAGCTCAATAGTAATACTGTAGGAGAATCAAGTCTATCATCTCTATGTCTTTTTCTGTCCTGATTGCCTTCTATTCTAGGAGTCAAAAATAAAAGAAAGAATAAAGAAAAGAAACTACACATTTCTTCATATTGAAGTCACTTCCATAGCTCTGAGTTTAGTATTAAGCTTCAAAGGTACTACTGTTTAAGGCCCAATTCCACCCACAGAAATTTAATGTAAGATTTAGATGTCAAAAGGAGGTGTGCCAAGATGGCCAAGAGGAGAAAACACTAGAATGCAGCTCCCAGTGAATGACACACAGAGGGCTAGAGGACATCACGATTCCAAACGAGGTGCTGGGTTCGTTTCGGTGGGACTGGTAGTACTCTGAAAATTGCCCAGGAAAGGAGCCAAAGCAAGATGAGAGCTGCCCTGGAAGGGCAAACTGAGACAGGGCAGGGCACGTCATGACCTGGAATGTGCAGCTGGCTCAGGAGGTTGGGGACTTCACCCACTTGGTGCTCTGATTTAGATCCTGTGCTTACCTCATCCCTCCTGCAACCCATGGTCCACAAGAGCCCCACCACACTGAGGGGTGCTGTGGGTTGTTGATGCAAATCTGAGCAACAGCTTCTGCCTTGTGCGGCAAGTTGTCAGCACAGACCTGGGTGGAAGTTTGGACCAGCACCAGTGTAATGGAACAATCCATCCCACAGAAAGAGACAGAGTTGAAAGCAAGAAAACAGGCCATAAGGCCTGGCAGGCCCCACCCCCACAATGCTCAAACTGAAGCCCACGTGCTAGAGAGCTTGGCAGCAAATACACCAGTTTGACCACAACCCAGAAGATGGAACTCAGGGAAGGAGAGACGCCATTGGGAAGGCAGGGCTAGTCTCACCTGCAAACAAACTCCAGAGGAGGACCACCACCCAGCAACCTGACTGAATCTGAGGCACCTCTACAGGCCAAAAAAGATATAGCTCCAACCTCAACAGAAAGGACATCCATCCAGAGATATCTCCCGAAATTATCAACATCAAATATCAAAGGAAGATAAATCCATGAAGATGGGAATAAAACAGCACAGAAAGGATGAAAACAGGACATCTCTTCCCCTCCCAGGGATCACAACTCCTCACCATCAAGGGAACAAAACAAGGGAGAAAATGAGTTTGTCAAATTGACAGAAGCAGGCTTCAGAAGGTGGGTAATAACAAACCTCTCTGAGTCAAAAGACCATGTTTTAACCCAATGTAAGAAACTAAGAACGTTGAAAAAAGGTTAGATGAAATGCTAACAAGAATAGCCAGCTTAGAGAAAATAAATGACTTGATGGAGCTGAAAAACACAGCACAAGAATTTTGTGAGGCATACACAAGTTTCAACAGCCGAATCAATCAAGCAGAAGAAAGGATATCAGAGACAGAAGATCAGATCAATGAAATAAAATGAGAAGGCAAGATTAGAGAAAAAAAGAGTGAAAAGAAACAAACAGTTGCCAAGAACTATGGGATTATATGAAAAGACCTAATCTATGCTTGATCAACATACCTGAATGTGATGGGGAGAATGAATCCAAGTTGGAAAACACTCTTTAGGATATTATCCAGGAGAACTTCCCCAACCTAACAAGGCAGGCCAACAATCCAATCCAGGAAATACAGAGAACACCGCAAAGATATTCCTCAAGAAGAGCAACCCCAAGGTACATAATCGTTAGATTCACCAGGGTTGAAATAAAAGAAGAAATCCTAAGGGTAGCCAGAGACAAAGGTCGAGTCACCCACAAAGGAAAGACCATCAGACTC
Source organism: Callithrix jacchus (assembly GCF_049354715.1). NCBI lineage: Eukaryota > Metazoa > Chordata > Mammalia > Primates > Cebidae > Callithrix > Callithrix jacchus. Next base: position 32,654,921 of record NC_133524.1, read on the forward strand.
AAAGCGGATCTCTCAGCAGTAACCCTACAAGATAGAAGGGAGTGGGGGCCGATATTCAACATCCTTAAAGAAAAGAACTTCCAACCCAGAATTTCGTATCCAGCCAAACTAAGCTTCACAAGTGAAGGAGAAATAAAATTCTTTATGGACAAGCAATTGCTGGTAGATTTTGCTGTTACAAGACCTACCTTACAAGAGCTACTGAAGGAAGTACTAAACAGGGAAAGGAACAACCATTATCAGCCACTGCAAAAATGTACTAAATGGTAAAGAACAACAACTAAATGGAGAAACTGTGTCATCTAATGGGCAAAACAACCAGCCAGTAACACAATGGCAGGATCAAATTCAAATATTACAATATTAACATTGAACAAAAATGGCCTAAATGCCCCATCAAAAGACACAGAATGGGAAACTGGATAAAATGTTAAGACCCATCAGTGTTCTGTATTCAGGAGACCCATCTCACATGCAAAGACTTGCATAGACTCAAAACAAAGGGATGGAAGAAGATTTACCAAGCAAATGGAGAGAAAAAAAAAAAGGGTGGGGGGTAGCAATCCTAGTCTCTGATAAAATGGACTTTAAATCAACAAAGATCAAAAGAGACAAAGAAGGACATTACATAATGGTAACAGGATCAACGCAACAAGAAGAGCTAACTATTCTAAATATATATGCACCCAATACAGGAGCACCTAGATACATAAAGCAAGTTCTCAATGACCTACAAAGAGACTTAGACTCCTGCACAGTAAGAGTGGGAGACTTTAACACTCCACTGACAATATTGGACAGATCAATGAGACAGAAAGTCAACAAGGATATCTGGGACATGAATGCAGATCTGGACTAAGTGAACCTAACAGACATCTACAGAATTCTACACCCCAAATCCACAGAATATACATTCTTCTTAGCACCACATCACACTTACTCTAAAATTGATCACATAATTGGATGTGAATCACTCCTCAGCAAATGCAAAACAATGAAAATCATAACAAACAGTCTCTCAGACCACAGCACAGTCAAATTAGAATTCAGGAATAAGGGCCGGGCGCGGTGGCTCAAGTCTTTGGGAGGCCGAGGCAGGTGGATCACGAGGTCAAGAGATCGAGACCATCCTGGTCAACACGGTGAAACCCTGTCTCTACTAAAAATACAAAAAAAAATTAGCTGGGCATGGTGGCGCGTGCCTGTAATCCCAGCTACTCAAGACGCTGAGGCAGGAGAATTGCCTGAATCCAGGAGGTGGAGGTTGCAGTGAGCCAAGATCGCGCCATTGCACTCCAGCCTGGGTAACAAGAGCGAAACTCCGTCCCCCCCCCAAAAAAAAAAAAAAAAAAGAATTCAGGAATAAGAAAAGCACTCATAACTGCACAATCACGTGGAAACTGAACAACTTGCTACTGAATGATGAATGGATAAACAATGAAATGAAGGCAGAAATAAAAATGTTCTATGAAACCAATAGGAACAAAGACACAACTTACCAGAATCTATGGCACATATTTAAAGCAGTGTCTAGAGGGAAATTTATAGCAACAAATGCCCACTTGAGAAACTGTAGAGAGCCAGAGTATCCTGCTCCTTCTAGGGGGGTCAGCAGCAAGGCTGCTCTGACCTTTGGGTAAACTCCAGAGAAGCAAAACCATAACAGGGTAATGTGTATATCTTGGAGAAGAGCAGTCAGACCTAGCCAAAGATAACCAGCTTTCACTGACGTTGCTGCAAGATAGTTGTTAGCTGAGGTATGTTAACTGAAGTATGAGAATTATAATCACAGGCTGTTCTGGGTAAGTGTATCCTCCCTCTACTATGTGCTTTCTGAATATATAAAATAAAGTACTCTGAGGCAGGAAGGGGCTGGAGAAACTGATACTTTCAGTTTCCTGGACTGCTTGGCCCCCACTTTTCTCTATGTCTGTCTCTGTGTTTTTCTTCATCTCCCACTGTTCCCTCTTAGGTTTTTGAACCCTTGTCCAGCACAGGATGCAGCACATGCCAGACAAAACAAGGAAAGATCTAAAATTGACATCCTATGATCAAAATTGAAAGAGCTAGAGGAGCAAGATAAAAAAAAACTGAAAAGCAAGCAGAAGACAAGAAATAACTAAGATCAGAGCAGAACTGAAGGGGATAGAGACACACAAAAAACTTCAAAAAAAATCAATAATCCAGAAGCTGTTTTTTTGAAAAGATCAACAAAATAGACCACTAGTTAGATTAATAAAAAAGAAAATAGACAAGAATAGAATAGATGCAATAAAAAATGATAAAGGGGAGATCACCACCGATTCCTCATAAAAACAAACTACCATCAGAGATTACTACAAACAGCTCTATGCACATAAACCAGGAAATCTGGAAGAAATGGATAAATTCCTGGTCACTTGCACACCGTCAAGACCAAGCTAAGAAGAAGTTGGAATGCTGAATAGACCAATAACAAGGTCTGAAGTTGAGGCAGCAATTAATACCCTACCAACCAAAAAAGTACAGGTCCAGACGGGTTCATAGCCAAATTCTACCAGATATACAAAGAGGAGCTGGAACCATTTCTGTTGAAACTATTCCAAACAATACAAAAAGAGGGGATCCTCCCTAACTCTATGAGACCAACATCATCCCGATACCAAAATCTGGCAGTGACACAACAGAAAAGAAAACTACAGGCCAATATCCATGATGAATATTGATGCAAAATCTTCAATGAAATACTGGCAAACCAAATCCAACAGCGCATCAAAAAGCTTATCCACCACAATCAAGTAGGCTTCATCCTGGGGATGCAATGCTGGTTCAACATATGCAAATCTACAAATGTAATCCACCACATAAACAGAACAAAAGACAAAAACCACATGATTATCTCAATAGATGCAGAGAAGGCCTTCGACAAACTTCAGCAGCCCTTTATGCTAAAAACTTTCAATAAACTAGGTATCAATGGAACATATCTCAAGATAATAAAGGCTATTTATGATAAACCCACAGCCAATATCATAATGAATGGACAAAAATTAGAAGCATTCCCTTTGAAATCTGGCACTAGACAAGGGTGTCTTCTCTCACCACTCCTATTCAATATGGTACTGGAAGTTCTAGCCAGAGTAATTAGGCAAGGAAAATAAATAAAGGGCATTCAATTAGAAAAAGATGAAGTCAAATTGTCCCCATTTGCAGATGACATGATGGTATGTTTAGAAGACGCCGCTATCTCAGCCCAAAACTTCCTTAAGCTGATAAGCAACTTCGGCAAAACTCGGGATACAAAGTCAATGTGCAGAAATCACAAGCACTCCTATACACCAACAACAGAGAGCCAAATCATTAGCAAACTCCCATTTACAATTGCTACAAAGAGAATAAAATACCTAGGAATACAACTAACAAACGATATAAAAGAATTTTTCAAGGAGGACTACAAACCACTGATCAAGGAAATAAGAGAGGACACAAACAGATAGAAAAACACTCCATGCTCATGGTTAGGAAGAATCAATATTGTGAAAATGACCATATTGCCCAAAGTAATTTATAGATTCAATGCTATCCCCATCAAGCTACCATTGACCCTCTTCTCAGAACTGGAAAAAAACACTTTAAGCTTCATATAGAACCAAAAGAGAGCCCACATAGCCAAGTCAATTCTAAGCAAAAAGAACAAAACTGGAGGCATCACACTACCAGACTTCAAACTATACTACAAGGCTACAGTAATCAAAACAGCATGGTACTGGTACCAAAACAGAGATATAAACCAATGGAACAAAACAGAGGCCCTTGGAAGCAATGCCACACACCTACAACCATCTGATCTTTGACAAACCAGACAAAAACCAGCAATGGGGAAATGATTCCCTGTTTAATAAATGGTGTTGGGAAAACTGACTAGCCATATGTGGGAAGCTGATACTGGACCCCTTCCTTACACCTTATTCAAGAATTAACTCCAGATAGATTAAAGAGTTAAACATAAGACCTAACACCATAAAAACCCTAGAAGAAAACCTAGGCAAAACCATTTAGGACATAGGCACAGACAAGGACTTCATGATGAAAACACCAAAAGCAATGGCAACAAAAGCCAAAATAGACAAATGTGATCTAATTAAATTTAAGAGCTTATGCACAGCAAAAGAGACAATTATTGGAGTGAACTGGAAACCAACAGAAAGGGAAAAAATTTTACAATCTATCAATCTGACAAAGGGCTAATATCCAGAATCTACTAAGAACTAAAGCAGATTTGCAAGAAACAAACAAACAAACCCATTCAAAAGTGGGCAAGGATAGTGACAGACACTTTTCAAAAGAAGACATTTTCGCGGCCAACAAACATGAAAACATGCTCATCACTGGTCATTAGAGAAATGCAAATCAAAACCACATTGAGATACCATCTCAAACCAGTTAGAATGGCAATCATTAAAAAATCTGGGGACAGGGGCCAGGTGCGGTGGCTCAAGCCTGTAATCCCAGCACTTTGGGAGGCCGAGGCGGGTGGATCACGAGGTCAACAGATCGAGACCATCCTGGTCAACATGGTGAAACCCCGTCTCTGCTAAAAATTACAAAAAATTAGCTGGGCACGGTGGTGCGTGCCTGTAATCCCAGCTACTCAGGAGGCTGAGGCAGGAGAATTGCCTGAACCCAGGGGGCGGAGGTTGCGGTGAGCCGAGATTGCGCCATTGCACTCCAGCCTGGGTAACAAGAGCGAAACTCCGTCTCAAAAAAAAAAAAACAAAATCTGGGGACAACAGATGCTAGAGAGGATGTGGAGAAATAGGAACACTCTTAAACAGTTGGTGGGAGTGTAAATTAGTTCAACCATTGTGGAAGATAGTGTGGTGATTCCTCAAGGATCTAGAAATAGAAATTCCATTTGACCCAGCAATCCCATTACTGGGCATATACCCAAAGGATTATAAATCATTCTATTATAAGGACACATGCACACATATGTTCGTTACGGCACTGTTTACAATAGCAAAGACCTGGGATCAACCCAAATGCCCATCAATGATAGACTGGACAAAGAAAATGTGGCACATATACACCATGGAATACTGTGCAGCCATAAAAAAAGATGAGTTCCTGTCCTTTGTAGAGACATGAATGAATTTAGAAACCACCATTCTCAGCAAACTGACACAAGAACAGAAAACCCAACACTGCATGTTTTCACTCACAGGCAGGTCATGAATAATAAGAACACTTGGGCACAGGGAAGAGAACAGTGCTCACTGGGCTAGGTAGGAGGGTAGAGGGGAGGGGAGGGATAGCAGTGGGGCAGGGAGGATGGGAAGGGATATCACCAGGAGAAATGCCTGATGTAGGCAATGGGGGAGGCGGGCAGGGGATGGAGACAGCAAACCACCATAGCATGTATGTACCAATACAACAATCCTGCAGGATGCAGGATGTGCACATGTACCCCAGAGCCCACAGTACAATAAAAATAAAAAGAAAAAATTGACAATTGACATAAATAATTTGGAATAAATATGTGAAAAACTATTTAACCTTATGGATAATTAAAAATTCAATTAAAAGAAGATGTATTATCTTAACCAATACATTGATGAAGACAAAAAAATTCAATACCCAGTACCATAAGGCTATGAGGAAATCGATACTATATACTGTTGGTGGGAAAACCAAGTGGAAAAAGGTTCCAGAAAAGCAGTTCAACAATATGTGGCAAAAATCCTTATAATCAGAAAAAAATGAGGATATTTCCATTTTGAGAAATAAAAAAATCTAAATACATAATAAAAAGATTTAGATGTCATGCAAAACAGAAAAGAAGGGTGAAGAGAGAGTATTGCTGTTGAATTTCATTTGGAAAACATGTACAAAAGCATGCATAATATGGCGGAATTGGTCGTACAGTATATGGAGCCTTACTCACAGACTGCATGATCAAGATCCAGTATGTTTTAACATAAAGGTAAAGAAAGGTCCGGCTGGGTGCGGTGGCTCACGGCTATAATCCCAGCACTTTGGGAGGCCGAGGTGGGTGGATCATGAGATCAAGAGATCGAGACCATCCTGGTCAACATGGTGAAACCCCGTCTCTACTAAAAATACAAAAATTAGCTGGGCATGGTGGTGCACGCCTGTAGTCCCAGCAACTTGGGAGGCTGAGGCAGGAGAATTGCTTGAACCCGTGAGGCAGAGGTTGCAGTGAGCCAAGATCATGCCATTGCACTTCAGCCTGGGTAACAAGAGTGAAACTCCATCTCAAAAAAAAAAAAAAAAAAAAGAAAAGAAAAGAAAAAAGAAAAAGAAAGGCATGGACTTTAGAAATATTCAGGTTCCAGGCCATGCTGTGCCCACTTAGTAGTTGGGTATCTTTGGGATAACCATCCTTTCTAGGCTTTCATTTCCTCTCATGGTGAAAAAATAATGTGTTACCTATCTCATAAGGCTGCTGTAAGATTAAACAGAAAAATGCACAAAGAATACTTAGCAAAATGCCTGGTACAGAACAAGGCATTAATGCATATTAGCTCTAAGATAAATATTAGGTATGTTCAGGTCAATGCAAAAGCCAGGGGTAATAATTGAAATGAAAGCAGGTATTGTTTTTGAAAATGGCTATGATATGCCTATATATTACTGGAATAGAACCAAACTGTGAGACCTTAGAGACCCTGCAGGAGAGTTAAACATGAAGTGACAATGTTGTTTTGCCTGATTTACATCAGAATTGTTAAAACATCCCTTTCCTCAATATGAAGCATTTATTCACCCAGATAATGGATACAAATCCATGTGTTCAAATGTTCCTCAGAGTCAGAGATCAAGATGGAAATCCCCAGAATCATAGAGATTTGCGTCTATAAACAGGCTTATTATATCACATTCAAAGAGGTTGGAAGGGGCAGTGTCAGCTTTTTAACCAGAATCTTTTCATTACTTCTCCCTGTTGGGGTTGCAATACATGCTGTGAGTGACCTCCAGAGATTCCTCAAGCTGGATGAAGGCAGCAAATTGAATCTGAAAGCTTTATTAGACAAGTTTGTCTTTCAGCTGGTGGGAGTGGATGTCAGCTGTATTGGAAAAAATAAAAGTTCCTGTGAAACTGGCTCCTGACCTTGAAAAAAAGGCTCAAATCGAAGTTCACAATTCAATCCTGAGTTATGTCCTTATTTGTTAAACATAGTGTGCAGGTTCAAAGGAAAAGAACATATTTTACCTAAAAGAAATAAGATTAGCAATAAAAATTATAGTAGTTCTGTTTTGCTCATGCTGAACTTAGTAAGCAACAACACCTATCACTAAATCATATGGTTATGAAAAGTGCATTAATAACCAAGGAAACAATTCTCATTCACTTCGGTATGAGCACAAAAACTACCTCCTCTATTTATAATCCATACTGAACATTATAGAACATTTACTTATATTGTGTATTCATACATTTCCTTGAGATTAAAGAATAATCCTGGGAAAACAAAGTGACATTGGAAATTGGCTAGTTTGTTTTATTTCAATATTGTCTCATATATATATATATATATAAATACATATATAGATACAGTCTCATATATATATATAGGAGTGTAAATTATATATATACATACACACATATATGCATATAGTTTCCTATATAAGTTGTAGTTATATATTTATATATATAATTATATATAGTGATATATCTATATATATATAAACTATATAGTGATATATCTATATATATAGTGACATGTAATTTAGTTCCTGGTTTCTAATATTGGAGAACAATTTTGAATTTTTTGAAAGTGTGGTAGTTACTCCAGAATTAGGAATTGAAAGTAGTATAATTTTGACTTTTTTTTCCTATTGTAGGTATGTGTTGTAATTTAATTGGGTACTGGTGTAGTTAGTGCTGCTAGCAATCTTTCCTAAATATTAGGATACCTAGCTTGTTTGTCTAATGAATTTGTCAAGGTCTGTCAAGCACTTTGGAAATAAGATTAAAACATATTTTCATAAAAAATACTGAAGATGAGAGAAGGAATAAACTATATGAATTTTAAGATGAAGGTCCCATGTAAAGCAGAGGTTCTCATATTGGATTTCAAGCCACAGTCAAGCATGAGGGTTTTAAGAATGAGATGGGGGTTACATCTGGCCTGGAAGATTTGCATCAAAGCTATATCATAGACTATCCCTCTCTGATCAGCACTGTGATCTTCAAAAAAAATAGGACTGACTCTACTGAGACTGTGAAGATATACATATCTGTCAGCTGTGTCACAGTGGGGAACAAAGTTGAGATATGTAAGAATACTGAAGAACACTGAACTCAAACTGAGGAGATGTGGGGTTGGGTCCAGATTCTGCCACTAAACAGCCAGTCAAGCATGCAATCACTTAATCTTCTTGGTATTATTATTATTACATGGGAAGGTTGATTTATTTGATCTGACTGTAAAATAAATGTACTTGTTAGACTGGACAAAGAAAAGGAAGGTGGTACATATACACCATGGAATACTATGCAGCCATAAAAAATGATGAGTTCCTGTCCTTTGTAGGGACTTGGATGAGTCTGGAAGCCATCATTCTCAGCAATCTGACACAAGAACAGAAAACCAGCCACCACATGTTCTCACTCATAGGTGAGTGTTGAACAATGAGAATATGTGGACTCAGGGAGAGGAGCATCACATACAGGGGGCAGTTGGGGGGTTAGGGGAGGGGCAACAGGGGGTGGGGAGGGATAACATGGGGAGAAATGCTGGATATAGTATACACCTAAAGTAAAAAAAAAATGTACTTGTTCATTTGACCAAAAAAGTATTAGTACAATACCTACCAATTTCTAGTCATTGAATTAAAGCTAGACACACCTCGTATTTGGCATGTAAAGGTAGGAAAAGGGTATATGGATTTTATGATGTGACAGTCATGGGTAGTCCAGTAATTATGGAACAGCATCCAATTCTGAAGGCCTCAACAGAAAAACAGTATGGAAAACACTTGGAAGGGTAGGACGAGGGCCACAGAGATGTTAAAAATGTGAGAAACAGCTTTTTTGTTGCCAGACCATGGGTACTCATCTGATTTATGAAAGAAAAGGCAAGTAGGAAGGAGAGTAAATAACAGATCTCAAAGAATGAAGGAACTGTCTAAATGTACAGTAAGCATAGATGTACTTTTCCTATTCAAATAAAAATAATTTAGACAGTGACTAGAACTTAGGTTAGGGAGTTGAAAAAGTGTCAAGTATAGCAGATTGGTAGAAGTCCATCTGCTCTTCACTTTTTAAGAAGAGAGTTGGCAGTTATCCTTCTTAACATTGCTTCTAATAGAATGAAAGCCTTTGCTGAGATAGTGGAATAAAATGAATGAACACTCAATTACTTTTCAGACCACAATCTTAAAATCAAAAATTTAAATGCAAAACTGCTACAATTTCCTTTTGGAATCTTGTTTATTTGAAGATAAAGTTATATTCAAGTTTAAAACTATTCAGTGGGTTTTAGAAATTAGGAATACATGTTGAAACCTTCAGTTTGAACGGTAGGGTACCTATTCTCATAAATATGCTTAAATAGTTCTGATTTCTTCTTCAGAATATGACATTCAAGATTATGGTACACTCTATAGTGATTTCAAGCAGAAGTCCTTTCTTGAAGAGTGTTAAATGATATTAAAAATTTGAGTAAGTTTACCGTAATTACTATTTTATTTCAGTTAAAATGCAGGACATAGGAAATCAAAGAATCTCTAATCATCAGAATTGATGTTAGCCTTCTCTTTTTCCTAGAAATGATGAATTAGAGTTTCTCTTCCTTCATTGGTTCAGACCCCAAAGCGCAACCCTAACTGGAAATGGTAACCAAGCAATAAAACTGCCAAAAGGTTAAGAGAGAAGAAGAAAGGGAACTTCATCACAAAATGGATAATTAACATCTAAATACTGAATACTAAGTACTAAACACTAGAGGTTTCACATTCTATCACTGTCGTGGATGTTAACAATGAGGCCACTGTTATGCCTTTCCTGCTTATGGTGAGCATTGTTGAAGAACCTGGCCTCAGACCAGGAACCGCCTACTGCCTACATAGAAAGAACTTCCTTCTGATCAGTGTGAGCGGTACTGGGGCCTCGCCAGCCAGGGTTTTCTGTTGTAATTTCGCTTTCTACAGTGTGACAAAGCTCATTATACTTCAAGCACTCTTACCTCATTGATACATACAAATATGAATTTTTAAATTAATTAATTAATGTGAAGTGTTAAGGAGTCTCTCTAGTTGCTCAAGGGCTTGAAATATATTGGGATAGGGTTTAAAATTGATTTATTTTATTATTACAACTGTTTAAGGGTCTTCACTTTTTTTTTTTTTTTTTTTTTGAGACGGAGTCTCACTCTTGCTAGGCTGGAGTGCAGTGGCATGATCTCGGCTCACCACAACATCCACCTCCTGGCTTCAAGCTATCCTCCTGCCTCAGCCTCCTGAGTAGCTAGGATTACAGGCTCATGCAACCATGCCCACTAGTTTTTGTATTTTTAGTACAGACGGGGTTTCACTATATTAGACAGGATGATCTCCATCTCTTAACCTTGTGATCTGCCCGTCTCAGCATCCCAAAGTGTTGGGATTACAGGCATAAGCCATTGTGCCCAAGCAAGGGTCTTTATATTTTTTGTACAAAAGCTTGCTCCTGACACATTAGACTTTGAGGAAGTTTTCAAGGTTTAGAGGCTGTAACTATTAAATCAATAATATAGCCATTTTGAGAAATCACTGTTAATGAGGAAGAAAAATATTTGGCTCTACTGAAATTTATTTGCCTAATTCCAAAGGTTCACCTGAAGCAGAATCAACAGTGGAAACATAATCAAAACAGGAAAGTGTGTGGGCTACACATTCCTCCCCCTGCCATGTTTCTATTAATGAGAAGGATCAGGACTCAAGAGAGGAATAAGAATGTAAGAACTAATTGCTGTCCTCTATTTCCTTCACTGCAGATAAATGAAGGCCATTTTCACACACAAAAAATGATTACTGCAGATAAACAAAGGGCATTTTCAAAATAATCATTTTCTTGCCATTTAAGCAAAAAAAAAAAGTAGTATAATAAGAGTACATTTAAATGCCAAGTAACCTCATGCTTTAACTGCCTAGATATTTAAAGTATTACTGCAATGGAAATGGAATACTTTCTTTAACTTTGGAGAGGTGAGTGAAGTTCAAATAAAAATGTATAAATAACCATATGTGTATTTGATATTTAATTTAAATAGAGGCTTCAAAAAATTCAAATGAAGATAAATAAATTACTGCTTGATATATGGTGTACTGATTAATAGCATAAGCTCTGGAATCCTAGAGACTTATTTTTGAATACTCTGCTACGGACTAACTTTGTAACCTTGGACAAATTATTTCACTTTTCTGACCCTTGGTTATCTCATATGTAAAATGGTAATTGCAACATAACTTACTCAAAAGGTATAACTGTGGTATTAATTCTAAGATATATATTAATTTAGGTTTGCATAGAAATTGACCCTAAGACAAGGACTTGCATACAAACAATTTAATTGGGAGCTGATCCCAGAAAGCCACGGTACAAGAAAAGACAGAGATGTAGAGCTGAAGACATACATATCTGTCATCTTTGTCTCAACAAGGAATAAAGTTGAGATATATATAAGAATACTGAAGAGCACTGAAATCAAACACAGGAGATATGGGGTTGGGTCCAGGTTTTGCCAAAATGGGAAGGAAGCCTACACAAGGCATGCTAATAAGCATGTTTATCATCAATAAGCTCAATCCACTGGAGATTTTTAGTGTGGAACATGCATTGGAGGTGTTCTACCCAAGTGGAGGAGAAGACAGGATATTCATTGATATAGTTTTGCTGTTTCCACCCAAATCTGATCTTGAAATGTAATTCTCATAATCCCCCATGTCATGGAAGGGACCAGGTGGGAGGTAGTTGAATCATGGGGGTGGGTGTTTCCTCTGCTGTTCTCCTGTTAGTTAATAGTCTCATGAGATCTGATGGTTTTATAAGAAACAGTACCTATGCACATGCTCTCTTGCCTACTACCATGTAAGACGTACCTCTACTCCTCCTTTGCCTTCTGCCACGATTGTGAGGCCTCCCCAGCTTTGTGGATCTGTGAATCCATTAAACTTCTGTTTCCTTTATAAATTACCCAGTCTCGGGTATTTCTTCATAGCAGTATGAAAACTATGAAGACTAATACATTTATCTACCAACTTCTGTCCACTGAGTAAGTACAATTCCAGAGATGTCTCCTCCCTGGCATTCAGCCTGCTCTACAAGTGAGAGAGCTACTCCTACAGCCAGAGAAAGGACTCAGGTAGAGTCACTGGTACTTGTAGTTAGAAGCCTCATGGTTTATAGGAAGGATGAGTGCTAAGGGGATATGAGTAGTCCACTAAGGGTCAAATCTATCTTACCTGCCTCGTTTCTGTAAATGAAGTGTCATCATAGCACGGCCATGCCCCTTATTTAGGTATTGTCTATGGCTTTTAGTATACAATGACAGAGTTGACCACATGACTCATAAAGCAGAAAATATTTAGAGTCTGGCCCTTTGCAGAAACAGTGTGTTGATGCCTTATATACTTAGTAGCACAACTGAGATATTAGAATTTAGTCTTCTTGACTTCCAATGGTATGCTTTCTTAATTACACTTGAGACTTGCTCTCTCCAAACTTAACTTCAGGAAGAGATGATTTTACTAGTGTTTAATCAACTAGAAACCTCTATTAACTGGCACTTCTATATGTCTATATACAATGGGTTATTCATTTCATAGTTATTACCAAGAGACATTTGAATCAAATATCCTGATTTGGAGTCTTCACATTAAGCATGTCTATATGCAATTTCTTTCAAAAATGCTAAATCGGGTATTGTAGAACATTAACGATCTCAGGCCCAGCAGCCTGTGGATAAGAAAGGATTCACATTGACATTTACAACCAGATTTACTGGATCTTTGCCTACATCTGCCATGCAGGCCTTCAGACCCATGCAAAGCCCTGTCTACCTAAATGATTCTGAAAGTTTCTAGAGGAACTTATGGCTTTTCTTTCCATAGGTCTCTTTCAGGAACATTGAACAGCCCTGTAGGGTGAATATTGCCTGGTTTAGTGTGCTGCCCATCTCCTTAAACTTCTAAGCTATAACATCCTTGTGGGGGTGGGGTATGTGGAGTAGAGGTGCTAAAGTTACATGAATTTCCCTTTAGCATTCACACTGGATCACATTAGAACCCCACTCCTTGCTGCACACAGAAGAAAAAATGAATTTATTCTTCCCCAGTCACTGTATGTCCTTGGTGGTAGTCCTCACAGCATAGTCCAGCATCAGCATCACCCAGGACCTTTTCAGAGATCCAAGTCTCGACCAGACATGATGGCTCACACCTGTAACCCCAGCATTTTGGGAGGCTGAGGCAGGTGGATCACCTGAGGTCAGGAGTTCAAGACCCAGTCTGACCAACATTGTGAAACCTTGTCTCTACTAAAAATACAAAAATTAGCCAGGTGTGGTGGCAGGTGCCTGTAATCCCAGCTACTCAGGCGACAGAGGCTGGAGAATTGCTTGAACTCAGGAGGCGGAGGTTGCAGTGAGCTGAGTTTGTGCTACTGCACTCCAGTCTGGGCGACAGAGCAAGACTTCATAAAAAAAAAAAAGATGCATGTTTCACCCCAGAGCTAGTAAATCAGAACCTCTGGGGCTGAAGCCTCGTAGTCTACCCTCTGCTAAGAACTAGATAGTTCTTTTTTTTAAATTATACCTTAAGTTCTGGGGTACATGTGTAGAGCATGCAGGTTTGTTACATAGGTATACATGTGCCATGTTTCTAATGCATGGTAGATTTTGAGAATCACCCAAAAAGAGCCTTGAATTCAGACCAACACTTTGATCTGCACTTTCCCTCCTTTTCTCCAATGCAGTGATTTGTGTATAAATACGGTGACAATAAAAACTTCTATCCCAGTATGCATGCCTCTTTGATATATGATGTGGCAGCTCCTCCTTTCAAGAGACGAAGTAATTTCCCCACGTCTTGAATCTGGCCTGATATTTTGACTTGTTTTGACCAGTAGAAGTGATGTCGTACCAGTTTCAAAGCCTAGGCATCAGGAGTTCTTATAGCTTCCACTCTCCCTCTCTTGGAACACTGACTTGAGAATACCATATAATGAAGTCTAGTTCAGCCTACAGGATGATGAGTGGCTTTATGAAGAACCAAGGTTCTCCAACCAACAGCCAGCTGTCAGATATCTGAGAGACTAAATTTTAGACCATCTAGCTTCTGTTCACTTGCTAGATAACTGCATTCACATAAATAACACCAAGAAAGATCATCAGAATAACTATCCAGCTAATCATAGAGCAAACTGCAGACACGCAGAATTATGAGCCAATAAATAACTCTTGTTTTAAACTGTTAAGTTTTGGGGTGCCTTTATGCAACAATAGAAACTAATTTGGACAGGTGTCCAAGCAACAACAATTGAAAGTTTTTTTTCCAGGATGTTCATTTGTCCTGAAAGTTAAAATTTGTAAAGCACAGGAAAGGCCACCTCATTATATTTTATAATTTAAGTAAGCAGCCACAAGGTGGTTTGGTTTAGTGTTCATAAAACAAAACAAGCAAATTTACGCCTCGGTTTCTATACCTATAAAAGGAGAATATTCAACTAGATAATAATTGTAATAATTATTCCAAGTTTGGATTTCTATGGTTCTAAGAAATTCAAATAGAGTGAACCAATTTTTTTCTACTTTTTTAAAAAACAACTATACTTTAAGTTCTGGGGTACATGTGCAGATCATGCAGGATTGTTACATAGGTATACACATGCCATGGTGGTTTGCTGCCTTCATTGCCCCGTCACCTACATTAGGTATTTCTCCTAATGTTATCCATCCCCTATCCCCCCACCCCCAACAGGCTCCAGTGTGTGATGTTCCCATCCATGTGTCAATGTGTACTCATTGTTCAACACTCACTTTTGAGTGAGAACATGCAGCGTTTGGTTTTCTGTTCTTATGTTAGTTTACTGAGAATGATGGTTTCCAGTTTCATCTGTATTCCTGCCAAGAACATGAACTTGTCCTTTTTTATGGCTGCATAGTATTCCATGGCATCTATGTGCCACATTTTCTTTATCCAGTCTTTCATTGATGGGCATTTGTGTTGGTTTCAAGTCCTTGCTACTGTAAACAGTGCCACAATCAACATACGCATGCATGTGTCTTTATAATAGAGTGATTTAAGTAGAAAAAACACAGAAACAGGCGAGGCATAGTGGCTCATGCGTATAATCCCAGCACTTTGGGAAGCCAAGGCAGGCAGATCACTTGAGGTCAGGAGTTCAAGAGCAGCTTGGCCAACGTGGTGGAACCCTGTCTCTACTAAAAATACAAAAATTAGCTGGATGTGGTGGCATGGGCCTATAATTCCAGCTACTCTGGAGACTGAGGCAGGGAACAGCTTTAATCTGAGAGGCAGAGGTTGCATTAAACTGAGATTGCGCCACTGCAGTCCAGGCTGGGCAATAGAGCAAGACTCTATCTCAACTGAAAGAAAGAAAGAAAGAAAGAAAGAGAGAGAGAGAGGGAGGGAGGGAGGGAGGGAGGGAGGGAGAGAGAGAGAGAAGGAAGGAAGGATGGAAGGAAGGAAGAAGGGAGGGAGGGAGGGAGGAAAGAAAGAAAGACAGACAGACAGAAAGAAAGAGAAGAGAAGAAGAGAGAAGAGAAAAGACACAGAAACATAGCACTTTTACTCCAGATACGTTTAAGATTGAGTTAAATTATATTAACTACTGGCCAGCTGCATCCATATCTGTAATTTCCATTAGGTTCTTGGACAGAGAGATAGTGTAAATCATAATAACAAAACAAAACACAGGCTTTGGAGCTTGACACACTTGGAGTGAAACCCTGGCTTGGTTGCTTTCCAGCAGTGTGGCCCTAATCTAGCTATTTCCCCTCTAAACCTTGGGCTCCTTATCTTTAAAAATTATGTTTAACTATATACACTTTGCAATTATTTTGAGGGTAAAGACATATGTTAAAGAAGCTACACATTCAATAGTAGGAATGCAATGGAAAAAATTTACTATAATGAGTTATAAACACAATTGTATTGTAATATAGTACATGAAATAATAGACATATACAAGAAGCATAATACAAATTAGATTTTCTTTTTTTATACTGCATTTATTTCAGATTAACTTCCTGCAAGTCAGGAAATCAGGCATAGAAACAATTCTTTATTCTGATATTTGAACCACCACATTAACGAATAAAGAAAAGTCTTACTTTAATAAGAGCAGCTCTGGATCTAAATGACTACCTGTTGATTTTTTTCATTCAACATTTGTGTATTTAAAATCTTGACTTTATGCCCAGCTCCATGTCAGTTTGCTAAAGAGGATGGAAAGCACCTGCTTCTGAGAAAATTCCTCTTTCTCTCTATTCATTTTGAGCTACTACCACAACTCCACAAGCATCACCAATAGCTTGGAGCTGAGGGTATTCCCAGACTCTCCATACTGGCATCAAGGTGGAGGTCGTGGGGAGAAGACAAGACTGGTGAGGGTGAGACCCTCGTGTTGTAAAGAAGGAAGTAGGGCAGAGCTATGAAAGATGAGTATCTGTCACGGCTCTGTCACACTTCCTCTCACCTACTCCCCCAGTTTTATTGATCTCCTTAATATTCCGCCATCTTCTTCCTACTTCGGTATCATTGCTCAGTATTTTCTCTCCCTGCCTGGAATAATCTCCCCAGAAATACACCAGGCTCACTTCCTCACTTACATCAGTTTTCTGGTGTTCTCTTAATAGACAGGCTTCCTTGACCACACTATAGACAGCAATACCTTCATCCCTTCTCCCTGCTTAGTTGTTCTCTGTAATGGTGTTTCTCAAAAGTCAATGTGCACAGGAATCACCTCGGAATTCTATTAAAATGCAGATAGTGATTCAGTGGGTCTAGGGTAGGGGCCTCAGATTCTGCATGTCTAACAAACACTCACTGATATCATCTGTATCACTCTACAGCACTTATAATTATTGAGACAATATATATTTTCTTCATTAGTGTATTGTCTTTCTCTTTCAATTAAGATATATGTTTTATGAATGGAGGCACTTCAATATTATTCTAGGCTATATTCTCAGCAACAGTATAATGCTCAATACATGGAAGTTGATAAATATTTATTAAGTGGATGAATTATATATGTTGCTGAAAATCAAACCTGAAACTTTGAATGTAGTTTTTTAATAAACATTATTGTTACATTTAGGTAAATTACACATTAAATGGATTTCTGTGCCCTGGTTTTAAAACCTTCCTACCATGTGTAAAGTGGCTTATATGAGGCATAAATCCATAAGTTCAGAGTTCAACAAACTTACAAAAAATCATTGAAACACAATCTCTTCACAGTTACAGTGTCTGAGGCTGAATATACCAGAGACAATCAGAAAACAGACACCAATAAATGATAATATAGGAACAAACTGCATATTTGTTGAGGAAATCAAAATTTACAGTTCATAAAAAGAAATAAACCTGATATGGTTAGTTAAATATAACCCTGATATAGCAATTTTAGTGTCTGAGATTGACAAAAGAACCATAATGCTAACATATCTTTTCCAGGTCTTCAAAGTTGTTAAATCTAACTCTGATGACTGCTCAGTAATTCTGGAGGGCACATGAGATGTGCTGTCTCCAGATTGTAGGACTTCTTTTAATTCAAACACTATTTATGCCTTCTAAGGGATTATCATTGTGCTACCCCAGCTGTGATTCTTCCAGTTTGGTATTTTGCTACTTGATATATAATAAAAATCAACTTTACCTGAAGAACCAGTGACCATGCTTTAATGCTTCAATCATTTGACCTTTGAAAAGTAGACAAGGCACACACACACACACACACACACACACACACACACACACACAAAACACCCAAAGATGCTTTTAGTTCTGCCTAATTATAGAATGGTACAGCAAAGAAGTTTTCTGGCTTCTTTCCCCTGAGAGTCAAAGCCAGCATTAACATTGCCATGAGAATTTATGAATACCTTCTATCAACAACTGAATAGGAAGTAAAATAAAATAGACTGAAAATATGAAGTGAAAACAAATGTTTAAACTACAGCTAAATGAAGAAATATGCCTTCCCCAAGTCAGCTTGTGGTCCTCCCAATCCATTTTTCTTTTTCTTCAACTAAAAATGGAAGAGCTCTTAAATTGCTTTCAAATGGGACAGGGAGAGGGGCTAGGAGGACTGTGTGTGTTTCTGGGGTATCTGTGATTTTTGTAGACATATTTGAAGAATATTGTCTAAATGATATAGGATTCATTGAGATGGCATCCTCATATATTTAGTGTTAAAGGATACTCAGGTAGTTTATCCTGAATTCCTCTTCAGGGACAATGCACACATCCCCGGATTGTAGAAATATCAGTTGTTAATGGTGTTCCTTACTAATAATTGCCTTCGGCCTCAGAAAACTTGTCCAAGTTGTCCTTCCACTCTCAGGTGGCAGCCAGCCCATGGCCAATGGCTAGTTGGATTAGGAAATACAAAGGCCAGGCCCACTGCCTGCAATTCCGGACAGCTCTGCAGAGCCAACCCAGCTTTAGCACTTCTATGAGACTGGCTTAGATCTCTGTTGCAGCCAAATCACATTTCAGACTCTCCCACAATCTCCCCTGTGCTCTTCTCTTCCATGTGTGTGTATCTCCAGAGAACACTCCCCACATCCTGTTGTCATGCAACACTTTGAATCAAAGTCAATTTCCAAGGAATGTACTCTAAGACTTTTTGCATAGTCAATAACACAAAGGTTTATCTGTGTCTTCAGAATTGAAATGAATTTTCTCTCTCACTCAGAGACCACTTCATAGTTGTGCTTTTGAACAAATAGCTAAAGCCAAAGAGAATGGGATCCAGTATACTTACAGGCTCCAACAGTGGTCAGTCCAGGAGCTAGGTCAGGCTGCTTTGCCCTCAGCTCTTGAAGTAAATGGTTTACCGCCTTCCACTCAGAGCTCAGATCTTCTAACTTTCTCTTTAATAGAAAAGCATACACATTACTTATTCGAGTAACACCTTGAAGATAACTTAATTCATGAACATTTTAATCCATTTGGTGAACATATTATTGGATTTCTATTATATTTTACTTCTAAATTAACTTTATTGGATAGAATTTCTTTTAAAGGAATTATAATTATTTTAGCCAACCACCCTACAAATATTTATCTATTGCTCCATACAAACTCTTTGTCCAGGCACAATTTTATTCAAAGAAAATAGAGTGCAAATATTAGTGAAAACAAAAAAAAACAAAAACAGTTCCCTCTTAGCAACTGGCTTAATTCTTGAGGAGTATCTATTGTACTTGCATACTTAAGTTATCCAGATAACTTTAGAAAATGCCTAATGTCCTGGCTCATCCTAGATCAATTATATCAGAATCTCTTAAAGGGAACATCTGCAATGGACATGGGAATATACTACTCAGAGCCCCCTTCAAGGAAAGACTCTTGTTCTGGATGATGGAAATGATGTCAGGAGACATTCTTCAGTTGTCAGTCCCTTCAGGGACTACCTCAGCTGCAGAGAGCTGCCTTGTCCAAGGTCATATATTTTCCCAAGGAAGCACTCATTCAGTGACTGATCAAGGTGAGGGTATAAAGGTCTGACTAATTTGTTCAAAGCAGGACAAATTTGAAGAGCTATTTTAGCTGCAGAACTCCCCATGGCATCAGCCAAGCCTGTATATGGCCAGTGGTGTGCTGGTACATGTACATCAACTGGATCTCTGATCTCAGGGTTTTTAAAAACAGCTTGTTTTTAGTGTTTGCCAATTTCTGTGGTGGAAGTATTCCCACCACAGTCATATTTAAATTACCAAGATAAAATCAAGTGGCTCAAAAAATGTCTGGCAATGTAACAGTAGGTTCTCCTGAGCTGGTTCCACCTTAATGGGCAGCTACATGATAAGTTACAGCCAGTACAATGTGAGCAGAAGTGTTGTCATTTTGGAGCTGAGGTTTTGAAAAAATTGAGTGAGGTTTTTATAGGATTTTCCTTTCCATTGCTGGAAGCAGACGACTCTAAGGTCCTACAGCAAACCTTGACAACTCACTGGAAAGAGAATTAAGTCCTAATGCCCTAGAGCACTTGTTCTCATGCTTTAGGATCAACAGAATCACCTGAAGTCCTTGCTCATTGCTGCATAGCAGCCCCAGAGTTCTGGATTTAGTAGATACTGGGTGGAGCTCAATAATTTGCATTTAAAAATATTTTGTTGCACTTCAGGTTCTGGGGTACATGTGCAAAACATGCAGGATTGTTGCGTAGGTACATATATGGCAATGTGATTTGCTGCCTGCATCCCCCTGTCACCTATGTCTGGCATTTCTCCCCGTTATCCATCCCCAACCTTCCTACCCACCTCTGTCCCTCTCCTACTCCCCCGCAACAGACGCCAGTGTGTGATGTTCCCCTGCCTGTGTCCATGAGTTCTCATTGTTCAACACCCACCTATGAGTAAGAACATGTGGTGTTTGTTTTTCTGTTATTTTTATTTTTTTTTTGAGACGGAGTTTCGCTCTTGTTACCCAGGCTGGAGTGCAATGGTGCAACCTTGGCTCACCGCAACCTCCGCCTCCTGGGTTCAGGCAATTCTCCTGCCTCAGCCTCCTGAGTAGCTGGGATTACAGGCATGCACCACCATGCCCAGCTAATTTTTTGTATTTTTAGTAGAGACGGGGTTTCACCATGTTGACCAGGATGGTCTCCATCTCTTGACCTTGTGATCCGCCCACCTCGGCCTCCCAAAGTGGTGGGATTACAGGCTTCAGCCACCGCGCCTGGCCTGTTTTTCTGTTCTTGTGTCAGTTTGCTGAGAATGATGATTTCCAGATTCAATAATTTGCATTTTTAACAATTTTCCAAGAGACATTGATGCTGATTGTCTATGATCCTAAGATATCTATTATACCTAATCAGTTGCCTGAGCATTTATGATAGCCTAGATATGTACCATTCTTGGAAACATAATAGACCCTCAGATAATTTTCAATAAGATTTAGTTCTCTTGCAAAACCCTAGGAGAGAAAGGCTACCAAGGGAATGGCAGGCAGAGGCAGAAGATGAGCAGGACCTAAGTTTCTGTAACAACACATGCAGGAAAGCTGCTTGACTAGGAACACATACACTGGATTGTCATGTGAACAAGGAAAAAAATACTGTGTTAAGCCACTGAAATATTTAGTTCCCTAGAAGCAGCAAGACCTTACCAGTATAGTAGCACTAGTCACAAAACTTTTACCAGTGCCTACGAGAGATAATAGCTGCATTTATATATCACTGTAAATTCCAATGCTTATGTTACGAGGAATACAAATAATGTATTGATGTTGGATTTGGTTAAAATAAAAACATTAGCAGAAATTACATTTCTAGTCTGAAGAATCAGAGTTGGAAAAGAGCCAGAAACTACAAACTCTTTAAAATAAATAGGAATGGCAATGTACCCAACCTAATTGGAATATTTTATATACATGTTGTAGTTTTATGCTAATCATTTCAATGAAACCATTAATTTATTTATTCCAGAAAAAAATGTTCAGGGGCTACTCTGTCCTAGACTTTGTGCCAGTTACTAAGCTTACAAAACTGAAGTTAGTAACCTCCAAGCATCCACAGACATGTGAGTAAATTAGAACAGAGATTTTAGGAAAAAATGATAATTTCAACAAGACACCTTGGGAGACCAGCTTAACTCAGCCTGGAGAGGTCAATAGTTTACCTGCAAAAGCTAACATTTGGATTGATCTTGAAAGATGACCAGGAAGTTTTCAGAAGGCACCATTCGAGTGCCAGAGAAAGAGCACTTCAGACCGAAGGGAAAATGGCAAGAGATATCGAGCCTTTTCAAATAAATGCAGTGTGTCCTGGCTATCTAGACTACAGCGTTTACAAGTAATGATATGGACCTGCAAGAATGAAATTTATTAAGGCCTTGTAATGTGGGATTATTTGATTCTCTTCTAAAACCATAGAGTAGATTGAAGTGTTAGAGAAGAAGAGCAATATAATATTATTTGTGTTTTACATCATGGAGGCTTTATCAAAGGGGAGCAGAGCTGGGAGGCTAACATGGTAATTGAATCAGGAAATGGTTCAGCCTGACTGAAGGCTTTCACCATACAGAAAAAGGTAGAGGGGTGCGTGTGTGTGTGTGTGTGTGTGTGTGTGTGTGTGTGTGTGTGTGTTTCTTGCCTATGATAGTTGAGATTTTGAGCTGGTAAACAATGAAGAGAAACTTCCCATCAAGTTGTTTGTTTCTTCCAGTCTACCCTATCAGTGTGTTTGTCTCCAGTCAAACTATGTGCCTTTTACGAGGCAGGACTGAATCCTTATTGCCTTGTATGGTGTTTTCTTTATGTCTATTCCAGTGCTTCCTATTAAGAGGAGTTCAGTAAATATTTCTGAACTGAATCAAATTAAATAAAAATGGCTACTTAGGCTGGGTGCAGTGGCTCACGTCTGTAATTCCAGCACTTTGCGAGGCTGATGAGGGCAGATCATGAGGTCAGGAGATAGAGACCATCCTAGGCAGCATGGTGAAACCCTGTCTCTACTAAAATACAAAAAATTAGCCAAGCGTGGTGGGACGTGCTGGTAATCCCAGCTACTCGGGAGGCTGAGGCAGGGGAATCACTTGAACCTAGGAGGTAAAGATTGCAGTGAGCTGAGATGGTGCCACTGCACTTTGGGCAACAGAGCAAAACTTCATCTCAAAAAAGAAAAATGGCTACTTTAATAAAAGCTAAAAGAAAGAGACAAATGAGTTTTCCTTTCCCCAACTTGATTACAATGTGAACTACATATATATCATGGATTACTTTTTAAAAAATATATATAGGACTTGAAAGATCCTATGTAGGTTTTCCAGGTGTACAATCATTTTATTAGGGTTATTTTTTTATTTTGAAACAGGGTCTCACTCTGTCATCCAGGCTGCTGTGCAGTGGCAAGATCTCAGCTCACTGCAGCCTTGACTTTCTGGGCAATCTTCCCACCTCAGCCTCCTGAGTAGCTGGGACTACAGATGCATGCCATCATGCCTGGCTGTTTATTTCATTTCATTTTATTTGTTGTTGTTGTTGTTTGTATATTTTGTAGAGATGGGGTTTTATCATGTTACCCAGGCTGGTCTCAAACTCCTGGACTCAAGTGATATGCCCATCCCAGCCTCCCAAAGTGCTGAAATTACAGGTGTGAGCTACCACACCTGGCCCTATTAGGCAATGATAATTCCTGAACCAAACTGTATTTAAAAAATAATCTTGGCTGGGCATGGTTGCTCACGCCTGTAATTCCAGAACTTTGGGAGGCCAATATGGGAGAATCACCTGAGATCACAAGTTCAAGACCAGCCTGACCAACATGGAGAAACCCCATCTCTACTAAAAATATAAAATTAGCCAGGCCTAGTGGCACATGCCTATAATCAAACCTACTCAGGAGGCTAAGGCAGGAGAATCGCTTGAACCCAGTAGGTGGAGGTTGCAGTGAGCTGCACCATTGCACTCCATCCTGGGCAACAAAAGTGAAACTCTGTCTCAAAATAAACAAACAAATAAATAATTAATCTCATAGACCAGGGTCACAAATTCAGGTCTCTATAGGGACTAGGTGTTAACAAAGGAAAGAATAAGCCTTGTCTAAATCAGAGAGGTATAACTTCATTTGCAGCTGCTGACTGCCAACAGAAAGGTAGGCATAAGTTAAAAAACAAAAAATAGAAAAACAAACAAAATACCCTGCTGATCATATTTCCTCATCAGTGTATACCAGAGAAATTTCTCTCACATTCTTAAGGTCATAAGGAAGTATAAGAAATTTGTTGCTGTGTTATGGGGAATTGAGGCCAACATGGGTATGTATGTGAAGGAAATGGGTAACTGAATATGATGGATGCATGTTAAGAAGTAGTATACAATAGTTAAAATCAATAAACTAGGTATATATAGAGTAATGTAGATGGTTTTTTTTTTTTTTGAGATAAGAGTTTCACTCTTCTTGCTCAGGCTGGAGTACAACAGCATGATCTTGGCTCACTGCAACCTTCACTTCCTGAGTTCAAGGATTTTGCTGCCTCAGCCTCATGGTAGCTGGGATTACAGGCTCACGCCACCGCATCCAGTTACTTTTCTATTTTTAGTACAGATGGGTTTTCACCATGTTGGCCAGGCTGTCTTGAATTCCTGAACTCACTGCCCATGTTGGCCTCCCAAAGTGCTGGGATTGCGGGTGTGAGCCACTGTGCCCAGCCATGGATGAATCTTTAAAATACAATTATGAATGTTTGAAAAGCTAAGAAACAACATTTACAGCACAATATAGCTTCTATAAATTTAAAATATACTTATAAATAATATTACATGTTTTAAAACGATAGAGCAGGAAACAAATGGGAAGAGATATTATTGTCACATTTCCGTAATATTGTTAATTGGTTATTAAACATAACCATTGATATAAATTAAATTACATATATATCAAATAAACTGCTAAGAACAAAGATGATATATAGTACGAATTTATCACTTCCTAATTTAACTTAACTATCATCAGTGCTCTTGAGGTTATGGCTATTATGCCTGACATAAGCCAAATCAATGCTTTCAATGTTTTTATCCAGAATGCATGATGTTAATATTTACTAGCATATCAATAAATGTAACTTCTTTATTTATTAAAAATCAGTATTGAACCGAAAAGCAAACAGAGAATGTTCTCAATGCCTCTGATTATTCAGGAAAACCACCCTTGAAAGTCGTCGCTCATGGAAGATATTTTTCTGAAC
This sequence comes from Callithrix jacchus, assembly GCF_049354715.1. NCBI lineage: Eukaryota > Metazoa > Chordata > Mammalia > Primates > Cebidae > Callithrix > Callithrix jacchus. The sequence goes on from NC_133524.1 coordinate 32,679,844, forward strand.
CTCAACACTAAACGAGGTGGATTTTTAAGATTAAATGGTACTCCCAATGTACCACAAATGTCTGAGGACATTGTAATGGGTCAAAGGTCCAGTAAGCTCAGAACTCTATAATTTCCAATCTTTTATAATTATGAATAAATAATATTACTTATGAAATGACTACAGTTTTTGATTTGGCTGGTCACAAAAATAATCTTGCTACTTTTTTCAAGAATGTGGTGTACTGCAGAATCGAAATAGATTGCTTATATATTATACAAGTTCTTTTTTGTTTTGCTTCATTTTGCTTTTTGCTTCTTTGGCATTTGCCCATATTTTCAATTCTCTCATCATTCCAATTAAGCTGTCAAATTCATTTGCATAACAAAAATGGCTGTAACAACTAGTCAGGTGTTCATCATATAATAAACTTTAAGCAATTCTCAATAAAAACCTGTAAAAGGTAACAATTTGCTATACATGTTAATAATCTATAAGAAAATTTAAGAAAATCAAATATGTACTTAAATCCCAAAATAGCAAATCAATGGGATAAATAGTTATCAAGTCCTATTCATGACTACATCTCCATAATTTTAAATCTTAGAATATATGGTACCTATACTGCAGGTCCAAGGTTTTCCATACAAGAGCTCCAAACCCAACAATCAGAGTGGATTCATATTCTACCAAAATGGAGAAACTTTGGGAGTGCTTTTTTTTGTAAATGGAAAATTTAGTTTCATTATAGGTGACTTTTGCAGCTGAGCATTATTTCTATTGTATATACTTTGCTTGAAAATATTCATTAATTGTTAAGACAACCATATCAAACTATGAATTTTCTTCTTTATGGAGAACAGGAATTACAAGAAAAAGTGATTTCTGAAGATAGCTTTCCTCTTCTAATTTAAAACAGATAAATGTTTAGGTGATAGATATTCCAATCACTTTGATTTGATCATTATATATTATATGCTTATATCAAAATATCACTTGTGTTAAAAGGGTGGAAAATGATATTCCACCCAAATGGGAACCAAAAGCAAGCAGGAATAGCTATTCTTACATCAGACAACACAGATGTTAAAGCAATGACAGTAACCAAAAGATAAAGAGAGACATTATATAATGATAAAAGTATTAGTCCAAGAAGAAGATATTACAGTAGTAAATTTATATGCACCTAACACTGGCACTGTCAGCTTTATAAAAAAATAGCACTAGACCAAAGAAATGAGATAAGCAGCAACACAATAATAGTGGGGGACTGCAATACTCCACTTCCAGCACTAGACAGATCATTGAAACAAACGCAATAAAGAAGCAATGGCCTTAAATTATACCCTAGAACAAATGGACTTAAGAGATATTTACAGAACATTCTTCCCAACAACTGCAGAATATACATTCTTATCAGCAGATGGAACATTCTCCAAGATAGGTCATATAATAAGCCACAAAAAAGTCTTAATAAATTTAGGAAAATCAAAATCATATCAACAATCTTCTCAGGCCATAGTGGAATAAAACTAAAAATCTATTCCTAAAGGAAGCCTATACAAACTCATGGAAATTAAGTATTATGTTCTTGGATCATTTTGGGGTTAACAATGAAATCAAGATGGAAATTAAAACATTTGTTGAAATTAGTAATAGTGACTCAATTTATTAAAACTTCTGAGATATGGCAAAAACAGTGCTAAGAGGAAAGTTCATAGTGTTAAATACCTACATCAAAAATTCTGAAAGTGCACAAATTGACAACCTAATGTCACACTTCAAGGAACTAGAGAAACAAAAACAAACTAAGCTCAAAGCCAGCAGAAGAAAAGAAATAACAAAGATCAAAGCAGAACTAAATGAAGTTGAAACAAAAAAATGCAAAATATAAATGAAACAAAATTGTTCAAAGCTAGTTCTTTGAAAAGATAAACAAAATTAATATGCCATTAGCAAGATTAACCAAGGAAAGAAGATAGCAAGATTAACCAAGGAAAGAAGAGAGAGGATTCAAATAAGTTCAAGTAGAAATGAAACCGGAAACACTACAACCTACATCACAAAAATACCAAAGATCATTCACTACTACTATTAACACCTTTATGCACACAAACTAGAAAATCTAGAGGAAATGGATAAATTCCTGGAAACATAAAACCCACCTCCATTAAATCAAGAAGAAATAGAAACCCTAAACAGATCAATAACAAGCAGCAAGGTTGAATCAGTAATTTTAAAATTGCCAAAGAAAGGCCAAGACCAGATGGATTCACAGCTGAATTCTACCAGACATTCAAAGAAAAATTGGTACCAATTATACTGAAATTCTTCCAAAAAATAAAGAGGGAATCCTCTCTAAATCAATCTATGAAGTCAGTATCACCCTAATCCCAAAACCAGAAAAGGACATAACAAACAAGGAAACTACAGAACTATTTTCCTGATGGAAATGGATGCAGAAATCCTCAACAAAATACCTGCTAACAGAATCCAACAGCATATCAAAAAGATAATACATCATAATCAAGAAGGTTTCATTCCAGTGATGCAGAGATGGTTTAGCATACTCAAATCAGTAACTGTGATGCATCACATAAACAGAATTGAAAACAAAAATCATATAATTATCTCAATAGATGCAGAAAAAGCATTTGATAAAATCCAACATCCCTTTATAGTAAAAACTCTCCACAAAGTAGGCACTGAAGGGACTTACCACAAGGTAATAAAAGCCATATATGACAAACCCACAGCTAATGTCATACTGCAAGCAGAAAGGTTGAAAGTATTCCCCCTGAGAGCTGAAACAAGACAAAGATACCCACTTTCACCACTTCTTTTCAATATAGTACTGGAAGTCCTAGCCAGAGCAATCAGGCAAGAGAGAGAAATAAAGGGCATCCAAATTGGAAAAGAGGAAGTCAACAAACTGTCATATAATCATATGCCTAGAAAACCCTAAAGACTCATCCAAAAGTATCCTAGATCTGATAAACAAATTCGGTAAAGTCTCAGGTTCCAAAATCAATGAACAGAAATCAGTAGCACTTCCATATACCAACAAAGACCAAGCCAAGAATCAAATCAAGAACTAAATTCCCTTTTCAACAGCTGCAAAAAATCAAAAAACCTAGGAACATAATCAACGAAGGAGGTGAAAAAAACTCTACAAGAACTACAAAACACTGCTGAAAAAGTCATAGATGACACAAACAAATAGAAACACATCCCATGCTCATGGATGCAAATAATATTGTAAAAATGACCAAACTTCCCAAAGCAATCTACATATTCAGTGCAATTCTCACCAAGATACCATAATCATTTTTAATAGAAATAGAAAAAACAATTCTAAAATTCACGTGGAACCATGAAACAACCCATATACCTAAAACAATACAAAGCCAAAAGAACAAACCTGAATCCATCACACTACTAGACTGCAAATTACACTCCAAGGCTGTAGTTACAAAAACGTTAGGATCCTGACATAAAAATCAGCACTTAGATCAGCAGAACAGAATAGAGAACCCAGAAATAAAGCCAAAGACTTACAGCCAACTGATATTCAACAAAGCACACAGAAACATAAATTGCAGAAAGGACCCCTATTTAATAAACGGTGCTAGGAAAACTGGCAAGCCACATACAGAGGAATGAAACTGGATCCCTATCTCTCTTCTAATACAAAAATCAACTCAAGGTGGATCAAAGGCTTAAGTATAAGGCCTAAAACTATAAGAATTCTAAATGATAACATTGGAAAAAGTCTTCTAGACATTGGTCTAGGCAGAAAAATCATAATGAAGATTCCAAAAGCAAATGGAACAAAAACAAAAATAAATAAATGGGACCTAATTAAACTAAAAAGCTTCTGCACAGCGAAAGGAATAATCAGCATATTAAACAGATAACCCACAGAGTAGGAGAAAATATTTGCAAACCATGCATCTGATAAATAACTAGTATCCAGAATCTACAAGGAACTTAAACAAATCAGCAAGAAAATAAAGTAATCCAAAGAACCAAGAATGGGCTGCACTTGGGGAAAGAGGATCTAGGATCCAGTTGGTGCAGCTTATGGCTTGTCCCTATGTGCACAGTTCTTAGATTATTCTTTTTATTTTTAAAATGTTATTCTTTAAATAGATAATATAGGCACGTGGCTTAAAAGGAAACCTCAAAAGGCACAAAAGGATTTGTCTCATTTTATATTAAAAAAAATATCAGCATCAAATAAACATTTCTTTGTTTGAAAAATTAAAAAAAAAAAGGAGAGAGATCCAAGATGGCTGATTACTAGCAGCTCAGAATTGTAGCTCCCAGTGAAAGCGCAGAGAAGGAGAGGACACCACACTTTTAGACGAATTTTTGTTGCTCACAGACCAGGAGATTCCCAGCAGAGGAACCCCACGGGTCACCAGCGTGACTCTTGTGGCCAGCGCAGCAGTTTTGCAGGCGCCCTGGTGTGGCAGTTCTTGGTGCAAAGTAAACGGGACTGGGTGCCCTTTCTGTCGACGTTTGGAGCTCCGGGAAGGCAGAGTCGCCTATTCAGTCCCTAAAAAGGGACTCAAGAAGGAAGCCAGACCGGAGATTCCCAGGCAGAAAAGCATCATGAAACTTGATGCCACTGTTTTAGCTGGTGCAGTGGGTTGCTCAGATTCTGGCTCTGGGAATCAACAAGTTGGATGTCCACTAAGAGACCTAATTTGAAAGTCGGTAATTACAAAGATGACAGGTGGATAAATTTACAATGATGGGAAGAAACCAGCATAAAAAGGCTGAGAATACCCAAAATCAGAATGCCTCTCCCTCTATAGGGGATCACAGTTCCTCATCAACAAGGCAACAAGGCCTGATGGAGAACTAGTGTGTTTCAATAACAGAATTAGGCTTCAGAAGGTGGATAATAAGAAACTTCTGTGAGTTAAAGGAACACGTTCTAGTCCAATGTAAAGAAACTAAGAACCTTGAAAAAATATTTGATGAAATCCTAACGAGAATAGACAATCTAGAAAGGAATATAAGTGAATTAATGAAACTGAAGAATACAATAGGAGAACTCTGTGAAATATGCACAGGTTTTAACAGTTGAATTGATCAAGCAGAAGAAAGGATATCAGAGGTCAAAGACCAACTTAGTGAAATGAAACGAGAAGACAAGATTAGAGAAGAAAGAGTAAAAAGGAATGAGCAAAGTCTCCAAGAAATATGGGACTATGTGAAAAGACCTAATTTACGTTTGATAGGTGTACCTGAATGTCATGAAGAGAATGAATCCAAGCTGTAAAATATTCTTCAGGATATTATTCAGGAAAACTCCCCTAACCTAGTAAGGCAGGACAATACTCAACTCCAGGTAATACAGAGAACACCACAAAGATATTCCTCAAGTAGAGCAACCCCAAGACATATAATTGTTAGATTCAGCAGGGTTGAAATAAAGGAGAAAATTTAAGGGCAGCTAGAGAGAAAGCTCAGGTTACCTATAAAGGGAAGCCTATCAGACTCACAGCAGATCTCTCAGCTGAAACCCTATAAACTAGAAAAGAGTGGGGGTCAATATTCAATATCCTCAAAGAAAATAATTTTGAACCCAGAATCTCATATCCAGCCAAATTAAGCTTCATAAATCAAGGAAAAATAAAATTTTTTGTGAACAAGCAAGCACTCAGTGATTTCATCACCACCAGGCCTGCTTTACAGGAGCTTCTGAAAGAAGCACCATACACAGAAAGGAATAATCAGTATCAGTCATCTCAAAAACTTAACAAAAGGTAAAGAGTATCTCCATAATGAAGAATCTATATCAACTATGGGCAAAATAGCCAGCTAGCATTAAACGACAATATTAAACTCACAAATATCAGTATTAATCCAAAAATTTAAATGGATTAAATGCCCCAAAGACGCAAATAGGCAAATTGAATAAAAAGTCAAAACCCACTGGTATGCTGTATCCAGATCCATCTCATAAGCAAGGATACACAAAACTCAAAACAAAGGGTTGGTGGAAGACTTATCACTCAAATGGAGAGAGAGAGAAAAAAAACAGGAGTTGTAACTTTTGTCTCTGACAAAATAGAGCTTAATAGTAACAAAGACTAAAAGAAACAAAGAAGGACATTACATAATGGTAAAAGGATCAATGCAACAACAGGAGTCAATGATCATAAATATATATGCACCCAATATAGGAACACCCAGATACATAAGACAAGCTCTTAATGACTTATCAAGAGACTTGGACTCCCGCACAATAATAGCAGGAGACTTTGACACCACATTGTTAAATATTCGACGGATCAGTGAGATGGAAAGTTAGCAGGGACATCTTTGATTAGAACTCAGACCTGGAACAAGTAAACTCAGTGAATATTTATAGAATTCTTCACCCCAGTTGCACAGAATGTGCATTTTTCTCAGTATCACATTACACCTATTTTGAAGGTGACCACATAATTGGAAGTAAATCACTCTTCAGCATTTGCATAGCATTTTACAGACTTAAATGAAATATTGGTTGGCTGTTTGTTTGTTATTTTCTTCCCTTATTCCTTCCTGTCTCCTCTGTTAAGCATAATTATCGGCATAAAAGAGGTTTTTAATACCTAATTTTAGATTGCATTCCAGCCTGGGCAATAGAGCAAGACTCCTGTGCTCTCTCCCCATTTCTCTTTCTTTAAAAAAAAGAAAAAGAAACAAAAAGTAATCCAACGAAAAAGTGTGCAGAAGACATGAATAGACACTTCTCAAAAGAAGATATACAAACCGCCAACAAACACAAAAAAATACCCAACACCACTAACATCAGGTAAATGCAAATTAAAACCACAATGAAATACCCCACCTTACCCCTGTAAGAATGGCCATAATTAAAAAGTTAAAAAACAATAGATGTTGGGATGGATGGGTGAAAAAAGAATGCTTATACACTGCTAGTGAGAATGTAAATCAGTACAACCACTATGGAAAACACTATGGAGATTCCTTAAAGAGCTAAAAGTAGAACTACCATCTGATCCAGCAATTTCACTACTGAGTATCTACCCAAAGGAAATGAAGTCATTATATGAAAAAGATACTTGCACATGCATGTTCATAGCAGCACAATTTGCAATTGCAAGATATGGAACCAACCCACTTGTCCATCGACCAATGAATGGATAAAGAAAATGTGGTATATATACACTGTGGAATATTACTGAGACAAAAAAGGAATCCCTTTTGCAGCAACTTGAATGGAGCTGGAGGCCATTATTCCAAGTGAAGTAACTCAGGAATGAAAAACTAAATACCGCATATTCTTATTCATAAGTGGGAGCTAAGCTATGAGGATGAAAAGAGATACAGAGTGATATAATGGACTTTGGGGACTCTAAGTGGGGAGCTCGGGAGAGAGGTAAGGGATAAAAGACTATTTTATTTATTGGGTACAGTGTACACTACTCAGGCAATGGATACACTAAAAATTTGAAAACTCACCACTGTAGAACTCATCCATTCAAAAACAAACTGTACCTCAAAACTACTGAAATAAAAAATAAGCAGAATATCACCTGTATCCCACAAATAAATATGTACAATTATACATATATAAAATTAAAAATAAAAATATTTAACAAAAATAACAGTTTCCTAAGGTAGCTATAATTGTGGGTGCTTTCTTGCTTCATGTTTTTGTATATTTTAAAAATATTAAATGATTTTTCTGTTTTCTATCATTAAGACAAGGAAAAAACCTTCTAGAAATAGATATTATTTGATGTAGAATGATAAGTAAGGAAAAATAATGTATTTGTTTAATACAATCATAAAAATATCATTTATTTGTTTACAAAAGTAAACTAGAATATAGTTTTAAACTCTATTTGAGTTTGAGATTTTCAAAATTTAAAAATATATCTTGGGTCAATGCTTGGCATGCAATTAATAACTATCGAATAAATAATCTACCTACAGCTGTATATATACAGACATACATTTGAATATTGTAATTGAAACATTTATGTTTCTTTTCTCTCTTTGTAAGTGTAATTAACACAACTGAGGACCAGAGGTGAAATTCGAATCTCTAAAATGCCTGCCTAGTTTCAGCATGAGCTACTGAATATATGAGATTTTCCATTTAAATATTCTCTCAGAAAGAAAGTCAGCTCATACTGAAGCCTTTATACTTACCTCTTATGTCTCAATTATTTTATTCTGAACCACAATATTGTATATTAGCCCAAAATAACCTCAAGAGATGTGATGCTTACATAAGTGTTCTGACATAATTTACTTCATTAAAAAGAGAGGCAAAGAAAGTTGATAAATCTTCAGCAAATATTCTTAATGTACAACTTCACAATCACTCATGGCCAGTTTAAATGAGTCTTTTAAAGAATTTGTTAAAAATCCAAACAATTTAAAAAGCACAAACAATATGTCAGTCTATTGGGAATTTAAAAAAATCATATCTTTTCCTAATATTTGTGAATGGGCATGGAAGATTGGAATAAAAATTTCAGTGATAGCATTGAGAATGTGAAAAATGGACCTGCTGGTAGCTGGCAGCTGGCAACTAGCTAGGCAATCATGGTCCCAGAGGGATGTTGAAAAACACCCATAGAAAATAAACTAGGCAGACACAAGGCCATCCCATGACCATGTTTGAAACAAGACAGAGACAAGGCCTTTCAGATATCACAGAAATGACTAATATAAGGCATTGCTACTCCTTTACCAATGACGTGTTTAGCACTAATTTAATCTCCTCATCTTATAGATAATCATTAAGATGCCTAATCACTGCATTGACTCTGTTTCTTGAAAGCATCTAATCCAGAAATGGCTTCTACATTCTGAATTCCTCCTTAGTATCATGCAGCCAGGTGAACTCTGTAAAAAGCTTTTTCCAATGCCCTCTTACTGAGATGCCCACACTCTGAAGTATTTTATGCTCTTGCTGCATAAATACAATCATAAAAATATCATTTTTTTAATAAATAAGGTAAATATTCTCAATTTTTTGATTACAGGTATGTTGTTAGTAACCTTGGCCAGAGGGCTTTCAGAGTATGAGCTCTAGAATTCTATAATATACATACAAGGCATTTGAATGAAATTTTTTCATAAAATATAAATGTGCCAGATATTTCTAAATGAGTTGTTATTTTATAAAATGTCAGATTGCAAATATGGAAGTGCTACTCAATTAATAGATTGAATGTAGACATTTGACAATCTTATCCATATTTCTAAATATTTATATTTACAAGTTGCCCAAAAATCTATTATTATTATTTTTTCTCTTCTCATTGGGAAAGTGAGGCTCTCTTCAAGTTCATGCCCTGGGGTTAGCATTTATTCAACCTCTTACACTCCAATACTTTTTTTTTTTTCAGTTGTAAAGCAAACTTGTATTTTTTGTAAAATAAAATGTTGCTATGCATTTATTTATAAATTATTAAATACCTCTAACATTGTTATCGTCTTTCTAGAAGTCCTCTCCCAACTTATTCTGGTGCTATGGGCATGGAAATTGTGCTCACTGAATCAGTCAAAATAGACTTGTTCATTTGAGAGGACAATTTCTGTCTGTTATCTCTCTATTGATTTCTGTTGCTACAAGTGAAGTTACACCAAGTAAATGAGATTGTATGCATGGCAGATGATTTATGAAATCCAAGTATTATCTTAATTGTAATTATATTTATTTCAGCAACATTTTGACCCATGAAATACCATTCAACCTGCTATACCGTAAATAAATCTTAAGATGTACATCTGTTGTGAGTAATATATTAAAGATTGTTAGGCAAAAAAATAAACCCTAAGGAAATTTTTAGAAATGTTAAGATGTTGATGTTGGCAGTAGAACAAACTCATTGGGAGAAAAAAATAACAGCTTAATCTAGTTAATTAACAACAAAACAGCTGGGAAAATGAAACATCCCTGGTTGTGATTGACTGTAATTGAAAATGACTAATGATGCTGTCATTTTGCAGCTCATATTTGAGGAAATGATGCCTGGAAGATTATAATTGGCCTCTTGACCATTTGTCTACAGCAATTATTTTGTGTTAAATGTTAGGATGGAACCCTTTGGCCAAATACAGAAAGTTCCTCACACCTTTTTCTGTTACATTTAAAAATAATTCAAGAGCAGTAAGTAAAATATATTACTAGGTTTATGTAAGTAACATTTTTTGATAATATAAAAAGTTAGCAAAGCAAACCAGCTGGCTTCATTTTATCACTTTAGAAAGTAACCAAGACATTTAAAATTCCATTAATACTCTCAGTTCTAATACATGGTAGGTGACGTAAGCATTGAAAGTATAAAAACATACTTTTAAACGTTAACAGAAAGCATATTTTTCCAACTTGTTAAAAATGAGTATGAATAAAAGAAAATGGCACCTAAATACGTAAGTTCAAGAGAGTTAAAAAAAACAATTTTATAATAAAAATCAAATAACAAATGGTTAATTTTTTGTAGTTGCTTATATTGTTGTTACTAATAGCAGTTGTTTTTGTTGCTTTAAAACTGCTAAATGGGGTGCTATTGAGGACCTAGTTATTGCTCTGGAAAAATGGAACACATTAAAAACTTCCTCATCTATGGTATTACTGTAATATATTACCAACACTATAACTTAGCAACATTTTAAACAATTTATATAACTTATATAGTTAGTCTTCAATAATTGCTGAAGTTAAGATGAAGAAATATCATACCAATAAATAAAAGTGTGTGTTTGTATGTGTGTGCATGTGTGTATGTGTGTGTGGTGGGGGGGAAGAGAGAGAGAGAGAGAAGTGCTAAACAAAGATGAATAGATATTTAATCTAAGATTTTTCCAGTTATTTTGCAGTAGAGATTAGTGCTACATATATGGCATTAGTAGTAGTATTTCATAATACGTATTTGACCTTTTACTGGAAGTCCTCAAAGAAAATAAAGAAGTTGGTTAGCCAGAGATTTTGAAAAAAGAAAGAAAAAATATGCCACCTTGGAAACTAAAAGAAATCTTAATGAAATTGATGAAGTGAAGAAAAGAAGGCTAAGGAAAGAAACTGAACAGGGATGAACCCAGCTTCCAATCAGAACTCTGTTTGGGAGGTGAGTGTAGGAGCTGAACAGACAGGCTGTCTGATGCAGAATGTGGAGGTGCCAATAGACAACTCAATTTCCTAAGAAACATAATCATTCTGTGATGTGTCTTTAATTAGAATGTCTACAAGTGGTGGACATGCTAATTTTCCATTTAAATACTGGATCTTACATGTACATCATGAAGAATTTTCATTTTCTTTTTAAAGAATATCACTTTCTTTGTAATTATAGCTTCCAAATGCACCTCCCCCCAAAAACACAAACAGAAACAATTCTCTCATGAAAATGTGCCGCAGGCTACTCAGACTCATTTTCTCTTCTATTAAGAGGCAAGAAAGCCTAGAGTGAAGAAGCAGCATGAGGAACAGGACAAATTTTAAATTTTGATATATGGACTCAAAGTTGAAAAAGGCTTTGTTCATGTTCTATCAGAGCAATGGAGCCTCCTTCAGAAAAAAATCATCTCTAACCTTTAAAAATAAATCTTTGATCCATGTAGAGATTTAAATATCCCTCACAGCTTTCCGCCTTGTATTGCTGGGTGTCCCGTTCAGAACTGGGAGGTCATTTTTTGAGCCTCTAGTTTCAGGCTACCACAAACCTCAGCTAATCTTCAGATGTTTCCAAGGTCATGGTCCATATGAAAGTGGTGCATGAGTCAACAATTTTTTCACACCCCATAATTCCCAAGTCAGTCTTGCATTTTTGCCTTATCAACCTGATATGTTTTGTTTCTTTTTTCTTTTCTTTTCTTTTGATGTGGAGTTTTCTCTTGTCGCCCAGGCTAGAGTGCAATGGAGCAATCTCGGCTCACTGCAACCTCCACCTCCCAGGTTCAAGCCATTCTTCTGCCTCAGCCTCCCGAGTAGCTGGGACTACAGGTGCTTGCCACCATGCCTGGCTAATTTTTGTATTTTTTCATAGAGAAGGGATTTCACCATGTTGGCCAAACTGGTCTCAAACTCCTGACCTCAGGTGATCTGCCTGCCTCAGCCTCCCAAAGTGCTGGGATTATAGGCATGAGCCACCATACCTAACCAACTTGATATGTTGCTTCTTCTGCAAATTCAAGGGAGCAGTGGTAGAACAGGAATAAATTTTCCCTTAAGTTTAGCTTCTCTCAATGTGCCAAACTGAGAGAAAATGGGGAAGCAGGGAAAAGGAAAAAATTTAAAAAAAGGAAGGAAAGAACAGTGTTGTCTGCTACAAAAAATGGTTTTAAGGGTTGTGAAAGAGAAGGAAAACAGTAACTCCTAGTTCTTTCTTTTTATTCCAGAAAAATAATTCTCCTTTTGCATCACTAATGCATCAGCAGAAAGCTGATATGATCAGGCATGGCAGATCCCAGTTCTGATCTCAAAGTGGCCCAGTAGTTGACTGTGTGGGTGGAGGTGTGATAAATTAGCATCAAATATTTGGATTGTTTTATATGCAATGAAAGCAAACATTTTTTCACTGGCTTTTATTTAAGATCTCTCTCTTTTTCAAAGGCACAAAAATAAAAGCCAAATTACATGTACTTTTGTGATCTCTAACAATTAGTGGCAAACCTTAGTTCAGAGTCATACACCATAAGGCATAAAGTCTTTGAGGATCAACAAAGCATAGAACTTGCATTTCATGGCTTGCTACAATGAAAGTCACCCTTTAACCACTCTGGGGACTGGCTTTCTTCAGAACATCAACAGAAACCCTGAAATTTGCTGCTTTCAGGACATCCTCTAACTCTCCTAACTAAATAACACATTGTTAGTTTATGAAAAATTATCATACTGGGCTTGAACTAGATACAAATTACTTTTCTAGATTTTAGGAGTGGTTGCAGTATACTCCTGAATAAATATATGTTGATATCAACAGATAAACCTGTGCTTTTCAGTGTCTGGTGTTTGGACATTAAGCTCAGGTCCAAAATTCAACTTTACCTAAGGAAAAGTCTCCTGTAAACTCTGAGAAAAACAAACAATTTTCTAGAAATGAAGCTTGGGCCAAGAACAAGGGAAACTAAGCAATGACCTTACAGATAGAATCTAAGTCATGATAACGTTGTTTGCAAGGACAAACTGGTTCTGTATAATGCGGTTATTGACCTGAACTGTTTTGAGCAGTTTTAAACATGAAGGCAAAGTTCATTGTAGCCAAGCATGCAACATTAGCTGAGAACCCAAGACTGATCAATAAACAGCCACGATTACAGGATCCCAGGAACCTGCATCATAATGGGAACCATTATAATTTTGGTCAGGTACAGAGAATCAAGTAACCTATTGCTGATTCTCTATAGTATATTCTCTATAGCTAAATAACCTATAGTGTATTTATCACTGGACTCTCATTTGCAAATGGAGGCATTGATTAGCTTTATTTTGAAAACTGACTTGGCTTTCCATCTCCCTCCTTATGTAATAGCCTGCGAACAAATGTGCCTTAGACTTCAACATGCATATGGAGAAGAAAAAAAAGTAGAAAGCTTTATCTCAGGCCAGCTTTTTGCCAAAGGAAGAAGCAATTACGTGACATTTCACTAAAAATTCTTGACCCAATAAAATACTGAAGCCTGAATGCCGATTTTCCTCTTTTATAAGAAAGAGCAACAGAGAAAAGAAAGGTCACAGACCATATTGTGATTCTTTACAGCTGTTGGAGACAGACAGTATGATGCAGTAGCTTGATTTGAATTAAACCAAACAACATGAAAAGCATCAAGGCTGGCAAGCAAAGCAATAAAGCCCCAAAGAATTTAATCTACCTTGAAGGTGGGACTACTCTGTATTGATGGCAGCACACCAGGACAGAAATGAGTCCTTTAATGCAATGACTCGTTAATAGCCTTAAGATCACAATATATAAATAGGATATACTGATCAAAAAGACAGCTTTGCCTCTGCTATTACAGTATGGCCAATATTTCCTTACAAGTTATTTCATTGATTATAAATAGTACACATCAATGGCAAATGTACAACAGGGGAAGCACAACCCATTATGAATAGATGTTGCTAGAGGTTGCTTCATTACCTTCACTGGATGAGTGGCTGGTTTTTCCTTGTACAAATGCTGCCCTTTTGACAAAATCCCTTCCACATCCGGTTGTTTAGCTTGAACTGCTATTTCAGTTTCCTGGGGGAAAAGAACCCATATAGTGCAGATTAACTTCACAGTTAGCAATAAAATTACTAAATTTAAATATACCCTTGGAGACTCCACATGTATTGCAGATCAATTTCTGCCTGGTACATAAGGGCACAAAAATGTAATTTTTGGTGCAGAGAAAAGAAACATGTGAAACACTAAAGTTAAAAAATTAATCCAGTATTTTCTTTAATTATATAATACTCATATAAAAACACAGGCATTAACTTTCTACTTTTCAAAAACGTAAAATGCAATAATGAGTATACAATTTATTAGCATAATTTATATGAATAAACACTAGTTTTAGCTTTCATAATCTCAATAATTCTTATATTCATTTTACTTTATAAACTTATTTTACAAAATTCTGTTTTGAGTATTGGATATACAATTTTGTTTTGAAATAGAAATCAAGTCATTCTTTCTATATCACTGTCAAAATTATTTTTTTCCAAAGAGTAAACACTTAAACATAGTATCAAGGCTTATTATTTATAAATGAGTCAAATTAAATAGGGCTTTTGAAGAATGATTGAATTATTTTTGTTACTGTTTGCTTTTCTTTAGTCTGTAGAAGACAGAAGCATGATGAAAAATCCTTTAGGTATATGAATATAAACCATTTTGTTACTGTCTGCTGTTTAGCTCTTTTGATGGGAGGACAAAAGAAATGTGCATAAATTGAAGCTGAAGGAAGTGAAGTTAAATATTACAGAAGACTTTTTGGATGAAACACTTGTTAAACACTAGGATAGGGTATCAATTAATCAATGTCAGATGTCAGTCAGGACCTGGGCAATCTTCCCTAAAGAGTAGCTCCTGTTTAACCCGTATCTCTCTTCCTCCCTCTCCTGTCCTGGGGCCTCCCAGCATGGCTGTGTGTACCTGTCTTCATGCCACTGTTCCCTTTGGATACTGTGTTTGTACCTGTTCTCTCTCAATTCATCAGTAGGAAATACCAAATTACTATAATCTCATACTGCCCAGTAGGGTGTCTTGCAACTTATGGGTGCTCAGCACATGTTCTTGAGATAGATTATATTCTCCAGTTCTTATTATAATAAATACCAGTGGCAAACAAGCATTTTGGTCAAAATTGTATATGACTAACCTTATGTGTTAATGGTTATGTCTGCAATTTTCAGTTCCTTTAGAATAAGGGTTTAGCTATTTTACATGTAGAATTACTAATTGATGGTCTTACTGCCCCTTGCCAAGAAAACAGATTGTTCCCTGAAAAGCCAGTGCCTGGAATGACTGTATGTCTTTGCTAGAGGTAGAAATAGCTCTGATCTCAGATCAGGAATGGGGAAAATTTAGTTTTACTTACTTCTGAATAGGTCCCCAGCCACTATAAATTCACCCTTGAATACCCCCCATTTGCAAAGAAACAACAACAACAACAACAAAAAAAAAAACATTTTGGTGTAGTAAATGGCTACATGGTCTCAAAATACTTTAAGAGAAAATAAAATATATTATTCTAAAGAAGTAGAGAAAAGAGCATATCTTCAGCAAAGTAAAAATGATTTAAGGAAAGGAAAAAAGTAACTGAACTTTTCAACCTATACATTTATGATTTATGTATATCATAAATTACCAAGCCAAAACCATGTACAATGTGTAAATTATGAATTTAAAATTATATATGCATTATACATATAAACTGATGAGTTAACTTAAAGCACTGTTACCACCATTCATTTTGTATATGTTTCTCTAAGACAAAGCACTATTTTCTATTTATTCACTGACAGCTGGGACTTTTCTTATGATATTTATTGATATTGCTAATTACTGATAATAGACAATGTTTTCTGATTAGCTTCATCATAGCTGTAGACTATATTATTGATGATAGCATAGTTACCATTTGTACAATGACTACTATTTGCCTTCCCCAATCCTGATTCATACAGATTCCCACTTTACCGATAAGAAAATTAAGAAAGAGTGGATGGGATAGTAGTGATGGTAGGGACAATGATGTGAATAGTTTGCCCAGAACCTCATGGGATGTAGGCAAGTTAATGTTCAAACACAGTTAGATGTGGATCCAACCTTTATGCTATTGGCAGTAGTAACAGCTACTTCTTCATATCTCACAACAACTTAATAACACATCATCTAGATGACTTGATCAAATTAATGTTACTTCTAAGCATTAAGAAATTTTGGTTTCATCATCTGAATTTGTTTGACTAATATTATCTCATATGCTGAAAAACCAGTTCTCTCTCTCCGATAATAGAGAATCACTATGGGTCAGCAGGAGACATACGACTTAATGCAACAGTAGTCATTCCCATTCATTGGAATTTTTGAAAAATGACAGCAAAGACCATTGTTCCCACTGCCAACCTGCAGTCTTATTAAAACTGTTCCAATTCCTTTGCTGCCTTCTTCAAAACACATCACAATTAGTCAAACTGTGTGTGCATGTATAATTTTGACCATTCCTAAAGAATTATCTTCTATGAGAGTAAGACCTATAACTACCTTGTTCACTCATATCCCTGGAAGTGCCTACCACATAGCAGGTGCTAAACAAAAAATTGTTGAATGGGCAAATAAATACTGTTGCAACTTTAAGCCTATGGGAATTGAGTTAGGGTGGGCATTACTAGAGACATTTGTTCACAGAGACAGTTGAAAGGTTCATGGCACAGATTATTTTCTATCTAATCTTCTAGAGTTGAACACAGAATCTACTCTTCTACTTTTAGATTTGCTTTAACAATTTTTTTGGGGAAATTTTATATCTTCATGTTATTGATTACAACAGTATCTCAGAAAACCCATTTCTCTGAAAAATTAAAATGCTGTTATTTTAAATTTAATCATTTCATTGACTTCCTTTAAACTAAAATTCCATTTCTTCCATATTTTCCTTCTTAGCTAAATTGTGTATAATTTAATATATAACAAAGATGAGAGGCACAAAAAGACAAACTGACTTTAGCTTTTAAGAACCTAATGTTAACTCTGAAATGCCAGATTTAGTAACACACAACAAAACAAAAGATTACAGCAGCAAGCCACCACATCACACGGTATTAAGAATTCTGAAATACGTAATAGCCTTCTTCCTATCTCCTACTCAATCTGTTCTGTCATCTTTTTGTTTTTTTTTTTTTTCTGCTTTTTTTTCTGCAGGCAGTTCAAGGTTTTACCCACTGCATCGGTTCAGCTTTTCTCATAGTGATCTCAATCTTTGTTGCAGTCATAGTTACATAACTTCACTTTACATCAATCACACTCCATAATTTCATATTTTGATCAAATTCCTTCTCTCCTTCAAATACAATGTGCACATTTAATAATGTGCTATTTGCTTCAACTCGACTAAGTTCTAGAAGTGAATTTTTAGCATCTACTGAAATGGTAACTTTACCCGGACGCTCATGCCAGTCATGTCTACGTAGAACAACTTTTCCCCCAGCATCCTTTTTAGTCCAAATGTGTTTCCCTGTTGCACAGCCCTCTTGGGCTAAGAAAGTATCAAAATCAGAAGTTTTTCTTCTACAACAGCTCCAGTATTTCATCCCCTCATGGAAAATAGGTACTCCAGAATGATATACACAGAAGACTTCTAGACTTTCTAGACCCGGATATGTCTTGGAACACTCTCCCTTCTTAAATGAGGTCCCATTATTAATGTCATTATTGTTTTCTTCTTTCTTATCTTCTTAATTCCCTGATGATAGTTTATCAAGTGCTTGTTTTAGAGAGGCAGATATTTTTAATTCCAAATTTGTCAATTCTTCCTCTGGGCTTGGCCTTTCTATTGCTTCTACTGGCTTAGGGGCTTGAATGATGTGTTCCTGAAATTAGAGTTTCAATTCAGATAGTTTCTTCTTCTCAGCAGTGTTGACTTCAGGTTTGACTGGTTCAGGTGGCTTCTCACTATTATGTCTACCTTTTGTACAGGCAACAATGTGTAAGAAATCAGAAAAATCAGTTGTTCTTCTCTTACAGCAAGACCAACCCTTTCTTTAATGCATCGTGAAAGACTGGAACACCTGGGTGCTATGTGCAAGCATGATCAGATTTGATCTCAGAATCAAAGTGCTGACTGCAGCCCTGGTTATGGTACAGCAAGGCCATTTGCTTTTCCCACCATCACAGGCAAGGACCAAACACAGGGAATGGCAAGAGGATGCATTACCCACTCCCGTGTTGGTAGCACTGGTCTCGATTTATTTTCTTTTGGATATATACTCACTAATGGTATTGCTGGGCTGAATGATAGTTGAATGCATTTTAAGTTATTTGAGAAATTTCTAAACTGCTTTCCACAGTGGCTGAACTAATTTACACTCCCACCAACAGTGTATAATGTTCCCTTTTCTCCGAAGGCTCGCCAACATCTGTTGGGTTTTGAGAGTTTGCTAATAGGCATTCTGACTGGTGTTAGATGGTATCTCATTGTGGTTTTGATTTGCATTTTTCTGATGATGAGTGACTTGGAACATTTTTTAATATCTGTTGATCACCTGTTTGTCTTCTTTTGAGAAGTATCTATCTGTTCATGTCATTTGCCCCCCTTTTTAATGGGCTGTGTTTTGCCTGTTAAGTTCCCTATAGATTATGGATATTAGGTCTTTTTCTGATGGATAGTTTGTGTATATTTACTCTTATCCATGGGTTGTTTGTTTACTCTGTTGATAGTTTCTTTTGTTGTGTAGAAGCTCTTCAGTTTAATTAGATCCCACTTATTAATTTTTGGTTTTGTTACATTTGCTTTTAAGGACTTAGTCATGAATTCTTTTCCAAGACTGATGTCCAGAATAGTGTTTCGTAGGTTTTCTTCTAGGATTCCTTTAGTTTGAAATTTTATTTTTTTAAACCTTTAATCCATCTTGAGTTCATTTTTGTATATAATGAAAGGTAGGAGTCCAGTTTCATTCCTCTGCATATGGCTGGCCAGCCATCCCAGCACCATTTATTGAGTAGGGAGTCATTTCCCCATTTCTTATTTTTGTTTACTTTGCCAAAAATTAGATGGCTGTAGGTATGCAGCTTTATTACTGGGTTCTCTATTCTGTTCTACTGGTCTAAGTTTCTGTTTTTATACAAGTACCATTCTGTTTGGGTAAGTGTGGCCTTAAAGTATAGTTTGAAGTTGGTTAATATCGTGCTTTATTCTTTTCACTTAGGATCGCTTTCACTCTTCAGACTCTTTTTTAGATTCATATGAATTCCAGAATAGTTTTTTTAAATAATTCTGTGAAAATGACATTTGCAGTTTGATAGGAAAAGCATTGATTCTGTAGATTGCTTTAAGCAGTATGTCCATTTTAATGATATTGATTCCTCCTTTCCATTAACATGGAATGTTTTTCCATTTGTTTGTGTTATCTATGGTTTCTTTCATCATTGTTTTGCAGTTATTCCTGTAGAGATCTTTCATTTCTTTGGTTAGATATATTTCTAGATATTATATTTTTTTTGTGGCTATTGTAAATAAGATTGCATTCGTGATTTGGCTCTCAACTTGAATGTTGCAGTAATATTTTGAAATCAAGGCATGCACATTAGTTTTTAGGCATAACACTATTGCAAACTTAATAGATTACAGTGTAGTGTAAACATGACTTTTATATGCACTGGAAAACCAAAAAATTCATTTGACTCACTTTATTATGGTGGTCTGGAACTGAACCTTCAATGTCTCAGAGGTATGCCTGTATATGTATATGCATATCTATACGTATGCTATGAAGAAAGATTAAAAAGAGTAAGTAGAGAGTGACAGTGGGCTCTATTTTAGGTATTGTGAGCACAGAAGACTGTTCCTCTCTTCAGGAAATGGAATGAAGTGAAGAAATGAGTCATGTCAACATATTGAAGACTATTTCAGGCAGAGGGAAAAGCAAGTTCAATTGCCATAAGGCAGTGAGGATTTTGGCTTGTATAAGGATTTGAAGTAGTACAATGCTCTGTTAACATAAATATGTACAGAATCATTCAGGTGTTATAGAGGACAGAATAAAATCTTCTCTCCTCTCTTTCTCTCAAGTTGATTATGTATACCACAAACTTAGTAGTTCATAAAATTTCTTATATATCAACCCTGATTTGACTCTTTTAAGATGACAACTCTAGCAGCAGATTGGAGGAAAGATTTGAAGGATAGGAGGCTGGTGAAAGAAACATAGGAAATTTCTTTGGAAGTCCAAGTACTTACTGAACAAACAGGAGCAGCATGAATGTTCAGGAAGGACCTCATTCTTATGTTGTGGATATAGGATTGGCAGAACTTGATGGGGAAAAAAAATTTTCAGAATCACCAACATATTGTAACTTGGGGTATAAGGCAGAGAGGTGAGCCTGCATATGGAAGCAATAATGTTTTCATGTTGGACACTTTAGTGTGTGTGCCTATGAGTAACACTGATGCAAATGTACAGAAAGTAATTGGAAAAACAAGTGTAATGTGCAGATTAGGCATAAGGCTAAGGATACAGATTTGGAGGGAAAAACAGTAGTTGTCCAATACTGTCCCAGTGATACTTGTAGAGTGAGTGAAGGGGATGGAGCCAGAATTAGGTATTTACCTCCACAAGATAAGAGAAGAAAGTTGAACCAATAAAAGATAAAAGGAGCAGAAAAAATTGAAAAGGAACTTGTAAAAACTCCAAAAAAAGAAGTGAGGAGAGAATTATATGAAAAGGGGTGCCACCATGTGACATATTACAGATAAGCAAGGAAGCTAAGGAAATAATACAAATACTAATACTGAATATATCCTTCACTGGAGGTTAAAATGAAATAAGGGTTTATATCTAATGTTCTGGGTTTACTTTGTAAATACTAGCTGTGCTCCCCCAAATTTACTACATGTTCTTGCTTTTAAAATTCAGCAAACAGATTTAGGCAACAACATTAAACTTACTAGATATAACATAAAATGTGAGCAACTATAACAAGGTCAGTAAAACAAATGAATGGGAATGTTTTCTCTGGAAAACCAAGGAGCACGTGCGCGCGTGCACACACACACACACACACACTCAATCTTTTAGAATAATTTTTTAATTATGGAAGAAACAAACCTAAAATTATGAGTATTAATTCATTCTGTAAGATAAAAAATCTCAGTGAGATTTTTAAAAATTTTTGCAAAATTGTAACAAATTCAAAAGACTGAATAGTTCTTCCTTTAAAATTATCTACAAGTACAATCCAGTGTAAATTCTATACCTTTAGAAAATGAACACAAATAGTCAATACTTCCATCTGTGTTTCTTATGTGCAGCCAAATGATTAGCATCCTTCACTACCCATCCCATATTATTCAATCACCCATAAATAGTTCCCAAAATCATGAAGAATAGATGCCACTATTCAGAAAACACTGGCAGATAGGATTAGGAGTCTTCTTGACTACTACAAGGAATTTCCTTAACACAGCCACAAAGAAATTTTAATTAATAAAATTGTTATTGGCAAATAAACAGAAATGGCAACAAGGCTGACATTTGAAGAGTCCAACTATTACTTAGATCTCCAAAGTGCTAAGCAGGTGCTTGCTAGATGATAGACTGAAGAGCAGGTAGCATGCCAAATGAAATGTCCATATTTTTTACTTGCAGGAAATAGAATATTTCCTGTTCAAGTCAGCAGAATAGCCCTAGATTGAGCCCTCTGGTGAATGAGCATTGCATAGTCACATCATTTCCCTTTATTGAAATATTTTCTATTAACATCTCCTTCTATCATCACTATTGTCATCTCTTCGTCCTTCAATGACATAATACAGATTTTCTAAGTACCTAGATTAGATTTATTCTCAGTTCTATAGCAATAGAGCAACGGGTGAAAGAATTCATTTCAGCTCTCAATTCTTTGTGGTTACTTTTCCTTGGCACATTTTTGGAGAACTGGACCTCTAATTAAATGCACATTTGATAGATCACTTTAGAAAGACCATTTTGAAGATAAATTTCTACAATTTACCTCACTACATTTATTTGCAGGTTGAATTTATTAGTTCAAAGATAGGTCAGTTACTAAGGGCAAAATACTATTGCTTGAAGGGTCAACTGTAGTAAATCCAATTAACTTCACTGAAAATATTCTTTAATATATCTTTTCTAAAGTAAGTATGAGGAAAATAAACTATAAGAAAGTGACAATTATCCTAAAAATGAATATGTGAAATAAATTTTTAAAATTTGATATTTCTTTATGCAAATAGAATGTGACATAGAAAAGCTAAAAAAACAGAGCAAGAAACAACTCTGAAGAAACCACACAAGATGGAAACATTAGATAATGCCACTAAAATTATTAGCTGTCCTGAAAATGGCAAGTAACTGCTATAGTGACATTAACTGCTATGATAATATTAACAAGCTACAGTTGCTAAAATATTTATTATATGTCAAACACTGTGGTTTTCATAAATATATACCCTCCTACAAAAAATTTTTTATCTAATTTCACAGATGCTGAAATTGAGAGAGATTAGGTCAGTTGTCCAAGACCATGTGGCTTACAAATGGCAGAGTTGAATTATATCCAGGAAGGATGTGTCACCAAATCTCTACTTCCTTTCTTAATCTCTTGTGTATACTGTGTGTGTGGGCATGCATGCATGTATGTATGCACATGTGCAGATATGTTTATTATGTCTTTCCAAAATTGACATGCTTCTTAATATCATGTTAATTATTTCTCCTCCTCTTGAACTAAAGAACATTCTACAAAATTTTTCCAGAATATAAGTGAGAGAAAATCCTGTCTCTTTTCAAAGAAAAGGAAATAAATTTTTACATAGCCTTGAAAATGCTCTGAGAGTTTCTCTTAGTGAATTTATGATTACCAAACCTCTGATACCCATGTTAGAGAATTGGTTTGAGTAAACCTTTTATCTCACAAATGCCCTCACATCTTTATATGATTTAAGATAAGGTGAAGAAGGCCACTACTTAAATGGAAACATAGCTAATTATAGTGGCCAGCTTTTGTAAGGAGAAAGTGTTCAACTTCAAAGAACAGTCAGACAAGAAAGTCTTCATGGGATTTCCACCAAAAACCCTCATTTCTAATACTAGAGCACTTCCATTAAGGTTCTTTTTTTCTCCATGTCTTAGTCTTAGTGTTCCCTCCAATACAAGATTGTGCACTAGGTGTTAAGATCCTTATGATACAACAAGAGTTTTATTTCCTTCAGAGTATTGACCATTCACTACAATGTCATATAATTTTAAGAAAATAACTTGTATTAATTAGGTAATAGGGAGTAATGGTTCACTAACACTAGGAGAATATCATGGTCTCTTTTAAAATCCAGCCCTGATAGGTTTTTGAAATGGAGTAACTCAGCACCTTTAGTTGTATGGCATTACTAATAATGGGCAGTTGCTGATCTGACAAGCAGTGAAGCAAAGATTTGTGATGAAGAGAAGTAAAAAAAAAAAAAAACATTTGAGGGTAAAAGTAGCAAGTCATAGGCAAATTAATATATATTTACATTTTCTAAGGATTGATTTGTTGAACTTTATCTTTCTAATTCAACATTATGCTGATTGTGTATGCATGTGTTTAGAAATTTGGTGTTCTCTGACATAGTAAAATAGGGAAATATTCTTTCTTGTTTTCCTTTCTTGTACTTAATTTCTTTGAATTTTCTTCATTTTACCTACTAATAACCTTAGAATATATATATATATAAAGAATATATATCTCAAAGCACATTATGAGGAGGACATAAACAACCTTTCCATGTATATTCAAACATTTATTTATTTATTTGTTCATTTGACAGACATCTATTCAATGCTTGCTATGTTTCACTGTCTGGGCTAGGAATTGGGAATGCAGACACACAGATACATATTAAACTTAGAGCGTGTCAGGTATAACAACCAGCAAAGTGCAATGTACAATGTACAATGGAGCACAGAGCAAGAACTGATCAGTTCTGTGTTTGATAGAAGAGAAGGTCAGGACAGAAAGGCTGGGAGCACAAACAGCTCATGCACCTTATTATAAGGGGATGGATGGTAGAGAGAATGTATTCCAAGAGGGAATATGGAATATGCGAAGACAGGAAGCAGAAGCAGTATGGAGATAGCATGTAAAGGAACGGGAAGTAATGGAGTAGAAGTAGAAAACAAAAGCCAGAGAAAACAAGGATCTTGTATACCACCCTCAGAACTGTAGTGGAGAAGCAACAAAAAGTGATTCATTGATTGATTGATTGATTGAATATACTTTAAGTTCTGGGTACATGTGCAGACCGTGCAGATTTGTTACATAGATATACACGTGACATGGTGGTGGTTTGCTACATCTATTACCCTGTCATCTACATTAGATATTTCTCCTCAGGTTATCACTCCACAATCCCCCACCCCTTGCTATTCCTCCCCTAGCCCCTAATCCTGCAAGCCCCGGTGTGTGACATTCCTCTCTCGGTGTCTGTGTGTTCTCATTGTTCAACATCCACTTATGAGTTCAAGAACATGTGGTGTTTGGTTTTCTGTTCTTGTGTCAGTTTATTAAGAACGATGGTTTCCAGTTTCATCCATGTCCCTGCAAAGGACATGAACTCATCAAAAGGGTTTTAAATAAGGAAATGGCACTTATGTATTCCAACTGATTTTCTAAATATATATGAATGAATGTATATTTATAAATGAATGTATAAGAATATATGAATAGACATGAGATCTACTATTAATGCATGGTTTTCAAATCAAATAAGCTGATCTGAATGAGATATAAATATTGCTACTGAGAAAAGAAGTTCAAGATAAAAATGACAACTTTTTTTTGCAAATATAAGTTTCTGTTCACTTAATTTTTTCTAACTTTTATTTTAAGTACATGTGCAGGTTTGTTACACAGGTAAACTTGTGCCATGGGGGTTTTGTTGTACAGATTATGTTGTCACCCAGATGTTAACCCTAGTGTCCATTAGTTATTTTTCCTGATCCTTTCCCTCCACCCAACCTCCACCCCTTTGATAGGTCCCAGTGTGTGTTGTTCCCATCTATGTGTCCATGTGTTCTTATCATTTAGCTCCCACTTATAACTTATTTATTTATAAAGAGTACCTTCTGCCATTTGGCTATTTTGTCAATCACCACAATCAATGGTTTAATCTATCATTGATTATAAGGGCCACTATTGTTATATAAACTAAGAAATCCAAAAAAAAAAAACCCTAGATTTTGTAAACACTATATATTGTATGATATATCTCAAGTTCAGAGATATTGAAATACTAAAAATGCATTTTGGAATCAGTGAAATTCTAAGGTTTTTGTGGATACTAGGATTGATTTGCTAGTTCATTATTATCCATTTCCTCTCTAAATATGGCTGCTCTGGAGTGAATATATTTCTCTTCCCATTGACTTTGGGTTTGACTGTGTACTTTACTTTGATCAATAGACCATGGGCAGAAGAAACCATGTGGTAGGTCTTAGCTAGAACTTTAAAGGTAATTCAAGATTTACTGGTTCCCCTTGTTCTTATCTTCCACCATGAGAGAATAATATGCCATATAGAAGCTGCTCTTTTGGCTGGTGTTCTGGAATGAGGAGACATTTAGAGCAGATCCACAGTTTACAATGAAAAGATTGATTCATAGTGTGGGGTAAAGCTGCAGCTGATCTGCAGACATATGAGTAATAAATGTTTGTTGTTATATGTCACTGGAATCTTGTCATTGTTTGCTACTGGAGCAAGAATTGACACAATATTACAGTAAAGCAAACAAAAATATATGATTTCTGGGATGAAAAGACCAAAGTAAGCCTTTAAAATAAATGTGCCTTGGTCACATATATTGACTGCACTATCTCTTATTCCTTATAGAAACTGTTTGCTAAAAAGGGTAGCAAGAAACAAAATATGAAATGGAATTAGTATTGTGTTGGAGTCTGACTTCTACAGCCCAGGTTGTCAGACAGACTCTGATAAATGAAGGCTGATGGATGGAAAAACATAACATTGTGCAGTTGAGTTTCTTTCTCTTTGCTCTCATGTTGGGTGACTGTTCTTTTATTTATCTACAATTAGGTTTGCTAGACCACTGCACTGCAGCTTTCTTTCACTATAACTACACGCTGTCAGGTACGTGCCAAGCTGATTGACAAAAAATGACAGGTTCTCTCTTACCATTTTGAACCAATCGAGGGCAGCTCACCAAAGGGAGACTTAAAAAAAAACTTTGAGATTTATGGATTTCAAAAATAATCTGTCCAAATATACAAAGCATAATGCAGTATTGATTTTTAAACTGACAAGTGTTGTGAAACTGAGAAGACAGAATCTTCTAAGCTGCATACTGGAAATGTTCAAGGCCAGTGAAAGAGTGGACATAGGTATGATCATTAAGTGACATCCAGAAGCCTCTGTGGAAGCTCTCCACTCTTAAAGTGGAGGTTTCAAAGTGCTTTTGGCAGAATTCTTTTGGCAAATGAAATCTTACAGAAGCCTTCCAAAAATCACTTGATTCATTGCATAAATATTTACAGATTATTTATTATGTGCTAAACATTGTTTGAGGTACTAGATATGTAACAGTGAATAAAACAGACTATTTTGTCCTCATAAAACTTACATTCTAATGGTGATAATGTACAATAAAAGACAAATTACAGTGCTTTCAAGAGTGTAAAGTGCTAAAGAAGAAACATTAAAGCAGTGGATGGGAATAAGAGACTTACGTATGGGGCAAAGGGAGGTGGGATGTGGAGAGTTTAGAAAGTGCCTCCAGGGAAAGCCTCACCGTGTAGATTGGTGGTATTTAAGTAAAGATCTGAAGAAAGTGAGGGAACGATTCATGCAGCTATCTCAGGAAAAAAATTTATGCAAAGACAGCAAGTGCAAAGGCCCAGGGGCAAGAGTGTATGTGTATGTTCAATTAAAAAAAAACAAAGACACTAGGGTGAGTGGAATCTAGTGAGCAAGGGGAGAGTAGTAGGAATGATAGCCAGCGAGTTGGGGATGGAGGAGGATGGGTCCTGCAGGGCATCTTTGGAAGGATCTTGGCTCGTATCCTGAGTGAGACTAAGAACCATAGGAGGGTTTTCAGCAGAGGAGTGATGTGATCTGACTTAGTTTTAAATAGATCATTCTGGCTGCTGTATTAAGATTAGACTTAAGGAATGAAGAGAACAGATGGTAGGTATGAACAGATTCTTAAGGGGATAAAATCTGTATTGTTTGGATGGAAGGACTTCGTGTAAACCTGAAGCCCTTAGTTTTGAAAACTTTATACATACAGTT
This sequence comes from Callithrix jacchus, assembly GCF_049354715.1. Taxonomy (NCBI): domain Eukaryota; kingdom Metazoa; phylum Chordata; class Mammalia; order Primates; family Cebidae; genus Callithrix; species Callithrix jacchus. Next base: position 32,707,317 of record NC_133524.1, read on the forward strand.
CTTAAATAAGGATCAAAGCTCTGGTCTGGTTTAATAGGAGCACAGCACACTGCTTAAAAGAACATTCATTTAAACTGGTGCTCCTACGGTCTTGCTGCCTTCCTAAGTCCTTACTGGTGAAGAATATGGGCTCTTGAGCCTGGTTATCTAGGTTCCAATCATAGCATGAATTGACCTTTTCCAACAGAGACCAAATTGCCCATGAAGCCTCAAAAATTGACTGAAATATCTTCTACCTGGCCTTTTAAAGAAAAAAGTTGGCCAGCCACTGATGTAGAGAAATGGTTAGGTTCAGGCTTTGTGGCTCTAAAATCCTTCATCATGCATAATTATTTCACAATGTAAACAAATATCGTCACATTGTACCCTATAAATATATATAATTACTATTTGTCAACTAAAAATAAAAAAATTCATGGGTATTTTAAATAATTAAACATTAAAACAAATATTTTTCTTTTAACTCCTTATATAGATTCATAGAAAGAGTTAAACAACTTATAATTGCTATTTATTTCTTTATTATTTTGTGACAGTCTCACTCTGTTGCTCAGGCTGGAATGCAGTGCTATGATCTCAGCTCCCTGCAACCTCCACCTCCCGAGCTCAAGTGATTCTCATGCCTCAGCCTCCAGAGTAGCTGAGATTACAGGCATGTACCACCAAGCCTGGCTAATTTCTGTATTTGTAGCAGCAATGTAGTTTTGCCATGTTGGCCAGGCTGGTCTCGAACTCCTGGCCTCATGATCCACCCACCTAGGCCTTCCAAACTGCTGGGATTACAAGCATGAGCCATCGCACCCAGCTGATTTATAATTATACTTTAGAGCAGAGGTTAGTAAACATTTTCTATAAAACACAATATAGTAAATATTTTAGACCTTGTGGGTTATGTTTTCTCTCATACCCAAATTCTGCCAATGCAGCATGAAAGTAGTCAGGTCCAATACATGAACAAATAAATGTGGTTGCATTCCAATAACACTTTATTTATGAAAATAGGTGGAGGGCTAAATTTGGTCCTTGGACCATAATTTGCTGCCTCTTGCTTTAGGACATTACAGTGTTGTTGGAAATAATCAGTCTAGAAATAAAAACATCTGAGTTCTAGGCTTATTAATCCATGAGTTGGGGCAAGTCATTTAACTCCTCTGAGCTTCAGTATCTTTAAATATAAAATAAATAAAAACAGATATTATTGTGAGTAAAAGGTTCAAAACACCCTTTGCCCATCTGTATGAGAATTTGTCCTTCAATCAACTTTCTAGCTCCCTTCTCCCTAGAAAACTGATAAAGTTGGAATGTCAAATGTTTTAGCAGGCAACATTGCTGCAGATTTAAAAAAATGATCAAGACTGTTAAATTACAACTTGGTTAAGTGTTCTACATATGAACTATAAATACCTAATGGAGAAAAACCATAATTTTGGGGATTCCCCAAGTGCAACTATTCTTGTAACTAAACATGTCCCTTTTGAGGACCTTGGAAACTATCTTACAAGACATTGGCCTCTGGGATGCATAAGGCTTCTAGGCCAGGGTTGACCCAGCATCTGTTTCTTTCCTGTGTACCTGAGATGCTGTGTGAGTGTGGACAGGTGCTGTGAACTGAATAGCTCTTGGATGGCTCTGTGGTGCTCCAGAGATTGCTACACATACTAATCCTACTAAAGAGAGATTCTTGATGCTACCTTCCTGCTAAGCTATGTTCCTATATCCTTCTAAGGGAATTTGATACTGAATGTGGTCAGTAGTATAGTATTTTTCAGTTGCACCTAATCAAATAAGACTTCTTGATGAGTTTTACAAAAATCAATTATAAGACTCATTTTATTTTAACAGGTTAGCTGCTCTAAAATTGGAACATGTTTTATCAATGATAGCGTGTCACAGTCTAAATTGGCAGCACATTTTTCTTGGTGAAAAATAAAATGATAATGTATATTCTAATCAATAGTATCTTAAAAACAATAAAATATGGTAAGTGACCAGACTTTTCATAGTAGATCAGGATAAAATGATTTAGTATACGTAAAGGTAATACTAACTGCTACCATTTGTTGAAAACTTACTAAGTACAAACAATCTGCTATGCACTTAACATAAATCACCTTAATTAATCTCACTCAATCTCTATTGCAGAGCCTCTCCACACATACTATAAACATTTTTCATATTAAAAAAGTAGAGTCAGAAAAGGTTAGAAACTTGCCTAGGGTACAAGCTAACATATGGTGAGTCTGAGATTTGAACCACAGTCTGAGGCAAATCCTGCATGCATAATTACTATACGATCAGTTATATGAATTTGTTTAAATATGGTACCAATAAAAACAGATTTTATTTGATGAATCCCATGGCTCAGAACCGACAAATTAGTTTCGATTAGGATGTAATGTGAGTTTAAATCAGGGTTTCTCAGCTTCAGCCCTATTGCCATTTGGGACTGGATAATTATTTCTTGTAGGGAGCTACCCTGTGTACTGTAGGATATTTTGCAGTGTGTCTGGTCACTATCCACAAGATGCCAATAGCACTTTCTCCTCCCCCGTGTGTGACCACCAAAAATATCTCCAGCAATTGCCAATTTCCCCTGGAATCATCTGTGGTCGAGAAGCATTCTATTATTAAATATATGAAGGAACAACTGAAACAATGTCCATTCACAGTCTGTATTTTCAGTGTACATGAATTAGAATGACATAATATGAATATCTTTCCTTCCTTTTCCGTATATGCAACATTGTATGCAATGTCATCTGTTCATATTCTCTTTCAGATGCACTTTTATCATGCTATGACTCTTAACATTCATTTGAGTATGGTCCTGATAAACTCTAACTGTCACTGCATGTTTCAGTTTCTGGATGAATTGGTCCTGATATCACTGAATTATATATCCCAAAAGGATTGGGGAATACAATAGATCTATATACAAGAAAAGCACATATTACAGAAAAGTGATTTTGACTCATCTCTGAATTGTGGCCAGTGATGCTTGCATTATTTTAAATGAATATAGAGCATCTCTAAGTTATTACCAATATAGTAATTGGACATGATTATTTAAGTCTTAACAGAATATTTACTTAAATCTGTAACTATTATTAAGTAGAAGTTTCTTTTAAAACATAAAATAGCAATTAGGCTAATTTTCATTAAAGGTAAGTAAAGAACAATTCAATTCTGACTTTATGACTGACATGCACTTTAAATAAAATTAAAGATGTTTTGTTTTTACTATTAGGTTTTGTACCAAATTTATAGTCATTATCTAAAACAACTCTAAGTGCTACCATAAGTTATAAACTCAAGCAATCGAATGGGCAACTGAATTAAACTTGTGTTTTTTTTAAAACAGCAACAATATATTTGCATTCCCTTTAATGAATACTCTTGTAAATATGTAGAGAAAACAGCAAATTCATGTGTTTCTGAAATCAAGGAAAAGGACACATTATGGAATAAAGCCAATTCCCGGTTTACTCAATATGTCAGTCTTTGTCTGGGATACCAGGTCTTTATCTGGCCTGTTGCACTTAACTTTTATATGCTTATAAGTCATTATTTCCATATGTACTGCTAAGTGATCATTTTCACCAGACTCCTGAAAAGTCAATGATAAGATATTGGATAAGAAATTATAGACTTATCTATTAGGTGCATCTAATCCAGAAGTCTACTAGAATCCAGAACATACAGAGAACTCATATTAATCAGTAAGAGAAAGTAAACAGTCCAGTGGAAAATTGGGGTAAGTATACGAAGAATCAACTTACAGAAGGAAATATCTGCCCAACAAACTTGAAAACTTGTTCAACCAGGGATATGCAAATTAAAATAATAAATTTCTGCCACTTCTTGCTGCTGGTGGAAAAGCAATTTGCAATATATAATAAAATTAAAGATGTGAATACTCTAATGAGGTAGCAGTTCTACTTCTAGGTATTTTCATATGTGTATCTGAGGAGACCTACAAAGAATGTTGTTTCAGCATTGTTTACATTAGTAAAAAACAGGAACAATCGAACTGATTATTCACTGTTAATCTAACAAGCACATTGTTTTGTTTCTATTAACATCAAGAATACTTTTACCAGATTACTTCTCTATTCTGAAGCCATTTTAAATATTTGTTCTTATTTTTGTGGAGTCCAAAGTTCTGTTTAACCTAGTCATAAGCAAACTTATTATCACCATGATAATGGACTTATTGAAGATAGTAAAGATAATAAAATAACAGTACTGTCTATAACAAATCTGATTTTAGTTATAATGGCATACACATTATAATGTCCTAATAGCATCTGTTGAGTTTTGAGTGAAGCATAGCATAGGAATGTGTATCTGTGTATGCGTGTGTGCATAATTTGTATTTGTGTTCTCTCTCCAATTATGTAAATCATGAATACTTATTACTATGCTAATACCAGAAGATGTATTGTAATAAAGGTTACATGAATTAATTCTGTTTCTTATCACCTATTTCATCAAATAATTTTAAAGACAGGGATGCTATCTATCCACATTTTTTTCTACTTGTTCACAAAAGTTCCTTCAGAAAAGTCCTAAAAATTAAAAGTATACACACATGGCTTTGTAATTTCATGTTTCAATAAGGAGAATTTTAGTTGGATCCTATATGTTATTGTGAGTGCTTCTATGTTTTGCCTTTTTAATGCTTACCAAAATTATTAATTTCAAGAATACCAATTTCAGCCAGGCATGGTGATCACACCTGTAATTCCAGCACTTTTGGATACTGAGGAGGGCTGGATCACTTGAGGTCAGGAGTTTGAGACCAGCCTGGCCAACATGGTGAAACCTCGTCTCTACTAAAAATGGAAAAATTGGCCTCACATGGTGGTGGGCACCAGTATTCCCAGCTACTCAGAAGTCTGAGGGAGGAGAATCACTTGAACCCCGGAGGCGGAGGTTGCAGTGAGCCAAAACCACACGGCACTGCACTCCAGCCTGGGCTACAGAGTGAACTCCATCTCAAAAATAAAACAAAAATAAAAATAAAAATACCAATCTCATTTTAATGACCAGCATGTTATATAATCAATTATAATTTTAAGCTGTTTAATGTTAAAATTTAAACTTTCTTAAAATAGTCTAATGTAAATAATTATGGATGCCTTCATTAACTATATTATTTGTGCCCTGTTATGCTCAGTAACTGCCAAGTATTCATTATGTCCAGAGGAGGCACTGAAATGTTCAGAATTTGAAAACTGTAGCTTCAGATGTATTAAGCATACAAACTCTACTTTTTTTATATGTAACATTTTGAAATTACAGAACAAATTAAATGCATTTACACTAAGTAATAATTTAAGCAGGTAACTTAACCCTAGGGTGTTTCTTTATCAAAATATATGTCAGATATATATTGTAGTGTTTGATATCCCCTAAATGAACAGAAATATGTGTATATAATATATAGGATATAAAAATATATAAGATATTTACATTTTACATATCCTATATATCAGATTCATGATATATAAAACATATAAGGTATTATATAAAATATATAAGATGTTTATATTTTATGTATCATGAATCACACTGATTCAGTCATTCAGTATGTGAATGCATGAGTCTAATTCCACTGACACTATTACTCAAAGTAGAGTCAGGAAAAATAAGGGGAAAAATGATGTGAATAGGAAAATAGTAGGCATGTGGCAATTTGGAAGTATTTGGAATACAAGGTTATTCTAAGTTGAGTAAAGCTGACAAAAATTGCACAGTAACATCAGCCAATTTTGCCTATCAGATGATAGGAATATAACAGAATTGTATTTGTTAATTAGAATCATAATATACTCTTCAGTGATGTAGAACTTAATCTAATAATTGAAGTCTCAGTATACAGAATTGTATATTCAAGAGGACATATGGCTATGGCATTTCTAAGCAGAAAATTCAATGCATAAAGTTTGGATGGTTACATCTTCATTGGAGAGAATCATGTTACTTTATGAAATATTTTCATACTGATAGTATGTAAGTTAATTCTGAATTTAAATATATCAAGTATTACTTAATATATTAAGTACTACTTAAAACCCTTCAAAATGTTACAAAGTTTCATTAGAAACATGCATCTTTAAATTATTTTTCCAATAAAAACTGTATTATCATTTGGTAATTTTTCTCAACTCTCAAATATGAATGGATGTTTCAATTGGTATGAGTTCTTGAGATGGTAACTGAAGAGTGAAATAGCTTGTTTTAAAATAGATATTTCTTATTCTTTTTTCTCCCCATTGGAAAATAAAGTCACAAAGATTATGGCCACAATTTATCTTGCTTGTTTTCCCCCCAGCATCTGATAGAGTGTTCTACCTGTAAATACCAAGTTCATTCCCTCCCCAACTAAATGAAAACGTAACAAGTGGTTTCATGTTGCTCTAACTTTTTGGCAGACAGCCTTACACATAATGACAGCCACGCTTGTTTTTAGAGGTGTATAATTACATATTTAGAATTTTAAGTGTTCTTCAGCAGTAACTCAGAGATTTAAGGATCCCTTTGGCAACTGATACAGTTTAGTCAGCAGTGCACCGTATTTCCTGATGAAAATATGAGCTCAGAGCCACAAGGTCAGCAGGGTAGAGACTTATCAGGCAGACAAGGGGAATTGTTGCAGAGAGTAGAGGGTCAGAGGAGACTGCAAGTACCTGCATAGAGATCTTAGGTCATGTATAATGTTCCCTCATCTGTCAACCCAGTTGTCATTTTGGAGAGGAGCAGGAGGAGAGCAAGGAAACCTAAAAGACTGGTCATCATCCAGGAGGTCTCAACCCATAAAGAGAGACTGGTGAAATCACTATTTCAGAGTGAGATAATTTTTTCTCACTGCCCAGTATAGGGAAGGGTTATGAGGATCACTGAGAAATAAATGAAGAAGCTGTCATTCTGAGAATCAATATCTGGCTCCAAGACATATCCATTCAACTTCTCCTGCATATTTATTGTATGGGTGACAATTTATCAACTTAATAATCTATGACAGTGTTTCTCAAACTGTGGTTCCACAGACCAGCAACATCAGTTTCACGTTAAATTTTAAGAAGCATGGGGGGGAAAGGGGAGGGCCAGTGGGAGGGGGAGGTGGGGAGAGATAGCCTGGGGAGAAACGCCAAATGTGGGTGAAGGGGTGAAAGCAAACAAAACACACTGCCATGTGTGTACCTATGCAGCTGTATTGCATGCTCTGCACATGTACCCCAAAACCTAAAATGCAATAAAAAAATAAGAATAATAAAAAAAAAGAAGCATGGCTCTAGACAGCATATAGTAGAACAATGAATGGATAAGTGTTATTAACGCTTCCCAGGTTTTAATTCATTTACATACTTATGGATATAACATTTATCTTTAAATGATATAGCTTTGTGAATAAACAGCTTCATGAATATAGTTTTAAGAGACAGGCAATGGAGAAAGGTGGCCAATTTTTTTTAAAAGTTGTGATTAGAAGGATTGAGTTGCTTTAAGTATTACAGATTGTAAGTACGTAGCATTTCTGAACGCATCTGAAATCCAAGTCTGTTATTTTCTACTGACACTCAGTGGCACCAAGGGAGGTAACTTGCAAGTTTAATACCTTCCTCATTTAACTTCCATTGTTTCTGCACCGCATCCTGTCTGCCAATCAAAGCCATCTCCTGGGCAATACAGTTAGTAAAACAGGTGGTCCATTCATCCACTTAAGCAGAAGTTGTTTGAAAACTATTGGAAGTGTTCCCATTTTACTCTTCCACACAAATTCAGAAAGAGATGACATCCATGGGCAGAGCAGAGTTTTCTTTAGAGTACATAAAAAGATGATAGCATGGCTTCTGATCTTCTTTTATAACTTCCTTCAATGTATTATCTAAATTTCCTTCTAAGGGAGTAGTGAAGAACTGCTAAGTAAAAATTACAATTCTAATATGCAGTAAAAACATTATTACAAGAAAGTATAAAAAGATATACGGTGACAAAAATTACTTTTAAGGTGTATTTCAAGCAAGAGAATGATCTAGGATATGGTAGAACTGCTTTAGGGGAAAATGGTATAATATTGGTGAATGGAAAACAGAAATTGAAACCTTTTAATTTCTACTGGGTTTGTTTCTTGTATGTCAAGAGGAATGATATTCTGACTACAAAGAATAAAAGAAATAGCAATGAGAGAAAACTGGTGTCCAAGATGGGTAAAGAGGTTAGAAAGCCCCCAGCTGCTCAGAATTAACTCTCCTGATGCAGGTAAATGACATCTCAGCACACTAATACAACTGGCAAGTCAAATGGCAAACCATCGTGGTTACTCATGAAGACTGGGAAAGTGTAGTTTTGATTTTCACAAGGAAAAATAAGTGTGGAAATAAAATGTTAAGCTTCCAGATAGTTATTTCAAAATTGGCTAGAAAATGCAATGCAGGGAGAAGCCACAGATCTTCTTTAGGTAATGAATTTTGAAAGAATGAGAGTCAGTTTACACAGGCATTTTGGAAAGACGGAACCTGTTCTAGTCATCAATATATTGTTAAATAAGAAAATGAAAGAAAATATTTACATAGCAGTTAAAAATTTTAAAACTCTGTATTTGTGCAACAATTTGTCATCTCTTTGAAATTCTGTCCAGGATTGATGGCTAAGAAGAGCAAAAAACATTCCTATGCAATTCAAAGGTTAGTTTTGATGTTTTCAGGTTACAACCTTAAGACTAGAATCTGTTTGTCATAGAAAACCTTCATTAAAACCTTTATTTTAGAAAATCATGTTTTTACTTCAAGATGTAAACTATATTTGCCTCAGTAAGAAAGAGACCAATAATTCAAAAGAGAAAATTGGCAAAATAATGTAGCAAACAGTGCACAGAAAAGGAAATATATATGCACCCAATATAGGAGCACCCAGATACAAAAGACAAGTTCTTAATGACTTACAAAGAGACTTGGACTCCCACACAGTAATAGCAGGAGACTTTGACACCACATGGTTAATATTAGACGGATCAACGAGATAGAAAATTAACAGGGACATCTATGATTAGAACTCAGACCTGGAACAAGTAAACTCAGTGAATATTTATAGAATTCTTCACCCCAGGTCCACAGAACATACATTTTTCTCAGTATCGCATTACACCTATTTTGAAAGTGACCACATAATTGGAAGTAAATCACTCTTCAGCATTTGCATAGCATTTCACAGACTTAAATGAAATACTGGTTGGCTGTTTGTTTGTTATTTTCTTCCCTTATTCCTTCCCGTCTCCGCTGTTAAGCACAATTGTTGGCATAAAAGAGGTTTTTAATACCTATTTTTAGATTGCATTCCAGCCTGGGCAGTAGAGCAAGACTCCTGTTCTCTCTCCCCCTTTCTCTTTCTCTTTCATTAAAAAATAAGGAAATAAAAATGATTCTGAAACACATGAAAAAATTCATATTCGCTCACAAAAAGAAAAAAGGATTCAAATAAAAATGACAGATATCATCGTTTTTCTTGTTTAGAAGATCAAAAAGGTTGATGATACACTGAGTGGACAAGGGTGAAGGGAAAAGAAAGCTTTCATAATACTGATGAGATGTTCTATGAGGAACAATTTGGCTAAATTTACTAACAAGACAAATGACAGTTTGACCCAGCCATTCTGCTGGTAGGAATTTATCACATAGATATATTTGCAATGTGTAAAATGATGTGGACAAAGTTATACATTTTCATATCTTAGACAAAAGTTGAAAAAAACTAAAGTCTCAGTAATTGGAATGCTGCTCAAGTGAATTATGGTAACCCTTAGAATAGAATAGGACACAATTGTTAAAAAAAAAAAAAAGGAGAGATAAAGCTCTTTAACTACTAATACAGAAAATTATCACCAGTATGTATATTTACATACACATAAGACATACACATTTTACTCTTTCCATTCTTATAAGGGAGGGAGAAAAGTGCCATATATATATATATATATATGATGCTGTGTGTGTGTGTGTGTGTGTGTGTGTGTGTGTGTGTGTTTGAACGTCTGTCCAGGATTGATGGCTAAGAAGGGCAAAGACATTCTTATGCAGTTCAAAGGTTAGTTTTGATGTTTTCAGGTTATAACCTTAAGACTAGAATCTGTTTGTCATAAAAAACATTCATTAAAACCTTTATTGTAGAATATATATGTGTGCGTGCACACTTCCCGTCACACACAGGCATTTTACTCTTCCCTTTATTATGAAGAAGGGAAGAGAGTGCATTTCCTTTGCCCTGCCAAGCCAAGGAAGAACCCTTCAAAAGAACCCTCTTTCAAAGGATGATGAGATGGTATTTTTAACATTCTAACAGCTGGTTTTATTTTAAGAGGACAAGAGAAGAAAATAACACACACACACACACACACACACACACACACACACACCCTGTCCTTGGAAGGCTACTCGGGAAACTAAAACCTTGGCAGCACATAGGGAAGAGAAACTGGGTGGCTGAAAGAAAACAATACAACGGAGGATTTCAATGCTTTTGAATTTTGTATGGGAAAAAAACTATTTAATAAATAAAATTATTTATATTATTTTTAAAGTTTGTATACAGGGATAAATTTACTTCCAACTTTGTAATAATTAACCCAGTATGGCCTCACTGAAAGAGTACTAATTAACTCATTTTCTATAAAGCTGTGCAGATTACCTTGAAATTAGAAACAAAAATGAAATATAATATAAATGAAACCAACAGTTCCATAAAACAACACTTAACCATACCACGTGTAATTCAATGTGATAATCTGCATTATCTTCTTTGATACCCTATGCTATCTTATTCTTTTTTATTTTACACATTAAACTGATTTCATAACTCATCAAGGAGTCACTAGCAACAATTTGAAAAACAGTTTAAAAAAGTATCTCTTCTTCCATCATCTCTACTACCAAAGTCTTAAACCAGGATCCTGTTGCTCCTCAGCTACATTAGCAGCCTCCCAATTACTCTCTCTGTTTTAGGTCCTGTGCTCCTCAAATATAGAAATTTCCCAGTCATCACTCTTCAGTGGCATTCACTTCTGTCAAAGATAATGTCTAAGCTTCTTAAAGTGGCAACCAAGCCTTCTCAAAATAGGCTACACTTGAACATCACTGAATTTTTTGTTTTTCCCACACTTTATGCCATTTATCACCTCCATATCTCTGCTCTTGTTGCCTCTTCTCTCTGGAATCCTTTTCCTTTCCCAGCTCATTTCGCTCTCTCAATTCCTGCTCATGTTGTAAAGATCCAGTTTAGGCATAATGTCCTCCAGGAGGTTGTCCAAGTATCTTCCGGAGGACTTGTTACAATATAGATTCTAGGGTTTCATCCTTATCAATTCTGATTCAGTAGGTCTATGGAGAAGCCAAAATATTTGCATTTCTATGAGCTTTCTAGTTGATGCTAAGGAACCATACTCTATCACTTGTGCTCTAGCAATACACTGGCTTGACTGGGAATTGCTCTTTTGAGCTATTATGATACCTTACAAGGGCACTCAGTATACTGCATTGCAAATGTTTCCACATTGATTGCATTTAGTACACTAATATGTATTTATACATGCACTACACTCTAAGCAAATTGAGAGTGAGAATCACTTTAATGTAGTAGGACATTGTAGTTAATCAATAACTTGTTAGCTGAATAGTAATTTTAATGGTTTACCTAGAGAGGTTGATGAGGGAGGTACACAAATAAATTTCATGTATATTTCAGCAATACATTTGATAAAATTGCCAAATGTATGTTTGTTGATGAAATGAAACAATATGAACTGGGTGGGAAATAAAGCAATAAGAATTTGGTAACTGAAAACTTACAGCCAAAAGAAACTGTTGTCAAAATTGAGGGGGGATTCCAGTAATGTGCTATAGATCTCTGTTTTAGGATTCAGCCTGAGATTTTTTTCACAACATAGATGAAATAATAGAAATCATACATATCAAATCTGAAGTTAAAAATATACTTTAAGAGATTGCTGTACATCATATGATAGAATCAGTACCCAAATACTCCCTTCTCTTTATCCCTACTATCAACTTGATTGATTGGGTGACCAATTTATTAAACCTTCAGTCAAGTATTTGGGGGTTAAAGAGAGAATTTCTTCCTGGGGTGAGAGCAGAGTGAGTGGTAAGGACATAGGGAGCACTATTATTGTAGTCAGAAGGAAGAGACTGGGTTCCTTGAAAGACAGAAACTGAAATAACTAGAAGTAAGTAAGTGAGAAACCAGGGCAGCAAGGGCAAGGCTAGATATTCATAGTGGCAGTAGGTTTCTTATGTGTTTTCGGCCTTGGTCAGGACTGGATCAGGAAAGGAAATGCACTAAAACTAAGGTTCAAAGACCTCAGTGGATAAACCTAAGTAAGGCCATGGAAGGAGTTGTCAGCCCTATATCTAATTCCAAAACATAGATGACACAAGGGCATGGTAGGGGAAATGTCACCTAGAAACAGCATATATGAGGAATAAATTGGGGATTTTAGACACTATGAAGTTCAGCCTGAGTCAACAGTGTGATATGCATATTGCTGGAATAAGTAACAGGGAAATGATTAAAGGCATGGACTGAGGTGAGATGAACTGGACAGTGCTTTGGCAGCTTAACCAGCGTCCATTCAGGAACCAAACTGTCCTTCTTTCCTTCTGATAGAATTATCATCTCTCCTAGAGTGGCAGTCTTCAGACTGGGGTATGCCCGTAAAGGTACACAAAGACTTGCCTATGGATATATGGGTAGAGATGGTGTTTATGGAACAAGTTTCCAGATTCTTGGCTTCTCTAAAAGATTTGACTAGGTTTGCTCCTATGGTAGGCACTTTGTTCCAATTTTCTTGTCCACTTTTTGGTTAATGATAGACTTTCTTCAGCTTCACAAAATAAAAGTACACCTCGCTGACCTGTCCCACCAGTGCATTGTAGTCAAGATACATTTATGACAAATAAAAGTACAATTCAAAATACTGGTGGCTGAAATCCTTTTTTACTGAAGGTACCATGAAGTGCTCACCTATCCATCTCATAATAGATTCATTTTCAATAAATATCCACTGAGTATGTTTAATAGGTATTTATCAAAGGTATATACCTTTAGGTTATTTGGTCACTACTAACTACATGTATTATTAATACTTTACCACTCAATCTAGAGAATTTAAAAAATACTTTGAGCCTTGGAATCGCAGGAGATTATTTTTAAAAATGGAATTTAAGTCCACATAGATATAATTATTATAAAGAATTATGATAGAGTGGTTAAATAAAAAACTTTATAGCATAAATGTATATTACATTACAATAGAGTTCTTTGGGGAAGTTGAAGGAAAATATGAGAAAAAAAGGAATAATATAAAACTTCTATTTATTTTTATTTATTGTTTGAGATGGAGTTTTGCTCTTGTTACCCAGACTGGAGTGCAATGCTGTGATCTCAGCTCACTGCAACCTCTGCCTCCTGGGTTCAAGCAATTCTCCAGCCTCAGCCTCCCGAGTAGCTGGGACTACAGGTGTGTACCACCATGCCCAGCTAATTTTTGCATTTTTAGTAGAGATGGGGTTTCACCATGTTGACCAGGATGTTCTCGATCTCTTGACCTTGTAATCCCCCCGCCTCGGCTTCCCAAAGTGCTGGGATTAGAGGCGTGAGCCACCGTGACCTGCCAAACTTCTATTTATTAAACATGAGCTTGTTCATGTATTTTTAAGTACATGATAGTAGACATTACATTGCAACAGTATTTGGATTCCACGGGATACATTTAAAACTGTACTATAACACTTTTACAATGTCGAAATTTCCCATATTCCAAGGGCAGAAAATAGATGTCACCTTTAATATGTCTAAGAAGATATTCAATTTTCTAAAATATTTTTTATAAATAGAATGACCTGGAGACCAATGTAATAGAGGTTCTTTTGAAGCCCTCTTCCTTGGCTTGGCAGGGAAAGAAGAAAAGTGCTCTTTTCCCCTCCCTTATAAAACAGGGAACAGTAAAAGCCATAGAAGTTTTCTCATGTCCAACTAAGTGTTAGACCTATTTGAATGATCTGTTTCAGGAATTCCCAATTCAAAAAAATCTTCCCAACTTTAGTGTTTCTTTTCCTTAGATGGGAAAGTTGGGTTGGTGAATGATGAAAACCTCATGACCATATATTCTCTTTTTTTTTTTTTTGGAGTGTTTTTCTGGTTGCAACTTGCCCCTTTCCTTTGAAAGTAGGGGTATATTTTAATGGAGACTTGCTGTATCCCCCATGCTGGAGTGCAGTGGCATCTCATTGCAACCTCCGCCTCCCAGGTTCAAGATTTCTTATTCCTCAGCTTCCCAAGTAGCTGGGACTATAGGCCCATGCCTCCACACCTGGCTAATTTTTTCTATTTTTAATAGAGATGGGGTTTTGCCATATTGCCCAGGCTGGTCTCGAACTCCTGAGCTCAGGCAATCCACCTTCCTTGGCCTCCCAAAGCTCTAGGATTACAGATGCCAGCCACTGTGTCCAGCTGAAAGTCTAATTTTTATTATTAGTGTCTCCTACCAAATGTCCTGATACAACAAGAAATTTTCCATTCACCATCTTTTTCTATGTCTTAGGAAATGTGTTTCCACCTTAGTTTTGCTTTATTCAAAGAGTCTTAAACAATGTCATAAAGCCAGTAAGTGTCAAAGCTGGGATTCAAATTTAGTCTTTTGTTTCTTTCCCCTTATTATTCTATTTCAACTCACCAATGGTTTTTGGAGTTGAGTAGAAAGAACAAAATGTAAGAAGAAGATTATGGTACCCAATATTCATAAAGAAAAGTGGATGCCTAATTCCACTAATCGATGAAATTATCTACAAACTTAAACAAACAAGCTTCAAGGTGTTATCAAGTCAGAATTATACTCTTGCCCAGAGGCAACCTAAACCCAGGAGAAAAACATTCCATAAATCTCTGTTTAGTTGCATGACAAAAGGGAATACTTTGTCTTTTTTTTCAGTAATGTTCATCCAATGTATTTCAGGACACATTACACTGATGTTTTCATATCCCATATAAAACATTGGAACTTTTTTTTCTGAAGAGACCTTCCTTGTTCCTTGTCTCCTCAATAAAAAATTATTTTAAGAAATGAAATCAGGTAACAGGTGAACTTCAGCTAGTACAATCTATCTAAGTGACTTACTATTTGAATGTGAATTATCTCATTCTAATGTGAATTCAATGGCATTAACCTCTGTAAAGCTAATTTTTTGAATGTTGAGTAGATTCCTGACTGATTAATTGAGAATCCATTTGTGAGTTCAACTCCTTACCCAGTGCTCTAGATCAATGCTTCCATGCTTTTGTGAAAGCATGGTAACATCAGATTTTGATTGAGTATATTCTTGAGACTACAGTCCCTGGCTTCTTTGTTTGAAAGGCTCCATTGGTTTACAACATGGAAAATTTTTATTGAAATCTCATTTGGTTCAACTTCAGTTTTTTCAGTATTTAGAGAAGTCTTTTTCTGTACAGATCTTCTTTGTAGAGAGACCTCATCTGTGTTTCCTTTTCTGTTGTTGCTGTTACTTTGGTGCCTCTTTTCTCCATGAGACATTCTCACTATTCTGTTTCTCCTCCTCTGAAGACTACTGATGACTAGATGTTTCACCTCTATGGCACTAACTATGCTTTTCGGATTTTACTAAAGATGACCTCCAAAGGCCTCTTCAGAAAACATAAGCGCTCTGTAAGCTGGTTCATCTAAGACCTCTCCCTTCCCATCACCACCATTCCTCCTTCCTTTGACTACTTTTGATCTTCCCGTTAGCTCCCTTAAATCCTTCGACATATTCCTTTTCAAATCTGTACCACCTACATCTCTTTGTCCATCCCTGACAGACCTCTCTTTTCCTACTCCAGCCTATCAATTCTCTATAGTTTCTAAAGCTTTATGCTCCCTACCGCAGGGGCTCTGGGAGACACAAACTCTAGAAACAGCCACCTGAGGTTGAAAAAGCTAATTGGAAACAGACTGGATATTTTATATACTCAGATGGGATTTGGAGATACTCAGATGGCCATTAGGTATCTCCTCTGTCATTTACTCAAATTTTAGAACACAGCATCCATAAATTACATATCAGGGCAAAAGAAAATCTTAAAAGGCTCTTCCACAAATATTGATGTACACTTTAGCCCTCATATTGAGTAGGCGAATTTCACTTGTATTCATAAACTTTCCTAGTTGGCTACAAAATGCTGGTATATGACAAACACTTCACACTTAACTACTTTCTAGCTTTCTCTGTAAAATAAGATTTACTAATGGTTAAAAATATAATCAATATATGTAAATAAACTCCCAGAAACATTAAGGGTAAAGGGAAACAACTTTTTACACAAAATATACAAGGTATGGTGGATGTGTTTCTCTTAAGGACAAAGAAAATAATTTTGTCCTGAATTAAAATGACTGATTGTGTGAAAATGAGGAAGAGGAAGGTATAGGACAAAATCTGCATGTACATTAGAAATGGCAGAAGATTTGTGGAAGGAGAGTCTTATGTCAATAGTCAATGCTGGCTAAAATGGAATGGATTTATGTGTAAATTTTTACTAATGACCCTTAGTATCAACAGTGTATTGATCAAAAATGAGTTGTAGTTTCTTTTTGTTAAAAAGTGATGAAATTTTCTTGGATTATTGGTCAACTCCTTTGAAATAAAATTGTATATATTTAAGTGTACAGCATATATATATATATATATATATATATATATATACACACACACACACACAAACATTGCAAAACAATTATTTCAATCAAGATAATTAATATTTTCATCTTTTCTATTGTTCTGCTCTTAAGAAATTGCAAAATTTGTGGGTTTTTTTTTTTACCTTTTGTGTAATCTGGAAACAAATATTCTGTTTCTTATGAGAATAAGTACCCATGTTGATTTTGTATGTCCTTGATTTTTTTTTAAAATAGCGTTTTCTCTTTTGGAAGAACTAAAGACTTTTATAGTCATGTTGCCTTCTATATTTATTTTTGAAATATTTTATCATCACCTTGGTTACATAGTTAGCCATGCATTATTTGATAGTAACCTATGATCCTATTTAGCCAGTATTCAAACCTTTTGTCATATTACAACCTTTGATATTTTGCTTTTCCCAAGTCAGTTCTTAAATACAATTTTTATCTCAGATTGACTTGAAAAATTTCAAAGGATTTGTTCCTGTACCTTGTAAAATGAAGGATGTTAAAAGTAACTAGGTTCATTTGGTATGTTGAGTTAAATAAAAAGCTCTGACAAGAAGAGATGCTGAACCTTCACTAGGTTATATTTGTATGGGTCAACTATTATTAGTATAAATACTTGAAAAATTATAATACGTTCTTAGAACTTTGTTAGTGCTCTACGTGTCCATGATATGTCCTGGTGTTACTTTGTCTGATAATAATATATGTCATCAGTCCTAATTCCAGTTGTGATTTTAAAATGTGACATGTCACAGGGGAAAAAAACTAATTTTCTTGTCAAATGAACTCATCGGATCTTTAATTATGGTCATTTTAAGTTTTTGTCATTCACAGATAGTTTTAGGTTTATGCAGATGCTTCCCTAAGTGCTCTTATGATCAGTTAGAGGCCAGAATGCATCACCTTCAGTAAAACAGGACCATCTTGGAGACCCATAGAAAATACTATTCCAGGTACCCTGGGGCACAGACTTCTGATGCCATTGCTTAAATAAATTTGATATCATACCATTAGACAAAGTCAGAATTTATGAAACTGTGGAGAAGCTGTTGAGTTCATGAGATTACTAACTCAAGATCAAGAAGGACAAGAAATAATTACATGGGCCTGAATGAACTGATAAAGGATTTGATTATGACTTTTGTTTAGAATATTCCTCATGTTTTATTGCTCTGTTTTCTAAATGCAAGAAACTCCTTTCCATTTTCTCTTAAGCTATCTACAACTCATGAGAATTTAGTAGATTGTGCTTTTGTAAACAGAATGAAACATTAATCTTTTTATCCCTGCCTGATCCCCATGAAATTCAGAAATTCTTGAGTATTCTTATTTTCATGACAATATAATTATTTCCATAGGTTCAATAAAATATATTTATATAACAAGACATAAGTGAAAAAATGTATAACCAAGGCTTTAACTGGAATGTCATATTTGAGAATTAAGTGGATAGAATCAGATGTGACCAGTTTTAAAGAGCTATTCTTGTCTATACAGAACTAATATAAGTACCCTTGGGAAACTGGTCCTGGTACTGGCTTAGAGAATTCCCAATCTTACAGTTGAGAAAGGAAGGTGTATTCTTGGGAGACCCAGGGGATCTAAGGTATTTTTATGACCTGGAAAACAGAATAATTCAGCTGGATCTACAGGTATTTTACTTCAGGCAAAGTCTGATGGCAAGTTATTGACTTGCCGTCCTAACCTACAAAGAACTTTTTAAAAATCAAGTCTAAGATTTCATACTTTTTAAACTACTTTATGGAGGTATGATTGACAAACAGAAAGCTGTACATATTTAATGCATAGAACCGATGACTTTGGAGATAAAGTATACACATCCAAAACTACCACCACAATCTATGCCATAAACCTGCACATTACCTCTGAAAGTTTCCTCCCATCTTATGTACTACTACTCCTAAAACTGAGAATAGTATTTTGTGATAAGAACACTTAAACTCTACCCTCAGCAAATTTCTAATTGTACACTACAGTATTGTTAACTGCAGGCACTCTGTTGTACAGTATATCTCTAAAACTTATTCAGCTTATGATTCCTCATGAAAACTTCCAGCTACGCAAACTTAAAAAAGCCTATGTGGTCAATTACCCTTTTTGCTACCTCTACATAAATAATTAGGCCAGTCTAATTTTGTAAACAAGAGAAGTCTAACTTTGATCAAAAGGGTGATGGTAGAGATAGAATTTCAGTAACCCTTGGGGTTATCAGATTCTAGTCCTGTTCATTGCCTTTGATAACTTTTGCATTTCTTTGTAAACTACATGATTTTGTTACTTACAGATTGAACTGGGTACTGCTGTCTTATACGTTTTGTCCGTCCTTTCCAATTTTCAGTTTATTTCCTTTAAGATCTGGCTACAATTCTCCAGTTTTAAAAATTTAACATTTCAAAATTTTCTCTCACCCTCCTGACTTGGTGTCACTGAGAACTAAAACCTGACTGCCCATATTGTTATTGAGATAAGAACTCTCTTCTCCAGGTTGTCTTATAGCTGCCATTTATCCACCATATCTATACAAGCTCTGCAAGCTGAAGCTGGATGACTTGATATAAACTACAAAGGACTCATCACCACAGCATATCATGCCTGGAGCTGCTGCTGGGTAGGCCATGCAAAAAGTTCATTAAACTCCAACCTCTTCCATGCCATGCTCCATCAGATTGCTACTGCCATCCTCACTCTACCATCTGAGAATACCTACAGCCCAGCTTCTAGCAATGTTTTTGACTTGCTGTCCTCTGGACTTAAAAAGTGAGTTTACAGTCTGCTTCATCCGTTAATCTTTGTCTTCCTTCTAACTTTCATAGAAATCTCCTTCATGAAATATCTGATGACTACCAAGTCTCAGAGTTGGTTCAGCTAGTCCTTCAACAACAGAAACTTGCTGAAATGAACTAGGTGAACTAGCATTTCTAAGTTTTTCAAGAGGAAACCTGGTTTCCCTTGAACAGAGTGGAGGGTTGACAAAGAAAGCTTTAATGATACCCTGAATTTGACCTGAGACAGATTTCTTCCTGACATGAGACCTGACCTTCCTTTTCTTAGAGCATCAACTCTAGAAAACTTTATAAATTATTTCTCTACCTTTTTGAGATATAAATATTCTCCCAGCCTCTTGCCACTTTTATAGCCCAGAAATAAACTTCCTCACAGACTCAAGAGCTAGGACTTTTATATAGAATCATCAAAAGAGATAGTGCCCCAATCTGCTAGTCTTCTGTTGGGAGGAAAGGAATTTAACTTTGATAAATGCCACTCAGCCAGCTAAGGCCATTGACTAACCTCCCTCCTGACATCTAGTACTTTCCTACTAACTCATCTCAGCACTGAAAGGCTCTTTTGCCTTTTGTTTCAGCAGAATTGAGTTCAATCTCTCCCTTCTATTGCAAAAGTTGTGAACAAAGTCTTTCTTGCCCATTAAGTTGCCCAGTGCAATTTTTCTTTGACAACACTCACGGGAGTGTGAACACACATAGTGTTCAGTGACTTTAATGGTCAGTCACTACAATTGAGTCCCTTGGTAGTTTTCAGTGTGGATTTGACATTATGGGCAATTATGTTCCTTATACAGTAAGGAAGAGCCAGCAGAGCCACATGTTATGTTTATTTATAAACCACAGAAGGAAAGTCATTCTTGAGGGGAGGAAAAAAAACTCTCCCTGTGATTAAATGAAAACATTTCAGTCACTAAGCCGTCACATACAACTATGTTTCCTACCACACCTCATATTTTAATAATAAGTTTAGAAAGCAGTAGTCAGTTTTAGGTCAAAAAAATAGTATACTCTGGCTCATTATTGAAAGCATTCATTTAAGATTAAAAACATAAGACCCTTTATAGAAATTCTAAACTTGTCCCAAGATCTTAGCATTCAATTATCATTTCTGAAATCTGAAATCAACATATTTTATGTCTAAATTGAGAGTATATTTAAAAATCAAAATTCAAAGACATGCCTTCTAGTGGGCTGACTGATGGGAAAGGGCTGTGATTACGCCTAATTTTCACCCTCTACATCACGATCTCATTGATTATGTTTCTCAGCTTGCTAAGGGTTCTGTGAGGTGATTTTCAAGATGAATACTGCTATTTGCAGGATTTCCTGAATAGGAATATTTCGGGAGTAAATTGCACAAACCAAGCAATGTGCAGTCAATTTTCACTCCAGCATAAACAATGTATTAGAACACAGCTTTAAAGCTTTTTTTATTTGTGTTTCATTACACAGCTAGCTGCATTTCATCAATAAGCATGAAGTACCAAGCAGGCAAAACTGAAGCTCACAGAGGGTATTACATATTTTTCTAACAGGTGTGCTCAGAGTCTGACTAGAGAAAACAAACTCACCAAATGGCAAGGCATCAGACCCTTTGTTTCAGAGGTAGCCATGGCCAGACAGTTTCTTTACATTTAGGATTTTTAACTGAGGGCGTGGCTGCCTATATATATATATATATTTGTGTGTGTGTATGTGCATGTATATATATATTTATGTGTGCATATGTGTGTGTGTGTGTATATATATATATATACATACTTTTTTTGCTTTGACTTTTTCTTAAGATTTTATTAAAGGCAGTTTTTTCCTGCGTTAAAAAAGGGCATGTACTCAAAACTGTTTAAAAATTTTATTTTTGGTGTTCTGTTCAGTAGTTTAAAACTAAGTAAAGCAAACTCTAGTGTACCATCTTTCTTTAATATAAAAAATAGTTTAATTCCTTTAAGCAGAGGACTACAGCAGGCTGTAAATATTAATATCCCATATCTTAAATCAGAAAAACTGTGCAATCTTAATAAATCATTTATTAGTGACAAGAAATGGAAGCTAGAAAAAATGGGATAAAGAACTAGGTAAAGTATTAAATTATTCACACAGGTCACCATTTCCTAATTATAAGCTAGGAGTTTGAGAATTATTGGGAGAAACTCTCAAGTCATCAAATATACAATTTTATGTTTCCCCTCCCCCCACCTTGGACACAGTCACAAGAAGAAGAAAAAGGCTAAAAGAGTATTTTTGAAATCTGCACTCCAGAGATAAAAAAACTCGGAATATGCTCAGAGGACTGAAGCCAAGGAGCTTTCTGCCAGGGAAAAAGCAGCTCTCTCTCCCCTCAGTGATTTAAAACAAGCTGCAGGAGGCAAATATCATGACTCTCAAAGTACACACAGCAGTGAGAATAGTGACTTGTAGCTTTGATAAAGAAAAGTGATTAACAGAGCCGAACATGGCTTTCACTTCAAACTGCAGAGATCCATTTGGCAGAAACCTATGGGCCATAGACAAAGACTCAGTGCAGGTTTTCAGTATTTGAAAACCATTTGGAGGGGCACAGACTAGGACTAAAGTCATTTTGGTTGAGTCAACAGGATCTATTAGTATCAAGGGATTTAAAAAAAATCTTTTCTTTTAAATGTATTACAAAAAGAGAGATAGCTAGCATTGACTATTTATTTTCATTATTTTAATAAAGAGGCACACTTTAAAGACTGCTTTTAAAAGAGTAGAATGTGCTTTTACATGTAAGCTACAAAAAGTTACTTCTGGTTGGGAGGAAAGATGTTATGGCCTTTCCTCTTTGCAATATTACATCAGTTAGTTTTTAAGAATATACTGCACATCAGATAATTGAGAATTTGGCTAAGGTGACTGTATATTGGGCCAAGTAATTGTGTACTTTCTCGTTGTGGTCGTTAACTGAGCAGTGAAAAATCAGCATTCATGAGATGTAGTTGTGCTGGTGAATAGGAGCTAGTCATAAAACCCTGAGTACATTATGTACTAGCTGAGTGGAAAAGTCTGGATCCTAGAACTGAAGGCTTCCCTGAAACTATGACATGTTTTGTACTCACCCAGTCTTGCCCCTTGTGACCATGTATGACTAAAATGCAGGGTGATGGAACATTAGAAGCCACATCTTGGTATCAAGACTTCCAGTGTGCCTTTAATGTGCGAGTTGTTTTAACCAATCCTGTATAATTTCTTAAAGCTAACTAAATTTGTTACTAGGTAAAGCCTACTGTGTTTCATAAATTTAATCATCATACTGAACCCAAGACTGTGCCACTGGCTAAGCAGGCAGAGTTTTGAGCTGGTAAAATGATATCTACCCATGACTTCAAAAATGCCATCTGCTCTAGGAAATGGTATCTATCAGATAGCTATCAGAATGGTAGACATAAGTGTTAGGAGGAAGTAAAGTAAACATAGTGGTGAACATTTTGCTAATCTAACTCATTTTAGTTGTAGCAGATTTCTCTGTATCCTTATTCTCACTCATGCCCATCTTCTGCAAACTTTTACTTTCTCTTCACTAGAATACTCTCAAACTTCGTTTTCCCTTTGCACACAGTTCTAGCAAATCAACAGCTAAATGGAAATTAAAAATTTCGGGTTTTACAATCCTGGAAAGCAAAGAAATTAAACAATTTGACTCAATTAAAAGAAAAACTACTCAAAAATGTTACATATTTTTTTTTACTCTGAAGTTGCCCAACAACAGGTTCATTAATAGATTGTAATTTCAATGATTTGGTTTATTTGATTTGCTAAAGATTTGGACCAAAAAGGAGATGCAAAATAGGGCAGCATATTGAAAGAGTCTTCAGAATAGATTCATTGAAAGGGAGAAAAGAGGGTCAATCAACATTTACAAGGACTCTAAAAGAAGGAGATAGTGGTGTTCAATCGGCAGGACTGTCTCAAGCCCTACGTTTACCAAGAGCATCTCATTAGTATTCTGGGTGTCTTGGTACCATCTTTATTCATTGACTTAAAAATGCTTACAAGTAACCTGAGTCATGGGCTGAGCATGTTTGATTTGAGTGGAAAAGCAGAGATTAATATGAGAATGCCCTCTTCACTCAAAGAACAGTGCAGATGTGTAATGAAATACTGAAGTGTGTAAAATTTAAGTGTAAATCAACATATAAACAATGGGAGATGAATAAAGGGGTTTATAAAAAATCCTAACAGGGATTCTAACTCTACTCGGGGTGTGGAAGAAAACTTGGAAAAGGCAATGACTTTGAATTCATTCTTAAAGAATGGAAGAAAATTCCTTATATCAAAATAAACTGAAAGAAGTCATTTAAAAAAGAGACAAAATCAAGAGCATAGGTATGACATGAAATTACATGGATAAGAAGGTACCAAGTGATTTGATGTGGCTAGAATATAAGGGGAGATTGTTGGCAGAATGAGAAGATAGAAAGGTAAACTGTAGTCAGTCTGAGAGAGCTTTACAATGTCTACAAAAGAGCCCAGACATCATGTTTTAGAAACCTAATCTCATAAACAACTTCAATTTTTCATAAGGAATCTATGAATATGTATTAAGCACAACTAAAACAGGGATAGAAAATGTATCATAGTGACAAATATGATGTGGACATTCTAGTGGTGAGTTTAATGAAGACCTTATTTCTAATAAATGCTGAGGATAAAGCAGCATGTTCTAGTAAAATAATAATTACTACTATGATCAGTATAACAACAATAATGATGATGACGATGACAACGATTTTCTGCTTGACTAAACTTTAGTCAGGCTTCTGAACCTTCACCTGGTCTCATCTTTGCACTTCCCTATAAAATCAAGTTTCAGCAAAGAAGCCTGTCAGTTTTGCAAGAATTCTTTATCCTTGATACCTGATCACCCTCAGTATTCTCCACCATTTCCCAGGGGGATGTCTGATAATCCTGGCCCATCTTCAGCAAGAATTATGTTAGGCTGGTTTAGCCAGAATCTCACTTATCCCTGACACTTCTTAATAATTTTCCATCTACTGACTCCTGCACTGCTCCTTAGCTATAAATTCCTACTGCCCTTGTGTTGTATTTGGAGTTCAGCCCAATCTCTCTCCACCCAACCTCCTATCATCCTCCATTGCAGTGGTCCCTGTGCCTATTGTGATGACCCTGAATAATGTCTTCCCTACCATGTTTTAACAAGTAATATTTTTTCTTTAGTAATGATAACAAATGATAAAATTCAGTAATACTGCATTTTATAAAAAAAAAAGAAAGAAAACTATTTAAAGAACAAAGTCCCTACCTTAATGTCAAATGGTCCTTCTTGGTTTGGTTGGTTATAAATTTCCAACTGATTCCTAATAGGAGACAACCACAGAAGCAGATGATTCAACTGGTCTTCAAAGGCTTCAAGCTTTTTTTCAAGCAGCCCAAGGTCTCTTATTTGAGCTTCAATTTCTCCTTGTTTCTCAGGTAAAGCTCTGGAAACCTGAAAGGAAAATACATTTTTAAAAAGGTGAATAATTCTCATGGTATAAGAAAAGAAAAGAAAAAAGTATTTTCAAAAGTTATTTATCATGAAATGTTACAGAATCTTGCTGATTGTGTTATTTAAGCAGCATAATATTGATTATTTACATATATTCCATGTTGGGATTTAACCAATATGTTAGAAATTATTCATTAACACTCTACAAAAATTCTTTGCTTTAAAGAAACTAATGCCTTTTTGGAATTTCAAAACACATACCTTACATACTTCAAAGCCAACTACAACTGATAAAATAAAGAAATACATCTTTAACTTATTCACTCACTAAATATACTGGTGTGTTGTGTATTATATGCCAGACACACTGTCTTTGCAGTTACAAAAACAAATAAGCCAAGTTGTTCAGCATTAGTACCAGATATATAACACAGGTCTTCTAAATCTCAAATGAGTGATTCGTATTCAATGTGCATCCTAAAATTAAAACCAAACCACACTATGATTTTGTTTGTAGAGCAATAATTTCTTCTACTTTACTTGCTTCTAGCTTTCTTTGATGTTATGGAAGATTGTAAAAGAAAATCCTTTTATGTACAAGGAAAATTGGTAAGTTATGCATTTTTGTGAGCTATAGTTTGTGAGTCCTAGTAAACAGAAACAGGCGATTGAGATGAGAAGTAAAAAGAACATTTGGATTAGACTATAACAGAATGATTATAGGTTATTTTTCTTAAGAGCTTAGTATATGCCAACCATCATCCTTGGAAATTTCAAGTTTACAGAATTCCTTAATCCATCCAACAATGCTATGACATAGATACTATTATGATCTCAATATCATACATGGATAATGATGTTGGGGTTGAAAAACATTAAATAGTTAGGAAGCAGTATAATGTGGTTTTAAACATTGTGAGGTCTAGATTTAGGCTACTTGATTTCAATTCTGGTTCTAGCTTTTGCCTCACATTTTAGCCAAGTTTTCTCTAACACTCAATGCTTCCTCTATAGATTGGGAACAATGATAACACCTGCTTCATAGGATTCCTGTTAGAACTCAATAAAGTCATCCCTGAACATACCTTAGAGCAATACTCTGCATGATAATGAATGACAAGAAAGTTATTAAATAGTAGTGATTATTGCTCAAATAATGTAAATAAAGGGCCAGGATAGGCTGGGCACTGTATAGCTCACGCCTGTAATCCCAGCAGTTTGGGAGGCTGAGGCAAGAGGATTGCTTGAGCCCAGGTGTTAGAGATGACACTGGGCAACACAGAAACATCCCTACAAAAAAAAGACCCAGAATAAACAAGAGTAAAGCTATTTTCTTCAGAATATCAAGAGTGAAAACCAGCAACACAGAACAAAGAATTTAAACTTGTAATGATAGCTCTTTCTGAGACTATTAATAATACCAGTGTAATAAAAAATACTATAATGCAATATGAATAAAATTTTATAATTTTGTTATATAAATACAATTATATTTATGCAATTTTATATAATAAAATTTTATAATTTTTATTATAAAATTTATTAACTTCTGTTCCATAATATTATGAATAATAATAGAGAAGATTTTAAAAATAAAGTAGAAAATATACAAGTGTATCACATAAACAATGTCACATGCTTTGGAATAATTGTTTTCAATACTTATTAAAGAAGTCACTAATGAGTACATTCTTCAATTGGATGCAAGAGTTATGAAAAAAAGAAAGTTGTGGACAAAAAAACAATGTATACAAAAATGATTTTTAAACATTATATGTAAACAATATGTGCATTGATACATCTTATAAATGCATGTACATATGTTGCAAAAAATGCATGAGAATGTATAAGTAAAGAATTAACATCCAGCCCGGGTTGTTGGAGTTCAGTCTGGGACTGTCCCTAGGCTCCCACAGAACTGTTTCCTTGGAAACACTAACTTTAAGATGAATGGGAAATGTTGGGCTTGGCTTTGTTGCATGGAACTGCACCTCATTGCAGGCACTGTTAGTTGGAATACCGTCTTTGGATCCAGGTGACTACAATCATGTAAACGATTGATGGGAAATACAGGTGGTGGCTCCTATCGAAGGTGAACTGCACACCTCTTGCCTCTCATTCCTGGCAGCCTTTCCCTGTGTGGGTGAGAGGGCAAAAGAAGCATACTGCTTCAGGTAGATTATCCATAAATCATGAACTGAGATACTGTTCTCCTGGCTTCATTTATATCCTGCAATAAAGCCATGTAAACATAGTATGAGATGAAGTAGACATGCCTATTTGTGTTTTGTGAGTTCACATCCATAACTACACCTGTGGTGCATCCTGTGGTGCTGAACTCCCTGTGTGTGTGTGTGTGTGTGTGTGTGTGTGTATGTGTGTATGTGAGAGATGTAGGTGCTGTTACAAATATAGTTCTATGTCTGTAATACATGATCTAATAATGTCCTCAACTTATTTTTCTAGCATTTTAAAGGAGGCAACTAAACATTTTATTTTTATTGGATCATTTTCTACTCACAAATAAATGCAAGAAGCATTTTACAGCTTCAACTTACAGCATCTAAAAGCCTCTAGACTATGAAGCTACTGAGATAATAGCCATTATATTTTCCTAAAACTTCTGAAACTGAGCGATGAACTCCTTTTTATCTGATCATGAATTTATTCACGTTTCATTTAGGCTTCACATAGAAGCACAGAAATCTGTACAACGTTTAACTAAGATTGCTGATTTCCTTATCATCCTCCCATACTATCCCTTCCTTGCAATAGAGGTAGAACAATTTCTGACAGAAAACAGTACAATGGGGAAGATTTGACTAATATCTGGAATAATGAAATAATAGCTTATCATGGGATGACATTTTCAGCTTAGTTATGATGTTGCTTTAGGTTTATCCTCTCAGACCTTGTGTTCCCCACCATCATAACATTTATGTCATACTATTTAACTTTTTATTTACATTGATTCTTTTCACTGACCTTTGATTTCTGTGTCAAACAAGCTCTGTTCCTAAATATGATAGACCTACAGCAAAAGTTTGTTAAAGACTATCCCCAAATTCAGGATTACTATTTTTCCAATGTAAGGAGCCATGTATGTATTGAGTAGTCAATAACATAAAAATGTAAATTGTATCCTCAAGTTAAACAACTTTAATTACTGATAAAAATATCAGTAAACTGGACAATATAAAAAAATCAAAAGCTTCTGCATGAAAACAAAAACCATAAGCAAAATTAAAAACAAATGAACAATTGTGAAAAATAAATATTTGTGACTCACATCTAAGACACTAATTTTCCTAACACATAAAAGAACTTCTGCAAATTAATAAGAAAAAGGCCAACAACCCAGGAGAAAATTGAACAAATGATAAGGACAGCTCACAGAAAAGAATATACAAAGGATTTTAAATGCATGAACAGAAGCTTAGCCTTGGTAATAATGAGAGAAATGAAAATTAGAACTTTATCTATTACACTGGAAAAAATTCAAGTCTGCCAATACACTATGTTGCCAAGGCTAAGGGAAAACACAGGCTCTTCTACATGGCTGGTGGGAAGTATACATGTGTGTACCTCTTGTCGAAGGCAGTTTGGCCATAACTATAAAAAGAACGTAAACTTTGACTGAGAAATTTTATTCCCATGAATTTATTCTGTAGATTTACTTCTAGAATTAAAGCCAATGCTCGGTGAGGGTAGAGCAGCTGATTGGTAGGGTGAGATATTTTTAACTGTCCCTTTTATATTTTGAACAATGTAAATGTATTAGTGTATTTGTCTGATCTCGCACTGCTAATAAAGACATACCCGAAACTGAATAATTTATAAAGGAAAGAGATTTAATGAACTCACAGTTATACATGGCTGGGGAGGCCTCACAATTACAGCAGAAAGCAAAGGAGAAGCAAAGTCACACTTTGCAAAGTAGCAGGGATGAGCTTGCGCAGAGTAACTCCCATTTATAAAACTATCAGATCATGTGAAGCTTATTGACTATTATGAGACCAGCACGGGGAAACCACCAACATGATTTAATTATCTCCACCTGGCCTTAACCACGCCATGATTTCATTATCTCCACCTGGCCCTACCCTTGACCTGTGGGGATTACTACAATTTAAGGTGAGATTTGGGTGGAGACTCAGCCAAACAATGTCAATTACTTTTGTAAAGAAATAATTTAATAAGGAAAACTACTAGCTCATCTTCCTGCCACAAAATATTGTTGAGAAATTACACTTTGCATATTTTAATAATGAAGCATTATTATTCTGATATAACATATCTAAAGCCATCAGTCAGAAATGCTCTGAATATTTTTCTTTGACAGTATCACTTAATGGTCGGGTGAAAATCAAGAACTTTTAACTCATAATTTTTTTGTATTCTTCTTCACTTTAGAACAGTCTCTAGGAATTGAGCATATTCCAAACAGTTAATGGAAAAATATAACAGTTGTGAGTGATTTATAATGTGGAAAAAGAGTAAGGTTTGAATCAAATTCTGTGGGTTTTAAATTTATTTACTTTTATATTTACTGTTTGCATTAACATCAAAATATAGACAGAAACACCTGACCAGTAAAAGACATAATTTTTCTAATAATCCTTTTAAGCATTATAAAACCATGCTCTTCATACAACATGTTCCCTGTGGTGAAAGAAAACAAATACATTCAATTCCCTTATGCATTAATTTAGTATCTAACCAAATTTTGACCTAATTTCACACAAGATTACTTTTCTTATTCCTTCAATGTTTGAATGCTAATTTCAAATGTATAGAAGTTTCCATATTAAAATAAAAAAGTATCTGTTTTAGAAACAAACATATTAAGATAAACTTCATAACACAAAATTTCAGAAAAATTACAGTGTTAAGCATAAAAATGGTAAGCAGAACTGGAATAAAATATCAGATTGGGAAAGCCCTTTAGAAGCAAAAAAGAACATAAAATGATTGGATATAATATCTGTATTGTTCATTTATAAATTAAAGCCAATAATCAAAATTAAAACGAATGACAATTGGACATGTTTGCAGCATATATTAGATACAGGATAATAATTTTGCTATATAAAAAATCTTAATAAATAACAAAAGGAAAAAATGTACTAGAAAACCTGATAAACAACATAAAAAGAAATCAACAGAAATGTAAACAGCCAATAAACAAGAAAAAACCCAAACAGTAATTAATCAATGAAATGCAAATGAAAACAACAATGATATACTATCATTTATCTATCATAGTAGTTTCTGTAAAAGGTATTTGCCAAAGTTCTGGAAAACAAGCTATCTTATGATCTTCATTGGAGCCCTAATTATTATACAGTCATTCACTACATTTCAGTCAACAACAGACTGACTGTGATCCTATGAGATTATAATGGAGCTGAAAAACTCCTATTACCTAGTGATGTCACAGTGCAATGAATTACTCTCATGTTTGTGGTGATGCTTGTGTCAGCAAACCTACTGAACTGCCTGTTGTATAAAAATATAGCACAGACAAGCATGTATAGTACATACTTGATAACGATAATAAAAGACAGTTATTGGTTTATGTACTTACTGTACTTTTAATTATTTTAGAATTTATTTCTTCTATTTATTAAAAATAAAACATTAACTGTAAAATGGCCTCAGGCCAGTCCTTCACAAAGTAGTTCAAAAGACGGCATTGTTATCATAGGAGATGATAGCTTCACAAATATTCTATTGCCCCTGAAGACCTTCCAGTGGGGGACAACATGTAGAAGTGGAAGACAGTGATAGTAATGATCCCGACCTGTGTAGGCCTAGGCTAATATGGGTGCTTGTGTCTTACTTTTCACAAGAAAAGCTTAAGCAGCAAAAATATTAAAAATAAAAAAGCTTATACAATAAGGATATAAAAATATTCTTGTACAGATATTCACCATGTTTATTTTTAAGCTAAGTGTTAGTAGAGACTCAGAAACTTAAAAACATATAAAGTAAAAACGTTACCATAAGCTGAGGTTAATTTATCTTTAAAGAAAAAAATGTGTCTTCATAAATTTAGTGTAGCCTAAATGTACGGTGTTTATAAAGCATACAGTATTGTACAATAATGTCTTAGACTTCACATTCACTCATCACTACCACTCACTCACCAACTCACCCAGTGTAGCTTTCAGTCCTGCAAGCTACATTCATGGTATCATATGCAGCTGTACTATTCCTTTTTATCATTTCTATACTGTATTTCCACTGTACCTTTTCAATGTTTAGATACACAAATATTGTTGTGTGACAATTGACTACAGTATTCAGTAAAGTCACATGCAGTACAGGTTTGTAGCCTAGGAGCAATATGCTATACCATATAGCCTGGATGTGCAGTAGGCTATACCGTCTATGTTTGTGTAAGTACACTCTATGATAGTACAACTACAAAATCACCTAATGACACATTTTTTAGAACATATCTCATTTGGTAAGCAATGCATGACTACATTTGCTGGTAGTAATTTGATAATTCAGACCAAAAAGTAAAGCTTCCACCCTGGAAACTACAACACTACTAAGACATTAAAGAAAATGTAAACAAATAGAGGAATACACTTTCTTCATGAATTAGAATGTCTAATACTGTAAAGATATCTGCCTTCTTCAAATAATCTATGAATTCAATGCAATTCCAATCAAAATTGCAGCAACCATTTCTTAGTAGAAATTGATATGCCAATCCTAAGATTTATATGTAAGTGCAAAGGACTAGGAATATGCAAGACAATTTTGAAGAATAACAAAGTTTAACAATGTTTATCTCAAGACCATCCTGGTCAACATGGTGAAACCCCACCTCTACTGAAAACACAAAAAATTAGCTGGGCATGGTGGTGCGTGCCTGTAATCCCAGCTACTCAGGAGGCTGAGGCAGGAGACTTGCCTGAACCCAGGAGGCGGAGGTTGCAGTGAGCCGAGATCGCGCCATTGCACTCCAGCCTGGGTATCAAAAGCGAAACTCAGTCTCAAAAAAAAAAAAAAAAAAAAGCATGTTTACCACCAGACACGAATATTTATTATAATTAAGCCTGTGTGGCATTGAAGTGAGAAAAAAATCATCTATATAATATTACTTAATTTATACAATAATGTCACTTAAGTGGGAAAAGGATGATCTTTTCAGGAAATAGTACCAAGTTAATTGAATAGTCATTTGAAAATGAGAATCTTAACTCTTTTTCCACATCCTACAGAAAACATCAATTCTAGATTGTCTACAGACCTCAATGTAAAAGGCAAAAAAATAAAGTTTTCAAAAGAAAACGTAGAAAAAAATCTCAACAATTTTAGGGTAACATAATTTTTCATAAACAAGACATAAAAACCACTAGCCACAAAGGAAATTAAACTCCATTATTAAGAAAGACTCTTTTGAGAAAAAAAAAGCAAAGTTTAGGTTGGACAAAGATATTCACAATGCATACATCTGACAAAGACTTGCATCCAAATAATTTCTATATCAATAAGAAAAAGACAAGTATCATTTTTAATGAGCAAAAGACTTGCACAATGACTTCACATATGAGGATATAAAAATGGCACTAATCATCAGGTGATTGCAAATTAAAACACAATGAAATACCATTTCACATCCACCTAAATGGTTAAGAGGATTCATTCAGGTTGAAAATATATACTCCTGATGAAGATGTGGAACAACTAGAAGTCATATATTTCTGGGGAGGATGAACTGAAATGACCACATTGAAAAATTGTTTTTTCTGTTATTCTAAAGCCAAAGGTACACCTCTTGTGTACATTCTACTTCCATGTATATTAAAAATAAATATATACATACATGCAGCAAAAGACATGAACATCACACTAGCATTTTTCCTAATAGTCCCATAATAGATACCACCCAATGTCTATTGATTAGCAGAATGGATAAACTGTGACACATTCACACAATAGAATGCAATACATAGAAAAACTAAACCAACTATAGCACATACAGTAGCATAGAATAATCTCACAAAAATAAATGTTGAGAAAGACAAGTCAAATACAAGGGCATATATTGGATGATTTTGTTTACACTAATTTCAAAGACAGTCAAAACTAATCTAGGTGTTAGAAGAGTGCTCACCTTTGGGAGAGGTTGGTGGCAGGGGAGAGGTTAATAACTATGAGGGAACATGAGAGGGGCTCCTGAGGTAGTGTTCTAATTCTTGATCTCAGTGGTAGTAGCGTGGATACACTAAGTTTTTTTAAAAAAAAAATCAATAAATTTCTATTCTTATAACTCATGTACTTTTTTATGTGTCTTTATACTTCAGTTTAGAAAATTCCATAAAACTACCTTAAAAGCCTTAAGATGATTCATTCCCTTCAATTCCAAAATTCTACTTCTATGAATTTTCCTAGGGGAATATCACAGATAAACACAGAGACATATGACAAGAATGTTCAATTATGACATGCTAGTGAAAAAGTGAAAATCTCTCCAAATAGAATAACTGCATTCAAATAATGAAATACGTTGCAACCATTAAAGTAAATATCATGAAAAACATCCTATTACATTGAAAAATATTCCTGACATACTAAAATATTTTTTTAAAATTATGGTTTCGATTTTCTATGCATATTTTACATTTCAGTATGAATACATAGCAAAGGAGCTCAATAGATATTTCTCTAAAGCAAACATACAAATGGCTAACAAACATATGAAAAAAAAAGCTCAACCTCATGAATCAGCAGGGAAATGTAAATCAAAGCCACAATAAGATATCATCTTATACCTGTTAGAATGACTATTATCAAAAAGACAAAAGACAAGTGTTGGCAGGGATGCGAAGAAAAGAGAACTCTTGTACAATGTTGATGGGAATGTAAATGAGTATAATTATTGTGGAAAACAATATGGAAGATCCACAAAAAATTAAAAATAGAACTACCATATGATCTAGCAGTCGTATCTATGGGCATATATCCAAAAGCGTTGAAATCAATATTTTGAAGAGGTATCTGCCTTCTCATGTTTATTACAGCATTGTTTGCAATAGCTAAGATATGGAATCAACCTAAATGTCCATCAATAAATGAATGGTTAAGGAAACTGTGGTATATAAACACAATGGAATACTATTCAGCCTTTGGAAATAAATAAATCCTGTCATTTGCAACAACGTGGATTGAACTGAAAGATATGATGTTAAGTGAAATAACCCAGGCACAGAAAGACAAATACTGCATGATTTCACTTACATGTGAAGTCTAAAATAGTCGAACTCAGAGAAACAGACAAAAATGGTAGTTATTAGATCCTAGGGGGTGGGGTGATTGGGGAGATATTGATGAAAGAATACAAAATTTCAATAAGACAGGTGGAATAAATTCTAGTGATCTACTGTAACTCATGGTGACTACTGTTAGTAACAATAATGTATACTTGGAAATTACTAAGAGTAGATTTTAAGTGTTTGCACCACAAAAATGATAACCATGTAAGGTAGTAAATATGTTCTATAGCTTGATTTAGTCATTCCACAATGTTTACATATTTAACAATATCACATTGTACACCATAACAACAATACAATTTCCATTCGTCAACGTTTTAGAAAATTTAGAAATTTACACAGATACACATATACATATTTGTGAATGATTAGAAATATATGAATCAGTTTGTTAACCACACTTTAGAGGAGTATTACAAATTATACATGATCATAATTTTTAATATTTTTGGTACTTTTTCAAAGTCACCACACAGAAAGAATATTATTTTATATGTTTTATATGCTAAATAAAAATAAACAATGGATAGTACTGGTTGGGCGGATATTCCTCTGAGATACCAGCAACAATAAAATTACTATTACAACTTAGGTTTACAATATGTTTCAGGTACTATATGATGGATTTTACTTATATTTGCTTTCTTATTCTACCCATGGTCCTATGAAGTACACAACAGTTTCTAAAATTATAAAGTGATGAAATTTAGAATCAACAAAATAAATAATATTTGTAAGGTTACTAGTAAGTAACAAACATGGCACTAAACATCTAGGTTTTACTGACTTAATATTCTACTCTTTCCTTCCTCTTCCCTCTCAATACATACTTTCCAGTACCTTTCAAAATCGCTATCATTTGATAAATTGATCTATTAAAACTTAAGGTTTTTAAAAGTTTTCATTAGTGTGGGTACAATCTATACTCTTAATACTTACTATCATTAAAGCTATACACAGTTAGAAGTCAACTTCAATAAGAAATAATATAAATGAAATGCATGCAAGTAAACATTTTCAAAATGAATATGAATATGACTATTTTGAAAATTAAAACATTACTGTTTGACATTTGTTAATTCTATAGGGACAAGAAGAAGAGTTAGATTGCTTATCAAATGCATTTTTGGATTATGATTAATCCAAAATCGTGTTTAAATGATAGTGATATAATTGTAATAAGTAGCTTCTCTATTTTGGTAGGCTTGTCATTTATTTTATAATAGAAGTATAGATAACATAAGTTGTTATAAAGATTAAAAATAGTAATAGAGAATTTCCAGTTCAAATAAGTAACAATTTACATGATATTTTAGCATTATTTTCAAAGAATTTAACGTAAATGCTGAATTCTGAAACTTTTGGACTTAAAAACTTAAGAGTTGATTAAATTTTAACTTAATTTCAAAATCCTATCTCATACAATTCCTAAGTAAATACCAAATGAATGAAATGTTACATGTAAAAAAATTGAACTATAAAAGTAATGAAAATATGGGAGGCTATTATTATAATTTTAATTAAAAAGCCACAAAGTAATGACTTACATTCAAAACAGTATAAAATTTCTTTACATAAAAAATCAAATAAGCAAAATAAAAAGGCAAAAACAATTCACCTTTTTTGACAAACACTCTTAAGATAAAAACATTCTCACAAATCAGTAGAAAAAAGACACTCTTTTTTTATTTGTCTTTTTTTCTACTGATTTGTGAGAATGTTTTTATCTTAAGAAAATAGGACGATGATGAGGAACAGACAATTTATGAAAGAACTATAGCTGACCTATTAAAATTGTTTAACTTCCCTAGGAAAATTCAAACAGGGAGGTATTATAGCACACCTATTTATTTGACAAAGATTTAGAAAACCATCTTGCACTGCAGTACAATAGTGTCGTAAAACAGGAATTGTGTGGTGAATTGGGTCTTCTCATTACTGATTGCAAGCAAATAAATGGAAATATTTCTGGGATTGGGGTTGGAATTGGATGAAGTAGGTTTTTTTTCTTTCTTTCTGATTTTTTTTTAATTTTTTATTGCATTTTAGGTTTTGGGGTACATGTGCAGAACATGCAAGACAGTTGCATAGGTACACACATGGCAGTGTGTTTTGCTTCCTTTCTCCCCTTCACCCACATTTGTCATTTCTCCCCAGGCTATCCCTCCCCACCTTCCCCTCCTGCTGGCCCTCCCCTTTTTCCCCCCATAGACCCCAGTGTTTAGTACTCCCCTCCCTGTGTCCATGTGTTCTCATTTTTATCACCCGCCTATGAGTGAGAATATGCGGTGTTTCATTTTCTGTTCTTGTGTCAGTTTGCTGAGAATGATGTTCTCCAGATTCATCCATGTCCCTACAAACGATACAAACTCATCATTTCTTATTGCTGCATAATATTCCATGGTGTATATGTGCCACATTTTCCCAATCCAGTCTATCATCGATGGGCATTTTGGTTGATTCCAGGTCTTTGCTATTGTAAACAGTGCTGCAATGAACATTCGTGTGCATGTGTCCTTATAGTAGAACGATTTATAGAGGTAGGTTTTTGTAGTTCATATCCAAAGTCTAAAAATTTTTGTGCACTTGGATCAGAGATTTTACTTTTAACATTTCAAAAAAAATTTCTGCAATTAATATGTCCTTTTTTATTAAGAAAATTGTTATTTTAAACATAGGTATACATGTATACTTATATACAAATAGATAGATTTATGTAGTGTCTAAAATGTGCCAAGCATATAAATCTATCAACAACATCTAAAGAACAACTCTATAATATAGTTACTATTATTGTCCCCATTGTACACATGTGACTTGTACAAGGTCAGATAGCTGTTAAGTGGTAACCAAGCGAGGATTTGAACCCAAGAAGTTAAGCTTTGAAGCCCCTCCTCTTAACCACTAGACTATTTTACCTCTCATTCCCTTTAGCTATACTACTTTGAATTGGAGGCAAGTGGGAATCAGTCATACAGTTCTAAGCTTTTAAGCAAGAGAATCAAACAAGAGTGCCAGTTTTGAAAACTGAATTTGATAGTGGCAAGGAAAATAGGACTCTATCATCTCACTTACTTTCAAAGTAATGAAGAAATTGTAATAAGTTCCAAGCAGTACCTAAAGGATTTTTTTTTGAGAAATGCTGTGAACAAAAAGCAAATTTTCTTCTGCATTTATATATTTTCTAAAATATTGCCTCCAAATTCTTTAGTCTGTCTTTATTTAAAA
Organism: Callithrix jacchus; assembly: GCF_049354715.1. Lineage (NCBI taxonomy): Eukaryota > Metazoa > Chordata > Mammalia > Primates > Cebidae > Callithrix > Callithrix jacchus. The sequence continues at coordinate 32,744,862 of NC_133524.1, forward strand.
AACTAGTTCTTTATCTGACACTATCTTCCATTCTTCAAATATTCCTAATAACAGAACACTCCATTTGGTCTGTTCCTCTGTCACTTTGTACCCTGCCATTAAAATGTCCTCTTTTTCCTCAATAAAATATCTCTTTTCTTATTCGACATATATAAAACCCTTCCCAAGCCTTCATGTTTTGGGTAATGAAAGTGCCACCTCCTCAGCAAAGATTGCCTAATCCCTCTGAATGGAAATAATTATTCTAATAAATTTTAGCATGTTTTACGTTGGCTACTTTGTTAGACACTGTCAGTTATTACTTTTTTCTTTATTTTGCTATTCTCTTCTAACTTATGTCTTCTCTTTCTCTTGCCTCTCCTCAAAAGCTAGAATACTCACACACACACATACACAAAGCCACAGTTGAATTTTACATCTTTGTATACCATTAGTAACTTTTCTTACATGATCTAGCATTTGTTAAATGAACAATCACACAAAACAATCATTTGCTAATAAAACAGAAAAGAGAAGGTAAATCTGAGGATGAAAAGCAGAAGTCTCTTGAAAACACTTATGTTCTTATACTCAATATTTCTAACTCTGTTTCTCATTTTAGTCTATGTGTGGATATCCAAGTTCAGCAGCACAATCAGAACAGGTGTTACTTGGCAGCTGAACTAGTAAAATTTGATTTGAAGAACACAGAGTAGAAGATGGTAGAATCCAGTCAGTCAAGAGGACTAAGGAAGAAAATTCTTGACATGTTTTCTGTCAGTTACCTTGATGTCATGGATTCTGTGGCTGGAGACAGGAGTAGGTATTAATTAATTGCAGCATTAATGGTAATATCATCCATGTAATTAGTTCAGTGAATATTTTCCTAGTAGCTATTTTTGTTCCAACCACCACCCTATATTGCTTCTGTAGTTGATTGAAGTTGACCATTGTATGGCTACATATATGTCTCCAATGCCAATATCTCCCTACCTTGAAAATAGCTAAATAATAGCATACTCTGAACGCATCTTCAGCAAGTACTCTCTTGATCCAACCAAAATGAAAACCTCTCCCAAATTAGTAATAGCAATTAAAAAATTCATGTAAACCATTGTCTTCTTTTGGATCAAATGCATGCAGCATGAAGTATTTGGAGAGTTCATTTTGCCTCACACATCTTTTAACAACAATAAATTAAAGTCACTGGAGAACTAGACTTAGCAAAGATATATTCCCAGGCACAATACTCTACAATTGGTCTCATGGTAAAATAGCCTTCACTAGGAGGTCATTTATTTTCTTTTCCTCTGGAAATTTAATAAAATAATAATGAATATATGACTGAGAAATGCATTGTGGTTATATGCCACCAGATATTTTAAAACTATAAATCTGGCCGGGTGTGGTGGCTCAAGCCTGTAATCCCAGCACTTTGGGGGGCCAAGGGGGGTGGATCATGAGGTCCAGAGATCGAGACCATCCTGGTCAACATGGTGAAACCCCGTCTCTACTAAAAATACAAAAAATTAGCTGGGCATGGTGGTGCCTGCCTGTAATCCCAGCTACTCAGGAGGCTGAGGCAGGAGAATTGCCTGAACCCAGGAGGCGGAGGTTGCTGTGAGCTGACATCACGCCATTGCACTCCAGGCTGGGTAACAAGAGTGAAACTCTGTCTCAAAAAAGAAAAACAAAAACAAACTGTAAATCCATATACAATGTTAAAGTGACTAATTACAAACCATTTTTATGACAGTCCCCAGTGACATAGCTCTTGGAATTTTACTTTAAAGGTAAGTGGATTTCCTTTTTAAAGTATATGGATTTTACTTATGATGTTTATAGATGTATATTTCCTACATTGTTTCCAGTTTTAAGTAAGTATATAATAACAGTGAAGTCCCTTGTATCAAATCACAGTATATGTTAGTTTTATTGCATAATCACTTTATTACGACACATGAATTTTGTTTTCTTAAGTCCTGAAGTATGACACATTATGAAATAAATTACCATTTCTAGCAAAATTTCAACGTCACTAAAACTTGATGTACAATAAATAGGTTTGCAGTCCTTGGAGAAGTCTGTTCTTAATACCACACTAAAACCATATTGACTTTTCAATAAAATTTAGTGTTCATGACCAGCATTCTTATTCATTAATTTATTCATTTGCAGTATAAGCAACTAACTCCATGGTCAAAGAATACTTAATAACATACATAAGTACATTGATAATATTTTTTGACTGTTCACCTTGATCCAAATCTACCCTAAAGTTAGGTAACAAGTCTTTTAATGGCTCCTGGAGGCATTAGACAAATGAAATGAATTGGTGACATTGATTTCCCCAAACCTCAATAGTTCTCATTTATTTTCTAAAATTGATTTTATAGGGATTTATACCCATGTAACTATCTACCTACTCACACATTTTTCACTACATAATGTGATTTTGGTCACATACTGTTTAAACCCTGAGGACAATAAAATTCAAAGGTGTTAAAATGTAATTTTATATGATACACACACACACACACACTCACACACACACACGCCACAGAATGTGCTGTTACAAATTAACCTCATATTTCCTCCCTTTCTCCTTCCCAGCCATACTCTAAACAAAGGCTCTTTCAGTGTTAGTAGCGCTAAACAAGGGCTACTTTATTCTCACACTCTCCCATCAGAATCTTTGATCTTATTTGCTTGAAGGACCTTAGCAGTAGCCTGGCTGATATCAAAAAAATGTCCTTTGGATTCTTTGGAAGTATCATTTTTAATATTTTTGTTTGCTTGTTTTGTTCATTAGTTTGGTAAAAATTCAAGGAAAACTAAGTTATGATCTGTATAATTTTACCCAAGCAACCAGAACCATAACAAATAACAATACCTTGATACTTATTTAGGCCCTAAGGTGTCTGTTAAAATTTGCTTTCTTATTAGAATTTTTTTTAAACAGTCTCCTTTTTTACTTTTATAGAAGTCACTATACTCCAGAATAAGGACTCGGGGTTGGGGGAAGATAAAACTACACTATATAATCACATATCCTCAAATTCAGTAATTTCATTTAAGAAACAATTTAGCTGGGCATAGTAGTGCATGCCTATAATCCTAGCACTTTGGGAGGCTGAGGAAGGAGGATTGCTTGAGCCAAGAAGTTGGAGACCAGCTTGGGCAAAATAGTAAAACTGTCATTTCAAAAAAAAAAAAGGTAAGAAAACAGAAAAACAAAACAATTTAACTATCAAAATGTAACTTTAAATTTTAAATTACTAAACTTAAATACAATTTAAAAATCAGTTCCTTAGTTGCACTGACCACATTTCCAATGCTCAAAAGCCACATTGTATTAGACAGGACAGAGAGAGAACTTGCTCATTACAAAAAAGTTATTTTGAACAGTGTTACAAACCATACTACACTATTTGCTTATGTATCTAAAAAACTTGCCAATCTTTATGATTTTTGAAAGAATAACAGTTTAGAAAATAATTAATTCAGTGGTGTTCAAATACATACACCAATTTGACAATTTTGATAATATGACCATGAATTGTTGCTTTTCATCTCAATATTTCCTGGCTAGAAAGCTTCTTTTTCTCCAAAACTCATTCACTAAAAAACAAAACGCAACAAAAAAAGAAAACCACCATAGTGAAAATAAATCCTATTCCTTTGTCTTCATCTGAATGGAATTATTTTATTGTCATGTTTAAACATATAAAGATTAAGAAATATTTTTCATCAAATGGCATGACCTGCATAACTCACATTTATCTTTTCTATGTGTCATATTCATATTGTTGCAATTTGATGCATTATTGTGATTTATAGTATGAAGCAAATGGATATTGCGTTATCTACTAAATGAAACATGGCTAACAAAGAAGAAAATGAATGTCCCTGGAGTTTTAATCTTACCGACAAGTAAAATAATAATAGCATATAGAATTGCTATTTCTGGAAATGGTGACACTGAGGAAGGGAGCTTATTGGTTTTGAATACAACATGGGGAAGAACTGACATTGACATACGTTAAGTTGTAGCTTTATTAGTTGTGTGGACAGTAGGAAGAAAGTGAGTAAAATTCAAAGATGTGTTGGTCCCTTCCTGCTAGCCAGAAAATCAAGCAAAGGAAAAAAGAGAATATGGAAAGAAATGTGAAAAAGAAAAGAAATACTTGATTTCTTTGGAAGTAATAAAAACTCATGGCAAAAGGCAGGCGCCAAAATAGTTTTATATTCCACCAGTATTGTTGCCATAATCCCATTTCAACAAGAGACTTGGGCAGAGGGCAGCAAACTATGGTTTGTGGGTCATCTTCAGCCACCACCTGTTTTTGTACAGTTTGATAACTAAGAATTAACACTTTAAGTAATTGAAAATGATTAATAAATGGGTGACACATTAATATTATATGAAATTCAAGTTTGTTTCCATAAATAAGGTACCATGGGACACAGCCATGCCCATTCATTTACGTATTATGGCTGCTTTTGATCTATAATAGTGGTGTTGAGTAGTTATGGCAGAGACCTTGTGGCCTGTAAAGCCTAAAATATTTACCATCTGGACCTTTAGAGAAAGTTTGCTGACCTCTGCTCTAGATGTTCAAGGAGTTGTGGCCTATCCTCCAGTCCATCTAGGTCTTGCTCCTGCCTGTATTTCAGAGCTGCTTTAATGAGTGAGTTGGTGAGTGAAGTACAGGGCTTCAATGCATGAGAAATTAAAAAAAAAACCTTTTAAATGTAGTATTCATTAATTTACCCAAATTGGAAAATGGACAAGACAGCACCCTTCAGTGGAAATTTTTAAGAATCCACAACCCTCCTGGCCTGTTTTTGAGGCACTTTGTAGCCAGTATGTACGAATGTCTGATTTAGCTGGGTCATACATCTGGGACCAGCTACCTGAAGCTTGCAATCACAGTCAGCTGAAATTTGAAACTTGAATATTGCAAGTGGTAGACGTTTAGCAATAACAAATTATTTACATCATTATTTAACTTTAATATCTTTTCATTTGCATTCCAATAAGTTGTACATTTCCAAAAACAGTGAAAGAAAACAGAAATTTTAGAAACGGAAACGTTATGCTAACATAAAAGCAAAAAAAAAAATTTAAAACTACTGTTATTATACTCTGTAAATTACGCATAACCTTGATGAGCAGAGAACTTCACTGGTCAATATGGTAGTCACTCACCACATGTAGTTATTGAGCACCCAGAATGTGCCTATTTGGAATAGAGATACACTGTAAAATACATACTGGATTCCAAAGGCATAGTACTGAAAAAAAATCCACAATATTTTAATTCATTCATGCATCACTTAATGACATGGTTACATTCTGAAAAATGGGTTGTTAGGTGATTTTATCCTTATGCAAACATCATAGTGTGTACTTACACAAACGTAGGTGGTATAGCCTACTACACACCCAAGGAACATGGTATAGCCTATTGCTTCTGGGCTGCAAACCTGTGCAGCACGTGACTGTACTGAATACTACAGGAAATACTAACACAATGGTAAGTACTTGCATATCTAAACATACCTAAAGATAGAAAAGGTATGGTAAAAATACTGTATTATAATCTTATTAGATCACCAATGTATATATGGTTTGTCATGGACCAAAATATCACTACACAGGGCATATAATCAGTATTTTTATACTGATTACAATGTCAAAATGATACCATTTTAGATACATTGGGTTAAAGAAAGCATATAATCCAAATAAATTTCACCTGTTTATTTTTACTATTTTAATGTGGCCATTAGGATTAAAATGACATATGTGGTTCACACTATGCTCTGTAATAATGCAATAGTAGTATTTATTATTCTATAATAGGAATAGCAGAAAAATATTAAAGATAATCCATAGATGTAAAAATCATGTGACTTTTAGCACCTCTTCTAAGTTCCTTATTTTACTAAAAGGTACAAAGTAAAGAGGTTTTCTTATTAAGATAACAGGAATTTTTCATGCCCCTACTAAATAAGTGCTTTTTAGAACAAATATTTTAAGCAGGCATTATGAAGGAGCACCAAATATGAGCTGGTCTTGAACAAACTGCCCCCACTGTGTTTCTTAGACTCATTGAGATGAAGCAGCCTTATGCATGTTAATCGCATGTGCTTAATCTCTGGCCTCCATGTTTAATTGAGCTCTCATGCTAGGGCCGCTAGTATCTGTCTTCCAGCCAGGTTGTGCATGAAACCAGAGCCCTACAATTTTGTTTGAAGAACACTGCTTGTCCGACTTTATTGGCACCCAGGCTGCAGATCACGCAACCCTCTTTTTCATGAACTTCTGTTCTGAGGGTGAAGGTAATGAAAAAAGGAACAGCTGTACATGAATAATGTTACTGTCACACACATAAAAGGGAAAGGGAGGGAAAGAAAAGTCACAGACCTGGCCTCTATTCCTGGTTCTTAGATGAGGATGGCTGGTGGCAGTTTCCCTTGCAAGAGGGATAGGCAGGGGAATCAAGGGGAGGAAAGCGAGAGAGGCATGTGGTGAAAAAGGGAAGTGAGAGCTGGGGGATTACACCAGTGCTGCTTGCGGGGGAAGGGGACAGTAAGTAACAAAGAACTGCCAGTCAGGTGACCTGACTTCTAATACCACCTCTGCCACTACTTGTAGAATCCAAGAGCCTTCACTGAGTATCCTTGGAACTGAAAAATGCAGAAATTTGATTAGATTAGCTCTGAGGTCCCTTCTACCTTGGGCTGTTCCATAAACATTCTGTCTCTGGCAGGAAATCGAGGAGTATACACAGCCATGAATGTGTCACTGAGTTTAAAGGAGACAAAGACTGCCTCTGCCTGACACCTGGATGCCTGCGAATACAAAAGATGTTCTCTGAGGGTCTATTGGGAGCCTGTGACATAGGCTTAAAATGTGGAAAATCCCATGACAACAGGATACCCTGTCACCCTAAGCAGATGTAAGCTTAATTTTCTTCACAGCAAGATAAAGAGCAATACAATAGAGCTTAACAAAGCAATTTTGGATAAGGGCTTAACACAATCAACTGCTATGGTGTTTCAGCCATTTATTTACAGGATTTAAACATCTTTCCTCCAAAGCCGGGATTCCTGCCAGATAACCTGTGTAATGGACCTAGTGCAACGACCTACACCAAATGGCTAACAATTTTGTCCAGCCCAAGGCCTTTGCTAGTGGGGCTCATCTCCTGGCTCTGGCTAAGTATGCAGCTACATTCCTGATGATGTGGCAACATTTTAGGCTCTGGTTTCCAAGAGAGAGCTGAGACACAGCTTTTAAGAAATAAGTTACGAAAATACAGAGTATCTGATGTCCTGGGGGAAATTCACAGAAGTTTTGGGGCATCTTTACAATATTTGTCAATGAAAAGGAAAGGAATATACCTTTAAAAGGCAAACACAGAACTTGCTCTGTTCCCAATTTATGCCTCCAAAGCTGTGTGAAGAGGAGACTTCTCAAGTCTATTGGACAGACATTTTTATTTTTCATTTTGATGAAACTTTTTAAACAATAGATACTGTGACTGTAATGTTTGCATGAACTGAAGCTGGAATTAAAACTAAAAATTTGTAGTCATGGTCTTTTTCATCACTTTCATATAAAATTCTCAGAATTCCAGATTGCAATTAATCTATATAGTTTTCCAGGTGAAGCATGAATTAAATTTTTCAAAAAAGTGGTTTTAATGATTTAAAAACTGTGAATTGGTTAGTTGGTTAATGGTTAAAAGAAAAATTATTTAGGGCCTTTTATGTGCCATCCCTCCCTTTAGTGAGCACTTACTCTGGAAAAAAATATTTAAAGACATAATTCAATTACCAAGTGATGAATAATCTAATAAAGACAGACAAAATACATTACAAAGGCACGGAGTCTGGAGGGCCTCTGTCTCCTGGAGAGAGAATGGAGAGATAGGAGGCAGGAGAGAAGGGTGATTTCTCAGAGGATATCTCATTTGAGTTTTCCATTAATTAATGGTTAAACTATTAAAAGCTATTCTGAGTAGCCTATTAAAAGGTACTCTGTTGGCTCAAGCTTGACAGTATGTGAGGAAGAAGAAAGAGATCTTATGACTAGGGTTGCCTTTTAAAATACAGGATATCATTTAAATTTGCATTTTGTATAAGCAATTAATATTTTTCAGTTTTTTTGTAGTATTTGGGACATAGTTATGCTTAGAATTCTGGATGTTTCATATTTTTATTTGCTAATTCTTGGGATCTTAATTACAACTGAAATGTGGAAGAAAATGAATTTTTGAACTTATTCTATAGGGATAAACACTTTTAAAAAGAGTTTATATAAAGTTGCCTTTAGAAGGATTAGAGTGAAAGGGGGACTTGAAACCAATAAGAAGCCAAGCCCCAGTAATGGTATAAACAGAGCTCATTCTGCTTTCCAAATATCTCCTCTGCAGCAGATACTTGCTGGCTGGAATCACCTCTGACATGGTTGACTTGTGACAACTACTTTATTTGCACATTGCCAACATCTCTATGCTTAGGAGATTCTCTAAAGCTGGGCGTAGTTTTGCTTGGATTTCCCTCTTTCATGTTTCACTAACCCTATTCTTTCACTCTTGCATTTGAGGATGAACTTGTCAGCTTCCAATTTCTTGTCTTACATTCTGTTCTTGAGTGTTTTTAAATTAACACTTTACCCTTCTCCATTTCTTCCAAAAAGTAAGGATAAATGGTCCTTGATGGATTTGTAAGCTACTTCATCTGATAAAGTTGGGGTGATCCCTAGCATCAGGATTTAGTATGACTAAAAGAAAAATATGTATTAGTTATTGTACAAGACAACTTGAATGATCTTAAATGTTACAGTTTATATGTGAAAGGAACCTGGTAGGGTCTTTCTAAATTTGACAATAAATTGTAATAATTCATGTGACATCACCAATAAGTCAAAAATTAAAAGAAACTTTCTAAACTATCAATGATAGAAGTCAAATTTTAATTAACAATCCTAGAGGAAAGAGTAAATTATCCTTTGATTCTCTCACATGAAGAGGTGCTAAAAGAGGATGCCTCCAGAAAGATAGGAAAAAGTATTTCAGAATACTGCATATTCCAGTATTGTAGAGATAGTTTATTATTATGAAAACATTCTGCTTATTTTTTCTATTTCATGATGTATGTGGTATCTGTCATCTTTCTAAAAATGTATAATTTGTTATGATTTTCTTTCTTTATATAAGTAATCATGCTCATACCTAATTTTATATTTGTCATGTTATATTCTTTGACATAAAGTAAACTGTCAAATGAGAATATACTTCAAGTTTCACAAAACCAGATCCACTTCTGTTTATTCTTTTACCTTTATGGAGTATAGAAAAGTATTCCATTCAGTATCTTAGAATAACTACTTTGGTATAGACATTGCAAAATGAATGTTTTTTTTTTTTTTGTTTTACTTTGAAGACTCGATTATTTCTTACAGATGCTAAAATAAAAAAAAAACAAGACAAAAATAAAATATGATTTTATCTGATTTATCACTAGTACATTAAAATTAGTTTAGCTTTGTTTTTGATCTAAAATTTAAAAATAATTAACTGCATTTCTGATAGAACAACATTTTTAAATTTCTGAAGAGATGATGGTTTGAGTAACCCCTTAGGGTTTCATCTTTTACCTGCTGCCATTAAATTGTCATAATTAATCATCATGCAACAGGTTGTAACATGTAAAGTGACAATTTATAGGCTGATACAGAACAATAGAGAATAACAGGGATTTAATTTTTATGCATCATTTCTTCAGGAAAACACATCATGAGGGGAAATAGCTTTGAATAAGTTCAGTGAAGGTTGCCATTTAGTTAATTAACTTAACCATTTTCATTAGCAGACTCAACATTGACTTTAGAATACTGTCTGCTTAATTTCTTCAAACAATGCATATGCATGAAACGCTGTCAAAGGTAAAGTGAAAATTAAGACAATATAGCTAAAAAATAAAAATTAAATTATTGAAATGTATCAGAAAAGTATGTGGAATACATTTATAACCTTATATGCAGTTGCAGTGAGCTCCTCCAAACTTTTAAGATATGACCTTGGCATAGGCACATTATTTCAGCTGCATAGCACAGGATTTATAATAATCTCAATTTTATAAGAAAGAGCATTTCTAAATTGGTTTGAGAAGGCTAAAACAATGCATAAATCCAGTGCACTGAATATAATTTTCTGCTTCAATTGACAATCCAGTCTTTTGAAAACAGGCTTACTTTTTAACCTTTTTTGACCATATTCATTTTCTGTGTCTTCATATTAGAATAAATATAATCAGCAGGTGCCTATTGATTTTTGGAGGGAGAAATGTCATCTGTAAGATTGAAAAAAAGTGAAGTCCATCATAACCAATTGTTGAACAAATGTGTGTGAAAATTGAAGAAAGTAATAACATAAAAACAATGGGTAAACATCAATATAATTATTTAATATGATGTATTTTCAAATTTGGATTTGTTGTCTCTAGAAGTTGGAAGATGGGAAGGCCTGCAAAATTATTTTTTTAAATATGATGATAAACATTCCACACAGCAATGATTTATTTTCTTAACGATAATAGTCTTAACTAGAGCACACAGCAGAATCAATTGGGTAGGAGTTTTGGTTTTGTTTTGTTTTAATATGTATATCCAAGCTCCATACCAGAGAATCAAATTCCATAAGTCTGTAATGGAGTCGTGATAGCTCAACCTAAGTTTTATATTTATAATTTTGAAATAGATGTTTAGATTTTAGTGGTACAAACATCCCTGCTTAAGTCCACACAAACTAAAACGACCATTAGTAGTAAGAAACTGAGACTGCTTCTCTGTTAACATTTTGTTCTCATTCTCAATCTTCATTTACCTCAAATTTATTAAGTCTAGAACACAACTCAAGTGTAGTGTAGTAAAACAAAAGAGTTGGAAGGCCTTGGTGTAACAGGGTGCTTTATGACTTACCTGCTTTTGGATTTTAGTTTTGTGGGGTAAACACTTTAAACCCCTTTCTTCTTTTATAGAATAGGGAGCGTATCCTTGCTGTATCTATATTTCCTAGCTCCTCTTCATTTACTTTCCTGTTCTTCATGTGTAATTCACTCCACAGTCTTATTTTGCATCATTGTTATGGCTCAGCTGTGTCTCCACCCAAATCTCATGTTGAATTCCCAGGTGTGTGGGAGGGACCCAGTGGGAGGTAATTTATTAATGGGGACAGGTCTTTTCTGTGCTGTTCTAGAGATTGTGAATAAGTCTTATGAGATCTGATGGTTTTGAAAAGCAGAGTATCCCTCCAAAAGCTCTCTCTTTGATTGCCACCATCCATGTAAGATGTGACTTACTCCTCCTTGCCTTCTGTCATGATTGTGAGGCCTCCACAGCCAAGTACAACTGTGAGTACATCAAACCTTTTTCTTTTGTAAATTGCCCAGTCTGGGTTATGGTCTTTATCAGCAGTGTGAAAACAGGCTAATACAGTAAATGGGTACCAGTGGAGTGGGACACTGCTGGAAAGATACCCAAAAACATGGAAGAGACTTTGGAACTGGGAAACAGGCAGAGTTTGGAACAGTTTGGAGGGCTCAGAAGAAAGAAAAATGTGGGACAGTTTGGAACTTCCTAATCTCTTATATCCAGCCTGGGCTTTCACATTCCCAAAGCAAGAAGTTTGTTCAAGTCCTTATTACCTGGGCCATTAGAAAAAAAATCTCAAACCAGTTTGTAGATCTCCAGTCTCTACCTGCTGTACTGCATCCACTGCATTGCCATCAGACTGAGTCTTCTAAAATAAAACTTGATTCTTAAAAGATGAGTCCGTCTCCTGTGAGTGGATTATCAGTGTTTGTTGTATGTGCATATAGAAAAAGGTTACACTACCCATGCTCCTCTGCAGATTCTGATATATTCTCCTATGGAGAAGTACAAGGCAGAGCCAAAAGGGTGTCCTATATGAATCATTTACTGGGAAAAATAACGTATTGGATCACTTTACTCCCTTATTTGGACTATTGTTAGAAGCAGTTGGATCTGCTGTCTTTAATGAGACAGAGTTATGCTCAAGGATCATTAATGACAACCATCACCCTTACTCAGAGATAAATATTTAAGATCCCTTAGCATGTTGGCTAAAGATTTTCAAACTCTTGCCCAAACATATCTTTTCAATTTCAAACACAATCACCTTGCTCTATTCAGGAGTAATCCTACCATAATATTTTGTTTACAGTTTCTCCACCTATAATGATCTTTCCTCTTCTCTTGAGTACTGCAAGTTCTACTTGAGAATAGAACAATGTCTACATAAGGGCGTTCTTTATCACTGTGGTCTAAGGCCATTTTGCTTCTGCTATACTTTGAGAAAATAATTGTTTTCCTTGGGCAACTTCTGTATCACCGTCCTTTGTTACAATCTCAACTTTCCACATAATTACCTTCCAAGCTATACTACAAGGCAATTGAAGGATTATGAAGGGTTTAGCGTTACTCTCTCTTCCACCTCTCTCTAATTTCTATTCTTTTACCTTTTAAAAAAATTCTGTCTATTCCTTTACTACTTTCAAGTCTATAATAATCATACAAAATTGTATCAATATGAGACTATATTTTAGATATACCCTCTACTATATTACTAATATTCACATAAATGTAAACATTTTTATTTCCATGATCTTAGTGATTTTTACTTTTTATAGTTTATTTATTTTTAAAATAACCCTTAAAATTGTGTATATTGTGTATAACACAATGTTTTAAAATATGTATAATATTCATTGTGGAATGGCCAAATTGAGATAATTAACATAAATATTACCTCACATTCTTATCATTTTTTTAATGGTGAGAATGTTTAAAATGTATTCTCTTGGCAATTTTCAAGAATATAATACATTGTTATTAACTATGGTAGTCTCTATTCCTTTTAAGTATCCACTTAGGCTGAAATCATGCACATAATAAATGTTCAATTATTTATGGAATGAATAAACCCAATGTTTTATTTCTTTAATGAACTAATTCATTCTGAAAACTTCTATTTCTGTCAATCAATGATCAATCAACCAACTTCAAAGTAACTTCTCTTCATTAGAGATGACTAGCAGACTTAGTATCAAATTGGTGATTATTATGACTGGCAACATGATAAAATATTCACTCTGTCACTTCTGCTCTCCAAGGTTAATTCTTTAAATCTCTTTTGATATGCAAAGTTCAGTGAGAAGTGAACATCTTCTGTCACTTGGCAACATGCTGATCTTAAACAAGGTCAGTTAACCTTACTAAATCTGGATTTCTTTTTCTCAACGAAGGAGATAAGATCCACCTTCTATAACTTCTGTGATTCAAATGAGCTAAAGTATAGGAAACACTGTGCAATATATACTGGTTTACAAACCATAAAATTCTGAAAAATTTAGCAGATGATGGTGTCGCTGATGCCATTGCTGATTAAACCAGTGAGTTGAGCATAGGCAGAGCAATATAAGAGTAGTATTAATTTTCTGATTAGGTGATAAAAATTAGTAAACACTCAGATTTTGCTACTAATAAATACATTGCTGCAAAATGTAATTGATGGTAAAACTACAATCATTCAATAATAATTTGTTGAATATCTTCTAGGTATAAAGCATTATAAGACCAAAAGAAATCCTAGAATTACGTCCCTTATAATCCTACTTCTGGATTTATGTTTTTCTTTTTCATACTGAGTGTGTGAAATAGACCCCAAAAAATGATTTTCCCCCTTTAAGATTTTTGTTTGCTCATTGAATCACTTGTTAGCTACATCAGGCAGAGATTTTAAATGAAAACGTATTTTCAATAAAACAGAATAACTCAATTCTAAGCAACTCTGGGGCTAATACATATATTATAAGGTTAATCTAATCTCTTCTTCACAAAGACAGTTGTTCCTATTGACACCTCTCAGCACTGCTATTGTTTATATAGAACAATGATGTCCAATGAAAATGTAATGAGTGCCACACATGTAATTTAAAATTTTCTACACACTAAAAAAGTAAAAACAGGTAAAATTATTTTAATATTATATTTTCTTTTACTTAATATAGTCAAATTGTTGTCATTTCAACCTGTACTCAACATAAAAAGCACTAATGAGATATTTTACTTTATTTTTTCCATACTTAGATTTTGTTATGTGGTGAGTGTTTTGTACTTGTAGTCTATTTCAGTTGGGACTAGCCATATTTCAAATGCTCATACGGTAGACTGTGGTTGCCACATTGGAGAGCGCTGGTCTAAAAGGAAAGTTGGATATTTTGTCCAAGTTTCTGTTCAAATAAAAAGAAACTGATTGAATTTTGAACAATATTAATTATTCTTATCAGTTTCTTATTATTTTTTCCTCTCAAGAATATTTATAATATTATAAAACCAGCAATGTTAAATATATTGAAGTCACCATTTGAAAAAGATGGAAGATGAGAATCCTTTTCACAATAAATACTGTCTCATACTATCACCACACCAAAGCTGTCATTTTCCCATTTAAAAAAATATATATGAAAATTCTTCTGTGAATACTGAAAGCAAATTTGGGTATATATTCCTGTTTATGCAATAAAATGTATACTTAAAATTACATTACAGATGAAAAATCATAGCTGTACCTTTGTTGTATTTTGACATTTCTGTTTGCAATAAAAACTTTTTGATAGAGGCAGAGCTCTTCATGAATATAGTAAGGATTTTAGTTACTAGGAAATAAGAAAAAACATTACGTCAATATTAAGTTACTAACATAAATAAAAGCATAAAAATTATTTCAAGGATATCTTTAGGTTTTACTAGGAACTATTTGCCACAATACTTTTGAAAAAAAATAACAGGAATTTTATAGACATTTGTTTTATAAAAAAGGAAACACCATATATGGAAATCAGAGTTTAAATCAGCATGAGAAATTTTATATGAAAACTAAATGAATATGAATCATCTGTATTTGGGAGCCTCAGTGGTTTAAACCCTATACTATCTCTTAGAGAAAAATCTTTCATAATCCATTCCAGTCATATCTGTATTAAGGTTTGTGACAACATAGCTGTCCCCCAACTCCATGTGCTTCTTGAAATATTAAGGAATACATTTAATTTCTTAATATATTATGCTACTATACATAAAGGATTATGACAAACACTTCTCCAATTATAAAAATAGAGCTTATACCAATACCAAAAAATGGTGTTTGGAGAATCCCAGAATATTACCTGCATTTCAAAATGCCAGTAGGTGAAGAGAAATAATCGATGGTGGGCAGACTCTAAAATGACACCCAGTGATCTCTGTCTCCTAGTATTTGAGCCCTTTAACAATCTCCTCCCCTTAAGAGTGGTCAAGACTTTTGATTTGCTTCTGACAAACAGAATACATTAAAGACAAAGGGATATCACTTCTCTAATTAGGCTACCTAAGATTGTGACTGTTGTCTTGCTAGCAATTTCTTTCTCTCTGTCTCTTGTCTGTCTGTCTGTCTGTCTGTCTCTCTCTCACTAGTTTTGATGAGGTGAATTGTCATGTTAAAGACAGAAGGAACTAAAGGTGGACATCAGGACTTCAATCCAACAACCCATATGGAACTGAAACTTACCAATAACCAGGTGAGTTTGGAAGCAGGTCCTTCCAAGTCAAGCTTTCAAATGAGACCCTAGCCCTGACCAACACCTAGTGTGCAGCCCTTGTGAGAGACCCTGAAACAAAGAATCTGGATGATCTATGCACAGACTTCTAACCCATATGCATCCTGATATTCTAAAGATACACACACACACACACACACACACACACACACACACATATATATTATTTTAAGCCACTATCTTTGTGGTGCTAGCCTTGCAGCAATACATAACCAATTCATAATGTTATCATCTTTTTAAGAAACAAATATGATAATACAAAAATTAAATGATGAAGTCGTAGGGGTTTCAGTATAGGAATATTGCAAATATAAGAACGGACCATATTTTAATGAGTCATTGAGAAATAATGGCTACATTTAAAGTTTCAATGTCAGAAAGAAGAAATCAAATATATATACAGATGAAATAATGAAACCATTAAGGTTTCATGCACTCTCTCACATTTCTAACATTAATTTTCAAATTTTAAGTAGAACAGTGATAAAGATGAATCATATTGTTAATCTTCTAGTTTTATTTTAGCACCTTGCATTTAAAACAGAAAATTTATCTTTGAGTTGTTGCTACTTCAAATAATTTTTTTAAAGTTTCTACAATTTCACACAGAGAGGAATGCTGAGAATCTGTTAATACTGCTTTTAGGTAAAAGGATGCCTCAAAATCACAAAACATTTTAAACTTGGTATTTTGGGGGTGAAAAAGCAGGCATATTTTTCACCTATTTTCTAAATTTTGCATGTTAAATTGGAAGTATGATTTATGTTAAACTTTATTAAGACATATTAAAGATAAACCATGTGAAAGAATGGAAAAAAGTAGAAAATTTCCTACCTTGTTCACGTCAACCAATTAAGAACATAATTGGTAACAAAAGATGAAGAGAAGGATTTCAGGTAAAAGAGAACAGAAATTAAAAAGGAAGAGGGGAGAAAGGCAACAATAGATGAGATGGAGAAAAGAGCAAAGGGGATTAACACATTTGGAGAGTGTGAGATGAAAGAGTGAGGAAGAAGGAATTTATAGTATAAAAATTGAGGTGTAGTGTACTAACATAGAATATGGAGTTGCTGAAAACATGTTGGAATTAACTTCTGAAAATTGTTGATGAATGCACAATATAGAAATGACAAATAGTTCAATTCCATTTCCTTTTAAAGGATAAAGGCTTCAAAATGCATGAAAAATAATGAAGTGAATTTTCCAATGATTCATAAAATCACAGCTTTCTGAAACTAAATTAGTTTTTTTTTTTTTTTCGGATTAGAAACTTTGAGATATGGTTTGGCTGTGTCCCCACCCAAACCTCATTTGAATTGTTGTTCCCCTAATCCCCACATGTCATGGGAGGAATCAGGTAGAGATAATTGAATCATGGGGGTGGTTACCCTTATGCTGTTCTAGTGATAAGGAGTCCTCATGAGTTCTGATGGTATTATAAGGGACTTCCCCTCTTTCGCTTATTCTTCGCCTTCCTGCTGCCATGTGAATAAGGATGTTTTTGCTTCCTCTTCTGCCATAGTTGTAAGTTTCCTGAGGCCTTCCCAGCCATGCTGAATTGTGAGTCAATTAAATCTCTTTCTTTTATAAATTACCCGGTCTCAGAAATGTCTTTATTAGCAGTGTGAGAACAGACTGACATATTCCATTCTATAAATCACCAACCAGGTCTCATACAAGGTCTTGTAGATGGTACTAAATAAACATTCTGAAAAGCATTTTTCCTACTTCTTTTTTCTCATTGAATTGAGAAACTGCATACTTTCATCTATAGCAAATATTGGAAAGGTTCTGCATCTGGAAGATTTTGAAAGTGAAAAGAATTATCTTACATTGCCATTAATGACATAGCCCTTGATAAATGAGTAGGAATATGTGAGAATATTTAATTTAAAATTGTCTTTGAAGACAATATCCATTCTATTACTATTTTGACATTATAACATTGAATGAACATATTCTCATCCATATTTAGTAAAACTGTACAGTCAATTTTCCAGAGGTATCCTTATATAATATCAGTCATCAGTCTCCACAGAAATGATTGACATTCCTTGACTAAACTAAGAAGCTCCATTGGTTACGTAAATCCAAACAATTTCCTTCTCCAACCCTCCAACCTTACTTTCTACTGTATGCTCACATGTACTTACGTTTATAATCTCAATTTCAGGTCCATGCCTTAAATGTACACCTCCTAAAACAGGACATTTACCCCAAATTTCAGTTCCTTCCCTGGTGTGGCCATATTTTGAGACACCAGAATGTAAGACATACAGAAACAGAAACTATCATGGAAGGAAGATGCAACATCTTTTCAACTTATTGTGATACAAATCTGAAAAGCAATGACATGGAATTCTGATTCAATTGATATTGATGGTTCACCTTGTGTATTGAAGCCAACTGTCTTGATTTGGGTCTACCCAGAATCAGATGCAGAAATAAGAATTGGAACTCAAGTTTTGGGATACGATCCCAGGACACATCAACAGGCCAAGAAGAAGTGAAATAGGGGAGACCGCCAATAATGGATATATTGTTACGCAAGTCACCAATGTGAACAACTGAATCTTAGTACTCTTCATTACCCTAAAAGAAGATGTAGGAAATCAAGCTTGGAGTTATTAGATCTGAAGGGCAAGGGGGACAGAGTATTGATCTATCAACTACTGCTTTACAAGGGCAGAACTGCTATGTTTCTACTCTCTCCCAAGAATGAGCAGAGAGAGAAGCAAGTACAGGAAAGAGAAGCAAGAGAAACAAGTACATGAAGTAGTAAATTAAGTGCTGTGTATAAAAATGGTTAAGTGCTAAAGGGATATAAGTGCAAAACCAACAGTATCTGCTACAACACTTAATGTATTTTTCACTTAAATGATCTCCACAACCTGCCTACATTTGGAAAGTACAGTAATGTCAGCATCATTATTCAGTTTCATTAATTGACTAAAAAACCAAGTCAAAGCATTGTGACAGATATTAGTTGGTTATCTTTTCCTAATTCATCTATCTATTCTGTCTACCTGTCTGTCTATCACTCAATCATCTTTCACCCTTATTTTCCTTTGAGGAACTTTGCACATACCTCTCCACCTTTGTTGTGGTGTAGCTGTAGAGCTTGGTTGAGATTTAACGACTTTTAGCTGTACAAGTGAGGTGTGATTTAGCACAGGAATAAGCATGTGACCTAATTCAGGCAATGAGTTTCAGAGCAATCTTTCCTGGATGCTTTGGGAAAGAACGTCCCTAAAGAGATGATTTTCATCAAAAGTAAGTTTGCAGATGTGGGTTCTGAAACTGCTTCAGGCCATTTTTGTCACCAAGAGGGAAGTCAGATGAAGCTGTTAGGTGAATGCAGAAAAATAGAACCTAGATAAATGTGAAAACAAACAAACTGAAACCTTGATAATATGGTTAAAATCAGTTTGAAACCAGTTTTCTACCATTTACAGCATAAAGAGAACCAATATATGCATTAAGTCAGTTACATATAGGTATATTAATTAGCACTAATCCTCCATGATACTTCACAGAAGGTGAAGATTCATGGACTTTTAAAATAATTCATTCTATCATTTTACTCGAATATCATACAAATCTCTTGGCTAGTGTTAACAAATGATACTTTTCTTTCAATTTGCTAATACCTACAAACCATATTTCATAATCCCATAATGTGAAATGTGGAAAATATATAACAGTTCAAATATTATGTTCTAGAAGAGAGATTTTTATATTTTATTTCTATTTTTTGAACTGAAGAGACAGATTTTAAAATTTGCAATCTGAGATTAAAGCTCTCCAACAGCTAAAGTGTTTACTATTTTGAGAGAAGGCTTGCAAAAGAAAAGGTTAACCTAGTAATACCTGCTGTGCCTACATTGGCAAATGAAGGAAAATCATACAGATGGTGGCATTTGCCTGGGAGTTTGGTGCCAGGGGTGTCCTCTCAAAGGCACACAAAAAGATAGAATGAAATTTATATCTTTTCTTAAATACATGGATGTGGATTTGTTGGAAAAAATTATTTTACCGACACTTTAAAAATCACCACCACTGTCACTACTACAACAATCGATTTAATAGTGAACATTTATTAATTCTTTAGTATGTACAATGTTCTCCCTTGCCATATAAGCAAGGAATTCAGCTTTGTTGTAGACTGCTGTTTGGCAGTCTTAGGTTATTTTCCTTCTAACAGTGCAAAGCACTTAGAATATAGCTGATACACAGTAAGTTATTAATAAATAGTAACTATCATTACCTAACACACCCAGGAATCTTTAACTCTCATAAGGTGTGGGGAGGACTGCAAAACAGGAATCAGTTAAATTTCTGCTTGGACTTTCTAGTGCAGGCATGGTGTAGATATAAAAAGAAATAAAATATTGGTACAAACTAAATGCGTGACACACATGAGGTAGAAACTAATGAATGCTGAGGATTACAGGAGGCCAGGATGGATCTTGTTTGGAAGTGACAAGGCGGGCTCTATGGGATTATAGAAGAGAAGTCAGATTTAGAGATCAGTGGTATAAGAGAGAAGGAAAAAAAGGTAGACTTTCTAGGTAGACAAGGCAGGGATTGAGAGGCAAGGAAGAAAAAAGAACAAATGGAAAGAACATTGGGTGGGCTCATTGTGATGGCAGCCTGAGCAAAAATGACAAGTGGGAGAAAATATCAGAAGATTTCTGGAGTTGAATGACACAGGGCTTGCAAACCCAGGACTAAAAGAGAAATTTATCAAGGAACTGTTTCCCTTACTAAATCCACAGCATCCTCCACATAGGTACAAACTTGTTTGTCTAGGATTTTGTGACTACAGGGCAATTTGCCTTATCCAAGTGACTGAAGGAATGAGGGGCAGGGAGAGCAGACAGGAAGAGAAAAAGAAAGAGAGACAGAGGGTGAAGCTCTTGTCAGAATCAACTGGGAATTGCAGAACAGTGTAATGGTGCTTTCATGTCAGAGGTAACATTCACAGAAATGACACATTTTAAGGCCTTAAGGGGGAGGCAGATTAGGATAAAAGTATGTATTGCTGCTTTCTAGTTTTATCACTGTTTGGAAAGTATTTCATTTTATTTACAGCTCTGTAAGAAAACTACTAAAAAAATAACAATAACTAATACTTACTGGTGTCTTACCATGTAAGCTTAACAGCTTTAAGCTTCTTAAATGTGTTATTAGGTGACTGCAAAAGTAACTGCAGTTTTCACTTTGACGAAACTTGCCGTTTGATATTGAAATACATTTTGAAATAAATGTGGTTGTATTACACATCATTTTAATGAGCATTTCTCGCTTTATGTTTTTTTGCTAATGACTTATTACTTGCTGTTTATTTTATGTTTATTTTATACTGTGGAAATGATGTTAGACAAAAAGCAAATTCGAGCGATTTTGCTATTTGAGTTCAAAATGGGTTATAAAGAAGCAGAGATAGCTCACATCAAAAACGCATTTGGCCCAGGTACTGCTAATAAACGTACAGTGCAGTGGTGATGCAAGAAGTTTGTCAAAGAAGATGAGAATTTTGAAGATGAGGAGTGTAGTGGCTGGCCATCAGAAATTGACAATTACTAATTGAGAGGAATCCTCAAAGCTGATCCTGTCACAACTACAGGAGAACTTGCCCAAGAACTCTATGTCAACCATTTCATGGTCATTCGGCATTTGAAAGAAATTGGAAAGGTAAAAAAACTCACTAAGTGGGTTCCTCATAAGCTGAGTGAAAATTTAAAAATTGTCTTTTTGTAGTGTTGTCTACTCTTCTTATTCTATGCCAACAACAACAACAATAACAAACCATTTGTTGATCGGGATTGTGGAGTGCAACAAAAAGTGGATTTTATGTGACAACTGGCAATGCCCAACTCAGTGGGTGTACTGAGAAGATTCTCCAAAGCCAAACTTGTACCAAAAAAAGGTCATCGTCACTGTTCAGTGGTCTCCTGCTGGCCTGACCCACTACAGCTTTCTGAATCCCACTGAAACCACTACATTTGAGAAGGACGCTCAGCATATTGATGAGATGCTCCGAATATTGCCATGCCTGCAGCCAGCAGGGGTCAACAAAAAGGGCCCAGTTCTTTTCCATGACAACACCCAGCCGCACGTCCCACAACCAACACTTCAAAAGCTGAATGAATTGGGCTACAAAGTTTTGCCTCATCGGTCATATTTACATGACCTCTCACCAACGGACTACAACTCCTTCAAGCATCTCGACAACCTTTTACAGAGAAAATGCTTCTGCAACTAGCAGGATGCAGCAAATGCTTTCCAAGAGTTTGTTGAATCCCAAAGTATGAATTTTTACACTACAAGAATAAACACACTTATTTTATCTTGGCAAAAATGTGTTAATTGTAGTGGTTCCTACTTTGGTTAACAAAGATGTGTTTGAACCTAGTTATGATGATTTAAAATTCACAGTCCAAAACCACAATTGCTTTTGCACCAACCAAATATATCTCAGTCCATTTTTGTAGGGCCGTTTTTGTTCCTGTTTCTAGGTGAGAAAACTAAGACCACAGAGAGATGACCCAGCTAGTAAGGAATGTGTGGAAGGTGACTATTTGGCAACCCTGCAATTAATCATGACTTCTCGAATGCATGTCTTTTGTAGTCCCTTCTCATTTTGATTCTGAACTTGGCCATTTGCCTGGCTTTGGCCAATGGGATATTAGCAAGTGTGATACAAACAGAAGCTTGATAAGTCTTTGACGATTGGTGTTTGCTCTTTAAAAAGGCCTCTTCACAGAACTCAACCACCAAGCTGTGGGGAAGCCAAAGGAGCCACATGGAAAAGACTGAATGGAAACAAACTGAAGCTTATGGCCAATAGCGTTAGCTGAATTCCTGGCTGGTAGCCAGCACCAATGGCCAGTCATATGAGTGAGGCCATTTTGGACTTTCCAGCCTTCCCAGTGTCTTGGTTGATATCAGGTGAAGTAGATGAATATCATAGTCAATGCTCAGAATTATGAGAAATTGTAAAACTGTATTATTTAAAGCCAGTAACTTTTAGGGTGGTTTGTTGCATAGCATATATAACTGGAACAGAGTGAAATCAAAATTTGAACCAGGCAGAGTAGTTACATGTCAAACTCACTCTACAGGATAACAAGCAGCTTTGCAAAGCCAAGCAGAACTTTATTTTTATTTGTTTTTTGAAATAAATATTCTACATTGGCTCTACCAGACCGTAGGATACACTAGTATGCTATCTTACCTTACTCTCTCTCTTCTTGTTTCCTGCTGTTATGTGAATATACAACAATCCCACTTTGTGGTGACATTATCTTTGCTCTCAGGAACAAAGAATGACCTTATTACATTTACCTATATCATCACTACTCCTTTCACATTTTAATTAGCACCAAATTGTAGAAAAACAGTTATGTAAATTATTAGTGGAGGTAGTGGCCCCTTCGTCTCTTTCAAGATTAATATAACAACTCTGAGTTGTCGTGAAGAATAAGTCAAAGACAAGGTCAGCATCCAGTCCAGAGGAACAATTTGAAAAAAAAAAAAAAAAAAAGAATTTAAGAATTTGGGGAAAGGCTGCTCTTATTGCTGAGACATTTGTTTGGGTAAGAATTTTTCGATAAGTGTTTCCAGAACTAGAGAACTCAAGTGAGCTTTGCCTTCAAAGTAAATCACAGTATCTTCTCTAATAATTATCTCAAACAACTATTGCCGCCACTTCTGGACTGTGTCAGATCTCCCTGTTCCATGTTCTCTTGCTGTGCTTGTTTGCATCACCACGATTTGAACTAAGCAATTATTATGTTGATGGTGGATTACATAAAAAGCAATTTTTTTCTCATCCCGGACTTCAAAAAGCTTTATTAAATCATTTTTCTTAGCTTACATTTGAAAACTCAGAATGGAGTGGTGGGAATGGGGGTATGGAGAGGGAAAGAACTAGTGGATTTATAGTCTAGGTCTTGCATAGGTGGTCCAGCACTTACTGCTGTCTTTGTGCCTGTACTGGAGAGGATGTGGAGAAAAGGGAACTCTTGTCCACTGTTGATTGGAATATAAATTAGTATAACCACTACAGGGAACAGTGTGGAGGTTCCTCAAAAAACTAAAAATGGAGCTACCCTATGATCCAGCAATCCCACTGCTGGCTTTATACCCAAACAAAGAAAGTTAGTATACTGAAGAAATATCTGCACTCATATGTTTACTGTAGCTCTATTCACGAGAGGCAAGGTTTGGAAGAAATTAGTGTCTGTCAACAAATGAATGGATAAAGAAAATGTGGTACATATTCACAAATGGAGTACTATTTTGCCATAAAAAAGATTGAGATCCTGTCATCTGCAACAACATGGATGGAAATGGAGGTCATTATATTAAGCAAAAAAAGCCAGGCTGGGCGCGGTGGCTCAAGCCTGTAATCCCAGCACTTTGGGAGGCCGAGGCGGGTGGATCACAAGGTCAAAAGATCGAGACCATCCTGGTCAACATGGTGAAACCCCGTCTCTACTAAAAATACAAAAAATTAGCTGGACGTGGTGGCGCATGCCTGTAATCCCAGCTACTCAAGAGGCTGAGGCAGGATAATTGCCTGAACCCAGAAGGTGGAAGTTGCGGTGAGCCGAGATTGCGCCATTGTACTCCAGCCTCGGTAACAAGAGCGAAACTCCGTCTCAAAAAAAAAAAAAAAAAAAAAAAAGCCAGACACAGAAAAACGTCTCATGTTCTCACTTTTTTGCAGGATCTAAAAATCAAAACAGTGGAACTCATGGAGATAGAAAGTAGAAAGATGGTTACTAGAGGCTGGGAAGAATGGTGGAGAAGTAGGGGAGGGGGAAGTGGGATGGTTAATGGGTACAAAACATAATTAGAAAAAATGAATTATACCCAGTATCTGATAGGACAAACAGGGTGACTATCATCAAAATAATGTAATTATACATTTAAAAATAAATAAGAGTATAATTGGATTGTTTCTAACACAAAAGAATAATGCTTGAGGGGATGGATGACCCGTTTTCCATGATATGATTATTATGCATTACATGCCTGTATCAAAACATCTCAAGTACCCCATAAATATATACACCTACTATGTACCCACAAAATTTTTTAAAAAATTAAAAAGAGAGATTTGGTTGTGGTAGGAGCAGATAGCTTGACTTTTACTTTACAGGTCACTGGACCATGAGAAACCATATGTGGATCTGATGGAGAAGACCGTGCATGGACTTTTAGCTGGATGTAGTAAGTGAATGAGACCTTGACCATTCTCTCTTGGGAAGGCAGTGTGTATGTTCTCTTGATAAGAAAGAGATTGCATGGATATTTATGGGAGCAACATGGAGATTTTTAATTGCAGTAATATACTGAGAATAGTGTAGACACCTTGCCAGCCTGTGTTCCTTTTTAGAACAGAGACTATGTACCTAAGCTGGACTTTATGTGGGAAAGATACACATATCTATATTGTTGGAAACATTGAAACTTGGGGTATTTTTATTACAGTAGCTCAGTCTACAACATGAGAAATCTAAAAAGACAATGAGAACAGCTGCATTTGTAATATCATCCAGGTTAATGTTTGTCCCCCTCCAAATGTAAGATCCATAAAGACAAGTTTCTGTCTTCTTCATAACTTTATCCTCATTCCTTAGGATAATACTATATTGGAAACAGTAAATATCAAATGTATAAATAAACAAATGTACTCTCTTTCTATCCTCCTAGGATTTTGCATAAAGTGTCTTTGAGGATCTTTGTGACCCTCTACACTATTGGCTTTTGAGAATATTGATATTATGCTAATATTACATGAGAGTCAGGATTAGTTGATTAGAAATATGAATACATAGGAACCCATCTTAACTGAATAACTTACTTGTGAGAGGGGTGAGAAACTTAATAGATTACAAGGTGGGGTAGATTGCACTGATGACCTCTCTGCACGCACATCTTTTTGCAATGTGACTTAAAGGTCCTACCATCAGGAGTTGTAATCTATTTCCCTAATCCTCAAATATGGGCCTGCCTTATGATTTGCTTTGGTTAATAGAATGTGTTAGAAATTAGTGAGCCAGTTCTAAGCTTAAGCTTAAAGAAGCCTTTTCCCCTTCAGCTTTCTCTATTAGAATCCTGTTTCTTACATGAGAACAAGCCCAGGAGAGCTCGTTGAAGGAAGAGAGACTATATGGAGTGGAGGTGAACCATCCCAGCTGAGCTTATTATGCTAGATAAGCCAGCCACTAGCCCACCCATTAGCTGAGTGAGCCAGAACAACACAATAGCTCAACTGACCCATAGACTGGGTATGATTATAAATGGTTGTAATTTTAAGTCATTAAGTTTTAGGCTGATTTGTTACATAATGCTACTGCAAATTTTACGATATTATAGTTAATTACATAACTGGTATATAGGGGAAAGCCAGAAATGGGAGTTAGACTTGGTACAGTTAAAAGTTCTTAAGTAATGCCAAAGTCCTAAATTCTAAAATTACTGATTTTGATTTTGGATGAGTATCTAAAGTCAGGCTTAATTATTTGCAAAGATATCTGAAGAGATATTCATGGCTAACGAATGTGGGTAACCACTGAAAAAGGTATTTTAGAAGATCATTATTAGAAGACCTAATCATAGCTAGTATTTTTTGGCCACTTTGTACCAGCCGTTGTCCAAAGCGGTGAAGAAGGGAAAGAAATACTCTGAAATCTTCTCTTCTCCTGCCCTCCAATCTCCTGCCAACACCTTCCACTGGTTAAATGTATCTAGAAGATAGTTGAGAAGAAAGCCTGAAGAATAAGGTAGGTGGAGGTGGGCTTCTTGTAATATACAATATATTGTGGAGAAAGAGGTTTGAGAAAGAGAGGTGGAGAAAAAGAATTGAGTGGTTCTGTGAGAAAGTCATACTTGGGTTATGAACCCCACAAAGATCTATGTTTGAAGGTATACACAATTTGAATGTGTTCATATTTTTTGTCAAAGTTGATATGTATCTTCTGTGGTTGGATGAATGTGCTTCATGAATGTCAAGAGAAAAAATCTTTTGGAAAAGGCCTTTCCAGTATCTCAGAATACACTGTATGCATTCCAATGAATGGGGTTGGTGGTCAACTCCTACACAGACTCTTGACAGCTACTCTCTATATCCCTGCTATTTAAGATGTAGACTAAGGGGTCCAAGGAATCAGCATCTTGAAATTAGGGGGGAATGCAGAACCTCAAGTCCTATGCAAGACCCACTGAATCAGTCGATTGATTTTAACAAGATCCCAAGGTGATTCTTGTTTCAGTAAGTCATCAATTAAGGTTGTTGATGGATTCTTGGAAAGTGGGACTTTGGCAAAATGACATATAATGAAACCAATCTTACCATAGGCTAATGGATAAACAAGAATTAAGTTCCTACTGCATACTTGTGGCCACAGAACATAACCAAACATCTAAATAAAGACCCCAAGCTCTTCTAATAAACTATGAAATAAATGTGAGATATACATCCACTTTAGAAATATTAATACAAACCAGTAGGAAAATTATTTACCCAGTTTTTGGTGAATCAGTGAGTGACAGTGGTTGTAGTGGTGGTGGTTCATTCAAGGAACAAATGTTTGCAGAGCAAAAATGGCCAGAATTGCCTTCTCTCACCACAAAGTTCAAAAACAAACAAGAACCAATATGGCAGCTCACTGAGCACTTTTTTAGAGCATCAATTATTGTCATGCATCTTTATGATTATTGGATAGTATATGAATTTTTATTTCACAATAATTTATATTAATTCCGTCACTCATTTTCCAAGCCACATATTCCAGCTTAGGAACTTGGGAGGCCAGAGCCCATCCTGGCAGCTCAGAGCACCAGACAGGAACCAACCTTGGCAGAGATGCCAATTCTATCACAGGACACAGTCACAAACACATAAATACTCACATAGGGACAATGTAGACACACCAATTCACCTCACATACACAGTTTGGGATGTGGGAGAAATCCAGAGTACCAGAAGGGAACCCACAGAGACATGAGAAAAGCATGCAAACCCCACACAGACAGTGGCCCCCTGGCTGAGAAGTATTTTTTTTCTTGCCAATATTATAACAGGGATGTTAAAGGAAATGACATTATTCAAGGACCTCCTGTACCTTAAAGTTTGGGAAGTTCTGCTCTATGTGATGGCACATAGATCTTTTCCCCTTACCACTGGTATTAGAATTTTATGGTACCTACTTTGTATCAGTAACCACAATTTAACTCCTCATAATAAAGTATGATAGTATATATTGTGACTTTAGTTCCTCACTAGACCCTGGGAGATGAGCAAAAAAGCTTCATAATGCATCGTTGTTGGAGAAATGAGGAACTAGAGGTGCTAAGAAGTTTAAATAAGTGGCCCATAGTTATGAGTTAGTGAGTGGTGAACCTGGGTCTAGACTGAATTATTAACTGCAAGTTTAGTGATCTTTCCAGAACTGAGATGAGGCATGGAGAATGAGAAGGTGGAATGGTGATACTCATTACACAAACCATTAGAATATTTGAGGCCACTTTGGGAATTAACCACAGGTGAACTGAGACATTTGAAAGGAGTATCATTAAGAAAACTCATCCTTCACCCAAAGTAGAAATGATAATTTAATCATACTGTATTCTAGTTTCAGCATAAACACTTGAACATGTTAATGTCAACATCTTTTTTTTTTTTTTTTTCTGAAACAGTGTTTCTGTTGCCCAGGCTGGAGTGCAGTGGCGTGATCACCATTCACCTCCATTCACTGCAACCTCTGCCTCCCAGATTCAAGCAATGATCCTGCCTCGGCCTTTCGAGTAGCTGGGATTATAAGTGCCTGCTTTCACACCCAGCTAATTTTTTGTATTTTTAGTAGAAACGAGCTTTCACCATGTTGGCCAGGCTGGTCTCGAACTCTGACCTCAAATGGTCTGTCCTCCTTGGCGTCCCAAAGTGCTGGGATTGCAGGTGTGAGCCACTGCCCCTGGCCTCACCATCTTTCTTAATTATTTTAGTACTCAAAATAGTTTTTGTCTGCTCCCAAACTATAAAATCATACCTATAAAGTGTCTTTTCTATTTTTTTTGTTTCGTGTGTTGTCCTTTATTTGTTTCCAAAGAATAAGAACCTATATAGCACCTGAATGCTAATTAATTTCTCTTTTTTATCAAGCAACTCAATGATTCTAACAGAAAAATACACATCACTGATAAAAATAAAACAATAAAGCAACCTCTAGGAGATAATTGCAATGGTCTACAATTTGTCACAACAGTCATAGTAACAGCAGAAAGCAATCTTCATGATAGTCACATTGAAATTGAGTTCAGAATGTTCATTCTTTTATAAAAGTTTCAATAAGTCCAAGAACTACTGTCTTATTCAAAACTGTTGATATCACCCACATCACAGTCAGATGCGTCACTTTCATAAAAAAATTTTTAGACTGTATTTGAGTTATAAGCATCAGTTACAAGTTGCCTACAGATTGCAACTATCAGAACAAATAGAATTTTCTCGAAATACCCTTGTGTTGACTTTGGTTTCTGGACCATTTTCTGGTCCATGTCTTCCCCTCCACACTCAGCCAACCATGCCAAAGATGAACTATACTTGTCCTGGTGATAACTGAAAATGTTTACAAATTATAAGTGCAACATTCAGCTCCAATGTTTTCATTTCTACAGCAAAACTGATTGATTTTTTCTAGCAACAAACAATTAAATGCTCTCTTCAATGTCTTGTAATTAGTTCTAATATCAGCAAGCCAATTAAAAGGCAGAAAAACAAAACTTCTCCAATAGGCCCTTATCAACCCTTTTGTTACCCACAGAGTGGCCTTGCCCTGAACTATAAGGTGGATAAATGAGGGGAATGCTGATTTTGGCATCCAGCTTACTTTCAGATAATCTACCTCATCCTTGTCAGCTGACACAAGACAGAAATAACATCAAATGGTGATAAACTCTTTCTTGCAAACCTGGGGTTCTATGGATCACCGGCCCCACGCCTAATCTATCATCCATTTTCTACACAATAAAAGGTAAGAAACACATTACAGATCTGTTATAAGCCCTGGCAGGAGGTCTGCAACAAAAAATGGAATACATAACCAGCCCCGCATTTGGTATCCCTTTCCTAGAGTTTGAAGCACTAGGGGTCAGCTGACTTCAATATAGTAGTCAGCATTCAGTATTAAATATTTTTAGCTACATAAATAAACTCACATCTTGATGTATGAGTATAAAGATTTGACAGAAAGATCATTTTTTGGTCTGATTTTGATTTTCAATAAAAATTGCCCTGTCATTTTACTTTTGTATTACATATCGGCTTCACAGGTGATATAATAAATGAAACTGGGTTAGAATTTACAATATGTGCTCTTAAATATGGCCTTTCGTCTTTGTTCCTTATTCAACCTCAGTTTAAGGAGTTGGCATATGAATGCTTCCATTTACTATCATTTCACGATTATTAAATTATTAGAAAGAAAGGAAACACCCTCTAGTCTCAGGGTTGGTGCTAAATAAGTTAAGGCACTGCAGAAACAAAAGGAAAGAAAAACATTTTACATGAGCAAAATCCCTTTTTATTATATCATTTCTTCTCCTTTCTAGAATTCATTGCTGTAGGCAAACACCTTTGTGCTAATAAAGGACTTACTTAAAAATGTTACACTGAAGGTCCAGAGTTAAGAATTTTTTTTCCTCCTTTCTCTTTTCATCATTGTTTATTCTTTTCTTCATTTTAAATTCATCATGAACAGGTAAGAGAGATTGCCAAGAATATTTGAATCTGTTTTTAGTTGAAAATTAGCTTTTTAATAAAATCTGGGGCACAGCATACTTAAGTGATAAATGTACATGCTTGATATACAACCTCAGTATGTATATAGTGGCAAAGATAAAGTTTCAATATGGAAATGAGTTGTTGCACAAGTATCAGTGCTTCACAATTTATGCTGAATTTTTGTTTACATTTAAAAAATATTATATTGAAATAAATAAATTGTCTTGTATTTGGTGAGGTTTCCTAATAGAAAATTATCTTGCTTCAACGTTACTTGCTACAAATGGTTTTTCATCATTTTACCAAAATGGAGGAAGATGATATCAAAAATAAAGGTGGGGGGAAGTGTGAAAGTTTAACTGCTTTCTGCTTGGATTTCTGGGTTAAAGTCAGGCCAATCCATTGATAAACATGATGTTCAGAATTAAAAGGTCATCTGAATTATGTTCATACTTTAAAAGTGAAAATGCTGGTGTTTGAAAACAATCCTGGATTTGTTGGCCTTCTTAGGCAATGTCAGGAGAAAAATCTGTCATTTTCCAACACATTTTAGCTGAAATGCTAGTTGGTCACAGAAAAATGAAAATAATGATATCAGTGGCATGGGAAAGCACTGGATGAAAACCCTCTGTGCCTTCCACGGGAGCCATTTCGTTGTCTTGCTGCCTCTAACTCTCCTTTCCTTCACCTGTTGCATTCATAATAGTAGCACATAGTTCAGCTTTCTTCCATGAGCCATATTTATGACTGATTAAGAAGGTGAGACTTTGGAGAATTTGGAGAAGGTGAGAATCAGAGATAATTTTGTGCTTGGTCTTTGCATCCTTCTATTTTTGTATTACTCCTACTGTTTTCAAATTCACATTTTTTGAGGAATTACAATATGCCAGATATTGTGCTGCACATTTCCCATGTACCACCTCACTGAATTTTCACCACAACCTGGGGAGGTGTCCTCTATTAGTCTCTGAATTTTACGGATGTTATCATTGAGGTGTGGACAGAGTAGGTATTAGAGTACATAGTTGGTGGCAGGTGGAATCCATAATCCATAATCTCATCATTAATTCCTACAGTAAATTACCTCCTCACCACTCCTGTTTACTTTTTCCTTGTTTGTAAGGTGTCTGATCCATATTCTTGGCATTGCCTATGCGGTATAATGGTAAATATTGGTTTCTATCCAGGCTCCTGGCTCATAACACCCATAGCCCTTGTTACGGTCTTTGTGATATTGTTGGGTGTGTTGGGTCTCAGGTGCAGGCCTCTGACCTCCTGCTCTCCTTTCACTCTAATGTTCCCCCACCTTTCATAGGTCTTAATACCCTTCTATTATAGGGTTCCATCATATACCCTGGGGGAAGGAATGCTGATGTCATGAATCTTCCATAAAAAACAAAGAGGACACAGTCCATTGAGCTTCTGGGTAGCTGAATACATGGGGGTTCCTAGAGGGTGGTGCACTCAGGGAGGGCATGAAGCTTTCATGCCCTTTTTCCTCCTTCCCCCTCTACCATACCTCACCCTACACATCTCTTCATCTGTGTCCATTGCAATATCCTTTATCATAAATAGGTGTAAGTAAGTGTTTTCTGGAGTTCTGGGAGCTGCTCCAACAAATTAATTGAACCCAAAGAGGGGGTCATGGGAACCTCAACCTGAAACCCATGGGTCAGAAGTTCCAGACACCTGGATTTGAGACTGGTGTGTGCGAGGGCAGAGGAGGCAGTCCTGGGGACTGAGCCCTCAGTCTATGGGCTCTGACACTATCTCTTGGTAGATAGTGTCAGGATGAAATTAGATGATGCCCAGATAGTGTCTGCTATTTGATGTGTGGGGGAAAACCCCACAAATTTGGTCATAGAAGTCTTCCTCTGTGTTGATAATTGTGATTTGAGAGTAGAGGAAAAACATGGCTAGAAAGAGTTTTCCATATATAGCATAACATTTCAATAATTTGGAAAATTAAATATCACATATTCTTATATACTTATTGTCATTGAAGTGTTATTAATTTTGCGATCACGAAAATCAGGTTTCTTGGATAGGCTCAAATTCTCAGCTTAACTAAAATATTAAGAGGGTAGATGATGATGACAAGGACGATGCTACTGCTGATAAAAACAAAAGCAATCATGATAATAACAGTTATTGAGCACTGGGCCAAGCCTAGCACTAAAAGCCTGATGTTTGTTCTCATAACTAGGGTGACCCTCTCTATATATTTTATCTTCTAAAGTGGAATACTCACGACAATGAAAGAGGGAGCTATTAAAAATTATGATAGGATAACAGGCAAAAACCAGAACTGTCAGAGCAAATTGAGATGTACTCATGACACACAACCTAGTAATAAACCTCATGTCAGTGTGAAATTATAGGAGGCAAAGTCAAGGATGCTTATGTTATAAACTTTAAATTACTACTCCCTTCCCCCAACCGTCAGCCTCAAACTATTTAGCAACTATAAATTAGAGATATGAATATTTATAATGCCAGGCACTATGAAATTATGCATGTCCTTTAAATAAGGCAAGGGTGGGAAGTGATTATGATATGCTTAGAACAGAATGTGGCACACAGTAGTCTTTCATTAGATAGCTGTTGAATAAATAATTTAATGAATGTATAACTGCTTTGATGTAATTACTAACTACATAAAGAAAACATCCCAATAATGGATTTCCAGGAACTTACGTAAAGAACACTTCCAAGATAATGGATTTCTAGGAACTATCAGACTATATGCCCAATAAACAGGTGAACACTGTTTTCTTATATAATAGCATTTAACTCACAGATTTATAAATTAAACACTGTGTGAACTGTGTTACAAATACATTTTAAGGGAGAAAATTATGAGCACACAAAAGCTTCAGTGGAACTATGTGGTCCCTGCTATGAAGGGGACCAGCTAGATAAATGATTTCCTATAATGATTATTATCATTCCTATTTACAGCATTTTTTCAGGGTTCCATAAACACCAGTCAATATGGTAAGAACACCAGTGAACATTCTATTTTGGTTGAAAAAAAATCACATTAAGGGCAGGACAGAATGGCAACTATTACAACAATCTACTAATCATCATTTTGTGACAGGGAATTGATTGGACAAAGTGTACATTTTTGAGCAAGGAGTAGGAAAGCCAAGCTCTAGCTTTATTTAATTTTCTCCTTTTTGCTATTCAAATTTATACTGATGACTAATAATGACTGTCATTACATAGCAAACGTTTGGAAAAAGACTAAACATTTATTTACTTTATACAAATGAAAATAAATCTAACGTGTTTACTCCTCAGATACATATTTAGAAGCAATATGATTAAAGGTTAATACAAAATGAACCAGATTTCTGGCAATTTAGATTTCTGTATACTGTGGAAGATAGTTCGTCCTAAGAGTTGCACTATATTTTTAGTTTCATAATTTTTATTTTGCCATTTATTTTGAAAATAATATCGATACTATTATCAATATTACAAAAATTGTTCCCATATTAAAGCTTTGTGATATATGGTACATTTGTAAATCTACATTTTTCCTAGGTAATGTGAATAAGATTTTTAAAGATGCACTTAACTAAAATTTACTTTCCAGAAAAATTTTTTAACTGTTTCCAAAAATGCTTTTTTTTTTTTACGTGCACCATTTTATATTGTCTGGGCAGTAACAAATCAATAGTAATTCACTGTTTACATGTTAACAGTATATTTTACTTGTCAATGGTGTTTAACATGTAGATAGTAAATTACTGTTTACATGTAAAATACGATGAAAATTTTAAATTCATTCTACCAAATGAAAATACATTTATTCAAACTGATAGGAATGCATAACATACACCACATGTAAAATTACTTGACATTAAAAACAGGATTATAACTAATTATGAAACAACATAAACATGTTTTGCTCTACTACACAATCATAAATGTTCCACGGTAGAGAAGGTTCTAGAAAGTAATTTCAAAAAATAGCATCTAGTTCTCCAAAGGGCAAAAAGCAAAGCAAAAGCTCATGTAGGTTTTTAAAATAAAATAAATCCACATTTTTACATTGAAAGGAGCAATGGAATGAAATGAGATTCCATATTTTTTCTTTTTTTCTAGGATATTATCCACATAAAAATCACTTGCATCACCAAAAGGTTAAAACCCCACTCTTTATTTTGGAATTACTTTTATATTTAAATAGAGAGCTACATAGTCTCAAATAAGTCACATAACCTTTCTAGGACTCAGTGTTCTAATCTAGAAGATGTGAAAATAATTTACTTTCATGAGGCTCCTTCTACCTAAATAATCCTGAGCCTGCAAAATGAATGTTTCATCTTTTCACTTTTTAAATTAATGAAGCATGCAATATGATTCAAAGGTAAAGAATAATAAAGCATATTTTGGTTTTAAATAAAGGGGCAGTTAAAAAATACCTATCTACTACATGTACAAAGACCAATAAAGAATGAGGAAAGGGGACACAATATTAAAAAGACATGAAAGTAGATGAAACTGGAATAAAAGGGGTCAGGGAAAGAGTAGAAAAGAATGTGTTACATAAACTAATGGGGCAGAAAAAGAGTGGCAAACACGCATATAGAAAAGTAGATTCACAATAAACATTGTACAATGTCAATTCATAGATGAAAATTAGCATAAAAGAGTGAGAAAGTTAGAAGAAGAGCGTGATAATGATGGTGAGAAAGCCTTCTCCACACACATAAATGTTCAGAGAAAATCCAAAGAAATATGAAGAGTGATAAATATTAAAAGCAGCTGAGTCAGGAATGTATTTGAAGATCATAGAATGAGATGCTCAGAGAGAAACACAGAGGCTAGCTTTAACAACATCCCCACTTCGTGGCTCAGTATTATCGTTAAAGACTGCAAAAGGTTAAGTTATGTAGTTATGTATTAGATGAGAATGAGGATATCATTTCATGAACCTTCATAGCATGAAGGTGCCCATAAATTTAAGCTAATGACCATATTCAGTTTAAAGCAACCCTTTCCATTTCTACTTAAAGAGAAGCTACCCAGGCCAAAGCAAGGTAACACACTTGCAATGAACTCATTATACGGTCCACCACTCCATTAAAGAAATAGCTACATTATCTTCACCCACTGTTTTCTCTCTTCAGCAATGAACTTTAAAGGTACAAAAGTAAGTGGTCAGTTGGCTCAATATGCAGAATGCAGCATATTAGTGTTAGCTGTGGAGAAAGGCACCTGTCAACTGATTATGATATTAGGATATATTTGGAGAAACTGTGTGCTAAGGAATTGACATATTCATGTCCCAGTAACTATGACCCACTAGTTCCAATTACATCACCCACTTTAGCCTCTGGATGAAGAACAGGGCTGGAAAACACAAGGAGGGCATCCCCTTTATGTCTACCCTCCTGTAATAAGTAAGAGCTTGAGGTTTAATGAAGATGAAGGCTGTCTGCCAGAGTTACAAGCCATTTTTCTTTACTTTAAAAAAAAACTTGTGTATTTACCTAAATCTGGCACTGATCATTTGCTTTGTATCCCTAAATCTAAACTGACAGGATACAGAGGCACGTGGATGGAGAAAAAATGATTGAATAATTTTAATATGACTAATGAATAAAATTCCAAATCCTGTGGCATTTAATGCCAAAGATATTGCATTAAAATTATGATTTTGGCATAGGAAAAGATACTACTGATTATGTACCAATATAAGTCTTTACATGATGGTGTTCATAACCTTAGTATTAATTTTCTAGCATAAAATTTGACTTTTGGCTCTGTTGCAGAACACATAAAACCTTGACTCACAATCCACAAAGCTGCTATTGTATATTTTAGATAGTTCTCTCATATTTCCTACAATTATAATTTTTGTTTTTCTTTTTGTGATAAGATGTACTGGGATATCGTAGAACATTTTGGGTATCTTTCCTCCTTGTTCTCTTTTTATGAGGGATTATTTCATTTGTATTGTTTTGTAGCTATAAAATTTAATTGCAGGGATACCACCTTCCCTTCATACATAAAAGTCTACATGTTTTTAAATTTATTATACTTTAAGTTCTGGGGTACATGTGCAGAGTGCAGAATGTACAGGTTTGTTTCATACATATATATTTACACAAATGTTTTGAAATCATTAAAGGAAGAAACCAAAAAGGGATTTTTAAAAAAATGACTACTTGCTTGAATTACAGAGACTTAAGCACACATTTTGATATTAGTGTCATAAAATTGGTACTTTAGTTTCTAAATATTTTATGTCATGTAAATGATCTATCATAAGAATGTCACCATCATCAATTTAAAAAATATAATAAGTAACCTGACATAATTCAAAATGTTCACAAATTAGATGACTCGGCATTGTAAAGATTTTAACTGATCTCCAAATTCAAAATTTCAATCAATATCCTGGCAGGATTTATGTAAAAATAGACAACATGGTTCTAGTATTTATTCAAAGAACCAAAAGTAGCCAGGGCAATCTTGAACAGGAAGAACAAAGTTGGTTGATTTACACAACCAGATCCAAAATGGGTAAATAAAATGATTGCATGTATACATGCAATGTAATATTACTCAGTCATAAAAAGGAATGAAGTTCTGACACATGCTATAACATAGATGAACCTTGAAAATATTATGCCAAGTAAGGCAGACACAAAATGACAAACACAATTGAATTATATAAAAGATCTAGAGTAGGCAAATTCATTTAAACAGAAAGTAGTCTACAGTCTACTAGAGGATGGGAAGACAGAGAAAGGAGAACTATTGCTTAATGATTACAGAGTGTCTGGTTGGAGTAATAAAAAATTTGGAGATAAATCGTGGTGATGGTTGTAATAAATGCCACTGAATTTTACACACAAAATGATTGAAATGACAAGATTTTTATGTTAAATATTTTAACACCTTAAAAAAGTAATATCTGAATACCATTGAATTTTCCACTTTAAATTGGTGAGTTTAATGGTATGTGAATTATAGCTCAGTAGAATTGTTTTAAAACGAGTTTGTAATTAAGCCAGTGACATACTATTAAAGTACAGATTTAATCAAATGGAAGAGGATAGAGAATCCAGAAGCAGATTTATACATACAGGTTCACTTAATTTATGACAAAGATGCCATGACAATACAGTGGGGAAATAATTATCTTTGAATAAATAGTGCTGGATCAATTGTTGTTGCCTTTTATTATAAATTCACATGCACTACTTGCTTTATATAAAATAAATAAGCATTCATTTAATAAATATTAATATTAGATTTATATAGTATTCAAGGTGGAAAGATGAAAAATCACAAGTTAATAAATAAGTAGGTAAGTAAATAAACAAACGAGGAGAATGTTAGCATACATTAATTATAAAGTCTACACTATAGGTGTGAATATTTAACTTTGATTTATGATATTTGTTCAACTAGAACTAGACCACGTCCTTTCCTTTTAGCTTAAACACTGTCAATATATACCTGGTCACTGAATTAAATACCTCACCATTTCTTCAGTCTAATTCTGCAGAATAATTTACGCAAAACAATTGTGGTGTACATTTTGGCATTTGGTCATTAATGTGAAGCCCTTCACCATCATCATTTTTTCTAGCCACAACCAAACATACAGCCAAGGCAAATGGTCTTAAAAAACAAAACACATATAGCCTCCTCCCCTACCAATGAAGCACCCAGGAAAGAAAATAAACACAAACACTTGCAACATTTAACACATGTGACAGAAGAGATGGTTAATGTCTAACCTTTATCCACTGGAGATTTGTCTGCTTGAGCTTATTTTCAAGTTTATCTTGCTCTTCTGGGCTTATGGGAGCACTTACAAGCACAGGTCCTCCAGTTTCATTTAATTGTTTTAGAATTCCCTGGCGCAGGGGCAACTCTTCCACCAGTAACTGAAACAGACAAATGCAACAACGTTTAAAATGAATTACAGCACAATTCCAAGTACCCTGTCTTCACTTCTATTGATTAGTCTATCAAAATGAAGCAACTTGACTGAGGGCCAGTGGTACCTGAAATACCAACAGTTATATATCAGAGCACAGAGATGATTAATTAAAATAATCACTCCCCAGTAGATAAACCTTTGTAGAACAAAAAGAGGTCATATTATCCCTCATAATTTTTTAAGAGAAAAATGTAAGGTGGTAAGGCAATCCTCCAAATAAAGTTAGCATCTGAAAACATATCTCTATCAGAAATAGAACAATGTGAATAAATTAATCAGCCTCTTGGGTATCATAGAATGCCATAGCATAACATAGCATGCTACTGACAAAGAAATTGCATTATCATCTTAAGAGGTAACTGACATTGAGAGTATTTACTCTCAATATGCACAGTGCCAGGTACAGTGCTAACTTTTCACATTTATTATCTTAGTTTATGTTCATGTTATAATAATTATATCAGGTAGATCCTATTATCTTCATTTTATTTTTTTGGCTTGGTTTTATTTACATATATATTTTTTAGTGCCCTTTAGGTTCTCGGGTACCTGTGCAGAACATGCAGGATTGTTGCATAGGTACATACATGGCAATGTAGTTTGCTGCCTCCATCCCCCCATCACCTATATCTGGCAGGAAATTGAGTCAAGAGGTTAAATAACAGCTCCCAGGACACAAATCTAGCAAGCAACAAAGCTGTGGTTCAAATTTGGGTAGTTTTATTCTGGAATCATCATTTTTACCCCATTTCCCTAAATTTCTCTTACTCATCCAGCATCACATAGTGTATGCTCTTTCCCAAGACATCCACAACCACCATGATATTAACAGCTGTAATTTATTTTTGTCGTCTAGAGTTGCAGTGTCTGCTACAGTACCCATTCACCATCCAACACTATTAACATTTAATCAAAATTCACGAAAATAAAATCTCAAGTTCCTCAGTCACACTACCAACTCTTCAGGCATTCAAAAGACACAAATGGCTAGTTGTTACAAAAATGGATAATGCAGAACATTTTCATCATATCAGAAATTCTATTTGACAGCCCTGATCTAGATTCTTTCAGGAGAAAATAGAATCATGTGTATTAATTAATAAGAAAATGAAACTAACTATGTCTCAAATGAATTATCAATTATACTACTATATATGACACTCAATATATTTAGGAAAGATAATTTCCAAGAATAGACTGAGTTCATTGTTCTAGGGTATAACCGTCTTCAAATGATTCCCATTCTTTTTTTTTTTTTTTGAGTATCTAATACCTAGTAAAACATCTGATGTATTGTCAGTGCTCCATATTTGTTTTAATTTGTATTGTCATATTTTATTTTTATACTTTATCTCTTGTTCAGGTGTAAATTTCTTGTTTCATAGAAATAAATGTTTGACAATGGACTCTACATGTGTAAACCAACTGAATCATTGATAAAGGAGCAATTTCATTTCCTTTTGATATGTGACCTTGTAAATGAGGATAAGAGCAACCATTGTCAAAGTTTGATATGAAGATTAAATAAAATAGTGGATGTAAATATCTCTAATGCCTGGCACATAATAGCGAATGATAAAACATTAATTTCTCTTCCCCTTTCACCTTCTGTTCAACAATTAAAATGAAATAGATCCAAAAGCATTGCTTTCCTAAAATTAAAACCACGAAAGTTAATCCAACTGTACAATCAGAGCATTTCAGTTGGCCAAGGGAAGTAATCAGTAATAACATCACAGTAGGAAGGCATGAAAAGCCACTAGAATAAGCTGGATGTCTATTCAACCAAACGGAATGTGAACCAACACCACGTCCCACACCCCCAGACAAATAAGCTAAAATTAAACATTGCTTCAGGGGAATATAATGCCTTTAATTAGAGGCTGAAGTAGTGAGATTGATTTAACAATTCAGATCTTCCCTAAGAAAAGGGATTTTTCTTTTAAAAGACGATTCTCAAATCACCAGGTATGTAGACCAGGACAGATTAAAAAATAATTCCCATTTAGATTTAGATTTTATGATTCCACAAACTAATCAGTTTTTAAAATTATTTGAAGTTGTAAAGTTCTCAAATAAATCTAAAATTAAATTCAAATCACTTTTTAAGAAAAAACTGTGCATTATGTACCTTTAGATATTTGTGTATGTGTATATATATATTTATATGTATGTGTGTGTGTATGTACCTTATTTGAGGTATATATATACATACATATATATATATGTATATATATACATACATATATATATATGTATATATATACACACACCTCCCAAACTTATTTGAGGAATACACACACACACACACACACACACACACACACACACACATACATATGTTCATATATGCACTGGTTGAGAACTGCAGGGTTAAGACAAAATAAAGTGAGAAAAACACTTTAGCAAGGAACTATAAATAACCTAATGGGCAGAAAACCAATGATTAAATTAAAACATAGATTCATATACTTCTTTATACAAGTAGGCCCTGGGGAATTTGAGAAAGTAAAATTACCTTGACTTGCTCAAGCTTTTCTTTCAGTTGCTGCTCATTTCCAGGTTCAGGTGGGATACTAGCAATGTTATCTGCTTCCTCCAACCATAAAACAAATTCATTTAAATCTCTTTGAAATTCTGACAAGATATTCTTTTGTTCTTCTAGCCTGGAGAAAGAAGAATAAAATTGTTATAAAGAACATGTTTCTCAAAATATTTTTTACTGCAAATTGGAAAACAAACATGGCAAACAATTTAAAAATAAGCAATTTAAAAGATGTTAACAATACATAATCTAAGAAAATTCACTTTGAACAAGGGAATTTCAATATTTCAAGAATCTCTAAATGATAAGAGATTAAAGTTGATCAAGAAAAATTCTAATGTAAAAATTCCTAGCAGGGCGCAGTGGCTCATGCCTGTAATCCTAGCACTTTGGGATGCCGATGTGGGCCAATCACTTAAGGTCAGGAGTTCGCAACCAGCCTGGCAAATATGGTAAAACCCCATCTCTACTAAAAATATAAAAATTAGTCAGGCTTGTTGGCAGGTGTCTGTAATCTCAGCTACTGTGGAGGCTGAGGCAGGAGAATCACTTGAACCTGTAAGGCAGAGGCTGCAGTGAGCTGAGATCACATCACTGAATTCCAGCCTGAGCAACAGAGCGAGACTCCACCTCAAATTGATCAATCAATCAATCATCAATCAATCTAACATTATATCAGAGCAAGGTTTCTCAACTTTAGCATTACTAACATTTAAGTTTGGATAATTCTTTCCCGTGAGGGGTTATCCTGTGCATTGTAGGGTGTTTAGCAGTATCCCTGGCCTGTTGTACACACTGAATAACAGTAGCAGTGCCTTACCTGTGAGCAGAGACAACAAGAAATGTTTCAAGGCATTGCCAAATATGCTGGGGAGTTTGGGGGTGGGGTGGGGACAAAATTGTCCCTGGTTGAAAACCACCTAAAAGAAGTATATAATCTAAAGCTGCAGGTTTTAAAATGATTAATTAAAGTATACTTATTGAAAATTCTGAGACAAAAATATAAACAAGGTTCTGTTTTGTTTAAGTAGCAACCATTTTATCTGCTCCTGATTCTGTGGGTCAAGGATTTGGATAGGGCTCAGTGGAGCAGTTCTGCTCTGTGTGGCTTCAGCTTGGTTTAAAATAAAAACACCAAATTATTACATGCTGAACTGTTTTCCAAATTATGACTCACAGCCTTATTTGAGGAAAGAGAAAAACTGATTTAAAATACTTAACATATGTTGTACTCATGGAAGTTTTAATTATGAAAATGCATATACTCTATGCTAATTAGCCATACATTTATTCTTATATATTGAATTGTAAGACAGCTGAACAAAATTGTTTGTGCTTAAAATAATTTAAAATTTTTTGTTTTGTTGTCTTTTAGAAACTATGTATATATTCTGTGGAAGCTTTTAAGTATAATATATGTAGAGGACAGTGCACAATTTAACTGTATAGCTCAATGGTGTTTTAAAAATTGGACACACTGTACAACCAGAGAAGGAAATAGAATATTATCAGAATCCCAGAAATCTCCTCTTACCCCTTCGCAGTCACTACCTCCAAGTATAACCCATACCCTGTCAACTTTGTTTTGCCTGCACTGATTATTATGAAAATGGAATCATATGGCTTATACTCCTTTGTGTCTTGCGTTTTTCATTCAAAATTATCTTTATAATAATCTACGATGCATATAATTTTAGTTTGTTCATTCACCTGGCTGTATAGCATTTAATTGTGTACATATAGTACTTTCGATGGACATTTGTGATAATTCCACTTTTTGAATGATTAGCTAAAAAATGTTTTGCTTCCTATTAACAAATGTGTATTGAGAGCTTACTATCTTCCAAGAACTCTACTGGGCATTAGGATTAAAGATGTATGTGTTATATACCTTGTCTTGAGGATTTTATAGTCAATGAGAAGAAACAAGCCTGTAAGCCAAGGATTATGATTAAGTATTGTAGGAGGAGAAGTTATTTCTGGGGCAGTGCTTGGGAGATATCCCAGAGAAGATAATGATCTGAGTCTTGAAGCATGAAGATATATCAGCATGTTGCAGGAATAAGAAGCAGCCTGTTTAAAGATGGCCTTGAAAGAACTACAGTTACAATCATTCTCTAAATCAGAATCTGGTTATTGGACTTATGCTTGTCTATCTTCAGTTGTTATATTTAATGAGCTTGTTTAAAGTCTGTTTTCAGACATGTAAAGTTACGTTCATCCCTCTATTCTCTTTTAAATTTATGTATACATTTATTCATTTATTTTACAAATATGTATGTTTTATTGTCTTTATTTTTGTGGGGACATAGTAGGTATGTGTATTTGTAGGGTACATGAGAGGTTTTGAAACAGGCATGCAATGTGAAATAAGCATGTTATGGAGAATGGGGTATCCATACCCTCAAGCATTTATCCTTTGTGTTACAAATAATCCAATTACAGTT
Source organism: Callithrix jacchus (assembly GCF_049354715.1). Lineage (NCBI taxonomy): Eukaryota > Metazoa > Chordata > Mammalia > Primates > Cebidae > Callithrix > Callithrix jacchus. The sequence continues at coordinate 32,788,298 of NC_133524.1, forward strand.
GTACATGCTTAACACAGAAGCAAGAGGTATCTGTTGAACACCCAAGCCAGACTGTGCCATCCCTACACTCAAAATTCTTCCATGCCCTTCGAATTCACTCACCACAAAAGCCAAAGTCATTATATTGCTCTACAAAGGTCCAGATTTGTGCTGTTCAAGATGGTAGGCACTATTATATGTGGCTACTGAGCACTTGAGATGTGGCTAGTACAAATTGAGATGAGCTGTAAGTGTGAAATACACACCAGATTTCGAATACTTTGTATACAAAAAAGATCTCTACCTCCTGCTCAGTTCTGCCATGAATGTAGAATTGCTCTAAAAAGTCTATTTAAAATTATTTAAAACATAATATATAATATCACATTAATAATGCATATGTTACATATAGGTTGAAATTATAGTATTTTTAATATATTGATTTAAATAAAATGGATTAATATTAATCACACCTATCTTCTACCATTTAATGTGGCAACTAGAAAAATTGGATTATATCTGGAATTCATATAATTTTTTTGTTGAATAGCACTGATCTATAAGACCTGATGATTCCCTCTTTCTATCTCTCGACCACATTCCCATCTAGTTTTACTTGCTTTTATCCTTCCTGAGAGTCACTGGCACCCTTGGCTCTGTTCCTCTAATACACTAGATGGGTTCCTGTTTCTGAGCCGTTGCACCTGCTCTTCTTTTTGCCTAGAAAGTCCTTCCCTGAAATATCAAACATGGTTGGCTCCCTCACCTCCTGTAAGCCTTCCTTAACGACCCTAGTTAAAATAGCATCTCCCTGCCAAATTTCTATTTTTTCTCTCTGATCTTTCTCTTTAGTTCTTAAAATTAGCATATTCTATTAATTTTGTTATTTATTTGTTGTGTTATCTATCTCACACATGAAACAAAGCTTCCTGAGGGCAAGAATTTTTGTGTGTTTTGTTTACTGCTGCAATTCTTGCTCCTGAAACAATTCCTGGCACAGGATAAATAATTGTTGAGTGAATTAATAATGTATCCCAGCATTCTTTTTAATCTTTCATAAATTTCTGTTCTATTTTTAATTTTTAAAAATGTTTCTTTTTCTTTTAAATAGTTGTGTATATTTGTGGGGCACATGTGATACTTTAATACAAGCATACAAAGTGTAACGATAAAATCAGGGTAATTAAGGTATCCATCACTTTTGGCATTTATTATTTCTTTGTGTGAGGAACATTCCAAGTCCTCTCTTTTAGTTATTTTGAAATAAAATAATCTTAATCCTTTGAAATATTGATTGTGAAATATCGTCTCATTTAATCACGACGATACAGTACCAGTGAGGTAGAGGATGGAGAAGTGGAGAAGAATGCTGTGACTAAACTATGACACTTATCACTTAAAGGTTTTATTTTGCTATTACTCTTGTTCTTTTACATTTATTGTTAGTTTTGTCATAGGTCCCACTTTCATATGTATGAAAAGTAAAATATAAATGAAAAAATTTGGTTGAGATATTTCTAAAACACCTTCACATTTAGAGGCTGACTTTCCTGTATTATTTATCCCTTCAGAGTCACAGGTGTCTGTCTTTTCCCACACCATATCATCCTCTGTGGCATCAAGAGAGTTAATGATGCAGCATTTCTTTTTTTAATTAATTAATTTTTTTTTTGGGAGACAGGGTCTCCTTCTGTTGCCCAGGCTAGAGTATACAGTGGCACCTTCATAGCTTACAAGCAGCCTCGACTTCCCTGCTCAAGTGATCCTCCCAGCTGAGCCTCCCCAGTAGCTGGTCCTACAGATGCACACACAACCACAACCACCTAAACTTTCTGTTTTTATTTTGTTGTTGTTATTTTTGTTTTGTTTTGTTTTTTATTAGCTATGGGGTCCCACTTCGTTGCCCATTCAGGCTGGTCTCAAACTTCTGGGCTCAAATGATCCTCCCACCTCAGCCTCCTAAAGTGTTGGGATTACAGACGTGAGCCACTGCACCGGCCCTCCTAGCATTTCTTAAGAGGGCTCCAATTACTGTCTCTGTCATTTTCTTCTAAGCCATGTGTGTCCTGACCAACATGAAAAGAGGAAAGCTTGCCCTTATTTCAGTGATGTTAACGTTGTAAAATGTGCAGCTTAGAATAGGCGGAATTTGGTTAGTTTGCAGAACCTCCCATAGAGATGTAGGTTCTTGTGGCTATTACCAGGCTGTTGGTTGTTTCAGAATTCTTGTTTTAAGTCTTAATGTAATGACAAATAACTGTTATCTGAATTTTATTATGGCATTACTTACCTGATGCTTGAGTTTATTTTCCATTAATAGAATTGATAACGTTTTGGCTTCAATTTCCAGTAGCATTAGTGTTTTATTATATGAATTTTTGTCAATAAAAATATTTTGATGCCTTCCATCCATGTACAAACTAGTTTATTTGATATTATGGTTTAGCAAATTATTCGAGATTTATGGAGGAAGGGTTAGAAGATGAAGCCAGTGAGGTGGTTAGAATCTGGGTTCAGAAGCACCTAGAATGTTGCTTACTGCTTTAAACTTTAGGTAATGAACTAGATGAATTACCTAAAGGCTTTTAGTAGTAAAAATATTTGTTTCGTTAAAAGCTCACTCCAGCTACTCTGTGGGAGATGATTCTCGGTAAGTGTGATAAGACAATAGACAGAAATCATTCATTAGACTATCACAATCTGCCAGGAAATAAAGTAATGAAGGTGTAATGCACGAAGTTGTAGCAAGGAAAAAGGAGATGACAGGAAAAGTTTGCAATGAAGAAGGAGAATCAGTAGGATTTGCTGATAGAGTCAGTAGGATTTGCTGATAGAAGGAGAGTGAGTGGTCAGTATTTGTAGTTAACTATTATGAGTACTTAATACATGGCAGAAACTTAGCTGAGTATCAAATATCTCATCACTTACAGATAGCACAAAATGAAGCTTAGTATTTTTTCCCCATGGTCATACAGATAATAAATGGTTGATCCTGGTTCATTCCTGGGCCATTGGGATCAGAGTCTGTTTTTAACTTATCCTGAATGTAACATCTGATCTAGGAGTACTTCTAGCTTATCTGGCTGGGAACACAAATGCTATTTAGTTCAGCTGAGAGTATATTTTGTTGTCTCATACATTTTGAGGAAAGTACTAGTTTAAAAAGTCAAGAGATCTAGAGCTTAGGGAGAGAGGAAAGCTGGAAATAAGGACTTAAGCCATTAGCAATCAGTTGGCAGAGAAAACACTGCAAACTAACTTTTGAACTAATAATTAACATTTCATGTTTGCTATTTTCGGAGTCCATTCTTGCTTTGCTTTATGAAGTTTAATCACTGACAATTCTCTCTTTTTAAAATTGAAAATAGGAATAACTCAATTTCCTGGCCTTTTGTTGATTTCTTATGTATGGCTAACCTTATGGTTCCTCTCTCCTTCCACTCTAAGTGCTTACCTATGGAAAACCAAAGGAATACCTAGGGTGCTCTTCTAGCCTCGCCAAAAGCTACACAGACCTGGGAAGGTGTTCTCCAGATTCCAAACATTCAGTGAAGTGAGGGGATGCTTTTTCCTTCTTGGAGTCAACATACTTAATCTCAGTGATTCTCTCAAAGTGTCTACTTTTGACTTCAGAGAGTTGAAAGCAGTGAAGGGATGGAACTGTCCCTTACCACAGAAACTGCACTCCCCACAAAGCTTACTACCCCTTCCTATGTCAGTCTACTTAATCTTTCCTGGGACATGGAGTACAGAGGAGGCTGGAAATGGCCGGAAATAGAGATAATACACATGTTGCTTCCCAATCGGAAGTGGTTTGTTTGGATTGCTGGCAGTTTGTTTTAGAATGTGGAATAGCACCATTTCCCCTCAGATTCCGACCTTAGAATCAAATGTGGAATAAAACTTCTAGTGTAGGCATCCTTTATGTATTTAAATATTTCAAGCTGATTTAATTCGTTGGGACTAGATTTTGAGGGTATGTCTCATCTTTTTCTCTATCTTTACTATTTTGCAAATCATTGCCTCCATTACTATTTGACACCAGATGATTTTGCACAGTGTTCTGAACACTTTTAGTTAAGCAAAATCTTGCTAAAATCTGATTACATTTGAAAAACCTAGACACACTGGCAAGGCTCTTAAACATTTTTAACTTTCATCTAGAAAGAGACAATTTTAAGGTAAAGAACACCCCAAGCCCCCCAAATAAACAACAATTTAAAGAGCAGAAAAAAAATAATATCAAACCAAAAAATAATAATAATCAAACTCAAGTTTAGAAAAGTCTAAATCAAATATTCCCCTTTCCTCTAATATGTCTCAAATTATTTGTGTATTTTTTTCTATCAAGACTATCCATCAAAGGAATATCTATTTATTCATTATAGTTGAGATTTAGACATGTTACTAAGATCAAACTCTGTAAACATTATATGTGAATTTTCTTCATTTATTATTCTACCATATCTCTGTAGGTCATTAATTACTCTTTGAAAAATTGATTTTTAAGATCCTAGTAATAAAATATATATGGGTACCCTATATTTCACCATTATTGTGTTATTAGGAATTTTGTTTGATTTTTTTATTATAATGAATAACCCAACAATAAACACATTTGTTTATACATTTTGGATCATATCTGCTGGAATAAGAATGAAAAGTTAACAATGGGAATCCTAAGGATTTAGATACATGTTGTTGAAAATCTGTCAAGGGAGTACTACACATCAGGGTCTATTGGGGGAAATGGGGAGGGACAGCGGGGGGCGGGCAGCTGGGGAGGGATAGCCTGGGGAGAAATGCCAAATATGGGTGAAGGGCAGGAAGGCAGCAAAACACACTGCCATGTGTGTACCTATACAACTATTTTGCACGTTCTGCACATGTACCCCAAAACCTAAAATGCAATAAAAAAATACACCATCTTTTAAATATGAAAACATTGGGTAGTCATTTCTTATCTAGATTTTGTGTTTTTTAATACTTTGAAATGTAAAAAAGATGGTGACAAAATCCCACCAGGACCTTGTTATAATCTGCTTTTCCAAGCACATGTGTTTTCTGAAATTTCAAAAGCCTCGATTTGAAGTTTTATAAGCTGCAATTTGAATTTATGTATTCAGATGATTGCAGAAAAGCAAAGAAACACAGCTAGCATTTCCAGGCTTGTCTCTCGACAGAACAGTTTAAGCATGCTTTATATTGGCATTCATCACATGAAGTGTTATTTCTTTGTTTACCGATTAGCTTAATGCTTATGGTAGGATTTATTCAGACAAGTGGTAGCAATAATAATAAACGGGATATTTAACATTACCCATCTGCAAATAAGTGCTAAATATTTTACTTTTAGAAGCATTTCAATACATTTAGACATTTAACATTTTGTTTTTTTATTATTGCATTTGGGCTCTGGGGTACATGTGCACGTCCTGCATCTTGCAGGACTGTTGCATAGGTACATACATGCCGTGGTGGTTTGCTGTCTCCATCCCCCCCACCCCCCGCTGTTGCCTACATCAGACATTTCTCCCAGTGTTATCCCTCCCCCTCCTCCCCATCTCCCCACCCCTCTCCTCCACCCCCTCATCTATCCCTGTGATCCTTGTTCTCTTCCCTGTGTCCAAGTGTTCTCATTGTTCATCACCTGCCTATGAGTGAAAACATGCAGTGTTTGGTTTTCTGTTCTTGTGTCAGTTTGCTAAGAATGATGATTTCTAGGTTCATCTGTGTGTCTACAAAGGACATGAACTCATCATTTTTATGGCTGCATAGTATTCCATGGTGTATATGTGCCACATTTTCTTTAACCAGTCTATCATCGATGGGCATTTGGATTGGTTCCAGGTCTTCGCTATCATAAACAGTGCCGCAATGAACATACATGTGCATGTGTCTTTATAATAGAACAATTTATAATCCTTTGGATATATACCCAGTAATGGGATTGGTGGGTCAAATGGAATTTCTATGTCTAGATCCTTGATGAATTGCCACACTGTCTTCCACAATGGTTGAACTAATTTTCACTCCCACCAACAGTGTAAAAGTGTTCCTATTTCTCCACATCCTCTCCAGCATCTGTTGTCTCTCAATTTTTTAATGATCGCCATTCTAACTGGCCTGAGATGGTATCTCAAAGTGGTTTTGATTTGCATTTCTCTAATGACTAGTGATACTGAGCATTTTTTTATATGTTCACTGGCACGTATTTGTCTTCTTTTGAAAAGTGTCTGTTCATATCTTTTGCCCACTTATGAATGTTTTTTTTTTCACCCTGTAAATCTGCTTTAGTTCTTTGTAGATTCTGGATATTAGCCCTTTGTCTGATGGGTAGATTGCAAAATTTTTTCCCATTCTGTTGGTTGCCAGTTTACACTAATGATTGTTTCTTTTGCTGTGCAGAAGCTCTTAAGTTTAATTAGATCCCATTTGTCTATTTTGGCTTTTGTTGCTATTGCTTCTGGTGTTTTAGTCATGAAGTCTTTGCTTATGCCTATGTCATGAATGGTTTTGCCTAGGTTTTCTTCTAGAGTTTTTATGGTGTTAGGTCTTTAATCAATCTGGAGTTCATTTTTGTATAAAGTATAAGGAAAGAGTCCACTTTCATCTTCCTGCATATGGCTAGCCAGTTTTCCCAACACCATTTATTAAACAGGGAATCCTTTTTCCATTGCCTTTTTTGTTGGGTTTGTCAAAGATCAGATGGTTGTAGGTGTGTGGCATTGCTTCTGAGGTCTCCATTCTGTTCCATTGGTCTATATCTCTGTTTTGGTATCAGTACCATGTTGTTTTGATTACTGTAGCCTTGTAGTATAGTTTGAAGTCAGGCAGCATGATGCCTCCAGCTTTGTTCTTTTTGCTTAGGATTGTGTTGGCTATGTAGGCTCTCCTTTTTTTCCATATGAAGTTTAAAATGTTTTTTTTTCCAGTTCTGTGAAGAAGGACAATGGTAGCTCGATGTGGATAGCATTGAATCTATAAATTATTTGGGGCAGTATGGCCATTTTCACAATATTCATTCTTCCTAACAGTAAGCATGGAATGTTTTTCCATCTGCTTGTGTCCTTTCTTCTTTCCTTGAGGAGTGGTTTGTAGTTCTCCTTGAAGAGATCTTTTACTTCCTTTGTTAGCTTTATTCCTAGGTATTTTATTCTCTTTGTAGCAATTGTAAATGGGAGTTCCCTCATGATTTGGCTGTTTGTTTGTTATTGGTGTATAGGACTGCTTGTGATTTCTGCACACCGATTTTGTATCCTGAGACTTTGCCAAAGTTGCTTATCAGCTTGAGGAGGTTTTGGGCTGAGGCGATGAGGTCTTCTAAATATACAATCATATTGTCTGCAAATAGGGACAATTTGACTTCTTTTCCTAATTGAATGCCCTTTATTTCTTTTTCTTGCCTGATTTCTCTGGCTAGAACTTCCAGTACTATATTGAATAGGAATGGTGAGAGAGGGCATCCTTGTCTAGTGCCAGTTTTTAAAGGGAATGCTTCTAATTTTTGCCCATTCAGTATGATATTGGCTGTGGGTTTGTCATAAATAGCTTTTATTGTTTTGAGACATACATTCCATCATTACCTAGTTTATTGAGAGTTTTTAGCATACAGGGCTGTTGAATTTTGTCAAAGGCCTTGTCTACATCTATTGAGATAATCATGTGGTTTTTGTATTTTGTTCTGTTTATGTGGTGGATTACATTTATAGATTTGTGTATGTTGAACCAGCCTTGCATCCCCGGGATGAAGCCTACTTGGTTGTGATGGATAAGCTTTTTGATGTGCTGTTGGATTCAGTTTGCCAGTATTTTATTGAAGATTTTTGCATCAATGTTCATCATGGATATTGGCCTGTAGTTTTCTTTTTTAGTTGTGTCTCTGCCAGATTTTGGTATCAGGATGATGTTGGTCTCATAAAAAGAGTTAGGGAGGATTCCCTCTTTTTGTATTGTTTGGAATAATTTCAACAGGAATGGTACCAGCTCCTCTTTGTATGTCTGGTAGAATTCAGCTGTGCACCCATCTGGACATGAGCTTTTTTTGGTTGGTAGGCTATTAATTGCTGCGTCAACTTCAGACCTTGTTATTGGTCTATTCAGGATTTCAACTTTTTCTTGGCTTAGTCTTGGGAGTGTGCAAGTGTCCAGGAATTTAACCATTTCTTTCAGATTTACTGGTTTAGTGCATAGAGTTATGTGTAGTAATCTCTGATTGTAGTTTGTATTTCGGAGGAATCAGTGGTGATCTCCTCTTGATCGCTTTTTATTGCATCTATTTGATTCTTCTCCCTTTTCTTTTTTATTAGTCTAGCTAGCAGTCTATTTTGTTGATCTTTTCAAAAAACCAGCTCCTGGATTTATTGATTTTTTGAAGGGTTTTTTTCTGTCTCTATCTCCTTCAGTTCTGCTTTCATCTTATTTATTTTTTGTCTTCTGCTACCTTTGATTTTTTTTTAATATTGCTCCTCTAGCTCTTTCAATTTTGATGATAGGGTGCTGATTTTAGATCTTTTTTTTCTCATGTGGACATTTATTGCTATAAATTTCCCTCTAGACACTGCTTTAAATGTGTCCCATAGGATGTGGTATGTTGTGTCTTCATTTTCGTTGGTTTCAAAGAACATTTTTATTTCTGCCTGCATTTCACTGTTTATCCATTCATCATTCAGGAGCAAGTTGTTCAGTTTCCATGTGATTGTGTATCAATGCTTTTCTTAATCGTGAGTTCTAATTTGATTGTGCTGTGGTCTGAGAGACTGTTTGTTATGATTTCCATTCTTTTGCATTTGCTGAGGAGTGATTTACTTCCAATTATGTGGTCTATTTTGGAGTAAGTGCAATGTGGTCCTGAGAATAAAGTGTATTCTGTGGATTTGGGGTGGAGTGTCCTGTAAGTGTTTATTAGGTCCACTTGGTCCAAATCTGAGCTCAAGTCCTGGATATTCTTGTTGACTTTCGGTCTCATTGATCTGTCCAATATTGTCAGTGGAGTGTTAAAATCTACCACTATTATTGTGCAGAAGTCTAAGTGTCTTTGTAAGTCATTAACAACTTGCTTTATGTATCTGGGTGCTCCTGCATTGGGTGCATTCATATTTAGGATAGGTAGCTGTTCTTGTTGTATTGATCCTTTTACCATTATATAATGCCATTCTTTGTCTCTATTGATCTTCATTGGTTTAAAGTCCATTTTATCGGAGACTAGGATTGCTACCCCTGCTTATTTTTGCTCTCCGTTTGCTTAGTAATTCTTCTTCCATCCCTTTATTTTGAGTTTATGTGAGTCTTTGCAGGTGAGGTGGGTCTCCTGAATACAGCACACCCATGGGTCTTGACTTTTTATCCAGTTTGCCAGTCTGTGTCTTTTGATTGGGCCGTTTAGGCCATTTACATTCAATGTAAATATTGTTAAGTTTGAATTTGATCCTGCCATTTTGTTACTGGCTTGATTTGCCCATTAATCGATGTGGCTCCTTCATTGCATCATTATTCTTTACCATTTGGTATGTTTTTGCACTGGCTGGTACTAGTTGTTCCTTTCCCTGTTTAGTACCTCCTTCAGTAGCTCCTGTAAGTCAGGTCTTGTAGCGATGAAATCTCTCAGGAATTGCGCCTTCATTTATGAAGCTTAGTTTGGCCAGATATGAAATTTTGTATTGAAAGTTCTTTTCTTTAAAGATGTTGAATATTGGCCTCCACTCCCTTCTAGCTTGCAGGGTTTCTGCCAAGAGATCTGCTGTGAGTCTCATGGTCTTTCCTTTGTGGGTGACTCCACCTTTCTCTCTGGCTGTCCTTAGGATTTTTTCCTTCATTTCAACCCTGGTGAATCTGACAACTATGTGCCTTGGGTTGCTCTTCCTGAGAAATATCTTTGTGGTGTTCTCTGTATTTCCTGGATTTGAATGTTGGCCTACCTTGTTATGTTGGGAAAGTTATCTTGGATTATATCCTGAAGAGTGTTTTCCATCTTGGATTCCTTTTTCTCTGTCACATTCAGGTACACCGATCAAGTGTAGATTAGGTTTTTTCATATAGTCCCATAGTTCTTGGAGGCTTTGTTCATTTCACTCTTTTTTCTCTGATCTTGCCTTCTCATTTTATTTCATTGATTTCATCTTCTATCTTTGATATCCTTTCTTCTGCTTGATCTATTTGGCTGTTGAAACTTGTGTATGCCTCGTGAAGTTCTCATGCTGTGTTTTTCAGCTCCATCAAGTCGTTTATGTTCTTCTCTAAGCTGGTTATTCTAGTTAGCATTTCGTCTAACCTTTTTTCAAGGTCCTTAGTTTCTTTGCATTGGGTTAGAACATGGTCTTTTGACTCAGAGAAGTTTGTTATTACCCAGCTTCTGAAGCCTGCTTCTGTCAATTCATCAGATTCATTTTCTGTCTTTTTTTATTCCCTTGATGGTGAAGAGTTGTGATCCCTGGAAGGAGAAGAGGTGTTCTGTTCTTTGGTGGTTTCATCCTTTTTGCGCTGGTGCTTTCCCATCTTTGTGGATTTATCTCCCTTTAATCTTTAAAGTTGGTGATTTCAGGAGGAGTCTCTGAGTGCAGGTTTTTTTCTTTTGAGGTTGGAGCTGTATCTTTTTTGGCCTGTAGAGGGCGTGGCTGGGCTCTCTCGGGTTCAGTCAGGTTGCTGGGTGGGTGGTCCTTCCTTGGAGTTTGTTTGCAGGTGAGATTGGCCCCGCCTTCCCAATGGCGCCTCTCCCAGAGCTCTATCCTCCTGGTTGGGGTCAAGCGGTGTATTCGCTGCCAAGCTCTCTAGCAAGGGCTTCAGTTTGAGTTCTCTGGGGGTGGGACCTTCCAGGCCTTAAGGTCTGTTTCCCTGCTTTCAACTCTGCATCCCTCTTTGGGATTGTCCATCCGGCTGGCGTTAGTCCAAACTCCTGCCCAGGTCCCTGTGACAACTTGCCACGCCCAGCAGTAGCAACTGCTCAGATTTGCATCAACTACCCATGGTGCCCCACCATCTGGCAGGGCTCTCATGGACTGAGGGTGGAGGGATGAGGTAAGCACAGGATCGAAACGGAGCGCCAAGGGGGTTAAGTACCCCAACCCTCTGAGCCAGCTGCACGTTTCCAGTGGTGATGCATTCCCATCCCATCTTGATTTGCCCCCCTAGGCTGCTCTGCCCCGCAGCTCCTTCCCTGGGCCGAAATCCAATGCCCTATCAGTCCCACAGAAAAGAACCCAGCACCTCCTTTAGAATCGTGAAGTCTTCTAGCCCTCTGTGTCTCATTCGCTGGGAGCTGCATTCTGGTGCTGGCTTCTCTTGGCCATCTTGGCTCCCCCAATCCCATTCCATCTAGTGTCTTTTTAAAGAATGGCTTATGCTTGAAATAATGGTTCTGTTACCATTTACATTACAAATGTTCCTAATGCAATTAAAGGAAGCACATATTACGATGGTGAGAGATTTGCATACTCAGAAAGGAAGAGCACTCGTGTTGCTAAATTCAGTGAATTTAACATTAACTCTTAATGAACATTTTCTGTAGGGCTGCTTTTATGGTAAGAGGAACAATCTGCCAAATCACATGGCATGAGTTTGGTGGGGGAGCTAACAAGTGTTTCAGGCAAAGTGCTAGATAGTTTCACAGTTAATCTCTTTTAATATTCCATATATCCTTTGGATTGGTTTTCATGTGCTTTCAGTGAAGAAACTGAAGTTCCAGAGATTGATACATCGTATATTTAAAGGTGACTATCCCATCTTCCAAATGAGAAGTCACTTTCTCCAAGTTTTTTGATCACTTTTAACATAGAAACTTTAGAAAATGTAGATATAATTATCATCTGCTTACATATATTAATTAATTCATTTGATTCTTTGTACTACTTTAAAATTATATAGTATAAAAAATTATATCACTAGATCACATTTCGTCATTCATATTTCATACAACAGTTTTGTTCAAGTTCTTCACATGCACCTTCAACACTGAAATTTTCATCTTCATGGTTGTACTAATTGTTACCTAACTCAGTTTTTCAAAGGGTATCATCTTTACTTACACCCATGAGGCCTGAGGTACAGTACTGCTGAATCTATAAGTAATGTTTCACTAGGAATTATATTCAAAGCCACAAGCACACATTTATATAACAAAATACAGTTTTATGTTATGTAAAGAAAGTTTTATCTTTTTTCTGTGCCATATGTCTATGAGATATACCATGTTACCACTTAATGAGTTACTTTTAACAGTATTCTTTGCATAGCTTGTTTACAGTGCCATCAAGCTCTTGAAATGATGATGTCATACCACCAAAGTCAATCCCTAAACTGTGTTAAATTTGTTTTCTCCGTGTGTGTGTGTGTGCGTGTGTGTGTGCGCGCGCGTGTGTGTTTTGTCCTCCTCTATCAGGTTACTTCTACAAGCCTCCAAAATAAGCATAAATTAAGAATAAGTCTAGGCAGTACTTTTCCAGATAGTACTTTGTTATTTTGATTGAAGTAAAATGAATGACTATCTTGTCATTTGAGAAACTTTAGAAGAATTCAAGTATATGTTGACTCTCCCTGAGAGAAAAACAAAACAGAAAACAAAACAAAACATTCCTTTCTAGGCACACCTAGTAACTTTCTCAGGCCATAACCTCCATAAAACATTATCAGAATCAGAACCCAATCATCAACTTTATTTGTAGGCCAACATATCTACCATACCTGGTTAGTGCTTGAGTAATACAATTAGACATTTGTTCATTTTGCGCAAAGTTTGTGTCTTGTGGGAATAAAGTGCTCTTGAGGGGGATTTATCCCCCTAATCTTATATATAATCGATATATGAATATTTCTCAGTCATTCATGCCTTACTATTAAGGAAATGATTAGCAACTTTAGGGTAGATGTGGAGAATAATGAGGGAAAACCTGAAGGTTATCAATGCAAATATCTGTATGGAAAGTAAGTCCAAATCTAAATGCTGCCAGTTATTAGCTGAGTATGTGAACACAGGAGAGTTACTTAACCTCTTTAGCTCTCAGTTTACTTTTCTGAAAATTAGAACAAAAAACACTTTATAGTGTGTTTGTGAGGATTAAATTCTTTCCTCAGAAACCCAAGATTTAGCCTAGTGCTTCACTAACAGCACTCAAAGAAAAAAAAAAGGTAGAAAATAATAAAAGGAGATACAAAAAAGGAAAATACGGATAGAGAGATTTCTGTTTTAATCCTAGAATTGTGTCTAAGCCCATGTGCTTATAAAGATAGAAGTATGTATAAAACGTTATGAGTACACAGGGGGACTACTTAAAATAGAATTTTTGATGAGCCATCTGACAAATTCATTTCTCTCTATTGACACACTACCTTGACAAATTTTCTGGGGAAAAAATTAGAGAATTAATGTCAATCTATGAGTAAACATGTCACCAGATGAGACTACTTCTAGGCGAAGCATATAGCTAATTACAATGCAACAGCCATTGATTGATTGTCCACTAGTATCCAATGATATGGCTGTGCATATCAGCAGCAATCCCAGACTCATGGACCTTACATCCTATTGGGAGGTAGGGGAGGCAGACAGTAAACAAGATAAAGAAATAAAATATATAAATTGTGATATAGTAAATGCTATAGAGGAAAACAATCAAGCATGAAAGAGGGATGGAAATATTGAGGGAAAGGTGCTGAGCAGTTGTGATTTTATAAAGGGTGATTATAGAAGGCCCCATGGAGAAGGGGGCATTTGAGTAAAGACTGCATGGTAGGGACTGGCTAAATGCTCATTAGACAAGTTTACTCAATTTTCTTAATGGTGCAGCTAGCTGCCATTTTCCAGTCTCCCTTGTCATTAGTATGACTACGTGGTTGAGTTCTAGGCAATGGAATGTGAGCAAAAGTGATGCTCATGAATGCGAAGCCTGGCTCATAACCCCACCTCCACTAACCACCACCACATATGTAATATTCCTTGTTCTTTTTCATTTTAATGTACAAGAGCACAGTGATTTTGAAATCCATGTGTTAAAGACGTTGGAGCCACAAAACCGAAGTACCCTGGGTACCCCTGATTCACCATTTAGAGGAAAGCTACTAGTTGACCAGAACACTTCTATAAAGTTTGCATGAATGGAAAGTTTCTATTATGCTAAGCCATTGAGGTATGTTTTTGTATTTTTTTTAAATAGCAGCTTTAATAAAGTTAGGTAATATGGAAATAAAGAAGTGAGGAAGCAAGCTATGCAAATATTGTGGGAAAGAATACTATAAACAGAGAAAACAAGTACAAAGGCCTTGAGGCAGAGGTGTAGTAAGAATGTACTAAAACAACAAAGAAGTGAACAAGAGGTTGGGAAATGGAACGAGGAAAGGAGAGCACTAGATGTGGTCAAAAAGTCTTCAATTAAGAGATTCTATCTAGATTATCAAGGCTTTTATAATTCATATCCCACATATATTGTTTAAATATATCCCACATTGAATTTAGTTTTTAGATAAAAAGAAATTATAGAGTAATATGTTTGGGAAATCTCAGATTGAACTGTGTTCTCCAATGCTACTTTAATAGATTCATTCAGCTAACTGAGCCCCAGGACTTACCCCAAATTTTTGTATATGCTGTCTACCCAGGTGCTGAAACAGACTTCAGAAAAATCTGAAGATGCTTTGGATCTTCATCTATCAGAGACAGAGTTATGTCATCTATCAGTAAAGCCTGTCACAAAGCCATTAGCATCTGGTAGACAATGCAATTAAGAGGGCATGACTTCAAATAGTTTTTCTGATTTAAATCCCAGTTCAGTTTTTCCCTTCCCAGACTTTTAAAACACCATCATTTTCCTGCCTAAACCTGCTCCTCTGTCAAGTTCAATGGATGACTCTGCCAGCTCCCATTTTTTTAAGCTGAAGATCTGGAAGTCATCCTTGATTCTTCTCTCTCCCTCACTCCCAGAGCCTATTAATAAGCATGTCTTCATAAGTGTATTTGAGAAATCTCTCGAGTCTGTCCATTTCTTTACATCCTCCTGTTACTGTTTCCTTCTCTCCTTTTCTGATTTCAACTTTTATTTTAGATCCAGGTGGTATATGTACAGGTTTGTTACCTGAGTATATTATGTGATGCCAAGTTTTAGGGTAAAAATGATCCTATTACCCAGGTAGTGAGCATAGTACCCAATAGGCAGTTTTTCAACCCTCACCCCTCTCCTTCCTCCCCTTTCTAGTACTCCCCAGTGTCTATTGTTTTCATCTTTATAGTAAGTACCCAACGTTTAGCTTCTAGTTATAAGTGAGAACAAGCAGTCTTTGGTTTTCTGTTTCTGGGTTAATTCTCTTAGGGTAATGAACTCTAGCTTCATCCATGTTCCCACAAAAGATGTGATTTTATTCTTTTTATGAGTGTGTAGTATTCGATGGTGTATATGTAACACATTTATTTTATTCAATCCACCACTGGTGGGCACATAAGTTGATTCCATGTCTTTGTTACTGTATAGTGCTGTGGTGAACACATGAGTACATGTGTCTTTTTGGTAGAAAGATTTGTGTTCTTTTAAATGTATACCCAGTAATGAGATTGCTAGGTTGAATGACAGCTCTCTTTTAAGTTCTTTGAGAAATTTCAAACTGCTTTCCACAGTGCCTAAACTAATTTACATTCTCATTAAAAATGTGTAAGCATTCCCTTTCCTCTAAAACCTCACCTGTATCTGTTGCTTTTTGACTTTTTAATAATGGCCTTTCTGCTCTGATTTCTAACAGCCTCTCTGAAACTGCTTTCTAATTAGCTTCTGCCTCCTACCTTGTCTCTTTCTTATCCATTCTTGACACTTCAGAATAAGCAATCTTTCTAAAATATGTTGCAGATCACGTTCTCATATACTCAACAACTTCCTAGTGTCAGTGGGATAAAATATAACTTCTACAATATGGATCAAAAAGTACTTTGTGATCTGGTCTCTACTTCTCTTTATCTTTCTTTGCACTGTATAATTCATGGAACATCTTACTCTTCTTTAAAATCCAGTACTATATCCATGTCAGACTTTATCACACAATGTTCCCTCTGTCTGCGATGTCCTTCCATACATCTTCATTTAGGTAGCTGCAGGTTGACCTTTCTGATCTCAAGTTAGACATCACTTTGGCTACAAAGCTTTCCTTGATTAATTAGAGATCCCCAACCCAGGTATAGACATAGGTCCTGTTAGGTAATACCATAGACCCTCATAATGTTTCTATCACAGGAAATATTGTAATTTCCTATGTTAATCAAAATATTGCAAGTAGCACAAGGGGCAGATTTTCTTTCTTTCTTTTTTTTTTTTTTTCCTTGAGATGGAGTCTTGCTCTGTCACCAGGCTGGAGTGCAGTGGTGCAATCTCGGCTCACTGCAACCTCCACCTCCTGGGTTCAAGCGATTCTTCCACCTCAGCCTCCCAAGTAGGTGGGACCACAGGCATGTGCCACCACGCCCAGCTAATTTTTGTATTTTTAGTAGAAACGGGGTTTCACCATGTTGGCCAAGATGGTCTCAATCTCTTGACCTCTTGATCTGCCTGCCTCAGCCTCCCAAAGTGCTGGGATTACAGGCGAGAGCCACTGCACCCAGCCTTCTTTCTTTTTTTTAAATTTATTTATTATACTTTAAGTTCTAGGGTACATGTGTGGAATGTGCAGTTTTGTTACATAGGTACACATGTGCCATGGTGGTTTGCTGCATCCATCACCTCATCATCTACATTAGGTATTTCTCCTAATGCTATCCCTCCCCTAGCCCCCCACCCCCTACTATCCCTACCCTAGACTCCACCACCCCACAGGCCTCAGTGTGTGATGAGTGCATGACGTTCCCCTCCCTGTGTCTGTGTGTTCTCATTGTTCAACATCCACTTATGAGTGAGAACATGTGGTGTTTGGTTTTCTGTTCTTGTGTCAGTTTGCTAAGACTGATGGTTTCAAGCTTCATCCATGTTCCTGCAAAGGACATGAGCTCATCCTTTTTTATGTCTGCATAGTATTCCATGGTGTATACGTGCCACATTTTCTTTATCCAGTCTATCATTGATGGGCATTTGGGTTGGTTACAAGTCTTTGCTATTGTGAACAGTGCTGCAATAAGCATGTGCGTGCATGTGTCTTTATAACAGAATGATTTATAATCCTTTGGATATATATCCAGTAATGGGATTGCTGAGTCAAATGGTATTTCTATTTCTAGATCTTTGAGGAATTGCCTCAGTGTCTTCCACAATGGTTAAACTAATTTACACTCTAGGAAGCAAATTTTCGATCTGTTGTGATTACACTATCCTCAGTACGTAGCATATAGTATTTGCTTAGTTCCTATATTAATAATCTCCTCATGACAACATCTTAATTGTATATCTCCAAGTAATAAAATTATTCATAATGGTCTGGGGAGATTTTTCTGTGAAGAACAAAGTATGTGGGTATGGGGAGCAGGTTCTGTGTAAAATTAACTAAATTAAACCAGGAAAAGCTATATACCAACTGTTTGTAAACTATGGCTCATGAGCCAAGTTATTCTCACCACCTGTTTTGGTAAATAAAGTTTTATTGAAACAGAGCTATACTCATTTATTTACATATTGTCTATGATTACTTTCATGCTACAGTAGCAAAGTTGAGTAGCTGCAGCAAAGATTGAATGGCCCACAAAGCCAAAAACATTTATTTTCTGGCACTTTACTCAAGTTTACCACCATCTGCTATGTGATAAATCTCTTTCTTAGACACCTACTAGGGAATTAAATATATGAGAATTCTGATATAAGAAAATCTGTATAATCTTTATAAACCAGTGTAATATGTAGTCATGAAAATGTCTATGAGAATTAGAACGACTCCTTACCCCTGAAACAATCATTAGCACCTTACACAATTATTATTCCGCAGGACATACAGAAAAACTAGACGTGACATCTGATTATACATACTTATTCTGTTTAAATTTGTTTAATGTTTCCAACTATGAGAAACTATGTCTACTTACCTTAGACTCAAACATGGAAAATGGTCAAAAGACCTATGCCTCTGCCTCACTTTCCTTGTCTTGGCTTTTACATTATGCAAGTTTCTTTCTTTCTTTTTCTCTTTATTCCTAACCCATAACCAACTTTATCACTTATTTTATAATTTCACCTTTTTTTAACTCAGTTTTTCCCCTTCTGGGCTTTATGGTGATTTTTATTACTGTGTGTGTATTTTGAATTCCTCATGGAAGTAATAATTTCCACACCCAGAAAAATGTCATCTATTTTCTCACACTATGTATGTTTCCAGTGGAATATAAACAAATACATTATACAGAGAAGGAAACCCAAAGTTCCAGAGAGAGGAGACAGAGAGACAGAGAGAGAGAGAGAGAGAGAGAGAGAGAGAGAGAGAGAGAGAGGAACATTTTGATCATCACTTTCATCCTGGAGCAGAAAGGCGAAGGGCATTTCTGTTTCATATATTTAAAGCCTGCACACAATTGCAGATAAGTTCTTTAGAAACACAGGTTACTATTATTTAAAAGAATATAGCCACAGGAGGTACAAAAATAGTTATATTCCCTTAAAAAGCAATTCCTTAAATGTGATCTTGGGATCCCTGGGGGTCCCTGAGACCCATGCAGTGGGTCTGTGAGGTCCAAACTATTTTCATAATAATACTAAGATGTTATTTGACGTTTTCCTCTCTCATTATCTTATGAGTTTTTCAGAGGCTACATGATGCATATTGAATGCAGAGACAGATATAAGAACCAGCTGCCTTCTCGTAAGCTAACTCTTAAAGAGATTTGCAAAAATGTAAAACAAGATCACTCTTCTCACTATATTGTTTGTGTTGTTGAAAATATAGTTTAAAAAGTAGGCATCTATTTTTTATTTGAATATACAATTTTAAAATGAATTAATAAGCAAATATTTTAAAGTTATCACTTTTAGTTTTAAATATGCTAATTCTACATAAATAGATGTTCTCTGGAGTCCTGAATAATTTTTAAGATGATAAAGGAGGTGCTATGACAAAAAAGTGTAATAACCATTGTAGAACAACTGAATATCCACAGTTTAAGTAGCTCATACAGTACGTGAAAAGACAATTTTTTTTAGGGAAAAAAAAGTTTGTCCTTGTCATTGGGCATAAGTAATGACAGCTTATCATGCACATTGAGTTTGTCATTATAAAGAAGTCCTCAGACAAGTAAATAATCCTATATAAAATGAAAATTGAAATAATATATTAGGTATGAAGAAATCTACCACAGACATTCCAGTTGGAGTTCAGAAATTTGCCAATGAATTTATTAGAGACAGAGGAAGGTGAATAATGTAGGCCAAGCACTATGAAGGCCAACTTTTAGAGTTAATGAACTGCCTAAATATTTACTGGGAATGTATGTGATATGCTAGGCTAAATAGGGCACCTTCAAATGATAACCACTCTGCTCACTTCCAGATTATATTTCACTGAGGCAAGCTTGTCTGTCCTTAATTTACTGTTTTTTTTTTTTAATCAACAAATATTTGAGCATCTCACATACCAGGTACTGATTGTGCTACATGATGAGGTAGTTAACAAAATGTTCGCAGGCTAGTCAGTGATACAGATACAGATATATGAATGTGTTTCTTTAAAATGCAATAAGCATTAAAGTGTAGCTATATATTCAACAAACATTTATTACACATCTACTGAGTGCCACGCACTATACTATTTTTGTTGGATATTCAGGAGTTAACAAAGCAGACCCACTCCATATGTATATGGAGCTTACAGTGTCATTCATGATATCAGCATTAAACCACTAATCATACAAAAAATTTAGTGCAAACCATGAGTATATAAAGAAAAAAATGAAGATTGTTACAAGTACTCCTTTTTTACAAACGTTCACTTTCAGAACTTTCATAGATACGTTGCTCCTAAAGGCAAACATGTATGAAATTTTACTTTCCATGAAGAAATGGTATCAGCAGTCAGCTATAGTTATGGTTTTGGGTATCATGTCTTACTTTAGACTAAGATGTGTCTCCTCTGTGTGTATTTTTGAAACATTTTCTAAACATTATTAATCTCATCATATGTCATAAGTATGAAAGCAAAGCAAACTTGTTGAGAGTCCTGGGTAAACATAGGAAACAAATAATAATAACAATAATAATCAAGGTCCTCAACATTTAGAATTTTCTCAAAGGACTTAATGGAATATTTTGGTCTTTTGAATGGAGACATATGGTCTAAGAACAAAAATACTTATTTGGAATGTCACCTGTTTCTAAGAAGAGCAGTGGATCTTATTTAGATTGAAAAGTGTGTGGTGGTTGAAACAGTCCCTCTGAGTAAGTAACATAGAAATTGAGCCCTGAAAACTCATGTAAATATCAGCTGGAATACACATAGTACAAGACAAAGGAATGAGCCTTTATCAAGGTAGAAAAATACTTAGTGATTCAGAAGAATTGAAACTAGACCAGTGTGGCTAAAGTTGAGAGAGAAAAATAGAGAGCAGCAGGAGATAAAGTCCAGCAGGATGAACAGGTGATATCTTCTACTACATTATCTCTGGGCATTAAAATTTGATCCTGCATGAACTTTATTAGTGCATTATTTATTTTACATCCATATCAATTATTAAATTCAATTAAAAATTGGGTACAAGGTACAGATGAACTTAGGGAGACTACCTAATAGAATACTCAAGGTTGGTTTTTCACCCATGAAGTAGACCACTTCACTTAGCTAAGCATACATTTGAAAATACTAAAATCCAAATGGTACCTCCAAGGATTTCTTTTTCAAACAGACCTGGCCATGTACAATGGAGTCAAGGCAGTATAAACTAAAATATGTGTTTTCTGGTTCTTAGATCAATAGGATATACAGCAGACTGACAGCATTGAGGAGAAAATTTCTCTGTAGGTTTGTGAAAATTGAAGGAAGTTTCTTCCTCTTCACTGGGAGCTGACCACCATTACCTTCCAGCTGAATATACCAGAGGACTGTGTTTCCATTCTCCTGAGAGAATTGATAGTTGCTAAGAAAATATCACATAATTTCTTTGCTATATGACTTAAAAGGCAAAGCATAATGAAAATGTGTATAAAATAAAAGGGCATTAGTTAGAAAATATTGCATACATAAATTTGTATCATATATAGTAAATTTATATCATACAAATATTAGGAGAAAAATGAGATTACTTTCTCAAGCATCAAGCATAAGTAGCTAAACCTTAAATACAGTGGATAATGAGAAACGTCGAGATATCAATATTTTTGAAAACTTTATTTATTCTGAGACAGGGTCCCCTGGAGTGTGGTGACATGGTCATAGCTCACTGTAACCTCCAACTCCTGGGCTCAAGTAATTCTCCCAACTCAGCCTCCAGAATACCTAGGACTACAGGCTTGCACCACCACATTCAGCTAAAGTTTTAATTTTATGTAGAGATGGAATGTTGCTATGTGCCTGGGATGGTCTTGAACTCCTGGCCTCAAGCAAGCCTCTTGACTTGGCCTCTCAAAACACTGAGATTACAAGCATGAGCCATGTGCCCAGTCAACTTTTAATTTTCATTTGTTTTAACAACTTAAGTATTTAAGGTGTACATGAGGGATCTATAATTAATAAACAGATCTTTCCTGACTTACTACCATGGTTCAATTTACAATTTGGGAGTTCACCATGGTGCAAAAGCAATACACATTTAGGATAATTCTGGAATGAAGATGGGGTTATATCTGGATATAGTCATTGTAAATTAAATATAACATTAATTGAAAATGTACTTTTGACTCATAACATTTTCAATTTATGATAGGTTTGTCAGGATGTAAACCCATCCTAAAGTGAGGGACATCTGTATAGAATGTTATGAATTGCGATATAAGCATACAACCATGAAACCATTCCCATAATCAAGGTAACAAGCATATCCATCAACTCCAAAAGTTTGCTCATGCCCCTTTGTATTTTCTTTCTTCTTAACTTTCTCCTTCTCCTTCTTCTTCCTCAAACACTTTAGACCTAAACTCTTAATAATAATTTAAGTGCATAGTACAGACAGTATGCTGTATGGTAGATCTCTAGAACTTATTTATATTACATAACTGAAACTTTATACACATTGAACTGCAACTCCCAATTCCCCTTTCCCCCAGCCCCTGGCAATCACCATTCTACTCTCTGGTTCTATGAACTGGACTATCTCAGACACCTCACATAAATTGAATCATTCAGTATTTGTCCTTTTGTGAATGGCATATTTCATTTAGCATAATGCCTTCCAGGTTCATACATATTGTCAAGTATGGCAGGACGTCCTTCCCTTTTAAGGCCAAATAATATTCCCTGTATGCATATACCACATTTTCTTTATCCATGCATTCTTCTAGAACAGCTATGCTGTTTCAATATCTTGGCTATTGTGAATAATGATTCCAAAAAGATGGGAATGCAGATATCTTTTTGAGATCCTGTTGTTAATTCTTTGGGATATATACCCAGGAGTGAGGTTGCTAGATGATATGGTAGTTATATTTTTAACTTTTTCAAGAACCTTTCTGCTGTGTTCCATAGCAGCTGCATCGGTTTACATTATCACCAATGGTGTACTAGTGTTCTGATTTCCTCACATCCTCAACAAGATTTCTTTTGTTTTTGTTTTGTTTTTATAATGGCCATCCTAACAGGTGTGAGATGATAGTGGTCATCTCACAATGGTTTTGATTTGCATTTCCCTGATGATCAGTGATGCTGAGCATCTTTTCACATGCCTGTTGGTCATTTGTATGTCTTCTTTGGAGAAATATATATTCAAATATTTTAAAAATCAAGCTATATGCTTTTTTCCTGTTAAGTTGTATAACAATCAGTTGTGTTTCTATACACTAATAATAAGCTATCCAATAATAAGTTTTTCCTTTATTGAATTGTCTTATCACCTTTGGCATATATTGATTGACCATAAATATAAGGGTTTATTCCTGGAATATCAAGTCTGTTTCATTGTCAGCATTAGAAGTGCAGTGAACAGATTCAAGAAAAAAATAGAAATATAAATAGATTTGTTTTATAAACCTACAGGCTATCTATAAGACTGTCCTTATGACAGTACCACACAGTCTTCATCACTGCAGTTTTACATCAAGATTTGAAATGAGATAGTGTCCTAATTTCAAAGTCATCTACTTTTTTTCTTCTTTTTCACAATTGTTTTGGCTATTTCATACATTTGTTTTTCTATATAAATTGTAGGATCAGTTTGTCAATTTGTGACAAAAAGCCAGCTAAGATGTTCATGGAAATTGCCTTAAATCTGCAGAATAATCTGGGGAGAACTGCCACCCTATCAGTATTGAGTTTTCCAATCCATGAACATGGAATATGTCCCCATTTATTTAGATCTTTAATTTCTCTAAGCAATATGTTGCAGTTTTTAGAGTACAAGTTTAGTACTTATATTTTTATATTTATGACAATTTAATCTATTTTATGCTACAAAGAATGAAATTATTTTCTTAGTATCATTTTCAATTTTTATTGCTAGTACACAGGCATGTAATTTATTTTTGTACACTGACTCTCTATCTTGCAAGATTCCTGAACTTATTAGTTCTAGCATCATTTTGTGTATGTCAGGTTTTTCTACATACAGGATTGTGCTATTTGTGAATAAAGAGAATTTCACTTCTTTAATGCTGTGGATGCCTCAGATTCCTATCTTTTTCCTCCCTCTCTCGCTTCCTCTCTTCCTTCCTTCCTCGGTTAGAAACTCCACTACAATGTTGAATATTGAAGTACTAAGCACAGATACCATTGCTTATTCATGATCTTAAGGTGAAAACATTCAGTCACTCACTGATATGGTTTGGCTGTGTCCTCACTCAAATCTCATCTTGAGTTGTAATTCCCATAATCTCCATGTGTCAAGGGAGGGACCTGGTGGGAGGTGATTGGATCATGGGGAAGGTTTCCCCTATGCTGTTCTCATGATAGTGATTGAGTTCTCACAAGAACTGATTGTTTTCTAAGGTGCTCTTTCTTCCTCCTTCACTTCCTTCAGATTCTCTTTCTCCCCTTCCGCTATGATTGTAAGCTTTCTGAGGCCTCCCCACCCATGTGGAACAGTGAGTCAATTAAATTTCTTTTCTTTATAAATTATGCAGTCTTCGATATGTCTTTACAGGAGGGTAAAAACTGACAAGTATACTCACTATTTCAGCAGTAAGAATAATATTAGCTATAAGTTTTTCATGGATGACCTTTATTATGTTATAATCTCTAACTTGCTGAGAAATTGTACCATAACTGGTGTTGGATTTTGCCAGATGCTTTATTTATATCGATTGATAAGATCACTTTTTTTCTTTTACTATTAATATGGTATGGTACATTATTTGTGAATGTCAAATTAACTTTGAGTTACATAAATTCCATGTGGTTGTGGTGTATAAATTTTTAATATATTCTGGATTTAGTTTGCTAATATTTTGTTAAGGAATTTGACATTTATGTTCATTAGATATATTGGTCTGTAAATTTTTGTATTGTGATATCTTTGTATGGTTTAGCGTTAAAGCAAACTGGCCTTGTAGAATAAGTTGGAATTGTCCTCTTTTAATCTTTTCTGCAATGGTTTGTGCAGGATTGATATTCCTTTTTTCTTAGGTACTTGAAACAATTGTCAAGTAAAGCCATCTGGACCTTGGATTTTTTGTTGGAAAATTTAAAATTACTAATTCAATTTCTGTATTTATATTAGGTCTAGTCATATTTCTATTTTTTTCTTGAATCAATTTTGGTAATTCATGTCTAAGAATTTTTTCATTTAATACATTTTGCAGAGATTATTGACAAAGTTTTTCATATTATTATCTTCTAGTCTTTTTAATTTCTGTCGGGTTGTTAGTAATTACCCCTCTTTCTTTTATGGTCTTGGTAATTCTTTTTTTCTTTCTTTCTTTTTTTTTTTTTTGTTCAGTCTACCTAAAGCTTTTCCATGTAAAATTTCTTTTCTTCTCTTTTCTTTTCTTTTTTTTTTTGAGACAAAGTCTCACTCTTGTTGCCCAGGCTGGAGTGCAATGGCAGAATCTCAGTTCACTGCAACCTCCACCTCCCAGGTTCCAGCAATTCTCCTGCCTCAGCCTCCCAAGTAGTTGGGATTACAGGTAAATGTCACCACGCCCAGCTAAATTTTTTGTATTTTTAGTAGAAACGGGATTTCACTATGTTGGCCAGGCTGGTCTTGAACTCCTGACTTCAGCCAATCTGCCCACCTAGGCCTCCCAAAGTGCTGGAATTACAGGCATGAGCCACTGCACCCAGCCTATTTTCTAAGATTAGTGTTTGGTTTCATTGATTTTTCTTTCTTCTCCTTTTTTTTATTGACTTGTGCCCTAATCTCCATTATTTCCTTCCTTCTGCTTTCGTAGAGTTTACATGTTCTTCTTTTTTAGTTTTTATGGTGAAAGTTTGAGTTAATGATTTGAGAACCTTATTCTTTTATAAAATAGGTATTTAAAACTAGAAGTTTCCCTGTAAGCACTGCTTTAGTTACATCCTATAAATCTTAACGTTATGCTTTTATTTTTATTCAGTTCAAAATGTTTTATCATTTCCTATGTGATTTATTTTTTGACGCATGGATTATTTAGAAGTTGTTGAATTTCAAAATACTTTGATATCTCCCAAATTTCCTTCTGTTGTTGAATTCCAATTTAATTCTGATATATTATGAGAACATAATTTTTATGAATTCAAACCTTTTAAGTATATTGAGGTTTGTTTTATGACCTAGCATAAAATCTGTCCCAGAGAAAATTTCATGCACACTATAAAATAATATCTACTTTCATTTGGTGGAGTGTCTGATAAATATTAGTTAGGTCAAGTTTTTTTTTTTTTTTAGGTCAAGTTTGTTAATAGTTTTGCTGAACTCTTCTATATTATTGCTATTTTTTTGTCTAATTGGTCTGCCAGCTAATGAGAGTAGGGTTTGAAGTCTCCAATAATTATTGTTGAATTATCTAGTTTTTGAATTCTGTCAATTTCTGCATCATAAAATTTGGGACTCTCTTATTAATTATATATGTATATAATTTTTATATTCTCTGCTTAATTGACCCCAACTATAATTATAAATGTCCCTGTTTTTCTCTAGTTACATATTTTATCTTAAAGTCTATTTTGTCTGATATTAGTATTACCACTCCATTTTTATATGGAAACAATTTGCATGGTACATCTTTATTCTTTCATACTATAAGGTGTTGGCTCTAACACATTTCTCATTTAAACAAATTGTGGTTAAATATTTTAAATAATCCTTTCTGAAATCTCTGCCTATAATTGGAGTGGTTAGTTCATGCTAATTTACTGTAACTATTGACACCTAGGTTGAATATCCCATATCCAAAATACCTGGGACTGGAAATGTTTCGGATTTTGGATTTCTTCAGATTTTGTAATATTTGCACATACCTAATGAGGTATCTTAGAGATAGGATGCAAGTTTATATACACATACATTTATATTTTATATATACACAACCTGAAGGTAATTTTACAAAGTATTTTAAATAATTTTGTGCAGGAAACAAAGTTTTGGCTGTGTTTTGACTGTGACTCATTATGGGAGGTCAGGCGTGGAATTTTCCACTTGCGGTATTATATAAACCTTTAGAAAGTTTCAGATTTGGGAGAATTTCAAATTTTATGTTTTTTAATGGGAATTCTCAATTGTTAGTTACATTTACATGTGCCATATTACATTTTTCACATCTTTTTCATATCTTTTTTGTTCCTGTTTCTTCTTCACTGCTCTGTCTTGTTAAATAGTTATTTTTAGTGTATGATTTTACATTGTTTTTAACTATTAAAGAGTACATATGCAACTTAATTATCATAATTTACTTAAGTTCAAGCTAATTTAACACTGTAAAATTAAGAAATTTTTGTCTGCCAAGCTCCATTTTTGCTCCTCCTGCTTTTTGCTGTTATTGTCATATTACATCTATATATGTTATGAATATGATAACACAATGTTAAAGTTTTTATGCAATCTTAGGTCTTTTAAAAAAGTTAATAGAAAATATATATCTATATTTGTATAGTCTTTTATGTTTATCTATATATTTATCAGTTCTGTGACTCTTTGTCACCTCATGTGGATTCAAGTTACTCAATATCATTTCTTTTTAGCCTGAATGACTTAATTTAGTTTTCCTTGTAATTCACACCAGCTAGCAAGAAATATTCTCATTCTCAACTTGGTATTATCTTTATTTTACCGGTATTTTTGAAGGATAGTTTTGTTTTATACGGAATTCTTGGTTGGCAATTTTGTGTTCTTTCAGCAGTTTGAATATGTCATTCCAATACCTCTGGCCTGTATTGTTCATGAGAAATTAACTGTCAATCATGTGTTCTTTGTACATGAGTCACTTTTTCTGGTTGTTTTAAAGACTCTTCCATTTGTCTTTCAATAATTTCAATTGAGACTACTTCAATAGTTTGAATCTGATTTTGGGGGTATTGATCTCTTTGTGTTTATTCTATTTGGGGTTTGTCGTGCTTTATCATATTTGTGAAGTATTTGGTCATTGTTTCTTCAAATAATTTTTCTGCCTCTGTAATATTCTTTTTTTTCTGGAACTTTTGTAACATCTACACTGATACACTCAATGTTTTGAGACGAGTCTATAAATTATGTTCACTTTTTTATACTATTTTTTCTCTGATCCTCAGATTGGGTAATTTTTACTTGTTTTCAAATTTACTGATTTGTTTTCTCTGTCATATTATTTGCTGCTCTTGAGCCCCATTTGTGATTTTTAAAATTTTGGCTATTCTGCTTTCCCATTCTAGAATTTTCGTTTGGTTCTTTTTTATAGTGTCTATCTTTTCGCTGAGATTCTCTGTTGGTAGTTATTGTTATCATA
This sequence comes from Callithrix jacchus, assembly GCF_049354715.1. Taxonomy (NCBI): domain Eukaryota; kingdom Metazoa; phylum Chordata; class Mammalia; order Primates; family Cebidae; genus Callithrix; species Callithrix jacchus. The sequence goes on from NC_133524.1 coordinate 32,816,188, forward strand.
CTTTCTTTTAATTACTTAAACATGCTTTTCTATAGTTGTTTGAAGGTATTTATAGTATGAGCATTTAAGTCTCTATCTGCTGATATCTGGGCCATCTCAGAGACAACTTTTATTGACTGCTTTTCCTCCATGAGAATGGGTCACAGTTCCCTGCCTCTTTGAATGTATCATAATTTTTATTGAAAATTAGACATTTTAAATAACCTATTAAAATAGCACCAAATTCTGATGTTCCTTCTTATGCCCAGTGTTTTTTAAACACAGATTTTAATAACTTGCCTAGATCAAATCTGTGGAACCTGTTTCCCCAAGGTTTGTGGTTGTTTATATTCTTTCTCTGTCAAACAACAAAAACAAACTTTATGCCTAATTTCCTAGAGGTAAGCATAGCTTAATTTGCATTAGTCAATAGTTGGTCAGCAATTGATCTTAAATACCTCAAGATGGTGAGACTTCCAAATTTTGCTAAAGGTTCTTATGTGTGTTAGAAGGTATATTCAACATACAGGCACATTTAAAGTTTTCATCAAGGAGACACAACGAGTCCTTATTGAGGCCCATTACAGCTGCCTTATTTTGCAGATATGCTAGTTAAATTAAATTTCTGGCCAGTTTGCCAAACAGTTTACTTGTTCCAACAAGGCTGCATCTTTAGGCCAGCTGAGTTGCTATTTCACCTTTTTGTTTGCCACCTAAGACACCACTGTTACCGACAATGCTTCCGGATATAGAGTTTTAAACTTGTGCTTCAAATAAAATCAGTCCCTGTGGTGATGAAGCTGCTGATTTCCATGGCTTTTTCTACCTTAATAGAACTAAGATTCTTGACCATGCTGGGAGTGGGGAGTGGGAGCAATATAGACAAATACACCACATATTCATTTTGTTCATATACAAAGTTTAGTCCTCTTCATAAATAATCACTTAATTTGGCATATGCCATTGGTTGATATCCAGGGTTATAAAATGTGTTGTCCAGTGTGTCCCATTTTATTGATTCTTGGGGAGATTTGTCAAGCTACTCACTTTATCACCCCCAGAAGTCATGTCCCCAGACACTAACTTCTAAGCACCTACTTATGTGCTAGGCATAGAGCTAGCCAATCTATTTACATTATCTTTTTTTTTTTTTTTTTTGAGACAGAGTTTCACTCTTGTTACCTAGGCTGGAATGCAATGACGTGATCTCGGCTCACTGCAACCTCCACCTTCCTGGGTTCAGGCAATTCTCCTGCCTCAGCCTCCTGAATAGCTGGGATTACAGGCATGCACCACCACACCCAGCTAATTCTTTTGTATTTTCAGTAGAGACGGGGTTTCACCATGTTGACCACGATGGTCTCGATCTCTTGACCTCGTGATCCACCCGCCTCGGCCTCCCAAAGTGCTGGGATTACAGGCTTCAGCCACCACGCCCAGCCTATCTTTTACTCTTATAACAACTCTATAAATATGCATTATTATGTTTATTTTTGAATGAGTAAAATGAAGTTCAGATAATTTAAGTAGTTGGCACAAGAGAAAAGAGAAAAAATTAAAAATATAAACACAAAGATAGCATGTTACATACCTCCAAAGGTAATAAACACAATATTACCCAGCATTTAGTTGCCAGGTTTATTTAATGGCCAATCTGAAGTTTAAATACACTGATTTTCTACTGTCTAGTATAAAGGTTAATTACCAAGAAAACACCAAAATACATCAGTAGGAGAAACAAGCTGTTTTTGTCATGGATAGACTCTAATCATTAAAAAAACAATCATTACATTGGTTCATAAAGTTAGATTTAATTCGCACATGTAATTCTAATAGAATCCAGAGTCCCACATGACCCATATTCATTAAAGGGTTACACCAACAGAGAAACCAACCAGCAAAAATAGATCACTGAAAATTAATTATAATTTTAATTTACATTTTGAAATTAATATAGGGAACTCATCTACAAGTTACAGAACATTCTAGACCTTTCATTTCTTCTCTTCCTCACTTTTTTCATACCTATCGAGTTCTTCACAATCTTTCAACCTCCAAAACACTCCACAAACCATATCCACATTCAGAAATTTTTTGTTCTCTTTATTGCATAAACATTACTTTTCTAGATACTTTTCTTTTATACAATCATCATTTTCCCTTATGTATTTTCCAAATTCCACAAAATTTAAAATTTATAGGATGAATGGATAAAGAAATGGTGACATATATATATATATATATACACACACACACACACACTATGGAATATTATTCAGCCATAAAAAGGATGAAATCCTGTCATTTGCAGCAACATGGATAGAAATGGAGATAATAATTTTAAGTAAAATAAACCAGGCACAGAAAGACAAATATTGTGTATTCTCACTTATATGTGGGAATACACAATACAAAACTATGGATCTCATGAAAATAGAGAATACCTTGGTGGTTACCAGAGGTCATAAATAGAAGTGGGGAGGGGGCATAGGGGAAAAAATAATATAAATGTACTTACTACCACTGAACTGTATTCTTAAAAATGGAAAAGGTATATTTACCTTTATTTATATAGAGGTATATTTTACCTCAATAAAAATAAATTTTAAAAATTCAGGCCAATCATAATGGTTTATGCCTGTAATCCCAGCACTTTGGGAGGCTGAGGTGGGCAGATCACTCGACCTCAGGTGTTCGAGACCAGGTGCGCAACATAGTGAAACCCTGTCTCTCTACCAAAAAAAATAGCTGGGTGTAGTAGCCCGTGCCCATGGTCCCAGCTACTCAGGAGACTGAGGTGGGAGTATCACTTGAACCTGGGAGGTCGAGGCTGCAGTAAACTGTGACCACACCACTGCATTCCAGCCTGGGTGGCAGAGCCAGATCCCATCTCAAAAAGAAGTTCATAAAAGCATATCAAATATAGTACTTTCCTTAGACATAAGAGGAAGCACATATCTGCGAACACACAGGGTTGAAGATGTTAAATTGGCAGAGGAAGAATCATAAACGTACTGGGGAACATTCACTTGCTTATTTGTCCTACCCCATCATCATTATTAGCTGCTTTGTTTACATAGCTAGATATGGTCATATGTAACAATAAGGGAAAAGGTACAGATTTGGGTCTAAATCACTGACTTTTAGTTATCAATCCTTCGATAACTTTGGTTAGCCTTGGACATATATCTTAATTTTTTGAGCTGTAATTTGAAAGTTTGTAAAACGCACATAAGAATACTGCCATGCTATGCTTATCATTTCAGAGTCAGGTGAGATGATGGACATATAAAATCTCTATAACTAAGATAATGTGACAATTAAGTGGAAAACATTTGTAAAACTCTTATCAAAGTCCCTTTCATAGAGAAAATACCCAAAATTTAGTGTCATTAATACTAGCTGTTACAACTTCCAAGTTTATAGTTTGGGTACATGAATAGATAGTGATACTACCCACAGTAGATTTTGGGGAGGAATATAACATGATGAGTTTTGGATATGCTGATTTTGAGATGGTTTTGAGACACAGAAGAGGAAATGCTCCATTTGAAGCTAGATATGTAGGTCTGATCTGAAACTATTTATTGGGCCAAATATTAGACTTAGGGTATAAAATGAAATAGGTGACTTTGGTAGACACTGCTTAGCTGCTTACTCCATGATCCATTCCACCACATTTCAAATGTCCATTACAGTGTGGCATCGTCACAAGAATAAATTCTGACCAATGATATATAAGCTAAAGTGTTATGTAGATCTTCCATGAATTCCCTTTAAAAGGTGAGAGGTATCCCTTTTTTCTCCAGTTCCCATATCTTGCAGCCTGAAAAGCAGCTGTGATGGATAGAAATCTGATAGTTATCTTAATCCATGACTGTAAGGACCACACCAAAGAATGGTAGATCTGTGAGATAGAAGGGATCTGGGTCTTCAACATCATAGAGCAATGATACCAACCTTGGATTACCTACTGGCAGATTCCTTCTACATGAAGATGAATACATTTCTACCTTGTTTCAGTTACTATAGTTCTTTTATAATCTCTCTAGATTTTATTCTAATTGATATAGTGAATGCTACATTTGTTGCTATGGATAACAATCAGGGAAACTGTATAGAATGAGAAGAAGGGAGGGTTCAGAACATGTCCCAGAGAAACATCAGGATGTTAGTTGCAGGTAAAGCAAGCACTGTCATCCATATAGTAGGAATTACATAGAGAGGTAAAAATAAAGTCAGATAAAAGTACTGACATGGAAGACAGGACCAAGTGCTAATACGGAAAGTGTTCAGTTGATGGCACATGGCCTACAGATAATAGGACTAACATATGTCCAGTGGATTGAACTGTAAGAAATCATTGGCATTCTTGGCAATAATGGCTTCTGAGCAGTTATTTGGATTAAAAGCAAGAGAGAGAAGGGAGGGAGATGTGATAACAGAGAATGTGTGTTTAAGTAACAGTGATTATGAAGAAGATTAAAATGGGAATAATAATTAGAAAGGGGAAGTAAGAGACATTTGTTAACTTTTTATATTTGTTAAACATTTGTTGCCACAATCTGCACACTCTGATTATGTGGAACAAAATCCCCAAATAAGAATGGAATCTGATGGGGGAACTTCAGTTTTTTAATCTGGAATGAGTGACAGAATTATAAGGCACTATCTAGAATTCTTTCTAGTAGCATTGACATTTTTCACCCAGTGTCTGCAGTAGCAGATTGGACCATGACAACATTCAGATCTATTGTATGGGGACCAGATGTCATGGCACATGCCTGTAATCCCAGGAATTTGGGAGACTAAGATAGTGGATCGCTTGAGTCCAAGAGTTCAAAATTGAATCTAGGGTCTGATTTGGATTATAGTTCTTGGAGCTAAGCCTCTTTTTTTGGGTTCTGCCCATTTTGAAATGGTTTTCTATCTCTTTGTTTAGGAATAGGAACAGGTCTGTATCTTTCTCCTAAAGTCCATTTCGGCTTATTTCAAGAAAATTCTGTTATTACAGCTATGAATCCTGACAGGTACAGTGGAATACATTTGGAAAGGAGTGTTTAAACATATCCATGTTTTAATCTAGGAACTAATAACATTCAACTGATCAGGGATAGCGAGGTAGTAGAAAAAGGGTTAAGATATGCTTGTGTTTATGTGCATTCAGGAGAGAGAATAATTAATTGGGACAAGGTTCCTGTGAAATAAGAGATAAGGCTTTCTGCTGAAAATAAGGATTGTTATATATTCACCATCATAATGGTAAATGAGAAATTGTTAGATTGGCAACTTACACAAATGTAGTACTTTCCATTTTACAAAGGAATTTTAAAGAAAACATGATAATAGACTTATTATACATATCTAAGATATCCATTAATTATATTAAACCAAGGGAAGGAATCAATAAAATGATCAACACATTTTTGTCTTAGGAGTTCGGATTTTCTTTTGCAAATGCAGCTAGGTCACTCACCTGTGGATAGTGCATTCCTTTTTTGGAAGGTTATGGTTTGTGATTCTAACATAAAAAGCACTTTGCAAATAGTGCTTCTAATTATGAAATATGTCACATAGGACAGGCTTTGAGGGTAAACTATTCAAGTTTCTTTGTAACAAAGAAAATAAATGCATAATGCCATTTGGCCTGTTTTTTTTTTTTTTTTTTTTTTTGTATTTTTTTAATGGTACAGTCTTGGTGCAGCTGCTGTTAGGTCAAATGGACAGATAGACTCTAAATACAATAACCTTAAAGGGAGAGTGAATTTATAGGAATACAAGTTAAGGGGTCCAACCGGGGCATGTATTTCTTTGAGTTTTTCATGTTATGGACTCTTTAGCTACCCTTGTATTGACCATTTGCAGTATAGCCAAATAAATGCTGTAGTCATACTTGATGCATATAGACATCCACTCATTCCCGAGGGTGCCCCAAATAAAAAGGGCTCATTTCTGATCAGCAATCTGCAGGATGAAATCTTTGAACTTATTTTCCTGTATGTCATGATAGGTTTTCCCTGATTTATCCCAAATATTTTGTTTGCCAACCCTTCTGATTTGTGATAGTTTATAGCAGTACTCTGTGGCCCCATAAAGATCACCCATATTACTTTGGTTCATTTGTCACTACTAGTGCTCATATGCCGCATTGGCTTCCTGATACCTGAACTCGTTTTCCACAGCAGTGATTAATGGTTAATGTGTACCCAGGGAATTCTGTTTTGTTTACTGGTTAGCAAATTAATGACTTGAGAAAGGTATTGGACAGAGAAGCAGTTAGTTGAATTGAGATTGCTACCATCTCTACATCGAGAACAAAATGGCTTAGTGTCTTTTGCCCTTGTCTTCCTCCTGATGTTCAGACTTACACATTCAAATGTATGTTTTCTGATTACCTTATTTTAAATGTTCCATGAACTCATTAAGACTATTATATCCAAATCTGAGCTCTGTATGTCTGATTTGCTTTCCTTTTTCCATCTGGTTATTCTCCTTTGTATTTCCTATCCTAACTAACAGCATTCCATTCAGCCAGTTCCCCAAGCAAAAAAAAAAACCTGGAAAAGAGATCATCTTGGAATTGTCCCTTCATTCCCCTCATCATCCCATGTAATTAATGACTAAGTTGTTCCACTTTCAGCAAATATTTCTTGAATCTGTCTCATTTTTGTAATTCTATTCTGCTCACTCATTGTCTCTAACTTGAGCTACCCTGCCACCAGTTTCACTCTTTATTTCACTCTGAGCTCAACTATCAAAGGAGCATATGAGGATGCAAATATAAAGCATATAAAAACTTCCCAACATATATAAAAAAAGCTCAACATCACTGGTCATTAGAGAAATGCAAATCAAAACCACAATGAGATACCATCTCATGCCAGTTAGAATGGTGATCATTAAAATATCAGGAGACAACAGATGCTGGAGAGGTTGTGGAGAAATAGGAATGTTTTTACACTGTTGGTGGGAGTGCAAATTAGTTCAACCATTGTGGAAAACAGTGTGGCAATTTCTCAAGGATCTAGTACTAGAAATACCATTTGACCCAGCAATCCCATTACTAGGTATGTACCCAAAGGATTACAAATCATTCTATTATAAAGACACATGCACATGTATGTTTATTGTGGCACTGTTTATAATAGCAAAGACTTGGAATGCCCATCAATGATAGACTGGATAAAGAAAATGTGGCACATATACACCATGGAATACTATGCAGCCATGAAAAAGATGAGTCCATGTCTTTTGCAGGGACATGGATGACTCTGGAAGCCATCATTCTCAGCAAACTAATGCAAGAACAGAAAACCAAACACCACATATTCTCACTATAAGTGGGAGTTGAAAAATGAGATCATATGGACACAAGGAAGGGAACATCACCCACCAGGGCTTATTGGGGAATACGGGGATAGGGTAGGGATAGCATTAGCAGAAATACCTAATGTAAACGATGGGGTGATGAATGCAGCAAACCACCATGGCATGTGTATAACTATGTAACAAACCTGCATGTTTTGCACATGTACTACAGAACTTAAAGTATAATTTTAAAATAACAACAACTTCCCATCATCCTTATATCCTATCTTGGAAAAAAATTGTTTCAGATTTTAAATCTTCCATGACCTGGTCCATATTGACTGTTTCATTTGCCACTGTGTCATTTTTCAGCCTTTATACATATAAAAGGACATCCCTTTATCAAATTTGATTAGGGAAGTGGATAGGTGGTTTTTGGAAAAATATTGTAAAACTGGAGGAATTATATAAATGTGCTTACACATATTCAAACATTTTATTTTCCTTAGAATAAACAAATGGTCACTCATTTATCTCAGCTTTTGGTGTGGGGTCCAAGACTCCATGGAGTAAAAGCCCACAGACTGAAGTTAAGCATATCATTCCTTGCATAAAACAGTTCTACATTTCATAATCTGTGACATTTAGTTTGGTTTCCTTAAAGTACAGTCATATTTGGAGATGCTGGAAATAATCTTAATGCAAAATACCTCCAATTTTTTGGGATTCTATCCGTCATACCCAATCTTAAACAGATATCTTACCTATATCTAATTCAACAGCACTGTTTTATTGTTTGTTTTTGTTTTGTTTTGAGATGGAGTCTTGCTCTGTCACCCAGGCTTGAGTGCAATGGAGCAATCTTGGCTCACTGCAACCTCCACCTCCCAGGTTCAAGCGATTCTCCCACCTTAGTCTCCCAAGTAGCTGGGGCTACAGGTGTGTGCCACCACACCTGGCTAATTTTTGTATTTTTTAGTAGAGATGGAATTTTGCCATGTTTTCCAGGCTGGTCTTGAAATCCTGACCTCAGGTTGTCTACCTGCCCTGGCCTCCCAAAGTGCTGGGATTACAGGCATGAACCTCCGTGCAAGCTCTTTTTTTTTTTTTTTCCGCTAATCACCTTTATTAAGTCTTTCGAAGCATTCAATTAAGTATTCATAGAAACCACAGTTCTCTTATCTTTCCATTTCTATTTCATTAGTTTTTGTGATATTTAATTAAATAGGAAATTTTTAATAACAAGAATAACTTGCATAGACACGGTAGGAACCATAGACTGTTGACTCTTGGAGAATATACTATCAAATTGTGGGAGCCAAAGTACATGGTACAAGAAAGGACACTTGAATATCTTTCAAAAACATCTACAGGTTGGTCGTATTCATAATTAAGTTTGGATTGGGAATTGGGCAGTTTATACGTAGAAAATGAAGAGTGTAGGGTAATTTAATGATGCTTGCTTTTCTAAGAAAGCTTTTTTATATTGAACTGTGTATAGTCCTTCAATGTAGACCATTTTTCTGGCTTCAGTGATTTTGCTCCTGTCACTTTTTCTCTCTGGCATGTCCATTTATTCTTCATTTGCTCCCTCTCATCCTTTAAGGCCCATCCCAGAGATCATGTTTCCTACAAACTCTCCCCATCTCCTACTTTCCCAGGCACATGAAAGTTCATGGAAGGCGACGAATAAAGTGCATTCACTTGTATATATCCACACAGTGGTATCGTTAGTATCAGCCAATGCAACAACGTATTTGGTGCCAGCTAGTCAGTTTCATTAGAACTAGCCAAGTTGAAAAAATAGAATATGACATAAAACAATTAACTATGAAGCTGATTTTTCATAGCCTTTTGATGAAGAATTATGAATGTCCTTGAAAGCTTTTCAAGAGTCATCAGAGAACAGATGGGAAGAGACCAGCTTTTCCATAGACACCTGTGAATAATAATATCTGTATGATTCTCTCTGATCAATCTAAAAATAGTTCTTTGGTGATATGTATTGCATCTAGAACATCTCGTGGCTCTATGTAGAATGAGGCCAAATTCAGTTTCAGGGCTAATTCCTACTTAGTTCACTTAAAATTTATTAGAATATGGTAAAACTTGAGTTAAAAAAATGTACAAGTTGTTTAAATCAAAAAGCTGCTTTTTGCTATAAGTAGCTAAAGAAATTGAAGTCGCTTGTATCTTAAATGTATTAAATCCTGAAGAACACCTAAAACATTATTAACCAAATTCTTTCCATTTTTTTAAGACTAGAAAGAATCAAGGTCAATTTCTAGAATTGCAAAGGTACCCATGGATATGTGATAACATGATAAAAACATAAAAATTTGTCTGGCCCTTTAGATCTATTTTTAACCTATATAATAATTTCAGCTGTAAAGATGTAAATCTTCAGTTTAATCTGAATGTGAATAAAATTCTTACCATTTAAATTATGAAAGTACTTACTGGCCATCTACGATATATCAGGATTTCTGTTAAGTACTGTGCGTTATAGAGATAACCATAAGAAAGTTCTCTGCTCTCATGAAACTTTTAATCTTGCTGGGGAAAAGCATATATCAATAGGAATGATACATGAGAGATACATAAAATATTACGTGAGTATTATAAAAAAGGGGGGCAAGAAAACCTTAAGAGAATAAACTGCTTATGTATGAGAAGAGCAGGTCACATTCACTGAGGTAATAGCACTTAAGATGAGTCTTGAGGGATGTGTAAGATTTTGAGAAAAAAAATAAGGGGAAAGGGAATTCAACCAAAGAAAGATGAAGCACAGAAAAGTTCAGGTCATTCAAAGCTTCAGACCTAAATGGAAATAGTGGAAATGATAGAAAACATAGCTGGGAAAAGAAGTCAGAACAGATTCTATATCCAATTCTTTTGCTACTACGTGTGGCCATCAAAGGTAAGTGGAAGGTTGGTGGGAAGAAGCTATAAGTATAAACCAGAGAATCCTAAAGGACAAAACTGAGATAAATAATGCAAAATATGATCTAGAGTAAGGACTCTGGAGTCAGTCTGTGGAACTGAATCCTGGTTCAAATACCTGCTCGCTGACCAATCTTAGGCAAAGAGTTTTATCAATCTGTGCCCTCATTGCCTTCTTGTAAAATTAAAAGGAGAATAGCAACTATTTCATAGAGTTGTTACAAGTATTGAGCTACGTAAAATACTTGGAACAGTGCCTGACAATATTGTCACCACCATCACCGCCACCACCACCCTAACCATCATAATCTTACAAAGGTCTGTATGAGGTATACAGATTCAAATATCTATGAAAATACAATTAGTATAAATGAACAAAGTGGGACAGCTGTTGCAAACTGAGAACAAAGCTTGCTTACCCAAGGCAATGCTTCTCAAACTTTAATGTGTATGTGAATCACTTGGAAATCTTATTAAAATGTTGACTGTCATTTATCTTATTTTTCACCTGTGCAATAAATAACTTCTGTTTCCTTCTAACTTCTGCTTGGGTTGAACTGAGACTATGCCATTGATTAGAAATAGTTTCAATGACAAAAGCCCTCCTATAATTGTGAGGTTAACATACTCTTTATAAAATATTATTTTATTTATTTTTACTTGATTTGCTACTGGATCCTTGGAAATAGCTATGAGTATATTGGTAGAACCAGCACTTATATTTCAATACCTTTTTACATTTCATAAAATTTAAATGATATAAAAATCCTGAGGAAGTATGACACAAAAGTGATCTCAGTGGAAATTTAAATATGTTAACATTTATTTTAAAATGTAGCGTGAAATAGACAACTTTAAAAGCTGAGTTAAAAAAAAAACTCAAGGAAGCTGATCTTGACTTTTTAAAGCACAAAGTGCAATATTTAATGTAGGTCAACGTGTTTAAATGGGAAAATTTTTTTCTAATCACAGCCAAATTCTTAGCTGTAATTAACCTAAAATTTGTATAATAATTCACAACAGAGTCAGTGTATACTACTTTCTAATAAACTTAGAAAGATCTAAACATTTTAGAGCTTATTTGGTGAAACTGGAACATTGCTACATCTTTATTACAAATTATAATGTGTCTTTAGAGCCCAATAACAGATAAAAAGATTTTGAAAATTCAAGTGAATGAGAGTTATCAGAGAGAATATTAATATGCACTATTCAAATACTATATGAGCAAGACATTTTAAAATAGGAAACAATACTTTATATATTTTAAGTATATATTTTATACTTTATATATTATATAAAAATAATCTTCCAATAAGTTTAATCCTTTTTATGAGTTATATATGTGTGTGTGTGTGTGTATGCATATATATATATATATATATATATATATATATATATATATATATATATTATGGTATCCAATTTTTTAAAATTTTCTTATTTCTTACCATCTTTAGATTAGATTGAGCCTAGTTCAGAAGTAACATTATACAGGTTTATACTTGTTCATTGTATAAGCACATCAGTTATTTAGATAATGGATGACTAGTTTGATTAATAGAAGAATTTCAATCTGGGATAAAGTAGTTTAACTACAAACTTTAGTTCTTCCTTTTATCTATCTATAATCAAAAAGATTTTCAAAACCAAGATTTAATAAAAATGATTTTCGAGAGGCTATTATCCTTTAACTTTGGCACAGGGTGTGTGTGTGTGTGTGTGTGTGTGTGTGTGTGTGTGTGTGTGTGTGTGTTTAGGTCAACTAATGTGTTTCTTTTGTACAAAATGTGAATTGTATCTACTTTCTGAATAATGTAACATGAATAAAGAGGGAAAGAGGAGGTGGGCAAAGACAAATGCCATAATTCCAAAATCTTCTTTTTAATACATCTTAACAAAAGATATTCACCAATGAGTTGTTCTAGCTTCCTGAATATTAAAATCCATGTATTATGTTGATGATAGGTGGGATGCAAGAGCTTGGCAATAGAACGACGTCTTCATTGTTCACAACAATTATATAACTTGGTAAATAAAGGCCAAGTCTTCCCTTATGAAATAAGACACATTGACATCAACAACTGGAAGCATAATGCAAAATCCCATTTATAAACTATGTATGCTTTCCAACTGCAGCAGCACACCTTGGTTTTCTGTGCCTTCAATACATTCCAAGGGAAATTTAATGATGATTACATTTGACAGTAACCTTTTTGGGGTTTTGTTTTCCCCATTAAACTTGAACATTTTTGGCTCAAGCTCCCCTTCAATAATATATTCCCAAATGTGGTGAAACTACAGGTAAATATCACTATCTCTTTTTTTTAGCTTCACAGCCATATTCATAGCTGTTTTTAAAACTAAGCAAAGATCTGTCTTTCCTACAAAACAATCATTTAGAATTGCTTTTTAAAATCTTGAAAAATAACTGAGATTCAACTTGTTGAAGTTAAAATATATCGACGACGTTCACTTTAAGCAATCATGTGAGATTTTTAAAACAAACTTGAAGTTTCAAATAGCAGAAAAGCACTAACTAGCAACAAGTGTATATTTTAGTATCTGAAAATAAAATAAAATAAAAATTACTGCTGCTGATTAATGATTGATGGGTTCCTTAATGTTAGTGTCTTTCACTCTGCTTATAATCTCTCAGGAAATATTTGTTTAAGGACAGCTTAAAAAACTCTGCTAAAATGTTATAGTTTCTATTTGATTTGTCATCCTACCTCTTTTTTCTTTCTGACAGCTGTTTGCAGACCTCCTGCCACCGTAGATTTAGGCTTCCCAATTTTTCCTGTAAAATACTGGCATCTATTTTTGAGGACTGCTGAATTATTTCTTCCCCAGTTGCATTCAATGTTCTGACAACAGTTTGCCTCTGCCCGATGCCATCCTGGAGTTCCTGTAAGATACCAAAAAGGCAAAACAAAAATGAAGCCCCGTGTATTTTTATTTGAGGAAAGATTAAAAAATGTGCTACAACATGCAGTTGTACAGGGAGGGAAAGAAATATATAAGCTCCATGTGAAAATTTCTCTATGAAACTGACATGCCCATATCCAAAGGATACAAGACAGACAGACACCTTTTATGTGTCAGGAAAAAAGCACCCTCTCGGTTAGCTCCAGTTTTCATTTTTGTAAGCTTGTCAGCTAGAGGATGTTATAATGTCCTACAAATCAATAAGTTGGAAAACTTCTCAAGAGTAAATTCAATTTCTTGTCCCCACAAGGATGTTCCATGTTTAATAGTCTATGAAATGTTGTAAAATTTAAACATGAACAAAGTATTTGGGTTTCCTAGTGATTGTGGATATGAGAGGTGAAAAAGAACAAACATAGTTTAAGCAGAGTATTTTAAAAACCCTCTAGAGATATTTAAATAAAAATAATTGCTCTATTAGAAGGAAATTTATATCAAATTCTATCTGTATCAATATATTTTACATTATAAGCCACATAAAACTGAGAATTAATTGCTTTCAGGAGTATCCCATCAAGATATCCCTAAGGTACAGTAATAAATTTTAAAATAATCTATAGTTACCAGAACATTTTTATGATTGTGAAGCTTAAATATTATTTACTTTTTATCCTGAATGAAATTTTAAAACTATCAGAAAAATAGTTCCATTGAAAAGGAGAACATAAAACAAAAAGGCTTTTTACCATTAAATAAAAATGGCAATTATGCCCTGTTTAACTTAAAAAAAAAGATAATCTAGGTTGGGCACTGTGGCTCACATCGGTAATCTTAACACTTTGGGAGGCTGAGGTAGGTGGATCATGAGGTCAGGAGTTCGAGACCAGCCTGACCAACATGGTAAAACCCCATTTCTACTAAAAAATTCAAAAATTAGTCTGGCATGGACGTGGGTGCCTGTAATCCCAGCTACTCAGGAGGCTGAGGCAGGAGAATCACTTGAACCTGGGAGGCGGAGGTTGCAGTCAAACGAGATTGAGCCATTGCACTCCAGCCTGGGAAACAAAGTGAGATTCTGTCTCAAAAAAAAAAAGATAATCTAGAATTTGTAAGGCAACTAAAATAGCACATTAACTAAATATAAACCTTAGAAAACGAAATAATATCTGAGAACTTGAGAACCTACCATATTTAAATCTAAAGGACTCAAAACCTTATGATACTGACAGAACACTGTCAATATGTAGAACACTCTCCTAATAGATGTGATTCAAATTCTCTTATATTTTTATATTCTCCTACTCCTTGACACAATACCAAGCTTATAGTAGACCCCAGTACATGTTGCTAAATGAAGAAATGAATGCATGTTTTCTGAGACTGAGGTAAATCTGCCTTAGACTCGCATTTCACAAACAGTTCTTGGCTTATTTTTGTTTTTACTACATTCAAGCAAAATTATTTTTGAATAATAGAAATTTTGGTATCTTACTTTTAGCAACTAAAATAGTCTGTAAATCAGCAAAAGTGATAACAAGGTCATTATTCCAGCGACACAGTACCTCACAATGAATATAAAACTATGCATAGTTACTGAACTATCCACGTGCTGTCCTGGCCATACTCTCTTGAATGCCCATGAGATGTGCTCTAGTAAACATGTGATATTGCCTTGTAACTAGTTGGCTTTGCTCCATTGCTTACATCTCACTCTTTACCACCTGTTCAGATCAGTGTTGCATGTGACAGTCACTGCTTAGTAATAGAGACACCAGTCATAACAAACTGTGTCTATATATTAGGTTGGTGCAAAAGTAATCATGTTTTTTGCCATTACTTTTATATCATAAATTCTTTGAGGTCAGATATTGTGTCTTTTTCATAATTGTTTCCTATTGTTTACTACCATGTTTGCTGCATGGAAGGTTTCAATAAGTGTTTGCTGAGTAATGTATGAATTTACGAATAAGAGAAGTGGGAAAGAAATGGAGGGAGAAAGAAATGGTTGGAGGAAGAAAAGAAGGGAGGAAAGGAGAGAGGACAAGAAAGGAAAGGAGGAAGTTCAGGCTCATCATCACCATGGTGTCATTAGTATTAATACTTATTACTTATCATCCTAAAGATTCAAATAAATAAGCATAATTTTCTAGGTTTTAGGCAGTATAAAATCTAGCTGAAAAGATAAGACACAGTTGTAAGTGATAATTTGTTATACTACATACAGCAGGATAAAAAAGCAAGGTGATCAATAAATGGTAGGTCAGAAGAGGGATGATGTCAGCAAAAAGGATGAGCAGAAGCGATTTCTGGGTGAATTTGGAATTTAAAGAATGGTAGTACTTAGGCATATGGAGAGTTAGGAGCAGGGAGAGTGTGGGAGAAGTTAAGACCTGTGATGTGTAATCTCCATGATCTGACAAGGAGCATAAAATTGGGCTCTATGACACTGTGTAAGAGGAGGAGTTAAGAAAAGAGTACAGCCCTTGCTTTATTTTGGGGCCTGGGCAGAGAACTTGAGGCAACATAAACTATTCGGGCAACGTGAACTATTACATAAGAATCACCATTGTTTGCTAAACTGAATCATGCAAGCATCAGTGACTACTGAATTGGGGAAAAAAATTGCCTAAAACATAGATGTCCAGAAGGTAGAGGGTAAAGATCAAGGCTCCTATTTTTTCCTTCAATAGAGTCCAATACTTACAACTATTACTTCATCCTCTAAAAAAATGCATGGGCCCACATCAGAATCAGATGTGTACCATAGTGGTACTTCTTAGATTTTAATGTGCATAAGAATTTCCTGGGGATCTTGTTTAACTGCAAGTGCTGCTTCAGTAGGTCTGTGGAGGCACCAAAATTCTTTATTTCTTACAAACTTCAAAAGGATGCCAATACTGCTGGTCCAGGAATACCATTTTGAGTTGTCAGGTAATGGACCTTTTGAGTCTTTGTTAAGTAATCAAGATATTCTTATTGCTGCTTATAATGCTATAAACTAAAGCTGCTGCAGCATTTTTATCTTAGCCTCTTTGCTTTGTAGTTTTGATCTTGGCCCTTTTGCTTCACGGCTGATGGCTACAGTGACTTTTACAACCTAATTGTAGAATCAACAATGGTTTTATTATTTTGGTTGCCCAAATAAGAGACAGAATTGAATAGCTAAGAGTGAACCAATAATTTAAGATTGTTAGATCTCAATCTCATTTATATAGAATCTCTAATCAGGGCTTTCACGTTTCTTAATTTTGTGAAAGTAGAGCTCATTAAATCGTCTACTGTATTTGTATGAGAAGGTTTTGCAACCAGGAGAAATATTTCCAGTGCATGGCCTGCTCAAGGAGAGTTCTCAGTGATAAAGCATAAGGGAGAAAAATACGGGATCAAAACAGAAAGTAATAATTTGTACATGGTGTTTTCTGAGCTGGAAAAGATAACATTGCATTTACAAAATTAAATGTAAAATCTCAATCAACTTTTTTCACCCAGTGAATGACATTAATTAATTTTAATTCTATAGCTTCTAAATATTTTAAGTACTGAATTATTCATTGCCAATAAAATTTCCAAACTTTGATATCATATTAATGTACTGTTGTCATAGGCATTCTTATCTATTTCTCTGGCAATTAACATCTAGTCTTAGTTCTGGACAAAAAGAAAATCATAATTAAGTCTGTTGGATTATTTATCATAGTTAGAAAGCTTATTGTGTTTTGATTCCAATATTAAAGCATTCATTCTTAATAAGAAGTGCATATCTAATTCCCATGGGGAGATTTTCAAAATATAAGAGCCCAGAATTCCACTCTAAGACTAGTGAATCAAAAATTCTGGAGACAAAGGTATATGAAACAGACAGAGTAAAAAGAAAGGGTAGGTTAGAAACATGTGCAGAGGACAAGGAAGCAGAGGGGACATGTAGAATTATTGTATCATTTTCAACTCTTCTTCTGCTTTTTAAGTCAAAAGGTATTCCTAAATTATAGAAAATAGCACTGTAATATATGTAAGTCCTTCAAGTCTGCTCAAATTTGGGGGAAGGAAAGAGGAAATACAGGCAAAGAAAGAATTGCTACAATTTTATTTTTATACAGTGAAGGATATAAGAAAAAGAAACCACTAACTTTTATATAAAAACATTGCATACATTTTTTTGTGGCACATATACACCATAGAATATTATGCAGCAATCAGAAATGATGAGTCTGTGTCATTTGTAGGGACATGGATGAATCTGGAGAACATCATTCTCAGCAAACTGACACAAGGACAGAAAATGAAACACCGCATATTCTCACTCATAGGCGGGTGATGAAAAATGAGAACACATGGACACAGGGAGGGGAGTACTAAACACTGGGGTCTATTGGGGGGAAAAGGGGAGGGCCAGTGGGAGGGGGAGGTGGGGAGGGATAGCCTGGGGAGAAATGCCAAATGTGGGTGAATGGGAAAAAGGAAGCAAAACACACTGCCATGTGTGTACCTATGCAACTGTCTTGCATGTTCTGCTCATGTATCCCAAAACCTAAAATGCAATAAAAAATTAAAAAAAAATTGCACACATTTTTTTTAAAAAGTCTATTCGTAAAACTTTCCAAAACTGTATGAAAATACAATAGATGAAAAATAAAAATGTGACAAATGAAGAAAAAGTATAGGCTAAGAAGCAGTTATAAGAAACTGTACTATGACAAATTGGATGAATTACATAGGAAATTTAAAAAATCAGCAAAAAATCACAAACTAGGAAGCAACACAGAAAAAAAAGAGATAAAATGCAATTGATAGAAAATATAAAGACAGGGAAATAGAGGGAAGAGAAAGGAGCCTTCACTGAACAAGCAGATGTGTCAAGAATCCAATAATGAGATTTACTTGTAATTTTGTTAACGGATTATTTTGAGGCAGGTTAATCATCAACTGAGTTTACTGACTGGTCAAGAGAAAATATGTAATAAAATGAAACTTGGGGAGAGTTGAGAAACTGAGAATTTCACAGTGCAATTTCATACAAATATGGTGCTTTCTCTTCTTTTTTTATCCTAAGATCATTCTCATTGTTTCTCTTTGTCAGTGCCCAGAATTCAGGAGTTTGAAATCCAGTTTCTGATGCTTTCCTCAAAGATAAATAAAGCAATTTTACCGGTCATGTTAATTATTAGACAAAATAGTCAATGGTATTTTCAAAGACTTTAATATGCTTCAATAATATCTTGCAATTTTTATCTGATGATGGATTTTTGTAAGGAAGCAACATAAATGGACAAATCCTCAAGGCGTATGCTAAGCATAGCAACATAACACATTCAACTTAGCCTGTCCATAGACTAAGAAACTCTATCTTGCTGGAAGATCTGATAACCTTATGGGAGCATCTCAGTATAGTCAGAAGAATTGAAAGATGGCTAAAGTTGGGAAATCTTTAAAGTTAGGAAAATGGAGAGAGGGGTAAAATAGTATAAAAAAAGAGTGGAAAAATAGTATAGAAAAGAAACTAGGAAGGATAAGAAATCAGTGAAAAATGGGTGAAATAAGTAGCCCTTTTTGAGTAAAGAAAGAATGAAAGTTATAAGAGGTAAGAATCAAGGTCAAGGAGAGTTCAGAATGAGGAGAACAAGAATCAAGTCCACATATGGACTACAAGATAATATCCAAACATGTTAGTACAACAAGGAGCATGGAAAGGGCCATCCTTTTCCATCTTCTCCCCGCTGCCTTCTCAGCTGCCTCTCCTGCCACTTCTCCTCCTCACTTTCAAGCTTAGCTCCCATTCCCAGTAAAACTGGGTAACTTTCTAATTCCTTGACAATACTGCTAAGTTGTGTAGGACAAATTCGTTACTCATCTTTAATAGTCAGCATAAAAGTTCTCCCTTTCTAGAAGCCTTTTAAGAGGCCACGGGGAACTAAGTGCCCCTCCTCTGCGCAGGTATTTATAGAATATTTCTATTTGTGTCATTCTTATATGTATTAGACGTTACAGCTGAATATTAAGTAAGACCAAATGAAGGCTTTTTTCTTTAGAACAGAAAATACATTTCTAAATTTGAACTGCACTACAGATTCAACTTTTAGCTAAGGATCTCCAGATCTTTAATAGCAATTTGCAAGTAACTCTGTCAAATAAAAAGGCCCAGTCTTGTACCTACTCACAACAGCAAAGACATGGAACCCACCTAGTTGTGAAACAATGGTAGATTGGATAAAGAAAATGTGGTACATATAAACCATGAAATACTACATAGTCATAAAAAGAATAAAATCATGTACTTTGCAGCAGCATGGATACAGTTGAAGGTATAATTCTAAGCAAATTAATGCAGGAACAGGAAAACAGCTACTATATGTTCTCGCTTGTAAGTGGGAGCTAAACATAGAACACACGTAGACATAAATATAGGAACAACTGATACTGTGGACTAGTAGAGGTGGGAAGGGAGGATGTGCAGCAGTTGAAACACTACCCATAAGGTTCTATGCCCACTACTTGGGGGATGAGTTTTGTATCCCAAACCTCAGTATCATGCACCATTCCCCTCTGACAAGCCTGTACATGTATCCCCTGTATATAAAATAAAATGTGATTGTTATAAAAAGGATTAGTCTTTACAACAAACAATCAGAAATAAAATATACCTTTTTAGCCTCTTCTTTCTCCTGGTATCATTTTTTTAATTTCAGTAAACATTTGTTGTACTTTACTAATAAAAATGCTGAAACCATATAAATGTTTGTGTGTGTTTGTTATAGGAACTAGAGTTAAGAGCAGGTCTTGTTAGATTTCATTTAATACCCTCTTTTTCCTGTGACGTATAATAGTAGATATGCTCTTGGAACAATTTCCCATCTGCTCCTGATAATGGTTGCTATAAAAGAATAATGAGAATTCCTTCTAAAACTAGAAATAGACTGTTTCTTTTCCAGAGCAAACATCCTGCAAATGAACTGAAGGAAAATTATGTACAGTAGCAATTTATTTTAATGGACATTTACCTAACATCAGATTACAATGAAATTTTCTTTTGATGTATTTATCTTATTCACAACACATTATGATGAATATATATATATATATATATATATATATATATATATATCCATCATTATCACTGTTATTCATGTGTGTATACCAAATGAATTCATCATAAAGTGCTTTAAGTACTACATGTTTTGTAAGAGTATCTTGGGCTCTTTTTCTTTGTCTTCCAAGAAATAATGCCCTGGGCCAAAAAAAAAATCATATATTCCTGAATTTTAAGCATAGATTCAATGCAGCATTACCTAAAGTGAGGAAAATATATATATGTTAAATTTTGCCCTCTGAAACTGAGAGCTGCATGTTAAATCTGGCCCCAGACATGTTTTGGCATTAGAACTTTGATTAATAATCTGAATGCTTTTAGGTGGGGCACGAATGCATTCTACCATTCTTTAAAGACATTTGAGTTGGTGGCCCTTGCTGTAAAGAAAACTGTTGTTACAAAGTACAGCATTTTGCAAAGCAAATAGGTTTTACTTTGTTAAAACAAATGTTTGCTCTCTCTAGGTTCACAGATTTATTTAATCCTTCTTGTATTCTAACTCATTCATGAGAACTTCAGGACAAATAGAAACCATTTAAGGGCTGTGTTTTTCTCTCCATTTACTTATATTTGTTAAGAAAACAAATCGGCCTTTGATAAAAAAGGCATCTTGTTCACAGCTGTACTTGCTTTTTTATTAAACAATCCTGGTTATAGAACACATAACTTCAGGCATAAAATTCTATCTACATAATTACTAGCATGATTCTGAACACATTAAATGTTTCATCATGGAACATATTGCACATAACCAAAACAACACTGTCTCAGGACAGAATATTTGAAAGGAGACATATAGGTCATTTAAAAATTTCTCATTTCTCTTCTCTCTAGAGGTATTATGAATTTGGAGCCACATAAAGAATTATTCAAAAGCCATTTGGCAGGTAGAGGGTGATACAATATCTATGTGTGTATATAGAAAAAAGCAACAAAATTGTTTTTCAAAACTAAGACAATGTGTAATTAAACTTGATTACAGACTGGAAATATTTGATTGAAAGATCTAATGTCATTGGTTCTAAAACCCTGTGGTTCTCTATTGGTATTTGCCATGCCTATATTTTCACTCTGTAAGTCAATTATTGATTGAATACCTCCTAGTAGCCAGACACTGTGCAAGGTGCCTGTCATCATTCGCTGCAGAGGATGAATGAATTGGAGGAGTCCTGGAATAGGAGTAAGGAGCCCAAGTAGGAGATATCATGGTAGTTAAAGAGAGGGAAGATGGTCGCTTAAATTGAGGAGGAGTCAGTGGCAGAAATGGAGGGAAGTGGATGGAAACAAGTGATAATTGAAAAGTAAATAAACAGGACTTAACAATGTATTGGATATAGAAATGAAGAAGAGAATATCAGTCAGGTAGTTGAAGATACTAGTATGGAGCTCAGAGGAAATATTAGGATGAAAATATAATGGAGAGCATTATTGGCAAAGCTAGGTCCAAAATTCATGATGTCAGTTTTGCTCCAAATGTGTTTGAGTTCCTTATTTTTATTGAAATGATTCTGGGCAAATTCAAAGCTAGCAATCATAATCCAAACACATTTTGGGAATCCTTGAATATCTGCATAATGACTAATTTTGTCATTATTGACACTTGCTACATCTAATATGTATTATTTTCATTTGCTGGCAGAGAGATTAATATCATAATTAGTATAATGTAGAAAATTGAGAGGCAGCATGATTCCACACAAATATGAAGAAAATAGAATATTGTTTTGACAAAGCTGCTTATGTTTTCCTACCCTAACTCACACCCACCTGTTAGTAAAAATACAATGGTCAAAGATGATTTCAAAATATATTTTGAGAAAATGTTGTGCTTTAAGAGAACAGAATTAAACTTGTTCCTTAATACACTTCTGTTCTGTTTTTATAAGAACTCCATGGGCTTTTGCTATGGCATAGTCTCTAAATGCTGTCTAATGTAGGTCAGTTGTTCTATGCAGTATGTGTTCTCTTTAGTGTGATTGACTTCAATAAATATTTAATTTAGGGTAACTACTTAATGATTAATAAGCTTGTATTTTCTTGTCAACACTCTCAATTTAATGTGGACAGCCTAGAAAATTCTGTGTTACAATACAACTTTGTTGATTGCCTTGAGAGCAAGATAAATCAATGAGTTTGGCAAAATGTTAAGGAATAGAATAGATGGGTTGTGATAAGTATTATTATAAAGGCCTTAAAGACATTCTTTTCCTCATTTCCTATATCACCAAGTACAGTGCTGAGCACTGCTCAGCTTAATAATAGTTAAAGAAATATTTGTTGATAACTTGAGCAGAAAACGAAGCAAGATATTATAATCTTCTTGATTGCTTTCTCATTCAGGAAAGGTTCAAAAGTAACTTCTTGAAATATATACAATAGCCTAGAGTGAAAAAGAGACATTTAAAAACAACTGTGATTTTTCAAAGTTTCATCTTCTACCACAAATAACAAGTTATTCAGGAAAGCTTTCATTTTCTCAGGCTCTTGAAAATGGGAAGGCCTAGAAATATGATCAAGAGGAATCAAAACAGATCTCTCACTCTAACATCAATTAATTGATTTTGAGCATTTAGCTTAGATTACAGAACCCCCAATACATCAACTAACAATCACATGTTGGGCATCACTAAGCCTTATATGTCCCTCTTGCCAAGTTATACAGGCATCAAACACAAATTACTCTTTTATTTCCCAAGCCTTAAGTTCTGATGTTAGGTTTCTTATTTTTCAACTCATTATCTGTTATATGGTAATACTCCTCTCCTTCATGGAATTAGATGAGAAGAGGTGATGAAAAGAACAATTGTACATCTCTCGTTGACTGGGCATGCCCTCTGTAAATCAAAAAGAAAAAAAAACATGCACAAGAATGGATTATCACCCCATTATCAGTAGATTGTACAATATCAATGATCTTTATTTTATTGAACCATATGCAAGCAAGAGCAACCTAAAGATAAAGCAGACAAATGACATAAGCAAGTCTTCTGTTAGATTTTTCTCAATTATTCATGTGAATGTCTAAAAGGTTAGGGATAGCTGTAAAAAGTGGCAAAAACTATATGTTTTACTTTCTTATCAATTAGCTTGTATTGAGGAAGAGATTAAATCACCAAATGTAAATGCTTTCCACATTTTTCTCTCTAGGAATGCTTCCCTGTTAAGCTACCACATAGCATTTCAGGACTTTTTCATTTTACTGAAACCTCGAAGGAAACATTTTCAAGCCAACATTTATAACACCCCTAAAACTGGTTTCTTATATTTATTATATTATTTATTTGAATGACATCTGTATTTTCCAGTTCATCTGTGTTTTGTCCCTTTCTTTTTACATTCTCCCAGTTTAAATCCTGTTTTCCTGATCCTAATTGTTATACTTCTTGCCTAGTTAATTCCATCATTATTACTTTCCCTCCAGCCTGGTTATTCATTACACTTCACCTATGTTATTAATACAACCTTCTAATTGTTTCCTCTCAAACTCTTTCACTGCATAACATTCTACACAATCTTTCCAGATTAATCTTCCAGATGGATAGTTCTTACGGTGGATTTCCCTGCTCAAAAATTTACACTAAATACTCAGTGCCTGCCTATTGAAGCCCAAATAGCTTATATAACATTCAGAACCTCATAGCATCCCTGAGAGACACCTTTTTAGGCTTCTCAAGATGACTTTCCAATTCTTCATCCATGCCTTAGCACAATTAAGGAACTCACAGTGATGCCCTGGTCATTCTCCAGACCTTTGACTATTCTCCATTCTCCATTATGTGTGCCTTTATTTCTACTTATGTAATCCTTTCATTCCAATCTACTAGATGATGAGATCCATGAGAGCAGGAACTATAACCTTTTCTCACTCTAGTGCCTAGGAAAGTGTCTGCTACCTGGTAATGCTTAAAACATGTTAAATGGATAAAGATGTACCCCAAATACTCTCTCTATTGTGAATATATTTTCAAGCCAAAGTTATCTATCCAATAAATTTATTGTATTGGAACCATATATACTTTATTGTGTTTTTGATAGTCTATAAAAATTTAATTTCATTATTATTATTAGAGACAAGGACTCAATCTGTCATGCAAGTTTGATTGCAATGGTACAATCATAGCTCACTGCAGCCTCCAACTCCTGGGCTCTAGTAATCCTCCACCTCAGCCTCCTGAGTAGCTGAGACCACAGGTTCACACCACCACACCCAGATATTTACTTTTTTTGTAAAGACATGGTCTCACTAGTGCGAAACCTCCAGCTTCATTTTTTGTACTTAGGATTGTTTTGGCTATGTGGGCTCTTTGTTGGTTCCATATGAAGTTTAAGGTGTTTTTTTCCAATTCTGTGAAGAAGGTCAGTGGTAGCTTGATGGGGATAGCATTGAATCTATAAATTACTTTGGGCAGTAAGGCCATTTTCATGATGTTGATTCTTCCTAACCATGAGCATGGAATGTTTTTCCATTGGTTTGTGTCCTCTCTTATTTCCTTGAGCAGTGGTTTGTAGTTCTCCTTAAAGAGGTCCTCCATATCCTTTGTTAGTTGTATTCCTAGGTATTTTATTATCTTTGCAGCAATTGTGAATGGGAGTTTGCTCATGATTTGGCTCTCTGTTAGTCTGTTATTGGTGTATAGGAACACTTATGATTTTTGCACATTGATTTTGTATCCTGAGACTTTGCTGAAGTTGCTTATCATCTTAAGGAGATTTTGGGCTTAGATGATAGGAAAGCTGGAGGCATCATGCTACCCGACTTCAAACTATACTCTAAGGCTATAAAAGTAATCAAAACAGCATGGTACTGGTACCAAAACAGAGACATAGACCAATGGAACAGAACAGAGGCCTTGCAGGCAACGCCACACATCTACAACCATCTGATCTTTGACAAACCTGACAAAAACAAGTGATGGGAAAAAGATTCCCTGTTTAATAAATGGTGTTGGGAAAACTGGCTAGCCACGGGCAGAAAGCTGAAACTGGACCCCTTACTTAAATCTTATAAAAAATTAATTTCAGGTATATTAAAGATTTAAATGTAAGACCTAACACCATAAAAACCCTAGAAGAAAACCTAGGCAATACCAATCAGGACATAGGTATAGGCAAGGACTTCATGACTAAAACACCAAAAGCAATGGCAACAAAAGCCAAAATAGACAAATGGGATCTAATTAAACTTAGAGCTTTTTTACAGCAAAAGAAACAATCATTAGAGGGAAACAGCAATCAACAGAATGGGAAAAAATTTTTGCAATCTGCCCATCTGACAAAGAGCTACTATCTAGAATCTACAAAGAATTAAAACAAATATACAAGAAAAAAACAAACCACCCCATCAAAAACTGGGTGAAAGATATGAACAGACACTTTTAAAAAGAGGACATTTATGCTGTCAACAAATATATGAAAAAATGCTCATCATCTCTAGTCATTAGAGAAATGCAAATCAGAACCACATTTAGATACTACCACACATCAGTTAGAATGGTGATCATTTAAAAATCTGGAGACAACAGATGCTGGAGAGGATGTGGAGAAATAGGAATGCTTTTTTTTTGAGACGGAGTTTCACTCTTGTTACCCAGGCTGGAGTGCAATGGCACGATCTCGGCTCACAGCAACCTCCACCTCCTGGGTTCAGGCAATTCTCCTGCCTCAGCCTCCTGAGTAGCTGGGATTACAGGCACGTGCCACCATGCCCAGCTAATTTTTTTGTATTTTTAGTAGAGACGGGGTTTCACCATGTTGACCAGGATGGTCTCAATCTGTTGACCTCATGATCCACCCGCCTCGGCCTCCCAAAGTGCTGGGATTACAGGCTTGAGCTACCGCGCCCAGCCAGGAACGCTTTTACACTGTTGGTGGGAGTGTAAATTAGTTCAACCATTGTAGAAGACAGTGTAGCAATTCCTCAAGGATCTAGAAATAGAAATACCATTTGACCCAGCAATCTCATTACTGGGTATATACCCAAAGGATTATAAATCGATCTATTGTAAAGACACATGCACATGTATGCTCACTGTGGCACTGTTCACAATAGCAAAGACAAAGAACCAACCCAAATGCCCATCAAAGATAGACTGGATAAAGAAAATGTGGCACATATATACCACGGAATACTATACAGCAAGGAAAAAGGATGTGTTCATTCCTTTGCTGGAACATGAATGAAGCTGGAAACCATCATTCTCAGCAAACTGACACAAGAACAGAAAACCAAATACTACATGTTGTCACTCATAAGTGGGTATTGAACCATGAGAGAACATGGACACAGGGAGGGGAACATCACACACTGAGGTCTGTTGGGGGTAGAGGACTAGGGGAGGGATAGCAGCAGGTAGGGACATTGGGGAGGATAACATTAGGATAAATACCTAATGTAGGCGACAGGGGGATGAATGCAGCAAACCACCATGGCATGTGTATACCTATGTAAGAATCCTGCAAGATCTGCACATGTACCCAAGAACTTACAGTAAAATTTAAAAAAAAATTTTTAAAGAAACAGGATGCCACTGTTTTGCCCAGGCTGGTCTTGAACTCCTGGCCTCAAAACATTCTCCCATCTCAGCCTCCCAAAGTGCTAGGATCATAGGCATGACCCACCATGTCCAGCCTAAATTTCATTATTTTGATTTAAAATTTATGATTGTCTTTTATTCAGGGCCATTGATTTCTTTACCTTTTATGTTTCCAGCACTCTCATAAGTTAATTTTTTTTTTTTTTTACTAAATGTGTGACTGAGCTTCTTTTACTGGTATGTTGTGAAACTGCTGAATTTTTGTACATGTTGTAGATATCTCTAAGAGCATAGCACATCTGGTAAAAATCATGGTTAAATTCTATTTCCGTACTTTTAAATACCTAGTAGGCTTCTAATGAAAAAAATGGTCCTGATGCTGAAGCTGGTCAAAGACAATTCAAATGTTCTTCACTCCATATTAGTGGTGGGGATGCCATGGAACAGAGCTTTTACAAACTAATGCACTGATGCTCAAGCAGCAACACTGCATTCCAGTAGACTCTTTAGATAAAGTAAAATGAAAATAAATAAAACAGGAAAATGTCTCTGTCATTCCCTGTCTTCAAGTTTTTTAATGACTTCAAAATGATACTCTTTTCACCCAATAATCATGAAGGTACTATCTTGAACAGACATGATCTATATGAACAGCCAGTAAATCCATGGAAAAATCCTTATTAGTGTTAGTAATCAGAGGAATACAAGTTAAAACCACAGCAAGATACCACTTCATATTCTATAAAATGGCAAAAATTAAAATGACTGACATGATCAAATATAGACAAAGATGTAGAGTAACTGGAGCTCTCCAACATCACTGGTGGCATTGTAAAGTGGCACAACCACTTTAGAAAACTGTTTACTGCTTGACAATGTCTCATAAAGTTAAACATTTGGCTCAGTCATTCCATATCTACAGAGTTACTCAAACTAAATAAAAACATATGCTCACCAAATTGCTGGTACACAAATGTCCACAGCATCTTTAATCATAATAGTCAAACACTGAAAACAACTTGATTGTCCATCAGAAGGAGAATAGATAAACAAATTGTGGCATATCTATATGATGAAATATTACTCATCAAAAAGGGAATGAACAACTGATATAGTTACTTGGATGAGTCTCAGAAGCAGTACACTGATCAAAATAGAACATATTGTATGATTTCATTTATATAAATTTTTAAAAAGATAAAACAAATTTATGGTGATATAATTCAGAAGAATGGGTGCCTATTGGGGCTAGGAATTGACTGAAAGGTAGCATAAAATACTTTCTGAGGTAATGGAAATATATGTTTTTAAATTTTTGATTGAGGTATCACTTTTTCTGTAGAACCACTTGACAAAAGTTAACAAATTGAGCATTTAATACCTATACTAACTTGTATGCCTGCCACAGTCACACTCATTAAGAAGGAATGGAAAATATTTTAGATGGCAGAATCTGAATATTATACGAAGTACCTTGAGAGATTGAAATTCTCAACTAAATATGACAGAATAGGAATAAACTCTTCCTCCTCTCCCAAATAAGTCTGTTTTATCTTATATAAAATTTTACCTCAATTAAGAAATAAAAACAATATCATTGTAATTGCTCTTCTTATTACACAATACCTTAGCCATGCTAATAATCAGGGCATCCAACAAATCTAACTACTTTCTCTCTCTTACTTCACCCAGTATATATGGACACTTCTTATGCAAGAAAAGCACTGAAATAGGCTGATTGTCAAACCTCAGTAATTTGCAGACAGAGAATTTAAAAGGGTTCAGAACACTAATCAGGTTACACAGGAACAGACTTTGTGAACCATCAGGGATATTATACAATTCACCCTTTTATCCCCACACACAATGATCAAATTAGACAATCTATAAGACGAGTCAAGTGGCAACTGTCTTTCAGGAATACACGTGTATATGTGCAGAGGTATGTTTATTAGATTAAGAAGGAAAAAGCGCAGTGATCCAATGAGCTTGAATGTAAAGAGAAAATGGCTCAGGAAAGCCTGTAACGTCTCTTTAGAATAAAATTTTGAGAATGTAACCACAAATTATCCCAGTGAGTGTAAAGCAACTGCTGGTGTCCACCAAGATGTGTGCAACTGTATGGACATCCTCAAATGTGCTCAGATTCTAATTAATTATAAACATGAGAAGAAATAAGAGACAGAGAACTGAGGGCAAATAATAAAAGAACAGTATAGAACTGTATAGACAATGAGGAAAGGCAGAGCTTGGAATGAATTGAGGCTTGTGATAATGTTAAAAACAACATTTAGGGCCTTTTTAATTCCATTTGGAGAAAGAAGAACCAGAAAGATGAAGGTTCATTGATTGGGGCAGAAGGGAGAAGGTTAGGGATAGAGATGACACTGCTGCTTTCTATCAGCAGTGCGCAGTTCCTTTTGCTTGCCTGCTTTATCAAGGAGAATGTTTATCAGACTGGAAAAGGCATAATCGTATAAGGGAAATGAAGCCCAAAATAGGTGAGGGAATTTTAAAAGAGCACCTTGCTACTCGAAATGAGCTAAAATCTCTGGCCCTGGACCAATTATATTTTAGGGAAATGAGAGAACTTGCACAATACAGTCCTACCCTGCTGTCAGTGGTCTTTGAGGAACTAGGTTAACACTGCAGATGGGCAAATGTCATCCCAATTTTTAAAGACAGGAAGAAGTCACTGCTACGGTGTTCCATCTATTCCTGCTAAAGAGCATTTCTGGGTGATGGAACAAGGAGCAAACAAACATTTGTCAACAAAGACAATGTAGAGGCAGCTAAATTGGGTTTGTTTGACAACTTGTTCTTACACTAGACATGTGTGCCTGTGTTTGCCTTTTAATCTCCTTTGCAGTATGAAAATTGAATTTCACATTTCAAAACAACGTAAAAATCACTTCTTTTTTCAGCTAATAAAATTGTCCCCAGTTTGCAAAATGAAATAACCATATAAATAATTAGTTGTGTTCTATATTACAAGGAGCCACATGAAATCCAGTTGCCTACCACCTGAAAAAGTTTGAGGTCCTCTGGCAAATAATGGACAGAGACAATAATCTGATACATGCGCCATTTTGTGTATTTGCCATGGTCACACTGTGTTTCCTTTCCAAAACAACAGAACAACAGGAAATAAGATTGCAGAGGAGTTGGGGAATCTACACAGGAGGGAGTCTTCTGAAAAGAGAGCTAGATTAGATCAATATCCAAAAAAGTGTCAAAGGTGATTTTTGGAAAATGACATTATTGTTTACACTTATTCTTTTGGTTTTCTTCTATCCTCATTTTGAATGTATTTTTATAATGAGGAGACATGTATTTATCATCAGAAAAAATAACCTTGTACTCAATTGGGAAATGATATAATCTTACCAAAACAAGGTATTATTTTCTGGATTTTTTTTATTCAAGAGTGATAGAATAGATAAAATAGTCTTTCCAGTATAGTATTTTAATTATTTAAATGCAATATTTTAAAATAAAGTTACCATACTTCACATACCATGGTATCAGCACCTGCAGACATGATTTACTATCATATTTGTACTAGTAGATATTACTAAAATTTTTCATAGATATAGTCACATATAGTGGGTAAAATATGTCAAAAATCATAAGTAACATTTTTTTCTTTCTCAAGTAACATTATTAAGTTCTTCTAATATAATTTCAGAACTTTCTTTAATGATATTTTTCTATATATTAGTTTTGAATATATTCATGTCTACCATGAACTATCCAGGGAGAAAGGTTGTTAAAAATGTTGTTAAAGGTTCCATAAACTTAATTAACTTGATATCTTATGAACATACTGCCTTTTGCAAAAATAGAGATTAATACTGAAATCAGGAAATCTTAGAATTATTAAGACAGATGTATTGTAGCGAAATAAATGAAAATGGCTCTAATTTTGTTTTGCATTCAGAATATAAAGATAATAGGTATTATCACGATATGAACATGTTCCCATAAAACTCCCATTCAATACAATTCTTTTTCTATATTTACTTTTTTTTTTTTTTTGCTTGTCCTTGGCCTTAATACAAAACGTCAGTTTATAACTCTCCTGGTTTTATTTTCTATTAATATTTCATTTATAGCTTGAAATTCTGTTATATACTGCCCCAATCCTTTGTGGATTGAAGAAGGGTATAAATCAATAAAACTTAAAACTCAATTTGCTTCTTTAAGCAATTTAGATATTTTAATTGTTAAACACAAACAAATAAGGTTGGCCTTGTATTCTACATTTAAGGAAGTATCACACTGTCGATGTGAAAAGAAATTTGTAAGGAAAAAAGACAAAGCTCAACCTGGGACATTTACAATACATTCTAGATTCAGGAACAATAACTTAAGTATCTACCTACTTGTCTTTTCTGGTATGATCTTTTGTTAAAATCAGGAAAGGCATTTACTATACAGAAATATTAATTTTGTCATATACATCAAGACAGCATTAATACTATGCCAAAGAATAATTGCAATTATCATATTGTGACAATTTCTTACTTTTATATACTTCATAAAGTGCTATCAGATGACTATTCCATTTGAGGTCCACACAAAGTATGAAGTCGGAAAAATATCTTATTATTTCTATGGTAAAGACGAGGAATTGGGGGTCTAAAGACTTGTCTAAGTTGTTCTGCAGGTAATAGTCCCAGGACCAAGCCTCAGATTGTTATCACATTTCAGTGAGATTACCATTATTTAGTACTGGCTCTTTTCTGATTCAGATGCAACACAACATATCTACAACTATACAATCTTTGATAAACCTGACAAAAACAAGCAAGGGGGAAAGGATTCCCTGTTTAACAAATGGTGTTGGGAAAACTGGCTAGCCATGTGCAGAAAGCAGAAACTGGACCCCTTCCTGACACCTTACACTAAAATTAACTCCAGATGGATTAAAGACTTAAACATAAGACCTGGCACCATAAAAACCCTAGAAGGAAATCTAGGCAAAACCATCCAGGACATAGGAGTAGGCAAGGACTTCATGAACAAAACACCAAAAGCATTGGCAACAAAAGCCAAAATAGACAAATGGGACCTAATGAAACTCCACAGCTTCTGCACGGCAAAAGAAACAGTCACTAGAGTGGATCGGCAACCAACAGAATGAGAAAAAATTTTTGCAGTTTACCCATCTGACAAAGGGCTGATACCCAGAATTTACAAAGAACTCAAACGGATTTACAGGAAAAAAACAAACAAGCCCATTCAAAAGTGGGCAAAGAATATGAACAGACACTTTACGAAAGAAGACATATATGAGGCCAACAATCATATGAAAAAATGCTCATCGTCACTGGTCATCAGAGAGATGCAAATCAAAACCACATTGAGATACCATCTCACGCCAGTTAGAATGGCGATCATTAAAAAGTCTGGAGACAACAGATGCTGGAGAGGATGTGGAGAAAAAGGAACACTTTTACACTGTTGGTGGGAGTGTAAATTAGTTCAACCATTGTGGAAGACAGTGTGGCGATTCCTCAAGGCCTTAGAAATAGAAATTCCATTTGACCCAGCAATCCCATTACTGGGTATATATCCAAAAGACTATAAATCATTCTACTATAAGGACACATGTACACGAATGTTCATTGCAGCACTGTTTACAATAGCAAAGACCTGGAATCAACCAAAATGCCCATTGATAATAGACTGGATTGGAAAAATGTGGCACATATACACCATGGAATATTATGCAGCAATCAGAAATGATGAGTTTGTGTCGTTTGTAGGGACATGGATGAATCTGGAGAACGTCATCCTCAGCAAACTGACACAAGAACAGAAAATGAAACACTGCATATTCTCACTCATAGGCGGGTGATGATAAATGAGAAAACATGGACACAGAAAGGGGAGTACTAAACACTGGGGTCTATTGGGGGGAAAAGGGGAGGGCCAGCGGGAGGGGGGGTGGGGAGGGATAGCCTGGGGAGAAATGCCAAATGTGGGTGAAGGGGAGAAGGAAAGAAAAGCACACTGCCATGTGTGTTCCTACGTAACTGTCTTGCATGCTCTGCTCATGTATCCCAAAACCTAAAATCCAATAAAAAAGTGGAAAAAAAAGAGAGATGCAAAGAAAATACAAAACGTGGGCAAATTGTACACGTTTAATTTATGATAAGTAGAAAATGCAAAAAAATGGGTAAATTGTACATGTTTAATTTATTGTAAAACTGATAAACCAAATGCTTCATAATTATATATCTTTTTTGATAGAAAAAAGATGATTTGATACTGACTTCCAACTAAAGATCTATTTTATCTTTCATTTTGATAATGCTGTTATATTCAATTAAATATAATCATTATGTGAATAAACAATGTGGATCAAAAAAGAATGAGAAATATCAATCCAGAAAATGTTTGAAGCTGATTTAAAGAGGACAACTGCATCCCTAGATTAGATAACATGTTTTTGTAAAGCTGTTATATTAGAATGTCATGCTGACATGATTCTTGATAATGTATTTAATGGATAAAGTATGCATAGTGAACATTTGTATAGTTCATCTCATCTAATTTTCTGTTTTCTTTTGATGCACATAGGTGAATAATGCAATTGTGGTATTTCTGCTGTTAAACTTAATGAAAATTCTGTCCACTAACAGAGATCTTTTCTCTTGTTTGTTATCCAAACAAAGATGCTCAAAAGTAATTCATTTTTACTGAAAAGTCTTGTATTCACATGATGAAAAAACACAAACAAGTCTTTAATTTTTTTCACATGCTATTGCTTGCAATATATACACTGGAGATTAGGGGAAGTTTAGTTTTATATTTATATAATTCAAGTTATGTAGACAGACCAGGTGTTACAGAAATGGACAGATTTTTAAAGTAGTATGTTCCAACAAATAAAATCAGCCTATCTGCAGAAATGAATATAAACATGTTACCTTCTTCTCTATAAGAATACAGGGTTGAATGGGACTCATCTGAAGTGTTGCTGCAACAGTGTGATGTCTGTCCTGGCAAACAGCATGTGGGATGATTTATCTCAATGTTTTTTTCAGTAATTGGTCATACTGAAATAATGATGGGACAACAAAACGCATTGTATGCCATACAAATAAAATAATATATGAAGAGTAATTTTATTCCCAAGTATTAAAAACTGATATTCTATTTTGAAGATCACCATAGAATTAGAAACAATATAAAAGAATAGACCTGGTAGTAATCATTATAATTTCTTTCCAAAAGAGGATTCATAAAAATAGAAACCAATGACTCAGACAAGAACCATTTATAAACATTAAAATATTACCTTCTGCCATTCCTAATTTAGCATATGAAGGTAACTTTTTAAAATCTCTGCTGTTCATAACTGAGAGTCAGAAACAAAACTTCTGCATGATGATTAAGTGTTCTTTGTTTATAGCAACATCATCCCCTTGCCAATTTTAGTAATATTAAGAAACATATGCCCCACTCTCCAGAATAGATAGCCGTGTAGAAGAAAATATTTTAAAAAATTCATTGTCTCCTTAAAATATGAAAATCAACACTTAGGAAAACATTTACATTGCTTCTACATAATAGCCTTTGGGTAAGTATGGATTAACTTGACAGAGGTCTTACCTGGTAAACACCAACACTTAAATTTTGATTGACAACCAACACTAACGTTTTCATTTTAGATACTGAAATGAACAGAAGTAACAGTTGCCTGCAAGATTGAGCAAACTAATTGATTTGTTCAATAAATATTTATTGAGTATATTGCATCCTACATCAGACAGTTCTTGACCTTAGGCATTTCATTCCAGGTATAGACAAACAATAAACAAACAAATATATACATACACACAATAAACACATATTGTGGTAAGAGTGACAAAAGAAAATCATGGGATGCTTTAACAGAGAATAATGAAGAATAATAAAAATGGAGACTAATAAAGCTCAATAATTGAGGATTTGCTAGATTATGGTGTAAATTCAGTTGAAGTGACCTGCAAAGGCTTTTGAGATGAAGTTACTGAAGTGGGAGATGTGCAAAGAATCACAGAATTAACAACTTGCCCATAAGGAGGAAACAGGATATATGAAACTTCTGAGTCAGGTCAGAACTTTATATGTCTTAATACAAAGAAGCTGAAAGAAAATGAGAATGGTTGGAGCCCCTTGATTGAAGGGGAGAGAGGAATGAAATCAACTTAAATATACAGATTCATGTACAAGGATGTTCACTGCAGTGACAAAAATTTGGAGCACTCCAAATGCCCAATAATTGGAGAATGTTTATTATTTACAATCATATCTGGGGTTTTACCTTATTGTATTGAATTTAAAAATACAATTTAGAATATAAAATAATTTAATTACTAAATAAAATATCAGGGAAATATTAAATAAAAGATGATAAATTTTTTGTACACTAGTACTTGTTAACGGGACAAAACTAAAGAAAACATGAAAAGGTTGCAAAAGAAGGTAAAACCTATTAAGAAGGCAACCTATGGGAGAAAGACTATAGTTCTTTTAAGTTTTAAAATACTTTGTGCATTTTCAAACTTGTCTACACTGAGCTTTAAAAATAAGAAAGACTTCCTCCTGAACTATTAAAAAATAAACGAAAATAGGCACAAAACAAAAAATATCATATCCTATATGCATGTTCACATTGAGAAAAACACTCAGTGAGACAAAATATTTGAATCCTGGTAACTATGATAGAAATGGGGTGTGCCTATATGTATGTG
Organism: Callithrix jacchus; assembly: GCF_049354715.1. Lineage (NCBI taxonomy): Eukaryota > Metazoa > Chordata > Mammalia > Primates > Cebidae > Callithrix > Callithrix jacchus. Next base: position 32,851,710 of record NC_133524.1, read on the forward strand.
TGTGAAGGGAAGGGTCATCTCCATCAACTATCTATGTGTATCTATTTATCATTTACGATCTATTAGTTATCAATCAGTTATCTATTTTATCTATCACCTAGCTATCTGTGTCTCATAAATAGAAGACATTTAAATTAATGTTTGCTATTGATCTATTATCAAAAATTGCTATTGAATCATTTATAAAACTCAGCATGCTTTGTCAAACAATTAAGACCTTATTTGTATTCATGGGTATTAAGGGTAAATGCTTAAATGAACACTTGTCAGAAAATTTAGCTGACCACTACTCTTAAATCCATTTGCTTATAATCTTCTCTTGACATAAGAAAAGAATGATAAAATCACAAACATATTCAAGTACTCTGGTCTTTATACTCCAAAGTTCTCACTCTGTGTTATGTCTACTCTACCTTATTCAAGAACACCATTTTGTAAAAGAAAAATAAAGTGGCAACAATATTAATGCAACTTGTAATTATTTTGAAAAATACGTTTTAGTAGCAGCTCCCACCTGTTTTTATTTTCCAGCACACATCCAAATAACTAATTTCTGAAAAGCAGGTATATACTGCCTTGTTTGAGAAAATAGCAAATCATATATGGAATCAGACTACATAAAAATCATATTAGATGGATATCAAAATTTAAGAGAAATTTGTGCTTTGTCATAGAATGGCAGGTGTTTGATTTGATACAAAGTCCAGAGGAGTAAGATTTAGAAGATACAATAACTTGTCCATTTATCATTATGTGACTTTGAGCAAGTCACTTGATCTCCTTCAGATTATTTAATTGTAAAGTTTAATATGTAATAATATTACCACCTAGTGTTGTTATGGATAAAATTATATGAGTGAGTATCTGGTTGTCACACTTTAATATTCTTCTTTTCCTGCTCCGTTATGCACTGTTGACAAGAATTATCTTCAAAAATTATGTATATATACATATATACACACATATAATTGTATATATAAAATTCAAAAATTATATATTATATATACATAAATGTATATAGTATACATATTTTCAGAATAGGTCTTTATTTTGAAATGTGAAAGAATGGTAGAATATGCTGGGAGTAGTAAATCTGGACTTAAATTACAAGTGATAATGATCTGTTGTTCTTATTAGCTACTGATTTGATCCAAAAGCAGTACAGTATTACAAGCTACTCATTGCTTTTTACTTATTTTTATTTTTTTAATTTATGGTTTTAAAATTGCATTTTAGGTTTTGGGGTGTATGTGAGGAACATGCAAGATTGTTGCATAGGTACACACATGGCAGTGTGGTTTGCTGCCTTCCTCCCATCACCTATATCTGGCATTTCTCCCCATGCTATCTCTCCCCAACTCACCATCCCCCACTGGCCCTCCCCTATTTCCCCCAACAGACCCCAGTGTGTGATGCTCCCCTCCCTGTGCCTTTTAACCAATTTTTAAAGATTTGGGCTTCAGAAAGTAGAAGAACAAATGTGGATATAGCCAGCTTTCCAGGGCTTTCTTTGCAAATAAACAACGCTTGGTTTTGATTTTGGCAAATATAAATTCAGACTAAGTTTTCCCCTCATACATATTTGCACTGGATCACAAATGTTTTCCATGCTTTTAATATCAGTGAATGGATCTTTGACCAACATAAGATTTATTTCTGGATCAGTTTCCTCCTTCTGTGAAATGGCAAACTGTTTGCCATATTACATAAAAGAAAATCTCAGCCTTAGATGAGGCAATCACTTTGTATCCTTAATAAAGAAATGTAATAGCAGTAAGAACCAGGCCAGATGCCAGAGCCTGCTTATATTGGCCAAACTCCTGCTGCAGCAGGTTGTGTACATCTATCCTGGTTAACATTCGACCCATGGAAAATGGCTTCCTTGTTACTATGATCATTATAATCAGGATAATGTTTTGAATAACGGGCTTTTGACTAGGAAGATTAAAAAAATCAATCAATTAATTAATCAATCCACAAACACACACCAGCCAAAAGAATTTCTGGAGTTTTAAAAATTATGCCTGCCTCTGAAAGAACGGTATTGTGACTGAACAGCACTAGGCCATTGAACTGATATTTAGTGCATTAAAAAAATTCAGTTGATTCTGGAGGTATCGTAATGACTTTCAGGAAAGTAGTAAATGAATGTTTTTAAAACATGTAATAAAGAAGAAAGATTTCTGCTAATACATATATATTATTATTTGTATAAAGCATTCTAATATTCTGCTTATATTTTTCTCTCCTTTATATGCATAATAACATTTCCATAGCAGTAGGACCAGGTGCTCTGAGGTATTTTTTCCAATAATGTGGATGGATAATAACTATGGAGGTTCTATACATTCATTTCAACTCATCATTCATTTTAGTTAAAAATTAAGATTTAGTAAGGGTCAACATATTAGAGGTAGAAGAGAAGAGAATTAACTGTAAAGGTGCTCGCTGGGAAGCAGAGAACAGTGGTTAACGTTAACTACAAAGAAAAATTAACCTCAAGGCACCCACAGATGCCAGGTATGTCTGAAGTTCTTTTTAGTCCTTCATTTAGAGAAAATTATTATTTTTAAATTTTTAATTGGCACATATTCATAGGTACAATGTGATGTTTCAATACATGCATGTATTATTTTGTGATCACATCAAGATAATTAGCATATCCAACACTTCAAACATTTATCATTTATTTGTGGTAGAAACATTCAAAACCCTGTCTTCCAGCTATTTTGAGATATACAATATCTTATTGTTGACAATATTTTCCCTTCTGTGCAACAGGACACAAGAGGTAATTCTTCCTTTCTAATTTTAAGTTTATACCCAATGACAATCCTCTCCCAATTCTCACCTTTCCCCTACTTTCCCCAGTCTCTTTTTTTTTTTTATTGTGCATATGAGTGAAAACAGGCTGCATTTGTCTTTCTCTGTCTAGCTTAGTTAATATAAAATATGAAAAAATGTTCTACATCACTATCAGGAAAATGCAAATCAAAACCACAGTGAGATATCATCTCACTACAGTTAGAATGGCTATTATCAAAATACAAAAGATAAAACGTGTTGGCAAGAATATGGAGAAAAGGGAACTCTTATGCACTGTTGGTGGGAATGTAAATTAGTACATCCATTATGTAGAACGGTATGGAGGTACCTTGAAAACTTAAAAATAGAACTACCATATGATACACCAATTCCACTACTGGGTAGAGACAAAGCAAATAAAATCAGTATGTCATAGAGATATCTGCACTCCCATGTTTATTGCAGCACTATTCACAATAGCCAAGATACAGAATCAACTTAAGTGTTTCTTAATGGATGAATAGAGAAAATGTTGCATATATACACAATGGGATACTATTTAGCCATATAAAAGAATGAAAGCCTGACATTTGTGAAAACATGGATGGTCCTGGGGATATCATGTTAGGTGTCTGAAGTTTTGACTCCTGAAATGTTATAATGTTCTTGATTTAGGATATTAGCCTGAGTAAAATGATAACAAGGTTTGCAAAAATATTTAAAAAATGACTCACAAGAAAAAATGCTATTTAAAAATAGCAACACTAAGAATAATACAATATTAAATTCTCATAGTATTTTCAAGCCCACAGAGTATATTAATTTATTCAAAAAACTTTCACATATTAACTCTAAGAAAAATTGAGGTCGCTTTTATACCAATTTTATAACTTTGAAAAGTAACCAGTGATATTTAGAGAAATTATATTAGTCAGGGCACTCTTACACTCACATTCTTGTGCTCTCATTTCTCTCTGTCTCTCTCTCTCTCTCTCTCCCTCTCTCTCTCTCTCTCTCTCTCTCTCCCTCCCTCCCTCTCTCTCTCTCTGTCCCTCCCTCTCTCTCTCCAAGACAGAGAAGGAGAAATTTATTGTAATAAATAGGCTCATTACAGATCTGGAGAAGTCCCAAGATTTACAGTCAACAAGCTGGAGACCCAGGAGAGGCAAGGATATAGTTCCAGTCTGAGTACAAAGGCATGAGAACCAAGAAAGCCAGTGATGTTAAGTTACAGTCCCAGAACTAGAGGCTTAAGACTCAAGAAGAACCAAAATTTCAATTCAAGTTCAAAGGCAGGAAAATACAGATGCTCCAGTTTTAGCTATCAGTCTTTTTGATATACTTAAGTCTTCAATTGATTGGATCAGACCCATCCATACAAGGGAGAACAATCTACATGGCTCACTCTACTGATTCAAATGTTAATCTCTCCAGAAACAGCCTCATAAACACAACCAGAATAATGTTTGATCCAAAGTCTGGGTACCCTGTGGCCCAGTCAAGTTGACACATCAAATTAACAATCACAGAAGTTAAGTAATTTGTTGATGTTAAATTAATAAAGTTAAAATTTGTATTACCAATCGGTTCCAAATTCTAGCCCCTTTGTGTTTTTTCCTTTTATTATATTAAATTTATTACAAAATGTTCTTAAAGCAAATTTGGAAAATACTAGATTTCTTCAGGTCAGAAATTCTGCCTTATTCTATCCATGAAGAAATCTCAAATGCATTTATTTGACAGACCTGGAACAGTTATTATGTCTGATACTAAGGTTGTGATTTCAAGTAAAAGAAAAAATTGTCTTTGTGCTTTCTATCTGTTTGATCTTGGAAGCCACGATTAAATGAAGAAAAACAGGAGAAAAACATGCTGATAAAAGGAAAAAACATTAAGAGAAAATTTCTGTAACTGAGAAATAAACTTATACACAATCAAGATCCTATTTTATTAGAAAAATAATAATCTAAAATGTTATTTTAAAAATGAAAAAGCTTGAGAGGTATTTCCTAGATTATATATTGATTTTCTTCTTTTAATCTGTATTTTTAATTTAGACTCAGGGGTACATGTGTTGGTTTGTTACAAGGGTATATTGCGTGATGCTGAAATTTGGGTTTCTGTTGATTCCATCACCCAGATAATGAACATAATACCCAATAGGAAGTCTTTCAGCACTTGCTCCCCTCTCTTCCTTCCTTCTTTTGGAGTCCCCAATTCTTGTTGGAAATTTGCTTTAATCTTAAAGGAACATTCATAGAAAAAAAACTGTACAAAGGGTTTCTTTGCACATTCTCAATGATGAAAATCATGTTGACATTGTTCTGTCATTAGAAGAAATGTACAAAAATAGTTTTTGATAAACTGATGCTTAATGTCTTCCTAAGTTATTAAAATATACTGCAAGAAATGATTTTTCAAAGTCTTTGAGATTTTTACTTTTTTTCAACTGAACATTTCACAGTCCTTTTGGGTGAGCTCTTTATATTATTCAAAATGTTCTTTTACTAGATAGTTCATTTAAATGCCTTATCCTGGAGTAACCTTTAAGGCATTATTTTGAAATAACATAGTTTCACCTAAAGTATGTCTGTTTTTATCCACAACAGTAGGGTAGTAGGCAAGTGTGGGCTAAGAAAGCACAATATTCTGTTTGTCACTGCACATTATTGTAGTTACCATATGAGCTAAGGGACTGTGCTAGTGTTAAGGCTGGCTTTATAGCATGATTACACCCGTTATTTTCCTTGCTTTAAGTTAGTTGGCATTTCACAAGAAATAATATGTACAAAGTTAACTTGAGCTGTGATTATGAGAAAATGGTACAATAACTTAAGCAACGCATTTAAAAATGGTTCAATTACTCAATTTCATGTAGTATGGTTTTACCATTGCCAATACATCCTCAGATGAAATATACAAAAACATTAATAACTCATGCAAGCAACGTATAAGGCAGTTACACAACCTACCACATATAAAGTATGCTACTAAATCTGAATTAAAATAAATATAAGATTAGATTGTTACTTTCTAGAAAGTTAACAGTCTGTTAAGAAGCAAGATGTAAGCATATAAAAAGTTAAATAAAGTTTATTTAATGTTCAAGACAATAGAATTCATGTCATGTGGCAATACACGATTACGTTCCAAATTGATTATACAGACAATATACTGTACTTGAGAAAGAGAGAGAGAGAGAGAGAGAGAGAGAGAGAGAGAGAGAGAGAGAGAGAGACAGAGACAGAGAGAGAGAAAACAGATCTTCAAAGATGACAAACAAGAGGTCTACAGAGGAATAATTTATGGGTTTTCCAAAAATCAAATAAGTTTTGAGAGTTGCTGAGACAAGCTTAATGGCATGTATAAGAATTAAAAAGTACAAGAACATGGGGGAATTTATGACAGCATAATATTAAGATTATATTAAAATAGGCATTGAATATCAGGAAAGGTGATTTTATACCAAATCTTGTAAACAAAGGGGATCTACTAAAGGATTTAAGGAAACAAATAACATGATAAAAGTTATTTTCATGGCTGATCACAATATTACAAGTGGGTTGGAAAGAAGAATATGATTACAAATGGAAAGGGCAATGAATGAGAACATGTGGACTCTGGGAGAAGAGGATCACACACTGAGGGCAGTTGGGGGGAGTAGGGGAGAAACAGCAGGGGGTGGGGAGGGAGGGTAGGGTAGGGAGGGATAACATGGGGAGAAATGCCAGATATAGTATGTACTTAAAGTTAAATAAATAAATTAATAAAGAGCTACCAAAAAAAGAAAAAAGGAAAGGAAAGCAGGCAGAAAGACCAGTAGCAATTACAACATAAGGTACTATGATTTTTATCTAAGAACTCAGAAAAAAAGAGGTATTGGGAAGGAAAACTATAGCCTGCAATGGAGGAGCAAAAAGGGGTTTGAACCTTAATAGGTTGGAAGGAACAGGAAATCAATTGGGGGTATGACTTTGGAGGGGAGAGTGAGGATGAATTTGTGAAGTTATATGGAAATTGCAATCCTACAGAGATATCCACATGTCATGTCCTCTAGGAATTTACAATGCAGAAATGGTAGTAGAGCTAGAAATGCAGGTTGGAACAGAGATAAAAGCAAGATACCCAAAGCCAGAGGATGATATGTAAACAAAGGTGAGGTCATAGTGAGAAAGAGAAAATAATGAGCCTCCACTGATGATTTTGACATATGATAGGAATTAAAAACTAAGAATATTACAGAAGCTAAAGGGTTACAGAGATTTTTTTTTAAGGAAGTGGAATATTGCAGTGGTTTTGAACAAGATCAAATGGCAGATCAGCCAATGAATTTAGCAAATACATTAGTGTTGATTTCAAAAGTTTATTCTACAAATAATTAAGGAGTGCTCATTATGGTCCAAGCACTATTCCAGGTGCTAAAGATACGGCAGGCAGTGAGCTCTCATGAAATTTATGAAGGCAATATAAGACAAACAACTAAGAAAACTGATGCATGATACAAGGTGATAAGGAGTATGAAGAGACTTAAAATGCCCTGTAAAGAAGTGGAGAGTGAGAACAGGAGGGGATTACGGTGGTCATGGTAATGGGAGCTAATAGATACTCCCCAGGGAAGTTAGAGGGTAAGAACTGTGGATATCTGAAGGAAGAAGTTTGAATTTCAATAGGAGGAATCAAAACCAAACCTACAGAGAGAGGATAGTGAAGGATTTATGCTGGAATGAATTATGGTTTTGTGTAGCTAATGTTTCTTAAAGAATATACTGGTTTATCCTCTTGATAAGGAATTAGTGGGGAAAGAAGCTTTGAAGACATTTAATATTAGGAAGCAAGAAATCAGAGCTGTGAAGAGATATGTTAAAATGAGGGCATTGCCTCCATGAGCAGACCATTAAAACTGTCTGGAAATGTTGAAGGGCCTATGAAAAGCACTAGATGATGATGTTGCTACATTTCTGAAGTTATCCCTTATCATTGGCTCTAAATATGCATTGCATTTAACATTTGATTTTATATTTTAAAGCAAACACACAAGTGATTTAAAATAGCTGCTAAAAATATGATCATCTATGGTCCCTATGTTGTCTTGGCTCACTCCTCCATCCACAACTAAACTTCCTCCATTAGAAGAACCTAATTATTTATTTCTGTAATTCTGCACTCGATTTTTTTCAATTTATATAATCTTATATGCTTTTGTATGGCAGAGGGTGAGAAGAGATGGATATGAATGAAAATAAAACCAGAAATAAATTAAAATTCATTACCAATGTAAAAATAAATCTTATTGTTCTTGTGATAATACATTACCCTCTGTGATCACCAAAATCTATAATAAAAAAAGCCGCCAATCTCTTGGGAGAGTGTAGAAAGTTTAGGGAAATGTAATTAATTTTATTTGCAGAAGGAATCAATATGGCAGTACTTTCTCAAGTTCAATGCAATCACAAATGCAAAGAACAGATTTGCATTTACCTCTAAGTAGAAGCATGGAGGATTAAAAAGATTTCCGTATAATTTAGCCATCTCTTTGTCAAAATAGGGCATCCCTTGAACATAATGACACTCAAAGCCATCCTTCCAATAAATTACCCTATAAAAGTTCCATAAAAAAATTTAATATGGTACAGGTCGGGGAATATACATAATTAAATGTGTTGTAGAGGTAGAAAGAAGACCTGGGAAAAAGATTGTAATTAAGAGTTGAAAGAAGAATTCTGAAATAAATAAGTTATTTTAGGAAAATGTTATCAATATGCTAATCACTTTAGGTCCCTTACCATAGGAAAGAATCTGAAAGAGGTGATTGGGTCAATGGTAGTCAGCCCCTTGGTGTTTTCAGATGCTAGGAGTTTCATGACACACAGGCTCTAAACCTTGATTACCTTTCTAATAAGAACAATGTTGCTTGTCAATCTCCAATCTTTTTAATACGCTAACGTCAAATGGAAACAAAATCGACTCCTGGATGGCAAGCAAGCTGCACTGGGATTGGGTAAGGCTAGAAGCCATTATCTGCAACACAGAGATAAGCGAGGCTGAATTCTCTGTGGTCTTTTGAGACTGTATTATGCGAAATGAAGAATTTACAAGCAGAAACAGTAGCTAAAAATCTCATTATTAATGACTTTTGATTAGCCATGGTTTCTGTTTCTTTTTTTTTTTATGTGAATCTATAAGAGACTTAAAGACAAAAATGTGGGCACAAAAAATGTAGCAAATAAACAGAATCTGGGACTAAAATAGAAAAATGTAACTATATCTCGAAAGCGTTTGCATACAGGCTGAAAGAGTGAACTGTACAGGGTTTGTTTAAACAAAAGTTATGTAAATCTTTGCTCAGCTGGTTGTTCAGGAAAATAAATGGAAGCAAACAGAGGAAAACAGACCACAGGCTAGAAGAGTTTGTCAAGAATGATAACGGGCATTGAAGCAACAGGATTTAAAATGATAGCCCAGCCTCTGTAAATAATGCAAGCTCTTCAGGATGCACTAGAGACCCAACTCGACAGCATGATAATTTTAGCTAAAAACCTGCTATTCCCTCCACGAGACTCCATAAACTAAAGAAGAAAGCTGAAGGATTTTATACACCCAAAACGCCAACTGTTAGAAGCGTGGGAAACCTGGCACCTTTAAATCTCTGATTTTATCCCTTAGTTGCCCATGACATTGCCTGGGAGATTTTGCAGCACTTAAACTGGGATAAGGAAGACAATTAAAGCATCTCAGTTTTTGTCTAACCATGCTAAAATTAAGAGTGACAGGTCTGCAGCAAACATGTTGTGCCTTTGTATGCAAACAAAATTCAGTTGACAAAACACAAAGTAAAATGACTACAAATGAGCTAAAAATACAAAATTAAGTTAGGAAAAATTCCCAAGAAGGCTGTCCCTTCCCCACTAAATATTTTACTTCCACCATTGAAACCCTCTAACATCTATGAGATAAACAGAAGTTGGGAGGACAGGTGAGAAAAATCTTCTTAAGGAACTCAAACTAATAAACCCATGCATCATCTGGAAAACAGTCTGGCAAAAGGCCTTCTTTTCTCATTAACCTTCTGTGGGCTCAGCACCTGACAAAGCATGGGGCTGCTCCCCCAGAAATGGGACTCCCACTGACACAGACTAACTGGAGAAAAATTGGCCTGAAGTTATACATCAGTCATTTGTAGAACAAGACTTGAGCATCATTAGCCTTTGGAAACAGCTTTAATCCAAGTTATGCAAGAGTAGGCACCTGCTATATATCTGACCTTAGCACTCCAGATTAGCCACACATGTATAGGGAAATGAATTTCTCCCTGTTGATCTCTGCATGGCAATCTTGTGCCCATAAACCTCCATGCAACTGCCATAACAAGTTTAAAAGACCAAGTCAGGAAATTCACTTGTCACCTGGTTCTCAAAGTGAACTCAAATTAAAGAATTCAAAGGGGTCATGGATATTTCTTTAAAGCCCCAAATGGTTGTTTGGTAGGAATGATAAATTTTGAACCATCTGGGCAATACGAGAAGGTTCTGCTGATTATCCTTCCTTACGTGCTTGTCAACTCACTTGTGACTCTGGGAGAGGATGACATTTTTGAAGTTCCAAATTCTCTGTGTGTATTTGTCTGTGTGCTTGAGTTCTTAAGTTATTAAATTTGTATTTATTTACTTAAATAATTATTTATTCATTTATTGAAAAAGAGCAAGAGGTAGAAAAGTAAGTCCACAGAGTGAAAAATGAGTAGGCAAATTTGAAAATCACCAGTGATTACTCTATTGGTTAAAAAGATGCATTATCATAATGAATGCACTAGAAATAACAAACATATGTACAACTATCAATAAGTTTGTAGTGGTTTTATTTGTATTCTGTGCAATTTCCTATATTTTTCAAATTTTAAAATGAGCAGTTATTACTTTTATAATAAGAAAAAAGTAAATGCAAACGAAAATGGAAAAGTTACACATTTTGTGGATAATTTATGACACATCTTTGAAAATTTTATGTTAGGGGCTTTCACTGGCTAATTAGAAATTGCTTTATATATTTTTCCTTGTTGAATGGAAAGAGGGGAGGGAGGCAGAGAGGAATAAACATGGGAGAAATAATAGGGCAAAAACCTGGCTCCATTCAAGAGCAAATTAACTTTCCCTCATGGGTAGTCGGTAAATCTTAATTGATGATAATTAAGAAAAATGAGTTTTCTTTTTTTGTGAACACCACCACACAATTCCATATTTTCATATTAGCTAAAGCCAAAAGCCAGACTGGTACAGTACAACTTTGTAGTTGGGTGTTAACTAATTTTCACAGAAGGGGCCACATTCATGGTGAATCTAAAGACCTCATTTTCTTGCTAAATACATCTTTGCATCTATTTTCTATTTCTCCCTATACTATTAATGACACCCACAATAGTAAAGATGACATTTGATCATGATTTTTTGTATACCTGAATTTTCTTTGCTGAGAAATAGAGAAGTACAGTAAAAAAAAAAAAAAAGGGGGCTTTACATCCCATTAAAAAATGTAGAAATGTGACTGCTGAACTCCCTAACAAAATCATCCATGAATTGGCCATGGCTTTATAACTGCCAAGGAACACCATGGATAAAAATTGGAAAAAAAAGGCATGAATAAAAATTGGAAAAAAAATAATGTGAATTAGAATTTGACCAATAGTATTAGTGCTAATGGTATCAACACGGCATAAACATGAATCCTTGAAATACCAAAACTTGAGGAGGGAAAGTGATGCTCAACAATATCTTTCTTCTCAGGGTAATCATAGTGAATATTAGGATACATTGACTGGGAAAAGAGCAGTAGGTAATTTGGGGAAATTTTTCTGCAATAATTTAGTCCCCAAACAGCGATTATTTAATGGTCATTATTCCAAACTGCAAGGAACAGTTATGAATCCAAACACTATTCAAAAGGCAAATTATTACAGAGAACGTTGCACCCTTCCTAAGTTGTGAGTGGCCCAGATTTATGTAATGGCAACTGGAAACAAAAACAGCAAGGTCAGTGGAAACCTATTTGTAGTACTTAATCTAGTTGAATAAACATCCATATTTTTTGGCCTGGTGTAGTGGCTCATGCCTGTAATCCCAGCACTTTGGGAGGCTGAGGAAGGTGGATCATGAGGTCAGGATTTCAAGAGCAGTCTGACCAAGATGGGAAACCTGTCTCTACTAAAACTACAAAGATTAGCCAGATACCGTGGCAGGCTCCTGTAATACCAGCTACTCAGGAGGTAGAGGCAGGAGAATTGCTTGAACCTGGGCAACAGAGGTTTCAGTGAGCCAGGATTGTGCTACTGCACTCCAGTCTCAGTGACAGAGTAAGACTCTGTCTCAAATAAAATAAAATAAAACCCCATTTTTAGCACTGAATTTTGTGCAATTGAAAACAAAAAAAGTAAGTGGGGCTTCAATTTTATATCAGCTACGATAAAAGACAGTAACTGAAAGACCTGATTCCTTAAACTTCAGGATTGTTTCTTATTCATTGTAATATTTTCAGCATTACATAGAGTTGCAGGCATATAACAGGCCCAAAACAATAAAAGCCATGTTGAATTAATCAATTAGTGAGTTAGTAAACAATGAATTAGAAGTAGATAATAAGCCAGGGTAATATAAGATGAACTGTGTCAGAATCAAGTTAAACACCAAGAAACAACCAGTCTAACTATACCAATGCGATGATGCCATCTATGCAAAGGGAAGAGGAAAGGGCAGTATGCTTTCATAAATATTCATTATTTACAACTCAGAAACTGTGTATCTTCCATTCCACAATGCGAGTTCAGATCTTTTCAATTAAGCTTTTCCTTTTCGCCCACATAATGATCCAATCAGAAGAACCTCAGTCAAGTGCTGCTGCAAAGAGGCCTGAATTGGGTGAACCCTAAAGAAAATTCTGATGCCTGCATTGGCAAGAATCAACAAGCCACTCTGTGTACTGCATCTTATTTGAATCTTCTATCATTTGTATATTCAATCTTGAATAAATCAATTTGCCCTCTTGGGTCTTGAGATCGTCATCTATAAGATCGGGATCAGCTGATTGCTAGGCTCTGCATAATATTAGGTTTACCATAGGTCAACCTAGATGACACACTAGAATCACTGGGGAAGCTTGCCCAAACATCACATACTGGGGCCTGTTGCGGGTGGGGGGTGCGGGTTGGGTGGTTAGGGGAAGGATAACAGTGGGTGGAAGACTAGGGGAGGGATACATTAAGAGAAATACCTAATGTAGATGATGGGTTGATGGGTGCAGCAAACCACCATGGCACATGTATACCTATGTAACAACCCTGCACATTTTACACATGTACCCCAGAACTTAAGGTATAATAATAATAAAAACATGTCATTCTCAGGTCTCACGCCAGAAAAATCAAAGCAGAATTTCTGCATGTGGGAACTAGGCATCTCTATTTTTTTTAGAGCTTCCAGAATAATTCCAACTTGTAGCTAAGATTGAAAACTAACTCTTTAAAGACTAATTGTCACCTGAGTAATTTAAGGATCCTTTCAGAGCCATGAAATAATTCACTTTTTGTACTTCTTTATGCCTAAAGTTACATATTTCTAGAATAAAGATTTGTGCACATATTTTTAAAGGGCATGTGGCTTGTATTTTTTTATTTGCAACTTAATGTGATGATTAATATTCCAAATTTGCTACCAATTTTCATTATTACTTAGTATTTTCAGGCATGGATGGCTCCATAGTTCAAGATTTCTGCCTATTTAAAAGCAGTCGCCTTAAGCATATTTTAGTCTGTCAGTAGATGTATATTCTTCCTGCTTTTAATAATGAAAATTTCATTTTAAGCTATAATCCCTAAAAAGGATTTCCTGGCAGAATGGTTTATATCATAAGAGCATATGGGAGTTAAGAATAATTATGCAGAGAGTATCTTTCTCCAAAGAGCTTAAAGCACTTTATGGAATTCATCTAATTAATGTTCACACTATATCCATGAGAAAGCAGTGGACAGTGAAGCATGGCTGCCTCTGAAGTGAACTCCCATTCCATTCCTTGAGAGGGTAAGATTAAACCCAGCAAATGCAGAGTTAGTGTAGTCTACCACTGTTTGTCAGCCTGTGACAAAAGCTACTTTTTATTACATTAAAATGAAGAGGAAGAAAAGCCAATCAGCTGAGTTACTTTTCCCTTTGGATTTCAAGTATCTTAACAATTAAAAACAAAACTCTCAGTTCCTTTAACAATTCCAGATGCTCTGGCATTAAGTAAATACAGACAAAGTTTGATTAAAATGTGGAGCTTCTCTAGTAGAACAAACAATATTTACATTGCTTTTCATTCACACAATAAATAGTAAGCATTGTTAATTTGTATGGGCATATTTACATCAACTCAAACGTTACCCAAATCTGACTATGTACTTTTATCCCAGACAGCCTGACAGATGAAGATAATTTTATTATCATCTCAAGAAAAGCATTAATTAAATGCATACCTGTTAATATATTTTGATGGAATAAAAGAGATATAAGGATGGGATTTCATAATAGTTAGAAAGGCTGAGTTAAAAACAAAAATAAAACAATACTTCAGTGCCTCTTCCCCATTTTAAATCACTATCTTTCCCACTGGGATCATGTCTTAACCTGACCTTATTTCCCTAACCTGGTCAGATTTTCTTCAGAATAAAATTAATGAAAGAATTCACAGAAGGCTTATGATTTCATTAAAATAGATAAAAAAGTTCAAACTTCATAAAAACTTATTGGCAAATTCAAAGACATAAAAGAGTACTTATAAATTCTACAATGAATAATCTGTGACATCTTTTTATTTTAAAAACAAAATATTTAGCAAATAGCATTATCTCTCCACATAGTCCTACTAAGCTGACAGAAGATAAACATAAGTGTAGTAGGTCTTCCTCAAAGTCATCTATCCGTACATTTGAGATAAGATCAATTTATCTCATCACTTTCCTAATAGGGAAATAACTAGTGGATACATTTTGCCTAAAAGCAGAATTGATTCTGATGATTGTCAATACAAATTTAAAACATCAAGTCTATTTAGAGAAGTGCAAATAAAGGTACCAACAAATCAATAGTAAGATTCTTTGATATTCATCTTTTAAGATTCTCCATTGTACTAACTCTTGACTCATATTTTCCCATGTAAAGTAACTGCTTATTAATTTAACATTGAATTACTTGAAATTCATAATACCAGCTAATTAACTAGATAAGCTCTTAAACGTATTTTCTTACATATACTCAACATACAGTTGAAAATTGTAGATGATTTCATGGAAAATTTATCCTGACTGGAAATGACAGCAATGTTATATACAACCTTCATGAAATTTAAATGTACACCATTGCATAAAATTAAAACAAAATAATAACACTTGAATTTAGCTTTAGTCTTTTGAGTTTCATTAATCTTAATTATTAGATGATCATGGGCTTCAACATAGAAAAACATATAAATCACATTACTGGGTATATACCCAAAGGATAAGAAATCATTATACTATAAAGATACATGCACACATATGTTTATTGCAGCACTGTTTGCAATAGCAAAGACTTGGAACTAACCCAAATACCCATTAATAATAGACTGGATAAAGAAAATATGGCACATATACACCATGAAATACTATGCAGCCATAAGAAAGGATGAGTTCATGTCCTTTGCAATTTAATGTCCCTTTGGATGAAACTGGAAACCATCATTCTGAGTAAACTAACACAGGAACAGAAAACCAAACACCACATGTCCTCACTCATAAGTGAGAGTTGAAAAATAAGAACACATGGACACAGGGAGGGGAACATCACACACTGGGGCCTGTTGAAACATGGGGGGATTGGGAAGGGGTAGCGTTAGGAGAAACACCAAATGTAGATGACGGGTTATAGGTGCAGCAAACCATCATGGCACATGTATACCTATGTAACAAACCTGCCCCTTCTGCATATGTATCCCAGAACTTAAAGTACAATAAAAAAAGAAAAACATGTGAAAGGAAAGGTGTACAAATCATTTTAAAGTCAATGATTGATAATTTCTTACATATTTTATAAGGACTATTACCATACTGTTGGTTTTACTTTTCTAGAGATGCCTAGGGACTAATTGGATTATTTTGAAACAATCTCTTTTACTACAAAAGAAAATAATATTTAAAGGCAAATCTATAGTCAATCAGTCAAGAAGTTACTTGTTGATTTCCAGAGAGTGTTCCATATTATACTGTGATAGTGAATGTGGCAGTGGGTGCAGCGGGTTCTTCATGGACGAAAAGTTGTTCTGAAGTAGTTTAGGAATCATATGGGCTAAAATTACCATGATAGCTTAATTAGCAACACCACCTGAAGTAGAAACCATCTATATAGTTTCACTCAGAATCAAGTTACTTTTCAACTGGTTTCTCCCCAGGATGTGTTCCTATTAGTTGCAAATTCTTACCACAACCTTATGGCTAATGGGTACTCAAAATCCAGAAATGGTGAATTTGTACCTCTGAAGAAAGTTACAATTATAAATAAATACTACAACTTCTGGAGACTTCTCAATTTAATGTGACTTCATAGTGACCATATGGGTAAAACCTCTGAAAATTGGTAAATAGAACAGAATGTCCAATTGTGTATCTTGGACAATCCATGCACAATTAGAAACAGATGTAACAAAGGCTTTCAGATACATGACTGGTAAACTATAAAAGCCACAGCTGCACAGTATGCTGAATCTGTTTTAAAGTGTACATTTTAAACACCTTAAATGCCTTCTAAAACTTAAGAACAAAAATTGTTCTGGTAACTTTGATGACTTCTACTTAATCTTTGTCTCCCTCAGAACAAATAGGTTGAACACACATACATGATGATTGATAATTTTGTTAGAATGTTCAAATCAAAAACAGGCCCCATCTAAAATTGCTTATTTATGTATACCATAAGTATGAGAAACCCAAAGGAAATCTTCATGAAATTACCTTAAATGCTAGTTTTTAACGTCCTTTTAATGAGCCATTGTGTGTTCCCTTGAGAAGAAAACTTCCTCAGGTATTTGACTATTTAAAAGATTTATTTTACTATTAAAAGGTTCCTTTTTACATAACACCAGTAACCCTGGTGATAGTAAAGCTTTAGCCCTTGGTTAAACTCTTGCTTTACAATGTATCATATTCTCATATTGTACAGAAGCTGTACTTTCCAATACAATAGCCATTAGCTACATTTGGCTATATAAATTTTAATTAATTAAAATTAAATAAAGTTACAATTTCGGTTCTTTATTCCCACTAAGCACCTTTCAAGTTCTCAATGGCCACATTATAGTGCATTTCTAACACTAAAATTTTCTATAAGACAGGGCTGGTAGAGCGACTGCTTCTTTGTCTATCTCTGCCACTACTTTATCACTGGTGAGGAGGGCAAGGGTTGAGTATAATGGGTTGTAGATAACTGGCACATTTAAGTGCTCAAAAATGTAATGAACCAATGAATAAATCTTGTTATAATTACCACCAATATTGCCATACATAAAATACCTTTCAGATTAAAAGTGCTTTTACCTACCAGTGATTTCCAGGGGCTGGGGTGGGACAGGAGACTGACTGCAATGGGAGTAGAAGCAAACTTTTTGAGGTGAAAAAAATATTCTGTATTTTGATCATGGATGTGGTTGTAGGCCTGCATATATTTGTCAAAACACATCAGCTATACACTTAAACAAGGTGACTTTTTTCTGCATGTAACTTATACCTCAATAAAACAAAAAGGAACTGGAAAGAGAAAATAGGCACTTTTATTTGCATTTTAAAATTTGATCCTTGACTTTTACAGTGAATAAACCAGATGATACTACTAAAAAACAATAAAAATATTTAGAAATGTAGGATGCATCAAGTGTGTGTTGGATGTCAAGCAACTTAGGGACATATAGATTTCTAAAAAATTGTCATGGGTTAACATACTGCTCAGGGAAGATGCTAGCAGGTCTCACTGGGAAGATCCCTCCCTCTAGTCTCACCCCCACCCCACTGATTCTCTAATCACTTTTGATTTTACCATCTGTTCCTCCTTGCACAACAAAGGATCAGAAACAAAAGTGACAACTTCAATAACCTTGTCTTCAATGATACTTTTGAAATTATTACAGGTAAAAAATCAATTCTGTTGATTTAATACACTATTTATTGAGTGCTTATTCATGAAGTATAAATTCATGGCTATAACAGTCTGAAATGATTTCACTAATATTATATGAACCTAAAACAGTGGCTGGAAAAACACATGATCAATTCTAATTTCCACATTGCACAAAAGTTGACAGTCATGCACGGACTGTTCTGAGAAAATCCGATGGTTAATTTGGAATTGGGATCATGATTTATTGATCACATTCCCTGGAAACTAAACCTTGTGATAAAATATGCCAAGCAATTTGGTATGTGCAAAGAAACACAAGATTTCTGTAAGCTGCTCCTTTCTGGGTACATCAGGACCTTGATTGGGGATTTCCATTTGAAAAATCTCCCGCTCACCATGATGGTCAAAGCCTGATCCAGCCTGTTAATCTTCAGAGCAGAATTCAATGCATAGCAGTTTGCAGTATCCTTTTGCTTTAATAAATGACAGTCGCTGTTGCCTCTCTGGTGTCTTTTAATTCAATGTCATTACTTTGTGTTTGTTCTCTCCAGTGATGTTTATCACAAAGAGCACAAAGGGAACAATTTATGCATTAAAGGTATGTCTCTGCTCATCAGAATAAATTATCCCTATAAGGGTCTGCAAAAATAATCCCATCTACTTTTCTTGGTGAATATTGAATAAACCATTAAAAGGGCATTGAAGCATTTGATTATCTTCTCATGAGAATGAAGACTTTCATGGTCATCCTTCTCCTAGGACTGAGAGAGATGCTGATTTCCCCTCACCAAGGTTATGAAGGTAGCATATCATCTTTATGCCTAGCATAGGTTAAGTTTCTCAATCTCAAAATTGAAGAAATGTTTCAGTTTATTAAGTCCATGAAGAAAGCTTGTCTTTTTCTCTCACATTCTAGTCTATAAGCATCACAGCTGTGTCTGGGGTCTTAGTTTTTTTAGAATAAGGATGATAGTTCTGTCTGTCTTCGATGAGGGCCTGAACTCTAGGCCTCCTGATAGCAACAGTCCACATAGTGGACATGATACACCTGAATTTAGTTTGCCCATGTGTTCCCCTTCCTTTCATTAACCTGTCATTGAAGAGGTCATCTGTCCTACTGTATGTGAATTAATGTGAGGAAGGAATGAGAAAGCAGATACAAAGTACCTAGTTGCTATGATCATAATATACAATTTATGAATTATAGCTCTAATATTAGTACTATTATTGTTATTAGTGTACTTGCTCTCTTTCAACTGGTTTATTCATTTAGCTTTCTCCATATATATGGTAAGCCCCAAAGCATTTTTTGTTGTCCTCTTCCTCAAACCTTTCTGGTCCTATGGAAAGTGTTAAGAGTTTATGGCTATGGAAATTATTTCTTTAGTTTATTGTGATCCATAGTTTGGAAGTTAAGTCTATTTTTATAGTTGTTTTTCTCCTTCAGAGCATATTTTCAATTTAACTTAGCAAACAGGCACTGTTTTTAATTTCAAAACAAAGTAATGCATAAACAAAAACTCTAACCCCAAGAGGTTCTTGATTTAGCTCTGCTACTATGTATCCTCAACAAAATACCTAAATTTAAGAAATGGAGCTTAATGTCTTTGTCTATCAGGTGAAGCAGTTGAACTGCATGACACCTAATGTCTCTGCCATCTCTAAAGCTACTGTTTGGTATTCAGTGATTTTAGTTAGCCACACAACAAAGTTTTTAAGAAATTTTAGCACCCTAGGCAAATACACCCACAGAGTGAGGATTTTGGCAAACTATTATAGTGCTGGAATGGACAGTGCTGGAAAATACGAGCTCCTCAAAACAAAATCTTACCTTGCCTATTTTAGACACAGCTTTTTAAGAGCAAAGAATCAAGTTTTGGACTCCATGTTTGGGTCCCCTTCTGCGAACACTTGCTTCATGGAGCCATCTTTCTCTCTCCTGGATTTTTTCCCTATGGAATCTCCTTCCTCACTCTCTCTTGGAAGCCTGTCTTCCCCTCCTAAACTCCATTTCTCTCTCTATTCCTTTCCACTCAGTGTGGAATCTGCTTTCCTCTCCTGGATTCCATCTTTCTGGATTCTCTCACTCAGTGTGAGAGTTAGCTGTTTTTCTCTCTCCTTCTCCTTTTTCTCTCTCTCTTTAAATAAAATCACTTTCTACAAACAAACAAACAAAAAAGAATCAAGTTTTATTTTTCTTAGTTTCTTCTCAAGACATATACTAGGGCTTTTCTTATAATAAGTGGTTGGTAAATAATTGCTGAATAAGTTATGGTGAATCTTAGACTTGTAGAAACACAGAATTTGGGATTACCTGCATTGATTATTGAAAAATTTTTTAATTAACTAAACCATTTTCTGAGGAATATATGAAATCAGTTGGCCTCACATTTGCCTTGAATTTGAAGTTTTATGTTCCTACACTTAACAGTACTTTTTCTCATTATCTTCATTTCTTCAGACTCTTTTCCCCCAACATAGTTGATAAAATTCCTTCTGCCCACACTAAATCTTTAAAAACACAGACAGTAGTTGGAAAAACTTGTGTTTTGCTATGTATGTATAATTAGTATTCTGTATAAAGATATGATTGTAGTTCTCTTGAATCCAGAGATTCAAGATTTTAGGGTAAGAAAATGACAATGATTTAAACATGTATAGTCCATTTCAGTTTATGAATTTCTTTCTAGACTAATATTTTATTTAATTTTGACAACAAAACTGAGATATAGTTAGGTGTGCCACTTTATAGAAAGAGCAAAACACACTAAGATTCAGGAAGCTAAGTAACTTATTTAAGGTCACACACCTAGTTTTTGGCAGAGACACAGGTTCCGGCTTCAAGTTCAAAATCCTTTACACTGTACCACAATCACCCCTTCTTTACATCCAAATCATTATCTAGAGATGCACCACATATATCAAAGATATTACAAGTTGAGAATTAGCAGAATGAAATTTTGACAAAACCAACAAGATGCAAACTGAGATAGTTTTATAATAATAGTATCTCTTTTAATAAGTTACAGAGTGAATAGCTTACTAAATGATGGGTTAAAGCAAACTTTCAGACAGAAGATGGAATCTGCTGTTTTATCCAAAGATATGTGTTTTTTGTTAACCTTATACATCCATTTTATTTTAAAGGGTACATTTTATGTCACCATCCTGGGATCAAACTAACTGTAAATAATATGATCTTAGGTAAAGAAATCCTTCTACTGGGATAAGGATGAATATGTACATCAGTTTTCTCTTTTTCCTTTGCTTTTTAACTTGTGTTAGGCAATTGACAGAATATGTTTTTGTTGTTTTCCGGTCCCAATTTTATTCTTTGTCATATTTCTTTACTGCCAAACAAATGCAGCATGGTTCAACAGAAAGAGTGTTCCAAATCTTTAATCATTATGAAAAACACAGTACCTTGACCTTGTATTTTAAAGTTAAATGGAGTGGCATTATAAAAATTAAATTGCTTCTTGCTCATTTCCATAATATCCTCTAAAAAGCCTTGCCTAGCCTAGAGTGGATGTCCTATTTCTTTATCTTTCTTGATGACCTCTCATGCCTGCAAGTCAGCTCGTTTTTCTTTGCTGAAGACTGCACCCCACTGCTGCATGCACTCTAAAAGTTCCATTAAAATCTAGGGCATCATCACTCATTCTTATCTGCAGCAGGCTGCTGAACAGTGCCATACCAGCAACTGCATGCAAACTAGTCTCAAAGGACAATATTAGTTATATACATTGTCATCCTGTAAAGAGAAGATTCCACCTGGACCTTACCATATCTCACAGAGCATATCTAGCCTTTCAAACATGGCTCCCAGTGTCAGAGCTATGAATGGGTCTCTTGCAACAGCAAGGATTACTTAAAAAGCAATTTACCAGCAAGAAATTAGCTTTTTATAGGACACCCTTTATTAAACTTGGTGTGAGATGAGCTAGCATCCTGAATTTCCCCTTGCGCCCACTGAGACCACGCGGGCCAAAAGCTGTTTCATTTTAAATACTGTACTATAAAAAATTGCATGTATTCCCCTATGGTCTTGATAAATTCTTTCTTAGGATGGATGTGTTATTAGGATAGCAAGGCTTAAGAGTTTAACAGTGGGCTAGGATTAGGCACTGCTCCTGTTGTCCTGAAATGTGAATAAATGTTTATGTAACTTATTCAGTGAGATGTTCCCTAACCACTGGGAATTGTTCATTGACTGGGGACACCAGAGGATAACTACAGAGATGGAAGAGATCGATGAAAGGGCTGGGGTATAAAGATGAAAGAGTAAAGAATATTAGCACCTTTTCCTTTTTTATTATTTCAAATATCATTTTTCTAAACCAATAGCAAGCTATTTCTGTGGGAATGAATAAAAAAAGATAATGATAATATCAAATACCATTATAGTCAAATTTTATGACTTATTTCTCCATTTTACATAACTTGTAATACCAACATTAAGTGCTATTAAATAAGATACCCATATACATGATACTCTAAATAATTTTGACAAGCATTTTACTCCTTGTCTATGAAGTGAAGTGAAGCACTTTAATGAAGTGGTGGGTGTAACAGTCTCAGAAACATTCTGAAGACAGATTTCCTAAGTCTTCCAAAAAACCCTAGCTTTAGACAGTCAGTGGGGTGCAGGTGGTTAGATTTTCAGTAAAAGCACGTAAGTCTTGGATAAATTCTCCAGATATAATAAGACTGACCCTGAAAAATTTTTGTTTAATGGTCTGGATAACACTCCACCATAATCTATGAAATAGTATTCATTCTTCCAACAAATATATATCTAGAATCAACTTTGCAATATTTCGCATAAAATAATTTTTTTTTTCTTAGAGATTCAATTTCCATGGTTATTTCCTAGAGCTGTCTGGATGGTGTCACCAAGGTGAACTTTGGCCTAAATGATGTTCCCTCATTTATTAAGTAGTGTGAAGACAAAAAATAATAAAATAAATGTTGGGAAATTAAGAGGTATGGTGCTTCAGTTATGGAATCTATTTTACATAAAATAATTATTCCAAGCCTAAAAATAATAATGAATCCCAAACCAAAATGTCGGATTTGTAGTTTTAATTAAGCAAATACATGTTTTGTAGAACCTTTGGTTTAAGAGCTCACAGTGAAGCTTTTTAGTAATCTATAACCATGAATACTTTCTACACTAGTTTATCAGAAGCCTTTATTACTACATTTTCCAGAATTTTCAAAGGCAAATATTGTGAGATGAATAGTTCCTCCTGAATATTCGCATCAATCTGAAACCTTGAATGTCAACAGATTTGGAAATACTGTCTTTAAATATGTAATTATTGAAGAATTTCAAAATGACATCACCATGAATTTAGGGTGGGCTCTAAATCAAATGACTGGTATCCTTATAAGAAAAGAGAGGACACAGAAAGACCCACAAAGAAGAGACTTATCTGAGGTCAGGAGCAGATGTTGAAGTTATGCTACTTGAGTCAAGGGACTCCTGGGGCTACCAGAAGCTGGAAGAGGCAAGGAAGAATTCTTCCCTAGAGACTTCACAGGGACAATTAACCTTGATTTTGGACACTTAGACTCAAGAATTGTGAGATAATAAATTTCTATTAAGCCACCCAGTTTGTGGTAATTTGTTAAATCTGTGCTAAAAAAACAATTGCAGGGAGTATGGTTGTTACTATCCTATATTGCTGAGTGTATACAAAATTTGTTTTAGCATCATTTGGTCTCCAAGAGACATGTCAATTTTAAAGGATATAAAAAACTGGTAGGCTTTAGATCCAAAGATTGACTAGAAGTTAGGATTTCAGGCCAAATACACAGCAGCACAGGTTTGGGGGGCGAGGTGGGAGGAAATCTTTTAAAGTCAACAATTCATTTTCTACTTACTGTCTAGTCGTTTATTATAGATGATACAAACAGCTCACCCTTGAAATTTAAACATTATGAACCGCATAAATTTTAAAAATTAGAATAAAATATCTCAATATTCAGTTAAGAGTGAAGTCTTTAATCTATATGGATGTTAAAAATGGAGAGAATTTATGTTAGCTAGAAAATTAAGACTATTGAAAAAATTTTCTTTCAGCTATTGCCCCATATAATGATAATATTTTCACAAATATGTAAGATAACACTTGCTAAAACAATTTCTCTGTTGCATGTGAAAATTTAGAAACAGGTCATTACTACTAATCAGGGTGATGTGCTACTGTCCATTTCGGAGTATAAGAGTACAACGGACTTGGGTGTGACTATGAAGATATGCCTTCAGTAAGCAGTAGCTTACATCCCTGAGAAGTAAATGAGCATAGATGTGCTCTCTCAAAAGCTATCCCTTCCCACCAGGGGTATTCATAAATGTTGAGGCCAAGTGGAAAGAGTTGGAATAGAATGCATCTTTGCAAAAGATATAAAGAGTGTAATATGAATACAGAATTACGGAGCATTGAAGAGAAAAATAATAATGACTAGCATTTACTGAGTACTGACTTTGTGCCAAATCTGGTTGAGCCTTTTTAATACACATCTTTATTTAATTCCAACAACAGTTCTGCAGTATGAGTAGTACCTATTTTACTAGGTACTAATTAGTCGTACCCAATTATGAGGTAATTGGGGGTCATAGGGTTAAAAAGTTGCCTGAATTTATACAGTATGTGTGGATTTAAACAATGTGCTTTACCTCTCTCTTGTACTCTTGGACCTAAAGGACCTTACAGTGTGGTTGTATAAACAAAATGGATAGACTTGAAAGTTTTAGTATGAATAAGAGACTGTGGTATAAAAACATTCTTTTAGAACTGTAGATTTAATGAAGGCTCAAACATGATGCATGAGAATAAGTGCTACAGGAGGTAAGAGGTGGGAGAGTCATTTAAGTGTTCACATAGGAGTGAGGCTGTGAGTTGAAGATGGAGGATTAAAAGCGAAGCAAGGTATGATAGTCTATGTGTAGTCTATGTGGAGGAAGAGGCAGCAGAACTTCTGGCATGAAACATAAGCATAATGGAACCTGAGGATTCTAAGTAGGTACCAGTGCGAAAGTTGAAAAGTTTGCATGAACCCAGAATATGCAAGTCAGAATATACAGATTAACTTGAGCCTGTGAGGACTAGAAAGCCACTGATACATTTTGAGCTGGTAACTAATGTAATGAACCTGATATATTTCATGGTGAAATTAATAACAGTGGTATAATGAGAGATTGGTAATCAGGAGATGGGAAGCAAGTTACTCCAATATTCAAACATGAATAAATCTAGAAACAAATAGAAACAGAGGAAGTAGAAAATAACAAGAGGAAGGAAAAGATATCCATAAGATTGCACATGACTAGAAAGGCACAGGAAGAGGTCAAAAGTGTCTGAAGGATAATTGAATACAAAGGGAGTTAGTTAACTGAATATAAAGGGAGTTAGTCAATCTTCTGGCTGCTATTGCTGGGTGTCTCTGGCAAACAAGTTGTTTTCCAAGTTCATGGCCTTTGAAGTACCCTCCATTAAAATCAGAGCCTTTTTTTTTGTAACGCATAGCTTTATCATAATTTTGTTCTATGAGACATAGGGCAAAGAGGCAATATGCATTTTTAAATTATTGGAATCTACGTATATCTTCAAATTAATAGATATAAATAATTGTTAAAATCCCTCATGATTGAATTAATTATGTTGACTACATACTCAATGTAAATTAGTTCATTATTCTCTAGAGAAAGTGAACAGAAATTAATACTTTTATTTGGAGAAACACTTAAGTCTATAGTCCTGAAAGGGTTAATACAATTAATGCATTTTTAAAAGTCTATCTTACTCTCAGATGATAACTAATTCACTTGAAGAACTTAGTTTAGTACATTTAGAGGGTCTTTTTGGAGTTCTTCAAAAGAAGTTGCTATAGAGTTCCAGGGTATTATAATCATTATTAATTGCAGTATTTTAAAGTTCACACCAGATAAGCTTCCAAGAAAAATGACCCAAATTTATTTGAAAGGTCACGTAAACATATTTTACTTATCCAACCACATGGTGATAAAAATAGGGAACCATGATAAAATCCAGCTCAACTAAGTAGGCAGTATGATATAGTGGAAATGAGTCCCTGGATTTAAAATCTGAGGGCTGATTTCCTCTTTGATTCTTGCATATACCAATTGTGTAATTTTAACTATATTGTGTAATCCTTATATGTCTCAATTTCTCAACTGTAAAATGGGCATATTAATGTTTGTATTCCCTCAGTGAGGACAAATATTTCTGTTCGATGTTGTAATCCCAACAACTAGAACTGTGTTTGGCACAGAGTAGAGGCTCAAAAATATTTGTTAAATTAACACGTGAATGAATGAATAATGAATGTTGTGGGCATTCAGTAACATGAAGCACATGAAAGTATATATATATTTAAAATTTGCATCTATAGCTAGTAAATGCTATCTGGATATTTAATCCATTATATCTGTATAATGAAAATAACTATACAATACTGTGCTACTGCCCATTTCTTTCCAATTCTGCATTCAATGACATCACACTGGTAGCTTGAAATTGGCTATGCTGAAGCATTTGTGCAACAAAATTTGCCAAATGCTACAAATCAGAATCTCTCTCTCCCCCAAGAATCTCTTGTTAAACATTTACCAGCAAACCACTGTTCAAGGTCCTCATTATGTATCCTCTGCTTATACTTTGCTGTCTTGTCTTTTCTCTACAACTTTTGCTGAAGTAGTTCTGAAATACTAGCAGTCACCAAAATAATTCAGGCTCCCCGTGTCACTGCACAATCACCATGTCGCCTGGAAAATTTCTCTCCCAGTAATATGTATCATCTCTTAGCTAACTCTTACTCAGCTATCCTTGAAAGCAGTCTCTGACTACCCCACGTTAGACTTGGGTACGTCTTCTATGTGTCTGCCTATCACTCAGTGGCTATCACCATGATGGTGTTATCCTAATGTCTGATAATAATTGCATATTTACTTGTGTGCCTCCCCTAAGAGCTTTGAAGTACAGGGACTGTCTTATTTCTAATTATAGTTCTATATCTTGCTTTTACAGGAGCTACCCAATAAATGATAGTTCCACAAACAACTCAAAACCCCAATCTGGTTTTGTACATGTTGGCAACAGAGGAAGGCTAAGTGTGCTATTAGTCCAAAAGAATGTAGTGAATAGACACAGCCACTCTTACCCAGGCACTCTTTGCTTGACATAATTTCCTGAATGTTAGTGGGGGAATCCATTACACTAATCTACACAATTAGTTATAATGCTGCTGGCAATTACCCAGACATTTACAATGAAGATCATTGGCTTAATACAAATCGTTGATACCCGTGACAGATCAAGTCAATATTAATTCCTGATACTTTTCTTGTGACATTTGAAGTCATCTCTGTGTTGTCTACAAGTCTTATTCATAGGACAGCCACCTACAGGGCCACCCAGAATGGCTCATTAAGCTAACACATTTCCTTTGTATCTTTGTGTATGAAGGGATCTAGAGAAAAACTGTATTATTACTGTTTTTCCCTGTTGCCTCACACAGGTCAGTTGTTGCATCAGTCATTATCTGTATCCCTTAAGATCTGGTTCACATCCTCCTGCAAACTACATTTCCCAGACTCATTTGCCAATGCACTTTTCTGGATGGAATAGATCAATGCGTACCACTAGCAGGAAACTAAATGGCAGGGAAAAGAGAATTCAGGGTATTTCTCCTTCTATCTGCCATGGAAGGTATTTTGTGGCTCATGGCTGGACCTTCTCTGGTGTTTCAGCTTCCTGCTGGACGCATCCTCCTTCTGTGGTTGCAGCTCCTGCCAGACAGCCCCCACCAGATCCTGGCTTCCATGAGATGACTGCAAATTCTAAAATCTCATAGTGTCACCTTGGTCTTAACGCCCTAGCCATAAGTGAGAATGGCTTCCTGAGGTTGCTAATCCCTTGATTGTTTTTATCATTTCTTGTTTGGCTTATCAGTTCTCCCATCATTTATGTAATCAATTTTCTCTATTAAACTCCCTCTCTTGGTACTATTTGGAGGAGTTCTTTTTATTATTATTATTTTAAAAAAACAGTTTTTCTTCATGGTACTGCTATCTGATTTGGTGATGAAAATCAAAATCAAAATATTCTAAATTATCTTTGGCTTCCTATTTTATCTGACTCCTCAAATCTAATCAGTTGTCAAGCCTCTCATCCTTTCCTCTTCCATTATCTCCTTTCATTTCTGTTATCATTCCTGGGACAACAATGTGACTGCCATTGCCTTTTTCCAGAAATAGTGCAGTATCCTGTTAATTGGGCCCTTTGCCTTCAGCCTCTTTCCCTTCTCTGTTTATTAGGAAGATGGATCATAGAAAGCTAGCTTGGACATACAGAAAGACAGGGTTATTGTAAGGTTTGAGGTGAAACAATAAGGAATCTCTGTTGAACTCAGTAACAGCATCTGTCATACCTCTGAGCATCACAAAGAATGAACATATAGGTGGTGGTCCTGGATTCAAGGCATCAGTACAAATCTCATCAGTAAGAGTTCAAGCAATTTCACTGCAGTTCTCTTCCATTCATGTGCCTCAGTCACCCCCTAGGTGTCTGCTTCATTTGGCTTTGTAACTACCTGGCTGCTACTGTTCATTTAATTTATTCTCCCTTGTAATTCTGACTTGTACATAGCTTTCAAGGCTACAACTCTGTCATTTACTGAAGCTATAAAACTTCTGTATCTTGTGAAATTCTTGGGTTTTTCCAAAAATAGAAATCTCATTGGTCAGCTAATTTTTTGATGCCAAGCTCTCGTTTCAGTCAATCATGGAGTGGACACAGATACGAAGGGCCTGAATGCACCCTTTTACTGGGACAGGACACAGGGCAGTTCATTTAGGAAAAGAGTGATTATCTTCTGTCTAAAGAAGGATATTTTTGACAGCAAAAGGAGCCGCAATAAATAATTACATAAGATAAACAAGTAGAAACTGGGATTGTTCTGATTAAACTGCAACTTGCAGTCAACATATAAAGTACACCAGGCAGGCAACTATTGTAAATTGAGTCCATTTCCACGTTAGTTTTTCTACTGCTCTTTATATATATGCTGAATATCTCTTTCTCAATGTAGAATGTCATTCATTCTGCCCTAACATCAGCCTGATTCTACTGCTACTTCATGTGTGTGTTGAAACATTTTTTTCTCTGTGAAGCCTTCCTTGATTTAGCTAGCAGGAAATTAATCTTTGTATAATAAATGTGAATTGTACTTCAGCTGTACATTCTAGGGCCTGTGTTTATTTTCTATTTGACATTATAATTTTTATGCATGTACTTTGTCTAACACGTGTAAGTTCTTAGGGAGAATGAGCCGTATATAATACACTTTTGCATACTCCACATGGCCTAGCCAGTACCTTGCTTATATAGTTGGTGGGCAATTAATATTTATTAAAGGAACCATTGCTGAGTTTTCTGAAAACATCATTCTTGCTATTGTTTTCTTGAGCTCACTCAATTATTCTGGATACTGATGCCTATGAAATGCAAAAAAGATAAGATATTGATCATGTCTAAATTAGAAGAGTGGTGAGATAAACAGAAATAAGAGGATTGGAAGTTACCATATTTACATAATCAGAAGAATGTTTAACTGGAAATAAAATAGAAGACATTTTGCTTCTGAAGAGATAAACAAGGAATCCTAGATAATTGAAAGAAAAGGAATACATTTATTTCTCAATGGGTATTTGCTCAATCACACATAATTTATTTGGAAAAGTATCTAATTTGAATATACTCTTGGTTCTATAGTATAATTTATAAAATCATTTACAAGTTCAATTTAATCTATATGGAAATCATGGTGCATGTCAATTTTGCTATTTTTAAAAGTGCTTCCTAATGAAAAGTTCTGATATTTTAGAAAACATTGAAATTCTTATATAAGAAGCAGTTAAGTAGTAAGATTTTATTAGTACTTAACTGAGAAGCATTATATCACTCTTCTACATTTGTTAGTGTATGCAACATGAATCAAAGCCACCTGAAGTAATTTATAGGGTAATAAAATGCACTTTTAGTGTGAAGAATGTATGTTATTTAATTTCAATTAAAGTTTTCATTGTTCTTCACACAGGCCTTTTTCCCTTAATAAAACAGATTCATTTCCATAATACTTTAGGTGATGTGTATGATTGCATGATAAATAGATTTTTAGCATTTTTAATACAACTATACATATCTAGGAATCCAAGAATTTGAAACTGACCCCTTAGGCCTCTACCAAATCAAGTATGTAAGACAAATATGAGCCTTTCGGTACAACTATAGTAGATTTATTTCATTCCGACAACTATGCCCCCTTTAGCTGTCACATATTATGACCTGAGAACGTTGCTAACCTCTCTATAATACAGTTTTCTCACCTGATAAGCAAGGAAGATTCCTACCTTCTACCTCCGAGAGCTGATGTGATTATTAAAAGCCAGTTAGAATCTTCACATAGTAAGTGTTCAATAAATACTTGCCATTGCCATTACTAGTAACGCATGAAGAATGTCTTACTAGTAATAGCAATACATGAAGAATGCTGGAAAAACATAAGTGAAGGTTAGGCAGCAAGGTGGAGGGTATTATCAAAGAGTTTGGAAAAGTTCTAGTTGGGTCAGAGATTAAAGATTAAAACATTTAGACCCACTTGATTAAAAGACTAATTTTATCATAGTAGTAACAAGTTACACATTAGTACTAGTAAGTAAACTCAGAATAACTCAACTAAGAATGCTGAATGTGAAAATCAAAGCAGAGCCAGAATATCTGAGGCACATTCTCCTTTTGTGAAAGTGGTAGTTCTTAACACGTGTGATTTGCCTAAGATCTTAACATACCCTCAAACACATTGATCCTTTAATTCTAAAACAGTGTTTCTCAACCTCAACTACACTCTAGGATCACTCAAGGAATATTTTAAAATACTGATGTCTGGGTCCTGCCTCCATAGATTCTGATTCAATTGTTCTAGGTGAGATCTGGGCCTGGAAAAGCTCAACTGTCTCCCCAGGTGATTCAGATATGCAATCAAAGCTGAGAATCAACAGTTCAATCGATGCTTCTCAAGTTTTGACATGAATAAGAATCACTTGGAGACCTTGTTACACCACAGTTTTCTTGGCTCTACTCCCAAAAACTCTGATTTAGTAGGCTTGGGGTGGGGCCAAGAATTTGTACTTCTAACAAGCTTTCAGGTGATGTTTAGCATGATGGCCTGTGAGTAGCAATGCTCTATTTCAGTATTCTTAACTTTGGAGTGTCAGAATCCCCTGGTGAGCTGGTCACTCCCAGACTGCTGGGCTACACAAGTTTTCAAGTCAGATCTGCAATGGAGTCCATGCAGGTCTAAGTTTCCAAATGATGCTAACACTGCTGATCCGGGGACCTCACTTTAAGAACCACTACTCTAGACACAAAGTGCTTATTCTCCATCTGCATTTCCTTGGATTACCATGCCCTTGGATTAGAGAAACTAGTACATAAAGCAAAGGACATATATATTCTCCCTGTCTACTAGATGCACAGCTGCCCTGCACCCAGAAAGTATCTGACAACATTCACCAAATTGATGGATTGCGTATTCTTCATTCTGCTCCTTATCTAATGTTTCTTTTATTTAATTAATGACAGTAATTCTCATTAGATGCTGATAGAACACTAAGATTTTGTTTGTGAAACCTGGCAAAACTACTCATGGCGGGACATCAGTTGGTGAGCATTACCTAGGCAGCAATACCCAACCCTCCAGCTGGCCTGAGCAGTAGGCGCTGGTGCTGTTATTAATGTCAACTTAAGGAGGCAATAGTTTTTCTGGCCATTGAAGGTATGTTGTGATTTAATTCATGAATTCCTTCAGTTTAGAGGTCTATTAAATGACCTTCTGTTATTCAATCTACAGTCATGAAATTTTAAACAAAAGAAAACACCTTTGTTTTAGCCTAATGGAGAAAAATAACGAGGATCGGGGAATTCTACTATATTCTGTTTCACCTTAATGTCCTAGCATTTGTTGTTCTGAAAGCCCCTCCCTTTCCTTCATGCTTCTGGATCACGCTTACTCATACATTACATCTATTTTAGCATCCAGACGAAGATAGAACCACCTGAGAGAAGTCTTTCTCAAATGTCCTGTCTCTGGTCAGACTGCCTAGTTCTTGGTGTGCATTTCCATTGTGGTACTCGTTCCACTGCATGAGAACTGGGTATTATCCTATTCACCTCTGCAAACAGCACAAGCACATGGGATAGAGGAGGTTTCTAGCTCATCTTTTTCTCTCTAGCATTTCCTAGCCTTGCCTGGCACAGCTAAGGTACATAGGTAACATCTTGCACAAGAAGTTCTTTGAAGCACCAATCCCACCCTCTGTTATACTTGCTAGACTTTCTGAGATACTGCTGGATCCCTGACTATTTCTTCCAAATGTAGTGTTTATGCTTCTAATCATCAGTGATAATTTCACATGTGTGTGTGTGCTAGCCCTGACCATAAGCACCATGAGAGTCTATTGTGTCCACAGTTTTATCATCAACATTCTTAGAATGTATGGCACATGCAAGTTCTCAGTAAATATCTGCCTGGTGAAACAAATAAGTTCCTTTAAAATGGCCTGTTAAACACAGATGAAAAGTAAAGAGTCAAGGTTTCAATGAAGGAAATACTTAAGGTAAGTAGCTGTAAATATTAACATTGAGTGCAACACATAAGTCAACACAATAAGTCATTGAGTAGAAGTATTATTATAAAATGTGTTGGGAGCTTTTTATGCTCCCATAAAATGCTTTTGGGGAGCAATACTTTTGCATTTAGAGACTATTTAGTAATTCTTCAGGAAATTACTTTGTTTGAATTCCGATGCCATTTACCTGCTTTATCCAAAGAATTTTTTCTTGGATATGTCTGGAATCTCTTTTATACCTTTTGATTGGTTACTGTTTGGGCAAACACTCATTGTCAACTAGAAACTGATGATTAAAGGGAAAAAATGCAATTACCAATTTTAATAATTTAGAAGCATAATAAAAATTGATTAAATATTACATTTCCTTTAAAAAGGGGCATAGGTAAGGGAGATGCAGGAGGCAAACGGGAGTCTGGAAACTCTGCTCAAAGTATTATGAATTTTTTATAATGCGTTTCAGGTCAACAAACATTGTCATCATTGCACTTTTCCAAAAAGAATGTAAACTGGGAAAAAAGATACAAGGCAAATTAAGACTTAAGAGATACCTAAGTGGAAACAAGGGGGAGGGCAAAAGAACACTTTATTGAAACATCATTTACTTCCTTCTCACCCTTAAAACCTACACTCTGCTAAAATGTGTTAACTGCAGCAAATGATTAACTCAGTGAGTCTAGCATCCCTAGTTCTGTGCCTTTCACCTCTTTAATGAAGCATATCCATATGCAGTGCCAAAAAAAAAAAAATGTAGAGGGGACAGCCTCATGCATTTAAAACACTGTAAAATTTTTTAAAGAGCCTGCATTTTCACAGTAATTCCCCACCACAGCACAACTTTGGCTATCTGCATCTCTTAGATACTACAGTTTTCCAGATAGGTGAGACCTAACTCTTAGTGTGTCAGCATTTTCATTTTAATTCTTGCATTAAATGAAGCTTTTCAATAAATGTGTTGTATATATGGATCCAATTCCTTAAACAGAATATTTGTGTCAGTACTATTTTGGTAACATTATGAAGGAGTGTCATAGGTGATGATGAAGGTGTAAATGTGGGAAGTAAATGAGATATGTAACTAACTAGGAACTGGCCTGGAGGTAGTGCCAGAAGAATATCCAAGAGCACAAGAGGAAGCAAGAGTACAACTTCCTGGGATAATGCCTTTCAGAAAATCTCCCTCTGTTTTGTTGCACATGACTTCTTTATCTTACTTAGTTCATTGTGTAAAAAGGTAGAAGTAGAAAGAGCATCCTTCAAAATTATTGGAAAGTGGCAGAATGTTTCTTTGGGTGGAAGGCTTTGCAAAATCTGAAAATGTTTCATCCTCAATACCAAATGAGATTTCTGCTAGCACAATGTCATGACTTTTCCACCCCTTCTAATACAATATTAGATTTCACACGGAAATCACTCCATCCATCCATTTGACAAATATTTATTGAGTACCTGTTTCATGCGCTATGTACTGAGGATACACCCATGAACATGACAGATAATATATCTGCACATAATTTACAGTCCAGTAAAAATTACAGCTAAGCTTCTTTCTGTCTTACTCCAGATAAAGACCTCTTTCCCTCATTCCACTCTCTCACAGTGCATAACTTAACAAGTCGGCATGCTTAATACTATTAGATCTAACTGCCCTAAGAACATCATTTTCTTCCCATCACACCTTTTTCAAAAGCATTTAATGGTTCCTTTTTGCATAGAGGTTCACATTCAGGGTCCTCAGACTAACAACTCATCCCACTGTAAATCTGTATTGATCATATCCTAATTGACACCTTTTGTCCTTCAACATGCCACTTTGGTCACTGCTTGGCTGCTCAACATACCACCTACGGTCTTTGCAGGGGAGCTCAAGTCATTTGTTTGTTCCTTTCTTTTGAAGACACATTTGTCCGAGACTTGGGAATTTGTACATTTAAGCATGCAGAGTGACTCTGATATACCACTACTTTAACTATAAACTCTGTTTACAACCCAAGGCCAATTCAGATCCTACTCTTTCTAGAAAGCATTCATTAACTGTTACTCCTCATCATGATTTCTTCATTCTTTAAAGTAAAATAACACTTATTGTCTCATGTATTTTGGCATATGTAGTCCCAAAGCTATATAATTATACCTATTTCATAGACACAGGTTTTATGAGAAAACATGCTCTATAGGAGAATCAGGTATTGCCTTGGACCTGTATTGAACCTCTCCATCACACCTAGAATGGCGCTAAGTATATTTTCAGCACACAGTAAGTATTCATTTTATTTTAATGTCATGACTCTTCTAGCAACTTTTGTGAGTTGCATTTCACTTTTTCAGTCTCTGTAGTAATTACTTCACAATAGGTCAGAATGAATAAATTAATCCTTAGAGTGTCCATTTTGTCTACAGAAGGATCACCGTTTTTTAAAATTTTTTTTAAATTGCATTTTAGGTTTTGGGGTACATGTGAAGAACATGTAAGATTTTTGCATAGGTACACACATGGTAGAGTGATTTGCTGCCTTCCACCCCATCACCTATATCTGGCATTTCTCCCCATGCTATCTCTCCCCAACTCCCCATCCCCCCCCACTGTCCCTCCCCTATTTCCCCCCAACAGACCCCAGTGTGTGATGCTCCCCTCCCTGTGGCCATGTGTTCTCATTATTCAACACTCACCTATGAGTGAGAACATGCGATGTTTGATTTTCTCTTCTTGTGTCAGTTTGCTGAGAATGATGGTTTCCAGGATCACCTGTTTTTGTAAGAGCCAGCATCTACTGTTTTCCCTTGAAAAGTATTAACCCTAATGTAGGTAAAATATTGGTGAAACTTTATTAATTTTGTTTTTTAGAGACATCATTTTTCTTCTTTTTTCTCTGGGAGGGCTTTTCTTTCTTTTATAAAGTAAAAATAATTTCAAAATCATTATATGGTTCTCTTGTGATGAGAAAGCACATTCACATTTTTATTTAAGCAACTTGAACACGCATCAAATTGTTCCTTTTGATAAAAAGAGAAAACTACTTGTCTGGGCTCACTAGATTACCATGTACTATGTCACAATAAATATATTTCTCAAATTAAACATGAAAATTTAATTATCTTGCGCTACATAATTGTTCTTCTTGGGCTTCTTGCCTAATTTTAGATCAAACTGAATTTAAAAGATAATCTTTGAATTTAAAACAAAGTACATTATTTTTTAAGCCAACAAATTAAAATTCCAATTGTAAAGTATTCAAGTGCTCTCCCAAAGCATTGTGGTTTAAAATATTCAAAATTATATAATAGTAATTTCAGGGCTTTTCAGTTTTAAGGTATTTATATTTTAGTCAAATGTGATTATAATTGTATTCATGTATTTCTTACACGTTTCAAAACTTGTAAAATAATTATCTTATTTGTTCTAAAACTTATTTATGTGTGTTGTAATCTGTCCCATCTCAGGGAAATAACATGCATCAATTTTTTCCTAAGTCTTGTATTCAACACTGACACTGTAATTCCTGACACTCTCATTCTACTTTTTGAAAATTTTACATTCAAATAGAATATCTCGACTCTTTCTTTTTGTCTGTGTTCAGATAACTTATTTTAGTTTCTTAAACCTCAGAATTTTCACTCTATTCATAGGGTTAATTTGAATTAATTCAAAACTGTGAGGATTTGGGGAAATTATAGATATTAAAGGCCTAGCACAAATTCTGAAACATAGTGGCTTTTTTTGTGAATTTTCATTTTACCTATGGATCCACCTCAAAGGTAGGCAAGGGAAGGGCTTGTGGTTCTAATGGATAAAGCTTTGAAATTTACCAGTAGATCATGATGAATGGATTGAGTGTGCTGCCTTACTATCTATCTTAAAGCCAGTTATCAGTCTTTTATTGATGCTGGCACATCAAAAAAAGCCTGGCTTTCTTTTAATTAAAAGTTGCAATTACAACTTGCTTTCTTTTAAACCTCTCATAGTGATTCAACCTACTTGTCCCCAAAGGGTATTTGATTGAAAATCATGCTGGGCCCGACCAATTTCACACTTACTAGAAATTCACCTACCTTTCTCATATCATCAGCTTATTCCCCCATCCAAAAGACATTCACAGTAAAGTACATTAACTAATTAGTTAATTAAAGACTATCTTCAGAATATAGACACTGTTATAGACTGAAGTGTGTCTCCTCAATCCCATTCATATGTTGAAGTATTAACCCCTGCAAGTGGAGGTAGGGCCTTTAAGAGGTAATTAAGGTTAAAAGAGGTTACATGGGTGGGACTTTAATCCAATATGTCTATTGTCCTCATAAAAGTAGGAAGAGTTACAAGGGATGCATATACACAGAGGAAAGATCATGAAGAGGAAGGCACTCATCTGCAAGCCAAGGAGGCTGACTCACCAGAAACCAACTCTGCTATTACCTTAATCTCAGACTTTCAATTTCCAGAACTGTAAGAAATACATTTCTGTTGCTTAAGCCACCCAGTAGGTGTTTGCCTTGTTTAAGTCATGGATATTTTGAAATTTTTATATGCAAATGAAACTAATGCAAATTAATAATTGTATCTATTTAACAACTAGCTATAGATATATTTTTATACCTCAGAGTTAATCAAATGAATTGAAGCAGTAAGTGTAATCTTTGCTTATTTAAACAATACAAAACATTAGCTCATTTTGATTGGCTTCAATAAAATATGTTTAAAATTCAGTCAAATTCTTAAATGTGGATTGTTTAAATAGCAAATGTGTGCACTACAGTTGCAGCTAATCAATCATTTCTATTTATGTGTGCATACCCTATGACCTGACAATTCTACTAGTGAATATAAACTGTTGAGAAAATTTTAAACATGCACTAGAAAACATACACAAGAATACACATGTACTGTGGTTTGTGATGAACAAAAACATAAAAACAACCCAAATGACTATATATATGTAAAATATATATATTGTGTTGTATACATACAATGAGTTGCAAATTGATCAACATAAATATGTAAAACATAGTATTGAGAGAAAAATATTCTCAGAGATTATTGCAGATCAGGTGGTTCCCTTAATATAAAGTTCAAATCTAGGCAAATTAAAACTAGCTACTGTTTAAAGTTATGAATATAGGTGTTGAACACATGTTTTAAAAAACATGAGCATAATTTACTAGAAATTCAAGATAATAGTTACTTTTGGCTCTGGAGGGAAAGAAGCTGATTAGCAAGGGGTAGCAAAGGGGGCTTCTTCCACCATACTGATAGTGCCCTATTTTTTATTTAAACTCAGAATGTTGAAACACAGATGTTTATATTATTCTTTAAATCTATGCTATCCAATATGGTAGCTATTAGCCACGGCTATTGGACAATTGAAATGTGACTAATGCAAATTGAAAGGTGCTCTAAGTGTAAAATA
The DNA here is from genome assembly GCF_049354715.1 of Callithrix jacchus. Lineage (NCBI taxonomy): Eukaryota > Metazoa > Chordata > Mammalia > Primates > Cebidae > Callithrix > Callithrix jacchus. The sequence continues at coordinate 32,889,797 of NC_133524.1, forward strand.
TACAGTAGATTTCAGAGACTTAGTAAAGAAAAGTTCTGATATGTAATTAGTAATTTTTATATTGACTATATATTTAAATAATTGTATTCTGGCTAAATATCTTATTACATTAATTTCTCTGTTTCTTTTTCTAATATGGCTAACAGAAAATTTAAAACTACATATTTGCCTCACATTATATTTCCAGTGGACAACACTGCTTCAAATACTCCCTATACACTTTTACACTTTTATGTATTTCATAATAAAAAAATAAATATGTGTTAATTGTATAATAAAATCCAGGTTTTCATCCTTAAGGACCAAAGAAGTAGTTTTTCTTTCTAAATAAAATATAAACCAGTTCAATGGAACTTATAAAACTATGTACACCTTCTAAGTAAGTCATGTTTTGGAAGTAGTAGGTACACATTACTTCAGTGATTCAAAAACAACGAGATGTGATTAACTTCAACACATACACAGAAATACTTTTTTATAATATGCTTTAAAAATCCAGAAAAGGGGTCTGGATTTTCCCAAAGGCAAATTTGAATGGTGAGTTGATATACTAAATTTCCACTGAGGAAGAAACCAAAATTCAATAAAATCTTAATATAGCCTACATGGATGACTATACAAAACTTGAATTTGCAAATATACAATTTGAAGATTTTGTTCTAAACTAATTCAATAATTAGAGAAGCTACAGAATGCCTATATTAAAAAGTATCTCTCCTTTGTGGAACTCAATCTGACCATACAATTTGCAAAGCAGAAATATATAATTTAGTATTGAATAATTCATCTGAATAACAAGCTATGGATTTCTAATGGCCTCTCTGTTTTCCAAGTCTGCTAAAATCAGAATGTCTATACAAGTTCTATAGAATTTTTAAGAGAAAAGGGGAATTAAAGCTTATGGAGACTTTGAAATCTTTTTATCAGTTGACACTAGAAGAGAAACATGTGCCTACACACATACATATAACTTCTGTCTTTATAAGTTATATAGATTCAATGGAAAATAAATTCAGACTCTGTCAATGAATTTTGATCAGGCCACAGAATGGGGTATACACAGAATGGAAAATGCAAACAGGGAAACAATGTCATATAATGCAAAAAAGAATTTGGGCTTGGAATCAAAAATAACTTAGTATAACTCTTCCATTCACTTTCTTTGCAACCTTGGGAAAATTCTAACTTATGAACATCAGTTTTCTAGTTACTATATGATAATTATGCTACCACTTTGAAGGATTCCTAGGAGCATTAAATGGAGGGTGCTTGTCCTACTGCAGTTATCCAAGACCTGGGAGGTATTATCATCTGAGTTTATCATAAAATAATGCTAGGAAAGGAAACCAGCATTAGTTGTGCTATTCTTCCCTCTCCACTAACAGAATTTGATAATCTACATTTGAGTGAGACTTCTAAATAATAGAAGACTTTCAGCCAGTCACAATATCGACATGTGTATATTTCTGTCAATAAAACTGTACTTATAAAAACAGAGAAGCAAAAAATATTTTATTCATAATGTTGAAGAGAATGGTACTCCTAAAAAGAAAAGAGAGTTAAATCAGAGTAAACCTGACATAAATGTGTCAAGAGGAAAATAGTATTTCTCTTTAAATATACCAACAAGTACATATATCACAACAGCACTATTCACAATAGCAAAGACATGCAACCGACCTAGGTGTCCATTAATGTTAGACGGGATAAAGAATATGTGGCACATATACACCATGGAATACTACACAGCCATAAATTTTCTTTCCTTCTTCAATAAATGTAACAAGGGATCCTAATTTATAATTAAATCAGAATGAATTTAGTTGAACATGGTTGATAGCCTCAAGTCCTCAAGTGTGTGTTTCTTTCCACTATACTTGGTGGTCTCTGAAGTGAGGCAATGTCAAGTAGAACAGAGGCATTTAAGGTTAAAATAAAACTAAAAGAAGGTAACAAAGAACATGTATAAGGGTGCATGAAGATTGTCTCTGGGTTGAGAGTACTATTACAATAGAAATCTTACATTTGACTTAATATCACTTAAAAGCATTTGGAAAATACTTTTAATTAGGCTGGACATGGGGCATTACACCTGTAATTCCAGCATTCTGGGAGGCTGAGGTGGGCAGACGACCTGAGGTCAGGAGTTTGAGACCCAGCCTGGCCAATATGGTGATAACCTCTATGATAAATACAAAAAAAAATAGCTGGGTCTAGTGGTGGGCACCTGTAGTCCCAGCTACTCAGTAGCCTGAGGCAGGAGAATTGCTTGAACCTGGTAGGTGGGGCTGCAGAGAGCCAAGGTCACATCACTGCAGTCCAGCCTGGACAACAGAGCAAGACTCCATCTCAAAAAAATTAAAGATCCTACTATTAAAAATAGGTTTCATATTTAAAGAGGTAAATCCTAATTTTCCATAACTGCACTATCCAATAACGACAACCATTAGCCACATGTGGCTTTTGAAATGTAAATGTTAATTAATATGAGATAAAATAAAAGCTCAGTTCCTTAGTATTTCTGGCCATATTACCATTGCTCAATAGACCTTTACACCTAGTGGCTATTGTATTGGATAGCACGAAAACAGAACATTTTTATCATCACACAAAGTTATATTGGACAGTGCTGATTTAGGACATTTTGCTATATGGAAAATTATACTTACAATATTAGGTGTGCAGAATATTACTATAAGCAATAGTAAAATACTACACGGGTTTGGGAATACTTTTCCTTTCTTTATGTACTGCAGTTAATGAAACAATTTAAATTTAAATCTCTGGAAGAATTAATTTTCTGAAGTCCTTCTCTTACATTGTCTGCAATATGATTTTTACATGAGAAGTGTAGCAGAGTCAAAAAAAAACACTGTCAGAGTTAGCACCTTCATGACCTTGAGAAGACAAGCAGTCTCCTTAAGACCCAGGGCCTCCAGGTAACAGAGATAATTACAGTTGTCTACCAAACCAGTTTACATGAAGATCAAGTGAGAAAGTGAATATAAAAACCCTTTGTAAATGCTGAAATCCGAAACAAATGCTAGTTATTATTATAATCATTTCTCCATGTGTTTTTTTCATCTCGATGAATGTGAATGAAGTGTACAATTCCTGTAGAAATTGTCGAGCTAGTTGAAAGCAAAATGTCACAGTGAAAGCATTTGAGATAAAGCACATTTGTGGTCCAAAGACTCCAGGGCTACTGATTAGAGAAAAATGCATGGCTGGTTAAATACATTTTTTATGAGAATTACTAGATAATCTGTACTTTATAATTCAGATATAAAATATTTTGTTAAATTTAATAAAATGTTGCCTCATCTCCATTTCATCAACTGAAACATTTATTTTGACTTTAGCTTTAGAGATAATAAGCTAAGAACTGCCACTTAAAAGCATATTAAAACTTCAGGAAGTTTTACAACATGCTAATTTAATGCTTTATTAGCTTGCTTCATTTAAGGTTACAAAGAACTAAAATTATCTTTGTGAAGTGTTGATCCAATCTCATTCCACAATGGGACTTAATTTCTGCCTAGAAGGCAAACTTAGAAGTTTAAATTTGGAAATTAAAAGAAACAAACTGTGATATATCAGTGTTATTAAACCTTGAAGACAAAAACATATAGAGAATTGAAAATTAATATAATTCAGCTGCCTGAGATTTTAATATTCTGCCAAAACATAAAACAGTATTCATAAAACATTTTTAAATTGAAGAGACTATTTTCCTTCTAAAGATGTTTCTTTCTCCTGTTTCAACTATTAAAATGTATATATTTCCCTTCATCGCACATAGCTGTATGTATGTATAATAATGAGTCTAATGCTAGTTGCTATAATAAAGAGATCTCACAATTGAGAAGATGTGGAGAAATAGGAACACTTTTACGCTGTTGGTGGGAGTGTAAATTAGTTCAACCATTGTGGAAGACAGTGTGGCGATTACTCAAGGATGTAGAAATAGAAATTTCATTTGACCCAGCAATCCCATTACTGGGTATATATCCAAAGGATTATAAATCATTCTATTACAAAGACACATGCACATGTATGTTCATTGTGGTACTGTTTACAATAGCAAAGACCTGGAACCAACCCAAATGCCTATCAATGATAGACTGGACAAGGAAAATGTGGCACATATACTCCATGGAAACGATGAGTTTGTGTCCTTTGTAGGGACATGGATGAATCTGGAAACCATCATTCTCAACAAACTGACACAAGAACAGAAAACCAAACACCACATGTTCTCAGTCATAGGTGGGTATTGAACAATGAGAACACATGGACACAGGGAGGGGAGCATCGCACACTGGGGTCTGTTGGGGGGGGATGGGGGAAGAACGGGGGGTAGGGAGGTTGGGGAGGGATAATATGGGGAGAAATGCCAGATATAGGTGATGGGGGGATGGAGTCAGCAAACCACATTGTCATGTATGTACCTATGCAACAATCCTGCATGTTTTGCACATGTACTCCAGAACCCAAAGTGCAATAAAATATATATTTAACAAAGAAGAAATACATATGGAGGCATATAAGGGCAAAATGATAAGATGTCTGAGATTTGCTTTAAAATGCTTCAGCAAAAAAAAGTGGACAGAAATAGTGAAGCAAGTTGGCAAAATATTGATAATTGTTAAAACTGAATGAAGGTATACAGGTGATGTATTCTTGCATTATCTCTGTGGTGTCTGTTTACAATTTTCCACTATAAACTTTAAAAAATAATATTTAAATTTAAAAAGCCAAAAAGAAAGAATACTACAAAATGGGCATTTCCTCTACCCAGTAATTCAGGGACTCTGAGTCCTTCCACTTTAGGCTTTGTCATCTCCCAGGGCTTTGGAATCTTTTTCATGAGGTTAGCAAATGGGAAGAAAAGATGTTGGAAAAGGTATGACTGCAACATAACTCCTATTCACATTCAGTTGGTCAGAACTAGTCACACGGCTCTAACTGTGTGCCAGTGGGGCTGGGAAATGCAGTTGCTGGCTTACAGCTGGATCCTAGCAAGAACTCCATACTGTGAAAGAGGGACCACAAATTCTGATGGACACTTACTTGTCTCTGCCACAGCATATGCTTGAAAGGAGAGAAAGATTAAGTTGAATATTATGACACACACACACACACACACACACACACACACACACACACACGGGGGAGAGAAAGAGAGAGGAGAGACCGAAACAGAGAGTGACTTCTATATTTTTCATATCTTTCATCCTGTTCTCTAGCATCAAAGTAAATAGAAATGCTGTATCTCCTCTTCTCTTAACTCATTTTTTTTCACTTAAACATGTAGAAGACAAAATAAATGCTGGCAGAGAAAAAAGGCTTGGTGTAAAGAAGAAAGGAATTCTTGAATTTGAGGACACTGGAGATTGTTAGAAGTTGTTTTTTTTTCTTATCAATTTAAGAATTTTTTATTGCATTTTAGGCTTTGGGGTACATGTGCAGAACATGCAAGATAGTTGCATAGGTGCACACGTGGCATTAGTTCAACCATCGTGGAAGACAGTGTGGCGATTCCTCAAAGACCTAGAAATAGAAATTCCATTTGACCCAGCAGTTGTTTTTATTTCTCTCTGCATCAAACCTGGATTCTTTTCTAATACCCCTTGGTTTGTAGTTCTCATTATCAGCATGAAATGAAAGAGGATGTAATTCAGGGTTACAGCCCCACCACAGGAACCCTGAACTACCATCTTTAAAAAAGAAAGTTTAAGACTGAACCCTTTAGCCTGTTACCTTATACAAAGCACTGTGAAATCCCTTGAACTTGAGAGATCTCTCACATTACTATGGCAGCCTCATTTCACAAAAGTCATTTGAAATACAGAATCAACACATCCATCATCTCTTGAGGAAGAATACAAGTGCTATCAAATGCCCACTAAAGGACCAATGTATCTATTCTGACTACAAAACGTTCTTCTTGACACAAGGAGCACAGCAGACCATTCAGCATTTATAAAACTTGTTCTTTCATCTACCACAGATTTGCTGCGCACCTGCTATGTGTTAAACTCTAAGCCAGAAGTTAGGGATACAAAGACAAACATGAGTAGGTCTTTAAGCAAGGGAGTGACAAGGTCATATTTACATTAATAAAAGTCACTCTTAAGAGTGAAGAATAAATTGAAGTAGCAAGAAGAGAGGCAGGAGACGCAGGGGGAATCAATAGTGAAGAGACTGCTGCATCAGTGCAGGTAGAAGGTACAGGATACCCAGGTAAAGGAATGACTTTTCAAATGAAAATAAGTGGATAAATTCAAGAGATAGTTGATTGTAGATTTGGTATAACCTGATAAATGAACGTGCCTTACTCAAGAATGGTGGTGCCATGGTCTGAAACAAAAAAGCAGGTCGGGCATGGTGGCTCCTGTCTGCAATGACATCACTTTGGGGGGCCGAGGTGGGCGGATCACAAGGTCAAGAGTTCGAGACTATCGTGGCCAACATGATGAAACCCTGTCTCTACTAAAAATACAAAAATTAGCTGGGCATCATTGTGGGTGACTGTAATCCCACCTACTGGGGAGGCTGAGGCAGGAGAATCACTTGAACTGGGTGGGGGTGGAGGTTGCAGTGAGCCGACATTGCGCCACTGTATTCCATCCTGGGCAACAGAGCAAGACTTCGTCTTGGGAAATAAAAAAAAAAAAAAAAAGCAAAAGAAGAAACCAGCTCAATGGTAGGGGAAAGCTTATAATCTCAGTTTTTAATCTTATAGAAATTAAAACGTATGTGAAGAGTATGAATGGAAGCAGTTGGATATACAAGTCTGGAAGAAAGAGGACTCCAGGATAGAGGCAAAATGTAGTAAATGTAGTTGGAATCATGGAATAGGTAATGATGACCAAAAGAATTTCTGTAGTATGAAAAGTCCAGGGAAAGTCCAACATTTTGAGAAATAGCAAAGGGAGAGAGTCCAAGAATTGGGCTTGAAAAGGAGGGATTACTAAGCCTAAGACAGTACATGTTCAACAAGGAGATCGTGGTGCCACAGAAGCTAAATTCCCTTAAGAAGGGAGACATTCTCACCCACAGCATCTGCTACAGAATGCCCGATTATAATCAGAACGAAAATACGTTTGTCAGGTTTGGCAACAAAAAAGTTGCCGCCATCCTTCTTGAATTGAACTGAAGGAAAGGAGGAAACTGAAATTTATTGAACACTAAGGAAGTGTCTGAGGATGTGTCTTATTAATGAGATCCCAATGCTGCACATAAGCAAGTGATGGTAGTCACTGCATATACTATGTTTGTTTTCGGTGCAGTGTTATAATGTTATATTATCAAACAAAACAATTTGTTTTCTTTTCCCCATTCTCACATACACACTTTCCTTTTAGAAAGTCAACATGCTTTTACTAGGTACTAGTAAGTCTTGCTAAAAAGCTAAAATCATGTAAATCATCTAAAGTCTATGATGATAATAATTAATGCTCTGTTTTGAACACACTGCAGCCCAGGAATTGCCTTATTTCTCCCAACAACCCTGTAGTTTTTTAGAAGAGAAGGCTGAGGTTCAAGGAGAGTAAATTATATGCCAGAGATCAAGCAGGTGGGAAGATGATAGAGATGAATTTTATCCCAGCTCTGCTGGTTCTTTCCTCCTCATTTAACATTCCACCTCCTTATTTCTTTAAGCTCCAAGTACCAATCCACAGATGTTCATAATTAATTCCTAATGTCTGATGAAACCTGACTGGTCTCACACAAAAATATTAAAGAATACGTATTGAATAAATCAATCCAAAACAATTGGAAATGACATTTACTTGGGTAGAGGTCAAACTTTACAAAACAGAATCTAAAATAATAAACAGCATGGACAGTAATATCGATACCTTCTTTCATCCATTTCTGCAGGGGAAAAATTGGGAAATAAGGAACACAGAGGAATCAGAAATGAAGTAGAAACCTGAAATATGAACTTGATCTAAAAGATTACACTAAGTTCTTAAAATGTGGTCCTCCTAGGACCTAGCACAACAGGCAGTAAATGCCTCCTGGTCTGAATTGAACTTATGGTAGTATCACAAGAACTTAGGAAGTGCTGACACAAAATGGATTCTCTCATTCTAAACAATTCTTGTACTGAATGAATTTAATTTCTTTCAGTTCTGGCATAGTTTGGATAAATGTTCCTTATAACCATCTGTTTGTCGTCCTTCAATTCTGTGCTGCCAAACAAACTTCTGTTTTTAATTTGTTTTGCTAAGTAAACTTAGTCATGAGGAAAATGTTAGTCTAAATGGATGGTAGCGTAATATTCTCAGGTAATCTTTGCCCCACTGTAAATAATCACACTGATATTGTGTTAATTATCCACTAGTTTGAATCCATTGGGTTCAATGATAAAATCCATTTTTTTCTTTTGAGAGTCTTGCTCTGTCACTCAGGCTGGAGTGTAGTGGCACAATCTTGGCTCACTGCAACCTCTACCTCCCAGATTCAAGTGATTCGCCTGCCTCAGCCTCCCAAGTAGCTGGGATTATAGGCAAGTGCCACCATGCCCAGCTAATGTTTCTATTTTTCATAGAGAAGGGGCTTCACTATGTTGGCCAGGGTGGTTTCCATCTCTTGACCTCATGATCCACCCGTCTCAACCTCCGAAAGTGCTGGGATTACAGGCGTGAGCCACAGCGCCCAGACAATGAAATTCATTTCTATGTCTACATGCTCAGTAACCAGATCCTGGTCTCAGGGATAAAATGCCAGAAAGAAATTACTCAACAATAAATTCAAGTCTCAGAATCTACCCTAAGCCTGAGAGGAGATGATGGAGTTATGAAGTGCTAGACATTGAAACTCGTAGGCGCAGACTTCATGAGAATGGAGACAAAAAATAAAAACCGAGAAAATCAAAGTCAAAGACATAAAATTTTGAGAAATCAAACACCTGACATTAGTTATGAGGAACATTTATGGCAGTCATTCTTGTTTTCTCCCAACAAGTTGTTAGCTAATTGTTATTTGTTGTGTGAGCTATAGTCATCATTTCAATGAAAGCATGAGCAAAACTTATTTCAATAGCCATAGCATTGCTCTGAGACAAACTTATTCATTCCTCCTCCACCCATTATATTTAGCTCTGTTACAGCAGAAACTGTGGAATCCTGAAATAATTCTCTTACATGTCTGCCTCCTTCACCAGATTGTAGAGTCTGTGAAGGAAATTATCCACTCTACAAATATTTATTGAATACCTAATATGAACCAGAGATTGTTTTATATGACAAGGAGATAGCAGTGATCAAACAGTCAAAAATGTCTGTCCATGTGAATCTTACATTTCAAGTAAGAGGGGATGGAGTAAATTTGGCATTGAAGAGGTTTGGCTTGAAACCTGGAATCATTATTTTCTAGCTCTATGACCTTGGTAAAGTCGCTTGACCAAAAGTTGAGCTGTCTTATTTAGAAATTGAAGATCATAATACCTTACAGCATGGCTATAAGATTTTAATAAAATGACATGGCATGGCTTAATAAAAAATTAGCTAAGCTTTACTCTATACTTGTTTTATAGTAGCATTGCTGTGCTTTAATTATTACAATAAGTCTTCAAGGTAGATATGATTATAGGAGGTTAAATTACTTAGTGACAAGCTATCTAGTGGAAGAGCTGGATTTTAAACAGACAGTTTATTTGCAACATCTGCCCTCTTATTTGCTGGGCTCTACTCTGTATTCTGCTTTCTTTAGTATCACAAAATACCTGCCCTGGAGAGGGCCATTGTGACAAGGAGGATGTTATTAGTTTTTCATAACATAAAGCTGGACTCAAATTAATCAAAAACAATGAACAAAGGGAATCTACTGGTTCACCTCATTGAAAATTGCAAAAGGAGGCTGCAGGTGAAGTTCAATCAGGGGTCCTACTCCATATCTCTTGGTACTCTTAGGTCTCCCTCTTGTGTATGTCAGCCTTATTTCAGGTTACCTTCTCTCATGGTATTAGAATGGCTGCAGCTCTGTCACATATGTATATTACTTAGTTCAAATCAAGAGAAAATGATTTTCCCAGAAACCTTCACAGTACGTCTCCTTGATTTTCTTTTTTTTTTTTTTTAATTTTTTATTGGATTATAGGTTTTGGGTTACATGAGCAGAGCATGCAAGACAGTTGCGTAGGTACACACATGGCAGTGTGCTTTGCTTTTCTTCTCCCCTTCACCCACATTTGGCATTTCTCCCCAGGCTATCCCTCCCCACCTCCCCCGCCCACTGGCCCTCCCCATTTCCCCCCAATAGACCCCAGTGTTTAGTACTCCCCTTTCTGTGTCCATGTGTTCTCATTTTTCATCACCCACCTATGAGTGAGAATATGCGGTGTTTCATTTTCTGTTCTTGTGTCAGTTTGCTGAGGATGATGTTTTCCAGATTCATCCATGTCCCTACAAACGACACGAACTCATCATTTCTGATTGCTGCATAATATTCCATGGTGTATATGTGCCACATTTTTCCAATCCAGTCTATTATCAATGGGCATTTGGGTTGATTCCAGGTCTTTGCTATTGTAAACAGTGCTGCAATGAACATTCGTGTACATGTGTCCTTATAGTAGAACGATTTATAGTCTTTTGGATATATACCCAGTAATGGGATTGCTGGGTCAAATGGAATTTCTATTTCTAAGGCCTTGAGGAATCGCCACACTGTCTTCCACAATGGTTGAACTAATTTACACTCCCACCAACAGTGTAAAAGTGTTCCTTTTTCTCCACATCCTCTCCAGCATCTGTTGTCTCCAGATTTTTTAATGATCGCCATTCTAACTGGCGTGAGATGGTATCTCAATGTGGTTTTGATTTGCATCTCTCTGATGACCAGTGACGATGAGCATTTTTTCATATGATTGTTGGCCTCATATATGTCTTCTTTCGTAAAGTATCTGTCTCCTTGATTTTCATTGGTCCTAAATAGGTCATCTTGGAGCCTGTTACTGTAGTTTGCATTGGTTCATCTGGGCCTGAGGTATATGCTTCATTCCTAGAGTAGTACTATTTGGACTCCAGAGGAGAGTTCTTACCACAACAAATATCCACATATTCACCAAGAGAATCTCTCTCACACAGTCAATATAGTTTTGTTGAATTAATTTATGCATCAACAACAAATCAAGCAGTTCTCACATATTTGTAGACAGTATTTTCTAACTGCTAAATGAAATAACAAAAGAGTAAAAAGAAGGCAAAAGAAGAAATGCTTTTTAAATGATCTCAAGTAGTAACATTCACTCACATAATCATTCCTGGCATATTTCTGTTGGAAATTCAGTCATCTACATGGAAACAGCAGAAGGGGAGCTCAGGACAATATGCCATTAATATTTCATACACAATCTGTTTAACACTACGCAATACATTTTACTCATCTCCCACAAATTTGAATGTTTGTCTTCCTAATTTTTCATATTTAAAATTTGCTTTTCAGCTAGCATTCATTCACTAAAAAGTCTTTATACACCTAATATTTAAAGTTCAAGCTCATGCAGAGTTATTTTATTATTTTCTAGTAGGAAGAACAGATATACAAACATTTCATTGAAAATGTGGCAGAGTTCTGTTTTTAACTCCAATATCATCTGTGTTCAATGCATTATCTCTTATGAGCCACATATTCTTTTGGGGGATTATATTTTTTAAATGTACATATTTATCGTTCCAATTAGGTTAAGGCAGATTGAAAGATTTTATACAACTGAAATAAAAATAAAGTGATTTAAGATATATTTGATTCTTTATTTTAAACAATACTTCATAAGTTATATGATCTTAGATTTACACCGTCACCATTTCACACTTCATTTTAGAGTATTTTATTATTTGGTCACTGAATCTTTTCCATGTCCCTTATAAGTGCACTCTGGAATGCATATGCTAATGATTTGTTAAACATGTAAAATTATTGATTTTTGAATATATTGTGTATATATTTATTTATACTGATATATAACAGTTGTATGTATTTGTGGGCTACTTGTGATATTTTGATACTGTATATATTGCATAATGATCAAATCAGGGAAATTGAGATGCTGATTTTTTATTTTGTAAGGATTAACTGAAACATGAAAAGAGGCACATGGAAAGTGCTTAGATGTAAACTAGTGTCATTGCCTCTGGTTAGCCCAATTTAGGCCATCTACACATGAAAGCTCAATGTAGTTATTTTAGGAAAAAATTAGACCTTAACAAGTCCTTGCCCTTGAGCCCCATGCTTTTAAAGGCACAGCTCTTATTAGAAGTCTGTAGGACTAAGCCAACATGTGTACTAGAAGTCCCATTCCCATGATCTGGCATTCAGAATCCCTCAATTCTCTGGGCAAATATTTCAAAGTAAGCTTCTGGGTATGGCTAAGGGGTAAAAATCTTTGCATGAAGTAAGTGGGAATAACTTGAACATGTGACTGGGGAATGGGGTGACCAGATCTATGTACATAGAGTTTCTCATGGTGCAGGATGGAGTAAAGGAGGTAGGGAAAAAAGGCAGCAGATGCACAATAACTAAGATGCAGAAACAACCTAAATGCACATTGGTAAATTAATAGATAAATGTGGTATATATATATATATATATATATATATATATATATATATATATATACAATGGAATACTATTCAGCCTTATAAAAGGAAATTCTGCAATATGAAACAATATGGATGGCCCTTCTTAAGATTATGCTAAGTGACATAAGGCAGACACAGAAAGACAAGTACTGCATGATTCCACTTAACTGAAATAAGGTATCTAAAACAGTCAAACTCATAAAATAAAAGACTGGAATGGTGGTTGTCTGGGGAAAGGGAGAAATAGGAAGGTACTAATCAACAGACATTACATTTCAGTTAAGTAAGATGAATTAGCTCTAGAGATCTGCTCTTCAACATTCTACCTAGAGTCAATAATAATGTATTATACATGTAATATTTATTAAGATAACAGATCTCATGTTAAGTGTCATTAACACAGTAATTTTTTTTCTTGAGACAGAGTTTTGCTCTTGTTGTCCAGGCTGTAGTACAATGGCATGATCTAGGCTCACTGAAACCTCCACCTCCCAGGTTCATGAGATTCTCCTGCCTCAGCCTACCTAGTAGCTCGGATTACAGGCACGTGCCACCATGCCTAGCTACTTTTATATGTTTAGTAGAGCCAGGGTTTCATCATGTTGGTCAGGCTGATCTCAAACTCCTGACCTCAAGTGATCCACTACCTTGGCCTCCCAAATTGCTGGGATTACAGGTGTGAACCACTGGGTCCAGCCTCTAAATTGTTTTAAAAGCTTTAAAAAAGGAAGTCTATCCTAAATAACAGGCTTAGGGTTAGCTCTCATCAAGCTGTCTGATTCCAGTGCAAAATTTTAAGGAATATTGTATCAAGTGGTTTGCTATTTGAGTTTTTTCCAAATTCCTCACCAGGAAATAAATGGCTTCCACTGTTTCAAAAAAAAAAAAGAAAGAAAGAGAGAGGAAAGAAAGAAAGAGACAGAGAGAGAGAGAGAGAGAGAGAGAGAGAGAGAGAGAGAGAGAGAAAGAGAAAGAAAGAAAGGAAAAGAATGAGAGAATGAGAGATAATTCTAAATTGAATCTGGATCTCCATATCATTATGATGGTATAATTGTCAAGGAAAACAGACAGCATATACTTAATAGTCTGTTGACTTATGCCTCATAAATATTAAATATGTGGCATGCAGGCCACCATTTACATACTTACAATAGGCCCTGCAAAAGTTATGGGGCAGTTCTTAACTCATATGACTATGCAGAAGACTGTGATATAGATTATCAAAAGATGACAAGTTTTTGATTCCTGGACTGGGACGATGTGAGGAATAAGAAGGTATTTAGACACCGATGCACAGCTCTACAGCTGGGATACTCTCTGAAGGCATTATCATTTCTTTTTCTTAAGGGAACAAAGCTAGATGCAACACAAGTTATAAATTACCAGTTATAAGCCATGAATTGAACACATTCAAGATTATTCAAGATTGTTTCTCTGGCATACGTTTCTACTGTGTGGATCTTTTGTGGGATCCATTTCCTTCTTTATTTGTGGCACTATAATTAAGTTTCTAACTCTTAGCTCAATAATTAAATTGATAGTTCATTAGCATTTTAGAGGAAGCACTTCAAACAACAAATCTAGCTTTGAAAAGAGTAGGTAGAATTTGTTTCATTGATCACATTTTCTAAATGAATTATTTTAAATGTAATTGAATAATCTATGTCCTATAAACATAAATCTGACTATAGAACCATAATTTTTAAACATTGAGTCTTTTCATAAATTATCTACTACACTGTATTTTTCACCAAGAAATTAAAATTATATTTTAGCTAAGATGTATCATTTTGGAACTAAAAATATAGATTTTACTTTTCATGTTCTTGAGATTGTTTTTCCTGTGGAAAACATATATGCTGAAAGTAGCCATCAAAATAATTTTGGCTCTAAAGCTGCAAACCATTGCTAACATACTAAGATCTAATAGAGTTTCATGGTGTCAAAAATAGAATATCTCAAAGAAGATTCAAAATGGAAATTTAATGCATTGAAATAAACTAAAACATACATTTTACACATATTTTGCTTTTTTAACAAAAGCCAGCATTAGTTTCCAAAATGTAAATGTTCTGGTAAAGGAAGATATGTGTGCTATTTTCACAAATTAATTTTCATAAAAAGAAGCCTTGTAAATATAACATAAAATGAATATTTAACATCTTAAATTCTAAAAAATTAATTATCTTCCTAAGGAACTGTAACAAAGAGAAAAAATGTGATTTCTTGTTTTGTAGGTCAAAATACTTTATTTGCTACTTAATTTTGCAATTCCATTCAACAGCTATTTACTGACTTGTTCTTTTAAGCCAGTCCCTGTGTTAGAACTGGCTACAAAAATTAATGAGATATTGTCCATAGTCATACCCATAGACCAATCCATTTTAGGGGGTTTAAGAAGCACTTCATCTTAAGACTAAAGGTACTATTTTAGGAGTGTGTACAATATCTAAATCAAAATTCCAAAATAAATTATTTTGCAAAAGAGGAAAAAAAGCATCATTTTACTCACCTGATCCTAAAGTTTTAAGGAATATTTAAAATTTTAAAAAAGAAGGAATTGCAGTTGGGAAAGAGAAGTATAAATTGATATAAAAATTACTCAGTGTAGACTCTAGTAAGGACACGAGCATTGCCAAAACAATTACTTCTCATTTAATCACTTTGGTTTGTTTAAACTCTTTAATTATTTGGAAACAAAAATGAATTAAGCACTGGCTGTGTGTTAGACACTGGGCTAGGCCCTAGATGTGGATGTGTAATATGACTGATCCAGTTCTTACCATACCATAACTTACATTCTAGTAGGCAATTACATAGGAGTGCATTAAGAGCTATAATAGGAGTTATAGAAAAAAATACAACTTCTTGTCCACTAGACTGTTAGAAAAATACATATAGTAATAACAAATATATATATATATATATATAATCAGTCTTGTGTGTTTGGAAAGTGGGATAATAAGGCTAGCAAAGATTTCCTGGTAGAAAAAATATATAAGTCTTGAAGAGTGTGTATAAGCTCAGATGAAGTACAAATGGGCGCGATAGGCAGGGGTGATGATGTTTAGAGCCACTGTGAATGAGTTCAAGTCCCAGTGTTGGGGGGTAAAAAACAGGAAATGTTAGCATCACTCATTCTGGGGATTGTACAGACATTTTTCCTTGTGTAAGCTAAGTAGTTTTTAAAGTTACAAGGAAAAGAGACATAAGAGACTAGAACAAGAAACATTTAAGAATCTGAAAGGACTTAAGCTCATCTAGGAAGGAAAGGGGAAAGGGAGGAATGGAAAAGCTTAGGTGAAGTGTGGTAGAGTTAGTAGACAAGCGAGAGAATCCTTTGTGGTTACACAAAGAAATAGCTAATAAACTAGGTCTCAAAGTTGTTACTTTATGCCTGGAAGAATAAATAAGAATTACTGAAGGCTTTTAGGCAGAAGATGAACATATTCAGATATTTGTTTTTTAAAAAATTACTCTAGCTTTTGTGTAGAAATAGATTGAAGAACAGCAAGACTGAAATTCCAGAGTCTAGGGAAGAGATAAGGTTTTGAAATCTAAGCAAGAGATCAGGATCATATGACTTTTGGTTTTGGGTGTAAAGATTGGGGAAAATAAGACATTCTAGAGAGTAAACATAAGAACATATTAACACAACTTAGTGATTAATTGGAAGTATAGTTGGTGTCCAGGCTTCTGCTTTATTCAACTATGTGGATGGTGGTCATATTAAATAAGTCAGGGAGCCAGGGAGGAGAAGTAGAATTTATAGGGGAGGTGATGAGCTCAGGTAAGTTTTTTAAGCTGAAGCACCCAAGGGAAATCTAAACAGAGATCTAATAGACATTTGTGTATTCTTGTAGCCTACTCAGAAAAATGATTTGGGCTGGAATTATATTTAAGGGTCATCAACATAAGAATGGTAATTTCATTCAAAGACAAGATTATGAAAATAACATCAAGTAAGAGGAAAAGAAGTCCTAGATCAAAACTAATGAAGAATGTTGTTAATACTTAGTGCAAAGGCAGATGAGGAATTCACAAAAGAGATGAGTGTAGAGTCATATAAGCAAGGAACAGAATGTTTCAAGCAGAATAGAGTTGACAGTGGTCCATAATAAAGTGAAGTAGCATAAAGACTGTAGAGGACCCACCAAATTTAGCAATAGGAGGACCATCAGTGTCCTTGATGAGAGACCTCCCATGAACCTTTGCTGTTAGAAGTCGATGTGCGGTGTGTTAAAGCAGGGCTGCGAATATGACATAGGGACAGTAAATATAGATAGGTTGTTCATGATAGAGGGTTATCTGTAAAGAAAAGTCAAGAAGGAAATAACCAGTGTAGTACAAATAACCAGTGTAATAAATGATCATTTGTTTTCATGATAACAAGTACTAGAGAATGTTTAAATGCTCATGGAATATGGGATTGATCTCTTTTTCAAAATACTAATAGGATGATGTGAAAATATCATGTCTTCGTGAGCTAGCAATGTAGAGACAGTATATTCCCACAAAACATATTCATGGAAGTGTTAGCACAAAATATTTTACAAAGTAATGACTATCTCTAAAATCACATTTGTAAAAACTAGTGTGCTTTATTAAATCTCCATGGGCAAGATCAACTGATACACACAGAGCATTTATTTGTACAAATATTGAGAATTGTAAATTTAGGAATAATTATTTCTAATGACAGATTATTAAAACTCTTATTAAAAAAATAATACACTAACAAAAATAATTTTCAGTTATAGCCTTCTTCTATTGATTCAGCCAAATGACACTAAAAGTGTAACCGTGTGTAGGTACTGTCAAGCTTTGAGGAATACCAATTTCTGGAAATGCTCCATTTTATTGGCACTAAGATTTTCCACAGAAACTCACTAAACACCTCTTTTGGTAACTATTAACAATATTCAGTGTATGTGCCATGCACACAATTTCTAGTAAATTAGAAAGTATCATAATCCTATTATTTATTTATTTACTTATTTAATTTCAATGATGTTATCATTGAATCTTTGGTATTCTAGAAATTCTTTGTTTCCAGTGCATGTTCATATAGGGAATAAACTCCACTAGACTGTCAGAAAAATACATATAGTAATAATAAATATATATTTATTTTAAATTATAGTAATTTTAGAAATAATCTCATTATTCCAATTTTTCATGTTCTGCAGATATCTCACAACTGAATTTCACAGGCTACAACTTTAATCTGGCAAACACATAACAAAACCAAAGTAGAATTGACAGAACTATGGCAGAGTGCATGGTCATTTGTTTAATCACTTGGTCATTCAATGAACATCTTTTAATCAGCTAGAATATGTTCCAAGGTCCAGACATAACATAAGAGATACTAAGAGGAATAAATGGTAAATAGTCATTGCTCTCTAGGGTAAGTCTAGGGAGGAATTCAGACAAAAATAAATCCTCATAAAATAATAGTATAAAACTCAACAGGGACATTACGACAGATCTACTAACTGCTTTAGGCCATGATGTTGGGCTAGGATACACTAGGGTCATCTGGAAAAGATCTGGTGTACACCTAACATTCCATGACCTTTCCTACCCTTTTTATTTCCTAAATAAACACATTAGCAAAGATCTTGTAAGGTGAAACAAAAATCCATCAGGAAAATAGGAGTTTCCGGGTGAGAACTGATACCTTATGCAGAGAGCAAAGGAAACATCAGCATAGGGTATTAGGGAAACTCCAGCAACACAGTATAGCTGGGGTGAAGAGAATCTCTGGGTGAGGTAGTCAACAGGGGCAAAGCCAATTAGAGGGATAGACAGAGTTCCAAGTGTCAGGGACCTTGTTGGTCAGACTAAGGAACTTGAACTATTTGGAAAGCAAACAAGGTACCCTTGGAGGATTCCTGAATTTCAACCTAGAATCACACACCATACTTTTGTTTTCAATTTTGTATGATTACTTCAGGGAGACATGCCAATGAAAAAAATCAAGTTAAATCATTACATTAATATATTTACTTAGTCTAGGATTTGGAATATGTATTGCAAGTCAAACTAACCTATTAGTCATTACATATGAACAGGATGGCTAAAATTAAATTTTAAAGTGCAGATATGAATAAGTAGTCTCTGCTCTCAAAGGGCTTGCAGTTTCCCTGTCATTGTGCCAGTTGGATCAGCTTACACAGATTATCATCAGAAGTGGAGACAGTAGAGATAAGTTTTGAATAGAGAAAGTAGGTTAAGAATAATGGGTATAGACGTGTGTGTGTGTGTGTGTGTGTGTGTGTGTACATGCACGTGCATGTGCATGCGTGTGTATGTGTTTTAGATAAGTTACTGATCTTCTTTGAGCCTAAGTTTTCTTAGCTGAAAATGAGAACCATGGAGCCTTCTTTGTAGGGTGAATAATGGTAATCCAGTGTAAAAAAAGGCGGAATATTTATTCAAGGCAAAACATACAAGAGAAATAGAAACAACATACATAGTGCTTGCAAACTGCATAACAGGCCTTCAAGAAATAAGAATTAATATGATATTATTTTAGTTCATGTTAAGTCTACACTCTGCCTTTCTGTTGCTCTTTGCTTTTACAAGAGATTTTAGGGAGGACATCCTGAAACAAATTTGGCATGTGCAAACTGAAAGGATATTTTCAAAACCCATATCAACTGTGTGTATTAGAGTTTTCAAAGCTATGTCACAGTCTGATCTCATTAGATACTTTCAGTGGCCTCATGAGAAGGATGGGAAGGAATATATTTCTCTCATTTTACAGGTGAGGGCACAGAGAGACAGAAAAATTATTTGCTTCAAAATATACAGCCATTTATTGGAAACACTTGGGCTCAAAAATATACTGTTTCCAAGTCTTTACCCTTTCTAAAATGCACACTGTCCATGAAACATGTCAAATCAATTTTATCACCACTAAGATGAACTTATCCATAGACCTTTGTGCCCCAAAATCTCACTGTCTCAGTTCTTGGGTGCCTCAAATCCAAGAACCCAGGGCATCTGTCTATGAGTAGGATATCCACAGTGAGTAAAAAGTTATTGCCATAAAAACACTACATGTTTTCACTCATAGGTGGGTGATGAAAAATGAGGACACTTGTGCACAGGGAAGGGAACAACACTCACAGGGATAGGTGGGAGGTAGAGGGGAGGGGAGGCAAGGGACAGCAAGGCAGGGGAAGGTGGGGAGGATGAGGAGGGATAACACCTAGAGAAATGCCTGATGTAGGCGAGGGTAGTGGGGGGATGGAGACAGGAGCCCACCATGGCACGTATGTACCTATACAACAATCCTGCAGGATGCAGGATGTGCACATGTACACCAGAGCCCAAAGTACAATTAAAACAAAAATCTAGGTGTGAGTTAGTATAATCCATAGAAAGAATATAGAACATCACAACTCATATTCAAATATGTTAACTAAAGAAATAATTTCCTATTACTTAGAGTAAGGGTCTCAATGTTCCTGAAATAGATCTCAAAATTTATTCCCTCTGTCTAGTTGAACCTTTGTAATCTTTGAACAGTAACTCTATTCTGTCACTCTACCTCCCCAGCCTCTATTAACCATCATTCTACCCTATACCTCTATGAATTCAACTTATCTTACATTCCACATTTAAATTATATCATGTGGCATTTGTCTTTATGTGCCTTGGGGGAAATTTTTCATATACCTCAGAAGTAAATACATTTTAAGCATGTACCCTATATCAATACATATTTGCATATATAATATTAAATTACATTGACACTAGTTATGTAGACACAACTTATAAAGTGAATATACTATGAAATATACACTCAAAATATTAATTTTCAGCAAATAAGACAAAAATATTTTTTCTCACTACCCTAATTGTTCAGCACACATATTCTTGGGCATGTACATTACACTTTGATAACAATTGACCTAGATAATCAAATTCAAGGTTGTTGGAAAGACAAAGTCCTTCATACCTTCCCTGGTGTGTGTATGTTTGTGTGTGTGTGTATGTGTATGTGCTTACAATCCCCACTAGATTTTAAACCCAAAAGGGAAGGAACGATGCCTTTTTTCCTCTCCCTCTCTTCGATCTGTGTTCCCTGAGATCCTTTTCTATTTGGTTTAGTGGCTCTTTAACCCCAAAGGAGTTTCTGTTCTGTGGAAGAAGGAAATAGTTTCATTATATTTTGGCTCTTCGTTGTTTTCTTATTTAAAACCTTAGTTTAAGTGAAAACCAGAGAATGATTTGAAAAGCATACCTTAAGAATGAGTCTTTCCTCGTACAGGAGACATAAAAACTCTCTGGGTAGGGGGAGTAAAAAAGAAAGTTGGTGAAGAAGCAAGAAAATTACATGCTTGTGGATTTCTGAAGAGGGGCCCTGATGTGTTAGTATTTCATGAGCAAGAAGGGCAAAGGCAGATTCACTAAATTTCTCGAGGCCTTAGAATGCAGCCAGGAAGTGGCCATGTTTTTCCTATCCCTGAAAAGAGTGTGGGAGTTAGGTGAAGAAAAGAGTTGGTCATGGCAGGGGATACCTAACTAAAAAGTAGCATGGACCATGCGGTGTTAAACTAGACTGAGAAGTGGACCCATGGGCAGACGCTGAAGAGTAAAGACATTCAGAATCAAGGTGCAGACAAAAGTATGCATCCATAAGATAACAATGTATACAGACATATCCCTGAAGGCCATACATGCTATGTGAACACTTGGGAACTCCAACGCCAACACAGAAAAAAGATGGGGAGGAACAATCCTAAACTGAAACCAATGAAGAAAATCTGAAATCAATATGGTAATATTTTCCATCATTAAGTAGGAAGGGGTAATGTCCATCCATTTAAAATAATGACTAAGATGAGATGCATTTCCTGGATGTATTTTCCCCAAGTTAGAGTGTAAGCCAGCTCTTTGGAGCTTTAGGACTAAGCATTATCTCTTCTTCCTTGCTGACATATGTTCTATTGAACATCTTTTCTCAAAATAGACTGGTTTCGCCCACATTGAAAATCTGTCAAAGCAGGTCTCTCCCCCGTTCCTGGTGATCTCCACAAGTGTTGGAAGGGATGTCCTGGCATTCATGGACCTGCCCACTTACTGCCAGGTGGTACCGATTCAACTGGGCCCAAAGCCCATATGGCATCTGTGGCTTAAGACATAAGTACCATCAGCCACAGTATTCCCCAAATTCTTAAAAACTCTCTGTTTTCTGAGTTAATATTGGACTCATTGCCATCTAGTACTGGTGCTTTTTTTCTAGCTGTATACTCATATGTTTGAGTGTTTTGTTTACTGACATTTGCTCAGTTTTTTTCTTTTCTGCACAATGCTGTAAAGGCAACACATTCTCCACACATTAAAAGATTCATTGCCTGTCCTTGAGCATAATCTCTACTGTCAAATGAAAGACCTCGTATATATCCACTACATTCATCACTGTCTTACCATTTATGTTTTGTATCTCTCATTATTATTATAGGTCTTTAGTTTCTAACACTTTCACATTAGCACTGTATTTGAATTAGGCATAATTAGATTTAGAATTTTGCTAAAGTACTCCACAACTAGGGAAGAACAGGGCCCCAACTGGTTAACATTAACTATGGTGAGGGTTTGACAGTAGAGTGTAGAAGAACCTATACTTGAAGTTAGCTTTATTTCTATCTAGGCTATTTCTCTCTCTCTCTCTTGCTTGCTCACTCTCTCTCTCTCCAGTCTTCCCTCCCATCCCTCCCTTCCTCTCTCTCTGTTCATACACACACACACACACACACACACACACACACACACACACACACACACGTACACACATATATGTGCTGTAAAGAACTACCCGGGACTGGGTGATTTATAAAGGAAAGAGGTTTAATTGACTCATAGTTCAGCATGACAGGGGAGGCCTCAGGAAACTTACAATCACGGTAGAAGGTGGAGGGAAAACAAGGCATCTTCTTCACAAGGTGGCAGGAAGAAGATAGAGTGAGGAGCAAAGGGAGAAGCGCACCTTATAAAACCATCTGATCTCGTGAGGGCTCATTCACGATCATGAGAACAGCATGGGGGAAAATCACCCACAAGATCCAATTACCTCCACCTGGTATTTCTCTTGAATTGTAGTAATTATGGGGATTATAATTTAAAATGAGATTTGAGTGGGGACACAAAGCCTAATCATATCAATGTGTGTGTGTGTGTATTTTATTTCTGGTAGATGAACATGTTCATCAAAACCAACTGTACAATCACAACATTAACTGAAATACCTGACTTTTAAGAACTTTAAATATTTTAGAGGTTGCCTATGGCTATACAAGTAAATAAATTGATAGAGCACATTCTTTTACATATAAAATGAGAGAAAATAGTCGTCCTAATTAGATTATTATATTTTCCCCATGGATGTGTCATAGTACACTCTAGAGGAAAAAACTAATTTCTCATATGAAGATTAGAATAGGTATATTTAACAAGCAGGTATTTTTTGTGGAAATGCTCTAAGATGTTAGAAAGAAGAATAAGATCTTTTTTCTCATAGCACAATAAGGTTGCTATAGTCATTAATAACTTAATGGTACATTTTAAAATAACTAACAGAGTATGATTGAATTGACTGTAACACAAAGCATAAATGCTTAAAGGGATAGATACCCCATTCTCCATGATGTGACTATTTCACATTGAATGCTTATGCTAAAGAATCTCATGTATCCCATCAATATACACATCTACTATGTACTCACAAAGATAAAAAACAAATCAATTGAAAAAAAATTAAACGAATAAAGGAAATGCTCTTAGAGATGACAATGACAGATAACATATTTCTTAGTGCATTTATATATGTGTTTATTTTTGCAAGAGATAGACATAACTGTCAGCCTTTGGATACAGCTCAGTGAATAGTGACTTTTGCTAACACTTAATGGATTCCATATGTTCAATAAAAAAATCATTATGAGAAAGTTCACTGAACCTTTACACAAACTAACCATGCAAAGCTCAGCTCAAAAAGGCACCCAGAAAGTGAATACAATACTTGCATATCACCTTTGAAATGAATAAATGCAAAAGCATTTTATTTTGATTTAATACATAATAGTTTCTCTTCCATAAATAAATAAAATAGAAAGAAAAATAGCATATAAGGAGACTTACTGATATCAGGCACTGTCCTAAGTATATTACATACACTGAAATATCTAATAATCAAACAAGCCTATGAAATACGACTATTAGATCCATTTTAGAGGAAAATTAACCATTGCCTAGGTCATACCAATAGTGATGTAATAAACCAGAAGGTTCACCTGCACAGTATGCCCAAAGCCCACATATTTTAATCATTATATCAGACTTCTACATTTACATACCACTAATTTCAATTTGGAAAGATAATTTTTTCCTAGAAATGTTTCTCTATAGTATTTTGTTCTAATAAAAATGTTAAGAACTTTAAAACAATAAAAGTGTTAAAGAAGGTGGGTAATAATCTGATATTCTCATAGGTAAGGGGATTTCGAATAAGGTCTTCCCATGGCATGGCCACATTAAAGTTCTCACTAAGCAACATGTTATTTAACTTTGTGACACTGGGAAGAGAGTATTTGCCAGCTTGAAAACCAAATGTCAAGAATCTAAAAATTATCAAATTTTGCTTAATTTTGAGCTTTCAACACTAAAGAGGTATATAAAGAAACATGGGTATAGTTCAATGATTACATAAGGGTCCAAGTTAATCGAATCAACACTGAGGTGGCTATTATACACCAAACACACTATCAGAAAATTGTGGCTCTAAGAAGCTTAATGTAAGCCCTTCCTATTCAATAGGGGATATCTTAGACCAGGATGTTTAATGATGTCACTGAAATCACAATGCCTATTAATGTTAACAGCATACTTAAAAATAACAACAACAACAAAACCTACATGTATCCTTATATCATTGTTATTACTATTGTTATTATTACTATTATTCCAATGTTAATACGCTGCCCACTGTTTTAAAGTAGAACGTCTATAATTTAATTTCTTGTGTTCATATTCCATAAAGAAAAAATGTAAGTATTATGACAAGGCAGCGATTTGGATAGGATGTTTTGAATGGAGGCATGTCGACCTACAATTGAAAATGGGTGCTGATATAGTTTGGATATTTGTCCCTGCTCAAATCTCAAGTTGAAATATAATCCCCAGTGTTGGTGGTGAGGCCTGGTGGGAGGTTTTTTGGTCATAGGGGCAGATCCCTCATGGTTTTTTGTTGTCCTTACTATAGAGAGTGAGTTCTCATGAGATGTGTGTTTTTTTAAGTGTGTGGGAATCACCTTTTCCCATGAGCAAAAGCTCTCTGAGGCTTTCTAGGAGCCAAGCAGATGCCTGTACCATGCTTCCTGTACAGCCTGCACCCATCAGCCAATTAAACTTATTTACTTGTTGAAATATAATCCCAAGTGTTGGAGGTGAAGCCCAGTGGGAGATGTTTGAATCATTGAGGTGGATCTCTCAGGCTTGATGCTGTCCTCATGATAGCAAGTGAGTTGAGAGATCTGTTTTTTTTTTTTTCAGTGTGTGGCTACCTCCCTCTAACTCCTTCTCTGACCATGTGACATCATGCTTGCTCTTATTTCACCTTCCGCTATTAGTAAAAGCTCCCTGAGGATTCCCCAGAAGCTGAGTAGACACTAGTATCATGCTTCCTTTCCAATCTGAAGAATCATGAGCCAATTAAACCTCTTTTTATTTTAATATGTTGCCTAGTCTCAGCTATTTCTTCATAGCATTTCAAGAATGGCCTAACACAGGCTCACACTCCCCATCTATTCTTGATACTCTTGTTTTTCTGCCTATTTTATTCCTGTTATATCTACTCTTTGTTTTACTTTGATGTTAAGAAAGAGAAATGATCTTTGCTTCAAAAATTCAAATTACAATCTTGCAAGCTCTTTAAGTGTTCATTACAAATTAAAAAGGCAAAACCAAAATAAGACTATGCATAGGAAAATAATGTAATTTTCCCTTAGTTACCAGAGTGATTTATTTGAACATTTTAAATAATTTCAAACAATTAAATTTCTAAACTGTTACCTCTACTTAATCCTACAGAGGTGATAAAATCATTGGCAATTGACTAAACACTTTGATAAACTGATTAACAATTTCATTCATTAATTCATTCATAGTTCCTCATTGATATATGTATCCCAAATGTCTCAGTTCCTGCTCTCAAAGAGGCAAGCAAAGGAAATGGAAACTGTAACAGTAAAAGCTGTATACTCTAAGGTGGACATCAGAAGGCCTCTTGGTCTACAGGTCATTTTAAATGTAAAGACAGAATAATCTACCTATATAGAAATCATTAAACAAATTGAATTTTTGCCTTATAAATAGCAGCACACACACCTAGGAAAATACATACTTACATTTATGGCCTGAAAACCAGGATCAGGTATATTATAGTTGTCCACATAGAACTAATGTAATGAATAGAAAGTGATCATTTTTCTCCATTTTGACCCTTGTCATCACTGGAAGAGCATGGATTCCATTGAGGTTCTCACACTGATTACCCTTCTCATCACAAGAAATTCAAATATTAAAAAGTCTCTGTGTAGAGTTTTATTTTGCTTTGTTCTTTTGCATTCAAAGTTCAAAAATATTTTCTCAAGTTTATCAACCTGAATGAACAAATGGCCTCTTATAATTGCATTTCATATTTTGGGCCTTTAAATTTTGAAATCTACATTTCCAATGAGCAAATTTAAAAAAGAGGAATTATTGCTAAATTATTTGAAGAGTTTCATATTTGTGATGCTCTCATTTTGGTTATATTACAGCAAAATGCCAAAATAAAATCCCAAGGCTTGGAGTTTAAAACAAATGGTGAAAGAGAAGGGAGCATTGATAAGAGAGGCAGGAAAGACAGATTTAATGGCATTTTTTTGTTTTAAATAATGCTTACGAAGAAAAATTATGGTTATTACACTCAGTTTATTTCCCTGTGGAAGAACAACCTTTTCCTCTCCTCAGTCTGGAACTCATATTCTTTGTCACATTACCTGTGGGAAATTGACTTGAACAGATGTTTTGGTTTCATATTAAATCTACAAATTATTTTGCATAATTCCCTAGTGCCCATCTACTATAGTTTTTATAATGTCTCCCCTCTTTATTTTTTACATACTAAGACAAAAAAAATCAGAAGACATAGTGCATAGTGCTTGGTTAGTCAATAGTTGCCTCACTGAAATGCTTAAAGATAGACTTTATAGATTTGTAAGACCACACAAACTGTCAAGCAGGAAGCTTTCAGTCATCACCATCTTTATTAATACTTTCCTGAAATTGACACTTTTTAGGCTTCATATGCCAAAAAATGAGAGTAATAATTGACCTTATGCTTTAGGATATGTTTCTTCTTAGATACTTTTTATTTTAATATTGGCAATAATTCTATTACTAATAATACCTACTTATGATTTGTTGAATGTTAGTCTATATAGGTGCATAGATACATGAATATAGATGATAGATAACAGAGAAAGAGAAAGAAACAGAGAAGTATTTTTACTTTGAATGAAATACATTCTCTCTTTCATCCTAATAACCACCTTTCAAGATAAGTTCACATCTTCTTATTAGAGATGAGAAGATTTAGTTTTAACAATAGTGTTTGATTGAACTTGAAATATACAGGTGTGTAAGTATTAAAACATTCCTAACATCTTTGCATATAATAAGAAATAGTCTAGCAACCATTATCTGTAACAGAAAATAAACATATTTAATTTGGAATGTACTTTAGTTTTGTGGTTCATGACCACTATGTTCCTTGTCCCTTACCTGTGATTAGTGAATGCAGAGTGCTCATTTATTGACACTTTTATCCACTATCTCTGGAGGAAAAATGTGAAGTAGTTGCCAAGACTCTAATTTAGGCATTTCCTCATATCATTAAAAGAAAAATTTACGGATTACCTATTTCCATGCAATATGACAATAAAAATTTGAAGGTGGAGGGCTAATTTTACACATAATTTTACAATTCTGTTTGTTAAGAATGAGTATGCAAATTATACATTTACATTCTGGTAGTTCATCAGTTTATAAAACTAGTGAAATGGAAGAATGTATTGAAATTTAATTACTAGTATCTTCACACATTTGCTGACTATATTAAAACAAATACATTGAACTGAGTGGTCCTATCTCCTAACAATTTATAACATCCTCAGTTTCTGCCACTAATATTTATTATTTGTCTTGTGAACAGGTCTATGCATGTAAAAATAATAAAAATGATAACAAAATAAGTAGACATAACTATCATTTATTAAGTGTATGATATAATGCCAGGCATCCTAAATACATCAGCTCATTTACTCCTCACAACGAACCTATTAGGTAGATGTCATTGTGCCTGTTTTAATAATGAGGAAGATAAAACTTACAGAAATTAAACATTTTGCCCAAGATTGCAAAGCAAACTAAATATATGAGCAAGGATTTGAACTGTGTGTGTGCGTGCGTGTGTGTGTGTGTGTGTGTGTGTTCATTTTGAGTCCTCCATTCTCATGTATGCTTTTTTATTTTTCCTCTTGACACATATTATAAGGTTTCTTCTCATTTTTCACATCATATCAACCAGTCTCTTTGCTGTTCCTGGAACAGCATATTCACAGCTCTGGGCCTTGGCTCTTACCAGTTCCTTATCCTGACTCATTTCTTTAGATAGTAGCTTGTTTCATTCCTTTACTTGATTTAGGTCTCTGCTCAGATATCACACTCTCAGCCTCCTCTCCTAACCACTCTTTCTAAAATACTGCTTCTGTTTTTCCTTTACCCTGATTTTTTTCATAGCACTTTTAATCTGATATTTTATCATATTTATTCAGTTATTGTTTGCCTCCCTTGCTAATATGTAAATTCCACAACAAAGAAACGTTTTTTTTTTCTTTACAGATGGATAATTGGTACCTACAACAAAATCTAGCACAGAGCTGATTGACAAGGATTGGTTGAATAAAAGCAAAAATGAATGAGTACTGAGATGTACCCTAAAAATTTTTAAATGTTTTGATATATAAAAATAGTCTCTGAATGTAGCCAAACTATGTGAACAGAGGCTCGTGGGGTCTCAAGTGGTCTGTGTGTGGAGTAAGATATTTTAGAATAAGTATCTATGCTGGGTTTTGAAGCCCTGAAAGGACAAACAAATGGAGGGAAGCAACAGTAGACAATGGGATATTCGAGAATAAGAAGAAACAAAACAAGGAATGAAAGTCACTGCCATTTCTTGAAACACAGAGTTGGGAAAATGTGTCACCTATATCTGGAGAAATACTCAAGTCAGGGGAAGGAGAACAGATGAGTGGCAATGGAAAGACCTCAAAGCAAGGTCTAATTGAGATTTGAGACAACAGCATGCATCCACTTAGTTCCCACAAAGAGGAAAACTATGTTCAACTGACTCACACATTTGTAATATGTCTTTTAAATATTTTATTGCTATTGGAAATAAGTATGGAAAGCTTTCAGAATGGAAGTTTTATTTCTATTGTTGCTAAGGGGTGAGATGAAATACACATACATTATCATAGCTGCAAGGAAATGGGCATAAGGAAGTGAGGTAAGTAGAAATGAATGCTAGTGCATATATAATTACCAAATAGAAGTGGATTGACAATTTTGATACAAAAAGGCTCTCTGGACCCCAAGTTCAAATAAAAGACCTGAAGTGATACTTTAATTTCTTATACCTTAAGAGTTTTCATTTTCTTTTTTAATTTTTGTATAGTTTATTTCAAATTCATGTATTCATTTACTTCTGCTCTGATCATTCTTTTATTTTTTTAAATTATACTTTAAGTTCTGGGTACATGTGCAGATCTTGAAGGATTCTTACATAGGTATACACATGCCATGGTGGTTTGCTGCCTCCATCCCCCTGTCACCTACATTAAGTATTTCTCCCAATGGTATGCTTCCCCAATCTCCCTACCCCCCACTATTTCTCCCCTGGCTCCCTAGCCCAAGACAGATCCCAGTATGTGATGTTCCCCTCCCTGTCTCCATGTGTTCTCATTGCTCAACTCCCACCTATGAGTGAGAACATGCAGTGTTTGGTTTCCTTTCTTGCGTCAGTTTGCTGACAATGATGGTTTCCAGCTTCATCCATGTCCCTGCAGAGGACATGAATTCATCCTTTTTTATCGCTGCATAGTATTCCATAGCATATATGTAACACATTTTCTTTACCCAGTCTATCATTGATGGGCATTTGGGTTGGTTCCAGGTGTTTGCAATTGTAAACAGTGCCACAGTGAACATACATGTGCATGTGTCTTTATAATAGAACGATTTACAATCCTTTGGGTATATACCCAGTAATAGGATTGCTGGGTCAAATGGTATTTCTTTTTCTAGAGCCTTGAGGAATTGCCACACTGTCTTCCACAATGGTTGAACTAATTTACACTCCCACCAACAGTGTAAAAGTGTTCCTATTTCTCCACATCCTCTCCAGAATCTGTTTTCTCCATATTTTTTAGTGATTGCCATTCTAACTGGCATGAGATGGTATCTCAATGTGATTTTGGTTTGTATTTCTCTAATGACCAGTGATGATGAGCATTTTTTCACGTTTGTTGGCCACATAAATGTCTTCTTTGGAAAAGTGTTTGTTCATATCCTTCACCCACTTTTTGATGGGGTTATTTTTTTCTTCAGAGTTCCATTTTCTATAAGCCATCCCCCTCCACAAACACACCATTAAACCTGTACAATCTATAATAACAGTGGGAATTTATCCAAGATGTAGAAGTAGAAGTGACGGGTCAAAGTGATTCATAGTTCACATCAGATACCATTAAGTGTTTTCATAGCTCTTTACCATTTCTATTATAAGGACTCAAAAATATTGCTTAAATGAACTGGAAAATGAAAGGTATCAGGCTTTAGTGATACCTAACAATTAGTTGAGTGAGGTTCTGCACTTGAAAGGCACTTGGGTTTTCAGGAAGAAAGATTTTTTCTTTTCAGTAATTCTTGCATTCTTACTGAGGTGTTTCTTACACTGTATTCCATCACTAACAAAATGCCATTTACTAATTATCAGTTGTACTGTACCTTGACATCAAATTGGCAATATTCCACATTTCTCTATAAATTATCTCATTTAAAGAGTTATTTTCCTAGTTGAGTGTATTTAGCAACTCTGATTCTGACAGTTTCATAACAAATGTTTTTGGTATTTTAAATTAAAATCAGTACAATATAAACAAATAGAAACATGTAGGCAACGTGGGGGTGGGAGGGTGGGGATGGAGACAGCAAACCACCATGGCATGTATATACCTATGCAACAATCCCACAGAATGCAGGATGTGCACATGTCACAGTGCCCAGAGCCCACAGTACAATAAAAAAAGAAAATTATGCATCTTAATAAAACAAATGTGCAGGTCCAGAAATATGTATAGAATCTTGATTATATTAACTTTTAGTATTATATAAAATGTGACCAATCATTTTTCCAATTTGAGCAGGGATTGCGGGGTTTTGTTTTTGTTTTTGTTTTTTGCCTATATCAAATACTCTAGGAGTCCAAAACAGGTTTTTATGGAGCTACTTCAGTCTATATAAAATTATACTTTGAGGAAGTGTTGTGTTTATGCCAAGTGGGAGAAACATAATAAGAAAACACAAAGTTTACAAATTATAGTGCCTAGGTTATACAATTACTACATAATTGAAAATAAAATTTAACTGCAGTGTGCATCATTTATCTAAATCAAAGTTACCTATGCTTAATTTAAAATCATTGTTATAATGCTAATGAATAAAAGAATTGAATTGGTTTCTGCATTAAAATATACAATTAAACCTCCTAAGTGTGCAGTTGTACTTTTTATATGTACATTTATTATAGTAAGGATAGAAATTTTTTATTATAAATGCAAATCTTATGTTCTATAAGGAATGATTTCTTAAAAAGGGAGTCTATTAGAATCAACAATATCACAACATTTTAAAGACAATAGATGTTTTTATCCACTTAAAAATGCTTCATCATATGGACTTTTTAATCCTATCTTTTAAAACTTTTGTGTCCATGAGAAGCATAAGTTAGGACAATTTTCTATGTGAACTGAAATAAAAACACACTGAATTTCTTCAAAACCTGGCAAAATAGTGTAAAATAACATACCTGTAGCCTTCTCTGGCACATTGTTATATGAATAACATGAATCATGTATAAACAAACTTGAAATACGGCATTTGTCTACATTGTCTCAGGCTATCTTCCTTTTTCCTGTTCCAATAAAACTTTATTTATAAACACTGAAATGTGAATTTCATGTATTTTTATATATCTCAAATATTTTTTATTCCCTCCCTCTACCATTTAGATCTTTTTTTTTTTTTTTTGTACTTTGAGCTCTGGGGCACATGTGCACATTCTGCAACCTGCAGGACTGTTGCATAGGCACATACATGCCATGGTGGTTTGCTGTCTCATCCCCCTGCCCCCACTGTTGCCTAATTCAGGCATTTCTCTCAACATGTCCCTTCCCACCTTCCCTGCCC
The DNA here is from genome assembly GCF_049354715.1 of Callithrix jacchus. Lineage (NCBI taxonomy): Eukaryota > Metazoa > Chordata > Mammalia > Primates > Cebidae > Callithrix > Callithrix jacchus. The sequence goes on from NC_133524.1 coordinate 32,921,977, forward strand.
CCCTTGCTGTCCCTCCCCTCCACCCCCTCACCTAGACCAGTGAGTGTTGTTCTCTTCCCTGTGCCCAAGTGTTCTCATTGTTCATCATCCACCTATGAGTGAAAACACTCGATGATTGGTTCTCTGTTCTTGTGTCCATTTGGGCTATCATTGTGTTGCCCAGGCTGATCTTGAACTCCTGGGCTCAATCGATTCTCCCAACTTGGCCTCCCAAATTGCTGGGATTACAGGTGTGAGCCACCTCTCCTTACCTTCAGGCTGCCTTCTTGATCACAAAATTACTGTTTTTTTTAAAATGGAAATATATGTTCTAAAAAGTATAGGTTACACAATGCATACCAAAAGTTAAGTTTCCTTCTGTGTTTATTCATCTCTGTAATTATGAAGAGAGAAAACTTTAATAATATGAAAGCTGATGAAGAAAAAAATAACCTTATAATTTATAAACAGGCATTCCTCATAGTAAAAATGGCTCTTGATAACTTAATTTTTAATTTCAATTATGTATTTTCTGTAAGGAAAAAACACAAAACAGGCTGCTAACTGTAGTGTTGCAATAGAGTACAATGAAAGGATGCAATTTTATTTTTAAAAATGTTTAAATAAATAATTTAGAAACCTAAAAGAAATGGCCTATTTTTTATGATATCAGGTACATGGAATGCTGAATTAAGAGAGTCAATGTTTCTTGGCAAATAGTAGACATGTAAGATACAGTTGAAATGAATGAACATATAGAAAATGAGTTCTTTAAAAACTGCTTAATGATGATATTAAGAATCTAGTGATATTTGAGTCTTAGTTTAAGAGTGAACTAAGATAATCAAAATATTTTCATGTTCTTATTTACATAATCAAGGCACAGGAGTTAAGGGTCTCATGTCATGGACAGCCCTAGAGAAATTACAAAAGACAAATATGAGACTTTTAGACAAATATCTGACATTTGGAAGCACTGCACTGTCATCCTTTTAAGCAAACTAGATTCTCTCTCTACCACAAACAAACCCTAAGTGGGAAATGCAAGTACACCTTGTTTTTTAAACTCTGGAACTTTGTGTTCTCAGTACAACATTCAATAAGGCTATCTGTCCATTGTGATGGTGATCATGAAATAACCTAAGTATACTTTTAGAAGTAATTTGGGAAATGAAAAAAAAATATGCTCCCACGAATTTTAGTATTGGGTAGCAATATTTGCTTTTCTGACAATGAAGTAAAAAAGTATGAAGAAAAGGATGGAGCAACAGTAAAATAAGTTTTCATGGTTGGGCAGGCCAGCTAGGCACAGAACCTGAGTAGGTAAATTCCCCCAGTAATTAATCTTAAGGTACACTTTTCACATAGAAGTTAAATCACATAAGGATACACTCTTGCTCCTCTAGTTATTAAACTGAGATCCATATTTTTTACTTAGTTTCTACTCCCAGAAATATGAAATTTAGGTTCTTGACCCTAAATGAATTTTAATACATGAATGAAACACTTCAAAAAGTGTAGTTTCTTTCCCATATCACCAGCCACTTGACCAAATCACCTTATCACCCCTTAATTCCAAATTTATTGTGCTCTCTAGTTTAGACTTCAAGTGACCAATTTTTTTTGTCATTTGTATTTTTCTATAATTTCCTAGCCCATTTTACTGGCCTTCTCATTTAGATGTTCAGAATCAAAGAAAATGACCACAAGAAGAATATCTATTCTGGTACTATATGAAAACGTGGCATGAATATGGCTTGACTAATCATACAAAAATCCATAACATCTTTCTACTGTCCACAGATATTGGTTTAGTCAGGTTTCATTGGTTTAGTCAGGTCATCAAGAAACCTGCTTAAAATTAAATGGAAAGGTGGGCTCAATGATAATCAAATGTTATAACATAGCATATTGAAACAAATCTAAAGCTGACATTAACTGGAAATGAATGAAAGTAGTAGATCCAAATACCTGTAGTACTTTGAGCAGCAGGGGATAGACTGTAATTGTCATAGGTCCTTTAATAACTCACTGAGGAATAACTACACCAAAACATCATTGCTCCAGAATAAAAACAAACTATAAAAGGAGAGTTGTAATGCCTCTTTCTTGATGACAGACTTTGGGAAGACTTGGACAATAAAGAATACTCACAAATTGTGAGTTTCATTTCTTGAAGTCTTTCCCCCACTTCTTTTTTATCCATCCCCACACCGCTGCCTGATTTATATTCCTAAAATAGTTTTATAAACTTGCAAAATTTAAAAATACAAAATTAACAATCAGACTCAAAGAAGGTATAACAGTTAGATCATGTATTCATGGATCTTAGAATGGAACATAGTGGTCAATGAATCTAAGAAGTTCTCAAATGTAGAATTCTCATCTAAGCAACACTAACAGATTGACAAGTCAATTTGGGCTTAGTTTCGGCTCATTGCTTTGTGATACTCAACAATACTAGTGAGAATAGCTACAAAGAAGTTACCTCATAAAGTATGCTGAAACACTATTGCCTATACATTTTATCATTTGATTCTTTGTAGTTTACTAGATCAACACTGAATGAATTTTCCCCTCAAAAAGTATATGAAGAAGGGAATGGAACACACCAGAAAAGGTACATTTCTTTATTTTATTAGCTCTTGTTCACTACATTTAGCATGCTGATAAAGCTCTCAATGTCATGCCTCTGTCTACTTTCCGATTACAGAGGCAGTTTTCTTCTTGCCCACTCTCAAGCCACACACACCACTCCAGGCCAAAATATGCCCTTGACTTTTGTCATTATGCCTTTGTTCCCACTGTCAAAAGTCTTCCATGTTCTAAATGTCTTTATAGGCTTCTCATCTGTTAAGGCTTTGTTCTAATGATATCTCCCTGTGCAATCCTCCAAGCTGCATCTTTGTTAGTGCTCACGCACACACACACACACACACACACACAATATATATATATGCTTTGTTCATAAATCACATTTTATTCTTCTTAAAGTAGTTCTTTACATCTTGTCCATATTCATCTCCCTAGTTCTGTAAACATTTTGAAACTAGGATCTGTACCTTAAGGTCACCTAATTGTTTTCTCTTTTATAAAAAGACCATATACACAAATCAAAGGAAGGAATTAAATGTACAAAGGAAAGTATTGATTTTGTCCATCAGAATTCTAAATCTATTCATAAGAAGCTATCATTATTCATATATATCCTTCATCATATTATATATGTTGGGTGTGTGTGTGTGTGTGTGTGTGTGTGTGAGAGAGAGAGAGAGAGAAAGAGAGAGAGAGAGAGAGAGAGAGAGAGAGAGAGAGAGAGAGAGAGAGAGAGAAAGAGAGAGACACGAGGAGAAGAGGACTGTGGAACCAAAAAAAAAAAATAAGCCAGGAACATAAGGATGCATTTTCTTTTTCTACAAAAAATCCTGGTTGACCTGGGCACATTTTTCTTTTCACTTTGAAGTGGCTTCACCTGAAGTAAGCCATAGCAAGTGTTTGCTTAAGCTAGAATTAGCTGACTACGTGCTCAATTGCTTAAATATCCCTGAGGCACCATATAGGACATTGCTGATACTATGGAAATGGCCTACAGAAGTTTGGACATTTGGTGAGCACTATTTTTCAGTTTTTTCATTCCTTTCTTTATGGAAGAAAATTTAACAGTATTATGTATGCTTTAATACCTTACCTCTCCAATGTGCCCTAGAAAGAGGAGAGGAGTAGAGAAGGGGGGAGAAGGAGAGAGATTAAAAAAAAAAAGAAAAGAAAATAAACCAGAGCTACAAGGATACAAAGAGAATTTCCTTTTTCTACATCCAAAATCTAGTCATTCTGTGCAAAAACATTAAGAACAAACTGTGGAGGAAATCTATGCATATGGAAAATGCTATTGTCTAAAACTTACAGTAAAGCAGCCCACCATATAGCAGGAAAACACTGGCCTGGGAGGCCAAGTTCCTGTGTTCTATCACAGAGCTAATGTTAACAAGCTGCTCATTGAAGAAAATCTCTTCCCTTATATTGGACTCAATCTGCCCATCCATAAGATGAGAAATTTGGACTAGATGATCACTGAATTTCACTCCACCTCTAAAATGACTGGTGTTCCACATTCTGATAAGTGAAATCGAGTAATTTTTTAAATTAAAGATATTATCACAGGTGTGTAATTTTGCCTGCTGAGCAAAATTAAGAATATGTTCAAAACAATGGTGATAATTTATAAGAACACGTTTAAAAAGCATATTTAAAAATAAATTATAGCTAGATAGGAGAAATAAGTTCTAGTGTTCTATATGACTGAATGATGACTAGAGTTAACAATAATATATCATTTCAAATGGCTAAAAGGAGAATGTTGAATGCTCCCAACACGAAGAAATGATCAGAGTTTAAGATAATGGATATGCTAATTACCCTTTCTGATCACTATACATTACACATATAAAACAATCAGTAGGTACTCCATGAATACGTACAATTACTATTTGTCAATTTTTAAAAAGTCTTCAAAAGTAAACATTGTAAAATAGTAGACTGGATATGAGGTATAAGGAGAACTTCTCAATCAATTTTGCAACAAAAAACTTCATTTCTGAGGCAAAGGGAAAGGTTGACATTTTATATAATTCCTTTGCCAGAATATAGTGGATCTATTGTTTTTCTGAAGAATGCATAAAATCACAGTATCATTATACTTTGGAATTTAGGAGGCTGCTATACTGAGTTTAGTCCTGTCTGCCTGTCTGTTTGTATATAACAAAGACATCTTTCTTTTTCTCCAACTCTCAGTTTCTCCATCTTGGAAATAAGAAAGTTAGATGTAATGATAACATGAATGCCCTTTCCTCTTAATCTTCCAGTTTTATGTGGCTCTTATAAGGGTATCTTCACTCTGATCAAGCAGTCTGATCAAGTTGATAAAATAAATGATAAACTTCCATTTGCTTTGAAAGTATTTTTGTTTTATTGTTTTTGTCATTATGATAAAAATAATTAATTTGTGAGTATTTACAGCATTGTCCTTCCAACTGCCAAAGAAAGATATATCCTTGCCATTTTATTCCTCAAAGAATTAGAAAACAAAGGACAAACTAAGCCCATAGTTAGCAAAGGGAAGGAAATATTAGGATTAAAGCAGAGAAATGCAAAATGGAAATACAAAAAATAGGAAAATCAGCAAACCTAAGAGGTTGTTTAAAAATATCAATAAAATTGACAAATCTTTAGATAGATTAAGTAAAAAAAAAGGAAAACTGAAATAAGTAAAACCAGAAATGAAAGAAGAGACATTACATCTGGTATGAAAAAAGAATGAAAATGATTATAAGAAGCTAGTGTAAACAATTGTATGCCACCAAATTGAATAGCCTAGAAAAAAATGAATAAATTACTTAAAACATACAATCTACCAATGCTGAACCTTGAAGAAAAAGAAAACTGTGTGGGCCTAAAACTAGTAAGGAGATTGAATCAGTAATCCAAAACCTCCCAACAAAGGAAAACCCAGAACCAAAGACATCACTGGTGAAAGCTAATGAACAGTTAAAGAAGAATTAACACCAATCCCTCTCAAATTCGTCACAAAAAATTAAAGAGAAGAGATCAGGTTCAAGCTCATTCTACAAGGGGCATTATTATCCTAATATCAGAGTCAGAAAAATACACTAGGAGAAAAGTACAGAACAATATTACTGATAAATATAGACACAAAATAACTCATTAAAATACTAGCAAGCTGAATTCAACAGCATATTAAAAGGATCATACATAATAACCATGTAGGATTTATTCCTGGGATGCAAAATGGCTCAACTTATGAAAATTAATCAGTGTGATACAGGACATTAACTGAACTAAGGCTAAAAATCTATGGTCATCTCAATAGACTCAGAAACAGCACTTGACAAATTTCAACATGGTTTCATGATAAACATACACAACAAACTATGAATAGAATAAAATTACTTCAACACAATAAAAGCTATATATGAAAAATCCACAGCACATATCACATCGAATGACAAAAGACTGAAAACCTATTCTCTTAAGATCAGGAACAAGAGCCAGGAATGGTGGCTCACACCTGTAATCCCAGCACTTTGGGATGCTGAGGCTGGTGAATCACCTAAGGTCGGAAGTTTGAGACCAGCCTGACCAACATGGAGAAATCCCATCTCTACTAAAAATACAAAATTATCCAGGAGTGGTGGTGCACACCTGTAATCCCAGCTCCCTGGGATGCTGAGGCAGGAGAATCACCTGAACCCAGGAGGCAGAGGTTGTGGTGAACCGAGATTGCAACATTGCACTCCAGCCTGGGCAACAAGATTGAAACTCTGCCTCAAACAAACCAAAAAAAAGATCAGGAACAGCAAGAATGCCCACTTCTGCCACTTCTTTTCAATATTGTACTAGAAATACTAACCAGAACAATTAGATAAGAAAAGGAAATAAAATATATCAAATTTGTAAAGGAAGATGTAAAATTATATGTTTAAAAATTGGATAATCTGATACATAGAAAATCTTAAAAGTTGGCCGGGCGTGGTGGCTCAAGCCTGTAATCCCAGCACTTTGGGAGGCCGAGGCAGGTGGATCATGAGGTCCAGAGATCGAGACCATCCTGGTCATCATGGTGAAACCCCGTCTCTACTAAAAATACAAAAAATTAGCTGGGCATGGTGGCGCGTGCCTGTAATCCCAGCTACTCAGGAGGCTGACGCAGGAGAATTGCTTGAACCCAGGAGGCAGAGGTTGCGGTGAGCCGAGATCACACCATTGCACTTCAGCCTGGGTAACAAGAGCGAAACTCCATCTCAAAAAAAAAAAAAAAAGAAAAAATATCTTAAAAGTTATGCCACAAAGCAACATGGTTAGAACCAATAAACAATTCTGCAAAGTTGCAGGATACAAAGTCATCCTTCAACACTTGTGTTTCTACATGCTGGCAACATACAATCCAAAAAGGAAATTTAGAAAACAATCTCATTTACAATAGCAACAACAAAAAAAAAAAACTTAGTCAATTGACCAACCAAGAAGGTAAAAAATGTGTATGCTGAAAGCTATGAAATATTGTTGAAATAAATTAGAGATGACAAAAATAAATGGAAATACATCTCAGGTATTGTTTATAAGTCTGTATATCCAAACCATCTACAGATACAACATAATTCCTATCCTAATCCCGGATGTATTTTTTACAGCAATAAATTTCCTAAAATTCATGTGAAACCACAAAGAACTCCAAAAAGCCAAACAATCTTGAGGAAGAAGAATAAACTGGAAGCATCACACTTCCTAATTTCAAAATGAATCACAAAGCTACCTCAGTCAAGACCGTATGATAGTGGTAAAAAGGCAGACATATAGACCAATGGAACAGAATAGAAATCCCAGAAATAAACCTAGCATGATCTTCAACAGGGGTGCCAAGAATACACAATTGGAAAAGGATATTCTCTTCAAGAAATGGTGCTGGGAAAAATGGATATACACATTCCAAAGAATGAAACTGGAGCTTTATCTTACACCGGACATAAAAATCATCTCAAAATGAAATGGAGTAAAGACTTAAAAATAAGACCTGAAACCATAAAACTCATGGAAGAAATCATAAGTGAAAAACTTCCTTACATTGGTCTTCACAATAATTTTTTTGATATGACACTAAAAGAACAGCTAACAAAAACAAAACTAGACATGCAGAAATATATCAAACCAGAAAGCTTCTACAAAGCAAAGGAAACAATCAACAGAGTGAAAAAGAAACCTACACAATGAAAAAAAATGTTTCCAAACCATATATCTGATAAGTGTCAATATCTAAAATATATGATGAATAAGAATAACAAAAATTTGAACTATCCAGTTTTTGAAATGAGCAAAGGAATTGAATAGATATTCCTCCAAAAAGACCTAAAAATGACTAACAATTATATGAAAAGATGTTCAATATCACTAACTAATATGGAAATGCAAATCAAAACCACATTGATATACTACCTCACACATTAGGATCACCATTACTAAAAAATCAAAGCCCCAGAACATTATATGCATTGATCAGGATGTAGGGAATTTGGAGATAAAGACTGCTGGTGGAAATATAAAATTGTGCACCTTTTATGGAAAACAATATGGAGTTTCCTAAAAAAAATAAAAAAATATATGATTATTATAAGATCTAGCAGTCTCACATCTGGATAATTATCCAAAATAATTCAATTTAGGATCTTGAAGAGACATTTACATTCCCATGTTTATTGTAGCATTAGTTACAGTAGCCAAGAGGTGTGAACAAACTGAATGTCTTTTGGCAGGGGAATATATAAAGAAACTATGTTATACACATAGAATGGAGTATCATTCAGCCACAAAAAGGAAATTCTATCATCCTATCAAAGTTGATGAATCTTGTAGACATTTTGGTCAATAAAATAAGCAAGTCACAAAATGACAAAATACTGTATGTATCCACTTACATGAGATTCCTACAGTAGTCAAAACTACAGAAACAGAAAGTACAGAGGATTCCTCCCTTGGATCTCTACACGTGGCAGTGTGGGAGCTGTCTCTCCTTCTCTCTCCCTCTCTCTCTGCCTAATAAATTGCTCTCTGCTTAAAAAAAGAATAAGAAAAGAAACAGAAATTACAATGGTGGTTGTGAGGGGCTGGGGGAAGGATGAAATGAGAAGCTGCTGATCAACAGGTATAGAGTATCAGCCATCCAGGATTTAAAAAAAAAAAGTTCTAAAGATCTGATGTGAAACATTTTGCTTATATTTAACAATACTGTATTCTGTACTTAAAAATTTATTGAGGGTAGATTTCCTTAAAAAATAAAAACAAGTGCTTCATTAAGGAAAAAAAATCTTCTTCAACACACACAATTCATTGTTAATGAACTTAATTATTGAATGCCACCTGGTTGAGAAATGGTAGACCTGACACCATCAAGTCGTCAGAAGGCTAACATGGTTATTTGTAACCTCTAGTGTGGGTGGGACTACCAGAAACACATATATGAAGAGACAATAAAAGTACAAAGCAACAATATAAGATACAGCATAAGTGACCTCGTAATAAACGGAAATAGATATTAAGTTGATATAAAATGTTGTATATTAACAGCAGTATAAGATCACTGTGAACTAGAATAGTGTAGCATATCGTTTCGACTAAGATAGATTATTCCAGGCTTTCGATTCTGAGATATTTAAAGAGTAAGAAGGAAATAGATCATTCAGGCAACAGTTGCAATGAAATTAGAATTGAAGGCCAGAAAGAGCTCAGCATGCACTGTATTAAAGCAGGAAGAGCCCAGTGCTAAGGATTCACTCAGGGGAAGGGTAGGTGATAAGACTGGATGCTTAAGTTGGTATAAGATGGTAAGATACCTTAAATATAAATCTGATGTTGCAGTTTTTTAAAGAATTGTTAAACGGTTTTTAAATAGCTGCAGAGATTCACAAGAGAAATGAAACAGTTGCACCCAAAAGTAGGATAATGAAGATCTCTTGATTGTGTTACATTATAAATGTATACACCATCCTCAAGGGTGATGCCAAGGAAGGAGGAAACAAGTAGTCTATCATTTGTCTTCAATTTATGCTATGCTTCTTCTCTGTTTGAAGAACTTGACCGGTCTGCTCAAAAGCCATATCCAGCAGACCCACAGATTACTTGCACAGTGATATAATTTAAGGGTCAATTACATTCATGGGCTAATTTATTTTCACTGGGTTCACTGATGACCCTAGAAAATTTAAGCAGTGACACAGGACTAGAAATGCTCTGTTGCATTATAAAGCTCCTTCAAGATATTAAAATGCTTAAGTGAAAATAATAATCTTTCCAACTTTGGGTGGTTTCTCTGCAGTTTTTAGTGATCACTTTCTAGTAAGAGACCCAGAAAAAAAACTGCTAAAAGAATCCACCATTTGTCAAATTTTTGGAAAACCAATACCTTCTACAGCTACTGAAAATTCAGAGGCCAGTTTACAAGAAACTTAATCTGTACCATCCTTCCTCCAACCTTACCACAGCCATTATTTTATCTTCATTTAAAGCACGAGAGATTGAAAGATGCACTGTGAGAGGAGTTCTGGTTTGCTACTTCCTTCATTATTGTTATTTTTAATCTTTGAGATATACAATAAAGCCCCATTAACCTGAAAGAAAGAACACCCTTCCAGAACACACAGTAATCAATGGGAAAGTTAATTGAAATTGAGTTCTTTTAACAATTCCACCATAGCAATTCTACAACATTCGGAGTGATAGACAGTTTTAATCAAAGCTTAGAGTATTTGAAAAAGAGACAAATAATATAAGGAAGGAGATAATTTGTGACTAGAACCTAGTCTTTCCACTAAGGATTTCCTTTTCTTTAAAGATTTAGGTTTGGAGCTGACACACTTTTTGAGTAGAGAAGACACAGGATTGGACAGTGGTTGAAAAGAAGTTGGTCTGGGCACAAATCCTGACTGCAGCATATGTTAGCTGAGCAATCCTGGAGAAACTACTTAGCCTCTCTGTGCTCCAGCTGATTGCCTGGAAAATGGAAATAATAATAAAACCCACCTTAGCCTGGCACATATTAAGCCTTCAGTTAAAAAAAATCACTATCATTTTTATGAAGAAAGATAAAGCACTCTTCTTGAACCACTTCTCCACATTTTCTTCTAAAAGGTCTAGAACTTGTTGAGAACCATAACACTAGGCCAGGCCAAAGTAAAGAAAGATATATAATATAATTCTTCCGATCTAATTAGCTGTTCACAGACACCTCAAAATGACTATAATATTATCAACATACCTAAATGAAAAGACAGGTGGATCAGGCTATTACATGTTTACTTCCTACACTGAAAGCATTTTGATTGATGCTATTTTGACTCTTACTTCCAAGTTTTAATGGCTCCTGTTAACCAATTTCACCTGCACACTGAGCTCCTATTCCTCATCTCAGCTGGTAAGAAATTAAAGTGCCTCAGTACAATGACAAGAAACTATGGAGCAGACCATTCATAGTTCTGAAAACAGTATGAAACAGCTATTATCATACCTCTATAAATTAAAATATTATTTTCTTTCTACAGTTGTGCTCTGGGTACAAGCATATCAGCCATTCCTGGTGGGGTCCAATTCATTATTTCAGTAGACATAAATAATTTTTAGAACAGGCATTTGAAATTATAAGGTGATTCAGCATTGGAATTGAGAATTGTCTGGATCACTGCTTACCACCTTGAAATTAAGAAATGTGGAGGTGCCATTGTTCCCTGGGCTCATTTCCATCATTCTCTAATAGGTCTTTTGTTTTTGTTGGGGCTGTTGTATTTGCCACCTTTGGTCAAATGAATCTGAAACAATTCTATAGAGCAACACCATGAAATATGATCATTTTGTCACGAAAATGATGAGCTAGAAAGGAAACAAATAGGAAAATCTTGCTCAGCCTTCCTATAGTGAAGAAACCAATGTATGGCAGCCAGAACAGTAGTTCAAGTTCTTCAGAAGCACATGAACTATTTATTCTTATAAATTACAGAGTCCATCGGTAGGAGATGCCTCAATGTTTAGTGAAATCATTTCACAGAATAATATAGACCAAAGTTTCTTATGCTGGTTTCTCCAGGTCTTAGAAATCTGAGGTTTCAGTTTTAAAATCTCCTGGAAAATATGTGTATATATATTCTGGGTCATTCAGCTCAATTGAAACTGATAGCTGATTGCAGTGTTCCTGCTTTGTTGATATTTATAAGCTCTGTTTCAGTATCAAGCAGTTAGGTAAAGTGTAAAGAACTGATGACAATGAACGTTAGGCATCCTCCATGAGAGAAGACCAAATGAAAACCAATTGTATGAAGAAATGTTAAACACAATTAGAATGGAAGAAAAGAAGTAGATGAGGAGGGATTAAATGCTACCTAAGAATATAGGCATTAACCTAGAAATACATTCTTAAATTATTAAGTGACAAGGGCTTGATACAGAATAAATGTATTGTATAATTTCATTTCTATTTTAAAAGGAAAGTATATACAAAATTCTATATGTATTATATATATATATATTAAAAACATGTTTATACGAGTAGAGACAAATGTCTTGATGTGAATGGATGATTCACATGAACACTTAATGGAGTAATATGTGACAAAGCAGAAATGTATCAGTTCTTTTTACATGCTATTCTTAATTTGTTTTAATGAGCATGTGTTACTTTTGTATATTGGAAATACATCTCTTAAAAAGTATAAGTAAAAATGATTTTAGAATAAATAAAACTTTTAAAACAAGTAGCTTGTCATATGAAGAATTCATACTAGTCTTTTTGTGTGAATATTTTAAATAGGTTAACACAGTCAGTAAAGTTTAATCTGTACAAATGGCTTTATCTTACACATAGAGGCTCTATGTCGAAAACAGTACCAAAAACCAGTCCAAATAAGTAAAAAAGAAACTGAATGTACAGTTGAAACTGATATTCAATTCTGGATTACAAACTGATTATTTAAAGGGAAAACACAGTAAATTCAGACCCATTGTTTCAGTAAACCTGACACTAATCTGAGTTTTTTTAAAAAAATTAATTATGACAAAGCTTTATATGTTTTAATAGTGAGTCACTACTAAGTAACTATAAAGCATTCAACATTCAGTTAAGTTAATTCAGCTTTTGCTCTTTCAGCCAGGTAAATGCTCAACGTGTGTGGACACAACACACGCTATAGTTTTCTATTTGTGCAGAATTTTCTACTCAAATGTTTTAAGTATGTCTAACACACACACAAACACAGGATTATATATCCCTATCCTTCAACAAAATGTGAATATGCCTTCACTGTAAATCTTTTGTTTAGGTTAGAAAAGACGATCTATCCTTTGCAGTGATCATTTGCCTATGAGTTTTGCCCCACTCAACTGCTGCTTAGTCTATAAGCTGAACCTCAGAAGTTCTGCTGGAAGCCATAGTTGAAGTCTTTCTATAATGTTCTTGTTGCCAAGACTTTTGGCCTAGTCATAGAAACAAATTGCAAATGTTATTTTGGTTTAGGTAGTAAAATAATGACTTGAACATAAGACTGGGTCTTGATTATTTGCTTCATTTATTTCCACACTCCAAAAAGTCTAGATCCACAAAATGGAAACAGCGTTCCATGCTCAAAAAGGTAAAAAAACAAATTTGTCTTACTCTCATACCTTTCAAGTATATTTATGAATAGTTTATTACTATGGGGCAGGTTTGAGTAAGTATTGATTTCTTTATTTTTTGTAGGCACATAGTATGTATACATATTTATGGGTTACTTATTGAGAATCCACTCAACAAGTACACAAAGATTGGGGATATTAAAACTGAAAAGAAAGACAATCTAGAAGTTAAAATGTTTGACATTAGGATTTACTAAATAGAAAGTTTGCAAAATTAAATAAACTGTATAATTTCATTTGATATGATGGATGCTTCCAATTGTAGAATACAGAAATTGTATTCCTGAGTTTACATTTTAAAGTTGTGAGATGTTTGGCCTAAATAGAGATATAAATAGAAAGGACTTAAAAAATTTTCATGGATAATTTAAGACAAGTGGATAGTATTACAAAGCTCAAAGTAGATGTTAAAAATTTTGATTCACCCAATTTGTTATTAACAAATGAATAATCTAACACTTCAATGTATATGAGATAAACATCTTTATATTAGAATGACACTAATTCACTCTTTAATACAAAGTTTTGTTTATGTTTAACCTGTAAAACCACTAAGGCTAGAGACTACTTATTTATCAGGCATTCACTGTAATATCAAGATAACACTATAGAGAAATTATGCATACATTTGTTACATTAAAATACTATTAAAAAGACGATTTCTATATGTGTGTGCAAGTTTGAAGAATCATTGATTTCCCTATCTGCTTGACTACTTGTCATTTCTCTGTTACATATAAGTGTAAAATGCATGCATACCAGAATTTTTGCATGCTGAGTCGCTGGGCTTTCTAGGTCTTAAAAGTGCCTAATTATTCCGAATTGTTACATCATTACTGCTAGCCACAAAACATCTACATTAATTTAAACCTTGACAAACATTAAACCCATAAATTACTGAAGTATGAACCCTCATGTCCTGCTTCTCTTCCATTGTTTCTCAACATCCTAAAGGATTTTGTTGAGGAAACCTTAGTAATCCCTTAAATATATTTCCTCAATGTCTCAATTTTCTGTTTGTTGTCTATACATGTCTGTTTGTATGCATGTACATCCATGTGTGTGTTTATATGGTGAGCTAAAGAAGCAAACAGTACATACATTAGCTAACTAAAGTTTTCTACCCAAATTTTCCTACATGTCACACTAAACCCATTCTTCAAATGTTGCTTAGGCTTTCATCTTCTCCTTCAGGATAACGGGGGAAAATGCTTATTTTTTTATTTGCTTCTTATAGATAATTAAAATTTTATTATTCACACTAACATGCTATTGATGCTTCAGCTGATCCTTTAAACATCTGGCCTACTGTTTAAAATGCATGGAGTGAACTGATGTTAGCCCGTGCTGATAATCAGAGGACCTTCAATTAAGTACCTACGAAGCAACCAATGATAAACGAGAGAAAAGACAGTGCAAGTTTGCCAAAGAATTCTTTCATAGTCTGATTCTCAAAAGCAATTAGAATCACTTCTTTTGGCCTTGGAATTAATGAATTTTCATTAAAATTTAAATTTCAAATGATTCCAAGGATATCAAACTTGAGAAGTTGAGCTGATTGTCTACATAATAAATCACACCACAGGAACATGTCAAAAAGACTAATGCAAGTTCTTTGCCATCCAAAGTTTTCTTTCTCCTTGTCAGTGCTATGTGAACATATATAATTGCTTTCTTTTCCTGGAAGCAGCTATAACCAAAGACCTACTGTTGTTATACTCTGCATTTCTCTCTGTTTAGAATTTTTGAAAGTATAACTCTAAGACTGTTACTGAAACTAGTTCAAGTCTACAAAAAAGGTTTGCTCTAATAATTAAATGTGATATGATTTTTTAAAATGGCTGCAGTTACATTCTTCACACTGATAATTTGCTTAAATGAGGAAATTGAACATTTTAATATTAATGTATCCTGTGTTTGAAAATGACATTTAACTCAATAAAACAGACATTGTCTTTACTTGACAGAAAACAAAATACATTGTATGTTTGTGTGTGTGTGTATGTGTAAGGTAAGTGTCATATTATGGACTGTACAGAAGTATAATCATGAAAAGCGCTAAACATTTTTGGCCATAGAAAGCAACATGGGTGTTTTTAGTATATGTGCTGCTGAAGTGAGCACGTAACATGGGTGTTTTTAAAGGGCAATAAAATTGAACAATAAAGTAAGCAGAAAAATAATATTCATATAAAAAATGGTCTTGGGTGCAAAAGTTAAATATTTTAATCTTGGATTAAAACAGTATAACAGAATAGATGGTAAATAATAGGCTCATTTTGTTTACTCCTTTACTCATTCTGACAAAAGTATGTGCATGTTTTCAATAACAAATTTCACAGTACTGCTTTCTTTTTTTAACAGAGTGAATCTTCTTTGTTAAGAAAAAAATCTGAACAGTGTAAAGAAGAATTTTCTTAAACATGACATATCCATATCAAGCAGCCATGAAGGAATGTTTCTAGTTCTTACTATAATATTCTTTTCGCTACGTTCCTCTTCATATATATACTTTGAATCAGACTAATTCAGTTATCATCAATGATTTAATTGTGCAATACTGTTCCATGTATTAATATCTAATATAGGATTTTGAGCCTAGGGCAAAACCTCTGTACTAAATTTCCCCCACCCATCTATCTTTTCCAACTCAGCATTTCAATAGAACTTAAATAACAATAAATAAAAATAGATGATTGTGGCTTTAAGATATGTTCAGAGACTGTGAGAAAGAGCAGAAATCCCAAACTGACCATCAAGCTGTTCTAATGTCCATTTTATTTGCCCCTCACGGTGTTTAAATATTTCAGTATGTGGTCAGCTTGGCACCTAATGCATAGCCCTCACTACTTCATGCTCTTCTGTTACTTGACTACCCATGTGTACATTTTGTTTTGCAACATCTGCATTACATGCTGACATACTGATTGTATTCCGTTATACTGACGCTGCATGTCTAGCCTCATCTCATCCCTAGTTTCAGAACTGAGACCTAGAGCCCAGTTGCAAAAACACTTTAACTTTTGTAGAGAGCAGGGTGTTTTTGTCTTCTGTTCTTATTGTAGGTATCATTAAGCCCTCTATATGTTTGGGTGCTAAAGAGATACCTAATAATAATTGAGCATACTTATGAAATAAATAAGTCAGCTCATGATATGGTGCCTGGAATTATTTTGTGGGTACAAACTATGCTAACATTTTTTTGGTTGCATAACATGTCAGTACATAGTTACCAATGATGGATGGATAGAAATATTATTTTAGAAGTCTGAGTTTTAATAAAAAATGGATGAGTAAAGGAAGTTCCTGAGTTCATACAAATCACCTATAGTAGAAATTGGGATATGGAGAAAGAAAATAAATTAAGCTTAATATTTAATAATACAGTTAAAAAGAAGTGAATATATAACCCATGGGTTGGGATGATTTTTCAGTCTACTACTTATAATTTCAGTATTAGCATGCTTTTCTTACTGAAAAAATTAGAAAATTAGGTTAATATTTTTCAGATATATGAACAAAAAATGTTTTTATCTTTCTGAAAGATTCTCAGAATATGTGATGATTAGTTCAATAAATAAAGAAGTGACTGGTCACAAAAATATAAAAGAATTCACATTGTGATCTACAGCAGAGTAAGATCTCTGACATGACGATACAAAAAATATGCTTCTAGTTCACTGACTTTTTATTTTTATGTAAATTATGTTAGATATTTTTAGTGACCATAAATATTTACATGACATCCGTTCTTTTTTCAGCTTTTAAGATCCAGAGGGTACATGTTCAGGTTTGTTACCTGGATATATGGTGTGATGCTGAGGTCTGGGCTACAAATGATCCCATTAACCAGGTAGTAAGTATAGTACATAATAGGTAGTTTTTCCACCCTTGTCTCCCTCTCTCCTTTCCCCTTCTAGTAGTCCCTACTTTCTATTCTTACCATCTTTATTTCTAGAAGTACCTAACATTTAGCTCCCACTCATAATTGAGTACATGTAGTATTTGGTTTTCTGTTCCAGTGTTAATTTGCTTACCAAAATGGCCTCCAGCTGCTTCTACGTTGCTGCAAAGGATATGATTTTGTTCTTTTTGTGACTGCATAGTATCTTACGGCATATATGTCCTACATTTACTTTATCCAATCTACCATCAATGGACACCTATACTAACTCCATTACTTTGTCATTGTGAATAGTGCTGTGATGAACACGTGAGCGCATGTGTCTTTTTGGTAGATAAATTTGTTTTCTTTTGGATATATATTCAGTAATGGGATTGCTGGGTCAAATGATAGTTGTATTTTAAGTTCTTTGAGAAATGTCCAAACTGCTTTCTATAGTGGCCGAACTAATTTACATTCCCAACAACAGTGTATAAGCATTCCTTTGCCTCTGCAGTCTTGCAAGCATTGGTTGTCTTTTGACTTTAATAAAGCCAGTCTGACTGGTGTCAGATGATATCTTCTTGTGGTTTTGATTCACATTTTTCTAATAATTAGTGATGTGTTGCACTTTTCATGTTTGTTGGCTGTGTGTATAACTTCTTTTGATAAATGTTTGTTCATGTCTTTAGCCCATTTTTAAAATGGGGTTTTATGGTTTTTGTTTGTTCAATTGTTTAGATTCCTTATAGGTTCTGGATATTACACCATTGTCAGATGCATGATTTGTGAAAATGTTCTTCAGTTTGGTGGTTGTCTGTTTACTCTGTTGATTACTTATTTTGCCATGCAGAAGCTCTTTATTTTAATAAGGCCTTGCTTGTCATTTTTTTTTTGCAATTGCTTTTAAGGACTTAGTCAAAAATTATTTCCCAAGTCAATGTCCAGAAGGTTATTTCCCAAATTTTATTCTAGGATTCTTATACCTCGAAGTCTTACATTTAAATCTTTAATTCATTTCCCACTGCTTATTTTGTTCTTGACTTTGTTAACTAAGTTGGCTGTAGGTTGCACCTTTATTTATTTTTCCTCTATTCTGTTCCATTGATTTATATGTACATGACATTTTAGTAGGATTTTAAACCTGTTCAATGCCCTAACAAAATGTAACTTTTAAGTGATTTGAAAAAAACTGCCTACTAAATCTAAACTTGGAAACTGCCTACTTAATTCTAAAATTAGCAGGGTAAACTCAGTAGACATTTCAAAAGTTAGGCTAAACTCCATATCTGCTTGAAAAGTAACCATAAGCTTAAATATTATTTGAGATCACCCACCATAATATGGAAGTGATGTAGGTGAGATTGGTTGGTTTGGAAATAGAGTTACAATGTTATAAATTTCAAGCTGGAACATATTGACCTGAAAACTGGATAGAATACATGCAATCAATATTGTTCAGAGACATTTTAGTCAATTGGACCTTCTGTAACAGAGTCATAGCCCAATTCTTATCATGAAATACTTGGGCAAAGTATCTGAAATGTTAAAAGTTTGGGGGACATAATTATGGTTTGTAGTGGTATCATACCCATATATCTAAAATCACAACTGTCCTTATAATTGAAATTGTATTTACTTCCTTTTGATATGTTGGCATTGCAAGAAGAAATGATAAATGTTTGAAATGATACATATCCCAATTTCCCTGATTTCATCATTACACATTGTATGCTTGTATCAAAATATCACAGGTATCTTAGAAATATGTACAATCACTATGTATCAACACAAAAATAAAATAAAAGCTAAATCTGTTTCTTTAGAAAAAAAGAAGAATGTCAGATGTTTAAAGGGTAATAAAAATCACTTTACATTTAAAAATATTTTTATCATATATATAATTATAGTAGAATTGAATTGAGTGTCGAATTAATACAATAAACTATTCTAATAGCAACAGATTTGGGGGCACCAAAACTTTCTAGCAGCTGCAGAGAAAGTTCTATAACTATCCAACCAAGTTTTATCTACATTATATGAGTCTTGAATGCTTTTCTACAGCATAGTTTGATTTTTGTCATTTGCAGCAGTAAAAGAAATTTCAATGAAGCATTTTACGTATGGTGATAGATTAATGACTGCATACAATTTCACTCATTTAATTTTATTTCACCAAATTAGCCTTCAAATCCTCCAGACCATCTGTGAATATCTGGTTGACTTGTCAGAGTGCATTTTGCCTGAGTTCAGGGGCTCTGTGAATTTCTCACTCCAATTTAAATTTAGGACCTCTGAACACTGTTCCTCTGAATTTGACATCTGATGGGAAGCCTTTGATAAGCAAAAACACATTCATTACCTACATTTCAGAAATTAAACCATCAGTAACATGTTGCCACATTTTCACCCTAAATTGACAAGGAGGACATTATACCAAGATGGAAAAAATATGTGAGTGAATATGCTAATTATGTGCTATTGGTTTAGATTACTAGCCAGCACCAGTACTGTAGGTAGCCACAGAGAATACAGGCAAGGGAGAAAAGCAGACTTGATCTGGATTCAACATGAAACCAGCATTCTAGAGCATGATGGGTGCAATGTGGGGCAGATGAACAGAACCTGTTTCATGATAGCATTTAAGATTATTTAGGCTAATCATATGGCTAGGAAGCAGACACTCTCCCCACTCCACCCAAAGTACTGAGAAAGGTGAACCATGAAGTTCATCAAAGGGCCATAAAGAGACATCAACACTTCAGTTTACCATGTGTACATCTTGGGCTCGCAAAATCAAAAATAGTATTGCAACCTCTGTGGCCCAACCATAGTGTTTCTTACCCATGTCACACTGACATCGTAGAAACTTGGGCTGCCTAGAGCCCATTCAGAGAACAAGTAAATGGGTGCAGTCTAAAAAGAAAGTCTCTGTCACTTACATCATGCTTCCTAAAAATATCACTTGCAATTGTGAATTATGCTGCCATAAACGTGCGTGTCTAAGTATCAATCCAAATGCCCATCAGTCAACAAGTGGATAAAGAAACTGTGGTACACACACACACACACACACACACACACACACACACACACACACGTATATATGGTGGAACACTACTCAGCCATGAAAAGAAATGAATTAACAGCATTTGCAATGACCTGGATGAGATTGAAGACTATCACCGTAAATGAAGTAACTCAGGAAGAGAAAACCAAACATAATATGTTCTCACTGATGTGTGGGAGCTAAGCTATGAGGACCCAAAGGCATAAGAATGATACAATGGACTTTGGGGACTTGGTGGGAGGAAGAGTGGGAGTGGGGACAAGGGATAAAAGACTACACATATATGGTGCAGTGTATACTACTTGGGTGATGGGTGCACCAGTATCTCACAAATCACCACTAAAGAACTTATTCATGTAACCAAATACCACCTGTACCCCAAAAACTTATAGAAAAATAAAATTATAATAAAATAAAATTAAAAAAAAGATTATCATTTGCTGAAGAAATAATAAAATTTACCCTTGAAGATCATAAGAACCCTAGATGAGAAAGCAAATATACAACCTGAACTTTTTATTTTCTGTTCTCATTTTCTCTTCAATAATATGCATTAATACAAATCTTAAAGTTAGAAAGGTAATCAAACTTGTTAGTAATTGCTCTGAAATTGATTTCTCTATTCTGTTGGCATTTGTCAGAATTATTTAAATTTCATGGCACAATCTAAGAACTCCATGAGACAAATCTCATTGTAAATGAATTAATATTACCATTGGCTTGCTCATAATTTTTTAAAGTGACTTTATCTGCCTTGGTTATTGTTAAATATAGTTTATCAACAAAGTGGCATATTTCCTTCTGTTTGATTTTTGTGAGGTACTCTGCATCTTGAGGGGTTGGGTCCTGATATGTGTGCGATATGTAATATTAAAAACCCTTTTTCCTCCAATGACATCCTTATTTTTTTAAGTCATTTGCTAATATCTCCACAATATTTTTAGAACTTAAAATATAATAAAAAATAAATAAATGTTTGAAATGACTGACAAGCTAATTACCCTTATCTGATTACTATACATTAAACATATCAAAATATATACCCCATGAATATGTAAAATTATTTGTTAATATAAAATAAAATGTTGAAAATAAAAAACTCTGCCCTTTTGAGGTGTTTTTTTTTTTTTAATTTTTTATTGGATTATAGGTTTTGGAGTACATGAGCAGAGCATGCAAGACAGTTGCATAGGTACACACATGGCAGTGTGCTTTCTTTTCTTCTCCCCTTCACCCACATTTGGCTTTTCTCCCCAGGCTATCCCTCCCCACCTCCCCCTCCCACTGGCCCTCCCCTTTTCCCCCCAATAGACCCCAGTGTTTAGTACTCCCCTTTCTGTGTCCATGTGTTCTCATTTTTCATCACCCACCTATGAGTGAGAATATGCGGTGTTTCATTTTCTGTTCTTGTGTCAGTTTGCTGAGGATGATGTTTTCCAGATTTATCCATGAGGTTTAAAAATTGTTATTTAATATTGCAATATTTCACATAAATTAATTTAATTCTTGAGAGGAAACTATATAGTGAACAAAGACTTATTTTTTACCTTTTTGAAAATAATGCCTTCTATTTGGGGAAAAAAATATGCTTTAGAAAAGAGGTTCCAAAACCCAGAGAGGCCCACATTCATTGTGTTCTTTCTTGACTAATGAATTACTTGAGTGCTGTTTCAAGAACAGATCTTAGCATCTATCAATGTCTTACCCATTTTTCCCTGTTAGTGTTTCTAATACATTTTAATTGCTTTTAAATAATCTGGGATGTGGTAACAAATTATCACATAGACATTAAGAAAATTTTGTTCAGGACAGATCCACTCTTAAAGTTTTCTGGTGTGCTCGATACTCTAGTAAATCCTTACTAGAAACCTTAGAGCACTTAGCTCTTTTTTGATAACCTTAGATAACCTGGAGAAAAGAAAATTACTCCAGTATGGCGTCCTTACCTATTTTACCATTTTCTTTACCATCTTGTTTTATTATCTTCATGCTTTGTCATTTTGTTAGTATTTCATATTCTTAATGATTTTTCAGTGTTTTATACTTTCCAAAGTACAGGCATAGCCTGTGAAGCAGGCAGGGCTGCTTCTATTGATGTTCTTTTCAAAATAAACATTCAGAATTAGTCCAATATCAACCAACAAATAAAGGAGATGATTGGAAATAAGTGTAATGGTTCTGGCCAAAAATGAACACAAGGCCAGTCTGCTAAATTCACGTTACAAAAATGTACTTACTACTTCACTTAGCTTTTCTTTAAGAAAGATGCAGGATGAATTTGGATTTTTAAAGTAAGAAGGGAAAAAAAAGCATCACTCTTAGCTCCTTTAGCCAGTACTCTTGACTGCAATGTAGATTGTTTCCTCCTCTAATTGGCAAAATGCTGCAGGTTTTCAGTCCCTCAGTGAAAGTGACTTAGGAAGGGGCATTAATTCTTTCAGTTCACTAGGGTGTCATTTGGAAAATTACTATATGCGAGCAATAAATCACAGAGTTCGAAGATGCCCTGAGAAATTTTCTAGGATTATTCCCTTGCCTTCTGGTAAATTAGAAATTTACTAGATTCAATAACAACTGTATACATATTTTATAATAAAAACATTATAACTACAAAATCATGGAAGAACTATTATTATTTTATAACACCCTCTTTTTAAATGTTTGCCTAAACATATATGATATGCATTTATATTTCAAACTGTCAAAAATCCCTAGATTGTAAATAAAATTCAACTATTTCACTTGCAAAATGAATGGGTTAATTGTTCTTACTTTAGACTCTTTTAAGTTTTCAAAGAATAATTTAAAGTGTTAAATATTTAAAACAAATATACTCCATTTGGTAACTTAATACATAATAGAATTAGTTGTAAAATTTATGCTAATCAAAATAATGAACTAATGTCATTTTGCATTGATACATATATAAATTCTGATTTAAACATATTTTTACATCTCATAAGAAAGAGCATAGTGCTAAGTATAAGAATCCATTTCAGGGCTGGACACCTTGTCTCACACCTATAATCCCAGCACTTTGGGAGGCCGAGCCGGGTGGATCACGAGGTCAAGAGATCGATACCATCCTGGTCAACATGGTGAAACCCCGTCTCTACTAAAAATACAAAAATTAGCTGGGTGTGGTGGTGCACGCCTGTAGTCCCAGCTACTTGGGAGGCTGAGGCGGGAGAATTGCTTGAACCCAGGAGGCAGAGGTTGCAGTGAGCCGAGATCGTGCCACTGCCCTCCGGCCTGGGTAACAAGAGTGAAATTGCATCTCAAAAAAAAAAAAAAAAAAAAAAG
Organism: Callithrix jacchus; assembly: GCF_049354715.1. Lineage (NCBI taxonomy): Eukaryota > Metazoa > Chordata > Mammalia > Primates > Cebidae > Callithrix > Callithrix jacchus. Next base: position 32,945,436 of record NC_133524.1, read on the forward strand.
AAGAAGAATCCGTTTCAACCATGGACTGGCATAGGTATTATCTGATCTTATAAGGTTAAAAATATGAGAACATTTTCATAATGATATTAAAGTGTTAGTAAAATAGTTGCTCAGTTATATTCCATAAAGATAGACAAAGAAAATTTTAAGATAAATGCCTATTTAGTAGGTAAATATTTTTCCTTCAAATAAGGGAATACATAAGGAGATGAAACATTTTCAAACATTTCCTTTTTATAAATAAGAAAAAAAATCATAAAAACCACATGACATAAAATGCTATATAGTTCTAAATGCTAGTCAAAGAAATGCATTATTACATTATGATACTATTTATCTGTTCATAAATAAGTCCTGTGTCCCTAGTGCAATTTTAGGACCAATGAAGAGGAGATCCTACATCCTTTTACATTCCCCAGAACCCTAGTACATGAGAACAATACATAGTATTTTCTCAAAAAAAAAAAAAAAAGTGGGATGCTGAAGAAATAGCATTTACTTTTCAAGGGCTGAATACACAAGGAGACCAGTGGACTATTTGAAAAAGAGAAAAGCTTCTGACAGCTAGGGGTGGTAGATTGTGCCTGTAATCCCAGCACTTTGGGAGGCTGAGGTGGGTAGATCATGAGGCCAGCAGTTCCAGACTAGCCTGCCCAACATGATGAAATCCCATTTCTACTAAAAATATAAACATTAGCCAGGTGTGGTGGCACACACCTGCAGTCCCAGATACTCAGGAGGCTGAGGCAGAAGAATTGCTTGAACCAGGGAAGCAGAGGTTGCAGTGAGCCAAGATTGCGCCACTGCACTCCAGCCTGGGCAAAAGAGCAAGACTCCATCTTAAAAAAAAAAAAATTACTTTAAGACATAAAGTCAGAAACTACAGCCTGTGGGGCAACTCTCACTTGCTGCCTGTGTTCATATGGCCCACAAGCTAAGAATGGGTTTTACATATGTATCACATGAAAATTTTACAATATTCATATCTCTGTGTGCATAACATTTGCTAGGAACAAACCCATGCTCATTGATGTATGTATTGTCTGCTTTCACACTACAACAACACAGTTGAGTAATTGCGACAAAGACAACAAGCCTAAAATATATGCTATCTAGCCCTTCACAGAGAAAAGCTTCTGACTCCTGCTTTAGGAGAAAGTATGTACAAGGATGCAAAAAATAGTCTTTTTTTAAAAAATTACAATCAGATTCTGGTTGGACCATAAGAGCTCAATTATGGAATGGGAAGGTGAAAACAGCAAAAATTACAACAACAACACACACACACACACACACACACACCAAAAAAAAAAAAAAAAAAAAAAAAACAGAAGAGGAAAAGAGAGCTGAGTAAAAAAAGTCTTCAAAAATTTAGTTCTAGAATTTATATTTACATTCTCACACTCTCCTGAAATCACAGAAAGAGGGAACTTATGCTTTAAGAGGATATTTGAATAGACTGGAGAGAAATGAAGCATTGAAGAGATAGGAAGTGAACTCCTCTGAGAAAGCTCTGATATGAGAAACATAGTTCCAGACGAGAAGTTAATGTTACCTCATTTTTCTGTCTCATTTCTTTCAAGCTCTAAGCATGAGTAAGTGTTAATGGTAAGTAAATATGTATCTCTCTGCCATTCTAAAAGCAGAAGGAGGGGGACCACTTGTAAAATTAAACATGGACTATAAAATAATTTATCCATATGTAGAATTTTTCAGTTGGAGAAAGCACCCAAGCCCACAGAGTGTGTGCCTAGGTTCTGCAATAACAATGCAATAGAAGCAGTCACAATTATCCTACATGCACACAAACACAGACACACATTTTCATGCTTTCTCCATAGTTGCTTATGTGAAAAAGTCAAGTAAAATGAGGGCATTGGAAAGCAAAGAAAACATGCAAATACTTATTTTTTGGCAAAACTTTAATATGAAGTATTACAACTATCTGAAAATCTAACTCTCCAACTAAGTCTTTCTTGTGGAACCATTGTTTATCTTTCAAGTTCCTACAGATTCTCAATTCTCTACCCATAATTTTCCTATACCCCCAGCCATGGTAGTTTTCATGAAAAAAAAAAAGGATTTTTTTGAGATTCTACATTTAATCTCTTAATTATTCTAAGGAAATAAGATATTTCCAGTATTATAGATTTAGTTCAAAAAAATAGTTATTTAGGGCTGGGTGCAGTGGTTGATGCCTGCAATCTCAGGACTTTGGGAGACCAAGATGGGCAGATTAATTGAGACCAGGAGTTCGAGTACAGCCTGGGCAACATGGCGAAATCCCATCTCTACTGAAAATACAAAAATTAGTCAGGCATGGTGGCAGACACTTAAAATCCTAACTACTGGAAGATGGAGGCATAAGAATCACGTGAGCCCAGGAGGGGGAGGTTGCATTGAGCCATGACCACAACAGTGCACTCCAGCCTGGGTGACAGAGGGAAAATCTCTAAAAAAAAAAAAAAAAATGGGAGAAAAGTTAATTATAACTAACAGTATGCAAGGCTCTGTGTTGGCTGCTTTGGGAGACACAAAGGAATGCAAAGTTATGGTACTCCAGAGGATTATAACCTCAGTGGAAAGACAGACAGGTGTGTATACAACTATGATACAAGACAAAAGGAGGTAATGCTTTAAAAGAGATAGACAAGGGAAGAAGAGATTACCTCTGGTGGGAAATTTTAGATGACTGCATGAAAATGTGCTCTGCCCATAAAGGAAACATAAGACTTCTTTAATAAGAGATCCAGCAAAGAACATTCTGGGAAGACATTATTACCTTACAGAGGCATGAGAGAATATAGTTTTGTCTGTCTCACTCTCAGATTCATAAACTGTGGGAGGGTCCCAGGAATCTACATTATAAACAAGCTCCCTAGGAGATTCTAAAGGAGGGGTTCCACAAACTGAACTGTAAGGTTGATATAGAACATTTGCCAAAAAATACAGTAGGGACGAGCAGGAACAATGTATAGTGTGAAAGCTATATAGGCTTGATGATAATGAAGTGAGAGAGCAAGTCTAAGCTTGTGGTAATGAAGAGTGAAGAAAAGACTCGATGTAATTTTCAGTGTAAGGCAATGAGTGCCTTACTGTGTCAATTCTATATATTTACAATTAGGTCAAATAGACTCCATTTGTATGAAATTCAAAAACTGGCAAAACAAATCTATGGTATTAGAAATCATGATAATGTTTATCCACGGGGGTGGCATGGAATGACTGAAAAGGAGCAGATGTGTGTCACTGAGGTATCATTAAGGTTCTGTTTTCAATCTAAGTGCTGGTTAAAGGAATGTGTTCAGTTTGTGAAAATTCATCTAACTGCACCTTTATATTATTCATCCTTTTCTACCAAAGTATATTATACTTCAGTAAGAAGTTTTAAAAATTAGGCTGAGTGGGTGCATTTCAACTAAAAGAAAACATCCTATAATTGTTATCTTATTAATCTCATAAAATTTAATAACTTAATTACTTAATACATCTTTCAATTCTCTGAAAGTTATATAAATGTGATACAATAGAATATAAGAGAAATGTTCAAAAACATTTTTCAGATCATTTTAGTGGGGAATATAACTTCTTTCTTTTTTTTTTTTTTTTTTTTTTTTTGAGACGGAGTTTCGCTCTTGTTACCCAGGCTGGAGTGCAATGGCGCAATCTTGGCTCACGGCAACCTTCGCCTCCTGGGTTCAGGCAATTCTCCCGCCTCAGCCTCCTGAGTAGCTGGGATTACAAGCACGTGCCACCATGCCCAGCTAATTTTTTGAATGTTTAGTAGAGACGGGGTTTCACCATGTTGAGCAGGATGGTCTCGATCTCTTGACCTCGTGATCCACCCACCTTGGCCTCCCAAAGTGCTGGGATTACAGGCGTGAGCCACCACGCCTGGCCCCGGAATATAACTTCTTAAAGCTTCCTTGCTAACACTTAAATCCCATGAGATTGAAATTTGTTATTCTAAAGTTATCATCCTTGAGTCTATTGTTTATCACTGTCTCAGCTTGCTGTGCCTCTTCACAGGAAAACTTCTTGAAAAAGTTGTCTATAATCTTTGTATCTATTTTCCCACCTTATATTATTTACTCAACCAACTACTCTGGACCTTCCATTTCCATCATTCTATTGAAATTGCTCTTCTGCAAATCACCAAAAAATTGTATGTTGCCGAATCCAACAATCATTTATATTTTTATTATAGTGAGTCTCTCATAACTTGCTAGGTTATTAAACACTCTCTCCCTTCAACACTCTTTTATCTTTCATGTTACCACACTCTCCTGATTCCCCTCCTAATGCTCAGTATTCTGTGTTGGATGTCCCTCTTCTGTTCCACTTCTAAATATTTCAGTATCTCAGGGCTTGATCTTGAGACCATTTATGTTCTCTTAGAGGTCTCTAGTGCCATGGCTTTAGATAGATCCTTAATGTGTTTCTCCAGCCCTGAACTCTTCTCTAAAACCCAAATTTACATTCAATTTCCTAGTGTCTCTAATAGACATCCCAAAATTAACACGTCCAAGTGAAAAGTCTTGATACTTTTTGTCCAAATCTGCTTACTTTTCTATATCTCAATAAGTGACAGTACTCTCATCATAATTGTTCAAGTTAAACATTTAAGAATTAACATTGATTTATTTTTTCTCCTACTAATTAATCCTTATGGACTACGAATCTGAAATCAGTCACTTCATTCTCTCCACTACAATCAGCCTTTTCCAAGCCACTATTATCTCTTACATAGACTACTAATTAAATGACTGGTCTTCTTATTCCACTTTCATCCCCTACATTCCATTTGCTATAAGCCAGTCAATGTGAAGCTAATACTCTCCAATCACTTGCCATAGTTACAATAAAATCGAAACAAATTTTTAAAACTTAACAAATGTTTATATGAGCAGGCCATTGCCTACTTTTCCAACTCACTCATCCTCAATGTTTTAGCCATATTGGCTTCTTGTTGTTGTTGTCCAGTGAATACGTTAACTTGTCCTTCAAACACCACTCATTAGTGATACTCCTGCATAGAATACCATTCCTTTTGATTGTTACTATAGGAGATCGATATATATCGCTCCAAAATATGGCTCTTTGGCATAAAGATTACTTTTAGTTAGAGGCAAGTAAGAATCAATATAGGCAAAAAGAAGCCTTTCCAGTGCTTCCCTTGTCTAATTAAAAGCAGAACTTCTGAGAAATGATAACTGCTATAAATCCTCTCTCCTGAAAAATTTTTATGGCCATGAAGAAAATGGAAAGTTGGTCTCAAGATGGAGTTCACACATAGAAGACTTACTCCATGTTTCTTCCATATATTTACCTTCCCACAGTTTGGCACCCCTAAATATCTAAAGTTCATTCTTCTTTGTTTTGTCATTTCTCTACAAGTTTACAGTTCTTTGTTCAGATGCTATTCAAACCCAACATTCTAAACACCCCTTTGATTTACACATCATTGACTTTCTCCCAGGTGTATGTGCACTGAATATTTTAATAAACTTTTGGCGTTGTTCTCTTCTTATTCTGTCATTTGTCACTCTTAACTTTGTAAGACCCCAGCTGGGTAACTTAGAAGAGTAGAAGGAACATATTTTTATTCCCCTGCATCAAAGAGCTGGCCCCTTCTTGTCACTCAGATCTCAGTTTAAATAATGTGGCTCAGAAAAAAATGTCCTTAGTTGGGCAGAGTGGGTCATGCCTGTAATCCCAGAACTTTGGGAGGCTGAGGCAGGTACATCACTTGAGGTCAGAAGTTCGAGACCAGCCTTGGCAACACAGTGAAACCTCGCCTCTGCTAAAAATACAAAAGTTAGCTAGGCATGGTGGTGCATGCCTATAGTCTCAGTTACTTGGGAGTCTGAGGCACAAGAAAAGCTTGAACATGGGAGGCAGAGGGTGCAGTGAGCTGAGATTACACACTGCACTCCAGCCTGGGCAACAGATCAAGACTCCATCTCAAAAAATAAACAAATAAATAAATAAAAGAAAAAGAAAAAGAAAGAAAGAAAAAGAAAAAGTGTCCTTAATAATCCAAACCAAAGTGGTCATCCTGTCACAAACTGTAATTTTACCTTGTTTTAAAGTCTCTTTATGCATATATTTCTAGTTTAGTTATTTTGTTTTCTATCTCCCATAAGAGAATGTAATCTCCATGTCGATACAAATCATATCTTGATTGTTAATTGCTGTAATCCCAGTGTCCCCAAAAGCTCATGTCCTATAATAGGTGTTTGATAAACTTTTGTTGAATTCTGAATATCACCACCTTTGACAAGTGACCTGACATGATGAATAACAAGTTACAGGGTTTAGGGATTAAAAATATTTCCATGGAGAATTATTTATTTAATTCACAATGGCCAGGAATTGTCAATTGGTAGTAGAGGCATCCAGAAACTAGTGAACTATGTCTTAAAATCTCACAATATAAGAGGAATCATATTGTTAACTGGCCACTACTATGAGTTTTGGAAAACATTTTACAACTTTAAAAAATGATTTAAATAAAGTAAGGAGATGAGTAATGCAAGTAATGCCAAGTATAACTTGTCTTTATCTAATAATGTACTTTGCTACTTACAGGCACATGGAATTTTAGGGCTATAAATGAGGAGAGGTACCTCTTTCTGTAATCACAATGTTGCTATAATTACAGATAAAGGTTTGTCAGCATTTCCATTAAAAGAACTTAACTAAGCTGTTAAATGTCCATTAGCCTAATATATGGCTTATAATATCTTAGCTAACTGCCTATTTAAAACAGCTAATTAAAAATGGATGGATTTTTTAATAAAATTATGTAAATACCCAGAAGACATCAGCCCTTTAAGCATGTACATTTCTGTAACAATATAAGTGCAAGCCTTTTTTCCCCAATATTTGAATTGTCTATTTATATACATTATTTTAAAAACTTAAACTAAAATATTCTGGAAAGTGATTACTTAGCAATAAGCACAACGTTGTCATAAGAAGGAAGAACTACTGTGGTGGACACTGATAAACTACTTATATTTCCTTTCAATAAAGAACTTTTCCTGACAGGTGAAAGTGCTGGTGGGAGACAGCCTTCAGCTCTCGGTTTTTCAGGGGTTGTCTCAGCCATGAAGAGCCCCCTTGCATAAGATCATGACTTATTTCTGAGAAGGCTATCATCCAAAGACTGATTAATACATGAGTAGGCTCACTATTCTCAGGACTACCCTGAAGAGCCATTCTAAGTTCTGGAGCTCCCCATATGTTTGGTCAATTGGGAAACAGCTCTATGGAGGTACCCAGTGACACTGTAAGCATCCATATAGGCCACATACACAAAGTTCAACTGCAGATTGACTCAAGTCTTGACAAATGCTCTGTGAGTCTTCCAAAATGGAAAGATAGGCAGTCTTGAGAGGATGTCTACCAAGGCAATACTCTACCCACCTCTGTATCTTTAGGGAAGTACCTTATCTTGTGGGAGACTGTCCTAGAACATTTCTCATCTGCCTTTCTGGTTATGGTGAGACATGTGATGCTCCATCTCAGCTCCCCTTAAAGTACAGCTGCAGAGTACTTTTTTAATTGCAGGGTGAAATTGGCTTCTCAACAACAGAACGTACACTACTTGTGTTGTCTGTCATCGATCTCTTTAATTTTGGTATCATATTGTGGGACAAGTAACACAGGAAACTGACACCATGCCGAACATACTTTTGATGCCTATGAACTCTTTGTCTTGACTATCTCCTTAACTGCTGAATCTGTCAGCCTGCGTAACACTAAGGCTGTTAATTGGGCCTGCATTACACCTTAACTTCTCTTTCTGTCCATTCCTGCTTTCAAGCCCTCTCTTGAATAGGTGTTGGTCCAATGGGCATTCCCTAATAAGTATTCTACATATTAAACTTTATTTTAGAGTCTGGCCTGGTGTGGTGGCTTATGCCTGTATTCTTAGCAGTTTGGGAGTCTGAGGTAGATGGACCATCTGAGGTCAGGAGTTTGGGACCAGCCTGACCAACATGGTGAAAACTTGTCTCTAATAAAAATACAAAATTAGCCAGGTATGGTAGTACAGGCGTATAATGCCAGCTACTTGGGAATTTGAGGCAGGAGAATTGCTTGAACCCGGAAGGCAGAAGTTTCAATGAGTAGAGATTTTGCCACTGCATTCCAGCCTAGGCAACAAGAGTGAAACTCTAAGATAAAATAAAATAAAATAATTAAATAAATAAAATAAAAATATTTTATAGTCTGTTTCTCACAGAACCCAACCTGTAACACCTACTTAGTATGTCAAACCAATTGAGGAGGTCAAGGGTTGTATTATTTCTCTTTTCATTTGGTTGTCAGGAGTTGTGATTATTACCCTATCATTTCTCTTTTCATTTGGTTGTCAGGAGTTGTGATTATTACCCTATCATTTCTCTTTTCATTTGGTTGTCAGGAGTTGTGATTATTACCCTATCTTAGGAGCCCAGACTGATTTTATGTACACTATCTCTTTTTGCACTTTCATAATACATGTGCTTAATTTCTTTACTAGATGACTGCTGAGCAGGCACCTAGGCCATCTCCACTGAAGTCGTACAGACTCTTCCAAAACAACTCCAGAAGGCAGCCAGGTTTGGAGCTACTCTATGCTATTACATCTAAAAAGTGTGCCTTTTGTTTATGAGACAGTGTCCCACTCTGTCACCCAGGCTGGTATGCAGTGGTGCAAGCATAGCTCACCACAGACCCAGCCTCATGGGCTCAAGCAATCCTCCCATCTCAGCCTCCTCAGTAGCTAGGGCTACAGGTGTACACCACCTGTCCTGGCTATTCACTTATTTATTTAGTAGAGATTAGGCCTCCCTAATTTATTCAGGCTGGTCTTGAACTTGTGGCCTCAAGCGATCCTCCTACCTTAGCCTCCCAGTGTTGGGATTACAACTGTGACACACGGCTGGGCACGGTGGTTCACACCTGTAATCCCAGCACTTTGGGAGTCTGAGGCGGGTGGATCATGAGGTCAAGAGATCGAGACCATCCTGGTCAACAAGATGAAACCCCGTCTCTACTAAAAATACAAAAAATGAGCTGGGCATGGTAGCGCGTGCCTGTAATCCCAGCTACTCAGGAGGCTGAGGCAGGAGAATTGCTTGAACCCAGGAGGCGGAGGTTGCAGTGAGCCGAGATAACACCATTGCACTCCAGCCTGGGTAACAACAGCGAAACTCTGTCTCAAAAAAAAAACAAAACAAAACAAAACAAAAAACACGTACGACACACTGCACCTGGCCATTATTCCATTTTATTATTTCCACTTATTTGTTTTATTAATCCCTTTCTGAGCAAAAATGATGCTTTAATGTCCTTAGTAAAAAACAACAACAAAAAAAACAGCCTTTGAGGTTGACATACATCTACTTCTCCTTACATTTCCTGCCACTAGATTTTTCCACCCCATGGAAAATATTCTCAATTACAAGTATTCCTAAGATCAGCTCTTTTGGGCTATTTGATTTTTCAAAAGTCCTATGTAAATTGAAGACCTAAAAAATAAAATGATCCCTCCCAACCATAACCCCCCTACATGTGTGATGAAAGCTTCAACTCAGCTAGATGACATTTAATGGTGTTTTTAATTTATCCCTACTCTTTATGGCAGAGAAAATAAAGGAGCCCTCCAAAGAGATTTAGGCATAGGAGTCAATATTAGGTCCCAAGCAAGGGCCATTCTGATACTATGTCTCTAAAGTCGTTCTCATTTATTCAATCTAATATTTTTAAGCATCTATTATTGTCCTAGCTACCACCCTGGATGAAATGTTCAGAAAACACTACATCTATTTGACCTCACAAAAAGTAATAGAAAGCCTATTCTGACTTTTTAAATAACACTTAAAAAAGTTCTGCATAACTCCTTTCTATTATTTTATGAACATAGTCCATGGTGACTTCCAATTAGCAGCCCTTGAACTTAAACTAAGACTTGTATTTAACGAGTCTGATAGCCACCTGAATCAAACTTTTTTTTTTCTTGAGATACAGTCTTACTGTGTCACCCAGGCTGGAGTGCAGTGGCACGATCTTGGCTCACAGCAACCTCTGCCTCCCAGGTTCAAGTGATTCTCCTGCCTCAGCCTCCTGAATAGCTGGGACTACAGGCACGTGCCACCATACCTGGCTACTTTTTTGTATTTTTAGTAGAGATGGGGTTTCACTGTGTTAGCCAGCATTGTCTAGATCTCCTGGCCTTGTGATCACCCGCCTTGGCCTCCCAAAGTGCTGGCATTACAAGCATGAGCCACCGCACCCAGCCCCAAGTCAAAAATCTTTTGCATACCTAAGGGAAAAAAAAATCAACAGAATTGTGCAAGGGGCTCATAGACACTTCATGGATTGAGATGGCTAACAAAGTAAGACAAGAGGAATGTGACACAAAACAATTCAATATGTTACTGGATTATTTGACCCAAAACCTTGAAAACAGCACACATCTGTTCCAATACTTGGGAGATCAACCATTCAAAAGTAACATTTCATTTACAACTTCTGCCTGCTCTTCTGTTCTAGCCTGCTCTTCTATGGCTGTTCATGGCAGCCACATTTGTGGGTTTAAATGTTCAGCTAGCCTAGAAAGCTTGGCATATGCAAATATATGCATAATTATCTGGTTACAGTTTCTATCAGACTCATCTGTTTTATTCTCTCCAACATCCTTCTTCTAATCTTTCATAAATAAGGCTGTAACCTCAACCTTAAATTCCGAATATCCTGAATTTTCTTTTTGTCTATAATTGTATTTTGTCAAGTTTTTTTAACTAATATTTAAACTGAACTTTAAATGTTTCTGAATTTTAATACTGAAACCTCAAATACTTGCACACTCACCTTAGGTAAGTAAAAGAGCTTTGGAGCCTGACTTAATAAGAAGGACTTAGTTGGCCAGGTGCAGTAGCTCATACCTGTATTCCCAGCATTTTGGGAGCACCAGGCAGGCGAACCACTTGAGGTCAGGAGTTCCAGACCAGCTTCACCAACATGGTGAAACCTTTTCTATACTAAAAATACAAAACAAAAAAAATTGCTGGGTGTGGTAGCAGGCACCTGTAATTCAAGCTACTCAGGAGGCTGAAGCAGGAGAATCGCCTAAACCCAACAGGCAGAGGTTGCAGTGAGCCCAGACTGCACCACTGCACTCCAGCCTGGGTGACAGAGTAAGACTCTATCTCAAAAAAAAAAAAAAAAGAAGGACTTAGTCAAGGAAAGAGACAATACACTGAGTGAGTGAGTGTGTGTTTGTGTATATGCATGTATGTGTATTGAGGAATTGTCTGTGTACCGCATGTAACACCAAAAATGAGGGATGTAAAAACCAACACGTTTCCCTCCCTAGGCCATGTGACCTGATTCATAGCTGCATCCCATTCACCTCTTAGGCCCCTGGTTGAAGTGCCTTTTTCAAATGTCTCTGCCCAAAGTAAGGGTCATCTTTTTATTAAATCATCTAGTCAAAAGCTGTAATCTTTCTAATACATATGAAGACTAGGGATATGCCAAATTCAGATATGCAGATGACCAAGGCCTATTTTCAAAGATTACTACTAAGATAATTATTTGGGATAAAATGTAATAAACATAAGTAGTATCTGCTTTATAAATATAGTTTTAAATTGAATACGAATATCAATTGTTTGGAATAGGAAATATATTTTCCACATATTCATTGGATACTTAGTAGCTCAGTCGCCAACTACACTGCTGAGTCTAACTTAAGTTATTTAATAAGTGCAGTAGACCTGCTATTGGTAATATGGAATTCAGAACACAGTAAATTCACTCTGAGAGCAACTGAGATCCTCTGAAATGTGTGCCTGGAAGGAGGGGAATTAATAACAGGGCCTTTGAGAATGGCAGCACAAGTTGTGAACTGCTTCAAGAGGCACTCAGCTGAGAGGGGTCGAGAAGCTTAAATCTTCAAGCCATGAAACCTGGCCCCGGGCTCTATCTGCCCAGTAGAAGAACCACTGTTTTCTTTCTCTCAAGGGATCCACAAGAGCTAGCAGGTGTCTTAAGTGTTTGGGTTATCAGGCTGACTGTACACTCTTGAAAGGCAACCCAAATTATTGCTTCCTAGACAAGAGCAAGAAATAAATGAAGAAAAAAGTAAACAACCCAGAGGTGAGATACTTGCCACAAGTTTGAATGGACGACTCTTGTAAATTGAACATTCATTGCAGAATACATGCTTATTTTAAGTGTAAGTTATATACATACACACAAACATATGTATATGCATATGCATGTATGCATATATATAGACATATTTATATTTAAGTGATTTTTTATTTGTATGAATTCAGGGGGTACAAGTGCAATTTTATTATGTGAGAATGTTGGGTAATGGTGAGCTTTGGATTTTTAGCATATCCATCACCCAAAAAATGTACATTGTACCCATTGATTTATCATTATTGACCCCCTTGCACATCCCACACTTGAATCTTCAATGCTGATCACTACATACTCTATGTCCATGTGTACATGTATACACATTATTTAGCTTTCATTTATAAGTGAGAACATGTGGTATCTGTCTTTTTGTTTCTGAGTTGTTTCATATATATATATATATATATATATATATATATATATATATATATACATGCACTGATATTGATGCCTTTTCTCTAGAAAAAGTATAAATCTCTAAATCAATCAAACTAGATACTTACGATATATGGCAATATCTTATCTATTAAATCAAAATGTGTACAATGTGCTCCAAGATCTAGCAATCTCATTTCTGGGTATATACCCATGTGAAATGTGTAAATTTTTATACCAAAAGACATATAATAGAATATATGTCTGTAGCAGCACTATTTATAACTTATATAAAACTGTTATATTTACCCTATGGAATATTACACAGCCCATAAAATGAATGTTTAATATCTATACATCAAAGAATACCTGATGCACAAATACAATGCACTAAGAAGCCAGACATAAAAGAGAATATATTGCATAATTCGGCAAAAATATAGTAGGGCAAAACCAATCTATGCTGTTACAAATCAGATCAGTGATTACTCTTGGGGGATTAATTATTGCAAAGAGGAACCAGCAGTGCTTTTTTTTTTCTTAAAGTGGATACTGATTACATGACTATTTAGATTTTGAGGTATATACTTGTGATATGTGCACTTTTTATGTATATATGAACAGGTCTCTAAAGTGTTAGAATATCATAGTTTTCATCTTTTTGGTATCGCTATAATCCACATCCAGAGTAAGGTGTTCCATGCATATTATCTTTAATCCATGCAACAGGCCTGTGTGGTCAGGATGATTACCCCCATTGTACAAGTGATCCAGCCTTTGACATAAAAACTGAATACATTAATTAGCATTCATCTTTGTTGGTGGGGAATAAGCACAAGCATCATCATTGTGGATGTGTTGATATGAACTGTCACTCCAAGTTTCCTCGATGCTCTAGGAGTACAAATAAGATGCACCTGCTTGAGGTCACTCATCCTAGAAGCAGTCTGGAGATGCATGTGACTGTAGATGCTAATTGACATGCTTATTTGTCCGTGTCAACAATATAATTAAGGGTTTTTTTCCTGCCTAATAGATTGGTCTAATTTTAATTCACAGTGCCAAAAAAAGAAAGATTTCCAGGTAAACAAAACAAAAAATTTCTTCAAAAGAAAAAAAAAAGCACAAAAAACAACTTAAATGGCCTGTAGCTCCAAATGTACTTTATTGACAAGGAATTCTGTGAACACACATTATATATTATTGACCAAAAAAACCTTCAAAGATCAGCACAATGCTCTGATCCCTAGATATTTTATTTTATTGTCTACACACTTTTAAGGTTTTTAATGTTAAGAATTGAAATGAGAGTAGAATCATTATAAAGCATTCTTGCCTATTTTAACCCCTACTCCCTTCAAAATTTTTGAACATGAAAAAACTATCATGAGGGAATTTTTCACCTTAACTTACCCACTGATATATAAATGTACATGTAATTGAGAAAAAGAATAGAATAGATGTTGATGCTATTCCCCAGAAATATTAAAAAATTTGAAATTAAGTTAGTAAGGCTGTTATTGAGTCATTATTTCAGGGTCTTTTTTCTAACAGAAACCTCTAAAGTACATGTGGGAAAATGCTACATAAACTTAGCGGCAATGTTTATTTCTCCAACTTGTTAATTTAATTATAACCCTATAATACAAGATATTTGAGGATGATCAAAGGACCCACACGGATGCATCATTTTAATGACCCATAAGAAAATAGAAACATAAAAGTAGGAACATGATCTGGACATTAGCAGATACTGTTGAAGTTCATTTTACTGATACATTGTGTCCTGTGTTGGACTTTTTGTCCTGATTTTCACCCCCTATTCTAAGTCAATCAGACCTGGAATGTTGATATGCACTGTCACTCCAAGTCTCCTTGATGCTTTAGGAGAACAAAGAAGATGTACCTGCCTGAAGCCACTCATCCTCAAAGCAACCTGGAGATGCGTGTGACTGCAGATGCCAATTGATGTACTTACTTGTCTGTGTCAACAATATAATTAAGGTTTTTCCGTGCCTAGTAGATTGGTCTAATTTTAATTCACAGTGCCAAAAAAAGAAAGACTTCCAGGTAAATAACACAAAAAAATTTCTTCAGACTGGTTCCTGACGACTGGTTCTAGACTAAGAGCAGTCTCATGTTCTAAATTGGTTCAGCTGGATTGAAGGAAATATTACAAAGAGGTGGAAGAGGTTTTACGTCTCTTCAGCGTGTAGCCTAAAAGCCGATTTATGATGGTAAGAGGAATAAAACTTAAGAATTCATGAGTGTAAAGAGTAAGGCCAGTAATCAATGCATTCCTGTACTTGACAAACCTGGCCACTCTGAGACCTGCCTTTGGAGTGTTCCACCTGTTCTACATCTAGACAATGACTTAGTGTTACTTCTTGATATAAGGTACTGTTGGGAATACATAGATGAATCTGACATGAATTCTATAACAAGTTTCAAAGGAGAATAACAAAATTTGGTAATGGGAAATGAAAGTGGGGGAATTTACTATATTTTATGGACTTGACCTTAGTCTACAATATAGGTGTCCACCACTCGTTCTACATCTATTAGCAAATCATTTAACTCAAAAATATTGTATCCATATGTTAAATTAGGCATAAAAAGATATGGGCTTCTTTAAGGAAATACAGTAACAGCTAATATCCCTAGGAGTTTTATGCACATCAAGCTCTGTGCTAAGCACTGAATAAGCAATTTTTTAATCTTCACATGATCCCAATGGGGTAGACACAGTTTTCCCCCCATTTTACAGTTGATGAAATAGAAGAGATTTCAGCTACTTGTTCAAGGTCAGACAGGTTCCATGGTGAAATGTGGAGCATAATCTCAGATAGTTTCTCAAACTGAGGCTCTCAACCAGGAACTCTTCTTACCTCTAACATGTATTCATACCTGGCACTAGCAGAGGGCAAAGGCTGCTCTATGAAGTGATGAGATGACTAAAATAAATATTTATTTTAGCCATCATGACCCAAAAAAAAGTGGGCTTTCCTAGGTAGTTGTGTAACAGGAGAAAAGCCAATGAATAATGAAATAGAAGGGTTGGTTTGGAGGTAGAGGGGCTTTGGAGACTAAAGCAAATACTTAAAGGAACTTTGAAATGTGTGTGTGTGTGTGTGTGTGTGTGTGTGTGTGTGTGTGTGTGTGTGAAAACAGAAGTTCCATAGTGAATAACCTATTATATGCCAAATAGTGATATGTACAATCACTACAAAAAGTGGCCTTGATCCTTTCTGCTTACTATAGAGAAAGATACATGTAAATAAACCATGTCAATCTGCTATGACTAGTGCTAAGACTGAAGTTCATTGAATGTTCAGTCAGAGCCCTCAAAGAAACTACTGATTGCCACATGTACATAAAGGCAAGCAAGAAAAGGTTTCCTGGATGAGATGGGGCCTAGGCTGAAACATGAACTGAAAAATGTGTTTTTCTGGAGAGCCATTATTCAATAAGCAACACTTATGTACCCCTTTTCTTAAAGATGAAGTATTCGTTATTTGAATTTATGTAGAGTAAAGCCCACTCCTTCTGAAGTAAAGTTCTATGAATTCTTTCAAGTGCTTAAGCATGCAGCGATCATCACAATAAAGACACAGAACAGCTTCATCAAACCCCAAATTCTCTCGTGCTGTCCTTTGGTAGTCAATCAATACCCACATCTCATATCCTCAGAACCAATCTCCTTTAACCCTTCTACTCTGCTGTGTATTGTACTGAAACTAAGATATGTTTATTTTTTAAATTGTATTTTTGCTTCAGGGGTACACGTGCAGATTTGCTATATAGGTGAATTGCATTTTGGGGGAGTTGGCCTAAACATTATTTTCTCACCCATGTACCCAACAGTTATTTTTCCCAATCTTCTCCCTCCACTTGACCTCCACCCTCCAATAGGCCCCAGGGTGTGTTATTCCCCTCTTAGTGACCATATATTCTTATCATTTAGCTTCTGCTTATAAGTGAGAACATGTAGTATTTGGTTTTCTGTTGCTATGTTAGTTTGCTAAGGATAATGGCCACCAGCTCCATCCATGTCTCTGCAAAGGACATGATCTCATTCTTTTTAATGGCTGCATAGTATTCCATGGTGTATGTGTACTGCATTTTCTTTATTCAAGCTGTTCATTGATAGGCATTTAGGTTGATTCAATGTCTTTGCTATTGTGAGTAGTGCTGCAATGCACATATGCTTCATGCATGTGCCTTTATGGTAGAATGATTTATATTCCTTTGGGTATATAATGCCTAATAATGGGATTACAGGGTCAATCACTAAGTCAAAGATTTAATGAACAATTGGAAACTTACAGCTAGCTACTATCAGAAATAACAACCAGTAATCAGTATTATGGAGTTAATAATTTTCTACCTACATTATTATGCTTAATGAGTCATCATCAAAAAATCATGAGTAAAATAAAGTTGATAAAAAGAGATGACATAATAGAATCTCCAAGAAGTTTAATCAGGGATTACCCTCAAAGTTTACCTAAACAAATCAACACCAATTGCATAGAATTAGAAAGCTCTAGAAGTCCATTAGGAGTGAAGTTAGAATACCTTCAGAGAAAATCAAACAAGAAAAGTGAAATTTAAATATTCAAGAAAAATGCGTGAAAGACATATTCAAACCCCTGTTACTAACAAAGCAGCAGAAAGAGTGTCTTCAGATTATAGGTATTTTCTACCTACATGAAAACCTTGGAAATGGGCAAGTGAAGAGGACAGATTTGTCACTCTGAAGAAAGAACCCTCCCACCTTCCAACTACTTGAGTGGTAAACTCACTTGTAAGGTGGGGATTATTCATTAGCTTTGTACACAGCCTCAGGGAAATACTCCTCAAAGAAATTTCATTCCTTGCTCCATTGCTTCTGATCATGAAATCTACTTCATGATCATTGCTCTCTAATTCTAAAACTTCTCATCACGAGATACATTTCTTTTTTTTATTGCATTTTAGGTTTTGGGGCACATGTGTAGAACATGCAAGATAGTTGCATAGGTACACACGTGGCAGTGTGTTTTGCTGCCTTGCTCCTCTTCACCCACATTTGGCATTTCTCCCCAGGCTATCCCTCCCCAGCTCCCCCCCCACTGTCCCTCCTTTATTCCCCTCAATAGACCCCAGTGTTTAGTACTCCCCTTTCTGTGTCCATGTGTTCTCATTGTTCATCACCCACCTATGAGTGAGAATATGAGGTATTTCATTTTCCATTCTTGTGTCAGTTTCCTGAGAATGATGTTCCCCAGATTCATCCATATCCCTACAAAGGACACAAACTCATCATTTTTGATTGCTGCATAATATTCCATGGTGTATATGTGCCACATTTTCCCAGTCCAGTCTATAATCAAACTCCACAGCTTCTGCACGGCAAAAGAAACAGTAACAACCTATCTACATCCATACAATCTTTGATAAACCTGACAAAAACAAGCAATGGGGAAAGGATTCCCTGTTTAATAAATGGTGTTGGGAAAACTGGCTAGCCATGTGCAGAAAGAAGAAACTGAACCCCTTCCTGACACCTTACACTAAAATTAACTCCAGATGGATTAAAGACTTAAACATAAGACCTGGCACCATAAAAACTCTAGAAGAAAATCTAGGCAAAACCATTCAGGACATAGGAGTAGGCAAGGACTTCATGAACAAAACACCAAAAGCATTGGCAGCAAAAGCCAAAATAGACAAATGGGACCTAATCAAACTCCACAGCTTCTGCACAGCTAAAGAAACAGTCACTAGAGTGAATCGGCAACCAACAGAATGGGAAAAAATTTTTGCAGTTCACCCATCTGACAAAAAGCTGATATCCAGAATTTACAAAGAACTCAAACAGATTTACAAGAAAAAAACAAACAAGCCCACTCAAAAATGGGCAAAGGATATGAACAGACACTTTACAAAAGAAGACATACATGAGGCCAATAAACATGAAAAAATGCTCATCATCACTGGTCATTAGAGAGATGCAAATCAAAACCACTTTGAGATACCATCTTACGCCAGTTAGAATGGCAATCATTAAAAAATCTGGAGACAACAGATGCTGGAGAGGAGAAATAGGAACACTTTTACACTGTTGGTGGGAGTGTAAATTATTTCAACCATTGTGGAAGACAGTGTGGCCATTCCTTAAGGCCTTAGAAATAGAAATTCCATTTGACCCAGCAATCCCATTACTGGGTATATATCCAAAGGACTATAAATCGTTCTACTATAAGGACACATGCACACGAATGTTCATTGCAGCACTGTTTACAATAGCAAGGACCTGGAACCAATCCAAATGCTCATCGATGATAGACAAGATACATTTCTAAGTTACCCTCACACACTCAGGTATCTAGTTTCTGAAAAGGTAGTACAAGTACTGTAAATGAAAGAGTATTTTGGTCTGGATATAATTTTGCATTTTAGCTTTTTTTTTTTTCTGCTGGGACAATCCAATCTAGGTGAGCTAACTCAATGCTGCAGGACAAACCCTAGCCAAAGGAGATGCTTCAACACAGGCCATCCTATGAGGCACTGTCATATAAGAAGGAAGAATGAATAGCTTAACTAATGAATGACCAGCCAGTCCCCCTCTCTGATATCTCTGCTCAGACATTTAATTTTCAGCAATAGGTATTGCAAGAGAAAAGCATTCTCTGTCATTTTCCAATGATTTGATAACTAATAAATAAGCCAGCTCTGGCTTAAATGTAGTGCTTTTAACTCAGGCCATGCCCTTTTTTTTATGCCACACATCTCAGGCACAGTGGGAACACACTTGTGGCCTAGCAGCAGCAGATGAGTTTTTTCAGAGAAAGAAGAGAAGACATCTATGGCAAAATAGTGCTGATAAACTACTAGTCAGGAGCTTTGATGGACTTAACAAAAAGCTGATTTTCTTAGATTTTCTTTTTTAGGACAACATCCTGTTATCCTTGAATTGAATTCTTATTCCACACATCAAAATGCATATCTAAGAAACACTGGAGCATTCTTCCAAATACATAGAAACATATATTTTTTCAGTGATAAGCAGTTTGATTATAACAGATATAAAACAGGACTGATAAAAAAGCATGGCTTAGATGTTGAGTAAATATTGTAGCTAAATCCTGAAAGCTCAACATCAAGAAATAAAAGAAGCTTTAGAAACCAATGGTCTGGAGAACATCCCTATTTTAGAATACTCAAAGGGCTGCTTAAGCCATTTTTTTGGCAGTTCCAATCTCCACAGGTGATCTATAGCCTGAACTAAACTTAAAAGCCATCAGATTTTCCAAGTTTAAAACATTTTAAAATGGTCATATCTAATCCACAGATTTTTAAAGTTACAGTTAATACCCATGTTACTAAAAACTACACTAAAAAATGTTATCAAAACATTGAGTCATGTTAAAATATCCACTACAAGACATAATATTATCCATATATTAAGAGTTGAAAGTAAGGAAATATTATAATAATTACAAGAACTTTTCAAGAATTTCTGACAGCTAGTACTGAACATACTGATGAGTATAAGGGCTTGGGGGTTTACTAATATTTCTGAGGCATAACTGTCTTAAAAACAGGCAAAATTGAAATCTGATAATTTATTGGATTATCTTAGAAAATGTTAATATTAATATTCATCATATATAAAATGACTAATTTTTCTTTGGTGCACAGGATTTTCAAGAAAATATGACTCATTATTTCAACATTTAAAATTTGCCTGGAGAGCAGCAGCATCCTTGACAGACTGTGGTTCATGCTATGATTTGTTGTCAAGATGAAAAGCCCGGCTTAGAGACATGTTCTGGGTTCAATTTTCAGTAGTTTAAAAGATTTTTTGGAATTAGGTTGTGCATGATAATGTGCCTGAATCTAGAAGAGGCATGGGCAAGTCCCAGCATGCAAGCAGAGCTCCTGGTTAACATCTGAAAGTATTCACCCACACCATAATCCGCTGGGTTATTCCACCTTTAAAACTTACTTTAGGAGTAAATTTTAAAATGTAATTTACTCCTATTACATTTTTCCATCTTCTGCTTAGGCAGCAACAGCTTAAATTAGGGACATTTCAGACAAGGTCCCTTTTGGGTTTCTTCCTATTTTAGTACCACAAAGAGAAAGATCCAATCGCAGCAGTAGATGGAATTTTTATTTGAAGCACCACTATATAGCTTTCAGAAGATGAAAGCAATTCTTTGGTATTTCTATTTTACATAGTGCAGGGACTGGGCCGTGAGATTTACATATGCTATCTCATTTATTTCCTTTATCTATACATGTTTAATTTAGAGTAATGATGTAACATTAGATACATGTAGAGACTCCAAAGCTGAATAATGTAACATATCAACACAATGCCTGCAGAAACACCTATGCAGTGGAGTATTTTGCCTTTATACTTTCTCAAAAATGTTCATCACATTATTTTCACGTTTTTTAAAAAAGAAACACAGGACTGGCTTTGGAGTTATTTAGGGGAAGAGCTCCCTTGGTCTTTAGAGAAGTCTTCCTGGACAATTTTTGTAACAAATCATCGAGGTGAAATTATATAATATCACCATTAAAAAGCAACTTATTTGTACTATATTTTAGCTGTTTTTAACACTAAGTGACCTTACACTCATTCATTATTTCTATTGTTCACTGTTATAGTTCCTTTCTAGAAGAATGCTCTCCCTTACATACTGTAGCATTACCACTACTTAATTGGCTTTTGTATTCAATAGTCTTGCTCATTGGTGCTAACTATAAAGTATGAAATAAGTTAAGCATAATGGAAAAAATAATTTCTTTAATAATCACTTTAGTCTTCACAATATAATTCTTTAAATCTATGACTCAATAGTTAACAACTGAGAAGAATATGAGTGTGTTTCATATAAATTAAAGTATCAATTTCTATTTTATACCACATTTTCTTTTCCATTCATCCACTGACAGACATTTAGGTTGATTCCATATAATGGCTAGTGTGAAAATTGCTGCAATAAACATGAGAGGGCAGATATCTCTTCAAATATACTGATTTCCTTTTCTTTGGATAAATACCTAGTACTAGGACTGCTGGATCACATGGTAGCAATTTGTGTTTTATTAAGAAAGTGTTTACAACATAAATGCTCAAAAACATTCAGCTAGCTCCATATAATGCCATTTTTAAAACCACTGGAAGATTATTAAAATATGTTAACTATTGCATTAAAATCAAATATTTAAAAAGCAAGACAGGTCAACAAATACCAAATTAGAAATTACCATTAAACTATTAAAGTCATAAAACATATTGAAATCTTTGGGATGTAATTTAACACATGAGATTTATGACTAATCAAGAAGCATATTATATAGTATGTCATTTTGATTCCTCTATTTCAGTGGTTTGAAAACACCTTGTGCCTCCAGAATTAAGACAATGGCCCACAGAATTAATAATATGACAATGAATTAAATTGTCTATATTTCACAGAAAATAATAAAATTTTTATGCCTGTCAATAAAACCCTCAGATAGTTCAACTCTGTGCAACAAGAAAAATTAGTTTAAAATGTCATTTCAACGCTCTTTTTAAAAAAAGCTTACCTAAATTTATTGGAGATATCAATGAGATTATGAAGAATGATTTTAGGAAATATAAGAAAGAACCACAATGGCTCTTTGCTCATTAACATAATGCTACATAATAACAAGCGTGTAAGATAATCATGCCTTGCAAGTTGCAATATTTACTCTCTTGGGAACTAATTTCAAGAGTCCTATTGATTGTTAACAGGTTAAAAAATCTTCAGTATTTGTTAACAGATTAAAAAGTTTTTATATATTTGGCCTATACCAAAGTAGGCAGTAGTGACTACAGTCAAATATACTTTAATAGTTTTAGAGCAACTTATAAATATTTCTTGATATGGCAATAGAAATTACTGGCAATAATAAATAAAATATTTGCAAACACACAATATTGTTAAAACTCCACTATTCACATAGATATGTAATCTATGTAACAATATTGTGCGATTGAAGAGTTTGCCAAAATAATAATTGATGTATATGTATTTTTCTTTATTTACAAATATTCACAGCAAATATATAATATGAATAATGCCAAAATGTTTATTTTTGTGAGATATCTCAACACACAAAAAAGATAATAGAAATATAAATTAATGTTTGTTAGAGTCTATTTATTTTAGATACACATCTCTTCCTTCAACAGCATTAAGAAATACACAATAATCTCCAGAGTAGGACCTCCTTATAAAAATCATCCTATCACTTTGCATAGTGTTATTCAGGTGTGCAAGAAAGAACCAAGAAATAATTATCGATTACTTATTATAGTAAAGATCATAGGCCTAAAGGGTACATAAAACAAGGAAGATAGTCAAGAAATGGTTTTCATTC
Organism: Callithrix jacchus; assembly: GCF_049354715.1. Lineage (NCBI taxonomy): Eukaryota > Metazoa > Chordata > Mammalia > Primates > Cebidae > Callithrix > Callithrix jacchus. Next base: position 32,968,425 of record NC_133524.1, read on the forward strand.
TCAAGTATCTTTATTCAAGCTAAGGCTATAAGTCATGTATTTACAAAATGATGCTTAGTGGCTTGTGGAAGTACACAGTAAATATCAAATGAGCTGTATAGGACTTTGAAGAAATGATGGTTTTCTTTTTTTTTATTGCATTTTAGGTTTTGGAGTACATGTGCAGAACATGCAAGATAGTTGCATAGGTACACACGTGGCAGTGTGATTTGCTGCCTTCCTCCCCTTCACCCACATAGGTATGGCAGACCTTCATGGAGGCAATGGGATTTAAGCAAGGTTCTTGTGATGATGGATGTAATTTGTACCTTTCATAAGGTTAAATGGCAAACAGGAGATCCCGGGGCTAGAAAAACATGGGACAAATCAGAAGACAGTTGATGATGGCATTTAAACAATATGCTGAAGGCAAATTACCAAAAGACTTTGAAAGGGCTTGGAGACCATTCCTCCTTTCAGAGGCGAAGAAACAGGTCCAGAGTTGTTGCATAACTTGAGCAAGTAATAGAGCCCTGTCTCTGAATCATTGCTTACTGCCTTGAGCTACTTCTACTTCCCTCTCTTCTTTTGCTTGTTAAAATATACCTTTTCACTTTGTGAAAATAATGTTAGTGAGAGTAATATAAAATATCTCAGCTTAAGCAAAGAGATGTGGTGGTAGTGGTGATGCTGGTGGTGATGAGAGTTGTGATCATAGTAAGAGAAAGAAAAATGATTATGCTAGAAACACAGTTAAAGGAGAAGACCTAGTGAGTGGTTATGTAAAAGGTGAAAGTGAAATGTCATTTAAGACAGCTCCATAGTTCCAAGCCTAGATTTATGGAACTCAGAATGACAGTTTCTTTTAATGTAACAAGTTTTCACTGATAAAATTATTTTCAGAAAATTCTCTAAGTACTCTTGGGTTGTTTAAAGTTCTTATTTCACTCCCCCAAGGTAATCTGAAATTCCTTCAGAGCAGGTTTGTATATCAATCATCTGAAATCCTCCCCAAAGGGCTGGATATTGCCTTTGTCTAAATGTAGGTGCTTAGTAAATTGTGGATAAACGTTGAACAGCACTGGCAACAATAATTTACATCAAAGTACATTCTAGTTCTCTATATCAAATAGAAATAAAAAGTATTTTTCTTATAAATTTTGTAAATGTGAAAGAAAATACAACCAATTAGGAAAGAAATGTCAATCTTTCATTTTAATTCTTGCTTCTTTAACATTATTTTTATAAAAACTTGTTTCTGATTGAATTTTCTATGGATTAAAAGCATTCTTATGTAGTTGGAAGCTCATTATAAATTATGATAACTGTAGGGGCTCCTAGTATGAATTAGGCACATATACCATGTGCCTGGCTAAATGGTAAGACATTTACATATCTTTCTACTAAAGTTGATTTTAAGTTTTTAAAAACCAGGAATGATATCTTAACCATCTTTCTATCTAAAGTACATAGCATGATCCCTGACATGTGTCATGTGTAATCAAAACTTAAACATAATAAATCCTCTAACAAAGACATTTTCATTAAATATTTCAAGTATTATCTTGTTTAATCATCCCCAAAACCTCACTTTACAAATGGAGAAACAAAAGTTTCACAAATGTAACATGAACAATGCTCCACAGATAGAAATTGGTGGAGCCAAGATTTGAACTCAGGCCTCTTTGACTCCAGAGCCCCTGCAAGAAAATACAATTCTATGCTGCCTTGACATAGCTCTTAAAATGAAAAGGCATTAAATTATGCTCAATGATTTCCATAACAGTTTCCAGAATTCTAGCCATGAGAAAAATAATGGTTACTAATTTGAGTAATCTAAGCACTATGTTATCAAGAAAAAAATGGGAGGCCATGCTTAGGAGACACTAAGCTAAAAAACTTTTTTTTTGAAGTTCCAAGGGACCCATTCACAAAAGATCCTTCAAAAAAGTCCATTTCTAATATTTTATTAACAGTGAGAGGCCTCAGAATAACATAACTGAAGACTCTTACCATGTTAGAAAATAAACTTAAAGTAGAGATTTCACTGGAGAGTTGAGGTCCCAGGGAGGTGAGATTCTGAGTACATCTAACAGAGGGTTATTAGGCACATCATTCGATCACTTCAAACAAGTGTGATATATCACCTCACATTAGTTAGAATGTCAATCATTAAAAAATCTGGAGACAACAGATGCTGGAGAAGATGTAGTGAAATAGGAATACTTTTACACTGTTGATGGGAGTGTAAATTAGTTCAACAATTGTGGAAGACAGTGTGGCAATTCCTCAAGGATCTAGAAATAGAAATTCCATCTGACTCAGCAATCTCATTACTGGGTATTTACCCAAAGGATTATAAATCATTCTATTATAAAGTCACATGTACACGTATGTTCACTGTGGCACTGTTTACAATAGCAAAGACCTGGAACCATCCCAAATGCCCATCAATGATAGACTGAACAAGGAAAATGTGGCACATATATACCAGGGAATACTATGCAGCCATAAAAAGGATGAGTTCATGTCCTTTGTAGAAACATGGATGAATCTGGAAACCATCACTATCAGCAAACTAACACAAGAACAGAAAACGAAACATCGCATGTTCTCACTCATAGGTGGGTGTTGAACAATGAGAACTCATGGGCACAGGATGGGGAACATCACACAGTGGGGTCTGTTGAGGGTTGGGGAGCTAGGGAAGGGACAGCAGGGCCGGGTAGGTTGGAAAGGGTAACACTGGGAGAAGTGCCTGATGTAGGTGACAGGGCAGGGGATGGAGACAGCAAACCACCATGGCATGTGTGTACCTATGGAACAATCCTGCAAAATCTACACATGTACTCCAGAACTTAAAGTACAATAAAAAAAATACAAAATTAATTTAAAAAATAAAACCAGGACTGTATGTTCATAGCATGAGCGAGTCAACCATCATTAAGACAAGTAGATTTTTCTGAGACTTTAGCATAAGTCCAGTTGACCAAACTCCTCTGCTCTCCAGATGCCATATGTAATACAGATTTGCATATTTCCAATTTATTCAGGTATTACTGTTTAAAATCAACTAGAACAATGACAGCTTTAATAGAATTGAGTTTGAGTGACCTTAATAGCAAAGAAAATTCTTAAAGAAAGATTCAAAGAGTAGTTTACTTCGAAATAATAATTTAACCTCCATTAATGAATTTTTAAAATCAATATCTGCAGTTTCTGTTTTTAAATTTTTATTTTTTTACTTTAAGTTCTAGGATACATTGTAGAATGTGTAGGTTTGTTACGTAGGTATACACATGCCACGGTGCTTTGCTGCACCTATCAACCTATTATTTAGGTTTAAAGATCCTCATGCAGTAGGTATTTGTCTTAATGTGCTCCCTCCCCTTGACCCCCACCCCTCAACAGGCCCTGGAGTGTGATGTTCCACTCACTGTGTTTATGTGTTCTCATTGTTCAACTCCCACTTAAGAGTGAGAACGTTTGGTTTTCTGTTACTGTGTCAGTTTGCTGATAATGATGGCTTCCAGCTTTATCCATGTCCCTGCAAAGGACATGAACTCATTCTTGTTTATGGCTATATAGTATTCCATGGTGTATATGCCATATTTTCTTTACCCAGTCTATCACTGATGGGCATTTGGATTGATGAATATTTATAAAGATCACTTTCAAATCCTAAGGAAAACTAGCTACCTATATAATGGGACCAGATATATAAAGTGACTTAGCTAAAATACAAGTCAACACTAAGTTTAAAACTAAAGGGAAGTCTAAATACAACATGTATATGGAAATACCTATAATAACTAAATTCCTAATGTTGACAAAGTACTTTACAGTATAAAAATTCTTTTACTATATCATATCATTTAATAACATTAACGAAGTCTGTCAGGTAGGCATTTTGGAAATATTTTCTTCCAGTAAATTCAGGAAATATTTTCTTCCAGTAAATCTTAGCTTAAAAAGGCTGAAGCTATGGCTTGAACATCTGTCTTATTCCCATATTTAATATGGACTATGTTACATTTACATCTATCTTTTTTGATCAATAAAGTTAATATGAAAGTCAGTTTAGATTCAGGCTTTGCACATCTTCCTCACACTGCTAGCAAGTGGTTTCATGACAACCAGATAAACACCAAAAGCACTTTAAGAACATGACTATAAGTTAAAAATAAACCCATAACAAATTCAGATAATATGCTCTTGAAGGAAAAAATCTAAAAGGAGTCTTGAAAATTATGTGCCTGTATTTGTGTGATATATGCATATATATGTATGTATGTATACATGTTCCTATATAGAGAATTTGTGTGTACACATGTATATAATTTATGTATGTGTACACATATAAATGTACAAACAATAAAGCATGCTTTCTAGCAAGAATTAAGGTTAGATATAATTCAAATATGACTCCATTATACAGGAAAAGTAATAGTTTGTTCTACCTTGGATTTTACTGATTATAAAGTGAAAGCACAAATGACTAAAATTTCTCATTTTATACCAGGTACTATAATGATGGCAAGACTATCCCTCCTTGCTAATAGTCCAGTTTTCATAAATTACCTTGTTTACAAAAGAGAATTTTCAGGTGAAGTCAGGGCTCCACATTGAAAAACACTGATGTTTCTAACTCATTTTAGATAATTCATGTTCTCTTTCTACCCATGTAATTTTGGCATTGCTTGCTCCTAGCACAATGTTTGGCACATACTTATTGTTCAATACAAGTTATTTAACTCAAACAATATAATCATCTCAGTAAATTCTGTGCCATATTCATACTTTACCTTCTCTTATTCTCCCTGGGCTACATGGGATCACTTCCATCAGAATACTCACAAAACAAAATAATGTGACTGATTTAACTTATGTTTTCACGAAGTTTACATCAAACCCATTTTGTTTGTTTATCTCTTCATTTTAAACCCCTTTTAAAATACATTAGTCTACTTTATTGTCTTGGTAAATATAGAATGTTGAATATTAATTTTAATCATTGCTAATGATTGGGGACATTAAAAAGTTCCAGAATCATCATCTTTCTAAATAGTCTCTGAGTATATTGCTGTGCTTGTTGAGGGCTTAGGCCTTTAAATTTGTGAGGCAAATCTATGGCCTGCAGTGTGCCCTATGAAAATTGCTTTTAGGAATAAATTGATATTAAGAATGTATCCTACCATGATGTGTCTTTTCCCTAGGACTGGCATAAAATAAACCAATCTGACTAATAGACAGATTCAGTTTGTCCTCATTTTCTCACCATCTGACCTCGTGCGTAACTAAATATGATCTCATTTTATGTTACTTCTGGATTCAATGCATTTGCCTCTCTCTGAGATCTATTTGTAATCAAAATTTGTTCGTTAATTGCACCCTGAAAGTGAGAAGTAAAAAGGAAAAAAAAATAACATCTAACACTTCATCTTTAAACTCCCGCATCCCCAGAAGAAACTGCTATTAAAGATAAGTTTTGAAAACTACACAAGGACCTTACATTACCTTGAACATATATATTATTTACACAATCACCTAACTTTCTTCCTCATTTAATTGAAAAGCTTCTTCCAGATAGTCTACCTCTTCTCAAGTAAGTAGATAAAAAAGGAAAGAAAACCACTGTCTATTATTTTCCCAGATATATATATATATAATATAAATAAAAATATATAATATATATAAAAATATATATTATATTATATATATAATATATAATATATATATTATATATATATATTTGGCTACTACAGAACATGTAAATGCATTTATCTCACAAGGAAGCTTCAAGCCTCAGAGCCATGTTTTCTGTATTAACACATATTTTCATCACTTCTTCCTTTACAAGTGCTTTTTAGATTTATGCTTTTTCAAAGCATAAATAACCCCAGTTTGTCTTTAGCTATAATGAGAAAACATAGCATGGTACATATCTTTTGCTCTCTGTCAATTTGCCTAGGAAAATACTGTTCACCTTTTCTTTGGAGGGGTTTTCTTTGCCTCCCCTTTCCTGACTAAAGTTTCTTACATCCCATGCAAGCTTCAAAGGCTTAGCTTTCTGTATTATTTGTTCAGTGACTGCTTTTTAGGAGCTTCGACCCATCTTTGCTTCCCTCCTGCAATCATTTCCTTCTAAGCATTCTGTTTTTAGCTTCAAATCTCCCTTCGCCATACTTCTTTTGCTTTGAACAATAACCCAGCAGCAAATACATAAATTGCTTTAGGAGGACTTTATCTTGTACTCAGTTCCATGTTCCTATTCATTCGGCTTTATTCTTTAAGTTTCTTGAGGCAAATATTTAGTGCTCCGTATCTATGCCTACAAGTTGATGTCTGGTTGCCCGAATTTTATCAGATACATGCACAGTTCATCATAGACAATGTGATTAACACTTCCCCATGAATTAAGCAAAATTTTTATATCAGAGTCTTTTTATAGCAAAGATATTAGTGATATTCTGTATAAGTGTTTATATATATCATATTTTGTTGCATAATATTTTCTGAGTTTTCTTCCTTTCATCTAGATTTGGAGTTTTAATATGGAGAAGGAGTAGTAGTTAAAAGACCACAGAAAGATGTCAGAGAGGCCAGAATTCAAATATAGGTTTTAGTACTATATGGCTATATGAGCATGCATAAGTTACCCTAACCTCTCTAAAGCTCAACTTAGGATTACCATGAAGAAGCGTAGAAACCTCATATATGGAAAAGTCACATAGTGGACATAGCAGAAGTTAGAACTATAATACATCCTCAATTAACATTTACTCCAGCTCTTGTTCTCATCCTCACCATTCCTATTGCAACTATTTTATTCCCTTGCAATTGGTTCCCAGGATTTCACATAAACTATGAACCCAGTTTATACATAATATTTATTGAATTATTTTCTTCTAAACATTTCCAATTTTTCCATTTCTTGAAAATAGCTTTTACCAGATTTTACTCATATCAAATTATAAATTTAAAACTATTATAATAAGCTGAAAATGTATCCCTTATTTAAAGGAATTTACACTTTACCAATATAATAATTATAATCAACAAGAACATTACTTCTCTGTAATATGTTATTACAATTTTGCTACAGTTTGAATTTGTCCCCCAAATGTCATGTGTTAGAAACTTAATCCCCAATGTGGCAGCACTGAGAGATGGTGCCTTTAAGAGGTGATTAGGTCATAAGGACTCTGCCCTTATGAATGGATTCATCCATTCATAAATTAATGGGTTAATAGGTTATCATGGGAATGAGATTCATGGCTTTGTAAGAAAAGGAAGAGAGACATGAACACATTAGAATACTCAGCCTTCTTGCCATGTAATGTCCCGTACTGCCTCAGGCCTCTGCTGTGTCCCTGTGAGCAAAAAGACTCTAACAAGTCAACAACCATACAAGCCTAAATGTTCCCAATCTCATCTAATCTTGGAAGCTAAGTGAGGTTGAGCCTGGTTAGTACTTGGGTGGGAGAGGTCTCTGACCAGATGTGGCCCCTCAACCTTGGACTTTTCAGCACCCATAACTGTAAGAAGTAAAATCATTTTCTTTAAAAATTACCCATTTTCAGGTATTCTGTTACAAGCAACAGAAAATGGACTGAGGCGAATTCTTTCAAAGCATAAGATTTTATTGACACAGTGTGTTGAATAAGTAACAGGATGATTTAATTTATTTTTATAAAAATTAAGTTTGTACTAGTTTCCTGTACTGTTCCTAACTCATTCAAAGACCAGGTGGACGAAGGACACACTGGAAAATTTTAATGGCTTTACTTATTTACAAAGTAAATAAGTAAATGACTTCACTTATTTAAATAAGTAAATGGCTTTACTTATTTAAAAATTCACACATTTAAATGAATAATTAGGTTGTATAACATAGTTTCTGTAGAAAATATTATATAATATTTATTATTTTATTTTTATTTCATTTTAGGTTTTGGGGTACATGTGAAGAACATGCAAGATAGTTGCATAGGTACACACATTGCAGTGTGATTTTTCTGCCTTCCTCCCCATCACCTATATCTGGCATTTCTCCCCATGCTATCTCTCCCCAACTCCCCACCCCTCACTGTCCCTCCCCTATTTCCCCTCGACAGACCCCAGTGTGTGATGCTCCCCTCCCTGTGTCCATGTGTTCTCATTGTTCAATACCCAACAATAAGTGAGAACGTGCAGTGTTTGATTTTCTGTTCTTGTGTCAGTTTGCTGAGAATGATGGTTTCCAGATTCATCCGTGTCCCTACAAAGGACACGAACTGATAGTTTTTTATGGCTGCGTAGTATTCCATGGCGTATATGTGCCTCATTTTCCCTGTCCAGTCTATCATCGATGGACATTTTAAAATATCTAAAATATTTTAAAGTAATAAATAGGACCATAGGCTATTTCTGAAATATAACATGACATGAATGTAGAATTTCAATGCACACTTTATCTATATTTATTTAAATGGGCAATATGATTTGAGAAAAGTTGACATAAAATATGATGATATACCTATCTTCTGTTGAAAAAGGAAAAAACACTCATGTGGCAATGGAGCTGATCATGCATTCATTGAAATCAAATTGGCTTTAAGTTGTACTAGTCTTCCTATGCAACGAATAACTGCTTATTTTGATGAAAATTCCCCAATTTATAACTAAGATTGGATCTTGTTATTTTGATCAGAGATGCAAATGCCTTTGGAAAAAAGTTGGAGTTCTTAAGCACAGAACCTACCACTGAAAATTTATAAAATATTTTATCCCCTTGTAGAAATCAATCTCAAAGTTAGGGAACACATAATTTAGACAAACTATTTTTAGCCCAACTGTGCTGCATTTAGGTTAATCCCTTTGACTACTTTTGAACTTGGTAGCACTCTTCTTGGTTAGCACAGTTGTTTTGAGACAATATCATACAAATCTTATCTTGTAGGACATGTCCAGTAATTTTCTTGACAGTGTTCAAATTATTAATATTCATTATTCCAGTGAATGTACATTGTACTTTAAAAGTGATCATTATATAAATGCTAATGATAAATGAAAAATAATCACATGCAGATATTATGAGAACTATAATGTAGGAATAAAGTGCTTCATTGCTGCCCCACACTTGTTAGCACTTGAATAAATGTGGATATAAAGTGGAAAGAAAGATTAAATATCAAGTGTTATTCCAACTATTAAGTGATTTTTACTACGAGAAGAATCTTTCTTCACATGATGACTCTATACATTAACTGAAAACAAAAGCACATAAATGGGTTCTCTTGAAGCTATGTCTTACACTTCTTCTTATGACATTTCAATCATAAGCTGAAGCTCCACAAAACAATCGATTCCTAAAGGTCTAACAATTAATCACTCTGAAGTGCCTCTAATGACTACTGTTTATAAATGTTTTGCTTTTAAAAAATAAGGCACACTATTAATAAACAGTTTGCTTTAATAGAACAAATGCAAGTTTTCAAAATATTTATCAGACTACTACTGTTCTTGACTCAGATTCCCTTCAGACATATGTGTAAGGGAGGCTTATTATATTCATAAACACTGCCAAGTGGAGAGACTTATTGCTAGATCCCAGTAAATGGTTAAGAGAAACTCACTTCGTTTCTCTGGTTGCATCAGTTTCACACAATGTACAGTCTTATATAAACTTTTTTTCCCCCAATGGCTATTCATTTAGGATATCCTTTATAACAAAAGAATAGGATTGAGTGTCATTTAGCAGAAAGAAGAGAGCTAAGCTGACAGGCATAGTGTTCTGTTGCAGTATTTTGTGTTTTCAACATTGGGCAGAACTGGCCATAGCAGCACCCTGCTCAGAGTTCAGGGGATGGGAGTGGAATGGGCAACAACTGAGGAGGCAGAGAGAGAACTGCTTAGCACAAAGGAAGAAGAAATCAATAATGATTATCTTCCCTCGTCGGCGTACTGCAAGTCTATTAATTTGGGCATGATTTTTGTACTACATATTATTTGAATTGGAAAATATACTTTTGATGTATTTCAGGAGGTAATACAAAATACTTCTGATAAGTAATATTCATTGAGTATTTTATTTGCTCTGATTATGACAGGTGCTTTGCTACTGCTCAGTAATCCCATGATAAAGCATTATTAATAGCCTTATCTTATGAATAAAAGTAAAAACTAGAGAGGTGAAGCAACCCACCCAACATCATATACATAGTAAAGAAGCTGCCAGGACTGGAGGCCAGATTTGCCTGTGTCCTCAAATACTAAAAGTGCATAGGGCTTAAAGCTGTTCTGAATTCTGTAATAGCCAATGTCTACCTTTCTGGAACAAACATTTAATAACAACCTTATTTACTACCCTGAAATGAAATGAATAGATCTCATAAACTTGTCTGCCAAGTGCTCTAACCATCATATAAAAAAAGAGAAAATAATTCATAACACAACAATATGTATTTTATTTTAAAATACTTTGGAATGTGTAAATGCTTTCATGGCCACACCAGAAGACACCAGACACTTGTGCCTATGTCTAGAATCCCCTATAACGTGGAAATTTTCAAATGCCCCCTGAATATAGGTGAGCTGTATGGAACACTCAATTACCATGAGTTGTAAGGCTATTAAGACCTAGTTTTCTGCTATGGAAAAGAGCTCCTAGGAAAATTCTGGAAATTGTCACTGCATTCTTGTGTCCCCTGCTCCAATAAAAAAAAAACACTCACAGAAAACACACTTTGTGTTTATATGTTAAATGGATTTACATTGTTGAGGAAATTAACTATAAACAGGGTTTTCCTCTCTGAATGTCCACGGGTATGGGAAACACTGCTCACGCATCACAAAATGTCTAGTCGCTTACCAACACATGTCAGTGCCAGCAGTATCCACCTTTCATCATAATAACTAAAAACAACTCCCTTGTTCAATTCACAGAGACCATATTCCAGCAGAAACAGAAACACCTCAGGTAAGAATTGTAAGATTAAGAGAACATATGCAAAGATGTCAGTGCAGTACCTTTGCACTCAACAAGAACTAAATAAATGGTAGCTGTTATTGAACAATGAAAATTATATATTTAAACAGAACGGCTCTTACAATGCTTGTATTAACAGCTTCAACAGAAATTGTAACATTTACAGATTAAAATTAATAAAGCTATTTATGATACTTTAAATGAATTAAATTTTTAAAAGTGTAAGAATTAATGTGGAAAACTGTTTTCATTTTAATTATTTCACACATACAAATGTTGGCCCTTATACACATTTTATTGCCCACATGATAGATGTAGACTTTCTTCTAAAACAATCATAATCATTTAAACAAAAACTTAGGTTTAATATGATTTATCATTCATGCTTCATAATAATCACCTGATCTCTTCAAATTTAACTGTCACTCAAAACTCAGTTCCTTTTCATGGTTATAAATTGCATTTCAGAACTTTGTGTCTTTATACTGCTAATAAGTCATATTTTATAATCCAGCATATAATAAAAGGATAGTGTACAACATTAATTACAAGGTCAGTTAGGTGTCAAAGCAGAAACTCATTGAATAGTATTTTTGTGGAAGTAGCTAGGCTCTATTATGTTTAAACTTCACCATGATGAATAATTTGTATCAGACTTAATTCATGAGAGAAAAATGAAAGTTCTGTGGCAAAGTGGCTTTTTCTCCCGAAATAATGTTAATAATTGAAGGCTTTCAAAATTTTTCTTGCAAATTTCAGATGTGATTAAATGTTGACTTTACAAAGGCTGGAAACGTCAAACACTTTAAAGTAAAATTGTGTTTTCTTCTTAATTTAATGATGAAAAACATACTTATGCTGTCTAATAGATCTAACCTAAAATTTCTAGTTCACTTGATTGGTCTACCTGGAAAATATTAAAATTAATAAAGGAGAGTATAAAAGTGCATATTCTGTAGTACATAAATGATGTGTCTTTTAAAATGTCAACTGTAATAATATTTTTTAAATGAAGCCATTTAAAAATTATTTTTAGTGTAAATAAGATACCAGAAGATGGACAGGTATAAAATTAACCTCCACCCGTAACCATAATTTCACAGTAATTAATGAGCTCAACTCAAGAAAAGGATAGAAGTACATTCAGAAAAAAGGTAATGCAAAGTGAAACATTAAAGTTAAATTATTTCCCTCATTTTTGGTAACAGGTTATTAAAAGAGCCTTGAATGGGTTTTTCAATATGAAACACTAGGATGAGCTTTCTGTGCTTCAGTTTCTTCATCTGAAGGAGAGGCTGTCTGAGTAAGGAACCATAAGAATTCACTCCAGCTTTTGTAGTCTATAAGATATCTGCATTGTTATCAGGTATTTATTATTATTTCCACGTAGCAAGAATTTTCTGTTCCCTCCCTTGATCCAGGAAGTACAAATTGTATCACGATCTTGAATTATGTTTTGCTTCATCTAATCCTAGCCATTTCTCTACATATCTGTATTTTTTACCATACTTAATAAAAGTATGGAGATTTCTTCTTGTTCTAACACTTCACTTCAAAGTCTCCACTTGATTAATACCATCAATTGGCAGGTAAAATTACCATGAAGCAGAGGGAAATGTTTCTTAGGACCCCAGCAAAACCATTTTATTTTCCTTTGTGCCAAAACTTAACATCTATTTTTACACCAAGTGGACCTGCTTAGGCAAAGGGAGGAGTCGTCTTTTTCAAGCTCTGCAATGGTCCTTGAGAAAGCAGAAAAATCAATGGGATCTAATATTTTCATTGTGTGTGTTCCATCTGGGGACATTTGTATGAGGTTAAAGAGGACTGCATTTGATGAGGCATTGACTGTTTGCTTTAAATGCCTCCTGGTCTGCTCCTAGACAAGTACCATGTTCCTCAGTAGATGGGAGTGTAAGGCTTCATGAACAAATTATTTTTAGGTGAGCTAAATAGCTATGATTTGATTATTAATGATTAGGAAAAAGAGCCAGGATGGACAGCTATGCTCTTGGCCATGAAGTTCTCTAAGGCAGTAGAAAGAATAATAAGGAATATATTAGTCAGGGTTCCTTAGAGAAACAAAAGTAATAAGAGAATATGTGTATACACACACCACACACACATACACACATAAGGTAAGGAATTATATATATATACAATTCACACACACATAAGCTAAGGAATTTGCTCATGCAATTATAGAGGCTGACAATTCCCAAGATCTACAGGGTGAACAAGCAAGCAGGAGACTCAAGAGAGCTGATAGTGTAGTTCCAATCGGAAGTCCAGCAGACTTGAGATACAGGAAGAGCTAATATTTTGGTTAGAGTCTGAAGGCAGGAAGAAGCTGATATCCCAGTTTGAAGGCAATCAGGAAGAACAATTCCCTTTTACTCAGGGGAGAATCATTGTTTTTGTTCTATTCAGGCCTTTAATTAATCAGATGAAGCATAACCACATTAGGAAGGGCATTGTACTTTACTCGGTCTACCAATTTAATGTTACTCTCATCTGATAACACTTGCGCACTATCACCCAGAATAATGTTTAACCAAATATCTGGGCACCTTGTAGCCCAATCAAGTTGATGTACAAAATTAACCATCATGGGCAGTGTTGACAAATCTAAGTAGTGGTAACAGTAGGTGCAAACTGAACAGCAGTATCATTAGAATATCCAATGACTTTTTCAGTTCCAGAAACATATTTATCAGGTTTGATGACCCATAAGTTTACAAGTAACAACTATACCACATGATACTTGATACTCATATCATTGCCCTAGAGGACTAACTGACACTCTCTACCCCCCATCCATCCCCAATTTTAAAACATTTTGTATACTGAAATGATTTAGGATGGACTGTCACCAGAAACAAGAAAATAATAACTCATGGGGTCCAAGCAAGATGACAGCCAACAGTATGTTGGTTTTTGTTGTGGTTTAGATTCTTAATGCTTTAGTCAAGTTGGATACACATTTTGATAACTGCACAAAACTGTAAACCACTTACATGTCCAACAAGGTACGACTGGTTAAATAAACATCGGTACATATACAAGAAAATACTATCAGGTCATTTAAAAACATGAAAGAATGAAATTAAAGAGCAAACAAGAATCTTGTGCTACAGAGATTTTTCTTACAATGAAACTAGTCTAAATTCTCATGGAGAGAATGCAATAGATCAAGTAGGAAACAGTATTTATAGAACCAGGATTGTTACTAGTTAAATTGCCATAAAATTAGAACAAGAACAAACACTAGCTTAAAAGAGAAAAGTGCCTTTTCCTGAGAACATGTGATAAAATGATGGCATTTACAGAAAAATGAGTTAATGATACTGATGGAATGACAAAAAGAAAGGCCATTGTTGGCCTTCTTCAAAATATTAAAGGTGAAATATTTTTCTCCGCAATTGGTTTTATAATATATATTTATAGCTACTTTTAAAAATTAAAATACAGATAATATAACTTTGCTATCAATAGTCTGTACTCCTAACCTCTTCTCTCCCTTGGTGATTATTTTTTAGATATTTTTTTATAACATGAGGTATTTTAATTAGTTAAGAACACAGGAGCATGTTAGAACAGACTACATGCTGTAAAGTTCAGAAAGCATGGTATAAAACAGCAGTATCTTATTGCATTTTTTAAAAGTATGAATGTTTAAAATTCATATTTATATAACAGGAAAAATACTAAAGAAATTTTTGAACATGAAAATGTATCAAAATGTTAAAAGGGGATTGCTGAGGAAAGTGATATTAAAGAAGATATTAACATTTTTTTCTCTATGCTCGTCTGTAAGCCTATAAATTTTTCATAATACACTAATATTATTTGCATATTCTAAAAAAGTAGTATTTACTTGTTAACTAAAATTTCATGTTATTTGATTCAGACTGTGTTTCCTCTGCTCAGTTTTTAGAATCTCTCTAAACCCAATCTATCTGAGAAGAATGAACAGCTATAACACATATTTTTTTTGTATTTAGAGATTCTATGCACCCAGAATAATTCTGTAATATGTATTTCTATTTATCTAAACGTCTATATAGACAAAGGGCTCTGATACATGGTTTCTTCTTTAAGCCCTCATTGAATATGCTGGATGAAAGTTAATCATGGGGATATTCAACAGCGACCTGTATCAATAACTTAAGAAAATGGGAAATTCATCTGATACTTTTATTTCCTAGGGTGAAAAAGAAATTAGAGACAAGTAATATCTGGTACAAAAATAGGTAATGTCATACAAAATTCATTACAGAAAATGTGGGTGCGGAAATTACCAAATCACAGAATATTAGAGCTGGAAAAGACATTGTACAGATATAAAAATTTGAAAAAAATACAGAAATGAAGTGATTAGTCTGCTGTCCTCACAGAAATGCCTGCTACTTCTGTTGAATTTTCCTCTTTTCTTCCTTTAAACATTTTTGGAGTGCTTGGTTTGTGTAATCATAAGGTTTTGTGTTAAATGCCAATAAAAAGGAGGAAATAATACAATAGCAGTGTAATTTTTCTATTATATTTTGATAGTTCTGCCCTCTGCATAATTATTTTGTTTCTAATGTCTCCAACATAATCTCTTAAACATTGCTTAAAATAGTTTTTTATCTTAAATGACAGCTAACTAAGCAACTTCTTGACAAACAGACCTCAAATAACACCAACATCAAAATCTAACCATTCATATCTATGAGGTAAGGAAAAGAACCATCCAAAGTAATTATTTTTCAATGGCTACAACTTTTATAATATTACAGCTTAGTTTCTGTGCATCCTCTTTTATTCTGACTCAGCCTTACATATTTTCAATTTGACTTTGCCAATCAAATTTCACTTGTTCTTGTCTGATTGGGTAGGGTTATCTATTGGGGGCTGCCTTCAACTCATTTTTACATTCTCTGGGGAGGCAAACAGAATACCAAGTTTTTGCCAATTCAAACATTTAATTCTGCAACATATAGTAGAGTAAAAACTTTGATTCATCCTATAGATGTTTCCTATGACAATGCAAATGAAAAACCAAAACTCAAAATGTGGAGAGTTGGAGCTAAGGCTGATTCTGGAATCAACGTTTTCACAATAAAAAAAAGAAAACTTCAGGCCAATATCCATGATGAACATAGATGCAAAAATCTTCAATAAAATATTGGCAAGCCGATTGCAAGAGCAAATCAAAAAACTTATTCATCATGATCAAGTAGGATTCATCCCGGGGATGCAAGGCTGGTTCAACATACGCAAGTCTATCAACGTAATTCACCACATAAACAGAACCAAAAACAAAAACCACATGATTATCTCAATTGACGCAGAGAAGGCATTTGACAAAATTCAACAGCCCTTTATGCTAAAAACCCTCAATAAACTCGGTATCGATGGAACGTATCTCAAAGTAATAAAAGCTATTTATGACAAACCAACAGCCAATATCATACTGAATGGGCAAAAACTGGAAGCATTCCCTTTGAAATCTGGTACTAGACAAGGATGCCCTCTCTCACAACTCCTATTCAATATAGTACTGGAAGTTCTAGCCAGAGCAATCAGGCAAGAAAAAGAAATAAAGGGTATTCAAATAGGAAAGGTGGAAGCCAAATTGTCTCTATTTGCAGACGACATGATAGTATACCTAGAAGACCCCATCGCCTCAGCCCAAAAACTCCTGAAACTGATAAACAACTTCAGCAAAGTCTCAGGATATAAAATCAATGTGCAAAAATCACAAGCATTCGTCTACACCAATAACAGACTTAAAGAAAGCCAAATCAAGAGCGAACTGCCATTCGCAATTGCTACAAAAAGAATAAAATACCTTGGAATACAACTCACAAGGAACGTAAGGGACCTCTTCAAGGAGAACTACAAACCACTGCTCAACGAAATCAGAGAGGACACAAACAGATGGAGAAACATTCCATGTTCATGGTTAGGAAGAATTAATATCGTGAAAATGGCTATACTGCCCAAAGTAATTTACTGAATCAACGCTATCCCCATCAAGCTACCATTGACTTTCTTCACAGAACTGGAAAAAACCACCATGAAATTCATATGGAACCAAAAGAGAGCCCGCATAGCCAAGTCAATTCTAAGCAAAAAGAACACAGCGGGGGGCATCACACTACCGGATTTCAAACTATACTACAAGGCTACAGTAATCAAAACAGCATGGTACTGGTACCAAAACAGAGATATAGACCAATGGAACAAAACAGAGGCACCGGAGGCAACACAACATACATACAACTATACAATCTTTGATAAACCTGACAAAAACAAGCAATGGGGCAAGGATTCCATGTTTAACAAATGGTGTTGGGAAAACTGGCTAGCCATGTGCAGAAAGCAGAAACTGGACCCCTTCCTGACACCTTACACTAAAATTAACTCCAGATGGATTAAAGACTTAAACATAAGACCTGGCACCATAAAAACCCTAGAAGGAAATCTAGGCAAAACTATCCAGGACATAGGAGTAGGCAAGGACTTCATGAACAAAACACCAAGAGCATTGGCAACAAAAGCCAAAATAGACAAATGGGACCTAATGAAACTCCACAGCTTCTGCACGGCAAAAGAAACAGTCACTAGAGTGGATCGGCAACCAACAGAATGGGAAAGAATTTTCGCAGTCTACCCATCTGACAAAGGGCTGATATCCAGAATTTACAAACAACTCAAGCAGATTTACAGGAAAAAAACAAACAAGCCCATTCAAAAGTGGGCAAAGGATATGAACAGATACTTTACGAAAGAAGACATATATGAGGCCAACAATCATATGAAAAAATGCTCATCGTCACTGGTCATCAGAGAGATGCAAATCAAAACCACATTGAGATACCATCTCACGCCAGTTAGAATGGCGATCATTAAAAAATCTGGAGACAACAGATGCTGGAGAGGATGTGGAGAAAAAGGAACACTTTTACACTGTTGGTGGGAGTGTAAATTAGTTCAACCATTGTGGAAGACAGTGTGGCGATTCCTCAAGGCCTTAGAAATAGAAATTCCATTTGACCCAGCAATCCCATTACTGGGTATATATCCAAAAGACTATAAATCGTTCTACTATAAGGACACATGTACACGAATGTTCATTGCAGCACTGTTTACAATAGCAAAGACCTGGAATCAACCCAAATGCCCATTGATAATAGACTGGATTGGAAAAATGTGGCACATATACACCATGGAATATTATGCAGCAATCAGAAATGATGAGTTCGTGTCGTTTGTAGGGACATGGATGAATCTGGAGAACATCATCCTCAGCAAACTGACACAAGAACAGAAAATGAAACACCGCATATTCTCACTCATAGGTGGGTGATGAAAAATGAGAACACATGGACACAGAAAGGGGAGTACTAAACACTGGGGTCTATTGGGGGGAAAAGGGGAGGGCCAGTGGGAGGGGGTGGTGGGGAGGGATAGCCTGGGGAGAAATGCCAAATGTGGGTGAAGGGGAGAAGAAAAGCAAAGCACACTGCCATGTGTGTACCTACGCAACTGTCTTGCATGCTCTGCTCATGTACCCCAAAACCTATAATCCAATAAAAAATTAAAAAAAAAAAAAAAAGAATTTGAGATATATTTCCTACATAAATCCAATAGAGGTAGCCTTCATTCTGTCATCATGCAATAATGTGTGACAGTCAATACTGAATTCATATAATCAAGTTATTCGGTTTTAGAATTAAAATAAAGGAGTTCTACCAGTTCGTGGTAAACACGACTACCCATATTGTTCTCTTCTTTTAGACTCTAACTGGAGAAGAGAGTGTATTTTCTGCCTCTTTTCCCAGGTGATAGCATTTATCCGATGAGGAGCTGGCTAATGGCTTCAGTTCCACATGGCTAGCTACACTAGGGGAAAAAAGTGTAATGCTGCAAGCAAAATACCAATGTAGTCACAATAAGGACATTCTATTTCCTTTTGAAAAAAATGTGTTTCAGGTACTTGGGTAAATCTGGTGGTAGAAAGTTTACCACCTATAATTCTGTAATATGATCCTCCTTTATAAAATTGCTATTATTTGTGGCAAGAAAAGAGGAGGCAGATGGTACTGTGTCAGATGCTGAAAAAGAAAGTGAGCATCTCCTAGAATATTACAGTGGAAATATCCAAAATTGAAGGCAGATCTCTCAAATACAAATTGAGAAGTAAATAAAACAGACATTCTACAAACAGTGACCAAATAAATGTCTGGACTATGAAATAGTTTATCCATTGTTTACATAAGAAATAATACTGATTATATTGCATAGCTAGTATGTACCCCAAACCAACAAATGTATTTTAAAGGTCCATCAAACAGCCCAATAAGGTTCTATTTCCACATACACATGCAGCATTTTATAATAATCCTAGGATATGTATATATACAGAGGGATGGAAAAAATACCATTTTAAAAGACAGGAATTCACCCTGTGTTTTATTGCTATCTGGGCAGAAACACATGTTCCAATCTTTTATTTTCTCCCTGGCTTCTCCCAAAGACAAATAGGCCTGTTTCTTTAAACTTTTTTTTATAAGAGCTATAGCTTCTAAAAGTTGAGTACAGCATAACAATTAATATTTATAAAATATTTTTGTAAAGATAACAGTAGAGTAAAGAACAATGAATCACTTTGTTATAAAGATAAGCCATGTCTTTCTTCTGGTTTCAAATGTATTCACCCAAAAGTATTATGTGGCTAGCTCATAGCTGCAGAGATTAATTATAGCTTTTTACTATTTGTGATATACCAGGTTCCCTTCAATCAAACTTCAGTTATCTGTATCTATATTCTCCTTAGGATAAGCCTAGATTGTCTAAATTCGGAGCTTGCTACCACTCCAGACGTTCTTTCTTTTTGGTAACCATGTCAAGTCACAACTGTGCAGTCTGGAATTCAATCTCAACTACTGTTCATACTTCACACAATCCCTGTGATTTCATCAACTTTGACCTCTTCACAACAGTTTATTATGATTTTTCAAGTCCCATCTCTGCAGCAAGCATTTTTCCAGGTGATTTAATTACCAATAATCTTTTTAAAATCTGAAACTTCAGTCCAATTTTTTTCCCATTGAACAGAGGCTAGAATTTATTATACAGAGTATATTGTTTTATTATCGATGGCAATAAATTATTCTCTTGTTACTCTATGGAGTTATGTATTATATTCTGTAAACAAATTTCAGATACCTCAAGGGCATGAACAATATATTTGATTAGCTGATTTAATGGCACAGAAAGCATTTATCAAGCTTTAATTATGGGCCAAATAGTGTACTATGCCCTGAAGACAGTAAGATGACAAAGAAATGTTCCTGGCTTTCAAGGAGAACCTGTCCCTGTAATTCTATCTTCTAATTGTTAGAAGAGAGTTATAAAAGAATGCTCTAGAACAGTGGTTCTCAAACTTTAGTGTGCATCGAATCACCTAGAGAGCTTGTTAAAATACAGGCTGCTCATCTCCACTCTCCAGCATTTCCAATCAAGCAGGACTGAGATGAGGCCTGAGGATCTATATTTCTAATGAATTCCCAGATGGTGCTGATGTTGCTGGTCCAGGGAAAGAGTGATTTAGAGAATAGAAAGACAATTAAATAGGAAATGCAAAGGCACAGCAAGATAGAAGGGCTGCTGTATTCAAGTAGCAACAGGAAGGGCATATGGTGGGTTTAGAGGGTGCATAGGGTGACCACGTGGTGCAGTTGGAGATGAACAGATTGTAATAGATTTTGGACATCATGGTAAGGAATGTAGATATTAGAAGAAGAATCATCAGAAATTCGAAAATACGGGAGGGATATGATCACACCTGGGCTTTAGTGTTTAGAAAGAAAACAATAGGGGAGAGGTTGGGTCTACACAAAAGATTGCATCATACTGATATTTAGACCACAAAGATGAGATTTGATTTTCTTTCAACATTGAGGGCTAGGCATCATGCTTCATATTTATGGTCTGTCTCAGCTTTCCTCAGCTGGCCGGTTTTAACAACCTCCTAGGGAAATCACAATCTTCAGTCAGCCTCCTTTCTCCCTCCCATAAGGGCAAGTAGGTATCTGGAATCCCACTATTAAAGAGCATCAACATCTGAATTCATGTATTTCACAGACTTCTCAGGCTATTATAGCAGGAGAAACTCAGGTTGTAATTTTACTTATCAGGAATTTCAAGGCCAAATTAGTTAAGTAAATTAAAGTAACCCAGCTAGTTAATAGCAGAGTCAAAACTAGAGTTCAACTACCTAAATATTATGCTTATGACTATAATAAATGCATATAAATGTTACTATTTAGTTGATAACAATATGAACAGTTATGTTTGCATGTGCACAGGCAATAAAAACTAATGCATAGCTGTGACACCATCACCTATGAGATGTATCTGTTTTCAGAAATGTTAAAAACAACATGCATCCAGTGGGGTGACTATGGTTAATGACAATCTATTTTGTATTTCAAAATAGCTATAATAAGATATTTGAAATGTTCCCAACACAAAGCAATAGTAAATGTGTGAGATGATGGATACCAGAAATATCCTTAGTTGATAATTACACATGGTATTCATGCATCAAAATATCACATGTATCCCATAAATACCTACAATTATTATGTATCAATTTAAAAATGTGTATCTTAGGTGCAATAAAATACAGCAAACACATGATGACTTTTCAGGGCCTCTATTTTGTTCATGGGAAGAATGAAAGATGACATGAATTTGATGATTTAGATGGCTTTTTCCCATGGCCTATTTCTAGGCAACAAAGTGTCCTTCTAAACCAGAAGAGTTCAACCACAACACAGAAGACTATTATAAAAGTTAGACTCCTTTGAGCGTATTGGCTGTTCTTTATTTTTGTGTATATCCTTTCCTTTCTCAATTTCACAAGCAACTTCTGATAATTCTAGGAATTTACTGTCCAATTTTAATGCACTGATCATAGCTATAGCTTTGAAGTTTATTATCAAACTTTGACCTCATGCCCTCAGTCCTACCTCTGAGACACAAATTATATTATCACAGGAATATATATTAATATTTTAACATTTCTTCCTTTACTAAATCCAAATAAAACAGTAGAATATTTAATTACATTATTATAATTTTATCATTGTTTCTAATAATTTATTTTCTTGATTTTTTCTGAGAATGTGGATATGAATAGAGCCTACCTTTTGTTTTTCATTATGCAAGGGTCAATGTCAACATTTTGTTGCTAAATTATAACAGAAAGTAATCCAGAGCACATAATATTTCTATTCAGCTATGAGACATCTTTAACTTCCAGCTACAACATTTTATCACAGAGGTACATTGTTTGTATTTGACTTTAGCTTCAGCACTGATTGCAGTTATGAAATATTACCATGGGCATAACAATCGAAAGTATACTTAATTGTTCAACCTTGGGGACCATATAATCTACATCAGATTTTGATGGGTTTTTCATGTCTCTGCTTATGTGCCTCTACTCTTTCTCTCCCCTTATCCATCCTATGTGACCCTTCTAAAAAGAATCTTTGAACATACATTTTTACTCATTTGATGATTGCTTCTTCCTCCAGCTAGCTTCTCTGTGACCTCATTGACTTGATTCACCTAATGCCTTTCCCCTAATATCTTGTGTCTAATCTTGTAAGACTTCTAAATATTTCCAGGGTAGACCGTTCTCTTTTTTTCTTTCACGGTTATTCATGCTATTGTCCACACTTCTGATGTTCGCCCTCTATACTGGCAAGCTTCTACTCAGCCTCCCAGATGAGTTCATCTACCACCTTATCTGTAAAGCTGGGACTTACTGTCTGTTGGAGACTTGCTACTCTGATTTTTTCACAGATTGTACTATACCTATCTTGAGATAATATAATGATCTTGATATTGTTCCACCTGACTAAACCCAGCTTGTACTATTTAGCAAGGCATAAATAGATACTCAACAAATGTCTTTTAATTAGTGCATGAGCAGCAGTATCTGTACAGTAAAAGTCACTGTCTTTACGTCCTCAACTCCTATTATAACCTATCACAAATAGTTTTTTGATGCATGCTTTCAGTAAAAATGTCTTTTATCAAGGTCAACTATGAGCTCCATATTGCAAAACCCAATGGTCTATCCTTTTGTGTTTGTCTAATACAATTTTCAACATTTGACACTGTTTTTGATTCTATCATGAAGAACTTTCTTTCTTCATTTGGTTTCATGGATATCACACTTGCCTAGTTTTCTTTATAAGTCACAGACGTTGCTTTCTTTTTTTGTTTTCCTTCCTCCTGTTTTGAAAGGTGCAGTAAATTCACAGGCTCTTTTCCCAAACTCTCCTCCTAGAAGAACTCATCCAATCCCATGTCTTTAAAAGCCATCTAAGAGTCTATGACTGCCATTTATTTATTCATTTAGAGACAGGGTCTCACTCTGTTGCCCAGGCTGGAGTGCAGCAGTGTGATCACTGCTCACTGCAGTCTTGACTTCCCAGGTTCAAGTGAGCCTCCTTCCTCAGCCTCCTGAGTAGCTGGGACTACAGGCATGTGCCACAACAGCCAATTAATTTAATGTGTGTGTGTGTGTATGTGTGTGTAGAGCTCACTATGTTACCCAGGCTGGTCTTGAACTCCTGGGCTCAAGTACTCCTCCTGCCCTGGCCTCCCAAAGTGCTGGGATTACAGGAGTGAGCCACTGTGTCCGGCCAACTCTTACATTAGTATCCTAGTCACAGTATCTGTCTTCAGCTTCAGACTCATCTACCCAACTTTCTTTCCAGCATTTCCACTTGGATATCTAATGAGCCACTGATAATAAGAAAGACTCTTTGTTTGTTAAAATAGTAGATAAGCCCCCAATTCTACCCTACATTTTCCTCCTCCACTTTTCCCCAGCAAATACTTAGAAATCATTCTCAATTATTCTTATACTATACATATCTCAATTATTCTCATACTGTACATCTAATTCATCACAGCAAATGGTGTCAGCTTTGTCTTTGTAATGTATCCTAAATATAAGCTCTCTAACTGAACCCACTACTCCATCCTAGTCTGAACCACCTCTGATATGGACTAGTAAGATGGCTTCCAGTGGATCTGCCTGTAACACTATTGCTTCCATTTCAGTCTAATCTCTACTCAGCAATGAAGAATGAATGCTTTTGAAGAAAATAGGTCAGATCTCTCCACTCTCTTTTTCTAAATTATCCAATGCTGTTCTGCCAAAATTACAGAAAGAGTTAAATTCTTTTCTCATGGCCTGCAAGATCCTGTGTGATCTTGCCCTTGCCTACACTTGCACCTCCTTACTTTCACACCATCTCTTGCACTGAAATGTTTGCTACTTGTTAGATAGGTCAAGTCTCTCTTGAGTTCAGTGCCCTTGTCCTTGTTGGTTCCTCTTCCTGGAATTATTTTGCCCAAATATTCTCCAATCTTGCTGCTCTAAATAACTCTCATATCTGCTCAAATATTGCCTCCCAGAGAACCCATGCCAATCCACCCAATCTAAACAAGTCTACCTTCAATATCATTTTCTATCTATTCCTTTAACCAGCTTTCTTTCCAATAGAGATCACTATCTGAAATTATATGTGTATGTATACAATAAATAATATCACTTGCTTATTCTTTAGCTTTCTACTGAAGTGTAAGTTTGTGAGACTAGGGACATAATTTTGTATTCTTGTATCCCAAGTACCTGGCATATATCGTGTGCTTCACAAATATCTGTTGAAAAAATGAACACACTGAAGGAATTGACATTATACCATCATGGTGTAAAGATTGTTTTGGGCTAAATGCATTTCAGGATCAACAGGTACAGGAAGGGGCTTTCTCTGCACTCTCCCCATCTGCCTAAAAGCAAAGATTACTGAAATAATTCAACTGTTACAAATTCTCCTTTAAGGAAGGGTTTTTTTTTTCTTTTTTTTTTTTTTTTTTTTGTACCAGACGTTAAGAGTGACTCCTGTCACCAGAGATGAGAAGTTGTCTCTTGGAAAAGAAAATTGCATAAACAGACCTTACTAAAACAAACATTACCTTTCGTTAGTTTCTCTCACATTTCCCACCAACTTTATTGCTAGAAATTCTAACTCTCTTCTTTTGAAAACGTTTGTTAAAATAGTAGATAAGGCTCCAATTCTAACAACTTCATTGAGCTACAGTTTCTGCGAGCTCCCACATACTTCTGTGAATAAACGTTGTCTTTTCTATTGCCAATCTATCTTTTGTCAGTTTAATTTGCAGCCCCCCAAGTAATGAACCTAAGAGGGGAGTGGAAAAGTTTTTCTTCCCTGACAACATAAATGGACACATCAATAAATGGAAAGCTTGAGTAAATTTCCTCATGTTTCTAAGCCTCAGTTCATTACATTTTTATTGATCATACGGCCAGTGCCAGACAAGAAATGGGAATTCTTAAGGGAAAGGGCATCAGAAGTGTTAAAAGGCAACCGCAGAGAGCTGTCACATGGAGAAATGGTCCATGCCATCTTCATTTGATCTCACTCCAAGTTGGGAGTGATCAGAATGGGAAATGGAGATATCTTTCTGCAAGGAGGTCCCTGTGATATGATTAGTAAAAATATGTCAAAAGACACATGGGAATTGAAGTTCATTTGATACAAGTAAAGACTATTGTTTATTCTAGTTATACGGTTCCACAGAGTCTAGGACCCAGCTGTGCCTACTCTTAGCAAAACAAGCATCCCTAGTTTTCAGGTCTTCACAAATGTGGCTAGCTGACAAAATACCATCTGATCAAGTGATTTTCTTTTCAGATCCTTCATAAATCTTCTTAGTGCCATGCTTATGTTTTTAACCTCTTCAAACCTCTTCCAGCTGACATGAAGTAGCTTCTTTTAAAATCCAGCAGAAGTTCATGAATGCATATGGGAGAAGACTAAATCTTAGGTCAATTTCCCAGGCTATGATTTAACCGTGTCTCAATTCGTACACTCCCAAGTCAGAGAGGAAGCCTCCCTACAGGGCACTTTGAATCTAACAAAGTGCCTTCAGTAGAGAAAATATTTAACCAACAGGTTTGTTTGGGGGATGGTTTGGATAGGGATCATCTATATGGACCTAGAAGGATTATCATCAGAGACCAAGAGTATGTGTTAATGCCTAGAGATGTGACAACCAGAGAGGCTGGGCAGAACGGAATCTCAGAAGGCACGTGGGGCAACTGAGAAGACTATAAAGGCATTCTTATCTCAAGTTCATGTAAGGCTTATAACTGTAAAACCATCTATTTTTGGATTATCCATGAAATTCTCAATCCTAGCCTGGCAGTTTTCTGCAACTTATAAGCTCTTGCCTCTCCTACATTCAATGTTTCCACTAACATTACACCAGGGACAAAAAGCATATTACTTTATTACCCTGTGAGGTGGGGGAGGGGACAAAATTTATACAGTAAAGTATCCTATTTTACACAGTAAAGTTTATTGTTTTACTTTATTAAAGACTGATCACTGATTATTTTGTCTATAGCTTTCCCAAAACCCTGTGTTTCCGGTTTTTCAATTATGCAGAGAAAATAGTGAAATCTCCTGAGCTGGCAGTTCTTCCCCTCCATCATAGTTCAAAAGGTGATAGGGAATAGCAGCCTACAGAGTCAACAGAACTCTCCGAACCATGGTTAAGCTCTAGCAATTTTGATGGTCCCAGTAAACACTTGGCCAAACCCAAGGAACTTCTCTCCTATATGGCTAGAGAAATGGTTAACAAAGCAATATCAGCATGACCTGGGAACTTATTATAAAAGTAAATTCTCAGGTCTCACCCCACAGCTACCTTGTCAGAATATCTAGGAGTGGGGCACAGCAATCAGTATTTTAACAAGTCACCCTGGTAATTTTGATGTAGTTAAAAACCATTGCCCTATAGCAGTGATTTCCCAACCTTTGAGGCACCAGAGACTGGTTTAGTGGAAGACAATACTTCCATTGGCTAGGGTGAGTGGGGTTGTCAGGGGAGGCATGTGGGAGGGCAACGGTTTCAGGATAAAACTGTTCCACCTCAGATCTTCAGGCATTAGTTAGATTCTCATAAGGACTGCACAACCTAGATCTCTCACGTGCATAGTTCACAATAGGGTTTGCAATATTAGAAGAATCCAATACCACTGCTGACTTGATAGGAGGTAGAGCCCAGGTGGTAATGCTGGCTGCCCTGCAGCTCATCTCCTGCTATAGGGCCCGGTTCTTAACAGCTCACTGACCTGTACTGGTCTGTGGTCCTGGGGCTGGGGACCCTTGGTCTATAGTGTTAAAAGCCAAAGGGAAGCAGGCAGATCACTTGAGGTCAGGAGTTTGAGACCAGCCTGGCAAACATGGTGAAACCCTGTCTCTACTAAAAATATAAAACTTAGCAGTGCATGGGGGCACCAAAGCACCTGTAATCCCAGCTGCTCAGGAGGCTGAGGCATGGGAATCACTTGAACCTGGGAGGCAGAGGTTTCAGTGAGATGAGATCATGCCATGGCATTTCAGCCTGGGCAACAGAGCAAGACTTACATCAAAAAAACAAAACAAAAAAAAGTCAAAAAGATTAGAGCATTGGGGACTGGCAGTATTGAGGGCTAAGGTCACCCTATTTGCAAGGCAATAGTACATATACTGAACTCTATCGGGTCCACAATGCAGCCTTTCCTATAACTAGGTTCCTAGTGCTGTTTTATGCTAATCCTAGTCCTAAATAAAAACCAAGATTATGCAAAAACAGAGTCACAGTTCTTTTGAGTCAAGGTCCCATTACTCAGTAATTCCTAAGATGAATACAATGTCCACATCTAGGATTTCCCATGTACCCTCATCTTCTGATACTGCCTCCTCATTTGCATTAACCACAGTGATATGGGCCTTTCTGTCTTCCATGTATACGCATAAACCCCATACCAAGTACTGCAAATATGCAGCTGCAAAGGTCCTTACCCTCTAGAAACTTAGTCTTGTCTTAACCACGTCTGATTCATGTTTATCTATGGGTCTTTATGCAAAGAGTTTCTTCTTTCTGAATAACCCTTTCCTGCTTCCAGTCTTCATTTTGGGACTAATTCCACAGCCCTGGGTAGCCATCACACCCCATGCGCACCCTTTTCAGGGCACAGTCTTGCAATGACTTGATTATACAGCTGACTTGCCACCTCAACTAGGATCTGGTTGAAGGCAGGGGCTGTGTCTTTCATCTCTTTATCATCAGCATATTGTACAGTTCTTACCTACAGTTGACAGTTGATGACTGTTGATGAATGAATGAATGAGAACCAGACATTAAATTTTCAGAAGGGAAAAAATAGTTTATCTTTAAACAAATGTGGTGGGATTCAGAAGAATCATTTGCCCTTCGACTTTATGCTGACGAATGTGTTGAGATTCTGAATAATTCTAATCTTCTCATTTGCCTTGTTCATGTTATATAGTTTCTTATAGTCTAGCTAAAGCAGTGGTTTTCAAAGCACAGTTAAGGCCAGCAGCATTGGCATCACCTGGTAACTTGCTAGAAATGCAAATTCTGGACCTGCACCAAACCTACTAGACCAACAACTCTGAAAGCTAGCCTAGCAATCTGTGGTATAGCAACACCTCCAGATGATTCTGATGTGAGTACCACTGGCCTTGGGTTGCTTTGAAGATTTGGTATAATTATAATTCTGACGAGTCAGAATCTAGGTCTTCACTCACTGACGCTGATTCAATAGGTTTGGGATGAAGGATAAAAGTCTACAGCTTTTATCAGGCTGTCCAGATGATCCTGAAAGGTGTTCTACAGATTCAGAAGAGTCCCAACACATTTGTGAGCATGAAGTTGAAGGGAAAAAATTTTTAATGAAATTTGCCTGGGGTTTTGTTATTTCTTCCACTCTTGACTTCATTTATAATCAAGGCCCTAAGCTTCTTGCTTCTACTTAACCTTACTAAACTCATACAAATTTAGTTGGAAATATTTACAATTTTCAGGGTTACTTGGAATTGTATATTTGATTCTCCAACGTCGTCAATGAGCCACTTTGGCTTATAGCAACCACATTGGCTTATAGCAACCACATTGGCTGATAACTAAACTGACAGGTATGCAATGTATTATAATAGCAACCAAACCCTTGCTTCTCTGATTTATTGACCTGTCACATTTATGGACCAAACCAAATTTCTGAAATTCTGGCTGCTCAAATCCCAACTGCAATCTGACTGTGGCATTATTGATAACAGAATTTAAAGTAAATAATTCAAATACATCTACTGAACTAGGTAGAGAACAAGCCTGGAAGTACAAATGTTAGTTAGACATTAATGATTTGCACAGAATTCTGTGTGGCTTGGGCAGTCACTTCTCTTTGTCAAGTACAGACACAAAACATTTATTCCATATCCAACTGCAATACTATCCATGGTAGATATGTGCAATGCATTTGAAAATAATAACTTGAGATCTAAAGACAAAAAAATGAATAAGCCATGGAAGTATGGCAGTCACAAAGAGGCATTTTATCTGCTAGTTCTTAATCAGAGCAGACCTGAATATTCACATTTATAGCACAAAAACTGAAAGGGAGGGCTGGAATTTAAAAGCCCCTTCATCTTGGTTAGGCTCTGTGGGGAGTTCTCCCTGCAGCTGGTGGGCTTCTTCCTGCTTCTGATGTTTCCACCTGCAGGTGGTGACACTGGCCCCTGACCTCCTGAAATAAGCCTCTTGCTCTTTTCCCACGTTATTCCTGCTGCCTGTGGACTGCTGACAGCAAATTAGGGGATGACAAGAGGTCCTCAGTAAAAGACTTTATTATGCAGCTAACTAATGTTTGCTCTGAGAGCTTTCTTTTTCAAATATGGTTTTAAAAATATGTGCATGTATATACATATACATATATATATGTGGGTATATATATAGAGAGAGAGATAGAGAGTATGTGTGCATATATATATGTGTGTGTGTGTGGTTTTATTCAAAATGCAGAAGTGTTTCTGTGGAGAGAGGGAGGGCATTGGAAGGAGTCAAAAAGAAAAATGTGTGTGTGTGTGTGTGTCTGTGTACACACACTCACTCTATGCCAGAAATAAAAGAAAACAGGAGACAAAAATGTGTTGAAACCTTGACAGAGCATAGACAACAGTGGCATATTTGAGTTGAAAAAAATAAACAAGGATTTGCATTTTAGAATTTTTATATTTATTTTTTGTCCAACTACTACAAAGTAAGGAGTAAATGTGGATATGAGGGGGTAAAAGAAAATAAGTTGTTTCAATGGTGAACTAGGGAGGAAGCCCTAGCGTTTTGCATTTGCTCTGTGACCTAGATCTTGAGCCCCTTTTCTTGGCAACACAGGGTGATTTTAACTAGCTCCCAACTAGGTTTCTGGGCTTTGGTTCTATTTTCTTCAAATCTATAGGTCAAGCTGCAGAAGAGGGCTTTCTAACATTCAGGCCTATTTAAGCCAAAAGCCAGTATAAAAGCCTTATATGGTTTCTTATAGCCTAGTTTAAGCAGTTGTTTTCAAAGCATGATCAAGGTCAGCAGCATCGGCATCACCTGATAACTTGCTAGAAATGCAAAATCTGGACCTGCACCAAACATACTGGACCAGCAACTCTGAAGGCTAGCCTAGCAATCTGTGCTATAACAAACCCTCCAGCTGATTCTGATGTGAGTGCCACTGGCCAAGAGTTGCTTTGAAGACTCTGATGTAACTACCAGTCAGAATCTAGGTCTTTACACACTGACACAGATTCAATAGATTTGGGATGAAGGGTAGGAGTCTACAGCTTTTATCAAGCTGCCCACATGATTCTGAAAGGTGTTTTCTGGATTGCATTTAGAGAAATGCTGGCCACAGTCTAAATAGTATCTGAACCACTAAATATATCTATCTGTGCCCCCTGCCCACCTCACCTGTGAAAATCTTTGAGATCATCTTGTTGAGTTTCCAGTCATTAGCACAGTGCCTGCAACATAATTGACACATTCCTCTCTAAATGTTTCTGAATAAATAAACTGCACTTTGGCAGACAAACTGTAATCCCTAATGTGAATTATGTTCCTCTTATCTATACAAATGAGGCAAAACTACTCTGACAGACTTCAATGGCAGTTTTAAAATTGTTGTTACTTAAGGAATACACTACTAATAAGGACTTCTCACATTGAGTATTAAAAGATAAATTAAAATAATTTTATCTAAGTAAATGTCCCGACACTAATTTTAGCCAAATTTCACCCCTTAATCTGTTTTCTAAAACGCAAAAAGAAAAAAGGGCATTTACATGAAAATTCTACTTTTGAAAAGCAGTGAAAGAAAGCAGTGAAGATGCTTTCACCTTGAGTAAGATTACAGCTTCTGGCCCTCAAATGAGACATGTGTAGTCTTCCATTGTCTCAGGTGAATATGTGTTCATCTTGTGTACATGCATACCACATGAATACAGGAAGGGGAATACTGAAGCCTAGTAAGGTGAATGGTTTTGTGAGCATATGTATATATGATCAAGATTTATGCTAACGAAAA
Source organism: Callithrix jacchus (assembly GCF_049354715.1). Lineage (NCBI taxonomy): Eukaryota > Metazoa > Chordata > Mammalia > Primates > Cebidae > Callithrix > Callithrix jacchus. The sequence goes on from NC_133524.1 coordinate 32,999,891, forward strand.
AACCTGTCTTGTTACAGGATGGACCTTTAGTCCCATGGTTCTTTAACTTGAACATGCATGAGAATTGCCTACAGGGTTTGTTCCCAGATTGCTGGGCTCCACTCTCCAAGAATTTCTGTTTCAGTAGATCTTAGAATTTGCATTTCTAACAATTCCCACGTGATGCCGATCAGGGACCCACACTTTGAGAACAAATGCTCTATTCCATGTGAGGAAATGAGTGTGTCAGGAAAAAGGTGCTCTGTTTCTGAAGAAAGGGAAACGTGAAAGGTTAGACAAAGAATATACAGGTAACTGAAATCCTCCAAGTAAAATAAATTTCACCTCTTAAATATACCAATAATCCTTTGTTTCACAGGCCAGCCTAAATTTACCATTTTATCTGATACAGATGTCCGTGTGAATCTACCTTCTTATGATATAGTGAGCTCCTTTAAAAATTGTGGTATGGTTTATTTATCTTTATGTTTGTCAAAGAGGATAAGTAGCCAATGTTCAATAAATATTTGTTGCATTAAAAGAATTATAAAGGAAATAGATTGTACAGTTTATTCTCGATTGGCATATTGAGAATAAATTTTATGATATAATCCTAAGGTAAGGTACACTATTGATTTCAATGTTTGAATTTTTTAATTTTATTTTCTATCTAAAACAATTCACGTGTGTAATGAATAGAACATCTGCCTTTTGTGAGATGATACTTAAAAATACCTAGAGACACTTAAAAAGTATAATGCTACATCGATACCTCATATAGAATCTATTCAATTTAACAAAACTTTTTATTGAGCTTCTACCACATGCCTGTTAGTATACTGAGTGCTGGAAATATCTAATATAATAATGCTAACACCTTCAATTTATTCATTAGTTAGCATGTGACAGGCAATCTGCAAGGTGCTTACAGCAAATTATGCTTATTTACTCATTACAATACCTCTATGAAGTTGGCATTATTAGCATCTCCAATTCAAAGAAGAGGAAAAGAAGCTTTAAAACATTAATTTATTCCAAATCACATAGCTAAGAAATGACAGAACCATGATTTGGACCAAGATTGTCCGAAGGTAGAGTTTGCTTTCAACAGCTCTGCTGTATTGACTCCCTCCAAAGAGGGGGTTAACCCTTGTGAAAGTCACACACAAAAGAGGCCCAATTACATTCTACTGTTTACTCCTGAGTGAAACTAGGGTTAAGTTTACCTAGGTTCAAAGTTCTAATAGACCCCAAAGGGGAGCTCTTTTTTGGACATGTCAGGAACATGTTAAGGTACAAATTTTCATTCTTCAATTCAATAAATTTCTCTTGGATGTTTGCTGTGTGCATATACTGTAGTTCTATGGATTCAGTGATGTGTAAGCAAAGAATGCCCAATATCTACTGGGTGTCAAACAGATAATAATCAAATCCTCACACAATTCGCATGTAATTACAAACTGAATTAAGGATGATGAGGGGAAATAAAGGGCACTAGGAGAGCATGTAGCAAGAGGACTTACTTCAATTTTTTTGAGGGGGTGACCAGGGATACCTTCCTGAGCAAGTGACAACCGATTGAGATCTGTAAGATGAGCAAGACAATGTGAGTGCATGGAGTGGGTGGAGATAGTGAGCAGATTCCCTGACAAACAGTAGCTTTACAGTGATATTATAGTGCAGATATGGAACAGGTTTTGAAACAGTTAAAGGAGATTAATTCTAGGATAATAGGGACAAAATTGTGGTTTGATCCACAAATTTCTGAGCACAGTTCATAATAAAGACCTGGTCATGAAACAGTATGTGCAAAGCCAAAAGAGATTACAGCACTGTAGTCAGAAAAATCTTCAAAAAAGAAGTTGGTTTAGTTTGAGTACAAGAGTGCAGAGAATGAGAAGATGAGAGGGATAGTAAAAACGACTGCAAACATAGCAAAGGACAGACTATGCCAGGCCTTGCATGGCATTTTAAGGTTAAAATTAATGTGAATCTTTTAAAGAACAGTGCCCAGGCTAAATTTATATCTACTAAACATCACACGGGCTGTAGACAGAACAGTCTGGTGGGTAAGGGGTTATTCTGTTAATCCCAATGAGAGACGATGGCAGCTTGCACCAGGATAATAATGGGCATAAATAAAAACTGTAGAGATATTAAGAAGGTTACATCAGTAGGACCAGGTGACAGATTTGATATGGCAGTTGAAGGACAGTAAGGAGTCAGGAAAAAATCCAGACTTTTGGCTTGCTTAACTGGATGGTGTCATTCACTGGGATGGAGTAACCTGGATGTCTATCAGGTTTGAAGGACAAGATCGAACATTCAATTTGGTTCTTGTTGAGTTTGAGTTGCCTCTGATGCATTTAAGTGGAGTTGTCAATTAGGAAGATGGATATGTATATAAGAATAGCATTCAGGGGAGAGTTCAGGGCTGGATAGGTAAATATTAGGAGCTTTGCAGAAACATTAGTTAAGTTAAATCAGGAGCATAGATAAGATTATCTAGGGACAGAAGACAAAGTGAAGAAGTGAATGAATATATTATTCCTTTTTGGAACATTGTGTAGTGAATCAGAATCAAACCCTTTTTAATTTTAAGTTACAAAGCCAATCTAACCACTCATTGTACAGATGAAGAGAACTGAAGTCCTGTGAGCTTTATCCATTTTGCTAGATTGTAAAAGTCAAGCTGAGGCAAGTACTCAAGTCTTCTGAACTGTAGTTTAATTCTCCACCTTTATTGGTATTTCTTAAAATATGGTTCTGAAACCAGCAGCCAGCATCAGCATCACATATATACTTCGAAAAAGATAAGTTCATGTCCTTTGTAGGGATATGAATAAATCTGGAAGCCATCATTCTCAGCAAACTGACACAAGAACAGAAAACCAAACACCGCATGTTCTCACTCATAAGTGGGAGTTGAACAATGAGAACACATGGACACAGGGAGGGGACCATCACACACCAGGGCCTGTCGGGGGTGGGAGGCTAGGGGAGGGTTAGCAGGGGCTGGGGAAATTGGGGAGGGATATCATTACGAGAAATACCTAATGTCGATGACGGGGTGTTGGGTGCAGCAAAGCACCATGGCACGTGCATACCTATGCAACAAACCTGCATGTTCTGCATATGTACTCCAGAACTTAAAGTATAATAAATAAATTTTTTAAAAATGCAAATATGTTCGCCATCCAAAATCTACTGAATCAGAAGCTCTATGGCTAGGGCTTAGATGCATGTTCAGGTCAGAGAGCTCCTGCTCTATTTTGTGTAACCCCTGCCTGAGTGTTAGTCAGCAAAGTGATGGGTTCACACTTATGGGGAGAGAGGTAGCAGGAGGAAAGTGAAGCTGTTCTTGACTCTGTGGCAGAGGAGATTACATAAATTAGCCCCTCTTGAACTCAACAGAAGCTGTAGAGTGCATTGGTACATGTGTTTTATAAACTATAATTATGCATGCCGTTTCTGTGCACTGTGAAAGAGACAGATAGTGGTGCCAGGGGAAACGACATTAGCAATCCAAGTTGATTAGGTAAAATGGTCTGACACAGTGAGGCAAAAGTTCATCTGGTAAAGCTTGACAGAGATGGCACCTTCAACCATCAATATCCACTTAATATATATAAATAGCTATTTTCACAACAAAAAAAAAAAACACCCACACTCACATCTTAAGAACAATTTTAGCAATTCTGTATGCTTGACAGATAAACCTCTGGTTGCAAATTATCCTCCAGCCACGAGACTTAAAACCAAGAATTTCTAGTGTTTTGTTCTTGTGAAATATGTAACCTTAACCAGGTGTTTATATCCTGGGTCTTGGAATCTAATTGAATAGTTCTCTTGATGTGTTTGCACAATTAAGAAACTCTTCTTCCTTAATAGGGGAAAAGAGGCAAATTGAAATGTTTAATTTTCAAAAACAAAGGGAGTTCTCTGCTCTACAAGTCTATCAGCTAGAAATTTCTATTAACTGTCTCTTCTCTACTTCATGAGCACAAGGATAAGTTGTAGTTTTAATGATCCTTTGGGAGTATTAAGAGATCTTGAGGTAAACGTTAAACCAAATAGTTTAGTTTGCATACAGGACAGTATACATTTTTTATACACTACCGTCCTACTTTAAAATGAATTATATTTATAATTTCTTTTTTTAACGGGGCTATCTAATTAATAAGGACACCATCATTTGTTGGCCAATATACTTGTCTAAGCTTAGTTTATTTTTGTGTATAGGATTCATATATTCAATTGTGCTAATGAACAAAAAACATCAGCAGCTTCTGATCTTCCTTTGTGACAGTGAGAAATACAGAACTTTCAGCACATAACAACTCTGTCCCAACCCTTGCACTAATACTTGACTAAACTCTAGTATGGCTTCTAGCAGCATAAGGCCATGTCTCTAGGATGACCCTAGGCTTCCTTAAAGTGCCTGCTTAGGAAAGCCCAGTGCTGCCAGGAAAATTTAATATTTGTTCCAGCCAGCACACATCTTATGGTAGGATTCTTTTTTTTTGAGACAAAGTCTCACTCTGTTGCCCAGGCTGGAGTGCAGTGGCACACTCTTGGCTCACTACAACCTCTGCCTCCCACATTCAGGCAACTCTCCTGCCTCAGCCTCCTGAGTAGCTGGGATTACAGGAATGCACTACTATGTCCAACTAATTTTTGTATTTTTAGTAGAGATAGAGTTTCACCATGTTAGTCAGGCTGGTCTTGAACTCCTGACCTCGTGATCTGCCCGCCTCAGCCTCCCAAAGTGCTGGGATTACAGATGTGAGCTACTGCACCCGGCCAATGATTGGACTCTTACCTCTCTTTCTTAGAGCTTTTACTCAAAAGGGCTTACAATTGCAAACCTGTATCTCTTGGAACTCAGAAATGTCTCTCTCAAGGACCTAAAAGTCATTCTTTTGAAATGTCATCATCAAGAAGGGTAAGTCCTCTGTCTCCTAGTCTCTGTGGGAAGATAGAATCCTAACTTCAATAACTTCAAGCTAACACAGCTGGCCTAACCACATTTATACTGACCAGCCCTTTGTACTTTTTTACTTCTCTAACTCAACTGAACCCCCACTCCTCCCTCATTCTTCTCTTAAAACAACCAAGTCGCCTCTGAACAAATTAGAATGGATCTCAGCTCTCCCCTACTTTCAGTAGGTATTGAACAAAATCTGTTATTACCACTTTAATATCCAGCTGTGTTTATCTCTGACAACATATATGCTCTCAAAAGCATTCTGATAAACCTCTTTTCCTTAATGATCAAGCATAATAAAATACATCAGCTTTGTTAAATCACCTAAATACTCAAACAACTCTACCATTAGTATTTGAAGTAGCTTTGAAAGTATTTGTAATTTTTCTTTCACTTTAATATGCTACAAGAAGGGACAAGGCATTTATTTGAGCCTTCAATTATATGCTATCATAGTAAGAAGATGATTGGACCGTAAGTGAAAAGACATGTATTTGCAATTGCAATGCTGAAGAGCGCCAGTTATGTCCATTATCCATCCCTTCAGTGCAAACAAAGATCATCCATTTTCTTTTAGAGGTAATCACTACTGTCCAATGCAAAACACAGAAAATAGGCAATTTGAAAGCATAGTAACTAGTTAGCAATATTCTTTTAACTTTTTATATGGGTATACTTTTCTACCTGCATTAATTTCACCATAAAACAAGTAAAATTATATGACTAGAAAGAAAACTAGCTTCTTAAATCGTGAGAATGCTTTGTATACAATGGTCAACATTAATGTAGTCAACAAAGAAATGTTCAATAAAACATGTTTGCTTACAAAATTAGTAGAAGACTTCCTTAGAAATATTTTACATAACAAATGCCTAGGGTGGGCTGAAGAGAAAAACACCGTAAAATGGCATTTAAAAATTTATATTTTCCTTTATATACCTCTAATTTAAAAGAAATATCTGATAATCTTAATGGATTTAGTTTGCAGTACAAAATCATGAATTAAATCCTAATGAGTTGAACTACGAATTAAAAAAATTATATCCCAAATAGCAAGCCAATCAATTGACATTTACATTCTTCTGATAAATGCAAAGTACCAATTCCCTAAACATAGCATTTTATGGTTACTTTTCCAAAATAATTACATCATTCAAAACTATTGAATTGCCTGTAAAACCTAAATTGCTTCAGCATTAGTTCTGGAGCAATTTTCATGATGCCTTTAAACTCTGAGTGTCAAATTCAACATTTAGGCTTTAAAGCCTATGGGTGGTATTTATCATGATTCAACACTCACATGTATCATGTAAGGAAAATGTGTTTAAGAAAGAAAAACCACAATAGGAACTCCGGGTTTAAAATATTTCTACTTATAACGTGTGTAGTTCCTCTTTATGTAAAGTCTATGACATGATGATTGGAAAGACACTAGACATGAAAATGATTTTTAAATGCCCAATCTTTAAAACAAAGTATCAAACACGGAGTCTGAAATGAAGACTACAACAGAAACTCAGTGAATTATCTCGCTTATCACTCTAACAATTAATCATATCAAGGTCCCACCTCCAATCTCAACACCTTAGCCAAAAATTAAATATCAAGGACAGTTATAGTTTGCTACAGATATCTAGGAGAGAGCTTCCTTTTCCTCATCTTTCCCATACTAAACATTTATATTTTGCCTTTCACACTAATATATCAGCTAAAATTCTGGTACATCGTGAACCATTTTTGCAGCAAAATTCTTTTCACTGCAAACGAAAGTATATATACTGACAATTCTCAAATTTTTTTCAGCATTGCTTCTTCAGATTACTAGAATGAGGCAGGGTCATACATTAATTCTACAAAACTTACAAAGTCACCTAACAAAAGTACACTTTATGATGAGATAACAACACCAAAAAGTAGTTACCAACACTTGATACCTCCTGAGATGTGAACCTATTAGAAGGCAATTTGACAGTCAGAAGACTATGAATAATGTTTTTTCAAAAGTTTCATGACTACAAAATTAAAATACTACCATGTAATATCAAGTTTCTCCCTGCTTAAAGGAGATCATAATGATTGAATCAGGATTAAATTCAAATAAGTCAATGACAAATGTGAAATGAAAGAGTTACTAACACCAATAATCATTGCATCTTAAAATCACATGAAAATCTGCTATAAGGGACTTCTCAATCAGCCCCTATATATAGAAATTGGTAGTTCCTACAGAAAAAAAAAAAAAAAAATATATATATATATATATATATTGAGAGAGAGAGAGAGAGACAGAGACAGAGAGAGAAAATTGGTAGATCCTAAAGAAAACATTATGTCCCAGTTTTTTCCTTGGCTTTGATTTCGAAGCCAATGAGTTCGGGTCATTTTTAAACGGCAAACACCAGCAAGTGCCTGCAGTGACAAATAGTTATTAGCTGTAACACAATACTTTTTATTTCCAAGGTTGGCCAGATGGACAAAATGAGCATCTTTTCTTCTATCCTTCTTTTCTCTTTTTTCAAAGACTTTTTTTTTTTTTTTTTGGTCCAGAAGTCTTTTAGTCTTTTTAAGCTCTTTTTTTTCCCCCTTATGCTTTAGCTTTGCTCTTTTCTTTGAGGTCTCAGTGACATATAGGTCAGGGATGTCTTTACCAATGTAATATTATTGGAGAGTTATAACAAGGGGGTGAGGACACTGAAGGCTGACACAGATGCCTGAACAATTTGCCTTATCACTCCACACTGGTTCAAGTGGTACAGAAATAAGAGCGGATGGATTTGCTACATATACTTTTGGATTTACAGGTGAAATGTAGGTTTTCAGAAAGTTTGAGTATTACATACAATTACTATCACCATCCACACCATTATCAATGCCGAAATTATCATCAATGGATAAAATTTTTTATCTTTTTCTATTTACATTGAGTTATGTGTGTGTGTGTGTGTGTGTGTGTGTGTGTGTAAGCTTTTTTTCTGTATAAATTCACATAATGCAAGCTCTATCCAAGAGCAAATATAATCTTACTATACATCATATCACATAACTCCCCTGGTTAAAAACCCCAGTGGTTTGCCATTTAGTATATAAACAAAAAATCCCAACTCTTTACCACATCCTGGAATACTGCGCATCATCTGATGCATGCCAGATCGTTCCCCTCATCTCCTGGCACTTACCTCTCTATCATCATAATCCACTCACACTTTTCCTCGAGTAGGCTAAGTTGACTGGAATCATGCTTTTGCTTCCTTTGTCTGGGACACATTCTTTACATATCTGCCTCTTTGTCAGTATTTAGTTTCCTTTTCAAAAGTCAATTCCTCAAACAAAAGTCCTTTCTCTGACTTCTCTGTCTGGTGTCACATATGAACTCACATTCCAGCTACACTCTACCTCACTGCTCACTTTCATTTTCTGTATAAAACATATTGATATTTAAAATTGTTATTTTTTTTATGCTGGGTTCGGTGGCTCATGCCTGTAATCCCAGCATTTTGGGAGGCCATGGCAGGCGGATCACCTGTCAGGAGTTCAAGACCCGCCTGACTAACATGGTGAAACCATGTCTCTAGTAAAAATACAAAAATTAGCCGGGCATGGTGGCACATGCCTGTAATCCCAGCTACTCGGTAGTATGAGGCAGGAGAATCTTTCAAACCCAGGAGGCGAAGGTTGCAGTGAGCCAAGATCAGGCCACTGAAGTCCAGCCTGGGTGGCAGAGCAAGATTCAGTCTCAGAAAAATAAAATTTAAAAATAAAATAAAAATTGTTATTGCTTTACATATATTTCATTAGATTATAAGATCATTGAGAATAAGAATTTTCTTTCTGATCCATTCTTGTAATTCAGCACCTAGAACAACATTTGGCACATAGAAGATAATCAATAGTTGATAGGTGATTAAACAAATAGCTCTTTGAAACAGGTACTGATTTTCTTTTTATCTTTATTTTAAGTATAAAAAAATTCCTGAAGTTTCGGATGGGTAAATGACAGGCTCTAGATCATATTGCATCCAGCAGAGCCAGTCATTGAAATTAAGACTACATGACTGCCTAGCCAGATAAAACAAGTTTGGACAGATTTTGATGGAGCTAGGGGTTATCAAGATCATGTATAGACACCCTAATGTTATTGTCACTTTGGAAAATATAGATATTATCATGTATTATGAGAATGATTTCTTAGTCAGGGATGGTTATTACTGATGAAGAAAAAAACTCTTTAAAACTAAGATAGTTTCAAGATAATTGATCATTTAATCCTTTGCTCTTCTGCTGCTGTTTTGGTCCACATTCTCTTCTAGGTATTATGTATTCAGTGAAAAATATTTAGTGTTTGCAATAAAGTGAGCCAATGGCCACATTGTGAAGTATCGTGGTCTACATTGGATGTCAGAAGACCTCAGTGCCAGACCCTGCTTTTCACCCAGCAGTTGGAGGGTGCAGCTATCTGAGAGTGTCAATTCTATAATTTTAAAATAGAAAAAGCATATCTGCCATATCAACCTCAAGGAATTGAGAGATCAACGAAGATGATGTCTATAAAAGCACATTTTAAATGCCAGAGGAATATAAAAATGGAAGATCCTATCATTGTCATTTAGAAATGGAGGCTTTTTAATCTATAGGTGTTCAATAACTATATTGAATGAGTAAATTGGTGAATGATGAATATTGTGAAAGAAAACAAAAATATACCTATAAGGTCAATTTGTTTTGGTCTAAGTTTAGATTAGGTAACATGCTGCATAAATGGGTGGGTCAGTAATGGAAATGTCACTCTAAAAAATGTGCAAAGAAGCAACTTTCCATCATCGTCAAATTACTTCAGATGCTTTGAATTCATGAATAAAACACTCCATCAAATTTTATGCATCTCAAGCACTTCTCACACATTTAAATTCACAACATCCTACTGAGGCAGGGAAGGAGGAATATTTCATTTTTCTTATTTGGTGAAATGAGGATAATGAGGCACAAGGAGGTTAATGATAGATTCGAAGTTAATGCAATCAGTCAGCAGCAAAACCATAGTTAGAATTTAGGTTCTCTGAATTCCACTAAGGATTTTTTTCAAGATACTATGTTAACTACATTTCATTGTTGGAGGAATTTAATTCAGTCATGTAGATACAAATGCTCACAACATTTTTTTTTATCCTACTAAGGAATCTTGCTGCTAATTCAACCACTGAGAGATAGAACATGTGGACCTGCACTGGAGATACAGCTTCAGTGTTAATTCAAGTCATTTCCTGAGCTAACTTCTGTTCCTTTCCCTGTGAATTCTATACTTTTTCACATTATACCACTGAATTATTCAGATTCATTGAATACTCTTTAGAGTTATTAACATGATATATCTAAAAAAATACTGCTTTCTCCTTTTGGTTATATAGCTAGAAAGTCAGGATATAGTAAATGGATACCCAAAACGTAGGTTTTGAAAATAGAAGGTCCATTTTTCAAGACAAAACGCATTTTTGTTTTTCTTCCCACCTCATTGATCACTCCTTTTCTTTATTGTATACTGTCTTCTCTTTTTTTCAATCCACCTCTTAATGTTGGACTCCACAGTCATCTTCTCATTTCTATCTATATTCTTTCTTAGTGATACAATCTGATATCACAGCTTTAAATGTTATTGTATGCCAACAACTCCAAAATTTAAATGTCCAAATTGGACCTTTTTTGCTGAACTCTAAACTTACACATTCAATTGCCTATTCAGTATATCTGGGGAGATGTCTAATAGATACCCAAATTTAATGCCTCACTAATTGCCCCATTCTATCTATAGTCTTTACTGTTTCAGTTGAGGGCAACTTTATCCCTTCCGGTTAATTAGAGCAAAAACCTTGGAGCCATTCGTGACTCTATTTTTGTCCCATACCCTTTATCCAATTCATCCAGAAATCCTTTTTGGCTCCACTTTCAAACACATTCAGAATATGACTATTTCTTATTACCCTGGTCTGAGTCAGCATCATCTTTACATGTATTACAGTAATAGCCTTCTAGCTTGTCTCCTTGTTTTGAGCACTCCCTACCTCCAGCATCCAGACCAATTCTTTTAAAACAAATGTCAGATTCATTAGCTCTTCTCATACCCAGAAAGAAAAATAACGTCCTTACAATGATTTCAGAGGTCTACCCTCCCCTCACTAACTTCCTCTCCTGAACTCTCTTACTTACTTCACTCTAGCCACACTGCAGATAACCTGCCCAAAACAGGAGATAAACCAATGCCTCAGGAATTCTGCATTGACTGTTTACTAAACCCAAAATGAGTTTATTGCTGATATCTACATGGATCAACCCCATGCCTCATTCAGATCTTTGTTCAAATGTCACCTTCAATGAATACCTTGATATTCTATTTAAAATTGGAATGCACTCCAGCATGAACCATCTCTTACTTTATCTTCCTCTTCTTTTTCACAGCACTCATCGATTTTTAACATACCATACAATTTACATATTTATTGTACCTGTCTTTTACTATTTGAGACCCCCAAGAATTCAGAGGGCATAGATTGTTTCTGCTTTCTTCACTGACACATTCAAATCATCTACAGTAGCACCTGTTACAAGGTGGCAGCTCAATAAGTATTTTTCAAATTAACCTAATGATAAATCAAGAACTTTCAACTGCCCAGTCACAGAACTAGCTTCAGCGCATTAAAATAAATAAGCAAAGAGATCATGGAAGTGGGTGCAGGTAGACTGAGAAGAAATCAAAAGAAGGAAGAGAAATATATGAGAAGACAATGAGGAATAGGAATAAACATGTCAGTTTCTTTTTTCTACTACAGGCAAGGCACAGAGGCAAGGATGTAAACAAAGGAATCAACTGTAAAGATACTAATACATGTTTTCATGATTTTAAAGAAGATAAAATAAATTATGTGTTTAACTGTGACATGGTTTTAAAGAGCAGCTGAATGATCAATCTCCTTTTCCTTTTCTTTCTTCTAGCATTATATTATTTCATAAAGTCATTGGTTATTTCATGGAAACTAGAGGTTGTTATGGTCACTTGTATAAGTCATATGAATAAAGAGAAATTCTTGATAAATGAAGTTTACATTGGAAGCAAAGTATTCAGAAAATAGGAAATTTTGAGAAAAGGGTACATGTGAGATGAAAAAGTATCCTCAGAAATGAAAGAATTTGCCAATAACAGATATAAATTTCATGGTTGCAAACAGAGATCTAAGCCTACTGCAATTAGAGTTGACTTTATTGGTTTATCTATGAAATATATTATTGTAGGAGGGGTCTATTTTTATGGTCACATCTGGTCTAGACTTCACAATAGAATTACAATGGAAATATACTCCACCAAGATGTCAAAACCACATTATGTGTTCATTCCTGAAAGATACTGCCCAGACTGTCTAAATGTGAAAATTAATAAAGATTCTGTAATTACTAATTTTTCATTGATATTTCCCAAAAAAAGGTATCCTAGATTATTTGAGCTATAGATGTGTTTTTATGTACAGTTTTTCTAATTAATAGTCCACTGGCTCTATCAGTTATAGCAGTAATAAAAAAAACTTTTATGGAAAGTTCTCTGGGACTAAAAGTGATTTGCATGCAAATATATGGAAATTATTTCCTTCTTAAAACAGTAATAAAAGGTATGTTTGAAAAATTCATGCTTTGGAAGAATAAATGACTTTCAATAATCAGTCTAGTAAGTTGTTTATTTTTATTTACATGCATGTTTTATTAGCTATTTAATGGTGGTTCACAGGGCTGAGTATGGTTGATCACGCCTGTAATCTCAGCACTTTGAGAGGCCATGATGGGTGGATTGCTTAAGCCCAGGAGTTTGAGATCAGCCTGGCAACATGGTGAAACACCATCTCTACAAAAAATATGAAAAAATTAGCTGGGCGTGTCAGCGTGCACCAGTAGCCTCAGCTACCCAGGAGGCTGAGGTGGGAGGGTCACCTACCTGGGGCCTGGATGGTTGAGGCAATGAGTCATGATGGAAAACTGCACTCAAGCCTGGGCAGCAGAGCAACATTTGTCTCAAAAAAAATGTGATTCACAAAAAATACAAATTCAAGTGGTTGAATATTTTAAGTTAGCTCAAATACTTAACTTTAATTTTCTACTAAAATATGTATCTTATTTAATGCTAATCATGTCTAATTTGCAGCTAGCATTACTATATACATAAATGGCACTAATCAAAATAAATAGAAAACAAATATTAATAATACAATTTAGTCATTAACCCTTCTGGGTGACACATAATTAGAATATTAATTGGAATTGGCATTATAAAACCATTTAGAATTCACTGTATTACAAAAATCTGATTCCATAAATCACTGGGAATTTTTTATTTTAATGAACCATGTATTAAACTTATAGAAAATTGTGGATTTTAAGTAATGCTTTATTAAAATGTTCTGCTATTTAATTTGTCATAGTTAAAATCATAGTTTTAATTTTAGTAATATTTGTCATTGTGTTCTATCTAAGCTAACCCTTAAACATCAAATGCCTGCTTTTGGAATGTCTTTTCAACTTCTCGTTCCCTCACGCTTGATCTGTTGACATTCTAGGCACTGTCAGTCTGTCCCACCTGGCATATACTAGCCAAGCCTTTCTATATCATGCCCACTGAGCAAAGAAAGACTGATTCCATTTATACTAGAATAATATCATTGTTGTCACTACCTTTTACCTAGGTAATTGGTCACACTCTACCAGCTTCTTAGGTTACTTTCATTAAGGAATATGTTCCTTTATGAAAATGATTCCATTCCTAGCAGCTGAGGTCAATCTACAAACAGCCAGGTGGTAAATTAATACAGATTACAAGGGCAAGTGAACAACCAACAAAGATAAATAAAAAAACAAAAGCAAACCAAAAAAAAGCCCACCCAAATATTAGAGATTGTGACTTGAGCGTGGAATAGTCTAGTACCTGGTTCTGCCCTTTCCTTCAAAATAGGTTCAGTATTTTGTGTAATTCAAACTGATATTGATAATTAATCGTCTCATGGTATACAAATTCTAATCCGCTGATGGATGAAATAAAACATTCCATGTTTCTTCTACTGCCACTTTAGAAAATAACACTTTATTATATACAGCATGCATTATTAGCACAGATAATATAAAAACTTTTTTAAATGTGGGTTTATTCTAGATTTTTAAATATATTAGACTTATTTACAATGCTGAATTAAACTACACATGTTGATCTCGAAGAACCAGATATTGGAATTGCTGCTCTCATTAATTCCTCCCACCTCATTTGTATATGCCATCACCGGCAAACAACATATCTGTTGCCTTCTTTAAAAAAAAAAGTTATGCTAGAAGAAAAGCATAAATTACAAGGTCAGAGGAAACCTTCAAGAATCTTCAACCCATTTGAACAGTATGGAACCCTAGGGATGAAAAAAAACTCTAATAGAAGAAAACTACAAGAACCAAAGGGATAAGACAGTACGACCTCTGCAAAGGTAATCCTAATCCACCCACTAGACAGAACATTATATAAAGATACTCAGTGACTGATAAGGAGAACCTGGTCATGAATTAAGAGTGAATGGCCTTTCATGAGTAAAAGATATTCCTTCCAGGATAGAGCTGGTAAAGCCAAAAAGAACTGGATTCAGATGAAAGCATGTTTTTTTTTTCAATGTTAATTTTGGACTAGAGAGTACATTTGCAGGATTGTTACATGGGTATACTGACGAAAAGGAAAGTTTTTGATATCAGGTTCTTGGAGAAACAAGATTGTCTTGGAGCTGTCCATGGTGCTGCATTAGACCAGAACTTCAGTCTACAGAATTCCTGTTTCTTGAAAATTCTCTAGGCCCTGACTTACAACTCTGTGTGCTGTAAGGTTAGCCTGCCAACACTGCTATGTCCCCGATCAGTGACTGTTTAACATAATCTATATTTTCAGTTCTAAATATTTCATGACTAGTTATAACAGCTCTCTATGATTCCCTGGGTGCCATCACCACATATCCTGATATGGTAGATCTTGGTAGGGCTCAGGTATTTGTATACAAATAAACATCCTCAAATAATTCTGATGAGGATCTAAAGTCCTCATAGACTCTCATCTTCCCAAGGTTGCCCACCTTAATCCACAGCCAACCTGTCCCCAGTTGGGGAAAAGAGCAGAAATTCTGATTTCACCAAGCTGTTTGATTAGGCCTTATGTATGTCATTTGGAAATACATAACTGAAACTTCATTTATGACACTGCTACAGTATACCAATTCCTTTCCCTATGTATTTTTTTCTTTTTTCAAATCCAATATATCTTACTTCAGACATCTATAGCACCATATTTGGAGTCATTCAGATATTGATTTGAATCAATAAATACATTGAAAAAAACTCACTTAACTCTATATTCAAGTATTCAGGTATTTGCCTGTAAAATGAAAATAATAACATCTACAACCTTGCAGAATTATTTTCAGAGTAATATGAGACATGGTTTCTAAGTCAGCTAGCACAGTATCTGATACACAGTTGTTCCACTTGGATGTGAGTTCTGTTCCCTTTCCTCCTCTTCATCTCTTTTAATTCCTTGCATCATTTATTATTGTATTTTATCTAATGAACTCTTATTTCTATTATTTGTCTCATCAACTAGGTTTTCAGATTCTTGACTAATAAAAAATAGCCACTGCACACTAATTGTGTGGTGCATGGGTGCCAAGACCTGTACAGAGCACTTTACATGTCTTAGCCAAGAGGACTCAACTATTGAGAGACAGAGTTGGAATTGTGAATCTCAAGCTACAGCTCCTGTTATGCCACAATATGGTCTATTACCATTCCATTTCCTCCAACTCTGCCTAAGCCAAGTGCCTGGTATGTGAATAAACTGCTATCAGAGTCTTTTTTACTGTAAGGGAGTAGATGCATTTTCTCTGTCCTGCTTTGCTGAATTAATATAATTATCAGTCCATTCAAAAAGCATAGCCAATCGCTCTATCACTTAGTAAATAACTAACTTAGGTCACTGAAAGGAAAGTTTTTGGAAACCAGAAGAAGTAACACAGCTCTTAAATTGCTGTACCTGCCCTCCTCAGATTATATGTGCTGGAAAATCTGAGATTATTATTCATTCTCATACACTTCACATTTTCCAGAATGGAAAATTAACTGGCAAAGGCAGATGTCCCCTGTTGGGGCAATGGTTGAGCTGGATATAGAAGACTCATATCCTGTTTGCTAAACTGGGCTGCTCTTACTATTCTCAACATGTTCACATCATTATAATAACACAAGTGCCCCTTAATATACCGTAAATATTACAATCTCAGTCAATATATTTATAGAGTCAGGAAGAGTTGGATATTCTCATATTCATCAACTGTAATTCATCAGGATTATTATAGTTATGGAGGGAAACCCAAAGTTACGACACTAAAAGACATGATAAGTGAGTTTTAATAACTCCAAACATGCTTGCTATATAACACAGGAACGGCTTTTGACACATTTGTGGTTATTTTATAAAAATCATCCTTTGCGTTCCTTTGTGGTGATGAGACAGTTCTATATCTTGATGGTGTAGTGATTATGTGAATCTATAGACATGGTTAATGGCATAGAATTATACATAATGACTTACGATAAAAAAGCATATATAAAAACAGGTGAAATCCAAGTAAGGTCTACAGTCTAGTTAATCGCACTGTGCCAATATCAGTTTATTGTATTTGATAAAATACTATACTTAGTTAATATGTTACCACTGGGAAAGTTGGGTTATGTATACACAGGAACTCTCTGTATTGTTTTTGCAACTCCTTGTGAGTCTATGAATATTTCACAATAAAAAAACTTAAAACATTTTTAAAACCTTATAGAAATTTTGTCTGCCTTTAAAGAGACAGTAGAGAAAAAATAGAGACAGAAGAGAGAAAATTTAAATGTCTGGCTAATTCCTAATAGGAAGTTTTCTTTATTTTTATACAAGAAAAAGAAAACATAGTTGCTATATCAACAGGATTTTAGGAGTCTATTTTCTTCACAAAGTTTAAGGTGTGAATGACTTTTCTCTGTGCAAGTGAATACACTGAAATTACTTATTCCAGCCTTGTTTTTGTCTTGTTTACATTCTAGCTCCATAAACCTGCCAATATTTAGTCACTAATCTTAAGTTATGACAGAATTTAAAACAAATTCAAAGATATGACTTGAATTCACCTTTTGTAAGATATAAAGTAATATGATGCCACAATGCATATCTAGAAGACTGTCTTCTCTCAAATGAAACTGAGTTGTTCCTAAGATGTTTAACTAAAGTGATTAAATTGGCTGAGTTATAACATATTGATTTTTAAATGGTCTAGCCACATTTCCATTGTTAATGTTTTAAAAGATTATGCTATAGATATAAATCAGTGACAAAATATTTTAAAAGTAGCATACAAAAATCATCAACACTGGGATAAAATTTAACTTTCAAAATTAAAAGAATCTTAGAAAATTCAATTATCTAAAGGCATTAAGCAATGACTTTTCAAAGTTTATAAGGATATAGTTTCTTCTGTGAAAATATATTAGGCAAGTACTTTTCAAAATTATGTTGGTTATTGTATTAGTCCCTTTTCATGCTGTGATAAAGACATACCTGAGACTGGAAGAAAAAGAAGTTTAATTGGATTTATAGTTCCACATGGCTGAGGAGGCATCAGAATCATGGTGGGAGGTGAAAGGCACCTCTTACATGGAAGCAGCAAGAGAAAATGAGGAAGATGCAAAAGTAGAAACCCCTGATAAAACTATCAGATCTTGTGAGACTTATTCACTACCATGTTTCAAATTATCTCCCACCAGGTCCCTCCCACAACACATGATAATCATGGGAGTACAATTCAAGACGAGATTTGGGTGGAGACACAACCAAACCATATCAGTCACTGAAGGAAAAATGGAAGCAAGTCATTTTCACCACCAAATTTTGCTCATACAAGGCAGATATAACCTGCAGCTGCAGAACAATTGGGTTTATGTTCTTGACAAGTTTATGGTTTAAAACATTTGATATATTGCTCTGCATGGTACATAGGAGTTTTGGTCACCTCATTGTTAAGCCCATTACTGCCTATGCAATAACATTTAATATTTTTTAATTAATAAAAATAAGGCCAGGTGCTGTGGCTCATGCTTGTAATCCAAGCACTTTGGGAGGTCGAGGTGGGTGGATCACTTGAAAACATGGCAGTACTCCATCTCTACTAAAAATAACAAAAAACAAAAACAAAAATAACCGGGTGTGGTGGCAGGTGCCTGTAATCCCAGCTACTTGGGAGGCTGAGGCAAAGACTCATTTGAATTCGGGAGGCAGAGGTTGCAGCGAACCGAGATTGTGCCACTGCACTACAGCCTGGGTGAAAGAGCAAGACTCTGTATATATATAAAAAAGTTAATTCTCCTCTTCTGAATGGCCTCAGTGTGTTCTCTTTACTCAATGACAATTAGTATGCACAACCCCAAACCTGCAATTGTTATTTTCCTTTGCTATTTATGCTTTGTAAAACATCTTATTCCTATTTTTATAGAACTATTTTTGAAATTTTATTTATAAGTAAAAAATCCAGAATTCAATATAGTATAGAGTCCAACACACACACACACACACACACACACACACACACACACACACACCACAATCTTGCATGATTTCTCACATAATACATACTCATGTAGAAAGCCTTAATTTTAATTTAAAAATTAACACTCCAGAAGTTTCACAAGAAATAATGGACCATGAGGTCTTTTGTGAAAATGGCAAGATAACAATGCAGGACAAGAGAGATGGAGATAAAAGGGACAGTGAATGTGTATCAGATTTCCTTGATGCATTCACTCTTTTTCCTACAAATAGACATTGAGGGTTCACTATATCCCTTGTGCTGTTACACACAGGGGATATACTGATGCAAAAATTGGCAACATCCCTTCCTTCATGGTGCTTACATCATAATGGGAAACTAAGACAAAAACAAGACAGAAATTAATTGCCATGGAAAACAGAAACAGGGAGCTAAGTTATAGAATAACATTAGAGGATGGTATATGTGGAGGAGACAGCCCTTTCTAGGACTCTCCTTGGAGAGGATTACCTACCCAAAGCCCTGAGGCTGTACAGAAGAGACAGTTGCAAAGGAGTATGTCCGCTCCAGAGAGAAACTCTGCAAACTGTATTAAAGCTTCCTACATCAAGAGGGATTTGCTGACTTTTCTTTTGTTTGACTCTTCTCAGAAGACTACATAGGAAGTAGTCCATCCTCCCTTACCAACCTTCACTGCCCTTCCATCCTCTGAGGAAAAGAGAGGTTTGACAAAAGGCTTTAAAATTTGGTTATTTTACTTGCACTTGCTGAATTCCCTTGGAGATTTTATCTACACTATCTATCTTACACAAAAATTGGGAATGTTAAGCAAAGTAACAGTTAAGAATATGTACTGAATATCATCCCTTCTTCATTAACACAAGGTATTACAGTTTTTAAAAATCTGACTAATTCCACGATAATATGAACCATTCCTATTCTTCTTTGCACAAAGAGAAGAAATGTCTGTACAGTCTTTGAACTTAATTAGATATGGGTCTGAATTACAGATATTTCACTCCATGCTGTTACCTTGGAAAAATTATCAAATTCTAAACCCCAGTATCCTCATGGATACATTGCAGTAAAAGCTTTGTGCATGCTTGTTAAAATAGCACATGATACATTTAACAAATGGCAAAGTGTCTGGCACAGAGAATGATAGTCATAAACACCAGCATCAGCACCATCATAATTTAAGAAATTACTGTCCATGGGATCTAGTCAATCACTGAGTGTTCACTCAGCATTCAGGTCTGATATTTTATCTGGCATTCCACAAATCACCCTTCACTCAACACGGTTTTCTTATGCCCTCCAGGTAGAACTCCCTCCATCCTCTCTCTAGATTTGCACACACTGGTTGGAATATCTATCTATCTATCTATCTATCTATCTATCTATCTATCTATCTATCTACTTTCAGTTCTGTGGTACATGTGCAGAATGTACAGGTTTGTTACATAGATATGCACATGCCATTGTGGTTTGCTACATCCATCACCCTGTCATCTACATTAGATATTTCTCCTAATGCTATCCTTCCCCTAATCCCCACCCCACTGCTATCCCTCCCCTATTCCCCAACCCCACGACAGGCCCCACTGTGTGATGTTCCCCTCTCTGTGTCCATGTGTTCTCATTGCTCAATACCCATTTATGAGTGAGAACATGCAGTGTTTGGTTTTCTGTTCCTGTCTTAGTTTGTTGAAAATGATGGTTTCCAGCTTTATCCATGTCCTTGCAAAATACACAAACTCATCCTTTTTTGTGTCTGCATAGTATTCCATGGTGTATATGTGCCACATTTTCTTTATGCAGTCTACCACTGATGGGCATTTGGGTTGGTTCCAAGTCTTTGCTATTGTGAACAGTGCCACAACAAACATATGTGTGCTTGTGTCTTTGTAAAAGAATGATTTATAATCCTTTGGTTATATACCCAGTAATGGGATTGCTGGGTCAAATGGTATTCCTTTTTCTAGATCCTTGAGGAATCACCACACTGTTTTCCACAATGGTTAAACTAATTTACATTTTCTTTTTGTTAGATTGTGACAACTTTTATAGGTCTACTAGATCATGAAATCAAGGGTTATAATCATGTCTTATCTTCTTTTTGTTCTATCCTCAGCACCCACCATAAGGCTCCATATTTTTGAAGGAGCTCAATATATATATATCAAATGAGATTAAATTTCATAGCTAAAGTTTTTTCCCCCTCATGTTAATCTTTTCCTGTGTAAAACTATCCTGTACATAGTTACACAACTTCACAAGAATGTATTACTCTGAATTTTCATAAGAATTGTTGACTTAACCACTCATTTCAAAAATCGGCAGCTAACCCTGTAACACATTTTTACAGTACAGTTCACCCTCATGAAGCAGGCAATGTTGAGCAAGAGGCTAGGCTCACTTATTAGACAAGTAATTGATCCCTTACATTAAATCCATGCAATCTAAATAGTGACTACTAATTGTATGCTGTAGGTTCCCAGGGTCTCTCACTCTAGTTAAAAGTACAAATACGTCTTTAAATATTTAGTGTCTACTAGATACTGGAGACCATCGTTCACTAATTGGCCACTGTGTCTAACTCAATCCTTCTATTTCAATGTGATTATGAGGCTCAAGAAAATATATTTCATGCTGGGTACCTTATAAATTCTTAAGACTTGTCCATTTCCCACAAACTGTAGGCAAATAATTCTTCTAATCTGCTTTTATTTCTTTATTAAGATAAAGCATTTGAGGTCACAATGTTCTATGGAAATCCAGAAATTCCTAAGGCAAAATCTAGGTGACACAATTATAGAAGATGCTGTAACTGATTTCCCTCAAGCACATTTCTGTTGCCATAGAATCATCTCAAATATGCCAACTTTCAAACTGAACTCCTCTCCACTCCACTCATATGGATTCTCACATGGGTTTTAATAGAAAATTTTAAACTGTTAGAACATGGACTAATTTTTTCTGTATTATTAAATTAGAAGGATCTGGATTCCCCTTTATTTTTCTTATTAAAATAGTTTCAAAACCAAAGACAAACCAATCCTCAGAATGTATATTACAGAGAAGCTGTTACAGAAACATTCACAACGTCATATTTTTTGGTAACATAACTTAAAATCTGATTTAATAAAAGTTGCTTCTAATTCATTCATATTATTAGTACTTGAAAGTAATATATGTGGATATAACTTTAAAAAGTCGGGATTTATCTTATTATTACATCCCGTTAAAATACACTTACAAAGAAAACCGAAAGACTACACTGACCAGGATCTTTGAGAAAATTAAAAATGGAAACAATAATAAATAAAATTGTCCTGGCTAAAGAGCATATTTAATCTTTATTATGTCAAATAATATATCCAATTACTTAAGGACATTCTGGTCTTTCTTAGATAAAGTTCATGGGCCAGGCACAGTGGCTCATGACTGTAATGACAGAAGTTTGGGAGGCTAAGGTGGGTGGATCACCTGAGGTCAGGAGTTCAAGACCAACCTGGCCAACATCGCGAAACCCTGTCTCTACTAAAAATACAAAAAATAGCCTGGCATGGTGGCATATGCCTGTAATCCCAACTACCCAGGAGGCAGAGATTGCAGTGAGCCGAGATCACACCACTGCACTTTAGCCTTGGCAACAAGAGCAAAACACTGTCTCAAAAACAAATAAATAAATATTCGCAGTTTGAAACCTATCTTTTAAAAGTATATAATCATAAATGAAAACCAAACAAAACCTTCACTGGCTAAAAAAATATGATGAAAACATAAAAGTGACAAAGTTTTATGACTGAGTATATGTTAAGACCCATGACACATACGTGTAAGTTATTTAAAAATAGATCACTGTTAGAAATTTGCTGGAAGTAATTTTGTTACTGTGAATAATACAATTTTCATAATTTGTGAGACATCATAGATAGGGCCTATACACATATAAACATTGTGAATAGTGGTGACACATTTAGTCACTGGGGCTTTCACTATAATATGCCTGGATGTGCCTCCAACGGATGTTAAATTTAGTGCCTTTGAAGTCGCTTAGATAAAAACAGTCCCAAGGAGTTTGAAAGGGAAGGTGTTTTAAGTTCCACACAGCATGCTCCTTGCAGCAGCAAATGTGCCTGAAAGCTTCTTGTTCTGTTGTACTGTAAGAGAACTATATTAAAATGTGTGGGTATAGTAGAAAGAATAACTTCACCTCAAATACTATATTTCCTTGATTTCTAAGACAACAGTGATTTCCTGTGTGTTAAAAGTTACAGAGAGG
This sequence comes from Callithrix jacchus, assembly GCF_049354715.1. Taxonomy (NCBI): domain Eukaryota; kingdom Metazoa; phylum Chordata; class Mammalia; order Primates; family Cebidae; genus Callithrix; species Callithrix jacchus. Next base: position 33,022,773 of record NC_133524.1, read on the forward strand.
AAAATACAGCCGTTTCACACTTATTTATTATCTCCATGTGAATGTGCATTTACATTTTAGATTACTTTTAAATTATAATGCTTAAAATAAATTCAAACACATCAGTAGGAAGAAGCTACCGTATTACAGATTCTTGAAAATCACTAATTGAAATTACCTAATCATATGATTACAATTTAATACTAGTATCAAAGGTATTATTTCCTATTACTTTATTTTACTAATTACTATAAATTATTGGTAGGGTTATAAGGGCAAGATATCAGGATATTTATTAACCGTACCAATTTTTTTTTTGAAACTATATTAAATTTCACCCGTAAAATGAGAAAAATAAAAATAGTAACCTCAGAGATTGTGGTAAGAGTCAAATGAAATAACTTACATGGAATTGCTTTGTGAATTTTATAGGGCTGCCACGTTATGATCATATGATATTATGTATCTCTATTGTTTAGGACCTCTCTTCCATATGTGCATAGATCAGTGTTTATTGCTTTTTCATTCACAGTGTGGTCTTTTGTTAACATAAATTAATGAAAATATTTTTCAGCCTTGTAATTCATAAAATATGGTAGCATTAATAAAAACCATAGATAAATGACAGAGATAGATAGATAACAGATAGATGATAGATAGACAGACAGATAGATACAGATACGATAGATAGATAGATAGATAGATAGATAGATAGATAGATAGATAGAGAAGAGTGACAGAGACAGGGAAAGGGAAGGTGATGGTGGGAGAGGGAGAAGTAACTGGGTGAATGGATGGGTAGATGGATGAGTGGTTGGATGAAAGGAGACAGGTAGACAGCCAGAAGGATAAATATGGAAATATAGCATATGATCTTTGACCTGTTATTTAACTTCCCTTTCTTCAATTGTATCAGATATAAATAGCATAATAATAGTATCTATCACATAGGATTGCTATAAGCTTTAAGGTAGTTAATCCTGACACATACTATGAGCTCAGTAAGTTTTAAGTATTTTTCATTGTAGTTGGTATTTGGCTCTTAAACAATCTGTGACATATTTCTGTATAGTTTTTAATTCATAGATTACATGTAGCCTAATAATGCAATCATCCATTGTGCACCTCTAGTTGTCTAAACACAGATGGTTTATATACTGTAAGTCATATAATATGAGAATAAACCTTTAAGGCACTTACTGTTCTCCCTATTTTACAGATGAGACAATTAAGACTTAAAGCATCACCCAAGGTCTTAGAGCTGGTAACTTGAAAAAGCAAGAACAATGACTACAAAAACAGAACAAATGGCAGCAAAGTATCCGTTCCCGCTCCAATAATTACTGGCTATATAACTTCTGTGGGTCTCTTCATGACGGTACCTATACCTCATAGGTTTGCTGTGAAGATTAAATGAGTCAATGCACAAAGGTAACGAGCTGAGAGCATGGCACAATATAACCCAACATAAAGAATCTGGTATCATCATTATTATTATGTTCTTCTTTATCTTCATTATAATTATCATCCTCATTTATCTAACTCTATAACACATGTTCTTTCCATTCCATTATACTGTCTCAATTGGACATGCATATCTATCTTATTTTTATGTATTTGAAATGATACAATAAACTTGAAAAAGTTGGAAGCTCACTCACAGTAAAGGTCACTGGATCGAGTATCTAATGCTACCTTCTTTGTTTATTATGTGTAACTTACTTATCCCTGGTGCAACATAGTTCATTAAAATAATCTTATTTTGCATGTACAAAATCAAGATGTGCTGTTTTCAAGAGATAGTATCTTATTTATACTAATAAAATATTTATAGTTTAAAAATAATCATTTAATTTTTACATAAACTCTATAATGTAAGTCAATAATAACTCCCCTTCTTTCTTAACTCACTATGTAAATCTATAGATATATATAAAAGTAAACAGCATAATATAATAAACTTCCAAACACCCACTATGCAGATCCAGCAATTACAAACGTAAGGGCCGGTGTTGTTTCATCTACATCCCACCAAGCTCTACCCACCCTTAAACATAGCTTTGCATCATTTTGCAAGTGTCCTAAGTAATCCTTCTTTTGATCTTGCAGTAGCAAGTTAATGAGTTATTTCATGTGGAATAGCTAATAAATCCCAAAGCTGATGCTTGAGAATAGGTGTTGCAACATTGCTGTTTCATTTTCATTCTATTATAGGTAGCATTTTTATGACATATGTAATTGGCAGTAAAAAATTATATACTTTACTGATCAGCATATGATTTTTGGTGAGTGCTTAAAATACTTGATTTTTTGTTTTTATATACATATGTATGTATGTATGTATGTATGTATAAGCAAAGATCATCCCATATTTCTATTGAATAGATAAGCTGATATTTGACAAACACATAGACTTTAGAAAAAAACATGAAATCATATATAAAATAATTCAGCTGTATAAGGTACATTGTGATGTCAACATACAAGAAGTTGTGAATAGCGATTTGTGTGTGTGTGTGCGCATGTATATGCCATATATGTTTGTCAGAATAGAAAAAACAGCCAGAAAGGGATACATCATAATGTTAATTCTGGTTTTCAACTAGCACTTAGATTTTCTATAGACTCAGAAAAGATTCTTATTTTTACCTCTACTTCCTCATTTCTCATATAGAAGCAATAGTGCCTTACTATTTAGAAGAGTCAGTCAATCCATGTAACTTAATTAGACGTATCATGTTGTATATTACTATGATGATTGCATCAAAAGATATTACATTAGTAATAAAAAATATTTTTAAAGAATTTGAAAATAAGGAGAATAAGATTTGTTATGGCTTTTGAAAATTAATTTCAAATTGTTATTTTGTTAGTTGGTAGTATATTAAAATCATTCATATCACCTCCAATAAACTTCTGAGGAAGAAATAAATATAAGATTCTACCTATCCTATTTCAGGTCTGACTTACATAGTTTCTTAATAAAAATGCAGAATAATGTGTTGTTTTATTTTCTCTAGAATATCTCCCCTTTGATCGAAAAAAGAGGTTACTGTAAAAGCTGTTATGATAAGTCTCCTTTACACTGGCAGGCCATAGACATTCCTAAATAAATTTCTACAAAATGAAATAGGAATTAACTTTGGGAGGCCGAGGCGGGTGGATCACGAGGTCAACAGATCGAGACCATCTTGGTCAACATGGTGAAATCCCGTCTCTACTAAAATTACAAAAAATTAGCTGGGCACGGTGGCATGTAACTGTAATCCCAGCTACTCGGGAGGCTGAGGCAGGAGAATTGCCTGAACCCAGGAGGCGGAGGTTGCGGTGAGCCGAGATCGTGCCATTGCACTCCAGCCTGGGTAACAAGAGAGAAACTCCGTCTCAAAAAAGAAAAGAAAAGAAAAGAAAAGAAAAGAAAAGAAAAGAAAAGAAAAGAAAAGAAAAGAAAAGAAAGAAGGAAAGAAAGAAAGAAAGAAAATAAAAGAAATAGGAATTAATCCTTGTACAAATACTATAGAGCAAACTAAATATAGTTTCTAGAAGTATATTTTTATATAAAATTTATGTATACCACTGGTAATAACTTGCACTCATTTAAATGCTTCTGAAGCATTCTCTTCAGAAGTTAATAACTTTTCTAAAATAAGTCAAATCATGCAATTTGATGAATATAAATTGCAGCAATTTTACCATTGCTAAAATGGTTTCTGAGCATTACAAGAAGAGTTCACTTGGCTACTGTCTTCACACTGAATACTTTGATGTGGTTACAATAATGAAGTGAAAAAGTGATATGCATTTTTATACCATTTTCTGTTTTAAGAAAAGTAGTGCTTAATTTTTACTAAGAACTACAAAATATGAAATTAGAAAAAGGCAGCTATAACTGATTACATTTCAAGCAAAATGTCATTCATCTTTCTTAAATTGATCTGCTGAGTCTAGCAGAAATGTCTCCAAGGTTTTCTTGTGATGAGCCAAGGCTAAAGGGATATACACAGAGCCAGCAGTTAGAGGCATCTAGTGGGGAACCAGTTAATTAACTTTTTATTCTAAGCTTCAAGTTTCAATGCCTGTACCAATACCTCTTCTTCTTTGCATAGGATATTAGACATTGAAATGAAACAATAATCATAAAACAGCTAATATTTAATGAGCATGAGTAATTGCCAATTGTGATTCTCAACACTTTGCATATATCATTTCATCAGTTCTTAAACTCACTCTATGAGGTAAGTAACATGATTGTGCTGTTTTTATAGATGAAAAAACTGGCTCAGAGAAGTCAATAGAATTTCAGGTGTGCAGATATAAAATATTCATTAACCATACTCTCCTAACTATGGTGTAAATATAACATGCCATAAAATAGGCATGTCACAAGTGTATATTGACTGAAGATTGAATAATGTGTTGTAATGGAGTCTGTCAATTAAAGACAGGGAATTTGGACTCAGAAAGATTTGGCTTGCTCTTATATTGGCCATCTACTAAGACAGTTTGGAAATTTTCTCAATAAAGTTTCTATTTTACAGAATATCTTAGTTTGGGTTCCCTAAATGGAGGTTCTGAGATGAAGCTTTATGCAAAAATGACATAATGGGACATATTTTCAGGAAACACTGGTAAGGGAAAACAAATTGATATAGGGAAGGGAAAGAGACCAAACACATAGATGGAATAAAAGCCCAGGGTGGCAGTGCCATTCACACCTCTGAATTTCTCAGTCGGGAACAAGAGAGCTCACATATTTATGTGTCTGCAACCAGCAGCCATTAAGGGCTTCCCACACACACAGGGACACAAATTCCAAGATAGATTCATCTATCTCTTTACACAGACCAAGTAGGCTTGGGCAGCCTTAAGGCCACCCTCCAACAAAGCGATTAGGGAGCTAGTTTTGGGGAGTAAAAGCACACCAGGGAAAGTGTTATATGGATGTGAAAGAATATAAGTGGATCAATGACAGCATCACCTACAGAGAACCTGTTTCTTCATTCAAGAATAAAAATAACACGGAAAGTTGTGAGGATAAAACAGGGTAATGTGCACAGAGTCCTTAGCCTAGGTACTGGCACACAGCAACATTCACTGGCACACTCTTGTTGTGAGGATGAAATGTAATACTGTGAAGAACTGACATAGCGCTCGGCACATGAAAACTTCAGATAGCTGGCATTGTCAATCATTCTTCCTATTGCCATTACTAGTGCCACTGGTGGTGGCATACTTAAATTAGGATAACAGTGCTATATTTAACTCTAAAAGCTGTAAAATACTTGAATGCCTGCCACTATTTATGGAAGTAAGGGTGTTCATTCAGGATCTGAATATCATAGAAGAGGCAATTTTCTCACCATCGTTATTGCAACCATGGTATTGGGCAAGAATCTCAGAATGCAAAAACAAAGGGCAGCACCTTGTTGCTATCACATATAAGATGCTGAACTTATTGATAACAGTGTTAAGGAGAATGGCAGCTGAAAGGAAATTTCTGACATTTCTTTTATGATCCTCCCAGATTTTGACATTCCTTTCCAAATTATTAGTGAGAACAATCAGTAAGTGTTTTCTGCTACCACGAATGTGAGCACTTGCTTGAAACATCTTTAGATGAGGAAAGTCAACCCCTAGGAAAGCATATAAGCAAAAGGCTAAGATGAGAGAGCTATATCAGGTCTAAACTACGTTGCTGCTACTCCTTACTCTTGGAAGAAAATGTAGGCTGAAATGAAAATTAATGGAGAAGCACAAGGCACCTAAATGTTAATATTAGGGGAGGGGATAGGGAGAACGTGATATATTTCTCTACGTAACTCCATCCTGTTTTATTTGTTCTAGTGAGTATATATTGCTATTGTACTTTGTTTTTAAGATAAAAGAAAATTTAAAAAGAAAAAACGAAGTTATTTTAGAACAGATAAAACTGCTTATGAGAGGCTTACTACCTTTTTAAATGCTATTTTTATTAAACTAAAAATAAATTTTCAAAAACCCAGCCAAGTTAAGTAAAGAAAATAGTTTTCTTTCTCAGGCTCCCAAATTAAGACTATACATGAAAGGGCTAAGAAAGTGATACGATGACTCCCTTTTTCACATGGATAAGAGTGGATTTAGGAAATAATCTAATTCTCTAGTTATATACTTGTTTAGAAACCAGATGAGGAGATCACCTCCTCACCTGTCTTTTGCCTCTGGAGGTGAAAGGTATGGTCAAAGTTCAGTGACAAAGTGACAATCATCAAGGGAGTTTAGTAAGCTGAGGTTGTATTTCTCTAGGCACTGCTATATAGTCAGACCATGAAACAAGACTGCTCCTTCCAGGAAATGCCATGACACATCCTTATTATTTACATTTCTGTAAGCAAAGGCAGCAGAATTTAGCCACAGGAGTCCACTCCACTGTCATCTTTAGTACAGGCAGTTTCTGAACATTACTTCAAATCTATGGAGACCTTTATTGGCAGATATTACAGAGATACTCACCAACATACCAGTGAACCATGGTTTATTTTATTTTTTTTGGTTTATTTGCTATCATTGTTTTACTTACCCTAGTCTATTTTATTAGGGTCTCATTGAGTCTTCACTAACATGAGTACTTCAGTATTCCTTATCTCCAAAAAGAAAATTTCTTGAGATTAGAAATTGTATGTAATTATTTAAATTTCTCTGCCATTTTATAAAAGGTGGCTGTTAATTCTACACTGACATAGTATATAATAACTGCTTCTTTATATCTTGGAGATTTTCTCTGATGTATTCAAATAAATAGCTGTTTAAGTAGCCCTGGCCTGTGAGTATATATGCCCTTGTACACATGAAAGTATATGTAGACATGCCAAGACACACAATGATAAACACCATGTGATATGTGAATTGTTAATATATTTTAACTTATTCAACAGAATAAAGAAAGCAGGAGAATTTTCTTTATAATTTCGAGTATTCTTTAGGATGTATACCATATATCGGCTACATTACAATGTTTCCTCAAGGTAGCAAGTATGTTCAATTTGAAGGTAGACAACTATCGGAAGTTGATTTTTTAAAGAAAGGGAGGTTGAGTAAATATATTATGCTCGTATACTGCAAATACTGTAATTATTATTTTTTAAAGGACTTGGCTTTCACTAACAAGTTTTCTTCCTTATACAAATATACTGATTTCCCATTGGATCATAGTGTTAGACAATTCCTAACATACCTTGAGATCAGAGATGCTCAAAAGCTTCATTAGATTTTCAGAGAGAGTAAAAGCCAGGCTGAAAATGTTCCTGGATCCTATATTTGTCTCTTCACTTATCTTTTTAAATAACACTCAAACATACACACATTTTTATACTTAACTTCAAATAAAAGTATGCCCTGCCCTTTCTTTCGCTGATAATAAAAGTGTGGTTGGTATTTTCTCCAGAGAAATAAATGTGCTCTTAAACATTTGTTTTAAGGTCACAATAACTACTGTTATTTTTAAAGTAGGAAAATCTATAAGCATTGAAATTGTAAAATGAAAGGAAAAGAAAGTAGTTTTAAATATTATGGACAAAATCTTCTTAAGAAAAAGAATAGCTTACTTTGAATGATTCTGGCACATTCAAACATAGAAAACAATTAAAAAACAACTTTATTATATTTTAGACCCGTTAAAATTTAAGTAAAACATTAAGACATATTTTATGTCTTTATTTTGAATATGTGAAGGTTCTCCTTTATTGCACAGAATATGAAAAACTCTGGACATATCATTATTTTTAAAATATATTTGTGAATGTATGTTAAATTGAGTCTTTCTAATGAAGAAAGTTACATTCACTGCCAGGTTGTTCTTATCAGATGAGTTTCCAGGTATATTACAATGAAACAACAAATTCCTTGTTGACGTCTCTATTACTTTAGTTATTTCAGTTGAGAACAAGGGAAAACATAAGAAGGATATTATTGAAGTCTATTGCTATACTTTTTATTCACATCACAGTATTTTATATTTGTCTTTTAAGTTTGTACATAGTTAATATTTCTGGAATTATTTTTATTAAGGGATATTTAATGATGAAGTAAGCACTCTTACAGAAGACATCTAAGTGTTATTTTTGACCAAATCATATATGGCCTCTACATGTAATGCAAACATTTCACTACTACAGATAATATACAGGGCTACACAGGCTTGAAGTAGTGGAGAGACTGATGGACCATAAGCCATAAATCTTTTTTAAAAAATCACCAAAATCTTAGCTATAATCTTGATCATACAAAATAAAAAGGGGAGTTCTAAAGAAATAAAGCAAAAAATTCATAATCCACATTACAGCAATCATCCAGTTTGTGAAAGAAAAGTGTGTATTTTAAATTAAATCCTTAATGATTTGATATTTTGTTTTTGGAACTTTACAAGCAAGACTATCCTAAGGAATTCAGAGCTTTCCTCACAAGACCAAAGCAACAGTGCATGAAATTGAACTCAAAAAGAGCCACCATTCTGTGTGACTTCTTGGCTGACACAATTTAGATATTTATAGCTTTACGAATGGGCCACTGGAGAAGAACTTGAAGCTTTCTCTAGCCAGGAAGGATTAATGAACGTGTGCACCTGGTAATTACACCACTCCATCTTCCTGAAAGCCCTCACGCTGCCTCCATGGCAGAAACTATAATGAAAATGCATTGAAAAATATCAATCTGCAATTCTCCAATTTAATCTAAATAATAAAACTTGGTATCTTTTCTCCCCACACATTCCAGATGTGATAAAACACATACAGTTTAAATTTAAAACACAGAAGCTGAATGTCAGCCTATTATTGAGCATGCCTCATTTCCAAAGTAAACCTCACAAGAGAAAAAAGAGGTTATTAAATACAGCAAAAAATTACAACAATTCAAACGTACAATAGAGAATCCATAACTGTTTCCCTTTTATTAAAACACAGCATACACTCTAAGTAATGCATTTACTTCAAGGCAGACGCGTTTCAATGATTAAATCACAACCCAAGTGTACAAAGGTAAAATTTAGAAGTGTAAACATATCTTTATCTTCCAAGTCCAGTTACTTGTTCTGGCTATTTTTTCTAAACTCTTACTGAAAGTAAAACCTCTCTTAATAACTTTTAAAATATATATAAAAAAACAAATCATTCTCTTCTTTGCCTAAGCATATCTTAATTGCAAAATTACTTGAAATAAAGAGATATACAATGTATATACAGTATGCAACTCAAATAACTTGTTACAAAGAAATTTTCATTCTAAAACTTGAACAAATCAAACTTTTTGCAGTAGTATTTTTTTCTCAGATAAAACACAGTATAGAGGTTCAAGCTAGTGTTTCTTAATGAGACACAATGCAATTTGATATTCTAAGGAAGGTGGCAATGTATATATAAACTGAGAAGGCTGCTTTCAAAAAAATGAAGGTGTTCTAAGCAAAGTAGGGTTTTATGATAAAGTTTCATGGTACTCACACTGAATTTTAATGACTGCTTTAGTAAAGCAGAAAGAGAGAAAATTTAATGTAAGCACTGATACTAAAAGTTAATTGCCGTCTTAACACACAGGCACCAAGATCCCCCTAGCAGGAGTCTCTTAAAAAATGCCTTTAAACGCAGAAGAGGGCACAAGCTTTGAAAAAAATTGCCTGTTACTGTTAAACTCTATTGTTCCCCGATGGAGTATAGAAGAAAGAAATGCTCCAGGAGAGGGAAGTGGATATGAATTGCCTCCTCCAGAGGAGCCAAACAAATTGGCTGTAAGAAGACTTCAAAAGCTGGACGAACAGAGAAGCTCAAAGACCTTACAGATTCGGGCTACTTGCCCTTGCTGCTGTTTGGGGCTTTTTATTTCCCCTAGAATGGATATGGTTTAACTTGAGAGAAATAATGGAAGAATGCATTTTTAAATGCTTCAATTCCCAGCTTTTTATTCTGTCTCTAACTAGCTATTACAATACCACTTAATCCGGACCTCAGCATTCCAAGTACCAAAGCATCTCCTCCCACCCACTGCTCACACGCTCCTGCATCAGAATAGAAGACTTACATAGAAGCTGCCAGACCCACAGAAGAGCACTTTCCTCTCAACAGATGTCTTCCAACACACACACTCAGACACACTTGCCTACCTTAATAAGGTGTGCAAAAAACCTCTTTCGGTCCCCACGGATGCTTTTAGTTCAGAGCAGCCAGCAATGCCTCCGCACAAAGCTTTGCCATTGCTAGTGTGAAGAGAAAGAGCTGCTGGGATGCTGAATGGCACATCAGCCAACTTTGTGTGTAGCAAAGGCTCTAAAGAAATCCTGGGCTGAAACTCTGCTGCATCATGGATTGGACTGAATTTCACTCCACACACAGCCTGCATTACCCGATGGAGATTATTTCTAGAAGCACTTAGAACATGTTTGCCTACATAAAGAGAGACCCTTTCTCTTTCCTTAACTATTTAAAAAATACGGTAACAAGAGACCTGATACTTTAAGGAAGACCATTTATTGTGAGCTCCATGAGGGCCTCAATGGTCTCTGTCAAAATTGCAGGCCTAGCATTTAGAACACAGTCGGCACTTGATAAATATTTGTCTAAATATTGAATGTTCAATTGATTCCAGGTTCAAAATTGAATTTGCTAAATTATTTACACACTGTAATGAAAGTAAAAATGATTTAAGTAAACCCACTGATAGCAATATTTAGAAAGTTTGCTGCAAATAATATGTATTATTTGCTTATTGCCCTGGCAATTTCTAACATCATAATAGTTCATTATGATAGCCCATTCCACGGTGAATGAATAACACACTCCATTTTAACTCACTGATATAATGTATATTTATCATCAGCTACACAGGTGTGTGTGTGCATGTTTATTTGTCATTCAAAAGGATATATATGTACACAGACACACACACACACACACACACACACACACACACACAACACACAATTATTAACCCTCTGGAGTTGCTTCACCAGGCCTTGCATTAAAGCTGGATTGAATAAAACTCTCATTCCTTGAGGAAGTTTTACTTCTTCTATGATGACTTCTCAATAACTCTAAATTTACAGGTATATTCTTTGCCATGTTACTGTCCCAAAACTAAATGCAAGCTGGGATGGAACCAAGCCTAGAGGTTAATTCATGAAGCCAGAGGAAAAGGTTTCAAAGCGCCCTACATCCCACACCTGGAAGCAATCTCTAGCAAGTGCCTGTTGACAGGCACAGGTGTGTGCATATTGGGACAGCTGAGGAACACATCTAATTTGATAGATGACATTCTGATGTGGCAGGCTTTATTGCACTGTTTATGACAGTATCTACAGATTACAATGTGCTTGTTTAATAAACGGAGTAATTAAGTGCACCCAAAACAAAACAGGAAGTTAATATCTAAGTGGTGCTGAAATGTTTATGTACCACAACTGAGTAGTGTATTCTTCACTGCCTATTTATCCACCTTTTAATATCCTCTGAAGGAATCCTCAGTCTGTATACACACATCCCCGAGTTATGCGAATCAGCTTGATGCATATCCTCAGAAAGACCTACAAACACCTGCAGCCTCATCGCATCTATCTACACCCTTAACAGGTATTCAATAAATACTTGTCAAATGATCAGATAAGTGATAAATGAAGGAGAAACATACTGATATTTATATCTTCAAGATTGTTACTATGGGCATACAATTTTACAGGAGTTGGTGCTTGGATTGTATATCTTTTCAGTCTACATTTTTTTTCTCTAAAAGATAACTGGCAGTTGCCTTATGGATAGATTAAATTTGATAGAGCCTGATGCTTGAGGTGCTATTTCAGCACTATCTCTGTAATTCAGGAACTAGTTATCAGCCTTGGCAGATGCAAATGTATGCAGTTTTGATCTTCTTCCCGACTCCCTAACTGCATATTTTACAATTGAAGAAAGAAAGGGGAACTTTTATTTATAAATAATCAATACAATTTGTAAATAGAAATCCTTTCCCTCTGAGCAGCTCAAAGCCAGCCTGCTCTCAGATGAAGGTAGGTCAGCTCTCTCTTGACTAATGATGTGGTCTACATCACAGAGGTTATCAGAGATTCCTTGGCAGAATGCAAATCAAACATCTTGAATGGCAAAAGGATCAAAGCACAGCATCTAAATATTGCTCAGACCTGCCGTTCATATTTTCATGCATCAGGAAACTCGAACGAGAAATTAGAATTGAAAGAAAATGCACTTTCCAAAGTGTATAATATTATTGAGATTTTTATCATATTTGTCCCTCTGAGATTAGTATATCTTATCCCATTTTAGTGCAGTGACTGAGTAGGGGTTTGTGAAGGCAGAAGACTTGAGAGTGTCTTGGCTCAGCTACTTATAAGCTGTATGACTTTGTACAACTTGTGGCTTCAACTTCCACATCTGTAAGTGGAATTAATAATATCTCATCAAGTGATGAGAACTTGATAGATATTAAAGCACTGCTCTTCAAAATTTAATGCGATACAAGCCAGGTGTGCTGGCTCACATCTGTAATCCCAACTACTCAGGAGGCTGAAGTGGGAGGATTATTTGAGCCCAGGAGTTTGTGACCAGATTGAGCAAAATAGCAAGACCCTATCTTAAATACAAATAAACAAACAAACAAAAAAAACCAAAATGCATCAAAAGGAAAAAGAAACAATACTTCAATAAAATGACCTTAAAAATGCAAAGTTTAATTCACTATCCCTGGGGTGATGCCTGAAAGTATGCATTGTGAATAAGCTCCCAGGTGGTACTGCTGCTCTGTGGACACCACGCTAAGTAGTAAATGTCAGTGGAAAATGGTATTATTTTTCCAACTGATAGTGAATTTGTGTCCTATTGACATTTTTATTTGGTGCATGTTTTCCCTCGGTATCTACCCAACCAACAATTACTAGATGCTTGTCTATGGTAGGTGATGTGCAGGACATAGGGATTTTAATGTTTATAAGGACATAGTCCTGTCCTCACGAAGCTTTCAATATATGTGAGAATGAAGATCACTTACCACTACAAACAGTTTGGACATGGAGGATCAAAGCTATCTACCCATTATGCTCACATAGGTTACTGTTCACATTAACATGGTTTACCATTCCATTTTCTTCATTAGCATAACTTTCCTATTACAGATAACACTGGGCCTGGCAAATAATTTGACTGTTCACCACAGTAACTTCCCCAAACTCCCATCAACTCTTCACCAGAAGACATCTATAGAGTTCACACCCTAATACACTTGAGCCTCTTGGCTGGAAATCTTCAGTGTTGTTTCCACCAAATATAAGTTGCAATATTACGATCCTTATACAATACTAATTGTGTTCCTGCAGTAAAGACCAATCTTAAACCAAGCTTCATATTCCCAGTAAAATCCAACCTCATCTTTCTCCTTGTGAAACACTACCAAAGCTTTGTACAGGCTGTGGTCTTTCTTACCATAGTAAGCAATAAACTTAACTTTGTCTTATCAAAAGTGAGCTGAAATTTCCCACATGAAAGAAATAGACATGTGAATCAAAGGTATATTACAAAGAGATAAGCAGTGGTGCCAAAGGGTGGATTAAAAGACTCTAGTTCCTTTTTTTGTCATCACAAATAAATATCCAATTTAATTATAATTAATACATTTTTCTCTGGAAACTCAATTTAACTACAAATCCCTTCTTCCCCTTTTACTTACCCAGGCATTTCGATGTTACCACTGGTGCCATCATTGATTGTGATAAAATATTTTATAAGTTTTATGCCCTCATTGCTATATTGACAGTATAATAAATGAGAGTGACACTAACCCAGATTAAGAAAGAGAGGGAAATATTTTGGTGGATGTGATGGCAAGGCTAAAACTAGATGGAGGCCCAGAATGCCTAGAAAATCCAGCATCTAGACAGACAATATAAAATCATGGCATTTTCAGGGAGAAACACAAATTGGAGCAAAAGCCAAAATTAGGGAAAGAGTGAGAAAGAAACTAAGGATCTTAACAGTTGTTTGTTGGAATTCACACAGGGTAGTTGGCAAAATATTAAGGGAAATATTAGGGAAAGTCATAAGATACAGTCTCAAACATTTTGGAAGGCCGAAAGGTTTTCATAACTTGTAATAATGGAACAGGCTGAAGGCGGCCAATTCTTACCTTAGAGCATTAGGTCATAGGGTAAAGATTAGAGATAATAGAAGCTTCCCCAGTTAAGTCTGTTTACCCCACATTCCTTTGTCTCTACTCTAACTTGTTTACTCATGTAAACTTTGTGCTGGATGGTCCTCTCGGAGGGAGGTTGACCAGGGAAATTACCCATTAATGGTGTTTGCTCTGGGCCCCAGGAACCAAACATTTTAGCTGTGATGATGGTCATGTTGGGGCCACCACCTGCTGGGGTTTGTCCGACAGGCCCGAGCTGCATGATGGATGAATAAATGTACTCGGTCTTTCATGTCAAGTTAAATAGCTTATGCCATTGATACCCAACGTGGGGTCTGCATGCCAACATCTTTGCTATAACACTGAGCACATGCTAAAAATGCAGAATCTCAGACAACACCCTAGACCTACTGAATCAGCATCAGTTTATTAACAGAATCCCCAGGTTATTTCAAATGCATGTCAAAGATTAAGAAGCACTATTCGAAACAGTATCCTGAAGGCTATGGGAAGCTATTCCCATGAATGATTTTAATAAGGGAAATGACAAATGAATTTGCATTTTAGAAAAAAATTACTCTGTGTCCATTCATTCCTTCAGGATATATATGCCAAGTGTTGACCTTAGAGCTGGAAATTTGGCACTATTTAGAGTGGATTAGCAGAAATTCCCTATTCAGTATTCATTCAACAAACATTTACTGCATGCCAATTTTGTTTTGTTTGTTTTTTTGAGACAGGGTCTCGCTCTGTTGTGCAGGCTGGAGTGCAGTGGCATGGCCTCAGCTCAATGCAACCTCCACCTTCCGAGTTCAAGAAATTCTTGTGCCTCAGCCATCTGAGTAGCTGGGATTACAGGCATCTACCACCACAGCAAGCTAATTCTTGTATTTTTAGTAGATACTGTGTTTCACCATGTTGGACAGACTGGTCTTGAACTCCTGACCTCTGGTGATCTGCCTGCTTCAGCCTCCCAAAGTGCTAGGATTACAGGTGTGAAACAACATGCCCAGTCTGCATGCCAGCTTTGATTTGACTTTTCCAAAAGCTTGATATGTAAATAATTCCACATTTATGGCTATGTTTTTAATGCAGCCAACCTTTTTTGTCTAGGACAAATAACTCTTCAGAATCTTCTAGCATACTGTATTCAAAACTGCTTAACACTATCAGGCTGTTGGCTCAAACATGAAAGGCTTTTTAAATGTAATTTTATAGAATTTTTATTGCAATGGTATTTGCTGTATTGGAACTTGACCCACAGTACAAGTCATAGTACAAGATACCAATCAATATTGTTTTTTGTAATGAACAATATAAGATGCACAGCTTGCCAAATATAAACTTTAATATTAGAGATTATAGGATCAGTACCATTTTTTGCTAACATATGCAGGGGATTGGCCTTTGGTGACTAAAAAGGAAAATAGTAAATTCTTAGTACGTGGAGTCTGTGTCTTTTTAATAGTCAGTGTCCTACTGGAACTCACACAGACTTGGTGTGAAGAGCTCTGAAAAGCCAGTTAGCCTACTTTATGCTTGTTTTATTCTCGCTTTCTATATGCAAACACAGTGAAGGACAGTGGGCAATGAACTCTCACTTCTATTTTAGAGATTCTGGGTTGCTTGAGCTGCTTGTAATCTACCAAGCCAAGATTATTATAAGGAATATAACCAATGTAGCTAAATGTAAAGTCATCATGTCCCTAACTCAGTTCCTTTGTAGCTGCAGGAACACTACATTTCATTCAGAATTCTAACTCCCAAAGGGCTGGGTACTAAGACCATTAATGGTATTCTTATAGTGTCATAGAGTTTGGCAGATGCCCTATACACTGGACATCTGGCAGTTTCCCTGAGAGAACAGAAACCAAGAAGAAACCAAAGATTCAAATAGTCTCTTCAATACTCACAAACTAGGAAACTTTATACAAGATCTTGGGTTTCTTTTATATTGGTTCTTTTATTTACACAATAGCAATTATAATAATATCTTTGTTGCAGAACTATTCAGAAGATTAAACACAATAACATATTTACAATATCTAGCTCTTAATAAACTCTCAATATATTAATTTATTTTTGCCACTCCCTTCTGGGTTATTAAGACCCCTATAAAATACAAATTTATTAAAATCACAGCCATCACTAACATTTTTGAACAGTTGAGTTAATTGAATTAGGAAGCCATTTATAAAGAATAAACCCTGAATAAAGAGAATGTGTATTATGTTTTCTAAAATGTGTGAAGTGTGTGAAAGGAAGACACAAAACAAAAGGAGGGCTTGCTTGAGATGACTGATACCCAAGTAGATTGTGCACCCTAGTTCTCAAAATCATTGAATGTAAGGGCTGAAGATATCATAAAACTCTCTAGTTTGCAGATCAGGGCACTGAGGCTAAGTTCAGTAAAATAACTTGCCTAGGCCTTAGAAGAATAGCAAGCCAGGATTTAAACCCAGTGAATGAGAAGCTTCAAAAAGAAAGAAAACAATGTGGATACAGGGAAAGCAGGAGAGATAACAGTAGGATAAATACCTAATACATGTGGGGCTTAAAACCTAGATGATGTGTTGATGAGTACAGCCAACCACCATGGCATATGTATACCTATGTAATAAACCTGCACATTCTGTGCATGTATCCAAGAACTAAAAATACAATAAGAAGAAGAAAAAGAAAGAACAACATAACGTGAAGAGTGAAAGCAGGATAGGGAATCAAGGAGAGCTACAGCTCAGGGTGAAGTTTTGTATCTCCTATGCCTCTGTCCTCTGAGTAGATCCGCAGGGTAAATCCGTTACATTCCTTAGCTTCTCATACAGAAGTGCCAGAGTGTGATCAGTGTACTCTGCCATTAAACATTCAAAATCCTCTACAACCATGAACATAGAAAAACTATTTATCCTTATGCTCTTGCTGTATCAAAGACTCTCAGAGATTTTCAGAGACCTGCCTTTTCCATACTGATCAATGAAGATGGGTAACCAAAAACATCATAATGAAAGTGATAGTTTTTGTACTGCCTTCCCAGATAATTTTACAGACAAACATGAATTTGAAGCAGTAAGTATTTTTATGAAGACCCTGTCTGAACAGCCATTTACTCCAAGGGGACTTGAATTTGAATAATATCTGCATACAGATGATTGTCAAATCTGTATTTCTACCACATACTTCTTCCTTGAATTCGATACTTGCATCCAACTACACTCTGTATGACTTTACCAGAATGTCTAACAAGTTTTCAAACCTAGCAATCCCAAAAAAAAATTATTGCTTCCACCTTGACCCTTCTGCCATCTAATTTGATCCTTCCACCATTTTCTCAATCCTATTTATCTTATCCACCTCGGAATCAATCTGGGCTCTTCTCTTTCTTTCACACCCCATACCCCATTCATCAGCAAACTTGGTAGTGCCACCTTCCAAAGATAGTCAAAATTCATGTACTTAACATTGTTTCCAATGAAAGCGTCCTGGTTTGGAATCACCATTATTTCTCACTCGAATTATTGCAATGACTCCCTCTGCTTCAATAGGTACTCTACTCTCTGTTCTCCACTGAGTGGCTAGAACAATTCATCTCACTTCTTTCCCCAAATGATGAGTCTACTTAGAAAAAATATGTTGAAAAGACAAAATCATAGAGATGAAGAACAGATTAATTGTTGCTAGTGATTCAGGAAGGGAGATAGGAGGTTTGGATGGGTGTGACAATAAAAGTGTAGCTTAAGATAGTTCCTTTGGGATGCTGGAACTATTCTGTACCAAGTATCAAGATCGTGGTAGTTGTTATATGACTCTACATGTTGTATAAAATTGCATAGAATGACACACATAAATACATGCATGTAAAAGCTCATAGATCTGAATAAGGCATAGATTTTATTAATACCAATTTCCTGGTTTTGGTATTGTATATAGTTATGTAAAATATGAGATCTGAACAAAGCATAGATTGAATCAACATCTATTTTCTGGTTTTGATATTATATACAATTATGTAAGATGTAACAATTAGCTGAAGATGGGTGAAGGGTACTCATGACCTTTCTGAACTATTGTTTGCAACTTCCTATAAGTGTATATGTATTTCAAAATAACAGGTTTTAAAAATACTGCATGTACATGCCATTCCTCAAGACTATGCATTTTCTATTTCTTCTACCTGAAATGCTCTTTCTTCAAATATGTAAATGGATAATTCCACCCTTTCTTGAGATTTCTGTTCAAATGTCTCCTCATAGAGGTCTGTCCAGAGTGCCATACATAAAATATCAATTTTGCTGGGCACGGTGGCCCATGCCTTTAATTCGAGCACTTTAGGGGTTGGAGGCAGGCAGATTGCTTGAGTCCAGGATTTCAAGACCAATGATACTGAGGTAATGAGGTACTGCTATAAAGATACTTGAAAATGTGGAAGCGACTTTGGAAGTGGGTAACAGGCAAACAGTTAGGAGGCTCAGAAGAAGACATGAAGATATAGGAAAGTTTGGAACTTCCTAGAGACTTGTGGAATGGTTCTGACCAAAATGGTGATAGTGATATGGACGCCGAAGTCCAGGCTGAGGTAGTCTCAGATGGAGATGAGAAAACTTATTGGGAACTGGAGTAAAGGCCATTCTTGCTATAAATAACAGGGAGAATGGCAGCATTTTGACCCTGCCTTAGATATCTGTGGAACTTTGAACTTGAGAGAGACGATTTAAGGTATCTGACAGAATAAATTTCTAAGCAGCAAAGCATTCAAGAGGTCACAGAGCATAAAAGAAAAATTTGCAGCCTGACGATGAGGTATTTTCTGAGGAGAAATTCAGGCTGGCTGTAGAAATTTGCATATGTAACAAGGAGCCCAATGTTAATAGCCAAGATAATGGGGAAAATGTCTCCATAACAAGTCAAAGACCTTCACTGCAGCTCCTCTCATCACAGACCCAAAGGTCTAGGAGGTAAAAATGGTTTTGTGGGCCAGGTCTACCCACCACCCCACCACTGTGCACAGCATCAGGACTTAGTGCCCTGTGTCCCAGACACTCCAGCCATGGAGAAAGGGGCCAATGTACAGCTTGCACCATTGCTTCAGAGGGTACAAGCTCCAAGCCTTGGCAACGTCCATGTAGTGTTGAGCCTGTGGGTGCATAGAAGTCAGGAATTGAGGTTTGGGAACCTCTGCCTAGATTTCAGAGGATTTATGAAAATGCCTGGATGTCCAGGCAGAAGCCTGCTGCAGGAGTAAAGCCCTCATGGAGAACCTCTGCTAGAACAGTGTGGAAGGAAAAAGTAGCATTGGAGCCCCTAAACAGCATTCTCACTGGGGCACTTCCTAGTGAAGCTGTGAGAAAAGGGCCACCATCCACCAGAACCCAGAATGGTAGAGCAAACAACAGCTTGTACCATGTGCCTGGAAAAGCCAGAGACATTCAATGCCAGCCTGTAAAAGCAGCCAGGAGAGGGCCTCTACTCTACAAAGTCACAGGGGTGGAGCTACCCAAGACCATGGGGACCCACCTCTTGCATCAGTATGACCTGAATGTGAGGTATGGGGTCAAAGGAGATCACTTCAGGCTTTAAGATATGACTTCCCTGATAGATTTTGGACTGGCATGGGAACTGTAGCCCCTTCATTTTGGCTAATTTCTCTTATTTGTAATGGGTATATTTATGAGTGCCTATGCCCCCATTCTATCTATGAAGTAACTAACCTGCTATTGATCTTTCAGGCTCATAGGCAGAATGGACTTGACTTGTCTCTGATGAGACTTTGGACTTGGATATTTGGGTTAATGCTGAAATGAATTAATACTTTGGAATACTGTTCTTAAGGCATGATTGGTTTTGAAACACGAAATGAAGATGAGATTTGGGAGGAGCCAGGAGCAAAATGATATGTTTAGGCTTTGTGTCCCCACCCAAATTTCATCTTGAATTGTAATCCTTATATCCCCATAACCCCATGTGTCAAGGGAGAGACTAGGTGGAGGTAATTGAATCATGGGGTTGGCTTCCCCCATGCTGTTCTCAGAGTAGTGAGTGAGTTCTCATGAGATCTGATGGTTTTATAAGGATTTCTTCTCCCTTTGCCCAACACCTCTCCTTCATGCCACCTTGTGAAGAAGGTGCCTCATTTTGCTTTCGTCTTTCACTATGATTTTAAGTTTCCTGAGGCCTCCCCAGCCATAGTAAACTGTGAGTCAATTAAACCTCTTTCCTTTGTAAATCACCCAATAGTGGGAATTTCTTTATAGCAGTATGAAAACTGACTAATACACTCTCTCCCTCTAGATTTCTGTTCAAATGTCACATCATAGAGGTCTGCCCAGACTGCCATATATAAAACATCAATTTTGGCTGGGCCTGGTGATCCATGCCTGTAATTCCAGCACTTTAGGAGGTAGAAGTGGGTGGATTGCTTGAGCCCAGGAGTTCAAGACAAGCCTGGGCAACATAGTAAGACCTTGTCTATAAAAAAAAATATATATATTAGCTGAGTATGATGGTGCATGCCTGTAGACCCAGCTAGTTTGGAAGCTGAAGTGGGGAGATCATCTGAGCCCAGGGAGATCAAGGCTGCAGTGAGCCATGATCATGCCACTGTACTCCAGTCTAGGCAACAGAGTAAGACCCTGTCTCAAAAAAATAAATAGATAAAATATAAAACATCAGTTTTCTTTCACTTTTTCCCTATCTTGTTGACAGTTTTTCTTTTTTTCTTAACATTTTAATACTTTCATTTGAAATACTACGTATTTATTTATTTAATCTTTCCTAACTTCCTACTACTATATGAACTCCTTGAAAGGAGAAAGGTTGTCTGGTTTTTGTTATCCATGTACCTATGTTAGGTACACACAACAGACATTCAACAAATATTTGATGAATTAGTAAATCAGTGAACAGGTAAAGCTACTAGAAGGAAGAGTCATACATTGGCTTAACGGGAAAGGCAAGTCTGACAAAGTCACATCCTTGACAGTATTTAAAAATCTGGGAAGGAAAGAGAAGACTTGCTCCTGCTGTTTCAGTGATACAAAGAAAAACCTCATTATGAGCAGTTTTTTCTAATAATACACTTGAGCATTGCCATGTAGAATGGTATTATGGATAGAACACACCACATATGTATAAAAATAAGTAACTTCCCTGGGAAGAATCAATATAGATAGTCCCCAGATTACAAATGAGTTGTGTTCTGCACATTTGAAAGACAGCTGTTTAATGATCTGCTAGATGCTCTCTAAACTTTCTGACTGGGTTCATTTCACCCCTACTTATGCATTCAGGCATACTCTATTCTCTGGAATCATCAAACCTGTACCTAACCAGAGGAAGTCAATGTAGTTAGATTTCATAGGTTAGTCCACAAAATAGCATTTCACTTATAAATGAGCTGAAGTATTGTGTAAATAATGCTGGTCTTACTCTGCACATTGTGAGTAATTCAAATGCTTAGATTTGTGTCACATTTAATGGTACATTTACATGGGAAAGGCAATATTAAATGTGGAAGTAAATGTGGGCCTTGAAGTCAAGTATACCTTGAAATCAAACTGTCACTCTGACATTACCTTTGTGATATTGGTCCAGTTTCTTAAATTCTTGAAGCCTTAATTTCCTCAACTGTAACTTGGAGATAATCACTGAAACTACCCACCAGGATTATTTTAGGATTAAAGGACATAAGTCTTCAGCATACAGTTAGTGTTCCATAACATTACATCTTATTATATTGAGCTTTTCCAGTTAGTCAGATGTACAAATGATATTTTATACATCATCATAAACCAATTGTATAACAAAGTCCCTGATACACTCTTAATGCTAAATATGTCTAGTGAATATTTAGTAAGTACAATGATTCACATACTGGAGAGGGATGAACAGATATGAAGGATAGGCAAGGAGGCCTTTAATGTTTGTGAGCCTATCCATCTGTGATTTTTTTTTCACCTTCCTCCCATGAACTTCCAACTCTCTCCTCACAGGATTGCTAAAAGATATCTCTTCCTCTACCACTCCTTGTCCCTGCAGTTGGAGGAGCATTAGAGAAATTCAAAAATAAATACCATTTATGTTGCATTTTTTGGTTGGAATTTTGAGGTTGATATTTAGTTAAAAAAGTGTTGTGTATATTTTCATTTAAAAAAGAAAACACGATTTATACAAAATAAGCATGACCTCTTCACTGCTGTATCTTTTTGATCTTATTACATAGAATCTCAGCTGCAGCCTGGGGCCTGCCTCATCTCTGAAAACCATGCTACCCTAAGGATGAGGATATAAAGTCCCCTGCTGAAGTAATTCACTGGCATGACACTTGGTTTGTCCTGGATTAAGTATCTCTCAAGGAGGTTTTAGTCCATCCGCCCATTCCTATGTAAGATGCCTTACTTGATTACTAGGTTCCCAAGCTTGAATGAAGATACTCCTATATATCCTACCCAATGCTAGACTAACATACAATTTTGCTCTCTAAAATTCTAGGCAATGATCCTACCAATTTGAGTCCTTCCTCTTCATGGCCCATAAACACCAATATCTGCTTTCAGCCTTACCATATAATGCTCTTATCCTCCTCTTTCTCTTGAAACAGATGCTAAGAATGACCAATCTTCTCTTTGAAAGAGTTTAAGCAGTTTTGATAATCTCTTAAAAAACAAAACTTTGGTATCAAATCCAGCTCTGACCAATTACAGTTGAAAAAAAAAACACAAAACACAAAAAAACTAAATTCCCTCAGAGAAAATAGAAAAGTATGGGATCAACTGTAAGAAAAACAGTTGGAATAATAACAAACTGTTGCTTAATATTTAACCCACCTTTTCCCTGATGGGCTCAATCTTATTATTTTCTTGCTTTTGATGGCTAGTGCAAATAATTGGTTCCTCTCCTCCTTATCACCTCCTTGAACTATTAAGTTTCTCCTTGATGTTTTTTCATGCATAAATATGCCAGTACCACTTAAACAGGTCTTGTAAATAAGTTTCAAAAGCTATTAGACTCATATAAATCACACAAAATATGTTTCAGTCCCTACAAATTTCCTAAAGCCATAGTTCCTCTGTCCACCTCAACCCATTCCTTTCTTTTATTCTCCCTGCTTTAGCTACCTGGTGACTCAAACTGTGTAATTCATGCTTGATTTGAACTGATTGGTTGATCTGTCCTTGACTGTCCCAGATGGATTTATTCTCTTTTAACTTTCAGGTATGAATCCTACAGGTTCACACCTCGAGAAGGAGATAACCCTATATCTTAAATGTAATACTCATTAATGAATACATTCAAAACTGGCCATGGTACCAAGATTTAGGGCATCTTCCTCTATTAAAGCAGAGCAGCCTATGGGATGGTGACACGGATTTGACAAAAACGGAGGGTATGAATGGGTCCTATTACAGTTAATGACTTGAAAGCACTGTTTAGAAATAATTGCCTAGAAAAGAGAAGTTAATTGATCTCTACAAGTTGCATTACATAATTTCTTATCACTATACATGATTTTTATTATAGATTTCTCCCTCGAAGTCCAGAAGAACGAAGTATTCTCATAGTCTCCCAACAGGCAGCTTTCTCTAAGAGCCAAAGCAAGGCAGTTAAAGGTTTTTTTTTTTTTAATTTATCGCCCATTACTCCTATCTTGACTCTGAGAAGTGTATATTCATAACAGGAGGTTTCTAGACATACATATATAAGGTGATGCTGGTGATCCAAAAAATATTGACAATTGATAAAGAAATGCAGTAGGAGGCTTCAGTGGTACCTGTAGCAAAAGTTTTAGCAATAACAATAAATGTGGCCTCTGTCTGAGTCCATCTGTCCACAATCCCATGCCATCTGCCCCTTCTTTGGAGTTGCCATAGAAGAGAAAATTCGACTACTTCAGTAACGGAATTTGTATTTGGAGGAAACATGCAGATCATTTTTTGATTTAATTGAAGTAAGAGTGCTGTAACATTTTTTTTCTTCCATTGTTTTATTTCATTTCTACTTGTTTTTTCCACTATACTTTGCACATTATTTTTGACATCAAGATAATGACAACAGAGAAAAATACTCACTTATCATCTTCTCAATTTTAAAAGAAAAATATCAAGGAAAAGTGATCAACCAAAGGATTCATTTTAATATTGTGATAAGCTATTTTTCTTAATGATTTTCCTCCTAATCTGTGCTTTAACAAGTATCTTCTTTTTTTCTGGTTTCTATCTGATATTTGATAATAGGCTGTATCCATTGATTTGCATGCTGTAACGCCATCATATCAGACCAGGGTTTCTCAACCTCACCACTACTGACATTTTGGACAGAATAATTCTTTGTTGTAAGAGACTTGACTGTGTCCTGTACAGTGTCTACTAACATGTCTGCCTCTACCAAATAAATACCAGTAACACTCCTACAATTGTCACAACCAAAAATGTCTCCAGACATTGCCAATTTATCCCTCTGGATGCTGCAGAACCACCCCTGTTTGAGAACCACCGTCTTAGACAAGAAGACCTTTATTTTTCTGACTGACCGTAAGTGATATACTCCTTCAAGCCATATTTAAACCTGCTGTACATTAAAATAAGACTGAAATAAAATAAAATCTATGTCTCTATAAAATTAGTCACAGTATGGTGATATCTATGTCTCCATAAAAGTGGTCATGTTGATAAACAATAAAAGCTTATTCAGCAAATGAATAAATACACTAATATGAAAATAATTTCAAGTTAGAACTCAGAATTCAGAAACTAACTCAGAACTGCATAGCGTCATGGAAACTGAACAACTGGCTGTTGAATGCTGATTGGATAAACAATGAAATGAAGGCAGAAATAAAGAAGTTCTTCAAAACCAACAAGAACGAACACACAACATACCAGAATCTCTGGGACACATTTAAAGTAGTCTCTAGAGGAAAATATATAGCTATAAGTGCCCACATGAGAAGAGTGGAGAGATCCAAAATTGACACCCTATCGTCAAAATTGAAAAAGCTAGAGGAGCAAGATCAAAAAAACTCAACCTAGCAGAAGACAAGAAATAACTAAGATCAGAGCAGAACTGAAGGAGATAGAGACACGAAAAACCCTTCAAAAAATCAATAAATCCAACAGCTGTTTTTTTGAAAAGATCAATAAAATAGACAGCCCACTAGCCAGATTGATTAAAAATAAGAGAGAGAACAACCAAATAGATGCAATAAAAAATGATAAAGGGGAAATCACCACAGATTCCACAGAAATTCAAACCATCATCAGAGAATACTACAAACAACTCTATGCACATAAACCAGTAAACCTAGAAGAAATGGATAAATTCCTGGACATCTGTGTCCTCCCAAGTCTAAACCAGGAGGAAGCCGAAATTATAAACAGACCAATAACAAGGTCTGAAGTCGAGGCAGCAACTAAGAGCCTACCACACAAAAAAAGCCCAGGTCCAGATGGGTTCACAGCTGAATTCTACCAGACACACGAAGAGGAGCTGGTACCATTCCTTCTAAAACTATTCCAAATAATCCAAAAAGAGGTAATCCTTCCCAAATCATTTTATGAGACCAACATCATCCTGATACCAAAACCCAGCAGAGACTCAACAAGAAAAGAAAACTTCAGGCCAATATCCATGACGAACATAGATGCAAAAATCTTCAATAAGATACTGGCAAATTGACGGCAACAGCACATCAAAAAACTTATCCATCATGATCAAGTAGGATTCGTCCCGGGATGCAAGGCTGGTTCAACATACACAAGTCTATAAACATAATTCACAACATAAACAGAAACAAAAACAAAAACCACATAATTATCTCAATTGACACAGAGAAGGCATTTGACAAAATTCAACAGCCCTTTATGCTAAAAACCCTCAATAAACTCGGTATAGATGGAAGGTATCTCAAAGTAATAAAAGCTATTTATGACAAACCAACAGCCAATATCATACTGAATGGACAAAAACCAGAAGTATTCCCTTTGAAATCTGGCACTAGACAAGGATGCCCTCTCTCACCACTCCTATTCAATATAGTACTGGAAGTTCTAGCCAGAGCAATCAGGCAAGAAAAAGAAATAAAGAGTATTCAAATAGGAAAGGAGGAAGCCAAATTGTCTCTATTTGCAGACGACATGATAGTATACCTAAAGAGCCCATCGCCTCAGCCCAAAAACTCCTGAAACTGATAAGCA
Organism: Callithrix jacchus; assembly: GCF_049354715.1. Taxonomy (NCBI): domain Eukaryota; kingdom Metazoa; phylum Chordata; class Mammalia; order Primates; family Cebidae; genus Callithrix; species Callithrix jacchus. Next base: position 33,049,088 of record NC_133524.1, read on the forward strand.
ACTTCAGCAAAGTCTCAGGATATAAAATCAATGTGCAAAAATCACAAGCATTCCTATACACCAATAACAGACTTAAAGAGAGTGAAATCAAGAACGAACTGCCATTCACAATTGCTACAAAAAGAATAAAATACCTTGGAATACAACTCACAAGGAACGTAAGGGACCTCTTCAAGGAAAACTACAAACCACTGCTCAACAATATAAGAGAGGACAGAAACAGTTGGAGAAGCATTCCATGTTCATGGTTAGGAAGAATCAATATCGTGAAAATGGCTATACTGCCCAAAGTAATTTACAGAATCAACGCTATCCCCATCAAGCTACCATTGACTTTCTTCACAGAACTGGAAAAAACCACCATGAACTTCATATGGAACCAAAAGAGAGCCCGCATAGCCAAGTCAATTCTAAGTAAAAAGAACACAGTGGGGGGCATCACACTACCGGATTTCAAACTGTACTACAAGGCTACAGTAATCAAACAACATGGTACTGGTACCAAAACAGAGATATAGACCAATGGAACAAAACAGAGGCACTGGAGGCAACACAACATATCTACAACCACACAATCTTTGATAAACCTGACAAAAACAAGCAAGGGGGAAAGGATTCCCTATTTAACAAATGGTGTTGGGAAAACTGGCTAGCCATGTGCAGAAAGCAGAAACTGGACCCCTTCCTGACACCTTACACTAAAATTAACTCCAGATGGATTAAAGACTTAAACGTAAGACCTGGCACCATAAAAACTCTAGAAGAAAATCTAGGCAAAACCATCCAGGACATAGGAGTAGGCAAGGACTTCATGAACAAAACACCAAAAGCATTGGCAACAAAAGCCAAAATAGACAAATGGAACCTAATCAAACTCCACAGCTTCTGCACAGCTAAAGAAACAGTCACTAGAGTGAATCGGCAACCAACAGAATGGGAAAACATTTTTGCAGTTTACCCATCTGACAAAGGGCTGATATCCAGAATTTACAAAGAACTTAAACAGATTTACAGAAAAAAAAACAAACAAGCCCATACAAAAATGGGCAAAGAATATGAACAGACACTTTACAAAAGAAGACATACATGAGGCCAACAAACATATGAAAAAATGCTCATCATCACTGGTCATTAGAGAGATGCAAATCAAAACCACACTGAGATACCATCTCATGCCAGTTAGAATGGCGATCATTAAAAAATCTGGAGACAACAGATGCTGGAGAGGATGTGGAGAAATAGGAACACTTTTACACTGTTGGTGGGAGTGTAAATTAGTTCAACCATTGTAGAAGACAGTGTGGTCATTCCTCAAGGCCTTAGAAATAGAAATTCCATTTGACCCAGCAATCCCATTACTGGGTATATATCCAAAGGACTATAAATCATTCTACTATAAGGATACATGCACACGAATGTTCACTGCAGCACTGTTTACAATAGCAAAGACCTGGAACTAACCCAAATGCCCATCGATGATAGACTGGACTGGGAAAATGTGGCACATATGCACCATGGAATATTATGCAGCAATCAAAAACGATGAGTTCATGGCCTTTGTAAGGATATGGATGAACCTCATTGAATGGAGAACATCATTCTCAGCACACTGACACAAGAACAGAAAGTGAAATACCACATATTCTCACTCATAGGCAGGTGAGGAAAAATGAGAACACATGGACACAGGGAAGGGAGTACTACACACTGGGGTCTATTGAGGGGAATAGGGGAGGGACAGCGGTGGGGGGGAGCTGGGGAGGGATAGCCTGGGGAGAAATGCCAAATGTGGGTGAAGGGGAGGAAGGCAGCAAAACACACTGTGATGTGTGTACCTATGCAACTATCTTGCATGTTCTGCACATGTACCCCAAAACTTAAAATGCAATAAAAAAGAAAAAAAAAGAAAATAATTGCAAAACTTTTATCTATTTTCTCCAAAATTGATACTTATTTTATACTGACCAGCTAATATTCAATATATTTTTATTTCATTAACCATCATACTTCACACATTGTGATGCCATATATACGAAAGTAAGTAAAATTAAGGATCCGTTAATTTGGCTGACACAGAAAACCATAGTCAGATATGAAATTTTAGAGTGCAGAAATATACAATAATAGTTTTTCTTTTACTCACCTCACATTATGAACAGGCAATTTTTTCCTTAGCACTAACATCTCAGCAATACATAAAGATACCCATATCCCTTATTTTATATTTATTAATCCTTCTCTTAATGCTTCTGTTGCTAGTTTTTTTTTTTTTTTTTTGAGATGGAGTTTTGCTCTTGTTACCCAGGCTGGAGTGCAATGACGTGATCTTGGCTCACTGCAACTTCTGCATCTTGGGTTCAAGCAATTCTCCTGCCTCAGCCTCCTTAGTAGCTGGGATTACAGGTGGGTGCCACCACGTCCAGCTAATTTTTTTTTTTTTTTGTATTTTTAGCAGAGATGGTGTTTCACCATGTTGACCAGGATGGTCTCAATCTCTTGACCTCGTGATCCACCCACCTCGGCCTCCCAAAGTTCTGGGTTTATAGGCGTGAGCCACCGTGCCCGGCCTCTGTTGCTAATTTTTTAATTGACTTTATCCTTACCAAATACTAGTGATAGGATCTACAAAGGATAAATAAGTCATGTGCTAAAAGTTGCTGAACTCATATAACAGTGAGTTTCAGTGAAATCACACTAAATTATCTGTGTGCTTTGTTGCAGCTATAAGAAAACAATAGGCAATTTCATCTAAGAGATAAAAATTGAAGATATTCATATTCAATAGTTATTATATAATGATATCTTGCACATGTAGGCATGCGTGAAACGTACTTATATAGACATTTATTCAAGATGTTTCCCTAATATGCTATCATTTATTTTTACCATTCATACATTTGATAAACATATTTTAAGTATAATATTTATCCTACCAATATGTAATGCATACTTAACAATGTGTATTATTCATCTTAATTTTACTCTGCCAAAATTAAAAGCAGATCATTAAAGAAAAAAGTCAAATTCTTCTTAATGTCATAAAAACATTCTTGTCTATTAAGATAAAGCACAACTTAATAAATCTAATATTTTCATAGGTCATATAAAGAAATATAGATAGGATTAGTCAAATAGAAGGAACAAATGAACACCCAATAGATTACCATTGTTTCACACTTTAATTTAGAAAGGTATGAAATACGTGATTATTCATTTCAGGGAATTGTATGATTTCAGAAATTTAAAAAGCCACAACAAAAGGGTCAAATTTGCCTGAATGATTGGTAGACTTTGTTCATTCTAAACTTAATAATCCTTTACTAATTTGGCAAACTCTTTTTAAAAAATTATCAGCGGGGGAGGACTCAAGATGGCGCTGTGAGAACAACCCAGGATTGGAGATCTCGTTGTGTCCGCGGAAAGGGACATGGATGAATCTGGAGAACATCATCCTCAGCAAACTGACACAAGAACAGAAAATGAAACACCGCATATTCTCACTCATAGGTGGGTGATGAAGAATGAGAACACATGGACACAGAAAGGGGAGTACTAAACACTGGGGTCTATTGGGGGGGAAAGGGGAGGGCCAGTGGGAGGGGGAGGTGGGGAGGGATAGCCTGGGGAGAAATGCCAAATATGGGTGAAGGGGAGAAGAAAAGCAAAGCACACTGCCACGTGTGTACCTACGCAACTGTCTTGCATGCTCTGCTCATGTACCCCAAAACCTAAAATCCAATAAAAATTTTAAAAATAAATAAATAAATAAATAAAAAATAAAAAATTATCAGGTTATTTTTCATAATGGTATGAGCAAAAAAGAAATGGAAATAGATCATAGGTCATATGAGGGATTTCACTCAACTTTTATAAGGCATTGTGTATTAAATCTTTATCATTCATATTATATAGAAATATAATTTGTATGGAAGAATGTAATAAACATGATACTTTTTAAAAACATCAATTTCTAAATATGCCACAGATTCTTAATTTGACTGGAATGCCCTCTCTCTCCCTTCTCTAAACTGTGAGTCTTATTTTGTGTTCAGTAGCAACTAAATGTTTCCAGCACTGTGAAGCCTTTCTCAAGTTCCACAACTGGAATTATACCTATTACTTATGCTCCCACAGCCCTTCTTCATCCTCTATTATATGATATTACCATCTAATGCTTATACTCTATAGTGTTCTGATTTTGCCTATATGCCTAACTCACACATGAGATATACTAAGGCCAGAAACCATATGTTGATTCAATTTTCTGTTTATGAGGCCAGTTTCTTACAACCTTGCTTATATATAGAGGACATTCACAACATGTTTATGAAATTGAATTGAACTGAAAATTTTCAATGAGTTTGCATGAGAAATGAGATAAAACATGAAGGATTTGCATAATAAATGAAAAGCTGTGGGTCAAAATAAAGATCACAGAGGTATCTTGAATACGCTACAATTTGGAGGTATCACAATGATCTGGCTAAGTATTTTTTAAGTATTAGATTTTGTTTAAAGGACATTTACTGTTCTATTTAAAATATTTGGACCCAATTTTATTTTCAGATTGAGATACCTGATTTTGGTGTGTGTGTATGTGTGTGTGTGTGTGTGTGTGTGTGTGTGTGTGTACTTTTACATTTTCAGCAGCATATGGCATATGGCTTTTTAGGGTACACTATTCTTGTGACCTGACATTTGTCTTGATATGACAAATAGGTCACTAGAGAAAAAAATCACTCCTCATGAGCATAGTAGAATCCAGGTAAAGCAAGTCACATTCACACATGACATAAGAATCAAATTTTACTCAAAAGTCATAGAGGTGTTTTTAGTAAAGCAATTGTTATTAAGAAAATAATCTTTTTCTTATATGTCTCTTGTGCTTGCTAAAAACTATTTGTTTAAATCAGAATAATTAATTAAAATATTTTAAAGACCTTTTCCTTCTAATTACAGCTCCAAATATTTATATATATGCTTTAGGAAATTGAGTTTTTAAATGAAATATTAAAGACATCATCTTTTCCTGTTACTTGACTAATGTTCATTCAACCTGTTGCTCTATTGTTCCATTTTTATATGATATATCATAAGCGGCTATGTGTGAATAAGGCAATATACATGATGCAGCATTATTTTGTATTCACATTTTCAAGGTAAACAGAAAAATTTTTAAAAGATGTTAAAAAAGTACATAAGTTCATTGACAAAATTTTTAAAAAGATGTTAAAAAATACATCAGTTCATTGTTAACTGTTACAGAAAGAGTGAACAAGAGAAAAGGCTGATTCTACAATTTGGCAAAAAGTCTTAATAAAAATTAGAAAATTGGTGAGTCAGTCAATGAAACACTGTCAAAGTTACAAATGAAAGGTGGCTCCACATTATTATAATTCTTCTGTCAGAAAGTAGACACGGGAAACTTGCAACTTTATCCTGCGAAAATAAGGATCGCAGAGGAGAAATAAACTGGACAACAAGCTTCCAGCTGTGTTTCTAACCAGTGTGCTTACAATGGTTGGACATTATCATTAACTCCATTTCTAATTCTTCTTATACTCCAAAAAATGAGAGAGAAAAAGAAAGGGATAATTCTTTTTGGTATTACAGTCCCTCATTGAGGGTTTCCCAAAATAAACTCAATTGAAGACTCCTAACAAAAATCATTAGCTCTAAAGTGAAAGTCTGCAAACTGCAACCCTCACACCATGTCTAGCCCATTGCCATTTTTTTAAAAATAAAGTTTGGTTGGTTTACGATGACACATCTTCATTTGTCAATGACTGCCTCAACATTCTAACAGCAAAGTTGAATAGTTGCAACAGAGCATAGAAAACAAAGCCTAAAATATTTACTCTCTGGCCCTTTACAGAAACAATTTGCTAACACCTACTATAAAACAATGCTGCCTTTGGAAGCTATAGTAAATTAAAAACAGAATAAAACTATTGCTCACATAGATTTCATTTTAAAAGTAAAATTACTTTTACCCTTCCATAGATTTTTTTTTCCTGGAAGGAGGTTCCAATTTCAAGCAAGAACAGAAGCAGAAGCATTCCAGTAAGTGTGCTTGGTTGTATGAATAACTCGTGATGGTTTGGATATACTTCCTGGCAACATGCAATGTTAGAAACCTAGAAATATGTCTGCCTGGTACTTTTAAGGGGAATATATACAGAGCCTCTTTTGAAACTTTGAAAAGATTTGTTTTCAATTCTGAAGACATTTTAGTATGCAGAGCTGAAGGTTGCATAAAAATATAGCAACTAAGATCTTTGGAGTAGTTATTCTCCAGGGAAACATTTGGCCCTAAGACAAAACAGGTTGGAAACATATAAACAAGCAAATAAAATTGTCCAATAGAAATTTCAATTCACATATACTCCTGAAGTTATATTCTTAACCCTATGACCTTAAGCAAGTCTATTTCATGGATCCTATGTATTTCCTAGCCTTTATATTTTCCTTAAAGGTTACTTTCAGGTGCTTTTGAATTTGAAGTTTTTATGACCACATGTTCAGTCCTTACCTTTTAAGAATAAAATTCAATTTTTGATTCCTATCTTGTGTTTCCATTAGATGGCTATGTAAATGAAAAAAGTTTTTGCAACACTAAGGTATTACTACAAAGGGAGGTGAATGTTCATTTAGACGTTTGTCTCAAATATTGCCTCCAGGAGAATGAGACTAAGAATAAACTCAGTTGAAGTATGAGGTAATATGCTTCAAAGACAAAGAAACTAAATAGCTCATCCTCTCCCTAACAACGTTATAGACACCTTAGTTCTCTTGGTCCTTCTCCAACTTACAAAGCTAGTTCATTTTTTAAGGTCTTTGCACAGGCAGACCCTTGTGCCTAAAGTGCTTTGCCCCTACATCATTACACGGCTGACTCTTGTTTGTCCATCAGATCTTCTTCAAAATCACCTTCTCAGTGAGCTACTGAAGAAATTTTCAAGATTTTCTCTTTTCTATTAATCCTCTATATAATATTTCCCACTTTCTAATTTTGTTTTCTTTCTCAGTTTGCATCCTATCCCTGCTTACTAAAATTACAGCTTCATAAGCACACAGGACCTATGCTCTCTTGTATGTAGCATTCAGGATGTTGCTTGGAATACAGTGGGCATTAAATATATTAATGAATACATTCATTGTAGAAAGTTAATTCCACAGCGGTCCAGATTTGGTACTAAGCATAAACCTAAACCTTCTACCTTCAAGGTGTTCCTAATCTCGTTGGGTTGAAGATTACATACAAATTGGACAATTATATCACTTGAGGAACATTATGTTTACAGACTAAGCATTATTGTATTATTCTATTAAAAATGCATTAATATCAGTAAATTGGGAATGGTGGCATCAAGGAAGAATTATTGTAAGTGACATTTTAGCTGAGTATAGAAAGGGAGGTTAGGGATGAAACACTGGGCAAATGCTTGTCACAAGTGACCTTGTGAGTTACAAGTGACATAAAGCTGTATGACCTGCTTAGAGGAAGACACATAGTTCATCATGGTCACCCTTCTTCCAGACATTCACATTCATTTCTCTGGCTGACTACTCAACCCTCAGTTGGGTGTTCAAAGGTATCTGAAAAGTAACACATCCAAAATACATTCACTCACTTTCTCTGCAATTATTTTCCTGTTCCCTTATGCATTTAACCATTCATTATTTTAACCAATACATAATTATTGATCACTTATTGTTTTCACATTTCAAAAAAATGGCAGTGTTATCTCCACAGGTATATGGAAATAACTGGAAATCATATATGATTGGTTCCTCAAACTCAAACCTGTAATCGTTCAAGTGAACACTAACCTCTGTTGATTACATCTCCTGTATTTTTCTCAGATTTGTCCTCACATTCTCACTAGAACCATTTTAGTCAAGACCACCATCACTTCTTGCCAAGATTACAATGATAACCTCTTTTGTCCCTTCAGACTTGCTTCTCTCTGAAGCATTCTGCACACTTTAGCAAAAGAAGTTTTGAATCACAGCTCTAATCATGACTCTTTCTTGCCAACCATGTGCCAAAACCCTTCTGGGCAAAGAAAAAACTTCCAACAGGACTCAGAAGACCCTCCAGATTCTGGCTGCATCTCCTTTTTAGTTTGGTCTCTTAACCATCTTTCCTCCAAACATAATCTCCTGTCACATTCTTTCTGTTTCTTTATTTCTGACACTCTCAGGCTTAGCTCTTTAAATGTGGTACTCCTTCTGCATAGAAAAATTTCCACCAACTTCACAGTAGTTTTATGTGGCCAAGTCTATATCACTTCTTCACAGAAGCTTTTTCTGACCCAGATACTAATTCAGATTTCTAACTCTGACACGAACAGTTCCCATTTCTCTGTCTCTCTCTCTCCCCCTCCCCAAATATCATGAAATTCATCATGGTTGATTACTTGTATAAAGTCTGATATCTCTGCTGGGATTATGTCTGTCATGTTCACTTTTATATCATCAGCATCTAGTTATAGTTAATAATAATAATAATAATTACCAAGGGAGCTGAATACTTATTTGTTCGATGAGTGATTGTGGTAAAAATGAAAATAAAATGATGTAAAATAGTGGAATGTCAAAAGAGAGTGTTGAAAATGTTGATGAGAGCCAGATTATAAATGCTTTGTGAAATATTTCAGAGGCTGTGCTAACAGGATTTGGGTAGAGATTTGGACAAGAAAGAGCCAGAATGGATAGGGATATATGTTAACTGCAGGTTTCTTTTTAGAGAAAGTGAATTATAAATTCGTCAGTCAATATAAGAAATATAGAAAGAAAAACACTGTTGCAGATGTTAGGATTGAGATATTTTGAAGTGATGGCATGTCCAGGAAATCCAAGTTAAGATATCTAGGGGCATGTAGAAATCTATCTTACAGCCAGAACACTCTCTGAGCCAAAAGTCTCAAGATCATTTTTTTTTTAATTACTGTCAATAAGTTACTTTTCATGTATGCTAGAAATGGTAGTGTGAAATATATTAATGAGGTTAACTATTGTTAAACATCAGAATAATACATATTTCTTTGTTTGTAAAATAAATTTAATTGCTTATATTTAAGGGATACAACATAATGTTATATGATACATATTTTTATATATAGTGTACATGAGTTCCTATGGTGGAAAACATTAACATATCCATCATTTCATAAAGTTACCCATTTTTTGCTCTGTGGCAAGAACAGTCATAATGTATTTGTTTGGCACAATCTTGAATGCTAAACTAAATACTAAAGTCCACATGATGTATATTACATCTTTCAATATATTAGTACATATTTACTAATTTGTATCCTATCACCTACATTGCTTCATTTCCTCCTGCTTATCCTGACCCTGGTAACTATTGTTTTATTTACTACCTCTATATTTTTGACCTTTTTAAAAAAATATTCCTCATATAAGTGAGATCATACAATACTTTTTTTTCTTGGTCTGGCTTATTTCATTTAGCATAAGGCCCTCCAGGTCCATCCATGTTGGGGCAAATGTCAGGATCTTCTCTTTTTTTAAGGCTGAAAAATATTGCAGGGTGTGTGTGTGTGTGTGTGTGTGTGTGTGTGTGTGTGTGTCTGTGCGCACACACACATGATTCTTGGACCATATTTCTTTGTAAACTATTTTCTGCGTATCCTTAGCCCTTCCATAGAACCATAGAAATCCCAGAAACTCTTCTCTCTCTTTCTCCCCTCCTGCTCCTCCTCCTCCTCCCTATATGCCTCTCTCTCTCCCTCTTAAAGTAACTCTGAAATATAATTTTAAATATTCTTTTTTTGTCTGGTGCTAGACTGTTTTGGCCACTAGCCATAAAATATTTTTAGCTGTCTTCATTTAAGCCAGTATATAAGCCAGGCGCTACATCTACAGGGCACCTCTCTTTTTTTCTTTGCATATTCTTTTATAGTATTGGATGTGGTGATGAGAGAAAGAAAAGAGTATGGTATAATGGTCTTCATAGGTATCATAATTTTCTTTTTGAGTAACTGTTTCTATTCTTTTAGTAATGAAAACAAAAGCCAAGGTAATGATCTGAGTTCTGATAATGAGTGTGTTTTGGCATAAATTGTCACATGAATCAAAGACAACTGGAACATGTATAAATTAACATTACTGAGCCAGAAAAAATATTTAGATTCATTTAATCTGTTACTCTAAGCAGAATTCAGGAGTTAAGTCAATGATAGATAACCATTTTGGTACCTGGGTCTCAGGAGAAAATAGGACCATAAGAAAAAAATACTCTCCTTATAAAGAAATAAACTTCTGTCCTGCTGTTAACTGTTAAAAAGGATGCCTCTCAAGGGAGAATACCTTGATAATATTGATCATCCAAAGTAACAGGATGATATGGGTTTGTTGTGTCCACCAAAATCTCATCTTGAATTGTAGCTCCCATAATCCCCATGTGTAATGGGAGGGACCTAGTGAGAGGTAATGTAATCATTGGGGTGGGATTTTCCTATGCTGTTCTTATGGTATTAAGTCTCACAAGATCTGTTGGTTTTATAAAGGGCAGTTTCCTTGCACATGCTCTCTTGCCTGCCACTGTGTAAGCCGTGTCGTTGTCTCTCCTTCACCCTCTGCCATGATGGTGAGGCGTACCGAGCCATGTGACACTGTGAGTCCATTAAGCCTCTTTTTCTTTATAAATTACCCAGGCTCAGGTATTTCTTTATAGCAGTAGGAAAATGAACTAATTCATAGGATTAAGAATATACATCAAATACGAAATGTGATTTTTAATGATTTTTCTTGATTGATGTCTGATGAGGTCCTAGTGCTTACTATCAAAACAGAACTCATGGTGTTTTATTGCGGGGAAAGGATAATGTAGCCCCAGCTTGTAACTTGCCAGTATAAGAAAAGACCCTAAATTTTCCAAAGGGAAAAATGGATAGCATGTTACATTGTAGGGTCAGCAGTTTCTTAGATGTGGTCATCTGGTTATGGTATCACTCTGAAATATCACCTCCTTTGGTTTTTGATAGGAGTAGGATTGCAGACAATTTGAAACTTTACTTCATGATGAAAGCCTGGTGAGCTCCAATTGAGAAACACAGACCTGGTTTGGATACTAGATTAGTAGGTGTTTATTAACACGCTGGCGGGAAAATTGAGAATTCTCGCAGGTGTTAGTGCCCAAAATTAAAACCTTCCCTGTTTTCAGAGAGAGGTGGGCTTGGAAGCTACCTTCAGAAAGAATTGGGATCTTCCTTAAGAAGGAGCTCTGGATCTGTTCAAGCATCACTGAGACTTCTGAGAGACACATCTGTAGTAGTCCATTTTCATTCTGCTATAAAGAACTGGCTGAGACTGGGCAATTTATAAAGAAGAGGTTTAATTGACACAATTCAGCATGACTGGGGATGCCTCAGGAAATTTAAAATCATGGCATAAGGTGAGGAGGAGAAAGCCACCTTCTTCACAGGTGGCAGGAAGAAGTGTCCTGTGAAGCAAGAAGAACCCCTTATAAAACCATCAGATCTCCTGAGAACTCACTATCACGAGAACAGCATAAGGAAAATTGCCCCCATGATTCAGTTACCTCAGCCTGGTTTCTCCCTTGACACATGGGATTATTGGGATCACAATTGAAAATGGAGATTTGGGTAGGGACATAAAGCCTAATCATATCGACAACACAGGATGATGGTTCCCCATCCCCACAATGTGTGCAGTATTTTAGGAGTCTTTTGTTACTCATAATAGCTGAAGCACAGATCTTTGCAGGTAGTTTCAACTTCTATGAATGAAAGCAGGTTCAAACAATAACAATATTCTCACCTGCATCATACTTTTTCAAGAGTGAGCACTTTGTTAAAATTGCCCTAACTCATGCTTTTTTTAAGTAAGCCATCGTCCTTAGTGTGTAGGCATTCAGAGAAGGGCCCATATTTTTTCATGCTAGGAAGAACCATGGCCAAGCAATAATGCTATCTAACAAGAAAGCTGTTTTTCTTTAACCTGGACCATTGTTGGAGTAGGCATTTAAAAACTCTCCTGTTGAGACCTTTTGAAAACGTAGCAAAGCTTCCATGGACATTCTGATTGGATGTATCATTGCTTCCTCCTCAACTTGCTAAGATAACTTGAAAACAGAAAATCCTTTTATTTGGAGTAGGTATTTAATAAACCGAATTTTAAGTATTGTATATTTTTTGAGTTACTAAAGTGGAAAGACATTATTACTCGAGTATAGTTTTCTTTTATAAACAACCCAAAATATTACTGACTTTAACGGCCATTGGTTTATTACTTAACCTAAAAATAATTGTTATGACATATATGGAATATTGTATATCTCATTATTTCTTGATAACTTCAGAAGAGCTAATACAATAGGAGATAGATCTAAAGTGGAATAGGGAATTCAGAATTTATAACAGAAAAGATACAGTAACATGACAAGGAAATTCCAAAAATATAGTATATTTTCCATGTGAAAATATAGTTCCAGACCAATTTCAAAAGAATGATAGCTTAGATTCCTCTCTGCTGCAATAAGCTATATCCGCCACTTGAAATACATTCCACCTTTCCTATAATTACTTCTCCCAGCAGAATTGCAATTATATAATTCTTTTAATCTTTTACCTTTCAAAAATAATGGAAATTTAAATTGGGAATTAAGTTGCATTTAATTTCCAGTTTAGCATTTTAATCTTTGAAAATAGCCTAGCCATAGGCAAGGTGCAGCTGAAAGCTTCAATGACAGCAAACCTAAAATGGGAGACCTGTCAGCTTTGAAATATGAACTGGTGGTTTGGCTTCCAGCAAAGCATTGTCCATTATACTCCCTCTCTTTTACTCCTCTCCCTCTAGCTTTTCTTCCACTGTCAGAGAACTGAAATGCTAATAATTCTCCAGGAAACATATTTCACATAATTTCTATAACACCAAATGAAAAGCCTGAAGACTATATTATCATAGAAGCTAGTCTTTATTTAACACAAGATTGATGTGTAATTTTATATACATATTATATTATATACCTATATCTAAATACAGATATACTTTAGAGTCTCATTATGTGTAATAAAAATCTAACATCTTCTCAAGCCACATTGCAGTTTGTAGTACTACTTGGATGATGCATTATGAGCAAACTTCAAAAGGAAATGTTAATGTGAGAAGAAGATTCCTATCGTTCTGGTAAGATTCTACATCCCCCTCTCCCAAGGTCTGTGGAATAATGTATATGCATATAAACAGCACATACATGGCATCAATTGTTAATAACCATATATATATATATATGTAACACATATATATATATGTATGTGTGTGTGTGTGTTTAAATTGCATTAATGAGATTTTCAATATACTCAGCACCTAACCCAGCATCTAACACATTTTATATTTTCCAATAAATGACTGAAGCAAATGAAAAGATCAATAAACAGAAAAAACAAGCATTTTATTCATGTTACTTTAATTTGAGTAGTATTTGGTTCCAATATCTCACAAAAATAGTGATATTTAATGGTTTAAAATAATTTAATAGGTAGTTCTGCCCTGTAAGTTTTGCCCTGTATCTTTTGTTGTGGTCTGTCAGCTATAATTTGTTCAACCTTTTGTGTAGCTTTCTTCCCAGTCTTGTAAGTCTAATTGGGGAAAGTAAGGGAATTAACAATTATCAAAAGCCTATTCTTTTTCTAAACATTCATGTATCTTTGACTCTCTACAAGAATCCTGGAAAAGAGAATCATTTTGCAGAAAAAAAACACAGGCTAGAGTTTCTGTACAACTTATCCCAAAGGTACAGCCAGAATTTGAATCCAAGTCAGTCTAATTCTAAACATAGATCTTTTCCTCAAACCATAACATTTTCAAGAACTGGATTTTGTCATTTCTTATGAACCCTGCCAATTTACTCACAATATTATCAGGATCCTGGATGTTCAGTAAATGCCAACTGTGAACAAGTGAAGCCTTTAAGACTTAAATGGTGTTGAAGTTCCCTGGTGTGATACCCACCTGAATGAATGCTCTGAGGAAAATAAACAAGTGAAGCTTAATCAGCTAAGTAAATGTTTGGATAAAAAAATAAAGCTTGTTTAAATAAAGGAAAGCCCTTATTCTTCTGATCTACTCATTTAAGTCAAATAATTACCATAAAGCTAATTCTCAAAATCATGTTTTCTTTCATTAATTATTGAATTGGGTTAGTACTGTCCTTTGACCCATTAGTCCAAATACATACATGTATACCTACACAAATATATATATGTACATAGAGAGAATCTAAAAAATACTCTTACTGACAAGATGGAGATGACACTGCATATATCAGGGCAATTTCAATTTCTGCATTTTAATAGCTTCTCTCTCATATTTGCAAACTAAGAGCTTTATTTAGACTGTACTTGTATGATGAGTTCCCAAACTACAAATGTTTAACTGTCTTTTTAAATTGAGTGTGCATGAATAATTTTTAACAGAAGCATAATTTAAAATAATTACTATTATCTTTTAAGTAGCAGGCTGGACTGTTGGAATTTACTAGGAACTGCCAACAAATGTCTTCTCTTAAAGGTACTGATCAGGGAACTCCAAACATTCTTGCTTATATAACCCCTAAAAAGACGAAAAATGAGTCAACCCTTACAGATTTTAAAATCTGAGCTTAAAATGTACTTTTCATTATTAGTTTAAATGATTGAAAATAATATAATTTGAGGGACATTGTACATATTAATATTTTAAAACTAAGATATATGTTTATGCCTGAAAAGTCTTACTGATTCCCTATTATGCTTTTCTTAAGCAATATGTATATACAATGAGTGTTTTTATCTGTTACCAAAAGTTCTAAATGTAAAACACAAACATTTTCAATTGAGGTATTGTTATAATTATTAATGTACAATTGACCCAAACAATATATGTGTATTATAAAATTTGATAAACATAAAAATAAAATTTTATTGAAAATACCTCACTTAAGATGCATGGGTCTTTATTAATTTATATACCTTCAGAAGAGTATAAATTATTTCTAGAATTAGAAAGGTTTCATCATCAATCCTGTCCCTAATTTTTGTCTGCATAGATGTAAATGATAAAAAATTTTATTCAAATAAGTGAATAGAAGGAAATGGAAGGAATTATATTATAGTAGTGTTGCTTAATCTTTTGTGTTCCTGCTATGTCATATGCTAAATGTAAATAATGATGGCTTACCAAAATTTATTTTAAGTAATCTATCAGCTGACAACTAACTTATCAGGCGTTCTCTTCCGGTTCAGTTGAAAGCAGAGTTAGCAAACACCCTCCTTGCAAAAAGCTGTATTGCTCTGTCATGAAAGTCATTCAAGCTTCTTTTGTTTGAAGCCTTAATAAGATCAGAGTTGGACTAAAGTAAGCCCCTTTTTCTTAAAGTGGGATAAGTGGTTAGAAAGGGGAAGTGGTTAGAAAGGAGAAACAGCCTGAGGTCTTGACTACAGACATGTTTTCTTTCAGGCAATTCAGTTTTCAGGAAGAGTACAAAAGAAAGTAGAAGATCTAGCAATAAATTCCTTTAAAACTATCTGTCCCTACTCCTTGGAATGCCTTCATGTACCCACAGGTTACTCCACTGCGAGGTCAGCTGTTTTAAGAAATTCGGATTCATTAACTATGACAAGAAATATAAACTGGCACATCAGAATCACCTGATAACTTGTGTATTCACTTCCTCAGTTGTATCTCACAGCTAAATACTTATCTGTTAAACCAAGAAAAGTTGCAGTTCTGGGGGAAATGGCCGTATTGATATTTGTGACTAAATATAATTCTGAACTCCCTCTTTTCTATCTTCTAGGCTTTGAGTTCATTTATTTCAGCAGCAAAAGATGTCACTAGCAAGAGGCAGTCCCACATAGTGTAGATTCATTGACTAGCTGAGACCAAACTGTGATTTAGAAACAACATTGCCAGTAACTATCTGATTAGCCTTAGGCAAGTTGCTCAATCTTCCTGAATCTGTTTCTTCACATTGATTCCGAGTCTGGCTGCACCTTAGACTCACACAAAGATCCGTAAAGAAATACTGATGTCCAAGCATCACCCCCGGGAATATGGATTTGATTAACTGCTTAATTCTAATGTGAAGGCAAAAGTGGAAAAGTCAAAGTTAGAATCATCATCCACACAGTCTTTCAACAAATTGTATATAATAAGTGCCTACCATGAGCACTGTTGCAAGTTTTCTGTGTTAGAAGATTAAAATATCTACATATTATACTTCTAAAGAAAAACTGAATGCTACTTGAATAAAATAAATGATACATTTGGGCTTAAAAGTCTTGAAAATCCTTTACCCAAAAATGATGCAAAGTAGAGAGGGCAATTGAGTCTATAAAAACCTTTTTTTAAAAACTGAATACATAGCACAGACACATACAAAAAGTGTATAGCATGGAGAAATTCAATAATGTATATAGCACAGAAACACCCAAATTTGTGTTGTTTATAATGTTGCATCATGGTCTGAATTCCACATGTAGCAGAATGTATCCCTTCATTTTGAGATCCAGAAGGACAAAAGGGTTACACAGTTACCCTTTTTCTGCCTCTCGGAGATCTTAAAAAGTAGTAATAAACTATTAATTCTACCCAGGAGACCAATGAAAATCTATTTTTTTTTCTTTTTACCAACGAAAAACCTCAGAAGGAAAGTAAACTGACCTTTTAAATGAACAAGATCTGACATGATTGAGCTAACTCAAGAAAGAAAACTCCCCTCTGAGGTGAATAATTTTTTAATTAAAAGGTGAAATCTGACACACCACACTGGTTTTGTTATTATTGTTGTTTTCTTCCATTGCTCTGGCACTCATAACAAAAAATACGAGTGTATTATATATGACTGTGCTTTATAGATGCATATATTCTACTCTATCCATTTTAGTCCATCTTTTCTTAATGCATTTTTCCTGTCACTTTTACTCACTATAATTCAATTTTGTTAGAAAATCTAATTCACTATTTTATGCTTGTATATTTCAGCTGATGCAAAATGGACTAACCTGATTGATTCTGCATTGTTAGTCCACCTTTAAATTTATAGGTAAAGATCAACAATTAACTTTAAGCACTATGCTTTAAAAATCTTAGCCAGAAGGGTTGTTTCCTCAAAATTATTTAACTTTTATTTTTCTTAAATATAATAAAATGCCCTGATAAGAAGGAGTCACAAATTTTGATTCTAGTTTTCCATTTGATTTGATCATGTAAATTATTTCAGTATGGTGGATGATACATAAATATCTACAGCTTGAAATATGTGCATTGGGGAGGTTTTGTTGAATACTAGATTGCTGTTTTGCTACAGTTTGATTTACATGTGTGAGTTATTAGCTTGATATTGGAAAGTAATAGAATTTGAATATATGAAATATTTGCTTCTGAAATAAAATAGCAATTGAAAATGGACGTTTTATAAATATTGAGTGGAGTAATTTCTGGCAGGTGGGGAAGAGAGTAAAGAAGATTAATTGTGTAAAAGCAAAGCAAACACACATAAAATTTGCATCATAATGGAACATATCAACAGATTTGGTTCTTAGAATGACTCTTACATTTTCATTAATGAATATCTAAAAAGAATTAGCACTATGAACTTTCTTTTTCAAAATTAAAAGTTTTTTTTAAAATAAAGAAGTTCAGATTTTAGCATCAACTGACCAAAGCATAAGGGACCATCCAGGAAAAAAAAAATCTGAAGCACTTTCATAAAACTATGTCACAAATCAGTATTTTAGACATTTTGAAGATCATCTCCTTGCTTTTCAACCTTCAGAATTCCGAGACAGGGAATATATATGTTTGTATCATCTCTTTCTGAAATAAATCATTTCTGACTTAGCATCTTTTACAGAAGAGCCCCCTGCAAATATCAATTTTTATAATTGACCAGGTCATACTTGTGGTAAAAATGAAGGGGCAAGAATAGAAATGTCATTCAGGGTCACTGAATACATTTCTATCACAGGAAAGCAATACATTTTTTGCACTTTATTTCTTCAAGCCATTCCCTTCCAACCTCTCATATCCCCTGTACCCAGAGAAAGTTGGAGTCACAAGTGACACAGCAGGGAAACTTTCTTTATGAAAAGATTAACACACGTTTTAAAAAGAGATACATATGTATGTAAAAATTATTCCAGAACACTGTTCTCGGAAGGGCAGTAAATGCAACCAAGTTAGTTTCTGCTATTAAAACAGAAATATAAAGCTCATGGGGAAATTTAATAACAATATGCTATTTATGATTTAAAAATCCATTTAATATAAAGCCTCCAAGAAACAAAGAAAACTTGTTTGTTTATAGAAGACAATGTGCAATTTTTTAACCCCTAAACTTTTTTTTTAAATCAGAACCAGAATTATTATTTTTAATCTTTTTAGCTTTCAATCAAGCACAATCAAGTTCCTGGGGGGAAAAAAGTGGGCAACAGCATAAACCAGAGCACAAACACGATATTTAAATCTAAGGTTGTCACAAAATGTAAACATATTTCAGTAATGTTCTATAGGATTTGTAAACAATTGAAAAGCTGTTATTTCTTTCATAATTGCAACATAATCAATATTATCATCATATACCTTTCTGGTAGTAATACAGAATTCTTTACTTGGTGACAAATAGTTCCACCAAAAGACAGAAAAAGTAAATCAAACCTAGGCATAACATCTATATTATGTAAATGTGTATAGTTATTACTAGTAGAGATTAACATGATTGATCATGCTTATAGGTCATTTGTTTGACCTTTATAGTAAAATGCCATTTCATATCCTTTTTTTACATATTGTTATTATTAACCTCCATTAGTCATATATTTTTGTAAATCCGTTCTCTAAATCCATTATATATTTTTAAACTTGGTTTATGATTCATTTTGCTGTATGGAAGCTTTAAACCATTAGTTAATTCAGTCCGCTGATTTTGTTTTATGTCTTCCAGGCTTTCTGACTCACCAAAAATCTGTCTCCCATGAAGCTTACAGAGTCTTACATTTTCCTTTATTATTTCTATGAGTTTATATTTCTAGTTAGCAGCTTAATCTACTAGGAATTTGTTTTGCTCTATAATTAAAGGTATAGATACATGGATAGTCAATTACAAGACACTACTTATTAAGTAAAATAGTCTTTCCACACAGAACTGAAATACACCTTGAATCTTATTTGGATGTTTTCCTGCAGTCTCGCTTTTAAGCCACTAACCCATTTCTCCAGCCCTATGCCAGCACATTATAGTTTTCATCACAGTTACTTCAAAGTATAGCCAAAATCTGGAAGTGCAAGTTGCTGCCATAATATGCTTCTGATTAATAAAGTTCGAACCAATTTACACACACACACACACACACACACACACACACACACACAATTTCCTTCTATGTAAACTTTAAATTACATTATTGCCTATGTCCTTTGAAATTATATTGCCCCCAAACACATCAAAAGCATTCTGATTAGAACTGCATTCAATTCAAATGTTAATTTGGCAGGCATTGCAACTTTAATGACAGTAAGTCTTAAATTCTAAAAAAAAGTACGTCTCTATGAAGTCAGCTTTTGCTTTTGTTCTTATGTATATTATGATTCCTTTCACGTGTAGGACCTACAATTTTTTAACTTTATTCCTCCTTAATTTATTGTCATCAGTGTGAATGAAAATATTTCTATTTGCATTTATAAATAGTTGTTAATATGAATACAAGGTATTAAGCTTTCTATATTATATCTATTCATAACACATTTTAAAAATTATTTCTCAGGCTTAAAATTGAGTCTCCTGGGTGTTCTCAGTGCTCAATAATCCTACTTAACAATATTTTTTTTATTATTTAAAAACATTTGTTTTTTTCGAGGTTATCATTATTATTATTACTATTTTAGAGGTGAAGGTCTTGCTACTTTTGACTTATTTCATGAGCTAGACCAAGCAAACCTAATTTGAAAACTTTGAGAAATAAAACTTTGATAATATCCAATGTTGACAATGGTGCTTCTTTAAAAGATGGGTCAGCAAACTGCAAATAAAAAAAAAAAACCAAAGAAACAAAAAACTTTGTTTTTATAAAGTTTTATTAAAAGCACAACCACACTAACTAATTTAAGTATTGTCCATAACTGCTTTCAATGCCACAACTGCAGAATCAAGAAAATGTAAAAGAGACAATTTGGCCCACAAAAGTGAAAATATTTACTATCTGCCCCATTACAGAAAAAAAATGCAGATTTCTCTTTATCCTTCTCCTTCCTTTTACTATGCAGCAGGCATACTTCTAGGGATTTTTTTTCCTATATAACCACATATTATTCCCCCAAAGTTATGAGGAAGTAGATGGGACTTTCTAGCTCCACTTAATATTTGATAAAACTAAGGCATGAATAAGCTAAGTCACTTGCCAAAGGTCACTTGGCTGGCTAATATCTTCAGCAAAATTTTGACCTCAAAAGCCCGAATATGAGTTCGTACTTATGTGATAGAACCCTTTCATCTTTGGTCCCATAGCACTTCTCATATTATATTGTTTTGTTACATGTTTTATAGACTGTAGCTATATGTAAACATACCAGCTTTCTTAAATGTTACTTCCTCATAAAGGCCTCCCCCTAGACCAGAGGTTTTCATCTAGGGATGATTTTGCTCCCCAGGGGACATTTGGAAATGTCTGGGACAAATTTGCAATCAAAGAAGAGAGTACTATTCGCATTTAATGGGCAGAGGTCAGGTGTAATACTAAACATCCTACAGTGCACAGGACAGTCCACCACAACAAAGATTTATTTGGCTCAAAATGTCAGAGACTGAGAAACATTGCCCTAGATCAGTTGTCATCTTCTGAATTTTGAAGTTACACATGCAACTAATTGTACAGTTATTTCACATCTGTACACTCATTCCCTGCTTTCACCACTAGACTGAAAAGCTCCATCAGAGACCACATGTTTTGTGCAATGCTATATCACCTGTGCCTTCTGCCATAAGTGACACAGTAGATATTTATTAAGTATAAGCTTAGTGAGTGAATAGTGGACAATTTAAAGTTTGATAGTGAATACATGGAACTGTCAAGAGTCTGTGTTTAATAAACGTTGTCATATTCTAGCTAACCATATTTAAAATTATATATATATATATCTCACCACAAGATTTTTATGTTGGTGCTTTTTTCCACAGTTCTAAGTTCTTTAAGAAATATTTACTATCATTAAAAAAATAAATTTGTGTCTATGAACTGAAGTATTTATGAAAAAAGATCAACTGATGAGTAGGTTAGATCACTCAAAATCTTCAGGTTTTGATAGTTTTGTTTTACATTGGTGTCAATTTTTTTTCTTTTTTTTTTTTTTTGGAGACAGAGTCTCGCTTTTTCACCAGGCTAGAGTACAGTGGCGGGATCTCGGCTAACTGCAACCTCCATATCCTGGGTTCAAGCAATTCTCATGCCTCAGCCTCCCAAATAGCTAGGATTACAGGCGTGCACACCATGCCCAGGTAATTTTTTGTGTGTTTTTAGTAAAGACGGAGTTTCACCATGTTGGCCAGGGTGCTCTCGATCTCTTGACCTCGTGATCCACCCAGCTCAGCATCCCAAAGTGCTGGAATTACAGGCGTGAGCCACCACAGCCAGCCAGTGTTAAAGATTTTTAACTAGCTCTTCAATGTTCTCTAAGTAGGTAGGGCTGGCTGTAGGCAAGCACCTGAAGTATAGAGTTAGCTTCAGTTCTGCCTTCCTACTCTTACCTTTAGGATTTCCTGATAACTTTATCCTATTTCTCTCAATCCCAACTTCTGCTCTGTATCTCTCTTGTTGGGAAATAAGACTCAGAATCACGGGCTCTTAGAACACAACAGAACTTTAAGGTAACCCCTCGTAATCACACAACTGATACATAAATTCCCACTTATAACTCTGGTCCCAATTTTTCATTGTCTTGCCTAGGATCAGGTATCATAAGTGCTAGAAAACACACTATTAATAGAGAGACCAATTCCTGCTTTTGGAAGTTCTGATATTTATATGGCTATTTATTGAGTCAGATGTCACCCCCCACTTTGGCTTCTATCCAGAGATTGTGGAACTCTTGGGACTACTCAGTACAAGATTAAATTTCTGTCTGCATAACGATCCTTCAAACATTTGAAGACAGTTATCATCTCTCTTCTTCTCCCTGCTAAACTTCTCTAGATCTTTCATTACCTAGATGACATAGTGTTGAGGCTACTCAGTCTATGAACAACTAACTTCCAACTTTTCTCTGACTGTTTTAAAATCTCTTGTAAGATTTGACTATTTATTCATTACATGAAGGAACAGTGAGAATAAGGGGATGTGGGTCCCTCTTTTCTTTCCTCAATGCATATTTGTTGAATATTCTTTGCCAAGAGTTATACTAGGTCCTGGGAATACAATTTTGGGCAAAATAGACAGATTCCTTTCCCTCTTGCTTTTTTTTTTTTTTTTTTTTTTTCTTGAGACAGAGTTTCACTCTTGTTACCCAGGCTGGAGTGCAATGGCGCGATCTCGGCTCACCGCAACCTCCGCCTCCTGGGTTCAGGCAATTCTCCAGCCTCAGCCTCCAGAGTAGCTGGGATTACAGGCACGCGCCACCATGCCCAGCTAATTTTTTGTACTTTTAGTAGAGATGGGTTTTCACCAGGTTGACCAGGATGGTCTCGATCCCTTGACCTCGTGATCCACCCACCTTGGCCTCCCAAAGTGCTGGGATTACAGGCTTGAGCCACCGCGCCTGGCCCGCTCTTGCTTCTTATGACATACAATTGTCCCTCAGTAGCCATGGGGAATTTTCAGGATCCCCACAGATAGCACATCCACAAATGTTCAAGTCACATATAAACTGGTGTAATATTTCCATATAACCTATGCATATCATCCTATATACTTTAAAACATCTCTAGGTTACTTATAATAATCAATACAATGTAAATGCTATAAAAATACTCATTACATTGTATTTTTTAGGGAATAATGTCAAGAAAAATATCTATACATCATCAGTACAGAGGTAACCATTCATTGCTTTTCTGAATATTTTTGATGCATGGTTGAATTCAAACATGTGGAATCCAAGAATATGAAAAGCCCCTCTACTAGGTAAGAGACACATGATGGAAACATTACAGTTAAAACTGAGGTTACAAATGTGACAAGTGTTGCCTGAAACTATGAGAGCATATAATAAGGGGGCCTGAATTTAAAAGTATCATTTTACATAATCCTCACAATGACCCAAACATATATATTCACCTTAAATATGAGAAAGTGAAATTGCAGAGGTGTTAACACGGTTGCAGGGTAGGGGTCTCAAGAAGAATCTCTGGTTCCCTCACTCTGTGAGGGAGGTATGATACCCAAGACTCAAAGCCAAGTATGTATAGTCTTAACTTATAGTTCCTTCTGACACCATACTTCCTACCACATGCTAGGATTCAGAGTCAGCCATAAAGATCCAGAAATGAATAAAACATACACCTAGTTAAGGGGAGAATGCTTAATTGCTCTCTACGTTGCCAATACAAAATGAAAAAGGATGGCTAACCACAACTTTCAGCATTGTCAAAATAGCCATAGACCGGAGAGAGTACTGCAAATACCCCCAACTCAATTCAGACTTCATTTCTACTAATGTGGAATTGTTGCAGCCAGAAACTGAAGTAAATATCACTTAAATTTAAGAGACATGTACCTGTCTCTTAACAAATGGATTGTCCTCAAATGTAAATATCCATTTCAAATATACAGTAAATATCCATTTCAAATATACAAGGATTATCATCATATAAAGCAAGAATTGCTATATATCTTTTACTTTTGTTGTCCAGTGGCCTTTAGATGCTGGATAGGTGTTAACTGGCATGGCTACTCTGGAATATTTATTCATATATGTGAGCCATAATGGCTTTAATAACTACAGATAAATCTTCTCTCTTTCATATTAATCAACTATCTTTCAAAATGCATACCACATACTATTCTGGGAATGGAGCTAGATTTGGGCCATTAGTAAAGGTCTACAAAGTAAAATCACTGTTACTGTTAACTTTTCTTTTTTCTAATTAAATATGGATATCATTTGGATATGTGTCCCTGACCAAATCTCATGTTGAAATTTAATCCCCAATGTTGGAGGTTGGGCCTGGTGGGAGGTGATTGTATCATGTGGGTGGATTTCCCATGAATGGTTTAACACCATCCTCTTAGAGCTATCCTCATGATGATGAGTGAGTCCTCTGAGATCTGGCAGTGTAAATGGGTGTGGCACCTCACTCTGTCTGTCTTGCTTCTGCTCTAGCCAGATGATGTGCCTGCTCCCGTTTTGCCTTCTGCCATGATTGGAAGCTTCCTGAAGCCTCCCCAGAAGTAGATGCTGCCATACTCCTGGTACAGCCTGCAAAACTGTGAGTCAAGTAAGTATCTTTTCTCATACTTTACCCAGTCACAGATATCTCTTTATAGCAATGAAAGAACAGATTAATATAACACAATACACAGACACACAAACTCATAATACACGAATTAAAACAATATTTTGAACATTATGAAAATATGCAAACATAATTTCATGAATGTCTTTTGTATATCCTTTCAGAGATTAGAAGTTCTTTCATACCTCTTATATTTTGTGCATTAATATAAAAACAAAGGCTTTGTAGCTTGAATTCTCCCTGTGTATTGATGGTGCTTTTAGTGTTTCACCTTTGCTGTTCCACTAACATATCCTCAATAAATCAATTCCAAGTGCCAGAAAACAAGTAAGCTTTTCATTTTTTTTTTTTTGCACATTTAGAATGTTTCCCCAAAAAAGGAGGGAGACGGCAGATATTAGAGAGTGCCTACTGTGTGGTGGTCAATCCTTATAGGCTCTTTGATAAATATTTGTTCATTTTGACATCCCAACTTGTTCTGGTCTATGATGGGGTCTTTAACCTCCCATCTGTTGATGGAATTTAGGGAAGTCCCAGGATCCCATGAATTATATTATACAATGTAAATACCCTTTCTTTGTGAGTCAGATGTTACATTCCAATTTACAGTGGAAGATTATTGAGATCCAGCAACATACTCATGTCATTGATAGTTTGTATACATGGGATTCTATACCAGCCCTGTGTTACTCTAAAACACATGGTTGCTTCAACATACCACACTGCCTTCTTACAGAGCTGTGAAGAAGTTGAAACTGCAAAAACTGTTAAAGATCAATACAGAAAAACTTCATATTATGCAGCCTTCTTGTGAGTATACCTTTCAATTATCTGAAAATTATCATACATCAGTGACAAATACAGAATTAATCTCGTTTGAATCAAATATATTAAAGAATTTCAACTGTTGACATAATTTTGAGAATAAACATATTGTTTTTTTCAACTGAGGCATAATTTGCATACAATAAAGTGCACAAGCCTAAGTTTTTGGATGGATGTGTTTTGACAACTGAATGTATCTATGTATTCACCACCTGAACAAAATATACAACATTTCTATTACCCCCCAAAAAATCACTAATGCCTCTGTCCAGTCCATTTCAACCGTCAACAAAAGGTAACCACTTTCTTAATTCTATTACCATGAGTTTTGCTGTACTTTAACTTCATATAAAAATCCACGTTTGTGTCTATGACATTTTGCTCAGCAAAATATTTTTGAGATTCATCCATATTGTTGCTTTTATCAATAGCTTGTTCCTTTACTCACTGCTGAGTAAAATTCTATTAATGGTTTAACAGAGGCATCAACTTCTAAATGTTATTACTTTTAGTATGTATTGCTCATCTTAATGAGTATGCTAAGCTTAAATATTAGCTTAATTTAGTGTCTCTCTTTTTTATTTTTATTTTAAATTTTTGTGGGTACATAGTAGGAGTATTTATTTGTGGATTACAGATGTTTTTGTATAGGCTGCAATGTGAGATAATCATATCATGAAGAATGGGATAAGCATTCCCTTAAGCATTTTTCCTTTGTCTTACAAATAATCCAATCACACTTTTTCAGTTATGTTTAAATGTACAATTAAGTTATTATTAACCATAATCATCCTGTTGCGTGATCAGATCAAATAGTATGTCTTATTTTCCCTTTAGAATTCTTTGGAAATTTTCTGTTTATGTTTTCATGAGCTTTGGGATTTGGGGAAGAATTTTAGTATTTTTGACTTAAGGATATGGTTGGTTCACTCAGACCAGCAGTGAACTTCAGGTGGTCAATAGCATGCAAATAGGTATTTACATATTAAACATTTTGATTTCTGTTAATATCAGAAATTTATTGGGCATTTAATCTTTTAACAGAAAATATCTCATGGTTTCCTAAGAGGTAGACATTCTTCACATTTTATCTATGTGAAATAATTTACATTTTTTTTTTACTTATTTGAATTGGCAAATATAAGTTGTATATATTTATCATGTATTATATATGTTGGATCAAAAAATGTGTCTATTGTGGAATAGCTAAAATGAGCTAATTAACATATGTATTGCCTCACATACTTACTATTTTTTTGTGGTGATAACACTCAAAATCTATTCCTTTTAGTAATTTTCAATATTATATTGTTATTTATTATAGTCACCATGTTGGACCATATATCTCATGAACTTATTTCTACTATCTAACTGAAATTTTGTATCCTTTGACCAACATAGTCCTTTTGCATCCTTTGATTTTAAAAAAGGTGTTGTTTAATTTTAACAGTGTCAAGACTTTTAATGATACCAGGTCCTGAAAGTGTGAGACTGTGTTTCTGATACAGTTTCTTTAAACATGAAAGGGGCTATATGCATTTGAAATATAGTCAATGATGAATATCTTTTAGATTTTTCAGTAGAATTAAAACTGGTTGATAAAAATTCAGCATATATCAACTATATTCCAAAAATCCATAAAATGCCTAGGAGAAACATTTAAAAGGTTAAGAAAATTAATAAGATAATAAGATAATTTTATTAAGAAAAATTATCCAAAACTTAGAAGTAAAACCAAGGGATGATTGTGTGCATTTCAAAATAATGGTAGCGTTGTTTCCTAACAAACTCCTCACACACACTCACAAGAGCTTCAGTCTTTTCAGAGAAAAGCAACTCCTACTGTTTACTGTTAATTTGGGTCCACACATGTTACAACTTTATGAAGTTAAATGCAAATTTTAGAAAACTGATATGATGTAAATGACTTTTTACCCAGTAGAGAAGGCTGTAGGATATTAACAAGTTTAATATCATATTCACTATTCTTACTCCAGAATACTTTTCTCAAAAATTCACTGATTATAGAAGCATTTGTCTCTTGTATTCTCTTTTGAACCAGTTTTGTCTTTCTACTGGTTCTCCAATTACTGTGTTAAATAAAACCTACCATGGATTCAGTATGATTTACATGAAAATTATGTTTCTTAATAAACATTCACTTTGCCAATAGGTGGTGGGATTATGGATTTCCTTTGACTTTATTATTCAAAACTTCTTCAGTATATTCCGAAAAAAAATTAAACATCTAATTGGAAAAATGGTGGGATTATGAATTTCCTTTGTACTTTTCTCTATTATTCAAAACTTCTTCAGTATAATCTGAAAAAATTAAGCATTTAATTGGAAAAAAACATGTGCTGTATGAAAATCTGTTTAGCTTCATGTTGCCTTATGTATGCAAGATGTTACATATTGCACAAAAGAATCTAACTGACTAAAGATAAAACTGTTTTAGATCGATAGTGTTTTCCTTGTCTCTTCCATCAGCAGCACAGTAATGTACAGTAAGGAAATAAACTTTAGAAATATGAAATGTGTATACATATTGACATGTGCTTATTGTGAATGTGATGAGAAAGGCAAGTCAAGACAGTGAGAGTTAGGTTCATTACGCTGCATTCTCACACTACAAATGAAAGAGTAGCAAATATTGGCTAAAATTCAATAACTTCCACAGCCAAGATACATACTATAATTTGAACATTGATTCCCTTTGAGAACCTTTCTCCTCAGGCACCATCAAGACAGATGTCAATAATTAGTAGTTCAGCTAGGGGTGGGACCACTAATATCAACTTGAGCAAAGTACAGTACACCCTCCACATTTGCTTCAGCACTGACAGTTTTGAATACTCCCTGGTGGCCAAACTCACTTGTTTTCACCTTTGAAATGAGGCAGTTTTCAATGAATCCTGTCAGGTGCTGAGCCACTAGCAGAAGTGAGCTGTGCAGTCTGATTACTCATAGTTGCAAGCCATTAAATATTGCCAATTCCACACAGTTTTCCCCTTGCAAACTTTTGGGAAGGGGGAAGGGTGTGAGCAACTGCCTATATGGAATATCTGTAGTTTCTTTCTTTTCTTTTCTATTTTTCTTTCGTTCTCTTTCTTTCCCTTTCTTTTGTTCATTCGTTCATTTTTTGTTTGTTTGTTTGATACAGAGTCTTACTCTCTCACCCAGGCTCGAGTGCAGTGGTGCTATTTCAGCTCACTGCAGCCTCTGCCTCCTGGGTTTAAGCAATCTTCCTGCTTCAGCCTCCTGAGTAGCTGGGACTGCAGGTGAGTGCCTCCATGCCAGGCTAATTTTATTATTAATATTATTATTATTATTATTAGTAGTAGTAGTAGTAGAGATGGGGTTTCACCATGTTGGCCAAGCTGGCCTCAAATTACTGGCCTCAAGCAAGACTCTCACCTCAGCTTCCCAAAGTGCTGCAATTACAGGCTTGAACTACCATACTTGGCCAGGAGCACCTTTACTTTCTACCTTAAAAACATAGCCCATACACCTATTCCACAGATTATACTGTTACTTTTGATCTTGAACGTCTTATTTTAATTGTAAATGCCTGGAGAAAACCTAAAGCTCTTTACACAACTATTTTCTAAATCAGAACACCGACTGTGAACTCTACCTTTGAAATGGGATGAGAGCGTGGAAAGAAAAAAGGTTGGGAGAGGAGCAGAGCTGGGGAAGAAAGGTGATCTCCAGTCCTTTTTCCTCCCTTCTCTGCTCCAGTTCACTTTTCCAATCAGTCTTTATAATAAGTATTATTTATTCTTCTACAAACATTCCAAGTTTACTAATTATAGAAATCTCATGATGCTTTATTAAATAAGGCAAGTTTGACATTACAAAGCAATACTAACAAAATATTTAATTCAAAAATTTCAAAATGCACACATGTAATTTGAAATTACATGTAATTTCATATTACACATGTGTGTAATACAACAATCATGCGTAATAGCCAATACATATATAGCACAATGTTATATGTGACATATGTTTTGTTATGCTATTACACATGTACATGTTATGTAATGTGTGTTACACACATGATGTGGCGATCAATTACATGTGTAACATCAATTACACATGTGAAAACACATGCAATTACACACATGCAATTTGAAATTTTCTAATAGTCATATTTTTAAAAGCGAAATGAAGTTGGTAATTTACTTTAATTATATATTTTACTTAATCAAATATAACAAAACCATCACTTTAACATGGAATAAATGAGAGTTTACTTCCTTTCTGGTTCTAAGTATTCAAACCCTGAGATGTGTGTTACACTAAGTGTCCATCTCAATTAGTACTAGCCACATTTTAAGAGCTCTGTATCTTATGTGACTAGTGGGTTCTGAATTGGATATCGCAGCTCTAAAGAGAGACTTAACATTGTGATTTTATTGTCAGGAAAATCTGAAAATCATTTGTCTGCTTGGATTAGGCATCAGGTCTCACTCCTTGCAAATACATCTCTCTCACTAACAAATCCTGGATTAGTTCAGTGTTGACGTCATGCTGTTATGAGCTCACAATGCCGTTGGCGTTCACAGAAATAGGACACAGTGGTTCACACCTTATCTGTAGAGGATACATTCCAAGACCCCCAGGGGATGCCCAATACTGCAGATAGTACTGAGCCCTATATATACTATACACACTTATGATAAGTTTTAATTTATAAATTTAGCACAGTTAAGAGATTAACAATCATGAATAAAAATAGAGCAGTAATAGCAATATACTATAATGAAAGTCATGTGAATGTGAGCTTTCCCTCTCTTTCTTAAAATATCTTATTGTACTGTAGTCACCTGTTTTCAGAGAGCAGTTGACCACGGGTCACTGAAAATGGGGAAAGCAAAACTATGGATATGTGGGAATTGCTATACTTCAAAGTGAGGAAGATAACAGGAATTTTGAAAATATCACTGATGATAAAACATTTTGTTCCACCATTGTGCAGACATACATTAGTGTCTATATCATTACCACCATCTGTGGTTTCCCTTTAAAGGTGGAACTATTTATATGCAAATTCAAAACTACCCTAACCAGGAGGCCAGACTTAGATTAACTTCTGGAAAGTTACTTAACTCTCTGAAATTTGAATTTAAATAAAGAGTAGAATTCTTATTTCATTTGAGTTTTGAGAACTATATCAGGAGCTCAGTATCCTATGAATGAAATAGTGATCATGTAAACACGGCCAAAGATTATCTAGGGAAAATGCTGAAGGGAACTTTCCAAATCTATTATAGTTCTTCTTTCTTACCATTCCATTTATGGGCTGGACTACTTCTTATTCCCTGGCATCTGCCCTCTGTCCCTTTCTGATTGTGAGTACAGTCAACAGTGATACAGGCAAAGTCATTCACTTCTCTGCTTAAGAATCCAGAGCAATGATAGGATTAGATTTTCAAGTTCTCATAAGTCAAAAGGTACAAATCCCTGAAAATGGCTGAATGAGTATCAAAGTGTTGGCAGTTATGATAGAATTTTTATTTTCAAAAGAGAAATTTAAGTCAGGGATATCACTATACAAATATCCTTTTATTTCCTTTTCGGGAACTCTATAAGAAGCCATACTTATTTCACTGCTGGATCTCTATTTCCTGGAATAATATGTGTCACACAGTAGGCGAACAAATACTTGTTTAATTTATATATTGAGAGAGTTGCTTGGCCAAATTCAACCCTCTAAAAGTATGTGAGGGTTACCACTCTGCAGTACAGTCTCCTTTGGCAGCAAGAGCTGAATATTTGATTTTGAGAGAGCTAAGAATGATATGCAAAACAGCATTAGTTCTTTCCCTATATTTTTAATTAGAGTAAAGCTGTCTTAAATAAGACTCCTGAGTACGTTATGATCATAGTAAATCCATCTTAATCATATTACTGGTTTATTTTCAAGCAGAAAACATATACAACACCTTTAGATGGATGCTGAAGTAGAAATAAGCCATTTAAAAATGGTCGTCATGTGGAATGTCTGAGAAGAAAATAAGAATCACAAGATGACAAAATCTATTAAATATCTGTCTCAAATGATGACTTGAAGTTGCACTCTTTCAAGTAGGCTAAACTGCAGTTTTCCTTTAAAGTCTAGCCATAATTATAATGGAAAAACCTAGGAAACATACAGCAAGCTGTAAGTATCCTAAACAAACTTAAATCTTGAAAAGTGCAAGTCTCATCCCCAATGCCTCTACTTAAACACATTCAGCAACTGTAGTTTATAGGTTAAAACACAGACTTGTCTGTCTACCATGTAATGTCCTTTGCAAAGTGTTCCCAACCTACCTGTCTAGCCCCTCCTATCTGCCACCTGGGGGCCCGGGCTCCCAAAGGTTTTGTCACTTAATATTGGTTGACATTCTCCAGGCTGGCTTTTCCAGACTGCATTTCTATAAAACTTTTAAATACAGTTATTATGGAATTTTAAAACTATTACATACTATACCATAACTTTGAGGTTTATGTATCTATCTCTCCCTGCACTAGACTGGCTTCCTTGAGTGTTGGAAATATGATTGATTCCTTATTCCCTCAAATGAAGGCAGGCATTGGCCTCCCTGACTGAGGTAGGGTCACTGCACAGTATTATTTTCCTTGAAATAATACTTCAAATAATGTCAAAACTCTTGGTCTGCAGCACTGTCCTGAAACTTAAGAAAACTATGTTGAATGAACCAAAGAAGGCTGATATTCATGGAACAGTAATTTTAAGAGAAAATAGTTTTGTCTGTAGGGAATCATGTCTTATGGTGGGGTTTTCTCTTGTGGGAGGCAATTACTAAATCCTTGGCTATGATA
Source organism: Callithrix jacchus (assembly GCF_049354715.1). Lineage (NCBI taxonomy): Eukaryota > Metazoa > Chordata > Mammalia > Primates > Cebidae > Callithrix > Callithrix jacchus. The sequence goes on from NC_133524.1 coordinate 33,081,222, forward strand.
TTCTAAGGGCTTCTGCCCTGTGGAAGCCAAGATGCTTTCTTAGAGAGAACATCAGCCCTCTCTACACACAATCCAATGTTCATGTCCTCCATATGAAAGCTGCTTGCTAATTTCTTCTGTCACCTCAGTAACCTATGTCTTAGAGTAATATAGAATTCCCCAAATCTATATTTCAACAGATTAACATGAGAGTAACAATGTAATTGAAGTCACTTCTTAAAATATAAAGTGCCTTGTTATGTTATAACCACTGTTATTATCATCAATAATCCTAACATCATCACCAATAATAACTCCTTTTAACATCCTTATTTTAATACACTCTGGGTCAAGTTATAATCATATTAATAAATACATTATGTCTCAACTTTACTGATGACAACATAGAATAATTTTACTTAGAGTTATACTCATCACTAAATACCATTGTATGAATAAAAGAAGTTTCATCTTTATCACTTACTATACTTAAGGTCTCTGAGGAAACCTTGTCCTGTAGTAAATGGTATTATTCTTTTTATTGGTTTTCTCGAAACTTACTAGGCAGAGCCATGACTTAATGTATTTGGCTTAACATTTCTAACTTCTAGCTGATGAACAGTAAAAGAAATATATATATATATGCGTATATATGCATATATATATGTGTATATATATATGCATGTGTATATATATATATGCGTATATATTTATATAGTGCTTGAATCCCAGAGTCTTCACTTATTAGCTTTATGATTTAGGATAAGGCATTTACCTTTCTGAAATTTTTGTGTAAGAGTTATAAGAATATCTTTTCTACCTATCTTGCTGGGAATATTTCAAAATCACATGAAGTAATAATCCTGGTAATCTTTAAACAGCATGCAAAAGCAAGGCACTAAACCAATGTTATAAACTATTGCAATTAAATAAATCTTGTATTATATATTTCTGTGCATATTTTTGTAAAGTTGATTTTGTACCATATCAAATTATTAATTTTCTGAACTGGCTTCTTATTTTTCTAAAATGTATACTTCCTTACACTCACCATATTACCACCTTGTGACACTTGACCAGAAATAACACAACACAAATATAAAGTGCCTTGTTATGTTATAACCATACATATACATACTGTATTAGTCCCTTCTTACATTGCTATAAAGAAATACCCGAAACTGGGTACTTTAAAAAGAAAAGGGATTTTCTTTTGACTTATGGTTCCACAGGATGTACAGAAATCATGCCACTCGCATTTACTTCTGGTGAGGGTCTCAGAAAGTTCACAACCATGGTGGAAGGCAAAGGGGAGAGCAGGAATGAGATGGGGGCTGAGGTCTTAGACTCTTTTAAACAACCAGACCTAGCATGAACTAACTTGTCACCAAAGGGATAGTGCTAAGCTATTCATGAAGGATTCACCCACATGATCTAATCATACCTATCAGTCCCCACCTCCAACATTGGAAACCACAAGTCAATATGAGATTCTGAGGTAGTAAATATCCAAACCTCCCCCCAACACACACACACACACACACACACACACACACACACACACACACACAATTAAAACGAAAAAAAATCGATGAAACATCTATTTATGATGAATACTGATATTTTCTATTTTGTTTCACTGAAAAACAAAGGCTGGTGGTGATCCACAAATTGAGTTTATGATTCACAGTTTGGAAAACACTACCATACTAGATATAAAAATGAAATAACCAAAACAAAACCAACAATAAAATTAAAAATGTCATCAGCATAAGTTTTTGCCACTTCTTTCCATGAATCCGCACTTTTATCAAGAGTGCCTCTCATATCATCATTATCATATTACAAGTTTTTCTGACATAATCACTTTTCAACATTTTCTCATTTTAATGGATTTATACATCCCTCATTTATTTTCCTATCACTCACTCTGTGAAGCTTTCCCAATTCTTCTAGCTAGTTTCTTTTTGGGTTGCCTCTTCTCTGAGTCATTCCATGGTGTACTGACCTGCATTATACCTATTAGGTGCTATTTTTATGGCTTAAATGTTCATCTGCTAATTATACCACTTAGATGTTTCAATTGTTTAAATGCCCATCAATTTCAGCAAATTTTGGATTATTTGTGAATAGATTAGGATTGTATTGGTTTCAATATCCTGAGCACCTAGCACAGAGACTGACACAGAGCAGCTCCAAAATTAAAGTTTGCTGAATAAATGTGTTGATTTTAAAAGTTGGGTGAAATGTAGGGAAGTGTCAAAGTACACAAGATGTCCAGGTTCTCTAAGATAAAGGTAATCTTCCTGGTGTGATTCCAGCCTGTGTGGCTGTTCTCTTGAGCAGTAGTCGTTTGTCTCCATCTGCCTTCTCTCCCACTTAAGTGTGTGCCACCACCAGATGGAAGATTCGATGGACATGGATATGAGCCCCTTGAGGCCCCAGAACTATCTTGTTGGTTGTGAACTAAAGACCAACAAAGATTATCATTTTAAGGTGGATAATGATGAAAATGAGCACCAGTTATCTGTAAGAATGATCAGTTTGGGGGCTGGTGCAAGGGATGAACTACACATTGTTGAAGTAGAGGCAATGGATTATGAAGGCAGTTCAATTAAAGTAACATTGGCAATTTTGAAAATGTTAGCATAGTAAATGGTTTCCTTTGAGGGCTTTGAAATAACACCACCAGTGGTCTTACAGTTGAAGTTTGTTTCTGGGCCAGTACATATTAGTGGACAGCACTTAGTACCTGTGGAGGAAGATGCAGAGTCAGAAGATGAAGATGAGGAGGATGTGAAACTCTTAAGGATATCTGGAAAGCAATCTGCCCCTGGAGGTGGTAGCAAGGTTCCAGAGAGTAAAAGTAAAACTTGCTGTTGATAAAGATGATGATGATATAATGATGATGATAACAAGGAGGAGGAAACTGAAGAAAAAGTGCCAATGAAGAAATCCATACAGGATACTCCAGCCAAAAATGCACAAAAGTCGAATCAGAATGGAAAAGACTCAAAACCATCAACACCAAGATCAAAAGGACAAGAATCCTTTAAAAAACAAGAAACACCCTGAAAATACCAAAAGGACCTAGTTCTGCAGAAGACATTAAAGCAAAAATGCAAACAAGTATAGAAAAAGTGGTTCTCACATGGACACAGGGACATCACACACTGGGGTCTGTTGGGGGTTGGGGGGACTAGAGGAGGGATAGCAGGGGGTGGGGAGATTGAGGAGAGATAACATTAGGAGAAATACCTAATGTAGGTGTTGGGGGGATGGATGCAGCAAACCTCCATGGCATGTGTATACCTATGTAACAATCCTGCATGATCTGCACATGTACCCCAGAACTTAAAATATATAAATAAAAAAAAGGTGGTTCTCTTTCCAAAGTAGAAGCCAAGTTCATCAATTATGTGAAGAATTGCTTCTGCATGGCTGACCAGGAGACTGTTCAAAATCTATGGCAGTGGAGGAAGTCTCTTCAAGAAAATAGTTTAAACAATTTGTTAAAAATTTTATATTTTATTTCATTGCTGTAACAGTGGATATCTGGCTGTTCTTTTTATAATGCGGAGTGGGAACTTTCCCTACCATGTTTGATAAATGTTGTCCAGGTTCCGTTGCCAAGAATGTGTTGTCCAAAATGCCTGTTTAGTTTTTAAAGATGGAACTCCACCTTTTGCTTGGTTTTAAGTAGGTATGGAATGTTACAACAGGACATACTAGTAGTAGTGGTCAGACACAGAAATGGTAGGGGAACAAAAATATACATGTGAAATAAAACTCAGTATTTTAATAAAGTAAAAAAAAAAAGATAAAGGTAATCATGTAAGAAGATTCATCTCTTGGGTGCAACAACTAGGGTAGCCTCCCAAGCCCTGTTCCTTGTAATAGTAGTAGTGATCAGTATCACTGCTGTGGTTTGGATGTTTTTCCCTCCAAAACTAATGTTGACATTTAATTGCCACTTTGACAGTATTACAGGGTGGAATATTTAAGAGGTAAATAGGATTGAGGGCTCTACCCTCACGAGTGGGTTTGGTTCCCTTATAAAAGCGGGAGTTCAGTCCCCTTTTGATCTTTCTTGCCCTCTAATCGTCTGTCACCTGATGACTTACTAAGAAGACCCTTGCTGGAGGCTGACACCTTAATGTAGGACTTCTAGTCTCCAGAACTGTGAGCCAACACATTTTTCTTCATTATAAATTATTACCCAGTCTTAGGTACTTTGTTACAGCAGCACAAAATGTATTGAGTCACCTACTTATCTTTTCTGAACATCATTACAATTCTATTTCAAAACTTCTGTTCCTAATGCTATCCCAAGGAGACTATAAAAGATCTCAATAGTTCAGGCATTTTTCAATGAAATTATCTTAGGTGGTCTTGTAGTGGTTAAACTGCCCTGACCATTCTTCAAAGGATAGCCCTGTGTATGAGATTAAGTTAGAAAATTCCTATAAACTATCAGTTGAATCAACTTTCCCATTGTAGCATGTATCTTAATCATATGTTCATAAACGTCCATTAAACCAGGCTGCACAGTTTATTTTTTAACAATTGCATTGTTATAAACTTACAGTTGTTTCAGCAATCCATTATTAGTATTTAAAAGTACATGTATTGTCCTTTTGTAAATACATACAACAGCCATAAATTATAAAAAAATTGAAATTCAAGGATAAAATGTTTGAAAAATGTTATTTAAAATTAGCGGTAAAATTGGATTTTCAAATAAATCCATGTTAACCAGGATTTACAATACAATATAAGCCTGTACTATTAGTTGTAAAGCCAGGATTTGGAGAACTATGCTGCCACATTAAATTTATTCATTTTCACAGCCTGCAGACATTTTAATGTCTGAGTAGCAATAAGAACAAATTACCAAAAAAACTTTTAATAGGGTATAATAAATTAACACTGAATGGAAATGCAAACGTGGGTACAACAGGACAAAATTATGAATCTCATATAATGATCCAACAACACTTAAGAGTGTGGAAACAACATTGGTATTCTGGGAAATACGACCACACTTGATCCTAATTGTTTTTCTCTTGTCAAATAGAAATTGCACATCAATCTCAAAGTATTACAAAGTGTTCATTACATGCAAATGGTTATGTTCTGCAGGCTCTCCAAGGGAACTCAACCTTCTTTTCAAAAGGAGCCAGGCTAGAAGCAGAGTTTCTCTAATGACAGTATGTATCCATTAGAGTTCCTCATTTATAAGCAACAGAGACTGCCTCTGATTTCCAAAGTCATGTTTTCCCAAGTGAGACAAGGTGTCCCAGAGGTGTAATAGAGGACTGTTAATTAGGGGGCACAAAAAATAATAGCTGGAAAAACAACCCGCCATTCATCCTAGGCCAGATCCAGTACTTTCTGGAGTGTTTACTTAATGCACTTTGCTTTAGATGTTTTGCCTTAAGATGTTGAACTCATAAGACTGTGAGCTCATAAAGAAAAAGGGGCTTTTAATCAGCTCTGTATTCCTAGAGGTAAGTATTATCTGCTTTGCACACAGTAGGTTCACACTAAATGTTCGTTACATGGGTTTTTGTATTTTACGTATGTTCCAATGGGTAAGAGAATGGTGCCATTATATTGTTAAATTATCAGAAAATGTAAGAATTTTTAAGTACTCTGTACACAGAAGAGGTGAAGGAAACTCGATGTAAAAGAGAATGTCTTGGCTATGAAAAGCCAGAAAGACAAACTTGGGGATCATTTGTCTCAGCTAATACAATAAAAATATAATTTTTAAATTTATTTATTCTACTGAATATTAAATTTTCAATATATTAATACTTTTTCCTATGTACTGAGGTATATTGGTGATCAAGAAATACAAAGTACACAAAACGTTTTCATTCTAATGGAAAAGACACATAATAAACATGCAATGAACAATAAACATACTACAGTTTCAGCAAGTGACAGTGTTATGAAGAAAGTTAAGCAGCTCTCCCACAAAGAGATCTATTTTGTGTGTGTGCATGTGTGTGTATGTGTGTGTTTTCTTCAAGATGGGGGAGTTACAAAAGGCACATCTGTGAAGACAAAATTGGAGCACAAATATATATAAAAGAAAGTGTACAAATATTCTGAGAGGGAGTAGATTGGGACATGGTGAGAAACTGGAGATAGGGTAGAGCCCTTTGGTAGATAGAAAAGCAAGTTTTAAGGTAGAAACAAGCATTAGAGCGAATAGTAAGAAGGTATGTGAGAAAAAACACCAAGATTAGTATAGCTCAAACATCCTCCTTGCAAAGTATTATTTCATGAAAATTACTTCCATTAACTTTAATCTTACATTTCATTAAACAACAATTTCTGCTTCCCATTGCTTCCATAATGATGTGAGCATTTTCTTTTTTTCCAATTTGGAATTTGCAATCAGTAAGCTTCTTATTTTTTATAGGGTCTTACTCTAGGTAATTTCATGCTCTAAGAATGGGATTCCCTTAGGGATGACATGTCTATCATGCATTTTAAGCAGTTCTTTACTACTTTGGTTGTTATAGTAAGTTGTGTTTTTCATTATTGCTTCTTTCCAATAAAGTATCAAAATATGTCATCTCCCTTTTTTTTTTTTCACCAGGCTGGAGTGTAGTGGTGCTATCTCGGCTCACTGCAACCTTCACCTCCCAGGTTCAAGCAATTCTCCTGTCTCAGCCTCCCAAGTAGCTGGGACTACAGATGCGTGCCACCACGCTCAGCTAATTTTTGTATTTTTAGTAGAGATAGGGTTTCACCATGTTGGCCAGGATGGTCTCAAACTCCTGACCTCGTCATCCACCTGCCTGAGCCTCCCAAAGTGCTGGGATTACAGGCTTGAGCCACCACACCCAGCCAAAAATCTTCTCAAACATCCCATGCTGGATAACAGAACTCTGATAACAAGCTATTGAAATTATCCAATTATTTTAATATACTCATTTCTGAAAGACACACTTGATGGGCAAGGATTAAGGCCTCTCTCTGAATTTCAACACAGTACCAAACTCCCAGTAAAACTGTTATTTACTACTTCTGAAAAGATGTGTGGGAGCCAAAAAGTTGCAGAGGCGTTTCTAAGCAGCAATAAAAGGCTAACAATATTTACGCAAGAATGAAGTGCCCAACAATTTAACTGTATTAAGAGACTTAACTCTCATGCCACTACCAGCTAATAACTTTGAAAAGCTCATTTTAAAGTGTATTCCCACACTTATACATTGCTGTAACCTTAAAGTAAGTGACTAGAGACAAATTCTCTTAGCAGTAAATTTTCCTGCTGATTCCCTTATGCTAGTGTACGTCTTCTAGTTACAGAAACCAGGATAGCTTTGTGAACACAAAACAAAATCTTATGAAATTTTATTACTGCTCAGGAAATATACAGAACAGGCAATGGTATGAATTATTCTTAACATTAGGGTCTCAGTGAAGGGCAACAGATGGTAGAAATATTTACTCAAGTGATTTTTCCATCAAAGTTTCTATCAGCATTTAAATCTCAGCAGTGTGGCTGTTAAGAAGCAGTCAAACTCACCAAACAGCTGGTGAAATCAACACTATAAAAACTGACTATATAGAAAATATATCTGTATCTGATTTTTTAAATATCACATGACATTTTCTAGATATCCTTTAATTCAATCTGTATTAATATAAATTCATTTATCTCCTATAGAGTTCTTAGAGGGAATAGATTACCAATTAGGTATATTCTAATAAAAATACAAAAACTCATTCATTCTCTGTAGCAAATACTGTCAGTGACCTATGGACATCTATTCAGCAGTCATCATTTTTGTACAAGTCAATGACCTTTCAATAGCAGTACCTGTTATATAAGGGCTTTCTGCACTGCAAGTGCTGAAAGAAGGGCGAGAAGAATAAGAAATTCTGGGTATTTCCATTAATAGGAAGACAGTCTTTTCTTGGACTTGTCTGTCTCAAACTTTTGAGCAGGAGTCACTCCAACTCCATTGTGCTCTGTGAATCTAAACTCTTCAGAATTGGGTCTTTTAAAAAGTGCTTTGGAATTTTCTTCAATCACTAATAACCATGGGAAGGCAGAGCTGAAGAGCAGCTAAACTTGTCTTTGACATTTCTGTACTCTTTTTTTGCTTTCTCTCCTCAACTCCAAAGCACCAGTGCTCTCTTTCTTTCTCCCTTTTGTTCCTCATCTGAGAGATCACAGCAGGGTTCCCGTGTTATAACTACTTGCTTTATAGGCAATTTTCCATTCTCTCTGAACATTTCACATTTGAGAAAAGAGAGTGTAAATTTCTTAAATAGAATATGACTTTAAACTATACATTTTTAACATTTGATGGTGGGACTATGTGAACATTAAAATATGACATATGTAATCCATATTTCTGTATGCTCAATTACAATGAATGTTTATTACTATATCACAAAGTAAACAGTTTTTTACTAAATTTATTTACAGCAATATATATATATATATATTGCACATTTATCATATAACAAAGGATATGGAGCAGTAAAACCCAATAACATTGTAAAATATAACAGAAAACCAATTGGCTTAACCTTAACAACACAATACTTTTTTTTTGCTAAAAACAGCAATTTATTAGGGTCAAAATAACACACTGATGTTTCACTCCCCATGTTTGCTTAACATTTGTTGATATAAAGCCTAAAAGACTTCATCTAAACAATACCACTACTATTTATGTCTTAAGGTCTACCTCAAGTGGAATACCTTAAGACTTTAGGGCCTCATGCTTGTATGTCTATAACAGCATTCTTTAGAAAATCCTGGTCAGTTTAATATAGTTTACTCAGCAGCATTATTTCATAAAACAGATGCCATTTCCAGTAATAAAAAAAATTCAGCTGGTTTAAATACTTAATCTAATGGTGATGGTTACTGTTTCTAATGACAACTACAAAAACTTTCCATCTCATTCAATTATGGCCCATGTTTTAAAATTTATTTTTTCCTAGTCTATAAGAATATGCTAGATTTAAATGTTAGGGCACTTTATAATTTCTACTTTCCTGTTTTCACTGAAGGTACTTGATGGCACATAAATTCACTCTGTCACTATATGAGCTAACATTATTTGTGTCACTTTCCTTCATGGTGTTCAGCTTTTCCTTTGAAAACTCCCATTAACATTTCTTCTTGTTAGTAAGAAAATGAGTAGGCAGAAGTGTCAGCTATCTGAAACAGATTCATTTGGCTAAATTGGAATTTTCCTCAATTCCTAATCCAAGAGCTATTTTTTGAGAAGAAATTATACTACATAAAAATGAAGTTTTATGTAATTTCCAGGTTGGTTTTTCTACATTGTAGATGTTTAGAGATAATAATTCAGTAAATAAATTTCAGTTTGTTTTGATACGAACTAATAATTTATGAAGCGTGATTAATTATAATAGGAGCTTACATTTAATGAGTATTTTGTGAAAGATGCTATTTCAAGTGGCTTTATATACATCTCATTTATATTTCTATTTTAGAGAATAGAAAGCAGAGACATGAAAAGTATCAAGATATTTTCACAAGATTCTACAACTAGTAAGCTAAAGGACCTGGGATTGGAATCCAAGCTTTCTGAGTCCCGCGCTGAACCTCTTAACCACTCTTCTAAACTATTAGAGCCTAATGTGGATTGTCACTATTTTAGCAGATGATAAAACTTTGTATCTGGTTGTTTAATGAATATATTAAGAGATGGTAATGATATCATTAAATGACTTTATTAATAAACCAATTTGAGTGGCATATAACATGATTGATATTTTCTCGGGTAAAAGAGTGATCTTTTTAGAGAGGTTCTCCACAGTGGTGCGGTATATTGCTTTGGAATATCTTCGAACAGCACTAATTAATATATTTAATTTTGTCATTTACTTGTGACAAAGAAAAAAATAATACAGTGCACAGGACCAGACTATCTTTCTGCTGCTATTGGCAGTCACTATGTTCTGAATGACAACACTAAGTCTCAGTTAAAACACTAACTTCTCTTTTATAAGTAAAAAAAAAGATGTAATTTTATAGAAGTATACATGAACAAGTTTACGATACATACCTATTTATTTCATATCTCAAAATTGTTTCTTTCCTGAAAATGACACATATGAGACTTCAAGCTCCATTGTGTTTCTTCATTATTTGTTTAGTATATGTGCTGCTTGGTTGATTTTTTTCACAGTAACCATTACTGGCTCATGCCAAACAATTGTGTGCTAACAGACACTGTCTACATCCTGTTTTCTAAAATAATTTCATAGCAAATATTTAAACTCATTATGCTATTCATTGTTAATCAATCAACAATGGTCAAGATAGCTGAAACTACCAAAGCTTTGATTTGCTTTATTGATGAAGGTGTCGTACAGGGTTGACCCATTTTTAAGACAATTACAATTGAAAGATAACCTAAGACGTATTATGTGTGTGTACATGTATGTGTGCACATGTTCATATGCATGATTTTGGACACAAAATAACCAGGAAAGAAATACCTTTACTGTTCGGGGATTTCGTGATATCAATCACAGCTGTTTTCTGAAAGAACTTTTCCTTGAACATCTAGAATGATTTTTCTTATTTTGTCTATAGCTTGAGAAAGAAATAGAGTTGATAAAATAGCCTTTTAAAAATTCTCCCATTGGTCAGTCACAGTGGCTCATGCCTGTAATCCCAGAACTTTGAGAGGCTGAGATGGGTAGATCACCTGAGGTTGGAGTTCGAGACCAGCCTAGCATGGTGAAACCCTGTCTCTACTAAAAATACAAAAATTAGCCAGGCATACTGATCTCAGCTACAAGGGATGCTGAGGCAGGAGAATTGCATGTAGCCTGGAGGCAGAGGTTGCAGTGAGCTGAGATCATGCCATTGCACTCCTGCCTGAGGGATAAGAGGAAAACTCCATCTCAAGAAAAACAAATCTCCAATTGAGGAAGAAAGTTTTGATAAAATGTTCATCAGTTTCAACTAAACCATATTGTCAAGAAATGAGGACCATTAGACATTCTCTAGAAATTTAAAAGTATGATATATCTTCAGAATTGTGTAATGGTAATGTATTAAAAGATCAAATTACATCAAAATAGTTTGTTATGGACTTGTTGCCAAGTTGGAGTAAAGGAGGCCAGACTTAACCTCCTGCCTGAAACACTTAAATAAAAAACAGACAAAATATATACTACGATGGTTTTCAACACATTGAGCATCAGACATTGAAGGACAGTGTTCCCTGCCAGGAGGCTTTCTTGTGTTACAAGATGAAGCTAAGAGTTTCAGCAGCCCAAGGTTGACTAATGATCATGGGTAAAATAACACAGAGGAGATATATACACAGGGAAAATTCTACAGATCTCCAGAAAGCTTTATTTTATTCTTCAGCTGAACCTTGATCAGTTCATGTATGTGAGAAAACCACTCAAAGCTAAGGAAAGAACTATGCAAAAGAATTAAAGGGAACAATCATGAGAGCTCACATGTGGCTAGGAATACCACCTGTTCCCACCAACCCCAGTGAAAGATTTTATCATTCATAGGGCATCAGAGAGAGTACTCATTAGGGTTTTGCCTCAATAGTGGGGAAATAGTAGCCCTAAACGTGTACCGTTCTGGTCATAACTAACAAAGTATAAGAGGAAAATTCTCAAAAGATCAAATTGTTTCTAAGTAAATTAACTGGATTCTAGAACAAGGGTTAAGAATATTTATTTCAATATATTTTAATTTATTTGAAGTATCAAGCACTTAACAAGTTAAAATTCACAATGTCTGGCATATAATAAAAAATTACCAGTCATCCAAAGAAGCAGTAAAATAACACCCTTAATGAGGAGAAAAATAAATCAATTTAAATTAACCCAGAGTAGATACAGATGATAAAATTAGTAGAGAAGAATATTCTAACAGTTATTATATCTGTATTCCATACAAGCACGAAAGTAGATAAAAGACTGAACATGTTGAGTAGACACATGGAAGAAAAAAAAGACCCAAATTACACTTCTAAGAGATGAAAATATCTGATGTTAAAAATACATACTACATGGGATTAGCCATAGATTAGACTTTGAAAATGATTAGTCAATTGGACAATAAAGATTATGTAAAATGAATTATAGAGAAAAAAGACTAAAACAAAAATGAACATAACATCAGTGAGTAGTGGGGCAGCTTTAAGGAGCCTAATAAATGTGCAAATGGAGTCCCATTTTATAAAATTTATGGCTGAAATGTCTCTAAATTTGATAAAATGTTAAATACACAGATTAAAGAACTTAACTGATTTTAATAACAAGAAATATGAAGAAAACTACCCCAAGTTAAGTCAAAACAAATTGCTTGATTATAAAAGCACTCCCTGATAAACCTTCTACATACAAATCTCCATTTTACAATGACTTTCCAAGAAACCCAACCTGAAACATGTACCAAAATCCATACTGAACAACTATCCTCCAAAGACTAGAATGGAAGTACTTTTATAAATTTCTATGTTACTTGATGTTTTTCACAATCAGCACTAATTTTATAATAAAAATATAGATCAAAATATATAACTACCTTGTGCTGGATATCATTAACAATGGCAAGTGGTTTCTATATCTCCTCCAAAATATTTTATATAACTCTAATATATTTCTGCCTCTTAGGCAGAGACCCCATTATATCACATTAGTTCAAAATTTGCTTCAGTGCTATTTAAAAAATGTATCTTCTGTATTAAAGCAGTCTGGGAATCCATAAATTTCCTCTATATACAAATCTCAATGCTGATGTGCATATAAGTTTGATTGATGTACATATAATTATGCAAGATTTTAAAAATAGCTTATTATATACATAGGTGTTTACATGCTTAATTCCTTAAATAAAAAGGCATATTCACTATGGAAACATATTTGAGAACAGATACTAGTAAAGTCAAATATGGTATTGCTTTTGTGAATGCAGAATTTTGAAATATCAAAACTATTTAATAAACTACTGGCTGTTTTTTGCCCTCATCTGTCTTAATCAGTATTTTCTGGTATTAAAAATTGGCTACAATTCAAATCCATTTGATTGACTATTGCAACATGAACAATTCGAGCTAAAAAAGATGCAAAAATAATTAAACCTTTGTGTAATAAACAATGTTTCTTATGCCTAAACTATATGTTTTAGCAACCAAATTATATTATCGACAATCTAATTGATCTTTACCTGCATATTCAAGACACAAAAAGTTGAAATTAAACTATATACTGGTTATCATCCATATGTTGCACCTCTATTAAAATAAACCATAAAGAAGTCAATAAGTATCACCGCTTAACTCTTCATTGTTTTGGCCTCTGGACTATTTCAGAAGGCATTTTGTCAATAGAATATTTAGAAATATTGCTATATCACAACAAATTCTCTTTAGAAAAACATAACTATAATTTTATCATGAAGGATATTTCTAGCAACTTCACTATTGCTAAGTATATCACAAGTTCTTCTGGAAAGGTTTCAACATAAGGCAAAAATACACACTACCCCAAAGCCACAAAACACCTTGCTGTTAAGACGCTTCCCTTTGCCACAAATTCAACGACACTTTGCAGTTTGTCAGATAAACCAGTTCTGTCCAGGCAAACTCTCTCATCTTGACACAAAAAGGCCATAGCATATTTCCCTAATGTTATCATTATGATAATTTTCTTTCTAGTATGTATAATGACGACAACAAAAGTCTAAAGTGGTAATTTCCATCATCCTTCACAACCTGAACTTAAAGAAGTTCAACAGACCAGATGTGGTAAAGATAAATACAATTTAGGAAAAACAAATCAAAAACTTACCTTAAGATACCACTTGTATTTAGCATGTTCCCAATTCTCAGGAATTTGTGTCTTTCTGAGAAACTGTTCAGCTTCTGTTAGCCATTGATTAAATATCTTTATATCGTAATGAAAATGCCGCCATTTCTCAACAGATCTGTCAAATCGCCTGCAGGTAAAACATGTGGATCAAGAAAAATAAATGGATTATATAAAACAAATTTATATAGCTATAACATATATTTTGGTTATATTTACAAAGATATCATTTTGATAGTTTCTTGCATTTGTAAAGTTCAGTATCAATTAACAAATAAAAATGAATATATATACTTAGCATGTACCCCGAATAATTTTAAAAAAGTACTCAATATATAAGACAATTTTAAATTAAAGTTTGCAATTTTTCCCTTAAAATGAATATGTTTCTTGATTAAAACAAAGATAAGGCAACTATTTTGGACCATTAGCATTTTCTTTCCTAAGAATATATAAATTATTTTAATTGTAGAAATTAAAAAATAACATTGTCATAAATTTGGAAGCTATATATTCAATTTCAAAATACTTTTGAATAAAAACTAAATTACTTCATAAATTCTTTCACTTTCAATATTATTCTTGATCCAAAACTGTCTATTCATCAATTGAAAGGATTAATAAGTTCTAATGTTCTATTGCACAGTAAGATGAACATAGTTAATAATATTAAACTGTATATTTCAAAATAGTGAAGGAATTTTAAATATTCTCATCACAGAGAAATTATAAATGTTTGAGGCTATGGATATGCTAAGTACCCTGGTTTGATTATTACACAATGAAACATTACAGTGAAACATCACACTGTACCCAATGAATACATATAATTATTACATGTCAAATAAAACTTTAAAACATAAGTAAAATACCATTATCACACCAATAAATCAATAATTCATCAAAATTATTAAAGATTCTGTCCATATTCAAAATAAGATGAAGATGTAATCGTATTGTAGGCTCAGATGTAAGCATTTAACTAACTGATAAACTAGTCTGAACAATGTGATGCCTTTTTAAAACTGCATTTCATTGTATCCACTTAAATTCTAGATTGGAATGCTGAAGGGACTTAGCACAAGTCAAATGTGTAAATATCACACATGGAAAGAATATTAGGAAGCAAGTACGTGGTCACCTTCCAGTCATAAAAGAGACTGAGTTAGAAATAATATGAACCAGGATTTTATATTTATCTAAGACAGTTGCACATAACAATCAACTGGAGCATTAAAAAAAAAACAGCAACAACAATAACAAAACAGTGATCCTGGAGCTTGACTCCAGACCAACTTAATCAGTATTTTTGGAGGTTGGAAATTAACATCGATCGGTATTTTTCAAAGCATCCAGGTGGAAAACACTGCTTTAAACTAAGATTTGAATTCTTATTGGGCTTGTAATCTACCAGATTTCCTGGGGCCTGTCCAAACAAGCATCTGTGAGCACTAAACCAAAAGGCAGCCTAAAGATTACTGGCTATGGTGCTGCCTCTATTCTTAAGCAGCAACAGATCATACTTTTGAATACTATGATATCTCTTCAGTCCTCTACCTTCATTCAGGAATTTAAAGTAACCCTAGAATTTTAAAACTGCTACATCTGCCTACTGACATACTGGGCAGAGAATGGAATTAATATTTATTAAACAGTTACTAAAAAGCCAGGCACTGGGCTCTGGGGCTCTGTGCTTTTACAGTGCCAGGCATACCATTTCACTGACACTTACAATAACCCTTCAGCATAGAAATTATTATTCCCATTTTCCATTGGAGAAAACAGAGGCCAAGTAATTTGCAAAAAGGTGAAAACGGTATTAAATAGTAGAGAGGGGCTTCTAACCCAAATATCTCTTGATTCAATGGCACCTTTCTACCAACTCACATGCTGTCTTGTGAAATATTTTCTTTTTCCAGGATGAAGCTTCACCTTACCAGTTAAACAACTGAAAGTGATAGCTCTACAGGTTTTTTCCCTGATTTTTATTATTTACCTAAAATTTAATAAAGTATCTACATGTACATTGCATTCTTTCAGACACTGTATTTAATGAATGATTATATGCTTAACCTTTAAAACCACATAAAACAGACAGCATTTTGGTAGCATAACAAAGGCAAACGAAGGTAGCCAAAAGAGGTGTTCTCTAACTACTTTAGTGAAAAATAAGAAGCTTATCTTTTATAATTTATGGTATTCCAGAGTTATTCAGATATAATATATCCTTCTACAACAAAATGATCTTGGGAATGTTTTTGCATGTTTACTAATAATTTAGCATTCATATATTTTTAGTATTATATAACATACAATAAATGACCTATGAATATATCTTAAGAGTTTATTTCCTTTAAAAACAAATTGCACATTGCATATGTTACATGCATTTTGAATGAGAATCTGAAGGAAAAAAAAAACCTATGCAACATAGTTAGCACTGTTCCATACTGGTCAGAATATATTTAATTTTATTACATACTTTTTCTATATTGTTCAATTTGTTTACAATGTGCTTTTCATATTTTCAGAGTCAGAAAAATAAAATAATTTTAAAATAATTTTAAATGGCAGTCTCATATGCTAATGACAGATAACCCCAACCCTCCTCCTGCTACCACCGTCTGAGAAAAAGTCATTATCTAACCAGAGCACAGAGAAGTACTGGTTGGTCACAACTTACCTACCACTCCACCTTTGTAGCAACCATCAGTCCTCACCCTTGGTATGCTGTATTTCCTACGCAACCACTTGAACTATACTTTTACCACCACTTTTAGCTACTAGGAGGCAACTGTTTCTCCAACATATGTCTATAAATGCCCATTCTTCATTTCAGGATCCTGTACACCCCAAAGATTTCTAATTTCAAATCTGTTGTACAGACTTGTTTCTGAATCACTCATCATATTGATAATTACCATCCTCTACCAAATTCGACAAATCCCCCTCTCACCCCGAATTCTTTTCCTTTGTACAAGTTATCTACAAATTATCTTTCCTTTACATTCTCCTGAGAGAAGAAAATTATAAGGTTTCATACACTTGATCATGGTACCCCTAGCTCTGTAAAGCAGAGCTGGAGGTGGGAAGAGAAGGGGAACAGGCCTTCCCTACACCATTGTTACAGGCTCACAAGAGAGAGGCAGCATGGACTTTACAGCTAGCTACACAGGACTGTCTGCAGTTTGCCTGACCACTGCTACTGCCTTAGGACTTGTGAATTTGCATATCAGCAGCATATTTCTAAAATGCCCTTCTTCCCTTTTGCCCTCTTCTCCTCACATAATCTAAACTTTTGCATCCTGAAGGACCTAATATAAATGACTTACACTGTCACTTGATAAATACATAAACATGAAGTATTGATTATAGCATGCAATTGCTAAACCTTTGAAAACTGTAAAGTTGAGTTAATTTTATTATTAAAATTACTGTTAAAATAAGTAGCTCTATTCAAACAAAATATTAAAGAATAAAATCATGTGCTTTACATGGATGACATTTAATGTGAGTAATAATACTTTAAACTCCATTTCAAGCCTCATATAAAATTTTAAAATATACTATTCAGTATTTAATATCTGTTGTTAATAGCAGAGTCTAAATCTATTCTTAAATTTATGTAAAATTTATTTTGTTATCATGACGACTTATAAACTTAAACACTTTTTACCAAGGAAAATTCCAAATTAATATACATATATAGAGAGATTTTCTGGTTTTACAATGTTAGATTTACAAATTTAATATCTAATTAGTCACTGTACTTCCTAAATTTCTCTCACTCCATTAATTGAACTGCCCATGAATGAAGAAAATGGTAACAACCAGAAATAGAGACATCAAAAATAGTGTTGAGGGAAACAAATATAATTTTTGCCTTCTGTAATATTTCTAGGAAAAAAGTTTGTTTTTCTTGGCAGTAAGAAGAAATATAGATAGAACTTAACAAAGGACCAAAAAATGTCACTATAAACATATGGATAGTAAATCAAGTGATTTTAGAATTTTGCAAATATTAAAATTCTCATTCGCTATGCAACCAGTTTTTAAAATTACACTGCTGCTTCATTTATGTGCAGCATAACTTATTTCCTGCTGTTCTAAATCAAGTAAATCGGATTATTCGCAAGCATAAATTACATTTAGGGAGCAGTTTAGGTATTCTGGGACACACTTTAACGCTTTCAGGCCATTAAGGTGGTAGTCAATTCCATGAAATAGATTTAAATAAATAAAACCCTAGTAGCCTTCTGACATATCCATTGTTACTTTATACTTAGGCTTGCAAACTCAGCATTGGGCTGCCAATTATTTCGTCCTACATATTTCATCTTTGATTAGGTGAGGAGGAGAGACCTTGGCTAGTGTCTCACGGTCTAAACAGCATGTGCCAATACATAAAAGATGAGTTAGTTATCTGCCCCAAATCATAGTACCTTGCTACTTCTCCCCACCCCCCAACTTCCCAAGTAATACAATTATTTAGTAAAAGATAAATATACTACCAATTATGTGGTGGCTCAAGCCTGTAATCCCAGCACTTTGGGAGGCCTAGGCGGGTGGATCACGAGGTCAAGAGATCGAGACCATCCTGGTTAACATGGGGAAACCCCGTCTCTACTAAAAATACAAAAAAAAAATTATCTGGGCATGGTGGTGTGTGCCTGTAATTCCAGCTACTCGGGAGGCTGAGGCAGGGGAATTGTTTGAACTCAGGAAGCGGAGGTTGCGGTGAGCCGAGATCGCGCCATTGCACTCTAGCCTGGGTAACAAGAGCGAAACTCCACCCCCCCAAAAAAAACAAACAAACAACAAAAAAAAAAACGTATACTACCAAGTATGAAGTACTTACCTCCTAAGGTTAATTGTGGGAGCTAAATAAATGAGTATAAATTCCTTTTTTAATATATATATCTTTTATTTTATTAATGCTTTTAAAAAATTCAGTAGCCTTTGGAATATGAGTGATTTTTGGTTACATGGATGAATTGTATAGAAGTAAAATCTGATATTTTAGTGCACGTGTCATCCAAGTAGTATATATTACAGCCAATAGGTAGTTTTTTTATCCCTCACTCCCTTCCCACTCTGCCCCTTCTGAGTTTTCGAAGTCAATTCTACCACTCTGTCTGCCTTTGTGTACCCACAGAGTATGCCCCACTTATAAGTGAGAACATACAGTATTTCATTTTCCATCCCTGAATTACTTTACTTAGAATAATGGCAGCCAGCTACATCCAAGTTGCTGCAAAGGATATTATTTCAATATTTTCTGTGGTTGAGTAGTATTTCATGGTGTATATATGCCACATTTTTTTATTCACTCATTGGTCAACTGGCACTTGGACTGGTTCCATATCTTTGCAATTGTAAACTATGCTGCTGTAAACATATGTGTGCAAGTGTCTTTTTTGATATAATGACTTCTTTTCCTCTGGGTACATATCCAGTAGTGAGATATCTGGATCAAATGTTAGATCTACTTTTTGTTCTTTAAGAAATCTTCATACTGTTTTCCATATAGGTTGTACTAATTTACAATCACCAGCAGTGTGTAAGTGTTCACCTTTCACCACATTCAAAACAACATCTGTTGTTCAAAACCTCTGGGATATGACAAAAACAGTGCTAAGAGGAACTTTCATAGCACTAAATGTCTACATCAAAAAGACTGCAACGTCACAGGTTGACTGCCTAACATCACACCTCAGGGAACTAGACAATCAACGGCAAGCCAAACACAGAGCTCCAGAAGAAAAGAAATAACAAAGATTAGAGCAGAACTAAATGAAATTGAAACAAACAAATAAATAAGTAAAAAAGATAAATGAAACAAAATGCTGATTCTTTGAAAAGATAAATAAAATGATAGACCACTAGTTATATTAACCAAGAAAAAAGAAGATTCAAGTAAGCTTGGTTAGAAATAAAAATGCAAATTTCTTAGAATAGTGTCTGAGTGTTCAACAAATGTGAGTAGTAGTACTTGTCATTATTAGTCTACCTCTATTTGGCTTAAGACTTTAAACGCAAATAAAATCACCAACATAGAACCTGAGCCATGCTAGTGTCTCTCTGGTGGGGAATAGACCCATAAATAAGAAATACCTCCTTAAGAAATTACCTTCTTTAATTTCACAACTTAAAGTATTAAAATAGACAATGTTATTAACCTGCTTATGAAAGCTGAATAATTATTCCAGCATAGAATCCAATGGTTGGCCATGCCTATCTCTGAGTATATTATATATATTTACTTTTTAAATGCCTTTTGTTGTTGTGAAACATAATACAGGAAACAATTCATATAAACCCATGGAAACCAACACCCAGGCCAAGAAATAAATTTTCCAGAAGCCAAATGGAACACTTAATATTATATTTTCAAGATTTATCTACATTGTTGCTTATTAGTTGTTGTATGGTTTTTCACTCTATGATTGTCTCAGCCTGTTTGTGCTGTTATAACAAAATGCCTGAGAGTGGGAAATTTATGAATAATATAAATGTATTCTCTCACAGTTCTGGAGGCTGGCAAATCCAAGATAAAGGCTCTGGCATCTGGTGTTTGGGGAGGGCCTTCCTGCTGTATCTTCACATGGAAAAATGTAGAAGGTCAAGAGAGCAAGCTAAGGGAACACTGCATGAAGCCTTATTTATAAGGGCCTTAGTTTTGTTAACAAAGAAGGAATCATCATGGCCTTATTACCACTTAAACACCTTATCTCTTAGTACTAGCACATTATCAACACCCGAATTTTGAAAGAGATACATTCAAATCAGAGCGAATTTTATAAATACGTAAGTAGCTTTTAGTTTGGGGCCACTACTTTGCTGCTAGGAACATTCCCAAACATGTCTCCTGGAATGTGAACATATGCATTTCTGTAGAGTGTATATAGGAATGAAATTGATGGGCTGTAAGTTATGTAGCTATCTGAATTTACTAAATAGTGCCAAATGGATTTCACTCCAAGAAGCAGTAGTGTATAAAGTTTTCACTCCTATTTATAATTAACAGATCAAGTAACACTGTATGAAATTTCCAATTACTATATATTCTCACTATCACATGGTATTGTCAGACTTAATAAATTTCAACAATTGCGGTTGGTACCTAGTGATATTTCATTTTAGTTTTCATTTGCATGGCCTGGACTACTAATGGGACTTAGAAATTCTTTATATATTTATTGGCCATTTGGATTTCTTAATTTGTAAAGATGACAGAATCATGTTACTATGATGCATAAAATACATTAGTTATTCACTGTAAAGTGATCACTTTAAAACATCACCCAGGTCAAGATATAGACAACTGCTAGCAGGCCACAAGCCCTCTTTGTGCTATGTCTCACTTTGCAAGAACTTTTTCCATTTTTATATTGGATTATCTGTACTTTTCTGAAAGATTTGTAGGAATTCTTCATAATTATGAATACACACACTTCATCCATTATGTATGTATTACAAATATTTTCTCCCACTCTGTGGGTTTCATTTTTACTCTCTCGGTGCTGTCTTTTAATGTATAGATGTTATTAATATACAATGTAGTCCAGTTTATTTTTAATCACTAGTGCTTCATCATTTGTTTAAGCAATCTTTTTCTTACCCCATATTAATTAACATATTCTCCTCTATTTTGTTGTAAAAGCTTTATCAATTCATTTTTTTCTCATGTCGGTATTTAATCTTCTGGGATTTTATTTTTGTATATGGTTTGAAACAGGACATACTTTTTTTCTAAGCAGGAGACTTGATGTTAATTTTTTTAGGTAAAATATGTACACTGTACAAGATAATGCATGCACAGTAGAAAAATAAAAGTGTGTGCAGTGAAAAGTATCTGTCACAATTTTGATCCCCTCACTCTGGTAGTTCTGCTCTCACTTAACAAAAATTTTATAATTTCATAAAGTGTCTGTTCAAGAAGACATATATGAGGTCAACAATCATATGAAAAAATGCTCATCGTCACTGGTCATCAGAGACATGCAAATCAAAACTACATTAAGATACCATCTCACGCCAGTTAGAATGGCGATCATTAAAAAATCTGGAGACAACAGATGCTGGAGAGGATGTGGAGAAAAAGGAACACTTTTACACTGTTGGTGGGAGTGTAAATTAGTTCAACCATTGTGGAAGACAGTGTGGCGATTCCTCAAGGCCTTAGAAATAGAAATTCCATTTGACCCAGCAATCCCATTACTGGGTATATATCCAAAAGACTATAAATCGTTCTACTATAAGGACACATGTACACGAATGTTCATTGCAGCACTGTTTACAATAGCAAAGACCTGGAATCAACCCAAATGCCCATTGATAATAGACTGGATTGGACAAATGTGGCACATATACACCATGGAATATTATGCAGCAATCAGAAATGATGAGTTTGTGTCGTTTGTAGGGACATGGATGAATCTGGAGAACATCATTCTCAGCAAACTGACACAAGAACAGAAAATGAAACACCGCATATTCTCACTCATAGGCGGGTGATGAAAAATGAGAACACATGGACACAGAAAGGGGAGTACTAAACACTGGGGTCTATTTGGGGGAAAAGGGGAGGGCCAGTGGGAGGGGGAGGTGGGGAGGGATAGCCTGGGGAGAAATGCCAAATGTGGGTGAAGGGGAGAAGCAAAGCAAAGCACACTGCCATGTGTGTACCTACGCAACTGTCTTGCATGCTCTGCTCATGTACCCCAAAACCTAAAATCCAATAAAAAATTTTAAAAAATAATTTATAATTTGAAATATTTATAAAACAAAGAAAAGAAATAAACACAGTGGTATAAAATGATAGCTTTTTCATTCAGTTTTACTGCTTTCAATACATTTAATGCTGATAGTTTTACAGCTCTGGATTGACATTTTATTTCGTAACACTCTGTCTATTTTATTGATCCCTAATCCTCCCTAGGCTGTGAGCCTGCTTCTGAGGCTTTGAACAAGTTTGAGTCATACTTTGATTTTAAGTCTCTCATAGTGTTTATAATATTTGAGTTTAGAAACTCATTCTCATGCCTGTCTCCCCTCTCTTCACTGTTGAAATTCTACACATTTTTTGTTTCCCTTATTTCTCATAACTTCACCTATTGCATTCTGAATAAGCAGCAAAGATAAATTTTCTTTGACCGGTCTCACCAAGATCAATACCTAATATGACCTCTTTCTAATTATGGAGGACTCTTCCACAGTGCTTAATGTAGGCTAAGATTTGTTTCTCTCTAAAGGAATTCTAGTTTTTATAGGCAAACTTGTTAAATGTCTTGTATGGACATTGTTCTATGAAATCTCATTTGCTTTCAAAGGTTCAACTAATATCTACAGCAGAGATTGGCAATCTTTATCTGTAAAGGTCTTGGGAATAAACACTTTAGGCTTTGTGGGCCATATAGTATTTGTTACAACTACTCAACTCTGCTTTGTAGCTCAATTAGAAAAGTATATATGGAGCATAAGCAAATGGATATGGCTGGGATTCAATAAAACTTTATTTACAAAAACAAGCAGTGGGTGGATTTGGCCCATGGGTAGTAGATTATTGACTCTTAGTCTAGAGGCTGATTATGACATAGTTCCAAATTTCAGCCATTATCTGAGCTTTATAGCGAACTGTTTCTTGGATTATCCTCATCAGAACATTTGGTGTGAACCTCAAAGATGTTATGTCAACAACTCCTTATTTTCCCAAGCAAAACTTTGATAAAGTTTGGATCTCTGTCCCCACCCAAATCTCATATTAAATTGTAATCCCGTGTTGGAGATGGGGCCTGTTGGAAGGTAACTGGATCACAGGGGCAGTTTCTCATGATTTAATACCGTCTTCTTGGTACTATCCTCATGAAAATGAGCAAGTTCTTTGAGATCTGGTTGTTTAAATATATATATATATATATATATATATATATAATGTATATATATATATATATAATGTATATATATATACATAAACTGGAGATATATATACACACACACAAAGAAAAATGTATATTATACATATATCTTGAATATATATAATATACTTTGCATATATATGTATACATATTCCTCAGTTTCTTTATCTTTGTATGTATGTGAATAAATGCATTCCATTGTGTAGTATTCTATTTTGTGTATATCCCAGCTTCTAAGTCTTAGCTTTAATTTTAACACACACACACACACACACACACACACACACACATGCAAACACACACACAATAGTATATGGAATAAACAATTCCATAAACATAATGGAATACTACAAAGCCATAATAAAGAATGAAATCATGTATTTTTCAGCAACATGGATGGAAATGGAGGTCATTGTTTTTTCTTAAGATGGAGTCTACCTCTGTCACCCAGGCTGGAGTACAGCGGTGCAATCTCAGCTCACTGCAACCTTCGCCCTCTGGGTTCAAGTGATTCTCCTTCCTGAGCCTCCCGAGTAGCTGGGACTACAGGCATGCACCACCACACCTAACTAATTGTTGTATTTTTTAGTAAACATGGGGTTTCATCATGTTGGCCAGGATGGTCTGGATCTCTTGACATCATTATCCACTTGCCTCAGCCTCCCAAAGTGCTGGGATTACAGGCATGAGCCAACATGCCCAGCTGGAACTGGTGGTCATTTTAAGTGAAATAACTCAGAAACAGAAAGTCAAATACTGTATGTTCTCACTTACAAGTGGGGGCTAAATAATATGTACACATGTGCATAGAGTGTGGAGACTCAGAAGGGTGAGAGGGTGAGACAGGGATAAGGGAAATTACTTAATGGGAACAAGGTACATCATTTGCCTGATGCGCACATGAAAAGACTAGACTTCACCATTCTGTGATATAACCATGTAAAAAAACTGTACCTGTATTCCTTAAATGTATACAAATAAAAAATAATAATGATACAATTAAATGCTGATGACATTATTTGTAAGAACTCAAAAACAATTCAGATTATCAATAAGACAATTAAAATCAATCTTAAAATTCTTTAGATTTCTAAACTGTTGTTTAAACTTTGCTAGCTTCTTATTGGGCTTAAATCCCTTGACAGGCAGATCCGTGGGAGAAGAGGCTATAACATAAAGCCTCACTAATAAGCTGAAATCACTTTAGATAAATAAGGACTTTTTGATCTGAAAGCGCACACAAACATACATATACTTTAATATGTAGATATCTATAAACACAGATCAGAATATTGACCTAAGTGGATTTTGGGGGACTAAGGGGACCTAATTAAGCACACTATTTCGGCTTTGGGAAGACACCATAAATATCCTTGAGATAAATTGTTAAGTACTCAAATAGGTAGAGATTCATATCTCTACCTACACTTGGTATCTGATTATTTAAGTCATTAGTTATAAAAAGGAAAGCAAAAGTGTCTCTGATATCACTATTGTCTAGAGCTCGACAAATTTCCTTTGCCCTTCTCTTTTATAATTATCTTTGCCAAAAATATATAGTTCCAGCAGACAATGGACAATGTAAAGGTTGTGATATTTGAATATTCCATCATGATGGAAAAATATTCAGAGTATACTTTTCGTGCACTGCTTCTGAAAAAAATCTGTAGGGTTATGCTAATATTAACCTAAAATTATGCAATTTCAATGTCTTGATTTGGCACAACTGGCACTCTGTAAAAATACCCAAAGTAGCAGAAATAGTTTGCTATTAGTGATCTGTAATGCTACGTTCAACATCAAGACCTTTTGGAGAAATCAAATATAGAAACTGATTCAGCAAGCTAAGTTAAATAATTTAAATTTTGTAATAAGTTTAAGCTAACATACTCTCTGAGTATTTGATATATTCAAAGGTCTCCTTTATAAAAAATGAGCATTTAAGTTAGTCTTAATTTACATATCTTCTACCACATAGTCCACATGAAGATGATATGGTATTAGACATCCTGGCTTCTAACTCTTAGCTTTCATTTGTTGACTAGAGGGGATATTTGAAATAATGATGTTGTTCTCTTCATTCAAGCACAAAACATATGTAATAGATATAGGAACTTTTACCTAGAAATAGAAGCACAAGAAACCAATATATGCTAAGCACTCTAATTAAAACTTCAGATTCAGTACATAATTAAATATACTCTAAAACACCTTGGGGTAGGTACTATTATTATATTTATGTTGCAGATGAGAAAACTAAGACTTTGGGAGGCTAACTTGTATGTTTTGAATCAGGAATGCAAGACAATAACATAGTTGAAGAAGGATAACTTATAGTGTGTATGTTTTTTGTTTCTTGTTTTTTTTAAGTGTCATTTGAAATAGTAAGCACTATTTTAGCTTATGAAAGAGAAAAAATCCTATTTCTCCTATAATATACTATCATCTTGGAAATAAATCATGTTGTTATTGGATAGGTACACTCGTATGTTTCTGATTATCATGAAATTTATATTTCAAAAGAAATGATTAATAAATAACCAAACCTCCTTTCTAAGCAGCATTTTCTCAAAATAATATCCCATATTTCTAGACACTTCTCATTATGTATTAAAATGAGTACCTCATACTCTCAAATCAAAATGGAATTTCTCTTGGTTTTCCATAAGTATCCTTGAGGGTTCTTCATCTTTTTGTTTACATTATTACCTTTCTTAAACTATTGTTTGTCTTATATTATCCTAGATTTTTCTTTAACTTCCTTCATGAGAACCTTTCTGCTACTACCAATTAGAAGCAATCCCTCCTGTCTTTGATATATATTAATACTCTTTTTATCAGGGTGATTGTTTTGAGTGATTTTTATCAATAAAAATCAATATACATATTTATATTCTAATCTATAGAACATGTTACTTCCAGAAAGCATATAATTTGAAGTGGATACCAATTATTTATATTAAAATGTCTTTTTATATTTTTATATAAATTATGCAATATATATGTATATGTATGTATGTATATATCTCAAAAGTTTGGGGATATGTATATACCCACAAAACCATCACCACCTTTAGGGCTATAAACCCATCTGTCATCTCTCAAAATTTCCTCTTGTCCCCTTCATTATTGTTGTTGGTGGTGGTAAGAACACAACATAAGATTCCTTATGAAATTTTCAGTGTACAATACAGTATTATTAGCTATAGGAACTATATGTATAATAGATCTTCAGAGTTTATTTATCATCCATAACTGAAACTTTGTACTCTTTAACACTCCTTTTGTCCTGCTTTAAAGAATTTACTTTATTCTAATTTACATTAGTGTCATTACGTCTAACCTACACTAAATGCTCACTAGGGTAGAAACTATATTGAATCACCATTTTTACCTTTGATAACAGGTTTCGAAAAATAATGTTGCACTTAATTTTTGCAGATTCAAATCTATTCATATAAGTAATTTTAATACAAATATTTGGTATCCACTTCAAATTAGTATACCTTCTGGAAGGTACATATTCTATAGATTAGAACTTCCAAACTATCTTCTTTTAGTATGAAGATACTTTTGAAATTAAGCACAAGTAGTAAAATAATGAGATTGTGCAGCATATGAAATTTGAAGACAGGAAAACATGAGTTTGAAATTCTCTTTTATTGCTTAACAGTGCTTTGTAAACTTTAGCAAGTGATTTAATTTGCTGATTTCAGAATTCTCATTTGTGAAATAGGCATAATATATGTTTCACAGGGACGAGAAATGCCAGATACAGGTGATGGGGGGATGGAGGGAGCAAACCATCTTGCCATGTGTGTACCTATGCAACAATCCTGCATGATCTGCACATGTACCCTAGAACCTAAAGTACAATAAAAGAATTAAAGATTTAAGAATAACATAGTGAAGTTTTCTGAGCCTATAGTAAGTCCCCAATCAATGGTGGCAATAACAACAATCATAATATCCAAATATATGTATAGTATATATTTCCATTATTTAGAAAATATTAAATTATGAAATACATATACATATGAGTATTTTCAATATCTAACTATGAATGAGGAAAATATGTATAATTGATTTGTACATTTTTTCATTGACATATGAAGGTTGTATATCTTCAGGTAAATTTAGTCTTCTTGTCCTTTAAGGCTGAAACATTTTACTGTGTGTAAACTGATTTTACTGCTATTGTAATTGGGTAAACCAAAACAATTACAGTAAATTGAATCGTATATCTTTGTTTCTTTCTCAATGAGGGATGGCAGCACACTTAACACAGCTACAAAAAAATTTAACTTACTTTTTTCTGCTAAAGGAAAATGAGACGAAAAAAGCTGTTTTATTTTAAAATGAAGGGTAAACAGATACTGATTTCAAAGCAATAAGGTATTTTGGTGTTGTTATTTACCAGAAGTATGGTGAAAATACAAGTACCAAATATGCAGAGTATGAATAAAAAATAGAAAGGTATGACATTTTTCTTTTTAGTCTGCCAAAATGTTATTTCCTCCATAGGCTGCCGCAGCAAATCAAAATACACCACTTGAGATCAGCTTACAAAAATGTCTCTTTTACATGGGACTCATTTCCTTTGGCCATAAAAAAATTAAAGATTAAGATTGCTGTGTATCTTTGAATATATATGGCATGAGAGCACAGTTACAAACATATAAATAAACCTGAAACAATTAATATTTTACTTAGCTTTCTTCTAAATGGGAAATTCTATTCTCTCTTATACAGATACACTGGGACCATTACCTTCCACAAGACTGCTTTTCCTATGAAGGCAGTTATAATTAACAAGAGCCTATACACACATAAAAGTTTTAATTTATCATATTAATGAAAATATCAAGCAATTATTTTTCTTAATGTTTACTAAGGTTTACTTTATTGAAATCAATCTAAAAGGTTGCAGCATTAAAAAATAATAATGATATTCAATTAATTATAAAATAATTTCCCAAAGAAAGAAGACAATTTCAATTTTACTTTTATAAATTGGAACTTACTTATATACAAATATAATATTATTTGTGTATGTTTGTAACACATAAATATAATATTATTGAAAAAGGAGGAATTTAGATGTTCCATGTGGCATTAACAGAAAATTATTTCTGAAATTATACCAGATTATTTCAATAAGAAATAGCAAGGAAAAAACATCTAGGCTATTGGAGGTCATAAGTAGTAAAGAAAATAAGAACTATTTTTTTGTAGACATGACCTATTCTGCTGGGAGTCATACCCATAAGTCAGAGGGAAAGGCAAAAAATATTTTCTGATCAAATTGGAGATGCAGTCATTAATTTCAAGGCAGATTTCAGCTGATGTATTTTTGATCAATTTGTTAAATGATCAAATATCCCAGGGGCCCTTTATTAGTACTATGGCTGTAATACTAATTTTAGTTTTAATCTACTGCTACCATAAACATTAGGAGGATTTCCCCCACCCTCCAGTGCCTAGGCTGTATGTACCTGTGGGAGCAGGCCAGTTCCAGTATGACACCATGTAAGAAAGACAACTTCACTGCAAATATATTGAACTGAAATCTGACCCAACTCTAGCAACTCTAAGTCAAAGAAAATTTTATCACATTTGACTTACTACCTTATGAATAAATACCAAAAAAATCAGGCCCCTTTTGCTATTTTATATTCCATCTTATTAAAACACAAGTGCATGAGGGAAATGTTCTTGGCATAAAACTACCATATTCATTAAATTTTGTCTTTCCTACACCTGAAGGCACATGTCTAAACCTGTAGGGGTTACTTTATTATTTAATTAGAGCAGATTCTTTTCTATCATTTTAGGTGTTGCATCTAAAGTTTGATTAACATCAGTATATGCAGTGCTCTCAGGTAAGTAAATATAGCTGTTGTAGAAAAAAAATAAGCAGAAGCAAAACTTTACAAAATAAAGAAAACATGAACAAGAAAAGAAAAAGAACTTTTAAGAAATAAAATATCAACATTCAAAGCTCACTAGAAATACTTTCTAAATGTGTATGAAGCATGTGTTTGTATATTTTATTTCATCATTAATTCATTTACTCTCTTTCTTTTGATAAACACTTATTGAATGCTTAGTCTTGAGGTTAGCACTGTGTTAAATTTGGAAGGTATAAATCTGAAAATGATACTATCTCTACCAATGGGAAATTGACAGTTTAGCTGCACAGTATTTTAGGGAGGGTATGTACTGAAATTGTAGCACATGCTGCACTTGCTCCATGTACTTCCCCTTGTCTGTTTCAAAGTACACTAGGTTGACTTTCAAATGACAGCATTTGGATTTCATTGCCTCTGGAATCATTCTGATTGCAGACCTCTGATGCTGATGTTGCTGGGGTGGAGAGCACATTTTTCAACCAGGGGCATGGAGGGAATGGCCCAACTGACAGCAGGGCAAGATATACTAGATCAATATTATGAAGGCTCATGAAAAATCTTAAAGGTTTTGTTTTGAGTTCATTTATGCAAAAGTAGTTTATTGCAAAAGAGTACCAAACAAAATAAATAAATAGCTGTAGATCTTTCACAATACAATAAAATTTAAAACTTCTTCGAGGGAGAGAATATATGGAGCATTCCCAATCCACTTTCTGGTACAATTTCTTAGGTTTTATTTTATGCCAAAATTGTATATATATGTAAGCTATACTTTACCATGTTTTTCATTAATCCTACCCCTATGAGTTTGGCAGCTTCATGCTTCTCATAGGCCATGGTGTGGGCCACAGTAAAACTGGCTAGTCCACCAAATACACAGCAGAGACAGCAGAGACAGCAGTGGTGAATAGTCCCATGATCACAAGATACCAGAAAGAATTAGTTGACTATAGCCGCTCTTGTCTGTAAGAATATACTGCATTTTGGCCTTGAAAAAAAGATTTTAGTTATGTTGGGTCAGGAAAAGACAGTTGAGTTATTATTTATTGTCTTTGTGTTTTAAACATGTGCAAATGAATATTATGCAACATGAGAGCATAGTGGAAGCTATAAGTCTAATTAGTTCTTGAAGAAGGAAAGTGAAATTGTGACATGTGACATTTAAAGATATAATTTTGCAGCCGGGCATGGTGGCTCACACCTGTATTCCCAGCACTTTGGGAGGCTGAGGCAGGCAGATCACAAGGTCAGGAGTTCGAGACCAGCCTGGACAACACGGTGAAACCTTGTCTATACTAAAATACAAAAAATTAGCCAAGCGTGGTGGCATGCAGCTGTAATCCCAGCTACTCTGGAGGCTTAGGTGGAAGAATTGCTTGAACCCAGGAGCAGAGGTTGCAGTGAGCTGAAATTTTGCCACTTAACATGTGCATATATATATATATATATATATATATATGCATGCACACACACACACATATATACATACATCCATATATATATATGTGTATATATATATATATATACAATTTTGTAATTTTGTAAGATACAAAGAAGGGAGTGGTGAGAAGTTAGAACAGTGGTTTGCAACCATGCTGTACATTGGAGTCATCCAGGGATCTTAAAAAATACACAAGGCATTCTAATTTAACTGATTTGAAACATGACCAGGACATCAGAATTTTTACCCAATGTTTTAAAATAAAAAATTTCAAATGTGCAATACATTTTTCAAAAATTACAAGTGATACCTATACACCCATACCTAGATTCCACCAGCAACATTTTACTATACACATTTTGATCACATATCTTTCTATCCCTTCTTCTCTCCATCCATCAATGAATCATATTTTTGATGCATATCCAAGTAAACTGCTGACATCAGTATCATTCACCTTGAATACCTCAGTATGCATATCATTAAGTACAGTTCATAAGGATTCTTTATTATTATCTTTGTTATTATTATTCACTATATTTGGTATGCTCTTTATGGCCAATTCTGGTAATAACTCTGCAAAGTAGTTATTACTTAGAAGAAAAACAAAGATTGAAGAAATTAAGTCATTTTTTAATGTTCACATGGGAAGTAAAAGGTAGTTAGGATTCAAATCCAACTTTCACTTATCCCATAAAACTGTGGTCCTCAACCCTCTTTGTACCAGGGACTGGTTTTGTGGAAGACAATTTTTCCACAGACTGGATTGGGGGATGGTTTCCATATGATTGAAGTGCATATCATTTATTACACACATTATTTATATTATCACATTGTAATATATAATAAAATAATTATACAACTTGCCATAATGTAGATTCAGTAGGAGCCTTGAGCTTGTTTTCCTGCAATTAGATGGCCCCATCTGGGGGTGATGGGAGACAGTGACAGATCATCAGGCATTAGATTCTCATAAGGAGTAGGCAACCTAGATTCTCTGCATGAGTTTACAATAGGGTGTGTGCTCCTATAAGAATTTAATGTGGCTGCTGATCTGAAAGGGTGGACCTCAGGAAGAAATGAAGTAGTGAGGAATAGCTGTAAATACAGATGAAGCTTTGTTCCCTAGCCCACTGCTGCTCACCTACTGCTTTGTGATTCAGGTCCCTAAGAGGCCATGGATTAGTACCAGTCTGTGGCCTGGGGGCTGAGGTCTCCTGCCAGAAAAGATCACATTTTGTTTTCATTTTTCCACATGTCTCTAATGCTATGAGGGTGGACATAGAAAGAAGTAGTCAAATTAAATATTTAGTTTGAAATCTACCCATTACAATTTTGGAAGGTGAGAGACCAAAAGGGGGGGTATCTTGTTAAATTTTTTCAATTTTTTCTAACATGACAACTGTTGAAAAATAAGTATCACATACAAAAGGTAAATAAAAGTGACCTTCACTTCATTTTCATTTTGAGTATTTACTCATAATATCTTAACATGAATTTTAGGCTTAATGAAATCATCCTTCAATTTGTCATTAACAGACAATTGTTTTTGTTGTAGTGTTTTTTAATTATAAAGATATTGTCATTGTATTAAAAAATAAGAATTTCCAAGTTACAAAATGACAGAGAAAAATTATCAGCCATATGATCCCACCCTAACATAACAACTATTTGGATATAAAATCATTTTTCTCTTTATCATTTATTAGTTTCTAACCTAAATTTTTAAGGATTTCATTTAATATCAAAAGTAAAATAAAATAAAAATATAACTATTAAGATAGTATTTAAGGTGATAGGATTTCCTCCTCAGCAATGAAAATCCTACATAATCACTTAAAGACTGTTGAGTGCAGAAAGTCAGACAAAATTACAATGTTGAAATCATCAAGAGGAAATAAGTCTATTTTAAAAGAATGCCAAATAGACTGACAACTTACTTTTCAACAGAAAATATAGAAGCCTGAGAACAATCATGCTATCTTCAATGTGATTAACTGGAACACTGTTCAGTAGGGTATGCCATCTTCAGTTTAACTAGATTATTGGTAAATTACACTCTAAATTACTTGTACCAACTTAAATTTCCACAAGCATTAAGAGTTTTTGATCTTTCACACTCTTTATTTTTTCTTTTTCCAGTCTGATACGCATATGTTATCTCATTTAGCTCCATATGGGTTGGCTGTGTCCCCAACCAAATCTCATCTGGAATTCCTACATGTTGTGGGAGGGACCTGGAGGGAGTTAATTGAATCATGGGGGCAGGTCTTTCCCATGCTATTCTCATGATAGTGAATAAGTCTCAGGAGATCTGATGGTTTTATAAAGGGAAGTTTCCCTGCACAAGCTCTTTCTTTGCCTGTTGCCATTCATGGAAGATGTGACTTGCTCTTCCTTGCCTTCTGCCATGATTGTGAAGCCTCCCAAGCAATATGGAACTGTAAGCCCATTAAACCCTTTTTCCTGTATAAATGACCCAGTCTCGGGTATGTGTTTATCAGCGGCATGAAAATGGACTAATAACAGTAATTTTCCCAATAATTAATGAGTTAGCATCCATTCATAAGTGTATTTGACATTCAGATCTTCTGTGAATTGTCTATTATTTTTTAAATATTAAAAATGTTTCCTATTAGGTTTTTATTTTGTTCTATTGATAGGTAAATATTTTTCTTAAATTCTGACATAAAATCCCTTATTATTTTTAATATTGCAAACATATTATCTGAGCCTAAGTATTTTGTTTATAAAGTATTTGCATTGTAAAGGTTTTTAACTAAAATAAACAAATATATCAATTTTTTAATAATTTTTGCTTTGTGTTGCTACTTAAGGAACACCTCCTTTTCCCTAGATCCACTGAAATACTTTTGTATTTTTTAATGCTTTGCCTTTCATGATTAGTCAATCCATCAATTTACTATCTGTAACTAATGTTTATGTTCAGTGTGAGATATGGATCTAATTCTTCTGCTAAATAAAATTTTAAATGCTACTTCTGTCATACATTTCATATATTATACACTTACACAATAAAAATTACCCCTCAATACCTTCAAATACATTAGATTTATTTTTATTAGTAACAAAATTCCTGGAGCACTACTTTCTTCTCCAATCTGTATTGTTTTCTCTCTACACCTGTTATATGGCTGTTGTTACAGGATCTTCTCCACATCTTTCTGGCACCACTTTGCATTTTTCTCCAATGTTTGTGTCTTTGTTTTCTGGATCCTGTGCTTTGTAGGTAATACTAATGCTCCAGTATTTTCCCAATTCTCTTACCTCTCTTGGAAATATAGTGATTATAATTCCTGTCCCCTCAAAGTTAGGCATGACCATGTGACTTACTTTGCATGATGAAGTGAAATGAAAATGATATATATCACTCCTAGCTAGAGGCATGTAAGAGTCAGTGTAAGATTTTCAATGCATTTTTGACTGACATGGTGAACCCTAAAGCTTCTTGTTGTTATGATAGAATGTTAGAATACTAAAAACTGAATCAGCTTACATTCCTGAGTGACTACAATGATCAGAACTCTTGACTGACTTGTGTTGGATATGTAGCAAAGATAAAAATAATCAACCTTTGTGTTTCTAGCCACCAATACTCTGGAATTGTTTATTATCACAGCATGATGTGGTGAATCACAAGTTAAACAGTCTCCTTCCAATCTCCAGTCACAACTAAACATTCTCTGTCTTTCTTGGTTTCTTTCTTTACTTGGTAGAGCACATTTTTAAAATAAATTTCTGGGAAAGAAAGGTTTAGGGGAGTACTTTAAAACTTTCTCTGCAAATTATTTTCTCTGTACACTCAATTTATAGTTTGTCAGGGTGTATGATTTATATATTGCTGAATAACAAAGTATTCTAAAATTTAGCAACTTAAAACCAAAAATGTTTATTATTTGACAGTTTCTGAGGAAAAAGAATCTGAGAGTGGCTTAGCAGGGTGGGACTGGCATAGGTTATGGGGTTATAGCTAAGCTGTTGGCTATGCTTGCAGCCTCTCAAGATTTGACTGGTTTTGATTGATGTACTTTTAAGCTCATTCTTACGGCTCTTTGCAGGAGGCTTTAGTTTCTCAGCATATGTGAGTCTCCATAGGGCTGCTCATGACATGTATTTCCACAGAAGAAGCAATGCATGTGTGTGTGTGTGTGTGTGTGTGTGTGTGTGTGTCTGTGTGAGAGAGAGAGAGAGAGAGAGAGAGAGAGAGAGAGAAACAGAGACAGGTGGAGGGAAAACACGACATAAATCACAGTCTTTCCATAGCCTACACTTGGAATTGACATATTATCACAACGGAATCACTGAATCTAGTCCACACTCAATGAGAGAGAAATTTGATTGTAACTCTTGAATAGAAGAGCATCAAAGAATTTGTGAATATAATTTCTTATAGGAAATGAAATCAAAGAAAAAGTTAATTACTCCTAGAAGTTTAAAGGAAGTGTTCCTTTCTGCTATTTTCCATGACTATTGTTGAAAAAGCCTAAAGCCATTTTGATTTCTGATCCATGAATTTCTCATTATCCTTGTTTTTGTAAAAACTTATGATGATGAGCCTCAGTGTAGATTTTTAGCTTATTTACTCTCCTGGGCATTTAGTAAGCCCTTTATACCTGGGCACTCATTTTCTTCAGTTCTAAGAAAATTTATCTTGTCATTTCTTTGATAATTTTCTATCCACAGTTGCCTCTCTTCTGTTTTATTTTTAACATCTGTTATTTGAATGTTGGATTACATAAAACAACTTTTCCAAACATAAACACTATTGACACCTTGAAATGAGTAATTCTTCATTGTGGATGGCTGTATGGTACATCCCTCTTGTATCACACCTCACAAGATGCCAGTAGTACATCTCTTCATGATTTGTGACAATGAAAAAGTTCTCTGTACATTGTCAAATGTCCTCTGCAGGATAAAATCACACCTAGTTGTGAATCACTTACCTAGAATGATCTAAGATTCTTATACTCTCCCATTTTCCATCTTTTTGTCTACTTATACTACTTTATGAGAGATTTCTTCAAATTTATCTTCTTTTGAACTTTTATTTCTGTTATTTGTTTCTTAATAAACTTGGATTTTTTAAAGCAGTTTTACTTTTATAGCAAAATTGAGGGGAATGCACAGAGATTTTTCATATACTCCCCGGCCCCCTTCCTCATAAACATAGCCTACTCCACTATCAACATCCCACACCAGAGTGGTACATTTGTTATATTTGACTTACCTACATTGATACATCATTACCACCCAATGTCAGTAGTTTACATAAGAGTTTGCTTGTGATGTTGTATATTCTATGGGTTTTGAGAAATATATAATGAGAGGTATCCACCATTATAGTATCATACAGAGTAGTTTCACTACTCTAAAACTGCTATACATATGATGTATGTTATTCCAGTGGGAGATATACTAAGAGCTCTGGCTTCACCACTATAAAATATATTCATCTAACAAAATTACACTTGTAACCCATAAATTTATATAAATAAAAATTAAAAAATAAATATGCTATGCTATCAGTTTAAATAACCCTTCTTTTTCTCTGAAGTATCACCTTCCATAGTTTTTGTTCTTCCTTATGAATAATGTGACTAGTCTCACTCTGAGACAGTCATTTTGTAGCTATCTTTAAAAAGTTTTCTTAAGGTCTATGCCTTGTCTCTGTTTCTGCAGAGATTCTTTTATTTCATTTATATGGCTATTATTTTTCCCAATATTTCTACTTTTTTATTTTTTATGTTGGTTTCTGTCTTCTGTCTTTGAGACATTTTCAAATATATGGAAATCTTTGATTGGCCATTAGAAATTAAGGCATTAAAAGCTTTTGGAAACTCCCTGTGCATATGTAGGGCTTGTACTTGGTAGGCTTCAATATATGGTCCTTAGGCACAGATCTGGCTGTTTCACTGATGGATCATTACATATAATTAATTGTAGGTTGTTATGATCTAAGTGTTTGCGTTGTTGTAAAATTCCTATGTTGAAATCCTCACCCCCATGGTGTTGATATTAGAAAGTAGGGCCTTTGGAAGGTAATTAGGTTATAAAGGCAAAGCCATCCTGAATGAGAACAGTGCCCTTATAAAAGAGGCCCAAGAGAGTTCCTTTGAACCTTCTGCCTTGTTAGGTTACAGGGAGAAGACAGGAAATGGGCCTTCGCCAGATACCAAATCTGCCAGTTCCTTGATCTTGAACTTCCCAGCCTCCAGAACTGTGAGAAATAAGTCTGTTGTTTATAAGGCAGACAGCCTATGGTATTTTATTATAGCAATAAAACTTGACTAAAATTAGTTTTGTTTTTTTTCTTATGCCAGTTAGGCTCTCAAGAGAATAAATTTATAATCTACTGTCCAGAGGATAGAAACTTAAGAGCCAAAAAGGTGAAGAGGGACTGCTGGCCTCATCATTAAATATGTTGACTTTAACTGAATCCTCTATTTTCAGTATGGTGGTTCACTCTTCCATCAACTAATCCAGTTGTCCACATGCCAAAAGTTGTTTCAGCCTCACCCAAATGCAAACCACTCACTCATGTCTGCTGGGACGAGAGAGGAGTAGTATCTAACTACTCTGAGCTGGGGACATGAAAGGTAATTGCCCCTTTTAAGGGATTCAAAACAACCTCTTTATTTCCAGCCACACTTGGGAATATACAGCCTTCTAAAAACCTAGTGCCTTCAATCCACAAGTCTTTCTGAGATCCTGAAAAACAAATTGGCTTCCTTATTCTAATTTGCATCTTACAGACTTGATATGTGTTTTCATGTTTTTTCTTCCATTTTCTTTGCCATTTTGTGACTGTGTTGTTTTAATTCCCTTAGTGTAATGTTTGAACAATTTGGGATAGAGAGGAGA
Organism: Callithrix jacchus; assembly: GCF_049354715.1. Taxonomy (NCBI): domain Eukaryota; kingdom Metazoa; phylum Chordata; class Mammalia; order Primates; family Cebidae; genus Callithrix; species Callithrix jacchus. The sequence goes on from NC_133524.1 coordinate 33,119,210, forward strand.
TAAAGATATCTTTTCAATTGTCGTTTCTATTGGAGGTCCATGTTCATGTTTGTCTCCTGTTCTCCTTCCTCATGTATCCTCATCTAGCATTTTGTAGTGGCATCTGCATTGCCTCCCGTTGTCTCCAGCCACCCCTTGAAGGTTTAAAGTTCTTGAACTGCAATGTTACTAGGGATAATTTCAATCCATTCATCAAGCAAGAGAACACATGCAACACAGTTCCTAGCTGCAAGGCTGTGTCTTTATTCTTACACCTATATAGGCCCATAAGTTTATGCAAGCTTTAGCCTCAGGCTATAGCCTGAAGCAGCATGTTTTCCCCAGGTTTTCTTTCATGAATGGAAACACCACAGTCCAGCTTCTGGTTTTGAACACTGAGCATGTCTCCAGTTTTACACCTTGCTTGAAGCAATTTTAATACCAATTATCCCACAGCATCCAAATTCCTGGCTTCCACTGTTGCCCTGTGGTTCAAAGCCAATCCTGGCAGGGTGTTCTGCCCCATTCTCTGCTTTTACATTTCTGTTCCTGCTGAAGTTTGCGTTGTAAATATATTCTTTTTTTGTTTTGTATGTTTTTTCATTGCTGTATTTTTGTAGTAGATGAGGATGACACTTGGATCAGAAATCTCTGGTCATTTTGCATTGGTTTTTACAATATATACCAGTATAACATATACTCTTCCACAAGGCATATGCCTAATGGAGGGAACCACTATTTTATAGCCTTAAGTGGAAGCTCTGTTATGAGACATACGTATCTAAACCTAGCCTGTTCTATACAGTTTACTAGACCAGGTAAATCATCATGGCCCCCAGAGAGACCCAAGATAAGATGATTAGGGTTAGCACATAAAAAGGACTTCCTTTCCTGACATGGGGACCTGAATCCTAACCAAACTTCCTTGGTAACTGCAATAAGAACTGCCTACATATTGTTCCAATTCCACCTCCAGTTCTTCAGGGAATAGTGTCTGGTATGTGACCTATATAACATTACACAGCATTCTGGGATTCCACAGTCCTGCCAGGCTAATAATGAAAATAGACGTTCAACTAACTTATCAACTAACAAGGTTCCATCTCAGATCTGTTACAGAAGACAAAGTAATGACCGTAATGACTTTAGAATAGGGATTACAAGACCTCACTGATAATTTCAGCTTTGCTGCCAATTAACAATGGAACTCTGGATGAATACTTACCATCTTACATTTAAGCTCCATTTTCTCCATTTCTAAAATTATGAAGTAGATATAGATCAATGTTCTATTTTGAGATGTTATATTGCTATATAAGTACTTACTTCATTTTTAATTAAAATTTGTTAATGATTATTGGTAAGAAATTACCTGGTCTCTAAAACTATCTTCTAGTTGGAAACAAGCAGTTTTGAAGGGGTCTCATTATTCCCTTCTTTAAACCTCAACGTCCTTGGTATTAATAACACTCATGTTGAAAATAAAGCCAAGAGAATCATTCTTCATATGCTTTATTACCTGAAATATCACCTTTAACTTCACCCTCTTATGACTTAACAGTTAGCTGCAATGTCTAGCATGTTGCCATATGTCTATTTTTTTCCAGTAATGGAAGCAATAGAAGGGAAATAGAATTATTACTTAAAAGAAGGATTTATATACAAAGGGTATGTAACTTATTTCATTTGCTACTACTTTTGCTACTTTTTCAAATACAAAAAGGTAAAACAAGCACATTATAACATCTCATGGACTATTTTAGTTAAAAATGCTTCTGAGTATTCTAAAATATTATCATACTTCATTTCTTGTGGATTGCATTACCTTGTCATCAATAATGAATAATATTGTCTAGCTAGAGTGCATTGGCATAGGTATATAGTCATTTTATGGGTCCATGAAATGAGGATAGAATTGGGAGGTCACGATTTTTATAGCAATATTGTTTTTTGTTATTGTTAGTTTATTTGTGGTACTAAACAGGCAGAAACAGCTATTCTTGAAAACAAGTGGCCTATTAAAAATGACATTAGAATAGGGATTGCAGGACCTCACTGATAATTTCAGCTTTCCTGCCAATTAACAATGGAACTCTGGGTAAAAATTTACCATCTTACCTTTAAGTTCCATTTTCTCCATTTCTAAAATTATGAAATAGATATAGATCAATGTTCTATTTTGACATGTTATACTGCTATATAAATACTTACTTCATTTCTAATTAAAATTTGTTAATGATTATCTGTATGAAATGATTTGGTCTCTAAAACTATCTTCTAGTTGGAAACAAGCAGTTTTGAAACTATGGCTAGAAAATAAGAAGTATTTTAAATTATTAAATTAAGCTAAATAAAGTCTTTTAATGAAAGTTTTGCATTTAATAAAAGATAGTGATGTGTACATTATGAAAGCTAGTTAACGCAGTGATTCACACCTGTGATTCTAGCACTTTGGGAGGCTCAAACGGAAGGGTCACTGGAGGCAAGGGGTCCGAAACAAGCCTGGACAACATGGCAAAACCCCATCTATACCAAAAACACAAAACATTAGCTGGGCATGGTGGTGTGCATCTGTAGTCACAGCTACATGGGAGGCTTAGTTGGAAGAACCACTTGAACCTGGGAGATGGAAGTTGCAGTGAGCCAAAGGTCACACCACTGCATTCCAGACTGGGTGACAGAGGCAGACAGTGTCAAAAAAAAAAAAGGAAAAGAAAAAGAAAGAAAAGAAAGAGAAAGAAAAAGAACAAAGAGAGAAAGAAGAAAGAGAGAGAAAGAAAAAGAAAGAAAGAGAGAGAGAAAGCAAGCTGGTTTAATAAGATTTTAGTTAAGGATATAAATAGGAATAAATAGGAGATGCAATTACATGATCCTGGGGCGAGGGTAAAGAAAATAGTAAAAAGGCCATAACATCTTTCTGCCTTTCTATAATGTAATAATGAAAATAGCTCCCAAAGTGCTTGGGTTGATGATAGCCTGACAAGGATTAGCTTGGGTATATACCAATGAACGACAGCTAGTCTAAAAGCTGGTTTCACATGATGTTACAGTAAACTGGTAAAGCAAGTATTAAAGTCTCAGGAACAAACTCTCATGTGATTTTACTGGCTCAACATCTTATGGATAGAAGAAAATTATATGATGTTAATTAAGATAGTGGTATGCTGGTAAATGTCTAACAACCAGCTCTCCTGAGAGGGAGGTCATATTGCAATATTCCCAATATGTTTAATTTCAAGCTATCAATATAATATCACCAAATATGAAGTTGGTACTATATCATTATATAGTCGTTCCACTAGACAGGTATAAAAACCATAGATAATAGTGAAATGTAATAAAAGAATTAGGTAGTGATGAGTTTTGTGCATCTATTTACCTTTATATATTTTATTTAATGTAAGTTAACATAATTTAAGTTTTGATAATGGTTGTGTTTAACAGATCTCAATATTCTTGAAAATTGAACAAGTGTTTCCAGCATATAGAGTCAAGTTAAACATCAGTTTATCACAATGTACATAAAAGAAGAGGTTCTTACTAGTACCTATCCCATAAATCATCATTTTTTCTTATTCTTCTAAGATATTCGTTTATATAAAATTTTATTTTATCTTTGAAAATAAGGAGTGAGTCCTTCATTTGTATGAAAATCATAACAAGAATGAACTGTTAACTCCACAAGTCTGGTCTGAAATCACGACTCACAACTAGCACCACCTAATGTCAGGCATTGGAATTGCATATGTAGAGCCCAGAATTGCTTTTCCATGTGCTTTAGAGTCAAATATGAAACTAAACGTATACACACTCACACACACTACAGATATGGCCAGGACCCACCCCAGACCAACTAAACCAGGATATTTAATTAGTTTTTAAATCCCTATAGGTAATTTAAATTCAGTGGTTGAACTAAGTTTGAAAACGATCGGCAAATAAAAAGGTATTAATGTAATTCTGATTTAAAAATTTTTCATCATGAAAAATTTCAAAGATATATATAAGTAAAGAGAACAATATTATGGAGCCCCATGGACCTGTCACAACCTTCAACAACTATCAACATTTTGCTAACCTTGTTTAGTCTTCCTCCATTGTTCTTTCTATTAAAAGTAATTTCTTTGGAAGCTTGTCAAAACAAAACCCACAAATGACATTATTTCACCTGAAAATACTTCAGCATGTATCTAGAATTTCTCTTTACATAGCATAATCCATGGTAGTGGCAAAAAACGCCAAAAATAATTAAATATTTCATTTAGTAAATACTAAGCCAGATATGATGGTAGTTGCTGCAGGTGTGAAAAACCTTAGTGACAATTTTTTGATTTTATCTTACATAAATTCAATTTGATTCTGAGACATGTTTGGTCAAACTTTGTCCTTGACATGTATAAATGGCGTTTCTTTCCTAAACTTTCCATTAACTGGTTAATTCCTCCTAAACTATCCATTATCTGGAAAATTCCTCCTCATTGTTTTAGAACTCAAGGATCATTTCACCCAGTTCCTTCCAGACGGTGACCCTCAAGCTGGGTTAGACAATCCTACTTTTCTATATTCATAGATCCCAATGCAGACATGAACTAAAGACTTGTCAATCTGCATTAAAATCGTGAGTTCATCATTCCTTTATATATACATACAGAAACTAGGGTTTACAATTTGTTCTGTTTTCTATTTTTAGAATGCAGAATCATAGTAGGGTCACACTAATGTTTGCTGAATGAATGATGAGTCTGTGAATTACCAGTTTTGACAGAGTTTAAATGTGGATGTCAAGAATAAATGAAAAAATTAGTGAAGACTGCAAATGTTAAGATGCATATTTAAATGAGAAAATTTTATAATCTTATATTTTCATAATTATGATATTTGAGGGTTTAATGAAGAGAAACGTTATAGTAATTATCATTAGCCATTTCTTTTCATAAATGATTGTGGTTAGCAAAAATTAAATAATTATGCTATGAAGAAATGTTACAGAAGGATGTTATCAGTACCTGCAAGTCCTTTATGATTTCACCATAACTGCTCATGCACAGGAAATATTTATATATTAATTTTAATAATCAATATTTAATGAAAATGCTGTTCTTAAATTTGTCTATTTGTGGTAGAGAAGATTTACAAAAAAGGCAACATTAACATTAGTTACAACACTTATACAACTTTTGTTAAATAAAACTTCTGAAGTTGTATAATGATTTAAGTTATTTAGTCATATAAACCATATTATCATATTCTTCTTTTGAACTGTTTACATATCTTTTAATCACTGAACTAAGAAATTAAAATTGTATTTGACAATTAGTGTCAAATTATAATTAAAATATATGTTGCTATACATCTCAACAAACAAGCACCCAGAAACCCACTTTATATTCTGTTTCCATTAGGATACTAATTATGGCACTATTCCAAAAAAAAAAAAAGAACAGAAAGTAAACTCACTGCAAATACAATACTGATAATTTTAACTCCTTGGTTCTCAATACAATTTGAGTAGTAACCACATAATTAATTATTAACTGAATTGCTCAGTGCACTTCACTATACCAAGTTAATTATCAAGGATAACTTGGTGTGACTTTTATTACCAATGAATAATTATAACTTTGTTATTCTAGAATTGTCAGAGTTTTAAACATGTAAATAATGATGAAGGTAAAGATATAGGCATTGCTCTTAAATTTTCTGATACACTAATCATTATGAAATAACAGGATGTTTATTTTTATAATAGTAAGACTCTTATATAGGGACCAAGATAGTAGGATAGAAAAGTACTTAAAAAGTACTAAGCTTAACAAGTAAATTAAAAAGGGACACTTCTCAAAAGAATACACTGATGCAGACAACAAACATAAGAAAAAAAGCTCATCATAACTGGTCATTAGAGAAATGAAAATGAAACCACAATGGGATACCATCTCATGCCAGTTAGAATGGCAGTCATTAAAAAGTCAGGAAACAACAGGTGCTGGAGAGGATGTGGAGAAATAGGAATGTTTTTACACTGTTGGTGGAGTGTAAATTAGTTCAACTATTGTAGAAAGCAGTGTGGCAATTACTCAAGGATCTAGAACTAGAAAAACCATTTGACTCAGCAATCCCATTACTGGGTATAGACCCAAAGGATCATAAATCATTATACTATACAGCCACATACACACGTATGTTTATTGTGGCACTGTTCACAATAGCAAATACTTGGAACCAACCTAAATGCCCATCAGTGATAGAATGGATAAAGAAAATGTGGCACATATACACCATGGAATACTATGCAGCCATAAAAATGGATGAATTCATGTCCTTTGCAGGGACATGGAGGAAGCTGGAAACCGTCATTCTCAGCAAACTAAGATAGGAACAGAAAGCCAAACACCACATGTTCTCACTCATAAGTGGGAGTTCAACAGTGAGAACACATGGACACAGGAAGGGGAACATCACACACTGGGGCCTCTTAGGGGGTCGGGGGTTAGGGGAGGGACAGCATTAAGAAAAATACCTAATGTAGATGACGGGTTGATGGGTACAGCAAACCACCACGGCACATGTATACCTATGTAGCAAACCTGCACATTCTGCACATGTACCTCAGAACTTAAAGTATAATTTAAAAAAAATCAGGGTAAAATATTTCTTCTCATTGTTTTGAACATAGCCATAGGTAGGATAATAAAAAAACATTACAACATATATAAATGGAAATATCAGTAATTCAGAAACAGGTCTCAGGTACAAACAGCCAAAATAATTCAATGAAATTATTTCTCTATACTACAAATTGTGTACTCATATGGCATCATATTAGTTATAAATAATAGTTTACTTTAAATAAATATAGACAGAAGTGGCTGGAAACTAAAAGCATATATTTCTTCTCCATGAGATGAAAGAGGATATAGGATTCACTTAAGAAAACATAGCAAATCTTTTTTGTTTCGTCATTGTAGCTTCTGCTTGGCATTTAAATATGTGTGACTTAATAGAAACATTCAATTTTGGAAACTTAAAATATCACACAGTATTATTCATTCAAATTATACTTATTCAAATCTACATAGCCATATCATATTGTGAGTGATATTGTCAGATCAAACCCACAAGTGGGAAATATTTTTATTTTTAAAACTTATTTTACATTTAATATGTATTCATGCTAACTTACTAAATTTAAAGCACTTTCTATGGAATGTATTCTAATACATACACCCTACATCGTATAATTTACTTCAATGTTGTAAATTTTCTATGACAATGTATATGATTCACAAATTATATGAAATATAAAAATTATATTTAATTCATAATTAATGGTATATTTTATTTACTTTATACTAAATGTAATAGAATTTGATATATGAAATTTATATTCACGATGAATATAAGTAAACAATGAGCAACATGAAATGTTGTAAGAAATTTGCTATCTGCATGAATAACTATTCAATATGTTTTCATTGAACATCCATCAAGTTCTTTGTGATGCAGTTTTAGAAAAAATACTAATATGCTGGCTTCAAAGATTGCTATATATTGAAAGTCTAAAATGCATTGAATGCTGTAAAAAGACAAGATAAATTATGACTCTTGATCACTGTCCCATAAAAGCTTATGATATAGTTTGTCTAATAAGGAATAGCCAACAATTATTATAATAGGAGACAGTATAAATAAGTGGAATATAATGTTCCAAATGTTCAGAGGAGTTGGATATCATCTCCTTATGAGTTGGCCAAGAGAACCTTGATGGAAAACAGCATCTGAGCAGGGCATTGAAGGATCATTTAATAGATATTCCTCCCTCCACACATTTTTGTCTATCCAACATCCCTTCTGTGGTGAGGAAAATTATTTCTCATTGGATATCTTGGTATTTATTTTATTATGTTTCTCATGTTCCCTTAAGGTTTTATTAGGGCCAATGTAACTGAATCCTGGAAAATGGGAATGTGTAGGAAGTGATGCATCAGTTCTTGCCTGAGGCACTTAATAGTTAGCGACAATTTCTCAGCTCCCCTTTGTCAATACCACTGAAGTTTCAATGTTGATATGGCAAAGCCACGAGATGATAGCAATTTAGGTCCCTGAGTCACTGTGGAGGAGTGTTGCCTGATTTATATCAGACTTTATATGAGCAATAAATAAGCATTCATTAGACCACTGAGATTTCAGAGTTAGTTTTTTGTGTCATCTAACATTAATTGTTCTGAATAAGTATCTCCATTCTTTGGTGAATGGTACCCTGCTTTTCCTTTTGTGAAATTAGTCTTCCCTCATTCTGCATAATCTTAGGGGAACCTGTAATCATAGTGCTCTGTAAACTCTATAAAGTGGTGGGACAAGTTCCTAATTTAGGCCAATTAGATTTAGGAATTTGAATCCAGAATTGAGAAAAATAGTACTATTTGAAGCTGAACCATTTTAATGATAGTACCAACAAAAGTAACTTTCCTGGAGCTCCTGGTTCTCATTGCTCCCCTGCCTGGGCCACAGTTGCCTTCTTTTCCCTCATTTCCAAGGACCATACATTATCCCTCCAATAAGTTTCATTTCACTTTAGTTAAATGGAGATGGTTTCTGCTTCTTAGACTCAAAGCTTCCTAATGGTTATAGGTGGTGAGGACTTTTACATATAAATTACACTCCAAATATGTATGGAATAAGGGTATTTTAGATAAAATAAGTACATTTTGCTGTAGAGTTGCATAGAGATACAAGTTACAGAAGCTCAGTTAGGGTTTATGAGTGCCAGACTATGAATTCTGCATGCTAGCCTCTGGCCTAGGAGGTTAGAAAAATCAAATGCCTTCAGGGGAAACATGGGACACATAAAATTGTAAAGCCTTAGAAAGTACAGCAATAAGTGCTAAACTGATGGTGTTGATCAGTCCAATCTCTGCCCTGTTTCATTGCCTTTTAAAGTTCCTTGCAGGTCAAACAAAACAGCCAAGCAAAACATATCCTTCAGCTCTCTTTTCTTCTGGGGATAACAGTTTGAAATTAAAGCTATCAAGAGGGAACCACAGAAGGTTCCTGTGCTGGGAAATGTGAAGCAGGAAGTGCTGCTTCAGAAAGATTAACCCTTTCAAAATAAACAGGGATTTGGGTGGAGAGAGATCTCTTACAAGGTATCTATTGATTTGAGATTGATGTCCAGGAGAATGAAAAGAGAGGACATGAAAATATAAAGAAAGAGTGTATGGAATTTAGTTAATGGAGAAATGTTCAATTTAAAGTGCAGGGAGGTATAAAGGACAATACATGTTTTAGTCTGAGGACTTTAAGAAATAATGGTGGTACGTTCTTGGAACTGAGAATCCTCCTTAAGTTACAGGTTACAATAATCAAAGTGGTGCCGCCATTGACTTGGTAAATTTAAGAGAACTTTAATAAAAAATTTGTGAATTCATTATTTATCATAAACACAATTGCACTAATGCCTCAAAAGAGCAATCTAGAAATGTCTACCAGGAGAAATTAGGCAGACGATTTTATTTTAATGAATGGTTGGTCCATTGCACTCAAGAGAGCATGTTTGTGATTTTTCTGGGAAATGTTTTTCATAGAGTGGGTAATAAAAAGAGCAGAATATTAGGTGAGAAATACTCAATTTCAGGGCTAGTTATTTTAAACTACTGTAAATTATAATATTTTTTTATAAAATTTAAACATCATAAATATGTTCTTTTTCTTTACTCAGATATTAAATTGAATATTTTTAAGTAATTGGTAGAAGGTAAGCTCATAAAATGATTAATGGCAAATAAAACAATAACTACCTAAACATCAGGGTTACATGATACCTAACAGCTAATCCTAAGATAACGGTATCTTTAAATACATAATGCAGACACATAAACTAGTATCAGAATCAAATTATAATGTTTTTATTGACTTTCTTAATGTGTGTACTCACACAGAGATCATATTATTCACAAAATGAAAGTTAGTAGTTTGTGAGTAAAAGATAGTCCGGAAATAAGGTACACACACGATGATTCTACTTTTATAAAATTCTATAAAATGCAAATTTATCTATAATGCCAGTCAGCATCAGTGGCAACCAGAGAATGAAGAGATGGGCAGGAGAAAGTGATTACCAAGAAGAGACTTGTGAGGATGGTAGATATGCTTACTATCTTGACTGTGGTAATGGTTTCACTGGCATTTGCATATGTCAAAACTAATCAAATTTTACTCTTTAAATGTTTAGTTAACTGTATATCATTTATACCACAATGAAACTGTTGTCAAAAATGAGTAGCTTGGTCTTGCTAAATGCATTGCTAGGTATAAAAGTTGTACTTAAAAACAATATATGTCTCAATAAGGATAAATGACTACTGTAGTGAACACTGTTGTGTGCCACCCAGATTCACCAACTACAAATGAAGCATACATTCTCCCTGGTACTGGCAGTGTTATCTACTAAGAGATCATAGCTAAGCTCTTCCCTGAAATTTCCCTCAGCAGACAGAAACTTGTTTTACCAAGATTATACTGCCCAGAAGCTGGTAGTTGGGAGGATCACATCATCTAATGACTAATGGATTAGGTCTACAATCATCTATCCTCCTTGCTTTATACAGTAATACTCTATCTAAATGGTCATCCCAACCCTACATGGGACCAGATAAGATCTCCCTTTTAACTGCATCATTATTCAACTCCTCTCTCTACTCAATCCTTCTCCCTTTATTCCCTCCCAGGCATTTTTTTCTCAAGAGCACTCACCAAGAAACCATCTGCATGCAGATCTCTGCCTTAGAGTCTATTTCTTAGAAAATCCAATCTAAAATAATAACCTAATACATTGAGAAGTTAAAATGCAGAAAACAGAAATACATACCTGAAGTAATCATTTAAATAACATTATAAAAATGCTTATCCATATTTATAAATATCCATTATATACAATGATACCATTTTGTTTATCATTTTTTCAACTTATTTCTGGGAAAAATACAGGACACAAGTGCTTAAAGAAAGCTCAAAAAGGAGATATGGTTGATTGCAGGTGATAACAGAATATTTTGCAGACTGTCAACTACTGAGGACACTGTCATATTTGGTGTCATATTTGGAAGAATCACTGTTATTAAATTTTAAAACATAAAGGTATGATATAATGTCATAAAACTTACTAAATTCATTCAGCATTTCAAAATAATATGAAAACATGCCAATAGAAATTCCATTTTACTACTGTTATTATCAAAAACTTACCAAAATTTGGCCTTTTACTGTGTGAATGTATCAAATGATACCGTTAACATATATGTAATTAATTATGTGCTAATTGTAGCAAGTTTCACTTTTCAATAAATGAATTTTCCATGATAATACTTTCTTTAAGATGAAGAGAGAATATTTTCTATAAAAATCTGAATTGATTTTCACTATCTAAAGACACGAAATACATGTGCTAGTTCTGGAAGATGAAAGAAGATGAAAATGTCCTCTATAGGAAGGCCATCCAGGATGTTGAATGGTAAGAGACAATTTCCATCTAATTATAGACACATTGAAACATGGTCCATTAACTACAACACTTATCCTTTCCCCTTCTACCAACCCTCATTTATCCCTCAGCCACTGATTTTAAAAATCATTTCGTATATTTTATAGCCAAAGGAAAAAATGTAAATGGAACTCACTTCTAAGAGACTACTGCTCTCAGAAGATTGAAAAGAGAATAAAATCCAAATATATACATATTTACTTGATGTAGAAAAACAATCCATGTATCTTAAAAGGTAATGATAGGGTTTGGTTGTGTCCCCACCCTCATCTTGAATTGTAGTTTCCATAGTCCCCACATATTGTAGGAGGGACCCAGTGGGAGGTAACCAAATCATGCAGTGGTTACCCTATGCTGCTGTTCTTATGACAGTGAATTCTCATGACATCTGATGTTTTTATAAGGGGCTTTTCCTTCCTTGCTCAGTACTTCTCCTTCTTTTTGCCATCATGTAAAGAAGGATGTTTTTACTTTCACTTCCACCATGATTGTAAGTTTCCTGAAGCCTGCCAAGCCATGCAAAACAGGCTTTTTTAAGCCAATTAAACCTCTTTCCTTTATAAATTACCCAGTCTCAGGTAGTTCTTTATAGCAGCATGAGAACAGACTAATACAGTAAATTGGTACCACAGAGAGTGGGGTGCTGCCATAAAGATACCCAAAACTGTGGAAGTACCTTTGGAACTGGGTAACCGGCAGAGGTTAAAACAGTTTGGAGGACTCAGAAGAAAACAGGAAAATGTGGGAAGGTTTGGAACTTCCTAGAGACTTGGAGGGCTCAGAGACAGGAAGATGTGGGAAAGTTTGGAAATTCCCAGAGACTTGTTGAATGGCTTTGACCCAAATGCTGATAATGATATGGACAATAAAGTTCATACTGAGGTGGTCTCAGATGGAAATGAGAAACATGTTGGTAACTATAGTAAAGGTCACTTTTGCTATGCTTCAGCAAAGAGACTGGTGGCCTTTTGCCTTTGTCCTGGAGATCTGTGGAATTTTGAACTTGAGAGAAATGATTAAGGGTATTTGGTGGAAGAATTTTCTAAGCAGGAAAGTGTTCAAGAAGTGACTTGGGTGCTATTAAAAGCTTTCAGTTTTATCTACTGACAAATATGTGGTTTGGAATGGGAACTTATGTTTAAAAGGGAAGCAGAGCCTAAAAGTTCAGAAAATTTGTAGCTTCAGGATGTGATAGAAGAGAACGACTTATTTTCTGAGGAGAAATTCAAGCCAGCTACATAAATTTGCATCTGTAACAAGAAGCCAAATATTAATCACCAAGACAATGGGAAAAATGTCTCCAGGAAATGTCAGAGGTTTCATGGCAGCCCCTCCCATCACAGGACCAGAGGCCTAGGAGGAAACAATGGTTTCCTGGGCTGGCCTAGAGCCCCCCTGCTATGTGCAGACTAGGGAGTAGATGTCCTGCATCCCAGCTACTCTAGCCATGGCTAAATTGGGCCAAGATACAGCTCAGGCCATAGCTACAGCGGGTGCAAGCCCCAAGCCTTGGCAGCTTCCATGTGGTGTTGAGCCTGCAGGTACACAGAAGTCAAGAATTGAAATTTGGGAACTTCCACCTAGATTTCAGAGGATGTATGGAAATACCTGGATGTCCAGGCAGAAGTTTGATGCAGAGGTGGGGTCTTCACAGAGAACATCTTTTAAGTCAGTGGAGAAGGGAAATGTGGGGTTGGAGCCCCCACACAGGAGTCACCCTTGGGGTACTGCCTAGTTGAGCTGTGAGAGGAGGGCCACCATCCTCCATGCCCAAGAATGGTTGATTCACCAGGTGCATGAAACAGCCACAGACACTCAATGCCAGCCTATGAAAGCAGCCAGAAAGGGGACTGTACCCTGCAAAGCCACAGGGGCAGAGCTACCCAAGGCTGTGGGAGCCCACTTCTTGCCTCGTCATGACCTAGATGTGAGACATGGTCAAAGGAGATTATTTTGGATCTTTAAGATTTAATTACTGCCTCATTGGATTTGACTTGCATGTTGCCTGGAGCCCCTTTGTTTGGGCCAATTCCTTCCATTTGAAATGGGTGTATTTACCCAATCCCTGTACCTCCATTGTACCTAGGAAATACCTAACTTGCTTTTGATTTTATGGCTCCTAGGCAGAAGTGACTTGCTTTGTCTCAGATGAGACTTCACACTTCGACTTTTGGGTTAATGCTGGAATGGGTTAAGACTTTGGGTGACTGTTGGGAAGGCATTATTGTGTTTTGAAATGTGAAGACATGTCATTTGGGAGGGGCCAGGGGTAAAACAATATGGTTTGCCTATGTCCACACCCTAATCTCATTTTGAATTGTAGTTCCCATAATCACCATCTATCATGTGAGGGACCCAGTGGGAGGCAATTGAATTATGGCAGCAGTTACTCCCATGCTGCTGTTCATGTGATAGTGGGTTTGATAAGGGGCTTTTCTCCCTTTGCTCAGCATTTCTCCTTCCTGCCGCCATGTGACATGTGAAGAAGGAAGTGTTTGCTTCCCCTTCCAGCATGGTTAAGTCTTTCCTGAGGCCTCCCCAGCCATGTGGAACTGTGAGTCAATTAAACTTCTTTTCTTTATAAATTACTCAGTCGTGGGCAGTTCTTTAGAGCAGTGTGAGAACAGACTAATACAGGCAAACAATCAATATATTTTGCTTTCTGACTTTAGTTATTAAAGCTAAGCTGCATTTTTTTTATCTTTTAAAATGCCATTGTCATAATAAGAGATTTTTTTGACCAAAGTATTTTAAGTTCTGTACACTTGTAGTCTTTAGGTCTAAAGATTTACATATCATGGACAGAAATGTTATGAAAATATTTTAGAGAACTATACAATGAAAAAAATTTCATATTTAGTATTTTTCCACTTTTCACAGTTATTCCTTATAAAAAGGATTGGAAAATATTGATATTTTATAAATATCAACAAAGAACTCTCTTATGACTAAGATGCTCTGAAGCAAAAGCAGAAATATATAAATGTTATACACTAAAATATCTGATTTTATGGCCATTGATAAGAGTGATAATGGCAACCTTCATATAACATATATTTCTTACTGTCTTTTCCTTATTTTTGATTATTCATGCAAGATGACACATGGCCCTATCCAGCCCATAGTTGTGTAATATAATAATCATAATTATAAAGTTATAATAAATGATTGTACCTTTCATGATTTACATACATCACCAAATGCAAAGGAATTATGAAGCAGTTTGCACTGATATCAGTTAAAACTGAAAATCTCTCTTTTAGCTATGCTGTGATCTATTTCTTACTACATACCAAAATGCTGAAAAATGGAGCTCGAAGTAATTCCAGTGCTTTTAAACTCAATCTACAATTTAATTTCCTTTGTGACGTTTGAAACACCACTGTTCCAAAAGTTCTACCATTTCTAATGCCCCAGATTTGCCACTACTATTTCCTTATTAAAAAGCAAAGCAAAGCAAAGCAAAGTAAAACAAATACCTTCACACAATTTTCAGTTCTCTTTCTTCTGAGTAAAGGAAAAATTTTCACTTAATTTCACTTATCTCATTTTTCTGTGTTTTTCAACCTTAAAGTATTTGCAGCCTTGTTCATGTCTCTCTTGAACGTTCTTCTTTATATATTTCAAAAGCTTTGCACCTTCTTTTTCTGTTATTTAATTGGGACATTTAGATCTCTAATCCTACTGCTCTTTATGTTACCACATATAAACCAAAATATTTTCATGTGGCAAAGAATTCTGATCATGAGGGAAAATGAACTAATGAGAAAATTTTATCTTCATTTCTAGTGAAAACTAATTTATTCTTACCTTTTCTAGGGATATTTCCAGAATTGTACTTTTGGTCTTTTAGGACTTTACTTTGAAAACCCTGGACTTAGTACTGAATTTCTAACCAACACTGTGCATGAAGTCAGCTGGTTCAAGCAAGTCACAGAAGCCTCCAACAATTCTGTGACCAAAGAAAAGTAATCATTATATTAAATTTTCCTTTTCCTTTAAAGACAATACTGTTGAATAATTTCCAGCGGACTTGAAAAAAATCTTGGCAGAAAAATAAAATGTTGTTAAATCAATTCTTTGAGAAATACCCCCAAATTATTGCTTTATTGGTGATAGTAAAATACAAATCCAAGTATTTTATACCATTAAAGAATTTGGCTTATGTAGGATTATGTATATGACCTTTAATTTCCACTTCTAATTTTGGCACTAACTGATATAAATCACACTTTAAAAAAACCATGGTTATGTTGTTTTTAAACTTGTAAAGCAGGACTCAATAATTCACAGAGCTAACCAAAGGTGAGTAAATAGGAATAAGAAAGGTAAACATTAGCAAAAGATTAAGCAAATAAGTAAATAAGGAAGAAATAGAAAGACACAGCTACACAAGCCTCAGAATACAAAAGCTTATGGTGAATCAGGATCCAGAGGAATGAAGGAGTCAGAAAAGTAACACAAGTAAGCAGAAGAGTAACGAGCTGGGTAGGGAAGTGCAGTGGCCCTTGCTACGGTAATAATACCACTCCCTCACATTGCCATAGATCTAGGTCGAGCTCACCCATTATCTTGGTCCTGGACACTATGGAGTACTCTTGTTCATGTCCAACAGTAGAAACTGCATTTCTTAGTCTAAAGTCTTTCTTTGAAACAGAAAAAGTAGCTACAACCACATGCAAAAACAGGTTGGAAGTTCTTGCAAAAGGAAATTAATAACCTGACACCCCGAGAAGCCCTTTAAAAGTGACTAATAAAAGTTGAAATAGAAACACCTCAGCTCTTGCACCTTGTCTAAGATAACTCTGAGACAAGTGATTTATGCTTTCTCAGACTTTCTCCATGGAATTAAGCCCTAGTTCCCATAGTGGCATTTAGCTTGCTAACATACTCTTTACAGATTACTTTTTTTAACCTTTCTCACAACCCCACTACCTTACCACAGTTTCTTAGAATCACTGCCCAAAAAACTATTTAAACTCAAATCCTTGTTTCAGGATCTGCTTATGTAAGAACTCAAACCGAGACACTAGTAATGCAAGAATTTACATTACTAAGACCAGAATCAATCCTCAAGCATGACTAGTCTGACCTTCTACACAGAGGTAAGGAAAAGCACTTAATTGGGCTGGAAAATTCACTAATTCTTTTGAAAAATGAATGATGTTCTCCATTTGTAATAGTGAGTGTAATGGGATACAGATATACCTAATAGTAGTGATATAGTAGGTAGCTGGTCAGATAGGAGCAGGGTAGGAAACCCCCAACCCTAACCATGAATATCAGGCAACCATCAAGTGATGGTCATGTGGTTATTAAACTGTATCTTTAAAAAATAATTGGTCACAGCCAGTACCAGGGAAAGAGAGTCTCCCAAGAGATAAAAAACACCTGAAATTGGTGATCAGCAGCTTCCTGATAAGATCTCAGGAGCTGAGCAAATGGGCTCCAGCATGTGCACTAAGAGTCAAAATGTCTGAGTGTAACTGGTATATGACTTTCCTCTAGAAACACTCGACTGGTAAGGGAATGCCTTTTGAGTACAACTCCAGTAAACACACTGTGCATGCTCCCCTCCCAAGTGTTAGCAGGCCACTGCAGATGCAGATAGCCCCTAACCCAACGGAAGAATCACAGGAGAAGGGATATAAGACCTTGGAAGTATGCCAACATACAAGACCCTAAATCAAAGGTCAAACAGGACACTTAATGTCCCAAGTTACCCACTTGGTCCTCTACCAAGTGTACTTTATTTCCTTTTATTTCTGCGCTAAAGTTTTTAAATAAACTTTCACCCCTGCTCTAAAACTTGCCTCAGTCTTTCCATCTGCCTTATGTCTCCTTGGTCGAATTCTTTCCTCTGAGGACGAAAGCATTAAGGTTGCTGCAGACCCATATGGATTCACCACCAGTAACAGGAGGACAGAGAGTTATTCAATGAATTATTATGTACTGATTATATAGTAAGTGACATTACCCATTCTGGCTCACCATTACAATACCAGTATTAGGGTTCAATGGATAAGTTTTTATGAAATGGAAATTTCTTAATATAAATAATTAAAATAATATCCAAGTACTGGATTCTAAATAAATACTTCAAAAATAGTTATTACAAGAAAATTGTATCTAATCACAAACAGGTTTTTATTTCGTTTTCTTTTTCTCATAATCTCAAGCTGCTGAAACATAAATTTAATGGAGTTCTTCCCTCATCTCGGAATTCTGTAGATTTTTCTTTCAGTTGTGAGAAAATAATGCTTTCCTTTAGAAGATGTTGGCTTAGATTAGATAAAATGCTTTATTATGAGTATTGCAAAGCTACTTATTTACCACAGCTAGACAGAGACTCTTTCTTACTTTGTCATGCAGCTGCTTGTTTTTTAAACAAATTTTGCCAAGAGACATAAACCAGATGGTCTTCTTCAAGGGTATCCTGTGAGCTGTGATAGTCAGCTTATGGTAGTTTTGAGGAGCAGACATCTGGGTATGGAAAGTCATGATGGCATTTGGAAATCCAACTACCAAGTGTGCTGAAGTACAAGGAGAATCTCAAGTCAGTAAATAAAACTGTGACTTAAAGTTTGTTTTATATTCTACTTTTTCAGGGGGCATTAACTTTATGCTTTATAATATGACCTTTTTTGGGTACCCCAACACATTGAATTAGAGAGAAAACTTGTGAAAAAATTGATTCAGAATACATTTCCAAGTGGGATCAAGAAGTTGTAAGAAGTTGGGCTTTCTAATAGAGTTGTATGTGTTTTATCAAAAATGTTTCATTAATACTGTAAAAAAAATCTACTAGAATAGTGTAGTATTTTAAGTTGCAAGTCTCAATTCTGTTTCATAGTAGTGTTATACATCCACACTCTTGAAATGGCTTCACTAACTGCAGAGTGTATTTCTCTACCCCTGGACTTTGGACATGCCATGTGACTTGCTTTGAAAATTGACCATGGATAGAAGAAATTATGTTAGTTACAAATCTAGGTCTTAAGAACCATCACGTATTTCTGCTTACCCTTCTGAGATCTTTAAAACTCTGCCATGGACGAATGTGCCCCAAGTATCTACTGCCATTCCAGCTTGGGCCCCAGAATGAGAAACATGGATCAAATGTGCTTGGTCAACCTACAGTCAGAGTCTCACAGATTACACAAAGTAGCACTGTGAATATGAGGATAATTACTTATTATTCTTTGGGGGTATGCTTATCACACAGCATTATTGTAGTTGTAGCTGACTAATACTAGTCGACTAAAACACCTACCTTGGGTCACTCCTATGTTACTGAGAGATAGGGGAAAAAGTATGAGATAAAAATGAAAGTTAGCATCTATGTTCTTATCAGGAAGCTACTATTTTATGGAAGGTACCCACAGAGATTACAGAATTATATCGCTGATGATCCCAAAATTCTTTTAAAACAAAGGACACAGAATGGATCATCCTTAGTTTTCAAGTACTAGGCTATAATTATTAGAGAAAGAGAAATGTAAGAATTGAAGAAAAAAAATTAAAAAGCATTTCAAGGCAAACTAAGCAGTCAAATTTGCCTTTATATGAACAAAAATACTTTAAATTTATTCAAACCTACAAATTACTCAAAGGCTAAGAATTTTCAAATGTGCATCTAAATTGTCATTTCTTACAAGTATCTAGCCATTCTAGGAAACTAGGAATATTTTAAAACTTGTATTTCAGGCATAAATCTCTCAAAAGCATATCTTTGGCTTGTAATGGGCAGTTTTCCCTTGAGAAAACTGGTATTCAAGAGGAATTTGAGACTATTCACGGATACACTAAAACTAATATGAAAATAATTCCTGTGAATATTGCTTTATAGGCAAAATTTTGCAACTTTCATAGAGTAAACAGATTTTTAAAGTGTTAGAATTTCATAATTGTGATAAACATCCTCCTAGAATAGTAGAAAGTAAAACAAGCAAGTAAGCAAACAGAAAAACATATCCAGGTTTTATATTACTTTCTATATTACTATATCCATACCTAAAAGTCATAATTTGACCTTATTATAGCAAAATAAAAGTAAATATGAGGAAACTTACTATGCATTAATAATATATTGAGTAAACTCTGATGGAAATGGAGAATCTGTTAACCAAAGAGTTTCTCAAGAAACTTATTATTTCTAGAATATTATAACTTTTGAGTGAGCAGCTTATTATATACATTTAAGAGCTCATCAATAAAATGTTAACATATATTGAACATCTACCATGAGAGCATATTGCATTTGTCTTAGCAGTGACAAAAGGTGAATAGTACAGTTTCTTTCTTGTAAGAAAAATACTCCACTGAATTGTAACGTGTTGTCCACAGCTATGTAAGACATATAAACTCATGATAATAACCTGTAAGAGAAATAGGTAAACAGAGTTCTATGAATCTAGATAATGGAATAATTAATCAAGAACAGAGAAGGATTCCAAGTGGTGGTAGTTGCACCGAGTGCTGAAAGGTATGTAGGAATTTGCTAAAGAACAAGTCAGGGCTCCTCAGGCACATCAGAAAACCCCTTACCACTTGGCTTTGCTAAGCATCTTGTAATCAATCAATCCATTTCCTGTACTGATCTTGAACAGAAAGATATCACCTTCTAAAATTTGAACACCTTTTTAAAGCACTTTGGTTTTGTATATGAGAGTTTAAAAAGTCTTTATATATATTTATGTTGTTTCTATTGATGTATATACATCTAGAAGGAAGAACGCAATCCTTGTGCACAAGAAATTCTTTGTTAAATGACATGGAGGCAGGGTGTGCAGCAGAAAATAATTCATAACTGGGGGCAAGACATAAACTCTGGAACATACTTCATGTGTGAGCCTAAGAAAATTATTTATTCTAAAACTCAGCATATTCATATACAAAATAAGGTTCTCCTGAGAATAAAATGATACATGCAAGGCTCTGAATCCATGCCTCAAATATAGGTGTGCCTAAAAACAAGCTCTTTTATCTTATGCAAGATCCAACTTACATGTCCGGAAAAAGTACTGTCTTGAAATTTCAGTACATTGTCATAATTTTAGCTTTAAACTTAGGTCCTTGTTTCATTGTGGTTAGTGAATTAGTAAGTAAAACTTACTAATTAGCATTATGTAACTTATATAACTTAGGATCCAACTTTAGTAAAAGTTAGGAAAGCTTTAGGCTGTAAGTAGAAGCACTGTGACAACCAAATTCTCCATTTCTCACATTTTCTAAGCAGTGGCTTAAGTCTAAGTCAGACAAAAGTTGATGAATGAGAAATTACTTTGAGAACACGGAGACACAGAAAAGTAGGTGCCTAGGGAAATGAAAACTTCTACTTTTATATTGGCCGAATTTAGTAAGCCAGAGTAAGATGCAGGCTGAATCAGAATTTATAAAATTATGAAAAAAAAAATAAAACAGCGGAAGAGTTAGCCCTAGACAAAGTTGCACTTTTTATACTCTTCTTAGGGCTGCTAAAAAGAAAACAAAACAGGAGCCGGGTTCAGTGGTGGGTATCTATAATCCCATCTACTCAGGAGGCTGAGGTGGAATTACTTCATCCAGGAGTTTGAGACCAGCCCCAGCAACCTTCTCACTCAAAAAAAAAAAAAAAAAGGAAGAAATAAAACGAAACACTCTTTTTAAGTGTACATTTTGAAGACTGTTAGTTCTCTTCCAATATCCCTTTTTTTCATCACTGGACAGTTTTTAGCAGAGCACACATGAAATAAACACATTTTCCAGCCCTTCTTGCAGCTTAGATGTGACCATGTGATTGACTTTTGGTCAATTAAGTTTAAGTGAAAATATAACATGGCAGCTTCCAGGAAACTTCCCTAAAACGCAATTGGTATGCACTCTTTGCCCCTTCTTCTCACCTTCTTCCATCCTTCTTGGAATGTGGATGTCATGAGAGTTCCATCTTGCAACATGTGGATGAAATTCCACCACATAAAGATAACTGGATAGAAAACAGAAATGAGCGGAGCCACCATATCTGCCTTGGCTACAAACTTCCAGGTTTTTCAGGAGAGAGAAATATGCTTCTCTTTTAAGTCATTGCTACCTTGATCTTCTGTAATACTCAGCAAAAGCAAATAATAATTGATAAAGAGAGTTTCTGGGAAAATTACATTTAGCACAGTTTTATTTTACAGTAATTTCTTTTAAAACTCATCTATTCTAGGTAGAGAAAAAAATGTAAATTTAGAGAAGAGAAATTTGTGACATGACAAAACCAATAAACACACAATGAATAAAGTCAAATAGTAATATTAGCTCCAAAATGAGGCTCGTCCTATGGACACAAAATCTCCTTCTATATTAGAGTCTTTTTCTTTTGACAATAATATAAATATGTTTATGTAGATAACAAGGAAGCAAATATAGTCCCCCTATACACTGAAGAACTAGAATCATGTATGGTGAGAATGAAAATGCTTGTATGCAACTATCCTGGGAAACAAAAATGTTCACTTACTTTGAGAAAAAGACTCGGGATATTGATCTATGGCTAACACTGAGATTATGTGAATTTTATATCTAGTCAATTTTGTATCTGAAGCAAGTTTTAAACTAACCTCTATGTGAACTGTAAAGATTTATAAGAATCTGAAAATGCTGAAGATACGAGGCAAATGATCCTGGATGAAGTGATGATCATAAAAAGCAAATCACTCTGCAACTCTTAAGTGCTTCGAACTATAAATAGGAATATGCAGACGGTAAGCGGATGGGCAGAAACAAACTTCAATGCATTTCAAAAAGCTCCTTCACTTAATAAATATAACAGATTTTCTTCTTTAAATTCTTTTACCACCTGCTCTTAACAACGACGTGTTCAGAAAA
The DNA here is from genome assembly GCF_049354715.1 of Callithrix jacchus. Taxonomy (NCBI): domain Eukaryota; kingdom Metazoa; phylum Chordata; class Mammalia; order Primates; family Cebidae; genus Callithrix; species Callithrix jacchus. Next base: position 33,141,579 of record NC_133524.1, read on the forward strand.
AAGTATATTTAAAATTAAACAAGGAAATGTAAATCAAGGCTAGTTTAGATATCTAATTCAGATTGTATACTGAATGGTTCACGTTTTAAAGACTTTCAAGAAGTCACAATGATAAGAAGTTAATTCATTGATAATTGGTTTGTTGTAAAGAGACTCTTTGAAAGTCCAATATACACTAAATACCTCATGACACCAACTATAATGGGTTAATCTTTTGCAGTTTAAAGCTTTGCCTCTGGTGGTAAAACTTCCATGTAATTGGCATCACTAGCCAAATCATACAATTCATTTTGGGCTGCTGTGTGGAAACAAAACCTCCTCTATTTGGCTCACAATCACTCTCTCAGTGGTGTGCAAAATGCAATGACTGGCCGTGAATGATATTTACAATAGCTAGGGATTATCTTAGATTATACAGCCTTCAGCAGAAATATAAACACTTGAATAGAGCAGCATGAAATAGAAGGTAGTGTGTGGGAGGAGGCAAGCTCTAATCTGAAATACACAAGAAGAAACCTAGAAACGGCAAGAAAGACAGTATATAGAGGGTATGCTTGGTGAAGGGAGATTATAATAAATGACAGGTTAATGAGATTTGCATTTCTTGAAGTTTATGATGGTTTATTTCTGGCATATATGCCAAACTGATGCTGTCAAATTATAGTGTTTATTACCATTGTTGCAATTATCATCAAGTAGTACTGATTACCAATGTGCACTCTCCTGGGCATTATATAAACAAGCAAAATTCAGGTGGTTTCTGATATTCAACAACCAATAAAATAGACCATACACTGTAGACATATGTAGGAGAGTGTATAGTGAACTTAAATGGAGAAAAATTTAAAGGGTAGAAATAAATTTTTAAATACTTTCAGTGTTTCGGTTAATTGGTGTTTTGGTGTGTCAGTTTATAAGAAAGTTGCTTGCTATATCTAAGAAAACATTCATTATTTTCTATTCATAGATAGCTAAGTTTTAAAAGCGACTTATATCAAACTACTTAGTAAATCATAATTTTCAAAGAAGATCTTGAGGGTAAAACCCAAACCAGAAGCTTTCCCCATAAACCGTGGTTTCAACAATTCAAAAAAGTAGGACCATGTGGTGCAAGATGGCAGAATAAAAGCCTATATAATTCACCTCCCTCACTGAAACATCAAATTTTAACAACTATCTGCACACAGAAAATTACTGTCACCAGAACCAAAAATCAGGTAAGCAATCACAGTACCAGGTTTTACCTTGATCTCTCTAAAAGAGGTATTGAGGAAAGGCAGGAGAGACAGTCCTGAATCATCATCATCACCCCTTCCCAATCACCAAGCACTGGACATACAGTACAGGGAGGGAAACTCTGAACCTTTGGAAGGGACAGTACAGTGATTGGGGGACTTTATATCAAACTAAGTTTCGTGCTGTCACAGCAGAGGAAAAAGCCATGCTGGGCTCAGCCAGTGCCTGTGCATAGAGGGAACATTTGAAGTAGCCCTAGCCAGAGGTGAATAGCCCATCTTCAGGGTCAGAACTGGAGTTTCTTGCAGAGCTTCACCCTTGTGGAAAAAGTGCTCTGGGGTCCTAGGTAAACTTGAGAGGCAGTCTGGGACACACAAATTGCAATTCCTACATAATTCCTAGTGCTAGCATGGGCTAAGAGCTATAGGACTAGGGTGGCATGTGACCTAGGGACATATACCAGCTGGCACGGCTAAGGGAGTGCTTGCACCGTTCCTTCCCTATGCCAAGCAGTGCAACCCACAGTAACAAAAGTGACTCCTTACTTTTCTTAAGGAGAGGAGAGTGAAAAGTAAAGAGGATTTTGTCTTGTGTCTTTGATAACAGCTCAGTCACAGTAGGATAGGGCACTGGAGAGAGTCGTGAGGACCCCTTTCTATTCTCACTCCTGGATAACACTCTCCAATCAAAAGAGATACAGTGTCTCAACCAGGTGTGGTGGCTCACCCCTGTAATCCTAGCACTTTGGGAGGCCAAAAGTGGGTGGATCATTTGAGGTCAGGAGTTGGAGACCAGCCTGGCCAACATGGTGAAGCCTTGTCTCTAGTAAAAATACAAAATTAGCCATACATAATGGTGGGTGACTGTAATCCCAGCTATTTACAGTCAGGGTGGGCTCTTAGCCCATGATAGCACTAGGAGTTACATAGGAATTGCAGTTTGTGTGTCCCAGACTGCCTCTCAAGTTTACCTAGGACCCCAGAGCACTTTTTCCCACAAGGTTGAAGCTCTGCAAGAAACTCAAGTTCTGACCCTTAAGATGGGCTATTCACCTCTGGCTAGGGCTACTTCAAATGTTCCCTCTATGCACAGGCACAGGCACAGGCACAAGAATGTCTTGAACCCAGGAGGTGGAGGCTGCAGCGAGCTGAGATAGTGCCACTGCATTCCAGCCTGAGTAAGAGAGCAAGACTCTGTCTCAAAAAAAAGAAAAAAAAGGAAAAGAAAAAGAAAGAAAGGAAAGAAGAGGAGAAACGGTATCTGAATGGATGAAAAAACAAGACTCAATTGTGTATTGACTACAAGAAGCACTCTTTATCTATAAAGATACACATAGACGGAAAACAAAGGGATAGAAAAAGATATTCCATGACAATAGAAACCAAAAAAGGGCAAGAATAGCAATACTTATATTACACAAAATAGATATCAGAACAAAAAGTTTAAGAAGAGACAAAGAAGGTCATTATATAATGACAGAAGGGTCAATCCAGCAATAGGATATAACAATTATAAATACATATGCACTCAACACTGGATCACCCAGATATATAAAGCAAATATTATTAGAGCTTAGGAGAGAGACAGACTTTGATACAATAACAGCTGGAGCCTTCAACACTCCCACTTGCAGCACTGGACAGATCTCCTGGAAAGAAGCTAAACCAAAGTAACATTGGATTTAATCTGTGCCATAGAATAAATGGAGTTAGTAGGTATTTATAGAACATTTAATTCAATGAGTATAGAATATACATTCTTCTCCTCAGCACACAGATTATTGTCAAAGATAGATCACACCGTAGGCCACAAAACAAGTCTTAAAAATTAAAAATGAAACAACATCAAACATCTTCTTTGACAGCAATGGAATAAAACTAGAAGTCAACAATGAAGAATTTTAGAAGCTACACAAACACATGGAAATTAAACAATATGCTACTAAAGGACCACTGGAACTATGAAGAAATTAATAAGGAAACTGAAAATGTATTCAAAAAATGAAAGAAACACCACATGCCAAAACCTATGGGATACAGTAAAAGTAGTACTAAGAGGAAAATTTATAGCTGTAGGTGCCCACATTAAAAAAGAAGAAAAACTTCAAGTAAATCACCTAACAATGCATCTTAAAGGCCTAGACAAGCAAGAGCAAATTGAACCCTAAATTAGTGGAAGAAAGAAATAACAAAGATCAGAGCAGAAATGAATGATTTTATAATAAAGAAAGCATACAAAAATTCAACTAAATAGAAAGTTGGTTTTTTGAAAAGGTAAACAAAATTGACAAACCTTTAGCCAGACTTGTGAAGAAAAAAGGGAAACCCAAATAAATAAATGCAGAGATGAGAAAGGAGATACAGTTAATACCAGATATATTCAAAGGCTCATTAGTGGCTACGATGAGCAACTATAAGCCAACAAATTGAAAAATCTAGAGGTAATGGATAAATTCCTAGATATATACAACCTGCCATGATTAAACCATAAAGAAATCCAAAACCTAAACAGGCCAGTAATGAGTGACAAAATCAAAGCCTTAGTAAAGTCTCCCAGTAAAGAAAAGCCTGGGACCTGATGGCTGCACTGCTTAATTCTACCAAACATTTTAAAAAGTACTCATACCAATCCTACACAAACTATTCCAAAAAAAAAAAAAATAGATGAGGAGAGAATATTTCCAAATTCATTCTATGAGGTCGGTCTTACCCTGATAACAACATCAGAAAAAGACACATCAAATAAAGAAAACTACAGGATAGTATCTGTGATGAATATTGATGCAAAATTCCTCAAAAAATACAAGCAAACTGAATTCAACAACACATTAGAAAGATCATTCATCATGAACAAGTAGAATTTATCGCAGGGATGCAAGCATGGCTCAACATACGCAAATCAATTAATGTGATACATCCTATCAACAAAATGAAGAACAAAGTCATATTATCATTTCAACTGATGCAGAAAAAGCTTTTGATTGCAATTCCACATCGCTTTTTGATAAAAAGTCTCAAAACTGTAGGTATATAATGAACGTATCTCAACATAATAAAAGCCATATATAAAAGACCCACAGCTAGTATCATACTGAAAAGGCTGAAATTCTTTCCTCTAAGATCTGTAACATGGCAAGGATGCCCACTTTCACCACTGTTGTTCAACATGGTACTGCAAGTCCTGAATACAGCAATTAGACAGAGAAAGAAACCGAGCATAGGGCATCCAAATTGGAAAGGAAGAAAGCAAATGCTCTTGTTTGCTGATGATATGATCTTATATTTTGAAAAATCTAATGACTCCACACACAAAAAAAGGATTAGAACTGATAGACAAATTCAGTAAAGTTGCAGGATACAATATCAACATACAAAAATGAGTAGCATTTCTGTATGCCAACAGTGAACAATCTGATCAAAAAAGATATAAAAAAGTACTTCCATTTACAATAGCCACAAATGAAATGAAACACCTAGTTATTCACTTAATTAAAGAAGTGAAAGTTCTGTACAATGAAAACTATGAAACACTAATGAAAGAAATTGAGAGGACACAAAAATATAATTGCATATACATGTTCATTGATTGGAAGAATCAATATTTTTTAAATGTTCAAACTACCCAAAACAATCTACACATTCAATGCAATTCTTATCAAAACACCAATGAAATTCTTCACAGAAGTAACAAAAACAATTCTAAAATTTATGTAGAACCACAAAAGACCCAGAATATACACCTACAGTGACCTTATTTTTGACAAATTTTCCAAGAATCCACATTGAAGAAAGGACAGTTTCTTCAAAAAATGGAACAGGGAAAAGAGTATATCCACATGCAGAAGAGTGAAACTAGACCCCTATCTCTTGCCACAAACAAAAGTCAAATCAAAATGGATTAAAGACTAAAATCTAAGACCTCAAACTATGAAACCACTACAAGGAAAGATTGGAGAAACTCTCCCGGATATTTGTCTGGGCAAAACAAATTTTGAGTAATACCCTAAAAACACAGGCAACAAAAGCAAAAATAGACAAATGGGATCACATAAAGTTAAAAAGGTTCTGCACAGTGAAACAATCAATGAAGTGAAGAGACAGCCCACAGAAAGGAAGAAAATATTTGCAAGTTAATCATCTGACAAGGAATTAATAACCAGAATATGCAAGGAGTTAAAATAACTCTAAAGGAAAAAGTCTAATGATTAGATCAGAAAAATGGACAAAAGATTTGAATAGATATTTCCCAAAAGAAGACATACAAATGGCAAACAGGTATATGAAAATATGCTTAGCATCACTGATCATCAGAGAAATGCAAAACAAAACTACAATGGGATATTATCTCACTCCAGTTAAAATGGCTTATATCCAAAGACAAGCAGTTACAAATGCTGGAGAGAGTATGAAGAAAAGAGGACTCTTGTACACTGTTGGTAGGGCATGTAAATTAGTACAACCAACATGGAAAATAGTTTGCAAGTCCCTCAAAAAACTAAAAATAGGACTACTATACAATCCAGCAATCCCACTGCTGGGTATATACCCAAAAGAAAGGACAGCAGTATATCAAAGAGATATTTGTACTCTCATGTTTGTTGCAGCACTGTTCACAATAGCCAAGATTTGGAAGCAACCTAAGTGTCAATCAACAGATGAATGGAAAAAGAAAATATGGTACTTATATATAAAGGAATACTATTCAGCCATAAAAAGAATGAGGTCTTGTCATTTGCAACGTCATGGATTGAACTGGAGGTCATTCTGTTAAATAAAATAAGCCAGGCACAGAAAGACAAACATCACATGGTCTCACTTATTTGTGGGATGTAAAAACCAAAATAATTGAATGCATGGGGATAGATAGTAGAAGAACCATTACAAGAGGCTGAGAAGGGTAGTGGGGGGTAGAGGGAGAAGTTGAAATGGTTAATTGGAACAAAGAATAGAGAGAATAAATAAATAAATAAACAACACCTAGTATTTGCTAGCCCAACAGGGTGACTATAGTCAAATAATTAACTGTACATTTTCAAATAACTAAAAAAAAATTATTTTACTGTTTGTAACACAAAGAATAATTGCTTGAGGGGATGAATACTTCATTTTCCATAAGATACTTGCATGCCTATATCAAAATATTTAATGTATCCCACATGTATATATATATACACACACGTATTATGTATCTTCCCAACTACATATGGCATGCACGCGCGCGCACACACACACACACACACACATGCATGCTATGTATCCACAAAAACTAAAAATAACAAATTTTAAAAGTGTAACACAGAATAGAAAATTTTACTTCTTCATCAGTCTATTGTATCTTCCTCTGCATTGTCCCCATGGCTGAAACCATGGGATTCCTTTCTTACAGTCAGTAAAACAATCACTGTGGAATAGGATATGAACAACTTTCTTAAGTTCAGAACATGCTTATTTTTTTTACCCCTTACTTCCTAATTCTATCAAATTCAGAAACCAACAGTAAGAATTTTGTATTGGTACATATACATATAACTGGGGTGAGGAATGAAGATCCAGTCTTGCATAAAAATCTTCAAATATGATACAGATGAATTCTAAGACTGCAATGATAATCTTTCCTGAGCTGTCAGCATCCTGTATGTGCTTATCATGTATCTTCCCAACTACATGTGGCATTGTGACAAATAGAAGAGCTTGCTAATGCTGCTATAGCTGAATGTCTCATTTAGGAACAAACAATTCTGGAAAAGCTCCCAGATTATGCATCTGCCCCTCTAGCTTTCACTTTAAAAGATAAAATTGTATTATGATAACGTGAGGATTAGTATATTATTCTTTCCTTATATGTGTAGTGTGAGGTTATTTCCTTACCTTGACATGAAAGAAAAATATTTATTGAATGTCTCAGTAGAAAGATTACAACTGAGATAGCAAATTCTTATCAGAAGCTTGCCTTAGGAATGGGTTTGCAGAATTGCATGCTCGTTCCCTACTGTCTGAATACAGAGATGATTAGGGATTTTCTCTTAATATCTAATTTATTTGGTTTCTACTCCTGTTTTCTCTCCTTTCATTTCTTTCATTGTCTCATTTTTCTTCATGGAGCACAAATGGCAACCAGAGTCTGTGAGTGCTTTAATGTTGCAGACTTAGCACTATGAGAACTGAACAATGGAGAAATCCCTGGGGAAGCAGCTTCCAACTGTCCCACCCTCAGCATCCTAATGAACTGTGGTTCCAGAATGGTGATGATAATTTTGGAAAACACTTTCGCTAAAGCAGTAGTGCCCACATATTTATCTGAGAGGCTGTACTGGGCAATGACAAAATGTTCAGAGGTCCATGGTGAAATGCCAAAAATAGAACAATGTAGTATGCTTTTCCTAAAGCTACACCTTCTCTATTAAAACAAGTATGATTTACGTCCCTCCTGTCCTTAAAGTATATATTTATCTTTAAATATATAAACTTGATTCCAGTCCAGCATTCACATAGAAATGCATACATATCACAAGTGTATAGTTCCATAAACTTTCCTAAAGGAAACATATCGATGCAACTAGCATCCAGATCAAGAAACAGAACATTACCCAATCCCTAGAAACCTGCTTCTAGAAGCCCTTGTTAACCACAACTCACAAAGGTAACTCCTATCTGACCTCTATACTCCAAAATGTCTATTTTTTGAGTTTCATATAATAGATTCATACAATAAATATTTTCTTATTCTGACATATTTTAACAACACTGTGCTCATTTTTTTTGACATTTCATTTATTTTATAAAATGTTATTAATAAGAGCATTTGATTTATTAGATGTCCTTATACTGCTTTCTCTAATTTTTTCGAGGTTTCTTTTTGGCTATAAAATGTAATAACATATAAATCAATACTCTTAGTCACATGTCCATTTTACATCATATCTAAAGCTCAGAACCATCTTGAATTTAACTACTTATATGGTGGGTGAATCAACCTAACATATCTGACTAAGTAGAATTCTAAGAAAGAAATACTGATTTTAAAACATTACTTTCTTGATGTTTGACAGGAACCTTGTTGTTACACAATAATGCCATCTTATGGCTGTACAGCAATTTGTAGTCTAGAAACTGCTTTCATTTTTATATCACTTGAACTGTTCTATCCTCTTAGTCTTTGGGAAGTCATTTCCTAAAAGTGGGAAACATCCATTAATGGCTTAAAGGGTAATAAAGACGGTATCAGAAAGAAACTAAGGATACCAGAGTATAGCGTCTGGCATTTAGTAGGCCCGTCTTAAGTGTTTGTTGAAAGAAGAAAAGAGCTTTGTTTTTCTAATCATACATAGATCTTATGCACATTATTTGTTTTTACTTGTTTCCTAAGGGTATATTTTATAAGCAGCTAGTAACCCATCAGAAAATCAATGAAAGCTAAATTTAGTAGTAATATGAATTTCCCAAAAAGTTAACTAGTAATCTTACATACAGATATATCTATCCACAACTTCATGGTGTTTGTGGATTTACTGTTGACTCTTTGTGAACAATCAGAATGTCCGTGAAAATAAGGCTTTTAAAACTTCGATGATGTGTAACTTATTGAGATACATGTTGAAATTTTATTTGCTAAAAGACAATGCATAGAAGCAGGTATATTAGATAATGAATGGGCAGTCACAAATTCATCTGGCTTTTAATATCTTCTTGTTCTCACCTAAAAAGTAATATCTGTTTTGCTTTATGACATTTAATAGAGGTGAGTTTTGCAGTTATAACATTCATGAATTTGATGTTTAATGATGGTCTCAGAACTTGTACTGTAGGAATGCTGAGAATCTAAATATATACATTTTCTTGTATGTGTAACTTATTTTGACTAAACTATGCAAACCTATTAGAACTAAATATTTTGGTGAAAGAGAAATATGCAGCTATACTATTTAGTATATACTTAGCAAGTCATGTAACATCTTTGAAATATTGTTTTCTCCCTTATAAAATAATGAAGCAGGACATAACCACTAAGGCATTTTCTAGCTGCAAGAAATCCTGTTATAAATTATTAACTATCTCTAATAATTTGAATTATTGTTCAGCAAATATTAACGTATCTCCACCTTCCACTGTAGGAAGAGTCTACTTTCCCATTTATTGATGTCAGATTTGGCAATGTAATTTGCTTTGGCCAATCAAATGTCAGTGAACTTCACAGGAACATAGGTCATGAGTGTTCTGGGGAGGTCAGGTTCATTCTTTGGTGACTTGTCATGAAAATATCTCACTGACTCTTCATCTTAGGTTCAGTGCAAAGACATATATAGCAGACCTTAATCCAACATGCATCCTGGAGCCTAGCTCAGCTAACCCACATCTTGAAGCAGAGCTTCCCAGCCAAGCCCAGCGGATTCAGTCAAACTACAAGTAACCTAAACAGCCAGAAATGCCTGTTGTTTTCATTCAGTGAGTTCTAGGGTGATTTGTCTCACATTACTGCAGTCATAGCTAATACTACCATACATATACCATATAAGAAAAAGATGAATAGAGCTCTTACTAGCTCAAATTTATTTTGACTTAAACCCAAGTTGGCTTACTTTTTTGTTGAAAACACCATGTGAAGGCTGTACTGAACATTTGTGTATTGGTAAATTAATAGCTTCTAAATCTATCCAAGGATTCAAGAACCTACCATTGTATGGGACTTAGTAGGACACAAGGCGTTGACTGCCACTACAATGAAGAACAAATTAAGCTATTTATTTTCCCTGACTCCTGGCAATGGGAACCTAGTTCTGTGGCCTAAACCTGTGTTATAGCAGCAGTCATCAATTTATGTACCATCAGCAAAATCCAGCCTGCCATCTACCTTGGTAAATAAAGTTTTATTTGAACACAACATGCTCACCCATTGATACATTATATATGGTTTCTTTCACCCTAAATTAGCAGTGTTGTGTAGCTGTGACAGAGACTACATGGTCTGCAGGGACAAAAATATCTACTAACTGCCCTTTGCAGAAAAAAATCATCCTCTGACTTATCAGATACTTCTACCAGAGACCTTAATTGTAGCTTGAGTGACACACAAAAAGAAGAAATAATTTAGTTACATTTTTTTTGGCAGTGACAATAGCAAGCAATGTCCAGTGCAATGGTGTTCCTGGTGAAGCAGTGGACGTTGGCATGAGAGCAAAAATAATTCAGATTTACCTCATAGCTTGATAATGGATATGTTACTGTATGCCCAGCCAACTCTTCCTTTATAGTTTCTTCCCATTGTTAAACCTAGCTCTCAGGCTTCCGTATTGATTCCATGAGGTATGTCTGATATCCTTCTAGTAATTTATATAATTCTACAAGAGTCACTTTCTTTTAGTTATAACTCAGAACCTTGACTGGTCTATAGACCTTGATTTATTGCTAATTCTTAGTAAGATGTTTTCATTCCATTCCCCAGTGATCTTGTTCTTGCCCTCTTGTACAGCTCCAATCTATCAACCCTTATTTTACTGGCTGGTTGTCCATTTTCTCTCCAAGTCTGTGAAGCTCTTCAAAGTGGGGACTGAGTCTAATTGTTCTCTCTGTGGTTCTCAGAGAAATTTGAAAGCGTGTAAGAATGTATTAACACATGTCATGACTATCAGAGCCATAAGATCACCATTTTCATCATGAAAATTGCCAACCTTAACTGAGCCATTATCATGTTTAAGCAATCCACTAAACTCCCTATATTCTGTCAGATAATCCTCATAACAACCCTGTGACAAAGACACTATTCTTATTCTAACTTAAACATAAGAAATGTATGGAGCAGAAGACTTAAGAAACTTGCTCAAGGACAAATAGATAGTCAGCAGGCAAACCAGGATTCCAATACAGGTTGGAACTCTAAAGCCTGCACTCATCAGCAATTAATTAAGACAGTTTTATCTGAGATTATACTAAAAGTCAAAGGAAATTTAACAACTCCTAACCAAATCCTACAGAATGTCAATGGATATGAAATTTCAGCCACTGGATAAGAAAAGGGTGGATCTACTAGAGTTAGAAAAATTCTATCCTTTGTCAAAACCAGAAAAGTCCTCAGAGTTGGGGTGAGATTTCAGCTACCCTCTCTGTGGAATGATATTACTGTTTCTGTTTAAGTCTAGGGTGAAGGTAAACTGAAAGAGAAATGTTCATATGACCCTGTGAGAAGGGAATACGTGGATCATTTGCCAAATATCACTGATAAGTAAAGTGGAGGAGAAACCTCAAAAAGCAGAAAGTGTTATTTCGACTTTAGTGCAAAACTGGTAGGTTGTCTATACAAGCACAGTGATCACTGGCTACCTAAGAAACTTCAAAGGTCCTTAGGGAATAGTGTGGGTGGCCTACAATGCTGGGAGAAAACGGTGACTATAAGAAGATAAACCAGACAGAGGAGAACTTCCCAACAGTGGAATGAACATCCCAAAAGATGGTAATGAAACTGACATCATAGGAGTATACTGCAGAGCCTCATAATAACTTAATGTGAAATAGTGGCAGAAAGTACACCAAGGTGGCAATATAAGTTTATTCAAATATTTTTATTTATTTATTTTAGAGACAGTCTGTCACCCAGGCTGGAGTACAGTGACATAATCATGGCTCACAGCAGCCTTGAATTCTGGGGCTCAAGTGATCTTCCTGCCTCAGCCTCCCAAAGCACTGGGATTACAAGCATGAGCCATTATACTATAAGGTTAAGTTTGCATTTGCAGCATATACACAGAGCAGTTGAGTTTTTTTTCCTTTATCAAGCCTAGCTTTGAATACTATGGGACCAGCTATTTTAAAGGAAGTAGAGATAAATCAGTCTCTCTCTCTCTCTCTTTTGAGATGGAGCCTTGTTCTGTCATCCTGGTCAGAGTGCAGTGGCGGATTTCGGCTCAGGGCTCACTGCAGCCTCTGCCTACTGCGTTCAAGGGATTGTCCTGCCTCAGCCTCCCAAGTAGCTGGGACTATAAGCACATGCTACCACACATAACTAATTTTTGTGTTTTTAATGGAGTGGGGGGTTTCACCATGTTGGCCAAGCTGATCTCAGACTCCGGACCTCAAGTGATCTGTTCGACTCAACCTCCCAAAGCGCTGGGATTACAGACATGAGCCACTGCACTTGGCCTGGAAGTTGAGATAAATCTGTTCGACTATCCAAAGGGGAAATATTCTCAGGTTTCTGAGAGGAGGTTTGAGTCCAGACACACTGAACACCAACTTTGTGCTCAGCACTGCATCGGTCCTAAACATATAACACAAATATAACATAGCCTTTTTCTATAAGGAGCTTGTGCAGTAGGAAGAAAAGTAAACAAATTGATTACTATGTGGTAAGTTCTAGGAGTTGGCACATCAGATCATATATTCTACAGGGTAGCCACCAAGTCTGTAAATATTTCCAAATATATAAATGATTTATTGATAGTATATTACATTAAATGATGAAATAATATCCATATTTCCAGATGTTATGAGCAACTAATAGTTTTAGGATTTCTAGAAAAAGACAACGTCTGAAGTGAGACCTGAAGAACAGGCAGGTCAGAGGGAGCACAAAACACTTGGGCATCTGCCAAATTGATTTAATATTGCTAGAACATAATTTGGAGGGCCTGTAGGGCAGGCATGAAGAAATAAACAGTGAGGCCGACCAGATAATTAAGCACAATTAAGGAGTTAGGGTTTCATTCTCAAGGGAATAGATTATAGTAAGGAAGCTCTTACACTTTAGAAAAATGATGTCCAATGAAAGATCATTGAAAACAAAGTGGAGATAATAATTTGAGACAACTGAGATTAACGCTAGAAGTCTTTCTTTAGGTGCCTGATATAGTGAACCAATAACTAAAATAGGAGTCAAGATGCTTAGAAATTGACAGATGTAATAGATATCATAGATGTTCCCTATAATCATTAGATGAATGATTTTATTTCCTCTGAGAATAATTAAGAAAGCTACCTCGAGAATAAATAACTTTGAAATGAATCACTTTAGGCTGTTAGAGAACTTTATAACTTTTAGTCTAAAAATGTCAAAGAAAAAGTATTCCACTTCTTGTGATGTGAGGCTAACTAATGTACATGAATTTCTGCTGCCCCCCAATTAAGTCAACAGCTAAATATTTCAATTAAGATAAGAAACATAACTTTAAATCAACAAATTCCCTATGGCAAAAAAACTGTGAGGTAGGGGCATGCAAAGTGTAAAGTGTCACCCTCCAAAATAGAAATAATAAATGAAAATCAATTTTTTATTGATAGGTAATATTTTAAACATATTAATGTAAGTATCAAACTCCTATAAATATTTGGACACCAATTTGACTAAAGATGTTATATCAAATAATTGTTTATAGCACTTCAATTTGATGACCCAATCTGATTTACCATTACCTGAAATTTTAGAAGACACAATGCTTCAACATAATGCTAAATTTAATACTGAATAATTTCTAGAATTCAGCTCATTCGTCCGAACTGTTCATCATTATTGTTCTCATTTTACTTACCATTTTTCAATGATAGTAATACTTCTCTCTTTCTCCCTGTCTTTTTCCCATGGATGGTACTGAAATAAACTGTACAGTTCCCTGAAAACAAATCATTTCTGTATGTATCAATCAAAATATATGTGCTACCTACCCTTGTCGGTCTTTGTACATTTTGTTAACTTTTTCCCACTGGAAATCAAGCTGGGAGAGAGCTTCCTGTAGCTTCACCCTTTCCACCGGCTTGGCACTTTGCAATGCTGCTGTCTTCTTGCTGTGAATTACGTCAATCCGACCTGAGATTTGTTGTAGAGTATCTTTTATATTCTGTAATACAAAAATTTTTTAAAAAGTAAAAAATGAGTTAGTTGTCTATACAAAAGAAAACATATACATATAAATCCCAAAGGTAACAAATGGTATTTCAATTCTTAATTATTGACTTTTTAAAGTTAGTAACCATGAAGTCTAGTGACTTTGACATGCTCAAATCCAATTAGTAAATCATAGACCTCATCCTGATAGAGTGGATAACTCCCTACGTCTTAAAACTGATTTCACTTGGCTTCTGTATCTTGACATCTTCTGATTTTTCTTCTACTTTTATGTCCACTACTTCTCAGTCTCCTTTGCTGGATCCTTCTTCTCATTCTGATCTTAATATTAGAATGCTCTGGCTCAGTGTTTGCACTTCTTTTCTTCTCTTTCAATAATTCCTCCCATTTGTTTTTATAACTGTAAACATCCTATATAATAAGACAATGACACACAAATGTACATCTCAAGCTTGGACCTCTCCTCTGAACTCCAGTCTAACAAATGATAGTAATTTCTCAACATTTGGAGGTCTCACGGGACTTTCAAACTTAATATGACCCAAACAAAATTCTGAACTGCATTTCCTAATCCTTCTCCTCCCATAGATTCCCTCATTTCAGTAAATGGCAATTACTAATTTCAATTGAATTATAGTAATTCAATTAACAATTATTCAGAGTGAAAACTTTGGAGCCATCCTTAATTTTTTTTAGTCTCCAGTGTTCAAATTATTGGACAACTGTTTTGACTTGACTGTCAGAAGATATTCAGAATTTGACCACTTCTCATTATCTTTCTTCCTACAGCTCTAATATAAGCCATCATTGTCTCTCATCTGGATTATAACAAACCTATTTCCTCGTGCTTCCATTCTTTCCCTTCTCCTGGATATTTCTCCACACAAGAGCCAAAGAGATTATTTTAAAACGTAATTTGGATTATATTACCCCTCTGCTCAAAATCTTCCAGTGGCTCTTCAACACAGAGTTAAATCACAGCCAATTTTAAAAGCCTACATGAAAAATAATTACTCTTGTTGTACTTTACACAAATAATCAGACCAAGTATAATAAAGCAAATTGGGCCTATTATGATTTATCTTTAATAGAAATGGGAGACTGGGAAGAGAAAAAATTAAGTTTTAAGAACTATGGTACACCAGTTATTAGTTTGATCTGTTGTTTTTGAGTTTCTTCCTGCAATATACACTGACCCTGATTATTCCCGTGAACCTGCCAGTGATCTCTGACTTCAGCTCAGAAGAAACAAGAAGGATGGGTTGTGTAGAAATCTGGATAATTATTCTAATTCTGGACATATATTGAAATCAGCTAGCGACTTCAAATAATCTTGGTTCCAACAGTTGCCCAGTTCATGAAAATTTTCTAATTTAGTTTACTTGGGATAATCTTGCTTATTTTGCTTTACTGTTATAGAATATAATTGCTGTATAGGAATGCAGAATAAGCTTACACAATATTTTCTTAAATTGACCACTTACTAATCTTCCAGATATCACCTTTTATCAGTTATGAATAGCCCTCACCAAACTGATGCTTGCTAACTGAGCTCTTCTCTACCCTGAATACAAAAGACCCTAATAGTTAGACAGAAATATCATCAGCTATATTGAGCCTGAATAAGTTACAGAAGATGGATTTTCATCCCTCTCCTACTCTTAGGATTAAGGGTTCTGTTGTAAAAGAAATGGGGGAAATATGTCAGAGGCATTGAAACCAGAGCAAGTCTGTCTTAAATAGGGGCTGGAAAAAATAAGGCTGAGACCTACTGGGCTGCATTCTCAGGAGGTTAGGTATTCAAAGTCACAGGAAGAGACAGGAGGTCAGCACAAGATACAGGTCACAAAGACCTTGCTGATAAAGCAGGTTGCTGAAAATAAGCAGGTCAAAACCCACGAAAAACAAGATGGTCCTTCTCAGTGCTCATTATGCACTAATTATAATGCATTAGCCCACTGAAAGGCACTCTTAACAGTGCCATGACAGTTTACAAATGCCAAGGCAATATCAAGAAGTTACCTGATATAGTCTAAAATGGGAGGAACTCTCAGTTGTGGGAATTGCTTACTCTTTTCCACAGAAAACTCATGAACAATGCACCCCTTGTTCAGCATGTAATCAAGAAATAACTATAAATATCCTAGTTCGAGCAGCCCACACCACTGCCCTACCTATGGAGTAGCCATTCTTTACTCCTTTACTTTCTTAATAAACTTGCTTTTACTTTTTTTTTAAAAAAAAGCACAATATTGACTATGGTCTATAGATCTCTGTATGACTTGCTTGTATACTACCTACTATTCCAACCTCATCTCTTCCCAGTGTCTTTGTGGTCCACGATACTTCAACCTCTAGCTTTATTGCATTCCTTGCATATACCAACTATATTTTTGCTTCAAAATTTCTGTCCTTGCAGTTTTCTCTGCCAAAAATAGTTTTCCTAACCAAAATTTAGGAAATGGTTCTCTTATTTCTTTCTCATGTTAAGTGGCCTTCTCTACTACTCTATTTTAATGAGCATCAGCAATCACTCTATATTCCTCGAATTATTCTTCACTGCTCTTTATAGCCCTTATTACTAAAATTAATATATCAAATGGCCTGTATATACAAGTAGACTGAAATAAGAGATGGCGAATGCTTTTTAGTTGAATAAATGAATAAATAGATGCTTCTATAAATTCAGTCCATGTTTTATTTGTATTATATTTAGGGAAAAATCAGAAATGACAAATTTATTATATGGGAAGAAAGAAAAATCTAAACATATTTATTCTCAAATAAATTTGCTAAAAACTAAATTCTGGCTATTCTTGCTAGTATGAATTTGGTTATTTTCATCATCTAAATTGTGTATAAGGTCAACTGGGCAAAATGTATTGAGTTATTTCCATGTGTAAGGAGCAATACAGCAGAAACAAAGGTGGGTGAAACACAGTTCAGTGTGCTTTTAAAAAGTTTTAAGTGGGTTTTATTTTAGTAGTAAAAAAGGGGTATGAAGAATTGAAGAAAAAAATGAAAGTATAGCAGTATTAGCTAGATGAGAAGGAGGAAAAAGATGAGTATTTTAAGTGGCACCAAACATTTTCTAGAAGTTCAGAGAAAAAATGTATCAGATATCACATTTGGTCACAGGCTCAGGAAATAATTCATGAAGAAGGTGCAATTTGCAGTAGATATAGCTGAGTAGTAGAAGTGAGAAGAACATTATAGCTAGCAGGTAACACAAATGCAAAGAGAAGTAACAAGAGCAGTCATATTTGGCTGCATTTTTGGTAACATAGAAGCTTAGGGGAAGATGGGCCAGGAAACAAAAGCTAAGGATGTTCAATAATGTGCTTTGAATCTCAACAGAAAATTCTGCCTATACTTTAGTAGCTAATGGGGAACTATGAGTTTTACAATTTATCATTATGTAAGATTTCAAATATATATGAAAGTAGGAAAATAATACAAGTAGCTCCCATAACCCTGTAATCCAGTGCCAACTGTTATGACTCCATGGACAACCTTATTTTATGTATAATCCCACCCACTCACCTCTTCAACAAGATTATTCTGAAACAAATTGATATATTATTTTATCCATAAATACTTCAGCACTTTTCTCATGCTGAAATATTCTCTCATGAGAACTTTTTCAAGGAAAGTACACATAATACCATTATCACACCTACAGTATTCACAAAAGTCCAATAATTGAATCAAGTATCTAGTTGCTATTCACATTTGAGTTGAATTGGGAAGGAAGTTTAGGAAATCAGCTCAGCAGAATTCAGTGACTGTGTGTTGTGTGAAGAAGTCAAAGAACTTGAATGACTCTTAGGTATCTGGCCTGGGCATCCACATGATTTGTGGTATCACTGAGTAAAATGATTTCAGATGGATGACCAGGTTCCATGGGTACACACTTGTTTATGTGTACATAAGTGATTACTTCAATTTTGAATCTGGTCATATTGAAAAGCCTTCGAGGCATCAAACTGTAGATATTCCATAAGCATCTGAAATCAGATGTTGAGAAGAGGAGTAAGATGGAAAGGATTGCTGAGCCATACATATTTTCAGATTTGTATACATGGACTAGGCTTTCTGAGCAAAGAGCTCTGGTAAATGGCTTAAAGGATGACTGAATGGGAGGTATATCTTGGAGTTTAGACTAGTGCATTCCTCTGGAGAGATTTAAAAAAATTTCTGTCCAAGAGCCCTTTGATTATATTTCAACATATATTCCAAAAATAATAGACCTAGATCTTTGGTTTATATCCCAGAGCAAAGTCTCTGTCTTTTGGTATGTCTGTCTTTCTCTCTCTCTCTCTCCCCTCCCCGATGCATCAGGTGCTTTATACAGACTCTGAGATCCACAATTTTGGGATTTCTCTCCTACATTACAACCCCTGCACTCACAGATAAACATCTTTCCCTAAGATGCTTTTGCATAATTAATTATGTATTCTCTGATCCAGAGATCTTGTGTTTCCTGACTAGATAAATAAATATAAATTTTATCATGTATAAACAAAGGGAATATTCTTGCCTGTTCTGGGGCAAAATTGCAAAGGATTTATAAATTGGAGACTGGGTTAGATAGGGAGAGCTGATCTTACAGTTTTTCAGATGACAGACTCTGAAGCAAACTTTACAATCAGAAAGGGAAACGGTAAAGAAGTTAAGAATAGAACTTAAAGGGTTATCTGCCTTATTCTAAGATTTCATATTTATGGTGCATGAGGACTTGCCTTGAGCAAGAACTAAGCTGTAGAGGCAGGTGAGAATATAGATAATGTCAGCTGTAAAGGGTGAAAGTCAATGCTTACAATGGGAACCTAAAAAAAAGCAAGTGTGTTCTCATTTCTTATTATATATCAGCTCAGCAACAGGGTAAGATACAATGGTTATGGGTGATATAAGTGAATTTCAGAGAAAGAGGGTATATTTAAAATACAATTTCAAGGAATTCTCTTCAAGGCTATGTACGCCTTGTGATGGAAAGCCTTCATTATTTCTTTTGTTTAGCACTTCAATTTACCTCTGTGGAAAAAGTACTTATCTGACAGGTCAGGTATTACCATACAAAAGAAAAAACAAGCCCACAAAAATAGTCTGAGACTTTACTTATCTGGAGGAATGCAGGTTAAAACTCTCTTTTAGCAACTTTGCGTAGAAAATTGATAGTCATTGGGATGTGTGGTGTTGAATAAGACTAAGGATGGTTAGATTGCTCAGGAAAGGTTTGTAGATTGAAAAGAGTGAGAAGAAAGGTGGCATAAAGATGAAACTCTGTGATAAGCACCGGGAGAGAAAGGAGATGAGTATGCCTAAAGAGTAATAGTCAGCAGACCTTGAAGGAGAACAGGAAGGAGGGAGGGAGTTGCCAACAAGTCAAATGCAGCTAGGACCAGAAGGGAAAAGTCCACCTGGGTAATTTAGGTCATTGGTGATCTTTTCAAGAGAAACAATATCATATTGGAAGTGGAAAACATAAATGTAGGCAGATCAGACTGTCATTTGCTCTCACCTTCTCTCACTACAAAATAGAAAATAGGTTAGTGCGACACCGCAGTTTGCTGTATTTGATATCAGAGACATGTCTATTGAAGAAAAGTTTACTACTGACAAAAACAAAACTTACAACAGAAACTGTTGGGTACTATGCTCTCTATCTGGGTGATGGGATTATTCATATCCCAAATCTCAGCATCAAACAATATATCCATGCAACAAACCTGCACATGTACTCCCAAATCTAAAATAAAAATAAAATTATAATAAAAGGGATACAATGGGTTTCATATCTGTTATTGATGCCCTAAAAGTCACTGAACTCAAGTATATCTCTAGTATTATTTCTTTACTTTTATTTACCTGGTAGAATTTTACTACCATCTTCTGATGGCTCCAAGCCTAGAGTCTTGTGTGGAATGTTTAGGGTTTTTCCACTAGCTCTATTTGGTCAACTGCCAGAACCATGCACCAACATATCTTCTTGGCTGCTTCTGTTAATTCACCTGACCTGGGCAGCCTGATTTCACAAGTACTTGATTTGATTCAACTCTGAATTCTGTAAGTCATTGACTCCATCATTCTCACTTGGCTGCCAGTCCAATGGCAAAGATCCATAACTCTGACAAGTTCTTCACTTGATACCAAGCAGCCAGCTGAATGAAAGGCTGATTACTTATATTCACACTGGGCAACCAGTCACATTTGTTAGTACATAGAGGGTCCAAACCATTTAAATGCTTAGCTGT
Organism: Callithrix jacchus; assembly: GCF_049354715.1. NCBI lineage: Eukaryota > Metazoa > Chordata > Mammalia > Primates > Cebidae > Callithrix > Callithrix jacchus. Next base: position 33,161,897 of record NC_133524.1, read on the forward strand.
AAACACCCATGGAGAAAAAATTCAAGGGAAGGGATAAAGGATATTCCCCATCAGCAAATAAAGGTTATCCAGTTACAGCATTGATATGGTATGTGTGTATGTGTGTGTGTTTGTGTGTGTATGTATACTCTCTGAGGATTTGAGCTTGCCAAGCTTCCTGATTTTAACCTGAGTCTCTGGGGAGCTATCAGTTCTCTAGAATGCTGTAGAATTGCTCAGCATCAAGTTATGAACGGTTTTAGCAATGCTGAGCAGCGTGGTGCAAACACAGAAAAATTTTCTATCTTAAATGAGAAAAGCAAAAAGCAAAAACTGGGGCAGGGGATATCACACTCCCTGGATATCTAGATAATAGCTCCATGGTGCATTCTCAGAGAATGCTGTCAAAATTGGCTGGAGTCCAGGAAATAAATCCTTTTTAAAGTCCCTGTACATATTCATGTTCCCAAGGCACTGCAGACAGAAAAATGGTACGTGCACCAAAGAAAATTTTGTGGCACTTTCTGTAATGTCAGAGATGAGATCTCTGATAGCATTTTACTATTTTAGTTTGTCTAGAAATAAGTGATGTTTATAGTTTCTGACCCTCTAAAAATGAAGCCATAGTCCCTGTAGTTGCTATGGTGATATAAAAATCCCTAGGATCACTATAGAATATAGCATTTCTATTTCACTCCCTGAATAGTTCCTTATCTTATCTGAAAATAGGATGTCAAAATGACAAAGTACCAACTTTTTAGTTAACTCCCTTCTTAATTTTGACATGCCCCTATGAATTGACCTCTTCACTACCCCACTGAAATTCTGCAAGATGTTTATTTTTAGCCTTTCTTTCTGCAAAAGGAAATTATAAATATACATAAAAATGAAAATTTAATTTCTAAAAGGCATTTGTGTATGAATTTATATAACCTGAGTCCTTAATATTTTAAAATAGGATATTTGCAACTCTGGTTCACAGTCCTCAATAAGTTAAATAAGACCCTGATTATATACTGTGAATAGAGGAAAAATTAGATAGCACAGTAAGTTTTACAACTGGCAGATGAAATCCAGATACCTAAAGTAAGGAAAAGCAGAAATCTATAAGCCATGTGGCTTCAGTTCATTTATCTATTTGAAAAGCTTATTGTTTAAATAAGTGTTTATTGATAACACAGATATAATAATATCGACCTCAATTTGAGATATGAAAATAAAGATTTTAAAATGTGAGTCTCCCTTCAGAAGATAATCAGTTTTTAAAGGAGACACATACAGAAATAATTTCAACATACAGTGCTTTGTTTATTCAAGTGTTGTGGAGTATGTTTCTTTAACAGGATAAAAGGCGAAGCCAGAGAATACAGATAATCTATCTAGGAAACAAACAAGGGACCTATTTGCCAACTAATCAGTTTAAGATAAAGGTCTCAAGCAACCCTTAACTATGCTCTGTTCTTTATCATAAGGGATAGACTTGTACTGTTTAGTTTTTCTTCCATTTAATGTAAAGTGACAACTACTCCTTGCTGTCAGAGATTTTCATTACAGAGCTTGCTTTACCACCTAAATGGTAAACTTATGGGTATAAATGTCAAAGTAGATATTGCCGAACCTGAATAGATCTAAAGTAGGGGAGAATAATATCTGACAAATAGAACTTACTGTTAATCACTTTGGATGAAAATAAACTTAAAAGAATTTACTGAAGTTTTAAATATTTTTTTTATCTATAGCAAAGCTCTTTCCTTCCCAAATACTATGAAAAGTGTCAGTTTAAGTTCTACTATTTAAAATAGTGGCCAGGCTGTTCTCTCTTTTCTTTTTAATCAATCTGGCCAGTGGTCTGTCTATTTTGTGGATCTTTTTAAAAAACCAGCTCTTGGATTTATTGATTTTTTGAAGGGTTTTTCGTGTCTCAATCTCCTTCAGTTCAGCTCTGATCTTAGTTATTTCTTGTCTTCTGCTGGGTTTTGAGTTTTTTTGATCTTGCTCCTCTAGCTCTTTCAATTTTGATGATAGGGTGTCAATTTTGGATCTCTCCATTCTCCTCATATGGGCACTTATTGCTATATACTTTCCTCTAGAGACTGCTTTAAATGTGTCCCAGAGATTCTGGCATGTTGTGTCTTCATTCTCATTGGTTTCGAAGAACTTCTTTATTTCTGTCTTCATTTCATTGTTTACCCAGTCAACATTCAAGAGCCAGTTGTTCAGTTTCCATGAAGCTGTGTGGTTCTAGGTTGGTTTCTGAATTCTGAGTTCTAACTTGATTGCACTATGGTCTGAGAGGCTGTTTGTTATGATTTCAGTTGTTTTGCATTTGCTGAGGAGTGCTTTACTTCCAATTATGTGGTCAATTTTAGAGTAGGTGTGATGTGGTGCTGAGAAGAATGTATATTCTGTGGATTTCGGGTGGAGAGTTCTGTAAATGTCTATCAGGTTTGCTTGCTCCAGGTCTGAGTTCAAGCCCTGGATATCCTTGTTGATTTTCTGTCTGGTTGATCTGTCTAATATTGACAGTGGAGTGTTAAAGTCTCCCACTATTATTGGGTGGGAGTCTAAGTCTCTTTGTAAGTCATTAAGAACTTGCCTTATGTATCTTGGTGCTCCTGCATTGGGTCCATATACGTTTAGGATCGTTAGCTCTTCTTGTTGTATCGACCATTTTACCATTATGTAATGGCCTTCTTTGTCTCTTTTAATCTTTGTTGCTTTAAAGTCAATTTTATCAGAGATGAGAATTGCAACACCTGCCTGTTTTTGCTCTCCATTTGCTTGGTAAATCTTCCTCCATCCCTTTATTTTGAGCCTTTGTGTATCCTTGCATGTGAGATGGGTCTCCTGGATACAGCACACAGATGGGTTTTGAATTTTTATCCAATTTGCCGAACAACCAAATAGATGCAATAAAAAATGATAAAGGGGAAATCACCACAGATTCCACAGAAATTCAAACCATCATCAGCGAATATTACAAACAACTCTATGCACATAAACTAGTAAACCTGGAAGAAATGGATAAATTCCTGGACTCCTGTGTCCTCCCAAGCCTAAACCAGGAGGAAGCTGAAACTATGAATAGACTAATAACAAGGTCAGAAGTCAAGGCAGCAATTAAGAGCCTACCACACAAAAAAAGCCCAGGTCCAGATGGGTTCACAGCCGAATTCTACCAGACACACAAAGAGGACCTGGTACTATTCCTTCTAAAACTATTCCAAATAATCCAAAAAGAGGGAATCCTTCCCAAATCACTTTACGAGACCAACATCATCCTGATACCAAAACCCGGCAGAGACCCAACAAGAAAAGAAAACTTCAGGCCAATATCCATGATGAACATAGATGCAAAAATCTTCAATAAAATATTGGCAAGCCGATTGCAACAGCAAATCAAAAAACTTATTCATCATGATCAAGTAGAATTCATCCCGGGGATGCAAGGCTGGTTCAACATACAAAAGTCTATCAACGTAATTCACCACATAAACAGAACCAAAAACAAAAACCACATGATTATCTCAATTGACGCAGAGAAGGCATGTGACAAAATTCAACAGCCCTTTATGCTAAAAACCCTCAATAAACTCGGTATCGAAGGAACATGTCTCAAAGTAATAAAAGCTATTTATGACAAACCAACAGCCAATATCATACTGAATGGGCAAAAACTGGAAGCATTCCCTTTGAAATCTGGCACTAGACAAGGATGCCCTCTTTCACCACTTCTATTCAATATAGTACTGGAAGTTCTAGCCAGAGTGATCAGGTAAGAAAAAGAAATAAAGGGTATTAAAATAGGAAAGGTGGAATCCAAATTGTCTCCATTTGCAGACGACATGATAGTATACCTAGAAGACCCCATCGCCTCAGCCCAAAAACTCCTGAAACTGATAAGCAACTTCAGCAAAGTCTCAGGATATAAAATCAATGTGCAAAAATCACAAGCATTTGTCTACACCAATAACAGACTTAAAGAAAGCCAAATCAAGAACGAACTGCCATTCACAATTGCTACAAAAAGAATAAAATACCTTGGAATACAACTCACAAGGAACGTAAGGGACCTCTTCAAGGAGAACTACAAACCGCTGCTCAACGAAATCAGAGAGGACACAAACAGATGGAGAAACATTCCATGTTCATGGTTAGGAAGAATTAATATCGTGAAAATGGCTATACTGCCCAAAGTAATTTACAGAATCAACGCTATCCCCATCAAGCTACCATTGACTTTCTTCACAGAACTGGAAAAAACCACCATGAACTTCATATGGAACCAAAAGAGAGCCCGCATAGCCAAGTCAATTCTAAGTAAAAATAACACAGTGGGGGGCATCACACTACTGGATTTCAAACTATACTACAAGGCTACAGTAATCAAAACAACATGGTACTGGTACCAAAACAGAGATATAGACCAATGGAACAAAACAGAGGCACCGGAGGCAACACAACATATCTACAACCACACAATCTTTGATAAACCTGACAAAAACAAGCAAGGGGGAAAGGATTCCCTATTTAACAAATGGTGTTGGGAAAACTGGCTAGCCATGTGCAGAAAGCAGAAACTGGACCCCTTCCTGACACCTTACACTAAAATTAACTCCAGATGGATTAAAGACTTAAACATAAGACCTGGCACCATAAAAACCCTAGAAGGAAATCTAGGCAAAACTATCCAGGACATAGGAATAGGCAAGGACTTCATGAACAAAACACCGAAAGCATTGGCAACAAAAGCCAAAATAGACAAATGGAACCTAATCAAACTCCACAGCTTCTGCACGGCAAAAGAAACAGTCACTAGAGTGGATCGGCAACCAACAGAATGGGAAATAATTTTTGCAGTTTACCCATCTGACAAAGGGCTGATATCCAGAATTTACAAAGAACTCAAACAGATTAACAGGAAAAAAACAAACAAGCCCATTCAAAAGTGCGCAAAGGATATGAACAGATACTTTACTAAAGAAGACGTATATGAGGCCAACAATCATATGAAAAAATGCTCATCGTCACTGGTCATCAGAGAGATGCAAATCAAAACCACATTGAGATACCATCTCACGCCAGTTAGAATGGCGATCATTAAAAAATCTGGAGACAACAGATGCTGGAGAGGATGTGGAGAAAAAGGAACACTTTTACACTGTTGGTGGGAGTGTAAATTAGTTCAACCATTGTGGAAGACAGTGTGGCGATTCCTCAAGGCCTTAGAAATAGAAATTCCATTTGACCCAGCAATCCCATTACTGGTTATATATCCAAAGGACTATAAATCGTTCTACTATAAGGACACATGTACACGAATGTTCATTGCAGCACTGTTTACAATAGCAAAGACCTGGAATCAACCCAAATGCCCATTGATAATAGACTGGATTGGAAAAATGTGGCACATATACACCATGGAATATTATGCAGCAATCAGAAATGATGAGTTTGTGTCATTTGTAGGGACATGGATGTATCTGGAGAACATCATCCTCAGCAAACTGACACAAGAAAAGAAAATGAAACACCGCATATTCTCACTCATAGGCGGGTGATGAAAAATGAGAACACATGGACACAGGGAGGGGAGTACTAAACACTGGGGTCTATTGGGGGGAAAAGGGGAGGGCCAGTCGGAGGGGTGGTGGGGAGGGATAACCTGGGGAGAAACGCCAAATGTGGGTGAAGGGGAGAAAGGAAGCAAAACACACTGCCATGTGTGTACCTATGCAACTGTCTGGCATGCTCTGCTCATGTACCCCAAAACCTAAAATGCAATAAAAAATAAAAAAATAAAAAATAAAAAAATAAAATAAAATAGTGGCTGGGCATGGTGGCTCATGCCTGTATTCCCAGCACTTTGGGAGGCTGAGGTAGGTTGGTCACTTGAGGTCAGGAGTCCACACCAGCCTGACCAACATGTAAAACACCATCTCTACTAAAAATACAAAAATTAGCCAGGCAAGGTGGCATGCACCTGTAATCCCAGCTACTCAGGAGGCTGAGGCAGGGGAATTGCTGGAACCTGGGAAGCAGAAGTTGCAGTGAGCCAAGATTGTGCCACTGCATTCCAGCCTGGGTAACAAGAGTAAAATGCCATCTCAATCAAACAATCAATCAATCAAAATAGCATAATTTCTGCTGTCCTGTCTCTGTGGTCATTCAATTCAGCCATTTCTTAATCTTCAACATCCAATTACTAAACAAAAATGTCTATAATTTATAAGTGTCTTTGCTCCTATATTTCATACCTAGAAATAAGTTCATATACACTTTCACAAGTATACAACTCTTTCCTAGTTAAGATTTTAAATAATATGTCTACTATGGGATGTACATGCAAACATTAATTGGCTAATTTTTCTTCTGTTAAAAAGTTTGTCCTCAGTAATAAAATGTTACAAGAGAAGTTGCCAGTGTTCTCTTAGTCAAAAAGTTTCAATTAGAAAAAAGTCTTCAAATGAAATGATCAAATTTCAAATACATAAAAGCATAAGTTAAAATATAATATAAAATCGATTGTTGTTTTAGTGCATTTTCCCCTAAAAATGACTTCAGTATTTCAATGATATTTTGGTTTAAAATATATTGAACTTTATGTTTTAGAAGAAATGATAAAATTGCTTTCTAATGATTTCTCAGTTTTCATTTCTTTGAAGCACTAACATTAGCAGATAGCTGGAAACACCTGTAATATGCATTGTGTGTGTGTGTGTGTGTGTGTGTGTGTGTGTGTGTGTGTGTGTGTGAGATTGAGTTTTGCTCCTTGCCCAGGCTAGAGTGTAATGGTGTGATCTCGGTTCACTGCAACCCCTGCCTTCAGGGTACAAGCAATTCTCCTGTCTCACCCTCCCAAAGCAGCTGGGCTTACAGGCTCCCCCCACCATGCCTGGCTAATTTTTGTATTTTTAGTAGAGAAAGGGTTTCACCACGTTGAACTCCTGACCTCAGGTGATCCGCTCACCTCGGCCTTCCAACGTGCTGGGATTCCAGGTGTGAGTCACCTCGCCTGATCTATAATTCACATTTTTAACCATATTTCTTTCCTGAAGGAAATTCCTATTTTTTCATTTAGTAATAGATTCCTCATTGCATCTTTTCCCTTCTTGGAAGGATTCAGTACTGTTAGGCACAGCTTTCATCACACAGCCCTAGCCTCTTTAGTTTTAACTAGTAATGCTATTTTCTAGGTTTCTCTCTCTTTGTCTGACAGCTACATTTCTGTATTCATTCATTAACTCAAGAAATATTTGTTAAAAACCTACCACGAGACAGTCATATGTTATATCTTGGGGATATAGTCATGATCTAGAAAGAAAAAGTTTTGCTCTCTGGAATCCCACCTTCTATAGGAGAAGAAAGTAAAAAAATAGGAAAATGACTAAACCATATGCTCAATTAGATAGTGGTTAAGTGCTGAGGAGCAAAATTAAAGCAGGGAAGGAGGAAATGAAGGATAAAGTTGGGGGTCAGGATTTTAGGTAGGAGGGGTCAGGGAAGACCTTACTAAGAAGGTGGTTTTTAAGTGAAGATCTGAAGGAAATGTAGGAATTAGGCATTTAAAGAAAAATCATGAGAATAACATTCCAGGTAGGTAAAGCAAGTACAAGGGCCCTGACACCAGAATGTGTCTGGAGGAGTGGTCAAGGAACATGGAGGAAGTGATTAAGGCTGGAGCCTATTAGCCAGTGAATACCAGGGAAGTATCAGAGAGAATGAAGTGGGTAAACCATGAAGGGCCTTATGAAGATAATAAGGACTTCCCTGTTTACATTGAGGGAGATGGGGAGCCTTGGGGGTTTTGAACAGAAGCGGGAGATATAATCTGACTTTTCGTTTAAATAAGTAGCTCTGGCTAGTATGTTGAGAATAGATACATGGGACAAGGGAAGGAGGGGGAAACTTGTTAAGAGACCACTGCAATCATCCATGCTGGAGATGATGGTGGTTCAGATCAGAGTGGAGGCAGGGTTGAATTCTGGATACACTGTAAAGGCAGAGTACTTAGGATTTGGTGGCCAATTACACATGTGTTGGTAGGGAGAGGATTCAGGGGTAACATGAAGAATTTTGGCACAGACAAGTAGAATAATTAAGCTGCCATTAACTATAACATGGAAAATTGCAGGAGAATAAGGTTAGGGTGTAAGATTTTGTCATGCTAAATTTAAGATGTGTATCATACTTCTAAGTGAATATATACAATGAATATATATGTCGTGGTTCAGGAGAGAAATCTTGACTAAAGATATAAGTCATTGGGGTAATTTTTAACCTCTTCCACACTTGCTCAGAAAATACTGGCATTTTCCTATATTCCCTTTTGAGAACTCTTTCCTTCCTAACTCAACCCTTTAGACAATCTTAGTCATTTCCATCACTTAAATACAACTTTAACACAAAGGAATTTTATCTGGGGGAGGTGGAAAAGGGTATAAGTAAAATGTCAAGATGGGAGCATAGATTCACTTCAGTTGGGGCCCAAAAGAGAAGGCATCCAGCAAGAGGAGGGAGTTAGCCATTTGATAGTTAATTCTCCTTAAGGCTATATCAAGGTGTTTTGGGGATAACAGAAATAGAAGGAGCTAGAAGAAAGTACAGGGAAAGAATTTAAGTCTATAGATTGGTAGACACTCAGCAGAGACTCTTGGTTCTGTTGCCATGGTGGGATTATATACACCTTCCAGAAAAACATTTTCTCAACCAATCAGAGTATTTATTTAACTAGCCAGATAGAAATATGTATCTGGAAATCCAGTCCACAACATTTTGAACTAACAGAGAAAAAATGGGTGATCTAGGATGTTGGACATCTCCTGAGTGAACTTTAATAGTAAGAGTCCTGGCACAGTTGCCTGAATTAAGGGTATGGTTTCTAAATTGGTCCAATTATGCTGAACACAAATATGCCCTTAATTATTTTTTATCTCTTTAATTTTTCTCTTGTATCCAATTTATCCTGCTGTTTTAAGGATTATCCCTGACCACAATCCATCTGTGATAACATATAGCTTTTTGGACAGTTTCAAGCCCATCTACTAGGCATTCAAGTCTCCAGGGGAAAAAAAAGGAAAAACTGGGTTCAGTTTTTATCCAACTTGATTTCCTAGCACTTTGCCAGCAAAGACACTTTGAAGGACAAAGTGAATAACAAAGTGAAGGATAATCTCTTTGTTATTCCTCATACACATCCTCCTGATACAATATTTTACCCCTACTATCATTGTATCTTTAACTTTGAATTCTACATCAAGAAACTGTATAGGAAAGTGTTTAAGAGCAGACACTCTGGAGCTTGAACATACAGAGTGGGACTTCAACTATGATATTTTAAAACTATCACACCTGAGCAAGTCACTTAACTTCTCAGGACTTCCGTTTCTCTGAGTATGGGTATAATAATAGAGCCTTTCTCATAGGGTTGTTATGATGACCATAAAAGTTACTATATGTAAAGTGATTATAATGTGTTCTGGCACATAAATAATAACTGTTAGCTATTAGATTCAAGATTAGTCTGGATTCCAATTATACTTACTCCTCAACCTAAGGATTCCTCCTCTAAAAAATTCTCCCCAGTTTCTGCTTTTTGCACTGCTGTTTTCTTTTCATGATTTTAGTTACACTCATGTCTTACACTATATACTTTTGCTTGGATTATGTCCTTAATGTCTTTATTACTTTCTAACTTGTTTGTGTAACTCTAATATGTATATTCAATAATGTTATAAATTGGAGTACAAGGATTATTTCTTAATATTTCTTTATTGTCTTTTAGAGTGTTAAGCATAGCACCTGGGGCCTTAATAAATATCTGTTGACTTGAAGTAAAAAGTTGAGGTGAACTTGCTTATGAAAATCCAGTTTGAATTGAATCATTGACCCTCTAAGATTTGTTACTCTGTTCGACCAGTGTAGATAGCTATTCAGGCCTGGTCAGATCTGAGCTACTCAGGTATCTCCTTGTTTATTTTAATATGCTTTCATGGCTGAGTTTCCTCATGGTTTCCTCACAGCACATTAGATCTTACAAAAAAAGTCCTTTATTCAGAATTATGTCTGACTATGTCTCCAGATGCCACAGAGCATCAAGAACAAAAAGAGAAACAAAAACACTTGCACTTTACTGATCTAAGTCTTCCTCATATAAAATGATTCTAGTCCAGTAGCACTGAGTAAATTGAAAACAATTTTACCAGTCCTTTTATGATACGTACATTTTGTGTTAAGTTGTACACATCGCCTACATCATTTTACAGAAAATCCAGATAGAAAAATTGGTTCACACACATGGCAAAGGAGATGTGTATGGATGCAAGTACTTTTCTTTTAGTTAAAAATATATAGCACTCTATGATTCAAAATTTCTTAGAGTCAGGATATGCTTTTAGTGTTGTGTGACTCAGCAGAGGAGAGGCAGGTAGGTTTTATGGAGAAAAATTCCAAGGCAATGTAACAATCCAAGAAAACCTCAAAAACTGATTATCACCCATGAATGGATAATGCTTTTAAAAATTATTTTCATGTGATACTTCTTAATTCTATTTAAATATGCAATCAAAAGCATCTTATTATTTTGACAAATAAATGAAAATTTAGTATGCATGATTAAGCAAATTTATAGGTTGCTACCATACATGATAAAATATAATCAAACCTGCAAAAATTAATACTGATGACAGTAAACTATTTTGGTAAAATGGGAAACATATTTGGCAATATTATGCCTATTTTATATATAACAAATGCTATTAATGATGGGGAAATGTGCTTCCCATCATAGTGCTTTACACAGGGGATAGAAAAGCAAAATCACTCTTTCATACAATTGTTCTATACCCAAATGCATAAATCTAAAAAACATAGTAAAGAAACAAACAAAAAACATCATATGGGAGCAGGAAGGTAAAACCCTACTCATTTTTTTTTAACCTTTTTGGAAGCTCCATAGATGTCTTTATTGATGACAACACTGTTTAACCTTTTGCCTATGGTTTGGCAAATGATATTTGGGAATTGGTGTCTATTAATCATACATGATTTACAGCACAAAGTTCTTATTTTTTCCCTCAGAATATGTAATAATATATATTAATATTCAGAAATAAGCAGACTTGGGTACAAGTCATTGTATTACATTAAATTTATATGATACTGCCAATGTTGAAACATTTTGAAAGACATGATGACAATTCATAATGTTCAATGGAATAGTATTACAATTTTAATATGCTCATGGTTACAAATTTAAGCAGGCAAAAATAAATACAAACTAGTTTTTTTAAATGGCAAAGACAACAAAAAATATCAACAAAAGCAAATGTCAAGACTCTGAAGAAAAGAAGAGGGAAAAAAAAACTACTGATTAAATTAATCTTTGCTTAGAGTTTCAATATTTTTCAGTAGGTTTTGCCATGGTGCTAAACTCACAATTAGAGGAAGGGGTTTTAACTTACTGAAATAGAAATAGAAAAAAACAAATCAACACATTTTATTAAAAAACAAGAACCCAAAATAAAATAATTAAAAAACAAACCAGAAAACAGCATCCTCTTCTTGGTAAAAGTTATGCTACACAGAATCTTGAAATAATTTAGAATTGCATTACTGTACTTCAAGATAAATATAAAATAAAGTGTGTTATTTGTTTTATACCTTAAATAAATAGAAGAATAAAAAAATTACCCCTGAATAAGTAACAACTAGCCTTGGAAATACGGATGGTCCCTGTATTATAATGTCTCTACTTAATGATTTTTTAACTTCAGGATGGTGCAAAAGTGATATACATTCAGCAGAAGCCATACTTCAGTATAGTATTCAATAAATTGAATGAGATATTCAACAGTTTATTATAAAATAGGCTTTGTATTCTATTACTTTGTTAATGTAGATTAACCTACAATTCAGAGCAGGTTTAAAGTAGGCTAGGCTAAACCATGGTATTTGGTAGATTAAATATATTGAGTGCATTTCCGCATACAAAATTCTCAATTTACAATGTGTTTATCTAGATATAACCCCATCATAAGTCACGGAGCACCTGTACAATAAAAGAATACGATCGAAACTTCAGGGCAGGCATGGTGGCTCATGCTTGTAGTCCCAGCGCTTTGGGAGGTCAAAGTGGATCAATCATGAGGTCAGGAGTTCAAGACCTCAAGATCAGCCAGGCCAACATGGTGAAACCCCATCTCTACTAAAAATACAAAAATCAGCCGGGCGTGGTGAAGGGTGCCTGTAATCCCAGCTACTTGAGAGGCTGAGGCAGGAGAATCACTTGAACCCTGGAGGTGGAGGTTGCAGTAAGCCCAGATCGCGGCACTGCACTCTAGCCTGAGCTACTGGACCAGATTCCATCTCAAAAAAAAAAGTTTATAAGATCCTCTAACAGAAGATTTGGTCAAAAGCAAACATTTTTTTAACTTGCATGTATTCACTTCTTTTAAAGTTTTTTTTTTTTTAAACCTTCAAATATTTGCCAAATCTGGAAATAAACTTATGTATATTTTATGTGGTTATTAACATTTTATTTAAATTCTTAACATACAAATATGTGATTTTAGGCCGGGCGCAGTGGCTCACACCTGTAATCCCAGCACTTTGGGAGGCCGAGGCGGGTGGATCACGAGGTCAAGAGATCGAGACCATCCTGGTCAACATGATGAAACCCCGTCTCTACAAAAAATACAAAAAATTAGCTGGGCATGGTGGCACATGCCTGTAATCCCAGCTACTCAGGAGGCTGAGGCAGGAGAATTGCCTGAACCCAGGAGGCAGAGGTTGCGGTGAGCCGAGGTCGTGCCGTTGCACTCCAGCCTGGGTAACAAGAGCCAAACTCCATCTCAAAAAAAAAAAAAAATGTGATTTTATAATATTTAACATATTCTTTTTTAATATATATATTTTATTGGATTTTAGGATTTGGGATACATGTGAGGAACATGCAAGATTGTTGCATAGGTACATACATGGCAATGTGGTCTGCTGCCTTCCTCCCCATCATCTATGTCTGGCATTTCTCCCCATGTTATCCCTCCCCAATACCTATCCCCCACTGTCCCTCTCCTAGTTCCCCTGCATAGACCCCAGTGTGTGATGCTCCCCTCCCTGTGTCCATGTGTTCTCATTTTTCAACACCCACCTATGAGTGAGGACATGCGGTGTTTCATTTTCTGTTCTTGTATCAGTTTAACATATTCTTTAAGGTAATTTGTTTTTAGGACATTTTACATGAAAATGTATAACATTTTTATAATTTGGCATGTTTGATGAAGCAATATGCATTTTACAAATCTTGAAATTTATATAATTATTCATTTTGACAGAAATTTTCATATAGTTCTACATTATTTCACTCTATCTTTACAATAATACAGTTGAGTAGGCAGGGGCAATTATTATCATTGATCTAATTTCAATGTTAAAAAACAGGCCTAAAAATTTTATGTTACCTGCCCAAGGGCACAACTATCAACAGTCAGGTTCAGTCTGTCCATCTAAGTTTTTAGGTTCCAATACAGTGCTTTGCTACACTCTCTAGCCTACTGCATGTCATAACCATATAATGAAAGCTCAATTATTAGGAAAAATGTTAATAATATTTTAGTTATATGTGGGTTCCCTGACCAAGATTTTCATAAATGACTGCTTTAGATTCAGTATGTGCAAACCTAGAATAATTTTTCTTGCCTATATATGTATAGATATGTATAATTCACATGTCTTGATGTTTTAACTCAATGAGTTAGGATATATTAAAATAAGCAAATTTGGTTTTCTCTTTTAGTATTAGCACTGATTAACATTGCTTTGCTTTCTGTCACAGAGTCCACACCTACATGTATCAGACCATCACTCACTAATTCAACAGATGTACGTTGAGTACCTATTAAGTGCTACGTGATGTTCTAGGAGTTGTAGATACAGTGGTGGAGAAAAAAAAACAGCCAACAAGATCCTATTTTTTCTTCCTCGGGGTTGTGTGTATGTATCACCTTCTTGAAAAATGTAGCACTGCAGTTAAATGGGTTATACATATACTTAAATGCATGTATACATGTCCATAGACTTATAAAACCCTAGGCAGTATTGCTGTCCTATTTTGGAAAGGTGAAAATAAAACTTTAAGCAGTTCTAGGTACCAGAAATGCCTTGAGACACTTTGTAACTTGGTTAACAGAGGAGCACATAACTTTCATTTATAAGAAAAAGGATTAGAAAAACCCATTAGTAGCTGTTGTGACAGCAGCCATTGGGGAGTAGATCTATCTTAAAACCTAAAAACAGAAATAAGAGAACCAAAGACTCAAGCTCCAGTTCATTTTCACTCTCTGGAATTTGTCTTTATCTGACAGATAAAGGCAACACCCTATAGAAATCTAATTCTTACACTCTTTACATCCCATCCAGCTACCAGACACTACATTAATGACATATCGAATTGGGAACTGTGTTCAATCAAAAGGCATTAAAGTACTTATTAACTAGGTTTTACTGAGCTTCTAAAAAATTTAAAAAGTTATTTCTAGTGACTCTGTAGTAAGTTGACTTTTTAATTTTTTCTTCCTGGTTTATTGTACCTTGTGAGAAAACTCTAAACACAACTATGTAATTGGGTCAAATTGTTTTTCATAGGATGATGCATTGCCTTTGCATAAAAATGAATCAGTAATTATGCATCACAGATAAAAAATGACATTATAATTGGTCAAAGCACAGTTTCAATCATTTGTGAATAGAAGGAAAACCTCCCCACAACTTAACAGCAACTTCAAAATTCCTACCAGCCTCATGATTTGTAAATTTTAATGTGTAAGATTCTGCTTTCTAGAATTTACACAACAGGGATTATGAAAATAGGCTTGCTGGGAGAATGGAAGGAGTAGGAGTGAATTCTTAAAGCACATTTTAGCAGAGCTGGATGTTAACTGCAGCATAATAGTGAAGATAAGACAACTGTTAGGCTTGATAAAATAATGGTAGGGAAAAAAGAATGAATAATTTTCCACAAAACAGAGATTGGTATAAAATATAAAATAAAACTGTATCAAAGCACATACAAATATGAGTTGCACATGACTAAAATGCAGTAAATATCTATAATATCTTCTCTATAATACAAAGGTTTTCATATAATACAAATGAAAAATAATGTGCTATAGAAATAATTTAACCATGATTTAAATTTCAGTAAATAGATAAATATTTGAAAAGTAATACACAAATGTATATATGGCAAATCAATCAAATAAATCCCAAGTCTTATATGCTGTTGCAGAAACGAATTATATTTATAACTGAATGTGTTGAAAAACTCAATTTTTCTAAGAGAAACCACTAACTGATGACACTATTGCAAATGTTTACATACAGTCCAAAAGATATTTCTACAAATCACAATATATTAATAAAAATCATATTTTTCATGCATTAAACTGTTCTATTAGAAAATTTAAGAATTCCAAAATATTTGCAAGCAAATTTTGCTTTGAAACTTTATATGATCCTTGATTAGAGTAATTGTAATATTCTTTTATTACAGTATTATTAATTTGGTGAAAATTCAACCCTTTGTCTAGTATGCCCCTGAATTACAATAAACGATCATTCCTTTTTTTCAGATATTTTGTTTGGATTTGTACATATTGTGCCTCTTGCTATTATCTAATTCTCCAAATAACAAAATAGAAAAGCAGTCACTTTGCTCATGGCATAATTTTGCCTTCATCTAAGTAATTGGTATTATTAAATTTGTGATTAAGTGCTATGGAACAGATTTTAGAGGGAAAAGATCTTAACCAGTACATTAAAAATGTCTACTACCAGTACTTTCATCCCTGCTTCAAGGCAAGACTGAAGTATGGAAGACAAAAATATGAGAAGAAATCGTACATCTCTCAAGGGATCTTCTGCTAACGTTTAGGACACTGAAATTCTAACTAAACCCCACATCTGCTGAGAATGGGTTTATATATACACATGCTTAAGTTTCTGTGTGAGTACATATACAAATCTATCTCTAATTTGAATGTATTTCCAGACTGACATTCTCTCATTACCACCCGAGTCCAAGCCACCAGCACCTATCTTCTTCAACTCTCATTGCTTCTGCTGTTGTTCCCCTACAGTTCTACTCTCAACCTAGAAGCCAGTGTGATTCTTTTAAAACATGATTGAGATTCTGCCACTCAACTTCTCAAAAACCTGCAATTGCTCTCATCTCATTTAGAATCTTCTTTACAATTTCCCCAAAGGCCCTCCACAATCTGGACACTCAAACTCCCATAACCTCATCTCTTCTACCCTTCTGCTGGCTTGTTTTGCTTCAGCCACATAGATTAATATAGGTTCAGTCCCACATTTGGTCCTTTATTCTATTTCCTCTACTCAGACTAAATGGCTGACTCTCTTACCTTCATCCAGTCTTTGCTCTAATGTCATTTCTACCCTATTTGAATTTGCAGTCCCACTACTTTCCATTACACCTATATCTATCCCTTTAGTGGTCCTAAATCCCCTTAATACATTCTGTGTTTTTTTTCCATAATATGTATCACCGAGCAATACACAATATTTACTTATTATCATTTTATTTGTTTGCTTGCTTCTATTCTGTCTTCCAATGTTATAATAAGAGCTCTATGAGGGCAAAGATTCATTAGTCTTTTTCACTGTTTTATAAGCACTTAGAATAGTGTGTGGTACATATTAAGAGCTTAATAAATATTTCTGAAATGAATGATTCTACATTCCTTAGATTTACTTGTTCTAACAATTTATTTTATTTCTCAATAGCAATGCAAAAAACATGAACGAGTTAAAAAGGACTTGAACAACTTTGCTTCACACCATCTTTGGCTTATAAGCTCGCTACCAGCTTACCCTTGTGCTGTTAAGTTGAACAAGGGTTGCCTCTATTTCTTGATCCTATTTAAAAACTATATTAGGATCACATCTCCTACCTGTAAACTTTCATCATATGGCCACATTTTTCACTATCCTCTTGAATACTCAAAGTA
Organism: Callithrix jacchus; assembly: GCF_049354715.1. NCBI lineage: Eukaryota > Metazoa > Chordata > Mammalia > Primates > Cebidae > Callithrix > Callithrix jacchus. The sequence continues at coordinate 33,178,903 of NC_133524.1, forward strand.
CAGCAAATTTTATTCACTCCAAACAAACCATGTGCACTATAATTGGCTTTGAGGAGACAATTGAAATGATGTGTGCCCAACATTTTTCTTTCCTCCCATTTATTTCCTTCTTTCTTTTTCTCATTATTTTCTTATTTCTTTTTTTCTTTTCTCCCTTCCCTCATTCCTCACACTCTTTCTTCCCTACTTCTCTTCCTTCCCTACTTCTTCCCTTCCTTCCTCCTCCCTTTAGTGGTTAGAAACTCCAGGACAATGTTGAATATTGAAGGGATATGGGCACATATCCTTTTCTTGTTCATGATCTTAGAGTGAAAACATTCAGCTATTCATCAATAAAGGTTATTAGCTGTAAGTTGATTCTCAATAATCAGAAAAGTTAAAGCCTAGTTGCCATTCCTATTATGAGCTATGTTCTTATTTTTGTACTAAAAAATTCACACTTATGGATACAAAGGCCTAATTGAACAGCTAGGGATCTCTTCAGTGAGGGAGCAGCAGAATCACTTGAAGAATTCCACACCAAAGGCATGAATTATTATTTCTAAGAATTCCTCTAGGTAAATGATAACTACACAGTAAACATGTCATTATTTATTTCAAAATTGTCCTAGATAGAGTTCCCCTATAAGCAGATTTTAAGACAAGGGATATATTTGGGAATGATCCAAGGAAGCACTGACAAAACAGTACACAAGGTCGGACAGGGAGCAAATAAAAAAATCCTATGAGGCAGGTTTTTACTGTATGCTATGGGGTCTTAATACTGGAACAGAATTTTGGGTCACAGCACAAATCATCCTTCAGAGTTACCCCAACTGAAGAATGAGTGAGTAGTGGTGTTTATCTACTAAAAGCTATTTGTCATTGGTTGAGGTTTTCTGGGGTACATGGGGGATGGAGAGCTTTAACTACCTGACACTCATGTGTTTTGATTACTAGAGAGAGTCCTAAGCAAACAGTCAAAGACACTTGGAGTTGGCAGCTGCTAGTCAGAGTGCAAGGCATGCTGAGTCAGGAAATGATACGGGTGACGTCCCAAGAGTATTTTATACTCCAATAAAATTGATGCTTTCAGTAAAATTAGGTACATGGACAAATTATGGTAAATCCTTTCAGTTAAGTCTTTTAGTGGGTAATTTCTCCTTTTAGGATAAGCTTTCAAATATTTAACTCTCTCAGGAGAAAACCTTTTGGTAACTTGAAACTTATGATGCTAAGAAACTCTAGGTTCATGCTTTCATATGAGATACTTTAAAGCAGGATTTCATAGTTTAACACAGTAATTATATTTAGGAAAATTTTATCATGAAAATGATTTTTTCTTAAAATAAATGCAAGTTAATACTGTCCTAAAGTTTCAAAAATTTTAATTCTTTCAATTATGTAATCTTGTTTGTCATGAGTATTATTAACTTTGTACATAAAAATAATCACAATCAATTGATTAACTGCTAATATTGGCTCTGAAATAAGAAAGAAAATATTACTTATGTGTACGTTTCTCATTCCTCTCTAGCTCTGCTTAAGCTTGTGTTTTTGCTATTCAATGTAGATTTCCATATATAAGTTGGTGTTTATCTGCATAGTTTCTGTCAACATGATTAGGTAGCTTTCCAATTCAATACATCTACTGAAACCGTAAGTGCTATTTTAGTTGTATTTTGTTTAGAAAGTAATTATTTTAACTTATTCTATATTATCTATGTTATACTGCACTTTCAAAAAATATGTATTTTAAAGCACAGCAATATCTACTGTAGTTCTGTAATTTGATTCATGTAAATTTGTCAGGAATAAAATCAACCACAATTTAATTTCAAACATTTCCAACCAGCAGCTGTACAATTTATGCACTGCTTTTCTATTTTTACTACTGGATAATGACAATGATGAATGTCTTTAACAGGAAATACATAATCATTGATGAAAAGACTGTGCTCAAAACTATCCGCCTTCAAAAAGTCAATGAGGGTAGGAAGCCCATTCACCTGCTGGAGGAGATTTGTTGGGAGAGAGAAGGAATCATGCCCACAACTGCATCTTATGGGGATTCAACCATCCAGCTAAATTAAACCTGCAATAATACCATATTATAAACCACAATAATCAGTACTAATATGATTGCTGTCAGCTACAATATCAAATATATTAGGATAAACAAATGATTGACTATCAGTGTAGCCAAGGGTCTATCATTCTGAGTATGCCAGGTTAGCAAGTATGCAGACAGTTATTTAATGGGCAATTTAATAAGATCAGGGTCACTGCTCTCCTGAACCAAATGTCCATGAACCTGGGAAGGAATGAATATTAGCTCATTAGCAATAATTTACATGTTGAATGACAATGATGAACTTGCAAACTATGCTGCCATGTGAACTTAGTTGATAGAAATAATGACAAGATTTCTGGCATGTCACCTTTATCAAGTGATTAGATTTCTTTTCTTCACTGTACCAATAAATGATTTGACTTTTACTTCAAAAAGAATAAGAAAAGATACCATATGACATGGATGGAATAGTTCCAGAGATCTGTGAAGCTCTTATTTTACTGTGTAATTGTATAGCTTATTTCATATAATGTAAGATATTAAAGTCAAGTCACTGAAGATGCCGCAACATCGATTTACAAAACAAACAATAGCTTTATCTATTTGTACATTTATACAGGCAAATGTGTGATATAGAATGAGCTCCTAAGAATTCATTTGAGTATAAAATACTTTAGCTAATATGTACTGCTGATAGCAAACTCATCTTTCATCTATAATCGTATGCTGTTTGCATTGGAAAATACTAAGCTCTGGGTATACTATTTCATTTTGAGTGTAAAATGTATGATCACGAAAATGATCTGGAGACACATTATTATGTACATTTTCTTGATCCTACATTCATTTATCTTCAAACACTGCCTTCTAAAATTCATAGCCTATTTCCTTATCATGATTTGTCTTACTTCAGAATTCAGTAACTTGCTGTTAGTGATTTGAAAACAGCCGGATGTTGTTGGTTGCCTTTAGCTGGCAGTTATAAAAATATTTTATTGATTTCTATTCAGTTTTATTCCATATACTGTGGCATAGGTATTGACATTAATTTGAAATTGAATATGTACATGTGAAAAATTTAAAACAAAAATAAGGTACATTAGATATAAATGAAAAATCTAATTTCCCTTTTAGGAAAATGAAAGGACATTAGTCTACTGGCTAGGAATAAACTGTTCCTCCATCAAAGTTTATTTTCTAGTGGTTCCTTCCTGTCCCTGCTGCACGTAAAAATGATTATTTTTGTGAATTTCTTCATTTTAGGATGTCTTTCAATACTAAATATTGCAAGATACATCTTCTCACTTATGTCTCTCTTTCTACCCCAGATTTCTAAAGCAAACCACACTATAAAGTATTTTTAAGAATTCCAAGTGTAAGTCAAAATGCTGTCATGATGTAAACAATTTAAGTCAATTGTTCTGGTACTAGGAATGAGCAATATGATCATCTTGAAAAATCTAAATGAAAGTGCTTTGCTCTTACCTTCAAAGACTCCTCTTGTTTAAAGAGATTTTCAAAGTCCTTAGCACAGAGGTCAGAAGCATTGAGAAGTTGTTCCACTTCTGATAGGGCTTGTGAGACATGAGTGATCTCAGTCAGATATGTAGAAGGCACATAAGAAATTTCCAAAGGCATATCTTCAGTCATCACCGTCATCATTTCTTCACGGACAGTGTGCTGGTATAGATATACAAAAGAACAATTCTTTTAGCTTCCTAACAGTGAAAACTCCTCTACTGAGTTTATATAGGTTTCATTCTATAGCTGACAACTCAATCTACAAACTGGGCTGAAACTGGATTCAAAAACTAATAATGATAACTCTAGTAAAAAGGTTATTTGATTATATATGTACTTATTCCAAAAAAGCATTAGAAGCATTTCATAATAAGCGATACACATATATCAGCACCATGAATATAACATGAAAGAACATGAGGTCATAAGAAGGGTAGTTTTATGCTGAGAAAAAGATGATTTTTGAAACTGGCATTTAAATTTCTAATTTGCCACTGGCATTTAAAATTCTAGTTTTTCTGGAAATCTAGGGATGAGATTGGGTGAGGGGGGTTCATATCCGTTTTATTAGTAATGAAGGCTACTTTTCTATACATTTTCCCCAAGATCTTCATTGAGATACAACAGATATAAAGTAGTGAGGCTGGCATATAACTTTGTATTAAGCCCTCTTCTGCAAATTCTAGACATTAGCTCCTGTTTTTGTTGGTAGTGTCTTCAAAAGTTAAGCTGCTAATTAAAGTGCTGTATGAGCAGAAGTGACTGTGGAATTTATATTTTAAAAATACCTCCAGAATGTCCTGAGACATAAGGGACCTCTAACCTCTTCTCGTGCATCTAGACTTTTCTAACTGGGATCCAAGAGCTGGGTATGATGAGAATTTCTAGCTCCAGAGTCCTTTTGGAGTTTCTCAGTAATGCCTCTTTCCCTATTTCTTATAAGAGTAAAAAATAATACTATTCAGCATACAAATTCAGAAAGACAGATGACCTCTGCTCTCTTCTGTCTACAGTATAGGCAGCAAAATTCTTGTAATTGAAATTATTCTCCCAGTAACTTTGTCTAGAATTGACTAACTGCCACCTGCCTGTTGATGAGGTCACCTGAGGGTTTCAGTGGTAGGGTCTTTGGGGACCTTCAGAAGAAAAGCATGCTAACAGAGCCATTTATTACCGCACAGCCTTTTATGACAAGACCATACTCATTTTTACAGTAATGTAATAACTTGTACTTTGGGGGATCCTCGACTGAGCCCCACACAAAGATGAATAAAGTTTATAAGCTGGTCTGTGTATGTTTCTTTTTAACTTACCTGACTTAGGACTTTTATACTCAATTCTTACATGATGTAAAAAATGAAATTCTAATTTAGATGTCTCATCTACTTCTGATATAGCAAACTCATAGAATTGCACAAATTAGTTTTTTAATTTTTTTTTTGAGATGGAGTTTCACTCTTGTTACCCAGGCTGGAGTGCAATGGCTCAATCTCGGCTCGCTGCAACCTCCATCTCCTGGGTTCAGGCAATTCTCCTGCCTCAGCCTCCTGAGTAGCTGGGATTACAGGCAAGTGCTACCATGCCCAGCTGATTTTTTGTATTTTTAGTAGAGATGGTGTTTCACCATGTTAACCAGGATGGTCTCCATCTCTTGACCTCATGATCCACCCGCCTTGGCCTCCCAAAGTGCTGGGATTACAGGTGTGAGCCACCACGCCTGGCCCTAGTTTTTAAATAATTATGCCTTTTACAACATTTGTTTTATTCTGCATATCTTGACCAAACCCATAGCACACATTCCTTCATGATCAATGGAATGATAATATACATATTTCTCTCATTTATATTTAAAAGGATATTAGAAACTTGAGCCAGAATTTGATAAATAAAATTCAGAATTTAATGATAGATTTCTTAAGAAATTCTTAATTTCTCTATTTCTCTAATATGCATTTTACCAATTTAAAAGAAAAATAACTCAGCAGGCTATTTGAATGTGAAATTTTCACTGACCCATTAGGTTTAACACAGTAAAATCAACAGCACAAATAACATAAGCTTATGTTTTGCAGGCATTACATTAGGTTGGTGACCATTATGTTATTCTTAATAAAATTTACAAGTTAATAAGCTCATTTCTTCTTTGCATTAGTTGCTTTAACTCCTGAGGTAGAGAGCGCCATATCATTTAAAGAAAGCATATATTTTATAATATTTATTTAATGGCACAATTACCTTTGCTTTTAATGATACGCATTTTATACCTGTAAATTGTTAGAAAGGTGTTTGTTATCAGGAATAGAGTTAGGTAGAGGACAAGTTGTAGTTTTTCATTTATTTATTTATTTTGATGTTTAATCAAAGGAATTGTTTCAGATTGGACATATTTTTAGAAAAAGTCTAGGTGTTATTTAAAAAGCAGTGGGAATTCAAACAAGTTATGATGCATGTCCTCATCACTTTTTCTGAAAAAAATTCTAGGATACTTGTATCTATTTTCTGATTCCTCTTTGACATGTAGTTTTCTCAATCTTCATTACTTTCATTTGAGATGCTCTCAGCTATCTTTAATTCATATTGGTGCTTAATAAATATAGTAATTGTGGATTACAGCTAGTAAAAATTGTGTGAATATGATTTTTGTTGTATGGACAAATACAGTAATGAAAAGGGCACTAAAAATACACTCACTTTGTCTGCTAACATGTATTTACTTCCTTAAATAAAACTGTGAACCCAAATTTTGACTATTTGGCATTTGCATAAAGGAACTTAAAATAAAAATCAGATTTACCAATGAATCCAGGAGCTGGTTTTTTTAAAAGATTAACTAAATAGATAGACCACTAGCCAGACTAATAAAGGAGAAAAGAGAGAAGAATCAAATAGACACAATAAAAAATGATGAAGGGGATATTACCACTGATTCCACAGAGATACAAACTACCATCAGAGAATACTATCAACACCTCTACACAAATAAACTAGAAAATCTACAAGAGATGGATACATTTCTAGACACAAACACCCTCCCAAAACTAAACCAGGAAGAAGTCGAATACCTGAATAGACCAAAATTAAGTTCTGAAATTGAGGTAGTAATTAAGACTTTTTTTTGCCAACCAAAAAAAAAAGCCCAAGACCAGACGGACTTACAGCAGAATTCTACCAGAGGTACAAAGAGGAGCTTGTACCATATCTTCTAAAACTATTCCGAGCAATAGAAAAAGAGGGACTCCTCTCTAACTTATTTTGTGAGGTCAGCATCATCCTGATAACAAAACCTGGCAGAGACACAACAAAAAAGAAAGAAAATTTCAGGCCAATATCCCTGATAAAAATCAATGTGAAAGGCCAGGAGTGGTGGCTCAACCCTGTAATCCCAGCACTTTGGGAGGCCGAGTCGGGTGGATCACGAGGTTAAGAGATCGAGACCATCCTGCTCAACATGGTGAAACCCTGTCTCTACTAAAAATACAAAAAATTAGCTGGGCACAGTGGCACGTGCCTATAATCCCAGCTACTCAGGAGGCTGAGGCAGGAGAATTGCCTGAACCCAGGAGGTGGAGGTTGTGGTGAGCCGAGATCGTGCCATTGCAGTCCAGCCTGGGTAACAAGAGTGAAACTCCGTCTCAAAAAAAAAAAAAATATATGAAAATTTTCAATAAAATACTGGTAAACCGAATCCAACAGCATATTAAAAAGCATATCCACCATGATCAAGTCAGTGCCATCCCTGGTATGCAAGACTTGTTCAACATATGCAAATCAATAAATGTAATCCATTACATAAACAGAACCAATGACAAAAAACACATGATTATCTCCATAGACGCAGAGAAGGCCTTTGATAGAATTCAACAGCTCTTCATGCTAAAACCATTCAATAAACTGGGTAATGATGGAATGTATCTCAAAATAATAAGAGCTATTTATGACCAACCCACAGCCAGTGTCATACTGAATGGGCAAAAGCTGAAAGAATTTTGTAAACCATCATAAGAGAAGAATGCCCTCTTTCACTACTCCTATTCAACACAGTTTTGGAAGCTCTGGCCAAGGCAATCAGGCAAGGGAGAAATAAAAGGTATTCAAATAGGAAAAGAGGAAGTCAAATTATCTCGGTTTGCAGAAGACATCATTGTATATTTAGCAAACCCTATTGTCCCAGCCCCAAAACTCCTTAAGCTGATGAGCAACGTCAGCAAAGTCTCAGGATACAAAATCACCATGCAAAAATCACAAGCATTCCTGTACACCAATAACAGACAAACAGAGAATCAAATAATGAGAGAACTCCCATTCATAATTGTTACAAAGAGGATAAAACATCTAGGAATACAACTAACAAGAGATGTGAAGGACCTCTTTAAGGAGAACTACAAACCACTGCTCAAAGAAATGAGAGAGGACACAAACAAATGGAAAAACAATTCATGCTCATGGACAGGAATAAACAATATCAGGAAAACAGTCATATTGCCCAAAGTAATTTACAAATTTAATGCCATTCTTACCAAGCTACCATTGACTTTCTTCACAGAATTAGAAAAAATGACTTGGAACCAAAAAAAGCCTGTATAGCCAAGAGAATCCTAAGCAAAAAGAACAAAACTGGAGACATTATGCTACCTGACTCCAAACTACAAGGTTACAGTAACCAAAACAGCTTGGTACTAGTGCCAAAACATACATACACACACACACACACACACACACACACACACACACACACACACATATTCCACTGGAACAGAACAGAGGGCTCAGAAATAGCACTACTCCTCTACAACCATCTGATCTTTGACAAACTTGACAAAAACAAGCAATGGGGAAAGGATTCCCTATTTAATAAATGGTGTTAGGAAAACTGGCTAGCTATATACAGAAAACTGAAACTGGACCCCTTCTTTACACCTTATGCAAGAATTAACTCAAGATGGATTAAATATGTAAATGTAAGACCTAAAACCATAAAAACCCTAGAAGAAACCTAGGCAATATCATTCAGGACACGGGCATGTGCAAGGACTTCATGACTAAAACACCAAAAGCAATGGTAACAAAAGCCAAAATTGACAAATGGGATCTAATTAAACTAAAGAGCTTCTGCACAGCAAGAGAAACTATCATCAGCATGAACAGTCAACCTACAGAATGGGAGAAAATTTTTCCAATCTATCCATCTGACAAAGTGCTAACATCCAGAATCTATAGGGAACTTAAACAAATTTACAAGACAAAAACAACCCCACCAAAAAGTGGGCAAAGAATATAAACAGATGGTTTTCAAAAAAAAAAACATTAATGTGACCAACAAACATATGAAAAAAATGCTAATCATCACTGGTCAGTAGAGAAATGCAAATCAAACCCACAATGAGATGCCATCTCATGTCAGAATGGTAATCATTAAAAAGTCAGGAGACAACAGATGCTGGAGAGGATGTGGAGAAATAGGAACACTTTTACACTGTTAGTGGGAGTGTAAATTATTTCAACTATTGTGGTAGACAGTGTGTTGATTGCTCAAGGATCTAGAACCAGAAATATCATTTGACCCAGCAATCCCATTACTGGGTATATACCCAAAGAAATATAAATCATTCTACTATAAAGACACATGCACACGTATGTTTACCGCCGCACTATTCACAATAGCAAAGACTTGGAACCAACCCAAATGCCCATCAATTATAGACTGGACAAAGAAAATGTGCCACATATATACCATGGAATACTATGCAGCCCTAAAAGAGAATGAGTTTATGTCCTTTGCAGGGACAGAGACGAAGCTGGAAACCATCGTTATCAGCAAACTAACACAAGAAAAGAAAACCAAACACCACATGTTCTCACTCATAAGTGGTAGTTTAACAATGAGAACACATGGACACAGGGAGGGGAACATCACACACTGGGGTCTGTTGGGTGTGAGGGGAAAGGCGAGGGATAGCATTAGGAGAAATACCTAACATAGATGATGAGTTGATGGGTGCAGCAAACCACCATGGCACATGTATACCTATGTAACAAACCTGCACATTCTGCACATGTATCCCATAACTTATGTATGATGAGAATAAAGTTATTCAGTGACACTTGATAAAAAATAAAATGAAATATAAATGAGATTAACTTAAAAATAATAATTTGAGCTCTAAGATCAGAATTCTGTATCTCAGCAATTAAGATCCATCATTAGTTATAGTCCTAAACCAGTGCTTAAAGAATGTAGGCTGCACGCTGTACTCTGGCTTCTCATGTGATAAGCTTCTCTCCAAATGATCCAATGTGTCTGCCATATATTATTTTATTATATACCAATTTAATGATGATCAGCACATTAAAATAAAAACCATTTTCAACTATATTTCAATGAATATCTCTTTCAGAAAAGTGCTATGCGGCATCTGTTTAAATTGCCAATTTTTCTGGTAACCATCCTTTTACACACTGTGTACAAGAGTTCAATTTTTAAAAAATGTTTAGGTCCCCAAAATAAGTGACAAATAATTGTCATTTTATGTCTGGTTCTAGAAATCATTTTAAACAAATTTTTAATAACAAAGAAGTTTTTATTAACCCAACTGAAAAACTCTTTGAAGAAATATTAGCCGTTGAACTGCAGGTTGGAAATGTTCTAATAATATGCATATTATGCAGCAATCAGAAATGATGAGTTTGTGTCATTTGTAGGGACATGGATGAATCTGGAGAACATCATCCTCAGCAAACTGACACAAGAACAGAAAATGAAACACCGCATATTCTCACTCATAGGTGGGTGATGAAAAATGAGAACACATGGACACAGAAAGGGGAGTACTAAACACTGGGGTCTATTGGGGGGAAAAGGGGAGGGCCAGTGGGAGGGGGAGGTGGGGAGGGATAGCCTGGGGAGAAATGCCAAATGTGGGTGAAGGGGAGAAGGAAAGCAAAGCACACTGCTATGTGTGTACCTATGCAACTGTCTTGCATGCTCTGCTCATGTACCCCAAAACCTAAAATCCAATAAAAAATTTTAAAAAATATGCATATTGTGATTATTTTCAAGATCATTACAAATAAGCCATAGAGCAATTGGTGTCAATTCATGGAAATAATCCCTCCATGCTCAGCCATGGCATGAACAAATTTTCTAGAACACTTAGAAATATTAAAATTCTTACAGTTGAACATAATCAAGAAAATAGAAAGCTATAGTTTATTACTTTAGAAAAATCTGAATGAGAAAAATCTAATTATTTATATCCTAAACTACTGATAATCAAGTAATTTTTTAAAAATTTTTCTTCTTTTCATTATAAAGATAAATTAGAATACCTGTAGTGTCTAAAATGTTTCTGATTGCAATTACCTATGGGCAACAATTCAGCTATATGTTATAAGTTAAATTCCAAAAGGTTAATGCTTTTCACTAAGTATATTTAAGGAAGACAGATCTATTAAAGGATTTACTATCTTGATACATAGCATCCAGTCATCATAGATAACAGATGTTAAGTGGTACAGATCAACTGAATAGAGAAAGCTAAGGGTTGATACCATGAACTTTCATGAGAAATAGAAATATTCCAAAATAACCCTTTGACACCACTGGGAAATTGTGAACTCATTTTCTAGAAAATTCTGTTGTACTGAGTTTGAATATTCTCATTTATTATAGCAATCTGATATGTACAATAATGTTTAATATGTAGAGACTTTTCATAATTTTTATATACAAGAGACTACCACAAATTGAATCAAAAGAGAGTCAGACACTTGGAGATCTAGTTTACTATCTATTTCTTAAAAATACAGCATTCCTACTGACACACTCATGCAAATCTATAATGAATAAACTACGTGCATTGAATGACTTTCAGTTTGGTTTAATAAAAATTTCAGACAGTTATTTAAAACTCAGTGTAATTGGAAATATCAGGTTCATTTTCTCTTCTTTATGCAAAATCCATGTACTTATATTCAGATTAATCCTTTTCATTTGAATTTCATTAACTCTGTCTTGAATAATTATATCCTCCTGAATTCTGATGTGTACAAATCCTGTCTAACCTTTTGAAAATCAAGTTGCTTTTGTTAACATTCTTTACCACCTTATATCATTATAGATACTCATGTATCATTAGCAAGGAAATGCTATAATCTGACTAATTCATTTTATTTCTTTGTGTTTATTTTAATTTCTAACTATATATACCCAAAAGAATATACTAGCCTCATTTTCTAGAGACAACATTCAAGGTGTGTGAAAGAAACCTTGAAATACCTATTTTTATTGACAAAAGTTTGATCAATGCTTAATAATTATTACAGATCAAAATTATGATTTATATGATATAAAGTTGAGGTCAAAACAGCTTTGAGATTTTGAGCTATGTAAGTAGGCAGAGGTATCACTCACAAAGTTTAAATAAACTTTCATTTATCTGAAACTTCAGTTATCACATTCTTTTTATTACATAAAATTTTTTTCTTGAAGGGTCATAACTGCATGAGATAAAAGCAATCCTGTTTTGAAACAAATGGTGCATTATGTCTAGGTTTTTAAACAAAATGTTTTCCTTCATGATTTAAAAGGCTTCTCTCTCCTTTAAATGCATTGAGGTTACTGGCCCATTTATAAGTTATGAGGTCAAAGAAACTCAAAAATAATAATGTGCTATATGACATATTATTATGACATATGCCAAAAAATAACCATATATCGCATATAAATATGACACATAAAAAATATATCAATGCATCCAAAGTCTAACTAACAAAAACAGACTATTACGTTGACCAAAAACAGTAAAATACTTATGGAGCCTTTTTTTACTTTATTAGTGTTAACAAAGATGAAGATAAGCAAATCCTCCAAGTAAGAAGATTTATTAATGATTTACTGTGAGCTATAATATGAAAATCTATGAGCCATAATGTGAAAATATATCAGTTTATATCTGATTATCTTTCCTCAAAAGGATATTCTTAAGTATTATGGATTATTTAAAAGTAATAACACAATGATATGTAAATCCAAAATAGGATTACATGCTTTAAGTAGGTTCAGATGGGTCATAAATGAAAAGGCAATGGGAAAGAGTTAAATTGTCTTAGACAAGTAGCTCTGTCTCCTAGGCTCACAAGTCTTCAGAGAAAGACAAGTTGCCTTCTAGGGGTCATTATAATAATAAAGAAGATTGAGGGTTTTTAAGAATTCATTTATCCTGGATAATTATAATAGATATTATAAGCATAAAATGCAAATCACAATTAAATTTGGCAAAATTATTGTATCAGTCCAGAGTGATTAAAAATCCCTCAAACAGTAAAGCATAAAAACAAAAAAATATGATGCAGATGAGATTGATATGGGTTTAGTCTGCCTTATCACTGTTTTGGATACATATAATGGCATGACAATAACAGCATTCTGACAGTACTTCCTTTTTTAGGTTTAGTCAAGTTACTGGGTAGAAAGACCTTGAATAATGAGTCCAATGAATCCAAGCATATTGGTTATGAACCTGCATAGAGAAATAGCAATGAGAGAGTGCTTTCCTCTTATGTAATTTCCCCCTTCTTATTGCAACATCTATAAAATTGCTTATGTGAACCTATGTAATCAAAAAAAGGAGATACCCACATCAGAATAAAATTAAGTGATCAACAATATAATTTACCCCCTTTTTTAAAAAGAATAAAACCCACTAAAATACATAAAAAATCAAGGAAAAATATGGGAGAAAATTATCCTTTATATCCACATTATTTGTTTTCTAAAATTAGTATAAAATTTTAAAGTAGGGCAGCCTGTTAGTGAAAAAGATATGCTGATGATGCTGAATTTGCCAGTCTTTAAATATATCCTACTTCTAGAAAGCCAGGTATAAACAGTGTCCTATATAAAAGGTCTGGACAGACCTGCTCATTGACCTGCCTCATGTTGATTCTTACTTTCTACAGCATGAAATTTACCTAATTCCTCAGGGCCAAGCTCAATTACTATCTAATTAAGCTGATAAACTGAATCTGGAAAATGTGTTAATGGCTTACAGTGGTTTAGTGTTTTCTTTCAAAGGACAACATTTGCATTTTTATAAAGGTTTTCAAAGAATTAACATAAATCAGTAACTTGCAAAAATTTTAGTCACTAAGTATGGCCTGTGAGAGAAGAGAAATAAAAGACTTTTGTTGACACCAGGATAACAACTACATAAGCACCAATATATAAGCAGCAACAATCATGGCCTGCCTTGTAAAATCATCTCCAGAAAATAACCTACACATTAATAGATAAGACACATAATAGATTATATACCCTAGTCAACTTATAAGGCAGCCAAAAATAAATGTAGCAAAGACTCATGCCTACTACTGAGCATACAGTATGTTACCAAAAATATTTGTTGCATAAATTAATGAAGAAACAAGCATCAACTTAAAAGGATAACTATAAAATACACTGTGGCAAGAATCACCAGGATCTACGTTCATAATATAATGTATATTTAGGAATATTCAGAATTCAAACAGGAATATTTTCATTTCATTATGCAACCTTTATTGTCATAGATTTAAAAGGTATATCTGATTTAACTATGTCACATTCTCCAATTCATAGCACTCTAGCTACATGTTATTGTACATGCAGGTTTAGGCCCTTAAGTTGTCTTTTAGGTATTAATGTACCTCATTATACATGCATACAAACATAAGTAATTATTTGAGATTATGATATATCGACAATATTAAGATATACTAATTATAGCTTTTTCATGGGTGTCACAATGTCTATTAGCATTGAGAAGACCTGTAGTCAAAAACTCATTTTAACCTTTGATAACTCGTCCAAAACTCTTCCCATAAAAGTTTTCATTTACATATCCAGAGTATATTTTTATTGTAAACTATTCTAAAATATCAGCTTGGGAATACTTGCCATAGTGATCTTTTTATATGTTGACATGCAAAAACGAACCCTCCCTCCATTCCACACACATACCTATACTTAACTCAATGTGAAAGTAAAAGTAACACAAGAAAAAATGAGTATAGAAATACCTTAAATTCTGCAGTTATATTTTATCCTACTAAATCACTTATTATCTGTTGCCTTGTGGATCTGTCAACTTGAATTGATTTTTCAGAATAAACTCACACTATTATTTGTATACTACATCTGTCAAACCCCACAGAAAATGTGGCTACTATCTCTAGATTAATGTAGCAACTCAGTATCTATGTCTAAATGTGCACGTGTTATGATTATGTTTTTCAATGAAGTATTTTATTAGAAACGCGAGTGTTAGTTAAGATGCCTATTATTACACTGTTCAGTATGGTAGTCATTAACTACATTTGGCTAAAAAAAATTGCATCTAAATTATTTAAAAGGAAATACAATGAAAAATTTAGTACTCTGTTTTTACTACCCATATTTTAAGTTCTCAGTAGCCTCAATAGCTACTGTATTGGACAGTGTAGATATAGAAAATTTCCATCATCTCAGAAAGTTCTATTCAATAGTGCTAATCTAGAAAATGACAATACATTTTATTTCTAGATAATGTTAATACATAAGTATGTTCTGTAATGGTTTTTCATTCTACTCAATCTCTGCCCAAAGTGCTGCCTAGTACCCAATGTGGTTAAAGTTACCTAATGGGCACTCGATTAATATTCTTTTATAATGGCAGTCATAAAAGAAAGAAACACTCCTTTTTCAAATTGCTTATTAAAAATATAACAACGTCTTCTATTTTAAATAATAATGTGAAAACTAAGATATATGAAAAATCTAATGCTAGTATTGTATCTATCTGAAAATACTTGCAGCATAGTTTTTCACAAAGGTGATTTAGACTGGCTACTAAATCCAAATTAAAATGTCGCATGCTGAAAATTCAATCAATTTATTATTATTCTATATCTGATTGGTTTAACTGAATTGCTAAATACACTGTATATTGTTTTTAGGTAGACATAGCCTAAATCTGTAAGTAATCTCACTCAACTTTGAAGATAATTTTAAAACCTATTATTGTGACTTATACATAATATGCATTATTCATCTGGTCAAAGCTTATTACATATGTGCACATGTATGTGTTTGTGCAAATATAGACACAAAAAATGGAAATGTTGAGAATGAGTAAATCACTTCATAGGCATGTTTTCTGTTTCCCTTCAAGCTAAGTACATACAACCTCAAGATAATCACAAATAACTGCTAGAATTTAGAAGAATGTATGGTATCAGGATCTGAAATTATGGAAAAAAATTGCAGATGAAGAGAAAAAGATGATGAACTGGTGGCATTTCAAAGATATGTGTATCTTGGCATGATCTGAGATAGAAATTATGGATCTGATGATTTTCAAGTATATATGTGGAATGATTTGTGGTAGACCATTGATTTAAGGACATCCGTTTGACCTAAGAAGGAGCCAGTACCCACTGGTTAGTTTCATGCAGGCATTACTGGACAGTGTCTGTACTACATGGCTACGGAAAGCCTTACTTCCACCCCTTTTCCATGAGATCAAAGATGGCCCATACATACATTTTGTGAATAGGTTCCAGCTTGTTAAATAATTATTCACCAGATTAAAAAAACTCTCATTATTCACATTGCTTCTCAATCAATCACTATGCATCGGAGCATCAAAACCTTAACTGCATTTGTGCTAAGACAATTAACATTCTTTGACTTAAGCATGAGAGTAAAAAAAGCAAAGCTTTTTCAGAAGACACAAGGGGTTGAAGAGAAAGATAAAGCTGAGAGTCCATACAAATAGAAAACTAGAAGAAATAGAAGATATATTTAATAAAAAATAAAATTAGAAACATTAAAAGGTTATCACTATAGAACAGAAAGCCTGTAACCTGGTTTTTAAAAAATCAATAGACAATTTAGAAAAGAGAATAATGATTGCTAAAAAAAATGTGGGCTTTTTACAGTCAAGCAGAAGTATGCCACAATTTAAAGAAAAATAGAATAAAACTGATATTAATATTGAATAAAAAAGAAACTTAGAAAATAGATCTAGGATACCTATTAAGCAATTTTAAGTCCCAGAATAAGAGAAGAGAAGAGATGGAAAATTTGTAATAAATAAAACAATCACAACAGAATTCCAGAGCTAAAGAAGTTATTAATATTAATTGGTTATTTTTAAATGGTATCCAAGAACAAAAAAGAATTAAAGAATAAGAGGTGGCTCACAACTATAATACCAGTACTTTAAGAGGCTGAGGTGAGAAGACTGCTTGATTTCAGGAGTTCAAGACCAGTCTAGGCAACACAGTGAGACACTACCTCTGCAAAAAAAAATGTTTAAAAAAGTAGCCAGCTGGCCGAGTGTGGTGGCTCAAGCCTGTAATCCCAGCACTTTGGGAGGCCGAGGTGGGTGGATCACAAGGTCAAGAGATCAAGACCATCCCGGTCAACATGGTGAAACCCCGTCTCTACTAAAAATACAAAAAATTAGCTGGGCATGGTGGTGCATGCCTGTAATCCCTGCTACTCAGGAGGCTGAGGCAGGAGAATTGCCTGAACCCAGGAGGTGGAGGTTGCACTGAGCCGAGATTGCGCCATTGCACTCCAGCCTGGATAACAAGAGTGAAACTCCATCTCAAAAAAAAAAAGTAGCCAGCCATGCTAGTGATTGCCTGTAGTCCCAGCTACTCGGGAGGCTGAGGCAGTAGGATCTCTTGAGCCTAGGAGTTGAAGGCTGCAGTGAGCTATGATTGCATCACTGAACTCTAACCTGGGCAATAGCAAGACCCTGTCTCAAAAATAAAATTAAAATAAAATAACAAATAGAGATATATATTTAGAAACATTTTAAATTATATCCTAATGGAATTTCTGCACTTAAAGGTATGGGGCAAAGAGCATCTTTAGAGTTTGAGAGAAAGAAAAAAGATTAAACACAAAGAAATGATATTTGGACTAGAATCAGACTTTACACTGGCCACAATGGTAGCTAGAAGACAGCTGAAACTAGAAAACAATGGAAACTAGAAGAAAATTGTTCATAACCTACAGAGACAACTAAAACAAGAGGAAAGATATTAAAGAATGCTGTTACTACCCAATAAACCTAACAGGATAACTGCAAAGTAAAGATCATTTTGAAAATACAAGGCTTACAAAGTTTACATCCTTTGTGTTTTATGAGGACATTTCTCAAGTGTTCCAACCAAATTAAAAATGAAGTACAGTTGGCCCTCTGTATCCATGGGTTCCACATTTGTGGATTTAACCAACCATGGATCGAACATATTTGCAAAAATATATGAATGGTTTGCCTACATTGAAAATGTACAGACATTTTTATTGCCATTATTCTCTAAAAAATACTGCATATTTGCAGTATTGTTTATCAAAATCCTTGGATTTTGATATCTGTGGGGCAGTCCTGAAACCAATGTCCCACAGATACTGAAGGATGGCTATATAATAAAGATGTTAAAACAAGGAGAAATAAGGGAAACAAAAAAATAAACCTTGTGTGGTTTTTGTTCATAATTTAAGTAATAATAGTGTAAGTATAATTTAAGAAATCATGACTTCTTAAACTAGATATGTGATACAATAAGTGAAAACAACAGTATCCAGGAAATAAAATTATAAATCATTAGCTTTTAAAGAATTTTGCCTTTGATTGAAAATAATGAGGTGTTGGTTAAGTAAATCACCTTGGTGATGAGGGCATTGTTCTTATTTAACTTTGATGTAACATTATAGAAATAGAGGCTTAAAATTGTTGCTTATAAGAGGAAACAGCACTAGGAAAATGCAAATACAAAGCATAACTTATAAATTACCTATAAGTGGGGGAAGAGATGCAGCAGAGTGCAGTGAAGATGATGATTTATAAAATTATACATGAGGAATAAGAGTAAATAAAATGTATGATAAAATAATGACCATCAATATGACAAGGAATTAAAACAGGTATACAGTTGTAAGAGTTATTATAACAAAAATAAACTTGGTTAAAATCCCTAATCTAAAGATAAAATATCTATCATTCTATACTGTATCTCCCTAAGCACATATTAGTAAGAACATGTAACATTTGTCTTTATAGACACCAGAGGCTGGGAAGAATGTAGGTGAGCAGAATGGGTAAAGAGAGGTTGGTTACTGGGTACAAACATATAGTTGTGAAGAGAGCATAAATGCTGATGTTTGACAGCAGAGTAGGTGACTATAGTCAAAAACAATGCATTGTATATTTCAAAATACCTAGAAGAGAGAAACTGAAATACTCCCAACACAGAGAAATGCTAAATACTTGAGGTGATGGATACCCTAAATATCCTGACTTAATCATTATACAATCTATGCATGTAACAAAATATTACATGTACACCATAAAGATGTAAAAATACAAGCCAGAAGAGAGTGGGGGCCAATATTCAACATCCTTAAAGAAAAGAACTTTCAACCCAGAATTTCATGTCCAGCCAAACTGAGCTTCAGAAGTGAAGGAAAAATAAAATCCTTTGCGAACAAGCAAGTACTCATGAGATTTTGTCACCACCAGGCCTGCTTTACAAGAGCTCCTGAAAGAGGCACTACACACAGAAAGGAACAACCAGTACCATTCCAAAAACATACCAAATGCTAAAGAGCATCAACAAAATGAAGCATCTGCATCAACTAACGGGCAAAACAGTCAGCTAGCATCAAAATGGCAGTATCAATTTCACACATAACAATATTAACCCTAAATGTAAATGGGCTAAATGCACCAATCAAAAGACACAGACTGGCAAGTTGGATAAAAAGCCAAAACCCATCAGTGTGCTGTATCCAGGAAACCCATCTCACATGCAAGGATACACAAAGGCTCAAAATAAAGGGATGGAGGAAGATTTACCAAGCAAATAGAGAGAAAAAAAAAAAAAAGCAGGAGTTGCAATTCTCATCTCTGATAAAATAGACTTTAAACCAACAAAGATCAAAAGAGACAAAGAAGGACATTACATAATGGTAAAATGATCGATACAACAAGAAGAGCTAATGATCCTAAATATATATGCACACAATACAGGAGCACCCAGATATATAAGGCAAGTTCTTAATGATTTACAAAGAGACTTAGACTCCCACACAATAATAGTGGGAGACTTTAACACTCCACTGTCAATATTAGAAAGATCAACCAGACAGAAAATTAACAAGGATATCCAGGACTTGAACTCAGACCTGGAACAAGCAAACCTGATAGACATTTACAGAACTCTCCACCCCAAATCCACAGAATATACATTCTTCTCAGCACCACAACACATCTACTCTAAAATTGACCATATAATTGGAAGTAAAGCACTCCTCAGCAAATGCAAAGCAACTGAAATCATAACAAACAATCTCTCAGACCATAGTGCAATCAAGTTAGAACTCAGAATTCAGAACTGAACTCAGAACCACACAGCTTCATGGAAACTGAACAACTGGCTCTTGAATGTTGACTGGATAAACAATTACATGAAGGCAGAAATAAAGAAGTTCTTCAAAACCAACGAGAATGAAGACACAACATACCAGAATCTCTGGGACACATTTAAAGCAGTCTCTAGAGGAAAGTATATAGCAATAAGTGCCCATATGAGGAGAATGGAGAGATCCAAAATTGACACCCTCTCGTCAAAATTGAAAGAGCTGGAGGAGCAAGATCAAAAAAACTCAAAACCTAGCAGAAGTCAAGAAATAACTAAGATCAGAGCAGAACTGAAGGAGATAGAGACATGAAAAACCCTTCAAAAAATCAATAAATCCAAGAGCCGGTTTTTTGAAAAGATCAACAAAATAGACAGACCACTAGCCAGATTGATAAAAAAGAAAAGAGAGAATAAATCAAATAGATGCAATAAAAAATGATAAAGGGGAAATCACCAATGATTTCACAAAAATTCAAACCATCATCAGAGAATATTACAAACAACTCTATGCACATAAACTAGTAAACCTGGAAGAAATGCATAAGCTCCTAGACACTTGTGTCCTCCCAAGCCTAAACCAGGAGGAAGCTGAGACTATTAATAGACCAATAAAAAGGTCTGAAGTTGAGGCAGCTATTAAGAGCCTATCACACAAAAAAAGCCCAGGTCCTGATGGGTTCACAGCCGAATTCTACCAGACACACAAAGAGGAACTGTTACTATTCCTTCTGAAACTATTCCAAATAATCCAAAAAGAGGGAATCCTTCTCTAATCATTTTATGAGACCAACGTCATCCAGATACCAAAACCCGGCAGAGACTCAACAAGAAAAGAAAACTTCAGGCCAATATCCATGATGAACATAGATGCAAAAATCTTCAATAAAATATTGGCAAGCCGATTGCAAGGGCACATCAAAAAGCTTATCCACCATGATCAAGTAGGATTCATCCTGGGGATGCAAGGCTGGTTCAACATATGCAAGTCTATAAACGTAATTCACCACATAAACAGAACCAAAAACAAAAACCACATGATTATCTCAACTGACTCAGAGAAGGCCTTTGACAAAATTCAACAGCCCTTTATGCTAAAAACCCTCAATAAACTCGGTATTGATGGAAGGTATCTCAAAGTAATAAAATCTGTTTACAACAAACCAACAGCCAATATCATACTGAATGGGCAAAAACTGGAAGCATTCCCTTTGAAATCTGGCACTAGACAAAGATGCCCTCTCTCACCACTCTTATTCAATATAGTACTGGAAGTTCTGGCCTGAGCAATCAGGCAAGAAAAAGAAATAAAGGGTATTCATATAGGAAAGGTGGAAGCCAAATTGTCTCTATTTGCAGATGACATGACAGTATATGTAGAAGACCCCATTGTCTCAGCCCAAAAACTCCTGAAACTGATAAGCAACTTCAGCAAAGTCTCAGGATATAAAATCAATGTGCAAAAATCACAAGCATTCCTATACACCAATAACACACTTAAAGAGAGCCAAATAAAGAACAAACCGCCATTCACAATTGCTACAAAGAGAATAAAATACCTAGGAATACAACTAACAAGGAACATAAGGGACCTCTTCAAGGAGAACTACAAACCACTGCTCAATGAAATCAGAGAGGACACAAACAGATGGAGAAACATTCCATGTTCATGGTTAGGAAGAATCGATATCGTGAAAATGGCCATACAGCCCAAAGTAATTTACAGACTCAACGCTATCCCCATCAAGCTACC
Organism: Callithrix jacchus; assembly: GCF_049354715.1. Lineage (NCBI taxonomy): Eukaryota > Metazoa > Chordata > Mammalia > Primates > Cebidae > Callithrix > Callithrix jacchus. The sequence goes on from NC_133524.1 coordinate 33,200,679, forward strand.
ATTAACTTTCTTCACAGAACTGGAAAAAAACCACCTTGAACTTCACATGGAACCAAGAGAGAGCCTGCACAGCCAAGTCAATTCTAAGCAAAAATAACACAGTGGGAGGCATCACACTACTGGACTTCAAACTATACTACAAGGCTACAGTAATCAAAACAGCATGGTACTGGTACCAAAACAGAGATATAGATCAATGGAACAGAACAGAGGCATCGGAGGCAACACAGCACATCTACAACCATACAATCTTTGGTAAACCTGACAAAAACAAGCAATGGGGAAAGATTCCCTGTTTAATAAATGGTGTTGGGAATACTGGCTAGCCATGTGAAGAAAGCAGAAACTGGACCCCTTCCTGACACCTTACACTAAAATTAACTCCAGATGGATTAAAGACTTAAACATAAGACCCAGCACCATAAAAACCCTAGAAGAAAATCTAGGCAACACCATTCAGGACATAGGAATAGGCAAGGACTTCATGACCAAAACACCAAAAGCATTGGCAGTAAAAGCCAAAGTAGACAAATGGGACCTAATCAAACTCCACAGCTTCTGCACAGCAAAAGAAACAGTCACTAGAGTGAATCGCCAACCAACAGAATGGGAAAACATTTTTGCAGTTCCCCCATCTGACAAGGGGCTGATATCCAGAATTTACAAAGAACTCAAACAGATTTACAGGAAAAAAACAAACAAGCCCATTCAAAAGTGGGCAAAGGATATGAACAGACACTTTATGAAAGAAGACATATATGAGGCCAACAAACATATGAAAAAATGCTCATCATCACTGGTCTTCAGAGAAATGCAATTCAAAACTACATTGAGATACCATCTCATGCCAGTTTAGAATGGCGATCATTAAAAAATATGGAGACAACAGATGCTGGAGAGGATGTGGAGAAATAGGAACACTTTTACACTGCTGGTGGGAGTGTAAATTAGTTCAACCATTGTGGAAGACAGTGTGGCGGTTCGTCAAAGACCTAGAAATAGAAATTCCATTTGACCCAGCAATGCCATTACTGGGTATATATGCAAAGGACTATAAATTGTTCTACTATAAGGACACATGCACGTGAATGTTCATTCCAGCACTGTTTACAATAGCAAAGACCTGGAACCAACCCAAATGCCCATCGATGATAGACTGGATTGCAAAAATGTGGCACACATACACCATGGAATATTATGCAGCCATCAAAAACGATGATTTCGTGTCCTTTGTAGGGACATGGATGAATCTGGAGAACATCATTCTCAGCAAACTGACACAAGAACTGAAAATGAAATACCACATATTCTCACTCATAGGCAGATGATGAATAATGAGAACACATGGACACAGGGAGGGGAGCACTACACACTAGGTTCTATTGGGGGGAATGGGGGGAGACAGTTGGGGGGGAGCTGGGGAGGGATAGCTTGGGAAGAAATGCAAGATGTGGGTGAAGGGGAGGAAGACAGCAAATCACTCTGCCACGTGTGTACCTATGCAACTATCTTGCATGTTCTGCACATGTACCCCAAAACCTAAAGTGCAATAAACAAAACAAAAAAAATCCTTTTTATTATATTATGCCATCGTAGAAAATAAAGTATCATTAATAAAAAAAAGATGTAAAAATATTTGTATAAATAAAGACTCTTACAAGTTTAAAATGCACACTCCATCTATAGGCTGTTTATAAGAAACATAGAAAAATAAGGTCACAGTGCTGCATTACATAATGACAGGTGATTTAGGACACAATTTTTTAAAAGGTGAAAGTCAAAATAATAGTATCAAATGAAGTGTAATTCAAGGCCAAAAAGCACTAAATGGGTCCCAAAGAACCATTGTAATGATAAAAATCATACATCTTCTCAGAGTACAGTAGTCATTAATTGCTATGTCCCAAATATTTGACTGCATTCTACCTATTGTAAATTACTAGAAATAAAAAGAGAATATGAAAAAATCATAGCTGTAGTTGTTATGTTACATACACCTCTTCTACAATTTGTTTGATTAAAATAGACCAAAAAAAAAAAAACAAGAATAGAGGTGGTTTTGAGACAACAAGCTAAATTTGATCTATATTTTGTGCACAAGGGAAAAAGCATATTATCCTATTTTACTGGGATTAAAAAGCATATATACACAGAAAACTTATTAAAAGGATCAAAAATGAAGATTTTACAGGTTGCCTTTTCTAATAGAAATATTATAATCCAGAAATGTAGAAGAATACAATAACTTTGATTCATCTTCTAAGACTTTTATGAAAAATGCAAAAGATCTGTATACCTTACCTGGAAAAAAGTTTCTAATTGATTATTATATTTAAAATAATACACAAAATAAAGCAATGTTTTTAAAAAAGTAAAATATATATATATATACTATTCATTGGTAAGAATGATTTGTATATGGAATATAGTATAAAAAGATAAGACTAAACTGTAAACACTTTTTTTTGCTTCAGTGGGGGAGGAATCAGCAGAAGAAATAAAGAGTAGTAAATTTTCCTCAATCTACCTTTGTACTAATTAAACTATTAAACTAATACTATAATACATTTAAAATAACCACGCAGAGCTCTGAACTAGCACTAAAGAGTAGAAGCAAAAATATATAGATTTCAGTGGTGAAGTGTTTTTATGTAACATTTATCAGCAGGCATGGCCCCTTTTAATTGACTTTATTGTTCATAATAGACTTCTTGCTTCTATTGAAGCTGTAGGAAGGCATGTACCACTAACTGGCTCCCAATATTATGAAAGTATAGACCAAGACAAAATACATAAGGCAGAATGAAAGCATTTTGAAACAGTTTTACATCATTACCTATAACAATGTTGGTGCTCCTCACTGCATACCTAATTGACACAAGAGTCCTGGCAAAGATTGGTGGCTGCTGCTTCTCATGAAGTCATGAGAATTATTTTTAGGTGCCTGAGATTCCTGGAGGTGAGGAAACTTAACAGCCAAAGGCTAACAGCACTCTTTTGTGAGAGCATCTAATATTAGATCTATTTTAACTGATCTTAAGTACTCCATTTATAAGCAACTAATTAAATAAGTATTACTAATGAGAAAAATACCCAAGCCAAAGTAAACATTTAGCTAAGGATATAATAATCCATAAAAAGGCAGCTTTTTGTTTGCATTTGAAACGATTGCTTCATTTCTCCCCATGTATTTGAAGTCACTTTGTTAACCTGAAAAGTTTTCCTCTTTGGCCTGACACATTAGACCATCTTTATGTATATGCCCTTAATTAGAAGGGACACTAGTAACATTGTGATATATTGATAATAGTATTTACAAAATTATCTGACCAAACTCCAAATAACAAGTCTAAGAGTTAACCCTGCATTCTATTCTCCTTTGAAATAGTCACAATAATTGTATATGCCTGCAATACAAAGTAGGCAATTAAAAACACAACTTTAGGAACTTGACTAAAAGATGGAGAATAAACTACAAAAATCATCATCTTGATGAGTTCAGCAGGTATTTTTTTTTCAAAGCCAAAGGGTACATTTCGCAAAGTAACTTAATAGATGTAAATAGCACATAACATATAGCATAGCTACATAAATAAGCATATGTGTAACATATATGAATATACTTTTGAGTGCATATGCACCCTCAGATGTAAATATAGATAGAGGTATAAGTTAGCTGGCAGCAGTAGTATGTGATTTAGGAAGCAAATATGCCACATGACATTAACTATTAAACCCTTTTGCACATAGTAGGTAAGATATTATAGATTTCTTGGGCTGGGCACCATGGCATCACACCTGTAATCCCAGCAGTTTAGGAGGCCGATGTGGGCAGATCATTTCAGGTCAGGAGTTCGAGCCCAACCTGGCCAACATTGTGAAACCCTGTCTGTCTATACTAAAAAATTTTTTTAATTAACTAGGTGTGGTGGCGGGTGCCTGTAATCCCAGTGACTCAGGAGGATGAGGCAGGAGAATCACTTGAACCTCGGAGAAAGAGGTTGCAGTGAGCCGAGATCATGCCACCGCACTCCAGCCTGGGTGACAGGGTGAGACTCCATCTCCAAAAAAATATAGATATATATATTTCTTTACCTAACTTTATGAATAAACTATTAAAATAATATCCAAAAGTATAAAATGAAACTAAGTGATAATAAACATAAATCATTTGTTCTCTGTCTGTGTCTCCCTTCCTCCATCCTTCTCTCTCTCACCTGAGTTTCCTGTGCTAAATTGTTTCCCCAAACCATGTATTGTTTCTCATATATATGTTCTTTTTCACCTTACTACTAGGCGGTAGCTATTATCTCCAGTTTCAGTCATTTATTCCTTCAGTCCCTTTTTGGCTTCAAAGCTACTAGAGGCAGAAAGACAAGATAATTAAGTTCATTAGAATTACCTCTTTAATCAGGGCAAAATTTTTAAAAGAATCGCCAAAAATGAATTTGAAAAGTCATCTCATAATGAAATATAAGTAAGATTTGGACTTCACAAACTTTAAAAAATCAATTTTGGGAATCCAGATACCTCTTGTTCCACTCCTTTCCTGATTCTTGGCTGTGTTCCAGGTAAATTAAAATGATTCCATCTGACCTCTACATAAATGAAGCACTGCTGTGTGTATAGAAAGTGTTGTATTTAATATTATTTTCCCAAAATAGTATACTTGCCCAGGTTATAAATAACTTTGCAAAATGTGATAATAGTCACTGAACAAAACCATTTTTCTGTTACCAAAGATTATGTTCAATTCTTTTTTTAAAGTTTTGTGAACTTAATGACACCTTAGGATTAATGTGCTCTACTTTACAATCAAGATAGTTTCTCTTAAAATAGTTTGCTCTCTGTCAATGTTCCAGGAAATAATTGTCACTGTATTTTCCCATGGCAAGGATTTCAATATAAAATTATACTGTTCTGTCCATTGAATTTAGGAGTGTAACTATAAAGAAATCATATTCACACAATCAATTTTCACTCTATTTAGATCATACGTTTTGAAAAGGTAATTAACTGAGAGCTTGCACTTATCTGTTCTTCCTCACAACCTCTTTGTAAAAGCAGCTACAACAGAAATGAAGTATTTTACCAAATTAAAAAAAAAACCCTTTAACTTTTAACTTCTCAAGACTTTTCAGAATACAGATTTAATCTGCCTAGTTTTGTATCCAAACCAGTTATTTTTTTCTTAAAAAAAAGAATAATTTACTAAAATGATGAACGTTAGTGTCTTTTGTCAATCACAAATAATTAATTATTAGTCATTATGAATATCGGGAAATGAATGTGAAATAAGCATGCACAACATTAATGCATTGTATTTGTTAAGTTTTTATCTTCATGCATTCAGTTTTCAATTATGAAAAGAACAGAAAATATATTTCTGTTTTAAAGTAAACTAATTTATTTTTGGATTCCAGATACCTTCAAGAAATGATACTATTATGAGTTATTTATATCACCAAAACAAAAATAGATTCAAATTCAGAGGATGAAAATATTTATAAACAAGCAAATACCATTTGGTACCTTTATTATTTGTAAGTGTTAATGCTGAACTACATTAGATAAATGTTATAATACCCTAATTCTACCTTTTTTGTATATTTTTTCTTGCATTTGTTCCTCACATATGACAAAATTAATTCAATAATATTATTCCACTGGATAATTGTTATGGAGCCAGTACTGCTTGCCCAACAGGCCATACAAATAAGAGGTGATGGTTTTCATGATTTCTCCTCCTCATTCTAAAACTTCAAGCAAACCATACAGAAACTTAGCAGAAATAGTGTCCCTTCATGTAAATAAATTTCTCTAAGTTGGTGATTTACAGACTTTGTATTTCATAGGTCAATGACAATGTTAAAAAAAAAAATCGTTAGGGAAAATCACAAAAGCTCTACCCTTTACTTTTTCTAGTAAAGGACATTGTAACAAAATAAGAAAGAAAAAAAAAAAGGCATCTTTATACTTCCAAAACTGTTGAAAGCCATAATTTTGAAAGAAAGGACACTTCTCGAATTAAAAACTTTGCTTTACGGAAAGCTAAAAAAATACTTTTTTACTTTCTTTTGGAACACTGAAAACTTTTGGACTATGGCAGACTGGCATTAGGATATCACTGACATAAAAAATACAGAACGATGAACTCTGAAACTGCAGGGAATTCCATGGGAAGACGTTATATATTCATTCATTCAATTATTCATTCCATATATTTTTATTAAATACCTGCTCTGTGATACACTCTGTGTCTTGGGGAAATAGTAACTAACAAGACAGAATAGATTCCTCCCTTCACCAAGCCTGCATTCTAATAATAGGAAACACAAAACAAGTCAACATAAAAAGATTTTCAGATTGCAGTATTAGAAGGGAAATGGTAAAAGCACGATGGAAAGGGTAGAATGGATGGTGTGAACATCATACAGGTTGTTGAAGGAATGGCCACCTGTGCAGATAATGTTAACTCTGCATTCTGCAATGTGACAGCAGAACAGCAAGGAAATATAAAAAAATAGGGGCCCAAGTCAAAGGAAACATAATTGCAATGACCTAAGGTAGAAAACATCTTGGCAAATTCAAGGAAGAGGAGGGCTTTAAGAGACTCTTTCCCATTAGGGAGGCCAATGTATGAAGAGGACTAGATATATCAAATTAATTTTCCACATAAAAAATAGTTGAGTGTATCTATGAGGCAAGAAACAAAAGTATAGTGACTGATATTATTCATGTTTCATGTGTTTGTGATTGTCTAGATGCTAATCAGTTAACACATTTTGAGATTTACATGGGTCACAAATGGAGTTTTATGTTATGGATAACTCTATTTGTTAAGTAATTCATTTTTTTCATCACCCAGCTAGTCTATTAACTAAGAAAGCATTAATTATTATGGAAAATTAGCGATCTTCTTGAACTTTCACCAATTAATTTATTGTGGCAATAATTACCCATGTACCGATATCCAGAAAAACAGTTAACAATATCTCCAAATTATCCAAACATCTTAAATTTGTACAGATATGGGCACTTGGATTATATTTAATCCATGCATCTTTCATCCATGGATTAGTCACCACTAAATATAGCTTTTCTCTGTTTTACATGTGTTAAAATAGCTATTTAAGAATTTTTAAAACTGCTCATGATTATAGCATATGGTGCTAAATTTGAGAATGCAATCAAATCGGACTTCCATTTAGTTTTCTTAGCTGTCTGTTTCTAAATGGGTGCTAAACTATCCTCAAAAGATTAAACAAAGGGTAAAAATATGGAATGTTTTTAAGCAAAATCATGTTATATAATAAACTTTACATGAATAAATTTGTATTATTTATAAAACTAAATTTTAAACATATTTTAATATTTCAAAAGCAATTGGATTATAAAGGAGGGCAGGAGAATTATCAGATAACTTAGCAAAGTTGAAAGCATTATAATCCTTTCTATTTAGTGAAAATCAAAGTGGAAAACAATATACACTTGAATGGATTTTATTCATCTGTTCTCAGAATATGTTCCATACAATGAGAGTCTTAAGTAATCATTGAAGATTCAGAATGATTCACAGATGGTGCAAGTGATTTAATTATTTTTAACCAGTTGTTCTGGACATGCTCAGAAGGATATTTCCAACCTCACTGCAGAAGCCATCTGAGCTCCCTTCCAGCTGGTGCTCCATATTTTCAAAGCAAATTTAGATTGGAGAAAATTACAATTTTTATTGTTGTGTTGCAAATGGAGGTCAAATTGTTGTGTATAAATTCTTGTTCTTTTTTCTCTTCATTGTATGAGTTATATTTATCGAATATCACGTCTTTTGTATGATTGCTATAGATTTGCCAATGTTATTTTATGTTTTATGTTGTCTGGCACATAGGAGGCACTAGATAAATGTTTATACAATTAAAGAAATACCAATTCAGTGTATTCAAAATAAAACTTGAATTTCTTTCTAGATTCGCAGTAAGTGTATGGAGTCACTATTTAACTGCATCCTCACCATTATTGGGAGGTTCCCATTAAAAATGAACGAAAGAAGAAATAAAACAATGAAATAAAACAATATCACCATCAGTACCCCCACCACCAAAAAAACAATATCGACAAAACTGTATTAATAAGTAAAACTACCTCTGATTCAGGAAACTTTGCCCCTAATTTGACAGGATCCCAGGAAAGCTGCTTGACAAATTTTCATCTTTTTAGGCTATTATAAGGACAATAGCTATCCTTTGTAAAAATTTAGTACTGCATACTTCATAATGTGAAATGACTATAATATTATGCAAGAACGATAACTGCTTTATCATTTATCATTTCCATTATGCTAAGAAAAATTTTAATCATTTCCATTATGCCAAGGAAAGGGAGTGGAATATGGACATCCCATTAATGTTCATAGTCACAATAAGAAGAAACAAACTGTTCCAAAATAGTTCTATCAAATGTAAAAATTTTTCAAGGTTGTAGCATTCAGAGGAAGGTAGTACTGACATTAGCAAACCAAGTTACTTCATCTGATGCCAAAAATGAGCTATACTTATTTTCCTTTTATCAATAACATTATATGATAGTAAAACTTTCAATATTAATAATTCGTTTAATTTTGTATTTATATCTAATATTTCTGAAAAGTACATAATTTATAGATTTTACTGTGAATATTTCCTAAAGAACACAGTAAATTTCCACTCAATAGCAAAATTTGACACAGTATATTACTGCAAGATGTTTTTTTCTTGTTTATTAATATACTTGACAACAAATCGCATGACTGTAGTCCATTACTGTCACTTTAATTCACAAAATAAACATACAATTATATATCTAATGTGGCCATAATCTAACTATAAATTGTGAATAGGGAATCTAGTTTGACATATTTATTCTAATATTTTTATTTATTGTGCTACTTGAAGCGAGTCATTTGAGACAATATTCATAAAGTAATATGTTATATAAGTCTTATTAAATGGTTAATTGGCTCAAACTTGCAAGAATATTAAATTGTAATGAACATCTTATTTTATACATAGTGATGGCTTTGGACTAGAGACATTCAGAAAACACAAAATCCCATATATATGTGTGTGTGTGTGTGTGTGTGTGTGTGTGTGTGTGTGTGTGTATATATATATATATGCAGTTACTTAATATCCTTGGTGAATTCAGTTAATGTTCTTAAGCCTCCATTTTCTGTTTGGATTATTTGCTTTATCCTAATAGCTTAAGTATCTGTTTTTCCCTCTACTATTCAAAAATTGTATACTTCTATTAATGATTAATATAAAATTCTTAACATGCACAAGAAATTTTGAAAGTTTTCATTCTGAGCACTAACAGAATCTTAAAATGGCTTTATACATTATGGATTAATTACTTATTTTATGAATTAAACAAATACATATTCTGTACCTAGTCACTGTTTGGGGTGTTAAGGACACAGCAGCTGGAAGTCAAGATTTTTTGGGTTTTTTTTTTTTGCATTCTTGGATTGGAACTCTACTTCTAGGTAGGGAGCTACATAATCAAGAAGATAGATAGGGAAAATATTGAGAACTTGCCTGATAGAGCATCTTATTGAGAAAAATAAATGGGAAAAGTATGGATAAAATTTATGTGTGTGTGTGTCTGTTGTTTGCACACACATGAGACAGAGATTCAATGAGAAAAAACACTTTTGAGTAGAGAAGTTAAGGCAGAAATGAAAAGAGCCACATGGATAAATGGAGGAGGATTATTTTGGGCAGAGGTAGCACAATGCAATGGGTGCATGTCAGATCTGTTCAAACAGCAGCAAAGGGGTCAATGTAGGTGGAGCAGAGGTACAGTGTTAAGGCCTTAGAGTTAAGAAGTGGGCCAACTGGGTCAGATATCCCTTGAAATTCATGAAGGGTTTTAGATTTCACCTTAAAATAGATGGGAATTCATTGAAGAGTTATGATCAGATTTAAATATGATTTATATTTTCAAATGTTGTCCCTGTTTATTGTGCAGAGAATAGGCTAAAGCAAGCAAGCGTAGATTTTTTCCCCCTAAACATTTGAAAGGACAGTGCTGCCACTGCATTTGAGGGGAGAAGAGTAGTTTGATTTTAATCAAGCTATGAGGCTGGATGAAAACAGCAAGGCATATATAGAATAAATCGAAGTGGCAAGTGCTCAAGGACTGAGCACTGAGGCATTTCAGCATTAGAGAAGTAGGGACCTGTGGAAACTCAGAAACAATACACAGAAAAGTAGGACATAAACTGGATGTAAAACTTAAATAAACCACCTTCTCACATTTCTTTCATGACCAGCAGTTTAGTTCTATTCTGTTTTTTTAATAGACACATTTATATAGAGTAAATGTCTAACACTTCCATTTTTTACCATTTTCTTTGCACATCGTTTGTTGCAGCTTAAATCTTCTATCTTTAATCATTCTCCTGCTTAAAGACCAATCCTGACATCCTTTAATGAGAATTTTATGCTAGTAAACAGTTTCTGTGTGTCCGAAAAAGATCTTTTAATGTTATTCCTGAAAGAGAGTTTCTATCAGTACACAATTTTAGGTTCCTATGTGGATTTTCTTTCATTGTTTTTGAAAATATTATTCTACCATCTTCTGGCTTCTATTATCATTCTAAAACTGGTTGTCATTTTAAGTGCCATTACTTTCTAAGGAAACATAGCAGTATTTAAAGTATCTCTTTGTTTTCTTGGATTCATCAGATTCATCATTTCACAATGATGATCTATACATATATTTCTTTTTTAAATTATCTTTTCTGCTTGAGATTTGCTCAATTTCTCAATCTGAGTATTGTGATTCCTATTAATTTTTGAAAATCCTAAGCAATTATCACTACAGATATTGCCTTTTCTCTAATATGGGTAGGATTTATTTATTCCCCTTTGGAGGCTGATGAAAGCCCTTAAAGTTATAACTTGAAGTAGGGGTTTTATTTTCACCTCTACATTACATGTCATTGAAGGTCATATATTTTATTCTAAAGGTCTTGAAAACTTCCCAGCCATTAGGCTCTCAATCCAGGTTCAGTTTCACGTAAGATTATGTGATCATTTATGGCACATAGGGAGAAGAGAGGTTCCACCATAGATCAGTTATGTACTTAAAACTTTAAAAAATTATATTTTATTCAGAATTTCCACACATTTGAAATTAGGGGTGTGGAATTAAGTCAGTCTGTCATCTTCCTTGAAGCTGATCCTCACTGAGTATGTCTCTGCTAAATAACCACTAAACTGATTATACTGTACAACTAGACCCTAGAGCAAAAAAATTCTATAGAAATAGTAATAACCATTATGATCATCGACTATCTAGAAAAACATACAATGTTATCTAATTTATTTCTTAATCCTTGTGATATGTTAATTACAAAACTGAGCTGAGAGGAGAAAAATTCTACAAGCAGCTACATCCTGGTTCAACATTTCCCTTAACAACCATTATTAGTCTTTTAAATTCACAACGCCGTTTACTAAAGAACATTCTGTTTCTAAATAAGAAAATCACTTATGTTCCCAAATTCTCCAAGGATGTTTCACTGGCAGCTGACAATCTAGGTTATTTCAAGGCAAAGAAGAAAATCTATGTGGCAATTATGAAAAGCAAATGTATTTCCCCTAATTTTATTCTCAAAATTTTATTCTTTTATTATGTGATGAGATACAATATAAAAAATGTGTAACTGAGTATTAAATCTAGGCTCAGACATTATTTTACATAAGGTGGTGGCAAACAGTTCTATTACTACTTTTCTTATACATCTCCAGTTAAATTTAAGGAAATCCCAAACAACAGAAGAATAATAATACAGTAATGATTTCCCCATTTGTTTTTCTGAAGAACATTTTTTCGCCATCACTCAAACAGGAGACCTTTCATCAATCTGAAATGAAATTTCCCTTTTCTGCTGCAACTGTTCAGATGTGCAAGTCTATAGAATCTACCCCCTTTATACAAAGTCATAATCCCATTAGCATATCAAACATACTAGAAAGTTATGGAGTAAGGAAAGTTTGTTTCATCTACGGGTTTACCAAAATTGTTTAAACACAGAAACTTTTTTCTTTTGTAAAAAATAACTCCCAACATATTTTGGAAAGAAGTGAGTTCAAGTTTGGTGTCTTCCATTTGTCAGATATGTATTTCGACAAATCGCTTAACCTCATTTATGCTAATTTTTTCTACTGTAAAATGACAATGAAAATGAAACTTGAGAGTGTCATTACTGTGATCAAACTAGATGCATGTGAAAACTCTTTGTGAATGTAAAGTACTATTCAAACAACTTAAACAAGTTAGTGGAAGAATATTCACAATATACACGTGTTTATTTTACAAATTTATTCACTTAAGGACTATTTCTTGTTTTTGAGATGGCATCTCACTGTTTCCCAGGCTGGAGTGCAGTGGTGTGATCTCTGCTCACTGCAACCTCAGCCTCCCTGGTTCAATAGATTCTCATGCCTCAGCCTCCCAAGTAGTTGGGATTACAGGCATGTGCCACCACACCTGGCTAATTTATATATAACATATATATATATATATATATAATTAGTAGAGACGGGGTTTCAACACGTTGGTCAGGCTGGTCTAGAACTCCTGACCTCAAGTGATCCACCTGCCTCGGCCTCTCAAAGAGCTGGGATTACAGGTGTTAGCCACTGCGCCCAGCCAAGGACTATTTTAAATACTACATTTCTTGTGGCATTTAAACCACAAACCAGGTTAATTTCCAATCAGCCTTCCAAGAACATGTATATTTTGGAAATGTGTACTTTAATTTTGTTAAAATATCCTATTACAGTTACTCTGCTGTAGGACAAGCTATCCTTTGCAATACAATATTGTAACCCTCTTCATATTCACCCTTTACCACCTCACCATTATGTTCCAGAAGTTTTGTCTTTCATTAGTATATCTACTTCCAGAAGTAACTGTAATAGAAACTGATGTTCTGAACAGAAGTCTTAAACTCCCAATTTGCATATATAAGTATAGGGAATATAAAATATTTTTATAACAAAAAATACTTATATTACATCCCAGTTTATACATCAAAGTGCTACTAAATATTCATTGCTCCTATGCAAAATTCCAGGTGAAAAATTTTCCATCACAAAAAATATACTCAAAGGTACTGATATGGAAATAGAATCAGTTGTGTTTAAGTATAGAAAATAAAACTTTAGGCCCCTATGTTAGCAGAATAGCAAAAAGGGAGATAAAGTTTAAGAAACAGAAGTGATGGACAGGGGCTACATCATGTAGCAGATCATAGGATTTCATTTAAAGAGTAATGGGCAGGAGGGGCCTGATATGATCTCATTAACACCTTAGAAGGAACCCTCTGCCTTCACCAGAGGGAATATAGTGTAAGTGGGGAAAAACTGGAAGAAGAGGTTAGAGGCTATTGAAGTAATCCAGATGAGAGAAAATAATGTTGTAGATTAGCATTTCTATAACAGAAGAGTGATTTGATGTATTTTGCAGGTATAGCCAACAAGAGTTGAAATAATTTACATGGTAATGTAAGAGAAAAGAATCGTGAAGGACGTCTAGGCATCTGACTTACGTAAATGATAGTGCCCTTTAATAACATCTGAAGATCTTGGTAGATTCCAAGTAATGTAGATGAGGAGGTGGATCATTTATTTTTCACTTGGCTATTGCTCATTAGGCATCCAAGATAAGAGCTTGTTGAATATAAAAATATAAACATGAAGTTCATATACTTGGTATTTGATGTCATAACATGTTCAGTGCTAGTGGAACTGTCGTATGTAGAAAGTGGACATTTCTTTTTTTCCTTCTATTAAGGTGGGCTTTTTTTGTATTTTTTGCTCCTCTTGTTGGAGAGGTGGTACATGTATGTATATTTAATAGGTTTAGCACTTTTTTGCTTTCTAGAAACATTATAGGTGGTAATAATTTGTATTGAACACATTAAGCACAAGCCTTGTATTTGTTACATTATCAAGAATAAGTCTGACATTTATTGTACCTTTCTTTGCACAGGAGCAGTCAAATTACTTCTACATTCTCCTAGTATACTGTGTTTTCCTTGGTGGCAATGACATGTTAGAAGTTAATTACAAGCTTTTTTTAAATAAATGTTCTTATTTACATAGAGAAAACAATTCTATACAGTTTTACATAGCTCTCTCCTTCCACTTTCATTTTCTTTTACACAAGTATATTGCTTAGCAATTATTTTAGCAAAAATCTATAGGCAAGAAATTCTTATTTTTTGTGTATGTGAAGTAGTTGTGTATCTGAAAATATTTTGCCTTAATTCTTGAATCATATTTTACTTGGTATTTCAAAATGTGCCTAGCATTTTAAAGATATTATTCCATTGTCTTCTAACATCTATTGTGGATGAAAAGTCTGCAGTCAATATTGTCATCCTGTAAGTGTTCTTTTGTCCTTAGTAACCTTTATGATACATTTTTGGTTACTGATGCTCTGAGTTTTATTCAGAGCTAGCTGGTAGACTTTATTTTTTCCACATTGGTTGACCTTTATTGAATTTGAGGATTTATTAAATTTTAAATTTATTCCATTTTATTAAATATCAGTCATTAATATAAAAATATTGTATCTTCCCTAGAATCCCCATTTTTTCAACCAGAAACTTCTTTCATGCAGATGTTTGAGCTATTTATTCTATTCTCCACATCCTCTACTACTTTCAGCAGAACAAAAGCTTCCTTGGCATCTTTCAATTAACATGTTATTTTTCTTTTATAATTAATCCACTATTTGAAAAGTTGAGTTTTGATTTTAGTAATTATATTTTGATTTCTAGACTTTGTTTTTTCAAATCTTCCTCTTTCCTTTGCAAAATGCTCTATTCTTACTGGAAAAAAATGTCCATTTAATTTTTATTTTTAAACATTAAAAATTAATGTCCTTTGGTGATTATCCTCTTATCTCTAAATTCTTCAGGTATACATTCTCCTTATATTTGGCTGATAACATTGCTTATAATTTTTTTTCATAATCATAATTTTAGTTTGTAAGCTTATCTTCCTTAGGAGCTTCACAGGAGCCTTGGGGGTTTTGGTGGTATCTTCATTATACAAATGTGTGGTTGAAACTGCCTGGGCCCTCTGAGGTTTTTTTCCAATTGCTACAATGAAGCATAAAAAAGTAGAAAAAATTGTCCACTATGGAGTTTCCAGTGCCTTTGTTTTCTTAGTTCAATCTACCTTTAGGTAGAAGAATCCAGATATAGCTCTATGGGGCAGTTTATGGAAAATCATGCCCTTCCTTGACGGTCATCAGATTTGTGTAGTATTTCCTGTGTTTATTCTGTGAATCTAGAAAAAAGTATCTGCTTATATATTATGGAATCAAATTTGTAATTTTCACTTAACAAAATATCTGTTGTTAATATTTTAAACAAGTGGTACATACCTGAACTTAATTCTCTTAATGACTTAAAAACATTTTAAAAATTAAATAGTATGTCTATTTTCCAATGTTAACATACATACAGAAAGGAGAGAAGAAAACTTTGATGCATTCAGCCTACATAACACAGCAGGTGTTTCACAAACATCCTTGACTCCATTGTACAGATGAAGTAAATGAGACCCAAAGAGGTTTATCCATGATCATACAGCACACAGACAAAATCACTGGGATTCATATTTAAGGCTGTATATCCAGTAGTTGATTTTACCAAATGACACTGCTGTGATAATACATCCTATAGGAATGTTCCTTGTCCTCAGTTTATGGTCTGTGCTTGGTCTTAAGTGAGAAGCCTGGTTTCTAAACCAACAGGAAATATATTCGAAATGTTTGGAATTCCTAAGGCAGGAGTTTCCTCATTGTGAGTATCTGGTAAAATTTTTACCTGCTTTCTCCCAGTCTTGTGTCTCTTCTTTATTATCTCCAGGTTTGTCATGAGGACCATAATTTTCAGACACCTCCTCTTATGCTTATGCTGTGGTTTGCATTCCTGTGTGGCGGGGTGTTACCTCTTGATTGTTCCCTCAAAGTCTCAGTCCTTTTCTGAGCTTTACTACTACCATATATAGCTCTGACATGGACAGAGTCCCCTAAATGCCTTAATTTTACGCAATGTTTAGCACTTCTTTGAGTTTTTATCTGTGAAATAAGGAAATTTAATTTTTCATTTTGCAATCACTCAGCTTTCACATACTAAGCAATTTAAGAATACTGCTTACTATTTCGAATTGTTGCTGTAGACATGAAAGATTAACTTTAAACCTAGAGTTTATATTAAGAAAAAACAGAAAGGGAGAGTTGCGAAAATAAAAATGAAAGAAATAGAGATGGAAAATACAGGGGGAAGTAAGAAATTTTAAGCTATGGCAAGTTGTGCTACCTCAGAATCATTGTAGTTATATCAAATACTACTTTTCATTAAGCTGCTTATTGTGACTACCTCAAATGACTCCAGTGCATAAGAATTGGGAAAGATAACTCTAATCAGTGGCCACAGTGAAATTAGTTTTAAAACGCATTAACAATTGGTAAAGTATAAAGATACAGGGGCCAGGCACGGTGGCTCACGCCTGTAATCCCACCACTTTGGGAGGCCGAGGCGGGTGAATCACGAGGTCAAGAGATCGAGACCATCCTGGCCATGGTGAAACCCCATCTCTACTAAAAATACAAAAAAATAGCTGGGCATGGTGGCATGTGCCTGTAATCCCAGCTACGTGGGAGGCTGAGGCAGGAGAATTGCTTGAACCCGGGAGGCAGAGGTTGCAGTGAGCCAAGATTGTGCCATTGCACTCCAGCCTGGGTAACAAGAGCGAAACTCCGCCTCAAAAAAAAAAAAAAGTATAAAGATACATTTTGAATATTTCTACATCCATCTACCTACCTTCCTACTTACCTACCTATATACTGACTTATCATCTATCAATCATCCTTCAGTTCTAATTAAAATCCAATGCCAATTATAACTGTAATATTAAATTGATTATTCTTCATACAGATTGTGATTATTAACATGGATAATTAAGAGTTAACACATAAATTGCCCCCATCACATTCTGAATTTTGGATCTTTAAGATACAAAAATAAAGAAAAAATAGTTAAGAGGAAAATATATCCTAGAATTTTACTACATTTAAAAAAATTATTCTGGTTCACATATGCTTCTTTTATTTCACCAATCATTATTGTGTTGTACAAATATTTGTTGGAAGAGCCTGCTATGAATAGGGACACAATGGCATTTTAAGTAAGCGGTTTATGGAGATTTTTGATCCTGTGCCTATTTAGGTATAAAGCATTAGTAACTTGATTAGTTTTAACAAATTTTAAACTTGTATATTGGGTGTGTGAAGATATGGGGAAAATTGAAATGGAGAAATGAGTTAGTAGTCAGATAATTCAAAGCAAAGACCTCTTCTTGAATGATCCATTAAATTGAGGTGAAACTATTTTACCAGAATTTTCTTTATGATCGCCTTAATCTTTCACTTCATTTTGCATCTGCAGACACAGGCATGCTGTTAGTATAAGGCTGAGTTATTGACACTTTATGTTCATAACATCTAATATGAAGGATAATAGGCTGAAACATTCAACCAGGTGGAATTAGACTTCATATGCAATACGGTTTCAATATTGCTTATATTATTCCAATTGCTCAGAATATTCAGCTGCTATTAAATTTTAAGGTATTTGATTTAATAGAAAACCGTGTACTTATGAATTTTCTTGAAGTATAAAAAGTAGTCACAATAATATGCAATGTATTTCCCTTATATGTTTATAAAATAAAGTTATGGTAATTGCCACTAACATTTTAAAAATATACACCAAATTAAATGTAACTGACAATATCACAGAAGAAGTTCCCAAGAAATCTCACATATGGGCTGAACCCCATGTAATTGTTATTTATGTAGGGCAAAATGGTTGAATAACTATTTGTATCATATAATTCAACCTAACGTAACTATAAAGTCTTATTTTCCAGACTTTGACATCCTGGTTTTAATGAGGAGTCCTTTCTTGTGTAATTACAGATGACAGTCATTCCTCTTCATTTTACAAGAGTTAATAATAGGAACAAAAATGTACCTGTCAGAAAACCTCTATGGTTTATAGCCTATTACATACAAATAAAGAACTAAGATCAAGCTAACAATTTTGAATTGCCTTTTTAAAGAGAGAATCAAACACTTTCCGTTCAGTTGTTTGAAAGAAGAGCAGTCATTCCTTTTTGTTTTGGCTGGTAACATTTCAATAATAACATTATTTGATATTGTTCAATCTGCAATCAATTACCAAACATCTTACTAAGCATCCAGTTCTTTCATGACCATTGTAACCCACTAAGTAGTTAAGCGAGGTGTGAGGACTAAGCTACTATTCTTTAAGTCAATGAGATAATGGCTTATCCAGGTTGACATAAGATGTACCACAAAATATTTATTATTTATCGTGTATACATTAAGAAAGTAAAATCAGCATGGGATGATCTCAGGAAAGCAATACATATTTTTTGGATTAGACATTGAAGTGAAGTAAATGTATGATAAATTGACAAATTAACATTGCCAATGTTATGAATGATGTAGCAAAAGAAATTAAGATGTACTTTCATTTTTGATAAGGGGGTTTTCCTATTATCTGTTAATTTCTTGTGGCTTTAATCTGCAAAATTAAGCACTAGTGTTACAGAAGCCCAAAGTGAGGGAAAATACTCACTTTCAGAATGTACATTAGAAGTTTAAAATTGCACCCAGATTTTTTGCCTCTTTTTTATTAGTAGGCCTCTGTTAATAGAGTAGTAGTTGCAAACACATACGTGGGTTTGCCAGTAACAACTCACAATTTGTGCAAAGTTGAGTCTTCGAAACTGAGCAAATTTGCTCTCAATTTCCCGCCAGCGCTTGCTGAGCTGGATCTGAGTTGGCTCCACTGCCATTGCGGCCCCATCCTCAGACAAGCCCTCAGCTTGCCTACGTACTGCATTCAGCTCCTCTTTCTTCTTCTGCAATTCCCGATCAATTTCCTATTGAGCAAAACCAATACAGGGCCCAGGGCAGTTAGCTAACCACATCAACCGACTTGCAAGCAGCAAATACTTCTCTCAGAAATTTCAAAGGCTGTTGCCCCTTTATTGTCATCCTTGGAAATTTACGAATATGGAAAGTATGAATGTCATCCTCACTCAATAATCCAATATTATTTCAGTTATCATTTGAATGCTCAGTTTTAGATATTCTAATTAAGAAAATATTAAAATTGGTCTAATATTTTCTTTCTTCTAAATTCCTCTGGTGTCTTGGGATTTGAATCAATTTGGAGTGATTATTCATTATTTATTAGGGACCATCCATATAGAACACAATTTAGAGGGTAAGTGAATAAGTTATTTCTTTTTAAAGGTTTGAGGAAATCAACAGAGAATGAAGCAAAATAAAAAGTATAAAATAATAACAGAAAAACATATTTAGACAATATGCAAGTAAATCTATAGAGATTTAACACTGATGTGTGGAGATGCTCTGATGAAATGAATGTGCTAACATGAGTAAGAAGTCGTCCATATACCGATAAGTCATTAGTTCATCTGGAACAAAGATACACAAAGTCAATTACAATTTTACCCGAAAACACATCACATTTCTTAAATCATTTTACATAGTCTAAAAGTAAAACATTTTATTCATTCAACATTATGTCAATTGAATAACACTTAATACAATACATTTACTGAAAACACACAATACAAGGAAATGCATCAAATGAAAAAGAACACTAAGAGAAACAAGAACATCAACATTTTAAATATGGTCTTCACAGGTTAAGTTAACTAAACTGTATAATAAAATCTGGTATTGACATTCTAAAACAACATTACCTTTACTTTTCTTTCATCTCTGGGTTCAGGTAGGCTGGCTAATTTTTTTTCAATGTCATCCAAGCATTTCAGGAGATCATCAGCCTGCCTCTTGTACTGATACCACTGATGAGAAATTTCTAGAGCCTTTTTTCTTCTTTGAGACCTCAAATCCTGTTCATGGTGCAGATATTATTAAAATATCAATATATAGGTATAGTGCACTTCTGGCTGTAGTAATTTATCAAAATAATTTGCGTCCTACATCTTTTCATAGAACTTATGTTAAATTCACATTTAAATGCAAAATACACAAAGACAAAATTAAATTGTGTATTCATGAGGCAGGACCCATGTATAAGAACCTAAGAAAGCTAAATAACACACTTATTTTCTCTTAGCATGTTCAAACTTGCTTATAAATCTTGTCACATTTAGTTGACTCTTAATGAGTTAATTTTTGTGTAGTTTATGTGAAAGAGTTTAATGTATGAATGCAATTGACTTAACTAGACACAAACTCACAAACCTATTCAATTTGTATTTTACTTAAAATAGGTGAAATTCTAAAATATACATCTTTAGCCTTGGGCTTACCAACAAAACTTTATGTAGTCAAGCAACGTACATTCATGTTTTTAGAAATGCCTATGTAAGAATTTCATACACCAAAATATTTTATGATTAGAAAGTCATTTTAGTTGTCTTATAAACTGTTCCAAGCTATATGTGTAGAAGAGCCACCATTGTTCACATATTTGTGAGCATAACTCATAATAAAATTATATGTTAGAAAAATGCTTCTCCTTTCAATGCTTCCATAGTCAAATTTATCTTACTATACCAAATCATGCTCCAAATACAAAACAATTAACTATATGAAAAAAAAAGAAAACAGTAAGTACATGTTTTCAAATCAATGTGATGAGATAAATAAGAGTAACTAATTTAATAAATCACCAATGGGGAAAATCAATCATCATGCTCTTTACAAGCACATACAATATCTTCTCTAATCAATAGAACTAGTCAAAATGCCATTTTCTAATTAATGGGAACATAAACAAGCTCTGCATGCAGCTTTCATTTCTACAGAAAGTAGCAATTAGAGTTTTATTCACAGGTTTAACCCAAGCTAAAGTAGATAATAAATATCACAGAACTTCTTAAAATTGTATTGCATTAGAAAGTTTTGTCCTTCCTTAAATATTTCATAAGGAATGGAGCTGGATCCACTTGACTGGTTTAAGAAGTTATTGAATGTTGGTATAGATTGGTTTGGCAAAGAGAGTTGATGATTTTCATCATTTATAGCATATATTTGCAAGAATGATCTACATTTTATTATCCAGTTTGTTTGAAATTGGAGATTTCAAAATTGCTATACTTTGTTTTATGTTGAATTTTCAAACCTCCTGATAAGTTAGATCAAATGCTGCTTTTTTCAAAGGTAATAAGATACAGCCACATGAATAAGGGTTGAGCCATGCCTTATTTGTGACCCAACTCACATTTTTGCCAAGAGAAAGGGCTTGGTGGTCATAAATCTGAAGCATCTTTTGTTTCCTAAGCACAAAGCAATGTATAATATGCAAAATATTTAGAGATGTCATGTAGATTTCTTTAGAGGAATGCCAGATAACCATTAAACACTGCTGTTCAGTAGGATGCATACCATTATTTGACCAGTATAGATACTTCTGAAAGCTTGGTCACAGTTGGAAGGGTGTCAGTTACATAGCTTTCCGATTTTCTAGATATATTATGGTTTGCTTTTGCACTCCCTTGAGAACGAGACCTTTTCTGTTTACTATATTTATCAGCAGTTACCTTCAGAACACCTGCTGGCCAATTAGACTTTCCTTGTGGATTCCTTGCAGGTACAATATTGTATAATTACATTCTCAGCAGTGTGTATTTGGTTGACTATAGGGGAAAGGTTTTATTCTCTTATTTGCATGTAGATAGCAGACTCCATCTACCTGCTAGGTGGATCTACTTTCATAACTAAAAAGCTCCAAAGAGTGATTTACAATGAAAAGCTCAGCAATTAGTGTATTAGAAAATCAGCCATGCATGCAAATAGTGATTATTGAAAAGCATATACAAAAAAAGGGTTCTTTCACAAAACTTTCCACATGTCTAGTATCATCTCAATAACTTCCTAGATATTATAATGGAAAAATTAAGTTTATCCTGCTCTTTCTGCACAATCCAGATGAGACATGTGGGTACTTGAAGCCATATCCTACACTGCTGGACATCAAAGTAGCAGTTCTTATTCAAGGGCACTAAGATTGTTTTTGAGGAAATATAAATGAAATTCGACTTCTGTAGATACTTAGTTGCAAAGAGTGACTTTCTTAAAGGCATAATAAAGTTTTAAAAATAAATAAATAAAAAGAATACGTCTTAGAAACAAGTATCAGGTTACCAAAAATTCTGACCTAATGCAAATAAAATCAATTAAGTAAAGGAAGCAGGAATAATGGATACATGTAAATTGGTTATTCTTGCAGTTAGGCAGGTTTTTTTCAACATAAAAAAGTAGCTTATGAAAATAAAGCATATTAGAAAATTAAATGTCTAAGTCCCACGAATGCATTTCCATCTTTCAATTACTGCTTAAAAATCTATCTTTAAAAAGCCATAATTTTTAAGCAACACATCTTTCACAATTAAACACCACTCAAAAATGTTAAATAAAGCACACACATTGAACAGAAAATGTGAATTTCTGATGACTAAGAGTCTTAAGCAGATTTTATTAATGCACAATATGTTTTACCCTACATATTAAAAAGAATACAGGCAAGGTATATTATAATTTTAGCTCTGATACCTTGAGAGCATTATGTTTTGTCTGTAACAGCTGCTGTTTTATCTTTATTTCCTCTCGCTTTCTCTCATCTGTGATTCTTTGTTGTAAGTTGTCTCCTCTTTGCAACAATTCTTTTACAGTACCCTCATTGTCTTCATTCTGATTAAAAACAACAAGTACAGTCCTCATTTTGGTTTTTAAAAAGCTGTACATTGTTAACAGAGATAACAAAACATGATGTTTAAACACACACAAAAAATTCAATTTAAAACTTTCATGGAATGTTATTGTAAGATACTGTGCTCCTAGCCTTTCTTTTATATTTTGTACTTTCGGTTTTAGAATAAGTAAGTTTCCTCCCATCTAGTTCTAAAGAACACATCTTTATGGGCATGTGTAGAAAGATGGGGGAGTGTAGTACCTCATAATCTCAGACCAGTCATGAATTGCTGTGAAAGTATTCTTTTGGCTTTGATTTTTAATGTAGTTCTAGAAATTAAAAAATTAGAGAAATGAACCAATTTTATCATTTATGTTAACTGATCCATAAAGAAATACAGATGCATATTAGTGATTGTGACATAACAATAAATCTGAATATATTAACATACAATTACATGAAAACATTTTGTTTTAAATATACACTAATTCCTACCTAATAATTCCTATTTCTGAAAACTATATGCCAAATATTAGCAGAAATATCAGGATATTAGTAGAAATGATGTGTTAAATTATCATCAAATAATTTCTAAAATGTCATATACGCCTGTCAATTTTAAATAAATACAATCAAATACATATTAAGATATGGATTAGAAAATAGCTTTAAACATTTTCAATGGACATTTTGGTCCTTTAGACTACAGAAACAATATATTAACTTCCTTGACATAGAAATAAAATGTTTTGAATAAATGCTGGTCTAATATAGTTACATATATGACCATGTGATTTTCCACCTTTAGTTTTCTTTCAACTTAGACTGCAAACTTTCTATCAATGTGTCTCATCATGTAATGGTACTCAAGGTACACTGATGAGATAAGGAAAACAAATAATAAGCAAATTTCAAAAGTCACATGTATTTTTATGTGTGTATGTATTACTATTCATGGAATTAGATATTATATATTTATATCTATAATGCATACATAAATGTCAACATACAACTCAGGACTTATTCATTTTATATGAGGGGAATGGGATTACTTCTGTCAGAGACTAGTCAAAAAATAATCTGAAGAAATGTATAGCATCATATAGACACATTATATACTTAACATAAATAGACATATTATATACTTATAGTCTGTAAAAGACTTATTTTAAAATGTGTTTTGAAAGTCTCTAGCATTTTTTAGGGCTGAGGACAAAAACAAAAAATAAAAAAGAAAAAAGAAAACACTTTACTTCTTTCCCTATACCAGTTGAGTGCTTTAGGGCAGAGTTGGTGGTCAGCCCAAGAGGTAAGCAGTACTTTTTTTCATCTCGGTTCCCTCTGGTTTCTTCTTTGACCCGAAGTAGACATTGTTGTAACTCAGCTTCTTGGAAAGCCTCTTCTTGTCTTTCTTTCCACAAGCTGAGTTGGAAAGGGCACTAAAACCCCATACATGGGAGTATAGATTGAGGCAGCTCCAGGAAGTGGGAACTAATATTGGTAGGAATAGTTTTCCTATTGCTTCACATATTTATTAACTAAAATTTATATATTGCTTTCTGATGTCACTTTCAAGCATTGTCTGAGAAGTCTCTAGCTCTGATAAATATATAGTTTAAGAATGCCACAGAGGTGATGGCAGTGGAAGACAGAAAAATTGTGAAAGAAGGGTGAAGAGAGAAAAAAAGTCAGTATATAAGGATGTGATGTAAAAATATTCAAGCCAAAGAGAAATGTAGCATATATTTTGAAATTAGTTGGGATTGAAGGAGAATATTCTGAGATTGGGAATAGCCCATATGGTCATATTTCTTTACTCCCATGAAATAAGCAGCATGAATTTCTGCACATTTTAGACATATAATGTACTAACTAATCAACCATTTGGTAAAACAACTTTGTGGGAAATTGTAATAAATAATGTTCATATTATGCATTATTGCCCCTTCATTGAAATAAATGTTATACTACCAAAAACATTGCTGATACAAAATGTCAGTTATCTATGATAGTTGAGTATTTTATTAAATTTTTAGTTCATTTTATTATTTGACTCTTTTTTCTAATTACATTTTGCCCTTGATAAGTTCAAAAGTAGGATTGGTCAAAAGAAAACTGCCAGGCTATTTATTAGAAACCATAAGTGCTCCTATATTATCATACCATAGTAATTCGGCATTTGTAATAAAAGGTCAACAAGAATACTCTGCATTTACAAAAATCATTAGAATCATACAATGTGTAAAATGTGTCCTGAAAATTCAGTTGGAGACTTATCTAATGTCCTTCCAAATATTTATTTTCACTCCTAGTTCATTCACACTTTTATCACAACCAATTTACCATATCTTTATTGAAGTCTTCCTCTTTCAGATTCACCCCCTGCTGAATTTCAGCCTCCAGTGGTTCAAGCAATTTTTGTATATCTGAGTTAAACTGCTCCAATTCCTTCAAAGGAATGGAGGCCTAAAAAAAAAGATAGTGCTAATTTAAATCAAAATTACTTTTTATTAGAAACATAAACCAAAAGAAATACATTTATTCAACCTCCTGCTGCCAAACTAATCACATGCATTATGTTTCCATATTATGTTTTATGAAAGGTTTTGAAATACAACTGGAAAAGTACCTGAGGATGCAAATAAGAAGAAACATTTAACATCACCAGAGCTGAACATACATGCAAGATAGTACAATTCATCATGTGGTGATATTAACAACAGTCAATTTACATATACATTTGAATGGGCTAAATTTTAATATTCTAAACTCAAATTTGATTGTATTTCAAATATTCTGACATAAATACATTTGGGTAAATATGTCTTATCAGAAATTGCCTCATTCATCAAATAACAGTAACCTCAGGTAGAAATGTAGAATTGTCATCTTATCCTTAGAAAAACTACATGGCAATCTGCTCATATGTTTTAAATGACATTTTTAGCAAGCAAAATTGACAAGCACACTTTCTTCTAAGACAAACAATGCCATTAGCTTGCCTTAGGAACAGTTTTGTTTGTTGGTGCAAGTAAATTCAAATGAATGAACCCAACATATTTCATATAAAGAATCTATGCTTTTCAACCTTAGAAACATCAAAGTTTCTTTACTTTTGAATTGATAATGACCAGCCAAAACTTAAATCCCTTGATTTTCTAAACAAAACTCCTGAAAAGGAGTGATAAGTGAAAATACATGAAAAATAAAATATATATTCAAAAAAGGTAGGCAAGATTTAGTTATTAGATTAAAATTCTGTTAATAATATACATGGATACTCTCTCGATCTTTATTCTGTATTTCTTTCCATTAAACATTAGAAAATATTTAATATGTGATAGCTTTTGCAAACCCATAAACGACATACAGAAATCTGATTTCCTTTCAGATCTAAAACTTTTTCCTTTTGTAAAACCAATTCAGGAAGAACCTCCCAGTGTCTTATGCCAGGATGATTACATTCATCAAGTTGGGTCCTCACTTGATGAATGTACTTTCCCCAGTCACATTCCCAGGCAGAGGTTGAATTTTTATTAGTTGACAACTTCTGGGGACAATACGGATAAGTGTAAAGGAAAAATTAAATATCTAAAAGTAATCTGTTACTATTGAAGAAGTGAATAATCAAAAGCTATTCATGAGGACATGATTCTCATAAGCAACAGGAATAACAACATATCTTCTAGGTACTTCTACACACCCCGGAAAGGATTTATGAGATAAATTTAAGACCTATTATGGTACAGTTTTTAAATCCTAATGCTCATTTGCCATTTTAAATATTGTAAAAGTTACTTGAACCAGTATAGATTTGTACTACTATAAACATACTTAAAGAATGTTTCAATTTCTGGATTAGCAACTACTGTACTTTAAAACATACATTATTTAGATGATGGCAAAAGTAAAAAGATTAACATCCTTTAGAATCATAACTATCCAAAAACAATTTGGTGATATTTTACGTTATTAAATGGTTGTTCACATTTGCTAATATTTAATGAGAGCAACTATGTTCTATGTGATTTTGTGAATATATAATGATAAACACTTTAAAATAAATTGTGTACTTGGATGTCAGAAGAACATAGGTCTATTTGCAGTCAGATTTACCTGTTTTACTCCAACTGCTGCTTTTGTAGCTCATCTCTCCATGAATTTAACTTCTATGAATTTAAGATAGAATTTTTTCTATAAATGTAATGATTTTTATATCTTCCAAATCTTCACCCTAAGCTGTTATCTCACTTTTGAATTCCCACCTAGACTCTCCAATGGCCAGGTGAATTTTCACTTCAAGTTTGACGAGTGTAGAATGAAGTTCATTACTTTTCCCCCAAACTACTTACAACAATAACTTCCCTAGTTCTGTTAATAGAAAACCATTTCTTTCAGTCATTCAGGCATAAAATGTAAGTCATGTTACTCTTGAACATTTCACTCTAATATAATAAATATCAAGTAAGTTTCAATTGACTTGCTATGATCCACTTGCTTTGTATTCCCAGAGACTCCATCTTTCCTGGTCTTCACACAAAACTAAAGCAATAAGCTTTGAACAGATGTAAAATCTCCTTTCAGCCAAACCAGTTGCAGCCTGTGCACAATGATCAGCTTAGTATGTTTCAAAAATCTTTCTTTCATTACGCTATTTATTTTCTGAGGAAACTTCTGCATCTACTGGGTAAAAATAGAATAAAGTCCAAACTCCAGCATAGCAGTGAAGGCTTCCCCTAATCTTGCCCCAAAGACTTTCCAGCCTTATTTAGGTGTTCCTAATATAAAGCTTTCTTTGTAGGCCATTTGGTGATCTTCTGTTATGCCTCCCTCACGACCCTTAGAATGCTTTTCATCTTCTGGTGAAGAACATAAACTTCTGAATGAGAATGGATGGACTGAATCTGGGCTCTACCATTTACTAGCTGAGGGAACTTAGACAAGTTATTTATCTTCATTAAGCCTCAGGTTCTTTATTTGTAACATGGAGATAAGATGAATTTCTACCTCACAGGGCAGTTGCTAGGATCAAATATGTTAGAATGGTATCTGGTATACAAGAAAAGCTTAATAAATGTTGGCTACTATTATTTTATCTCAAAATTTGATGCATTCATCTAATATAAATACATGCTCTATAAATCTTGGATCTTATTTGTCTTCTCTCAAAATCCCACTCATCCATTGGCTCAGTTCAAGCCTCTCCTCCTGTGAAATCTATGGGCTCAAAGGATTAAAAAATGCTTATTGATATAATTAGTGTTTATTTTTACCAAAGGATTTGACAAAATCATAAAACTGTAATGGTGAATGTGTAGGATTTTAAATTCCAGTTTGGTAAAGTTACATAATTCTGAAGAATAAAACTAATGATTAATTAATCTACTGTAATGTAGAAAGTGATCTCACAGCCTTGCATTTAGTTTGCTGAGTGCAGTTTCTTTTTAAATCAGGAATTATTTGGAGACACAAAAGGCATACAACAGATATAGTCAGTGTGATGTGTTCCCTACACATCCCATGGAGATGAGCTTCTCATGTTCAACCTAGAGTCATTCCTGGTACATAGTAAATATTCTTAAGTACACAATTCCTGAAAAAATAAGTGAACAAATGACTAATAATTGAGAGGCAAAATAGACATTTCAAGGAGTTTTTTTTTATGACATGAAATTTTAAATAACACAATTTCTATGTAAAAATTTCAAAGACCTGACTGGATAGCATTATATGAGTATGTATGTTAACTGCTGCCCAAATGCTAAGCAACATAATACCACCAGGTAAACACAAAGAAGGGGTAAGGTGTAAAAAGAGTTTTAGCAGACACTACCAAGAAATGAGTAACTAATTATTCGGACAATGTAATAGAAAATTGGACTTCTTCAGTTCAATGTGTAGGGTCTAGATTTTCCAATAAAAGACTACTCTGCATTTTGCTAAAAAAATATGAATATTAAGCATTTGAGTGCTGTTATTTTGTGTAATTTCAAAGTAAATAACTAGAGTCAGTGGGAAGAAATGATTTGGAGCCTAAACTTTTAGGTTCATATAAAAACATCTGATCAGGATTGCAATTTATTAAAAACACTGATTTTAAAGTGATACTACATGTTCATAAGCAGAGGCTAGAGGGTTGATGTATTCAGTCACATTTTAGAAACAAGATCCTTTTCACATGGACATTTTCTTAAAATTTTATAACCTTACAGAAAGTTCTCATCTCTAAATTCAAGTAGAATTTTATAGTAGTGCAGCCGAATAGAAATATAATACAAGCCATATATATAATTTTAAATATTCTACCTGCCATAGTAAAAAGTAAAACAGATAAAATTAATTTTAATGATTTCATTATACTGAGCTGTCTAAAATATTATCATATAAACTCATAATCAATATGAAAATATAAATGAAATATTTTACATTCACTTTTTCATACTGTCTTCAAAACCCAAACATATTTTACACTTATTTATACACCTTACCTTGGAGTAGCCACATTTCTAAAGCTCAGTGGTTACATGTGGTTCATGACCACTTTATTAGGCAGTATAGGTCTATATTAACTACTATAATCATAACATTGAAAAGAACCAATAGCTCATTATTACTTTTAATAAAATAGTGAGGTTTTGTTTAATAACTTTTGGTGAATTTAGATTATCCTTATAATGTCAGTCTTATTGTCTTGCATTATGTTTTCTGAGTGAAATTTTCAGGCAGTCCTTGGGGTATAGGAAAATCTATGGGAGTAGGATTGACCTCTTATTTATGTGTGTCTTAGGTTGTATTGCACTACTTTCTTAAAGACTTCAATATAACATTATTTGGCTTTCAGGGATATATGCTTTGTCTCTCTAAATAAATTTTCAGTCCTTAAAGTTGGGAATATGTCTTATACTAGTCTGTGTTTTCCACTGAAAACAATGCCTTTTATTTTATACAGAAAAGGTGCTTATTACATTTATCAGTAGTTTTAGAACTACCTATATATTAATTTAATTAACCAGTGACCAATTTTATAACCAAAATAAGTTATCAAACCAATTATTTTAGCTGGGTTATTAGCAGGATAGCACCAGCCATTTGATATCAATATGATTAATGGTCTTTGGACAGAAAGAGTTGAAAAAAATTCATTGCTTTTCTTAAGAGCTCACTAGTTCACCATAAGTTATACCAGTTCCAAAATAGAAAATACTTTCCCACCCAAATAAAATTTTACACACCATTCCTTGGTCTTCACTGTCTTTGTAACTTAGAATTCTTATGCAACTTTATAAAGGAAATATGTAAAAAGAATGTGTCTATAATTTAATAGCTCATTCTTGACTCACCAAATTTTAAAACACAAAGTATATCATGCCTGCTTTTTAATTCAGAATTATGATACATTGTCTAAAGCAGTTGAAAGCAATAACTTATAAATCATCATCATTATTGGGTAAATTACTTGTATCAACTTTAAAGAAAATAGAAGATCACAAAAGAAATAGAATGACAATTAAATCACATGTTAGACAGCGCACACAAGATAGGTTTTAGATATATAGAAAATAATCAAACAAAAGTTATAATATTGTATGAGAAAGTATATACCAAGCATAGGTTTTAGACACTTAAAGTTTTTACTTACCTTTTCATTTTAAGAGCTTTAGCATGACTGTGCAGTCATACAAAATACATATAAATTAGAACACAGGGAAGTTTAATAAATGGATAAATGGACACATAAAGAAGAGACAGAGAAACTGAGAAAGACAACACTTTGTTTTCCTTGATTTTTTTAATGTTTCAAATTGCTTAACAACTATTAATTGTTCTTTGTTGGATTATTTAAGGATTAATGAAATTTAAGGCTTTGTTGAAGTTTTGGCATTAAAGCTGACTTTTATAACAAGTTAACAAAGAATGACAGACTGAAGAAAAGCAAGATCAATTACAAACTGATTCATTATAAATTGAAAGCATTCAAAATTACTCAGATACACTTTATTAGTTTTAAAATGGAAGCTTTCCTTGGTTAAATATTACTTTGGCATGCATAGAACCACTAGCATAATAATGACTGTGTTTACACAGACAGCAAGTAAACATTTGTTAATCTAGACTATGGAATCTTAATAATCATGATAAATTACCACGATATTCAAATCACACTGAAATCTAAATTGAAAATAAATAATCCAAGTGCTACAGATTGGTTTAAAATTGCTTCAAATCAATCACTCTCCTTTTTTCATTCTGCAGCTTTTAAAATTTGTCATTACAATATTGGTATAGAAAAATAAGAATAATTCATGGAAACCAAAATGAAAAATTTCAAAGACAAGAAACACCCTGTAATACAGAAAACACAGACTACTGATATGATATGAAGAGTTATTTCACATCATTCTATCTGTAGAGGAAAAGAACTTATAAAAATAAATAAGAGTACTGGAAAGATACATGTATACTAGAACAAATATTATTTAAAATATGACTTATAAATTTATGTATTCTCTTAAAGTTATTAGAGCAAACTACAAGAAAATAGAAG
This sequence comes from Callithrix jacchus, assembly GCF_049354715.1. Lineage (NCBI taxonomy): Eukaryota > Metazoa > Chordata > Mammalia > Primates > Cebidae > Callithrix > Callithrix jacchus. The sequence continues at coordinate 33,232,076 of NC_133524.1, forward strand.
AAATACTATTTTTAAAATTAAATAAATGGATTCCAAACAGTGAAATTTCATTGGTTGCATTCTTTTGATACTAGTTTACCTTTAATGCTTTGATAAAAATGTAAAAATGTGACTAATTTGTGAGGCTAATTAGAGGATTTCAATTGATTTTGAATCGATGAAGTTAATTTTATACTTACACATTTTAAAATTGGAGGCAAAGTATATTGATGGGTCAAGAATCTGCTGCCTGCTGCCTACATTTTATAAAGTTTAAGTTAGAATATTTTTCTATTTCATAATTACATGAGTTTTTGGAGTAGCAAATGAATGAAAAGGGGAAGAAATTAACTCAAATATATGAGGGAAATAAAAGCAAAACATAACCCTTTAAGTAATTTTGTATTTTAAACTTTTTTTTATTTACTTAGGTTTTCGTTTTCCTTTTTTATTTGTTCCATTTCCCCTTCCTTCTTCCATTTCTTACTCCATTCCACCTTTTGTTCTTCTAATTTTTAACAAAACGTGTAATTAAATCACTGTATCTGGAGCAAAATTCGATACATTTAAACTAACACACAGTAGATCAACAATAAATATTTGATGAGACAGAGGCAATAAACTATGCTGAGTCAGCATATTGAAGTAGACAAAGCAATGGACTGAGATCTAATATTTTCTAACCAGGCTACCTAACTATGAGAACTTGGGCAACTCACTGACTCTCTCATAACCTCCTATAAATATCTAAAAGTCTCTGGTCCAATGCAACATTGCTTTCCATCTACTGATACTGATTAGGGGACTAATTTTCCTTTATCAAAAGAGAATAGTCAAGATTCACCAAATAGCTTTGATTATTTCAAATGTTATGCTAACAAGACCCAAATAGTTTTATCAAATGACACTACTCACCAAACTCAATTACACATCTACTTTAAAAATATTTTACGCGATTATCAAAGGGATTTATTGGAAAAGTTTCAGTGGAATTAACCTTATTATAGGGATAACCAATTACACATGTGGAAAAATAGGCTAGCACAAAAATTCTGTTGTTAGGTTCATTCCTTATTCATTTTAATAAACTAAAATTAGCAGATATTATACAATTTGAGTATTAATTTACTATTACATGAAGATATTAATTGTAAATATTACATATTTAATGCTCTACCAATTATGCAATATTTACAAATCTTCACCTAAGTTTTCATCTGTTTATTTTTTGGAGAAAATGGTACTAAAATGAATATTTATATACCTACAATGTACCTACAAAAATTAGGAGAAGAATATTTATATATAGCAGGAATAACTGTGCCAATTAACAAACAATATTATTTTCCATCAGAGAAGGTGTGAAGTTATAACATGATCAGAAAGAGACTATGGATGGGGAAATATTAATATATTTGCACTGATAAATCTGACTACAGAAAAGTAAACTTCAATTAAAATTCTTAAAACCAATAAATCTTCATTTGACCTTCTAGATCACATGTATAAAATGCACCGTTTATTTCCTACAGATGTTTAGGAGAGCCAAAATAATTAAATCACTCTTTAATTATTTTCCACATATAGAACTGTATCTTGAGACAGATTAGGCCCAATTATGTGTTTTGTTTTTCTTGATATATTCTACATTACAAGGGAAAGTCACTGGATCTCTCATAGCCTCCTATAAACTCATGAGAGTCTCTTATCTGAAGAATGATTACTTTTATATTTTCTGACACTGATTGGAAGTAAAAAAAAAACTTGATAATTTATAATTCTTACAGCAATCAAACTATAAATATTTAAGTATTTGATGCTCGATTGTCTAAATTTTATATGACAGCTGTAATACATATATGTAGAAACTGCTACATGAATTTTAGTAGCAATTTTCAAGGCCCATATGGAAGTTAAAGAACATATGGTACATATATCCCATAGCATATAAAGTCTTAGTAAAGGATCAAAGTCAGAGAGAAAATAATTTCACTTTTTCTGGTGAGTATCAATTTCAGAATAAATAATTTAACATTTCAGCTCCTTAAAACTGTAAAGTATATCTAAATCTCTAGAAAAATACAATCTAACTAAGCAAATTTTATGTAAAAATTTCCTAATATTTTGTAACAAGTAATTGCCTTTATTAATAGGACCTACCTGAAGTTTTAGTCAAAATTATTTTGCAACTAAGCATTACAACATAAAAAATATAACTTGATGCATTTTTTATTATTGAAATTTATTTTTATTTATTTATTTATTTATTTATTTTGCGATGGAGTCTTACTCTGTCACCCAGCCTGGAGTGCAGTGTTGCAATCTCAGCTCACTGCAACCTCTGTCCCGTGGGTTCAATAGATCCCCCTCTTTAGCCTCCCAAGTAGCTGAGATTACAGGCATCTGCCACCATGCCTGGCCAGTGTTTATAGTTTTAGTAGGGAGGTAGTTTGCCATGCTGGCCAGATTGGTCTCAACTCCTAACCTCAGGTGATCTGCTTGCCTTGGCCTCCCAAAGTGCTGAGATTACAGGTGTGAGCCAAAACACCAGGCCTATTATTGAAATTTATATGCAGACTTTCCTACTCAATCAGAGTTAAATTCTGAGTCACTTTTGAGTTTATCATCTTCTTTGCACCTCATATGTAATGACTTAACTCTAGGCTACCTCTAAATATCTCTAGAGCAGCAGTTATTTAAGTGTGGTCCCTAGATCTTTAGCATCTATCTGACCTAGAAAAATGTTAGAAATGCAAACTCTTGTGCTCCACCCCAGACCTAGTGAGTCAGAACCTCTGAGTGTGGGGCCCAGTACACTGGTTTTAACAATCCATCCAAGTGCATAAGAAGATTTCAAGTCACTGCTCTAGAATGACAATTCCTTTCCACTCCCATTGCTATCCTTTCCTTTGAGGTCATCAATGCATCTCATCTAGACTACTGCAACAGCTCCCAAACTTCATGTCATTATTCAGTTTCAACAGCGCATGCATACACACACACACACACACACACACACACACACACACACACACACATCAAGAACTCTTAATCACATACTGAATTAAACATGAACTGGCTGTCTATGACCTCTTCACACTGTGTCTAACCATAATCTTCAGCCTTATCACCCACAACTAAGTTTTATCTTCCATGTCCTCTATTCCAAAAGCTAACTGAACTCACCCTTCACTGAACACACTGTATGCTCCTAAGCTTTCTAATAGGTTTATGCTGAATTGCTACCTCCTCTATGTTGCTGGACTGGCTGCTAAATTCACTTACCAAGCACTTACTCTCAATTCAGTATTCATGAATACATCTTGCTCCACCAGGAAACAGCAAGCTCCTTGAATTCAACATATCTTACCTAGCAATAGATCCCACACAGTACCAAACATTGTTATGGGAAAATAATTTATATGGTTCATGAGAATTCATCCTGATTAATCTCTTTTCTCGAGTCTTCGTTAATTAATTCTTTTAGATCTACCTCAACTGTCACTACTCCCAAATTGTTGACTCCCCTTCTCCAGCTTGGCTTCTCGAAGGATAGAGAGGGGTAGAACTGTCATAAGCAAAACGAATAAGTAATCAGTTTATTCTTGCCTTACCTTGCCCCTTTCTATACTTTCGTCTCTTATCACCTTATTTTCCTGATAGCATCGCCTTGCCCTCAGCCCTGCCTCTATGCTCACATGTCTTAAAACACAGACAGTTGAGACAGGAACTCTTTCTTCATTGATTCTATCAATTTTACTCAGGGTTCTAATATTATCTCTGATTCACCGTTAATTTCTGATCCTTTCCATTAAAACTGCCATTTCCTCACACTGATTTCATATAAATTAGAAAAACAAATTAAGCTTTTTCAAAGCCATTGGGATACTCTTAGGTAACCTAAATAAAATGGGAATAGGCAGTATTTTTATGTATTTTAAGGGGCGTATATTTGGGACAAACTGAACTCCCTAGCACTTCTTAAATTCATCCACTTGATTATCTTTAAAGCTAGTCCTTGCCATGAAAATAGCAAAGACATGATTTTCTGACTCCAGTCCATTACAGCAGAGACCATAAGATATCAGCTATACTTCCATTTATTTTCATGAGATTTTGTCTCAACGCCCCAGATTTGGCCATCCAAGTCTAATTTACTTAACAATGGAAATAATTATTGATATTAATGATTTTTAACCATTTCATAGCTATACTCTAATTAATAGATTTTAAATGTATGTTGGTACATATAGTATATCATTTGATCATCATTATAATCTTTCAATTAAAATAAAGCAGGCAACATCTCCCTAATTTTGTAGTTAGAAATGAGGCACTGAGAGGTAAAGGGGCATATACAAAATCACTAAGTAGTAATGTGCTCAGCTAGTATTCAAAGCAGGTCTTGTGGCTTCAAGTTAAGGACTTTTTGCTCTCAGCATACTCTCCTCATTGAGGGCCAAAATTAACATTACAGAGAGCTGTACTTGAACAGACAAGTCCTCAATCTAACTGAAGATCCCCTTACTCATCATTTTCTGGGCTTTGGAATTAGTTGTCATGAACAGTTCTTGCTGGAGACATGGAAGTACCTTACTTTGTATTCTTCACGAAATAGTAAATCTAGATGTGAGTGAATTTTCAGGATAAGTTATTTCTCCATTCAAGGGCCCTTTACAGTTGACTTTTAAAAGGCTATACTGAGAAATTAGTGATTACAATGAGTTTATGATCTACCGGATGTTCCATCCTAATCTATGTTTATTTATTTTTTATCACCATAGATTTTTTTCCAAGTTACTCTTCCATGCAACTTAGACATAGACTGGACCATAGAAAAGTCATATTCTAACCTAATATTATCCTGTATTACCCCTATTATGAAGCAGCAGCTTGATTTTTAGATCAAAGGCTACCCCTAAATATTCCAACACTTCCAGAACTTTCCTACTCTAAAAGCAACCACACACAAATCATTAAATGTTTTAAATTCATTATTGTAATCAACAAAAGATTATTGAATAGTCAAATTTTAGAACTAGAAGAGATTTGTGAACTAATCAAATCCCGAAATTTAAAACTATGCTTTATGAGCATAACTTACACTTCCTGAATTCAATCACAGGAAGGAGAAAGATACAATGGCAGACATTTCCACCATCTGGTAACTCCATTATTTTCCAATTTATTTATTTTATTTTAAATAATAACTTTATTTTGGGCAGGATACTTTTTCTTTTAAAAATTGTTAATCTATTTTAACTTCCTAATCTTATAAACAATGAAATGGATATGCAGAAAAATCCCATGTTCTGGCTACTACTGAAAAAGGTAGGCCTAAAATTCAATCTTCTAAATCCATTGTTCTCTCTGCTGAGATTATGTCACCATTACTTGAACACCCCCATGAAGACGAATTAGTGTTAAACATGTTATGATTATACTAAGCATTCTTTTTTGTTTGAAATATATATTTCTTAAGTGCATATCTTACACCTTTGTGTCTTCTCACCACAATCTCTAGCACAATGGAAGCTCAATACCATTAGCTGATGTAATGAATATATAAGCAAAGTGTCAGATATGCTTTATTTCCACATGATAATGGAGCATGATTATCTCTTCAGAGCCCTAAAATGGGGTCACTACTACACTCAGTTGCCTTTACTAATTTAGAGAAAAATGAATACTTTGAAAAGTAAACATGTGATTATTTCATTTATTAATATATAATTGAAAATATTTGGCCAGGCTTCGTGGTTCATGCCCATAATCCCAGCACTTTGGGAGGCTGAAGCGGGCAGATCACTTGAGGTCAGGAGTTCCAGACCAGCCTGGCCAACATGGAGAAACCCCATCTCTTCCAAAAATACAAAAATTAGCCAGGTGTAGTGGCGCCCACCTGTAATCCCAACTACTCAGGAGGCTCAGGCAGGAGAATCACTTGATCCCTGGAGGCTTAGGTTGCAGTGAGCCAAGGTCATGCCATTGCACTCCAGCCAGGGAGACATAGAGAGTCTCCACCTCAAAAAATTTTTTTTTTCATTTGAAATGTCTTATGGCTCACTCTGGTAGGGAAAATAAAAGAAGTACATCAAACGATTCACTTTATGCAAGATTTCCAGAAGTATTCTTAATTCATGCAGAATGTGAAATGAAAACTCACAAACTTGTCTTGGTCACAAACGTGTATTGGCTAGGTCTGTCAGGTCTGTGGTGGAGAGTAAATTCTACCCATTTTTTAATATCTCTGAATCACAATCATAACACAATTTATCCTAAAATAATACTAATTTTCTCTTAAATATTCTATAGCTTAGTGATTTATTAAAATGTGCATGTGTCTATCTATATCTTAGTAATGAAAGAGTAGCATTTTTAAATTATTGAAATAAACCTTCATAGATTGTTTAGTTATTACATGAGCCATTGATATCTTCAGAAGTAAAACAATTGTCTTTGTGAGTAACAATAAATTCTTTCAAAACTATACTCCGACAAGTTTTAAGAGCCTGTCAGATTTGTTTGCAGGTGATAATGACTGACTTTAACATATATAATTGTGACAGTTAACTCCTTAGTTCTCTTGTATTCTCTCAATCTGTATGTAGACAATATAGCCTTTTAAAGGTCAACTACAAAAGGCTCTATGTATGGAGAGAGTGCAAGCAAACTAAGTAGTTAAATATCAAAAATAACTTGTGGTGAATTAAGGTAAACTAACAACTTTTTAATTTGGGAAGGTGAATTTTGAAGGGTAATTGTGTGTCGTGCACATAAACAACTACTTAGAATTTGTCATGTCACATTTATTTTGAAAACTAATTTAAATATGTACTTTTTTTTTTGCCAATCAGTTTGAGCTTATAAGGTTGCTCAGGTTAGCCTTGAACTCATGACCTCGCCTTCGCAAGCGCCACGACCTCTGGCGGGAGCCACTTTGGACCCCAAATATGTACGATTATATAACATGATGATACACTGTAATGCTTTAGAAAGTATAATAATTGTGAAATCATGGTATTCCTGGTTGCTTATATATATCAAAACAAATTTTGAATATGTTCTTCTATTTTTCCAGAAATCAACACTTACCTGACATATTATTTCATATTTCTCAGAAATACTTTAATGTTTTCTCATTTCTGAATATTTCTAACAATTATCTATATACCTAAATACATATATTGATTTTATGTACATTTTTATATTTAAAAGCATATCATATATATTGAAAATTTATCGAACTACAGTATATAAATTTCTGGGTAATTACTGGCATTCCAAATCTTCCCCAAGAGTTGCAAATCTATAATACTATATTTATACATTTTTGCAGACTACGTATCAAATAAGATGTTGTCTTCATCAAATCATAAACAAATATAAAGTTTATCATGCAAAAGTTCCATATTCCCTGGCTTTTCTTAAACAGTATAAATATAAATAGGCATATAAAATTACAAAAAATTAGAATATATATAAGCTTTGCAATGATTGGTTTTCATGGCTTGAACATTTCATTATAGCCTAAAAAATTTTGTCACAGTATCTGCAACTAGCAAAATAAAGTTAAACACACACTTGCACAATCAGTAAAGAGGTACAAACACCCTAGATCCTGCAGAATATACACAAGGCCTCATTTTGGATATTTGATCTACATTACATACAAGCAACATTGTATCAGTAGTGCTTTTGGCAAAATATATCAGCAGTGCTTTCTTTTGATGGATGACTTGCGTGCTTTTTGGTTTAATTTTTTGGCCTTTAGCATGTTATTTGTTATTGTTCTGTAGGTGACCCCTGAAAGTACATATGTAAACTGCAGTGTAGAATGCAGTTCTAGAATATCTGTTGCAGAAAAAGAAGATGAGAGAGAAAGAGAGATATGAGAGAGACAGAGAGAGACAGAGAGAGAGAGAGAGAGAGAGAGAGAGAGAGAGAGAGAGAGAGAGAGAGGAGATTGATTTATCTCCCATTATAGTCAGTGGTAAAATTTCCTTAAATACAGGTTGGCCTTCATTTTCCTTTTGAAAACCTTGCCGTGGGGTCTACTTGCCCCTTTCAGAGTACTGTGCAACCTTCGCAAGAGATCATTTAGTACTAGTTTCCACCTTGGAGTAGATCTTCCTACCTTTCCAGTCTTAATTCTGTGTGAAATGGCTGCAAATCGATGGTTGAGCTCTGAGATTTGGGGCTCTACTAATTTCCTGCAGTGGTCACCGCGATTTGCCATCAAGTTTGCTGCTTGGTCACGTGTAGAGTCCACCTTTGGGCGTATGTCATTCAGTTCTGCCTTTAAACGCTATATTCCACGAGCAAGAGACAGGACTTGAAGTTAGTAATTAATGAAAGTCAAGATAGAAATAGAGAGCAAAACAGAGAGAGTGCACAAGAAAGAGAGAGAGAAAGAGAGAAAGTAAGAGAGAGTAAGCACATGCAGAAAATAGAAAGGGAGAAAAAAATCACAACGTCCATAAAACAGGAGTAAAATGAAAATGTGTGTGATTTCAGAAATACAGGTCACTGTCCTTAAGTCTAATGCATGTATATTTAAAATGATTAGTCTGAGGAAGGATAGGGATGTTTTCCTATGTTATTGCAACTATCATAATATATTCTATCTAATCTTATTATATCATTACTGAATTTAACAGTTGTGGAATAAGCTAAGTACATGCTCAAGAGTTAAGGTAGCTGAAGAATACTTTTCTATTCCTTCCTGGCACTTTCAAGTTCTTCTTTGTTTATTATATTGAGTGTTGTAAGAAAAAATGTGGTTTTCTAACAGATACGAATTCTGTGTCACATACAGAGGTACTGTGTCACATACAGAGGTACCTGCCGGGTCACAGAAGTTGTAAGTCACTTAACTCAGACCTTAAGTCTTGAAGGAATTTCACTATAAGATGACATCTTTGACTCTATGTCAAGGGACAATGAAGCAGACAATAGAGATCCACATCAAAATAAATTTCAGACAATGGCATAAATGTGTTTTAGGGAAAGTCTGGAATGCATTTATAGTTTTACATTAAATATAGATTGCAATCTGTGGAAAATATCAGAGGCATAAAAAAGAATTGCATAGAAAGAAACATAATTTTTGAGTTTTCTTTAAATTGTAAAAAAACTAATCAATAAAATTATCAAACATTTCAACAAAATAAAATAAAAATATTTATTTAAAAGAGCTGTTACAATTCAGCTCTACCTGTTTGTGAAAGGAGAGATTATCAAATAGAAACAATGTAGCATCAATAACATACATTTACATATTATACCTCTCATACCCTTTTATCAGAATCATTTTTTAAAGAAAATATTAAGTTGCCCTTGAAAAAGAAGACAGGGCATTCTAACAATCAGTTTCAATACTAAAAGAGAGCACCCAAAATGTTGTTTACTTTACATTCAGTAAAAAATGAAAAATTAAAAAAAAAAAAAAAATGAAAAATTCAGTTTTACGTAAGCCCAATATTAGGACTAATTACTAAGATTTAGATATGGCATAGGCAAAACATTCAGATGATGGGATGTCAGGTGGGCTGAATAAATGGTGGCAGGAGACAGTTCTTTGTGCTAGACCCAAGAATGTAGTACTGCCATTAACATAAGCAGAAATTTACAATATGATTTCAAAATAAATCTTGGAATCTCTTTCCGAGCATAGTTTACATTGGGTATAACTAACTGAGTGGTGGATTTGAACAGATATTCAGATTACAGTATTCTTCCAAATTATTAATTACCATTCCAAGGGGGAAGGAAGGAAAAAAGGAAGGACAAAGAAAGGAAGAAAGGATTGCTTTACTCTTATTAGGACAGCCTTAGTATCTTCTGGAACAAAGATCATTGAAAGTAACTGCTGTACAATTTGAACATGACTTTTCATATTTTATTTGCTACCTTAAGCACGTCTTCTTTTTGCTGGGGTTTCTTTTTCTCAGATTCATCCAAAAGTGTATCAGCCTGAATGATCCACTTTGTGATGTGGTCCACATTCTGGTTAAAAGTTTCCATGTGTTTCTGATATTCCTTAATTGTACAGAGATATACCATGACATTATTGGTTAGATTATATACTTAAAGAATTTTACTTATGTTCTAAAATTTTAAAAAGACAATAACAGTTTCATTCAGATTAGTTTTCAGTGGTATTTTCATATAGAATATTGCACAAATATAAAGAAAATATATTAAAATATTGTTATAGATATTGAATTAAGAGCCAGCATATATGTGGAATTGAGAAATTTTCAAACATAAAATTATTATTTTTTTTTCAAGGTAGCAAGAAAAGGACTTTACCAAGAAACTAACATTTACACTTTTTGACAGAACTGAAATACACTGAATTACAGAGCAAATTCACTAAAATAACAAAGAAAATTCTGTCCATATAAAGGCTCTATTTTTTACCCCCAAAAAAGTGTTTCAATTCTGATACTCACACCACACAACTGGTTAAGAAAATAAAGCACAGTGTTTAGCAAACAGAAAATTATTATTGGTCACTTATGTATCTTTTTCTTGTGACTGAGAAAGTTGTAAAATCTTCTAGCTTTCTCTCTTACCAACAAAAGATTTAACCACTCTTCCGCTCGGGAGGTGACAGCTATCCAGTTGCTATTCAGAAGACTGAGTTTATCTTCCACCAGTGTCTCCTTCTTGCCCAGAACTGTTTTCAAGGCCTCTCCTACCTCTGTGATACTCTTCAGGTGCACCTTCTGTTTCTCAATCTCTTTCTGAGTAGCCTGTGAAAAGGATAGCATTGACCTTCAAGTAATACATTGTAGCTTTAAGATGTAATGCTTATGAAATGGCTTTCTGTATGGTTACTAAGATTTTATGAGGTTTTAAACCTATAACTATGTATTTATGAATCATGAAAACCATACCATACACACTGCAGTTTCATTATTGGGTAACTATCAACATATATATATATATATATACACACACACATATATACAGACACATACACATAAGCATAATTCATGTCTTATTTTTCATTACACATTTAATAAACATCTTGTTCGCCTCAATATACTTATATCTACTTAATTTGTATATGTAGTGGATAAAGGCAGACATTTGAAAACGCATCCACAAATAAGAAACTGCCTTTAGAAAATTCTGCAGTATAGTGATACTATATTTGCTGCAGGGACTTTTAGCCTTCTAGTGCCATGGATCTTTTTGGCATCTGTTGAAACTTAAGAAACCTTTCTCATAATAATGTTTTTAAAGGCACAAAATATCCAGGATTTTAAATGAAAACAATTATACTGAAATACAATATGCAAAACATTTTAAAAATACATGTGATGTAGCAATATGTTTATTTATTAACAGGTTAATTAACAAGATCTAGCAGCAGGTCTTTAGGAAAATTTAAATGTAGTGATGAGCATAACTGTTATTTTTAAGTATATAAATCACATGGAACATGTCATAAAATTATCTGTCATTTCTATTATTGACAAAGTTATGGGCACTTCTATTATTGGGGTTTGTTACTCACATCTATAATTGAAAAAAAAAACATGCTTACTTTTGGTTTTAGGTGAATAAATATAAGGATGTATTTTTCCCCCAATTCCTTCACAGACCTTAATTATATCCATATACCCTAGACTAAAATCTTCTACAAGAACATTCTTTCCTAAGAATTGATTTATAAAACATGAAAACAATCACATTTAACATAAAAAATATATGGAGCATTGATGGAAAAAGTGATCCAAGTAAAAATGTTTACTACCTGCCCAGCATAAAGCCCCTTTCCTGGTACATGGCATGGCTGACAATATGGCCACTCTGCACTCCACTGCCTTTGTGCTTGGTTCTTCCCTCGCCAGCCTAGTTAGCCAGCTGTTGGACATCCACAGAGAGCTGAGCCAAAGCCCAACAGACACTTTCTCCTTTCTCAATAAGGTTAACAGATACAGAGACTATGACTGGCACTCGAGCTCAAAAGCTATTTGCGAGTAGAGCTGATGTCTTAATCACAGAAAGCCAAAGCAAAACAAAATCATTGATAAACAGCAATAACAAGGAAGTAGAGGATCCCACCTACAAATAATCAATTAATTAACATACAAGGAGCAACCCCATGAGGCCAGCCTATATCTAATTTCTTAAGAAATAAATTAGAGTATGAGAGTAAGAAATTAGCTGTAGGCTGGCTTCACAAAGTTGCTCTCAACTTGTCTATTCTATCTTTATAATATCCCTAAGTAGTCCTGTGGCTGTCTTTCTGCTACACCATGAGGTCCTGGTCCACTCGAAATCCCTTCATGTACTTTTTGTTTTGTTTTTGCCTTTAGCATCAAATAAACAGGGAAAATAAATGAGGTAACAATGTATCAAAATTTTTATGTAAGACAGAATTACTGTTTTGTCAACTCTAAAGTATTGTTTTGTGTTGTATTTTTTTCAGTATAAAAATATCTGAAATTAAGGTACTTAATGCCAAATGAACTCGATGGCTATCATGCATGAGGTTCTTCATATGTAGGTGTTATGTGTTGCACATGGGTGAGTTTAGCAATTCATAAAAGCAATTTCTTCACTTATCAATCTTAAGTGTTGACTGAGCTCCCATCATACAGCAGTTACTACTGTAGCATAATCATATATAATTCTACTCAACATATTTCGGGAGATTAGAAGTATCTCATTTGGGTAGACACAGCCCCTTTAGAGCTTGACTTCAGAGTGCACATAGACTCGATTTTACCCCTTTCAATACTTTGTCTTCACCCTTTTGTAGTATACAACCTTTACAACCATAGATGTTAGCCATTGCTATTAGGTACTGTGGTTAAAATGGTAGAGAAGTCCCTGTCCATTGAAAACTTGTATCCAGTATGAGTTTGTCAAAGAGATGGACATGTATGCAAATGATAATTCTCTACTTACTATATTCCAGTCTAGTGGCATGTCACTGCAGTCGATTTATTCACAAAGGTAACACTTCACGAAGTTGAAGTTTAATTTATATTTGGATCACTAATTATCTCTTTAAATGTCTTCATAAAGATGATGCTATATTTTAGCATCAATGTAAAAATTTACTGTGTACATAGATCTTTGTTTCTTACATGTCAACCAAGGCAATTAAAGGCAATGAAATTTTCCAAAACTCAGAAGAGATAAGAGCTTTGAACTTAGGCGATAATGTTGCACATAGTTCCTGGTTCACAAAAACTACTATGCATCAACATCTGGCCAAAATCCTCCAGCTTACTTAAATAATGTCCAGTGATATTCAGTTGATGGGATCAATAAAATAGGAAATGCAGATTAATTCCTAGTGTTTTCTTAAGTTCAACAAAATTGTATATTAAAACTGAAAGATGTTCAAGTTATCACCATCATGAACTTGTATTTGAAAAACGCAGTGATATTATGGTGGTTTATAACTGCTAATGGTCAAAAGTGATTCATAGGAAAATTTACACTCTGTAAAAAAAAAGAGACTTAGGGTTAAACCTTTATGTATGTTATTCAACAATAAATGAGTATTCAATTATTTTTATAAGTGCTATTTTTGGTTAGGAAAAATATTGTGTTAATTTAGTGAGTTTCAAATTTTCCCCCTCAAATGTGTTTTTAATCAAAGATATGACTTAAATAAGACTTAGCTTTTAAATACTATGCTGATCTTGCTTTCTGAAGATCTCACTTAAATATTAATTGACCAGGCCAGGCACAGTGGCTCACGCCTGTAATCCCAATACTTTGGGAGGCCATGGCAGGTGGATCACTTGAGGTTGGGAGTTCAAGACCAACCTGACCAACATGGTGAAATCGCATCTCTACTAAAAATACAAAATTAGCCAGGCGTGGTGGCTCATGCCTGTAATCCCAGCTACTTGGGAGGCTAAGGCAGGAGAATTGCTTGAACCTGAGAGGCAGAGGTTGTGGTGAGCTGAGATCGTGCCATTGTACTCTAGCCTGAGCAATAAGAGCAAAACTCCATCTCAAAATACATAAATATATAAATAAAATAAAAGTAGTAATTGACCAATGTATACTAGGTGCCTAATATCCAATCTGTACTGTGCTATTCCTTGCCAGAAATGGGGAAAGAAGTAATCTTTGCAACCCTTACTCTAATTGTACCTACAGTGTAGCTGCAGAAGAAAGCTTAAATGCAATAAAACAATTTGATATCATACTAGAATACAATCACATTTTTTTTTAAACAGATGAGCCATGGCTGGAATAAGCATGAATGACTTCAAGGGAGAGATGATATTTGAAGGTGGAGTGTGCTATAAAGCATGGAATGGTTTGAATTGACTAAAGACAAAGTAGAAATCAATGAGAAGGTATGAAAGTTGGAATAAAAGGCTACCATAGAGGAATAGGGAATCCTTATTGTCAACCAAAAGAATACATTTGACGACGTTGTTGCAGAACCATTTTCTTTTGCTATAACCAAAGAAAATGTTATATTTTTCCCATAACAGAAGAATGTCTGCATCTTCAGACGTTTGGAGGAACAGAGCTACTGCCTTGGCTGTTCTATTTATATCTGTACTCATTCCTCTCAAAGGGAGCTACTTATTTATTAGGTTGGTGAGATGGGGAGAAACAGCTGAACATATATGGCATTTCCTCCTTTTCAAAAGCAGCCAATTCTCAGCACACATGTCTTCTTCTGCCTTGTGAGGTAAGAGGTAGAAAGACTTCCAGAAGATCTACTCTTCTGAAGGAACAAGTTCAAATTCAGTGACTAAATTCACTAAATTATAGCTCAGACACTTCAGGTTTCTCAATCATATTGTCATGTGATAGCTGCTAGGATTGATTTTAAGGCTGGAGAAAAAGCAAGATTGTGTAAACTCAGTTTTAATTTGACCTATGAAATGACCATAAGTCTACCTTCAGGAAATTCAAGAGTAGTTAAATGCAAACTACATACTTGGCATTAAGGGTTTTTGGGATAGAGGAGAAAAGGTCTGACATGAGTAAAATACAATTAAAATATAAATTGCCACAATGTCTAACATGTTTTTATTTTCCATAGGTTTAATTTGTAACATTAGAAAGCTCCAGAAAAATAGTTCAAATATTAAGGACTAACTTTGACGATTTCAAACAAATTTACTATCTACTTCTTAGCCATAATAATTTTTAAATGCTACTCTAATTTCCTTATTACAAAAGAATGAGTAGAATATGTTAATTTATTCCAGTGAAGTCATGCCCCATGTTGATAGGAACGGTGAATAATATATTCTGATTAATTTCCAATATCTACAAGTTTAATAGATTGTAGAAATTTAAGTTCAGAATTCAGCTATTTTAGCTTATTTCACTGGTACAATAGCAAGATGAGAAAATCTCTATTGGTCTCTGCTGATCATACCATCAGCATGTGATCATACCATCAGCATTTTTAATTATTTTAAGGTAGAACTGTTAAAATTATTGAAACGATTATCTGTTCCCATAGAAACACCTTACATATATTTTCCTTCAAGGGCAAAGAAATACAGCTCACTTAAGCTCCATTCTCTCCTCTACCCATTTCATATTCTCACAAGTTTTCTAATAACTTCTACAAATTCTCTTGGAATTTCTCAGGGACTTATATTCCTAAGATAACTTCTCTGTCTGATCTCCTATTATTTACACCTCCTCCTTTTAAACAAATTTTGTTCTCTTAAGAGTCTCCTGTTCTATAAAGCCTGTCTTCAATCAGCACCACATTTATTTAACTATGTACCTTAACACCATTTCCTTATAGATTCCTCCCTTTACCAGGACTCAATTAAATTCGAATTTATTTTTAGATATTCCTTTCTCTTATGCATGTTCCCTCTAATATGAATAAAAGGCTAACTAAAGCATCCATAAAAGGCATCTTGAGAGGTCCCCCTACCGAAGAGAATTCTGTACTTAGTTAGTATGTGCAAATATTATACCATTTCTGATTATAGGGAACAGGAGAGAGTTCTTTCACCTTTTAGCTACATAACATACTCATGAAAAGCAAAGGAACACATGGCCATATTACTGCAATTCTAAGATGTGCATTTCTCACATTTTAAGGATTCTGAAATTGAGATGAAACATACAGTTTAGGTTTACCTTAAAAGTGGTAGTGTTTTTTTTTTTTAATTCTCAGCAGCTATAATCATATCAATGGTGAATCATACAATCTAACATGTCTTAAACATGAGGAAATATGATGCTAATTGCTTTCTCAGCCCCCAACATTACTTTATCATGGCTAGAGATTTAGGACATATTTTAATATTAGGCTAATGTGACAGAATAATATAATGATAAATTCAAAAAGAACATAAAACATTAAATATGGATTCTATAGCAATGTGTATTGACTTTTTAATAATAATGTATTGTTTATTAAAGAAGAATTTCATGAAAGCAGAATGAACAGAAATTACAGCTATAACTATAATGACAGTGAATAGTGACTCCAAAGGCATTTAACAGATGTTCTATTTTCTAAGTAACAGCTGCTTGATGCATTCATTGCACCAAGTTAATGATCTGCTAGTGTTATTTCACGTCACAGATAAATTACTGTGCTCACTTAAAAAAAGATATGTAATTTTTCATAGGAATGATTGTATAACAGACTTTAGAAGTAAGTAATAGTTCTTATGTTTTTATAGCTAAGAGGAGTGTTGAGGTTAGACAGTTATCCAGATAACCTAGGACCAGAAACCAGATCTCCTTAAACTGTGAAAGCTGATTGTTTAAAAAAACATACATGACATGGTTGACTGAGCTGAATGTAGGTCTATTGAATTTTGAGCAGGAAAAAACTTAGATGAATCATTCTATTTAGGAAAGACCAATTCTGCAAACTATTGGCCTATCAAAAGCATCCTTGCAGTCTACCCATCTGACAAAGGGCTGATATCCAGAATTCACAAAGAATTAAAACAGATTTACAGGAAAAAAACAAGCCCATTCAAAAATGGGCAAAGGATATGAACAGACACTTTACAAAAGAAGACACACAAGAGGCCAACAAACATATGAAAAAATGCTCATCATCACTGGTCTTTAGAGAGATGCAAATCAAAACCACACTGAGATACCATCTCACACCAGTTAGAATGGCGATCATTAAAAAATCTGGAGACAACAGATGCTGGAGAGGATGTGGAGAAATAGGAACTATTTTACACTGTTGGTGGGAGTGTAAATTAGTTCAACCATTGTGGAAGACAGTGATTCCTCAAGGGCCTAGAAATAGAAATTCCATTTGACCCAGCAATCCCATTACTGGGTATATATCCAAAGGACTATAAATCGTTCTACTATAAGGACACATGCACACGAATGTTCATTGCAGCACTGTTTACAATAGCAAAGACCGGGAATCAACCCAAATGCCCATTGATAATAGACTGGATTGGAAAAATGTGGCACATATACACCATGGAATATTATGCAGCAATCAGAAATGATGAGTTTGTGTCGTTTGTAGGGACATGGATGAATCTGGAGAACATCATTCTCAGCAAACTGACACAAGAACAGAAAATGAAATACCACATATTCTCACTCATAGGTGGGTGATGAAAAATGAGAACATATGGACACAGGGAAGGGAGTGCCAAACACTGGGGTCTATTGGGGGGAAGAGGGGAGGGACAGTGTGGGGGAGCTGGGGAGGGATAGCCTGGGGAGAAATGCCAAATGTGGGGGAAGGGGAGGAAGGCAGCAAAACACACTGCCATGTGTGTACCTATGCAAATGTCTTGCACGTTCTGCACATGTACCCCAAAACCTAAAATGCAATTAAACAAAAAGGCATCCTAGAGATGCCAAACCTCTGATATTCATTCAAGAAGAATACATGGCAAAAGTCTAGGGTCAAACAGGGAATGGCTTCTATATTAGCTTTTCTCTAGTTCAGGAGTTTGAATATTGTCTGTGAATAGCCACACAGTAGTAGTTGTTCTAGGCTTTGTGAACCATGTAGTCTCTGTCACAGTTACTCAACTCTGCTGTTTTAGTCCAAAAGCAGCCAGAAAAAAATAAGCAAATAGAAGTTGATACACCTCAATAAAGTCTTATTTATACACTGATATTTGCCTTTTTAATAATTTTATGTGTCATGAAGTATACAGTTCTTATTTGAATTTTTCCAACCATTTACATAAAAACAAGTCTTAGCCCATGGCCTGCAAAAAAGAAGGTGGCTGAATGGATTAGGCCTACCAATTATAGTTTACCCATCTCTGCTCTAATTTATCTGATTCTCATCAGTTTATCTTCCTCTTGGTGACAGAGTGTCTTAGGCATTCTCCTCTATAGGAAAACTCAATAAATTGGCTAGAATTGATATGCCTCCTACTAGGTCAGCTCTTTTAATGGTTCCCATGGTAACATTAATCCTCATATTTAAGAGCTAGGACCCACAAGACTTTGAAATTCTTAGGAGATTGAATGACTTACAAATTTAATCCTGGTCACCCTATGAAAGCAATTAACATCTGTGATTTTCTGACTTTTTAACAAAAGCCATTCTGACTGATGTGAGATGGTATCTTATTTAGGGTATGATTGGCATCTTTCTGATGATTACTACTATTGAAGATTTTTTCATATGCTTGTTGGCAACTTGTATATCTTCTTTTGAGGAGTGTCTGTTCATGTTCTTTGTCCAGTTTTTAATGGGTTTCTTTTTAATGTATTGTTGATAGGTTTAAGGTCCTTATAGATTCTGGATACTAATCCTTTATCAGATGCAGTTTGCAAACATTTTCCCCCATTCTGGAGGTTATCTGCTTCATGCATTATTTATTTTTCTGTATAGAAGCTGTAATTTAATTAAGCCCCTTTTGTCAATTTTTGTTTTTGTTGAATTTGCTGTTGAGGTCCTAGTCATAAATTCTTTGCCTAAGCCAGTGTCCAGAATAAGTTTTCTTAGGTTTCTTCTTTTTTTTTTTTTGTATCTGTAATAATTTTATTCTTTTCATTGATCTCGGATGCAATGGCAGGATTTTTAGTAGTTTGATGGCTTACATTTAAGACTTTAATTCATGTTGAGTTAACTTTTGTATATGGTGAGAGGTAGGAGTCCAGCTTCATTCTTCTGCACATGGGTAGCCAGCTACCCCAGCACCATTTAATGAGTCATTTGTCCTTTCCCTGTTACTTTTTTTTGCCAACTTGGTTAAAAATCAGTTGGTTGTAGCTGTGCAGCTTTATTTCTGAGTTCTCTATTTCACTGATCTATGTGTCTATATTTATAATAGTATTATGCTGCTTGGGTTACTACAACTTTGTATTATAGTTTGAAGTGAGGCAATGTGATGCCTTCAACTTTGTTATTTTGGCTTAGGATTGCTTTGGCTACTCTGGCTCTCTTTTGGTTCCATATGAATTTTAGAATTGTTGCACAATATACCCATGTAACAAACCTGCATATGTAACACCCAAATCTAAAGTAATTTTTAAAAAAAGTAATTAAGAGACAGAGAAAGGGATATGGAGCTTTTTGCACCCTTTCTTGTTTACAAAAAGGGAAATAAGATCATTTTCAGAAGACCTTCAGTTCTGATGTTACCTCACCCAATGACTTACAGATCTGTCCTTTCTAATAACGATTCCCTCTGAATAGAGGTGTTCTTAAGGATAGTAAACTGCACTGCTGCAACACAAATTGACCATTCACAGGCTAGCTTTTAGCTCCACTTTGATGACAATTCTCAATTCTCAGTTTGCACTATTTATTCCCTTGACTCTATTTTCACAAGGGAATCACTGATAAAATTCTGTAAGTCATGCTTCAATGTAGATAATAAGGTCAACAAACCCACAGAAGCATCCTCTTAAAAAACTGGGAAGACAATGATCCTTATTCATCTCAGTGAATAAGGAACCTGCTAGGTTCCTGTCTTGTTGCTCAATCAGCATGAGAATCTTTTGCCAAATGAGCAGAGGCCATATTCATTTGAAATCAATAATTTCCATCAAGTAGGTGTTTCTTACTTACTAAGATTGATCTTACAGAACCTGGCTGGTGGGGTTACCAAAAGGAAAAATCCCAAGCATTTTGCTTTTCTGTATGTTTTACTTTCTTATGTTCTTATACATTATTTTAGACACAAAGGAAGTATACCAAATGTAATCATTACTTCTATATACATAACTAATCTTAAAGAATGACGTATTACAAATATCATTTAAATGTCCTATTCACATCCCAGCCAATTCCTTTGTCTTTCTTCACAGAGATAGCTCTTGTTCTATATTCAGTTTATATTAATTCCTACACGACTTTCTGCTTTTCCTATATATTATATATAACTAAATAATGTATATTTTTACATATTTCAACCTTTGTGTAAATGGTATCACACTGCAGCATTTAAGGTGTTTCCAATTTGACTATATTTCTCAAGAAGCTTAATTTTTTATAATATCCCTTTCATGGTTTTAGGCAACCTTCCCCTTCCTTTTTAAAGGGGACTGCATTAGAAAACAAATGGCAAATTTCCCCCTAAGCCTATGCCACATTTGTAAAGAACCAGCAATCCCATTACTGGGTATACAACCAAAGGATTATAAATCATTCTATTATAAAGGCACACACACATGTATGCTTACTGTGACACTGTTTACAATAGCAAAGACCTGGAACCAACCCAAGTGCCCATCAATGATAGACTGGATAAAGAAAATGTGGCACATATACACCATGGAATACTATGCAGACATAAAAAAGGACGAGTTCATGTCCTTTGCAGGGACATGGATGAAGCTGGAAAGCATCATTCTCAGCAAACTAACACAACAGCAGAAAACCAGACACCGCATGTTCTCACTCATAAGTGGGTATTGAACAATGAGAATACACGGACACATGGAGGGGAACATCATACACCAGGGCCTGTTGGAGGGTCGGGGGAGAGGAGGGATAGCAGGGGATGGGAGAATTGGGGAGGGATAATATTAGGAGAAATATCTAATATAGATGACAGGGGGATGGATGCAGCAAAGCACCATGGCCTGTGTATACCTACGTAACAAACCTGGGGCAGGAGAATTGCTTGAACCTGGGAGGCAGAGGTTGCAATGAGCTGATGTTGTGCCACTGCACTACAGCCTGGGTGAGAAGAACTAGACTCTGTTACGAAAAGAAAGAGAGAGAGAAGAAAGAAAGGAGAAGAAAAGAGAAAAGAAAAGAGAGAGAAACAGAGAGAGAGAAAGGAAAAGAAAAGAAAAAGAAAGAGAGAAGGAAAGGAAAGAAGGAAAGCAGGCAAGAACACAGGCAGACAGAGAGGCGGGCGGGTAGGTGGGCAGGCAGGCAGTCAGGCAAGGAAGAAACTGTTCCTTTCAGTGTCTATCTGGTTTCCCTACAAGCTGGAATAATTCATCTCAATGCTAGTAGCTCCTCTCTGAAGGTACATGGGACTGACTTAAGTATTGCTCACACTATGATGGTTGTCTCATTTGATTAATTCTGTTATTTTATGGTAGGCCTAAATGATAGTTGTGTTGGTGGTTCTGGAATACTTCTTTCACATGGACTATGGCTGTATAGACAGGTGATAAAATATTATTAAATTAATTTAATAACACAATCTAGCAGAAAACAGGGAAACAGCAAGAATGCCTGGATGCTTTGGTGGCCACCAATATAGTTTACATTATAGACAATGCATCATCTGGGACCTGCCCAAACCATTGGAAGGAGGTGAAATGTGAAAATGATTATAGAGAAACCAGGAGTTTTTTTCCTCATAAAAACTCAAGTGTTAGATCCTTGTGGAAGGGTTTGATTTAATATGACAGGAATTTTGATAAACAGCATTCATGATATAAATGCAATAAGCCAGACCGTGGAAGACTAGATTCATTCTGATTTAATGTTAGATTTATTTTTCTCAGCTTCACAACATAAGAAAAACTGAATTAAACTTTAAATACCCTTATGCTTTTCTAATTTAGGATAGGAAATTTCCTCAATTATGTAAAGTGGCTAGTTAAAAACCGAAACCCTAAAACTTTTACATCACACGAGGACTTTATGAAATCTATATTGCTATAGATTAGAAAAATCTGTATTGTTTTTAAGATGACTTCTGATTCTCCAACTGGAAAAAGACTTCCAAATCCTTTGCTAATTTTGATCTTATAAAGTGATTTATAGTTTTCTCCATCATATGAAAACTAATACATTTAGACTTAGTCTTATCATTATTGACCACTAGATTAATTTTCACCACACTCAATACTTGATACTTCCTGCCCCTATAAAACGTTCTCACTCCACCTTTTGAATGTCATCAAGTAAGAGAGTACTATTAAGCTTTATTTCCAATAGCTTTTATAGCTAAAATAATAGACCAACTGTATTTTCAAATAAATCTATTCACTTAGAGATTGATGTAGATTCCTGAAGAAGTCAACATATTTTGAGTTCTTCATGGTACATTTTCTTTCTTCAATTATACTTGGCACGAAAAGGCTCAATAGCCAATTTCTCCGTGACATGACTGGTTCAAACACAAAACTCTAAGTTTGCAAAAATTTTGGCTACTGAAGCCTTCTGGTACTATGACATAAACATGAAGTCTTGCTTTCAAATTAGCTATAGGGCCAAGTATACAAATGTATTATCAGTTAGAAACAATCTGGATTCTTTCCAGAAGAAAGATACAGAAAAGGTTTTTTCTGTATTCAGAGTAAATAACCCTCAAATCCTGATGCCAAACTCTACTCAAAAGCTCAGTTGTAGGAAAACATATTCACAGAAAGTTACACGATGTGATTATTATGTATTACATTCCTGTACCAAAATATCTCATGTAATTCATAAATATATACACCTACTATGTATTCATACAAAATTAAAAATTAATAAAATGGAGAACCTAAAAATCTGAAAACAATTACTAGAGTACTTTAGACTTCTGCTCCAACATTTTTTCCTCTCACAGAATTGCTTTTCCTGAATGGCCCTTTAGCACTAAATTTTCCTTTTGAATGGAGCCATGCTGGTAGAAAAACAATGACAACATAAACATTTTTATCATTTGTTATAAAAATATTAATCAGCACGTTATCTCCTTTATGACCCTCCCATTTATTTTCTTCTGGCACTAAATTCTAGCAAAAAGGTAACAGACTACTAGTAAAGTTAGAATTATTTTAATCAGGGACTCCAGGTTTGGATCCCCTTCCACAAACACTCCCTTCGTGGAAGCTGTTTTTCTCTATCCTGGTTTTTTCCTGTGGAGTACCCTTACACACTCTGTCTTGGAAGCCTGTCTTCCCCTCCTAAACTCCATCTCTCTCTCCATTCTCTTCCACTCAGTGTGGAAGCTGCTTTCCTCTCCTGGATTCCATCTTTCTAGATTCTCTCACTCAGTGTGAGAGTTAGCTGTTTCTCTCTCCCTCTCCTTTTTCTGTCTTTAAATAAATCACTTTCTACAAAAAAAAATTTTTAATCATTATTTTAATAATTTGGACACTTTGAGTCTCATAAATATGTTTACTTCTTGGTTTTGTCTGTTAGAAAGCTTGGTGCCAGTTTGTGGCTTTGTGGTTTCCTGTCCGTTCCACCACCTATGGGACATAGTGGATATATTTCTGTGCACATTTTAAAAATTATTTATCTACTATAATTTTCCTTTTACTAATTTTCCAATGTATTTATGCTTGTCAAGTTGGGCCATATGTATCTCTTTAACTGGAATTTAATATATAGTAAATATAATTAAGATACTTTAAGATAAAATTGATAATGTTTAATTATAGTTAATATACTTGAAATTATGCTTTGTCTGAATAAACTAAAGGCCAATCACTTCATGCGTAATTGACATTTTATGTATTTGAATATTTGAACCTAGGTGTTCAAATATTTTCATATGAAAATAAATATAATGTTCTAGGCTCAATGGAACCAAGAGAAATTCAGCAGAAATAAATTAGAATGTCCAAAAATTTTAAATAATATAAAAAAGAAACTGACTCTAGTTATTCAAGTTTTCTGTAGTCACATCCCAAATACTTAGAATGATTAGCAACTATATTTTATGTATTCTATTTAAATGAATTTAATTTAGTTTTTAAAATTTTGCCATTTATCAGCAGATCTGCTATTTGAAACAGCGGATGAAACTTATGGCTTGAATCAAGCTCTTTACTTACTAAGAAACCATGAGTAATGAGAATGTACTCAGTAGTCATGGGGTTTCACACAGGAGTTTGAATTTTCTGTTAAATTATTACAATGATTTTCATAAATATGACTGATTTAAATCTGCAGGCGTATCTTTTTCTTATAATATGATTGTTATTTTTAAAGAAATGAGCACCTTCCAAACAAATTGGTAAAAAAAGAAAGTTATATAATTTAGATGCAAATGAATATACTCTTTAACAAGTAAGAGATTTTAGAGTATGTCATTAACAGCTTAGTGTTTCAAAAGATCTAGATAGAGTGATAAATTATCTTTATTCTATAAAGAAGGAAAATAAATTCCAGTTTTCTAAGCTTTTTTTCCTACTAGATCTCAAATGAGCTTTGCTTTTTGATTTTATGAAAAATACTTTCCAGGCAGATTCAATAAGCAGACGATTCTCTAGACTATTCAAGTTTTCTATATGACAAGGATAACCTACAAACCTTTGCAAAGTTCATTATCTTATAATATTTGAATGACTTCATGGTGAGGCTAATGCAAAAATACCTCAAGTAATGTGCTTGAATGATAAGAAAAAAATAAGGCTAATGTGCGTTTTAACCTATATATATTATATCCTTCTTACTATAGTAATCTCATATCATATGTGATCCTGAATGGATAACTATAATTCATTATCTTATCTAACATTAAATTTATTTGGAATGAGGAGAAAAATAATTTAATTCACTACTATATATTTGAAAATATTTTATGTAACAAAATACATTACTACTTGTTCTCTGAATCTATATAAAGACAGTTTTCATTTTGAGTCTCATTCATATGATTGTAAGTTTTTACATAATATACTGAAAATTTCCCAACTTTGAATAATCTGGGCAGCCACACTGAATTAAAAATAAAGCAAGAATTTATTATACATCTACTTAATTCGGTAACTTTAAAACATCAAGTGGGTGTAAATGGTCTAAGACTGGCAAATTTTGAGGTAAAAACAAGTTATCAAAATCAGCTATTTTCTTTATACCAACACACAAGTAATCTGGTAATGAGCAAATTATAAAAAAATATTAAGCTATGAGTGCCTTGAATTAAATTCTAGGCAGCAATAAATGTCTGACTGGGCATGAGAGAAAGGGCAAGAATTTAACAGCTAAGGACTACAGGAGTCCCTGTATCATTTGGCAATGGAAATGATAGCCCCTGCATAGACACCTTGAGATTCTTTCTGAAATGTGACTTTGGGAATATGCTGATCTTGCAAGTCCTGTCCAGCCCAATTGTCTTCAGTCTCTGTGTCCTTGCCCTTTTCATAGCTGTGGGATTCACCTGGACAGTACGGTCTTAGGCAAGTCAGTAGAACACAGGATCTAGACCAATTTTCAGTCTAATGACCTACGTATTTTTAAAGGTCTTATTCATAAATTTCTGAACTCTAAGGAAGCTTTGGAAAGACTCTTGCTAAAGCTTACCATTGGTTTTATCATGGTTCTGAAAAGCATAGTTAAGCTAAGGCTTAATTTTTAAGAAAGGGAAAATAAAACAAGATGATATTAATATTTTTCATGCTACATGTTAATACTTCCCTACAAAATCTTAATACTATGTGTTTTCACATATGTTCAAAATAACCTTCAGCTATATAGGGTTTACCTTTCCCCAGGCAACTTCAGAATTCAAATTACTAGGCATTCCTTCAACTGCTGATCTCTTTGTCAATTCCGTATCTGTAGCTGCCAGCCATTCTGTCAAAACATTCATTTCCTTTCGCATCTTACGGGACAATTTCAAGCATTTCTCCAACTGTTGTTTTCTTTCTGTTACCTGAAAAGAATGATAATAAAATGCAATTTAGTTTACTCTTTAATTCAAATTCAGTTATAACCACTTATTTGGAACTTTTATATTTCTGTTATTTAAAATAACTATTTTCTTACATGTTTTAAAATAGTATTTTATAAAAATCATATATTCTGAATATTATGAGTGAATAAAAATTGCCTAGGGCAGAAGAGATCATTTGTCCAAAAGATAGTGTCTTGTATGTTGCCATGGTGGAGAAGAAAGCACTAAGAATTTCTCTCTAATATAAGATAATTTTTGGCCAAAGTTTATGATAAATAAAATAAGTTAAACTGAAGATAAGACTAATTTCTCACTGACAACTTACTCATTTGTCAAAAATGTGGCAAGAAACTTTATAATCCTCTATATACAAATGAGGCTTGCTCATGTTGGTAAGGAATCAAAATGAAGATAGAATATTAATTATTTCAAAAAGTAAAAGTATTTGTGTAATACCTAGGTTTATCAATTTTGTCCTCATTACATCTTTAAAGTGTCTTACATCTGCTAAAAAATAATACAGTGTATAAGTCACTTCCTCCTTAAATAAAATTTTGCCATCCATTAAGAACAAAGAAAATGAATGCAAAGACAATATTCATTCCCATTAATAGAAAAATCATGACTTGATCCCGTGCTCCTGTTCTCAGCATTTGAAACCAAGACTCTCAAAAGCAAGTTATCCATATTCTTAATTAAGAAATAAACAAATTTATAATATAATGATTTATAATCCTTTGGGTATATACCCAGTAATGGGATTGCTGTGTCAAATGGTATTTCTATTTCTAGATCCTTGCACATACGTTTATTGCAGCATTGTTCACAATCGCAAAGACTTGGAACCAACCTAAATGCCCATCAAGGATAGACTAGATAAAGAAAAGGTGACACATATACACCATGGAATACTATACAGCCACAGAAAAGGATGATTTCATGTCCTTTGCAGGGACATGGATGAAACTGAAAACCATCATTCTCAGCAAACTGACACAAGAACAGAAAACCCGATACCGCATGTTCTCACTCATAAGTGGGTGTTGAACAATAAGAACACAGAGACACAGGGAGGGGAACATTACATACTGGGGCATGGGGGGGTGGGGGGCTAGGGGAGGAATAGCTAGGGGTGGGGGATTGGTGAGGGATAGCATTAGGAGAAATACCTAATGTAGATGACGGGGCAATGGATGGAGAAAACCACCACCATGGCATGTGTATACCTATGTAATGAACCTACACGATCCGAACATGTACCCCAGAACTTAAAGTATAATAAATTTAAAACAATAACAAAAATAAAAATAAAAAAAGAAGTGAACAGATTTGTATTTCTCTACCACCTTGTCAGATGTGCCTATATTTTCTTAAGATTTTCAGTTGGTTGGTTTAATAAAAAGCCCAGGACCTCTTCCTAAATGCAGTCAAAGGATCAACAAAAGCCAGATAAATTAAAGTTTCTTAAAGGCAAATTTTCTTGCCTCCCACATCTTTAGATTACTCCCCTAAACCCCTCAAAGCTCCTTGAACAAAGAAAAGTCTTGCTAAGTATGATTTATATATTGAATAAAGGAATGAATGATGACCTACAAATCATTAACTACAAGTTAGAAAATATAACTGGTAGAATTTACACAAAGAGTTTAAACTCTTACAAGTTTCTCCTGTTTTGTTATGTGTTTTCACTATATATATTTTTAAAAACCCTTTTCTGTCATGAAGACTGGGAATCTGAACAGTAGATTTAAATATCTGACCCTGCAGAAACAGCATGATGGAATGCAAGCATGTTAGGTTCTGCAATACCTACTGGACTCTCAACTTGAGTATGATTTTTGGCAGAACACCTCATTATTCTCTGTTAACACATCTATCAAATGAGATTATACTTATTAATCGAATATAGGAATATTCTGAGGGTAAAATCAGACAACAGTTTGAGAGAGCTAGACATATTTTAACACCTCAATCTATTCCTTCATTCTCATTACTTCCATTTAGGGATGGTTCAGTAAAACACTGCCTGAATGTACACAGCAAAAGCTTTATTTACATTTATTTTACTAACTTACAGATAAATAAAACATGGATAAAACTTGGCTTTTGTTGCTAAGAGATCTGAAAGGTAGAGTCCAGATTAATTTCAACTGGAATGGAATTGGTTAAAACAATACCATCACCAACACCACAAGTATATATTTGTGTATCATTCCTTAGGCATAATAGTTACCACTAACTGATGTGTGTGTGTGTATGTGTGTGCATGTGCATACAACCAAAATAGGAATCCAGTTATAATCAAGAAAAACACCAAAGATGAAAATATGTATAAAGCACCTAAAATGCTACAATCAAAATGAGTCTTCTGGAATCTTGATAACAATTCCAATTCCAAATAACAAATTTCATTAGTTTCTTTAGAATAGGTATGTATACATTTAGAAAACACTTAGTTGCTGACGCTACAAATTCATATTTTAAGAAATTTTCCCTTCTATTTTTTTCCTAAATAAAAGCATCTGCTCTTTTGACTGCAAGAATTTTATTTGTGTTGTTGGGATGGGTTGAGGTTGAGGGATAATACACCTTATGGTGTGTTTCCATGCATAGTTATTTTTTTTTCCTATGCACTATTTGTAGAAAAATGATTCCGGATTCAGTATTTCAAAGAAATTCTATCTTACCAGGGCTAATGCATTATTAATTTTTATTTATTTCACTTTGTTTATTTCCAGCTAAATATATTTTTAAAAAACAGGAGACACTGCCATCTGAAGGACAATTCAGTTTTGTACTGTGTGTGTTTGCAGGGAAGGGATACATTTAACAGAATGTCACCTGCAGTAAAATGTTTTAGTAGTCATTGTTTCATGAAGTTAAAAATGTATTTAGGGAATATTAGTATTGCTATTTATGTATATTTCCATAAAAATCAGATCATAGAGAAATAAAGAGGTTATAGGCATTATTACATCAATGATGCTAGGTTTAACATCTCTTAAGAAATTAATTACATTTTCTCTCCTCATTCATCATTATTTAAGGATACAGTGAAAAGGTAAGCCAAGAAGAAGAAAGCTCTCCTCAGGAATCAACCAGACCGGCACCTTGATCTTGCACTCCCAGGCTCCAAAACTTGGAGAAATAAATTTGTGTTGTTTAAGCCACCAAGTCAATTTAATTTGTTATGGCAGCCAGAGCTGATTACTCCAAAAATGTAACATACTGAGTTGAGGCGAAGACAACCATGTAAATTTCCAAAGATCATAGAAAGAGAAGGGTTTCTTATGTAAAAAGAATAATGTAATAAAATTCCCTTTGCTGCCTTTGCTTTTATTAGACAAAGCCTCTGTTGCTGAAAATATTTTGAGAGCCAAAATCAGACAATATTTTTATTCTCAGCCAAAGAATACATGACTTAGAGCATTTTTTGTAAGAAGACATTTATACATAATCCCTCAATCATAAATGTTTCTAAATCAATATTTACTTCAAAAATAAACTTTTGGTCTATGTTTTGTATTCTATAAGACTATTAAATACGATTTCTTCATACTTCTTTTATTTTGCTTTAAGGATATTACTATGTACCAAATAGAACAAACACAAGCTCTCAAATATGAATATTATGGAATAAATAGGGTTTTACATCATTATGATAATCATTCATTACTGAATAATAATCAGCTCAGGGCACTATTATTTGTCTAATGTCACTTTTATTGTTTTAAATTCTAATTGATTTAGTTTGTTATTTTATGTTAAATTTACTCTTGCAATGATTTTGTTAAAATTCCTATGACAGCTGGGCGTGGTGGCTCACGCCTGTAATTCCAGTACTTTGGGAGGCTGAGGTGGGCGGATCACAAGGTCAAGAGATCAAGACCATCCTGGCCAAAATGGTGAAACCCTGTCTCTACTAAAATACAAAAAATTAGCCATGCATGATGGCACACAGCAGTAGTCCCAGCTACTTGGGAGGCTGAGGCAGGGGAATTGCTTGAACCCAGAAGGCAGAGATTGCAGTGACCTGAGATCATGCCACTGCACTCTAGCCTAGCAACAGAGCAACACTCTGTCTCAAAGAAAAAAAAATCCTATGACAAATACAAGGTCCACACACATACAGAAATACTGTATTATTTTAAACAGAAAACTGAGAAATTCCTCTCTACCAAAATATATATTTCTTAATTTAAAAAATACTCCA
This sequence comes from Callithrix jacchus, assembly GCF_049354715.1. NCBI lineage: Eukaryota > Metazoa > Chordata > Mammalia > Primates > Cebidae > Callithrix > Callithrix jacchus. The sequence continues at coordinate 33,262,283 of NC_133524.1, forward strand.
TCAATACATGATTTTAGTATAAAGTCACACAGGTCAAATTATAAAATGAAAATTTATTATTTAAAACTTTAATATAAATTTATATTATTTTAAATTTATAATTATAAAGAGAATATGTCTCCAAAATTGAAGAAGCTGTAGCATTAGGATTAATATTATAGAGTATTCAATCTCTAATTGATTTGAGACTAGAGATTATTCAGTCCTTCAGAATTGATGTTAAATATGAAATAATTGGCACCTGTGAAAACTAATAAGCACTGGAACGAGATATCTAGTGCAGCTACAACTTTTCACTCTGTGGTGATCTTTAAAGCAATGATAAATTTCTCTAGAGGATATAAAGGTATTTCACTCCAAAGGTGCCTTGGTAGACTAACCAAATAAGAAGTTGCAATATATTTTATTTCAAGATTATCATAATGCTTTCCTATCAATTGGGTATCAGTGCTCCTTATTTTGTAACAAATTAAGAGACTCCTTTGTCATAGGATGTCAAAAAACTTGTTCAAAGCATTCCACATATAAATTAGAGGGTTTTTAAAATATAAAAACAAGACTGTCAACTAATAAAAATGGTTATTTCTAGATTTCAATTTAAATCTAAAATGTACTTTCTATGATAAGGAATGTACAACTAATATCTTCAATATATAAGCTTCAATCGACTTTCAGGATGAGATACTAGAAATCTGCTTCTCTTTAGCTATTTCTCAAATATGGACATTTAGATTTACGTCTAGATGAAGTGAAAATTTTATCAGTGATGTTGCTCTATTCACCAAAGTTGAGAACCTGACTTGTAAAAATAGAACTTTTTATTGTCCATGAAATTCTGCTCTTTCAGTCAGACTGAAATTAAAATGTTGGAAGTCCATTTTTAGAAAGGAAAAGATATCCCATATTAACGGAATGGAATAAACATTATTGTTAAAATGTCTGTACTACTCAAAGCTATTTACACACTCAATGCAATCCCTATTAAAATTCCAGTGACATTTTTGGCAGAAGTGGAAGAAATAATCCTAAATTTCGTTTTGAACCACAAAAGACCCTGAAGGGCCAAAGCAATCTGAAGCCTAAAGAAAAAAGCTGGACGTATCAAAATTACCTGATCTAAAAATATTCTATAATGCTCTAGTAATTAAAAGAGCAGGATAGTAGTATAAAAACAGACATATAGGCCAAAGGAACAAAATATCCCAAAAATAAGTCCACACATTTATGATCAACTTATTGACAAAAGTTTCAAGAATGCAGAATGGGAAAACGACATTCTCTTCAAAAATGGTTCTGAGAATTGGATAACCAAATGCAGGAGAATGAAATTGGACACTTATTTCACACCATATAAAAAAATCAATTCCAAGTGGACTAAATACTTAAAACCTGAACCTATAAAATGATTTGAAGGAAACAGGAAAAAGCTTTGTGACACTGTTCTAAGCAAACTTTTTTGGATCTGACTCCCAAAGCACAGGCAACAGGAGCAAAACTAGATAACTGTGATTGCATCAAACTAAAATCCTTCTGCTCAGCATAGGAAACAATCAACGAAGTGAAGAGTTTACTATCATAATTTTAAACCATGAAAACTCTAAATCTATATAGAATATGTAAGTTGAGGGAAGTGAGAAAACTATCCTAGACATCCCACAGTTTTAGAAAAAGAAGATGGAGTGATGTAGGTATCTTTAATTAACAGTAAGATGGAGTTGGTCATGAGACTCTGATCAGGGCAATGATACAAAAATAATTATAGAGTCATAGGTCTTAATCAGCTATCCATGGTATCTTATTAGTCAAGTGTGGTGGATTTTGCTAGTCTTGGCCATATTGGGAAATAATTACTGTGTAATGTGCCAAATTTTTTTATAACTAATGTGGAATATGTTAACTACATTAGACCTAACTATAAATAGATACAGTATTTTATAATATTTACTTGTCTTCAAGTCATCACAAGTAAATTTATCTAATGAAAATAAGAAACGTCTAGAACAAAGAAACCCTTTTAGAACTATCTGATGGACCAGTGAAAGCTTCCTTGAGTGTTATATATTTTTCAATCTAAATGAGCAGAACCTCATCAATTATTGTTTCTTAACAAGTGTTGCACATACAAATATGTGTATATGTTTGTATGTGTGTGTGTGTGTGTGTGTGTGCATGTGTAGAGAGAGAGAAAGAGAGACAGAGGTGTTTAAGAATTTCTGAGACTCTAATCATACATAATTTACTGCCCCTTGCTTTACAATTTATAAGGAAAGTGGAAAGAAGTATTTGTGGTTTCTGCATGTACACACCTTTGCTCCCAGCTCATTATAATGCAATTTCAAAGCTGTTACTCTTTCATCAAGTTCTTTGGGATTTTCCGTCTGCTTTTTCTGTACAATCTGACGTCCAGTCTTTATCACCATTTCCACTTCAGACTTCACTTCACTCAGACTCTTATACAAGTTCTAAATTTAAACATAAAATAAAACATAAGCAGTAGAGTTAAATTACTTCATAATATTATTAACAGAAAGAAATAGAGATCCCCTCAATTGCTATTTTATGTTTACAATTTTAATACAGTAGCATTTTGCAGCAGTGGCCAATATCTGGCTTTTGCATTTTCTGTCCATTTAATATATTTTAATTGTCTACACACATGCAGATATGTGTAATCTGCAGCTATTATTACACTAAGGGTTAATCATATATATGTGTGTGTCATGTGTTATATATATATATATATATATATATATATATGTTTAATACATATATCAATATATATTTGTTTAGTTAGTTCTTCAATCCAAGATTATAAATGTCAATTCTGAATGTTACATGATTTCTATTTTAAATGATGTTATATAATTCTAACCACAAATTTGGATAAATTAATTCACTCATTCATCAGGTATTTACTGAAGGGTTACTATGTACTAGATAGTATTTGAATCACTGGGAAGTCAGTGGTGGCCAAAACACACACATTCACTGTTTTTCTCACGGTACTTACATATTAGCAGGGTAAAACATCTAAATGACTAGATCATAATTTTAATATATATTGTATTATATATAAGAAATTGAGGTCATTTTCAACATTAATTACACAAATTTATTTTCTTAATAGTGCTGATGAAAAACATAGACATAAAATTATTTAAAATTTACATATACATCACAACTATAAAGCACACACATACTGTCTCACAAAAATAGATTGCTATATAAAAGCCTTATAAGACAGTGTCATAACTTTGGAAGACAGCTATGTCCACAATTATACCATCAACACCACTCCAACACCACTTGGTGTCTTAATTTTGCTTTGAGGTTATTTTCCTAGAAATGCATGTGTTTATATGTATGTGTTCATGTATTAAAATATATACCTGTTGTGTATATATGTACACATGTATATAGTAGTAGTTTACATTAGGTGTCTCTGCTTTAATTTGCTTAGTTGTAAATCTGAACAATGAGTACATATTTTAGTATTACCAAATAATAAACTTGCTAGTAGGTTTTTATGGAATTTGAACAAAAATTGGGTTTCTCTTTTCAGTTTAAAAGTAATACCTAAAACAAAACAGCTTGTAAAGTCTGAGAAATTATCTGATTCATTAATGTTACGTGCATAGTATATTTCCATAATAATCCTCCCTTTGATGACTGTTATTTACATTTCTTTATTACCAATAATTGTGACTTCTGTCTAAGCTTTCCAGATGATTTTTTAACTTCATTTTACTTTTGTCTTAGAAGATACAAAAATATCTCTGTATTTGGTAACATGGAAATTAATTATTATATTGGAAATCAAATATGTTAGTTTGGAATTAGAGATTTTTCTAAATTATTTAATCTCTGAACTTTAAAAAAATCTAAATGCTTTATTTTTATGATGAAAGTTCACTCAAGGTACTGTTAGCCATTAATATCATTTCATTCAATAGGCAAATAAAATATTCATAAACAAAGAGGAGTAATATTATTCATCTTTGTGTTCATGTCAGTAAGACTTTTATAAACAGACAAACATTTCTTGAAGACAAGACTATGATTATGGCATATACCACAAAGTACTTAAGTAATGAAAAAACTAAACAGTATAAGGATATTCTTATGAAAGAACTGCTTGAATCGGTTCTGACATTTAAACTAGAATGAGAAACCAATTGAGCAAGTGCCTTAAGCAGTTTTCCTTTGTATTGACGTGGTGCACAATCACAGCTGGACACAGGTGAGATTGTTTTCAGCTCATATTTACTGATAGACACATTTTATGCAGTAACATTAGAGACCTGTTTCTAGAAAAGACAAAGAGCTCTCACTTTGCAAATACTAGTCATGAATAGTGTAATTGGGTCATTTATACTTTTTTTTTTTTTTGCAAAATTTAAGATGGGATGTGTTCCCATATATTCCTCTCCTTCCTTATCTAATATCACTTCTATTCAAAAGTTTCTTTTGGGGGGCAAGAATAATTAAACAAATTATATCACCAAAATGCAGCTTGAGCTGTGAAGCTATATTATTGAATAAGAATACCTTATATTTTTCACAACAAAATACATGTATTTATTTTCAGATATTTGTTAAAAAGAAAAAATTTTCTCATTCATAATAGGACGGCAATATATCTGAAGGAATCTGTTTTTCATCTATATTATGGAATAGATGTAGAAACAATACTCAAAAGGCCAAGTACTAAATAGACTAGTTTTTCCTTTAACGTTAATAACATTCTGTGTTTTCATTTTATGTGACTTTCTACTCTAATAGTCGCTAGTACATGTAGTTATAATAACACTTACTCTAGTAGATACAATTGTACCTCAGCTTTTTGTTTTCAGAGGAATCATCTTACTTGGTGACTTTCCAATAATAGCAACATAGGACACCACTCAATAATATAAAGTTTAAATCAGATGTGTGCTATGGGCCATTTGTACTTTCAGTATCTTTGAATTCTGTGTTGTCTTGTGGCATTTCAGTGTATATCCACTACTGATGTTTAAAGGAAAGTATTAAGGTTTAGATGAAGAGTACCTGAATAGGAAACTTGCTTTGTCATTCACCAGCTGTTTGTCTTTAAATTATCTTAGGCAATCTGTAGCCTTAAGAATCAAAGATGACCTGTAAGTCATTTAGCTTACTTGGTATTCATTTTTTTCTGGAGTTGTTAGGATTATTGCAACTACCGTTGTTGTTACTATTTTTGGATTAATATACTTCCTTTCTAGATTTCCATTTAAAAATATATTCAAAGAATCATAAAAATTAAACACAAGCAACATCCTCTTATATTCTCCACAGTTGGTAGCATAATTATAAATTCCAAAAGACACAGAGAGTAGGCATTAAGTGGCTTAATACATGTGTCAATTTTTTATCTCAATTTTAAAAGTATATAGTATAATTATTATGGTTATATCTGAAAACAATTTTCTCTTACAAAAGAGCACGACCAGATACTTCTTAATAGGGTAAGTCAAGGGGTACCTGCATTTTTGTCACCAAAAATACATACCACACAATGATTTAACTGTGACTGTACTACTTCCTGTTCCACACTCTTTGTTTCCAATGCAGGCAAGTGTGTCTTCACTTCATCTAAAATCATCTTACTTTCTTGTAGACGCTGCTCAAAATTGGCTGGTTTCTGGAATAATCGAAACTTCATGGAGACATCTTGTAATTTTTTCTGTAAGGATAATGTAAAAAGGCACTGATTTAAGTTTGCCTTTTAAACAATAACTGGTCATATTTGTATTAATAGATTTGCCCTTATTTCTGAAGCTATACAGAAATAAAAATTAAAAAAATAAAAATTAAAACAAAATAAAGCAATATTTTTCCATTTATCCAACACAAGGAAACTTACATTGGGAGAAGAATTCAGCATTTTTTTTGTACCCCAATTCTTAGCATCCCACAATATATACCTATATATCAAGCCTGCACATGTACCTTAATTCTAAAATAAAAAAGAAAAGTATTTCAGCATCACTTGTTTCATCTTACAAGGACATTGTAAAATAAGGATAAAAATAAATGATAGGAAAAGAAAAAAAGGGGAAAAAGAAAAGAACTCTGATTGGAATCCTGTTCTGCCCACCCCTGGAGTAAGCAAGCGCAACTTAAGGGGGTTCCTTGAGCTCCACACTTGAGAATTTAGTATTTTCTTTTCTTAATGCGATACTAAATAAATGGTAATTTATTAATCTATTTTATGTTTAATATGTAGAAAGCAAAAACTCATTGTTTAGAGATCAAATTGTAGTTTTCAAATAATGTCCTCAAATCCAGTTTTTCCAATAATTAAGTTGTCTAATATAGACTGGAGTATGTTATAATGCCCAACAAAATCATGTTTCTTAGCTTCTGAAATAAAATATACCTGTGCAACATCAATCTGGGACAGGACCCTTTGGGCAGCCTCCTTCCCCTGGTTATGCTTCCTCATTTCTTCTAAACTGATCTCATGACTTGTCAAATCCGATTGGATTTTCTGTTGGGAGGATCACATTATTAGTCAGCATGCTCTGCAAGTTTTTACAAAGACCAACTAACTTTCCAAGAAGATGAAATTCAGAAACTCTCCTAAACCATCACTACCATGTGGCTTCCTTTAAAATGACCATAAATTGGCCAAGAGTGGTGGTTTATGCCTGTAATCCTAGCACTTCGGGAGGCCAAGGTATGGATCACCTCAATAAAATGATCATAAATATTTGTTACTTATCATAAATCAAAAGTGAAATAATTTATTTCTTCCCTATGGGATTATTATGAAAAAAACAATAATCATTTTGAGTCAATGATAACAACTATTTCAGATATCAGTGAAAAATAGGAAATATCTATTTACATCTTATATGTAGAATTGACATGTTTTATCTTTGAAGTTACACTCAAATCTTTGGTAACTCAAAGTTACCAAAGACAAGATGTTAACATGTAAGATTCAGTTAACTGTAACAGAGATGAGATATACTGAGAAAAATGAATGTGGAAAATACTCCTCAATCAAATTTTTAAAATTATAATTTATTTTATTTTTTTTGTAGAGACAGGGTCTTGCTATGTGACCCAGACTGGACTCAAAGTCCTGGCTTCAAGCATTCCTCCTGTCACAGCCTCCCATAGTGCTGTGATTATAGGCATGAGCCACCATGCCTGGCCTTAGTATTGTTTACTCAGTCATTATGTGCCATATTTCAGTTAAATTCCAGGGAAGTGATGAATCTAAGAATGGGAAGTTAAATGCCCCAAACTGGTATTGATATTTGCCTGATAGATATTTGATGGCTTCCTGCAGACATTGATTTTGAATTTTAGATAACTATAAAACATATCAATATTGATATATTCAATAAAGGCATTTTTGATCAAGTTCTATTGAAAAGCATATTCTGCTTTTAACATGTGAATTTTTGAGCCTGTTACAGGCATGGATTTCTACAGCATGTGGGTACCAAAACAATGTATTCATTTATTTATTTCTGTCAAATCCATAAAAAATCAGCTAGTGGTCAAATCATTCTAATTTAAAATTCAGTCATTGTTAGATTATTACAATTTAGAAAAGAAAGTGATTAAATTATACCACAGTGCCATAACATTATCATGCAGATCAATTTGTATAATAGACAGTAGTATAAGTAAATTTACACCATTTGGAGTCAATTCTGATCCCTATCATTAGAAAATAACATCAGTATTGCTTAGCAGTTCACAGAGAGAACTATAGCCCTGAACTGAGTAATGAGAATTATACAAAGAAAATGGACTAGAAGGCTAAGGAGTTCCTTATGAAAGGTTATAAATTCACAGATATACCTTAATATTATTCCTTACAATATTAATTCTAACAATTATAGAGGCAAATTAATTATAAATTACCTAGTTAGAATTCTGCTTTAAAATAAATGAGAGCAAATGCTCTTATAAACATATCTTATTTTATTACCATATACATGATCTTCATTGGTAGAATAACTACCTTTTGTGAGAAATACTGATACGTTTCTCTTCCTCAGGAACCATGGAATCTGTGGTAGAGGACCATCTAAGTGCATGACGTTTATAGAGCCAGGAACATTACAGAACCTATAAACTTTGAAGGAAGTATGTAGGGTGGAGTGATGCTTATATGGAGGAGTTAATAGACGTCACAAGAGAGTTGACGTTAAAGTAGAAATTCTCATTTCTTCAAACCAATTCATGCAGTGGTTTTGGTGAAAAAGATCAGATGCAACAGTATATGTAAAAATACTGTTTATGTTGTTTGTACAAATATTTAGCCATAACTTATCAGTGATATCATATATCATTTCCTTATATGCACAAAACCCTTGGTATCTACTGAGGACGAGAGGAGAGAATCAAGGTTGAGTCTAACTCAAAGTGATGAAAGTTGAATAGCTATTGTGGAGACTATGAAAGGAAAATGATGAAAAAAATAAGAATACACTCAGAGAATGTGGAGGGCCCAAATTATACATCTGTAATAGTATCTGTGTACATGCATTTAAAAGTTTTTCTATCCCCTCAGCCTCTAAGGTTAGTAGAGGAAAAAATGAAGCATACACATAGTTGTTTAACCTTTTCTACCAGAGGAGTTGAAGAAGAGCAAAAAGGAGAGGAGAAGAGGGGAGGGAAGGAAAACAAAAGGAAAAAAGAAAGGAAAGGAAAGGAAAAAGAAAAGAAAAGAAAAAGGAAATTAAAGTCAAGGGGAAAGGAAAGGAAAAAGGGGGGAAAAAAGGAAAGGAAAGGAAAGGAAAACCATCATCACTATCCTGACCACAGCAGACATTCCTGGGAGCTTATGTACTGATACATTATATAATTAAGTCCATCTCCTAATCATATTAACAAAAGTATTTATCATCATCATTTACAAATGATGGTAGAAATGTCAACAAACCCAAGGTAATGTAACTAGGAAGTAGCAAACTTGCTGCTCTTTAAACAATTATACTGTCTCTTTAATTATGATTTAAAAATAAAAGTATCCTCAAAATGGACATTTGTGGGAGAAAACAGAAATTTAATCTTATTTGTATGTTGACAGCCTTTAGTTAATTCAATTCAATAAATTCTTCATCTTCTAGTATTCAAGTATGCATAGTGAGAACAAAATTGTTATCCCTAAACTTACAGAAGATTTATTTTGAGTGGTGGAATGTAGACAAGTAAATTACAAAGCAGAAATGTATGTAATATAACAGAAAAACTCATGCTTTGTGATCATAAAGAGAAATATTAATATCTGCTCTATAATTGTTGATTTTTACGAAATTGACATAATTTAACGAGCATATGGCTGAGAAGGGATTTTGGAGGGTCAGAGAACAAGAATACAGGATCTCGTTTTAGGCCGTAGGAAACAAGCTAGCAAAGGTTAGGCTTGGGGCATGAAGAGTGTTCTTAGTTTAATGGAAGGAAAGACAGAATGTGAGTAACAATTACTATCCAGATGAAGAATTAGTATGAAGCTATATAACCTTAAGTTTCAATGACTCTCATTTGTGAAAGACCCTTCTATAACCCAGCATTGAATTTTCTATTTGTATTTTTTTTTCAAAGACTGCCTCTTGAAATTCTAGAAGCTTGGCATTACAGAGCAAAGCAAAGACAGCATAAGTGATCACTGCAGCACACGCCTTTCTGATAAGTTTCACATTTTCCCAAATGAGCCATAATGTTGTCATAAGTCATAAATAATTGGAACAACAATAACTAACAAACACATAATCAAACATTTGACTTTTATCTGTTGGCATGGGATATGAAGAACCAAGAAGCCTGTGAGAGCAAGGTTGGGCAATTTGGAGCTCAGTGCAAAGCATTCCATGGAATTTGAAATATACAGAGATATATTAAATAGTTAGAAAAACTGTTGAGTTTCTGGTTTCCATGTTTTTAGAAAGGTAGCCACCACTAAAATTATTAACATTGAAAAAATCATCATTGAACATCATATATGTGAGAATTTTATCATAATTCATAGGCATTTCTAGAGAAATTCTGATGTTTGTAGTAATGTTCCAATATGATGAGATAAAAATTCTTTTTTTTTAAATAATGCTGATGTAAACAAATGTAATTTCAAGTCCTCGCTTTTAATTCTTTTTTTTATTGTTATTAATAGCAAACATTTTTTGAGCTTATGGAGATACCGTGTTAAGTGGGGCATATAAATACCATTTCACTGATTCTTTTTTTCCCCCAATATTCTTTTAAAATTTATTTATTATTCTTTAAGTTCTGGGGTAGATGAGCAGAACAAATAAAAAGTTCTTTATGCATTGAGATTATGCATTAAAAATAACCCATGGTTAAACATATTTTAAAAATTAAAGCTTATCCACCACGATCAAGTAGGATTCATCCCGGGGATGCAAGGCTAGTTCAACATATGCTGAAGTCTATAAATGTAATTCACCACATAAACAGAACCAAAAACAAAAACCACATGATTATCTCAATTGACACAGAGAAGGCCTTTGACAAAATCCAACAGCCCTTTATGCTAAAAACCCTCAATAAATTTGGTATTGATGGAACGTATCACAAAATAATAAAAGCTATTTACGACAAACCAACAGCCAATATCATACTGAATGGGCAAAAACTGGAAGCATTCCCTTTGATATCCGGCACTAGACAAGGATGCCCTCTCTCACCACTCCTATTCAATATGGTATTGGAAGTCCTAGCCAGAGCAATCAGGCAAGAAAAAGAAATAAAGGGTATTCAAATACGAAAGGAGGAAGCCAAAGTGTCTCTATTTGCAGACGACATGACAGTATATCTAGAAGACCCCATCGTCTTGGCCCAAAAACTCCAGAAACTGGTAAGCAACTTCAGCAAAGTCTCAGGATATAAAATCAATGTGCAAAAATCACAAGCATTCCTATACACCAATAACAGACTGAAAGAGAGCCAAATCAAGAACAAAATGCCATTCACAATTTCTACAAAGAGAATAAAATACCTAGGAATACAACAACAAGGAACGTAAGGGACCTCTTCAAGGAGAACTACAAACCACTGCTCAACGAAATAAGAGAGGACACAAACAGATGGAGAAACATTCCATGTTCATGGTTAGGAAGAATCAATATTGTGAAAATGGCCATACTGCCCAAAGTAATTTACAGACTCAATACTATCCCCATCAAGCTACCATTGACTTTCTTCACAGAACAGGAAAAAACCACCTTGAACTTCATATGGAACCAAAAAAGCCCGCATAACCAAGTCAATTCTAGGCAAAAAAAAAACACAACAGGAGGCATCACACTACCGGACTTCAAACTATACTACAAGGCTTCAGTAATCAAAACAGCATAGTACTGGTACCAAAACAGAGATATAGACCAATGGAACAGAACAGAGGCATCGGAGGCAACACAACACATCTACAACCATACAATCTTTGATAAACCTGACAAAAACAAGCAATGGGGAAAGGATTCCCTGTTTAATAAATGGTGTTGAATAAACTGGCTAGCCATGTGCAGAAAGCAGAAACTGGACCACTTCCTGACACCTTTCACTAAAATTAACTCCAGATGGATTAAAGACTTAAACATAAGACCTGGCACCATAAATCCCTAGAAGAAAATCGAGGCAAAACCATTCAGGATATAGGAGTAGGCAAGGACTTCATGACCAAATCACGAAAAGCATTGGCAGCAAAAGCCAAAAGAGACAAATGGGACCTAATCAAACTCCACAGCTTCTGAACGGCAAAAGAAACAGTCACTAGAGTGAATTGGCAACTAACAGAATGGAAAAAAATTTTTGCCATTTACTGATCTGACAAAGGGCTGATATCCAGAATTTTCAAAGAACACAAACAGATTTACAAACAAACAAACAAACAAACAAGCCCATTCAAAAACGGGCAAAGGATATGAACAGACATTTTACAAAGGAAGACATACAAGAGGCCAAAAAACATATGAAAAAATGCTCATTATCACTGGTCATCAGAGAAATGCAAATCAAAACTACATTGAGATACCATCTCACGCCTGTTAGAATGGCGATCATTAAAAAATCTGGAGACCCTGTAATCCCAGCACTTTGGGAGGCCGAGACAGGTGGATCACGAGGTCAAGAGATCGAGACCATCCTGGTCAACGTGGTGAAAACCCGTCTCTACTCAAAATACAAAAAAAAAAAATTAGCTGGGCATGGTGGCGCACGCCTGTAATCCCAGCTACTCGGGAGGCTGAGGTAGGAGAATTGCCTGAACCCAGGAGGCAGAGGTTGCAGTGAGCCGAGATCATGCCATTGCACTCCAGTCTGGGTAACAAGAGCAAAACTCCATCTCAAAAAAAAAAAAAAAAAAAAATCTGGAGACAACAGATGCTGGAGAGGATGTGGAGAAATAGGAACACTTTTACCCTGTTGGTGGGAGTGAAAATTAGTTCAGCCATTGTGGAAGACAGTGTAGCGATTCCTCAAAGACCTAGAAATAGAAATTCCACTTGATCCAGCAATCCCATTACTGGGTATATATCCAAAGGACTACAAATCGTTCTACTATAAGGACACATGCACATGAATGTTCATTGCAGCACTGTTTACAATAGCAAAGACCTGGAACCAACCCAAATGCCCATCGATGTTAGACTGGACTGGGAAAATGTGGCACATATACACCATGGAATACTATGAAGCAATCAAAAAGGATGAGGAGCTTGTGTCCTTTGTAAGGACATGGATGAATCTGGAGAACATCATTCTCAGCAAACTGACACAAGAACAGACAATTAAATACTGCATATTCTCACTCATAGGTGGGTGATGAACAATGAGAACACATGGACACAGGGAGGGGAGCACTACACTCTGGTATCTATTTGGGGGAATAGGGGAGGGACAGTGGGCAGGGGGAGCTGGGGACAGATAGCATGGGGAGAAATGCCAGATGTGGGAGAAGGTGAGGAAGACAGCAAATCACACTGCCACGTGTGTACCTATGCAACTATCTTGCATGTTCTGCACATGTACCCCAAAACCTAAAATGCAATAAAATAAATAATAAATAAAAATTAAAGATAAACATGTGTCCATACTACAGGACTTCTCAGAATATTTATTAATATACATTGCGCATATCCAAGAATGGTACAATCCTTTGCTGATGTTATCATTTTGCTTTTTTTATGCCAGAGTGTATAATACAAGTAGATTTGGAAAAAGGCTATCCAATATACTTAACATATTTGTGAATAATAATTCAATTCATTATTACAATTATAAAATAAAATGTATTTATATTTTCAATTGATTCTACTATGGGTAAGCTGTAAAACATGCATGGTACTTATACTGTGCCAGCAGATTTACACATTAATTCCACAAGTTTTACATTTAAATTATAGTTAATTTTTAGTCTGTACTTAGGATATGTTTTACCATTTACTTTAACCTCCTCAGAATTTTATTCTGGAACCATGTAAGTAAAAAAATGCTTATCATTTTTGTGCAGGCTTATTGTGAAATAGATAAGTAACTTGTACAGATAACTGAATATTATTGAAACTTCTGGGAAGAACAATCTCGTATGTAAAAATCACTCCTAAAAAAGACGACATAACCACTTTCTTTTTTGACATTTTGGTAATATAATAAAAGGAAAAAATGTAGAAGGCAACTAGAAGATTTAGCAAATTACGTAATCATTCCATTATAATAAAAAAGGCATTTTGGACTTATCCTTCCATTATATATTAAAAAAAAGACATTTTAGCATGCAGTAATTATGGTCAAAAATAACACTATATATTCAAAGTAGAAAAATAAAACAAGTGAAATAGAGTTAACCATTTGTTCACTGAAGATGGTAAAGGGCAAAATTAACCGAGCAGAGAGCAGGGCTTTTGTAAAATCATGCTTTACATTCTCATCTCATCAAACCATTCTCATCTATCAAATTAATGACAGAAAATGGCAAGTGAAATTACACTGTAGTTGTCTAAAGTATTTAAAAAAATAAAGAAAATAATATCAAATAATTATTGGCACTTTTGTGGTGTCAAGGAAAGGAAAAATGTAGAAAAAAATAAAATATTTTAGAAAAAATATTTTAAAATGTCATGTTGAGACTATTGATTATTAATGGAGGAATGTACCATCGATAGGTTAGTAATTTTGAAACAGGTAGTAATCTTTAAATTGTTATTTTCAAGAAAGGGAAATGGCCACATATTACACATACTTAAAAAGCAAAGAAATAAAATATACCAAAAGGTTTTGGATGATATATGCTTTCCAAACATAGGAACATGCAAAAACATGTAATTATTTTCATAGAAAAAAGTAATGTTGAAACATTTCAGGTCATACTTTATAAAAATTCAACAAGTGAAAAAGAAGAAATTCACAGTTTTTACTACTTTTTCGTAAACCACCCATCAGTTGAGTAAGTTAGAAAAATATTGCCTATAAATAAAATTTTGTCAGCTAAAGAAGTTTTGACTTTTATCAGAAATACGCAACAGGCCAAAGAAAACATTCTATTGCAGTGTCTCCCATACATTGTTTCTTGACATATGAGTTTTGTGATATATCAATATATTTCTGTAGGAAAAAGCATCTGTGGCTTCTTATCAAATGTACGTTAAACTTTTAATTTTGAAAATAAAATGTGGGCCAAAAATCTCCAGCAGACAAGGATGTAAATTTTTCTGTGTAAAATTGACAATATAATCTTTTAAAAATGAAAAGTGGACATTGTGTATAATTAATACTACTTGTAATATACCTGAGAAATGATGTTATTCTTAGTTACAATAATGACAATGATAATAGAAGAGTCCATTAAAATAATGTATTTTCTAACAATGACATTCTTCACAGAAATAGAAAAAAAAAATCTTAAAATTTATATGAAACCACAAACGACCCAAAAATCCATAGATATCCTAAGCAAAAATTAATGAAACTGGAGGAATCACATTACTTGACTTTAAATTATACTACAGAGCTACAGTAACCAAAACAGCATGGTACTGGCATAAACACAGACATATAGACCAATGGAACAGAATAGAGAACCCAGAGATAAATCCATACATCTGCAATGACCTAATTTTTGATGATGTCTGAAGAACATACATTGGGGAAAGAGGTCCTTAAATAAATTGTGCTGGGAAAATTGGATATCCAAATGCAGAAGAACAAAGCTAGACCTCTATCCTGAACCATATACAGAAATCTAATCAAAATGGATTAAAGACTTAAATCTAAGATTTCAAATTATGAAACTACTATAAGAAAACATGGGAAAAAGTCTCCAAAATATTGGTCTGGGCAAAAAGTCTTGAGCCATATTCCACAAGCACAGGGAACCAAAGCAAAACTGGAGAAAGGGGATCTCATCAAATTAAAAAGCTTCTTCACAGGAAAGGCTAAAACCCAGAAAGTGAAGAGACAATCACAGAATTGGATAAAATATTTCCAAACTACCTATCTGACAAGGGATCAATAACCAGAATATATAAAGAGCTCAAACAACTCTATACAAAAAGAACTAATAATCTGATTTAAACTGGGCAAAATCTCTGAATAGACATTTTTTTGAAAGATGATAAATGACAAATGGGTAAATGAAAAGGTGCTCAATATTATTGATAAGAGACATGTAAATCAAAACCACAATGAGATATAATCTTAATCCAGCTCAATTGGATTTATTTATAAAACAAGCAGTAACAAATGTTGGTGAGGATGTGGAGAAAAGGGAACCCTCATATACTGCTGGTGGGAATGTAAACTAGTACAACCACTATGGAAAACAGTTTGGAGATTCCTCAAAATCTAAAAACAGAGCTAGCATACAATCCAGCAATTCCACTACTGGGTACATACCAAAACAAAGGAAATCAGTATATTGAAGAGATATCTGCACTCCTATGTTTTATTGCAACACTATTCACAAAAAGTCAAGATTTAGAAGCAACCTAAATGTCCATTAGCAAATAGATGGATAAAGAAAACAGGGTACATATACATAATGGAGTACTATTCAGCCATAAAAAAGAATGAGATCCTTTCATTTGCAAAAACATGGATAGAATTGTAGGTTATTAAGTGAAATAAGCCAGGCACAGAAAGACAAACAACTCATGGTCTCAGTTATATGTGGGAGTTAAAAATTTAAATAATTAAACTTTGGAGATAGAAGGATGCTTACTAGAAGCTGGGAAGGGTAGTCAGGGATTGAGGGTTGGAGAATGGTTAATGGGAACGAACATGAGAAATAATGAGTAAGACCTAGTATTTCCTACAAAATGATGAGTATGATAAAAAAGTAATTTAATTGTACATTTTTAAGTAACCAAAAGATTACAACTGAATTGTTTATACCACAAAGGATAGATGCTTGAGGTGACAGACACCCCATTTACCCTGATGTGATTACTATGCATTGCATGTCTGTATCAAAATATTTCATGTAATCTTTATACACCTATTATGTGCCCACAAAAATTAAAAATAGAAATAATATATTTTCAAGTAATTATGATTACTGTTCAAAAGAGATAAATGAGTAAACCAAACTCTAGGGAACATTTGGAATGTTGCATAGAAATAATTGGGAGATTGTAGTTGTTGTAGGTTTTCACTTGATAAAGGGCTAATTACTGAAGTGGAGAAAGCAGAACTGAGTTAAAATATCGGCTTCAGTAAAAATGCTTTTGCATTAATATTCATTAAATGTAATAGAATGGGAGCAATTAAAACATTATGAGATTAGTATGTAAGATTTTGTAAATATCTACCATTTAAGTTCATTCCAGGTTATTTAACAACACTCATCACATTTTACCCTTTCCTGTGCATAAAAATAATGGAGTGAAAAAGTTGATGGTAACTTTAAATTACCTTGTAAAACAAAATAATATTAGCTGATAATATTATCTATTAAACAGGTTTTTAAAAACAAATTTGAGGTATAACTTACATACCAGAAAATTTTCATTTTAAACATATAATTCAATAAACTTTAGTTAACTTATAGAGTTATGTACACATCACCACCATCCAAGTTTAAGACATGTTTTAACCCCTAAACCTTTGTGTCCATTTGCAGTCACATCCTATTCTCACCTCATGCCTCAACCATTAATCGAGTGTTTTCAAATATTCCATTCAACACATGACGTTTACGCCTCATTAGGCTGTAGTAATGATCAAATAATGTGAATGCTTTGAAAATATTAGACATTCACATGGTATAGCCCTTGAAAAGTGTGTAATACATAGGCTAAAATATGTACTTTCCATCAGTCTTTCCTTTTCATGTGAGGAGTTCCATTTTGTGCTATTTAAAATATTTTGGAAAGGTTCTCAATGCTTCAAAGTTGGGCAATCATAAAGCACTATGACAAGATGTCATTATGATACTATTACGTTCCACTGTATACATGGTTCCTGACTATTATGGTAATGGTAAGTGGCCAGCAATTTCTTAACTTTCATCTTTCCTCTGTGCTATTTTATGAGTGGCGAGATGGCAAGGAACATTTTAGGCTTATCCACATTTTAAAATTTAAATTACCTAACGCATTTGTCTGGCACATACTTAATGATTAAACCTCTGTGGAATTCAATAAATTTTTCAGCTATTTGTTGGAAATCTACTAAGTTGCCCACTGTCTTACAGCTGAACTTCAGTGAGTAGAGAATAGAGGTAGATGGGAAAAAATTTTAAAAAGCAAATAAAAGATTTAAAAGTTTGTGTTAAATGCTGAAATAAAAAGAAAACATAGTATGTTACGCTGCGAGTTACCTGGCTGTGCATTTTGGATAGATAAATTTTCTGTGTGCTATTTTTGGAGTAAATATCCATTTGCATAAGAGAAAACTGGGAAATAACAGGACGAATTTGAATCACTTCAAAATATTCAGGCTGTTGAAATAGTCTTCACTGTGACTATAGCATGATGGTATTAGGTTGGTGCAAAAGTAATTGTGGTTTTTGCCATTATTTTCAATAATTTCATCCTTATATTTAGAATTTGTAGAGAAACTATTTTCTGAGTATCTTTTCATGTGTTTATTGGACATTGTATATCTTCCTTGGAGAGATATTATTTAGGTCCCATTTCTTGTTCTTTTTTTTTTATTGTACTTTGGGCTCTGGTGTACATGTGCACATCCAGCATCCTGCAGGATTGTTGCATAGGTACATACATGCCATGGTGGTTTAATGTCTCCATCCCCCTGCCTACCCCCAGTCACCTACATCACGCATTTCTCCTGGTGTTATCCCTCCCCATCCTCCCCGCCCCATCTGCTGTCCCGCCCCTCCCCTCCCCTCTACCCCCCTACCTAGCCCAGCGAGTATTGTTCTTTTCCCTGTGCCCAAGTGTTCTCATTGTTCACCACCTGTCTATGAGTGAAAACATGCGGTGTCTGGTGTAGAGATTTTTATAAACTCATACTATAATTGCAGACTTATGACATACACATCAAGTAATATGAACGAAATCTATATCTTTATCATATAGCCTGTGAGGACATAATACTATACAGGTTTTCCAAGTACAGTCAGGGATGCGTGGCACGTTTCTAATATTTTACATCTCCTGCTGCAACTTTTGTTTGTTACTGTTTCCCACATTATTAAACATATGGAACAATGTAGTTATTCCGAAATGGAGAGAAATAGGTTCTACATAGCAATATATAGGAGTAGCATTCATTTCAATATTAGAACAGATTCTAAATTAACTGTACTAGGTTTACCATCTTATCTACTGTGCTATGTCAAAAGGAAGGAAAATGGTCTACAGTTATGGCTATATGGGATTTAAAAATTGAACCCAAATCTCTGCATTCGTGCTCCAATTTTTTCTTCTTTGATTAAATTATCTTATTATCACATAAATTCCCCTTTGCAGGTTTCTGCTGTCTAACTCATAAATCAGTAGTCTGTAAAGTTACACTGTTCCAAGTCGTTTGGCAATCAAATGTGCCTATTTACACTATAAAAGTCTGTTTTATTCCCTAATGAAATCATAAGCTCAATCTGATAGACCAAAATCTGCAGTTATGTCTTTATTCTTAAGCCATTGATTTTGATAGCTTGGAATGTTTACATTTAAATATGATCGATTATATTTAAAGTGAGTTGTAAGATTTAGCTTCTTTAATAAAAACAGAAAGACCTCAATTATAAATTCTTTTTAATATGCAGTTAATGTGATTAGTTTAAATTAACTGTTATTTTTGGTTTAAAAATTCCCTCTTTTCTAAAGCGTACTCACATTGTTAATGGCAGTGAAAAAAGAGATGGAAGGAGGATATCTGTAGCGGACTCTGGAATACCGAAAGTCCTAGCTCAGTGAGCAAAACGCAGCAGTACTTCTCAATATTTAATTATGAGGCCCTCTCCTTTGAAGATAATTTGTTTCCTTCCTTTATTCCTGCACATAAATCTACTATATGGAATATGAGGTTACAAAAGACAAGATCAGAATTCTTTGGGACAAAACAAATAGAATAGTAAAGCTATTGGAACCACTGCTGGGCAACCCTGCTCTTTCTTGCAGCAATCTAAGTAACAAGGCCATGTCTTCCCCTACAAAATATGTATCAACACATAATGACATGGAGACTTTCAACAGGTGCTCTTGTTGGGTTGTTCTCACATATCAAAGATTCAAAACTGAAATTAGTAGAAAAGGGGAAAAAAGTGTATGTGGAAGTATGTTTGTAATTTTAAAAATTACAATACATTTAAGTAGCTTTTTAAATGGTTGTCACTGTCCCCTAAAATGATTAAGAGCCATATGCAAGTTAATTGGCATGTTAACAAATATGATTAGAAAAAAGTGAATATAAGAAATCCAAGCTGAGTTCAGCCTCAAATACCTACATTGAATATTCTATTTGCCCAAATTAAAATCTGTGCAATAGCTCTCAGCTATATTTTCTTCCATCACCCATTTTCTGTTAGAGGAAAAATCAAAATAAGAGAGAATATCACCAGTAGTTTGATTGCCACTCTGACTCCCTCCCATTGAAATGTTAACATAGCCATAGGCGAAAATCTTTAAAAAAGAGTGATAGAAAATGTTATATGAAAAAATAGACTGGAACAATTTAGTCAATACTAGTAAGGAACCATCCAAAGCCATTCTCAAACTTAGCTACACATTAGAATAAGTGAAAAAGTTCCCCAAAATTCTGAAGACAGAATCCACCTAAAGATTTTGATTTGTTTGCTCCGGGGTTCAGTGTGGCTACTTAGACTTTTGCTTTAGAATTTTAGGTGCCAAAACTAAAACTCTGTGCTTCAATATATAGTTCTGAAAACACGAGCAGTAAATGACTAAATTCGTTCCATGGGATTCTTTGCAGTTAGACAATTTGGTGATTTTATTTTTTAAATTATTTCCGGGGAACATTCATAGGTTGTTACATTTTTAATCACAGTACTCTGGAAATATTTCTAAAGTTTCTGTTCTCTAAGATATATTCCATATCTACAAGAACTTTCCCCATTTGCTTTATTCTGTTTCAATAAATGTTTTCTTAATGTTGTACTTTAATACAATCTCTCATTAAATGAGCTGACACTGGGCAGTTTGATGTTGTGGTCATATAATTTAAGATTGTAATTTGGTTAAGTCTATTTTTTGAAATAAAATACTCCTGGGTCAACACATGCTCTTACATCCTTGCAGCAAGCTGTTTTATTTTCTAAAATATTAAGCTTTACTTCTCTAAGCTCACATCACTAAAATAAGTAAAATAATTTTAAATCCAATTTAGGATCAGAGGGCCCAATTTTCTAATCATGAAAAATAACTGACCAATTAACATGCTAAGAAAGTGAGTAGCTCTTTTCTTTCCCATAGAAATAAATGCAAATGTGAATGTAAGGAAGTTTCTTAGTCTACATCTACTTGTATATATAACAAGAGTATGGTTGACAGAAAGTCATATATATTGTATGCATTTCCTTAGTGCAATAGCGTTTATACCTGAGGATCTCAAACGATATTAAAATGCAGTAAAATAATGCTCTAATAGATTCAAATTAAGAAGCAAAACTCTCAGTGTACCACATGGTGGAGTCAGATACCCACAAATCTGTGTG
Organism: Callithrix jacchus; assembly: GCF_049354715.1. Classification (NCBI taxonomy): domain Eukaryota; kingdom Metazoa; phylum Chordata; class Mammalia; order Primates; family Cebidae; genus Callithrix; species Callithrix jacchus. The sequence continues at coordinate 33,283,419 of NC_133524.1, forward strand.
GCCAGTATATGACAGAAAATCTGAGTAAATATTTCAAAAAGGACTTAAATATGTAACATCATACTTTTTTTCCTGCTTCTCAGTGATGAATTAAGCTAACTATGCCATTTATGAAAAGAAAAATAATAGTGCACTAATATTTTAATTAGCAATAACCTTTTTATCTGTAAATCCAAATTTATAGAAATATATTTTTGTTAACACAGTGCATTAAAGTTAGCCCCCTTTCTATGTGTGTGTGTGTGTGTGTGTGTGTCTGTATCTATCTATCTATCTATCTATCTATCTATCTATCTATCTATCTATCTATTGCATCTCTCTATATCTATATTTAAAATGACATTTTGGTGGCATTCTTAGTGGATTCTTCATCTAACCCACTGTACTTATGTTATTTCACTATCTAACTTTTGACTCTTTATTTTATTTCATGGGAATTTCAAGTTGCTTTTTTTATGAAATATAGTCCTTGAAGCAAATCTGAGTACCTGAGAGTTCTGTTCTAGAAAACAATTCACTTACTGCCATCTTAAAACAAAACCTTTGAGCAGAAGAATGTTTTAATAGCTTTCAGATGGCTTGTATTTTCCAATATTATGTATTACCATTGGGGAGACTAAGTGTCAAGAACTATGTTGACAATGCAGGTACAACACGAAATGCATGCAAAATTCATTTGAGCTGATGAATACCTGAAGTCTCTTTCTTGAACTAGATCTGAAATTTTGTAACTTACCTGTGTTCTGCTATTTGCAAGTACTTTTCTACTGATGTAGTTAATAATATTTTACTGTAGTTTTTTTATTCGGGAAAAAACAAAATATTTTATTAAAAACTAGTGCATTAATGTTTATAGAATCGTGAATCCACTTGTAAATAAGAAAAAAAAACACTGCCCCTTATCACAACCTTTTCAACTAAAGACATTTTGCCCTAAAAGCTCCAAGTTTTCTTCAAATATAATCGTGTAATAGCTTTGCCTATCAAATTTGCTACTCATAGTTTCATTCTACAAGTCTGTCACAAGGTTGTTCTTTATGTATTTTGTGTACCTATGCAACTATCTTGCATAATCTGCACATGTACCCCAAAACCTAAAATGCAATAAAAAAGTACAAATTTGCAATATTAATGTCTAGTATTCATACTGCTCAATTTTTTCCTTAATGACATTCAGAAAGTCACGAGCATTTTTAATCAAAGACTCCTTCAAAAATCATGTCATTAGTTTAAATGAAAGCAGTTCTACTCTGTATTTCATTTATAATTATGGAGTTCTTTTCAATTCAGGAACAATTGCTCATTCCTATCATGCATTTTGCTAAACCCTGCCTGTGAAGGATACCCAAAATACCCTGATTTGATCATTACACATTCTATGCATATAAGAAAATATTACATAAATTTTGTACCCATATGTACAAATATTACATATAAATAAAAAAACCTTTTTTTCATTATGACTCAAACTGGGACAGTCTTAGGAGCAGTTAATGCTAGAGATCCTGGCTTGTGTAAGTTTGAAAAATGTATATACTGGAATAGGTACATATCAACATATCACATGTACCCTCTAAAATATGTGCAATTTGTATATATCAAGAAAAAAGTAAAAATTGAATCTTCAAATATGTTTACTATTGTCCTTCATTTCTACTACAGTATTTACTCTTGTTGCCCCGTGAAAAACTATGGGGAGGATTTTTATCATCAGAATTCTCCCCAAAATTCTCTTTCTTCATCCTCTATTGCAATGGTATGCATTCCATAAGAAAACAGTATGCCCCAGACTTTTTCAGCCTATCCAAACTACCTATACTCTGCCACATATTATCAGGCACATTCTTGGTCAAACTTAGACAATATGGTAAATTAAATCATGCTATTGTGTATACTGATGCCAAGGGCACCAATTAACTGTAATTCATTAACTGTAACTACATTGAACCATGATCTACAAATCTAATATTTCACCCTCAAATTTATTTTAAAGTGAAAAACTTCTGATATCTTCATCAATCAGTGGGGAGAAGGCTTTGAGATTTGCAGATAACTTTCTAGTGCTCCTCACATCATATCATGTACTTGATTGGGTTCAAAACATGTACACAAGATTTGGAAAGTAGCTACATTACTTTACTATCACACAACCCTAAAGATATTTAAATAAATAATACCTATAATAACTTTACATATGTTTAAATGTTAATTAAAAATAAAAACAGCATTTTAAAAACATTTTGTATGGTGAATGTAAATCTAGTTATGGCCTGAAATTTACTCATTTAAAAGTCAAGTTAGATTTATTTTCATCACTATTTTAACTCTCATTCTATAAAAAAACAATAGGTAAATACATTTTATATTTTGGTTGGAATGAAGAATTCAATGTGTGTGGGAGTGGGAGAGAGGTCATATACAATCATTAATAACGAGATGTAGATTTATATCAATAATTTTGTGTTATTGCTTGTAACACATTTTTATAAAACAATATTGACCATCTGACTAAACTCAATGGTGAGTTTATAATAAAATGTTTGAGACTGCTTTTCAATAGTACCATTAAAAAATATTTTCCTTTTTTTGAGACAGAGTCTCACTCTGTCCCTGTCTGGAGTGCCGTGGCACCATCTCAGCTCACTGTAACCTCTGTCTCCTGTTTTCAAACGATTCTCACTCCTCAGTGTTCTGAGTAGCTGGGATTAGGGTTAGGGATAAAGTGTGTGCCACCACACCTGGCTAATTTTTTTATTTTTAGTAGAGACAGGATTTCACCATGTTGGCCAGGCCAGTCTCAAACTGATCTTGTGATTGCCGACCTCTGCCTCCCAAAGTGCTCGGATTACAGGTGTGCACCACCGCGCCCGGCCAAAATATATTTTCTTACCATTTACTCTCCTATGGTTTTCTTCTAGCTTTAGTAGAGTTTGAAATCCAAAACACTAAATCATATTGCTCCTATCTTTGAAGTTTCTTTATTTCAAATTCCTCCATTACCTTCTTTAAAAAATAAATCTGAGAATAATAATCGAGACCCCTTTTTCTTCCTACCTGCCTCTGAATAGTCAAATCAGTCAGTCAAAACAGCACCCTGGAAAACTAGTTGAATAAATTTAGTTAGAAACTTTGCAACATTTTGTTCAAGTAATAAACAGAAAAGAAGCTGATTCCCAGATGTACTTGCCTGAGCTTCCTGAGGCATTTGAGCTGCGTCCACCTTGTCTGCAATATAAGCTGCCAACTGCTTGTCAATGAATGTGAGGGACTCCTGAATTAAGTGTAAGGATTTTTCGATCTCCTGGGCAGACTGGATGCTCTGTTCAAGCAACTTTTGCCTCCTTATAGCCTGAAGAGAAGGAATAAGAGTGTATCAGTTAAATGTTTACTCTTGATAGCTTTTCTGTAATCCTGCTGCACAATAAATGAAGATTCTAGAGTCTTCCACAATCACCTTTTTGTAAGATAGATTTCGCAGCTTCCTGGCACTCATTCAGCTCTGCTTATTAAAAAAAAATGTGAAGGAGAAAAAAAAAACAGCAAACAAAACTATAGGATCAGGGATCTCTGCATGAAAATAAATTACAATATCATGTACATCAAGGAAAGACGCTGGAAAAAAACATTAGCAAAATCATCTCAGTAATTGCAATCTGTCTTTCCCAGGTCGAATGTTCCTCCTGATCTCATTATATAGTTCAAGAGATTTGGTTTGCTTAGAATAGGGTCATCGTCATCACAATCCACTTCAAGACAGATAATCTACTTCCACCAGCGAGACACATATACAATCTGTTCAGAATCAGCTCCTCATCAAAAAGAGAATTTTAGGTAACAGTCTGGTTAAAGATTCATTTTGAATACTATTTCAACCAGCTCTGCAAGATCTTTTTTCTCCCTACTTTCTTTCACAATTTGGATTATGGAAATTGTTTGTACAATTGGATTTGTGTTACTGCTGAAGTAGAACAAATAAGTAATCCTAATATAGCTGCAATTAATCTTGATTGTTACTATAAGTATGATTAGGATAATTCAACAATTTTCAAGTATAAATAGCATGCTGAACAGATTGCCAAGTCTCCGTTCAAGGATTTGTTCACCTTTAAAAGAGTAGTTATAAAAGAAATAGGGCAGGCAACTTATTGGGAATTCAAATCATAAGTCATTTAAAATACATTTTCTAAATATACAGTGTCTATGCATGATTATCTGGTACAATATAACTTTTTTCCCCACAAAGCATAATTGAGGTTTTAAGACGATCTTGGTTTTTATATTATATATAGAATATTAGATACTACATAAATACTACATATATTGGTTCTTAAGCTTAAAAATTGTTAGTGATGTTGGATGGGTGTGGTGGTTCATGCCTGTAATCCCAGCACTTTGGGAGGCTGAGGCAGGCAGATCACGAGGTCAGTAGTTCGAGACCAGCCTGGCCAACATGGTGAAATCCTGTCTCTACTAAAAATACAAAAATTAGCTGGGTGTGGTGGTGTGCAGCTGTAATCCCAGCTACTTGGGAGGCTGAGGCAGGAGAATCACTTGAAACCAGGAGGGCGAGGTTGCAGTGGGCTAAGATCACACCACTGCACTCCAGCCTGGGGGACAGAGCAAGACTCTCTCTCAAAAGAATATATATATATATATATAAGCAATGCCATTCTTCCTCAAGGAAGTCAACCTATAACACAGCATTGCTCAGGTAAAAATACAGTTAATGGCATCTAGACCAAGGGAAAAGAGGATGTTTAGTGAAGCTGCAGGAGGAAGGAATTCTTTCCCAGCATTTCTCCCTGTACTGTAAATTTTGACTCCTTCAAGATTTTGTCCAAGGCTTTCCTTTCTTCTCATTCTACCCATATGCTTAACTTCAATTCTTCTCACGTTCTGACAGCTCTCAACGGTATCTCTCTCAAGTCCAGATTTTCCCCTGATCTCCACACTTGCATGCTATTTCACTGCATTGGACATCGCCACATGAATGTTCTACAACCACCAAAAGTTAACACTTCTAAATATGAGCTCCTTGTGTATCCTCTTCTCACCTACTTCTCATGTTTTTCCTATTTCAGCAAAATACAAATAATGATTGCCTTTATTAGACATAATTCTAGAAATTTCTACTTCCTTTATCATGTCTTTCATCATGTTGCATCTAATCACTAATTATATATTACACCTTCCAAATAGTTCTTGATTCCATTCTTTTCTCTCTCTTTCTCCATTGTCTTTAACCTAGAGTCATTACTATGTCTTCCCTCAAATATGGTTCCAGTTTTTTCACTGGCATTTTATTCTGCCACATACCATCTGTAAAGCAACTGAAATGTGTTCTCTCAATAATGAAATGATGGCTTTCTGTCTAACATCTCCCAGTGATTCTTTACTGTCCCTTGGATAAATGCTTTATTCTTATTATGGCTTAAAAGTCTTTTCATGATATAAGTCCTGCTGGTGTCTTTTACTCCCTGCTTTAGCTATAAAGAAATTTTATTTTTCATTTCCCAGCATATATACAGTGGCCCTCTTGATTCTTGGCCTTAAACATGTTGTTCCCTTTTACTGGAATAATCTCAATCCTGACTACCTTTCATTGGCTAATTTACATTTATCTTCTGAGTCTAGCCTCATAAATGTGGACATCTCTTCCAAGTGGCCATCTCTGATACTCCCTAAGTTCAGGGAGGTAATTTTTATATGTTCTTTGAATTTTGTATTTTTTTAATTTGACAAGTAAAATTGTGTCAATTTAAAGTATATAACATGATGTTTTAATATATGAATATGTTGTGGGATGGCTAAGTTATGTCTAAATTTCCTCACATGGCATTATGGTCTTTCTTGCACTTTGTGTTTGTCTTAGCATGTGCCATACCATATTTAATTTACCATTAATTGTCTGCATTTACTTTAGACTATCAGCTCTAATGAGGTCAGGGATTATGGCTGTCTTCTTCGTTGCTCAATACCAGTTCCTAGAATAAAGCCCAATAGCTTTGTTTACATCTGGATGAAAAGTATAAGGAGAAACTTTAATGGCAAAACCATAAAAGTTCAAAGAGTCAAAGACAAAAACAGATTTACAGAAGAAATTGAAAACAAAGGTCACCACTGCTAAGAAATGTATCTTTTGGAGAAAAATTTACCTATTTTTGTATTAAAAGTATCAAAACAGGGGGGGAGCACATTATTTGAAGAAAATTTTAATCTATTTATATTAAAATACTGTATCCAAGATTGGTGACCAAGGCTTTGCACTGTATTCCAATTCAAGCATGGCTTCCTTTTCAGTCAAACTTTCAACTAAAATTTACATCAGTTAATTTACTAATTCAGTTAACAGTGCTCATGGCTATAATCAGAGCCTCTGAAACCTCACTTTTTCTATTCATAAGATTCTATGGGCTGAAAGGAACAGTATGGCTTAAGATATGATGGCAGAGTTGACTTCAGGTGGGTTGGTTCTGTTCCTGGCCTGACAGTCAATAAGAGAGGCTGATGTACACTGATTCTTTGATTATCTCAGTCAGGGAAAAGACCTGATGTCAATCCTAGCTTGCAGAATTCTTTGAACTAGTCACAGAATAAGCTGCCTTCTATTTCTAAACATCTTGTTAGGGAAACCCTGATGGAATGCCAGGCTTATGAATTTCCTATGACTTTCTGCCCGCTTGACCTGTGCTGTCTCATTGAATGAAGATGGTAGAAAACCTTCAGCCATAATCTGATTTTTGTTGCTGTTCCAGAATACTGCAACTGTTGTTTTAAAATGTTATTTCGTGTCCTTAGCTAATTCACTTAACAATAAGAGGAATTATATAGCTAGACAGAAATAGCAAATATGAGGAAAGTTAGAAATCTTTTAATATCTGGCGATCAATAACAAAAATAGAAAAATGGAAAACTGAATCCTAGTTATGGTTACCAACACAAAACACATAATGAATCTATTTTAATCCAATATTCAAAGAAAATTAAAATAAAATGAAGTAAAAACAGTAATTAATTGAATCATTTTATATCTTTAAAGTACTATGAAACATAAAATAAGTTTAAGAAAAAATGTTATGAGTTAAATGAGTTTTGTCGGCAATGGAAAGTCATCTCTACAATTCGCTGATATCTCATCACACTTCCATTTAAAAAAATAATGTATTAGCCTTTATGCCACAATATTAAAAATGGATAAATTGAAGGGTAGTGTGTCTAAGAAACTCTGGAAGAAGTTGGACTATAACCTCCATGAGGGCAAGAACTTCGTTTAGAATAGTACCTGGCACATAATAAGTTCTTAGTAATTATTTATTGAATGAATAAATTGTTCCCTGCATAAATATTTTATTTAAAAAAAACTCTGGAAGAAAAAATTCTGCATGTGAAATAAAAAACTGATTAGAACAAAAAAAGTATTTAACATGTGAATGCATGCTTTAAAAAGCAAAAAGAGAAAAAAATCATTTAATAATATTTTCCAAAAAAAAACGTTCATTAAAGGAGCGATGTGCCCTATACTATACTTATTAAACTCAACAAAAAGAGCAATTTCACTTCATTTAAGAGGTGATAGGTAAGCTTATGATTGCAAGTGGATTAAGAATGCAGATGTATTCATTACTACAATAAGATCTGCTGAGAAATTATTATGAAGATATATTTTCCTTATAGTTAAGATTTCTATCCAGGAGTACTTAATAAGCACATCGTATTTTAAAGAGTTAAACTATAGACACAGCCTATCCCTATGAGAAGATTGCAACCAAAGCAGAGTGACACCTTGTAAAATACAAGGATAATACATTTTTTAGCCAGCAAAACAGTGGAACATTAAATCTATATCGCATGAATTGAATAATGTCACGAAAGTTCTTCTGTCTAAAATTCTCTATCCTATGCTGACTGCAAATCTATTGGTTGCATAGTCTACAAATCAGAAAGAAAACATGGCTTAAAAATCAATATGCTAAAATGAGTAGACATGGGAAAGCTAATTCACAATATGAATTATTTTTAATGCCATAAAAATAATGTCTTTTCAGTATCTTTGAGATCCACGAGTGGGAATGGGAGAGCCATTGCCATTATTTTCTCTGTTTCTTCTTGAATGAGTGTGTGTTTTATTTGTTGTTGGTTTCAATAGACAAGTGAGGGAAGATAATTTTGATGTCTGAATTATGATTGGATAGAACCAAGTGTGTGGAGGTCTTCAAAGAACGTTTCCATCAATTATCTCCTTACTGTGGAGCTCAATGAGGAAGGAGTTCCAGAATCATCTGAGTGTTACAGAATGAGAATCCTGAGGGTGCCAAAGATGTATGTTGACTTCTTAAGATGTTTTACAAAATTTGTTTTTATCCAATTATGTAATAATACATCTTGAGTAACTACTATGTGCCAGGCATTAGGGGGCTCTCAGTTATTTTTTCTGTTTAAATTAGTCAATGGATCCAGACTTAATGTTATGAAATGTACACTTTAGTTGGCCTTACACCAAAAAAGGGATTCTCTTTTGTAGGCTGGGAGTTCAAGAGATATATGGCTTCTAGGAAGTCTGAGGTATTGCTATTATTTGTATGGGTCTCCAAAATTTCATGTGTTAGAAACTAAACCCCCAATGTGGCAGTATTGAAAAATGGGGCAGCTAAGAGGTGATTGGATCATGAGATCACTGCCTGCAATAATTGATTAATCCATTCATGGCTTAATGAAATAATGGGCTATACTGGGAACTGAAATGGTAGATTTATAAAGAGAGGAAGAGAAACTTGTAGTAGCACTTTAGCATGCTCATCCTCCATGCCATGTGATGCCCCATGCCACCCTGGGACTCAATAGATAGTGTTTCTCCAGCAAGGCAGCTCTCACTAGAACAAAGTGGAAAATTACATCTATATTGCATGAATCAAATAATGCCACACAAATTCTCATGTCTAAAATTGAGGGGGCCCTTGAAATTGAGATGTGGCCCCTCAACTATGCATTCTGAGCCCTTAAAATTATAAAAAATAAATTTCGTTTCTCTATAAATTAGCCAGTTTCAGGTGTTCTGTTACAAGCAACAGAAAATTGACTAAGACAGGTATGTATTTTCTCAGGAATTATAGCTTCTTGCATGTTCTGCTTCAAGTCATTAAAAAAAAAACCTTCAGGCTCCTTGAGAAAGCAAATTACCTAGGTGTTATTTAAATTCTATTGGTTAATGTATTATTAATATAATATAAATAATGGAAAGAAGAGCAGATTTTTAAAATTAAAAGTTGTTTATGATTATTTTATAAGAGACATTTATTTTTTGTGTGTAAGTCCTCATCATTGTGATTTAGACACGTAAAACATTTTGATTTCCACCATTTAAAATTTTTTTTTCTGAGGAAAGAAGGATTTTAGCCAATGTCAAAATTAAGCCCTCATTTTGATGAGTGATTTTAGTAATAAATGAACTATAGAAAAAATAAATCCCAAATTCCAATTCAAATAAAGGAACACACCAACACATTTTTGAAGTTTCTGCTTAGGGTAGCGCATTAATTGGCTCCACCTTGACTGTCCCCACCTTACAGAAAGTAGAGCAATATGAAATATGTTTTATTTTATAGAAAGTGTCTTTGGATAGGAGTCCTGTAAAAAACATGCTAAAACCAAATCCTACTCAATCTGCTCTTCAAAAACTAAGGTGGAGACCCATGAGTGGACATTAATCTGCATTTGACAACCGTGCTTCACTTCACAGATTTTACCAGTCAAGTTTTCCTTCCCAGAGTCTCACGTGCAGTGGGCCAAACAACTAACTGGTGCAATTACTTCCTTTTAGTATTTCTTTGCCACCTACTAAGAGTTTGCAATTTGTTCAAGTGCCAAGTCATAAGAATACTCAATTTGACTGAATAGTGTTGGTGGGTGTACAGCATTTTTGTTAAACTATTTCCTCCTGACCTAACTCTAAGGAGAAAGTCTGAAACTCTGTCACTACAGATATGAATACAATGAATTCTACCTGTTGTCTTAAAATTTTGGCTATAGTCTTAAACTGAAAATAACAAGTAATAAGTCTCTTTCATTCTTAGAAGAGGAAATAGCAGGACATAGCAAAGGGCTTACAAAGCAGCTGGGAAAACTGGTCCCACCTCCGTTGCTCCTCCATACCCACTTACACTAAAATTCTGTGAAGGCTTTAGAGAGAATCCTTGCCTTGCTGAATTCATGGCCCAGAGGGAAAGCAGGGATGGCTCCCTCTGTTTATTCCTCAAAGGGGAATAAAAGATGGTACTTCAACCTTTTTGTCCCATGCAAGTAAATAGAGCTCCAAGACCACCGATCACAGGGTCTGGGATTCCAAAGTAGATGGGGATGATGCCTAATTACCAACTCTGCTTCTATAGCTGTCTGCTTCAGAAATTCTGTGCCTACTTGATAGGTAAAAAATGAATTAGAAATAATGACACAGTGAAAAGAGAGGCTAGCCTGTACTTCCCAGTGCTTGGTGTAGCAAACATTTCTCAACAGGTCAAGTGAACATGGAAGAAGACAGCCATGTTTGAGCTTTCTACCAGGAACACTGTTTCTGAAACAAGAGTACCTCAGGGTCAAGAGGCTTGAAGATATTTTTATAGGGCATATTTTTCTTGTTAAAGATAGGGGAACACCAAAGAGCTTCTGCTAGTCTTCTTAAAGATCCCATACTGGCACCCCAAATAAAGTCAATGTTTGTATCTATGTTACACACAAACACACACACACACACACACACACACACACACACAAATCATAAACTGAATGCGAAGAATAGCTAGTTAATAGGAGACATTTGCCTATTTTCCTTAATTCTTACTTCCCAGGACATCGGAGAATAAGAGAATTGAAGTGGAGTTTAAAAAGAAAAAGGCAGTGGAAGTATAGGGTGGAATCTAACCACACTTCCCTTCTAGAGCAAGTCTTTTAGACCATGAGTTAAGTTTGAGCTGGAAACAAGGAAGAATATAAATCAAATATGACATTGAGATTTTAATCTGAATCAAATTAGATTTAAGTCTTTATTACTTCAGAGGCCACAAAGCAATGGGATCTATTCATGGTGCCATCTATCTGGATGATGTAAAAGCATTTCATGTTTCTGACCTATCTGGCTCAAACTATGCATCAACCTACTAACACAGTTCATGAATTCAGCACTTGGTAAAATGAACCAAAATCAGTTTATAGACATTCATAACATCTAGAATGTGATCCAGGAGAAGATGGTAAATAGTTTATGAAAGGTTTGAAGAGCTAAAGAAGAACTTAAGAAATACCTGTGAAAAACTGAGCATGATAGTAATATCACGATTGAAAAACTAAGAAAGGTATGTTGATGCTTTTGTCTCATACAACTGCTAGCAAACTGCATGTTTGATATACGTCTACCAATATAGATAAATATAATCCATGTGAGAACTATTACTCATGCCAAATTCAACAACTTGTCTACTGATTGGTAACTTTGCTGAACAACCAATTGAAATCTCTGAAGCATAATTTCAAGGTCTTTAAAGAAGCATGCCATAAAAATAAGAGGAATTATTTAAGGACCATTAAGAATGTTCTATTTGTCTCAGAAGTTTGTTCTTACATTTTTAAGTTGTTTAGAATTGGTAAGATGACAGCCGTAAAGAAGCTGACATTTGAGGCACACATCGTATTGGACACTTGGACCTCTTTGAGATTGATTAGATATGAACACTTTATTTTCCATAATTTAATGTGGTGTTAAAAAAGTAATAGATCCTTTTTAAAAGTTATATGGAAATTTCTAGATGTCTAGATATGATTATACCAGCGTAAGAAAATAACATTTTCTGAAGAGAATGGAGCTAGGATTTTGCAAAGGGAATCAAATGGAGATTAAGAGAAAAGCAGAGGGAGAAGAGGATAATTCATAGCAGAGAAAATAATTTGCCAGTGCTTACAGTGTCATCATAAGATTCACTTTGTTGCTTTGTTTTCAAATTAGTTTGTCATATATTTCCTAAAGAAAGGAGGTCTCACACTGTGTTCCTTGGACAAGAAAGACTAAGTAAATTAAAACTTAAAGCGTTGCTTTAAGCCACTTTAAATATAACTCTTGTGAGTGGCTTTGGTACAGTGGTTTTCTTGTGACATACTTGTTAATATATTTAATAGAGATGTAGGCTATAATTACAAAGATCTATACATGTTTGCATATATATCCTTCAAATATAAAATAAAGAAGGTTATATTATTCATGAGGGGCTTCGAGATTTATTTGTTGTTAATGTCACTAAGTTTGAACACACCTGGGGAAAACCCAAACATCATGTGCATGGAGCTCCTATAATTTTCTTTATAGGAAAGAATATAAATGTGAAAACTGTTGGTGTCATGGTTAATCAGAAATTCATCTGTTTTAGGATTTAGCAGGTCACTAAATTCTTCTGTTGACCTCTGAAGGAAGCATACTTGAAAGTAATATTTGGGAATCATTTTATCAGTGGAACTTGACATCAGATAGCCATCACTTTCAAGTAAAGCATTGACAGAATGGTCAATGAGCTGTATAGTAATATATCTAAGACATTTCTGGATTCTTGCTGCATCCATTTATTTTCATGGGTAGACAAGTGAAATTGGTCTTCTGCCCTGACAGGAGCAAATTGATGCTTTATTTAAGCTTCAAAAAGAAAGTGTTGGAAGCATTATTCAGTAAACATAAAATAAGTCTACAGGATTCATCGTATCCAAGGCTTTTTCAAGATAACTTCAGAAGCTACCCTGGTCAATAAAATTGTCTGGCCCAATGGCGAAGTGCTAATTGATTGCACATGTGTTCATAATATGAAAGTCTAAACTTTAGGCAATTAATAATTTATTGACACAGTAAATAATTAAAATGTTACAGTGTCACGGTCTCCTAATATGGAATATTGAGATGGAATCAGATTTCAGGGATGACTTTGTCAGGACTAAGGCTACATGTTGAAGCAACATATAGAGTCTATATATGAAACAAAAGTCCAAATCTGGGGTTAAAATCAAGTTGTAACATCAAGCAATAAATGAAGGTCAGAAACAAATATAGACACTGAACAAATTAGTTGATTTCTGACAATTGCTTCTCTTACTGTCTCAAGAAGCCATTAACACAGTGACTCTCCTAATGTAAATTATAGGTAGAGAAAGGACAAGAAGTCACAATTAGCCAGTGCTTCTAAGCTGAGTGGTATAGGTTAATTAGTCAAGTACGGAAGTCCCCAAGTGAGAGAGAGCATACTGAGGACAATTGAAGATAGGTTGGTGATTGTGAGCAAACTAGTCCTTGCAATGCAGATGAACTAGCCAGTTCATACTCTTCTTAAATATAGGCAGTGATCCAGTGAGTACAGAATTGTGACAAAGATCTCAGAGTGAAAGGACCCTTGGAACTAGTTAGTCCCTCTACTTAGGAATTCAGACTCTCAGGACAGAGACTGAACATGGCATCTCTTGCTTTCCGGACTTAACATGATGAGCGGGAAGCAAATCCATCACACTTCCTTTTATAGACCAGGTAACGATGGCCACACAGGTTATAAACAGAAGTTTCCAATCTTCAGTCGGGGGGTCTGAAATACAGTCTTGATAACTAGAAATGGTGCTCTGGTGCTTTTCTGATGTGTATTAGAGATCTCTGCTGTATTCCTTCTACTGTGATGTAGGCTCATAATAATGTAAGGTCAGTGTTCAGGTTTTCATGAACTAAAGTGCTATGGATTTTTCTGGCCTCTATGGTCAACTGTAATTCATATTGTTTCAAACTTGAAGTTGTATCTGAGAAACTAGAAAAATGGTCCTCTCTCCTGGGATATCTAGGATGACTGGTCTTTTTCATCCCACCCAAATACATAAAGATGAACAATATTTATTTATCATAAGTACTCCAGATGATTGCCATGGCTCTGGAGAAGTTGATGTGCAAGGTACAGTATGCTTATGGCTTCTTGCCATCTTACTTATCTACACTATATTGAAAAAGTCCTCAGGGTCTAGCTCAGTCAATACCTACACTATTTTGTCCTAAGGTTATTACAAGGTATTCTAATATTTTGTCTTCCAAGTTGTTAAGATAGACAAGATTACAGTTTTGTAGAAAAGAACTCCTGCCAGGATCTTTGGCTCTGATATGATTCATTTGGATGGGATGTACACCTTGAACAGCAGGAACAACGTATATGGAACAGCTGCTTTTCCTTCTGCTTTCTAAACATTCTATATAGTGCTTTAGGAATAGGTTGGGAGTGCAAAAAGATGACTCGTGTGTTTATACGAGCATAGGGAACAGATAAACACTGGCAGAATGGTGCATTACACTCAATTCCTTATTAAAGACCAGGGCCATCTGCCAAAAAATGTTCTTACAATATATTAAGCTGGCTGAAATAGAAATAAACTGGTTCTGAACTTCCTCTCTTCTCTATGTCCTCACCCCACGATGGCATCTTCTCATCATCTATGGATGAAAGCCATTGTGCTGGAATTATTTGGCATGGGAGAGGAATAAACAGGTCTCAGATGTGAGGCTTTAACTTATAGGATTGTTAAACTTGTGATACATCAGATGTAGCTGAAGATTAAGATGTGGACCATGCTTACAGCCATGCAGGACCACTTAGCATCTTCCCTACAGGAAGTATCTGTTCCTTCAACATCACGGTTGAGGTGAGGGAGAGAGGTAACATCTAGTCGGGACCATAGTGATGCCCTTTCCATGTCATCAAAAATTTGTTGCAGTTTCCTAGAAATTGTTCATTCTACACCATCAGGGAAATATGGCCGTGAAGGAAAACCACCTTTTCCTCTGATTGGTTTAGTTGTTAAGGAATTGGAAATGAGTGTCATTTCTGCTATGTGGATATCATCTATCTGTTATGAGCAGCAGATGGGCAAGCAGTTAATGGTCCATAGTGGGAATGACTCTGACACATAAGGCACCTTAGCAAAGTGGACCTCATACATTTGCTGATAAAGCTTTATCTAGACCAGGGTTCACAAACCTAAATAATCATCAGAACCTAGACGAACTTTTCCAAATGCAGTTTTCAGCCTCAATCAAAATCTACTAAATTGGAAAATCAAAAAAAGACAAAAGTGGACATGTATACACTAAAATTCCTATACCCTTCCATCTGTGTAATTCTGGTGATGAGCTGAAATTGAGGTCTATGAAGACTAAAGTTTGAAAGAAAATATGCCTTACATAACAACAACAAAATAACAGATAAGAAAATGCAATTAACTGGGCTCACAACAAAAAAGAGCCAACAGTAGAGTGCTATGACATTGATATTAATGCTGACCAGAAAATATGAAGCATAGTAAGGTAGAAACAGTAAAGAAATTCTCCAATTTTATTTGATACTTTCAATGGAAAATTACTAATGAATATATACATTCTATGGCATAAAAGACAGCTTAATAAACTTGGAAAATATTTTTTATTCCTCATACCACATAGGGACACTAGAATACAATGCAAATAAATGTTAACATTTCCTTTCCCTTGTTTTTGTTTTTGTTTTTTTTTTTTTTTTTTTTGAGACAGAGTCTTGCTCTATCACCAGGCTGGAGTGCAGTGGCGCGATCCCATCTAACTGCAACTTAAGTTTTCCGGTTTCAAGCAATTCACCTGCCTCAGCCTCCCAAGTAGCTGGGACTCAAGGCACACACCACTACACCTGGCTAATTTTTTTGTACATTTAGTAGAGATGGGGTTTCACCATGTTGGCCAGGATGGTCTCGATCTCTTGACCTCGTGATCGGCCTGCCTTGGCCTTCCAAAGTTCCCTTTCCCATTTATATATATTTGTTGAATAAACATTTTCAGAACTTTTTCCTGAATATTAAATAATAAATTTGATTATTCAGGCTCAAGAATTTATGAAGTAGCTTGAAAAGAAAATGGTTTCTAAAAAAGTTGAGAGCAGTGAAAAGTAAGATGAAAGAGAGAGATGAGTATCTTAAGAGCAGTATTTTTGTTATAGAAATTTTATATTAATTATAAACCATGATGAATAAGTAAGTTATTGATAAGTTTCATTAAAATAAAGATATAAACTCCAGGAAATTTTCTGAAAAGGCACATAGATTAAAAAAAAACTTCAATTCAAAAATTTTTTACTAAAATGCGAATTTAGCAATCCATTCTACTTATTTAGCTTTTACAACTGATTAGATTTTAGGCCGTAATATCATGCTTTTCTTTTATTTATTAACTCCCCCTTTTGCTATTCGAACTTTATTATTGTTTTCTTCTCTTTTTTTATGGTAGGCCTTTATAGAAGAGCTATTCCAACTTTAGAATAAATAACTCAACCATCAAACTATGAGAAATTGAAGAGATCATTAAATGGATATATTAACACTCATTCAGAAAGATATTAATGCTCTCCAAGAGCAAATATAATTTGTCTAGAGTGAATATTTAACAAATATTAATCAGATATAAGAATGCAGTACATAATATATACATATGTGTGTGCTTATATACATGTATATATAAATATATGCATGTATATATGTGTGTTTGTGTGTCCCTTTGTGTCCAGACTCCCAAAAAACTCATATTCTATATACTAGGCATATAGACAGACAAAAAAATTTTAACTACTGTTCTATATAATATTTCAGAAATGTCAATGTGACTGTCCAAGAAAACATTACTTACTGAAGTAGGGTAAATTATATCTAAAAATAAGAATGGAATTTCTACTTACAAAGAAAAAAACCCATGATTCATGGTGATTAAAATAAGAATTGAACACATTTATGACAGGCCCTTTTCTTGTGAAGGCTATGTATTCTTTCAGTTCCTGTAGCTATAAAATAGAGGGTAATAACATTCAAAATACAACATGCATTTAAAAATATTATTAAAAACAGGAATCAAGGTAACTCACATAATTGATGGTAGGACAAGAAAAAATGCTTTTCTCAAATGACAAAAGAAGATACAGGAAATAGTGAAGGAAAAATATCTAATTTACAAAGAAAACAGCGTATACATTCATGTCTATTTTTCTTACATTAAAGAGGTCTGGTCTATTAGTTTATTATCTATGTGTAAATATCACACAAGTGAGTTTCTTCCCCTCAAAATGTAATCACTCTTGACCAATTATTCAATTAATATTATTACGAGAGCAAGATGCATAGTCCACTACTCAGCTGAAAATTGCAGTCACCTTGAAAACAGATGTTTGCCATAATAGTCTGCTGACAACACAATTTTTATATAAAGATAAAATTTTATTGCAGAGCATTCAACCTAGGAAACGTCAAGATTCAAAATATCCAATATCTCTTTTTCCACTGTACGGAAAAAGACACCAAATTCAGATTATGGAAATACATAATCCTAGAAGCTATATCTATTATTAACACACTAAGAGTAAGACAAACATTTCACCTTTCTAAGTATTAAAGCATTTATTGTTAATTAATTATCCCCAGTGAAATATTTTCAAGTAACGATAATCTATAAAAGTGAGTCTAAATTCTCAAGTCCCAAACATTATCAAAAACAATTCAGGTGTACTAATAACCAGATGTATAAGATGATACCCGAAATTGACTTCAAAGGCATGCAACCTGTGCACGTATGCAGTAACCCATGCTTAGGAGAGCCCAAGCTTGGTTTAATACTCTGCTGTTGCCATCTTACAATGCTTTATTTTTGAATACAGGACCCAGCATTTTCTTTTCCACCCTGAGTCCCCCAAATTATGGAGCAGATCCTAATACTTTGGAAAAAACAGTCAACAGCTAAAAGACTGAAATAAAAATCTGAATTAAATTGGTTAAGTCACAGAGATTGTAAAAAAAAAAAATACATGAAATTCACTTTACAGGCACTAGGACACTGTAATATACTGATGGTAACCAAATGAATGACCTGCAAATATGAATACAATAGGAAGAAAAGATTTCAGACAAGAATACAAATTATTTCAGAATATAATCAAATACACCCTGGAGAAGTTCCTTCACTTTTGTTTTCTATGCGGCTATATGTGTGTGGTTCTAAAAAAATTATTTTGCAGAAAACTGTGGGTGAAGTCTGAAAACTGATTATTTCCATTGTGAATAATTTTATTAGCTGCTACTGAGTCCACGATATTATTCTCTAACACTTCTCCTGATTTTAAACATATCTTTAAAACAAAAGAACACCTATTCCAAATAATTTTCACTCTCATTTCCTCAATGGCACGAGTTCTCCATTCTCCCAACCTCTTTTCCCATGTAGAGTCCTAAACAACCCAAAAAAGAGCTAGCTTCTTCTCAGGGATGAAGTCCCTGGTGGATAAATTTTCTCAAACTTACTACTCTCCACCTCTTTCACACTTCCAAAGTCAATCCTTCCATTTTTTGCTCATGTGTACTATCTTGCAAGAGTTTGTTCTTACATATTGTATCTTTCTATTGGATCTCCCCTTATACTACAAACATGCTTACATTTTAATTATCCTGAAAATCAACAACACATCTTTTCTGCCCTAGTATTATTCAACTTCAGTTACTGGCCTTTCTTATTTTTTTATCATCACACATTTATTGTCTTTATTTCCCCTGCCCATTTTCTATTTTACCAGATTTTTAATCTCACAGTTGTTCCTCCTCGCTTCGGAACATGGTGACTACATTTAATAAGAAAACCACTGAATGAGAGTTGAGCAAAGAAATACAGCTAATGGAGGCATAACATTAGCAGACTTCAAACTATACTGCAGGGCTACAGTAACCAAAACAACACAGTACTGGTACAAAAACAGTCACACAGACGAATGGAACAGAATAGAGAGCCCAGAAATAATGCCACACACCTATAACCTTCTGATCTTCGACAAAGCTGACAAAAACACGCAATGAAGAAAGGACTCCATATTCAATAAATGGTGCTGAGTTAATTGGCTAAACATACCCAGAATGAAACTGGACACCTTCCTTACATCATATACACAAATCAACTCAAGATAGATAAAAGACTTAAATGTCCAACTAAAACCTTAAAAACTCTGGAGGATAACCTAGGCAATACCATCCTGGACAAAGGATTGGGAAGAGATTTAATGATGAAGATGCCAAAAGCAATTGCAACAAAAGCAAACATATGTAAATGCAATCTAATTAAACTAGAGAACTTCTTCACAGCAAAAGAAACTATCAAATGAGTAAGCAAACTACAGAATGCGTGAAAAATTTTGTGAACTGTAAATTTGACAAAGTTTTAATATCTAGAATGTCTAAGGAACTTAAACAAATGTATTTTAAAAACCCAACCCCATTAAAAATGGGCAAAGGACATGAACATACCTTATTCAAAACAAGTCACACAGGTAGCCAAAAATATGAAAAAAATGTTTAATATCACCAACCATTAGAGAAATGCAAATTAAACCCACAATGAGATACCATCCCATACTACTCAGAATGGCTAATACTGAAATGTCAAAAAATAACATGCTGCTGGGATTGCAGAGAAAACAGAACGTTTATACACTGCTGATGGAAGTGTAAATTAGTTCAACCCTTGTGGAAAGCAGTGTGGCAGAGCTAAAAACAGAACTAACATTCAACACAGCAATTCCATTACTGGGTATACAGCCAAAGGAATATAAATTGTTCTACCATAAAGACACATGTGGCCGGGTGCGGTGGCTCACGCCTGTTATCCCAGCACTTTGGGAGGCCGAGGCGGGTGGATCACGAGGTCAAGAGATCGAGACCATCCTGGTCAACATGGTGAAACCCCGTCTCTATTAAAAATACAAAAAATTAGCTGGGCATGGTGGCGCGTGCCTGTAATCCCAGCTACTCGGGAGGCTGAGGCAGGAGAACTGCCTGAGCCCAGGAGGTGGAGATTGCGGTGAGCCGAGATTGTGCCATTGCACTCCAGCCTGGGTAACAAGAGCGAAACTCCATCTCAAAAAATAAAAAAAAAGACACATGCTTTTTTTTGAAGCATGAATAGTGGTGACATTAATGGTAGACTAGATAAAGAAAATGTGATGAGATAGAGGGGACTCAAGATGGCGCTGTGAGAACAACCCAGGATTGGAGCCCGCGTTGAATTCGCAAACGGTGAGTCAGTGCTGCATTTCCAGACTGATCTTTGTTGCCCACAGAACGGGGAAACTCCCAAGTATAAAAAGACACGGGACGCCAGGCAGTAGGTCTGCCTGGCGAAGCCGGCAGCCGGGGCGGCGGCCGGCCCTACCCAGCAATCCCCACAGGGCGCGCTTCTCCGGGTGCCTTGTTGAACCGGCAACCTGAGACTTGAGAGGGCTGGACTTGAGACTGAACGAGACTTGCACAGTAGCCCAGCCCAGGGGATTGCAGGGACAGATCGCTTGGGATACCCAGTGGGACGAACAAAACCGCCATTTCAAACTATCCCGGGCAGACGGTCCGAGACGCTCTGTGGGGGAGGGGCATCCACCACTACGGAGGCAACCTGCCCCAACTGATATACACGCCCACTGCTGACGCAGCCAGCCGTTGCCGAGGCAACCCGCCCCAACTGAGATACACGCCCACTGCTGACGCAGCCAGCCATTGCCGAGGCAACCCGTCCCTACTGAGATACACGCCCACTGCTGACGCAGCCTACCGTTGCTGAGGCAACACGCTACAACGAAGAGACTCCGCCGCAGGGCGTGGCGGAGACCACAGCAGAGCCGGCAGGAACAGCGCGAATCACACAACAGCAGGGCGGAGCCTCGGCAGCCAAACAGTGGCTAG
Source organism: Callithrix jacchus (assembly GCF_049354715.1). Classification (NCBI taxonomy): domain Eukaryota; kingdom Metazoa; phylum Chordata; class Mammalia; order Primates; family Cebidae; genus Callithrix; species Callithrix jacchus. The sequence continues at coordinate 33,304,194 of NC_133524.1, forward strand.
TCTGCCTTTGAGCTGGGCAGGACACCTGATCGGACATCCAAAAATAAAGCCCAAACCCCTCAACACAGAGCATTTGAGAAAAAAAAAAGGGTTGTTTAATGAGCTGTGTTGCAGCAGAATCAAACATAGCAGCCTAACAGCCCTGAATGAACAACAGAGTGCACAGCTCAGCAATTAAACCCCTATAAAGTACAAACTGTCTCCTCAAGCAGCTCCCTGACCCCTCTATATCCAAAAGACTGTCATTAGGCAGGCATCATCCTGGGACAAAGAGAGCAGAAAAAGAAACTGGTAGCATCCCTCGCTGTGCCACGGCTACTAGAGGTGCACCCCAGACAAGCAGGGTCTGGAGCGGACCTCAACAGTCGTACAGCGAAGGGGCTAGACTGGTAGAAGGAAAACCAAGCAACAGAAATACTTCATCATCAACATTCTGGGTGTCCACTCAGAGACCCAAACGAAAAGTCAGCAACTACGCAGACGACCAGCGGACAAATCCACAAAGATGGGAAGAAACCAGCGCAAAAAGGAGGAAAACACCCGAAACCAGAACACATCGCCTCCTAGAAAGGACCAAAACTCCTCACCAGCAAGGGAACAAAGCTGGACGGAGAATGACTGTGACGAAATGACGGAATTAGACTTCAGAAGATGGATAATGAGAAACTTTTGTGAGCTAAAAGATCATGTATTAAATCAATGCAAAGAAACTAAGAACCTTGAAAAAAGATTTGAAAAAAGATTCGAGGAAATGATAACAAGAATGGATACCTTAGAGAGGAATATGAATGAATTAAAGGAGCTGAAAAACACAATACGAGAACTTCGTGAAGCAAACGCAAGTTTCAATAGCTGAATTGACCAAGCAGAAGAAAGAATATCTGCAGTCGAAGACCAACTCAATGAAATAAAACGAGAAACCAAGATCAGAGAAAAAAGCGCAAAAAGGAATGAACAAAGTCTCCAAGAAATGTGGGACTATGTGAAAAGACCTAACCTGCGTTTGATAGGTGTACCAGAAGGGGACGAAGAGAATGAATCCCAGCTGGAAAATACTCTTCAGGACATCATCCAGGAAAATTTCCCCCACCTAGCAAGACAAGCCAACACTCAATTGCAGGAAATACAGAGAACACCACAAAGATATTCCGCAAGAAGAGCAACCTCAAGGCACATAATCGTCAGATTCAACAGGGTTGAAATAAAGGAGAGAATACTAAGGGCAGCCAGAGAGAAAGGTCGGGTCACCCACGAAGGGAAGCCCATCAGACTCACAGCAGATCTCTCAGCAGAAACACTACAAGCCAGAAGAGAGTGGGGGCCAATATTCAACATTCTTAAAGAAAAGAACTTTCAACCCAGAATTTCATATCCAGCCAAACTGAGCTTCAGAAGTGAAGGAAGAATAAAATCCTTTGCGAACAAGCAAGTACTCAGAGATTTTGTCACCACCAGGCCTGCTTTACAAGAGCTCCTAAAAGAGGCACTACACATAGAAAGGATCAATCAGTACCAGCCATTCCAAAATCACACTGAATGCTAAAGAGCTTCAACATAATGAAGAATCTACAACAACTAACAGGCAAAACAGCCACTTAGCATCAAAATGGCAGTATCAAATTCACACATAACAATATTAACCCTAAATGTAAATTGACTAAATGCACCAATCAAAAGACACAGACTGGCAAATTGGATAAAAATCCAAAACCCATCAGTGTGCTGTATCCAGGAAACCCATCTCACATGCAAGGATACACAAAGGCTCAAAATAAAGGGATGGAGGAAGATTTACCAAGCTAATGGAAAGCAAAAAAAAGCAGGAGTTGCAATTCTCATCTCTGATAAAATAGACTTTAAAGCAACAAAGATCAAAAGAGACAAAGAAGGCCATTACATAATGGTAAAAGGATCGATACAACAAGAAGAGCTAACGATCCTAAACATATATGGACCCAACACAGGAGCACCCAGATACATAAGGCAAGTTCTTAATGACTTACAGAAGGACTTAGACTCCCACACAATAATAGTGGGAGACTTTAACACTACACTGTCAATACTAGACAGATCAACCAGACAGAAAATCAACAAGGATACCCAGGGCTTGAACTCAGACCTGGAGCAAGCAAACCTGGTGGACATTTACAGAACTCTCCACCCCAAATCCACAGAATACACATTCTTCTCAGCACCACATCATACCTACTCTAAAATTGACCACATAATTGGAAGTAAAGCACTGCTCAACAAATGCAAAACAACTGAAATCATAAAAAACAGCCTCTCAGACCATAGTGCAATCAAGTTAGAACTCAGAATTCAGAAACCGACCCAGAACCGCACAGCTTCATGGAAACTGAACAACTGGCTCTTGAATGTTGACTGGGTAAACAACGAAATGAAGGCAGAAATAAAGAAGTTCTTCGAAACCAATGAGAATGAAGACACAACGTGCCAGAACCTCTGGGACACATTTAAAGCAGTCTCTAGAGGAAAGTATATAGCAATAAGTGCCCATATGAGGAGAATAGAGAGATCCAAAATTGACACCCTATCGTCAAAATTGAAAGAGCTAGAGGAGCAAGATCAAAAAAACTCAAAACCCAGCAGAAGACAAGAAATTACTAAGATCAGAGCTGAGCTGAAGGAGATTGAGACACGAAAAACCCTTCAAAAAATCAATAAATCCAAGAGCTGGTTTTTTGAAAAGATCAACAAAATAGACAGACCACTAGCCAGATTGATTAAAAATAAAAGAGAGAACAACCAAATAGATGCAATAAAAAATGATAAAGGGGAAATCACCACAGATTCCACAGAAATTCAAACCATCATCAGAGAATATTACAAACAACTCTATGCACATAAACTAGTAAACCTGGAAGAAATGGATAAATTCCTGGACTCCTGTGTCCTCCCAAGCCTAAACCAGGAGGAAGCTGAAACTATGAATAGACCAATAACAAGGTCTGAAGTTGAGGCAGCAATTAAGAGCCTACCTCACAAAAAAAGCCCGGGTCCAGATGGGTTCACAGCCGAATTCTACCAGACACACAAGGAGGAGCTGGTACCATTCCTTCTAAAACTATTTCAAACAATCCAAAAAGAGGGAATCCTTCCCAAATCATTTTATGAGACCAACATCATCCTTATACCAAAACCCGGCAGAGACCCAACGAGAAAAGAAAACTTCAGGCCAATATCCATGATGAACATAGATGCAAAAATCTTCAATAAAATATTGGCAAGCCGATTGCAACAGCAAATCAAAAAACTTATTCATCATGATCAAGTAGGATTCATCCCAGGGATGCAAGGCTGGTTCAACATACGCAAGTCTATCAACATAATTCACCACATAAACAGAACCAAAAACAAAAACCACATGATTATTTCAATTGACGCAGAGAAGGCATTTGACAAAATTCAACAGCCTTTTATGCTAAAAACCCTCAATAAACTCGGTATCGATGGAACGTATCTCAAAGTAATAAAAGCTATTTATGACAAACCAACAGCCAATATCATACTGAATGGGCAAAAACTGGAAGCATTCCCTTTGAAATCTGGTACTAGACAAGGATGCCCTCTCTCACCACTCCTATTCAATATAGTACTGGAAGTTCTAGCCAGAGCAATCAGGCAAGAAAAAGAAATAAAGGGTATTCAAATAGGAAAGGTGGAAGCCAAATTGTCTCTATTTGCAGACGACATGATAGTATACCTAGAAGACCCTATCGCATCAGCCCAAAAACTCCTGAAACTGATAAACAACTTCAGCAAAATCTCAGGATATAAAATCAATGTGCAAAAATCACAAGCATTCGTCTACACCAATAACAGACTTAAAGAAAGCCAAATCAAGAGCGAACTGCCATTCGCAATTGCTACAAAAAGAATAAAATACCTTGGAATACAACTCACAAGGAACGTAAGGGACCTCTTCAAGGAGAACTACAAACCACTGCTCAACGAAATCAGAGAGGACACAAACAGATGGAGAAACATTCCATGTTCATGGTTAGGAAGAATTAATATCGTGAAAATGGCTATACTGCCCAAAGTAATTTACAGAATCAACGCTATCCCCATCAAGCTACCATTGACTTTCTTCACAGAACTGGAAAATACCACCATGAACTTCATATGGAACCAAAAGAGAGCCCGCATAGCCAAGTCAATTCTAAGCAAAAAGAACACAGCGGGGGGCATCACACTACCGGATTTCAAACTATACTACAAGGCTACAGTAATCAAAACAGCATGGTACTGGTACCAAAACAGAGATATAGACCAATGGAACAAAACAGAGGCACCGGAGGCAACACAACATACATACAACTATACAATCTTTGATAAACCTGACAAAAACAAGCAATGGGGCAAGGATTCCATGTTTAACAAATGGTGTTGGGAAAACTGGCTAGCCATGTGCAGAAAGCAGAAACTGGACCCCTTCCTGACACCTTACACTAAAATTAACTCCAGATGGATTAAAGACTTAAACATAAGACCTGGCACCATAAAAACCCTAGAAGGAAATCTAGGCAAAACCATCCAGGACATAGGAGTAGGCAAGGACTTCATGAACAAAACACCAAGAGCATTGGCAACAAAAGCCAAAATAGACAAATGGGACCTAATCAAACTCCACAGCTTCTGCACGGCAAAAGAAACAGTCACTAGAGTGGATCGGCAACCAACAGAATGGGAAAAAATTTTCGCAGTCTACCCATCTGACAAAGGGCTGATATCCAGAATTTACAAACAACTCAAGCAGATTTACAAGAAAAAAACAAACAAGCCCATTCAAAAGTGGGCAAAGGATATGAACAGATACTTTACGAAAGAAGACATATATGAGGCCAACAATCATATGAAAAAATGCTCATCGTCACTGGTCATCAGAGAGATGCAAATCAAAACCACATTGAGATACCATCTCACGCCAGTTAGAATGGTGATCATTGAAAAATCTGGAGACAACAGATGCTGGAGAGGATGTGGAGAAAAAGGAACACTTTTACAGTGTTGGTGGGAGTGTAAATTAGTTCAACCATTGTGGAAGACAGTGTGGCGATTCCTCAAGTCCTTAGAAATAGAAATTCCATTTGACCCAGCAATCCCATTACTGGGTATATATCCAAAAGACTATAAATCGTTCTACTATAAGGACACATGTACACGAATGTTCATTGCAGCACTGTTTACAATAGCAAAGACCTGGAATCAACCAAAATGCCCATTGATAATAGACTGGATTGGAAAAATGTGGCACATATACACCATGGAATATTATGCAGCAATCAGAAATGATGAGTTCGTGTCGTTTGTAGGGACATGGATGAATCTGGAAAACATCATCCTCAGCAAACTGACACAAGAACAGAAAATGAAACACCGCATCTTCTCACTCATAGGTGGGTGATGAAAAATGAGAACACATGGACACAGGGAGGGGAGTACTAAACACTGGGGTCTATTGGGGGGAAAAGGGGAGGGCCAGTGGGAGGGGGAGGTGGGGAGGGATAGCCTGGGGAGAAATGCCAAATGTGGGTGAAGGGGAGAAGAAAAGCAAAGCACACTGCCATGTGTGTACCTACGCAACTGTCTTGCATGCTCTGCTCATGTACCCCAAAACCTATAATCCAATAAAAAATTAAAAAAAAAAAAAAAAAAAAAAAAAAAAAAAAAAAAGAAAATGTGATATATATATGCACCATGGAACACTATGCAGCCATAAAATGAATGAGTTCATGTCATTAGCAGGAAACGGATGGAGCTTGAGGCCATTATCCTTAGCAAGCTAATGCAGGAACAGAAAACTAAATACCAAATGTTCTCACTTGTAAGTGGGAGCTAAATAATGAGAACACATGGACACAAAGAGGAGAAAAACAGACACTGGGGCCTCCATCCATTGAGAATGGAGGATGGAAGGAGGGAGCGGATCAGAAAAAAATATCAGGTACTAGGCTTATTACCTGGGTAATGAAATAATCTGTACACCAATCCCCAATGACAAACAGTTTACCCATATAACAAACCTGCACATATACCCTGAATGTAAAAGTAAGAAAACAAATACAACTAGTCCTAGGTTCTGCATTTTATCTATGAACAACTTAGAAAGAAAAGAGATCAAAATTATTTTACGTATTTTTATATGCAAGGAGGGGAGTTAAATATTAGAACTTGGTTTGCTAGCTTTCTACCACTTTAGAGAAAATTCAGTAGCTTATGACATTTTATTCTTTAAATACAGTTCACTTTGTTCATATACATCACATTAAAATTGAACATCTCCAAAATCTTAGTCCTTAAGGGTAATCTAATCAATAAAATATAGATTCACCTTTTTTGGTCTACTTTTTTCTGCTAAAAATTATATCTATTTCTTAGAAGGAAAACAGATGAAGAATCAGCCTTTTATTTCCTTAGACATTTAGCTTCTTCAATCAACTGTAGCATAGGTTTAATATCATCTCTTCATGATGACAGCCTATGTATAGCAAGAGGACACAAGTTTTGATCTTTCTTAAGGACATAAATACCAAGTATAAAAGTGGGCCTAGTGTGACTGAAGTTAAAATAATTTAATTAATAGAGAAAAATATGTCTCTTATTGCCTATTAGATGACATTTAGATCTGTTGAGACCACCTTTCAGATATGCTAAGAAAAGCCTGGTGAAAAAAAGCAAGAACCAAGGTTCATTTTAAAACTTTTGGTATGATAAATTTCAGGGATGAGTTGCCATTAACAAGGATGAAGAAAACAGTATTAGGGCTTTGATAGGTGCTATAAACTGAGTATGTTAAGTTTGAGTAGCCTATGAGATATCCGAAGAGAAAAATACACAATAGGAGGCTGGACATATATGGTCTGATGTTAAGGGCAGAAGTCTGTTCCAGAAATAATATTTTGAGAATAATTAGCATGTACATTTTATTTAAAGCCATGATACTGCATAAAATATTGTAAAGAGTGAATACAGAAAGGAAAGGGAGAACATTAAGCTTAAACACTGTTTCACACACACATGGATCCAAATGGCCAGTAATTTGTTTCAGAACTTTTCCTTATTCATTTATGACTGAAACCAGAATAATGTTTTCCTTCCAGTTTCATTCTTTTCTGATTTTGGTAAAGAAAAATATTTTCTAACCTTATATTTTTCAGACATGTATATTGCCTTATAAGTTCTACTCTCTAAAGCTGTTGATATCAGAATTATCTATGCCTAGAAACTGTGTTCAAATTTGAATATAAAACAATCTCAGTCTAATATTCTTTAGAAGAACATGTTTCACTTGTGTGATTAAATTTCTGTCTTCTCAGACTTTCTATACCCTCTTCCAGAATTTTTGTAGCAATATTCTCCTAGAAATTCATCCATTTCATGTAAGTTTCTAAATTTATTTGCATAGTTTCCAGTATTTTCTATTATATTTTTAAAATATATTATATCTGTAGTAATTATAACATTTCATCCTTAAGACTGTAAATTTTTTGACTTCTCCCTCCATTGGTTTGTCTAATTAAAACATGAATACGGACATTTAAATTTTACTGAAGGCATGTTGTTTTGATTTTATTTCTGCTCTTGACTTTTTCTCTTTCCATTTACTTCCTCTGCATTTATTCTACTTTTCCCTGTTTTCTTGAGATGGGAAGTTAGCTCATTAGATTTCAGCCCTTCTGTCTTTTTTATAAAGACTAACAGGAGCCAACTACATTTTTTAAATTTTTATTATCACTCGGTCCTTCGAGTTTTAAGTATCCATTTTGATTTCATCTTTGTCCCATGAATTATTTACGTTAGTCAAGTTTTTATGATTGATTCTAACTTGTTACAAATTTAAGAATATTTCCCTAATAATACCAAATATGTGAAATATAATGACATTTCTATGTACTAGAGTTGAAATTTATAATCTGATTTGGGGTTCTCCATTTTGACATTTCTATGTACTTGAGATTAAATTTACACTCTGATTTGGGGTTCTTCATACAGTCTTTATATCCAACTTACCAACTGTTTAAAAAAATTTTTTTATTCTTATAATTTAAGTTCTGGGGTACATGTGCGGATTGTGTAGGAGTGTTACATAGGTATATAAGTGCCATGGTAGTGGTTTGCTGCATTCATCACCCCATCGTCTACATTAGGTATTTCTCCTAATGCTATTCTTCCCCAATACTCCCCACCCCCTGCTATTCCTCCTCTAGCCCACCATCCAGCAGACCCTGGTGTATGACATTCCCCTCCCTGTGTCTGTGTTCTCATTGTTCAATACCCAATTGTGAGTGAGAAGATGCAGTGTTTGGTTTTCTGTTCTTTTGTCAGTTTGCTGAGAATGGTGGTTTTCAGTTTCATCCATGTCCCTGCAAAGAACATGACCTCATCTTTTTCGTGGCTGCATAGTATTCCATGGTGTATATGTGTCATATCTTCTTTATAGAGTCTATCATTGATGGGCACTAGGATTGGTTCCAAGTCTTTGCTATTTTGAACAGTGCCACAATAAACATACATGTGCATGTGTCTTTATAATAGAATGATTTCTAATCCTTTGGGTATATAACCAGTAATGGGATTGCTGAGTCATATAGTATTTCTATTTCTAGATCCTTGAGGAATCCCCACACTGTCTTCCACAATGGTTGAATTAGTTTACACTCCCACCAACAGTGTAAAAGCGTTCCTATTTCTTTACATCCTCTCCAGCATCTGTTGTCTCCAGATTTTTTAATGATCGCCATTGTAACTGGTGTGAGATGGTATCTCAGTGTGGTTTTGATTTACATTTCTGTAATTACCAGTGGTGATTAGCTTTTTTTCATATGTTTGTTGGCTGCATAAATGTCTTCTTTTGAAAAGTGTCTGTTCATATCCTTTGCCCACTTTTTGATGGGGATTTTTTTTTCTTGCAAATTTAAGTTCTCCATAGATTCTGGGTAGTAACCCTTTGTCAGATAGGTAGATCGCAAAATTTGTTTTTCCCATTTTGTTGGCTACCGGTTCACTCTATTGATAGTTTATTTTACTGCACAGAAGCTCTTAAGTTTAATTAGATCCCATTTGTCTATTTTGGCTGTTGTTGCCATTGCTTTTTGTGTTTTAGTTATGAATCAACTGTTAATCATCACTATTTACTAGCTATTTTCTGTTGTCTTGAAAGAAAGAAAGGGGCATTATGAAATCTCCCACCATGCTGATGTAACTGTATATTTATTCTTGTTATTCTGTGAATTTTTGCTTTGTGTATTTTGAAGGTATTTTCAAAGGTATATACAAGGTTTTTTGTTTTTGTTCTTTGACAGAGTCTTGCTCTGTCACCCAGGCTGGAGTTCAGTGGCACAATCTTGGCTCACTGGAACTTCTGCTACCTGTGTTTAAGCAATACTCCTGCCTCAGCCTCCCAAGTAGCTGAGACTGCAGGCATCCACCACCATACCCAGCAAATTTTTGTATTTTTAGTAGAGACAGGGTTTCACCATGTTGCCCAGGTTGGTCTCAAACTCCTGACCTCAGGTTATCTACCCACCTCGACCTCTCAAATTGCTAGAATTACAGGTGTGAGCCACCATGCCTGACCCAGTATGTATAAGTTTTAGAACTTTTATGTTTTGCTCCACTTTTGGCAAAATAATATTAACCATAATGTCTATTTTGATGGAAATAAATTAGGTGTCTAAGCAGATCAATCATTTCTGGAAAATCTGTTTCCATCCTTCCAACTTTGATATATGTGGGTTTTTTTGTATTTCTTAAAAACCATATATTTTGCATGTTGACACTTTATTCTGAACATTTTTACATTTATATATGTATTGAGCAAATAGTTCTAGGACTACTGTTGTATTTTTCTTTTCTTTTTTGAGATGAAGTTTTGCTCTGTCAACCAGGTTGGAGTGAAATGGCGCTATCTTGGCTCACTGCAACTTCCAGCCCCAGGTTCAAGTGATTCTCCTGCCTCAGCCTCCCAAGTAGCTGAGATTACAGGCACCTACCACCAGCCCAGATAGTTGTTTTGTTTTGTTTTGTTTTTGTATTTTTAGTAGAGACTGGGTACCACTACATTGGCCAGGCTGGTCTCGAATTCCTGACCTCAGGTAATCCACCCACCTTGGCCTCCTAAAGTGCTGGGATTACAGGTGTGAGACACCGCAGGCAGCCACTGATATATTTTTCTACGATTTTATCTTTTCTTTTGTGCTCATCTCACATTTTTCTTTGTTTTCCTTCTTGCTTGCTTTACTGCATATTGATTGAGAACTTTTCCTTTTATCATTCTTTTACTTTAATTGCTTGCAAAGGAGATGCTTCATTAGTGACTATCCTTGACAATTTCTTATAGCATAATAAAGTCTAGGTTTAGTCACTATCTCTACCATCTTTATAAATAATAAAAGGACTTGTGACTATAACTCCCCTCCATATTGTTTTTAATCTAATATCTCAGATCCAAATTATTTTAAATGCAAATCAGACATTCTTATATATTTCATGTAATGAATGCCCTTTGTATTTAAGAGCTTAACAATTTATTTTTTCATCATACCTACTTGCATCTAAGACCATTAAAACATATTTTTCTACTTATTCTAATTCTTCATACACATTTTAGGAGTTTTTGTAGTAAGGGGCTACTGGGGCAAAATCCCTGTTTCTTTTATTCTGATAATGTCTAATTGTCTTTTACTCTGAAGAAATAATTTTGTTGAGTTCAGAATTCTAGGTTAATGGTAAATTTTTCAATATCTTGAAAATATTTCCCTTTGCTTTTTTATTCTTGCTCATTGTTATAGATAAGAAGTCTAATGTCAGTCTAACTTTCATTCCTCTGTAGGTTATCTGTCTCACCCCTGGCTAACACAAATTTATCTTTGTCTTTGGATTTCTGCACTTTCACTGTGATATGACTGAGATTGGATTTCTATTTATGTATTTTTACCTGTTACATAATGTGCTTTCTGTTTAAGTGGTTTATGTCACTGTCTCTGGAAAATTTTTCTTTAATATCCTTCATATATTACTCCATCTCCATTTTTTAAAAAATTCTTTCGACATACAAGAATGCTGTATATAATTAACACATACAACTTGCTGAGTTTGGAGATAAGTATAAATTCATAAAAACTTTACCTCAATCTGTGACATAAACCTATTCATTATATCCCAAACATTCCTCCAGTTCTAGTATTATTATTATTAATATTTTGTAACAGAACACTTAAGGTCTATCCTCTTAGCAAATTTTAAGTAAACAATAGAGTATTGTTAACTATAGGCAATATGCTTTACAGTTAATCTCTAGGAGTTATCTGTATTATATAACCTAAACATTGTACCCTTTTACAAATACCTCTCCATTTTTCTCTTCCCCTAGCTCCTGGCAGGAAGCAGTGCACATTATACTTCTTTTAGTTTGTATTGGATTCATAAGGTAAGTTGTATTATGTATTATTTCTGTTTCTATTTCTGGCTTATTTCATGTAGCATAATGTCCTCCAGGTTTATCTATGTGGTTACAGCAAATGGCGGGATTTTCTTCTTTTTTTTAAGGGCTGAGTAGTATTTCATTGTGTATATATACCACATTTTCTTTTTCCTTTCACCTGTCAATGGACATTTAGGTTCTCTCCATATCTTTGCTATTGTAAATAATGCTGCAATAAACAATAGAGTACAGATAATCTCTTTGAGATTCTCATTTAATATTTTTTAGAAATAGCCCCATAGGTGGAATTGCTGGATCATATGGTGATTCAATTTTTAGCTTCTTAAGGAATCTCCATACTGTTTTCCAGAGTGTCAGTATGAATTAACATTCCCGTCAACAGGATACAAGGGGCCATTTTCTCCACATTTTTGTCAACTTTGTCATCTCTTGATTTTTTAATAATAGCCATTCTAACAGGTGTGAAGACATATATCATGTGGTTTTGATTTGCATAGCCCTGATGATTAATGATTCAGAGCATCTTTGCATATACACGTTGGCCATATATATGTCTTCATTAAAGAAATGTCTGTTGAGCTTATCTGCCCATTTTTAAATTGGGTTATCTGATTTTTAATACTGAGTAATAACTATTCCCATTTTCTTTATTCTCCTCTTTGAAAACTACCACTGAGATAAATTATATGTTCATATTCTACTCCCCACCCCCATCTCTATTGCCTTCTTGCTCATATTTTCCCCCTTCTTAGTTTTTGATAACACATTCTGTATATTATCTTTTAGTTTTCTCTTAATTCATTTTTAACTAATATATAATACATTCATTTTCTAATTTTTAATTTTAGTTTAGATTTCTTTATACAAAGTTTACAATGTTTTATTTCTTTAAAAAAATCAGTAACATTTATTTCTATAATAATTTACCTATTTATTTCATACTATACCTCTTGCAATTCTAATATCTGAAATTCTAGGATAGGTAGTCTAAATTCACCCTGTGTTGTATGGGCTGACTTTGCCTAATGATGGCTTGTTTTCTTTCTGTGTGTGTGTGTGTGTGTGTATGTGTATGTGCATGTGTGTTTATGAGCTCAGATTTCACTGAGTTTAATCTGTGAGGATACTGAGGTTACTTTTCTTGGTAAAGAATTTGCATTTGCTTCTAACTAATGCTAGGATGCTCCTAAGCTGGTGCTACTTTGACATAATCTCTTATTTGAATATTTCTTTACCCCTTGTGATAATACACACTCAAAAGTTCCTCACCTCACAAGAACAGGCCTACAGTTACACATTTTCAGGTGACATTACTATAATTATTCTTATTATGACTTTTCACTCTCAGTGAGAAGACAGATGCCGTTTTATGTTTGTTCTCTCTGCAGATGTAATCCTCTCTGCCCATTAGTTTACTGATAGAGCCCCAGTTTTATGTGGAACTTGTGTTTAGCTCCCTGACTTTCTTGAGCCTGAGGATCTTATTTATTTTCTACTAAATCATTTAATTCACCTAAAATTTGGGTTCCCAGTATTAGCTTTTAATTCCAGGCCAACACAAGTGTCAGCAGTTGTAGTCATATTATTATATGACTTCAGTTTCATCTATTTTTTTTCCTGGCCTTTAAAGGTTTACTTATACTTCCTTGAAAGCAAAATAAAATATATCTTCTAGGCAGCTTCCAGCATCCTGGTGCTTTGCAGAGGACATTCTGGAAGATTTCACTGTCCTAGCCCTTGAGAATAGAAGTCAGTCCTATCTCAACATCTGTGAAGTAAGCTAATCAAATCTGTATCAGAAAACTAATGTGGGATTTAAGTTTGATGTTGCTTATAACTGCTTAGCTAAAGGACTGACATAAAATTGTGCTCAATAAGTAATGGCTATTACTATTATTGTAGATAGATATTCTCTAAAAATAGACATAATGATAAATTCATAAAGCATAATATGTCACTTATTTTCCTACATTACTTTATAGTCTTCTTTCAATCAATATTCTTCTATTCTGGTCTATCCATGCTAAAGCGAATGTGACACTGAGGGAAAAATTCAAGGTCACAATTACCAGGAAAAATTAATAGGTCCTTCTAGCAGTCTATCATAAATATCACAAATGCTAGTAGAATTAATAAATTTTGATTTTGTCATGTCTTTTTTAGTATATTTGCTATTTCATGTGAGACAAAACAACTTACAGACATCTTTGAAAGTGACTGAAATGGGGGTATTCACAATCCATGAAAGAAATGAAATATCACTCATCAAGAGAAATGGTAAAGGCTTTGGACTTCTCTGTGACTTTAATAGTTAAGACTATAAATTTTATTTTAATTCATCAGCCCTAATACTTTCAAGGTCATGTTTTAAACTTTTCTTAAAAACTGGGAAACTGGTCAGGTGTCATAGCTCACACCTGTAATCCCAGCACTTTGGAAGGCTGAGGCTGGTGGATTACCTGAGGTCTGGAGTTCAAAACCAGCCTGGCCAAGATGGTGAAATCCCATCTCTACTAAAAATACAAAAATTAGCTGGGCATGGAGGCACATGCCTGTAATCCCAGCTACTCAGGAGGCTGAGGCAGGAGAATTGCTTGAGCCTGGGAAATGGAGGTTGCAGTGAGCCGAGATCATGCCACTGCACTCCAGCCTGGCCAACAGAGCAAGACTATCTCAAAAAATAACACACAAAAAATTGGTAAACTAGTTAACTGCCATATTCATTTATTAGCAGTTTTTTATTTTTAATATATGAAAAGGGTCACAGAGATTGGCGGTAGTGTAGCCAAATGGTCATGTGCCTAGGCTTCAAGTGCAAAGAGATGGGTCTAAACACTAAATAGCTTCTTCCTAGGGCCTTTAATATCCTTTACATTTCTATAGAATGGGAATATAAAAATCCTTATATCAGCCAGGTACGGTGGCTCATGCCTGTAATTCCAGCACTTTGTGAGGCTGAGGCAGGTGGATTACCTGAGGTCAGGTGTTTGAGAACAGCCTGGCCAACATGGTAAAACCTCAACTCTACTAAAAAAAAAATTAGCAGGGCATGGTGGCAGGTGCCTGTAATCCCAGCTACTCCGGAGGCTGAGGCAAGAGAATCACTTGAACCTGGGAGGCAGAGGTTGCAGTGAGCTGAGATAAAGCCATTGCACTCCAGCCTGGGTGACAGAGCAAGATTTCATCTCAAAAAAAAAAAAAAGAAAGAAGAAAAAAAAATACCCTGTCTCCTAAAGCTATCTTGAGAACTAGATGAGTAAACACATATCTGACATTTAAAACAGTACCTGGGCCTCTGTAACCATATAGTATTACTAATATTATTATTCATTTTGTTGTATTACTATGACATGTTCTGCTGCTTGGTTACCCTGCTGGAGAATAAAGCTATTAAAATAGTTGTAAAAATAATATGATTTGGTATGTCTTTTGAAGATGTTTCCTGGTTTGCTAACCATCTTTCAAATCATTAATGTGAGTAGAAAATATGGTGCCATATGATTATCAAGAATGAAATATGCCTTTTGAAGTGATGGAAATAATTTATAACATATTTGAATGCAAACTCACACTCTGAAATTAGGAATGGATCTAGCGAATCTCTTTTAAATATTCATAGGCAATAAAAGTCTGGCTGTTTGATTGACTTAACAGGCAATTGAATGTTACCTTAGTCCTGCATAATTGCAGCTATAAGAAACATTAGGTAGGCAATATAAAAACCTGGGAAACCTCTGACATAGGCACTTAATTGATTTTAAAAATGGGCTAAGGTAAATCTTCAAATTAAAGGGCAATTTGTGTATTAATAGAAAAACTGGCTGAGGCAGGAGAATCGCTTGAACCCAGGAGATGTAGGTTGCAGTGAGCCAAGATTGTACCATTGCACTCCAGCCTGAGCTTCAGAAAGAGACTGTAAATAAATAAATGTTTTTTTACTTTAACCAAAAATCAAGAAAATCACCTAAAAAATTGGGAATTCTTGATAATAAGACATTAATGTGCAATATGATTCTTTAAAAACTGATTTAAAAACTCAGTCACTGTAATCATTTTGTTTCTTCCACCCCTCACATAATGTATCCCAAGTCTCATTTGACTGCATCAAAACATGAGTCTTTTTAACTAGATGGTAGAAATATCCAAGGGACTGATTTAGCTAACAAATTATTAGCTAAATAATTTGTTACTTAAGTCTTTATTACCTAAAAAAGACTTTTCAGGTAAGTCTTTATTATCCAAGTAGTTTGGAATTGATCAAAGTGCCTAGTAAAGCCTGAGGAATACAAAATTCCTGTCTCCACCCATTGTTTAAGTTTAACATCGAATCTTTAAGGTCATATCAGCTTATTACAGACTAACACAACATAATTTGAGGAGGATATTATGTTTAATATGATGTAGCTTGCATGAAAGCCATAAAGACTAAATATGCTTTATTTTCATTGTCAAATAACTCTCAGGATATTACTGGTAAAATATGTAATACAAACACAATCAGGACTGATCGTAGTTTCAAGTTGATTTATTTCAGGTTTATTTATTGTTATTTTAACACTGTGGTTAATTGATCATTGAAGTAGAAGTGGAGAACTTACAATTTTAAGACTTAGAGGATGATAAAAATTCTTTTTGTCTATTTTAACATTTTAATGAACTAATGGGGGCATGTGCATTTCATTATATTTCATATTGTAATATCTGTATTTATTTACCTACCACTGCTCTCAATGGGAAATACCTGTGTATGCATATGTGTGTGTGTGTGTTTACACACATATAAACACACATATACACATTTTTTGAGGGCTAGTACTCTAGCATATGATCTAATAAAAATAAAAAGGTTGATAATTCATTGAATTAATCAAATAATTTATTGAATATGTACTATGTTCCTGGAACCACACTAAGTACTTTTAATGAAGTATTTTATATTTTGTTCACCAAAAAAATCCTATGAAACAGGATGAGAAAATGGAAGTTTAAATATGTAACTCAGACAGAGGATCCAAAATGGCCAAATAGGAACAGCTCTGAAGTGCAGTTCCTAGTGAGAACAACACAAAGGGTGAGCGATCATTGCATTTGCAAACAAGTTATTACTGCCCACAGACCAGGAGATTCCCAGGATCTAAGTGTCATGAGTTTCCATCATGGCTGTTTCAGCTGGCACAGTGGATCTCCACACAAAAACTCACACAAATCTGGGCGACTGTTTCAACTAACACCTGGAATGCCTAGGAGACAGAGCAACCCATTCAGCTGAGAAAAAGGGGACTAAAACAGGGAGCTAGGTGATCTGACTCAGCAGGTCCAATCCCCATAAAGATCAGCAATCTGGAATGCTCTGAACTGAGAGTTTTGCAGCAAGTACAGCTGGATCTGGGATGGTCCAGCTCTGTGGGGGGAAGGGTGTCTGCCATTACCAAGGCAGTTCACCACTACAGAGGCAGTCTGCCATTGCTGAGGCAGTCTGCCATTACCGAGGCAATCTGCCATTACAGAGGCAGTCCACCATTACTGAGGCAAACCACCATTACCAAGGCAGTTCTAACTATACCTCTGTAAAGAAAACCTCAAAGAAGTTCGCACAGCAGCTGGGCAGAGCCCACCACAGCTCAGCAACGCCTCCACTGGCAGACTGTGACTAGGCTACCTCCTTGCTGGACAGAGCATCTCTGAAAAAGGCAGCAGTACATTAGGAACTTATAAATAAAGCCCCAACTTCCCAGATTAGGGCACCTGGGAAAAAAGGCAGTTATGAGTTCCACTGCAGGAGACTTAAACATACCTGCCCAGTAGCTCTGAACAGAACAACGGAGCTCACAGCTCAGCACCTGAGCTTCTATAAGGGACAGACTGTCTCCTCAAGCAGCTCCCCAACTCCCATATATCCAAAGAAACACCTCATAAAGGAGAGCCCAGGCCAACATCTGGCAGGTATCCTTCTGGTATGAAGATAAGAGAAGAAGAAACTGGCAGCAACCCTTACTGTTCTGCAGCTGATGCAGGTGATTCCCAGGCAAGCAGGGTCTGGAGAGGACCTCCAGCTGCTCTGTGGCAGAGGAGCCTGACTGTTAAAAGGAAAACTAAAAAACAGAAAGAAATAACTTCAACATCAACAAAAAGAACATCCAGTCAGAGACCCCATCCAAATGACACCCACTACAAAGACCACAGGTAGATTAAATCCTCAAAGATGGAAAGAAACCAGTCCAAAAAGGATGAAAACACTTGAAACCAGAACGCCTCTACTCCTCCAAGAGATAACAACTCCTCACCAGCAAAGGAACAATGCTGGATGGAGAATGAGTCTGATGAATTTACAGTAACAGGCTTCAGAAGGCAGGTAATAACAAACTTCTCTGAGCTAAAAGAACATGTTCTAACCCAATGCCAAGAAACTAAGAACCTTGATAAAGAACGTTTGATGAAATGCTAATGAGAATGGACAACTTAGAGAGGAATATAAGTGAATTGATGGAGATGGGAAACACAACATGAGAACTTCACGAAGCATGCACAAGATTTAATAGCCAAATAGATAGAGCAGAAGAAAGGATATCAGAGATTGAAGATCAACTCAATGAAATAAACTGAGAAGGCAAGATTAGAGAGAAAAAAGTGAAAAGAAATTAACAAAACTTCCAGGAAACATGGGATTATGTGAAAAGACCTAATCTACGTTTGATAGGTGTACCTGAATGTGATGGAGAGAATGAATCCAAGCTGGAAAACACTTTCAGGATATTCTCCAGGAGAACTTCCCCAACCTAGCAAGGTAGGTCAATATTCAAATCCAAGAAAGACAGAGAAAACCACAAAGATATTCCTCAAGAAGAGCAACCACAAGGTACATAAATGTCAGATTCACCAGGGTAGAAATAAAGAAAAAATGCTAAGCCTAGCCAGAGAGAAAGGTCAGGTTACCCACAAAGGGAAGCCCATCAGACTCACAGCAGATCTCTCAGCAGAAACCCTACAAGACAGAAGAGAGTGGGGGCCAATATTTAACATCCTTAAAGAAAAGAACTTTTAACCTAGAATTTCATATTCAGCCAAACTAAGCTTCATAGGTGAAGGAGAAATAAAATGCTTTATGAACAAGCAATTGCTGAGAGATTTCATCACCACCAGGCCTGCCTTGCAAGCTCCTGAAAGAAGCACTAAACATAGAAAGGAGCAACCAGTACCAGCCACTCCAGAAATGTACCAAATGGTAAAGAGAATTGACACAATGAAGAAACTGTATCAACTAATGGACAAAACAACCACCTAGCATCAAAATGGCAGGATCAAATTCACACATAACAATATTAACCTTAAATGTAAATAGGCTAAATGTAAATGGGCTAAATGCCCCAATCGAAAGACACAGACTGGCAAATTGGATAAGAATTCAAAACCCATCAGTGTGCTGTATCCAGGAAACCCACCTCACATACAAGGACACACATAGGCTCAAAATAAAGGGATGGAAGAAGGTTTATCAAGCAAATGGAGAGCAGAAAACAGCATGAGCTGCAATCCTAGTCTCTGATAAAATAGACTTTAAACCAACAAAGATCAAAAGAGACAAAGAAGGGCATTACATAACGGTAAAAGGATCAATGCAACAATAAGAGCTAATGATCCTAAATATATATGCACCCAATACAGGAGCACCCAGATACAAAAAGCAAGTTCTTAATGACTTACAAAGAGATGTAGACTCCCACACAATAATAGCAGGAGACTTTAACACTCCACTGTCAATATTAGACAGATCAACGAGACAGAAAATTAATAAGGATATCCAGCACTTGAACTCAGATCCGGCCAAGCAAACCTAATAGACATCTACAGAACTCTCCACTCCAAACCAGAGAATACACATTCTTCTCAGCACCACATCACGCCTACTCTAAAATTGAACACATAATTGGAAGTAAATCACTCCTTAGCAAATGCAAAACAATGGGAATCATAGCATACAGTCTCTCAGACCACAGTGCAATCAAATTAGAACTCTGCATTAAGAAACTAATTCATAACCACACAACTTCATGAAACTGAACAACTGGCTCTTAAATGTTGACAGGATACACAATGAAATGAAGGCAGAAATAAAGATGTTCTTTAATACCAATGAGAATGAAGACAAAATGTACCACAATCTCTGGGACATATTTAAAGCAGGGTCTAGAGGGAAATGTATAGCAATAAATGCCCATATGGGAAGCCAGGAAAGGTCTAAAAGTGATATCCTATCATCAAAATTGAAAGAGCTAGAAGAGAAAGATGAAGAAAACACAAAAGCTAGCAGAGGACAAGAAATAACAAATAACAGAGCAGGACTGAAGGAGATAGAGACACAAAAAACCCTTCAAGAAATCAATAAATGCAGGAGCTGTTTTTTTGAAAAGATCAACAAAATAGACAGAACACTAGCTAGATTAATAAAAAAGAAAAAGAGAAGAATCAAATAGATGCAATAAAAAATGATAAAGGGGATATTACCACTGATTCCACAGAAATACAAACTACCATCGGAGATTACTACAAACAACTCTATGCAGTAGAGTAAATGTGGAAGAAATGGATAGATTCTTGGACACTTACACCCTCTCAAGCCTAAACCAGGAAGAAGATGAAACCCTGAACAGACCAATAACAAGGACTGAAGTAGAGGTAGCAAATAATAGCCTACCAACCAAAAAGAGCCCAGGTCCAGATGGGTTCACAGCTGAATTCTACCAGACGTACAAAGAGGAACTGGTACCACTCCTTCTGAAACTATTCCAAACAATGCAAAAAGAGGGAATGCTTTGCAAATCATTATATGAAACCAGCATCATCCTGATACCAAAACACTGCAGAGACTCAGCAAGGAAAGAAAACTTCAGGCCAATATCCATGATGAACATAGATGCAAAAATCTTCAATAAAATACTGGCAAACCGAGTGCAACAGTACACCAAAAAGCTTATCCATCACGGTCAAGCAGGCTTCATCCGAGGGATGGAGGCTGGGTCAACATAACCAAATCTATAAACGTAATTCACCACATAAACAGAACCAAAGACAACAACCACATGATCATCTCAATAGATGCAGAGAAGGCCTTTGACAAAATTCAACAGCCCTTTACACTAAAAACTCTTAATAAACTAGGTATCAATGGAATGTATCTCAAAATAATAAAAGCTATTTATGACAAACCCACAGCCAATATCATACTGAATGGGCAAAAACTGGAAGCATTCCATTTGAAATCTGGTACTAGACAAGGATGCCCTCTCTCACCACTCCTATTCAATATAGTACTGGAAGTTCTAGCCAGAGCAATCAGGCAAGAAAAGGAAATAAAGGGTATTCAATTAGGAAAGAGGAAGCCAAATTGTCTCTATTTGCAGATGACATGATTGAATGTTTAGAAGACCCCATCATCTCAGCCCAAAATCTCTGGAAGCTGATAAGCAACTTCAGCAAAGTCTCAGGAAACAAAATCAATGTGCAAAAATCACAAGCATTCCCATACACCAATAACAGATTAAAGAGAGCCAAATCAAGAATGGACTGTCATTCACAATTGCTACAAAGAGAATAAAATACCTAGAAATACAACTAACAAAGAATGTAAAGGACCTCTTCAAGGAGAACTACAAACGACTTCTCAACAAAGTAAGAGAGAACATAAACAGATGGAAAAGCATTCCACATTCATAGTTAGGAAGAATCAATATTGTGAAAACGGCCATACTGCCCGAAGTAATTTATAGATTCAATGCTATCCCCATCAAGCTACCTGACCCTCTTCACAGAACTGGAAAAACCCACCTTAAACTTCATATGGAACCAAAGGAGAAACCACATAGCCAAGTCAATTCTGAGCAAAAAGAACAAAGCTGGAGGCATCACACTACTGGACTTCAAACTATACTACAAGGCTACAGTAATCAAAACATCATGGTACTGGTACCAAAACAGAGATATAGACCAATGGAACAGAACAGAGGCCTCAGAGGCAACACCACACATCTAACACCATATGATTTTTGACAAACCTGACAAAAACAAGTAATGGGGAAAGAATTTCCTGTTTGATAAATGATGTTGGCAAAACTGGCAAGCAATGTGCAGAAAGCGAAAACTGGACCCATTCCTGACACCTTACACTAAAATTAACTCCAGATGGGTTAAGGACTTAAATATAAGACCTAACACCATTAAAAATCCTAGAAGAAAACCTAAGCAAAACCATTCCGGACATAGGCATAGGCAAGGACTTCACGGCTAAAACACCAAAAGCATTCACAACAAAACTCAAAATAGACAAATGAGATCTAATTAAACCTCCAGAGCTTCTGCACAGCAAAAGAGACAATCATGACAGTGAACTGGCAACCAACAGAATGGGAAAGAATTTTTGCACTCTACCCATCTGACAAAGGGCTAAAATCCAGAATCTACAAAGAACTATAACAGATTTTCAAGAAAAAAAACAAACAATCCCATGCAAACGTGGGCGAAGGATATGAACAGACACGTTTCAGTGAAAGCATATATAAGGCCAACAAACATATGAAAAAATGTTCATCATCACTGGTCATTAGAGAAATGCAAATCAAAACCACACTGAGATGCCATCTCACATCGGTTATAATGGCAATCATTAAAAAATCTGGAGATCCAAAATTGACACCCTATCGTCAAAATTGAAAGAGCTAGAGGAGCAAGATCAAACAAACTCAAAACCCAGCAGAAGACAAAAAATAACTAAGATCAGAGCTGAGCTGAAGGAGATTGAGACATGAAAACCCCTTCAAAAAAATCAATAAATCCAAGAGCTGGTTTTTTGAAAAGATCAACAAAATAGACAGACCACTAGCCAGATTGATTAAAAATAAAAGAGAGAACAACCAAATAGATGCAATAAAAAATGATAAAGGGGAAATCACCACAGATTCCACAGAAATTCAAACCATCATCAGAGAATATTACAAACAACTCTATGCAAATAAACTAGTAAACCTGGAAGAAATGGATAAATTCCTGAACTCCTGCGTCCTCCCAAGCCTAAACCAGGAGGAAGCTGAAACTATGAATAGACCAATAACAAGGTCTGAAGTTGAGGCAGCAATTAAGAGCCTACCACACAAAAAAAGCCCAGGTCCAGACGGGTTCACAGCCGAATTCTACCAGACACACAAGGAGGAGCTGGTACCATTCCTTCTAAAACTATTTCAAACAATCCAAAAAGAGGGAATCCTTCGCAAATCATTTTATGAGACCAACATCATTCTGATACCAAACCCGGCAGAGACCCAACGAGAAAAGAAAACTTCAGGCCAATATCCATGATGAACATAGATGCAAAAATCTTCAATAAAATATTGGCAAGCCGATTGCAACAGCAAATCAAAAAACTTATTCATCATGATCAAGTAGGATTCATCCGGGGGATGCAAGGCTGGTTCAAAATACGCAAGTCTATCAACATAATTCACCACATAAACAGAACCAAAAACAAAAACCACATGATTATCTCAATTGACGCAGAGAAGGCATTTGACAAAATTCAACAGCCCTTTATGCTAAAAACCCTCAATAAACTCGGTATCGATGGAACGTATCTCAAAGTAATAAAAGCTATTTATGACAAACCAACAGCCAATATCATACTGAGTGGGCAAAAACTGGAAGAATTCCCTTTGAAATCTGGCACTAGACAAGGATGCCCTCTTTCACCACTCCTATTCAATATAGTACTGGAAGTTCTAGCCAGAGCAATCAGGCAAGAAAAAGCAATAAAGGGTATTCAAATAGGAAAGGTGGAAGCCAAATTGTCTCTATTTGCAGTTGACATGATAGTATACCTAGAAGACCCCATTGCCTCAGCCCAAAAACTCCTGAAACTGATAAGCAACTTCAGCAAAGTCTCAGGATATAAAATCAATGTGCAAAAATCACAAGCATTTGTCTACACCAATAACAGACTTAATGAAAGCCAAATCAAGAATGAACTGCCATTCGCAATTGCTAAAAAAGAATAAAATACCTTGGAATACAACTCACAAGGAACGTAAGAGACCTCTTCAAGGAGAACTACAAACCACTGCTCAACGAAATCAGAGAGGACACAAACAGATGGAGAAACATTCCATGTTCATGGTTAGGAAGAATTAATATTGTATAAATGGCTATACTGCCCAAAGTAATTTACAGAATCAACGCTATCCCCATCAAGCTACCATTGACTTTCTTCACAGAACTGGAAAAAACCACCATGAACTTCATATGGAACCAAAAGAGAGCCCGCATAGCCAAGTCAATTCTAAGCAAAAAGAACACAGCAGGGGGCATCACACTACCAGATTTCAAACTATACTACAAGGCTACAGTAATCCAAACAGCATGGTACTGGTACCAAAACAGAGATATAGACCAATGGAACAAAACAGAGGCACCAGAGGCAACACAACATACATACAACTATACAATCTTTGATAAACCTGACAAAAACAAGCAATGGGGAAAGGACTCCATGTTTAACGAATGGTGTTGGGAAAACTGTCTAGCCATGTGCAGAAAGCAGAAACTGGACCCCTTCCTGACACCTTACACTAAAATTAACTCCAGATGGATTAAAGACTTAAACATAAGACCTGGCACCATAAAAACCCTAGAAGGAAATCTAGGCAAAACTATCCAGGACATAGGAGTAGGCAAGGACTTCATGAACAAAACACCAGAAGCATTGGCAACAAAAGCCAAAATAGACAAATGGGACCTAATGAAACTCCACAGCTTCTGCACGGCAAAAGAAACAGTCACTAGAGTGGATCGGCAACCAACAGAATGGGAAAAAATTTTCGCAGTCTACCCATCTGACAAAGGGCTGATATCCAGAATTTACAAAGAACTCAAACAGATTTACAGGAAAAAAACAAACAAGCCCATTCAAAAGTGGGCAAAGTATATGAACAGATACTTACAAAAGAAGACATATATGAGGCCAACAATCATATGAAAAAATGCTCATCATCACTGGTCATCAGAGAGATGCAAATCAAAACCACATTGAGATACCATCTCATGCCAGTTAGAATGGCGATCATTAAAAAATCTGGAGACAACAGATGCTGGAGAGGATGTGGAGAAAAAGGAACACTTTTACACTGTTGGTGGGAGTGTAAATTAGTTCAACCATTGTGGAAGACAGTGTGGCGATTCCTCAAGGCCTTAGAAATAGAAATTCCATTTGACCCAGCAATCACATTACTGGGTATATATCCAAAAGACTATAAATCGTTCTACTATAAGGACACATGTACACGAATGTTCATTGCAGCACTGTTTACAATAGCAAAGACCTGGAATCAACCCAAATGCCCACTGATAATAGACTGGATTGGAAAAATGTGGCACATATACACCATGGATTATTATGCAGCAATCAGAAATGATGAGTTTGTGTCGTTTGTAGGGACATGGATGAATCTGGAGAACATCATCCTCAGCAAACTGACACAAGAACAGAAAATGAAACACCGCATATTCTCACTCATAGGTGGGTGATGAAAAATGAGAACACATGGACACAGATAGGGGAGTACTAAACACTGGGGTCTATTGGGGGGAAAAGGGGAGGGCCAGTGGGAGGGGGAGGTGGGGAGGGATAGGCTGGGGAGAAACGCCAAATGTGGGTGAAGGGGAGAAGAAAAGCAAAGCACACTGCCATGTGTGTACCTACGCAACTGTCTTGCATGCTCTGCTCATGTACCCCAAAACCTGAAATCCAACAAAAAATTAAAATAAAAAAAATATTCTTGAAAAAAAAAACATCTGGAGACAACAGATGCTGGAGAGGATGTGGAGAAATAGGAACATTTTTACACTGTTGGTGGGAGTATAAATCAATTCAACCATTGTGGCAGACAGTGTGGCGATTACTCAACGACCTAGAAATAGAAATTCCGTTAGACCCAGCAATCCCATTACTGGGTATATATCCAAAGGATTATAAATCATTCTATTTTAAAGACACATTTCTATTACATTTCTATTACACATTCTATTATAACATGCACATGTATGTTCATTGCAGCACTGTTTAAAATAACAAAAACCTGGAACCAACCCAAATGCCCATCGATGATAGACTGGACAGGGAAAATGTGGCACATATACACCATGGAATACTATGCAGCCCTAAAAAATGATGAGTTCGTGTCCTTTGTAGGAACATGGATGAACCTGGAAACCGTCATTCTCAGCAAACTGACACAAGAACAGAAAATCAAATACCACATGTTCTCACTAATAGGTGGGTATTGAACAATTAGAACACATGGACACAGGGAGGGGAGCATCACATACTGGGCTCTGTTGGGAGGGACTAGGCAAGGGATTGTGGGGGGTAGGGTGTTGGAGAAGGATAAGATGGGGAGAAAAGCCAGATATAGGTGATGGGAATGGAGGCAGCAAGCCACATTGCCATGTGTGTACCTATGCAACAATCTCGCATGTTCTGCACATGTACCCCAGAACCTAAAGTGCAATAAAATATATTAAAAACAAAACAAAACAAAAACAAACAAACAAAAAAACACTGACTAGGAGAAATTTGCTATTTTGTTTTAGCATTGTTTTGAAAAATCATACCATGTGTGAAATATGAAATTTATCTATAAACGAAAATTTTAGTATTATTTGTGAAGAAAAAAAGTATGGGGTACTAACAGAATTGCATGTATTACTAGAAAATTACATATGACACAACAAAAATGTGTGGGGTAGAGGGACAGGGATAAAATGAGAGAGAAAGCAAAAAAAAGCAAGAAAGGATACTCAACACATAATGGTTTATCTTGAGTAGGGAAAAGAACTCTGGTCAGAGTATGTAGACCCAAGAAGGTTACTATTCTTGGTATGTCTCAGTTGCCTTTTAAGAATCCTAAGTTATGTTTCTGTGAAATCACATGATATAATAAACATGTAAATAATTGTGTACCCAGTGTGTGGCATTTGAATGTCTCTGAAAACTGAAAGCTGAGCTAATGCTCATTTTATCTGAGAGGCCTGTAACTGCTATACATCAATGCAAATTAGATTAAAGAGATTTTTCACTTATCTTCATACCTCTTCATGTAGTTCCCTCCAACGAGAATTAAATGTCTCAAGTTCCTCATTGATCAGTTCATCCATGACTCCACCATCTGTTAGGGTCTGTGCCAATATGCGAATCTGATTTGGGTTATCCTCTGAATGTTGCATCAAATTTTCCAGTGACTGAAACACATTTGCAATAATTACTATTTCTCTTCTTTTTCTAAATACATTAACATAAAATGCTCAGTATCTTCTGATTTACATACGATTAAGTCATTAGCAATTTAAAGCCAAATTTAGTTGGGATAAAAACACCAAGGAGTATTCTTGTTTCAAAAAAGAGGATGTCATTGTATATGAATCTTCATGGGATTATGACAGCATTGTTGACTGAAAACCTAAAATGTGATTTACAACTACATTTTTCCTTGACGTCCCCTAACTCTAAAACCTGAAGCCATAAAGCACTCAATTTCTCAACTTCTCTGATAGCTAGTGGTGTCCAAGGAACACAATTATGAAAAGGAGTACTCTCTGAATTAGTCATTTTGCCCTTCCTATTTTTTTTCTTTTGCACATACATGGCCTGGAGGTAGAACACTCATCTTTGGACTGGGAGGCAGTGACTATGAGTGTGAGGTCCTTCATGCTCAGAAAGAGAGAGCAATAAGAGAATGTCTACTTCCCTCATAATATGGCTGAAACATTATCATCCCTGGGTTACCTCCATTCAGTATTCTTTTTGTGGTGGTAAAAGATCATTTGTGAGCTTAAGCCATTGTCTGATTTTCTGTTACATACATCCCAGTAATACCTATATCCTATACTGCTCAAAATTGAAAGTTGTCTGGCTAGACAGTATGATGAAAATGAATCTCACTGTCAAGTGTAGGGATGCTAGAAAACAAGTGATTCAATTTAATCTTACTGCACCCCAAACACATCTATAAAATAAGTGATGGAGATATGTTTTAACAAATTTATTAAATATTCTGTTTTTCTTGTTTTAAATAAATTAAAATGTTCTAGTACATATTTGTAATTCTTCCTGGATATTTTTCTTGAATTTTAAGCAACCTCAAAATATTTTCCTCTTACGTTTTGAGAAAAATCAAAATATAGAGTCTCCTAATAACATTTATATTTAAAAAGTCACTATAACCTGTAAAGTACCTAAAAAGCCATCACATTTTGAGTAGACAATGTAATTGTTAATAATTTTTCTTATAATTTATATATTTTATTACTTCTAACAAACCTTAGTTTTGTAAATATTTATAAAATGGATGAAAATAATGTTAATGGATACATTATTTTATATACAAATTTTTATAAATTTAAATATAAATAAATTTTATATATACTGTATTATTTCTTAATACAGTATATACCTTGCTACGTTTTTTTAAAAGTGTACAAAAAGCAACATAGTAAAATTAAGGCATCTGTTATAAATACCTTGAGTTGCAAGAAAACCTAGAAGTTCTATACTTTTTCTCTCCTTGACACATGGTGATCTAGCCTTTTGCCCTCAAAATGTCTTCCCAGATGAACATCAGCAACATTAGCAAAGAACCAATTTTATTTAAAATAGTAAGTATTAATGGTACGGTTTTTTCCCCTTTTTAAAATACTCTTCATTATGGCTTCATAGTTTCTCCCTTTCCTTATCATTCCTTTCTGAACATACCCTAGTTTTTCAGTGCATCACTTAAACTGTGGTATCAAGAATTTAGCATGTTCAATCTGACAATTTCATAGGATAACAGCATCATTGTATCATTTATTCAGGCCACTGTCCTTTTATTAATGTGCTGTAAGTTTGCTGCATCTTTTCTAGAAGATGTAACACACTGCTGGTTCATAGAAATGTTTGGTCAATTAACTTCTCTGGATACAACAAATTTACAATCATGGTTAGTCAAACAGGGACAAAATTAAAGTCCACTGGAGATCTACTTTGCAATATTTAATACCTTTTCAGGTTTTATAATGTTCTTTGGAAAATTAGGAAGTTGGATAAAATGATCCATAGGTGTCTGCTCTGATGTTCTAGGATTACAATTCTATTCTGTCTAAAGAATTATTTTACATTTTCTTCACATCTTGAATAATTTATGCTCCTTATTTTGTATATTTACATGAGGGCTATACTACATATGGCTCTATGTGCATATACTATGTATTCTAAAATTACATATTCATTACATATAGATAAGTCAGAAGTACACTAAAATGCATAGATCTTGAATGTTTAATTAAGTGTCAGAATTCAAAGTCAAAGTTTATAAATGCAAACTCATTTAAAATTTAATTTTTAAAAGTGTCCAAAGTAAAACCTGAAAGTGTACTTATATTTTAAGAATATTTTGAAGATATATTTCAAATATTAAAACATATCCATTTAATAACTCAAAACATTCTGTAAGCTATAAATTTTTGATTTTAAATAAGAATAAAATATTTTCCAATTTAATACATGCAGGTTTTAAACTGGAAATAATGTTTCATATTATCATCCTGATTAGCTCTAAAGCAGTAAAATTATTTATTCACATTATCTTTGCAGGTTTGCGGTAGATTTAATTAGGAAAAGTGTCTATGTAGAACTTAGTGGTATAACAAAAGCAAATTTCCTCTGTAAGAGGTTATTTCAACCTTCTGCAAAATCTGTTGACCTAGAGGTTCTTAGAGAGAACAAAGCCTTTATTCAAAGTACCAGTGCTGAGTTATACATAGTAATTACACTCTCTTGAGTTGTTTTCTTTGGATTTGTCTTCTATTTGGTACTTGAATTCTTTTAATAATCCATATAAATTATCATCATTTGGTTTAATTTACAACTTACATTTAGCACCTCAGAGATTTCCTCAGCTCCGCCAGGAATGTTTTCAGTGGTTTTAAGTTTAAATTCTACTTCATTTAGCCACTTGTTTGCTTTCTCCAAGTATGACAATAACTCATGCCAACATGCCCAAACTTCCTAGGAAAGAAATATATAACACAGATTAAATATTATGGTAGAAAAGTAAATGTGAATCTCTGCCATTACATTTCTGAAAATATAACACTTTATTTTATATTTTTTGTCTTTACTTTGTAGCAAATAATTTAAGATGCAGCTAGACATTTTGACCATCTAATACCTCTGTAATTCAAATCATTAAGGAAACATTTCATTACATGAATGATGAATACATTCAAGATATAGTAATTTACTTTTTAAAATGAAAATATGCATCAATATTGCAGTCTGTGAAACAAAAAAATAAAGGCATATATAAATCTAACATCCTTACACATCAACTGTCACCATTATTCTGTGACATTCTCTAAAATATATCGTATATAAATAATCTGATAGTTAAAACCTAAATGAGTTTAACTATAGCTCTCTTTTCACTAATATTTTATCATATAATTTACTGTATTATGAAGAAGATATTTTTAATGGAAATCTAGGACTTCATTTAGGTGGCACTTTCTTTAACAATATACATTTATTAGGCTATTTTTACTTTTGTTTTCTATCATAATTTGTGGTAAACATCATCATGAATATGGACTATTTTTCCACATTATGATTTCCTTGAGGTATATTATCAGAAATATTACTACTAATTCAAAGTTTGATTATTTTTAAATGGCCATTGATATGTATTATGAAACTGCTTTATATACAAAAGTACTCATAAAAAAGCAAAACTTTAAAATTTCTACAAGAAAATATAGACGAAAATATTTCCGACTTTGGCATACAGAAGAATATCTTAAGTAAGGCATCTCATAAAAAACTGACCATAAGAAAAAAGAGATGACTGCTTTAAAATTAGGACCTTCTATTCATCAAAAGACACCAAGAAGTAATTGAAAAACAGCCTCAAACTTGAAGAAAACAATTGCAGCCTTTGTAACACACAAGCATATGAAAAAATGCCAGCAAGTCAAATAAAAGATGAACAAAAATCCCAATCAATAATGAAAAGAAGACTTGAACCAAAATCTTAAAAATAAATATGTATATACAATAGACATAAAGATATGTTCAACCTCATTAGTAATCAAGGACGTGTAGGCCAGGATTGTAATGAAATACCATGTTGATTGACACAAATGAGAAGTTTAACAATGCCACGTGTGAGAGAAGATACACATCAATGACAATTTGTATTTATTGTTGGTGGGTGTGTATACTGGAATGACCATTTTGGAAAACAATTTGTTAGTGTCAGTAAGGTGAACATTTACATATCCATCAAGACAGCAACTAACATTTACATATCCATCAAGACAGCAACTCCACTTTTTGGTACATGTATCTTCAGAGAAACCATTTAGCACACATAAAAAAGACTGTTACAACAATGATCATTTCAGCACTTTTTGTAGTAATCAAAAAAGAAAGGAAATAATGTCCACTGGAAAGAGAATGGATACATACACCATCATCTTTAACAGAGAATACAGATGCGACAATAAAAATCAAAAAGAACTGTAAGAATGAATTCAGACTCAAATATATTGGGTAAAAATACCAAGCCCTAAAAAAGTGTATAGTATGGTTTAACATTACTGTAATACTAAAATTAAGCAAAACTGAAGAATATATTGTTTTTTCATTTATATGTGTGTGGATTTTTTAAACCAAGGAATAATAAAGGTGGCTTTCTAGATGGTGATTATATCTACTGTAAGAAAGACAAAACGATGTAAGAGAGAATAAGAATATAAAAATGGACATTTTGTGTTAGCTTTGGAAGTGTAAGTATAATGGTGCAATCATCACCACTCACTACCACCTGCCTCCGCTCCAACAATGACCACCAAAACTAAAAGCTTGAAAGGAAGCTCTATTTTAGGAGTATCTACAAAATTAATCAAATTTCCCTAAGTTCTCCTTCGTTCACAGCCCTTAAAACAACGGAGAGTATTACATCTCTATCTAATGAAAAGTATTACTCTAACCTGCCTGGCAAGCCTACCAACCTATTATACTTGCTTGGTATCTTATGTATAGTTTATTGAAAAAAGTGAAATTAAGTATTTTGCTTTAAAAGGTGTTAGAAATCTTAAATCTGGGTCATTGCATTTCAGCTCCTGCTGGACTACAGGCTGTCTTCATTCTGGGCAAAGAGCCCAGTGGGAAAATATAAATATCTTCTTAAATACCCGAGGGTACCTTACAGCTTTGAAGACAAGGCGATGTGATTTGTAATGTGTCTTATTAACTTTGGTGCAGATTGAGGTAATGAACTACCTTGCTGATTTAACCATCAGGATGGATGGCCTCTTCTGTCCTCAATGCATCTGAAGGACACAGCTGGAAAGGCTGAATGTACCAGCTTTACAGGTCACCTTTGCAAAATAAAATATAGTCTTGAAGCCCAAATTGGAGCTAAAAGCCACTTAGAATAACTGTTAAGCTTAACAGTTTGAAATTTTAAATTACTTTGAAATCACAGAATTCAGAGTGGCTTTGAAGAATACAAATAAAAAAAGTAAACTTCTGTTCAAAATATTAGATGGAGCTGATGAGGTAACCCCCCTCATATTCTGTTTCAGTTATATCAAAATGCAGGTTAAAATATAAAGGAAATCTTTTAAATTCATAACTGATCTGTAAAACATGTATATAAAATCTCAGGTGTCAGAAAAAAAAAGAGGGAAGTGAAAGTACGGAGTGGAAAATCAAGCTTATAAAAATACTGGCGTATCAGAACAGGATATATTACATAAAAGCTAGGGCATTTAACACTAACTTGAGATGGAAAATGAGGCATGCCAGGGAGATGGGAAAGAATGATGCAGTGTGGTACCCATCCTGGAAAGAAGAATATCCCTAACCATTGGAATGTTGTGAATTAGCAAGGAAGCCATTTTGGGGTGATTTTTGCATGAAAAATAAAGATCCACCCATAAAAAATTGAAATTAAAGCTTTTATCACACATGAGGGCAGAGCATAAAATATCTACAATCCTGTTGGCAACAAATAAAAAAACTCAATAGTCCAGAGCAAACAAAAGAAAATAAAAAGTTCCAGTAAAGGGAATTCCCACTATAGACAAGCTTGCAAACAAGAACAAAAACAAACAAAAACCTTACAAGCCACACAGGAAATTCACTTCCATTAGAGTGAGTCATTAGTTATAACAAATGGTAGAATCCATACCTTATGACATAAAGATAATATAACAATTTTAGAGAATAGTACAGTAAATATGCTTAGCCTCATGGTGTATGTTTCCCATAAAGTTTATTTGCTTGAGATTGGAAACTGAAATTGACACCTAAGAACTAGAAAGGCTTGGTTGCCTACATTTCATTTTGGGAGAACATGTCTTTCTTGTTTTTACAAGCCTTGGTTCAGACAGAGAGGGCTGATGGAGAGGACATTTGAGGGAAGTGAGAAGAGAGTTTGAATAGTTAGGCATATCTTTCTCACCCTTTTATAGGGATGAGTAGGATAAATTCATCTGGGTCATTTTATTTACAGGACCTAAAACAGAACTGCTCATCTACTGGGTGTTTATATTCATGAAGGGGTGGGTGTTATGGCCAAGAAGGAATCCAAAACAACTCTCAAATTTCTCATTCCTGAAAGATGTACAGTATGGGTACTTCCAGTGACCCCAGGTTCTGAGTTGAGATGTGGTAGGTAAATGAGATTCCAGGGCATCACTAAAGCACTGGTAAAAAATATATAATATTCAAGAGAATTTCATATAAAGCTATTTACAAGTGGTGGCTTGAAATTCATGTTAAACACTTGAGGTACCATAAATGCCAAGGAGATCTTTTTTGTGGGGCTCAAGGGTCATATGAATAAGGCGAATCTGGATCCTCAATAGACCAAATCAAGTCTATAGAGAATAAGCCAGGTCAGTGGTGATAACATATAGAAAAGGGACAACAGACTAAGCATTACAGATGTGTTTTAACAAAAACTAATAGCAATTTTGGGCAGCCAAGAGAAGGACATTCACATTAAGGGAGTATTTCTCCTTCTTCATCCTCCCTTATATCAACAGGAGATCAGTATCCAGAAACTGGGTGAAAGGAGGAGACCGTGAGACCATTTATTCTCATTCCTGCCTCTGTATAAATTGCTGAAGCAACAGATTAATCTAAACTTGTGGAATATTTGATTAAATTATAATATTTAAATTTAAATTACAGTAAATTTTGATAATTAAGAGAGAATAAAAAGTAATGAGATCAGACAGAAATATTATTTAAGAAGCCAGCTACCAGACAGAAAGTGAAGTTTGACAGAGTTGGGTATAGTTATTGGAAAAATAAGACTGTTTCATGTTTACTACTCATTAAGTTGAAATGTTTCAGTCAAACAGATGGTATATGTTTAAGTTGTTTAACTAAAAGAATAAATAGAATTAATCATATAAAATAAGAAAATCATAAAAAGATTGTGAAACAACTCAATAAAATAGTGAGAAATGGAATATGTTTATAAAAAAATGTAAACATACATAAATATAGCAAGATAAATATATACACAGATAAGGATGAAAATATTTCTCTATTGAAGGATAAATTATACCATGGGCAGCTGAAGAGAAATTTTCAGAATTGGAAGACAGATTCTAGAAAACTATCCAAAATTGAGTGGATAGAGATAAGAATATAGAAAATATTAAAGGGAATCCAATAATTGCAATATGGGAAGGGGATAGTCTTAAGGGCTCTAAGAAACTTTTCCCTTAGAAAGGGATAAAGAGATTGGGAAAAAGAAAATCTTCACGAAGAAAATGCAGAACCACTAAATAAATATTTATCTGTTCTAATTAACATACCAGGTCACAAAGTATAAACAGAAGCAAATTCACACATAGACACAGTTGAATTAAACTGTAGAAGACAAAAGAGAGTGAAACTGCAGAGCATATACAACAAAGAGAAAATTTAAAGGTGCCAGAGAAAATGATAAAGGAACAATAATTTGACAGCAAATTTCTTAAAAACAAAAAATTTCAGAAGACAAATAATATTTTCAATGTCGTTAAAAAATCTGTCCTCACATAATTACCTGCTCAATTGCATCATTATCCAATATGCAGGACAAAATAAAGGCATTTTCTATATACAAAATCTGAACACATTTGCTACTCACACTAAAAAAGCACAAATAAGAAACTGAACACAGAAGCAAAGAAAAGAACAAAAGGAAAAACCAGTCACAGAACTTGGGAAAATAGCATTGGTAAATCTAAATAAATAGTATATAAAATAGATAAAACAATAGCAGCAGCAGCAATTGTATGGACTAATTTGGGGGGAAAAGGTGAAAATGAAATCCTAGCCAACCATAACGTGGAAGATGGAAGAGGAAGGTTTAGAGTTAAACCATGCTAATGTTTCCACCATATTATTGTTAGAGAGGTATATAGAAATATTTACAGTAAGATAAAATAAAGTACGTATTCCAAACCAGTAGAAAAGGAAGAAAATTGAACTAAATAATTTGGTAACTTCAATATGAATAGGAATTGTTAGAAATGTCATTATAGATGAGAAGGAAATGGGAAAATAGTCCAATAATTGGTCTTGAAAATTTTGTTATTAATATGAAAATTTTAAAATCCCTTTGGAAAATGTACTCCAGTATAAATTTCTGATGAATCACAGAGTATCATTTAAATGAACAACATGAATAATAAGGAACAGTGATGCTTATTTAAGGACATTAAGAACATAAGAAAATAATAGTAGGTGTTTTATTTAAATATTATCAGAAAGCATTTCCTGGGTACAAAAAGTCCTTCCCTATTGTAACATGTTAGTGAATTATTGTAGCTTTCTTGAGGCATGTACAGTGCTATCTCATCCCTTCCCTTCCTATTCATTGTTATGTTTTATATAGCACTCACATAACACTGATATATGAATTATGTCTTTATATCCTCAGAAACTATAATATTTTCTGACATATAGAAGGCACTTGTCAAGAGTCTGAGAAGTAAACTGGATTTAAAAAACAAAAGAATAAGGATGAGTAAAGAAGAACTAAAAATTGATAATGCAGAAACTCAAAGATCACATTTTATAATTAGAAAAGGATAATACTGTATTGGGAATATATGGGGTACTTTAGCTACAAATACATTTTTAAATATTTTTAAAAGTGTACTTTATTATTGATCTGAATTTTACCTGTCTTTAAGTATCAAACCCTCAATATATGAAGCAAACTAAACGATAATGCTTTTCAAAAGTAAAGAGGTACCTTAACACTTAATTAACTATATTCACAAAAATAACTCAGTCTGTGTGAGAGAAGGGGGCTTAATTTAAAGTCCAATTCATGTGCATTGTCTGGCATCATCAGCATTTGTAGCAGATAAAGTTTTGTGCCCCTTGGCACAGTATTTTCCTAAAAAAGGTCATAGCTTATTTTTGATGCAATTACATTGCAATCATTTGAGACACCTATATTCTTTATCTATATTCAGATAAGCATAATCTAGATAGTAAGGCATCCATAAAAGTTAAAGCAGAACTTGTGATAATAAATAAACATAATGTAAAACATCAAAAAATATAGAGCTAGTTAGGGATACGTGTCTAACAATTATATGGAGCAGAGAAACTACTAATGACACTTATAGTAAAAATATACTTCTCTACAGAATACTTTTCCCCTACAATACCTAAATAAGTTTATATACATACAAATACAGGAAAAAATAAAAATCATTGTCTATATATCTGGAGAAAATGTATTTATAGGATTTTGTGACCTAATAGTAATAGTAACAAGAAAAATTAGAAGCACAGCTACTCACATGTACTGAGTACTAGGCTAAGCACTTTAAAGAGAATAGCACACTTAATTTACTCAACAACTTATGAATTATGTATTTTTTATATCTGTTTTACAGATTGAAAACAGGCTTATACAAGTTAAGCAAATGACCCAAATCATACAATTTATAAGTGCCCGAATGAGGATTTGAAACCTAAGTAGTTTTACACTAGAATCCATGTTCTTAACCACTATGCCTCACCTATGACCATGTACTAACATATAATTGATAAAGACCAAGAAAAGCAACTGACTTCCAAAGTCTTGCACTTCCCATTCAGCCTAGTGCAGAGCCACTGGTAGTTGGTGGTTAGAGTTTCAAGTTCCTTCTTTAAGGCCTCTTGTGCTGCAGGTGGAGCTTGAGCTATGACACTATTTACAGACTCAGTAAGGAGTTTCACTTTTGCTTCTTTTTGTTGGGCCTCTTCTTTAGCTCTCTGAAAGATAAAGAATGCTCTCTTAATAGCATGAAAATAACTTTACATTCAAATTGCATTTCCATGTATCATATAATTACTTCCTCACAACATGCCAGTTAGAATGAGATTTACAAAAATAAATCTAATATGAATTCCAATCTCTTCCATAAATGTAAGGTTAGTTGTAATCAGAAACTTAAATAAATAAATTATTAACATAATATAACAGATCTTTAACAAGAAGAGATTGAAAAGTAGTCTGCATGTGGGTATGGATTTGTGGTTAAATATATACATGTCGATATAAATACAATTGTTTGGAAAAGGCAAGAAACAAATATTTCAATATTAACTAGGTTAAAAAATATTTGGCAGTCTAGAATGGAAATCACTTATAAATTACTCAGATGAATGAATAATATCAAAACCATCACAAATATGATTATATGAATCAAAGGATACTTAGCATAAAAAGGTCCCCTTAATGCTACATTTAGGAACTTATCATGATGAAGGAAATAAATTTTTGTTTAAGAATTGAAAACACCAGAGATAAAGAGAAACTGGGATATCAGAAGCTGGCCTGACACCCAGCTATGCTTTGGCCTTCTCCAGTGGAAAAGAAACTGTTTCACATAATTTCAACATTGGAAAAAGCCACTTTGTTACCATAACATATCAAGACCACAAGATCATTCCATAATCATGTCTGAATCCAGACAAAAACATCAACATTGCCCAAACCACAAAATGCCAGTCATTCCCCTATCCTGGTTTAATAGAAATGAATGCTGTTTCTTTGTCAGTTATGACTATAGTGTCATTCTGGTCTTTTCTTCTGGACAAGGTATGATACACATAGACTTATCCCCACTCACTAAGGACAAGCAATACAAAGTAAAGCTTTTAAGCACTCCCTTAAATCCCCTAATACAAACACAAATCCTATCACCTTTTTTCATCCTCACGTACCCCATGGCCTCCATGTTGTGTATTCTCCCTCATTGCAAAAAGGAAGGAACCCAACTTGTTCACCTCCAAGAGAGTTAGTGGTAATTGATGTTTGATTGGAAGACATTTACACTCCTTAACTTCAAATGTGTACATATATTTTAGAAACACAAACACATAAACACTGTGTCTTTAGTCTGTGTTCTTCCAGGGGTCAAACATGACATTAGCTTTCAGGCATAAGTAGTTTATAAACATGTGCCAAGTGAAAGAAATTCTGGTAGCAAAATGGGGAATTGAGACGAGAAAGGGAAGAGAGATCCCTATGTTCATACTTATTAATCCCAGCAAACACTGTTACTGACTGGAGTTTAATCCTGTTAGAAAGCCCTGAGAAATATATGCTTGTGGATTATTGCATTCAGGGGTGAAGGCATTGGGGTATTATTTCTGTATCATCTTCCATAATTGTTGAAGGCTGTGAGAGAAATGTTAATTTCCCAGTACTTGC
The DNA here is from genome assembly GCF_049354715.1 of Callithrix jacchus. Taxonomy (NCBI): domain Eukaryota; kingdom Metazoa; phylum Chordata; class Mammalia; order Primates; family Cebidae; genus Callithrix; species Callithrix jacchus. The sequence continues at coordinate 33,342,462 of NC_133524.1, forward strand.
AGCCTGCTACACAGGTGCAAAAGTAGGATTCAGTGGCCACAGAAATTCAAGTAAAGAAATGCAGGTTCTATCATGCAGAATTTGAGCCTGCATACAATGCAGTGGTGAAGGTAATGGCTTATGTGCAGGATATGGACAAGGTCAACTAGAAAATGCCTTTGTATGTGTCAACATAATCACCCTAGTCCTTTGGATTTAGTCCCACAATTCCTTAAAATATGGATTTTGTCAGAAAATGCAAATTGTTTTGCCTATAGAATGTTTGCCTTCCATGGTGTATATGTACCACATTTTCTTTATCCAGTTTATGTCCTTTGCAGGGACATGGATGGAGCTGGAAACCATCATTCTCAGCAAACTGATACAAGAACAGAAAACCAAACACAACATGTTCTCACTCAAGTGAGTGGTGAACAATGAGAACCCATGGACACAGGGAGGGGAACATCACACACCGGGGCCTGTTGGGGGGTGAGGGGCTAGGGGAGGGATAGCAGGGGGTGGGAGGATAGGGGAGGGATAGCATTAGGAGAAATACCTAATGTAGATGATGAGGTGATTGTTGCAGCAAACCACCATGGCCCGTGTATACCTATGTAAAAATCCTGCATGTTCTGCACATGTACCCTGGAACTTAAAGTATAATAAAAACAAAAATTTTAAAAAAAAGAAAGTTTGCCTTTGCTGATTTTAATTTAAATGATTGAAATCTTTAGTTCAATATTCTAAATAAATGAGCTTTTTGGCATCACTGAGTACAGATACAATTTGTATATCTTGGCTGTAGTAATTACAGTATAATCAACAAGATTGATAACCATTCACTTAGTATGTGCTACTGTGTTCTGTGACAGCCATGTCACAAGTGCTACATCATTAGATCTTTAACCAAACCTTCTCAGATGTGTTTTGTTATCTCTATATTGCACAGAGTTCAAGGAAATCATCCTCAGAGTTATATCCTTTCTTTCTCATAGTTTCTGTTAAGCTGGTCTCAAATCCTCCATGAGCTGAGGAAGGAGCATGCTGTAGTGGTTCTAATGAATGAAATTATAATTTATACTCATTATAAATAACTCAAGCAACTATCTAAAAATGTAGAATGAGGAACACTTCTTTCCATGGTTTTTAGGCTTCATATATTCTTGTTTAATAAGAGGCTCAGATATTGGGAAAGGCTCAGAGAAGAAACAGCAAAATTTATTAACCCAGGTACATATGAGGAAATGAGATAATGATGAATTTCTCTACTAGGAGAAAAAGGTAGACAGCGAAATGACTGGCACAATTTCGACACAAATCCTCATAAAAATGGTGGCTCTTGTTTTATTTCTTTCCATGAATCTAACTATGATATGCTCTGACATCTTTCATTGCCAGTATTTCATATAAGTGCTTCTTAAAGTGAGCATCCTTGGCATCACTCTGGAACTTGTTCCTTGGCATCAACTGAAACTTGTTAAAAATGAAAAACTTCAGGTCTCACCCAGACTCACTGAATCAGAAACTCTGGGGTCAGGGCTCTGTGTATTAAACAAGTCTTCTAGGTAAGTCTGATGTCCAGGCGCAGGATTCACTGCTGTAGTGATTATACAAATTTATTTGTGTATTTACTATTCTAACTTCTAATGTAAGTTCTGGTAATCACTAATACTAGAGTTATAGTAGTGTAAAAATAAAAATAAATAAAAAGGAAAACAGTTAATAAATTTCCAGAGTGTTTTTCAAAGGATTTTACTATAAAGTTTTGCCATATAGTCACTGCAGATCTTCATAAAAGTTTTAAAGTAAGAGGTTGTTTATCAAACACTGCTCTGGGTTCTTTTATGTCAACAAAAAGTTTTCTTCTCAGGGGAAAAATAAGTTATGAAAACAGCACTTTCATTTTCAAGTAAAATATAGGAAAGAACATAAAACAGAAGGAGGTCTCTTTTTTCTTTGAGTAAATCAGGGAGACATGTCAAAGTAGGTCTGTTAGTATCTCCTGAAAATAAAGATAAATTTGCTATCAAATGAGGACAGGCAGAAGTCTGGATGAGGTACTGTTGCTAACCTCCAGGTAGTGAAGTTGACCTACAGAGATTGCCTTGAGAGTCAGGCTGAAAAATGAAATCTTCCTACCAAATCTCTCAGTGTTTGTTGCCAGGGGCTTCCTGAGTTTACTTCTTTTTACTCTCACCCCCAAACTAAACCAATTTTGTAGCTAGACCAATTATTTAAACATGTCAATCAATGTAGACAAACTTGGTGGATCACTCATTTCAAGTATGGTTTTCAAATTTTAAAAATTTGAGGAAATCTACTCTCTAGCACGGGAAAATAAAAGAGATCTGACTGGGTTGTTGGCTAGAGAGGCAAATTGCTCTTAGGGAGACAGAAGAGGGCCAGAAGACGGACTGAACCAAAGGAACACCGGGGAGAGCCAGAGCAGCTAAATACAAATGACTGTATTATCCACTTAGGGATCTGAGGTAGTGGCTATACAGAAATAGAAGTAGTGAGAACAGACCATAAAGGAACTGAGATACAAAAGAGGAGAGGGGAGGAGAGAAAGAGAATAAAATACTTTCAATCCTGTGGGCTCTACCACAAATAAACTCTGTGACTATGGCTAAATTACTTGACCTATCTGGGGATTTCAGTTTTCTGATAAGCAGAGAGAGAAGTGTGGATTATATTACTTTCAAACCACCTTCTAGCTCGCACATTCTGATAAAGTTTTCCTCATGGTGACCTCCCGAAAGTCAAATTTTAAATTATTTCAGTCTCTCTTTTGAAATCCTCCAATGATTTTTCTATTTCATTTAGAAGGAAAACTGATATTCTAACAAAACTCCTTTGTTAACAGATATCTGCCCACGTCCTAAGACTCATCTGAGGTAATTATATCCCGTTTTCCTTCCTTCAGGCAGACTTCTTTCTCTTCCCAATTATCCTCAAGGTCTTTGCAGAAGTTACGCCCTCTCACTAGAAAGTGCTTCCATTAAGACTTAAAAAAAAATGGTTGGCTTTCCCTTATGATTCAGTACTTTCATATTACATACAATTCTTCATAAATGCTCTACAAGTCAAGTTTTTCTAAACTAGCATCCTGCCACCCTCAAATCCTGCCTGTACATTATTCATTCTTGATTTCACAATCCAAGTTTACTTTTTGGCAAATTATCATGACCTCAAACTATTTCATTTATTTTTCCATTTATTCCCTGCTCCTTACCATTCACTAGAACACTAGAATGTCAATTCCAAGGCAGTGGTCTTGCCTACCACCCACAATATTCAGTATTTTGAGGGTATTTGGCACATAGTAAGTACACAGTAAGTTTTAGTTGATGAATGAAAATGTTGTTAGATTAGAATAATTTTGTATTTTTATACTCTAGAAACGATTACTGTTTATACAAATGTTTTCTTCATTATAGTTTTTTTACAGATCCACAATATTTATACATATTTATGGAGTATATTATTTACTTTAAACATTTGACTCATGATAGATTCAATATTTAAACATCTGAGTTTTCATGTGAGTTACTTTCTGCTATTAACTATAATAAATATTTCTGAATTATAAAAACTACATAATAGAGTACACAATTTTTTTTTACCATGTGGCCCTTTTCAGAATTAAAATAATAAATAATGAGTCATGGTCGTCTATACTGTGCCAGGCATTATGTTAGGAATTTTATATTTCATCCCTCTAATGATTCTGAAAAGCAGACATTCTGAAACCCAGTTCACAAATGAGGAAATGTGGCTCAGTAAGCTTGTGTTAGTCACCCGAATTTATACAGTTGGTATGGGGTCAAACTAAGTTCTAAATTCAAGTATCTGGCTCCACCATGATTTTTCCTTGTCACAATCCTTGAGCCTAACACATATCTACAGTATTAGTATTTCACATGTCAGTGTTTATAGGTTCTTGCTAGTACATAAAAATAATAGTTATGATTAGAGCTACTAATTGTTGAGTGCCAACTGAGTTAGGCAATTTACTCACATGTTAGTTTCAATCAACAGTTTATACATTCAAGTGAGGAAGTATAATGACATAAACATGATAAAATAGAGGATTATATTGACTACTGAGTTGCCCAAGGCCATACAAAATGCCACTGTGTAGGTTCAGCTCCAGGCTTCACCTCCAAATCAATACTACATACCAGTTTCCTTGTCCATAAATCAATGTTATATTTTGTCCTATTGTTTCAAGAAAAGTACATGTAAACTCAGTCCTTTCTATTCATTTTAAAGGCTACTCATTCAAATATTTAGTAATTCCAAATTCTAAGAGACGTCTTCTGACTACCAAATTAACACAGTTTGTTGACTACATTATAAATGTTGTCTTTTCAATAATAGTTTTGCACAGTTTCATCTTGCATCTGAATCAGCTAGAAAGAGCTAATGTGATGAGCTGATTCTACTGTCTTAATACTATTTGAAACAAGGGAAAATTGTTTCAAATTGTCATTTTCAATATTTATAAATGACCACAATACATTAAAATTAATAAATTTAAAGGTTGTTAAAATGTATATTAAACTTGAAGCTAAATTAAAATTACTAATTAAAAATAATCTCTTCTGTTAGAACAAGAAAAGGGCAGACTGTACACAATTTCAAACAATGTGACATTTCTTTCTTTTTCCATTTACTTGCTTTGTTTTACTTAGTTGTTCTTTTTTTTTTTTTTTTTTTTTTTTTTACCTTCATCTCTTCAACTGCTGTCTGTAATTCATCTGGAGTTTTATATTCAAAATCTCTCTCAAGGTACTCTTCTTCAGCTTGTGTCATCCATTCATGCATCTCTGATAGATCTTTCTGAAGGCTTACAGTTTTCTCCAAACCTCCCTTCAAAGCTTCCTTTCTGGCATAGACCTTCCATAAAACAAGCAAAACATGATTATTGACAGTGATGAAACATTATTATTATATTATTTGATCAGTATGTAAATAATGTAAAGCTTAGTAAAGAAGTAAAAAGCTTATATGCTTAAGAAAATAACTCATGGGGATCAGATACACTTAATTTCCCATGAGTATGAAAATAAGATATGTCTATTTATTTGGCATACTTAATAAAAAGAACATGTTGCCCTATGATGATAATTTAGCTGTTTGTGTGACAATGCTTTTCTGTGAATAGGAAAAAAACAAAACTTTTTAAAAAAATATGTTTCAGTTGGATAATTAATTTTATTGGCATACATAGAAATAGTCATTGTGTTATTTGATAATGTTTTACTAATTTAAGTATTCTAAGAATTTTGTAATCATGTATCTACAGAAAATGCTCATAAATTAAAAAGAAAAATGAAAAGTGCATAAAATACATAGTTTAGTAATTCACAGAAAGAAGGTAATATATGGCCATACACATATGTAAAAGATAATATCATTTATAGTTAAATAATTGCAAGTTGAAATGAATTAATGCATTTTCACATGGAAGATAGGGAAAAATAATGATTAAGAGCTCATTTTGGGCAGGGATGTGGGAAAATCAAAGTGTTTATACTTGTTGAGGGAAATATTCAACACAGTACAACCTTTTAGGTACTAAAATGGCAAGATATGTTAAAACGTTATTCTCCACAAATCCGAGTCAACTATTTCATTTTCTGAGAGTGAATCATGCCAACCAAAGTGTAGTGAGTAACACGTACAGTGTTTAATTCAGCTTTAAAGACCCAACATTTTGAAAACAAACCCAAAGATGCTTTCTTTGGAGATTAAATTATGATATATGCATACTATGGGACACCGTGCATCACTAATACATCTTTACTGAAATGAAAAGTGGCTCAATATAAAATTTTAAGTGTAAAATTCAAGTTGTGAAAGAGTCTCTTGGTGGTTATAGAAAATGTTTGCTGTTTAAAGTCTCATACATTTCTGAAAACTAAGACTTTCTACGGTGGATTCCATTACTCATTAACCAGAAAAGTGCAAAACTTAAAACATCTAAAAGAAAATCAGGCTGGGTGCAGAGGCTCACGCCTGTATTCCCAGCCCTTTGGGAGGCTAATGTAGGTGGATCACGAGAGGTCAAGAGATCAAGACCATCCTGGCCAACATAGTGAAACCCGTCTCTACTAAAGATACAAAAATTAGCTGGGTATGGTGGCGCACCACTGTAGTATCAGGTACTCGGGAGGCTGAGACAGGAGAATTGCTTGAACCCAAGAGGTGGAAGTTAATGTGAACCAAGATCACACCACTGCACTCCAGCCTGGGGATAGGGTGAGACTCCATCTCAAAAAAATAAATTAAAAAAAAAAAAAGAAAATCATATACCTTGTAACAAGGCACTCTATATTATTACAATTATTATACATAGTGCTCACTTTTACTTTAAAAAGTAACTCTATTCAAAAGACTGTATTCTCTCTGGTTTAAACAGCATTCTATTTTTCAAGCATTTTCATAGTATTGTTTTAATATATAATGCATAGTTTTAGTAAAATGAAGCTTTCATGTTACTTTGCCCAATGGTATATATGTGTAGAATCACCATCACATTGATTTTCCTTATAATTTACAACCACGTTGAGTCTAATATAGGTAATACTTCATTTTAGGTTCTTTATTTACCTAGATAAATGTAGTACCTGATCTATTAAAATGTAAATAAGTGTTTCACTCTGAAACATCTAGAACAATGTGTCTTGCAATTGTACTAGTAAAGGTATAAATGTTATTTTGTGTAGTCAATGAACCTATAATAAACTTAAGAAAAAATGCTGCTATTTTTGCTATTTTATAAACTTAAGAAAACATGCTGCTAAATTTCTACTTAGATACCCTGCTCTGTTATAATCTTTTAAGACAGTTGGTAAAGCTACAAAAACCTTAGAGGGACTAATGGAATCTCAACAAGACTTGTTGTAAAAACTATATATACACATACATTTCCGTGTGTGTGTGTGTGTGTGCGCGCGCTCACAGGTGTGTGTGCGCACACGCCTGCACACACAAGTATGGTGAGATACTGTTGGATCATGGAGATTTTGTAGGTAAAAACAACAGCATTTAGAGATAGATTTGATGTTTGGCTGTAAGAAAAATATAGAAGACAAGAAAATCTCAGGGGATTTGGCTTGGATAACTGGCAAGATGGAGTTGCCAATTTGTATTAACAGGCAAATTACTAGGGTAGTAGGCTGGAGTGTACATCAGGAATTTTGTTTTGACATGCTAGATTTAATATGCCTATTATTAGTCCATGTGGAGGTGTTGAGTGGGCAAATTAGTATGCAGATCTATGACCAATAGAAAGGTCTAGATTATTAAAAACAAATCTTACAGCAGGAACAATTTACAGGTTACATTTAAAACCATAGAGCTTGATAAGTTGACCCAGAAAGTGAGTAGTAATAGGAACAAAAAGGAGTCCACAGACTGATCTCTGGAACACTTCCAAATTTACTGGTAGGGCAATAGAGCCACCAAGGAAATTGACAGTAGTCAGGGAAAACTAAGAGATAATTAAGAAAGAATGATGATACTAAAGCCAACTGAATTTAGCGATTTAGTGATGTGAATTCACTGGTGACCCTAAGAAATTTTGCTTCAATAAAATAGTGAGGATGACACTTTGATTTAGCTCTCTTAATTGGCTTCAAGAGAGAATGGAAGGCGTCAAATGGAGAGAAAGGAATTTATGTAAAGGAAAACAGGAATGGAGTGGTGGTGAGACATATTACTGTCCAATGGAGGATTCTTTAATGACAGGAGAAATTACAGACTAATTCTCTACTGATGGGAAGGATGAAAATGATGGGAATGATGTAGCATAGGGAATAAGTAAGAGGCAGAGGGCTGGTCATTAGCTGGTGTAATGCCTTTGTGCTGAAAAAAGGGAAAGGAATCCAGTACATAAGTGGAAAAGCTGGCTTTAGACAAAAGCACAGAAAGTTCTCCTATGTTAACAAAGGAAAAGTAGAGTCTATGATCTTATATGCAGGTCAGCGGGAGTACTGCAACTTCTATTTTGATTGCTTGTATTTTCTCAGTAAAACAGGAAGCTAGTTTTTGCAGAGAGTAAGAGGGAAAGACAGACTGTTAGAGAAGTCTATACTGAGTCAGAGAAAGACAATGATCTGCAAGCTGCCAGAAAGACATGCACCGAACCTCTAAATCCCATTTATTGATAACTATTTATTATTACTTTAAAGCCACTAATAAGTACAATATATAACCATAGATTATTTAGAAAGTGTACATGTTTTATAATTTTATATATGCAGGTTTCTATTCTCTATTTTACTTAACAAATGTGCATAATGATTACTGTATGTTAGATGAAGCTCTACACACCTTGGAAGGGTAAACTATTATACACTTTTTATGAATGAGGCATTAATATTATCACATTTTAAAGACTGGAAGACTGAAGCACAAAGAGATCAAACAACTATTCTAGAGTTTACACCGGCAGTTTATGATGTGGATAGATTTAAACCCAGGCAATCTGATCTCACAGCTTCTGGTCTTACACACTGTGCCTTTCCATCCACAAAAAAAAAAAGTATTCTCCAGTATTTGACCATGTGTGTCTGGTTTATTTTACTTAGCATACTATCCTCCATGTTCATCTATGTTATTGCAAATGTAAGAACTTTCTTTTTTAAAGCTAGATAATATTCCATTATATGCATATACCACATTTTCTTTATTTATTTGACAAACTACATTTAGATTGCTTTCAGGTCTTGGCTACTGTGAATATTGCTGCTGCAAATGTAAGGGTGCAGATACCTCCTTGAGATCCTGATTTTACTTCCTTTGCATATATATCCAGAAGTGAGATTGCTGAATCAAATGGAAATTCTATTTTTAATTTTTTGAGGAACCTCCATTCTGTTTTCCGAAATGGCTGTATAAATTTACATTCCAAACAACACTGTACAAGAGTTACCTTTTCTCCACATTCTTGCCAACACGTATTACCTTTTACTTTGTTTTGTTCTGATGATAGCCATTCTAAAGGTATGAAGTGGCATCTCACTGTGGTTTTTAAGTGCATTTTTTTGGATGATCACTGTCATATCTTTTCATATACCTGTTGGCCATTTACATGTATTCTTTAGAGAAATGATTATTCAAGTCCTTTGCTCATTTTTAATCAGGTTATTTTTTAGTTTTATTTTTTGATTAAGATTTAGAAGTTCCTTATATATTTTGTATATTTATCATTTGCCAGATTTATGATTTGTGAATATTTCTTCCCATTCCCTAGAATCTAAAATAGTCAAACTCATAGAACTAGAGAGTGAAAGGCTAGGAGAGGAGGAAATGGCAAAATGATGCTCAAAACATACAAAGTTTCAGTTATGCAAGATGAATTAGTTCTGGAGATCTACGTACAACATTGTGCCTATAGTTAAAAAAACTGTATTGCTAAAAATTTTCATCTACGGCCATACCACCCTGAACGTGCCCAATCTTGTCTGATCTCGGAAGGTAAGCAGGGTCGGGCCTGGTTAGTACTTGGATGGAAGACTGCCTAGGAATACTGGGTGCTGTAGGCTTTCTAAAAATAAAAATTTTCTAAGAGGCTAGATCTTAGGCACTCTTATCACAAAAGAAAAAAAATAAGTAAGTTAATTAAGGGGTCAGAAGGAAACTTTTGGAGGTGATAGTTGAATGTTGTAATGGTCTCATGAGTGTATATTTACTCTTTAGCTCATCAAATTGCATAAATTAAATATGTACAACTATTTGTACGTCTATCATACAAAATGATTTAAACAGAAATAGATTATTTTTCATTTCAAAGAATTTATAAATTATTCAATTTGTTCAAGTATTTTAGGGGCAGGGGCATGGGGAAGTCTTCTCAATAGGCAATAACATCATCCTCAGCAAACTGACACAAGAACAGAAAATGAAACACCGCATATTCTCACTCATAGGTGGGTGATGAAAAATGAGAACACATGGACACAGAAAGGGGAGTACTAAACACTGGGGTCTATTGGGGGGAAAAGGGGAGGGCCAGTGGGAGGGGGAGGTGGGGAGGGATAGCCTGGGGAGAAATGCCAAATGTGGGTGAAGGGGAGAAGAAAAGCAAAGCACACTGCCATGTGTGTACCTACGCAACTGTCTTGCATGCTCTGCTCATGTACCCCAAAACCTATAATCCAATAAAAAATTAAAAAAAAGAAAAAGATTATCTTATATATCTGTTACCTTTAGTTTTAGATACATAGTTAATATGACCAGTTTGAAAGAAAATGTGCACATATACACCATGGAATACTATGCAGCCATAAAAAAGGATGAGTTCATGTCCTTTGCAGGGACATCGATGAAACCGGAAACCATCATCCTCAGCAAACTGACATAAGAACAGAAAACCAAACGCTGCATGTTCTCACTAATAAGTGGTGTTGAACAATGAGAATGCATGGACACAGGGAGGGGAATATTACACAGCGTGGCCTGGGGTTTGGGGAACTAGGGGAAGAATAGCAGGGGGTTGGGTGATGGGGGAGGGACAGAATAGAAGAAATACCTAATGTAGATGACAGGGTGATGAATGCAGCAAACCACCATGGCATGTGTACACCTATGTAACAAACTTGCACAATCTGCACATGTACCACAGAACTTAAAGTTTAATAAATAAAATAGAAAAGAAAAAAAGAAAAGTATACTTGACCTCCAGATATATTCTGATTGCCTTCTTCTCCAAAATAAATATGGCTAAGGTGGAACTACTGGTCACCGTAGTAAACTATTCCATTTCTTTCTATTAGCACCCAGTTTTCCTTTCTTTAAAATCATAATGACCTACACTGTGGCTCATAACAAATATCTGAAAACCCTTTTTTCTTCACTCATTTTTCCTGTAAACTTTCAGCAAACACTCTCCTTCAGCAAGTAGTGCCAGATCTAATGGGATCTGATGAAAAGAAGAAAGGAATGTGCCATATTAGGAAAGAAAGAATACTTCTAGGTAGATGTAAGTGTGAAAGTCCTCATCAAAAATATCATAAGAATATTAATCTCCTGTTGGATGAGTAGTTTGCTAATAGTTTTTCCCTTTCCATGTATTGTCTTTCCACTCTGTTGACAGTTTCCTTTGCTTTGCAGAAGCTAGAAACTCAGATATCATAAAAACAAAAAATAACAATAATATTTAAAAACGGGCAAATACTCTAAACAGATATTTCTCAAAAGAAGACACACAAATGACCAATTAATATATGAAAAAATTTTCAACATCAGTAATCATCAAATAAATTCAAACCAAAACTACAATGAGGTATCATCTCACCCCAGTTAGGATGTATATTGCCAAAAAGATAAAAAAAATAATAACTGTTAACAAGGATGCAGAAAAAAGGGAACCATACCACACTGTTAGTAGGAACGTAAACTGGTACAGCCACTGTAGAGAACAACATGGAGGTTCCTTAGAAAATCACAATAACCACAAATATCCCCTTTTTCTTGCCTGTTTTTGTTTTTATTTTTCCTACCTGGACAATTGCAATCCCTACCTGCTTCCACTTGAGCCCTTTTGATTTATTCTTCTTCTAATAGGAATAGACAGCAAACTTTAAACAACCATTTAAAATAAAATGAAATGATGCCACTCTTACGCCTAAAAGTCAGATAATTTTCCAAAGCACTTGACATGATGACTAAATCATCACTGTGGCTTCCATATTCATTTCTGACTCTTTTTCCCATTCATTTTCTCCTGGCTCTTGCTGTTCCACTTCCAGTGGCTTCCTTTGATCTTAAACATGCTAAGCCCTCTCTTGCCTCAGATGTTTCCTCCACTTCATTTTCTACCCAAAATTCCTTCACACAGCAAATTTTCAAGTTCTTACTACTCAGCTATCAGTTTTAATTTTGCTTCTTCAGAAGACTTTCCTGACTACCCAGTAGAAAGTAGTTTTCCTGCTCCTGTTACTCTCATTTAAAGCGTTCTTATTGCTACATTTCAGAGTGTATAGCAAGACTTAAAACCAGGTATTGTTGTGATAATGTGTTAATCTATTTACTTTCCATTTTCACCACTAAACTATTATCTCCATGAGGATAAAAACAGTGTCTACTGTATTACCCACTTATACTTGATAATATTTTTTTAAAAAAACAGCTAGAATGTAGATTTTTAAAAATTTAGATATATACCCTTTAGAATTTAAAATAATCTTAACCATTTTACACATCCAAATTTAGATCATGGGATATGAAAGCATCCTCAAATATATCAGATAATTGGACAATTTTGTTCCCAATTATTTATGTTTTTGCAGATACTGGCATCTAATGACAAATAAGGAATTATCTTTAACCCAAGAGAGTATATCACACCCTTATTTTGTATGTAGGTAATTGCATAATGCATAGATTTACACTTCATTTCCATTCTCTCTGGAATGCTGAACTGGTAACAATATTCACATTTGGTTTCCTTGTTTTTCCTACATGGTCTTCCTCTTCTCCTAGAGTACATGATTCTTTCCTTTCACAATCTAACTCATTTGGCTACAAAGTCAGAATACCACCAGAGTGATACTCGAAGGGAAAGCACAGACATATATACTATCCTAAGATTAGAAAATGAAGATGAGAACATAGCTTGGATCTATAGCTTTTTTGTTATGCCACACATGAATGTGTTTAAAATATTTCTCTTGAACAACAAATTCTTAGTACATATAACATACATAAGTTCTTAAGAAATTTTGAGAATAGACAGGCTTTAAAATTGCACTTCTATAAAATGAAAAACATTGAGATTTTAGTAATACTGTTGGTTTTATACTGTTCTTTCTTTCTGTTGCTTTTCCCTAGGTTCTATATAAATTGGTGATGTTCTTTCTACTCATCCATTAATGCTCATCCAACAAAGAAATGCCAAATGTGGGTGAAGGGGAAGAAGGCAGCAAAACACACTGACATATGTGTACCTATGCAACTATCTTGCACGTTCTGCACATGTACCCCAAAACCTAAAAGGCAATTTAAAAAAAAGAAAAAAACAAGTACCTTTCACACTGACCTTCCAGGAAAACATAAGTGGAATAATCTACTATCTAAGTAATATTTAATTTTTTTCCTGAACAACTCTTCTAGCACTGACTTACTTCAGGAGAAGAATGTGAGCTAGCTGATCCAGGGATATCTCATCAGTGAATTAGTAGAATCAATGAACTTTGTCAGTGATTATATTAGCTGAGTTATTTGCCTTGAGTTTTCCTTTTCCTTTTCTTTTTATTTTTTCATTTTCAAATGTAGCTTTTGCCTTTTGACATTACTTCTTTTCCATTTTGAAAGTTTACTTAACAATAACAAAAGACCAACTGCCTCTAACGCATAAATTGAAATTCACTATTAATTTCCAAAAAGGTACCGTAGTTCCCCTGTATCTGTGGGAGATATGTTCGTACCAAGACCTCCAGTAGATGCCTGAAACCATGGATAGTACCTAATCCTATACACACTGAGTCTTTTCCTATTTATACACACCTATGATAAAATTTAATTTATAAATCAGACGTAGTAAGAGATTAACAACTAATAAAACAGAATGTATTATCTATCTTTCTCTCCCTCTCAAAATGTCTTATTTTACTGTGCTCACCAATTTTAGGATTGCAATTGACCACAAGGCTTTGAAACCATGGAAAGCAAAACTGCAGATGATCAGGGACTAACATATTGGTACTTAACAACGAATACTTAAAAGTATTCGTTGCTTTAGTTCAAAATTTTATCTTTCGAATAAGAAGTATTTAATATACACTATTTGTGAATATATCTTACTATCCATAATTTGATATTTAAATACAAAATAGGTATATTTAATATTAATTTGTTAATAAAATAATTGATAAAATATTCTGCTGTAGAAAATTGAGGAACTCAGATGTTATTGTAGAGTTATTTTGTGTGTCTTTTTTAATTCAACTATTCTTAACATTTACTGAATCTTAATTGTTATTTAAAAATAAATGTAGGCCAGGTGTGGTGGCTCATGTCTGTAATTCCATCACTTGGGAAGGCCACGGCAAAAGCATTGTTTGAGGCCAGGAATCCAGCCTAGGAAACACAGCAAGACCCTGTCTCTACCAAAAAATCTGCCAGGCATGGTGGTGCATGACTATAGTTCTAGCTACCCAGGGGAGCTGTCATGGGAGAAGTGGTTGAGCCTAGGAGGTCGAGACTAGTGTGCCAAGTTCACACCACTGCACTCCAGCCTGGGTGACAGAAGGAGACCCAATCTCAAAACATAAAATAAATAAATAATAAATGTATCAAAAAGGCCAAACTTGGAAATGTTAATAAAAAGTAAACATTATTTACCCTATTTCTACACACACATATATTACCGATTCATTTTATTTTGCACCAAATACCTCTGTGTAATGTATTTTTCTTAATACCCTTATTATTATACATTTATGTTCTGAAGAAAACACTGATAAGAAATAATGACTAAGAATAGGATTTCAGCCGGGCATGGTGGCTCAAGCCTGTAATCCCAGCACTTTGGGAGGCCAAGGCGGGTGAATCACAAGGTTAAGACATAGAGACCATCCTGGCCAACATGGTGAAACCCCGTCTCTACTAAAAATACAAAAAAAAATAGCTGGGTATGGTGGCGTGCGCCTGTAGTCCCAGCTACCCGGGAGGCTGAGGCAGGAGAATTGCTTGAACCCGGGAGGCAGAGGTTTCAGGGAACTGAGATCACACCACTGTCCTCCAGCCTGGCGTCTGGTGACAGAACGAGACTCTGTGCCCCCCCCAAAAAAATAAAAAGAATAGGATTTCATTTTTCAGTATGGCAGTTGTGTTCAAGAAAGTCATTTTGCCACCATAATAAGATGAATGTGTACTATTTAAAATATATACTATGAAAATATTTCTATATGCCAGACAAAAGATTTGCCAGAATTAATTGTGCTTTAAAGCAACAACATAGGAACAAAGCCTTAAACAAAAGTAATGGTGAAGGAAGACATTAGGAAATCTTAGTTAATTACACTGAGGCAAGGCACAGTGAAAGAGATTGTCCATACCTGTTGGCACATGTGATCCCACTGGTTGTTAAGTTCTTTGAGTTCTGCCTCAAGTCTCAAAGCAAACTCTGGCTCTGCTTCATTCTTTATCTTCTTCCCACCTTCATTGACACTGTTTAGACTTGGCTGAATTGTCTGAATATCATTGACTAAAAGCTAAGAAAATAAATCAATTTAATCCAGCTGAAAAAATTACGGCCACATATTAGTTATGTAACATAACTAGAAAATGTAAAATTAAGTCTCATGGAATTACATATGGATTTTTGTCTTTTAAAATCTGAGATACATAGATATTGATATAGACAGCTACATGACAGACTTGCAAAAATGTTCAATGGTTATTATGGCATGAATGCAGTAGGGAATTATTTGTATTCTACTTCAAAACAAAAGGAAAGAAATTTAATATTTCTGGTTGAAAACTGTGTGAAAATGACAGGCTTCATACTCTACTGTCTTTATTAGTGTTTTCATTTTCAAACACAGGATATTGCAGAAAGTGTTTATAGCATAATGAGTGTGAAGGTTATTTGTGAGGTGGATTTCCTTTTTTTAGCTTGTACTATAAAAAATTTTCTTTAAAGAGCAAGATTATTTTCTTCATGCTGCATGACAATGGTATAATGAACATTTTTTCAAAACCGCATATTAGTACAGTATGTTATACATGAAGAGAACAACAACACAGTATGAATAATAATTTGTCATAAGAAATAACTAGTAGCTCAATCAATTCTTTACATTTAAATTATACTGCATTTTATAGTAAAATAATGTTATCAAGTGAGGCTGAGTCAAAGGCAATGTTTTGTCAGTTTCTCACTTACTTAGTCCAGGGTTTCTCAACATTGGCACTTCTGACATGTTAGATTATGCAATTCTTTGTTGTAGAGGGATGTTGTATGGACTGTAGGATATTTAACAGCATCTCTGTCCTTTAACTACTAGACACCGGTAGCATCTAACTAACCATCCCCACCTGCCAACGCAGTTGTGACAATCCAAAATGTCTACAAATATTTTTTAAAACTCTGCTGAGGAGATGAGGGCAAAATCCACCCTGGCTGTAAAACACTCATCTAACCAAATAATATTCATATACAATTATTCATATTAAAGGCATCATATAAAAATCTTACTCTGCACTGTTTCAACTGCTTTTTTAGAATTTCTGAATCCCCAATGGCAGGCCATTCCTCCTTCAGAAAAACATCAACTTCAGCCATCCATTTCTTCAGGGTTTGTATGTGATTCTGAAATGTGACCCGTTATAAGGCATTATTAGTGTGCTGATTACTTCTAACACATTTCTTCATTGTGAGATATCTAAACACCAGCCCTAAAACAATTCCCATGTTTAAAGGGTGTCTCTAAGTAGCTCTTGAGAAAAAGAATATTTTTACTAAGACTGCATTTTTATGGTCTACTGTATGAGCACTGGTGTGCAAAGTCTGCTATTGTTAAAAATAAAAAATTACTACCAAATGTGGTTTTATGATGTTACTCTCGAGAACATTAAATCACATCCCCCTCTAGAGAAATTTTAAGTTACAAAACAACTCATGAGAATACTAACAATGTGCCCTTACAGTACATAAAACAAACTATGAACAATAAACTCAATGTAATCGTGTCTTTATAGCCTCCCTAAAACCGAACTTTCACAAATTGTTTTCTCCAGCTGACAGTTTAAATAGTCCTTCCAGTTGGGAACTTTCAGACTAAGATTTTGTCATAAAGAGTGAGCTTTAGCTTTTATTTGTCTAAACAGTATGAAGTAATGATCAGGTAAAAATCATCATCTTTTATCATTTATAAATAGCCAATACCTCCCACCCATGATTCTTTCCCATATTACCTTTTGTCTCTGCTGTTTTCCTACTTATAAAAAGTATGATGCAACTATGCTGTCTACATGTGTTATTTTCTTCCATTTTACTTCAATTTCTATTGAAAATATATACTCTATAAAAAGTTTCCCCTTTAATATGATTATCAATAATTTTTAAAGTGCTTATCTAAATCAGATAACTTCAACATCATCACCTTGCTGTTATCTTTCAAGTCTACATTTGCTCTTTTTCCACATCTTCAGTGTCCTTGTTCACATCTTACTATTGACTCCATTACTGCATTAGCTCGTTGTGATATCTGCCTCAGACTTACCTCATTCTAATTATTGATCTACAGTGATGCCAGTAATCTTCTCCTCTCCTCCTTCATCTTGTGAGGGTAGTGTTTTGAAAACACAAGTGGAATCGTATATTTCCCTTTGTAAAATAATCAATAGCAGTTTTTCTTATTAAATTGTTGCTATTGTTATTAGTCTCATCACCATCAGATTAAAACTCAGATTGTAAAACATGGCATCCAAGGTCATTCACTGTCTACTCTCAAACCATTTTTCCAACCATAATATTTTATTAATCCCCAGATATATTATCTCCCCAATGTTGAACTTATTCCAGTTAACTGAAAATGCCACTACTATGCTTTGTCAAGAACTCTTTCTTTGTCACTATTAGCTAACTAAATTCTACCTATTCAATGTATAGCAGAGCTAACCTATGTTCCAATCATATTTCATAAACTTTTCTTTGAGCTTGTGTTGGATCTTCTTACTATGATAACCTTTCCCATACTGCTTAAGTTATTTACTGTACAAGGCTGAATAATGTTACCCCCAGGATGCCCACACCCTAGTCTCTGAAACATGTGAGTATGTTGCCTAACATAACAAAAAGAACTTTGAAGATGTGATCACCTTAAGGATTTTGAGATGGAGAGATTACACTGGATCATCCAGCTGAGCATAACGTAATCATAAAGGTTCTAACTAAAAGGAAGCCAAAACAGAGAATAGGATAGGGAGAGAAAGGAAAGAAGGAGAGATAGAAAGAAAGGGAGATGGAGATAGAGAGGGAAAGATGAATTGGCACTGCACGATGTTACACTGCTGACTTTGAAGACCAAGGATAGGGACATGAGCCAAGGAATGCTTCTTCTAGAAGCTAAAAATGCCAGTAAAACAGACTCTCTCTCTTTGAGCCTCGAAAACAGACACAGTCCTGCTGACACCTTAATTTTAGAACACTGAGACTAATTCTGAACTTCTGACTTCCAGAACTCTAATATAATACATTTGTGTTGTTTGAAGCCATTGAATTTGTTAGGAGTGTCATGGGAACTGAATACAGCTACATTACTCCTTCACTAGAATGTGGGCTCACTGATGACAAGAGCCATGTAATTGTGCCCTCATGGGCCACTGGTCTTGGCCAATAAGTGATAATTTCATGCAGTATTTACATAGGTATGCATGTACACATATGTTTATAAGTAAAGACATGCTATACATTAAATAATCTTTTAGGTTTGCTTAGTGTTTTGGTTTATAAAAGGTAAGGACAAAAGCTAAGTAGCTAGACTGGAATTTAAATCTGGAAGCATCTTGTTGCAATGGTTTTCAATCATAATGTTTTCGACATTTCCTTCTCGCCATTAACATTTTTCACAATAAATGACCACTCAAGGGACACATTACTCACCTCATTAAATATTTTAGGCTTTCAGACCTTAATGCAATCTTTGGTTTACTGTTTTTCTTTAGCTTGAGTGGTTGTTAGTATGGTGGCACTATTCAAACAAATTAAGTCAGTAGAATTTTGTTTGAGAAACAAGTGATGTGCTAAATTTAAGCATATAATTACACATGAAATGTGATAAAATAATTTATCACTATATATTACATGTGTAACATTAATATACATATGTAACATGTCACATATATTTGATTACATTATATATAATGTATATATGTACATGATATAATTCCATTATATGTGTGTATGTGAATATACATTATATGTATATACAAATAAGGTGTTTATGTGTATACATATATACACATATATATGGAAGCTAAAAATGCCAACAAAACAAGATTCTCTTTTAAATCCTCCAAAATAGACACAGTTCTGCTGACACCTTAATTTTAGCCCACAGAGACTAATTCTGAACTTCTGACCTCCAGAACTGTGATATAGTAAATTCGTGTTGTTTGAAGCCATTAAATTTGTGATAATTTCTTAAGAGTGTCATAAAAGATCAACACACCTACATTTCTCATACACATATACATATAGGAAATTTTGCATAATGGAATTTATATATAATATAATCATATGACTCTATCACCATATTTTATATATAATAGCACATGTAGGCAGCACAGTTGAATCATACATTTTTATAAGTAGCAAAACAGCAAAAACAAAATGTAACATAGGAAATAATCATATATAAACTATAGTTATATATATAAAATGGTTACATTATACAGATGTATAATGTATAACTGTTTTCTAGTCATAAGCTAAATGATTACCTACATCTTAAAAGAAAACCAGACTAAAGGAATGATTGGTTCTGAAAATCATTAAACTAAAAGCACATTTAATTCCTATTGGTATTGGTGAAAATAGCAAATTAATTCTAAAAAGTAATCTAAGAAAACTCTTATTCGTTTCTTAGAAGGAATAAGTAAATCACCATCCTTTGTAAAAGACTCATGTCTTTTCATCTTATCGCTAACTTTGAAAGATGCTGGAGTTCAAATGTTTATGTACCTTTACAGTTTATAGTGTATTGTTAGGGAAACAAATAAGTAAATAAAAATGAGTGTAGAAAGTAAAATCTTGAATTACCTGAATTTTTCTGAGTTTACTCATTTGCTCCTCTAGCTTTTGACAATGCTCAACCAGCTGAGAGGAGAGTTTCTTCCAGCGTCCCTCAATTTCTTCAAATTCTGATTGATATTTGCGACTAACTTCAGAGGGTGCTTTCTTTGACATCTCTTTCACAGTCGTGCTGAGATAGTTTAGGCCACTTTGTTGCTCTTGCAGAGAACTTTGTAAAGCCTCAAAAAAAATTTAAGTACATTTATACTAATTGATGAATAATAACTGATGAGTTTCAGTTAAATTAACTATACTTAAAATGAAATCTATGTGATTCAAATATGTAAACAAAGTAGATGATCTTATATCAGTTATAAACATTTAGTGGTAATTTAAATTTTACATATCCTAAGAGTAACTTGCATATTTTTTAGTGATATTTTATTTAATACTCCATATGTATTGTTCTAAATAATGTCAAGTGTATCTCAAAACTGTATCTTACAGAGTCAAAGAGTTTTGGTGCATCTACTTTTATTGATTTAAGTGCATATATTAATAACTACATTTGTGATAAAGTTAATGGAATTGAAGTTAATTATACTGACCTTACAGAAAAGCAGACTTGATTCTCTCTACATAAAGCTATAGCTAATAATATTGATATGTGAAATAGAAATACTTATTGAATAATCTAGGTACTTAATATTTTATATTTTCAAAAAAGTTATTCTGTTATGTAGAACTACAGTGGAATTCGAGGATAATTTTGCAAGAAATTTATAAAATTTATTAACATTTATTCTGTATAACACATGCAATCTCTTATAGTAGGATGCCAAGTTTAGGCTTACCCTATATAATATTTACTTAAATGTTCCCTTCTCTTTATAAAATAATAAAGGCTCATGAGTAAAAGGTGGAAAAAAAAGAACTAAAATTTTATATAACTTTTGAATTTTTTCTATGTATAGCTGAATATTAAATATATAATCATATTATATGCACAAATAGACAGTTGTTCTTTCTCATATAATGTGACCTATAGCAAACAAAAATTCGTTAAACATCTAACTTTTATAATTTCATAGTATTCTATGCCTATTTCGTGGTACTTAATTTTTTTTTACTTTACTTTTTTAACTTCACTTTTATTTTACTTTTTAAAATTGTTCCCCTATGACTGATTATTTAGATAATATCTAGCATGTAGCTACATTTTGAACTACGTGTTTTGTCAGCATTTGCCCATGTCATTGGGTATTTTTCAAAAACAAAAATTGTAATGGCTTCTCTAGTTTAACGACTTCCATTATTAGCTCTATAATTTAATTTCTAGTTTTCCACTCCTGTAAATTATGTTTATCTCTATTTATCTAGCCACCCATTCATCTATCAATCAATGTCCTCTCTATCTCAAGTTTCATTTATATCTTTGAGTAGATTGTGATTATTTTTGTAAGATATAGACTGCATGGAAATTATATTAATGTTCTTGTATGTTATTGGGATGCACTGAAGAGTTAACTCCAGTAAAATCCATATTGAAAATACATTTCCAGCAGTAAGAGAGAATTTTTAGTTCTTCACTTCCAAATCTGTACTTACATCATTTTTGTCTGTGAACACAATTTAGTATGCAAAATAGATAACTTATTTTATGAATTTTTTTACTTCTTCAGTTACAATTTAAGTAACAATTATTCATAGGATTATTATCCATATGTATCTCCTTTTGAAGTCTGCATTATTCAGGACTTTCTTCCTTACTCACAGAAAAAAAGTTTCCTTGGTATCATATTTCTTCAAAATTGTCTCTGGTGTTTTTACAATGTTTGTGATTGCTTCCATTGGTTTTTATGCTTCTCCACCTAAAGTTTTATAACATTATTATTTAAAAACTTTTCCAAAGTTTATGCTTTTGAATATTTTCTTATATGTGGTTTTTATTTTGGTGTAACTTTGGGGAAAATGTTAAAACTTCATTTTTTTGTTAATTAATACATTTCCTAATAATATTTATGAACAATTATTTTCTTTCCTCACTATCTAGTTCACTGGAAGTAGTTTCTTCTGCTCATCTAATTGCCTTTTCTTTCTCCACTTTGCTTATTGTTTCATGTTTTTACTCTTATTTTAAAAAGTTTATTAGTTCTATTAGGCCACAGGTTTTTCCAAATAAACTTTGGAATCATTATGCCAAGCATTAAAAACTACAACAAAAAGAAATAAAAAAAGGTTAAGCAGCTACCATTTGGTATTATAGTAGAATAAATATCTAAATAAGACACTAAATAAGAAAAGTTGTTTAAATATATATTCCTTTGAATACATTTTCTAAAAACATTTTAACACACAGAAAAAGATTCTATATGATGTTAAAATTTGAATTTTTAAAACATTTTTATTAAAGTACACATATTATCTCAGCTCCTAAATATGTTTTCATGTCTAAAGAAATAGAAAATTTTTGACTATATAATATACTATTTTAAAATTAGTAAGAAAAGTATTCTAAAATCTTTTACAAATTATTTATTTCATTTCCCATATCAGTATGTTCTTTCCTGATATAAGGATGTTAAAACACGTAGCTATTAGAATTCAACTTTCTCATTACAATATTACATACTATTAACGTTTAAATTTAAACTAATTTTATAAACACATCCAGCCCTCCATATTTGTGGATTCTGAATCAGTGGATTCAATCAACTACTAATAAATAATACTTGAAAAATATAATTACATCCTTACTAAACATGTAAGACTTTGTTTATTGTCACTACTTCCTAAATAATATAGTATAACAACAATTTTTATAGCATTTACATTGTATTAGACATAAGTATTCTGGAGATGATTTTAAGTATATCAGAGAATGTACAAAGTTATGTGCAAATATTACACCATGTATATAAAGGATTTGAGTTTCTATAGATTCTGATATTCATAGGAATTTCTGGAACTGACTCCCCATGCATCCCCAAGATGACTGTACACTGATTTTACCCATCTGTTTGAGAATGTTAGAGGAGTTACAAATAAAGAAGCAAAGGAGGGAAATAGCACCATGGCTTTTCTAATAAGCAGAATCACTATGTCTGAAAATGCATGCTAAACTAAAAATATACTTCATAAATAGATCATATCATTGTTTTCAAAAACAGCATATATATATGATATATCCATAAATAGATAGAGAGTGTATATATAAATAATACTTTAAAGTCTCATTTTCTTTTGCTCAATGGGCAAACTACCATACTTGCCACAATTAGTTAAATTCTAATATTACTTAAAGGTTACATCAATGTGATTGTTTGACAAATAAGAGGACTGCTTTATTGTTTTGACATTCAAATTTTCACAAACCTGCAATTCCCCGAGTCTCTGCTCCATGATTTCATACTCAGTGACACTGAGTTGAGGTATAGAGAGTTTGGCTTCTGATTGCTGGATCCACGTCCGGATGGTACTCATTGTCTCCTGATAGCGTGTGGGTGGCAAAGTGTCAAAAACTTTATCGAAAGGGAAAAAAGAATGAGAATCAATAAACTGTTTCACACTTTGCTGTGTTTTCCTAAATTGTCACTAAACTCAATCATATTACTATTTTCAAATATTAGCAAAATTAGAAAATCTGAAGTGCATATTTGAATATGATTATGAAGATACATTCCTGTTACATGTGTTTGCCAGGGACCTTACATATATTACATTCATTCACAAATCAGCCTGTAAATTCTGTATTGTTTAATTCATTTATAAGGTCAGGAAACAGAAAAACAGATCAGGTCAGAAAACAGAAAAACAGAGAAGCTGAGTAATTTGCCCAAGGTCATACAGATGGTATTTGGAGAAACTGAGCAGAGTCCAATTATATCTGATATTGAAAGGCTACTCTCTTTCTGCACTATCATTTGCCTTTGGAAAAAATAGTATCATTATCAAAAGCCCTTGAATTTTAAATTATATCATGTCATGTCTAATTTTACCAAAACAAAACCCATTTATGTATGCTTAGTATACGTATCAAGAACTCTAATAATCATCCCATATATATTACATTCTTAATTCTTATAATAAATGTGTGAGGTATACATTGTTAATCCTAACTACAATTGAGAAAACAGGCTATTAAGAGGCATATATGTGTGTGTGTGTGTATGTGTTTGTGTATATATAGATATATATAAACTTTTACATGTATAATTATATTAATATGTATATTAAGGAAAGTATTAGAGATACACAGTATGTATATACACACAAGTTTATATGTTTTAAAGTATATGTGTGTGTTTATATATGAAATGTCACTTAAGGGGCAACACTGGTCATGTTGAAAGAGATTAGACACAAGATTGAGAATGCTGCAGAGAACTGTAAATGATAAAAAGGATTTAACATATTTTAGGGATAATCCAAAAGAAATCCTAGAATAAAAAATACAGTAAGTGAAAAATAAGAACTAAGTGCATGGGTTTAACAGCAAATTTGACAGACGTAAAGAGAGATTTACTAATCCTTAAGATATCTCAGAAGTGGGCAAAGGATATAAACAGTCACTTTTCAAAATCAGACATATATGAGGCCAACAAACATATGAAAAAATGCTCATCATCATTGGTAATTAGAGAAATGCAATCAAAACAACAATGAGATACCATCTCACGCCAGTTAGAATGGCGATCCTTAAAATATGTGGAGACAACTGATGCAAGAAGATATGGAGAAACAGGAACACTTTTACACTGCTGGTGGGAGTGTAAATTAGTTCAACCATTAGACAGTGTGGCGATTCCTCAAGGATCTAGAAATAGAAATTCCATTTGACCCAGCAATCCCATTACTGGGTGTATACCCAAAGGATTATAAATCATTCTATTATAAAGACACATGCACAGTTATGTTCATTGCAGCACTGTTTACAATAGCCAAGACCTGGAACCAACCCAAATGCTCATCGATGATAGACTGGACAAGGATAATGTCACAAATACACCATGGAATACTATGTAGCCATAAAAAATCATGAGTTTGTGTCCTTTTTAGGGACATGGATGAATCTGGAAACCATCATTCTCAGCAAACTGACACAAGAAGAGAAACAACACCCCATGTTCTCACTCATAGGCGGGTGTTGAACAACGAGAACACAAGGACACAGGGAGGGGTGTATCACACACTGGGGTCTGTTGGGGTAGAGTAGGGGAGGAACAGCGGGGGGTAGGGAGGTTGGGGAGGGATAACAGGAGGAGAAATGCCAGATATAGGTGACATCAATGGAGGCAGCAAACCACATCGCCATGTATGTACCTACACAACAATCCTGCATATTTTGCACATGTACTGCATAACCTAAAGTGCAATAAAATATATACATATACATTTTAAAAAGTCATGGTGTGAATATGAAATTGAGTCCAACTTGAATTCCCCATCATTGCCTGTGAGGGGAAAATGCATTGCATATATGTATAGAAGCTGAAGTCATGACATACATGTACTTGGGAAAAATACTCAACTTGAGCCTTTATTTCCCTGCCAACCATACGCCGAACTTGTTCCTATTCCCCATGATCAATCTAAAGTCTCGGAGGCAATACAACCAGCAAAGGCTCCAAATTTTATTAAATAACACAGATCAGGACAAAAGTAAGCATTTCTCTAAAATGTGAACACTGACAAAGGTGTCAAGAAATAAGATGGGACCTACAATATATGATGATTAACATAGAAATGGTTCTTCAGATAATTATAAGTGCAAGAAAGTTTGGGTATAACTTGAATTTCTAATGCCAACATATAAGTTGTTTTCTTAGTTTGAAATACAAGAATCTTTGTGATTGGGAATTCAATCGGGATTTTAGCCCAGTTTTCTAACAAAATCAATATTCTATCCTACAATGAAAATACATCATTTAATCACTTCACAAATTTTTGCTTATGCCACTTGCTCTGCTGAAAGTCCCTGCTGGTCAGGCTCCATTTTCACAAAGGGTTCCAGGTGTGGTCTGACATGAGTAAGACAGATGGGTTTATAGGAATTTTATCTAAGATCACCTGAGATTTTGTTTTAAAAGTCATAAAACTCCAATGAACCAAGTGAAATTGAGGTCATTTTAATAAGTACTGCTCTATTATTCACCTTCTGGACAACTGATTTATTTTCCAGTTCAATTGCATTTTTCTAACCAACTTTGTGTAACTATAAACTACCATGCTACTGAAATATTTATTAGAATAAGAGTTATTTTTTTCTTTTGGTGAATTTTCCTTCTTTTTCACGATTTGCTAAAAGTAGCTCTATTCACTTAGCAATAATTTCTTCAAAATATCCTGTTAATCTATTTTATATTTAACTGACAAATAATAATTCTGTATATTTATGTGGTATAATGTGATGCTTTATGTATGTATTGTAAAGAGAGTTACTTGGGCTAATTAACATATTCATCACCTCACCAACTTATCTTTTTTGTGAAGATATTAAAATGTATTCTTTTACCAATTTTGAAATACAGTTTTTTATTAACTGTTTCCACCATGCAGTACAAGAGATCACTACAACTTATTCCTCCAGTTTCAGTAACTGAAACATTCTAGCCTTTGATTAACACCTTCCCTCTCCCAACCTTCCTCTTCCTTCTAGTCTCTGGTAACTACCTTTCTATTCTCTGTTTCTATAATTTGACTTTTTTGGATTCCCCATATAAGTGAGACTATACAGTATTTGTCTTTCTTTGGCTCATTTCAGCTAGCATAATGTCCTCCATTTCCATCTACATCGTGGCAAATGATGGAAACTCCTTCTTTATAAAGGCTATATAGTGTTTCATTGTGTATATATACCATATATTGATATCGAAATATATAAATATCGCTATATATTATATATATCACTGTATATATATGTGTGTGTATATCACTTTATATATATGTATATACATATATATACGTATATATATGTATATACAGACATATATATGGCATATTTTCTTTATCCATTAATCCTGTGATAGACACTGAGGTTGTTTCTGTATCTTGGCGGTTATGAATAATGCTGAAATGAACATGGCATGGGCAATAAAAGCAAAAATAGACAAATTCGATTGCATCAAACTGAAAAGTTTCTGTGCAGGAAAGGAAACTATTAACAGAGTGAAGAGACAGCTCACATATCAAGAGAAAATATTTGCGAACCACATATCTGTTAAGGAGCTAACAATCAAAATATATAGAAAACTCAAACAACTCAACAGCAAGAAAATAAGTTACCTGATTAAAAAATGGTCAAGGGACCTAAACAGACATTTCACAAAATAAGAGATACCAATGGCCAACAGACATGTCAAAAAATGCTCAACATCTCTAAACATCAGAAAAATGTGAAAACCACAATGGCATAACACCTTAAACATGTTAAAATTAGCAAGGCTATTTTCAAAATGATGGAAGATAAATGTTGCGGAAGCTATGGAAAAAAGTACACTTGTTCACTATTGTGAGAATGTAAATTAGTACAGCCATTTTGGAAAAAAGTATGAGGTTCCTGCCACATAAATTTTATATACATATATATATATGTATGTATGCGAGTGTGTATATGTATATTGCTCTAACTTGGCATTTAGCAAGTTTTCCCATGATTCTTGAGGTCAGTGAACAACTATTTTATGTCACAATAATAAGCACATAGCTTGCTTAAATAAATACTTCTGCTATTCTTGCTCTTGTTGGTATTGATAAAAATATATATATGTATGCGTGTGTGTATATGTATATTGCTCTAACTTGGCATTTAGCAAGTTTTCCCATGATTCTTGAGGTCAGTGAACAACTATTTTATGTCACAATAATAAGCACATAGCTTGCTTAAATAAATACTTCTGCTATTCTTGCTCTTGTTGGTATTGATAAAAATAATACAATATTTTTAAAGAAATATTTACAGATAGTTTATCTGGATTCAGGAGTGAAGGAGCAATGCAACAGAGTATGTGTCTACTGGAATAAAAGATTCCTTTGCCTAGATGTGTTAAAAATTAAATTTTAAAATAAAAAAATTATATTTTAAGAAAGGAATTTAGGTCAATTTTCTGACCTGTAGCTAGAAGAGTTAGTTCACATAAATCTTCATTTAAATTCCCAGTCTCAGCATCTTAACAGGGAGGGGTAAAGACTAACCACAGAGCTGGAAATTATGACCATGGAGAACATCCTTGCTGGCTACCCTAAAATTTTCTTCTACTGTCTCTCTAAGAGGCAAAAGTTATTTTGTTGCAATTCTGGCAAGAGTATCTTCCCTGCTACATCATCACCTTTTCAAGGGTTGCACTGATTTTTCCTTATCTTATCACAACTGTAGCTTAAGTTTCAATGGACTCTCCCCTGTGTGGCTATTCTTCCCACGTCTCCCTGCTTCTCCTCAGACTTGTATTCCATTTCTTTCTCACATACCGGCTAGAGGGTGAGTTTTTCAAAAATGCAAATAAGGTTACTTAATTTCCTCAACTGAAATTTGGAAATGTCAACTGCTCTTAAAAATCCAAACTTTTATAGAAGTTTATGGGGGGCTTGAGCAATTCTTCCCTCATCTTGTCCTAATATTTCCATGATTTGTTAGGTTCCAGCCCCTCTGGTCTCCCTTATGTCTTTGGGATATGCCAAGCCCTTATTCTCACCTTTGGCCATTTGGGTTTCTTTCCATTTCTCTTAATGTCCTTCCTCCAACTTATCACACAGTTAGCACCTGCACATTCTACAGGTTTTGTTCTAACATCATCTCCCCAGAATCACGGTTTCAGACCCCAAAGTGATTACAATCTGAAATAACATTCAGATATTCAATTTTATTATCTTTTTTCTATAAGCTCCGTGAAGACATAATACTGCTCTAGATTTTCTCCACCAAGTACATTACCTAGTGCCCAGCACTTTTAGGGCACATACCAGGTGTTCAAAAATATTTCTTGAATTTATTAGTGAATAAGTGAGCAAGGCACTGTTCTGAAAGCAATCTAATGGTGTAGAACAGAAGAGAATCATTTTGAAACTTTAGAACAGATGAAACACTGGCTTTGTCATAAGTAATACTGTCATCTTCTCCATTTCTGCAAACCTAAAGCAAATGAACAAAATTCCTAATTATGTTTTGACATGTTTTCCACATTGCTGATGAAATAAACTCAAATTACATCCCAATTTTTCCCTTATTTACATTTAAAAATAAGGTTTCATTTTTTTCCTTGTTGATACAATTATCTATAACAAACTGGGTGCTGTATTTCTATATTCATCTAGCATACAGCATGGGTTTTCTGGTTTTCAATTTCTAGAAAAGTATTTTATCAATTGTCATGGGAGACAATTCCGCCCCCTCATCCTCCAAGACCTAGGTACCACTAATCGTATTTCTGCCTCTACAGATTTGCACACTGTGGCCATTTTATATCAATAGAATCACATAACATACAATCTTTTGTAACTGACTTCTTTCACTTAGCATAATGTCTTCAAGAGGAATCCATGCTGTAGCGTGTATTAGTACTTCATCCCTTTTTATTACACAATAACATTGCATTGCATGGATGTGCCCATTTTCTTCATATAGTCACCCGTTGATGGACATTTGGGTTTATTCTACATTTTGGCTATTATGAATAATGTTGTTAAGAACATTCATGTATATGATCTAGTTACTATAGCATCTCATATCCATCCTTTTAGTTATTCAAACCTCATTAGGTTATTTGTGACATAGGTGTAATAAAAACATACACTCAATGGGTTTCTCTGAGGCTTAGATAAAATAATGTATAAATTAGTTATTTATAGACTAAACAGTACTTTGAAAATAGAAAGAATTGTATCTTTTTATATTATTTTCTCCTATCACTTCTGTCAGGTAACAACCACCAACTCCTTATATCAATTTTCACCATGGGAAATATATTTCAAAAGCCAGATTTTTGTGATAAAAGCTAGATTATAAAGGTAAAGAGGAAATAAATGTCACTATGGATGCCTAGGCACTTCTGTTAGCTCTTATTTGCTGAATACTTAATATGTCCAAAGTACCATGGGGTAATACAAGCCATGAGATTTACTCCATGGTACCAGTTCAGGGATCATGAATACACATGTGCAATTATTTAAAATAATTACAAATTACCACAATAAACTGCTACATAATTTGATATGCTACATGTTTTCATTCACTATATATATTTTATATTTAAAGGGTTATTTATCAATATCTAGACAAGCATTCCAAAAGAGTGAATAACATTAAAGATGTATTGGTAAAGTGGAAATGAGGATAATTTATTTAAATATAAATGAAGTGAAAAAGTTGGGAAGTTTTATAAACAATCATCATTTGTAGGTATGAAATTTTAAAAAATACAGATGATACGGATGGATGGATGGATAGCTGTATGAATAGAGATTATATATTATGATATATTTATGTTGTAACATCATAGATTATATATTATGATATATTTATGTTGTAAATCTCAAATCAATTGCTATTCTAAACATCTTTAAAGTAAGTGATAAAAAGTTTAACTTTAATATAATTAAGAGGTATATATAGATTAAAGTAATTTTCCAGTGAAAAGGCTCCTTTGTCCAAAAGTTATTGTCTAGCCACTAAATGTATTTAACTTTAAGGGAGGTTTATGTATTTTATGACAAGCAAAAATACATTAGTGTTAAATAGGTCAGTATTTGAAAATCTAGGACATTTAAAATATTTTCCCAAATTGATTTTACAGAGGCACAGCAACAAGTATGCTGAAATCCACTAGAGGGAGCTGGTATTATTTATAAAGCTTTACTACCTGACAGGAAAATAAATCCCTAAGCAAAAACGACTTTGAAGTACTAAAAAAAGTATTTATCCTTTGCTTTATTTAGTTAAGTTCATTTTTGTAAAAATGAAAGTCAAGGAAATGAGAAAACCTTTGTGCATCACTACATTAATTCTGGAAATGATATTATATGGTGAATTCTTTAAATATTTACAAAGAAAAGCAATAGGATAATGTATTTTCCAACTAATTAAGTTTTAGTAGAAAACAAACATATGGTCCTGTGCTTCCCATAACAACTTTGAGGAAGAGATTTTTTTTCAAAAAATACTTTTATCTTAATGCCTTCAAACCCAATTTTACTCTATTATTCTTTGTGTGTGCACATGAACATATATATGCACGTATACAGTCAACCAAAAACCCATTTACTATTTCATAAAGGTGGTTATTAATCTGTCTCTGAAAAGAATTTTTGTCTTAAAATTAAGTTGATGAGTAGAGACATTTTGGAGCAGATACTATGTATTAACATCATCTTATTAAAGCAATTCAATGAGAGACAAAAGAAACATCTTGAAAAATTTGCTGCTCACATGGTATGAATTTGCATAATTGCTCCACTTTTATCTTTTATCATCAAAGGATAAAATAGGATTTATGTAATTATAGTGATCCAGTAGTAAAATGTAGCCCAAAGAATAATTTGTCCTTTGCAGAGTTTCAGTTGCCACATGTATCCTAAAAGTATAATACTCTTCGGATAAATTGACAGAAGTATTAAAAGATGCCTAGCAAATATTCTTGTACATACAGCAAGCTAGACTTAATGAAACCCTATTCATATGACCTCAGCTGCTCTTTTATTTTCCTCAATGTCCAAAATCTCTTACACCAGTAATTCATTCCTTTTTAATATAGGTTGTAGGGAGAATGGTTCCATGGACAGAAATTCCTGTTTCATGTTAGTACTTTCTGGATTTCCCCACAAATAACCAATCTGGAAAATGTCAAGTTAGCCATTTTAGAATGTTTACTTACTTGTCTGTAGCTCTTTCTCTTTGGCCTGCACATCAGAAAAGACTTGGTTAAAATGATTTGTAAAGGCCACAAAGTCTGCATCCAGGAACATGGGTCCTTGTCCTTTCTCTTTCAGGGCTATGCTTTGAATTTTTAATCGTTCAATTTGAGGTTGAAGAGCTGAGAGCCGGTTGACTTCATCCTGTGCCATAATTTAGAGGATTGAAAGTAAATAACACTTTTACTTTGCATGCATTACATTTTGCAAAAGAAGGTATTACAAAGCAGTAAGGCAAGTTTAGCTTAATACCCTTCAGAAATGTCTGATGAGAAACATCCAGACCATATAGACAAGCCTCTATCACAGGCCATCAACTTAAGGATATATTGGTTCTTTGTTCAATAGGTATCATTCTAGATAATGACATTTAAATTTCAAGATGAGACATAATTTAGAGCATTCATGGGTATGAATGTGTGCAGTGGAAAAGTGCTATGAATGACCTTAAATCCTTTCCATCAATCAAGTATAGACTGCACCCCTCTTATATCAAAATTACATGCCTCTGCTTGAAATTCTAAGCTCATTCAACAAACAATATTTTCTCTTACATTTAATTTGTGTAAAATACAAATTATATATGCCCCTACATATATGTATATGTGTATACTATGTTAAATTATAAACATATTTTGATATAAATATATAGATTACATATACACATATATAAAATCTATATAACACGTATATGTATGTATATATACATATATGTGTATACATACACACATATAAAAATATGTCTATAATCTTCTAACTTTTGCATGGTTTCACTACTTCTGACCAAACAGACAATTGATGCTTTTTTAATGATGGTGACTGTCCAGATTTCCTCTTGTCCTGGCATAATTATGAGCAGCATCCTCTCTCACTCTCAGTAGCACCCTGGTTTGTATGATAAACTCACATGAACACTGCTGTGCTGTCACTAGCTCACGTGGCTACTGGGCACCTGAAATGTGGCTGCTCCAAATTTAGATGCATTGAAATTACAAAATACGTTTAATGCAGAAGACTTACTAAGAAAACCTGAGAACATAAAGTATCTTAAAATTTGTAAATACTGATTAAACTTTGAAATGATAATATTTTTGATAAATCAGGTTAAATAGAACATACTATTGAAATTGATTGACTGTTTCTTTTTCCTTTCCTAATGTAGTTTCTACACCACTTAAAATTACATATGTGGCTTGGATTTGTGGCAAGCCCTGTATTTATTTTGACATGCTATTCTCTACATAAATGTTTTCATGCTCTTGTTTCCAGTGAAGCTGAAATTTTTTTGTCATTAATACATACATAATTTGAACTCAGAAGGTTTTCACTGCTCTTCTAAAAAGTGTTATTATCATGGCTGCTTACTTATAATTCATATATATGCTGTCTTTAAATAAAATACTTAAGGATTAGTTACTATTTAATATGTAAAAACAGGATAATTGAAATTTAAAAATTGGAACATGAGCCTATTAGAAGAAGAAAATGCAAAGAATTACAGCAATTCTAAACTGAATTTAAATCTGAGCTTCCTGAAAATCAAAGTAAAAAGGCAAAAAAAAAAGGTTATTATTTATGGAGGCATTCATACACTTTTGGAGAGAGAATAACTTTTGTCTTGGGATTGGCTGAGAAATGTACCACATGAATTAATCATAGTTGCAGGACTAATACACAGTGCTACTTATTCTTACTTTTTAAAGGACAAATTTCAGAAGAATGTGTTTATATGGTTATAACAGTATGAGCTGATTCAGGTAAAATAATCTCTGACGAGTCAATCTTTTTGGTGGGTGAAGAGTAAAGATGTTTGGCAAAATGGGGAGGTGACCTGTATTTCTCATTCAAATATAAATCCTCTCAAAAAAGTGCTAAAAAGTTGGTACATATCCATGAATAAGAAATAAGATAAAGGGTAATACTCTGTATTTATAGTACAGAAATATGTACATATACTTTGTATACTAGATTTGCAAATGACAGCATTGGCATCTGATGTGAACCATTAAGAACCTGATTCACATTTGGCCAGATGGAGGGCTGCCATTTTTCCTGTTTAGGGGAATATAGAAAGAGCCAACATTATAGTCAAGTGTGCTCTGAAAAACAAAGGGGACTTTGAAACTAATAAAACATTTGGGCAAGTGTTCAGTTGAGACCTTAACATTCTGAGAATAAATCACAGAAGACAAAACTTTCAACTGAAGTATTCAGCATTTAAAAAGATGTCAAAAATCAGCCATTATTTCGATAAAAGGATTTGGTATAGTTGTTTCTTCAGAGTATGGCAACTACTTAGAGTCTGTTTATCCTTTACAACTATATGCTTATCTCATGGAAGCTTTTGTATTTTTCTCAGAAAAGCATTCATGAATTTCTTTCAATTCTAAAAAGGCTCTCTAACTCCCAAAATATGAAGGACCAGTCCTGACAAGCATTGGAATATGAGCTAAATATGCACTCTAATGTCATAAAACCTCTCCAAATAAAAAGAAGCACTGAGAAACATGTTACAATAATTTATTTACCTATCACTAATCGCAGCAGAACAATATATATATTTGCCCTTGTATGAATAATATTAAGCTTGTCTTGCTAAATATTTTACCTGAAGTGATTCATCAAACTGATAGGCACCAATGGGTCTGAGAGAAAGACTAAGGGGTGATAAAGACATGACAATAGATTCTGGAACTTTGTGGCTGTATGCAGCAAAGTCACTCACTTAGGATGACTTCCTCAATCTCCAGACAATATTTAATATATAAAGCTTCTGGTGATCTCCATGTGCTCCTCAGGTTAAGACCAATATATTACCAGGTCCCAGAAGTTATTGATTTGTATCTTATTTGTCTGTCTTTTCCTCTTCATCTCTCCTCCCATTCCCCTGTCCCTCTAAGTTCAGCATTTACAATGGTCTTCATCCAGGTGCATGGCCTGTATTGCTCCCTCTTGCCATGTTCCTTCTGCCTGAAGTCTTTTGCTTCACTGTTCTCTTACCTAATCCCAATTCATCACAAAGGCCTCAACTCAAATGTTCCTCCCTCAAGGAAGATGCCCTTCGTGGCCATATCAGGCCTGATTTTCACAGTTAGTCATTCTCCCAAAGCTCTGCATCTTTGTCTAAACCACTGTTCCTAGCAGGAAATTTAAAAATAGTTATTGATTACATTGCTTCACATCTCTCTCCTCTGATTTCCATAAATACAGTAAAAGCAGGGTCAATGAATGCTCACTATAATATTCCCGAAGCTTAGTGCTATGGGCTAAATTGTGTCTTAAGTCACATGCTGAAGTCCTAACCGTCAGTGAGACTTTATTTGGTGATAGGACTTTTAGGAGGTAATTATGTTTACACGAGGTCATCAGAGGTGGGGGTCCTAATCCCTTAGGGATTGGTGGCTTTATAAAAGGAGACAGAAAGAAAGAGAGAGAAAGAAAAATAGCTCTTTTCTCTCCATGTATATACACAGAGGAAAGCCACATGAGGACAGAGTGAGAAGTTGGTTATCTGCAAGCCAAGAAGAGAGCCCTCACCAGAAGATGAAGGTGAACCCTGTCAAACCTTGATCCTGGACTTTCTCACCTCTAGAACTCTCAGAAAATAAACCTGTGTTGTTTAAGCCACACAGTCTGTGGTATGTATTGTGTTAGCCTGAGCTGACTAATACACTCAGTATTATTCTTAGACACATTAGAGACACTGAATGTAAATATTTTATGCATGAATGGATTTTGTAGGTGCTATTAATAATGACTGAGGGAATGTGTTCTCTTTCTGGGTCCATGATGGGACATAGTTTTAAGGGCAAGAATTTCACAGTGCCATGCAACCCTCTCAGCTCTCTCCATCCGGGAGATTTAACACTTTATGTTTGAATTTTGGGGGTGCGGGAAGAAACTAAGAGTCAATCACCCCAGTGGAAGTTTAAAGAAACTGCTTCCACTGGCCAGAGGAACTTGTGGAAGTAGGAATTTCTTCCAGGATAAATTCCCCTGCTCCTTCATCCACATCGGATTTCCAGCTCTCTGGAATCCCCTCCCACATGGTGAAAGCTTCCTTTCCCCTCTGGGATTTCCCCTCTGGAATCCCCTTCCACACTCTTCATGGAAGTCTTTCTCTTCTTCTCCCTTCCTTCTCTTTTCTTTTCCTAAATAAAATTATCTTTCTGCAACATTCTTGGGTCTGACATGTACTTTTACAAGCATACGGGGCATCTGCAGTGGTCCTATCTCTTATTCTTTAAAAGATTGGAGGCCAAGAACCCACAGTACTCTCTCGGGGGAGCTGTGCCTTCCCAGCACCCGAAAAAAATACCTGGTTACACTACTATAACTGAATCTCGAAAGTCTGGTAAGGTAACATCAGATTATTTTTTTGCAAAAAAATAAAACATTTGGATTATTCCTCTGATTCATAGGAAAAACAGCATGGGTTCTATTCTAAAATTATAAAATTTAACTAAATGTAGAAATTCCTTAGAGTTGCGTATTTGCCTAATAAGTCGAGTGACTTATCCAAGGTATTCTTATCCAAAAGTATACTTTCTGTATTTGTTTATTTCTTCAGCAAACTAATGTAAGAACAAAAATGTAGTAATGCTATTGGTCCAATATCTGAAGAACCATCAAGGCCTTCAGTTGTTTTTCTCTTCAAAACCACTTTGAATTTCCCATCACTTTTTGGGTCCAATAACTTTTCTAAATCAACCATGTTACCTTTTCATGTCTATTCTACCTTTATTTAAACCATTCTTTTTAAAGTATGCAAATGAAACTCCATTCCTTGTCTTTTGTATTAAACATGATCATCTCGATCTATCATTAAAGGTTCATCCTAGAAAGGTTTTAGTCCATCCTCTAATCAGTCTCACTCCGCATGAAAAGTACATAACTCATAGTAACAAAGAAAACAGTTTAGTCTATTTTCATTATCATACAGCTCTTGTTTTCTTCCACTTGAAGGCATAATTATTTCATCCTTTTTCAGGACCTTTTGTCCACTTACATCTTGTTTGCCCCTTCAGACTAGGAGACTGACATTTACAGATTACAGTTCCTTGTCCTTTGCCTTATGATTCAGTTTAGTCAGTGAGGAGCCCTGACAAGATTCTGAAGGCAGGGTAAAAAGTGAAGTAGGGTGTTTATTTATCTGACTCCATTTCTATGAGGATTCCTTAAGCTAGCTGGCCATGCTGCTTTTACCATGAGGATCTCTCTCCTTCTAAGTTTCTGTAACTTTACTCTCCCTGATCCTTTCTGGCCTAAAAGAGGTAACAGCTCTGATGGTGGGTTACTACACTATCCCATGTGGTTCCTCTGTGCTCCAGCTACATTTTAAAAAATATCTCTCTGTAAAGAAACCTTCCTCAAATTTTCCTAATTTGAGAGGTCCATCAGTTTTAAATATTTTCCTTATTTATCCAATTACATAGCATCCAAGCTTGTTATTAATCTGTGTTCGAACTATTTGCATAAATTCCACTTTTTCAACATATGACTAGCTGTCACTTGTCACAAAGGAAGACTTCCAAAGTATAAGCCATTTTTTAATAGGATACATGTCGTTTCCACCTTCCTAAACTGCCTCATCCTTTTGCAAACCAATATAATGAATTAGCTGTGTGTAACTATGCCAAATACAATTTTATAATGTGGGTATTTATGTATTATCTATTTACACTGATTTTTATTTATTATATTTTGATCTTTATTGTGCTTAGCAAAATCCTTACACAGTGAAAGTTTAATTACTAAATATTTTGTTCTTGTCTTCTTGGAAATTGCCAAGAAATACCTATTGATTATGCTCCAAATGGAAGGAGAAAAGATCCTTACCTTACAAATTTTTAACTGACTTTTAATTGCTGCTGGCTCTGATGGCGTGGTGGGTTGGATTTTCAACCAGTTTTCAGCAGTAGTTGTCATCTGCTCCAATTGTTGTAGCTGATTATAGAAAGTGATGATGTTGTTCTGATACTCCAGCCAGTTAAGTCTCTCACTTAGCAACTGACAGAATTCGATCCACCGGCTGTTCAGTTGTTCTGAGGCTTGTTTGATGCTGTCGGCATTAACACCCTCTAGAAAGAAAAAAATAATTAAATATATCCCCTGAACCCACAGACTGAAAGAAATGATGTGAAAGCCAACACATCCTAATTATAAAAGTATTCACCATATGAATTATTTCAAACCAAATCAATTTTTTACTAAGATACAGATGTGTAAATATGATTTTAGATAATTCATTGTGAATTACTATACTTGCATCACAACAAAGAATATCAATGCCATCAAGTAATGACTAAAAAGACATAAGATGCAGAAAAGTAGAATATACTTAAATAACATATTAAATAAAAATTTAAATAAAAACAAAAGTGCTCAAAGCTCTGATGGTAGCTGGAAGGTTGATCATGAACGAATAACATTTTGGATATTTTCAGATACATTTTAAATATCAGGCATATTACTCAAATATACTTCCCCAAACTAATTTAAATTTTTAATTTAAAAAATGGGCTTGGAAATTCATAGTATTTTTATAGTGTTAAAAAGTGGAAAAGAAATTACCCAAAATTCACTATTCTTTATTTCTTTTATAGAAGACTAGAAATAAACAGATTGCCCATAGACCAAAGGAATTAAAACAATTACCAGGAAAAATAACCTTTCTAATATGAAACATTTTTAAATTTATAAATATAGAAGTTGATATGAAAGTTTTACAATCATCTCTGGTAATACAAAACCCAGAAAACTTTATCAAGGGAAAATGGAAACACAAGCACATCCTTATCACCATTACCCTTCTGGAGTACTACTATGTACCACAAAATATACTGTGTCATTTCATATACGATGAATGCCAGTACAAGTACATATTATTCTATATGTAGCATGAAAGCATGGCAACATCATGCTATGCTATGGATTAAAATATTCAAACTCTCTAAAGTTAGTTTACAAAATTTAGAGTTTCTTAGGTTTATTCACTTAGTTTTCTTAATAAATGACATGATATAAAAAAGAAAATAGATTGATACCATGCATTGTAAAACATAGCTACATTAGCACTGATAACGTTTTTATACTTTTGAAATACTGAATACATAAATGTTTTATATTCCAACATTGACCTACAGGGATAACAAGAGATCATAAAATCACTTTAAGTTTCCTTCTCTAGGTTAAAATCCCTAAAAGGTAGAAGAGTAGGTTGGTAGTAGAAGAGTTGGTTGTCTAAGAGAATCTACTTTTATAAATATTCATTGTACTTAATTTTCTGATACTATGAATTAATTAAAGGGAAGATAAGTTCTTATAAAGTCTGAATTAGTTAAAGGGAAGATAAGTTCTTATAACGTCTCTAGAAACATAAGGCCTGTGGTTTTGCTAACTTGTACATGCCTCCCACTTTATCCTTTTCAAAGAATAAAAAATACATATAGATGTGAATTCAAAAACTATATTATTTTATCCTCTTGCACTTCCCTCTGCCCTGATATTCTAATGTTCTATTTGTCAAAATGGTATTAACGGTGCCAAACCATGTCCCTCAATTCATTTTAAACGCGACTGTAACTTTACTCATTTCAAAGTATAATGCTACTAATGATAGCAGTGAAGGAAACAAACTTTGCAAATAATATTGGCAATTATTTTTCCTTCTTCCCTAATCCATTTTTAATGAGATACAATGGAAATAATAGAGTGTAAAACGACAATATGTACATAGCTCCATATATCTAACTATAAAAGAATCTGTGGTTTGTAGGAGCTAAATATTCTAGCACACTCCTAATATTTAAGGAAGCAATTGATCTTACTGAGACATCTGCACATGTAGTGTGATATGCTGTTTTTGATTATTAGATTTTAAGAAATGATAGAAAATTGTACCAAAATATTGTTAAGGGATTCCATTAAGTAACTGTTATTATAAAATAACCACATTTGGCATAAAGTATAAGAGAAATGAAACTTCAATCACAAGGGCACTCCATTTGAGAAAAAGTATTACGATAAAACCTTAACATGTCTGGAAAATGAAACATCATGATGAAAAATATACAGGGGAGAATTTTTAAATTATGTTAGTTAATAAAAAATGTGGCATGGATCTAAATGATCAGATATTTAGGAGAAACACTTTCAGCATATGCTTAACTTCAACAAGAAGTTAGAAGAAGGAAGTCCATGAAAGGTAAAAAGTCAGCACAAACCAGGGATTAAATAGGCAAAAAAAGAAATGGTAAATTAAATTAAAGGGACTGATAGGCTGATGGCTGGACTGAGTCTTATTTAACATTTGTGTAAATGATAAGGGAACATAGAGAGAAATCACTTTGTGTCCCTGAGACACGTCAACAATACAAATGGTAGCAAATGAAAAAATAGAACTCTAAGTTGGTTTTCAGTATGGACACGGTAATTTTGTAAAATGATAAAACTATAGTGAAGTACCAATAGGTTCTGCAGTGTCTGTTAAAGTCTAGGGATAGGTTTTAATGAGTCAT
The DNA here is from genome assembly GCF_049354715.1 of Callithrix jacchus. NCBI lineage: Eukaryota > Metazoa > Chordata > Mammalia > Primates > Cebidae > Callithrix > Callithrix jacchus. Next base: position 33,382,617 of record NC_133524.1, read on the forward strand.
TGCTGACCATTACACAAAACTCTGTGTTGTGCCCCCAAAAATGTTGCATCTATATGTCACAGTAAAAGAAATGTAAGTAATGGAGAAAAGTCAACTTTGTAAAAATTCATAACACTGAAAGTTATAATATGTTCTACTTATTTGAATATTAATCTTTATAACTGAATGCAGGCTATTAAAATATAGTAATGGGTAAAAGAACAACTTCTGTATTAGCATATAGGGGGAGGCAGGCACAAAGGCAGAGAAATGGCCAGTGAGAACTCTGGTGTTAAAGAGACCAGAGTTCCAATTTGACACCCTTTACTAGATGTGTGAAATGGTTTCAGTTATTTAATCTCACTGGATCTCATTTTTCTCATCTATGAAATGAGGATTAAAAATAGAATTGACCTCACAGGATACTTATCAGGGTTCTGAGTTAACATATGTAACTTATTTATAACAAACTGTGACACATACTAGGCAATTGAGACATATTAGACAATGTCATATGGAGGAAATGAAAAAGAATATTCAGAAAATAAGAAGAGATCAGATCTCTTGTGTTAAAACTAGGAGAGAAAGTCTTCTTAATGACTGAAACAGTCCATGTATAAAAAGTTAATAAGGCACGGCGCGGTGGCTCAAGCCTGTAATCCCAGCACTTTGGGAGGCCGAGGAGGGTGGATCACGAGGTCAAGAGATCGAGACCATCCTGGTCAACATGGTGAAACCCCGTCTCTACTAAAAATGCAAAAAATTAGCTGGGCACCATGGCGCGTGCTTGTAATCTCAGCTACTCAGGAGGCTGAGGCAGGAGAATTGCCTGAACCCAGGAGGCGGAGGTTGCGGTGAGCCGAGATCGCGCCATTGCACTCCAGACTGGGTAACAAGAGTGAAACTCTGTCTCAAAAAAAAAAAAAAAAAAAAAAGTTAATAATACTGTTTTAAAATTAGTCCTTATTATATGTTACATATGACTAATATGGGATATAGACGGTGTATTTATACATTTTTTAAAGAAGTTCTATCAATAACCAGGGATCATTTGAGCACAGGACTTTGAGGCTGCACTGAGCTATGACTGCATCACTGTATTCTAGCCTGGGCAACGGAGAAAGAGCCTGTCTGTGACTAAAATAAAAATAAAAAGAGAGTTTATTTGGGAATCCTGGAATATTAAGCCACATTTATAATTATTTGAGAAGGAAGTTATAAAGAAACCAAAAATTAAAAAAAAATTTCAAGTTGTTACTAGAAATGACAAAATATTGGCCAGAGATAATCAGAAGTCTTGTTATGAAAGATTTGCATGCAAACACTGTATTAATTCAAAACTCCTCTAGAAATGTCTTCTCTGGCAGTATCTGGTAGAATTCTCAGCTTGGAGTAGAAAGAGAATAACTACACTGTACTTATGAACTCACTCAATACCAAATCAATAGTGTACTCTATATGAATATAAACATTATGGGACCAGTGTACACAGAAGCTACGGCCACACACAAACAAGTACACAATCTCTCTTGTGCCAAATTTGCTTCAAAATACTTGGGCAGGAGATGGGAAGCACTGTCACATGTCACATTAATGTACCATTTTTAATTAAAGTTAGAAAGGACATTTCTTCAACTTTATGAATTAATTGACCATCTATATGCCAGGACTACTGTTGATTTTCTAAGAAATTCCCTTAAAAGTTTTCTGGAATAAAAAAAGAGTTCAAAGTGTTTTCCAAGTAAATATTCAGATATGAATAATTCTACTATTGTATATGTAATTGTTTAATGTGTATTTCGTAGAATTATGCTCCTTAGTGCAATGGAAAATTTTAAGTTTTGTAAGCGTTTGTAAGTGTAAATATCTGCAAAGTTTTAAGAATCAATCATCTGAGCATCTGTTTTCTAATTTTGTGTTAGCTATTTAGTATTTGTATTCTAACACACCAGGCATTATGAACAATACTTATGGAAACCATTTTGTTGTAGCACATTAGAATCTCAGGGATAATGGATCATAATCCGTTCACATCTCATATTCTAAACAACCCCTGAAATAGTCTATGAATAAATATATTGCACCCAGAGGAAATGGATCATTACTTGAAGTGCATCCATTAATTTTATTACTTGTGTACGGTGCATAACAGACTGTTAGAATAATTTTAATTGTGCACCACCTTCCATGCAAGTACTTCAAAACTGCCACTTAAAGTGAAGTATTCCTCATCAAGTATATTCATCATTGGCCATGAAGCCAGGCTAGAATAATGCAAAACCAGGGTTTCCAGGGCTCTTGAATTAAAAGAATATTTGAAATAGAAACTTAAAATAAAGCTGCTAATAAAGAGTCTCCTATTTTTGTTGCATTTTAAGTGAGAGTTATTACAAGTCCATTTAGCATTGACTATAATAGCCTAAAATGTAATAGAGATATATTCAAAACCCATGAAGACAAGTTTTGAGGCTTAATTTTAGAGGCTTCTATGACTGCACTGACTTAAAGTAATAGCTTTTAAAAATTAATGGTATATATAAAAGTAATACCCCCCAGTGAGGACAATATAATTTTACTAATATCGCCCTTTTGCTTTTTTATTTTCAAACATCATAAAATTAGAAAAAAGTCAGATTTTTACTCATGTTTGTTTTTGCCATTCATTGCCCACAACAGCAGTGACAGCAACGGTCTCTTCCTTTCACACACATGGACACACACACGCACATGCCCGCACATGCAAGTTCACCTGCGTGCATGCACATGCGCACATACAAGCACTGAGGCTCTTCCTTTTGGAGATTAGAGTTAAACCAAGAAAAATGTGCCTGTCAATTAACAACATTTACTGAATGTGAACTCTGTGTAGAGCATTATACCAACTGTCATGTGGAGAAAAAGGAAATATAAATCAAACTGCCCAGTACTGAGGAAGGAATAAAAAAAGAGGAAATACGTGCAACTGTGGAAGGCTACTCATTCATGATGGAGGGGCTGGGCTACTACAAATGGTACAATCTCCATGCCCCATTCTTATACAGACTATTTGCAAAATGTCTTGCTATTAAAATATGTGATTAGAAGAGCTGCTGTTCCTAAAAATCTTTTCAGTGATCATGAGAGTTTTTAGCTTTGAGATGAGCCAAACTGATTATAATCCCTACCCTCACTCATCTGACAAAATGCTGTTGCCCAAACTCAAATAACATAATTCTTGTGAAATTATCTAATTTTATTGAGATTGTGGAGTTTTAGAATATCTAGGACTAAAATAATATACATGTGATTATACCTAAACATATGTCTATTTTAATCTATTTAGGATTAGACTTAATCCTTTTTGTAAAATAGTGTTCTTGCATGAGTACATGTAGTCTAATCAATCAGGTATAACACGAAGAGCCTAGTTTAGATAAAGTGGTTTAAAGTTAGATAAAATTCTCTAATTTCACGTGAATTAAGTTATGAACCAAAATACAAGAAAAAATATAGTTACTTGGTTAATGTTATGGATAAGAAGAGCCCTCGTCAGTGTTATCATTCTCCGCTATTTAATTGCAACAGTTAGCATACTTATCATTAGGTATCACCTTAAACACTATAATCTAGCACTCAGGGAATGATAGTTTTGAGATGTTCTTTACTCTAATATACTAATAATTACCACTTTTATTTAAACATGTCCTTAATGTGATTGTCTTTAGACTCTTATTAACACGCAAAAAATTACACATAGCAATTGAAAATGAACTACAATTTAATGTAGAAAACACCACTAACAATATTAGATAATTATAGTAGTTCCTCTAGAAATTGTGGTGAAAGCATCTTATAAACTAAAGGAGAACCTGAGCTGTGCTTATATAGGTTTTCAAATAAGTGTTTTGATATGATTATGTTTGGGTAAAGGCTCTTTGTGTTATACCTGGTTGATTAGACTGCATGTACTCATACAAGAACACTATTTTATAAAAAGGATTAAGTCTAATCCTAAACAGATTACAATAGACATATGTTTAGGTATAATCACATGTATATTATTTTAGTCCTAGATATTCTAAAACTCCACAATCTCAATAATAGACTGAAAGGCTTTGGTCTTGTTAAGCATCAGTTTAAAAACTGCTCAAACTAAAATAGCAGAAAACATTACTAGTTAGCAATATTATTAAAGCATTAGAAAGATTACTTACTATAGTTATTAGCTACATTTTTCTAAATTTCTAAATTATTTACAACATTTTGCATTTAAATTAAGAAGTGTAAAAATAAACCTTAAATAAAGTTAAATTGCATCTTTCAATTACATCACTAGGTATCTGATCTGGCCTTTCACTTGCCCTAATTAAGTTAACAATTTCTTGAGACCAGGGTTTTGATCCTAATCTTACATATTGAGGGGAAGCTGCATGAAAATTTTAGCTATCCAAAAATGTCTCCAGTAAAAAGAAGTACTTTGCACCATCCAATATTCTGTCATATTTATACAACCAATTAATGATGAAATAAGAACAGTAAATCAATTTTAATGTTAGTTCAAACAAAAAACACTGCTGAGATAGAAATAAATCAGTTAAAAATTATTCCATACCAAATTCCATGCCAAAATGCTAGATTCTTTTTCAGTTAAAACTCTTCGTTTAGTAGCTTCTCTTTTTAGTCTATCATCATGAAAGATAACTTACACTCTGACCAACAAAACTGGAACAACCACAAGGAAAATATCCATGTATAGTTTTAAAGTAGGCAGGCAATTTGGCCAACTCCTATTTTGGTTTAAAAGTCCAAATAAATTAGATCTCTTATTATCAACTCTTAATATATAAATTATTACTGTAAAATTCTTAGCACATTTCTTAAATTCTTTCAAGAAATTGCCTTCAGGACAAATAGATTTTGCTTTCTGCATTACTTGTGATGTTAAATCTTCATTGCTTCATAGATATTTAGAAACAGACAAAAATCATTTGGAAGGAAATACACCTGATGTATCATTTCAGGTCGAAAATAAAGTAAAATTTAAGTTACAAGAAATTATTTTTTCCATCTTGGAATTTTATTCTGAAAGCAGATTGAAGAGTTATGAAATTATTCTAAATTTTTAAAAAGTAATATAACCTTAGGGCAAATTATTTTAAGTAGAAAATTCAGTTTGTTATGCATGTACCAGTATAGACACACATAAAATATAGTTCATAGAATTTTTTAAATATGTAATAGCTATACTTATGTATAGCTTATGTAATTCTACGTATTTTTACAGTATGAATGTATGTTAAATGTTTTCATTGTGGTAAGCATACCTCAAATTTATATATAAATATATATATACATATATTTATAATATATATATTTTATTAGTAGCATAATAAGATAACATTCTACAACAGTGATTTATCTTTTCTTTATCTTTTTTTTTTTTTTTTGAGACAGAGTCTAGCTCAGTCGCCCAGGCTGGTGTGGAGTGGCATGATCTTGGCTCACTGCAACCTCTGCCTCCAGCGTTCTCCTGCCTCAGCTTCCTGAGTAGCTGGGATTACAGGCGCCACCACTATGCCCAGCTAATTTTTTTATTTTAAGTAGAGATGCGGTTTCACTCTGTTGTCCTGGCTGGTCTTGAACTCCTGACCTCATGATTTGCCTGCCTCAGCCTCTCAAAGTACTGGAATTACTAGTGTGAGCCACTGTGCCAGGCCAAGAGTGATTTATCTTCATCTTAATTTTTGAGGAAACTACACGTGGCTAAAAGGAACTGCCATTTACACGAGGTCCTAAATGAAGTACACTGATTCAGCTCTCATTTTCGTTTCTATAAAAAACGGACAAGAGTGTATGTGTCTTGCACGGTTGTGAGATTTATTATATCTCCATAGCCTAAGCTTGAGAAGGAAGATTCTGAACTTACAAATTTAAGAGCTTTAATACAATAATTGTTGGAATTCTAGTTTACGGAAAGCTTAATTTGCCTTTCAGCTTTATGAGCCACACCAGTTAACTCTAGTTTTGGGCTCTATACTAAAGGAGCTATTATGATTTAAGGTAGCAGTCCCTTGAAATACACCTGAAGAGGTACTCCAGGCACTTAGTGTGTGTCTAGCTCATCTCACAAATTGCACACTCACACAAAATAAATATTATGCAATTTTTTCTTTGAAAGACAATAGAAGAATAGATACGTTACAATATTTGAGCCTTTTTTTAGTAATTTCATAAAGTGTTTTATTTAATAAGGAAACAGATTTATGGTTATTTTAAATAGTTATCCTAGTTATGGCCCAAACTTGAGCCTAATGATATATCAGTTAGACCATATCTTTAAAGGTAGAACAAATAGATAGCATAAAGTTTGATCAATAGAGTTAACCAAACAGGAATGTCTCAAATCACATGCTCACCCCACAGTGCTCTCTGGTACCTGTTCAATGTTAGGATTTTCCTTCAGATATATTATTAATTATTTTCACACCAAAATTACCAATGTCACTTTCTCCATGACTGCCTTAATTTGCTTTGCTAAACAGAATTTGGTTAGTCATTTACATTTTGGTTAGTAAATGATATTTATTAAGGAACTATTACACGTCCTGATTTTTGTACATGCCTCTAAAAATTAGAACTATGAGGGAAATAATCTAGAAAACTAATATTGTCACTGCATATAGTTTTACTTACCAAAAATTCAAAATCAGTCCCTTAATTTCTAAACATTTAAATTGTTTCTGAATAATTCAGTGTATGTTGCTATCAGATGATCTAAAGTGAGGTAATCTTGATATATAATTAAGAAATGAGACCATTTAAAGTATAGCTCTTGCATCAGCTTATTAAAATGAAAAATTGGTAACAGTTTTTAGAGGGAACTTACATACCAACGTAAAGAATATTTTAACATCACATAATTTTATTTAACATGAATACGCTGTTAAATTCACCAGTTAAAATTACAAAGTAACATACATGTAAATAAAAATCTATTAATATTTTCATTTTCTGTTCTTTAACTTGTTCACTCAATATTCAGCTGTTATATTTGCTTGTTTTCATTTTTAACAGAAAACAGTCAGTCATGGGACTCATTAGAAGAAGAAAATTAATCGATTTCCTAGGAAGACCATTGAAGTTTTTAATGCCAAAATTGCAATTAAGGCAAAAAAAACTTATACACAGAATTTATGACCTCAAATGCAAGCAGATTCTGGGAGAAGCTGACATACACAACAAAAACATTTGTTATATTTATTTATGATGTTCACGTAAACCTATGTTTTGCAAAATGAAAAATAATCTTATTTGGAAACAGCATTATGCCTGATTTTCATAAAATTACTTTTGTCTGGAAATGCAATAGTAGAGCAATGACAATTTGAAAGTAGGTTGTTTACATATCATGACAATGACTAATTTTGTACACATAGCTTTCAAGGCACTGAGTATTAACAAAGATTAATTTTAATTTATTCTTGAAAAAGAAAGACAAAAGCTTTGCTAGCTATGTGCTTTTACCTCACTTCAAAAAAGTTAAAAAGTAAGGGTTATCCCAAAAAGACCTTTTTTTAAATGAGAGAAAGTGATAAAAAGTAACAGAAAATGTCACATATGTTATTAGGAAACAGAAATGAAGATTAAAATCCTTCCAGATAATTTTAGTCTGTTTGGAAAAATATATTGCAAAAATGATTTAAAATCAGATTATGATCACTTTTACATATATAATGTGATTATTAACATCATCAAATTTCTGTAAACCTTATTTTCTTAAATCACTTGGACAAATGCTAGCAGGGTTTGCATTAAAAGTTATTTCCCTGCAACAGATTGATCAAATATTATACCACATTCCATTTTCTTCCAATGGACTCAAAGTTGAATTTCTCCTAATAATTTGTTTAGCATTAAAAAAGAATAAAAAACATACACACTCCTTTTAATTTAAATTTGCATTCAAGAAGTATTGGTCTGATATAATTCAGTTGATAAATATGAACCTATGTGGTTTATCAAACCCCTAAGAAGATTATCTAAATCAACTTGTGTAATTACCATTCACCATCTGTTCCACCAGGGCCTGAGATGATCTGCTGGCATCTTGCAGTTTTCTGAACTTCTCGGCTTTTTCTCGCTCTATGGCCTGCAGCATAATAGCAAAGGTGAGTATTTCAATACAAGGACTGTGAATCTATACAATAATTATAACTTCTACATGCCCTTCCAAGCCTTAAGATATTTCACTCTTTCTGTTTATCTTGTGAATCTAAAGACCTTTTTTTCTCAAAACTTTTGCCATCAAAATCATCAAAATGGCAATAAAAACACAGCCATTTCCATGACTTGCCACAACTTTTAATTATAAGATTTCTACTCAACTTTTTACATTATAGTTTCTGATACATTTCAATATAAGACTGCAAAAAATAACAAGGCAATTCATAACAATGAAGTATAAAATGTCAAGAAACTAAAATGGAATTTATCATTTAAAGATAAAGCACTGAAATTATGCCTAATAAGTATATAGGCAGTATTAATAATCAACTTGAGAATCCAGTATGTAGATAAAATGGAAAAAAATAAACTACCATAAATAATTTAGCAGAAATACGAATATATATATGTATATTTAAATACAAGACTATAAGCTAATTTTTCTTTCAACAATAATCCAAGTACTCCTATACCCAAGGAAGACTAGAATGAGTTTCAAAGGACTTTCCAAATTCCTTTATTTCTCCTAAGAGTTAAATTTTGAACAACAAATACAAAATCATGTAAGTTAATAATAACCAGCACTTCACACTGTTGAGTTAGGTAATAATATTACTATGGAGACATAAATTTTAAACCATGATACAGTAGAACTACATTACTGTAATCATTAAGAAGATGTGACTTTCACAATGTATATGTCCTAAAACATAACTATTCAAAGAAAAACTATAATGCAATTGAAATTTACTAAGAACAACATGTCTGTGACTTAATGATATTATAACAAAGATTTCTCTTAAATTTGAGGCAGAATGTTATTCTATATCTGACTATATTTTAAGACTTTATTTACATCCACAGACATCTAAAAAATATTTCCAGGTATAATACTGGAGTACAGATGGGAGAGCAAATAAAAGATACATGCACAATCTACATCATTGTTGAGTAGAAATTTGTGCAAGAATGGAAATGTTCTATATCTGTCATCCAATGCAATAGCCAATAACCACACGTGAGTATTGAGCACTTGAAAGGCGGTCAGTGTGACTGAAAATAATATTTAATTTAATCAAATTTTATTTATTTTAGTTAATTTAAAATTTAAAAGTTACATTGACTGGTGTTAATTGTAATTGTATAGTGCACATCTAGTATATTCCTTTAAATGCAAATCATTAGAAGATAGTCCCGTAATACTAGCTACTCCGAAGTTCTAGACAGGAGGATTGCTTGAGGCCAGGGGTTTGAGATCAGCCTAGTCAAAATAGGGAGACCTCCATCTCAAAAAAAATAACAATTTAAAAAAATGAGTCAGGCATGGTGTCATGAGCCTGTAGTTCCAGCTACTCAGGAAGCTGACGCAGAAGGACTGCTTCAGCCCACTAAGTCCGAGGCTGCAATGAACTATGTTCATGTCATTGCACTCTATCCTGCCCAACTGAGGGAAACTCTGTCATATAACATGGCAATATCAGAAATAGTTTCAGAGGAAAAAGTAATCATCTACACAAGACTATTTACCAAGCACATTAAATTATGGAAATGCTTACATAATAACCCATATATTTTTACATACCTGAAAAGACTCTCTAATTTAAAGAAAGAGCTATAAATTAATGAAATTTTTTTTTTCAGATGGAGTCTCAGTCTGTCATCCAGGTCAGAGTGCAGTGGCACAATCTCTGCTCACTGCAACCTCCGCCTTTCGGGTTCAAGCAATTCTCCTGTCTCAGCTTCCTGAGTAGCTGGGAAATACAGGTGTGTGCCATCACGCCTGGCTAATTTAATAGAGACAGGGTTTCACCATGTTGGCCAGGCTGGTCTCGAACTCCTGATCTCATAATCTGCCCACCTCAGCCTCCCAAAGTGCTGGTATTACAAGCATGAGCCACTGTGCCTGGCGTGAATGAAGGTTTTTATAAAAATTTATTTTAAAGAGTTTTGTAAGTGGGAGAACTGACAATATCTGACTTCAAGTCTTGATATAAAACTGCAGTTATCTAGACAGAGTAATATTGGCAAAAGAATAGACAGGTAAATCAATGGAACAGAAAAGGAAGTTCAGAAATAAACGCACATAAATATAATCAATTTATCTTTGACAAAGAAACAAAGGGAGAAAATGTTTTTCAACAAATGGCCCTGAATAACCTAACATCTACATGCCAAAAAGAAAAATGCTATAGACATAAATCTTACACCCTTCTTTTTTTAAATTCCAATTAACCTATTTTCATGTTATTCATTGGATCAATTTCATTAAAAGTTTATACTCTTGATGGTGAAATATCTGACATTATTGTGAATTTTATCACAAATTCACCTGAAAATTTCAACATTTAATATATTCCTTGTAAAAATGATAACATGGGCTGGGTGCGGTGGCTCATGCCTGTAATCCCAGCACTTTGGGAGGCAGAGGCAGGTGAATCACCTGAGGTCAGGGGTTCAAGACCAGCCTGGCCAACACGGTGAAACCCCGTCTCTGCTAACAATACAAAAACAATTAGCTGAGTGTGGTGGCAGGTGCCTATAATCCCAGCTACTCAGGAGGCTGAGGCAGGAAAATCGATTGAATCCAGGAGGCAGAGGTTGCAGTGAGCTGAGAATACACCATTGCTCTCCAGCCTAGAAGACAGAGTAAGACTCTGTCTCAAAAATCAATCAATCAATCAAATAAATTAACATCAAGATATATTTTGGTGGAACACAGCATTATGGTTAAAAATCATGTTTCCTCGGGTACACATGGACATAAAGATGGGAACAAGAAACACTGGGGACTGCTAGCGTGGAGAGGGAGTGAGGGGTAAAGGGCCAAAACACTAGCTATGGAATACTATGCTCAGCACCAAACGTCAGTGTCACACAATATCCCCATTTAAGAATCCAGTACATTTACTCTTGAATCCAAAACAAAAGTTGAAATTATAAAAAATAAAAAAATGAAAAAATAATACCATAAATAAATACAATGTTTTCACTGAATTTAGAAATTTGTGTAACTGCTTGAAAGCAATTGTGGTGTTTATAATTCAGAAAATTAATTCAAAATTAATCAGTCACAGACTCTAGAGTAAAACGACAAACTATAAAACTCCTAGAAGATAGCATAGGAGAAAACAGAGATGACTTTTTGTTTGTTGATAGTTTTTTAGGTACACCACCAGAGGGATGATCCACGACAGAAAGAATTAGTAAGTTGAATACTACTGAATTAAAATGTTCTGCTCTGTGAAAGATGCTGCCAGGAGGATGAAAAGAAAAGCCACGGACTCAAAGAAAATATTTACAAAAGACATTATGTGGCGAAGAATTATTATACAAAATACACAAACAAGTCTTAAAACTCAGTAACAAAATCAAATTAAAATACGGGCAGGCCGGGCACGGAGGCTCATGCCTGTGATCCCAGCACTTTGGGAGGCTGAGGTAGGTGGATCACGAGGTCAAGAGATTGAGACCATCCTGGCCAACATGGTGAAACTCTGTCTCTACTAAAAATACAAAAAATTAGCTGGGTGTGGTGGCACCTGCCTGTAATCTCAGCTACTTGGGAGGCTGAGGCAGGAGAATCGCTTGAACACATGAGGCGGAGGTTGTGGTGAGCCAAGAATACGCCATTGCACTCCAGCCTGGGCAACAAGAGAGAAACTCCATCTCAAAAAATAATAATAATAATAAAATACGGGCAAAAAATCTTAACAGACACCTCACCAAAGGAAGTGTGCAGATAGCAAATTACAAATGAAAATGTGTTTCACCATCATGTTATCAGGGAATTACAAATTAAACAACAATGAGATACCACTACACCTACTGGAATAGCCAAAATCCAAGAACAAGAACAAAACCGTAAGCTGACAGGGATATGGAGCAAAGTGACCTCTCATTTCTGGTGGCAATGAAAAATAGCACAGCCACTTTGGAAGACAGTTTGGAGGTTTCTTACAATACTAAACATTCTACTATATGATCCAGCAATCAAGCTCTTTGGTATTTACCCAAAGGAGTCAAAAACATATGTCCACACAAATTCCTGCACATGAATGCTATAGCAGCTTTTTTATATTTGCTAAGACAGGGTAACAATCAAGACGTCCTTCAGTAGATGAATGGATAAATAAACTGTGATCCATCCAGACAAGGGAATATTATTCAGTACTTAAAAATGAGCTATCAAGGCATAAAAAGACATAGAGGAACTTAAATGCATGTTACTAAGTTAAAGAAGGTAATCTGAAAAGGTTATATACTGCAAGATTTCATCCTAGATTCCATTTCGGAATACATGACAGTCTGTAAAAGGTGAAACTATGTAAACTGTAAAACAATCAGTGGTTTCTAGGGATGCGGGGAGAAGGGGAGATGAACAGAAAAAGTATTGAGGATTTTTATGGTAGTGCAATTACATTGTATAAAATATATGCCATTGTAAATCTGTTTAAACTCATAGAATTTGTGGTACCAACAGTGAATGCTAATGTAAAAACTAGGAACTTTGGGTGATAATGATGAGTCAATGTAAGGTCACCTATTGTAATAAATATACCACTCTAGTGGGAAATGTTGATAGGCCGGCTATGTGTGAGTGGGATCAGGATTATATAGGAAATTTTTGTACCTTCTGTTCAATTTTGCTGTGAACCTATAATTACTTTAAAAATAGATTCTATTAAAAGCACAAAAAAGGTTTTATGAATTAGGATACTGGATTCAATATCAAGAGTACAAAATGCTAAAAAAGTCAATGATTGATAGAATAAACTCCAATCAGGAATAACTGTAATATATAAAATACTAATTAGAATTGAAAATAAATTAAGAGTAAAATTTAAAAAAACTATAAGGTGATAGTCTTGTTTTATTTCCTTAAGTACCTATAGCTTAGCTGAAAAATACACATTTTACACAATGCTGTGAAAGGCAACAAATGAAAACTCAGTTTCATCTAATTAGTTAAGAAACTCTGAAAGTGACACTTTTTATATCTTGGATTCTACTTGAAAATTTCAAAGCACACGTTTTTAATGTTTTGTGATTATATGTTCCCAGAATCCCGTTCCAATTAGCAGGTGAAACTTCTAAGTTGTCTTGAAATTCAGTTTCACAGACTGTATTGAATTGTTTCTAGAAACATGTGAACAATCATAGATGGTTCTAATTTGTGGGTTGAACTGACAAGTCCACAAAAATAGAGTAGCTATAACATCTGGTTAAAAGATCCTAGATAAAGCTCCAACATTTCTCATTTCTTGACTTCTTAGTTTTTGTGATCTTATCTGTCCTTTGTAGCTTATGTCATACTTATTTTTCAATATTAAATTGGTTTTCCATTAAAAGGTAAATGTTATATGTAAAGCACCCTGAATATCTTAGAGGAGAAAAAATAAGATGGTCTTTGAGTTACTTTTAGAGTTACCCTCTCCTACCACAGGGGTTTGTATTTTATCTACATTGAGCTTTTGTTTTAGTTTACATGAAATGATATAAAAAGTAGAATGGGAATACTATGTGGTCTTTATAAATATTTAAAATAAATTATCCATAGCCTTCTAAATGTTATGATCATCATTTCTTTATTCTAAGCTTACTAGAATCAATTAATATTACTAACAGAGAGCAAAACTTGTATTTGAATATCTCTGGAATAATATTTGACCTTTAATATCTTATTTTGTTAATCACATTGTTCCAGTTATTCTAATACAAATAGTAACAACCACCATAACCACAATAAAACAATAATCTATAAAGTAGGTACTATTACTTTCCCATTTTGACAGAGGAGGGAAGTGAGACACAGAGAGGTTTGTGGAAATTTTGAAAACAATGGAATAGTCACATTAAAAATGAGATTCTTAACACTTCCAAATTACAGTTTATGTACATAATTTCATATGTATGTCATAAAAATTGTAAGAAAGGAGGAATCAATATTATTGTATGTCATTTTATATAAGAGAAAACTGAGCATCAATATGATTAAATCGTATATCAAAGATCATGTTAGGAAATTTTAGATTCCATATTAGAACCCTGCTCTTCTATTTATAATTTCAGCTTTCTTTCAGACATACTCTGCTGTTGCTAGGGGTATTTCAATGATATCAATCAAAAAGTCTTGAGCATATCAGAATATATATCACAGCAAACAGAGCTTATAGTTTGGATGTGTCAGGGATGTTCAAGATATTTAACTATTAATTCAGCATGGGCAACATGATATCAGAAGGAATGTCTGGTCACTCATAATATACACTGACAGTCTATAGGTTGATTACCAACTCTGTATACAGCTCAAGTAAACTGAATAACTGGTGCATACAGAGAGACATACACCTTAGAAAGAAGCAGTCAACAGTATCTGCATATTTTTCAATGTTTTGATGATACCTGGGTTCTGCTAGATCACGTTACTTTCAAGAGGAATATTGCAAAATGAAGAATATGCATACAAGTGTGCCTTGAAGAGTGTGAACGAGACAATGAAGAATCTAGAAAACATTTCATTTAAGACGTAACTGTAGATAGTTGATTTTAAAATAGATACTAAAGTAGATAGTTTTATTAAAAATAATAAAATTTAGTGTAGCAAAGAGATGTTAAAGGAGGTAATATAACAAAAAGGCTTGCAGTCACTCTTTTTTGCTCTGCTGTTTTCAGTTCAATCTCTACTACTTACTATCTGGTTGACCTTAATAAAGCACTTCAACTTTCAGAATCTCAATATTTTCTATGTAAAATAGCAGTAAAGATACCTACCATGTGGGACTTTGTAGGGGATTAAAGGAGGCTCTTTATTTATTTCCCCAAATGAGATAGTTTTTACAGTACATTGGGGATCTAGGAATAATTAAGCTGGGACAAATGGCTTGACATAAGCTATAACTGTACCAGACAAACTGAAATATGTGCTCATTCTAGTTCAAGGTAATCTCAATCATCTTAAAAAGAAGTTTAGGAAACATTTTTGACACAGAGATGATCAGAGTACCTTGTTCATGGAAGCGTCCAAATAACTACATATAAAGAGTATTTTTTTAAAAAAAAGTACTAAATAAACATCACTGAAAATCCCTATTTCTCTTGGGATCTGGCCACCCATACATTTGTCCTCAAATGAAATATACGAGCTTCTGTTTCAAAGTAGGTTGGATCAGTACTTCCTAAAATTTCTACCATCTCTCATTTTCTCAAAGAAATATACATTAAAAAGCACAGAAAACACAAAAACCAAAAACAAATTCTAAAGAGAAATATTTTTCTGAACAAAGAAGATAACTGCCCTCATTTTAAGTGATTGCTTATCAACAAAGGGGAAAATGGGCCTTCCACAGGTTTCTGTTGCAAAAGTAAAAACTGGTTCAAAACAAAAACAAAAACTGGCTCTCACATCTATTCTCTTACTCAGTCCCATCAAAACTGCTCTTACCAGTCTCACCATTGGCCCCCAAACTACTACATTCAATGATTGATATTCAGTCCTCACCTTACCTATCATCTTCATTTGATTCAGAGGATTCCTTTTCCTTCTCAGAAGTATTTGCTAATTTGGCTTCATGTATTACTTGAACATAGAGTTTTCCTCCAACTTCGGAGGTCATTTTTACTCAATTTATTGCAGGTTCCTAATCATGTGCCTGAGCCCTCACTTTGGAGTGTCCTAGGACTCAATCTATATTTTCCATTGTTTAGGCCAAAAACAGAATCCTCTACCCCTCTCTTTCTCTCAAGCCTCACATTCAATGCATCAGAAAGTGCTGTTGTTGGGTCTAACCTCAAAACATATCCAGAAAGTGAGTTATCATGATGCTCACTACTACCACATTAGACAAAGTACCCCATCGTCTCTGAGAAGTATGAATGTTTCAAAATAGGATATTAATGTCTTTACATTTCAACCTTTGTTCTCTGATTATATATTATTAACACAGCAGACAGAAACAACAGGGTTCAGCTCAACTCTCTAGCAGCCGAGTAAAAGCTCAAGTCCTTACCGTGGCCTGATCTTAACTTACTTCCTTAACCTTTCTGAATTCTTTTGCTACTAAGCATCATGCTGCTTCTGCTGCAGCTAGACACTCAGTGGTTCCCTGATGTTACAGGCATGCTCCTGTTACAGGGCTATGCATTTGCTTTCACCCATGCCTAAAATGGCCCTAAATTAGTTATTTGGGCTTTTTTCCCCATCAAATGCCACTTTTTCAGCTAGGCCTTTTAATGCCACTCTGTCTACACACACATACATACCCTAACTCTCATTTTATTTTGCTCCTTGGAATAGTCTTGCTTCATTTCCATCTTTCCCACTGGAATGTAAACTATATAAGGTTAGGTATCCTTATCTATATTCTTTTCCACTCTATTTCAAGTCTCCATGAAAGTGCCTGGTACATAGTAGTTACATAATAAGGTGAACTCTGTTTTAGCATAATGCCTCCATATACAATATTATGGTCTCTCCTCTTACCCACAATGCTCTCTTACAGTATAAATTCATAACAAACTCTGTTAGCTTTACATAAAGTGGTTGTAAGACCAGTCCATGGGGATAGGTACTGCAAGCTCACTAATGCAGAACGGATTAAATAAAAGTATTCTAAAGACTGCATATTAGATTGGGAGTTGGGCACATCCAACTTTCCTTCAGCTCAAGTCCTGATAATGGTAATAAACAATTACTTAAGCACAAAAGAAAAAATACAATATACAATCCACATGTCAAAACTTGGTAGAATCTTACCTCTCTCTTTTTATTTCATGGCTCTGATCTTCCACCTCCTCTCTCTCATGTATGAGTGTATGTACACATATGTACACACACATATATACTGTACATATACCCCTTTCTGTTGTTTTCAAGACCAAGGGTATTATCTGAATACTCTTCAACCATGGTCTTCATTTTCTTTTATATATTTCATCTTCAATGAAATTTGGACTAATATTTCAATTAGTTTCAATTCAACTAGTACAATGAAAATACCTAGAGTCAGAGTTCAGACTTCACTACTGTACAAAAGTTCTTTGTGAAGGTCATTAAATTTCTTGTCAGGAAAAACACTTCTTATAGCACTCAGTATTGATAATGACTACAACCACCTCCTTGAAATTACCTTGTTCATAAAAATACCTCTGCCCTTGACAATATTATCTTTTATATTTTTTCTTATGAAGTCATCCAGCTTTTCTGTTTTTCTATAGATCTCTTTTTCTATATCTTTTTTCTAAATATTTTCTATATATTTTTTCTAAACCTCTTTTTCTATAGATCTCTGTTTATCATATATGTGCCTATATGTATATACATATAATATTTTTAACCTTAACAGGGTCTACATTTTATAATATAACACATAGTTTTTACATCATTTTATTAACATATAGAATAATAAACACTTTAGTCAGTATTTGCATAATCTATGATCACATGTTTACAAGCCAGTACTCAGATTCTAAAATGTTTAGCACACAAGTAAAGTATACAGAAGCTAAAAAAGTCATCAGTAAACCAATATATCAGAAAGGAGTCATTAATTATAAAATATAATATGGGCTCATGAAAATTCTTAGAGATCAGAAGAATTATAAATTCTAAAATGGGTAACTTAAACAAAAAATAAAAGGCAACTAAGTTATATAATATTCAATAAAATGAACAAAAGTAAGATAATTTAAAGCAAAGACTACAAAACAGGGAAGTTCACAAATTCCTCAATACAGTGATTAAAACGTCTTTTAGAACTCTGTTCCTCCTTCTTTATTAGCACCTCTTAAAAACCTCCTCTTTCTGGGACTCCATGTTTGGGTCCCCTTGGAAGCCATCTTTCTCTTTCCTGGATTTCCCCTCTGAAGTCCCCTTCCACACTCTCTTGTGGAAGCCTGTCTTCCCCTCCTAAACTCCATCTCTCTCTCTATTCCCTTACACTCAATGTGGAAGCTGCTTTCCTCTCCTGGATTCCATCTTTCTGGATTCTCTCACTCAGCGTCAGAGTTAGCTGTTTATCTCTCCTCCTGTTTCTCTCTCTCTAAATAAATCACTTTCTACAAATAAAAATTAATAAATAATTTTTTAAAAACCCTCCTCTTTATGTGACATCGCTAATATTATGAAAATAAGTTATGGATTTCTATCAGTCTACTCTGACTTTAGAAGTAATTAAGAATCTACTCATTTAAGGTTCTATAATGAAGTTTTACCCTTTGACAGAAAAGTAACTTATTCACTCCAATGTTTACTCAGAAATTGTTTAATGCTTCATATTGGTAATAGATCCTGTCTTAAAATGTGACTGCAGAGCTGAGAAAAATCACATATCCATGTAGTTAAACATTAGCTGGGTTATGTGCTAAGCATGGGGACACCAAAAACAAAGCACAGACACATAAAACTAAAACTATTTCACATTCAAGTCCTCAATTTCCAGAAACCAATAATGGAATTGAAGTGAAAATGGCTAGAAATTAGTTTGTGTAAGTAAACTAAAATTAGATCATTGTAGGCTTTGTGAGGGCAATATGAACACACTAACTTTGTCAATACTTTAAAGACAAAGACCATTGGGAACATACTCATAGAGTATCAAAGTTAATTTATATGCTGCCACAGGAGAGACAGTCTATCACAGGGAAGTATGGCGTTATATCTCTAAGAGTATGCTATAAAAAGCTTATTTTATGATGTGGGCTTGTATACCTGATGGGGGCATCAAGGAAATGGGGCTTTGCTTTGATTGGATGTTGTAAGGAAGGAGGGTAGTTCTATGTAGAGTATCATAAAATTTTTGGCTAGATGGCAGGAGGAATGCAGATAGGCTAAAGCTGTGTTTAGCAAAGAAGCATAATGTGTCACATTAATGAAGATGAGTAGTGATATTTGGTCATTAGGGGTAGATTAGACAATGCTATTCTTTTTGTCTGTATTAAGATATGATTACAAAGTGATCTTGCTTTTATCTTGATTCATCACAACCGTGGAGTGGCCCTGTATGAAGTTGGCATTCTTAGCAATTGTTTATATTCAACCAGAGAACATCAAAGACTAGCTACAAGTACCAAGGCAACATCTAACAGCTCCAAAGCCTAACTGAAGTGCCAAGCCAGCTCCTGGGTATCAGTAGCTGATTTTATCTTTCTCAAATGATTATAAACAGAGATATAACAAGATCATACTTATGTTTTAATAAGTTAGCTTTGGCAGAGGTGATGTGAAAACTTCTAAAGGAATATAACATTAGTAGCAGGGAAGACCAGCTAGGGGATTGTCATCTTAAATGGAAGTAAGCCATGATTTTAGCTTTAATCAGGGTTTTGGTGATGGGAATAGAGGGAAGTGGACATTTTCAAGAGTTGTTAAGGGAGCAGGATTAATTGAACTTGTCAAGGATTGGACTTGTGAATGGTAGAAAAAAAAATCTAGATGAACCAGTTAGCTGTCAGGTTTCTGGATTAGGCTGTTTGCCTGGTGAAAGGAAGGAGTAAGAATAAAGTAGATCTGGGGAAATAATGAGATTTAATATTTTAGGCAAACATTCAATTAAAATAGTCTATTAGGCATTCAGATATGTCACCCTGGGCTTTAAGAAAGAGATGTGAGCTAAAAATACATATGGGGGAAGGGTTCATTAGAAAATAGATACTATTTGAATGAGAATGAATGAGGATATCCAGAGAAGAAAAACAAGGACTGTGAAGGATATCAATACTAAAGAAAAACTGAATTGGAACAAATGTAAAAGAATTAATCAGGAGAAAGCATTATCCCATTAGTTAAGTGAGAAAAGAATTTCATGAGGGATATGTGGCTAAGAGGTTCTAGTTCTACAAAGAGGTTGAGTAAGATAAGGCACGTAAGTATTCACATGTGTGTTCACAGGAGAGGACTCTTTTCTTTCTCCTTATCCTTCTCCTTCTCTCTCTCTCTCTCCAGAGTCTCGCTCTATTGCCCAGGCTGGAGTGCAGTGGCATGATCTCAGCTCACTGGAACCTCTTCCTCCTGGGTTCAAGAAATTCTTCTGGCTCAGCCTCCCAAGTAGTGGGACTACAGGTGTATCACCGCCACCTGGCTAATTTTTTATTTTTAGTAGAGACAAGGTTTCACCATATTGGCCAGGCTGGTCTCAAACTCCTGACTTTGTGATCCACCCATCTCAGCCTCCCAAAGTGCTAGGATTACAGGGATGAGCCATGGCGCCCAGCCTGATACTTTCTAAAAGATGAAAACACAACTAGTTTAAAGGCTAATGATAAAGACCTGGAACATAGATTTCTGACAATCTGGATACATAGCTGAATGGACGCAGGTACCTTAATACATAGACAGTGATGCTACTGAGAACGCACACACAGAGGTCAGCCTCAACCAGGTGAAGCACAGCCTCTTCACCGAGGCAGATGGAAAAAAAAAAGAGAGACCATTAGCATAAATACCGATAATTTGAGAAATATTATTTTGACTAAAGTAGGAGATGAAGTCATTTACTGTGAATGATGGGGAAAGTTTAGGCACCCCACAAAAGCCTGAAGTAATTGTTGAGATAAATTAAGGAGAAAATAGGATGCATGGAAAGCTTATGAAGAACTGCTGGTTTTGCTAAAATATGTTATTTAAGAAATGGACTAATGCCTGACAATGACAACATTTACATATAATCATGACAGCGGGTAACTGCATTGAGGAAATGAGAGAAACAGAAACTTTTGGCAATAGCAGGACAGCCCACAGGGGTGCTGAAATTGCTAAGAATGAAAGAACAACTTGGGTGAAAAAGTCTATTAACCTAGTTCCAAAGTTTTCAGTGAGAAAATAATATGACAAAATGGTAGATAATAGATGACCAGAAGCCATTAACTGCAAGGAAAGTGGTGTTTTTAAATAAAGAGAGCAGTATCTTTGGAATTGTCTCTGTTAAGTGAGGAAATCAGTCATTCTAAAGTAGTGGGGGTACAAAAAGGGATGAGTCATTCTGCTGTTTTTGAGAGTAAAAGTGGTTTCCATGTATGAGTAGAATAAGGATACAGGATAGAAGACTTGTGTTGAAAAAGGGTTTGAGCCTGCAGAGTGAGAGAGTGTGGAAAAGCAGAGGAAGTAAAGCCAGGGAAAGAAAGTACAGAAGAGCACAAGAGAAAGAAGAAAATATAGGATCAAGGTACCTACACTCTGGGTAGTAAACACAGGTAATAGAGATAGAAGAAATGGAAGAATTAACTGGCTTGATGATTTCCAGCGGGACTTGGTAAAAAGTTGATTCTGTAAGCGTGTCAGCAAGTGTAGATCCTATGAAGAGCCCAAAGCCAGATCATAACAGCTTGATAGGAAGGCTTTCAAGAGAACCTTGTACAAGCTCCAGATTTTCAGACACTGTATCAAATTCCCTTGTGATTAGAGGAGGCATTTGTGTTTTATTACCAATTTACGTTACCATGTGCTCAATTAAATAATTTGAGCAGTTAGAATCTGTTATTTCTGCTGAAAAGTATGAACTGTGGTGACATTAAAAGAATGTGAGAGGGAACTGCTAGGTAAAGCCCGTGACAGTGTCCTAGAATACTGATTCTCAAGCCTTTATGTGCATAGGACTCACTCCTGAAAAATGTAATTTAGATTTACTAGTTCTGAGATTCTATATGTCTGACAAGCTCCCGAGATAATGTGAATATTTGTGGTCCAGGAACATTTTGATTAGAAAGCTCCCCTAGAACTCAGTTTTTAAGTAAGTGTGTTTTGTTAATTACATGAATAAACACATGGTCAATAAACAAGGAAAAAAATTATGCTTAGGTTTAAAAGTTCCATTGTTGAAAATACATGAAATTGAACTGATAATGGCCTATGATATGCTAATTGACTAAAAACACTTGAAAGGAGTAAATTAAGAAATCAAGTAAAAAAAAAAGAGTTGGCAATATTTAGCCATTTTTAATGGAGGCCTAAAAATGGATTAACACCACTCAAGTTCATGACACGGGCCTGCCATGAGTTCAAAATAACCTACATAAACTGACAGGTGAAGTACTAAGAAAATCAAGTATGCCTAAATTGCGTATCCATCATCATTACTATGTATTTCTCTCAAGGATTTTTAATACCTATACATTATATTTAGCCTGAAGGAATCATCTAGGTAAATCATTTCATGTCCTATTTTAGTAGGCAATTAAGTACGATGTTGTTATTTCAGAAAACGAGAGTTCAAGTTGATAAAGGTGACTCACAAGGCATCAGAAAGCCACTTATAAAATACTGTACTTTTTTTTAACACTTTTAATCTGTCCTGCTCACACATTTGATAAAATGCAAATAGTTTTTAGGTAACCAAGTGATAACAGGAAATTTTAAATTTTGTATTCCTGAAATACTGGAACTCAAATTTCCTGCCTGTTCCAAGCTGTTTTAAGATAAAGAAACAGACTCTCAGACAGAAAACTGTAAGAATCAGATCAATAACAATTTTTAATTAGCTAATAAAATGCCAAAGATGATTCATACTCTCAGTGATCAATATGTAATGTGAACTTTCAAACTTATTTAGAGTTTAATATTTTCTAATTCATTTTCTGTTACTCAGAGAATTTGCCTCAAAAATCATAGCTAAGAATATGCCTTCAAATAAGTACATTTTGAAAAAAGACATTTTACTAATTTTCTACTAATTATATATTATCTTTAATTTTAATTTTAAAACTCAAACATCAGCAATATAGTTATATTTCCCATTTCTTGAAACTGTTTAGAAAAGTCTATTATAATGCTGACAACAGCATATTTTATAAATCTAATAAGTAATTTAAAATAACTTTCCAATTTATAAGTAAACTCTAAAAAGAGCTGTTGACAAGATTGTCTCCCCTTCTTCAGTCTAAAAAATATTATTTTTCCAGAATATATATATATATATTTTGTGTTCTCCAAAAGTTCCAACCCCAATAGCAAACATTATCATGTAAGTGAGGTAATGTTGCATTTGTAAAAATACAATAGATTTTGAACTTTGTGATTTGAATCCTGGAAAGATAACACAGAGCTAATATACACATTTAGATGTGACCTTCCCATAGATAAAATTACTTTTCATTATAGTCATTGTTTCTTTAGCTTGCCCATTGTATTTAGTTTGCCTGTTAGAAATTCTTTTACAAACTGCTGCCAATCACAAAGAAAGATGCATGTTTTATAATAGTTGAAGTTGAAAATTTAAAGCCTTGACAATTTCCCTAAAGATGAAGCAGCTTATTCAAATTAATAAAACTTTGTATTTGTGAAGGTCAAAATTATAACATCTCAAAAGGGATTAACAACAGCAAAGCATCTGTTACCATATGTAAATACTGAGAATAGCTGGCCATCTTTTAGTTAAGGTAATACTTAAATATCTTATAATATATGACAGAGACTCACAACTATAAAGAATAACTCTTTGATAATAGTGAGAATATAAACAAAGTGCCAAATATGGTATTTATTATATTATTCTATTCTATTTTACTCTATTCTACCCTATACTATTCTGCAAGCTTGCCAAGGCCTAGCCTTGAAGTGACTGAACAATATATAAAAGAAATCAACATGAATTCATGTTATACAATTGTTAATTTAAAGTTAAATAATATGTAAGTTAAGGCAAGTTTATGAAACACATTCCTAGTCAGTCACAGAATAATCCAGAAAGATTTTTCTAGGCTAAACTTTGATTTTGCTTGCTACCTAAACTATATTTTAAATATATATTAAACAGCATTTTATCATATTGCATTAATTCTATCAACTAACAGAATCACAGATAACAAAACATGGAGTTTACAAGAGCGCAAAATAAGTACACATATTTAAAAAAGCATAACCTACATTGACTTTTTCTTTTAGGTCTGAGAAGTTGCCTTCCTTTCGGTAGATTGCAAATTCAGGACTCTGCAACACAGCTTCTGAGCGAGTAATCCAACTGTGAAGTTCAGTTATATCAACATCCAACCTAAGACAGCAAAAAATAAAGGTCATTATTTCTTGATTATCTCTTTCTTCTATATAGAAAATGCAATTTATCCACATCTGTCACTATTTCATCAATCTGAGACTCCTGCCTGATGCCTCTATTAGTATTGATAGCACCACTATTTTGCCCATTAGGTAGACTCAAATTAGGAGTCAGCTTTGATCTAGAGTCTTATTATCATGGAGATCATTTTATTTACCTCAATGTAAAAAATCACTTCTATAATATCTCCTATAAGCTATTACCCAGCCTCTGCTTGAATGTTTGCACTATTCAAAAAATTACTACTTCCCAAGATGACCTTTTATTTTGGTGAAGTATTTATGAGAAAAAAAACATTCCTGTTGGTGGTCACCATTGAACCACATTCCTGATATTCATGCCCTTCTGTAGTCTCCAATCATATTGCCTTTGGGTTTGGCTATGTGACTTTCTATTGCAAATGGGACAATAGTAAGAGTATTGCAAGTGAGGTGTCGATAAGTTCCTACACATAAGTGCTTGAATTTTTAGAGCACACATTCTGAGAAGGCAACATTAAATAAGAAGTGCAATGATCTTGAGGTTATCATGTTTTAAAGAAACTTGTTCTATCTATCTGCAGAGGTCACAAGAAGCAGCATGGGGCACCAGGCATGCAAATAAAGCCTTCTGTGACCCATCTCAACACCAGCTGCAGACAGACAGATGAGTGCTCCATTTGATGCCACATAGAGAAAAGAAATGCCCAAGTTGCAGAATTATGAGAAATGTCAGTGCTGTTTTAAGCCACTACATTTTGCTGTCCGTTGTCATGCTGCAATAAATATCAGCTCACCTATTCTGTTATTTTCAAACATTCTTTTTTATGCAGAGATCTTTGGAGTCACCAGGGATAAACTATTCACTCTAATCGGGTGATTTAGGTATTGAAGAGCCAAAATACAAAATCAACCCAAGTGTCTAATGGAGTAGTATTAAATCTTTAAGAATATGAATATCCTTGCATTTGTAACAACATGTATGAACCTGGAGGAAATTTTGTTAAGTGAAATAAATCAGGTATAGAAAGACAAATTCCACATGATCTCACTTACATGTGGAATCTAAAAAAAAATATCAAACTCAAAGGAACAGAAGACAATGTTAGTTTCCAGGAGCTGGGGGGGTGGAAAATAGTTGGAACAATATTGGCTAAAGTATACAAAATTGTAAGTATTTGAAATCAGTTCTTCAGATCCATCAGTAGATACCTGATCATCAGCCTACCCTATGCCGAGTTACTTCAGTAGATATTCTATGGTTTGTCAGTATCTTGATTTCCTTAAATTTGGTACTTAAAGGAAATGTATCAGTAGTATGTAGTATAAATAGGGAAGAATAGACAATTACCTTTTTGGTTTATAATACTTTCATTGATACAGTCCATGGTTTTAATAAGCATTTTCACTTCAGTATTAGATTTTCAACTCACATTGCAATTCAATTGGGTTAAAACTTTTAGGAATTTTTCACATAAACTATCAATAAGGCAGTTATACCACAACATAATTACACAAACTTATGAGCTGAACTATTGAATGCAAAATTTGGGACTTTGAATTATATAAACCTGTTAGAATTTTTCACATTAGTTGCAAGCTACTGTTTTTAAAATTAGACAGATACAGAACTTCATGGAACACAAAATCCTTACAAAAACAAATTCTCATTTTACATTCTTAAAAAATTATTTTGTTAGGTATTACCAATTCCAACTGCCCATAGGATGAGATAGAGCTTCAGATAAATTAAATTAATTGACCTCAGTACCATGGGCCAGGAACTTAATTTATCCAGTTACCATTATGTTCTTCCATATCAAAAAAAGAATAGTTCATAGAATATAGATTGAGTTGTTATTTATCAAGTCATTCAACTTGAAATTGAGACTATGGATCTTGATTCCTATAAATCCCATGTCATTGAATGTCAATAATTTCTTTGTGCATACATTACAAATGTTTATAGATTTTTATTGTGTCATATATGATTTTTAGATTTCCTACATTTTTTATCCACAAGTTTGATTATCAGGTTCCTATTTCTTCATTCACAATGTTGATTAAAATATAGAGTACAATTACATGCCATAAAAATATTTTTCTCACACTCTCTTCAGTGATGTTATCTCATTAAATACTTTCCTACTATGGCCATTTGGTTGCCTACCCAAACCAGTGAATTATATTTCAATAATCATTAATGCATATTTATCATCAGAGTATCTTAAAATATTTTTGAGTTCTGGCCCAACATAAAATTTCCTGTGTCTCTCAACCTGCGAGCATCTATAAGCAACTTATTGGCTCTCCAGTATGTTGGACAGACAAGGAGTACTGGAATGTTAATAGTTCAGGGGTGACCCTTAACCAGTAAGAGCTTAGAATTGGTAAATATTCCAGCTCCTTTACCTCTCAGTTGGACAACCCTGAAGTATGATACACAGTGTCTCAAAGAGTTCCCTGCGTGATTGAGCCCCAGTTGCTTCCAGCAATAACCTGATCCCTATATGTGTGTCATCCTTTATTGGCTGCTTTATTTTTCTTATCTCACTTCCCTACTTTGATTCCTGGGAGCACTTTCCAAATAAACTTCTTGCACCAAAAACCTCTTCAGATCTATTCTTCAGGCAACCCAAACTAAGGCAATAATCAACAGCCTCAAATGAACCCAGCTTCCTGTCATACTTTTGCTTTTCAACTTGGGCTCAGAGTCTCCATAGGAACTATTTAAAATTTTTTTTTTTTTTTTCAAATTCTGGCTCATTCTCTTTCTGAAGCTCTCTCAGCAGATGATCTTGTTTTCTACCTTACAGAAACAAGTGCAATTATCAGAGTAGAACTTCCTTCACTTCTTATTTCCAAACACCATCAGACCTGCACATGCAGCCACCGTTCTCATTCCCTTGTCTACATTTGAGCAAGTTTCTCTTCTTTTAATTCAAGTCATTCCCATTACCCACATTTTGGAATTTATTCTCTTACTTTACTCAAACATCTGAGTCCATCCATTTTCTAGTATCTATTTATTATAAATTCAGCCTCTCCCTCACAAGTGCATTCTTCATGATATGGTTTGGCTCTGTGTCCCCACCCAAATCTCATGTTGAACTATAATCCCCAATGTTGGGGGAAGGTACTGGTGAGAGATGATTGGAACATGCAGGTGGATTTCCTCATTGCTGTTCTCTTTATATTGACTGGGTTCTCATGAGATCTGGTCATCAGACAGTGTATAGCACTTCCCCTTTCACTCTCTTTCTTCTGCTCTACCATAGTAAGAAGTGTTTGCTTCCCCTTTGACTTCCACCATGATTGTAAGTTTCCTGAGGCCTCCCAGGCATGCTTTTTGTGCACAACTATGAGTCAATTAAATCTTTTCCTCATAAATTACCCAGTCTCAGGTAGTTCTTTATAGCAGTGTGAGATCAGAAAAAAAACACTTCATATAGAAATTTAAACCAAACTTTATTGACTGCTATTTTTTCTGGTCATCCCTTTCTTGGTCCCTCATGCTCCTCTATCCTTTTCTTATCTTCTACAAAGGCAAACTTTTTCAAGACTTGTCCAGTTTATTCAGTATATTCCCAACTTTCCATTTTAGCCTTTAATCCACCTAGTACTGTTTCTTAACAAAAACACTGCTTGATAAAGTTATCATGTCAATGAGCCCAATGGAAAGTTTCACTTTCTTGCTATCTAGTAACAGTTAACACTGT
The DNA here is from genome assembly GCF_049354715.1 of Callithrix jacchus. Taxonomy (NCBI): domain Eukaryota; kingdom Metazoa; phylum Chordata; class Mammalia; order Primates; family Cebidae; genus Callithrix; species Callithrix jacchus. The sequence goes on from NC_133524.1 coordinate 33,410,535, forward strand.
TGACCATACTATCCTTTTGAAATATTTATTCTTTTGGCTTCTCTATGATGCCACTCTATTCTGATTTGTCTTCTATTTCTATGATCAGTGGTAATTTTTTCTTTGCAGGCCCATCTTCCTTCACCCTATCATTTTGTAATAGAGTTCAAGACCTAGTTCATTATCAATCATCTTCTGCTCTACTATATTATCCTCTCTCACCAGAAATCACATCAGTGATCATGTCTTGAATTACAATCTGTTTATCAATGATTCTGATATGTATACCTCTAATTCAGGTATTTCTTCTGAATTGCACAGCTATCTAACCATCTGCATATTTGATGTCTCCACTTGCATGCTGCAAAATCTCCTCAAACATTAGATGCCACAATTTAATGTTTGATCTTCTCCCCAAAACTAGTACTCTATCAGTATTCCCCAGATCAGTAATGGGCATCACCATCCCTCGTATCTGTTATTTTCTTCTCTGATATGGTGACTAAAGTTTGTGCCCCCCAAAAGTTCATATGTTGAAGCCTAATTTCCAATGTGATGGTATTAAAAGGTGGGGCATTTGGGAGGTGATTAGGTCAAGAGGGTAGGACCCTTATGATATTAGAGCCCTTAAAATGATCTGAAGAGATCAGCATTCCCTTTCACCATGTGAGGGCAGAGTGAGAGGGCAATATCTATGAACCAGAAAGCCAGCCCTTACAAGACACTCAATCTGCTGCTTCCTTGATATTGGACTTTAAAACTCTAGAACTGGCAGAAATATATTTCTGTGGTTTGTAAGCTACCCAGTTTATGATATTTTGTTACAGCAAAGCAACTGAAACACTCTTCTTTCCCATGTTTACTGTATTGCAAAGTCTAATCCATCACACACACATTCTCTGTCTCCTGAATATGTATGCTTCTCCCTGTCTCCATAGTCAGAACCCAAATTTGTGTTGCCATTAAATATGACCAAAAATACTGCAATAGCTTTTCACTTGGCCTCTTGGCAATATTTATGGAACCCTCTAATCTATTTTATATACTACTGGAAAAATTATCATTTCTATCTGTTTTAATTGATGCATAATAGACGTACTTAGTTTGGGGGTACATGTGATAATATAACACATCTGTATAACATGAAAGATCAAATCAGTGTACTTGGGTTATCTATCATATTAAATATTTGTCTGCTAGAACTGTTCAAATTATTCTCTCTAGCTACTTTGAAATATAGAATAGTAAAAACAAATCTGATTATGTTACCGTCATTCATAAAACCACTTAAAGACTTTCTCATTTTTCTTATAATAAAGAACAAAATTTCAATATGATCCTTTGTAATCTGGCCTTCACAGACCTAACTGTATCCTCTACTTTCTCCTTTATTCAAATAGTTATAGAAACAAATTTTCCTTCATTTTTCTAAAGTCATACAGAGCTGTTCTTTTATTCTTGTTCCTCCACTATAATAAAATTCTTCACTGACTCTTCTATAAATATTTTGAAAATTTGGTCATTAGTATAATGCATTTGGGCCACTTTGGTAAAATTTATTTGTCAAACCCAATTATACTTTAAATACCCTCTGACTCATAAATGTGAGATGGGAATATCCATCAGTCAGTCTCAAATTCAGCCTTTAAACTTAATCTTTCTAGTCTCACCCTCTTTTGATTAAAATATCTCTAGGAAAGATTGCTCATTTCCACTTACAGGTCCATGAAACTCAAACATGGCTCAAGGTACTAGGCTGGCATCACAGCTAAAGGAAATCTGTTAAAGCCTTTGTTGGAAAAAGATTTCTACTAGGCATAGAATTGATATTGGTCTTGTTTGAACACTGTAGGAACTCAGAAAACGATACTCCAAAGTATGGCACCTTGGCATGTAGAAACTTTGAACTAAAGAACATTGGAAGGCCTCAGAAGTAGCCTCAGGACCAAGGTCTCTCTGACCTTCTCCTGCCCTCCTGTCTGTAACTCCACATTCTTCCCCAAAGTGAGTCATAGTCTAAAACCCTCTCCTCCAAAGCCAGTCATAAAACCCACAATTATAACTCTGTATTTCCCCCACCTTTCTGTCTAGAAGCTAGCCATAAAACATTCTCTGACATACCTTTGTTTTATAGTAAGTCATAAGACCCTCATTCAAGTGGGGTTCTACTCCATGCTAGGAGGAAGAAATTCTACACAGACAGGCCTGGCTGGTTTTCCCATTCAACCTATTAATATTAGATCATTCCCTTTTTATCCGATCACATTTCTACACGGTTGTCTACTCTTTATCAAATTTAAGCATAAAAATAAAGTTTTCCTTTGGGTCAATGGGTCTTTATTTCTGAAGGCTCCCATGTAACCTAAAGCTTTTATTAGAAAAATATCTTATGCTTTTCTCTTGTTAACCTATCTTTTGTTACAGGAATGTCTGCCGTGACCTGTATGATATGGAAGAAAGAGATCATAGCCTTTCTGCTCCTATAACATGTTGACATAACTGCGATACCACCACCTTTGATTCATTACAGAAAACAAAGAAAGTTTATATTTTTTGGCTTGAAAGTAAATAATTTTCATTCAAAAAGAAATCTTATAACAGTTTTATATATTTATATTCCTGAAAAATGCAAAATTGTATGTTTCCTTTTAAAATGATCAAATGTCTCCCTTTTCCCCTTCATAAAGTATATACTAAGTGCTTTGTATATACTTAGTAATATCATGTGCCAGACATGATATTAACTCCTTAAAGAACAGACATGAGAATGCATTAGTCCACATTATCAAATAGTTTGATTTAGTGAAGTATTCATTTGACAAAATAAAAAATGGTTTAGACAAAGAACTGGGGCTCAGCTCACACTGGTCTTCTTAAAAGAATAATAAAAAAACACCTTCTCTATAAATTAGGATTAAATCAGCTTCTAGCCTAGAGGCTCTGCCAAATATATCAGTTATCTGCACACAATGAAGGCTTTGTGGAATCAACACCATGGTAACTGTTTGCTTCTCTGTCTGTGAAGATTTTAAGGGAGGCCTGGACACTGGTTGGCATGTAGTTCTGATAATTCAAATCAATTCAAACAACGGGATGTGAATTTTTACAAAAAGGTTTTTTCTCATTCAATTTGTTTGTCTGATTTTATAAATTTGGAAAGGGATTGCATACAGTGCTTGAACTTCCCTTTTACACAAAGATAGTATGGAGAGTGATTACACTCTTATTTTCATTTACATATTTTTAAAAGGCAATTTCAAATTTTGCTAGGGCAGTTTGAAGAGAGTGTTTTGACTGGGAAAAGAATCTATTCATAAGCACAGAGATGAATATGTTATGCTTCCTTTCTGAAATGGAACAAAGAAACATATCAATGAGTTTGGACTCTTCTCAACTGTTGCAGCTTCTTTCTTTTTTTTCTATCATTATTGTGACATCTTGATTTCTTGGGAAATAAGTGGAAACTAAACCCAATTCTTACCTGATTCAAGCTCTGAGCTATTCCTAACCAAATCTTATTTTTACGTTTATCTTATGTTGCTTCCATTTGGGCTTATTCCTTCAAACATCTCTGATTTCCTTACTAAAACTCTTTTTGTCCAAACATAATGTGCAGTCAGCCTAGACTCTAATACTTAACATGTACCACCATCTCTTAGAGTTCTGGGAGTTAACTGTCAGCTACTAGCATTGTTTTCTCTCCAATATTCTGCCAGTGGATAGCCTCATCTCTTTATGCCAGCAGTGAGGATGGAAGGGTGAAGAGGAAGCAGAGGCAGGGTTTCAAAAGCCTCCCATGTACTCTCCCTGAGTGCCAATGGCCAACATCCAATGGTTACGCTCAGTGACATTTTCAATGCACAATGAACACAGTCTCCTTCCTGGATGCTACTCAGTCCCTGGCTTCCAAGAAGCAATTGCACTTTTTTTTTTGTTCCTTATCAATTTAGCAACTATTGCTTCATCACTTTCTGTGGTTTGTCCTGTCATTTTCACGTATTTCACTGCTACTGAATATTCTTCAGTTATCTTTGCTGAGATGCATGGCAAATGAACAGACTCCTCTGATTGAAATGTCTTCATCCCTATAAATTAGGTGCTATCTATTCTTCCAAGTGCTTTGCACATAGCATTTTCTACTGTACTTTGCACTACCTACATGAGACTGAGTATTTAATCACCAACAAAATACATCATTCAGATGTAACTCAGTTACCTTCTTTAAAACCCTCAAGGAAAACACTGAAGACTTATTTCCAATGCCATATTCAATCTTGGATTCTGTGCATGTATTTTTCCTTACTTTAAAAACTCACATAAAAGCAGTTAATGAACTTATATATCATAAGTTGCTCATAATGGTACTCTACAGCCTGCTAATATGTTCCTTAGTGCTTACTTATCTTACCTTCGTCACATACTTAACTCTGTACTTAATATACTTCTCTGTATGTTATCACAGACTCTATCCCTGAAATGCAGTCTAACTTTATCCAGCTTCAAATATCCTTTCTTTTCTTTCTTTCTTTCTTTCTTTTCTTTTCTTTTTCTTTTTTTGACACAGAGTTTCACTCTTGTTGCCCAGGCTGGAGTGCAATGGCACAATCTCAGCTCATTGCAACCTCCACCTCTCAAATTCAAGGGATTCTCCTGCCTCAGCCTCCCAAGTAACTGTGACTACAGGCTTGTGCCACCATGTGTAGCTAATTTTGTGTTTTTAGTAGAGACAGGGTTTCAACATGTTGGTCAGGCTGGTCTCAAACCCCTGACCCTCAGGTGATCTACATGTCTCGGACTCCTAAAGTGCTGGGATTACAGGCGTGAGCCAATGCACCCAGGCAAAATCTCCTATAGCTAATAAAAAATGACTTCCTATTCTCTGTTCTCAAAATGATAATTTTTTTCTGTAATTACTTTGTTCTCTATTCTTCAAGTATATTTTAAAACCTCAACTTGTTATTATTTATAATTAGCAGTGAAGTGATTTTTTTCTCCCTTACAAATACACTCATCAGAAAGCTCTGAAATTAAAGCTTGTATAGTCCATTGCACTGTCTTTAATTTTTTCTTTTTCTTTTTCTTTTGTTTGCATATGTATATTACTAAACCAAGATAGTTTTTCTTTTTTTCTCTCTTTCTTTCTTTCTTTTTTTTTGAGATGGAGTTTCACTCTTGTTACCCAGGCTGGAGTGCAATGGCACGATCTCGGCTCACCACAACCTCTGCCTCCTGGGTTCAGGCAATGCTCCTGCCTCAGCCTCCCAAATAGCTGGAATTACAGGCACGCACCACCGTGCCCAGCTAATTTTTTGTATTTTTAGTAGAGACAGGGTTTCACCATGTTGACCAGGATGGTCTCGATCTCTTGACCTCATGATCCACCCGCCTCGGCCTCCCAAAGTGCTGGGATTACAGGCATAAGCCACCACGCCCTTCCCCAAGATAGTTTTTCAAAAAGACCTTCCTCTTTTTGGAAGTTTCAAAATATCAAAAGCATGGGGCATATATAACCAAATATTCAGATAGAGACAATTTTTCTCAGTATTATATTGCACAAATAGACTCAATCTCATCCAGTTGAATTTTCCATAAAAATGATGTAAATTAAGTTAATTACACCCTCTATGGTAAATATCAGGAGATACCTATGTGTATATAAATGTTTAAAGTAAATTTAAAGGCAAAAACACATAAAAACAGCACAAAGAACTAGAGAAATGTTTGGCACTTAAGAAGTTGTCAATTTTGCACTGTGAATGGTAAAACATTACATGGAATTAGTGCTATGTAACTGTGCTAATTATGTCAGAAGAGCCTCCTGAGGAGCACTGACTGTGTTCTGTTAATTTTCTTTACGGTGACTGCCACATAAAGTATTAAACCAAGATGACACATTTACATAAATTTTAATTCATTCACTTTCAATATACCATTTGGAACTCATCATTTCCAAATGTATAAACTCTGAAAGTGGAAATCCTCCAAGCTCCCAGACTTAACTCATTTGATTAGTGAACTAGGTTTATGAATGGCCATTTTACATTTTTAAACATCTTGGCATGTAGAATTTCATAAAAACTTAAGAGGCTCAACCTTAGAAACCTAAAAGGAAAACGCTGATGCCTGTGAAATACATTAACCATTATGCAGTCCCAGGGTTCTAGGTCTAGACCAGATAATTTATCAAACCAATTTTGAATATACATTTTAATTAGCTAGGAAGCAAGTTTCAGTATTAATAGGAACAAAACGATAATTATTTTTGTTGGTATTAACATAAGGAAGAAATAATTTTAGAGCTAAGGTAAGATTTTTCAACTTTGCTGTATTTTTAAAAATCATCTTTCTTATTCAGAGTTTCAGAAAGTGCGAAGATATTTTAATTCCCTATTACCATACAGGTACTCTCCTGACCCTGGATCCCCAACCATTTGAAGATGAACTGCTATTCATCTTCCAAGACTCAGTTCAAGATACACATCATCTGTGAAGGTTTTCTTGATCAACCTCTCTCTACTCTTCCCCTTTCAACTTTCCTTCTGGGAAAACTTGTCCCTCTCTGCTTGTTTCCACATGGCATTTGCTTTTTTAAAAAAAATGAATAATAGAATACAAATTAAATCTGCATCAAGTTGGTCTTATAAAAATATCAAATGAAATTCAGTATGAATCCTATTAGTTCTAAAAATAGTTTTAGGACTCTGAGATGCATTGATTACATGGTAATTATTATATTTTTGTAATTACAGATTATTAAAGGGGAAATCCTATTTAACCGAAAGAAAACAAGCTACTATTGAGATAAATAGCCCCTCTCCAAATCAAGATAGTTTGTATACACACACACAACACATACACGTATGTGTGTGTTTGTATAGTATGTGTCTCCGTCTGTGGAAGGGGGGAAGATAGGGCCACATGACTGTCTTTTATTTTGTAATACGTGTGATACATGTATATGTTTAAACATGCTTTAAATGTAAAGTAAATGCGGTGCATTTATAAAGATACTGAACTGAGGGCTGGGTGCAGTGGCTCACACCTGTAATTCCAGCACTTTGGGAGGCTGAGGTGGGCGGATCACTTGAGGTCAGGAGTTCGAGACCAGCATGGCCACTACTGCAAAATCCTATCTGTACTAAATATACAAAAATTAGTTGGGTGTGGTGGTGGGCGCCTGTAATCTCAGCTACTCCAGAGGCTGAGGCAGGAGAACTGCTTGAACCCGGGAGGGGGAGGTTGCAGTGAGCTGAGATTGTGCCACTGCATTCCAGCCTAGGCGAAAGGATGAGATTCAGTCTTAAAAAACAAAGTATGCGTGTGTAAAAACACACATACATATATACACACAGACATATATATATACACAAATACATATGCATACATATACTTATACACATGTACACACACACACACACACACACACACACACTCACTCAACTGAAAATCAAGCACCACAGGTTTTAATTCCTTATTTTCATCTTTTTGGTGTTTTCTTGGGTAAATTACTTAATTTCTTCAATCTTCACCTACTTCTTGTTTAAATGGTAAAAATTTAAAAGCTCTTACCAAACTCGTCTTGAAGTAAAAACATATCGTAAACCAAAAATAAAAATCTAACACCCCCCTCTAAACAGACTTCCTCCTCAACCAGGGCTCTTAAAATTCAACCTGAAAAACTGGTTCAGGTCATGAAGGAAAGTGGGGGTCAGACTTGTCTCATTATACCTCTCTGGCATTAACACCAACACAGACTTTAATTCTGATAAGAAACATTTTACAGGCTGTTCTCTCTGATGCCTGCTAGCTGAAAGCTTCATCTGCATGATAACTTTGTTCTGTACAATCTCTTATCTCAACCCAAACATTCTTTTCTATTGATCCCAGGTCTTTAGATCAAGTCAACCAATTGTGAACCAGAAAATGTTTAAATTTACCTATAGCCTGTAAGCCTCCACCCCCACCTAGTTTTCCTGCCTTACTGGAACAAACCAATGTATTTCTTAAGTGTACTTGATTGATATCTCACACCTCCCTAAAATGTATAAATCCAAGCCCCACACTAACAACCGTGGCCACATGTCATCAGGACTCACTGAGGCTGTGTCACTGGCACACGACTTCAACCTTGACAAAATCAACTTACTAAATTAGTTGAGACCTGTCTCAGATTTTCTGAGTCTACCATACAAATGCTTTTTAAAAATTACTTGTAAATGTGTTTATTTACCTCTCTAATTAAAGAGGTTTTGACCCAAGATTCAAAACAGATTAGCTTTGCTCTGATATTCCGATTACATTAGTCTATTCATCTAGCAATCAAATTAAATAAAACCTAAAGATGTTATAATTCCCAGTTATAATAAAAAGCCTATAAACTCTTTTCAATGGTTTATACAGCACCTGGAACATGACAGATGAGAATGGACGCTGTCTTCAGTTAGCAGAAACTGCTCTATTGACATTCCTATCAAAAACCTCATTTTTCTTATATTTGCAAGGTCTCAAATGTATTTCTACTTTTATATGTGTAATTTTAAGCACATCACTCATAAAATAATATGTTTCAGAACAGTAAAATTTAATGATTCCAGATTGCACTGAAATGCATGTTTTAAAGATACTAAAAAATCAATTTCTGTGGCATTTACCTTGTCCTAAAATATGCCTATTTAACATGTGCTTCTAAAGCTGAATTCTAGTCCAAATATAAAATATTGTCCTTAAAATCGTACATCTTCTTTACTGTCAATGTTGGCATATCAAATTATATACTTAATATGTATTAAAATTTTGCTTTTTAAAATATATGCCCTGGCATACAAATTCAGCGATTTAATATTTGAAGCTATTAATGCCAGAAATTTCTGAGTTATCTTGCATTGATATTCACCTTTCCACCCCTAGAACGGTTGATTGCACAGAACAGAATAAAACTGTGGTGAAATATTGTTTCTCTGCACAAAGTAAAACTTACCTAAAATATTTTGACATCTAGTAGGTAGAAATGCCATTAAAATAATCTTCCTACCTTAATTTGGTATTGAATCTTAATCATTTCATAAAACATTGGTAATCTTTCTTTTTTATTTCTAAAGTGTGGCAAGGTTGAACAGAAGTCACACTTGTAAGTTCTGTTTATACGTCTTTGAAAAACACAACCTTAAAAATTAAGTGCTAAGAAACCCCCACAAATTCTAAAATATCAGATACAGCTATATTAGAGGAATTAGTTATAAAGTCAAGGAGTGTGAAAACATGTGGACAAAAATTGCATGACCCAGAAGGTGGGAAATAAAATGCTGCTAAGCCACAGATGCCTGAAGCCTATTTTTCATTTTATAAATTGAAAGTCCCTTTGAAACACACTTCTGTGCAAGAAAATCACCTTAACACAGGTGAATAGACATATTCTCTTAAATGATAGATGAAATCTTGTCATAGTAATAAATTTATGATCATACAATGTCATATACTCAAGTTCAAAATCCTGAGTCATACATTTTAAGATCAAATTTTAAAGTTTATTTTAAATGATGAAACCAAAAAGCTGCCTATGTCCCTGTGAGAAATAAATGTGGGTCACTAGAGGGCGCACATTCCCTTTCACAACTTGTCTTCAATTTGATTCTCTTTCATTTTCTTATCTACATAACGATAATATGGTGACAAATGGATTTTTCATGGAAGTTTTACTTACACAGAAACATAAAATGTCCAAAGACATAGATAATATGGCATACAAATAATGTGTTAGTAAGACACTCTCAGATGCACAGTTAAAATGACTTCAGCCATTTTGATACACACAAAATTACCTTGAAGTCATAATACATAGAATGTCTTGAGAAAATATGACCACATTTTGGAGAGACATGCTTAGTTCAAATAATTTAGTAAAATGTTCTGGATTATGTACCAAGTAGTTTTCTTTCCCAATTTCGTTATTTTTAACTAATTTTTTAATGACTTATTAAATATGTGGACATCTGTGTTCTATAAAGCTGTTTAAAATTATACTCCTATATCACCTAAAGTTTTTTAAATACCAGGCATCCATTCAATTAAATTTAAAGTACAAGAAAGAGACAAGTGTCATTTTAAACATCGTAAGTCACAGGCTTTCCAAAATAAAACTTAATTCATCTGTTAAGAAACCTTGTATATTATTCATAATTTTTATTTTTGTAGACTGATCATGAATAGAAAACTTGAAGATTCTCATTTAGTTTCAATACACAGTGAAACACTGAGCTAAGATTCAAGAACAGGTCTGTCTGATTCCAAAGATTTCTATTGTACTACAGTTTTCTGTTGTTCCAAATGAAAGAGAACCCCACCTTGGAAAAAAAAAAAAAAAGGTAAGTCAACTTATAATTCCTGTTCATTGCTACATAGAACAGTAATTTGGTGGTTTCAACTATGCTGTCTTGGATTATACCAGAATTTGATTGCAGTGTCTAATATCAGGGTGTTAATTCAGAAAATCTTCATTAGTCTAAACTATGATCCTTAGTTGTATATTTTGTACCCTAATGGCAATATAAAATAATTTCTTTCGCCATTTATTATTACTTTGGAATTTCCCTTAATTTCATAAAATCCTCAAATTTCTAATCTGATGATACATCTTCTGACATCAGAAAAAAATATTAAGAATCGATGAAAAAGTTATTACTTTTATATAATGTGGTTAAGACAATGGTGAGCTCCAGATGTCTTGCACTTGGAAAAATAGTTCAATTTTATGGGTATTCCACTCATTTTTTAGGTTGAAAAAAACATCTAAATTTTAAAAAAACTTTAAGGTCTCTGTATTCAAAGATAATCAAGTGTTCCCATGGGGCACTTCAGTTAATTATATGTCAGAATGTAGAACAGACACAATCTAGAGTCAGTGCACAGTTTCCACAGATTTTGGACAGTCCTTAAAGAGTTCCAGTCAAGCATTTTATTTCAGCTAAATAATTTGATGAAATCCTCTTTAACTTTTTAAAAGACAGCAAGGCGTGGAGTTTCCAAAGGCAGCATCTCAAGCGAGGCTGTCTGGGTTCAAATCCTAGCTGCACTACTTTTTGTAAACTATGCGACCATGAGTCACTTGAAATTTCTGTGATACATTGTTATCGTCGGCAAAGTGTGACAATAAGAAAATTTACTTTGTAATGCTATTTTAATCATTAGATATATTAATATGTAGGAAATAGTTGGTAGAAGCCATATACATATTAGCTATTATTATCTTCCACGATGCTTTTTTAATGACTTTAAGCCAGTCCTATGTTTTTTCTCACTTTCTCATGTGTGAGAGTGGTTGTATTTGTTTAAGCATCTTGTCAATGACTGATAGAGTAAAAGTCACAATAGAAATAACAAGAATAAAAAACTGCAAACACAGCTATAACAAAGAAAATGAAACATATAAACAAAAATTAATAGCAAATAATCTCATTTTACCCATTAGTGCAGGAATCCCCAAAGTGTGTTCTTGGGACAAAATCAGTCTGCCATCTAATTTGGTAAATAAAATTTTATTGGAATGTAATCATGCTCATTCATTTATACGTTGTTTATGGCTGCTTTCCAGCTATAGCAGTAGAGTTGAGCAGTTGTAAAATGAATTTTGTGATACACAAAACCTAAAATATTTACTGTCTGGCCCTTCAGAAAAAACTTTTCTGACCCCCACTTCCCAGTCTATGAATTGAAGAAAAGATGGCCCCTCTCTCCCGACTCTCGAGATCAAATGGTATGCTTAACAGTAGTCACATCATATTTCTCTCTCTCAAAAATATGCAATGACTCCCCATAACCAGAACGTTAAAGAACACATTCCTTAATCTTTTACTGAATACCTTTAGTTATTATGAACCCAACCTACCTTTTCAACCTCAGTCCTTCTAAACTTCCTTTACTCCATATTTCTTCTGTAGACAAACAAGAATACTTAATAATCCCATGTAATGTTTTGTTCATATACAGGCTTTCTCCTGTGTTGAATTGTCACTTTCCCTCATCTTGAGCCCAATGCTTCTCTTCTCTTTAATTGTCCAATCAGATGGTAATTTTCCCATGAGCCTTCATGCCTAACTCTCAAGCAGATGAGCTTTTCTCCCTTGCAACTTTTCTAACATTTTATTAGTACTTTTTCTTCATGACAGTTTATGCTGGGTGTAAGCTTCCTCAGGGAAAAGTTAGGTGTGGTTTACAGTTAAAGTAATGGGAGCGCTTTACAAATCATAGCAATCCATTAGATATTAGTTGAGTGAATAGAAAAATTAGCATGCAAACTAATGTTGCTGCCACTTCATCTTTTTTTTTTTTTTTTTTTTTTTTTGAGATGGTTTCTCACTCTGTTGCCCAGGCTGAAGGGCAGTGGCACAATCTTGACTCACTCCAAATTCCACCTCCTGGGTTCAAGCAATTCTTCTGCCTCACCCTCCCGAGTAGCTGGGACTACAGTCATGTGCCACTATGTCAGGCTAATTTTTATATTTTTAGTAGAGATGGGGTTTCACCATTCTTGAAATGTTGTGAATTGACTATAGAAGTGTTTAAAGAAACCCACCATGAATTGAATGATGACTTGTACCCTATAGCACGCCATTTAAACTTTAATCACCATCAGTGTGAAAGGTCTTTGAGTGTAAGAGAATTAAACATGCTTGTGGGTCTTTCAAGTTTAAATAACTTCCAATCAGGGTTCAGAAACAATCTAGTGTAATGTGGAAAGCCATTTCAAACTGATATATACTTACTGCCCCATTGCTAGCATCATGAACTATTTCAATCCATCTAATCTGTTAGTGAGCATCTCTATGAACTTTAGTCAAAACAAGAATAATACTCATTGCTTTACAAAGCCAGTTTTTAGCTTGCGCTATCATAACCAAATACCATAGACTGGGTGGCTTAACCAACACCTGCTTATTTCTCACAGTTCTGTAGACTAGAATTCCAAAATTAAGGTGCCAGCAGGGTGTGTTCCTGGTGACAGCCTTCTTCCTGGCTTGTAGATAGCCTCTGGTATAGTTTAGATGTTCATCCCTTCCCAAATCTTATGCTGAATTTCATCCCTTCCCAAATCCAGTGCTGGAGGTGGGGCCTGATGGGAGGTGTTTAGATCATGGGGGCGGATCCCTCATAGCTTAGTGCTGCCTTTGTGACAGTGAGTTCTCCTGAGATCTGCTCATTTACAAATGTGTGCCACCTCCCCCTGCACTGTCTCACTCACTTTCTCCTATTCTTCCATGTGATGTGCCTGTTCCCCCTGTGTCTTCCATCATGAGTGGAAGCTTACTGAGGCCTCCCCAGAAGCAGATGCCACCATACTTCCTCTACAGCTTGCAGAACTATGAGCCAATTAAATCTCTTTTCTTATACGCTACCCAGTCTCAGTTATTTCTTTACAGCAATGCAAGAACAGCCTAATACAACCTCCTTTGTGCTGTATCCTTCCAAGGCAGGGAGAAAGAGCAAGTAAGCTCTTTGTTGTGTCTTCTTATAAGGGTTCTAATCTCCTCGAGAGAGCCCTATCTTCCTGACCTCATCTAAATCAAATTATCTTCCAGTCTCCATTTCCAAATTCCATCACATTGGAGATTAAGGCTTCAGTTTAAGAAGTTAGGGAGGATACAGTTCAGTCCATCACAGCCTGGCATCATTTTTATATCTCTGTGGCAACATAACGTGTGTTCATTTGTAAAGATAAACGTTTCTGACTAGGGAGGAATTTACTAAGAATATTCTTGGAAGATGTCAGAAAAAGAATAATATTTTCTATTATCACATAAACGTGGTCATGGGAAGATACCATTTCTGAATTAATAATTAGAAACTCAACTTTCTTCTGGGCAAAGGTTTCTTTTTATGTAGACATTCTTCAAGACAAACATGTAATATAATTTTCACAATGTGAGGGCAAACAAGGAAAGCCAGATAAATTCCATTTCGGGGGGGGAATAGATTCTTGGGGAGATGAAGTGACTTAGGTCACATAGTTTATGAGTAGAAGATGCAAGGCCAGAACCCATCTGTGCGGTAATATGCCCATCTGCTCTCAGATCTATTCCCCACTTTTCTTCTGTCCATTCCATATCAGAGGGATATACATTTCCCAACACTACCTGCCCTCCTAATTGTTCACTTGGAGGCAGTGGCAGAATATTGGAAGATGGGAGGAAGAGAAAAGAGAAGGTATATTTTCTTCTCAAACTACCTTGGGTGGCATTTCCAGAGCAGCTATATCTCTACTGTGGCTTCAGTTTTCTATGGATAGCTCCCTCTTCAACAATCCAATTTTCTGCCTGGCAGTCCTAACTTTAGTTTAATCTGTGTTCGAAAGCCCCAGCTTCTGAGCTCTGGTAATATCACTTTTTCTGTATTGTTCCTCCAGCTCTAGGGATATTAGCAGCTTCCTTATGTTGCTAGTGCTTTGAATTGCTTCTCCATCCCCTGCGCTGCTTCTGTTTTCCATACCTGATTAGCCAATCCCTTGCATCAGGTTTCCTCTCTTTAAGTCACTTACAATGATTTTGTTTTTCTGACAAGGCTTGCACAAAACCTGGAAAATACCTCATCAACATCCAACAAATATTTATTCAATACCTACTACGGGCTGACTTCTGGTTTATGCACTGTAGGTCTAGAGATGACAAGAAATGATTCCTTCCCTTAAAGAGTTTACTAGAGAAACAGGCATGCAAAAACAGTCATTACAGAACAATTTGGCACATGTTTTAAGGGAAGTGTTAAAAAGGCTGAGAACTGCCTGAGAGGTTATGTACCCAGAAAGACGAGGTAGTTAGTGGCAGGGAATTTGGGGATGGGAAAAAGAAAGGTTATCTAAAGAGAATCTTAGGTAGCAAAAACAGTAGGTGCAAAGAAACAGAAGCTTAAGAAAGTATACAGCATTTGGAGACCAAACAGTGGTTAATTTAAGCTAAACCACAGGACAGTGTGGGTCAAAATGCAGTGAACCATTTGCTATTAGTCTGTAAGAAGAATAGAGCTTTCACCAGAGTATAAATCCATGGAGTCACTGAACAATTTCATCTTATTTTGCTTTTAATAGCCAAACTTTCTTGACAAAGGAAACTGTACCTTGATTTATATTCTGGCTCAAGCTTCTTATCTTAATTGGGGACGGGTAATAAAGAGTTTGCAGATTACTTTGAGTAGCACTGGTATATTTTTTAAAAAAGGAGCAGAGGAGAAGGGAGTGAAGCTGGAGAGGTAGGTAGTTAAACATCACAAAAGAATTTCTATGCCACGCATTTCAAGATTTATGGGCAGGGGAATGATCTAATTAAAACTGCATTTTAAGATATCCCTTGAGAGGCTGTGAAGAACCTGGATAAAAGAGGTAAGAGCAGAGGCAGAGAAATCAGTTACAAATTTTATACAGAAAACAATCAGTTTAAACTGGAGTGAAGGCAGCAAGGAAGTAGAAACAATAACAAATTAAATAGAATTTGACAGGTACATTTGGAGGGATTTCGTGATGTGGCAGATACCAAGACCACTTTGAATGGCACCACAGGTTGTTCACCGCACAAGTTCAGGATGCGCCATTCTTAGAGACTGAAGTGAACGACCCTCCCTAGAGTTGTATGATCTAAACTGCAAAACTACATTTGAGATTCCAGTAAGAAATCCAGGAATACGTAGCCTATAAGCATTTGAATTATACAAGTATGAACATCAGAAGAGAGGGTGAGTTAGAAATATCAATTAGTGAATAATAAATATAAGTGAATGATAAAGATTATAGAGAAAGTATCATAAGAAGAAAATAAAACCAAGGTTTGAGTCTTAAGGAGCCTGACATGAAAGGGCAGGAATAGAAGACTGAAAAGACATGGTCTGAAAGCAGGAGAAATAAAACAGGAGAGAACAATGTCACAGAAACTGCAGGAGAGAAAAATTTCAAGAAGGGACTAATCATCGCTGTCAAGCACAAGACAAAGGTCTAAAAGGATAAGAACTGAAGAGTGACCTTTGGAGCTGGTAATTAAGGAGCTCTCTGGTGACCTTGCTGAGAGCAGTTTCAGTGCTTGATGTAGAGTATGAGAGGGTAAAGGAAAGAATCAGAAGTAAGGGAATAGAAACAGTTTTGGTCTTCTGATTAAAACTGACTTTTATTGGCACTCAACTGGGCTCCTCCTGTTAGATAACAGTGTGAGTATCATTTTCTTCACTCAAAGAACAAACAAAACTCTATGTCACAGCTCTGGGAATGTGATCCTGTCTTCTGCCTTGTTGATATTCTTTTATGCCTTGTATTCTGGAAGAATACATTTTCACATAGCTGCATAGTAAGAAATCCAGAGATCCATAGAGTATCTCATGGGACCAGTTCTCATTATAGTCCATTTCTATGCACAGCATGAATGGAACATCTGCCACACAGAAGACTCCATACAGGCAAGGAACAAGAAATGGATCCTGGCCCAGAGAAGTTTTAAGTCTAGTGGATGAAACAGACATATGGATACATCATTTCATTGTTAAGCAGCAGAGGTGTTATAAAATGCAATAGTAGTAGCCCTCAACCTACCTAGGAACAGATGGACCCTTTATGGGGGCTGGCATGAGGAAAGAGAATCAGGGGTCAGACTGTAACTGAGAAGACACTCTAGTGAACTGATTTCCAAAGTGCGGGCCCTAAATCAGTAGCAGCAGGATCACCTGGGACCTTGTTAGAAGTTAAAATTCTTGGTCACCCCTCCACACCTATTAGTATTAGAAACTCTGGTGACTCTGATGCATGCTGAAATATGAGAACCACTGTTTTCATGCAAGTTGGAGAGGAATCTCAAATTTTATGGTGTATCAGTATCACCTAGAGTGCTTGTAAAATATTTTCGGGCCCACCAGCACAGTTTATGATTCAGCAGGTTTGGGAAGGGCCCTCCAAATCTGCATTTCAAAGAAGCTTCCAGATGATGATGGTCTTTTATGCACTGAAGTTTGAGTATTGCTGTTCTAAGTATTCTTTGATCCCATAGCGTTCTCTAGAATTCATATTACTCTATTGCTCAAAACACTGTTATTGACTTATTCTTGATGCCTAAGACAAAATAATTTCAAGAATATTTAGTAAATGGTTACCTTTTTGAGGATCTGAAGATGGTATGCAAGGTTTCTTTAAAAAAAAATCATGTCTAAAGTGAAACTTGAGTTTATGACCAAGGTCATTTCCCTTTAATACATATAAAGAAACATGGCATTGCAACTATAATACTAGAATGGAATTAGGAGACTCAGTACTAGTTTTTATTTTGCAACTGAAAGCAAGTTATTTAACCTTTCTGGACCTCAATTAACCTGTAACCATGGACAAGTCTAGTCTCCTTAGGAAAAAAAGAAGTAAATCACTTAAAATGTTTTGTTTCTATGGGCTGTGCCATGGGGCAAAAGTGTCGTTACTGAGTTCAACATCCCAGATATTTTAGAATCAATTTATTATATAGAACATAGAAAAATGATTCATCGATACATTAATCATCTAATTAGGTCCTTCAAATAAATTGGGGTATTTTCCCATACAACTTTCAGATTTTAATTTAGAAACCAAAGTTGTAACAAATATCTAAAACAAAATTGTTTTAAGTATGAATCTCGTAAAACTGCAGAAAGAGAGGTTTTGTCTAACAGTTATCTATCTTCTTTCCAGAGAGATGTGACACGATTTAACTTCATCTGGACAGCAGCCATACAAAGAAAGAAAATCAAACAAACAAAACCAGAAACAAACTGAAAAGTAGAATATATAGTAATAATTCAGGTATGTTGATCAGTTAATTTATCCTTCTATTTATTTAGCATGTAGGCAATAGCCAGAAAAAGCAAACTTACATTCTGTCCTGAAAACAAAGATATTCATTTATGAACACTTTACTTGGGAGAAATTATCTTTACTGAGATGGTATTTACTTAAAAACAGTTTGCCCTTCATTTTGCCTGTTGCTACAAAAGTATAAACTGAAGCTTTTTTGAAAAATCCCTTAAAATAACTGCTACATGATTAGGAACTAATCTCCTGGATAAATGTCAATTAACTAGATAACAGATCTACTTCTAACCTAGTCTGAGTTCCATGCTCTGATAATTACCTACATTTAAAGTAATATCACTGAATTGAAGGAATAATTTGCCATTAGAATTAATTATCTTTTTGACCCAAATCATCACACACTTTTGTAAATCTCAGTGTAAGGAGGAAAATTTATGCAATAAATACAATATATGTAGATACTGTGTAATTTAGGAATCAACTAAATGTACCTCAGATGGTTAAGGAACTATGCTGTGGTAGAGAGCTGAATTTTAAATCCCTTAATAGTTTTCAGTAAATAAGGATACCCTAGTGGGTAATATTGGAATAATTAAAGATTATTAGAATGGTCACATGTTTACTTTTCAGAACAATTCTGGGAAGAGCTAGGCAGACTTTTAAAGTGATATTGGAATGTCAAATTTTAGTTACTGTAATTATTTGAATTACTTATCATTCATTCTCTCAACAAACATTTATTGGTTGTTATATGCACAGTATTTACCTCAATGGGATCTAAATAAATATAAAGAAGTATAGTAATAGGTTTCCTTCGTTGGGACTGGCAGTGAGAAATTTTATGTGAGTAGCATGAAGGCATATAACAAAGTGAATGTAATGGAATTTAATGGCTGACGTGGAATGATTATTGGGAAGCTAGACATAAAATTAGTGGAGAATGAGAATAATATCGAATGCTATAGGAAGGGCCTGGATTTTATTTTGGAGGCTTCTGGAGTTATGGGAATTTGCAGGTCTGGAGAGACAGCAAAAAGCAACATTTTAGATATATTAATTTTAGGTACATCGATTAGAAAGGAGAGCAGTTCTCCCCAGAGTGAGGTATATGGCTCAGGTTATGGACCTGGCAATTAGAATGATCATGAAATGACTGAAATGATGGCACTTACCCAATAATACAATCTAATTATAATAAATAATAAGAAGAAAGATTCACAGAACTGGAGAAGTCAAGTGGTAAATTCTGTTTTGAAGAGGAAGACACAAAGGTAACTTTATATTTGTCAGGTTTGAGATGATGTTTATTATGGAATTTTTCCCTGTCAATAAGAAATGACTACTATTTTCACCACTCCCTCCACCACCACCACCACCACCATCATCTCTACCATCTTTACCTTTCCCACTATCACTTCCACCCCTACTACCCATCGCAATCTTCCTCCGTCTTTATCATCTCTACGGTCTCCACCACCAAACAAGAATCATAACCATTGCATTTACTGAATGCTTACTATCTTAAAGGTAATGTATTAAATGCTTCTTATTGAATCCTCATGACTGGTGTTTTATCAAGTGAGAATATTGGAATTGGAGGCATAGCTATTAAGTGATTTGCCTGAGCTCATAAGCTAATAATTAAAACAGGTAGTTTTCACAAATACCAGGGGTTATCACTTATAAGTGGGAGTTAAACACTGAGTACACATGGATACAAGAAAGGGAACAATAGACACTGGGGCCAAGGGTACAAGGCAGGAGATGGGTGAGGATGGAGAAACTGACTATCAGATATTATGATGATTATCTGAGAGACAAAATCATCTGTACACCAAACAGCCACAACATGCAATTTACCCATGTAACAATCCTGTACGTTTATCCCTTGAACCTAAAAGTTGGGGGAAAAAAAGCAGGCAGCATTCAAACCTGAGTAATTCTGATTCCAAAAGCCATGCTTTTTACAATATTTGCTACTTCTCTAGACACATAATAAATAAATTAAAATAACTAAAATATGTGTGCGATGTATAAGTAGATATGGTTAATTGGAAGGAACAAATGTTTGCATTTGATAAAAATGAACATTGAGGCAGTGGCTGGATGCACAGTTGAAATAGCTTTAGAGATTTAAAGCTTTACTTTGAGGGAGAGAGTCAAATCTGGAACTACATGATTTGGGAGTCATTCACTTAGAGCCAGACTCGAATCAATGAGAGGAGACAATCCAAATAAAGAAGTCAGAAAGGCAAAGAGATGGATTTGTGAGATACTCCGGTAGGAATTAGGCAGAAGGAAGAAAACGAGTCAGGTAAAGAGTGGTGGGTGACAACTGGTAGTGTGTCCTAGAAGCTGGAAGAGGACATCACTTAAATAAAACACTATTAGACAGATAGTCAAGACCTCGATATTCACAGTGAAATATTAGTGGGTTTCACATGGGACAGAAATGGGACACTAGCTAATATATAAAGCTTCTGGTTATATTTGGAAGATGCCTCTTTAATCATTAAAATACTTTAACCAGATTCCATCTTGTAGACAATTATCAATTAATGAATTTGTTCCTAAATGTCTACCTTTTTGCTATCTTCGTTCAGTCTAAATATATCAATCTAATATCTTATATAGAGTGTTCCAATAATTTTGTTAAATTTTTGTCCAAATCAGGACACATTTGAAAGTGATAGTTGAAGCTCTCTATAAATATGCAGGGACAACAGGTATAATCTGGAATAGCTTCAGGTAAATCAATAGGATTACCTTAGTCGCATATCTATGAAAAAGACATTTTACTATACAGCCCAGGTTTTTAGCTACCTCAGTTCAAATCCTGGTTCAGGTGCTCTGTAGCTGTGTATTATTTTATAAAGTAATAATAGCCATACGCATTTTGGGAGGTTATTGGGAAAAACATTTGTGATGTCAATAAAGCATTGAATCTACTACTGAACACATAATAAATTCAATTAATGTTAGTTTTTACTTAAAGGATTTTTCTTTATGTACCCAATGGAACTTGGCATTTATGCACTTACAAAAATTGTTGAAAACTTATGATACAAACAAATTTTGGCGACAGAGTATTTTGCTACCAGCCACTCTTTCTTGAAAACAAAAAGAAGTCAGACCACACATTTTTTTTAACCAAATCATTCTCCAAACAGGAGCCAAGAATAAGCTTCTGAAGACCGAGACTGACAAGAATCACGTTGTTTTGTTAATTTCTGTATTAGGCAAGTTCTGAAGACATTAAGAGGGTTAGGCAACTAGGTGTCCCTATTCCTCTGTTTGGAAGACTGTCAGAGGGTTGTTGCAATGTTGCAAAGTATCTAAAAATCCATATGTCCTCTAAGGGTTGTCTGTAAACACGTTTAATGTGACAACAAACAAATCAATGTACAACCTACTAGGATTAATAAAAAGGAAATTCATCAAAAGCTTTGTTGGTTTGTGCCATTATGCTTTTTTCTCCATCAATTATTATTAGTCCTTCTACCACCATCACAAGTAGAGTCCTTAGAAGTTCTTGAAAGTTTCTGCCCCAAAAAGAATGCTAATATTTGTAGAGTTTGAGAACCATTCCACTGGAGCAATGGTCAATAAACTTTTTCTGTGACAGGACAGATAGTAAATATTTTATTATTTATGGCTTTGTTGACTGTACAATTTGTGCTACAACTATACAAACTCTGCTTTTGTAATGTGGAGGTAATCAAAAATGATAAATAAATGTGCATGGCTGTGCTCCAATAAAACATTATTTATAACACCGAAATTTGAATTACATGTAATTTTTACATGTCATAAAGTATTATTTTTCTTTTGATTATTTTCAACCATTTGAAAATATCTAAACACTTCTTAGCTGACGAGCCCTACGAAACTGGCAGCATGCTAGATGTGGTTAGCAGGTCTTAGTTTGCTGACCCCTCAGCTAGAGGATTTGCTTAGCCATGATGACACAACAGGAAGAAAAGGCCCAGTGATTTACTTTGGAATTATCAAAGCAGGTCTTAAGTCATTAGTTAATAGAGAAGTACTGAAAGTTCCAAATGATATATTTGGATAACTTTTCTAGATTTTTAAAATTTTCTTAGAACATCTGACACACTATTTTTAGGTGTGTGTTCTTTTCATACTTCCTTACCCTGGTATACACAAATTCTAATGTCAAGTGTTCCATGAGTTCCTAAACATATGCTGCTTAGAGACATACGGCAGATTTTAATGTTCTTTCTTAATCTTAGAATTACAATAACTGGAATGAAAGAAAAATTGTACCTTTTAAAATAATTTTTATGCCAGCTTTGCACTCATAAAATTTTACTGCCATCATTTTAATATATCCACTGATTTACATAATACCTAACTTATCTAAAATGCGTAGTTCTGAATATTCACAAAAAGATCAGTTAAAAATTCTAACACCTTCAAGATAAGATTTTATAAATATCAAAGAACAGGAAATCTGTTCTGTAATTACTCCTGATTTAGGATGTACAGATTGAGACATTATGTTCTCGTAAACTAGCAGAATGGATCTCATCTATTATAGGTGTACTTCTTCATGAAAATGTACTTTCCATTACTGGAAAAAAAGACATTTAATGCAAAACTAGGGACTCAACAAGCAGGGCTTTTATAAGAAAAAAAAACTCTTTTAGGATTAAAATGCTACCATAGTAGTTTATCCCCTATAGTTTCTTCTTCCGTTCCAGAAAACACCATTTCCATCAAGCATTTAGTTTTTGTTGGGAGAGTGATTTCTTGGGAAAATTTTAAAACATACTTCATAATTTTTCTCACTACATTAACTGACATTACAGGTACCCAAGGCTTCCAGAAACACTGCTGAAGTAAAAACACCACCAACAAAACTGTTATAAATGAGTTTTCTCCACCTCATTTGCAGATAAAGCTTAAGATGCTCTCACCTTTTCCTAATTTCAGAATCCACAGTAATCTGCCTCTTCTTTTGGGGAGGTGGTGGTGGAAGTTCCTCTTGAGCATGTTTTACCAGGATTTGCTCCCTTGTGGTCACCATAGTTACTGTTTCCATTACAGTTGTCTGTGTCAGTGATGGCTGAGCAGTGGTGACAGCCTGTGAAATCTGTGAGAAGTATTGAAACAGAGGTCAGACATTGCTCGAAAGACATCAGTAAAGACCGCTTGGAGTGCCAAAGGAAAATAATGAGAAACTGTTCTTCCTTGTTGGTAGATTGACCTTCAGATCAAAATAGCACCATATTGAAGCCAAATAAAATTGTTTTATCTGACTTAAGTTAGGGTGACTGAAATAGCAAAGGAAAGTAATCTCAACATAGAAAGTAAATGTAGTGTCTCTTCAATTTATTGGTCTAACTGTAGGAAATAACGGGTGGGGTAAAGGAGAAAAACATAGAGTGTAATTCATTCTGATAGTTAATTCTACATGCTATTTAAAATGTTTACAGCATTAATATAAATTTCACTAACAAACATCAGTGACAAATCTATTGCCTGGCACATTTTAAATGCTTATTAATAGTTGGTATAATGCATTTTTTGTTATCATATAGACTATTTTACATTATAAATTTTTAAATAAAATTATTTGAACTTGGTAATGAATTAATTACTCTTTAATCAAATAAGTTAAAAGTCTTTTAAAATTACAATAAAAGATTAACATCAAGTACCCATTAGTCCATACATATCTTTATGTTGACAGTTATTCCAAGGCTAAAAAACACACTCCCCTTGTTTGATTTAAAATAGTGAATATGTTCAAATATTTGAGTTCCCAAATTCATTATTGGAAACACTTCTTGGTTTAGAATCTCAATTATTTTCTGTTTATACTTTTGGCAGGAGGCGGGGGGAACCAGATCATCAGTCTTTGAAATAATACATTTTGTGACCCAAGACATGAGAGGCCATCACCTCAATACATGGGCATTACGAAACAGACAATTTCTATAATTGTGAGACAATCCTTCCTTCTGTAACTATCATATCCTCTGTCTCATAGAGCTCCTCTTATTATGATTGTAATGTTACCTCTTTGGATGGCAATCATTATCGTTCTGGTAATCCAACTTATTTGGAAGATCTATTTCCAAAGAAATCATAAGAGGCCTGCATTGAAACTGCCTTTTCACACAAGCATAGGAGAAGAGATCTGGCAGGATCAAGATTCATTTTAGCAATTTCCCTGATCTTGCCAAGAGGTAAGGGAAGGGTTTGTAGTAATCTCCCTGCCTCATACATAAGGACTGATTCCTTTAATGTGAGAAAATGGGAAAAGCCTCAGGATCTTCTTATTTCAGCTTCCAAACTGGCAATTAACAGTGAAGGAATAAAATCCTTTCCATGATGTCTTAAGTAAAAATCGCTTTGACATGTATAGCTTAACAAGGCTAACTTTTGTTGAAGACAGGTCTTTCCATATGTGAGGGCCTGAAGGACTTCCATTTTGGAAGGCTAAAACGATACTAAGAGTTAAATTTTCTGCATCTGCCAGGCACAACTTTTATCTTCCCTAGGATCTCCATAGATTCATTATTCAGAATCAATCACTGAACCTCAAACAACTTTAATTATAGTCTATTGACGAGTTATGTCAAGATGAAAGCAGAAAGGAACACAGTTCTAAAAAAAAAAAAAAGCTTAAAATATAAATTCAGACATTGCACCCAACACAAAATGACCATTATGTGATTAAAATTAGGTTTATTTCTAGTCAAAAAGAAAATGTGGTGTTTAGTAGAATTCCAAGAGCATTTATTTATAATTTGAATATTTTTTAACCATGAGCCAACTTTCTTTGCAAAGAAAATGTAGTTTTTAGTAGGATCCCATAATTATTTATTTATTTGAGTATTTTTTTAAGCATAGGCAAACTTTCTTTGCATACAGTGCTGGCTAGAAGATAGCACTTTGCAGATTAAGAATATATATAATTTTAAATGTACAGACCAGAACGCAGAGATTCTGAAAATACAAAGCTAATTTTTGCAGTTATGTCTAATCTTATAGAACATTTGGGCAACTAAATATTTGGCTCTTAATTTTTGTAATATTAATATTTTCTTATTAATATCTACTTATAAAATTAGATAGATGTGCCTATGGAGGGTAAAGGGAAATGACAATGCAATATACCGTGAAACTGCATTTAAACATATACTAAACCTTAAAAGAAAGAAAAATGAATCACTTTTAATAAAAGAGTAGTAAGACATGATTCTGTAATTGTTCTATATTATAATCACTACTGTGCTGTAATTGAAAATACTACTTCATTTTCTTTGGGATGGAGAAATAAGGAAACTGTGCATTCACCCTGTAAATATAGGGTAGAACTCATTACATAATACAAATTAATAATCACTCTCAAAACCTACTCCATAGAATCAGAATAAAAAACAATCAGTCATGTACTACATCTCCTTATGGCTTTTAGTTATTGACTGTAAAGACTTAATTATGTGTTAGAATCATTAGGAAATATAGACATGAGAGTGATTATGAAGGTCATTTAACACAACCTCCTGATTATTACAGAACTCACTGCTCCCTGAAAGAGAAAACTCCTTTCTTAGGATGGCAACAAACTTTTCCACTGGGAAAGATCTTCTTAACAGCCAGAGGAATCCTGCCTTATTATGACTTCCTCTTGTTAAAACTTGTTTTGCACTCTGAACCAAAGCAGAGTAAGTTGAGTATCATTTCTACCTGATAGTCTTAAAGATTTGAAATCTAATACTCATGACCCTGGGAAATATCATTTTCAAACTCTATAATGCCAGTTATTTGCTAGAAGTAAATCTAATTTGATTAGTTTTCCAAATCCAACATTTCTTGGCTAGGGGCACCAATAGTAAATCAAAGATTTCTAAAACTGTGTAACTTATACAGCAGCTGAATCACAAGTTTTCAATAAAATTCTAACTTTTTTTGAATATATATTCACTATAGGACATTCAGAAATTAGTAAAATAGAAACTCCATATTTAGGAACCTTATGGTAAAATAAGGAAGATGATAGTGACACAAATAATTGTGAAGATGAATGCCACATGAAAAGTACCAATATCTAAAATAATTACATATACCAAACATACAGTAATCAAGGAATTTTCTCTTTAAATGTTACAAAAACAGATTTCTCTCAGCTAGCATTTTAACATTTAAATTTAATTTGGTGCTGAAGACTAGATATAACATTTATCCTTGTTTATAGGGTCTCCATAAACAGTAAATTTTGGAAACAACCTAATGTCATATATGATGGTTTAAGCAAACTATGCTATATAAATGTGGAATATTTCAAATACTTTAATGTCATTGAAAAATGTTTGCTTTATAGTATTGAGTACGCAATGCTAGACATAAACACGGGTTGGGTTTTTTTTGACAGAGAAAGTAGAGATAATTTCTGTTATACAATGTATATTTCTATAGTTGTTTAGTTCCCAAATTTCTACTGTAAGATATTATATGCAAAATGTTGGTTTTGTAAGCAAAGGAAAATTTCAAAAGTTTTGTCAAATCGTTGTTTTAAATCTATGATTTCAATCTATATATCAAGATCTATGGAATTGTATTCCTGTCACTCAAATGCATTAGAATGAGGAAAACTACAAGCATGATAAGAGTAACTCAGTGCCTTAACTAAAATGTTGAATATAGCAGGGTCAAAACTAGGATAGAATGCAGTGTGACCTATATTCAGCAATCTTTATATCTTGCTAACTATACATTTATCCAGTTACCGTTCTCCATATTGATTATGAGTCTATTTAAGACTCTCAGATGATATCATGAAAATAAAATACATTTGCTTTTAAAATACTGTTCATTTGATCTGTAAGTTCATTGACCTAGTAAAAAAAATAGGAAAGGTTTAGAATTACTTGTCTTTACATTTGGGGGCTGGTTCTTCTTAGAGTGATTATAAGCAGACACCTTGGAGCCAGGCTCCGCAATAACTGAACACCAAATCCATAGTTTGTATACTGTGACATTTGGGTCTGGGTTGGTTCTTATCTTAAATCTATACATTGTTTTCTTCATATTTATAGTAGGAATGATAACACATTTCTTCCCAGGTGTGTTACAAGCAAGGACAGCTTCATGGGCTTATAATTTATGCGGTTGTCCAGGACCCCTGCTCAGAAGGCTTCCATGCTTGTTTTCAAGCTCTGCTTCCACTGCCTTGAAATTCTTAGGTTTTGAACAGGAAACCCTGTAATTTCATTTTGCACTAAACACACAAATTATCTAGCTACTTCTGGTTTTGAGAATTAAATAATATAATAATGGCAAATATCAGAAGTAACCACTATCTTTTCTAAATGCTCAGGGAAATTCTAAGAATTTTTCTATAGTCCTTATCACTCATAAGTTTACATATGTTAAAAAATTTTAGACTTTAAAATTTACATTTTCTCATTCTGAGAAAAACTGGAAGAGCATTTGTCAGCCTCCTGATATTATTCCAGGGTGTGCCTCTTCTTGCAGTAAGATTGTGTTATTTTGGTAAGCCTTGAAAAAACAAACTATGTTCGTGCAATGAAGTTCTTTCTTTCCATCTTCTCTTCAATTTGTTTAAAAATGCACATTTTAAAAAAGAAATATATATACATCTAAGAAATTTTAAAGAATATAAAAGGACATACAATGAAATAAAATACTTTTTTTCCACCACTGTCTCCAGTTTGTTAGGAATCACTACAAGTCATGTATAACTTAACGACTGGGACACCTTCTGAGAAATTTATCCTTAGGTAATTTTGTCTTTGTGCAAACACCATGGAGTGTACTTACATAACCTAGAGGGTATAGACTACTATACAGTTAGCCTATACGGTATAGCTTATGCTCCTAACTACAAACCTGTACAACATGTGACTATACTGAGTGATGTATACACAATGGCAAGTATTGTGTATCCAAACATATCTAAAGGTACAATAAAAATGTGATATGCAGAGTTGGGCATAAAACAATCCTTAGAAAAAAAATTAACAACACCCAAAATCATACCAACCACACTCTTAGAGCACAGTGCAATAAAAATAGAAATCAATGTTAAGAAAATTGCTCAAAACCACATGTTAAAATGGAAATCAAACAAAGTGCTCCTGAATGACCTCTGGGTAAGTAATAAAATTAAGGTAGAAATCAAGAAATTATTTGAAGCTAATGAAAGTTTAAAAAGATGTAACATATCAGAATCTCTGTAACACATCTAAAGTAGTGTTAATAGGCAAGCTTATGGCACTAAACACCCGTATCAAAATGTTAGAAGGATCTCTAATTACAAAACATCACAAGGAAATAGAGAAGCAAGAGAAGACTAACTTCAAAGCCAGAAGACAGGAAATAACCAAAATCAGAGCTGAAGTGAAGGAAAATGAGATGCCACAGAACAGAAAAGGTCAAAATATCTAGGAGCTGGTTCTTTGAAAGAATTATTAATAAAGACAGACCCCTACCTAGACTAATAAAGAAAAAGAGAGAGAAGACTCAAATAAACACAATCAAAAATGACTAAGGGGATGTTACCATTGACCTCACAGAAATACAAAAAACCCTCAGAGACTAGAAAACCTAGAAGAAATGGATACATTGCTGAAAACATACAACCTCCCACGTTTGAGCCAAGAAATTGAATCACTGAACAGACCAATAATGAGTTCCGAAATTAAATTAGTAACAAAAAAGCACACCAACCAGAAAAAGCCCGGGATCAGAAAGATCCACACCTGAATTGTAGCAGATATCGAAGGAAAAGCTAATATCATTACTACTGGAACTATTCCAAAAAAATGAGGAGGGGCTCTTTCCTAACTCATTCTATGAGGCATGCATTGTCCTCATACCAAAACCTGGCAGATACACAACAAAAAAAGAAAACTTCAGGTCAATATCCCTAATGAACATAAATGCAAAAATAGTCATGGAAATATTAGCAAACCAAATCCAGTAGCACACCAAAAAGTTTATCCACCATGATCGAGCAGGCTTTATCCTGGATTGCAAGGTTGGTTCAACACAAGTTAGCAAATGTCATTCACCGTATAAACAGAACCAAAAAAAGGAAAAACCACATGATCATTTCAGTAGATACAGAAAAGGCATCCTATAAAATTCAACGCTTTTTCATGTTAAAAATCCTCAACAAACTAGGCATTGAAGGAAAAGATTCCAAAATAATTATAACCATCTATAAAATGTCCATAGCCAACATTATATGGTATCAGCAAAAGCCGGAAGCATTCTACTTGAAATCCGACATAAGACAATGGTGCCCTCTCTTAAAAATCCCATTAAACATAGTACTGGAAATCCTATCCAGAGCAATCAGGCAAGAGAAATAAATAAAAGCCAACCAAATAGGAAGAACAGAAGTCAAACTATCCTTGTTTGCAGATGATATGGCTCTATACTTTGGCCAACATCTCTGCCCAAATGTTCATTGATCTGATACAGAACTTCAGCAAAATTTCAGGATCCAAAATCAAT
The DNA here is from genome assembly GCF_049354715.1 of Callithrix jacchus. NCBI lineage: Eukaryota > Metazoa > Chordata > Mammalia > Primates > Cebidae > Callithrix > Callithrix jacchus. The sequence goes on from NC_133524.1 coordinate 33,439,828, forward strand.
GTACAAAAATTACTAGTATTCCTAAACCAACAACATTCATCCCAGCAAACCCATTACTGGTTATATACCCAAAGAATATAAATCATTCAATTATAAAGATACATGCATGTCTATGTTCACTGTAACACTAGCAAAGACATGGAATCAACCTAAATGCTCATCAATGATAGACTGGGTAAAGAAAATGTGCTACATATCCACCATAGAATGCTATACAGCCATAGAGAGTAGTGAGTCAATTAAACCTCTTTTATTCATAAATTATCCAGTTTCAGGTATGTCTTTATAGCAGAGTAAGAACAGAGCAATAAATTTCCCTTTTATTTTCTGACTGATATTCTTAATTGCAACTTTTAACTTTCCATTTAATTATTTATAAATTATTGTTTTTGTAAGTTCTTTGTTATGCTGGGGTAAGAGATTTCTACTTCTTACCTTTTGAGATATTCTAGTATTTGAATATTTAAAGATACTTACTAGAAAAATTCAAACTATGAAGTATTAGTTACCTAATTTAACATAACTTCTTTATTTTGAAAATATTAATACTTGTAATAACAGGTACCAATTACAAAGCTTTTTGCACAATTTAGGCATTACAATAAGTGTTTTGAATTATCTTATTTAGAAGATATATATAGAATACTCCCTGCTATGTTGTAAAACCTGATTAAAGGGTAGCTGTTATTACCTCACAATGGCCCTAAGAGTAAGTACTAGTATTATTTTCATTTTATAGATGAAAGTTACCTTGTTTAGGTAGATACAACTTTTTAGTAACATAGATGTAAATCTAAGTCTGATTGTTCATTCATCCAATTCTTAACATCTATGCCCACGTGCTCCGACACTTGTACACTTTTTTGAATTGTGGTTTCCTTTTAAGTGGTGTAAGTATGTGAGTGTGTTTATATGCATACACATACATATGTAAAGTCAGAATATTGATATTGTACACAATGGCATATCATAACTATTACATAGGAAGAATTACTCAATGTTAAATATTTTGGCTCTTCATATACTATATTGAAATCTATGCAAAATTAGTCAAAATACACTATACACACACACACACAACGACACACACACACACACACACACAAATCAGGTTGACAACTGCAGATCAAGGTTTTCCCTTATGTTGTTTTTATACATATTCAACCCTTTTGAGTAATCAATGAGTTTTAATGGGTATGGAGGAATTTCACTTCTACAGTTTAAAACATACTGCATAATCATAGCAACAGCTTTAAATAATAACTGATAGCCATGCTTAAAAACCAACTCTACAGGCATGGTAGCATAAGACACAAAAATCTGGTAGCAATTTCTATCTCTAAGCAAAAGACAGTATTTACGTGTTGAACTTTGAGAGAATCCTTGAGAAAAAAATCAGGTGGTCACAAAGGAAGCTGCATTATTAATCACAAGGTTATAAAATGCTTTGTCTTATGAAGTATAGAGGACTTTCCATAGCTGAATGTAGCATACAATGAGTGCCAAAGTTTATCAGAGTAGCTTGGTAATTAAATTTTAATATTAATTACTGTCTTGTTTTGATACTAATAATGTAATAAAACTTCTCGAATAGATCCTGACATTGGAATCATGAGCAAAATTATTGTCAAATACTCAGAAGGTATCATAAAATAAGTAATTAGTTTCTTTGAAATAAAATAATAGATGATAATTAAGAAGGTTTATTCTATAAAACTGTCCAATTTAATGTATTTTGTTCCTCATTTTAAATTGTCTTTAGTACGGATTGTATCAGAAAGAAGAGATGTATGTTGCCTTCTGCATTCATATTAAATACAGAATTTGAGCAACTGCGTGAAGTAACCATACCTGCAAAAATTCCAAAGCAATGAAATTAATTTTTTTCTGATCCATCTGGCCTTCCTCTACATATCATCTAACACTGAAGTAATGAAACACATTCTATAATTAGGGATAGATATTATCAAGTATAGGGTTAGAAAAAGAACTTGTATTTTTTATGTGTTATTTCATTTTTTGTCAGTAGATAATGGGTGTCATAAAGTTATTGAGCATTTTGTCTTTATGGTATTTTAATTACATACTCACTGAGTAAAGTGTAATAATTTTATAAGTCTCTTTTGAATAGGGGTAGGATTTTATTATCATCATTATTTTCTAGCTGCCTCTCCACTGCAGAAAGTAAGAATCTTCTTCAGTAAGTACTACAGAGTTTTACAGAAAAGCAAAGAGAAACACATCAAAAACATTTAGAATGAGATGGCCACTATAGAAATCTGCCTAGCTTACCTTTTTAAAAAATTTATAAATAAGGAATGAGATATTCCAAGAGTTAACTCAACCCCACTCTATTAAATTTTTTAGTGCTTATGTTTTATATTGTTAAAGACAACACATTTACAAGGTAACACCTATCACACTTATATACAAGGCCCATTCTCAATTATATATTTTAATTGGTAGAAAAATGATACAGTTAATTTCCAAAGTTATTTGAGCTGTAACTTCAATTTTCTTTTCTATTTTTTATTTTTTGAGAAGAAGTCTTACTATGTCACCCAGGCTTGAGTGTAGTGGCGTGATCTCAGATCACTGCAACCTCTACCTCCCAGGTTCAAGGAATTCTCCTGCATAAGCCTCCCAAGTAACTGGGAATATGGGTGCCTGCCACCATGCCCAGGTAATTTTTTTTTTTTTTGTATTTTTAGTAGAGACAGAGTTTCACCATGCTGACCAGGCTTGTTTCAAACTCCTGACCTCATGATTCACCCACCTTAGCCTCCCAAAGTTCTGGGATTACAGGAGTAAGCCACCATGCCTGGGCAACTTCCAATTTTTCTCATAAAGTCTTTAACCTTAGAAATTACCCAAAAGATGTTCAAAAATTCAAGGGAGTTAATCCTATGAACTTAAATAAGAAAAAAAAACCACAAAAATAAGTGAGGTAATTTGTTTTAATTCTAGTTTTTAAAAAATCATTCCCTTTTGTTTTTAATTGGCATCAGGCTTACTAGTCTTGGAGAGCTTTCAGAAAGTAATGAAAAGAGTTTTCAACTAAAAAGCCTTAGAGTATTTTAATTAAAATTACTGGACAAAAAAGAAGACAGGCAAACCATTTATAACCATATCCCTCTTGTACAAAGAGGGATACACAAAACTATGCTCTGAGAATGTGGACATAAAATATTTATGAAGGTTTAAACTATATATAGGATCTTTAAAGAATGAGAATGAACTCAGAAAGAGCACGTAAAGAAACTTTCATCTTGGTATGTTTGCATATTTCTGTTTGTATTTTGGGTATAATGAAAAACACTGGCTTATCACTTACAGTTATGTTTTATATTACTCTTTCATAGGAGTGTAAAATCTCTCATCAGGACGTAAATTATATACAAAATACACATAATTTTATAATAATCCTTTTGGGGCATTCTTGAATGTAGACACAAATATATACAGCACAAACATGAACTGCCATGTACAAGAAGTCGCAAATTCTGAGCATATTTATTTTATCTTAAAGATGTGCTCACAGTTAAAAACATTGCAAAAATGGTTGTTAGCAATACAGCAAAATATTCAAATTGGGAATAAGATATTTGAGCCTTAATGAGTCATATAACTTTCCTTAGTCCTGAGAAAGAAGACAATTTATTCTGCTAAAAATTCACAAAACTACAAAACCTTTAGACTTACCTGAATATATATATACATATATACTTATATACATATATATAGCATATACATATATACACATGTATATACACATATATATATGCTTACATCAAAGCACCTGGTATATAATGCTTAATATAAATTACATATTAAATATGGTAATTACAAGGTATGGTATAATATAGTAATTACAATTACCATATTATTGTAAAGCTGAATATACCCTTTCCATAGAGCATGATTTCAGTCAAATGAGGAAAGTAATGCTTCAAATTACATAAACTATATTTTAAAATATTAATTATAATAAATTTCTTACTATCATATTTATTTTTTTTAAGTTCCGGGGTACATGTGGAGGATGTGCAGGTTTATTATATAGGTAAACGTGGGCTATGGCGGTACACTGCACCTATCAACCCATCACAGAGATACTGAGCCCAGCATCCATTAGCTATTTTTCCTGATGTTCTCCTCCTCCTTCACCAACAGGCCCCAGTGTGTGTATTGTTCTGTTCCCTGTGTTCATGTATTGTTGTTGTTCAGGTCCCACATATAAGTGAGAACATGCAGTGTTTGGTTTTCTGTTCCTGCATTAGTTTGCTGAGAGTAACAGCTTCCAGCTCCATCCATGTCCCTGCAAAGAATGTAATCTCATTCCTTTTTATGGCTGCATACTATTCCATGGTATATATGTACCATATTTTATTTATCCAGTCTATCATTGATGGGGATTTGGGTTGATTCCATGTTTTTGCTGTTGTGAATAGCGCTGCAGTGAACATACACATGCATGTATCTTTATAGTTGGATGATTTCTATTCCTTTGGGTATATATCCAGTAATGGGCTTACTGCATATTCCTGGTTCTAGGTGTTTGAGGAATCACTACACTCATTAAAATTAGATTAACCTTCCACAATGGTTAAACTAATTTACATTCTCACAAACAGGGTAAAAGCATTCTTATTTCTCTGCAACAGGGCCAGCTTTTGTTGTTTCAGACTTTTTAATAATCACCATTCTGACTGGCGTGAGATGGTGTGCTGAGGCTGAGATGGATGAACTAAGAGTAGTAGGATTCAGAAGGTGGGTAATAACGAACTTCCCTGAGCTAGAGAAGTACATTCTAACCCAATGCAAAGAAGCTAACAACCATGATAAAATGTAACAGCAGCTGATAGCCAGTTTACAGAGGAACATAAATGACCTGATAGAGCTGAGAAACATACCACAAGACCTTCACAATGCAATCACAGTTTCAATACCTGAATAGAAATCAGAGTAAAGAATCTCAGAGCTGAAAAACTATGTTGCTGAAATAAGACAGGCAGAGAAGATTGGAGAAAAAAGAATAAAAATTAATGGACAAAACCTCTGAGAAATGTGGGATTATGTAAATTCTGAAGCAAAGACTATTTTGGGTACCTGAAAGAGACAGGGAGAATGGAACCAAGTTGGAAAACATACTTCAGGATATCATTCAGGAGAACTTCCCCAACCTAGAAAGCCAGGCCAACATTCAAATTCAGAAAATGCAGACAACCCCAGCAGGATACTCAGCGAGAAGTTCAACCCCAAGATACATAATCATAAATTCTCCAAGATTGAAATAAAGAAAAAAATCTTAAGGGTAGGAAGAGAGAAAGGCCAGGTCACCTATACAAATGGAAGCCCATCAAAATAACAGCCAATCTCTCACCAGAAACACTAAAGGTCAGAAGAGACTGAGGGCTAATATTCAACACTTTGAAAGAAAAGAATTTCCAAGGAAGAATTTCATATACAGACAAAGTAAGCTTCATAAGTGACAGAGAAATAAAATTCTTTTCAGAGAAGCAAATGCTGAGGGAATTTATTACTATCATATTTCATAATTATGATCCAGATAAAAGCTATATATCCATCAGGGTCAAGGCAATTAGAAAAAAATGTGCAAATTGCAATAAATATATTTACAAAAATTACAGTGAAACAGGATCATTTGAGTTTTTGAATAAGTCAATCCAAGCTATATTTGCCCTCTTTTCTCATTGTAAGCCTCCACACAGCAAGAGTTATTATCTTCCCAACATTTAGAAACAAAGTATTTTCTATCTTTTTGTGCTACCTTCTAATCAACTTAAATACCCTCAGCTTGTGTCCAGGTATCATTCAAGTCAAATCTGAGTTTGAAATGCAAGAGAGCAGCTCTCCAAGCTGATTATTTTTTCATGTTTTGATCTCTTGCCATGCAACTGCTTCATAAGGTCAAAATGCCTCAAAGCTTTGACCTGAAATACCAATCATACTTGCCAGCACAGTGTTCTTTATATGACTACAATTGGATGCCTTTTCATCTCAGTCAGGATTTCTATACCCTGCCTCACAATTATAGGTTTTAGCCAGTATGAGAACTTTGCTTATTCTTTATACTAATTATTTAAAAGAATTTTTGAAACAATTGAATGTATCATGTGAGTAGTCATTAATGAAACTGATTTTTCTCCCACAATCATTATAGAAAATATACATACAAGTGAGACTTGTTCTTCAAAGTCACAGCCTTACAGCCCATATTCTTGGAATTTTTGTTACGTAATTTTTATCAAGCTCAATTTGACATGGCTCAAAGAAAATTAATTGTTCTTATATGATAGTATTTCTCTGCTGTCTCTCCTTATCTCCTTTTAATTTCTCTTTCTGGGTAGCTCCATTTCTATCTTCCTATAAGCTCAAAACCCACCAGGCAACATTCGGATTGGTCCTATGACACGTCATTTTTGGAAAGTCAATGCGGGAAAACTGAAACATGAGCTTAAGAAGACTCAAGCTTAGTGTTCTGGAAAACAACTTACATGATGTTAAGTCCTTTTATTTGTTTCTGGCCCACAATATAACTTTGAAAATAAAATTAAAAGTGGATAGTAATCCACAAAAAGCCCTCCAGACTCACTAAACTGTATGACTTACATATCAAGCTCAACCTTTTTCTCCTCAAATGCTTTCAGGTCTGTGCCTTCATTTCACCTTCATAGCATCCCTATGATCAAGTAGAAGAGATACATGCTATAATGCATGTTGGACTTCATTTCATAAAGAAGCACATGAATCAAAACTAGTACTGTTTTATTATAGAGTTTAAAAAGTTGGAAGAGAAGAGGGCAAGTAAATTGCCTAGGTGGCGGTCTCACAACTTTTAGGGAATTAAAAATAAGGCTTCTAATGCTTTTCTACCAACTGGAATAATCAAGTCAGTAATATTTCTATGAGACCTATAAACTTCATCAAAAAGTAGTCCCATTCCAAGGGAATGAGCATATTTATATACTATATTCCTAAGAAGTTCTCCCTTTGCACATTTCAGGGAGCATTGTGGAAAACCAGAACGTTGGGATTCACACACATGTCACTGTCTTCCTATTTTCTTTATACATTTATTCTAGGTTCAGGAGTTCATGTGAAGGTTTGTTACATAGGTAAGTACGTGTCACAGGGGTTTGCTGTACAGATTATCTCATAGCACAGGTATTAAGCCCAGTATCCAATAGTCATATTATCTGCCTTTCTACTTCCTCCCACCCTTCCCCCTCAAGTAGATCCCAGCATATATTGTTCCCCAATATCATCTGCAGATTATATCAAAGGCTTAGTAAAGATGCAGATTTTTAGATCATTGTCATAGCTTATGGATGTAATTTTCTGAGCAAAATGTTTAGGAATATGCATTTTAATTAGCTCGTCAGGGAACTACTATGCGGACTCAAATTTGATAACCACTGCATGCTACACAAATGAACTAGAACATGACCTATGGTTAACAGTTACAGGTCCATACACACATCCCTTAAAAGGGATGCATGTCAAAATAACTTTATCAAATAATAGCAATCTTTCTTAACACAGCAATTGACCATTTTATGGCAGCAATAATCTATGGAAGAAATGGTTACATATGGGAAGAATATTAGTGTTGGGTTAAAAGTATCAAATTAACTAATGTCTCATATATTTATTACATAAATACCAGTGTATTGCAAAGAAACCATGGGCAGATCACATAAAATAAGAGGAATCACAATACAGTAGTAAAGTTAATACTAGATCAATTAACTGCTAAAGTATGTTTAATGGAAAACTAATGGAGTTATCTAATGATTGTGTGGGAAATTATTACAACTTATATTCATATTCCTTCAAATTTTAACTTTTTAATATGAAATTGGATTAAAACAAAAAACGAACTGTGACTGAAAATCATATAGGCTGGTTTATCATATTGTCTTAAATTGTATTCCTGAAGGTAATACTACAAACTTCATGTCTTCAAAAGACATGCCCTAAGAGCTGTTTATCAGATGTCAAGTCTCAAGAAAACAAACTCCCTGCACTTGTCTCGTGATAGAGGAAATATCTGCCTAAAATCTATTGAGTATGAAAGTGTATGCATATACACTGAGCTATGAACTGCAATTAGTGAAAGTTATTCCTTATAATGTCAAACTATGTGGCAGAATGTGAAATACTGTTATAAATAATGTTTATATCTTGAATGACTACTCATTATTCTACCATCCAACTATGTAATTCAAAAAGAGGTACAACTTTTAAAATACCCCACTTTTTTAAGTTGCTACATCTTTACAAATTATTATAATAAAACCACATACCACAAATGTTGCTGAGATGTTTTCATAATCTACAGCCAACTGTTAACCATAGGTCGTGTTCTAGTTCATAATCTACCCCCACTTAGTTAGTGTAACTAAGCCAAATTCAGGAATTTATGAAATCAGCAGTCTATGGCAGAAGAAGTTCAATAGTCAATTATTTGCGCTAATAAAAAACTTTCAGAGAAATCAAAGGACATGAACCCTAGTCCTGCTCCTACCACTAACTTGTCTTGAAAAATTTACTTTTCTAAGGTTCATTTTTCTCAAGAGTAAAATGGAGTTGACTACTGGTCCTCATGGATCTAGCAATCTGATTAGAGTGTGATGATACAGTTCCCCAGCATTTTGTTCACCTGCTCTAAATCACTCAGTGAATCATTACTACTGGTCTGGAAGGGATTCACTCTAGGTCAGTAACAAGTTCAGTTAATTAGCACTTTACCTCAGCACCATTATCCAACAAGAAGACAGGGAAAAGAACCATGTTTTTATTTAACTAAATAAAAGGCAAAAGCAATCTGGTTACTTCTTTTGTAGGATTAGAGTATTACTCTCTTAATGCAGATTTCAGAAATCTCTGAGATCATCTATAGCGTGATAATTGGTATCACTAACCTGTGCTGTGCTCTTTTCAAGTTTTTGTACTAAATTATCCCAACACCGAGCAAAGTTTTCCAGCCATGCTTCCGTCTTTTTGGTCACTGACTTATTCTTCAGTGTTGAAAGAAGATCTTGTTTGAGTGAATAAAGTTTGTCCATGGATTGTTTTTTCTTTTCTAGATCTGCTTTTAAAACCTGTTAAGAAAGATCACAGATTAAGCCTGGGTTACATTTTTAAGCCACTATACCTCAATCTGCTTTTGCATGTATTTGCTCATTTGTATAGATAAGAAAATACTGCAATCATGCCTGCAAAGGATCAAAAGTTCAGAAAAACATAGGTAGAAAGGTATAATCTATAGAATTTTCCCAAGAAGTTTGAAGAGAAGAGAAAGTCAGGTATAGGATAAAGACCTAGAAGAGGCAATTCAGAGCTACCTTAAAATATCTGAAGAACATTCAAGTGAAAAGGTAATACTGCTTCGAAAGGCAAAACAGGCCAACATGTGGAAGTTGGAACACATGGGTCTTGGATTTCCCCTTAATTCCTGACAGGATTCAAATGAAAACTGACAATTAGGTACCAGGAGTTCTGCAGAAAAGCTAGTGAATTGAGAAAATGAGACTGGCTAAGGAACCTGGCCATGCTGAAATGCTGTGATTATTTGGATATTATTTTTTCCACAATTTTAACATTCTGTTCATTATTTGGAGATAAAAACCTCATTATGTGATTTACTGACCTTAAAATTTTTGTAGCATCCATTCATCAATCAACATCTGGTTATTTGAGTAATTATTTTTTAAAGCTAATTGTAGAGCCCATTAAGTAAAAGAACTAAGTTGCTCGGCATGACATAAATCCTTCAGCATCTCTTTTCAGATTTTGTAAATACTTATGTGTCTTATGGAGCAATTTTTATACCATTTATATTTCCAAATTTACTGTGAGCTGTGGAGAGTTACATACTCCCTTTGGTTGATTTGAAAGGAATCAACTACTGATTATGTGAAATCAGTGATCAGGGCAGTTTTTTCTTTTACTTGACTCAGTAAGCTTGCTGGCACACAGGGAAATTCAATTCCCGAGTACTACACATTACTCCCTGACTTAATTTGTAAACACAGGAAAAGAAGGAAGAGAAATAAAGAGAAAATTATTTTACAGCCCCTTAACAACCCCATATTTTTGGCAGTAGCAAATACAATGAATATAAACTAAACCGTGATACCTGTCTTTCTGAAACAAATGCAAGTTTAAGAACTAACCTTCCGTATAGCAAAGAAATTGTCATGAAACAGATGCACCAACTGCTCATGAACCAAAGTGCCCCCAACATAGAGAAGTTAATCCACCTTCTTGAAAAGGACAATCTAAGTAGCCCATTTTGGCAGGACACCTGCATTGGTATCTCTAAACTGCAGCATGCTCTAGTGTCTCCTTCAATTAGTTTGTCTTCTACTCAGAATCTCCTTCATCTGGTACATGTTATAGTTCAGTCTTCATGCCATTTTTAAGGAGAAACAAAGCAAGATTTAAATTTCATTTCTAATTTTTCCTTAATAATTCAGTATTTTTCTGATTTGGAAGAATACAATAGACCAAAACATGAATTAAAATATTATACATTGAATTCATATCAAAATAAAATTCACAGTGTGGGGGTTTAGCAATAAATAAATGTTTTTTTTGTTTTTGTTTTTTGAGACAGAGTCTCACTCTGTCTCCCAGGCTGGAGTGCAGTAGCATGATCTTAGCTCACTGCAGCCTCCATCTTCCAGATTCAAGTAATTTTCCTGCCTCAGCCTCCCAAGTAGCTGGGATTACAGGCACATGTCACTATGTCCAGCTGATTTTTATATTTTTAGTAGAGACAGGGTCTCACCATGTTGGCCCGGCTGGTCTTGAACTCCTAACCTCAAGTGATCTGCCCACCTTGGCCTCCCAATGTGCTGGGACTATCAGCGTGAGCCACTGCACCTGGCCCAATAGATAGGTTTTGTATATTTATTTTACTTGTTTAATTCACATATTAGCTTTCTGTTAAATTTAAGGGAATATTTGCAATAGTACTAGAACAAAGGTTTATGCTACTGTTCCAAGCTGAGAGCCGTATTTGAATTTATATTCCCCCCAGTTACTTTAAACAGTATCATTTTCCTTTTTTCTTTACCATGGAAAGAGGGACAATATAAATAAAGACACAAATTTAAAAATAAAAAAATATGTAAGTACAATCCTCTTTGGCTTTCTCAGAGTATAAGAAACTATTTTACATAGCCATATGTGTAAGGCTAAAGGGTATACCTATTGTTTAAACAAAATATGTAATGATTTGGAAACATGTCAGAACAGGAGTGTGAAAATTATGTTTAAACAAGAGGATTGCAATAAAAACCTGTGAGTAACATTGTGGTACCTCAACAAATGAAAATAAGCCTCCTGTTTTAATATTAAGCCAAATGAACCAAATGAAAGTGAAAGTCACTATTAAAAATAGAATTAGAGGCCAGACACAGTGGCTCACGCCTATAATCCCAGTACTTTGGGAGGCCGAGTTGGTTGGATCACAAGGTCAGGAGTTCAAGACCAGCCTGGCCAACATAGAGAAATCTCATCTCTACTAAAAATACAAAAATTAGCTGGGCATGTTGGTACATGCCTGCAGTCCCAGATACTCAGGAGGCTGAGGCAAGAGTATCATTTGAACCTGAGAAGTGGAGGTTGCAGTGAGCTGAGATTGCTCCACTGCACTCCAAGCCCAGGCAACAGATGAAGATTTCATCTCAAAAATACAAAATACAATTAGAAAAAGTGCACTTAAGGTAAAATAAAAACAGTGTTATACTTGTGTGATTACTGAATGAATGAATTTTTGTATGTCTATATGACAAAAACACTGAATCCAAATTTCTACCTAGTAAATTCTGGATATGAATTTCAAAAATGATGATGGCAGATTAGTTGTTTGGTCTTAATTTCTTTCCGCTCCTCTCTCTCTCTTTTTTTCTATCTTTCAGTCATCCCCCAGTTCCAGAATGATTCCTCCAGGATTACTAACAAAGGGAGTAAAAGAAAAAAATCCACGATGGTGCCAGACACATCAGATCATAGAATTTGTTAGAATTACCTTGTCCTGTCTATCCATTGATGTCAATTTTTTAGCTTAGATCTTAAACATGCATATTAAATAACTAAAATTTGTTACTAATTATTGCATAGAATATGTATTTGTACATATCAATAATCATAGGTCTATGAGTACAAGAGACCCATAGTACTCTAGAAACTTCAGGTAGCAAAAGGAAGATCTAGAAAATTTGTACAAGGTAAAGATCATCTGGGACAGTCAAAGGAGAAATATATTATCTATTTATTTATTATTATTATTATTTTTAGATGGAGTTTCGCTCTTGTTACCCAGGCTGGAGTGCAATGGCGCGATGTCGGCTCACCACAACCTCCGCCTCCTGGGTTCAGGCAAGGAGAAATATATTTTATTTTTATGGAAGACAGGCATGTGGACCTGCCTCCAAGGTAGGCAGGAAGGTACAGTCAATAAATCAAACTGGGCCACCAGTGGATATGGAGAAGAGACAGATATACTGTTCAAGATGACTTAAAGTGAAAAAATAATGTATCTTTACAAAAGTCCCAGGAAACCTTCAGCTTATTCTCATCGGGAATATTCATAAGAGAATAATGCCAAGACAACTTCTCCTGTATTGGCAAAATTAAATTTTGTACCTGTATTATATGTAATTACTCATTTTATGTAAGATGTGCTCCGATTCTTCCTAATCCCCAATTTGTACTTTGGGATGTTGATCTATCACAGAGGTTCTCATCTTGAAAGAACAACAGAACTGCCTGTATGCCTTTTTAGAATGCCAATGACTAGACTCTATTTCCAGAGTTTCTAAATCAGTAGGTCTGAAGATGACCTAACAATGTGTATTTCTAACAAATTTCCTTGATACTGATGCTGCCGGTCTGGGGAACACATTTTGAGAAACATTGATTCTGTCTGAATAAATTATTTGAGGGCCATCACAGGAGTTGAGGTGACAGTAGCAAGTCATACAACAATGTCAATGGGAACTTTCTCAGTTACCATAAGCACTTCATCCATTTCCTTTGATCCCACAGCCATTTGAGTCTCTTCAATTCCTGGCCACCTGATACACCATACTCTCATGGATCACCATGCTTGCCCAAAGCAATACTTCCCTGGCAAACACCAACAATCCCCACAGCAGCAACACATTTACCCAGGAACAGCTTTCTTCTAGACTGGTAATTTACATGATTCTACAAGTCTAATTCACCTCATAAAAGCTACTGTTTCTTGTTTCCTTTCATTTTCATCCTTGATGCCAAAGCAGTTTAAAACTTAAATCAGCATTGATTATAAAAAATAATAGGTCTACATGATTTGGATATGAATCCCCAAGATTTAGAGCAAATTAAATGCCATAATCCCTACCTCCCACTCCAATGATAAGGAGGAGACAATCCCATGGGTTATTAGTAATAGCATTTCACAACAAATTACACTGATTGTAAATAAAAGAGACTTTTCACACAGTGTATCTATACCTAGATATGCAGGAGAAACTGGTGACAGATGGTACCTGTTTTGGGTCTCAGATTGTGACATATTTTAATGAACATTAAATTCTTATTCACTGCCTGAGTCAGCAGGGGAATTTTACCTCAAATTCTAGACCAGCTGTCAGGTTTTGTTAATTGGCTTAAACTATCAAATGATAAGACCTATAGAAAACATATTTTCTCTTTGTTCACAAGGTGACATAATACAAATTTTAATATAATTGGAAAATTATTGCAACTTTGTTAAAAGAGCATTTTTACGGCCCTGAGGCTAGCAAAGATTTTTGCTCACAAAAATGTTAACATAGAGACACCTGATTGTTAGAAATGACAGTTCTCAGTTGCTATTACATTTTTCCAAGAAATCAAATGATATGAGGAGTTTTGCAATAGACTGTAAGGCCTGGGCCTGAGCCTGGATGTCTTAGTGTTCATTTTAAGTCTGATACTATTGTTACAGGACACAGGCCCTGTGTTTTTTCTTGATCTCGATTTTCTCTTTGAAATAACCTGAGTAGCTGGTCCTAATGAACCTTAGATGTGTAATTAGATTGAAAGAACCCTAGATAAGATGCAAAATATCATCTAGCTTTAACCTATTTGAATTTTGTCAGTTTGTGGCTTCCTAAAAAACACTTTCTTGATTGGCAAGTCCAGTCAAGAATATGTGTAGGAACTTTCACTAGATGTTAAGACTTGGAATTCATTATCATGCAAAACAACTGTAATATTCCGGCATGTGGTATTTTCCAAAGATGGCTGTAAAATAGCCTCATCTCAGGTGCTTTGCTGTAACTTGACCTTGGTGCTTCTCCATGAGGAAACAAAATCTAATTCATTTTCCTTGAATCTGGGCAGACTTGTGACTTTTTCAACTTACAGAAAATGATTGACTATCTCCATTATGATTGAGTGTCTGAAGCACATGGTTCTGTATTTAACTAGGAATATATCTTGGCTCTTAGTCAAAGGGAATGACTGCACTTTGATAATCAGTGGTCAGTCACTTGCTTATTGAAAGGATTCATATTTTGCCTGAGAAGAAAAATGTTTGTAAGGAATATTCTGCTTTAAGGAGATTTAATCCATCCATTCCTCTACATATGGTAAAATTCATCATTAATTTATCCTCTCCTCTCTGTGGCATGTGACAGTGTGTACCACTTCCTACCTTTTTGAAATATTTAGTCTCCTCACTTTTGTGATACCACTTCCCCCTTGTACGCTTGAACGATACCTGCTCAATCTTTTTGTAAACAGCCTGTCCTCTGTCTACTCCTTGTTTGTAGGTACTCCCCCTGGAATCTATTCCTTTTACTTAATGTGTCACTCTGCACAATCCCTCAGAAGCATTTTCATTGCTTCTGAATCAATAACTAGTCATGAACCCTTTTCTGAGATTCTAGTTATGTAAACCAGCTAATGGAAAGAATGGTTGTCCAGAAGACACTCTATACTGAATATATCCAAATCCGAAATAATTATTATTCTTGTCATTCCAGCTACTACTCTTCTATTCTCTCATTAGAGCTAGTAACTCTCCTAGGAACCCAGTCACCCAAATGAAACGTCTGGGAACCGTTTCAAAATTCTGCCTGTTACCACAGATTTTGTGCATCACAACTAACCAGTCTAATGTCTCTTTCCTTATCTTAATACACAGTGCTTCTTAGTTCAGGTATTCTGATTAGTCCTCATACCATCAAACATCTTCCTACCAAAACATATTACCAAAATGCAAATACGATTTTTTTTTCTTTTGCAAACTCTCAATCGCTCCCCAGCAGCAGCAGGCCAAACTACAAATACATCGGATATTCTTGTATGTGTGTGTTGAAACATATACCGATTACTTTTCTGGACTCTGTTCTTGACAGTTACATCATTTAAGAAATTCTATATTCTTTGAGCAATGATTTCTTATCAATAACAACCTAGCTTGTAATAACAAGTAATATATAAGTGAATCTATTTTAAATTAAAAGACCAATGAGGCTTAGCATTTATGGAGCCAAAAATGTATGAAACAAATAAATATCTGCTAAAATGGTACATTTTTAAAGTAACTGGAAACATTTACTTAAGTTTAGAAATGACTCAATTCTTATGAAGTATAATACATAATATTGATACAGATATAAATTGATTTACTCAGGTGAAATTGTAAAACACTATTTAAAATCATTTTGTTTTATAATAGTTTATATCAAGTGAACGTTTAACTGAATCTTTCTAAAATTTTAAGAAATCATAATATAGAATATTTCACGTGAAAAAATAATCTCATAATATCAGACTGCCCTCTTTTACTAGAAATGATAAAATTCACAGAGTAAGAGAAGCTTTCAAGTTATTTTTTTTTAATCATGGAAATTCCTGCTGAAACCAAATGTTTCAATGAAGGCTTTCCTAAAGTCCATTTATTGCCAAAGGAATCTCACTTCTCAAAACACATGGGACACTTATAATCAATGCCATATGATTGGCTTTAATGTGTTTTTTTTTTTTTTTAATAACTAGGTGATGTTGTCTGAATCATTGTCTTCTCCAAATCTCATGTTGAAATGTGATTCTCACTGTGGGGGAGTTAGGCCTGGTGGGAGGTGACTAGATCATGAGGGTGTGTGTCTCATGAATGACTTAGCACAATCCCTTTGGTGATGAGTTAGCTCTCATTCAGTTAGTTCACATGAGATTTCACTGTTTAAAAGAATCTGGGACATTCCCCTTATCTCTTTTGTTTCCACTCTTGCCATGTCATATGCACTGGCTCCCCTTCTCCTTTTGCCCTAATTGTAAGCTTCCTGAAGCCCTTACCGGCAGCAGATGCTGGTATCATTCCTCTTGTACAGTCTGCAGAATCATGAGCCAGTTAAACCTCTTTATTTTATAAATTACACAGTCTCAGGTATTCCTTTATTATAACACAAAAATGGACTAATAAACTAAGGTTAAACTCCGTGAATGTGAGGATAATTGTCACTTGTAACTCTCACGTATTACTCTGAGAATCAACTTTAGCCTATTATTTTAGAACTATGCTGCTTAGAACTGTATTAAAGGCTCACAAACATTTCTTAGTATTACTTTATTAATTTTAATTGAAGTCTTATTCTGGTATGCTATATTTCTTCAGCAGTACAACTTTGTTTGAAAAAACCAAGTTGAAAATCTACCTAGAGATTTCCTTACTTCATTTCAGAAAAGTAGCAATATGATATCTTTGAATAATGTATGATCCAAGCAAAAACAATAAACATTTAATATTCAATAGCATAGAAGAGACTAAATAATAGTGACAATATACACTATTGGGTTTTTATAATACTAAAAGCTAGAAAGTACATACAGCCAGTTTTTGAAGACTTGATAACATTTCATTTTGATCCTTAAAGCCAGTTGTGTGAATCTTGTTCACTGCATCTTCTTTTTCTGAAAGCCACGCACTAAAAAGGCACTGGAAGACATTAAAGAATTCCAAGGAATAAATAATTAAACATAAATCATTATTTTTCCAATTTAATATCCCCCTCATGTCTTTTACAGCTAGTTTCTCACACGACTCACCTGTTCTTCAGTAAGACGCTGCCATTTGAGAAGGATGTCTTGTAAAAGAACCCAGCGGTCTTCTGTCCACCTACAGATGTTTGCCCATCGATCTCCCAATACCTGGGGAAGAGGCAATCAACCACAGTATCAGCAAATAATTGTTAACTACATTTTTATTAAAAATGAAATGAATCATTTGCCAAAGTATCTGAGTCTCCTATGTATATGAGAAGTTGGAAAGGACACTCTTCCTGATCTGCTTACATTTAAACAAGTGGTATGTCTTTCATTTGTCTTTATCTCACCAAGTTTTGTACCTTTCCTAGGAAAGCAAAGATACTTATAAGCAATATGAAATGGTTATTATACCACTATATAAAATGTCACCACAGCAAATGTAAGATAGCAAAGATACACATATAGAATTAGGATTTTGCAATGAGAACATGTAAAATATGTATCTTCCTTAGGTTTGAAAATATACCTTAAAGAATAAAAGTCTAACTACTAAACAGAATGCCTCAAAAGACTCTTAATTGAGGCAATCTTGCATAATAAGAATTACCTACCATCTGGATTATAGAAGACAATTCTAAGTTAGACTCCATTCATAGGTAGATAGCTAATTTTTCTCAATTATTATTACAAAAGTATTAAAATTTTCTGTATCTAAACTACTTTAATGAGAAAACTGTTATAATCTCTGAGCAAAAACTACTATATCATTAACATGTCACTAATGTCCAAGAACACAGACTATTTTCACATGTAACATAAACCAACTATCATTGATTTTTGGAAGGGAAATACGGACTGTGATGCTTTCTATGCAAAGAAGCTGTTTAAAAAACATGGCATTTACTTCAACTTCATTAATATGTACCTTATAACCTAAAATTTCAAGTTTTTTTACTTTTTCACATAAACAAGAAAGTTATTGTCTCATATACAGGAACTTTAAAGCTAGAAATAATCATAAAATATAGACATGCCTTATTTTATATAGAATTAGAGCTAGAAAAAATGTAAGTCATATTTTTGAAAAATCTATTCAGTGTCTATAAGTCTCGTAATTTCTATGTTACTTGACACTACATATATGTATCAACCCATCTAGAAGATATTAACACATGATTTAAACAATACAAGTGAAATGAGCATCATTAAAATAATCCACTTATTTCTTTTCTATTTCTTTTCTTTTGTTTGAGATGGAGTTTTGCTCATTGCCCAGGCTGTAATGCAATGGTGCTATGTCAGCTCACTGCAACCTCCACCTCCTGGGTTCAAGCAATTCTCCTGCCTCAGGCTCCTCAGTAGCTGGGGCTACAGGCATGCACCACTATGCCCGGCTAATTTTGTATTTTTAGTAGAGACGGGGTTTCACCATGTCGGCCAGGCTAGTCTCCAATTCCTGATCTCAGGTGATCCACCTGACTTGGCCTCCCAAATTGCTGGGATTACAGGTGAGAGCAACCATGCCTTCCCCAGTCCACCTACTTCTAAGTGACTTAAAGAGTCATGTTTCTTAAATTGTTTGATAAACGATCACTTAAAAAAATACCCACATGGGTATACAGAAGCCTGCAAACATTTTTCTACAGTATTCAAATCATCATATACTTATACGTAGTTCAATCATGAATGAGTTTTCAGTTTTTTTCATAAATATCAATGTTATTGCTTTCAGCATAATACAACTAAATTTTTTCCTTTTTTGTAGTTTCACTCTCTTACTCAATTTATTTTGAATTATGTTAGTTTACAATAAAAGCCAGAGCACTCAAATGTTGATGCAAGATACCCACAGGAATTGGGTCAGCTTAAATCAATGAATTCAATAACTTCAACCATCTAATTATTATGAATGAGTATATGCAGGTTTTTCTAAAACATACTTGAAGTTTCTTTTAGTGAACTTCCTAGTGACCCTGTCAATACGTGTCAGGCAAAATGGCATTTAACAAAATGGTTAATAGATTAGTTGTGGGAGAAAAAAGCTTTGAATGGAAAAAATCTTATCTCTTAACTATATACCATCTGCCTCATATGATGATGCAGATCTAAAAAGTCAAAATGTGGTAAATTTATTGCAGCCCTTCGACTCCAGTGAAGAAGACAGTCAAGGGAAGAAAGAACAAACTCAAGCTATAGCATCACATTCATAAACAAAATAGAGACTTCCAAGTGAATATAGCATCTTCTCTCTAGTGCTATAAGACATACAGATAGTGTCCACTGAAGCAGCATTTTAGGCTTGTAACTCCAATAGGTGGAAATGTATAATTTATTAATTTTTCTGGGATATTCTATAAAACAAATCCAAATCAAGATCCTCTATTCCAGGTTACATAAGATTTTCAAATTTATTGAAATTCTGAGATGTATTAATGCAATGCATTTAATATTACAGTTTTGTTCACTGTATGAATGAATCACAAAAAATGAACATAGTAGTTCCCATTTATCTACAGCTGACATGTTCCAAAATCCTCAGGTGGATGCCTAAAACTGCAGATAGTAAAAATCCCTATATATACTCTTTATAAATTTGTCTTTCTTCACAATTTCACGGATAGAAAATTTGTTTTTACAATAGATTTTGATAAACCCCAGCATATGGTTTTTTTCTTGCCTCATTAAGTTGGAAACTGTTATCTTCTCACATAAAGAAAACCCTTTACAGTTTCTCTTGGGCGTATTTGAACTGTAGATATAACTACTCTTGCACTTTGGGGCCATGACTCAGTAAAATAAGTGTGACTCGAACACAAGCATTGTGATATCATGACAGTTGATCTGAGAACCAAGACAGGTACTGAGTAATGGGTGGGTAGCACTGACAGCACGAAGATGCTGGGCAAAGGGGTGACTCAGTCCTGGTCGGGAAAGAAGTGGGATGGCACACGATTTCATCCTGCTACTCAAAACAGCATGCAATTTAGAATGTATGATTTATTTCTGGAGTTTTTCATTTAATATTTTCTGACAATGGTTCACTGCCAGTTATTGAAGCCAAGGAGAGCAAAACCATGGATAAGGGAGAAAGGGAGGGATTGCTGTAATTTACTACTCT
This sequence comes from Callithrix jacchus, assembly GCF_049354715.1. Lineage (NCBI taxonomy): Eukaryota > Metazoa > Chordata > Mammalia > Primates > Cebidae > Callithrix > Callithrix jacchus. The sequence goes on from NC_133524.1 coordinate 33,460,001, forward strand.
TTTAAGCACATAGGCAACTTATTTAAGACAACTATTTTAAAAATATCACTAAAAGTATCCTTTGTATCCAAATAATGATTATAGATAATTTTGATAATTTATTGAAGCAAGGTTATGATTCAGCTAATATTTAACTTGCAGTTAATGATAGCCATTAATGTATTCATTGGTCATGAATTTATTATATAACAAATATGTATTGAATATTTGCATATGCCAAATATAAACAGAAGATGTTACAGACTGAATCGTGTCCTCTAAAATTTATGTTGAAGCCCTATGCCACACCTACTACATGAGAAGTGCCCATATTTGGAAATAGTGCCTATAAATAGGCCATTAAGTTAAAATGAGTCTATTAGGGTTATCTCTAATCCAATCTGACTGGTATCCTTATGAGAAGACGAGATTTGGACATAGCAAAACACCAGTGATCTGTGAAACACAGAGGAGAGACCATGTGAGGACTCAGAAAGAAGGCATTCATCTGCAAGCCAAGTAGAGAGGCCTCACAAGAAACCAACCCTTGCCAGTACCTAGGTCTTCAACTTCTGGCCTCCAGAATGGTGAGAAAACAAGGTTTTATTGTTTAAACCACCAGTCCATGTACTTTTTAAATGATATCCCTCAAAAGGAATAATACAAAAGACATTTAAGATAGATGGATTCCTTTTTAAGAAATATGTGGCTGTCTGTTAAAGAAAATAATAATACAGGCCAGGCATGGTGGTTCATGCCTGTAATCCCAGCACTTTGGAATGCAAAGGTGAGCAGATCACTTGGGGTCAGGAGATAGAGACCATCCTGGTCAATATGGTGAAACCCTGTCTCTACTAAAAATACAAAACTTAGCTGGGCATGGAGGCACGTACCTGTAATCCTAGCTACTTGGGAGACAGAGGCAGGAGAATTGCTTGAACCAGGGATTTGGAGGCTGCAATGAGCCAAGCCACTGCACTGCAGCTTGGCAACAGAGCGAGACTCCATCTCAAACAAACAAACAAAAAGGAAATACTAATACCAACCCCTTGAAGAATTGCAAATATTAAAGAAGAATATGTATTGGCAAGTACTTCTAATTTGAAACGAGTTATATAAGAGTTGGTGGTTATTTACATTTTGCTTGATCATGGTTCTTTTATCAAATCCAAGAACTCCCAAGGGTCATGTATTTTACTGTATTCACTCTAGAAAGGCACCCATTAAATCTTTACAAATAGATGTTTAGTCTTCAAGTATATTATTTAAAGGTTTCCAACATAAGAGAGCATACATATCGTTTAGTAACATATTCCATTGCTTAAACCTATCTTCCTCTCAGAAAATACTCAATGTATTGAATCTAAGTCACTTCTGCAGCAATGCAGGAATGGTGGTTTTTACTGATCTCAGCGTAAGTAGGTAAGTGAATGAGAAATTAACTTGTTCATATGCTGTACACATCTACCCATAGACTTTTGCAATGCCATATGCACAAGTAGAAATAGTTGTCCCAAAATGCTTGAGTTTATGGATTTTTCTATTTATTGCTTAGCAATACTGGCCTTAATTTGAATTACAAGAATGAAGCAAAGAAATCGGAAGATTACCCCTCAGCTCTAGAATCACTCAGAGATGCTGGTTCCTATCTTTCCTGAATAAGTCTAAACAAATTGTTAAACAAGTGTAAGAAATTAGATCAAATGGAACTAACAGGAAGGTAATATATTTCTTAAAGAACCACTGTATTAGAATTAGAGACCTCTTCTCTAGAGAAATAAAAATATATAACTTCAACTCAGTGCTTCTCTGAGTTTCTATTTATGTCTAGGAATCCCTTGAGCTTTTTCAAATAATACTTATATTTATAGAGCTAAACACTATACATATAAATGTAAAACCAATGAATTATAAAGTCTCACAAAATGATAGAAGTTATTTTTTATTTGTGGTCTCATTTTGTCTCAGCAATAAGTTAAGCTAAAGGTCAGCTCACTTTGTCTAACATATTTTCATGGACTAAATCACAACTCCATTATCGTCCATGCTCAGATCCACAAAGGGGAGGATTTTTTCCTCTCATTTAATTCACATCTCATATTGTTATATGTGCCAAGGACATTTCTCATCTGAATTCCTTTGTTTGGTTGAGTTGGGATTTTAATGCAAAAGTGAAAAATGGCTATTAAAAGAACATTTGGATAAAGGTAAATGAAGAAAATTTGACAAGCTTGGGAGGTACATCTTAAATACAGTGACCCTTGAATTTATGGAAGCCAGGGATAGAATATGAAACCTAAACTTAATGCCATAAGTATTGGCATTAAGAGACAGAGTGTTCCCAGGCGTATATCCACTAAAGTAGAAACAATTATGTGCCATGGACCACACAATGCATCAGCAACTGGGGTTTATGAAAGAGGGAGGCAGAAAACAAACCATCTTATTTTATTGCAGGTTAAGACCCTATAATATACTCCTCCGTTAAGTGAATTTGATGTGTAATGAGCCTTCTGAAAATCACCTATATCTTGATTTTTCTTTCTTACTTTATCAACAACTATGCAGTTAAGAAGTATAAGCAACTTAATCTTACTGATGGTGAAATGGAAATCACATAAAATAACACTGAAAAAAATGAAATACAATCCTTTATGAGGCTAGAAATGAGGCAGAGTCTTACTGAATAGCATTTAGCCAAGGATATGGCTTGATTCTCAGTTTTACATGTTTCTAAAAACTAAACTGAACAAACATAATATAAAATGGTGTACCTTATATCTTCACTGTCTAACGTATGTTACAGGGCAGATAAACAAATTTTGATAAGTTAGGAAACACTCACTGAAGGTTTTTTTGAAACTATAATTCTTTATTTAAATGATCCTGTAATATCTCCTGTCTGAATTCAAAGAATTCAAATTCAAAAACTTTGGAAAGTCACTTCCAAAGGGGCAGGTTACAGATGAGGAAACTGACAGACTGATGAAGAAGTTGTCTAAAGTCACAGAAGGCACATTACTGAGTGTCTGGGATTTGACCTCAGATCCATTTCACTGCAAGTTCATGCTCATTCATAATGATATTCACTCAGCAGAGCATTCATTATAAAAGATATGCCTTCCAATTTGTGCTACATAACTTATAATGAGACACATGGATGCTGAATCCCTTTGGAGTCTTTTCATATTTTGTTTTACCAGAAGTTTGACTAGGTTTAACATTTTATCTAATCTGCTTGATGAGGATTTAAAACTTAATATTATAATTTCATCTAAAACATTTGACATTATAACTCTATATTTGTTTAATCATGAACCATCAGAAAATACTTGCACTTCCAGTTTAAGAACATCCGGACTTTGCCAGGATTTATTTTAAAAAGGTAAATAAGACTGTCTGATTTGTTGATTAAATTCTGCCTTTGTGATTGTGCTGAAAGTGTAGTGAGATTTTAACTGGAAGCAAAATGTTCTTCTCTATGCTATTTCAGTCAGTTTCATATATTATTTATTTGTGTGAGTATACAAAGTGCTAATGAATAAATCGGAAAAAGCCTTTTCATTGTTGTCACTGCTGTTATTATTTGAAGGATGTTATTTAATGTTTTTTGGCAGCTTAATAAACTCTGTATTCTCCAGCTCCCACCAGTCTAATTCAACTGGGATCCAGAAAATAAAGAGCAGGAGTCCTAAGAAACATTCCAGCATAACAGTATTCTTTCCAGCATTCATCACATTCCCAGGCATTCCTTGGTAGCTTGAGGTTTCCTCTTACTGTTTTATGCCTCGCATACTTTGAGCTCCTTGAGATGGGCTCCCAACCTTTGAGGTTAACGTCTTGCACAAATGTCCCAAAGCTGAATACTACCACTGTAGTTATCTATAGGAGACGTTTTCCCCAATTTTTGTCTTAGAATCATCTTTTTGAATCTTTGAATCTGCTAACCTTTACATAAAATATGAACTTCCTGCATTCTCACTTCACTTCTACTGTTGCCCAACGTTGTAACATCTGTGAAGAAACTCAATCTTGCTATGCTTTAGATTTTCCCACTAGCAAAATGGAGATAATAGTACCTACTTTCCTAGCCAGGTAACTGCTAGTGTCAGATAGATCAATAAATGTGAAAGTGCTCTGAAAACTGTGATGAGTTATTGAGATGCTTGTGATGGCAAGGATTTAGAGCTCAGTCGATTAAAAAAAATCAACCTTGATTCCAGATGTGATAAATCTGGAGTATGATAGAATTTTAACATAGAACACAGTGAAACATTTTAGAAGGACATTAAATTATATGTTTTTGCATTTTTTCTATAGTTGATAAAGCTTATGTTTTGTACAAGAGTTGAAAAGTTTTCACCTTTATATTTTTAAACACCAGGGCCATGTTCCAATAGGTATCTTTTTTTCTTTTTTTGACAGAATCTTTCTCTTTCTCCCAGACTAGAGTGCAGTGGCACGATCTTGGCTCACTGCCACCTCCACCTCCCAAGTTCAAGCAATTATCCTACCTCAGCCTCCCAGGTAGCTGGGATTACAGGTGCACGCCACCACACCTGGCTAATTTCTGTATTTTCAATAGAGACAGGGTTTCATCATGTTGGCCAGGCTCATCTCAAACTCCTGACCTCAAGTGATTTGCCTGCCTTGTCCTCCCAAAGTGCTGGAATTGCAGGTGTGAGCCACTGTGCCCAGTCTCAATAGGTATCTCACTTGAAAATAAGTGTGTAGAAATAGGTATCCCACTATGCCTCCTGTCAACTCTTGACATCAGAACTCTTCATCCACAAGAAATCACAAATTCTAACATGCATACCTAATAAAAAGCATACAATAATCTAGGTGTATAAGAATGGGTAGTAATGGGGACTGTGGCTAAATAAAGAGCCTATGCTAAAGAGTACAGGACAACTCCTGCTGTGTTTACTACGTAGAAAAACAGACTAAGGATCATCAGATCATTTGCTTTCTCCAGAGAGGTTAAAAATTCTTCTATGTCATATTTTTCTCAATTTCAAACACTCATAATAAAATGCTATTAAATACCATAGGGACTAAATAGAACTTTATATGAATACATCTACTATTTTAGATGCAATAGACCAATTCCTAGAAAGATACAAGTTACTCAAACTGATCCTAAAATGGAAAATCTGGAAAAATAAAATTTTGAAATTCAAATGAAAATGAATATTTTATGTGTATTAAATGTATAAAATGTTTAATTTAAAACTTTTCAATTTGTACTTTCCAGTTATGTATCAAGTTTCAAAGCCTGGATAATCAGGTACTTAAACCTAGCAAGCATATTACAAGAAAGGAAAATAACAGGCCAATCACTTTCATGGACATAATGGAAAAACTATGAATCAAATAAAATCTAGCAATACACAAGAAGATTATATTTCTTATCCAGGTTTAGTTTATTTCAGGAAGAAAGGCTTTTTTAACATTAGAAAACTAAGCAATGTGATTTGACATAAAGCAGACTAAAGAAGAAAACAAATATGACCATCTCAAATGATTCTGAAAAAATATGTGATAAAATTCAGCATCTAGTAATAATAAAACCTCTTAGAGTATTAAGAACAGAAGGTACGTACAACAAACCTACAGGAAATATTGTACTTAATGATGATTTATTAAAGGTCTTGCCACTAAGAGTTAAAATGAGAAATAAATATCCTCAATATTCCCACTGTACTAGAATATGCAGTACAATATAGCAGGTAAAATTAATAACATGAAAATAACTAGAAAGGGAGAATGAAACTGTCATTACTCAAAAACAACTTGTATATGTACATTTGAATACTACTATACATAATGTATTCAAATTATTAAGTAAATTTAGCATGGTCTCAGGATATAAGGCCAAGAAAAAATCAATTGTATTTTTTATATCAGCACAAATAGAAAATGTAATTTCAAAAAGATATTCATAACAACAGCAAAAATACCAAAAACCAAGAAATAAATCTCAGAATAAGTTTAAGAGCATTTACATTAAAAACCAGAAAAGATTATTGAGCGAAAATAAAGGCCTAACTAAATGGAAGGCTATTCCATATTCATGGATTGAAAGACTTCATATAATAAAAATGTTAATTCTTTATAAATTGATCTACAGAATAAATCAAATCCAATTAAAACCATCACAGATTTTTTTTGTGTGTTGCGGTGGGTGTGGGAGGGGTTCACAAGCTGTTCTTAAAATTCACATGGAGGTCCAAATGGCCAAAAATAGTCAAGATATTCTTTAAAAAGGAACAAAACAAGATGGCTTTTATTGACCAAATGACCAAAACAAACTTAAGGTAACTAAACTCTAGACAAGTTTTTATTTGACTGTAGCCTCCTGACTTCTCTTTTCTTAGAGCACTAGAGAAACTTGCAACTATTAACATAGTCTCTGCCTCTTTGAGATGTAAACCTTTTACAACTCAGGATTATCTTTCTCAAGGACCTAGAAGCCATCTGTTTGAAACATAATTGTTAATGATAGCATATTATCTCCCAGTCTCTGTGGGAGGGTAGGAGACTAACTTCATTAAATTCCAGTTAACACTAACAGATGGCTGATCACCATCCTAACCCCTAATACTTTTCAGTAGTCTTCTACCAGCTCTCCCCAGTGCTTAAAATCTCTCCTGCCTTTTTTTTTCAGTGGAATTGATTTCCATTTCTCTTCCCTATGGCAATAGTCTTGATCCATATTCCAGTAGTCTTGAATAAAGTCTTTCTTGCTTGTTTAACTTCTGGTGCAGTTTTTTCTTTTACGATATTACCAGACATAGGCCAGGTGTGGTAGCTCACAGTTGTAATCCCAGCACTTTGGGAGGCCATGGTCTGTGGATCACCTGAGGTCAGGAGTTGGAGATCAGCCTGACCAACATAGTAAAACCCTGTCTCTACTCACAATATAAAAATTAGCCAGGTGTGGTGGAGGGCACCAGTAATCCCAGCTATTCCGGAGGCTGAGGCAAGAGAATCACTTGAACCAGGGAGGTGGATGCTGTAGTGAGCCGAGATCTTACCATTGCACTATAACCTGGGCAACAACAGCAAAGCTCCATCTCAAAAATAATTATCAGATATTAAAATTTATCATAATGCTACAGTAATTAAAATAATATGGTATTAGCATGATGATAGGCAAATTGAGGAACAAAACTTACTAGAGTCCATTAACTAATCCATGCAGGTATAGTCATTTTATTTATAAAGTGAAAAGCTTTGCAATAAGACCATCCTTTCCTCAATATTCTACAGTGTCAACTGGTTGTTTCAGTTGAATCTATATGGGAAAAATGGACATTCATCCCTTTCTCATACCCTTAATAGGTAGATTGCAATATTAAAGGTAAAACAAAAAGTCCCTATATAGCAATCCAGGACAATGGTTTCAGAATTTTAAAGTAGAGTTTGATTTTTAAACTGAGGACAAAGGTACACTAAACACAACAGAAAAATATTGAAGTGGAATATGTTAAACTTCTGTTTATGAAAAAAAATATATCATTAAGGAGGTACCCATTCAAAAAGAAAAAATGTAATATAAACAACAATTACTAACCAGAATATATATAAACTAAAGTCAGTCACTAAAAGATATATGAAAACTCCAATAGAAATCAGGCATTTTACAGAATGGTTCATTTCAATGCCCAATAACAACTGAAATACTATTCAACTTCATTAGTCATCAGTATGTACAAATGAAAAATGAGAAATGACATTATACAGCCACCAGAAAGGCTCAAATTTAAAAGTTTAACAACCAAGTATTCAAGAAGATATGAAGCAGTTTGTACTTTCATTTACTACTGGTGAGCATATGAATTTATTCAACTTTGGAAAACCCTTCATTAATATTTTGAAAGTTAAATATGTATATACACAATGGTTAAGAAATTCTAATCTTAGGTATATACCTAATACAAAAGCTTACACATATACACAAAAATGTATGTAAAATTTATGTTCATAGATGATTTATTTGTAATATTTCAAAACTGAAAACAACCCAAATGTTCTGAACAGTAGATTATGTAAAATGTGGTATGTTCATACAAAGTAACACTATTGAGCAATGAAAACCAATGAAGTAATGCTATGTACAACATAGTGATTTTCACAAATACAGTATCCAGTAAAAAAAAAGCCAGTTTAAAAACTGCATATATAAAAGTTTCATTCATATCAAGTTAAAATATAGCAAGACTAATCTGCAGTATTATAACTTAGGATCTATGTTACCTTTGGGAAGGTAGGAAGAGTTTATGAGACCATAGGTCTTGATGGAGGGTTCCTAGCTGCTGGTAACATACTATCTTTTTCTGAATGTGGAATCATGGTATGATACTTTTGTAATAAGTCTTTAGGCTATAATTATAATTTTTGTACTTTCCTTGATACTTCAATTTAAAGAATGCCATAAAGGCTTTTTTTCAGAGACCATCAACAGATAAATAGATAACAGGTTATATATACATAATGGAATGCTATTTGACCATAAAAAGGAATGAAATAAAGCCATTTGCAACAACATAAATGGAACTGGAGGTCATTACATTAAATAAGCCAGGCACAGAAAGACAAATACCACATGTTCCCACTCATATGTGGGAGCTAAAAATTTTGATCTCATAGAGCTATAGTTTAGAATGACAGATACCAGAGACTTGGAAGGGTGTATGGATGGAATGAAGAGAGGTTATTTGATGGGTTCAGACATACACTTAGATAGAGAAATAAGTTCTAATGTTCAACAGCAGAGTAGGATGACTATAGACAACAACAGTATATATTTCATAATAGCTAGTAGACAGAATTTGAAATGTTCCCACTACATAGAAATGATAAATACTTGAGGTCATAGATACCCTAAATACCCTGACTTGATCACTGTATGTTCCGTGGATGGAACAAAATATCACATGTACTCCATAAGCATGTGCAAATATTATATATCAATAAACTTTAAAACAATTTAAATGTATTAACACTGGAATTCATAAAGATTATTATTATTCCAGCATATTTGCTTATATTTCTCCTGTAATTTTGTTTGTTGGGCATTGTTATCACTATTATCTTTGAGTTTCATTTGATAATTTTCCATGAGACAATTTATTATTCAACTCATAAATCATAAAGGCAGAATAGAGAACAGGTTGAGCAATCAAGAGATTGTGTTCTTTCAAATCCACCTAATACCCTCTTGGCTAAATCAATCACAACATATCATAAATTATCGTAAACTGAAATCTAGTATTAACTCTACACTTACAGCATGTTGATTTTGGATGTTCATTAGAATATTTATTTTTTTATATGTGATACAATTTGCAATTGAAAAACACAATGCACCCATTAAAGCTGTTCAAAACATACTCAAAAGTTTTCTAATAACTGAACTATGTACCATTTTATATTTAAGTAAATAACATTAAAAATCCAGTTTTTCAAGCATACTAATCACAATTCAAGGGCTCAAAATAGCCAAATGTGTATAGCAACTTCCTTATTGAAGACTGTTGTTCTAGGAAAGAAAAAATTTTTATATACTAATGCCATTGAGTATGACAGGCGCTTATATATATAGTGCTTATATAAATTATATATATAAACCATATATCTCCATATATAAAGCATTCTGTTCTAGAACAGTGTTGTTCTAGAAGAGAAAAATACATACTAATGCAATTGAGTGTGACATGCACTAAAATAAATCAATATATATCTTTATATTATATATATAATGCACTGATAAATTTAACTAATTCATGCAAATGCTATATATATTCATATATATGAATATATGAACATATTGCATTTTATATAGATAGATAGTATTTGAATAAATGAGTTAAATCTACAGGTACAAATACATTACTTTATTAGATAGATTTCTGTATTCCCCTTTTGCTGATGAATAAACCAAAATTGAAAAAAATCACGTAATTTTCTCAAGGTCACATAATAATATCTACTACAAATTTGAGAGATTAGGAGAAATCCCAGGTTGAGGTGTCACACAAATCTGAATACCAGTGTCAGCCCTGCAACCTGCAAGCTACATGAACTTGGACTTAAATTCATTATTCATTGGCTTTCTCATTTGTGATATTAAGAGGGGTAGCATTACATATAAAACATGTAAAACCCCTGAAAAATAATAAGCAAGTTAATAATTATAATTATTGCTTCATGAGCAACAATTGTTCATGCTTAGCTTTGTGGATTATTTTCATCACATTTAAACTTATCTTTTATTTTTAAAAATATGTTTAACTCACCAAATATAAAATTAGGAACTAGAGTGAAACATCAAAATATTTCAACCATGTTTCTCTTCATAAATAACTTCTATTTTTTAATTTGATAGGGTCTAACATTCAATCAATGCTTCTTTCTCATACTGTCCCAAAGATACATACTCTAAACACTTTTACTTACATAACTTACACTTAGGCTATGAGAGAAAATCAGACTTTATCGTCTTTCTAAACAGCTATCTTTCACAGCATACCATTTGCTTTCCAACTGATTTCTTTGTTCATTGTTTTGAACTTCTCTCTGTAACTGAGACATAGCGCATTTGCTTTGTAACCTGTGTAATACTCACATTTCACAAGTTAAAACTCTTAATGACACTAACGATAATGATAACAATGTCCAAAAAGAAGTCACCATTAAATGTCTGGTCCTCTTATTGTCTACTTATCCAGATTTACTTTGTCACCTTTGAAAATTATCATTGTTGGTCAAAATAACTGGCAGAGTGTAGTGTTTGACTTCTTTATATTTTCCCATTACTTTCAGATTGTTTATTCTTGTGAAAGCAATTTTGAGAATCATGCTTTTAAATCGAAAGTTCTCTACAGAATGAGGGAGTATGATGCTTCTTCTAGATAAGACTGGACAGCATTTTCTTTTATTTTCTTGCACTCCATCTTTATACAATTTGGTATTGGAAGGGACTTTGGAGGTTATCAAGTCTAACTTCCCACTCAGTATGTAATCTCTTTTAAAACATACTTGAACATGAGGTTCAGGCTTGTGCTAAATATTTTTAATGAAGAACAGCTCGCCACTTCCCCACAGCACTTATCCCATTGTCAGAATGCTCTGGGATGATGGTGATAACAGTAACTAATGTTATTATTGCTTACTATATTTCAGTCATTTTTAAATGCTTTAGCCTCTCAAATACCCTTTGATCCTTTACAGATATCCTATAATGTAGGTTCTAATACAATCTTCATATTAAAGGTGGAGAAACGAAAGCCAAGAATGGTTAAGTGACTTGCCCAAAGGTATACTGTAGATAAGGAACAGAGCAGAAATATTCTATTTCTAGAGTTTCTCCTTTTAACCTCCTTACAACAAAAAGCTCTCCCTTTTAAGACAAAAATTCTGTCTTGGAATTATATCCAACCATTTGTCATAGGTTCATTCAGTTACCTCACGAGAATTAATGATTACTTATATCTGACAACGGTGTGCAAGAATGTGTAAGACAGATCTCGTGGAACTTAGATTCTAATAAAAAAGTAAAGCACATTAATATTAACTGCATAAGTGTATGATAGGTGCCCAAATGGGCATAATTAGGGTACAGACAAGCCAGAAAGAGGGAGTAGTCATTAATAGGTAAGTGGCCAATTTCATGGAGGAAAACTTCAAATGAGTTTTCTATACATAGATGAAATTATCAAAGTAGATATTACAAAGTAAAGCAGTCTGTTTAAATTGGGTGGTTTGTGCGAAGAGGCTATAACATACAAGGTATCAGAAACAGCTTGTAAGAATCAAATGCAGGTTGAGGGACATAAAGCAGATAACACAAGACAAGTCTATAAAGAAGGTAGGAGTCAGATAACCAAATACCTTGTAGGCCATGCTATCAGAATCTGTAGAAGATGGAAAGTGACTCAGGATTCTAAGCAAAGAGAAATGATTAGATAGGCTCTTGGGAGCTCATAGCAAGTTCATTGAAAATGGATGGAAGAGCATTAAGAATGGAGGCAAGGACTTCAGGGGCTTATGATATGGCCTTTACCTTGAGAAAAGTTGACAGGAACAGAGATGAAATAATAAATACAAGATACAGTTAAGAAATATTTTGACATTGCATGCAAAGGGCTTATAAGGAAAAGGAAAGGGATGAATTTGGGATGACTCCAGGTTTCTGGTATGGGCGTCATGGCACATGGTAGTACAGTAACAAAAATAAGAAATTCAGTAAAGAAAACAGGTTTAAAGGAAGGCAAGTTACAATGAGTTAAGTTTCATTTTGCTGAGTTTGAAATGTTTGGACTTCAAGGATATATCCAGAAGATAATTCGAAAATAGACTCAGGAAAGATCTGGGCAAAGACATCCAGAGTTACCAATTTCTGTCTGTTTCTGACATTACAGCAATTTGAAAAAACACAGAGAAAGCACATTCCTTTTTCACCATGACAATAGTGCTCATGTGCCACTACCTTCTTATTAGGTTTTTGTTAAATAATCCTCTGTTCTGCAAATATTCTTCATAGGATGCTGTCACCTGAGAAAATCCAGCTAAGATAGAGTACTAATCATGGGCCTAAAATATAATGTATTCAGAACAGCAAAGAATATAGTTATTAGTTCTTGTAATCCAGACACTATATCACAGTCTGTGATTACATTAATTTACTAAGAATCTATATCATCCTTCTTACTATCAAGCTTGTTTCAAAGTAAGCATATGCACTTTTCTCTTTCTCATATAGGCTTATGTTTATGTATATTCATATACATAAAGATAATATACATGTACACACAAAGATATATGTATGTATATGCACATATATACCAATATACAGAGATGTATATAAATGTAACTATACACATATTCATATAGACACAATTATATGTATTTTATATACTTATATTTATATATATTTACATTTATATCTATAGATGGAAAGTCAGATCGCTAATTCAACTGATTTATACTAATTAATTTTTAAAAGAGCAGCAACATTTCAAACTATAAACATGACTTTTCTGACAAAATAGAATAGGATGTAACATTTGTATATTATATTCTAACTTTACAGGATATTGCTATAAACGGTTTAAGGTAACGTGGGAACAGAAATACTCCATTAACCACTCTAACAGGGGCTCACTTTAAACAAAGCCCCAGCTATATCCTCAAATGGCTTCTTTCCCCAGAATTTTTTGACACTACAGGTTGAATAAAGATGTATATCATTTTCAGTCCAATGCTCTAGCAAGTAGGTCAGATATTAGGAAGGAATATATTAAAACACAGACTCATCCACCAACCCACACAGAGATAGAAAAACCTACCTTGCCAACAAATATAGCATGGGCAGGCTTTGCTAAAACGTTTAGGAAAATCAAAATACTTCATATTCATTCCATTCCATTGGCTCAGCCAATTTAATAAGTCTAACAAATTATTTGTCTTACTAATACCACAAAGTATTTCTACAAATTGCTTAATGTCATCTGATATAAAGTTGGTTTCCATGACTCGATTTCAGCAAATGTAGCTTAGTTCTTAGAAAACTTTCTCATCTGCAAAAATTATTGCTTCATGCAATAAACATGTTTATTAACTTCATGACATAAATGAGAAAACATACCATTGTGCATGCTCTTAGGTTTAATCATCTGATCCCAAACTGTGTTTTCCAGGTTTTCCTTCTTTAAAATAGAATACCTGTTGTGATGGTTAATATTATGTGTCAACTTGACTGGATTGAGGGATGCCTAGATCACTGATGAAGTATTGTTTCTTCTGGGTATGTCTGTGAGGGTGTTGCCAAAGGAGGCTGACGTGGACCAGTGAACTGGTAGAGGAAGACCCACCCTCAATGCGGGTGGGCAGCACCCAATCAGCTGCCAGTTAGGCAAGAACAAAACCAGCAGAAGAGGGATAAAATAGCTTGCTTGGTAAGTTTATTCACTCTCTTCCCATGTCTTACAGGGCAATTGGTTTCCTCTCCTCTTGCTCCGGGACATCAGACTCCGGGTTCTTCAGTTTTTGGACTCGGAAACTTACACTAGTGATCTCCCAGGGCTCTAGGGACTTTGGCCTCAGACTGAGAGCTGCACTGTCAACTTCTCTGGTTTTGAGGCTTCTGGACTTGGACAGCACCAGGCTACTAGGTTACCTTTTTCCAGCTTGCAAACACTCTATCATGGGACATCACCTTGTAATCATGTGAGCCAATTTTCCATGATAAACGCCTAAATGTGTATTTTATATATACTTATATACATCTATCTATCTAATCCATCCATCCATCCACCCACCCATCCACCCTTCCTTCCTGTTTGTTCTATCCTACTGGATAACCCTAATACACCCTGTCTTTAATCATTCTTTATAATTATTTTTGTTAGAAAAATCAGAATATGGTATGATGGTCTTACTATGTTGCCCAGGGTAAGCTATGAACTTCTGGGCTCAAGCAATCTTCCCTCCTTAGCCTCCCAAAGTGCTGGAATTACAGGTGTGAGCCACTGCACCTGGCCTCATTCTTTTCATATATCGTTAATTCTCCAAAATGTTAGGCATTAACTTCAATATTAAAGTCTTTCAACAAAATAATTCAAATGCCTTTTATATGCCAGAAATTCTCCTGGTTGTATGACTATAGAGACCTCTAATACATCTGGTTGGCTCTCAACTTTTAACTTGTACAGAGGAACATATTTAAAAATAGGGTTTTAATGGCTTTGCTTTTTCTCTGAAAGATATTTTCATTAGAACTTCTTCTGTAAGCTATGGGCTTAATCAAGTTTCTCGGGTTTTTTGTTTGTTTGTTTATTAGAAACAGTTATCTTCCTAGAACAATAGGCTTTCGTTGTGTTCTTTTTATAGTTTTTCTTTTTTTTTATCATGCAGGTTATTTTTTAAACCATGCTCTCTTGATCTACCATTTATCCTTCCTAGAAACTCTACTCACGATTCTCCCTTATGATGGCAGCAGCAGCCTAAATGGAGTGGCCACTGCAAAGATGCCAGCTGCATCAGGGGAGCTGTGGCTGAGACTGTGCACTATGTGGAGCCAGCGAGGCCCAGGAACAGGCCAGAGCCCTGCTCCCTACTGAGTTGACAGGGTGGGAGCTCCATGCTCCCAGGCGTAGCTGCAGCTACCCAGCCACAGCTCCAGACCTAGGCATTCCTGCACTCTTGGGGGCCTGGAAATACCCCCGACCCTGCATGCTCAGTAGTGTCTACTCCCACACCCTGGCCTCTCTCTCCAGGCACTGGTTCCTGAGCAGAGCAAAGTTGCATCCAAGCCCCCTGTGTGCTGTAGCAACCTGACTGTGTGTGCTTGGCACAGTGCTGACATACCAGCCTTCTGCTGCCTTAGGCCCTTTGGATTTTGGGCACTGATGAGCATGGGACAGAGGCTGAGTGAGGACTAAGGGTGGCTCGGCATAGGCCTGCATGTACCCCTTGGCACAAATTGTCTGGACTCCATGGATGGCATGTTGATGGCAGCAGGAGGCAGACAGGATCCTGGGTAGAAAGGGGCAGGTCCACAGAGAAACCTCTCCTTCAAGTCAGAAACGGCCAGAAGCCTGAGGGCTGCGCTGCTAGTTCGGGGTGGAGTTTGTGGTCCAAAGTGAGAACTTATGGTGCTTTTTCTGGGCCTACCCATGGATACCCATGGACCAATTAGCATGTAATTCCTCCCTTCTGAGCCCATAAAACTCCAGACTCAGACAGACTCAGACAGACATTGGGACTACCAGCTGCAGGAAGGAGCTATCCACTTTGGGTTACCTCGACTCTTCATGACAACCTGCCTGCATAAAGGAGGAACCCACCATGGGTCTCCTCTTCATTAAGAGCTGGATACTCCCTGGGACCACCTGCTTATGGAAAGGAGCTACCCACCAAGGGTCTCCTAAGAACTGTTCTCTCACTCAATGAAGCTCCTCTCCACCTTGCTTACCTACCCCCCAGTTGTCTGTACACCTCATTCTTCCTGGACATGGGGCAAAAACTTGGGACCTGCTGAACGGCAGGACAGAAAGAACTGTAACACAAACAGGGCTGAAACATGCTCCCCCACTCACCATGTTGTGGGCAATGAGAAAGAGAGAAGAGCTGTGGCCCTTTATGGAGCCCATACCATGGGGCTTCTCAAGATAGGGCTGTGACATACTATGACATACTCTTTGGGGCTCTGTGGTTCCTGGTGTCTCTGAGCTTTCAGGTGCTACTGCATTCCCCTTGTCCAAACAATGGTGTCTACAGCAGAAGTTCTTGTGGTATGTCTGGTCCAGCCACAGCCTCACATGGAACTGCTACCTGTACTGGCACCTGGAACTGCCTTCTGCTGCAGCTTGTATGCCTGGATGTGCACAGTGGCCAGGTCCTGTGCTTGCTTGCTCACATACCCCTTGCTGCTCTGTTCCTGGCTTTCCCTTGGCAGGCATGGGATCTGGGCTGGTAGTGCAAGTTAAGCACAGCCTACCAGACTTAGTGGGTGGAAGGGTCCCAGTGGACACAAGCAAAACCCAGGCAGAGGTGCCGCTTGCCACAGATGTTTCTGGCTGGCAAAGGGACACCCAAATGACACTCTATTATTTAGATCTTAGCTTAAATATTACTTTCCTTAGGAATCATCTATTGCCTTCAAACTTCAGTTTAAGTAAGAATAATTTTCCATCAAAAAAGCTTATTTTTTGTTTTATAAATAAGTTGCATCCATTCTTTAACATTTGCACATTAAAAAAATATTTTATCAATGTTTATTTTCTATACTGGATTGCATGCCCCAAGGGAGCAGTTCCCATACCTACCCACCTATCATAGTGACTATGGATGCTGAGAAAGAATTAGCATTATTTTTCAAAGAGGAAGCCTGAGATATGGCCACCATTGTTCCAGGGTTCCAAGGAAGGCAGTAGGCTCTCAATCTACCCATACCAACCAGGGTAGTTACAAATTATCTTTTCTTCACTGTTTCACCTGTTACCCAACACAATCCCAGGGACATAATAAAAATATAACAAGTGCTTGTTGAAAAAACATTAAAATGGGATGTGGAATGCTTAGGAAGAGATATAGTGATGACCTCTAATACTGAAGACTCTATTTAAATTACCAATGTTAGTTATAAAATTTAGTTTATAAAAAAAAGATTTTTCAATAAAATTAGTTAACTGGCATCATTGCTTATGAAACAGACTCTCTAGGCACTGATATCCTGGGAGCATCTAAAGTTAAGGCCAAGACTCTAACCTGTGGTAACATTGCTGAGGCACAAACTGAACCATTGAGAGAGGGAATAAAACTAATTATTAGAGAATGCACTTTTCAGAATATTATGCTTCATAAGCTATGCTGTCTTTCAGAATCCTTAAGCATATATTCTGACTTGTCTTTGCTTTTCTTCAAACCTTTTCCAAAGAAGACTCTAAAAGAATTTTAAAGTTAAAGAAATTCTAACATATCATCATCATAGAATTTACAGAAGAAATCAATACATGCAGATATATTCTTTTGGAAGTATTGTTAGAGTCCTAGTTCAAGGTGTTAAGTATACATCTCACTTTCTTATTAGACTAAATGGGGACTTCCCTTCCTAGTTTCTCCCATCTGCACCTCTTTACTAAAGACAACTGGCTATTCTTTTTGAGCCTCTGGATGGCATATCAACAGAATTGAAGTGAAATGGATAAAGACCATGGGGATGTGAGACATTAGGGAGAAGGAAGAAAAGGTATAGGATGAGCACTTAATACTAATAACTTTTGAGGAGTAAGTTACGAATGACCAGACCCTGTCTTAATAAAAAGCTGGCTAATAAAAGCCTGCCTTAATAAAAGAGCCTCCTCTGATTCCTAATGATTGTTTTTCTTTTAGGGGATCTGTATACCTGTTTCTCTTTCTTGTAATTCTTCTGGTTACTTCAAACAGAATCTCCCCCAGTCTAGGATGAAACATATTATAGTCCATCATCTCTGAAGTTACCCTAGAATTATCACATGCCCAGTGTATTTGTGTTAAATTTATTTATCTTTTTAGACTTACTTATCTTTTAATACTTTATAATTTCTCCTCCTTCTCTACCATCTTTTCTTCTTGCTTTTAAAAATTAATCTAGGTAAGACAAGATTGTATCACTTGCAAAGAACCTAAGAAAGAACAATCTCTGTTTCAAAGTCAAATGAGAGCAGAGCATTGCCAGACAATTCCAGACAATGGTTAAATAAGGTATAGAATTCAACCATGGATTCCTCTGGGACTGAGGGAACTGATGGGATGGAAAAAAAGAAACGTTAGAGCAAGGGCTTTCTCTACACTTGATTCCTTTTAATGCTGTACTTTTAGATACTAGTCTAGACTATCTAAAATTCATATAACACTAAAGAGCTATATAGACACATGTACACGAATGTTCATTGCAGCACTGTTTACAATAGCAAAGACCTGGAATCAACCAAAATGCCCATTGATGATAGACTGGATTGGAAAAATGTGGCACATATACACCATGGAATATTATGCAGCAATCAGAAATGACGAGTTTGTGTCGTTTGTAGGGACATGGATGAATCTGGAGAACATCATCCTCAGCAAACTGACACAAGAACATAAAATGAAACACCGCATATTCTCACTCATAGGCGGGTGATGAAAAATGAGAACACATGGACACAGAAAGGGGAGTACTAAACACTGGGGTCTATTGGGGGGAAAAGGGGAGGGCCAGTGGGAGGGGGAGGTGGGGAGGGATAGCCTGGGGAGAAATGCCAAATGTGGGTGAAGGGGAGAAGAAAAGCAAAGCACACTGCCATGTGTGTACCTACGCAACTGTCTTGCATGCTATGCTCATGTACCCCAAAACCTAAAATCCAATAAAAAATTAAAAAAAAAAAAGAGCTATATAGAGGCAAAATGAGAACATCTAAAGAAGAAAAGAGATGGAAGGGAAAAGAGAAGCCTGGAAGGCTGTAGCCATAAAGGGACAAACATAGATTGAGTTTATGCAAATTAGGGATAATCAATACATACAGCAATATTTAGTAGATGCCTTTGGGCCAAAAAAAAAAAAAAATACAGGCAGAAAATAACATGAAAATGAAAGCAAGTAGGATAAAAAATCCAGAAGGGTTTATGCCCACCACACAACACTCTGTGAGTTCTATGGACTGTTTTTCAAGATGCCTTAATCCTACAAGCATCACCTTGGAAGAATTATATTGAAAAGCTATTTGAACTGGGTGAGCTAATGATGAAATGGGTACTCTGAGTTGTTATTTTAAATGAAAATACTCTACGCATTAGAAAAGTGTCTGTGTTTAAATTTTTTTTTTTAGCCAGTAACCTCCCTGCAACCCCTGCTTCCCAGACTTAAATAATATTTATTGAAACTTTCTGGTAAATACTGAATATTAAATTTTTACTCATCTGTAATTAGTTACCATTGTATCAGGATTATGAAATTCTTTAAAGCACTTTAGCTGATTATGTGTGTGTGTGTGTGTGTGTGTGTGTATATAATATATAGGATCATACATTTAATAATATATATAAAATCTAGGGTCATAAGCTTTTTAGATCCCTAAACTTTATTGAAACATAAGCAAATATGTGGATCAGCAGTATACATTAAATGTTCTGTTCTGACCATGTCCAGCCTATTTGTTCAAAAGTTTTTCCCTTTATCATTTAACGATGGAGAATTAGGTAACATTGTTGGGGATTAGCAGTCTAAAGAAGTATACTGAGTAAATGACATTTCACTAGAATTATTTAAAAAAACACTTCACACAAAAAGAGAAGAAAGCAGAGATTTTTGTCGAATGCCTTCTCTGTGTCAATTGAGATAATCACGTGGTTTTTGTTTTTGGTTCTGTTTATGTGGTGAATTACGTTTATAGACTTGAGTATGTTGAACCAGCCTTGCATCCCCGGGATGAATCCTACTTGATCATGATGAATAAGTTTTTTGATGTGCCGTTGCAATCGGCTTGCCAGTATTTTATTGAAGATTTTTGCATCTATGTTCGTCATGGATATTGGCCTGAAGTTTTATTTTCTTGTTGGGTCTCTGCCAGGTTTTGGTAACAGGATGATGTTGGTCTCATAAAATGATTCGGGAAGGATTCCCTCTTTTTGGATTATTCGGAATAGTTTCAGAAGGAATGGTACCAGGTCCTCTTTGTGTGTCTGGTAGAATCCGGCTGTGAACACATCTGGACCTGGGCTTTTTTTGTGTGGTAGGCTCTTAATTGCTGCCTCAACTTCAGACCTTTTTATTGGTCTATTCATAGTTTTGGCTTTCTCCTGGTTTAGGCATGGGAGGACACAGGTGTCCAGGAATTTATCCATTTCTTCCAGGTTTACTAGTTTATGTGCATAGAGTTGTTTGTAATATTCTCTGATGATGGTTTGAATTTCTGTGGAATCTGTGGTGATTTCCCCTTTATCATTTTTTATTGCATCTATTTGGTTGTTCTCTCTTTTCTTTTTTATCAGTCTGGCTAGTGGTGTGTCTATTTTGTTGATCCTTTCAAAAAACCAGCTCCTGGATTTATTGATTTTTTGGAGGGTTTTTCGTGTCTCTATCTCCTTCATTTCTGCTCTGATCTTAGTTATTTCTTGTCTTCTGCTAGGTTTAAGTTTTTTTGATCTTGCTCCTCTAGCTCTTTCAATTTTGACGATAGGGTGTCAATTTTGGATCTCTCCACTCTTCTCACATGGGCACTTATTGCTATGTATTTTCCTCTAGAGACTGCTTTAAATGTGTCCCAGAGATTCTGGCATGTTGTGTCTTCATTCTTGTTGGTTTCGAAGAACTTCTTTATTTCTGCCTTCATTTCATTGTTTATCCAGTCAACATTCAAGAGCCAGTTGTTCAGTTTCCATGAAGCTGTGCAGTTCTGGGTTAGTTTCTGAATTCTGAGTTCTAATTTGATTGCACTATGATCTGAGAGACTGTTTGTTATGATTTCGGTTGTTTTGCATTTGCTGAGGAGTGCTTTACTTCCAATTATGTGGTCAATTTTAGAGTAGGTGTGATGTGGTGCTGAGAAGAATATATATTCTGTGGATTTGGGGTGGAGAGGTCTGTAAATGTCTATCAGGTTTGCTTGCTCCAGGTCTGAGTTCAAGCCCTGGATATCCTTGTTAATTTTCTGTCTGGTTGATCTGTCTAATATTGACAGTGGAGTGTTAAAGTCTCCCACTATTATTGGGTGGGAGTCTAAGTCTCTTTGTAAGTCATTAAGAACTTGCCTTATGTATGTGGGTACTCCTGTATTGGGTCCATATATATTTAGGATCATTAGCTCTTCTTGTTGTATTGATCCTTTTACCATTATGTAATGGCCTTCTTTGTCTCTTTTGATCTTTGTTGCTTTAAAGTCTATTTTATCAGAGATGAGAATTGCAACTCCTGCATTTTTTTGCTCTCCATTTGCTTGGTAAATCTTCCTCCATCCCTTTATTTTGAGCCTTTGTGTATCCTTGCATGTGAGATGGGTTTCCTGGATACAGCACACTGATGGATTTTGGTTTTTTATCCAATTTGCCAGTCTGTGTCTTTTTATTGGTGCATTTAGCACATTTACATTTAGGGTTAATATCGTTATGTGTGAATTTGATACTGCCATTTGGATGCTAGCTGGCTGTTTTGCCCATTAGTTGTTGTAGATTCTTCATTTTGTTGATGCTCTTTAGCATTTAGTGTGTTTTTGGAATGGCTGGTACTGGTTGTTCCTTTCTATGTGTAGTGCCTCTTTCAGGAGCTCTTGTAAAGCAGGCCTGGTGGTGACAAAATCTCTGAGTACTTGCTTGTTCGCAAAGGATTTTATTTTTCATTCACTTATTAAGCTCAGTTTGACTGGATATGAAATTCTGGGTTGAAAGTTCTTTTCTTTAAGGATGTTGAATATTGGCCCCCACTCTCTTCTGGCTTGTAGAGTTTCTGCCGAGAGATCTGCTGTGAGTCTGATGGGCTTCCCTTTGTGGGTGACCCGACCTTTCTCTCTGGCTACCCTTAGTATTTTCTCCTTTATTTCAACCCTGGTGAATCTGACGATTATGTGCCTTGGGGTTGCTCTTCTTGTGGAATATCTTTGTGGAATATCTCTGTATTTCCTGAATTTGAGTGTAGGCCTGCCTTGCTAGGTGAAGGAAATTTTCCTGGATAATATCCTGAAGAGCATTTTCCAGCTTGGATTTGTTATCTTCGTCACATTCTGGTACACCTATCAAACGTAGGTTAGGTCTCTTCACATAGTCCCACATTTCTTGGAGACTTTGTTCATTCCTTTTGGCGTTTTTTTTCTCTAATCTTGGTTTCTCATTTTATTTCATTGAGTTGATCTTCGACTTCTGATATTCTTTCTTCTGCTTGGCCAATTTGGCTGTTGAAACTTGTGCATACTTCGCGAAGTTCTCGTGTTGTTTTTCAGCTCCTTCAATTCATTCATATTCCTCTCTAAGTTATCCATTCTTGTTATCATTTCCTCGAATCTTTTTTCAAATCTTCAACAGCCCTATATGCTAAAAACTCTCAATAAACTCAGTACTGATGAAACGCATCGCAAAGTAATAAAAGCTATTTATGACAAACCAACAACCAATATTATACTGAATGGGCAAAAACTGGAAGCATTCCCTTTGAAATATGGCACTAGACAAGGATGCCCTCTTTCACCACTCCTATTCTGGTACTGGAAGTTCTAGCCAGAGCCATCAGGCAAGAAAAAGAAATAAAGAGTGTTAAAATAGGAAAAGAGGAAGCCAAAGTGTCTCTATTTGCAGACGACATGATAGTATACCTAGAAGACCCCATCGCCTCAGCCCAGAAACTCCTGAAACTGATAAGCAACTTCAGCGAAGTCTCAGGATATAAAATCAATGTGCAAATATCACAAGCATTCCTATACACCAATAACAGACTTAAAGAAAGCCAAATCAAGAACGAACTGCCATTCACAATTGCTACAAAAAGAATAAAATACCTAGGAATACAACTCACAAGGAATGTAAGGGACCTCTTCAAGGAAAACTACAAACCACTGCTCAACGAAATAAGAGAGGACACAGACAGGTGGAGAAACATTCCATGTTCATTGTTAGGAAGAATCAATATCGTGAAAATGGCTATACTGCCCAATGAAATTTACAGAATCAACGCTATCCCCATCAAGCTACCATTGACTTTCTTCACAGAACTGGAAAAAACCACCATGAACTTCATATGGAACCAAAAGAGAGCCCACATAGCCAAGTCAATTCTAAGCAAAAATAACACAGTGGGAGGCATCACGCTACCAGATTTCAAACTATATTACAAGGCTACAGTAATCAAAACAGCATGGTACTGGTACCAAAACAGAGATATAGACCAATGGAACAAAACAGAGGCACCGGAGGCAACACAACATATCTACAACCATACAATCTTTGATAAACCTGACAAAAACAAGCAATGGGAAAAGTATTCCCTGTTTAATAAATGGTGTTGGAAAAATTGGCTAGCCATGTGCAGAAAGAAGAAACTGGACCCCTTCCTGACACCTTACCCTAAAATTAACTCCAGATGGATTAAAGACTTAAACATAAGACCTGGCACCATAAAAACCCTAGAAGAAAATCTAGGCAAAACCATTCAGGACATAGGAGTAGGCAAGGACTTCATGACCAAAACACCAAAAGCATTGACACCAAAAGCCAAAAGAGACAAATGGGACCTAATCAAACTCCACAGCTTCTGCACAGCAAAAGAAACAGTCACTGGAGTGAATCGGCAACCAACAGAATGGGAAAAAATGTTTGTAATTAACCCATCTGACAAAGGGCTGATATCCAGAATTTACAAAGAACTCAAACAGATTTACAGAAAAAAACAAAGAAGCCCATTCATAAATGGGCAAAGAATATGAACAGACACTTTACAAAAGAAGACATACATGAGGCCAACAAACATGAAAAAATGCTCATCATCACTGGTCATCAGAGAGATGCAAATCAAAACCACATTGAGATACCATCTCACACCAGTTAGAATGGCGATCATTAAAAATTCTGGAGACAACAGATGCTGGAGAGGATGTGGAGAAATAGGAACACTTTTACACTGTTGATGGGAATGTAAATTAGTTCAACCATTGTGGAAGACAGTGTGGCAATTCCTCAAGGCCTTAGAAATAGATATTCCATTTGACCCAGCAATCCCATTACTGGGTATATATCCAAAGGACTATAAATCTTTCTACTATAAGGACACATGCACACGAATGTTCATTGCAGCACTGTTTATAATAGCAAAGATCTGGAAGCAACCCAAATGCCCATCGATGATAGACTGGATTGGGAAAATGTGGCACATATACACCATGGAATATTATTCAGCAATCAAAAATGATGAGTTCATGTCCTTTGTAGGGACATGGATGAATCTGGAGAACATCATTCTCAGCAAACTGACACAAGAACAGAAAATGAAATACCGCATATTCTCACTCATAGGTGGGTAACGAAAAATGAGAACACAAGGAC
The DNA here is from genome assembly GCF_049354715.1 of Callithrix jacchus. Taxonomy (NCBI): domain Eukaryota; kingdom Metazoa; phylum Chordata; class Mammalia; order Primates; family Cebidae; genus Callithrix; species Callithrix jacchus. The sequence continues at coordinate 33,484,532 of NC_133524.1, forward strand.
ATGGGGAAGGGAGTACTAAATCCTGGGGTCTATTGGGGGGAATAGGGGAGGGACAGTGGGGGGGGTGTATCTGGGGAGGGATAGCCTGGGGAGAAATGCCAAATGTGGGTGAAGGGGAGGAAGGCAGCGAAACACACTGCCATGTGTGTACCTAGGCAACTGTGTTGCATGTTCTGCACATGTACCCCAAAACCTAAAATGCAATTAAAAAAAAAAAGAAAGCAGAGATAAGACTTTAAGAAAGCGTGTTATAGGTTAGGTAGGAGAAACTATGTTTAGAAGTACTTTGGTATTTCTAAACCCACATTGATTGGATTCTTGTACGTATCACTTTTGCTTTTGGCCAAAAGTAAAGGCAGGTTTTTGATGGTCAGAATGAATGCATCAAATGTAATCTACACTTACATATGTTTGTGTGTGTGAGTGTGTGTGGGCAATCACTCTGAACAAAAAATTAAGGTGTTTTCCCTTACTATTGGTATTCTGGTATATGTGTATAAACCCTACTGAAACTTTTTTATAAGTTTATTTTTCTGCAACAAATATTATAAATATATATATCCATACTCATAGAATAATTATTCCAAATAATAAATTTTTATATTTTCCCTAATGCTGATATTTTGGTATATGTATACCTTATCAATTTTTTTTTACAATACAACTTTATTGTTCTGCATTTGGAAGAAAAACAAAAATATTAAAATATTCACACTGTCTTTTATTAAAATGTACTAGTAGTTCTAAAAGCACAACTGCTACAATTCAGGTAGGAAGAGGGCTTAGAAGGCTCAATGTCTACTTCAACCAGAATCCCATGACATGAACATCCTGCTATGCTTTCAGAGAGACTACAACTGAAGGCTTCCTGGAATATATACAGTGAAACCATTCAATGTTTCATTATTTAATTAAAAGTAATTTTTCTTGTGTTTTTTATCTTTATCATTGTTTAGACTGTAGGTTTGAAGAGGATGTAAATATTAAACAGCATGCCCCAGACTAGTTCTCTAATATATGTGATTCAGTATAATTTTTTAAATGGACCTCACTTTATGTATTTCCCTTAGGCCAAGAAACTCATGTGAGGAAATAGTGTACAATGAATGAAATGGCAATTTGCACAAATGGGAAACAATTTGAATTATTTCTAATAAATGTATTGTATTCTAAATATCATAATATATAAATTGCTTTCTAAATTTTTAAAATACTTTTCAAGTTATGGTTCTTTTAAAGGACATATTTAGTTTATGAAACAAAATAATCTGACCTTAAGTTGTTCTTCCAAAGCAGCAGTTGCATGATCTCCACTAGATTCATCAACTACCACCACCATGTGAGTAAGAGAATTGACCCTGACTTGCTCTTGTTCTAGATCTTCTTGAAGCACCTGAAAGATAAAATATTTTAAAGGAAATTAAAATAATAGTCTCATATATATATTGAAATCATTGGCTCTCAAATGGTGAAATTTATTTCCGCTACATCTCAGTTAATGCTATTTTTTATTAAACTAGAATCATTCCAAGCAGATTTTCTGCTATGATACTCAGCAAAATTTGTATATTTCTACTGTCAATTTAATTGGAAAGTATATAGGGAAGACATGCATTAAGAAAGATACTGTAGGTTGTTCTACTTCTCGTCCCACCCCCTTTCACTTTTTCAAGCACTTTTCTTCTAAAATTATCAGCACTTTTGGCATTTTCAGGCTCTTTTCTACTGAAGTTCTCCATTACCATGAAACTAAGACAAACTCTTGATCCACAAACCCATCCTGCTACTCTCCTATTATGTGTTCCTCTTCACTGAAAAAAAAAAAAAGTTTCCTACGGTTACTATTTCCACATATTTATCCTACTATTCACTTCGCCCACTATCCCACTTTTATAAAGGATATCATTAATTTTCATGTTCCTAATAACCATTTGTTATAGCACCTTACTTGTCATGTTGATTACTAATTGGCCACTCCCTAATTTTTGACACCCTCTTCTCTTAGAGCTCATGTAACACCGTCTCTAGATTACCCTCCTCTTTCTATGTGCTACCTTTTTTTTTCATTTGGAGATGAAGTCTCGCTATGTCACCCAGGCTGTAGTGCAAATGGTGTAATCTCGGCTCCCTGAAACCTCCACCTCCTGGGTTCAAGCGATTCTCCTGCCTCAGCCCTCCCGAGTATCTGGGATTACAGGTGCATGCCACCATGCCCTGCTAATTTTGGTATTTTTAGTAGAGACATTGGCCATGCTGGTCTCAAACTCCTGACCTCAGGTGATCCACCCACCTCCTCCTGAAGTGCTGGGATTACAGGCGTGAGCCACCATGCCTGGCCTATTTGCTAGCTTTTAGCTCCTTTACTGGTTCTTTCTCTTCTGCTCAAACTACAAATCAAATATCATTCCGATTTATAAAAAGTGATAGATTCCTATCACACTAAGAAAGAAAATTTAACTTCTTTACCTGAAATTCTTATATGATATAGCCCCTGCCTACCTCTGCAATCTGATTGTATACCATTCTTGCCCTCTCACACAGTTTCAGACTGACTTGCTTTTTCTCTCTTCCAAAAATGTGTCAAGCTCTTCCCTCTACCTGGATTGCTTTTCCTCCAGATCTTTAAATCATCTCTTTCTTATCATTCATGACTCAAGATAAGTGTCACCTACCCAGAATGGCTTTTCTTGAGCAGGTTATCAATGTTGCTCCCTAGAAATTTGCTACTTCTGTCATTTTTTAAATAGCATTGTTACTATTCAGTAGTTTCTTATATATCAGTTTAGTCCTTTTTTTGTCTCTATTTACTAGAATATGCAATCCACTAGAACAGAGATGCTCTCTGTCCATCTCACTATTGATTACAAGCAAATAAAGATCAATAAACATTTGTCAGACAAATGGTGCCATGTGGGGGTTTGGGGTAAATACACACAGATGAGTTTGTTGCTTCCTGATTGCATGAAGATTACAATACAGTAGGAGTAATTAGTGATTATTTTTAGTGTATTCACAATTACACTAACATCAGCAGAAAATAACCACTCTGTCTCAATTGAACCCTGGGATAAAACTAGAATAAATCAAATCTTGGCTTCCTAACTTAAAAAATGTGGCTATGAAAACAATCATTTTCCCCTATTAAGTGAGGCTGTCACAAAATAATATTTCTAATCTTTTAAAAAACATGATGTACAATTATTTTGTAATGATGAATGGGGTAAACACAGGAATAAATTAAAGGTAAACATAGGAGGCTGCTCTAGAACCAAGATATCTTGCCTGGGTGCTTCAGATCCCCTACAACCTTACCTTGTTACACTAATTACTACTGGAATTTCTCTGAATAGGTATTTGAGACTTCTAGCCTACTAGTTTGCTTCTTAGAACATTTTGGTATATTAACACAAGAGTGGAGAAACACGTTTGGGACATTCCCCGTTACTTTCTGGCAAACATGCTCTCCCTACTTGCAAAACTAGTGCTTAGCACCTATCCATCTATCTCTTAGGTATTCAAACTCTATGGCAGGTGTACAGGAACTTATTAGGATGGCTGAATCACAACCCAAATGCATGAGCATTTTTATCCCAGGCTTCATATTTTCCAAGCCTCAACATTTTAGAACACTATAAAATCACTTCTTTTTACTTCGTCTCTCTAGATTTTCATGCTGCATTTTCAAGTGAAGCAATTTAGAATAAAATGACTATGCATCTATTTTGTGTGTGGAATCTATACTGCCTATCATGCCTTTGACATTCCAGAGCTCATAGTGGTTAATAAAACTCTTTCTGCCATGAGGCCAAAAATGGAAACATTAAAATTCAGAGTTGTCCTTGACAGTCATGTTGAGTCTGTGTTTTCTGAGTTATATAAGACAGGACTGGGAACATTTTAAATGTGTCAGCCAGGAATATTTCAAATAATAATTAAAATGATAATGTGGTGGCCAATGTATCATAACTTCGGTGTTCTGAATTTAGCCAGTTCTTTTCAGTTATTCAATATGAATATATATAATTACATATATTATAAGATTGTAATGCCATGCTCATCACATTTTTACATGTAAATTGTTATTTTCACAATTTTAACATATTTTGGTTAAAAAATATAAGAAAGACATGGTTTGATCCATGAAATGAATCCAACTCGTACTGAATCTTTTAAAGCATATATGATCAAACATACTATTTTCTCTGTTACTTAGTTGTTCTGATTTTGTTTCTTTTATCTATTTGTTCTATAATCGGAAATGGCATTCTTGCCATATTGATCAAGGGTTTATATTTTATGCAGTGCAGAAGTGCTAACACAAAGTACCACTAAAGCTAGCTTTGAGGTGATAGCATTAAAATCAAACACAAGAACCGTCTGGACTTATGGTGAGTAGAAGGAAATAAAGTAACAGGGTAAAAGCTCTCTACAGTAAGAATGTTGAAGAGTCCAGAGTACTGGAGTAGATTTACATAAGTTGCATTTGATTTAATCTTATTTCCAGTATCTCTTCTCCTCTATAACTTTTAAAAATTGTATCTCTTTGGATATATACCAGTAATGAATATATCAATCAACTCAAATACCCATCGATGATACACTGGACAGGGAAAATGTGGCACATATACACCATGAAATATTATGCAGCCATCAAAAATGATGAGTTCGTGTCCTTTGTAGGGACATGGATGAACCTGGAGAACATCATTCTCAGCAAACTGACATAAGAACAGAAAATGAAATACCGCATGTTCTCACTCATGGCGGGGGGGTGATGAACAATGAGAACACATGGACACAGGGAGGGGAGCACTACACACTGGGGTCTGTTGGGGGGAATAGGGGAGGGAAGCAGGGGGTGGGGAGTTGGGGAGACATAGCATGGGGAGAAATGCCAGATATAGGTGAAGGGGAGGAAGGCAGCAAATCACACTGCCACGTGTGTACCTATGCAACTATCTTGCATGTTCTTCACATGTACCCCACAATCTAAAATGCAATAAAAAATTGTATATCTTCTTTCTCCCCTAATCAGGAATTAAACTGAAAAAGGTTAAACTGACTTTTCTGAGCACTCAACAGCTGTCAGACAAACACTATTGTAAAATCGTAGTTATATTTCCTATTTGCTCAAACTTCAAGTGCAAATAAAATAAATGTTAATGAATATCACAGTATTAGCTAATTTCCTTAATAATAGCAAAATACAGATTATAAAATATCCTACATCCAGAGTCTGTTTTTCTTTACACTGATTCTTGTAAGTAGCAGAAATGCCAAACACAAAAAGCTGGATTTAGAAAGTTACATTGTTCTGCTAACTTAGGAATTCATTAATAAAGGCCTTGATCATTGGGGTAAAAAAATGCATGCCTGCTTTTCTAGGTGGAAAGACACGGATTCTCAAGACTATTTTTAAAAAATAATACGATAAAGTGTTGTAAGGCTATATTTAATTAAAATTTTAGTTAAATATTGACTTCTTATGATTTGAATTTTTCATAGATGGATTTATACAATGGAGATTTAAACTTGATTTGCTAATTAAGCCTGAAATATGAGCCAAATTATTTCCAAATAAAGATGCATCCCCAGAGAAGTACACAAAAATGTTTGCCTATCAGAAAATAATACCTTCAAATTAAAATATTATAATACAATATTGTTAAAATATGTTTTCCTTTATTAAAAGCTTCCAGATTGTATACACACATACTAGGTATTTATGCATTTATTTTTATTATTTTATTACAGGAATGTTTTTGTAACACCTACTGGATTTAAAAAAATCTATCAAACTCCTAATTAAATTTCTTTACCATTATTAGATAGATACAAATGTAAGTGATATTTGTTCTCAAATGTCAAATAATGTATTTTTTTCCTTATGACAAGAGAAAATGCCAACAGCGAGATTTAACATTAAGAATGCCTAGATTTGACAGTTTTTGTTATACCTCTGTGAATAATTATATTTCTTATAAGTAAGTCTCTAGTTAAAGGCCTTAATAAAATTTGTTACTCCTTTGGTACGTGTCCCTGATTTTATTGTTTCAACATGACTCTTCTTGTACTTCTTTTAAATGCCATCAGTGATACTGAATTCTTCTGGTTCTCACTCACATCAAGTTGGTTTTCAAAAGTGGCTTAGAATGACCACTGGAGAGTCATTTCAGTGTTTACTCTAGACATATGCTCTTTTACCCTTTCTTAGCACACATGTAAAATAATGCTTAGGAAATAAGGACATAAAATTATGTAAGGCTAGGGAAATTTTTGATTTGATGTTAAAGGGTAAGAACAATAATTAACAGAATGGTAGTATAATAGAAAACAAAACAAGGTTGGGTCTCTTGTAAATTCCATGGGAAAAGCTTTTGTTTTACTTATCTATTTCTTTTGGCCATAGCATAGACTCAGCTACCAGAAAGAGGAAAGGACAGCTGTAACCTATACATAGGGTTTGTTTAACTTTTCCTCCTACTTCATTGAATAAGCAACAGCAAATTGCCAGTAGTTGCAGGTCCTACACACACACACACACACACCCACACACACACACACACACACACACACACCTAGAAAGAACACAGACAATGTGTTCTTCATGAATTTGAAGGTCATCTATGGTCTCCAAAAATAAATTTAAAATTAACAAATTTAGATGTTTAATTATAAATATTAAGTAGTTTGTAATTTATCTAAATAAATGTACACATAAGGAAAAGACTAATGAGAACAAAACTGTAGCAAATATAAAATCTGCAAAGGACATTAAGAATTCAGAAATTTCTAGGAATAGAGACAGTCTAACAACTAGAAAAGCGATCATCTTAAAAAAGCTGTCTCGTGAACAAAAAAAAAATCCCTAGCTACTAATGATCATGCTAATGCAATACATCTAGACAGGAGTCGACTTTTTTCAAATTAAAACTTCAAGTACAGATCAGAAAGTGTTAGGATTTCTTTGGAAATGATGGGGTGGTAATTTATTTTTTTCATTTTATTTTCCTCTATGGCCCATTCTTTCTACCACCTCTGCACCTGGCTAGGCTCTATATCCCTTACAGGCCTGAATGAAATGATCTGGAAAGGACTTTCAATTTTATTTGCAGTGAAATATTCACTTTGCTAAGCCTGGCTGTTCACAGTATTGTCTAGGTTGCCATGAATATCTATTTATGGTATGTAACTTTGTTATACATTTGCTGAATATTTTAAATAATCTTCCCCAACAGGCTCCCCAGAAGAGCTTTTGATATTCACTTACTTAAATGTGATTGTATATCTTTATTAGTCCTTATATCAGAACATATTGATTCTATCTTTTTGTTAGAAATGAATGTTTATGTTCCTGCCAACTCCTAAACTACCAAATGGGGGTTCTGAAAAACTTGCAATGGGAGATTTGAAAGACTATAAAAACACACTAAACGCTTCTCAATAGCAGAAAGGGGACTCAAGAAATATTAAAAGAAACTATTTTGAAAATTAAGTAGCGGGGCATGGTGGCTCACACCTGTAATCCCAACACTTTGGGAGGCCAAGGAGGGCAGATCACAAGGTTAGGTGTTTGAGACCAGCCTGACTGATCGACATGGTGAAACCCTGTCTCTACTAAAAATACAAAAAATTAGCCAGGTGCAGTGGTATGTGCCTGTAATCCCAGCTACTTGAGAGACTGATGCAGGAGAATTGCTTGAAGCCGGGAGGCAGAGGTTGCAGTGAGCCAAGGTCACGCCACTGCACTCCAGCCTGGGTGACAAAGCGAGACTCTGTCTCAAAAAATTAAAAAATAAATAAATAGACAGTTAACATGCCCCTACATATGGAAAAGGACATAGGATGAAATAGAACACAAAACTTGTGCATGACTATGAGGAAACAGTATAACTGTAGTCAAAAGTGTAATATCTGAAATCAGATTTCCTATTTGTAATTCCTGGAAGCATCAATAACTATGTGACTTTGAGAAAGTCTTCAACCACACCAAGCCACAGCTTCCTAATTTGCAAAACTGAGATAATAAGACTGCCTATTTCTTTATGTGGTTAAGAAGACTGAATAAGGTAAAATTATTTTGCATTTTGCCTGGAAAACAGTACAAATTCCAAAAGTATTAGTATGTAATTAGTTAAAACAATTCATATTTAGCCATATTTACATCAGATATTTGAAACCAAACTGCAATAACCCAATACTAGTCTATTTTACCCTCATCTAATACATTCTAACCATCATCCTTTCTAATAGGCATCATAAGTACAGGGAGAGAATGTGATTTTGAAAAGTGATGAAAAAAAGTGCTGAAGTTACAGCAAAGTTTTACAGTTTGGAGAAATATATAATAAGTTTTCAATCCTTAAATAATACACGAACTTCCAACTTATTTACATGACATTAATAACAGTAGGTTCAAACTACCTGATCTGATGGTATCACAGAAAAATTTGCATGGTCAGACATATGTCATGGAGTAAGAATACTCTCTAATCACTAAATGGTAGCCCTCAATTCTCCTGCCTTTCCTACTCTTTCTACAATCCATGCATGCATCCACCCATACATTTTGCATATAGCTACCTAATTAAAATCAGATTAAAATAAAAGCCAGTAACACTGAATAAATAATTATTAAAATGCCTTTACTGAAAATACTTATTGAAAAAGAAAAGAACAAGATTACTGAGACAGAGTTGGGGTGGAAAATTTCAGGTAGAGCTCAAAGGAAATGATACGTCTTGTTCTGCTAACAAAATATAGTTGTGAAACTAAGTTCTAATGATTATTCTCCTGCTCAGACAGCATTGTCATTCTTATCATAAGCCTAGTTTCCTTTCTTCTTCCTTTATACTTCTTGTTGCCCCTATTTTAAAGAAAGAACTACTGGACTATTGTTAATGAATTATTTCATTAAGTATTTTGATTCTGAGTATTTAATGCATAGCTACCACTACTGCTCACTCTAAATTTGAAGACTTATATGCACTCAGTCTCTGTACCTTCTATCCAGACATTTCCAATCCAAGGAAACCAAGTGCCACAATGACTTCACATCTCTTTGCCACTTCTCTGCATTTGCTCTAGCCTCTAGGATCTAAAATGGAATCAAGCTCTACTAGAATCTCAAAATGGACAAAAATGGTCTTGGTTCAAAAGCATACAGGTTAAAGTTAAAATCAGAATCTACCAATTACTACTGAAGTTGTCTTGAACAACTCCTTAAACACTTTGAATACATTTATTTGTCTGTAAAATCAAGACATTTATAGAGCATTCTATTCTACAACCACAGAATATACATTATTCTCATTTGCACACGGATCATTATCAAAAATTGAAAATCTAGGCCACAAGGCAGTTCTTAACACATTTTAAAAAAATCAAAATCATATCAACCATCTTCTTGCAGCACAGTGGAATAAAACTAGAAATGAATACCAAGACTCCTTAAATTTATACAAATATACGGAAATTAAACAACCTGCTCCTGAATGATCTTTGGAGAATGAAATCAAGGAAGAAATTAAAACGTTTTCAAAGAAATGAAAAGAGACACACAATGTACTTCAATCTCTGGAATACAGCAAAAGCAGGGCTAAGATGGGAAATTTATAGCATTAAATGCCTACACCAAAAAGATAGATCTAAAATTAGCAACCTAAAACTTTACTTCATGGAACTAGGAAAACAAGAACAAACCAAACCCAAAGCTAGCAGAAGATACAAAATAACAAAGATCAGAGCAAAACTAAATAAAACTGGGATAATAAAAGATAAGAAATAAGAAATAAAAAAATAGGCTGAGCGCAGTGGCTCATGCCTGTAATCCCAGCACTCTGGGAGGTGGAGGCGGGTGGATCATGAGGTCAAGAGATTGAGACCATCCTGGCAAACATGGTAAAATCCCATCTCTACTAAAAGTACAAACAAAAATAGCTAGGAATGGTGGCATGTGCCCATAGTCCCAGCCACTCGAGAGGTGGAACCAGGAGAATCACTTGAACCCAGGAGTTGGAGGCTGCAGTTCAAGCCACTGCACTCAAGCCTGGTGACAGAAGGAGACGCTGTCTCAAAAAAAATTTGTTTAAGTCATTTCTTTGAAAAGATAAATAAAATTAATAGACCACTAGCTAGATTAACCAAGAAAAAAAGAGAGGAATCAAATAAGCAACGTCAGAGATGATAAATGTGACATTACAACTGATATCCCAGAAATACAAAAGATTATCAGAGACTACTATGGGAATCTTTACATGCACAAATTAGACAATATAGAAGAAATGGATAAATTCCTGGATATATATCACCTCCCAAAATTGAACCACACGAAGCAAAAATCTTGGACAGACCAATAACAAATTGTGAAACTGAATTAGTAATAAACTATCTCCCAAGAAAATAAAGCCCACAACCAGACATATTCACAGACGAATTCCACTAGACATGCAAAGGACTGGTCCCAGTCCTACTGTAACTGTTGCAAAAAATCAAACAGGAGAAAATTCTCCCTAATTAATTTTACAAAGCCAGTATCACCCTAATACCAAAGGCAGGTAAGGACACAACAACAACAAAAAGGAAACCACAGGCCAATATCTCTGATGAACCTAGATGTACAACTCCTCAACCGAATAAACCAAATCCAAAAGCACATCAAAAAGATAACACACTAGAACCAAGTGAGCTTCATTCCAGGTATGTAGGGATGGTTCAACATATGCAGATCAATATGTCTGATTCACCACATAAACAGAATTAAAAACAAAAACCATACGATAATCTCAATAGATGCAGAAAAGTCATTTGATAAAATTCAGCATCTCCCCATAATAAAAACCCTCAACAACTAGGCATTAAGGGAACATATCTCAAAACAACAAAAGTCATATATGACAAACCATGAGCCAACATCATACTAAACAGGAAAACGTTGAGAGTACTCCCTCCCTGAAGAACAACAAGAAGATAAGGATACCCATTTTCACAGCTCCTATTTAACATAGTACTGGAAGTCCTAGCTAGAGCAATCAGGCAATAGAAAGAAGTAAAAGGCACCCAAATTGGGAAAAAGAAAGTCAAACGATGTCTGTTCACGGATGATAGGATTTTATATCTAGAAAACCCTAAAGACTCCACTAAAAGGCCCCTATATTTGATAAATAACTTCAGTAAAATCTCCGGATATGAAATCAATGTAAGAAATCGGCAGCAAAGATCAAAAGAGACAAAGAAAGGCATTACATAATGGTAAAAGGACCAATACAAGAAGAGCTAATGATCCTAAATATATACACACCCAATATAGAGGCATCCGGGTACATAAAGCAAGTTCTTAACAACCTACAAAGAGACTTAGACTCCCACACAATAATAGTGGGAGACTTTGACACTCCACTGTCAGTATTAGACAGATCAATGAGACAGAAAATTAACAAAGATATCTAGGACTTGAACTCAGATCTGGACTAAGCAAACCTAATAGAAATCTACAGAACTCTCCACCCCAAAACCATAGAATATACATTCTTCTCAGCACCACATTGCACCTACTTTAAAACTGACCACATAATTGGAAGTAAATCACTCCTCAGCAAATGCAAAAGAACAGAAATCATAACAAACAGTCTCTCAGACTGCAGTGCAATCAAATCACAACTCAGGATTGAGAAACTAACTTAGAACTGCACAACTTCATGGAAACTGAACAACTGGCTCATGAATATTGACTGGATAAACAATGAAATTAAAGCAGAAATAAAGATGTTCTTTGAAAACAACAAGAATGAAGACACAATGTACCAGAATCTCTGGGACACATTTAAAGCAGGGTCTAGAGGGAAATTTACAGCAATAAATGCCCACATAAGAAGCAAGGGAATATCTAAAATCGACACACTATCACCAAAATTGAAAGAGCTATAGGAGCAAGATTTTAAAAACTCAAAAGCTAGCAGAAGACAAGAAATAACTAATATCAGAGCAGAAGTGAAAGAGACAGAGACACAAAAAAATAACCCTTCAAAAAATCAATAAATCCAGGAACGGTTTTTTTGAAAAGATAAACAAAATAGACAGTTAGCCAGATTAATAAAAAAGGAAAGAGAGAAGACTCAAATAGATGCAATAAAAAACGATAAGTGGGTATCACCATGGATTCTACAAAAATAGAAACTACCATCAAAGATTACTACAAACAACTCTATGCACATAAACCAGTAAACCTGGAAGAAATGGATAAATTCCTGGACACTTGCACCCTCCCAAGCCTAAACCAGGAAGAAGATGAAACCCTGAATAGACCAATAGCACGGGCTGAAGTTGAGGCAGCAATTAATAGCCTACCAACCAAAAAAGCCCAGATCCAGATGGGTTCAGAGCCAAATTATACCAGACATACAAAGAGGATCTTTTACCACACCTTCTGAAACTTTTCCAAACAATCCAAGAAGAGGAAATCCTTCCTAAATTATTTTAAGGGACCAACATCATCCTGATACCAAAACCCGGGAGAGACTCATCAAAAAAAGAAAAGTTCAGGCCAATTTCCATCATGGACATAGACGCAAAATTCTTCAATAGAATACTGGCAAACTGATTGCAACAGCACATTACAAAGCTTATCCATCACGATCAAGTAGGCTTCATCCTAGGGATGCAAGGCTGGTTCAACATATGCAAATCTGTAAAGGTAATCCACCACATAAACAGAACCAAAGACAAAAACCACATGATCATCTCAATAGATGCAGAGAAGGCCTTTGACAAAATTCAACAGCACTTTATGCTAAAAACTCTCAATAGACTAGGCATAGACAGAATATATCTCAAAATAATAAGAGTTATTTATGACAAACCTACAGCCAATATCATACAGAAGGGGCAAAAACTGGAAGTATTCCCTTTGAAATCTGGCACTAGACAAGGATGCCCTCTCTCACCACTCCTATTCAAAATAGTACTGGAAGTTCTAGCCAGAGCAGTCAGGAAAGAAAAAGAAATAAAGGGTATTCAATTAGGAAAGGAGGAAGTCAAATTGTCTCTATTTGCAGACAACATAACTGTATATTTAGAAGACCCCACCATTTCAGCCCAAAATCTCAAACTAATAAGCAACTTCAGTAAAGTCTCAGGATACAAAATCAAAGTGCAGAAATCACAAGCATTCCTATACACCAATAAGAGACTTAAAGAGAACCAAATCAAGAGGGAACTCCTATTCACAATTGCTACAAAAAGAATAAAATACCTCTTTGTAGCAATTAACAACTAACAAAGGATATAAAGGACCTCTTCAAGGAGAACTACAAACCAATGCTCAAGGAAATGAGAGAACACAAATAGATGGAAAAACATTCCATGCTCATGGTTAGGAAGAATCAATATTGTGCAAATGGCCATACTGCCCAAAGTAATTTATAGATTCAACACTATCTTCACCAAGCTACCCATGACCCTCTTTACAGAACTGGAAAAAACCACCTTAAACTTCATATGGAACCAAAACAGAGCCCACATAGCCAAGATAATTGTAAGCAAAAACAACAAAGCTGGAGGCATTGTGCTACCTGTCTTCAAACTATACTACAAGGCTACAGTAATCAAAACAGCATGGTACTGGTACAAAAACAGAGATATAGACCAATGGAACAGAACAGAGTCCTCAGAGGCAATGACACACATATATAACCATATGATCTTTGACAAACCTCACAAAAACAAGCAATGGGAAAGGATTCCCTATTTAATAAATGGTGCTGGGATAACTGGCTAGCCATGTGCAGAAAATAAACTGGACCCCTTCCTGACACCTTACACTAAAATTTACTCCACATGGATTAAAGACTTAAACATAAGACCTAATACCATAAAAACCCTAGAAGAAAACCTAGGCAAAACCATTCAGGACATAGGCATAGGCAAGGATTTCATGGCTAAAACACTTTAGTGTTTTGTTGCAATGGCAACAAAAGCCAAAATAGACAAATGGGACCTAATTAAACTCCAGACCTTCTGTACAGCAAAAGAAACAATCATTAGAGTGAATTGGCAACCAACAGAATGGGAAAAAATTTTTGCAATCTACCCATCTGACAAAGGGCTAATATCTACAATGTACAAACAACTACAATACATTTACAAGAAAAAAACAAACAAGTCCATTCGAAAGTGGGCAAAGGACATGACCAGACACTTTTCCAAAAGAAGACATATATGAGGCCAGCAAACACAAAAAAATGCTCATCTTCACTGGTCATTAGAGAAATGTAAATCAAAACCGCATTGAGGTATCATCTCATGCCAGTTAGAATGGTGATCATTAAAAAATCTGGAGACAACAGATGTTGGAGAGGATGTGGAGAAAAAGGAATACTTTTACACTGTTGGTGGGAGTGTAAATTAGTTAAACCATTGTGGAAGATACCGTGTCCATTCCTCAAGGACCTAGAAACAGAAATTACATTTGACCCAGCAATCCCATTACCAGGTATATATCCAAAGAATTATAAATCTTTCTATTATAAAGACACATGCACATGTATGTTCATTGCATCACTGTTTACAATAGCAAAGAGTTGGAACCAACCCAAATGCCCATCAGTGATAGACTGGACAAGGAAAATGTGGCACATATATACCATGGAATACTATGCACCCATAAGAAACAATGAGATTGTGTCCTTTGTAGAGACATGAATGAATCTGGAAACCATCATTCTCAGCAAACTGACAGAAGAACAGAAAATCAAACACCACATGTTCTTACTCATAGGCGGGTGTGGAACAATGAGAACACATGGGCAAAGGTGGGGGAGCATCACAAACTGGGGTCTTTTTGTGGGGACTAGGGAGGTTGCACAGGGATAACATGGGGAGAAGTGCCAGATATAGGTATAAGGGGGAGGGAGGCAGCAAGCCACATTGCCATGTATGTACCTATGCAACAATTCTGCATGATATGCACATGTACCCCAGAATCTAAAGTACAATATATATATAGATAGATAGATATAGATATGAAAATTTGTGGGTATTGAGTAGGTGTATTTGTGTGGTACATGAGATGTTTTGATACAGGCATGCAATGTGAAATAATCACATCATGGAGAATTGAGTATCTATCACCTCAAGCATTGTCCTTTGTTTTACAAGCAATCCACTTATACTTTTAGCTATATTAAAATGTACAATAAGTTATTATTGACTATAGTTAATCTATGATATGATCAAATTTTAGTATTTTCATTATTTCTAACTATAATTTTTGTACCCAATAAGCATCACCACCTCCGTTCCATTACCCATTCCAGTCTCTGATAACCACCCTTCTACTTCCTATTTCCATGAGTTCAATTTTTCTAATTTTTAGATCTCACAGACCAGTGAGAACATATTAGATGTTTGTCTTTCTCTGCCTGACTTACCTCACTTAACAAGATCTCTGGTTCCAACCACATTGTTGCAAATGACAGTATGTCATTCTTTTTAAAAGGATAGATATCATTTAAAAAACTCAAAAAACAACACGTGTTGGCGAGGATGTGGAGAAAAGAAAATGTTTATACACTCTTGGATGGAATGTAAATTAATACAAACATTATGGAAAACAGTATGGAGATTTCTCAAAGTACTTAAAAGGATTGCAGTATTTGATCCTGCAATCCTAGTACTAGGTATATACTCAACAACAATGGCCAAGTATATTACATGAAAAAGATACCTGCAGTTGTATGTTTATCATAGCACTATTTACAACAGCAAAGAATCGACTTAAGTGTCCATCAATAAATGATTGGATAAAAAAATGTGATATGTGTATACACACACACACCATAGAATACTACACAGCCATAAAGAGTATGAAATCATGTCGTTAGCAGCTACATGGATAAGAACTAGAGGCCATTACCCTAAGTGAAGTAACTTGGAAACAGAAAGTTAAATGCCACATGTTCTTGCTTATAAGTAGAATCTAAACAAAGGGTACACAAGGACATATAGAGTGGAACAATGTAAATTGGAAACTACAAAAGATTAAAGGGTGGTAGGGGAGTGAGGGGTGAAAAATTACCTATTAAGTACACTGTTAGCTCTTCAGGTAGTAGGTATACTAAAATCCCAGACTCTACCACTATATAATATATCCATGTAACAAACCTGTACATGTACCCCCTGGGTCTATTTTTAAAATCCTTCTAGGACATGTTTATTACTATAATAAATGGGAGAATACATTATATTCAGCTAGCACAGTGCTTAGTAGAGTTGGTAGGTGGTGAGGAAATTCTTATTTTCTTTCACTTCTGATATTTTCACATTATCCTTCCATTCTTACACTAAGAGGTATGGAAATAGCTCTTTGGGGCATCAGTATTTATTTCTAATAGCTTGGTAATAATATTATGTATATTTAATTATTAAATATTCTCAGCATGCCAGAACTCTAAGACCATTATGTAAAAAGATTTTAGTGCTTTTTTAGTCTTACTAGATATGACTTAGATTTTTAATTGTTAAAGTGTACATTATCATTTCTTTATTGAATAATAGAGTACAAGTTTGACTAGAAATCTAGTAGTATTAGAAATCTACCAGAAATTCTGTTTATAACAGAAATATTACACATACTACTCCATAATTAACAATTTAATATTCTTCAGAAAATGTATCATATTCAACCTTACTTTTAACATGGTAATGGATTTATGGTAATGCAATTTGTTATCAGATATATGTATATATTTGCCAGGGAAAATTACTGCCTTAAAATTCATATTATAATATCTGTCTTAGCTTTCTTGTAAAGAAGTTTCCCTGAAATACACTCTAAAATGTTTTATATAATTAAAAACTTGATTCACATTATTAATCTTGTGTTACCTATACCAAAGAGCTGGAATTGTTACAGTACTAGTTCAGAAAAATAGACACTTTACAGGAGACTAACTTAGTAAATGAAAACTAGGGTCCTTATTTTATTCTACTGCAGAAGTCAGCATCTTTTCATGAGGAAGCATTACAGGAGGAATGAAGTATTATAACTCCCATTAGGGCCTCTAAGATGAAGGAGTCTTGAACAGGTAAAATTTTCATAGCTATATTGATTTACTTTAAAACAAACTTGTGACATTTTCAGTAATGTTACTGAATCAATACTCAGTAATTTCTAATAAGCTAAATAATAATCTTATAGCTAGAAATACTTGATTTGTAAAATAATACTATGGGCATGGATTTTATAATCATTTTATTTTAATAATCTATAGCATTACTGTGCAAATATATCCTTGGAATATGATGTCTGTTAATATAATGCTTATGGGAAATTAGATGTCTTCTCAATTCGATTTTAAAAACTGTAACTATCATGTACCTTCTACTATATAGACTGTGTAAGTGTATTCATTTTTACATTAACTTACAATCATTTATGTCAAACAATAATGCTACTACTCAAATCATTTTCATGGTCAATGATTTACCACTATTAAGATATTTGAATACGGGAACGCAACAGAGATAGAAGAAGAAAAGTCAGGGATAGAAGATACCAGAGACAAAATCACCAGGTAAGCCACTTTACATATTTTTCTATACCTTTATGAACTGTTTTGGTTTTTTTGTTGTTGCACTCACTTTTTAATTTATCAAAATTGCATACCCTTGTCAGAAAGTTAGCCATGATGAAGACAGTTTGAGTAATAAAACTAGTCAACATTATCAGAACATTTGTTCTAAAAACATTTACTGAACATCAATTATTGACTAAGCACTCTGCAAACACCAAGGAAATCTAGCTCTCTGTTTATATTTTTTCTGATTTTGTTGTTTATTCTCCTTACCATCATAATCATTAAACTTTCATTAAGCACTTATGAGGGCAAAAAGCAGGAAATAAAGTGAAACTTCATAGCAGAAACAAAAAACACAAAATTTTATTCTTGCTAAGTATGAGAGAGAGCTTTTTAAGCACTAAAAGCACAATTTGATTCCGTGACATTGTCAGACTTAACTGAATCATTTATCCTTCCTCCAACTATTACATTTCTCTTTTATATTGCCTATTTTCTTAATATCAACTCTCAGGTCCCAGTTGCCCAGTCCCAGAACCTATTATTATGACCTTTTTGTTCATTCCCTACATCTAGCCCTACTGGTTTTCATTTGATCTCCAGAATCCTTCATACCCATTTACAATTTTTACGGACATTGCTTTCATTTAGGCTCTATATACTTTCTGCAATATCATCTTAACTTGTTTTCTGGCCTACTGTTTCTCTGTTCTTTCATTTATCTTACAAGAAATATCATTTTAAATATTAAGGTAAGTTTTTCTAAATTGCTGCTCTTTCTAGTTTAATTTCTCATAAATAATGGCTTCCTATTACTCATAGAATACCTAAATGGCTGAGTCTTTTATATAAGACTCATGATCACCCTCCATGATTAGCCTTACATCCTCCAATATTAAGTGTATCGCAAGATTTCATAAATGACTGGTTTCTGTATTCTTCTTAGCACCCATGTGCTGTAATGAGTGTTTGTTCAGTGATATGGAATAGAATGCAATGGAATGAAATGAAATGTCAGATCCTTTGGCAGAATTACACCTAAATCGTCTCTGTTACATGAACATCTAGATCATTTTAAAGGTCACCAGATGAGGATATTTCACAATCTTTGCAACCCAAACGTTTGCCTTTAAGTAACCTTCAAGGGAAGCATAGGTGACTGAGTTTTTAAGAGGTTACTTAGTTTGAATTCATCAGTGTTTCACATACAACCTTCACTGAAATCAGAATATAGAGTATATATTTATACCTGCAAATCCTAATGATTTGTAAAGTCTTTGTTGATGATGTCACCAAGATAATGCATCTATGACAAAAGTCTAAATCTCTCAAAAGAATAGAAAACAGAGCTAGTAAACTGAGCTTTAAACTTTATTCCAGTCTCACTGCCAGTAGACAAAATATTTCGCTGTTAAATATTTTCCTTTTCATAAAAGTGCCTTCCAAAATGGCAAGCTTCTTTACTATTAATGAAAGCTCAAGGCTTTTACTTCTCAATAGCATCATGCCACTCCTTTGAGGGAAATTATTTCATTCTTTATCAACATCACTAATAAAGTCTATCCCTGAAGACAAAAATGTCCAGCTAGAATTATATGTAACATGTTTTTTCAGAGGGGAATGAGAGGTTCAATTTGTTAACTCCCCAGAGAGAATCACTCTTGGGTGCCTCAGATCTAAAGCAAATCTCTAAATTATCTACTCAAAGCAGTGTCTATGAAGAATGAATGGGTTCTCCCAAATGTTGCAGCCAATGAACTTTTCTGTTACCCTGAGTGAAGAGTTTGGCTACATTTAATAGTAACTGCAATATAGGATCAATTGCTTCTCCTTACCTAATTGCCAGATTCTGTAAAAGTGACTTATCTTCCTGGCATTTCACATTGTTTAAATTTCTAGCCTGCTTCATAATAAAATGCTGTTGAAATGAAGATAGCAAAGGATCCTGTCACAGAATATACAGAAGCATATCTATAATATGCACAGTGTACTTGCAAGATTTGCAAACATTTTAATCTAGCCCTCCAGTTGAGAGAGAAAGCAGGCGACCTCTGATCTGAACAGAATTTAAATCAATTCCTAGCAATAAAATCCATATCTTATCTTTAATTTTGTCATCCACAATCATCTTTAAGAAAAAATAAATGCAATAGTGCAAGGATTTAATGTCCATCTATACAAAGTTACAAATAAATAGCTGAAGTATTATATTAGGTTAGAAGTTTCACAGTGCAGCAGATGGGAGTTTCTTTAGTGGGTACTCTTAGGTTACTGATGTATTTTGTTGTCAGAAGAAGAAATTTTCTTATTTTCAATGATTTACAATTATTGGGAAGAAAAGCTGCAAAGCGATTCAAACTTAGTTTGAACTCAGTTACACAAAGGAGGAATATTTATTTTCTTTTATTTTATGAAGTGTGGAAAACTAACAAAATAGTTCCTTTTAGGCTATATATAGTCTTAAAAGACAATATACTGCACATGTTTCATGTCTAAATAGACTTGACTCTTTGCTAAATTGTTTGATTAGTTAAGTCATTTTCTTCTCACTAAAACTGTTTCCAAGTAACAAAAGAGCATTATAAATTTTCAGGACTTGAGTATATTTTTCTTAATTTTATATATATGAAAAAAATCTTTGCTGCAGTGTGCTCAAATAGTTAAAAGTAGGAGTTGGCCTTCCTCTCTGAGCCAGCAAACCAATGCCTTCTGGCCTCTTTATGCCCTTCAAATAAATAAAAAATTCCTGGATGTAAAATGTGATATAATCAACTTGCATATAATCTTGTTGCTTTCTTTAGTTTCTAATTTTTTCTTCAAGGCAATTTCATACTCATTAGAAATGGCATACTTTCAAGTAATGAACAATCTATTTACATTTTATGACAATATTAGTCAAACATTTTCCATTTCATTCACATTATATCTTTCAGAAAAAAGTAAAAAACATTTCAGGCACCTGTCAGAATATTAAGATCTTGGATGGTTTCTCTCCCCTTAATGAAGAGTCTGTTCAGCATTCCAAGCTAAGAATTTCCTTCATAGCTGCCCTAAGTTATCCATACTTGCAGCTATGCTAACATTCTCCTTCCACTGCTCTTTTGGAGCTCTTCTTCCTGGGTTTCTCTTTACACTCCAGGCGTCCAGCACCAGTGTCCTGCTTTTTGATGTTCAGTGACCTAATCTTGGCCTTTCCTAAAATACTTCAAGTTCCAAAAGTGTTGGACACATTAAAACTATGACTGGAAGAAACACTAGAAACAAACTGACTCAACACTTTTATTTCCAAAGTAAAGATAGAGAGAATCTGAGACATTATGTGATTTTGGAAAATGCCAATTATAGTTAGTGACAGAACTTTAACTCAAACTCTGGCTTCTAGCGGGAGAAGGTTGTCTTGGGTGAGATTCCTACAAAAACACAACCTGAGCAAAATATTTGAAAACAAATTGTTTATTTGGAAGGTGAACTCATAAGGCATTATGAGAGAATGGGGATATGCAGGAAGTAACCTTATGGATATCTGGAGCTCGGTCTTGCTGGGGAATCTCTGAGAGACTATGGAGAACACACTGTAGGGACAAAGATTCTATTGGATTTCTCTATCAACTTTTACTCCTTATTGGCTAAGGGCAGCTCTAGTGGCACTAATTCCATCTAGTTCCTGTCCACCTTCAAACTGACTGAAGTGTTTCTGCACCAGAAATGCCATCAGATAGAGAGAAGCCATAGGTGTACATCAGTCTTGTCCAATCCATGACCCAGGATGGCTTTGAATGTGGCCCAACACAAATTTGTAAACTGTCTGAAAATTCTTTGGCCAGGCTCACGCCTGTAATCCCAGCACTTTGGAAGGCTGAGGCAGGCAGAACATGAGGTCAGGATTTCAAGAACAGCCTGACTAACATGGTGAAACCCAGTCTTTACTAAAAACATAAAAACTACCCAGGCATGGTGGCATGTGTCTGTAATCTCAGCTACTCAGGAGGCTGAGGCAGGAGAATCGCTTGAACTCGGAAGGTAGAGTTTGCAGTGAGCTGAGATTGCACCACTGCAATCCAGTCTGGGTAACAGAGGGAGACTCCCTCTCAAAAAAGAAATTGCAATTATTTCTTTTAGTCCATCAGCTATCATTAGCATTAGTATATTTTAAGTGTGGCCCAAGACAATTCTTCCATTGTGGCCCAGGGAAGTCAACAGGTTGGACACCTCTGAGGTATGCAGACACTCTCTGCATGTAACTTCCAGTGTAGGCCAAGGGCAAGAGAGCAGATATAATGTAAACAAGAGATGTAAATGTTCCACACAGGAAAAGTACAATTAGAGAACTGGCACCGGACCTAACTTATTCATCAGTTATTCAATTAGTATCCAGGTGACAAGTTAACGTATCACAGTCACAACTTCAACATAATTATGATATAGTTGATGTTAATTTTTTTTCCTTATGGTGTAGCAGATGGGGATTGCCATAGTTACAGCTCTTCTTAAATGCTAGATCTTAAACTGCTGTGGCCAAAGTACTCCTTTAGGTCAGTAATAGTAAGGGCTGAATCCATCTGTCATTGAAACCTGAAGGTCATTAAATTAAAAAATAAATAAATAACTCTAGAACTTAGAAATAAATGTGTATTCTATTTTCATTGAAGAAATGTGAAGCTATATCTGACAGAGTATTATAAAGAGAGAGAATTAAGTTAGGCAAAAAGCAGATTTAGGAGGTATGAGGTAAAGGAGCAGATATTCCCTTTCAAAGCCATAAATCCAAGAACTACCAATCATAAGCAGAGTTGCCAGATAAAATAAAGGATACTCAGCAAAATGTGAATTTCAGATAAACAATAATTTGTGACACACTAAGAAAATTATTTGCTGTTTATCCGAAATTTACATTTAGCTAGGGTTCTTTTATTTTGTTTGCTCAGTGTGGCAACCCTAATCCTAGGACAACCAAAGAGGATCTTCTCTGTGTGGGTATCCTCACGAATTGGGCAGGAACCTGTTTCGACAACAAAACTCACAGCTAATTTTAATATTTATAGCATTTAATAAAATGAAGCGTCCTCATAATTTTGGATCAGAAATATTATTGTAGAAGTCTCAATCACAGAAACAAAAAAAATGCTTTCTGGCAGTGACAGAGCATAATTGTAAATGTACAAGTAAACTGAAGAAAAAAGATGGAAAAATTAACATTTAAAAAATGTCATATTTTATAGAAAAGCAATGCTAGAGACCCTCACTTATTATCAAGCTTGGCTGGCTACAAGTTACTATAAATTCAAAGTACATAAAAAATACCTTAGTCTTATTATTTAAATTTGCATTACAAGTAATCTCTATGAAGGTTTTCTTCCAGGAAAGCAAATTTTTAATAAATCACATACCCTGTGTTGTTTTCATTCACAAATATGTTTGATTTCTTTTCCAAATATAAAAATCCAAGTTATGTTATTTTAAAAAAACAACAACAAATGTATGCTATAACAAAAATGCCTGAGACTGGGTAATTTATGAAAAATGTAAATTTATTTTTTCAAAGTGGTAGAGTCTAGAACATCCAAGATCAAGGTGTTAGCATCTGGTGAGGACCTTCTCACAGAGTTTTAACATAGTACATGGTGGAGGGGTAAGAGATAGGAGAATACTGTGTGAAGAGTTTTTTTTTTTTTTTAATAAGGGCCTTGATCCTATTCATGGTGGAACGAGTCCTGATGGATTAATCACCCTTAAATATCCCACTTCTTAATACTATCACCTGAATTTTGGAGGGGATTCATTCAAATCATTGAAACAAAGATTGCAAAAAAAAAATAGGTAAAACTTTTTAAACTATGGCTGAGTTTAAGTTTTAATTATCTCCCATCAACCATGGCATCTGTGTTAATATGTATAGGTAATATACACAGAGTTTGCTTTCTATTGGAAATCATACAACATAAAATATACCTACCTTATGTTGTTGTACTTGGCGTTTTAGGTCTTCAAGATCGGGTCCAAGGGGCTCTTCCTCCATTTTCCTTGTTCTTTCTTCTGTTTTTGTTAGCCAGTCATTTAACTCTTTCAGTTTCTGATTCTGGAGATCCATTAAAACTCTATGCAAACTGAAAATGTGAAAGAAGTCCATTATTACCTCTTTTAATGAAACATTACTAACCCTCACAAAGTAAAACAACAAAAATTCATAATATATGGAATGTTCACTTTTGGAAACATCTATTGGACATTAAGAAGGATTTAAGAAAAGCACACAATCAATCACCCCTGAAGCTACTCTTTCTCAGGCCTGACATAATTCACAAATCCTGATTGCTAAAAAGTTTCACATACCCAACTAAATGTGGACATGCTAACTGAAGTGCAAACCATCTCTGATAATTGACTTAGTAACATATTTTGGCAGTTGTTTTTTTCACATTCTAATTATTTAATATGTGTGGTGGTTAAGATGGCCACAAATGCTGTCAATCTTCCCATCAAGAGATGAGGTCAATTTTCCATCCTTGCGAATATGACCAGGTCTTGTGATTTTTTTGACCATAGAATGTGGTGTATATGACACCACACCAATTCCAGGTGTAGGCTGTAAGAGAACTGGCAGCATTTCTATATTTTGTCTCTTGAAGCCTAGATTCCATGCTGTCAAGGAGGCCAGGCTGGAGTACTCAACCATCAGAGACCATATACGAGTCATTCTAGAGGATGAAATATTACCTTAGAAGTGAGTTTCCAGCTCAGTGCAACCCAAGTAGTGACCCCAGCTATAACATTGGTAATAGAGAAACAACCTGGCTGAGCACTGCTTATACTCTATCTTCAGATTCATGACACAATTATAAATTGTTTTAACCCTTTAAGTTCAGAAGTCATTTGATACACAGAAATAGATAGGTGAAAGGATACTTTTTCCTCCCAAAGATACATAAAATAGTGGGCTGGATAATGAATTTAAAGTCTAAAGGCCTCGTTTCACAGCCCAGCTGTAAGCCCTACAACTAAGTTCTTAAATGTTCTCAATTATATTTCCAGCATCAGGGATGTGGGATAATGCTGTGCCTATTAATTATACAACTTTATGTTGAAGATGAAAACATATTAAGATTAATTCATTAATTCAACCAAAACTTGAGATGCAAATGAGAAGTGTTAATGGTTATTTTAAGGGATATATTCTTTATGAACATCATGTTTAAAGCATTTTCAAAACTATATTCTGAACATTGATCTTATAAAGAGGATATAATTTGAATTAGGAATGTATTATTTTGAATACATAATTTTATTCTAAAATCTTTACTTGAAGTTTCCATTAATCATCACATTTAAACACTCAAAGTGTACACATAGCTGAGAGTGTTTAATATTAATAGACTTAGTTTTTTGGTTGTTTTAGGTTTACAAAAATTAATGAGATTATAATACAAAGAGTTACCATATAACTTGCACTCAGTCTCCCATTTTAACATCTTATGTCTTTGTAGAACATTTGTTACAATTAATGAACCAGTATTTGTGCATTATTATTAACTAGAGTCTATATTCTGATCTCCTTAAACTATTTTTTTTCTTCTCCGGTATCTCTCTCTTTTTTTTTTTTTTTTTTTTTGAGACGGAGTTTCGCTTTTGTTACCCAGGCTGGAGTGCAATGGCGCGATCTCGGCTCACCGCAACTTCCACCTCCTGGGTTCAGGCAATTCTCCTGCCTCAGCCTCCTGAGCAGCTGGGATTACAGGCACGCGCCACCATGCCCAGCTAATTTTTTGTATCTTTAGTAGAGACAGGGTTTCACCATTTTGACCAGGATGGTCTCGATCTCTTGACCTTGTGATCCACCCGCCTCGGCCTCCCAAAGTGCTGGGATTACAGGCTTGAGCCTCCGTGCCCGGCCTGTTCCAGTATCTCTTTAAAGATTCCAAGTACACTCAATTGTCCTGTCTCCTTAATCTGCTTTCAGCTATGGTAGATACTCAGAATTTTTCTGGCAGTTTTTGCAAGTGCTGCCCAGACCAGTATTTTGTAGTATGCCTCTCAGTGGGGATTTGTCTGATTTTATTTCCTTATAATTAAACTGGGTTTTTTGAAAGACTACAGAGGTAATGGGGCCATTTTAATCACAATTTATCAAGCATATATACTCTCAACATAACTTATCAATGTTAAATTTGACTACCTGACTAAAGTGATAGGTGTGACATTTATTCACTATAAAGTTAATCGCTTCCCCTCTTTTTATACTGTTTTTAAATAAGAAAGTCACTATACACAGCCCCCATGGAGTGGGGAGTTATATTCCCTCTCCGTGGGGGCAGAAAAATTACATAAGTTATTTGGGGTTTTTTTCTGCATTAAAGATTTGCCTCTATTCCTCCATTTATTTATTTATGAAATTATTTATTTATACAGCATGGACTCATGTATAATTATTTTATACTTTGGGCTAAATCCACTATTAGTTTTTTTTTAGGTTTTTGCTCAAACAGTTCCAGCTTTGGACATTGGGAGTTCCTGTACTTGGCTTCTTTGACATATCCCATCAATATGTTTTTTGTTTAGGTGAGGGAGTGGAGTTGAGCATGTTCTTACTTTCTGGCACTACAAAATGCTCCAGGCTCATTTGCTATATTCCCTTTCCTAGTTTTAGAATCAGCCATTTCTCCACAGTGTTCTGGTTTCTTTTTTTGTGGGGGAGGGTGGGGGTGGGAGTGGGTAGAATGTTACTGGAAACCATGATCCTGGAACCCAAGATCCTGTTGCTAGGTATGTTCACTGCTCCTGGGGTATTGTAGCTTACAGGACCTCTAGGTTGACAGAAACAAGTGGATGTGTGAGTGTGTACTTAACCATAAATACATCTATATATAATTATCTCATATATATTAAGCTAAATCAAAATTTATCCATTTCTCTCCACCTTGTGGCTTCTGCCCCTTGCTTACCTGTCAACTACCTCTTCAACAGAAGAATCTGACTTAAAATAAAAGTTTTTATAAGAAACTCAAAAATAATTCATTTAAACTAGAAGATGAGATGGCCCCTGTTCCATGTTTGGCTCTTCATGCTGCTGAATCCACAGACAGAGAAAGAGGTTACCACACAGAACCTAAGTACAAAGGATCCACTGAGTTCATCCTATATAATAGGGGAAAGTAGGACTACCTCAGAGAACTAGGGGCATTTGCCAGGAGTTTCTTAGTATCCCCATATACAATAATGTTAATCAATAAAAAAACAAGATGCTTGATCAATATGGAACCACTAATAATATGGTTCTTTGGAAGGATGAATTTCATGCTCCCACTAAGGTCAAAGTCTGCAACTAGAAGAAATTCTTCCAGAGTAATCAAGACAGCATTGTATTGGTATAAAACAGATGAAAGGAACATAATAGACAACCCAGGAATAAATCCAGGCATTTGCAGTCAACTGATTTTTGACAATGGTGTCAGGAACACACCCCTAGGAAAGGACACTCTTTTCAGCAAATGCTACCAAGAAAAGTAGAAACCTACACGCAGAAGAATAAAATTAGACCCTTATCTCTTGCCACATAGAAAAACCAAATTAAAATGGATTAAAAAATGTAAGACTCAAAACTATCAAGCTATTAGTAGAAAACAGAGGAAAAGCTTCATAACATTTGTTTGGGCAGTAATTTTTAAATATGACTTTAAAAGCACAAGCAAAAAAGCAAAACTAGACTGAAGACTTATTCCAAGCTAAAAATTTCTGCACAGCAAAAAAAAAAAAAGAAAAATTTTAATTAAAAATGAACAGAGTAAAGGGATAACCTACAGAATGGCAAAAATATTTGCAAATGTATCTGATGAGGGTTCATATCAAAAATATGTAAGAAATCCAAACAATTCCATAGCAAGAAAACAAATAACCTGATTAAAAATAGGAAAAAAGACCAAAATTGACATTTTTCATAAAAAGAACAAATGGATAACACATATATTAAAAAAATGCTCAACATCACTAATCAGCTGGGAAATGCACATCTAAACCACAATGAGATATCACCTGTTTTGCAGAGAAAAAGGGACACTCATACACTCTTGGTGGGAGTGTAAATTAGTTCAACTATTGTCAAAAACAGTGAGGTGATTCCTCAAAGGCCTAAAAATAGAACTACCATTCGACCCAGCAATCCTATTATTGGGGATATACACAAAGGAATATAAATTAGTCTACCAAAAAGACACAAACACACATATATTCATGGCAGCACTATTCATAATAGCAATGACACTTAATCAACCTAAATGCCCATCAGTGGTAAACTGGATAAAGAAAATGTGGTAAATACATACCATGGAATACTACACAGCCATAACAAAGATTAAGGTCATGTCCTTTGCAAGAACATAGATGGTGCTGGAGGCCATTATCCTTAGTAAAGTAATGTAGAAACAGAAAACCAAATATCGCATGGTCTCACTTTTAAGTGGAAGCTAAATGATGAGAACACATGGACACGTAGAGGAGAACAACAGACACAGGGCCTATTGGAGTTTGGAGTGTGGTAGGAGAGAAAGAATTAGGAAAAATAACTGATGGATATATCCGTTAGTTATTTTTATCACCAGGCTTATAACTGGTGATTAAATGATCTGTACAATAAACTCCCATGACACAAGTTTACCTATGTAACCAAACTGTATATGTACCCTTGCACTTAAAAGTTAAAATAAAATTAAACTAACCGTATCCTTGCCAAAAGAATAAAGAGACATCACCTCACTCTTGTTAGGATAGCCACTATCCAAAAGAAAAGAGATAAATCTTGATAATAATGTAGAAAAAAGGCACCTACTATGTACCTGCAAAAGTTAAAAATTACAAAATAAGAGAAAAAGAAAACCTTTACAAACTCCAAGTGGGAATGGAAATCAGTATAGTCATTATGGAAAACAGTATGAAGGTTCCTTGAAATATAAATAACAAAACTATTATATGATATAAAATCTTACTAAGAATTCTATGTACAAAGGAAATGAAATCAGTATGTCAAAGAAATACCTGCACTACCATTTTTATTGCAGCACTATTCATAGCCAAGATACGGAATCAACCTAAATATACACCAATGTATGAATGGATAAAGAAAATGTGGTATACATATACACAATGGAACACTATTCAGCCATAAAAAGAATAAAATGTTGTCATTTGCAACAACATGGATAAACCTGGAAGATGTTATGTTAAGTGAAATAAGACAGGCACAGAAAGACAAGTACTGCATAATTTCACTTATATGTGGAATCTAAAACAGCTCATCCCATAGAAGTAGAAAATGAATAGGGCTTACCAGAGGCTGGGGTTGTTACAGGAAAGCAGGAGGTGTGGATATGTTGTTCAAGGGATATATACTTACAGTTAATGTATTCAGATGAACTATTTTATAGCATGGTGACTACAGTTAATGAAAATATACTCTTGGAGAGTTTTCAAGATGGCACAGTAAGAACAACTCGGGATCACAGCTCTCAGCGAATGCTCAGAGGAGGAGTCAAAGCCACATTTCCAGACGGTTCTTTGTTGCCCACAGAACAGGGAAAGTCCCAGGTGTAGGAAAGACACGGGACGCAAGTGCAGCCAGTTTGGCTGTGGCAGCCGCTTAGCCCGTGCCGCAGCACAGGCACTCCCCAACAATCTGCACAAAACAAATGGGCCCCGGCGCCCTGCTAAACCAGCAATCTGAGATTTCGGAGGGCAGATTAGCATATCCATCTGATTAAACGGGACCTGGACAGTGAGCCAGACCAGGAGATTCCTGGGAAGTGGCGTTTGAGCCAGCGCAGTGGCTAGCTGCACAGGAAATCACACAGATCCCGGTGCTCTAAGAGCGGGCGATGGAAACACCAGAAAGAGAGCCATCCGTTCAACTTAAAAAAAAAAAAAAAAAAAAAAAAAAAAAGAAAGGCACTCTGAGGCAGGGAGCCAGGCGAGCGGGCTCGGCGGGTTTCACCCCCACAGGGACAAACAAAACGGCAACTCGAAACGCTCAGGGTGGAGAGTCTCACTCTCAGCACAGCTGAACCCAGGACAGTGCAGCTCGGTGGGGGAGGGGCGTTCGCCATTACCGAGGATATCCACCCCTGTGCAGGTACACTCCCATTGCTGACGCAGCCTGCCATTGCCAAGGCAACACGCCATAACAGAGAGACTCCGCTGCAGGACAGAGCTTGGGGCAGCAGGGCGGAGCCTCCCACAGAGCCCATGGCTGCAGGGCAGAGCCCGCAGCAACACGGCCCACACCACATCAGCAGGGCGGAGCCTCGGCAGGCAAACAGTGACTAGACTGCCTCCTAGCTGGGCAGGATAGTGCCACGGACACTCATAAAGAAAGCCCCAACCCCCACGAGACAGAGCATCTGAGAAAAAAAGGGAATCTAAGAGTTGTGCTGCTGCAGAATTAAATGCACCTGCCTAACAGCCCTGAATAAACAACGGAGCTCATAGCTCAGCACCTGAGCTCCTATAAAGCACAGACTGTCTCCTCAAGCAACTCCCTGACCCCTGTATATCCAGAGTTACCTCAAAAAGGACTGATCACACTGACATTAGGTGGGCACCATTCTGGGACAAAGATAGCAGAAGAAGAAACTGGTAGCATCCCTCACCGTTCTGCAGCTGCTACAGGTGTACCCCAGAGAAGCAGGGCCTGGAGTGGACCTCAGCAGTCGTACAGCAGAGGGGCTAGACTGGTAGAAGGAAAACCAAGTAACAGCAAGACCTCATCATCAACAATCTGGGCGTCCACTCAGAGACCCAATCGAAAAGTCAGCAACTATTCAGATAACAGGTGGATAAATCCACAAAGATGGGAAGAAACCAGTGCAAAAAGGAGGAAAACACCCGAAAGCAGAACACCTCGCCTCCTACAAAGGATAAAAACTCCTCACCAGCAAGGGAACAAAGCTGGATGGAGAATGACTGTGACGAAATGACAAAATTAGACTTCAGAAGGTGGGTAATGAGAAACTTCTGTGAGCTAAAAGAACATGTTCTAAATCAATGCAAAGTAACTAAGAACCTTGAAAAAAGATTTGAAAAAAGATTCGAAGAAATGATAACAAGAATGGATAACTTAGAGAGGACTATGAATGAATTGAAGGAGCTGAAAAACACAATACGAGAACTTCGCGAAGCATGAACAAGTTTCAACAGCTAAATGGACCAAGCAGAAGAAAGAATATCAGAAGTCAAAGATCAACTCAATGAAATAAAACGAGAAACCAAGATTAGAAAAAAAAGTGCAAAAACGAATGAACAACGTCTCCAAGAAATGTGGGACTATGTGAAGAGACCTAACCTAGGTTTGATAGGTGTACCAGAAGGGGACGAAGAGAATGAATCCAAGCTGGAAAATACTCTTCAGGACATTATCCAGGAAAATTTCCCCCACTAGCAAGGCAGGCCAACTCTCAAATTCAGGAAATACAGAGAACACCACAAAGATATTCCGCAAGAAGAGAAACCCCAAGGCACATAATCGTCAGATTCAACAAGGTTGAAATAAAGGAGAAAATACTAAGGGCAGCCAGAGAAAAAGGTCGGGTCATCCACAAAGGGAAGCCCATCAGACTCACAGCAGATCTCTTGACAGAAACACTAAAGCCAGAAGAGTGGGGGCCAATATTCAACATCCTTAAAGAAAAGAACTTTCAACCCAGAATTTCATATCCAGCCAAACTGAGCTTTGTAAGTGAAAGAACAATAAAATCCTTTGCGAACAAGCAAGTACTCAGAGATTTTGTCACCACCAGGCCTGCTTTACAAGAGCTCCTCAAAGAGGCAATACACATAGAAAGGAACAACCAGTACCAGCCATTCCAAAATCACACTAAATGCTAAAGAGCATCAACATAATGAAGAATCTACATCAACTAATGGGCAAAACAGCCAGCTAGCATCCAAATGGCAGTATCAAATTCACACATAACAATAATAACCCTAAATATAAATGGAAAAAATGCACCAATCAAAAGATACAGACAGGCAAACTGGATAAAAAACAAAAACCCATCAGTGTGCTGTATCCAGGAAACCCATCTCACATGCAAGGACACACAAAGGCTCAAAACAAAGGGATGGAGGAAGATTTACCAAGCAAATGGAGAGCAAAAAAAGCAGGATTTGCAATTCTCATCTCTGATAAAATAGACTTTAAAGCAACAACCATCAAAAGAGACAAAGAAGGTCATTACATAATGGTAAAAGGATCGATACAACAAGAAGAGCTAATGATCCTATAAACATATATGAACCCAATACAGGAGCACCCAGATACATAAGGCAAGTTCTTAATGACTTACAAAGAGACTTAGACTCCCACACAATAATAGTGGGAGACTTTAACACTCCACTGTCAATATTAGACAGATCAACCAGACAGAAAATTAACAAGGATATCCAGGGCTTGAACTCAGACCTGGAGCAAGCAAACCTGATAGACATTTACAGAACTCTCAACCCCAAATCCACAGAATATACATTCTTCTCAGCACCACATCACACCTACTCTAAAGTTGACCACATATTTGGAAGTAAAGCACTCCTCAGCAAATGCAAAACAACTGAAATCATAACAAACAGTCTCTCAGATCATAGTGCAATCAAGTTAGAACTCAGAATTCAGAAACCAACTAAGAACGGCACAGCTTCATGGAAACTGAACAACTGGCTCTTGAATGTTGACTGGATAAACAATGAAATGAAGGCAGAAATAAAGAAGTTTTTCAAAACCAATGAGAACGAAGACACAACATGCCAGAATCTCTGGGACACATTTAAAGCAGTCTCTAGAGGAAAATATATAGCAATAAGTGCCCATATGAGGAGAATGGAGAGATCCAAAATTGATACCTTATCGTCAAAATTGAAAGAGCTAGAGGAGCAAGATCAAAAAAACTCAAAACCTAGCAGAAGACAAGAAATAACTAAAAATCAGAGCAGAAATGAAGGAGATAGAGACACGAAAAACCCTTCAAAAAATCAATAAATCCAAGAGCTGGTTTTTTGAAAAGATCACCAAAATAGACCACCAGCCAGACTGATAAAAAAGAAAAGAGAGAACAACCAAATAGATGGAGTAAAAAACGATAAAGGGGAAATCACCACAGATTCCACAGAAATTCAAACCATCATCAGAGAATATTACAAACAACTCTGTGCAAATAAACTAGTAAACCTGGAAGAAATGGATAAATTCCTGGACTCCTCCTGTGTCCTCCCAAGCCTAAATCAGGAGGAAGCCAAAACTATGCATAACCAATACCAAGGTCTGAAGTCGAGGCAGCAATTAAGAGCCTACCACACAAAAAAAGCCCAGGTCCAGATGGGTTCACAGCCGAATTCTACCAAACACACAAAGAGGACCTGGTACCATTCCTTCCGAAACTATTCCAAATAATCCAAAAGAGGGAATCCTTCCCAAATCATTTTATGAGACCAACATCATCCTGTTACCAAAACCCGGCAGAGACCCAACGAGAAAAGAAAACTTCAGGCCAATATCCATGATAAACATAGATGCAAAAATCTTCAATAAAATATTGGCAAGCCGATTGCAACAGCACATCAAAAAGCTTATCCATCATGATCAAGTAGGATTCATCCCGGGGATGCAAGGCTGGTTCAACATACAAAAGTCTATCAACGTAATTCACCACATAAACAGAACCACAATCAAAAACCACATGATTATCTCAATTGACACAGAGAAGGCATTAGACAAAATTCAACAGTCTTTTATGCTAAAAACCCTCAATAAACTTGGTATTGATGAAACGTATCTCAAAGTAATAAAAGCTATTTATGACAAACCAACAGCCAATATCATACTGAATGGGCAAAAACTGGAAGAATTCCCTTTGAAATCTGGCACTAGACAAGGATGCCCTCTCTTACCACTCCTATTCTATATAGTACTGGAAGTTCTAGCCAGAGCAATCAGGCAAGAAAAAGAAATAAAGGGTATTCAAATAGGAAAGGTGGAAGCTAAACTGTCTCTATTTGCAGACGACATGATAGTATACATAGAAGACCCCATCGCCTCAGCCCAGAAACTCGTGAAACTGATAAGCAACTTCAGCAAAGTCTCAGGATATAAATTCAATGTGCAAAAATCACAAGGATTCCTCTACACCAATAACAGACTTAAAGAAAGCCAAATCAAGAATGAACTGCCATTCACAATTGCTACAAAAAGAATAAAATACCTAGGAATACAACTCACAAAAAACGTAAGGGACCTCTTCAAGGAAAACTATAAAACCCTCCTCAACGAAATGAGAGAGAACACAAACAGATGGAGAAACATTCCATGTTTGTAGTTAGGAAGAATCAATATTGTGAAAATGTCTATACTGCCCAAAGTAATTTACAGAATCAACACTATCCCCATCAAGCTACCATTGACTTTCTTCACAGAACTGGAAAAAACCACCATGAACTTCATATGGAACCAAAAGAGAGTCCGCACAGCCAAGTCAATTCTAAGCAAAAAGAACACAGCGGGGGGCATCACACTACCGGATTTCAAACTATACTACAAGGCTACAGTAATCAAATCAGCATGGTACTGGCACCAAAACAGAGCTATAGAGCAATGGAACAAAACAGAGGCATTGGAGGCAACACAACATATCTACAACCATACAATCTTTGATAAACCTGACAAAAACAAGCAATGGGGAAAGGATTCCCTGTGTAACAAATGGTGTTGGGAAAACTGGCTAGCCATGTGCAGAAAGCAGAAACTGGACCCCTTCCTGACAACTTACACTAAAATTAACTCCAGATGGATTAAAGACTTAAACATAAGACCTGGCACCATAAAAACCCTAGAAGAAAATCTAGGCAAAACCATCCAGGACATAGGAGTAGGCAAGGACTTCATGACCAAAACACCAAAAGCATTGGCAACAAAAGCCAAAATAGACAAATGGGACCTAATCAAACTCCACAGCTTCTGCACGGCAAAAGAAACAGTCACTAGAGTGAATCGGCAACCAACAGAATGGGGAAACATTTTTGCAGTTTACCCATCAGACAAAGGGCTGATATCTAGAATTTACAAAGAACTCAAACAGATTTACAGGAAAAAAACAAAGAAGCCCATTCAAAAATGGGCAAAGGATATGAATAGACACTTTACGAAAGAAGATATATATGAGGCCAACAATCATGAAAAAATGCTCATCATCACTGGTCATTAGAGAGATGCAAATCAAAACCACATTGAGATACCGTCTCACACCAGTTAGAATGTCAATCATTAAAAAATATGGAGACGACAGATGCTGGAGAGGATGTGGAGAAAAAGAAACACTTTTACACTGTTGGTGGGAGTGTAAATTAGTTCAACCATTGTGGAGGACAGTGTGGCGATTCCTCAAGGCCTTAGAAATAGAAATTCAATTTGACCCAGCAATCCCATTACTGGTTATATATCCAAAGGACTATAAATCATTCTACTATAAGGACACATGCACACGAATGTTCAATGCAGCACTGTTTACAATAGCAAAGACCTGGAACCAACCCAAATGCCCATTGATGATAGACTGGATTGGGAAAATGTGGCACATATACACCATGGAATATTATGCAGCAATCAGAAATGATGAGTTCATGCCATTTGTAGGGACATGGATGAATCTGGAGAACATTATTCTCAGCAAACTGACACAAGAACAGAAAATGAAATACCGCATACTCTCACTCATAGGAGGGTGATGAAAAATGAGAACACATGGACACAGGGAGGGGAGTACTAAACACTGGGGTCTATTGGGGGGAAAAGGGGAGGGCCAGCAGTCGGGTGGAGCTGGGGAGGGATAGCCTGGAGAAAAATGCCAAATGTGGGTGAAGGGGAGAAAGGAAGCAAAACACACTGCCATGTGTGTACCTATGCAACTGTCTTGCACGTTCTGCACATGTACCCCAAAACCTAAAATGCAATTAAAAATTAAAAAAAAAGAAAATATACTCTTGAGAAATGCAAAAAGAGAGGATGTTAAATGTTCTCAGCATAACAATGATAAATATATAAGGTAATGCATATGTTGATTAGCTAGATTCAACCATTCTACTATACACACACACTCTTAAAAACATTATGTTATACATGATAAATACATGCCATTTTATCCGTCATTTTAAAGTGAAGTTTCAGAAGCAATGTTTAGAAATTGGTAGCATTTAAAACAATAAAATATAAAAGTTGGGTCTATTGAGCATGTGTGTGGACACTGCATGTTAGTGGCAAGAAAGATAAGAGTACCCTCAAATGTGTTTAGCCAGTAGAATACTTACACATTTATATAAAAGGTTGCAGGAAAAATAATAAATGATAGTGAAGGAGCCAGGACCTAACAACAATGACAACTGATCCAGCCACCCTGGAACTGGAAGAGAAAAGGAAGAGAGCTGTTTCTGGAGCTCAGTGAGAACTAGAGACATGGAAGAGCTGTCCAGCAGCAGCTGTAGCTCAAGTGGAACACAATTGCTGCCACTGCACAGTAAGAAACAGAAGAGGAAGAGGAAAATACCACAATCTTTGCTTTCACACTCTTGCCAGTGCCTCCCATTGGCTCAAGTACTTTAGCAACCAAAGGCCAAGAGGAACCTGGGTGATGGAAAATCTAGACATCATCCTCTTTACATAGAGCAAGAAAGAGAAAAGTGAAATGAATCTGCTAAACAGAGTAACTATCACAATACTTAAATTAGAGTAAGGGTATTTAAAACTAAACAGAAGGGTACAAAATTCCATCAGTGACTTCATCCTTATACTGCAATGCTGGTCAATTCAAACCCCAATATGGAACCTGTATGTAATGTTACATACCACTAACACTCTTCATACAAAATTACAGGGAAACAGGAGAAGTAAACAAGTAATATAAAAGATAATGGCTACATAGCTGGCCAGAAGTATTGAGGTTGTTATCGGAGCTTTCTTCCAACATACATTTCATGGTCTTTTTGAGACTGTTTACTGGAATTTAGATTGCACTATTCATTGACTTTTAACATTTCAGAGACACATTTACTATGAGAAACATTGCAATCAGAAATCTGTAAGAATAAACTTTCATTTATCAAACACAAAAAGTAGACATTTTATTTCTATGAGAAACAACAGAGATGAGACATCCATTTAAGTGGAAGCAAAAACAAAGTTGCTAGGATTTGAAAACATCATATACTTTTAGCTTTTAGACAGACATTTCCTTCAACAAATATTTACTGAGTTTCACATCCATGCAAGAAACTTGTATTTTTTTAGGAATGGACAAAATAAAATACCTATCTTTAATTTCAATCAGCTAAGAAACTATTAGAGAAATAAAGATAATAATAATTACAATATGACATGAAAACCATTTTAATTAGATTTATAGATACTTCTAAGGATATAAGGAGAGGATACAAGTTGATATGTAGTCATTGGGAATGGTGTCCTCACAGAACACACAACCTAAGAGTTAAGACTTGAAAAATTAATTCATTCATTTATGAAATACACAATTATTAACTGGATACTATGGATGGAGAGACAAGGAAGACCCACATGGCCCCTTACTATCATGGATTTTACATGGGTGGCGTGTGAGGGCCACAGATAATACGTATAGCTCATTCAACTATTAGTTGGTTATAATGTGATCATACTATGAAATGAGAGCAATTGAGTTGAGTCTGTAAAGAATGGCTTCAGTGCAGCGCTGATTTCTGAACAACTCTGAAGTCTGCAGTAAGAAGTCATGAAAAGGAAGGTATAAACTCTTTAAAGACAAAAGGAAAGACCCGTGAAAGGCCTTCTCGCATCACGAAGGAACTGGAAATCCAGTGCAGCTTGATTGCACAAAGTACAGGATGGTTGCACAACATCATAGCTTACCTTAATCTGTGGGTCCTCAGAGATTTCTTGAGCTCTGCCCAAAATCTGAAATTTAAACTCCGAGTAATCCTCCATGTTTTATTGTGGTTTCATTTTACAAACTTGGACTCAGAGATTGACAAATAAGAATGGATGTACACATAAGTGTTTTGTCTGTTTTTTTTCTCTTAATAGAGACAAGGTCTCATTATGTTGCCCAAGCTGGACTGCAACTCTTTAGCTCAAGCAATCCTCCCACTTTGGCCTCCCAAAATGCCAGGATTATAGGCATGAGTCCCTGAACCCATCCAGGTGTTTTGTCTTTTATAGGTGGGATACAGAAACATCTGGTTGGGGATTTTGAGGTAGGGAGCAGAATGGTTGGGTGGCAAGTAGGCAGGTAGTGTATGGGAGCACTCAGTGTGCAACCTGAATGGCTCAATATTTTAATGACTGGTATAGTCACATCAACATCTCCCAACCAAATAGAGCCCTGATTTTTCTCTCTTAATTAGTGGTTCTGAACGTGTGGTCTCTGGACAAACAGCATCAGTCCATACCCTAGAAACTTTTTAGAAACGCAAATTCTCAGGTCCAGACCCACACTTACTGAATCCGAAAATCTGGGATTATGGTCTAGGAATCTGTATTTTAACAGGACTTCTGGGTGACTGATACAGACTCACACATGAAAATTACATCTCTAGGTAACTTTATTCTACATACACAACTCACCCAAACTCTGCAGAGGCCAAGGTATTATTAACATTAATAGGACAACTGCCAATCCCCAGGAAATTACTAAGAATTATATTGACATGAGATTACTACATTCTCTTCCTGACTTCACCTCTACTTACAGTGAGAAGTGTGACTGCCAACTGCCTAAGAATGGGTTCTGAGGCTCCAAAAAGCAGGATTTCCTGTGTCTGAAGCCTGAAATTAACCTCAGAATAAGTTTGAAAACAGAAGAATCAAAGGATGGTGGTGGTGTGATGATACTAACAAGCATGAAAATATAGAGCATTCATCCCATTGGTGGAAAGGATTATTAGATGTTTTAATTGAGAAAATATTTATTTTCTTTACTATAGGCCTTGACTAGATATTAGCAAATTGTAGTCCATATGCCTGATTTGGTCTCATACTAAATGAAAATAAATTTAAAATTTTGCCAATAATTAAAATTTGAGATATTATCTAGAAATATCAGATCTGACCACTCTTGATCACATTTAAGATTCAGCAACCCTAAACCTTCCTTCCCATAGGGCAAAATTTAGTATCAATTATACTTCATATACAATTATAATTCACTTTCAAAGCATAAGCTCTCTACTTTTCCATAGTCCTCATCACCCCCTCTCCTCTTTTATACACAACTCATCTCACTTCCTTGTGTTATCATTCTGGCTTCTACAATAGGCATTTGGATTTGGTGACCCCTGGGTCTTGATCACAGCTTCTCAAGCTTAAATATGCATACAGCCCACCTGGTGATTCTGATTTAAATTCAAGGGATCTGGTGGAAGAATTTTCAGTTCTAACCAGCCTCCAAGTGACACAAATGTTGCTGGGCCATAGATCACATTTTGAATAACAATAATCCAGGTGATATTATTTATTTGAAAACCCCTGCTAGTCTAGTTAAGGTATGTGTTTAATCTACTAGTTACTACTGCTGTAACTCAGAAGATATAGATTAACATGATGCTGGCAGGGAAATATCAAAGGACATCAGACTTATGATGCTCAAGTATTCCCTTCTGTAAAGTAAGGAAGGGCTTTATTGCAGTACTGATATTTGAAAAAACTCTAAAGATTAAAAAAAATAGTAGTGAAGAGGAAGCTTCCTTCTTTCACCAAGGCCTGTGAAGAGAGATCATCAGTAAAGTGCAGGTGAATCACAGGTCAGGGTTTTCTGGGTGACTAGCAAGGAAGTGAGTAGTGGTCCATGGCAGGGCTAAACCAGAGGAAGCAGCAAACATGAAGGAGGCACTGATATCAGAAGGTGAGTTTAAGAGTCTTCACAACCCAAATGTCCTCTTTCCCAAAGGTGGTTGAAAAAAATGGGTGACTTCAGGGAGTGGGGAGGTTAACCTTTGGGTTAAAATGTCATTAATATTAGTTTTAAAATATATTGGCTAACATTAATTCAACTTTTTTTCCAAGACACCCTTAAATATCATGGATAAGTATTTATATATAGTGTAAATAGTTATAATACTATTATTATTTAATTTTTTGATACAGGATTTCATTCTGACACCCAGGCTTGAGTACAGTGGCACAATCATAACTCACTGAAGCATTGATCTCCCAGGCCCAAATGATCCTTCTGCCTTAGCCTCCTGAGTAGCTGGCCTGGCTAATTTTTTAACTTTTTTTGTAGAGATGTAGTCTCCCTATGTTGGCCAGTCTGGTGAACTCCTGGACTCAAGCTATCCTCCTGCCTGGACCTCCCAAAGTTCTGGGATTACAGGTGTGAGCCACCACACCTAGACATTGTTATTTTATTTCTGAGGACACTGGTAGGTTAAGGAACTGTTGCAGTGGCATGTGAAGCCAGTAGAGAAATCACAAACCCTGCGTGACCTAAGACTGTGTTCTTAACTTTGTACTATTTTACTTTTCATGGCCAAAATATGGTATTAAATCATATGAAATTGCTGATATTTGAATTCTGGGTCTGTAAAAATGACTTCATATAGTTCAATTGAAAAAATGATGAAAATGAGAAATGAGTTTCATATTTCCAGCTAACATTCTAAAGATGTAAATAAATTTGGAAAAATTGTCAAATTCACAAAATAAAAATCTACCAACCATAGATAACAGTTTGCATTTTTCCAGGTTTCATTTTCGTCCTTCAAGTAGCCATTTAGAAAGGAAAGTAAAAGCAAAAAGTAAATGAAGCATACATATATGACTAGCAATAGAGAGCTGAGGGAGTGGAATTAGAATAGTGTAGGGCAGGAGCTAGTCCTGACAGTACGTATACACAAAAGCACATCAGGATGTGATACTAGGAACTGCTACAGTAAACTTCCAATCGTTCAGATCATCTAAGAATAGAGAGAAGCTAACGAAACAGTTAAGTTGTAAGAACCTGGGACTTTGGTAACATGGAGTTACAGACTTAATGGTCTCTAGAGTCAACGCCATTTGTGGATTTATTGTTACGTAACAGACATCCTTATGATTTTACCCAGTGTTTTCTCAAACTTCAATGTACATTCGAATCACCTGGAAAGTGTGTCAAACTAAGGATTCTAAGTCAGTAGGTCTAGGATGGGGCCTGAGATTCTGTATTTCTAACAAGTGTCCAAGGGATGTCAATGATTCCTAACCATGAATCACATTTTAAGGAACAATGGTATAAGTCACTTTGAATTGGCCTTTTTGTCATTTGCAGTAAATGACATTCTAAGGAATAGTATTTTTCAAATGATTTCACTAGAGAGCTGTCATCTCACCCCAACATGAAAACATATCTGTATGAACATAAAGGAATTCAATGGGAATGCCAGCTTTGCTTTACAGAAACTTTGTTAGAATGTAAGAAGGCAAGTATTCTTTAACCAGTGTCGTCTAGTAGAACTTACTAAAATGATGTCAATATTCTGTGTGTGTACTATACACGTGTATGTGTGTATAATGGACACTTGTCAGGTGAGCATAATGAACACTTAAAATATGTATGGCTAATGTGGATAAGAAGCTAAATTTTTAACTATATTTAATTATAATAATTTTCATTTAGCTACACGTAGCTAGTGGTTGCCATACTGGACAGCACAGCTAGAAACCAACAGATAATTAGATTGCCAATACCAGTGAATCTTTATTTGAAAGTCCTTGTCCATACCAATTTATTTCGTCCTGCAATGTCTATGAAGATTGATATCCTAAATTTAGGAATTTAGCAATAAACATTAATAGTATTTTTTGAAATTTTCATTTTCTAGATGCAAATGACACATGTCTTAATTTCAGCCTGTATTTGGTAGTCCCAATAGCTTTTCTTGTGCTTTATGGAAATACATTATAAAATGTATAAAAATATATTATAAAAACACAACTATATGCTAGGCACTAACTAGTAAAGGCATAAATGGATAGATTTTTTAAAACCTAGAGGTTTTAAAACTTACAAATCACCAAGAGCTGTGAGCTCTCTAGGAAAACAGGCTCTCAGGCCCAGTTCTCTATAATTCATAGTTATTGGAATATATGCAATCCTCAATTTAAAAATAATACAACTAATGAAAGGAGGTAATGTATTATAATGAATATCTATATTAGAAAAAAACTACCAGTGATGTTCAATTAACATGTCTTACATGTAAAATATAATTAAATGATTTAAGCAGGCAATAAAACCTCTATAATTTGATTTAAGGGAGAGATAACAAGTAGGAATATGAGAAACTTACTCTTAATGCACGTTTTTACTTTTAAATGCATGCCATTTAGAAACTAAAATTGCACTGATGAAAACGATTTATTTGCTTATTCAAAATGATGGCTCAGGAGAAGCACTCCTATAATCCCAGCACTTTGGGAGGCTGAGGTGGCTGGATCACCTGAAGTCAGGAGTTCAAGGCCTGCCTTGGCCAACCTGGTAAAACCCCGTCTCTACTAAAAATACAAAAATTAGCCAGGTATGGTGGCAAGCACATTTTAATCCCCACCCTCCACACATCCTCCACCTGCCACTCAGGAGGCTGAGGCAGGAGAATCACCTGAACCTGGGGGACAGAGGTTGCAGCGAGCTGAGATTACGCCACTTCATTCTAGCCTGGGTGAAAGAGCAAACCTGTCACAAAAAACAAATAGATATAAAATGGTGGCTCAGAAATTATAGCAAAATAGTTCTAACAGATTATGTACTTTTGGTTTTAGCTTAACAATTGTTTATATTGCAACTAGATGCATCTAAAATGCTGTCATCCACTTAAATATGTAGCTTTTAAAAATCAACTTGTTTCAGTTTTTGTTTCATACTCTATTAAGAGAGTTATTGAGTATAAAATGTTTAAGTCTGGCTTTTATTCAAACTATCACAGAAAGGTGAATCAGTGGAATTTATAGAAATAATGCCGCAATATAAAAAGGTTCTGATTAGAATCACTGAGAGAACTTTTCAAAATGATGTCCTAGCCCCACACCCAAAGAATTCAATCAGAATTTTGGGGAATGGAGCCCAGGTGTTGATACTTTAAAATACTATCCACCCAGGTAATTCTAATGAACATCCAGGTTTGAGAACGATTGTGCCTTTTTATTATTCTTTTTCAGGACACAGCTACAATTTTTAATTTAGCCCTTGGGTCCTCACAAGTGGCAAATATTTGGAAAGCTGTGTCCAGGCTTCATGACATGTCAGAGTTAACTTGAGCCAGATGCACAGAGATAACATGGAGACAAGGGATCATGATGCACAAAAACGTCTTATTTATAAATGGCTTACACAAGTACTAAAAGATCTATTATGTACCCCCAAAACTAAAAGTAAAAAAGATTTGCTAAATAGTAATTTTTATCTTGTAGCATTTGGGACTTTTATATATAAATTTATTTTTAAATACCAAATAATTATCATGTGTCAGAAAAAAAGAGATATTATTGTAATTAATCCTATTGATGCAGCAACTGATATTATCCCTAATTTACGGGTGGGGAAACAAAGGCTTTCCTGGGTCAAAAGGTAAGCAAGGGAATCCAGGTAGTCTGGCTCCTGGACCTACTTTACAATCATGCTCTATTGCCTGTACTAATATTAACTTTGTAGAGATTAACTTTATATCTCTTATAAAGTCATTTGTGATACTGATTATAAATATTAAAAAATAGAAAACAGGTCATTTGGTGGAATTTTATACAGAGGTTGTCATTAATAATTTTATTTATTTTCACCAAAGCGAAAATTACCTTTGTTACTCTTGAGACAGTTGTTCTTAGCATGATGTTTACTTTAATGATAGAAACCACAATACCCTATTTTTAATTTTTTATTTTTCATTTTTGTGGGTACCTAGTATGTGTATGTATTTGTGGGATACATGAGATATATTCATACAAGCATACGAGGCATAATATGACATTAGGGTTAATGGCATATCCATCACCTCAGCCATTTATCATTTCTTTTTGTGACAAACATTCCAATTACACTTTTTGTTATTTTGAAATGTACAACAAATTCTGCTTGGCAGTTAAACCAAGTTAAACCATTTGATCCTGTTAAACCATCAAATACTAGACCACAACTAACTATATTTTTATACCCATGTATGATCCCTACTCCTCCCAACCCACTAGCATTCCCATCCTCTGGTAACCATCATTCTAGCCTCTATCTCTGTGATTTTCAGTTGTTTCAAGTTGTTTTAGCTCCCACAAGTAAGTGAGAATATACAAAGTTTGTTTTTCAGTGCCTGACTTATTTTAATTAACATAATGTCCTCCAATTCCATCCACATTGTTGTAAATGACTGGATCTCATCCTTTCATAGTCAAGCTTAAGACCTGTCATTTTTGTTTATCTTTTCAGAAAGTCATCTTTTTGTTTTGTTGATCTCTTGAATCATTTTGTGGTACTTTATTTCAGTTCTGTTCCTTATTGTAATATTAATTTTCTGATATTAATTTTGGGTTTGGTTTGCTCTTTTCTAGTTTTTAAGACGTATCATTCGGCTATTTATTTGAAAGTTCTGCTTTTTTGATGTAGGCATTAATAGTTATAAACTTTCCTCATAGTACCACTTTCATTGCTTTCCACAGGTTTTGGTTACATTGTGTTTCCATTTTCATTTGTTTAAAGAAATTACATAATTTCTTCTTTGACCCATTGGTCTTTCAAGAGCATATTGTTTAATTTACATGTGTTTGTATGTTTTCCAAAATTCTTCTACTGATCTCTTGATATATTCAATTGTGATCCAAAAAGCTAATTTATGTTATTTTGATTTTTTTTTAAATTTTCTAAGACTTGTTTTGTGGGCTAACATATGGCTTGTCCTTGTCTCTCAGTTTATCCATGAACTGAGAAGAATGTGTACTCTGCAGCTGTTAGATAAAATGTTCTATAAATATCTATTAGTTCAATTTGGTCTATAGTGTACAATAAATCTGATGTTTCTTTGTTGATTTTATTTCTGGGTGATCAGGCCAATGCTGAAAATGGGATGTTGAGATCTCCAGCTATTATTGTTTTGGGGTCTATCTCTCTAATGCTAATAATATTTCCCTTATATGTCTGGGTGCTCCAATGTTGCATACATATTTTTTTACAACTATTATGTCCTTTTGCTGAATTGACCTC
The DNA here is from genome assembly GCF_049354715.1 of Callithrix jacchus. Lineage (NCBI taxonomy): Eukaryota > Metazoa > Chordata > Mammalia > Primates > Cebidae > Callithrix > Callithrix jacchus. The sequence goes on from NC_133524.1 coordinate 33,529,329, forward strand.
TTTATCATTCTACAATGACCTTCTTTGTCTCTTCTTATAGTTTTTGTCTTGAAACTTAATTTTGTCTTATAAAAGAATAGCTAATCCTGTTCTTTTTTTGTTCCATTGGCATGGAATATTTTTTCATCCCTTTATTTTCAGTCTATATTTATCTTTATAGGTGAAGTATGTTTCCTGTAAGTAACAGATCATTGGGGTCTTGTTTTTTATCCATTCCGTCACTCAACATATTTAGATTAGTTCAGTCAATTTACATTCCATGTTATTATTGGTAAGTAAGGACTTAACACTTGCTATTTTGCTATTTCTTTTCTGTTTTTTTTTATGACCTTCTCCTCATTCTCTTTTCTTCCTGTCTTATTATTAGTGAAAGTAATTTTCTCTGGTCATAATGTTATAGGTTCTTGCTTAATAACTTTTGCGTTCCTGAGTGCATTATTTGATTTGTGGTTACCATGAGGATCGTAAAGAATAACTTATAATCCAGTCTTTGAAACTCATGACAACTTAACACTGGTTGCAGAAACAAACAAGCAAAGAGAAAACAAAGCAAAAAAAAAGTGCTACACTTTAACTTCATTCCCCCAACTTTTTGTTTCTATCTTATTATATCTATGTCTGAAAAAGTTGTAGTAGTTATTATTTTTGATAGGTTCGTCTTTTAGTCTTTTTACTCAAGAATAACAAAACTTACTACCAGGGAGGTATTAACAAATAGTACTATAATAAAACTATTACCAGTGAATTTTGTTACTTCAGATATTTACTTATTGCTCATTAACATCCCTTTCTTTAAGATTGAAAAGCTCCCTTTACTATTTGTTATAGAAAAGGTTTGATGTTAATGAAATCCGTCTGCTTTTCTTTTTCTGGGAAAGACTATTTCTCCTTCAGTTCTGAGGAGCATTTTCATGGATATACTATTCTAGAATAAAAGGTTTTTCCTTTAGCACTTTAAATATGTCATGCCACTCTCCTGGCCTGGAAGTTTTCCACTGAAAATTGTGCTGCTGGACATTTTGGAGCTCTTTCTATGCAATTTGGTTATTTTTTGCAATTACTGCTTTTAAGATCTTTTCTTTATCCTTGACCTTTGGAAGATTGATTTTTGAGTGCCTTAAGGTAGTCTTACTTAGATTAAATCTCCTTGGTGTTTTATAATCTTCTTGTGCTTGAATATTAATCTCTGTCTCTAGTTTAGGGAAGTTCTGTAATATCACCCTATTCAATAAACTTTTTAAAACTTCTGTCTCCTCTGACTGTATTTTTAAATAGTTTGTCTTCAAGCTCACTAATTCTCTCTTCTGCTTGATCAATTCAGTTACACCTCTCTGGCATTCTTCAGTATGTCAATTAAATCCTTCAGCTCCAGAATTTCTGTCAATTATTTTTATTTCAATCTGTTTGTTATAGTTATGTGTAGGATTCTGAATTCTTTCCCCTCTCTGTATTATCTTGGATTTTACTGAGCATCCTCAAATCAGCCATTTTGAATTCTCTGTCTGAAAGGTCACATATCTGTCTCTCCAGGATTGGTCAGTGGTGCTTTATTTAGTTCAGTTGGTGAGGTCATGTTTTCTTGGATGGTCTTGACACTTTTGGATGTTCATCAACATCTGAGCATTGAAGACTCTGACATTTATTGTAGTCTTTGCAGTATGGTCTTTTTGTACCCATACTTCTCAAGAGGGCTTTCCAGGTATTTGAAGGTTCTTGGGTGTCATGATTTGTCATTGCAGCGATATCTGCATTAGGGTGCACTCCAAGCCCAGTAATGCTGTGACTCTTGCGGACTCTTAAAGGTACTGCCTTGGTGATCTTTGGGAAAATTTAGGAAAATCATTCTATTACCTGGTGGATAATTAGACAATCTTGTTCTCTTTCCTTACTTTCCTCTAAACAGTCTCTGTGTGTGTGTGTGTGTGTGTGTGTGTGTGTGTGTGTGTGTGTTGAGCTGCTTGGAGCTGAAGACTGGGTGACACAAGCACCCCTGTAGCTACCACAACTAGGACTGTGTTGGGTCACTCTTGAAGCCAGCACAACACTGGGTCTTAATCAAGGCCCACATTGACCACTGCCTGGTTATCACCTATGTACACTCAAGACCCAAGGACGCTACAATTGCTAGGTGGCACATCCAATGAAGCTTGTGGTTTTCCCTTCAGGGCAGTAATTTTTCCCTGGTCCAAGGTGGGTTTGCAAGATACTTTATGTGAGCCAGGGCCTGGGATTGTGTATTAGGCCATTCTCACAATGCTATAAAGAAATATCTGATACTGGGTAATTTATGAAGAAAAGAGGTTTAATTGGCTCACAGTTCTGTAGGTTGTCCCTAAGACATAATGATGGCATCTGCTCTGCTTCTGGGTAGGCCTCAGGAAATGTACAATCATGGCCAAATATGAAGGAAGAGCAATCATGTCACATGGCCAGGACAGAGGCAAGAGGGAGGGTGCCACACACTTTTAACTAACCAGTTCTCATAAGAATTCACCCACTATCATGAAAACAGCACCAAGAGGATGGTGCTAAACCATTCATGAAAAATTCACCCCCATGATCCAATCAGCTCCCATGCAGGCCCCACCTCCAACATTGAAGATTGTAATTCAACATGAGATTTGGACAAGAACTTAAATCCAAAACATACTATACCATCTTGGCCCTTCCCAAATCTCACGTCCTTCTCACATTTAAGCATATAGTTATGTCTTTAAAACAGTCCCCAAGGTCTTTACTTATTTCAGAATTAAAAGCCCAAAGTCTCATTTGAGACAAGGTAAGTTTATTCTGCCTATGAGCTTGTAAAATCAAAACCAAATTAGTTACTTCCAAGACACAATGGGATTATAGGCATTAGGTAAACATTCCCATTCCAAACGGGTGAAATTCATCAAAAGAAAGGTCCCATGCAAGTTTGAAATGCAGCAGGGTAGTCATTAGAGATATAAAATAAAGCTACAAAATAATCTCCTTTGACTCCACGTCCCACATGCAGGGTAAACTGGCGGGAATGGTGGGCTCCCAAGGCCTTGGGCAGCTCCACCTCTGTGGTTTGTAGGGTTCAGCTTCCAAAACTGCTCTTTATGGGCTGGTGCTGAGTGTGTTGCTTTTCCAGGTACAAGGTTCAAGCTGCCAGTGGATCTATAATTCCAGGGTCTGAAGGACAGCAGTTCTCTTCTTACAGCTCTGTTAGGTAGTGCCTCAATGGGGACTACATGTGGGGGATCAAAGCTCACATTTTCTCTCTGCATTGCTCTAGAGGAGGTTCTCTGTGGAGGTTCTTCCCCTGTAGGAGGCTTCTGCCTAGAAACCCAGGCTTTTCCATACTTCCTCTGAAATCTAGATGGAGGCTCCCAAGCCTCAACTCTTACTCTCTGTGCACCTGCAGGCTTATCACCATGTGGAAGCTGCTGAGGCTTATGGCTTGTACCCTCTGGAGCTGCAGCCCAAACTGTACCTTGGCCCCTCTGAACCACAGCTGGAACTAGAGTGGCCAGGATGCTAGAGTGGCCAGGATGCAGGGAGCAATGTATGAGGTTCAATAGTGCAGCAGGGTCCCTGTGCCTGTCCCAGGAAAGCATTCTGTCCTCTTAGACCTTAGGACCTATAATTGCAGGGCTGCATTTTAGATATCTGAAATGCCTTCCAGGCCCTTTTCCCATTGTCTTGGCTATCAGCACTTGCTTTTGTTTCTTCTTCTTTTTTTTTTTAAGAGACGGGGTCTCACTATGTTGCCCAGGCTGGAGTGCAGTGGCTATTCACAGGGGCGATCCCACTACTGATCAGCACAGGAGTTTAGACCTGCTCCATTTCCAACCTGGGCCGGTTCACCCCTCCTTAGGCAACCTGGTGGTCCCCTGCTCCCGGGAGGGCACCATATTGACGCCAAACTTAGTGCGGACACTCGATCGGCATAGCACACTACAGCCCAGAACTCCTGGACTCAAGAGATCCTCCAGCCTCAGCCTCCCGAGTAGCTGGGACTACAGACTTGTGCCACCACACCCAGCTTGCCTTCTTTTTAGTTATTCAAATTTCTCTAGCAAGTAGTTGCTCAGCAGCCTTCTTGAGTTCTGAAAATGAGCTTTTATTTTCTACCACATATCCATGCTGCAAATTTTCAAAACCTTTATGGTGTGCTTTCCTTTGAAATATATATTCCATCTTATCCTGCATCAGAGTATAGGTTGTCAGAAGTGGCCACACAACCTCTTGAACACTTTGCTGCTTAGAAATTTATTCCATCAGACACACCAGGTCATCACTCTCAAGTTCAAACTTTTAAAGATCTCTAGGGCATGAACACAACTCTTTGCTAAGGGTTAACAAATGTGTCATTCACTCCACTTACCAATAAGTTCATTCTTTCCATCTGAGACCTCATCAGCTTAAACTTTACTATCATAGCAGTATCTGCTCTTTGGTAACAACCATTTAAACAGTCTTTAAGACATTTCAAACTTTCCCTCATCTGTCTTCTAAGCCCTCCAAACTCATTCAACTTCTGTGTGTTACACAATTTCAAAGCAGCTTCCACATTTTCAGGTATCTTGACGGCAGTGCCCAACTTCTGGATAACAATTTTCTGTATTAGGCCATTCTCTCATTGCTATAAAGAAATACTGGAGACTTAGAATTGATAAAGAAAACAGGTTTGATTGGCTCACAGTTCTGCAGGCTGTACAGGAAGTATGATGCTGCCATCTGCTCAGCTTCTGGGGAGACCTCAGGAAACTTACAATTATGGCAGATGGTGGAGGAGGAGTACATCACACGGCCAGAGCAGGAGCAAGAGTGAAAGGGAGGGTGCCACACTTTTAAACAATCAGATCTTATAAGAATTTACTCACTATTGTAAGGACAGTACCATTTATGAAAAATCTGACCCCCAATACAATCAGCTCCCACTAGGCCCTACCTCAAACATTACAGATTACAATTCAACATGAGATTTGAGTAGGCACACACATCCAAGCTCTATAAAGTCAAGAACCTAAGAAATCTACCTGGTGCTCCATTCTACTGGCACTCCATCGAAAAGATAAAGTATTTCCCACTCTTCTCTCCCCTTTCCACAAAACAGGTGCCTCTCCTCATGGCTACCACTACTACTGAACCACAGTGAGTACTGTCTGATTATTGCCAATGTTCACTCAAGGGCCAATGCCACTTCATTCAACATGTGGTGAATGCTGTCAGTCTTGAGTCTCTCCTTCAGGGGAGTAAGGAAATAGAATCCAGCAGCCAAAGCCTGGAATCAGGGACCCTAGGAGCCCACTTGATGCTTTGCCCCACTGTGGTCAAACTGGAACCTAAGCTGCCAGCCAAGGTCCTCTTTCCTCTCCTTTCCTTAAGCAGAAGGATACTTTCCCTGTAGCCACCACATTTGGGAATGTACTGGGCCATACCGGAAATCATCATCACTCTGAGTCTCAGCCAATACCCACAACAAATACCAGATTGTTACAGCTGCTGATTATTCAGGGCCCTAAGTCTCTTTGGTCAGTATGTCATAAATTCTGCCAGAACTGAGTCCTTTTCTTCTGGCCCAGGGTGTGTTTAGAAATGTCACCTGTGAGCTAGGGTCTAGAATGGAGACCTCAAAACTCTTCTTCCCAGTGCCCTATCCTACTGTGTCTGAGCTGGCATCCAAGTAGCAAGACAAAGCTCCTTTTACTGTCTCCTCTCTTCTCAGTGTAAGGAAGGAGTCTCTCCTGGAGCTGTGAGCTGTGCTGCCTGGGGTTGGGGGAAGGGTAGCACAAGTAATCTCTTAGCTGCCCCAGCCACTGCCTCACTAGGTTGTATGTACCCCAAGTCCACTGACTCTGAGCCCAGCGTAGCACAAGGCCTTCCAAGGAATCGCAGACCTTGTGGCCTAGACTGTCTTTCAACTTTATTTAGAACCACAGAGCAAGGCTTGCTGCAACTCAGGTTCCAACCAGTGGGATGGATGATTCTTCTCTGTCTAGGGTTCATCTGAATGCTCCCTCTGTGGGAGTTGGCTGATTTCTGTTCTTTGTTAGTTTCCACTGTGACAGGGCAACACTGATTTTCAATGCAAATGCCTACAATCACTGCAATCCCCCTTCCCCAAGCACATAGACTCTCTATGCCATGTAGCTGCTGCCATGGATAGGGGAGAGTTGGTATTGGCGATAGAATACTGTTTTCACTACCCTCTTCTGTGCCTCTTTCAGGGATACAAACGAAAAATCAGGTACTGCAATCATGCACCTAATTTTTCATTCTTATGAAGGTGCTTTTCTTGTGTGGACAGTTGTTCAATTTGGCGTTCCTGCAACAGGGATGATCACTGGAGGTTTCTATTTGGCAATTTTTCTCTACCTCCTCCACAATAACCTTTGAGACTTATTTTCCCTCAAATAGATGGCAACCATATAAAATAAATGACTAGATATTTTAAATATGTATGGTATATCATTAAATATAGGAATCAGAAACCATGATATATTATCGTCCAAGAAATGGCAAACTTGCTTTAATATAGAAAAGCCAAATTCATTTAAAAGAAAAGCTTTAGTAATGCATGTACAAACATATGTACATAATTTTGTTGTTGTTGTTGCATGGCTATAGTGAATGGTCCATAGGAAGCTTTTTCAACTCTTAAGATTTATACTGTTTATCAAAGTTCAATGAGCGTCCTGTGAAATATAAGCTTGAACACCAGAATAGAAATAGAACCAATTACCCACTCAAATGTGTAAGACTTTAGCTGTCACTGTTTTCTCTATCTCATCACCTTTACCGCAAGTATGTCTATCACTACTGTCCTCTAGTTCCCATGCTGAATTTCTGAATGTGAACCCTCAGCTTCTGTGAAGATGTTGAAATGCTACTGGCCTAGTTTACCTACTTGCCTCAGTAACTAGATCTGCTTTCCTCCAAATTCTGGTATCCCTTACTAGACTCAGCTGCAAAGCCTGACACTTAATAGTGGCATTATGTGTATCAATCTCAGGCACTAATATAGTAGTTTCCTTTGGAGAATGAAGTGAGGCAAGGGTCTGACATAATTATATTGTTTTTTTTTCTTTCCCATAAAACTAATGTGTTCATTCTCCTCTTTACAGCACTTCTTTCCCACCACCCAGTAGGCTGACATCTTGCATTAAGAAAGAAGCCAAGGAGAGCATGACATGTATATTTTTCAAAAGTTCCCACTATTGCAATAGTTATTATATTGTACCCTGCAACCTGGTTTGGAGGCCAAACTTAAAATCACAACCTCACAGTAAATATTTTAGAAAGAACCTAGTATAAAGTTGCCTGCCCAATAGCTAGAAATAAAGTTAAATGTTCATGTTCTTGACAAAATGAAAAATGCACTAACATTTATTTTCCTACTTAATGGAAATAGTATTGTTTTTATAGTGAATTCTGTGAGAGAATCAAAAATGTGTCATTGTTTTTAAAACCTGATCTATTTTTGTCCTCCATTCATATAGTTCAACAGTTTAATTATTAATATTTTTCAACTATCCAAGGCAAGATTAAAGTTAAAATGCAACCAAATTTATTTTGATTTTGAAAAGAATAAATTCAGATTAGTAACAATCACACAAAGAAGCTGTGTGGCTGTATGCAAAGGATTCTTATGGCAAATATATTACAGCAACCCTTAAATCAATCTTCCTGATTAAATCCTTTTAAAAAAATTAAGAAACTTGCAGATGCCATCAGAAGCCTAGGACAAATATTAATATATAATTCTTGGAGGACTGTTGAAATGACCTCTGGCAAGAATAGGTAATGTTGACACTCTGAGATTATATTCATTTATATGACAATAGCAGCCCATTCTCAACTTCAATAATTGTGCCACTACATAGCATCTGACACAGTGTCTGGCACATATTAGACACTCAAAAAATATTTCTTAAATATATAAGCAGTATAATTTAATTATGAATAAGAAGACATAGTACAAAAATGCAAACACATTCTCAATCAGAAATATCAAAATTAAAGTTAAAATGTCAACTTCTACTAAATTTGCTCTCTGAAATAGTCTATTAATTTAATATCAAATTTTTTAGTAATAAATCAGACTGTAATCATTTCCACTTCTGTCACATTTGATACACTCTTTCTCTAATATGCTTAGCTCACTCCTGCCTAAGGATCTTTCCAATTGCTTGTTCCCTTTGCCTCCACTATTTGCATGACTTGTTCCCTCCCTTCATTTGGGCCTCTTAAATATTACCTCATCAGAATGGCCTTCCCTGATATACAGTAGCACACATAACGTTTCACTCTCTAAATCTATCATCTGCCTTCTTTTCCTTTTTACCATTTAACACCATCTGACACAACATACATATTTTGATTGTCTGTCTCCTTCCACTAGAATGAAAGCTCAGTAAGAGAGGAAGTGAGTCTGACATACTCTCAGCATCTAAAATAGTGCTGGGGACATAGTATATAATAATTGTTAGGTAGATGAATGAAGGAATAAACTTAATTTTCAAATTAGTATTTGTATTAATCCAGAGTCACGCTGCTAATAAAAACATCCTTGAGACTGGATAATTTATAAAGGGAAGGGATTTAATAGACTCACAGCTCAGCATGGCTTGGGAGGCCTCAGGCAAATTACAATCATGTAGGAAAGGGAAGCAATCATGTCCTTCTTCACATAACAGCAGGAAAGAGGGCCCAGCAAAAGGGGAAAAAGCTCTTATAAAACTATCAGATCTTATGAGAACTCACTATCATGAGAAAAGCATGAGTGTAACCACCCCCATGATTAAATTACCTCCCACAGGGTCCATCCCATGACACATGAGGATTACGGGAACTACAATTCAAGATGAGATTTGGGTGGGGACACAGCCAAATCTTATCATTCTACCATGACCCCACCCAAATCTCATGGTCTCATATTTCATCACACTCATGCCCTTCCAACAGTCTCACAAAGTCTTAACTCATTCCAGCATTAACTCAAAGTCTAAGTCCAATGTCTCATATGAGACAAGGCAAGTCCTTTCCACCTAAGAGCCTGTAAAATCAAAAGCAAGTTAGTTATTTCCTAGATAGAATGCGAGTACAAGCATCTGGTAAATACATCCAATCCAAATGGGAGAAACTGGCCAAAACAAAGGGGCTACAGGCCCCATGCAAGTCTAAAATCCAGCAGGGCAGTCATTAAAGCTTAAAATTCCAAAATGATCTTTGACTCCATATTACAATGATGCAAGAGGTGGACTCCCACTCCCATGGTCTTGGGCAGCTCTGCCTCTGTGGCTTTGCAGGGTACAGCCCCCATCCATGCTGCTTTCACATGCTGGCATTCCATGTCTGCTGCTTTTCCAGGCACACGGTACAAGCTTTTGGCAGATCTACCATTCTGGGGTCTGGAGGACCATGGCCCTCTTCTCACAGCTCCACTAAGCAGTGCACCAGTGGAGAATCTGTGTGAGGTATAGGTGATAGAATACTGCCTTTACTGATCTCTTCTGTGCCTCTTTCAGTGATATGAACCCAAAATCAGGTACTATGATCATGCATCTGATTTTTCAAGCTTATGAAGGTGCTTCTTTTGTGTGGACAGTTGTTCAATTTGATGTTCCTGCAATGGAGATGATCACTGGATCATTTTCCTTCCACACTGCTCTAGCAGAGGTTCTCCATGAGGACTCCATCCCTGTAGCAAAGTTGTGCCTTGGCATCCAGGCATTTCCATACAATGTCTGAATTCTAGACAGAGGTTCCAAAGCTCAGTTTATGACTTCTGTGTACCCACAGGCCCAACAGCACATGAAAGCCACCAAAGCTTGGGGCTTGCACCCTCTGAATCACTGAGCTGAATTTTACATTGGCCCCTTTTAGCCAGGGCTGGAGATGAAGCAGCTAGGATGCAGGGCACCATGTCCTGAGGCTGCACAGAGTAGGGGGCCCCTGGGCCCATTCCACAAAGTCATTTTTTTTTCTTCTAGAACTCCAGGCCTCTGGTAGAAGGGGCTGCTGTAAAGGTCTCTGACATGCCCTAGAGACATTTTCACCATTGCCTTGGTGATTAACATTCAGCTTCTTATTTCTTATGCAAATTTCTGCAGCAGGCTTGAATTTCTCACCAGAAAATGGATTTTTCTATCACATTGTTAGGCCGCAAATTTTCGAACCTTTTATGCTCTGCTTCCTCTTGAATGCTTCGCCACTTAGAAATTTCTTCTGCCAGATACCATAAATAATCTCTCTCAAGTTCAAAGTTCCTCAGATCTCTAGGGCTGGGGCCAAATGCTGCCAGTCTCTTTGTTAAAGATTATCAAGAATCACCTTTATTCCACTTCCCAACAATTTCCTCATCTCCATTTAAGACCACCTCAGCCTGGACATCATTGTTCATATCATTATCAGCATTTTGGTCAAAGCCATTCAACAAGTCTCTAGGAAGTTTCAAACTTTCCCACATCTTCCTATCTTCCTCTGAGCCTTCCAAACTGTTCCCACCTCTGCCTATTTACCCAGTTCCAAAGTCACTTCCACATTTTCAGGTATCTTTATAGCAGAACCTCACTCTCTATGGTACAAATTTACTGTATTAGTCTGTTCTCATGCTGCTAATAAAGATATAACCGAGACTCAGTATTTTATATGGAAAAGAGGTTTAACTGACTCACAGTTCAGCATGGCTGAGGAGGCCTCAGGAAACTTACAATCATGATGGAAGGGGAAGTAAACATGTCCTTCTTCACATGGCAGCAGGAAGAAGGGCCGAGCAAAAGGAGAAAAGTCCCTTATGAAACCATCAGATCTCATGAGAACTCACTATCATGAGAACAGCATGAGGGTAATCACCCCATGATTCAATTGCATCCTACCAGGTCCTTCCCACGACATATGAGGATTATGGGAAGTACAATTCAAGATGAGCCCAACCATATCAGCATTATTTATCTTTGTGAAAAAGCATTGTTTTTGGAGATACTATTCTCTCATTTCTGTGAATTCCAGAAATTTAGCATTCCTGTATGTAATTTAAACTATGAGTCATATGTATTATATTATTAGTACAAGAAATGTCCACATTTAGCTGCATTATCCCGCATTATTTTTATTTACAGAAAAAGTATCATGACCGTATCCATTTGCAACTGAACCAAATGTCAGGTTATCCTATATAAATAACTCCTGCCTCTTATTAGTCCAGTAACAAATTGTCAATACTCGTCAACATTCATATTTTGTCTCTGTTACATATTATTGCACCAGAATCTTGCTATTTCTTAATCATCCATGGGGGATAATATCAACATATGAAGACTGAATGAAATATCATCAGCACCATTTTTAGAGCTTCTAAGATAGTAATTAAAATATTTGGCCCACTTTACTTGATAGAAACAAAGGAACAGAATATCTGATTAGAGGTTTACAAAGAAATTTAGATTTCTACTCTGTCACAGTTACAGTTATATCAGTGCTTCTCAAACTTAAACTGATCATGAATCACCTGGGATATTGCTAAATTGCACAATTCTGATTCTGTATGTCGGAGAAAGAGCTTAGATTCTGCATTTTTAACAAGTTCTCAGGTGATGCTGATGCCTCTGGTCCTGTACCACCTTGAATTGCAAGTTATTATTGCTTTAACATTATTGGAAGTAAAAAAAAAGATCAATGAATTTACTAAACTGTGAAATAAAATCACAATTAGGAGTTTGAGATTGTGTATCTTCAAAGTATTTACTAAAATGAATTCAATTCAAAGATTGGAACTACCTAGAAAATTTAACTGTTCATCCATACATTCATATATTCACATGTGCAATATGCTATTCACTGCACTTGGGAGAAAATAACCCACTCACTTCTTTAGCACCTCCTTTTCTCTATCCACTCTCACATATACTATCTTATTTGAAGATTCAAAAAGACATTTGGGGAAATAAAAGAGATGAGCCGTATTTGTTAGGTGTATTTTTCTCTCCAAAGCACTGATGGTGATTCACAATTATTTTCCATGTTATGGCTTGTGTTTCTACCCAGATACTATTGATACCTCTTCTCCTGAGGATATAAACCAGAACACAACTGCACTTGGCCTCCTTACTGACTTGCTTTCCTTTTTTTCCTTTACCATCACAAAGATTTTAGTTTCTGCCCGCATGTCCTAACCACAATTATCAGAGAAGCTGATAGAACTTGCTGTGCTTAACTTTGAGCCCTTGTAAAAATGTCAGTAAATATTTTTTGCTCTCTGCATGTTGCATTTTTCAATCAAATTAATTAGTTTATTCATAGAGAAGAAAATATTCTGTTGTCCCTATGCCAGTTGCCTTCCTGTACTTCCACAGTTGGAAGTTTTATGTTTATCTTCCCTCTCCCTTACCTCCTACCATCCCACATGTATTCCACAACATTTAAAAAAATCATTTGGCTTACTCTTCTTAAGGGGTTCTAACCAAATCATGTCAACATTTTCTCTCACATTAATTATTTTACTTTAAATATGAAAGCAGTGGCACTTAGTTTTGATTTAAATCTTATAAACATTGGTAAAGTTTTGTAATTAACCAATATCGGCATAGTCGTGCCAAACTCTTTCATGGCTGGAGATGTGTTAACCAACTTCTTTATTGTATTAGCTTTCACCTCATTATAAATTTATGTCCATTAAAGCACCAGAATTGGAAAGAAAATACATTAGCAAGGAAAGAATCAAATGAGAATGGGGTTATAAAGCAGAAAGAAAAGAAGAAGTAGTATCTGTGTGGTTATTTTTTTCTGATATTCCTTTGTAAGCATATTTTTAAATGTTGCAATTGTGAAAAAACAACTGCAAATTTATTTCTAATCATCCTGCTCATGCCCCTTATCCCCATATAAAGGAGCCACAACTATACCCTTTGGAACAAAAATGAGCAAGGCAGTTAGAAAAGGCTGGAGAAAAAAAGTAAAAAGCATATGTAAGGGCTAGGTTTGGTAGCTCATTTCTGTAACCCCAGTACTTTGGGAGGTCAAGGTGGGAGGATCACTTGACACAAGGATCTTGAGACCAGCCTGGGAAATATCACAAGACCTCATCTCTACAAAATTTTTTAAAATTAGAAAAAATTATATGTATATATTATTTTACATATAATATTATATATAAAAAGTGATATGGTATGGTAAAAATAATTAACTGACAGCCCATCATATTTATCACAATAATCTTTCTTTATATTTTATAATAATTGTGCATTCACAAACTAATTTTTTATACCCTTTCTCACCTAGTATCTTTTAGAGGTATGTTAGCCTCATGGAACTACTGCTGTTTCATTAATCTATAAAGTAGAGATCATAAGCAACGTGTATATTGCCCCAGTTCACATAAGTAAGTGTTTGGGAAAGCAAGACCTTATCCCTTAGGCAAACTGGAGTGGATTTTATGTAAGGCAGAAATCTGGGCATGCTATTCACTCTCTATTTTTAATATTTCTTGCTTTGTATAATTGTTGATGGTTTATGGAATAAATAGTATTTCCTAGATGCGACTTGTATAAAGGTAGTAACTGTAGGCACAAAGCAGGGATGTCTATTTCCAAAGGAAAAAGCATATGGACTGTCAAAAGGGGAATAAAAGAACTAAAACTAAACAGAGAAGTGGTTTTTAAATTAACTAACTGGCTGAGATAGTAGATTATACTTTTATCACAACTACCGCCTGGTCTAAGACATTAGCATCTCTTAACTGGCCAACTTCACTGGCCTAATAACTGTTCTTTCTTCCTCCACTGGCCTCACTGATACATTTTCCTAAACTATCTATCCCCTAAATAAAATCGGATGACTTTCTCTTGCACTTGGTCGAGAATTCAAAGCCCTGACCGACACTACTATATGTAATCAGTCTGCTACCTATATTTCAACCCCATCTCAGACCTCAGCCATCTAACTTACCACCCTGCAACTCTCCAGTCTCCATACTCTCTTGATTCCTCCAGCAAGACAAACTGTTCCCATTTTAGGGCCTTTGCATTAGCTCGCCCTATTCCCTGAACTACACTTCCCTGTGATCTGCAAATAGTGGTACTTTCTTGTCATTCAAATCTCAAACTATGGTTTTTGCCATTACCTTCAATGGAAAAAAACATGATTACTTTTGCAGCAATCTAGTAGTAAATATGCTGGTTGATGGTACTTACACTTGCTAAGTGTCAGTGTTCATAGATTGTAGTCAAAAGCTTATCTGTATTAACAAGAAGTTTTTAATTTTATTATATAAACTTAGGAATTGTAGCATAGCTTTGGATGTACTTAACATGCCTAGACAAATGTTAATTACCATTCTCTAATCTCTAAACCAAGGCTTAGACCAGAAATAATGGATTCCAACTGGATCTATCCAAACCCTGTCTTAGGTAGAGAGACAAAAGAAGTATGGACTAACCCATTTTTGTTTTCTAGTAATCTTCTACTCCAAAGTAATTATGTATTTAGAAAAAACAGGTAATGCTCCAACTTGAAGCTAATCATTGATAGGACCATGACAATGGAAACTGAGCAGGTTATCAATTATTTGAGGCATTGAATAAAATCTACATTAGCTTTTTTAAAATACTGACAATATCCTCTTGTCTTAATCAGCTTTTTGTTTCCTCCCATAAAATCTGTTAAAAATCAGGTCCAGCAAAATTTGCATAATGGCTTATCTCATTAGAATTTAATAGTTTTATGCATGAACATACAAAGTTAGTGAAAGTGGCAAGGAAGACTCACTGTTATTTCTAAACTCTCATATTATTTCTGAATTTGTTTTGCTGAACTAAGACTCTGTATATTCGTTTTTAAGAAATTTTTCCAGAAAAGACCATGTGATACAAGTGACTGCAGGTATGCATCTCACTGTAAAACCTCTAGGTTTTTGTAAAAGCTATGCCAGCTAGAAGGCTGTCCTTGTCTTCTTGATAATTATTCTAAAAGCTGTAACATGTAACAAAGCTCCTGCATATTCCCTAAGGACATATTAATTTTTTATGTCAATCTCAGCTAAGTAGTAATAATGCCATTTTAGCATTTCCATCCTCTAGTGGGATGGGGGTGAGGAAATTACACACACACATGTCTATGTGTCTGTCATCCTTCACTTAATGGCAGATATCCCTTGAAAGGGAGATTTCTTTTGAGTGAACATCTTTTTAAATGTTAGAATCATACACAAAAGACAATTTTTTTATATTTCAGATAAGGAATGAAAAAGTCACAATTTTAATTCCAGGAAGAATTCATATTTTCTTGCAACTCAATTTCACACTGCAATTAATTAACTGATTAGTATGAATAATTAATGCCCTGTTGTTACTCCTATTGAAAATGGGGAGGGTAGGAACAAGGGAGCAACTGGCCTCCAGGAGAGGATGGAAAAATAGAGTGCACATAGGAGAAGACAGTGGGGCTCTTACGGCAAGGGCAGGAAAAGAGGAGGTTGGATTTTCAAAACTTTCTAATTTTGTTTGAGGTTGCTTTGGTTAAGTTCCACAGATCGCCTGTGGAACTTAGTTCTAACCTGAAGAATGTCGGCATATGACCCCAAGTAGGCAACTTATATCTTAATATTGATAATAGATGGAGTAAATTAGTGAACCTGGTAAACACTGGGAGGTAGGCAGACTCAATAGTTATAATATGATTATTGTACCTCTCACCTCTAGGAGTAGTTACAGTCATCACCATGATCACAGCAGGGAAATAACATCAATATGCATAGATTAGTATCTCCTGGCTTAAAATACATACACAGTTATGAACCTTCTATCTGATATGTGCCTTATTTATTCTTTCAAAATACCTGAGCTTAAAAATATATTTTTCTCCTCCCTATTGTCACACTATAAGTTAGTACTGGAATAGCAATTCTTCTAGCATACCTAATGAGTTTCTTTGGTCCTATGTTAAAGCTTTTAATCTTCATAAATAATAGCTAAGTAAACTTAAGGCATTTGGACAATTTCTTTAGCTTAATGCATTCAAATCCACAGTTGACGCTTCATTTCTTTCCATTTAAAAATAAATCTATCTTGTCTTGATAGGCTCTACATGAATACACATGCCTAACAATATAAATCAAAGCAACCTATCCAGAATGACAAGATCTGCTGGTTAACTTTATAAGAAATATATCATTTTTCATAAAAGTCTCCAAAACTATTTTTTTAATTAAGTCAATATATATTCTTAAGAAAATTCACAGGCATACTGTATTTGAATAAGAATTTCCTAAAATGTTTAATTTTTTTCAAGAGGATTTCCATGTATAGATGAGTAACTCTTTAATATTTTCAAGGGCTTTTTCTTCAGAAGAGAAGTTTCCTGTCAACTGTAGCTAATAGGTGATTTTATGTACATAATCTCCTGTGCATGCTTCTGTTCCTTTTATACTAACATTTTAATTTTTCAGGAAAACCTAGAAAATATTAACTAGGACAGAATTTTGGCAACTCATAAAACAGTTCTATAGATAACAGTGCATCTATCTAACATCTGCTTTTCAGTTATAGAAGTGAAAACTGAAAGGTTATTGACATGAAAATCCAACCATAGTTTCCCTTGAAAGAAAGCTGTGTGCCTTGGGAACAAACTGAGAATTGTAACTTAACCATCAAACCACATAAAAATAATAACAAGATTCTTAAACGTCTTAGTTTTCTTAATTAAAAGCAAATAAGGACTTACTTGCTTTGTTTTTCCATGCTAGCTACCCTGAGGCATTCCCATCTTGAATTTAGGAGATTCATCTGCTCTTGTACTTCAGTTTCTTCATCTTCTGATAATTTCCCTGTTCCAATAAGCTGACTTCCCAATCGTAGAATATTACCAACCCGGCCCTGATGGGCTGTCAAATCCATCATATACCCCTAACAAAGAAGGAAGATAACAATTGTAATAAGAACTTTAGGTAAATCAGTGTGGTGTTGAGATTTATTTGTTTGCATTTTTAAACTTGTAGCCCATTTAGATTTCTATTCCCAGTAAAAGGATTTTAGTTTATATCTGCAGAATCCCAATACCACTTTTTGGGGTAAAAAATAGTATTTAATATATAATATTTACCATATTTCAGTTATAATGCCTTTACCATATATATATATTTAAAGTTCTAGGGTACATGTGCAGAATGTGCAGGTTTGCTACATAGGTATACATGTGCCATGGTGGTTTGCTGTACCCATCAACCCATCATCTACATTAGGTATTTCTCCTAATGCTACCCCTCCCCTAACCCCCGACCCCCTGACAGGCCCCAGTGTGTGATGTTCCCCTCCCTGTGTCCATGTGTTCTCATTGGTCAACTCCCCAACTTATGAGTGAGAACAAGCCATGTTTCGTTTTCTGTTCTTGTGTTAGTTTGCTGAAAATGATGGTTTCCAAAAGATGGTTAACTATGCCTGAGCAAGGCAAAGCAAGAGGAAACTCTGGTGCAGGTCCATAATGGTCCTGATGTTCACATCGTCTGATCTGGGTATAGGGGTAAAAACTCATCAAACCATTCAGTAGCTGGTTCCATCCGAAGTTTCCCTCAGGATAGCTAGCAGTCTTGCAAACCACCCCACGCAGTTTTATCCAGTAAAGCAAATGATTAGAGATCTTGGAGCTGAAACCAATACCACTTTTAATATGAATTAAGGAAAATTATCATAAGTCACCTTCTTCAGAGCAGACCCTGAGATAAGGATTTCGGTGCAAGTGATCTATTAAGGAAGAGCTCCCAGGAAGGTCTGCATGAGAGCTGAAGAAGGAAAAAGGATAGGGAAGGGAAGGAAGACAAACAACTGTGTCATCTCAATAAAAAGTCTCCCACTGAGAGTAGTTAAACCCAATACCATACACATACTCAGGAGTGTAAGCAATGCCTCAGCATTGCCTTGACACAAGAGAAAGAAGCTGGACTTTTATATTCCTGTATGAGTCACTGGCAAATCAGATTGAAATGCCTGCCATGGTTGCCAAATCTGACTGTTGGAATCCCAAGCACATAATAACTGCATTTCCAAAATACAAGGGTCTAAGAGAGTAATTGAGGAAAATGGATGATTTGGCATTATAACAAGTCATATGTTTTGTTTTGTAAATTAATGTTTTAGTTTACCTCATGAGTATGAAATTGTTCTTTCACCACTTCCACATCATTAGAAATCTCTCCTTGTGCTTGCAATGTGTCCTCGGCAGAAAGAAGCCACGATAGTACTTCTTCTAAAGCTGTTTGGTAATGGTCCAGGTTGACTTCACTCTCCATCAATGAACTGCCAAATGACTTGTCTTCAGGAGCTTCCAAATGCTGCACAATAAAATAAATTGTGTGTTACACAATTAATGTCTTTGCAGACTGTTCTAGTACATTAAATGATAAATCAAATGAAATACTTAAAATGCTAGAAATGTCCACTTGCATTATCAGATAAATGAACAGCAGATATGTACAATAGTGAGCTTTCATTTTAACTTCCTCACACATACATAAATTTTCAAACAGCAATCAAAATCCACACCAAATAAATATTGTATTAAAGCTCTTCTAGATTACTGGAAAGAGTAAATTAGTATACCACCTCTTCTTGTTGCTTTTTAAATGTTATAAATTTTGATCCAGTGTAAATTTTCTCAATTCTTATTTACAATAACTTACATATACATTATTGGAATTATACTTATATACCTTTGCAATGGCATTAAAGGAAACATCTCGGCCAGGTGCGGTGGCTCAAGCCTGTAATCCCAGGACTTTGGGAGCCTGAGGTGGGTGGATCACAAGGTCAAGAGATTGAGACCATCCTGGTCAACATGGTGAAACCCCGTCTCTACTAAAAATACAAAAAATTAGCTGGGCATAGTGGGACGTGCCTGTAATCCCAGCTACTAAGGAGGCTGAAGCCGGAGAATTGCCTGAACCCAGGAGGCGGAGATGGTGGTGAGCCAAGATTGCACCCTTGCACTCTAGCCGGGGTAACAAGAGTGAAACTCCGTCTCAAAAAAAAAAAGGAAAACATCTCTTCCTGAGAGGCCCTAGGGAATCAAATATTTCCAAATGTTCACACATTGTGTGAATTCGCAAAGGTTCAAAGTTATCAGTAAGAAAACAAGAAGGGAGAGGGAAGGAAGGCAAAATTTAGAAAGAAAAAATATCTCACCTACTCATCTTAAATTTCTAACAGCATGATGACTTCTATGAGTTAGCCTTTATTTTTCAGAGGTCATGATTTAAATAGTAAGACATTATCATAGGAGAAATATGAAGTATGCTGTCCCTAATTTAATTAGGAAGATATTAAATGAGAATCCAAATGGTGGTCTTGGAATTTCTGCCTGGACCCTAAAGATAAGAACAAAGTGTACAAAGCATCCAGAATTCTAAAGAGAAGATCCAGGGTACCTCGTAAAAGATTACTAAGAAGTGATCACAAAATTGGTCTCACAACCCTTAATCCACTATCCAGCTTAAAGGTGTATAAGGGGAAGCAAGGAGATTAATTAGAAAAATCTGTTGATAAAGGCTTCCCCTGGAGAGGCTAGAGTTCTCTGCATGGCAGTAACTTCTCCTCATCTGAAGCCAAGTAATAGAGACAGGGTAGTTCACATGACCTCTAAACCCGACCATTTGTTTACAGAGATTTACATGCTATGGGACCCATATTGTCAAGTGATAGGAGAGACCTCTTGGGATAACCTACACGTCTGCTGCCTTAACCTAAAGGCATTTATCAAGGGCAAAAACTTGAGTAAATTAATAAGTTTGCATGAGGTTTTCTTTGGGACAACTGTATTCCTTGTAGGTTGCTGGGCTTCAAAAATCCTGAGGATCACACTCGAGAGTTTGCTGAGGTAAAGGACAATGGCATACCATTTATGGAGTTGAGCAGAACAAATATTGGAGAAGTATTTGAAGAGGAATCTTCTGCATTCCCCAAATATTTCAAGCAAGCACTGGGCTCTAACAAACAGGGTTTTGTAAAGGAAACAAGCAGTGTAGAACAACAGAAGCTGTTTGGGGGATTTCATAATCTCGCCTAGAGAAAACTCAACCTTTGGTGGCTTTTACCTGATGTGTCTGCACTGCATTTCCAGTCCTTTTCAGTTCTGGGACTTAACCCACTAAGCTACCAGCACCAACTTACTTGGGCTCTTCTGATAATGCTCCAACTTTGAAATTTTTATATTTTAAATTTCCTCAACTGTTAAATCCTTCAAGATGACAAGGTGTAGTGGCAGTTATTGCTATGATATTTTCATCAAATGATGCACTGTTTTTTCCAGTTTATATAGAAGGAGCAAACAGAGATCATCCTCATACGTCAAAATCACCCAACTTTATCATCTCAAACAGCATAAGTGCCCTGAAAGGACTATTTGCATGGGACCCCTGGCTAAGAGCAAGGCAATTTCTGAAGGTCTTAGGAGTTAGAACAAGTCCCATGATGTATCTTTTCTATCTCTAAATACTATTAATAATAAATATCAAAGTCAGCATTAAGGGGGAAAATAACATAATGGTGGCCTGAAAGATGTGCGCAGGTGGAATGAGCTTGATGTTTGTGCAACCCCAGCAGTAGCACAGGGCCCTGAGTGCAGAAGAAACACATGCCTCTTTTATCTGCTGATACCATCCTGAAATTCTTAATAATTTTATTTTTAATTTGTGTTTTATGAGTGAAGTACAATGGGCAATGAAGTCTGTGCCTGAGCAAAGGAGAAAGGGTAATATGTGTATCTGATCTATTTGCATATAGCATTTTTAATGCCCTACAAGCACAGAAGTCTGGTGAGCTCACAATATGTGTGAGTTTAGCAAGATTCAAAGAGAATATGGGGTAAGCGTGCTAAGTCTATGATTCAGTAAACAAGGTCACTAGCAGCCCAGGGAGATAGTGCTTTCTATTCCAACCAGACCTTGCTTCAAATGCAGAAAGAGGCAATTATTTCAATAAAATACAAATGACCAATACACCGTATCATATCTTTCATATTCCTGTTACATTCCTGTATTAACCAACCACTTACACTGAAATTGATGACACAGAAAGGGAATCCTCTGATTTTGGCAGTTACTTAGCCCTGCATAAGCCTTAGTTTCTATTTATTGTAAAATGGGAACCATAATACTTCCGTAATAAGATCGTGGTAAGAATTAAAGAGTGTATAATGCACTTGACAGAATGTCTGACCTTGTGTAAGAACTAAATAAAGTATGTTACGGCTGTAATTATTATTAAATTCCTGTATATATAAGAACTGTTTTGAAACATAACTTGCCCCAAGGTTACCTTCTTAAGTCATGGTTTCGATTTCAGGAGACAGTTAATTATTGTAGAAAATTCTCCCCCCAAAATGTGTAAAAGCAAACGTTAATTATTTAACTATTTTTGAAATATGAACCTCAACCTAGCTCATATTTAAGAGTTCTTAAAAATCATTAACAATCTTGAGTCCAAATAATATTCTCCAAAGGAACCACTGTAAACAGCACTAGTACTCAAGTAACACAATATTTTACCATTTTGAAATGTGAATCAAAATACTGAACACCTTATGATTTACTGATATTTACAAAGGATTAAATTTTTGATGGAAATATTAAAAAGCATATTCTTATACTCAAGGACATGATGTCTAGTACTCATAAATTCTGTATCTAAATATTTTCTCTGACGATGTGCATAAACAAAAACATTTCAAAGACAGCCTTCTTAAAGCTAAGTTCAAATTTGAATAAGCTATGCAAAATGATGTATTTATATCCATAAATTCAACTATACACATATATTTAAATACATAGAATTATAATTAAAAATTTAATTTGAGATCTGAGTAATTATGTATTTGTCTAGATAGACCACTGTTTTTCAAATTGTAACTCATAATGCATTCATGGTTCATAAAATCATTTTAGTCGGTTATAACAAGAACTATTTTAAAATTAAACAGAATAAAAAATATTAGTCTGTGTCACTTATATAATACTAAGGATTTCTTTTCTCAGTTTTTGTTTCAGTTGTGCATAAGGGTCTATGTAGATATGTATATATGTTCTAAATTTAGATTAAACTTTATTCTGCAGTTTGTAAAACAAACTTGCAAATGGTTCTAGAATTTCAAACTAAGTAAACTGATGAAAAAAGAAATTTGCTTGAATTCTACATTTGTATATTTTCCATAGAAACCTTGGATTAAAACATATTTTTAAATAAAACCACGTTTAATCTGAGAATTTGGAAATAAAGAAGCTTATGCTTTGTTTCAACACCCCAAAATACATATTTATCATCACAGAATTTTACATTTTACCTAAGCTTCAGATCAGTTCATACATGTCATGGCATCAAATGAGTCCCTTTTCCCGGAAACTTTATTTTTGTTGTTTAGAGATCTATGCATAAGAAAGATACACGCCAATCATTTCATGAATGAAGATACCAGTATCATCAACTGCAACTAATTACTTTTCCTATGCCTCAATCCTATTTTAATTTTGACTTTATCACAGTAGTTTATATTTCTATTCAGTACATTGGGCAAATAATGATAATGATGAGAGGCATAACAATGAATGGATGAAACAATTCTGTTTTTTTTTTTCAAAATTGAGTACACTCAAATTTATTCAACGTTATCCACAGACTTCAGAGGCTTAATTACTGCATGTCAGTTTGAGGAAGTATTAGATATTGTCACCTATGTCCCTTGAAGACACTGCTCATTAAAAGAGGTAGAAGAGTAGAAAGGAGAAACGTAAAACAGTAAGGGATGATAAATGACTGCTTTAGTCCAGCAATGTCCAGAAAAGTCTCTAGAAACTCGTTCTTGGAGACAATTTCTAGTCATAATTTCTAATCATAGAATTTCTATGACTAGAAATTGCCCTAATAAAATATAAAGCAATACCCTTGATACTACTACATATATAAATATATTTTAAAATTCAGTTCACTCTCTGTCTGTAAGGTATTCAACCTCTCTGCATCTCAGTTACTCCATCTATAAAACAATAAAAATAAAAATGTATGTCCACAGGATTGCTGGAAAGATTAGATGAGATAGTGCATATAAAATGCTAAGCACATTCTAGATCCCAAGAAATGCTCTGCAATGCCTGTGTTTGGGGGCCAATGTTCATTGAAATGGCAAATGATTTTTATGAGCCAACAGTTGAATGAGCTCAGTGTGTTTTTGGAAGCATGATTTGGGCAATTCAAACTGATAAGTCATCAATTGCTACATATAGGTAGTGAAACCAGCAGTGCGGCAAACCACAAAGCTCTCAGAAAAATAGCTGCGACATTTTGAGAGGGCACAGTCTATCACTGAGCAGTTTATATCACTGATAAAACTGATTTATTTTTGCAATTTCTCTAAATTCAGCCTTAAAATGTGAGATGAGTTTTAACCTGGATAATAAGCAGTTTTATTGTTCTTGAATGAATAAATGCTTCAAGAACAATTGAAAATTTTATCAATCTTAGTTCATTTAAATGTATCATGCTTCTTTTTTTATGGAATCTAAGTCAGTGCATGGATGGTGAATTTTTTGGTGTATTCTATAATCTTTTCATCCCTCAGTAAAAGATTATTTCAGAGCTAAAGGATTACAGAGGGATAACCAAGTGGTTCTTTCACTAAATAACAGAAGAGCAGTTCTGAAGAACCAGGATTAGTACCTGCAAATATTCTTGCCACATTTCCATTGCGTTTTTCTCATAGATATAACCCGTAAACCGGAGTACTCTTCAAAGCATAAAAAAAAAGATTACTGAAGTGATTTATGAGAAATTAATCCATCATGCAACACTGTACATGATGTTCAATCTAATGACACTATTAAATAGGTATTTTTTAATATTTATAGTGCCTGAAATTCAGTTCAAAGTTAAGCCCTAATGAGGATTTAGGAACAATCATGGCCTGCTGTTATGGCAATATTAAAACAAGAAATACAACAACTACTACATATATAATATCAATAACAACAGCTGTCATTATTTGAGTACTCTGTCAATTTGCTAATCACTTAATATGCATTATATCATTTTTCACTACAACAGTTCAGGGTGACAGAAATTAGTAGGATGAGGAAATGGAAACCGAAAAATTCGGTGACTTGCCAAAGGTCACAGTGGTTACGAGGCTTAAAACCAGGTTATTTGGATTCTAAAACACGTCTTTACCACAATATGATCAATCTCTTTTCACAAAGAAAATGAATTCAGAGTCTAAGCAATAGCACTTTTACAAAATACCCTAAGAATTTTTTTTTTTTTTTCAGATGGAGTTTTACTCTGTTGCCCAGGCTGGAGTACATTGGTGGGATCTTGGCTCACTGCAAACTCTACCTCCTGGGTTCAAGTGATTCTCCTGCCTCAGCCTCCTGAGTAGCTGAGATTACAAACACAAACCACCACGCCCAGCTAATTTTTGTATTTTTAGTAGAGACAGGGTTTGACCATTTTGGCCAGGCTGATCTCGAACCCTTGACCCAGGTGATCCACTCACCTTGGCCTCCCAAAACTGGGATTACAGATGGGAGCCAGTGCATTCAGCCATAAAACAACTTCTTAAAAATAACTCAAAGTGTATTTTTTTATTTATTTCCACAAATTCAGTCAAAGTTTTGGAAGCTACTAGGAAAATACCTTGTCTCCATTATGCTCATAAGAAATCAAATGCCAAGTCCAAACGATGCATGCAAGTTACAGACACTGATATCACACGGAGGAAGAGGATTCCAGAATACCAGAAAGATAGCAATGGGATACAGCCCAGATGGTAGTACAGACCCAGTAAGTCCTCCATTCTCCATGATGTCCTCATTTCATACTGTGTGCCTGTATCAAAACATCTCATGTACCCCGTAAATATATACACCATGTACCCACAAAAATTTTAAAAATAATTTTAAAAGTTTTTTAAAAAGATAGATCATAAAGAGAAAAAAATGTCAGAAGAAGCTGAACAAAATATAAAGCTAACAAATTCTAAAGGCAGGCATGTGCCAAGTCCACTATTCAAACTCTATACCTTCTATTGATTGTATGATTTGCCTTTGATGTGAAATGTCAGCCAATTTAACATTCTTCACTATTGCAGAATCTCTCATAGAAATGCTACATTTTGCATCGAATGCTTTTAAGAAAGGCTGTTTAAAAATGGATACCATATGTACACATATGTATTTTTAAAAATTCTCATTCTAAAGTCTATTAAACAGAAGTTTCTAGAGCCAAAACTATTTATCTTAATTCCTAAATAAAAAAACATTCCTGCTAAGGACTGCTAGTCCTCCCAGGTATATCTTTCTTCACCCTTTACGTAGTAATATTAGAAAGTTTAGGGGACAATTTGGCTATCTAGAATAGTAACTACACTTTCCATTTTCTCTTGCAGTTAGATGTGGCATGTAACCAAATATTGGCCAGGTGGATATAATGAATGCAGCTTCATCATTAAGACCTAAAAGGGAATGGATATGCTCTCTTCTTTATCCTCCCTCCCAGAGGTTGTGATACACACATGAAGCTCTTGAGCTCTCCTTGACTGTGTCGATGAAGACAGCCTCCCAGGGGATGACAGAAAAACTAGGCACAAGGACTATGTATACCTGAATGGGCAGAGTCTTCCTACAAGGCCTCAATCACTCCCATCCAGGCAAAAATTAAGATAAATAACTCTGAAAGAGAAGTAAACTCATGGTTTTGTTCATCCATCCTTGTGTTTTTGGTAGTGCTGTAAGAACTACAGCCATCTAATACACTGATATACACTAAGTTTTTGCAGCTGAGATTTTACTATAAAAATGTATCTGTAAAAGCTTACATGTGATTTTAAAATAAATTCCTACTGTAAAATTAGATGTCTCTCTAATACTATACCCTCTCTCTCTAAAACATACTGTCAGTGAAGGTTCCAGTCATTTTGCTCCATCGTTTTTTTAAATGGCATACCTTTAGATATTATGTTAACCTTTACATTGTAGAAAGACAGGGACTCTGACCCTGTGCCTAACAGACTGCATAAAGATAACTAATAAATATTTACTAAATTAAGTTGTTTGGAGTATTTAATTTTAATTTCTCATTAAAAGACATTTGTGCTTCCAATTTCAGGTTTTATATAAAACATATTTTAACCAATGGCCGTATCTTAAAAATGGAGTAATATGGCATAAAATATTCATAATTTAAAATATCTTTCTTCCCAATATTTCTAGACATATTTCATGCGTGTGTACATATATATGTATACACATACTAACATACGTAGTCTACAAACTTACATGTTTGTGTGTGTTTTCTTCCTCTTCTCTAATTCTACCATTTACATCTTTGCATATACATTTACTTTCTAACTTATTTTATATTTTATTCCTTTATTTTTACTCGCACGTCACCTGAGAGGTTTTGTTTTGGCTAGTATAATGCACAATATAATAGATTTTTTCTCATAAAATCCAGAAGGAAGAAAAAGAATTAAGCATTGTTATCACAAATACTCCTAAACCAATGGAAGTTCAGAGAGAAAATAATAGGAGATTTAGAGAAACGTACCTAGAACAATTTAATAACCTAATATAAAAGATTTGTCTTTTTAAAATAACACAATTTATATTAAAATTTTAATAAACGTCAATAGACTCCTATTAAAAAAAACTTTCTCAGAAATTTATTAGATGGCACATGAAGGATGCCCAGTTAGTGATTTCTTTGTTCATATCGTTTAATATAATTCTTACAACCAACCTAAAAGATGGATCTATTTCCAGAATGAGGATGAGGAAATCGAAGTGATATCTATGAGGTGTGGAAGGAAAAATGCAATCCCCAGTAAATCAACTGACATTCGTAGAGTCCAGAGAAGAAGAATGAACATAATAACTCTAAACTGTTTGGGAGATGTTTCAATAATTTTATAAGTCAGTATTTTGTTGGAATTCATATGAATTGGTAATTTGAACAACCAGGGATTTTCTAAAAGTACTGAATTTAGTGTAAAACAGGATAGTTACGAAATGTCTCAGAAGACCAAGTAAATTCTTAATGTTATTTTCCTTAATCCTAAGTAACAACTGTATTAATTTTCTAATAGGCATCATATAAAAACACCAAGTCTTATTTATTTTAGTCAGTCCTTATAAACATGAAAAAATTGACTCACTGGGTATTTTAAAAATAATTTTTTACACGTCATTGTTTATAATACTCTGTTATATATTCATTTATCCCACTAGTGTATATATAAAGAAATTAGAAGTCAGCACAATAGATTCTCCAAAAACGTAAAAACTTATCTACACTTACAGTAATCCTAGCTTCTTCACTTCATGTTCCAATGAAAATCTTATTCTTCCTATTATGATCCAAGACTTCTTAACCTTAAAGTTTTTTTCTAGAAAGGGCTAGGTCATAGACACCTTCAATTTTGCAGACTCCTAAAGGCCAGAAGCCGCCACTCAGCTCTGTCACTGCAGATTGTAACCCCAAAGCAGCTGGGGACAATACATAAGTGAATAAACATGATAGGTTTCAATAAAACTTTATTTACAAAAAAAAAAAGGTAGGAAGTCTGTTTTCACCCTTAGGTCATAGATTGCTATCTCCTGATAATCAAATTGCTTCCCACATTTACTCTAATTTCTCACTATTGATTATCTCCTCTCTCTAATCCACTCCTGGTAGTCACTTTCCCACTCTATTGCACGTCCAAGGTAGCCATTTCTAAAATCTCACTGCCATCCCCTGTCCTACCACCATCACTGTATATAACAACGTCTCCAAGACATCATGCTGCATAAAACTCGTGTCCTCATTCAGAACTTTAACTCTTTCTCACTTTGGCATAAAGTAAACATGAGGTCAAATTCAGGCTCTGGAACTTATAAGCAGTGTGTACTTGAACTTGGCAAAGCTTTTAAATTTCACACTCTTAGTACACACCTGAAAATAGATATGATACTAATTTAGAGGGTACATGTAAGACTCACAGGTAATATATGGAGTTTTTATTAACATTCAGCATTGCCCCTTGCCATTCAACTTTTATAAAATTACTTCCATTGCCTCCTTGTTCTTATTTAGTGCAACCCAGTACAGACAAGTAAGAATTAACAACAATGAGGAATGTGGCTCAATTAGATTTTAGGTTGTAAAAATATTCTACTAAATTGACACATCTTTTCCAACTAGGCAAATCTTCTCTAAAGATAATGGCTATATTCACCTCCTTTAGGTACATCAGCTGCTTGGATTATCCATGACCTTTCACATATATCACTAAATTCTGTGTGCTTTGTCTTTAATTATGTTACATACCTTTGTCTTTTTTCCTTGTTCCTTAAATAAAGATGTGGTATAGCCTTCAGAAGGGAGACAAATCCTTATGGGGGAACTAATGGGTAGCTCCCTGTCTCTACTTCTTGGGCATCTGTAATACTTATTTGAGTTAGTTTCATTATTGAAATTATGGAACTAATAGAAATAACTAGTGAGCTAATGAGGAAAACAATTATTAGAGTGTGATTGTGGAAATGGGGAAGTTCTTTTATGAGAGGCGATATAGCATCTTCGAAACCTCATGGCAGTAGAGAATTTTTTTATTCTGTTCAATACCTGAAATATAACATATCAGATGTTTGTTGAAACAAACTCCATCTCTGTTTATTTCACTTACTGCCTTCTTCAATGCAGTGCTGGCTTCCCTATTCTTTTCAAGGAAAGAGATCCTTGGTTAAGGAATTTTGAGCCTGCCATTTATAAGAAAAGTGCAAATGCTAGTAATCCTTGGGAAAACTCTGGTAGATTTCGACAGCATATGCAAGTTCCAACTTCTGCCTCAAGGAAGTTCTTTACCTTGTTGGTAAAGGTAAGCTAGAAGGTCTATGTGGAGACATGGCTGAAAGTGATGGGAAGTTCTTCAATTTTATCATTGGCTCCTAATAGGAGTAATCATGCTTCAGAGTTTATATCTCCATGTCCCATGGAAAAGTAAAGCTTTTGATCTTAGGGTTCACAGAAGTGAGAAGAGTGCAGTAAGTCTTTTGCATTTCAGAAAAATAAAAGTATGAAACCTTTTGATACATTTCCATCTCTTGTGATACTAACATTTCTTCTCATATTTTCAACTGAAAAGACTCAAAATCAGGGTGGGTGGGCTAAGTGATAAGAGCAATCACTTGTGATTTGGCGAAAATACTAAAAGAGATTAAAGGGTATGTATGGATATGTGTTTATTACAAAATGAGGCAATGGAAGCATGAGTAGAAAAGTAAAACAGAACCCTAAGTGAGGTTGACATAGAAATTAAATGTCCTAAAATCATAAACAGAGTCAAACCTCAATGAAACTTTTCACTCATACTATTTTTCAACAGATTTGGAATTTCTTTTGATTTATTTTCTGTAGGTATGTAATATTTTTTATTTTATTTTTGAGACGAACTTTTGCTCTTGTTGCTCAGGCTGGAGTGCAATGGTGCAATCTTGGTTCACCGCAACCTCCACCTCCTGGGTTCAAGCAATTCTCCTGCCTCAGCCTCCTGAGTAGCTGGGATTACAGGCATGCACCACCATGCCCAGCTAATTTTGTATTTTTAGTAGCAATGGGCTTCTCCATGTTGGTGAGACTGGTTTCGAACTCGCGACCTCAGGAGATTTGCCCTTCTAGGTCTCCTGAAGTGCTGTGAGTACAGGTGTGAGCCACCGTGCTTGGTGTGATATGTTGTATTTTATAACTTACATATTTATAATGGGACTGCCACGAAATATCTGCTTTTAAAATGCTCTCTACATAGCATGAGTATCTTATAAAGTTCAGTCTGTTTCGTAATATTGTTAATACATCAGCTTTTCCTTGAAAGGAAAGATTAAAGGATTTTTCCCCCTGCTTTTGGAAATAATTTCATAAATAATATAGTACTCACAACCACTTGCCAACCCAAAAATGTTCAGCATTTATCTAACACTTGACTTTTTCAAAAAGAAAATATGTAACTCAATCTTTTTCACAACTACTTTGCCATGGGATGTCCAGAACATTTCTGTGTAGTAATAAAAGATTTCCTAGGTTACTCTGATTTTATTGAAAAAGATTTTAAGTATTCTAAGATAACATAATCTATAAACACGCTTAAGTGTTCATATGTATAGCAGTACATCAAGGGCACCAGAAATGCTAATAAATAAGAGAGAGCCCTGAATTTATGCATTCTACTGAGGATTGCTGATTTTTCCAGATTGATAGCAAGTACTATATATTATATCAGATTATCTGAAAACCTGTATATTAAAAATTGGTAAAATTTATTTCTTTAATTCTTAAATAAGAAATGAGCAGACATTGTAGTATGTCCTTCTAGAACCCCAGTTCATATTGTGTATCTTGTAAGTGGGTTCTGTCTACTGTGTAGACTGTGCTTTAACCTGTAACACTTTCTTCAACCTCTAAATTCTTCTAGAATTTACAATCAGAACAGAAGTATAATGCATTAAGTGTTTACCATTTGTGAGGGATGGCATAAACACTCCACTAAATCATCTCATTTAACTTCACGACATAAGGTATAATTATTGTCTACAGTTGACCATAAGAAGACCCGATTCATAAAGGTTAGATCCTTGCCCAAGGTCACTGAGCTAATAAAAAGCAGACATGGGAAGTGAATTCAGTATCTGTCTCACAAAATCCTGTAATATTAACTTATTGCCAGACTTTTTTGTAATACCTCAAGGGGAGGAAACATTTCCTGGAGATAGCTAGATTTATAAAATTTCATTTAAAAATCAAAATATTATAATGCATCATATTTTATGTGAATGTGATCATTATAAGTCTCTCATACACTCACAAAATTGTTGGCAGAATTCTTTGATTCATCCAGTCTTTTTCACCCCTGGAGCTTTCTGTGACCAATTTTATATGTTTATAATATGATTGGATACAGTATATAATTTTTCCATTCAAAATAGATAACCTGTCCATATAAAAATAAAAACTGAACTACCATAGGCTTCATTAGTACAATGCCTTGAAATTTACCCACATATGTTAAATTTTGAATCTGTACATAAAATATAGATACAATGAAATATGCAGCAAATACTACTAGAATTTTGTGGGTATATAATCATACACTCAATACATATGTCAAAACTTAAAACAAAACACACCCACTGGTACATTTCAACAGAATAAAAGAATACCTTTTTGTCACATGGGGGATCAATAGTATGTTTAAGAACAACGTGTCTTTATATTTTCAAAATAGTCTCTAGTGGAATCAGTTACCATATCCTTGATTTGTATAATATTTATAAGGTTTCTACAAAATCACTACATATTCTATTTAAAAGTTTTCATATATAGGCTGTATTTTATATTACACTATAAAGGTCATAAAATTATTGCCGCATCTGTAAATTAAAACAGTATGTTAAACTCCAAATACGAAAGTATGGCAACTATTCAAAACCTTAACATATAGATAAATTAAAATCATGCAAATAGAGCAGAAAAGGAAAGCCAGACAGGTGTTGGGTCTGCAGAAAGTCTAAGTCGGGAAAAGGGAAGCCATTTAAAGCAGAAGAGAAATCAATCATCACAAGTGTGTTTAGAATTTCCTGACTTAGAAATGTTGGGACAAAATACAATTCTACCTATAAAGCTTTTCAGAAAATAATATCATGCCTAGGCCTGAAGGTACGTACATAACATTTGTTTGAAAGGATTGTGACTACCTTGTAAACTTATTTTACGATTTTATTAACATGGGTTGTTCCTATACTTGGCCAAACTTACTTATTTCTTCCACTGTCCCAGAAGAACCATAAACTTCCAATTATTATGGGAGTAGTTTATCAGAGTACGGATTATCTGGAGGTCTTATTTCTCTTTCATTTGGCCTTTTCACAGCTCATTAGCACCTCAACAAGAAAGTTAAGGCAAAGGATGGAAAGGCTGCAGAATTTCTAAGCAAATAAATTTACTCCTTGTCAGCAGCATATATAGAAAAGCATTTAGAGGTGTTAGAAAAATTAACCAAAATGGGATAAAGATATTTAATGTATTCTGTGGCAATTTTCCTTGAGTGATTTTTCCTCTGTGTTGTCTAAAATATTGACTAAATTGACTGTACATTTTGGCATCCAACAGAGCTTAAAGTCCTTTGACCATCTTTAGAGAGATCACCTGCCAGTAAGCAATGTATAACACTCGTTGCCAATATATTGACAATTTTTCAATGTGAAGACAAAAATTGAAAGCCAAATTTCCAAAGAAATGTTTACGATGACCTTGAGGGGAGTCAACTAGAAATGTGCTTGTTTGATTTTAGGCTTGCCAATGCATTTGATGCTACCAGCACAGGAATATCTACCCCTGTCTTAGGGCCAAATGAGAAAATCAGAAAATTAAGGCTCTTTTAGTATCTACTCATTAGAGGTAATATATCCTTAAACATGAAAATTATAATGTGTTACATCCTTTATTATTTTCCTTTTTTATAAGTATGTAAGGTATTCATAATCAAGTGGTAAATGTATCTTTGTCTAGCCTATCTAATGGCAACTGAATAAATAATATAAAAACTTCAAATAGGTAAGTTTTTATAAAATTATTTTAATGACCGATTTGTCAGGTAGAAGAGCAACTAGCAAAATAGACTTTATGCATTCAATACATCATATCTTTATTTATTTGTAGAGAAGAGCTTGGAAATCATAAGAAATTCTGGTTCTGTCACTTATTACAAATAGGGTTGCTTTGCCAAGTGTTTATGAAGCAACTACAAAGGGCCAGGCACTATTTTAGGCAATGATGATATAGCTATATACAAAATAGACAAAAATCTATGTTCTTATTGAGTGAATCATGTCAGTGAATGAATACTAAACAAGAGAAATAAGAAAATAGAAGGATGTAAGTGTTACAGAGAAAATGAAGGAAGGAAGGAGAATAGGAAGTGCTAGGGGAGGGGGCATTGTGGATTTAACGATGATCAGGAAAAATATCACTGAGTGGGTATCCTTTGAGAAAACCATTTAAAGATATGAGAGAGAAAGCCATGTGACTATGTGGAGGAAATGTGTTCCAGGTGGAGGCATCTATGACTGTAGTGGAATGAGAGAGGGTAACAATGGTGGAAAAGGAAGCCAGAGAAGAAATAGAGAGAAAGGAGGAGGTAATTCTGTACGGGCTTATAAAACAGCAGGACTGCATTCTACTGAGTGACTGGCAAGGCACTGGAAGATTTTCAGCAGAAGAGTGATGTGATCTGCCTTATATTTTAACAGGACCATCTAGCAAACAAAATGGATTAGAGGTAAGACAAGGCCAAAGCAGGCAGGCCAGTTTAAAAGGCTGTTTCACCAATCTAGACCAGAGATGATGGTGGTGGCAATGTAAGTAGTCAGAAGTGATCGGATTCTGGATATAGACCTGGTCAAGGTAGACTTGGCATAATTTTGTAATCAAAAACATTAGGCATGAGAAAGTACAAAACTAAGTTCAACTCCAAGGTGTTCAGCTGGGGCAACTGGAAGGCTATAGTAAAAACTTACTGAAACAGGAAAAACTATTGATGAAGCAGATTTGGGTGTTAGTAAATATAGTTTTACATAGGGTAAATTTTAATTGACTAGGAATGTATACAAAGTTGTGTATCTAAGTTTAGAGTTTGGCAGAAAGCTCTGGGCTGGGGGTAGACATTTGAGAGGCATCAACTCATGGACAGTATTTGATGTTGGGAGGCTAGGTAAGATCATCAAGAAAATTAATATGGTCTAAGAGCCAACTTCTGGTTACTGTGATATCAGTAATTTGTGTTGATGGGGAAGAACCTGCAAGTTAAAATGAAAGCAGATTCCAGAAAAACAGGAAGAAAACCTGGAATGTGTGGTGCCTTAAAAACCAAAAAGGAGGAAGAAAATGTATGTCTCAAATGCTCCTCAATTTATTTAGGTTACTTAACTTAGGTAGTACATATAAGCAATTTCAAACTGTGGCTGGCATATTGTAAAAATTGAATAAATGTTCATTGAACAAATTATGTGTCATTTCGTAACCCAACTAACATATGTCAGGATACTGATTGTGATATGTACAGTAGAATATATTTTGCAACTGAGTGTTACCAACATGTTATCAAACATATCACAGAAGTATAGTACAGAGAATTAAGAATATGGGCTCTGGAACAAAAATATCTGGATTCAAATACTTTTCTGTACCATTGAACCTTAGTGTTCTCATCTGAAATCGGGATAACAAGAATATATACTCCTAGTGTTGGTAAGATAAGCTAAACATGCTAATAATATACATACAACATAAAAGAACCTGGTCTATAATACATTCTCAATAAAATTGGTTATTGGGCCAATTACAGCAAAATTAAGAAGTAATGTCTTATGTATTCAATTAATACTAAAATAAGTACATACTGTGCATTCATGTATCAACTATGTAT
Organism: Callithrix jacchus; assembly: GCF_049354715.1. Lineage (NCBI taxonomy): Eukaryota > Metazoa > Chordata > Mammalia > Primates > Cebidae > Callithrix > Callithrix jacchus. The sequence continues at coordinate 33,563,784 of NC_133524.1, forward strand.
TAATCACTCAGTTAGATAACAATGGATATAAAGAATAAAATACCTGCTCTAAAGGAAATCATAGTCCAGTGGAGGAAACCTACAAGTAATCAAAAACTATATGTGCTCTCATAAGAACACATCCAAAAAAAGAAATAGAAGAATTGAAAAGGGAAACCAAACATGACCCGAGAAGTAGGAATTTTGACATACTACCAAGACCTTGTCAAGTTACTGTTTTCCCTTATGGCAGCATGCCTAGTATACTTAGCATTGCTTCATCAATGTGTTTTCCCAGCAATCTTTTGGGGGAATTGACAGTCAATGCATGATACCTGTTATTACATTTATGAAAGATCATTCTGGATGCAGTGTGGAGAATGATCTATGGAAGAGTAAGGCAGCAAAACCAGTTGGATATCCAGTGAAAGACAGTATGTAATAGTCAGAATCTGACTGTTACCATAGGCACTCAAGAACTGTTGAAAAAATGAACTGATGACATATATACTGAGGGCTTCAACAAAACAGTAGAATTGGGAGATAGGGGTAGACAGGGAGAGTACAGACTTCTGACATATTTGGACTTAGAATGTATTAAACTTGGTCACTATAAATATGAAGAGAAGGTCAGTGGTTGAGAATGACTTCTAGGTTTTCTATTATATTTTAAGTTCTGGGATACATGTGCAGAAAGTGCAGATTTGTTACATAGGTATATATGTGCCATGGTGGCTTGCTGCACCCATCAACCTGTCATCTAGGTTTTAAGCCCCAAATGCATTAGGTATTTGTCCTAATGCTCTCCCTCCTCTCACACTCCACCCTCCGAGAGGCCCTTGTGTGTGATGTTCCCTTCCCTGTGTCCATGTATTATCTTTGTTCAACTTCCACTTATGAGAGAGAACATGCTGTGTTTGGTTTTCTGTTCCTGTTTTAGCCTGCTGAGAATGATGGTTTCCAGCTTCATCCATGTCCCTGCAAAGGACATGTACTCATTCTTTTTTATGGCTGCATAGTATTCTGTGGTGTATATGTGCCACATTTTCTTTATCCAGTCTATGATTGATGGGCATTTGGGTTGGTTCCGAGACATAGATAATGGGTAAAAGGACGTAGAAAAAAAGCAAAGGTAGAAAGGTATGGTGGCCCACACTTATAATCCCAACACTTTGGGAGGCCAAGGCAGGTGGATCACTTGAGGTCAGGAGTTTGACACCAGCCTGGCCAACATGGTGAAACCCTGTCTCTACTAAAATTACAAATATTAGCCAGGAATGGGGAATGGTGGTGGGTGCCTGTAGTCCCATCTACTTGGGAGACTGAAGCAGTAGAATCGTTTTGACCAGGGAGGCAGAGGTTACAGTGACATGAGATTGGGTCACTGAACTCTAACCAGGGTAATAGAATAAGACTCTGTCTCAAAAAAAAAAAAAAAAAAGCAAAAGTGAAGCAAAGTAAAGCAAGGTTTTGTGAGGCAAGGAATTCAAAACCACCCTATTACCCAGGAATTCTTCTGGGCATATACACAAAGGAAATAATAGCGCAACCTTATAAACATCTGTGCTTCCATGCTCACTGAAGCATTGTTCATAGTACCCAAGATATAGCAACAACTTATGTGTCGATGGATAAATGGTCAAAGAAATTATGGCACATATATACACAATTGAATATTCAGTCCTAAAAATGAAATCTTACCATGCACTACAGCATGAATGAGCCTGGAATACATTATACTAAGAATCTAAACTTTGGACAAACAACAGTGAGCTATAGAACTCCTCATGCCTAGAAATCACCCTACATTTGACTTCTAGTTTATTTAATTTAATGAGTAACAGTCTTTGGTCATCATTTGCCCTGAAGATATTGTAGTAAACAGAACAGACAACTGTCTCTGTCCTCATGGATCTCACACTTTTGTGTAACTATACAAACAATAAATAAATTATATTGAACACAAGAAGTCTATTCCAAATTATATTTTGAAGCCACTTTATTACTAAATTGTTGTGCTTAGTACCATGGGATACAAGAATAACTGGGAGGATTAAGAAATGCATTAAGCAACACCAACAAGCAAGTACAAATACTATATTTAATCATCATATTTCATTGGACCTTAAATGCCATTCTTGTATTTTTATGGAGGAAATGTAAGTGTAAGGACATGATCATCACCTAATACTGTACTAAATATTATAGTTTACTGTTGAACTATAACAAGAGTTTAAAAGCAACTGAAAGCATAAGATGGAAATCCTGGGGGTAAACATTATTTATGTGATACAAAAGATCAAATCTATCATATTGGTCTTTTCTACACTTTGTCTATTTGACACTAAGTCGGCTACACATTTGCTTACAAGTTCTCACCTTTCTCTGCCTTTGTGTTTTATTTTATTCTATTGTTTTCTACTATAGTCACATAATAGAAAATGTAATTGCATCTTAATGGGTTATTTAAAAGTATGCTTAAGGCTGGCTGCCATGGCTCATGCCTTTAATTCCAGCACTTTGGGGAGCCAAGGCAGGCAGATCGCCTGAAATCAGGAGGTCAGGACCAGTCTGGTGGATATGACAAAATCCCATCACTACTAAAAAAAATATGAAAATTAACCAGAGATGGTGGTGGGTGCCTGTAATTCCAACTACTAGGGAGGCTGAGGAACAATCACTTGAGCCAGGGAGGCGGAGTTTGCAGTGAACCGACATCATGCCACTGCACTTCAGCCTAGGCGACAGAGCAAGGCTCTGTCTCCAAAAAAAAAAAAAGAAAAAAAAAGTACAATTAAATGACAAACATTTCATCTCAGAGTCTAAGTATAATTTAAAGCATTTCAAATTGCTGGCCCATTTGCTTATAAACTCTTGTTATATTTTTGAATCACATTTCATTGCTAAACATGTACAACGTATACACTCATATGTTTCTATGCATATCAGCTTTGTGGACTGAGTCAGGAATATTTTCCTCTACCTCAGATTTAGGGAATTAAACTCTACTTATCAAAACTCAGATTATTCACTGATGTTTTTTAAAATGAATAGTCTGTTACATTATTTATTCATGAGAAATCATGATTTTGACAGGGCTTATTTCTCAAGTTGGCTTCAACAGTCCCATTGCATCTCTGCATTAGTCACACAGAGCTGTAGAAGGTGCTAAAAACTTGACATCAGGGGACACAGTCCTACTGATCACCAGGTTTCTGTATGAATAGAATTCCAGCAGCAAGTCTTTTAAGACAAAGGGCTGCCTGATCTTTATTTTATTGTATTTTATAAAATCAAATCATGTTATAATGTTCTAGTGATGTCATGGTCTGTGCTCTCTTCCCTATGCCCTCTTACTCTTGACAAAACTTGAACTTGAAAGTTTTTTAATTAAAGGAGAAAAATACACTGAGAGTAAGACATTGAAGAGAATTAAGTAGGAATCAATACTAATAATCACTTACTAAAAATGGGATATTAGTTAAATATTAATGGGATTAAAAACATGTTATTGAGGCTGTATTCCGATTGTTCATTATATTTTTGTGGACATTTTTGTCCTGAAAAATAAACATTTATAGATTGATATCACATATTTTATATAGCACATAGTATGTTATATACAGGATTCAACAGTATACTGTAGATTCCTACCACAGGGTGTACCATCACAGAGTTTATCAGAACTCTTAATTCTCTCCAAATCTGAAATACTAATCTCATCATCCTTCTATCTACTATTTCATCTCCTTCTTATTTTCATCACTGAACCTCAGAATTAATTAAACTTTCCTGTTTCTGATTTCCCATAATCAGCCAATAATTCATGTATTATTTGTTTTCCACCCTCATACTTAAAAATCCCTCTCTAAGCACACAAGTATACTTCTAAAACAGAGGGTCCAGTTGCCTCTCCCCATCTGCATCCTCCTCAATTCATTTGCAGCACTGTTTACTATAACCACCCTCCTTAAAATATTTTTTTACTCTCTGTTACATGATAGTACTTTCCTAAGGAAGATCTTAAATCATAGCTATCTCTCCCACCTCTGGTTCTCTGCAAAAAAATAGATCAAATCAATAGAACAATCAATCAACTATTCTGTCCTTGAACCTCTTCATATTTTATGGTACCTTTTTTCCTCTGTGAAGTCTCAAGTACTTTTGGTGATTGCTCTGTTATCTCTCTCCATCCTAACCCCTACATGGTGATTATATCACTGGTATTAACTGATCTGTTGATAATAAACCCTGATTTCCCAATACAATTAGCTTCTTCTCGAGGCACCATTGACACCTTCAGCTCAGCATGGCCCTTTTTTTGGTCAATCCTTCCTGAAGGCAAAGTGCCCCTTGATTCAGCTTCATAAATCCCAGGGTTGAAACACATGACTTGTTATTCAAAACCTGTCAATGCCCTTCTCTTGCTTACTGAATAAAATGTATCTCCTTTAGCATGATAAACAGAATCCTCCACAATTTGTTCTCAACATCATTTTCCAGCTGACTCTCCTACTCCTGCTCCCCTAACCATATGCCCTACACACAAGATGAACAGTCACAAAATGAACTGAAGATTCGTGCTTCTAAGTCTTTCTCATTCAGCTCTACAAAGTAGAATAATATTTCTATGGCATAATCCCCTTATAAAAATCATACTTGACTATCAAGGCTCATCATTCAGTTATACCTTCTGCAACCTGCTAAGATTTATGAAGCTATAGTTTATAGTCCCAGAGGATTTGTATGAAGTTATTATACTTCCTAATTCTACTGTGCCTTATAGCAGGTATAAAAGTGTATGTGTCCTCTTCTAGTGCATAAAGAACTAGAGGACAAGCCAAATAACACCCAGCAATTAACACAAATTAGATGATTATTAAGTACTTGATAGATTAAACCACCAGTGTTTGACCTTCACACATGACACTATTATATATAAAGTATCACTGTAGATTAGAAATTTTAACAGAAAGGCCAGAAAATATAACTTAGAAATCATAGGTGTAGGTATTCAAGATGCCTAGGTCTATTTCACTATGCCTCTTATTAGCACGATGGTCTTCAATAAATCTTTCATCTGTCAAGTACGAAGACTGATGGGTGGCAAACCTGATAAATACTGCCTTTGAAGTAACTGCCACTTGCTCCTGCCATATTGTAAGTGTACAATGAATGCTACCTAAATTACTATAAAACAATCAATAGTAATAACACGTATGTGTGAGGATTCTGAAAACCTTGTTCTATTTGAAATTTTAAGAAACTAAGCAATGTGAAACCACTGGTTGAGAAGATATAAATAATTACTTGTAAACAAAAACTTTTTTTTTGGAAAAATTCATGAAGGCAACTTGCCAGAATTTTCTGCTTCAAATGACTTAAAAATAAATAATGTAAAATGGTTTTTTTGCTATGTCAGTAGTGAACATTTTATTAATTTGAACAGATTCTGTGAATGCCAAAAGCATTATAATGTTAAGACAAATATGTACTTCTAAAGAGTGAGGATGTGTGTGGGTGAGTGAGAGAATAATACATATATAAAGTACATTCCCCAGGGTTTACTCAGGTTTTGTTGTTGTAACCCAAACAAAGAATTGCAAAGATTCACCAATGTGGATGACAGTTTATGTTGAAAAACAATGTAAGAATATATATCAGCTACAAATGGGTAGGTACAAATGGTTAGTATCTCAGTATCAATACTACTCATGAGTAAATTACCCCCAAGATAATTATACATATATTTCTCTCCTTGGATCTTTCAGAAATTTGGCCTAGGTACTTACATAATGTTCTGAATAATGTATCTTTCTCCACTATTTAGTAAATTATGCCAGATTCATAAATATTTCTCAGTTACCAGACATCTAAGTGTTTTCATCAAACTTCTTATTCCCATTAACTGTAATTTCAATTTTATATTTATGTACATACACACACATACACACACACACACACACTCAGAGAAGAAGAGAGAGAGTTCACTAGGTTCTTATTTATCTTCAAAATCAACTCTATATAAATGTTATTTTAAAACAAAAGAGGAAACCATAACCAGTTTATGATACTCTTATTATTGACAAATCAGATTACTTGGCAATTTCTGGATATATTTTACTCTCTAATACAAATACTATCATTTTTTGCCAAATATAAATATTATCTGGACCTCTGCTAATTACTCCTTTTCCATTAAAACGTGTAAGTCAATAAATCTTATTTAGAAAAATGGAAAATCATACATTAGATTAAACTGGGAGGCTTCCCTATTCTTGTCCTTCACAAAGTAATCTAGCCAGATAAATAGCTTCATTTTATTCAGCTTATTAAACTACCTTGTTTATGTAAATTCTATGGTACACATTTAAGGCCAGTCATCTGTGATAATACCAGCAAATTTAATAACAATCCGAACTATGAAAGTGGATGCATATACCTTTTATATGCTTATGCTTTATATAAGCTGTATAGTATGTAACTAACTCAAGTGGGCTCATCCATCATGGTTTTATTATTTCTCTAAAAAAAAAAACCTCAAGGTGTTTATATAAAATGAAAAATGACAAAAAAGAAAAACATGATATTAAAAATAAGCACATTTTGAAAGTCAATTTGTCATTGTTTTATGACATATATTTATCTTCATGTATATAAGAACACCTAGCACAACCCTTCGCTTTTAACAGTTTCTCAATAAACATTCACTAAATTTTCAATATATTTAGCTGTGGGACAGATTCTAAAGTATTGCTCTAGAAATATTTGACTCATCAGTAAGAGCCCAACCTATGCTAAAGATGACTTTGATTAATATAGGGCAGCCCCTTTGGAAAAAAATCCAACTGAAATGTGTAGGACATAAAAAACCTAGTGGATACAAAACATTTTCCAAGGAAAAATAAAACATATTTTCTGGATTCGATAAAATTATACACACACACACACACTACACACACACTTTCAAATACACATGCAATGCATATTTTATTCTTTTAAAGATTTCTGTTACTAAATCATGGTAAAACATTGAAATCTTTCAAATATTACCATAAAATAATGTCCAAAATATATTCCATCAACTACAGCTTATAAAGGAATCTTGTGGCTTGAGAGTGATTAATCACATCCCCAATCTCATGCATAAGCCTTGATTGGTTTAAACGAATCCTTCTTGCCAGGGACATGTAACACAAACCCAACTACATCATTTTATCTGTTCCACAGTATAATAACTGTGGAAACATGACTTAACATGTTCCAACCAGAAAGTGTCCAGAGTTTTGCTTGATTGAGATAAAAGTACTTATTTTTTCTTTGCTATAAGGAAAGAAAAAATTACAGTTCTGGCAGCCATCTTTCTATCATAACAAAACTCCCTTGGGAAAAAAAGTAACTACTTAGCATAGACAGTGGAAGAGTGAAGAGCCAAAAGAACCACTGAGATATGGAGCTGCAGTGCGACGACAATGTGAATATTTGGATTAAAGGCTTGCCAGAATCCCAACATTCCTCTGGAATTTTGTTAAATATGCCCATACTTCCCAAGGTTTAATTACTGGAAATCTTTAATGGTAGAAAAGATGTCACATGACTACTCTAATGTGGGTGTTTGCTGTGTGTGTGTTTTTCAAGTTTCCTTGAGAAGAGTTTTCCATTATTGTACTGAACATCATCCTAGTTGGTATCAGGAAGCGGATTGTTGAAAGTAATAGATCCTAAAATGTGGGACAGGCTGAATTACATAAAAGACAAGGACGATAAAAACCCCCAAACTCAGGATGATACTTGGCTTGTAGTTAAAAAACAGTTGGTTAAACAATGGCCTATTTTATCCTGAGACATGTACCTCACAACTGCCAACACTATTAGAAGATTTGATACAAACAAAAATGTTGGCATCTACTGGCCTCTTTAAACCAAGAAAGAAAAAAAGCTCATGCTAAAGGTCGTTTCGAAGTACAGACAAAAAGAAAATATAGCTTTGTCTGAAGAAGCCCTCTCTGCCCGTGGCTTATAATGTGAATGCCTTGAGAGGCTAATAATTTGGAGCCTGATATGAGTGGAAAAGCCAATTTTTATTTTTACTCTAAATCGAATGTTTGTATGAACAGAGACAGGAGAGGCAGAATTTAAGACTTAAGTACTAAAAAAAAATCAACTGTAGTGCTTCCCTAAAGCACTTTTGTGACAAAGTAGATCATCACTCCTTTCATGAAGCAGCAGCTTATATGTAATCTATACTTGAAAGATATACTCAAAGATCGGCTATGCCCTCTTCCCCAACCCTGTGCTGCAAATTTTCTAAGTCAGGAGGCTGTGCAAAGCATAGAGGCCTATTTAAGATGTCAAAGAAAGGTTCATGTTTGAAGCCTAAAACCAAATCATAAGATTTGGGCTACTGAGTCACGGAATTGATAAGAACAAATACTGAAAACCTATAAATTGATTGCCTAAGAAATCCCAAGTCTAACCAAAAATACCTTATCACTCAACCCTAGGGCAAGCACCAAGACCTTGAAACACAATAAGTAGAACACTAAAGTAACATAATACCCCAAAAAACGTCAATTTCAGATATCATGATGAAGACAACTATTTAGCAAAATTTATAATAAACAGAAAAAAATCATCAGGAAGGCTCTGAAAGAGCAGGATATAATAGCTGTTTGTTTCCATTTTTTCCTTTTATGCATTTAGTTTAGTCTTAGTTATTATCAGGATGTGCTCTTCTAACTTTTTACTCAGGGGTATTGGACATCAATTTTTTTCACTTAATCTCAGTCCACTAGATCATAAAGCACTAACTGAAAGGGGCTACTAATCACCCAGTTATCCCAACCTTGGAGCTGAATGCAATCACTGGATAATGTTTTACACTTGGTCTTTTTGAGGAGTTTGAGCATCTTTGAACGTGAATATATGCTATGAAGTATATATAGCAATGTTGGATATTTAAAGAGGAGGACTATAGTAAGCACTGCAATTACACAGTCAATATCCTTTCTAACACTCTCCCATGGCATAATAGCCTAGTGATTTGGACAGCATTGATATTACTCTCGGTTCTAGATGTGGGCTTCATTTTTATTCAAGCCAATTGGAATAACGCTATTCAATTTGCTACAGGGAGGTGTTCAGAGCAGGCATATAACCTAAGAGTTCCCAATCAGAAACTCAGACCTTTTCTTTGCTATTCAGATAAAGATATATTCTTTACACTTAGCTGTGAACAAGGGAAAAAGAGTTTCTAAGATCTGCTCAGGGAAGCCAGCCTTTATCAGTCTGAAAAGTTATGAAGGGTAGGCTTGAGACAATAACAGAGAAGCAAAGACTTTTCCTTGAATCCATAATAAAACTCTGTATTAAACCCTTTAGCAAACCTTGAAGTCATTATTTACTTAGCCAATAAATTCTTTTTGTGTCTTGAGTACATTTGAAACCAAGCATCTTAAATAATACAGGATATAATAGACTTTAATGTTCATCAACTTAATAAATCTTTAAATAATCAACAATCATTTTAGTATGTACTCATAGCATCTTCAGTGCCAAATGTTCTGATTTCAAATTCAATGTTCAATTGCTCAGTTCACCAAATCTAGTTAATTGCCATTAGTCAAAAAGCATTATCATTAATGACACTGATGCCATTATCAATAAAATGAAGACATTTTGAATTGGTTTGCTTATTCATCAAATGCAATTTTTAGAAAGGATGTATTATCTTATTACAATTAGGATGCCAAATGAGAATTTAATGCGCCATTTTTTTCACAGGCTGGCTATAAATTAGAATCTTTACAACACTTTTCTCCAGTTCTCTCTCCGACTCGTAAAAGAAATGGTAATATCATCTGAATCTCTTTCAAGGAAGAAAGATTATGGAAGTCATCTGTTGATAGATTTCACAGCAATTATTCTTTCTTACTACCAGTTCCCAAACTTCACCTTTCATTTTATAAAATAACCTTTATTTTAAACCTGCCTGTATTTTACCATATTATTTTCTGGTTGTCTGATTTATAATTTCTGTCATTATATTACTTATATATTCATCCACTTTTAGTAAACTATGAAACGTGTGCCTAAGTGTGTTTATGAAAACACAATGTTTACTCTAATGATAGTTACATAAAGCTCTATTTTGTGTCAGGTTAGCATACAGGCTAAAAGGATCAGTTCTGGAACCAGATTGTATGCGTTCAATCTGCATAACCATACACAGCTTTCTTAACCAGTTTGTCAATTTTCTCAAGTGTAAAATGGATATAATAACAGAATCTTTGTAAGAGGGTTGTTACGAACATTGAATTAATGCATTAAAAGGGTTTAGAGCAATGTTTATTATATAATCATTGCCCAATAAGAGTTAACAACTTTTACGTTGTTATTCATCATCACAGACATTATCTAAGAGTAACTAGTTCATTATCTAAGATCAACACTCAGAGAGTAGCTTAGGCTAATAAAATGATTCAAGAACTGAGAAATTGGAAAACTTAGGTTGAATCACATACCTATCAGTTTCTAACCATGCTACTTTGGTTAAATCATCCAAGACATATAAGCTTGTTTTTAGTTGACAAAATTAAAATTTCATCTTTCATCTCACAAGTAAGTTCACTGGGGCATAAAACAGTACAAAGCTTGTAAAAGGGATATGAATATTTCATAAAGCACCAAGAATCCCTCTTACACATAAGAGGATTACACATTCTTCAGTTTGATCAAGAGATTCCTTTCACTACCTGTTCTGGAAGGGCTAAACTTATGTAACACTTGCTCTTCTCTTTCCATGAACACAAAGTTTGTAGTTGAAACATAAATTCTTCTTCCTGTTTCCCAATCTCTCAGATTTTCAACATGAATAATATTACGTAAGGAAATGATCTGTTTGTACTACAGAAATAAGAAGCATTTTGCCTGGCTTTCCAAGTCCTCAGAATCTTACCATATCCTATTTTGGTCAGAATTTCACTGCCACTTTGGGGGGTGATTGATTCTTGTGAGAATATGATTGAAATTCTGGATTCTTTATCACCAAAAATACCGTATGTGTTTGCAAAAATTTTTGGAGATGTTAGTGGGATTATGGACACTATTATGTGAATTTAACAAACTTGTAGGGTTTTATAACCTGTAACGATTGTTATACCATTTTATTTATCTGCATTGGCTTACCATTACCAGCCCAGTTAACATTCTACATCCTTCAGTAGTCAGTAATGTTAACCAGTGTCTTTAAAAAACTGTCTAACAATCACAGATGTATTGAGCTATGATGTCCTCTAATTCTATATCTTAATGTAATATTTTATTTTATAGTGTACAATTTACCTGTTCTGCCATTAATCATTATCTGTAATTCGAAGATTATTTCTTGTCTTCAGTTTTATTAAATTATAATTTTGGAAGATGTCACTATTTTCCTGATTTTCATTTTCAGACATTTAAAAATATATGAAAAAGAGATTTTTTTAGATTAAATGTTTGAATTACATATTTTTGCATGTTTTAAAATATATAATTTTACTGACCAAACAAATGAAAATTCAAAGAAATAAAACTCCAATAAAATGAGTTGAAAAGAGTCTAGTGTAAAATTTTCTGAATATAGCCTTTGTTGTAAGTCCATACATAGATGTATAACCACACAAATATAGTTCATTTTTTCAAAACCAGTTACAATATTGTCTTAGCTACATCTTAACTCATTTAATATACTGTACAAATGTGCCATGCAAATAAATTATTTTATATCTTAGTTCTTGGTGGCTGTATGGTATATCATTTGGAGAAACAAATTATTTAAATAAACTAAGAGTATACTTACATGTGCAGATTTCCATGGAATGCACATTAATTTCATAATAAAAAGAAATATAAGACCTAAGAAGTTGATCTGTAAGCTATCTTCCTATGTTTCTAATTTGAACACTATTCAATAACCTCATAATTTAAAATGAAATAAACTATATAGGCATTAGTATTTTCTTTCTTTCTTTCTAACTCTTAAATTTTGGAATGCTCCCTTAAAATTAACAGATTCCAATAACATAGAAGAAAAGACTCACCTTTATAAAAAGTTACTATAAAAATCTTTCATGTGTGATTAAATAATAATGTCTACATGTTTACTTTGTGATCAGATTTATACTTAGCAGCTCAGTGAAATTTTAGAATAAGGTTATGAGGAAATAACCATTATTAAGCCATTTCATAAAAATGATCAAAATATCAGGATCTCAAAGATATATTAACACTCTGTTGTTCATTATAGCATTATTAAAAATAGTAACAATGTGGGAACAATGTAAATGCCTGATGGATGAATGCATAAAGCAGGTGTGGTAAATACACACAATGGAATTTTATTCAGTCTTTAAAAAGAAGGAAAACTTGCAATATGTGACAAGTTGGATGAACCTTAAAGGTATATTCCAAATGAAAAAAAGCTAGACACAGAAATACAACTACTTCATGATTCTACTCACACAAGGTATCTAAAATTGCCAAACTCAGAGAATCTGAGAGCAGTGTAGTGGCTTTTAGAGTCTGAAAGGAGGGGAAAATGGGGTAATGCTAATTAGTGGGCATAAAATTTTAATCAGGTAAGATGAATAAATTCTAAAGATCTGCTGTACAATGTTGTCTCTAACAACACTGTATTATACACTTAAAAATGGTTATTTGATAAATCTCATATTAAGTGTCCTTACAGAAGAAAAGAATATAGTTTTAACAAATTTTGTTTATATCACAAAGTAGATGATAATGTCCTATGGTTTTTCTTTGCTAACAATTTTCAATGCTTTTTTATGTAAAATGTAATGTCAACTAAAATATCTGAATAAAGTGAGCAAAATGTGCAGAAATATACCCTAAGTCACACATTTAGTAAGTAGCAGAACCAGAACTACAAGTAAAAGTCAGACTAATTAGCAACTGTGTGCATGTGCGTGTGTGTATGTGTTTTGTGTATATATTTGTGGGTGACTACGTGCTTAGTATATTTTAATACCCTAAAATCAAAGGGTGGATGTCTCGGCCAATATGAGTACATTCTACCTAACAGGAATAAACACAAACATGTAATGTCCGACTCTCTACTCTATTCCTCCCTCATTCTCTCACAATCAGAGTTACATTATCTTTCCATGACCCATGACAAAAAAAGGAATCTGTGCTTTTCACATTCTGTCCTTTGTGAAGAAGAGAAAATTTGACTGGTCAACATAAAACTATACACTTTATCACTCCTGTGTATAATTCTAATACGTAAATGACTAGGGCCTCTTGACTACCTCTCCACTAACAACTTTGGAAATAAAACAGATTTTTAAACATATAATTTGGATACATTAATCACTTAAATATAAAAATTTAAAAATAAAACAAAGGTACTAAAAAAAACTATTATGAGATCATGTCTAACAATAAAATCACCACTGATAAACCTCACACACTAAAAAGTAAGGCAAGTCTCAAAGTCATTGGAAAAACACGTAATGAAAAATTAAAAAGTTATAAATCTTACAAAAATATAGAACAATGCTGAATTATCTGAATGACTCACATTGCTAGGTATACTGGGAGAGGTCAGCCAATGTTTAGTCCAGTGTTCTACTTGAACCTTTTTTATTTCTACACTTATATGTTTTGCTCTATGTTTTGGTATGTTTGGAATTATTCCACAGGGGAAGGTAAGAGAAGGAAAGAATAAAGATCAGAGCAGAAGTAAATAAAATAGAAACTAGAAAAACAATAGAAGATAATAACAGTTTGTCTTTTAAAGACAGACTGGCTTGTTCTAGATATTTACTGATTCCATAATATGCAATTCAGATTTAGTAAAGAACACTTAGTGAACAGAAATTGTCTCCCAACTCTTTTTTTTTTTTTTTGTCCTTGTTAAGTGAATAAACACAACTGACAAAAAAATTTTATGTCCAAATGTTCTTAAAGTCTAGGGGAAAAATTTCTTGTGAATTAAATGTAATTCAGAAACATGTAACAGAAGGTATCTTAATGTCAGGCAGTGAGAGAAAGCAGAAAGTCAAAGATCTCTAAAGATGGCAGAGAAATGCCAGATACGGGCGATGGGGAGGAAGGCAGCAAACCACACTGCCATGTGTGTACCTGTGCAACAATCTTACATGTTCTTCTCCCCAAAACCTAAAATACAATAAAAAAATAAATAATAAATGGGGGTGATAAAAAGGAAGAAGAGCTTCCTTTTATGAAAACAGAAATACTATTGTTTACTAAGAGGTAGACTTAAGAAAATAATAAAATATAATAGTCTAAATGAAAGACATTTAAAACATTTAGAAAAAGACCACTTTAATCACTGTAAACATTTTTTACCCCCTTTTTACAGTGTACTGAGACTAAAATTGACACAAAAAAATGTTTGCTAAATTGTTGAAGTTCGTTTCCCTCTAAATTTTTGTACTTTTTTTTTTTTTTGAGACAGAGTCTTGTCTTGCTCTGTCGTCCAGGCTGAAGGGCAGTGGCGTGATCTTGGCTCACTGCAACCTCTGCCTCCCAGGTTCAAGTGATTCTCCTGCCTCAGCCTCCCGAGTAGCTGGGACTGCTGGTACACGCCACCACACCTAGCTAATTTTTGCATTTTTAGTAGAAATGGGGTTTCACAGTGTTGGTCAGGCTGGTCTCGAACTCCTGAACTTGTGATCCCCTGGCTTCGGCCTCCCAAAGTGCTGGGATTACAGGTGGGAGCCACTGCATCCAGCCTAAATCTTTGTACTCCTAAAAAAGTTAGCTATCATATTGCTTATGACCAGGACATACATGATCATGAAAATATTTTTCTAATACTTAATGTAACATTTAGAAATATGAATAGAATCAAAATACTGGCTTTGAATACTGGTTTTGTTTCAAAGGCTTGACACTTTTCTCCAACAGAAATAAGATCGTTTTCACAACTGTTCCTCAGGTAGTGAGTACAGTAAATTGCTCCAAGCCAAAGGCCATCTATAAATCTTAATCAACTTTTGTGTGTTATTAAGTTTTCCTCTCATGGAATGGTGAAAAATCTCCAGTAATTCTTATGCTTTAATTTATTGAGAAAAGCAATTATTTCATTTAAACTTAGTATTACATCTCAAATTGTGAATGCCCAACGTTTGTTAAAAGGCTCATATATTTAATATTACTTCAAAAAATTGTGAAAACTTTATACAAGCCAATATTTTCAAAATGTATTTTAAAATAAAAATTCACTTTGAGCTTCAACAATTTGCTCGCTCTCTCTCCCCCTTCCCTCCTCTCCTTCCACACCCCAATCTCCCTCCCCAACATACACACACACATACACATAAAAAGACACAATGAAAGTTGTTTTGAACAGAAAAGCCTCAGGCTATTCAAAGCCCTTATATTTGAGGCGAAAGTAGGGATAAGAGTACACAGCTACTCATCTACTGCTGGTTCATTCTCTAGGCATATTTATTTCCTAGTTATATTTTACATAACTTCTCACCAATTTCTTCTCAATATGTTTTCTAACCTTAGTCAATAAGTTACAATTTTCCTCTTTAATCTTTTTGGTATGAGGTGATAAAGATTCTTAGAGCAGCAAAGATTCCCAAAAATCTGTTTCTTCCATCTCTCTCTCTCTTATTTTTTGAGACAGGGTCTCACACTGTCACCAGACTGGAGTGTAGAGGCGCAATCTTGGCTCATTGCAACCTCTGCCTCCTGGGTTCAAGGGATTCTCCTGCTTCAGCCTCCCGAGTAGCTGAGACTACAGGTGTGTGCTAGCATGCCCAGCTAATTCTTGTATTTTTGGTAGAGACGGGGTTTCACTATGTTGGCCAGGATGATCTCGATCTCTTGACCTCAGGATCTGCCCATCTCCGCCTCCCAAAGTGCTAGGATTACAGGCGGGAGTCACCATGCCTGGCCCGTTTCTTCCATCTCTTAAGCAAAGGCTTATTTCCATCGCTTTAGTAATGCCATTTACTAAAATCACCTCCCACCTAAATTATTTTCATTCTTCCCTTCACTTATCTAAGCCTCCTAAAGAGTTCAGTTCAAGATGAACTTACTCTATGGCAACTTTCCTGAGTACCTGTCAATGGACCATCATAGGATGCATCAACGTAGATTCTTGGATCCCATTCATCAGGCTTCTAATGAGCCTTATATATCTATATTTGTACTACTTCCCCAATCACTGAAATTAGTTTGGAAAATAAAACATGTGTTTGAAATACAAGGTAGCATATCTCATCTTGTATTACTCATTCTTTTTATATGAAGATCTATTATGATATGGTTGATGGGATTAATATTCATAGTAAAAGAAGGAAGGTAAACTGTGCTGCAACAGGGTTTATATTGCAGGACCTGCTTCAAAACCCTGAACAACGTATTAGAGTCATGGGTATCTGGTCTCCTAAGTATTGATTTTCACTCAACTCTCTTAGAATATACAATACAATCACAATATTGGGTATATAAAAGAAATATGCGATGCTTTCATGCTTTATGTACATAGTATACATTATAGACATTTTCCTCTTGGAAAAACTACCTGTAAATATCATAATGTTGGTAGTGATAAATGCAATGAGGAAAAAATTAAAGCTTTGAAAGAAGACAGAGAGCAATAGTAGTGGTATATTAAATAGGGTGATCAGAAAAGATCTCTTTGAGGTCTGAGCAAGTTAAGGAAGTGAGCCATATGAATATTTGGGAAAAATCCTTCCAGGAAGAGGGAAATATATGTGTAAAGTGACTGAGCTGGAAGTATGCTTAGCCTATTTGATGCCAAGCCTATAGGCCAGTATATCTGGAGTTCAGTAATGGGGTTAAGGGTAGGAAAAAAGGTAAGATACCTATAGGGAACTAATCATGTTGGTGTTTTGGATTTTCTTCTGAGTGTAAAGTGAAGTTATTTTAGAATTTAGAGCTACTGCCAACATCTTCTCTACTTACTCAGTTTGTAAATTCCCTAAGGGCAATAATATGGCCATATATGTTCCTCATGCTTGGTTCATTGTCTCTCATTCAGAATAGTTACCACTATTCCACAAGACCTATAGATTAGAATTATGGATTTAAGGCTTGCAAATGAGACAAAAGGTCATCTTAGACAGCTATATGGTTCCGGCACATAGTAAGTGGACATATTAATAAGCCATGTGTCCAACAACTAACTGCCTTTTACAACCAGTCTCATTAGCTAATCCATACGTAAACACTTCTTCCCACAGAGGCCTCATTATTCTGCAAAGCCTTTTACTGCATTTTGAGACATTTCTATTAAAGTATTCAAATAGTGCATATTTGACCCCATGAATTTTAGCAAGTTAACTTAGTTTGTGATTTCAATTTGGTAATTTAATTTTTTATGCTTGAGCAGTTCGTATCAACTATGGCCATGTTTTTATTTCATATTTCATTTCATCCTCAGATGTTTTTGAATACATAAATGCGGCAGTTAGTAACAGTATTCATACTCCTTTCCAGCTTTCTGAAAACATGTTGTATGTTTTTGAGACATGGAGTATGAATATATTTCTTAGTTCTCTCTAGTTGGGTGAGACCATGTAACTAGTTTTGCCCATGAGTTGTGAACTGAGGTAGATACATCACTTTCAGTTCAAGCATTTAATTGTCAGCACAAAACTTTCAAGAATTGTATTTCCCTCTGCAGAGTGACTGGGAATATTCTAGGTAGTGGCTGTTTCATCAGGTTGGGTTTCCGAATGACCAGAATGAATAGAGTTCCCTTGCTGATTCACAGTGCACCGTGGAATGAAAAAGTTATTAGAAGGTGAAATTTAATAATCAGATCTAGAATGACTGGTTTAGATGGCACATAATAAATACTAAGTGACTAGTAACACAATCAAACAGCAGTCTTTAACCTGCATATTATCATGCATTAGTAAATCTCCAAAACAGAATTGGGTTATCCTGGTAAACAGCCTTATTGTAGTTTCTAGGACATAATAAATACTCAACAATTTTTTATTGAAAGAAGGAATGAATGTAACTATTCATCTAACAAGAGGTTATTTAGACATATTGCATCAATATTTCAAGGGCAATTTAGTAATAATGACTTATTTCTTTAAAAATTAAGAGGGTAAAAATAGTAAGCCATTAAATATCCAATGAAAAAAACTGCACCATAGAAGCAAAATGAAATGTTATCGCACATACAACACACATAACACACACACACACACACACACACACACACACACACACACAATATACATAATGGATTTAGAGTTCTAGCTATGATGAGACTAGAGAAATAGGCACAGAAGGGAAAGTGCTGTTAGAGACAACCCATATACATAACATAGAACATGTTCCCTGTATAAGTGTTTAGTATTATTGGTAGTTTATGTGTATTGCTGTATGTGTATAGCCACACACATATATATGGACACGTAACACATAAATATATACTCCATTTGAAATTTTTGCTTTTAATCTAACCATGTATCAGTGCTACCTTTACAGCACGGTAATGAGTATATATGTATAGCATGAATTTTAAAGGTTTCATGATATTGCATTAAATATATTTACCCTAAGTTTTATTAATCTTATGGTGATAACTATTCAAGTGTTTATTAAACTTTCACTCTTTGAAAACCTGTTTCAACTACATCTAACATCGTTTCACTTATTAGATTACCCCTAAATTTAAATTTTGTGATTTATTGAAAAATTATGCACCAGAAGAACAGCATCAATTTATTCTGTCATAAGCCCTCTTATAATTTTTGATGTTTCCTGTTTCTTTATGTTCTGCAAAATTATCAACATTATCACTCTGTCAATTGGCCTAATAACTAAAAATAACTTTATTATATTTTTTATTAAGTAGATGGTATGTCTTTGTATATCCTTACTCATATATTAGCTTTTTTACACTTTTGTCATGTTCTAGCTCATGTTCTTTATGAGTTTTCCTACTGGGGTGTTCTTAACTTATCGATTTACTAGCATTATATACATATGAGGGCTATCAATCTGTCATAGTTATAAATGTCACAAATAATTTTCCCAACTTTCTTTACAGTCTTTCTTAAAAGCATCATATCCAAGAAACGATGCAAGAAATCCTTTACTAAATTCCTTCACTAACTCCATAAATAATGAATTATAATTATGGTCTATGAAGCAATAGAAATGTTAAGATTTTTAAGAGCTTATAGAAACCTTGTTTCACATTTATTCTGGCTTCTAGGGTTAAGTGTGCAATAAGCAATTATTAAATTAATGCTAATACTACAGTGCTTCTGGCATATTTGTTCCTGAACTATTTGAGGTACCAAAATAGTTAAAATGACTTTAATCACCTTGTGCGTATGAAATTTAAATGATAAAATAGAAGTAGAAGAATCCATGGGCACATCTTATTTCTCATTCCATTAATGATCTAAATTTCTTCTTGAAATGACTTTTTGAGGTATTATAAAGCAAATTTGAATGTTTCAGAAAGAGGACTACATATCTCAGGAAGCAGATAATTGCCAGTGGATTTAGCAATCTGACCCACAATACAGAAATTTCTAATTAAAATTCTCTTTTTATAATGCTAATCTTGCAGCCAAAAATTTCCTTGGGACATGTTATAATGAAGATAAAATGTACTATGATTTTAAATTAACCAGAGATCCCAGAGAAACTTAATAAACATTTTCATAAATGTTCACTATAAGTAAATTTTACTGTGAAGTAATTCCATTGTTAAACATAGCTCTCTCATCACTGGCATCATTACACTGTAAATAACTGAACTAATAGAAATAAATATTTAAAATGCTAAGCTTGCAAATCTCAATTTGATATATACAAAAGCAGGACATAGCTTTATGTAGCTGAATTGGTATGCAGATGATCTGGAAATAAGGAGCCTTATAACAATACCATCAACTCATCATTAATCCTTTCAAAGATAGTTTATTTCCCAGAGATTTAACTGATAGCATTCTCATAATTTTAAAAATGACTGTATTTCTATCAAACATTATAATGAACAAAATATGTGAGCACTAATTATGGGCTGATTTTAAAGTCACTCTGAATTAGTTATTACTAAGTAAGATGTCTCTTCAAAAGAATTCATATTTTCTTTACATTTTTATGCTTAAGGGGGTAAACGTTTACTGCAAAGAAAAAAGTTTGCTAGATTTGAAACTCACATGGATTTACCACATGTATTATATTATAGGAGGCTCTGTGTTGATCTACAGGTTTGTTAAGAAGTTTTAGGTCTCTGACTCAAGATGGCGCTGTGAGAACAACCCAGGATTGAAGCTCTTGGTGAATGCGTGGAGAGGGTAAGTCAGAGCCGCATTTCTAGACGGATCTTTGTTGCCCACAGAATGGGGAAATTCCCAGGTATAAAAGAGATGCGGGACGCCAGGCAGAGGCTTTGTCCGGTGCTGTAGCACAGTGGAGCTACACAGCGCTCCGCACAAAGCACACTGGTCCAGGTGCCCTGTTGAACTGGCAATCTGAGACTTGAGAGGGCTGAACTTGAGACTGAACGGGACTTGGACAGTGAGCCAGGCCAGGACATTCCAGGGAAACAGCATTTGGGGTAGCGCAAACAAAACAGTGATTCCAAACGCTCTGGGTAAAGAGGTTCCCTGAGGGCACAGCTGAACCCAGGACGGTGCAGCTCTGTGAAGGAGGAGCGTCCGCCATTACCGAGGCAATCCACCCCTACTGAGGTACACACCCATTGCTGATGCATCCTGCCTTTGCTGAGGCAACCTGCTATAACAGAGAGACTCCACCACAGGGCGTAGCCCGTGGCAGCAGGGCAGAGACCACAGCAGCAGGGCAGAGCCTGCAGTAACAGGGCGAACCTCACACCAGCAGGGCGGAGCCTCGGCAGGCAAATAGTGACTAGACTGCCTCCTAGCTGGGCAGGACAGCACAATGGACACTCACAAAAAAAGCCCCCAACCCCCTTGAGACAGAACATCTGAGAAAAAAACTTTTTTTTTATGAGATCTGCTGCAGCAGAATTAAACATAGCAGCCTAACAAACCTGAATGAACAACAGAGCTTACAGCTCAGCACTTGAGCTCCTATAAAGTACTGACTGTCTCCTCAAGCAGGTCCCTGACGCCTCTATATCCAAAAGACTGACATTTGGCAGGCATCATTCTGGGACAAAGATAGCAGAAAAAGAAACTGGTAGCATCCCTCATTGTTCTGCAGCTGCTATAGGTGCACCCCAGACAAGCAGGGACTGGAGTGGACCTCAGCAGTCATACAGTGGAGGGGCTAGACTGGTAGAAGGAAAACCAACTAACAGAAATATTTCATCATCAACAATCTGGGCATCCACTCAAAGACCCAATCGAAAAGTCAGCAACTACACAGACGACAGTTGGATAAATCCACAAAAATGAAAAGAAACCAGCGCAAAAAGGAGGAAAACACCCGAAACCAGAACACCTCACCTCCTACAAAGGACCAAAACTTCTCACCAGCAAGGGAACAAAGCTGGACGGAGAATGACTGTGATGAAATGATGGAATTAGACTTCAGAAGGTGGATAATGAGAAACTTCCATGAGCTAAAAGAACATGTTTTAAATCAATGCACAGAAACAAAGAACCTTGAAAAAAGATTTGAAAGAAGATTCGAGGAAATGATAACAAGAATGGATAACTTAGAGAGGAATATGAATGAATTAAAGGAGCTGAAAAACACAATGCGAGAACTTCACGAAGCATGCACAACTTTCAACAGCTGAATTGACCAAGCAGAAGAAAGAATATCAGAAGTCGAAGATCAACTCAATGAAATAAAACGAGAAACCAAGATTAGAGAAAAAAGCAAAAAAAATAATGAACAAAGTCTCCAAGAAATATGGGACTATGTGAAGAGACCTAACCTACGTTTGATAGGTGTACCAGAATGTGACGAGGAGAATGAATCCAAGCTGGAAAATACTCTTCAGGACATTATGCAGGAAAATTTCCCCCACCTAGCAAGACAGGCCAACACTCAAGTGCAGGAAATACAGAGAACACCACAAAGATATTCTGCAAGAAGAGCAACCCCAAGGCACATAATTGTCAGATTCACCAGGGTTGAAATAAAGGAGAAAATACTAAGGGCAGCCAGAGAGAAAGGTCGGGTCACCCCCAAAGGGAAGCCCATCAGACTCACAGCAGATCTCTCAGCAGAAATACTACAAGCCAGAAGAGAGTGGAGGCCAATATTCAACATCCTTAAAGAAAAGAACTTTCAACCCAAAATTTCATATCCAGCCAAACTTAGCTTCATAAGTGAAGGAACAATAAAATCCTTTGCAAACAAGCAAGTACTCAGAGATTTTGTCACCACCAGGCCTACTTTACAAGAGCTCCTCAAAGAGGCACTACACATAGAAAGGAACAACCAGTACCGGCCATTCCAAAATCATACTAAATGCTAAAGAGCATCAACATAATGAAGAATCTACATCAACTAATGGGGAAATCAGCCAGCTAGCATCAAAATGGCAGTATCAAATTCACACATAACAATATTAACCCTAAATGTAAATGAGCTAAATGCACCAATCAAAAGACACAGACTGGCAAATTGGATAAAAATCCAAAACCCATCAGTGTGCTGTATCCAGGAAACCCATCTCATATGCAAGGATACACAAAGCCTCAAAATAAAGGGATAGAGGAAGATTTACCAAGCAAATGGAGAGCAAAAAAAAGCAGGAGTTGCAATTCTCATCTCTGATAAAATAGACTTTAAAGCAACAAAGATTCATTACATAATGGTAAAATGATCGATACAACAAGAAGAGCTAATGATCCTATAAACATATATGGACCCAATACAGAAGCACCAAGATACATAAGGCAAGTTCTTAATGACTTACAAAGAGACATAGACTCCCACACAATAATAGTGGGAGACTTTAACACTCCACTGTCAATATTAGACAGATCAACCAGACAGAAAATCAACAAGGATATCCAGGGCTTGAACTCAGACCTGGAGCAAGCAAACCTGATAGACATTTACAGAACTCTCCACCCCAAATCCACAGAATATACATTCTTCTCAGCACCACATCTCACCTACTCTAAAGTTGACCACATAATTGGAAGTAAAGCACTCCTCAGCAAATGCAAAACAACTGAAATCATAACAAACAGTCTCTCAGACCATAGTGCAATCAAGTTAGAACTCAGAATTCAGAAACCAACCCAGAACCACACAGCTTCATGGAAACTGAACAACTGGCTCTTGAATGTTGACTGGATAAACAATGAAATGAAGGCAGAAATAAAGAAGTTCTTTGAAACCAATGAGAATGAAGACACAACATGCCAGAATCTCTGGGACACATTTAAAGCAGTCTCTAGAGGAAAATATATAGCAATAAGTGCCCATATGAGGAGAATGGAGAGATCCAAAATTGACACCCTATCGTCAAAATTGAAAGAGCTAGAGGAGCAAGTTCAAAAAAACTCAAAACCTAGCAGAAGACAAGAAATAACTAAGATCAGAGCTGAACTGAAGGAGATTGAGACACAAAAAACCCTTCAAAAAATCAATAAATCCAAGAGCTGGGTTTTTGAAAAGATCAACAAAATAGACAGACCACTAGCCAGACTGATAAAAAAGAAAAGAGAGAACAACCAAATAGATGCAATAAAAAATGATAAAGGAGAAATCACCACAGATTCCACAGAAATTCAAACCATCATCAGAGAATATTACAAACAACTCTATACACATAAACTAGTAAACCTGGAAGAAATGGATAAATTCCTGGACTCCTCTGTCCTCCCAAGCCTAAACCAGAAGGAAGCTGAAACTATGAATAGACCAATAACAAGGTCAGAAGTCGAGGCAGCAATTAAGAGCCTACCTCACAAAAAAAGCCCAGGTCCAGATGGGTTCACAGCCGAATTCTACCAGACACACAAAGAGGAGCTGGTACCATTCCTTCTGAAACTATTTCAAATAATCCAAAAAGAGGGAATCCTTCCCAAATCATTTTATGAGACCAATATTATCCTGATACCAAAACCCGGCAGAGACCAAACAAGAAAAGAAAACTTCAGGCCAATATCCATGATGAACATAGATGCAAAAATCTTCAATAAGATTTGGCAAGCTGATTGCAACAGCATATCAAAAAACTTATCCATCATGATCAAGTAGGATTTATCCTGGGGATGCAAGGCTGGTTCAACATACGCAAGTCTATAAATGTAATTCACCACATAGAACCAAAAACAAAAACCACATGATTATCTCAATTGATGCAGAGAAGGCATTAAACAAAATTCAACAGCCCTTTATGCTAAAAACCCTCAATAAACTTGGTATCGATGGAATGTATCTCAAAGTAATAAAAGCTATTTATGACAAATCAACAGCCAATATCATACTGAATGGGCAAAAACTGGAAGCATTCCCTTTGAAATCCGGCACTAGACAAGGATGCCCTCTTTCACCACTCCTATTCAATATAGTACTGGAAGTTCTAGCCAGAGCAATCAGGCAAGAAAAAGAAATAAAGGGTATTCAAATAGGAAAGGTGGAAGCCAAATTGTCTCTATTTGCAGACATGATAGTATACCTAGAACACCCCATCTCCTTAGCCCAGAAACTCCTGAAACTGATAAGCAACTTCAGCAAAGTCTCAGGATATAAAATAAATGTGCAAAAATCACAAGCATTCCTCTACACCAATAACAGACTAAAAGAAAGCCAAATCAAGAACGAACTACCATTCACAATTGCTACAAAAAGAATAAAATACCTAGGAATACAACTCACAAGGAACGTAAGGGACCTCTTCAAGGAAAACTACAAACCACTGCTCAACGAAATCAGAGAGGACACAAACAGATGGAGAAACATTCCATGTTCATGGTTAGGAAGAATTAATATCGTGAAAATGGCTATACTGCCCAAAGTAATTTACAGAATCAACGCTATCCCCATCAAGCTACCATTGACTTTCTTCACAGAACTGGAAAAAACCACCATGAACTTCATATGGAATCAAAAGAGAGCCCGCATAGCCAAGTCAATTCTAAGCAAAAAGAACACAGAGGGGGGCATCACACTACCGGATTTCAAACTATACTACAAGGCTACAGTAATCAAATCAGCATGGTACTGGTACCAAAACAGAGATATAGAGCAATGGAACAAAACAGAGGCATTGGAGGCAACGCAACATATCTACAACCATACAATCTTTGATAAACCTGACAAAAACAAGCAATGGGGAAAGGATTCCATGTTTAACAAATGGTGTTGGGAAAACTGGCTAGCCATGTGCAGAAAGCAGAAACTGGACCCCTTCCTGACACCTTACACTAAAATTAACTCCAGATGGATTAAAGACTTAAACATAAGACCTGGCACCATAAAAACCCTAGAAGAAGATCTAGGCAAAACCATCCAGGACATAGGAGTAGGCAAGGACTTCATGAACAAAACACCAAAAGCATTGGCAACAAAAGCCAAAATAGACAAATGGGACCTAATCAAACTCCACAGCTTCTGCACGACAAAAGAAACAGTCACTAGAGTGGATCGGCAACCAACAGAATGGGAAAACATTTTTGCAGTTTACCCATCAGACAAAGGGCTGATATCTAGAATTTACAAAGAACTCAAACAGATTTACAGGAAAAAAACAAATAAGCCCATTTAAAAATGGGCAAAGGATATGAATAGACACTTCATGAAAGAAGACATATATGAGGCCAACAATCATATGAAAAAATGCTCATCGTCACTGGTCATCATAGAGATGCAAATCAAAACCACATTGAGACACCATCTCACGCCAGTTAGAATGGCGATCATTAAAAAATCTGGAGACAACAGATGCTGGAGAGGATGTGGAGAAAAAGGAACACTTTTACAATGTTGGTGGGAGTGTAAATTAGTTCAACCATTGTGGAAGACAGTGTGGCGATTCCTCAAGGCCTTAAAAATAGAAATTACATTTGACCCAGCAATCCCATTACTGGGTATATATCCAAAGGACTATAAATCGTTCTACTATAAGGACACATGCACACGAATGTTCATTGCAGCACTGTTTACAATAGCAAAGAGCTGGAATCAACCCAAATGCCCATTGATGATAGACTGGATTGGGAAAATGTGGCACATGTACACCATGGAATATTATGCAGCAATCAGAAATGATGAGATAGTGTCATTTGTAGGGACATGGATGAATCTGGAGAACATCATTCTCAGCAAACTGACACAGGAACAGAAAATGAAATACAGCATATTCTCACTCATAGGCGGGTGATGAGAAATGAGAACACACGGACACAGGATGGGGATTATTGGAGGGGAAAGGGGAGGATCAGCGGGAGAGTGAGCTTGGGAGGGATAGCCTGGGGAGAAATGCCAAATGTGGGTGAAGGGGAGAAAGGAAGCAAAACATACTGCCATGTGTGTACCTATGCAACTGTCTTGCATGTTCTGCACATGTACCCCAAAACCTAAAATGCAATAAAAAATTAAAAAAAAAGAAAGAAGGAAAAAAAAAGAAATTTTAGTTGATTAACCAAGTATTATTACATGTTTGCACTGATATTATTTGTAGATAGAGACCACAATATGCAAGGATATGTCCTGCCAGAATTCTATAGCAGGGATTATAATCAGGCCTGGGTACCCACTAATTATACATTTTAAGAAATGACTCTGTATGGCCAGGCATGGTGGCCCACACCTGTATTCCCAGCACTTTGGGAGGCAGAGGCAGGTAGATCACCTGAGGTCAAGAGTTCGAGACCTGCCTGGCCACCATGATGAAACCTTATCTCTACTAAAGCATACAAAAGTAAGCCAGGCATTATGGTAGGTGCCTGTAATTTCAGCTACTCAGGAAGCTGAGGCAGGAGAATCATTTGAATCCAAGAGGCATACGTTACAGTAAGCCGAGATCATGCCATTGCACTTCAGCCTGAGCAGCAGAGCAAAAACTGTCGAAATAGAGATAGAGAGGTGTGTGTGTGTGTGTGTGTGTGCGCGCGCACGTGTGCGCGTGCATGCATGTGTGTGTGTGAGAGAGAGGGAGAGATGAGAGAGAGAGATGAGAGGTAGAAAGAAAAAAAGAGAGGGAAAGAAAGAAAATAAATACAAAAAAATCAAATTAATCAATGTAGAAACTAGAGTCTATCCTGCAGAAGATGTGACAGTGTGATGAATTGGCTTAAAATAATTAGAATGCTTAAGAAGACATCATATTTAACAAAATTCAGGATGACAGGACCCAATATTTCTACTCTGTGATCTTAGGTACAGAACTTAGTATATCTGAGCTTGAGTTTCTTCACCTGTAAAATGAAGGATGTGGAGGTTGTTCTGTCTACTTAAAATTCTTGGTATTAAACTACTCATATAAATTATTTTCAAATGAATTTGAAATTTCATTTGTGCTAGAGAGCAGTTAGGTGGACATTTTAGCTCCTACTCTGTGACACTTATGTGCAAGAACATTCTCAAACTTCTTAATCAGGTGCCTGGATATTTGAAGATCTGTACAAACTTACCTAAACAAGCACAGTCATCAGTAAGTAGAGTGCACTTTACTGAATACCTGTTAGGCACCATGCTAGCCATGTTTTGCAAGTGACCTGGATTTTTCAGAAGAATCTTGTAAGTTCTGACAGATTCTACTTTTTTAAGCTGGATACAATAATATATTTTCATCTTTCACATTCTTCTTACAATGTACCATCAACACTTCACCATCAAGAGTTGGGTTTGTTTATGTTTCCACCCCTTGAATAGGATGGATCACTGATCATGGCAGAAGTTGTACTGTGTGACTTCCGAGACTAAGTCACAAAAGTCAAGACAGTTTCTGCTTGGTATTTTTTTGGGGGTCACTTACTCTTGGAATCCAGCCAGCATTTAGTGAGGGACTGCAGATTAAATAAGAAGTCCACATATACGTGTTCCAGCCAACTGCCCTGGCTGAAGTTCCAGCAGCAGCCATGAGGCATACGAGTAAAGAAGCCTTCAAAATGACTTCAGCTTCACCTACTATTTTATTACAATTATATGAGAAGCCCTGAACCCAGCTGAGCCCCAGAATCAAAAGAGATAATGACAAAAATGAGTGTTTTTATAAACTCCCAAGTTTTGAGGTGATTTGCTACATGGCAATGGTTACTGGTGAACAAGGTAAGCATGCCTATTTTACACAGGTGAGCTAAGCATTACACAGGCATGCTAAAGAGATAACTGAATCACACAACAACTAAGAGGATGTTAACAGAAATGCTTACTTCCATAGACTTGATTTGTAAAAACAAAAGAAAGTATTAAATGTTTGACAAAGATATTATTTAAGAAGCCCTCAAGGAAGCATACTGCTTCTCGCTTACACGTGGAGATCCAAACAGTCTACTAATGATTACGAATAAGCCACCCTGACTTGTTTAAACCTTGTAATACAAATTAGCTCAATTCCATCCAATAATTCATTCAAATTATAGGAAACTACAAGTCCCATAAAATGTAATAAACATGAGTTAAATGATAGCATTCAAATGTCCTTGGTTTGCAAAAATGGACTCTATTTTTGTAACATCCACAGTAGTACCTCTGGACCTATCTCTAGTATCAAGAGACAGAAAAGTCATTTGCCAGCATGGTTGGTTAAATTATGTATTATCTCTTCCAGAAACTCCAAATATCTTTACCAAATGTAAAAATCGACTTTCATTCTACATTTTTGGATTTATATTTAGATTACATTATAATTTATATAAATAATGCAAAATGGAAGTGTTGATCCATGTTGTTGTAAATACTTCTTCACCCTTAAACACTTATTGAATGCCTGTTGTGTAAGAAGGCGAATGGAGTCTTTTCTCTCTCACACGCTATATATTAGTGAAGACTTTTCCCACATACTATATGCATTATTTTAGCCACCCATGGAAAGTTGAAAGTATCTCCATTTTAAAGATGAGAAAACTAAGCAAGAGAGGAAAAATAGCATACACAGCTCCCACAGACAGACTTGATTCCTCTTATATCCTGTTTTCATCTCAATGTCTTAGCTATGGAATATTTTTTAATCTTCTTTGAAAAGTTTAATACCATTAAAATTCTTATTTACATCAAAATAAATAATAGAATAATTCAGAGGACAAAACAGGAAATATATTTGTGACATGGATGACAGATGATTTCCTATCCTTATTTACAATTATCACTTTTCTATCAAGCAGAAAAATAACATTCACACACTATTCAACCTTTCTATAAGCCTCAATTTCCTAACCTATTTTGATAAGTAACTCTATTTGTGGAGTTACATCTTTATAAGGTTGCTTTGAAAATCAGAAATAATAAATGTAAATTACATGCTAGGCATTTAACACATTTCCTAAATGCAGACACACCTAGTGGAATAAGTGATGTATTTTGGTTATACTATGCTTATAAAATTTTTATACTTAATGAGGGTTTTAACTTAAATAACTTTTCATTTTGAAATTATTTACACTAAATCATTTTTTTAAAAGCCTCCAGGTTTTTGGACTATAACACAATAATGCTCCTTTAATATTAATAAAGAGACCACTATGAACAATTTTACACGAAGAAACTCTATAATCCAAAAAAAAAAATGGATAAATTCCTAGAAACATAAAACCTACCAAATCTGAACTGTGTAAAAATAGAAAGTCTGAATAGATCAATACAAGTAAGGAGATTTAATCAGAAATTTTAAAAACTCACAACAAAGAAAAGCCCAAGACCAGATGACACGATAAGTGATTTCTATCAAACATTTTGAAAGATAATTAATGCCAATTCTTCTCAATTTCTTCCAAAAAACTGAACTGGAAGAAGCACTTTCAAATTCATTTTATAAGGTCAGCATTACCAAAGGCAGAAAAAGGCATCACAAGAAATCTGCAGGTCCATATCCTTGATGGGTATAGAGGCAAAATTCTCAACAAACCTCCTGCAAACTTTAACAGCACATGAAGAGGTCCATACATTATGACCGAGTGAGATTTATCCTCAGGATACAAAGATGGTTCAACGTGAAAATCAGTGAGTATCATACACCACATTAACCGAATAAATAAGAAGTTACATAATAATTCCATTAGATGCTGAAACCTTGTTTGACAAAATTCAACACATTTTCATTATTTTTTTTTAAAAAAATCAACTCTCAACAATCTATGAATAGAAGGAAATTGCTTGAATATAATAAAAGCCATATATAAAAAGATCACAGCTCACATCATAACAACTGAGGACTGAAAGCATTTCCTATGAAATCAGGAGGAACAAGGTAAGTATGCCCATTCTTGTCATTTCTATTGACCACAATACTGGAAGTTCTTGCTAGAATAATTAGACAAGAAAAATAAATTAAAGGCATATAAATCAGAAATGAAGAATATTATTTCTATTTGCAGATGACAAAACTTATGAATAGAAATCCCTAGAATCCATTAAAAACATGAGAACCAACTTAAAAATCAGGCAACTTGTAAGATATGATATCACCATACAAAAATTAGTTGAGTTTCTTTGCACTAACAATGAAAAGCAAATTAGGAAACAAATAACATTATAATAGCACACAAAAGAACACAGTGATAAACTTAACTAAGGTAGTCAAAGAGTATGCACTGAAAACTACAAAACATTGATGAACTAAATTAAAGAAGACAAAATCAAATGGAAAGACATCTTACATTCATGGATTGGAGGACTTGAAATTGTCATTATATTCACAGCAATCTACAGAACTAATATAATCTCTATCAAAATCCCAATGGCATTTTTTCACACACACAGAGAAAATTTTTGAAATCATATTGAACCACAAAGAATCCCAAATGGCTAAATCAACCTTGAGAAAGAAGTACAAAATTGGAGGTATCATACTTCTCCATTTCAAAATATATTACAAAGCTACAGCAATTAAAAATAAATTGTATTGTCATGAAGACAGATATATAGACCAATGGAACAGAATAGAGAGCCCAGGCCGGGTGCGGTGGCTCAAACCTGTAATCCCCGCACTTTGGGAGGCCGAGGTGGGTGATCACGAGGTCAAGAGATCAAGACCATCCTGGTCAACGTGTTGAAACCCCGTCTCTACTAAAAATACAAAAAATTAGCTGGGCAAGGTGGTGTGTGCCTGTAATCCCAGCTACTCGGGAGGCTGAGACAGGAGAATTGCCTGAACCCAGGAGGCGGAGGTTGCGGTGAGCCGAGATCGCGCCATTGCACTCCAGACTGGGTAACAAGAGCGAAACTCCGTCTCAAAAAAAAAAAAGAATAGAGAGCCCAGAAATAAATCTACATATATATGGTTATGACGTTCCACAAGACAGCCAAGAATACACAAGGAGGAAAGGATAATCTCTTTAACAAATGGTGCTATAAAAACTGGATATCCACAGGCAGAAAGAATGAAACTGAAAGCTTATCTTATGCCATATGCAAATATCAAGTCCAAATGGACAAGATATGTAAACGTAAAACCTCAATCCATAAAACTCCTAGAAGAAAACATTGGAAAAGTCTTGTGACATTCATTCTGGAAATTATTTCATGGATATGACACCAAAAGCACAAACAACAAAAACAAAAACAAATAAAACAATTGAGACTACACAAAACTAAAAAGTTTCTGTTCAAAAAAGGAAACAATCAACACTGTGAAAAGGCAATCTATTCCAATGCTGTGTTTTACACTTAAAAGTTAGTTAGGAATGTGAACCCCATGTTACGTGTTCTTACCACAATAAAATACAATTTTGAAAGAAGTTAAAGGGTAAGAGTGTATTTGTTGAAAATAACATCATCACATATAATCACTTTAAGGTTCCTTCCAGTTTTAAAATTATACTCAGAAGTCTTCAGTGTACCAATCCATAAAGTTGAGCTAAAACCTAACAATTCTGTTTCTGGGTCACTTGTTCTGTCACATCTGAATGTATAAAGGCTTCCTCGAAGCAAATCAATGGTACTTTCAATCTAAGGAGTGCCCCCAACTGGCTGGCTTTGTGTCCTGTTTGTAAATTATTTCCTACAATCTTTGTACAGTCTGGGGGACAGTTGGGGGTGGGGGCAATTGCAGAGATAGAGTGAAAAAGCTCCTCTCCCTCATCCCTCCCAACACAGGATTGCTGGATGTAAAATCACTAGAAATGCTTTTTTCTGCTTTATAAAAGGCATCACTATGTTCCACTCTGTATGGTTCCAAGATTGTCCCTCAGCAACTGCAGAACTAAGAGGATATCCCTTTCCTTAGAATCTTTTACTCAGTATATTAACTTGCCAAACTCTATACAGGTGCTGAGTTTGCTTATACTTTAGAACTGAGGACCCAGGCTGTATCTTCTCATAGAAGTGCTAATAAAAATATAAAGATGTTCTCTCAGACCACAAAATCTTATCTAACCCTAGATGTATTTAAAGTAGTAATCATGATATTGGTTGGTGGGTTTTTTTTTTTTTAAACTTACAATGTGCTTATACCATGGAATGTTCTTTAGGTAATTCATCTCATTTAACCCTCATAATAGCTCTATGAGTTACAAATAGTTTTAATAATACACATGAGGAAACTGAGGCCCAGAGTTCAAGAAACTCTCTCCAGGTCACATAGCAAGTAAGTAATAATGAAGGGTCTTAAAAGTAGAAGTGGGAGGCAGAAGAGTAGGTTAGGGTGATGTCACAGGAGATTCAATTTGCCCTTCTTAGCTTTGAAGTTGAAAGGGGGCCATGAGCCAATAAGTGTGGTCAGCCTCTAGAAAAGGTATGGAAATGGTTTTCCACTACAAACTCCAAAAGAAAGGCAGCCCGGCTGATACAGTAATTTTAGCACAAAGAGACCTGTTTTACACATCTGAACTACAGAAATGTAAAATAATAAGTATGTATTGTCTAAGGCCTCTAGGTTTTTATCTATTGCATCAGAAATAAAAAACTAATACATAGGCACATGATTAGTTATCAGGGTGGGTTAATTTAAAAGAAGTATGTTTTTGTTCCTGTGGTCATCAACTATTCAGTGTAGTGTTTTCAGATAGACTCTTGCCCAGGCTGGAGTGCAGTGGGTGATCTCAGCTCACTGCAACGTCCACCTCCCGGCTCTGAGCGATTCTCATGCCTCAGCTTCCCAAGTAGCTGGGATTACAGGTGTGCATCACCACACCCAGTTAATTTTTATGTTTTTATTAGAGACAGCATTTTGCTATGTTGGCCAGGCTGGTCTCAAACTGCTGGCCTCAAATGATCTGCCTGCCTCAGCCTCCCAAAGTGCCAGGATTATAAGCATGAGCCGCTGTGCCCAGCGCTCAGTATTTTTGTTTTTTTAAATTGTTAAAATGCAAGTAGCCTTCATGCTTACTGTCATTTGAACCTACTCTAACCAGAAACAACTCCAAACACACACATACACATACACACACACACACACACACACACACACACACCCCACTGAAATTGTTTTTATTAAAGTGGATGTAAGCTAGAGTGAGTGTATAACTTATTGGTCAAAATGGAAATGTTTTAAGAGTGAATAGGTGTGTTAGTAATTCCATTATAATAACTGCTATATATTAGGATTTCCCAGATATTGTACTCTACTGATGATTTGCTAAATTCATTGAATAATTTTCAACTATGTTATTTGAACTAATCAGCAATACTTAATATAGTTAGACATCTTCTTTTTCCCGAAAACACTTTCCTCTGGATTCCAGAAAACCACATTTATCTTTTCCGTTTTCTCTCCTTTCTAGCCACCCTTTTCAACCCCTTTGCTGATGCCTCATCATATATTAATCTGGAGATCTCTTATCTGTCTTCACATTTGTTCTTCATAACCTTATCCAGGACAATGGATTTAAATACTATTATTACCCTCAACTCTGATCTTA
Organism: Callithrix jacchus; assembly: GCF_049354715.1. Lineage (NCBI taxonomy): Eukaryota > Metazoa > Chordata > Mammalia > Primates > Cebidae > Callithrix > Callithrix jacchus. The sequence continues at coordinate 33,597,725 of NC_133524.1, forward strand.
GAACCCCGTCTTCACATGCATTCAAAGCCTCATAGTTATGTCAAGATTATATGTTCAAAACTAAAACTCTAATGTTTACTCCCAAACCTGTTCCTTCTACAGTCTCTTCCATCTTGGTTTGTGGCAATTCTGTTCGGTCAGTTTCTTAAGTGAAAAACCTCACAGTAATCCTCAGTTTCTCTAATTTTTTCATACATCAGATGTACTACATCAGGTGAGAAATGAATCTAATGAAATATTGGGTTCCAATTCTGCTCCCAGATATGCTGTCCTCAAGATCATGAAACAGAAAAGCTCACAGATAAAATTAAAATGCTCCTATCATACCATTTATTAATGTTTATTTATTTATTTTTAACACTGAGTTTTACTCTTGTTGCCCAGGCTGGAGTGCAATGGCATGATCTCAACTCACTGCAACCTCCGCCTCCTGGGTTGAAGCAATTCCGCCTCAGCCTCCCAAGTAGCTGGGATTACAGGTGTGTGCCACCATACCCAGCGAATTTTGTATTGTTAGTAGGATGAGGTTTCACCATGTTGGTCTGGTTGGTCTGGAACTCCTGACCTCAGGTGATCCACCTGCCTTGGCCTCCCAAAGTTCTGGGATTACAGGTGTGAGCCACCACAACCGGCCTTACCACTTATTAAATGAGTTAAAAACATATGGCAAGAGGGAAGAGATCAAGAGGATAATAAAATTAGAATAAATTCCGACACAGACTGTTTTGTGTGTTTATTTGTGTGTCTCTTGGTCCAATAATAGTACCTGGCACACAGTAGGTGACTCAAAAACAAGTGCTAAATAACTGAATGTATGAATACTGCTCTATGTGAGAGTAACCCAATATACAAGAATCACAGTAGAGAAAATGCAGTGTCACTCTAGTATAATGAGCATGGGCGTGGAGTTGGATAAATGTGAATTTGAATTCAGGTTCTGCCACTAACTAATTAGGTCTAGAAATATGAATTAAGTTGGCCAATTTCAAACAGATACAGAAGTACTCCAAGCTAAGGGAAGCATAAAAGCTAACATGGAAAACTTCTGGGAACCTGTGTAGAACAAGCGACTTAATTTGGTTGAAGAAAACATGAAATACATGTGTAATGAGCATAAATATAAATTATTAATATATCAGAAATCTTTTTGAGGCAGTTTAGGAGAGCAGCCTTGTTATACAGGCAAAAGAAAGTGAAAAAATTTGTGAATGATATTACTAGGGCTGTGACTAACATTTTAAAAATGGACAAGAAACAGAAGTTCACTTGGAGACACTAGGTTTGAGATATTAGTGGATATCAAGATATAGAAACATACCACAGAGTTGAAAATGAGTTAGAAACGTGGCCGTAACTCAAGAAAGATTGGAAGTGGTGAAGACATACATACAATGACCATTTGCATACAGATTGAAGCCACGAGATTAAGGTACTTGATAAGAGAACAAGTACACAGGTAAGAAGGCCAAGAGATCTCCCATGAGATTAGTAAGCCAAGGAAATTGGAAGAGCAGAAAAAGCCAGATAATGAAAGACACAGAATAGTCAGAGAGGAAGAACCTGCTGAGTGTAGAGGCTCTGAGAAAAATCTGTCATCAGTCGTAGAAAGTTAGGAGAGTTAAATAAAAGCCATTTGGCTCTGTAACTAAGAAAACGTATTTGTGGAAGTAAATGAACAGTTAAATTAGAGTGGTGTGTTTGGGGAGTAGGGGCATGCAGGTGTTTTCCGTAAGGGACAGTCACCTGCATGGCTCTCTTCTCTTATAGAAAACTTCATTTTTCTCTGTAGATCAACGAGTAAACACTTCAATATAACATTCTGATGGAATCAAATCTAGCCTGTCTTGAGTTCATTTGAAGTAGAGCAGATACAGCCTATAGGGACAGTGTAAGCTCAGTCCTTTTGACACTTTCAAAAAAATTTTCTTAGTGTAAATAATTAAAGCATAAACTTATCAAACCTAACTATATGTAACATCATCTTCTGCTATGCTTCCTTTAGTAACCGTCAGAATATATCATCCTCCATCTCTTGTGATTTGTGCTGCTTCTTTTCTGAAGGATAACCATTCCATTTATTTAAATGGCTTATGGTAAACAAAACAGATAAGTGAATTTGTTGAATTATCTGTAATTTATGACATATTACATGCTTGGTAATATTTACACAAAGGCAGAATGAACAAAGAGAGTCTAGCAGGATGTAGGTCCATTTGCAATTACTTCATTAAAAAGTCATACCTGAGCAATGCCTTAATGAGGTGGTAATGAGGTGAAAATGGGCTACCAGAATAGGCATTGAGAAAACCTAGAAAAGGCAGCTCCATAAAGTGATAATGAGAAAGTGAAAAAATCCTTATATTCTTTGTTTGGTTTATGCTCCTCAGTTTTAGGAGGTGACACTTAGTCCTTAAGTCTTCGTGGTTTCACTGTGGGGAGTGGTGATAAAAAGAATATAGAGAGTCCATGGGGAGTCAAGATCCAGAATGAGAGGGAGTGAGAAGAGAGCTTTACAAGTAAACTAGCCAAGGATGGAGGTTATAACCATCCGGAGTTTAGAATTTTCAGCTATTGCATTAATCAAGGGCCAAATAAATTACCAATTAAATGCACACTACTACCTTAAAATAAATCAAGTCTCCCAAAATGTACATAATTTTTAGCCAGTAGGATCAGGTCTATCGTTTTTAAACTCCCATTCATAGCATAGTTTTGATAAAAATCACATCCCTCTGGGACATTTCAAATTGGATCCATTGAGTGAAATAAATAAGGCATTTTTGTTAAAAAGTAATTTTTGCAAATCTAGCAATCCTAGCGCATTTCATTCCCATCTGGAAACATCTACAAGGCTATCTCTTGTATGTTGGGTCCCATACAATATTGCAAGGGTGGTAAACTCCACTGAGAAGCTTCCTTATATAGAAAATACTAAACATTGTCTAGCATACAACCTGGTTTGATCCTGACTTTTTCTTATAAATGCTACAAAGCCTACTATATACAAGTTTAAATAAGCAAAATTAAAAGGGAGCATATGAAGAAGCTTGCAGTAATATTTTTCTTACACAGATTATATATTTTAGAATGAATATATCAAATAATTCACTTAGAGTATGTATTTCCTTTATGTATATCTAGAAAGATCTCCCCAAACAGCATAATTAGTAATTTTCATCTATTTGCCCACATCTTGAAGATACATATATAAACCTTTTAATGAGCTTCACGTTTTTTTAACCACTAATAGCCTTTGTAAAAGAGAATCATACAGGCTATTATATAATGAAAGCAATAATTATTATTATGGGTATTATGGGAATTCATATTTATGAAAAATCATCATGTAGTAAACCTAGAGAAGTCTCAATAACAAAGCAGAATCAAATGAGGGAATCAATAAAATGGGGAAAAACAAAACAGCTCTTCACGGGGAGACAAAAGGCACTGAAACACTCAAGCAAGTAAAAGCAGTGCTAGATTATTGTGGAAGCAGTTCTCTGGTTTGTACAACAGACAGTAACTGCTGACAGACCTGTGCAGGAAATGGGCTCCGTGTAGGGTCAGAGGTGGCGACATAAGCAGCCTGTGTGAAGGCATAACTCTTGAATCGAGGCTTTGGAGAGGAAGTAGTTCTCTCATAGCCCTGTGCTAGACTGACTGTGATCTGCAGAGAAGGGTTTGGGGGAGTAGACAGAGAGGAGGAGGGAAAACCGTAAGTAACCTAAAAGGACTACTTTCCAACATAGTAGAAAACAGAACATTAAATGGAAATGGTGAGATGCAATGTGTAATTCTAAACATGTATAAACGATATTAGAAATTGGTACACTCCCAGAATTAAGGCACTTAATGTCATGTTGGATAGTAAATGATCCGGGAAGAGATGAGGGTGCTATTTAACCATGAGGATTCCGTAAAGACACAACTCCAACATTTACATGGGATGATGCTCTTCAATCCGGCAAAAACAGGCAACAAGAAACAATTTTCTCTAAATCCAAAGTAAGTAAAACCGGAATTCATCAGGTCCATACACTGCAAAGGACTGAAGATTTCATAAGCTAATATAGAGCTAGCTCAGTCAAGTGAGGGAGTTTGGCCTAAAAGCTTTCTACACATTCAGCAGGAATGATGCTAAAGGTTTTTTTCACTATTGTATGTGCCTGAGAAAGTATAGGAAAACATCCAAACTACCCACTGTTGAGAGCAAGAACAAGCCAATATACTGGAAGAATCCCACTGAATTCTATATCATTAGATAATGAAGAATTCATCATGTTTTCCTTTCATGTTTATTTGTAGTATTTTAAACTACTTCTCTATTTTCAAAATTGTTACTCTGAATAATCAAAACCTGTTGATTTTGTACATATTTTCACGAAGTATTTTTAATTATTAAAAACAGCACTTGTCTTTAATCATGCTCTAGTTCTTTGTTCTAGTTGATGAAGATTTGAGAGTTTAATATGTACTTAAGTTTGCCTTTCATTTCCATTGTGTGTTACACAATGAAAATGCAATAGTTTATGTTCTACATTCCAATATGGCACATATCCATAGTGTTTTTTAAATATGTTTTGAAAACAATATTGTAGTTCATAAAGCAAAATTGAAAAGGTTTACACAGCCTCTGTCTGTCTCTTTCTGCATATATACATACATTAGGCTCTGTGTTTGTGCATCTCTGTGTATATATACACACACACATAAAATATATATGTACTATATATATAAAAGATATATGTGTACATATATATCTATATATATAGTACCATAACTAAAAATGCATATAAATAACATCTTTGATATTAGCTGTCATTTAAATACTTTACCTGTTGAGAATAGTGCATTTGATGATGTAACTGATAATGTTCTTCTTTAGTCACTTTAGGTGGCCTTGGCAACATTTCCACTTCCTGGATGGCTTCAATGCTCACTTGTTGAGGCAAAACTTGGAAGAGTGATGTGATGTACATTAAGATGGACTTCTTATCTGGATAAGTGGTAGCAACATCTGTAAGCACATTAACACTACACATCAATTTTTGGTTTCTATATTTGAGACTCTAAAAGGATAATGAACAAATCAATGTTACAGGAACACAATAGATTAATGAACACCCAATAGTCCATGAATGTCGTCCTCCAGAGACTAATTAGAACATGATAATCAGGCCTAAAATGTCTTTCCAATTTGGCAGAACAATGAGATGAGCACTAAAGTTAATTTCTTTTCCTTGTTCATATAAAAACTTCATTCCATAATAGTTTTTCCTAAGTCAGATTGCTAAACTAGCCCATCTAACAGAGTATCTTTCGTTAGATAAGAAACTAAAATAAGACTACATTTTCCTTTCCATGGAAATTTATATTAACCTGTCAATTAAAATGGTACACTGGTAATTAAACAATTACACAAAATGGCTTAATGCTTTGCTTCTCAGTAAAGAAACCTTATACCTTTTAATTGAATCTTGCTGACATTAAAGTATGCAGAGAGCTAAATATGTCTCTGTGCTGAAATGAGTCATGTATCCACAATATAAATTAAACAGAAAAATACCATATGATTTTTAATATTCCTTTAAATTTGTTAATTGTATTATTCCTTTAAAATTTGTTAATTTTAAACAAATTATTTGTTTACATTATGGTGCATCTGTTAAAGTAGAATGTCACTTTCCTTCTTAGATATTAGAGATAAATTTAAAAGTCCTGCACATTAAGTTGATCTGACTTCATGTCCTTTGCCACATCCAAAGAGTAAATGAAACCCAGCATTTAAAGTCAATAATAATTTGTAATAACACATATGGAGTGGCAGCTCCTTCCAAAGATTCTTTTGCTACTTGGCATTACAATTTACTTACTGCACTCATTCCAGTGAACCAAGATGTAAAAGAATCCTTTATATGAAGTGTGTCATTAGTACTAGAAGTATTAAAACGTAAGTTCTGACAATGAAATGCTATCAACATAGCATTTCATTGTCATCCTTTTTCATCCTTTAAAAAAAAGGAAATTCTGTCATTGAGACAACATGTGTAAATCTGGAGGATATCAAGTGAAATAAGCCAGACATAGAAAGACAAGTACCACATGATCTCACTTATACATGTAATCTAAAAAGTTGAATTCATGGAAGTAGAGAGTGGAAGGTGGTTACCAGGGGCTGCAGGGTGGGAATTGGGAAGATGCTGGTCAAAGGACACCAAATTTCAGATAGGAAAAATAAGTTCAAGAGATCTACTGTTCAATCTAGTTAATAATAAAGTATTTTATTCCTAAAAATTGCTGTAAGAGTAGATACTAAGTGCACTCACCATAAAACGTGAGAGTAATTCATGTTAATTAGTTCAATTTAGCCATTACAGAATGTATACATATTTCAAATCATATTGTACATGATCTATATATAATTTTTGCTTTTTGACAATGAATTAATATAAAAATCAAAGACAAAAGATAAACATAAATCCTGGAAGCAGGTCAAGGCAATGTGGCAATGCATTTTACTTGCCATAAATTCACCTTAGCTTAACTACTATTAAGAGACCTGTATGAAATATGTATATTCTGGATCAGGTGTTATGATTATAAGTGAAAAAGCCAAGAGTCAAGTCTCAAGTCCATTAGCACAAAAGGAGGTTGAACAAGTGACCTCATCAATTCTTTTTTTTTTTTTTTTTTTGCCAATCAGTTTGAGCTTATGAGGTTGCTCAGGTTAGCCTTGAACTGATGACCTCGCCTTCGTGAGCGCCATGACCTCCGGCGGGAGCCACTTTGGACCCCCTCATCAATTCTTTTGCAAGTATCGGGACCATGATTAATCAGAACAACTATTTTTAAAGTATTTTTCAAAAGAGCTGCAGGAGAGGGAAAAATTAACTAATGTTCCTTGGTCTACTTCTGTCCATAGAATAATACAGTACTTCCCAATTTTTAATGTGCATATGAATCACCTGGGAACCTTTTAAAACTACAGAATCTGATTCAATAGATCTGGGGTGGAGCCTGGAGCTCTTTTCATTTCCAGTCATCTCCCAAGTGCTACTGAAACTGCTAAGCCTGCTACATTTTGAATAAGGGCCAAAAACATTAATTATAAACAGACTGTTACATCATCTCTCGTTTTACTGTTCTCTTCATTTTTTTCAAATGATATTTATTGGACTTTTCAATGCACAACGCTGAGAGGTACAAAGTTATATAACACATATGCTCAACTTATTATACTTTAATTTTTAACCAACAGAGGGTCAAAGTAAGTTTTGCAAATACTTTTTAAAGAAGAATTAAATAAGATTCAATGTTTAATACTAAACATGTATAAACAATATTAGATTGGTACACTCCCAGAATTATGGCACTCAATGCCATGTTGCATAGTAAATAATCTGTGGATATATGAGGGTGCTATTTAGCCATGAGGATTCCATAATGACACAACCCCAACATTCATATGGGTTGGTACTCTTATATGAGATGGACACTGCCATTCTTAATAATCTTGCTAACTTAGCTTTGGAATTCTGAGCCTAGAAATCTCCAGTTCATTTGATAATTGTTTTTCAAAATATTTAACCAATTGTTTCTTAGATGGTGGATACTATAACTTTACCATATCTTAAAATTCTAGAAAACTTTCTTCTTTCTCACTAGTAACTACCCAGTTTTATCTGTGATTAGCATGACTTAGAACTCTTTCATTTTTAGTAATATCAAATAAAAACATGATGTAAGAAAACACTGAAATAAAAAGGGTTGAGCCTGAGCCTATTCATTGCTATGTTATACAGAGCCATACGCATGTAGGTTTGGCCTCAAATATATGCCATGATACAAATTAAAAAAAAAAAAAGGTGAACAATTGTCCAAGCATTACTTTTATTGCCCCAAGAAAATGTCAAACATTGTAATAAATTTTATTTCCATAAAACATGAGGACTGAATACAACTATTCGTAAATGTCAGTCATTACAATAAATATGCACTTACTCAACAGAACTACTGACATTTTGCCCCAAACTATTACTATCCCACTTCTGCGATCATGTGGAACTCAAAACTGCCAGCAGATAGAAATCAGTGTTTTTTTAAGAAAGGAACTTAGGCCTTCTGAAATATTTTTAATTTCGTCAGCATACATTTTCAAGAAATCTATTATATTCAAAATATTTTGGTAGATTATGCAGGAGATTTAAAAGATAGAGAATCCATGAATTCTACTTACAATTTGGAGTAAGAAAATAACTAAATAATGAGTACAAAGTAATCTCATTGCTGAACAGAATTTAAATGTGTTCCTCTAATTGGCACAACCAGTGTTTAACATGTTCAGATTTTTAAAATCATATAATATTGGAGAATCAAGTGATTCTTTTTGAATAGGAATATGAAATAATTATGCATAGGAATTTTCAATCACTGGAAATGAGGGAATGGGGAAGAGTATTCTAGGCAATGGGAATATCTTGGAGGTAGGGACACATTGCCCATGTCTTGGGAACAGTGGCTTTGTGTGTCTTAGCTACAGAGAGGAGCATAGTGAAAACTAAGATGAAACTGGTAGACTGTATGTAGAACTCTGAGGGCTTATCAATAGCAAACTAGAAAATTCGGCCCTCATTCAGTAGGTTGGAGAGTAACTACTTTTCAACAAGAAGGTGACACCATCAAAATTTTATTAAAGTGAAATCTTTAAGGACAGAATGGATTGATGGAGAAAGCTTGAAAGAAAAAGGAGGCTAGGACTGTAATCCAGAGAGAAAGTGTTAGAGAACGAAGGTAGAACTGTCTATGGGGGATATGTAAACAAGGGAATGTAGACAGAATTTCTAAGAGACTCAAAATAACTTAATTCAATTTTCAAATCATTTAATCCACAGTCTTTGGAAATGCCTATATACAAAATTATGTGCTATAGCCTGAGGATATAAAGATTAATAAACTGAGAATAAAACAAAGAAGGAAGAGGATGAAGGAGGAAACTGTTCTGCAGCCATGGTAACAAGTAGATACCAACAAAAGTTTCGGTTTACCCTACTTATTGACAACTAGTTGCCTCTCTGATTGTTATCATGCTTGCCCCAGCCAACCAGCAGCAAACTCTCCCTTCTGAAAGTTTGCCAATCAGAGTGGATTCACTTCGACGAACATAGTTCTGAATTCAAACTAATTAACAGTGGTCTTACCTGAGTTACCATGCTTCTAAAGCTGACATCATCTTACTCCCAATTTGAAATATTCTCAGATTGCCGGACCTCTGATTTCCCCCAAAACCTAAGAACACTCTGCTTTCAGAGACTGTGGTTGACCAACAGCAATCCCTCTTATGTAAGTAAGATGTTATGAAGCTCACATCTAGTCTTTAGAAAAACTGTAAACTTCGTTAAACCTTTATACTGTTGCTCTATATTTCTGCTTTTTCTATCATTAACACAAACACAAACCTAGTTGTGGGAGACCATTTGCATATTATTAAGATGTAGCCAGAATAATTTACTTAGAAAAACCATTTATCACTTACTCCATATTTACTGATTACTATGTGCTATAGAATATGCTTAGACTATGTTAGATTATGAGTATTATGAGTATACAGCAGACAAGCCACCCCATAAATAATTGTAAAGAGTACTTTTTATTAGAAATCAAAATGAATCTCATGACTTGGGGTAATCCTTATTTATAATGACTGCACTAAAGTCAATTCCTGGCACGGTGTGATTACCTAAGTATTTGTTTATAAACTGAATACAGAGAAAAGTTAAAGCCATAGAAATTGGTGAGAATTATGTAAGACAGTGACTACGAAGCAACAGTGTATTTGAGGAATATGAAAATGATAGGATGTGATTTATACATTTTTATTACAAGACATTAACATTGTATGAAATGAGAGAAGTGGCTGAATCCCCAAAATAAGAACTTACAATTATATGAAAGTAATTTTGCACTAAGATTCTACTACATAAAATGTTCATTGACACAGAATTTTAATAATTGCTTATCCAATTTTTGAAGTGGTCTCAGAATGAAAATGGTGAGAACTCATAACACTGCTAGAATTTTTACTTTATGAACAGTAACACCATTTCTGATGAGTGTTTCATATTGAAGCTATAATGGAACAAATAAATCATTTAGTGAAATGTGATCATTTTTCAAATAAAGAAGTTGAATCTCACCGTGGTTTGATGGCAAGTTCAAAAGCTAGTCAAAATCATATTAGAACCCAGTCATTGCACTACACCACCACAATACCTTAACCTCATTCTCTCAGATCTTAGTATATTTGAAGACCAAGTATCTGAAAGTCATTATTCAAATAGTTACCTTGTAATTAATGTGGTTCAATTACCAAACATGATCTCCATTTTCTTTAGTAGTGGTGAGTGATTTATATTTTAAACAAGTGAGGTATAACAGGACTAAATATACATAAAAATGAACCATAAAAATGCAAATTAGAGACGTGGGGTTTTAATTATGTTACTTTGCCCACAAAATTTGCATAGAATTACAAAAGAATAATAATCTATGCTGCAGAGGCTTCAATGATTTGGCCAAACACCTACTTAGCTTGAAGAGTATCAGTTGTTTCTAACCTTATGAAAAATATTTTGGCAGTGTCTATCGAAACTTTAAAAACAATCATATGCAATAAACCATTCATTTTCCTTTTGGGTCCTGCCACAAGCAAATTATCAGAAATTTAAATAAAGATATATGTAAATGTGATATAAAATTTAAACCGTATTTACAACACAAAAATATTTACTTCATACAAAAAGGAAAATGTCAGACCAATCCAAATAACTCAATACAGACTTGCAGAATCACTGAATATATAACTGTGTAAGAATATTATAAAGCCAGTCAAAATGTTCCTTTTGAAGGCTATTTGGCACTATATTAAAGTCAATACCTTAAAATGTAACATTAAAAGAGCAGGATGTATAATGTATGTAGAACAACTTTAGGAAAACATTTTGGGAAACATACTTCAGGATATCACTGAAGTGGATGTACTTGCGGGATTGAAAACAATTGTCTTTGAAAATTTCATTCTATCTATATTTTTCAAACTCTTTATTCGACACATACTAATTTTGTAATAAATATATTCCATGTTGTAATAAAAGTATCTGCAAAGACAAAAAAGAAACAATAAAAGCAAAGTTGCACAAAGTTTGCTTTCAATATGCCCTCACTCCAAAAACAGTCAATGTGAATGAGTTTGATGAAAGCAGTGCCTTCAACAAAACTAATCTTGGGCAATCAACCTCAGGAAAGTCAGATTAGCCAGTTGCCGGGTGTAACCTTGAAACACCACTGGGAAATCTAAAGAAGAGGCTCCACTGCCTAAATTTCAGGCCAAGTTTCTGCCAAGCGACAGGCAGGAATTGAAATACTGGATGATAATGCATAGCATGTATAATGAGAAACAAGCAAGATTTCAAAGCTAGCAGGTATAAATGTGCACTCACAAAGCTTTAGTTGGTCAGTCTTTTAAGAGTTTTATTAAACAACAACAACAAAAGTGGGAGGATGTCATTTAGAAACCATGATGAGCATAAACCTTCCCACAGAGTTTGTATTAGGAGACAAAACTAAATAAATTCACGAGAAGAAAATGAATGGATAAACTGGGAATAAGATGCTTGTGGTCATAAACTAGCCATAGTTAGAATGCTCAAAATAGGAAGCATGTTGAAAAGCATAATTGAGTGTTCAAAAGATAAAATTGTTTTGGGTTTGTCATGGATAAATATAGGCCATTGCTTTTTATCATTATTATGAAATTCAATAATCTTTATCAATGTAAATTATTTTCATTATGATATTTTACAGTCCTTTCATGAGAAGCATTGTTATTAAATGATAAAGGCAACTATTTGTATCAGTGAATGAAGTGCCAAAAATGGATTAATTAAGGAGTACTTAATTTAGCTAATGCAGAACATATCTTGCAGAATGTTAAAAAATTTAACATGGGAGGAATTGTGCAAATAATTTTTTAATTAAAATGTTGTATATCCATTGTATGTAGTAACTTGTAAGTAGAAAATACATGTATTTACAATGCAGTGCCACTTGCCATTGTATCCCTGCTTCTTTGAATTGCTTTCCATAAAAGACCTCTTCACTGGGTTCATTTTTGGGAATTAAATCAGAACAGAAGCTCTGTGGTGTTAATACCAAACATTCTGGGAGTATCGGAGAAAAAATGCACAGAAGCTGGTGGGGAAAAGTCAGTTAAATGAAAATTCTCAACCAATCCTGACTTTAGAAATTTTAAACAAGACATCTTTCAGTTGAAAAGTTTTTCAAAGATCGAATTTCTGCTGTGTGCCCCTAATCAACAAAAACTTCTGTCTTTACATTTTAATTTCAAAATTGTCTCTTTTGTCAATATTGTTCTAAATTTGTGTATGATGACATATATTTTAAAAATACATCCTTGACTATTTAAAACCTTTGAACAAATTTTTGGTATTTATCTTCTAAAACCAGAACAGACACTAACTTGACCTAACAAATGAAAGCTACTCAGTCAGCATGGGAGACTATAGATAGAAAAACATTTGTACTTTCTTACAATTCTCTCGACATGCCTGTTGTGGGAAGAACTATTAAGGTTTCCATTTGAGATGGAAGTATTTTGACTCAGTGACATTTAATTCTGCTTCCCTGATTGTCACCTGTGGTTTTCATGCTTTGCTTTCGACCTAAACAACTTGACTTTTTCCCCCTATTGCTAGAAAAACTGTAGTAAGTTTCAGAAGTAACTCCACCCCTTATCTTCCTTGCTAACATAAAATAGTATATTTCTGCACCTTAATTGTTTACAGTGTTAGAAATTTACTTAATAAACAATGAGGCCACAATATAGATGTTTATTTCATGTGACACAAATTTAATTGGTTATTATTTCTGGTATTTTGGAATTTGAAAATATGCCTGATGGTATATGGGTAGTTCTGGGACAAATTACTAAATAATGACTAACTTAATGCAGAAATTGTACAAAATGATCAGGGTTTTTTTAAAACAAGTATTATAAAAATGTACTTGCTACATATAAAAGATCTTAGCCTGCTGAGGCAAACATACCTTGATCAAATCATGACCCTACCGCTAATAGGTAAGGGATTATGGTAAAATTCACTAATTTCCCTTTGTCCCAGTTTTTATCTATAAAATGAGTCATCTTAGTGTCTTGCAAATAACCTAGGATGATGCTAACAGAGAAAATGAATGCAGAGTAAATGCTCAATATGTATAATCTATTATTTGTCATAACCTGTTTCCCATTGGCACATCATCATAATTTATGGGTTTGCTTGCATTCATGCCCCATTAAAGATTTGCAGAATGCCTACCATGTGTAGACACGGCACCAATTTACCAGGAAATAAATTTTTATACTTAAAATGGCTCCATTGCCTAATTCCTAGGGAAGAAATTAGTGGACTATTGGACATTACATTCAGTATTGGACCTGATGGCATACAACACTGATGTCTCAGCACAAAATATTTATATTGGGTGGTGTCATGGTGCCACCATACATCATATGCAACATCAGAAGAAGGGGTTCAGTGTTTAGCAAAACACCATCACACACAAACTTCACCAACAATTTACAAGACAACTGATGGCAAATTAACTTCTCTTGAACTAATTCAAAGTTTTCAGTAGTATTCTAACTGAAAACTGAAACCAGTGGCCAAACATCATGCATGTGTATATCTCCTCTAACCACTCGTGGAGGCATGCTGATGAAGCACACACAACCAAGAAGTAGCAAACTTTAATGCATTTTAAAATTAGAGATACATTCTGCTTCTGATGTACTAATGAAATTTGATTTGAATGTGAGTTTGGAGTTTCTGGCTTCCACCATTGTAATTAAGACTTCCCAATTATAAATATGGTAGTATGCATGGGTGACAAATAACTTCCAATGTGAAAAAATATGCAAGTTAGAACTTCACTGAAGTTAAGAGAATCAAATCTGAAGCAGTGATGGAGAAAGGTGCAAGTCAAAAAGAGAAGAAGCCTCAAAAAGCATATAACAGACATATCCGATGACAATAATAGAGGATAACGTTTATAAAAGAGAATGTAATCAATGATGTTAAGAATACATAAAACAAGGCTCAAATGATTTCCGTAAAAATGTATATGCTAAATAAAAGTATGTTTTTTGAATATTGAATAGAATCTCATGTGTGCATGTGTTTGAAAATACTGCCTTCCATGCCCTATAAAGTATGGCATAACACAATCCTTCACACTTAGCTAAAAGCACTCTAATGTAATCCCGCTTTCTCTTTTTTCCGCTACCTTCACACATTGGCCTTGTTTTGTTTTTGCACCAAAGGTCATTTTACACTTCTTGATCTTTACGCTTGCTGCTCTTATACCGAAAATATTTTTTTCATTTTTTATTCTTTCTCACCTATTAGGTCTTAACTCAGATGGCACATCTTCAGATATGCATTTGCTATCCCATTTTAAGAAACTCACTCCCTTTCCCTTTATTTTATGCTGATCAATTTCCTTTACATTGCTTGTCACAAACTTTCACTATCACCTCATTTGTTATCAATATTCCTATAAGAATATAAGAACCAGAAGAGCAAGAACTTTCTTTAGACTTTTTACCAATGACTGAGAAGTAGTTATATTTGTTAAATCAATCAATGTTTGTTAAATCAAAACAGTATTTCTTAAATCTGTAAATGAATGAAGAGATCATTGTGGTGTTGGGGAATAAAGGTTCACTTTCATGGGCTATATGCCCTGAATACAGAGTAAGACAAATGTGAATATTGAGCAATGGTTGAAGGGGAAGAAAGCACATGGCAAGGAACAAGAGCAGGCAGTATTTTTCTCCCTACAAAACTATGCCAAAGATATTCAGTTTGGTATATGATTAATTTTTAGCAAGCATCAATTATATACAAGAACTTTTATTATGTGTTTTTCATTTAAACTTCACCACTGTCTTCTGAGTTAAGAATACAGTCCAAGGTCATACAACCAATAAGTGACAGTCTGATTAAAGTGGCAAAAAATAGACTCCTTGGTTTGCATCCTGGCTGTTTCATTTTGTGACCTTGGCTAAGGTTAAGCATAATGTACCTCAGCTTCCTATTGTATTGCAAAAAAGTTTTTCTTATTGATCACATTCTCAAAGATAAGACTTGATTTGAAGCACATCTCATGCTCTAGAAACTGTATCAGATTATTTTTTAAGTGATAGGGAAAGAAGCATTAATTTCTAAATTAGAAATCATTAGCAGGTTAATCAAGAAGCTTGTTAGTGATGATGACAAAGTTAGTACATTTTAAATTCAGATTGAAAATACTCAAGCTAATACTCAAGATACAGGAAAACGAATGTTTTATTCATTGTTCTAAACTTTGGCATATACTCTATAAAATAGCGCCGTGCTTTACAAAAATATATTTTCAAAAAGAATATTGACTGGTAACTACAGAAAAAAAACATGTATTCAAGTGCTCTCAGACTGAGGATAGGAAAAGCAGACTCCTTAGAATTTGGATGAAGCACAGCTTTCAAAAACGTTGTGCTAAATATCTGCATACCTGAGGTTTGAAAGATTCAAGCGTGGGAATGCCTTGCCATTTCACTAAAACTATGACTCAGTGGTAGGTAGGATTCTACTAAATGATTATAATTGTAAAATCCTTTTTAAGCTGAGATATATTAGTGAGAAAGATATTTGATTAAGAAACAAAACAAAAACATTGTTTATTAACACATTTATAAATAATATTTATAAACAATATGATCACTAATATATAGTATGTATGTAAATGTCACGTATTTGGAAAGCAACTCCCTTTGACTAGAGATTAGTAACATCAAAGACTAAATAGAGAAAAGAACAAGCTTTACATAAAAATCTTATTCCTATGTTAATTAATGGGTGTTCATTTTATTGCCGTTTTAAAATTTCTTCTTTCCTTTTCTCAGTGGCTAGATAAGGGATAAAACTGCTATGCTCAATACTAAAACTCAGTTTCTTGACATAGCTTCCAGTTCTTCATTCTGAAATTTCCGCTTCTCTCAAATACCTCTCCCTCAAGTAGAGCTCTGCTAGCGGGAGCCTGTCTTTCCTGATGACTGGAAACCCGGGGACTTGGTATAACTATCTCAATTACTATATCCTACAGAGCCTGACTCATTATCATAGCTCCAGTCCCTATATGGGCTCTGGTCGTGGATTGACCAAATGGGTCATTTGCAGTCTTATCTTAATGGGAGCCTGCCCCTTGATTAGGAAATCTCTGCCTCAGAGAAAACACATCACATTGATGGTTTTGGCCTCAAGAGTTCATCCATTAGCTGTCTTTGATATTTTAATTTTACAAGTTTAGATTTAATCTCTCACTTTCAAACATTTTATTACAAAAGCCATACATGCTTATTGTAGTGGAAAATTAAAGTAGTACAGATGCATATAAAGTTAACAGTCAAAGCACCCCATATCTCTACACCACCACAGTCCCATTAGCTAGAAGTAATACTTGTCAGATGTTATGTCATCCATACATGCATGCATTTATCCATTCAGCCATTTTTAAGCTATCCGTTTATCATACTCATCTGCCTATCTAATGAGATCAAACAACATACACACTGTCTATGCATCTACTTTCTTATATACTTTAACAAGATGTGCTCAATTAGTAAACATTCAAATTTAACTCTACCACTCACTAGTTTTATAAATTTGGATAAGAAACTTAATTTTTTCATTTCTTCATGCCCTCATTGGCAAAATGAGGCAAAGCCTTTTCAAAAAAGGAAAATGCAAATAAAGCATTTAGAGTAACACCTGGCAAAAAGTATGTTTTTAGCAAATTTCGACTTTAAGATGCGTATACACATGTATACATACAATTTGAACTTCAACATTAATTATAACACATGTATTAATTGATCCATTTATTTATTCTCTAACTATTTACTTGACACCTGCCCTAAGTCAAGGATTATGCCAAACACCGTATGTACAATAGTGAGCAAAAATAAAAACAAACACAGGCAAACCTGGACCCTGATTTTATGGTGCCTATGGCAGAGATACACCTGCCTAACAGTCCATAGCATGCAAAATACTGGAGCTACTATATACAATGCTGCAGTGAATATCCTTACACATTTGTTGTAGATATGTGTGAGTATTACTATATATCTATTTCTTGAATGTGAAACCTCAGGATCAAATATATGTAAAATTCCATATTTTGAAAAATAATGCCAAATTGTCTGATTAAAATATTACAAATTGTTTTTCCACCAAAAGAAACAAAGGGCTTGCTTACATGAACCCTCATAATAACAGGATAGTTGTATTGTGTGCATTTATATAACTATTAGCTATGTTGAGCTTAATTTTATTTTGATGGGCTATTTCTAATTTTCCCAGGTATATAGCCACTTTTATAATATTATGTTGTGTTTTGTATATTCATTATAGGAATGTTATCATACTGAGGTTATTAATTCTTTATTAGTATGATTCTGTAGTCCATCATAGATTTTATTACTGTTTAATGGTGTATTTCACCATAAAAATATTTTAATTTTGTGTTGGTAAATTTGTCAATCTTCTATTTTACAGCCTCTGGGTTTTATATCACCTTAATATTATTGAAATATTCTTCTATATTTCAATATAGTATTTTAAATGTTTATTCACATTAAATCATTATCTGAAGGTTATTTTAGTATTTGTTGTGCCTTGGATTTTCACAGTTGAAGCCTTTAACTTATTAACCTATTCTGTCTGTAGAGACATGAAATGTCACCCTAATTGTGTACTAAATTTGCCTAAATAAATGGCAATGTTGTCAAAATATCTATTCTATATTATTAAGCTATTTCTCTATCACGTCATACTATGATAAATGTTATGTTATAAAATCTACTAAAGCAAACCACCTATTTAAAAATAATGTATTGACTATACACATGCATCTACATTTACACTAATTTTAGAATTATCTAGAAAACGAATCTCTCTTCCCATTCATGTGGTTATTTTCGGTGTGTTCACCCTCATTCGTTTCTGCCCTTTCTTCTCTGCTTATTCTCTAAGTGGCTGACCCTTTCACACTGCATCTCCCATGATCATTTGCTGGCTAGATTCCAGTTGCAGTAAGCCAGTGGGAAGTACCAGCTGGAGATTCAAATATAAGGGAAAGAGAAGGCTGGGGAAATTTCTCCTCTATTATGTCCCTGCTTCAGAGCTATATAATGTATTATCTGAGTCCTACCAAAAACTACATTCCCTTCATTTGTGCAGCTTTCACTAGACTCCATTCCCCATTTCCCCTAAGCCCTGGGGATAGTAACTACTTCCTGCTATTGTTCCTCTCTAGATTATTTCTTGTCACCTATCTGTTAATATATATACCATTGTAATTTTTCAAATAAAATTATTTTAATTTCACTATGTGAGGTAAATTGTATTTATTGCTAGGGTTCTGTTACATCCTCTAAAATACAGATATAGATATATAGAGAGTCTTATACATCCATATGTTCAAGGACCTGTGAGTGTATATATACGTATGCAGATGCTCGTCAACTTATGACTGGGTTACATTCCAATAAACCCCTTGTCATTTGAAAATATAGAGTCAAAATTCCATTTAAGACACTGAACCCATTAAACATTACGGCTTAGCCTAACCTTACTTAAACATGCTCAGAACACTTACATTAGCTTAGAGTTGGGCAAAATCATCTAACACAAAACCTATTCTATAAAAACTAAGGTGTTGAATATGTCCTGTCATGTATTGAGCACAGTACTGACAGTGAAAAATGGCACGATTAAATGGGTACTCAATGTACAGTTTCTACTGAATGCACACTGCTTTCACACC
Organism: Callithrix jacchus; assembly: GCF_049354715.1. Taxonomy (NCBI): domain Eukaryota; kingdom Metazoa; phylum Chordata; class Mammalia; order Primates; family Cebidae; genus Callithrix; species Callithrix jacchus. Next base: position 33,616,667 of record NC_133524.1, read on the forward strand.
ATCATAAAGTTGAAAAATCATTAGTCAAACCATCCTAAGTCAGGAACCATCTAGATCTGGACTGCAATAATTTGAAGAACTTGTTGGAGATTTAAGGGGTACAAGTGAAATTTTCTTACATGGATATACTCTATAGTGATTAAGTCTGGGCTTTTAGAGTACCCATCAGACAAATATTCTACATTGTACCCAGTAGGTGACTTTTCATCCCTCACCCACTTCCCACCATCCCATATTTTGGAGTCTTCAATGTTGAGTGTTCAATTCTGTATGTCCATGTGTACCCATTGCTTAGTTAGCACTTATAAGTAAAGAAATGCAGTATTTGATTTTCTATTTGAGTTATTTCACTTAGGATGATTAGCCTCTAGTTTCATCCACGTTGCTGCAAAACACATAATTGCATTCTATTTCGTGGCTGAGTAGTATTCCAATGGTATGTACATCCCACATTATCTTTGTCTACTCACCAACACAACTGGATTCCATGACTTTGCTATTATGTGTGGTTCTGCAGTCAACAGGTGAGTGTGACTGAAATTATTTTTAATGTACAAAGTAACTTAGAGAGAAGTAGCATTTTCATCATATGTGACTTCCTTTCCTCATGTCTTTATGTACTTCTATATAATTTTAAACTTCCTATAAATAATGCTTACACTTTCTTGTGTGGTTTACTTCTAAGAAATCTATATAGATTTTGGAACTTCTCTTTCTTAAAAATAATTTTATTGTATATTTTAAGGTATAGACATGAGGCTATAAGATACATATGTATAGTAAATGGTTACCATAATGAAACAAGTTAACATATTCATCATCTCATACAGTTACTCATTCCCCCACCCTGTGGCAAGAGCAGCTATAATCTACTCATTTAGTAAAAATCCTGAAAACAACACACTATTCAATATAATCCTCATTTTATAAGAGCTTTCAGCTTGTTTATTCCACATATTTGCTACTTTGTAGACTTTGACCTACATCTCCCCATTTCCTCCTTCCATCCCTAACCTGGTAACTAATGTTTTATTCTCTCTATATAGGTATAGACAATGGAATATTACTTGGCCTCAAAAAGGAGATCTTGGCCAGGTGCTGTGGCTCACATCTGTAATCCTAGCACTTTGGGAGGCCAAGGTGGGCAGATCACCTGTGGTCAGGAGTTCGAGACCAGCCTGACCAATGTGATGAAACCCTGTCTCTACTAAAAATGCAAAAATTAGTTGGCTGTGGTGGGGGGCACCTGTAAATCCCAGCTACTTGGGAGGCTGGGGGCAGGAGAATCACTTGAACTGGGGAGGTGGAAGTGGCAGTGAGCCAAGACTGTGCCACTGCACTCCAGCCTGGGTGGCAGAGTGAGACTTCATCTCAAAACAAAAACAAACCAAAAAAGGAGATCTTGTTATTTTCCACAGGACAGATGGATCTGAAGAACACTGGGCTACTTGAAATACGAAGACACAAAAAGAAAAATATTGCATGATCTCAATTGTATGTGGAAACTAAAAAAAAAAAAATTGTAACTATCCTGAATATCATTTTATTACCTCTGTACATTTTCTCATTTTGACATCATTTTATATAATGAGAAAACCATATCTTCAAATGATCATTTATTTCATACTTTCCAATACATATCCAATATTATTTTCTCTTATAATATTGGCTAGGTTCTCCGGAAAAATACTCAACAGTGACAACACAGAGGAGGAATATTTTTGTCATGTTTATTGTTTACGTAAGAGTCATTCTAGCATATTGATATGGTTTGGATTTGTGTCCTTGCCCAAATCTCATGTTGAATTTTGAGCCCCAGTGTTGGAGGTGACTGGATTATGAGGGTGAATTTTCCACTTGATGTACTCATGATAGTAAGTTCTCATGAGATCTGGTTGTTTAAAAGTGTGTAGTACCACCCCTGCTCTCTCTTCCTTCTCTGGCCATGTAAAGTGTGCCTGCTTCTCCTTCACCTTCCACGAGAAGGTGGGAGTGTCCTGAGGTTTCCCCAGCCATACTTCAGGTACAGCCTGAAGAACTGTCAATTACACCTCTTATCTTTATAAATTACTCAGTCTCACATAGTTGCTTTTAGCAATGCAAGAATGAACCAATACAGAAAATTGGCACCAAGAGGTGGGGCACTGCTACAAAGATACATGAAAATGTAGAAATGACTTTGGAACTGCATAAGAGGCAGAGGTTTTAACAGTGTGTAGGGCTCAGAAGACAGGAAGAGGAGGGAAAGTTTGGAACTTCCTAGAGACTTGTTGAATGGCTTTGACCAAAATGCTGATAATGATATGGACAATGAGGTCCAGGCTGAGGTGGTCTCAGATGAAGATTAGGAACTTATTGGGAACTGGAGTAAAGATCAGTCTTGCTATGCTTTAACAAAAAGAGATTGGCAACATTGTGCCCCTGCTCTAGGTATCTGTGCAACTTTGAACTTGAGAGTGATGATTTAACATACATGGTAGAAGAAATTTCAAAGCAGCAAAACATTTAAGATGTGACCTGGTTTCTTCTAACAGCACATGGTCAACATGCATGAGCAAAGAGATTATCTGAAACTAGAACTTATATTTAAAAGGGAAACAGAGCATACAAGTTTAGAAAAATTGCAGCCTGACCATATGGTAGAAAATAAAAGCCCATTTTCTCAGGGTGGTAGGAGAAATTCAAGCTGGCTGCAGCAATTTGCATAAGTAAAAAGTAACTGAATGTTAACAGTTAAGACAAAGGAAAAAATGCTCAAAAGCATGTCAGAACCCTTTGCAGCAGCCCCTCTTATCACAGGTCTGGAGGCCTAGCAAGAATGGCATTGCAGGCTTGAGCTAGGGCCTCAATGCTCTGCGCAATCTCAGGACACTGATCCCTATGTCCCAGCCACTTCAGCTTCAGCTGTGGCTAAAAAGGCCCCAGATCCGTCTTGGGCTGTTGCTTCAGAGAGTGCAAGCCATAATCCCTGGTGGCTTCCACATGCTGTTAATACCGCAGGTGCACAGAGTGTGAGAGTTGAGGCTTGAGAGCCTCCACCTAGATTTCAGAGAATGTATGAAAACACCTCCATGTCCAGGCAGACGTCTGCTGCAGGGGTAGAGCCCTCATACAGAACCTTTACTAGGGCAGTGCAGAAGAGAACTGTGGGGTTGGAGCCCTCACACAGAGTCCCCTATGGGGCACTGCCTACTAGAGCTTTGAGAAGAGGACCACTGTCCTCCACACCCCAGAATGGTCTATCCACTGACAGTTTGCACCATACACCTGGAAAAGCTACAGCCACTCAATGCCAGCCCATGAAAACAACTGAGGGGGCTGTACCCTGCTGGGCCACAGGGATGGAGATGCCCAAGGCCTTGGGAGCCTGCCCTTTGCATTGGCATGGCTTTGATGTGAGACAAAGGAGTCAAAGAAAATTATCTTGGAGCTATTAGATTTAATGACTACCCTATTGGGTTTTGGACTTGCAGTGGGCCTGTAGCCCCTTTGTTTTGACTGATTTCTCTTTTTGGAACAAGAGTATTGAGCCAATGCCTGTACCGCCATTCTATCTTGGAAGTAACTAACTAATTCTGAATTTACAGGTTCTTAAGTGGAAGGGATTTGCCTTGTCTGAAATGAGACTTTGGACTGTGGACATTTGAGCTAATACTGGAATGAGGTAAGACTTTGGGGAACTGTTAGGAAAGCATGATTGTATTTTGAAATGTGAGAACAACATGAGATTTGGGAGGGTCTGGGGCAGAATCATATGGTTTGGAACTGTGTCCCTGCCCAAATCCCATGTTGAATTGTGATACCCAATATTGAAGGAGGAGCTTGATGGGAGGTGACTGAATAATGGGGGCAGAATTCCCCCTTACTGTTATAATAATAGTGAGTCAGTAGTCATGATATCTGGCTATTTAGAAGTGTGTAGGCACCTCTTCCTGCTCTCTCTTCCTCCTTCTCCGGCCACGTAAGCCATGCCTGCTTCCCTTTTACCTTCCATAATGATTTCCTGAGACCTACCCAGCCATACCTCCCATACAGCATCCAGAACTATGAGTCAATTAAACCTCTTTTCTTTATAAATTTTTCCAGTCTCAGATGTTTACAGCAATGTGAGAACATACTAATACGCATATCAAGATAAGGACATTTTCTTCTATTCCCAGATTAGTGAGAACACTTCTCAGGACTTTGTAATGAACTTAAGCAAATGTCATTCCATGTATTATTTTTGCTTTTACAGATAGGACTAGTTCTGGTTTCCTGACTTTAAGAAAAGGAAGAACAAAGATTAAATATTTCACTGTTTTGCACTTTGAGTTCATTATTAATATAAATGATATTTTACATAAAATCATCAATTACGTGAAAGCCCTGAATTTCATCACTTTAAAATATTTGCCTTATTTCTCTTTAAAATATATGGCAAATATGGATAGAAGTACACATTTAGCAAATAATTTTTCCAGTTGAAATCTTTTATTCTAATGTAAACTCAAGGATAGTTAATAACCTTTCACATTTAAAATACTTCCTTAAATAAATCATCTTTAGTTGGTGCATCTTTATATCAAGGAGGCGGCTATATTCTTGGTAACAAAATAGTTTCGTTCACTTACCTACATATACAGTTACTCAACTAGAGAAGGTAGGCAAAAAGCTGATTCACAATCACTAAACATAACTGGACATAGTTGGAAATAGTATGAATCACCCATGCATCCTCTGTCATGATATTCATAGCAATGCTCCTCAAAGTTTATCTTCACTCATTATTTCTCTTTGCAATTTATCAGCTATTGCATTCACATATTCTGATGAATTGAAAATAATAATTAAACTAACATAGGTTGGGGCATGTGTGAGCAAAGAAAATAGCTTGAAATACAAAGTTTTACAAAGGTTCAGATAGTCTTAACAGAGCTAAGCTTCTAGAGGTTTATATGAACCAAATAAAAATTAGCACTGAGCTTTCATATTCCTTTTCAATTTCTCATTATAAATGTGTTTCTCTGTGTGAGTATAGAGTGATGACGAATGAAGTAGATGAAATTTTCAGTAAAGCATACCATCTGTTGCCAAGAAATCAGAGGCAAATAATTCAATAACTTTGGGCCATTGTACTGCATTAAATAAGAGAGAAAAAGAAAAAAACCTTAGTACTGCAAAGTTTAAACTGATTATGTTAATATGCATTTACCTCCAAATATTAAAGTAAAATAATGGAATAACAAAATTTTAGTCTGGTGGAAATTCACATTTTGGATATTGTATAGACGCACATTATGCTTTGAGCATATTAAATGCAGAATTACTTATGTGTTTTTGTTTAAGCTATTTTCACTGCTTAGAATGCCTTGTCCTTTTTCTCATTTATTTAACTGAATAAGTGAATATTAACTGTTATCAGATGTCAGTCACTATCCGAACGCTTGCTCTGCAGTTATTTCCCTGAATGCCTCAAGAGCTCAGTAAGCAATGTCCTTTTCAATCCTCTAAACGTTTATCACCAGGTTGATAATACATTATATTGTCGTCCTAGCTTATATGCATGTGCGTGCGCATGCACACACACACACACACACGAATGTATTAAAAACTATTTTAATAAAACATTTTGCTAAAGTTTTAAGGAAGTATTTAATGACTTCTTTACTGTCTGATTGTTAAATCAATGTTTCTGTCAATGTAATGGAACCAGAATGGATAGTCACTTATGTTTGCTAGGCCCTATGTGGGTTGCTCAGGATAGTGTAAAGGAAGACACAACCCCTCACTGTGGTTACAGGGCACATGACAAATAAATTATAATGGGTGAGGCCATATTGTTTGTGTGTTTTAATATTAAAGTAAATTAAAAATGTTAGGAAAGCAAAGAAGACAACATTATTTGACTGCTTCTGTCGGACAGTTACTCAACAGTCACAACACCTATGAGTCAAATCATACCTTACAGAGGAGTTTCTGTCTACCAAAATTCTTCATCGTTGTCACCTTTTCTAATTTCTCTTTTCAGAATAGGAGGGTAACAATATGAATTCCTAGAAGACAATACATTTTCATGGTCTAATACCAAAGACTCAATTTTGCACCCATTAAATGCTTGTGGAAAAAAATGACCAAAATTGGTCATAGATGGAACACATCTCATTGCTCTTTTTAGATAATTTCAATTACTTAGATTTTCTTTTGCAATCATTTTTTACTTAGCTCACATTGAAATGAGCATATTTCATTTATATGAAAATGTTATTCAACTCACATTGCTTGCCCCTATGGGGATTTTTTATTGCCTTTTTAGAAACTATTTAAATAGGTCCTAAATTTATTTTCTCGGTCCATGGGGGTTGAATAAGCAAATTGAGAAAATCATTTTTACAACTGTCAATTCTATGATGTTAAAAGTGAGGTTAAAATCTGGTCATATATCTCTGGATCAGATATATTTTAGATAAAAATTAAAAAGGGCCAAGTTGCTGAGGTGACACACATGCCATAAATTTTTCTGATAATGTATACATAGATCAAAACATCACATTATATCCCATGAATAGCCACTATTATTTATAAATTCCCAAAACCTAAAATGCAATTTAAAAAAAAAAGAAAAATCAGATACTGAGAGAGATATGCATACCATGATCCCATGCTTGTAAAGCAACCTACTATTTATCTGACATTTAAAATCCTACTATTTAAAAATAAATAAATATAAATTAAATTTGAAAAAGGGAAGGGGTAGCTGTACATCTAATCTCAAAACTTATTAATCCCATATGACGACAAGTGTTCATGTACACTTTGACTTATTTCTCACTATATCCTCACCCTCACTACTCCTGGTAACCACCATTCTACTGTCTATGTATTCAACGTATACATATTTTTTCAGGTTTCAAATGTTAGACCATATAGTATTAATGTGGACCAAGATAATAAATTTAGGACCTATTCAAGTAGTTTCTAGGGAGGCATTTAGAAAATCCCCAAGGGGGCAAACAATGCAAGTCAAGTAACATTTCCACATAAATGAAATTTGCTCATTTAGATGTGGTTAAGTAAACAATGACTGTAAAAAAATGTAAGTGATAGGAATTATCTAAGAGCAATAAGATATGTTCTGTCTATGAACAATTTTGGTCATTTTTTCACAAGCATTTTTCTCTGTCTTGCGTATTTCACTTAGTATAATCTCCTTCAAGTTCACCTATGTTGTTACAAATGGCACTACATTTTGAGGCTGAATAGTATTTGTGTGTGTGCATGTCACAATTTCTTTATCTATCTATCAGTGGACACACAGGTTATTTCCATATCTTGACTATTGTGAATAACAACGTAATGAAATTGAGAGTACAGCTATCTCTACAGGGTTCTGATTTTATTTCCTGTGGGTATATACCCAGCAGTGGGATCGTTGGGTCATATGGTAGTTCTATGTTTAATTTTTTGAGGAAACACTTCCATACTATTTTCCATAATGACTGTACTAATTCACACTGACACCAGCCGTACTGCAAAGGTTCCCTTTTTTCCTTGCCTTTACCAGAACTTGGTATCTCTTGTCTTTTTAATATTCATCCTAACAGGTATGAAGTGATACCTTATTATGGTTTTAATTTGCATTTCTCTGATAGTGGTGTTGAGCACATTTCAATTTCTCTGTTGGCCATTTGCATATCTTTGAAAAAAGTGTCAGTTCAAGTCCTTTGCCAATTTATTTCTTTATTTCTTTATTTTTATTTTACTAATTGGGTTACTTGGTTTTTGGCTATTGAATTGTGTCAGTTACTTATATATTTTGGATATTAATCCCTTATCAGATATATGTTTTGCAAATGTTTACTTCTAATCTGTAGGCTAGATTTTTCTTTTGCTTGGCAGAAGCTTTTAAGATTAATGTAGCTCCACCAGTTTTTGTTTTCTTGCCTGAAATTTTGATGTAATATTCAAAAAATCATTGCAAAGGTTAATGTCAAAGAGCTTTTTCCCTATGTTTTCTTCTAGGAGTCAATTTTAGGTAGATCTTTAGGCCATTTTTACTTAATTTTTGTGTACAGTATAAGATAAGGGTCTAGTTTTTACAACACCATTTATTGAAGAGACTGTACTTTCTCCATGTGTCTTCTTGGTGGTCCTATCCAAAATTAGTTGATTATATATGCTTAGGTTTATTTTTGTGATCTCTATGCTGTTCCATCAGTTTACGTGTCTGTTTTATGTCAATACTGTTTTTATTATTGTAGCTTTATAATTTAATTTGAATTCTGAAGAGTGATATTTCCAACTTTTTTCCTCAAGGTTTTTGCTCTTTGGGATTATTTGTGATTTCATATAAGTTTTATAATGCTTTATTTCTGTGGAAAAATGCCATTTAGATTTTCAGAGGGATTGCATTAAATTTGTACAGTTAACCTTCTATTTCCACAGATGCAACTGTGGACCAGAAACAATAGTTAATAGAACAAAAACTCAATCCAACAATACAAAACAATAGAAGTGAAAATACACTGTAACAGTTACTTCTATAGCATTTACATTGTATTAGGTGTTATAAGTAATCTAGAGATGATTTAAAGTATATGGGTGATGCGCAGAGGTATACGCAAATACTATGCCCTTTTATATGAGGGATTTAAGCATCTAGATTTTAGTATCCACTGTCATCCTGGAACCCATGTCCCTTTGGGTAGTATGGAAATTTTAACAGTATTACCTCTTCCAATCTGTAAACATGGGATATTTTCCCATTTATTTACGTTTAATGTCTTCATCAATATTTTATAGTTTTCATTGTACATATCCTTCACTTTCTTGTTTAAATTGAGTCTTGAGTATTTTATTATTTTATTACCTTATTATTTTGGTAAGATATTTTTTCAATAAAAAATGCAACTCATTTTTTGTTGACTTTGTATTCCACTACTTACTGAACTCATTTATTAATTCTAACAGTATTCTGTGGAGTCTTTAGGGTTTTCAACATTTAAGATCACGGCATTTGCTAATGGGTATAATTTTACTTCTTCCTTTCAGATGTGGAGCCCTTTTATTTATTTATTTTGTCTGATGGCTCCCATTAGTACTTTTGGTACTATGATGAATAGAAGTGGTAAGAATGGGCATCCTTGCTTTGTACCAAATCTTAAGGGAAAAGCTTTCAATACAACCACCCCACCACCACCATTGATCATAATATTAGCTATAGGTTTTTCATAAATAGCCTTGATGTTTTCTTCCAACATCAAGGTATGGAAATTTTCTTCAATATCTATGTTTGGAGTGTTATTATAATAAAAGGATATTTAGCATTATCAAAAGCTTTTCTGCATCTACTGAGATAATCATGTGGTTTTGATCCATCTTTTCATTAATGTAGTATGTCACATTGATTGATTTGTGTACATCACACCAACCTTGCATCCTAGGGCTAATCCTACTTGGTCATGGTTTATAATCTTGGTGTGTTGTTTAATTTGTTTTGCTAATATTTTATTGAGGAATTTTACATCTCTATTTCTCCTAGATATTGGCCTATAGTTTTTGTTTCTTTGGTGGAGTATGTTTGACTTTGGCATTTATGGTGATGTTGAACTCATAAAATGGCTTTGGAAATATTTCCTCGTCTTCTATTATTTAGATTTTAAGAAGAAACGGTATAGTCTTTAAATGTTTGGAGGAAATGAGGAGAAGTAAGTCAAAGAACACAAACCTCAAGTTATGTAGGACAAATAAGTCTAGATAACTGCTTAGTATGATGCCTACAGTTAATGATATTGTATTGTACACTGAACATTTGCTAAGAAAAGACACTTTAGGTATTCTTACCATACCAAAAAAGTTATTATGGAAGGTGATGGATAGGATAGTTTGCTTGAATTCAATAATCATTTCACTATGTCTATGTATATTGTAACATCTTGTTGTACCACTTAAATAAGGGGTATGTAACCTTTTGGCTTCCTTGGTGCCATTGGAAGAATCACCGTCTTGGGCCACAGCTAAAATATGCTAACACTAAGAACAGCTAAGGAGTTAAAACACTGCAAAATAACTTCATATTTTAAGAAAGTTGGTGAATTGTAGTTGGGCTACATTCAAAGCTGTCCTGAGCCGCATGCAGCCCATGCGTGGTGGGTTGAACAAGCTTGTCCTAAATACATACAGTAAAAAAATAAAAACTAAAGCTAAGATAATTAACACATATTACTATATTTAAAATGATGACAATTAGATTCAAGAGTTGACAAGTCTAATACAATGCATTTAAAAGATGGAGTTCTACTTCTTGAGGAGATCCCTTAAAAAATTGATCCAAGTAGAATGTATAAATATACAATTAAGAATAGTGCATTTAAAAACAAAGTAATAATAAACTCCAAATTAAATCAATTTTTTTGCTGAAACTAAATGAAGTTAATACAATAGGTGACATGAACTTAATTTATAAGGCTGTTATGGCTCAAATGCTTCAAATAAATTTCTGTTCAGTTCTTATCAATTTTAAGAAGTTGATTTATGAAGAACTATGCAAATCTAGGGTAGTCTACTAAATCTGATTTTTATATGACTATTTTATACAAAATGGCTATTGACAATATGTATTTTGTCCAGGCCTTTACACAGAGGAGCTGTTAACATAATTGATTTACAATTCAGTTAGGAAGAAAACATGCTAAATTTAGTTTTACTCTCAAACAATAAATCAACCCAATGTGAAATATATTACATCCCACAAAATGAACAGTGATCCAGTTGTACAGTTGAACTATGAAGCTCACATATCCCATGACATTTAAAATATCATCTTGATATAGTCATTAAATAAGTCTCAAGATCCAAAAGATTTACAAAAACACAACTGATTAATTTTATTAGCTCTTATCTTGTGGGTTTATAATGATGAACTAAAAATACTAACCTCTTATAACCCACATCGATAATCAGTTCTTTTTCTAAACATATTATTATAAATGCACAATGTTACTGAGATTTAAAAAATGTTTTTCCTATGTTAATTATTAGCATTATCTTTACCATTTTAAAACAATTGGAAAAAGAAAGTTACCAAAAACAGAATTCTGTCTTGGCCTCAGAAAGCTCTAGTAAACATCAAATAAACTTTAACATCTTGGTACATAAATAATACAGCATCAAGAACAAAGCCTTAGACAGACATAGTACCTAATAACTAGTCATTGTGGCCAGGCACGGTGGCTCACACCTATAATCCCAGCACTTTGGAAGGCCAAGGCGGGTGGATCACGAGGTTAAGAGATCAAGACCATCCTGGTCAACATGGTAAAACCCCATCTCTATTAAAAATACAAAAATTAGCTGGGCATGGTGGCGTGCGCCTGTAGTCCCAGCTACTCAGGAGGCTGAGGCAGGAGAATTGCTTGAACCCAGGAGGTGGAGGTTGCGGTGAACTGAGATCATGCCACTGCACTCCCGCCTGGGTAACAAGAGCGAAACTCCGTCTCAAAACAAAACAAAACAAAACTAGTCACTGGTTCTATCTGTGTAACACAATAGATCAAAGAAAGTATAGAAGCTTAATCCTTGCTTTAAAATCTAGACATTATTTTCTTAGCCATTTCTGCAATAACAGTTAAAATAAAGGTTTCCTCCATTTCTGGTGAAGACTCTAATATACAAGGATGTTCTAGAAATTTCAATATACTAGATTTGATAGTATAGCTTAAGAGAGGGATTCCACTGCTGAACATTCTCTCCTTCTCTCTCTCATTCCTGTATCATAGTCACTTAAGAGCTTATTACATCTATAATATTGTAGTCCATAGGTATATGTATGTATGTATGTATGCATGCATGGGTATATATATGTTCTGTGATCCTAAAAAGTACTATGACATCTTTAAAGTACTTAAAAAGTACTATGACACCTATACAGATACACAAGGCTGAAAACAAATGGAAAAAGATATTTCATGCCAATGGAAACCAAAATAGAGCAGGAGTGGCTGTACTTAGACAAAATAGATTTCAAGACGAAAACTAACAAGAGACAAAGAATGTCATTATATAATGACAATGGGGTCAATTCAGCAAGAGGATATAACAATTGCAAATATTTAAGCACCCAACACTAGAACACCCAGATATATAAAGCAAATATCAGTAGCACTAAAGAGGGAGATAGATCTCAACTGAGAACGTGAGAAGGGTAGTAGGGAGTGGAGGTAAGTGGGGTAGTTAATGGGTACAAAAATTATGTGGAATAAAACGTAGTATTTGATAGCACAGCAAGGTGACTATATTCAATAATTTAACTGTACATCTTATAATAACTAAGAGTGTCCTTGGATTGCTTATAACATAAAGGATAAATGCTTGAGTGGATGGACATGCCATTCTCCATGATGTGATTATTTATTGCATGCCTGTATCAAAGTATCTCATGTACTCCATTTATGTGTGTGTGTGTGTGCGTGTGTATACACGCACTATATGCCCACAAAAAGATAAAAATTTCCCCTAGAATATATGCAGTTTCTATTAGATATATTATCTCTTAATCTAAATAATGTTTTGAACATCCTCATATACTTTTGTCTAGTATATATGTTATAAATCTATTACAGCTAAAGAATCTACACAATTTTACCTTTCTATGGAGCAAATCACACTACTATAAGCTATTTATGACACTGTGGGGTTAGAAAATCAACAACTGAATAAATGTTCATTTTTTAAATCACATTAGTTTGATAAGGTCATATTCACAATGTAGCATATCAATGTCTGATAATAAATTCAAAGAAAAAATTTTGAATGTATACTAAAATATAGTATTTTAAAAGCACACACCTGCAGAACACTCTATCCAAAAAGTGACGGAAAATGGTCTTGTGTCAATGTCAAGTTATATATAGCTGGTGGTCACATGACTCTCATTTGTAACGCTTCTACCAAATATACCTTGCCAATAATCTTGGATCTTAAGGCATAAAAATACAGGTATTATAGTAGAAGATTTTACTCTCCTGGAAAAAGCAGCTTTTGCTCTTTATAATAAAATTTAGCTATGGATGTCTTAACTATAATAGTATTGAAACCAGTAAGATAAAATTTAACAGAGATCAACTTTAAGTATGAAGTTGATACTAGAAAGAGTAGTTACAAGGACTGCATAAGTTTAGAAATTATTTGTGGAAAAAGTTTATTATTTATGTATGACTGACATGATAATTATACCTATTTCTGGGGTCCAATATAATGTTTCTGAACACATAGACACTGGATATACTAATTACTGTGAATTAATCATCACACATTCAAAGAAATGATAAATATATAAGGTGATGGATTGAGATATTATTTGATTGAGAACCAAGGCATTTCAAATTCTATGCCTAACGCTTACTAGATGTAGGAGCTATGATTACCATGATGGTAAAAGGACACCAAAAGTGAGCCAAATAAGAAAAGGCAGCAGGTATTCGTCTTAGAGATCGTGGATTCATAAGGACCTCTTCAAATAGATAAAGGTATTCATGGTCCTCTAGGTTAAAGTAAAATTAATGTATGAATATTAATTTTATTAATATTACAAAGATACAGATTCTTGTTTAACAAACAACTTTTAGGAAATCATATTATTTTTAATAATTACAAGAGACTAGCAAAAAATGATCCGCTTCAGAAACACTTGCAACTGGTAGAAAGATTCAGTTAGTGAATGCATGAATATCCCTAATCTGCACTAGAGAACATAATCTGCACTGCTTGAAATACTGGCTTAGATTACATATTGTTTCTTATGTTCGCACACATTATTTCATTTGCTGCTCAAAAATAAAAATTGAAGTAGGAGAAAAAAGAACTATATAGAGATGAATTCATTGAGACTTAAAGAATAAAAATGGTTTCCTAAGACTATTGAGTTTAGAAGTAACAGAGCAGAACTCTAAATTCTGATTAATGTTCAGGCAATTAACTAGACCACCTTACAAATTCATTTACTAGAGTCCTGTTTACACCTCTATAATCACCTTAATTAATTTTTCTATATGAGGCCTCTGCTTACGTTAATTTTTTTGGTCTCTGTTGGTGAATAATAAAATACTTGACTTTTCTATGTTGCATTTTTAGAACCAATATTTCCTTAGGACAATATCTGGAAACATGACTTTCCTAATTTAGGATACATGTCATCACCTCTTAACAAAAAAATGTGTTAGAAGTATTTGTTGATGATTTTCTCTTAATATAAAGTTTCCTATGAATAATGTATATATATATATATATATATATACACATGTATGTATATATACACATACACATATATGTATATATATACACACATATATATGTATATATATACACACATATATATGTATATGCATACACATACACACATATACATATTAGCCTTTAAAGTATATTTTAAAATATATTTCAATTCACTTTTATTTACCAAATTAGGCTGCTATAAAACATGAATAGATTACTCAAAAATGTACTACACAGAACTCTGATCACTCTAATAATACTTTTGTTTTTCATTTAAATAACTTTTTGGTAGTTTAATCTCCATAGTTTATAAAGGGAATTACTGTTTGTCAGGAAAAAGTAATGAGCTTGTATTTCTCAGCTGTGTATAACTTACATGCATTTTATATTTCTTAGGCAAGGCCTCTATCAATCAATATTTTCAGAAAATGACAGTCCTCAGGTGGGGATTGTTACTGAAACTGATAAATGTTTACTCTTCATCAGAGACTGACAAATAGCATATGACATAGACTACTCTTTTGCTTTTATACTGCTTGCATTAAAACTTGTCTAGAAATATAAAATTCAAACACATGATTTTCATGTAAAATTGCTTTCAAATTTCTTGTTAGGAAGCTTGCCAGACACACCAGAGGAACATTTTGTGAAGCAAGTCAGTATTACATGAATAAGTAAATTAAGTAGAGATTAAAAAAAATACAAGCTAATGTTGTAATATAAGCAAAATATAGTATTTTTAAATGATCACAATGTGAGGTCTATATTCAAATGTCTTTTCATAGATGGAGTCCAGGCCATCTTTGTAGTTTGTCAAGAGCAGGTTTAGCAGCAGTAGTTTCCCCAAAGCAGGCTGAAGTCATTTAATCCATGGCTGCTTTTTATACAGAGCTGGTTTTATTTGAGCTTAGAGAGCAGTAGGCCACATAAATGTCATGTTAATATTCTAAAGTGAGTTAAATTGTGTTAGCAACAGAACTTGTCTTATCAGACATTTCACCTTGGCCTGTGAGAAAATTTGATAGTTATGGTACTAATTGACATTAATCAGCAAAGCAGCTATCTTTGGAAATATAGCGCATAGAAAACAATATTTTCTTGCTCTTCAGCATGTTTTTTAAAAATCTCTTGGCTTAAGTGAGAAATTCCTGTTGGGATTACTTATTCTTATCTTTTCTTAACTATTTCTTATTTCCTCAGTTCTTAAACTGAAGGTGGCCTGACCTTGGTCATAGCCACTTAAACATTTGTTAGTCTTTCCACTTTGACATACCAAACAGAAATATTTTTACCTATCCATTCATTCTACAAATATTTATTGTGTATCTACCATCTTCCAAGCACTACAATAGGTGCTGGGGCACAACCATGAACAAAGAAGTCAAGGGATACTTTTTTCACGGAGCTTAGAGTCTAGCAAATGGTCAACACATATAAGCGAGTCAATTCAACACAGGTTGAACATCCCTAATATGAAAATTTGACATCTGAAATGTTCCAAAATCTGAAACTTTTGACTACCAACATGATTATTTTCAAAGGAAATGTTCATTGAATCATTTCAGATTTCAAATTTTCAGATTGTGGATGCTCAACCCATATGTATAATACAGATATTCCTAAGTGAAAATACCCAAAATCCAAAATACTTCTGGTCCCAAGCATTTTGGATAATGGATACTCAAGTTATATTTTGTGCCAAGTGTTATTATAGGGAAAGAAAACATTGCCAAATAGTTATTGTTGTGGCACAAACTTAACCATTAACATAGTACTTCAGCTTTAGAAACATTTTATATTAATGAATATTTTGGCTAATATTTCTATATATATTTATATTCTGCCTCTTTGCAAACACCAATTCATGGTAGCTTGGCAAACTGAGTGATTCTCCAAGAGGAGAATTATATGCTTTAATATCTTATCTTAACCACCCCACAATCTATCTTTAACATTTCCACATTTCATAGATTATCTCAGCAGGTTCCTCCCTTGTAAGTTTCTGTTGAAAAGAAATATGCCAATTTTAATAGAGGATCATAATATAAAGAGGTGTATCTTTGTATACTTACATTCTCATAAGGAGCTTTTTATACTAAGAAATCCAGAAAACTACATGTTCTGTTTTTTTTTTTTTTTGAGACGGAGTTTTGCTCTTGTTACCCAGGCTGGAGTGCAATGGCGCGATCTCGGCTCACCGTAACCTCTGCATCCTGGGTTCAGGCAATTCTCCTGCCTCAGCCTCCTGAGTAGCCAGGATTACAGGCATGCGCCACCATGCCCAGCTATTTTTTTGTATTTTAATAGAGACGGGGTTTTTTAAATAATTAAATATGAGTGTTATTCTCTTCATTTTCCTATCAAAGTAAAAGAAGTTGTCTCAGCAGGACATTCAATGTATCTTAACCATTCATCATAGTATCCACTATGTAGTAAACAATTTTCTAAGTATAGTAGCAAAACTAAATCATATATAGTAGCACTGCCTCTGTTCTATATGACCATAGCCCAGGAGGTATACTTAACAGTTGGCTGAATATATGTAGTTGATTTAGTCATCTTTTTGGTTTTGGGAAACTGCAGTAATCAGATCCCCAGTGTTAAAACGTAATGTGGGCCAGGCCTAATGGTTCACATTTCTAGTCTCAGCATCTTGGGAGGATGAGGCAGGAGGATCACTTGAGGCCAGGAGTTTGAGGCGAACCTGGGCAACATAGCAAGACCCTGTCTCTACAAAGTAACAATAAAAATTTTTTTAAATGTAGCTGAGCATGAGCATGGTGGTGCCTACCTGTAATTCTACTTACTCAGGAGGCTGAGGTAGAAAGATCACTTAAGCCAAGAGTTTGAGGCCTGTGGTAAGCTATGATTGTGCCAGTGTACTCCACCCTGGGCAACAGAGTAATATCTTGTCACAATCAATCAATCAATCAACGTAATGTTGCTATAACTAAATGTGTAAATATGTGATCCAATCCAAGACATTTAAAGTATGTCAGGGAACACCAAAATAGGACACAAAAGTATGTTGTATGTTTATGAAAAAGAGTACTTGAAGAGGAACAAGACTTAGAGAGCCATAGGATAGAGGAGGCAATAGGAACGAAGCAATAGGAATGAGGATGAATCACATTTTGGAATTGTAAGATGTTTCCCCTAGGAATAAGCTAAAAAGTAATTAGAGATAAAACTAGAAAAAAGGACAGAACTAGAAAGTCTATGAAAAATATTGATAACTACTGAGTTTAGAATTTTTAATATAGGTAGTAGGAGCCACTAAATATTTTGAATAGTGAAGTTACATCATGAAATTAGCATTTCAGTAAGAGTTTAGAGGTTATGTATTGAATAGATTCAAATATGAATGAGATGGGAGATACAGAAAATTTTCAGTCATGAGCAGAAAAATAGTAGAAATAGAGCCTATCACTAGAAAAATTAAAAGTTGAAATATTTGATCAGAAATCTGATTTGATGTAACTGGAGGTTAAGGAAAATTAAAGCATTACTAGGAGATTCAAAAAAGCCTTCATATAGAGTTTGTATCATATAAATTGAGTCTATAGAAGCAAAAACTCAAGAAACATACAAGAATCTGTAAGTAAGGAAATCTGACTAGAATTCAAGTAAAATATGGGCAACATTGATAAATAAACCTGATTATGCCAAGATCACAGAGGGTATTCAATGACTTGGTTAGAAGTTTGAACATTTTCTATGCATGCAATAATGTGGTTGGATAGTCACACTAATACAGATGAGTTTGGTTTTAGATGATAGACTTTACTTAAGATAGCTCTTGTTGCTTTTACAATCATCACTCACTTATAAAGAAAAAACATCTCTGAAGATGTTCTAAAATAATATAAACAAACTGTTTGGGCTCTGACATCAGTCCTGGATTCATTCAAATCCAGTTTCTACATTCTACTAGTTAGTTAGCTGTATGATATGGCGAAACTATTTCATCTCTCCTCAAGAGTTTTCTTCTACATTTTAATGTACATGTGAAGTGCCTGGCCCTTAATAACGTGGTTGTAAGGCTTAAATAAGAAACTGCAAGTAAAGTAGCTGGCAGATAATAAGCTCATACTAGCTATTTTCACAAACTGATCAGATTACTTTTCTTGGACTGCCAGTGACATAAAAGAACTAGTAATGTAGATTTTAAAGCCAATTGAACGGAGGTAAAACTAGGAGACTGAAAACCTCCACAGACAAGTGAACATGGAGAAGATAAGAGGAGAATTGGAAATATCCATAAGGAAAGAGAGTCAGCAGAGCAGATAAGATATTTGATATGGATGATATAGATATACTTATAGACATAGATAGAATATCATACTGGGAAGTTGTCCCAAATTCATAGAAAAGGAGGGGTGTGAAATTCACTCTGAAATTCAATTAGAATATAATTAGTGACTGTTGAAAATACAGTTTTGATAGAATAAATGAGGCAGAAGATAGCTTTTAAGGGATTAAGGAGAAAATGGATAATAAGCAAATGTAACTTTAGGCATAGAGAATAACTTCAGGATATTTTGCAATTATAATGGTTATAATGGCTCAAAACTTGCCAAGCCCTGCACTAAATGTTTCAAGTCAACTGATTCATTTACTTCTTTTAACAGTCCTATGGTTTGAATACAATTCTCACTTTCATTTTCTAGGTGAGGAAAAAGAGGCTCAGAGAGCTTAAGAAATCTGCATAAGGTTACACAGCTAAAAAGTGGCAAGGCTGGTTATGAACCAGGCAGTCCAGCTCAACTATCTTGCATGTTCTGCACAGGTACCCCAAAATCTAAAATGCAATAAAACAAAGAACCTGTGCTATACTACCTACTGCTCACATGGCTTCTGAGACAAGAGTGGTGATTTAAATTTAGAACACGTAGCCAAGTTCTTTACCCCAATGGGGCAAATCAGGAATTAAAAAGTAAGTGTTTTAACCTTCATTTTATGTAAACCTCTATCAGTGTCCTTGAAAACAGTTTACGAAACTGAGAAAATCACAAGTATAAGATTACCATAATACAATGAATGTGTTCATTTTGGAATTATGTGAACTACTTTGGAAAGGGTATAGGCAATACTTCCAGCTAAAATGATTCAGAAAATGTTTGTATGAAAGATATTTAAAGTTGGCCAGAGGAAAAGATATAAGACAGCAATTTCTGGAAATTACTAACACACCAGTGGTTGGAGATGGAGAAAAATTTGGAAACTTGAGAAATACATGTTTGAAATGTGACCATGGACAGTCTTAAGTGCCTCAGTTGAAGTGTCTTCCATTGGGAAATAATATGAGAAGAGTTTTTATAATTTAGGGCAGCAGTTCTCATAGTGTG
Organism: Callithrix jacchus; assembly: GCF_049354715.1. NCBI lineage: Eukaryota > Metazoa > Chordata > Mammalia > Primates > Cebidae > Callithrix > Callithrix jacchus. The sequence goes on from NC_133524.1 coordinate 33,636,265, forward strand.
GTTCTCAGACCATCAGAATCAATACCAACTAGGAATTTGTTAGAAGCACAACTGCTCTGGCTCCACTCTAGACCTACAGGATGAAAAACTCTGGGGGTGGATACCAACACTCCATGTTTTAACAAACCTCTAGGTTATTCTAATGCATGTTCCAGTTTGAGAACCCTTCTTTTTAAGGGATGTGGTTATCATCAAGACTATTCACCGAAGTTCCATTCTTTTATTCCAGGCTCCTGATAGTATCTTTTACTCTCCCTGGTTGTACTCTGATATGGCCGTGTGGCTTACTTCATCAAATGAAATGTGAACACAAGTGATGTGTGCCATTTCCATGCAGAAGCTTTTTGAGTTATTATGTGCTTTCACATGTTCTCAAAGTTTATGTTGAGATGACCCTCCTCTCAGCCTGGGTCCTTCAGCTGAGTACAGTGAATTGAGGCACCTACCAATCAATCTACAAGGACATAAAGTTTAGTGGGAATTCCATTGTTTTGAGTTGCTGAGATATCAGGATTATTCTTATAGATGCCTAACATAGTGTATCCTGATTTATAGGGAGCATAGTATTGAGAAAGGATGCATTTCATGGTAAAGAGAATGTGTTTATTAACAGAAATAGATTTATGGTATCAGTGGAAGAGGAAGACATGAGAATCAGTATTTCTTAAACCTCCAAAAAAGAAACATATTGTTACATGAATAAGAGAGAGGGGGAGAAAGAACAGAGAGAAGGAGAAATTAATGATTACCAACATATTAATAATATTTATCTTTGGGTATAAGGATTTGACATTGAATGTTTACTATATTATTATTATATTAAGCATTATGTAATCATAAAAACAAATATTAGAAAAGCATAAAGTTTATATCAAAAAAATTGCCTTGAAACTCATCTTTTGCAGGAAATAAAATTATGGAAGACTTCTTTAATTAGATTATTTGTTGTGTGTATTTACTATCTCTTGATCTCTATCCACGTATAGGACACTGTTTTAAGTTCTTCTCATATATTATTTCTATGATCTTTCTCATAGACTTGCTGGTAAAATTTGTTATCCCCAGGTTAGTAACAAATTCCCAAGGTTTTATATAACATTCCCTTGATCGTACAGTAAATAAATACATACTCATGGATTCAAATCTATTTATGACTCTAAAACTTAATTTCTTTTCATTATAGCATGCTGTTGCATGAGGATTTATCTGAGTATGTACATACCCACATATACGAAGGTACATGTGTATGTTTGTGTGTAGAAACATGTTAGTATCTTTGGTAACCTTTAAAAAATAAGTGATTCTTGTATGTGCTGAGAAAAGACTGGTGCTTTATGCTCAATGTCTTAGTATAATAGAATCTATAATAATCAAAATCAAGTAAGAAAAATCTGGATACAGCTAATCACACAGATATTGCTACTAAATTTACTTCCCTTTTGCAATAAAGTGATGTGATAAAGAATCATGACTCTTTGTGAGGGCAACAGCACTGATATTTTTAGGTCAAGTTTTCATGAGATGATGAATGGAGTCCCTAAATATGTACAATTAGCCTTTAGATTTTCACACACCTGCAATGTATTTTTTCAAATCTTTGTCACCCACTCCTTGTCAGTTAGGATTCTAAATATACTAAAGCTTTTCTTTCCCACTTTTAAACAGAAAATCCTAAAACTTTAGGATCCTGGTTTGGCACATATATTGTTTTCGTTAAGGTGATATAACTGATTACCATGAGTCCATAAGACTATCAACAATTTTATCTTACTGCTAGATAGTACAAACAGAAATAATAGCTGCTTTAACAAAGAGTTTGGCTGAATGAGTAGTACTTCTGGGCATATGAATGGACTTCAGAGAGGTCCATGAATTTTCTGGTATCATATGCAAATTCCTTTGTGTTTGTACAAATGTGCATGAGAGGGGATCCAAAGCTTTTGTCATATCTCTAACAGGTATAACACCAACAATATATTTGGTTGCACAGTCCTGTGAATATACAAAAAAAAAAAACCATTGAATTGTATACTTTAAAAAGACAACCGTATGGCATGTAAATTATATGTCAATAAAGCTGTTCTTTTTAAAAATAAAATGACTAGCCTAGAACCTTTTTTTAAAACTTGCTAAGCAAAAGTTGAAGCTGCTTCACGTTTATGTTACTATTAGGTTAGTGCAAAAGTAATTGCGTTTTTTACCATTGAAAGTAGTGGAAAAAACTGGCCAGGCACAGTGGCTCACACCTGTAATCCCAGCATTTTGGGATGCCAAGGCGGGTGGATCACCTGAGGTCAGGAGTTCAAGACCAGTCTGACCAACATGAAGAGACCCCGTCTCTACTGAAAACACAAAATTAGCCGGGCATGGTGGTACATGCCTGTAATCACAGCTACTCCAGAGGCTGAGTCAGGAGAACTGCTTGAACCTAGGAAGCAGAGGTTGCAGTGAGCCACCATTGCACTCCAGCCTGGGCAACAAAAGAGAATCTTTGTCTCAAAAAAAAAAAAAAAAAAAGAAAAACAAAAGAAAGTAATGGCAGAAAGCATGATTACTTTTGCACCAAATTAATATATTTTTAGAACATGTGCTCCATGTCAAACGCCCCATCTCTTTACTTAATCCTAACTAATGACCTGTTCAATGCCCTGGACTATAATTCCCTGACACCTGGCTATGTTCATGCCACTATCATGACCTGGTTCCATGACTACTACCCGTTCCCTTTGGTAACAGAGAAGACTCTCCGTTCTGATATTGTCACTACTTTTTCTGGCTTGTATCACTCTACAGTCACGACACAATCTAACTATCTAATATGTCTTTTATTTTTAGGAGGAAATAATCATGTGTTTATTCAGTCCTAAAATAAAGCCAATGTTTTTATTCAATTTGCTTTGTTCCCACTGGGATGTGAATGCCAATAAGGTAGTATAGGTCAGAGAAGCCTAAGGATTCAAAGAGAACAAGGAATCAGACAAATAATCACGTGCCACAGACAGACTCAGCTGGAGGAAGTGAAAATATTATAGGTCATGATGTTTCATAGGTAAGAGGAAAAAATGCGAGATAAGCAAAACTAGGAGTTAATAATGTAAGTTTAAGCTGCTGGGCAAGGCCAGAACATGAAGTATTTGGAAGGGATACGTAGACACCCAAGTGAAAGCTCATCAGCACAATTACAAGTGTTTAGGAAAACAGTAAATGGGACACATGATTCATGAATGAGCCCTAAGCACCGAGAAAATAGGGAATAATTTATGAAAGTATGAGGCAACACAGACACTGGGGAGTAGGTATAAGGAAAAAGGCTGGGGCTAAAAATCAGTGCTTTGAGCCTGCTTCCCATTTGTGTGACATTTGACAAATAAATAATCTCTTCTAAATTTTCATGTTCTCTTCTGTAAAAGTGGTATAATGAGTAATTTATTTAATCCTCACTACAATCCTATGATGTAGATACTATTATGATCCCCATTTTGCAGATGAAGAAACTAAGGCCAAGAGAGGATAAATAAATTGCCCAAGATCATATTGCTAGTAAATGGCAAAATGGAGATTCAAATCCCATTAGGCTGGTGTTGATGATACCCTGTCTCTCCCTCTCAGTCCATCGCATTTCAGTGCACGTTGTTTCAACTTCCACCCACCAACTCCTGCATCTCTTTGCCCACTGCAGTCTGTTCTTCCAAGGTGTGTGTGATAGATCAAAAATGCTAGGGACTGAATGCACAGCCCCTCCCAGGATCTGTCAACCAATGACCAGCAGGAGTTGGTATTAGAAATACCTTAGCATCCTCATCTCTTCAAAGGATAACTCTGAGGTGTGTACCCCACATATTTTTCTGCAAGTCCCTAGACTTAGCCCCAGTTGTCCACCACAGCGGTAACTCTTGACATGCGCTCTTTATGGACTTCCTTTTCTTCTTCGTCTCACTTTCTCATTTTCCTGCTAATGTTCCCTAGCATCTCTTCCCAAATAAACTATAAGGGGGAAGTATTCTGCAAACCATAAAGGGGAAAATTTAAACTGCTATTATTTTATTATAATTATTAGTAACATCGATATCTAAGCCAAAATCTAGAAGAAAGGACTTTATCCTTATTCTTTCTGGTTAGGATTCTAACCATGATTGTTAAAGCGTTGTTGGCATTGAACCCGTAGTTGCAGTCTCCAATAATTCCTGAATGCCAAGAGTAGTGACCATGGGGGGAAAAAAAAAGCAGAGTTTTTTTTAACTCTGTTGAATGTGTTCAGTTGGGGAGGAATGGGAGAAGGTTCTATTTCTCACTGAGTAGTACATTAAAATCACTTCCTCTCTAAAGCTTTCCTCCATCCCCCAAGATAAAAGCAGGTCTGTCCATGATAAACTGCCATAGCAACTGGGACGAATACAACTAAATAAAATAGTAATAAGTGAGGGGTGATTAGTCTCTCCACTGTAGCTCTGGCTTCATGAGAATAAACATTGTGTTTCTTCCGGTGGCCTCATACAGTTTCCTATATATTTTAGGTAATAAAATATATACCTAATACATTTGGTGCCTAATAAACATATAGGCACTATGCTAGGCACAGGGCAGGGTCTGGTGATTTAGCTAAAGGATATACCTTGTCCTCTTAAACACACAAAATGGATTTAAGGAACACATATTCATCCTTAAACCCTCTCCCACCAGCTTGTAAGTGTTCTCAGGGCTATTCAGTTACCCTCTACTTACAAGCTATTTCTGAATCATCTCTGCAACCATCTTCTAAGAAGGATAACCATTCTTATAATTTTTGTTATTCCACCAAAGTTGCTCCTTTGAATATTATCGAAAATTCCAATTTGCTAAATCGAATCAACTATTTAACCCACATCTTACTTCGCATTTTCAGTGGAATTTAGTACTTAAGTACTCCTCTCATGATCAACCTCCCACCTCTCTGCTACCTCCTTTCTGGTCTTCCTTGTATTGTGTGATCTTGATGTCTTTTTTTTATGAGGCACCTTCTCCCATGGTTTCAACTGTTAAATATGGTAATAATTGTAAACTCTGTACCTATCTGCCCAAACCTTTTTTGTAAGCTTCAGATTCATATACATAGTAGCCTAATATACATTTTCCCATAAGCACAGTAAATGAGACCTATGAAAAATGAAACCCACCTCCTTTACTCCCACCCAAACCTCGTTATTTAAACTTGACTTCTATTCACCTGTCTAAGACATTATCATATGGATCATCCTAGCAAACTTTGCCTCCCTATTCTGTCATATCTAGTCATTTCTCAAGTCCCATCAATGAATCTTTTCCATCCCAATCAATCCTCTTCATCTCTGCTTTGTCAATACTCTAGTTCAGGATATAAACACTTTTTAGCTGGACCAATATTACCAGTCTCTAACAAGATACTTTTCTCAAATATGTATGGTTTTAGAAGACATTACCATCAGGATCATTGGCTCATTATCTTCAGGGCACTGATACAGGGTTGGAGAGTTCTTAATGGACTGTGTTATACATGTGATTATGAGTCAAGTTCTCCAGACCAATTTTACACTTCGCTATTTCATGGAGCTATGATACCTACACAACAACTGTAAGGATGTGAATTTGAGATGTAGATTGTTACTGCAGACTAAGGAGCACTCCTTGCTAAATTTGTTACAAAATGGACTTAAGGGGGCGATCTCAGTTGTTTTTGCCAACAAAAAAGTGATTGGCAAGAAAGTCAGAGAAACTGAGAGAGGAAATGTTTGTTCAGCCTATGAATGAGTAACCTTACAATGCTTTTTATAACTTCAAACATTTACCCCCATAAAAACTCTTTATAAAGCTATTGTCATAATGATCAACCAGCATTTTAAGTTGAAACATTATATATCCAAGTTTCTGATCTTGTTCTGTATCAATGGAGCACTCACAGAACTCAGGAAATCCCTATAGCCTCCTTAGCTTCCATCTTTCTCTTGTCTTTTGAAATGCCTTAAAGCACAAAAAAAAATCAGGCAAAGGTAAAAATAATTGTAGGAATGATGGTTTTGCAGACAGGGAGTCTTCAATGACAGTTCAGTTCCTATGGTGAGACACTGTAATGAGTTCAAAGTGTTTACAGCTTCAATGCTGCTTGTCAAACACTCCCTTCAATGAAATGAATTCTTGGCTACAAGCCACAAATGTGCTTTAAGAAATAAAAAGCATGTGGATATATTGGTGTTTCTATTATTGGCCCAGCTAAAATAGTTGCTATTTATTCTTAATAAAAAAGCTTTCTCAAGATATTCATAATCTCAACAACCTGTTTATGGTAATGAATCACAATTATTTTCAAAGTATTTAGTTTCACTATGATGATGATTTGTATATGTAATGCAGTCTTATAGTTTAAGACTTTCAGGGGTACATTCTGTTTAAGTTAATAAGCTGTATAATTCTGTATTTTCCTTAATAAAAATATGTTTCAGGAGAAAGAAACAGAAAGCATCTAGATTTAAAGAGCAAAAATAAGGGATAAAGCCAGTAGCAAACAGAAACATAAACTTACACAACTTTTAAATTATTAAACATCTTTGTGGAATTAACTACCATTTTCACCAAATCTGTAAATCATATACTAACAAGTTGTAAAAACAAGTCATAATTCGTAGAATTAAAAGTCTTTTATCATTCTACAGGTAGTAACATGACTTGGTCTTGTTCGATGGGCAATGGAGTAAAATGTTATTGGCATACTTCCACGTTTAGACAGAGTTGCAAATAGTCCCAAAGAATTCCATTCCTAACCTGGGCTATGTTACTCAAAGATGTATCTGGAGTTAAGCTTTCATACAAGAATCACAGATAGGCTTCAGAGGATCCATGAACACTGGAAAATGTATGCCAACTATGTTCATGTTCTTTATTTTTCAAGAAAATCTACACCATCCAGCAGACTCTCACAAAGATCCTTAATTTTAAAACCAGATAGGAAGCAATGGTCTAGGGCAGGCTATGGTTCTCAAAGCTGGAGTCAGACCAGCATCACCATCACCTGGGAATCTTTTAGAAATGCCGAATTTCAGTTCTCTACCAGACTTATTTGTTTAGTATCTCTGGGAGTGAGACCCAGAAATCAGTGTTTTCTTCTTAATTTTTAATTGACACATAATTGTACCTATTTAGGAGGTAAAGAGTGATATTTTGCTATCTGACTATATTATGTAAGGATCAAATCAGGGTAATTATCACATCTATTACCACAAATATTTGTCATTTCTTTGTGTTGGCAAGTTTCAAAATCCTCTATTCTAGCTATTTAAAAATACACAATAAATTACTGTTAACTGAGGTTACCTTACAATGCCTTAGAGCACTAACACACATATCCCTCCTATTTAGCTAATAATTTTGTAGCTTTTAACCAACTTCTCCCTTTCCTCCCTCCCTGTTACCCTCCCTCACTTCTGCTAAACACTATTCTACTGCCTACTTCCATGAAATCAAAATTTTTTTTGAGACAGAGTTTTGCTCTTGTTACCCAGGCTGGAGTGCAATGGCACAAGCTCGGCTTCAACATGAAAATATGTAACATTTATCTTTTCGTGCCTGACTTACTTCATTTAACATCATCCAAGCTCATCCATGTTACCATAAATGACAGGATTTCATTCTTTTTTATGGCTAAATAATACTCCATTGTGTTTATATACCATATTTTAAAATTCATTTATCTGTTAAGGAATATATTAAAAATCTTCCCAGGAGATTCTAATGATTAACCTGTTTGGGACCACTACTCCAGGGCAAAGCTACACAAACTTTAGTTGAAGAACAAAAGTTTCCTTCTAGTTACAGTTAAGTCACTGTAGCCTCACCCTCTTGTGCTTAAGCAATCCTCCTGCCTCAGCCTCCTGAGTAGTTGGGACTACAGGTTTGCACCACCACACCTGGCTAATTTGTGTATTTTTTGTATTTTTTGCTATGTTTCTCAGCCTCACCTGGGATACAGTTGGGGCTGCAGAATCTTGCCCATACCCATAGACATACTAAATCAAGAGTGAGAATGAGACCCAGGGATCTGTGTTTTGGTGGGTTTATTTATTTATTTACTTACTTACTTACTATATTTAACACAAGGTTTAACTCTCTTGCCCATGCTGGAGTGCAGTGGCATGATCATGGGCTCACGGTAGTTTCAACCTCCTATGCTTAAGCCATTTTCCCACCTCAGCCTTCCAGGTATTTGGGACTACAAGGTTTGCACCACCACACTTGGCTGGTTTTTGTAACTTTTTCTATGTTTATCACTCTGGTCTGGAACTCCTGGGCTCAAGGGATCTGCCCGCCTTGGCCTCCCAAAGTGCTGGGATTACAGGTGTGAGCAAACACGCGTGGGAGGAATCTGTTTTAACATCCATCTCCTGATGACTCTGATGGTGGCTATAGTTTGAGAGCAGAGCACAGCCACAGGAAAAAAATTAGAAAAGGTGACTGTTTATGTGACACAAAGGCATTCAGCTATGCCTCTGTATGTCAGTTTCGAATAATTTCCAATAATAATAAAAGCTTGGATAATTTTTAATAGTAAAAGCTTAGATAGCTTTTAATAATAGTAGAAGCTACTATTCAATACTTACTATATGAAAAACACAACGGTAAGTAAAACCTGTGTTCCACTTTTATCCTTAAAGGAATACCTTAGGCCGGGCACAGTGGCTCATGCCTGTAATTCCAGCACTTTGGGAGGCCAAGGTGGCCAGATCACCTAAGGTCAGGAGTTGAAGACCAGGCTGGCCAATGTGGCGAAATCCCATCTCTACTAAAAATACAAAATTAGCCAGGCATGTTAGCACATACCTGCAGCCCCAGCTACTCAGAGAGGCTAAGGCAGGAGAACTGCTTGAACCTGGGAGGCAATAGCTGCAGTGAGCCAAGATCACACCACTGCACTTCAGCCTGGGTGACAGAGCAAGACTCCATTTCAAAACAAAAACAAAGAAAACCATGAGGATGGGGGCATTTAATACTGTTATACAGATAAGAAAACTAGGGATCAAAAAGTTAATTGACATAAAGTACCAGAGCCATCTAGGGCAGGAATCCAGTTTGAAAGTTTGCCATTGTAACAATTACATCTACACAACTTCAGAAAATATATTTTGAAATGAGTCTTAGAACTAGGGAAACCCATGCATTACATTTATGATTAAAGGGAAATTAAGAATGGTATCTCAAACCATAAACGATGGTACTAGGTAACTCAATAAGTATATTGACATACAAATTAAAATAAACTATCAATACATAGAGACTAAGTGTAATATGGCAACAAAATTATTATTCCAGAATTGCTCCTTCAAAGTAACTAGAGCGTATACATGTAAACACATTTTATACATTCTCTGATGCAAAAAGACTGTTAAATCAGTCATTGCAGAGTACCAGGCAGCAAGTCACTTCCCTATAATTGTTCACAGTTCTCTGGTTAGCTACTTTGCCTGAAGCATAAAACACAAACATGTTCTTTCTCACCTCTATGGGTACTAACTGGACTGTTTAATGTGATAGAGTAATTAACAAACTTTTTTCCCATTTGGGACCTACATGACAAGTGCCCCATTAGGTCTTAGGTACATCTAGAACCCAAAAAATAGAAGCCAATATGGGGAGGAAATTAACTCTATTTTATGTGCTATGGCATGATCCCCACCCCACTCCCCGCAAAATTTGCTAGACTGATTAATAAATGAGATAAGCCAAAATCTACGGTGTGACTGAATTTCTATAATATTCATCCCTTGAGAATTATGACTCAGCAGACGGGAAAAGAGAAAACAAATGTCCAACATCTTGATTGTCACTGGCACTTGTGAAATTATCATTTGACAGACCATGAAGAAATAATTTGGCAGAAATCCAATACAACTAATGAGTCATTTAATTAAATAAAATTCTGTCTCCCCAGCTAAATGGTATGCAATGATAAGATCACCATTCTAATACTTATCTAGAAAATAGATGTCTAGAATACTTTCCTTTATGACATTTTAACAGCCAACCTGGGTACAATAATGTTATTATCTAGAATTTATATGGTCAACATTCAATTGCTCACAAGGTTATTAAACGGTTTATAAATTATCCTGTTTTCTTCTCCTGCTTTCTCTTCCTAAGAATTACATTTCTTATTAGCATTTTCCTAAGGAAATGGAAAGAATGAATGGAAATGAAATGGATATGGTCAATTTTTCAAGTTCTTAACACATTTAGGACATCATTTGAGGATTCTCACTAAAGCCAAGCTTTACTGAAAGCTTTTGGGTTCCCAGTTGTTATAATCTCTTTAAGGACCTGATAATTGAGGTAGACACCAAGGCAGAAATAGCTAAAAATTATCACGTCTGTAAACAACAATAAAATGATATATGATTAAAAACCAGAAAACTCATTACTGAATAAATAGTGAGAATTCATGTGGCTAACACCGCAAGTAGCAAACAAGATTTGACATTAGGTATTAGGAATTCCAACTGTTATTTAAATCAATGAATCACAGTTTATTCATATTAAGACAAAGGTAATAATATAGTTTACTCATCTTTTTTTAATGCGATTTGAGCCATTTCCATGAGATGAAAAGACAGAGGCCTTGCTTTGCCACTTTCACCCATGAAACCTAGTACATTTCTACATATATAGGAGACACTCATAAGTGTTTATTGATGTCGTTGTGATTTACAACATTAAGAATAATTAGGAATTTGTTCCTACTAAAGGAAAATTATGTATATTGCTACATCTATGTTAATCATAAATGCTATGAAAACTAGCATAACATTAGAGTTAGAAGATATCATGCCTATTATTATCGACTTCTATCCATACTTGAGAAAGCTCAAGTTTCTTCAGATTAAAATATAAATGAAATAAATTCTCACAAAAGTGAGAAAAACTTGCCATGTTTCATATGAACATAAGCAAAATTTGAATGACATTTGGAAAGAAGAGAAATCCACTTATTTTAGAAGTAAATCAAGAGATGTACAAAATATCTATCAGGTACGAATTTAAAACATGATATTACATACAATAATTTATAACAGATTGCTCTAAATCAAGTACCTGTACTGTATTTCATCCCTGTGTCAGGTTTTGGAAACCACAGAGAAGTGCATATGATAGTGACAGGAAGCAGAGCCAAATGCCTAGGCAGATAGGGGTGGATATCCAGTGAAACCCCACCTCCAAGATGAAGACAGTTTAAAGCCTGAAAGCCAAACTACAAATTAAATCCTCATACCAGATTGAGAATTTGTCCTCCTGTTTGGCGCACTTTCCTCTGATTGATTCCCATCCTTCACCTGTTTTACATATACTTACTGATATGGTTTGGCTGCGTCCCCACCCAAATCTCATGTTGAATTCTCACATGTTGTAGGAGCGACCCAGTGGGAGGTAACTGGATCATGAGGTCAGGTATTTCCCATGCTGTTCTCATGATAGTGAATAAGTTTCACAAAATCTTATGGCTTTGTAAGGGGGAGCTTCCCTGCACAAGCTCTCCTTGCCTGCTGCCATCCAGGTAAGACATGATTTGCTCCTCCTTGCCTTCTACCACGAATGTGAAGCTTCTCCAGCCACATGGAACTGTAAGTCCATTAAATCATTTTGCCTGTATAAATTACCCAGTGTGTGGCATGTCTTTATCAGCCGGGTAAAAACAAACTAATACAGTAAATTGGTACCAGTAGAGTGGAGCACGGCTGAAAAGATACTTGAAAATGTGGAAGCAACTTTGGAACTGGGTAATAGACAGAGGCTGAAACAGTTTAGAGGGCTCAGAAGACAGGTAAGTGTGGGAAAATTTGGAACTTCCAAGAGACTTGTTGAACGGCTTTGACCAAAATGCTGATAATGATATAGACAATGAAATCCAAGCTGAGGTGGTCTCAGATAGAGATGAGGAACTTGTTGGGAACTGGAGCAAAGGTGACTCTTGTTAGATTTTAGCCAAGAGACTGGCAGCCTTTTGCTCCTACCCTAGAGATCTGTGGAACTTTGACCTTGAGAGAAAAGATTTAATGTACCTGGCAGAATAAATTTCTCAGCAGCAAAGCATTCATAAGGTGACTTGGGTTCTGATAAAGGCACTCAGTTTGAAAAGGGAAACAGAGCATAAAAGTTTGGAAAAATCGCAGCCTGACATGTGATAAAAAAAGAACATCCCATTTTCTGAGAAGAAATTCAGGCTACCATAGAAATTTGCATAAATAACAAGGAGCTGAAGGTTAATCACCAGGACAATGGGAAAAATATCTCCAGGACATATCAGAGACCTGTGTGGCAGCCACTCACATTATAGGCCTGGAGGTTAAGAAAAGAAAAATGGTTTTGTGGGCTGGGCCCAGGGTCCCTCTGCGGTGTGCAATCTAGGGGCTTGGTGCCCTGCATCCCAGCCACTCCAGCTGTGACTAAAAAGAGCTGAGGTACAGCTTGGGCTGTTGCTTCAGAGGGTGGAAGCCCCAAGTCTTGGCAGTTTCCACATAGTGCTGAGCCTGCAGGTACACTGAAGTCAAGAATTGTGGTTTGGGAACCTCTGCCTAGATTTCAGAGGATATATGGAGATGCCTGGATGCCCAGAAAGAAGTTTGCTACAGGGGCAGAGCCCTCATGGAGAACCTCTACTAAGGTAGTGCAGAAGGGGAAGGTGAGGTGGAGCCCTCCCACAGAGTGCCTACTTGAGTACTGCCTAGTAGAGCAATGAGGAGAGGGCAACTGTCCTCCAGACCCTAGAAAGGTAGATCCACTTGACAGTTTACACTGTATGCCCAGAAAAACCACAGACAATCAATGCTAGCTCATGAAATCAGCCAGGAGGGAGTCTGTGTCCTGAAAAGCCACAGGGGCAGAGCTGCCCAAAACTATGAGAACCCACATCTTGCAACATGACCTGGATGTGAGACACGCAGTCAAAGGAGATCTCCATTTTGGAGCTTTAAGATTTGACTGCCTCACTGGATTTCGGACATTCATGGGCCCTGAAGCCCCTTTGTTTTCGCCAATTTCTCACATTTGGAATGGCTGTATTTACCCAATGCCTATAACCCCACTGTATCTAGAAAGTAACTAATATGCTTTTGAGTATACAGGCTCATAGTCAGAAGGAACTTGCCTTGTCTCCAATGACACTTTGGACTATGGACTTCTGAGTTAATGCAGGGATGAGTTAAGACTTTGGGGGACTGTTGGGAAGACATGATGGATTTTGAAATGTGAGGACATGAGATTTGGGAGGAGTCAGGGGTAGAATAATATGGTTTGGCCGTGTCCCCACCCAAATTTCATCTTGAATTCCCACATGTTCTTGGAGGAACCTGGGGGAAGGTAACTGAATCATGAGGGAAGGTCTTTCCCATGCTGTTCAAGGTAGTGAAGAACACTACTCTCATGAGATCTGATGGCTTTATAAGGGGGAGTTTTGCTGCACAAGCTCTTTGTCTTTGGCTACTGCCCTCCGAATAAGACATGATTTGCTCCTCCTTGACTTTCACCATGATTGTGAGGCTTCCCCAGTTACATGGAACTGTAAGTCCATTAAATCCTTCTTCCTGTATAAATTACACAGTCTCAAGTATGTTATTATCAGCAGCATGAAAATGGACAAATACACCTACCCTTTCCTAATTTGTTTTCAACACTGTTGTGTCTACCTCACCATTTTGCATACTCACAAACCAATCAGTACACATTCCCCATCCTGTGCCTATAAACACCACAAACCCAGTCAGTATAGGATGAGATGGCCTGACTTCAAGGAAGAGACAACTTGACTTTCAGGAAGATGATCTGCCCTTACCATCCCCTTTCTAGCTCCCCTCTGCTGACAGCTGTTTTAATTGCTCAATAAAATTATCTGCCTTCACCATTCTTAAACCTTCTGCATGACCTCATTTTTCGTGGATGTTGAACAAGAACTCAGGACCCATCTAGTGCAGGTACACAGAAAGGCTGTCATACTGGCCCTTTGCCCTCACCTTGAATTACATCTCACTTTGACTTTCCTTATTGTTATGTTTTCAACACTATTATGACTTACCCTGGAACCCATGAACCTCAGCATCCCAATCCTATACCACTGTTCCTCTATCTGTTCATATTCTAGACACTCAAGCCTTATTCTGATTTCCTATCATTTCAGCCTTGGAATCCCCAAGCACTGACTTCTCTCTGCCTAGAACACCTTTCCATCCCCACTTGTATTTTCCTCCCTCATGCCTTTACCCTCCTCTTCCCTCTCCACAACAAGTTAGTACTCCCATTTAAATATGAACTTTCTTCAAAAAGACTTCATTTCTTATTCCTCCAGATACAGATTCCCTGTTTTCTATTTTTATAGCACTCTGAATTTTTAATAATATACATCAAAAATAAAATTAAAGGGCTAATTATACAATCCTAATAAAATTAAACTGTTAATTATACAATCCTAATTATTCCTCAAAAGACAATACATTTCAAGACACAAATCTTTTCTGATGTCTTCAATAAATTCATGCAGGCCTAACAGAATACTTTGCCCATAGTAGGTGCTTAATGAACATTTACGAAATTTACACTTCTTCTAGATCTGGTCCAACTTTGCTTTGAGTCTATGTTAGAAATTTGTTTTTCATACTCACATAGATGTCTTTTTTTGCCCACCACAAACCCTCCACACTGTTACTCATCCTAAGCCCGACATGGAGTATACTCCAACCAAGCTTTAGTACAAACTCTTCCCTCAGCTGTGAATGTTGTATAGCATTTCATTGACTTTCTTAAAATGACACAAGTAACTAAGCATAAAACTCTTGATACATGGTCAGTTCAAAGGAGTGTGAAACCATTACTTCTTCTAAATACTATATTACGCTATACTTTGTATTGTATTTCTGTTCATTTAGCATTTTTAGAGTACTTATCATACAATATGTTAGTTCTCCCTATCTGTACTGGCCTCTATACATGTTAAGATGTTCTTGAGGGAAGGAACCAAGTCTTACCTTTATATAATCTAGCAAGTTTGTATGTAGTTGGTGTAAAATAACAAGCCATTGAAAATAA
Organism: Callithrix jacchus; assembly: GCF_049354715.1. Lineage (NCBI taxonomy): Eukaryota > Metazoa > Chordata > Mammalia > Primates > Cebidae > Callithrix > Callithrix jacchus. The sequence goes on from NC_133524.1 coordinate 33,651,334, forward strand.
AGCAAGCAATTAAGAAGGTACCAACCATGCTCAATTCTATTTTGTGGATTTTGACCCTGTGATTTACCCTATCATGAAAAATTGTCATCTTCATTTTGACACCCCCTACCAGATTTGTGTCATTTGCAAAATTGAAAATTACTCCTTTGCTTATGTTATGCAAGGTATTGATCAATTATTCAGCAGCAAAGTACCTGTGGTAGCCTACTAATTATAATAAAACAATATTTAGAGTTGCTGATCACTTATTATCTATCAGGCACCTTCTTAAATACTTTTACATGTATTTTATGTGACTATATGCATACATGTACATTCACATATTTATTTTCAACACAATCTTATTGGATGGATACAATTATCATCACCATTTTACACATGAGGAAACTGAAACACAATATAACTAACTTGCGGAAGGCCACACAGCTTTTAAGTGATATAGCTAGGATTCAAACCCAAGCAGCATATCTCAAGATCTCAAATTTTACCACTCTCCCCTTATGACTAAAATGTGTACTCTATATACAGAGCTCACTCTCATAAGTCATTATTCATTCTTCTGCCAACTCTGTCATATAGATCACATATCGCCATCTTATCCCGTGATACCCTAGAGCCTTAGCCACTGTTTTACTCAAACAGAAATAAACCATTTAAAATATAGCTCCCACAATAAAAGTATGATCTCTTCAACCTGATGAGACCATCAAAACCAGTCTCAAAACTTTTCTGAAGAACAAGCTATTAATTTAGGTGAATGGGTCAATAACAAGCTCATTGCAGATTTAAACATACAGTGATCTTCAAGGCAAATCTGTAAAATATGAAGTCATTTAATATCTAATTTATACTCAATATTATATGTACCATTGCATTAAGTTATAGAAATGACACACTAAATTTACAAGACACGTAACTATACATAACATCTAAGTAGCCATTAAATCATTGTGCAAATGACTCCCAGTATCATTGTGACTTCTGTGCATCCTTCTCCATGGAGATTGCCCAGCTATAATCTGAAGTTTTATTTTACCTTCAGTCCTCTCTACCTTCAATATCCTTTTCATGTGGTCCCCTTAAATGTCAGGTAAGTTACCACTATCCCTTCAAAGCCTTTCTTGACAGTTTAAGTTTTGGTTCAATACATGACCTGATTGTACAACACTATTGCCCATATCATATATGTATTTCCCTACTCATCACAGTGCTGAAGAATTACCTGTGTATCTGCTCATCTCCCATGAAAATTAGGACAATGGCTTTTCCTTAGTATCATAATGAGGAGAGCTCAATAACAAAATCTCAATTTTTTTTGTATGGGTGAATGAGTATTTAGCTCTAAGTAAATACAGTAAATTTACTTAGCTATAGTATCAATTTCAAAACAGTCAGTTTCTAAGCACAGAACACAACGTATGCATTCATATAGTATTTTACCAATGTTTAGTACTATTGACAACTGGATCTGAGGGTTCTGTGACATTTTAGGGTTTTCCTTATATTTCCTACAGAAATTATTAGCTAAATTAACCTACGGGCTTAAATTTAAAACTTTCCTTGTGTGGTATGATAAAACGGTTGGATGTGTGTAGAAAAATTATAACGTTTAAATTAATTTGGGGCCAGATGTGGTGACTCACACTTGTAACCCAGCACTTTGGGTGCCTGAGGCAGGAGGATCACCTGAGGTCAGGAGTTTAAGACCAGCCTGGCCAACACAGTGAAAAAGCATCTCTACTAAAAATATATAAATTAGCCAGGCATGTTAGCAGGTGCCTATAATCCCAGCTACTCAGCGGCTGAGGCAGAATTGCTTGAATCAGGGAGACAGAAGTTGCGGTGAGCTGATATCTTGCCATTGCACTCCAGCCTGGGCAACAGAATGAAATTCCATCTCAAAAAGAAATTAATTTGGAAATTATCAAAATTATCTAGTCAAAACCATTTCTTTTAAAGTTAGCAAACCTAAGTTTCAAAGAGGTTTAGTGATTTCCAGAAGGTCTAGAACCAATCAGTGATAAAAACTAAGACTATACTATAAATTTCTTCCTCCTATGACAGTGATCTCTCAGTAGTACACAAGAATACTAAGTAGACATCCCAGGAAGTATGACATCACATTATTTTTGAAATAAGTAATCAATCAAAATGCTTTATTATTTTCATATGAGAAACTAAATTTTTTTAATTCTACATGATGAATAAATCATGACAGTACTTTTTTGGTACTTTCCAAGGCTCAGTAATTTCTTTTTAGTCAAAACCAAATCTAGTTGGTGTTGACCAGTAGATTTTGAATTGCCATGGAAAGACTACCTATGTGGTTTCAAGTAGGCCAGAAAGCTTTGATGGGAGGAAGAAATGTGGGAAAAGAAGATCTTCCTTTATTAAGTAACCAATAAGTATGATAAACAAGGGCTGCTTTAAAGAACAATTCTCTTCTCTGAAAATATTGTCTTTAAACAATAATGTAAAAAATGGAACATGAGTAAAACCTTATTTTAAAGGAGAATATGGAAGTGAACACAATGCTTCTAAAGTTAAATGCATGTTTCTATAAATTAATATAGCTGTATTCTATATTGTTTTATAAGATTCTCTGAAATGTATTCTGGATTCTAAAAGATGAAAAGTTCCCTGTGGGCAGGTAATGTGTTTACTCCAACTAAGGGAAGCCCAACACAGAAATATGTGCTCGTTGATGAGTAATAAATGTTTTGTAATTTAGTGATATTTCCATATTCTTACTGAGTTCTTAACTACAAATATTTTAAAATAATATTCTATTCTTTGCTTGCCTGGTATAAATGTAAGTGAAATGGCAATAAAAATAACTATGGTTTGAATTTAATAACATGCTTTTTACTTCACACTGTATTTTCTAAATAGTATTATCTACTTAATTAAACTTTTCCTAAATTGGGAAGTGATCAAGAAAATGGTTGTGTATTAAAAGGCAGAGGAATTGAAAACAAGTTGGTTACAGAGGGAAACAGGGTATGGTTTCCACTTGTGCTACATTAACTGCTCCACTGGAGCAAACTAATTAATTTTTCTTCATTGCGCTGTAATCAGCAAGCTTAATCTAGGGCAAAGAAGAATCCAATTGTTAGTGCAAATATTAAGGTCTTACTACCTGTCACTCAGTTTCAGTAACTACAGAAAGTCTATTCACTAATTAATGTGCTATGGCTATTGGTTTTGTTTTGTTATTGAATACATTTATTTTAAGCAGCATTAAGAGCATAAATTAAATCTTAGTAACATTTTCATAAAACTATCATTAAAATGCATATTTTTTCACAGAAGCAAGAATTATCTCACCATACTGGCTCAACAAGAAATTCAATCCCAAACAGAAAAAAAAGTTTAAAAATATTTTATAAACATTAACCTGGACTTTTCACAGAAGAAATAAAGCTGAGAACATCATATTTCTTAAATATTTGTTTTCTGATTGAATCATAAATTTCATTTCTTTATACTCGCTTCTACGATGACAAAGTGCACAAAGCTAAATGTGAATGTGTAGTAGGTCAGAAAAATGTGTAGTTGAATATGGTTTTTGATAACAGTAAAATCACTAAAAATCAAAAGCATTCAGAGTGTAAGAGAACAAATACCTTTAAATATTTAAATATCCCTATGCATAAGTTGATGTGATGCCAATATTATATGTCTTATACATATAGTTTATAAAAGTCATAAGAAAAAAAATACAAGATTAATCCCCTTGTGGATAAATTTGGGAAACAAATGAATAAAATCATAGATCTATAGATGGATAGAGGGACATTCCAAAGACAATCACTACTTCAACCTTTAATCTTCTGAGTAACTGGTGAAAGCCTTGACAGGAAGCACTCCAAGCTACCTATCAAAAAGGCAGAGAATCTTCCTATGAATACAATCAAGTATATATCAAACCATATGCTGTCACTTGTCACTATCTACATTTTTCCAACTTTAGAGTTAGAATTAAGTGACCCACAACAGCATAAGAGAGCATGTGATGGAAAGCTATGTGCCCTATATCCCTCCACAGCTCATGACTAGTTTGAAATCAGGCTGTAAGTTCATGATGACACGAAACTTTCTTAAGGGCCAAATTAGTCTTCATCAGCAAGAAATTCTGTATAATTCAGGATTTAACTCTTACATTAAAGAGATTAGCCCCATTTATTTTCTAATTTTGAATTTACTTACTAAAATGACAAATAAAATTTTATATATTTATAGTATACAATATATTTTGATATATATATACATTAAAGAATGGCTAAATCAAGCTAATTGATATATCCATTACCTTACATATTTTTTGTGGTGAGAACATTTAAATTCTATTCTTTTTGCAATTTTCAAACATACAATCCATTGCTATTAACTATAATCATGTTATATAAATAATAGTTCTCTTGAATTTACTTCTCCAACCTAACTGAAATTTTGTGTAACCCCATTCTTAACAAGTTATACGATTCAGTGATGTAATAGAAAATGTTGAGACATACGCATTCCATATAATTTTAGCCCAACTTTCAAGGTTCTCCAGAATTTTCTGTTCTTACTTTATAATTTTCCTTTTGATAGGGTTTGGTTGTATCCCCACCCAAATCGTGACTTTTAACTCCCATAATTCCCACCATGTTGTGGGAAGGACCTGGTGGGAGGTAAGTGAATCATGGAGGCAGGTCTTTCCCATTCTGTCCTCTTGATAGTGAGTATGTCTTATGAGATATGATGGTTTTATAAAGGGGAGTTCCCCAACACATGCTCACTCTTCTTGCCCGCCACCATGGAAGATGTGACTTTGCTTCTCATTTGCCTTATACCAGGACTGTGAGGCATCCCTAGCCATGTGGAACTGGGAGTCAATGAAATCTCTTTCCTTTATAAATTACCTAGTCTTGTGTATGTCCGTATTACCAGTGTGAAAACAGACTAACACAGATTCCTTTATAGGTTTATTTTGAACAGTAGATGCTTCTTTGTGTTTTGCACTGTATCCCATCAACCCATCTCTGATTTTTTTTGCTGCAGCTCCTGTTTCTGTTGCAGAGCTAGGAATTGAAAGGGTTAGCTCCCAGGAATTAACTCTCCGTTGACAGGAGTAGGAGGGAGAAAGATAATTTGTCCTTCAAAGGGACATTTCTGAGGCAAGTTCTATAAGATTCTATAATGTCCCAGGCAGGGCAGAGGTACGGTTACCTATTATGGTAAACAGCTCAACAATGTTATGTTTATTAGCTTCTCCCTCTTCCTTGTCTCACTTTTCCAGGTCCCACATGTGCCTGGAGTTTTCTTACTAAATAATTTCTTTGGTAATCAGCCAATCATGTCTCTTTTGTCGGGCTTTGCTTTAGGGGAAATGCAAACTGACACTCTTGACTATCTCTGTCACTTAAACTGTGAACTCTTAAGAGGGCAGGAGTGATATATTTTAACTCTTGAGCTTTAGGAGTCAGAGAAGGAAGATGATGCAGATTCCTCAAGTTCATGCAGCTCTAGAGAGTAGAGAAAGTATTTAAATTCAGGTCTTTCTCCTCCTTGCATGTTGCTACATTTTGGTACCTCTCTACAGGCTTGGCTTCCACTACCTTTGAAAGTTCAGCATTCTCCTACTCATCCAAATGAGTACAGTAGTCATGTTTTATTCCACCCACTTGGTAAAATAATTGGTCACTTCATAGCACTTGATCTATTGCTATTTAATGACCAAGACCCTTGAGTTCCTGTAATTATATAACAAGCTCCTTAAGTGTTAGTGGTCATAAAGGCAAGAATCTCAGATTTGGGAATCAGACCAACCCCCCATTTAATCTTTTGTAATTTTCCCTCACACAAGTATTCTGAAGATTAGGAGATAACAAAGTGTAAAAGTTGAGCAGCGTGCCTGAAACACAGTATGTGTTCAATAAAGTGTGGTTATTATTTTCATCTGGAGCAAAACTACGACAAGAAGGGGTCACGTGCTCTGTATTCTCTGCCTGTCTCCCAAAGCCATAACAATGGGCCCAAATAGATGCCCATAAACAAAACAGATATAAAAAGTAAAAAAAAAAAAAGATAAAAATGTCATTTTAATTCACCTGTATGGAACATGCTTTCATATTGCGTTGCAACCAGAAATACTCATTTTACCTTACCCAATTGTAGATAGCTTTAAGTTTCAGATCAATTTCTATTTCTGAATGTGTTTCTTATGTTCCATCACAGCCCTTGTTGATCTCTCTCATATATTTCTACAGCATTCATGCACTATAAAGTGAAATTTACTACTTCACACAGAATTTTACTTCAGGCCTAGTGCTCTATTTTGGTTAGTCCTGACTCTTGAGTTACACTAAAAGTTGCTAGAAGGCAGGATCCTTTAAATTTTTTCTCTGGATTCCCCTGGCACAATACTAAACATATAATCAGTCACTGAATGCTTAATCCTGTAGACAAAATACCAAAGTAAAAAATAAAGGACTCAAGAAAAATCTAATTTACTGTTCTCGTTCTCATTGCCTCTTTCTTAGATGCATTTCTATATTCAATGTTTATTCTGATTTCCATGTAGCACTTTCCCCACTTTCTTTCCTAGCTTAATCCTTATACTGCTCACCAATATGGTGCACGCCTGGCAACATGGGAGAGACAAGTTAGCTACTGCAAAATTGCGTGCCTGTTCTCTTAATGCCTAACCTCAATTTCTCTATGGCAATCAGGCTATCATATCCATTAGAAGTACTAAGCTAAATGGATTGATCATTTCACAAATGAATTCTTTAGGAATTTTCTAATTGTTTTATATATTTTTGGTTACATATATAATGCTACCTGAAAAATTCAGATATGCAAACTTTAAAACTCCTTTTTTTAAAGCTTCAGAGAGCTAAAACTACAGACGAGATAAGCCTTAGCTTGATGAATTTCATACTGACTATTGGATCTTATGGTTAAGTCAGATGCAGCGTTTTCTGCTTAAAAGAAGAAAAAAAAAAAAAAGGAAGACTCAGGCATGCCACGTGATATATTTCTCCAGGATTCTAACAGTTTTCTACTCAGAAAGTAGTCCCCAGGAACTTATTGACTGTAAAATAAAATATAGAGGATAAAAAAGAATTCTGAAGCAGAAAAATACATGGAATTAGAAGCAAAGATGTTGAATAAATCTTCAGTGTAAATTGAAAAGTTCAATTTTGTGTTTATATTATGCGTTTTGACCCTTTTAGTAATTTTTCTTAAATAGCACAAAGATCCCTCAAACTATTACTATTCTACTGCTATATATGTGGAGATATACCTATCCAAATATTAGGTGACTTATCCAAGATTGATTAGATAATAAGTAAAAGAAACATTACTGTAACCCAGCACTTCTTGTTCTTATAATACCATCTATTAAAACGAAGAGACATACTTATCTTAATAAGCATATGAAATGAAATCAGTATGCCACGTAGTATTTAACAGAATTATTCAAATGTCATATTTGTTAGTATCTCAGGATAAATCAGAGGCAGGAAAGCTTCTCTACCTCTCTTTACCTTTCAGTGCAAATATCTGCCCTACTTTGTTGCATGAATAAATTTTTCCATGAACGCAAGTTGCACTGAAAACAGAAGAGAGATGGAAATTTCCAGAATTTAAAGGAACTGTATCTCTCTCCCATTCTACTATATGTCCCTTGAGATTAGACACATTTGTTTCCCAAGTGCTAATGAGAGTCTTGATACGTATTGAGTATTCATTAAATTCTTGGTGAATGAATTGATGAGAATAACTTACAAATTACGGTTGCAGGAGGAAAGGACAGAGTGATATAATGTTAAATAAATCCAGGTTTATTTGCAAGGGTTGGGAAATTGGGTGCTTCATATATTGATGCTATATATAGAAATCATTAAAATCATTTGGAAAATAGTCAAAATTTCTTTAAATGCATACCTTTTGATCTAGCTATCCTTGGTTCCTAGCACAACACCAAGGATATAAATGCATACTTGATATTCTTTTTTGTATCTCACATAATTACATGAGTTTCTAGACCTTGAATATGCCTTCTTTGTATTTATTCTTCATTGGTGCTTTTGCCTTGCTATTTCACCTAGAATGCTATTCTTCCCTATTTCTACCTATCAAGGCCTTTCTCTAAAAATGTAGCCCAAATGTACTCTCTGGACATTATTTCTGTCTCTCGAGTGATTGCAATGCCTTTTTCTTTGAACTCTCTTTGGACTACCCTTATGTTATCAACTCATGTCAAACATATTTACAAGTGTCATTTCTTCCGGTGACTTTAATAATGTTGTCTCCTTTTTTGCAGCATCTATTTAATTTTATCTCTTCCCATAAACCCACCTGACCTATCCAGGGATTTCTTCAAGAAGCACAGCTACTGTATGGCACATTCTACACTAAAACCCCAGTATGTAATCTGCTCATTTAGTGATAAATCAGTGATGCTCTTCACAGGAGATTCAAGAGAGACAATCAGAAGTCTTAAAATTGTGTACTTCTAGAGTAGAAATAATTTCTACAATTATATAGTTTGAGGACTTTTCATCATGACTATTTTCATGGCCTTTTGAGTTGATAGATTCAGTCTCCAATAAAATGGGCAACGTAACTTATACAAACACATACATAATGATAATTATATTTAAATGTGACTGGTCCATCCAGTAGATTTCTGTATGGAAACAAAGTCAGATTCCATAAATGACTGGAGTGACAGAGTCTGTCAGTAGAGTTATGTCACATACTTAAACCTGAGTCCTGACTAGCAGGAGAGTTTGTTCTTGAGTTAGGCAATCATGATAAATGAAACTCTAAATGTCAACCTGTAGTCACCTATGAACAAATAATATGGCATATATCTGTACTATTGCTATTCATTAACTTATTCATGCCACAAGTATTTTTCACCTACCATCTCCTTGGCATTCTCCTAGCTACTGACTATACAGTACTGAAGCCAATGGACAAAGTCCTTGACACCAAACTTTCTCATGGGGGAAGCAAGGAAGAAAAAAGTTAGACAACCAAACAAGATGATTTCAGATAATGATAACAACTATAAAGCAAGAAGTGTGAATAGGATACAGAATGGCTGGGAGGGCTCATCAGGAGAGCTCTTTTACATATGGTAGACTGGAAAAGATTCTTCTGAAGATAAGACCGTTCAGCTGAGCCTGAATGGTAGGAAGTTGTCAGCCATATAAAGAGGGAGGAGAAGTACGTTCTTGCTGATAGAAAAGACAAGGGAAGAGACATGAGGCAGGAACAAGTGTGACTGGAGCCTGGTGAACTAAGGGAACTAGTGGGAAGTCAGATCTAGAAGTAAGCAGGGGACAGATCACACAGGGCCTTACTGGCTGTTTTCAGACTTTGGACATTTTTCTAAGTACAATCAAGAGTCTTCAGAAGGTGTTAAATAGGGAACATATGACCTAATTAATGTGGTAAAAAGATAACTTTGTATAATGCGGAGAACTGAGAGTCTGGTTAGCAAGTTACTGCAATATTAGAAGGCTATGGAATATGATGGAATGCCAGTGATGCTCTCTTTGTCTAAAAGCAGCTTTTATTTTTCAATTAAAATGGAACATAATTGGTTTCAGTAAAAATGTCTCACTTGACCTTATTTCTCTTGCATTAATGGGGTCATTTATATGATATGTCAGGAGTGCTACCTCTGTACACAATGAACAGCTTTTACTTTCAATTAAAATGTAGCATAATTGACTTGAACCAGAAATGACTCTTGACATTACTTCCTTTGTATTAATAGGACCATTTATATAATGAGCATGCTAATTAATCTTCATTCAAAAGTGTTTATTTAGAATTATTTAATAAAATACAGTGGTCATTTATATTTTTTAATCATTTTAATGTTAATATTATCTCAAGATCTTGAAGTCCATTGGATTGTTTTGCTGATTTAAAGCGTGCAACAGTATTTAGTTATGTTTTAGTTAAAACAGTGATTAAATATAATTTGTCTGTGACCTTGTAGGCCAAAATAATATATCACAATAAACTGTAGATAGTGTCAGAGATGAAAACAGTGTTTGTCCGCTTCAGTGTATTCATATGTGAGGATGAATTTTGGCACTTGTCAGCCTATGATAAATTACTACTAGACTAATACTTGTCAGTACAGTAATAACTGATCATGCTCTAAACACCACTAAGGGAGAAAGGTGATGAATAACCTACAAAGTAAAAATTATCACAATCACATTAATGACTCTAGTTCAAAGCACAGTAATGGTCTACCACCCCTCTTATTGTCAAATCTCTATTTCAAGTGACTACCCTGATATCTTTCAGAATCTCACCTCAACTTCTAATTAACATAGAAAACAAGCAATAGCGATAAAAATATGTCTCTATTGAGTCTTTCCAAAAGCAATCATGCTCTCCAATTCCCTGCTTCATTTACTATTACTAAAGCAAGGCAAAACACTAAGAGCACTGTATGGAAATGAAAAATGTTGATGAAATATTTAAAAAGATCCCAAATTCAAAAGACCCTAAATAATATTGAGTATTGCCTATACACAACACCTGTACACTATGGATTTAGAAAGTTATCAATCTTCCTAAATTGATAATGAAAATCTTTAAAATGAATAAAATGTTAGTAATACATTTCACAGTATGCATTGAAAGGGATACATAATTCCATTTGGGTTTGAGGGTTTTTTTCTCAACTAAATGGTTAAAAATTCTATAACTATTTATGAGAAGAATCTGGGAAATACAGGCAATAAGCATACAATCGATGAGAGCACAACTACATTAATTTAACTTTACACTATAAAACTCAACCATCCAACACACATGAATCCAAATGTTTTCTAAGACTTTACAGGAAAGCTTATATGATGTTTTCATCATGGTAAAGTATACATAACATAAAACACATAATTATAATCATTTATAAGCATACAACTTAGCAGCATTAAGTATATTTACCTTGTTGTGCAATCATCCCCACCATCCATGTCCAAAAATTCTCATCTTCCCAAAAAAACTCCATACCCATTAAATAAATCACCATACCGTGTCTCTCCCCAGCTTCTAGAAGCCACTATTCTACTTTCTCTACTAATTTTACTACTCTAGGTAGCTCATATAAATGGAATCATATATTATGGCTTTTTCCTCTTAGCATCATGTCATCGAGATTCATCCATGTTATAGCATGTGTCATAACCTTTCTGTTTAAGGCTGAATAATGTTATACTGCATAAATACATCACATTTCATTTATCCATTCAACCTCAGATGGACATTTGAGTTGCTTCCATCTTTTGCTATTGTGAATCATGCTGCTGTGAACATGGGAGTACAAATATCTTTCGGAGATCCTTTTTAATATTATTTTGGGTATATTTCCAGAAGTGGAATTGTTGGATCACATGGTAATTCTATCTTTAATATTTTCAGAAACCAACATATTTCTTTCCACAGTGACTAAAAAGTTTTACAATCCTACTAGCAGTGCACAAGTCTTCAATTTTTTCCACATCCTAACAACATTTGGTATTTTCTGCAGTGTTTTGGTGTTTTAAATAATAGTCATCCTAACAGCTGTGAAGTGCTATCTCATTTGGGATTTATCTACATTTCCCTGATGATTAGTGATATTGAGCATCCATTCATGGTCTTCACTGGCCAAACTTTGGAGAAATTTCTGGTCATTTATTCATTTTTTAATTGAGTTGTTTGGGTCTTTTTGTTGTTGTTGAATTAGAGGATGATATAATTTGGCTTGTGTCCCCACCCAAATCTCATGCTGAATTTTAATCCCCAATGTTGGAGGTGGGGTCTGATGGGAGATGATTATCATTGGGGCAAATTTCTCATGAATGGTTTAGTACCATCTACTTGGTTCTATTCTCTTGATGGTGAGTTCTCATGAGATCTAGTCATTCAAAAGTGTATGGCATCTCCCTCCATCCCCCTGCTCCTGTTGTGACCATATGACCTGCCTGTTCACTCTTCCCTTTATGCTGTAAGTTTCCTGAGGCCTCCCCAGAAGCCAAGCAGATGCCGGCATCATGCTTCCAGTACAGTCTACAGAACTGTGAGCCAATTAGACCTCTTTTATTTATAATTTACCCAGTTAACAGGTATATCTTTAGAGTAATGCAAGAATGGACTAATACATAGGAGTTCTTGACATAGTCTGGATATTACTCCCCTATTGAATATATGATTTGCAATTATTTTCTCCCATTTTATAAGTTGCCCTTTCACTCTGATGGTGTTAATCCATGCACAGAAGTTTTTTATGTTTATGCACTTCAGTTTATCTAATTTTTCTGTTGTAGCTTGAGCTTTTAGTGTCATATCCAAGAGATTTAATTATACAATCTAATGTCTATGTTTTCTCCGAAATGTCTGTGCTTTCTTTTGAAAGTTCTGTAGTTTTGCCTCCTATGTTTAGTTCCTGATCCATTTTGACTTAATTTTTGTAAATGTTGTAAGGTAAGAGTCCAACTTCATTCTGAGAAGCTTATAGAACTTTTGCATATATTCTTTCAATGCTGATTTTTCTGATGAAAGTTTGAAATGCATTGCATAGCATGGTAATATATTTAATAAAGTACTGTACATTTCAAAATTGCTAAGACAGTACACTTCAAATGTTCTCACACAAAAAAAAGTCTTTGAGGTGATAGATATGTTAATTAGATTGATTATTCCACATTGTATTCATAAATTATAACATTACTTTGTATGCCATACATTTATACAATTATATAGTCAATTTACAATAAAAAAGAAGGCATATAAAAGTTTGAATTCTCTTAAGTCTTTAATGCTTGCCAACACCACTTCTCTGATTCAATTCAAGCTGTCCAATGCCACATTAATACATACCATTAAACAAAACTACTCCACATTATAGGCATAGTAATAGGATTAAATTCACCTGGCTTCCAACCAAAAGCAACACCACTAACATTAAAATATTCTCATCATGAATTAGTAATGTAATTTTAACGGATGCTAAAGGCATCTAGTCTTTTTTGAGGCTCATTTGCATATGGATGTATACTCAGATTTCTTTTCCCCAAAAAAGTAGTCATTTAAAGGGAACCCTGGTGTATAGTTTAGAAAACAGATATAGAAAAGTCATAAAATATCCAACTTAGTTTTTACAACATTTTCCTATGCTAGTTCCTTTATATTTTCTTTAGTCCATTTCTATTTATGAATTTAATTATTCAGAAAAAACCCACAAAATGATTCTGCATATTATAAAAATCATATTCCAAAACTGACCAAAACTAAATTAATTTGTTAAGACTCTAAGTTCTATATGTGCCATTAAACATACATATTTTTGCCTAGGCTGATATTCCCAATTCCAATGTTTATATCCAATTTAGAGTATCAGACTATTGCTTCTCTCCTCTTTTTTAGAGGCAGTCTGATGTATTTCAACAAGAAAATTTTATAATGAGGTGGTTTTTTCTCCACTTGGTGTTTGATCAGGAACAAACCATCTAATTACTTGGAGCCCATTTTCTCATCTGGAATATTAAACTAACACTATTTTGTCAATAGAATTTTTGTGATGATTATGATAACTAGTCTATAAATATTATGCAAGTATTTGCTTTTATTGTTATAAGAATCAATGCTTTCAAAAACATATTAATGCAGTCCTCAACACAAATTATATATATAAGCATTTATGTGTTATATCTAATGTTCATAGACATGTACACAAACATACACACCCTACTATGTATCTGTAAATCTCTTTTTGAAAGGAAGGTGCAAAATACCATGCTAAAGCATCAATTATTTTCATAAAAGCTTAACTATTGATAAGAGATAAAGATATAATATTGAGTGTTTCACAGGAATTGCACACAAAAATAACTTTTCTCAATTTCTAACAATGATTCAATAAAATATTATGTCAATTTATATAATGGTGAGATTAAAATAAAACTAAGAAAAGTCAGTGCATACCAATAAAATATGGCAGTATATTAATTTTATTTGTAAAACATAAAAGAAAAATATGTTGAAAAAGGAATTTCTTATCTTGCAAATACTGTCTACTATGGCAGAGACTAAGAAAACTTATTTAATAACAAGACTGAAATTAGATTTCCTTCAGATGCCATCTTTAGAATTTGGGGAATAGAGCTATTCATCCCTGGGTGTGTTTTTTGGAGATGTGTCAATATCATGACAATGAAAAACGAAATTGCTTTATACTGTTAGATATTTCTGATGCAATCTTTGCCCACTCGTGGGTTTCATAAAATTTTGTGCCAATTTTGTCACCAAGACAAGGGTATCTGATCTAATACAAATTGAACACTTTTCAGCAAAGCATTGTGTATATTATTTAATTCCCCATTCATACGTCATGAAAGGAACCAGCATGGGTAAATTTATTTTAATCAATGAAATTCAATGTCAGAATGCATTATATTTTTATCAACTGTATACTTAAGGTTTCATTAAATTTACAGACATTTATTTTAGAAAGTATAATCCCACTGAGACCAGGATTTTCTTAATATAGAATTAAATTTAATGCATATTTACCTCTTATTGACTTGAGGTAATTAAGCTCCCCATTTAGAAGACCACCAGATAGTTACTTTTAAAGCTGATAGTTCCTAATTTTGCGGAGACAGGTTGTCAGACAACCACGTCCTTTCTCCATCTTTTAAAGTATAGATTTTTCACTTAGAAGCAACCACTCAGCCAGCTTCTCCATTATCTTTGTAGATAGGCATGGCCATATTCATGTTTCATGAGTACACATCGCCTTTATGTGGAAAGTAAAGGGAGTGCACATATGCATTGCCTCTACCACAAAGCTTCTAAGAAGTCACTGCGGTTTTTTCTGTATTTGCTTCCCCTCTTCATGGGCTATATGCCAAAAAAAAAAAAAAAAAAAAAAAAAAAAGCAAGCAAAAAGAAGAAAGAAAAAGAAAAAGATGACATCACCCGTGAAGAAGATAGAGCCACAGTAAAGGCAAAAATATAAAGATAGAAAAATATCAGTCACTGTATTAGTTCACTTTCACACTGCTGATAAATACATACCTGAGACTGGACAATTTAAAAAACAGAGGTTTAATGCACTTACAGTTTCATGTGACTGGGGAGGCCTCACAATCATGGCAGAAGGTTAAAGGCATGTTTCACATGGTAGCAGACAAGAGAAGACAACATGTACAGGGAATTTCCCCCTCTTGAAACCATCAGATCTCATGAGACTTATACACTATCATAAGATCAGCACAGGAAAGACCTGCCCCCATGATTCAATTACCTCCCATTGGGTCCCTTCCAGAACACACAGAAATTCAAGATGAGATTTGGGTGGGGACACAGTCAAATCTTATCAGTCACCAAATAAGAAATACCTACATTTGACTTATACCTGGGCTACATACAGACTATTATTTTAAGGTCTTTATATTTTGGCATTTATGTGCTAAAGCGGTAGTGTTGCTTAGCTAATATAACAACCTGAGATTGCACTTTGTTTCTGTCTGATGATTTAAACAAGAATAGAATTGAGTTGCATCAGGCCATCAAGTATAATCATGCCTTTTCAAAGAGATAAGAGGAATAGTTGTTCGGCATCACCTCACATTCTGTGGTACAACAGCTTATAGCCAAGTGATATATTCCAGTTTTACTAATAAATTGAGTAAACATTACTGTCCAGTAAAAACTAGAAACAAAGGAGGCTTATAATAAATGTGACATTTTATATTTGACATATAAACCAGTTTCATGGAATAGTCACCTTTAAGGTCTAGGACAGTGGCAAAGTTTAAATAAAATTGAACACATAGTCATCACCAGTGAACCCTTACTTAATACAGACTATACATGAAGTACTGAGGTAAGTGACGTTTGTAAGATAAAAACATGGAGGACATCCTTTTGTGTTTCAGGTACATGTGTTCCCAAGACTGGTATAACTGAAGGTTAGTTTAATAATGGGTAGGGAACACATTGTGGGAAGCAATAAAAGGCAGGCATAGAAAGCCAGATTTTATTCAGAAAGAACATGGAATTGTATTAACAAGAGAATGACATGCTTAGACCCGTCATCTTCAAACACTAATTGTGGTGGCATTTGAAGAATAATTTAAAGCAGGAAGAAATTAGAGACTGAAAGATAAGCTAAGAGAGGCAACTTTAATTGTCTGGGCAGCAGTTTTGGGGGACCATCCAGCAGAGAATGTAGAATTTAAAGTAAATTCCTCTAGTATTGCTATTTGGAATAGAAAACTGTATATACAATTATTTAATACAATATAAATTAACATCAAAAGTATAATAAGACATTAAGTATAAAAGGTTTACTTGTTCAAATGCCTTTTCTCTGCTTGATAATCAATTGATACATTATTTTTAATTTTTCTACCCTAAATGTATTTGAGGGAGCTTTTTGAAAGCAATATAAATATGTCAATTACATTATGAGTTGCATAGAATTAAATATATTAGTACAATACCAAATGTACATTTGGAGAGAGCATACTGATTCTATTATTAATTTAATCATTCATTTATGTTTTTCATTAAATATTGAAGTTCCTACTGGTTTTAAGCCCTGGAGATACAGCCATGAATAAAATGTACAAAGTCCTTAATTTATGAAGCTTAAATTCTAGGACTAGAAGTGAGAATAAGGACAAATAAATATATTACACAAAATCAGGTCATGGCAAGTCCTATAAAGAAAAATAGAGCAAGGTAAAGAGAGAGGGAATAAAAGGGATGAAGAGGTTGGCTCTATTTAAGAGAGGATTTAGAGAGGGAAAGCCTTTCAACTGCAGGGACATTTAAAAATAGACTTGAATGAAATGAGCATTTGAATCCTGTGATGACTCTCTGGAGAAAAACATGTTTCCATACTAAAGGATCAGTAAGTGCAAAGGCCCGGAGGCAGGACCTCTCTGGCACTTGACTCCCAATGAGCCTGGATCTGACTAGAAGTAAAGGCATGGAGAGCATATGATTACCTCACACAATATCAATTTTGATTACAAAGTTATTGTAATGTAAATTGAATTAGATTTATCTCCAGTGAAACACTTTTCAGAGACCACAGATAAATCTTTTCACTATATCTAAGTATTTTTTAGAAAGATTAATATTTCTGTAATTTTGAAACCATGTGAAAATTAAGATGAATCTATTCTCATTTAGTGATCATGCCAGCCGTAGAAAGACTGAAACTGATTAAGTAAATGAGTCTGTCACATATAAGGTTTACTACAGATGGAAACAGAAGCCACTACAAGCCTACCAATCTAAGTACATTTTTTAAGATTTTAGCAAGTGAAACCATAAATGTCATCTCATCATTGATGAATTCCCTAATCCCCATATTTTGTTAATACGCACACACTCCACCCCTACTCCTTCTGCACCCCAATATGGCTTTTTTCAAACTACTATTGTATCAAGGGCTGTGACTGTATCTTTTTAATATTTTCTGTGTCTCACTCCTGAAAGATAGATAACCATTGGTTAAATGGAACTAAAGAGGATTCCCTGTGACGACTCTCCAAAATACAAGAGTTTCTGTATTGCTTTTGCTATTTCAGTGGCTATTTTAATGTTAGAGCCAGAGACATAGTAATCCACATGACAAGTTCAAACTAAAAGCACTAGTTAATCAAGAATTAGAGGGTTTTGTTTCACCTTTGAGGTTAATACATTATTCTTAAGGATGAGCTGAATATCTAGATATCTTACATGTTAAATGAAATTATTCCAAGTCAAATGAATATCAATATGTTTACATAGAGTACTAGTAGGTCCTAACTAAGCCAGTAATTTTGATACTCTGACTATACCACAGCCAGTGTAAGGATTAATAGAGAAACTGAAACTGGTCCAGAAGAAGTAAGAACTAGAAGAAGAATGGGCTCCCAATGCTAACTGATGAGGGCATTGGTTGGCCATTCATAATTTGCTATGGTAAATCCCTAGCTGTTTCCTAAAGCAGATACTGCTGTAAAAGTTTCTGATTTCTCCCTGAGGTCATTTAAATAGGCCTTTGTTTCATTTTTGAATGCCATTATTAATTGATGACATATTTTACTATATGCACTTAACATCCCACAAGATGAATCTCCTTTTTATGGCCTATTGGCCAAACTACTAATTTAATGTAAGTCATTGTTAATAAAATTCTGTATCTCCCTTTCCTAACCTTTTCTCTCTGCTTTTACAAGGGGAAACAGCAATTTAAATAAAATAAACATAAACATCATTTAAAAATCGGCAATAGCATGAATTACAACAGCTAGTCTTTACTCTGTGCTATACTAAGTATTTAACATACATTAACCCATTTATTATTAACCACATTTCATAAAGGAGGAAACTGAGGCACTAATTGCTTGTGTGAATTTTTTTTAAGGTCACATATCTGATAGGTAGCAGAGCCAGGATTCAAAGACTGATAGTGCAGTTCAAGAGCCTATGCTCTTTATTTTTACATAGAGGTAGATGTTTTAAATGGACAGAAATGTTCTGAGTTGATAATTTCTCTCTATGTAAGTGAACTAATATATCACTCCCTAATCAATCTCTGGATCCTAAAGAGTTAACATAGAATGACCTAATAACTCAGACAAAACAGAATCCCTTATATGAAACAAAAGTCCCCTATGCAAAGCATAATTCCCCATGATGGCTAACATAAAATCATTTGGGGAAAACAAACATGTTTATAACACATCCAAATTGTTTAAGCTCAAGTAGATTTACAGAAACTTGGGCAAACTCGTGTGTTCCAGGATAACACCATGAACTGTCACAGCAACTCACCTAGTCAACTAATTCTGACCAATCTGTGCAGACCACACTTAGAACCATTTAGCTCAGTGTGTTAAAAACTCTGTTAAGTATTCCTCTCTCACGCTCCTCTCTTGAGAGGCTATGACGATTCCCATGAAGGTGGTGCTCACTCTTTCTCTGTAAATTTAACAAGCTCAGCTTTGGGTTATCCCCACCTTTGCCTGGAGGACATTACAGGTGTTTTTTGGTATTCATTCATAAACTAAAACTAGAGCTTACTGAAAGCCTGTCATTTGTACTCAGTGAAAGAAATGTCAAGTTATTAGATGAGGTTCATTAATTATTTTAGTTACTATGGCTACAAAATGGTTTTACATTTGGGGTGCATGCGATATTCTGATAGATAAATACAACGTGTAATGATAAATCAGGGTAATTAGGGTATCCATCTCCTTAAGCATTTAGCATTTCTTTATGTTAGATAAATTCTAATTTAACTCTTAATTATTTTGAAATATAAATTATTGTTAACTATAGTCACTCTAGTTTGCTACCAAACACTAGATCTTATTCCTTCTAACTATATTTTTGTACCTACTTACCACTCCTTCCTTATCCTGCCCTCCCCACTTACCCTTCTCAACATCTGGTAACCATCATCCCACTCTCTGTCTCCATGAGTTCAATTTAGTTTAGCTCGTACACATGAGTGAGAACTTGTAATATTTAAGTTTCTGTGCCTGGTTGATTTCACTTAATGTCCTCCAGTTTTATTTTCTATTCTTTTTCCTTCTCTTTTTTTTTTAAAGCTCCTCTGGAATGGTGTTTCTTAATTTTCAATACTGTATTTTCTGAACATGTTGATTTTTAAAAAGTCTACATCTGGTCTATTCCTAATCTATTCATCCCTATTCTGTCTGACCTACAATTTTATTTATACTTTAATTCCATTTGATTTCTGCTCTGGGCTTTCGTTTACACCTGTGATGTGTGGTATTCTGATATCTGGCCCATTCTCGAATAGAAGAAATATATGACTACCAATGGAAAAACACATTAAATGGCTATCGACATAGGAAATTAACTTTAAAATAAATGGGCCACCAGAAAGATACATGCACGCAATGACATACACATTATACAAGAATGTTAAGATTAGGGATGTCTGAAATTCCTTAGGAGAAATGGCCTGCCAAAGGGCAAGGGTTCCAAGACTGTAATATATGATAATTATTCAATTTTACTAAAAATAAGTTGTTAAAATATTTTTAATAAAGTGATCAACATTTACCAAGTACCCCTTCATGAAAGTTATGGGACTAAGACCTGAGGGAAAGAAACAATTCATAACACGCAACTTTTTCTTTAAAGCTGTTTAAGTCCACAGTCAATTATACTAAAACACTGATTCCAAGAGCATTTTAAGTTAATTTGGATTTATTCTTTCTAGGTAGTTCTTTGACTTAGTATACCTTATGTATTAGTCTATTTCCGCATTGCTACAAAGAATACCTGAGACTGGGTAATTTATGAAGAAAGAGGTTAAACTGACTCAGTTTCACATGGCTAGGGAAGCCTCAGGAAACTTGGCAAATGGGAAGCAAGCACCATCTTCACAAGGTGGCAGTAGCAGGCAGGGAACTGCCAAACGGTTTTAAACCATCAGATCTGAGAATTCACTCACCATCATGAGAATGCTATGGGGGAAACCGCTCCTATGATCCAGTAACATCCCAACAGTTCCCTCCCTTGACACATGGGGATTACAATTTGAGACAAAATTTGCGTGGGGACACATAGCCAAATCACATCATTCTGCCCCCAGCCCCTCTCAAATCTCATGTCCTCACATTTCAAAACACAATATGTCTTCCCAACAGTCCCCCAAAGTCTTAACTGATTCCAGCATTAACTCAAAAGTCCAAGTCCAAAGTCTAATGTGAGACAAGGCAAGTTCCTTCTGCCTACAAGCCTGTAAAATCAAAAGCAAGCTAATTACTTCCAAGTTCAATGGGGATATAGGCACTGGATAAATGTTTCCATTCCAAATGGGGGAAATTGGCCAAAACAAAGATGACACAGGTCCCATGCAAATCTGAAATGCAGCTAGGCAATCATCACATTTTAAATCTCCTAAATCTGCTTTGACTCCATGTCTCACATCCAGGGCATGCTGATACCATGGGTGAGCTCCCAGGGTCCTGGACAACTCCATCCCTGTGGCTCTGCAGGGTACAGCCCCCATGGCTTCTTTCATAGAGCCTGCAGCACTGTGAGTGACTGCAGCTTTTCTAAGTGCATGGTACAAGTTGTGGGTAGATCTACCATTCTGGGGTCTAGAAGATGGTGGCCCTCTTCTCACAGCTCCACTATTCAGTGCCCCAATGAGGATTCTGTGATGGTGGTGGTAGGGCTCCAACCCCACATTTACCCTCTGCATTGCCTAGTAGAGGTTCTCCACGAGGGTTTCTGCCCATGCAGCAGACATCTACATGGACATCCAGGTGTTTCCATGTATCCTCTGACATCTAAGCAGAGGTTCCCAAACCTCAATTCTTGCCTTCTGTATACTTGTAGACACAACACCACATGGGAGTCACCAAGGCTTGGGGCTTGCACCCTCTGAAGCAACAGTATGAGATGTAACTTTGCCTCTTTTAGCCAAGGCTGGAGCTGGAGCAGTGGGGACACAGGAAGCCAGGTCAGCCAGGTCAGCCAGGTCCCAAGGCTGCACAAAGCAGTGGAAACCTGGACCTGGCCCACCAAACCATTTTTCCCTCCTAGGCCTCTTGGTCTGTGATGGAAGGGGCTGCCACAAAGGTCTATGACATGCCCTGGAGACATTTTTCCCATTGTCTTGGCTATTAACATTCTGTTCCTCCTTACTTACGCAAATTTCTGAAGCAGGCTTGACTTACTCCCTAGAAAATGGGTTTTTCTTTTCTACCACATAGTCAGGCTGCAAATTTTCCAAAATTTCACGTTTTGCTTTCCTTTTAAGTAAAAGTTTCAGTTTCAGATAATCTCTGTGAACATATATAACTGTACACTTTCAGAAAAGTCAAGTCACATCTTGAATGTCTTGCTGCTTATAAATTTCCTCTGCTAGACACCCTAAATCACCTCTCTTGAAGTCAAAGTTCCACAAATCTCTAGGGCAGGGGTAAAATGCCACCAATCTCTTTGCTAAAGCATATCAAGGGTCACCTTTACTCCAATTGCCAACAGTTCCTCATCTCTATCTGTGACAACCTCAGCCTGGACTTCATTGACCATATCACTAGCAGCATTTTGTTCAAAGACATTCAACAAGTCTCTAGGGAATTGCAAACTTACCCTCATCTTCCTGTCTTCTTCTGACCCCTCTAAATTGTTTCAACCTCTGCCAGTTACCTAGTTCAAAAGTTAATTCCATATTCTCAAGTATCTTTATAGCAATGCGCCACCACCTTGACACCAATTTTCTGTTTTAGTCTGTTTTCACACTGCTATAAAGAATACCTTTGGCTGAGTAATTTGTAAGTAAAAGAGGTTTAAATGACTCACAGTTCCACATGGTTGGGGAGGCCCCAGGAAACTTACAATTACGGGAGAAGGTGAAGGGGAAGCAACCACCTTCTTCAAAAGCCAACAGGGTCAGGGGAAACTGTCGAAAACTTTTTAAACATCAGATCTCATGATCTGATGAGAGCTCACCTACTATCACAAGAACAGTATGTGGAAAACTGCCCCCATGATCCAATCACCTCCCACCAGAGACCTCCCTCTACAACACATGCAGATTACAATTTGAGGTGAGACTTGGGTAGGGAACACAGAGAAAAATTATATCAACTTATTAATGCAGAATAAATTGTTTCAAGTATAATGAGAAATTGTTCCCTAAGCTTTTCTATTTATGACACCTCAAAACTAAACCACTGATGTTCTGAAATGCTTAATTACCTAAACAAAGTAAATAAACTCATCGAACCAAAAATATGCTTGTGCATGACAGATGATGTTTTATGGTTACAAAAGTCAAACAAAATAGTATGAAATCAGGAAAGCATATTTCATTTTATGCACTGATAAAGTGGATGAAGCTAAATGGGTCATAAAAAAAGCATATCCAGTTTTATAGGGCATGAGGCACATATAGCAGCATAAATTTGTCTTTTTTTGTTTTTAAAGTAATTAAAAGTATGCAACACGCCCCACAATTATCTGAGTAATTAGATTTTCTCAATTAAAAATGAGTGCTTATAAGATTAGCTAGATTTCTAGGTCACTTGATTTTGCAGCATTATCAATTGATCCAGGTCAGAATCTTACATCCAGGTATACAGACTAGATTGGAAGTTCCTAGTTTTTAAGTTTGATTTTTGGTTACAGGGATAATCCTACCAAGCTAGGAAATTAATGGAAGGATGCACTCAAATAACTAGGATAATACCATCTGTGATATAAATAATAATAGTTATTATTTAGTAAAAACACATTTTAAGCATGGAATCTAAGAAAACTTACCCTAAAATAAAGAGAAAATTTTAATATTGTTTACTGTAAGAATTTAATGTCATTTTTCATGTATTCTTTTTCTTATTACTATTATTATTTCAGTCATTTTGGGGAAAATGATGCTTCCTTTTAGATGGGGTGATTAGAATAAAGAAGAAGAAAACCTCTGAATTCAGGACCTTAGCAAAGCAGTTTGAAAAGAAATTGATATTTGTTAAACTTTTTAACAGATGACTCCTTTCTAGTGAGCAAATCTTTACCTTTTCAATCAGCATTTAGACAGGTATATTTAAAACAAAGACATTCTTTTCCAAGGAAATTTCAGGAGCTTCCATCAGAATCTGAAACAGCCAACTGTTTTGCATAATTAAGTAAAGAGCTATCATAAGGATGGGAACAATTACGGTGGACAGGTAAGTTTTATTTTAGAAAGCATTTTTGAGCATGCAATTATGCCTTATTATGCCCTGTGCATACTGTTGCTCAATGTTGGATGTCCAGTATTGTGTGTGCATACATGTGTGCACACACATAATTATATAGTCATACACATGAGCACATTCATTTAACCATACAAGAAGCAATCCCAGCAAGAGTTCTGAAAAACTGATATACATCTGAATAGTACTTGACAAAAGACTGTAGGCGAGACGTGGGCTTGATATGATTCAACATAGATTTGACAGTTGATGCTGTTAATTACAAATAAATAGTATAGAATATAGGGCATATACTGACTATTGTGTGTTGATGTAATTGCCATATGACTCTGCCAATTAAGAAGTGTGGAGAATAATTTCCCCTAAAAAAAAGTAGGGATTTCTACTGCCAAACATCTTTAAAAATGTCAGATCCTGGCAACAGGAATAGGGATTTTGGTCTAGGGTAAGGGAAAAAGTTTCTGCATTGGTGCCTTCTATGATTCAAGTCCAGAACTCTACAGAATTGAGTGCTGCTGGACTACTCCCACTCAGGGCAGTTCTTCAGGCCCCAAAGCTCAACACGCAGTACAACAGGCCAGCTAAGAAATTGGACAGCAAAGAAACTATAGAGGTTTATAAGTATTCAATTACTGTTGTAACATATCCCCAAAAACTTAATTGCTTAAAACAAGACAAATGTTTTATGTTACAGTTGAGTAGGTTAGACGTCTGACATGAGTCTCATTAGGCTAAACTCAAGCAATAGCAGGGTTTTGTTCCTGTTTGAAAATTCTAGGGAAGAATATGTTTTTTTCCCTTTTCTAGCTTTTCTAGATCTCCAATATTCCTTAACTCCTGGTTTTCCTCCTTCTTCGAAGCAAACAACAGTAGGTATAATCTTTCTCAAATTTTATCACTCAGGCCTACTCTTGTGCTTCTTTTCCATTTTTAAGCATTCAGGTGACTACATAGGGTACACTCAGATAATCCAGGTTAATCTCCCTATTTTAAGGTCAGCTAATTAACAACCTTAATTCCCCTGTGTCATGTGACATTACATATTCACAGGTTCCAGGGATTCCGACATGCACATCTTTGAGGACCCATCATTCAACTACCAAAAATGAGTTGGTTATTTAAGCTAATTGGTGACATATGAATTATTTCATCATTCAACTGATAGGTGGCACAGTAGCATACAGAATTCCAAGAGACTGAGTTTTAAATGAAAGTCATCCTATTCATCCCTTTTTGTTATTAATTTTACTACACACATAAGAGAGTCATTACTGGATGGCCACAGAGAACAATATTGCTCAGATACACAATGACACATAATATTTATATTAATATGCTAGAATATTTATCCTGTTCTTTTTTGATAGCTGCAAATCAGTCTTTGTTACACATTCCCTTTTTCATGGGGTTTTTTAAAATGTTTAATAAATCATCTACATATTCAAGTAATTTTTAACACTAGCATTTAGGCATTTTTAAAGTTATCTTTTGAAATGGAATTAATTTTAGTTTTGATAGAGTATCCACTATTACAGATATTGGGAAAAATATTTAAATTATAAGTATTAATCCCAATTTGAATTATAATTTAAATATGCAGTCATTTATATTTTATCTAAAAAGGAACTTGTAATATATCTGCTCCTTTATAAGCCCAATATAAATTTTACATAGAAATCATGATCTGTGTATCCATATAGTTCTCCCATCATAGTACACACTTATCCAAAATGTAAAGTAGTGTGTATTGCTTTAGTGTACTCAGTAACAAAATCCATTGAGACAAAATATGTCTTATGTTTCTAATTGTAGCAGTCCATTTTTTACCATATAAATTACCAAGAAGATTTTTCTAAAATTATATGATGGATGCAGCAATTACTCAATCTCTCTCCTTTTGTACCATACATGGAATTCTCAACTAGAAGCTGGCATTCTTATGCCCAACAGAATTATTTAGTTCATTTTATAAGATGTGCTATTGAGTGTCAGATAAAATTTTATATTATATAACAGTTTATTCTGCAAGAATGCATACAATTATCAATTAGCTTGGGAATACATTGTTTTACATATTTCTGAGAACTTTTTGCAGCTTCTTGGATATCAAACCACAGGTTTATGTTTTAGTACTTAATATTTTATTTTTTAAAATTACCTTCACTAATATTACTTTATTTAAATGAAGATAATCAGGAAGATCTCACTCCAGCTTAAATAGACAATGAAATAGCCAGTAAGATGAAGAATAATATTAGGTAAAACCCAAATACAATTTCAGTACTTGGATACTGACCATTTAGTTGCTTGCTTATGTTAGTTCCTTGGATTAATCAGTTAACCAATCTATCAGCTTGGTAACTTATCTGATCAGAACTTTATAATCTGAACTGGTCTTCACAATACACTATGGTAAAAGCCATGCCTTCAACAAACATTTGTTGTACATTAACTAAAAACCAGGCACTCCATTATGCTCTGGGAATTCAACTGTGAATAATAAAGTTCCCTGCACATGAGGAAGTCACCACCAACACCAGGATTGAACAAGTCTACAGCATTGTGATAGGCCAGCAGTACTACGGCGGGAGTAAACTCCACTAGAACAGAAGTGAGAATGTTTTTGAGAGTTATGAACTTTACATGGCATTGAATATCACTGATACAATCAAAGTGAAACATGAGAAGAATTAGTACTCTTGTTTACTCTGCTAATACTATACTAAACAGTATTGAATAAAACAAAATCATCAATGAAACAGATCTGAAAGAAGTCCTTGTACCTTTAAACTAATGATGTCATTTTCTTGCACTCTTATATATAACTCAATATACCTAAAACACTGTAGATTCTGAATAAGTACTGATTAGGTAATTAAGTGAACAGAGTAAATTCTCCCTTGCCTCTATTTACTCCAGTAATCCCTCTTCCCTTTCTGATGCTTATGAATGTGTCAGCCTCTCTCCTGCAACCAAATTTCTGGCCTGTACCTACTATATTACCCTTATTCCATCTCTCCATGTATTAACAAAATGAGCACATGCACACACATACATACACATAATAAAACAAAGCAGCTCACTTTACCTATCTCAGAGACAAAACTAGCTTAAATATGAGGAAGAATATCTACTAAAGATTTTAAGATATGGATAAAGAACATTTGAGTCACCTTTGAGAGACATAAATTACGTGTTCACTCCACTTTCTATTCCACAAATATATGGTATTCTTCTCAAACTAAGAGAGAAAGTTATCTTAGTTGATACCTTCATACACTCAGTATTCATGTAGGCTTCCAGATAAGAAAAAAATGTATTATTGTTGCTTGCCTAATCCTAGCTGTATTTAAACATTAAACAGTAACATGGTAATTTTTTAGAACAAAAATCAATTTTGAATGTAATCTAATGAAAAGTATGAAAAATGTTCATTTCCAAAGGTAGATTAAATATAAGACAGATAATTTCATAGACCATGTTTTTTGTTTTTTGTTTTTTTTAATTGAGATGGAGTTTCGCTTTTGTTACCCAGGCTGGAGTGCAATGGTGTGATCTCGGCTCACTGCAACCTCCACCTCCTGGGTTCAGGCAATTCTCCTGCCTCAGCCTCCTGAGTAGCTGGGACTACAGGCACGCACCACCGTGCCCAGCTAAATTTTTTGTATTTTTAGTAGAGATGGGGTTTCACCATGTTGACCAGGATGATCTCGATCTCTTGACCTCGTGATCCACCCGCCTCGGCCTCCCAAAGTGCTGGGATTACAGGCGTGAGCCACTGCGCCCAGCCCTTGTTCTCTCTTAACATTAAAAACGTACTTTTCTCTTATATGTATTATCATTAGAAATCACTAGAATATCAAAAAAGCCTACAGACTTGGTGTGCATAATATGGGATAACATAAGCACAAATTAAAACCAAAAACTGAGATAGTTTGAATATGTATTATTCAGTATTTGAATATGTAGTACCAGAGACACATGCTATTCTGACAATGGTTAAATCAACGAAGGGCCTAATCTTTCTGTAGCTCAACTGTGAAACGCAGAGTGGAAGAACAATATCCCAGGGAGTTGGAACAGAAAGTGCTAAGGACTTAAACTGTATACATATCATTCTAGATGACTGTGTATAAAAGAGAATTAAGGCAGATTCAGAAGGAAAGTAGAGCCAGTCATTGTCAAGCTCTTCCTGCAGTCACAAAAAAAAGATGAGAATGACTTGACCTATGGTGGTGGTTGTACAGGTGGAGAGATATGACTGCTTTAGTGATACACAGCGGGCCCTCCATGTCTTCGGGTTCTGTACCTGCAAATTTAAATAACTTCTGATTTGATAGCACAATAGGGTGAATATAGTCAATAATAATTGCATGTTTTAAAATAACTTCAAGAGTGTAATTGGTTTGTGACTTAAAGGCTAAATGCTCCAGGGGATGGATATGCTATTCTCATGATGTGCTTATTCCACACTGCATGCCTGTATCAAAACATCTAATGTACCACATATATGTAATATACAATATATAATATATATTTACTATATATTATATATAGAATATGGTGTGTGTGTGTGTATATATATATATATGTTACTATGTACCCACAAAAATTTCAAAAAATAAAAATTTTAAAATGTTTCCAAAAAAAAAAGTATTCAAGAAAGATAACAAAAATTAACAGGATAGAAAATCTACCTATTGAGTACTATGCTCATTTAGTAATTAAGTGGATAAATTCTCCCTCACCTCTATTTACTCCAGTAATCCCTCAAACACAGTAATCTGTATACAGAGGCCCCATAACACATAGTTTATCTATGTAACAAAACTGCACATGTACCACTGAACCAAGAAGTTAAAAATAACAAAGAATAAAACAACTGTTTACATACCATTTATTTTAGGTATTATAAGTAATCTAGAAATAATTTAAAGTATAAAGGAGGATGTACATAGGTTATATGCAAATACTACATCATTTATATAAGGAACTTAAGCATCCACAGATTTCAGTATCTGTGGAGTTCCTGGAACCAGTTTCCAGTAGATAGTGAGGGACAATCGTATTCTTAAAGTATAATCCACAAGGTTTCATGGATTGAAATAGTTCTAGTATTTCATTTTATTTATAAAGCTGCTTAAATGACCAACTTAAAAGACAGATTTATTATTACAAAGATTCCTGATCTAAGCTTTTAATGTCAGTGCAGACAGGTTGAATCATGGGGGAAAAATACATACCTTGAACTCATCTATGTGTTTAGGGGACAAATTAAATTGGTTTTAAAAAGCCCCAGGATGGTCTCAGCCATTAAAGAGCAAAAGGCTAATAAAACAACTGCTCCTACTAAATTGTTTTTTTAGTTTTATAAGTAGATGTCCTCCGTTATATATTTTATTGGCAATATATGTTACCTTTATAGAGAAGCAGCATTTCTACAGCTCTCAAAAAGGTTAAGAATCCGAGGTGTATTACAGGCCAATTTCTCTTGTAAACGTTGACTTTAAATAGTTTAAAGAACATTTTCTCATGTTGGAGGC
The DNA here is from genome assembly GCF_049354715.1 of Callithrix jacchus. NCBI lineage: Eukaryota > Metazoa > Chordata > Mammalia > Primates > Cebidae > Callithrix > Callithrix jacchus. Next base: position 33,680,636 of record NC_133524.1, read on the forward strand.
GATTAATTGTATTGAGTTTCCCTTGTAAAAATCCATTGTTCAAACCTGAGGATGATGGCGGGGACACCCATCTGTGAAAACGTGTGAACTTACAATGACTTTTGCATATATTAGCTCAGGTATAAGTTCTAATGAACAACTTTTAACAAGAGAAAATAAACCAAGAAATTTTTATTAGAATCACACATGGTTAAACAATGATAACTAAACCTTATTCAAAATAGTGATGGACTTTATCATTTAAGAAATCAATTAACTTCCAAGGAAGTAAGAAAACAGAACAAGTTAGGTTCCTGCTCCAAAATCATCTTCGTCATTTATCGATTTATGCATTTACGTCCAACACATAAAATTAGGGAAACAGAATAAGAACAGAATATTGTATGGATCTGTGGGTTTTGCTATATTTAAAATCTCATATAAGAATTACAATGCAGCCACATTTTCATTTGATATAAATATTTGTACATTTATTAGAATAAAAAACATGTTCCATATTTTCAAATATTTTACTATTACATGAACTAATTTATGTGAATTAATTCACGTTCTGTCTCATATAACAGTTAGGTATGTATTGTTTGCTTATACGGAATGTTCAATACCTTGGCAGATTGTGTATCTTTCAGTTCTTAACACACTTGGACTATATAGCTCTATCTCTTACATAAAGTTATCAATAGACATTTGCTGAATTTACACACATTTCTACTGAATAAAGTAATCCTGGGGCAAGTAAATTTAAAATGCTTATTTAGCATCTGAAACAATTTACAGTGTCAGAATAAAAAGTAGGCGCTCCAGAATTTCTACTTTATTAATAATGTGGTCAAATCCACCCACTGGAAAAAATCTTAGCCTACTCAGCCCCCTGCCCAAACACTTGTGCTCTATCAAGTCGTTGTCTACATGCATTCACTAGTCTATATGCATTTGGCAGAGTACAAGACACTTACATTAGCTAAAAAATCATGTTCACAATATTAATGGATTTGGCTTATATAATAACAATACTTAGGCTCTGACAATAAATTTGAATTTTAAACATTTCATTCCATGTGCAAGATTAAAGTTTGAATTATTGTGATTATTTGATGCCTCTTGATCAATCTGAGGAAAGATTTCTTTAAATGGTAAGAACATTCCTTCAAGCACTAGTTACCTTTGCTATGGTAACTAGATCTGCACTAGTCAATGTTAAGATCAAGATGAAGAAGGCTAAGTGAGAGGTATTATTATTACTATTATAACATTTTTGCTTAAAATACACATTTCTGCTTATGATGAATGCAAATATACCGTTTAGTAGAAAACTTACATCATGTAAGGCTGAGAGCTTGCTACAACTAATATCTTTATACCAGCAGATTTACTTAGGTTATAAAAATTATAAACTAATTACTTATCTCACAAACCCTTTATATTCTGTATTTTTTAAACTTTTTCATTTTTCACACACCTTCCTTTTTTTGGTAGAAGCAAAATTGAAGATATAATAGTAGAGAGAAAAATACATAAAATTATTTTTATCTAGGAGCTTACGACTTACTCATTTTTATATTGTTGTTGTATTTGCAATGGGTGAAATTTGTCTTTCTTTTCAGCCTCTTAAAACCTAGTTACTTCAACCAGGTATTTCCAAATACTCAAATGCCCACTGATTGTTATTTTTCTATACTATTCTTCACCCACTTCCTGCTATCTCTTTTCAGACTCCCTTTGATTAACAACTACAACAGTATCATGGTCTGCTGTTAGATTTTAACTAAAGTGAGGTGAATTTATTAGGAGCTTCACCATGTATTCTTGCCTCTTGAATAGGAATAAGAGTGTATGTATATTCCAATTATTAATAAAAACATTTTCAAATCACTTTTCCAAGATGTTCACTTGTCCAAGTGATTCTATACAGAGAAACTTACATATTCAAGCCTAGGCAAAATGCATATTTTTACTTAGTCCTTCTCAGGATAGTAGCCCTATCTTTTCTTTAATCCACATGTGACTCAAGGTGAAATTTCAATCTAGATAAGAGATGTTCACATCACAACCTGACTGAGGAAATATTTGAGATAGTGAGATGTTTTGATGTCTTTGCCATTTCTATTTTTAGAGTTAACTGGGAAAGAGTAGAGGGGAATATTTCATAACTGGTTAGTGTTTCCCTTTTAACTTTAGTGTGGCTTGGATAGAATGTCATACTTGCAAGTTTTGTAAACATCCTTCTACTTTGATTAATTATTCAATGATTCTCTGAAGGAAACATCGCAGTAAAAAGAATCCAGTATCCCTTAGTCTGGCTCTAGTTTGTAAAACTTTTGCATTTATTTTCAAAACATTTGGAATCAACTGATTGATGTATATCCAATTAAAAACAAACCCCTTTAGTCCTGTAATAAAATGAGCAATCTTTTAGTTAATGCAAAAAAAATGGTCATGGAAGGGAATATTCTGTACTCAGATTTTATTCTGTAGTAGTTACAAGTAGGGAATCTTAACTCCAACCCACTAGCTGAGTGATATGGGCAATTTATGTAAACTCTTCAGTTTGCAAATGACCAAAATAATAGTATCTACCTCCTAGAGTTTTCATGGAAATAAAATGAAATTATACAATGTCAAGAAATGTGCCCAGCACTTAACAAATGTTTAATCAATATCACACCAGATTACATCGACATTACTATGTATGTATTACTCCCAGCTTCAGAAGATGAGAGTTTTTCTGAAAGTTTGGGAACCAGTTCAACCACTTTTATCGTGTCAAATGATGTAATGACTACAAGAGAAAAACTAGTTATATTTTTGCAAGTGTGCTATTTAATGTCTTATAAATACAATGAAAATTATAAGAATAACATATTATTCTTATGAGCCAGCCTTCAGGAAGCTCACGTAGATTTCTTGCTAGCCATCTACCACGTATCCATAACAACTGTGAATTTCTCTGTGTGTGTGTGTGTGTGTGTGTGTGTGTGTGTGACATGTGTCCAGCACATAATATTTAATAAATGTACACCAGATTACATCAACATTACTTACTCCCAGTTTCAGAAGTTGAGTTTTTTTCTGAGAGTTTGGGAACCAATTCGACCACTTTTACAGTGTCAAATGGTGTAATGATTCCAAGAGAAAATCTATATTTTTGCAAGTGTGCTATTTAACATCTAACAATTACAAATACCATGACAATTATAAGAATAATGTATTATCTTATGTGCCAGACTTCAGGAGGCTCAGGTGGACTTCTTGCTAGCAATCTACCATGTATCCATAACAACTGTGAATTTCTCTATCTCTGTCTCTCTCTCTCTCTCTCTGTGTGTGTGTGTGTGTGAGAGAGAGAGAGAGAGAGAGAAAAAGAAAGAGAGAAAGAGAGAGAGAGAGAGATCGCTATGAGGAATTTAAAATACATTACAAATCTTTTATGAAAACTGTATTACATTCTGGAGCTCAAGGATATCAAAGACTACCACCCAGTATACCAGCTGTGAGCCGGCAGTATCTCTCAGACCAGAAAACTGGAATAAGTGGGAAGGTCACAGGAAGAAGAGCAATATTTCAAATGGGAAATTACAGTAGTTCTCCCTTATCTATGGGGGATAATATGTCCCAAGAACACCAGCAAATGTCTGAAACCACAAATAGACCCTATATATACTGTTTTTCCCATACATACACACCTATGATAAAATTTATCTTACAAATTAGTCACAGAAAAAGATTAACAATAACTAATAAAATAGAACAATTATAGCAATATACAGCAATAAAAGTTACATGAATGTAGACTCTCTCACCTCTCCCTCCTTGTTATCTTATTGTACTGTACTCACCTATTTAAGAACCACAGTTGACCATGGGTAACAACTATAGAAAACCAAGCTGTGAATAAGGAAAGACCTCTGTATTTAACTTGGGGAGAGTCAGCATTTATTCTAGAGGCAGGCAAAATAATTAGAACAGATTTCCCTACAGAAGTAAAAAAGGAACATTTAATTTTTACAACATTCCAGGTATTTGACGTAAGTTTAGCTACTGTTTCTAAGCTCATATTACAGGCCAAATACATACAGGTTTTACTTATTCCTTGAAATAACAGCTGGAGGTAATTATTTTTACTTTACACATGAGCCAAACAAACCTCAATAATTTCCCAATGACTATATAAACTAATAAAGGCAAAAATAATATTTTAACCCAAGATTAGTTGGCTCGGAGTAGAAAAAGTTAAATCAACCCTAAGTTAATCTGATCCTGCCTAGAAAAATGAACACAACCTTATTTTCTTAGAACTAATTAAGAGTTAAGATAATTATAGCATTTCCGGTCACTCTTGTTTGCTAGGTAGAAGTACTATTAAATTACCGGAGGTACGGGGAAGAGAGGCAATGTGTAGGCTTTTGTTCTATGTGACTAGAATGGTATTAAATATTGGCAGTAAATTGATGCTGCAATTGCTTCATGTCAAGTAAACCACGCTGATTTTGGATGTTGTCCTAGCAGCTATATGGAGCACATTCGGGTGAGAGAAATATAAAGCCCCATATTTTGGTTGCTTCTGGGCCATCCAAGGATACAAAGATTCCTTGACAGTGTATCTCCTGCCTTGTATCCTTCTGTACAGCTAAGTAAATGTTGTTGTAGATCAAATTCTATTGCATCTGTGAGTATATTTGCCCATTTTATCTCCTCACAACTACAGCAATAGTGCAGGCTCCAAAGTTCATTATGTCCTGTCACTAAAAGTTACATATCTGGCTAAAATACAAACTGTTTAGCCAAACTAATCCTAGAAAAATGGGCTGTGAGTAAATTCAACCTATTTATGGCATTAATATTAGAGATCATAAAATTAAGCCACTTGCTTATTTCAAGTGGATTTATAGGATTAGAATTATATTTTGAAAACTATTATTTTACCATCATTTTTATTTTCTTTTTCCCTAATTAGCCCTTAGTTATTATTAAAATTTCTTCTAGAATAGTTCTTCATCAGCTGTGCTAATGAAAGATATTTTTATTGGCTGCAAAAGGCATCATCAAACCACAGATAGCAGAACACAGCGATGTTAATTAGTCACAAGACAAGAAGCAGACAAAAGAAGAAATAAGAAATTAAAGAATAATGAGTCAGGGATCACCTCTGCAAACAGCTCCTCTCACCTGGGCAACGCTTGGTGGAAACACTGAGTCAGAGTACCATTCTATCACAAACATATCCGTGGAGCAATAAACAGAAGAAGGAATGAAGAGAGAGAACTGTGCAGACAGGAGATAAGGCAAGTTTCTTAATCCTAAAGAGAATGTTTTGATGGCCAGCCTCATGTGACAGCTAGCCTATTTCTACTTTATCTGGTGGATGAACAATTTCTCATTAACAACAGACTGTTAGCAATAAGCAATACTCCAGTAATTGAAGATTTGAACAACAGGCTTAGTCACTTCTTAAGGAAGAAAATGCTAAAAGTCTAAACAAATGTTGGGACAACAGATTCTGGATCTTATCCTTTAAAAGGGCATACCTCACAGAAACAATTGTTCTATTGTAGTTGTTTCTATCTTAGCTGCAGGATGCTCTCACTTATTGAGCTTTTAAAATTGCTGATGTCACACCCCATCCTCAGAGCAGTGAAATAAAATACTAGTTTCAATCCCAGTGCTTCCATAAAGCTTCCCCAGTTGATTGTATTGGACAGTCTTGTTAGAAATAATGTGGACTTTAAAAAGAGATAATCCTAGATTTGATTCTAGCTCAGTTATCTATTGGCTGTGTGATCTTAATTTTAACAAAGCTCTCTAAGCCTCAGTTTTTCCATTTATAAAATAAGGATAAACGTTCCTGGAACTGTTATGTTCAAGATGTAAGATAAAGTATGGGAATTATCTAGAACACGAGTGTCCTACTTAAACATTTGCACCCTTCTACCAAAAAGAACTTTGCAAATTTGAGTTTTTATCACTGATAAATTAGAAAACTCTTTGTAGGGAAAAAATATGCTTTCATTTGAAGCAAAAGTTTATTCAGCAATGTTGATATAGTGCACAAAAATAATATTACAGAATGATTATTTCAAAAAGTAAAATCACTGGTTTCAAACACCTTATTAAATTGTAATAATATATGAAATTTCAAATCATTTAACAGTTGTAACAGTTTTCTCATTTTTCAACCGATATCACAATCACATGATTTATTCTCTAACCCCATAAGAATGCTGTAAGACAAAAAAATCTGGGGCTTCAGAATGGCTCAATTGATGGATCTGTTACCTCTTACCTGGAGAGGAACCAAAGTACCAAGTAGATACTCATCTTTTGAATAGATTATCTAAGAGAGAACACTGAAATTCAACAGAAAAGCAATGAAAAGTACTAAATGCAAGGAAGAAGAAGGAAAAGAGGCAGTCTATCCATCTGGGATTGGCTAGGAATCTGGAGAGGCTCCCTAATATGGGGAAAGAATTAGTGAGAGATACACAGGGGTCCACATTCTTGTACCAGACTCCTAAAATCCTAGCCAAGGGAGAGCCCCTCAGCCCTTGTGGGCCCCCAAACTAACACACAGCTGTTTAGATATTGTACAAAGGCATTGCTTCATATAAGAGGCCCATGCAGGGTTCCACAAACTTCAGAGTCCTAAGTAGCTGCAACAGGGCCTGGTTTTGAGAGCCCAGTCCCCACCAAACTATGACCTGACCTAGGACTAAAGATCTTCCAAATCTCCACATTCCTGGAGCCCCACTGATATTTCCCACTCATATAGCTGCAGCTGCTGGGACCAAGGCAGGTACCACTGGCAGCAACCCTTCCCTCCCCAACAGAAGGATGGCCACACAACTTCGTGTACACTGAAGACAATGCCACTGCCTACAAATGCTTTCATTGGGAACTGCTATGGAGTTGAGACAAAAGTGAGGCGCATGCTACCCAGCCAACTGCTTATGGCTGCTGCCAAGGAACACATCCTTACCCTCTCCAATACCAGGGCCACAGGGTAGCCAACACTGCCTCCACCTGAGCATTGTACAAAGGACCTGGGGATCACCTTCCCCCTTGACTGCAACAACCAGTGGTTGCATACACTACCAGGAGTCCTGAGGACAGGTTTTTACCAGCACTGCTCTTCCAAATCCCCAAGTATATGAAAACTTGAATAGAGATCTGGGGATCTCCCAATCCAATTTACAACCACCATCACCTGACTAGTCTTCCTGGGGCCTGAATTTTGGCCCATTCAAACTTCCACTAACACATTGCTGGCATCAGCCTGCATGTACCATCTGCATGCCTAGAAACCGGCTTGCCCAATCTGTTGCATCCACCACCAATACCAGCACGGGTTGCTTGTGTTCCAGAGGGTTGGCCCCCTACCACTATTGCCATTACCCACACCATGCTTGCTGCACAGGGGCTGGGAAACCTATGTACCCACCCAGTCCATCTATGCTTTTCTTGGCAACCAAGCAAGCCACCTATAAGCCAAAGATCTGGCCTGCCTGGACATACTAATATCAATGCCTATGTACACTGCTCTGAGGCCTGAGGACAGGCATGCTCAACCCACTGCTGCCACCACTGGGGCCTAAAGACTGGCACACCTGGTGTCCCAGTCCCTGGCAAAACATCATCACAGCTTCTGCTAACAACTGCACCCTAAGCTATGGAGGAAGCCTCAGACACCTTTCATACTGTTTATATCCAAAGAAATCATATAGGAACTATACTACTATACACATTCAGAATCAAAGCCAAAGATTCAACAGTAGACTAGATAATACAGAAGAATCTCAGAACATGAAAACAGATCTTTTAAAATAACATACTCAAAAAATAAAAATAAAAAAGAATGATCAAAGCCTATGTGACATATAGGGTATTGCAAAGCCATGAAATGTTTGCATTTTTTTATGTCCTAGAAGGAAAAGGAAAAACTAAAGGTTTGGAAAGCCTATTTAACAAAACTTTAGATGAAACCTTCCCAAGTCTAGCAAGAGATTTAGATATCCAGATACAGGATGCCATAAGATCTCAAAAAGGATACAATTCAAAAAAGTCTCCTCCATGGCACATTATAGCCACACTCTCAAAAGTCAAAGATGAAAAGAATTCTAAAAACAGCAAGAGAAAAAGTAGTCACTTATAAAGAAAACTCTATTAGACTCACAGAGTGAATTTCTCAGAAGAAACCTTGCCGGACAGAAGAGAATGAGATTAAGCATCCTGAAAGAAAACAACTACCAGCCAAGGATACGCTACCCAGCAACGTTACCCTTCATAAATCAAGGAGAAATAAAATGGTTTCTAGACAAGCAAAAGCTGTGGAAATTTATCACCAGGATACTGGCCTTACAAGAAATGCTTAAGGGAGTCCTACACCTGGAAGTCAAAAAATGACAACTACCATCATGAAAACATTAAAAATATATAAACAACTGGTAGAGCAAACAGAAAAAAAATAAAGAAAAAATACTAAAATGTCACCACTGCAGAATACAACCACACTATACTGATAAACAATGAGGAAAAGAAAGAACAAAAAGTATTCAAAACCACCATTTATCAATTAATAAAATGAAAGGAATAAGACCTCAGGTATCAGTAATAACATTGACTGTAAATTGATTAAACATTCTATTTAATGGATATAAACTGGCTGAATGGATTAAAAAATAGATAACCAGAGAGTATGCTAACTAAAATAAACTCATTTCACCAGTCAAAGACACATATAGATTTGAGGTAAAGGGATGAAAATATTTTATGTAAACCAAAGCCAAACATGAGCAGCAGTATCTATACTTACATGAAACGGACTTTCAGTCAAAAACAGTACAAAGAAACAAGAAGGTCATTATATGATGATAAAAAGATAAGGTTAGCAAGAGTATACAACAATTCTAAACATACATACACCCAACACCAGAGCTGCCATATATATAAAGCAAATATTATTAGATGGAAAAGGAGAGCTAAATGTCAATACAGTAATATTGCAGGACTTCAACACTCCATTCTCAGCATTGGATCAGTTAGACAGAAAATTAACAAAGAAACATTTGATTGATACTGCTCCTTAGACCAAATAGACCTAACAGACACTTACTGGACAATTAATTCATTCACCAGTCATAAAATACATATTTTTTTCTCATAAGCACACAGAACATTCTCCAGGATAGACCATGTTATGACAGAATATGTCTTAACAAATTTATTTAAAACATCAAAATCGGCCAGGCGTGGTGGCTGATGCCTGTAATCCCAGCACTTTGGGAGGCCGAGGCGGGCCGATCACGAGGTCAAGAGATCGAGACCATCCTGACCATGGTGAAACCCCGTCTCTACTAAAAATACAAAAATTAGCCAGGAGTGGTGGCATGTGCCTGTGGTCCCAGCTACTTGGGAGGCTGAGATGGAAGAATCACTTGAACCCAGGCAGAGGTTGCAGTGAGCTGAGATTGCGCCACTGCACTCCAGCCTGGCGACAGAGTAAGATTCTGTCTCAAAAAACAAAACAAAACAAAACAAAACAAAACAAAACATCAAAATCATATCATATACCTTTTCAAAACACAAGGAAATGACAAAAAGAAACTTTGGAACCTGTACAAAAACATGGAAATTAAACAACATACTCCTGAATGATCTTTGGGCCAAGGAATAAAATTGAGGCAATGTTTCAAAAAAATTTTTTGAAACAAATGAATACTAAAATATAACATAATAGAATCTATGGGATACAGCAAAAGCAGTGCTAAGAGGGTTGTATAAGGCAAAAAGTTCACATCAAAAAGGTTGAAATATTTCAATCTAACAGTGTACTTCAAGGAGCTAAAGAAAAAAAACTGAATGAGTAGAAGGATACAAATCCTAAAAATCAGAGCAAAACTAAACAAAATACCGAGTAAAAAATACAGAGTATCAATGAAATGAAAAGTTTTGATTTTTTAAACAATGAACAAAAATTAATAAACCACTTGTTAGACTAACCAAGGAAAAAAGAAGACTCAAAATCATAATGAAGACAGTGACATTACAACTGATATCACAGAAATAAAAAGTTCAGACTATAATAAACAACTATAAACTAAAACACTAAAAATATAGAGACAATGTATGAATTCCTGGACATGTACAACCAAACATGATTGAATTAAGAAGAAATAGAAAATCTGAACAGACCTATATAATTACTAATGAGCTTGAATCAGTAATCTTAAAAAGTCTTCCAACAAAGACAGTCCATGACCAGATGGCTTTACTGCTGAAATCTACCAAATTTTACCGATTCTCCAGTAAGTGTTCCAAAAACATAGAAGAGAGAGGAATTTCCCATCTCATTCTCTGAAGCCAGCATTACCCTGATGCCAAACCCAAAAAATTATGCAACAAATCAAAGAAAACTTCAGGCCAACATCTCTGATTAACACTGATGTAGAAATTCTCTACAAAATGCTAGCAATCCAAATCCAATAGAACATAAAAAGATATTATCAAGGGGGATTTATCCCAATTATAAAAGAATGCTACATCATACACAAATCAATAAATATATTACATCAACAGAATGAAAAACAGAAAACTTATTATCCTTTCAGTAGTCACAGAAGAACATTTGATAAAATTTAACATCCATTAATGATTTTAAAAAAAACTTCTCAACAAATTAGGCATAGAAAAAAACATATCTTCACATAATAAAAACTATGTATGACAAATCTACAAGTAACATCAAACTGAATGAGGAAAAGCTGAAAAACTTCTCCCTATAAACTTGAACAAGATGAAGATGCTCACTTTCACCACTCTTACTCAATGTAGTACTAGAAGTCCTAGCCAAGGCAATCAAGTAAGAGAAAGAAATACAAGGCATCCCAAATGGAGAAGTTATTGTCCAATTATTGCTCTTTGCTAATAACTCATAGCTGGAAAAAGTCAAACCCTTAGCAGAAAGCTCTTAAATCTGATAAATAAATTTAGTAAAGTTGTAGGATACAAACATCGATATAGAAATTCAGTGGCATTTCTATATACTAATAATTAACTGGCTAAGAAATCAAGAAGGCAATCCTATTTACAGTGGCTGGATATAATACCTAGGAATAAATTTAACCCAGGAGGTAAGGATCTGTATAAGAAAAAATACAAAGTACTTGTGAAACAAATTGAAGAGTATACAAACAAATGGAAAGTCATGCCATGTTTATGGGTCAGAAGAATTAATGTTATTAACATGACCATTCTACTCAAAGCATTCTACAGATTCAATGCAGTCCCTATTAGAATACAGAACTGGGAAAACGTGATTGTAAAATTTAAATGGGATCAGAAAAGAGCCTGAATAGCCAAAGCAATCCTGAGCAAGAGGAACAAAGATTTAGGAATCACACTACTTGACAGAACGGCATGGTATTTGCAGAGAAACAGACACATAGAACAATGGAATAGATCAGAGAACTCAGAATTAAATCTACTTTTTTATACCCAACTGATTGTTGACAAAGGACAACCGCCTCAAATGTCACTGAGAATTGGATTGTCAGATGAAGTATGAAACTGGATCCTTGTCTCCCAGCATTATTAAAAATATCAACTTAAGATGGATTAAGGATTTAAAGGTAAGACCTAAAACTAAAACTACAAGAAGAAAACAGCGAAAACACTGCAGGACCTTGGTATAGGCAAAGATTTTATGGTTATGACCTCAAAAGCACAGGCAACAAAAACAAAAATAGACAAACGGGACTGTAGTAAATGAAAAAGCTTCTGTACAAAAAAGGAAGCAATCGACAGAGTAAAGAGATAACCTGCTGAATGAGAGAAAATATTGGTAAACTATTCAGACAACATACTAATATATCTAGGAAACACAAGGATCTCAAACAATTTGACAGCAAATAATAATCACGTTAAAAATGGACAGAGAACATGAATAGATGCTTCTCCAAAGTAGGCAAAGGACCAATGGGTATATGAAAAAATGCTCAACATCAGTAATCATTAGGGAAATGCAAATCAACAATGATGAGCTACCATCTTGCCGCAGTTAGAATGGCTATTACTAAAAAGATAAGAAAAGAACAGATGCTAATGAGGATGCAACAAAAAGGGAACCCTTAATACACTGTTGTTCAGAATACAAGTTAGTACAGCCGCTATTGAAAAACAGTGTGAAGATTTCTCAAAAAACTAAAAGTAGAACTACAATATATTTCATTAATCCCACTAATAAGTATTTATCTAAAGGGAAAGAAATCATACACTATGCATGGCATACCTGTACTTGCATGTTTGCTGAGGCATTATTTACAATAGCAACTTAAGTGTCCATCAATGGACAAATGGACAAAGAAAATGTGGTATGTATATATTTGCTGTATATACAAATACTCTTTATCCATAAAAGAATTACGTCCTTTAAAAAAAAAAAAAAAAAAGAATTATGTCCTTTGCAGCAACACAAATGAAACCACAAGTTATTATGTTAAGTGAAATAATCAGGCAAAGATAAACAGATTTTACATGTTCTTACTCATATATGAGTGTAAGTTGTTCTCATAGAAATAGAGAGTATAATAAGATACCTGAGGCTAGGAAGCATGGGAGCACAATATAAAGAGTGGTTATTTAATGGGTACAAACATACAGTTGATTGAAAGGCATACATTCTAATGTTCAAAAGTAGAAAAGGATGACTAGAGTTAGAAACAATATCATGTACATTTCAAAGTAGCTGAGAGAACTTGAAATGTTCACAGCACATGAAAATGATAAGTATTCAAAGTAATGAATACCCAAAATACATTGACTTATTACCCATTCATTGCATGTAACAAAATATCACATGTACATATATGTAAAATGTTATGCATCAATAAAAATAAATAAAAGTTCTAAAAAGACAATAAATCTAAGAGAATATCTTATTACTTTAAAATAGAATGACAAGACAACTGTAAAGCTTCTGATTTCCTTCTGCAAGGATTAAATCCTATTGAATGAGAATTAAATGTTCCTCTTACAAGATTTAAACAGCATCAACCAAGACTTTAGTTCATCATCATTTTACCCAAATACTGTTGGAAAATTGTATATTTTCATCTTATATTTCATGTTCTAGCTGTAAAATGTCAAATGCATTTTAAATAGAAAGATTATTTAATTGGAAAACTTATGTCGCTGTTGAATATCTATTTTCCCAGTACACAGTTTTTAGGTTTTTGGATATTCATTTGCAGGTTCTGTGATTTTTTTTTTTTTTTTTTTTTTTTTTGAGACTGGGCTCGCTCTTTTGCCTAGGTTAGAGTGTAGTGGCACAATCATAGCTCACCGCAGCCTTGAATTCCTGACCTAAAGCAATCCTCCTGCCTTGGCCTCCCAATGTGCTGGGATTACAGGTGTCAGCCATCATACCCAGCCCTGTCTGTGATATCACTTATAATTGTTTATAAAACACAGTTAACTCCATTTCAAGACAGTGAAATGAATAAAAGTGTTCCAAATATCAGCAAAATATACATTACTTTCAAATATTATTGACTTAAAACCACATATAAATATTTAACTACTTATACCATTATATTCTCATCTACCATCATTATCAGAATACTCAAAATGCTTTTACCAAGGCAATATTCTGTGATAAGAAACACAGATATCGACTATGGAACACTTTTAAGAATCAAACCTAATATCTCATATATTCCTTCATAACTGAAATTTAATTAAACAAATATCAATAGATGTTTTTAATAAGTTTTCTTTAGTCTCATTAACTAACTGTGATGAGATACCTAGGAAAATCATCCACAAAATATATATTATTTATCATTTAGCATTAGAACCTCATGACTGCATTTCTCATTATTGAAATTATATATACATGTCTTGTCATTCATTAAAAAATCATTTAATGTGACTGTACTGGCCAAGGATCTTATGTTTCCCCTGTTATAAAAAACAAAAAGTTGTGAAAATAATCCTGGTAAGGTAATTGAAGAGATTCCCAGTTATCTAGGTAAGAATTACATTTAAACGTTTCTGAACAAATTTTGCATAGAACCTAATCTACAATGCAAATCTTCAATCACATGGTTATAGTTCATTATTTAAATTCCCCAATGGAGTAAGAAACTCTTACTTAACTAAAGCATAGTTGGTTAATTTTAACAAATCAGCTTTTACATGAGATAAAAATTATAAACTGGCTATTGTCCATGAAGTTAAAATGGTAATAAACCATAGAAGAATGTAAAAGATTAGTAGAAAATACCACAATTTGTTATAAAGGATAAATTCAAGCCAGACATATCATACACACAAGTATTGTATTTATTGTTTTTCAGGTCTCTCATCTATTACTTGTATCACACACACAAGTATCATATTTAATGTTTTTGAGGTCTTTTATCTAAGTAGATGAATTTGGAACAGTTACATGCAATTATGTCTGCCATCCCAACAACTGAAGTAGATAAGGAGAACAAAAATTGCTTCCATTTATTAGTGACTGGTTCAAATTGCCCAGAAAATACTCAGTTTTTTTTATGGTATCTGAACTGAGAATAATGTAGAAGACAGAACATCAAGAGAACACACAGAAATACTCTCATGCCTCTTGTGGCTTTTCAGGCCACTGGGAAATATGTGCTAACAATTATGTCTCAATTTTTGTTATGAAGAGCAATTTCAGGGTTCTCCATCAGGGAACAGGAAATTTCTACAATAATATCTGCATGTTAATATAATCATCTGCATCATACATATCTGGTATGTTACTTTGTCATTAAAAAGGCAATGGCCATGTTCCTTCATGTAAGTGCCAGTGAAATATTTTCTTAAATATATAGAAAATACATTTTCAACTGTACAGTTTCACTCTAAAGAGCCTGATATATTTATCATAATCATTTCTAACTGAAAAATCATATAGAAAAGGAACACCAATATAATTCAACCTCATCAGATTGTCTGAAAACAAGGTATTCTATGAGTTCCAGGAAAAAAATCCGATCTAAATGATACAAAATGAGTGTTTCTGTTCACAAAAATATTTATTTATTTAGATTAACTATAATGCTCCTGCGGATTTATCCTCTCAATTTTAACCTGTGTAAACAACTTATCAACATTTCTTGCAATTATAGCATGAAAATGTGATGACTGGAGCAGAGATGAAAGAGTTAAAATAGCCCTTTTTCAACCAATTGATATCAAACCTAAGAAGCCTTAAATATTTTCTTCTCTTTTATAGCATAGTCTCTATATCTTTCCATGATTATTTTTATAGGTTAAAATCCTGCATGCATACAAAGTCAAGTCTGAAACCATTCACTTCAGGAGTAAAATCTTTCCAATAGGCAGAGCTACTTCTTACAAGAAAAGGCTATAAAAACAACTGAAGAGTGACTCAGAGATTAGCCAAGCAGAAAATAGAATCCATGTCACCATTCTCCGGAAGTCAAAATAAAGTGGATTAAAACCAAACCCTAACTGGTTTGTAAATGCCATTTTGAGGATACAAAAATTTCTCTCGAGTCCTAGTCTTCTTTCTTTTTTGGTCAAATTTGACTGTCATTATTCATTTTTGTTCTAAAGTAAACCTGGTAAATATGCAAGAACATTTCCATAACATATTTCGTATCCTAAATGGAAATGGGTTTCTACACTAGTATTCAAAAGACATCTAGAACAGGCGCAGTGTTTTATCTCCGATTTATTTTTTATTCCTTTAAAGAGAACATCCTCACTTTGATATTCACAGGGAAAAGCTGACAAGGCACTCTCTTAACATAAGGAGTATGTTTTTGGGGGGTGAGCTGGCAAACCAATCTTTTTGTAACTCAGAGAAGCAAACAAAATGTATATGAAACCCTCAAAGCATGTAGACTGTACTATCATATAGAGAAATTATAATGGGAAGTGAACTGTGTGATTCACAAAAGGTCACGTTTTAATGAGATAAACCTATTATCTATGAGCATAAACATATGTAATTTATTAAATAAGTTTACCCTAGACATACTTATCTTTGCATATGTTAACATTTAAACACACTAGAAACAGCTCCTGAAATCACTTATGCTAATGCCTACTGCTACTCATTTTAAAAGGCAATTCTACTTAAAACCAAACCACAGGCCTTAAAACGCTAGTTAAGGCCAAACAAAGCATATCAAATTCTATATATGAAATCCTCCAATGTTTCAATGACTTCTTAACTTAAAAAGCAATCAACAAATGATACATTTAAAATTCTCAAAGCATTATTTGGCAGGTATTCCTTAATCCAAATACAGTTGTAATCCCCCAGTAATAAAATTCTCCCCAAATGTTTTATTATTCTCCTAAGGGGCATAATAGATATAAAATGAAATTTCTTTGGAGAATAGCCGACATCATGCATAAGCTAAAGAACCAATATCTGGTTAAATAAAAATATAACCATCACAAAAGCAATTACTATACAGGCATGAATCATGAACTCATCCTGTTTTATGGCTGCAAAGTATTCCCTGATGTACATGTGCCATATTATCCAGACTATCATTAATGGGCATTTGGGTTGTTGCTATTGTGAACTGTACTGCAATAAACATACATGTACACATGTCTTTACAGTAGAATAACTTATAATCCTTTGAGTACATACCCGGCAATGGGATTGCTGGGTCAAATGGTACTTCTGGTTATAGATCCTTGAGGAATTGCCACATTGTTTTCTATGATGGTTGAACTAATTTATACTTCCACCAATAGTGCAAAAGCATTCCTATTTATTTCTCCACATTCTCCCCAGGATCTTTTGTTTCTTGACTTTTTAAATGTTGCCATTCGAACAGGCATGAGACGGTCTATCATTGTGGCTTTAGATTTGCATTTCTCAAATGACCAATCATGATGAGCTTTTTTTCATGTTTGTCTGCTGCATAAATGAGAAGTGTCTGTTCATATTCTTCACCCACTTTTTGGTGGGTTACATTTGTTTTACATTTGTAAAACAAATCTTGTACATTCGTTTTACAAGATTTAGATTCCTTATAGATTCTGGATATTAGCCCTTTGTCAGATGGATAGATTGCAAAAATTGTCTCCTATTCTGTATGTTGCCTGTTCGCTCCGATGACAGTTTCTGTTGCTGTGAAGCTCTTTAATTATATCCTATTTGTCAATTTTGGCTTCTGCTGTGTTGCTTTAGGCACTTTAGTCACGAAGTCTTTGTCCATGCCTATGTCCTGAATGGTATTGCCTAGGTTTTACTCCATGGTTGTTATGGTTTTAGGTACTACATTTAAGTCTTTAATTCATCTTGAGTTAATTTTTGTATAAGGTATAAGGAAGGAGTCCAGTTTCAGTTTTCTACATATGACAAGCCAGTATTCCCGGTACCATTTATTAAATAGGGAATCCTTTCCTCATTGCTTGTTTTTGTCAGGTTTGTCAAGGATCAGATGACTGTAGATGTGTGGCATTATTTCTGAGGTCTCTGCTCTGTTCCATTGGTCTATATATCTCTTTTGGTGCCAGTACCATGCTTTTTTTTTGGATACGGTAGCCTTGTAGTTTAGTTTGCAGTCAGATAGCATGATGCCTACAGCTTTGTTCTTTTTGCTTAGCATTGTTTTGGCTACACGGGCTGTTTTCTGGTTCTACATGAAATTTACCATAGTTTTTTTTTCTATTTCTGTGAAGAAAGTCAATGATAGCTTGATGGGGATAGCATTCAATCTATAAATTACTTTAGGCAGTATGGCCATTTTCACTCTACTGATTTTCCCTATCCATGAGCATGGAATGTTTTTCTATGTGTTTGTATTCTTTCTTATCTTCTTGAGCAGTGGTTTGTACTTCTTCTTGAAAATATCTTTCACATTCCTTATGAATTGTATTCCTAGTTATTTTATTCTCTTTGCAGCTATTGTGAATGGGAGTTCTCTCATGACTTGGCTATTATTGGTGTACAGGAGTGCTTGTGATTTTTTCAGATTAATTTTGTTTCCTGAGACTTTGCTCAAGTTACTTATCAGCTTAAGGAGATTTGGGCTGAGTTGATGGGGTTTTCAAAATATACAATCATGTCATCTGCTAACAGACAATTTGACTCTCTTCCTATTTGAATAACCTTGATTTCTTTCTCTTGCCGGATTGCTCTGGCCAGAACTTCCAATACTATGTTGAATAGGAGTGACGAGAAAAGGCATCATTGTTTTGTGCCAATTTTTAAAGGGAATGCGTCCAGCTTTTCTCCATTTAATATAATATTGGCTGTGGGTTTGTCACAAATAGCTATTAGTTTGAGATACATTCCATCAATACCTAGTTTATTGAGTTTTTAGCATGAAGGGGTGTTGAATTTTATTGAAGGCCTTTTCTACATCTATTGAGATAATCATGTGGTTTTTGTCATGAATTCTGTTTATGTGATGAATTACATTTACTCATCTGTGTATGTTGAACCAGCCTTGCATCCCAGGGATGAAGCTGACTTTATCGTCGTGGATAAGCTTTTTGATGTGCTGCTGGATTCAGTTTGCCAGTATTTTATTGAAGATTTTTGCATCTATGTCCATCTGGGATATTGGCTTGAATTTATTTTTATTGTGTCTCTGCCAGGTTTCAATATCAGGGTAATGCTGGTCTCATAAAATGAGTTAGGGGGGATCCCCTCTTTTTCTTTTGTTTAAAATTGTCTCAGAAGGAATGGTACCAGCTCTCCTTTGTATTGCTGGCAGAATTTGGCTATGAATTCGTCTGATCCTGGGCTTTTTTGTTGTTGTTGTTAGTAGGCTATTAATTGCTGCCTCAATTTCAGAAATTGTTATTGGTTTATTCAGGTATGTGACTTCTTCCTGGTTTAGTCTTGGGAGGGTGTATATGTCCAGGAATTTATCCATTTCTTCTAGATTTTCTAGTTTATTTGCATAGAGTTATTTGTAGTATTCTCTGATGATAGTTTGTATTTCTGGGGGATTGGTGGTGATATTCCCTTTATCATTTTTTATTGTGTCTATTTGATTCCTCTCTCTTTTTTTCTTTATTAGTTTGGCTAGTGGTCTATATTTTGTTAATCTTTTCAAAGAACTAGCTCCTGGATTCATTTATATTTTGATTAGTTTTTCATGTCTCTGTCTCCTTCAGTTCTGCTCTGTTATTTCTTGTCTTCTGCTAGCTTTTGAATTTGTTTCCTCTTGCTTCTCTAGTTCTTTTAACTGTGATGTCAGGGTGTTGATTTTAGCTCTTTCTCACTTTCTCCTATGGGCATTTAGTGCTCTAAGTTTCCCTCTAAACACCGGTTTATAGCTGTGTCCCAGAGATTCTGGAACATTTTATCTTTTTTCTCACTGGTTTCAAATAACTTACTTATTTCTGCCTTAATTTCGTTATCTACCCCAGTAGTCTTTCAGGAGTAGGTTGTTCAGGTTCCATGTAGTTGTACTGTTTTGAGTCAGTTTCTTAATCCTGAATTCTCAATTTGCATTCTGGTCTCATAGACCATTAGTTATGATTTCCATTCTTTTGCTTTTGCTAAGGAGTGTTTTCCTTCCAATTATGTGGTCAATTTTAGAATAAGTGCCATGTGGTGCTGAGAAGAATGTCTATTTCTTTGATTTGGGGTGGAGAGTTCTGTAGATGTCTATGAGGTTCACTTGGTCCAGAGCTGAGTTCAAGTCCTGAATATCCTTGTTAATTTTCTGCCTCATTGATCCAGCGCTAACGATGGGATGTTAAAGTCTCCCACGATTATTGTGTAGGAGTCTAAGTCCCTTTGTAGGTCTCCAAGAACTTGCCTTATGAATCTGGGTGCTCCTGTATGGGTGCATATATATTTAGGATACATAGCTAAATGTAGATGCCCATTTAGGCACTCCTATTCCATCAAATCAGAGGAAGGCTAGAGATCAAAGCCGGTTTTTTTACTTAATAAGAAAAAGGTCTATTTTAAATCTTCTCTTACTGTTTTATGAAAGGGTAGGACACACACACAAGAATAACTAGAGCATAAACCCCTAATAGGAACTGACCACCACATGTGATTCAGTAAAAAACAAAAACATATTAACAAACTTATCGTTCAAATCCCTACACTATAGCTCTTTAACCTCAGAAGTTGAAGTCCATATTTTCATTACATCTGTCGTTTCTACTTCACTGAACTAAGAGAAAACATGCAAATCTGTACTAGGAGTCAATAGTAAAGTAACCTTCTCCTACGCTACAAAATAAGGACATAGGATTAATATGATTTCATCCTTAGAGCTAAAAACATGGACAGGAGGGATACTATCATATATAGAAGCAATAAAAAGGGGTTACAGTATTCAGTGTTCAGCCATGCATTATCCAAAGAAAATGATCATTTCAAATCAATTTAATCTGATTCCAACTTCACAAACTAACATTTGTGTTGTTATAATTGGCTTTCCTAAGTACATTTGCTAATCAAGAGCAATATATTTGTCAGTTGTATGTGAGTATTCTGCTGCTTTTTGGATTTCATTTAAAATTACTGAATTCCCATTTTTATTTACATACCACTTTTTAAACTTACTTAAAATTAACTCCTCCCACTCCCAGATATGGATCTGCTAGACGATCTGAGGCAATCAGGTTTCTAAGTCCACAAAATTGAGGACTAGATTCTGGTTGATAATAAACCAGCAAAAGGCTATCTTCTAGGTAATTTTTGAGCTTTTCTTGAAGGAACCTACCATCAATACAGAAAGATCTACTGTTTTGGAACTGATGAAACTGATTCAGTATTCCAAAAAACCATTGAATTATCAGCTTCTACTGTATCACAGCTTCTACTCAAATATCACCTTCAATCCCACTAACTTCACTTTTCCAACTTATAGTTTTACAGTGTGGTAAAGCCTTAATAAGTGAGAATAGAGGCTACAATTTTCAGATTGACATGGCCAAAAGTGTACTTCATAGGCTAGAAGAGTAGAGGTCAGAATGTTATCCCTGTAATCCATATGTCTGGAAGGTATGACTATGTAGCACCAGAGATAAGAATAAAAGTGTAATGCAATAAAAATATAGATACAATTCTCATTATCAACTAAAGAAGCAGAAAATGAATAACCATCCAATAGAAGATCTCCCCAGAGTGACAAATTATAACAGAAGTAGTGGCAAGAAAAGACTTCCTGATTTAAATAGTAAACCATGTTGCCTTTTATAGAGTATATGAATGAAATTGGCAAGAGTAGCTAATTAATTATAGCTGATTACTCTATCAAATCCTTGGTAGCATAAGCAAAACATTAGCTTTTTATAATTATTTGGAGTCATTGTACTCCAAATGCAGTATGCTCCATCCATAGGGAATATACATTTTAAAGGCTTTTCTCCCCTAAATCTCCACTGCAATTTTAGATACTGGTATTTTGAGAATTAGAATTAAATAAGACAATTCATAATACATTGCAAGAAGATAGAGCATTTTAAATATATCTAGAAGATGAGAAAAAACATAAGATATGTAATTTTGTATTTTGTGCTTAGTATGTAGAAATGACGAGTCTCATCAGATGAAAACATTAAACTGAACTATACTAAAAGCAGTGGTAGTCCAGAAATGTACCAACCTTCAGGATCGAGTAGTTTCTCTATGCCTAATTGATATCTGGCGATGTTGAATGCATGTTCCAGTCGTTGTGTGGCTGATTGCTGGGAAACCACACTATTCCAATCAAACAGGTCTGGCCTAAAACACATACACATACACACATACACAGAGACAAATATAAATCAGTCTAGAATGTTCCATGAGATTTACTTCTCTGCTTAATTTTTATTGGCAACCTATGCCCATGGCCCTTAAGGCTTGAGTGCAATTCTTCATTTACCCTTCAAAACACTTCTATTTAAACAAGTCATAATTTTAATTGAAGATCTTGTTGGGTGTGGTGGCTCATGCCTGTAATCCCAACAATCTGGGAGATGGAGGCAGGTGGATCCTTTCAGCCTAGAAGTTCGAGAGCAGCCTGGGCAATGTGGTGAAATCTTGTCTCTACAAAAAGCAGAGAAACTAGCTGGGTGTTATGTCATGTGCCTATGGTACCAGCTACTCAGGAGTCTGAGGTGGAAGGATCACCTGAGCCCAGGGAGGTTGAAGGTGCAGTGAACAATGATTGTACCACTGCACTATAGCATGGGCAACAGAGTAAGACCCTGTCTCAAAAAAAATGCTGATGTTGTATACTGTAAACACATACAATTTTTATTTGTCGATAATAAATCAATAAAGACATGAGACAAAAGAAAATCCTGAAGAAGATAAATAATCTACACTAGCATATCCAAGCAACAAAAATATATCTATGTCATCCAGTCTCCTGGATTTCAATATCACCCATTTACTGGCAGCGCCCAGTTTTGTATCTCTAATCCAGACCTCTTCCCTAAACTCCAAATTAAGCATTCTTCTGTGTACTCAGGATCTCCAT
Organism: Callithrix jacchus; assembly: GCF_049354715.1. Taxonomy (NCBI): domain Eukaryota; kingdom Metazoa; phylum Chordata; class Mammalia; order Primates; family Cebidae; genus Callithrix; species Callithrix jacchus. Next base: position 33,703,093 of record NC_133524.1, read on the forward strand.
TTAGTCATCACAAGCTTCAGGTTTCCTGAACTGAGTTTCTGATATTTATCCTCATCACACTCCCCCAAATCTACCTACTTTTCTTGCTGCTCTCCCTTCCTCAATAATGAACAGCATGTTTAAAATTGCAGTTACTCAGATGAAAACTCTTGGAGTTATCCTTAATGACTATTTTACTCTCACACAACATTTAATTCAAAATGTATTCAGAATTTGACTGCTTCTGACTCTCCTCACTGCCATCACTCTAGTCTAAAATCCATTTTACCTTGCATGAATTACCACAATAGCCTTATAACTGTTCCCCCTTCTCTCACTCTTGCCTGTGTTAATAAGTACTCAGCAGAATTGCCAGAATGATCTGTTAACATGTTTCATCATATTCATTTTCTCAAATCTCTGCTTTAGGGGAAGTAAATACTACATATTTTATGTGGTCTACAAAGTCCAACAGGGTCCCAGTCCTGATTAACCCTCTGACTTTATTTCTTGCCTCTTTCCTCATATTCCATAAACAGGATCCGTAGTTTCCTGCACTTGAACTTGTTGGAATTTGCTTTTCCAAGACATCAACATGGCTTACTCCTTAACTCCACAGGGTCTTTACTCGAAAATCACATCACCAATAAATGCTTCCCTGCCCAATCCCTATCTATAATTGCATGCTGGCCAGGCACCTTGGCTCACACCTGTAAACCAAGCACTTTGAGAGGCTGAGGCTAAAGGATTTGGTTGAGGCCAGGAGTTAAAGACCAGCCTGAACCACGTAGTAAGACCTGGTTTCTACAATATATATATTTTTAAATTAGCCAAGTGTGCTGGCATGCCCCTGTGGTCCCAGCTACTCAGGAGGCTGAGGCTGGATAATCACTTGAGCCTGGAAGGCTTTAGTGAGCCATGATTGCACCACTGCACTGCAGCCTGGGTGACAGAGCAAGATCCAGTCTCCTAAGTAAACAAAAATGTAAATGAAAAAGAAAATTGCATGCCTCAAATTAAACTCACATATACTTACTTTGTTTCTCCTTAACTGCTTCATACTATTCTCATTAACAATTGCTAGTATTTACCATATTATATAATTTAATTAAAGTTATCTATCTTTCTTGTCCACTAGAATGTAGCATCTTTTATTGCCTGTTTTGTTAACTGCTGGAAACCCAGCCTGACACATAATAGAGGCTCAACAAGTATTTATCAACTACATGAGAGAATGAATGAACACATACAATATACACACCACATTACTTGATAACAGAGAAAACTCAAAGGAGTGTAAGAGGCAGTTCATGTCTTTAAATTTAATGAGAAAGAAAAATAAAGATGCCATAATGAATTCATTAAACTCTAAATGTGAAAAAGCACAGACAATAAGAGAAAATGTTTTGTAAAATCTGAAGAGGTCAAGAAAGCTTTCTGAGGCTGAAAGGAGGATTAAATAGAACTTTGGCTTGCATTAAAAAAAAGTATTGATAATAGAATTCTAAGTTGTGTAAGTATTAGAGAACTAAGGTTCTTAGGGAAGAAAAAAGCAAAAAATGCTCAGATAAATCAAGCCCTCACAGGCCTGGCTCCATTGGAAGATTCTAAGTATCAACTGGTAGGAGTTAGATTTAAGAGACAGAAACCAGCTAAGTTAGCATAATGCCTTGGCTGTTAACAAATTATAATTTATTCCAACAGAAGTGGAAATCATTAGTAAACTGTTTCTTCACCTTTTCTGAATCACAGACACCTTCGAGAATCTTATAAGAGCTATGAAACATCTACTCCTACAAATAACTATCCATGTCCACATCTGTAAACAAAATTTACATGCAACTTTAGGATGTTTGAATCTGTCAGTGGACTCCTGTTTAAGAGCTCATGCTATGCAAAGGAAAACAAAAGACATTACAAAGGTAGGCTAGCTGTTATTTTCTAAAACCATAATTCAAAATTGGCTGGGCATGGTGGCTCACACCTGTAATCCCAGCACTTTGGGAGGCCAAGGCAGGTGGATCACTTGAGGTCAGGAGTTTGAGATCAGCCTTCACAATACAGTAAAACCCTGTCTCTACTGAAAATATGAAAATTAGCCAGGCATGGTGGTGTGTGCCTGTAGTCCTAGCTACTCAGGAGGCTGAGTGATGAGAATAGCTTGAACCCAGGAAGCGGAGGTTGCAGTGAGCTGAGATTGGGCTACTGCACTCCAGCCTGGGCATCGCAGCAAGACTTCATCTAAAAATATATGTGTGTGTGTACGTGTGTGTGTATACACATATATATATATATATATTTGTGCACACATGTGCACACATACACACACACAGAGATTTATTTTTCATTTGTTTCTCATTTCCTTTTAATTGCTTCTACCCTGGTTAATACACCAGAATTTTGTACAATTATTAGGAAATCAAATCCCTCCATATACTCCAAAATACCCTAAACAGCTAACAAGCTTATGGAAGCTAGCATATTCATAGATTGGAAAATGACTTTAGTTATGTAAATATAAAAAATAAAAAAATTCTAGACTGTTTAGGGGACTTTTAAGTTCTCTATGCAGCCTCTGCTTTATCTTCATTTTTTAGGTAAGCAACGGGTGTAGAAAAGAGAATATAAGTGAGAATGTATGAAAAACTAGTTTTCTTATCTACAGCATAGTATACAAGGTTAGAATGAGTATGATGAAAAAAAAAAGAGAATTGCTTATGCATTCTAGCTGTTTTCCCTTGTCTTACTTCCCCTTTTCCTTGGCCATTAACTAATCACCTGAGTGTGGGGATATCTTATCTAAGTCATATAATTATTTGAGTTTTGGCATTCTCATTGAAAAAAGGATTGCACTGAGTGGCCCTTGAGGTCATGTCTAGACTTAAAAATGAATTCATAATTGATAATTTTATACCATTAAAGTTAATTAACATTTTAAATATCTGTGATTTTCAAATGCATAAAAATCTTTAACTCTAACCAACTATGGAGGAAATTCACACTGCATTTTATGTTAACCTGGACTGTAATTTATGCAACTAAGAAAAATCAGACTTTTAGTAAAATCAACACCATGATTAGGATAGTATAAATGTAAATCCTGGCTCTACCACATATTAACCAAATAGTTTCAGGTAAGTCACATAACCTCTCTACAACTCAGTTTATCAATTTGTGAGATGGGTAAAATGATAGCATCTGTGTCATGAGAACCTGATGAAATATTTTACTTAACACAGTGTCTACAAAATCATAATTGTTTAAAAACATTCATTTCTATTACTTGGCTGTAAAGCTATAATTAGCTTTTGTAAAACAACAGCGATGTATTTTCAATTCACAGACTCAAGCCAAGAATACCTATATTTATAAAACAGATATAAATGTTACAATTACTACTAATGCAAAAATAATATAATTCAAAATAGGAGGTGGAGGAGACAGTAAAGATGTGTGATGATATTCTCATTTTTCCTATTGGTCAACAGTTTCTTTCTAAACTTAATACAAAAATTTTTAAAAAGGTATACTCATATCATTTAATGTAATAAAAGCAAAAAATACAAGAATAAAGTGATTGAAAGTAATAAAATTAGTAAATACCTGGGGATGAAAAGTAATATGGCTGGCCTTCATATTATGGAGTAAATATCTATACTGCCAGAAATTAATTTGTCAAGAAGTAGAAACATATCATACATATTATTATGATAACAACCAGGAACAAAAGTACAAGTGGCTGACAGTGACTGCATCTAAGAATTGAAATGTGGTAAGTAGGGTTGGGGTCATGAAGATACATTGTGGTTTTTTTCCCCCTTTTCTCCTGACTCTAATGTCCATTTTCTTTTAACTTGATTTGGTAACACACTAAAATAAGGATTTAAGAAGATAAATTTAATTGCAACTTTATAGTTACTGTAATTTTATCTGCATATTTTATCCATGTTTCTAGTCAATTATCATTGGGTTTTAATGGAAAAAGCAGAAATCTGGCTTCCTTTGAAGGGTATCATAGTAGACTTTGCATTTTATCACACAACCTTTAACTTCCATGGCCCTTAGTCTTTATGTTCCATATTAACCATATGCCTTTGTTCTATACAGCGTAGTCATGCGATCATTGAAATCAGGGTAGTTCATGACATTCCTAAGTGTACAAATGACAATCACATTGGAACAGAAAGTTCAACCATTTTTTTTTCTTTTGATAAACAATACGAACATCTGTCAAATACAAAAAGGGGGAGATGATTCATCAAAGAGCATTAAACTGAAGAACCTCTTGAAAAGTAACCATGTTACTTTTCATCAAGAGAGTTGTTGATGATTTATCCAATATGACAGGAAAGAATATATAAATGAGGATATTTTGGCAGAGAAAGAGTGGGTCACAGACAGATAAAGCAGGGCAATCAGGGTATGTTTACTGTATTACCTACAAATAACTTCAGAAATCATGAAATATAATATTAACAAATATAGAGTATGAACATGCTTGCAGGATTGAAGTCTTCCACTTGAAGGGAAAATGTTAGAGAGCCAACAAGGACCACATAACCTGATCCTTGATAATTTTGTTCATCTGCAGATGTGTACATGAACAGCAAAATCAATATTTTCAGGCCCTTAGTGTGAAGCATGTGGCTGCATTAAAGAGCATTGACTTAAAACACAGACTGAATGTCTCTATCCCTTCTTATCTAACTGTATGGAAGCTGTAGAAAATTTTTCTGTTATACAAAAAATAATGTAACATTGCTTTAAGATGACGTTTGAATGCATGTCTGCCTCTTCTAAAGTCGGGTTGCTGAGTAATTCACCTGGAAACCCAGTCTGGATGGGGTTAATTAAATCCAGCTGGAGCAAGACACCTGGCAAAGATGCTTATTTGAAGTGTGTTTGCTATCGGATTGAGCTTTACCATAGAGAAAATTCATATTCGGAGCTTTTCTAGAAGCAGGATTGGCATAGAAAAATGGTAGAGTCATCAAAAAAATCAAAGTCAGAAAACATAACTTGCACTGAAAATTAGGAAGGATGCAATCGAGTGGTATTTTAAATACAGTTAAGTAGGCAATGCATTTAGTCCTAGGTTGTTTAAATGAAATAGGTAACAGGAAGTCCAAAGTAGAATAATTGTAGTCTCTCTCTCTGAAATACACATACATATATACACAGATGCACACACATATACACACACACACATAAATGGTGTAGTATATATGGCATATATATAATATATATTGTATCTGTAAGAGTGTGTGTATATATATATGTATACACACACACACACATGTATTTCCTACATTGCTTTGCTTTTTCTTGAACTGTTCATTCATTTACTGAACTTCTTTACACAAGAGAAGCAAAAATCTTGTTTTGCATCTTAAATATAATGTTGTATGGAATATAGTCAAGGACTTTAGTTTACAATACTATAGTGAGTTCTTTTTATTTAGATCCAAAACAAAAAGAACTCTCTCTTGCTTTATAGCAATTGATTTGCTGTTCCAGAGCAATTGTTTCTTTTGGTATTCTGAATACTGTGTCATAGAATTAACTGTGTTCCACTCTTCGTCTTGCTTGCTAAAATGCTCAGAGCATCTTACGACCCTGAACTAGAAGAAAGTATACAGGGTGTTTTGTATCTAAGTGTGTATCTGATAAGACAGATGTTTCTTTCTCCACACTATCTAATTATGGTAATTAATTTTACAACTACACACATGAGATCTAGAACCACTTTTAGCTGTACAATTTAGGCTTATACAAACACATTATTTGTATAAAAAGATCAACCCCATTCTCATCAAGGTTAGAATATAACCCAGATTTTCTGAGAGTCCCAAGGTCAAACATATTGATACTCTTCCTCCATCATAACCAATTTCATGCTCCACTAATGTTAATATTTCACCAACTAAATGGTATGTATCACATAAACACATGAAAATATTCTTAATTAGGTCATGCCATAGGAACGTTAGATCAAATGGTCAACGTACATAACATGCTGTAAAGTAGGACATGATCTGGAACCACACTGGGGAAAAACAAATTATCAGAGTCTAAATCAACACTTTTAAAAGTTATTTAATGTCCCAGTAGTCTCCTTACCTATGACTATGGATGAGTGCATTCAAAGCAAGGCCATCAGACCAGCTGGTGGTGAAGTTGATTACATTAACCTGTGGATAATTACGAGTTGATTGTCGGACCCAGCTCAGGAGAATCTTTTCACTGTTGGTTTGCTGCAATCCAGCCATGATATTTTTCATTACATTTTTGACCTACACGTGGAAATAAATTTTCATAAGAAAATGCATTCTCTGAGCAAGAACCATGCAAACTTAAATATGAACATCCTTGATCTTCAGTGATAATAGGAATTTTCATATCAATTAATAAGAAGACATAAGAGATTCTACCAGAATTAAGTCTATTCTAAAAGGCAAGGAGTCTATTTTGATTCGTTAGTGCCTATGCCATACCATTTACCAAATATGTTCATTATCACTCCTGAATTCTGCCATATTAGACTGAACATTTACTGTTTATAGAATTGCTCACCTTCTATCATTCAATGAACAGACTAGAGAAGACAGCGTATAAAACATTAGACTTGGCCGGGCATGGTGGCTTACACCTGTAATCCCAGCTACTCAGGAGGCAGAGGCAGGAAAATCGCTTGAACCCGGGAGGCAGAAGTTGCAGTGAGCCATGATCACGCCACTGTCCTGCACTGCCTGGGTGACAGAGCAACAGTCCACCTCAAAAAAAAAAATTAGACTTATTGTTAAACAAGAACTTAAGATATAGTCAGTGATTTTTGGATGGGAGGAATAGTATAGTAGATAATAGTTTTTTGAAAGTATATGTTCAAATTTTGCCTTTGCTATTAACTAATTGTGATAATTGGGCAAGTCGCTTAACCTTTTCTAGGCCTTATTTCTTTGTATCTTATATGCAGATTAAAGTACAAAATATGGTCAGATAAAACCCCTAGTTTCATGCCATCATTTAATACAAGTTATGTTTACTGGCTGAACTGAAGAGACAGAAATGTTTGCCTATCTAAAATAAAGAAAAAAGCAATAAAATAAAAGGAATATTTATCCATATGAGCTGTAAATGTGTGGGCTTTGTTCTGTTTTCTTTAACTGCTTTCCATGTATTTGATTCCCTCATATACTTCATCCATGTGCAGATGCTATTCAACAGATTATAAAGTTTTGTTCTTCTGAGTCATCTGATGCAGAAATCCATTCTAAGCATTTTTTCTAAGTTTCATGAATGCAGTGATACCTCATTATAGAAAAAACTGCCTATATATTTTATTAAATAATTATTATTTGTTAAAGACTACTTTTTAAATATAAGCCCCTTTTGAGATGTTTGAAGAAGACATATATGTAAATGTGAGTAGTCTGTACCACTAAGCACTTTCCTTCTGGGAAAGTTAAAGTTTATATACTGCCAACATTTGATCAGATGGTGAATATTTATTGTGCATTATGACAATTTTACTTCTTCATCCATATAGAAGTTAACAAATGCCTTTGGGTTAAATGAATATTTTAATATATTCAATATTAGTCATTTTTAATTAAAAAATAAATGCAAATTTTAAAATATACTACTAAATCTTATTTTAACATACTTGTAAAAGATTTCAGATGATGCTTTGTAAACACAGTAATGATCTGGAGATAAGAAAAACCTTTGCATGTATTTGTCACATTCCCTTGATAACTAAGTCTATTACTTAGGAGTGGATTATCCAGTTTTCTTAATTCCTTCTTAACCTACTTATGCAGTCAGTTATTCAGTGAATAAACAGGTCAAATAATTACATCATTTTTCTCATATTCTAAAATTATAAATTGTTCAACCTTTATGTACAGTGATGGCAGAAGGTGTACTTTGTATTCTGTGCTGAACTAAGGTTGAAATCAGCAGATAGTGGCTTAATGGTGGTAATGGATTTGCACTGATCAAGCAGTCTTCCAATGACGAATGTGATTCATTTATGAAATGCTTGGCCAGTCTGCCCTCTGTGTGCATAATGTTAATGGACAACAAAGTATTCAATCCAAAACACCTTTAGCATCACTGTGTCACTAATTTAGCTTATCTGTCTCAGCTTCTTTGTTATGGCTTCTACTTAGGTGCAAATGTTGCTCAGAAAAAATAATAATAAAGAGCAATGTATGATAAACATGTCTCCTTTTCCTTAAAAAAAAGACAGTTATCAAAAAAATAATGGAGCTTATCCCAAATGTAAGACTGTACACAGAAAACTGACCTGCCTTCAAGTTTTACTGTCCCTAAAAGAGGCTCAATGTAAACAGATGTATTTGTGTGTTCATGTGCATACAACTATAAATCCATTTTTAAAAGGTAAAAAGTTGAAATGACTAGGAATTAACTGGACAAAGAAGGTATAATGGACATGGAGAAGCACCACCAAGATTCACCTTCAAGGAAGGGCTCGTTGCTCCAGCTGTAGCCAGGCAGCTTCCAGTTGTTCGTTCTCTCAGGTACCACCTGAGTTGCAGAGTCCTGTCAGCCAATGTCACATCCTTTCCAGGGCAACCCACATCTACTGTCTGATGAAGGGGTGTAGTATAAACACTCATCCATCTTAACCCCACTTGAGGCAACTCTGAAGGGTCATCCTAGCTCCAAGTTGTCCACGGGGCTGATCAAGGGTGTTATAGGGTTTACATCACAGCTCTAGTCTTTCCTCTTCCCACTCCTGTCACCTCTGCCCTTCTACAGGTGTTAGTCTCTAGGGTATGGCTTAATAAAGATGCTGCCTACAAAACTCAACTCCAAAGTCTGCTTCTCAGAAACCAGACTGTGATTAAAAGAAGTTGCAGCAGAGGAAGAGAAGTGAAGAAGAATAGGAATAATCTTCTTGTATGCTCAGGATCGTCTGTGTGAAGCTCTGCAAAAGAGCAGAGCAAGTACTGTCTTGCACAGAAGTGACTTGGTAGGAAGGAATTTTACAGGGATGGCTTTCAGCAGGGCAAACATCATTACTCTCCTGTAATTTCAAATAGTATAAATAATATAAAATTCTAAACTGAATTAGAACAGCCATTAAGTGCATCCCTTGAATTGTTCAGTAAAAGTTTGAACCTGACTCCTGATAGCTCACCACTGTGAGCAAGATTCATTTTTATAAGCAGATGGTTGCCAGAGCCAAGTTAGCATTCAGAAAAGAATGGATTGCACTTAAAAAGCAAGGAGGAAAAAGATGTCAAACACACTTTATATGCTTTGCAATTTTGTTCAAAGCTTCCTACACTACAAAACATGTGTTATTGTTTTAGGCTAGCAATTTTATTTGAGATAAACACTGGAAAAACAGTGATAGGAAATCAGGGTTTGCATTCCTGAGTTTTCACAAGTTCAATGAGAAGTTCCCCATGGCACTATTAATAACATAGCATGTGGCAATAGAGGAAGTGGTCAACATCTTTCCATCTCTTAATGCTGCTCTTAATCTGATAGATCTGGAATGTACATTAAGTTGACCAGAATGTCCTTTAATCTTTGCTGAGATTCAAGGGATTCTACTATTTAATAGAAAGAAAAATATGTAATGTTGGTAAAAATATATTTTGAGATTCACTGGATTATGATGAAGAACACTGAGCAAGATGAGTTTTCAAAGTGTGCTTAATAGTTTTAGAACAGGGAAGTGAGATATAAGAGAGAGATGAGATAAGTAGACAGAGGCTGAGAAGAATCCACAGTCTTGCAGTCTCAAGGATATGGTAATTCAAGGGCATAAAGGGAAAACAAGAGGCTATAAGAGAGGTCTCAGACAAAGATTGAAAAAGCATTCCTTCTGGTATTCCTCATTGAAAAATGTCCTCCTCATGCTGATAATAAAAAATGAACAACTTGCAAGCAAGTGAAGAAGTTATAAGACAGAATAGTCTTGAAAGTTTATCTTGGACTAGTTCAGATGGAGTTGGAAAGAGTTTCAACATATTTTTTAAAAGGTAAGATTATACGAGAAATAGTATAAACAATAAATACAATTCAAAGTGCCTTTTGGAGTTCTGTGCATGCCTGAGTTCCTGTGCTGGCTTTAACAAAACATAATCTGTGTTACTTGAAATGGGATCCACAAACTGGATTAACTCTAGGAACTATTTGTTACTATGCCATAAGATAAAGGCAACAATTGAGAGTGCATCAAGAAACTTACATAGCAATCTTACATAGTACCATTTATATCTATTGCATTTAATAAAAGAGGAAGCTTGGGTGTTTGGTGTCTTATTTTTGTAATGCTTTGGGGTTTTATTGTATCTCACATACCATGGATTAGGAAAAAAAAACTGTTCCTTCCTCAAGGTATGCTGAGAAGTACTGAGCAACATACGAAAAGCAGTTTGGGGAGAGGTGAGGTATGTTGCTTGCTGGTTTGATGTGATACCATCACAATATGGAAAGTGCTGAAAATCTGCCAACTTGGGCTCATTTAAGGCTGGGATGAGCTGTTCTTTGTTGCCAGCACGTATTCATTCCCTCCTTTCTCTCTCTCCTCTCCCCCTTATTGTTGTGAAACAGCATTAAGCCTGTTCAGAGAGTTTGGAATAAAAATATATGGGGGCCAGTCAGGAGAGCAATATGGCTGCTGAATTGAGTAGGTACACTTCGTGTCTAACTACTATCTGACTTTGAGCAAGAGCAATCTACAATTCAAGTTAAAATTCAAATTTACCAGATGAAGTCATAGTATCTGTTACAATATGGCTGGACCCAAAATATTATACTCAGTGAAAAAAAGCCAGACATGAAAGAACACATATTATATTATTTGATAAAAAAATGCCTAAAAAGGCAAATATGTATGGATGGAAATACATTGACAATTGTCTAGGGCTGGGGTGGGAGTGAAAAATAACTGTAAATGGAGAAGAAATTTCTTACTAGGGAGGTGGAAAAGTGCCAAAATTAGATTGCTATGATGGCTGTATAACTCTGTAAATATCCTAAAACTTTTAATGAACAGGGAGAAAAAAAACTATTCATCCCTCAAAATAGTTTCAGAAGTTACAACTAAACCAGACTGATGCAAATTGAATTTTATACTTAGAATGGGTACATTCATGGTATTACAATTACATCTCAAAAAAAGCTGTTTTACAATAAAGTAATCCCTACCAGTATAAATAGTAGTCATTTCTCAAGCACCCTCCAAATTTTTTAAATGAGTGGAAAACTTTAAGCAATCAATACAAGTCACATGATACTCCTCAAATAAAAGTGGTATACTATACTGAGTGCCTTCCAGATAGTCTTCCATTTAATCCCGATAAGACATATACACACAGTTATTTTTATTCTTCTGATAGTGAAGGGGCTATGGCCCAGAACAGGGGTGGCAACATACCAAATGCCACTAAGAAGGTAACTATGGAAGTTTAAATTCAAGATTATGTTGGTTTGTGTATATATATTATGTGTGTGTGTGTGTGTGTATATGTATATAATGAATATTATGTATACGAGTTAATATTAGTGGATATAAGTTAATGGTCTAATATACATATATGTGGATATATTTTGAGCATATATAAAATTTGTGTGTATATATATTTATATATATGTGTGTGTGTGTGTGTGTGTGTGTGTGCGCGCGTGTATCTTTTCCACAAAACCTTCAATCTGTTTTGCAGAGGTCAAATAGTCAGACGACCCTATGCTCAGGTGACTTAAAAATATAATTTCCAAACCAAATTATGAAGTGAGTTTGTCTGTATAACACATATATGGATAGAGGTACCCATATTCTACTCATCTTTTATTAGCAATAATTTATGTTGAGAATCCCCATATCTGAGAAAGCCTCACTGCTTTGATAGCAATTAAAATTTAAAAATACCTTTCTTTTTACAAAGCTATGTAAATTCACTTACAGAGAAGTTACAGAACCTACATTTGTGAAAAAAAAATCACTAACCTATGATCGGGACTTTGTATTTTTACCTTATGCCTACTTGATGAAATAAAACTTTGAAAACCATTTCTGTAAACATACCAGAACCTATTTTATACCCTGATGATTCTTAACATTTCAGGTGACATGGTTGTGTCAATTTAAAAAGCAGCACCATGGAGAAGCGTTTGTTATTGTTAGAAATACGTGTTTGTTTTACAGGTCAAGGGTAAAAATAAAATAAAAGATTAATGTTACTGAAAAGGGACCATTCATCAGGTTTCTTACCTGCCAGTGGAGGATTATATTCCAAATCAAACCAAGAGTCAGTTTATGATTTCCATCTACGATGTCAGTACTTCCAATATTCACTAAATCAACCTGTTAAACAGAAGGGGAAAGTATTTGAAGGTAGGAGACCAAATGCCTAGTTGCAATAGTAATAATAAAAATGTGATGGTAATTGCATTTAGCTATTTTCAGAGACTAAGCATTACAGCTTTTCAGAAATAATCTAAAAATTAAACAAAATGCATTTGCAAAGCCACTTTCCATAACAAGCACCCCAAATACATTTACTTTCGCCACATAAATAGAATACTGCAGATTAAAGAGGCCAATTGGAGTATCTCCAAATAAAATGTAGTAACAGCGATAATGCATAAAAGATGTCTAAAATTAAGATATGCTTTCTAGTATAGATTAAAACTAAAAAAAAAATCACCAGTACTTCTGTCTAGATCCAAGGAGCGTCCTTATAATTAAGGCTGACTGCATTTTAATAAAATGCCTCTTCTTTAGAATGAATGTCAGGTCTCTAATAAACAATAGAGCAAATTGCCAGCTCTCTTATCTCTGTCTAGGACTGTGTTTGGAAAGAAAATCTGGCAGTTTTTTATTTGCCTTAATCAAGGCAAATCTCTGTCTCTCCTGTCCTTTCACACTCCTAACATGTTTAGGTGGAGTAAGGTTAAACACAAGCATCAGACAAAAAAGCATGTGAAAAGATGTTCAATATTGTTAGTCAGTAGAAGAATGCATATTATAACCACAATAATATATCACTGCACATTTATCTTAATGGTCAAAATAGAGAAACAGTGCCATAAAATGCTGGTGAGCATGTGGAGAACTGGATTACTCAACACTTGCTAGTGGAAATGCGAATGATACAGCCACTTGGGAAAACAGTCTGGTCATTTCTCACAAAACTGAACATGCAATCTAGCAATCAGGCTCTTGGACATTTATGTCAAGGAAATGAAAACATATGTGTACATAAAATCTTGCACATAAGTGTTCATACTACCTTTCTTTGTAATAGCCCAAACCTGGGAACCCAGATGCCCTCAAGAGTAGATAGTTAAACAAACCATGGTACAGCCATACCATAGAATAACACTCATCAATGAAAAGGAACAAACTATTGATACATGCAGCAAATTGGATGAATTTCATGGGAATCATGCTAAGCGGAGAAATAACTATTCTCAAATAATACAGCATACTATATGATTCTGTATCTATAACAGTCTTGAAAAGACAAAGTTACAGAAATAGAGAAAAGAGTGGCAGTCGCCAGAGGTCAGGAATGTGGGTAAGATGTGGGTTAGCTGAATGTTCTTCTAAAAGGGCAATATGAGGGATCGTTGTAATGATGGAACTGTTCTGCATATTGACTCTGATGGTGGATTTACAAACCTACACATGTGATAATGTTGCATAGAACTAAATATACACATATGCATGCACACATGCACACAGACACATGAATATAAAGCTGGGGAAATCTGAATACTATTGGTGGGTTTTACGAATGTTGACATCTTGGTCATGATATCATACTTTAGTTTTACAAGATGTTACCACATCGAAGGGGAGTTTAATAAATCCATAAGAAGAAAGCATCATCATCTGCATTTCATCCTGGGATTTCTCATATGGCAGTAGAGGAAAGAAATACCTCCATAAGGAAAAACTACTATAAATTTATCAATTGATTCATTGATTCACTAACTCAAAAAATACTTTTTGGCTTTATGCCAGGAGATGATGTAGTAAGAGCATGTAAAAGGAAAAATCTTCTGCTTTCATGAAACTTAATTATAGTGACAGTGATAATCAGATAATATACCACTGAAGATTCAAGCAGTTAAACAGAGAATATGTATTTTTTTAAGAAACCGACTCACACTGTGGGAAACATTGCTGGTAGATACATTTTGGCTCGCCATACATCTGACTCTGGAGAGACTTAGATCAAGTACTAGGAACTTCAATTCCACCAACTCCTATTCATGGTCATAAAACTTATTAAGCAGGAAAATGGTTCCTCCATTTCCTTATTCTCATAAAACATCTCATAAGGTCCAATTTCCACTATATTCAGGTACTGGGCTCGGACCTTATAAAGGAAAGTAAGGTACTGCCTCTAATGTCAACAAGTTTACAAGAGAAGCTCACATAATAAAGTATCCACCATTAGACATGCTCTAGCAATTCTACCCCTAAGTTTACAACCAAAATAATTCAAAGCAGTGACTCATATTTATAGACCAATGATCATAGTAGCATTGTTCATAATAGCAAAAATGTGAAAACCACCAAATATCCACCTACAGATAAATGGATAAACAAACTGTGATATGTATACAGCAGAGTATTTTCAGCCTTAAAAAGGAATGAAATTCTGATACAAACTACAACATAAATGAACCTTGGAAACATATGCTAAGTGAAATAAGCAAGACATAAAATGACAAATATTTTATGCTTCTACTTATATGAGGCACCTAGAATAGTAAAATTCATAGAGAAAAAAATGCAAGTTATTAAAGACTAGGGGAGAGGAAAATGCGGAGTTATCGCTTAATGACTAATGTTTACCCAACAATGGGAATATACTTAAAGCCACTAAATTACACACTAAAAATTAGTAAACACAATACCTCAAACCCTATTTAGGGCAATGTACCTGAATAGACATTTCTCAAAAGAAGACACACCAATGTCCAGCACATGAATGAATAATGTTCAACATCATTGATCATCAGAGAAACGCAAGTTAAAACTACAATGAAATATTACCTCACACTATTAGAATGGCTGTCATCAAAAATATAAAAGATAAGTTATGGTGAACATGTAGAGAAAAAGGAATCTTTGCACACTGTTGGTGGAAATGTCAATTATTATAGCCATTATGAAAAACAGTATGGAGGTTTCTCAAGAAAATTACAACTACCATATGATTCAGGAATTCCACTGCTGGGTATATACTCCAAAAAAATGAAATCAAAATGTCAAAGAGATAACTGCACTCCAATGTACACTGAAGTACTACTCACAACAGCCAATATAGGGAATCAACTTAAGTGTCCATCAATAAAGAAAATGCAGGTACATACCTATACATACACACACAAACACACACACAGTGGGAAATCTATTCAGCCTTAAAAAGCAGAGAATCCTGTCATTTGCAACAACACGAATGAATCTGGAGAACATTATGTCAAGTGCCATAAGTCAGGAACAGAAAGACAAACATTACATCATATCACTTGTATATGAAATTTTAAAGTGTTGAACTCACAGAATTGAGAGTAAAACAATGGTTAGCAAGGGCTAGAGCATTGGAGGAGAAGGGTAGGTTGGGGAGATGTTGGTGAAATGATACAAAATTTCACATAGATAGAAGAAATATACTTAAGAGATCTATTGAACAACATGCTGACTTTGGCTAATACAGTATTGTATTTTGAAAACTGCTAAGAGAATATGTTTTAAGTGTCCTTGCCCCAAAATGATAAACCTATAATGTATACATTCATTAGTTTTTTGAAGCATTCCACAATGTTTAAATATTTTAGAAAATGTTGTACATAATATATAAAATTTTTGCCAATTAAAATAAAAATGTTATATGGTAAGTTTTACGTTATTTGTATTTTACCACAATAAAAAATAAGAAGTCATTGGAAAACACACACACACACACACACACACAAAGCAGCCGTAGATAATACCTCAATGAATGTTCATGGCTTTGTTCAAATAAAGCTTATATCTATAGGAAAAACAATAGGGTAGGCAACTGTGTCACATAGAAGCCCAAGGGATAAGAAAAAGGAAGTAACAGTGTGACAAGGTAAGCAAAGGACTTAAGATATATTCATGCATTTGCTATTAAATCTGTAAAGAAAAAATAGATTGGAATGAAGAAAAGTGTCATGTGTAAAAAGCATGTCAGAAAGAGTTCAGATGACTACGGGGTAATTGACTGGGAATTGGAAGTATTGTATTCAGGGACAATATGGCAGACAGCTACTGTTTTTAACTTTTATATTAGATTCAGGGTTACATGTGCAGGTTTGTTGTATAAGCTGTATTTCATGGTTACTTACCAGTTAATTACCCTGTAGTCATCTGAACTCTTTCTGACATGCTTTCTCCACCTGACACTTTTCTTCATTTCAATCTATTTCTTCTTTGCAGTTTTTATCAATACCAAATACACAAATATGTGTCTTGTGCTCACCTTTTGTACACATTATTTCATCACCTAGGTAATAAATATGGTAAGTGATAGGTAGTTTTTCTGATCCTCTCACTTCTCTCACCTTTTACTCTCAAGTAGGCTCCAGTGTCTGTTGTTCCCTCATTTGTATCCATGTGTTGTTGTTATTAACTCCCACTAATAAATTAGAACATGTGGTATTTGGTTTTCTATTCCTGCATTAGTTTGGTAAGGATAAAGGCTCCGGCTACATCCATGTTGCTGCAAAGGATGCAATCTCATTAACTTTTATGGCTGGGTAGTATTCCATGGTATATACGTACCATATTTTCTTTCTTCAGTTTGTCACTGATGGACATTTAGGTTGATTGCATGCCTTTGCTATTGAGAATAGTGCTGCAATGAACATTTATGTGTGTGTGTCTTTATGGCAGAAAAATTTATAATCCTTTGGGTATATACACCAAATAATGGGGTTGCTGGGTTGAATGGTATTTCTGTTTTAAGTCCTTTGAGGAATCACTACAGTGCTTTCCACAATGGGTGAATTAATTTACATTCCCACCAGCAGTGCATAAGTGTTCCTTTTCTCCATAATCTCTCCAGCATCTGTTATATTTTTACTTTTTAATAAAAGCCATTCTGACTGGTGTGAGACGGTGTCTCATTGTGGTTTTATTTGCATTTCTCCAATAATTAGTGATACCGAGCTTTTTTTTATATATGCTTTCTAGCTGCCTGTATGTCTTCTTTTGAAAAGTGTTCCTTTGCCAATTTTTTAATGGGGGTTGTTTCTTGCTTATAAATTAAGTTCCTTATAGATTCTGAATAGTAGACCTGTTGGATAGTTTGAATATTTTCTTCCATTCTATTAATTTAGACAGCTACTCTTATCACCTTTCAACTAGTACCAATCACCACTCCTTTCTAAAGGTCTTCTAGATCTATACTTGATCAAGTCATATTATTACATGAGAATTTTGTTGTTTTATTATTGTACTGTAACACAATCACCACCATTCTTTGCTATTCTTTATGCTGTTTTACATGTGTGTGTTTGTGTGTGAGTATATGTGTGTTGGTAGATGTAAAATCCCATTTTTGTCCTATTAAACAGTTTATTTATACCTACACACATAAACATTATCTTACACAAATGGCAAAGTGAGATCTCATACACGCCTCTCTCCTACCTTTCTTCAGGCAATTTTTCTTTTCCATTTTGCTTGCCCTTTTCTTCCCCTAACTTCCCCCAAACCTGATTCAATACACTCCTTTCTTTTATATTTTTCTCCCTATTGACATGATTGCTGTATATATTAAGGTGTGTGATTTTATACAAGTAAATCTATGTGGTTTTATATTCTACAAAGTCATGTTATGCAGATTATATCAAATACTGCTTTTAATCATGCAATAATCACATTAATTCATATACATACACATACATATTTCATAGTTTGGATGTATTATATAATAGTTGGCAAATCCTTTGTTTAGTGAACATTCACTTTGTTTTTAGAGTTTTCATACATTTTGTTTTATGACTTTAAACAATGCAGAGATTTTTTTTTTTTTTTGAGACGTGTCTTGCTCTGTCACCCAAACGGGAGACCAGCGGTATCATTTCAGCTCACCTCAACCTCTGCCTCCTGGGGCTCAAGTGGTCCTTCCACCTCAGCCTCAGTAGCTGGGACAATAGAGCACCACCATGTCCAGATAATTTTTGTATTTTTAGTAGAGATGGCATTTCACCCATGTTGACCAGGCTGGTCTCAAACTCCTGGGTACAAGTGATCTACCTGACTCAGCCTCCCAAAGTGCTAGGATTACAGGGGTGAATCACTGCAGGGAGCCAGTATCTTATGCATACATTTTCAGATACTGATGCTTCTACCATTACAATAACAATTCACAGGTTGTATCTACAAGATCAGAGTGTGTGTATACACACACAGACACACAGTGGCATATATATATACATACACACACACGTATTCTGATCTAGTAGATACAGCTCTTTCTCTCTCTCTCTCTCTCTCTCTCTCTCTCTCTCTCTCTCTATATATATATATATATATATATATATATATATATATATATATATATATAAACACACACACACAGGTAATTTTAGGGTTTCTATAATACCTTCCTAGAAACAATTTAGCATTTCATATTTTAACCAGAACGTATAAGAGTAGGCTCTTCTCTCACCAGAGAATTTGCTTTTAGTTTCTTCTACTTTTGTTAACAAAGTGAACATATCCTTTGTTAACTTTATTTCCATGATTCCTTGTGTATTTGAATATATTTTTGTATGACTGACTTATTACAATTCCACTGGTTGTCTCTTAATATATTTTGCTCATTTATTTCTATACAGTAGTTTTATTTTCCTTCTTAAATTTTAAAAGCTTTTGGTAAATAAGAGCTAACATTTATATAATGCATATCACTTGCAAAATTTGATTATAAGTCATTTTTTATAATTCAACAATCTTGTATTTTATTCACAAGACTGTCTCAGGGATTTATGATTTGATTTTGTCTTTTGACTATTAGTATGGAGGTTAATCTGACATCACAAAAGGAATTGTGAAGGTTTATTTTGATTAACTTTTCTTTTTTTTTTGAGACGGAGTTTCGCTCTTGTTACCCAGGCTGGAGTGCAATGGCGCAATCTCGGCTCACTACAACCTCCGCCTCCTGGGTTCAGGCAATTCTGACTCAGCCTCCCGAGTAGCTGGGATCACAGGCATGCGCCACCATGCCCAGCTAATTTTTTGTATTTTTAGTAGAGACGGGGTTTCACCATGTTGACCAGGATGGTCTCGTTCTCTTGACCTCGTGATCCACCCGCCTCGGCCTCCCAAAGTGCTGGGATTACAGGCCTGAGCCACCGCGCCCGGCCTTGATTAACTTTTCTATTTATTGCACTACAAAAACTAAAGTTGCATAAACTAATCCAATTTTTTCAGAGACTTTGATCATAAGCAAGATTAATATTACAAAAAGAATTAACACATACATTAATAAGTTAAAGTACAATGTGGTAATATTCTAAAATGTAAAATCCTAACATAAATCAAAATAATTTCCTTTGCATGTGAAAATAAGTAAAAAAATATACAGATATATCAAATTGATTTACAAACAACTAAAATATATCTTGCTTTACATGTTGGCTCAATATCATATCAGTTTATTGGAAGCTTTATTATATTACAGGCACTCTGCCAACTGCTGGGCCCAGAAATACTGGAGATATGTTCCTATCCCTAAAATTTTCCAGTTAAATGAGGCAGACAGACATATAAAGAAATATTTATGCTACAATATGATACTCATTAGCAGAAGACTATACTCTGAGTTATTTTGGCAATCTTTTTACCCTTGAGACCAACAGCATAATTTGTTGAGCTAGTTAGACCTTTATCATTGGGAATGCCAAAGATAGTGAAATGAACAAAACCATCTGACTCATAGACTTATTTAATTATGGCATTGTTTTATGAAAATATCATGTCCTATCCAAATGCACTAACTGCACAAATGAATCTCCAAATTTAGATTGTTATTATCATAAGGCTGGTCAGTATTGATTTGTGAGCAAACTGTCCTCTCCTTCACCACCAATGATGTGTTTAGTTTCTATTCTTTGTATACTTTCTGGAGTTTTCTTTAGTGTTTTTAAAAGTCTTCAAACCATTTCTTTTTTTCTTTATTAATTGTATTTTAGGTTTTGGGGTACATGTGCAGAACATGCAAGATAGTTGCATAGGTACACACACGGCAGTGTGTTCTGCTGCCTTCTTCCCCTTCACCCACATTTGGCATTTCTCCCCAGGCTATCCCTCCCCAGCTCCCCCACCGCTGTCCCTCCCCTATTCCCCCCAATAGACCCCAGTGTGTAGTACTCCCTTCCCTGTGTCCATGTGTTCTCATTTTTCATCACCCGCCTATGAGTGAGAATATGCGGTATTTCATTTTCTGTTCTTGTGTCAGTTTGCTGAGAATGATGGTCTCCAGGTTCATCCATGTCCCTACAAAGGACACGAACTCATCGTTTTTTGATTGCTGCATAATATTCCATGGTGTATATGTGCCACATTTTCCCAGTCCAGATGATAGACTGGAATTGTGAAGTTTTATCTTTTCATATGCTTTGGAGTAGCTTAAAGTATATAAGTTATTCTTTAAGGGTTAGGTTAAATTCATTTGTGAAGAATCCTAGTACACTTTTCAATGGTACATCTTTAATAACCTATTAAATGTTTTATTAATTAGCCTAAGTTTAATTTTCAACTTATTCATATCTCAATTTTACTGATTTGTATTGTATTAGAAAATAGAAAATCATGTTTTCTGGAATTTTGCAGAATTGTTATAAAATTGCTTTAGTTTTCTCTTAATTTCTTCTGTATCTACTGTTATGTATCTTTTCTCATTTATCTTGTCTAATTTTTATTCTAACTTTTCTTTGTTATGACTGGGATAGGTTTATTTATTTTGTTAATCTTTTCAAGAGCCCACTTTTGAATGGATTGTTACTCAGTATTCTATATTGAATGCAGTTTTTATTTTTGTTTCAATTTTTATAATTTCTTAAGACATATACTTAATCTCTTTATTTCCATCTTTAAAAACATTTATAGCTATGCAGTTCTATCTGAATACAAGTTTCACTGTGCCTACATCATTAGAGTATGTATGAGTTAGATAAATTTTACCAAGAGTTCATCAACGTTTTACATTGATGTGCATTTTACCAAGAGGGAAACAGAGTATCAAAGATAAATGAAGCTTCCACAAGGTCTGATTTAAAACTAGGTCTGGATAGGATAGATTTTATTAATTACATCTAGTGAATTCTCCACAAAAAGCTTTAAGAGCCTCCCTCTCCAAGTTAATAAACATTTCACACCAGGATGTAGACAAGGAATATTATTTATTGTGGTTATGTTTTGTCTCTTGCTGTACATGTCTTATTCAAACTACCAAGGAGTATAAGAAACAACACTAATTAATAATCATGAAGACTGTAGAGGAAGGACTTATCTGTCATGCCTGAAAGGGTACTGTTTATGGTATTTTTATTACTATTGAATGCCTCATATTAACGGTCTGGTCTGTTTTGGCCATGAATTCTCATACGCTTCTTGCTGTTATAATGCCACATTTCTTACTATTAGCTGTAAGTTACAATGCTTTCCTGAATTCAGTACTATTTACTCTGAAATTATCACGCTGCCATACAATATCTCTTTTACATATTTTTTCTAATACACATTCTAGAACTATGTTTTTTGAGAATTATCAATCCAATTGCTAAATAACAGAGTGATAAAAACAAATATTAAAACCTTTTAAGATTTGTGTTAAGTGAATGATTACATCTGTCCACTAAGCAAAACACAAAACATTAATGACATGTTAATGTATGGGCCTACTGTATGTGTGTATCAGTGTTATGACAAGCACTGTATGGCTAGAAATTAATTATTAGGGTCACTATGGTTACCCAAATTTCTGGTTTTCTGTTTTGCAGAATGAAAGCATCTGATACCATATGAATAGGTGTGAAAATTGATATTCGGTGTGAAAATTTAATAGCAGGCATTGAATTTTTGCAGAAATAAGTTAACCTAAGCATGACAATTGGCTTCTGTAGTTCCTGTCAACAGGTCTAAGATTTTATTCATCAAGTAACATTGGATGCTGTCTGAGTTTTACACTGTTATCTTTGGAAGTTGCTTTATTCAAATGTAATTTTGGAGAATAGAAAATCTCCATCGTTTGCTTTGACATAATAGAAACTTACTGTGACTCTAGCAGAATATTTAAACGTGAACTCTTTAGAAACATCTCAAGTTAGAATAAGCAGCCTGTAAAAATTGCACAAAAAGAAACCTAATAATAAATTGACTTATTCTTTAGAATGGTCTCACGCTGTCTATTTTAAAGGCATAGGACAAGAATTGAAGGGAGTCCCTTTTCTGTCTCCACACTAGGACTTAGCATATATAATTTTGTATAACTACATATTTAGTACTTCTAAGATTAATATATAATTATTTCAGAAAGCACTGTTACTTCCAGGTACTCTACCTCCAAAACGAGTTTGCTAACCACTGGGCTTTGAGGAACAATTCTCTTCATTTGTTTATTCAAGAGAGGCAAAAATCCTCACTGTTTTGTTTTATTCCAGTTCCCTTGCAGAGCATAGACACAATTTATAGCATTGTCAATAATATTTTCTTCAAGCAAAATTTAGATATCCCGTGGTGGTTTCAGTAAAAGGATTTATACTTATTATACTGCTATATTCAAGATTTAAGAATACTTAAGAAAACCAAAGGATTAAAGTAAACCTGAAATATGATGATTTTTCTGAAAGATTACTGACAGGAACAAGTTTGTGTTAGTTTTAATTTGCTTTACAGAAAGAAGAATAGCAGACTAAGGTTTATCAAACATAAAATAGTAAGACTTTAGAATGAGGGCCATGTAACTTGAAAATAATTTCAATATCTAAGTCAAATAATAAAAATGGATGTTCTTAGGATGATGCAGGAGACAGAGAAGGAAAAATGATGAATAAAAGTAAGCAAGTTATATTCCTGTAAGATATATATGTATAAAATATACATATATAATATATATATAGTATATCCTGTGTGTATATATATATATATTTTATGTGTGTATATATACATATATATATATATGTCTTGTGTATATATATATATATATATATATATATATCTTGTATAGAGAGGGAGTTATATTCCTGTAAGATATGTGTGTGTGTGTGTGTGTGTGTGTGTGTGTGTGTGTGTGTGTGATGTGTGGTCTGTATATGAGAGAGAATGAGAGAGGTGACAAAGTTCTGACAAAGCTTTAATGAATTTTTTTCATACAATTTTATTTTTGGTAGATGCAGAGAAATGGATGTTTAGTTTTGTAAATCATTTAAGCATTACAGTTTAAACTTGGAAGTTGCAGAAAGTTATATCTCATTCATAGGGAGACCATCATCTTTAAAATAAATGGTATCTGCCTCTTCTTGCCTTTTTAGACAACCAGTGGCAAAGACATTTCAGAGTTACATGCTCTAATTAAAACACATTATTGAAATTAGGCTAAAGCAGGAGGTTTCTCACATTTGTTTCAAAGAAAGTGGTTCTCCCAGATCATTTCAGAATGTGACATTTATCCTAAGAAGTCACTGTTGTAGTCTAATATGCAGTATAAAATATGAACATTTTTAAACTTGGCTAATGAAGAGGAGATAAGGGTAAACCATCTTTTCACTCAGTCTTTGTGATTTTAACTAAATAAGAAATGATACAAACTAAATATTATAAAATAATTTCCCATAAAAAGAGAAGATTATGAAAGGAACCATGAAATATCCTTCAGGAAGTTTGAGTTGATTTTCTTAAACAGAAACTTAAACAATTACCAATGAGTAAATTTCAATGAATGGAATTTCCCATGTAAATATCCTTCCTGACACTGAAACCTCAAGCATATACTTCCACCATCTATTTATTTGGTTCTTTCATATTCATCATTTCTTTCTCATAAAGTGTATACAAACTGAGAAGTTCCTTCCAAGATTCTAGATAAACAGAATTTGTTTCTTAAATATGTTAAGTGCCTTTTCTAAAATGTCTGCCATCATGTAGCCAAGCTAAAGACTTCTCCATATTCAAGAGAAACTTCTCAAGTTTTTATGTAAGCCTTCTATATATAATGCATTGAAACAAAATAAAAAATACAGGAAAGGCAAAGTAGTTTATTTGCCCTGCAGCATGTGATTTTATACCACATTTAAGATTTACACTGTTTAAAATTTCAAGACTTGTGGGCATAAATCATACCTATTTTCTTCCACTGAAAAATATATGTATTGGATCTTTTATTATTAAATCATAAATAGTTCAACATATACAACAAAAGGTGGGCCACGCTGCCACCATGGACCTGGCTTTCCAATGACAGCTTTTTTTAATTCCCTCCCATATCTCCATATTTCAAGAATTATTTTTATTCAGATATAGAAATTTATATTGGATAATAATTTTGAAGCACACTTTGACCTCAACTGTAAGATTTAATTCTGGTTACTCACTACAAAGATACTATCTCTACCATCAATTATTAAGCTTTACATAGTCATTCTTTAACTATTTTTGACCACTCACTATATGTCACACATAGAATATTAAGGATATAGATTTTAAAATGGACTCATTCATTAACTTTCTTATGGATAAGTGACATGTTAAATTTCTTCTATATTTTGGATGTGTTTATAATCTCTGATACATTACAAGAGAATTATTTTTAATGGAGTCATGTTTTTATTTATTTATATACTGCCTCTTTGACAATAAAGAATTGGGGCAGTTATTACAAATATCTTAAAATCCTAAAAAATATGAAAATTTCATGGCATGAAAGACATTAAAACAAACATACCAAAATAGAAGTTTTGATACAGGTTGTCTGGTTGAACATATTAATAAAATCCAAACTAAACATTTTGGGGAAGTAGCTCTTATAAACAAAACTCAACAAAATTTCATATACAGAATATTATATGCTAGAGAGCATTGCTTGAGAAAATGGACACTGTCATCAATACTTTCACAACTTAAAATAAAATATATATACACTTTCAGTATAATATTACCTAATTTTTTTTTTTTGAGATGGAGTTTCGTTCTTGTTACCCAGGCTGGAGTGCAATGGCACAATCTCGGCTCACCACAACCTCCACCTCCTGGATTCAAGCAATTCTCCTGCCTCAGCCTCCCCAGTAGCTGGGACTACAGGCATGTGCTACTTTTTGTATTTTTTTTTTAATAGAGACGGGGTTTCGCCATGTTGACCAGGATGGTCTCGATCTCTTGACCTCGTGATCCACCCACCTCGGCCTCCCAAAGTGCTGGGATCATAGGTGTGAGCCACTGCACCCGGCCCCTAATTTGAATTTTTATAAATATTATGTATCTTATCTGGCAATACAGTATGTCACTTTAATAACAAAATCAACCCGTATAGCCACAACTTTTTAAGCTCATGTATACTAATTTCAAGGGGAAAAGAAAAGCAATAGCTACAATAAAAATCTTAAAAGATACTTGAGTGACATTTATTATAAGAAATATTTTTAAATAATACTATTTAATGGTCATATAATTATTATCCCAGCATATCTCCATATGTGAACATAATAGGTAACTGGCTATCTCAATTTTAAGTTGAATATACAAGAAATAAATCAATACTATTTTCCCTTAAAGCAAGAGGTATACTAAGGAAGATGGGAAGAATAAACAACTTACCCTATAAAATTATTTTAATGAGAACATGCTGCAATTTAAGACTAGTAATACTACCTTGCATCTGAATGTGAGTTTAATGAATACCAGATGTTTGTATATTTGTGTACTCCATAACAAATATTTTGGAAGAAGTACAACATTTACTATTAATGTAATTCACAGATGATAAAGTGGATCAAAGTCATGGAATCATTTGGCAAAGATCCTATAGTTGATAAGTTACAGAGTTAACAAAAACTACCTCTTTTGCAAACTTGATAATTAATCCATATCAAGTGCAGATATTTTACAAGCCTATTGTGTAGACTGACAATTTTGGGTAAGAACTACTTGTCTAACAAATCAACTTTGGAATTTGTATTTGTACACTGGAGTTTATGAATAAATGGAAGCAATTTATAGTCAAACATATTATATTCTGACATACCCCAACATACTTATTATACAGCTATTTAAGTTTCTGAATATTTAAAGGACACATAAAATACTAGTTTTAAAGAACATTTTAGAATCCTCTTTATTTAACATTATATGGCAGCATGTGAACACTATTATTTTTCAGATCAGTGACATTTGACAACCATTCAATCTAATTCAGTTGCAGTTTTCAATGATGCGACTGAGTATTTGAACATAGCTGTCATCTGAATTTCTACCCTAGGCTTTTTAAGTATTCACCTTGGATTTGTGATTTAACATATATCATTGATCCTATTTACTTTGTGGTATCTCACATTGTAGATTTAAAGTTACTTGGTAAAAATGTGCCCCCTTGTAATAGACAATTGATGAGCTGGTACGACGAACATAATTGTTAGGTCTACAACTGTATCAGTTATTATATTAAATCAATAAAGTCTTGGTAATGTATCTAATGTATATTACAACACTATACCTTTTATATGAATCTTTATAAAAGGCATTGAAATTTATAAAATATAAACATGGAAATCTTAAGAGGGAGACGAGGACACAAAGTTAGAGAAAGGAAGACAAATCATAATACATCTAGCTGGGGGACAGTTTAAAGCACCACAGACAATCAAATCTCTCTAAATTTGTAATTTTGGAGCCCCTTTACTATTCAAAGCTAGCCATTAAACTCTTCACAAAATGATTAAAAGTACAAATATCTAATAGAAAATACTCATTGATTAGAATTTAGTTATATCCAAGGAAAATATATGAATAAACAAGTTTAAATTACCCATGAAATATTTTTAAGAAAGAGTTAAAATAGTATAGAACTGAATTCCAAATGCCTAATGAAAGGTAATTCTCACAAACAAAAGTGGGAAAGGGCAAAGAGATAACAGAATGCCTGTATAAGAGATGTTTGTGCCTTAGCTGGGATTTGCTCTACCTTGAAAAACTTGTAAATAAAAAGCAGCTGTGGATACATTTTTACCTAGAACTGATGTGGAGATAAGAATAAACACTTGGTAGCATAGTCCCGTTTCTCAGGATTTTGTATTTTGTTTGCTTTTTAAAATCACGACCAACTATTACAAATGAGCTGTGCTCTCAGTAAATACTGCAATAAAGGTTATCACTCCACTTAGAAGTACTTTCTTCTTAGTAAGTGACTTTCCAAAATACATTATTGATAGCAGGGATAACTTCATGCTAAAACAGCCTCCACAAAGACTGCAAATGAGAAGACAAACGAGGTGTCTAAGCTCTACAGCCATAAGCTGAGAGTGGCATTCAAGTGAGGACAACAAGTTAAATGCTAGGACAGGGAAAGGAAAGGAAACTGAGGAACAGGGTTAAATTGAGCTAGTTTTAGAAGTATAGAATATTCTAGAACTAGTGATTTATGGCAGAGGGATAGGCTAAAATGAAGGAGACCCTAAGGAAAAAGAGGAGACAAAATGACCTTGACCTAAATATCCTGAAACTACCAAAAAGTATCATTTTGAAAAGACACTTCTAATATCCCTTTATAAATGAGAGGGTTAATATTTTGAATAATTTTTAAAACCAGTTTTTTTGATAGGTTTATAGAATTAGGAGACCATTTATATTATTTTCTATTAGCAATGATCAATTTCTTGTTGTGTGGACAAACGTATCACTAGTATTACACTTGTTGTTGTTGTTGGAGACACAGTCTTGCTCTATTCCCCAGGCTGGAGTGCAGTGGTGCTATCTCCATTGACTGCAACGTCTGCCTCCCAGGTTCGAGCAATTCTCATGCCTTAGCCTCCTCAGTAGCTGGAATTACAGGCACCAGCCACCACACCAGGCTAATTTTTGTATTTTCAGTAGAGGCAGGGTTTTGCCACGTTGGACAGGTTGGTCTTGAACTCCTGACCACAGGTGATCTGCCCACCTTGGCCTCCTAAAGTGCTGGGATTACAGGCATGAGCCATCGTGCCCAGCCTCAACTTCATTTTTTATAACATATGTGTGTGTGTGTGTGTGTGTATATGTGTGTATATATATATACACATATACGTGTATGTATATATATGTGTGTATTACATACACGTGTATGTGTATGTATATATATGTGTGTATATATATATATAGCGCACCCATTTTTGGTTTCTATATCTATTATATTTAGTATTTTCCTTCCACTTTTAAACTGCATTTTTTTCCTCCTTCTCCTGATCACATTCATAAGATATTAATCTATTTCATATTATAAGGAACTAGCTTTAAATTTTATCTGGTGTTTCTTCTATTTCTTTATCTTTAGTTCCTACTTTTCTTAGAGCATTTTTGTAACATTTTTAGCCAAAAGCTTGATTCAATTTATTTCATCTTTTTTTAATGAAGATAAAATCAAAGACAAAAAAATAAATCAGCCTCTCAGTAGAACCTAAGCCATTTCTCATAGGTTTTCATATGGAATTCTTTTGCCTTCACTAATGTAGTTTTATACTATTGGCTTCTTATTTAACAAACCTTAATCAAACTAAATGTGTATTATTAGTTTCTGGTGTTATTGTCAACATCAATTTTGAAAGTTTGTGGATATTTAATGACATTTTCACTGCATTCAAATATATTATCCATTTATAATTTGTGTATGTGGCAAGAAAATGTTTTAACATATGAGTATTTTCCTATGCCTTTAGTAAGTTTATGAAGAAGAGAAGAATCAGAAGTGACTCTTAGCATGTCTTTCTCTTCTGGCTCTGGTTTTCGCCAGAAGTATAGAAGGAGTCAGTCGCCAAATTAGTTAGAAACCACTTCTACTCCCTGTCATCAAATAGAAGAAGTGGTATGGCCTCAAAAGTGAGTGGCTTCCTGGTGCATCCAACAAGACTGGGCCCTAGCCAACATTAGCGTTCTCAGCATGAGGATTCTCAAGTCTTCATTTCGCATAGAAGCAAAACAAAACTAGACATCTGGAACACTAATTGTACTGTTTTCCACTTTTGCTTCACTCACCCACCAAGCTTTTTCACCTCTTCTTTGTATGCAATGACTGCATCACCTGGAATCTCTTAATCCCTGACTCCTGGTTAGACTAAACTAAGGAGCAGTAATGATAGGATATTGGAGGATTCAATGGAGAGGCTAAGGTATCACTTCTCTCAACTTCATCACCAGGCAAGGATTTGAAACTAACTGCATTCTTCAGATACCTAGGGGTTCAGTTCACAGTTGTGTCCGGTGACCTTCTCCCTAAGTGAAGGATTTTACCAAATTACTTCTCCCCATTTTACTTTCAGAGATAGTAAAAGTTATTTACTAGTGCCAGCTCCTGCATTCTTCACCATTCATTGTTTGTTCCTTGAATCCTGCCCACATTTCTTTTTTTAGATGTGTATTTATTGATTCATTTAATTATTTTTTTGAGATGGAGTTTTGCTCTTGGTGCCCAGGCTGGAGAACAGTAGCGTGATCACAGCTCACCGCTATCTCCACCTCCTGGGTTCAAGCAATTCTCCTGCCTCTCAGCCTCCCGAGTAGCAGAGATTACAGGTGCCTGCCACCACACCCAGCTAATTTTTTGTATTCTTAGTAGAGATGGGGTTTCACCATGTTTGCACGGCTGGTCTCAAACTCCTGACCTCAGGTGATCCACCCACCTTGGCCTCCCAAAGTACTGGTATTACAGGGGTGAGCCACCATGCCTCGTCATGTGTATTTATTGATTCATTTAAAATACTAGTCTGTTACTTGTTAACATAAATGGCACGCTTTTTATGAAAAATGACTATTTTCCAAAATAAAAGAAATTTAGAAGAATATCATGGTTTTTTATTTTGTGTAAAGTTCTGTGATACCTGGATTGATTCTCAAATCTGACTTTGTATTCAGTCTATTATATTATCAGAGACACATCATGGGTCCTCTGACAAAACTCTGCTGTACATTGGTGAGAGTGAAAAAGTCCTGCCCACATTTCTATATTTTCTTTACACTGTCTTCAACTTTTTATGTATGTCATCTGTTCCATATCAGGACAGTTAATACACTAGACTTCATAAGATACCTTAAAATTGAGGTATCTATTGATATATTCAGTCTACAATGAACTAAAGATAAAAGGCTTTTGCCTTGCCTATGAAAGAGACCACGTAGATCTAGTGAACTGTGGCCATTTCCACAGGCTTAGGAGAGAGCATTCTCAGTAATGACAGACCTACAATTTGAATTTGGTTCATGTAACTGACATTTTTAAACTATTGCTCTTCTAGCACATGTAACTTTATAGGGGGACTTGTTGATAATGCACACGTATTTTCCAGAAGTAGCTACTATGTTTTGGAGTGTCCAGATAGAGAAAATCACTATTAAATATAGTTCATTACTTGTACTCTTAATTTTTTGCTGTTAAATATATTGTAACCTTGACAGTGGTAAATTAATGGCTCTAAACAAAAATGTATTTCCATCAGTTTTTCTTTATGGGTTTAGCAGCATTTGTACTATGCAATATGTTTTAATATTCACTTTCTTGGATAAAATGGCACTCTAAGTTTGTTACTATTCTATCACTTATTTTCAAAATAACCTGATTGATGACTCATTTAATTTATAGAATTCTTAGTCATTATCATCTGATTTAGACCAGACTCCAAACGCCAGCAATGGCTCACCATGCTCTCTTCTTCCCATCTCCGTCCCACTACCTCTGCTCCCCTTCTGCTACGTTTCTTTTAACTCTACACTCCGTCTACTGCATCTGCTGGGTTTTCATTCCAAATGCTTTTTCACCTCAAGGTCTTTATCACTCTGCCTGACCTATCTCCCTATAGCTAACTCCATAGCTCACTCCCTTTCTCCAGGTCTCTGCTTATAGAGGAACCAAACCAAGAGGTCTTCTCAGACCTGTTATTCTATTTATCCCTTTTTAATTCACTTAACTGTCAATAAGTATGCATGTTTTATGTTGCCTACCATGTGGCTGTAATCTCTATGACAGGAAGGCTTGTATCTGCTCTAATATCAATCCATCATCTTACATACTTTATGCTGAGAATTTGTAATTTTTAAAAGGAAACTTGAAGTAGTTCTATCTATTATTCAACATGATGATTTATTTATATCCTGCACAGGACAGAACACACCCAAGCTCATCTTTCAAAAAAAAAAAAAAAATCCTGCACTTGAGCATTTTAATTGTTTATTCTTCCTGATAATAATCAGACTAAAGTTATACTAACAGATGTTTTCCATTTTTGTTTGTACTTTTTTTAAATTACAAAATAATGGAGAAGTATTAAAGGATAATGCATTTACTTTTTTGAGATGGAGTCTCTCTCTGTTGCTGGGCTGGAGTATAGTGGCACAATCTTGGCTCACAACCTCTGCCTCCCGGGTTCAAACAATTCTCCTGCCCAGCTTCCCGAGTAGCTAGGACTACAGGTGCCCACAACCATGCCCAGCTAATTTTTCTATTTTTAGTAGAGATGGGGTTTGACCATATTGTCCAGGATGGTCTCAATCTCTTGACCTTGTGATCTACCTGCCTCAGCCTTCCAAAGTGCTGGGATTACAGGGGTGAGCCACCACATCCAGACTGCATTCACTTTTGAAAATCCATGTAATTGATATCTTTTGGTCAGGGGTTAAGGAAAAGATTATTTTGTTCTGAGTTTGGTTTCTGCATGAGAATGAATGTCTTGAGGTTTTGTCCTCTGCGTTGGAGGCCAGGGTCTTAGGCTGTTCCCCATTTAAGCCCTGCCTCAAATGAGAGCATAGATAACATCTGCTTTTGAACAACTCCTTCTCAAATTTAAACCATTATTTTGGGGCCTTTCCCTGCTAACACATTAGGAGGTTCTCTACTTTCCATGAGAAATGTGGCCTTTCCCGAAGAGATTTATATACAGCATTAAGTTTTATATTCACTAATATTCATTTAACGATTTCATTAAACATACGGTCTATGATCAGATTTATATATATGGCAATCATTGGGAGTACTGGAGGATGTCAAGTCAGGTTTACTTTCCCCTTATAAGTTCCTCTTTTAATTGAAGTATAATATGCATATAGAAAAGTATACTTAAATATACAGCTTGATGAATTTTCTTATAGTAAATACAAACATGTAACAGCTATCAGGTCAAAATGTAAACATTAAGTACCTCAGAAGATTCCTTTATGCATTTTACTGACATATTTCTTCCAAATTTAACCAAACTCTTGAATTTTAAACCCATAGAAACATTTTGCCTGTTTTTGAAACTTAATTGAAAGAAATCATAGCAGGTATACTTTTGTGTCTTATTTCACTCAAATATCTTTTAGTAAATTCTTTCAACTTGTGTGTTATTTGTAGCTATCATTTGGTCATTTTCACTGTTTTGTAATATTCCATCATGAGAATATATCATAGTCATTGCCAGTTTTGGCTATTACAAATAAAGCTGCTATGAACATTCTCATATGTACCTATTTTAGGCAAATGTGGAAATGTATTTCTGTAACTTATGTCTACAACAGAATTGCTGGGTGGCAAGAAATAGGTATTTTCACATTTAACAGGTTATGCCAAACTGTTTAATAGCTATCTGAATCATATATCCACCAGTTAGTTGTGATATTTCCAGCTGATCGATGTCCTCATCAACATTTGGCATTAGTAGTCTGTATTAGTCATTTTGGTAATTTTGTATTGGTATCTCATTGCAGATTTTTTTCCCAGTTACTACTGAGTTTAAATATTTTAAAAATATTATTCTTCAACTTGTCAACACCCTTTTGGTATTCCTGTTTATTATCTCAGTCTATGAAACTTAAAATTATTCAATATAATAAAATCCACTTGTTGCACAGGACACTGCTGTAAGAAACAGTTTGCCAGGCCCAGTGGCTCACACCTGTAATCCCAGCACTTTGGGAGGCTGATGCAGGCAGATCACCCGAGGTCAGGAGTTCCAGACCAGCCAGGCCAACACGGTGAAACTCTGTCTATACTAAAAATACAAAAATTAGCTGGGCATGGAGGCATGCACCTACAATCCCAAACTATTAGGAAGCTTGTTTTTACACAAGACTGGGATATTCCATATTGTAAGTATGTCAATTATTCCCTATGTATTTAACTCAATGTAAATCATACTTCAAATGAATGTGCATGGAAATCTAAAAGATCACAAAACAAATACAAAAATAGAAAAGGCCAATAATAACTAATAAAATCTTTAAGAACTAAGTGGGAGAACCTAGTTCACCAGATACCAGGATGTATTATTAAACTATATTATTCCATATGATATATTTGTGTGTATGTAGAGAAACAGAACAATGGAAACAAATTGAACAGTAAAAGTAGACTCACATGTAGTGATAAAATTTTCTGACACACTTAGTCTTGTGAAGCAATAGGGAAGCAACATTATTTTTAATAAATGGTGTTTTGTCAATTAGATTTCCAATGAAATAAAAACTGAGCCTTAATCTATTCCTCACACCATGTTCAATAATCAATTTCAGAAAAAAACAGACCTAAAATCAAATGGTAAAACAATAATGGTTCTATAGATAATAACCTAATATAGTATCATAATGACTTTGGGTAGGCAAATATTTCTTCAATAGGATATAAAAGTATGAAGTAATAGTTTTAAATGAACTATATCCAAGTGAAAAATGTGTTTTTATTAATATTTACCATTGAGTGAGCACAAAGGTAATCCATAGAGAAGGAAAACACATTTGCAACTCATAAAACAAAGGGCTTACATACAGAATATAGCAGTAACTCATAATTTAGATAAAGTCCAAGTTAATTTTTCTCTTTCTGAAACATGCTTTGGATTCAGATATCAACTATTTGTCTATCCCAAAGTCATGTACATTTCCTTCCATGGTTATCTGTTTTATTGCCAGGATTTTTTCTGGTTCCCTTGGAGTAGGCAGATAGCTCAAAATCAGCAGGCAAGGGAACCACCTGGGAAAAGAAGTCATGGAGAGGTTGTCTGAGAGTCTGTGCTGCCTGCTGGCAGTCAACAAAACAGATCATGACTACACTGGCCACACTGATTGTTTGGCCTTGTGGTTGGACTCCTCTATTCCCAAAGGGGATTTAGCAGGCCCTCGCCAGAGATAACCACTCTACAGATTTTCCCTGCAGACAAGCATGCACACGCTCCTCCAAAAACTGGCCCTCAAGTATTCTTTTGCTCATTATAATAGTAAAGACACACATACACACATCCCTGGGTGGAGATCGTAGATGCCAATGGGACATGGTATGTGTACTAGCATGTACAACCAAAGAGCATGTGTGCCCCAAAAGCCTCCCAAAACATGCTTGCAAGTAACACCCCCACACCTACCCTTTCATGATTTACCGTCTAAGATTCTCAAAGAAATTCCCCAGCACTAGCTGCTGCTGGCTCATTGTTCCTTTGCGTTCATGTGCACTCAATGTTTAGCTACCACATATAATTGAGAATACTTGGTATTTGGTTTTCTGTTTCTGTGTTAGTTCACTTGGGATAATGACCTCCAGCTTCATCCATGTTGTTGCAAAATACATGATTTAATTCTTGCCTGTGGCTGCATATGATTGTATTCCATACTATATATGTACCACATCCTTTTTTTTTTTCCTTCTTCTTTGAGAGGGAATCTCACTCTGTCTCCCACTACTGAAGTGCAGTGGTGCAATCTCGGCTCACTGTAACCTTCACCTCCTGGATTCAAGTGATCCTCCTACCTCAGCCTCCAGAGTAGCTGGGATTACAGGCACGTACCACCACACCCAGCTTATTTTCATATTTTTAGTAGAGAGGGGATTTTGCCATGGTGGCCAGACTGCTCTCAAACTCCTGACCTAAGGTGATCTGCCCACCTTTGCCTCCCACAGTTCTGGGATTACAAGTGTAAGCCACCACCCCCAGCCTGTGCCACATTTTCTTTTTCCAAGATTAACTTTTATAGAAGATTCAAAAAATATTTTTTGAATATATATTAATTTTTTAGTGACATTTTCTTGGTGGCAACAGTCCAGCTATATCAAATAAATTAAATCTAATAATTCTACGTTCTGCTCTTTTCTTCACTGTTACATTTTGAAATGGAATATGCTATTCTGGTATTTCAGACATATTCTTTGTGTAACTTTAATATTTTTAACAATTTTCGTAAAGTATCTGTTCATATCCTTTGCCCACTTTTGAATGGGCTTGTTTGTTTTTTTCCTGTAAATCTGCTTGAGTTCTTTGTAAATTCTGGATATCAGCCCTTTGTCAAATGGGTAGACTGCGAAAATTTTTTCCCATTCTGTTGGTTGCCGATTCACTCTAGTGACTGTTTCTTTTGCCGTGCAGAAGCTGTGGAGTTTCATTAGGTCCCATTTGTCTATTTTGGCTTTTGTTGCCAATGCTTTTGGTGTTTTGTTCATGAAGCCCTTGCATACTCCTATGTCCTGGATAGTTTTGCCTAGATTTCCCTGTAGGGTTTTTATGGTGCCAGGTCTTATGTTTAAGTCTTAAATCCATCTGGAGTTAATTTTAGTGTAAGGTGTCAGGAAGGGGTCCAGTTTCTGCTTTCTGTACATGGCTAGCCAGTTTTCCCAACACCATTTGTTAAACATGGAATCCTTGCCCCATTGCTTGTTTTTGTCAGGTTTATCAAAGATTGTATAGTTGTATGTATGTTGTGTTGCCTCCGGTGCCTCTGTTCTGTTCCATTGGTCTATATCTCTGTTTTGGTACCAGTACCATGCTGTTTTGATTACTGTAGAAGACATATATGAGGCCAACAATCATATGAAAAAATGCTCATCGTCACTGGTCATCAGAGAGATGCAAATCAAAACCACATTGAGATACCATCTCACGCCAGTTAGAATGGCGATCATTAAAAAATCTGGAGACAACAGATGCTGGAGAGGATGTGGAGAAAAAGGAACACTTTTACACTGTTGGTGGGAGTGTAAATTAGTTCAACCATTGTGGAAGACAGTGTGGCGATTCCTCAAGGCCTTAGAAATAGAAATTCCATTTGACCCAGCAATCCCATTACTGGGTATATATCCAAAAGACTATAAATCGTTCTACTATAAGGACACATGTACACGAATGTTCATTGCAGCACTGTTTACAATAGCAAAGACCTGGAATCAACCCAAATGCCCATTGATAATAGACTGGATTGGAAAAATGTGGCACGTATACACCATGGAATATTATGCAGCAATCAGAAATGATGAGTTCGTGTCGTTTGTAGGGACATGGATGAATCTGGAGAACATCATCCTCAGCAAACTGACACAAGAACAGAAAATGAAACACCGCATATTCTCACTCATAGGTGGGTGATGAAAAATGAGAACACATGGACACAGAAAGGGGAGTACTAAACACTGGGGTCTATTGGGGGGAAAAGGGGAGGGCCAGAGGGAGGGGGAGGTGGGGAGGGATAGCCTGGGGAGAAATGCCAAATGTGGGTGAAGGGGAGAAGAAAAGCAAAGCACACTGCCATGTGTGTACCTACGCAACTGTCTTGCATGCTCTGCTCATGTACCCCAAAACCTATAATCCAATAAAAAATTTAAAAAAATAAATAAATAAAAAATAAATAAATAAATACAAAATTGAAAACCATAAAAAAAAAACAATTTTCATAATGTAGATGACACTGATATTTCCAAAGAATCTATCAAACTAATGAGAAAAAAACAGTTCCTAGATTATTTTATTCTGCCTGCAAAGTAAAAACTCTGTAGTTAATTTCTTCAGAAGGCAGTCAAATATCTCTGTAAAATAACTTTCATAGGTTAAAGGTGACCATGACCCTGAATTCATAAAATCAG
Source organism: Callithrix jacchus (assembly GCF_049354715.1). Taxonomy (NCBI): domain Eukaryota; kingdom Metazoa; phylum Chordata; class Mammalia; order Primates; family Cebidae; genus Callithrix; species Callithrix jacchus. The sequence goes on from NC_133524.1 coordinate 33,740,151, forward strand.
CCAATTAATTGCTGCACAGTTTCCTTTTCCATATCCTGTGTAATGTCATCTCCCTGCCAGATAAGCTGAGCAACATTTGGTGGCTTCATGAACAAAACAAGGGCTTCATGAACAAAACACCAAAAGCAAATGTTATTATTAATCTATCCCTGCTTATGGTTATTTTAAGAGTAAGTAATCAATGCACTTGAATTTATCTTTGAAAGAAAGGGGTGATGGAATTAGGAAGCTACTACAAGTGCCTGGTAAACGTATTGGCCGATTACAAACATTTTAGGATGTTAAGAAAGGAGGACTGTCTCCAATGCCGTGATAGAGGGGAAGAATCGCCACGTTATTCAGAGATTAGACCTCCTCTGACCTGCCTACTTGGTTTAGCTGTAATTGTTGACTTTTTTTTTTTTTTTGAGACAGAGTCTCGCTCTGTCGCCAGGCTGGAGTGCAGTGGCACAATCTCGGCTTACTGTAACCTCTGCCTCCTGGGTTCCAGTGATTCTCCTGCCTCAGGCTCTCGAGCAGCTGGGATTACAGGTGTGCGCCACCATGCCCAGCTAGTTATTGTATCTTTAGTAGAGACGGGGTTTCACCATGTTGGACAGGATGGTTTCTATCTCTTGACCTCATGATCTACCCACCTTGGCCTCCCAAATAGCTGAGATTACAGGAGTGAGCCGCCGCATCCAGCCAATTGTTTACTTCTTCTAATACAAGACGTGTATTTTAGTCCAGTAAAACTAAACCAAATGTAATAGAAAACCTGCCATTCTTATCCAGAGTAAAAATAGTAATGTTTCTGCGTGATGTATATGCTTAGAGGTGGTGTTAGTGTTGGCTTAATTTAAACAAATGCCATCACGAGATTTAAACATACTTAACACATATAAAATTTTTGGTACAGTAAAATCCATTTGTTGCACAGAACACTGCTATAAGAAACTGAGGTCACCGGGCATGGTGGCTCACACCTGTAATCTCAGCACTTTGGGAAGCTGAGTCAGGCAGATCAACTGAGGTCAGGAGTTCCAGACCAGCTGGGCCAACATGGTAAAACCTGTCGCTACTAAAAATACAACAATTAGCTGGGCATGGTAGTATGTGCTTCTAATGCCAGCTACTAGGAAGGCTGAGGCAGGAGAACTGCTTGAAACCAGGAGTTGGAGGTGGCAGTGAGCCAAGATCACACCACTGGCACCCCAGCCTGGGAGGCAGAGGGAGACTCCATCTCATTAAAAAAAGAAACTGAGTTCACTGCAGGACTCTGTCCACCAAACACAGCTGCATGAAGTAAAATCTGAAAACAACAGGGAGCAGCCTATCAGATCTGGTCCGTGCCTTTCCCTTTCCTCTGTGGCAGCATGCATTTGCTTCCTGAATCATATTAGCCACAGAAAAACGTATGTGAATTACAACATGTGTTCTCCATATGAACTGGTCTGATTTACAAGAGAATTTGAGATATTTTCTCTGCATTCGAAGCCAAAGCCCTCACTCAAACATGAAGCAAGCTGTCTCACAGCATCCAGACCTTGTCCAGGGCACTACTTACATTATTGTTCTGCAGAACCCGCAGTGCCTTGTTGACATTGTTCAGGGCATGAACTCTTGTGGATCCTTTTTCTTTTGGCTGAAAACAAAATGAAAGAGTGTTCACTGACCAGCAGAGAGACCGACAATCTACCGAAAATGAAACGATCTATGAATTTCACTGTTAACTTTGAGTATTTTAAATGAACACCCGCTGTGGGGCATTAATATAATGAATCTAAATACTTTGGGCGAATTGTCCTTGGCCTGGTACATTTTTTAGCATAAACGAACCACTGTCTAAGAATGGCAACCCTTTTTTCTTTACAAAGGCTATTCTGGGATGATTGTTCCTTCATTCTATAGCTCAGTTGGGGATTATTGCATGACCACCAATGAGAGAAGTATCAGCAGTATAAAATCATTTGCTAGTGAGACAGAAAAGCAAGTTAATTCCCACACTTTTTAGGAAAATTTAAAGAAGATCTGACTTTATCAAAATAACATAATGCCAAATGGAGTTAAATGAAAGCTTTTCTGTGAAGAAATTACCTTAATTGTCTTTGTCACTGAAGCGGAAAACCTCAATAATCTTTGGTTCCCCATTTTAATCTTAATCTGAAAATTTGCATCCTGTCCTGTAATTTTTCAACTAATATCTGCATAGTTCACTGCAATATACAAATTAACTCATTTATTTGGCTGTAGAGTTTTAGAAATTCTACCATGATGATGCCTGTTGTATTTACTTCTTTTATTTTCATTTCTTTTACCTTACTACATTGCCCTTATTAGCTACTGCCCAGAAAACATAACTTTCTTCCCTTCTCTACTCACCATTTCTTTATTTATCCATCCTGCATATCTTCAACACTGACGTTCCTGAAGTAACCCCACTGGCAATGCAAACCACTTGCAAAGTTCTCATCTCAACTGTTAGGTTACTATAGTCAACAGTTAAGGGCAAGAACTACAAAGCTGACTACCTGGGTTCAATTTTCATCTCTGCCATTTCTGTGCTGTGTGACCTGCATAAAAAAATTTTAATCTCCCTGTATACCAGTTTTCTCATCTGTTAAAAATGGACTTAATAAAAATATTAGCCACAGACATATACAAATTACAACATGTGCTCTCAGTAAGAACTCCTCTGATTTACATGAGAATTTGAGATAGTTTCTCTGCATTTTGGATCAAAGCCCTTACTCAAACGTGGAGCATGCTATCTCACAGCATCCTGACCTTATCCAGGGCACGACTTACGTTATTGTCCATATAGCTGAAACCATTGTACATATGGTTTCTGGAAGAATTCAGTGTGTTCATAAAGCACTTAGATTGGTACTTGTCACATAGTTGGTACAACATAATTATTCACCTCATAGTATGTGCCAAGTACTTTCAATGCGCTACCTTTAATCCCCACCTTGCAAGGCAGATAGTTTCATCCCCAGTGTAGAGAAGTGAACCTCAAGTTAAAAGGTCTAATATATCGACTGCCATGTAGTTACATGGCATAATAATTTATGGAGCCAGGATGCAAACTTTTTCCTGTGTCTGTACAACTCTACTCTTGCAAAACTTACCTCCTTCTCCACCTTGTGCATGCACCGAACAAATAATCTGTATTTCTATTTTTGCATTTTACTTCTATACTTTCCAGCAATGCTCCCATCTTTCTCGAGCAGTTCCTCACTCTGGAACTCCTTATCATTTGCATTGCCTGCTTAACGACCCAAATTAAGCTAAAGTCATCTTATTCTCCAAAGTGACTTGACAGATATTTTTTATAACACTGTATTGACATCTGATTCCTTTGACTTCACAAAACATCAAGGCTAACTTTATGAACCAGAATCTCCCTTTTCATCTCCTAGAAAATTTTTCTCCAAGAACATCAGAATGATATACATTTACATTCTGATATTTTTCCCACTTTCCACCCAAAAGAGGAAGAAAACAAGGCTGTAGAAAGACTTTAAATGAAAAAATTTTTTAAAGCAGCAGCCGGACATGGTGGCTTCCACCTATAATCCCAGCACTTTGGGAGGCTGAGACAGGTGTATCACTTGAGGTCAGGAGTTTGACACGAACCTGACCAACATGGTAAAACCCTATCTCTACTAAAAATGCAAAATTTAGCCAGGCATGTTGGAGCATGCCTGTAGTCCCAGCTACTCAGGAGGCCAAGAAAGGACAATTGCTTGAACCCAGGAGGCAGAGGTTGCAGTGAGCGAAGATCATGTCACTGCACTCCAGCCTGGGTAACAGAATAAGACTCTGTCCCAAAAAAAAAAAAAAAAAAAAAGGAAACAAGATAAAAGCAGCAAATAACCAGGCTTCTTGTGTAGCTACAGATTTACAGATTCATGGCATACAAGTTTAATGATAATTTAGGACTTTAAAGTTTTGAAAATAATTATTCAAATCAGTCCTTTGCCTAATAGACAAAAGTCATATATTTCCTTTTAGTCAGTTGCAGAATTATAGTCATAAGGTTTAGCAACATTTTCCTTTGTATCATACTCAGACATTAAATGTACACATATGTGCGTATGTATTAGAACCAAAGATACTCTACTCTTTTGAAAAGCTGCAGTTTCTTATCCTAAAGTGGGAGCCTAAAATCTGCCCCTATTAGAGTCTCCTTGGGGAGTATTTCTTATTTTATGATTGTAAGGCAAGTACTTTCCTTTTAACCCTGGGGATGTCCTGAGCCAATAATCCAAATGCAGATGCTTCCAAGTAGAATACTAAAATTTCTGTTCAATAGTATGCACGACTCCCATTAGGAGAAGATACATCTCTGCAGAAACTATTAGAATTCAAGATTAAGTATAGAGAATTAGAGTTCTGGGATTGGGAGCATTCATTAGAGAGGTGATTCTGCTTCACGGAAAAGGCAAAATCATCAGACCAGGGCTGACAGACCCGTGATTAGGACAAACAATGGATTATGGATTCCATTAGTAGCAGTATTGGAAATTATGTCATCTGTACTGTTATGTGTAAATATTTGGTGATTTTTCCCCACCACTAGCTTACCCCATAATGGCCAATCCCATGGATATTTTGTTACTTTTTCTTTAGTGCTATTACTTATTAGATTCATTTTGTCTTAGCATCTATGTATATATGTGAATATAAATGAAAAACTCAAGTGGTTTTTAATTTTTTAATTTTGCTGAAATTAGTGACTTTTTCTTCATGTCAGATGGGTAATGTGCTAACATTATAAGTTTTGAGGGAAGCGTATCTCACACGAGTATCATACCCAATCATCATGTTTATGAATTACAAAAGGATATGAAATTCATTATTTTAAACATTTTTTTAACCCTAACAAAATTGCTTTGTATGATAGACAAGTTGTCTCAGTCAAGAAAATGATCAGAGGCAGGGTGTGGTGGCTCATGCCTGTAATCCCAGCACTGCAGGAGGATCATGAGGTCAAGAGATTGAGACCATCCTGGCCAACATGGTGAAACCCCGTCTCTACTAAAAAAATTTAAAAATTAGCTGGGCATGGTGGTGTGCACCTGTAGTCCCAGCTACTCAGGAGGCTGAGGCAGGAGAATTGCTTGAACCCGGGAGGCGGAGCTTGCAATGAGCCAAGATTGCGCCACTGCACTCCAGCCTGGTGCCTGGTGACAGAGCGAGACTGTCTCAAAAAAAAAAAAAAAAAAGAAAGAAAATAAAATCAAATGGCCAAAGAGAATTACAACACAAGAGAAGTGATTATGCAGATACCCAGAAGTGAAGAGACCAAAAGCCTTGTACAGAGGGCCAAGACAGGTTAAGGAAGCCACAGTCTTTCAAAGATTTTTTTTCATGAACATTTTGAAGTCTCTGGAATATCTGTATTTGGTAACTGAAAATAGGACGTACCCCAGAATACAGAAGTTACAAGATACATAGGGACACACTGATACCTATATATGTGTGTATATATAGATATATGTATATATATGTATATATCTATATATACACACATACATATATACACATACATATACATATACGTCTACACATGTACACACATGTACATGTATACATATATGTATACATATATAACTTGTTGATATAGTTATAGGAGATGAATGATTATATATAAATCTATCTCCAACCAGTAAAAAGACTAAGGTTACATGATAACCTTGAATTGCCTCAAAGAAAACAGTTCAGCTATAAGGCAATAGCACTGATTTTTTCCCTTGACTAAAGTTATTTCACTATGTCATCAAGTTGTTCTTATATCAGTACAAGTTCAGACTTCTTGAAAACATATCAGTTTTAGTTTATAAACTAAATATATATAAGGTTTAGTTTAATATTAATCGCCCATTTGGGAAAGGCTTTACTGAGGAGAAATCAAGGTTTCTGGGAGACTGTTGGGGTAGACAGAAGTACAGAAAGAAATACAGGCAAGTAAAACAATACAGGTAAAAAATCAGATAATCTGGCAGCACATAATGAGAAAAAAGTGGCTTAGCGTAAGAGTTATAGGAGGCAGGTTGGGGAGATAATATTTTTCTTTATCTTTGATTTTGAATGACAACTCGAGTTTGTATAACATGATAAAATCTGTGTGTCGGTATTCATGTGCTGGGGAGTTGTAATGAAAGGCAAAGAGAAGAGGTTAAGGCAATAATTTAGCAGAATTTATTTGATAGGTAGGAACAGCATGATTGTAGACTTGGGGCTTAAGGTCTACGTTTTAGAATAATAACAATCTAACAAGATTATTTTAGTCAGGAAATTTCAATTTGAGTTCTTCTATTCATAAGACCTTGATCAACATGAAATTAATTGATCTGTAATCATGTGTAACAATCATCTTCTGTCTCACAGGAATACTGTAAAGTTAGACCAGATAATAGTTCAAGAGTAAGTTACATTCTCATCACATATGCTATTACATATTACACTAAAATGCCTGTATTTTATTATGGTATCCCACATTTTTTATTTATAAACTAATACAGGCTCATTGTAAAGTAACTTCAAAATACACAAAAGTAATATTTAAAGTCATTATGTATAAAAACCTTAAGACATTTGATAAGAAACCAATTAGTAAAACTGACTAACATCTATTGATATCAATTATATTACTGAAATTTACCTTATTTTTCTATAGACTATGCCAAATGAAAATCATCATATGAGGTTGCTTTATTCAGAAATAGGTATTGCTAGTTTAATCAGTACTCAGTAAATTAGTTCATTTTACTAGATCTCATAAAGCTATGTTGATTTCTGGTCTGGAATTCTACTAAGTTTAATTAATGTTAACTTAAAAAAAAAAAATAAGTCACGTACCAGTTTTTGCCCTGTCAGGCCTTCGAGGAGGTCTAGGAGGCGTCTCCCATCCTGTAGGTCACTAAAGAGGTTCTCTATATGCTGCTTCCCAAACTGAAATACAAAATATATTCAATGTAATGAAGCACACTTCCAATGATACATTTCCATGATTATGCCTTTTGAAAACTAAAGCTATATTTAAGGATAATTAATGTGCATAATTATTAATCTGCCAAAGATGATGGATGAAAAAAGGAAAGTTCAAATGACAAAAACAAAACAAAATTTGATCATAGGTCAACTCTATTTGAATTATTTTGAATACCAAGGGTTGGAGATTTCCAGCCTAACTGATCTAATTAACTCACTTAAACGAATGTACATTCTATGAAGGAGACAAAAAAATATAGGAATGATCAGGCAGTTAGGGGTAAAGGGAGAAGTAAATATACAAAGAAGCAAATACCACACACAATCTACCTGGGTGGGTACATAAAGTTTAATCATTCTTATAATACACAGTCATAGAGTGTTCGACAGCCTCATCACTCAGAATGTGCTTGCTGTGTATATGCATTTTGCATGCTGATTCAGAATGACCTATTCTCATACTGGATAACTCAAACTTTAGGAGTATCTGGTTTAATTAGATTTGGAACACGCCTGTGAGAGCTTTTCCCATCTTTTACTCAGTTCTTTGCTCAGGAATTATACCAAGGAGAAATAATAGTCAATAAATAATATTTAACATCTTTGAAGTAAATGCTCACAAGAGACACTGTTAAATAAGTGGATTTCATAACCATAGTGACATTTCTGTGAGATTAGCAATAACATACTCATCTTACATGTGTAATACTGAGAGGTTAAGTACGTGGCTCTTTGTCATGAAGCTGGAATGGGTTAAAGCCAAAATTGTGGCTCCAATCTGTCTAACTCTTGGTTTTTGTTCTTTCAATCTTATGTTGCCTCCTTGTACTTTTATGTGGGTAACCCCCCATATAGGTACTGAGGAAGGAGAGTTAAACAGAATCCTGGCACAATTAGGGCCTGAAGAATATCTCAGTTTATAGCCTTACTACTCAGTTATTTCTCTTTACATAATCCTGTATATATACAATCGTATATTACTTCATAGAACGAGTGCCTAATGAATATCTTACCACTCAGTTATTTCCATATATATATAATTATATCGTAGTTCATAATCGGAGGAATGCCTGGAGTAGACACGGTACAGAGCATGAAATAAGGAATAAGCAGCTTATAGTCGGAGGAATGTCTAGAGCAGACACAGTACAGAGCATGATTTAAGGGAAAAACAGTTATACCAGGACAAGAACCCATGGCTCAGGCAGCGGCGTTTGGTATTGTAAAGATACCCGCTGTATGGCAAGCTTGGGGCAAGAGCCACTCCTCCCGATAAAGGAGTTGCAGGACCTTGCTCCAGTTCTTGTGAAAGGCTGCCCTCAGACCGGCAATCCCTCAACCATCTGAGGGCTCAAAACCCCTCCAGATAATCGCACCTTGGTGACTGAACTTTATCAGCTCTTGTTACTGTGCTGCCCCCAAAACATCTTTCTATAGAACTCACTGGAAGCTCCCAGCAGGTGGCGGTAACCCTGACAGCTCTGTCACTGCTGTGTGTCTTAAAGCATCCTCCTATAAAACTTCTTAGAAGTAGCATGCCCATAGATAGCGGTATTGCACACTGCCCCCTCTTCAATGCTCACGGTCCCCCTCCATGCCTCGGTGACCTAATGGGGGTAGATCCCTCATTGCACATAGCCCACTTCCTTGCCTCAATCACCTAATGGGAATGGACCCCTCACTGCACACTGTCCACCTCCTAGGATAGGTGACCTAATGTGGGTGGAACCCTTACTTTATTGCTCACAACAGTATGAGTATCCTTAAAGATGACTTCACTCACTACCCTTCGCCCTAACCTATACACAATAAATACAGACACTTCTGGATATTCGGGGCCTTGCCTGTCTCCGCTTATAGGTGACGTGGGCCCCCTGAGCTCAGCTACATTTTTCTTGTACTTCTGTGTCCTGTCTCTATTTCTCGGATCCTGTGCCTCAGCGCAGCATAAGGGACATCCCACGACCCCGTGGGGCCCTTAGTCCTACACTTTTATAACCTACTATTTGATTATCTTTCAAATATTTATCTTTCTTTTGTTATATTTCACCAAATCCTTTTCTGGTTAAAACACTACAGTCCCATCATATGAGATAATTTCCAGCTCTTTCATCACCTACCTTATCTAGAAATCCCTCATTTAATCAGTCACAGGCATAAGTTGAGCATGAATAAACCTGAGCTAGTACTGAATCATATACTAGTAAATCAAACGGATATAGGTCCAGACCCTATAGAACTTTGAGTCCAGCAAAGAAAATATTCCAAAAAGGTAATATGACATAAGCATTAAAAGGACTAAGGAACATATGACAGTGGGAAATCTGGTTTTGCAGCAGTAGTTCCCAGGCATATTCACCAAAAGTCTTGGGTAAGACTCAGTTGTGCCATCTTTGCATGTGAACCAATACATTCCCAAGTGTGGTGGCCATAGGGATATATACTCCTTGCACTTTTGGAAAGGAGAGACAACAAAGTGGACTTTGTCTTGCAGCTTGAGTACTACCTCAATCAGTTAGAGATATCATCAAGCAAGCTCCTGGGGTCCCTGATTATAGGCCTTGGCTCCTAGATGGCATTTCTGGGCTTGCCTGGGGACTGAGGAGAACCCACAGCACTGAAGGGAGAGACCTGGGCCTGGCGCCATTTACTGCTAGTTAACTAAAAAGCTCTCGGGCAGGCCTTGAGTGAGCATCACTGGGGTAGCCAGGCCATGCTCACCATGAGCCTGAGGCAGTGGTAGCCACAGGACAAGATTCCTCTGCTTATGTAAAGGGCAAGAAAGGGTGGGACCAACTTTGTATTGTGGCTTGGGTGCCAGCTCTGCCACAATAGAACAGAGCACCAAGTAGATTCATAAAGATGCAACTTCAGGCCTTGACTCCTAGATAGGATTTCTAGACCTGCCTTGGGCCCTCAAGGGTATTGATTGCTCTGAAGGAAAGGACATAAGCCTTGGTGGATTTGTCACCTGCTTACTCACGTTCTTGGACATTAACTAAACATCATTAGCCAGGCAGTGGTTGCCGTGAGCCTTGGGTGAGACAGTGCTATGCTGGCTTCAGGTTTGACACAGCCTAGTAGCAATGGTGGTGGTAACAGGAGTGTTTATGTCATCCCTCCCTCTAGCTCCAGGCAGCTCAGCATGGAAACATACTCCTGTGGAGGTGCAGGAGGATAAGGGAGAGTAAGAGAAGAGAGCAAGTGTAATCTATAAAATTCTCTTGGATCTTATCCAAGACCACCAAGTTGGACCTCTATGAGTCTGCAAGAGTCACAGCATTACTTGGCTTGGGGTGCCCCCTAATATAGATATGGCTGTAGTACCAAAAGACTAAAGTCTTCACAAGAAGGGTGGGTACAAGTGAGAACAGATTGCGAATACTATAGTAAATACACAACTCTTTATACACACTTTTACCCATATAAAGACAAACATCCACTATTATCCAGACCATCCTGGAAAACATGATCTCACCTAGTGAGATAAAAAAGGCAACAGTGACCCATCCTGCACTGACAGAAATGTAACCTTTCAGACACAACTCAAAATATCTGTTTTGAGGAAGCCCACCAAAACCCAAGAAGAAATTCAGAATCCTATCAGATACATTTAATGAATAGATTGAAATAATTTTTTAAAAAATCAAGCAGAAATTCTGGCACTGAAAAACTGACATATTGAAGAATGTATCACAGTCTCAACAGCAGAAATAAGCAGAAGAAATGTTTAGTGAGCTTGAAGACAGGCTAATTGAAAGTATAGGCAGAGGAGACTGAATATAAAAAAAACAAAGCACACCCACAAAATCTACAAAGTAGCCTTTAAAGGGCAAATCTAAATGTTATAGGCTTTAAATAGAAGGGATAAAGAGATCAGGGGAGAAAGTTTATTCAAAAAGATAATAAAGGAACTTTTCAAAGCTAAGACAAGATATCAATATTCAAAAACAAGAGGTTATAGAACACTCAAAGAAGACTACATCAAGACATTTAGTAATCAAACTCTTAAAAGTCAAGGATAAAGAAAGGATCCTAAAAGCAGCAAGAGAAAATAAACATTCCAAGAAGCTCCAAAACAACTAGTAACTGACTTCTTAGCAGAACACTTATAGGCCAGGAGTGTGTCATGCCATATTTAAAGTGCTGAAGGAAAATACCCTTTATCCTAGGATAGTACATTCAGTGAAAATGTCCTACCAACAAGAAAGACAAAGACCTTCGCAGAAAGACACAAGCTGCGGGATTTCATCAACAGTGGACCTGTTCTACAAGAAATGCTAAAGGAAATTTATCAATTGGAAAGAAGAGGACCTTAATTAGACAGAAAAGAAATTATCTGAAGGCACAAAACTCAGTAACTACAAACACAGACTATTCTAATACTGTAATTGGGGTGTATAAATTACTCACATCTTGAGTAAAAACACTAAAAAAGAAGCTTTTATTTCCTCAATCAATAACAGCTAATAACAACTTTTCAAGACATAGACAGTATAATGAGATACAAGGGGAAACAACAAAAATATTAAAAGAAGAGGGACGAAGCTAAAATATAGAATTTTTAATTACTTTGCTCTTTGCTTTCTTGTTTATGCAACCAGTGTCAAATTCTCATCAGCTAGAAATAATGGATTATAGTGTTTGTAAACCTCATGGTAGCCTCAAATAAGAAAATATACTCAGATGCACAAAATATAAAAAGAAATAGACATGCCACCAGAGAAAAATCACCTTCACCAAAAGGAAGACAGGATTGAAGAGAAAACCAGAAAACACAATGGTAGGAACAAATTCGTTTTTATCAATAATAAAACTGCACATAAATGAAATAAACTCTCCAACCAAAAGACACAGTGATAGAATGGTTTGAAAACAAAAAAATAAGACTCAGTCTTTTGCCTACAAGAAACACACTTCAGCTACAAAGCCACACACAGACTTAAAATTAAAGGATGTAAAAAGGTATCCCATGTCAATAGAAACAAAAAAACAAACAACAACAAAAAACCAGGAATAGCTATTCTTATATCAGACAAAATATATTTTGAGACAGAAACTACAAAAAGAGGCAAAGATCAACAAATAAAGGTATCAATTCAGTAATAAGATATACCAATTATAAATATGTATGTACCCAACACTTGAACACCCAGATACATAAAGCAACATTATTAGACCTAAAGAGAGCTGGAAACCTCAATACCTACTTTCAGCATTGGACATGTCAGACAAAAAAGTCAGCAAGCCAACACAGAACTTAAATCTGTACTATAGTCCAGAGGAATGTAATGAATATTTACTGAACATTTCAACCAACAGCTGCTTAGTGTACATTCCTCTCCTCAGCTCATGGAGGATTCTCAAGAATGGACCATATATTAGGCCACAAAACAAGCCTTAAATGCAAAAAAAAAAAAAAAAGAAAATATGAAGCATTTTATCTTACCACAGTAGTTGAATGGATTGAGAAATCAGTAATGAGGAATTTTGGAAACTGTATAAAACACAAGGGAATTAATCTATAACTTCAGGAGAGTTGCAGGCTAAAATATCAACATACTAAGATAAGTAGCATTTCTATATGCCAAAATGAACAATATGATGAAGAAAGTAAGGTATTCCAGTTTATAATAGCTACCAATAAAATACCTAGGAATAAATGTATTCAACAACATAAAAGATATCTACAATGAAAACTTCAAAACATTGATACAAGAAATTGAACAGGACACAAACATGGAAACATACTCCATGCTTATGAATTGAGAGAATCAGTATGGTTACGATGTCCATACTACCCAATACAGTCTACAGATTCAATGCAATTCCTATTTAAAAAAATCAACGACATTTTTCACAGAAATAAATAATCCTAAAATTTATATGGAACAAAAAACACCCAGAATACTCAAAGCTATCCTAAGCAAAAAGAACAACTCCATAGACCAAAAGTGAACTCATTTTTAACAAGGTTCCAAGAATGTACACTGAAGAAAAGACCACCTCTTCAATAAATGGTGCTGACAAAACTAGACATGGATATGCAAGAGAATGAAGTTAGACCCCTGTCTCTTATCATATACAAAAATATCAAATTAAAGTGGAACAAAGATTTAGATCTAAGGCCTCAGACTATGAAACCACTAGAATAATCATTGGAAGGAAATATCCAGGACACTGGTCTAGGCAAATATTGCTTGAGCAATATCCCACAAGCACAGGCAATCAAAGCAAACATGCACAAATGGGACATCAAGTTAAAAAGCTTCTGCACAGCAAGGAATATAATCAACAAAATGAAGACGTAACACAGAGTGGGAGAGAATACTGGCTGACTACCTGCCTAGCAAGGAATAACCAAAATCTACAAGGGCCTCAAACAACAATATAGGGGGGAAAAAAAGTCTCAGTTTTACAGACTTAAGTTTAAAAGCCATGCTTTTCTGAGCTATCAGAAAATCTTATACACTGCAATGTGTCCATTGTTGAACAAATATATAGTTAACTAAGAGATACTTGTTTTTATAAATTAAAAAAAAAATCCAGATACAAAGGTAACATCTGTCAGACCAGAAAGGATGCGTGTGATAAAATGCTGTTTATTCAAAAACAGGAGCAGAGACTGGAAAAGGCAAAGCAGATCTTGGAGTACAGAATAAAACATGAACCCCAAGGCCATCACAATCATATAGCATCCAAGACACAAGAACTATGTCTGGGTTTAGAAACAAGTCTAGGCAAAGGTCAACAGGGCAGACGATACTGTTTTGTTGGCCAAACTTAAATACACACACCCAGGTCTTTTATAAGTTTTCTTTTAAAGCTGGAGTTAACCAAAATGAAGAGGGAGTAAAGGATTATAGGTCAGGCAGGGGCTTACATGTGCACTTAGCTGGGGCACTTAGAGACAGAATGCAGTGAGGTGATGGACAAACAATTCCCACTATCATTATTTTCAAAACTCACAGAGTCAGTGATGTATTAAAGAATCACAATTGAAACCCAATTTCTATCAGTCATATTCACCATATTCTCTAACAGAGTGCTTCTCAGAATGTTCTACCAGAACATTCTGCCCGAAAATAAAATGGAAGGCATTTACCCTGGAGTCTGGCAGTATAAATTACACAGTGCATGTAGGTTCAAAATGTCTTTGGAAGCATATGTTTTACGCTAAGAATTCCTAGAGATTTTGCCTTCTTCTTCTTCATATAAGCTTGTTTTAATGTAGAAGGAATTTTGAGCACTTTTGAGTAAAAATCCCCCCACTCCCATGGCCTAAAATGATTTTTCAATGAAATGTGCTATATTTAGCCTGTAACTTCACAGAGCTTTTTGTGCTCAGTTTTATTCTCCCTGTAGTAGGAATGTCCCAAGTAAAGTCAATCATACTCTTTCCCTTGGATGGTTCTCATTTTTCCTGGCTGTAACTTCCTCATTCTATAGAATTATAGATACTATACCAAAAGTAATCAAGTTTCAGAAACAGTAATAGCTAACTTCTGAGCTCAAGTCTCTAATTCATTCACTAGCTCTGTTTCCTTGGGCAAGTGAATTAGCTTGTCTAAAGCACAATTTACTCACTAGTGGAGTGGTGATCAAATTATCATTCCAGAGCATTCCCGTGAGGTTTAACTGAAACACATAGAAATGTTATACAGATTTGGCAAATAGTATGTATTCAATAAATATAGGATGATTTGTACATGATCACTATTTGTCTACTTCTTTATTTGACCAAATTCTAGGTGTAAAAATATTAAGATGGGCCCGGCACGGTGGCTCACATCTGTAATTCCAGCACTTTGGGAAGCTGAGGCAGGTGGATCATTTGAGGTCAGGAGTTCGAGATCTGCCTGGCCAAGATGGTAAAAACCCATTTCTGCTAAAATTACAAACATTAGTCAGGCGTGGTAATGCATGCCTGTAATCCCAGCTACTAGGGAAGCTGAGGCAAGAGAATTGCTAGAACCCAGGAGGCAGAGGTTACAGTGAACTGAGATCATGCCACTGCATTCCAGCCTGTGTGACAGAGCAAGATCTCAAGAAAGTTAAAAACTATTTAATGTAAAAATATTACCATATCTACTATAAAGTACAAAGCAGATATAAAACGTCCTCTGTTGTCTATTAGATTGGCATACCTGTGAGTGTGGAAGTCAAAAGGAGAAGACATTCTTCTCTATACAATTACTAAAACTGGTAAAGGCAGATGGTACAGGGGATACACTTAGATACCTGAAGCTGTTTCCTCCCTCTTCTTGTTCTTTTGACTATTTTTAAGTATTCTTTCGTTGTTCTCCCCTTTCATCTTCCACATGTACCATGTCTTTGTTGCAGGTGGCATTTGATGTCATAATAGTAATTTTTCTGTAAAATTCAATCTTTAATGGCTTCCTTTTCAAGAGTATGAGAACTATTCTTTGTAACATATAAAACATGAAATCCTCCTTAGGCCAGGTGACTCTGTGGCTTTGTCTTCAGTTCATTTTATAACTATGATTTTCTTTATCAAGTGAACTTAGTGGATGTTTGATATTACTCAGCAGTTTAATGTATTCACTTATACATTGTCTTCTTTGTTAACCCAAACAAGATGAAAGGACCTGAAAATGAGACAATAATCCTTTCACATCCTTGTTAGTATGAAATAAAGAAATATGGAAGCACAAGCAGTGTTCAAAAAGAAACACAGATAAGTAGATCGATAAGAAGCATGAACAAAGTGGAAACAAAATCAAAGTAAAACAACTTGAGAAAGGAAGAGAAATGCATTCGCGAAGCTGTTTAAGTGGTTTCTGATACTTCAGAGTTATATTAGTCTTAACCTGAAAATCCAAAGGGATCAATATGTTTCAGTAGAAAGTAAAGAATACAGGAATAATTTAGCATGACAGTCTAGTTACAAAGAGATCAAGCCACAGACATATCTGTCGCTCAGAAAGTCAAGATACTTCTGTGATTACAAATTCCTAGACATTGGAAACACCAAAAAATATCACAAATGCCAGAAAGGAGTGCAAAACTAGAGATCCAAAACTTATTGGAGAATGCTGCTGACCAGCTGCTAGTAAAAATAAGGCAACCTATTGTCATGTAAATAGGAAACTTAGAGTTTTTTTTTTTAGTTTTTAAAAAATATTCGTTGGAAGAAGTATTGTGTAATGAAGTAGTATTTTATTGCAGAATATATATAAAAGAAAGTACATGTCTCAAGTGTATAGCTCAATGAATCTTCATAAACCGAACACATTTATATTACTAGCATTGAGATTGATAAAATACAATATGATTAGTTTCCTAGGGCCTTCCTCACACCCCCTATGTAGTAGACCCCTCAGGAATGGCCACTGTAATGATTTGTGGCATCATAGGTTAGTTCTCTTGAAAGCAATTTCCTAAAAGTAGAAAAATGCTCATTTTCTATTTCAAATTAGGATATTAATGACTGAAATACATTCGATTTATGCAGAGGCGATATACAAAAAAGTCCCACTGATGAAATATGATTTAGGAAATGCAAGGGAGTGGTATTACACCATGAATAAGAATGGTTACTGTATACCCAGAATGCCTTGGCTCAAATCCCAGCTCTGCCATATTATAGCTGTGTGATCTTTTTCTCTATAAAGATAGAACGTATCATTACCTGTGTTATGGTGATATTGCAAAGATTTAAGTGAACTTAGTATGGCACTTTTAAGATATTCTGTAAATGTTAACTATCAGACATTTATTCCAAATTTTCTAAATCAAGTGATTTGTATCTTCCATAATTATCTTTATAATGTTGGCCTCAAAGTAACAGAAAGGACCAAATTCAAAGTATTAATATAAGGATTATATGGGTTAATAAATGTGAACTCTCTGGTATGGTGCCTAGCATAGAAAACGCTCAATAAATACATTAAATAAATTACATTTCCTTCTGTTATTACCTGGAGGTGGAGAATGACACTCTCCTTTGAAACTTTGATGGCCCTAGCAGGACTTTGGTCATTTGAGAAGAGTTTAATAAGGGACTGTTTATAAAAATGAAGGCAGGTATAATGAAACCACTGGAACTAGTAATAGAGAGGTGTTATTACTCTTAGAGTCATAAAAGTGAAAAGAATGAGAGTGGTTATTAGATACTACATAAAGAGAACTGAGAAGATCATCTGACAGGAGCTTTGATACTGGGTGATGGAATTTCTTCTCTCTCCCCCTCTCTTACCAAGCCTCTCATTGGCCAAATCCAAAAGGAAATCAGAAAGCAAAGGAGTCTGCCTATATAGTGCAGAGACCAACCTCCCAAGAAAGACAAAAGTGGAACGTGGGACCAAAGGAATAAGCCAAAGACATTCACGACCCTAGACATGGGAACAAATTTCCTTTGAGCCAAGGGAATCAATGCCAGGGATAGTCCATATCAGAAAATAAATGCAGGCCTCAGAGTTCACTCCCATGCCTCATATTATTTGTATCTCTGGTAATGTCACTGTAAGGAATAATATGTATCACTGGAACACGTCATCTTCTTTAATAATGGTATAAAAATTCTAGCATGTTTTGTGGACCTTAACAGATAAAATCAGTATGTGTTTATTCATCATTCCTTAGCATCAAATACTTTTAGAGACTCCTCTATACCAAAAATCACACTAAAATCCAGCTACAAAGATAACCAAGAAAAAGCCAAGTTATTCCTTGGAGCTACCAAGTGTTCAAGAGCTGAGTTATGAAATACAGTAGTGTTTTACAATCTTTCCAGCTATAAAATGTTATTTGGCATTTTATGAAGCATAATAGCTAGGACCCAGTATGTATGTTACACTACTAAGTACATGAGATATGATTCAAACAGGTGTACATTAGAACTTTAAACAGGAATCACATCATAGGTAATGGAAATCAAGTCGTTATCTGTAAGTGCGATGTTATGAAGCCAAAGATATGCTTAACCAAAAGTCAGCATGATTCATTGTCTGATCAGGTCTATCTTTCACATGCTTTGTAATAAAACTAAGTTCCTAAGGTAGGTCTGATTTTTTTTTCTGTAAGTTAGATAGGTCAATACCAATTCTTTTTACCAAGTATTCTAAAGCAAGTATTAGAAAATTATGGTAAATGCTTTTGTATCTTATATTTTTACGTATTAATATAATTCACAAATGGTTATTTTAAAATTTGTAGAATGATCACAATTCATGACTGTAGTAATTCTCTTACACCAGCTTTAAATATCCCCTATAAAACTGAACATTCTGAAAGTTAAATTCAGTTTTTCTATTGATTTACATGAATAGACTTATATTAGAGATAGCCAGTGATGGATATGAAGGCTAATTACAATTTAACACAATGGTTACTTTTCTAACAGAAACATGACAGCATATGGTTGCCAAGATGAAGAAGCACTTTGTTTCAAAGCATTCAAATAACAGTAAGTCTTCAAAAACTAAATGTATACGCCAGGCATGGTGGTTCACACCTGTAACCCCAGCACTTTGGGAGATGGAAGAGGAGAGATCACTGAGGCTAGAAGTTTGAGACCAGCTTGGCCAACATGGCAAAACCCTACCTTTACTAAAAATACAAAAACTAGCCAGGCATGATGGCATATGCCTATAGTCCCAGCTACTCAGGAGTTTCAGGTGGGAGAATTGCTTGAATCTAGGAGGCAGAGGTTGCAATGAGCCAAGATTGTGCCACTGCACACCAGCCTGGGTGACTGAGGTTCTGTCTAAAAATAAATGTTTATGTATATACACCCAAACTAAACTCCATCTCAAGTTTATATATATATATATATATATATATATATATATATATATATATATACACACACATATATATGTATATACACACAGACACACACACATATATATACACACACATATATATATATACACATATATATATACATATATACCTATATATATGTGTATATATATAGGTATATATATATAAAAAACAAACATGTTTATACATAAGCATTTGTTTTTGAAACAGTCTCAGTCTGTCACCCAGGCTGGAGTACAGTGCTGCAATATTGGCTATATGTATGTATAAACATATGCATATATATTTATCTTGGCTATATATGTATACATACATATATACATGTGTATATACACACACGTATATCATGATGTAAAGGAATGGCTCACTAGACAAACGTCAACTATTAATACTCAGTTCCAGGGAAATGGCAGAGAAGGAAAGTGATATTTAGGTTTGTTGAGATCTAGTAAAAGAAACATTATAGACAAAGGGCATGCAAAGTTGACTTTAATCAATGTAAAATGTTTCTATAAATATTCTTATATAATTTCTCAGTTACCCTTCAGTTTAGTTGCATATGGACAATATAGGTGACAAGACACAGCTTCTTCCCAACTATTCCCATTCCCTACCTACTTGGAAGTCATCCTTAGTTTATTCATTCTTTCTTCTTCCATGTCTGTAAGGGTCTGTCTACAGGCAGTTCCAAATCAAAGAAATTGGAAACACCCCAAGGACAAATGTCACATAGGATAGAGTATTTAAGGGAGAGCTTCTGTCACTGCTATACTTTTGTTTCCTTTTAATAGATCACCTTTATGCAATTTCCAATTCTGAAGTCAAATATAGTCAAATGTTAGACATTTTATATGACTCAACCTCATATTTCAGAAAGCTGGAAGTTACAAACATTAACTGGTTACTTTATGCTAGCCATAGTTCTATGTATTTTTTGTGGGTTGTTTTAATTAATGTTCACAGTAATCAATCATTCCCATTTTACAGATAAAACTGAGACACAATTTAAGTAACCTGACTAAGGTCACACAGCAAATAAGTGCTAGATGCTAATTAAGACAGGCAGTCTATCTCTAGACCATTCTGTACTTTGTAACTGCTGTTTAAGCTGGGATTCTTTGACTATAATCACACTCAGGGTAAGGGTTAGGCGAGTTTTACTTGTGCCTTCTCATCATCTTTTCTATAAAGATTGTTTAATGTGTATTTTCTTTCTTCTATAGTTTCTAAAGGTCAGATACAGTTATATAGCCTGCAAATAAAATTGCTTCTAATTGTAGGTCACATTTGTAATGAAAGGGTAAGAACACAGTGATAATTCTTCATATATATTAGAAAAATTCTTCAAAGTCCCCAAGTCCTATTGTTTTATCATTTGACATTGGGGGTTTCATTAAATCCTCAGGACTCCAGTATGCTCAGCAGACTCAAATTACTAAATACTACCCTAGAGCCCCCTGCAAATTGTTTGAATGTATATTTCACTCAAATGAATTTTTAAAATGTATCTTTTTCTGTTAAAAATAAGGAAGACGTCATTCAACAAAAACTCAGAATATATTAATCAAAATATAAGAAATATAATCCTTGAAGTTCATGAGGATTAAATGAGGTAGCAGTAAACAGAAGAAAAAGTGTAGCTAGCGCATTTAGCAGAGCCATTTCTCGAGAAGACTCAAATGTGTCAGTTACTTACTTGAAAGTCTTCCATGTGAGATTCAGTATCGTTATAAGTTAAAGAACATAGTATCTAGAAGCAAATAGGCCTTTATTAAAGTTCTATAATTTAAATTTCCGTGGCAGTGTGAACCTCAATAAACTACAAAGCGCGTTGCTTATTCTCTTTACGTGTCAGAGGAGGGGAATGGTTATTCAACCCAGGGTCACCAGTATCATACACATGCATTGTATTGTCCTAAGTACTAAGAAATATGGGAAGATAAAAGATAAAATCATACTGCCACTGTTTTCACAGCTTTTGTCATAGCTTAGGAAGGAGGTGTGCATTTAAGCAAATCTAATTATAGCACGGTGTTATAATCCTATTAATAAGTGATTTTATGTTTTAAGTATGGTGCTGGCAAAAATAAAACGGTTATCTTCACTGGAGAGAACAAAAGTGGAAATCCCTTAATAGAATATACAAGGTTGAAGATGAAATCAACAGGTAGAAGTGGAAAGGGAAGACAAAGTCAATCAGAGGAAACTTCAGATGCTAAGGATCAGATAAAATATACACACTACTCAAAGAACTATGATAAGCCATCTCTCAGAGTGTAAGACAAGTACACCCATGGAAGATGATACCAGAGAGATACAAGAGACCACATCAGAGTGTACTGACTTGATTTACCACCCAAAGCTGCTTAGGCAAATGTCTGGTGGTCTTTTGCTTCTACCCTTTCAAACATACCTAATTTTGAGAAGCTTTGACCATGTTCTACATTTAATTCATATTTTGACATTTTAACATAGTATTGTTTAAGAAAGATCAACATTGGCACTGTTCACAAACTATTTGTATGTGAAAGGATTTGGCAGCTGGGCGTTGTGGCTCACACCTGTAATCCCAGCACTCGGGAGTTCTAGATCAGCCTGGCTAACATGATGAAACCCATCTCTACTAAATATACCAAAATAGTTGGTCGTAGTGGTACGTACCTATAATCCTAGGTACTAGGGAAGCTGAGGAAGGAAAATCACTTGAACCTGGGTAGCAGAAGTTGTAGTGATCTGGGATTGTGCCACTATACTCCAGCCTGGGCAACAGAGTAAGACTCGGTCTCAATTAAAAAAAAATTTATATATATATATGTATATATATACACACATACATATGTACATATATATACATACATATATGTACATATGTATGTATGTATGAGGGAAGGAAGCCACACTGTTATACTGTCCAGCAGCAAATGCTCTACATGTTAAGTTAACCACAAAATTGGGCCCAATATTTCATCCTTTCCTGAATCCACACTCTTTGCAATGTAGCATAGCTGCTCCTCTCATGAAAAGTTTACATCTACTTCCCTGCCTCTTAACTCTGGGTTGGTATCTGATTTGTTTTGACCAACAGAATGCAATTGAAGTGATGGCATTTTCGCTTCCAAATGTAGACCTCAGAAGGGCTTCAACACTTTTGCTCTCTCGTTCGTGCCTCTGCCGTTACCCTAACAGCACACCAGAGCTAGATTGCTGGAGGATGAGACAAGTGGAACAGAGTCAAGTTGCCCTAGTTGTCCCAGAGGAGGTTATCCCAGACCAGCAGACAGCCAGACATTTCACAGAGCTGAGCTCAGATCAGCAAAGCCCTCTAGCCAACCCCCAGCTAATAGGGACACACTAGTAATCCTACCAATAAACTGAAGAACTTCCTGGCTAACATATGTATTTGAAACATGTTGGTTTTTTTAACCTACTGAGTTTCCAGGTGGCTTATTACACAGCAATAGCTAACTAGTATATGTTCATATATATGAACTTTTCTACACAGGAGAAAAATGTCTGAAAAATTAAGCCATATTATACAGATATATTATTTACAAAATATCATTTTTAAAAGAGCCTTGGAATTTTTATGAAGAATCTCAAGCTAGAAAATATTACTTTATGGTTGAAATTGAGTATGGGCAAAAGTCACAGTCTCTGGAGATTTGACTCAACAAGTGCTATATTGAAGAGTACAGTCGCCGGGCATGGTGGCTCACGTCTGTAATCCCAGCACTTTGGCCGAGGTGGGTGGATCATGATGTCAGGAGATCGAGACCATCCTGGCTAACATGGGAAAGTCTGTCTCTACTAAAAAGACAAAAAATTAGCTGGAAGTGGTAGCACGGGCCTGTAGTCCCAGCTACTCAGTAGGCTGAGGCAACAAAATCATTTGAACCCGAGAGGCGGAGGTTGCAGTCAACCCAGCTCATGCCACTGCACTCTAGAGTAAGACTCCATCTCCCTCACCCCCACCCCCCAAAAAGGAGTACAGTCATTGTATTCCATACAGTTCCTCCAATGCAATCTAGCAAAAATAACAAAGCCATAGTCTTGTCAACTTCACAGAAAATTCTTTTAAAAATACAGTGCCAACCTTAAAGTATTTTTTCTTTTTTTTTGTTTTGTTTTGTTTTGTTTTGTTGTTGTTGTTGTTGTTGAGACAGAGTTCCACTCTTTTGCCCAGGCTGGAGTGCAGTGGCATGATCTTAGCTCACTGCAAACTCCACCTTCCTGTTTCAAGTGATTCTCCTGCCTCAGCCTGCCAAATAGCTGAGATTACAGGCGCCCGTCACCATGCGCTGCTAATTTTTGTACTTTTAGTAGAGATGACATTTAACCATATTGGCCAGGCTGATCTCAAACCGCTGACCTCTTGATTTGCCCTGCCTTGGCCTCCCAAAGTGCTGAGATTAAAGGCATGAGCCACTGCAGTCAGCCAACCTTAAAAAATTTCTACAACTACCTTTAGTAAGATTTGGTGTTCTTCTGTTGTAGCTATTATATTGTAAATGCAACTAAGGTTGTATTTCTTGCCCAGTATGTTCATTTGAAGTTCACTTGGGGAAGTTAAGAAAAAAAGTGGACTTTATTTTTCTCCCATTTGCTACAGTTTTACTATCGTCACTTTAGATAAAAATGTGTTTATCTTGTTTTCTTCATTATAAGCTCTAATTTCCAGTGGATTATTATTCAGACATTTCCAAAACAAAAATAGTAAATCAAAAATAGTTCCCTGTGGACTAAAACTGTCACCTTTAGTGTTCCTAGAAAAATATATTTTTAAATAAATTAACTTGAATAACAGCCAAAAGAATGTAGTTAAGGTTGACTTTTTTTTTTTTACAAAGCTCAAAAAAAGAATTTAAAATTGCCCTATAAATTAGAAAATCTTAATAGGCACCTGTCATTTCAAAAATGGGAAAAATTAGTTATAACTGCTTAAACAGAAGTTTTTACCAAGAGCTTTGTTATTACATGACTTAACTATAAAAGATACCTAATTCAGTGGTTCACCTTTATCAACAAACATTTGCTAATTGTGAATGATTCTGTACAACATATTTTAAGAAGATAGCAACTTTCCAAAAATATTGAGCCAAAAGGAAATTGAAATTTTTTGGTTTAAAATACAATGATTATCAGGTTGATAAATAGAAAGTATCATATAGCTATCAAGTTTTTAAAAGATTCGGGCACACTCACCTGGCTGAATGACCTATCTGTCTGCATCTTAAATTTAAATACTGTTCAGTACACATTAACCTTCTACTGAGCTTAGACTATAATATCCAATATGGCAATTTAAGCAAAAACTTAAAGTATATTATAAATGGAAAAATATAGAAAGAGGCCAAGATGGCCAACTATAAACAGCTGCAGTCAGAGGCTCCCACTAAGAAGAACCAAAACAGAGAGTGAATCCTGCCCCAGCAACAGAGATATCCAAGTTCTCTCATTGAGACTGACTAGGCAGTCGGCATGAGAGAGCATGGGAAAGCAGAAAGAGTGGTGCAATGGTCCACCTGGGAGCCAAATACGACAAGGGGAGCTCCCACCCCCAGCCAAGGGAGGCAGTGAGTGATTGTGCTAGCCGGCCTGGGAAATCGTACTTTGCCCACAGATCTGTGCAACCCGTGGATCAGGAGATCCCACTTGTGAGCCCATGAGCCCATGTCAACAGGGCCTTAGGTCCCAAGCACAGCTGTGCAGATTCTCAGTGGCCACTCTGCAGGAGACTGCCTAAGACCACTGAGTTTCCAGGGGTAGGTGAGGCCATTGTCACTGCCACTGCCGGCTGCAGGAAATGACAACTCTCCTGGAGAGGGGTGGCAGCTGTCAATGCAGCTGCCTGCCTGCCGCCTAAGAGGAATGAGCTTCTGTGGGGAGGGGCAGCAGCCATCATGGTGGCTATCTGCTTCCTGAGAGGACTGAACTCCTGGGGGGAGGGGCAGCAGCCAGCTCCAGCCCCAGTTCACCATTTTTCCCCTGCAGGTTTAAAGGAGACTAGACAATTTGAACCCAGGAGGAATTCCCCACAGTGCAACGAGCCGGCTATGGCAAATTGTGACCAGACTGCCTCATTAGGCTGGATTCTGCCTCATTTCTCCTCACTGGGCAGGGCCTCCTTGCAGGTATTTCAGCAACTCCAGCTAGGAGTTTAGGGACAGAATGGATTCCCCTGGACTTGAGCCCCTAAGGGAGGGATGGCCATGGTCTTCAAGGATCAGCAGACTGTCTTTCCCCTTTCTGACTTTAGGAATCCAGGCAGCCCAGAGTGCTTTGTTAGGTGGGTCCCAGATCCTATGCACCCTGACTGGGTGAGACCCCCCCCCCAACAGGGATCACCTAACACCTTATACAGAAACATCCCTCCTGGCATCTGGTCAGGGCCCCTCAGGGCCAGAGATACCAGAGGAAGGAGCAGTCAGCCATCTTGTTCTTCTGCAGCCTTCTCAGGTACAGAAGGGACACAAGTGAATGGGGTCTGGAACGAAACCCCAACAAACTGCAGCAGCCCTACAGAAAATGGACCCGACTGTTAAAAAAGCAAACAAATGGAAAGTAACAACAACATCAATAGCATCATTGAAAAAGTCCCAATTAAAACTTCATCCCAAAGGTCAGCAGCCTCAAAGATTGAGACTAGACAAACTCATGAAGATGAGAAAGCAGCATCAAAAAACAAACACTGAAAACTCAAGAAGCCAGAGTGCCTCTTCTCCAAGTGATTGTAACACCCCTTCAGAAGGGCACAGAACTAGGTAGAGTCTGAGACAGATGAATTGACAGCAGGCGGCTTCAGAAGGTGGGTAGTCAACTTTGCTGAGCTAAAGGAGCATGTTCTAACCCAATGCAAAGAAGCTATAAACCATGATAAAACATTAAAGGAGCTGTTAACCAGAATAAATCAGTCTAGAGAGTAACATAAATGACCCAAAGGAGCTGAAAAAGACAAGAACTTCGCCATGCAACCACAAGTATCAATAACCAAATAGACTAAAATGAATTTCAGAGCTTTAAGACCATCTTGATGAAATAAGACAGGCAATCAAGTTTAGAGAAAAAAGGAAAAGAAATGAATAGACAAAAGGCCTTCAATAAAATTCAACTTCTTTTCAGGTTAAAAATCCTCAATAAATCAGGTATTGATAGAACATGTCTCTAAATAAGAACCATTTGTGACAAACCTACAACCAGTATCATATTAAACTGGCAAAAGCTGGAAGCATTCCCCTTGAAAACCAGCATAAGACAATGATGGCCTCTCTCACCATTCCTATTCAACATTGTATTGGAATTTCTGGCTAGGGTAGTCAGGCAAGAGAAATAAATCAACGGTATTTAAATAGAAAGAGAAAAAGTCAAACTGTCTCTGTAGTATATCTATAAAACTCCATTGTCTCACCCCAAAAGCTTCTTAAGCTGATAAGCAACTTCAGCAAAGTCTCAAGACAGAAAAATCAATGTGCAAAAATCACGTGCATTTCTGTACACCAACAATAGACAAGCAGAGAGCGAAATCACATAGGAACTCCCATTTACAATTGCTACAAAGATCATAAAGTAACTAGAAATACAGCTAACAATGGAAGTGAAAGACCTCTTCAAGGAGAGCTACAAACCACTGCTAAAGGAACTCAGAGGATACAAACAAATGGGAAAACATTCCATGCTCTTGGATAGAAAGAGTCAATATCGTAAAAATGGCCCTACTGTGTAATTTATAGATTCAATGCTTTCCCCATTAGACGACCATTTACATTATTCACAGAATTAGAAAAAGTTTATTTTAAAATTCATATGGAACCAAGAAAGAGCCCATATAGCCAAGATGATCCTAAGCCAAAAGAACAAAGCTGGAGGCATAATACTAACTGACTTCAAACTATACAAGGCTACAGTAACCACAACAGCATGGTACTGGTACAACAGACACATAGACCAATGTATCAGGACAGAGATCCCGGAAGTAAGATCACACATCTACAACCATCTGCTCTTTGACAAACCTGACAACAACGAACAACATGGGGAAAAGGTTTCCCTATTTAACACATGGTGCTAGGAAGACTGGCTAGCCAGATGCAGAAAATTAAAACTGGACACCTTCCTTATATCTTATACAAAAATAAACTCAAGATGGATTGAAAACTTAAACATAAAACCCAAAACCATAAAAGCCCGAGAAGAAAGCCTAAGCAATACCATTCAGGACATAAGCACAGGCAAAGATTTTGAACAAAAACATCAAAAGCAATTGTAACAAAGCCCAAAATTGACAAATGGGATCTAATTAAAGAGCTTCTGCACAGCAAAACAAACTATCATCAGAGTGAACAGGCCAATGACATAATTTTTAGAGTCTATTCACCATTAATAAAATATTCTCCCCCTGCATACTTGCTGTAAGGTTTAACCTCAGCCTTGGATAGACACACCCTCCTTCACCCTGCAATATTTTCCCACATTTTTTCCCTTCATCTTGGTCCATTTTTCCTCTCTGCTTCACCTACAGTTCATCTCCCATTTCTTCAATGTCTGCTGAAACCTAGATTATTTTGAGTGGTTGTCTTAATTCCCTCAGTCTCAGCTATTCCATAACAAACTCTCCTTACTTAGAATTTAATCTTCCTGTTTACCCACTATCATAAACAGGTTTAAGAGGCTTGTCTCCTTTCCCCACAACTCCTACTTAAGATCAGGTGGCAGGTTTATATTTTGACATATTAACTGATGCCTTCCCTCATTCTTGGAAACTACATGTGTATACTTTAAGTCTGCTACTATAAAAATACAATGAAAAAGACATCAAGGGTCAAATATTGTGTTTCTCAGTAATTATCTGGAATCTACTGATGAGATTAGAGCCCTGGATTGAAAAATCCTAGTATATTATATACCAATGACATTATCTATCTCATAAAGAAGACCCGGGGAGATTGCATAATATAGGCAGTTTGATTCATTCCAAGGGAAATGTTTTCCAACTTCCAGCTGTGCAGCTGGAACAGGAACAGTACTGTAGTGGATTATGGTAAAACACAGTCATTGTTGTGAGCTTCGGACAAAATACTGCATCATTCTACTCCCACTCTGAAACTAAGTTTCAGGAACACTATATAGGTTTGGAAGAATTCCATAGTTGAGATATACCTTGCTTGTCAGAATATGTTTTGGGAAGTCAAATCTGGTCAGTCACCCGCTCCTTCCCATCATAACACTAGCAAAGTAGGGTAGGCATGAATGAGTCAGGTGTCAAAGCAGGTGAGACTGAAAGATGCTTCTAGGTACTCCACACACCCTTAAATTGGCATAAAAAGGATGAAAGAAAGGACATGACATCTAAGGGCTTCAATGGACCCCAGTCACCTTTGGTGGTGATATGGGAATAGAGAACAAGAGACAGAATAGTTTTATCAGGAGACTTCAAGAGAGGATGATTATAGGCCTGTTATCCCCGATTTCTGGATGTGACATAAGTCCCTTTAAGTTTAAAGGTTGGTATGCCATCGTGACCAATGGTATTGAATGTTTTAATTGATGCTTTGACCTCATCAACTTTTTGACCTGCTAAGCTGCAACGACTTGGATCAATTTGCCTCCATGCTCATGGCTAGTTCATGGCTTCTCACCTACCTTGAATCATCCTACCCCATAGATCAAACACATTGAATTGCTCGCTTAAACAGTATGCTATTCTTGAAACTTCTGTCCCCTTTTTAAAATTCAAGTATTTATTATCTGCAATGTGACAGATATTACATGAGGTTAGATTGGATAATGATCTAGTTTCTGCATTTCTGGAGCTTATTGTCTCCTCAAAAAAATGAACAACAAATAAGAGATGACGTTTTACATGCTAAGGTAGAAATAAAGTTAACTGAAAAAGAATTAAGGCTAAGCTATAGGAAGTTCTTTCTGAAGAGATGAAATTCAAGATACGATCTAAAAGATGAGATCTCTTAAAAGGGAAGAAAGAATAGAATTACAGATAGAAGGCACAAGATGCACAAAGAGAAATAGAGGAAGTTGGTACTAAATGAAGTTAGTGGTCAAAGAGGGATCAGGGGTAAGCCACAGCAGAGATGATAAGCTAAATGTAAGAGATGCTTTTACAGGCTTTGGGTAGAAAGGAGAGATATCTAATTTGTGTTTTATAAAGATCTCTATGGCTCCTGTCACAAGAAGGAGAGCATGAGAAGCAATGGGAAAACTCTAGTGCTTCATCCACTCATTTTAAACTCTTAAGTTACCTTCGTAGTGTCTATGATCTCACTATCAGGTAAATCTCCTTCTCGCACTCACTGTTGATCATAGTTGCTTTATCAATTGTTAGTCCTAATTTTACCCAGCCTCCCATTCTTTTAGTTTCCTTTTTGATTGCTATCCAATTCCTGAAGTGGTCACACAAATCAGCCCTGTAGGGCCTCAGGACACATGACATTTCATCTAGTACCCTTTCCTGCTTTGCTCAAATATCATGGGAATAAGTCCCCCTCCTCCTTTAAAACCTGACCCCTAAATATATGCTTTTGAGATAATTGGCTACCAGCATCTCGAAGATTTTAATTCTCTTCCCTCCTCATTCACACACACACAGACATATAGATAGATATTGTACGCAATAGGCATTAGAGTGAAAGAGTCAACCTTGAAGCTACTCTCAGGCCTGTTTCTGACTTTAGTATATATTAGAACCACCTGGATGAGCCTGTTATAACATGCAAGTTGCCAGGTAATTCTGATGCAAGTATACAGAGGACTACAATTTTGAGAAACTAAATTCTAGGCTCAGCTTTACCACTGAGTAGCCTTGAGTACATTAAGGCCTATGTCTGAGCATTCATTTCTTATATTAAAATAAAGTAGGTTACACTGATTATTCTCTAAGGATACTCTCAGCCCTCAGTCTCCTATTTGTCTAGAATCTAAAGAAGGCTAGAGAAAAAAATGCAAACGTGATAAAATGTAAAAGCTAGGAATAGTCACTAAAAGTTTGCAAACACTTATGCTTTGCTTCTCTGAAGTTGGATAAAAATAACATGTTATATATACTTGTCATCAAATAAAAGGAAAGGAACTTTATCTTAACCTAAACTCTAAGTTAAAAATGTTCAATCTGAGGTCCACAGGGACAAGATAAAGAATCCCTGTCTGAATTCAGAGAACCCTGAACTTGGGTAAGAAAAACCAAAAACCTCATATCTTTATTTTCTGTAAAGTCTAATAGAAATTTATTATTTTATGATTTTAGACAAGTTTAATTAAGAATACTTGAGATTTTTGTCACAAATAACAATCACATTTTTATATTGCACGACATCTCATGCAAAAATGTCTCCATACATTGCTTATACTGATCACTATCTGGACATAACAATGGCTGTAAACTCTTCTACATCTTGTTAGTGCATTAGAAATAATCACATCTATTAGCTTAAGTTTATTATGATCACTGTATTTTCATACAATTATTTTGTAGCTATGTTTTCTGTGTTTTTTTTTTTTGAGATGGAGTTTCGCTCTGTCACCCAGGCTGGAGTACAGTGGTGCAATCTCTGCTCACTGCAACCTCTGCCTCCCAGGTTCAAGCTATTCTGCTGCCTCAGCCTGGGTTTACAGGTATGTGCCACCACACTTGACTCATTTCTGTATTTTTAGTTGAGACCGGATTTCACTATGCCGGCCGGGCTAGTCTTGAACTCCTGACCTTAAGTGATCCACCCACCTCGGCCTCCCAAAATGCTGGGATTACAGGTATGAGCCACAGCTTCTGGCCTTGTTAACTATGTGTTTTATATTATGAACTATGTACTTTGTATATTATCTTATTATGAATAGACCTTTATAATGAAAGGCAAGTATATAAACCCCAAAGTATTATCAGAAGATCCCCACAGGAGTCACCAGACTGCTGAAGGGATCCATGGCACCTGAAGGGTTTAGAAATCACCTTGTATTTTCTAGTTCTTCAGTGATGGTGATCTAATGGGTTTTTGTATTAAGAATGCTAATATGGATTTTATAGGATAACTCTGTTCCATGTAATTTTTCTTCAACTTCTTGATGCTCTTGGGAGATTTTGTCAGACAACTGTAATACAGTTCTTAAAGAGAAGAGCCACTTATTGAATTTATGGATGCTATGTGAAATACTTAAAGTGTTATATTAGTTTGTAAATGAAGATCAAGTATTATTCAAAACCCTTAATCGTGATTGCTTTCAAATTTGTTAGATGCATATACTGGACAGGAGTTGTAATCTAAACTTTAAAGTGCAAGTACTTTAGTAAAAGAAGTCCTCCTTTTCTAGAGTAATTTTTTTTTTCACTGATACAGTTTAGAGAGTCAAGTATGAGACAATCCAGTCAGCCTGCATTCACATCTTAGTCTAGATCTGAGGAGGGAGGAAAACCGAGTTAAATTCACTGAGTTTCTTTACTTATCAGCACTGTGATCTTGGAAAAGCTACCTAGTTTTATTGACCCTTAGTTTGCTTATCTGATAAATGGGAATAATAGTCCCTATCTTATAAAGTTATTATATGGGGTCAATCATCCACATAAAGCAGAGAGCCTGGATACAGTAAACAGTCAATAAATGTAGCTATTATATTTCATCTATTTCTGAGTGTCAGCTTCCCAAATTTTACAATGAATTTGAGGCCTTTTCAATGAAAGCCAAACATATGAAGCCCAAATACAATCCTACAAGATCAAGAAAATAAATAATAAGACTAAGTCTACATGGCTAACTACTCACTGAAGAAAGATATAGGAATTAGGCTGCAAACCAAGCTGTGTACTAATTTCCAGAGAATCATGGCAAATACAATATTTTATATCACTGTTAGTCCAGGGAAGCATTTTTTAAAGGTATGTTCCATGGATAAATATCCTGAGAAATGCTTTGTTTAAAATATAAATACTCAATATTCTAAATTTTTAGAATATGCTGCAAATTCAAGGTTTTGAGAAACCCTAGTATCAAGAAACCCTTTTAACTAGTATAGCAAAAACAATGATTAGCAGTCCCTAAAAGATGTGTCCATGAAACCTCTTTTCACATACTTCCC
This sequence comes from Callithrix jacchus, assembly GCF_049354715.1. Lineage (NCBI taxonomy): Eukaryota > Metazoa > Chordata > Mammalia > Primates > Cebidae > Callithrix > Callithrix jacchus. Next base: position 33,771,990 of record NC_133524.1, read on the forward strand.
ATTATCCCAGGTACTTAATCATTTGAACATGACTTAAGAAATACTGGTAGAAAGTATAGTAGTTTATCAGTATGACTAATTATCAATCGTTTCTTTTTCTCTACTGGTCTTACCTATGTCTTTGCCAAAGTAGAATAAAATGATAAAATCTATGGCAGTTTTATAATAAAAAAATATTGGATGTGCTATTAGGCAAATAGACATATGAATGTAACAAGTCCTTTGCAATGATCTGAATAATGAAATATCCCTTAGATCAGAGTTTCTCAAAATTAGTTTGCACATGAAACATCTGAAGATGTTAACGAAGTGCAGACTCATTGATGTGAGGTCTAATGTAGCACCTGAAAATCTGCATTTCCAACAAACCCTCAGCTGATGCTGTTAGATTTCAGATCAAAAATTTGAGTTGCAAGGCCTTAGTCTATTCCTCACTCACAGCAGCTGTCACAGCCAACTTTCACATTAATAACAATGAAAACCTTAACAGAAAGTGTCTTGTGACACTTTCACAAAAGAACGGATAAGCTTTTCATGTCTTTTTCTTAAATCTTTATTCACCCATTGTTGAGGGTAGAACATTGCAACAAGTTCATTTTTACAGAGAGCTAAAGTAAGATTCCCCATGGAAGTTTCCTGATGTTCTCATTTGATACAAAGATTGAGCTTAGAAAATGTACAAGAATGAATTGTCAGCATGAGCCTTGAACTCTGCCTACCATCAATTGTTTCCTGCCAAGATACATCTTTTTTTTTTTCTTGAAAACTGCAAGTTTTCTCTCTCACCTGGCTTGTTTGTGCCAGGATCTTCCTTCTTCTGCCTTTCGCAGCTAGAGTCACTGACACACTCTCCTCCTGTGAGATATAGATCACTTAATACCTGAGAGAACCATGATAGGAGAAGGAAATTATTTACAGCAGCTATGATGGACCAGAGATGGCCGCAAAATTCTGACACTTCTTTCATCAAGGAGGCAACATCTAATTCTCCCCTTCAAGCTGGGCTAGTCTTAGCAACTTGTCCGACAAGTAGAATGCAACAAATATGACGTTATAGGTCTTCCAAGATTAGATTATTATTAGTAACCTTTAGCCTCTTTATGGGTTTCTTAGAACACTCACTCTGAGAGCCCTAAGATACCATGCATGAAAACCGACTACCCTAAAACCACCATGCTGTAGAAGCCATGCACAGGTCTCTGGTTGGCAGTCCTTGCTGAAGTCAGCCTTTTGGCCATTCTTACAATGGCATTAAACATGTGAATCTGTCTTGAACCCTCCAGACCACCACATCCACATACCGAATTCCACCAAGTCATATCAATTGATACCATATAGAGTAGAATAATAAGCTAGCTGAACACTGCTGAATTCCTGATTCACAAAATCAGGTAAGAGAAAAGTGAGATAAAAGAAATTTTATTATAAGCCACTGTATTTGGGTTGTTTTGTTATGTAGTAATAGAAAACCAGAAAAGTAGCCTAAGCTCCCACTGGAATGGAGGCTCTGCCTCGAATCACAGCCTTCTTGATTGAGACCTTGATACTTGTCTCTCTTCATTGACTCTTGAACTCTTTCTGGTTCCCTGATTTACTATTGCCTATGTTTCTATTTAACAGATTACCCAGTCTCCCAGAAGTCAATCTCCTCTTAGTTACACCTGAATTTCCCAGGTCCTGTCCTGTTTAGTCTGTATTTTCTCCTTTTCCTCCATCCTACACTGCTATAACCTTAGGATACTTTCAGCCTGCTGTGAGAAACTCTCTCCAAAGTGTTTCCATGTTAATTTTCTGCTCTTTTCTCTTCTCCAGGGAGATGTTTTTGGCTATCTCTACCAGTTTACCTACTTCTCATCTCACTTTAATCCAGTGCCAGGCCCAGCCATAGCACTGAAGAATAACTGATTGACCATTGGATAAGTGAATCAATGAATGAATGGATAAATGAATCAATGCATTTACATGTTATGGTCTACTAGTCTGCTAAAATCGTTACTTTAAAATCAGTCAAAGCAATCAGAAAACCAAATGGTCTTTTCTCAGACTGTAAGTAACTTTCTATTAAATCACTTCCTTCAGTCAATGTAGTCATCTACTGAAAAATTGTTTCCCTTCTTGCTGCTTCTGGGACCACACACTCTTTACAATTTCCTGAGACTTTTCCTAACACTTCTTTGCTGGCTTCTCTTTATCTACACATATTTTAAATGTGAATTCTTCAAGATTTGATTTTGGGTTCCTTTTTCTTTTAACGGTGTAATATCCTCTTGCCATATCATCTGCCCCCTTGGCTTAAACTCCCTATTTATTACCCCTATATAATTTTCTTTAGTTGTGTTATCTTTCCTGTGATCCTCTCTCAGTGCTACACCTATCAAACACGCACTGATCTCCCTCCTCAGACCTAGACGTATTTTCCAGAGATTATTGGATATCCCATCAACACATCATAGTTCTGCTTCTTTGTATTTCCAACCATATCCAGTGATACCATCATCCTCTCAATTTTCCAGCCCTAAGACATAAGTTATTTTCAACTCATTCTTGTCACATTCTTTAATTACATCAATACTGATCCCTAATGACTCTAGATACAAAATGTCAGTTATAATAAACTCTGTAGGAATTCACCTATAATTCGAATCCAATTTAGTCTATATAGTACAAGTAGTTATATTCCTAAACCGTTGTTATGATGATTCCAACCACCGTTGCCCCCTAGTGCTGTCTTATTCTGTAGATTCCATTTTCGTGCTTTATCTTTAATATCCTTCCTCTCCACCACCACCTTTCTTCAATGCTCGGTTTCAATGATTCTTCCTTGCTTCCCATGTGCCTTGCCATTGCTTTTTATAAGCAACTCCAGAAAAAGTCCCTCCTGATCTTGCGGTCTGTCATTTGTTCACACCTCTTATTTACATATTGTCATTATCTGACTTGAATTAAAGTTATTGTGCATTTCCTCCCTATTTTATGAGCTCCTCACTGACAGATGTTTATTTTTTTAATCCCCTACTAAAACTAGCATTATCTATTGCACATAGTGAATGTTCAATAAACATTTCTTAAATTTGGAGCTATTGAACAGTTTATCAGTTTCCAGCTACATTCATTTTTTGACTGAGTTGAACCAAGGGGGACACTACTCTGTTTCAAATGGGGCACACTTAAACTACTTACACTATTACTTTAATGTTTTCATTGAACGCAGACATCTCTTTGTAGCCTGTAGGTGCATTTAAACTTTAAGATAAAAGTTATATTTTGTCAAAATGATTTATAATCAATAACATTGCCAATTAAAATCAAATAATTAAAAGACACAGAAATGCTACAAAGCTTCAGCCAAGATAGATACAAGGGGATGCCGGTGGATAACAGTGATATTTCATCATCACAGCCTCCCTTTTGCCTCTAGCAGTTGTTCTGATGTAGCATCAGTCTTAAGAGGTTTCTGCAGCCAGATATAAGCAAAGAAATGTCATTACAAAACTCACATGACTACACTTCTGACACCCTGGTTGGGGAAATCTATATGGATTTATGTGTCTGACTGACAAGAACTCAAAATTTAAACAATCCCTTGTCTGAGAGCCTGGTGGTTACCATCCAGAATTCTTCTGCACAAGTGATTAAACATACTCTTTGGTAAACTATTTTGTCACATAAATATGTAAAGTTAAGAAGCAGGAACACTAACATTTAAAAAAAGAGCTTCTTTAATAATGCTATAATTCTAAATTTGTGCTGTTTATATTTTAAAATTTTATCTTATAACTCTAGCTAGAGTACAATTAGAGATGTTTTAAAATTAATTTTTCAGATAAGTGCTTAATTGAGTCAATGTAATCTTGAGAAAGTTAGCAGCTTAGAGATTACAGAAAAAAAAATATGAATGTTTTATCCAAATCCACTAAGATTCCATTAACACTTCCACATGTCCATGTCCTTGGCTTTTGTGGTCTTTCCTTTTCAAAACATTTCTATCTGTATCTCTTTGGGTGACCGTCTTCAGGCTAGTAAAGCTGCTTTGCTCATAAGAACACAAATCTGGAAGGGCTTTGGTGTTTATGTCAACTTAGGGCAGTCTTAAGGTGAAGATTGAGTACTAAAGGAATACAAAAGCCCGGCTCCTCCGTTTCAAGTCGCAACAAGCTAAAGCATAGTTGAGGCCCAGATTTTCCTGCAGAACCAGGCTGAGGCTGGGACTTTGCCTGCAATTGCTCCTTGCATGACTTCTTCCCCATTCCTATTTTACTTCTCTTGCTCACCTATTTGACATTCCTGAGAACATTTCCTTAATAAACTACTTTCATACAAATTCTCTCCACATGGGCTTTACACAAACCCAACCTGAAACAAGCATTCCTCTACTTATAGTAGTAAGAGCATCGGATTTCTATTTGAGAATATTAGGAATGCTGTCGTGGGGTACAGCAGCAAGTGGTGATGGAAATTTCCAAACACAACCAGCTTTCCTTCTCTGCTCTCACATTTACACTGTTTAACTTCCAGCTGCACTAATCTTTCCTCCCCACCTCCTCCTTGAATCCAATTCTCAACAGTAATTTACTCTTCTGGATCTTGGTTAACATCATGTATTGCCTGAGTATAGTGGTTAAATATCTACTGGGGACACAGAAGACCTGAATTCTAAGTTGTATCTATTCTGCTTCCTCCCTTATTAGACTTAGAATTTTGCTATGGGTCACTGTTAATAATTTAAATGTGACACTTAAGGACTGTCCTTTACATTGCAGGATAGTTATTTCACCTCACTCTCCTCACTATATATATATATAGCAATTCCCCACAGCTAATTATTTTGACCACCAAAAAGATGCCTATGTATATTTCCAAATGCTGCTAGATAGAAAATACTGCCAACCATCTACCACCTTTGTGGACCAGTAAATAAGCAATAATTTTCTTCCTATTGCCCAATGGTTTGGAATTACTCTTCCCCTTCCTTCTTCCTTCTCTGGTTTACATGCACAATACTTAGAGATGGAGCTCTTTTAATATAGAAAGAACATTTGACTGAAAGATAAACAGCTTCCAAAAGAAAATTTTTCTGTGTGATACAGTTTGTTTTACATAATTGGTGGAAGTGTGTTAAACAAAACTGTTACCACCTGCCCATGATTTAAATGGAATATTTAATAAATGTGAGATAAAGATTGGGTTCAATATAATTAGATACTTGAACATAATGGCACATTAATAGTCACACTAAAAATGATCAAGAAGCCATTGTAATAGGTTTTAAATACTAGATTTATTGCATTATGCTTTTAATAATGCTGTGTTAAACTGATTAATTGAATCTAACTTTGACAAAATGTTAGAATTCAAACCTGTAGCTCTATGGAAGTTTTGATTGCTGTTATAATCCATTCAGACAACACGTTACTAAGATAGTGTTTCAGAGTACAATATGATTTTCTTGTAGCATTACTGCAAAACAAGCCTGAGTATCTCTATTACTTTAGAAAATCTCTATTAATAAAGTCATGAATTTTAACACCAATGGTTTGATTACACAGAATCTTCCTGATTTTTTATCATCAAAATTTTCCATCTCTAATAATGAAAGAAGAGTGGTTAGGTAGAGCAGGATACATCTGTAGTATTTGGGCTGGGCACGGTGGCTCATGGCTGTAATTCCAGCACTTTGGGAGGCTGAGGCAGGTGGATCACAAGGTCAGAAGTTCAAGACCAGCCTGGCCAAGATGTTGAAACCCCATCTCTACTACAAATACGAAAAATAGCTGGACACAGTTGTGGCCGCCTATAATCCCACATATTCAGGAGGCTGAGGTAGGAGAGTTGCTTGAACCTGGGAGGCACAGGTTTCAGTGAGCTGAGACCACACCGTTGAACTCCAGCCTGGGCAACGGAGCAAGACTCTGCCTCAAAAAAAGTGTAGTATTTGTACTAATATAAACTTCTGAATCCTTCATGATATAATATCCATGTGTATCAAGCTTCTTAATTCCTCCATGTATTACAGTTATTCTCCCTATATATCTTACAGCCAGAGGGAAAACTGAAAACCTACTATCTTCCTTTTGGTAAAACTTTTAAAAGGGCATTCAGGTAGAGATGGTATTCATTAATGCCAGTGACTGTGGCAGACTGTTCTTGGACCTCTGGGAAGCCTGTGGTGATAGAGAGCACTGGAGGAAGAATAGGTCACCATTTACATATGGCATATGGCCCTCATCACAGCTTGTGTTGCTTATTCACTAGTTTGACTTTGAGCTTGCCAAAAGGTTAGACAACCACTGCTATGCCCTCCTCATCCTACCTACAGATTATGCCTTTATTGCTTCCCATTTTATGAAATTCTTGAATAAAGATCACCGTTAATATTTGTCTTTATTAATAACAGTTATTGGCAAATGATCATGGTTCATTCAACAAGTATTTATTGAATGAATGCAGTTACTTTAAAGAACCTCTACTATGTTTCAATTTCCTATAAATATGTATGTGTCACATATTTGAAAAAAATGTGATTTGAGAAGTTGAGCGTTTTCATTTTGCTTTACTTTGGTAAGTCAGTCCCTGATGTTCATAATCTTTTCCAGTTCAACAGGTTGGGCAAGTTGTATGGTACTATTAAAAAAAAAAAAAAAAAAAAGCTCAGCTGGAATTCAAGACCTTTAGTCCCCATTTCCATTTTCTCTACCAAAATAGCCATGCCATCTTGTCATTTAATTTTGAAAGAGCTTCATTTACACATCTTCAGAAAGACAGTAATGCTAGATGTTCTTTTATGTATTCCAACAGTCATTGCCTTTGTTTAGCCATTCCTCTTCTCCCATTTGAACAAACATTAGCCTCATAGGTGACCTCCACTCCTGTACTCTCCCCATATAGGATTCTACATACTGCCACTGAATATAGCTTTCCAACATGCAAAACATAAGTCTAAAAGTATCTTTCTGACTTTTTTGAACACATACATCTCAACTGAACAAAATATCCATCTACATTCTATCGCCAGTCTATCTTTCCTGCATCCTTCTCAATTTTTCACCAATTGCCAATATCCCAAAATCTCTACTACAGTCATGCCAACTACTTACTGGTTCCTGAACACAACTGCTTTGTGACTTCACACTTCCCAGCATTTTCTTATCAGCCAGTAGGCTGAAAGCTATAACAGGGCAAAAACATGTCTTTTTCAGCTTAGTATTCTTAACAACTAACAGACTATCTGCATATACAAGGTATTTGATAAATGTTTGAAATAGACAGACTTGAATGGCCTGTTGTACTCTTGTTGGTATGAAAATCCCTTTTATCCTCAAGGCTATAGTTGATATCAATTTCAACCCCAATACACCCCTAGCCAAGCAAAATTGGTCTCTTCTTCCATCTGCTCCCATAGTGGATCATGCATACCCCCATGGTGGTACATACTACAAAGCCATGTAATTGCTTTTGAAATACCCATTTTTCCCATGTATATGCCATCTGTTAACTACAGTGCCAGGTATATGGCGGAATCCCAATCAAAACTCACTGAGTTAAAAAGACTAACATTTATTTCAACCCTGTAATCTGATGATTGTGTGCAATTATTTTTAAAAAGCTAGAAATCTTAGAGTGAATCACTTATGAATACAAATGGGTATAAAGCAGAAACCATGAAGGCAATTGGCAAAACATACTAGAATAAGTACAAGTAGGAATGATCGATGCCAGTGTTCTTCTACATCTTTGAACTGTATGAAAAAGCCTATTGGACACTAAGCATTTATAAAATTATTTCTCTTTGAAGGTGGTTCTAAATAATACAATTGAAGCAAAAGGAATTTTAGCTAACTTGCTTTATCTTGGCTATAGAATATTTTAAATCTCATATTCCAAATAGCTCTTAAAGCATTCTGAACTGGTTTAAGACACTTATGATTTCTGGGTCTATTTGTAAATAATAGTATACTTAAGCAATGTTAGGACAATATTACATTTAAAATAATTTGATGTTCAGGATTTGTACTATTACTCTTGGAAAAATAATAAATATCCTCTCTCAGAGGCAACCTAACACTCTCAGAAATAAGTTAAATATGATACTATGTCAAGTTCTACAACATCCAGATATTCAATAGTAGGCAATTACTACTTGTTAGGTCTTAATTCACATCTTTAAAAAATTCTTCAAGAGGGAAAAGTAACTAATTTTGTCAACATGAAGGAGCTGTAAGAAAAGTTTTACTTTAATGGAAATAAGTGGTTTTCATTGCCTTGCCTTAAATATTGCTCTTTCGTTTTTAATCCTTGAAATTCAATGCAAATAGTTAACAATTATTTTCTAGATTTCTTATTACAAATATTAGCATTTGTGCTAGTTAGAGATTTTAGCTTCCTCAGAGCCACACAAACACACCCTTCTAAACCCTACTTTGCAACGCTGAGGCTCAGACTCTGCAGCCTACATTTCTGCTCTGCTAACTGACTGTTACAATCTAAAGGTAGGGAGTGATAGAGGGAGACTGCAAGGCTGGAGGAGGGAAAAAAGATTGACTCGTTCACACTGGCTTCCCATGCACTTACTGCTCCTATTAGCAACACCCTAGATGTGCTGCTTCATGCCTGCAGCAGCACTTCTTTTTAGTAACAGCTATTCAATCTAGCTTGAGTTTTGTTTTTCAACACTTAAGAGAATCAGCTTCATTGCATCCCTGCCACAGAAATACCAGCACCACCTGGCTGGCTCAGGTCTGGGCCTCAGTCGCACTGGGCCCTTCCTGCTACCTCGGAGAGCCTAGCACTAGCCAAGTAGTGGCCCCCTACTCAGAGCTGAGCTCCAGCTCTATGAAGTCCTTCCTCAAGGCTTCTAAGTGTTACTAATTCTAATCTTTTCTCTGTTTTCCCAGCCCTAAGAGTGGTGAGTACTTTGCATCCTTGCCACTATCTCTCTTCTCTTGTCAGTTTTTTAATACCTCGATCATAATTCCTCATGTTAAATTATTTTCTGCTACAATAACTGGAGTTCTGTTAACTGACCCTGGCTGACTCATCATTCCAAACCCAAAACTTGTCAGTATCAAAATGGAAACACAGTAAGTTTTGGGTCTGTATTCTATGGGTAAGAATAATTTCTCATTCTTCCAAAGACCACATATTATATTCCACAATAGTTTTCTACTAGTTTTATAAGTAATGACTTGATTAAATGTAGATATACTTAAGCACAAGGATATTTAATCTCCTGGACAGCCATATTTAAATGTGCATTCTTTCTGTAGATGGAACTCCGCTGTGTTAGAACTAAAGTTTAAGGACACATGTACACGAATGTTCATTGCAGCACTGTTTACAATAGCAAAGACCTGGAATCAACCCAAATGCCCATTGATAATAGACTGGATTGGAAAAATGTGGCACATATACACCATGGAATATTATGCAGCTATCAGAAATGATGAGTTCGTGTCGTTTGTAGGGACATGGATGAATCTGGAAAACATCATCCTCAGCAAACTGACACAAGAACAGAAAATGAAACACCGCATATTCTCACTCATAGGTGGGTGATGAAAAATGAGAACACATGGACACAGAAAGGGGAGTACTAAACACTGGGGTCTATTGGGGGGAAAAGGGGAGGGCCAGTGGGAGGGGGAGGTGGGGAGGGATAGCCTGGGGAGAAATGCCAAATGTGGGTGAAGGGGAGAAGAAAAGCAAAGCACACTGCCATGTGTGTACCTACGCAACTGTCTTGCATGCTCTGCTCATGTACCCCAAAACCTATAATCCAATAAAAAATTAAAAAAAAAAAAAAAAAAAGAAATTCTAACCATAAACAGTTGAATCTTGCACTATAGTTATTTTTCAAAGTCAACATGAATAGTAAAAATAAAATATTGTCAAAAGTCAACCTGGGAAATTCCTGAACCATCCATATTATACACATAATATGGATTGTACACATTATACACATAATATGGATTGTACACATTATACACATAATATGGATTAGGTTTTAAACACTGCAGAGTCACCTCCTGCTCACAAAAGTTTAGGAAAATACTGAGCTAAACTCAAAGAGCAAAAAGCCAGTGTGTATGCAGCTTTCTTAACATGCAATTATTCCTGCCTCTACGGTAAGCCCCTATATTATTTTCTTTTCCTGCAGGGTTTTCTGCATTATGTCTTAATAAAGATAATAAGACACAGCACTTTTAATGTATTTGTGATAAAGAATGCATGGAAACAGGATGGTATAGTCCTAACTTAAGCATTTAAATTAACTGCATCTCATAATGTGAGCCTATTAATACTCGCAGTCATACAGATTCAAGAACCAAAAGGAACCCGAGGAAATCAGAAGGGGTAATTCTGCTTAGAAAGTTGCTCTTACTTTTCATATACATGCCTGAAGTTTGAACTCAAAGAAAAGAAAAATCAATTTTGGTCACTGAATGACAACTATATAACTTATCTATGAAATTTCTAATACATTAAAATCTGAATTTTCTATTACTTTTGCTTCTTATTTGGATACTGGTAATTACCTCTTACTCATGAATTTTTAAGGTATAATTCCTGATACTAGGTGACACTACTCCACTATTTTCCTTTAACTTTGGAACTTTTCTTTAAAAAAATTACCATTCTAGAATTAACATGCTAACAGCTTTTCACAAATATGTTGTTAGAAAATGACTTCCATTGTATCTGAAATTAAGACTCTTCAAAATATATCTCTTTTCATTCTTCTATTACTTTTCTGTAGATGTTCTATAAAAGCACTTGAAATAACCTCAACATAATAAAGAAGGAAATGGAAAAATAAGTACATAGGTTTTTGGTTGTGATATACTATGTTCCTTGCCTGTTTTTCCTTGACCAATACATACAATATTTAAACATGTCATCCTCAATATTCCCCAAGTCCCCTATACTAAGACTAGTCTTGACCCCATATCGAAGGAATGTAAATTTCCCATTACTTTAGATGTATAAATCAAGGCCAAGACAAAATTGCTACTCGTCCAGCATCCCTTTGCTAAAGCTAGCCTCTTACCATAAACTTTGTGATTCAGCTTTACTCTTTATACTCAATGTGCTCTGACTTGTAAAACTGCTTCCTTGACTCAAGTCTTTGGAATTAACTTCCACAGTGAGGGCAGAGACCTTATCTGTCTTGTTCACTGCTTTAACTCTAACACTTGGTGGTTCTTCTGTGCCTAGCCACCTTTCTCTAGAGGTGATCAGAAGTTGGTTGAATGACTGAATGGATAAGTGAAACTCAGCTTAATACCTTAATTGTAATTATTGTGTTTCTGCGTTAAAGCTCTTTTGTCTTCAGCAAGGCTTCTGAGTCCAAAGTAAACTTCTGAATCCAATGCTCATGGCTGGTTCTCTATTATCTGCTATTGGAATTCCTGATTAAGAATACTTTACTCTGATTCATTATTCCTTACTTTCAGCCCTTATTTTCTATTTCCTCACTTCCTAGAGGCTGCACTTACCTCTTGAGTTGCTGCCTCAGCAACTCTTCACCTGCCCGGATTTCTTCCTATTCTTGGAAACTTCCTAAATATGCATTTGTATCCTCTGGATCCTGACCATTCCTCTGCCATTGGCATCCTGACTAGATCAAATCTTACATGTAATAATTAGATAATTGGGAATCAAAGAAGGTATTGAATTCTTGGTAAGGCAGGCATGGGAAGAAAGATAGGACATGAGATTTTTGGTCCAGGAAATTGTAGGGTGACACAGGAAAGTGATTCCTCTGAAAAGACTTTTAGTGGTTCAATGTATACAAACATACCATCCAGGGAATACCGCAGGCCCAGTGATAATTCCAGACATATTCAACATAATTATTTCCAATTAGGTAGACAGCAAATGAGAGAAAGATGCTGAATGACAGTTAAGTGGAAAGGAAATATATAATTAACCAATTGATTTAAAAACAAAGTAGTACCAACAGCTACTTTATTGAAGCCTTACTATATGCCAGGCACTTTATATACATCATCTGACTTAATATTTACCATAAAAATTCAGGAAGGCCATAATTTTTACCAATACTTGGAATTTTATTTTTTAACCAGTCTGAAATCAAATTTGAACAAGTTGCACAAAGTCCTAAAACTGACAGATATTACCAGAATTTGAACCAGGACCATGTGCTACCATCACTTGCTCAATTATCTACTAAGCTATGCTCCATTCTACTAAGCTTCACCAATACATTGGAACTCATTTCATATACTCGTTCCTCTCAGTTTGTTACTATGAAATACACTAGGTTCAAACTTGCAATACTAAGTCATTGAGTGTGACTCATGTACTTAGAATTCCAAGTACAGGGAAGCATTGAAATGATCCTACCAAACAAGGGGAAATGAATCTATCACTATCGCCTTTACATCTCAGGATGTTAACTAACTTTATCTCCAACTTAATGACAAGGACAAATTCTTTTAGTTCTTCTTAAATTTCAGGCTGTTCTTTAGTTTAATAGTACATATTTAACTGTATTTATACCCATGCCTGAGAAACTGCTGTGTTTTAGAAACTCATAATGTTGAAGGTCAAGGAATATACTCTTGCTAGATTTGTAGGCATCCTAGCCTAGCACCACTCACACGTAGTAATTTATTAAAAATTATTTCTTGATAACGATGCTAATCTGTTCAGTCATAGGCCCATAAACAGACTATTTTCTATGGGTTAAGATGTGCTATTCTCATTAACTGAACAAACCAGAATGAATTTAGTCACAGCAGTCAAGGGAAGCTACTGCATCATTCCAAGACAAATTAGAGATATTGTACCCCTGTGGTGTAACCTTTGATTTCGATTAGAGGTTTCAGGCTGCTTCCTATGGCTAGATTCAAAATATTCAGCCTACTGAAGAGAATGAAAGCTAAGTTTATGACTTTGCATCGTGGAACTGCACCACTGATAACTACAAAGCCTAAGGCTTTGAAGAGAAATGACAAAAAATAACAGTCAATCATTTTCAGAAATATCAAGCTTCCAAATTGTATATGAAGAACACATGCAAGTTACTTTTTAAGATGATTCAGGAGATAAACTACTGGTATAACTGATCATGTTATTACTAAATCTCATGAAAACTATATTAAGCTGGAACTATTGCCTGCTTTAAAAAATTTATATCAAAGTCAGTTATTAAAAACTAGAACATGTTGCTAAATAGAAGAACTTACAATGTGTTGAAATTTCTGTATTGGATAAGTATAAAACAAAAATAAAAGTGTTTTTCTGGTACATCACATAAAATGTAGAATCAAAATTTGAGGGTTTAGAATATTCCAATATTTCTTGGAAAACATTAAATATCTGCTGTCTCCGTAATTCTTTCCCCTGAGGAAAAAAGAAGCCTTTCCTTTCAGGTAGTGTATACACATACAGTTTTCTTCCACCCCTTCTTTCTCCAAATCTAGATTCCAAATATTTGTCAGTCACAATAAAACTCACATGCTTACTCTGCATGACTAATTTGTAGTCAGACTGAATATGATTCAGTGCAAACTGAATATAAAATTAATCTAATAAAAATGTACCAATGATTGTATAGCAACATATGTAGATAAAAGTATATTATATATAAAATATATTCAATCCCACATAGCAGCTTTCCTAGAATATAAAAACACATTTTATCATTATGGGTATTAGCTCTTGAAGTCAGTATTTTAACATGCTAAGATTGTTATCCTCAAATTTTAATATCTCAAAAGCAGGATTTTAATTATACAATGTGGTATATAAAATAGAGATATTTATCTACACAGTTTCCTGTGACAATTTAGGTGTCCTTATAGCTTCTTTGAGGGTAATGTAAACTGGTAAAAAAAAATAATAATAATTTTGCTAGGTAGTTTTGTGATACATATAAAGGTTCTTTCTAAAAAATGTTAATATCCTTTGAGCTAATAACCTCATATCCTGGAAGCTGTCTAAAGGAAACAAAAAATATTCTATTGGGTTATTTAGAATAACAAAAATAAACGCCTCATTTTAGCAGAAGATTCCAGTAAATTGTTGCACATCCATACAATAGGATGTGGTTACTATGTAAACATTTAAAGTGAGTCTATAATAACCTAAAATTACTTATGTGATAATAAAAAATAAAGGTTGAAAAGTCATAGAGCATGATCACATCTAAATAGCAGAAAACCGTCATTTCAGGTAGAAAGAAACCCAATGAAATATGCCAAAATGGCAATAATGACTAAGTGAGTATATGGCTAATTTTCATTTCTTAATTTTCTTTTACTTCCCCCATTCAATTTTGAATATTAATGACTAGACCCTTATCTCATATAAAAGAATCAACTCAAAATGGATTAAAGACTTACAAGTAAAACCTGAAACTAAAACTACTAGCAGAAAACATCAACTCAAAACTTATGACATTGGTCTGGGCAAGGGTTTCTTGAATATGAACCCAAAAGCACAGGCAACAAAGATAAAAATAGACAAGTGAAGTTGCATCAATCTAAACAGCTTCCCCACAGCCAAGAAAATAATCAGAGTGAAGAGACAACACATGGAGTGGGAGAAAATACTTGGATACCATATACTTGAAAAGGGATTAACTTCTAAAAACAGGTAAGAAACCTCGAAAAACTCGATAGCAATAAATTCAGTAGCAATAAGACAACCCAATTAAACATGGGCAAAGGACCTAAATGACTTTTTTTTAATAAAAAAGAAAAAGATTTTAATTATGACAAAGTAAAATCAGTGGCAACTGATTAAGAAACTGAATTTTTATTTCATTTTAATTAATTTAAATTTACTATTTTTAAGATCTGGGGGGCCAAAGTGGCTCCCGCCAGAGGTCGTGGCGCTTGTGAAGGCGAGGTCATGAGTTCAAGGCTAACCTGAGCAACCTCATAAGCTCAAACAGATTGGCAAAAAAAAAAAAAAAAAAAAAAAAAAAAGATCTGGGATACATGTGCAGAACGTGTAGATTTGTTACGTAGGTATACATGTGCCATGGTGGTTTGCTGTACCTAACAACCCGTCATCTAGGTTTTAAGCCCCACATGCATTAGGTATTTGTCCTAATGCTCTCCCTCCCATTGTCCCCTGCCCTGCATAGGCCTGAGTGTGTAAGGTTCCCCTTCCAGTGTCCGTGTCTGAACAGACATCTCTTAAGGGAAGGCAAACAAATGGCCAATAGGTTTATAAAAACATGCTTATCATTAATCAGGTATCTGCAAATTAAAACAAAAATATGCTGTCACTTCACACCTCTCAGAATGGCTATTGTCAAAAAGACAAAGGATAACAAGTGTTGGTGAGAACATGGACAAGAAGGAAACTTTGGACACTGTTAATGGGAATATAAATAAGTACAGCCATTATGGAAATCAGCATCCAAGTTCCTCAAAAACATAAAAATAGAACTACCATACAATCTAGCAATCTCACTGCCAGATATATACCTAATAAAATCAGTATGTCAAGTGGATATCTGCACACCCATGTTTATTGTAGCAGTATTCACATTACACAAGACATGGAATCAACCTAAGTATCCGTCAACACATGAATGGATTCAAAAAATGTGGAATACATGTACAATGGAACACTATTCAATTTTAAGAAAATAGGGAAATCCTGTTATTGGGGACAATGCTGTTCATCCTGTAGAATTTTTGTGTTTTTAAATTCTCAAGTCCAGGCATGGAAATTTTTTTCAGAAAATGTGAAATATCGACACAATTTTCTCCATCTCTGAGCCTAGATACTATTTTCCTGGACGGGATGGAGAATGTAAAGAAGAAACAAGAGAATAAGAGTGTGTTTCTGAGAGGAGAGGATGGTGTAAGAACCACCAGCAACAAGTAAGTTTGGGGGTATCAAGTGCAGAAGTACTTGGGTCCCATTCCAGAGTCCAGCCCAGGAATGCAACAGGACTCCAAATTTATGTTAAACCCAGGAAATCATTGCTCATGATTATGAGCAATGTGTCTTAGCAAATGAGTGTGAGCTAGCCACCCTGTACCCAGGCACTTCAGCAGAACATAGAGTACAGAAGAATAATTTCCCACATGCCTACAGCAAACACAGTGGTTAATGAGCTTTTGGAGGATGCAGATGACAAGGGAGCAACCATGTTTCCTCATCCTATGGAGATATCAAAGGCCCTAGGACTTCAAGAACAAGGAACAAGTTCCCTAGGAAATGGGTTGTGCATGGGATCAGGTAAGCACCCATCTCCAAGTCCGGGCACTGTGTCATGTCCCCTCCAGAAATTTAAGACAAAACCCCAGGAAAAAAGTGGGGCATATCAGTCCTAAATAGGCTGAGATGAAATATGCAAGATCTACCAGAAAGTAGGCTTTATATATAAATTAAATTCAGATTCCAGAAAAGGTAATTACTGAGATTCATTGTCATTACATGTAGATGGTTATATGGGAGTTTCTAAGAATCCTTGTCCAGCACCTAAACTGCAAAGCAAACTGGTAACAAATCAGACAAGAGTAAGGGTCAAGTCATCTTTGAGATAAGAGCTCATGGCTCAGAGAAGCAGCCAGCAAATGTGAAATGGACACTCAGAAGTCACAGTGAGTTTCTGAACTAGCAGTGCCATGATGAGACTTGTAAAGAGTCTTGTGGACTGCTTTAAACATTCCGGGTAGTTCCATAGGTCCTCGCAGAAGAAAATAGTAAACCTTTTGTTGAACTTAACCTTAGACTGAGTTTCTTAAGGGACTCAAACTTTTTCTGGGGCAGGAAAGCCCAGTCTATTGACAACAGCTGTAGATATGAAGGCCAGGCCAATGGAGGGGTGGGGGATGGGGGTGGGGCTCATTATCTGGGAAAAGCCACACCCTTAATCTGTCATAAATGGTGATATCTGGGACACAGTTTCGACTACACTTTAGTGGAACAATCTAGGTGTTTTTTTCTATCCAATTCCAAAAGAAACACATTTCAAAGGCAACTGCTGAAAACCCAAAGCACCAGCACCGTTTCTTCTTCTTTGGCAAGAAGGCAAAACATCCCCAGACTGTTAAAAAAAAAAAAAAAAAAAAATCAGAGAAAACTGTGTTTTTCATAATCTGAGGTTATGCTGTCCAACAAGGTAGTCACTAGTTACATGCGGCCACTGAGCATTTGAAATGGTACTTGCCTAACTGAGGAAGCAAGATTTTCATTTTGCTTTGTTTTCAATTTAAATCAAATTTAAGCAAACAGTGCATTGACCTGGAGTACAGTTCAAAAATATGGCAAGAAATCAGTTACTTCTTCCACATGTGAGTTTTGAGAACAGTTATTCCTTCTATATACACACCAATCTGTATCGACACATAATGAAAAATACTTTTCTCAATGCCCTCAGATATAGAGAAGACAAGTGAGAGAAGACAGATAAGTGGATCATATAAATTAAGATAGCGTGACAACATTAGAATCATTAGGATTGAAACCTACATCTGCCAGCCGTCCAAGATTCAAAGTGATTTTTAAAATTGATCTAAATTAGATTTGCCAGTTTTCCTTTTCTCTCCTTTTAACAGGTTTCATGAAAGTCAAGAATTTTAACTGGGGGGGAACTAAGGCTAGAGAAGACAATCTAATAAAGCAACGTAGGACAGAAATGAGAAAAATCAGGCTTCCATCTTCTACTTCAGTACCTTCTGACTGTCATGTCCTTCATGGTCTATCAACGTCAGTTCTCCTATCAGTAAAATTTGGATGAAACATACTGGACACAGTGTTGAGATAAAATGAAAATATAAGGAGAGTTTATAATCTGTAAGTCACTACATGATGTAACCATTGGTATTTTATTGTTAGTAAAGATTTATTAATATAAAACTGACACTCTAGGGCTGGTCAGCATGAAGCCCTGGTAGTTGCTGCCACAGTCTGATTTGAGGTTCCTCAAATTGTTCTTCTCCAGGGTAATAATTGTCTGTCTTCAGACCTGGAATCCTGCAATCCTCTCAAGTCATACTTTGGGGGTTACTGCCTGCATATGTCAATAAACAGTACAGCCATGTGACATAGAAATGAAGGCCACAGAACCATGATTCCTTAGTTATTAACTGTGTTAGCTGACAACTTGAAAATCATAGAGCACTAAACTCCAAGTGATTTCTTGAAAAGCAGAGTAATGTTTCCACAATGAGGCCACAGAACTCACAGCTCTACATTTTACCTACAATTTGCACATGATCTAGCCTTGGCTTTCCCTCAATGCCTTACAACTCTGATAGTTTCATAGCCTTCTGGCAGTCACCAGACACACTCAGATACTTCCTTCCAGTACTGGCAACATTACTGGACATTCTTCTTTTAGGTCTGTTTTCAGCCCTGGCTACACATTAGCATCACCTGAGGAGGTTTTAATCTATACCATTGTGAGCCTTACACCTGGATGTTTCTATTCAATTGCTCTGAAGTGTGATCCAGAAAAAGATACCTAGTTAAAGCCCCCCAGGTGATGTTAATACGCAGCCACGGTTGAAAATGATTAGGTCCTTACTTATCATGGACATGTGCTTTACCAATTCAGTTTCTAATGCCCCTTTCTTTCGTAACCTATTAAGTACTATTTGAGAAACCTCTCATCCCCTATACTGTATATTTATTGGCATGATCTCCCAGCTCAGGCCTAGACACTAGACTCATTCTCTCGGGCCACAATAATTGTGTAACCAAGGCTGAAAACCACCTTAAAGGCAAGGGAAGAGTAATAAACTTGAGTCTCCCATACATGATGCATGATGATGACTTCATCAGATTTTATTTATTTATTTATTTTTTTTTGAGATGGAGTTTCACTCTTGTTTCCCAGGCTAGAGTGCAATGGTGTGATCTCGGCTTAAGGCAACCTCCGCCTCCTGGGTTCAAGCGATTCTCCTCCTCAGAATACTGAATAGCTGGGATTACAGGCATGTACCACCATGCTTGGCTAATTTTTGTATTTTTTGTAGAGAAGGGGTTTCTCCATGCGGGTCTGGCTGATCTCAAACTCCCGACCTCAGGCGATCTGCCCGTCTCAGCCTCCCAAAGTGCTGGGATTACAGGCGTGAGCCACTGCACCTGGCCGACATTATCAGATATTTTTATGATTTTATAATACTTATCAGACATTTTCACTTGGGAAGTTTATGTTACAATGAAAATCATGTATCATTAAGAAGTAGTTGTAATACTAAAAAGCAAGGACTGAAAGTAGTTAATTCATAAGAATGCATGATGGAATTCAAATATGATACATCAGCTGCAGCACTGTGGTCTCTTCAATAGTTTAATTATTCATAAAATTACTCTGTAGTTTTCTAACATGCCATTTTTGTTGATTAATCAGTTGGTCAGACAACTGAGTAACCAGATGGTTTCATCTATTTGGTTATTCAGTTGTTCAGTTTCTTGACCTTTTTACCCCTGCGCATCCTTAAAATAAGCCGAATTTCTCTCTTCAATGTAATGCAAATGCCCATATTTAGAGCCAGATTATATCATAATTCCCAGCTGTGGCCACTTAACCATGTTACTTATTCCCTTTTGTCCTCCCTTTCCTTCCTTAAAAGAAAATTAGAGTATCACTCATCTCTTATATATGGTTACGAACATGTTTACAAGATGTATGTTACCTTGTACGATATGCATCGCTCAGGATGTGAAAGTGACCATCTTCCCCCTCAGTAATCTGTCTTATCAAAGCCATTAAAAGCCCTTAGAGATGATTAAATTTGTTATGACAAACAGTGGAGTTAAGCAAAGTAGTGAACTGTGAACACGTCTAAGTTTTTTTGTTGAATATTGTAGCGGAGCTGGAAAATTACATTTTAAATATCGTCTCCACATCCACAGAAAAGCAGCAAGCCCACTGAAACCCATCTCTTTGTGCCAGGAAATAATCCCCTAATTTTCCTACTGCAATAGGTTGATTTACTGGTCCCAACTTTTTCATTCCTACCTAAAAGAATGGCATATCTGGTATATGATGGGAAATGTGATACCCTTGGGCCAATTGGATGTTAAGAAAATATGACAGGAGCAGAGCCTCAAGATAGGCTGGCATGTTTGGGCTTGTTATACAGTGACCACCTTCAAAAACATGCACTGAGTGGCCAGTGCCATTCCTGTGTGTGCCTCTGTATGTGACACATCGAAGAAATTCAAACGTACCCTGCTACTTAACGCCAAGCCTTGTAACTTATACCCTGAGGCGGAACCACCAACTCTAGTCCACCTTAAGTCAGCCAACCCCCAAATGACCAGGAGAATTAATGCTGTTTAAAACCATTAGTTTGGAGGTAGTGATTATTACTTGGCATTACTGTCCTGAGAGGTCCAATTGGCCCAAGGGTATCACATTTCCCATCATATACCAGATATGCCATTCTTTTAGGTAGGAATGAGAACGTTGGGACCAGTAAATCAACCTATTGCAGTAGGAAAATTAGGGGATTATTTCCTAGCACGAAGAGATGGGTTTCAGTGGGCTTGCTGCTTTTCTGTGGATGTGGAGACAATATTTAAAATGTAATTTTCCAGCTCTGCTACAATATTCAACAAAAAAACTTAGATGTGTTTACAGTTCACTACTTTGCTTAACTCCAACAGGTCTATCCAAATAGACCTGTTTGTTCTCACCATGATGTTGTACTGAACCCCTATTAACCTCAGTAGGGAGGGCATCAAGTTCAAGAGACTGAGGAATAAACCCACAGCCCACAAATGAGGCTTTGGGTTTTATTAAGGGTTTACCTAGAAGGGAGAGAGTTCATCACAAGACAGAACTGCCTTACCTAAAGACACAGTCTGATAGTGGCAGACTCGACGAGAGATCCATACAACACAACAGCAGTGCCGCCAGCAGCACGCTGGGCAAGGAAACCACAACTGCTTGGACATAGCATGCAGCTTATATAGCATTTTCACTCAACAGACTGCCCTTAATGATGGTCTCCTGGCAACCTTCATCCAAGCCAAAACTCAGGGCTTCAATCTGCTCGCTGTATGGCCTGTGTTCCACGGGATGGGCTTGGGGCTCAGGTGTTCCTCATAGACAAAGAAGGGCTCTCTGGGTTTGCTACTCCCAGATTCTGTAAATCAGAACACACATTCAGGTGTGTCTGCAATGCAGGGTCATTCTAAGGTTATGCCTAAATTTTGCAATCAGGTGTGTCTGCAATAAGGGTCATTCTAAGGGTATGCCTAAATTATTGCAATCAGGTGTGTCTGCATAAGGGTTATTCTAGGTTATGCTTAAATTATTGCAATCAGGTGCAACAATTACCCCATACATGATTACCTATCTTACAGGTTATGTTGTTTTCTGTGAATGTTCGTGTATGTGTAGGTGTTTCAACAGAGTCAGATGTCGACTTTAGGAAGAATTCAAGTGTCTTACTCATTTCAGCCTGCTGTAACAAAATACCATAGACTGGGCAGCTTAAACAACAGAAATTTATCTTCTCACAGTTCTAGAGGCTGCAAATCCAAGATCAGGGTTACACATGATCAAGTTCTAGAGAGGGCTCTCCTCCTGACATGCCAACAACCACCTTCTACTGGGTCCTCACACGACAAAGGAAAAGCAAGCTCTCTGGTGTCTTTCTTATAAGAGCCACGAGACCAGAGCCCCACCTGCATATGCTTACCTTAGTCTGCTTAACTCCCAAAGGCTCCATCTCCAAATATCATCCCACGGGGGGTTAGGGCTTCAACATTTGAATTTGGGGAAAACACAGATATTCAGTCCATAACAGCAAGTAAGGGACTGCAGAATCTATTTTATACAGTAATGTTTTCTTTTATACAAACTACATGAAAATGACAAAGCAAGTGGTTTGGTAATGTAATACCAAGACAAACATTAAGAACTGCACTGAGCAAATACTTGACACTTCTGGTTCAGTTCATCAAAACTGAATTATCCAAAAATATAAAAGAGAGCTATAGTTGTTCTAGAAAAGTAAAATCTTCCTTCACATAGGAGTGGGTTTGCGGATTACTGTGCTAATCCACACCTGAAGTTTTGGGCATCAAGGTTGATCAGGGTCAAGGGTTTGGATTGTGGCTCTGGATTGTTGAAGAACATTTTCTGAGAGCATTCCAGGGAACCAGCTGGTCAGAAACTTCCATTCCAATGGGACATAGTCCCCAAGAATCAGAGAGGAATAATCCAGGTGTATATAAGGCAATGAAAGAAATCTTGAGGCTTCCAGGCCTTATCAGCAAGAAGAATCACAAAGTGGAAATTTAAAAGGAGAACTAGAACATTTTCTAACTGAAGGTGGTAGGGAGAATTCTCATATTTATATACTTGGCTGAGGTTGGGAGCTTTTAAGGATGCTGAGCTGGCTGCTGGCTTGGAATGAATATGTGTGTGTGTGTGTGTGTGTGTGTGTGTGTAGTGTAAATAAGCAACATTGCTAGTCTTCTTGTAATCTTATAATTGTTCATGAAATAAAATACATTCTAGAGGAAGAGATCATCTAGTTTACTGGGAACTAGCAATGCTTATCTTGTCAAGGTTTAAATAAATGATAACGACTTATAAGAAAATTAAATCTAAGAGCATAGCCTCTGAACAGAAACTATATACAGAGGTTTATGTACACAGCTGTGCTATGAAAAGAATTAGATGTGCTATGCCCTGATGCTTTTGCAATAAAGAGTTCAGAAATCTGTGGAGAACACCCTACTCCTTAGTACAACCCAGAGCAGTCTGCTCTAGCCTCCTTAATTGGTATGCTATGATGAAACCCCTCTTGATTACACCCCTACAGTATAATAAGAGACAGGTTTTACTTTAACGCCTTTCATCATACAGGAAGTAAACTGTTTTATGGAAAAAATAGCCATGCACAGACTCACTATTGACACCAGACACCCCTGGTGACTTCAGGGATCATCAGCAATGCACAACTCTTTTAAAATAAAGCAAAGAGTCACATATATAATTGGAATTACAGGAATAATGAGAGGTAAACAGCAAGAGGCCACGTTGCCTTGAGGGCTAATCTATAGATTAGAAAAAAAATCGGGGCCTAAAACACACTATTGAGGGGGTTTAGGGATAGAGCTATTTATAAAGCAGTGGTAACAAAACAACTGGTGTCACATAACACTCCAGTAACTAAGATAATTCGCTTGACTGCAAGACAAGCAAAATATAGGATGTTAAATGGACAACTATGTCCCAAGGTTATCCAAGTTAAAATCTGAAGCAACTGAACATGTCCCATTTTACAATGACAAAATGAACACTTGGTTTTCATTGTGTTTAAGAAAGGTGTCTTTGCCACATGAAATGCATTATCAGGAGGTAGATTATTATCACAGCTGCAAGGAAAATATTTTTCAGATTCAATGATTCAAGAACATTGTGGTATACAGAACTTGAACTGCTGTATGATGAAAAGTTAAATGTCAGCAATCAAAACAACAAATATTCAGGATAAAATGTTTCTAGCCCTTTCTTTTAAAAGTTTTCACATTGAGGAAGTGTGCTTTTTATCTTCTCCAGCGATACTTTAACATGATCCTTCAAATACCTAAATAACAGCAATTACAAAACTATATTTTTTTTTCATTAACAACTGGCATTTTAGACATTTTAAAAATTTTGCATATTAAATATGCCCTTAAAATAGTGCTTGTCCTTCAGTCTACTTATTAGAAGTTCAAAACACGGCTTTGGTTCAACTCTAGTTTCTGAAATAGGTTTTTTAAATCATTGGAAAAAATATTAATGGTGACTAAAATTTTAATGTTTCTAGGAAACATCACAGATACAACCAGAACAAACAGTAATAAAAAGAACAAAAAGTAAAGGAAGGAGAGGGAAGGCAGAAGGAAAAAGGAAATGTAGGGAGGAGTCGAGAATGACGAGGTGAAGAGAAAAACTGTGATTTTTATTTTCAGATAAATTAAAGCACAGGTGGAGAAAATCCATGACATTACGAGAGTCCTTCATTTAAAAAACACATCATTTTAGGTAGGAGCATTCTAATTGGTGGCATCTTTAATATTTGTCCAATCCAAATTATCCATTAATTGTTCTGTCTGATTTACTAGCTTTCATCTAATAGCTATCAGTTTCTATGTTTTAGCAACTTGAAATCATTTGCCAACTGTTGTTTTGTAACAAGTTGAAAAAGTTGATATGCCCAAAGGCTTATCTGGATTTTGTATTCATTTTTCCTATTTTAAAGTTCAAAACAAGGCATTTCTTTTTCTTTATTCTCTGCAGTCAATATAAAATGTGTGTTCATAATATTAAGAAGAGCATGACTGTTTAGAAGGCTTAGTTCAATGGATTAGTAGACAACTATTTTTCTAATTAGTCTTCCCCTCTGAACTTTTTTCCACTGGAAACGTAATGATAATCTCATAGTATTTTCTGCCAAAATAAAGGGGCAGTCAGGCAATAAAGCATATCCATGTAAAATTTCATCACAAATCCCATATGTAGAATTATCATTTTATTTTGAAGAGTTTTTCCACCAAAAGCCAAGAATAAAATTGCTTTGAAGAATAATTGTTATACGTTTATGCTTTGGCTCTATATTTAAGCCTCCATGTAAGTCTTTAATTAATAATTTCTGCTATGGATCGTGTTCTGACAAGCTGTTTTGCTAAGGAGATATGCTCCGTTCCCTCACTGTCACCCACAAGAGTAAAGAAAGGCAAGACACTGGAGTTTTGGAAGTCAGTTTGCGATTCTGAAGGAGTTCCTGGGCTCGGAGTATCATGCTACACAGTAGAAAGTCATCTCCTGCCCCTCTAATATCCAAAACAAAAGATTTGAACTGATAGCCATTTATCTAATTCAGGCCCGAGATACATTTGGCTAGATTTGATGCAGCATGGGTAATCTTCCAAATTAGGGCTTAGCCTCGAAGGATTCTTGGCTTTGCCTAGGTAAGAGTTCAAGGGCGAGCCAGTGGGGTTAAACAGCTATTTTGTAGTGAACATAACTGAGCCTTGTGGAGCAGGGGCAATTCATAGGCAGTGCCTCCAAAGTTGGCAGGGTATGGCTGCTGCCTACTGTATTTATATCCATTTACACCCACTTTCAGTTACATGTCAATTAAGCGGCAGATTAATGCAAAATGAGGGACAGAGTTATTTAGAACTTTGTAAGAAAGGGGTGGTAACTTCTGTGTTATTGCCATGTCCCTCATAAACTGTCATGGTGCTGGTGGGAGTGGCTTATGCAAATATGCAACGAGGGCTGCTGGGGATCACTTTTGTTGTCATCTGCTGGTTTCTGCTCTTCTCACTTCTCTTGGTCACCACCTGCTGCTTCCTGCCACTTTCTTCACTTGATCCTCTGGGGACTGGGAAATAAGTCCTGCCCAT
Source organism: Callithrix jacchus (assembly GCF_049354715.1). Lineage (NCBI taxonomy): Eukaryota > Metazoa > Chordata > Mammalia > Primates > Cebidae > Callithrix > Callithrix jacchus. The sequence continues at coordinate 33,797,346 of NC_133524.1, forward strand.
CTCCTACTTCAGGCTTGCACAGAATTTTTAACTGGAGAACCTTTTTCCAGTTAGTCATCAAATATGCATTGATCTCCTGCTATATATCAGGCACTGTTACAGGTGCTTGGGATTCACCAGTGAAAAACATACACTCATGAAAAGAATGCCCAACTTACGAGGCACATATATAGTGCACTGGGATGTTTTGCATACAACTCCAGATTCTTAAGTTCCTCTTGAAAAAATAAAATATCTGGCCAACAATAGCTCTACATTCTGATATGTACACTGCTAAATTGAATTGGATAGCTGTTGCCCATTTTAGACTGGGCACGAACATTCCATTTGCCAGTATTCTTTCCAATTCACACAACGTCCATATGCATTTAGATCTTTGCTTCACCTATTTCCATTACCTTTCGGGTCTTTGTAGGTATTTTAATGGTGGACTCCATTCACTGTATTATATTAGTTTATTTCATTTCAGTTTGTATCATTTTGAGTTTCTGTTTTTAATCAAGTACCATATCATAGAACGTGTTTTTACTTAATTCTAATGCAGAATGTTACGGATTCTTATATTGGTTCTTGTATAAATGAGCTAATAAATGTAAACATGTTTTTAAAACTCTGTAGCCCAGTTATATCATCAATAAGAATTTGACTTGCTAGTGGGTTTGAAACTGAGGTCAGTTCAAACTCACACGTCAATTAGGCTACTCTAATTTCAGTTTTATGGTTCTGTCTTCCTTATGCTGTATATTTTTAAATGAGATTTTGTTGCTAAAGAAAGTTCGGGAACCATTTAGCTCTCTGATCTCTATGATCCCTTACAAGTTTAAACTTATGTAATTTAATACTGATCAAAAGCAATGTGGTGTTCCTATTAAACATTTTATAAACAAGTGTCTTACTTCCTTAAAATTCCCTAACTTTGAACAATGTCCAAAATCCTGCTCTGCCATAGTATTCAACTAGGTGCATAATAAACTAAAAATATTTGCTGAAAATACATACATAAAATTGTGTTGGTAAGAATAGGAATAACAAATACAAAAATGAAAATTGGGAGAAGAGAATTGTGGTGCATTTGGGAAGGGTGGCAGGTGGAGGAGGGCTTTTAGAGTATTAGTAATAATTTATTCTATTTTTTTTTAAAGAGAAGGGGCCTCACTCTGTTACCCAGGCTGAAGCTTAGGGGCACTATCAGCTTCCAGTCTAACCTGGAATTCCTGGGCTCACGCCATCCTCCTGCCTCAGCCTCCCGAGAAACTAGGACTATTGGTGCACAGATAATTTTTTTAACTTTTTCATAGACTTAGTGTCTTGCTATGTTGCTCAGGCTTGACTCAAACTCCTGGGCACAAGAAATCCTACCACCTCAGCCTCCCAAAGCTCTGGAATTCCAAGCCTGAGTCACCACCCCTAGCCCTCTATTTCTTAAGTGAAGTGATTATGAGAAATAGTTCAATTCATTATTTCTCTATACTTCTTACAGATATCAATCTTATATGTATATATATTGCAAACGACAAAAAGAAAAGCAATTTTCTTGGATAATTCCTTTAAACGACGATCACATCGGAGGTCAAAATGTCACACCAAAAGGAAAGTAAAAATCTCAAAGTAAAGACATTTTGTTAAAATTATGAAGTGTTAAAATTGCAAGTGACATTTCATTTATAAATATTGTATTATTTATTAAGAATTATTTGAATAAGCCAAAATGATAAAAATGCTTGTTACATAGAGCTATCTAAAACGTAAGGCAGTAAGCATCTGCTCCTCCAATAACTCCAAAAGATGAAAATATGTTTGTTATACTAAAAAAGTCTAATCCGTAATATAGTCAGTGTTATATTTTGAAAGAAAAGTAAAACTATGGTTTTCAATTATTCATAAAGGAATGAATTATATTTAACGTAATTATGTCAGAGTTAAATAGTAGTAACATGTAATTTTTTAAATGGATAGAAATGGATATTATATAAATGTGATAAGCAGTATTTATACTGTTGAAAATTTGTATCAATAACAGAAGGTAATCTCCCTTCTTACTACAATTCTTTTTTAAAGGAAAAAGAATATAAAAGATGAATAAGTGTACAGTTTGAAAACGTTACTTTTCTTCTTCAAAAATGTTAACACTTTGAAAATACCTGCATTGAACTTCTCTTCAAAATTAATACTTCTTAAACCACAGTCTGCCAAGCAATTTGCTATTGAGAGCTCTCAAAATACATTATTAAATACATTTTACAAACACAGCCACTTTTTTGAAATACAAATTTTAAATTTGCTTTTGAAATCGACTGATGAGAAATTGCCTAATTTTGAAAATACATTCATTACAAAATCCATCCTCCACCTAGTCACGTGCTAAATATCAGCATTATAAGGAGCTGTTTCAAAAATCTAGTTTTATGTTCCATGTGCTCTTTTTAAACATTTCCATAAAATGTAATATCTGTTAGTAGCACTACTGATGATATGATAGGCAAATGCTGAATTACTATCATATAAAAAATTATAAAACAGAAAAATAAACAGTTTAGTGCCTGGACATGTGTGCAGCAAAGGGATAAGTTGGAGAGGATGACTTATTGAGATATTTGTAATATCCTTTCATCTACTTTTATCTGTTTTATAGTTTCCTAGTAAATTATAAGCAGTGATTATCACCTTAATCTTTGGCTTTATGGAAAAGTATAAAATAGCTCTTCAGTTTTATTATGACTGCATATGGATATTTTGTTTATAAAGACATATGCTATTGTATTTTGGCCATAAAGACATATGCTATTGTATTTTGGCCAATCTTTGTATTAATTTTTGTAATAATATATTATGTAACCATTTATAGGGTAATAATACATATCATACAAGTATTAAGAGTGCAATAGCAAAATAAAAAACCATAGCTAAAATAAATTCCTCATAAGCAAGCAACACACACACACACACACACACACACACATACACACACACGTGCAGAAACAGGAATATTTTCTTTGCTGACATAGAAAATATTTTCAGGTAAAATGTCCTGTAAATACTCAAGTGGTCACAGGTAAAAATTTACAAATGTGTTTCTATAGTTTCAGCAGGAAGTGAGGTGCATTAGAAGAAAAATATTCATGATATACTTAGAAAGAGACCAAATTTGATATACCAAGTGGTAATTCAGCTTAACTAAGCAGATATATACCACATACAAAATATGTTACAGACACTGATCATTCAAGATAAGTAGTCTCTAATTTGGAAACCAGCAACATAAATTTTTCTGTATATACATGGGCAGATACATTAATCCATCCCTGGCATAGGAGTATCCCAGTGTACTAATCTGAACTCTTATAAAACATGCAGTTCAATATAACTCATTAAATGGCCCTATAGCCCAAATAATAAGCCATCTTCAGTATGCATGAGAAAAGCTCTCTTTTCTGTAAAAAGAAATGGCAAAAGATTAGATTTGCAAAGCAAGATAAAAAGACACTTGTCAGATCCTAGACCTTCCAGGAAGCAGCATATGTAATAAGAGAAAGAGAAAAAAGGTAACAGCTTTACATTATAAATTGTATGGTGTCTATATACATGGGAAATTTTCTAAATTAAAAACAGGTGAATAAGCTATAAAGAAATTCGGCCAGGTACGGTGGCTCATGCCTGTAATCCCAGCACTTTAGGAGGCCAAGACAGGTGATCACCTGAGGTCAGGAGTTCAAGACCAGCCTGGTGAACATACTGAAACCCCATTTCTACTAAAAATACAAAAGTTAGCCAGATGTAGTGGCTCATGCCTGTAGTACTAGCTACTCGGAAGTCTGAGGTATGAGAATTGCTTGAACCCAGGAGGCAGAGGTTGTAGTAAACCAAGATCATACCACTGCACTCCAGCCTGGGCAACAGAGTGAGACTTGGTCTCAAAGAAAAAAACCTATAAGGAAACTTTCATTTATTATCGGCAGTTAAAGAATTAAGTGCAAAGATAATATAACTAAGCATTGAGAGAGAAATGCAGGTACGTACAAGCCTATGGTATAAAAATCATAACTCTTCACAAGAAACAAAGTCTTGAATAATTCCAATAAAATGTATGTAGGTAGGGTGGGGAAAAAGTGGAAGAAGAAGGGAATTATAGCAGAGGAGGCAAGGTAGAAGGAGGCAGGAACCAGATTACAAAGGGCATTTTGTGCAATGCTAAGGAGTTTATTTTTATCTTAAAAGCTATAGGGAAACATTAAAGCATTGGTTTCCAAGGCTGGGTGCACATTAGAGTTACCCAGGGAGCTTTCTAAAAATGCTCACTCCCAGTCCTCCATCCCAGAGATTCTAACTTAATTTATCTTGGGTGGAGCCCGGTGATTCTCACATGTGGCTAAGGTTGCTAATGACTGTGTTAATGGATTTTAAGTAAACTACACGATAAGATTTATATTATGGAATAAACCCTAATCCTGGCAATATTTAGACTGGTCTTGGAATAGACTAAACTGCACTGGATTTCTTATGATATTATCATTATAATATAGGAAAGAAGATCTGAAGACCTTAACTAAAGCCAGGTAGTAAGGATGAATAAGGAATAGGAGTGGTATTCATAGTTTTTATGGAACTAGCACACATAAGAGGCAAGATGTTATAGTGATTATAAATACTGACTAAAATTCAAATTCTACTCCTGCCACTTCGTTGTTGTGTGAGCTTAGACAAGTTACTTAACTTCTCTACATCTCTTTTTGCTCATATGTTAAATTACAATAATAATACCTGCACCACAGAAATTTTCAAGTGTCAGACCAGGTAAGGAATTTAATAACTGATCACAATATCAAAGATATAGCAAATATTCAACAAGGGGGACAGTCATCATGAAAATCTAGCTCTCTCAGTAGATGTGCTGGATGTGTGAGAGGGAAAGGTATAGCTTGAGTTCTAGAATTTATATGCAATATTTTTAAATTAAAATATAAAATGTATATAGACAATTTGTTAGTCATAAGAGACTTGATGAGTTTTCACAAACGTAATGCTCCCATTTAACCAGTATCAGATCAAGAAGCTGAACATTATCAAAACTTCATACCCCTTTCAAGTCATGTCTCCTAGGGTATTTATTTGGCCCACTAAATGTTTAGAAATAACAAGAGAAAGATTGTAAGAAGAGGTGTAGTAGAGAGGATGATAGGTTTAATTTTGGACAAGTGGAGTAAAGGGCCTGTGAGATATTCAAATGGAAATTTCCAGGAAATTTCAAATGGAAAATCCCAGGAGATTTTGAGTAGTATAAAGGGTAAGATACCGAACTGACTGACAGACATTAGCATCAAAGCAATAGTTGACATTAAAAATGGTCCTTTTCATAATTTTTTTTTTTTTGGAAATGGAATCTCACTCTGTTGCTTAGGTTGGAGTGCAATAGCTCAATCTCCACTCACTGCAACCTCTGCTTCCTGAGCTCAAGTGATTCTCCTGCCTCAGCCTCCCGAGTAGCTGGGATTATAGGCATCTGCTACCATGCCCGGCTAAGTTTTATATTTTTAATAGAAACGGGGTTTCACCATGTTGGTCAGGCTGGTCTTGAACTCTTGACCCCACCTCAGCCTCCCACAATGCTAGGATTACAGGTATGAGCCACTGTGCCCAACCATAATATTTTAATTGTGTATGATTCAAGTGATTGGGCATAATGTGTTGCCTGTCTCATTGCTCTAAAAGTAAGAAAAATGAAAGAAAGAGAGAAACTCTACTCTTTTGCTAGGTTTAACATTGTATTGCATTTCTTTTATTATGTATGTATGCATTTATTTCTGTACACATCCCTATACTGGGACCATATGTCCTTTCACAAAGAAACAGTCTTATTTAAAATTGTTTTAAATAAATAAGCAAAAAGTATTGTAAAATTTTACATTATTTTGCTACAGTAATACAAATTTTCTTACTGATTAGAGATTCAGCAACATTTTGCTTTTCAACTATATTAGGAACCCTATGTGCATTTTTAAGTTAATTTCATCGAAAAGTAGGAAGTACATAAGACATGAGATTCACTAACTTGGTGAGAACTTAATTGCTCACAAGAGAAAAATGCTAGACTAGTCTCCTTAGCAAATAATCTATAATTAAAAGATTCTAAAAAATAATTTGAAGAATTTACAGTTACCAGAAAAAGGCATAGTTGAGAAAATGCAACTTTTGCTACTTATATTCAATAAATGTTTACTATGTATGTAAGTTGTGGCTGAGTCCTTCTTTCATTCTTTGAGTCTTAGCATAAACACCACCTCCTCCAACACCCGTTGCTCTAAATTAGGTAACACTGGCCACTCTCTTGTCCCCTTTTCCATGAGAGCACTCAACATAATTTGAAAGTATACATTTAATTATTTCTTATCCAGCTTATTGACTATCTTCCCCTTAATGCATCAGTTTGTGACAGTTTGGACCGTATTCATTTAGTTCACTGTCATATTCCTGGCACCCAGAAGGGCTGTTGAATTATTGCAGAGATTCTCAATCTTGATACTACTGACATTTTGTACAAGATGATTCTTTGTTACGGTGGGTTGACCTGAACATTATTACATGTTTAGCAACATCCCTGACATCTACCTACTAGACATCAGTAGCAAACATCTCTTCTTTTACACCACTAGGAATATCTTCAGACATTGCCAAATAGCCCCTGGATAACAAAGTCCCCCAGTATTGAGAATCACTGAACAATTTAATACATAAATGAATAAATGAATGAATTAGTCAATGAATAACAGTCTGATTGCTCAGAAAACAGAAGTAGAAGCAGGAGAAAAGTACATTCCAGTCAGATGGTGATATGGTTTAAATTCTTGTCCCCACCAAATTTCATGCTGAATTGTAATCCCTAATGTTGGAGGTGGGGCCTGGTGGCAGGTGACTGGATCATGGAGGTGTTTCTCATGAATGGTTTAGCACCATCTCCTTGATGCTGTTCTTGTGATAGTGAGTGAGTTCTCACAAGATCTGGTTGTTTAAAAGTGTGTAGCACCACCCTACTTGCTGTCTCTCTTGCCCTTGCTCCCTCCGTGTGAGACATCTCACTCCCCTTCTGCCATGATTGGGATCTTCCTGAGGCCTCCCCAGAAGCAGAAGCTACTATGCTTCCTGAACAGCCTGCAGAGCTGTGAACGAACTAAAGCTCTTTTCTTTATAAATTATCCAGTGTCAGGTATTTCTTTACAGCAATGTGCGAATGGACTAATACAGAGGGAACAGTAAATAAGTAGACATTGAGAGACTTGAAAGCTTATTACATTCAAGAACTAAGGCAGAGCTGGCTTGCCTGGAGCTACAAGAGCAAAGCTGAATTGAAATGGAAGAGGGAGGCATGGTCCAATTATGTAGGTCAAGGTAAAAGGTTTGGAATTTACTCTTGGTAGAATGAGAGGAGTTTTAATGAAGAGGTGAGATGATTTAATTGACCTTTCTAAAAGGTTGCTCCAAGTGCTGCAATTAGGATTTATAGAAGGGGTCAGGGGTATATGAGAGAAAGCAGTTAGGATGCTATTTTAGTACTCCAGAAAGGAGCTGATGGCACACATAAGTGTCGAGGTTGAGGGGGACTGCACTAATTTGTATGCTAGGCCAAATCAATCTGCCAAGCAAAATGGATTCTCTATCAATATTATGATCATGAACAATGTATTGGAAGGATATTATATGCATAAGACATAGGTTTGGTTATTTTACATACTTGTAGATGAAACTAAAGGGCTAATTTTCTGAAAGATTTGAAAAATTGCTTACTGTATGTATTTGTTGAATGAATATGATATCCTCCAAATTCCAGAAGAAAAACATTCGATAATGTAAATTCGTGAGAAAATACACTATTGAGTATTATTGGTCTTATAATGCAAGCTTCACTTAACTTTATCATTTTGGAATAATTTTCTCACTGTGTTGTTCACTTCATTTTGTGAAACAGGTTGAGTAAATTATTCATGAAACTACTTCAAAATGCTTTGTTTCAGATTTTTGAAAAATTGGTATTCACATAACTGCTTTGCCAATGCAAGGTTTCATATGCAATTTATTGTTTGCTTTTATGAAAATGTTTCATATTGCTTTTGTGTCAAATCTTTATTAACAAGCATTTTAATAATTAAGTTTTATTCTTTGTTCATAATCTCCTTCTCTTCCTGTCCCACTATGGAGTGTAGTAAATATGGTGTGTATCTTTCATGTACATACAGTTCTACAAGGAAATAAAAAATTCAAGTCGTTCATTGAGTTAATCACTAATAGGAGAGAATTGATCAAAATTTGCTGTAACTTTCTTCCTTCAAAATCATCAGAATTCTGGTAAAGCTTTTTATATAATAATTTGGACTACACATATTGGTGACAATTCAGACACTGACAGCAGAACACAAAGGAATTGGGTAACGAGATCACTGAGGGAATGTTTAGCCTAGTAAAGACAGTTTCTCAACATTCAAGAATAATTCAATTACATAAAAATTCACATAATATTTAAATGGCAACATACTTTTGAATACTTATTAATGCATACCCCTCAGAGATCTGAAAATTGCAAGACGATATAGCTTAATTTGAATTTAAATTTTCTTACTAATTTTAGCAAAATAAACTTAAGGTTGATAAGAACATAGAACCTAAAGAAATGAATAGCTCTTCATTCATTTATTCTGGTTATAAATACTGCTAAACACAAAGTCAGATGCCCACAGCTCACAAGTCTATACATTACACATCTTGACACATTTCTCATGATCTCCCTCTCCCAAATTCTTCTCTACCGCATAGAATGTGATATCAACATGCTGCTAAGTTTTTGAAAGGAGAATAGTTCTGTTGTTATGAATCACCCTTGGCTCTTTGCAAGACCAAACGTGACAATAATTTAAAATGTAATGTGGGCTTTAATCAATAATAAAGCTTTCTATTAACTTATGATATATCACATACTTTATTTTATTCAGCGACATTAATATCATCATCAAACACTATTATAATTTCTCCTATTTTAATGTCCTGTTCTACCATGCAGGAGAGGACAGCTGCAAATTATCTTTTCCATGGGAAATATCAGCCAACATGTAGCTTGCAGACTTCCAAGTTTCTTCCCCCTTTTCAAAATCTAATGTCTACGATTTCAAAAAAACACTGAAAATATTTTAATGTACACTTTGCACCAAACATTTGTCAGTAATCAAATTTTACAACGTTTGAACATAAAATGGAAGTGTTAAAAGTCTAGGGGCAAAAACAACCTTTCAGCATTTTACGAGAGATCCTGTATCTTCATGTTGGTGAATTTAAAGTCATTTTAAGTTATTTCTTTCTTCTCATGAGACTGTAGTTCTGAGCAGTGTGTTTCTAGCACTGACTAGGATCACTTCAATGTGACATTTTCATGGAAGACAGCATTTACTGTCAATCAGTAAGATTATAATTACAAAATAATGATGCTTTACGGACCCATTCTAAAAATACTTTGACATCTGAATCTATGAAAGTTAGGAATCAAACACCAAAAAGAATCTCCCAGATTCACATGAATAAAGTCCCTGAGACAGTTGATAATTTTAAGTATTCTGTGTCATGCCAATTACGTGAACCTATGCTAGGTAGATCACATCTGCAAATTTAGAATGTATTGTCATGGTATGTGAATTGACGATAAAAGGTATCAGGAGGTTGATATTTGCTACATGAGAGAAAGATGTGTTCAAGAAATCCTCACACCTTTGCATCTCACAAGGTTAACAGGTTAATTACATCTGAAATCTTATTTTGGTTGATAGTCTGATAAGTTAATTTAAGGTGACCCAGGTACTGTCTAACTGTTCTGTTTTTATTCCAAATAGGGTATTGACCCTTTCTAAAAAGGATTATGTAGTCTTATCTATATGAGCAAAAAAAAAAAAGTACATTAAATATAACTATGGGTACTAAAAAAGAATATCAGCATACATAGGTAGAACTTATTTGCCATAAAGAATAGTTCACTGCTATAAGAATTTCTTACAAGAAACTCTACTGGATAATCAACCTTTTAGTCAAGCTCCAGGGAGTGCAATCTAGTTTGAACTCAATATGTATTAGGGAATCCACAAAATGAATAATATGTAGTCATTCTATGGATGAGTTCACAATCCAGATAGTATTTTCAAGGGGATAATGCGGAGTATCTCACCACATCAGAGGAGTATCTTTCTGCCTTCTTAGGTATAACACATACAGTTAATATAATATTTTCTTGAAGTAGCAGTAGAGAGTCAAGCTTTGTAGGATAACAGATATTTTCTACCAAGTTTCAGGTTAATCTCTTACTCAAGTTTCTTGCCATAGTACTCTGCAACATGCTCAATACATAGTTTTTGTAGAAATGCGTTCACAAAATTTATGCTATGAATGCAACAAAAAAAAAAGCAGTACGTGCATCCAATAAGAAATTGAATTCAATAAGTAAATAAGCTTGGCTAAATATTTGAAACTCAAAAACTCATTCATTGTGCAATAATAAAGAAAAAGTGGGAAATTGGAAATTAATGTAAAATATTCCAATACAGTCTTACTATTTTAACTAACAAAGCATAATATTTTACTGATGTCTGAAAGCCTTTTCTTCTTCTTCCCTCTTGCACTTCTCTAACCCTTCCATCCACCCCATACCTTTTTTCATTTGGAATTTTGGTTTACAACACTCAGTTGTAGACTCATGCATATAACTTGTGTTTTAGTCTTATTCGTTGCACAAAGACAAAATACATAGGATATATTGATAAGAAAATCAGAAATAATCTGTCCCTAAAATTTCTAATACCTGACATTGATTTATCAAAATTTTACAATAATTTAATAGAATGAGAATTGTGCGCGCGCGCGCACTCACACACACACACACACACACACACACACACACACACAGAAGCAGCACAGTAAAACCCAGCCTAACCCAAATCACAGCAAATGTTTTTCTGAGTAAAGAGTTTTCCAAACAGATGAGAGCTAGTCCTTTTGGTGACAGAACACCTCAACTTCTCCATGAAAGGTTTATGTGAAAATGAATATGTAGAAGAGCTTCCTTCCCCTCCCTGCCCCCCCCCTTTTTTTTTTCTTTGAAAATAGTCTCGCCCTGTCCTCAGACAGACTAGAGTGCTATGGTGCGATCTCGGTTCACTGCAACCTCTGCCTCCCAGGTTCAAGTGATTCACCTACCTCGGCTTCCCCAGTAGCTGCGACGATAGGCACACACCACCATGCCTGGCTATTTTTTTATTTTTTTGTATTTTACTAGAAATGGGGTTTCACCATGTTGGCCAGGATGGTCTTGATCTCCTGACCTCGTGATTCGTCTCAGCCTCCCAAAGTGCTGGGATTACAGGCATGAGTCACCACGCCCGGACCCCCTTCTTATGTATGGCATGTTTTAAATAATATTTTCTTGATGATTTAGGGTTAGAATTATGATGTGATGATGTGACTGTGGAAGCCTTAATATCAGGAATATGTGTATGTACAGCCCTAGAATGCAATTTCTTAGAAAGGTTCAAAATATCTTTTTACTGTTATAGTTTCTTAGGAATCTGAACACTTATTAGTAAAAGGAAACATGATGTTGCCTTCTCTTCAGTAGTTTGTTTCTCCACAAAACCATGTCTTAGGGATCTCTTAATTATGGGTATTAACAGTAACCAGTATGACCAGAATCTCAGACAATAGACACTACTATGTTCACATAGAACGAATGTTTATTCCTGTCTGCACTCTTCATCAACAAATTGGAAAGGAAAAGTCACCCTCACCATTTCAATATTTTCAGCTGACACATTTTACGAATTCCTTTACAATCCAAAAGTGGTCTATATTTTTATTAGATGGGACTTCTCAAGGCATGATATAGCCTAAAATTTTCTAGAACCTCTGAATCCTTTATTGACACTGATGGTCCTTGATAGTGTCTGCAAAATGAACAATACTATCTTGTAAACAATTTCACATTATATTTGTAATGTATCACAGTAATTGATGTTATGGATGATGATGCAACTGGGGATGGGAAAGGGAGGTAAACACAAAAATGTATATCCTAACACAAATTCACTTTCAAAATGTTGTGCTCCCAAGTTATCCTAGCCATAACATGTCCTGATTTGTTACTTTCACATTAAACCCTGTGTAGTATATTGTAGTACTTAACTCATATCTGCTAAATTAAATTAGTGAATACACAAAATGGAAAACTGAGGTAAACTGTGTACTACCTATACTAAATCAAATTACAGGTTTAAAGTAACATAAATTTAATGAGATTTAGTAAAGAAAAATATTTTCTTCTAAACAATTGTCTGCATTTAAAACTTGCCAATGGAACTATGAAAAAATGCTCAAACTCATTTTTCTTTCATAAAATTCAAAATAAATCCGCAGCTAGAAACAATTTTATACTCAACAGAGTAGCCAAAAGTTAAAAGTTTGACATTATCAAGTGATAGAATTTGGGGCAAGCAGAATTTTTAAGTTCATGGGAATTTAAATTTGTGCAACCAGTTTTAAAAGTAACTCGGCATAATCTTGTAAACTGAGAAATACATCATGTCAGTTGGAATTTAAGCAGACATGGAAAGTCATTTGATATTTAAATCAGAAACCTTCAATTACAGAATTTAACCAAATGAGAAAAGAACTGAGTTGACAAACTGTGAAGGACAAAGTGACCCAGAGTTTAGCAACCACAGGAAGCCACTATTACCCTTAATGTGCAGAGAGGGAAAGGGAGCGGAGAGAAGGGAGGGAGAGAGGGGGATGGAGAGGTAGGGAGAGAGGAGGAGGATGGGGAGGACAAGGGGGAGGAGGAGAGTGAGAAGGAGGAGGAGGGGAAGATGGAGGAAGGGGAGGACAAAAAGGAGAAGGAATGGGGAAGAGGAAAGAAGAAGGCAGGGTGCGTGAATTCATGAATCAGGGTATGAGATTATTCATTGGAAGCTGGAGCTATAATGGGCCTATCTGGTTGGAGGTAGAATGTCAAAGCATTTGCAGCTGTTGCCAAAGATACAGTCTGAAACACAAAGAGAGGAAGAGAGGTGCTTTTCCATCTTCTCTGACTCTCCAATCCTTCACTATTAGACAAACAGAGCTGGAAGTCAGCTGGAAATGGAAGCCTGGCACACACAGTCTGCAGAGGTCAGTCTCCCAGGGGTACACAGTAGAGCAGTGTAAAGGAGCCAAATAGTGTATCTCAGGGCACACACATGAGCCCTGTGACCCAGCAATCCCACTCCTACATGTATACAAGGAACCTTGTTTGTAATAGGAAAAGAACTAAAACTGGAAACAACCCAAGTATTCATCAACCTTAGTGTGTATAAATAAATCGTGGTTTATTTCTGTGATGGAATATGACAGTGAAAATGAATGAACTACTGCTGCAGTCACAGACATGGATGAATCTTAGCAACATAATGCTGATTGAAAGAAAGTCACAGAAGAATAAATATGATATGATTCCAACTATGTGAAGTTCAAAAGCATGCAGAGCAAGACTATTTATCTTTTAGGTAATACATACATACGTGGCCAGACTATAAAACAAAGCAAAATTCAGGACCATGGTTATCCCTGGTGGTAGCGGGGCAAGTGATGGAATTGGGGATGGGTGCATAGATGGCTTGAAGTTACTGTGTAAAATTCGAGGTAATAAACACATTTGCTTATTGTTATGATCAAAACTGTATATCTTAAAATCTTTTATTCTTATGTAACAAGATATTTTTAAAAGACAAACACATGTTGAAGTGATTGGCAAGTTGGTATCACAACATCAACCTAAAAGAAATCTGAAAAGAGTTCCCCTGTCAGCTTGCTGGGTTTCTTGCTCTCAAAGATGAGGGCTTAATAATCATAGCAGATCAGAGGCTTCAGTAGGGAGGGGTGGGGTAGCTTTTTATGAAAAACGATTTTACCCCTTGTTTAAAAGTGGCCTCTGGTAACATTTTTCTTGAAGCTTCTGATTATATACATCACTGTCAGTCACTTGGCAACTTTGAAAAAACAGTTTTCCTGCTGAAGGGCTCTATTACAGTTACTACGTGTCTACATAATACAAAAAGTCATTTAAAAATTATTGCATTAAGAAGTACTTATTGAGTGCCTGCTATGTACATAACATCAAACTGTGAACTTAAACTGGACTTCCATAATTTATATTAAGGAAAACAGGCTATATATAGGGCTTTTCAATACTAAAATACCTGAAAATGAAATAGTACAGCTATCATCCACATGAGACCAGGCAGGAAGCATTCAGTAGCAGTAGGCTGGAGCTACAGGTTATCTTCTTGAGACACGTTGTCAAAGATCATAGCACTAGAGAATTGGGAAATCCAATTGGAACTATGTATCAGACACTGCCCACTCTGTTGATTTACCTCTGGCTTCATCAGCCCTGTGATGGACAGCTTCAGGTATGCTAAAGGCCCACCAGGTCAAGCACCCACTGTATCTCTGTGTTTCTGCCTCAAGACTTTCTCCAAAGATATAGAATCACTCATCCTATGCACAGCAGGGGACCTGATGTCTGTGAGCAATATTCAATTAATGAGGCACTGGAACCAGAGACATATTCCCCAGCCTCTTATCCTTCAGAGGAACAATTATGAGTACATTCCACAGCATTCCTCAGAGGATCTTCACAGGACTGAACAACAGTTTTCCACTGAAGTAGCCAGCTCTATAATGTACTATTTTTTTTCCTTATTTCCCCTGCCTCCCACTTAGTCTCCTTATGATCAGCTACCAAATGAGCTAGTTACTCTCTAGTCCTTGCCTCAGGCTTGGCTTTTAAAGAAATCCAAACTAAGACAAACTATGACAAATTGCAACCCAAACGAGATTCTTTCCTCTCAGGGGGATGCTTAGTCCCCCCATCAAGTATCATTATCAAAATGAACACAGACTACAGAAGAAGAAAATATTTGCCTTTACCGAGGAAAGTCAAACTCATGACCCTCAGGTTAGAGACACAGAGTAATGCAGCTAACTCTGGGGTGAATAGGTACAGATTCAGAGTGGAAAGACTTTAAAATAGCAATAAAGTCCTAGAAATAAAGCTGTCAGCTAGGTACAGATCAGATCCTGAGAGCAAGAGTATTAAGAGACTCATAGAAAAGGATTCAGGAGGGGCTGGGCATGGTGGCTAATTCCTGTAATCCCAGGACTTTGAGAGGCTGAGGCTGGTGGATCATGAGGTCAGGAGTTCAAGACCAGCCTGACCAAAATGGTGAAACACATTCTCTATTAAAAAACATATATATATTAGAGGGTGTGGTGGCATGAGCCTGTAGTCCCAGTACTTGGGAGGCTGAGGCAGGAGAATCCCTTGAGTCTGGAAGGCGGAGGTTGCAGTGAGGGAGATCACACGACTGTACTCAGCCTGGGTGACCGAGCAAGAATCCATCTCGAAAGAAAGAGAAAGAAAGAAAGAAAGAAAGAGAAAGAAAGAAAGAAAGAAAGAAAGAAAGAAAGAAAGAGAGAGAGAGAGAGAGAGAGAGAGAGAGAGAGAAAGAAAGAAAGAAAGAAAGAAAGAAAGAAAGAAAGAAAGAAAGAAAGAAAGAAAGAAAGAAAGAAAGAAAGAAAGAAAGAAAACAGGATTCAAGAGGGAACAGCACAGCTACTTAAGGATCACAGTAACCGCAACATTTTATTTTGGCTAAAGTTTATTACTGGGTGCGGACAAGCAAGAGATAGACATCGGAATCTATTGGTATAGACTTTGGATCTCACGCCATGGCAAGGTAAAATCTTGAGGTAGCCATCTGCAACATGAAAAACAGAGAGGTATTTGCAAAAGGAAACATGAGAAGAATGTTTCTAGTGGTACTGCCCAAAATAACACAATAAACAAAAAGTCTTCCAGCAGCCCAAATGCCCTCTGGCAGGCACATGGACAGTTAACCTGCTTATATAGTAGTCAAAAGAAAGAAATGACTGCTACGTGAAACAATTGAGATAAATTCTAGGAATGGGATGATGCATGAAAAAATACAAGTCCCAAATATCCTTTTAATAATATTTAAATACAAAAAGTCAAAACATTTTGCATCATACACTAAAGTAAATATTTTTAATGGTCTCACTTATTTTCACAATAGCCCTATAGCATATTTACTATTATTGTCCCATTTATTTATTTATTTAAGACAGAGTCTCACTCTGTTGCCAGGCTGGAGTGCAGTGATGCGATCTCAGCTCACTGCAACCTCTGCCTCCCAGGTTCAAGGGATTCTCCTCAATCAGCATCCCAAGTAGCTGGGATTACAGGCGCATGCCACAGTGCTCAGCTAATTTTTGAATTTTTAGTAGAGATGGGGTTTCTCCGTGTTGGTCAGGCTGGTCTTGAACACTCAACCTTAGGTGATCCACCCGCTTTGGCCTCCCAAAGTGCTGGGATTACAGGTGTGAGCCACCACGCCTGGCCTATTGCCCCCTTGCCTTGTTTTTTTTTTTTTTTTTGGATAAAACTGAGGCTCAGAACCTAAGTAACATTCCATAGGTCAAATAGCCAGCAATTAGTGCAGATAGAACTCAATCCAGGTGGCAATGCTCTGAAACCCACACTCTTAATTGCTACACTAAACTGGAACAAATAATGTTGAAACATAGATACATCTGATAAAACATCTAAAAATATGACATGATTATAAATTTAGGCAATGTTTACTATCCCAAAGGTTGGGGACACTGGAGGTTGGGAAGCGGAAGGTGTGTTTTATGTCATTGCCAATGTTCTAGTCTGTTAAGTGGAGATAAGGATGAGACGAGAGAACATGAGTGGCACGAGTGCAAGATTAGATCTCGTATTCCCTTAAAATTTTAATATTGTGCTCTTTTGAATTATTTTGAATTGATTTTGATTTATAATATGAGGTAAAATATAACGTATCCTGATTTCTGAATTTTTAGGTGGCCCCTTACATTTCATGATTCAGACATAGCCATCTTTTCTGGGAGAAGAATGGGAGTAGGTAGACACAGAAATTATTCTAAATGCTTTTCGTAGATGTCACTTCATAGATTGTATATTTGCTTCATGCGGCTTGGTGTGAGGGCTGATGAATGTTAAGTGAAGGCTAAATCACCCCGTCTCTCCTTAATACCACCACTGAAGTCACTTCTTTCTGGCCATAAGTTTAAAAGGAGAAATTGAATGATGATTATTGAGCGTCCACACTGTGCCATGACATTGGTAATTGTTCCTCACTTAATTCCTTCAGTAGGTACATAAAGTAAGTCTTCTTATTCTCATTTTATGGAGTAAGTATTCTTACTTTCATTTTATGGAAGAACAAGACTTATTCTTATTTGTGTATTAAAAACTGGGGATCAGAAATATTAAGAATATTGTCTAAGAGCAAATATTTCAAGTGCCATAAATTCTTACATTTCATGCATATTTTGCATGATTTTTTTCAACCTGTGTTGCCTGGCCTATTCTGGAAGGTGGTCATAGTTATTAGGGCCAAATGAATTAAATATATAAAAATGATTCATAAACTATAAGGCATCATATCAACATTAATATAGTATAATTAATAATGTTAATAATAAAATCATTTACTTCTACTTCTGGTATTCATAATAGAGATAAAGACCAATTTTACCTATTTTAGAGTACCATATGAAATGAAAAAATAATATTATTAAGAAGAAAAGTTTACCCTTTTTACATTGGGAAAATATCCATCAGAGTCAACAACCACTGTCCTCATCCTCTCCAAAATAGAACATGCTGAGATTTATGCTATATTTTTGAACTATTTCTATTAACACAATTAAAATGCTGAAATGCATTTGAGCAGATGTTTATATTCTGAACAAGGGTAACTGGAAATATTTTCTACTCTAAATTGAGTCAGGTATAATATTGTAAACAGGATAATAAGCAAAAATATAATATAAAATTTCAAAATCTGCTACTTGATTCCAATGTCCAGAAAAGAATGAAAATATAAATCATATAAAACTCTAGCCAATTTAAGCAGCTGTAATCTCTTTAGACCTTATTAAATTTACTTTATCTCTGACAGTAGGTGATAACATAAATGAGTAAAAAATTTTAAATGTCAACATTTTGTTTCTCTGGATAATATATTTTATTGTTGTATATACCTTTCTAAAACCCATAAAAGCTTTTTAGAGATATGATATTAGTGTTGATAGCTATTGAAGATATATTTGGCTAAAGTTTAAAAAGGTGTAACAAATTTTTTTCCAAGCACGGCCCATTAGCATTGTACATGTAATTTTTGTTTTTTATTTTTGTCATAAGGATATAGAAACATAGTTTAGCAAGTGTTCTGATGGGGTTTAAAAAGCTTATTTTTCCAGCGTTTGGTAGTATAGTAAGAAAATTATAGTTGACAATAATTTATTTTATATTTCAAAATAGCTAGAAGAGAAGAATTATAATGTTCCCATCACAAAGAGATGAAGATTTGAGATGATGGAGATCCCAATTACTCTGCTTTGATCATTTATACATTGTATACATGTATTAAAACATCACATGTGATATGCTTTGGCTCTGTGTCCCCACCTAAATCTATTGTCAAATAGTAATTGGATCATGGGAGCAGATTTCCCCCATGCTATTCCTGTGATAATGAGTGAGTTCACACGATATCTGAAAGTGTGGCCCTTCCCATCCCCCCACCCCCCAGTTCCTGCCACCATGTAAGACATGCCTTGGTTCCCCTTTGCCTACTGCCGAGATTGTCGGTCTCCTGAGGCCTTCCCAGCCATGTGGAATTATGAGTCAATTAAAACTCTTTTCTTTATAAGTCACCCAGTCTCTGATAGTTTTTTATAGCTGTGTAAAAATGAACTAATACAACATGTAACATGAAAATATGTGCAACTGTCATATATCAAAAACTAAAAAGTACCTTTGTTTGCTTGTTTACTATATATCTTAGATATTTTGGAACCACCACTACCACCACACATCACACACAAATTCACAAACAGAATATGTTATACAACATAGAAAATCAAAAAAGAACATTTCCTAAAGCTCTGCTTTTTCAACTGGTAGTCAAGGAGGAAACTGAATTTCAAAATATCCCCTCTATAATTTCTAACTCTATGTTGTAACTTCTGGGGGAAAAAGAGATAAAGGTAAATTGTATCTTCTGGCTGTATTCAGTAGAATAAAAATTGGTTGGTGATCTGTGTCGTATGGATTTTATCTGATGGGTTTTCTGGTTTACACTTAGATTTGCTGAATAAATCCTCCTCATTTATAGAAAGACAGTATGGCTTTGTGGGAGTGCTGAAGGCACAGTCTTTGTCAGTTCCCAGTATGGGAGACTCCCCAGTACATCCTGTCATGCAAGGATTTGCTCGGCCTGCCAAGAAGGAAGAAGCTTATGAGAGCTTTCTGAATGACTTTGAAAAATGAAGCTGCTCTACAGTTATCATCGCCTGACCACAGATAATGACTCAGTAACATTCACTTGATAGTTAAAAAAAAAAAAAAGTGTTCACTTCCAGATCAGCCTTTGGTAGAGATAGGCAGTAGGGACTAGACAGTCCCTAGTCATATCAAAATGAAGTTTTGACCTATTGTGCTGAAGTCTAAGACAAAAGTGCTTATTTAGTTTCCTATTTTATGACTAAAATATATGTGACTGTAGGACTCTTCTGTTGACACATGAACTTATCTATTGTAAGGGTCTACATTATTAGTATGACTACATATTAAATAATTTTATAATCTGAAAAATTTGAGTGCATTAAAGATAAAATTGGCTCCTGAAATCTAAGTCCTACTTAATAGAAACTTGCTTCAAAACGCCCCCAAAATTTCACCATGTATTCTTTATCCGAGTGTGTGACAAGGTCTCACTCTGTCACCCAGATGAAGTGCAGTTGTGTGATCTCGGTTCACTGCAACCTCTGCCTCCCTGCTCAAGTGAATCCCCCCACCTCAGCCTCCCAAGTAGCTGGAACTACAGGTGCCCACCACTATACACCACTAATTTTTGTGTTTTTGGCAGAGATGAGGTTTCACCATCTTATCCAGGCTGTTCTCAAACTCCTAGGCTCAAGCAATCTGCCTGCCTTGGCCTCTCAAAGTGCTGAGATTACAAGCATGAGCCACAGAACCTAGTCAACATATATTCCTAAAGAGGTTTAAAATGCTTTTTTTTAATTGCATTTTAGGTTTTGGGGTACATGTGCAGAAAATGCAAGATAGTTGCATAGGTACACACATGGCAGTGTGATTTGCTGCCTTCCTCCTCTTCACCCACATATGGCATTTCTCCCCATGCTATCCCTCCCCAGCTCCCCCACCCCGCTGTTCCTCCCCTATTCCCCGCAATAGACCCCAGTGTAAAATGCTTTTTTTATAGCATTAAAAATGTTTCACAATAATTTACTTGAGAACTCTATGAAAGCTTAATATATTGCCTACACAGGAAACTCACGATAGTACAACGTCCTGGCCCTTGAAGTACACATAATTGGATTAAAGAGAAGGACATTTGAAAAATAATTACCATGCAATATGATACCTGTCATAGTGCAGGTTCTTACAAGTGCTACACAAGAATCAAAGGAAAGGGAGACTAATTTCACCTCAGAGAATTAATGAAATGTAACACAGCAAAGAGCAGATTTTGTCTCAATCCCAAAGGAGGATCAAAAGCTTGGTAAGTTGAGAAAGTGAGAAATAGCATTCAAGGTCTAAGGAGACTGCCTTAAAGTGTAAGTAGGACAGTCAAAGAGTGGAGGAAATAAGTAAAAATAGGAAAATGACAAAAAATAGAGAATCTTGTAGTCCAGGCTTAGACTTCTAACTGAAGACAATGGGGATAATCAAAGCCCCTTTAGATGACTAAGTCGGAGAGCAGTTTGTAAAAGGACTGGGTTGGAAATATCAAAATCAGAAAGTCCAGTTAGAATTGAGAAGAACTATGGCAAATAGTGTTGGATGATGAAAAGGCATTGTTGGTATTAACGGGAGATTCCAAAGGTAGTATCTAACTTGTTTTATGCTTTTTTGATCAGTTTGCTTGTCTAAGAATATCCCTAGGAAGTATTACTTTTCCCTGCATTATTTTTTACTGTTCAACTGTAAAGTAAATGGATGCATATAACTGTTGAATCTTTCCTTGCACTCATGCCATAAATGTAAGAACATAAAACTACACCTTAAAGTTACCTTTTAAGTCTTATATTTTTATATTTTATTAGTATTCAGTCTATCCTACCGAATTCAGTCTCAATTTCTTGTATTTTATTTAATTTATAAAAAAATTATCTAAATGACAATTGAAATAAAAGAAGATACCATTATTCTGTAGATTATCTACATTTCAATTCCTATTTCCTGGGTTCGCTATGGAACCCAGGCAAGTTCCATAGTAGTAATAATCTACTTTTCTATATGTTCTTCATCACAAAATACAGGCAATCCCAGGCAAGTGCAGGAGTGAACAATTACTGATAAATTACATTTTATATAGACTTTGATATTCAATTTATCTGGCGATATATAACCATATGTATACTTCTTTTAATCAGAGGGCTTTAAGGAAACGAAATCCCAAAAACTAAAAGCACCAAATCATGGTTTAAAGGGTAAGTTAAATCTCTCTGTAAATGAAAGCACTTCCTGCTGCTCCTCCCGGTTCCTAACAACCCATGGACTAATATTGGTCTGGGACCCAGGGGTTGGGAACTCTTGCTTGGGGAGAACAGCATAAAAAGGCAGCATTTCTGAAATTGTTCCAGATTTTTATTTTTCTCTCAGCAAAATGGTTGTAGTATTGGCATCTAAATCTTACACTGTATTGTAGAGTCTCAATAGTTACTCATTGAATTAGTATTTTAAAAGTTTTTCCTAATTAAATTACAAAAACAAAGTAAGATTACTATATCGTAATCTACATAAATACTAAATATGCGTTTCTATATTTTTTCTATATTTTAACTGAAATTCTTCTTGAGAGAAACATAGAACTCTATGCCTCTTATTTATAGATATTAATGGCTACATTTTGCATAATGGGTTTTATCATTAGAAACAGAATTCTGATGGCTACATAGTGTCTTTTCCTCACATACAAAATACTAATGCTACTAACAAAAATAATTTTAAGTGATCAAAATATGAAATGTAATTATCAAAGCCCATTACAGGGATGAGGTTAAGATAAAGTAAAATCAACTTTGTCAAGGTTGGGCACAGTGCTTCATGCCTGTGATCTCAACACTTTGGGAGATAAAGGCAGGGGAATCACTTGAGACCAGGTGTTCGAGACCAGCCTGGCCATTATAGCAAAACCCCATCTCTACTAAAAATACAGAAATTAGCCAGGCATGGTGGTACATGCCTGTAATCCTAGCTACTCAGGAGGCTGATGCTGGAGTATCACTTAACCTGGGAGGCAGAGGTGCAGTGAACCAAGATAATACCACTTCGCTCCAGCTTGGGAAACAGAGTGAGATCTCAAAAAAAAAAAAAAAAAAAAATCAACTTTGTCTATGCTTTGCTATAGGTGTTAACAATAATTTCCTTTGGTCTTACATGGATGAATTTATTCATAGTGATTACATAAAAAAGGAAAAACAAACTTTCTGTGTAGTGGTGATGTAAAAAGATAATTTTCATCATATGAATTTGTTATGGTTTTTAAAAAATAATTCTTCAGGCTGGGCACAGTGGCTCACATCTGTAATCCCAGCACTTTGGGAAGCTGAGGCTGGCAGATCACGAGGTCAGGAGTTCAAGTCCAGCCTGATCAATATGGTGAAACCCCATCTCTACTAAAAATACAAAAATTAGCTGGGTGTGATGGTGCTTGCCTGTAGTCCCAGCTACTGGGAGGCTGAGGCAGGAGAATCACTTGAACCCAGGAGGTGGAGGTTGCAGTGAGTCAAGACCGAGCCACTGCACTAGAGCCTGGGTGACAAGAGTGAGACTTCATGTCAAAAAAAAAAAAAAAAATTCTTCATGGGTTTTTCAGGGATTGTCTGGTTTTATTTGCTTAATTAAAAATAAAGCACCATCTCATTATGAAAAAAGAGTTTAAATGTTAATTGGGAAAAGATACCTAAGACAGAAATACATTTAAAATAAGATAAATTATTACTTTTAATTATAGAAAATGAAGCTTTCCAAAATTATGTTCAAGTTTATAGATGCATTAAAAACCATCAAGTTTAAACATTTAAGTACCTGAATGATCTTAAGCAAATATCAAATTTGGACTACGCTGGCATGAGGAGAGTGAGAAAATGTCAAGACAACAATACAGAAATTATCAAAGAAGTCCTTGCTTTCTTTTGCTTACAGAAGATTCTATTGTTATTGAAAAACAAAACAAACCAAAACAAAAAAATTGCTCTGACATCTGGATTCAAAATGTTTCCATAAGTCTATGGTTGCAACGTGAGTCTCAACTTTATGACATAAAAAAATAAAAAAGAAAAATATTAGCTAGACCAGGTATGATGGCTCACACTTGTAATCCCAGCACTTTGGGAGGCTGAGGTGGGAGGATTGCTTGAGGCCAGGAGTTCTAGACTAGCCTGAGAAATATAGCAAGACTCTGTCTTTACAAAAAGTAAAAAGAAAATTAGCAGGGCAGTGTGCACTTGTCCTAGCTACTCAGGAGGCTCAGGTGAGAGAATCACCAGAGCCCAGGAATTCAAGGTTAGAGTGAGCTATGATCATGCCACTGCACTTCAGCCTGGGTGTCAGGGATAGATCTCATCTTTTAAAAATAAAAATAAAAAATAAATGTGAGATAACCTACTAGTTTTACCTGAGTTTCTTCAGTGGATTATAACATATTTCAAACCACAGCTCTATTGAAGTTAATTTCTATGTGATGGAATTTATTAGCTTTATGTGTTTTAAAACAAAATATTAAGATGGAATATTAAGCATAACCTGAATATTAAGAACAGATACACTCTGAATTAATTTGGAGGGTTGGGAAAAAAAGTAGAAAGCAGCTCTGAAGCCAGTGGTTTTGGTAATAATGTTTAGGGATTCCAGGAATACTATTTTCAATGTCATAGTAAACATTTTTCCAAAAGACTAAGTAGGCTTTTTAAAAACTCTGGGTGGTTTTTTTTTTTTTTTTTTTTTTGAAAACAAACAAATAAATAATTGACTTAATCTGAAAGTTATTTTGGTATAGTATACATAGCCTATGCAGTTCTCAAAATATGACCTGCTGGAATTAGGGTAACCACCTCAGCAGATACTAACGTTATACTGACAACACGTTCAAGTTTAAAACCACAACATTGTATTCTGGAAGACTTCTATTTTGAATCTTTTCATTCTGATAGTATCCTCCAAGGAACTTTAACTGATAGAACCCCTGATTTAGCAAACAAGATCTAAATGTTTGGGATGCATCAGTGAGTAGAAGCGATTCGTGCATTTTCAGAAGTCATTAACTTTAGGATCCTCAAGTAACTGAACTACATCCAGTAAATAAACTACATGAAACTCTCACTAAACTAAATCAATGGATAAAAGAATAATATGAATAAATATAACAGGCACTGCTAAAATGGCTTTAAGGAAAGCACTTTAATATTTTTGAGGAAAATAGTATGTAAAAGTGTAGTACATGGTAACAACTAAAGTTAGTTAAACTAATTATGGGAGTTACTTTAATCACCACATGTCTACATAACAATCTAAACTACTAAACATTATAATCTTCAAGAAATGGCTACAACTATGAAAAAGAGTATTGGAGAATGTATTAAGTTTGACAGAAAAACAAAACATAGACAAATTAAGCTGATTTGGCCACTGATTTGCTTTTGGATATTGGAAGGCATAAATGTTTAAAGCTTGTTTTTTATATCTTTTTTTTTTTTTTTTTTTTTGAGATGGAGTTTCGCTCTTGTTACCCAGGCTGGAGTGCAATGGCGCGGTCTTGGCTCACTGCAACCTCCGCCTCCTAGGTTCAGGCAATTCTCCCGCCTCAGGCTCCTGAGTAGCTGGGATTACAGGCTCACGCCACCATGCCCAGCTAATTTTTTGTATTTTTAGTAGAGACGGGGTTTCACCATGTTGACCAGGATGGTCTCCATCTCTTGACCTCGTGATCCACCCGCCTCCGCCTCCCAAAGTGCGGGGATTACAGGCTTGAGCCACTGCGCCCGGCTGTTTTTTATATCTTTAAATTGAGTGTGGATCCAGCAATCCCATAACTGGGGATACACCCCAAAGAAATGAAATCCTTCTATTGAAAAGATATCTAACCTCCCATGTCCATTGCAGCATTGTTCACAATAGCCAAGAGATGTAATCAACCTAAATGACCGTCAGCAAATGACGTACACACACAATGGAATATAATTCAGCCGTAAAAGAAGAAAATCTATCATTTGTGACAACATGGATAATCCTGAAGGAAGTTTTGCTAAGTGCAATAAGCCAAGCACAGAAAGCCAAATACCATATGATCTCACTTATTATAGGTTGTATTTAAAAAGTTGTGCTCATAAAAGTAGAGAGTAGAATGGTGGTTACCAGAGACTGGGAGGACGGTGTGGGGTTGCAGAGATGTTGATCAAAGAACACAAAATTTCATTTAGACAGGAGAAATAAGTTCGAGACATATATTGTACATGTTGACTATACAGGTAGTTCATAACAATGTATTGTCCTCTTGAAAATTGCTAAGAGAGTAGATTTTAAGTGTTCTTCCCACAAAAAAGCATGTGAGGTAATAAATATGTTAATTAGCTTTTCTGAGGCATTCCATTATATATATATATATTCAAAACAACATGTTGAATGAAATAAATGTAAACAATTTTATCTATTATAATTAACTAATTTAAATAAAATAAAATAAAATGGATTGGATCACCATAACACATTTACTAGGTAGTTATAAGATCTAAACATGGTATAATCTGCAAAGGTCTTGGCTTAATGTCTGGCATATATTAATTGTTTAGCAAGTCCTTGCTATAATCACTAAATAAATAAATTTATTGACTTTTTTATTCCATAATACCCATCATTAAATTATTTGGATCTCTACTTCTCCTACTGGGAAAGTCTGCTGGAAGGAGAAAAGTTTTCATCTTATCCAGCTTTTCTTACATTCCCTTTTTGCCAAATCATTCCAGCCCACTTTGAATCTAACTTGTTTTGACAGAGTAATTATTTACTTGGCCCAAGATAGGTTCTTAATAAAGATTTGTTTTTTTGCCTTATAGGAAGAAAGTTCTGAAGGAAATATAGCTTGTTGATTGAGGGGTACCAAGTCTTTCTTTTATCTTACTAAACACAAACAAATTATGGAGAAAAATTCTGTCAAGCAAATGCATACTGTCTTGTATTATTTAAGTTTTCATGTATTTAGGTGGATTTCCTAAATATAAACTAGGATATAAATTCCCAGAAGCAGATTTAAGGTTAATCATCTGATACCTTCAATCTTTAGCTTCTATATTAATCTTTCTAAAAATTTGCTTTTATGTTCTTCCAGAACATTTATATCCCTAATAGGGATGGTAAATCTGATAATCTGATATTCAAGGTAGCATGTTGCACACACAGATTATTTGATTTAGAAAAAAACAGACATGTGTTTTCCTAACTCTTTGTAAAATGCAGCATGGGTAATGGGTACCAAAATATAAAATTATGTATTGGGCAATCTCCATTTTCCCAAAAGAAAATATGCCTGTCAACCCTCAGAAAGGTGTTAGGCCAACATCTATACACAACATTTTAGGACTTTAGCAGATATATATAACCAAGTATATTCATGACTTTGATAATAAATTGATGCTATTAATTTCATATGATAAACATATTACATATTTTGTATTAGGTATTTATATCATATAAAACAGAAATGTTAGAAATGCTGGCATGTTTTTTACTCTCGCATTTCATGAAATGACTTTATCCAATCTCTTTGCAAGCTACTTTGAGGTAATTTTTTTCCTTGTCATAAGAACCCCGTTTTTAGATGTCATCTAGAAGGTTTTTTCAGAATACATCAACTCCATTTCCAGCTACACAAGTTGAGATAAATTATTTGTGAATATGTATGCTATTCATCATAAAAATTTGACCTCATGCCACACTCTTGCTAGTAAGAAAACTGTTGTTTTTATTTTTCTCCTTGTCTTTTAGTGTATATTTCTGAATTCAGTAGCATGACTGCTTACTGTTTTGTATCTGCGGATATGTAGGTATGTGTGATTTTTTAAATTATCATTAACAATGACACCTAGCAAGTAAAAAGATGAAGTCATATACCTGGGAATAATCTAACATTCAATATTTGCCTTCAGTTTTTCAATCCATTTCAGCAGAAAACCTACTTATGGATGTAAAAGTTGCAATGATTTCTTTTCTTTTTTTTTTTTTTCTTTTAAAAACTCAATAAAATCACTTTTATCGAGAACAGATTTTGATGTTTCTTTTAGCTCCTTAAATAAATAACCAGATTTCTTTTAAACACAAATTACATGGATATAGTTAATTATATGTAAATGAGAATGTATTTAAAATATTTGATATTGCTGTGTAAGTAATTAGTCAGAAGCAATGTGAAAACCATATTGACTGAAAGTATTTTTATTTTAAAATTGTCTGCCTTGCAGAAGGAAACTGGCATAGACTACTGAAGAAATATTTCTCTCCTAAACACTTTATTGGACTGCCTGTGTACATAGAAAAAGCAGGCTCCCTATGTGAAAATATGCGTATTAAAGTAAATGGAGGGAACTTTAGAATTGCTTACAATCATTTGTTTATAATCATGGTTCATAGAATGATTTCTTTTCTAATCAGTATTATCTTATTCAAAGTACAGCAATTGAGACTGCTTTCTTAAATAAGAGATTTTTTAAATATAATTAAGAAACCTTGAACAAATTTACATATAAGGAGACATACCTGTTATAACACAGTTAATTACAAAGAGTTGGGGCAATTGCTTACAATCATATATTCTCAGACATTATAAACTTTAGGTTGCAGTACTACAGATAAATGTAATGAAAACAGTGAATAAACATTGTTTATTCAACACTTTATCCTTTTGTTCATCTATTCCTTGTTCTGTTTAAACACATTCCATAAACATTTGTCTATAATGCAAAGGAAGTTATGTACAGATATAATTTCAAACATTAATAGTTATGTACAGATATAATTTCAAACATTAATCAACAGCATTCAGTGACTGAATGGATTTCAGGATGGAGAAAGGAAGAAAAAATAAGTGACTCTAGGGATTTCAGATTTAGGAGCCTAGAAGCAGTGATGCTTATAATAGAAAGGGGAAACAGTCATGAAGAGCTGGTTTATGTGGGAGTAGATAATGAGTTCCATTTGGGATATTTAATTTTGAGACTGATGGGGGGATACTTAATTGGAGATGTTCTGTAGGTGTAATTATATTAAGAAGGGGAAAAATTTAATTAGAGCTCCACCAAATTATATCAGCTGTGTCCAAACCATATTGATTTCCTGTGTGTATAGCTGGTGTGCAGTGTAGCAGAGTTGAATGCTACTAAGCTCCCTTCAGTTCTATGTTCTTTGATTTGAAGAGGAATGTAGAGGGTGACGCACAGGAAAGAAGACATGACCAGCAGCTTTCTCTCTCTCTCTCTCTCTCTCTCTCTCTCTCTCTCTCTCTCTCTCTCTCTCACACACACACACACACACACACACACACAGTTCCTCTGGTTTCTCCTTTGTTTCCTCTACTGCAAATTGGTAATACTATGCCATGTTCAACTGATTGGCCGTAGTTACTGAGGATATCAAAACCCACAACAAACAGATACTTTTCAACTTATAATGAAGTTATATCCTGATATACCCATCATAGGTTGAAATTTTTGTAAATTGAAACTGCAGTTGATACACCTAACATACTGAACATTATAGCTTAGCCTAGCCTACCTAAAACATGCTCAGAACACTTACGTTACCCTACAGTTGGGAAAAATCATCTAACACAAAGCTCATTTTATGATAAAATGCTGAATAGTTCATATAATTTCTTGAATACTGTACTGAAATTGAAAAACAGAATAGTTGCATAGGTCATCAAAGTACAGTTTTCAGTGCATGAGTATCACTTTTGCACCATTCTAAAGTTGAAAATTGTTAAGTTGAACCACTGTAAATCAGGGACCACCTCTGTACTTGAAAGTAGCTGGAAAACCAAAAAAGTTACAAAAATATATGATACTGTATTATCATTATTATGTCTGTTATTCTACTTAGAGAAATAGGAACTTCCACAAAGTATCTGGATTAAAAGAAGTTTTGTTATTTATACAACTAAAACGTCCCAGAAATTATTTCCCAACTAATCGAGATGCTTTTAAGGCCTTCACAATCTAATCATAACCTGATTTTCTAGCCCCTTTTTTGGTATTTCACCGAAGCATTCAAGATTTCAGAAACACATAGCTACCTATTGTCCTTCCCACAAACTATGAAATTATATTCCATTAAGCTTTGCACATGTTGGTCCCTCTCTCTCGGAATTCAAGCCCTACTCCCCCAGATATTTATCTGATCAATCTTTACATGCTTTGTGATTTATCTGAAATATTACCTATTTCCCCCTACCCTAAGCAAAACCATTCATTTCTTTTGCAATACATATCTTTACTACTGCATATGCAAAATGCTGAATTATATGATCTATGACACACTATACTAGATTGTGAACTCGTCCAGTGCACTGTTTTTTAGTGTTTCCTTTCTTTAGACTTAATTCAAGTCTATACATATATTTGTACATGATTCATATATTACATATTATATATTTATTATATTGTTAATATATATTATTAATATATATTATTTCATATATTAAATTATGTATTTTATACTATTACACATCATTTACATATTCATATGATTCACATATTGTGTAGATTCATATAGGTTTGCTAAATAAATGATGAAATCATCAGTTTTGAGAAAATTGTATTTATTGCCTCCCTTGGCAGTCAACTTTACTAATAAGTTGCTATAAAATAAATATGATTCATTAAGAGTGAAAATGGGACAGAGAGAACCCACCATTACAGAGGTGGGCCACCATTGCTGAGGCAGTTCTTACTACACCCATATAAACAGGACTCCAGGGAAGTTCACACGGCAGCTGGGTGGAGCCCACAGCAGCTCAGCAAAGCCTCTGCAGGAAAACAGTGACTAGGCTGCCTCTTCACTGGGCAGGGTAGCCCTGAAAAAAAGGCAGCAGCTCAACGGAAACTCATAAATAAAGCCCTACCTCCCTGGGACAGAACACCTGGGGAAAAAGGGGGGTTTATGAGTTCTGCTGCAGCAGACTTAAACGTGCCTGTCCAGCAGCTGCGAATGAACAATAGAGTTCACAACTCAGCACTTGAACTCCTATAAAGGACAGACTGTCTTCTCAAGCAGCTCCCTGACCCCCGTATATCCAAAGAGTCACCTCATAAAGGAGAGATCAGACTGACATTTGGTGGGTATCCTTCTGGGACAAAGATAGCAGAAGAAGAAACTGGTGGCAACCCTTACTGTTCTGCAGCTGCTGCAGGTGATCCCCAGGCAAGCAGGGCCTGGAGTGGACCTCAGCAGTCCTGCAGCAGAGGGGCCAGACTGTTAGAAGGAAAACTAAGAAACAGAAATAACTTCATCATCAACAAACTGGACGTCCACTCAGAGACCTAATCTGAAAGTCAGCAACTACAAAGACGACAGGTGGATAAATCCAAAAAGATGGAAATAAACCAGCGCAAAAAGGATGAAAACACCCGAAACCAGAACACCCCTCGTCCTACAACTCTTCACCACCAAGGAAACGAGGCTGGATGGAAAATGAGTGTGATGAAATGACAGAATCAGGCTTCAGAAGGTGGGTAATAAGAAACTTCTGTGAGCTAAAAGAACATGTTCTAACCCAATGCAACGAAACTAAGACCCTTGAAACAAGATTTGATGAAATGCTAACGAGAATGGACAACTTAGAGAGGAATATAAGTGAATTGATGAAGCTGAAAAACACAACACAAGAACTCCATGAAGCATGCACAAGTTTCAACAGCCAAATTGACCAAGCAGAAGAACGGATATCAGAAGTCAAAGATCAACTCAATGAAATAAAATGAGAAGGCAAGATTAGAGAAAAAAGGGTAAAAAGGAATGAACAGAGTCTCCAAGAAATGTGGGACTATGTGAACAGACCTAATCTACGTTTGATCAGTGTACCTGAATGTGATGAAGAGAATGAATTCAAGCTGGAAAATACTCTTCAGGATATTATCCAGGAAAACTTCCCCAACCTAGCAAGGAAGGCCAATATTCAAGTCCAGAAAATATAGAGCACACTACAAAGATATTCCTCAAGAAGAGCAACCCCAAGGCACATAATCGTCAGATTCACCAGGGTTGAAATGAAGGAGAAAATGCTAAGTGCAGCCAGAGAAAAAGATCAGGTTACCCACAAAGGGAAGCCCATCAGACTCACAGCAGATCTCTCGGCAGAAACTCTACAAGCCAGAAGAGAGGGGGTTCAATATTCAACATCCTTAAAGAAAAGAACATTCAACCCAGAATTTCATATCCAGCCAAACTGAGCTTCATAAGTGAAGGAAAAATAAAATCCTTTGCGAACAAGCAAGTACTCAGAGATTTCATCACTACCAGGCCTGCTTTACAGGAGCTCCTGAAAGAGGCACTACACATAGAAAGGAACAACCAGTAACAGCCCCTCCATAAACATACCAAATAGTAAACAGCATCAACACAATGAAGAATCTACATCAACTAATGGGCAAAACAGCCAGCTAGCATTAAAATGGCAGTATCAAATTCACACATAACAATATTAACCCTAAATGTAAATGGACTAAATGCCACAATCAAAAGACACAGACTGGTAAATTGGATGAAAATCCAAAACCCATCAGTGTGCTGTATCCAGGAAACCCATCTCATATGCAAGGATACACAAAGGCTCAAAATAAAGGGATGGAGGAAGATTTACCAAGCAAATAGAGAGCAAAAGAAAGCAGGAGTTGCAATCCTCATCTCTGATAAAATAGACTTTAA
The DNA here is from genome assembly GCF_049354715.1 of Callithrix jacchus. Classification (NCBI taxonomy): domain Eukaryota; kingdom Metazoa; phylum Chordata; class Mammalia; order Primates; family Cebidae; genus Callithrix; species Callithrix jacchus. The sequence goes on from NC_133524.1 coordinate 33,829,471, forward strand.
AGCAACAAAGAACAAAAGAGACAAAGAAGGTCATTACATAATGATAAAAGGATCGATACAACAAGAAGAGCTAACGATCCTAAATATATATGCACCCAATGCAGGAGCACCCAGATACATAAGGCAAGTTCTTAATGACTTACAAAGAGACTTAGACTCCCACACAATAATAGTGGGAGACTTTAACACCCCATTGTCAATATTAGACAGATCAACGAGACAGAAAATTAACAAAGATAGCCAGGACTTGAACTCAGACCTGGACCAAGCAAACCTACTAGACATTTTCAGAACTCTCTGCCCCAAATCCACAGAATATACATTCTTCTCAGCACCACATCACACCTACTCTAAAACTGACCACATAATTGGAAGTAAATCACTCCTCAGCAAATGCAAAAAAACGGAAATCATAACAAATAGTCTCTCAGACCACAGTGCAATCAAGTTAGAACTCAGAATTCAGAAACAAACTGAGAACCACACAGCTTCATGGAAACTGAACAAGTGGCTCTTAAATGTTGACTGGATAAACAATGAAATGAAGGAAGTAATAAAGATGTTCTCTGAAACCAACAAGAACAAAGACACAACATACCAGAATCTCTGGGACACATTTAAAGCAGTCTCTAGAGGAAAATATATAGCAATAAGTGTCTGCATGAGAAGCAAGGAGAGATCTAAAATTGACACCCTATCATCAAAATTGACAGAGCTAGAGGAGCAAGATCAAGAAAACTCAAAACCTAGCAGAAAACAAGAAATAACTAAGATCAGAGCAGAACTGAAGGAGATAGAGACACAAGAAAACCTTCAAAAAATCAATAAATCCAGGAGCTGTTTTTTCGAAAAGATCAACAAAATAGACAAACCACTAGCCAGATTACTAAAAAAGAAAAGAGAGAATAACCAAATAGATGCAATAAAAAATGATAAAGGAGATATCACCACAGATTCCACAGATATTCAAACCATCATCAGCAATTATTACAAACAACTCTATGCACATGAACTAGTAAACCTGGAAGAAATGGATAAATTCCTGGACACTTGCCTCCTCCCAGGTCTAAACCAGGAAGAAGTCAAAACCCTGAATAGACCAATAACAAGGTCTGAAGTTGAGGCAGCAATTAAGAGGCTACCACCCAAATAAATCCCAGGTCCAGATGGATTCACAGCCAAATTCTACCAGACATACAAAGAGGAGCTGGTACCATTCCTTCTAAAACTATTCCAAATAATCCAAAAAGAGGGAATCCTTCCCAAATCATTTATGAGACCAACATCATCCTGATACCAAAACCCAGCAGAGACTCAACAAGAAAAGAAAACTCCAGGCTAATATCCATGATGAACATAGATGCAAAAATCTTCAATAAAGTACTGGCAAGCCGATTGCAACAGCACATCAAAAAGCTTATCCACCATGATCAAGTAGGATTCATCCTGGGGATGCAAGGCTGGTTCAACATATGCAAGTCAATAAACATAATTCACCACATAAACAGAAAAAGACAAAAGCCACGTGATTATCTCAATTGATGCAGAGAAGGCCTTTGACAAATTTCAACAGCCCTTTATGCTAAAAACCCTCAATAAACTAGGCATTGATGGAACGTATCTCAAAATAATAAAAGCTATTTATGACAAACCAACAGCCAATATCATACTGATTGGGCAAAAACCGGAAGCATTCCCTTTGAAATATGGCACTAGACAAGGATGCCCTCTCTCACCACTCCTATTCAATATAGTACTAGAAGTTCTAGCCAGAGCAATCAGGCAAAATAAATAAATAAATAAATAAATAAATAAATAAATAAATAAATAAATAAAGGGTATTCAAATAGGAAAGGAGGAAGCCAAATTGTCTCTATTTGCAGACGACATGATTGTATATCTAGAAGACCCCATCGTCTCAGCCCAAAACCTCCTGAAACTGATAAGCAACTTCAGCAAAGTCTCAGAATACAAAATCAATGTGCAAAAATCACAAGCATTCCTCTACACCAATAAAAGACTTAAAGAGAGCCAAATCAAGAACAAACTGCCATTCACAATTGCAAAGAATAAAACACCTGGGAATACAACTAACAAGGAACATAAAGGACCTCTTCAAGAACTACAAACCACTGCTCAACGAAATAAGAGAATGCAAACAGATGGAGAAACATTCCATGTTCATGGTTAGGAAGAATCAATATTGTGAAAATGGCCATCCTGCCCGAAGTAATTTACAGATTCAACGCTATCCCCATCAAGCTACCAATGACCTTCTTCACATAACTGGAAAAACTTACCTTAAACTTCATATGGAACCAAAAGAGAGCCCACATAGCCAAGTCAATTCTAAGCAAAAACAACACAGCGGGAGGCATCACACTAACAGACTTCAAACTATACTACAAGGCTACAGTAATCAAAACAGCATGGTACTGGTACCAAAACAGAGATATAGACCAATGGAACAGAACAGAGGCATCAGAGGCAACACAACATATCTACAACCATCCAATCTTTGACAAACCTGACAAAAACAAGCAATGGGGAAAGGATTCCCTGTTTAATAAATGGTGTTGGAAAAACTGGCTAGCCATGTGCAGAAAGCAGAAACTGGACCCCTTCCTGACACCTTACACTTAAATTAACTCCAGATGGATTAAAGACTTAAACATAAGACCTAACACCATAAAAACTCTAGAAGAAAATCTGAGCAAAACCATTCAGGACATAGGCGTAGGCAAGGACTTCATAACCAAAACACCGAAAGCATTGGCAACAAAAGCCAAAATAGACAAATGGGACCTAATCAAACTTCACAGCTTCTGCACAGCCAAAGAAACAATCATTAGAGTGAATCGGCAACCAACAGAATGGGAAAAAAAATTTGCCGTTTACCCATCTGACAAAGGGCTGATATTCAGAATTTACAAAGAACTCGAACAGATTTACAAGAACAAACAAGCCCATTCAAAAGTGGGCAAAGCATATGAACAGACACTTTACAAAAGAAGACATACATGAGGCCAACAAATGTATAAAAAAATGCTCATCACTTGTCATTAGAGAAATGCAAATCAAAACTACATTGAGATACCAACTCACGCCAGTTAGAATGGCGATCATTAAAAAATCTGGAGACAACAGATGCTGGAGAGGATATGGAGAAATAGGAACTCTTTTACACTGCTGGTGGGAGTGTAAATTAGTTCAACCATTGTGGAAGACAGTGTGGTGATTCCTCAAGGACCTAGAAATAGAAATTCCATTTGACCCAGCAATCCCATTACTGGGTATATATTCAAAGGATTATAAATTGTTCTACTATAAGGACACATGCACACGAATGTTCATTGCAGCACTGTTTACAATAGGAAGGACCTGGAACCAACCCAAATGCCCATCTATGATAGACTGGACAGGGAAAATGTGGCACATATACACCATGGAATATTATGCAGCCATCAAAAATGATGAGTTCGTGTCCTTTGTAGGGACATGGATGAACCTGGAAACCATCATTCTTAGCAAACTGACACAAGAACAGAAATCAAACACTGCATGTTCTCACTCATAGGTGGGTGTTGAACAATGAGAACACATGGACACAGGGAGGGGAGCACTACACACTGGGATCTGTTGGGGGAAAATAGGGGAGGGACAGCGGGGGGTGGGGAGCTGAGGAGAGATAGCATGGGGAGAAATGCCAGATATAGGTGAAATGGAGGAAGGCAGTACATCACACTGCCATGTGTGTACCTATGCAATAATGTTGCATGGTCTTCACATGTACCCAAAACCTAAAATGCAAAAAAAAAAAAAAAATAGAAAAGCTAAAAAATATATATATATCCATGAACATAGAATAAATTGAGTCAGGGAGGGTTTTAAAAATCAAAATGTAAAGATATTATTAATTAAAATTGGAAACTCTTTAAAGAACAAAGAAGAATAAACTTAGGCTACATAATAGATTTTCAGAAGTTTGAGGTCAGCTCTTCAACTTTGAGAAAATAAATATTATCTACTCAAAAAAAAAAAAAAGAGTGAAAATGGAATCCTAACAAGGGGATAACCCTAAATTTACTATAGCCAGGCATGTTGTGCAACAGGGAAACTGTATTCTGTAATTGCTAGGGGGAGAGTGCATGCTTTATTCTCAGTTGTTGCATTATTTAGATCATTACATTGTATAAGTAATATACAATGATATTGGTGTAAACATTATGTAGGTCATGCATATTTATTACAAATAAATTGGAAAATAGAGTATGCTATTCTGATTGGCTGAATCTTTGGTTCACATGTAGGCTGAGGTATAAATCAACAGAATAAAATTGCTTTTATGGCTAAGGTCAGTGAGAGATCCAAACAAACGTGTAAGCATATAAGTATGCATAAATATGTATGTATGGATAGTTACACACATATATTTGCATGCTAAAATATCAATTGATTTAAATTTAATTTTATAAGGAGTTCATTTGTTACATTATCAAAAACTAAGGAATGTATGAGTATTGAAAGTGTTCATGAGTGAAGACCAAATGCCAGCTAACTGAATGTAACATAGAATGTAGGCAAATTTAAAGTATTTATATCAACTTATATTCTATCATCAAGCTTTATTTCATTTTAAGATTTGAAACTCGGATGCCTATTGTATCAAAGCAGATTGAGTATATAAAGGAAATGGGTTCGGTGGTAGCTATGACAAATTAAATTTTGCCTACTTCTGTAAAGTGGAAAGCCCTATTCAGAAACAGCCAATTGTTACTAGAACTAAAATGAGGATCTAGAAAATCTATTCAAATATTCACACATGCATTATGCTAAAGGCAAACATATCTACCCTTATCAAGTAAAAATAATAAGCAAACATCTGTGCCTGAATGTAAGATCAACCTACTTTATCAGGGCTATTTCATATTTGGGCTGAAAGATCAATTTCTTTATTGATATTGCTACAATGGAATCCATTTGAATAAGATTTTGTAACCATAAGGAATTGTATTTTCTAAGTTGGGATCACAAATCCATGCCTATTTTGAACTGATTAACACTGATACTGCTCTTTTGTGAAAATTGTGTATGTGCAGAACTATATTTGAAAATTTGAACAATAAACAATAAGCCTATGTAATAGAATTAGTAATGATGTGTGTCATATTATATATAGTTTCCTGTACTTCCCTAGAGGGATGGGTGGATTTTAAACTCAGGGGAACTTCCAACCCTATAAACAATTCACCAATAAATTTTCCATCTATGGGGTAAAAATGCAATAAGGAATAGCAATATAGTTTGTGCCAGACCTCTAAGGCGTTGGAATAAAGGTAGAAAATAAGGGCAACATTTAATATTTGAATAAATATCAGAAGGGTGAAGAAGTGAGAGTCATGGGGACATACTGAGAGAAAAGTGGTATGACATAAATTGGTATGTCTAGGAGAGAATGGTAATGAGCTTTGGCAAATGATCCACACTATAGTGTAGTTTAAACGATTGATGTAGAAGCCCCAGAATGCCGGGGGATATCAGATCTGCTGGTTGGAGGGTGTATCTGGCTCCCAGTTTCAGGGTACAGCTGAGGGAAATCAGTGATCCCAGAAAAGAAGTTTCTTTTTACATGCAAAACTTCTGAGCAAAGTGATCTCTGCCAGCTGAAGCTGGGGATTCACACACTCTATTTTTCTATCAAAAGAATCAAGTTGTCTCCCAGCTGGAGAACAACTATAATTCTTTTCCGATGTAGCCTCCTGACTACTCAAAACTGTCTTGAGGATTTGGAAAATTCACCGTATACAAATAAATATGGCTAAAATTCCTTTGTAAGGTACTACCTATTTTTATTTTATTTTTACATTTATTTATTTATTTTTTAGATGGAGTTTCACTCTTGTTGCCCAGTCTGGAGTGCAATGGCACAATCTTGGCTCACCACAACCTCCACCTCCCAGGTTCAAGCAATTCTTCTGCCTCAGCCTCCCCAGTAACTGGGATTACAGGCATGGGCCACCACGCCAATAATTTTGTACTTTTAGTAGAGACAGGGTTTCTCCATGTTGGTCAGGCTGAACTTGAACTCCCAACCTCAGGTAATCCACCCACCTAGGCCTCCCAAAGTGCTGGGATTACAGGCATGAGTGACAGTGCCCAGCCCTATTTCCCCATTTCTTGTATTTGATTAGAGATAACTGTACTGAAAAAAACATCGTTAATGAAAGAAATGACTGACCACAGATATTTTCCCATTTTGATAAGAATGTATTTTTTTAATAAAAACATAAAGATACCAAAAAAGGTTGTAAAGGGGATAATACTCTGAGAGAAGGGAGCCAGATGTAGAGACTAGGGATATTAAGAAAAACTTTATTGAATTTATATTTTGCCTCAGAGCTAACCCACTAAGGGAGTAAACAGGCAAAGTCACAAAGGTTTATAATCATCACACCTACCATCGGTGGGGGTAGGTGATTAGATGTGAAAAAAAATGATATTCTATTTATTCTGGGCATATTAAACTGAACTGGGTGACTTAAATGAACTGCAGGAAATTCAATGCAACAGCTAAAATGAATGACTAAGGAGCTAGAAGATCTTAATCTGTATAAAACTGAAAGAACAAAATATGCACAGTTTAGCTCTGTGCTAATGAAAGGAAAGAGATAACACTAAAAATAACTGAATGGTGCAAGCTTCAAGGCAGCAGAAGAGTTCTGGCACAAATGGATCTATCCAGAAAAAAATGAGACTTAATTACACAAAAGAAAAACTGTTGACTGTGAGGAAAAGTGTCCTAAGATGAAATGACTGCTGTTGAATGGGAAACCATCAGAGAGGCAGTGACGAGAGTGTTATCTCAACGACTGAAGCAGCTAAAATGAGACACGTTGCCGGAAAAGCCATTACAGACTAAATACCCCCTGGTCCTAAAGAGATAGATGCACGTCAACTTAAGGACAATTGCAGAGCAGGCACACCACTAGAACACGGGGTGGTGAGTCAGGAGTTGGGTCTTTATCTCAATGGCATTAGGTGGAGTCTTGCTCAACCTAATTTATTTCTGTGACTTGGCTTCCTTTCTGACTATTCTACTTCAGTGAATTGTTGTTGTTACCAATTTTGTTGCCACTAAAATACTTAAATAAATAACAAAATCTACTTCATGATAAAGATTTAAGGTCATCTAATCCCTAAGAATTAAGGACATTACAAAGATTATCAGTGAATCACTGTATCGGTTGCCATCATTAAAAAAAAAATTACATTGAGAGTTTTAGTAAAACTAATGAAAACCATTTATAAGAACATTATAAATATGGTTACAATCGATGCATCTCTTTTAGAAACAAGGCAATAAACACTGTGCTTCCAAGATGTTTTAGAAACAAACAGAGATCCCATCTTTAAAAGAATTTTGTTTCCATTAGCCAAGCAAAGTGGCACCCACCTGTAATCCCAACTATTCGGGAGGATTGCTTGAACCTAGGAGTTCAAGCCTGGGTGACAGAGAAATGCCACATCTCTAAAAACAACTTTAAATTTAAAAATAGAAAAAAACAAGATATATGCTTGCCTCCAATGTTTTCCCAATTTTATTGTTTCCCTTTGCGTAATGTGATATTTGATGCATAAAAGAACATACGTAATGGATATGTAAGTTACAAAGCTTAATAATAAAACAAACATATGTCCATCCCAATAACTGAAATATTAGCAATTACTGACATCCGATCCTATGTGCTCCTACACTAGTTCTTCACTGTTTTGTACTCTTCCATTTGCCCAGGATTAACTACCGTCCAGAACCTGATGATTGTCATACTATTGTCTTTGATTTCCTTTGTTTGCTCATTTGTTTTGTGTTGGCTTTTTCTATTTACCTATGTATGTATGCCAAAACAATATTTTCATTAGGTCTTCCTATGCTTGAGCTTTCTGGAGTGTTATCTAATACAAGGTCAGCATACTACAGCCCATGGGGTCCCTGACAGTTTTTTTTTTTTGAGACCGAGTTTCACTCTTGTTACCCAGGCTGGAGTGCAATGGCACGATCTAGGCTCACCGCAACCTCCGCCTCCTGGGTTCAGGCAATTCTCCTGCCTCAGCCTCCCAAGTAGCTGGGATTACAGGCACTGGCCACCTTGTCCAGCTAATTTTTTGTATTTTTAGTAGAGACGGGGTTTCACCATGTTGACCAGGATGGTCTTGATCTCTTAACCTTGTGATCCACCCGCCTTGGCCTCCCAAAGTGCTGGGATTACAGGCTTGAGCCACTGCACCCAGCCTACCTGACAGTTTTTAAAAATAACCATTCATTAGACTCACTCACACTTATTCATTTATATAGTACCTATGGCTGCTTTGATTGCCAAAACAACATAGCTAAGTATCTGCAATATGACCTAGAAGCCTGAAATATTTACTATCTGTCCCTTTAAGAAAATGTTTGTGGACCTCTACATTAGGCTTTTATGATTTTTTCATATTCTTGTACATGACCATAGCTAATAATTTGTACTGCTATATAATATTCCATGGTATGGTCATAATATAATTATTTACTATTGTGAACACTGTAACTATGAATATCCTTCACTCCCTCTCTGGCACTGAAGACATTCAGTGTAAATTGATTTCCTAAATTAATTTTTTAATCCTTTTTGCACTGAACATAGAAGTCACACAGTAACACACATTAAAGAATTCTTGGAAATAAGAGTAGAGTACAGAAATTCTAGGAAAAAAAATTGTAACCCTCCCCCTTAGACTACCAGTAATATTAATGTTATGCCTTCTTCCTCTTCCTATGAAACTCCTTATCCACGAGCAGCTAGGAAAGGATCACTATTGCCTCAACTTCCTTTTTTGTTCTGCCTATTACGAATAATCCACAAATCCCATTTTAATGATTTTACTTGAAAGTATTAAATGTAACTAATCAGTGAGGGTTGACCTAGGAGACCTAACAGACAAGCAAAATAAAGAAGCAAGATTTAAGAAACCTTATTGAGCTTTTAAAATGTTTAAACACATGTATTCTGTTCTTGGTATAACACACACACACACACACACACACACACACACACACACACACAAAAGACTGTCTAGATACCACAGGTGATTTCATACCTGTACTTGTATCTCTTAATCCCATCATAAAGGGGCACAGCCTATTACTTTGGTAATTTTACTTTAGTCAACATTTCCTTCTCAGTTTCATTCAGCATAAGCTACTGCTGCAACTGAAACCTTTGCAAAGCTCCCCAGAAACAGGATAGCCCACTGACAGTCCATGATCCTCTTCCCTTCCTCATTTCTTATCATATTTTTCCTCCCTGCTTAATTTTCTTGAATTGAAATTTCTCAGAAAGCTAGTCTTCCCTGCAAGCACATCCTCAGATAACGGAATAAAGGAAGATAATGTGGCACAAAGGGTAGGCACGGAGAAGTCTGGGGATAGTTGTTGTGCCATAATAATGTTTATGACAGTAGATTCCTGAAATGTTACCTAAGATTCTTGTATCTAGTCCAAGTTTCTGGTGGGATAAAACTGTACATAATGGAATCATTATAAGTGCTTGTGTCTGAGACACTTCTGCCTATGATTATTTGGGTCTCCTACTTCTCCATAATGTAGCTATTCAAGGGTTGGCAAAAATGAGTTCTACACCAATTGGGTGTTTAGATATTCCACAACAAAGATTTATATAGTCAAAAAACGTGTAATGCTTCACATCCTTTGTTAGTTGTATTCCTAGGTACTTTATTCTCTTTGTAGCAATTGTGAATGGGAGTTCACTCATGATTTGGCTCTCTGTTTGTCTGTTATTGGTGTATAGGAATGCTTGTGATTTCTGCACATTGATTTTGTATCCTGAGAATTTGCTGAAGTTGCTTATGAGCTTAAGGAGATTTGGGGCTGAGACCATGGGATCTTCTAAATATACAATCATGTTGTATACAAATAGAGACAATTTGACTTCCTCTTTTCCTAACCAAATACCCTTTATTTCTTTTTCTTGCCTGATTGCTCTGTGAAGGACTTCTTCAGGAGATCTACAAACCACTGCTCCAGGAAATAAGAGATGACACAAACAAATGGAAAAACATTCCTTGTTCATGGTTAGGAAGAATCAATGTCATGAAAATGGCCATACTGCCCGAAGTAATTTATAGATTAAACACTATCCCCATCAAGCTTCCACGGACATTCTTTACAGAACTAGATAAAAACACTTTAAAATTCATATAGAACAAAAAGAGAGCCCACATAACCAAGACAATCTTAAGCAAAAAGAACAAAGCCAGAGGCATCATGCTACCTGACATCAAAATATACTACAAGGATACAGTAATCAAAACAGCATGGTACTGGTACCAAAAACAGAGATATAGACCAATGGAATAGAACAGAGGCCTCAGAGGCAATGCTACACATTTACAACCATCTGATCTTTGACAAACCTGAGAAAAACAAGCAATGGGGAAAGGACTCCATGTTTAATAAATGGTGGGAAAACTGGCTAGCAACGTGCAGAAAGCAGAAACTGGACTCCTTCCTGACACCTTACACTAAAATTAACTCCATATGGATTAAAGACTTAAACATAAGATCTAACACCATAAAAACCCTAGAAGAAAACCTAGGCAATACCATTCAGGACATAGGCATAGGCAAGAACTTCATGACTAAAACACCAAAAGCAATGGCAACAAAAGCCAAAATAGACAAATGGGACCTAATTAATCTTAAGAGCTTCTGTACAGCAAAAGAAACAATCATCAGAGTGAACCGGCAACCAACAAAGTGGGAAAAAAAATTTTGCAATCTACCTATCTGTCTAAGGGCCAATATCCAGAATCTACAAAGAACTAAAGCAGATTTACAACAACAACAAAAAAACAAACAAACCCATTCGAAAGTGTGCAGAAGATATGAACAGACACTTTCCAAAAGAGGACATTTATGAGGTCAACAAACATATGAAAAAATGCTCATCATCACTGGTCATTAGAGAAATGCAAATTAAAACCACAGTGAGATACCATCTCACACCAGTTAGAATGGTGATCATTAAAAAAATCTGGGGACAACAGATGCTGGAGAGGATGTGGAGAAATAGGTATGCTTTTACACTGTTGGTGGGAGTGCAAATTAGTTCAATTTTTGTAGAAGACAGTGTGGAGATTTCTCAAGGATCTACGTATAGAAATTCCATTTGACCCAGCAGTCCCATTACTGGGTATATACCCAAAGGATTACAAATCGTTTGCACAGGTATGTTCATTGAAGCACTGTTTACAATAGCAAAGACCTGGAACCATCCAAATGCCCATCAATGATAGACTGGACAAAGAAAATGTGGCACATATATACCATGGAATACTATGCAGCTGTAAAAGAAACCATGAGTTCATGTCCCTTGCAAAGACATGGATGAATCTGTAAACCATCATTCTCAGCAAATTCACACAAGAACAGAAAACCAAACACTACATGTTCTCACTCGTGGGCAGGTGTTGAACAAGGAGAATACATTGGCACAGTGAGGGAAACATCACACGCTGGGGTTTGTTGGGGGGTGGGGGGCTAAGGGAGGGACAGTGGGGGGTGGGGAGGTTGAGGAGGGATAATATTGGGAGAAATGCCTGATGTAGGTGATGGGGGAATGGAGACAGCAAACCACCATGGCCTGTATGTACCTATGCAAAAATCCTTTAAGAGCTGCACATGTACCCCAGAACTTAAAGTACAATAAAAAATGTGTAATCTGTAATAACAAAAATAAATGAAAATTCCCAAAGTAGTTAATATGCTAATGCCCATAGTCACTTTATAAGAGGGTATATAGTGTAAGCAAATTCTCCCAATTAACTTAATCAGAGTCCTGGCAGAAACTGGAAGATTGGTTTCTCAATCTGGGGGTATGCGAGGCCAGTTTGCTACAGGGTTTATCAACAAAGACACACTCAGTGTTAGGAAATTCAAGAAGGGATGATGGAGAATTAACTGTAGACCTCAAGGGTTAAGAGGAAGGTGGTTTCCTGAGCTAGAGAGCCAGACCCAACAGAAATGCAAGAGACAATTGTCGAACAGAAGCTGTGGTCTAACATTAGCCCTTCAGAGCTAATCTGTGGAAATCCCATGGAACCACGAAAATAAACACACCACCCTTTTCTTATCCACTGCACTCCTGCCACAGCCTCTCTCAACTGGAAACCATAAGGCAAAGGAACTCTGATGCTGTTCCTAAAGGGCAGGCCCCAGGGCACAAAGCACAGTGGTAAAGAATGAGAAATGGATTTGAAAGGACAAGAGGGAAAGAATTTACACATTAGGCATAACTCTTCCCTTTCAAGTTAATCCAGTATGTTGAGTTGGTTGCTCTTTAGCTATATCCCCGTTTCCAAAGCCTAAAGATAACATACTACCTACCGAGTTGGTAAACACACTTAAAGCAGAAGTTCTGGGGCCTAGACAGAGACATTGGATGAGTAGATAAATGAAGGTATACATAGACGGATGCATGGATGGACAGGTGAATGAATGGATGAAGTCAATCACATTAGTGGTTTCCAGACACACATTATACAACCTATATCTGAACACAAAGAGTCTCTCTTCCTCCTTTGATTATGGCAGTTAAGAGCAAACACTGAGGTAACCAATATTATATTGACTTCTGGAGTAAAACAGTTACTCATCATGACTATCAATGATTTGAATTTTGGGATATGTCAATTATTCAAAGAACCTGAAAAAAGTAGTGAAGGTGCTTATCTGAAGTCCCAGAACTTCCTTCATTTTCCTCTGGCTTTCAACCTTAGATACACATTAAAATTATCTAGGAAACTTTTCAATTTGAGATCCGGGGATTACAGACCACTTAAGTCAGACTCTGTGGAAACAGAACCCAGATATCACTATTTGTAAACACTACCTATGTGCAGCAAAGTTTGAAAACTACTGATTTTTTCCACTTGCTTTAAGATCTACTGTTATGAGCACCACAAGAATTCTGGTTCTCTTGATAATTTACATGTTTAAAGGAAACTATAAGATACCTTGCTGATAATATTATATATGAAAAGGATTGTAGAATTTATTAGATTTGGGGTTGGGGGAATCATACTTATAAAAGAAGTAAAAATATGAGCAGTTCATAAAATAACCTGTGATAGTCCAGATTACTTGCATATTTTACCTTTAATTTCAGAGGCCTTATCAGTATTCACAGATATTACACACTTTGTATTTCATACACCATCCATGCACAAGCATTCTTTTCTTCCTAGAATAGTGGAAATGCTACATAAAATACATTTAATGGTTTTTGTTTTCTTTCTTCATAAATGTACATTTTATCAAGAAGATACCCTTTGGTTTACTGATGTGTAAGGAAGGACTAAAAGGAAAGGAAAAAGAGTAGGTACCCCTAAATTTCCCTTTCTGTCTATGTCATCATTTTCATTGTAAGGTGGTTGGCCAGTACAAGGAAGGAACACAAATAAGAAAGGACATTATATGGTTTTTTGGTCATCAGTGTTTCTTAGAATGTCATACAATTCTTCTGAACTTGGAGTAAATTTTTGTTCACACGGAAAATATGACCTTCCGTGGCTATTAACATCCCTGCTTACTCAGTCTTAGAAATTGCACACTTTCCTTGTATTTGTTGGAATCTCATTAAACATCCACACATCATGGTTCCACAAGAATTCTGTGCTCATAGGGAATTGAAAATGCCAATTTGAATGGAGCAGCAAGGAATGATTGTCACACATACTCCATGTACATCCCGTGTTCATGTTCATATTTCATTGCCCCATGTGAATTCACATATAAAACACAACTGCAAAGGTAAGATTATTAAAAATGTCAGGGTTGCAACAGCAGAGAATTGAACCAAGAGTGAGGCTCTTCTGAGTGCAAGGCTCTGAGCAGTAGCACACATCACGTGTCCATGAAGCTGGCTTTGATGACATGCTAAAGTTTTGTATAAAATATGATCAGTAAAAGTCCGTGGTGAGGATGTAGATGACTAGGGATCTCTCACTTGCTCTTTTCCCAAACTGGTGATTTTCTCCTCAAGCTAAAGTTTTGAGTGCCAGATTAAGTTTAAAATCCAAAGTAACAGGGTCAGACGTGGTGGCTTAAGCCTGTAATCCCAGCACTTTGGGAGGCCGAGGAGGGCAGATCATGAGGTCAAGAGATGGAGACCATCCTGGTCAACATGGTGAAACCCCGTCTCTACTAAAGATACGAAAAATTAGCTGGGCATGGTGGCGCGTGCCTGTAATCCCAGCTACTCAGGAGGCTGAGGCGGGAGAATTGCCTGAACCCAGGAGGTGGAGGTTGCGGTGAGCCTAGATCGCGCCGTTGCACTCCAGCCTGAGTAACAAGAGCGAAACTCCGTCTCAAACAAAAACAAAAAAAAAAATAGAAAAGAAAAGAAAAAAAACAAATAGTTGTTGCAGAGCAAGGAAAGTCATCATGTGCCTAGCACAAATAGAGGTCTAATTTTTTTTTATTGCATTTTAGGTTTTGGGGTACATGTGCAAAACATGCAAGATAGTTGCATAGGTACACACGTGGCCGTGTGCTTTGCTGCCTTCCTCCCCTTCACCCACATCTGGCATTTCTCCCCATGCTATCCCCAACAGAGGTCTAATTATAGGGAATTTTATGTTTTTCATAATGTCTACAATGAACATATACTACATTTATAATCACAAATAGTCCATTAGCAGGTATCATATATCTGAGTTGGGAAATATATCGTCACTTCACTAACACTTTTTTCATTTTGCTCTAATGGTGTAGTCACCAAATAATCTTCTAATTATATATATGTATATATATATATATATATATATATATATATATATATATTTTTTTTTTTTTTTCTTTTTCTGAGATGCAGTCTTCTTCTGTCACCCAGGCCAGAGTGCAGAGGTGTGATCTCGACTCACTGTAACCTCTGCCTCCCAGGTTCAAGCAATTCTCCTGCCTTAGCCTCCCAAGTAGCTGGGATTACAGGCGCATGCCACCAAGCCTGGCTAATTTTTTTTTTCTGTATTTTTAGTAGAGACAGGGTTTCTCCATGTTAGGGCTGCTGGTCTCAAACTCCTGACCTCAAGCCATCCTCCTGCTTTGGTCACCCAAAGTGCTGGGATTACATATGTGAGCCACCGCACCTGGCCTTCTAGTTATAATTTAGTTTCCCATTTGGATGGCTCAATATATGTGTATGATGGGGGTAATCTGCTGATCTGCAGGATAAAAACTTGAACTAATAGGTAGTCATATAGAAGTCTGTGCTCATAGTTGCAGTGCATATTGGCAAAGCCAAGAAATTCACCAGGAAATAAGATAACCTAGCTGAGGTTTGGTCTCAGAATTTCTGCCCATCTTTCTTACTACTGAAGATTATGAGGGTCATCTATCACTTTCGGAGATTCTAATGCATATATGTATAATAAGGGTTCTGAGATGGTCTGAAAAAACTTATTTCCTTTTACTGATCATATTTTATACAAAACTTTAGCATGTCATCAAAGCCAGCTTCATGGACACGTGATGTGTGCTACTGCTCAGAGCCTTGCACTCAGAAGAGCCTCACTCTTGGTTCAATTCTCTGCTGTTGCAACCCTGACATTTTTAATAATCTTACCTTTGCAGTTGTGTTTTATATGTGAATTCACATGGGGCAATGAAATATGAACATGAACACGGGATGTACATGGAGTATGTGTGACAATCATTCCTTGCTGCTCCATTCAAATTGGCATTTTCAATTCCCTATGAGCACAGAATTCTTGTGGAACCATGATGTGTGGATGTTTAATGAGATTCCAACAAATACAAGGAAAGTGTGCAATTTCTAAGACTGAGTAAGCAGGGATGTTAATAGCCACGGAAGGTCATATTTTCCACGTGAACAAAAATTTACTCCAAGTTCAGAAGAATTGTATGACATTCTAAGAAACACTGATGACCAAAAAACCATATAATGTCCTTTCTTATTTGTGTTCCTTCCTTGTACTGGCCAACCACCTTACAATGAAAATGATGACATAGACAGAAAGGGAAATTTAGGGGTACCTACTCTTTTTCCTTTCCTTTTAGTCCTTCCTTACACATCAGTAAACCAAAGGGTATCTTCTTGATAAAATGTACATTTATGAAGAAAGAAAACAAAAACCATTAAATGTATTTTATGTAGCATTTCCACTATTCTAGGAAGAAAAGAATGCTTGTGCATGGATGGTGTATGAAATACAAAGTGTGTAATATCTGTGATTCTCCATATAATTAAACATGTTCATATATCCACCTAAAAATAGCACCGACTTTAGTAAAGTTTCAGGATACAAAATCAATGTACAAGAACCAGTAGCATTTCTACATACCAATAATTTTCAAGCTGAGCACCAAATCAAGAATGCAATCCCATTTATAATAGCCATAAAAAATAAAATACTGAGAAATACTTGAAACCAAGGAGGTGAACGATCTCTATGAGAAGACCTCTAAAACACTACTAACAGATGACACAAACAAATAGAAAAACTTTCCACGCCCATTGATTAGAAGAATCAATATCATTAAAATGGCCATACTGCTCAAAGCAATCTACAAATTAAATGTTATTTGTATCAAACCACTAACATCATTTTTCACAGAACTAGAAAAAAGCTATTCTAAAATTCATATAGAACGAAAAGGAGTCTGAAAGTAATCCTAAGCAAAAAGAACAAAGCCAGAGGCATCACATTATCCAACTTCAAACTATACTATAAGCCTACAGCAACCAAATCAGCATGGTATAATGTTTAAATTACATAAAATGAATAAGTTCTGATGTCTAATGTACAGCACAGGGACTATAGTTAGTAATACTGTATTGTATACTTGAAACTTGATGAGAGTAAATTGTAAGTTTTTTACCAAAGACACAAAATAACTATGTGAAGAGATGGCTATGTTAATTAGCTTAACTGTAGTAATCAGTTCACTGTGTATATGCACATCAAAACATCCCATTATACATCTTAAATGCATGCAATTTTTATAACATTTAAATAAGAGTAAACAAAAACAAAAACAGCATGGTACTGGCACAAAAATAGACACATAAACCAATGGAACAAAATAGATAACCCAGAAATAAAGCCACACCCCTAGAGCCATCTGATTTTCAACAAAGTTGACAAAAATAAGCAATGGGGAAGGACCCCCTGTTCAAAAAATGGACTGGCTAGCCATATGTGGAAGGATAAAACTGAATGCCTAACTTTCACCATATATAAAAATTAACCCAAGATGATTAAACATTTAAATGTAGGACCTCAAACTAGAAGAATTCTAGAAGAAAACCTAAGAAACATCATTCAGGACTTTGGCATTGGGAAAGCATTTATGACCAACTTCTCAAAAGCAATTGGAGCAAAACCCAAAAATTGACAAAGTGAGACCTAGTTAAACTAAAAAGCTTCTGCACAGCAAAATAAACTATCAACAGAGTAAACAGACGAGCTACATAAAGGGAGAAAATAATTACAAACTTCGTATCACACAAAGGTCCAATATCTAGAATTTACAAGGAACTTTAAAAACTGAACAAGTGAAAAACAACACCATCAAAACATAGGCAAAAAGGCATGAACAGACACCTCTCAAAAGAAGACATACAAGTAGCCAACAAGCATATGAAAAAATGCAGAACGTCAGTAATTATTGGAGAAACACAAATCAAAACCACAATGAGACAACATCTCATACCAGTCAGAATGGCCATTATTAAAAACAGAAAACAACAGATGCTGGCAAAGCTGCAGAGAAAAGGGAATGTTTTACTCTGTTGGAGGGAATGTAAATTAGTTCAACCACTGTAGAAAGCAGTTTGGAGATTTCTCAAAGAATTTAAAACAGACTACCATTCAATCCAGCAATCCCATTACTGGATATATATCCAAAATAAATCGAATTGTTTTAACAGAAAGACACATACATTCACATGTTCATCACAGCACTATTCACAATAGTAAATACATGAAAGCAACCTAGATGTCCATCATTCGTGGACTAGATACATAAACTGTGGTAAATATACACCATGGAATACTACACAGCCATAAAAAGAATGAAATCATGTCCTTTGCAGCAACATGGATGCAGCTGTAGGCCATTATCCTAGGAGAATTTATGCAGCAACAGAAAGCCAAATACCACATGTTCTCACTTATAAGTGGGAGCTATATATTGGGTACTTATGGACATAAAGGTGATGACAGTAGACACGGGATTACTAGAAGGGGATACACAGGTGACATAGATATGATATTACAACTGGTAATGGTGGATTCATTTACATTGTTTACACTTCAATGACCAGGCCTTAAGGGAAGGTCAGGTTTTTAAAAAATCAAGTAGTGTCTTCCTACCTATCTCCAGATACATGTCAAAAAAGAAAGGTGTTTGTGCTTCAGCTTGGTTTTTGCTCAGTAATATAGTCAAGCAACAGTTTGTTTCCAAGTGACCTACAGAGCTGTGTATGCATTTTTATTTCAAATAAAATATATTTGTATTATTTGTCAAAAAAAAAAGAAAAGAAAAACTAACTATTGAGTCCTATGCTCAGTACCTGGGTGACAGGATCATTCATACCCCAAACCTCAGGATCACACAATATAACCAGGTAACAAACCTGCATATGTACTCCCTGAATCTAAAATAAAAGTTAAAAGCTAATTAAAATAATAAAAATAAAACATAAAATGACACTGAAAACTATAAAGATGAACAGTAAAATTCAGGCTAAAAGTTTAAGATTTTTTAACCTCAGAATGGCATTCAATAGCAAATAAAACAAACATGACCAGTCCACAAAGAAAATGAGGAAGAATAGAAAAAAGATTTATATTAAAGAATGGTATTGGACTCAGTAATAACACTTGACCACATGTAGATTCCATTTTAAATTTATAAATGAGGTATAATTTTGAGCCAATTGCCAGTTTATCTCTCAACTTCAAAAACAGAAAAATCTCAGTTAGTCTTGCTCACTATTGACTTTTTATGAGGGTGTTTTTGTCAAGGAGCTGATGAATTACACTGATTAGATCATTTCCTAAGCTATATGGGAAGCCGGATAGCAGTGATGACAGAAAACCAGCCCAGAGAAAATATCTGACTTTTTAAATGTTCTATTCACATTGATTTTCTTTTCTCCAAATAAAAGTTCTCTGCTATTATCTTTGTGTTTCTTAACCAAATTTCTACCAATTTTGTAATAAATTGACTCATTTGATGGAAGCCACAGATACACATGATTTGCCCAAGATCACTTAGCTAGAAACCAAAAGACCCAAGCCTAGAACCCATATCTTCCAAGTTTCCCTTCGACTTAAAAAAGAGAGTTGCACTGAGTTTTTATTGACTATTACATCATTTATGTAAAGATCACTGAGGCAACATACATGTATTATTTTGTACATTTTTTAAATTACTGAGATATAAACATCCTTGTAGCTGAAAAAGTTTAATTTGCACAGAAAATGATCATGGATAGTTTTACAGACTGAAAAAGTTCACTGGCAATTCTACTGATCATTAGACAAGAAACTTAAGAGACAAATCCACAGTTTGTTTAATTCAGTTTTTTAAAAGAGTGTCATTTAGGAATATATGTCTCCATCTCAGAAATGATTAGTGGATACCTATATTACAACAGGAGGGAGAATTTATATTTTGAATGAAAAAGTATATAATGACATCATTGAAGTGAAAGAAAATTGCTCCCAAATAGAATAATATTTTGAAGAAAGAAAAAACTGGTCCACCTATTTGTGTATATTATCAGTTTTAATCATTACACTTTGGGCTCCTTTTCAGTTCTGGTCAGTCTTTAACTTGCTAAATACTTAAGCCTTACCTTTCAGAATTCTGCTGCAATGAGTCTGCTAAAAATAAAGGGACATTGTCCATATGGAGCACTTGGTGAAGGTGTGAAGCCTGCTTGATGGGATAAGAACAGGATAAAGTTAGTCTGTCTTCCTTTTCCCTTCTACTCTCCTTGCTACTGAGCCAAGAATGGTTTTGGTCTGTTAAGAAATACACTTGCTGAGAATCTTCACCAACAAGAACAGAAAGGGGCTTTAGGCTCTGTGGCCTAGAAGACAAGAGTCAAGACTCTAATTTAGCTTCCATCCTCAGAGCTTGTGACACAGGAGAGAAATCCTGTAGAGTACTTCCAGGGACACCCCCTCATTTCCCCATAGGCCTGTTTATCTTTGATACCATTATTTAGCCATTAAATATGTCTAATCATAAAAGAAAAAGCTATTATGCTTGGAACTTATTCTGAAGAATGTGAGAGGCATCTAGGGAAAGCCAGGCAAATCATGTCAGGTCTAAGGTTTCTCAACTGCATCAATATGAGACCTCTATGAGAGTCGTACTGAGGGAGTTGTCATGTCATTAGAAACTCCCAGAGCCAAAATACTGGAATTTTTTTCACATGTATTCTTTAATCCCTTGCATACTGGTGAAACATTTCACATCTGCCAGGCAGGAGGCATGTATGGTGTTTACTTAACCATTCTGGCAAATCCACACTCCTGAACATAGGGGATTACACTTCGGTCAACTCTGGGTCTTGGGGCATGGGCCAGTGGATAAAGACCCCCATTTTCCAGGTTCTGGGTAAACCATTATGATGCCATTCTTGTATAAGTCATCATTTTGGCCCTTGTGCAGTTGAGTCATCCTTGCTAAAAGGAATAACTACCCTCAGTGAACCAACTCTATGCAAATTATTGGCTCCATATCTGCATTTGAAGGGAACTGCATCTAAGAGCCAACATTTGCCTGTATTGAGAAAAACTGGATGAGAGAAAGGAGTAATGGAAATACAAGTGCTATCAAAGGAGACTAGCAGACTCAAAGTGGAAACAGCCTGTCCAAACACATTAGCATAAACTTTCCTGGCACATGCATTCATCAACAATCAAAATTATTCCCTTGATGAGAGGTTTAAGAGCAGAATACTGTGACTTTTTTGGACACGGACCTCAAAGGTCAATGTTCTTCAGGCTGATGTTGTTTGTCCCTAGCCTATAGGGGCACCAAGAAAGTAAAACAAACAAACAAAAAAACAGTCCAGCTGGTAGCTAGGTCATGAAGTTCCCAACTAAAGATAAATAGCACTCGTGGAAAACAATGTCCAGAGAAGACTACTCCACGACTATGTTTGAAGTTAGACAGAGACAATGCCACTCCTCAGCCAGGAAAATGATGAAACTGTTCACCTCACACCACTTTGACTAACAAAAGTCACTGCTGCTCCTTTGCCAGTGACATTTCTAACCCATTCTTAATATCCCCACTTATAAAAAGAAAAAAATTAAAATATGCAGTTACTGTATTGCTTCTGCCCCTTGACAACATGAAATTTGGAATTGCCTTCTGTTTCCATAAATCCTCCTTAGAATTCTTCAACACTGGCCCAAGTTCTTCTACAGTAAGCTGTCTACTCCATTCCCTAATAGTAAAATGCCCCATAGTTCCCCTGGGGTAAGTTATGACCAGCTGCAGCAAACTAAATGAAACTATGAGATATATGTGTGTGTGTCTGTGTGTGTGTGTATGTGTGTATGTGTATGTGGGTGTGTGTCTGTGTTTTGGTGAACATGTGCATTCCTGGTAGTCTTGGTGAATAGACATTGGCATTGGTCTCTTTGCTGTTGCCAACTGATAATTTCGTCAAGAAGAAGAAAAGGAAATTTGTCATTTTCTAGTTCTGTTTTTCCTTCTGTCCTGTATCCTCTTTCTCCTACATAAATACTGTCTTTACCTTGGTTTGATTTATCTAATATTCATTGATCTATTATTGATTGATCTATATGGATTTGATCTATTATTGGTTTCTCTTGTTCACATGTAAGAGTGTGTTAATAAATAATTATATGTCTCTAAGTCAGTCTTTTATAGACTTTTACTGAAGATGTGGCAGTAACAACAAGGATCCTACATTGTAGCTCCAGATAGTTGCTACCTGAAATTCAATATTGATACGAACAGGGGACAGAAAAATTCTAGGCATAAAAAGACAGGTCCCCAATAAAACTTCACCCTTGAGCCAGAAACCACAGCCCAAATTAAGAATTTACAATCCTGTTTTCCCGCTCAAATGTTGCCTTTTCCTAAGCTACCCATGGCCCTCCCTGCCCTCCATCCTGTGCCTATGAAAACCCAAGACTCAGCTGATAGAGAAGAGAAGCAGCTGTACATCAGGGACTATGATTGGGTGTTGGAGAGAAGCAGCTTGATGGTGTAACTTTGGAGAAGTCAGTTGGAGACAGTAGACTTTAGAAGATTACATTCCCACCCCATCCCCTTTTCAGCTCCCTTTCCCACTGAAAGACACTTTCATCAACAATAAAATCCCCTGATTTACCATCCTTCAATTCATTTGTGCAAACTCATTTTTCCTGGACACCATACAAGAGCTTGGGAACCTCAAGTGCAATTGCAAAAGGCTGCCACACTGACCCTTTGCCCTTGCTGGTGGAAGGCAGCCATCTCTAGTAAAAAGGTCAAGGGCTCAATGAGCTGTTAACGCTTAAGCCTTCCACAGATGGCAGAGCTAAAGAGTACTATAGCACTCCCTCTGGGGCCTCAGGGGTCATGGGCACCCCCCACAGATGATGCCGTGGAGCCCACACAGAGTCTGCTCATGCTTGCATCCAAAAATGCTTGCCCCGGCTCCTGTACTCACTCACCTACATGCTCTCTCCCATAAGGAGTTGAATACTGTGATCTAAGTAAATGAGGCACCCCTGTCATGAGTCCCATTAAGGAGTCAGGGAAATATCCTGTTTCAATATCATACAAATCTCTCTTTAAAAGGTCCTTACAATATTTATTCCAACTTAAACTCCAGCTTTACAAGTTTCTCGACTCTCTTTCTTCTTTCCTATTCTGCAGGTCATTAGAAAATAAACAAATAAAAGCACAAACTACAAAATAACAAAAACATCCCAAAGGAATATGATTAGTTAAGACTGTATTGAAGTATGGGTGTTTCCAAAGATGTTTCCCATCATCATCATGGTTACAATCTATCATCTGCTCTTACCTTTTGAGAAGGGTGTGTGTGTGTGTACGTGTGTGGGTGTGTGTGTGTGTGTGTGCACAAGAGAGAGAATGTGAGAGAGAGGGAGATTTGTAGATACTAGACATAGGAACTCTGTATATTGTTACTTGAATTTGAGAGATTATTGAGCACAAGAAAAGCTAATCCATTGTGTCTGGTGCAGTGGCTCATGTCTATAATCCCAGCACTTCGGGAGGTCAAGGTGGGTGGATCACCTGACGTCAGGAGTTCAAGACCAGCCTGTTCGATATGGCAAAACCCAGTCTCTACTAAACATACAAAAATTAGCCAGGTATGGCAGTATGTGCCTGTAATCCCAGCTACTTCAAAGGCTGAAGCAGAAGAATTGCTTGAACCCAGGATGTGGAGGATGCAGGTAGCTGAGATGGCACCACTGCACTCCAACCTGGGCAACAGAGTAAGACTCCATCAAAAGAAAAAAGAGAGAGAGAGAGAGAGAGAGAGAGAGAATCCATTTTATCTTGAATCTAGAGATTTTCTTTAAAGTAGCAGAGGTAACTTGCCATTGAAATCGCAGGAAAGGAAATGTAAGCCCAACACCATAGTTGACTCTGCAATGAAATATATTTATGGGGCTATAGTAATAACATACATGCTGTTTATGTTTTCAATTTTTAGAATGAGTCTTTGACAAAACATGAGACCTAATCATAGTTAGAGAACACAGAAGAAATGCAACTCAACATAAAATTAAAAGTACAGTTTATAGAATTTGGGAGAAGAAAGTCAGTAGGAGAAGTGAAGAAGCATGGAGGACCACTAAAATCCACATGTAATCATGTGTAGGGTTAAGAGATACTTTTGACACTATTTAAAGGAACAAAATTAACATTTATCATCTGAATGTAAAAGAAAAGTAGTTCATAAAATAAATATGTCCCATAGATGTTAATGAGATAATTTTTCATCTCACATAAGAGAGACTATAGACCATGAAAAAAATGAGAAAATCAAGAATTAGAGATGTAAACATGTTATTACAGATTTGTCAAACATTAGAAAAAGAGAATGACTGAAATATCTGCCTCTGAGTGAGAAACAAGAGAGAAATGTAGCATATTTAAATAAAAGAACTTATGACATAAAAATTGCTTGAATCATGTATAGGTAATTTGATTAAAAATGAAAAACAATGATTCAAACAATTTCATATTCATTAATATGCATGTACATTTTTTTAATTCCAATAAGAAAAAAAGGAGAGACTTAAATGCAGGTATGAATGTATTTCCCAGAGATTAAAAATTTATATTTTAATATATATGCATATAAGTGTGATCATAATTTAGCATTATATGTATACATATTGTGTATTATAGTCTGTTTTATTTTTCATTTATGTATTTGAACTACCTTTAATATCAATGCAATTACTTGTAAAATTTTATTTTAAAGTTCCCGTCTTTAGGGATATATCATTTTTTTAGTAGCCACCTACTGATGAATACTTGTGTTGTTTACATTTTTCACTGTAATAACAATTAAAAAATAAATCTAGGTACAACTCAAACTTTGCTCATAGACTTAAGCATTTCTTCAATAATTCTCTGGAACTGCAATTGCTTAGTCAAGTGTAAGCACACCGTTTCTTGGTTGATACTGCAAACTGCTCTCATGACATATATTATTCAGTCTTCTGTCAGAGGTATATAAAGTACACAAGGAAAAGTTATTTTTATTTTCATTATTTGGTTATAAGTGTGATTGAACATTTTTTCACATCCCTTTGAATTTATTTTATTTTTGTCCAAATGTATGGGGTACATGGATAATTTTGTTATATGCATAGATTGTGTAGTGGTCAAGTCAGCACTTTTAGGGTGCCCCTCACCCAAATATATCATACACGTTAATTAGTTTCTCATTATCCACTCCTCTCCAACCCCCTCACCCTACTGAGTTTCCATTGTCTATCATTCCACTATCTGTGTACATGTGTACACAGTTTTTACCACACAATTATGAGTGAAAACATGTGATATTTGACTTTGAGTCTGGTTCATTTCGCTTAAAATAATGACCTCCATTTCTAACACCTTCTTCCTGCATGCTTACAATTAGGCAATGCATTTCTTTTTCTTAATTGACTTGTAAGATTCTATTTCAGTTTATTGGCTTTTAATGTACCTGTTTTAAAAAATACCTATGTGTGTTTTCCATCTTAAATTTTGGGTTTTTTAAAATCACTTCTACATAGGTCTCTACCATCACCTCATTTTAGAAATACTCACCTATTGTTCTTCCTGTTCTTTGGGCTTCTTAAACTTAATTACAATTGAACATTTCTTCATGATGAAATTTAATTTGCTGCATTGTGTAAAGCAGGGTTTTGCCTTTTAACATGATTACCAAAACCGTTTCTTTCATAATCCATCTCTATATACTGATTTGAAATTTCATTTTTATTATACATACTTGAGCATATTTTGGGACTTTCTCTTTTGTTTCACTAATCTGTATATTCTTTCAGTAGAAGTTTTATTACACATTGTAATAGCTACATGGGCAAATGACTTTCACTTAAGTTTTTCAACATTTTCTATTAAGCCTCATCTATATTTCTGCAAGATGAACTTTAGAGTAATTCTTGTCACATCCAATGTCTTCCTGCCACCCCAATTTAAATTTTATGTGTTACCATTACATTTTAGGTTAATTTGTAGTAAATTTTATGTATAACGTATTAATATTCCCACCAAGAAATACTGCATCTGTCTATGGATGCAAATATTCTGTTGTTTTTTAGTAAAGCTTTGTATATCACCAAATTTCATGCTAAATAAATTCATAGTAATTTCACATTTTGAATTTTGATGGAAAATGATAGCTTTGATTTTCAATAGGTTGTTTAAAAAACTAGCATTTAGAAAAACTTGCATTTAATTAATATATAATTATTTCCAGTTTTATTTTTTCTTAGTAAGTTTTGGGACTGATTTTTCCCACGAGTTCTAATAGTTGTCATTGTTGATTTACTTAGTACCAGGTTGACAATATCATCTATTAATATGAATAATTTGACTTTTTTCCCCAATACTTATACTTCCAATTTCTTTTAATTGGCTTCTTTCACTGACTATAATATACAAAATAGCATTTCAAAAGAGCAGTTTTGGTGTTCATTATAGTTATGTTTCTAATTTTAATGAGGATTCCTTCAATATGTCGACATTGATTATAGAGTTGGCTGTTTTGAAATAGACAATATTTTTCAAGCTTATAAAATATCATCTAGTCTTAACATTGCTGAAAGTTTTGTTTCTACTCTTAAATTGGGGACAGATTCTTTTCATTTATCAGCACTTTCTCATAACTTAAAGAAAATGTTGTATATTTTTTCCTTCTGACCTTTACCTACAATGAAAAATGTAAATAGATACCCTTATAATAAGCAAATCAGTTTTCCTGAAATAAATCCAATTTGGCATGATGGTTTATTCTCTTTTTGGCTAAATTTGTTTTATTTTATAAGATTTGAACATCTGTATTCTTGATATTGGTTCATAGTTTTCAATGTGTTTGCTATTTTTTTGAAGTCCCATAATCAACATTATATGGGCTTTAGAACATGAACATAGAGGTTAAAAAAACTATTTATGTGGTTTGAAATTTTGTAAATAGATACTTCATACTTAGTTGTTTGAAAGCATTTGTCAATATAGTATTTTTGAAGATATTTCTTATACTGCTTTTTAAAATTTTCTTATGCAATCAAATGTTTAGTTCTCTTATTTTCTCTTTAATCCCAAATATAATAAAAAATTAAGGCTATGAATTTTCTTTGATGACAGCTTTGTTCTTATTCCAGAAGTTTAAATGTCTATTTTCCTTATTGATTAATTTCTAAATGGCCTATGTTTTTTAGTTTAAGGAAAGAGCACTACTTTTTCTCCTGTTACAAAAACAATGTATGTTTACTATAAAAAGATACAACAATAACTATTAAGAAAAGTAGAAATAACTCATTTTTTCATTAGGCAATACCACTGCTAACATCCTATTGTCTGTTCTGAGTGTTTTTCCATATACCTGTTTATAAAAATCTAATGTAAATTGAATGCCCCATTCTTATATTATCTAAAACTTATATCATACGATCTAGTAATCATCTTTTCCTATTTGTTTTAAATTGCTTGCTGGTTTTGTTATGTTACATTTTTTTCTAGACATTTTATAACAAAACAGATATGCCAAATTACTCAATCATATTCAATAATGTGCTGTTGCAAACATATGTTTATGAAGTCCCTGCTTTGTTGACATTTTTTTTCTTATTCATATGGTTGAATTTTCTTTGAATTTACTGTCTTTTGTATAGAAGCTGCTATGTTGTTTACAAGTTCAATGGCTTGCAACCTTTCCTGTGCATTATAGTCACCTGGGGAGCTTTTAAACATCCTGGTGACTAGGTTGCTGCCTTAGCCAATTAAATTAGAAACTTCCCAGGTGGGACCTAGGAATCTGTAAGTTTTAAAGACTCTCATCATGTTCTAAATATCAGTAAAGATAGAGGACCACTGGGCTTGTTAGAATATGTGGGGAAGGGAGTTTCTAAGATTAAAACTTAAGGCTTATGTATTTTGCAAATGCAGCTTCTTTAACAAATTAGCAAACAAGCTAATCCTAGTATCTCTGAAAAACACTAGTTTAATTTTGCCTGTAGCTGCAGTTCTCAATGTATTGTCCAGCATATCCTCCATGCAGGGAAATTACTATACACACCAAAACTTATGAGGGAGGATAATTTTTCAGATGCAAACCTTTAATTGCCTTTTAGAAAATCCACCCAGTTTTCCTTAAGCAAGTTTTAGAAAGCACATACATGAGCAATTACAAATCTGGCCTTCAGCCTAACTCAAGAATTAAAAAAATAAAATCTCAAACTGAAGTTGTATTAATTCATTTTTTCCTTACTTTTCTTTCATAAAAATAGACATTTTTATCATGAAACTGGCTTTGTGACATCATTTGAAGTCACCTACCTTCTGAATGACAATAAATCAAATTGCATTTACTTGTTCATGGAATCATACATTGTTTAAAGAAATGAAAATAGCTTGTACACAAGTTGCCAAAGAATGGTCTTATTCAGTGTCAGGACAAAGATGGTCTAACTCTGCTTTATTTAGTCCTCTAATTAAAAACAAAACTAGTAATAATTTGGCCATAAAGCTGTTCGTCTAAGAATAAAAGCAATTGTTAATTAACTTTTTACTGAAGAAAGTCATACATTTTTCATGTTATCATTAACATTTCAAAATGCCCTGGGAAATTACAAAATTAAGATCATGCAAACTATTGATATATTATAACTCTAACAATGAAACATTTTTCCCAGGCCTCTAATGAGGATTCTCAGTTAAGGCGAGGAGCAGAGGAATGCATAAACACAGGGGAGGCAGGGCGGAGAGGAAACTCAGCTTCCAGGAAGATGTTTTAGGAGAAAACTGAGATTCCTAACCTATTTCAGACATAACAGACCTAAGACAATGTGCAATGCAATTTATTTCCCTAAACTTATTTCTTATAAAACTGAATCCTAGCTGACTGTACAAAGTCACACAACTAGTGAGTTAATGTTCTACAAATAGCTCTTTCAGAGATTGTTCTACTAGTCACCTTATTTAAACCTTGAAACCCCAGCCAAAATTGACAGTGAAAGAAACAGACACACAAACACACACACACATTCACATATATATACACATATGGGGAACAGAGGGAGAGAAAGTGTATTGATAGCTAAAATCCCTCTTGGCCTTGGGAATAGACTGGGGAAAGAAACTCTCTACCCTCTGTTAATAAGAAGGGGGAGAGTTGCCTCCTCTTTGAATAAATCAGGTTCCTTAGACAATGTTGAGTTAAGGGCTATAGGCATCATCCTGTTATTCAGATGCCATGTAAGCTCACCAAATTCTTGTGAAACTCCGGAGAATGGATCAGACAATCCAAAACGTAACAGGTTGTACTTGTGTTTGCTCTGGTAAGTGGAAATTTAGTTTGATTTAGAGAAATAAAAGGAACTGACATTTCTTTCACCTGGACGTTATGAAAGAGATGTATCTGAATCATCCAATTAAGTGAGCATGAAATCTGGAATATTGTAGGTTATTTCTACATGTTCATTCATTCTTTCTACCTGCTTAATTATACCTGTGCTATTTCTATTAAATGCATCTGCAGTGAGTGAACTTTGCAGTTGCTAAGGAGAGTGTTTGACAATTTCATATGCCTAGTCTAAGGTAGGCTGAAGAAAATCTGTTATTATGGAGAAGCAAGAGAGGCTAATGTATTTATAATATTAAGCTGATATGGGATGACAACTTTAGGTACGTGTTATCTCTTACTTGCTATTTTTCCAAAAAATTATTTGAAACACTATTAAGCAGAACAACAATATATATGTAGCATTTTACATTTTTATAGTCCTTTAAACATTATGTCATGTATCAAAATAATGTTGATATCAATATATGATTGTCTTATTTTAGAGGTGACAAAACTAAAACTAAAGTCGTTATTTTGTTATAATATTTGTAATAATCTCAAAATGTCATTATTTTGTAATAACTGAGCAAAAATTTTATATCAACATTTAGCATCGAAAATGTTTTCATTTTTATTAAATCAGGATGTTCTGTTTACTCATCAAATAAAAGATTTCAAAGAGGTGTTTAGGGTTTAAATAGATTAAATATTTCTATGGTACCTCGAATTAACAGATAAAAGTGAATGAAACTGAAACTACACCCATCTATTTTCTTGCTACGAAACCTAGAGGTAAAGTGTATGTGAAGTAAAACAATATTTGTGAAGTTACAATGTCCTACCATTGATTCAGTTAAATACTCACACACACACACACACACACACACACACACACACAATATATATATATATATATATATATATATATATATTAGATAAATGATAGATTAGATAGGTAGGTAGACAGGTAGATAGATAGATGACAGATAGATAGATAGACGTTTATAATCCCCACTGAAAAAAATGGCAAGCTTGCCTAAAAGTGAGGAAGATAATCACTAAGAAACCATGAACTACCCAAGGCCATTCTGTTCTTTTCTTTACACATAAATATGAACGATGGTGCTCCCTTTTGCTTCCAATGTTCCGAAAGTGTTTCACCTCCTATCATGCCACCATTGTGTTAGTGTTTCCCATTTCTCCTTTATATTCAAAATGTTGCCTGTTTCATTTAATATTTTAATCGGAAGAAATTCTTGGGATGGGAAACACAATGGTAAAGAGTGAAGAATCACTTTTTAAAAACACTGATGATTACAGTGTATCCTTAACCGCTTTGGATGAATTTGTATTAGTCTCCTAAACAGTTCTTAAAAAATCAGCATAATGGTAAATTGGATAGCAATCAAAACTCATCTTTTATGAATATGCTCCTGAAATAAAAGCTCAGCACTGTATGCATCTTCATCATATGGAGCCCAGAACATCTCTTTGCAGATACGTGGCTAAAGGCAGATACAGCGGCACTGTGGTCTGGTTTACAGAACATCATGCAGAAATATCCCTAGTGCTTAAAAAACAAATCTTGCTTTTTCCTAAGTGGCAGAAGGTGAAGACTGTGTCCATATCATTTGTTAGTCTTAGAAGACAGACAGAAGTTTGTCAGGGATAAAAGGGCATTCTAGGCAGAATAAGCAGCCAGTGTAAGTGCAGAGGCAAAAATCTAGGGTGGGTCTATTGAATTCATTACAGATAGACTGGTATTGCTAGTGTAAGATGTGCAGTCAGAAGTGGTAGGAATGAAGCTAGAACTATAGCCATGAGCTAGATTTTAAGACACCAGTATCCTATACTTGGGAGTTAGATTTCATTATGTAGACAGACAGTAGTTGTAGCAAGTTATGGGATTAAATAGGGTCCAAAATCAAATATGTAGTAGTAGTAGCAGCAGCCACAGCAGTAATAGTAATGGCAATGACAACAGCTAGGATTTATTGAGCATTTACAAGGCAAATACTGTCCTCAGCACTTTACTTGTATCAGCTATTGAATTTTCATAGAAATAAGTATCATTTTATCTTCATTTTATAGATGAGTGATGAAGTAACTTGCTACACATTATGGTTAGTAGCAAACCCGGAATTCAAACAGAAACCAGTGTGCTTTGACACTGCACCACCAAGTATGCTTAGGGAGATCCCTCTATTTGCACATTGCAGGGGGAGAAGGACATTGGAGACTGTATTCAGCATGGCCATATATTGTGTGGTGGTATATGTCTCGGAAAGCACAATTCAAGAACAGCATAGCAGACTAGGCAAATATTCTCAGCCTTCTTTACAGGTTAGACCAAAGACTCAGAGTGTTTAAACTAATTGGCCTTAGTCTTCCGCATCTTCATTCACTGCACTTTCTCATCAGAATTACTTATTCCAGTTTTCTAAGATCAGTTTTCCCAGAAAATAAATGAACTTTTGTTTTATGAATTCAGAAAGACAGGAGACAGGTATGCAAGACGCATGAACACAAGTGTGTCTTAAAATCTCAGCGATGCAAAAATTTGTGTACTTTCACGTATTCATTCATTCAGTAATCATTTCTAGAGTCTTTTATGAACCATGTGCTATAAACTAGGTCGTGGGAGTACAAGGCAGGTGTAAGCTGACAATTGAGTTTGTTTTTGTCCACTGAATTCTGTCCAATTTGCAGGTAGTACTTGGTTGGTTGAACTTCCTAAAGCTACCTTCTAGGTTTATCAAGCCCATGCCCCCATTATTTGCTGCTTTACTAAAACATCACACACACACCATACACTGAGAAAGTTATCAGTCCAGGGAGGCTCATTCCTTCTGTGATGAAGAATTCCTATACTGTCAGCAATATTCAGCTGACAAGCCATGGGGTAAAATTACTGTGAGCATTTGCAGCTTCTGATTATAACCCACCTTTCTTTCTGATGGAATACAGAGAGTGGCCAAACCAGCAGCCTTCAGGCCACATTTCCCCAGCCTAGAAGTTCCTAAAATCTTGGGGAGGTGATGCAACTTTATATTTGAGGGTTATTTATGCTTCTCGCCCTACAGACTCTTTCTAGGCATAAGCTTTTCTAGACATATAATTTTAAGGGGAAAATATCAATATTCCAAGAAAACAAGTGTGCTTGAATGTCCCTCTACCTGATGATTCATTTGTTATTCGTAGGGTGCTCTCCAGCAGGTTAAGTGGGCTATTGAACAAAGAAAACCTCTGGAATTCTGACATATTCTATTACCTTAAACTGATTGAAAATCAGCTTTTCTTCTGTTGAGATGAATTACTTGACAGTCAATGGAAAAATTCTTCCCATGGGCTTCTCTTTTCTGAAACCTTTTCCACCCCAAGTCCTCAGAAATATACTTTAGTAAGTTTACTCTATCCCAAGGCATTATTCATATAATCCAAGAAAAACTGAAAGAGACTTGATGACTAATTTGCAATGATCTAAGGTACCTGAAATATTTTATTCATTTTATTTTTATATTTCTTTGAAATAAATACACTTACTATCCTAAGGGTAACTCTGATATTAAAAGGACTCACATTTATTACATATATACCAGAGCCTATATCCTAAAATAGAATTATTTATGAGAAACCTTAATGCAAATAAAGATACTAAGCCCTTGGGGCCTCGTTTGCTTTTATATTTGACATCTCCTCTTTTTAAATATTCAAGAAGAATAGCCGTAAGTGGAAACTTGAAGATGTGCTAGTATAAAACATTTTCCTGAGCCACTTTATTATCGATGGGGTGTTTTCTCAATCTGGATCTCTATAGGTCTTTCCCCTAAATGAAGAAGGGCTACTTCTCAAACCATGTATGAATGCCAGCATTTGTTCAGCTTCTTTAGTTTACTTTAGACCAGTCACAGGTTGCCACTTTTCTAGCATCAGAGACAAAGTTCAGATCAATTTTATAATACACTGATTCTAAAAGTCACAGTCTCATGGGAAGCGGGAATCTGTCACAACCCATAACATATTTCCCGCTGCTTCATGTTCGATATATTAGAAACCCATTCACCACTAATTTCCCCAAATTTAGAAGTGACAGTTTAAAAATGTAGTTTCATAAGTGAATTCATCTACTTTATTTTTCAGGTCATGGATTCTAGCTCTCATAGGAAGTAAGGTCTTTATGCTTTTTATTTCTTTGCCCTAAGCTAAATTTTAGATTGATGAGCTTTCTAATAATATTGAAAGTTCACATTCCTACCTTAGTAGAGATTCCAAATTCAAATTGAAATTTAACTGGGCTGGGTGTGGTGGGTCACGCCCCTAATCGCAGCACTTTGGGAGGCCGAGACAGGTGTATCACTTGAGGTCAGGAGTTCGAGACCAGCCTGGCCCACATAGTGATGTCTACTAAAAATACAAAAAATAGCCGAGTGTCTTGGTGCATGCCTGTAAACCTAGCTACTCAGGAGGCTGAGGCAGGAGAATCACTTGAACCCAGGAGGTGGAGGTTGCAGTGACCAGAGATCACACCACTGCACTCCAGCCTGGGCAACACAGCAAGACTGTCTCAAAAAAAAAAAAAAAAAAAAGATATTTAAGTGAAGATGTGAGTAACTGTTTCACACCAGAATCATTTTTATATGTAAAAGATGAAATGGTGTTTTCTACTCTTAAAAAAGGCAAAGATAAACTAATATAGCAAAATGAGCATTAGAAGAGATAAAGAAGATGTGTAAGAGGCAAAACTATCGATTTTTATAGTTTTCATTCATTCTGCAAATAATTACTAAGCAAGTTATACATGCCTAGCATAATGCTTTTATTTTATGTCCCATCTCTACGATAGTGATGAAAGTAAATGTTACTTTAAAAATATATCATAAATATCAAATAGGTTATATAAAAATATTATCATTGGTGTATATAACCAAAATTTAACTTGAATCATTGGCATCAATGATTTTAAATAGTTTAGAAAATTAAAAATAAACTGCTAGTCCTCGCTTACAAGGACCTTGAAAAGAGAAAACAAAAATACAGACAAATCAATATAGAAATATTCACTGTAGATCATGAAACTCAATGACCTGTAATAAAGTTTAAGAAAAACAATTTTTATTGCCTTGATGGCATAGCCCAAATCATCAAATCAGATGGAATTTTCAAAGACAATATGCTATTTTGAGAAAGACATGTGCAGAAACTAGGAAGAAGCTTGCATCCTAAATGTGTTACCAAGAAGTTACAATGAATGTAATAAAACATCTTTTTGTGGTAAGAAATACGACACTAGTTGTTCTACTACGTTAATCTTCTTCCAGGTTAACAGGTGCAGCACCAGTTGGCTTCAGAATCTCTTGTCAGTACGTTCCTCAGACTGTCCCATCTGCTTCTTACTGTTTGCTCCATAGAAAGGCATGTTAATATGTCTACTTACATATCATCATTGTTTCATTTTATTATTTGCTAACTGAACTGTGCCAACATGATAGAAAAGAATCAAGCTTACTATAATTTTAATATACTAAGACTCTTATTAATAAGTAAAACATTTGTGGAATTCAAGACATTTGTGGACTCTTAATAGAAAATCAGTTCTGTGCAACAGGTTCCTTTCACCTCAATCCATTTAATCAACATTTTAAAAATGCCAATAAAATTGCTCCAAGGACCTATGAGAAGTACTTCGGATTCAAGGATCTCATGGAAACTCTTTAAATAGAATGTGACCTAGGAGCCCAATAGGAAACAGACGAAGAGTGAGCCATTCAGCTAAAATAATGCTAATGATGGTAGTGGTGGTGGTGGGCATCCACTGTCTTCTCACTCTAGATATGGCCCTTGAAACACTACTAAAACCCACTAAGTCTCCAGTAAGACTATTGTAAAATTCCCATATATTCTCCAATTCCTAGTTTGTCCACCAAACCTATCCACAGCATTTCTTTGCTCTTTTAAGTTCAGGGGTACATGTGCATGTGTATTATATAGGTAAACTAATGTCATGGGGGTTTGTTGCACAGATTATTTTGTCATCCAGATATTAAGCTGAGTACCCATGAGTTATATTTTTTTGTTTTTTTTTTTTTGAGTTAGAACTTCGTTTTGATACCATCAGTTATTTTTTTTAATCCTCTTCCTCCTCCTACCCTCCACCCTCCAATAGGCCTCAGTGTATGTTATTCCCCTCCATGTGTTCTCATCACTTAGCTCCCATGTATAAGTGAGAACATGCAGTATGTGATTTTCTGTTCCTGCATTAGTTTGTTAAGGATAATGGCCTCCAGATCCATCTATGTCCCTGCAAAGGACATGGTCTCATTCTTTCTTATGGCTACATAGTACTCCATGGTGTATATGTACCACAGTTTCTTTATTAAGTCTATCAATGATGGGCATTTAGGTTGACTCCACATCTTTGCTATTGTGAATAGTGCTGCAATGAACATACATGTGCATGCACCTTTATAATAGAATGATTTATATTCCTTTCAGTGTATATGCAGTAATGGGATTTCTGGGTTGAATGATATTTCTGTCTGTCGGTCTTTGAGGAACTGCCACATTGTCTTCCGCAATGGTTGAACTAATTTACAGCCCAACTAACAGTGTATAAGTGTTCCTTTTTCCCAACCTCACTAGCATCTGTTATTTTTTTACCTTTTATTAATAGGCATCCTGACTGGTGTGAGATGGTATCTCATTGTGGTTTTGATTTGCATTTCTCAAATCATCAGTGATGTTGAGCATTTTTTATATGCTTATTGGCTGCATTTACATCTTATTTTGAGAAGTGTCTATTCATGTCCTTTGCCCACTTTTTAATATGGTTGTTTTTTTCTTATCAATTTGTCTAAGTTCCTTATAGATGCTGGATATTAGCCCTTTGTCAGATGCACAGTTTGCAAAAATTTTCTTC
The DNA here is from genome assembly GCF_049354715.1 of Callithrix jacchus. Classification (NCBI taxonomy): domain Eukaryota; kingdom Metazoa; phylum Chordata; class Mammalia; order Primates; family Cebidae; genus Callithrix; species Callithrix jacchus. The sequence continues at coordinate 33,865,561 of NC_133524.1, forward strand.
CGTTCTGTAGTTTGTCGGATCACTCTGTTGATAATTTCCTTTGCTGTGCAGAAACTCTTTAGTTTAATTAGATCTCAACTGTCAATTTTTCCTTTTGTTGCAATTGCTTTTGGTGTGTTCATAATGAAACCGTTGTCCATTCCTATGTCCTGAATGGTACTGCCTAGGTTGTCTTCCAGGGTTTTTGTAGTTTTGGGTTTTATATTTAACTCTTTAATCTATCTTAAGTTAATCTTTGTACATGGTGTAAGTAAGGGGTCCAGTTTTAATCTTCTGCATAAAGCTTGCCAGTTATCCCAGCACCATTTATTGAATAGGTAGTCCTTCCCCCATTGCATGGTTTTGTCAGCTTTGTTGAAAATCATATGGTTGCAAGGCGTGCAGTCTTATTTCTTGGTTCTCTATTCTGTTCTCTTGATCTATGTATCTCTTCTTGCACCCGTACCATGTTGTTTTGGCTGCTGTTGCTCTGTAGTGTAGTTTGAAGTCAGGTAATGTGATATATCCAGGCCTGTTGTTTTTCCTTAGGACTGCCTTGGCTATTTGGGCTTTTTTGGTTCCATACGAACATTAAAATAGTTTTTTCTAGTTATGAAAAGAATCTCAATGGTTGCTTAATAAGAATAGCATCAAATATAATACATTGCTTTGGGCAGTGTGGCCATTTGAAATGATATTGATTCTTCCTATCCATGAACATGGAATGTTTTTCCATTTGTTTCTGTCATCTCTCATTTCCTTGAGGAGTGTTTTGTAGTTCTCCACGTAGAGATATTTCACTCTCCTAATTAGCTGTATTCCCAGGTATTTTTTTCTTTGTGTGGCAATTGTGAATTTGATTGCATTCCTGATTTCTCTCTCAGTTTGATCATTGTTGGTGTATAGGAATGTTAGTGATTTTTGCACATTGATATTGTATCCTGAGACCTTGTGAAGTTGTTTATCAGTATAAGAGGCTTTTGGGCTGAGACCACAGGGTTTTCTACATATAGCATCATGTTGTCTGCAAACAGAGATAGTTTGACTTCGTCTCTTCCTACTTGGAGGTGCTTTATTTCTTTCTCTTGCCTGATTTCCCTGGTCAAGACTTCTAATACCATGTGGAATAGGAATGGAAAGAGAGGTTATCCTTATCTCATGCTGGTTTTCTAGGGAAATACAGCATTCCTTAAATAGGTATAAAGCCCCTGCCCACACCCCAGTGAAAAATAACTCATTACTTCCAGATTAAGGTTTTTTTTATATATTTTTGGCCATCTCTCACTGTTACAAAATTTGTTTGTTTAAACCTTTAGTGGACAAAGGGCTCCCTTTCCTTTCTTCTCATCATAATAAGAATATGCTTCATTGCATTTCCACTGCACAGTTTTTTGAATATTTGAAGACAGCTAATACAGCCCTAAAATTATAAGTTGCTTTCTAGACAGGCTCCAGTTTTTCAGTGTCTCGTTTAAATTATGTTTCCCAGAGCTGAACAGCACAGATTTGGTCTGATGAACATACTTTCAGTGTCAACAAAGAGGGTGTTCTGGGCACTGTTTCAATTACTATACTCATTTCTTTGTTTTTCTTGTATCTGTATCATAATGTTAGAGTCTTCATAAACTCTTGGCTTTTTTTTTAAACCAATGTAGCCTTTCTGTTCTAGTATATATTTAATACTTTTGGGTGGAGAGAGGGGAACAGTAACTTAAGAAATTACATTTCCCTATTCAATTTTATTTTGATATATTAAGCAACTATTTCAGTGCCTAATATGTACCAGGCATGTGATAAACAGCAGGATGCAAAGTATACATAGTCTACATCTGTATGGTGTATACATACAGCAGAAGAAATATTATAACTGTTATATAGTGGTAACTTATGACATAGACATATAGGATAGTGAGGCTTGATTTATGGTCATTGTTTTGGTATTTGAGACAACTCTATAAACAATTAGGCCAAAGTAAACACTATCAACTATTATAATAGTCATGACTCCTTTGAGTATTTGTTCTTTCTTCTGGAACTCTGACAGATATTGTGATTTAAGGGGCCTAGGAATAGGAAAGGAAAAAAATGAAAGCAAAGAGACAGTGAGAACACGTTTTAGAGCCAGGGCACAGAATAAGATGAAGAACAAATGAAAGATATACAGCAGCAGCCAAAGGTAAAAATAAGCAATTCTGTGATTTTCCACAGAAGAAAAAATATGGCAGACATAATGTCTGATGGCATCAGTTCCAGATGGAATAAGAAATACACAGCTGCAGAGTAAGGCTGTCTTCAGTTAATCGAGAGAAGCCTGATCATCAGAAGCATTAGCCAATGTCTGTAAACATATAATAATAAAATAAATGCAGAAATTGCTATAAATCTTTGTGTTAATTTGGTTTTATAAAAATAATTCAAAAACTATTATTTTGGAACCATTACAAGTACTTAGTAAGGTTGTTACCATATAAGTAATTAATTATACTAATGTCATTAGAAACATTGATTTTTAGCATAAGACAGAAGAGATTGCAGTTAAAATAAAATATATTAGTTCCTAATTCTTGATCCAAGTGGTGATCTGAGTGGTAGCTATCTATGTTTATAGTATGTGATTATGTTATGCTTCAATAATAAACTTTATTAAAAATAGATCAAAATAGAATAAATAGCAAAAGTTTAAGAAAAGCAAAGGGTAAGAATAAAAAAATTCTTTCTTCAATAAACAGTGCTTATCAATCACTACTGCACATTTTATTTCATTTAATTTCTCAGAAAAACCCTTATTTCTATTGAAAATCTCTGTGTCTGCAGGCAGTGGAAAGACTCCCACCAACTTAATTGTAACTTGTATGTTGATTTCCTAACACAAGTTCCTCCCACTATTTAATTTACCAGAGGACTATTAGTTACCTTAACGGGAACCCCTTCCACTTATTGTATCTGTAAGTTATCCAACAATCTCATCTCCTAAGAAAATATATATTTTCACCTCTCAAGTCATCTCAAATTAAGATTACTACCTCTAACTAAAATGTTTATCCATTCAACTAAAAATTATTAAATTCAGTTTGCAAATGATATTTCCTATTTTTCTTCTTCCTTTCACATGTGTGCAAAATATTAACTCAACCCAGAGGTGTTTTTCTTCCCTAACAGAAAGATAATCTTATAGTTAATTTATTACCTCATTCACTTAACTTCTACATGTTACCTAAAGAAACTATTTTAACCAGAACTTACATTATTATGATTGCAACATACATTATCACCAACCTGCTATTTAGGAGAAAAAAAAATTCTCAGATATTATAAATGCAACTTTAACATACAAAACTACTTTAAGACAGGCATACAGGAATATTTGGGGGATAAGGGGTATGTTATTCTTAACATGTCAAAAGGCAATACATTTAATGAACTACACAATATGCTTAATAAGTTATTAGAAATATGTTCATTTACTGAATTTTTATTTTTTCTTAATTATGAGGGAAGAAAATATATTAAGAAGGTAATAACTTAACAGCAATGTGCCAGACACAGTTGAAAGTAACTCACTCATTTAATCTTCAAAACAATCCTATGAGATATATACTCTTAAGATTTCTTTTGTAAATAAATAAACTAAGCACAAAGAAGGCAAATAATTTGCCTGACAGCACGCAGTGCATAAAATACAAGGCACCTAATTTGAACCCAGGAAATCTGGCTTCAGAAACCAACTCTTAATACCTACATTCTCATGACTCTAGATACAGGAACTCTTCTCATTCAATTCCAGTTTTGTTGTGTGTTATGTACAACACACCATTGTGGGTTATCAGATTTCAATCTTGTTCATTGTCTTGGGCATTTTATCATTAACCTGTAAATTAAACTTAATTTTGCCATCTCACCCATTTTGTCAGCTCTTATCAAATACTCGATTTTTTCAGTTTTCCTTCAATATCTGGCTACAACTCTCCAAATTGATATTTCTAATTTTTGGCCTTCCTTCTTGACTTGGCATCAGTGAGAACTAAAATCTGACTACCCCTATCCTTACTGGGACTCCTACCACCTCCTCTTTCTACTGGGACAACGTACAAGGTTGTTTTGTAGCTTTCCTTTTCCCTGAGGATTTGAAAAAGACTTGTAAACTAAAGCCTGACAACTTGATATAAACTTTAAAAGATTTATCACCACAACAAATCATCTATAGGAAACCTGCATGCCGGGAACTCAATGTCTAGAAAACTTCTCAACTGGCTGCCGTCTAGACTCAAAAAATGGGATTTATATTCTTCTCCAACAAGGCTTCATTTTTATGTTTGTTTCCAGAGAGGTGCCTTTCATTAAATGCTGGATCACATGCATCATCCAGCAACTACGCTCTACTAGCTAGTCCTTAATAAACAAAAGGCAATCGAATGACAAATGGACTTATGTTGTTCACAAGGAAGAATAATGTGTCTTCTTTACTTGAACAAGAGTGAGGCTCCACCAAGATTGTCTTCTTGACCAAACTTTAGCTAGGTTCCTCTGAGCCCTAATCTCAGTTAGGCCACAACCTTGTCCTGTAAAGACTTGAACAAAAAACACTGACATAGACTCTAACAGATTAAAGCTACATCCGTAGGATAACTCTAGCCTCCCTTAAGGTGCATGTCTGAGAAAGCTCAAAGCTCCCCAAATAATTTACCATTTGTTCCAGTCAAAACCTGAAGACAGTGAGAAGGCAGGAGCCTAACCTTAAATGCCATTTAGCAAACGTGGAGGGTTTCCCATGGAACAATCCCACCTTCCCATTTTTTGTCATTTGCTACTTCCCTGACTCTAACGAGCCCCCACTCAAACTCATTCTCTCATTCTGCCTTTAAAACTCTCAGTCACCTCTATACAAATCAAAGTTCTATTCGGTTCATGCTGAACTCTTCTCTATTGTAATAGTATATTACTGATTAAAATCTGCCCTTACTAACTAAACTGATGTCCATTTTAGTTTATCTTTGATAATTAGTTACTTGGTCCGTTTGGTTTCAGTTTGTGAATGTCACATGTTCTCAAAATGTCACAGCATGTAGATAAAACTATGCATGCCAACATCAATAAATACGTGAAGAAGATAAACATGATTATTTTATTGCACCATTTGTTAAAAAAAATCAATTTAAATGAGGTACTGCATGATACCATTCAATGTATTTTTTGAATACTATTTTTCCCTTGTAAAATTACGTATGTTATTTATACAAATTTTGGAAACTACAGATCATGGAAGAATGAAATAGATATTGTCTCTCATTCTGAGAAAATCCTATTGAAAGGTACGTTATGTCATCACAAGTTTTCTGTTTTTGTTCTGTTTTGGTCTAGCTTGGTTTCTGGCTTTTGTAGTTATTGTTTTATTTTGTCTATATAGGCAAGTATTCATTTACTTCCTTTATTAGTCAAGGTTCTCTAAGGAAATATTTGACTTTATAAACAGTTGAAGTATGAAAGAGTGCCTGTAATATAATATCCACTTAAAATTTTTTTTATAATACGGTTGATTCACCCATTATATTTAACCTCAGCATTCAATTACTCCCACTGCTATTTTTTTTAAATCCGAATCATACATTTTGTTTTAGGTTTAATATACACTCATCGTTAAATGCATTTAAAAATTCTAATAAGGCAGAGCCTTTAGGAGAATACTTGACTCACAGAAACTCAATAAATCTTTGTTAACTATTGAAGGAAATTTTAATTAAAAAATTAATGTTCATAATCCCACTAAACAAATTACTGCTTTTTATTAATATTGTTTTTTCAATCATCTGTATATTTTAATGAGCATTCTGTAAAGAAAGTAATCATTGTTCCTTTTCAAAATAAAAAACACTATGTTATACCGACTTTATCACTGAGATAATCTCAAGTAGTTATTATCAGCTGCTTTTGAGCTATTTGAAGATACACGTTTACTGCTATGTGATTTCCAGGCCCATATACATCTGGGTCTAACATTTTCTCAGCTGTTAAAGCTCATCTCATTGCAATTTGTGCCCTCATAATGATAGCAAGAACTAAGCCATCTCAGTTTTGCGCATATGATACTTGTGTTAAGTTCTTTTTCCAGTTATAAGAACACAACTTTTATTTCTTATGGATAATTTCATCTGGAAAACATGTTTTAGACTGAATCTTCGGTTTCCTAAACTTAATAATTTGTACTTTTGATTGTTGAAAATGACAACAGCATATAATAATAGAATATTATAAGTTTCTAGCTGGGGAAGGCTAATGACACAAAAGCATAGGACTACATAATGGCAAAAAAAAATGATTATAGTGTATACATGAGTTTTTTGCAAAGATCTGAATAGAGAAAAGCAGTAAAATTGTCTTCAAAACATATATTGAAAGATGCTAAAAAATAAAATTACCTGCATTATTGCAGCTAGTACTATATTCACATTACAAAAGGCCATTTAATGTATCTAAGACAACATTGGCAGGCACATTAAGGTTGTGCATTTGAATTTTATTGCTTTTCTGTACTCCTGGTTTATTCTATTTGAAAGTATTATTTGGTGTTGTAGATCTATATGCCCCTTAACCATAATGAGAGCACCCTTTGTTTTATATTTGTGCTTATATAAGTAACTTTTAATAACAATAACTTTAATCACCATTGGTTAAGCATAGGATTTTTTTATTTCGTTAAATTGGCCTGTTTATTACTCAAGTTTGAGTAGCACTACACTATACCAAGCACGAAGTGAAATGTTTTAACACTATCCAGGAGACATGGGATAGATTAATATAGACATTCACACACACCTCCACACGTATAGGAAGGTTGAAGAATTTGTAACATCATCATTGTATTAAAACAAAATATGTCTCACCACATTGTTGAGTACATGTTACTGATCTGGCTTAATAATATATAGGATTTAGCTTCCTGTACTTGATATGCTTGGAGGCAATATTCCTGCAGTACCAGCCAGGGCATCAGTTCCACTATGGTTTTGTCAGCATGGAAAGTAGCACTAGAGGACAAAATGAATTCAAAACAATAAAGTTTTTACACAATACCATGAAGGGTGCTACTGTAAGACAGGGGCAAGAAAGAAATAGTGACGATGTGAGATGTGACCCAATAACTGTCCTTCCCGGATCTACACAACCTCTGAAAATGACTTGTGCCCACCAGAAGCATCAGGAGCCCTAGAACATATGCTAATATATAGACTGTAAGAGGCCAAGGACAATCATACCACTCTATTCAATGAAATTTACATATTTGCATACATACACACATAAACACACATTCCACATGTACAGATTTATGCATATGTGTGTATTGTAGTTTGAGTTTCATAATAAAATTGTCTCAAAATTGAAGACAGGCTGGGCATGGTGGCTCATACCTGTAATCCCAACTCGTAAGGAGGCAGAGGTGGGAGGATAGCTTGAGCCCAGGAGTTCGAGACCTGCCTGGGCAATATAGCGAGACACCATTCTCCATAAAAAGGAAAAAAAAAGACAAAAGTGAAGACAGTTCACACACACACAAATGAACTACCTTAAGATATAAAAATTGGAAGGAGGTAAAGATAAGGATAATAAAATATTATAATAATAGACTGCAAGAACTGTGATTCTGTCTTCCTTATCCAAAAATGAATGTAATAAATTAATGTACCCTAAATTGCAAGAGGAAGAACAGGTTGAGATTGCATATTGAGATTATTTTATGTCTGATGGTTCCATAGCTATTAAAGTCATGATTAGGCTGGGTGTAGTGGCTCATACATCTAATTCCAGCACTTTGGGAGGCCAAGGCGGGTGGATCAGGAGGTTAGGAGTTCAAGAATAGCCTGGCCAAGATAGTGAAATCCCGTCTCTACTAAAAATACAAAAATTAGCCAGGCATGGTGGCGGGTGCCTATAATCCCAGCTACTCAGGAGGCTGAGGCAGAGAATTGCTTGAACCTGGGAGGCGGAGGTTGTGGTGAGCCCAGACTGCGCTATTGCACTCCAGCCTGGGTGACAGAGTGAAACAACATCAAAAAAAGAAGAAAGAGAGAAAGAGAGAGAGAAAGAGAGAAGAAAGAAAGAAAGAAAGAAAGAAAGAAAGAAAGAAAGAAAGAAAGAAAAGAGAGAGAGAGAAAGAAAGAAAGAAAGAAAGAAAGAAAGAAAGAAAGAAAGAAAGAAAGAAAGAAAGAAAGAAGGAAAGAAGGAAAGAAAGAAAGAAAAGTCTTGATGATGCTAATGCTGGGCATCCAAATTTGCAGAAGCAAAATCTGTGCTCAGACTGAAAATTTGTTACAGTTAGGAGGAAGTCTAGTCTCTCATCTTTTTTCTCTGCATACAATTTCGAGTGTGCTGACCACATAATAAGTTATCAATAACTACTGTTTTTGATTGATTGTATTAGTCCAAATATTGAAATGAGGAATGTTTGCTGCTTTATTGCTTCCTTGTTAACTCCTACTAAATGTTAGTTACTAAATTTTCTGAATGAATAAATAATCCAGAAAGAAATGTTATATCCACACCTCAGGAATGCCAGTAGGTGATTTACAATAGACGTTGTGGTCAATCAAAGTGTATTAGTGTCATATAGAAAGGACTCAGTAGGGCAATGTAAAGGAGGCTTCCATGACATAAAGATAGAAAAATATGAGGACAATAAAGATAATAATACAGAAGATTGAGCATGTCAGTTAGATTTAAACATATTTAAGTTCATGCATTTGTAGTGATACCAGAACAAATGGATGATGAAAAATAAATAAAATATTCACTGGTGCTGGGTGCGGTGGCTCACACCTGTAATCCCAGCACTTTAGGAGGCTGCGACAGGCAGATTACGAGGTAAACAGATCACGACTATTGTGGACAACATGGTGAAACCCTCTCTCTACTAAAAATACAAAAATAAAGTGGGTGTGATGGTATGAGCCTGTAGCCCCAGCTACTCGGGAAGCTAAGGCAGGAGAATCACTTGAACCTGAAAGGTGGAAGTTGCAGTGAGCTAAGATCGCACCACTATACTCCAGACTGGCAACTGAGCAAGATTCCATCTTTAAAAAAATACTCGCTAGTAACTTTCAGAAGAGACTAGAGAAGTAATTCATTATTTTGAAAATTGTTCTTTTGGGAGTGAAACTAAAGCATTTACTCTGTTTTGTATGAACTGTACTACAAGCTGATCAAATAGAAAAGCAGAGTCCTCTTTATAAGCCAGGTGCTGTGGCTCATGTCTGTAATCCCAGCACTTTGGGAAGCAGAGGCAGGTGGATCACCTGAGTTCAGGAGTTCAAGAATGGCCTGACCAACAGGATAAAACCCCATCTCAACTAAAAATACAACAAATTCGTTCAGCGTGGTGGTGGGCACCTGTAAATAGCTCTCTTTATAGAACTACTTCTCCTGACAAATGAAGAAGAGATAACAGTATATCATTGTTTTGCAACCCATAATGAAATAATTAATCAAGACCATGACCATTGATGACTGCCAATATCAAACATTATATACATTTTGATGAAAGTACACAACACTTTCTATACAGTCATCTTGAGTAAAAAAAGAACAAAATCAGACTGACTATAAGTAGCTCTCTAGACTTAGCTGCTAATTTGTCAGCACCACAGGAGACAGTGAAACACATTAAAAAACACCACGTGGATATAATCAACAAACCTAGACAGAAGGTCCTGTTTCTTCAAAAATGAAAATAAAGAGTGAGAAGAAGGAGGATGAGGATGAGGAGTATGTGGGGCGTGGAGGAAACAGAGACAATACAGAGAAGAGAGGAGTCCCATAGAATAATCTGGGAAATATAAACTGTATTTGACAACACTAAGAAAATATTTTCCTGGGGCTGGGGGTGGTGGTTCATGCCTGTAATCCCAGCATTTTGAGAAGCCAAGGTGAGCGGATCATTTGAGATCAGGACCAGCCTGACCGACATGGTGAAACCCTGTCTCTACTAAAAACATAAAAAATTATGCAGGTGTGGTAGCACATGGCTGTAATCCCAGCTACTCAGGAGGCTGAGGCAGGAGAATTTCTTGAATCCGGGAGGCAGAGGTTGCAGTGGGTCGAGGTCACGCCACTGCACTCCAGCCTTGGGGACTGAGAGAGATTGGGTCTCCAAAAAAGAAAACAAATTCTGGATGTGACAGCAGCATTGTGTTTATGTTTAAAAAGGGGTTACTTGGGAATACCAGCTGAAATGTTTAGAGCAGAAGTGACACACTTTCTGGGATTTGCCTCAAAACAGAATAAAAGTGGGTAGATAGAGGAAACCACATGGTAAGGATAATAATGGTCAGAGCTGAAGGAGCAGTACATGGTATTCATTATATTACTTTGCCATTTTTGTATATGTTTGAAATTCTTCATAAGAGAAAGAATAAATGGTCCATGTGCACCTGTACTATAATAATGACAAGATATGTCAAGATATGTCACTCCAAGAATAAATATGTCTTAAGTTATCCCCTTTACCTCATCTTGGCTTCAAAGTAACTATACTCTTTAATCATTATAGTTTGTCTAGGCCCCCCTCTGTTTTCAGATTGTTATTTGTTAGTTTATGGACTTCAGTTAAGTCATCAGAAAGCCAATATAATAAAATAGTTTAGCTTTCTGGAAAACATGCAAGTATAAATAACCATCATTTATACTTCCATAACAACACTGACATTGAGTTATACTCAAAGCAAAGTAACTATGATTCAGAGTAAGTCAGATTCTCACTGGTTCACTGCAAAGATTCAGCTATAGGACAAACTAAATAATAATAGGGCCTAAGATTTGGAGTGGAGGAGGAGCCCCAAGTACACCAAGTACACCTTGATGGTTGTTACCTGCACTTACCACCAAATCACACATTTTGATGTCAAATATGTGCCCTGGGATACAAGATCTATGAATAAATTTTAAATAATTATTTTATTAAAAGACAGTCTTTGCGGTCCAGCATCTCTACTTTGCCTCCTTTATAGCAGAGGACAGAGTAAAACACCGAGGATGGGAAGTTTCCCTGTGCTGCTTCATGGATGTAAGTTGAGTAGCTGTGACTTCCTGCATATTGAAAGCACCAAGCAAAGCACCAAACAGTGGCATTGAAGAGGTAGACAGTGGTCTAGGACCCGGGGTTGAACTGCAGCTCCCGTGGAGGGAAACCTTCATCTAAGGTATCTATAGTGTAGTTGATAGAGGTGAGAAAGATTCTGGGAGAAGCATCCAATTGCAGAGCTAAGTCAAGCATCAGTCCAAACTTCAGAATGTCTGAGTGATAGACATCCTGCAGGGACAATGATGCAAATTGCAGTAGGAAACACTGAAGAGTGGCCAAGGTCTTGCAAATGAACATGGGAGATGCTAACAAGCTAGCAAAATCCAGGTACTAAAGCAAACACTATGCATTATTACATAGGTTCATAATGCCATAGGCAGTATAGATTACAATAAAATTAGTGAATTCTTCAGTGCTTGGCTGAGCAGGATCTGTACTGAACAAAGCACCCACCTAGGCCCTGAAAGGCAGTACATACTCACTAACTGGTGCTGTTATTCATCTGTTTCCTGAACCATCAACATAGGAGCCCCTTTGTCCCCTCTCATATCCCTCCCAGCTAGTCCATCACTCAATGTCAAGATCAGACTTAACGAGGAATTGGATTCCCCAAGATCAGACTTAAATGAGGAATTTGAGTCCATGTAGCTGATTATGATGCAGATCACAGGAGGCATCAACAGGGAAATAGGGAAGTGAAATAGAGAAGAAAGGAACATACAGGGTCCATTAATGAGCAAGTTATGACTATGGATGACTGGGACTCAATGCCACGGAGACTTCTAACAAATGATACAGACATGCTTCATGCATCCTATTCAAGCGTAAAAAGTTTAGAGTTTTAGAATCCAGTTCTCATGTATTATTAACCCCAAGGAGGTCACTTGGGTCTTCAATATTCCAGCACTTTTAGCCTTCCTCACAGTGGCAAACCCATCAGAGAAAATCCTCAGGTGCACACAAGTAGATCATGAGTCAAAATGGGAGTGCTGAAAGGGTATGGACAGTGTCTAACAAATTTAACAAGTACCCTACATTTATCTTAGAGTATACACTATAAATGAATTATCTTTTATTTTTCCTTCTTTGAGAAACAAGATTGAAAAGATAATCTAGGTTGAACAGGAAGCATGGAAATAGTTCATCTGAATTGGAAATTGCTGGTTGTGGAATATTTCTATGCACTCTTCAAGTCAGTGCCATGTGAAGCCTGTCCTGACTTGCCCAGCTAGCTTTTATTTCTCTCTCTTTTGTGTCAGCACTCTACTTTGCCCATCTTATTCCTTCATTCTTCACATTTCTCAGTATTATATGTATCTATTAACCAGTACATTCTTCTTAACAAACTATCATTTTCTTGAGAGCAAGAATTGGGGTCTTTGTTCATCTTTGTACTTTAGGCACGGATTATATTCTCCAAGAATCAGTAAGTGTTCATCAAATGTTCATCTGTTGAATGAACAGATGACTGTGTGCATTGCTGCTAATGATCTTGTTCACCGTTTTCTTCAGATTCTGCTTCCACTGGTCAGACCAAATGGCTTTCCTTGAGGTATTCCCAACTTTTAAACAGACTTTTTTTCTGACAGTGATTTAACACTGCTGAAAGTTTTCAGTTACCTTCCAGTTGTTTTACAAAACGAAATAGCTATTTCTGGTAAAGGGAAATAAGGGAAAAGAGATAGTGCTCACTTTAACTTGAGTTTTGAGAGGATCAAATTGCTTCAACCCTAGGAGTCAATACTGATGGGACACCCTGAGCAGCTGGAGAACATGTCAAGATATTACTCCAAAAGATATTTTTATCCTTCATTTGCTACAAAGATAAATAAATGCATACATACAAAGTGAACAAATGCTTTGAAAAGAATAAAATGTTAATGTAGGATAGTATATCACCATTACTGAAAGAATGTTTGCATCCACCCAAAATTCCTATGTTGAAATTCTAACACCCAAAGTGATGATAATATGAGGAGATGGCTTTGGGGCTTTTTGGGAGGTGACTAGGTCATGAGGTTGGAGCTCTCATTAATGGAATTAGTGGCCTTACCAAAGAGAACCTTGAAAGCTCCCTTTCCCTTCCACCATGTAAGGACTCATCAAATAAGATGAACGTCACTGAGGAAGCAGGCTCACCAGATACCTAAAATGCTGGTGACTTTTGGACTGACCAGACTCTAGAACTAGGAGAAACAAATTTCCGCTTTTGATAAGCCACCCAGAAGTATATTTACAGCCACCACCCATATATGTATACACACACAGACACACACAGAGTTTATCAATTCTTGAAGTGAAATAACATACAAATTAGCAAAAATACACTCACGTGCTACCAGCATCACTGCCTGAATTCACAGATAAAAATTCAACTACCACTAAATTCTACTTCCTTCCTATCTATAAAGCTATAAAATGGGTGGTATGAGACTAAACAGGAATGTTCTGTGCTTTTTGGCACAAACACATATTTTTTGTTTATTTATTATGTATGCATTTATTTATAGTGTTTTCATATAAATAGAGGAACAATTTGAAATATATATAATAAACTAGAACACATATGCACATAGGTATGTACATGTATGTATATCTATGCACATATGTATTTGTTCTACTTTTGTGCAACTAATAATATATAATGATTACATTTCAACATCTATTTATATAAATTCATCTCTTGTTTAAATCTGTAGCATAAAGGCCACAGGCATGGACTACCACAAAGCTATGGCTATTTAAATTGCCTATTTTCCTATTACCTAGCTACAAAGAAAACCCATGTCCATCTAAACCTTTACTCATTTAAAAACATAAATGAAGGACAAACTTCTTGAAGTAGAATGGCTATGTAAATATGTAATCATACTTTTAATTTTGAAAGATAATGCCAAATTAATCTTAACAGTCTCAGCTTATGTTACTCCATAGACAAAGACGGCTTTGATCCCTTACACTCATGCCTCCAATATGCCTTGGCAAGTATTTCAACTTTGTCAATATAACAGGATAGATATGTCTGAATTTTTAATTCTTGAATAATGTCTTCTGTAACCAATTGTATTTCATTTAGTTTTAACTGCTTAATCATCTGTTGCTAATATTCCCTTAGCAGACATTTTTATTCTTGATTAGTAAATTTCAAAGTATTTTAAAAATAATTATTCTATTCCTAAATGTATTTTTTATTATTTTACAAATTTTGTGAAACGAACTGGAACTTTCCCTATTGCTTAAGCTATAAACTTAAGATAAAACCTTTTCTTTTTGCTTTATTGTCATGAGTTATAAAGTACAAATATTGTCAATTTTTTTAAAAACTTTATGTCTATAGATAATGCAATACACTGAGAAATGCTATCTGTTGATAAAGTGAGGTTTTTTTTCTATAGAGCTAAAATTTGCTCTTAAAAATTTTGAGGCAATGTGATTATTATTCATTTTTTATCCATTTATTTCATTCACGGGCTCAGACTTTCAAGGACATTACATGAAAACTGCTGTTATTGAAAACTAAACAGGAACATGTGAATTTTGATATATGTGTACATGAATGTCATGTCAATTGCATCACTACATGATGCAAGTTAATAGTAACCAATTTGGCATCCTACATTCCCAGGTCATTACTGATCTGGTATATTTAATTCCTAAAGAAAACCAGCAGTTCCCTTAGGGGCAAAAATGGCATTCATATTCGAATAATTTTGACCAGGTAAGACACTTACGCTCTCAACGCTCATTCTCCTATTACTCTTTAGATAACATTGATATTATTTTTTGCAGCCTGTAAAGGGAAGAAAAACTCCAAAATCTTTATGAATATACTTTGTTAAAAGCACCAATAATATTAAATTAAATGTTAGAAAGAGTAAGACCTACTATCTGATAGCACAACAGGATGACTACAGTCAATAATAACTTAATTGTACATTTTAAAATAACTAAAAGAGTGCGATGGGAATGTATGTAACATGAAGGATAAAGGCTTGAGTGGGTGAATACCCCATTCTCCATGATGTGATTATTTCACATTACGTGTCTGTATCAAAACATTTCATGTACGCCATAAATATGTATACCCATTGTGTACCCACAAAAATAAAAACTAAAAAAATTGAGCCATTAAAAAATAAAACTAAGTGAACATTTTAACAATGTGAATGATGCTTCGTGGCAGATGAGGGCCAAATGTTTATTGTGATTAAACTATATTTTATTTCAAAAATTGATCAACATTTTTTATTTAAAAACAAAACTGTGGCTATTTTATTCAGTAATATACCAGTATTATTGTCTCATGAATCCATGGTAGAGTTTATTCCATTAATTCAATATAGAGTCAGCAGAATCAGCATTCAAATTTATAGTATTTAGGTGCTCACGATACCTAGATAAATATAATTTAATCCCCACTGCAGTCCCACAAGGTATATAATATTTTCTGCATTTTCTCATTTGCTATTTAATTTTCCTGGGATACTCATTCCAATTTTTTTTTTTTTAATTTGAGACGGAGTTTCGCTCTTGTTACTCAGGCTGGATTGCAATGGCGTGATATCGGCTCACAGCAACCTCCACCTCCTGGGTTCAGGCAATTCTCCTGCCTCAACCTCCTGGGTGGCTGAGATTACAGGCACACACCACCATGCCCAGCTAGTTTTTTGTGTTTTTAGTAGAGACGGGGTTTCACCATGTTGACCAGGATGGTCTAGATCTCTTGACCTTGTGATCCACTGCCTTGGCCTCCCAAAGTTCTGGGATTACAGGCGTGAGCCACCGCGCCTGGCCTCATTCCAATTTCTTAAAGAACAAGGTAGGAATTCATAAAAGTAAATTCTTTACACAATATAATGTTAAAATAACACTACATTGTATAAAGAGTTAATAGGAAGTTTATGAGCTTATGATGTCACTCAACAGCATCCTAAATAATAAAATTCAGCTGGGCTCGATGGCTCACACCTGTCATCTGAGCACTCGGGGAGACCAAGGCAGGTGGATCACTTAAAGTTAGGAGTTCAAGACCAGCCTGGCCAACATGGTGAAACTCCATCTCTACTAAAAAAAAAAAAAAAAAAATAGCTGGGCATGGTGGTGCATGCCAGTAATACCAGCTACTTGGGAGGCTGAGGCAGGAGAATCACTTGAACCTGGGAGGTGGATCTTTCATGGACCTGAGATCACATCACTGTACTCCAGTCTGGGTGACAGAGCAAGACTCCATCTCAAATAATAAAAAATAATAATAATGATAATAATAATGAAATGCAGTGGCCTCTGAATCAGGCACATGTAAGAATAATTTTCTTATTCTTTGTTTAGTGTTAAAGCTAAAAAGTCTTAATGAATGCATATCTACTATATAAAACTGGACAGAATTTAACAGTTTAAAATATTAATGAAAATATTTTTCATTTAATCTATTTATTCTAAAGAATTGCTAAAATATTTTGGTCACATCTAACCCTCACAAAGGCAATCATTTTCTATTATTTTTCTATATTCACTTTTTTCCCTTTGTACTAGGGTTTTGTTGTTGTTGCTGCTGTTGTTCGTTTTTTGAGACAGTTTCCCTCGTCACCCAGGCTGGAGTGCAATGGCGCAATCTCGGCTCACTGCAACTTCTGCCTCATGGGTTCAAGTGATTCTCCTGCCTCAGCCTTCTGAGTAGCTGAGATTACAGCTGCCCGCCACCATGCCTGGCTAATTTTTGTATTTCTAGTAGAGATGGGATTTCACCATGTTGGCCAGGCTGGTCTTGAACTCCTGACCTCAAGTGATCTGCTCACCTTGGCCCCCCAAAGTACTGGTATTACAAGCATGAACCACTGTGCCCAGCCAGTTTATTAGGTTTTTATTAGATGCAGGATTCTGCTATATTTTTAAATCAGTAAAAAGAGAAGCAATCCACAGCTCCAAGAACTGTACAACAAATTATTTGACTGGAGAATAAAATTTTAAATTAAATACTTGGTCACATAATATAAGTGGCACGTGAAGAAAAAACAGTCACTTTGGACTGAAAATTTCAGGGAAAAACGCCTTATGGAGTAAAAATAACTTCATAGTTTATTGCTGAATGATTTACATTTTTATGGATGCAGCTAACTTGTATATACTCAGTGTTAGTTCTTAATCATAATTAATGCCTGTTACACATGCCACATTCCTTATACAACTATTCATGATTCTTCTCCTTATTCCAATAATTTATATTATCCCATTCTCATATAACATGTTTTTGGTATACTTTTAAATTGACAATATATTTTAATTTCTCTTATAATTTTCTATGTCCTATGTTCTATAGTATTAAAAGATTCATGAGCTAGTTACATAGATATATACATATATGCACATATTTATATATATTTAACTTCATAGAATTCTTCAATTTGATTGAATAGAAAGTAGTGGCCAAGAATATTAAATTTATCTAAAATTCACAGAGGTTTGGGATTCACAAAAGGTCACTTGATTTGGCTTATAAGTTCAGGGGAGAAAAGTAAATTCCATGGAATAAAATCATAAATATTTGCAAGTAGATAAGGTGGCAGATGTAGACATTATCTATAGAGAAATTTGACAGCAAACGGAATGAGAGCTAGGATGTTACCCTTCAGGGGCCTGAATTATTACAGTTTGCAACAGATACACTACATCCTCACTTAGCAAAATTACATTTATAACCTTGGCATTTAATCAAGGTTTACCATAATGAAAAGATAGGAAGAACTTGTATGATTTGCTTATAATTTTTTGTTTTTTTTTTTAGATAGGATCTCGCTCTGATGCCCAGGCTGGAGTGTGATGGTGCAATCAGGGCTCTCTGCAGACTTGACCTCCAGAGCTCAAGGGATCCTCCTACCTCAGCCTCCTGAGTAGCTGGAAATATAGGCATGCACCACGATGCCCTGTTAAATTCTGTATTTTTTTTTATAGAGATGAGGTTTTGCCATGTTGCTCTGGCTGACCTCAAACTCCTCAACTCAAGTCATCTGCCCACCTTGGCTCCCCAAAGTGCTGGGATTACAGGCATGAGCCACTGTGCCCAGCCTAAAAGTTATCAATGAAAATTGCTCGGGGAAAAATAAGTAGATCTTATTGTGATGAAATAATACTTTATTTAAAAATTGATCAATATTTTTTTATTTAAAAACAAAACTGGGGCTATTTTATTGAGTAATAGGTCAGTATCTGCATAGCAAAAGTTTTGAGCATAGGCTTTGGAGCCTGAGTGCCTAGGTTCAAATCGTCACTTTAACATTTATTAGTGGGACTATGAGTAAGTTCATTAGCATCACTGTATTTAGTTTCTCCACATGCAAATTATGGATAATAATGGTAGCTAATTCATAGGATTCTTGTGAGAATTTAATGCCTGATTATAAGTGAAGTAATGATGGCACCTTGACATAGTAACTGCTTTATCATTGTTGCTGATTATTATATTTATTATCCATGCCTATTTTATATACCAAACATGCCTGTAATAAAGTTCCTCTAGAATTCCATGGAAGACCAGAGTTCATCTTTGTGGAGATTTGATAGGTTTTTCGTCATTAGATGATACAGGCTACATAATGTATATTTCCTCTTTAGTCTGGGCTCCCCAGATTCTTGTTGCCAAAAGTTTTGGCTCAAATTCAGTAACTCCAATTGAGCCATATTTCTGTCACATTCTCCCAAATGTCAACTGAATGTGGCTTCTAGTTAATTTGACCTTGTTTTACTGATTCTGATTTAGTGACAAGTCAGTAGATGAATGCAATGGTTTATTCTCCTGATTTTAAATCTAATCATTTGCAGTTATACACTTTTAAGGTGTAAAACTTCACCTGTCACAAAACATATCCTTTATAGCACAATGGTTTTAAACTACGGTGCCAAAACTCTTCAGCATATGGAAAGGTACAGTCGATGTCCTTTCCTCTTCAATCTGGGTGAGTTTGTAACTACTTCAACAGATAGAGGATGGCAGGAGTAATGATTTGTGCCCTCCATGGCAGGTCATAAAAGACCCTATGACTACTACCTTGTTTGCTAGAACAGTGATTGCTTGGAACCCTGAGTTACCACAGAAAATGTTTGAGTACCTTAAAGCCTCCTTGCTAAGAAGAACTCAAAAAACATAGCAAGTTCACACGAATCAACCTTGTTGAATCACTGGGAAATTGGGATTATTGCTACTGTTTGTTTGTTTTTAAGCCTTACAGTTAAAAAAAGACTGGAATCTTCAGAATTCCAGCCCCCAGCCACTGAGTCCAACTTAGCTTTCAAGTCTTGACAGATGAGGCTACAGATATTGCAGAGCATAGACAGATCATCCCTGCTGTGTCCTGTCTGAATTTATTACCCACAGCATCCACAGCATTAAAAAGTTATTGTTTTAAGCTGCTAAGTATCAGGATATTTTACACAGCAAAAGTAAGTAGGATATCCTGCCAATATGTCTACATATTTCCAAACAACTGAAAACATGCACACCCCAAAATGTTTTCTTAATAAGAAAATATGACTCACTTTTTAATTTCTGTGCCTTGATTAAAAAAGGCACATCCACTAAAAGAATGACAATTTTTATTCTGATTACGGGATAAAGAAACATATGGTCATTTGTGACATACAAAAGGTCTACTGGAAGCAAAAAGTGGGGAAAAAAACCTTACAAATACCCATAAACTGGTGATAAATGGACAAACAAAATTTGGTATATCCATACAATGAAATTTTATTTAGTAAATAAAAGGAATAAAAGACTGATACATTCTACAATATGAATGGGCCTTAAAGACATTTTGCAAAATGAAAGAAGACAGTCACTAAAGAGCCACATATAGAATGATTCCATATATATGAAATGTTCAAAATAGGCAGATCTATAGAGGCACGACCCAGAGTAGTGGTTGCCAGAGGCTGGAGGAAAAGAGAAATGGGGAGTGACTGCTAATGAGCATAGAGTCTTTTGGGGAAGATGAAAATATTTTACAATTAGATAGTGATGAGTCACATAGCGCTGTGAATATACTGAAGAAAACACCTAATTGTACACTTTTAAAGGGTGAATTTTATAGTATGTGAATAATACCTTAATAAAGCTGTTATAACAAAATCCCCAGGATACCCCATTTCTGAATAAACATATTTTTCCCTTAAGGTCTTCTGAAGAAGTTTACACCTCTTTTTATTGTGCTGTGGCTTTTTGAAAGCAGCTTCCTTTGGGTTTGTTCATTTTTGTTTCATTTCAATGTTAGAATCAACCCTGCTAACATATCCTGAGTCTTTTTTCAAATTTAAGGCTTAAAAACAAACAGAAGCAATAATCCCAATTCTCCAGTGATTCAACAAGTTTTATTGTGCAGATGGTAAGAAACAGTTTCCCTCGTTGTTTGCTACCGTGAGAAAGGCTGTGAAATAGCTCTTCTGGGTCAAAACATATGGTTCACAAAAATGACTTCTTTTATCTGGGTCTATTCTTGCCTTCTAAAAGAGAAATTCCTCCTAATTTTATAACTTTTGGCAAAACGGTCTCATGTATTAATGACTTTATTTGGTTAACAAAATAACATGTTTACAGGCATGGGAGAGGATAGATGGAAGCTAGAAAAATGAGTACTGAAAATATTAGGTTAATGTGTCATTGTTTTCAAGAGCCATCTATAATGTCCTTGAAACTTACACCACAGCTGACTAAAAATTTTATTTAGAACAGTCAGGAATCAGTGGAAAATCTGCTGATCTAGACCTTGAAACATCCTTTTTTTCTGAAAATGTCTTCCTGATTACATGCAGTGGCAGATACTGCTAGTTGCTTCCCCAATATCCAATAAACCCAGCAAAGATATAGTTACCTTCATGGATTATCAACAACCAACCCACAGTAAAAACAAATTCTAACCATTAGAAAAGCATAATAACCAAAAATATTCACTCCACATTTTGCTTTTTAAACTTTAAAAAAATGTTTTTTCTTTTTTTAATCTTGAAAAAGTAGACAGTAAACCAGCTCCTGGAAGTATTGAAAACCTACTGCATGAAAGTCTAGGAAGCTGAGAAGCTGAAGCAGTCTCTGGACAAGTAGATAGGAAGGAGTCCCTTTTTTCTCAATAACAAAATTGTGATTTTGTTTAGAAGTAGAAATGTGTCAAGCAAGAACAAAGGGCTCTATTTCAAGCCTCTCCGGCAGCCAACAGTGGCCTTTGGACATCTGAGAGGATGACAGCTAGAGATTTCTGGGATAGTTTTGTTTTCCTATGTAGATGCTGTCCCTTCCTTCTTCTTGCTTCCTTTTTCATCTTTCTGCTCTGAAATGTAGATGTGAGGCTGGAGATGTTGAAACCATCATCTTGCAACCAGGAGTTGACAAGCATGAGAATGATGGTGAGGTGTAAAAGAGCAAGTAGTTAGATCAAAGGGGCTTGTGGTTTTGATGCCATCACAGGGCCCGTTTCTTGCTTTAGACTGCCTTCCTTCAGACTCCATCATACGAGAAGGTTAAAATTCTCTATTTGGTTCTAGTTTCTGCTACTTTTATGCAAAAATACAATCCCTGGCCGGGGCAGTGGCTCACATCTGTAATCCCAGCACTTTTGGAGGCCAAGGCTGCGGATCACTTGAGGTCAGGAGTTCAAGACCAGCCTGGCCAACAGGGTGAAACCCTGTCTCCACTAAAAATATAAAAATTAGCCAGGCGTGGTGGTGGGCACCTGTAATCCCAGCTACCTGGGAGGTCAAGTCAGGAGAATTGCTTGAAACTGGGAAGCGAAGGTTGCAGTGAGCAGAGATTGCACCTCTGCACTCTAGCCTGGGCAACAGAATGTGACTCTGTCTTAAAAAAAAAAAAAATACAATTGCCACTTGCAATTTCTCTTAATTGGGTGAACCACCATGCCCTAGGTACATTTAAGAAATTTGTGAAGGTAGCCAGCTGCAGTGGCTCAGGCCTGTAATCCCAGCACTTTGGGAAGCCAAGGTGGACATATCACAAGGTCAGGAGTTTGAGACCAGTCTGGCCAGCATGGTGAAACGCTGTATCTACTAAAAATAGAAAAATTAGCTGGGTGTGGTGGTGGCACGGCCTGAAATCCCAGCTACTAGGGAGGCTGAGGCAGGAGAATCACTTGAACCCAGGAGGCAGAGGTTGCAGTGAGCTGAGACCCCACCATTGCACTCCAGCCAGGGTGACAGAGCAAGATTCTATCTCAAAGAAAGAAAGAAAAGAAAAGAAAAAAAGCATGTGAAGGCACTGTGATTGTTCCCATAATGAATGGAAAGGTCCTCCAAGGATGCCAGACATCAGTAACATGCAGGAAAATGAATAATGGTTTCATGTCCTATTCAGCGTTTGAAAAGTCAGAGGCAACATGTTTATAAGTATGTGAATATAGAACCTACCTCCATTTTACACATAAATACAAAGTATTTATTTACATTTCAATATGCACTGAATTTTCTAAGAATGAAACTATCCCACAATAAATCAAAGGGAAAATGTGCACTTATGTTATTCAGAACTTTACTAAATGTTATTAATCAGATGGAGAAATCCCATTACTTTTAATTAGGCTGTTCATGGCATTTTAATCATTCATACCACCCACCTGCATACATCAGCATTTAGAGTTGCCTATTTCTGTTGTTTTAGGTACAAGTACTACATTTATCTACAGCAGTATGTACTTTTCTTATTTATATATTGAATAATTAATTATTCATGATAAATATACACATTATTTTAAATTCATTATTGTCCTTTTATTTTTATAAGGTAATTGTTTTAGAATTATATATATTTAAATTACATTTTGGTAAATTCCCTTTGAGGATACTAATGAGAGTATTTCAAAATATGTTTTATAAAAAAGGGTTCTCAGCAGTCTTATAGGGTTAAAACCTATACAGTACCTAGAAGAAAAACAGTTTTTAAAAGAAGTGATGTAGCCTGGCATGGTGGCTCATACCTGTGATCCCAGCACTGTGGGAGTCCGAGGGGGGCGGGTCACTTGAGGTCAGGAATTCGAGACCAGCCTAGTCAACATGGCAAAATCCCATCTCAACTATTATAACTAAAATACAAAAATTGACCGGGCATGGTGGTGCATGTCTGTAGTTCCAGCTACTCAGAAGGCTGAGACAGGAGAATTGCTTGAACCCGGGAGGTAGAGATTGCAGTGAGCCAAGATCATGCCACTGCACTCCAGCCTGTGTGACAGAGTGAGACTCTGTCTCAAAAAAAAAGAAATAATGTGTACATATTTAGAAAGTAAGATAATACACCCAACTGATTGAATTATGATTTTAATATGTAAATGTTTCTATCCCTTCAAATTTTGATTTTATGACTGTGACCAACTTGGTTCTAAAGAAGATGGATCACCAGGTCATTACAAGGCTTTCCTTCACAATTAGAAACTAAATGTAAGACTCAACCCAGAGTAATCTGGGAAAAAATAGAGACCAATATAATGTATATTGTCAAAGATAATTGTGCTCCTGCAGCTTTTCTCAGTGTAATAGACTCTTCTTGCCTTGTAGCAGCTTGCCTAGTTTGTGAAAACCATGGGATTTGACCCTTAGAAAGGTCAAAGCCTTATATAAGATGCATATATATATATATATATATATGAGCATATATATAATATATATACAAATAATATATATATATATCTCAAACTACTGACCTCAAATTATATATATATATATATATATATATATATCTCAGTGTGGGAAGAGAATGGAGGAGTACAATGTTAATTGGAACAAGACTACTAGTAGCTGATTAGTTCCTCATTGCACTAAATGTAACAATGGGCAAATATCTAGCTTCTTTAAGTCTTATTTTATAAATTGAATATCAAATACTAAAGAAAAAAATACATTATCACAGCCAGGAAAAACATAGAATATTTTTAAATTTTAAAATGGGAAGTAACACTTGAGAGAAAATACTGAGCAAATACAGAACTTTATCCCAAGGGATGGAAACATCGACAGAACTATTACCATAGCTGACCTTTACTGGGTAAACCTGGAGAAACAGAAAAAACTCCTTTAAAAGAAAAGTCTTCGAAGGGTCAAATCACATGGTTTTCACAAACTGGGTGAACTATTACAGGGCAGGAAGAGTTTACTATACAGAGAAAAGTTGCAGGAACACAATTATCTTTAAAGAACTATTGCACCAGTGTAGTCCCTGTGGTGCCAGTTCCCTGTGCTAACAGGCAGGCAGAGATATATACCTCATCCTTGGCTTTATAGCTGCCTTGTTTAGAAACTTCATCTAAGAAAAATGCCTTATCTTTTCAGATTTATATTAAATATTTTCTAATTCTATTTCTGCCTTTATCTAAGGAAATTCCAAGTGAATATGAAGCCCAAGCTCCCTCCCTAAAGAGGCAAAATGGCAAGCTCTTTGTATGATTTTTTTAATTAATTATTTTTTTTTGAGACAGGATCTCACTTTCTCACCCAGGACTGGAGTGCAGTGGTGCGATCTCTGCTCACTGCAACCTCTGCCTCCCAGGTTCAAGTGACTCCCCCATCTCAGCCTCTCAAGTAGCTGGGATTACGGGCTCATGCCACCACGCCCAACTAATTCTTGTATTTTTAGCAGAAGCGGGGTTTAACCATGTTGGGCCAGGCTGTTCTTGAACTACTGACTTCAAATAATCAACCTGCCTCAGCCTCCCAAAGTGGTGATATTATAGGCGTGAGTCACTGCGCCCAGCTGTATGATCTTTTTACAAGGTGTTAGAAACAATTTTATTTCCTTTGCTTCAAAATTACCAACTATTGCCATCCAAGTGCCTTCTATTGATAGTCTACAAATACACAACCCTTGAAGAACTTGTTGTAACTATAGCCAAAAGAGTCACTATTTTAAACACAATCTCATATAAAGAAGACTTAAACTAGGTGTACTAGCCAACTACATCTAGAAAACTATTTCTCATAGACAGAAACTTTAAATTAGGTAAGTGTGACTGAGCTAAACAAAGTCTTTATATCTTCTTAGGAATCAATTCTTAATTTTGTACAAAACCACAATTACCAGAATATGAGTTCTAAGTCTGACATTGGGGTCTTATTTTTAATCTCCATTATAAACCGGCAACAGAAATCTTCATCACATTTCAATAAAGTTGGCTTTGTCAAAATAAAGAAACTCTCTGTGAACCTGAATCAGATGATGGATGTACAAATCACTTATTTTCTAGGCTTAGAGTTACACTGGAGGGTAACCAACATTTAATTCGTCTATGTTCCTGAAAATTAATTAGTTTAGCATGGCCTACTGTTGTTACCAGTGTTTTTCACACTAGGTAATACCAATTTAGTCTGATTATCTAGGCAACAGTACTTAATTTTTTGTTTTGGCTCATGGCAACCAAACTTGCACTTATAAATTTTTCCATTTTATCCAAAATTCCATTGAAATGGCAGAAGGAATTGATGTGCTTAGAGGAATAAAATTATAATCATCCTAGAAAACAAGAAAGAGAGCAAGCAGAAGAGCCAAGATATTGGTGAAAATATTGAAAGATGTAGACAGGCTCTGATTGGTAAAGAAAGCAAAGAAGAGTCAGTAAAACCACGCACACCAGGAGTAAGAAGAAGTTTCACACCTTTGGTTGACAAATGGTGTACTTCAATTCTGCTGGTTGAAGGAGATTACAGTACACTTGGAAGATACCTAATGGGAGAAGTGTTCTCATATCAAAGCTGATTGTGGGTTTGGGTCCTTTATAAATCTCTCTGAGGAAGAAACATTAAGTTGTGACCTAAAAGATGAAAAAGGAGGCTAACAGTAGTCCTGTGCTTTAAAAGAAAATCAGTATCACTGGAATTTAGGGAGGGAGGAGGTTGGAGAGAGGTGGAAAATCAGAAAGAGATAGCTGGGGAAATGTAGAGCCCTATAAGTTGTGCTAAGTATTTAAGTATAAACTTTACAGTAATGGACAGCTATTGAAGAGTTGCAAACAACAGTGAAATAAATGTTGTAAAAACATTTTTTCCATGTGTCATATTGAAAATGGAGTACAGGGCCCAGGTATGGTGGTTCATGCCTGTAATCCCAGCACTTTGGGAGGCTGAGGCAGACAGATCGCTTGAGGTCAGGAATTTGAGACCAGGCAGACCAACATGGTGAAACCTCATCTCTACTAAAAACAGAAAAATTAGCCAGGCGTGCTGACAGGTGCATGTAATCCCAGCTACTCAGGAGGCTGAGGCATGAGGATTGCTTGAATCCAGAAGGCCAAGGTTGCAGCAAGCCAAGATTATACCATTGCACTCCAACTTTCGTGACACAGCCAGACTTTGTATCAAACAAAAAAAAAAAAAAAAAAAAAAGAAAATAGAGTACAGGGTATTAGGAAGGATATATATAAGATAGACAAATGCAAGTTTTATGCACAGATGAACACCATAAGAACTCTAGCACAATGTCTTCTTCCCTTCAAATATCTTCACTTTTCCATTCCTACTATCATCTTCCAGCCTAGTCTCTACCACAAGTTTCACTGATGCAGCACCCTAATAGTTCCTTCACCTTCTTCTCCAACCTGTTCCCAAGTATCCTTCACAGAATAAGAAAATAAATTTTCTGAATCATAATATTTTTTTTTCCTTTTTCTGCTTAAAAATGTATGTCTTCGGAGGAGAATCCAAGATGGCTGAATAGGAAAAGCTCTGCAGTGCAGTTCCCAGCAAGAACAATGCAGAAGGTGAGTTCTCATGACATTTCCAAAAGAGTTTTCCCTGCTCACAGACCAGGTGATTCCTGCACCAAAAAGTTCCATGAGTTTCCAGCATGGTTGCTTCAGCCGGTGCCACAGGGTGGTGTACAAAAACTCATAAAAATCTGGGCAGCTGTTCAAACTGGCACCTGGAACACCTGGGAGACAAAGCCGTCCATTCAACTGACAGGGAGGGGACTGAGACAGGGAGCCAGGTGATCTGGCTCAGCAGGTAACACCCCCACAAAACAAGCAATCTGAAACACTCTGGATTGAGAGTTTTGCAGCAAGTGCAGCTGAACCCAGGGACCTGTGACAGTCCAGCTTGGTGGGGGGAAGGGTGTCCACCACTACTGATACTGTCTGCCAATACCAAAGTTACTGCCTCAAGGAAGTTCATACAGCAGCTGGGGAGAGCCCACAGAAGCTCAGCAATGCCTCTGCTAGCAGAATGTGACTAGACTATCTCTGCGCAGGGCAGGGCATCTATGAAAAAAGGCAGCAACATACCAGGAACTTATAAACAAAGCCCATCCTTCCTAGGACAGAGCACTTGGGAAAAGAGGCAGTTACGAGTTCCACTGCAGCAGACTTACATGTACCTGCCCAGGAGCTCTGCACAGAACAACGGAGCTCCCAGCACAGCACTTGAGCTCCTATGTGGGACAGACTGTCTCGTCAAGCAGATCCCCAATCCCTGTATACCCAAAGAGATACCTCATAAAGGAGAGCTCAGGCTGACATCTGGCAGGTACCCTTCTAGGATGAAGATACCAGAAGAAGAAACCAGCAGCAACCCTTACTATTCTGCAGCCCCCATGGGTGATCCCCTGGCAAGCAGGGTATGGAGTGGACCTCCAGCAATCCTGCAGCAGAGGGGCCTGACTGTTAGAAGGAAAACTAAGAAACAGAAAGAAATAGCTTCAACATCAACAAAAAGGACATCTACTCAGAGACCCCATCCGAAAGTCACCAACTACAAAGACCACAGGTAGATAAAGCCACAAAGATGGGAAGAAACCAGTGCAAAAAAGATGAAAACACCAAAAACCAGAATGCCTCTCCTCCTCCAAGGGATCACAACTCCTCACCAACTAGGGAACAAAGCTGGATACAGAAAGAATCTGATGCATTGACAGAAAAAGGATTCAGAAGGTGGGGAACAACAAGCTTCTCAGAACTAAAAGAACATGTGCTAGTCCAATGCAAAGAAACCAAGATCCTTGAAAAAAAGGTTAGATGAAATGCTAACTAGAATAAATAGCTTAGAGAAGAATATAAATGACTTGATGGAGCTGAAAAACACAGCACAAGAACTTCATGAAGCATACACGATTTCAATAGTGGAATCAGCCAAGCAGAAAAAAGGTTATCAGAGATTGAAGATCAACTCAATGAAATAAAATGAGAAGGCAAGAAAAGAGAAAAAAAAGTGAAAAGAAATGAACAAAGCCTCCAAGAAATATGGGACTATGTGAAAAGACCTAATCTACGTTTGATAGGTGTACCTCAATGTGACAGAGAGAATGAATCCAAGCTGGAAAATACTCTTCAGGATATTATCCAGGAGAACTTCCCCAATTAAGCAAGGGAGGCCAACATTCAAGTACAGGAAATACAGAGAACACTGCAATGATATTCTTCAAAAAAAACAACTCCAAGGCACTAATCATCAGATTCACCAGGGTTGAAATGAAGTAAAAAATGCTAAGGGCAGCCAGAGAGAAAAATCGGGTTACCCTCAAAGGGAAGCCCATCAGACTCACAGCAGATCTCTCAGCAGAAACCCTACAAGCCAGAAGAGAGTCAGAGTCAATATTCACATCCTTAAAGAAAAGAACTTTCAATCTAGAATTTCATATCCAGCCAAACTAAGCTTCACAAGCGAAGGAGAAATAAAGTTCTTTATGGACAAGTAATTGCTGAGAGGTTTTGTCATCGCCAGGCCTGCTTTACAGGAGCTCCTGAAAGAAGCACTAAACAAGCAAAGGAACTACCCGTACCAGCCACTCAAAAAATGTACAAAATGGTAAAGACCATCAACACAGTGAAGAAAATGTGTCAACTAATGGGCAAAACAACCAGCTAGCATTAAAATGGCAGGATCAAATTTACATGTAACAATATTAACCTTAAATGTAAATGGGCTAAATTCCCCAATCAAAAGACAAAGACTGGCAAATTGCATAAAAACTCAAGACCCATAGGTGCACTGTATCCAGGAAACCCATCTCATGTGCAAGGACACACAAGGCTAAAAATAAAGGGATGGAAGAAGATTTATCAAGCAAATGGAAAGCAAAGAAAAAGCAGTTGCAATCCTAGTTATTGATAAAATGAACATTAAACCAGCAAAGATCAAAGGAGACAAAGAAGGGCATTACATGATGGTAAAAGGATCAATGTAACAAGAAGAGCTAACTATCCTAAATATGTATACACCCAATACAGGTTTACAGAGATACATAAAGCAAGTTCTTAACGACCTGCAAAGAGACTTAGACTCCCACACAATAATAGTGGGAGACTTTAACAATCCACTGTCAATATTAGACAGATCAATGAGACAAAGTTAACAAGGATATCCAGGACTTGAACTCAGATCTGGACCAAACAGACCTAATAGACATCTACAGAAATCTCTACCCCAAATCCACAGAATATACATTCTTCTCAGCACCACATTGCACCTGCTCCAAAATTGACCACATAATGGGAAGTAAATCACTCCTCAGCAAATGCAAAAGAACGGAAATCATAATGGTCTCTCAGACCACAGGGCGAACAAATTAGAACCCAGGATTAAGAAACTAACTCAGAACGGCACAATTTCATGGAAACTGAACAACTGGCTCCTGAATGTTGACTGGATAAACAATAAACTGAAGGCAGAAATAAAGATGTTCTTTGAATCCGAGAACAAAGACATAACATACTAGAATCTCTGGGACATATTTAAAGCAGTATCTAGAGGAAAATTTATAACCATAAATGCCCACATGAGAAGGGAAGAAAGATCTAAAATTCACACCTTATCATCAAAATTGAAAGAGCTAGAAGAGCAAGATCAAAATATCTCAAAAGCTAGCAGAAGACAAGAAATAACTAAGGTCAGAGCAGAAATGAAGGAGATAGAGACACAAAAAAAACCCTTCAAAAAAACCAATAAATCCAGGAGCTGCTTTTTTGAAAAGATCAATAAAATAGACAGACTGCTAACCAGATTAACAAAAAAGAAAAGGGAGAAGAATCAAATAGATGCAGTAAAAAACGATAAAGGGGACATCACCACTGCTTCCACAAAAACACAAACTACCATCAGAGATTACTACAAACAACTCTATGAACATAAACTAATAAACCTGGAGGAAATGGATTAATTCCTGAACACTTGCATCCTCCCAAGCCTAAACGAGGAAGAAGTAGAAATTTTGAATGGACCAATAACAAGGGATGAAGTTGAGGCAGCAATTAATAGCCTTCCAACCAAGAAAAGCCCAGGTCCAGACTGGTTCACAGGTGAATTCTACCAGACATACAAAGAGGAGCTGTTTCCATTCCTTCAGAAACTATTCCAAACAATACAAAAAGAGGGCATCCTTCTCAAATCATTTTATGAGACCAACATCATTCTGATACTAAAATCCAGCAGAGGCTCAACAAAAATGAAACCTTTAGGCCAATATCCATGATGAACATAGATGCAAAATCTTCAATAAAATACTGGCAAACTGATTGCAACAGCACATCAAAAAACTTATCCATCACGATCAAATAGGCTTCATCCCAGGGATGCAAGGCTGGATCAACATACTCAAGTCTCTAAATATAATCCACCACATAAACAAAACCAAAGACAAAAACCACATGATTATCTCAATAGATGCAGAGAAGGCCTTCAACAAAATTCAACAGCCCTTTATGCTAAAAACTCTCAATAAACTAGGTATTGAAGGAACATATCTCAAAATAATAAAAACTGTTTACAACAAACCAATATCATACTGAATAGCCAAAAGCTGCAAGCACTCCCTTTGAAATCTGGCACTAGACAAGGATGCCCTCTCTCACCACTCTTATGCGGTATAGTATTGGAAGTTCTAGAAAGAGCAATCAGGCAGGAAAAAGAAATAAAGGGTATTCAATTAAGAAAGGAGGAAGTCAAATTGTCTCTATTTGTAGATGACATGATTGTATATATAGAAGACCCTATCATCTCAGCCCAAAATCTCCTGAAACTGATAAGCAACTTCAGCAGTCTCAGGATACAAAATCAATGTGCAGAAATCACAAGCATTCCTATACACCAATAACAGACTTAAAGAGAGCCAAATCAAGAGTGAACTCTAAAACAGATTTACAGGAAAAAAAAACAAACAAACCCATTCAGAAGTGGGCAAAGGATATGAACAGACACTTTTCAAAGGAAGACATATATGTGTCCAACAAACATACCAAAAAAATGTTCATCATCACAGGTCATTAGAGAAATGCAGACCAAAACCACATTGAGATACCAACTCACACCAGTTAGGATGATGATCATTAAAAAATCTGGAGACAGCAGACGCTGGAGAGGATGTGGAGAAATAGGAACACTTTTACACTGTTGGTGGGAGTGTAAATTAGTTCAACCATTGTGGAAGACAGTGTGGCAATTTCTCAAGGACCTAGAAATAGAAATTCCATTTGACCCAGCAATCTCATTACTGGGTATGTACCCAAAGGATTGTAAATCATTCTATTATAAAGACAAATGCACATGTATGTTCATTGCAGCACTGTTTACAATAGCAAAGATTTGGAACCAACGCACATGCCCATCAATGATAGACTGGACAAGGAAAACGTGGCACATATTTTGGAATACTACACAGTCATAAAATGATTAGCTCGTGTCCTTTGTAGGGAGATGGATAAATCTGGGAACCATCATTCTCAGCAAACTGACACAAGAACAGAAAATCAAACACCACATATTCTCACAAATAGGTGGGTGTTGAACAATGAGAACACATGGACACAGGGAGGGAAATGTCACACACTGGGGTCTGTTGGGGGTCCAGGGGAGGCACAGCTGGGGGAAAGGGTGGTTGGGGAGGGATAACATGGGGAGAAATGCCAGATATAGGTGATGAGGGTATGAAGGCAACAAACCACATTGCCATGTATGTACCTATGGAACAATCCTGCATGGTCTGCATATGTACCCCAGAACCTAACATACAATAAAAAAGGAAGAGTATAAATAGAACAAAAAAAATATGTCTTCATATTTCTTATACATGGAGCTTGAGAAAATTAGTAAGTCTATTCCCCACCTAGGTTGATAATCAATTAAGTCACACATATAGGAGTAAGACTAACAGAGATGAAAATATCTCCTTTACTAATGATAAAGCTGTTACCAGTAAGCACAGCATTAAGTCTTCTTATTATGTATGTTTGCTAATAATTTGCCTAGTGACATCCATTAGTAGCATTAAATGGAAACAGGAGTATTCCCTATATAATTTATATCATGGAGGCCTAACCCCAAATTAAAAAGTGTGAAGCCATACCTACTCAATTCCTCCTCCAAAAATCAGGGTAAATGGCTCATTTCTGATTTCTTATTATTTTTCTTTCTTTCTTTCTTTCTTTTTTGTGACAGAATCTTGCTCTGTCACTAGGCTGGAGTGCACCACTGCACCTCTGCCTCCCAGGTTCAAGTGATTCTCCTGCCTCAGCCTCCTGAGTAGCTGGGACCACAGGTACGCACCACCATGCCCAGCTAATTTTTTTTTTTTCCTATTTTTAGTAGAGACTGGGTTTCACTATGTTGGCCGGGATGGTCTCGATCTCTTGACCTCATGATCGGCCCACCTGCGCCTCCCAAAGTGCTGGGATTACAGGCGTGAGCCACTGCGCTGGGCCCCATTTCTGCTTTGTTAATTGGAGTACACAGAGGGACAGGGCAAAAGGACAGTATTATTACCCTAGTGTAGTTCCATCTGCAACTGGATTTTTGAAACAACAAGAAACAGGTCCAAACATTTAATTTCATAGACATTAACACTTCTGTCTGATTTTCCATATTCTTTAGAGTTTGCTTATTCAAACTTCTTGTTAATTGTCATCACAAGCCCCTATTTCTGTCATTTTTCTTGTGCTGTACATATTACTTGCCTATTTTCTTTTAACTCTAGTACAAAGATTGACGGATGATTGTCGATTCAGTCTTTTCCAAGGCCAAGGTTAGCATGCTTATCTGAATGAGTTTGAGGAAATTTCAATTTTATGTGGTTCATAGCAATAGCCATATTAACTAGTATGCTTATTTGTCTCTAAATAAGGTTTAGGTATCCTGAAATGTCTCTCTGGTGTTGGATTTCTAGTTAATGAGCATCTCACTAAAAATCTATATTGACAACAACCTTATTAATATGAATTCCCCAACATTGACAGGAGTAGGACAAAATTTCAGATATCATTTATACAAGATTTTTTAAGACATTTTATAAATATAACAAATATGATGGATTATTTCTATTACTATAACTAGATTATGTTTTGAAATACCATACTATTTACAAGAGCTATACAATTTGATAGTATCCTATAAAATTAATATCTCAATGACTCTAAAACATGTCAGTTGAAAATAGCACATATATAGGAGTGTGAATGTTTGTGTGGGTATGTGGAAAGAGAATTTCCCTAATGTATGTCTCTGCCTGAAATAAAAAATACAGGAAAAAAAGCAGAAAAGGAATTATTTAACAATTTCTAAGATGTTCTCTGGTATCAGTACAACAAATCCTAATGAATCCAGAGTTGATTACATGCAGATAAACTAGATATGCATTTTTCAAATCTCATGAAGAGAAAAAAGACTTTTCTGTGGCTCATTCTTCTAATTAAAGTATTAATGGTAAGATAGATTATATTCTCTCTTATTGGAAAGATCAACTGTATGTTTCTATAATATATGTCACCCTAGCTACAATGCACAAAGCATTAGTTGCCCTTAATAAAAACTGATTTTATAATTAAAGGAGCTGTTTAAAAAAAGTCACTTTTTTATAGACACTTGAATATGAAAGTTGGTTTCTTACACTTCATTATAATAGTAAGTGAAAATTAGTATAAGCCTTTGCTCATCTATTCCAAGTAAAGTAGAAGCACAGGCAGATCAACAAGCCTAGCATTGTACATCACACATTGTAGGAATTCAACAAGTTTTGTTAATTTAAATCCCTGCAATAGTTTATACTAAATCTGGATTATCATTTTTAATATGGTGCAGCAGAAAAAACTACCCAGAATATTCATAACATAAACTGTTCTTTAAAAATATTCCTTCTCATGAAAAAGTCTATTTAGGAACTTCTGGTAATGATAAGATGACTTGAATCCATTTTTCCCTTCTTTCCACTAACACAGCAACAAACACTGGTAATAATGCAAGAAGAAACCCAAGATAACTCTGAAGGTAGTCAGAAGAAGAAGACAGAGTTTTAGTCGACTGAGTTTGGAGCAGAAATTGAGTGACTTACGTCTCTTTACTTA
Source organism: Callithrix jacchus (assembly GCF_049354715.1). Classification (NCBI taxonomy): domain Eukaryota; kingdom Metazoa; phylum Chordata; class Mammalia; order Primates; family Cebidae; genus Callithrix; species Callithrix jacchus. The sequence continues at coordinate 33,899,902 of NC_133524.1, forward strand.
ATAGAAGCAGGTGACCCAGACTCACCATTTAAAGACCCACAACCAGCATTCAAAAGCAGCCCAGAAAGGCTTATCCCTCCACATCTAAGAGGATTCCCTGAAACATCAGGTTCTCCTGACACTCTCTAGGACAGGATAAGTAGATGCAATCCAGAGAATTGTCAACAATAAGGGATAGAACTCTGTTTCTGGCGAGCCTGCTTCAGCTCTCATCCACAGAGACCTGTGAAGGAGTAAAGGATGTTTCATCCCCAAATATACCAGGTTGGAATATTGGCTATTTTCAGAACTTTGGAGAAATTGTAGTTTCAGGAAGAGTTAGCAGATCTGTCTCTTCCTACATGCAGCAAACCATAAAGATTTCTCTGGGAGGATTGCCCTCACAGGACCAGAGTGAGAAAATAGCCTTTGTCACCAGAGACTTGGAAGTGTAGGCTGCAACGGACCTGAATAAATATACTTAATGAAGTAACCCTTATCTTCCACTAGTTTTATACCACCCATCTATCTCCTAGTGACTCCCCTAGAGAAAAATCTACTGCCCCTAGCCAGATTTTCTTTGTCCTGTCATTTCTTTTCAAATTCATCAAATTCATCATTTATGGTTAAAAACATTTTGCTTTGACTACTTCTTCAGGCTTCACTTTCTTGTGACGATCTCCATGTATATGTAAAACTGATACAATTTGTATTCTTTTCTTTTGTTTTCTGCCTGACATCAGTTTGGTTTCTAGATCCAACTGAAGAGCCTGCTAAGAACTAAAATGGGAATTGGAGGTGATCTCCAGTTCCCCTACACCTGCACGTGTGATAAGGTGATAAAACTGTTCAGAACTAAACACACACACACACACACAGGCAGAAACACTGAGAGAAACTGAATACAATTAGCGAATTGTAATAATGTCAATATTCTGGCTGGGTTATTATATTATAGTTTTACAAAATATCATTAGGGAAAAATGGTAAAGTGTGCATAGGAAATCTGTATTATTTCTTATAACTGTATATGTATCTACAATTATCTCAATAAAAATCACTTTTTTAAGTCAATTTTGATTTCTTTTCTGTTTGGATTTCACTGGATGTTCTTACTTATTTTATTCACTATATAATTGAGAATCATCTCACTTTGTGTTTACTCAGGGCAAGCTAAACTTTCAACTATCTTATTTTTTTAAAACGCTACATGATATGACCTTATCAGAAATGTACTAAGTTATTTGAATGGACATTATGGATACGAGCTTATCTTCAAGGCATCGTTTCTGTCTAAAGCTATTTCCTTTACTGTATTTTTGTTTTTGTTTGTTTTGAGACGGAGTTTCTCTCTTGTTGCCCAGGCTGGCGTGCAATGGTGTGATCTTGGCTCACCACAACCTCTGCCTCCCAGGTTCAAGCGATTCTCCTGCCTCAGCCTCCAGAATAGATGAGATTACAGACATTTGCCACCACGCCCAGCTAATTTTTGTATTTTTAGTAGAGATGGGGTTTCTCCATGTTGGTCAGGCTGGTCTCGAACTTGCCAGCTCAGGTGATCCGCCCATTTCAGCCACCCAAAGTGCTGAGATTACAGGTATGAGCCACCACACCCGGACCTTACTGTTTTTTTTGTTTTTTAAGTGAAAGCATTCCTTCCCTGCCAGCTAAAGAAAATTCCATATTATTAAAAATGGTGGTTCTCAGCTGTAATTAATACACATACTTCATGATAACACCCATTCAAAATTGGTAATGTGTTTATAAGAGAGCTGAGACATACAGGAAAAGAAGTGGTACACCAAGTGATCACCAGAGACTCACAGATTGGGTGAATGTAGGTGAGTTATTTAACCTCTGTGCTTTATTTTTATTTATTTATTTGAGATAGAGTTTAGTTCTTGTTCCCCAGGCTGGAGTGCAATAGCGTAGTCTTGGCTCATGCAACTTCTGCCTCTTAAGTTCAAACAATTCTCCTGCCTTAGCCTCCTGAGTAGCTGGGATTATAGACACCCACCATCACACCCAGCTAATTTTTGTATTTTTAGTAGAGACAGTGTTTTGCCATATTGGTGATGCTGGTCTCAAACTCCTGACCTCAGGTCATCCACTCATCTCCACCTTTCAATGTGCTGGAATTACAGGCATGAGCCACCATGCCCAGCCCACCTCTGTGTTTTAGTTTCCTTATCTATAAAAAGGGAAGTAAAAATAGTATCTTCTACCTAGGATAGTTAAGTGCTGTAATATGTGAAGTCCTTATTTCAGAGCCAGGCATATGGTAAGCACTCCCATAAATATTAATTATTGCACTGGAACATAATTGATTCTCATTAGAATTTGTAGGAGTGAGGAGGTAACACTTTAAATCTACTTCATTTAGAGCTGCTTCTCACTGGAAACCTTTTAAGTAGTGTTTGTATCACCTTTTCTGCTAGTACTTACATAGTGTACTGCTTGTGTAATTAACTCCATGGATAAAGAAATAACCTTCCCCTTCCATTTACCAGCTTTTTAATAGTGTAGCTTCAGGTCTTCTACTAAAAAACATTAGAATTGTCGCTTAATTTTCAACCTCCCGATATTTAATTGAAAGATATACAATATAATTAAAAAGGTACCCATAGGGCAACTAATTCTGAAAACGGGTGACCAGTGAATGAAGGGAAGTATATTTAATTTCATTTTCATGCTTCAGCAGTTTCCATCTTATATTGATAAAGAAATCCTAAGCTCTACATCTGTATAAGAATGTATCATCCTTTCAATATACATGTATCTACATATAACACATATGCGTATATTATTTTGTGTGCATACACCCATATACAGCTATAAAATATAGATATTTTAATTTAGATAATTTTAGGTCTTTACATAAAATGATTCACATATGCACTATTATGGTGTTTTTCCCCAGTGCAAGATAGTATTTCCTAAGATTTTAGACAGAAGATGTATTTTATTACATACAATGCACTCTAAAATTTACTGAGTTTCCATTTACAAGGGAAAATGATTAAAACCACAAATTTCTATAGCTATGAGTTTGGGATTATTTGATTTTATAAATGATAGCATTCATTTCTGAATACATGCCATAAGACATTAATACTTTTGTAAGAAAAAAAAATCATATTAAGAATCCAAGTTTACTGCCGGAGAACCTTAACTAATTTCAAACATCTCTGGGAAGATGTCAGGAATTTTCACAATTTCTATTACACTATTCTGATCTGAGTCAAGAAAAATAATTTTCAACATAATAGGATAGCCTAGTGAGATGAGTTTCAGCCAGTTGCTGTGGAAAAACCAGAGGCAGTCACTGTCATGCAGCTGCCAACACCACCGTTGGGGAATTTGCCAAGTCGGCAGATGCCAAAACAGAAAAAATAGCCTATTCCAATTAATTGTTGAAACCTGTAAAAGTAAAACACTTCATGTGTGGGCCTGACCACAGAACAACCTTGTCCCCTGAAGGCATCATATATTTTTTTCACTGTGGGGGTTGCTAGAAACATAGAAATAATATTATACACAAGTATAAAAGATGTCCAACAAACATGGATCTTTCCTCTAGCAAAGAATAATTTAAAATTAAAATAAGTATTATACTTATTACTTTTCTAAATTGTGACTTCTCTCCATGCCTCACTTTCCCTATCTGTAAAGTGGAGATAGTCGCATCACATTGCTATTTTAATGAGAAAAGTGACATAATACATGTTAGGTACTTAAAGTTGTAAATTGTGTTATTCCTATTATTATACCAAGTTAGTTAACCTTGCATCATTTTACCGTGAATATTTGTATTGTTGCACTAAGTTAGACAAATCAAAACCACTGCTAAAGCTTATCCAGAAGTAACTTATTAGACTTTTCCGTTTAACTTTTATCAGTTATTTAAAAATTTAGTTACTAAAAATAGGTCTTACATACAGAATATTACCTTTTTGGTGACTATAGAAATTTAAGGCGTAAGAAATAATTTTTCAAAGAAAAAGTTATACCATCATTTTAAAGAGCTCTCTCAGTGGCATTAGTTGTGTTCATAGCCAGATAAATGTGTGCACACACAACACATTACGGCCAATTCAAAGTTGAAAACAATGCAATTATAGAGGAATTTCATCCTATTCTGTGTGGAATCAAAGCATCCAGAGGTCTTAAAAAATTAAAATAACTAATCCTCCAGGTGCTTTTTAACTTTTCAGTTAATTTATCTTATCTACATTGAAGCAAATAACCTAAAACTTGCAATGGATATTTGTGAACCATACATCAAAAGAAAAGTATAGTAGCTGTTAGTTCAAGGAATTGAATGATAGAGCTTCCAATTAAAAATACACATACGCATTGTTCATCTTATTTCAGTGAACTAAAAGGTTATTTACATTTCTTGTAAAGTGTGCCTGTCCCTTTAAGTGAGAAGACACAGGGAATGGGATTGCATTTTCTTACAACCTTTCCCTTTGGAGATTATTAGGCAGATGTTTCTGAAATGTCTAGCACTCCTATGAAAAACTAGTACCACAATATAGCTCTAAAACCAGAACAGACAAAGCTGATTCTGATACCTTTCTGTCTGCTAGTCAGGAATGCAAGACAATTTCAGATCAATGATCCTCCTACTACCAAAAGTCATGGGACCTAAGGGTCAAGATCAATTTTATTTTTGCTCCATTTGAATTACCCAGGCAAAAGCAATGACATAAATGAGGCCTTATGTGACCTGACATCCATGTGCCTAATCTAGCAGGACTGTGGCATGAACAGTAAAGATAGATGAATCAAAAGGTGTCTCCTGTGCCCATATCAATGTCAGATCCAGCAGAAGCTCCCCACTTGGCATTCCTGCTTGAGTGCTTTGCAGTCCTGGCATGTCACCTAACTGGCTGGTGCTTTCTAATAGGCCCTACACCACTTCTGATTGATGTGTGAATATACAAACATCACCCATATCCAGGAGCCAGATGGCCCACATACCAAGTATAGCAGCCAGACACAACAGAGGCAGATTCAGCAAACTGTGGGAGAGACACCTAAGTATGTATGCACAGTCCTATTCACTTGATTTCATTCCATGTTAACCCACAGCAATAGCATCTCTGTCATTACTCCTACATTCCAATTAAAAGAGAAAATTCTTTCTTTTCTCCTTTCCATTTAGCATGAAATGAAGGCTTTTATAATCAACTTGATTCTACCCTGCTACTTGTAGAGGCTGTCATGTAGTCTCTAAAGGCAAGAGTGAACAAAATCTCTTCACTGCTTCTTTAGGATGAAGCAGTCATTTCTTTCTGTCTTTAAACTTAGATGAATTATTTAAAACAAAAGCCATAACTTGTACAAAAGAGTGTCCAGATGAGAGTGTATCCTCCCTCAGTGAGTCGTGTCTAGTATATATCAGACAATAAAAATGATAAAAATGGTAAAAATTATAAAAATGATTAACACCTGAAAATCATATATACATACATATGTGTATATATGTAATCATACATATCATTATTCTGAAAGAAAAGTTGAAGTTACTTAATAGTGTTTTTCTTTCCTTATACATGTAAAACATCATTCATGGGTGCACTTGTGTGTGTGAGCATGTACACATGCACAATCACATTGAATGGAGACATTTCAATTAGAACTTCTCTGACAGAGGAAATTTAATCCGCAAATAGGAAAAGCAGTACATCTCAGCATTAATCACTTATGCCTTAAAAGTAATAATGAACAGATGCTGGAGAGGATGTGGAGAAAAAGGAACACTTTTACACTGTTGGTGGGAGTGTAAATTAGTTCAACCATTGTGGAAGACAGTGTGGCGATTCCTCAAGGCCTTAGAAATAGAAATTCTATTTGACTCAGCAATCCCATTACTGGGTATATATCCAAAAGACTATAAATCGTTCTACTATAAGGACACATGTACACGAATGTTCATTGCAGCACTGTTTACAATAGCAAAGACCTGGAATCAACCCAAATGCCCATTGATAATAGACTGGATTGGAAAAATGTGGCACATATACACCATGGAATATTATGCAGCAATCAGAAATGATGAGTTCGTGTCGTTTGTAGGGACATGGATGAATCTGGAAAACATCATCCTCAGCAAACTGACACAAGAACAGAAAATGAAACACCGCATATTCTCACTCATAGGTGGGTGATGAAAAATGAGAACACATGGACACAGAAAGGGGAGTACTAAACACTGGGGTCTATTGGGGGGAAAAGGGGAGGGCCAGTGGGAGGGGGAGGTGGGGAGGGATAGCCTGGGGAGAAATGCCAAATGTGGGTGAAGGGGAGAAGAAAAGCAAAGCACACTGCCATGTGTGTACCTATGCAACTGTCTTGCATGCTCTGCTCATGTACCCCAAAACCTATAATCCAATAAAAAATTAAAAAAAAAAAAAAGTAATAATGATAGCAACCAAAATCCTTTCTGGAACCTGAATCAGCCATGCACATATGTTTCTGACTTTATTTACTGAGATTAGCAGCCTTGCAGAAATCACTAAAATGGAATCTTCAAAAGCTCCAGTTCAAGATCTGGGGATGTAATGGAAGTCTGGCGATCTTTTCCATAGAATCTGAAGACTTTCTTTACCATCTTAACGTCTTAAATGGAAAAATGACCATGTTTGACAAAATAATAAGTTTGCTTCCCGAGCTTAAAATGAATGGCTGCCTATCAGATCTACTCTGAGCGTATCACTTCAGGCTGTCAGGCCAGCCACATTGCTCACAATTTCCCTTGGGGAAGCTAATCCTAGAATCAGTTTATAGTTTTGGTGGTTTCAGCATGAGATATTGATGTCTTTGTAGAAGTTATATTGCATAACATATAAAAGGAAGACTCAAGTTCTACTAATGTGTATGTACTACACTAATTGTGTAGTGTGACTATGTATGCATTAAGAATTTTAAGCACTTCTGTAAAGGAAAACAAATGTTCATTTTTCACATCTCATCTCAATCAATAGCTATGGTTTGCATGAAAATCAAACATTACCTTTTGTAATAAAATCAGTGTTTCAACAGAAATATATTTCACAATGAACCTGGTTTAAAATTATTATCTAAAATTTTTTTTAAGAGATGGTCATTAAAGGTCAAAGATAATCTGTATAAAATGCATAAGGTATTATAAAATGTTGCTTAAATCAAACTGTTTTGTATTAGGCAAACTTTAATACAAATTCTGCTATAATTCAAGAAGAAAATAATGAAGGGAATTAAAATAAAAGAATAAAGTGGAACAAGATGTGTCACATAAAACAACATATACCAGGGTAGGGTACTATAAAGTTTTATTTCTACAGCTTTGAAAGAAGCTAAAAACTCACTTGTGACTCTGCAGCTCATGAGTAATGTGGTCATTTCAAACTTATGGTGATAAAATGTTATGGCAGTCTAGTTCAGAACATATGTCAAACAGAGAAAAAAGTAAAAATCAAAATGAAATGTGACAAAACACTGCAAAACCCTTCTCATCTGACACCACCATTCTGGTTTTGTCTGGGAATGGGTAGTCAATTTCATTTTGAAATTTCTGTCTCAGAATCATGTAGCAACTTGAATGACTGCTCTGATTAGCATCAAAGTAAGTGTAGAAAAATGATTTGCTTTCATCATGATGGTGCGAACAATATGTACTTCAGAAAATGTCATCGTTAGTGTTGCTAAAGTAAGAACAGAAGCATAATTCCTGTGGTTAAATACCAATCTAAGATATTTGACCTTCACACAAAAAGAATGAAGACAAAGTCCTTCTCCTTTAAAAACTATTTTTATGGAATATATTAATTTTAGAGAAAATGTCATGTCTTTACAATGACAGCTCAATATTTTCAAATGATGTAGTTATATATTAAATGAATACATTGATATTATTACCATTAAATTTTTGGTATTATTTCTGGGAGGCCCTAAGTTTTCTACTTAAATTTTTGCCTGTATATAAAAAGTACTTTATGTAAATAGAGTACAGTTTGACTTCAGTTTATTAGTATTAATTCGTTGTATTTTTTCACTTGGACAACTTGCAAAACTTTGGTGTTATTCTAATTCTTACTCCATTTTCTTAGCTTTAGGGCCAGAATCTAATTAATCCTATTATTAATAGTTGTCTAATTTCTCACTATTCAGTTTCTTAGCCTAAAGGTTTCATAACTCTGTATGAAAATGAGAAAACCTGTCATTGATTAATATATGTTTGTTTTTATATTGTGTAACTGCAATGTTATTGCACATAGTAATCTAACTCCTTGATTGATGAGCATGTTGCCATACATGGAGTCTCAAAAATGCCAAGTGAAAAGCACTACTCTTAGAGTTTATTTCAGTGTTGACTAAATTGGAGACTTCTTTGCCTATAACATAGACTTAAGAGTTTTCAAGGTACTTGTTTTCCTTTTAATCACACATTTAGGGAATTATAAATGTCTTTTTAGATACCATGCTTTCATGCCTAGCTACAGTTGACCAACTCTTTTATAAAGCTCTGTTTTCTGAAATAGTAATAATAGGAACAAACTTAACATTTCTAAGAGGAAAGTTCTGAGTTCTAAGACACACTTATCAACTGAGTGCAGTGTAATTCATCAATCATTGATAAAATCGTATTCTAGATTAACCCAGGATTCACCCAATTATTTCTACCAAATCTCTTTCCCTTCAAGAGAGGGAGTGGAGTAAGTTGTCATCCAAAAATGCTAATCCAAAATTCTAAGAGCAATTTAAGAGAAATTATTAATGATTTGTTTTAAAATTTGTAGATACTATACTATGTTGTCAATGTAAGTAGCATCACTTTTAGAAAATAAACCCCTAAACATTAATTTAACGTGAAATGGTTCATAACAACTACAACCTGAACTGAGATCAAATCATGTCACTTAGATCCATATAAAGCAGTACCTACTCTACCCCTCTCACCTGGAGAGTTTGCTGCAAGGCATACCTAGGGAAAAAGGCATTCATCTAGTGCCGCCTCAGTTTGAAAGAGTACCTAAAAAGTATTCACACAGGGTTTGTATCACACAAGGAGAAATTGTACGTGCTTGTTCTTGAAACCTTGGCAGTAATGGTAACAGAAGGATAATGGGAATACATATCTTGATTCCATATATCAAGCTTTATTCTAGAAAAGGTTGGGATTATTGAACTTAAAGAACATGGTGTTCTGTAGTTAATCAGACAACTTTAATTTGGGGCCATTCTGGAGACTGCTTACCAGAGCAATAATTATTCCTAACCTGTTAAAATTCTTTTTTTCTAATTATAATTAGAAAATTACCAAAGTATGCAAATGCAATACTTTTTTTCTTATTTTTCTTCTCTTTTCAAAAATTATATCTTCTCTAAAATTTGGGTTTTTTTTTTAGATTATTTCTCTAATACTTCGATTTTTGTTAAACAATTTTTTAAATTCCATGTTTTTATTTAGAAAAAAGTCAAGGATTGGATTTCTTCTATATTCAAAAGTGGAATCATTGTTTTTCTACATTGAGGTGAATGTTAGTAATTTGGAACATAAACAATATTCGCTAAATAATTGCAAATAGTTTTTTAAAGGGTAAAGTTTTCAGTATTGAAGAGCTAAACCAACACTGTCCATTAGAATTTTGGGTGATGATAACAAAAATGTTCTATACATGCACTACAAAACACGATGGTCACTAAAACTATGTGGCTATTGTGTACTTCAAATGTAGCTAGCAAAATGGAGGAACAACATATTTTCTTTTATTTTCACTAATTTAAATTCAACTTTATTCTTTGCCATTGTGTAGTGGCTACCACATTGGACAGCACAAATCTAGAATTTAATTGCTAATACATGTATATGTTTTTTATTGGTACACCCATCATATAAGGTTGTATGTGTGGAAGCATACAGATAAATGGATGCCATCTTATTACTATCTAAAAGCCAAAATATAAACGTTTCGTGACTTAAAAATGCCAGATTTGGCCAGGCGCAGTGGCTCACGCCTGTAATCCCAGTGCTTTGGGAGGCCGAGGCGGGTGGATCACGAGATCAAGAGATCGAGACCATCCCGGTCAACATGGTGAAACCCCGTCTCTATTAAAAATGCAAAAAATTGGCTGGGCATGGCGGCACATGCCTGTAATCCCAGCTACACAGGAGGCTGAGGCAGGAGAATCGCCTGAACCCGGGAGGAGGAGGATGCGGTGAGCCGAGATCGCGCCATTGCACTCCAGCCTGGGTATCAAGAGCGAAACTCCGTCTCAAAAAAGAAAAAAGAAAAAAAAAAAAAAAAAAACAGATTCTTGCTTCACTTTAAAATGTGAGGAACTCAGATATTAACATAATTTTGACCAAAAGTAGCCTCAATACCAAATGCAATTTCTTAGCCATTTGTGCAAGACCAGAGAATTTTTTCCTGCAAAATTAACTAGAAAAATAACTTAATCCTCTGCTTTAATATGCCATTTCACAGCTTGCAAATACTCGTTGTGAATGCTCCTATTTCTTTTCTTGGAACTTTTGCAAAACTATTATGCCAGAACATGATTTACATTTTGCCTTTCGTTTAAAATTCAGAATGACTTTTTATGCCATAAAGTCTATTTATTACATTAAAGAAAAATGAATACTTAATAATTTGGGGAAAACAATCAAAAGCTTTTGAATAATTCTAATGGGCAAGTACTTATTTTTTAAAAAGTAACATCTATTTGATGTAGATCTGTGATCTGATAGAAAACTAATTGTTTTAAGTATTTGTAATCCAAGCAGCCGTGATGCAAATGAATTTAATTATCAGTTTAAAAATCCAAACAATGGGAAGTAAGACAACATGCTGCCTTCAAAGCTATAGTAATAAAAGAAGTGCTAGTACATTTCCTCATGTACCTGAAAATGAGTGACCCAGATATCCTTGCACTAAGGTCTACATAACTTTAATCATTTTGATTGTATAAACAACTTCCCCCATTCATTTCTAAAGATAAATTAAGATGCATGCTCTCATTAAGAATAAAACACCCTGATTTCTTCATATTCTAAATAACTTGCCTTTTTCAAGTTTTCTGAGGGAAGAATTCCTGAATGATAGTCACGAAAGTAAAAAGTACACTGAATCCAGTAATTATATTTATTTTAATTTTTTCTTTAAAAACAGACTGTTGGCAGGGCTCAGTGACTCACACCTGTGATCCCAGCACTTTGGGAGGCTGAAGTGGGTGGATCATCTGAGGTCAGGAGTTCGAGACCAGCCTGGCCAACATAGTGAAACCCTGATTCTAGTAAAATACAAAAATTAGCCAGGCCATGATGGCAAACACCTGTAATTCCAGCTACTTGGGAAGCTGAGGCAGGACAATCACTTGAACCCAGGAGGTGGAAGTTACAGTGAGCCAAGACCACGCCATTGCACTCCAGCCTGGGTAACAAGAGGAAAACTCTGTCTCAAGAAACAAAACAAAACAAAACAAAATAGACTGTTTATATTGAATTTGAGTAAAACGTAAAATATGCAGTGAATTTTACTAAAATCAATTTATTTCACTGAATATTAGACCAAAGCATTATAGTTAGGGATTCCCCTTTGGCAAGGCTCCTATGTAGTTCCCAACTATTCTAATTTATAGCTAATATGGAGAAAAGTTAAAAATGAAGAATTTTTGGCATGACACAATTATAAAACTAAGAGGAAAAGCCTACAGTTATTAAACCAAAACACCTACCTTTAGAACCTGTATTTGTAAGTAGTTTGAGCAAAACATTTAGACAAATGCTGTTCAAACTATAGGTCAAGACATTTGTGAGTTGTGTGTCATAATATCCATTAATGTAAAAAAGCCAAACAGAAGGCCGTCCACGGTGCCTCATGTCTGTAATCCTAGCACTTTAGGAGGCTGAGGCGAGCAGATTGCCTGACCTCAGGAGCTGAAGATCAGCATGGATGACGGGGTGAAACGCCATCTCTACTAAAATACAAAAATTAGCTGGGCATGGCAGCATGCAACTGTAAGTCCCAGCTACTCGGGAGGCTGGGGCAGGAGAATTGCTTGAACCCAGGAGGCAGAGGTAGCAATGAGCCAAGTGTGCACTACTGCACTCCAGCCTGGGTGATGGAGAGAGACTCCGTCTTCAAAAAAAAAAAAAAAAAATCAAATAGAAAAGAATGAAATAAAATTATTAAAGTGTGGCTACATATACTAAAAATGCCACTTTTTAGAAAAGTTTTGTTTTAGTTCTGCATGTGTATGTGTGTTTTGGAGGGTACTGGATCATCAAGGGTGCTTGCTTTTTCTCTTAAATTGGATTGCGGACAATGTAAGGGAGAAAAAATTTATTTTATCACTCAACACAAGGTTCATAGCTGAGATCCCTGTAGCAAAAGACAGGTTAACAAGAGAAAAGCATACAAATTAGTTTAATATATATTTACAAAGGACACCAGGACGCAGGAGCATTCAGAAATGAATACCTGAACAAAAAGGGGAGACCCGCGTATTTTTATGCTGAATTTGATGAAGAGTGGACAATCATGCAGAAATATGATTGGAGAACAAAAAGTTGTACTCTACCGGTAATAAAGTTGGGGTAGGGGAATGTAGCAAGGCCTGTTTGTTGAGTCTTCTCTGTGTCCCAGTGTGACATTACTTTCCTTTGGGTATGGGACACAGGAGGGGTCTTATGGCTTACTTCAGAGGAAGGCTGGATAATTCTTTTATGATCTACTTCAGAGGAAAAGGGTGGGAGAAGGTCAGAGACTTTCTCACTTCTACTGTTTCCTTAAATGCCAAGGTGCCATATTTGGGGATGGTATGTCCTGAATTCCACTAACAACAAATATAAAAAAAGGTGAAAGCTCTCAATTTTTTAAAAAAAACAACAGATTATTTAATCATATGAACTCCGGAACCTTTAAAGCATTAAAAAGCATCCTGAATCTGTCTCCATTTAGCGTTTGGCAAGTTATTTAACTATTCTTTGCTTTGGTTCTCTCATATATAAAACGAAGATACTAACAACTTCTATTTCAACACATTGCTTTAAGAATTAACCGACAGCACATATATATCTTTGACATACCAATTAAAATTCCTTTGGATATATATCCAGAAATAGGAAAGTTGGATCATGTGATAGTTCTATTTTCAGGTTTTTGAGGAGTCTCCATATTATTTTCCAAAATGACTATACTAATTTACATTCCCACCAAGAGTTTACAATGTTCTCATCACAAAACCAAAAGTTAGCAAGGTGATAGATATGTTGATTAGCTTGATTGAATTTTTCTGCAATATATACATAGATCAAAATACCACATTGTATACCATAAATTACTCAATTGTTACTTGTTCATTAAAAATAAATAAATAAGGCCAGTCACCATGGGTCATACCAGCACTTTGAGAGTCTGAAGCAATTAGATCACCTGAGCTCTGGAGTTTGAGACCAGAATGGGCAACATAGGGAACTCCCATTTCTACAAAAAATATAAAAATTAGCTGAGCATGGTGGCAGACACCTGTGGTCCCAGCTACTTGGAGGGTTCAGATAGAAGAATGGCTTGGAGGTCAAGGCTGTATTGAGCCACAATGACTCCACTGTACTCCAGCCTGCGTGACAAAGTGAGATCTCGTCTCAAAAACCAAACCAAAATAAACAAATACAATTAAATAAAAGAACCCATGCAATTCCATTGTAACAATGCCTGATAGTTGTAAAGGCTAGCCATTTGTATGACATCTCTGTTCTTGATCTTTGAGTTACTTTTAGGTTCAATGTGAATTTTTTTCTTTCTTTTTAAATGCTGTGTAAAGCACTGTGTTTTAAACAATGTAATATAAACTTTATCTAAAATTCCTAGTTATGTGATTTTGCTAACAGGCATATTTTTCATGGAACAAAAAGTCATGAACAGCAAGCCCTCATTGTCCATTTTTCTCATATGAATTTTTCTGTATTTGAAATGCTACTGACTGTCAGGACTTGGCCCTGCCCTGCTTCGATCACGTCTGTCATTTTATTCAATAGAAAGAAGATGAGTGCTCCTGGCATTGGGAAGTAAGAAGTTAGTATTATAAGTACGATTATTTCATACAATAGTGGAAATCGTTGCTGAGGAACAGCCTTCATATTGCCATGAAGAAGGCTGTGATCCTATACCCTGAGATTGGCCAAGAGAAATAAGACCTATTCATTGACTTGTACAGTAGGTACAACACAACATTGGTTGTTTTAGGTAATAATGTAGACTTCATAAATCATCTTAACACTTGGAAAATATGAGGTACCAAACAGTAAATTCCTAAAAGAGCTTTAGTACTCCCAGAATAATGTTTGAAAATTTAAGGCTAACTACTTCCAAATCAAGACAGTTTTGAGTATAATTTAACTCTGGCCTTTGATATGGTAAATTGCCAATTATAGCTATCTAGGTTGGATTTAAATTAAATTAGATTAAACTGTGGCCCAGTGATTTTTCCAGTTTCTTATGTGGTCAATGCAAACAGTTATATTTAATGGTGGTAAAGCTGAGATAAAAATATTAAATGTAAGAGTCAATTGCAAGGTCATTATTTTTTTCTTCCAAGTAATGGAAACATAGTACTTGATCTGCTGTAAAATTACAGGTTAATGACTCAGTCCTACAGAGTAGCTCTCAAACCTTGTTCAACGTACCCACACTGATTTAAGCAATGATAAAGTATCATTTCAACAATTAAATAATGACAAGAAGCATAAATCATGTTTTAAATGGTGCCACAAAACACAAATTTTAAAGGTCCCAATAGACATTTTTGGATAAAATAATGAGAAAAAAAATGTTCAATCCAAGGTGGATGGTAAATATTTACAAATTTTCAAAAAAATAAATATTTATAAATTCTATTATTAAAAAAGATGATATAGTACATTTGAATTTATGGAAGTTTTAGTCTTGTTTCCTGCGGCATCAAACTTTATTTTTGAAAGTACCATGAATAAGGATATTAAAGTGCTTTAGATTGCTCTGCCAACTGTAGAAGACCTGAATATGCCTTCCCAAAACATGTCACTTTTAAGAAAGCAGACTTGATGGCCATGGTAGCTCACGCCTGTAATCCCAGCACTTTGGGAGGCAGAGACGGGCGGGTCAACTAAGGTCAGGAGTTTGAGAACAGCCTGGCCAACATGGCAAAACCTCTACTAAAAATATAAAATTAACCAGGCAATGTGGTACACACCCATAGTCTCCACTGCTTCGGAGTCTGAGGAAGGAGAATCACTTGAACCCCGGAGGCTGAGGTTGCAGTGAGCCAAGATAGCACCACTGCACTCCAGCTTAGGTGACAGAGTGAGATTCTGTGTCAAAAATAAATAAATAAATAAATAACTGGCTCACATTTGCCTTTTGTTGCTGGATTTCTCAACTTGTGCTCATAGGGCCCAGTGGAGAAAGAAACATGTTCTAGTAACATATTCTCAAGGTGAGCACAGAAAGGTGTTTCTCTGTCAAACATTTTCACTCACTAAAATAAAACAGATTAATGAATCTATAAGAAAGTATGTGTACATTTGCCTTTTTCTGTTCTTATTTTTATAGATTTAGGAGGCAAAGTATAGTTTTGTTACATGTATAAGTTGTATAGTAGTGAAGTCTGGTCTTTTAATATAAACATCATTCCAATAATGAATATTGTACCTAATAGGTAATTTCTCACTCTGCACTCCCCTGCCACCATCTCACCTTTTAAAACATTTTGAAATTTTTAATTTTTGTGGGAACATTGTAGGTGTATATATTTCTGGGGTACATGAGATGCTCCCACCTTTTGAAGTCTCCAATGACTATGACTCCACTCTCTTTGTTCACGAAAAGATGCCACTTTGACATAGCACTATTTTGAGCTGAAGGCAATTCAGAAGAAGCAGATATCATAAGAATTATCTGCCCTCCCACTATTTGCCTGAAAGCAGTACATACATTTACAAAGGTGTCCATCCTCCCCTCTCTATCAGAAAGAAAAAGGTTGATCACCAATAACAACTTTAGATCTTTATCACCATGGAGACTGCACCAGAGGAATCTACATAACAAATTTTCTTAACTAGCCTTTATCTACCATTAGTTTCCCATATATTTGCTTTCCCACCAATGGCCACTCATAGAGACTCAAGGTCCTTTTACTTTGTCTTGTAACTTCTCAAAAACTGTATTGTTCTTTGTTAGAGAAATTTATTCATTTTTCCTTATATATCTTTCATGTATACATGAGGTATGTATGTTAGTAAACATTATAGGTTTTTTCTTGTTAATATCTCTTTTGTTATAGGAGTCCCAACTAAGAAATAAAGGCAGAGGCTAGGTGCAGTGGCTCACACCAGTAATCCCAGCTCTTTGGGAGGCTGAGGCTAGAGGACCACTTGAGCTCAAGAGTTCAAGACTAGCCTTGTCAACACAGCAAGACCCCCATTTCTCCAAAAACTAAAAAAATAAATAAATTAGCCAAGCATGATGGTGCATGCCTGTAGCTAAGCTACTGGGGAGGCCGAAGTGCAAGGATGGCTTGAGACAAGGAAGTCAAAACTGCACCGAGCAAACATTGCGTTACTGCACTCCAGCCTGGGCAACAAAGTAAGACTTTGTCTGGAAAATAAAACAACAAAACAAAACAAACAAACAAACAAAATAGGGGTAAAATTATGTTTTCTTCCCCCACGAAATACAATTGTTTTATTTAAATGTTTATTTAACAAATTGTTTACCTGATATACAACTAACCTGAATGTAATTAGTGTGAGCAAATGGCTTTTGTAAAGATTTCCTCAAATTTACCTGACTTGAGCTAACCACATTCAGATTTTAATTACTTTAAGGTTCTCTAAACTACACACACACACACACACACACACACACACAGACACACACGCATATATATGTTTATATTATACATACACACAAATGCTACATATGTATTCTAATTCATTTATTTTCTGTGTATTTTAATTAACTTTTTGAGATGCTTGAAACAATTGAAATGCTTTTTATAATACTTTTAAAAATAATCACTACATATAACATGTTCTCAAGTAATTGAGCAATGTAAAGAATTTCTTGGCCTGGTGTGGTGACTCACACATGTAATCCCAGCACTGTGGGAGGCTGAGGTGGGTGGATCACCTGAAGTTAGCAATTTGAGACCAGCCTGACCAACATGGAGAAACCCCATCTCTACTAAAAATACAAAAATTAGCTGAGCATGGTGGCACATGCCTGTAATCCCAGCTACTTGGGAGGCTGAGACAGGAGAATTGTTTGATCCTGGGAGACAGAGGTTGCAGTGAGCCAAGATCACGCCATGGCACTCCAGCCTGGGCAACAAGAGTGAAACTCCATCTCAAAAATAAATAAATAAATAAGAATTTCTTATATGTATGACTTTATTCTAACATTCATATTTCTTGAGTACATATTAAATGTTAGGCACACATAGCTGGTAATATAAGATGGTGGGGAAAGTCTCTGCCTAGATTATAGTTTATAGGCTAATAATGGAAGCTTTAGTACACTTTTCCAATAATTACATGACATGTTGTTATAGTTTGAAGTGTGACCCTTTAAAACAGAAATCGCTGGAAATACAGTGTCTTTAATATTATTCAAAGGATTTATAGATGCAGAACCAGAAAACAAACAAAAAACAACATCTCAGTTAAAATCAGTCACTTCAGAGGATACCAACTGATTATGATAGCAGTAGGGAAAATTTTGGAGAAAAAAATGTTAGCTTTAAAGCATTCATCCAAGCCTCACCCTATGGGCTGCGTGGGGCCCAGGATGGCTTTGAATGCAGCCCAATACAAATTTGTAAACTTTCTTAAAACATTATGAGATATGTTTGTGATTTTTTTAGCTCATCAGCTATCATTAGTGTTAGTGTATTTTATGTGTGGCCCAAGACAATTCTTCTCTCAGTGTGACCCAGGGAACCAAAAGATTGGACAATCCTGCTTTGAAGGCTTCCTTTTCAGTTAGCCATGAATGTACTTACATGATTATGTAGGGATTGTTACCTAAATGTAACATGTTAAATTTAACATTGATGACCAATGCAGAAAAGCAAAACTGTTGAGTCACAAATGTCTTCCAGACAATTTCTGTTTCTGGTCTGTGCATTTGACTTGAGCACAGATCCATTGTGGCATAGTTGATGTGTCATGAACACATGCATTGAGTGAAGGAAAAAAAAAATTTTCTTTTTATCATTCTCTCATGTAACTTCATTGAAAGTTACCTTTTTTTCATTTTTCCATATTATTTCCTGGGCTACTCTTTCATAATGTTCAAACAATTTGGGAACAGGAATCATATAATGAATTCCATATCAGTTTATAAGCTAGACTATTCAGATTCATAAATATATATATAGTGTTTTTTTTCTTACTGCTTTGAAGTATTGAAAGGAGTTTTAGCACAGGAGTTTTTTTATACTAAACATATTTTAGTTTACATAATAGATTTTGCATATGCTATACATATTTATTATTCAATTCACAATTTTTCAATTAATTTATTTTTTATTATACTTTAAGCTCTGGGGTACATGAGCAGATCATGCAGGACTGTTACATAGGTATACACATGCCTTGGTGGTTTGCTGCCTCCATCCCCCCTTCACCTACATTAGTTATTTCTCCTAATATTATCCCTCCCCAATCTCCCCACACCCACCTATCACTCCCCTAACCCCCTACCCCCCAACAGACCCCAGTGTGTGACGTTCCACTCCCTGTGTCCATGTGTTCTCATTATTCAACACCCACTTATGAGTGAGAACATGAGGTGTTTCAATTTCTGTTCCTGTGTTAGTTTGCTAAGAATGATAGTTCCAGTTTCATCCATGTCCCTGCAAAGGACATGAACTCATCCTTTTTTATGGCTGCATAGTATTCCATGGTGTATATGTGCCACATTTTCTTTATCCAGTCAATCCTTGACGGGCATTTGGGGTGGTTCCAAGCCTTTGCTATTGTAAACAGTGCCACAGTAAACATATGTGTGCATGTGTCTTTATAATAGAATAATTTACAACCCTTTGGATACCCAAAGGGGATTTGGGTACCACTATTGGATACCCAATAGTGGGATTTCTGGATAAAATGCTATTTTTATTTCTAGATACTTGAGGAATTGCCACACTGTTGCTTTATTCAATAGTGTTCATGATATACACTTTGAATCTAGCTTCAAAAATAGTACATCCTTCCCTATTTTATGCATTTCATATCAACTATATGTAGTTGTGTCAAATTACGGTTTTAGATAATATCCTGCTACATTACATGCAGGTTTTCTGACCAATAGTTTCTTAAAGATTCCTCCGTAGTTACATTTTCTAGTTCCCTTTGCAATTCAGTTTAGCCATATAATGGTTCTGAACCATGGGATGTTGACAGAGGTGAAAAAAGCCTCTTCCTCACCTAGTCAGAATATTCTAAGATCCCTCTACAGCTATGCTGTCTAATATGGTAGTCTCTAGCCACATGTGGCTTTGGAGCACCTGAAGTGTGGGTATTCTGTGTTGCTGAGATTTGCTGGAAATGTAAAACACACAGTGGGTTTTAAAGAGGCAGTACAATAAATAATGCAACGTATAATACAAATTGATATATTCATTATCTATTAAAGAAATAATATTTTGTTTTACATATGGTTAAATAAATATTATTAAAATTATTCCACCTGTTTATTTTTATTTATTTATTTTTTTGAGATGGAGTCTCACTCTGTCCCATGGAGGTCAGTGATGTGATCTCGGCTCACTGCAACCTCCACCTCCTGGGTTCAAGCTATTCTCCTTCTTCAGCCTCCTGAGTAGCTGAGATTACAGGTGCCCGCCACTATGCCTGGCTAATTTTTGTATTTTTAGTAGAGATGGGGTTTCACCACTTTGGCCAGACTGGTCTCAAACTCCTGACCTCATGATCCACCCAGCTCGGCCTCCCAAAGTGCTGGGATTATAGGCATGAGCCACTGCACCCAGCCTCTTCTTAGTTTCCAAATGAGGGTATGAGAAATTTAAATACTAAGTAAACTTTTTGCATTACATTTCTATTGGACGTGCTGCCAAACTTCTCAGGATTCCTATATATTTTTCTATTCTACTACATCCACCACTCATTTCTTTATCATTAATTATTCCATATTTTTTATTATAAATCTACTTTGTTCCAGGTACTTGTCTAATAATCACCTACTGTTAAGATAGAGGATGGGGCATGTGACTTCATGATCAAAAGGGGGAAAACGCCCTGATATAGGAACTGAATTTAATGACAAGATTTTTGTGCTCCAACTTCAGTCCCTGCCAGAACAAGCAAAAGGAGTGACTACCATGTGGCCTTCTAAACGGTTGTATTGAGGACCACAGGTGCTGGATCCTGCCTATTATGAAGAATGGGCACACCAAGTTATGAAATGATAAAGGACTTCTTTGTTTCATTATTTGGCTTTCAGGGACTGTGGTGATTTTGCAATGTCTGTGAATTGTGGGTTTCAGTGAGGGTGGTGATAGTTCTAAAACAGGGACACACATGGCTTTAGGAATGGTTCAGTCTGTAAGTCTGACTATATATACTTCCTGCTGATAAACTCATGCTTTTGTCAGTCTTTCACTAATACTGAAAAACACTCATAAACCATCGTCCATTCCCCATTGTTGTTCAAGGACTTTAGACATTCAGATTTCTCAGACTATCTTTTTTTTGTAGAGAAAATGTGGGTGGTTCCTTTACAGTCACTTTCCTTTGCATATTGTTGTTAGACACGGTCTAATGTTATACTGAAAACATAAAAGACAGTGTCTAACAGAATATAAAATAAAGCAAAACAAAACCATAGCATTCAAATAACTAATATGAGAAAGATACCATTTATTTTCTACTTTAGCCAGATGATTCCAGTACTTCTGACTTTTCTCATGTCTTTTTTCCCAATATTTTAAGCATTGTTTCTCTTTATTATCTTGCTTAATCTA
Organism: Callithrix jacchus; assembly: GCF_049354715.1. NCBI lineage: Eukaryota > Metazoa > Chordata > Mammalia > Primates > Cebidae > Callithrix > Callithrix jacchus. Next base: position 33,920,893 of record NC_133524.1, read on the forward strand.
AAATAGTTTCCTCAAAATTTTTTTAATTCCCTTTTAAAATCTTTACTTTTATATCTTTTAAAATCTATGTATCAACATTATACTTTAATACTAACAAATTTTGCTATAGAAAATTCTGAAGGAAATGAAATAGCAGCCTGCTTGTTGTACCCACAAAAGCTTACTAATTAATTTTTAAAAGAAATAACATTGCCTATGCATTCATCTTTTGGTTACCTCCTTGCTTAAGAAATAAGGTACTGAGGATGATCCAAGATGGCCAAATAGGAACAGCTCTGGATTGCAGTTCGCAGTGAAAACACAGAGGGTGAGTGATCACTGCATTTCTAAACGAATTTTTACTGACCACAGACTAGGAGATTCCCCAGCAGAAATGCGCTATGAGTCTCCAGCACAGCTGTTGCAGCTGGTGCAGTGGGTCTCCACACAAAAACTCACACAAATCTGGGCACTGTTTCAACTGGTGACTGGAATGCCTGGGAGACAGACTCGTCCCTTAAACTGAAAAAAAGGGGGCTCAATCAGGGAGCCAGGTGATCTGGCTTGGCCTGTCCCTCCCCCACAAAGACCAGCAATAGGAAACGCTCTGGATTGAGAGTTTCATAGCAAGCACAGTTGGACCCAGAAGGTCCAGCTCTGTAAGGGGAAGGGTGTCTGCCATTACAGAGGCAGTCCAACCACTACAGAGGCAGTCTGCCATTACTGAGGCAGTCCACCATTACCGAAGTAATCCACCATTACTGAGGCAGTCCGCCACTACTGAGGCAGTCTGCAATTACAGAGATAGTCTGCCATTACAGAGACAGTCCACCAATATTGATGCAGACCGCCATTACCGAGGCAGTTCTAACTATACCCCTATAAATGAAACTGCAAAGAAGTTCACACAGCAGCTGGGCAGAGCCCACAGCAGCTCAGCAATGCCTCTGCTGGCAGACTGTGACTAGGCTACCTCCTTGCTGCGCAGGGGATCTCTGAGAAAAGGCAGCAGAATGACAGGAACTTATAAATAAAGCCCCACATACCCAGGACAGGGCCCCTGGGAAAAAAAGATGGTTATGAGTTCTGCTGCAGTAGACTTACACATACCTGCCCAGCAGCTCTGAACAGAAAAACGGAGCTCACAGTTCAGCACTTAAGCTCCTATAAGGGACAGATTGTCTCCTCAAGCAGCTCCCCAACCACCATATAACCAAAGAGACACCTCATAAAGGAGAGCTTATGCTGATATCTGGAGGGTATCCTTCAGGGACTAAGATTACAGGAAAAGAAACTGGCAGCAACCCTTACTGTTCTGCAGCCGCTGCAGAGGATCTCCAGGCAAGCAGGCTCTGGAGTGGACCTCCAGCAGTCCTACAGCAGAGGGGCCTGACTATTAGAAGGAAAGCTAAGAAACAGAAATAAATAACTTCATCAGCAACAAAAAGGACATCCACTCAGAGACTCCATCCAAAAGTCCCCAACCACAAAGACCACAGGTAGATAAATTCACAAAGATGGGAAGAAACCAGCACAAAAAGAATGAAACTTCCCAAAAAAGAATACCTCTCTCCTTGAAGGGATCACAACTCCTCACCAGCAAGGGAATAAGGCTGGATGGGGAATGAGTCTGATGAATTGACAGAAACAGGCTTCAGAACGTGGGTAATAACAAACTTCTCTGAGCTAAAAGATCATGTTCTAACCCAATGCGTAGAAACTAAGAACCTTGAAAAAAGGTTTGACAAAATGCTAATGAGAATAAATAGCTTAGAGAAGAACATAAATAAATTGATGGAGCTGAAAAACACAACATGAGAACTTCACGTAGCATATACAAGTTTCAATATCCAAATCGACCAAGCAGAAGAAAGGATTTCAGAGATTGAAGATCAACTCAATGAAATAAAATGAGAAGGCAAGATTAGAGAAAAAAGAGTAAAAAGAAATGAACAAAGCCTCCAAGAAATATGGGATTATGTGAAAAGACCTAATCTACGTTTTATAGGTGTACCTGAATGTAACGGAAAGAATGAATCCAAAGCTGGAAAATACTCTTTAGGATATTATTCAGGAGAATTTAAAATTCATGCTTGTTTCAACAGCATCATGAAATTATGGAGTTAGGAACACAATGATTACAACTAAAATGTCATGTTCTCAAGAAGACCAGATGACAGCATGGAAAATAACAGAAGTAAATAAGAAGGAGAGATTCAGTAGAAAAAAAATGCATAAATACATGATTCTTTCAATTCAGAAAATACATATGACAATAATAGGAAGATTTTGTGTTCATATGATTTACTATTTATAATGCTCTTCTAATAAATGTTTTATTACAAGTAGGCATAAACATATAAGTAAAATAAGACTTACAGAATTTCAATTTTATATTTACCTTTCTTTTCAAATAAAGTGTGGATAGCATGTTTTCTCCTAAGGCACAGAGTGGAATAAAGAAGCCTACTTTACCAAAAAATAACATGTGGTGGGGTGATAGAGAAAATGGAACACTTATACACTGTTGGTAAGAGAGTAAATCAGTTCAACCAATGCGGAAGTTGGTGTAATGATTCCTCAAAGTGCTAAAAACAGAACTGCCCATCAACCCAGCAATCCCATTACTGGGTATATACTCAAAGAAATATAAATCATTCTATTATAAAGACATGTTCATACATATGTTAATTGCAGCACTATTTACAATTGCAAAGACATGGAATCAACCCAAATGCCCATCAATGATAGACTGGATAAAGAAAATGTGGTACAACTGTATCATGGAATACTATGCAGCCATACGAAAAAATGAGATCATGTCCTTTGCAGAGACATGGATGGAGTTGGAAGCCATTATCCTCAGCAAACTCATGCATGAACAGAAAATCAAGTACTGCATGTTCTTTTTTGGGTGGAAGCTAATTGATGAAAGCACATGGACACATACTAGGGAATAACAGACAGTGGGTCTAATTGGAGGGTGGAGGGTTGGAGGAGGGAGGGGATCAGGAAAAATGACTAATGGGTACCAGGCTTAATACCTGGGTGATGAAGTAATCTGTACAGCACATCCCCATGACACAAGTTTACCTGTGTAAGAAAACTACATATGTACTCCTGAACTTAAAATAAATGTTAAAAAAAGAAAGCCTGCTTTACTGACTCACAAGTTTCTGTTACTTTACACTACATCATGCTTATCATGCTGACTAGAAGGTAAATTAAAAATAAATCTTGCAAAAAGTATGTCATACAAATTTATTTTATTACATGATGTTGTCCAAAGAGGGTGAGTCCTGGCTTTTTAATGTGGACACTTATGTTGCAGCAATGAAGAGATAAATGAACTTTGGTGGCAGGCCAGGTCTCACTAACGCAGGCCTCCATAACAACTGTTTCAGCACTGAGTGAGTGGTGAAGTTAAATATTAAAAGCTGATAGAGCCAGTGCCCATATACAAAGGCTGGAAGGTAACAAAAGCCCACCAAAAGTTTTGCCCAGGCCTTTCTTGGTCCTTGAAGCATGGCAAGCTAATGGAATTCTTAAGAGGGTCCTTTTAGGATTAGAAAAATTTTATTAGGGGTCTGAAGAAACTCCCCAGGCCTCCATAAACAAGTTTATTGGGGGTCTGAAGGAACACTCCCAACCTCCATGACTCAGCAGGAGACAAGATAAGGGTAATCACCCAGCACAAGGACCCACGTAGATTAAGTAAACTTACTGAGGCTACAGAGGAAGGTCTTCAGGACTCAGATGTCAGTTATAGATTAGAAGAAGTTAACCACTTATGTCTTTAGATGAATGCACACTTACACCTAGACATATAGCTGAGAAGGTATATAAGCTCTGAAAAACTTTGCAATTTTTAGTTAGTCTGGGTGTAATTTCCAGGCCGTCTCCCTATAACCAGTTACAGAAAAAAAAATTCCTCTTTTCCCAGTTCATCTGCATCTCATTATCGGGCAACAAGAATAAGCAGCCCAACCCTAAGTTTGGTCCAGGAACGCTACCATATCATGGGCTCTTGTTAAGACATTCGACAAAATTAATTATACATTTCTACTTCATTTAAGTCAAATATGCATACTATGTTGGAAAAAACTTAGAGAGAAGAGTGCAGTACAGAAATAATGATGATCACTAAATTCTGTATAGGATCAAAACCATCATCTCACTCATAGGGATAAAGTTTATATCGCTCAATTGATCTAGTAGTAAACATTTTTGCCATAAAATTTTTTCTCAAACGCAAACACCAAGCACATTTTATGACAAAATTATTTTTGGTCATTATTTCAAAACTGTACTTTCCTTTAATAAGCCTGTGTGAATAAGTAAGATTTTTATAATGCAAATTATATTTGCCATAGAGTATACACTAGGCTTTTTAAAGGATTATAACATATCAATAAATTACATGGAAGGAATATTTACCCTGAATTAATCTTATCTAGAAATGGCTTTGTGTTTATGTGGAGATAAATATTGTTTACTTGTCTCTATATAATAGATGTGATAAATCACATTCTAGTAGAATTGTTTGGAATCGAAGGTTAATAGAAGACTTATTTTAAAAAGAGATAGGGCTTATTTTTAAAATGGTACTGGGAAAGTGAAAAATCAGTTAGATTTACTCCAAAGACACATTTGACTTCAAATGAAGCCACAACAAGGATATATTTAATCGCATTTATTTCCTTAAAATATTCCTCCTGTAGCTTTATAAAATAACAAGGAAACAAGGAAATACTTTGTTGTCTCTCTGTAATTTATAAATATTATGTAAATGTGTATAAAAGGCAATAAAAAATATCTGTGTGGTAAATTAGACACAGACACACATTAATACAACTATAAAATGAATATGAATTAGAAGGTTTATTAGGGAGGCATTTTTATAGTTGTTTGAATATGTGTCTGTATCTAATTTACCACACAGACAGATAATTTTTCATTGCCTTTTCTTTCTTTTTAAAGTCCTCTTCAGCACAATTTTTCCATGCAATTTTTCTTTTTCTAAATTTAGCATAGATTTAATGATTTGTACTATGGACCTAGTGTACTTATTACATTTATGTAATGCACTAGTAATAAACATTGAGATTACAAAGAAGATAAACATTCCTGCCTTTGATGGGCTCACATTTTAGAGCTTTCTTCATAAAAGTTACCAGATTCCCTCTAGCTCAGATTACTGCTTTCTCAGACCACCCACATTAAGCCCACTCATTTCTACTCCACTTAGCAATTAACCAAAAACTCCCAAATTACTGTGAAGTTTCCATGAGATCAAGAGATTCCATTTCAACTCATTTGTGTATCCTCCAGGGCTAGAATTCTGCTGAAAGGCATGCAGTGATGCAATAAATTGTCAAATGACATATATCACAATTATGTTTATGTTTTGGTATCACCAAGTGGCTTAAACTGAATCAACTAGCTTCCTCTAAATTTGTACCATCTTCAAAAGTATCCAAAGTAATGTAGTCATTTACCTAAGTTTTGACAGAAAATAGTAAGAAAATATGAAAAAGATTCTTTTCAGGTTCTCAGCACACTTACATATACATTTTACCTTTAAATAAGTTTTCTCCTTTGTCTTTGTAAACTTTTATTTGTATTTCTGGCACCTAGGATATGCTTGATAAGAAAATTTCTGTACTTGAAAGAATGGTGACTCTCCTGATAAAATTATAACAGACTTAGGGAGGACATTTATAATATAAATGAAAAGTGGAAGGTGAATTAGAGGATGCAAATATTTGGGAGAAAAACCGTAAATGTATTAATATACATGAACTATTTTACAGTCTTAAGATATGGGCATTCATAAGGACAGAAAAAAAATACCTAATTGCTCTAAGGCAGTGCTAGCAATATATTAATAGAGGATGGATTGGATATCAAGTTTGATTTGTATATTAACAGGTGAGTTGTGATAAGTTAATGTACAGAGTGAAGATCTATTCGATTTTTGGGAATGAGGATATACAGTGCTTGTCATATTTATTCACCTTATAAAAATTACTCTGGTTCAAGTCAAAGATTCAGAGTATTACGACATTTATTATTTTAGAAAATTCCTTCACAATTCTGATTTGTCTGTATGCTTGTTTGAAAATACATCTCTTGTCTGCTTCAGAATTCCAAAACTTTAAAATGTCAGTTATGCCAGTATATACAGCAATTAAACCATATATACCTATCTGGTAAATATTCTGAGAATTACGAATACCTATCCTAAATATCCTGAGTTTTTAATTTATTCTCCTATATTTGTGTTTTTATATTTTATTTCACTTGGCTAAAAAAGTTGAGAATTTTAAAAACATTTTTTAAATATATGTTTTTGTTTATGTCTCTAATAGAAATTTATTATTAATTCAGCAAGTGAATAATATGAACTTTTATTAATTAAAATTCAGTAAGTTATATTAAAGAGAACATGGCAACATTCTGCTACCAAATACCACAAAGAGCGGATGATACTCTAAAAACTTTTGTCATAGAAAAGGGAGAACTTTTGAGATTACATCTTCTAGTCGATTGTTTTGGATCCATTATCATGATTTTTTCAAACTCAGACCCACAGATTGAGTAATTCACAGCTATTAAGAGTATCAGGCATTGGACTAGGAATTTTCACTTTTAGTGACTCTTTAAATCATTACAATAATAAACAGAATATCCATTATCACAACTATGCCACTATTAAAGCCTTGGGTTTAAGGGCCATATTTTATTAGCTTTACTTTCCATTATCTAGATTTGATGTATCAAGTAAGCAATCAATATAAACATACACAAACAATCATGATGGAAACATAAGAAAACTGACTCACCAAACATTTGATTGATTAACCCAAATCCAGAATAATAATTAAAATGCAAGACTTTTAAATCTTGGCATCCCAATAAATGTCCATATATTGCATTCCTAATACTAATTTTCAAGGTAACAATATCTTACTCTGTGTTTACCTATAATTATCTAGAGTTGTGCTATTGATTAGAAATTAAGTTGTATTTGCAAAATAAGTATATATCGAGAGTATGAATTGATGCCTGCAGAAAAACAAGATGAACTTATTGTTTTCAATTATTTGAAATATGCTCTAAATTATAGGGGCCGAATACACCCAAGGCAATTATATTGTTTTTCTTGAACTTGGTAAAAGATCAAGAGGGATAAAAATAATAATAATTTTTGCAACAAATTATTGCATATCTTCTTCTTCTGTGTAACATTCCAGCTACTTGATAGAAGATTACACCTATAATATCCTGTGACTCATGTCATTAAAGAAACTCACATTGTCAAGAAGAATCGAAGATATATATTGTATAAGATTAAATAATGTATCTTTGCCGTATCTTCTGCTTTTTAAATAAAAGTCAACATTATAACCCCAGATTTGCACAGCTAAAATAAAATGACACTATGAGAAAAATAACATGGATTTTTAAAATACACAGGTACATAGTCCATTTCAAAAATTTCACAACTTATATTACGCCTTTAAAGTAACAAACCATTCTTACCTTAGAAAATTGTGCATTTATCCATTTTGTGAATGTTTTCTTTTGAACATCTTCTCTTTCATCTAAAATGCAAAGCAAAAAGTAAAAGTTAAGAAGCAACTTTAAATGTAATTTATATTTTACAACCAAAGTAACTTTCCATTATTATGTGTTAGTGTTCATTTACATTTAGTATTACATCATTGATAAATGGAATTAAATATGAGTGATGTTGGCATTCAAATTAAAATTATATCTGAAAAATGGACAGGCACGGTGGCTCACAGCTGTAATCTCAATACTTTGGAATGCCAAGGAGGGCAGATCACATGAGGCCAGGAGTGTAAGACCAGCTAGGCCAACATGGCGAAACCCCATTTCTACTGAAAATACAAAAGTTAGCTAGGCCTGGTGGCATGTGCCTGTAATCCCATCTGCTTGGGAGGCTGAGGGAGGAGAATCATTTGAACCCAGGAGGTGGAGGTTGCAGTGAGCCAAGATCATGGCACTGCACTCCAGGCTGGGTGACAGAGGGAGATCCTGTCTCAAAAAAGTAAAAAAATAATAATTATATATATATATATATATATATATATATATATATATATATAATTATTATGACCAAACCCATAGTCATGCAAACACTGTATGATTACAGAAAAATAGTCTCATCTGAATAATAGTATTTATTCCTCAGTTATGACTAGATACTCTAGTATAATTAAAACAAACTCTCAGCTGTCATTTACTCTGATAACTACTTCTGAGCCTTTTCCCATACTATCTCCCCAGCCATGTAGAAATGATTATTCCTTCCTTTGCAGCATCTACATACTCTACCATGGGCCTTCTCCCTCTATGGAAGAGGTTTCCTGATGAGCAGGAGCATGGTTTAGTTATCTTTGCTTCCCAGAACTTAGCACACTGTCTGAACAAATTAAGAACTCAGAAAATATATTTGACAAATACATGAATGCTTTAAGGGAGGGGAGATTCTACAACTCTAAAATTTCTAGGACCTATTTTCATCTAAAAGTCAGAAAATTTCAAATAAAAATGCAAATGGTACCCTTCATGGCTTACATGTAAATACTCAAAGGAAAAATCCTCGAGGATTTATACTAAGGGATTAGGGAGAAAAATTATTAAAAAAACGACTTCACAGAATTCATGCTTCTACACATCATCTTTTTTTCCCTAATCTGGAAATTAGTATTAAGTCAAATGGACAGGAAAACCATCAATCTTGATATATTAAAATGTTTTTCTCCAAGCCAAAGACTATTTTTTAATTACTGTAAATGTAACCATATTAGTTAATGTTCAGTAAAAGAATACACCTGAGAGATATTTAAAATGGATAGATTTCATATTTTATTTACTTGGATCAAAAGAACTGTTATTATAATGCCCTTTACAAAGTAACTTTATTTGCTCTCATATTTTTTTCAGTAGTAAATCTCCATTGCTTCTCTTAAAAACATGATATACAGTAAGGAATTGCTTTCTCATAATGGATATATGCATGCACTAAAAATATCTGTGTATCTTTAAATCATGATATTAATCTATAAGTAGATTTCTTTAATCAAAATGAGAAATAACAGTGAATAAATAAATGTCAAACTGTCATCTTAGATGAGAAATTTTATTTAGCATTCAAAATACATTTTTCTTATTTAATCGTGTTATTCCCACAAGCTACTATATATATGGTTAATATTAACATTATTCATATGGTATACAATAAATCTTAGCTACAATATGGAAGTATTTCCTTTGTTGACAACTGTGAATAAATATAAACAGATAGTAATAATTTTCAAACCTATTCTAGCCTCCTTTGAATCTTTACGTCCATAAAATTAACACTAGCCCTTCCAAAATAATTTAAAAAGAAATAGAACGTTTCAAATAATCAAAATTAAACCATCTTAATTGACTTTCTGGAGGAAGATTTGTCAATACATCTATTTATCAGTAATATATACATCTATTCCGTAAAGTAAATGACCTTCTTTGCAATTCCACTTATTTTTCCTATATGTGCATGCATACCTTCTGTCAGAAAGCAGAGTAAATGAGTCAGTTGAAAGCATACTTTCGATGTCTTTGAAACAAACCCAAAATCCTCTGCCAAAAGCTCAATATGAGGTTGTTTGAAGTGATTTAATCTAGAGGCTTTCAAGTGAAAAATAGGTAGTAGAACAAAATTTTTATTCTTTTCAATTATATGGAAAAGGAGCAATTTTGGGGTAAGCTTTGAGGGCGGCATGAAAACCGTGACATTATGTGTAAAATGTTATGTATCTACTGTGTAAATAACACTAAATGTGAGCTTCAACATATAAACATCTTTGCTAGTTGTCCTCTCTTACCTCTATGTCTTTAATATGAGAAAAATATGTCTTCCATAAATTATATGCTAATGTTTTATTTTGGTATGGTAGCATATATTTTCTTTAACATAATAACTATTAAAACAATTGTATTATTATTATAAAATATATTACAATTCTTAGTGCCTTACTATTCGTAAAGTTGTTTTAATTATGTCATCTGAATCTGTACATAATTTATTACTTTATACATAAACACAAGCCGAGAAGGAATAAAACTATTAAGTGACAGAAATTAACTTAATATAGATTTTCAGAGTCAAAGTCCATGGCTTTTCACATTGATCAGATATATATCATTTACATTATAAATGCATAATTAATAATACAGAATACTGTAAGATAATCAGAGTCACAAAAGGTGAACACATTAGCACAAATGCAAAATAATCATGAATTCAGAGCTTCTACTTTGAACAACTCAAGGAGTTTCCATGTATGCTCTAACCTATGTGAATAGCATACTGGAATGTTGCAATGCATAACTTATATGTCTGTATGAACTGATCTAGAACTGAGTAATAAACCTTCCCTATGATGCTGGATGATACGGTTATTAATACTTTCAATAATAATGCTCTTACATTTAGTAATTGATATTTGGTATTTTTGTCATATATATCATTATGGAAATATTTTAACATCCAAAAATCAACACATTACAATCCCCCATAAATATATATTTTATATAACCAAAATAATATTCTTTCTTTTTCACTTATTTTATCATAAATATCATAAAAGCTGCTCTTTCCTTTTGTTTGCTATTAGACACCAAGTCACAATAAACATGTTCAGGAATTCACTTCTTTTTTGTTTTATAATTGTCTTGGAATGAATTATCAGGTCAACATTATGAAAACCTTTATGACTTTTGTTAAATATTTGTATAGTATTTTACAAGGGGTCATACCCACTTCTACTGGTACCAGAAAGAATGAGGTTGGGAATTATAATGTTAGCAGCAGGTATGGTGTTGATAGGAATTTTGTTGCTTTAGTTTTTTTAAGGTACTGCTACTTTGTTTAGACATAAGGAGATACTTCATGTTTGCTTTAATTATAATTAATTTGATTACTAATGAAGTTGAACATGTTTCATGTATTTATTTTTTCTGCATGTTCCTACTTTTGTCAAAATACTTGTTTATATCCTTGCTCATGTATCTATTGAGCACTTAATATTTTAAAATTAATTGGAACGGGAAAATTATATATCGGTAATTCTTAAACATTTCAAGTCGTGGGTTCCATTTGATTGTCTGATGAAAATAATGAACCTTTTCTAGAGAAAAATGTCTATGCATACATATTTGCATACAGTTTCATAGAGTTCATTGACCTCCCTGCAGAAAATTCTTATTACCTTAAAATCCAAGTTAATGATCACCATTGTAAATTAAGCTACTTAGTCAATGAATGAACATATTTTCCCAAGTGGTCATATGCATTTTAATTTTTATTATGCTAAAATTTTATACTTATTTATTTGGATTGATATATTTTATTGTTATTTGTTGTATTGCTTAAAAGCTGACTAATTTAAGCATAAGTTGTATATCCTTAGTTAATCTAAAGTCGCTACACATATATATCATACATATATAAATTGTTCTAGAAGCTATATTGATACTTTAACAATATGTATATTTCTGTAATCACATAGTCTATAGTAAAACATATTAATGTGCGATCAGCAACAAAGCAAATGAGAAAAGAATAAAGTCATAGCTGTTTTATTACAAAATGATTATATGCTTCTGTTTAGTCATTTCAGGTAGCACATATTCTATTTTATTTCCTTTAGGATTTGTTTATAACTTATTTTATTCTACTCATAAAAATATGCATGTGCATATTAATATGAGCGTCAAAGAAAAAAAATCTCTTTTGGGAAAATTTACTTGAAAACTGTTCCCTGGAGATGTCAAGAAGTGAAGAACCATTACTTCATAAAATGCAAAAACTGACCAACGTTTTATTTTATTCTCTCTATGGGGAAAACCCATATAAAATTAACTTTCTAATGTGACATAAAAATTGTATGTTATCTCAGAAATATTTAACCTCTTCTAATAAAGTTATTTTTATTCAGTATATGTGGCCTTTCATATTTTTTAAGATTAGTACAATGACCTTTTACCCTGTTATTAACTTTTATGTTCCTGAGTCCCTCAGGAATATAAATATGGGATATATTAAATTGAAGTATTCATAATTCACAAGAGCAAGTTACCGCAGAAGAATGATATTGGGCAAACTGAAAGAACATTAAATGTGTGGAACTGGCTTCTAGTCACTTCGCAGGACTTATTAGAATTGTGGCCTTTAAATTGCCAAGGCTCAGCCTCTTTACCTGTGAAATGAGAGTATTAACTGCTTTTTAACTCATAGAGCTATTGACAGGATATAGAGATCATACTGTTGTGTAATAATTTTTAGAATAATTATTTACAGAATGCTTACTGTGTCCTGGTCATTGCAGTAGTTACCAAAAATATAAACAAGACTCATTCTGGGAAAACTCTTAGCCTAGTAGATAATAGACATATCAGAGATAAATATGAAATGTTCTGCAAAAACAAAACTATATATAAATTTAAAGGATATTATAGGAGCATGGAGAAAGGAACCTACCAATTACCTTCACCGCATGGGTGTTAGAAAAGAAAGATATTGTGGAGAAGGCAATGGGTAGGTTGAGTTTAGTAGAATGAGAGAAAGTAAAGAAGGAATAAAGGTAGGAGGAAAATAAAGATGAATCTCACTGAGCAGACAGTAAGGATCAGGGCAGAGTGATAAGAAACTGAAAGTACGTGATCATTCACCATGCAATGCTGTTTTGTTGTACTCTAAAATGTGAGAAATGGAGAGGCATGGAATGAAATTGCAACGGGAGTTGGGAGCCTCCATGATAAGACATCTTCTCTGCTATCTGATAAGACAACGTAACTGAAAGCATTTAAAAACTGGGAAAAAAAGAACCCAGAAAACAGTTCTATAAACACTAAAAATTATTTCCATTACACAAAGCAGTTAACCATAATCTGTTCAAGAAAATCTTTTTTTTTTTTTTTTTTAAGACAGGGTCTCACTCTGTTGCCAAGGCAGGAGTGTACTGAAACCATCATAGCTCACTGTAACTTCACACTCCTGGACTCAAGCAATTCTCTCACCTCTGTCTTCCCAGTAGCTAGGAAATACAGGCACACATCATCACATCACCACACCTATCTAATTCTTAATGTGTTTGTAGAGATGGGTTCTCCCTATGTGGCCCAGACTGGTCTCAAACTCCTTGCCTCAATCAATCCTTCTGCTTCAGCCTCCCAAAGTGCTAGGATTACAGGCATGAGCCATCACACTTAGCCTAGAAAAACATTTTTTAAGTGATATTTCCTTGGGGGCTAGTTACTCTTTTAATTGGAGATCTTCATCACTAAGGTGACACAGAAAATGTATCTTTAAAAGGAGAAGGGAATATTAAAGTTGATACTAGTTTAGAAATACATGTAGTATAGAAATATAATGGGATAAGTTTATTTCACTTAAAGATATAACTATGAAGTAATATGGGAGAGCAATTAAGTTCAATCTATTCTCTGATTCTACTAAACGTTAGAAAAAAGAAAATGAAAAATATGGAAGATTAATGATAAACATTAGATAAGATTATGTAATACTTTGGAGCATTATTAAAGAAGGCACCAAATTCAGGACATATTTAGAAAATTGATTTACTGTGCCATTAATATTACAAAATGGCAATGCAGAGTGAAGGAGGTTACAATGGAAAATGGTATGAAAAATGCTTTCTATTAAATCTGAGTAATAGTCTTTGATGATGGGATTTTTCTATGGCCTGAGGTGGCATTAGTGGTCAGCTTATAATGAGGAGGTCTAAAATAATTAAACTTCTGCACAAAGAACAGAAAAACTGTTCATGTCAAAGAGATTTCTTTATTTCCCATTCACTCTACAATCGATGCAATGCAGTTTTCACTGCTCATCGTCCTACAAAAGTTGTTCTTAATAACATCGCCTACATCCTTTCTCATTTCCAAGATAGTGACTGTCTGGATCAGAGCTGTAATCCCAGCACTTAGCACAGAATGTGTTACATAGTAGTGCTCAATAAAGGTATTTTAAGTTAATGAAGACCAGATGTGCTTTTTAGTCCTCTTCTCATTTTTCTCCTCTGCAGATATTAATTCTATTAACCTGTGGTAGGCAGAATAATGCCTCCTCAAAAATGGCCACATGCTAATCCCTGACATCTGTGAATAAATTATGGTACATGGCAAAGTGGAATTATTGAAGATAGAATTAGAATTTCTAATTAGTGAACTTTTGATAGGGAGATTATCCCAGATTATCTGGGAGGGCAGGATGTAATTACAAGGGTCTTTAGAAGGGGGAAAGGGTGGCATAAGGGGGAGAATTTGAAAGCAGCATGAGAAGGACTTGGCCCAAGGTGGCTGGTTTTGAAGATGTAGGAAGAAGTCCATGAGCCAAATAATGTGGGAATTCTCTAGAAAATGGAAAAGGCAAGGAGATAGATTTTCCCCTGGAGCCTCCAAAAGTACGCAGTCCTTTTGGCATCATGATTTGATCCCAGTGAGGTTCATTTTGGATTTCTGACCCACAGAACTGTCTGAGAATAAATTTATATAATTTTAAGCCACTAAATTTGTGGTAATTTTGTAGCAGCAATAGGTAACTAATATATTACATTTTATACTTAAGGCTATTAAGTGACAAATATCTGCTGACACCTACTAGGTGGTAGGAAAACAACTGTGAGAAAGATAGTGTCCCTACCTTTTTTCCTTCTAGCTTAGTGAGAGAAGCAGACGCAATAAAAGGGTATGTACATAAAAATATACACATAAGTTACATGATGAAGAAACTACAGAGTTCTCTTACAATCATATATTAAGGGAATTAACTTGAAAAATCCAGAGTTTCCTTGATAAAGTGACATCTCAGCTGAGTTCCGAAAGTTAATTAAGGGTAGAGAGAGACAAGTGGCAGAAAAGAGAACTCCAGAGAATCAAAAGAGCAGGTGAAACTGTCAGGATGTCAGAGAAAGAGCATTGACCTTTCCCAGACCTAGAGATGGTAGAGGAGGATAAAAGTGGCAGAGATGACCCTAGAAAAAGTGAAATTATCATCAACTTATTTATGAAGAGCCTGAAAATATAGCCAGAGGGGAGTTCAAAACCAAAGCAGAATTTTAAATAGGAGAATAGCAATGTTAGGTTTGGCTTTTGGAAATAAACTCCATAGTGTGGAGAATAGCTGGGGAGAGACTGGAAATAATAAGACAGAATCGCTGATTATACCTACAATCCATCTAAGAAATGCCCATGGCTTGCATTAATAAATGGCAGTGGGACTGGAAAAGAAATAGATGCATTCAAGATATATTTACTCAGCAGTATTGGTAAGTGCTAATAATTATACGTGGAGTTAGGGGAGTTGGATCATGGATAATCAATGAAAAAGAGAATTTCCCTGATGGAGAAACTACAGTTCTGTTACAATCATATACTAAGAGAACTAACTTGAAAATTCCAGAGGTTCCTTGATGAGGTTACAGGCTAGATTATTCAGAATGGCATATAAGGGACTTCACAATTTGACTCCAGCATACTTCTCTAAACATACTATCGATTAGGCCTGTTGGCAGTCACCCATATCCCATACCTTATGTATACCTACCAGGTCTTCCCTAGTCACACAAGCCAAATTTCTCCATGAATAAATCATAGGCTTTCTTGCTTTAGTCTTTCGTTCATGCAGTCTCTAGAACTAGAACACTCCAGTTCAAATGTGAGGCTTTTCATAATCACACTTATCTCCCTGGCGTAACTTATCAATCATTCTGATATATACATATGCATAGGCTTTTTTCTAATTATGTGAGTGTTTATGTATATATGTGGGTATTACACACATAAATACTTTAACTGTATGTGTATGCACACACAGATACTTTGTGTGTGTGCATTATAACTTATAAAGTGATTTCAAATATCTCCTTGTTTATACACACAGACACACACACACACACACACACACACACACAGAGAGAGAGAGAGAGAAAATTGGTTTATTGCCTTCCAATAATGCAGCCCAAAATCCACTCATTACCTCCTAAATGTGACCACATTTAGATAGGAGAATTATTATGTCTTTGCAACTCCTGGCACCAAACATGGTATATTGAAGGAGAAATAGGTACTTAGTAAGAGTTTGTTGAATAAATCAAATGACTAATCAATACTGTAATTAAATCTCAGATCTACTAAGTCCTAGACCAATGCTTTTCCCCTGCACTTCATCATACTGCTCAAACTACTGTTAATTATAGAACTTCTGTCATCAATTCATTTCCTAAATTATCCATTGAGCACCCATTAGACATAGAACTAATTTTCAATGACTTCCCCAAAATCTGGCCTTGAAACTGAAGTACTGCTACTTACTTCTATCACTACAATGAATAAAAAATTAAGAGAAAAAATATTTCTTGCAAACAATCTGCCTTTATTTCTCTAGGTGAATTTCACTCTGTGTAATATGATATAATTGTCCCTTACTTCATCTTTCGTGACTGTCACAGCTTCTAACACAATGTCAAATGCTATGTATGACCTCTCTGTCCCTTTTCCTGCACTGCAAATGCTGCTTCTTTCTCAGGCAGGTCAATGGCTTTTTTATTGTCAGCAGTTGTTGGACCCAGAAACCAATTTGGAAAGCTATGTCAGCTCATATTGAATAAAAGTTCCCTCCCATTCCTGCCACTTAATCATAGAATTTATGCTCCATTAGCAAATGGGAGTTATGGTGAGAACCTAACATAAAGGCATAATTGTATATTTATAAAAATTGCAATGCTCTATATACTGAAAACATAGCACAAGAATTGTAGAAATATATTTGTGAAGAATTATAGAAGTTGCATGAAGTAGGACATAATAACAATGACATAGAAGAAATGTATTAGAATGGAAGAATGATCAGAACTCCAAGAGTATATGAAAAGGTGTTAAGTGGCCTCAGTTGGAAAAAACATAATGCCATCTGGTAGATTGTGCAAATAGTTCATTCTTAGTCTCTTAAAATTGCACTTATTAGATACAATGCAGGCCAGTGGTTACATGCACTCATTTCAGAGTCAAATAACCTGAGTTCCAACTCCCGTTTCACTTCTCATTCTCTCTATGGCCTTGAGTGAGTTACTTAACCTCTCCGCGTCTCATTGTCTCCATTTGTTTCATGGTAATAGAATAGAGATACTGAATTTTGAAGACTCAATGTGACACATGTATGACACATATTAATACTGAGAAACAAATAAAAAAAATCGACAAATCCTATAAACCTTTACTTCCAAATATATTGAAACTTCTGGTGAATCTTCTGTATAAATGACATTATTTTACAAAATAGACACAATTTCTATGTGGCAGTAATGTTAATAATTAGTAAGATTTTTACAGTATTTATAAATACACAAAAAATTCAAGTCTTCTTGATTTGAAAGATAAAAACTAAATATGAAATGATATTCACATAAATTACACCTCCTCATGCCCAAAACAATGAAATATGTTTTCAGTAATAATGGGAAAAATGGATATTTTTGTGGTGCATTATAATTTATAAAGTGATTTCAAATGTTTCATGAATATGTGGGTGTAGACTTGCTAAGAGTAAAAATAAGTTACTATTAATTAGTATGCAGACTTGAAATATGCTTTGGTAGTGTTCGTGAGAAAGATTACTTATTTTTGTTAAAATAATGATCATAGACTAATATGACAGAATAAATCAAAATAAGGTCAAGGTCTCCAGTGTAACTTAGAGGTGAAATTAAATATTTGGATATTGTAACAGAACTGCTAACTAGATACCCATTTCTACACAACAGCCTACTCAATTTTACTTTTAAAAGATTCCATTTCTCCACAGAAAATTTAAAAAAATACATTGCTCTATGATATATATTTATCTGTTTTTATGAGTTGCAAAATACTTCTTTGTAAACCAAAAGGCAAGCTATCAGCCAAATGTGCACAACAGCCATTTCCAAATATATTGTTAATAAGATGCTTTAGAAACAGACAAATGGTTAAACACAGGCCCTGATTATAAGGGGATATTTAAATCACAAGATGTATTTCCTCAACTTACACTATGGAGTAATGGTTAATAAGATGGCATAGCAGATGTGTATAATGCCTCATGCTTTATTTCACTGAGCCAACCTTGAGTTCACCTATAAATATAGTGAACAGATTCTGTGGTTGCCGAAGATTTCTCACCAGAAACATCCACATCTATCTGCGTCTTTGCATTAAGACTTTCTTAAATTTAGGCAAGCTCAGTAAGCCCATTTGCAGGGCAGTCCAGAAGCGACAGAGATTTAGTTCTCCCAGGGGCAATCCTCAATAAATGAGGGACAGAAGTCTATGGATTAAAAACAAAGAACAAAAAAAAAAGAAAAAAAAAAAAAAAACAATAAAACAATTGCTAAGCATGTTCTATAGGGCTCCTCAATGGTTGCATGGAATATGGAACCCAGAATGGCCCACAGGAGTACTGTTATTGTCTGCTCTCCATATGTGGAATTCGGGCCCACGTTTCTTGGTTTGATCATGCACTAGTTATGCAGTGTTAAAAAAGACTCATAGGCCAGGCTTGGTGTCTCATGCCTGTAATCCCAGCACTTTGGGAGGCCGAGGTGGGCGGATCATGAGGTCAGGAGTTCGAGACCAGCCTGGCCAATGTAGTGAACCCGCATCTCTACTAAAAATACAAAAAATTAACTGGGCATGGTGGCCGGCACCTGTAATCCCATCTACTCAAGAGGCTGAGGCAAGAGAATCGCTTGAATCTGGGAGACGGAGGATGCAGTGAGCCAAGATTGCGCCACTGTACTCCAGCTCAGGCAAGAGTGCGAGACTTCATCTAATATAAAAAGAAAAAAAAAGACTCATACGCCACACTAAACCTAAGATTTCCAGTATGAAAAGTGGAAATAATCATGGTTAAAAAAACTGTTAGTTTCATTTTGATGACATATCCTGTAAAGCATCAAGAGTAGTCTTAAGCAAGAACATAGTACAAAATAAGTGCAAATAGAGATTTGTATTATTATTCCTGACTATATATTTAATTGCACTAAAATTTATTGAACAAGTTGGTAGTTTGCATTATTTGTTCATAATTTTTTTCTTCCTTCTTTCAACATGCCATGGTTCACCATGGGTGGATTATACTTCCCATTCACTGATTACAGCCTTGGTCATGTGACTTGCCTTGCCCAGTGGAACACAGTCAGATATGAGAGTATGTCAGTTCTGAGCTAGGAGCTTAAGAATCATAAAGTGTTTTCACTTTTAGTTCTTCCTCTCTTTTTCAGGGGAAGTACATGCCTGAGGTAGCTTCTGTTCCTGAAAGGAGAGACACATAGTGCTGACCTGAACTCAATACAAAATTGAAGCCGACATGTGAATAAGAAATAAATGTTTGTTATTATACATCATTGGGATTTGGATTTATTTTTTTACAGAGCATTAGCCTATAATAAAGCTGACTAATATAGCAGGTAAATAGTAAATGTGGCCCATAAAATAAAATTCAATAATAATGGAATGTATACACCCTCTTCACTTAAAAAAGACAGGGTAATATTCCATCATTTAAATTTAAAATAAGCTGAAGTATGGGTTTTAAAAAAGGATTACAAGGTTTCCAAAAATTGCCCATTTAGAATATATTATCTTTTAAATCTTGGTCTTTCCCCTTACCATATTATTCAAAATTTAAACATTAAAACAAGCATGCTCTTTTTACACATGGCCAAGTATTAGCATAGAGAGAAATCAATGCAGAAAACAATTTAAGTGGAAAATAAGTTCTAAGGAAATTCAGTGAGTTATTGTAATAGCAACACTCAGTACTGAGCATGCCCTTTCTACCTCATGCGAAATACTGAAAGCACTTAAAACAGAAATAAAGTTTAGGAGTAATCATTCATTCCCTCTTCACCAAATATGGAAGTCTTAAGCCAGTGTTTATGAAAGATCAAGCCAAAAAGTATAAACAGGAATACAGGCCAAACATGTTTCCAGCATAAACAGGGGAAATTTTGCAGTCAGTAAAAGAACATTAGAGTCCCTCTTTTAGGAAAGGGCTTGGAAAATTATTACTGTGAATACAAAAGAAGTCCTGGGAGCTAATCAAACGAGGAGACAGTTTTGAGAGTTAATCAGGTGCCAATGCTAATAGATTATCCAAGTGGCAGAGCAAAGAAAGTCCAGAGTCACACAATCAATTTTTATTCAGCCTGAGTTGCTAATACTGATGACAAGTGGCTTCTTCCAAGATTCTTAATGAAAGATTTCTCTTTTTTCAGATTTATTATGCTACTGGATTAAAAAAGTATTTATTTCTTTTCTAAGATCAGTGACAAGACTACACTGAGAACAGGTCCCTCAGTGTACATTGCCAATAGATAAGTTTTATCTATGTCTTGATTGACTAATCATTTAACAGATGCGAATCTAGATTAGCATGTAAATTAAGTAATTTTGAAAGCCTCCCATACTAGCATTATTGTTTGCACTTAGATGTTATTGAGTTGAACTTGTAAAGGAAAATAGAATTAGAAAAGATTTAGAAATTATAGAAAAAATTTGGATTCTCATTATATACAACAAACAATAGAGTTTGAGGTTTTAACAGAATTTTCTGTTTCTAAAAAGAGCATTTTAAGTATAGTTTTGTTTATTTCATCTTCATAAATTGTACATTTAATTTTAAATTCTAGTCATTACAAAAGACTTTAAGTCAAGTGGCATATTGCTTTCCTCTATAGCCAATTTTAAAAGTCTGAATAGTTATCTATATATACAGATGTATACCTGTATTCAGGTTGTGTTCATATGCATACATAATATATATATAAATTTCACATATATATAATAAAGTTCATGTATATGTGTGTAATTTTATATTCTGACACAAATATAAAATTCATGAATTGTAGCACACCGAAAACATTAGTTTTTGATTAGAGAACATTAAAATGATTGTAAAGTAGAATCTCCAGAATTTGCAGAGCTTGTAAATTGAAGACATTTGAATTTCCCAATTTTAAGATTACTTTGATCATTCTAAGTGCCTACTAAACGGATTATAAAGGAATGATTTTCCTCATTTACAGTGATATGGTAGTTTTAGCTTTGAACCTGACTATCTTGGTTCAAAAGGCAGTTCTGCTACTTATTAACAATGTGCCTCTGTTTGCTCACCTGTAGAATAAAAATAATATCAATGTAGCTTTGTCATGAGCTTTGGATGAATGTTCCCACTTGAATCCTGGCTCTAACACTAACTTGCTCTATGAGCTTCTGTCAATCATTTAATTACCTGGAATACAATTTCCTCAACTTAAAAAAAAAACAGAATTTGGAAAAGATAATTTCTGTTTCTTCAGTTCTAAAACTATACCATCTGCTTCTTATTCGAGGTTTTCATTTGTCTGTTTATTTGTTTCTGCAGGAGGCAGTTCCCAACCCTTGTTGGACTATGCTCTGGAATCATATTGTCTGGATTTAAAGTTCAGGTTTGCCACTTACTAGCTAGTTTTCTCAATTTATTTACATGACTTTTCTTTCCTTTAGTTTTCTCATCCGTAAAATCGATATTAATATAATAACTATCTCACAATGTCATTGTGAGGATTAAATAAGCCATTATCTTTATAGGGCATAGAAAGTGTCTGGCCCGAAATAAGTAATCAACATTGTTATTCCTATCCTGAAGTCTATGGGCTTTCAATACAACTATGGAATAAACTTGTAAAATTGTGAGCAAAATTTTATGAGTGTGTATATATGAGAGTCTGCAGTTCTCAATAGATTCTAAAAGGGCTGCATGGTTTGAAAAATGTTGGATGTAAAATATAGACATTATTCTGACTCTTATGGATATTAATGATCTCTGTTTTACTTTTTTCACGAACAGTGCCATTAACAGCAATAGACCTGTTTTTATGATTTTTTCTTACTTTGCTTTTTTTACATGTTTATTTAAGAGCTCTGCTTTTCATCTCTGTCACCATTGTACCATTATTTTTATGGATATACACACAGTTGTTGGCTTTGAAAGAAGTATAATTATATAGTCTGCAGCTATGCCAAAGAAAGCCAGGACTCCTTATCTGGCCTCAGAAATAAATAGTGGGCTTTCTTCATATTCTCTTAGATACTACTCTTCAGCCACCTAGGATTACACACTATGTTTTTAGCTTCTTATGCTTCTGTAAAGACAGATGCATTTTTTTGCTACCCATCTTATTGCAATGTCCTTTCTGAGAAGAGCCCAGCCTTTTTCTGTAATATACTTTGATACTAAGTATTGACATAATGCAATACAGTAATTGGAACTCAGAAAGATTTGTTTGTTTAATCTTTGATTGCTTAATCCACTTAATCAGACGTATATTTTTAATGCACATTTTTCTTTAGTTAGAGCAGCCCATGTCATGAAAGAATCATTCAAATGTGGAATCGATGATTCTCACAGGATATAAAAAACATCATGCCATACAAGAAATAAATCACTCCTCTCTGCATAGATACAGTGAATCCAGAGCTTGGAAACTGGTATTTTCAAAGCTTAGTATGAAAGTGTCTGAAAATAAACTCTCAACAGAGATCAGTGGAAATAACCAATAACTGTTAAAAGAAGCACATTATTGATTGGCCAAGTAATCCAAAAAGAGAAAAGATGTGCGAACTTAATACTAAATTTAGAAAAGTATTCATTGATTAGGAAATCAAAATTCAAGATAAAGAAACATGTTAAGAGATTAAAAGTAGTCTTTCATTGCTTGAGTAACCTAGCTGAGGAGTCAAAGTAAAACCAACGGATTGTAATTAGTATGATGTTTTAAGATATAGTTGAATAAAGAGAGAGAGAGAGAGAGATGCATTATTTACCCTGATTTTTGGTACAATGCTAAGGTCATTAATTAATAAATTAAGTTTATGTTTATTAGCCAATTTTTAGAAACTAGAGAAAAAGTGAGTATTAAAAGCTTTAGGATTTAACTTTTGATACATTTCCTTTTCATTTTCCTTGCATAATTGTAATTGCATTGCAGAAGTAATTAGAAACCTTACTTTCTTCATTTAAAATAATAACAGGTTTTCCAGTGTTGTTAAAACACAATCTAAATATCTAGAAGCATTGTCTTCTTTATTCCCATAAAAATTACCATTCTGCCTTTTCTCAGAACCTTGAAAAAATGGTTTCATAAGTTTTGCTATTTAAAGAGTCTTGCATTTAATATCTACATAGATAAAGCCTCCACCCAAATATGGAATTATTACCTTAGAAAAGAGTCTCAAAATTTAGTTTAATGGATTTAAGTGAATAATCATCTCTATAAGTTTTGGTACATATTTTCAAATTCTCAAAAATTCCATATTAAACTACATCTCTACCTGTAATGGATGAAAATGTCTATAACGCTGCATTGTAATGTACATTGAATACATTAAATAGAAATGTAATTCATATGTAATTCAATGTAATTCATATATGTCTATGTATGTCTTTCTAAACATGAATGCATGTGTATATATATATATATATATACATACATATACACATACATATATATACATATATTTATATATATATTTAAAGAATTTAGACTTGGGACTTAGAATGAGGCTCTCCTTGAAACCTTCAACTGTGAGATATAAATATAAGGGAATGTTGGCAATCATGTTCTGCCATGTGAGGAACAGCAGAAGCCAATCTGCAATAAAAAAGATAGTCTAGAGAGGAGGAAATGTGACAGAGAATCCTGGAAGCTTTTGATTGCATTTCCTGAGGTATACTGCAATTTGCCCTAACCTGTCTTGAGAAACGTTTTAATCCTTAGAATAAATGTATCCTTTGGAATAAATTCCACATTTGATAAAGATAGTTCAAATTTGGTATAAATAATTTGTGGCCAAATGTCCTAATTAATATAAGACTCAAGTAATAAGTAATTTGCTGCTTAAGAGTAGAATCAGTTTAATTTCATATAATTTTTCCATCTCTCATTCAGATGGGAAGGCATTATCCTTCCTCTTGTAAGGTCGTGATGCTCTATATCTGCAAATTCAAGGGAGAAAAAGTCTCTTAACTTAAAACTATACAGAAAAAAAAAAAACCCGATGTCATTTCTAGCACTTAATTGGTATTTATCTGCCATAAACACATGAGGCTGTTTTGGTTTGTTCAGTTATCCTTGTCTGCATAGGGCCATTTAAACCCAAATTGGAATTATCTCTGGGTTACTATCAGTGATAATAAGAACTTTCAATTTATGCCAATTATAAGAATTCACAAACACAGATAGGGTGACCAAGGAATCCAACCAGAACTTCCTATTTAGTCTCATTAGACTAAGACTTAATGAGAAAAGAAAAATCATTAGCACTGAAAATCTTGTAGGTCTTGTTTCATTTTTTCCTGAAATTTAAATAATACTGATTATGCCTGTGATGGAAACTGTGGAAAAGAATAAAATGAATATTTAATTTAGTAAGGTATATAAAATAAAACATGAGAGGGAGCATAGCTATTCCTAAATGGAAAAAGAAATTGGTATACTACAATAGGAAATATGATTTCCTTTTAATGTGTTAGTTTTACAGAAGTTACCAATTGCAGAAACCATTTTGATTTAACATCATCAATAAAATCAACATGTGAACAATCATTACGTTGGAAAGATGACATGTCTAACAAAATGGCACTATCAAGTTCTATGTATTTAAAGACAGTCTCCATTTAACTTTGCTAGACAACAAAATTGTAAATGCTCAATGCCAAGGGCAATTGAATGTCAAAATACAAGTACATCCTAATATTTTATATAATACTCATATTGTTAAAAACGATGCATCTAACATAATAAAGAGGGTATTTGAAATTTCATATTTCAATATCCCTATGGTTTGCCATAGATTACAAATATAAATGCATGCATGAAATTATGATTTTATTTTCTTGGTTAATTTTGGTTACAGCTCATCACTTTGCATTAGTTCAAACCTCCAACAATCTCATATGCATCATTATAAGGAGATGAAAAGGATTAAGAAATAAGTTTAAGTCTGTGCATAGAATATTAAAAGTTTCTCTGCATATAACATGAATAGAGGTGATTACTATTAATATAAACTCAATAATAAAGAAAATAAACAAATGCCTGCTTTTATTTTCTCCTAATTAACAAGTTTAATCCTTTGTGCTTCACATTATTTGTTTGGTCTGTAGCTGATCATTGGTAGACATTTCACTGCTCATGGGCCATTCTACTCACCTTGACTTCCAACTCAACTTTGGGATGGACATTTCAAACCATCTGTCTGAATGTGTGCAAACTTTGGTGAGTGTCTTTGAAGAAATGTAATTGAGGATGAATTATGTGACAGTGGATATGTGAATTTTGATTGAAAACTATTTTATACATCGAAAAATGAATCTTATGGCTGCTGGCTCACATCTGTAATCCCAGCACTTTAGGAGCCACGGTGGGTGGATCACTTGAGGTCGGGAGT
This sequence comes from Callithrix jacchus, assembly GCF_049354715.1. NCBI lineage: Eukaryota > Metazoa > Chordata > Mammalia > Primates > Cebidae > Callithrix > Callithrix jacchus. The sequence continues at coordinate 33,946,438 of NC_133524.1, forward strand.
TTGAGACTAGCCTGACCAACATGGCGAAACCCTATCTCTACTAAAAAATACAAAAATTAGCCAGATGTGGTGGCGGACACCTATAATCCCAACTACTTGCAAGTCTCAGGCAGGAGAATTGCATGAACTCTGGAGGCAAATGTTGCAGTCCAGTCTGGGCAACAGAGTGGGACTCCATTTCAAAAAAAAGGAAAATGAACCATTTTCTTCAATTTTATGGTAAATTACTAAATGAAGAAAACATTTAATTTTTCCCAAGACAATTTTGATCTACACCCCTAGCCCATGGGGGGATTCATAGTTTCTCTTTTCTGTTGTTGGAGATATATCATGGTTAAAATTTTTAAGAAGTATTTTAAACATTCATAAAAGTGTGAGTATTCTAAGTTACTTCAATGACATATAAAATTTTGGAGCCCTGCTTCCATGTTTCAACTTCAAAAGTAGAATTCAGTTAGAACTCCCTGGTGGCTGCACTTTAGAATAAACTTTCAGTCAATACCACACGCCTCTTCTTTTTTTCCCTCCTACTGCTCACCCCACCCCACCCCACCAACCAACCAACCAAATAAATGAAACAAAAAGGCCGGGATGGCAGGTTCTACACTTTTGAATACAGTTTTGGACAGTGTGCCAAATCTTAATTTTGACATCACAAATAAGGTTTCACAAATGGATTCTGAATATACAAAATGTTTTTGAGTCACCTTTTGTCTTCACCTTTGAATTAAAAGCTTTGAAATACAATGAACAGTATTTCCTTCAACTTTTCATCACTTTTCCCAGTATGTAATTCACAGATAACAAGTCCTCAATACATTTTAATCAAATTTAACTGTTAAAAGATTATTTTTCAATATGTTCTTTCTCTACTAGAAATAAGTAATTATTATTCATTGTTTCCATCTAAAGTAAGGGTAATTGTAGTGATTAACATGTTGAATGTGAGCATTTCAAGAGGGTATAAAATACTTGTGGGCTTTCCATCATAATCAGGTTCCTCTTATGCTTAGGATGTAAAAATGCTATATAAGAACATTGCTCCACCCAATGAGAAAAAGCTGAGTAATATATAAAAATGTCTTATTTTTTGAGCCATTTAAACAGCTGTGGCCACAAGGCAAAGAGGTAAGCCAAAGTACTTCAATCCCCTCCAAGGAGAGTCTAGATATATGAATGATTTTCCTTTGGCAGAGAACTGAAGGAAGAAGTAGTCACCATAGGAGCAGGAAAAAAAAAATAGCTCCAATTGTAAGGCATTCTTAAAAGTCAGATGTGGGCTGGTGTGACATTTCAGCATCCTTGGAAATGCAGACTTAACAAGTCTGCGCTCATTCTGGAGTTGTTTTCCACACACCTCTATTGGAAATGTGAAAAAAGATTTGGGATAAGACAAGAGATAGGAAGAAGCTCCCCTCAGTGATGCACAAACATGAAGTCAAACCCATTTTCCAGACTCTCCTCTTCTAAAAGGCATAAGATTTAAGTAAAGGTACTAAACTGAAGGAAAGGTACTAAACTCTACCACCCGTGGGTCCCACAAAAGACTGCCTGTTTAAGAGGGCCAGGAAGGTAGAAGCCACTGAGAGAGGGGCAAGATAACCTCTTTGGAAGTGGGGCATGATATCCTCTTCGGCCCTGGATTCTGCACCAATAAAAACAGAATGATCTGTTACCACTAGGGGAGAGAATGGCATACAAAGCTTGCTGAAAACTAAGGATGGAACAAGAAGATAGAAATCCCTTTAGGACCCCAGGCACTACATTAAGCACAGGATAGCAGCAGCTCATCAACGGAGGTCTTTGAAGTCCATAGTGTTCTGAAGGTTGCTATAGAAAAAACAAAACCCCCCCAAACCAGCTCAATACTAACACCACTGACTCAAACCCCATACTAGCAGTATGACAGAAAAGGCTGTACCTATTTCCAAGATTAAATATATTTATCTCATTCTCTATTTTTCTTCTATATGCAACATCTAACATTCACTAAAAAGAAAATGAGACTTGCAAAAAATAAATAAAACTTAGCACAATACACCCATTATCAAAAATAAAGCCATCAACATAATGAGACTAAAAGATAACTGATATGCTTGAGCTAACAGACAAGGACTTTAAAATATCTCTGACTGATAAGGTAAGGAACAGATTCATCTAGATATTAAAAAAGGTTGAAAACTTGCACAAACAGATGGGACCTTTCAGCACAGTGATGAAATCTGTAAAATGATGCAATGGAAATGCTAAAAATAAGCAAAAATCAATGCAAAATGTTAATGTAGCCATTGCAAAATTATTTCTCTTATGAATAAAAATAATGTTAAATTACAAAGAGAATAATAGTAGTTTAAAATGGTGCATAATTTAAAATACTACAGATATTAATTTGAAAAAATTGTTTATCAATGTTCACACCCGAGTACTCAACTGTTAGCTGTCTCTGACTACAGTCTTTTTTGCTCTTTCAGTATACCTCTATGCCTCTTATAGTATAAAATTAAAATAATCTATGAAAAATAATTATGAAATCGATCATGAAAAATGATCAATTGTTCATGGAAAAAAGAGAACTTTAATTGTAACAACCTCTGATATATGACTAAAAAATGAGGCATGAGGTGGGCTCCCAGGTAAATTGGAAGGTTTCATCTAAAAAATGCAAGATTATGGGGCATATTCCCTTCTCAACAGCCTAGGTTGATTGGGTCTACCTCTTTTGTTACATTTTCAATATATAATTCCTGTTCAAACTTTCTATTATTATATCATTTCAAGTTCCACTGATATTCCTGAAATGTAACACAAAAAAACGAATAGATAATTTCAGCCATTCCGATTTGCAGCCTTTTGTAGAGTGACATGAATAGATCTTACTGTACTGAATAAAGCCCTAGTTGTTCTTTTCCTATTCTATCATCTCTGGATTGGTGGATGGGATAAAATGTTCAGGAAAGAACTACTGAATCTCAGTACAAAAGCGAATGTCATTTCAAGTTAAAAAAGTAAACAAAGTTAATGATCACACCCATAAATGCTACTGATTTTTATTTAAGAAACTCTGAGGAGAAAGTTACTGGATTCCTGAAAGTAAGTAAAGGGTGTATGTTTGCTAAATGCATTCAGCTTTTCACTCTAATTATCTGAGGTTTTTTATGTGTTGTTTTAGCTGTTGTTTGTGTTTTTTATTCTCTCTACATTTTTCTTTTACTGTACAGCTGCTCTTCATGCTCTGAGTTATCTAAAGTTTATATTAATAATCAAATTATTTGCACCATCCCAACTTTGAATCACACAATTTGGATGGAGTTCAAGACTCATTCAGGACTCAGCCAAACATCCTCAGTACTCAGAACCACAACACAGAAAACATACATGCATGGTTCTATAATTATTTTGTGGAGCATCTATGAATTTGCTATGCACCAGACCCTGAGAAGTCAATGTACAGTGGTCAAAAAAAGTCAAAAAAAAAAAAAACAATTCAACTGTATTAATAATTAGAAACCATAAAATGCATTCATACATATTTTTAAATTTGAAGCTTGTTACTCTTCTGTACAATCCTTAACTCCCATTAGAATCATTAAAGTATATTCAGTAGTAATAAAAATGAACAGAGAAAATATGATCATGACAAAAGGCTGCCAGAGTAACACGGGTGACAAACCTGAGAACATTTTAGAATTCCCAATTTCCCACTCCAATAAAATAATAAAAACAAAACAAAACAAAAAGCCTTTTTTAGTAGCTTCAACCGAAAGTATCACCTGATCTATTTCTTAAAATCCTCAGGAAGGTTTCACTGAACCATTAGAGGTTTGTGCAGTCAAACAAATTAAACATGAACCAATCTTTTTAGAATGTCTACTGAAGTGCTCAATTTTTCCAGCATTCTAGTTAACTCAGTGAAAGAAACAAACAGGTACTTGCCAGGTTTATAAGGAAATGACTGTATGCTTGCACAAGCAGGACATAAATTCAGAAGTTATAGAGAAAATAAATAGAAAACAAAGTTTTGACAAAACCAAACTGCCTTTACTTTTAGCTTATAAAAATAATCAACTCTTTAAATATCTACAAATGATTAGGGGAATTCGAATTTTATAATTCATTTGGGTAGAGGAGCAAAAGGTATCTATTAGGCTCAACTTTTGCAGTCAGTGATGAGAGACAATGGCCGGCCATCCCTGCCCTCTCTCCCCTACCCCAGTTAATCTAAATCTACAAAAGGAAGGAGCTTCCACTAGCCTGGAGGGGTTGCAGGATGGAAAAAGAATCAGAAGGGAACACTTTTATGGGTGTTCCTACCGACCAAACTGTTTCTAGTCAGCCCATTTAATTTCATATTTATGAGTGTTTAAAACAAAGAGGCCAGCACCATGGCTCACTCCTGCAATCCCAGCCCTTTGGGTGGCTGAGGCAGGCGGATCACTTGAGGTCAGGAGTTCGAGACCAACCTGGCCAACATGGCGAAACCCCATCTCTATTAAAATTCAAAAATTAGCCAGATGTGATGGTGTATGCCTGTAATCCCAGTTACTAGGGAGGAGGCAGGAGAATCACTTGAACCCGGGAGGAGGAGGTTGCAATGAGCCCAGATTGCACCACTACTCTCCAGCCTGGGCAACAGAGTGAGACTCAGTCTCAAAAAGAAAAAGAGGAGGGAATGAGACAATTCATAAATGCAAGCCCCAGCAATTCTAGTTAACTGTGAACCGAACCAGTAAGATGCACATTGATTTAATTTGGGAAATAATTTTTGTGCTGGTTTCTACATGAGTGCTCCATATTGCCTTCTTACCTGATGATGGAGTACAGAACATGGAGACAAAAATAAGAGCAATTCCAAGGAACTGCTTTATGGCCAAATGCTAATTCAGAAGCATATTGAAAAAGGAGATGCAAGAGAATGCTAAGCGTGGATTCTAGGCCATCCTTAAGCAATCCAGAGCTGAAGGGCCGTATTCAGAGATAAATTTATTCTGTGTTCAATGTTTCTTGACCTACTTCTCATAAGGAAAATTCTGCCTGAAAACCAAAAGGAATTCATTTTTCACTTTAGCTTGAAATTTACCTTAAGATAAAACACAATAATTGTATAAAAATAGGCCTTATTGGGTATGTATAAAACAGACCCAAGAGGATTTAGGGTAAAATATTTCATAAGTTGTACTATGCATGAATATAAAAAATGAGAAACAAAGGTTAGTTAGTAAAAGGCTGTTCAGTCCCAAATAAGGGAGTAATTGTTGATATGCAAAATAAGAGGGGGTGGGGAAAGTCCTTTTTATACAAGGGAATTCAAGGGAGGGCACTCATATTGGTTGAGGCTGTATTTTGCATTTAATCCTCGCAACTAGACTGAGAACAAACATTAGACATTTTATTTTCCTTTTACAGACTGAAAAGCTGAGGCAATAGGATTAGTTGCCTGTGACAACATATTGAGGAATCACAATATTATAGGCCTCCACCACCTAACTATGCCATCATCAGAACTACACACACACACACACACACACAGACACACACACGAGTATTTCATGAGATTGTAACCATGGTCTTAAGTTCCATCCTCTGCAAGTAAGATAGGATAGTCACTGAATCCTCACTGCCTTCAGGTTGTTTAGAAATTCAGAGCTGTTGAATTACAAAATCAACTCGATTTCACTGACAGAGGTCAACTATTTTTAGTGTAAGTGAACCATGATTCTGGTGTAAACAGATATAGAAGAACCCTGTTTAAAAGTTTCTACCTGCTCTCTGTGCCTACCAAGAGAATAAGAGGGGGAAGCTGAGAAAGTTACAGATAAGTGACAGTTAGAAGCTGCGTGGAGTGTGGGGAGGGCCCTGACCCTCTGACACACACACACACGCTCTTTCAAATTCATCTGAAAATAAGAGGAATATGACAATGTCCTCTTCAGGAGCCAAAGTTCTAAAGAAGAGAAGGAGGCTCTGGAGCTGTTGAACAATAGTGCCCAATCTGAGCAAAGGGGCTGAGCATGGAGATTAGCCTCACAGGGATCTGAACATCTCATCACGTTTGTGATAAGCAGCTAACATGTATTGGTGCTTGAGAAGGTCACGGAAGTTAGGAGGAGCAAGTTGGCAGTCTTTCAAGGGTGTGGTAATCAGGACACAGACACCCCAAACCCTGGAGGCAGAATAGGCGGTTCAACTAGGGAGGGATGCAGATGCTGATTCACTTCAGCCAATGCCTGCATGCAAAGGCCTTCTACCCCACAGACCAAATTGGATAGCACATCTCTGTGTGTCCTTGACCTAGAATCAGAAGCTGGCCCTGATGCCATGAAGCTGAGTAATACTCCTGTCTTATTCTAATCCTAGAGTGGAGGGAGAGTCCTAACAAATCCTGAATGTGACCAGCAGACCTGAGAAGTCACTGAATTTTATTAAGATTTCCTGAGAATGGCATATTAAGAAACCTGTTAAATTAAGATAAAAGAGGAACCAAAATAGAAATTTCATTTAGTTATAGAAAAATTAATAAAATACCATTTTTTTGGCCCACTTAAATTTGTGTAATACTGAAATTTTTTTCTTGCTACAGACGTTTAATTTAGTGCAAAGGCCTAGGGCCCAAGGGTTCACTGTGAAGAATGTAAATGTGCTTCCATAATAATGTATGATTTTGACTAATGTCTGCACAAAATACTATAGCCCATAAAAGGTTTTGAATCTTATAATAACCATTAGCACTATCAACATGTAGAAATAAGAAAATTAAGGCTTAGAGTGGTTGGACTCTATCCATTTATTGCCCAGGATAACATCAAGTGATTGACTGGGGCTTAAATTTTTTTCTCCTGATTGTAAATATCAATTCTGTTTCCTATACTTTTCCATATACCTCTTGATGCCTATTTGGTGCTCAATAAATTATAGATGGAGTGAAAGAGTGAATAAAAACATGGGTTTCTTTAATGTCTGGAAGGAGCATAGCAAATAATTGATATCCTTTCATATCTCACATAGCCTTCGGTACAGCAAAAGAAGGAAAAACAAGGGGGGAGTTTTAATAATGTTGATCATCTACAAATTGCTAGATACTGAGATTTTTATGCACTTTTTAAGTTTAATCCTCATGTTAATCCATATTATATATGAGGAAATGGAGAGAGAACATAGTTTGTCAAGGTAATGGCCATAGTCCATATAATTTGAGTGCTTACTCCATGCCATCTACTAAACACTTTAAACACATTAACATACTTCATTTTCACAACAGCCTTATAAGATACGTACCTCTCTTGACACCATTGTATAGATAGAAACCAAAGCTTAGGGAGGTTAAGTAACTGCCCAAATTCCTATAGCTGCTTTGCAATAGATGAGCACAAATTTAAACCCATGCTTCTCTAAGTCCATGATTCATTCAATAGCGGGTGATAAAAATCGCTGATGCTGGTGCTGATAATGGGTGAGTAAACAATGGCCACAGACTGGGCCCGGTGGCTCAGGCGTGTAATCCCAGCACTTTGGGAGGCCAAGGCGGGTAGATCATGAGGTCAGGAGTTCAAGACCAGCCTGGCCAAGATGGTGAAATGCTGTCTCTACTAAAAATACAATAATCAGTCAAGCATGGTGGTGAGCACCTATAATTTCAGCTATTTTGGAGGCTGAGGCAGGAAACTGCTTGAACCCTGGAAGCAGAGGGGGCAGTGAGCCGAGATCGTGCCACTGCACTCCAGCCTGGGTGACAGAGCAAGACTCCATCTCAAAAGAAAAAAAAAAGTGGCCACGTAATAATACTCACTGTCTGAGGGAACATTATTGATGTGCCTACATTGTTTTTTAACTTTCCTTTACTTTCTGCTATATTAGATTTTATTTTCATTCTTCCCTCTGTTCGTGCCACTTTAAACACTGGTGCCTCCCTTCTCTTTGACCCAGATACTTAAAACAGGTCACACATTTAAATATGGCAAGCCCTCCAGCCCTGCAAATGATGGACTATAAAATTTGTTTGTACTACTGGCAATTTTTTAAAAAAAAACCTTATCCACACCAACTTTTATAGTTTTATGTCGGACAGTACTTTAGGAATAAAAAAAATATTAAAACAGATCTTTATCTTTTAAAAAATCTATTTTCCAGAAGTAAGCAAATGAATTATTTTTATCTCATTACCATGTAGCTTAAAAATCTATTACCTGAAATCCTTTTTTAAAAAGTTAGCTAATGCAAAACTCCTTTCCTCCAACGTGCCCTCAGAATTACCTGCTTCCCCTGCACTCTCAGCATCCCCAAGTTATTGGCAGTGAATAAAAGTGTAAAGGCAATGAATCTTGCAATTCTCTGTGAATTTCACTCCAAAAAGAATTTTGGGCATTGTGATGAAGCAATGTACGGATTAGTTTTAAATAAGGATCTCCAGTTGGTGTCTATTCTCACAATTTATAACTTACTTTCTTCCAAAAGTGATTTGAAATAAATATTCTGAACCACTGAAGAGCAATGGAAATTAAGAATTAGAAATGCTCTTACAAATCTATTAAACCTAAATGTATATATGCATGTATTTTCATCATGAAACACAGAATATTTTAGAATAATTCAATTTTATGTAATTATGGATACCAACATACAGATTCATATTTTAATTGTTCAGGTGAACAGAAGCTGCATTTGGTGTCACTCGGTTGTATTTCTTTTTATATTAGCTGGTTAGCTGTGCTGGCAGAACTAAAGGAAACCTGTTCATAGGGCCTTTACATAGTTGTAACTGCTACACAATCATGTGTCATAAATTTATAGCATTACAGGCCAGCAGGCTTTTATACTGAACATTGTTCGGAGAAAGGAAAACTTGACTGAGAGCGGTGGCTCATGCCTGCAATCCCAGCACTTTTGGAGGCCAAGGCGGGTGGATCACCTGAGGTCAGCAGTTCGAGACCAGCCTGCCCAACATGGTGAAATCCCGTCTCTACTAAAAAATAAAAATAAAAAATTATACCAGGCATGGTGGCAGGCACCTGTAGTCCCAGCTACTCAGAAGGCTGAGTCAGGAGAATCGCTTGAACCCAGGAGGTGGAGGCTGCAGTGAGTTGAAATCGCATCACTGCACTACAGCCTGGGGAACAGAGAGAGACTCTGTCTGAAAAAAGAAAGAGAGAGAGAGAGAGAGAAAGGAAAACTTAAAAAATGAATGGGAATTGGTAAACAACTGCAGGGAGAGGAGTTACCACACTCTTCATATTGCAAACTAAAGAGAGGGGGCACTGCTAGAAAAGTATTGCCAGAGCCTGAAAGGCAGAATGTATAATCAGGATGTGATATCCCGCAGTGGTGACTCCAATAATTGGGGATTAAAACTGTATCTTAACTTGTGCTCTCTCTTTCTGTTGCTTGAGGGCTGTTGTATTCACTCAATCTTCCACGAGATCTATATGGACTCATTGAACCTCAGGTCTTAACTTCAGTTGAGCAGACCTAGTCCTCTCTCTCAGATCAAGGCAGACATAACTTGTGTTCCATTAAGCTTACTGTGTCAAGTCTGCCAAATGAAACTTTAAATATGTAGGCATCGTCTACTTAGCCTGAACACTAAAAAGGATCCTTCTGCCTTTCCCAAGGCTTTGTTTGGTTGCAAGGTTTCTAAAGTCAGTACAGAAACTTCCCGGAAAATGGAGCTCCAAACTTATCACAGTTTTCATCCTGGAATGTACTTAGGTTTGTATCCCCCGACGTGCATCACTCAATTGCTGTCACATACCTCTTACCTGAAATTTATTTCAGTTTCTCCAAAGACTCTGTATTTCCCCAGTTACAGATATTACTATACCTTAACTGTGGTGGCTGCCACTTTCTTACCCTGCAGTATTAACGATAGAAATGCTTAGATGTGCAGAAGGCAAACATGGGGAAAAGAGTGGCAATATTAAATTCAAGTCTCTCAAAAGGAAAGAAAAAATAATGAAAGGGAAATGTAAAAAATGAGAGATAGGTGGGGCAGATTTAAGATGCCCGTGAACCTCTGCGTAGACTGCCTTTTTTTGCTCTAAATTCTAAACTCATCTAAATCAGGCCACCTCCCTCCAGAGAACAAAAAGAAATTTGGCCACTATGGAATGGTACCAAAGTGAATTTTTAGAAGCTATTATTACCTACTCATAATCTATAATATTTTTGAAGACTTACATATATATGTATATTTATAATTATCAATATTAGTACAAAGCAATAGGGTCAACATGAACTTGGATACCTCTGTTAAGTTCACTTAAATATTGAACTAAACTAATCACTTTTCATTTTTTCTTCAACTAAATATGTAAATTCAATATAATTGACTCAGTTCTCAAATTGGTCCAATAAAATGTTCCCACAGTATTTGCAAATGTATTTGTCTGTAGAATACTCCTTCTTAACTCTTTAAAGTAGAAATTAAAATGGAAATATTAAAATGTAAATTTAAAAGCTGTTTTCTCTCTTTTTTTAATTATACTTTAAGTTCTGTGGTACATATACAGAAAGTGCAGGTTTATTACACAGGTATACACATGCCATAGTGGTTTGCTGCACCCATCATCCCGTCATCCACATTAGGTATTTTTCCTAATGTTATCCCTCCCCTATCCCCTCACTCCCTGACAGGCCCCAGTGTGTGATAGTCCCCTCCCTGTGTCCACATGTTTTCACTGTTCAACTCCCACTTATGAGTGAGAACATGCAGTATTTGATTTTCGGTTCTTGTGCTAGTTTGCTGAGAAGGATGGTTCATCATCCCTGCAAAGGACATGAACTCATCCTTTTTTAAAAGTGTTTTTCTCTCTTAACAGACATTTACTTTTTTTTTCCATGAATTTGTTTTGTTTTGCTTTCAGCATTGGTACCATTCCAAAAAAAAAGAACTGTAGAAAAGAGTGAATATTCTATTGAATGTTTGTTATGTTTGCATAATAACTAATTAGTGAATTGAGGCCAACTTTGATCAGAATGTTTGCTCTGAATAGATATTTGTTAATAACAAATAATTTTTCATGTGATCAGCATGTAATAATAAGTTCCCTATGCTGCCTTGCTGTTATAGAATATTTAGACAACATTTATAAATGACTAATTCAAGGAATTAAAAGGTCTTAAGTGCTCCAGATTGTAGAACTGGAATAAACATGAGGTAGTAGTGAAGGTGGGCTAGAAATTACTACAATAAATACTTTAAAAAAATAAGGAAAGCGAAAATACGACTCGAAAAATGCAAGCAGAATAAATGTCATGAAATATTCTGAATGTGTGCACTTGATTTTCCTTCATCACAGCTTCATTTTGAGATGTCCAGGGCAACCACTGTCAACCAATCAATCTCTAGCCTCTTTGAGCAGAGATCGAGGGCAAGAGCAGAGCCTTAATGATTTCAATCTCTAGGCTTCAAGGGGACAGATTATAGGGACTGAAAGTAAATCAGTCCATCACAGGGCACTTCAGCCTACAGCCCATGATAAAGCTTGATTAGAATGGGAAAGTGTTAAGCCATCAAAAACAAGACGTAGCTATGAGGAAAGAGGAAATATAAGGCTAATTTTAGTGTTCCTAACAAGATAAAAATGTTTTTATCAATTCCTGTATAGCCATTATGCAGTCATTTAGAAATTTAAAGAGCAAGAAAGAAACTTATGATAGAACATTCTGAACAATTTCTTCCTTTTTTCTCGAGAGCAGAGTTGAGATATACTTAGATGTCAAGTCTACCCATTCTTCAAGGTCACTCTCAGACCCATTTTCAAAAAACCAATAAATTCAAAAGCTAAAAGCAATAAACTTTCTTAAAATACTGAAGTTCACATGGTGCTAATGTTTTCAGAAATCCATTTACACTTTACACCCTTAATGTAAGTAATGTACCCTTTAAGTATTTACTCAAAAATGTTTTTATTTGCATATTATATCCTTTTAAAACTAGATAACAGGCCCTTTTTAAGCAGATATCTTTGGATCTTCACCATCAATTGATTGACCTTCCTTTTTTTTTTTTTGAGACTGAATCTCACTCTGTCTCCCAGGCTAGATTACAATGGTGCAAACTCAGCTCACTGCAACCTCCTCCTCCTGGGTTCTAGAGATTCTCCAGCCTCAGCTTCCCAAGTAGCTGGGATTACCGGTGTCTGCCACCATGCCTGGCTAGTTTTTGTATTTTTAGTAGAGACAGGGTTTCACCATGTTGACCAGGCTGGTCTTGAACTCCTGACTTTAAGGAATTGGCCTCGGTCTCCAAAAGTGCTGGGATTACAGACGTGAATCACCGTGCCTGGGCCTCAATTAACTTTTTTAGAAAACAGCTAAATGTTGGCTTTACTTAATGATTGTAATTATTTTGATATACTCTACATAGAAAATAAGGAAAGTATTCTCTATTTAAATAATCTTTTTTTTTTTTTTTTTTTTTTTGAGATGGAGACTGGCTCTGTCCCCCAGGCTGGAAGTGCAGTGACTCAATCTCGACTCACTGCAACATTTGCCTCCTGGATTCAAGCAATTCTCTTGCCTCAGCCTCTCAAGTAGTTGGGACTACAGGCAAGTGCCACCATGCCCAGCTAATTTTTGTATTTTTAGTAGAGATGCAGTTTCACCATGTAGGCCAGCATGGTCTGGTACTCCTGACCTCAGGTGATTCAGCCTCTCAAAGCGCTGAGATTACAGGTGTGAGTCACTGTGCCCAGCCTAAATACCCTTAAAATCTATGGTATCTATGTGACTATAATGATGAAAAGTCAGGACGCCTTTCCTGCAGCTAAACAAGGACTTTTCTTAAATGTATATTTGGAGACCTAGAATTTCATCTTATTTGAATGCAAAAAACTTGGAGAAAATAAATATTAATAGAAATGACTTTTACAGCATTTCAAATAAAAAAAGTTGTAGTTTAAAATATTGTTCTTTAAAGTTATAAGTAAACCAATGTTTCCAAACTGTTTTTCCTAGAAGAAAATTTCCTAGAATCAAAATCATTTTGAAATGTCAGATTAAACAAAGCAAAACAGTTTAAGTCACCTCCAAGTTTCTGAGAATCTTCAACATACAAATGGCTGTTAACATCTCAAAAAGAGATAAAAACTGTTTTTCCAAATATACACAAGAATGATTTTTTTTCCTCCCTAGAATTAGCTGTTGATGACAAGCTCAATGTTTCTCACATACTTTAAAACACACGAAAGTAAATTTACTGTTCCCTTATAAACATATTCTGATAATATGTAAACATTTATTCACCTAATTAATGTTAAAACAGGCAAGAAATTAAAGCTGATTCAAAGAGGAATTCCAGGGACTGAACATACACAGTCACAGAAAGAAAAAAAATGCTAGAACAAGATGGCTAAATTAGAAACAAAACAGATTAACATCATAAAGTACAGTAAAATTATATCTTTTGAGTGGAGTGTACCAGAAAAATATTGCTTGTCTCTCTACTGAACAAAAATGTGTACATTTATGTAAAACTTCTCAGAATCTAAGCCCTAATCCATAGTAAATATGATAGGGTGACTATAGTCATTAATAACTTAATTGTACATTTTTAAATAACTAAAAGTGTGTAACTGGATTGCTTGTAACACAAAGGATGAATGATTAAGGTGATAGCCCTATTTATTCTGATGTGATCACACACATTGTATGTGTGTATCAAAATATCTCACGTGCTTTTGAATTATATACACCTGCTATGTACTCACAAAAATTAAATTTTTTTACGTTAGTACTAAGTTATACAAAGATGCATACCCCTAACAAATTAAATAATCTCTCAGTAGATTTTTTAGACAATACTTTAGTGTGGTAATACAAGAACATCTACTTGTTCTTTTGCCTTATTTCCACATTTTAGAGTTTAACAAGCTTGAATGTGTTATAATTATACATTTAATTACTTATGTAATTACTTAAGTATCAGGCATTGTGCTGGGGACTAAAGAGATGATAGAGAATTGGATAAATGCCCATACTTTTTGGAAGCTTACTAACTAATAAGGGATAATGACATGTAAACAGGAAATTGCCAAGTAGCTTGATGTATGTTTAAACATAGTTACCGTGGGATGTTGAGATGACACATAAGAGATATTCCTCCTATAACACCAATTCTAGGTATGTTCTAAAAAAGAGACATCATCTAAATGATAAAATGGAGTTGGTTGGGTAAAGAGTTGAGATGGGAGATGACATTTCGGGAAAAATAACAGGATCTAGAATAGTAACTTGTATGACATGATTGGTAGGTACAATGTGGTGCTTGAGGGATGGGTGGGTTCAGTGGGTATTGGGTGAAGGAGAGAATGTAAAGAGATGGTGCAGAGGCCAATTAATGGAGAGATTGGTAGACCATCTTATAGAATTCAGATTTCACTTTTGGGTCAATGAGAATTTGGCAGAGTGGGTAGCATTATCTGACTTACATTTTAAGAAAACCCTTTTTGATAACAATTGGGAAAGTGAATTTGGGAAGTTTGAAGAAGGGAACATGGCAAATAAAGAGACAAGGAATCAGGAGGCTATTGTAATCATTCAGGTAACAGGTGGTAGAAACTAAGGTAGTAGCTATGGAAACAGAATTATCATATCAGTTGATCGTTCAACTTATATACAAACCACAAATCCAATTAAGTAGTATTTCGAATGTGCAAAATATGTTTGACAGTGGTTTACTATGAATGTTTCTATTAATTACATCCCTCTATACACATATGTATACCTATATATATACACACATATATATAATACATATACACACATATGTGCCTATATATATATATATATATATATATATATATTCTATAGTTTTGTGAAAGTAATGGTATAACAAATATATATATATATATATATATATATATTCTGTCATGTCTACTGGTCACAATAGACTGTTCAAGTGGTTATTTTTTAAATCACTTAACAATGAATTTTCATTTAAAGGAAGTTTATAAGTTAAAGTAAACATAAGACAAATTTATTCTTGAATGTTAAACCCTCGGCATCGAGGAACATGGAAATACTGATTAATTAGTGTGATGAAGGAAAACACTGAATTAAGTCAACTAGTTATTCAGTTAAATTTATTTTGAGGAAATCACAGAAGGTTTTCTAGGGGAAAGATGACACAATCAAATATGCTTTTGAAAACATCCTGACTGCATGTGGAAAACTGAATCACAGGGGTGGGGGAAATTGTACATTTGTTTTAGGGGAACTGCAGTAATCCAGGTAAAATATGATGGCTGATGCCGTGGTAATGTTAGAGAAGTGATCTGTAGGGAAAAAGCAAGGATGAAGCCCCCAAACCTGAGAAATTTGGCACATGATGTCTTTCTATGAGCTAGACAAGGAGGAAGAAGAATTGCTTAGAAGGCAGTTTTTGATCTCACATATACTGATGTTGAATTAACTATGTGATACACGTAAGCATAACTGATAGGCAGGGAAATAAGTCTCTAGCTCAAAAGTATGAATTTGGTTGAAAATAAAGATCTGAAGTTCATCATTAAGAGTTGTTATTGCCATGGATTTGGATGAGATCAAGAGAAACATCTTGATTGAGCATTAAGATTGAAACTCAACGTTAAAAGAGATTTACAAAGGGAGAGCAACCCTCCAAGAAGATGATAAAGGTGGCCGAGACAGGAATAGTAGAATATCCCAGAAACCAGGGAAGAAGAGCTTTTCCAATAGGAAGGAGTGATCAACAATCAATACTACAGAGTGGTAAGATGAGGCCTGATGTGACTTGGGCTTTGACAAAATGAATTTCATTTGAAGAATGTGGAAGCAGATAGACTATCAAAGTTTGGGAGAGCTATGTGAGGTAAGGAAGTCAACACAATGATTATAGAAATCGTTACAGAAGTTTAGCTTCAAAAGTGGAAAATAACAAGTTGGTAGGAGATAAAAACTAATAGCAGAATGTCCTAGTTACACAGGCAACCCTGTATTGCAATTTAAAATAAATTAGTTAAACCTGACACAAATGCCTGACTGCAAGAAAAAGATTAAATGGTTTCTTCAACCAGGCATTTGTATTGTAAGCATTTTATTTTGGCAATCAATTGGGGAAATGAGGTATTTTTTCCTCAAAGGTAATGCTGTAGCAGTTATCATTGTATTCTAGGACTTGCAGGTTACTATTACAAATACTCATTGAAATTAATGAATTTTTATTCCCCTGGCTCTGGAGGAGTGGCTGAAAGCACCATGTTTTATGGTCTGAAAAATCTGGGTTCTATTCCCAGTTTCTCTGTATAGCAGGTATATGACCTTGAACAAAATACTGAGTCTCTTTCAAAGCCTCAGTTTTCTCATTTATAAACAAAGCAGTAATAAAAGCTCTTTTATAGAAACATGAAGAAGAATAAATGAAGTAATGAATATATTGTCTACTACATTGTCTCTCAACTTTTAGACTACATCAAAATCCCCTGAAAACTTCTTGTAATACCACTCCCAGAATTCATGATTTAGTAGCTCTCCATAGAGCCTGAGAATGTACATTTCTTACAAATTTCCAGGTGATATCGCCAGTCTGAAACATACTCTGAGAACCACAGCTTTAGCACACAGACAGTCACATAATAAAAACCCAGTAAATAAATAATAGCATTTCTCTGATGGAGACAGCCCCAGGCTGCCTACAGCAACTGTTCCCTTAGGTTCCTGAAAATACAAAGTCCTGCATGTTCTCATCAAAGTCCACTGGATTCCTTCAATACCTCTTCCTTCTTTCTTACATTAGTACAACATCACCACTCTTCTACCTTCTTGCTCAATTATCTGACCCATGTGCTTTTCATAAATTCATTCATTCACTCATTCATTCAACAAACTCTGCTACAGTACTCAGATACTTTTTTCTGCATATTTGCTTTGATTTAGTTGGCATTTGATGAGTTTATATACCAAAATATCCCTTTTACAGTATCCTGTAATGAATCTATCATTTCTAGCTCATATGACGGAGTTTGTGACGGACAATAAGATTGCCTCTGAACCATACCCTCTACTGATGTGGCTATTATTATACTTATGAGATTTCTTTTTTCTGGGTCTCTGTTATGAAAAAGCAAGTTTATGGCCTACGGGGCTCATAAAAAATTCACTAAAGGCTGAAAGCAATGGCAACTAATGACATATGTGTAAGTACATATTGATCAAATTAGAGATGGTTTTTTATCACAGCTCAGCGACCTTTCTAACAATAGTATTCCGGGAAATTCCCTATACACATAATATAAGCCATGACTTTTATTCAGATTGAACAAATGCCAGATAATGTTGTTAGGAGCTTCTACAACAGTAAAATTCAAAATCATGTTATCATTTTAAAGCACCTAAAATGGCCCCCTTTTTGTTTCTTTACTGCCTGTCAGTCTTGTTTAGAAAAGACTTGATCAAAGCCACATCCACTGATAGGCAATGGAAGTTAGATTATACACCTGCGTATCTAATGCTGTTTAAAAGACTGGTTCTGTTTTATGCTTTGAATTAAATAATAATGAATCCTTTTTTGTAGGAGCTTGGGCTACATAAAGTAAGGAATAAAAAAAAAGTTACATTTTCTAAAGGTATTTTAGAAGTTGAATGCGTACTCAATAAAACTGTTCTATGGAGACTCTATGCATGCGAAGAAAACCAGGTGAAATAAATATTCTACACGTTTCTGTAAGCAAGTATCAAGGAAAAAGAGTTCTGAACCACTGCAGCACCCTGTAAGTCTCCTTCATGCTCTTTCCCAATTCATACTATATTCCCACCAGCCCCTCAGGAAGAAACTGTTTTGCTGACCTGTATCATTACAGGTAATTTTGGCCACTTCTCAAACTTCATGAAAATGGAATGACACAGTAGAGATTCATCTTCAAGTCAACCTTGTGTTTATGAAGTTAATTCATGTTCTTGCAAGTAGCAGTTTTTTATTATTATATTACATTCCACGAATATATTGCATTTTTTATTCTAATTCTGAGGCAGAGAAGTTATATCAGGTTTTGCTATTATGCAAAATGTTGCTATTAACAATCTTGTGCATGCTATTTTGGTGGACTTAATTTCTCTCCTTTTCTTGAGACAGGGTTTGACTCTGTCAACCAGGCTGGAGTGTAGTGGTGCAGTCACGGCTCCCTGCAGCCTCAACTTCCAAGGCTCAAGCCATTCTCCCATCTCAGCCCCTGGAGTAGCTGGAACTACAGGTGCATGTCACCATGCCAGGCTAACTATTTTTATTTTTTTTTTTTTTGTAGAGATGAGGTCAAATTATGTTCCCCAGGATGGTCTAAAAGTCCTGGCTTCAAGTGACCCTCCCACCTGGCCTTCCAAATTAGTAGGCCAGGCACAATTAGTAGGCCTGCGATTATAGGCATGAGCCATTATGCCTGGCCTACTAATTTCTCTTGAATACATACATATGAAAAGAATTGCTGAATCATAAGGCATAAATTTAGATTTAGTAGATATTGGCAAATATTAATTTACACTTCAAATAGCAATATTTGAGAGCTCTAGCTGATGCGCCAATTCTCCCCAATACCTAATATTGTCTTATATTTTACCCATTCAGATGCGTATATAGTGGTATTTAAATTTCTTTGATTACTAATGAAGTTGTGCACCTATTCAAATGTTTTTTGCCCATCTTTGAATATCCTCTTTTATAAAGTGCCTGTTCACCTATTTTGCCAATTTTTAAAAAATGTGTTTTCTGTCTTTTTATTGACATAAGTATTTAAACCAGATACACGTTTTGTGAATATTTTTCTCCCAGTCTGTGGCTTTCTTTTTCAGCATTCATGTATTGTAATAGACAGAATTCTTAATTTTAATGAAGCTCAATTTATCAATGTTTTACTTTGTACTTACTGCTTAGTAATTGTTGGGTCTTAATTACAAAATCTTTGCTTAGCCTGTATCTCACTTGTAGATGATTTTACCTATAACTGGAGGTTGCACACCAAATATAACCCCTTACACACTAATGATCACAGCCATATTCTCCTTGACTAAGTCCACTTAACCACCACTGGCAGAGATTATGTCTTGTCTAATATTCTTTTATCCCTTATTCAACGACTCTCATATTATTGTGACTGTAAACTTTCTTAGCTAAAATATTATCCCTCTATCTCTCTCTGTCTGTCTCTCTCTTTCTTTCTCTCTCTCTCTCTCTCTCTGTCTCTCTTTTTCTTTCTCTCTCTCTCTCCAACTCCCAAAGATATGTAAGCAGGATTTATTGGGCACAGCTACCAGGAAAATGAGTTCAAGACATTATCCTGTTCTAGCCACTGTTACTGGGTTTCTTTGGCTAATACCCAGACCAGCGTTCAATCATGTAACATGGTATGGGAAGAAGCTCAAGTCCTAGCTTATTATTCTCCCTTTATCAATTCACAGATACAAGCAAAGAATTTCCTGCAAATACTTTTACTTGTTTTTGAGGGTATGTTATAGAATAGAAAAGTCTTACAAAGTCTTCCTAAAAATACTTTTTCTGGTTTTTGAAGGTACGTTATAGAATAGAAAAAGAAAAGTCTTACATGGTGGTTGGTGATGGTGGACAGAAATTTTTTAAAATCCTATGTACCCTTCATTTTATATTTTATAACAAAATGACAATTTAATCAATGTATTAAATTTTCAAAAGAAAATGTAAATATCCATTCTGCATGGACTGAAAACCAAGAATTTCTGCTATTTATACCAAGCCAAGATTAGTTTTCAGTTAATCTTTTTATACTATCTTTCAAAACAAATGGTAAAAGTATGTGCAATCCTCATACTGTTAAAGACAAAATTATTTAGTGTCACTTGTTGAATCACGGTAAGGCAGACTTTATTCAAGACCATCTCAATAGGTATAGGGACCATTAAAAAAGGGTCTTGCGGTAGGGGAGAGAGATTGCGCTCAATATGAATACAACACAGGCAAATGGGACTTTATAACAAGGAACAATATAGGGGTCAGTGGATGGAAAATTATTAAAAGGAAGCATCATGGGTAAGGGAGACCCTTGCTGAAAATTGTCTAGTCATCCCCTGGAGGATGGTAGAGGATGAGGAACGTGATCAGATATTCAGGATAATCAAATACCAAGGATGAGAGTTTTTGGCTAAACCGATCTAGCCTCCTAAAACTAAATTTTACAAGAATGTGTACAGACAGGGCTATGAGAAGGTTGAGAAGACTGAATGAAGATTGGCCGAGCAAAGAATCTTTGTCAGTACTAATATAATTAATAAACAGAGAATGCCCCAGTAATTCATTTATGAAAATGAGTTTCAAAAACTTCCAGTCTCAGCCAGGCGCAATGGCTCGCACCTGTAACCCTAGCAATTTAGGAAGCAGAGATAGCTGGATCACATGAGGTCAGGAGTTTGAGACAATGGCCAACATGGCGAAACCCCTTCACTACTAAAAATACAAAAATTAGCCAGGCATGGTGGCTGGCACCTGTAATCCCAGATACTCATGCAGATGAGACAGGGGAATCGCTTGAACCTGGGAGGCAGAGGTTGCAGTGAGCCGAGATCGCACCATTGCACTTCAGCCTGGGCAACAAGAGTGAAACTACATCTCAAAAAAAACAAAAAAACCAGTCTCTTTGAAAGTTATGTATTACCTGACAAAAACCGTTCCTTTGTGACATAGGTTCAGAAACATTGGGTTAATCTAAATTAAACAATTTTTTTTTAACTACAAAAAATTTCAAGGCTTGAGTTGTAACTCTCTAAAGAAGGAAATGAAATTGTCACATTCTAACAATTTGTATTTCATTCAACATCTTATGGGATCAATGTTCTTTACAATTTACATTCGGATATGCTGTTCTAGCCTCATCCATTATATAAATTATACATTTAAGAGGATGTTGGTTCTAAATACTTTAACTTGCTATCAAGGCAGAAATTTAAAAACAAATTTGCTCTTGTTATGTTATTCTCTTTTATATCTAAGAGAAAAGGAATGTTAAGTTGAAAGTTATTTTGCTCAGGGACACTTAGAAAGATATATACACATTCAGTAGACACTTGCATAACATTACATTTGAAATTGAATATATCTTTTAGCTTTTTATACACAGATTATGGTATGCAGATTTTAAGTGGTGGGAAATGAATCTTTTAACATTCAAAGTGATGAGCTTTGGAAAAGGCTGTTTTAATTTGTTATACTGCAGGTGTAACTCCTGGTACACGTCTAGGTTAGTAGTGATATTGTAGGCATATTCGATGGATCAATGTTATATATGGAGTACTTGATATTCAGTTATTCAGTTCTCCCAGGTGCTTTAATCTGGGGGCTGTTTTTTTGCAGTGGTTAGGAGAAAGGAGAGGAGGTGCCAAGATTCAGTCACTGCAAAGACGATTATATAAGCAGAAGTCATTCCATGATGTGGTTTTGTACCTGTTTACTACAAACCAAAGGTGGCTGACATGACTTTGGCCCCAGGAATCCTATAATGGTTAGATGATAACTGTAAATACACTCATGTTTTCCTTCCAGACGTGTGCGGGAAACCCTTAGAATAGGGTATGCATTTGCCCCTAGCTAAGGGTCAACGAAATCTAAGGCATAATTTCAGCTACAGGTTTAGAGCTATAGTCTTTAGAGTTCCAGGTGTTCCTTTTATTTAAAACTCTTTTCTTCCCTGACATTTTAAATAAAAGCTTCCCTATTCACTTTGCAAAGCTTAGTTAATACTGATATATAACAAAAATTATTCACTACACTTGAGCATGTCTCTTCTCCATAAAAATTCAGCGCTAGATAACAACTCTTCTCATATATCTCTAAATACTGTGAGAAGACAATTAAAAGTTTGATTATTGTCCATATAAATAAATGGTAAGAAAATACACATTTTAAGTACTGAATAAAGACTTTTCATCTTCTCAGCAGAAGTTGATTGTATTCCAGAAAAGGAAGAACCCTTCCTTTCATAAGGGCAAATTAAAATGCAAGAATTCCAAATTTGGGAGTCTGTTTTTCATGATGAATAATCATCTTTGGCAACAGGATTCAAATGGTACAACAGAAGGGATTGAATTGATATTGAATAATCTTTGAATTCTTGATCCAACCTCTATTTTTGAATATGTACATTTAAGATCACTTTGTGCATTTAACTCTCATCTATGCATATGTCTACAATAATTGCATAAATGGACAACAATATCTGTTTCTTCCTGGAATTCAAGGAGCTTATTCTACAATTTTTGTTTTTATTTATTTATTTTTATTATTTATTTCTGAAAGATGGAGTTTTGCTCTGTTGCTCAGGCTGGAGTGCAGTGGTGTGATCTTGGCTCACTGCAACCTCTGCCTCCTGGGTTCAAGTAATTCTCCTGCCTCAGCCTCCCGAATAGCTGAGACTACAGACATGCACCACTACGCCCAGCTGAATTTTATATTTTTAGTAGAGATGGGGTTTCGCCATGTTGGTTAGGCTGTTCTCAAACTCCTGTACTCCAGTAATCTGCCCACCTCGGCTTCCCAAAGTGCTGGGATTACAGGCATGAGCCACTGTGCCTGGCTATTCTATAGTTTTTAGAAAGGTAGCAGCTTCTTTCCTCAAATGACATTAAGCTTTATATCACTAAATATGAAGCTTTAATGTACCAACATACTTGCAATACTCAATAAACATATGACATATTTCTACTAACAAGCAGATTGGAAATTATGGCATCAATTCACCATCTTTGCCAGGCAGACTTTAGTTTTGGAAACTCTTATTTGAGACAGAAAATTACATATGAGCATAAGAGGACACTGCACATGGAGTTCTTCTAACTTTATATCTAAATTTCTACTTAATAGAATATATATTGTCATAAGCTGTTTCACTGATTGTTAAATCTATATACAGATACATTAACAAAAAGTCATTAATACTGGCCTTCAAATAATTTGAGTTTTAAAAAATTAATAATACTGTACTTCATTTTTGAAACAGGAATCAAATTACAATAAAGTTAGTCGTACAGAAATAGACAAGATTACTTTGGTTACCAGAGACTTTGCCAAATTTTCAATAATAATTCACATTTGAAAAAAAGCACAAGAAAAAGTAGAAAATGTTACCATGGCAGTAACATATGCTTATAGTTGAGGATGATATTCAACAGTACTCACCTGAAACAAATATAAATAGGGAAGCAGAAAAATTCACTAAATCCCTGAAAATGTTAACCACTGAGGGTGGAAAGTAAGATAAATAATAATTATAACTTTTTCTAGAATGAGAGTAAAGATCCAGCTATGAAAAACATAACACTGTCAGAGTAAGTCTTAAGGGAGGCCCATTTCTGGAATTCCCTGGTTTTGCTTCCCAACTGATATACAGAACATACGTCTTTAAAAGAATAATCAAAGGCATTACAAAGAACCTTCTCACTAATTGCTGATAGTTACAGTAGAGTCCTAGACCCCTTTAGCGGCAGTTTTTTGCCCCTACTACATATCAGAACCACCTAGAGAGTTAGAAAATATTACCTAAGTCCATATCCCACCCCAGACCAATTGAATCAGAATGTCCATGTTGGGCTTGGCATAAGGTTGAAAACTACAGTCCTAGACGACCTGCCACAATACACATACACACAAACACATTTTCAGCTTCATGTACTCTCATGGTTTCCACTTCATGCGCTAGCACTTGTTCCTTGTACCTTCCTAAGCCCACTTAGAAAATCAGATTTTACATTTTTTAATTTTTTATGTGCATTTTAATTAAAGAATATCACCAAGATAAAGCGTGACAGTAGGCAACCAATTTCTTTCTTCACAGAGCATTGAAAATATACATAATTGATTGCCTTTGATTCATACATATATACACATATATATGCACATCTATACTTCAAACTTATTTTGATAGGGCACAGTAGTGATTTC
Source organism: Callithrix jacchus (assembly GCF_049354715.1). NCBI lineage: Eukaryota > Metazoa > Chordata > Mammalia > Primates > Cebidae > Callithrix > Callithrix jacchus. The sequence continues at coordinate 33,970,337 of NC_133524.1, forward strand.
CTGGTGCAATAACAATCCATTCATTATTTATGTAATATTGCCTATACGATTTTATTATACTTTTTATACATAGAATGAAATATTTGCTAATAAATTAAGAACTAAGGGCACTCACTTCAGAGCAAAAATGCCACCTCTATTGGTAAGAAAAAAAAATAAACATTTTCTATTATTGCAACTTTCTAAGGAAAAAAAACACACAAAGACTATCACATAATAAACTCCTTTCATTGTTACTTCTTTCTCTTTATCTCACTCTTTTGTTTTATCAAAAAAAAAACTATTTAAATACATAGTGATATGTAATTAGAATCTTTCAATTGAAATTGTTAAACTACAGATTGTTGACACCACCCATAGAGTTGATTGAAATAAGTATAGATGTAAAAAATGTAAACAGAATTGCATTAAACAATATTTATTATTTAGTTCATTTATTTAAAATGTATTGATGGCCAGACTCAGTGGCTCATGCCTGTAATCCCAACACTTTGGGAGGCAGATGTAAGTGGATCACCTGAAGTCAGGAGTTCGAGACCAGCCTGGCCAACATGGCAAAACCTCGTCTCTCCTAAAAATACAAAAATTAGCTGGGTGTGGTGGCACACACCTCTAGTTCCAGCTACCTGGGAGGCTGAGGTGGGAGAATCACTTGAGCCCGGGAGGCGGAAGTTGCAGTGAGCTGAAAGAGGCCACTCCACTCCAGCCTGAGCAACAGAGAAAGACTCTGTCTCAGAAATAAATAAATTCATTCATTCATTCATTAAGATGTACTGAATGGCCAACCTCCATTCCATTAAGTATGAACTGAAAGTCTAATAAGCAAAATCTCTGTTTTTCAGACGCTCTGTTGGATGATACAGGTTTGTGTAAGTATTACATTATCATGGAAAAAGTGCTAAGATGCAGTCGAGGAGGCCTAAACTTGTTGGATTAGGTTTAGTGGTTGGAGGTTTTACGAAAGAGAAGAGAAGGCAAATTGATGTTTACCTACAGTCAACAGCCCCCATCCACAGTTAGTATCAAATATAATCATAATTTTGTGTATAGGGCACTTGAAAAATTATTACAGACAATCATAATAGTGGATCTAAAAATTCCAGATCTATTGACAAGGAATACCTTCTGGCCAAATATGATCATAAATATTTTCTCTCACAATACCCAGAAATTTCAAATGTTTGATATATTCAATATTTTCATTTGTAGAGTTCTTCACCTTCAAATACAGATTACTTTTAATGAGATAGAAACAATTATCAATTTGATTCATTAAGGGAAAACTAGTATCATCTCACAGAAATTTGTATGTATTTATTAACATATGACGCACTTTAGTAGAAAAAAAGGACATTTTGGATTATTTAGAACATTAGGATGAAATTATGAAATGTACATGCTGCTTACTGGCACCAAAGATTATAAGCTGCTCTCACAATTGGCTTTTCATTACATAAAGAACACCCATTATATGCTTGGAATTCCTATGCCAGCAGGCATACAACAAATGCTGGAAGCCCATTGTTTATAACTTTACTTCTTGCCAAGCATTTCAGTTATGTTTTCTTTGGTTATATAAAGGGCCAGAGCTATTTTAAGTGAAAGAGGTAGCCATCCTCATCTCACTGTATGACAGATGTCATATTACAATGCCCTACATACTAGTATGCAAGGGTAACGCTACCTCCTTTGACCTGGTCTAAAATTCTTTAAACTACAACTGTGTGTTAGACAATAAAATCAAAGAATTTGCCTCAAATATCAAAACTAAGTGCAAATGGGCAATGCTACAAAAGTGAGCAGAAAGCATTTCTCACTCTCCTCTCTAAGAGAATGCTAATGTGATTTCATGAATTGACATAACTAAACTTTGCTTTATAAGGACATATATAGCCAAATGATATTTTTAAAAATCACCTAAAAACAAGTTACAGAAGGTTAAATGGAAGCAAAAGTAGGTAGCAGAATATTAGTAAGAGTGGAATAATGTTTAGGAAATGAGAGTAATAGGCCAGGTGCAGTGACTCACACTTGTAATCCCAGCACTTTGGTAGGCTGAGACAGGCAGATCAATTGAGCTCAGGAGTTCGAGATCAGCCTGGCCAACATGGTGAATCCACGTCTCTACTAAAAATACAAAAATTAACCAGGCATGGTAGTGGATGCCTGTAACCCCAGGTACTCAGGATGCTGAGGCATGAGAATCACTTGAGCCCAGGTGGCAGAGGTTGCAGTGAGCTGAGATCGTCTACTGTACTCCAGCTTGGGCAATGAAGTGAGACTCGTCTCAAAAAAAAAAGAGAGAAAGGAAGGGGAGAGGAGAGGAGAGGATGGGAGGGGAGGGGACGGAAGGGGAGGGAAGGGGAGGGAAGGGATAATCTTAGGAAGCTGGAGTAGAATGGCATAAAGCCCCCAAAGGTACCAGCAATGTAGGGTAGGTAGGACTCAGCTCCTGAATCTTCATTTGGTCCTCGGGACATAAGCAGCACACTGAAAAGCCTGTAGAGGACAGATGATGCCCATTTAAACCATAATTCTGCCTAAAGTTCTGCCGGGTTGTATGTATGGGCATAGTACACATAAAGCATGCATAAGAATGCATATTTTTGCTTTGCCTTTAGTTTGTCCAGGTTTTCACGATATTAACACCAACGATTATGTCAGAGTTATGCTTCGTTTTGTCTCAGTGGGAGCAATCCAGGCATAGGTACCCTAAATAATAAAATGGAAAGCATAATAAACCCTGCCTGATACAACCAGAAGGAAGACTGACAATACAACATAAAAAATCATGGAGTAAATTATTTTCATACAAGTGGAGAAATTATTTTTAGGGAATTTTTAGACAGACAGCTATTCACAGGCCATCGGACACCCATAAGGACCTTTGTCATCCTTCAATCACGTCAGTAGAGAGAGAACATGTATGAAACAGACACACAAAATACAGTTTTATAAGCAATTCCTGTTCACTATGTGGCTGCAGTGAGTTCTGCAGAGTGTGCATAGGTAAAACGCATACCTACTTGATCCTATAAGTCCATGGTTCTGAACAGAAGCAAATTTGAAATATTAATAACAATAAAGATGGTAAAAGGGTTGTTGAAAATTTTGTATTTAATGCATAAACTCAGCGACTGCAGACGCAAAGACTGTGGATTCTCTGAATGATCATAAAAGCCTTGATAAAAATAAATGATCATTAATTGGAATGGGACATGAAAGGTGATAGCATGGTTACAAAAATTCCAGGCCAGAAAAAAAAGAGGTCATTTTAATTACAATTGTCATAGAGGTGATTTTCTTAGAATATGGCTAAGGAAACAAATTTTTATTCATTTGTTTCATATTTCTATTATTTTTCTTTTTCTTTTCTTTCTTTTTTTTTTTTTTTTTTTTTTTTTTTAGTGGCAGTGTTTGGGAACTAACCTCAGTACCAATAAACACATGATGTTAATTCTTTAATGAGGCCAGGCACGGTGGCTTGCCTGTAATCCCAGGACTTTGGGAGGCCAAGGTGGGCGGATCACCTGAGGCCAGGCGTTCCAGACCAGCCTGACAACACTGTGAAATCCAATCTCCACTAAAAATACAAAAAAAAAAAAAAAAAAAACAGTTAGCCAGGTATGGTGGCAGGTACCTGTAATCCCAGCCACTCAGGGGGCTGAGGTAGGAGAATTGCTTGAACCAGAGAGAGGTTGCAGTGAGCCAAGATCACACTGCTGCACTCCAACCTAAGTGACAGAAATAGACTCTGTCTCAAGATAAATAAATAATTAATTAATTAATTAATTAAATAAAAATAGAAATTATTTAGTGAGATGAGCTGTTAATGGTTAATTTCATATTATCATTATAAATTAGCATAACTTTTAGTTGTCTTAAATATTAAACAAAATAGAAACAGTAGTGCCAACAGATGCTGCTAGTGCCGAAAATTTCTTCAGATATTGTTAGAAGAACAATATTTCAATACATATATTTTGCTGCAATTTCAAGAAGGGATTCAAAACCCAGAAGGGGAAAAACAAAGACCTTTTAGAGTTGTGTTTCTCAAAGAAAGCCCCTAGGAATATATGACTTAGAAAGACCTAGCAGAAGAATATCATTTAGAATGTGGCTTTAGAATCTGCATTTTAGGGGATTTTAAGCATTCTAGAAGATTCTTCTGTATTCTAGCGTTTAGGAAGGACTGCCTAGTAGACTGCAAGGCCAAGGTAATGATTAATTGATCTGGGCTATAGTAAAGCTGTGGCTGAAGTATTTTTATACGCTCTCCCAGGGAGTCCAACCACCAGGAAAAAGAACACCTGTGCATTGGCAGTGACAACAGAGGAGATATTGTACTTTGCCATGCAAGTATGCACAGAATCATTTTTATATAGGTAATAACTGTATATCTAACAAAACTCTATTTCACTTTTAAATTCAGAAAAAAAAAATACATGCCATTCAAAATAAACGTCATCAATGGATATGGTAGCAAAACAGCAGGATGTAGATAGTGCTTATGTTTCCATGTGAGTTTTGTATGTGTGTGTGTTTATATATGCATACACACACATACACACATATAGTGAGAGAAAGAGAGTCAGTTTATGATCTTCCAACATTGTTGGCTTATGTCAACCTGTAGGTTAAAAATCTGACTTTATGATATAAAAGAGGAAAGGTACAGGAAGGAGCAGAGAAAATAACTCAAATATGGTTTACTTAGGTATGGGAGGTGAAAGATTATTTTTTTGGCATCGCTAAAGCTTTGTGAAACAATTGGCAAGGTTGTGCTAAGTACCATCTTGATCAGTGAAACTTTCCAGTAGGGATGGATTACAAGCGTGTAATTGAACCTTGAGTTGTGATACCTCCATTTCCTCTCTAATTATATGAATGTGCACCATACAATACAAAGTTCTATACCTATTACTTTAAACCAGTAGCATTTTATTGTACTTAATAATAGTCTTAGGCTATCTGAGTAATCTCTGTTTATAGGTGTTTACGAAGTAATATCATTTTATGTTAACTAATGAAAATGTTGGTGCTAATTGCTTTATACATTGCTCAGAAAAGCGAGGCATTTTTGCAGTTGGGTAGTTGGTCACTACTCTTAGTCAATCTATTTCTATAGCTTCTTCTTTTGCATCTCCTTCAACAAGGTTGTCTGCCAGTATTTTGTCCCCCATATTGTTCTGATCTCAATTTCTACTTTAAAAAGCACAGTGGTAAGGGGGTACTTTGCAAGTTAGGCCTAAGAAGAAGCGTCGTTTCCCAAGGATGTTCACATTGATTTAGTGCCTTTTAAAATATTGGTTGCACAATGAAATGACATATTCTGCCAATTTACATACGATTTCCAGCATCAGTCTTGCGATGTTTCAACTATGTACACAAAAACATGCTTTTCTTGTTTTCTGAATTTCTTCAAGCAAAACATAATTCTATAATGAGCAATTATAGCCTAACACCTGCTGCTATAAAGAGGACCTTGTCAACATCGATCTAAAATGAAGAACAACAGCTTTCCTTGATTTTAGGAAATGAGCGATAAACAAAGTCCATTTCTTAGCAGAAAAACTCATAGGCAATGTATTTCAAGGTAGCTCACAGAATAATTAGGATTTAATACAATTAGTTTTTTTTACCATCATTTGAGAGCAAGTTTTGCTCTGGGCTAAGTATTATGGTTAAGGATTCCAAGAAAAACACTAAAATTCTTGGATCCCTTACAGGCAATATTTACTTAAAATAAAACCATCCATAAAATTCCTTATCTATTATATTATCTCTTCCTGTTTTTCTTATGACACAAGAACTGTGCTCAAGCTGAAATGTAAACAAACTGGATAGAAGCATCATTTGATCTCAAGCCATATCGACAATCTTGTGGATATTCATTGCCAGGAAATCTTTCTCAAAATTATGCCAGGATAATTACATCAACAGAATGGAGACAGAAATCTCAGTATAATGTCAAAAAGATGGGGAAGAATAGGTCACTGGAAAAGGCCTGCTAGCAGATTGCCTAGAAAGAAAAATGAAGCCATTCTAACATGTTAAAATCTCATCTGAACATTGAAATAAATGATTATTTACTTACAAAGTAAGTGTATTTTAATATGCAGTCATATGCATATATGATTTTTGTGTATACACAAAATCATATACACACATATACCTATATACACAAATATATACATCTACACATCTGAATGTCAACTTGTACATATTAATAGTGCAATAGAAAAGTTTTGTCAGGGATGATTTCTCCCTAGCATCCCCAGCACTATGACTGACATCTCTTACTGCATCAATAGAATAATTTTATCTAAACAAAAGTATGGATACAATTCCTGGGTTAATGCTTAATAGAGAGTAAACACTAAAAGAATTATCAATAAGCTTCCTGATTAAATAAATATATTTATTCATTTAATCTTATGTAAAGAACACAAAAGGTAAATGAAAAAATAAAAAGAAGAGCATTTTATTTTTGTATAATTAAAAAATCTAGTTCTTTATTCCTGGATTTTAGATGTCTATCTATATCTATATCTATATGTTCATATCTATATCTATATTGATAATGTTTCTTTTGTTTTCTAATAAAGAATTACCTAAGCATCTTTTTTCAAGCAGGACAGTGGAAACATAATTATTCTAAGATGGCAAATATTGACAAGGGAATGAAATGGTGAAAGCAAATCCATCTAGAAGAAAGGGCCCCCTTACCCTGAATGAATAGACCAGTGAATGAGTGAGGAAACAAAATGATTAAATCAAGTCTTTTGAAAGCACAGCATTATTGTAAGACATATTGCAAAGATCTGTGCAGCTATTCTGCCCTCCCCACATACTCAGTGCTTTCTATTATACAAAGAAGGAACACAGAGAAAAGAACATTATACTTGAAGTTAGAGTATCTGGGTTTCAGTTTGACTTTATCACTTACTAATTATGTGAGCTCGAAGAAGTTACTTAAGTTTTTTGTGCGTCAGTTTCCTTCTCTAAATATGGACAAACAGGCCAGGCTTGGTGGTTTACACTGTGGGTAACCCCCCATATAGGCACCGAGGAAGGAGAGCTAAGCAGAATCCTGGCACAGTTAAGATCTGAAGAATATCTCAGTTTATAGTATTACTACTCAGTTATTTCCTTTTATATAATCCTGTGTATAATCATATATTAGTTTATAGAATTAGGGCTTGAGGATTATCTCAGTTTATAGTGTTACTACTTAGTGATTTCCCTTTATATAATCCTCTATATATAATCACATATTAATTCATAGAATGCCTGCCTAAAGAATATCTCAGCACTCAGTTATTTTCATATATATATATATATATATATATATCTTAGTTCATAATCAGAGAAATGCCTGGAGTAGATATGGTACAGAGCATGAATTAAGGAATAAGCAGCTTATAGTCGGAGGAATGTCTGGAGCAGACACAGTACAGAGCATGATTTAAGGGAAAAACAGTTATACCAGGACAAGAACCCATGGCCCAGGCGACAGCATTCAGTATTGTAAAGATACCCACTGTATGGCAGGCTTGGGGCAAGAGCCACTCATCCTGATGAAGGAGTTGTAAAACCTTGCTCCAGTTCTTCTGGAAGATTGCCCTCAGACCGGCAATCCCTCGACCATCCGAGGGCTCAAAACCCCTCCAGATAATTGCACCTTGGTGATTGTGAACTTTATCAGCTCTTATTACTGTGCTGCTTGAAAACCATCTTCCTATAGAACTCATTAGAAGCTGCCAGCAGGTGGCGGTAACCTGACAACTCTGCCACTGCTGTGTGACTTAAAGCATCCTCCTATAAAACTTCTTAGAAGTAGCATGCCCATAGATAGAGGTATTGCACACTGCCCCCTCTTCAATGCGCACAGTCCACCTCCATGCCTCAGTGACCTAATGGGGGGTGGACCCCTTACTGCACACAGCCCACTTCCTTGCCTCAATAACCTAATGGGAATGGACCCCTTGCTGTGCACGGTCCACCTCCTAGCCTAGGTGACCTAATGGGGGTGGAACCCTTGCTTTATTGCTCATGACCCTATCACTATCCTTAAAGATGACTTCACTCACTGCTGTGCCCCATAACCTATACACAAGAAATGCTGACGCTTCTGGACATTCAGGGCCTCGCCTGTCTCCGCTTATAAGGTGGCGTGGCCCCCCTGAGCCCAGCTGTGTTTTCCTTGTACTTCTGTGTCCTGTCTCTTTATTTCTCGGTCCTGCGCCTCAGCACAGCATAAGGAACACTCCACGACCCTGTGGGGCCCTCACTTTGGGAGGTCGAAGTGGGCGGATCACTTGAGGCCAGGAGTTCAAGAACAGCTTGGCCAACATGGTGAAACCCTGTTTCCACTAAAACTACAAAAATTAGCCAAGTGTTGTGGTTGTTGCAGTGAGCCAAGGTCACACCACTGCACTAGAGCCTGGGCAACAGAGTGAGACTCTGTCTTAATTATAAAAAAAGGATATACAAATAGCCAGGGCTAATGGGAGATTCAAATTTGATCATGCACAGGAAAGAGCCCATTACACTATAAGACACTTTACATTTATAAAACACTACAATTGTCATCCACATACTATTATTATTATATCATAGTGAAAAAATACAACTTAACAAGAGTTCAGCTGAGCTTAAAGAATAATATATTCATTTGAAGCTTGATCATTGTTATGTGAGCTTCTTCATATTATCTTATTTCAATTATTATGCTTTAATCTTAGACTCTAATTATATATCCAGTTTGTCTTACACCATTAAGTGAATTTAAAAAGGAGTCACATTAAATAAAGGCCCTTTAAATTTTTTATGAGATAAAGAGTTGCCATAGACACACTCTTTTTGCATCTAACCCTGGTACAGTCAAACTCAATTAACTATTCAGACTGGCAAAGCATCTTTTACATTTTTCAGAAAGATTCTAAGTGAAAAGTTTGTACTATTTTTCAAGTAAGTTATATGTCTTTCAAAAATAGCTGATAGTTTAAAGCAAAGGCACTATCACAATCACAGATTATATTTAGTGCAATTTAGTGGACAAAAATGAAGACAGCTAGATTTGAAAATGTGTTCATAGTGATTTTTTGATGTATCAAAATCAACTGAATGAAACATTGAAAGGCAATTCCAAAGGCACGTGATGGTTAAGAAATCCAGGCACAGCCCTGGCACCGTGGCTCACACCTGTAATTGCAACACTTTGGGAGGCTGAGGCAGGTGAATCACCTGAGGTGAGGAGTTCGAGACTAGCCTGGTCAACATGGTGAAACTCCTTCTCTACTAAAAATAGAAAAAATAGTGTAGTGTGGTGGCAGGCACCTGTAACCCCAGCTACTTGGGAGGATGAGCAAAAGAATCTCTGAGCCAGGGAGGTGGAGGTTGCAGTGAACTGAGATTGCACCACTGCACTCCAGCCTGAGTGACAAGAGCAGAACTCTTGTCTTCAAAAAAAAAACAAGCAACAAAAAATCGGGGCACAGGTAATTACACAAGGAGTTCACATAACCTCTCTGTTATTCATTTAAAGATGTCTAAAAGGAATTCCTGAGACATTTGGAATGTTTATTGAACATGTCAGAAACTTCTCTAAGTAACTTCTGAATCACCTGGAAATGCAACATTGATTTAGATAATGATGAAATCTAGCTATAAGTTAAAAGGTCATAAGACCTCCAAGGGTGACATTTCAGTGAGGTAACCAGCCAGGCTGTGAGGATTTTATCAGTCTGGAGTAGAATATGGGGAGATGACAGCTTTTCCCAACTCAGGTAAAAAGGATTTGACCAAATTCTCATAGCAATTTTTATGTTACATAGCTATTTATTACCATCAATGTTTTCTTGAAAATTGGGCAGCACAATTTCTATCATACCATGTCCCTGGTTCTACTTATTATTTGGACCTCCTTTACTGACTAAATCTATTTAATTATCCGTATACAAATTCATCTGCCATTTTATTTTGAGGTATCCTTATTTGGCCAGAAAATTTAGAGCAAAAGATGTTCCATTCAGAAATTTCTTTTTAATATTATTTATCAGCTTTAACTGATATACATAACCTTTCACTTTACTGTCAGAGATTTATAACAAAATGATCCAGTGATACCTCTTTATTAAAAAAGTAATGTTTATCCTCAGTATATCAATTGTTCATTTTGGTGAAAGGTGATTTAATGACATAGCTCTAGATAAGAATATAGTAAGAAACCCTGAGGGGGACATGTTTAATAGTAAAACTGTGAGGCACATAAATACATACTTACTATTATCAATAATAACAGTTACCATTTAAATATTGCCTGCTATACATCACAAAGCACTAAGAGACTTAAAGTGCATTTTTCTCTATCCTGGTCAATTCTATTTTAAAATAGGCATTAATTTCTCCACTTTATGTATAAGGAGAATGAGTCAAAAAAATGTTAAGCAACGTGATCAGGCTCAACTGTCAATAAGTTTGAAGACAGGATTCAAACCTCAGTTTGCCTGTCCAAATCTCAGGAACTATACCAAGCCATGAGTCACACATTAAACAGCTAAGGCAGCTGGGCGTGGTGGCTCACGCCTGTAATCCCCACACTTTAGGAGGCTAAGGGGGGGTGGATTACCTGAGGTCAGGAGTTTGAGACCAGCCTGGTCAACATGGTGAAACCCAGACTCTACAAAAATACAAAAATTATCTGGGCATGGTGGCGCACGCCTGTAATACCAGCTACTTGGAAGGATGAGGCAGGAGAATCGTTTGAACCCAGGAGGCAGAGGTTGCAGTGAGCCAAGATCGTGCCACTGCACTCCAGCCTGGGAAACAAGAGCAAAACTTGGTCTCAAAAAAATAAATAAGTAAATAAATAAAAATAAACAGCTAAGGCTAACAGTCAGTATTAAAAATTATAAACACTAAAGAGCTTCTCTAATTTACTATTTAGCATTAACAAAATATCATTTTCCCATATAGTCCATTGTTAAAGCAAACTAAATATGGCCTGAGAAGTACTCCATACTTCTATATTTGAGTCCTTTTGGATGAACTACAACCTAACTTAAAAAGTAGACAAGATTGAAAACCTAACTTAGGCGTATGGGCCTGTAACAATCACTCAATCTTGGCCAATGCCAGCAGCCATTCTTCAACCAGTCATACACTGCTGAGTGTTCAAACTGTGTTCAAATAAGGCAAACAGCAAGCTGTAACCAATCCAGCTGTTTCTGTATCTCACTTCCGATTTCTGTACATCACTTTACTTTTTTGTCTATAAATTTGTTCTGACCACAAGGCACCCCTGGAGTCTCTCTGAATCTGCTGTGATTCTGAGAGCTGCCTGATTCGCAGATCGTTTGTTGCTCACTGAAACTTCTTTAATTTGGCCAAAGTTTTTCTTTGAATGCTATTATTTAATTATTTCCTCCTCCTCCTCCTCCTCCTCCTCTTCTTCTTCTTCTTCTTCCTCTCCCTCTTCCTCTTCTTCCTCTTCTTTTTCTTTGCTTTGTAACATCATTTTTTAAAAATAGCATTTAACTCCTTTGATTCACTGGTTGCTATGGTTTCATTATTTATTCCCTTCAAAGTTTAACTCCCAATGTGGCAGTATTGAGAGCAGGGGCCTTTAAGAGGTGCTTGGATCATGAGAGCTCTGCCCTAATGAATTAATTAGTTAATGGATTGATGCATTATCATGGGGATGGCACTGGTGGATTTATAAGAAGAAGAGAGACCTGTGCTAGCAAGTTAGCATACACAGCCCTCTTGCCATGTGAAGCCCTATGCTACCTCGGGACTCTACAGAAAGCCCCACCAGCAAGAAGGTCCTCAGCAGATGTGCCCTTTTGAACTAGGACTTCCTGAAATGGTCTTTGCAAAAGTTATAACAGCGAGAAAATTATGGAAGTGAAAGAGATCTAATCTAGCCAACTCCTCTCTTGCCTTTAGCCTTCAAACTGGCCTTAATGATTCCTGGGCTTATGCCAAGCTAACTCTGGGAGACATTTATAGTTTAAATAATAGTAGCTCTTCCCCAAAACTCAACCGCCTTTGTAAAGCTAATGAGAGACCACCAGGCTAAGAGGATATGGGAACCTAAATTCTGCTGAGGTGTAGTCATAAAGGATTGCCAGTCATTATTCCAGAGGTCTTAAGATATGCAACTTCCCCAATTACTCTTGGAGATAACGTCACTATTTTAGAACTTAAGATTGTCCTTTTAAGATACCTTTTCAGATATTTTTCATGTCTGATGACTGATGGCTCCACCTTGACCTGTCAACTGCTCCTGTGGGCCCACCCAAAAGACACTCAGTGCATAGAAGGACCATTTCCCACACTCCTATGATTGCAATCCCAACCAATCAGCAGCAAGCACCTATTGCTTAGCTACTCACATGCCTTACCCCAAACTGTTCTTGAAAAACCCTAGCCTCAGACTTTTTGAGGAGACTGATTTGAGTAACAATAAAACTCTGGTCTTCTGTTTAACTGGCAGCTACATGTGTGTAAAACTCTCTATTGCAATTCTCTTGTCTTGATAAATCAGCTCTCCTTGGGTAGCAGGCAAGAAGAACTCATCGGGCAGATACATTCTGAGCCTCCATAACTTTAAGAAATAAATTCCCTCTTGAAACAAATAACCTAGTTTCAGGTATTCAGTTTCATAGCAATAGCAAATGAACTAATACTGAAGTTTTTAATGTATTGAGGTATCTTAGACGTTTTAGCATTGAACCTTTGTCTTAGGAAAATGCATTCAGATATTGAAACCACCACTGCAAAATTATAACTGAAATAGTGAAAGAGATCTGACGTAAACAACTCCCTTTTGCATCTAACCCACAAGCTGTCCTTGTGCATTCCTGGGCATAGGCTGAAATAACTTTGGGAGGAACTTAGTTTATAGTTTATGGTTTAAAATAAAGGCAGTAACAATCTTTCCCCAGAAACAACCTCCTTCCTGCCTGGGAACTAGATTGCCTTTGTAGGACTAATAAATTAGCCAAAAGATTAGAAATTATAGTTTAGGAGTCATACAGCTAGAGGCTACAAGATTCTGCTTCTCCCCATATTGCTTCTGGGCATAAATTTACTATTGTAATGCCTAAGATCAGTGCTTAAGCTATTTTGCAGACCCTTCACTTAATGGATCAACTGGCACCACCCATATAAATAAACTGGCTCATCTCATCCTATGACCCCCCACCCAGGAACTGACTCAGTGAAAGACAGCTTTGACTCCCTATGATTTCATCTCTGACCCAACTAATCAACACTCCTGATTCACTGGCTGCCCCCTACTCACCAAATTGTCCTTAAAAACTCTGGTTCCCAAATGCTCAGGGAGACTGATTTGAGCAATAATAAAACTCCAGTCTCCCATACAGCCTGCTCTGCATGAATTACTCTTTCTCTATTGCAATTTCCCTGTCTTGCTAAATTGGCTCTGTCTAGGGAGCGGGCAAGGTGAACCTGATGGGTAATTAGAGTATGTATGTGTATCCAACATCTTGAATTTAATTTTAAGGAATGTAAGAATCCCAAAATAAACTAGAACTTTAGAATGACCAAGTTTCCTGGTTTGCCTGGGGACTAAGCAGGTTTGTGAGACATTGGACTTTAAATTTGAAAACTGAGAAATTCCTGGAAAAACCAAGGCAAGTTGGTTACCCTAAAATGTAGCATTTATATAACACTTTAATAAATACTTTTTACTAGAAGCTAAGGCTTTTGGTTACATATATTATAAACTAGGCCATGGGTCAAAGCAAGAAAATGAAAGCTTGACTAGGTCAAAACTATAACCGCTGAAGGGGTTCACCTTGCCCACTGCCTAGACAGAGCCCATTCCTCAAGACAGGTGAATTGCAATAGAGAAAGAGTAGCTCCCTCAGATCCAGCTGTGCAGGAGACTGAAGTTTTATTATTACTCAAATCAGTCTCTCCTAGCATTCATGGAGCAGGGTTTTTAAGGATAACTTGGTGGGCAGGGGGAAGCCAGTGAAACAGGAGTGCTGATTGGTCAGAGAAAATCATAGGGAGCCAGAGCTGTCTTCTTGCACTGAGTCAGTTCCTGGGTAGGGGCCGTAAGATCAGATGAGCCAGTTTATTGATCTGGGTGGTACCACCTGATCCATCAAGTGCAGGGTCTGCCCAATATCTCAAACACTTATCTTTGGAGCAGTTTAGGGAAGATCAGAATCTCGTAGTCTCCAACTGCATGACCCCAAAACCATAATTTCTAATCTTGTGGCTAATATTAGTCCTACAAAGACAGTCTAGTCCCAAGCAAGAAGGAGTTCTGCTTTGAGAAAAGGCTGTTACCATCTTTGTTTAAACTATAAACTAAGTTTCTTCCATAGTTCAACCTATGCCCAGGAATGAACAAGGGTAGCTTGGAGGTTAGAAGCAAGATGGAGTCAGTTAAGTTAGATTGCTTTTACTGTCTCAGACCTAATTTTGTAAAGGTTGTTTCAATCCCTCCCTTTAGGTTTTATAACACCTCAACCTTAAGGTGTTGGCTATGAAGATAGAAAAAGGCCATTGATTGCTCTGGATTCTTCCTGCTGACAGAGATGTGGTGGGAATGAGTGTGAACCCCAAGGTGAGAAGAGTAGAACTGCTTTGCAACTGTCTGAGTGTACTCATGCAGGCCTGGTTGGGCTTCCAAGGCTTGCATGGCAAAAACATTATTACTCTCATCTACAGTTTTACCACAATGTTTAAGTGAACAACCTAGTATAAGGTATGAGGAGTCTAGGATGAGGAGTACAATTCCCAATTTTAAAAGCAAACATGTGAAAGCATTAGTTTGGGGACTTCTAACCTGCAAAAAATTTAGAATTGAGTCTAAACTGCAGAAAAAAACCTCAAGAACAATTAACAATTTACTATAGTTTTTCTTTTGAAGCATAATTTTTTTCTCTCTAGTCCCCATTTTTACTAAAAACAAATCATTTCTAACATAATTGTTTATAAAATAAATTTTAGTCTTACTGTACTTGGCCTGATTATTTGCATAAAGTGGAGCAAGAATAATTATTTTTCACTTAGGCTTTTTAAATTGGCTTTGATGGAACTCTGTTTCATGAAGAATCTCAGATAAGACTTTTTAAAAGCTGAGCCCAGCCATGGGTTTGTACCCTCAAATACCTATGAGTTGAGCAAGGTCCTCTCCTCTTGAGGTACCAAGACAACTTGGGGTTCCTGGGCCTGTTAGAAAGTGACATTCTTTACTTACCACAGGTCAGGAACCTTGTACAGGGACTCTGTGTGGACAAGATATGAGGCCAGATTCCCCAGTGGGCTTTAAATGGCTCTATAAGTCAACTTTGATTCCTTAAAGGAAGCATGCCAATCCAGTCAAAGCCTTGGTAAAATGACCAATTTCTCCAATGGTATCCTGTTACAAAAGAAAACAGATTCTTATTGCACGTATGCAATTAACTACACTGCCATAAATTGAGAATGCAAACAAATGGTTTCCAAATTCTAGAGAAATCAGGTAGAGAGAAACAAATATGCTCCAAAATTTTTCACAGGAGTATATTTTACTCACTTGTTAAAAGTTGCAAATAGCTCTAAAGAAATGTTATCTTGACTCTGAAAACAGAAGAATTAGCAATGTTTAACACATCAGTTCTCCATGTCTAGAAGTTTCCTATTTTCCTCTATTCTAATAGCATAATTTATAAAGTTATATAAGACATGCACTCAGAGTCTTATATCTGATTATAAAATGCGTTTTGAAAAGGACCAAAGCAAGACAAAATACCTGTGGATGATAAAAGTCTACAACCATTATGAAAGCTACAATTGACTAGGAATTTTGTTTACTTCTGTGGCACACAATAACTTTACATATAATTATTAATAGTGACATATAGAATTAGAATTACTAGAATCACTATTAGTGAAATAGTGAAATTAGAATTATAGAAGTTTCCCTTACTTTTTGGAACACATACTAATAACATATTTATATAAATACAGTCCAAAGAAAACCAAACACCATTCACTCTTCTATTTGAAAGTTTTCCTTCTATTCTAATGTCACAATCTCCAGAGTTATTAATCAGAAAACTGCATTTAAGAGCACCTGTTACATTTTACAGGTGATTATAAAACCATTTTTTCTTTAAGACAGAGTTTTGCTCTTGTAGTCCACGCTGGAGTGCAATCTCGGCTCACCACAACTTCCACCTCCCAGGTTCAAACTTAGCCTCCTGAGTAGCTGGGACTACAGGCCTGTGCCACCACACCCAGATAATTTTTAGTAGAAATGGGGTTTCTCCATGTTGGTCAGGCTGGTCTTGAACTCCCGACCTCAGGTGATCTGCCTGCCTCAGCCTTCCAAAGTGCTGGGATTACAGGCATGAGCCACTGCACCCAGCCTACAAAACCATCTTTTAAAAGGGCAAAAAAGAGACAATGATCATCTGTGGATGACAAAAACATTATAGGGCAGCCAGAGTTAAAGACATGATCGACAAGAAAATTTGTTACCTCTGTGGCAGACAGCCATTTAACATAATTACAATTATTACTGATAACATATACTAAGTCATATTAAAATTATAGGAGTTTCCCCTAATTTTGGAACCTATGCCAGTAATACACTTACATGAATATAGCCCAAAGAAAGCCATACACCATTTCATATTTGACAATGCTTCCTGTATGATTTTTATACGAAATATGTCAAATGTCATTTTTGGACTTTAGAGGACCTAATATCTAAAAGATTAGGCTAGAAAGAGACATAATTTATAATTTGATTTTGGAAAGTTTGCCAAATATCAAAGTTTTAAAACACTGGATATCACAAAATAGAATCCCAGGTCACCATAAGTCATTCATTTGGCCAAAATGATAACTCCAAAATTTTAAAAGAAAAACCTTATTCTGATAGAGGAGACTTAGCTTTCCAAACATGACCCAATAAAGACAGCATGAGGATAACTGAATTTGTCTCTTCTCTCTACCTTTTTCCCCTGCCATTTATCCAAAACAGCAAACAAAACCTTTCATTATCTTTTAAAATTACATACAAATCATTTTCAAAAAAGAAAATCAAATTTCATGTTTGCATTAGTGCATCTTTAATGCTAAAGCTAGTTTTTAAATACAATTTTATATGTCTGTCTAGTTTTAATTTGCTTGACCATATGGTAAGATATTCATAAACATTTTAGAACACTTTACAATTTTCTATCAAACAGCAGATCAATTTTCTAAGAAGACCCTGTTATTTGGACACATGGGCCCAGAATCTGGCCCCACATCAGTATGATTTTAATGTTTTAACCTATGGAAAAACTAAATAATTTATTTCAAATCTTAGCCAACTTCTTTATACCCGCAGAATTTTTTTCAAAATCAACCCTTTATAAACCTTTTGCACTTTGTTTAAACCTTCAGTTTTGTTTCATTGCTCTTTTAGTTCAAGACAGACTTTAAAATGTCTGAACTAGACAGAATTACATTCCCTTCAACAAAAGCCATATTCCTATGCCTTCTTATCATCTTTTACCAAAAACACATTCCCTACACATCTTGTATGTGAAATTGTTTCTCTAGTAACCTCAATTTTATGTTACAATGTTAACTGTTAGCAACTTTTGTTTTTAGTAAAAACCTGAAAAGAAAGCTATTTTAATTATATACTAGGGGTGGAACCTAGGGCAAGACAGAAGTGAAGATAAGGTCTGACTCCAGCAAATCTAGGGGCATAGCTCTCCTAGTGTCCCCAGTCCTCATCTATAATATAAAGCTCCAAAGTAGGTAAACTGAACAATTTTCAAAAGTCAAGGAAACAGTTTGACCTTAAAGTATTTAGCAAATCTGATATCTGACCTTAATTTAGACCAAATGTCTACATTTTCAAGACATTTTAACAATAATCTTGAAAACTGTCTTTATTTCCAAAAGATTACTAAAGTCACATGAACAAATAGTCATCAAACTTTCTATTTTTCTGACAAAATATTTTTCTATTAAGCATTTATTTTTCTAAGCAAATTAATCAGAGCTCTTTTATCAAATCACACACACACAAACACACACAAACACACACAACACATATAAATAGAGACAGATAGAAGATTCTGCACTTGTAAGAGTTTTCATTTGCCCATTTCTTAATTGGATTACTGGCTTCAGGGTGGAACCCCTGGAGGAACTGGGTGAGGAAAGCATGAATTTCTGGGGCCAAATCACAGCTGAAGACAAAGACAGAGCTCCCAAATTAAGGGTGCCATTTTATACTGCATCTCCAAAAGGAGGGAAATACTATGGGAGAAGGCAGTACGGTGCTCTACCCTGCATTTCTTTTTCTCTTTTTTTTGAGATGAAGTCTCCCTCTTTCACCCAGGCTGGAGACCAGTGGCACAACCTCAGCTCACTGTAATTTCTGTCTCCTGGTTTCAAGTAATTCTCACGCCTTAGCCTCACAAGTAGCTGGGATAACAGGCATGGGCCACCACACCTGGCTAATTGTTGTATTTTACATAGAGATGGGGTTTCACCATGTTGGCCAGGCTTGTCTTGAACTCCTGACCTCAAGTGATCTGCCCGCCTTGGCCTCCCAAAGCGCCGGGATTATAGGCGAGAGCCATGGCACCTGGCCATACCCTGCATTTCATTACAAGGCAACCCAAATTCAATCAGTCAATTTTGTAATCAGCCCATCCTTCATGGGCATCTCTCCTCCCAGTGGGTTGTGGGGATGTTTCCTTATCTTCCAGGTGACCAAGAGCATGCTTCTCTCATCCAAGTGTGCAGAGTCAAGTAACTTCTACAACTACTATTAGCCATGCCTTAAAGTATATTTCCTACCTAGTTGTTACACATCAAAGCTACCTCATAATGCGAAGTAATTTCTGATATCCCCAAAACCCAAAACCATCATATAACCCAATGCGAAACATAACAGAGCCTTTGGTTTTTGAGAGGAATATATCTGCTTTTAATTCCTGGGCTTTCATGAGAAAAACAGCAGGTTTCTTTTCCCCAAAATGGATTCTGTGGTGCCTACTCGGTTTTTTCCAATGAGTCCCAGGCTACCAGAATTTATCTTAGGACTTCTCATGTGCATTGAGAATGGCAAAAAAACAAAAAGAGGAGAAAAGTAATTCAGTCGACTGAGAAGAAAAAACTTTTTTCCAGAAAAACAAGTTCCAAGAAGAGAAAAACATAAAGGCCTTTTAAATATATCTATAGCTTGTTTATCCACTTTTAACTTAGCTGATTTTAACCATAGTGCTCTTCAAAAAAGAAATCTCTTTGGATCTCTTATTATCTGACTTTAGCCATGCCAAGTGGCTAGTATTTCTAGTTTCTGAACTTTACCAAAGGTAACCTCCTAAGTGCTTCAAAGACACGGTAAGCAGTTTCTTTTTACAGGATTTAGAATCTCCACAAGGTAATTCAGAGAAAGGAAAATTCAAGAGAGGAAATCAGAAGCTATCATCTATGAGGGGGGAAAAACTCAATAAATGGCAAATTTACATCAATAACAAATCAGAAAGGAATCATTCCAGAAGCCAACAATCAAACCTAGGCTACCACTGTGAAAAACAAAGTCTTAGCTACTAAGCTATACAGCATTGAACAGTTTCTATTGCTTTTCCCTGGAAGGAGCCTAGAGAAGCCAATTTCAAGCTTGCAAGGCTTTTAACTGCTCAAGAAAAAATTTTAGGACTAACTATGACATGAACTCCAAAATTCCTGTCCTCTGGATGGCGGAAACCAAAAGAAAGTATCCCCCCATGGTGACAAGGTTAAGATCTTAAACAAGACAGATAAATTTCATACAACATTGATTGCAGGGACCCATAGCAAAGTTTGTAACTGACCAGCTTGCCAAGCTGACTTGAAAAGCAGAGTATGGGCATCCTAAACCCACATTATATCCTGTGATACCCTTCTTTCCATTACAGAACACAGAAAGACAAATTTTAGCACAAACTACATCAGATTTGCTAGTCTCACAAATAGACTAGTCTCACAAATCCTTCTTTCTATTCATTGAACCCTTGCAGAGGAGACAAATAGTTTACTATTTGCCAATACAGAGAAAGAGAGACAGAGACCAGAAACTTGGCCGATAAGAATTCTTACCCTTTTTGCTGGCATACCAGGTTTCCAGTTTCCTTTTCTCTGCAGCTTCCAGAAGAACGGAGTGTTGTCTGATGACCCTGCTTGCTTGCACTATAGCTGTGGGGTTAAAGCCACTTTACAAGAGAAAATCACCCTTTACCATTTTATGGAACCTTAAACAAGACTCCTAATTTGCAAGATGCTGTCTAACAGGCGGCATGGGGAACCAAATTAACATTTTCCAACCCAGAAAAATACACGTACAAAATAGACATTAGTCACCTCATTCAGTACCCAATATCAGCCTGGCAAAGCTCACTTTTTCCTGTTGGTCCTGTTGTTTTTGATCCACTCCAGGTGGAGATGGATAACCTCCAAATGGTCATTCACAATGAGGTCTCTGAGCAAGGGAAAGGGCAGATAGTCACCCCGAGAGACAGGCCTGTTGAACCTTCTTTAGAGCTCACAGAATGTGATCAGACAAATAAGGAGGGTTCTCTGAGTTGGACCTGCTACACTTCCATCAGCAACCCCTTCTGAGATCCCTTTCACATATACAAATACTCGCAAACATGAGAGAAACAGAAGGCCTTCCAAATCAGATCCCTAACCAAGAACTTCAAGAGTATCCCTTCGAAACTATCCTCCTGTTCTCTGTCTGATAAACTTCCTCGAAATCTTCCTGATTGAGAAGTCCCCCAAACCAGGATACTTCCTACTAGTTACAGAGTGAATTGAATCCCCACAGGAGCAAAACAGACACCCCACAATGGAGTTAGATACCCCATAGTGGAGCTACAAACAGACACCCTACCATAAGGCTACAAATACCCTGTGATGGGGTTACAGTTAAGGGACATCTGCCCCTGACTATTTCTCCATTAAAATTAAATCCATGCACATTGGGTCGGCAGTGCCCCACCAGTAGAGAGAGTACCAGAGTCAGCACCGAGTCCAAGAAAACTAGACAGCCACTTGAGTGGGCTTCTGGATCAATGAAGGGGGGCCACCAAACAGTGGGCAGGTAGCCACAAGGGCAATCCTGGACAAGCCCCCAAATTTGTAACTGCCCAAGGGGTTCACCTTGCCCACTGCCTAGAAAGAGCCGATTCATCAAGACAGGGAAGTTGCAATAGAAAAAGAGTAATTCACACAGACCTGGCTGTGCAGGAAATTGGAGTTTTTTTTATTACTCAGTCAGTAAATCAGTCTCCCCAAGCATTCAGGGAGCAGTGTTTTTAAGGATAATTTGGTGGGTGGGCGGAAGCCAGTGAGCCAGGAGTGCTGATTGGTCAGAGATGAAATCTCAGGCAGTCAGAGCTGTCTTCTTGCATTGGGTGGAGGCCACGGATCAGATTTATTAATCTGGGTGGTGCCAGATGATCTATAAAGTGCAGAGTCTGCAAAATATCTCAAGCACTTATCTTAGGAGCAGTTTAGGAAGGGTCAGAATCTTATAGCCTCCCGCTGCATGACTCCTAAACCATAATTTCTAATCTTGTGGCTAATATTAGTCCTATAAAGGCAATCTAGTCCCCAGGCAAGAAGGGGGTCTGCTTTGGGAAAGGATTGTTATCATCTTTGTTTAAACAATAAACTAGAAGCAAGATGGAGTCAGTTAAGTCAGATCTCTTTCACTGTCTCAGTCCTAATTTTGCAATGGTGGCTTCAAAAGCTTTATAATTTATTTTACCATTAAAAAATGAGTTTTAGTGATAAATTCTAATGACTGCAATGCGGTGGGGGTGGTGAGTTAATTTTTATCAATTGTTCAAGGCTGTTTTATTGTAGCTCATATGTTAGAGGAAAGGGAAGCTTTATGGTATTATGTCTCATTAAGCTAAGATAGACTTTCAGAATTGTCCAAAAAATTTTTAAACCTATATGTATTATTGATGATTTAAGTGAGTGTATCAGTGAAATAACATGTTTGGTGAAAAATGGAGTATGGTCTAAAAACATAATAACAACTTCATAAGTTGTCCATTTTCTCATAAAAATAATTAATGTTGACTTAATTACTTATATATTAAATTAGTGATTCAATTTCTAAAGACCTAACACAAATATAATTCAGTATTTTAATTATTTTCTAATTAGAAACTTACTTTCACTATAGCACTAAGTGTCACAAGTATTAATTATTGTTATTTCCTCACACCATACTTGTCTCTAACAAAACAAGCTTCAGCCATTGTTCACTTAAAATATGGTGTCTTCTAGATGGGAACAAGAACATTTTACATCTCATAACCTCACATTTCTAGGGTTGTGATAACATGCATTGTTATTTCAAATGACACGCAATACTAAAACCACTAAGTTTATGTTTCACTAATCAAGAATTCCAAACAATCTCATTTTGCAAATCCATAATATGCAAACGTGGCTACCAACTGTCCAATCAGATTTTCTTCTCCTTTCAAATCATATTTCCCTTATCCTCTGTATTTATACTATCTTACCAATAGGCTGTCAGATGCTGGTATGTTCTGAGATATTCACTATCTCTTATCACTCACCACTCATATACTCCCAGGGATAAAATTCTGTTGGAGGCACTCAATTTGCATAGAAACAGTCATAAAACCCAATTTTGCAAATATTAAGTTAGAAAACAATTGGCATAGCATTACACTGCAATAATACTTACTATGCACTCCTAAAATGTAGTATTGATCTTATGCCATGATGTAAAAACAAAAGAAGAAAAAAAAGTTGCTCCTAGTATAAAGAAAAAATGTCAGATATGTATAATATAACCTCTGATTTGACTAAAATATATGATAACATTCAGAAGCCAGAATTCAGTATAGCCGGCAGTTCATGGAAGATCTGGAGCCTAGATGTAATCAATGACATAGCTGAATTTAATAAATCAACAAATTTATATAAGGAAAATATCCCTGATATTTAGGATTGAACCTTCTAAACTATCTGTTGATAGTTGACATTCTGATCATTCTCTTCACTGTGAATTCATACAGACTGTATCATTCAAAGGTTTGCTCTGCAGAAAGAGAAATACACCAAAATGCTAAGGCATTGAAGATCAGATAATTGAGAATTTTTGTTGTTGTTGTTGTTTGAGATGGAGTTTCGCTGTTGTTACCCAGGCTGGAGTGCAATGGCGCGATCTCGGCTCACCACAACCTCCGCCTCCTGGGTTCAAGCAATTCTCCTGCCTCAGCCTTCCGAGTAGCTGGGATTACAGGCACGCGCCACCATGCCCAGCTAATTTTTGTATTTTTAGTAGAGACAGGGTTTCACCTTGTTGACCAGGATGGTCTCGATCTCTTGACCTGGTCATCCACCCGCCTCGGCCTCTCAAAGTGCTGGATTATAGGCATGAGCCACCGCGCCCGGCCAATTGAGAATTTTTTAAAGTTAACCTTGAAATGTGATGATGTAATTAATAAAAAATTAAAATATTTTTTGGTTTTAAGAGAAAAATTAATTATAAGCTAGAATATTTACTAATATATATTTCAAAACAACACCTGTTAATAACATATGTTCCCATTTTAAAGTAGGTAACAGAAATTAACAACTCATAGTTGTATGATGGGTTTCCAAGATTTTATACTATGAAATGTGGTAAAAGGTTTGCTATTTATTATAGGATGTGAAAGGCCCCCACAAAGCACTTTCAATGACTCATTCATAAACTGCTAATTAATACTTGCAAACTAAAGTATTAAACACTTTAGAAAGACTGACCCAATACTAAATTCCAAATTGTTAGATTTTAAAGCATATGTTAAAAAATACTTAGACTATAATATCTTTTAGTATATATGTACACACAAATATTTGTTTTTACATGTAAACAAATATTTAAAAATATTTGTTTGTATATATATCTTATATATGTAGTATATATATACACAGAGAAAGAGAGAGATAAAGGAAGGGGGTTTTGTTTGTCCAATATATTTTTTCTGACCACATCATTTTATATATTTTTGTATTTAAAGGGCCAAGGAATAAAATAAGAATGCAAAGGTAGAATGTAGCATGTTATCCTCAATTAGAGAAATGCAGAGGAATTTAAATAATTAGACTTTTCTACAAATGTTATATTTATTGACAGGAAACACAGGTGCTTCTAAACTCACTGCCTTAGGCCATACAAAATTTAGGAGACAGGCCAATTCCCCTTCCCTAGGGAGGAAACTTGTCAGTCAGGAAATCTAAAGAGATTAGCATCCAAAGCCAGTTTACTTTTGGGATTGGTTAAAAGCTTTCAGAGAGTTCCTGCGTAACTGCTAAATATTGTAGGCTAAATTAAACTTGTCCTTTAAAATGTAAATATAAATAGCAACTAACATTTGATTTTTGCTCTCGGTATAAAAAATTAATAAAACTATTAACACCTTGGGAAGATTTGAAAATTCATGGGTAGCATTAAGCAAGTAAATATTTAACATTTAGTTTATATGTCAAGACCAATTGTGAGAACTGAAAATATATATTTGTGGTGATGATTATGGCTACCATTTGAGAAGTTATATTGCTCTCTTCCCCAAAGATTTCTTGAGAAATGTTCATTTGATTTGCATGATACATTTCCAGCTTTGTTCTCAGAAATGTCTTTTCTACTCACATTCATTCACTCTGTGCAGTATAACCCTATGTTCATCACGCTCAGGCTTTAAAATTAGGAAGTGTGGGGGTTTGAATCTTGCTTTTGCCATCTGATAGCTGTGTGACCTTAGGCATATTTCATGGCCTCCAAGTAAAAGAAGGATAAAACAGATCTTTCTTCATAGGAGTTAAGTATTCAATGAGGATATTAAAATACAGAACTTAGCACATGGTGACAAAGATGTACTCAATAAAGTTGGCTCTTAGAATTCTATTGTAGCTGCCCCCACCTTGGTTATTTCGCAGTCCCTTTGCATCTTTATGACATCTTTGTATTCACTAGTTCCTCTGCTTATAATGAACTTTTTCTATGTCTATTGATATTCTAGATATCTTTAAGATGTCACCTCCTTTACGAAACTAATCTTAGCTCTCCAAAACTGAATGCCTCATTCTCTGCTTTGTGGCCCACAACCTTTGTGGCCCAAAGTTACCCCATTTCAGTATTCAACTCAATATATTTTATCTTATTTTTATTATTTTTTTGAAATGGAGTCTCACTCTGTCACCCAGGCTGCAGTGCAGTGGTGCAATCTTGTCTCACTGCAACCTCCGCCTCACAGGTTGAAGTGTTTTTCCCGAGTAACTAGGATTACAGGCACACACCACCACACCTGACTAACTTTTCTATTTTTAGTAGAGATGACAGGGCAGGGTTGGGGGGGGGGGGTCTCACCATGTTTACCAAGCTGGTCTCAAACTCCTGACTTCAAATGATCTATCTGCCTCGGCCTCCCAAAGTGCTGGGATTATAGGTGTGAGCCACCACATCCAGCTTCAACTCAATATATTTTAATTGAGTTAATATGGGATCTCCCTTACTGTGAATTCCATGAATTTAATTCTTCTGTACTTTGTCCAGTGCCATGGAAGCACCTTGCAATTGGTAGAATTCAACACTGGGGGAGGATCTTAAAGTAACGAATAAATATGACACAGTTGTATCTGCATTAGAGACCAATGGATTCTTTAATTAAGAAGCTGCTGAGATATTATAGTGGAGAGGAAAAATTAGTATGGAAATAGCTTATTTATAGCAATATTAACTAAAAATAATAGTAACGCTTTGTAACTACAAAAAGCTATATATCATATATGTATGGTGTTTAATATATATAACTTGATATACAATATGTTATAATATTCTATACTATCATTTAATATGCAACTTACATAGACTATATGTGTAGTTGTGGGTAAATACAGGTATGTAATTTTGGTATATATACATGGCTTATGTGGGTTTTGGTGGGGATATGCATGTGGTGTTAGCTAAATTAACATAAGTCCAATGAGCTTTGTGAGCTGGCCAGTTTAAGCAAACAAATTCCATTTATCTCAGAAACCATTT
This sequence comes from Callithrix jacchus, assembly GCF_049354715.1. Lineage (NCBI taxonomy): Eukaryota > Metazoa > Chordata > Mammalia > Primates > Cebidae > Callithrix > Callithrix jacchus. The sequence continues at coordinate 33,996,441 of NC_133524.1, forward strand.
CCTCTAGATTGACTGAAATAAAAGCAATTATTTCCTTAAATAAACATGGTTTACAAGCTTTGTGGTCATCACTTACTTTGTGGTTAAAGTTTACATCAATGGAAGATTAAACAGTACCTCTGTGCTCAAACGGTTGGGTATCTTAGGGATTTTTATAGTTATATACTTAAATATGTTGGAGAACTTCATAGTTGTATTATTGGATGTATGGAAACCTCTTGCTTTTTCTCATTAGTTTGTGAAATCAAGAGACAGAATTACTGTAAACTTAAACTTGAATAAATCCTTTGCTCTACTTTTCTCCTAAGAGACTTTTTTTTTTTTTTGAATGTCCTTTTGAAGAGGAAAATTGTAAATATTCTCTGAACTCCACTTTGGTATCTTACCACGAAGAATAATAATTAGCTAATTAATTTCCATTTCTGTAATATGTTTAGGTCAACAAGATTACTTCTAAGGGTTTCTCATCAAATACCCCTGTGTACTTTAGGTTTTTATACTTTTAGCAGAGCTGATTCAAAGTTTTCTAATTCATAATTTAAAAAAATTTTTTTTCCAAGAGTCACATTGTGATCACCTTTATACCGATGTTTATTATCACATTGTAATCTCCTTTATACTGACTTTTTTTGAGATGGTGTCTCACTATGATGCAAGGTTGGCCTGGAAGTCCTGATCTCAAGCTATTCTCCCACTTCCATCCCCCAACTAGCTGGGAACACAGGGACACATGGAGGGGAACATCACACACCGGGTCATGTCAGGGAGTGGGGTCTAGAGGAGGGATAGCAGAGAGTCGGCGAATTAGGGAGGGATAGCATTAGGAGAAATACCTAATGTAGATGACAGGGTGATGGATGCAGCAAACCACCATGGCCCCCGTGTATGCCTATTTAACAAACCTGCATGTTCTGCACATGTATCCCAGAACTTAAAGTATAATTAAATAAATAAATAAAGTAGATAAAACATAGGTATAAACATATTAAGCAATTTGTCTGAGGTAATAGAGGTAATAAAGGTAGGGCAAGAAGCTGATCTCAAGCCAGAATGTAAAGGCCTATGTTTTTCTGATTCCCCTGTTATTTTGGTTCTATGAGAGAATGTTAAAGAAATCATAACTTTTCCCCAACTCTCAGTCCAGGACTGAGGAATCTCAAACACTAAGCATATGAATTTGTGAGCAAAGGTTTGCATATAAATGTATATATGCATATTTATGGGAATATATGGTCTGTACTTAAGCCATAAACTACATTTAAAATTTATACTTGAAACATGATGATATTTTAAAATCCTAGTAAAGCAGACACACACTTCTATTTATTTTTCCATTTATATTTATGTATCTTCTGGTCTTTTTACTATTTTATCAAGATACTTGAAAGCAGGGATACTTAACCAAAAGCTGGTTTAGGAATGGATTATAAATGGTTTATGAATGGATTACAGGAACATTTGCACTGCTGGATTTTTATGTAAGAGATAGTATGTAAATAATATTCACTGTGCATTTTTCTGAGAAGTCAGATAGCTTTTATCAGACTCACAAGGAATGCATGAACTAAACAAATTAAAAAGCAATTAAGGTCTTTATAGCCTCTATACATAGAAAGTTCTATCTTTTTTCTACTTTTTATTTCCAGCTGGACTAATAATGTCTTGTAAAAGTTTAGCTCACTGATTTCTCCCTTCAAGCCCCCAGTGAAGTAGGAGACGATGTTATCTATTTAGTATAGGCTGGAGATCATAGGATATGAACAGAGTGAAGAACAGTCATGAAGGCTGCTTTAGAGAATTGGAGATAATTTGGTGTCTTTAATTTATTGCAGCTAAAAGGCTCTTCAAAATAAGCATAATCTTTGCTTCAGCTACGTTTGTTTCTTCCAGATTCTAATGCTCTTCCACATCACTCAATTCTTGGTTCACCCTTTACATTTTAGATAAACATTCCACGGTGAGACCTTCCTGATTCCAAACCTGAATTAAGTAAGTACTATTATCCTTTCTTATGTACTTTTTATTTAGAAAATGTAACATTAATTCTTGACTATTTGCATGTGCTTGTCTAATATCTGATTTTTTTAAAGAAGATGAAGCCCAGAGAAGACAAACTCTCTTTTGTTTTTTATTTGTAGTGTCTGATCCATTCTGTGGCACATGATAGTCAAATGCTCAATTAAGCCTTTGCAAATGACAATATATAGAAGGAATTAGTATGAAGTGACTCCCAAATGTCGGTCACAGAGCAGCCAAAACTAAGGTATAATCTCTAGAAAAGTGTTTTTGAAAAGTTGTGCTTTATAATATCACACATGTCATGGAAATATATATGATCATTATGTATCAATAACAGAAATGTGTGCTTTACTGTTTTCTTTAGGTTGTGCTAAAACATACTACCAAATATCCTGAAATTTATTTCACTTTAAAGCTAAATAAATTGGTCTATATATACTAAAGTCATAAGTGAACTTTTTCTTTTAGTAGACAATAATAGAAAAAAATTCCCTTTTCCTGAAGAAATTTCTCCTCTTGGAAAATAAGAATTTTGGAATTGGTCTTGTTTTCCATTTTCTTTGGCTTCTAGGGGTCCCAGAATAACATACAAATCAATTATTTATCTTCTTAGTCAACACCCTTAATCCAAGCAACTGACCTCTTTTTCTTTGATTACATTACTTTCAATACATTCTCAAAACCTCACCAATAAAGAATAATTTGACACATGAATGCAATTAAGACACCCTTTGCTTACAATTCTTCAATAGTATACTACTGCTTTTAAGACAGATGTTCAAACTCAGGATGTTTACCACACGCCGCAAGACCTTGCACGAAGTGGTTTTTGTGTAGTTTCTCCTCCTCTAGTAGTACTGTAATTTTCTAATTCATTTTATTTGAGATTGAGTCTCGCTCTGTTGTCCAGTCTGAAGTGCAGAGGCACAATCTCAGCTCACTGCAACCTCCACCTACTGGGTTCAAGTGATTCTTCAGCCTCAACCTCCCAAGCAGCTAGGATTACAGGCCCATACCACCACACCGGGCCAATTTTTGTGTTTTTAGTAGAGATGGGGTTTGCCATGTTGGCCAGGCTGTTCTTGAATTCCTGGCCTCAAGTGATCCACCCAGCTTACCTCCCAAAGTGTTTAGATTACAGGTGTGAGCCACCACGCCCGGCCTGTAATTTTTTTCTTGGTTACCCTGGCCTTTCTGTTCCCTCCCACAATAGGAGCTTTGCATAAACTCTTTACTCCAAGAGAAGAGGCTTCCTTCATCTCCCTTAGCTAACTCCTATTTATCTTTTAGATCACAACCGCAGAGTCTTTGCCTAATATATACGCACCATGACATCACTATATGCACAAGATACCCTTGTGATATTCTCTTTAGGAAAAGAGATAGTTAATATTACTTTAGATTGTAAATATTAACATTTCTCTGACTGAGTGTACCTCTTCCCCATTGACGGTAAGTTTCACAAGGCTAGGAAACATGCTTTCAGTTTTTGTCTTGTTTTGTTTCCTCATCGTACTCCAGCAACTAGTGCCTTTTATCTACTGTTTTTAATTAAAATTGGAATGAGTGAACTAAAACATCAGGCCTTAAATCTGCAAACATATTTGGCTCCAGTCAATTGTATGTGCGTGTATCTATCTATCTATCTATCTATATATATATATATATATATATATATATATATTTCCTCATTTTCATTAATTTGGTTACACATTTTATTATTAAAAAATGTCTCTAAATCATTGTGGAAGACAGTAGACAAAACTAGACAAAGTAGTTAGTACAATCTTGGAATTCATGTATTATAAAAGGCTGGTTCAGATTGTTTTACTCAATTGTAACATGTTTTCATTGAAATGGTGTAAAACAGGAAAAATTATCTAGAACCAAACCTTTATTGCATGTTGGCTATGGAAAAGTGCAAATAATAACTACAACATACTCAACAATCCCATAATCTTGATTAGTTTTCAGATTTGATTATATTGTATTGATATGAAATAAAGCACTGAATATTTTAATAAAATCAATGAAACCTCAATATATTTTACAATCGATCTTAAATACTATGTTGATTTTTTATGAAAGTTCAGAACATTAAAAGTCTAATGCAACATAAATTTGCCATGAGTTTATACGCACCTAAAAAGAGATGTTTGCAGATTCTGATTGCATGATGATGGGTTGCTTTTGTGACATAAATATTGAAAATGCGTTAAATTATTTTTTTCTGCAGTACAATCCTCACATTCAGATTTAATTGTCATCTTAAACATCATTTGCTCATAGAAGGATTAATCATATGACTTTTTGTTTACACGCAATCACCTGTAGAAAGCAGTTCTCATTCTGTTCATTTCTTCATTCATTCAACAACACTGACTTTAATGCTACTCTACGCCAGGCTCTGAGTAAGTTCCGGGAGATACTAATATACACTTAAGTTCTGCCATCAATGAACTTACAGTCTTTTGAGAAAGACAAGGCAAAATAGTTTCAGCATGACTTGACAAATGTCAAGATAGAAAAGCAAGAGAAACATAGAGGGATCTAAATTAGGCTAGAAGAGATAGAAAGGAGTAGATATAGGGAGGAAGGGTGTCCCACACACAGAAATACCTGTATGTTATGTAAAATTGCAGAATATATTTAGGAAAGAGCAAGAAGGCCAGGCACAGTGGCTCACTCCTGTAATCCCAACACTTTGGGAGTCCAAGGCAGGTGAATCGCCTGAGGTCAGGAGTTTGAGACCAGCGTGGCCAACATGGTGAAACCCTGTCTCTACTAAGAATACAAAAAATTAGCTGGGCATGGTGGTGGTCGCCTCTAATCCCAGCTACTCAGGAGGCTCAGGATGGAGAATCACTTGAACCCAGGAGGTAGAAGTTTCAGTGAGCTGAGATTGCACCATTGCACTCCAGCCTGGGTGACAGAGCGAGATGAAAGAGAGAAAGAAAGAAAAAAAGAAAAAAAAGAAAAGAAAAGAAAGAAGGAAGGAAGGAAGGAAGGAAGGAAGGAAGGAAGGAAGGAAGGAAGAAGGAAGGAAGAAGGAAGGAAGGAAGGAGAGAGAGAGAGAAAGAAAGAAAGAAAGAAAGAAAGAAAGAAGGAAGGAAGGAAGGAAGGAAGGAAGGAAGGAAGGAAGGAAGGAAGGAAGGAAGGAAAGAAAGAAAGAAAGAAAGAAAGAAAGAAAGAAAGAAAGAAAGAAAGAAAGAAAAAGAAGGGAGGGAGGGAAGGAACGAAGGAAGGAACAAAGGGAGGTAGGAAAGAAAAGAAGGAAAGAAGAGAAGAAGGAAAGAAAGGAAGGAAGAAAGGGCAAGAAATTTTGTGTAGTTGGGATGAAGGGCATTTTGAGATAAGACAAATTTTAGATTAAAGAGGTAGCCAAGGCAGAGCTCTGTGGGTCATGCCTGTAATCCCAGCACTTTGGGAGGCTGAGGCACGCAGATCACAAGGTCAAGAGATTGAGACCATCCTGGCCAACAGGGTGAAACCCTGTCTCTACTAAAAATACAAAAATTAGCCAGGCCTGGTGGTGTGCACCTGTAATCCAAGCCACTCAGGAGGCTGAGGCAGGAAGATCATTTGAACTCAGGAGGTGAAGGTTGCAGTGAGCTGAGATGGCACCACTGCACTCCAGCCTCATGACAGAGCAAGACCTCATCTCAAAAAACAAAAACAAACAAAAAACAAAGAGGTAGGCAAAATTTTTAAATTGTAAAAATATTTAAAAGGAAAATATCATAATCTAATTTTGTATTCTTTATTACAAAAATAAATTTGGTTTCTAAAGACCAATAAACTACATATTTATACAAAGTAGTATATACAATTTGCATGTAATTACCTTTTGCTATCTCAAGCTTTGCTCTGTATTCAAATATACAAATATATCAATACACAGTTATAATTTTTAAAATATATAAAATCTTAATGTGTACCACACACATACGACAATGTTTTGAATATTTTAACAAAAGCAAATGACTTGCTAAATTGCAAATATGTACATATGGAAAATGGATATGTTTGCTCATGCAACTGCTTTTTAAAATTCCATTACTTCTGCCAAATCAAGCAACACTCACACGGGTGTTATGAGTACATGGAAATAGTGAACAACATAAATGTTAGCATTCACAGATCAGCCTTTTAGGTGAATGCAATTTTTCATGTACAATTCACTCACCATACTAAAACAATCATTTTATGTCTCTTATTATGGTTTTATCAGACAAGCAGAACAATTTCAAGGGAACCTAAAAGTAGACTATCAATATTAGTCATTGTTCATATTGTGTTTACAGGAAGTTCACTAATTTACATTCAATTTATATTAAGAATCAAGAGTGGAAGTGCAATGAAATGCAAACTTTCTTCTTAATTATCTTGTCTCTAGTGTACGAACTCATGTATCAGTAGATTTGGGGGCTATCTGCACTACCTCTAAAACATAAAGCTGTCATATTTTAAATTTGCCTAATTTCAGAAGTTTTGTCTTTTTATATTAAAAGGAGCATGCTTGATATGAGTAACAATATCAGCTTCTGCACTGAATGTTTTCTAAGCCATCTTAAAATGCATACAAATTGCTAGAAATCAATCACAATTTATTTATCTAATACATTTACATGATATCCAAAAGAGAAGACAGGGTAGATAATGGAAATCTAATATAAATCTGTAAGCTATTTTAGCAACTTCAAGTTTATGGTGTCCCTTAAGAGTACTAATTCAAACACAACTTCTTCCAGAATTTTTGAGTGATGTAAAATAAAGAGATGATTAAAAAATCTCTTTGTGACTGTATATTTTAATCTATTATCTGGCTCTGGAGATTTTAGGTAAACTAAAGTTGTGTTTCTAAATAATGTTTCTGTAATATATATTTTTAAATCTATAAGTTAAAATGTTTCAAAGAGATAATGTGATCTGTGTGAAGCCACGTTATCTTTTGGGCACAATATTTTATATTTTGAGACCGAGTTGTGCTTTTGTCACCCAGGCTAGAGTGTAATGGCACGATCTTGGCTCACTGCAACCTCTGCCTCCTGGATTCAAGGATTCTCCTGCCTCAGCCTCCCAAAGTAGCTGGAATTACAAGCATGCACCACCATACCTGGCTAATTGTTTGTATTTTCAGTAGAGATGAGGTTTCACCATATGGGCCAGGTTGGTCTCAAACTCCTGGTCTCAAGCGATCCACTTGCCCCAGCCTCACAAAGCGCTGGGATTACAGGCGTGAGCCACCATGCCTAGCCAAGTGGACAGTATTTCTTTAGGTAAAAGGGAAAGTTAACAACAAACCACGTAACCACACAAACTGCAAGCACACATATATTTCTTCTGAGCTGCCTTAGCAAAGGGCATCTGGGAATATCAAACAGAATGATTCATAAGTAAATTATAATGTCTAGAATTTTTAAATTTTCACTATCATAAGAATTAACAAGTGTGTGTTTTACCAACAGAGCCAGAATTACAAGAAATTATCTAGTTTGGTCTCAGCATAGTTTTATGGGCTATAAGGATCCTCCAGAATGTAAAAAATAATATCTGATCTCAAGAATCTTAAACAGTTGAGAGAATGAGCTGGATCTGAATAAAACACATAAACTATGATTCTTAGACTTTTATTACCTCAGCGATATGCGAGTAAAATACAGTATTTTTTAAGAATCCCTTTAAAAACTTTCCTTACACAATAACACAAGCATTCTATGCTGCTCCAGTTAGAAGCAGAAAAAAATAATAATAAAGCTCTATCTAACCAATCCCTGGTTTAAAGTGGTGAAACAATCTCAAATAGGTCCAGTCCCGTTTCATTATCAGACAACTAAAAGTTTATGCTCTGGGCTTACCATCTTTGATGTCTCCTCCCCACACCTGTGCGAGGGATATGGCAACGTGTTGGTGATTCACACGTTACCGTAGAACTAATACTATGCCAGCGATCAGTGAAATTTACATTGGGGTGGTAATAAGCTATTAAGAATTTAAAATTTTTATATTGTCACCTTTACTGTCTTCTAACCAACTGTGTCCAAAACAGTATCTATATGTGAATATATGTTTTTTGCTTGTTTGTTTCGTTTTGAGATGGAGTCTCACTCTGAAGCCCAGGCTGGAGGGCAGTATGCGATCTGGTCTCACTACAACCTCTGCCTCCCAGGCTCAAGTGACTCTCCTGCCTCAGACTCCCAAGTAGCTGAGATTACAGGCATGTGCCACCACACCCAGCTAATGTCTGTATTTTCAGTAGAGAGGGAGTTTCATCATGTTGGCCAGGCTGGTCTCAAACTCCCGACCTCAAGTGACCTGTCCACTCAGCCTCCCAAAGTGTTGGGATTACAGGCGTGAGCCACCATTCCTGGCCCCACTAGTAACATTTTAAGGGCTCAATAGTCACATATGGCTATTGGCCACTATATTGGTCATGATAGATACAAAACATTTCTATTGCAGAAAGTTCTATTGGACAGCACCGTTTGAGCAATATATCTTTTTATTGTCACTAAGGGGAACTTATCTAGTTATTTACTCTGGTATGCTAGTATGCTTTTACCTGTAACATAATACAGCATATTCGGACCGTAACATAATTGAATCTTTCACAAATAGGACAGAATATATGTATTTGTTCTGTACCAAAAGATTCATCCCAGTTTAGTGGAAGAGAAGACTAAGCCTCAACATCTATAATAACTTTTTAAATACCGTGAGACTGGTGCTTATCTATCAAAGAATATTGACAAAGCCATTAAAATTGCTGTTGTCTGCATTGTATATAAATATACTGGATCATATTGGTTAATATGGGATTTGGAATCAGAAATAATTGTATTTGAATCTTAGTGTACACTATCTGCTGGTGGTATACCTAGGAGCAAGTTGCTAACTTTCTTTGATGTATAGTTTTTCATGGTGCAAAACAATTATGCTTGAACGGGCCTGCTCTCATTGCATGTGGTATAAAAATTGTGAGATGCCTAGTTTAACCACAACCGAGGGCAAATCCAAGCCCTTCTCTTAAGTAGCATGGCACTACACACATATAACTTGAGTGCTTGAGTGCTTTTCAAAGTGTATGAAGGCTGTATCCTCTTCAGTGCTCCTTCCCTGTAAGAGCTCAAGTTGTAAGTGGCTGTATTTCTTTTTCAAAGGTCACAGCTCCAGTTGGGTGGCCTCTCCTACAGCTACTCTGTTTCCAGGATCTAGTATTTGCTCGCTCACATTTTACCTTTTTTAGGCCTAGTTGTAGGCAATGCCTTTCTATTTTCTCCAGAGCCAGGAGCCATCTGCATCATGGTACTTATTAGTTTCCCTTACCCCTACCCACAACTTTGAATATTGCTTGTTATTACCTCTCATAATTTACCCAGTTCAACATACTGTGTGTTTCTTGCTGATTCCTGATAGATAAGTATACAGAGACGATGATATATCTGTTATTAATTAAGAATTTACGACTCCATGTGAGTTAATGAAAGTCTAAAATATGACTTAAAATTCACAAATTTTTTATGAACTTGTGGTTGCTCCATATCTATCTAGAAACACACATCTAGAATAGTTTTCATTTTATGTCAAAATTAAGATGTTTAGTATATAGTGTCATTAATTCTTCATCTTGCCTATTAAAGGCAAAATAGATTTTTAAAATTATTTCTTCAAATAGAATTTCCTTTCACAAAGACAATGTATACTGTAAAGATTCTTTACTTTTTCTACATCAAGGAAAATCGACATAGTTTACACACCTATTGATTAGTCATAAGATGTCACCTAGAGAACAAAAAAATTCAAACAGATTAATGGACAAGAATGTTAATTACAATGATATATTTTTAAAAGCCAAAATTACATAATAGCTCTAATGTACAACATAAGTAGATAAAGAATGAACTATCTATAGGTAATATTTTTGAAAATATATAGAAACCATTAAGGCATTGTTGACTCAAGAATACTGGAAGAGATTCTGGCCCAATCCAAACAGCTGCTGGTTTTAAATGACTGAAATATTCTTACAATCGGCATAGCAACTCAGTATCAGTTCTACAACAAAACCATATGACAGAATATTATGGACCAATGTAAATAATTATTAATTTTACAATGCATTAGACACCAAAAAAAAAAATCTAATGTTATAAAGGAAAAAAATAAAACCTGCTTAGAGAAAGGCTGTGGGTGCCCTTTCCTCTGTTTTAAAATTATGCTTTTAAAATTTCATTAAATATTATGTATTTCTTTGTTAAAGATGAAAATCATGAGGCCTGGTGCGGTGGTTCATGCCTGCAATCTCAGCAGTTTCGGAGGCCAAGGCAGGAGTTTGGGACCAGTCTGGCCAACATGGCGAAACCCCATCTCTACTAATAATACAAAATTAGCCAAGCATGATGGCTTATGCCTGTAATCCCAGTCACTCGGGAAGCTGAGGCAAAAGAATCACTTGAACCCAGGAGGCGGATGTTGCAGTGAGCCAAGACCACACAATTGCATTCCAGCCTGAGCAACAAAAGCAAAACTCCAACTCAAAAAAAAAAAAAAAAAGCAAAAATTAAAACCATGAGTCATAAATGAAAATCAATAACTCAGAGTTTATTAATGGAATTATATGTGTGTCAACTACAAAATTTAACTAAATTATAATTTAAAATTCATAAATTTGGATAGAATATCTCAGAAATCTACCCATACCAACTTTTCCATGTTAATGTCACCTCTTCTAACATCTCATCAGCTTCTAGGAAATGCCTAGATTTTAAAAAGCAATTATAACTTATGGATAGGATGTTCCCTGTGTGGCCACTAGGAAGCAGCTGGAAGAGAAAGAGAGAGATAGAATATTCTGTAGCCATGTGACCACAGTGGAGCCAGAAGAACAGTTAGTGAGGATAATTTAGCACAGCATTCGAAATTCTTAAATTAAACATAGTAGTTTGTTGGCAATTGTAGGGTTTGTTTGTTTACTTGGTTTTACATATGAATACAAACGCATTCCCAAGCATATTGAAGAGGTAATTGTACTGTTAATGTCCTAATAAAGCTAGGAAAATACAGTTTTTGGATCAGATCTAAATGTAAGTCTAGATTCTGCCACCTAGGAACTGTAAAATCTTGTGTAAATTACTTACAAATCTCTCTGAAATGGATATAAAAAAATTACCTCAGGCCAGGCATGGTGGCTCACACCTATAATCTCAGCACTTGGGGATGAGGAGGCGGGTGGATCACCTGAGATCAGGAGTTTGAGACCAGCCTGGCTAACATATACTGAAAACCCGTCTCTGCTAAAAAATACAAATCTTAGCTGGGCGTGGTGACGCATGCCTGTAGTCCCAGCTGCTTGGGAAGCTGAGGAAGGAGAATCGCTTGAACCCAGGAGGCAGAGGTCGTAGTGAACCAAGATCATGCCACCACACTCCAGCCTGGGTTGCAGTGAACAGAGATCACGCCACTGCACTCCAGCCTGGGCAACAGAGCAAGACTTCATCTCTAAAAAAGAAAAGAAAGAAAGAAAGAAAAAGAAAAACTACTTCAAATGGCTTTTGGGAAGAACTAATGTTATAGTGTGTGTTGAATGCATAGTGTCTGGCATTGCATAATCAATAAACGTTTATTCCCTTTTCTAAATGAAGTAAATAATATGACAAATGACTTTTTTCTCTTTTTTTATTATATCCACAAACTAGATTTTTTTTCCCTCTGTATCAGTAAGTTTGTTTATTTTTAAAATGGCTCAAGGCAATTGAAGACATTTTAGATAACAGAAGTTTATCTTTCCATTCTCTTGGTACTCAAATTCCTTCTCCTTTGATTAAACTTTCAAAGAAGGTTTTCAATGTTTATTCCAAATCATTTCAAGTTGTTATAAGTTGTCTTGAAATCGTTATAAGTTCAAAGACATCATAAGTTCAAATTAAAGTTTGAACTCAAATCCAAACTTCCTAAACTTCTCTAAGACAGTAAAATAACCATTGTTCTCTAGGTTCACAAGATTTCATAGAGTAAGTGTCACATTGTATTTCTTTCAGGTCTGTTGTTTGCCATAATAGACATTCTTCTCTTTGAAATAAATTATTTCCTCTATTTATTCCTTGACATAACTCTAAAATGTATTTACTAAACAATCATCTTTCAAATATAATTTTGGAAAAGATGGTTTTTCAATAGTGTATTATTAATTTTTTTCTACACAAGAAACTCTCAAAGAGGAGATATTATCCCAGAAGCCTATTATTTTTAAAAAATATATTCTACTTTAAAAACTCAGATGTTACAGTTCACTGAACATAATGTATTGGATTTCTGGGAATTAAAGACAATGTTATTTGACAAAATTCTAATTAACTGCTTGTACAGTTAAAATTTTTTTCTTCAAATTTTTTAATTAAATAACCTCTCAAACGTTTTCTCATCAAATAACTTCTTAGAAATTGAGGTTTTATTTTATAGAAAACGGTGTTACATTTAATGCTAGGATTAAAATCTTCCTAAAGTGGGAGGATAAATAATAATAAGGTATTTCTGTGAATGCTTTATTCGTTCGACTAAAATTTGTCCATGTGTTACCATGTGTTACCATACTTGGTATATTATTTCATATCCAAAGTCCATTCAGTCTTATGAGAGCTTACTAAATACATACTAATACATATGAAATCATAAATGAATCAGTGGGCATTCTGCATTTTACATTTTATGTATATAAATGCTCAAGCATTTAGTTGTTAAGTGAACCTTTTTCATTGGCAAGAGAAACTTACTTGATGTTTAATTGGTTCAAGCTGCAACTCATGTATATTCTTAAACCTGCAAATGGCAAGAGGTATGGAAGCATATAGATGAACTAAAGTATGATTCATTTCCTGTAATAAGGAAGAGTCTCATCTCTTTTTTTTTTTCTTTTTAAGATGAGGTTTCACCATGATGGCCAAGCTGGTCTTGAACTCCTGACCTCAGGTGATCCACCCATCTCTGCCTCCCAAAGTGCTAGAATTACAGGCATAAGCCACCACGCCTGGCTCATAGTCTCATCTCTTTACTGAAGACAACCGTCAAATTGTGTGGGTGGAGAGCTGAAAAAATCAGAGTTCTATTTGAATGGACACAGAAATGAGCCTATCTGGTAGGTGATTAAGGTATCTGTTACAACTTGATACACAGCAATAAATCCAGTAATATTAATTGGTAAGACATTCTTCTAACATCATATTAAATATGGCCAGAATTCCTATAAATTCTGCATATTAAGTTAATTTCTTTTGAAAATTAACTTTTAGTTTTAGATTTTTTTGGTGTGTTTCCATAATTGACTCATTAGAAAAGCATACTTACTTATGCCTTGCATTTTTGAGCCATAATTTGTAAAAATAACTGTAAACTCAGAAAAGTATGGAATCACTAAAAAATTATACAAAATGGGATCTCATAGTTATATCTTTGTAACTCATGCACATTAAAAGCAATGCCAAATAAAAGTAATAAAAAATCTAGCATAATAACTCTATTTCTTTAAATATATTTTTCCTAAGAACAGAATGATAATTCAAAATTAAGTGATCTAAACTGATAATTAATTCCTCAGGGGAACAATATAAGTGAGAGTAATTTAAAAGTAGAATATCAATAGTTTTTAGCAAACGAAGAATTGATAGTGCTCATTAGGAGTTTATATAATTTGGGACTCCATGTTTGCATCCCCTTCCACGAACACTCCCTTTGTGGAAGCTGTTTTTCTCTCTCCTGGATTTCCCCTTCCACATGGAGGCCTGTCTTCCCCTCCTAAACTCCATCTCTCTCTCTATTCCCTTCCATTCAGTGTGGAAGCTGCTTTCCTCTTCTGGATTCCAACTTTCTGGATTCTCTCAGTGTGAGAATTAGCTGTTTCTTTCTCTCTCCTTCTCCTGTTTCTCTCTCTCTTTAAATACCAATAAATTTACTTCCTGTCCCAAAAAAAGGAGTTTATATAATTTATTGAATCATAATTACACTATTGATTTACATAACAGACTCCTTTCACAGGTAAACTTTCTCCTAGGGTTTTGCTTTATTTTACAAACTCTAAATGAGTCAGCTCACTTAAATAAGTATTTGTTTTTTAAATTTTTTAGCACAGAAAAATATGTTAATAGCATTTTAAAATCATAATGTAGTGTGTTTGTTTTGAATAAGGAAACTATTAAGTAGAAACCTAACCATTCTTAATGCAAACCCAGAGGCCCTAGTAAGAAAAGTGAATTTATAAAATTAGGTAAAATTCACAAACTGAATTATCAGTTCACAAACTGAAACATCAGTAACAACCTAAAATAGTGTTTATTCTCAAATACAATGTGAAAATTCTCATTAAGCATTAGAAGCTACTTTTCAAACTCAAAAGTGAATCTCCTTGTAATTATCAGGGCTGAATATATGTAAACAAAGTAACTAATTTAACTAAAGTGATCAAACATTTTTCCCCTTCTCCCCCAGTTAAAATGAACAGTAGCTAAAAATTATCTCAAAAGTTTATTCATAGTTCCAATTGCAACATTTTAAAATGTCTATTCCTGCATAGACCAATGGAATCGAATACTTAAAACCAACTGATCTTCAACAAAGCATACAAAAACATAAATTGGGCAAAGGATGTTGTATTCAATAAATGGTCCTGGAAAAATGGGACAACCACGTGTCGAAGAATGAAACTGGATCCCTATTACTTACTGTGTACAAAAATTAGCTCAAGGAGGATTGAAGACTTAACTCTAAGACCCGAAACCATAAAAGTCCTCTAAGAAAACCTAAGGAAAACTCTTCTGGACATTGGCCTAGGTTAAGAATTTCTGACCAAGACCTCAAAAGCAAATGCAACAAAAATAAAAAGAAATAAATGGGATCTAATAAAGCTAAAAAGCTTCTGCACAGCAAAAGAAATAACCATCAAGTAAACAGATAGCCGACAGAAAGAGAAAAAATATTTGCAAACTCCGTCTGACAACTGACCAATATCCAGAACCTACAAGGAACAAAACAAATCAGCAAGAAGAAAACAATCTCTTTAAAAAGTGGGCAAATGACAAGAATATACATTTCTCAAAAGAAGTATACAAATAACTAACAAACATATAAAAAAATATATCACAAATCATCAGAGAAATGCAAAATAAAATCACAGTGATACCTCCTTATCTTAGCCAGAATAGCCATTATGAAAAAGTCAAAATACAATAACTGTTGACATGGATGTGATAAAAAGAGAACATTTATATACTGCTGGTGGAAATGTAAATTAGTACTTCTCTGGAAAACAGTATTAAGATTTCTCAGAGAACTAAAAGTAGGTTTACTATTCAATCCAGCAATCCTAACATGGGATATCTACCAAAATGAAAATAAGTCACTATATGAAAAAGTCACCTATATATATATGTTTATTGCAGCACAATTCACAATTGTAAAGATACAGAATCAACCTATGAACGAATAAAGACAATGTGAGATATATATATATATATATATATCTCCAATGTGTGTGTGTGTGTATCCAATGTGTATGTTTGTATACACACACACACACACACACACACACACATACCCACACCATAGAACACTACTCAGTCATATAAATAATGAAATAATGTCTTCTGCAGCAACTTGGATAGAACTGGAGGTCATTATTCTAAGTGAAGCAACTCAGAAATGGAAAATCAAACACTGTGTGTTCTCATTTATAAACGTATACAGAGCGATATAAGGGATTTCGGAGACTCAGAAGTGGAGGGGGTGGGAATGAGGTATAAAAAACTACATATTGGGTACAATGTACACGACTCAGGTGACAGTGCAATAAAAATCCCAGACTTCACCATTATACAATTCATACATGTAAGTGAAAACCACTTGAAACCCTAAAGATATTGAAGTAAAGCAAAATAAAAAGTAAAATGTATATTTCATAAGAGGAAGTTTGTAGTCTTACATTAATATTGCTCAGTAAATTGCATAGTAAGGGCGTATTGAATATTCCATACAATACTTTTCACTCATTTAATTACTAGTAATCTTCTAAAGCCAAAACATAAACATTCACAGGATTTCCTCGTGATCTAGTTCCTCATATTCTTTTATC
Organism: Callithrix jacchus; assembly: GCF_049354715.1. NCBI lineage: Eukaryota > Metazoa > Chordata > Mammalia > Primates > Cebidae > Callithrix > Callithrix jacchus. The sequence continues at coordinate 34,012,576 of NC_133524.1, forward strand.
TCCTCATTATTATCCTCATAATGTTTTGAACACATCCACTGTCTTCAGTTCCCTTCCCTTTCAACGACAGGGGTTATTTCATCTATTTTCCCCTATTCACTTCCACTAGAGATTTCAGTTGGTTATCAGATCCTGTTGTGGTTGACAGGCATTAGAAATGTAAACTTATCAAGTTACTTGAGGTCTTGAAATTGAGGGCTAAACACAGATTTCCAAAAAGCTTGCTGTTTTCTGTATGGTTGTGTATTTAGGCTGCATCCTGTCATGATAGGACAATTTTCCATTTACAGAAGCAAGCGGCTATAAGGTTTTGTGGCAGTCAGGTAGATGTCACAGCACAACAGGAATTAATACACGTCAACGAGAAAGTTTTCGAAAAGAAGTTTAAAGCCCGGCATAGTGGCTCAAGCCTGTAATCCCAGCACTTTAGGAGGCTGAGGCAGGCGGATCACCTGAGGTCAGGAGTTCAAGACCAGTCTGGCCAACATGATGAAACCATGTTTCTACTAAAAATACAAAAATTAGCTGGGCCTGATGGTGGGCGCCTGTAATCCCAGCTACTCTGGAGGCTGAAACAGAACTGCTGGAACTTAGTGGGGGTAGAGGTTGCAGTGAGCTGAGATCGCGCCACTGCACTCTAGCCTGAGTAACAAGGGCGATGAAACTCTGTCTCAAAAAAAAAAAAATGGAAGTTTAAGTATCATAAATGCCAAGAGGGTAGGAATAAATTACCAATTGCCTTCAAGATATATTTTTAACCAAGACAGTAGGAGATATGAAAATATATAGGATAGGGCACTAGCAGCAATTAATTTAAAGCAGCATTTTTTTTTTTGAAATTTACAAATTCATACTCTCCAACCCACAGAACCAATACGTAAGTATAATTTCCATGGTAATGATTATTTAAAACCCCATACTGTCTATGAATTTATAGATGGTAATTCCCTTTGCAAAAAAGCAAACTTGCATTTATAATAGAAATGAGAACAAAGCAATGGAATGTGTAATATGTTGAAGGAGTCATTAACTTTAGGGGAAGACTAAAGTTAATAATTATATTTTTTGTTGAATGAATGAATCTTTAGGAACTCACCAGGACCGGCCCAGAATAACACATTTAAGAAGTGATTTAGGTCGGACATGGTGGCTCAGGCCTGTGATCCCAGCACTTTGGGAGGCCAAGGCAGGTTCAAGACCAACCTGTTCAACATGGTGCAACCCCATCTCTACTTAAAACACAAAAAAATTAGCCAAGCATGGTGGAGGGCACCTGTAATCCCAGCTACTTGGGAGGCTGACAAAGGAGAATCACTTGAACCCAGGAGGTGGAGGTTGCAGTAAACTGAGATCACATCTTTGCACTACAGCCTGGGCAACAGTAGTGAAACTGTATCTCAGAAAAAAAAAAAAAGAGAGAGAGAGAGAGAGAGAAGTGATTTAAACCTAAGTCTGTTCAAGTTCAAAGCTTGTAATCTTAAATAAAAATTATATTTTGCATTATACTATCCATGTTATTGGCCAGCTAAAAACATAATAAAGGAGATATATATATAATTTCTACTGTCAGCTATAGAGATGAACTAACAATGGCTTGTTTGACCACATTTTAATGTGTTATATATTTTCATTTAGTATAGTTCAATCTGGAATTCCTTAGATCAACCACCTTTTAATATATATCTGTGCTTATTTTTTTTTTAAGTCACAGATAACTGTTTGGCTTTAATATAATTTTAGACTGGCTAACTAGTAGTGTCCATTCAGGTCCCTGCTGGTATCTGTTTGAAATCAAGGCCAATAATAACAGTCTTCAAGAGGATTATTGGAAAAGTTAAGATGTAAACCTTTTTGCTCAAAAACGAATGCAAGCAAAATTGTCTTAATCTGGAACAGTTTGAAAACACTATCTTAATCCATTAGTGTATTTTTTCAGTCCAGTTTGTGTCTTCTATTTCTTTAAATCATAGTTGCTTTTCTGGATGACCTTCAACATAATCTGGAAATTCACAATGACATTTCTCCCAGAAAATCAAATAAAGCACAAATTTAGAAAGCCTAAGTACAGCAATGAAAGCTTCCTTGACCATTACAATTGAAGAACAGTCTTGCAGTGTTGAAAAAGAAAATTATTCCAGTTACACGGTTCAGTCTTTTGAGATTTTAAGGTAGCCAATTACGGCCCACAGGCCAGAATAGTGACTGATCATTGTCTGAAAATGTAATGATGAAGTGGGGAGGTGAAACAGATTTATGTTTTTTTCCCCTTATAGGTAGATGTTGTTTGAAATAATGAGATTTAAGAAGCTGATGCAGAGCTTTGATTTCTTCTTTGATGTTTCTTGCCTGTTGTCAATGTAAAATAGAGTCAGTTAAAATAAAAAGCCTGAGAATAGTTTCTACTCACTACTGATTAACAAAAAGTACTTGGCAAATGGAATCTTGCACATTGACAAATGAAAACAGAATAGGATGCCCAACAATGGTAAAAAAAAAAAAATAGGTTTTTTTCGTTTGTTTCTTTGTTTCCATTTCCACAGTAGGCTGCTCTCTGTTCTCTGACCCTGTAAGCTGTCACCAGGTGACTTCACACCTGCCTTTATCTTCTTTAGGATGTCCTCTCTCACTTGTTACCACTAGTGAAACAATCATGTCTGCTTCAAGGCCAAATCAAAAATTGCCTTTCCAGTCCTTTGGACTGAGAGAGTTACGCTCAGTTTCACAGCAGATGGTACAAGCCTCTGTTATTTTTCTGTACCATGATATTATATGTACTTGCCTGTGTCTCTTCTAGATATGAGGTCCTTAACTATTTTTGTGCTGTGGGTCCCTTTGGTATCTGGTGAAGCATATGGAACCCTTCCCAGAATGTTTTTCAATATGCAAAATGAAAATTAAAAGCATCTAAAAATACATAGGAAATTAATTATATTACAATTGTAAAATATTGAATACAATACTATTATATGTCATTAATATATTACTTGTAAGTATAATAATTAATATAAATTAAAGGTGGTGATTAGTATACTAACCACTAGTATATGTTAACATAAGATTTTTTAAGATAACCAAAACAACTAGGATTTGGTGTAAAAATATTGACAATAAATTCACAGATATTGCTAATACTCTTGTGTGTTGCTTATCTTCATAAATAGAAAGAATACAAATTTTCAGTTACAGGTTAGTGAAAAGAAAGATGCACTTTCTTTCATAACATGGTCCTGGACCCCAGCTTAAGGACACTATATTTTGACTGTATAGCCTCAAGGGCAGAGTTTTTATTTGTTCATCTTTGTGTCTTTAGTACAGAACAGAACCACAGGCACAATCCAACCTACTGCATGGTGACTGAATTGTGTACTGAAGGTTCAAATGCCAATTTATCACTGCCCTTATTACATCACAAGAGAGAAATTTGTTGTTCATTAAAATTAATAATTTTTAAAAACATATTAAAATATTGATTAAAACTAAAATTTGATAATCTTTTCCATGGGTTTGATACATGGTACTATGTATATTCTCTTGCTTATATACAGATGTTTGAAACTTACAATGAAAAAACAACTGCAACTAAGCACTCAGCAATTGTTATATTTTTCTCCACTTTTTCCTAAATCAATAGACAACCATGAATTTGACAGTGTTGCTGATAACCTTGTCATACTCAACATCATTTCCCAGAAAGCTTAAACCTCTAACTACATAAATTCAGCTGTCCCTACAACACATCCTTGAAGAATGAAAGAAGAGGTGTCAATAATTTCAGCTGCTCACATGGAAGGTTCTGACATCAAGGAATATTAAGTGATACATCAAAGGGAATTCCATTATTAAATAATGAAGGTGAAGAAAAAATGCTCAATTTCTCAATCCATGATTATTTATTTGTTATACTAAGAACTCTCCCCAATACTCATGGAACAAAATGAGCCTATAATTTGGATGTCTCCTAATAGTCTGAAGCCTGGTGTCATATAAACCAATAACCTGTAATTGAATTTTTCAGCTTTCAGTGTTTTATTTTTAGTATATTTGGTATTGCCATATGTGACTTATTATTCTTTCAATTTAATCAAATTAGATAATAAACAAAATGACAAACATAATTTCTCTTAGTGTGAGTGTGTATGTGTGTGTGTGTGCGTGCGCGCGTGTGTGTACATGCATGTGATGGAGATTCATTTGTGTTGCCCAGGCAGGAGTGCCATGGCATGGTCTTGGCTCCCTGCAACCTCCCCCTCCCAGGTTCAAGCAATTCTCCTGCCTCAGCATCACAAGCCGCTTGGATTACAGGTACCTGCCACTATGCCTGGCTAAGTTTTTAAATATTTTTAGTAGAGATGGGGTTTTACCATGTTGGCCAGGCTGGTCTTGAGCTCTTGACCTCAAGTGATCCACCCACCTGGTCCTCCCAAAGTGCTGGGATGACACGACATCCGGCTTGATGGGTTTTAATGGCATAATTTCAACAATCATATAACTATACTATATTAGTTCAAAAAGCAACTATGCAAAATAAAATTCTCAACTGTTTGCCAAATAGATAGAAATAATATATATTACATATATCATATATAATATGCATGTAATAAAATACAGGGTAGTCTGCCTCTTATCCATGGTTTCAGTTACTCATGATCAACTGCAGTCCAAAACTAGATGAGTACAGTACAACAAGATATTTTGAGAACCAGAGACCATATTCACATAACTTTTATTACAGTATACTGTTATATTGTTCTCATATTGGTTATTGTTGTTAATCTCTTATAGTGCCTAATATATACATTAAACTTTATTATATATGTATGTATAGGAGAAATATAATATATACATAAGGTTTGGTATTATCTGTACTTTCGGGCATCCACTGGGGGTCTTGGAACACATATCCCCACAGATAAGAGGAGATTAATTATTTCCATCATTACAGAATTAAAACGAGTCTGTGTTACTCTTCCTATCCAAAAATTGTTTCTAAATTCAGAGAATTTCAAAGAGATTTTATAATGCTATGTGGCTTATTGATATTAAATATATTAATAGATAATCTCTTGAAGAAGAAAATAGACATTTTCAGTAATAATTACAAATTTGCAGCATAATTGGAAGTGTACCATCCTTTCCCCCTTTGAATTATAAAATAATATTTTGGTAAAATATGGTGAAGGATCCTTACAGTGTAACTTGATCATACTCTACCTGGGTTATAATTATCTACATTATTATCCTAAAATTGTGGCTCTTCCTCATAAGATATTAATGTATTCTCTATAAGAAGAAATTAGCTAATTGCATAGCTCCAATAAAATATTAACCTGTTCAGCATTTAAAGTAAAAATAGCAGCCCAGCATGGTGGCTCATGCCTGTAATTCCCAGGACTTTGGAAGGCTGAGGCAGGAGAATCGCTTGAACCTGGGAGGCAGAGGTTGCAGTGAGCTGAAACTACACCATTGCACTCCAGCTTGTGTGACAGGGAGACTCCGTCTCAAAAAGTAAAATAAAATAAAGTAAGAATATTAATGGCATACAGAAAAGAAATCTGCTGTACACTGTCCATTATATTAGCCATTTTGCGGCTAAACATTACTTTTTTTTTTTTTTTTTTTTTTTGAGATGGGGTTTTGCTCTTGTCACCCAGGCTGGAGTGCAGTGGCTCAATCTTGGCTCACTGCAACCTTCTGCTCTCAAGTTCAAGCGATTCTTCTGCCTAATCCTCCCAAGTAGCTGGGAGTAGAGGCACCTGCCACCATGACCGCCTAATTTTTTTTGTATTTTTAATTGAGATGGAGTTTCACCATGTTGGCCAGGCTGGTCTTAAACTCCTGACCTCAGGTGATCCACCCACCCCAGCCTCCCAAAGTGCTGGGATTACAAGCATGAGCCACCGCGCCTGGACTAAACATTACTTTTGATCTCAGGACTGGAAGAGCAGTACTCAACAAAGTAATTGAGGAAAAAAATAGTTGTTAATGTAAAAATTATAGAGTTCTTCATCTTTGAACAAAGTTGGGCTCCCAATAAATTTCAAATGAATAGGAAACATTAGATTTGTTTTCTTCTGGCTCTACTATATAGGAAAGATATTTGCAAAGCAGGTATTTCAAAATATGAAGCAAAATTATCATTCTTACCCCCCCCCCAAAGTCTTCTAGCATCTGTTGCAACACAGAGCCATTATAACGTAATTAGACAGACTAAGAACCAGATGCTAAGGAAGCAAAGTATAAAAGATGAAGCATGATATTATTTTGGTTAATGAATTTAATCCCAAATGTTACAGGAGTGATTCATGTACTTTTTTCCCCAAAAGATTAGTTGTCACATATACATACTGCATTTTAACATGATGTTTATGTAATCTAATGAGAAAAGTAAATTCTCTCTCATGTAATATTAGATGCTTCGAAACGGATAAACTACAGGCACTCCCATGGGTAGATTAATCATTTGTTAATATCGATAAGTGAATCTTCAAACATACACCTCAAGATGGTAAGAGTTAGGTTATACTACAAATGTAATATCATTCCATAAAAAATAGCCAAGACAAAAAATACTTTAGAAATATTGAAAATATTATCTTTGTTTTCCTCTATTCTCAGTCTGGTGTTATTGTGTAATGGGAATATATGGCAATATAATTATTTTATTTTTATTTTGAGACAGAGTCTCACTTTGTCGCCCAGGCTGGAGTGCAGTGGTGTATCTGCAAACTACAGCCTCTGCCTCCACCACACTGGCTAATTTTTGTATTTTTAGTAGAGACGGGGTTTTACCATGTTGGCCAACTCCTGATCTCAGGTGATCCACCCGCCTCAGCCTACCAAATTCCTGGGACTACAAGCATGAGCCACCGTGCCCAGCCGGCAATATAATTCTTAAAATACACCTTAAAAATTACTCCAAGGTAAAAGCCAAAACACTTTAGTATATCCACATTTTGTATTGCCATTTACAGTCACCTCTAGTGCTCATTATTTTGAAGATAAAAGTTTCTTGTACAGTAAGCCTGTTAAAATGTGAGACCAAATCACAAAAGAAGAGCATAATGAAAAAAGAGAAGGAAAACAACTAAAATAAGAACCTCCTAACTCAGATTTATTCCAAAAAGTTGAAAATAAATAGAATGCAGAAGTTATTATTATGAAAACATAAAAAATATGATTTTTCATTGATAGTAACACAAACTTAACTCAGAAGGTGGAATCTGTGCTTCATTAATAGAGTCTGAGTTTAACACTTTTATAACTCACCACACCAAAGTATAGCCTCAATGTTTCCAGATTCCTGTTCCTAGGGATGAATGATCAGATCAGGAAAGTACATTCCTGTTAATTTGGCTAAATCTGCCAGCTCAAATCATAAAGTTCTCCTAAAAATGCTGTACATCAAGAGAAAATACTTAGAAAAATTGTTAATATTTATAACAAGGCAATCAACATCTCATTTAGATATTCAGGAATTGATCCTTCTACATCATACCTTTAGTTCGGATGAGCATTGAAAACATAGCAAAGTACAACCTCAGCATTCATAATGAATATGATAAGAACAAGCCTTTTCTCATTCATGTTTACTACCAAATGTCTGTTGAATAAACTACGTCATCTTTACGAACATAACCACATTATTTTCAGCAACAATACAAACTCCATAGTGATAAAAGCTAGTCCTTTACTTTCTTCAGGGATATACACTCCACATGTATTTCATTTCTTCTTAAGTGACAAAAAAGTAAAATGGATTGTGCTGCAGTCAAAGCCACAAACGACACAATTTTCTACCACAGACAAGGGGATATTTTTTCTTTCAATGTAAGCCACAAGTGTAATTGAAGAATCTGCTAAACAAGAGGCATTATGGTAATTGGATGCTCCTTCACAAGACTGTGTCTAAACTACTGATATATATGGTAACTATGTGGTTATAAAAGACAACATTTCTATGAACACAATATTACTTATACAATATTTAAAAACATGTTATTTGGTGCTCGATGTTTTATAAACAATGATTCAAAACTGCAGAGCTAGCCAGGCTCAGTGGCTCACGTCTGTAATCCCAGCACTTTGGGAGACCGAGGCAGTCAGATCACCAGAGGTCAGGAGTTCAAGACCAACCTGGCCAACACAATGAAACTCTGTCTCGGCCGGGTGCGGTGGCTCACGCCTATAATCCCAGCACTTTGGGAGGACGAGGTGGGTGTATCACGAGGTCAAGAGATTAAGACCATCCTGGTCAAGAAGATGAAACCCCGTCGCTACTAAAAATACAAAAATCAGCTGGGCATGGTGGTGTGCGCCTATAGTCCCAGCTACTCAGTAGGCTGAGGCAGGAGAATTGCTTGAACCCAGAAGGCAGAGGTTGCAGTGAGCCAAGATCATGCCACTGCACTCCAGCCTGGGTGACAGAGGGAGACCCTGCCTGAAAAAAAAAAAAAAATGCAGGGCTGGCCAGCCGCTGTGGCTCACGCCTGTAATCCCAGCACTTTGGGAGGCTGAGGTGGACAGATCATCTGAGCTCAGGAGTTTGAGGCTAGCCTGGGCAACAAGGCGAAATCCTATCTCTACAAAAAGTACAAAAATTAGCCAGGTGTGGTGGAGCACTGCTAGTCACAGCTACTTGGGAGGCTGAGGTAGGAGAATCACTTGAACTCCAGAGGTCAAGGCTTCAGTGAGCCATGATCGGCCACTGCACTGCAGCCTGGATGACAGAGAAAAAAAATGCAGAGTTACTGAGGTATTTAAAAAGAAATATAATCTCATGCTGCTAATAAAGAAAAAAATTGAAAAAATAAAATAATAAAATAAAGAATAAAAAGAAATATAAAGCACCGTACATGCTCTCAATAAATCTATAAAAAGTTATGGAATCAAAGCTAATCCACAGAAATAATTAACAAGTAATTATGTCGTGGACTGGGTAGAAATGATTATGTGGAACAAAAGTTCATAGAAAAAAAAAAAGTGATGTTTTGAGCAATTAAGTGTTGTGGTGACTAGCACTTGAACTGAATTTTTGAAGATAAGAATGCTTTAGAAACAAAAGTAGATGGAGAAAGAAGACCCCAGAAAGGGGGAATCAGACTAGAAAAGCAAGAATAAATGAGCTGGCCTGTATAGGAGAGAGAATATTTTATGCAGAGTATAGAGATAATACTACACAGTTCAAACCCTTAAAAATCTATCGCCAGCATAACTTTCTGCCAGGATTCATACTGCTCTCAACTCAGAAGATACTCTACTAGATTTGAGAATTACGCAGTCAATCAACTGAAAGCCTTGGACCTTTTTGCTACATAGTTATTAAAAACACTACTATTACAGCTCAATTTAACCAGGCCACATCATATATATTTTTTAAAACATGATGTACACAATAAATATATACAATTTTGCCAAATTAATTTTTTTTCAAAAACTAACTCATATTATCCAAAGAAGTTAAGCTCCTAAAAACAAAGTGGAACAGTGGTAGCCAACAAGTGGAGATGAAAAAAAATGGGGGAAATGTTGATCAAAGGATAGAAACTCTCAGTTACAAGACGGATAAATTCTGGAGATCTAAGGTACAGCATGGTGGCCACAGTTAATAATACCATATTTTGAAATTTGCTAAGAGAGATCTTAAGCGTTCTCCTCACAAAAAAATTCTAATGGCAACCATGTGAGTGAAGGATATATTAAGTTGATTATTATAGTCATTTTACAATGTATATGTGTATCAAGTCATCACATTATACACCTTGGAGATACGCAATCTCCATCTGTCAAGTATACCTCAATAAAGCTGGGGGAAAAGGTACCTCATATTTACTATTACCCTTTATAGTTATAACACATTTATTTTATCTCATTTGATCCTTGAAGTAACTGAACCTAAAAAGCAGTATTTTTAGATATAAAAACCGAGGCCCATTGAGGATTAATGACTCTCAAAGCCCAGTAAGCATTAAAGTTACAACTCCTCCCAGGCATCCTGATTACAAATCATTACCTACTTCTCTAAGTTCCTTGCATCATCGAGAACCTGAAACTCTTATCATAAAAACATTTGTAGGAAATCTGGTACCATATGCTAATCAACTATGGAAAGGAAATCCATTTTAAAGGAGTATCTCAACTTGTTGGAATTTGCACATAAAATATCCTTTGTCTCATATACGATGGGACAAAACAGAAGCAGAAACAATGAAATAGGTTCGCCATTAGAGATCTGACTAGTCTTCAAATTTAGACAATTCAGGTCATTAGTCATGGAGTCCTAAGGGGTAAAAAGTATGCCTGATTCCACACTAGTGAAGCCAGAAGCTATCTAATTTACATCCCATACTTGGCTGAGGATATCAGATGCGTTCAGGTTGAACAAGTTCAAGACTCTTGCTTGAGTAATTTAAAGGGATGTAACACAGTCTGAATAGTAATTGGTTATTTAATAATCCTGCCTGCAGTGGCAACATAAGCTTGCTTTACTCTTAAGCACAGGATAGGACAAACTGCCAAACTCAAAGCTAGGAAAAGAAACGTTACTCTGAACAGAAGATTTAAAGTCGACCTGATGTGAAATACTGAAATACATTTGAAAATGAATGGATTAGTGATTAAATTAATGAGAAAACTAAAGTCTCTGAAAAGAAACATTTTTGGCATATGATAAACTGATATGCTCCCCTTGAAAGTCCTTGGAATTACATTTGCTGAGCCATCTCTGCATAGCTTTTCTTACATCATGAGTATTACATTAGCCAAGCCAACTTGACTATTTGTCCTTGTCTCACATCACTTTTCACCCCCAACTTTTACTCCATTTATGCCAATCTCCTTATCCACAGCAACATGCTACTTTTACCTTTTGGGCTTTCTCAGCATGCTTCTTCACCATTCTGGAAGAGCTTCCCAATATAACTACTACTACTGCCAACCACAACCTCCGTATCTGACACTAAATCCTTGCCTACTTCACACATCCACTGTTTGATATTCAGCCAAGCCTGGAATCCAACTGACTAATCACTTCAGTGTTACATACAAAGACACCTTAGACTTTACTTCCTTGAACTTTAATGAACATCTTTACTTGCTTGAACACATTATATATATAATAGAGAAGGAGGCACATAACATATATGTCATACACCATTATATACATACATATATATATATGTATGTATATATAAAATGTGCTCAAGGAAGTAAAGAATTATAAGTACTGTCTTCTTTCTCCAATGTCTACTTTTCTTTGATAAGGCATCCGATGATGTTGTTTGTGACTCAGTAAATCACTATTATCCACCATCAACTGAACCTTACAATTACTCTTTCCATTACTTTATTCTGTAAATACACATTAAGCTACTACTATGTGACTGACAATATGCTTGTTAGTGTATATTCAGTGATGATCAAGGCAGCTAGCGGATGGATGAGGAGAACATTCCAGGAAGAGGTAAAAGCAGTAAAAAGACTGACATCTGAAAAATGGCAGCAGTTCATTGCAGCAGAAATGTAGCAAGACTGCAGAAAAAAAAAGGAAGAGAAAGGAAGGGTGGGTCTTGGTAAAGATATTGGATGCATCAGAGCAGTAATGAATTTTAATCAGACATTGACACAACATGGTTTATGCTTTTAAAAGCTCACTCTTTATGCCATGTGAAGAATGAAGTAGAAAGGGACAAAAGGACAAATGGCAAGGACAAGCTGGGGAGTTATTGTAGTATCTAAGAGTAAATTAGACTAGAATGGAAATAAAATATATGGATGACATATATCCATTTTCTCTGCTGTTTCAAGAGCCTATTCTTCACTTATTAGGTATCTGGTGCATCTCCCATAACCCTTCCACTCTTTTAACTCTTCCTACTGCTGTTCAGGTTCACCAACTGTTTCTCTCCATCTCCTGTTTCACTTTTAGGTACTAAACAGAATGAATTCATCCATGTGAGTTTTCTTACCCTCCCTCCCTCTAACATCTTAGGTGCCTTTGCCCTGTTTCATTTAAGCATGTGAAACAATTTCTATCTAACCTTCTTTGTTACTTTAGATTCTTTCCAGACAGACACTGAGGCAAGGATTTGAGGGGCAGGTACATAATTTACCTGGTAATTGATTACTGAAAGTACAAGTGAGAGGAGAGAGACAGCGAGGCTGGCAAAGGGAAGGAGGCAATCAAAGGTGTGTCGATGAGCACATTATTCTGGGGCAACTGGGGCTCAATTCTGCTGGTGAATCTCTGAGAAGCAGTGAGGAAAATGTCTCAGAATTATGCACCAGAAGATGAGATGGCTGGGTGCTTTTTTCAAGTACTTCCATTCCCTGGTAGTTAAAGGTCGCTTCTCGTGACATTAACACACCCCCTCATATTTCTGGGTTACTCCCGTTTATAGCAAAGCAAGATACTGCATGGAACTCCAGTTGGGAAAGAAATAACGTGGAACATCAGCAACAACTTTTACATCTTCTTATCCCTTCAGGATCTTATTTATTTCTCTACTTTGTTAAAACACTTTTCAGGCCAGGCGTGGTGGTTCACACCTGTAATTCCAACACTTTGGGAAGCTGAGGCAGGCAGATCACATGAGGTCAGGAGTTCAAGACCAGCCTGGCCAATAGGGTGAAACCCCATCTCTACTAAAAATACAAAAAATTAGCCAGGTGTGGTGGTGTGTGCCTGTAATCCCAGCTACTTGGGAGACTGAGGCAGGAGAATTGCTTGAACTCAGGAGTTGGAGGTTTCAATGAGCTGAGATCGCATCATTGCACTCCAGCCTGGGTAACAGAGCAAGACTTTGTCTCAAAAACAAAAATCCAACAATGCTTTTTAAAGGGGTTATTGTTAGGTCCTATATAATGGACCCTAAAATTTATCTACTCCAGCCCTATTATAAGAAGATTAGAAAACAAAGCATTCACATTATTCAGTTGATTTTTGGAATGCTGTTTGCAAATTTTTTGCTGGGTCCACTTAAATGTGTAAGTTTTATATATTTTATGTTTGTTAATAAGATTAAAACCAATTTTAATATGTTGACACCACATTGCTATTTATCAACATGTACTACATTATTTACTGGTTCCTCAAATCTCAAATCTGTGCTAGCATTTGTTGAATTTTTATAATTTCTACTCAATTTATCATTCTGGTCTTTTTTTTTTTTTTGAAACAGTCTTGTTCTGTCTCTCATGCTGGAGTGCAGTCATGTGATCTCTGCTCACTGCAACTTCCACTTCCTGGGTTCAAGTGATTCTTCTGCCTCAGACTCCCAAGTAGCTGGGACTACAGATGTACGCCAGCATGTCTAGCCAATTTTTTTGTATTTTTAGTAGAGATGGGGTTTCACTATCTTGGCAAAGCTGGTCTCAAACTCCTGACCTCAAGGAATCCCCCCGCCTTGGCCTTCCAAAATGCTGGGATTACAGGAGTGAGCCACCATGCCTCATCTATCATTCTTTTTTAATTTGCAGACATTTAAGAACAGGCTAATTTGAAATATCAGAACCACAAAAGCTATTTGTGTTCCAAAATACTCTTAACAGAATCTCTTTTTACATGTCCCGCGTGTGGCCTTTCAGAGAAGTATATTTTTTTGTAGCTGTTTCATGGTTTTTTGAAATGACTAGAAATATTTTTAGAATCTAGAAACTTCCAAGGTAAGTGTTTAGAAATTGTGCTTTCAACAATCTGTCAGTACTTTGGTAAATATTATCTGAAGCATAAGCATAAACAAATTTGAACAGCAGGCTAGTTCTCACAGAAATTCTTTTATTCATTGGAATATTTTCAGATGTGGTATATTTTATTTTTAGTTTGGTTTCATCTATGATTAGTAATCATGATTCCAAAGGTGCTTAAATCGGCTGAGCATGGTGGTTCACGCCTGTAAATCCCAGCACCTTGGGAAGCCAAGGTAGGCAGACCACTTGAGGTCACGAGTTTGGGACCAGTCTGGCTAACAGGGTGAAACCCTGTCTCTACCCAAAACACAAAAATTAGCTGGTTGTGGTGCGTGCCTGTAATCCCAGCTACTTGGGAAAATGAGGCAGGAAAACCCGCTTGGATCTGGGAAGTGGAGTTTGTAGTGAGCCAAGATCACGCCCCTGCACTCTCATAAAATAAAATAAAATAACAAAAGGTGGTTAAATAATAAGATTTTGTTGAATAATTGACATTCTCTACAGTATTGCACACACTCAATGTAGATATTTTAGCTTAATTCATACTTAAGATTGTATAAAATTATTTTAGTCAAAGAATCCAATGAAGATTAGCCTTGATAGTTAATTTCATTATCTTTAATTATATGGCAATTTCTCCTCATTGCTCTTTAAGCAAAAGGTTTTGGTAGAAATCGTGGATGCTCATTTTTTTCTTTTTCTGAGGTGGAGTCTCACTCTGTAGCCCAGGCTGGAGTACAGTAGCACAATCTTGGCTGGCTGAAACCTCCGCCTCCCAGGTACAAGTGATTCTTCTGCCTCAGCCTCCCGAGTATCTGGGACTACAGGCACGCATCACCAAACCTGGCTAATTTTTGTACTTTTAGTAGAAACAGGGTTTCACCATATTAGCCAGGCAGGTCTCGAACTGCTGACCTCATGATCCGCCCATCTCAGCCTCCCAAAGTGCTGGGATTAAAGGCATGAGCCACCGTGCCTGGCTCTGATGCTCATTTTTTTTGGAAAGTAATTTGTCTACATTTCCTGATAACTAAGTGAAAACTTCAGTACCCTGTAGTCACTTTTCATTATGCAGAAACAATCTGACTCTTAACTTTCAAAAACTAATGTATTTTCAAGTAACACGAGTTTACTTAAAAAGAACTTTCCCACAACTTCATGTTTAATCTTGGTTTAAGTCTTCAATATAGAATGATGCAAAGTAAAACTTTTTCTACTTTGGGCAAATTTAAAGCTGCCTAAGAAGGGAAAAATAACTGGAGACCTGTGTCCAAGCCTTCCATTTCTCTTTCTCTCCGTCTCTCAACCATATTCTGAATGCTTTCTCTAAAACACAGAGGCTGAGTTTCGACTGGCTAAAGAAATAGCAATTTATTTCAGTTTATTTCTTCCTTTCTCCAGCTTCCATTTCAATTCCAAGTGTGTCCCAAAAGAAAAGACAGTCATGAACTGCATAAAGATGTTTCAGTCAATGATAAACTGCATATACAATAGTGATCCCATATGATTATAACATGGGATTTTTACTGTACCTTCTTATGGTTAGATATAGATACAGAAATACTTACCATTGTGCTACACTTGCCTACAGTATTCAGTACAATCACATGCTGTATAGCTTTGTAGCCAAACAGAAATAGGATATACCATATAACCTAGGTCTCACTAGGCTACACCATGTATGTTAGCATAAGTACACCCTGTGACATTCACACAAAGATGAAATTACCTTAGTATGGATTGATCAGAATGTATCCCTGTTGATAATACATAACTGTATATGTCCTGGGCGCGTTTGTGTGTCACTGAAGAGATAAGATTGTAGCTTGACCATGTGGAATTAGAAAACTGAAAAGGTAAACAAATTCTTGTTTCCTGAAAGTTTCAAATGAGTTTTTTGTTTGTTGGTTGGTTTGGTTTGGTTTTGTTTGAGACAGAGTCTCCCTCTGTCACCCAGGATGGAATGCAGTTGTGCGATCTCGGCTCGCTGCAACCCCCACCTCCCAGGTTCAAGCAATTCTCCTGCCTCAGCCTCCCAAGTAGCTGGGACTACAGGCACCTGCCACTAGGCCCAGCTAATTTTTATATTGTGAGTAGAGAAAAGATTTCACCCTGTTGGCCAGGCTGGTCTCCAACTCCTGACCTCAAGTGATCCACCCTCTCCGGCCTCCCAAAGCGCTGGGATTACAGGCATCAGCTACCTTGCCTGGCTCAAATGAGCTTTCTTTAAATAGTTCAAAATAAATAAAAACAAACAAACCAAAATGCCTTTTGTTCTCACATTCAGTTAATGATCTAAGAGCTATCAGAACAAAATGTCATAGATACTATTCATTTGGAACAAAACAAACAGCATTAAAAATTTAAATAAAAGGCCAGGCATGGTGACTCACTCCTATAATCCCAACATTTAGGGAGGCAGAGGTGGGCAGATCACTTGAGGTCAGGAGTTAGAGACCAGCTTGGCCAATGTAGTGAAACCCCATCTCTAATTAAAATACAAAAAAATTAGCTGGGTGTAGTGACACATAAATGTAATCCCAATTACTCAGGAGGCTGAGGCTGGAGAATGGCTGGAACCTGTGAGGTGGAGGTTTCAGTGAGCTGAGATTGTGCCACTGCACTCCAGCCTGGGTGACAGAAGAAGACTCTGTCTCTGAAAAAAAAAAATTAGATGAAAGAAATAAAAATACCATCTCTTTATTTTCTTCCTTGGCAAATTTGTCTGTATGATTCACTCATCCATTTCTTTAACTAATTTATTGAATTCCCCTTACATTCCAAGCAGATATTAACTGCAAAATATTCAATAATGAAAGACAAGCGATATAGGTGACCTAGTACATACAGCCTAAGCCCCTTTTCTCAAATTTGTACTCTGAATTACCATTAAGAATGGCTTTATTTATAATAGATCTACTTATAATCCTTTGGGTATGGCTGGCCGTGGTGGCTCATGCCTATAATCCCAGCACTTTGGGAGGCAAGGCTGGTGGAACACGAGGTCAAGAGATCAAGACCATCCTGATCAACCAGGTGAAACCCTGTCGCTACTAAAAATACAAAAATTAGCTGGGCATGGTGGTGCGTGCCTGTAGTCCCAGCTACTCGGGAGGCTGAGGCAGGAGAATTGCTTGAACCCAGAAGGTGGAGGTTGTGGTGAGCCAAGATCATGCCATTGCACTCCAGTCTGGGTAACAACAGCGAAACTCGGTCTCAAAAAAATAAAAAACAAAAAAATCCTTTGGGTATATACCCAGTAATGGCATTGCTGGGTTAAATGGTATTTCTATTTCTAGATCCTTGAGGAATCACCACACTGTCACATGCACACATATGTTCATTGCAGCACTGTTTACAATAGCAAAGATGTGGAACCAAAGCAAATGCCCATCAACCATAGACTGGATAAAGAAAATCTGGCACATATACACCATGGAATATTACGCAGCCATAAAAAATGAGTTCA
Source organism: Callithrix jacchus (assembly GCF_049354715.1). NCBI lineage: Eukaryota > Metazoa > Chordata > Mammalia > Primates > Cebidae > Callithrix > Callithrix jacchus. The sequence continues at coordinate 34,029,728 of NC_133524.1, forward strand.
TGTCCTTTGCAAGGACATTAATGAATCTGAAAATCATCATTCTCAGCAAACTGACACAAGAACAGAAAACTAAACACCGCATGTTCTCACTGATAAGTAACTGTTGAACAATGAGAACACATGGACACAAGGAGGGGAACATCACATGCTGGGGTCTGTTGAGGGGTGGGGGGCTAGGGGAGGGATAGCAGGGGGTGGGGAGCTTGGGGAGTGATAACATTAGGAGAAATACCTAATGTAGGTGATGGGGGATGGAGGCAGCAAACCACCAAGGCATGTGTATACCTATGTAACAATCCTGCAAGACCTAAACATGTACCTCAGAGCTTAAAGTAAATTTTTTTTAAAAAAGAATACTAAAAAACAAACAAACAAAAAAGGCTTTATTTTCATAAATAAAACCATAAATTAAAGGCATAAATATTATCTATGTTAATAATGATCAGTGGCTTTAATCATGAAAGCAAAAGTGAAAAATAAACTGATAAGTGAGCCAGGCTAAAATAATTCAGTATAATATTTTAAGATTAGAAATATGGTGCAGTTATTTTCTAAGAATTACCTCATCTTATCAAATTAAAATAGTAACTGAACTAAAATAACATGACATTGTCATCAATGCTCTGATTATTTCTGAAGCATGTAATAGCTAAGATTGGACAACACCAAAAATGGGTGAAGGATACGAACAGACACTTTTCAAAAGAAGACATACATGAGGGCAACAAACATGAAAAAATGCTCATCATCACTGATTATTAGAGAAATGCCAATCAAAACCACATTGAGATACCACCTCATGTCAGTTAGAATGTCAATCATTAAAAAAATCTGTAGACAACAGATGTTGAAGAGGACGTGGAGAAATATGAACACTTTCACACCGTTGGTGGGAGTGTAAACTAGTTCAACCATTGTGGAAGACAGTGTGGCAATTCCTCAAGGACCTAGAAATAGAAATTCCATTTGACCCATTTATAATCCAAAGGATTATAAATCATTCTGTTATAAAAACACATGTACACATATGTTCATAGTGGCAGTGTTTAAAATAGCAAAGATCTGGAACCAACCCAAATGCCCATCGATGATAGACTGGACAAGGAAAATGTGGCACATATATACTATGGAATACTATGCAGCCATAAAAAATGATGAGTTCGTGTCCTTTGTAGGGACATGGATGAATCTGGAAACCATCATTCTCAGCAAACTGACACAAGAACTGAAAATCAAACACCACATGTTCTCACTCATAGGTGGATGTTGAACAATGAGAACACAAGGACACAGGGAGAGGAGCATATCACACTTGGGTCTGTTGTGGGGGCCAAGGAAGGGACAGCAGAGGGGTGGGGAGGTCGGGGAGGGATAACATGGGGAGAAACGCCAGATGTAGGTGACAGGGGGATGGAGGCAGCAAACCACATTGCCATCTGTGTACCTATGCAACAATCCTGCATGATCTTCACATGTACCCCAGAAACTAAAGTATCATTTAAAAAAAAAGAAAAAAAAAGACTGGACAAAAATGAATGCCCATTATTAAAGTGAAATAAATAATAATATATATCTTCTTGATATGTTTAATCAAAAACATTGAGAAAGTAATTGTAATAAAAATGTCTCCATCCTTAAAGGCATGCTCAACCCTAACTCTCAGGTATGAACATCAAGAATAAATTACATTAAAAGTCAACTGTCCATATTAAACATTAAAAATGTTGTGCCCCATTAGGATATATAAAAAGCTTAAATTTTAGTAAAAGAAAGGGACCATAATGAATGAGCATATATAATTTTTGAATGTTTGACTTTAATTGTTAACATTTTTAAAGACATGTTATAATTTTTTACTAAGCATTATAGTTAAGCAAAATATCCAGTGTTTCCATCGTTTGTTTTTAAACTGTGGCTTTGGCAAGGTAAGTTGGAAAACATCTTAATTTTAATGACCCAAAAGGAGAGATTTGGATGTATGGTATAGATTCAAGTGCTTATCACATGGATCATGGTTTCGTTTTATTAAAAATATCATAGACTAAAACTTTACATAGGGTGAAATCGCAGAGAATAAGAATCAAAGGAGTAACTACAAATTGAGGTTTTTGGGAGGGTGAGGCAGGAGAATTGCTTGAACCTGGGAGGTGGGGGTTGCAGTGACCCGAGATTGTGCCATTGCACTCCAGCCTGGGTGACAGAGTGAGACTCTGTCTCAAAAAAAAAAAAAAAATTGAGGTTTTACATATTTGAGACCTAACGAACAACTGTGTACTTTTGTCAACAGTAAGTATTTTAAGTAATTTTACTACTAGTTTCAGTAGGAATACAATTTCCTAATATAGGTATTTAATATTTTATTCAATATTTTAATATATTAATCTTTAGTAGAATATATGCTTCAATTTTGTGAGGATATGTGGTTATTTCCTTGTACAGTGGTAAACTAAACAATGTGTAAAGAGACCACAGGTCACTAGATTAGAAACAATTGTTTTCTGCTCTTAGTATTAAGATCACTTATTTTCTATTCTTTGTTATTTAGCAGCATCTACTAAAAAATCTGTTTTAAATCCCTAGTTTCCAGTGGAATCGCTTGAACCCAGGAGGCAGAGGTTGCAGTGAGCCGAGATCGTGCCACTGCACTCCAGCCTGGCAACAGAGCAAGACTCGCTCTCAAAACAAAACAAAACAAAACACAAAAAAGCCAAGTTTCAGGCCCCACTTCAGAGGCACTGAATCAGAAACTCCGGGGGTGGCATCCAGCAAGCTGTGGTTTAACCAGCCCTCCAGGTGAATCAGATGCCCACTCAAGAAAGGGTGAGAACCACTGTTCTAGTCTGACGTCTTCCAAGAGTGTGTGGGAAGATCAAAGAAAAATCAGGTCACAGGGCTTTGTGGAGAACAAACAAATACATAAATCAAGGACTCTATAAGCATAATTTAATAAATAGACTGACGAGTGTTTTTAACTTATTTTTCTATTTCCTCCTTACTTTGTACATGCATTTTGAGATAATTTCAGCAATGTCAGCAAGCTTGGTGGCATAGTTCAAGCTGTGAAGGTTCAATAAATAGGTCGGTAAACATTGCAAATCAACACAGCTTTTGATGAAATGTCAAGCAAGACGGAGCTTAGCTATATTCGGCTCAGCTTGAACTCATAAACCATTAACTGGCCTCTGTACTTCCAGGACAATCTGATGAATAAATACAGGCATAAATTTTTTTAAATATATTTATAAAGAGATTAGTAAAAAGCAATCTATAAGTGAGAAATGACAACCACTTAGTTCAGACAAAATGAGAGAGAAGACTTGCAAAAAGGTAACTTTTCTTACAAATCAAGTTATGGGAAAATTTGAGATCCAAATAGACTTTTAACTTTGGATTGAGTTTATTCTCAATACACGTTTTTAATTTAAAGAGGTACAGTTTATCCTAACTCTTTTAGCTCACCCCCTAAAAAAAAACTAGCTGTCTTCCTAATGATAGAAAAAACTTGTCCAAGTCAGAAGCTCTTTGGAATTTTAATAAAGGTTACATAACTTAGAAATTAATATACTTTGAATATAACCATTGTATATATTGGCACAAGGATACATGCTAATTTAGAATTTTAGTATATTCTATAATTTTAAAGAATAACCTGATAAATCACTACACCTCTTCACTTTATTTAGAAGCTAGCATTTAGTAATAAATGTTTAACCTCTAAAATTATTCTGAGATATTTCAGATAATTTGGCAGTCTGGAATTACTGTTTACGATTGGCCCTGTTTGCTTTCTCATAAGTTGTGCTTGTCTGAACATGTCTAAATTACTATTCACAAGGATCCTTATTTCCCTTTTCTTTGATTAAAATCTTCTTAAAAATGTATATGGGTATCTATGTATATATATACACATATACATATTTATATGTACATATATGTATAAATATCCCATATATATATAAAACACAGGTTTTTCTATTGTTAATATAAAAATCCCTCTCATTCATTTTCTCCTGAGTTTATGAATGTAGTCTACAATGTTAGAAATTTAATTTGAGGTAGAAATATTATCTGTTTATGGATTAAGATCTGCATGTTTTCTTTTCTTCATACTAGAAATAATTTTAGATACCTGAAGACAAAGTTCATTAAAGCCACAGCCCAAAAAGTAGAAGATGGGTTCCTTCTCATTTTAGTGATTTGCATTATCCTATAGTTTATTGATATCAAACCCCCTTTTTCCCTTCCTCACAACAAAAGCCCCAATTTAACTTTTATAGAAAGGCATATGGAATAGGAGTAATCCAAATATATCCCAGGGGTTGCAAACTGACCAGAAGAGTCACCTTTAGGGAAGCCTCCTTCTGAATGCTTGTGGAATTTATCATTCTTCTGAATGGCTGTGGAATTTATCTGCAGCTTTTACTCACCAGATGAGACCTCAGACATTTCAAATTCTGCGGAGGCTGGCTACACCTTCATAGGAAAGCTTTTGCTGATTTCCCTGTTGGTACTTTTCTCTTACACATTCTATGAGGTATGATAAACCTGGAGGTAGAGTCATAGCCAAGCACAGATAAAGCAGGCACATAATCTCTGACCAGCCCCACAAAAGCAGACAAACACACAATCTTTTTGCACCTGTTTCTTCCACTCCGGTTGCCGTGAATAGTGAGGTGTTCTTCACAGATTCAGCTTCACAGACAGCATTTTGCAAACACTCCCCTCTTACAGCAATGGTTTCTTCCCTCACAGGCTCAATCTACCTGATTACGTTCCCTTCTAATCAGTAACCTCAGTTCCTCTAGAAATAACTGTGTCGTCTGCTTTATATAGGATTTATCTGAGTCTGAAGCATAAACTGGAAAGTAGAATTAGAGGAACTGATTATTATGAAGACACCTGTATTTTTGTCTAGTATTCACGAGAACTCGACAGGGCACTCATTTATGCGAACTGGTGTTAGTGAAAAAAAAGAAGAAGCAGAGAAGGAAGCATAAAGAAGAGACTGGACTTAGAAAGTTGTGCACCTGTGTGATGCTAGGAGCAGAAAATAACTCTAAAAACGCCCAGTGCTGCTCAAAACACATTTGAACTTCCTAGGAAAACCAAAAGTGCTTGACATACAAATATCTTCCTCCAGATACATTTTTAAAAATATATTTTAAAATCTGAAACCATCTTAACCTCCGTGTAAGCCACAATGCAGAAGTTAATTCTTAAAGCAAATGAAGATTAAAAATGAAACTTCATCCATTTAAACCCTGATTTTTGTTTTATAAAAGAGAAATAAAAGGAATAATCTGTATAACTTACTTAAAACTGTATTTGAAGTTAAACCTTGAATCCTGCTTCTTGAAAAAACAGAATTGTGTCAGGCTTGACTAATGACTGTTTACTCAGAGCATAAGATTGAAGTGGATTTTCAGATTAAAAATAAAACTCTTAAGTATGTCAATCCTCATCTGATCAAAGCACATAAACTAATTTTTTTCAAGGGCTTCATTAACAATGTACCCAAGTAGAGCTGAAGTTCTTGGTTTTCTCTAGAGTAAATTGTTAAAATGATTGAGGTTCATGTAAAAGAAACCCAGAGTTATAGTTAGGGTTTGCTTTTTTTTTTAATTTAGTAGATCCAGTACCGGGCAAACAGTACGTGATCAATACATGTTTGTTTAATGCAACCAAAAGCATACAATATGAAGTGTCATTATCATTGCTACTGATATTTTTAAAAAGCCAAGTTCTATACTTATTTCGTTTTTACATAAGTCACAATTTTACAAGGCTCCAAACAACAACACACACACAAAAAAAACTAGTCTTGTTTTCTTTAATATAAAATATTTGGCAATTATAAACATGTACTGTGCTGGCAGTAAGTTAAAATGTGACTGATTTTTTTTTCTCCATTCTCTACTCTCAATTTTCAGATGCAGAAATTTCATTTGGAGAGAACAGGAGGTGTTGGTGGGAAAAATCTCATTAATCGTACCGTATTCCCTTGTCTACAAAAAGTACTGCATCCAAATTACAGAAGAACTAAAAAAAAACCCTGGTAGCATGAGTATATAATTAGCAGTGTTGCTAAGTGAATGGAAATGGAGGTTGCCTAACTTAATTAACTGTAATCATTACTCATTGTCATACTGCTTAGAAAGATTAGCTGAGGGTATTTCTCCTGTGGTAGTACTTTAGGCATTTCTTAAATGTGTAAACAATGATACTATAAAGAAAGAATTGTCATGCCCTTTCAGTAAGATAGAAACATTTCTGAACAAGTAAGTTCCGTGTCTTAGCTCAAGGGGGTCAAAACAGGAACAATGAGAAAATATTTCTTTGGGCCAAAGTTAGAGAAATTTTAAAAAGTAATTAATTACACAAGTTTCTGGCTTGAGGAGGAAAAAAGGAACACCATATATGACTTTTTGTAAAGAAATTAGCTCTTGGCCAGGGAGGAAATAAATAACAAAGTAAGATCTAAAGGGAAAAATTAAGGATAACACAGTATGAGTATATAGTACTGTCTGATGAGGAGTTGGCAACAGTGCAAGATTCCACAATGCACCTTCAAGGATACTGTAGCTAAGGTTGCTTTCTGATGATTTATCTTTTTAGTAGAAGACACTTGCATCTGGGAACATTTGTTCTTTTGAATTAATAAACATCACCTCATACCTAAAAGGAACTTTTATAAATATCAGAAAAACAGGAATGCCTGTGATGACGATCATTGGTGGGGCTTGGCCTCATTAGCTCTGGGGTCACAGGTACAAAAAAGTTTCACTGGGACTGTCTTCTAATAGAGACTTCATATTTAATGAAGATTTTCACTGTTCTGGGAATTAAACAAAGAGTTTCAGGAATTGCATTCAAGAATCTTCTCAGCAAAACTGTAATATTGGTAATGTTATCTCTCAAACTCATTTTACAGGTGGGGAGACTGGAGCTCAGAGAGGTTTTTCTGAGTCATCCAACTAACTAGAAATGCTTAAGAATACAGCTCTACCTGACTCCCTAAACAAGTGTGTCTCAAGAGTTAATGGACATATACGTCACCTGGGTAGCTTGGTAAAATACGGGTTCTGATTCAGTAATTTTAGGTGGGACCTGAGATTCTGCATTTCTAATAAGCTCCCTGGTGCTGCTGTGGCTGCTGCTGTTGGTGGCCTTTGGACAATACATCGGGTAGCGAGGCCCCTAGAGCAGTGGTTCTCAAACTTTGCTGATATTAGAATCCCCTGAAGAACTTATTTAAGAATAAAACCAATGCCCAAACTGTGCTTCCTATTAATGAAATCAGAGTCTCTAGATAAGAGACTCAAGCAATTCTAATGTACAGCCAAGTGAAGAGCTCATTATAAACACAGAGACCTATGCTCATTAAAGCAGCCATAGGATTTAGGCCTTTGCATGTTTAGGTAGACCCCCAGGTGATTCTGTTATCCAACAGTTTGAGAACCAATTTCTAGACCATGCTCTTTCAAATCAATCAGACCAAGCCCTAAAGACAACCTTACCATTCAGGCAACAAAGCTGTGAGTAGGAGATTGTTTTCATGCATGTCCTCAGGGTTCTTTGGTTTGATAAGATATCCTCCAAGCTAAAAATTCATGAGGGTCTCAAACCACCGCATCCCCAATTACAGACTTTTTAAAAAATCTCTTTTGTTAGTATCAGTGTACTCATTTTATACTTAAACTGTGTGTGGGTTTTTATTCCTCTTGTTAGTTGCACATTTAATCTATTATATCGTCAGTATTTCAGTGGAAAGTATATCCATGCTGTAAGACATTTGATATTTGCCCAGGGTAGCTGCATAATGAAAAGGAATTGATTTTGAAAAAGAACCTAATGGTAATCTGAAATGAATAGACAAAATCATCCCTAAGCTCAGTAACAACTGCAGCACAATATATCACCCTATAGTTAAAACCTAGTTCATAAATAATCCTCAACTCTTCTTAAAGGGCTTGTGAAGATGAGGGTGGTTTTGAGAAGTGACACATTTTGGCTTCAGGGGAGTTTTAGCCTAACTGCTGCCAGATTATATCTTCTTAAACATGTTTGTTGGCAGTGAAGGAAAGATGTTTGATCATGTTAGAAATGTAATTAATGGGGTCAAAATTTTACTTCCTTACAGCTCCTAAGAGCACATACTTCCAGAAAGCTCTTGGATATCTCCCTTAATGTTATCTAGGATTGCCCAGCTATTCCTTTAAATGAGCACGACTGGGGTCACTCACTCCTTATGGCTCTGAGCATTGCACCTTGCACAAAGGTGCTGGAGTATCATACCCACATTCCCCTCAGCCATCCATGTGATCCCAGAATAAAGCAGTGTCAGACTGAAAAAAAAAAAGTGTGCTATCTTTCAAAATTGGCTATTCTGTGGGTTTGGGAAGGGAGGAGGATCCCTCTTTGTTTAATTTTCAAAGAGTACCACATAAGCTAGGAGCAGTCCTGAAGACAACAAAGAATAATAAAAAATGTTTGGCATTTCAGTTGGAAGGCATTAAGAGCGAATTTTGTGACGTAGGGCAATTTTTTTAAACTTTTAGCATCACCAGGCCTTCCATCTATAAAATAGCATGGCAACATACCATAGAGAGTTAACACTCAGGCTTGACGTCAAAGCAGTTTAACTAGGGCTTGAATTCCAGGTCTCCTATGTACTGGCTGTGTAATCTTGGCATGTTATGTTACTTATATCACATATTATCTGTAAAATGGGGATAACATGAATTCCAGCCTCCTGAGGCTATCGTTAGGTTCCACTACGATAGGGTGTTTCACACAATTCCAGATACAGAGTTAGTGCTAAATAAGTAGTAGCTACTATTTATCAATAACAATAACAAGGTGATAATCACTCATATTTCCCATGGTTTGGGAGGAAATTTAATCAAATGATGCATACAGAATAAGCCTTTGAAGTTAAAAACACCATAATGGTGTTGAAGATGGGTTTTCTTCCTTTTAATAATATGTTTGCCATATCTTTGATCTTAAAGAAATAGGGATGGTAAAAAAAAAAAAAAAAAAAAAAAAGAAAAAAGAAAAAAAAGTAGTAGGGCCATCAAAGATCTGGTTACAATAATTGTTCTGAGAGTCTAGGCTCCTGTTCAGAGTTGGAACCAAACCTAGTACCTAGATATGGTAGTACAAACCTAAATACACAATGCATCAGGGACCAATGTAGGCTTCAAATACACAGATTTAGAACTAGAACTTCAATAACCTGGTGATGTGCTGAATAAATTGGAAGTCATTCCATTAAATCTTATCTCTAGACATCTTATTCCCGAAAATCACAGTTTTTAAAAATGACCATCTTGAAAATCGCGTTTCCTGGACTTGTCTCTAAGTAGCAGTAAGCTACCCATCTCCTATTACAAAAAGAAAACTGAGACCAGCTTGTAAACACATTATCCAATACAGTGCCTTAAAGCGCAAGCAGGGAGGGATTATTTCTCAATGGAAGTCAATTTAAAATAAGAAGTTACAGAGCTTTCTCAATAAAGAGTAAAGGATCCTAGCCATAATTGTTCTGCAGTAACTTTGGAAAGGTATACTTTTATTCAAACTGTGCTGATTTTGGCTTCTCTCCTAGGGAGGAACTTTGTTTCAGTAACTAACTTCATGAAAAGCTAAATTCTTTGCAGCTCTTCAGCCAGCAGCATTTTTCCAGTTTCTACAATCGCATCACTGTGGTGAGTGTGTGTCTCTTTACTTATGATTTTAAGCACAATTCTTCATGGTCCATTTATTTTTGAATAGTGTTCTTTTATTTTGATTGCAGGTCTTTCCCATAGGGTTACAGCAAGTTTGCAGAAAAATCAGACAATAAAACACGCACTCAATATCGTAAGAGTATTTGCTTTCAAAGTCAGACAGAATGAAAATCTGTCTGGTTGGTTGTTGTAGATGATTAGTGTTAATTTTTGTACCTGATGACCAAAAATCATTTTAGAATTCAATATAAGGAAATTCTGCACAGAAATCTTACAACAAGGAATATCTCTAAATGTTAAGTTTTTATATAAACGTGAACATCTAGAAGAACTTCAGCCAACTTGGGAGCTATTATTTTACACAGCCTCCTTCATCAAACGGAGCTCAGAACTCCCCTCTGTTAGCTTTAAGCTTTTCTCAATGAACTGAGTAATGGAATCTTGAGGGACACCTTTAAATCCAGCAGTAGAAGCAAAAACCTTCCCCACTGATAAGCAAAAGAATATTTCTGGCAACAAACCCCATCAACTATAGGAGGTATATCTCTAACTCAGTCAGTCTTCAATTAAATCCAAGTCAGTAAACCCTGAAGGCAACAACAAGGGCTTTGAGTAAAATAATCTGATCTACTTAACACTTGGCCCTGAGATTATTTGAAAATTTCCTAGAACATTCAAAATCTCACAGTGACCACAGTTAAAAATGATGTATTATAGATTTCAAAATTGCTAAAAGAATAGATTTTTAATGTTCTCACTACAAAAAAATGATAAGCTAGTGAGGTGACAGAGATGTTAATCAGCTCGACTGACTCTTTCTACAATGTATACATAGATCAAAAACATCACGTTGTATCTGGTAAATATTTCCAACTATTATTTGTCAATTAAGAATAAATAAATCGATTTTTTAAAACACTTCAATACTTTCAAAACCTGGAAACAACTATTTGGCAAGCCCATTAATTTATAACTGGGACTGTAAACCAACAGAACTAATTGTTCCACTTAAAATCAGCATTTGCTTAATGGCACACCCATGTATTACATCTCCTATACAAGAATGACATATAATATATGGTATTTAGTATCAAAAAATTTCTAGAAATGATAAAATAAGTCGAATTCGGTAGGTATAGTCATGTTCCAAATCCCCATATATCTATAATGCTGCCACCACATATATCTTCTTAAAACTCTAGTTTCTTCATATCACCTACCCTCATTCTTACAACCTAAACTCTTGATAAGACAGTTTTATCCATTGTACAAACTTCATCATCTGGCTTTCATTTCTCAACATACTAAACTGGCTCCTACTGAAATTCACTATTCAACAGGGTTCTGTCTCTATTATATCATAAGATATTTAAAAATAGAAAGATTGGCTTTTTTTAAAATAGCTTTCTAGTCCCTTGTGCTTCCTAGCACTGTTCCTGGAATATAGTTACCACAAAGCAAACATCTACTTCATGCTTCACATTGATATATACCCCACTAATACCTAACACATGTTATTGAAACAAATGCTAGTCTCTAAATAATGGTACATCTGCTCAAAGATTTTATAAAATATGCTAGATCATTTCTATTGTGAAAAATTAGAAGCCAACTAAATATTCATGAAATAGAAATGAAAACAATCTGGTACATCCTATTAATATATTTATAGGCAGACAATAGAAAGTCATATTCTTATGGAATATTTAGCTAGGTTGGAAAACCATATGATATATTAAGTAAATTAAGCATCCTCCAAAACTATGTGTATGTTAAAATAATAAAATGTATTATTCTTAGTGGTGAAAAACTTGGGCTCTGGAGACTGAATGTCTGGTTTAGAATTCAGGCTCCATTTTATAATGGCATTGTGACCCTGAACAAGTTAATGCATCTTGTTATTGAACCAGTTTTCTCATTTTAAAAATGGTCTAATAACAGTACTTATATCATAAAATTATTTTCAGGCATAAATGGATAATATTTAACATATAAGGTAATAGAAGCATGGATACGTACTAAGAGCTAGTAAACATTAGCTATCATTATACAGTTCTCAATAGAAATGTCTCTGCCAAACAGGTGACATTGGTTATTCCTGAATAGCAAAATTATGGGCAACTATTGCCTTCCTTGTGTTTTTCTGTAGTCTACTTTTGGCAGTGAGTGCATATTATTTTGTATTATAAAAACTCGGGCTGGGTTTGGTGGCTCATACCTGTAATCCCAGCACTTTGGAAGGCCAAGGCCACCGGATTGCTTGAGCCCAGGAGTTGAAGACCAGCCTGAGCAACATAGCTAGACCTTGTGTCTACACATAATTATTTTAAAAATCAACCAGGCATGGTGGCATGCACCTGTGGTCTGGGAGGGCAAGATGCAGAGAGCTATGATTAAGCCAATGCCCTTCAGCCTGTGTGGCAGAGTGAGACCCCACCTCAAAAAAATAAAAACAGATTTCTGTAAAAATATGCCAACTATTGACTGAATATCACATTGGTAAGATGCATACATAGTTAATGGAACAATGCTGGGGTACTAGATCGAAGAAGTATTGTCATCACAAGTAGCAAGCTGCCTGTAAAATGGTAGACATCACTCTCCCAAAATGCTGTATTTCATTAGTGCTATGGGTTGAATATTTGTGTCTCCCCAGAACTCATATGTTGAAACGTAATTCCCAATACCACAGTATTAAGAGGCAGACTTTTAACAAGGTGATTAGGCCATATAAGCAGAGCCTTCATGAATGGGATTAGTGACCTTATAAAAGAGACCAAGGGAACTTGTTTGCCTTCCATTATGTGAGAGTAAAGAAAGAAGGCACCATCTGTGAAGCAGGCAGAACCCTTATCAGACACCAAATCTTCCAGCATCTTGATCCTGGTTTTCTGGCCCGCAGAAACAGTTCTGCAGCACTAAATGTTAGTTGTTTATAAGTTACACAGTCTATGATATTATTATTATAGCAGGTCAAAGGAACTAAGACAATTAGGAATAAGTACCAAGAATTACCATCATTATATATGAAGTTAAAAATTATAGAAAAGATATTTCTACAGAGTTATTTTTAAGTGGTATAAGTTTAATATATGTAAATAAATATACAAGTTTAGTATATATATTATATAAGTTAAAAAAATATATCCGTATATTAATATTTATCACAAAAAGGTACATCTGTGAAAATATCTTTTCTATACTTTTTAACCTCATCATTTATTGAATTGGTTATAGAGGGAGATGGTTCCTTCCTTCCTTAAAGTTCATAGAAATAGGCAAATGCCATCTTTTGGGGGCTCTCCCAAGACTATTACAATAAAATGGGGTGTAACGGGCCGGGCGCGGTGGCTCACGCCTGTAATCCCAGCACTTTGGGAGGCCGAGACAGGTGGATCACGAGGTCAAGAGATTGAGACCATCCAGGTCAACATGGTGAAACCCCGTCTCTACTAAAAATAAGAAAAATTAGCTGGGCATGGTGGCGCGTGCCTGTAATCCCAGCTACTCAGGAGGCTGAGGCAGGAGAATTGCCTGAACCCAGGAGGCGGAGGTTGCGGTGAGCCGAGATCGCGCCATTGCACTCCAGCCTGGGTAACAAGAGCGAAACTCCGTCTCAAAAAAAAAAAAAAAAAAAAATGGGGTGTAACAAGATAAATAAAACACACTTAGGCAAGCTGTGCTATGATTTCCAACTGCTTTAACTTGGCATGAGAACTATTAGTGTAACAGAATGAGATACTAAGAACACATCATCAGAAGCACTTAAGCATAAATGTTCTCTTTTTATACTGGTTGGGGGAGGATACGAGAGGAGAAATGAGTAAAAATGAGGTTTCAGCTTGTAGTTTCACTAGAAACAGAAAAATTAAAAAGTAAAATGTGAGACAATAGAAAGTTTCATGTAGTTTAGTAGCACTGCAACCATCAATTATTATTCTAAGATTTTTGGTAAAGCTTCCTTTTACATCCAAGAAGCCCAAGTGAAATAACTATGTTCTTCCATTTAGTCATAGCATTTCTTTTTTTATTTTTATGAGCTCCTTCTTCTGCTGAGTAATAACTATTTCAGCACAAAATATTGTGCCTTATACCTCTTTCTAACAGCGCCTGTATACGGTAAGCATTCAACAATTGCTTGATGAATAATATGCATTCAGCAAGTGAGGCAAAAAAGAAATGACACTTTTTTGGAATGAACTAAGAGAGACAAAGGACTGAAAAAGTGTAGACATGAGGAAGAAGAGAAATAGAATGAAGGAACAGAAGATGATGTCAGATAGGACTCTTCATCAATGTGAGTAACTCTAATTCCCATATATTAATAAACGTGATAGGTTACATTCATATTAAAAGTTTACTTACAAAGCATCACCACAATGAATATAGTTGAGATTCTCCTTACCATGTGATAGGTACTGGTCTAAGTGATTTTTATTTATTAATTTTCTCATCTCAGCAATCCTATGAGGTAGGTGCTATTATTAACTCTATTTTCCAGATGAAGAAACTAAGGAAAAAAGAGAGTCAGTGTATAAAAAAGAGAGCATAAGAAAGTGTGTATGAGAAGAGAGCCCTGCAGTATAGTACTGAGAGAAAAAGAAAAGGAGTTGGATTTCCAACCCAGAAAATTTGGCTTTGAGTGTGTCCTTTCAACCAAAATATTCTTAAACATCTGTCTATATTGCCTCCATTTATATATGCATTAACCAAATACTGTTTTAATGTCCCTTGAGCTAGATAGAATAAATACTACTATTGCCTATTCGACAGGAAGAAACATCAGACAGAAATGACTTGGCCTGATCACTCAGCTATCACATTGGCAGCAAAGCCTTTCTTTGGCATTAGTTAATTCATATTCTCACAGTAACAGCATTCTCCTATCCCTAATTCCCAGTGCTTTAGGCTATTTCCCAAGAAAATGCTATATAACTGGAAAGAGATATAAGTACAATTTGCCAGCATTAATAATGGGGATATTGCTCCTTGCATTTGTTATTTCTTTCTCTATCTGTCTACTTCTATTTTCTTATTCTCTAAACACTCTATCTCCATTTTGCTGATTTTTCCAAGATACTCATCTTTCTAGATTTTGCTTACTTTTTTTTCTTTTTGCCTTGGAGTAATGGTTCCTTTTCTTTTCACCCTGGAATGGATTATTGTCATTTCCGGGTCTCCCTTGTGAGCACTTTTTTTTCTCCTTTTTATTGCTATTCTTCAGCATTTTTACTGGTACTCATAACAGTTCTCCTTTTCTTGCTGGCTTCTGGCTGGGGTTTGTTGCTATTTCTTGTTCTGTGATGTTTCCCGTACCTGATTGTTCCCTTTCTCACCCCTGCTTTCTGCTACATTTATCTCTTTGCTATTATTTGTTTCCTATTTTGAAGGTTGACAACTAAGGGGCCGGTGTCATTCCTCAATGTTTCTCCAGGCTCATGAAATCAGCAGCAGCCTCCCTCACACATAAAATATCAAGTCCAGGAGGGCAAAGTGACTGACATCTGTCATCCCAGCACTCCCGGAGGCTGAGATGGGTGGATCGCTTCAGGCCAAGAGTTTGAGACCAAACCAGACAACAAAAGGAGACCTCATTTCAACAAAAATTAGTTGGATGTGGTAGCACAACTGTAATCCTAGCTACTGGGGAAGCTGAGGTGGGAGGATCCCTTGAATACAGGAATTCCAGGCTGCAGTAAGTTAAGTTGGCACCACTGAAGTCTGCGAAACAGAGCAAGACTCCTGATATAGTTTGAATATTTGTCCCTGCCAAAATCTCATATTGAAATGTAATTCCCAATATTTGTTTGTTTGATTGTTTGTTTTTAAGATGCAGTTTCACTCTTGTCTCCCAGGCTGGAGTGCAGTGGAGTGATCTTGGCTCACTGCAACCTCTGTCTTCCGAGTAGCTGAGTTTACAGGCATCTGCCATCATACCTGGCTAAGTAATCCCCAGTGTTGAAAATGGGGCCTGGTGAGAGGTGATTGGCTCATGGAGGTGGATTTCTCAGGAATGGCTTAGAACCATCCCCTTGGTGCTGTCTTCAAATGGTGAGTGAATTCTCACGCGATATGGTTGTTTAAAAGTGTCTGACAACTCCCCACTCTTTCTCTGTCGTGGTCCTGCTCTGGCCACATGACATGCCTGTTCCCCCTTCACTTCCACCATGATTTTGAGCTTCCTGAGCCTTTCCCAGAAGCCCAGAAGATGCCAGCATTATGCTTTCTGTATAGCCTATGGAACCATGAGCCAAGTAAACCTCTTTTCTTTAACAAATACCCCATCTTAGGTATTTTTAGGTATTTCTTTAGGGCAGTGTGAGAATTGACTAATGCAATCTCATCACTAAAAAAATATTAAAAAGTCTAATCAAAGTTGGAAAGTCAACAGCCATTAAAGAAGTACATACTTTGTATATAAAGAAACCTTTGGACTCCCAGCTTCTTCCTTTGCCTATCAGCTTTAAGGGATAGTGGTTCTGTTTGAATTTTGAAAGGGCAGAACAAGATCTTTATATCTCACGTTCCTGCTATCAATACTTAGGAGCATTTACTATAAATTGAAAGTATCATGGACACATCCTTCAGTTAGCAGTCACTCCATGTCAATTATTAGGTCTTGGAAAGATGATCTGAAATGCTGTTTAATGTCTATGAATTTCAAGTGGGATTTCCCAGCAAGTATATTGCCAGTATACGTAGTAAGTAGGTAATTAATTCTTTTAACATTCTGAATGTTATTCTCAACATTTTAGGTTGTTTTTATAAGGGACAGTGGACAGTTTGAGCTTTTGTACTAATTAGGGGTTGACAAGGGAAAAAGGGATAGTTTTACAGCATGTTTTCTAGGTTTTTCTAAATAGTACAAAGATGTTCAGGAGGAAGAAATTGTTACTATTTTAAATGGAATATTTTTGACCCTAACTTAAACATATCTCAGGATTTAAGCATTTAGATATTTTCCTCATTTGTGATGATAACTACCATGACCTTGAACAAATCCCTCCGTTTTCTGATTCTCAGTTTTCTCATCTATAAAACAAGGGAATTGGACTACATAATTTTGTTTCCATTTAGCTTTAGCATTCTATGACTTTTATCCATTTACTTTTACAACACTGCCCCTGAGAAACACACATTTATATAAGTATAGGGATAAACACCCAGGATTTCATTTAATAGATTTTCCTATACCACCATTGTACTGTACTGGTACCAGGCACTTTCCCCTGTATAAGTAAGCTATCCTGCAGATGCTAATGGAGTGACCCGAAAAGGCCAACAGAAATTAAAGAAACTTGGCAAAAATAAACAAACAAAAAACTAGCTTTAACATACCAGTTAAGTATATTTATACCAAGTTATGATATTTTTAGCAATTTCCCCATTTAAAGTGTCTGATATATATATATGTGTGCATGTGTATATATATGTATATAAAATACAAAATCATCAGTATATTTTCCCCTAGATAATAATTATCATTCAATAATTGTTACATGCTGCATACATTTTAAGTGATATAAATCTTTCGACAAACCTAAAATGTGAGTAAGTAGTTATTATCCTAATTTCCAAAATTAAGAGAGGCAGGAAGAGGTTAAGCAACTTGCCTAAGGTCACCATCAGTAAATAGCAGCATTGAGATTCGAACTCAGTAATCAGCCTGGCTCCACAGTTCAGGCATCTGATAACTGCCTCTTATAATATGGTTGTGTTCATCCATTTTATCGTTTATCTATTGTAAGGTTGCCAGCATGATTTCTTTTGCTTTCTTTTCCTTTTTTTTTTGCTTTTTTTAGACGGGGTCTCGCTAAGTCTCCAGGCTGGAGTGCAACGGTGCCACCTCAGCTCACTGCAACCTCAGCCTCCTGGGTTTGATTGATTTTCCCACCTTAGCCTCCCGAGTAGCTGGAACTGCAGGCACGTGCCACCATGCCCAGATAATTTTTGTATTTTTAGTAGAAACTGGGTTTCACCATGTTGGCCAGGATGGTCTTGATCTCTTGACCTTGTGATCCGCCCACTTTGGCCTCCCCAAGCGCTGGGATTATAGGGGTGTGCCGCCACACCTGGCCACCAGCATTATTTCTTAAAAGGCTTGTTGGAGTCAGGAATATGTCCCTAGGTCGCAGAGCTCAGCAAATTTTAGTAACCTAAAACGTGACTCAATTCTCCTGAGCGGTATTCTTAGTGTAACCTCACTACTGGTCAAAAGTTTTAAATGAGCAGTGACATATTTTTTGCTGCTCTCACCAATACGTGCCTTTCTGTGTATGACCAAAGGAGTTGACTTGTTCACTTAAAATGCAAAGAAGTACTAGAAATATAGAGTAGAAATGGAAATTGGCCATATAATATGACAATTAAAAGTTTTAAATATTTGATTTTCACAAGTCATAAAGAGCCTCAATTGTAATCGGTATGATTAGAGAGTTTGAATTGTGCAAACTTTATTAAGGAGACTAGCCAGAAACTCACTAGAATTTTCATGGATTGCATGACACTACTTTCTTTGCAGACATCATGCAAGTAAAATTTTATAGGTTCAACACACTCCACATACACCTAATTGCTCTCTAGGGTAGTAAAACCACCAAGCAGTGAATCCATAAAAACAGTTCAGTGAGTTTTCTTTAAACCATGCATACACTATAAAAAAGTGACTCACACCAGAGGAAATTAATTTACTTGCCATGAAAATATAAGTCTTAATGATCCCAATACGGCAATAGTACCTAACATTTCTTGTTGTGTGTATATATTTGCACACACATGTCCACACATTTTATAGCAAGAACATAAACATTTCAAATGGAAATTACTAAGTAATCCTTAAAGATAGCTTTATGTCAAGCTAAAATGTGGCCAGAAAATGAACGTTAAGTCCTTTATTTTATTTGAGATGGAGTTTCACTCTTATCACCCAGGCTGATGTGCAACGGTGCAATATCTCCTCACTGCAACCTCTGCCTCCCAGGTTCAAGCGATTCTCCTGTCTCAGCCTCCCGATTAGCTGGGATTACAGGAATGTGCCACCATGCCCAGCTAATTTTGTATTTTTAGTAGAGACAGGGTTTCACATTTAGTAGAGATGGGTTTTCACCATGTTGGTCAGGCCGAGTTCCAGACTCCTGACCTCAGGTGATCCACCCAACTCAGTCTCCCAAAGTCCTGGGATTACAGGTATGGGCCATTGAGCTCGGTGAGGCTTTTAAATTGATGAAAATGCCAACCAGTCAATTTTTGCTTTGAATAGTCAAAACTTGAGTGATTCAAGTAGTGACATCATCCAGTGTAATCTAGCACAGCAATAGAGATTTTGTGTGAAACATACCAAAGGAAAGGTTTGGGGTTTTTAATTGCATAATTGACTAATTATTGGGCACCTCCTTCCCTCAATCAAAGATCCATCATCTGAATAGCTCACAGCATCCCTCAAATAAATGAAAGTGACAGGCTCTGTATTTCTTAATTTAATGCCCTTCAAAGATAAGGTCAATGGAATTAAGTTAACCATAAAGATTATTGTAAATTAAATGTTACATCCTTAGATGTCTGAGTTAATTTAATGCATTTCAATAAATATGAGGCTAAGAAACATAAAAAGAAAAATTTATGGCACTAATTTAAATGATATCTTTCCACATCTTCTGTGCATGCTACAGTATAGCCTTTTATGTCTGTCAACTCACAAATATTGTTGCAGGGAAGAGCTAGAGGTTCCAAGTTGTCTTAAGAATGTGGAGTCAAATGTTCAATATGATTTTAGAAACACCCATATGAAATGAAATAGTCATTTCCAAGAAATTCAGTTATGAAATATTGTTAAATATCAATAGAGTGGGGTACATAATAGAAGTTAATCACAAGGAAAATAACCTAACAGTGATTATTTTTATTATCCTAATCAGCAAGGTTAGATTTGCAGACCAAAACAAATGGTTTTCTATGGTTATTTAGTGAGTTTTAAACAGCTGTATGTATTTTCACTTTTCTTTACATTTTTATATATATTAACTAGAACATAATACAAACTTAATTTTGGCATATTAGAATTACATTTTTAAAATTATTAACATTATAATTTTATAAGGAGAAAGGTAGTGATTGTGATAATGATTACATTACTATCAGTATTGGGTACCACAGAAACTGTGCTTAATACTTTTCTCATGGCAACTTATTAAGTATTTATTATTATAATCACTTTATTTATAAGATAATTGAAGTTAAATAGGTAGTATAAGGTTATCCTTCTAGAAATGAGTAATAAATGTAAACTTAGATTAGTTCTAAGTGTATTCTTTTGACTGTAGCATTACATTATGTTCCTGTAGCTATAGAAAAATATAACACAGTGTCCAAAAACTAGAAATCATTTTATTCACTTGTTTAGGGTAGAGAGCTGATGATAACCTTGGCAATAATAAACCCAAACCCTATTGTCACAGTCCTTAACGTTGATGGTTTTAATAAAAGAAAAAACGTCTTGGATGTTTTGCTTTTTTGTGGCATCTGGTATTTGCCTATACCCATGATCTATATACAACTCTTGGAAAATTAACCAAATGATATTAATAGAAAGTTTCCTTAATGTACCATTAACTGCTCCTAACTTTGTACACATTTCCCTGCATAAGTTGAAGAATAAGAAGAGAGGAAATGAACACCGATAATACAGGGAACAAAATACGGTATTTTTTTAAACCAAGCAGGAAAACGCAATCTGATGCCAAAACAAATAAATATGAAGACCAGAGAAAAATCTGATATCCAAAGATTGGGATCTAAAGTAAATGCTGAAGATATTAGCAATTTGTTTTCTGTTAAATGAATTCTTCTTCCTTACCTTTGCACACCGTTTATATTCAAAAAATTAGAAAACATTGAGTTTCAACTGTAGTTTGCTTTATTGGCAGTAATGTGAAGGATTAAATACTCAAATAATTTAAGCAAATTTTAGAAATAAGAGGTTGTCTAATCCAAACACAGCCTAGAAAGACAAATATTGCATGTTCTCACTCATATGTGGGAGCTAAAAAATTGATATTATGGAGGTGGAAAATAGAATGATAGTTACCAGAGGCTGGGAAGGGTAGTGGAGAGGAGGTGATAAAGAGCGCCTTGTTTAATGAATATAAAAATACAGTTAGCTAGTAGGAATAAAATCTAGTGTTCTGTGCCACAGCAGGGTGATTATAGTTAACAATAATTTATTGTACATTTCAAATGAACTGGATGAGTAAACTTGGAATGTTCCTAACAAAAATAAATGATAAATGTTTGAGGTGATGAATATCCCAATTATCCTGATTTGATTATTACAGATCGTATGCCTGTATCAAAATATCACGAGTTTCATAAATATGTACAACTGTTACGTACCCATAATAATTAAAAAGAAGGAAAAACAAAACATATTATAGAGGATGCCATAGCTTGATAGATGGATTCACAGTGTATGCAACTGAGATCATTGGAGAGGGAAGACCTTAGTCCATAGAAAGACAATCAGAGTTTTCACAGAGAGCAAAAGTGTGATTCTATCTTACCTTTGAAATTCTCTCCAGCCATAGATGCACATGCTTGCTATCTTTGCATACCTTACTCTACGATCTAGAAAGTTCCCTTTAATTTAAATACCACTGGAAAACCCACCATTTCCTTTATCATAGATTAAGAAAGACTAGGCTTTTCTGAAATTCCAACTACTATTATTAAGGCTTTCAATCTATTGTCTATTTTCTCTGCTTATGATTGTGTCAGCTCATGTGTTAACAAACTCTTAACCAAGTTGAAACATGTTCACTGAGGTTCTTTTTTGCCTAGGACCTGAATAGGATAGCTATATATTGAGGAATTAGTAGAATATCAGTTTTTTTATATACCAACCATGAGATACTATACTAGGTGTTATTCATGTATTTTTATAACTTCACAACAATCCTCCATACTGATCATTTATTTTATATATGAGAAAACTTGGAAAGGCTACTTCCAGGCTATCTTACTAACTATAACCCCTAGAATTCTTAAACACACAATATAGGCAATTTGGTGTCTTTGCATTGGGCTGTTCTTTCCTTCCTCTCCCTCTGGAACATTCTTCCTCAGTCTTTACATGACTGGTTCCTTCTCTACTACTAAAGCTAGAATAACCACAAAATCACTCACTATCTCAACTCGGTTTGTTCTCAATGCAACACTTTTATCTGATACTTTTCTGGTTTATGTATCACAAGAAACAGAATTCCTTTTTCAGAAATGTAAGCTTTGTGAGAGCCGGAAATTATATACAATATCTAATTACTGCGCAACAATAGATAAGTCACTTGCATCATTGAAGTTTGAATTTCATCATCTATAATGTAAGGTAAAATTTATCAGATATGGTTGTTGTATAATGTATTTATATAATACAATATATATAAACAGTAATGTCCAGTAGAAAATATGCTAGACAATTAGTGTTTTGTAAACAAATTTTTAAATGCGCTATTCTGAAATATACTGGTCTCTCATCCTTCTCATTTTGTTTTTTTAAATCATTTTATTGATACATAACTCACACACCATAAAATTCACTCTTTTAAAGTGCACAATTCTGTGATATATAGTATATTCACATAGTTGTGCAACTGTCACCACTTTTTTTTTTTTTTGAGACAAAGTCTTGCTTTCTCGCCCAGGCTAGAGTACAGTGGCAAAATCTCAGCTCACTACAACCTCTGCCTCCCATATTCAAGCGATTCTCCTGACTCAGCTAGGATTATAGTCCCATGCCACCACACATGGCTAACTTTTTTTTTTTTTTTTTGAGACAGAGTCTTGCTCTGTTGCCAGGCTGAAGTGCAGTAGCACGATCTCAGCTCACTGCAACCTCTGCCTCCTGGGTTCATGTGATTCTCCTGCCTCAGCCCCCCAAGTAGCTAGGACTACAGGTGTGTGCCAGCACACTCAGCTAAATGTTTTTGTTTTCTTTAGTAGAGACAGGGTTTCACCATGTTGGCCAGGATGGTCTCCATCTCCTGACTCCGTGATCTGCCCACCTCGGTCTCTCAAAGTGTAGGGATTACAGGTGTGAGCCCCCATGCCTGGCTGCACAGCTAATTTTTGAATTTTCAGTAAAGTCAAGGTTTCACCATGTTGGCCAGGCTGGTCTTGAACTCCTGACCTCAAGTGATCTGCCGGCCTCGGCCTCCCAAAGTGCTGGGATTACAGGTGTGAGCCACCATGTTGGCCAATTGTCACCACTTTGTAATATAAAACATTTTCATCAGCCCAAAAAAGAAACCCCATACTCATTAAAAATTCTCCATCTCCCCAGACCTTATTAATCTTCTTTCTGTCTGTATTGAAAATACTATACTGAAAATTTTATGTAAATCTCATCATTTAAAAAAATCATAATTTAAAAATTTTTGTCAATTGACAGTATAAGCAAGTTAATAACAAAATATCTAATACTTACTGAGAGCAAAGTCAGGGTTAGCTGCCTTACATTTCTTCATGCTTTATCTCACATAATCATTATAAGAGAGAGGGTAGGTTCTATTATAATCTTCCTACAGATGCAAATGAAAAAAAAAACTGAGGCACATGGGTTTAAGAAACTTGTAGAACTACAAAGTTAAAAAATGTAGAAGTTAGGATTCAAACTGAGGCCTTTCATAGTTATCCCGTGTTTCCCAGCTCTCACCTGAGTACTGTGTTACTAGTAGAGTGATGTGCTCACAGTAGCCCCTGTGAGTATTGGGATGCAGATAATTAACATCATTTCAATCCACAAAAACAGGCTTAGTCCTCAATAAGTAAGAAATCAAGGTGAGGGCACAACAGAGTTAGTATTTCATTGAAGACAAATTAATAAAACTTAAATTTTCTTCCTGCTCTATTTTCTTTTGTCTGTTATTTCCCTGGATAGCTACTGCGAAATACTGTGGGCTCACATATGAACCAGGAAAAATGAGAGGGAGGTGCATTTTATCTTAAATACAGAACTTCTAATAAAACAGAGTTATTTTAAATGTATAGGGATATCAAAATATATGAAAATAAGCACTTTATTATTTGATTTAGCATTATATTCATTTTATTCATTGCATGCATTTTATTCTGCTGGCAGTCAAATTAGTTCACAAAGAAGGTCTAGAATGGCATTTGACACATTCCTCTGTTCAATAGCCCTAATGATGTTTATAATTATGCTTTGAATCAATTTTACTGGGCTAATAAATATCAAAGGAAATTTTAAGAAATGATAAAAAAAAATTAAGCATTTTTTTGGTTTCTAAATTTATAAACAACAAATATGCAATTTTCTAAGTAGAATAACACACACCAGGGAGTAATATTTGAAATGACTGTGAATTTTGGTCTCTGGATGTTCTTGGCCTTTGGTCATATGATTCACCACACCTTCTAGGCATGTAATTATCTCTTAACACCTCACATCCTGTCATACAGTATGCCATTCCTTAAATGAGAATTGGTCTCAAGTATCATTATCTATTTAGATCTTAATAATTTTAATAGAAGCATCAGCCAGTAATTTCTGAAGGGTAAAATATATACATTTTATCACTTAAAATATATTTTTTCTTTAATAAAATCTAGCTTTAAAAATTCTATTTATACCTGGAATTTATACCTTTAAGATCATTTAACTCCTATAATTAAATTGCAAAATTTGAAATATGTTCAACTTAAAATTCAACCTAAAATTCAAAGCTGTATTTTAAAGTTCGTGTTGCATTTGTTTTACTGCATCTGCCAGAGAATGCACCACAAAATCCTTTATAGATATTCAGATGAATCTCTCTACTAGAAATGAAGAAGGAATGCAGCTAATCTTGGGCTTTCATTGGTTTGATTACCATTTCAACTCTAAATGGCTGGATGATAATTAGTGGGTGTGGAATAACCAGTACTGCTCAAGAAGCAATTGCCTTCACTGAAAAATAAAGTTTCGAAAGAAGCACAGTAAACTCCAAGAGACAATCAATTCAAGCTTATACACCTCCCTGCCATAGTTTTAAATGGAGCAGATGTGCTAAAAAGCCAGTGAGAAGATGGTTGATATTTCTTAAGGTTCAAACAGAAATAGAATCTCCAGCACTTGACTGCCCATATTTTTCACAATGATTTATTGCAGTAAATAGTCTACACGAGCATCCCACTTTTGGACTTTTTCATATTAGTCAGGAATTTAAAGCCTTAAAGTATAGTTAAATTAAGTAAAAAAAAAAAAAAAAAGAATGCCTTTTATTTAAAAGTTAGAGAACAAACAAGAATGTTTTCTAGATATTAAAGAAAATTCATTTATAATTATGCCATGTTTGCATGGATGTCCATCCCTATATAGTAAATCTTCATGATTTGAAAGGTCATTGGACAAAAACACTATGAATAATGAAAAATGAGAAAAATGTGAAATAAAAAACAATGAATGGAATTACAGTAGAATCTATTTTAATAGACCTCCATTTAACTGAATCATTAGATTAACCAAAACTCTCCATTTTCTTTGTTAGATTTACTGACGGATCAAGATGGCCTGCTGAAAAATCTTAACTAGAAATTTACCCTCTATTAGAGATAAATTGTACACTTTGGTGGGTTAAAGACAGCTGCAATTTTGTTTGACATTTCTTCATTGAGGAGGTAAAGTCTTTGTTTTCTCCCTTGAATTCGTGTGGGCTCTGTGACTGCTCTAATAGAATGCAGTAGAATAGTGGTCCCCAACTTTTTGGCACCAGAGACTGGGGTTTGATGGATGACAATTTTCCCACAGATGAGTGGGGGAGGGGAGAAGAATAGTTTTGGATTAATTTGAGAATATTTCATTTATTATGCTCTTTATTTCTAATTATTATTACTTTATATTATATAATAAAATAATTATACAACTCACCATAACATAGAATCAGTGGGAGCCCTTAGCTTTTTTTCCTGCAACTAGATGTTCCCATCTGGAAAACAGTGACAGATCATCAGGCATTAGATTCTCATAAGGAGTGTGTAATCTAGATCACTTGCATGTACATTTCACAATGGGGTTTGTGCTCCTATGAGAATCTAATACCATTGCTGATCTGACAGGAGGCAGGGTTGAGGCGGTAATGCCAGCAATGGGAAGTGGCTGTAAATGCAGATGAAGCTTTGCTGGCTCACCGGCTCACCTCCTGCTGTGCAGCCTGGTTCCTCATAAACCACAGACAGGCATCAATCTGTGGCCTGGGGGTTGGGGACCCCTGCAGTAGAAGAGATGCTGTTTTAGTTTCCAGGGTTAGGCCTTAAAATACCAGAAACTTATATTTTCTGTCTTTTGTATCATTCACTCTAGAACCCTGAGCTGCCATGTAAGAAGTTCAACAATCCTGGATCTACCATGCAGAAGAGGCCACATGTAGGTAATAGAGTCAATAGATACAGTTGACCCAAGTCTCCCTGTCTTCTCCACCAAAGCACCATACACATGAGTACAGCCATCTTTGATTTCTGCTGATCAGCTCATCTGCCAGCTGATCATTTAGGGATCACATTGACACCACATAGAGTGGAAAATCACACAGCTGACCCATGCCCAAATTTATGACCCACAAATTCCTGACATATAAAAGGTGACTGGGGTTTTAAGCTATTAAGTTTTGTAACAAATTGTTACTCAGCAATAGATAACCAGAGCATAGCATGAGCTTATTAAAAATCAACTGTGATTGTTCCCATTCCGGCTCCTGTAATGATCTAATATAATTATATACTACATAATTTGATGATATACGAGTACAAAATAAAGAGATGTGTTCATTCTATAAAATGCAATTACATTATCAGTACAAATTAGCTGAAGGATAAACAGGCCTTTGGGAGAAGGATATTAGAAAAGTAGTGAAGGAATCCCCTCTTAGATTGTTTTGCAAATGTCTCTGTTTTCTTTCTCTACTGCACAGAAACTAAAATATGCCAGTCTCTAATTTGTACGACCAAATTCTCTTAATTCTATGATCTCCTACTACTTTCTTCCTTATAAAAGTCACAGTCATTTTTTTTTTTTTTTTTGAGAGGGAGTCTTACTCTGTTGCCCAGGCTGGAGTGCAATGGTGCAATCTCGGCTCCCTGCAACTTCCACCTTCCCGGTTCAAGCTACTCTCCTGCCTCAGCCTCTCAAGTAGTTGGGATTACAGATGTGCACCACCACAACCAGCTAATCTTTGTATGTTTAGTAGAGACAGGTTTTTGCCATGTTGCCAAAGCTGGTCTGGAACTCCTGACCTCAGGTGATCCACCTGCCTTGGCCTCCCAAAGTGCTGATATTACAGATGTGAGCCACTGCGCCTGGCCAATAGTCACAGTCTTAATTGCTATTCTCATCTGAGAGCCTTTTCTCCACTCATTCCCTCAATCTGGAATTATCTTCCCTTTATCTACTTGGATTCTTGTCTTGTTCAAATTTAACCTGCTCAATGCAACTCATCATGACACATTATTTTATGCTCTTTCCCAGGCCCTCATTTTCCTGATTTCCTTTGCCCTACTATTATTTTCCTTAGCACTTATAGTTCACTATCACACAACATAATTTATTAACCTACCAAATTACTGTCCTGATAGTGGGGAAAAAAGAGGACTTTTACCCTGAAGCAAACCACAAAAGATAATAGAGTATTTTGAAGCAAAGGTTCAGGATATCACATAAATCTGTGAATAAAATATCAACATTTTAAAACTTTACACCAGATTTTTTTTTTTTTTTTTTTTTTTGAGATGGAGCTTTGCTCTTGTTACCCAGGCTGGAGTGCAATGGCACAATCTCAGCTCACCATAACCTCCACCTCCCGGGTTCAAGTGATTCTCCTGTCTCAGCCTCTCAAGTAGCTGGGATTACAGGCATGTGCCATCACGCTTGGCTAATTTTGTATTTTTAGTAGAGATGGGGTTTCACTGTGTTGGTCAGGCTGGTCTTGAACTCCCAACCTCAGGTGATCCACCCACCTCAGCCTCCCAAAGTGCTGGGATTACAGATGTGAGCTACTGTAACAGCCTATACTAGCCTATTAAGGACTCAAGGTTGTCAACAAGGGCAGTGATAAGAAGAGGTCAACATGCTTTGCTATGTTATGCTGCCCTCTGGCATGGAGTTCAAATAGGCCAAGATAAAGCCCTGTTTCTGTATTTTTGAATGGATAAAGAAAGTGTCTCTCGATGAGTACAGAGTTTGATTTTTAGCTACACTCTTTCAGGTAACCCAAAGCTTTTCTTGTCTGAAACACATAAGTATGACAAGTCTCTCGAAGAAATTATATCTAAATGCTGGAGTCAGCAAGTATAAGGCAAAAGGTATACATTTCATTTTTACTTGTGTCACCAAACATCCCTTATAATTCAGCTGCTAATTGACTTTCCATTAATGTATTTATACAGAATATTGTTTTTGCTTTTCTTTCATTTAACTAAAGGAATCGAATACTTACATTTAGTATCAAATATCTATAATGTGTCTTCTTTTAAAAATATAAAGGTAATTCAAATATCAATTAAATCTGAATGGTGACTAGATTTTATTTAGATATGAGAGATACCTAAATACTGTGGATGCAAATCATGGTCTCTGCTTTCAGACAGCTTATGGCCCATGAACTTGAATATGAAGGCTGTCTGGGGTCAAATCCTAGCTCTGCTACTTACTTGTAGTCTTAGGTAAGTTACTCAATTTTTCTGAACTGCAATTTCATGGCCTATAAAAGAGAATTGGTTTATATGTCAATCATACCTCAATAAAGCAGTTTAAAAAATAAAAGAATGAATTATCTCTGAAGAAAAAAAAGAATTGGTAAGAACTCCCCTATAGTGTGTGATAATTAAATAATCAAAACTAGAACAAAGTGTCAGGCATGGGACATCATCCATATTAGGAGCTAAAAGTTTTCTCTCACTATTTTTATTTTCCTAAAATGAACTAGTATCTCTAGAAGATAAAATGAGACAATAAAACCAATTGAAAATATTTTCTTTTAACTTTTGTACAATGCTTTAAAATTAGCAAAGAAATTAAAATCAAATTTTGAAAAAAGTAATCAAATAGATTTGCTGTCCTACTGATTCTATGGTCTTTACATTTGCATGTTTTGTTTTTGTATTTTGGTATTTTTAAGTATTATCCAGCATTCTTAAACATTTAGGTAAGAGAGTGTATAGTTATTAGCTTTCTATTATTATTATTATTATTCCACAGAGTCTCCCTCTGTCACCCAGGCTGGAGTGCAATGGCCCGATCTTGTTTCATTGCAACCTCTGCCTCCTAGGTTCAAGTAATTCTTCTGCCTCAGCCTCCCAAGTAGCTGGGATTACAGGTGCCCACCACCATGCCAGGCTAATTTTTTGTATTTTTAGTAGAGACGGGGTTTCACTATGTTGGCCAGGCTGGTCTCGACCTGATGACCTCAGGTGGTCTTCCCGCCTTGGCCTCCCAAAATGCTGGGATTACAAGCATGAGCCACTGTGCCTGGCCAGGTTTCCTGTTTTTCTAAAGGGAAAATAAGTTGTTGAGAGCACAGAGTCTGTGATTTTGTTTTCTTCAGGATATGTTGCATTTTATTCTGTATCTGTGTGTTTTAAAGTGTGTGGAAGCCCTCCAGAGATTTTTACATGTGAAATATACTAGTTAGTAATTCTCTGTGGGCAAGAGGCTAAGTTCACGTATAGAAAACAGTTAAGATGATAAGGGTATTACTGTTAAGTGTATTGCCATTTTATGGTCATTCCCAACATGAAAAGTTGCTTCATTCCAGAAATCATATTGCTATTATAATTCACCAGAAAACCTACACTTTCTTTCCCCCAATACACAGTCACTTAAAGCAAACGTACAAAAAAAAAAAAAAAAATACAATCAAATATGGTTTAGGAATTAATGAAAATTTACAAAGCAGCAATCCCATTGAGAAGACAAAAGGCAAAACATTTTTAAAACTGACTATTGTGGCAAGGGAAAATTTTAGCAGTTTATAAATTAGTTCTGTATTGTTCCAATTAACAAAGGTAAATGGGGCAGCATTTACTACAGACAGTTGATTCAGACATCAATCGGGCTACAAATCGTTTATATTTCAGAGAAAAAAAAATGTGATCAAAAACAGCTAGGCCTAGAATGATGCCTCATGCCTGTAATCCTAGCACTTTGGGGAGCAAAGGCAGGCAGATCACCTGCGGTCAGGAGTTTGAGACCAGCCTGGCCAACATAGTGAAACCCTGTCTCTACTAAACATATGAAAATTAGCCAGGCGTGATTCGTGCCTGTAATCCCAGCTGCCCAGGAGGCTGAGGCAAGAGAATTGCTCGAAGCCGGAAGGCAGAGTCTGCAGTGAGCAGAGATCCAGCCACTGCAAAATTCAACTCCAGCCTTAGACTCTGCCTCAAAAAATAAGAAAAAAGAAAACAAACAAAAAAGAAATCCGCGCTCGGAGGCTCACACCTGTAATCTAAGCACTTTGGATGCGGAGGCAGGCTGATCATCTGACGTCGGGAGTTCAAGACGAAACCGACCAACTGGGAGAAATCCCGTCTCTACTAAAAATACAAAATTAGCCTGGCGTGGTGCACATGCCTGTAATCGCAGCTACTCGGGAGGCCGAGGCAGGAAAATCCCTTGAACCCAGAAGGCGGAGGCTGCCGGGAGCCGAGATTGCACCATTGCACTCCAGCCTAGACAACAAGAGCAAAACTCAGTCTCAAAAAACAAAAACAAAAAAAAAAAAAAAAAAGAAAAAGTAAAAGAAAAAAAGGTATTTCCCACAAGAAACATTAAACTATTTTTGATTTTATTTAGTACCTTAATGTTATGCAATTTTTGAAAAGATAAATACAATACAGTAGATGTAAAAAATGTAAAATGTATGAAAACAGGGATATATCAGCTATCGTAAGGAAGATATTCCTGAAACATACTTAAGATTTAATATGAAAATATATAATTGCTTAAAAATACATTAAAAATTGCTTAAAGAAATTCTGTTAAAAGTTGTGAGCCACATTATGAAGGCAATACTCACTTCTTTACCTTTGTTATAAAATTAATTTTGTCCATAAATTTTTCATCAATCAAGGCTTATCTATACACTTGAAAATTCAAATCCACAGGGATCTTAAAAAGATAGCATAGATAATATCTTTCTCTTTTAATGCATGAAAATCAACTGCAGAAAGGCACAGACATCTTCAGTACTAAAGAAGTCATATGATGCAATGTGTGTGTAATTGATCTTAAGAAACGGTAATCTTGACACACTGCTACTTCAGGCTAGTTAATTTCTAAAGCTATATCCAAGAATATTGCTAAAAATATCAGCTGTGTTATTTTCATTCAATCTATTTCCTTCAAACATTCTATTTTTCAAAATTAGGTTTCATTTGAGCATTACTGACTTCAGAAGAAAAGGTAATACTTAAAAAGGCCCTGACTGGGTGCGGTGGCTGTAATCCCAGCACTTTGAGAAGCCGAGGCAGGCGGATCATTTGAGGTCAGGAGATTGAGACCAGCCTGGCCAACATAGTGAAATCCTGTCCATATTAAAAATTAAAAAAAAAAAAATAGCCAGGTCTGGGCATGGTGGTGGGCACCTGAAATCCCAGCTACTTAGGAGGCTGAGGCAGGAGAATTGCTTGAGCCCGGGCAGTGGAGGTTGCAGTGAGCAGAGACCACACCATTGCACTACAGGCTGGGTGGCAGAATGAGCCCTCAGAAAAAATTTAGTAGTAATATTCAAAGGCAGGCCTGAGAGCTCCTTTTTCTTCTAAATTAGGTGTATCTCCTCAGTCTTTGAATTTACTCTAAATTGGTTTATAAATAATAATCCTGAATCTTTCTAGCTCCCTGCCACAAAGATGGATATTTATATATACTGTGGAATATTTCATTATTCCTGTTTTATGTCTTAGATGAAAAATCACCAGAAAAAGGAGACGGAAATGTGATCTCTTTCCTAACCCCGATTTTTCCTCTTGAAATTTTGCTATGAGTTATGTTGACCTTTGGTTGTAGGAATCTCTTTATATTTGTATTTGTTTGTTGCTTTGTACATAAACTCCATTCACGGGGTCTTTTGTCAACTCATTATATTATCCTTTTAGAATATGGTCAAAGGCAAGCCCATATTACAATCCAATTGTCATTTCTAAAAGGATATTGGAATTGCTCATGTACAGTGTAGAAGGTTATTTTACACTGTAAAATAAACTCTCACTTACCAAAAGAAAGTGAAAACAATGACATTTTTATTTTTAGCGATTTAATTACATTCTCTTATCCATGTGATTTTCTTTATCTAATTTAACAGAATTATCAGAGACATGGTCTGATTACATATCATCTTTCTTTTTCCAGAAATGCAAAGCAAAAAGTAACCTTCATTTCTGTTTATAATCTTAAATTATCCCCATGGATTCACACGTCTCCCCTGATTTTGGACTAACAGCAACAATTTTAATTTTCCTATTCTTTTAATGAAAGTAATATTCCTCTCTCCTTTTCTGAAAATGAATGCCTTTATGCTTTGGGAAAGGAATATTCTTCTTTGGTGTTTTCCTTCTCCTTCAGTTGACCCATGCTATTAATAATGTTCACAATATCAATCATTGTTGCAACTTAGACACAGACTATGTTTATCAGCATTTCTTTTTTTTTTTTTTTGAGATAGAGTCTTGCTGTGTCACCCAGGCTGGAGTGCAGTGGCTGGATGTCTGCTCACAGCAACCTCCACCTCCCAGGTTCAAGAGATTCTCCTGCCTTAGCCTCCTGAGCAGCTGGGACTACAGGCACCTGCCACCACGCCTGGCTAATTTTTGTATTTTTAATAGAGACAGGGTTTTACCATGTTTTCCAGGCTGGTCTCAAACTCCTGACCTCAGGTGATCTGCCTGCCTCGGCCTCCCAAAGTGCTGAAATTACAGGTGTGAGCCACTGCACCCAGCCAGCATTTCAAATCCAGATGCCACCACAGGAGCCTCTGGACCTTAAAGAAATTCAGCCACCTAGCCAGGCATGGTGGCTCATTCTATACTCTTTACATTTTAGAAGGCCAAGGTGGGAGGATCACTTAAGGTCCACAGTTTGAGACCAGCCTGGACAACAAAGGGAGATGCCATCTCCACAAAGAAAAAAAATTTACCAGTCATGGGCTGAGACAGGAGGATCACTTTAACCCAGGAGTTTGAGGCTTCAGTGAGCTGATCACATCACAACACTTCAGCCCGAGTGACAGAGCAAGACCT
The DNA here is from genome assembly GCF_049354715.1 of Callithrix jacchus. Taxonomy (NCBI): domain Eukaryota; kingdom Metazoa; phylum Chordata; class Mammalia; order Primates; family Cebidae; genus Callithrix; species Callithrix jacchus. The sequence continues at coordinate 34,062,730 of NC_133524.1, forward strand.
CATCTCTAAAAAATAAATAAAAGATAAGAAATAAATGCAGCCACTTGGAATAAATGCTGTTTTTCAGATCTTCGAGCCTCTCAAGAACATTAAGAACCCTGGTAATACCATTCAGGACATAGGCATAGGCAAGGACTTCATGACTAAAACACCAAAAGCAATGGCAACAAAAGCCAAAATAGACAAATGGGATCTAATTAAATATAAGAGCTTCTGCACAGCAAAAGAAACAATCATTACAGTGAACTGGCAATCAACAGAATGGGAAAAAATTTTTGGAAGCTGCCCATCTGACAAAGGCCTAATGTCCAGAATCTACATAGAACTAAAACAAATTTACAAGGAAAAACCCAACAACTCCATCAAAAGAGTGGGTGGAAGATATGAACAGACACTTTTCAAAAGAAGACATCTATGAGGCCAACAAACATATGAAAAAAAGCTCATCATCACTGGTCATTAGAGAAATGCAAATCAAAACCACATTGAGATACCATCTTATGCCAGTTAGAATGGCGATCATTAAAAAATCTGGAGACAACAGATGCTGGAGAGGATGTGGAGAAATAGGAATACTTTTACACTGTTGGTGGGAGTGTAAATTAGTTCAACTATTGTGAAAGACTGTGTGGTGATTCCTCAAGGATCTAGAAATAAAAATTCCATTTGACCCAGCAATCCATTACTGGGTATATACCCAAAGGATCATAAATCGGTCTATTATAAAGACACACACACGTATGTTCACTTCAGCACTGTTCACAATAGCAAGGACCTGGAACCAACCCAAATGGCCATCAACCATAGACTGGATAAAGAAAATGTGACACACATACACCATGGAATACTATGCAGCCATAAAAAAGGATGTGTTCATGTCCTTTGCAGGGACATCAATGAATCTGGAAACCATCATTCTCAGCAAACTGATACAAGAACAGAAAACCAAACACCACATGTTCTCACTCATAAGTGGTTGTTGAACAATTAGAACACATGGACACAGGGAGGGGAACATCACCCACTGGGGGTTTGTTGGGGGTTGTGGGGCTAGGGGAATGATAGCAGGGGGTGGGGAGGTTGGGAAGGGATAAGATTGGGAGAAATACCCAATGTAGGTAAAGTGGGGATGGAGGCACAAACCACCATGGCATGTGTATACCTATGTAACAATCCTGCAAGATCTGCACACGTACCCCAGAACTTAAAGTAAAATTAAAAATAAAAAAACCCTGGTAAATAAATATACTAACCAGTGGCAAGAATAATTGATTGTAAGTGGCTGAATGTTTTATTATTTTCGCTTCTTGAAAAACAGAAGATTTTGACAACATAAAGTCCTTACCCAAAGGAATAATAATAATGAAAACAGTAAACATCCACTGTGTTCAGAAAATCACAGAATACATGTACCTCAAAATAAAAATAATCCCTTTTCATCTCTGAGAATACTCCTGAACTTGTCCATCAGAGTATCAATGGAAAATCATGATCTTTATTAAAAGGAATTCACTAATGTTCAGCAAAGCTGAGGAATGTACTTACATCACTACCATCACTACTAGAGTATGCACTGGTGGCCAAAATGTCCTAACAACTTCTTCGGGGCTTAAATATTGTAGGGCTTTGAATTCAAAGATGTATAAAGAAGAGGTCCTGTCTTCAAGGACTTTATAACTTCTATGCATATGGTATGTGCTAGCGTGGATGATAGAAGAGTTGCATTTAACCTTAACCATGGCAGGAAGATTTATTGGAGGAGATAAAACTTTGAAGATAAGCAAGAGAGCCAGATTAAAAATAAAAGTAGAAGGAGGGAAGAATTGGTGTTTTAAGAAGAAAAACAAATATAAATAATGTGCTCTTGCTGCTGAGTAATTCTTTGTATATTTTCATACTCCTATTTACTGTGTACCTATTTTTCTCACAGTATATCTAAATATACTATTATCTGACTTCCCCAAGTCAAAGGCTACAAGACCAAATATACAATAAAAAAATATCTCAAAAAGATATAGTTCTTTACGTGCACAGAGGTTATTGCAAGAAACTCTGTCAAATGCCCTTACTGATATTGGCCTGACCCACAATTCAAACATTTGGGTAGCCTCAAGAAATTGTCCGTATTTTTTAGTGTTCTTTGAAATTATTACTCTAGTCATGCATTATATGATCAAAGATACACAAAACTGATGTCCAATGGAAGGGTAAGCTTTGAAAATTAACATCTTTTATAGATAATAAGGTATTTAAATTCATTCCCATGATATATTAGTTTCCTGGGGCTGCTGTTACAAAGTACTACAAACTGGGTAGGGATTTTGTTTGTTTTTTTTTTTTTAGCAGAAACATATTGTCTCACAGTTCTAGAGGGTAGAAGTTCAAAATCAAAGTTTTGGCAAGGCCATGCTCTCACTGAATGCTCTAGGGGAGATTCTATTCCGTGCCTCTTTTTTAGCTTCTGGTATTGCCAGCAATCCTTGGCATTCTTTGGCTTATAGACATATCACTCAGATCTCTGTCTCTATCACATGGGATTCTCCCTGTGTGTCTTCTCTGTATTTCTTCTCTTCTTCTTATAAAAACATCAGGCATGTTAGAATAAAAGCCCACCCCACTCCAGTATGACATCATCTTAACTAATTACATCTGCAAAGACCCCATTTTCAAACAAAGTCACATTTTTGAAGTTCCAGAAAAGACATGAATTTTGAGGGTGCACTATCTAACCCAAAGCACACGGTAACACAGTCCTCAATGAACTGACTTTGGTCAGTCTCTCAATTTTCAACTCCACTCCTCAACTACTACAGCCAACTTAGTGGGCAGACAAATATATGTATTGAATGAGAAACAGTCCTTAGCTGGTAAAAGTAAAGTAGGGGCAAGATTGGTGGCTCACACCTGTAATCCCAGCATCTTGGGAGGCCGAGGTGGGTGCATCACCTGAGGTCAGGTCAGGGGTGGGAGACCAGCTTGGCTAACATGGCAAAACCCCATCTCTAATAAAAATACAAAAAATACCTGGGTGTGGTGGCATGCACCTGTAGTTCCAGCTACTTGGAAGGCTGAGGTGGGAGAATCACTTGAACCCGACAGGCGGAGGTTGCAGTGAGCTGAGGTCGAGCCACTGCACTCCAGCCTGGGCGACAAGAGAGAAACTCATATCTTTTTAAAAAAAAAAGAAAGAAAAAGAGTTCTGGGGTGGGTTTTTTTTTTTTTTACAAAAAAAAAACAAAAGAGAGAAACTCCATCTCAAAAAACAAAAACAAAAACAAAAAAACAAGAAATTAAAGTAGAGAGAAGCTAAAGAGTAAATCTATAAGTATTTGCTGGGCAGGGAAGTCATCCTTGGGTATAAAGCTATCAGTACACAGAAGTCAAACATAACTCATTTAGGTCAAGCATAATTATCATAATAAAAAGTCTTATGGCCTCACATAAAATTATTGCCTATATATTTCTGTGTTGGTCCTTCATAATGCTTGGATTTACTGTAGAATTGTATATTTCTGTTTCAAGTTTGAGCGTTCTGTAATACATTAATTATTTGCTAGCCTCATATAGGCTGCAGCTCTCCAGCCTTTAAGTTCAGCCATATGGCAACCTGAAGAACCTGAGGGACTGACAGAATGTCTTAAATGAGAAGCCCATGGTGGCCAGCTTCATCAGAAACCTACTGTAACTCTGGTTTTAGCCAGGTTCTTTGTTCCTTGTGACTCACTCTCTGCCTTACGTTGTCTTTTCGGTCCCCACAGGCCTGAATTTCTAGCTAGAAAGAGCTCTCTTTACTTACTGATCCCATCTGTTTCTTGAGCTCCACTTTGATCCTCCACTGGGCATGCTCAGAATAGAAAATTGTGTCATAATAGATAATCCTGACACTCTGTTCTATTTCTTCATGTTGGTTAATTACCATCCAAGGCCTTGAGGACTTCATTAACTGCTCTTAAATGTCAGGTCTATGTACCTATTGCCTGTTACAGAGCAGGCCTTTTGGTGACCAAAGCAGTATAATCTAGCATCTGTTGTTCAGATAACATGTCCCAGCACCCCAATTAATTGCCTTAGCCCTAGTCTATCCAGTTTTCAGAACCTGGTCATTATTTATTTGGTCTGTATGCAAACCAGCCCCATTTAAATCACATTCATCTACCCAGGACTCTCATTTATCAATCAAACTGACATTTTAAATGTCACATGAGTTATGGTATATTCATTGAGTGATTGTGATAACCTATTCCCTCATATTTAGGAGATAAACTGTCTGCTTACATCAATACTTTTAAACACTAAAGTAAGTGTCAAAGGTATGAAAATTAATGATGAAATTTATCACTTCAATATTCTGCATGCTTACAAGATAGGAGTCAAATCATCAAGAGTACTTACCCTCCAATATCTTATTATAACAACCCAGAATGATAGCTGACATTCAAAACTAGGTGTCTATCATATAACAAATATTTTACAAATATTTTTTTTCTTATACTATTCATATCACTGTTATTTTCCCACTTCATAGATACAGGTTTAGTGAAGTCTCATAACTTCTTCAAAATTACAGTGAAACATGTCTGAGTTTCTTTAGTGGCTTTGCTTTACTGCCTTCTATTTAATACCTCAATTTTTTTTTATTATACTTTAAGTTGTGGGATTCATGTGAGAACATGCAGGTTTTTTACAAAGGTATATACATGCCATGGTGGTTCACTGCACCTATCAACCCATCAACTACATTAGGTATTTTTCCTAATTCTATCCCTCCCCTAACCCATGAACCCTTGACAAACCCCTGTGTGTGATGTTCCCCTCCCTGTGTCCATGTGTTCTCATTGTTCAGCTCCCACTTATGAGTGAGAACATGTAGTGTTTGGTTTTCTGTTCCTGTCTTAGTTTGCTGAGAATGATGGTTTCCAGCCTAATCCATGCCCCTGCAAAGGACATGAACTCATCGTTTTTTATGGCTGCATAATATTCTGTGGTGTATATGTGCCACATTTTCTTTATCCAGTCTATCATTGATGGGCATTTGGGTTGGTTCCATGTCTTTGTTATTGTGAATAGTGCTGTAATAAACATATGTGTGCATGTGTCTTTATATTAGAATGATTTATAATCCTTTGGGTATATACCCAGTAATGGAATAGCTGGATCAAATGGTATTTCTGGTTCTAGATACCTGAGGAATCGAATACCTCAATTTTTAATTAAAATTTTAATACAATCAAGTTTTCTCTGTATAACATTTATATTTGGTACTTTTAACCTCACAAATACCTTTCATATTTCTTTCTTCTTCTTGTTCTTTTTTTTTTTTTTTTTTTTTTTGAGACAGAGTATTGTTCTGTTGCCCAGGCTGAAGTGCAGTGGCATGACCTTGGCTCTCTGTAACCTCCACCTCCTGGGTTCAAGCAATTCTCCTGCCTCAGCCTTCTGAGTAGCTGGGACTACAAGCACCCACTACCATGCCTGGTCAATTTTTGAATTTTTAGTAGGGGGAGGGTTTCACCATGTTGGCCAGGCTGGTCTAGAACTCCTGACCTCTAATGATCCACTTACCTCAGCCTCCCAAAATAATGAGATTACAGGTGTGAACCACTGTGCTGGGCCATCAAATTCCTTTCATATTTCTGCATGTATTGATTATTCTGACCAACAATGGCCCCCAAGCCACCTCCATACAAGCACCCCATTCATGGTCAGACACAACAGACAGCTTTTCAGACTTTACCACAAACTTAACTTTTCTGTCCATGCCTACCGTGCGCTGACACTTGGTGACACCGCCGTCCCCCTTTCAAACTTTACTTTCCCAACTCCTAATTCCATGTTGAACACTATTATTCCCATATTATCTGACATGTCTTTTAGTTTTTAACTAAATCATTTACTTTCTATTCTTGGAAAATTTATTAACTTGTATGTATGTCACTTTCACATAATTTTTTATTAAAACAACAACACCAGGCCTACCTTTAAACTATACACTGACAATCCCCAATTTACAGCGGTTCCACTTTGCAAAGACAATTTTTTGACTTTGCAATGGTACAAACTAGTACACATTCAGTAGAAACCACACTTTGAGTATCCATACAACCATTCTGGTTTTCACTTTAAGTATAGTGCTGAATAAATTTCTTAAGATACTCAATACTTTATTATAAAATACAATTTCTGTTAGATATTTTTTCCCAAATGTAGGCTAATTTCAGTGTTCTGAGCATGTATAAGGTAGACTAGTCTAAGCTATGATATTTGTTAGGTTAGGTATATTAAATGCCTTTTCCACTTATAATACTTTCAAATTTTGGTAGGTTTATTGGGACATAACCCCATTGTAAGTCAAGGGATATCTGCAACACGTTTAGGAGAAATAGAGGCAAGGTGTCCTCTAGGGAGGACTCAGCTACCAGGGCCACAGTCTGGTCAGGGACATTGCCTCTATGTGAAGGAAGGCTCTACTTCCTCAGGGCAGACAGTCCCAGGAGTGTGACTTGGATGCCTTTACATAGGGCTGAATTTCAGTCCTTACCTACGTTCTCAGCTGAGCATGCCCGGGCATGCAAAAATAGCACCATGGGACATGGAACCCTTAACTACATTCCATTTAAACAAATACATAAATTTGGCAGGGCAAAGTCAAGTTTAAAAATCTGTTATTCAAAACCCAGAAAGGATTCTAAAGTCCTTCAGTGATCTTAGATTGTCACCTTTCGAAGAACCCATTAAATATAATACCAATATCTGACCTCATTTATCAAGAGGAAATGTGAGTTTCTCTCAAAGGGTGTTGAGAAGATATCAAGTGTTTACTATCTCTAACAAACAGAACTCATCCAGATGATAATCTTTGTCTTGCCTGCCAGTGATGATCTAGTAAACTTACTAGACAGCAATTTTTTTAAGCAAACTTTAAGACAGTATAACAAAATTTAAAGACAAAACTAAGAATTTTTAAACCTTTAATCTTATTTAAGTTGGAACTCTATCAAGGACTTCAATGTCCAAGCTAGGTGTTAAAAATTCTCTACTGCTCTAACAATTTCTCCTCAAATTTTGTAACATATTTGATATTCCAGAACTCTTTGTATTGTAATCACATTCTCTTGCATATGAAATATGTCACATATCTCATGTAATACTAAAGCAAAACATTAAAGGAAAAATTACTGTCCTAATCCTACAGATGAGGAAATTGAGTCTCAGTATACTTAGATCATCTTTCTAAAGGAAACACAAGACTTTTGTCTTCATCAATTAGTCACATCATTTATTTTATTTATTGAGCACTGACCTAAGAGTATTACACATGGCGGCTGCTCTTTTAATTATCAACAGTCCAACAAGGTGTAGGTACTATTATTTTCCCCATGTTTACAGAAGAGTAGATTGAGGAACAGTGAGAGGTTAAATAATGCGCCCAAGGTCAAATGCTGGTAGAGAATAAGACTGTTTGTTATGTATGAGTACCTATTTCTTACCAAACTCTTTATATGTATTACATTCAGTATTTTAGGAAGCAGAATGGCTGATCTCAGCTCACTGCAACCTCAGCCTCCCAGATTTAAGCGATTCTCCTGCCTCGGCCTCCCTAGTAACTGTGACTACAGGCACGTGCCACTACACCCAGCTAATTTTTATACTTTTAGTAGAGACAAGGTTTCACCATGTTGGCCAGGATGGTCTTGATATCTTGACCTCATGATATGCCCACCTCAGCCTCCCAAAGTGCTGGGATTACAGGTGTGAGCCACCGCACCCGGCCAAGGGTGATATTTTATTCCCATTTTATTACTGATAAATCTGAGGTTGAAAAGATTAAACAACACAACCAAATTTACATGACTAATAAATGACAACCAGAAATCAAGCCCAGCTTTTGCTGTTTCTGAAACATGTAGTATTCCCAGGTAACCCTTTAATTTCTCAATAACAGCTCTTAGAATTCCTCCTTCCCATCTCACAAAACCTATTCTGAGCTCTATATCTACCACAATTAAGTTCAAGAGTAGAGAGAGTTTATCTCACAAGGCTTTACCATTTACTCCTTTTCAATATTTTTTACTACATTATTTGTCTTTCTCTCCCATAGTTAACAACATTTAATTTACTCCTGAAACTATCCCTACACTAATCTGAAGTTGTTAAGTTACTAAGTTATTTTCCATTCATATTTCCAAAATTAATTGTCAAAGAGCTGAAAGTGAGCTGTGGCAGAGTAAGCCTTTGGATGGGGAAGGTAATTATAAATTTTCTATAACTCTGATTATGGAACATGATCTGGACAGTGAGAGTTGGATGGAGAGGGAAGCTGCTGGGGGTAGTGTGACTAAAACACCCTTTCAGAATCTGAGGAAATGAGTTCAAGTTTCACAGCTAACACCTGCTAGATTTGTAGTTTGTAAGTTGCAAAATTTCAAAGAATCTTATATTCCTCTTGGATAAGAGATAGGTAATAAAAACTACCTGTCACATATGATTTTGTAGAAAATCGAATAAAATAACTGTGGAAAGTCTGAAATTATAAAGTGCCATTAAAATACCAAATACCATTTTAAATAATTAGCTTGTGATCCAATGGTTAGAGACTTTAACTGCCAGACTGTATGCTCAAATCAATGTAGTATAGGCTTTAAAGCAGGACCAAGGCATGGTTCAAATTCATTTGAATAAGTGTAAACTTACAGGATTCTTTGAAAGTTGAAAAAATAATTAGTAAGAAAATGGAGATGAAGCTCTGCAGTAGGAAAATAGCACTTAGAAAAAGATAAAAGTGAATAGATGTGTCAAATGTGGATTTACTGAGAGCTGAATAAAAGGGTCAAATATTTAAAACTGACTCAAAGGTTTTGAGTCTGAGGGATTGGAAGAGGCAGAGGACTGCTGTTGGAAGAGTGGGTCAAATCGTAGAATCAGAAAACACACGCACACACTAAAAATATTGGTTTTGGATATTTTGAGAGCCATAACCTAAAAGATAAAGGCTGTTCTATGTCAAATTATCTAAATCACTTTCTGACCTCTGTTTTTATGCTGCTTTTTTTTTAGCATTATCAAATTCTTCCTCACTTAAGACTCTGTAATATTTTTATTATTTATATGTTTGTGTAAGTAATTCCTATCATGTGATTGTGCTCCAAAAATTTTTAGTAGCTTAATAGCATTTTACTGCTTCTGAGAATGACCTGAAATATTATGTTATTATTTGTTATATTTGGTCTAGAAACAGCATAAACTATTGACAGAAGTTTGCCATTTTAAAATTCTCTAATAAACTGGAGGAAGGTCCACCTCTGATGGAACTCTCAGTGCACAGAAGGCAAATAATAGACTTTGCCATCTTCCCATGGCTTCACTTAATACAAATTTGAAAAATACATACAATTTAAAAATGAACTCATAACATTTCTATTTTATCCTAAAACACTGTGATATGTTCAGGCCAGTCACAGGTGTGAAAATGATGGAACCAAATCCTTACAGAATAGATATTTATAACAGACCTCTTTGGGTCAAGACAACTTTTCAAAATACACAGAAGTTTCAGGAGAAATGTGCTCAGAATTACATTTCTCTCTTACTCATAGTGATAAGGGGACCTTGAAACTCAAAAGTGTTGTAGAGGAGGTTAAAAGTTCTTCAAAGTGAAAACATTCTCAACTTCCAGAACACAACATGGAAGTCAACCCACTCATGTTTCCTAAGCTAAAATCTTAGAAAGTCATTGTTGACTCCGCATGAGCCTCTGCTACTCACAGCCAATCTGCTGTTAAATGCTGTGAGTTCTTTTTTTATTGTATTGTGTGTCTTCATAACGTTTTTCTTCACTTGTCAAAATGAAATCCATATGTTTCCCCCCACCCTGCTGCATGGTTCTCCAGTAAAGACTATAGCTACTTTTTTTCTGCTTAATTTTATATATTGAATAGAGTTTTTAGACAGGAATTTAAAAATCACTTCGTCTCCTTGAAGTTGCCCGTTGTTATAGACCAAGGCGGGTCCACACCCTTAAAGGTTGTTTAATTAATTGAATTTGATATGACAGAGTATTACACACAAAATAGTGGACAGGATAATCACAAAGCAAGTTTTTCACAAAAGGAAGGGAAAAGCTTGTGCCAAATTTATCTGTGTAACACTAGAAATAAATATTTTAAAAATATATTTATTGCTAAATCTAAAAAAACTGGCAATTTCTGAGTTTTAAGCTGTCACTGGAAGCTTTATAATTTAAGTTCTTATTTACTTGCTAAATATGATTGGGCTGTTTAACTGTAATCATTAGTCTTGTTCCTTAGCCAGTGTAGAGCTTAATAAATTCACCTTTAGATTATCAATAATAAACACACATGCCAAAATTTAATAATGCAATAGTTTGTAAACTCCCTGGCTTACTTTCTAAGCACAGATAAACAGAGTTATTGAAGAAGAATCATGTATCGATATTTCAGAGGCATAAACTCTTTTTGGGAGTCATTAATATTACACTACTTTCACAGCATACCTTTAACCAAGTATCAAAAATAACGGAGGATATATTAGAAAATAAATGGTCTGATTAACAATTTGCCAGGCCTGAAATGCAGACTTTAATACAAAAACTGTTCTAGCAGAACAGGGTCCACAGGCAATCAACAATCCTGTTCCCTTCCTACTCCTGGGCTGATGGTAAGCATGGCTAATAGATCACTGCACTCTCCTACAGAGACCAGATGGGACCTCCACATTTTATTTCAAGAAGATACTATCAATTAATTAGGGTTGGCACTTGAGGTTATTATTCACTTTGCAGTACTTTCCTTTTTTTTTTTTTTTTGAATACAGACTTTGACAGCTAAATTAAAATCATATTGAACATCTCCTTCAATGTGATATTAGGACATTTCTAGATGTGCTTACTTAAATCTACAGATTTTGAGCTATAAGGGACTTGAGTTTAGGAATTTAATTTAAATTTGACTAATAACATACAGTTTTCTACTTCAGCCTAATAAACTCACTGACTCTAATAACTAATTCTAAAAACAACATGTCCTTACCATCCTGACAAACCCACAGAACTTCTGCTCCTTCCTCCTACATGTCAGTTTGGGTTTCAGCATTGCATGGCAAAAATCTCTATTTTCTTTATGTGTTAGAAGTTCATAATTGGAAGTGTGAATAAAAGTTAGGGGAAAAATAACTTAAACTTCGGCAGCAGGAAAAGATAATCTTTTATGTCTGTCAAGTTTTAAAGCATGCAATAAGCAAGAACATCCATCAAAAACTTCTTCTGTGGCTTGAGGAAATGTGGGGAATGCCTGGGTATGATGCTATTTTTCTTGTAAAATTTTTGATAAACACATGTCTGTAGTAAGTGTGACTCACAACTGTTAACGAAACAATTTATAATTCCAATGATTTCACCTAAATTACACAAAGGTGCATTTAGAATATAAAGAAGAATAGCCAGTATGAAAAATAAATGTATTCAGAGAAAAGACAAATAATACAGCTCAGGAATGAAACGTTTCTCAGTTTCTCAGCTAAGGGACAACATAGGATCACAATTCATCTAGGTGTTCTTTCCTCAATTGCTCTGAGTACATATTTATACAAACACAATAAAAGAAGTACCAGAACCAACTAAGTAGTAAACAAAGGGGGAAAGAGATGATTTTGTAATTTGCAATGCTCATGCATAGAAAATAAAATGAAGGTAATAATAGCATAAAAAGAAAACAAGGTCATCAGGTAAGAAGAGGAGGAAAACTGGAACACACAGGACAAGAAGATGTGGTGTTAAAACCAGGCAGCTATAGTGGAGCAGTAACTGAAGGTAAAGGAAGTGCTCAAGTATTGATGTATAGGAAGAAAAGAAGGTAACTGAAAGTGATTAACGATGTTGTTTTGGCAACAGAATAGCAGATTAAGGGCAGCTTTCTAAACTGATTGGAAAGGATGCTGAAGGAAGGAAAGATGCTCAGTGTGGGAAATTGGAGATGGCAAGATACAGGAATATCAGGTCAAGAGAGATCTCAGCAGTATATTCTAGATTTTAAAAATATAATGGGGCGATTGATATAGTTTGAATAATAGTCTAGGTGTTAGAAAGAGACACAGCTCAACAATATCACTATCAATCATCGCTGAGAAAAGGCAAGGAATACTTTAACAGGAATGATAAGCTTACAGGAAATTAAAAGTGAGATAAGATATATGAGAAGATGTGAGAAGAGATTAACAGAGGATTATTCTTTAAAAAAATGGAAGTAAATTTAAGAAATATTTCCCTTTCCAAATAGGAATCAATACTCCTGAATTAAAACTTATAGTGGGCCGGGCATGGTGGCTCACACCTGTAATCTCAGCACATTGGGAAGCAGAGGAGGGCAGATCATGAGATCATGAGATCGAGACCATCCTGGCTAACATGGTGAAATCCTGTCTCTACTAAAAATACAAAAAATTAGCCAGGCGTAGTGGGACCCGCATGTAGTCCCAGCTACTCAGGAAGCTGAGGCAGGAGAATCGCTTGAACCCAGGAGGCAGAGGTTGCAGGGAGCAGAGATTGCACCACTGCACTCCAGCCTGGCGACAGAAAGAGACTTCGTCTCAAAACAAACAAACAAAACTTATAGTGAAATAATACAGCATAATTTTCTATATACAGATGAATTCAATAAGAGAAATACCTAATTTCTAATCTTTGAAAGCACAAACTTATTTTGATTTGTAAAGTTTTCAGATCATTCCTCTATTAAATATCAGTGACTTTCCTTATTACTTTTTCAGATATTATGGAGTATGTATCCCAAAAAAGTGTGATTTATATACTATGTCTATTTTTTTAAAATTTCTTTTAATATAATCTCTCCTCTTTTCATTTCAAAGAATGAAATATACTAGAAAGAACCTTGTACAAAAAGTGATGGCTGGGCTTTATTTTTGAATATATATATATATTCAAATATATATACAATGTGTATTCATTGAGTGAATGAGCAATTTAAACTGTCTAATCTGCCTTTTACTAGCCTATCAAATAAAAGAATTAATTTCTACTGAAATAAATCTAGGAGGCTATGAATGGGATATTAACACATTTATAAGTGGCTTAACATAGAAAAAGTACCATCAGTATGTATCACTGATTTGCTTATCCATTCCACAAATTAAGTACCTACTATGGACCAGGTGCTGTCTTGGTTCTGGGATACATCTATGAACGACACTAAAATTGTCCCTGCTCTCCTATCAGGTATTGGTATTATTAAAAACTGACATATTTCTGAGAAGTCCTGAGAATTCTTTCTGTAGTAGGAGACAATGCTTGAATAATTTCTGCCAAAGAACATTTGAAAACACAGTTATGAAAGCTGGAGAGTAATCTAGATTATTGTCCTTGGTTCAGTTTGTTTTTCTATTATTCTTTTATACATTTTAATGTAGATAAACTAACTTTGATTTAGATCTTTCTCATTGCATGACTTCAGGGCACACTGTTTATAGAGAATATAACTTGAAAATTGTGTCCTTGAATTATGCAGTAAGTGATACTGCTTCAATTTATATTCTTCAATTCGAATAGTAATTATTTGAAAGATTTTTAACTTTATTGTTTGAAATAAATTAGACTTACATGAAAGTTGCAAAAATTGAATCATATATTCTAATGTATTATTTACCCATGATTTTTTTTTACTTTATCGTAAATATAATTTCTTTTTGTCTGTATTTTAGAGTCAATTTCTACTCAGAAGAGCAACTATCTAGTGAAAAATTGTTAAAATATGTGTGGCACAGAAAAATGATTTTGAGAGTAAAATCTGAGTATGGAAAAGAAGATGACTTAGTTATCATATTTATATTCAAGCATAGGGGACCAAAACCTCTCTCAGCAATATCATGTCTAGTAAGAGCAGAGCAAAATAATTAAAAGCTTGGACTTGGGGACAAAATGGCCCAGAGTCACTTCCCATTTACCAGTTATGAATGGTGTGGCCTTCAGCATGTTCATTAATCATCCAGGGTCTTAAATTCTTTTTCTGTAAAGTGATAATAATATCATGTATCATTTAAAGGTTTTATAAAGATTCAATGAGGTAATATTTACAAAGTGCTTAGAAAAACGTCTGACACACAGTAAGTACTATTAATGGCTTGATAAAAGTAATTTCACAGGTAAACCAACAGTACTCTTTCTATTTTGTGATGTCAAATCATGGCTACACTTGAACTCTAAGGTAAAGAGAAAGATTAGGGGCATGGAAGAATAGTGTGTGTGCTTGTGTGTGTGTTTGTGTTTAAATATTTTAAAATATTTAGGTGTTTAAATATTTTATCTAAGTTGCCAGAATTCTGCACAATGTAGTGAAAATAAATTGGTAAAGTCACATTTATGTCTAATGGCCAACATATACACAATGTGTCAATTACTACTTTCAAAATACTGTTGAACAAAAAACAACTTTATTTACTGTACATTTTTTAACATCAAAAAAAGGTAGGCTCCTACAATCCTGCCAAGTCTTGATTTTGACCTGAATAGTACTGGGACTGTAGTAAGCTCAGGTGTTTGGTTGACCTTTGAATTATTAGCCATATTTTGAAAGTTAGTTTTGAATTTGAATCCTAGAAAATTCCTGATATATAGCTTATTTCTTATAAACTTTTATTCAGATAATTTAGGTTTTAAGATAAATTTAACCCTATTTAGAAACATCGAGGAAAATAAATATATTAAAGGGATATTGGTGTCACATATACAAACCTACATGAGCCTTCTTTAGGAAGAAGGCAAACAAATAAATGAAAATTAGAAAAAAAAATTGAATTGTGGAAAACAGAAGTCAATGAGGAAAAATTAGTAATTAATTCAGTATAGTACACTGAGGTTTATTGATGATGCTGTGAGTGTAGCTGGGTGTCTGCCAGGATTATTGATGGGGAGAAGCTTTTGGTGATCATAGTGACAAAATCAAAAAGAAGGCATAAAGAATATAGTTATATTCCCAAAGTAAAAATAATTAATTATAGGATTGATAATTTCAAATAAAAAGCAATATAAAAAAGTTTATTATATAAATAATATAACTGACACAGAACACAGAAATGCATGAATATTTTTTGAATTTCCAAATAAGATTGATTTCTGTCAGCTCTCTAGAAGACAGGTATTTTTTTTTTTTGGCCTCTATTGAATCTCTTGCATGCATAAAATCTTTGAATATTTGTTTCTCATCACATTTACCTTCAAAAGTATTGGGGCCTCCCAATTACATAAATGGTTTTATTATCCAATGAACAGAAAAAAAACAATTACTCTTCATATCATTTCAACTGAAATCAAGCTTGTTAAAAGCCCTCTCACAATTGTTAATTTTGTACATTTGCAAAAATCAATAGCTAGAAAAACTACTAGACACTAAGGCCTCTGAAACAATACAAATGGACTTTATGCCCTAGAGCTACCAATTTATTGATCAGGTTAATACTCTTTGGGTAATGACAGCTTACTTCTCTTCTAAATCTAGCCTAAAGGTTCCATTACATATATTTCTAAACAACAAAAATGTCTAAGTGAGTGTGTAAACTGATTTCAAGTGTTTACTTCAGAGGACAGAACAAAGACAGATGCTCTTTTCCAGCCAATGACTTAGACAATCCATATTAAAGATTGAAGTCAGTGGTCATGATGTACTAGGTTGGGCAATCTGGCTTGAATGTGATATTGACTGGTTTAAATTTTGAATTAATGTTTTCTAAAACTATTTCATTCATCAGATGGTTTATTTACACTTACCATTTACCAGTCACTGGCATAGGTGCTAACAAGCAGTTAAACTTTTAAAATTATTTTTCTTTTTATTTCCTTTCTAATTTTAATAGGTGTGGAAGTAGTTTTTTTGGTATACAGTTGCATTCTATGGAGGTGAATTCTAAGATTTTAGTGCACCTGTCACCCAAGTAGTGTATATTGTACCTAATGTGTAGTTTTTTATTTCCCTAGCCCCGCTCCAAAAACTCTTGATGAATTCAGAATCTAGGGAGAGAGTCAAAAAAGCAACTAGTCAACATAACATAGTACAGAGGAAAATCTCTGAACTGACCTCCATGTAACCAATGCCTACTTTTTGCTAGATTAACAAACACCCTGCATTTCCTCTGGAAAGCACATTGGCTAATGCCCAGGGCACGATGGATACTTTCAGATAATAGTCAACTCGTTGGTAGGCCCATGAGGTTCTGCTCTCATTAGCTGCATATGTACACAAGCTAATTTAGTTAAGCCAGTTATAATTATTTCTATAGTTACATAAAGATTATCAACTGAAAAATGTAAGCTCCATGAAGACAAGGGCTTCTCCATTCCTAAGTAACTAGACTAGATCCTGTTGAATATTTATTAAGTCATATGTTTAACAGTCATACACTGTTTATTTATGCAAAATCTAAAGAGAATGTTTTAGAAATAATAAATATGGCTGCAAAATGATTCAAATGCTTGGACAAATGTAAAATTTTATTAAAAATAATAAAAATCTTTAGTTCTATGTACAGATTGCTTCACAAGTATCTTTCATTACTCATTCAAATGTAAAGAAACTGAAACTAGAAATTATAGATTATGCTAGCTATGAGCAATAGAACTATGATGAAAGCCACATAAGTAATTTTAATTTTTCTGATACCCACATTGCAAATAATGAGAAATGGGTAAAACTACCATCCATACTGTATTTTATTTAACCAAACAGATCCCAAATACTATTATTTCGAGATGCAATGCATATAAAATTATTAATGAGATGTGTCATATTATTTTTATACTAAGTCTTCAAAGTTCAGTATGTATTTTACATTTTTGGTACATCTCAATTCATGCTACCTACATTCCAAGGGTCATACATGGCAAGTGGCTACCATATTGAACAACACAGAAATAGACAGCATGGACATGATTTCTATAAGAAAGAGAAAAACAGTCTCACTCTAATCTGTGAATTTCTGTAGTAGGTGTGAGGTCCAGGTCAAGGTACATTGTGTTTTTCCCGTGGATGTCTCACTGCTCCAGCACCATTTGTTGAAAACTCTGTTCTTCCTCTGCTGAATTTATTTAGAACCTTTGTCAAAAATATGTTGGGCATGTTCATATGGGTCCATTTCTGGAGGCTTTATTTTGTTCAATTGATCTATGCGTCAATCCTTCTGACAATATGACAATTTTTGTTGCTGTGGTTCTACACTAAGTTTTAAAATCAGATTTCTTGTATAAGCTTAACAACATATAATGTTACTGAAATGATAACTTTTGCAATTTTGGAAAAAAACAGACCAGATGGATTGAGCACTCCTTCTTTAAACTCGCTCTCCCTCTCAGCTGTCTTAATGCCTCAAAATGGAAATACAACAGATGAGAGCTTCTTATTGGGTAAGGGGAAGTAGTAGCGGAATCTATTTTGACCATCTCTCTGGTTTGAAACCTCTGGGGGTTTAAGGGAAAAGGAGACTCGAGACATGGCTTAGTTTTAATGTTAATGCTATAGTACAGCTGGGACTTGTCCCACATTTACTGAGAACTCTAATTTACGAAAACTAGATCCCAGCATTTTGAAAGCAGATTTGAGACCTTTAAAGCTATTTCTTTTACAGTTTTTCCCACCTTGGGTTGCAGTCTATTGTATTGTCCTGATTCTTTTGTTTATCTACTCATAGGTTATTCTTAAACACTTGAAACCAACCACTTCCATGTATGTGATTTTTGCTTCCCCTTACAGATCCTTCAAGTACCCTGTCTTATACTTCTAGTAAGTCATGCAAAATAATTAAGAAATGAGTCATGCAATTTATTGCTGCATTTTATCAAGTTAGAGTGGTCAGATATACTTTTTCTGGTAGAGATTTGGATTTTACTTTCTTGAAACAGAAGAGAGAGCAAAACAGTTAAGAAGGTGATGGGAGAATGAACTAACATTTATGTGCCTTATTATTAATATATTTTGGTGCTGTGCTTTGTACCCTGTGAGAGATATTTTGTGATCCTATTTTATAGATAGGATAAGGATATCTAAATACTCAATTTTAGAACTGATGTTCTAATCAGATCATCCTGACTTGAAATTCCAGGTGATTCCCTGATGTTGCATCTTGAGGCAAACACAAAATGTACTGAATGTATTATTATAAATGCGAGTAACTAGAAATACACGGGAAAGAAGAGAGGAGGAAAAGAATAAAAAGGAATATATTAAACAAATTTATTCAACACATCTTTATTGAGTATCTACTATATGGCCAGTCATGTTCTTGTTACCGGGGGTATGGTAACCTGGGAAAATTTTATCAACATATACTACAGTATTTTCTGGCTAATTCCTTGACTTATTTTTATTTCCTTTCTATTTGCAGTTTCCATTAAAATCATTTATTGAGTTAAAGCCTAGAGCATGGACAGGCAACCTTTCAAAGATACCAGAAGTTTTTATTTATTAATTTCTGAAAGAAGGACTAGTTGGATGCTGGCCCTAAACAGGGGCTAAAATTTCATCCATCTTTCCATTTCCACCAGTGGAGGTGTAAAGTTGTAATGAAGGTAAGTGAGCAAGCCTCTTGAGAGAGGTTAAGGATATCTCAGGAATAAGCAACCATTAATATATAAAGAAGAAGAATTGAAACAGAAAGAAAGAATGGTTTGGTCTTGTCCATTCCCCAACCACCACTGCCAAATGTACTTACACAACTCTGGTCACTCAAACTAGTTAAATGAGTCAACTTTGACAAAACAGACACTATTGGGAGAGATTACACTCCCAAGGTAGTATCATGTAAGATCTTATCCTGTATTTAACACATTAGGAGAAAGTATTTCACCTAATGTTTCAGTAATCTAAAAACATTATTAGTCTAACATTAACTGTTCCTATCAAAGGTATTTAATTACATGAAATTAAATAGTATATGCACTTGTATACAGATAATATTTTTTTCTGGACAAACTCAGAAATAATAAAATAGAGAAAAGACTAGGTGACAGATCACATATATTGAGATAATTGCTATAAGGTGAAACTGATCGACATCATTCTTCAAGGATATAAAAGCTTACTTAGAAGGGGTTTTAGAAATTACTAATTGAAAGATCTTCTTAACAAATCCTTTTTTACATTAGGAAAAATCAGGACTTGGTAAATACTCTTGACACTGTTAGTAAAATCATGTTAATTAGCCTGAAACTTTATTTTAATACACTACATTTTTCCTATAATTCAGTCAGTAACCCAGTTTATGGTTTTCATAATTCAATCACTAAGTTTATTTAGAGAAAACGTCCTTAACTTGAAGTCTAGTGGTCTTTGAATCTCCTAAAATATGTGCAAAATTTTATGTGCATGCCTACATCATATCTGGAGTATAGATTCTGTGTTTACATTTGATTTTTAAAAAGATACATGTTTACCCTCCAACTAAAATCATGAATTTATCATTTTAAATTTAAAAATTGGCTAAGTGGCTATGATGTTTATGTATTTTCATCGAAAGGGTAGTTGTTTGTATTTTATTTCCAAGTCTATGACTTGATGTACAGAAGCCTTTATGCTGTATTGTGCCAAAAGAATACTCAGATTCAACAGAGAGGAATTAAAAAAAAATGAAACATTTCAATTTGAATTGTCTTTTCAATGGCAGATTCAGTGTATTTATTACTTTTGCTTTTTCTAGACATTAAAGTGCATAATCTAATCTCATAAATAGTAGTTCATTCATACTGGCTTAATAGAATATCAGTTGGGAATGATAAGCTTGATAGAAGGATAATAATATTAGATACTGGAATTCTCAGAAGAACTTTGCAATCCAAGCAAGATGAATAATACCAATAAAATATTAGACAGAGTAAAGAAAAAGTCAAGATTTATCATAGTCTATTTATGTTTCCATTATTATGTCATACAGTACAATAAGCTCAGGTAATTCATACAGTCTGTTCTACATTTCACCAAATCACGCTCAAGAACTAAAGTATAAAGTAATAAAAATTCAAGACACTGTGTTGGAAAATAAGAGGGCAGAGGGAAAGGAGCTAAGATGATAATAATTAACTCCAATTTCTAAGGACTTTAAACTCTTGTCAATAAACATCAAAACACATACAAATTACTGTAGCTATATAACAAGATTGGTACCTACAAAATAAAAGAATCCCCAACCCCTGAAGAATTGAGAGTGAATGTGGAATGACAAGAGTCCTCAGAGCTGACAGTCATGGGAGCAACAAGGAGAACAGAAGACATCTCATATTTCTCAAAGAGATTACTACCTGTTTTGAGGATCTCCTGTCAGGAGTGCATCTTCTGTGACTACGCAGGGTAGTCAGGTAAAAGGAAGTTCCTACAGGAAAGGATGGTGATGAGGAATGGTGAGTTTCCAGGGCATTAGAAACTGAAAGTCTCCTAGGGACTCGAGTAGCCATAAAACCAAGGAAGAGAAAGAAGAATTTTATAATAAATGTTGCTGTGGATTTCTTCATATCTATTTTATTACTTTTGAGTTATTTAAGTGCATAATTACTTAATTCATTTTTGTTATAGTTTTCTTGAATGTGGCATCTGCCCAAAATTGGACTGCATTGGTCTCTATATTTATAAAGCTTATATTTGCATATATTAACTTAATGCAGTATCTAACAACCAGATGAATAATACAGATTTAGGGGAAAGTGATTGTAGCTTGTACTGGGATGGACAAAAGGACTTAATTAAGGAATTTAGAGAAGCTCAGTCATGAAATTAGGGTTAACTTCAAACAAGAAAAAAATAAAAGAGGATGGGTTGAAACTAGGGTAGGATTAAAATAAGAAAGAAGTAGATGGACATTAATCACTTAAATGAAAACAAAATTGAGAATGTCTTAACATAAAATTCATGCATGAAATTATGTCATACCTATTGATCTATTTAAAAAATAATAGTAGCCACAAATATTCTCAAATGATCATGCATTGGATCATGTGACCCCTAAGAATAATCATATCCCAAAGGAAGCTAAATAAATTATGAGTCTAGATGTCTATTGCAATGCGGTTGTTCATAATTCCATTGACAATTTCTTGAATTCCTTCAATGTTAGCTTAGCTTTCTCTCTGTTTCCAAAAGGCTATCAAGTTTCCCACGTAGTACTTTAAGATGATCCATGCATGTTTTAGGTGGAGTTGCAAAGTATATGAGACATATCCACCTTCTATATCAGAAAGATTCCCTCTTAGGTTCTCAGAACAATCAAAGAAGCTATCTAATTACTTGCAGAGAGACTGATATAAAATTGTGTTTTTTCCCTTCTTGTGAAAGTTGTGAGACCTTGACACTGTTTGCAGGAGTAACTGAAGAGCAATCTTCCCTCTGTGGCTTTGAAATCACTCCATGTGGGGTCACTAGAAGGCCTGTTTTTGTTGGAAGAGCTAAGCAATAGTTTAAGAAGAACTAGATTTGTTACGAAAATCAAAATGGCAGCCTAAAATTCAACATACGAGGCCTATTTACATATATTATGACCAAGGCACTTGGCTGGCTAAACAAAGAAAGAAAACCGGTTCTTGCCTAGGGAAGGAGGAAAAGGAAAAATTTATTGAGTGCCTATTATACACTATGCCCTTTAAATTTATGTCACCCAATGCACAAAGCTTTTTTTATGATTTAGTACATATTATAGTCAATTTATAGGAAGAAAGCACCATGAAGTAAAAAAACATTGATTACAGAGTCAGACATACCTGAGTTTGAAGTGTGTATTATCCTCTTAGTAGTTCTAAGAAAGGAATTTAACCTCTTTTAGGCTCAGTTTTCTGATTAGTGAAACAGAAACCTATTACCTTCTATTGTGAATGAGTAAATACTGGTTATGCTGTTTTGCAGTTAACATTCATATGAAAGGTTTAAGATAGTAATAAGTAAAATTCGTTATTTTATTAAATTTAGATCATGTTCCAGACCTTATTATAGGCTAAGACTTTTCCATATATTATCTCATTTAATCTTCACAGCAACCAGGTGAAGAGGGGCCAGGAATTTTTCCATTATTTTACAGGTGAGGAAACTAAAGCTCAGATTTAAGGAAACCTGTGTGTAGTCAAATCAAAAAAAGATTAAGTGGTAGAACTGGGATGATCTGTCTGGTGCTCTCATCTCAGAGAGCCTTTTGCATAGGCATCTAAGGAAGAACAATAACAGCTTACATTTAGTGAATGTTTCAGTTATGTCAAATGCTATTATAATTAATTTAATAGAACCATTTGTTTCACATGCCAAATTTCTGAGAAAGATACAGTGATTGTTCTTACTTTACACATGTGCAAACTGAGATGCATTTATATCATGTAATGAATTAATGATACAGATGGGATTTGAACTCTAGAGCCCTTCACAACTACTCTAAAGTGGGATTAGGCTATTCTGCCATAGCAGAATGGCAGAACGCCTTGGGCACCTTACTTAACACCTTGTAGACCTCAGATATTTTTTTTAAATGTAGGAAATGTTGGTATGAACTGCATATATATATATATTTGACATAGTCCCTTGCTCTGTGGCCTAGGCTGGAGTGTGGTGGTGTGATCATGGTTCACTGTGGCCTTTACCTCTGGGGCACAAGTCATCTGCCACCTCAGCCTTTGTAGAAGCTGGGACTATAGGCTTATGCCGCTATGCCCAGCTCTGTGTAAATTTTTTATTTTTGTAGTGATATATTCTCATTCTGTTGCCCAGGCTGTGGACTGCATACTTTTAAGAGATATAGAATTTTTTTTTTTTTTTTTTTGAGATGGAGTTTCGCTCTTGTTACCCAGGCTGGAGTGCAATGGTGCGATCTTGGCTCACTGCAACCTCCGCCTCCTGGGTTCAGGCAATTCTCCTGCCTCAGCCTCCTGAGTAGCTGGGACTACACGCATGCACCACCATGCCCAGCTAATTTTTTGTATTTTTAGTAGAGACGGGGTTTCACCATGTTGACCAGGATGGTCTCAATGTCTTGATCTTGTGATCCACCCACCTCGGCGTCCCAAAGTGCTGGGATTATAGGCATGAGCCACCGTGCCCAGCCAAGAGTTATAGAATTTTAAGAGCTGATAGAGGCTGATTATTTTATTAGGTTATATTAACAAATGACATGCTCTCTATTTAATGCTGCTCACATATGCAGCTCTTCTAAGGCAGCTACCATTCAAACTCTCATTTTGCCTACACCATTTGATCTTTTAAAATCAATCTTTTTTGCCTCTCATTATCCATTCATCTCTTACTTCGGAACATCAACCAGGAGCAAAGCACAGCCTTCAACACTCTGTGTCTCCATCTATAAAGTCTCTTTCTCTGACCCTCATGATTTTCAAGCCAATCCCTTCCGCATACCCATTTCAACCCTTGCCAAGATTCTTCCGTATGAGTAACTCTGTTATTAGTCTAGTTTTTCATGAATTCATGTCACACCCTGTTCCTCTTCAAGCACGTTTTTAGCTTCAGGTTTTCTAATCTGGAAACTTCTATTTCTGAATTAGACCTGAACTAATTCAGGCTGTCAAGAGGTCTGTGTCCTGAAAATTCCCCTGAGTCAAAACAACAAATATTGTGCATAAATAGAAACTCAGTTGAAATAAGGTGGAGAGTTAATGTAAAAAAAAAAAGTATACATATAATTATATTGTCAACTAAAAAATAAAATGAAATAAAAGCTTTAGCTTCATACCTGGATTCAGAGATTCACAGGAGAGCAGGTTTGCAGCCACTAGAAAGCAAGCACAGAAGTGTGTGTGTGTGTGTGTGTGTGTGTGCTCATGCACACACTCAAGCTGTTGATGGAACATTGCATTTGAGTGAAGATTAGAATAGGCCAGGCGCAGTGGCTCACATCTGTAATCCCAGCACTTTGGGAGGACGAGGCGGGTGGAACATTTGAGGTCAGGAGTTCAAGACCAGCCTGGCCAACATGATGAAACCCTGTCTCTACTAAAAATTAAAAAATAAAAATTAACCAGGCATGGTGGTGCACACCTGTAATCCCAGCCACCTGGGAGGCTGAGGCAGGAGAATTGCTTGAATCCATGAGGTGGAGATTGCAGTGAGCTGAGATTATGCCACTGCACTCTAGCCTGGGTGACAAAGTCAGATACCATCTCAAAAAACAAATCAATAAATAAAAAGGAGAATAGCACTAGAAACAATTGTTATTTCTTCTCATTTGTTATGAAATCGTTAATTTTGATAAAATTATAATTTGTTGATAAAGTCTCCATCAAAATACCATTTTTCCATCACTCTCTATTATTTACACGCAACAAATTCTTGTCCTTATACCACCTTCCTGTACAAATAAATCAATAACAGGAACTCAAAATGTATCCTATTCTCCACAATGTGCTTATTTCGTAGTGCATGCTTGTATCAAAATATTTCATGTACCCCATAAATATGTACACCTACTATGTGCCCACAAAAATTTAAAAAATAAAAATAAGTAAAACCAAGTTGAATTTTCTTTTTATATCATTTACAGATACATACACTTACACCTTTACCATACGTATGGGGCTCATGCAGTTTTTGTCTTCCTTTTATGTGACTCCATGTAATTTTTAAAACTGTGTTTTATTTTATGTATTTTTTGTTTGTTTGCTTTTGGGATGAAGTCTCACTCTCTTGCCCAGGCTTAAGTGCAGTGGCACGATCTCTACTCACTGCAACCTCTGTCTCTCAAATTCAAGCAATTCTCCTGCCTCATCTTCCTGAGTAGCTGAGACTATGAGTGCGTGCCATCACAACCATCTAATTTTTGTATTTTTAGTAGAAACATGGTTTCACTATGTTGGCCAGGCTGGTCTTGAACTCCTGACTTTAAGTGATCCGCCTGCCTTGGCTCCCCAAATTGCTGGGATTACAGGCATGAGTCATGGCACCCGGCCTCATTTTTAAAACTTTGAATGGAGATAATTTACAGAACAATTGAAATGTTATAAAAAAGGAACAGAACATTTTAAACTTTTATTTTAGGTTCAGGAGTACATGCTCATGTTTTTCAAAAATATATATGAACATAACTTTTAATGAATCAATTTACAGTACTAGATATATTTTGAGCATTTATTCTATGAAATTTGTTTTTTTTTTGGGGGGGAGGAAGGGAGGGAAGGAGGAAGGAAGGGATGAAGGAAGGAAGGAAGGAAGGGAGGGAGGGAGGGGGAGGGAGGGAGGGAGGGAAGGGAAGGAAGAAAATCAAACAAAGAGAGAGACATTGCCGACCTGGATCTAGAGGTTTACAAGTTGATTTCTTTTTTTTTTTTTTTTTCTTTTTTTTGAGAGAAGGAAAGAAAAAAAAAATGAGTAAAGGAGAGGAAGACAGAGAAAGAGAAAGAGGGAGGGTGAATGAAAATATAGCTTTATTCTGAAAAAAAAATGGGTATTAATAATGGCCAATCAATGTTTCATTTAAACCTATGAGTAGGTGTGATGTGGTATTGACAAGAATGTATATTTTGTGTATTTGAAGTGGAGAGCTCTATAAATACTTATTAAGTTTACTTGCTCCGGATCTGAGTTCGAGTCCTTGATATCCTTATTAATTTTCTGTCTCATTGAATCTAAGTCTCTATGTATCTGGGTGTTAGGATCATTAGCTCTTGTTGTTGCATTGAGCCTTTAACCACTACATCTTTGTTGCTTTAAAATCTATTTTATCCGATACGAGAATTGCAACTCCTGCTTTTTATTTATTTATTATTTATTTTTGCTCTCCATTTGGTTGGTAAATCTTTCTCCATCCCTTTGTTTTGAGTCTTTGTGTATCCTTGCATGTGAAACAGGTCTGGATGTAACATGCCGTTGGGTTTTGGCTGTGTCTTTTGATTGGGGGATTTAGTCGATTTAAATTTAGGGTTACTCCCATTTGATGTTGACTGGCTGTTTTATCCATTCCTTGATGTAAATTCTTCTTTATGTTGGTGCTCTTTACTTTTTGGTATATTTTTAGAAAGGCTAATACTGGTTGTTTCTTTCTGTGTGTAATGCTTCTTTTAGAAGCTCTTGTAAAGAAGGCCTGGTGGTAATAAAATCTCTGAGTACTTGCTTGTTTATAAAAGATTTTATTTTTCCTTCAGTTGTGAAGCTTAGTTTGGCTGGATTTGAAATTCTGGGTTGAAGGTTCTGTTCTTTGAGGATGTTGAATATTGGCCCCCACTCTCTTCTGACTTGTAGAGTTTCTGCTGAGAGATCTGCTCTAAGTCTGATAGGCTTGCCTTTGTGGGTAACCTGACCTTTCTCTCTGGCTGCCCTTAGTATTTTCTCCTTCGTTTCAACCCTGGTGAATCTAACGATTATGTGCCTTGGGGTTGCTCTTCTTGAGGAATATCTTTGTGGTGTTCTCTGTATTACCTGGGGTTGAATATTGACCTGCTTTCCTAGTTTAGGAAAATTTTCCTGAATAATATCCTGAAGGGTATTTTCCAGCTTGGATTCATTCTCTCCATCGCATTCAGGTACACCTATCAAACATAAATTTGGTCTTTTCACATAGTCCCACATTTCTTGGAGACTTTGCTCATTCCTTTTTATCCTTTTTTCTCTAATCTTGTCTTCTTGTTTTATTTCATTATGTTGAACTTTGACCTCTGATATCCTTTCTTCTGCTTGAACAATTCGAGTGTTTAAACCTGTGCATACTTCTCGGAGTTCCTGTATTGTATTCTTCAGTTCCATTAATTCACTTATATTCCTCTCTAAGTTGTCTATTTTCAATAGGATTTCATCAAACCTTTTTTCAAAGTTCTTAGTTTCTTTACATGGGGCAACAACATGTTCTTTTAACTCACAGAAGTTTCGTATTATCCATTCCCTGGGATTCTGTTATTGGGATGCGCTCATTCTCCATCAAGCCTTGTTCCGTTGTTGATGTAGAACTGTGATCATCTTTAGAGGGAGAGGCATTCTGATTTTGAGTACTCTCAGCCTTTTTATGCTGGTTTCTTCCCATCATTGTAAATTTATCCTCCTGTCGTCTTTGAAATTACCAATTTTCAGATTAGGTCTCTTAAGTGGATGTCCAAGTTGTTAGTTCCCAGGGCCAGAACAGCGGCGTTAAAACTGATGGTGCTTTTCTGCCCAGGATTCTCCTGTCTGGCTTCCTTCTTGTGTCCGTAACTGGCGACTCTGCCTTCCCGAGGCTCCAAACCTTGGTCAGAAGGGGAACCAGTCTCGTTTACTCTGTGCCGAGAGCTGCCACACCGAGGTGCCGTCACAGCCGCTGCGCCGGCCTCAGGAGTTGTGCTGGGGACCCGTGTGGGTCCTCCAAACCTCAATTGGAAGGGGAGCCAGCCCTGTTTACTCTGCTCCGAGAGCTGCTGCGCCGAGGTGCCGGCAAAACCGCTGTGCCAGCCACAAAAGTCGCGCTGGCGACCCGTGTGACTCCTCCACTGGGGTTCTTCTGCTCCGTGAATGACCAGAATTTGTCTGAAAGTGTGGCGTCCTCTAGTTCTCTGCGCTTCCACTGAGAGCTGCAATCCCGAGATGTTAGCGATCGGCCATCTTGGATCATTCCCCCTGAAATTTGTTATGGCAAGAGCTATATGTGAAGTTACTACTTTTCAGAAGCTATATGGTATGTACAAAACAGAGTGTAGACTCACAGATATTTAAAACCAGAAGAAAACATCAGAGTTGCCAAAGGTAGAAAAGTTAAAATGGAGACAGAAAATAAAGTTTTATAATCCTCCAGAATAGTTTCAACTGTAATAAAATCTCTCTCACCTCTGTTTCTGAATGCTAAATTAAAGGAAATTTCTAAGTTTATTATACATTAATGACAAACATGTTTGCACAGCTTTGATTCCTTATTAAATCTGTCTTAGGTCAGAGTCTCTACAAGTAGAGACCTAGACGGGTGCTCACAAAAGTGATGCACTGAGAAAGTTCTGGCTGGCCGAGGTGGCACATGCCTATAATCCCAGCACTTTGGGAGGCCAAGGCAGGTGGATCACCTCAGGTCAGGAGTTCAAGATCAGCCTGGCTAACATGGTGAAATCCCATCTCTACTAAAAATACAAAAATTCGCCAGGCATGGTGGTGCATGTCTGTAATGTCAGCTACTCGGGAGGCTGAGACTGGAGGATTGCTTGAATCCAGGAAGCAGAAGTTGCCATGAGCGAGATCATGCCATTGCACTGCAGCTTTGGCAACAAGAGTGAAACTCCATCTCAAAAAATAAAAAGAGAAAGTGCTCAAAAGAAAAAGTGTGTGAAGGAGAGTTTAGGGGTTGGGGAAAACAAAACAAGAATGTAATCTCACCTAAAGACCAATTTCCACATGATCTGGAGGGCAAATTGCATCCCAGATCTGATCTCCCTTGTGACAAAGGGGCTAGACTCTAGTACTTTCAACCACTGGTTTCAAACTGACCTGAGGTAAAGCACATATGGCCTTTCAGGCTCCTTGCTTTCTTCAGGGCAAGGGCAAGTCTCCTGAGAAGGAGGCAGCTGTGGGCAGCCAGCACTCCCAGCAGCCAGAGGACGGGTGCACTACCTCATGATGGGGATTTTGGTAGACTAGATCACTGCCCACTAGAGTGGGAAGAGAGAATTGATTTGGGTTTTAAAGAGAGTATACAAATGGACATTTTATTTTATTTTATTTTATTTTGAGACAGGTTCTCACTCTGTTGCCCAGGCTGGAGTGCAGTGGCGTAATCTCAGCTCACTGTAACCTCTGCCTCCCAGGTTCAAGTGATTCCCCTGCCTTAGCCTCCCTAGCAGCTGGGATTACAGGTGCCTGCCACCACACCCGGATAATTTTTGTATGTTTAGTAGAGAGTGGGTTTCACCATGTTGGCGAGGCTTGTCTCGAACTCCTGGCCTCAAGTGATCAACCCACCTCTGTCTCTCAAAGTCCTGGGATTACAGGCGTGGGCCACGGCACCTGGCCTTATTTTATTTTATTATAGTAAGAGACAACATAAGATTTACTCTCTTAATGAATATTTAAGTGTATAGTACATTATTGTTTACTACAGGCACAGTGTCGTGAAACAGATATCCAGAACCTACTTCTTTTGTATAACTAAACTTTACGTCCATTGACAATGGGAAATATTTTCCTTAGTCTCATGATATTAAAAATAAATCTGAATTTATTATTTTTAGATAAGGCACTCATACAGATCATTGGGCAAAATATGAACAGATGTATCAATTTCTCCAAGGATTCCAAACTGGAATTTTTTAAAACTTGAGTTAAGATTCATGCATATTTAGTGACAACCTGGTAAGGTGGATGTATGCCTTCAGAGAATGGGAATCAGAATCTAAAATATTGTTACTAGAGATTTAAACAAAGCTTTCCACTCCAATTGTTATAAAAGAAGGAATTAGAATATTTTTACATAGTCCACTTCAAGGGAAAGTAAGCAGAAATATCCTGTGGGATTTGGAGGAAAGCTGTTTGTTTTTTGTTCGTTTTGTTTTTTGAGACAGAGTCTCCCTCTGTCGCCCAGGCTAGAGTGCAGTGGGGAGATCTCGGCCCACTGCAACCTCTGCCTCCTGGGTTGAAGAGATTCTGCTGCCTCAGCCTCTCGAGTAGCTTGAATTACAGGTGTGTGCCATCATGCCTGGCTAATTTTTGCATTTTTAGTGGAGACGGGGATTCACCATGTTGGTCAAGCTGGTCTCAAACTCCTGACCTCGTGATCCACCCACCTCGGCCTCCCAAGGTGCTGGGATTACAGGCATGAGCCACCACACCTGGCTGAGGAAAGCTATTTAAAGGGAGAGGACTAAACTTGGACAAACACTTTGACTCTGCTGGAGTTTGCGCCACCTGGAAAGCAGCTAGAGGTCCAGCAGCCAATTTAGACAACAAGGTTACACTGAAGACAGAAAGGAGCACAGAAAGACGGAAGGTTCCTGGGTGCCTGACCACCACAGCCCTGCTCCATCAGCAGTGTACTGCTTAAAACTGGAGCTCAGTCATGTGACAACGCAATAAATCTCTCTTACCTAACACATTCCTATTTCCGGATTTCTGATACACGCAGCCAAACCCAAATCTGAACTGACACAGTCATTTTTTATACTCAACATGTGGACTAGCTTACCATTTTCACTTTTTGTTGCACCTCAAATTTTCCTGTAAAGTGCATTGTCAAAACATATCATTACTTTTAAAACAAAGGGTGTATAAATATATTATTAACTACATTAAAACTAGACAAAGGCTCATAAATTAATGCAAATGGGTGGAAGCATTTCATCACACAAGTGAAAATTAAATTGGACTGCTCTGCCACAAGAAAGCTCTGTGTGCGTGCTTTGAAATGAAAAGCATCATGCAACTTTTACTGCTGCATTTCTTTGAAAAGCACCGAGTCTCTTTGCTAAGTTGTTCTTATCTTTCTGAGTATAAGGTATTTATTACACTGGGATAAAAACGGAATGTTGATGGTCACATGATGCAGGCAGCTGGGATTTCAACTCAAGGTCAGTCCCTGGACCCTCAGGCAGCCAAATAGTGTTCATTTTTTGCCAAATTCACTGATGTCTTTAGCCTTTAAATAAGGAGCACTGATTATGATTAAATTTTGTCCTTAAGAGGTATTTCATATTCTAATACATAGAAGATATCTCATTTAAACTGTAACAGAATAAGGAAAACTTACTACAGAAATACTTCGGAAAAGAATTGGAGTACAACCTGATGTTATCTGAAATAATCAGCATGGAACCATGCAGAATTGAAATCAGATGACAAGCATGTACTTTCAAAGCATGGGCATTTGAAAAGAGTCACTTGTATCAGTTTCTAAATGGGGTATTTAATGTAACTATCAGAATAATCAGTGTGAGATACAGAAATACAAAATTTAATTTGAGTCTTCAAAATTATGAACTTAACAGAAAAAGGAGGTCATTGTAGAAATGTTACTAAATAATTTTGTTTTTATGCCTAATTTAGAAATTAAATGAAAGGTAATTGATAATGCAGAGATTCTAAAATAAATGTAGCCAAATATAAAGCAAATCAGCATAACAAAACTATTACAATCTTAGAAATCCATTATGATTTAAGAAAAGTGCATTTTTTTTTTAAATGGAGTTTCTGTCGTTGCCCAGGCTAGAGTGCAATGGCACAATATCACTGCAACCTCCATCTCCTGGGTTCAAGCAATTCTCCTGCCTCAGCCTCCTGAGTAGCTGGGATTACAGGCACACGCCACCACACCTGGCTAACTTTGTACTTTTAGTAGAGATGGGGTTTCACCATGTTGGTCAGACTGGTCTCAAACTCCTGGTCTCAAGTACCGCCAGCCTCTGCCTCCCAAAGTGCTGGGATTACAGGTGTGAGCCATCAGGCCTGGCCGAAAAGTGCTATATCACTATTCTCTATTCTTTATTATTCTGAAAGAGACATATCACACCTGAGCCACCGGGCCTGGCTGAAAAGTGCTATATTACTATGCCCTATTGTTTATTATTCTGAAAGAGACATATCACATGTTTAAACATTTAAATAACAAACAAACCTCCTGGGATCATCATATTTATCACATACTTTTTAAGGAAAATCAAACATGGTTCTGTTTTACAAATTTATTCCTATTCTAAATATTTATTTTATAAACAGAATACTTTCTTATATACTTGGGCTACATGAATTATTATTATCAACAGAAGGGTGTCTGTATTGCTGGAAGCACAATACTTGTGTATTTTTGAGGGTTACTCACACACAAACACACACACGCACAAACACAGAGTTTGGGGCATACAAGGCTTTATAGTTTTATTATGCCTGCTACCCATTTCATCTTCTTCTTCACTGTTTGTCTTGTCCTATCCCTGTTTGTTTGTTGTGGCCTACCCACCCCTGCTCCACTCTGACAGTTTTGGGTTGAACTTACCCAGCTTTGTTTCCAGGAGTGTGTGTCTGATGGAACCTGCCCAATCAGAACACTGTACTCCTGAACCAGGTTGATTGATTCGGGAATGTGTAGGTGATTCCCTCATAGTCAGTCAGAACTAATCCTAGGTCTTCTCTTGGAGAGAATGGTGTTTTTATTTTACGTTGGAATTAAGGTACAATGATATAAATCTAGGACTAATAATATAACATATTGAGAGATAATGTCTCTGGTTTTTTTGCTGTTTGTTTGTTTTTTAAAGAGCCTTTGAAGACGCATTGGAGAAACGGTGAGAGACATAATGGGCTACGTGACATCACTTGATATCCCAAAACTAATTGTATCTGAAGTAAGTAATACCTCTTCATGAGCTAAGGAAAATTTTTTTTTCTTAAACTGGTTTGGCAGGTTTTTGTAACTTAACAGAAATAGACCTTACATACACATATGTATGTATGTATATTTTGGTTGAGATTAAGAAATAAAGAAACCAATGTTCTAATGATATAACTGATTAAAAAGAAAATTAATCCAATTATTGAAAGTTTCAGCCGCCTCTTTAAACAATGAGTTAATTAGATTACATGACTGATCATTTTCATCTAGATCTAAAATCACTGGATCCAATCAATTGATTGTCATGAATGAACAAAAGCATTTAAATCTGGAAACAAGCTCTATTGAATGTAGTATCTTTATAATCCCAGGCCAGATAAACTACAAAAAAAAGACTGGTCTCTATATCAGTCGATGTGCACTATTTTATAGTTAATTTATTTCAGGAATATAGCCGTTATAACACAGGTAACTACAGGACAATCACTGAGCTCAGGGAGGTAGCATCATGTGGTAGAGAACAGCAAGGGATAGGAAGCAGGAAGTTTGACTTTTAAAGTCTAATTCTAACTCAGAATTCTTCATCTAGAAAATGAGAATAAGAATAGCTCTCTCTCTCACAGGCTTGTCCTAAGTATTTACTCACATAATGTACGTAAAGCTCTTCTTACGGTAGGAGCACAAAGTAAGTACTCAACATTTGCCGTATGTCATTATTAGCTGCAGAGCTATTGCACTGACCAAAGTTTTTGAAAAGATATCATTTCCTTTGGCATGAGTACTAACGAACAGATGATTTGAAAAATACTATGTAAAAGTCCTTAAAAAAAGAAAACCTCTCGGCATATTAGCTTCATTCAACCTTTGTAAGATCCTGCTTTTGATGACCAATCCAATGTTCCCTACACTTTCTCACACATTGCCTGTTATTGCTGGTCAGAAAAAGAAATTTAACGAAATGCCCATCTGGCAAAGCATTTCTCCACCTTTATATGGACCAGAAGTTCTAATTGTTTCTAATGTGTATTTCCCAGATGCAATAATTATCCTCTATTTACAGCTAAGCCACTGAATACTATGGAAAATATTGTCAGCAAACCATACCCCAAAATGTATTGCTGTGAAAGAGAAAAAAAAATTACAAAACAAAACCCTAAACCCAATCCAAAACAGCAGTCACGTCTTAGATAAATTTACAGAAAGAGAGGTACATGGCTATTTTTATTTGCTAAGAGATGTTGCCTTTTTTTTTACATTAAAATATTTTAAACTACTTCTCTGATTTTTCTATTTATTTTGAGACAGTCTCACTCTGTTGCCCAAGTTGTAGTGCACTGGTGAGATCATGACTCACTGTAGCCTTGACTTCCTGGGTTCCAGTGATCCTCCTGCCTCAGCCTCCTGAATAGCTGGGACTATAGGTGTATGCCACGATGCCTGGCTCATTTCTTTTCATTTTTTTGTAGAGATGAGGTTTCATGCTGTTGTCCAGGGTGACTTTGAACTCCTAGGCTCAAGGGATCCTCTCCCCTTGGCTTCCCAAAGTACTTCAATCATAGGCATGAACCATCATGCCCAGCCACTCTGATTTCTGAATCTTAATCAAACTAGCAAACTTACAAAGTAGTGATTTCATCACATGCCAATATTAACAAAGAAAAAGAAAGAGTAGGAAAAAAACCTCCACAAGTCATACTGTAAAATAATTTTCCAAGTTGCATAAATATATTAGTTCTACCTTAGTATATTTACAAGATATGACAATTAGCTAACATTTATATTTTAATTCATAAATCCAGTTTGTAAGAGAGAGAATCATATCAGGGAAAATAAGCCTATAGAAAACTAACTTTTTATGATTAAAATGATCTTATAAAGCTGATAATAAGCATTTAAAGAAGTACTAGAACATGAACCTTTAACACAAATCCAGTATTCTGTTTTTGAAAAAATTAAGAATGAATTTTTCTGCAAAAATGCATGCAATGCAAATTCTAGTTTAAAGCTATCCTGTAATCTAATAAATGTAGAGATGATTTTTTTGTAGTGATGTAATGGGCTAGATTGTACCTTTAGACTTATAGGAATAAAAATATTATCTCCTGAGTAATTTCAAAACTTTTACATTTTTAAAATTCTACTAAATTGAATAAGAAAATAAAATTTGAGTTAGCCACTTGAACAGGAGATTTATTGCTCCGATTTAAAAAAAAAAGGCCTTTGGTAAGTATCACCCTCAAACAGCTCGAGAAAAATCATTGTATGTAATATATACTCATGGGCAAGGAGAAGCATTTAGGAAAGGAGAAACATTTTCTAAGATTTGGTGATTAATTGGAATGAAAGTCTGAAATTACCTTCAGCAGTGTTGTCAACTAAACTCAGCACTTTCCGTCTCAACAGGTGCACACTCAAGCCCACCAACTCTCAGCTATTTGTCAAAGCTAAGGAAAAAGATAGCCAGTCCCCACACAGCTGCGCTTCTGGCTGCCACTACAAAAGGATGAGGCTCGGCTATTTTTAGGCTTGGGGTAGGCAATCAGCCAAATCTCAGCAGCACCACTGGAGCATGTGCTGAGATAACTGAGACTTTAGAGTTGTACCAGGACTCCACCAGCCCTCTAACTCCCTGCCTAGACACTCAACCCTATGTTCTCCTTCCTGTGGTCACCAAGTCACCTGTGGCTTTTCGTCGGATGCCCAAAATCTACATTTCTGTGCTTTTCCCAGTCCCTCTCCTGTTACAATTTTATTTCTTATCTCTAACTTTGAAACCATGAAATTTTCCTTATTAGCACCTTTATTCAACAAGGAAAAAAAAAAACCTGAGAACATTCTGCAGCTGCTTCTATAAAGAGAGCAGTGTGTTTAATTTGTTTATAATCCATCACTCATTTCATTAAGCCTGTAAGTCACGGCCATTGCTACCACTGTGCTTAAAAACAAGAGAAAAGCGAATGCTTATAAAAAGTGATAGGTAAAATAACTGATGTACAAAGGAGGAAAAGACAGACTACTGTGTGTTCACAGCTAAAAGGGAGCCAGAAAAGGGAGAAAAGGAATCTGATCTCAATGGTGTGCATTATTTTATGTTTGTTGAATACTGATAGAGAAGGTTAATATGTCTAAGAATCTGTATTTGTGAAATTTCCCTCTGTGCTAGCATAATCTCACTAGATGTTGCATGATTTCCATAAGGAAAGGTGGGTTTTAATGGAATAAATTATTCTACATTAGATCCTGCTATCTTCTCATAACTGTTTTTTGTTTGTTTTTGTTTTTTGTTTTGAGACAGAGTCTCCCTCTGTTGCCCAGGCTGGAGTGCAGTGGCACGATCTTGGCACACTGAAATCTCTGCCTCCCAGGTTCAAGCGCTTCTCCTACCTCAGCCTCCTGAGTAGCTGGGACTACAGGCATGTGCCACCATGCCCGGCTAATTTTTTTGTATTTCTAGTAGAGACAGTGTTTCACCATGTTGGCCAGGATAGTCTCTATCTCCTGACTTCGTGGTCCACCCACCTTGGCCTTCCAAAGTGCTTGGATTACATTTTTTTAATGATTTTTTTAACTAAAATCATTTAAGTACCCGAGTATTGCTATCAAAACTGTAATAAAATAACACACCATTCTTTTTTTTTGTTCTGAACTGACATGAGCTTTCAGAGATGAAATCTGATTTTGAAATATAAGACACATTTATTCTGAAATTAATAGGGAATGTAGGTCAAACAAAGCAAAGCCAAATATTAATTTTACAGAATTGTTTTACTGCTACAAAAAGTCATTTAAAACAATTGTTTAAATTGGGTGCAATAATTATCTTGAAAATGCATTTTAATATGTTCCTATAAATATGATTCCATATGCTCAGGTGAAAATCATAAATGAGAGTGGAATCAATTGATACTTTTTTTCCTATTTTGATTTTATGCCCATTATTCCCAAACAACTTCAATATGGTAGATAAACTGCAAAGATTTATTTTCAGGGAGTCAGTACTGTCCAGACATGAGCCTGCTTTAGAATACAGTGTCTTTCATGAATGAGTTCACAGTTTGCCAAAAGTAATCTATTGTATCTTCTTCTCGGGCCAATAATTTAAAATGTTACACTCCAAAAAAAAACCATAAATAAAAAAGACAGTCCTGTAAAATTATATGGTTATCATATCTCTAGAAACACATGTTTTAATATTGTAAAATATATTATTAATGTAAATATGAAAATATTCAAATTTAGGATCAAGTTTTAGAGTAGGGCTCAAAATCTCATGTCTGCCATTTGGTTACACAGCCTTGAGAAAGTTACGTAAATACTGTCGTTCAGGTTATTTTCTTTAATCTCTAAAATGGGAAGGATTCTTTCCTCATGATGTCGTTCTGAAAATTAAATGAGGCACACAAATTCACACTCCCCCAGGGTTCTCTAATCCTTTCCTTGATAATGAATTCCCTCCCTTAGAAATCTTGTTATCTTCTGGCCAGGCGCCTGGCTCATGCCTGTGATCCCAGCACTCTTGGAGGCCGAGGCAGGTGGATCAGGTGGTCAGGAGTTCTAGACAAGCCTGACCTACATAGTGAAACTGTCTCCACTAAAAATGAAAAAATAAAAAATTAGCTGGTTGCAGTGGTGTGTGCCTGTAATCCCAGTTACTTCGGAGGCTGAGGCAGGGGAATTGCTTGAGCCAGGGAGGTGGAGGTTGCAGTGAGCCAAGATCATGCGACTGCACTCCAGCCTGGTGACAGAGTGAGACTCCATCTCAAAAAAAAAAAAAAAAGAAAGAAAGGAAGAAAAAGAAGAAGAAAGAAATGTTGTTCAGTTCTTTAACTTCAAGTATCATCTCCATGTAAGTGATTCTCAAGTATTTCTGTGTCTCCTTAGCTTTAGTTCTCCATCTAAAAGGCTTTTATTATACACCCACAAGGTTATCCCATCAACAATTCTAAGCTGATGTCTGAAAACAAATGGCTCCTTTTCCATTGCCCATCAATTTTGGTCCTATTCCTGGTTTCTCTACTTCTGTTAATGTTACTGTCATCTCACCAGTTTCTCACGGTGATTAGCTATTAACATTTGTAAGAATCCCAAAATATGCTTCATTAAACATTAGATAAATGGGCATTTTGGGGTTGTATGTTAGAGAAGTTCCATGGTGAAATGACTTTGAGAAACTAGGTTAAAAAGCTAACCGGCTATCTTTCCTGCAGAGAGCATCTTTGCATATGCATTGCATTGAGAAACTCTAAGGGGATTTAGTATGCAGCATTCCCCTCAGTTTTCTGACTAAAGAAGTCTTCTTGTGGAGCATGGGGACAAACTGAGGGGGCCCATAATGAAGAATTACTGTACCATAGAGTACTCTTTGGGAATTGCTATCAGGGAGTGTGCTATCACGATTCCCTTTTCCTCATCTCCCACAGTTCAGCAACCACTTAGTACCAAATAATTTGTTTTTTCTTGTCGAATCCCTATCTCGTTATGAGCTACTGCCTCTGTAAATCTGGCCTAGGCTACATGTAGGCTCTCCTTCCACTGCCTTTTCTTATTCTAAGATCTCAAACTCTCAGTTCAATATCTTCTGTAGAATCTGAGATCTATTTTCTCTAAGAGTTACAAAGATGTGTCTGACATGATCTCTATTGTCTTGGGATCTGTGAGAGATGAGAAGAAGCCAGCAGAGTTCAAATCTATATCCAAACCATAGGCATAGACATATCACCTAAATGTTGTGAAACAAGAAATAGCAATCAATGTTCATATAGGAAAGGTTACATTAGGTTTCCCTAAGGAAGTGAGACCAGGATAATATTAGTCCAGGAACTTCCAAATGAAATCTTAGAAAATATTTATCTATACTAAAGACTATCTCCTCATCTTAAACTAAAAATAAGTGTAAAATACAATTAACATTTTCATAATAAAATTCTCATTGGAGAAATTTTGAAAAAAATAAAATTGTAAATGTAAGAATATGGAAGTCGTTCAAGGTATAATTTCACCCTAGATACATCTACTGCTAATGATGGTAAAATTTTATTTTGGCTATTTGACTTGTCTACAAGTCAGTAAGTCCAAAGATTTAGCTTCCAGGGCTAAAGTTTTCTAAGAATAATGCCAATTAAATATTTTAAAAGGTTTAATTAGAAATATGATGATTAAATATTATTTATTTTTTCACCTCCTGTTCACATTTTTCTTTTCATTTCCATATATCTTAAATATGCATCTGAAAGCTATGTGAGTGTTGTAAATTGTTAAGCTGAACTTAACAAAGTATAATTTATGTTGGCGAAAACTCATTAAAATGGAATCCATTTCTTAATTTCCAAAAGAATCATCTATATGAATTGAACATTTATTTAATATCATCGAATATGCAATTCCCATATACACATTACAATATTTCTATGAATGACATTACTTACAGCATGGAATGTTCACCAACATTATTACTAAGAGTAGAGAAATGACTCAAAAGTATCAATATTTATTCCAGTAAGTATGAAGCTCTATGTTATTCGCAACCACTATTCAGAAACAATTTGCCCAACATTGCCCCAACATTTCTTTCCATTCAAAGATTTATGTTTGCCTTCTGTGAATTGGAATATGATAGTAAATGGTAATAAATGATAGTAAGTGATAGGAAATGAGTAATTTTTATAACCAAATAACTTTGGCTCTAGAGATATATGCAAAGCACAGTAGCACTATACTCAACTCTAGCCAAAGCAGGCCGCAGTTCCCTAAAGAGAAAACTTAGGAATTTACTGTGGCAACAGGAGAGAAAAAAGCAAACGAAAGGGAAATGTACAAATGCAGGTATGAGGACGATGTCCTTTTCTAGAAAAATAAGGTAGTTTAGCACAGTTGCAACGTGTGGTATATGAGTGGGGCAAAAAATGAGGTAGGAAGGACCAACCAAGGGCCAGTCATGAAGAGCTTTTGAAATATATCTATTTCGGGTATGGGAGTGAAGATTTTGACTTAATTCCCTGGTTTTCTCTAATACTGTTTATTGTTGTTATTGTTTTCTGCATATACAGAAACTTGGTAAGTTATATGTGCATGTATTGGTAGATTTTATACATAAACATATATATGTATAATTACATATATACATATATAATTGTTGAATCATTAAGTCACAATCAGTAAATTTATTACTCTTTAGGATGCTGTGGGTATTACAGAAACATTGTAAGGTACTACATGGTCCTCTTATACCATGGATTTTTTTCTAAACATACAACTGTATGTGTGATATGATATGAAAATCACTGGCAGAGAACTAGCTGGGTCTTAGTTTTATATCTAACTATTTATGAGAACTGGAGTCTCACTTTCCACATCTATATGAGGAAATGGAAAACGTTCTTCAGAGTTTTTGCAGTTGTGGTGATCTATGACCTTGCTATTCACTATAGAGTGTTGAGCTGGTGAAACAGCAACTGCAGACCAAATACCAGTTTTCCCCTAACCGTATCACCCTATCTATCTACCTCCCTATCTATCTATCTATCATCTATCCATTATCTATCTATCAATCATCATCTATCTATCATCTACTATTTTTAAAAATCATCAGTCTTCTTCATGCATATCTTAATTTTTACCTTTTCCCATTCTTCAAGCCCCTTGCTATTTTGGGAACACCTTCTATTTACCCTCCTGCAGTTCTTTTGTCCTCTGGGGCTCTGTGGTTACCAGTTGCTATTATACTTCCCAAAAAGTATCAGTTTGCTCTACAATCATACTGTAAGCAGTCCTCAGTAACTCAGGGAAAAAAAAAACAAATTCTCAAGCAGCAGTGGGGATCCAAAGTCCGTTTCCCAGGTATCCAATTGGGTCATAGGAAGAGTGGGAAGAGAACAGCAAAGCCCCAAGTTATTCTCCTCTTCCCCCATATTTCACTCAGATGCCAATTTTTTTTTTCTCTCAAAGCTGTTTTATTTGACAGGGCTCCTTGTTATGAGCTGAATTACCTCTTTCCCAAATTCATTTGTTGAAGTCCTAACCCCCATTATCTCAGAATGTGACTGTAGTTGGAGATATGGATTTTAACGAGGCATTTAAGGTTAAATGAGGTCCTCAAGGTGGGCTCTAATCCAATCAGATTAGCATCCTTATAAAAAGATGAGATTAGAACATAGACAAGAACAAAGGAAAGACGATGAGAAGGCAGATGGAGAGGGCAGCTTCTGCAAGCTAAGGGGAGATGCTGCATAAGAATTCAACCCTGATTACACCTAGCCTTCACAACTGTGGAGAAAATATATTTCTGTTTAAGAAACTTAGTCTACTGAGGTATTTTGTTATGGCAGCCCTAGAAAAATAATATGCTCCTTATTCATTTGTAGTGTTTTCTATTTGAATTAGGATTATTCTCATTATCCCCTTCAGATATGTATAGATATATATCCTTATCGCTGCTAGAGCAAAAACAAAAAGATGATTAACTGTAAGCATAGTGTTACAATGAGCTCTGTTCTTCACATGCTTTTAGATATTTATTTGTTTATTCAAAAGAGCATTAACTAAATAACTTCTTTTAAAATTAAACTTTAAGTTCTGGGATACATGGGCAGAACATGCAGGTTTGTTACATAGGTATACATGTGCAATGATGGTTTGCTGTACCCATCAACCCATCATCTACATTAGGTATTTCTCCTAATGGTATCCCTCCCCTAACCCACCACCTCCTGACGGGCCCCAGTGTGTGATATTCCTCTCCTCGTGTCCATGTGTTCTCATTGTTCAACTCCCACTATCAATGAGAACATGCTGGGTTTGTTTTTCTGTTCCTGTGTTAATTTGCTGAGTATGTTGGTTTCCAGCTTCATCCATGTCCCAGCAAAGGACATGAACTAATCCTTTTTTGTGGCTGCATAGTATTTTATGGTGTATATGTGCCACAGTTTCTTCATCCAGTCTATCATTGATGGGCATTTGGGTTAGTTCCAAGTATTTGCTATTGTGAACCGTGTTGCTACAATAAACATACATGTGCATGTGTCTTTATAGTAGAACGATTTATAGTCATTTGGGTATATACGCAGTAATGGGATTGCTGGGTCAAATGGCATTTCTGGTTTTAGATCTTTGAGGAATTGCCAGACTGTCTTCAACAATGGTTGAACTAATTTACACTTCCACTAACAGTGTAAAAGTGTTCCTATTTCTCCACATCCTCTCCAGCATCTGTTATTTATTAAGCCTTATGTTCATCCCTATGGGGAGAGGTGGGAAACATGACAATAAAATAACAGTATCCATGTAACACTGATAAACATGCCAAGGTATTTGTATTCTAACATTAAATAAACTGACAAAATGTGGTGAAAGATATTGTGCATTTTGATGAAGTTATGCTATGAGAACACTTTAAGACCATTCCTAATCTCCATTGATGGAGTCAATGGAGACTGGGGAGAGGGGTTAGGAAATAATTTATTTCGAGATGAAGTAGAAACCAGGCTTTAATTAATTAAGTGATTGGTAAGGAGAAGATGGGTCATTTCCGGAAGACTTATCCCTGATAACATGAAAGCATGGTAGTTTGGGGGCCCGCACATAGGACCCTTTGGCTAAAGAGTAAGAAGTAGGAGACGAGGAGAAGGGTAAGATAGGAGGCAGCAGCAATAAGCTTGGTCCCAATAACATGACCTTGTACATACATCATGGAGTTGGCATTAGTCTATAGCTGGAAAAAATATTTTCTAACTTAAAAGTTAAGGCCAATTTTAAACTTGTCACCTGTAGTAATCTCTTTAAATGAATAAAATTTTCCTATCTTCATTTATAGCAATCAGCATCTTTCAGTGCAAGGAAATTTCTAAGTGAACGTAAATTTTATTCAAATTGTAATTTCCTTTAGGAATTGCTAGTCATTCAATATTTTCACAAAATGATAACTATAA
This sequence comes from Callithrix jacchus, assembly GCF_049354715.1. Classification (NCBI taxonomy): domain Eukaryota; kingdom Metazoa; phylum Chordata; class Mammalia; order Primates; family Cebidae; genus Callithrix; species Callithrix jacchus. The sequence goes on from NC_133524.1 coordinate 34,104,900, forward strand.
TCAAGGCAGAAAGCTTTATTTCAGCCAACAAAGAATAGTCATTCACAAAGGAATTGCAAATACTCTAATTAATGATTATTCTCATTTCTCTCCCTTGTTGAAGAATACTAGATCCTGTTCTGTTTGTAGCCGTGATAAAGAAACTACAGTGATCACCATCCCTCTAGTCCAGTAAATGGACTGGTTTATGTAGATGAAATATTATTATTATAAAATCTGTCTTACATTCCAAACCTAACCTCGGACAGCATTTGTGATGACTGACCCCCCTCCCCATCCATTCTGGATATCACACATGATGGAGTGTGTATTTGTATTTCTGTGAGCTCAATGCATAACCATGCAACTCTCCTGAAGCATTAACTTGGCTACATCAAAATGGCTAAATATTTGGTCTAATGTTTTTCTTTAAACTTATAAGTTTAGATTACAAAGCTTAACTTGGATTACTTAAATAACTGGACATCTGAAAAAATATTGATCATCTTTCTATACATATAAGCTTTCTGTTCAATTTATAAAACATAGTAGTACAAATTTACATACCTATACTGCCCTAGTAAGAAATCAGGAAGTCAACATTGATGATTTTCTCTCACTATTTTTGTCTCTCTCCTCAATACCTGCTCCAATAAGTTTTACTAATTAAATATCTAAATATCTTTTGTTTGCATTTTGTCTTTTTCATTCCAAATGCTCTGAGGTTCCTATCTGGGAAATAACTGCAACCCTCTTACAGCTGCTTTTAGAACAGTGGCTTTAAACACAGTCTGCACTTGGTGTGCCCTTCTATTCTGATTTAATTGGTCTGCAAGAGTTTTCACAAATACTATCAGTTAGCTAAGAAACAGGTCTGAACTGTCTCCTTTAAAACTTCAAGATGCAAAAATAAATACTTCTTGACAACACATAGTTTGCTTTATTGGCTTTTTAGTTGTTATTTTTTGTTTTTATTTTTGCTATTCTATTTGTAGTCATGATAAATAAACGATGGGATCACAATCCCTCTAGTACAGTAAATGGACTGTTTTATGTAGATGAAATATTATTATTATAAAATCTTTCTTACATTCCAAACTTTGCCTTGGACAGGATTTATGATGACTGCCCCCCATCCATGCTGGATATCACACTATGCTGAAGTATGTATTTTTGTTTGTTTGTTTGTTTTGCTCTGTCACCCAGGCTGGAGTGCAGTGGTGTGATCTCAGCTCACTGCAACCCCCACTTCCCGTGTTCAAGCGATTCTTCTGCCTCAGCCTCCCAAGCAGCTGGGATTGCAGGTGTGCACCACCACATCTGGCTAATGTTTGTATTTTTAGTAGAGACAGGGTTTCACCATGTTGGCCAGGCTGGTCTTGAACTCCTGGCCTCAAGTGATCTTCCTGCCTTGGCCCCTCAAAGTGCTGGGATTGCAGGCATGAGCCACTATGCCTGGCCTGGTTGTTTATTGTTTTATCTTGTTCACTGTCTATGCTACTACTAGGTACAGAGTAGATGCTAGAAACCCATTGTAGTATGTTGCTCACAGCCAGCCATTTCTCTTTCTACCATCCATTTAAAAATCCAAAACAAACAAGAATAATGCCAGAGATCAGCCATGCTAGGACCTATCAATTCATTCATCATTAAGTAACAATGACTAGGGACTTAGTACATGTGATATATATCAGTAGTCACTGTGTAAATAAACTCATAGCCCATCGTGAGAAAGAGACCTATAAACAGTGGATAAAGGACAAGAATTGCATGCAGTTAAAGAGAAACAGGCAAAATACCCTGGGAATTAAGAGGAAGCAATGCTGAATCACCCAGTTTGCCTACATCTAAAGAACTCTTTTTTTTGTTGTTCATCAAAATACTCAAGTTGAAACCAGCATAAAAAATGTAATTTCACCTTCTCTGGCCTTTTTCAGCCTTTTAAGATTCTTGATCTTCAAAGCATAACAGTTGTGTTTTATTTTACTCTATGAACAAATTTATTAAGAATGTGAAAGTATTCCCATTCATTCGAATTAGCATTAAAAGACATTCTCCCAATGAATAAGATGTCAAAAATCATGTTAGTAATTGCAGTCAGTAAAATGATTGCTCTGCTCTCATGCTGCATGCATATTTGTACTCATCAATTGAGCACTAACAAGAAATACACACCTAACTTAGAAGAGAGGAAGGAGCAGATGCTAGAAGATAATATTTCTGTCTAATGCTCAGTAATATATGACAATTTAATTTCAAATACTAAACTTCTGGGCCTTGGAAATTACATATACAGGTTTTGCAGTCAAATGAGCATTGTTTAGACATATTAAATGTACTGAGATCTAAAATTTCATCAGTTTTCAAATTTGTGCTAGAGAGGAAATATATCCTAATGGTTCAAAAACCCTCCATTTAAATTCTGGTTTATATAGCAATTATCTTGGTTACTTTAAATTTACTTCTCAGTCATGATTTTTTCTTTTAGTGGCAAATACTACAATCATACAATCATTCAAGGGAATGTTAAAATCATACCCACCAACCAAAAGTAATTCATACTTCCGAAGTTAGCTATTTTAGTTGGACAATACTCTAACCTTCAACTTACGCTACTAGATTCCTGTGTTCATGTTTTTATGCCACACAAATACACAGGTGCTCACTCACACAGATGCATTCACATATATACTATAAAACCTGAGTATTACTTAAAAAAAAATTAATTAGCCAGGTGTGATTCTGTGCACCAGCTACTCGGAAGGCTGATGCAAAAGAATCTCATGATCCCAGGAGGCAGAGGTTGCAGTGAGACGAGATTGTGCCATTGCACTTCAGCCTGGGCAACAGTGCAAGACTCTGTCTCAAAATAAAAAATAAAATAAAATAAAACAGAAAGTAAAAAGAAAAACACTTTCTAAAATGGGTCCGAATAAATTCTAACTGTAAAATTTCTTCTCTCAGCTGAGCACGGTGGCTCATACCTGTAATCCCAGCACTTTGGGATGCTGAGGCGGGCAGATCACCTGAGGTCACAAGTTGAAGACAAGCCTGGCCAACATAGCGAAACCCCATCTCTACTAAAGATACAAAAATTAGCCTGGAGTGGTGGCGCATGCCTGTAATCCCAGTTACTTGGGAGGCTGAGGCAGGAGAATTGCTTGAGCACAGGAGGTGGAGGTTGCAGTGAGCCGAGATCGTATCACTGCACTCCAGACTGGGCAACAGAATGAGATTCCATTTTAAGGAAAAAAAAAATTCTTCTCTCTTATGTACAAATTTCTCACTCAATTTTTCTCCAATGGGAATGTAAATTTGGAACTACTCTGAAGCTAATGTAACCATACCAGATACATAAATATTTCAATATGTATAGCAATTGATTTTATTGCAGTATTTGATAAAAGAGGTACAGTGTATAGATACAATTTTCACGGTTTCCAGCAATTGGAAAGATAATTGGCATATTCATCAATTAGTATCCTTTTTATACTTCTATTAGAAATACCATATTTTTGTTTAAGTACCCAAGATTCCAAAAATCAATTTATACCTATGAATATATTAATGTGAACAATTGAAATGCACATGCAAAATTCAAATGAATTGTATACCTGGCCTGCAGGATGAATTGATACCATATGTCATTTTTAGAAATCTGAGTGTATATATGCATAATTCTAGTTTTTGAAGTTACCTTCGAGTCTTTCTACATCATATTATATCCACAAAAATAAGTATCATCATCTAATGGTTTGAAATGAAAGACATTTATGGTAACTTACTATTCTTTCCATCACTTTTGACTATTAATTAATTTGAAACACATTTATAAAACTTCTTCCTAGTATAAGATAATATTCTAAACTCTAGGAGAATATAAACACACAGAAGATGTGGTTTGCAGCATCCAGTATATAATCTAGGAGTAGAGATAACATGATTTAAAAAGTTGTATTTCAAATAACATAGACTCAGTTACCTCATCTGAAAAGTGAGATTGGTAATATATTTTTGCCATAGTTTTTACAAACAAATTATATATATGTTATCCTTATTGTCTTTATTATCATTATCATTCATTATAAAAGATAATGCATATATGCAAATTAATTGTTTAGGGTAGAACTTGATTACTAGATGTCATGAATTAGAACTCCACTGTTGAGACTGACTCAAGATGCTGCGGTGAGAACAACCCAGGATTGAAGCTCTCGGTGAATGCGTGGAGGGTGAGTCAGGGCTGCATTCCCAGACGGATCTTGGTTGCCCACAGAACGGGGAAATTCCCAGGTATAAAAGAGACGTGGGATGCCAGTGAAGTGGTTGTGCCTGGTGCAGCCAGTGGCCGGTGCAGCCGGTGGCTGGCGCTGCAGCACAGCAGTGCTCCACAACACTCCACACAAAGCACACTGCTCCGGGTGCCCTGTTGAACCGGCAATCTGAGACTTGAGAGGGAAGATTGGCATATCCATCTGATTGAACGGAACTTGGAAAGTGAGCCAGGACAGGAGATTCCAGGGAAATGGCGTTTGGGCCAGGGCAGTGGGACAAGCAAAACGGCGATTCCAAACACTCCGGGTGGAGAGTTTCACTGCGAGCACAGCTGAACCCAGGACAGTGCAGCTCATTGGGGGAGGGGCGTTTGCCATTACCGAGGCAACCCGCCCCTACTGAGGTACACTCCCATTCCTAACACAGCCTGCCGTTGCTGAGGCAACCTGCCCCAACAGAGAGACTCCGCCGCAGGGCATAGCCCGTGGTAGCAGGGCGGAGACCATAGCAGCAGGGCAGAGCCTACAGCAACAGGGCAGACCTCACACCAGCAGGGCGGAGCCTCAGCAGGCAAATAGTGACTAGACTGCCTCCTAGCTGGGCAGGACAGCACAACGGACACATAAAGAAAACCCCAACCCCCCGAGCCAGAGCATCTGAGAAAAAAAGGGTTTTTTTATGAGTTCTGCTGCAGCAGAATTAAATGTAGCAGCCTAACAGCCCTGAATGAACAACAGAGCTCACAGATCAGTACTTGAGCTCCTATAAAGTACAGACTGTCGCCTCAAGCAGCTCCCTGACCCCTCTATATCCAGAAGACTGACATTTGGCAGGCATCATTCTGGGACAAAGATAGCAGAAAAAGAAACTGGTAGCATCCCTCACTGTTCCACAGCCACGATAGGTGCACCCCAGACAAGCAGGGCCTGGAGTGGACCTCAGCAGTCGTACAGTGGAGGGGCTAGACTGGTAGAAGGAAAACCAAGTAACAGAAATACTTCATCATCAACAATCTGGGCGTCCACTCAGAGACCCAATCGAAAAGTCAGCAACTACTCAGATGACAGGTGGATAAATCAACAAAGATGGGAAGAAACCAGTGCAAAAAGGTGGAAAACACCTGAAAACAGAACACCGTGACTCCTACAAAGGACCAAAACTCCTCACAAGCAAGGGAACAAAGCTGGATGGAGAATGACTCTGACGAAATGACGGAATTAGACTTCAGAAGGTGGATAACGAGAAACTTCTGTGAGCTAAAAGAACATGTTTTAAATCAATGCAAAGAAACTAAGAACCTTGAAAAAAGGTTTGAAAAAAGATTTGAGGAAATGATAACAAGAATGGATAACTTAGAGAGGAATATGAATGAATTGAAGGAGCTGAAAAACACAATATGAGAACTTCGCGAAGCATGCACAAGTTTCAACAGCCGAATTGACCAAGCAGAAGAAGTCGAAAATCAACTCAATGAAATAAAATAAGAAACCAAGATTAGAGAAAAAAGCGCAAAAAGGAATGAACAAAGTCTCCAAGAAATGTGGGACTATGTGAAGAGACCTAACCTACATTTGATAGGTGTACAAGAATGTGACGAAGAGAATGAATCCAAGCTGGAAAATAGTCCTCAGGATATTACCCAGGAAAATTTCCCCCACCAAGCAAGGCAGTCCAACACTCAAATGCAGGAAATACAGAGAACACCACAAAGATATTCTGCAAGAAGAGCAACCCCAAGGCACATAATCATCAGATTCACCAGGGTTGAAATAAAGGAGAAAATACTAAGGGCAGCCAGAGAGAAAGGTCGGGTCACCCACAAAGGGAAGCCCATCAGACTCACAGCAGATCTCTCAGCAGAAACTCTACAAGCCAGAAGAGAGTGGGGGCCAATATTCAACATCCTTAAAGAAAAGAACTTTCAACCCAGAATTTCATATCCAGCCAAACTGAGCTTCAGAAGTGAAGGAAAAATAAAATCCTTTGTGAACAAGCAAGTACTCAGAGATTTTGTCACCACCAGGCCTGCTTTACAAGAGCACCTGAAAGAGGCACTACACATAGAAAAGAACAACCAGTACCAGCCATTCCAAAATCACACTAAATGCTAAAAAGCATCAACATAATGAAGAATCTACAACAACTAAAGGGCAAAACAGCCACTTAGCATCAAAATGGCAGTATCAAATTCACACATAACAATTTTAACCCTAAATGTAAATGGACTAAATGCACCAATCAAAAGACACAGACTGGCAAATTGGATAAATAACCAAAACCCATAAGTGTGCTGTATCCAGGAAACCCATCTCACATGCAAGGATACACAAAGGCTCAAAATAAAGGGATGGAGGAAGATTTACCAAGCAAATGGAGAGCAAAAAAAAGCTGGAGTTGCAATTCTCATTTCTGATAAAATAGACTTTAAAGCAACAAAGATCAAAAGAGACAAAGACCATTACATAATGGTAAAAGGATTGATACAACAAGAAGAGCTAACAATCCTAAACATATATGGACCCAATACAGGAGCACCCAGATACATAAGACAAGTTCTTAATGACTTACAAAGAGACGTAGACTCCCACACAATAATAGTGGGAGACTTTAGCACTCCACTGTCAATATTAGACAGATCAACCAGACAGAAAATCAACAAGGATATCCAGGGCTTGAACTCAGACCTGGAACAAGCAAACCAGATAGACATTTACAGAACTCTCTACCCGAAATCCACAGAATATACATTCTTCTCAGCACCACATCACACCTACTCTAAAATTGACCACATAATTGGAAGTAAAGCACTCCTCAGCAAATGCAAAACAACTGAAATCATAACAAACAGTCTCTCAGACCATAGTGCAATCAAGTTAGAACTCAGAATTCAGAAACCAACCAAGAACCACACAGCTTCATGGAAACTGAACAACTGGCTCTTGAATGTTGACTGGATAAACAGTGAAATGAAGGCAGACATAAAGAAGTTCTTCGAAACCAATGAGAAAGGAGACACAACATGCCAGAATCTCTGGCATTTAAAGCAGTCTCTAGAGGAAAACATATAGCAATAAGTGCCCATATGAGGAGAATGGAGAGATCCAAAATTGACACCCTATCGTCAAAATTGAAAGAGCTAGAGGAGCAAGATCAAAAAAACTCAAAACTCAGCAGAAGACAAGAAAAAACTAAGATCAGAGTTGAACTGAAGGAGATAGAGACACAAAAAACCCTTCAAAAATTCAATAAATTCAAGAGCTGGTTTTTTTGAAAAGATCAACAAAATAGACAAACCACTAGGCAGATTGATAAAAAAGAAAAGAGAGTACAACCAAACAGATGCAATAAAAATGATAAAGGGGAAATCATAACACATTCCATAGAAATTCAAACCATCATCAGAGAATATTACAAACAACTCTATGCACATAAACTAGTAAACCTGGAAGAAATGGATAAATTTCTGGACTCCTGTGTCCTCCCAAGGCTAAACCAGAAGGAAGCTGAAACTATGAATAGACCAATAACAAGGTCAGAAGTCGAGGCAGCAATTAAGTGCCTACCACACAAAAAAAGCCCAGGTCCAGATGAGTTCACAGCCGAATTCCACCAGACACACAAAGAGGAGCTGGTACCATTCCTTCTGAAACTATTTCAAATAATCCAAAAAGAGAGAATCCTTCCCAAATCATTTTATGAGACCAACATCATCCTTATACCAAAACCCGGCAGAGACCCAACAAGAAAAGAAAACTTCAGGCCAATATCCATGATGAACATAGATTCAAAAATCTTCAATAAAATATTGGCAAGCCGATTGCAACAGCAAATCAAAAAACTTATCCATCATGATCAAGTAGGATTCATCCCGGGGATGCAAGGCTGGTTCAACATACACAAGTCTATAAACACAATTCACCACGTAAACAGAACCAAAAACAGAAACCACATGATTATCTCAATTGACAGAGGGAAGGCATTCGACAACATTCATCAGCCCTTTATGCTAAAAACCCTCAATAAACTTGGTATCGATGGAACGTATCTCAAAGTAATAAAAGCTATTTATGACAAATCAACAGCCAATATCATACTGAATGGGCAAAATCTGGAAGCATTCCCTTTGAAATCCGGCACTAGACAAGGATGCCCTCTTTCACCACTCCTATTCAATATAGTACTGGAAGTTCTAGCCAGAGCAATCAGGCAAGAAAAAGAATTAAAGCGCATTCAAATAGGAAAGGTGGAAGCCAAATAATCTCTATTTGCAGACGACATGATAATATACCTAGAAGACCCCATCGCCTCAGCCCAAAAACTCCTGAAACTGATAAGCAACTTCAGCAAAGTATCAGGATATAAAATCAATGTGCAAAAATCACAAGCATTCCTCTACACCAATAACAGACTTAAAGAAAGCCAAATCAAGAACAAACTGCCATTCACAATTGCTACAAAAAGAATAAAATACCTAGGAATACAACTCACAAGGAACGTAAGGGACCTCTTCAAGGAAAACTACAGACCACTGCTCAACGAAATAAGAGAGGACACAAACAGATGGAGAAACATTCCATGTTCATGGTTAGGAAGAATTAATATCATGAAAATGGCTATAATGCCCAAAGTAATTTACAAAATCAATGCTATCCCCATCAAGCTACCATTGACTTTCTTCACAGAACTGGAAAAAACCACCATGAACTTCATATGGAACCAAAAGAGAGCCTGCATAGCCAAGTCAATTCTAAGCAAAAAGAACACAGCGGGGGGCATCACACTACCGGATTTCAAACTATACTACAAGGCTACAGTAATCAAAACAGCATAGTAGTGGTACCAAAACAGAGATATAGACCAATGGAACAACACAGAGGCATTGGAGGCAACACAACATATCTACAACCATACAATCTTTGATAAACCTGACAAAAACAAGCAATGGGGAAAGGATTCCCTGTTTAATAAATGGTGTTGGGAAAACTGGCTAGCCATGTGCAGAAAGCAGAAACTGGACCCCTTCCTAACACCTTACACTAAAATTAACTCCAGATGGATTAAAGACTTAAACATAAGACCTGGCACCATAAAAACCCTAGAAGAAAATCTAGGCAAAACCATCCGGGACATAGGAGTAGGCAAGGACTTCATGACCGAAACACCAAAAGCATTGGCAACAAAAGCCAAAATAGACAAATGGGGCCTAATCAAACTCCACAGCTTCTGCACGGCAAAAGAAACAGTCACTAGAGTGAATCGGCAACCAACAGAATGGGAAAAAATTTTTGCAGTTTACCCATCTGACAAAGGGCTGATATCCAGAATTTACAAAGAACTCAAACAGATTCACAAGAAAAAACAAACAAATGCACTCAAAAGTGGGCGAAGGATATGAACAGACACTTTTCAAAAGAAGACATATATAAGGCCAACAAACATATGAAAGAATGCTCATTATCACTGGTCATTAGAGAAATGCAAATCAAAACTACACTGAGACACCATCTCACGCCAGTTAGAATGGCGATCATTAAAATATCTGGAGACAACAGATGCTGTAGAGGATGTGGAGAAATAGGAACACTTTTACACTGTTGGTGGGAGTGTAAATTAGTTCAACCATTGTGGAAGACAGTGTAGCACTTCCTCAAGGACCTAGAAATAGAAATTCCATTTTACCCAGCAATCCCATTACTGGGTATATACCCAGAGGATTATAAATCGTTCTATTATAAAGACACATGCACATATATGTTCAATGCAGCACTGTTTGCAGTAGCAAAGACCTGGAACCGACCCAAATGCCCATCGATGATAGACTGGACAAGGAAAATGTGGCACATATACACCATGGAATATTATGCAGCCATAAAAACAATGAGTTCATGTCCTTTGTAGGGACATGGATGAATCTGGAAACCATCGTTCTCAGCAAACTGACACAAGAACAGAATATCAAACACCGCATGTTCTCATTCATAGGCGGGTGTTGAACAATGAGAACACAGGGAGGGGAGCATCACACACTGGGGTCTGTTGGGGAGGACTAGGGGAGGTGATCAAGGGTAGGGAGGTTGGGGCAGGATAACATGGGGAGAAATGCCAGATATAGGTTATGGGGGTATGGAGGCAGCAAACCACCTTGCCATGTAAGTACCTATGCAACAATCCTGCATGTCTGCACATGTACTCCAGAACCTAAAGTGCAATAAAATATATATATTAAAAAAAGGAGAATCCCTATTAGCTTCATCTAGGCGCAATATATTATATAAGGCCTGGATTGTTTTCTAGCTGATTAATTCTTTGCTTTTGGAATATGAAGATCAAAATTTGGTTATATTATACAATTTGGTTGAAGATAATACAATAATGTACACTTCCATTAAGAAAAATTTAATTATGGAGCTATCTTCACAAAAATTACCATAGATAAGAAGAAAGATACTGTATTGCATCTTTTCTTTGGTTGAAATTTTATAATTCAAAATAGATTGTCATGTCACATAGAAAACCTCTTTAACAAATCTCCTCAAAGATATAATATTAAAGAAAAAGTTACTATACTCTTATTAGTTTACAGAAACTCAATTTTATTATAAAATCAGGTCAGAGGGCCTACAACAGTCAATTAATGTTATCACTCAAGCTAGGTTTTCTCATAAAATACCTGTGAATACCAGATCAATGGATTTCTCTAATTCTCTATAAATTGAAAGGGTTCAAGACACCAATTAAAAAAATTATTACATGAATTATATGTTAACATAACATACAAAATATAGTTCATATTTACTGGTCAATTAAATTATACAAACATTTAAGTGCAAAAATAATAAATATGAATAGGTTGTTAAATTGACTCTGCAGATCCTATTTTTGTTTTAAGAGACCATTCACTTCAATGTGTTTGAGTCAGGCAATAAACATTTCTCACCTTGAATTTGGGCATATGTGTATGGGGCTCCATGCTTGTGCACACATATTTACCCAGAAACTAAGTTTCCTTTTATAAGTGAGTTCAATCCCAGATTAAAACAGATGAAAGATTTCCAATCATTGTGGCCAGCTCCCAGAGTGGAAAATAGGCTTAGGAATGAAGCAAAATGAAACTGAATACTCTCTGGAATGGACATTCCGTTCTAAGTCTCCTTCAGGAAACCTCCAACAATAGCTCAACCAGGAGCAAACACTTGTCCCTGAGGTCATCCAAACCAACCATTCACTTTCTCAGTAATCTATCTTCAGACACCCACTGACTTAGAGCTCCTGTGTCCACCTCAAATGACAGCAGCCCTGGCATTCATGCACTATAGGAAGAGAAGTGATTCTCCAAATTTGTATTCTCCTTGCCTCGCCACCACTTTGTATCAATTTGGCATCTCCAAAGATATCTCAGCTTTGTAGTTCTGCAAAGGAATCTCCAGAAACTGGGGCTCTTTTTTAATTTGGACATTTCTTTTGAGACTAAGAATTAAATAGAGAAAACAAATTACACAGATAACCAACAACAGGACTGACAATATGAATGATCCAAATTAAGCAACCAATATTTTAGCCAGAGATTTATAATCTTTACAATATATTGAATACACAGGATAAAAATTATGTACTTAGGATGATCCCATTCTGTTCTATTTTGTGTGTGTGTGGGCAAAATAATGCATGCCAGTATTTATAAACCTTTCTCAATCTGAATGATGCCTGAGTTTCAAATATGTATGTAGTGATATAATGACTAAGTAACAGACAGATAAATGCTGTGATATGTAGTCATTCATTTATGTACCTACAAGCTGTTAGGCACAATTAATCCACATATATAAAAAGCACAAGCTATCTCCTCAAGGAGCAAGAGAATGAGTCACAAACTGAGAAGGAACCTGACAACTAAAATAGGGGATATAATTGCTTGTATAGAATTACCCACAGTGAGTTCACAATAGGAATATATATCAGGGTCACCATTTTCTGAGCTAGGGTAGTAAGGAATTCTTTTTAACAATATACTCTAAGGAAAGATGAAAATAATATTAGTCATTGGTGGAAGAGACATGGTGATAGTGGTGTTTTTGAAAACATTCCAAGAAGTGGGAACAAGTCAAAGAGATAAAATTACATGAACCAAAGATATTTTACTTCCTGAATCAAAGTTATTTTATATCTAGACAGAAGAGTTCCCGGTGGGGAACAGTAGATCAAGAGGTGAGAGACATGAGCAGATGCCATACTGTGAAAGACCTTGCATGTTAGGACCTTGGATTTTCCCCTGAAGCTAGAAGATTCTCTAAAGGCTGTTAAGCTGGAAGCACACAATCTGATTTGTTTTAGAAACACGACTGGGGCAGCAATTAAAAGGTGGGATTTACTGAAGACCAGATTAAAAGCAAGGAGATCATTGACACACACAAAAACACAAAATCAGAGGTAGTCTTTTGATCTCTGTCTGTTTATACAACTTGGTATCTGAATGTACATTTATCTTTTAAAGTTATATACATTAATTATTTACTATTAATAATAATAGGTAAAAGCATACAAAGAAAAATTATTCTCAACATTTTGACCCTCACCAACAAATTTTATATATTCCCCTTTTGGGGCATTATTTTTTCTAACTTCATCTTGAGGATAGTAGTAGATATGCTCAGCTCAATGCCAGACATATGGTAGGTGCTCAATTAATACCTGTTAAATCAATATTGGCTTGTCCAGGATTACATGCCTTTGGAGGTAGAGGCAAGTTAAAAACCCAAGTAGTCTCAGGCCTTGTCAAGTGAGCATGCCCTGGACCAGCATAATTTCTAGCCCTTGTCATATAGACTTTTTGGTCATAAACAACCTAAAATACAATACCTTACAAAGTAGGACGTATAGAACACAGCCTAAATCATCATAACATTTTATTCAGTAAATGATACATGTTCCCATATAATGGAAATGGATTGCATTCTAGCTGATTAGCATTAAACCATCCTTTCTACCTTGAGTGATGAACTCATTAATTTATAAGACTTATACTTGATTAGGTCTGGTGATGATACACTAGCCTTCCACATTTTTTTTTTACATTTTTTCACTAGATTATCTGTGGTTTTAGTGTTGAGTTTTGAGTGGTATTTATATATTCTAGATATTAGTTCTTTGAGACTTTACAAAGACAGATTAAGGAAAGAAAAAGGACATGGGTTAAAAACAATAAAAAACAAAACCAAGAACCACAAGTGAAAAGCACTATGGGAAATCAAAAAAGGGAAGAGCAACCAATGACACAAAGCAAATCTTCACTATGTACATATGAAGCTTTAACAAAAATGAAAGTGCTTTGTCATATAATTTTTTAATATAATGCAACCAAAATATCATTATTATAACATGTCATATGTAAACATCTGTAATTATGTTTTTCATCAAAGCATTACACGTCCATTAACTTATTTAAAAATACGAGGAAACCAAATGTATTTAGTTCCAGGTAAAAAAGTGGCAACAAAGAAACATTTGAGGTTTCTTGGTTCATAGAATTTACCACATAATCTGAGTGGAAAGTGTTAATTAGTCCCATATACACATATGGAGTCATAACAGTGCTATGTGTTATGGACAGATATTACATGGTAGGGAAATTTGATGTACTCAAAGAATTCTGATGTCTATTCAGAGGTAAGCTTGTAAGTGAAAAATGGTGTCATCAAGGTAAAAAAACTGGGGAAGGGGGAAGATACTAGAAGAGTAGAAAAGCATATGCAAAAGTCCTGTAGTGAAAAAAAAAGCTAGACCTATTTAGAGAACGAAAAGAAAGCCAGTAAGGGGGTGAGGCAAAGGAAACATGACGGGAAAAGAGGTGGGAGAGGTAGGCAGTGTCCAGATTTTGATTTTTAATTTTTTGTCTTGTTTTGTTTTGTTTGGCTTTCCTAGCAGCCAAGAGAAACTACTAGCATGATTAAATGAGTGGTGGTATCTTCAAATGTAATTGAATGCAGGGATTTTATAGAGAGGATTATTAAGAATATGAAAGAGAGAATGCAGAGAAACTGGAAACGAAATAGCTGCTGAATACCTAGTGAAAGAAAATAAATTAGGCTAGGATAATGATAGAGGAGATAAAGAGAAATGGATGAAAATATATTAGAGGATAAAACCCACAGTGATTGGCAATGATTTAGAAATAACTGGGTAAAAAGATCAGAGTTTCAAGGATATGTTTCTGGCTTGTGAAACTGGGTGAGTCATGGCACCATTCAATAATTAAAAAAAAAAAACAGAGAAGGAAGCAGGTTTTGTGGGGTGAAGAGAAAGTTCTGTTTAAGGCATTTAGAAGGAGGTGACTTTCTCACATAAGAATGGACATGCCACCCAGGCAATTGAAATTACAGTTTTGGAATTCATTGGAGAAATCTAAGCTAGAGGTATAACTTGGCTAGTTATCTGCATATAGGTGTTGATAAAGCTGTGGACATAAGTGCAATGATGCAGGAAGAGATTATTGTGAGAAGAGAATTATGCCAGGACTAGATCTCAAGGAAACCTAATTTTTAAAGGCTGAGAGGAGAGGATCAGCCTGCAATACAGACTGAACACAAACACCCTCCAAAGTAGTAGTGAAGCCACGAGAGGACAGTGCACAGATCTCAAAGAAGACAACGTTTTTAAGAAGGGAGAAAATGGTCCATATTGACCACTGCTGCAAGTTCAAGAAAGTTGAAGAAGAATTTTATTAATTGGTTCTATAGACATGAAGCTCTTTACTTCACTTGAATTCAGCAGGGTGAAGCTGTTTACCTATGTAACAATCCTGCAAGATCTACGCATGCACCCCAGAACTTAAATTAAAATAAAAATTAAAAAAAAATTTGTGGCTCAATAAAATTTAAATGTTAAAAAAAAAAAATCTCAATATCTTGTTCAACCAATGCATATAAAAGATAGAAAGAAGATAATACTTTGCTTTATTTTTACCATAACAGAATTAGCAATTTATTTTCTTAAAAAACATATTAAAAACAAAACTACTAACACAGTTATTGCTCTTGTTGAATATTAAAATACAATTAACAGCTTCTTAATAAATAGCAAATAATTATATGCTTATTACAATTGTGAATATTTGAATATGATAAATTGTTTTTTCCCCACTGTGTTGTAGTGTTCTTTACAGTTTTCAAATGGAAAAATTTGTTTCAGTGTTGTACTAGTCATAATGTTACTGATCTTATAATATCAATAAAGCCAAATACTTTCATATGTAAACCACTTAATTTCTAGGTAATGTTTATGTATGTGTTTCTCTATGTATGTATGATATACAGAAAGACAGAGAGATCTATGCACATTAGTAATATTGAAAGAAATGAATTTACTTCATTCATTGCACTGTCATAAAGACATTTTTTCCTAGGAAAGTAGTATCTTCTAATTTCATATACTTGAAAAATAGATCGGCATTGATGAAAATAAAACGATTTCTAACAATTTCTTATTTTTTATATAATCACACATCTTAGTATCATTATTGCAGTAAATCATAATAACAATGTGTATTTGTGTATTTTTAATATTAAAGAGTGCTACAAATCAACCTACGGAGTCTCTGAAATTTATTTCTGATTTAAGGCTTATTTCTATAGCGTATCCAAAGATCAATAACCTTACAGTTAAGAAGATGCATTTTAAATAACAATTAAAATTTATATTATCCTGATAGTTTTATATACTTGTCAGTTATTGGACAATACTAAACAATTGGTACCATGGAAACACACATGATAATCAATAAACGTTTTTTTTGAGACAGAGTCTTGCTCTGTTGCCTAGGCTGGAGTGCAGTGGTGATTTCTTGGCTCACTGCAACATATGCCTCCTGGGTTTAAGTGATTCTTTTGCCTCAGCCTCCTGAGTAGCTGCAATTACAGTTGTGCGCTACAACGCCCGGCTGATTTTTGTATTTTAGTAGAGACGTGGTTTCACCTTGTTGGCCAGGCTAGTCTGGGATTCCCGACCTCAGGTGATCTGCCCACTTTGGCCGCCCAAACTGCTGGGATTATGGGTGTGAGCCACTGTGACTGGCTAATAATCAATAGATTTTTAATTTGAAATAAATTATTGGAATGTATTTCTGACTTTCCCTTGCCTCCCACCCTTATTTAAACATCTTGAATAATTCTGTTCCATCACTATCTCTGACATTATCTTTAAATGTATAGATATGTGTGCATTCATTACCTTGTTATGAGATGTGAATAAAATTGCTTATGAAGTCAGCGAAACTCTCAGTATTATTTTTAATTATATGTATGAGAATACTAATGTTGACATTATTGTGCAGAATGTACATTGTTTTAAGTCCAGAGGTGTCATTTACTTCATAGCATAATATTAACAGTCCATGTTACTGGTACACTCTAGAATTGTATAGTGTACATTACATGAATATATACAACTAAATACAACACTGTGAATGACGAACATGATAAAGTAAAAAGAAAAATTCGTTTATTTAAAAAAGGAACAGTAATTATAGTAACTGAAATAACCTGTTTGTACCAAGTACTATTCAGAATAGTATTTATCATTATACATCACGTTAATCTATGTAATGTATTTTTTACAATACAATTTACAACATGATTTAATGTTACATTAGCCCAGTTCTTAGTTTTTTGTTCATGCAACAGAGTTACCTATGTGTAACTAAAATAAAATCTGAAAAAACAACTAGTGAGACCACTCTAAGGATGGCTAACAGTAAATGATTACAAACCAGGGCTGTATTAGTTTTATTTTTGATCTTTTTCATCTTCACATAGTAAGAAGATTGAGATAGTAATAAAATAGTGAAACAAGATAACTGTTATGGATATCCTCATAGACAGCTCCCCATGGAAGTCTAGAGGATGAATATGAGTTATTCAGGATACCTCAGTTTTCATCTAAGAAAATACAGTGTGACAATGTCTACAGGCTGTGAGCAAACAAACCAAAATTTTAATGGGTTTTGTTTTTAAAGAGCATCCTCAATGGAATGTGTCTAGCTCTTGTTAGAAGATATTATGAATCCTGCCATTTTCTATGTTGTTCTATCGTTTTCAGAATTCTATTAAAATCTGAGAGGTCATGACAACTGATTGGTCAAGAATCTTTAATCATGCTATCATCCTGCCACCATTAAAATCCTGACTCTACCACATACTAGCTGAGGAACCTTAAGCAAATTACTTAACCTCCCTGTACCTCTACATATTCATCTGATAAATTTAGATGGCTATATTCTCTTACCTTCTGGAGGTAATATGGAAATTTTCTCATATATATGTGCTGTACTCAGAGAAGTGTCTGACTCTTATTGCAGGATTGTTAAATGGTATATACAGTATTAACACTGAAGATTAGGTGAATCTAGAACAGTGGTATGCACACACAAGGTACTATCAATAGCTGTGTATGTAGGAGAAATCAGTGTTTCATTATTCCTTCTTGCCTCATTGCTTCTTACAATCATTCTCTAATTCACATATCTGTATGTGCATACTCTTATGTCTATTTATAAAAGTGGATTCTTCAGAGAATGTCTATAATCACATTATGCATAACTAATCACTTATGACTGATTGTTCCATGCTTTATAACTTTATTGGTATTTTATAGTTGTATGCATGTGTGTGTCTATTCTTAGAGTTGCCATATCATAAAAAGCAAAGAGAACATAGGTGTTCAACAATGTTGAGTTATAAGTAATTAAAAACCTAATGTTAAAAAAGTTGCTTAATATCATATTACTATTCTTAGTCTTACTTCCCCCAAAGCTAACTGATAAGTACATTATACTTATCCATGATTAGATTCAATTACTCAAATGCCTTCTATCCCTTTATTATGATTCTGACTTCATTCAAACTGAAATGTCAATGTTTTCTAGGTATTTTTACCATTTTTGCAGATAGAGGGATAATCAGTTTTACTAATGATCCTCCAAAATTTTTAGACATTTCTCCAGTAAGCATCTATATTAACTAAAATAGCATTAAATAAAGTGCAAACTTACCTTGTCATAGCTATGCAATTCTGTATTCTCTAAAGAATGATTTTTCATATTACTCAACAATTCTGACTGAGCAATTGAAATTCAGACTATGATAAATGTTTTACACTGAAGGCTCATTTCATTATACAGTAGTCAGTTGAAATGGGGTTTCCGAAGAATGTATTTTTAGGAAGTGCAGAGTACAGGAAAAAGCTGAATACATTATACAATTTAAATATTTATCGAAGCTTTTCTACTAAGGCAACACTTTGGTAATATTCACAGAAATAGCAATATGGGAGGAAATTAGGGGTAAATAGATGGTAGGGACTGTGGAAACCAAGACACCTGGTGCTAAAAGTGAGATCCTCATTCATAAAGCCATTAAATTGGAGATTGAAAGGAACAGATCTCTTTATGGAAATATTATTTTCCTTCAAATTTCATCACTTTATCTAGATGTGTCTTCTCTGATTTTTTTATTTTAGTGCTTTTTTTCTTCCTTAATGAATTCCCCATCTCCTTCTCTTCACATTCTCTCTAGCTGGTCTCATCCACTCCATGAGTTGCATATTTAAATCCCTAATAATGACTTCATTTCTAGGCACAATACCCATGCTCTACATAAAAATACAAAACAAAACTAAAACCTTAGCATCCTTCCCATTGTTCCAATTTCCCTTCCAATCTCCTTGCAGATGACACCATTATCCACCCAGTTGTTCATTTCATGGAGCACACAGCATGCAATACAACACCAATTCCTACTGATTCTATCTCATAAACAAATCTTGAATAGATCTACTTCTTTCATCACTACTGTCACCATTCTAGTCCAAAGCACCTTCTTCTGCACCTGGAGGAGCCACTATAATTGCTTCAGATTGATAGTCCTCATCTACCATTAGCATTTTCCAATCTCTTTTGCATAAAACAGAGTTATAGTCTAAAAAATGCAAATATGTTAATATCAGTATTCTACCTGAAACCTCTAAGGCTTTCCGTTGATTTTACTGTACAAAGAAAAATAATCCCTATAACTTTCAAGGCCCTGAATGATTGGACCCAAGCCTGCCATTTCAGATGCAAGCTTGTTCCACACTTTTCTACATTCACTATCTAGGAAAACGATCCTTTTAGATCTTTCTCCATACCATTTTCCACATTCCAAAATGTTGCTTCCCTCTGACAGGGACATTTTTGCTCCCTCTTTTCTTTTGGACAAGTATACTCTAACCTCATTCTTCTTTGTCTTGCTTTGAATATTTTTATCTCACATGTATTTCCTTAATTTCAAAAGCTGGTATACATCTCTGTATTATACATTCTTATGAAAATGTGTGCTTTATTCTATAGTCCTTATCCCCAACGCAATTTAAGCAGTCTGCATGTTTGTATTTCATATGCACATCCTCCTTGAAATGCTAGTCTCTCTTTGAGTTCACTTGTTTAGAATATCTCCAAAGCGTAGCACAGTACCTGGCACAAAATTGGCACTTAATGTGTATATTTGCTGCATGGACAAATGATTCAATAAATGGATAACAAATCATCAGCTGTCTCTTCTTTAAACAGTGGTCGTCCAAAACCACACAATACAAATTTTAGAGTCACTTGTTTTGCTACTTTTATTTCTGGATTTATTTTGAGAGCCAATCTATTTTCAGACATTTAAAGTAAAACACTGCAAAAGCCATAGGCTTGAGCAAAGTGAACCTCTGTGATAACACTTGGTGCTTTCTGACAGACCATTAGAGATGGGGTGTGTACACCTAATCCAAAGGAATCCTCTAGCTCTTCAGCAGCTGTTCACATGGCTCATGCCCTGCCCTTCAGCCTCTACTAAATCAGGATTCCCCAGCTGTCTGAGCTTCCCGTAAGCGTTTTTAGTTAACCACCTACAAGCCAACATTGCTTGCATCTGATTATGCTCTTTAAAGTCTAATTTCTCCTTTTCCTTCCTAGTTATTTTGCAATATGTGAGAGTCATTGGATTCATCATTTTTACAGATTATTATGTTTTTACTTACTCAACTATTTTGATAATATTTTGTTCACTTAGTCAACAATTTATTTCTAATGCATCCCTCTTAAGCACTGACATAAAAAGAAGTTACTCAATTTGCCTTTGATGAAAATACTTGGGCAGTTCTGATTTTGTGATTTTTTTTTTCTTATTTCTTTAATTTTTCCTCACACAGCTTCCAAGACTAAAATCTGCCCTTGTAACAGTGTACTGACTCCCTTGCCCTTTAAGTCAGCACTGAGCTCAAGCTAAGGTACTATTGCTGCTGTAATCTGATAAAGGAAGAGACAAGTTGTGTGCAAATAAAGATGAGTGCCAGGAAGGAGAAAAAAGCCACTGATGTTTATGCCCTTTTATAGTCCTGATTCTATGACAGTCTTAGCCAAAAGCAGAGTGGAAGAAGGGAGAACACTTTAAAACAAAACAAAATAAAAGCCAAGAAGAGGATAAAAACATTTAAAGGATAACCGTTTTATTTGCCCATAATTGGAAATAATATGGAACACTATAATGGTAATTGTGCTCAGTTAATACTGACCTTTTTAACAATAAAAATTTTTATGATAGTGAAGAGAAAGCATTTAAAAGTTGAAAATCGATTAGCAATAGACTTCATGATATATATGAATTCCTCATTGCTGGTATGCCCATGTATAGTTTATGTATTTATTAAATATAAACTAAAAACATCACAATTCAAGCATCTGACTTTTTGAAGTTGCTTTAAAGTTATCTTAATTCTATTCAAAAAACCATTAAGATATCTACATTCTCATTGCATTACGTGGATAAACATTGGCTTTAAGAATGCATTTTAATGTTTCTCCTCTTCCTTGACACAACCACATTTTTCTACTAAAATAAATAAGTAAACTAAAATGAATAATATACAAAAATAAAGGCAAAGCTCTTCCTCAGATTCTTTTATTCAAATGTAACTAGACCTAGATATTATTCACTAGTCTTAGATATATTCCACGTTTCAAAATTGACATGAGAAAATTAATTAATCAATTTGCTAACATTTTAAATTTATGGATAATTATTTCCTTAAAACTGTATGTAATCAAAATACTGAGTTAAAAACTCTGAAAGAGTCATTTAAGAACAATAACAACAACAACAACAAAAAAAACCAGCAACAACATTTTATCAGCATGACAAGGAAATGACAGCTCCATTTCAATTAAAAGGTAATTGTTGATTCTCCCTCACTTCCCATTAGTGAGGAACAGGGTGCATAATGACAGAGTAAAGTGAGGCATTGAGGGAGAAGGCAAAAGATAACAAAGAAAGCAGGAATAAATTGATTTCTAAACCAAATCTAGACTGCTAAGAACATTGGTTTTCTCAGGGCTTAGTATTATTACATACACTATGCAGCAAAGTCACCTTCAGAGATTGTAGTTCAGAAATTGCTCTGTGTGTTCCATTGCCAACTGAAAATCCCAAGTATTTTGAATGAGTGATATCAGATTAAAATAAAGATTGAGCTCAGAGTTGAATGGAAATTCTCTCTTAAAAGGGCAGCCTGAATGGAAGATGTGATTTATAAAAGAGGGAGTACTGGTCTTTGTGTTTTTAACAGGAATGAGCTAGAGACTGTATGGCCATGAGATGAAGACTCTCTTTTTTTTAACTTTTAAGTTGAGGGCTACAAGTGCAGTTTGTTACATAGGTAAACTTATGTCTTGGGGGTTTGTTGTACAGATTATTTTGTCACCCAGGTATTAAGCCTACTACTCATTAGTTGCTTTTCCTGATTCTCTCCCTCCTCCCACCTTTTACCCTCCAAAAGGCTCTAGTGTGTGTTGTTCCCCTGTAGTCGAGGACACTTTTAAGCATGAGCCAGCAGAGTAATTTCCCTTCTTCATCCTCATTTGTCTGCTGCCTATCAGAATTGTGCTTGAGAAAATTTACATACACTTAAAACACTGGAGTCAAATACATATTTTTTTTTTTTATGTCTTTTTTGGGCGGCCATATTCAAGGAAGTAATCTTGAATAGGAAAAGAGAAAGGCTATGCCCTGGGTGTTAAATTATTTCAGAATCTCTAGAGGAGCCATCTGGTTTATGAAGGCATACTGAATGCTGTAATATGCTTTAATATACAAGGGAAACAAACTTTTTATACTATAAATTTCATGAAAAAGTAAACCAAATCATTTCAGCTATTAATCTTGGAACTATATTTAGTATAGGAATGATTCACAAATAGCAGAGTTACTCTCCCATTCAAAAGGGCTATCAGAATCTCTGGAAGACACATTCATTTTTAGTATTAAGTAGAGGGAGCTTGAAATTTTACAAGTATTTTAGGGACAATTCTATATGTGGCATAAATAGAAAAATCCCTCCAAACTTGGTAAAATGATAAACCACCCTATGGAGGTGCCATTTTAACTTTCACATCTGTATTAAGATGAAACTTCGGAACTCCAAACATATCAATATTATATAGCATGAAACCTCTAGATGTTTTAAGTAGGAAAAAGGTGAAGACTACAAAGTATTTATTTACTTGTTTGTTTGTTTTTTGAAGATCAGTTATACTGCATTAAGCACATTCTACAAAGGGAAATATTTTCATGAAATCCTGCTGTGAAACCTGGTTGCATTTAATAAAAAGGTTTATTTCCCATATTGCAGCTCATGGCCTTCCCAAGAAAATATTCCAGTGTGAACCAACTGCCTTGATAACAGAACACAAACCTCCTAGTACTATAGTAGGACTTTGTGAGAAAGAAAACCATTGCCTCTCTCTCAATCCAATCAAAACCTGAATGTACTGTATAAAAATAAACCAAGGTCATCATTATTCCTTGTCATTGTGATTTGGCGTGCCTTCACATTACATACCCTGTATATTTCAAATAACTGCGCCGCCTCCATTAACTGAGTTTGACATTACTTTAATCAATGTATCTTTTCAGAATGAAAGGGAGAAATGTCAAATTCCTGCCATTATAAATTCTTTTAACTCTCTAATCTGCATTAAATAAAAGGTTGTCTTTGAGAAATAATAAATGCTCTAAAGAAATATAACTAGCATCAATTTTATTTTAAAGTATAACTGGGAAAAAATTCAATCTCAACACAGCTTTTCATACAGAGGTGATTTCCCAAGAAACTATTAAAGCCTTATTTACATGGCCCCTCCCAAGGCTGTGTCTAATTATGTATTATTTTTTCTTAAAATAGCACCCAAAATTGTATAACCTCGGGCCCCATAAATTCTTCCTTCATGGTTTGTTCTGTTTTGTCAAACAGGGAACATGCATTAGACTCACTTGTCAATTGCTTAGAAAATGATGTGTTTAAAACAGAAAATTTTGAAAAGTGAACAGAAGATTATCTTTAAAGAGGGGTTAATTTCTAATTAGAACCTCTTAGGAAATGTAATACCCTGTGAATTGAATGCATATAAATGTGTGTATATATAAACATATATACTCATACCAAAATACTGTGTTTCTTGTATGTGTGATGAAATAAAGAATAAATTGAAGAAAAAGTATGATAAATCATTTTCAATAAGTTAGGAAATTATTACAATAGAAGGTGGAAGGAGAAGAAAAGTTCGTGAAGTCACTTTGTTTTTCTCCTGAGATAAAATTGTGATGAAAGATAATAAAATAGAATTTTGAAAAACACCTGATGTTTCCAAGACAATGATTTTAATCTCTTTTATTAAACAACACAAGTGGTTAAAAACTTGACAATTTGTTTCCTACGTAGCAAATGACGTGGAGCACAGGGATTTCAAATGAATACTATAGGACTAAAGAGGAAGCTGTATTAATATCTCTGCCCAAATTATGAATTTGCAATTCAGTGCTGCCTAGGTGGAATAGTGTCAACCAACATCTTTTTTCCCTTAAATAATGTAATTATGCATGAAACACTTTGTAGTCTTTTTTAAAGTTTAGAGTAACATACATATGACATACTCTAATGTATTTTTCATAATCTAATGCCATGTAAGATACACCAAAAGCTTTGTATTAAACATTGTATCATCAATTTAGATTAGCAATCTCTTTTTCATAGTTAAAATGCCTTTAAGATTCTGCAAATGAAATTCTAAATGACGATTTTAGTAGACTTCAAGATGACTTACATCATTTAAATATATTCAAATGAAATGTCTGTTTGCAATACACTGCCTGAATAATTCTTTACAATGCATTATTTGAGTAATTCTAAAAGTAAACAATTCAATGTGTTTGACAATACAGTGATCTGTTTTAACGGGTAGCTAATTTGGTTAAAAACAACAAAATGTACTTTTGTAAGTTTTTCAAACTAAGGCAAATTTTAAAACTGGATTCAAATGTCAAACATCCCAATAGCAGTATGTTAACAAACAGCAAAATTTAATGTATAAAATAACCCTGAGAATATCTCTATTTTTTTCTTAACAAATTCATTGTCATGTGGCATAGGCATTACTTGATGATTTCTTAAATGTAGTGTGAAAAAATCCTACAGGACATGTCCCAAAATGATTAGCTTTCTTCACATTCTAAGAATTGAGAGTTATTTGAGTATCTATGACAAAACAGAGTGTAGGTTTACCTTGCTTTATTCCAGCATAATTGCATCTATTCTTTCAAAATTGCATTATATACTTGTGTATGAGTTTAATTATGTAGAATATATATATATATATAATCACTAGTGATTTTGATAGTATTTATGTTATAAATATCAAAGAAATAAAAACAACAAATAAAAAATATGTGTGTATGTTGCAAACTACAGATATATACCATGCATATTTTTGTAATGATAGTAAGTATAACAGTTTTTCAATCTGAAAGCAATAATGATGCTCACCAAAAGAGATTTATGAAGTAAGGAAACAATATAAGTTAACTGTTATATTATAAAATCTGATAGCTTTTAATGTGAATCAATACATGGACAATGTTAACTTATTTCCACAAATTTTTCACAGTGGCAAACTTCTGATTTTGTTTTTAGAAGTTGTAGAGTATTACTTATTTAGAAAGATTTATTTTTTCATTCTTAATTATAGGCATTGCCCTCATACCTATTTTAGAATAACTATATTCCACAAGTCAAAGATGGGTGAGGAAGAGATAATCTCCCATCTCTGGGACACACAATCCTTATTGTACATTATTTTTACTGTTGTGCCTCGGTCCCTTTTTAAATCCTTCATTAGTCATCATGGCTTTCTTAAAAATACACAAAATAGTTGCATTTCTATATGAAAGCCAGACTAAAAAGTTGTACTGAAAAGCTAGCTCATAATAGACATGAAACAACATGGTAACTTTACTATGAAATATAATTAGGATCTCCTCAAGTTTGTATGTTGTTTTCCCAAGAAGAGATCATCTGATCATTTGAGAGCATAGATCATATCATTATTTGTGTGATTTGTTTGAAATAATTATTTGAAAAAGTTATCACAATACACTACAGAAAAGAGCATTTGAAATAGTAAATATGAGTAAGAAACATTACAGTTAAATCTTGTCAATACTTTTCCCATCTTCCAATTATCCATCCCAACTCATATTATCCTTTATTTCCCCCATGATATGTCAGACAAACTTTTCCTAACTTTTAGGCCTCCATGTAGTTCCTATACAGTAATTAGTTCAATTGAGAATATATCTCAGGTCAGTAACCTTTATGTAACTGTAACTAAATACAGAAGTACCAACTAATCAAAATAATAACTCAGAAATACAAACTATCTCACAGCAATCAAAATAGTCTGTTATACTCAAATGACATTCTGCATATTCTATTACTTCAGTGGTTTCTTAATCAAGAAATTATGTGTTTAATTCTATCACAAAAAAACTCTTTTAAACTCCATTTCTGTTGAAAGGTTTTCCCAATGAAAAATATAATACCTGAAAAAAATATATATATATGCAGTATATATAACATTTATGCTTCTTTGCAAACTACTCACTTAAAATCAATATGCCTAATTAGTGAGCTTGTCACAAACTAAACGTTATGGCACAGTAAAAGATATTTTTAGTTACTTTGTACTTACAACAGTCCTCTACTTCTTCCCACCAAAGCATTTTGGAAAAGTGTATATCAAGGCAGCAATTAAAAAAAAAAAACCTGGTAAAAGTTCTTCAAACTTTATTTCTTCAGTAGGCTTAAAAACAACGAGAAACCAATCCACTTCAGCAGCCTTAAAAAAATAACACTTCAGTTTTTCCTATTCGTTTTTCTCTGAAGGGAATTGCCTCCAAGATCTGAGTCCTGTAGGGGGAAAGTGAGTGATCCCAACACTGAGTGAGTCAACATAGTAACTGATGCCAGGATTCTGTAGAGGCCCCTGGATATTTCAAATTCCAGGACCTGCGCACAAGCAAGTGACCCGCCTTCTCTCTCAAGTTGGTTTCCCATAATAGGACTGTCCATGGTCACTACATATAAGGTTGTGCTTCCAGCATGGCAAGCTCTGTGAATTCAAATAATGCTCAACTGTGTTCTGATTAATATCCAAACCAGAATAGCACAGTGGACATAGTATTTGCTTTTAAAGCCTTCTAAACACAAAAACTATTCAGTACCAAACCATAACAATATTTTCTGTAACTGTTACGTGAATTTACAAAATAACAGAGCAGAAAATCCTGATTCAAAATTGACTTTTAAATGCATTTTTCCCCTTCTTAACAACACCAAAAATTTCACTCTACCAAAAGAAAGAAATGCCCAGAATAATCTATGCATTTGTTATGTATCTGCTGTCTACCAAAGTTATTTTTTACCCTTGGGATCCAATCAAAAGTCATGTATTGATGATGCCAACAGTTTGAATAAGAAAAGCAGCAGCAGAATTCAGCAGCTGAATTCTGAAGGCAGAATGTCTGTGTAGGTCTCATGGGACAAGTTTTCCTGCTGAAATAAAGAACACTCTTATAATGGAGTAAATAAATTTTTCTCAAATCCTAAATTTCAGTTGTGAATTATGATAAAACTTCTTTACTACCAAATTATTCTATTTTCCATTTCTCTGGTGCCAATTCTTAAAACACCGTTTTCTTAGACAATGAGTTAATGACCATTTAATGGTTCTAATTAAAGGCTTTTTTTTCCTGTATTAAATGAATACAGTTGTATTGTGTCATTCAGCATGTAAATCATTCTTTGCCAATAGAAGTCCACTTTGTCTTCTTCCTTATTACTTTTATGCAACAGGCGAGCCCAAAATTGATAGGAAACACTGGTAATATTTTTTAGAAAGATATTCCTTTTACAGTTATAATAATCCCTACTAAAATTTTTGTTTGAGTGTTTTTATTGTACCATTTTTTAAAGTGACAGACTCATTTTTCTATGTCAAACATTCAACTGCTTGCCGCAGAAATGAGTAACAGATAAAAATAAAAAAAACATATTGAGTCAGACTGTGATGTTTACCTTAATAGTTAATTATTCATTTTGTGTTTTAGAATATTATTGTCATAACTGCTATTTCCCCAGCAAAATGTATATGAACTAAAACATAAGGCCTAATTTTAAGGTAATTGTATTTAATTTACTTCTTTCAAAATAGATTTATAACATTCTTTTCTGTAGGTTACCAGCTTTCTTCTCAGTGTGATTGTCTAAATATGCAGATAAGCAAAATTTTCATAGAACAACATGAAAAAAGTAAAAAAATGATTTGGGGGCTTATTTGGCTCTAAGTCTACATGTTAGCATCAATGTCCTTCTATATAACGAGGTACAATATTGTCCAGTGTATAAGTCCCCTTTTATCTAGTACTGTGAGTTTTCTACAGACGTAAACCCTTCTTTAGGCCAAGGCCTAACTGATACAATTTATCAGTCCCAAACCAGCATTAATATCACGTGGGAACTTAGGAGAAGTGCAAGTTGACACGAGACCTCAAAAGTTAGAAATTCTGGGGTTGGGACCCAGCACTGTTTTACCGGTGATTCGAATGCATGGTCAACTTTGAGAAACCCTGAAGTGTATGTTTCTAAAAAACAACTGTGATTCTAAATGTAACAAAAAAATGTGTCCTGGGGAATATCTAAAGCACCAAATCCTGATAGGTCTGAATGTCCTCAGATACATTTTAATTGCCATTCAGTCTTAGTTGATAATCTGAATTTATTTGGCATCTGTAATAATTTCTGCATTGTGCAGAATGCATATACTTCCGTCAAGATTTTATAATGTGGGTGGAAATATATGCTTAAAATAAGTTGAAAAGTGAAAGGCATGTAAAATAAAATTTAGAGCAAACCTAATGAATTTCAGTTCAGATTGTGTCACCACAGTACATTCTTGTGTCCCTTAATCACTTATCTTTCTCCTCTAGTCCTCAAAATAACTACATCTGGTAGGATTTATCAGCCCCACTCTAAAAAACTTGCTCAAATTTCCATTTTTAATGACTGTCACAGAATTTTTTAAAGTGTATTTTAACTTGTTACTTTCAAATACTTACAGATTGGCAAGAATTTGCAGAGATAGTATACAGAGATGCCATATCCCCTTCACCCAGATTCTCCCAAACAATAACTACAATTAAGTATAAAAACCAGGAAACTGACATTGATATGATATGTATATATATTTCTATTGCATCATAAACGTAGATTCGTGTGACCACAATCTCAACAAATAAACACCTCTTTCATCACCTCAGAGATTGACTCCTGCTAGTCCTTTATAGTCTCACCAGTCACCGTCCCCAGTTGTCCCTAAAGCCTGGCAACAATTGATTTGTTCTCCATTATCATAATTTTGTCATTTTAAGAATATTTGGATAAATGCCATGATGCCTTATGTAGTATTTTGAGGTAGGCTTTTTTTTTTCAGCATTATGTGCTTGAGATCCATTTAAGTTGTCATCATTAGCTTATATCCTTTTATTGCTGAGAGGTAGTTCATGGCATGAATGTTCTATAGTTACTTTATTAATATACTGTGGAATATTATTGTTGTTTCAAAATAAAGCTGAAAAGCAATCATGTAGTTTTTTATTTTTGTTTCTCTAGATTAATGTCGAAGAGTGTAATTAATGACTGGGCCTTATGGCAAATGTATATTTAGCTTTTTTGAGAAACTGCCAAAATATTTTGCAAAAAATTTTACCATTTTACCTATCCACCAGCAATGTAGGAGTGATCCAATTTCTCCAAATCTTCATCAGCATTTGGTGTTCTGAATTATATATATATAATACTAATATATATATATATATTTATATTAGTTTTAAGTATATATATACTAATATATATATATATTAGTTTTAAGTATATATATACACACACACACACACACACACACACACACACACACACACACACACGGTAGATTTAAGCGTATAGGTATCTCTATCACACTGAATTTGGGGAAATTTTGAATTTTCCTAATGGTTAATGACATTGAACATCTTATCATGTGTTTATTTGCATCTGAATACAATCATTTAAAAATTGTATTTTATTATGGTAAGAAAAATTGACATGAGACCTACACTCTTAACAATTTTCTAAGTGTACAACATGGTATTGGTATTATTGACTGTAAGTAAAATATTGTGTAGCAGATCCCTAGAACCCCATCTCTACTAAAAATAAATTAAAAAAAAAAATAGCCAGGCATGGTGGCATGCACTTGTAATCCCAGCCACCTGGGAGGCTGAGGCAGGAGAATTGCTTGAACCTGTGAGGTGAAGGTTGCAGTGAGCAGAGACCACTGCACTCCATCCTGTACGAAGAGCAAGACCTTGTCTCAAAAAAAAAAAAAAAAAAGTGTCTGCTCATATACTTTGCCCATTTTTAATGGATGTGTCTGTTTTTTGTTTATTGATTTAAGTTTCTCATAGATTCTGGATACTAGGCCTTTGTCAGATGCGTATTCTGTGAATATTTTCTCCCATTCTTCGCTTACTTTGTTGATAGTTACTTTTGCTGTGGAGAAGTGCTTTAGCCTAGTCAGGTCCCACTTGTCAATTTTTATTTTTGTTGCAATAGCTTTTGGGGACTTAGTCATAAATTCTTTGCCAAGACCAATGTAAAAAAGAGTATTTCCTACGTTTTCTTCTAGGATTTTTTACAGTATGAAGTCTTACATTTAAATATTTAGTCCATCGTCAGTTGATTTTTGTATATAATGAAAAGTAGAGGTCCAGTTTCAATCTTCTGTACATGGCCAGCCAGTTTTTCTAGCACCATTTATTGAATAGGGAATGCATTCCCCATTGCTTATTTTTGCTGATGTTGTTAAAGATCAGATGGTTATAGGTGTGTTGCTTTATTTCCAAGTTCTCTATTCTGTGCCATCCGTCTGTGTGTCTGTTTTTGTACCAGTACCATGCTGTTTGGTTACTGTAGGCTTATAGTATAGTTTAAAGTTGGGTAGTGTGATGCCTCTTGCTTTATTCTTTTAGCTTAAGATTGCTTTTGCTCTATGGGCTCTTTTGGTTCCATACAAATTTGGATTAGTTTTTTCTAATAAAAATGAAAAATGACTTTGATAGTTTGATGAAATTAGCATTGAATCTATAAATCACTTTGGGCAGTATGGCCATTTTCACAATATTATTCTTCCAATTCATGAGCATGGAATGTTTTTGCATTTATTTCTGCTGTCTCTGATTTCTTTCGGCAGTGTTTTGTAGTTCTTGTTTAGTTCTTTCACCTCCTTGGTTAGCTGCACAGTCATAAAACCTAATGAAATCATGTCCTTTGCAGCAAGATGAATGCAGCTGGAGTCCATTATCCTGAGCAAATTAACACAAGAACAGAAAACCAAATACTGCATGTTCTCACTTATAAATGGGAGCAAAACATTGAGTACACAGTGGACATAAAGATGGGAATAATAGATACTGGGGACTACTGGAGAGGGAACTGAGGGAAGTTGATGTCAGTTGAAAAACTACCTATTGTGTATAAGGCTCACTACCTGGGTGACTGGATCATCAGTACCCCAAACCTCCACATCACACAATATGCCCTTGTAACAAACCTGGGAACCAGTACCCCCTGATTCAAAATAAAAGCTGAAATTATTTTTATTTCATTCTATTTATTTATTATACTTTAAGATCTAAGGTAGGTTTGCAGATTGCGCAGGTTTGTTACATCAGTATACACATGCCATGGTAGTGGTTTGCTGCATCCATAGCCCTGTCATTTACATTAGATATTTCTTGGGGAGGAATAGCAGGGGGTAGGAGGATTGGGGAGGGATAACATTAGGAAATTATATGTTTTAAATTTGATTAAAATTATAATTGTTGAATTAATTAGACACATTTTTCAAAAATGCGAAGCATAATTTTTATTACATTAAACTCATATACTTTTTTAAAATTACTTTTTTTTGCCTATACTTAGACAATACATGTTATAAAATGAAGACTGGCCCATGATTATATTAGCAATTGACTTTTATAATTTGATCTGGTATCCTAAGAGCTTCACAAACTCATTATTTCTAAGAGTAACTTTGTAGAATACCTGGGATTTTACAAAGGACATCACAACATCTGCAAATAAAGACAGTATAACTTTTCCTTCCTGATTTGTATGTTTTTATCTACTTTTCTTGCATTTTTGCACTAGCTAGAACTTCCAGTTCTATGAATAACAGTAGTGCTGAAAGCAACCATCTTTGCCTTAATCCTAATATTAGGAAGAAAGCTGTAAATTCTTTCATCATTATTACAATGTTAGCTATAAGATTTCTGTAGTTGTTCTTTTCCAAGTTGAGGAAGTTCTCCTCCTTTGTTAGTTTTCTGATACTTTTTTTTAAATTATAAATGGGGTATTGAATTTTGTCAAGCTTCTTCCCCTGCATCAATTGGTATGATCAAGTGATCATTCTTCTTTAGCTTCTTAATATAATGTGCAAAATTATGTTAAGGACTTTTTGTCTCTATATCTATGAGTTTTATCGGTCTGTAGTTTATTGAATTTTCTACTGTGCTTATCAGGTTTTAGTATCAAAATACTTCTTCCTCATAAAGTACATTTGGAAGTGTTGCCTCCTCTTTTGTTTTCTGGAGGTTGACAGTTCTTTTCTTTCATCACTTGAAAAATGTCATACTTCTTCCTGGCTTTCTTGTTTCACATAAGAAATCCTATGTCATTTGAACTTTTTCGCCTATAGATAAAATGTCTTTTCTTTTTGACTGTTTTTAAGAATTTTTAAAGTAATTTTCATATTACTATGATGCATCTAAGCCTTGGTTTATTTGGGTTTATCCAGTTTGTTTACTCAGCTCCTTTAATCTGTAGGGTTTTGCCTTTTACCAAATTTTGTATTTTTCAATCATTATGTGCTTGAGTACTTGTTCAGCAACACCCACCCTTTTTGAAACTCTGATGGCATAAACTGTAGAACTTTTATTATAATTCCACAGGACACTGAGAATATTTTCATTTTAAAAATCATTTTCTTTCTTGTTGAGACTGTGTAATTTCTATTGGCGTATCTTTCTGCACACAGATTTACCCTCTGTCTCTTCACCTCCATTATACTGCTAGACCATTTACTGAAATTGTTTTTTGATTATCGTATTTTCAGTTCTAAAACATGCTGTTCTATGTCTTCAATTTCTTTCTGACTTTTCCCATTTTTTATTTGTTGCAAAATGTTTTAAATAGCTTATTCAACAATTTCCAGAATGGCTACTTTAATATCCTTGCTAGATAATTCTGTCATCTTTGTCATGTCAGTATAACTGACTCTTATCTTTTATCATTCCAGCTGAGATTTTCTTTTTGGCATTTGGTGTATTACATTATTAGACTCTGGATCTTATTTATATCTATTTTAGTTAGTCCCCCTCTGACTGTTCTGGTGGAGGATAGAGGTAGAAGGGTACTGCCTTATTATTGCCAGGTGGGAGTGAGAGTCCAGGTTCCCCACTCCACCTGTGTTGATACTTTAGAGATCGTGTGTGTGTGTGTGTGTGTGTAAATAAATTTTATTTGACACCATCTTAATTCCTATTAAAATTTTCTGGCACCTTGTGAGTTCATTTTTCAACTTTCAAAGTTTTTTCCGCTGGACAAAAAGAAAGAGCTAGAGCTCATAAAAATGAGAAAAGATCTTAACTCAGATTTCCACAGACAGTGAAGCAAATGACACTTGCATAAGGATTTGATTTCAGGACTTGGTACTACATATGAGTACTGTCTATAGAGTCAAGAAAGAAAACATTTCCTTGCCAAATATAAGCAAAACTCAAAACTAATTTGCCTGTGTTGTGAAAATAATGACTCCTTAGTTTGCAGATTGATTCCCAACCATTTTATGAGGTAAAGGTGTAGGGACTAATAAAGGTTTAAAAAGGTTTCTGAATAAAAGAAAGGTATTATGAGTACAAGGAAAGGAAATGCATTGATGCTAGTGAACTGAGATTCAGTAACATGATTTAATACTTGTACATCTTATTCTGTATTTGCGAAGATCCTGGTAGGAAATATAGATGGCATATTCAAATGCATTTAACAGATAATAATTCAGTGAAAGAACTATGGACAAACATATAGGTGGGCTGATGAGAACAAATAAGGAATGGTGAGTCACCTAGGAAGCAGCAAGAGAGGTAATTTGTTTCTACTTCTAGGCCTAACATGTCGAGGTGAAGGAATAATGTTGGAATAGTAATAGAAAAGCACAGTCACAACCAGGACCTTAGTGAGGCATATGGGAAGTGGAACACAAATATCCAAACCTTTTTTTCCCTGCCCTCTGATCTCCAGCTAGTGTTACAAGAAAGTTAGTGAAAGTTATTGCACAAGAGGCATTGGTGATACAATTGAAGAGGCAAGCTTTTCAGGCCAGGGCAAAAAGCAGGGCAGAGAATTGCAAAATGGGTGTGTTAGTGAGGAGTGGAGCCACGGCCACTAACACAAATGAAAAATTTTTAGCAAGAAGGCTCAGCCCTACCATTTCAGACTTGGAAGGACACTCAGTACTAGTGTGATACCCAAGTAGAAAATACAATTAAGGATGAATAGACCCTATGCAATGTAGCCCTTGCCTTCATTTTCAACCCTACATTACATCTCTGAACTTCCTTGAGTTATGTTATATGCTTTCCTGCTATAATATCTCAGATTATTTCAAAAATTCATCATATATGTTTTCTCAGCACACAGCTTTACTCCCTTTTTGCATGTGTGATTAATAAATTGGGTATATGTGTAAGGTGTTGTTTACCTAATAGAAGGCAAGCTCCATCAGAACAGTGTGTCTTCCTATTTAGTTGCTTCATCACTATTGTTTATCATTTTGTTGTGTGAGTAAAATTGTCTCCACTTGCAATTTCTTTGTATTTTATTGTTTGTGTATTGTATGCTTCCTCATTCTTCTGGGCTTTGTTTAAATTTATTTTATGAAAATGTTTTTGAGCTCCCCCTCACTTTCACTCATAGTTGGGTCTAACAATATGAATGCACCTTCATTACTCGGCTGTAAACTTCTTGATATTAAGAATTAATTGTTGTTTATATTATGTAGATAACTTTAGCTCTCAAAAGCACTTTGGGTATAATAGGACTTTAATGATATCAGTTGGAAAAAAGGAAACAGGCAAGAGAGGGAAATAAAGAAATTTATGAACCAGTTCATTATAAAATTTAAAATAAAGGTTGAACGTTTGAGAGTAGGAAACCAAATCTCTTCACAAGTATATGCTAAAAAGGATTCTGAACCCTGGTACTATGGTATGACTATAGTAACAGATTGTCATTTAAAATAATGGAAATGGGCTGTGGAATAAATGTATATTTATTTATGAAACATTTATTAGGGCCAGATTTTCTGCATTTAAGATATGAGGTAACAACTTCAAATCTTTGCCTTCAAGTAGATTATACCTTGGGTATATTATAAGAAAAGTTGAGGTTTTAATCGACTCTCTAATTGATGAACTTGATAAGCTTGAAGACTCTTGTCTCAGAGAGGTACCTAACCCTAACCGCAAGACCAGGTTTTAAAGATAACACCATGTACACTGCTTATTATAAAATAAGGTCATTTACTCTAAATTAAGTATTGTGTTTTAAAAAGCTGCTCCCAAATACATACACTAGAAAAGAGGAAAATTTCAAATCAATAACCAGCGTTCTCGTCTCAAGAAGAAAATAATAAAGAGTAAAAATCAATGAAAATGAAAACAGAAAAACAGTAAAGATTCATTAACAAAGAGCTAGTTTTCAAAAAAATCAATAAAATTGACAATGTGTTAGAAGTGACAGAAAAAATTGGGGAGACACAAGTTACCAGTATCAGAAATGAAGTGGGGAATATTACTACAGGCCTGGAAATAAAAATAAGAAAAAAAGGCAATAAGAGATTACTATGGACAATTCTTCACACAAATATTTAATAATTTAGATGAAATGGATTCATTCTTCAAAAGGCACAAACTATTGTAAACCAATAAATATGAAATGAGTAGTTTGAATAGCCTAAAGTTTGTAATTTAATAGTAATTTGGATATACCAGACAATTAGTACAATGAGTAATGAAATATAACTCATAATTTAAAAACTTCTACAAAAACTTCTATAACTACACTGGAAATATATGCCAAACTTGTGAAGAATTAACACCAATTCTACATATTTTTTTCTAGAATATAGACGGGAAGACAACAATTCTGAGTATAAGTGTTGAGTAACCAGAAATACAGTAGAAAAGAAGAAAACTATAAGCCCATATTCCTTACAAATATTAATGGAGAATTTATTAACAAAATTTTAGCACATATAATTCAGCAATGTACTAATGGATCACTTCGGGTTTATTTCCAGGATGTAAATCTGGTTTGATATTTGAAAATCAGTCACTGCAATCTGCTGAATTATCAAGTCATAGAGGAAAAATCATACAATTTTATCGATGAATGTACTAAAAACATTTGACAAATTAACATATCCAATCCAGAAACAAACTCTTTGAAAAATAGGACTAAAGGAGAATTTCCTCAACTTAGTAAACAACATCTACATAAACCTACAACTAACTTCATGCTTAATAGTGAAGTATTAAATGCTTTCCCCTTAATATTGTGAAAAAGGCATGAACATACATGCTCACCACTCTTACTCAATATACTGCTGGAAGTTCTAGCCAGTGCAATGAGTCAAGACAAGTAAATGAATACATACAGATGGAAAAGGAAGACATAAAATTGTCCCCTATATGCAGATGGCATGAAAATAAAATTTCCAAGCTATCTATAATCACCTAGAAATTATTGATAAGTGATTTCATTGAGGTAGGATGCAAGATAAATACACAAAAATTCATTGTAACAATTTACATTAGCACGTCCCACAAATGAAATATTTAGATCTAAAACTAGCAAAATACATGCCATATTTAGATAAGGAAAACTGCAACACTCTGATGAAAGAAATAACAGAAGATAATCCATATTCATCGACAGAAAGGCTCAATATTGTTAGTATGTCAGTTATTCTCAAATTGATCTATAGACTCAATGCAATTTCAATCAAAATCTCAGTAGTTATTTTACACATATTAACAAACGGATTCTAAGAAGTATATGGAAAGGCAAGAAACCCCGAATAGCCAAAACAATATTGAAGGGCTGGGCATGGTGGCTCATACCTGTAATCCCAGCACTTTGGGAGGTGAGGCTGGCGGATCACTTGAGGTCAGGAGTATGAGACAAACCTGGCCAACATAGTGAAAACACGTCTCTACTAAAAACACAAAAATTAGCTGGGAGTGGTGTTGTGAACCTTTAATCCCGGCTACTCTGGAGGCTGAAGTGAGAGAATCACTTGAACCCAGGAGGCAGAGGTTGCAGTGAGCTAAGACTCTTCCACTGCACTCCGGCCTGAGTGACAGAAAAAGGCTCCATCTCAAACAAAAAAGCAAACAAAAATATTGAAGTACAACCACAAACTCTCAGGATTTTGTGAGCTCTACTTCAAGACTTCAGTAATCAAGACAATTTCATATTGGCAACAGACATTGGAACAGACAACTCACCAAAGAAGATATAGAGATGGAAAACAGGCATATGAAAGATGCTCCAAATCATATGTCATCAGGAAATGGCAAATTAAAACAACAATGTGATGCTACTTTTTTTTTTTTTTTTTTTTTTTGAGACAAGGTCTCACTGTGTCACCAGGCTGGAGTGCAGTGGCACAATCTCAGCTCACTGCAACTTCCACCTCCTGGGTTCAAGAGATTCTCCTCCCTCAGCCTCTCAGGTAGCTGGGACTACAGGTGCACACCACCACACCCAGCTAATTTTTTTTTTTTTTTTGTATTTTTAGTAAAGATGGGGTTTCGCTATGTTGGTCAGAATGTTCTCGATCTCCAGACCTTGTGATCCACTTGCCTTGGCCTTCCAAAGTGCTGGGATGACAGGTGTGAGCCACTTTTCCTGGCCACTACATACCTCTTAGAATGGCCAACACTCACAACACTGACACCACCCAATGCTGGTAAGAATGTGGAGTAATAGAAACTCTTGCTCATTGCTGGTGAGAATGTAAACTTGTGCAACCACTGAAAATCAGTTTGGGGATTTTTTGCAAAACTAAACATATTCTTACTATATGATCATGTAATTAAACTCTTTGCTATTTACTCAAATGAGCTGAAAACTTATGTCTGCACAAAAACCTGCAGATGGATGTTTATGGCAGTTTTATTCATAATTGCCAAACTTGGAAACAACCAAGATGTTCTTCAGTAGGTGAATAGATAAATAAACTGGTACTTTCAAACTATAGATGCTAAAAAGAAATGAGCTATCAAGACATGAAAATACACTAAGGAAACTTAAACTTAACTGCAGGAAGCCAGAAATACTACTATATACTCTAGGAATCCCACTATATGACATCCAGGAAAGGTAAAATTATGAAGATAGTAAAAATATCAGTGGTTTCCAGGGGTTAGTTGAGAAGGAGGCATGACTAGGCAGAGCACAAATATTTTAGGACAGGGAAACTACTCTGTATGATACAATCATGGTAGATACACCTGACTATAAATTTGTCCAAACACACAGAGAACACAGCAATGAAAGTAAATTCTAATGGAACCTATGGATCTGAGTTATAATGATGTGTTAATGTAGGTTCATTTATTGTAACAAACGTACCACTCTGGTGAGAGATATTAATAATGGGAAAGGCCATGTTCATGTGGGCACAGTGGATAGATGGGAAATCTCTGTCTTTCAATTCTGCTGTGAACCTAAAACTTCTCCAAAAATAAAGTCTATTAAAAATTAGTTGCATTCTGTGAATTAATAATGAATATGTAGATGTGGAAAATTAAACTATAGTATCCTTTACTGTTTCACAAAAATTAAATGTAAATCTAACATAACATGTAATTTCATGGTGAAAGCAATAAAAATGTTTTAGAAGTAAATCATGGAACATCTTAATTAATGAAGAAATATATTGTGTTCATGGATTGAGAGATTCAACACAGTAATGTCAATTTTACCCAAACTGTTAGAGTTTACACAATTTTTATCAAAATCCCAGCAATATTTTTGGAATTTGGGTGTAGGAAAGATCACTCTAACGTTTATATGAAAAGACAGTGGATCTAGAATAGGTAACACGATGTAGAAAAGAAAGAATGAAGTAAGAGGAATAAGTCTACCAGTCTGAAGAATCATTATATAGCTATAGTAATCACGATAGTGTGGGGTTGGTGTTGGGATGGACACACAGATTAATGGAACAGAATAGAGACCTCAGAAATAGACCCACACAAATATACTCAACTGATTTACACACAGGTGCAAAAAGAAATTCAGTGGAGCAAAGATAGTCTTTTCAACACATGGGTGCTAGAACAAGCGGACAAAAAAAAAAAGGAAAGAAAAAAAGAAGAAAAGAATCTTGACGTAACTTCATACCTTATACAAAATTGAATATAAATAGATGATGAACTTATATGTAAAACACAAAACAATAAATATTTTATGAAAACATATAAGAGACTCTTCAGATCTAAGTCTAGGTAGAGTTTTTAGATTTGACTTTAAAAGTGTGTGCTATAAAAGAAACAATTTGATAAATTTGACATACAAAATGTTAAAACTTTGCTCTGAGAAAGATGCTGCCAAGAGGATGAAGAGACAAGCTGCATATCAAGAAAAAAATACCTGCAAGTTATACATCTGACCATGTACCAGTATCTAGACTAGATGAAGAATTCATGCAACCCAAAAGTAAAAACAAAACAGAAACACAAAAATATCCATTAATAAAACAGGCAAAAGACATGGAGACATTTCATCAAAGACAACACATAGATGGTAAATAACCTTATGAAAAGATATCCAACATCACTGGCCATTAGGGTAATGCGAATTAAAACCTCAGTATGATACAACTCTGTGCACATTAGAATGGCTACATTAAAAAATTCACAAAAATTCGAATTCAAACCTCAATATGATATAACTATGTGCATATTAGAATGGCTAAGTTAAAAACAGTGACAGCATCAAACGCTGACAAGAATGTAGAGAAATGAGATCACTTACACGTTGGTGGTGGGAACACGAAATGGTAAGAGTACTCTGTAAGAGTTTGCTGCATTGTTAAAAACTAAACATGCTACTAACATATAGCGCAGACATTTCATTCCATGGTATTAATTCCAGATAAATGAAAATTTGTTCATTATGAAATTTAAAAAACTGTACATGAATGTCCATAGCAGCTGTATTTGTAATAGGCAGAAATGGAAACAGCCCAGACATCCTTCAACAGGCAAATGGTTAAACAAACTGGCATATTCATACCACGGAATACTACTCAGCAGCACAAAGGAACACATTATTGATGCACATTACAAATCTGGAAGAATCTCCAGAGAATTATGCTGAGTGAACAAGGCTA
This sequence comes from Callithrix jacchus, assembly GCF_049354715.1. Lineage (NCBI taxonomy): Eukaryota > Metazoa > Chordata > Mammalia > Primates > Cebidae > Callithrix > Callithrix jacchus. The sequence goes on from NC_133524.1 coordinate 34,145,110, forward strand.
GTCCTAAATAGTTACATAATATAGGGTTTCATTTATATAACACTTTTGAAATGATAAAATTATACAAATAGTGATCATATTAGTGGTTGCCAGAGATTAAGGAGTGGGTGAGGGCAGGAAAAAAGTGGGTCTGAGCATGAAAAGGTAACATGAGTGATCCTTGTGGTGATGGAAATAGCCTGTATTTTAATTGTGCTGATGTCAATATCTTGTTGTAATATTGATCTATAGTTCTGTGACTTTACCTTGGGGAAGGATTGCATAAAATGGTACATGGGATACTTCTGTATTATTTCTTACAACTGCATGTGAATTTACAGTTATCTATCTATCTTTTTTTAAAGGCAGTGGGCTGGGTTTAGCTTATGAGCCAAGGTGTTCAGACTCCTGACATGGGACACTGACATTCATGCATACAAAGAAATATAAAATAAAACCATAGTGTAAACCCTAATGGAGATTAGGTGGCATCAATGTCATGTTCAAAACCGTTGTCCTTGTTTTTTTTTTTTTTGTTAAAAGGCTACTGTGACTAGATTATATAAAGTAACACACTTAAAAGAATTCTGTAATTCAGGAAAACTTTAAATATGCAAATCAGAATTCTGAGTATCATTTAAACAAAATATTTAGAATCTTGTAAAAACAGGCTCTGAATGTCATTTTGTTATTGCTTAATATTCAAAACTATTTCATAAGTTTATTTATTGAAAGCCTGGACCAAGTTATTACTCTGCATGAAGGAGTTAAAGAAACAATATGAATCTATGTGGATATCATTTTAGATTGCAACTTGAGCAAACCTGTAGGTTCAATTAAAATCATTTCCTAACTTCTTTCTTAAAAAAAGTAAAAGAAAATATTTCCCTCCCTGTTAGAATTCTATTTTAGTCTGCTCTTAATACCACCAGTTTTTTTCCCATGGCAAGGCTAAGTTTTCATCCTGATAAGGTTTTTGTGAAGGTTCAATGTGTCATTTCAGAAACAGGTGATAAGAATAGAAGATTCAAAGACTGCGGTGCCTAAAACTCAAGGACATTCTTAGTTGTGCATATTTTTCAAACACATGATTATATGAAAGCTCTGCACATATTTTTAAAGAGTTCTATGATATAAAGGGGCCTAAGCTTCATTTGCTTCCTGACAAATCAAATCTTCGTCTGGAAAGAAGAGAGGTTTTGAGAGGATTTATGCAGCAGATGAAGGTTCACATGGTATTTTCTCTAATCGTTTTAAAAGAGAGGAAAAGAAAGAGATAGAGAGAGAGAGTCTTTGAGTGGCATCCTATTTTGAATATTTTACTACAGAATGCTTTAAAAAGAAATGGAAAGAAAACACAAATAATGACCATTTATAATTTCGTTCAAAACTTTCTGAGCCCCACAATCAATATACTCACTCAATGAAGCCTGAAAGTGCGGGCCTGTTAATGGAAATCAGAGAGAATATTTGATTTGACTTTAAATGAGGTTTCACAAATGGATTGAATTCAGAGAAGGATAAAAAAGTTTTATATTCGTTTATGTCCCAAAATTCTGTTCAGTTTTTTTAAATGTTTAACATTAGGAAGTCTGGTTATTTCAAGGACAGTCTCTAATCTATATGATATTAAACATTAGTGCTTAATGTAAATGTTAGATTTATCTGATGTCTAAACAACTGAAAGCATTTATATTTCCTTAAACATTTTTGAAGTATTGAAAATCTTATTGTGAATCTTTAGAATTAACTTTCTTTGGGATATTGAGAAGTATAATGTTACTGAACCCAAGTTTAATGTGTATGTGTGTGTGTGTATGAGTGTGTGTGGGGTGGGCATAAGCTTTTTGTATCACAAATTATCTTCAAAGGTATATGTCTGTCTCTCCAAGTTAGCAAATGAGGTAAGTTTAAAGATTTTAATATCCTGAGGTAATACCTTTAGGAACTTGGAGAAGAAAGTAAGATTAGAAATGCGTTAAAATCTCTGTATTTAAAATAAAAAGGGAGGGACTTGAGGAAGGCCTATTTCAATAAAATCTCAATATGAAAACAGAAAGCTGAGAGTACAATTGGCTCCTAGAAAGGTGGTTAGCAAAAGTATAATACACTTTTAAATTGAAGGAAGGATAAGAGCAGCAGTTAAATACATTAGAAAAGATAAAGTGTATTAGGCTTTCACTTCTACCTATATGCCCCATTAAAAAAAATTTCTTCAGCTTTTTTTTTTTTTAAACAGAGTCTCACTCTGTTGCCCAGTCTGGAGTGCAATGGTGTGATCTTGGCTCACTGCAGCCTCTACCTGCTGGGTTCAAGTGATTCTCATGCCTCAGTCTCCTGTGTAGCTGAGATTACAGGCTCCTGCCAACACACTCGGCTAATTTTTGTATTTTTAGCAGAGACAGGGTTTTGATATGTTGACCATGCTGATCTCAAACTCATGACCTCAAGTGATCCGCTCAGCTCGGCCTCCCAAAGTGCTGGGATTACAGGTGCAAGCCACTGCGCTCGGCTCCTTTAGCTTTTAAGAGGAGAAAGAATGGAAATTATGGTTGCAACAAAGTGAAGTCGAACTGGAACTCCTAGTTAGAGGATGGTTCTGATGTTAAGGAATTGTGATTTTTTTTTCTGCTCCCATTCCAATCCATTTTTTCCCACAGAGAATATTCCCAATTCTTCCTTCTTGAACCTTCATAACATTGCTGGCATTCGTATCTCTTATTCATAAGCTCTAATCATTTAATGTTTCTTATTGATATTATTATATTGAACAAATATTTATTAGCTCAATTAGGAATAGGAAAAACAAGTAATTTTGTTTTACTTTCATTTTTCCTTCTCTAATGTATCTCCTTTCCTCATGCAGATCTAAGTTTCTAACTTACATCATTTTCTTTGCCTCTGAAGTCCTTCTTTTGACATTTCTTGCAAGGCAGGTCTACTGGCAGCAAATTCCCTCGGCATGTTTGTCTGATAAAGTATTCATTTCTCTTTTTCTTTTGAAGGATAATTTCACCGATGCAGAATTTCAGGTTGGTGGATTTGTTTTTTCTCTCAAAATTTTAAATATTTCAGTGCACTCTTTCCTTGCTGGCATAGCCCAATCCATTTTATGCTCTTCTTTGTTCTGCTCTGGGACTCTGAAGCTGATCCCTATAAATTGCATTTCCTTAGCTCCCTTGCTGACTAGTCTACTGCTGTTTTGGCCAATGGAAGGTATAGAAAGAAGAAAGAAAGGCAGAAAGGGAGCAGGTCTGGGACATTGATTTTACATTGACCTCTACTCTCTTTGTGCCTCACTATGCTATTAAGAATCTCCTCTATGGCTCCATCTCTTACTGGAATTATAAAATCCTACTTCTTTCACCTGACTCTTCAGACATGATAAGGCTGGGAAAAGTGTATCACAATTGCCTACTGGAGGTTGTCTCTATGTGCCTCAATTGCCCCTTTTGGCTTTGTTATTATTATACTTTAAGTTCTGGGGTACATGTGCAGAACATGCAGGTTTGTTACATAGGTATACACGTACCATTGTGGTTTGCTGCACCCATCAACCTGTCACTTACATTAGGTATTTCTCCTAATGCTATCCCTCCCCTAGCCCTCCACCCCCTGACAGGCCCTGGTCTGTGATGTTCCCCTCCCTATGCCCATGTGTTCTCATTGTTCAATACCCAGTTATGAGTGACAACATGTGGTGTTTGGTTTTCTGCTCTTTTGTTAGTTTGCAGAGAATGATGGTTTCCAGCTTCATCCATCTCCCTGCAAGGGCCTGAACTCATCCTTCTTTATGGCTGCATAGTATTCCATGGTGTATATGTGCCACATTTTCTTTACCTAATCTATCATTGATGGGCATTTGGGTTGGTTCCAAGTCTTTGCTATTTGAACAGTGCATGACCAGTGATGATGAGCTTTTTTTTCATATGTTTGTTGGTTGCATAAATCTCTTCTTTTGAGAAGTGTCTGTTCACATCATTTGCCCACTTTTTGACGGGGTTGTTTCTTTCTTGTAAATTTGTTTAAGTTCTTTGTAGATTCTGGATATTAGCCCTTTCTCAGATGGATAGATTGCACAAATTGGTTTCTTTAAGCCTATTCACACCTCTGAAAGTGGATCCTTTGTAGTATTTTATTGAACTATCGATATTGAATTCTATTTCTTGCCAGGGACATGGCTGATAAAGGGAAACAAGAAAAATCAGTAACTTCTCCCTTTGAAGTAACAAAGTATAAGATGAAAGTGAATGCAATTCATAGCTACTTTGAGAAGAGTTTGTGCGTATGTAAACAATCTCTACTTTTCATGGCTGTATCAGGTGGGTTTTAGTATGAAATACTCACTAGGACTTGAGATTAAAGTCTGGCACTCCATACTGATTTGCATATAGATGGTTCACTCAAGAAGTAAGGGTTGAAGAAATGTAGAATGTCTTATCATTTAAACCAGGAATCATATAATGATTCAACTGGTGACAATGTGCTCTATTTTGTAAGAGCCCTACAGTTAGGCCTATGAAGGCTTGTGTATGTATAGATACGTCACCCCATGCACATTAACACTTCACCCTTAAGTTCTGAGTTTACAAAAGTAAACTAAATTCGGTTACTAAAAATATCAAATTTGTGTAATTTTCATATATTTCTATGTAAGCACATGGTTACTGAAAGGTCCTATTATACTGTTTCAAAATATTCATGAAGTACCAAGGTGGCTGATTCCAACTGTTATTTTTTCTGGCTATTGTGTTCCTAATGTAGCTCATAAACTAGCATATTTTCTCATGGTACTTAACTAAGGATACTTTTCTAAAATTGTGAGGAATTATGACTTTTTATAAGTTGCAATATTTCAACAAATGTAGATCACTGTGGAGAGGGAAGCCAGAAATGGCCCTAACCATTTTTTCTCATTTCAATAGGGTTGAGAACTTTATAGAATATCTTAGCTATGAAGACAGTTTTTCCCAGTTTATTACCTATATTAATCTAATTGTTTGAAATTGTATTAAATATTTAAATAAGTGGAAAAAGTAACTCAGATCGCCTGTTTTCCCAGCTTATTACCTGTATTAATCTAACTGTTTAAAACTGTATTAAATATTTGAATAAGTGGAAAAAGTAACTCAGATCCTTCCCAATTTTTCTAAAATAGTGCACTTACAGTCTTAAGACACTTAAGAATTCATTTCTTTTTCACTTTTAAGTGTAGTGCACTTGGTTCTTCCTAAGAATTTGTCATCTGTTTTATGACATGGTTAATACTGGAATATAAGCAAGGACCAGTCTTCATTTTACAACATGAATCATAAAACTGTAGGCTAAAGAAAAGTAATTAAAAAACACTCTGATGCATGACTTTAATGCAATTAAAATATATTTTGCATTCATGAAAAATTATAGGTCTCTATCAATCCCTCTATAGACAATTATAACCTTATTACATAAAATTATTTCAACATCATACACATATGTGTATATTTAGCTATTGTCATTTAAGTTTTTGAAATCTGCTTTTTTTCAAAATCATGATTTTAGACCTTTTGCTATGTTTCCTGTCTTTGTGTAAACTCATACATAACAGACAATAACACATTGTAAGTATATTAGAAATATGCAATCACAATGTCATCTCAATGCAAAACACTGTTGAAAAACACAGCACGATGAAAAAATTAAAGAACTTATAAATTCTCCATTCATACTCTGCTAATGGATTGGAATACTCAACGTGGTAAAGATGTCAATTATCTCCAAATTAATCTACAGCTTTAATGCCATTTCTACGAAAATACCAGCAAGGTCTTTTAAGTAGACTTGGATAAGCTTATTCTAAATTTATACAAAAAAGCACAAGCCTGATAATAGCTAGTGCAATCTTGACAAAGAAAAATAAAGTAGGAAAAATCATACCACTAAATATTAAGTCTTATTATATAGCTACAGTAATCAAGACAGTGTGGAACTGGTGGAGAGACAGACATATAGTTCAATGCAATAGAACAGGGATTCCAGAAATAGACCCGCATGAATATGCACAAACTAAGTTTTAAAAAACTTGTAAAAGCAATTCCAAGGATAAATTTTAACAGTGTTCCAATTTCTATAGCCTTTCAACAAATGGTGTGTGTTTTTCCTAAATGAGTGGTGTGTGAGCAAGTAGACATCCAAAGGCAAAACAAACAAAACCCACCCATAAATTTATAAGTACATAGAGCCTCAACTTAAGTCTCATGCCTTATGCAAAATTATCTCAATTGTCAAATATAAAACATAAAACAATAAACATTTTTTTAAAGTGTAGGATAACATATTGTCACTGAGGCAAAGGCTTTTCACACTTTACACAAAAAGCACAATCTGCAAAAAAAAGTGATAAATCGGACTTTGTTAAAATGAAAACTTTTGATCTGAAAAGGATCCTGTTAAGAAATGAAATACAAGGTTTAGAATGGTAGAAAATATTTACATATTAGTTGCAAAAACAAGGATTATATATAAAGTAAAAATCTAAAAACAAATTAATTGGAAAATGGGCAAAAGCCCTTAAGAAGCATTTTACTGAAGAGTATATATAGATGGCAAACATATGAAAAAGATATCAAATATAACTACACATCAAGGAAATACAAATTAAAACCACATTGAGATAAAACTATGCATTTGTCACAGTGCATGAAATAAAAAATAGTGACATCATCACCGAATACTCGCAAAAATGTGAAGAAATGAGATCACTTGTACATTACTGGAAAGAGTATCAGTCTGGAAAATTGTTCGGCAGTTTGTTAAAAATAAATAAACATTGTGTATATATACCATATTTTAATTATTTATTCATCTGATGATGAACAGAATCTAAAAAAGTTGAACTCATAGAGATACAGAGTAGAATAAGGGTTATAAGAGAAGTGGGGGAAGGGTCATATGGGGAAAGGAAAGACATTGATCAAAGGGTACAAATTTTTAGTTTGGTAGGAGGAAGAAGCTTTAGTGATCTATCACACATAATGATGACTATAATATATAATATTCCATCATATATTTCAAAATTGCTAAAATAGATTTTAAATGTTTTCACCACAAAAAAATATGTGAGGTGACAGATTCGTTAGCCTGATTTAATTATTCTTCACTGTAAGCATATATCAAAACACCATATTGTACCCCATAAATATACAAATATTAAATTTCAATTAAAAACAAACTTAAAAATAAACAATGCCATCAGTACAACATATTAAGCTACCATTATAGTCCAGAAATTATACTCCTGAGCATTTATTCCAGAGAAATGAAAACTTCTATTTATACGAAATCATGCACATTCATTTTACAGCAATTTTATTAGTAACAGCTCCAAACTGGAAACAACAATATCTCTCAATCAGTGAATGGTGAAACTAACTGTGGGATGTCCACAACCATAAATAAATCAGCAATATAAATTAGTAATAAAAAGTAATGAACTATTGCAATATGCAACAATTTAGATGGATCCTTAAGGAATTATGCTTGCTGAAAAAGTCAGTTCGAAAAGATTAAATAGTATAAAATTCTATTTGCATATTATTCTTGAAATGACAAAATTATAGAAGTGAAGAACAGATTAACAGTTGCCACACATTAGGCGAGGGACACAGTGACAAAAGGAAGTTGGATGTTGTTACTAAAGGCTAACATGAAAGATTTTTGTGGTCATGTAACATCTGTATTTTGACTGTCGTGGTGGACATGCTAATCTACATGTGTAAAAATTGCATTCAACTAAATATACAAACACATGAGTATAAGTAAAACCTGGAAAATCTGAATTAGATAGGTGAATTGTAACAAAATCCTCATTATGTTTGAATATAATTTGCAAGATACTACAACTGGGGATAACTAAGTAATAGTCACACAGCATATTTTACATGGGATCTTTTATATGTTTTTTTTTACAAATTCTCCTCTGCAACTTTGGTAAAATAGTATGTTTAACTTTTAAAAAGTTGCTCAAGCTTGCTTAGCTTTGCTCAGAGCTTAGATTACAATGCACGTATGAAGCCAAGGCCCTTGCTTCCTATCATTGCTCTATCCTGGTCCTCAGAGTTCCCTGGATGCAGGAAGGCAGACTACAATTGTACTGCAGGCACCATTTAACACCAAAATAGATATTCTCAATTATTTTTCTATTTTTAATGTTTGTGGGTACATAGGTGTATATATTTAGGGGTACATAAATTCTAATCTACCAATAGATTTTAGATCGTACAGTCTCATTAAATAGTATGAGCATGTAATGGTTAGGATCATGCTGTCCACCCCTACCACTTAATAGAGGGGTGTGTGTGTGTGTGTGTGTGTGTGTGTGTGTGTATGTGTCTGTGTGTATTTATGAATGTGTGATACCTTGGAGAAGCAAATTTTTCACACCTCAGTTTTCTCAACTGTTAATGGGGGATAATAACTGTTGCTAACTCACTGAGCTACAAAGGAGTTAATATCAACAATGCACCTGGAATACCATGTAGAACATAGTAAGTTGTATGTGTTAGATATTATTATTACTACTGATTTCAGAAATAATAAAATATGAAAAATGTTATTTTAGAAGTGAAGAAATATGGCAAACACATTGACATGATTCAATGAACACCAGTCTAGATTGTGTATATTGTCTTATAATTCTATCAACTATGTGAACTCAGTATTAGCCGCTTCTACCATTCTAAGAGTCAGTTTTTTTGTAAAATTCTGGGAAAAGAGGTTCAGTCCCTCACATTGACTCCTAAGTCAAAAGTCTATTGGGTAATCACTTCTCTGGGTTTAGATCCCTCTTGGACACTCTCAGTGGTTATTTCACCCAGCGCACTGTTCACTAAGTTTGTCACCACATGGATTTACTGGACAATTGTCTATTTACTGGACAATGATTCTTACTAGTGTGCTGCTTGCCCCTCAGTATGGGCTTCATCCTCACACCAAGCATGGAGCAGGCTCTCCTCCCTTTGCTGCTCACCTTAGAGTCCCCACAACTCCATCAAAGAGTTCTGTAGAACTACTGGCCTTTACTGGAGGATTGGGATTGAGGGTGACTAAGATAATTAGATTGAGGGATGGAGAAATGCAAAACTTGACACTAAAAATGGCTTTTGGTTTTGTGTTCTGTAGCAGAAAAGCAGCAAAAAAAAAAAAAAAAAAAAAAAAAGAAAAGAAAAAAAAAATTAACCCCTACACAAGTTTTATTGTAAGCATGCACCAGTTCCCATCCTTACTCTTTCCTATTGAAGGCCATCCGCTTCCTTTCTAAAAGGCCTCCATTTTCAAGCTAGAAATTATTACCTTCCTTCAGGAAAATTCCACCCCATAGTAGAAAGCATTGATCACTTACCATATGCCAAATATTTATCTAAGAAACTTACCAGTATTAACTACTGTATTTAATTGATTCTGAGATGACATGTCACATTTTAACATTTCTAACATCAATTCGTGTCTTAAAATCATTAGTGTATAGCGTTTACAGGTAACCTGATTTTTAATTTGTTAGTCCTGCACACAACAATGGTCTATCTTGCAATTTATTATTTATTAGAGTCAATGAAATACAGCAATATAGTTTTCACAACAATTTAATCATTTAGGGACTTATCAACATTTTATAGATATCGTAATTGAATCTCAGAGGTGATACACACTTAGTAACCTCAAGGTTGCTCAGGGTCACACAGCTAGTCATCGTAGATTTAATCACAGATAGACTGATCCAAGAGCCTGTACCCTTAGAATATAATCAGTTCCTCCCAGATTAGCACATCACCCATGTGTTCCCATTAATTATCAAGGACAGTCTAATCTAACTCATAGTGAGGAAGAGAAACATTTTCCAACGTTTGCGAAACCTGCCCAGCTGGCCTATTTATGTTATTAAGCAAAATGAGTGCCAATATTTTGTTTATCCTTCCTTTTTTTTTTTTTTTTTTTGAGACAGTTTCACTCTTGTTGCCCAGGCTGGAGTGCAATGGTATGATCTTGGCTCACTACAAGTCTGCCTCCCCGGTTCAAGCAGTTCTCCTGTGTCAGCCTCTAAAGGGGCTGAGATTACAGGTGTGTGTCACTACACCTGGCTAATTATGTATTTTTTAGTAGAGTCAGGGTTTCACCATATTGGTCAGGCTGGTCTCAAACTTCTGACCTCAGGTGATCCACCCGCCTTGGCCTCCCAAAATGTTGGGATTACAGGCATGAGCCACAGTGCCCCATCAGTTATCTGTGTTTTGGTACAGCTTTTTGAAGTAGGAATTTTATGCCTGGCAATAGCAAGTGAATCTAGGAATGAACTTAATATTTCTCTTATATGAAGATTATGGTATTTCATTTCCATTGTGAAGTAAGCATGGATATATTAAAAAATATAGAATATCTCACTGTTCTCATTTAAAAATTTTTCATGTTATATGTCATATTTTATACAAAATGAAAATATGAATTGCTGTATTTTGATATATCCTCTACTTTTTATTGTCAAAGGGAATTAATTTTTGTATTTAAAAATTTAGTAATAAAGAGTGAGAATGTGAACTACGCATACCTATATGCACACACAAAAAAGCTTAACATGATGTATATAATTAGCCTACAGAGTTCTTTTAAACTAAACATAATAGTTACCAAAAGAGATTCATAGATTTTGAATTGATTTAAAATTAACTTCCCTGTCACTTCCAAATGAATTTCCATTTATGTAACATGAAAATTGTCCTATGAAAAAAACTTTCAGCAGGAACAAATTTATTACTTCTTGAGTCTATCATTTGCAAAGCACTATGATATGTTACTTGGTAAGGGATCTAAATTACATTTTTTCCCAAAAGCCATAACCAGGTATACAACATACAGCATTTCAAAAGGTACTCATGTATTCATTTCAATGCCTGTACTCACTTGAACACATACGTCTTATAATTTTGAAGACCACCCTCTCTTAGCTTGGTTCTAGCTCACATGTATGCTCCAGAATTGAAGATGTTGGAAAAAGATGTGTCTGAAGATACATACATACACAAATGATAATATCTACATAATATTGGGTTGATGGTTTATTAAAAAACAAGAAGCATCTAAACTGCTGCACAAGTATCATACAGACTTAGAAATGCCAGATTCATTTTACAGATCTTGTGGATTCCTTATGCAACACCCTCTCTCCCCACTGTTTATGTGTGTATGTGTATGTTAATGTGTGTTTGTATGTAGATGTGTAGAAGGAATTTGGTATTTCTAAATTCACATAATAATTGTGGGGCATTTTAGATGCTTTTTGTGATTTAGCAAACCATCAATGCAGTATTACGTAGGTATAATCATTCACATTTTGCAGATAAGAAAACTGAGATTCAGTAAGTTATTTGTCCAAAGCTAAAACGGAGATTTTAAAATTCTGTGATGTTAAACCCTAAAACATATGCTTTTAGTATCATAATCTTTACCATGGTTACCAGATGACATATTATAAATCTGCTAAGTTAAGGATAGGACACCAATAACCAAAATTATTAAATACTATCTAGGCTTAAGTGAGGGCTTCCATCAATACTGAGAAAACTTTGTCATCATGCACCCTTGCTACTCACTGATTATCAGCATCATTATCATATATAAGCTTGTTAAGATGTTAAATGTTGGCCGGGCACAGTGGCTCATGGCTGTAATTTTAGCACTTTGGGAGGACGAGGCACGTGGATCACTTGAGGTCATGAGTTCGACACTAGCTTGGCCAACATGGTGAAAACCCGTGTCTACTAAAAATACAAAAATTAGCTGGACGCATTGGCAGGTGCCTGTAATTCCAGCTACTCAGAAGGCTGAGGCAGGAGAATCACTTGAACCCAAGAGTGGGAGGTTGCAGTGAGCCAAGATCCTGCCACTGCACTCCTGCCTGGGCGACAGAGCAGGACTTTCTCTCTCTCTCTCTCAAAAAAAAAAAAAAAGGATGTCGAATGTCAAGCACATTCCAAACCTACTGAATCAGACTCTAAGATTTAACAAGAACCCCAGATTATTTGGCAGCACTTATATATGCAACAGCTATATTCTACAGTTGTACCAAGAAACAAAGAAGTAACTAAGGACCAATTCAAACATTTCCTAAGGAAAAAAAGGAGGGCAATACCTTTACTTATTCCTTTATTACTTTCAAAAAGATTTTATAATTATTGGCTTAATTCTGTTAGCCCTGATCAGATATATGCCTATGTTTAAGTTTTAAAAAATCCAGAATCAAAATCAAATATGTAAAAATCTTGTTTTCAAATTTATTTTTTAAATGAACAAATAGAATTGTATGTATTCCTTGTGTCCAACACGATAGTTTGAAGTACATATACATTGTGATATGGTTCAATCTAGCTAATTAACAAATGCATTCCCTCACATGTTATTATTCAATATGCACTCTCTTAGTATTTTTCAAGAATATAATATATAGGTTGAGCATCCCTAATCCACAAATACAAACTCTGAAATGCTCCAAAATCTGAAACTTTTTGACCTCTGAAATTATGTCATAAGTGGAAAATTGAACATAAAAGTACTTAATGCAAACTTTATTTCATGCACAAAACAGTTAACAATATTGTATAAAATTACCCCAAAGCTATGCATATGAAACATAAATAAATTTGTGTTTAGACTTGGGCCCAAGATACCTTACTAAGCATGCTATAATTTGATAAAATCCAAAATCTGTGACCAGAATACCTTACTATGTATATGCAAGCATTCTATTATTTGATAAAATCCAAAATCTGAATCACTTTAGGTCCCAAACATTTTGGATAAGAAATGCTCAATCTGTATCAACATTAACCATAGTCACCATATTGTACAGTAGATCTCTTGATCTGATTTCTCCAATCTAACTCTAAATATGGATTCTTTAACCAATATCTTCTCATTCCCCACTCTCTGCTAACTACGCCAGCTTTTGGTAACCACCATTTTACTCTCTATTTCAAAATCAACCTTTTCAGATTCCTCATAAAGTGAGATAACCTGGTATTTTTCTTTCTCTGCCTGGCTTATTTACCTTAGTATTTTTCAGGTTCATTCATGTTGCTGCAAATGGCAGTTTTCACTTTCTTCATGAATGAACAGTATTCTATTGTGTATGTATACCACATTTTTTCTTTTATTCATTCATGTGTTGATGGACCCTTAGGATGATTCCATGTCTTAGCAATTCTGAATAGTGCTGCAATAAACTTGGGTGTGCAGATAACTCTTCAACATGTTGATTTCATTTGCTTTCAGCATATTTACCCAGTACTGGGACTGCTGGATCAAATGGGAATTCTATTTTTAAAAATATTAATATTTTGAGAAAGGCCTTACTGTTTTCAATAATGGCTGTACTAATTTATATTCTCATCAACGGAGTGCAAGTTTCCCTTTTCTCTATGCTCTCAGGAACATTTGTTGTCTTTTGTCTTCTTGATGTCATTCTAACAGGTTTGAGATGATATCTCACTGTGGATTTGATATACATTTACCTGAGCATGCTGAGCATGTTTTAGTATACCTTTTGGCTATGTGAACGTCTTCTTTTGAGACATATCTGCTCAGATCCTTTCGTCATTTTTAATTGGGTTGTTTTCTCGCTATTTATTTGTTTGAATTACTGATATATTTTGGCTAGTACCCCTTATGAGATGTACGGCATGCAAATATTTTATCCCATTCTGTAGGTTTTCTCTTCACTCTGTTGATTCTTTCCTTTACTGTGTAGAACTTTTTGAGTTTGATGTAACTCCATTTGTCTATTTTTGGTTCTGTTTTTTGTGCTTTTGAGGTCATATCCAGAAAATTTTTACCCAGATCATAGTGTTGGAGATTTCTCTTACATTTTCTTCTAGTAGTCTTATAGTCTCAGGTCTTATATTTATGTCTTTAATCCATTATGAGTTAATTTTTTATACGGTCTGATATAAGGGTCTAATTTTATTCTTCTGCATATGGATATCTATTTTTCCCAGTTCCATTTATTGAGAACACTGTTCTTTTCCCATTGGATGTCCCTGGTACCTTTGTTGAAAATCAGTTGGCGATAATTGTGTGGATTTATTTCTGGGCTCTCTTTTATTCCATTGGTCTATGTGTCTGTTTTTATGACAGCACTATCTGTTTTGGTTACCATAGCTTTGTAGTATATTTTGGTGTCAAGTAGTGTGATGACTCCAGTTTTATTCTTTTGGCTCAAGATTACTTTGGCTCTTCAAGCTCTTTTGTGGTTCCAATTTCTGTGAAAAAAAAAAGTCATTGGTGTTTTGATAGCGATTGCATTGACTCCATAGAAAGCTTTGGGTAGTGTAGGGGTTTTTAACAATATTAATTCTTCCAATACATGAACTCAGAATGCCTTTCCACTAATTCGTGTCTTCTTCGATTGCTTTAATCAATGTCTTACAGTTTTCAGTGTAAAGATCTTTCACTTCTTTGGTTAAATTTATTACTTTTTTTTTTTTTTTTTGAGATGGAGTCTTGTTCTGTCACCCAGACTGGAGTGCAGTGTCACAATCTCTGCTCACTGCAACCTCTGCCTCCTGGGTTCAAGTGATTCTCATGCCTCAGCCACCCAAGTAGCTAGTATTACAAGTGCATGCCACCACAACAGGCTAATTTTTATATTTTTAGTAGAGAAAGGGTTTCACCATGTTGGTCAGGCGATCCACTCACCTCAGCCTCCCAAAGTGCTGGGATTACAGGTGTGGGCCACTGGGCCCAGCCAATTTCTAAGTATTATTTGTGGCTATTGTAAAGGGGATTAAAAGATTATTTTATAGTTTCCCATAAGTTATTGGGGTACACGTATTTGGTTACATAAGTTCTTTAGAGGTGATTTATGAGATTTTGGTACACCCATCATCCAAGCAGTATACAAAGCACCATATTTGTAGTCTTTAATCCCTCGCCCCCTGACTCTTCTCTCCAAGTCCCCAAAGTCCGTTGTATTATTCTTATGCCTTTGTGTTCTTACAGCTTATCTCCCACATATCAGAGAGAACATAAGATGTTTGGTTTACCATTCCTGAGTTACTTCACTTAGAATAATAGTCTCCAGTCTCATCCAGGTCACTGAAAATGCTGTTAAATTATTCCTTTTTATGGCTGAATAGTATTCCATTGTGTGTGTATATATATATATATACACACACACACATATATGTATATATATGCATATATATTCTATATGTACATACATAATATATGTGTATAATATATATGTGTATATATACATATATATGTGTATATACACATATATATATGCATATACATACATATACATATCTCACAGTTTCTTACTCTTTCTCCACTCATTGATTGATGGACATTTGGGTTGGTTCCACAATTTTACAATTGTGAATTGTGTTGCTATAAACATGTGTGCCAGTATCTTTTTCATATAATAACTTCTTTTCTTCTGGGTAGATACACAGTAGTTGGGTTGCTGGATCAAATGGTAGTTCTGCTTTTAGTTATTTAAGGAATCTCCACATTGTTTTCCATAGTGGTTGTACCAGTTTACATTCCCACCAGCAGTGTAGAAGTGTTCCCTGATCACTGCATCCATGTCAACATCTACTGTTTTTTGATTTTTTGATTATGATCATTCTTGCAGGAATAAGGTGGTATCACATTGTGGTTTTGATTTGCATTTCCCTGATCATTAGTGATGTTGAGCATTTTTTCATATGTTTGTTGGCCATTTGTATATCTTCTTTTGGGAATTGTCTATTCATGCCCTTAGCCCAATTTTGATGGAAATTGTTTATTTTCTTACTGATTTGTTTGAGTTCATCATAGATTCTTGATATTAGCCCTTTGTCAGACATATAGATTGTGAAGATTTTTCTCCCAGTCTGTGGGTTGTCTGTTTACTCTGCTGACTTCCTTTTACCCTGCAAAAGCTCTTTAGTTTAATTAGGTCCCAGCTATTTGTCTTTGTTTTTCTTGCATTTACTTTTGGGTTCTTGGTCATGAAATCCCTGCGTAAGCCAACGTCTAGAAGGGTTTTTCCAATGTTATCTTCTAGAATTTTTATTGTTTCAGGTTTGGATTTCTTTTTCAGATAGACTGCTATAGGAATGCTACTGATACATTACTTTTGTATCCTGCAATTTTACTAAATTTATTATTTTTATTTCTAACAGGTTTTTTTCATGGAATTTCTTACACCAGTCAAAATGGCTATTATTAAAAATCAAAAAAAGCCTCCACATGTTGGCAAGGATATAAAAAAAAGAGAATACTTAAATATGGTTGGTGACAATGTAAATTAGTACATCTATGAAAAGTAGAATGGAGATTTCTCTAAGTATTAAAAATAGAGCTACCATTCAATATAGTAATCTCACAACTGGATATCTACCCAAAGGAAAAGAAATAATTGTATCAAAAAGATACCTCACTCATATATTTACTGCAGCACTATTCACAATAGCAAAGATATAGAATCAACTTAAGTTGGCTGGATGAGGAAAATGTGCTATATATACACAATAAATGGTATTTAGTCACAAAAAGAATAAAATAATGTCTTTTGCAACAACATGGATGGAACTGGAGGTCATTATCTTAAGTGAAATAAACACTGAAAGACAAATACTGCATGTTCTCAGTTATATGTGGGAGGAAAACAATGTGTACACTTGAAGGTGGAGTGTGGAATGATTGACAATGGGGACTCAGAAGGGTGGAGGCCTGGGAGGGGGTTGGATCATGAGGAATTACTTAATGTATAGGATGTATGTTATACAGATGATGAATGCCCTAAAATAAAATTACACTTGTATTCCTTAAATATATATAAATAACTTTTTAAAAATTTAAATAGGAGTTCTGTAAAATTATGTCATCTGCACAAAGATATAACTTACTTCTTATTTTCCTATTTGTATGCCTTTTGTTTCTTTCTTTTGCCTAATTACCTTCAGTATTATGTTGAATAGAAGTGGAGACAGTGAGCAATCTTGTCTTATTCCACATCTAAAAGGAAAAGCTTTCAACTTTTACCCATTTAGTATAATTCTTGTTTTATTGAAGAAAATGCCATATTTCTGTTAACCACTGGTATAAACAGCTGATTATATAAGTTGGCTCTTACTAATAAGTGAGAAAGTCATCAAAATTAAAGTGTTGCTGCTTTTTATATAATTTTAAAGCATTCTGAAAACAATATGATTATGGTAAAATCTGAAATAAGTACATGGACATACATGCCAATTTGCTCAGAACTACATAAGGATGGAGTCAGATTAGTTTGGTTAAATACAAGTAAAAAACCAAAAAGACAAATCAGTATTTTTTAAGGCTGAGTTCAGCTGAAGCTATTTCTACTCTGAGTTTACAAGTTTAGTTATTTGATTTAAAATGAATTTTTGCTTGGTTTGATTTTTCCTGAAATAGTCAATTGTGAATAAACTGTTTGATTTGATTGGTAGTTTTTTAACTGAGTAGGCAAGGTGTCAGAATTTACTTCTTTCAAAGACTAATAAAGATAACATTAGTATCCAGCCTGTTTACAAGAACACAGTTTCTTGAGCACAACTGAGCTTCCCATATGCCAGAGAAACAAACTGGAATGAAATAATTTATCCGGTATGAGTGTATTTTGATGTGACCTAACAGAATCTAAATGAAGCTTCATTTTATAACTTGCTATAAAATTAATGTATATTGACAAGCCCTAGCATCTTTACATCATGCACAAAATGCTTTTGAAACAAATTATCAGCAATTATTTGTGAGTTAAATAACTTTTCTAAGTGTATCATGAGAAATGGGCTAAACACAACTTTCTGGCATATTCTCCCTGCTACCACTTACAAAAGCACATAGTTTGTATATTTCATTTTCAGATATGTGAACCATTTTTCCTGTTCATGACTTAACCCATATTTTTTTAACATAAAATAAGCTAGCTTAACTTTTATTACAACATAAGTCTTTTTTTGTTCTGGAGTGAGGTTTTAAATATAGGTTTTTTTTGCTCCTTCAGTGTTGTTTTAAACTAATGCATTTCAATAAGACTAGCTCATTATACACTGAACTGATAGTTAAATTAACTGTGAATGGCTATTTTTCAGGGCTCTGGAAAGTAAAAAGGAAAGAAAAATCACTACCTGAAATATAATTCTTAGAGAAAAGCTAGCAGTTAATTGGAAAGTAGATAGAAACACTCACTCTGAATAGTCAAAACTGATGAAATTAATAAAACTACATATGTTGCATTCATGTTCTTTGTGAATAATCACTCACTATACCTATAATTTCTCCATCATTCACTGACCAAAAAATAAAAGGAAAATTTCGAAGGTGAACCCGATCTATTCTGTTGTCTTGTTCTGTTGAAGTTATGAATGATTTATGATGAAGTCCAAGTACGGGCATCAGTCTGGACAACCGGTTGGCCAAAACAACTAAGAATTTAAACAGAATTGCATGTTAGTGCCAGAATCTCCATTTAAATGCATGGAGTAGCTACTTCTAAATAGTCTACGTAGACTCTATTTTGTATCATAGAAGAAATACTTATAAATGTACAACTTCGCTGATGAGTTTTACATGATTCCACATTTTTAAAAAATTTGCTAATTTGAACATTTTTTTTTTACTCCATTAAGAACAGAATTAACACTAAATAAAAATGTGGTCTATTACTGGGGAAATCAAAACCCAAAACTAAACGTGTTTTTCTGTTAGAAAAAATTACAAGTCTAGCTTCTGTAAGTAGAAACAAAACAAAACTAAAACTGTAGACTCTTTAATTTTAGGGTTCATGTAGACAATTTTTTTCTATGCTGACATGTGACATTATTACTCTAGGAATTGGCGTTAGAAGTATTTGAACAGGTATTCAATATATGTTAGTTAAATGTAGTACATATCCCCCTTTGTTGGGACCTAATAGTTTTTAAGTACGTACATTATATTTGATAGATGATCAATTTTGAATCCTGCTTTTTCAAGGTGGAATATCTGAGAAACTTGTTTCACTCATCAAATGCTCTGATGTGATATTAAGATGCAGTGGTAAACAGCCAAAGGCAGTGAGCATTAAGTCTAATCTTCTGGTCAGTACAGAGTATATCTGTGTCTCTTGGGATTGCTGTGGTGAACATTCTGCCATCCAGTCATGAGCATTATTGAGGTCAACAGGCTAACTGTGGGAACACAGTTGTTTCATTTATACAGTTCCAGTGATATTGTTGCCTTCTTGGCTGTATTGTATTGTATTTCTAATGTTGCTCCTGGCTCTTTGCCACCATTTCTAATTCTTCTGCTCTCCAAGATTCTTTGAGATATCCACTATCTTACTGTTTACTCTAGAGACAGTGAATTCTGTTACTTAACATTTAGGACACTGAAGAACAGAATAAAGTATAATTGTATCAATGTTTATAGGCAGCCATTTAAACAATTTATACATAATAATTATTCTCTCAGATGTTAAATGAAATTAGAGAAATGATCTCAGTCTTAAAACTCTGTTTTTGTACTTAAAGCAAGCCTTAAACTACTTCATGAACACTGAATGATAAATGAATTATTCTTTGTTGAAAATGAACTTTTACCAATTTTGGTTGAATATTATTTTTTCTACTTTGAATCCAGTTAAAGGTAGCTTGGGAGCAATACTCAAGTCACATCACATGTAGTTAAACGTTTATTCTCTGAATACGTCCCTTAAGGAAGATAGTCAGGCATTGATACATTAACTAAAATGTTATCCATAACATCCAAGACAAGCATTACAATGTAACAGATATCTGAATTGTCATATACATTTTCTTTTTATATTTTTAAAATTGAGTAACAAATATATGTTCATTCAATTTGCCTACTGAAAATATATCAT
The DNA here is from genome assembly GCF_049354715.1 of Callithrix jacchus. Taxonomy (NCBI): domain Eukaryota; kingdom Metazoa; phylum Chordata; class Mammalia; order Primates; family Cebidae; genus Callithrix; species Callithrix jacchus. The sequence goes on from NC_133524.1 coordinate 34,164,992, forward strand.
ATTTAGCTTGGGGAAAATATTTTTAATTTTTAAGATTAAAATATAAGATACACTGTTAGTGCAATTCTTAGAATATATTTAACTTCTATACTCCATATGTTTAGAAGAATGAGAAGAGTATTGAAAATTATATGTTATACTTGTTCTACTATAAAACCAATTGTGAAAACTATTTAATGGATAAATTATTATTATCATTGTTGTCACTGTTATTTAATCCCAAACAGCTATACCTAATGTGCCTAAAATTTCTCATAGACTCTAATTTAAAAAATATATTTTGTTTTAAGTTATTTGCACTAACTACTTGTGATAGATATTTAAAATATATGTGACTCATCCTGAATAGTGATTTTACAGACAGCTGTAGATGCAAATGAACTATATTTATTAACTAATAAATGTTATAAGCATTTTTATGTTGGTAAATTAAGATTGGGCTGCATCACAGTTGAATTTAACTGATAGAAGACAATTGTCAACTACTCTAAAATAATTTGCATCACTGAGTAAGACAAGTTATGTTAAAATTTCCTCTCGAATTAAGTTGCTTATTCAAAATATTCATTTTTGTATGCAATCTGTACAAATACATGTGATTGCCATACTGTAAGATGCATGCTTATAATGGAGAATAAATAATATTTTCTAAGAAAGTTAATTTTTAATTTTTCACCTCAAAATTCTAATTGTCTATTTTTTTTCCCATGAGGAAATTAACATTACTTTTAGTTTTAAAAACAAGTTTCACACACTGGATTATGTTGTGTGTTTATTTTATTTTATTTTCATCCATTTTTATTCTCACATTTCATTTTTAGGAAAACAAATAGCCATTTTTTTATAGACCAAAAATTTTAAAAATTAGAAAGTGACATTCATGAATGTAGTTATTAAAAACAAACTTTCCATCTTTCACAGGAAAAAATGTTAGAAATACGCTTATTTGAGTCATAATTACTAAAGGAAATGAAAATTATCCTATCAATTGAATTTCATCTAGAAAATGAAAAGATAAGTACTGTTAATAATTTCTCAGTACGTGATACATCTATATATAATAATATATAACTTTAATTTAGATATATGTTCTTAGCTTTTTGCGGAAGCAACCCAGAAATGAAGAGATTTATCCAGAATCATGCACAAATTAGATAAATCATTGGCAACAACTTAAAAAATAAACAATTTGGAAATTGAAACTATTTTTGGCATATATTATGTGCCAAGCTTTGTGCTAAACAGAATGAAGTTCAACACGTGAATCTATAACTTTGAATTAGGAATACTGCAGAAAGCAGAGGGTTGTATTTATTACTCTATGTTTCTTCAATCTTGTTATTGATATAAATTTGCATGTATAAAAAGCTGTATGAAAGTAACTGTCTATACAAAGCCCAAATAATCATGCTTTATTATCACTCTAATTTGTTTATTTTTATTTATTTATTTACTTACTTACTTATTTTTGAGATAGAGTTTTGCTCTTGTCACCCAGGCTGGAGTGCAATGGTGCAATCTAGGCTCACTGCAACCTCCGCCTCCTGAGTTCAAACATTTCTTCTGCCTCAGCCTCCCTAGTAGCTGAGATTACAGGTGCCTGCCACCATGCATGGCTAATTTTTGTATTTTTAGTAAAGATGGGGTTTCACTAGAGATGGGCTGGTCTCAAACCTCTGACCTTAGGTGATCCATTCACCCTGGCCTCCCAAAGTGCTGGGATTACAGGAGTAAGTCATCGTGCCTGGCCAACTGCTCTAATTTAAATTCAAATTATATAGCCTTTATGCTCCCTATATCATTATTGCATTTACATCATAAGACATACTTACATAAATTTGATTTGATTGGAATCTTACTTATAACATCATGTTAAAGACACATTGTACTCTGGGCCTGCCCATTTTTAACACTGAAACATCTGCAAACACTCCTTACTCACGCAAAAGTGCAAGAAATTGAAAATTACCTATGTCTAATCACATGGCACTTTTGCAAATCTTCCCCATCTCTCCCCAAATGAAGTAACATAATTTTGAATAATTTCTTCATCATTTCTTTTCTTTTGCTATAGGTTTATTAACCACACACATATTTCTAAAGACTAAAATTGTATTTTCAATATGTTTGACTTTATGGAGATGATATCTACCATGTAGTATGTTCCATTCAGGTATGAAGGGGGATTGTACTCAGGGAATGCACCATCTAAAATTTTTGTTAAATTTATTGGGTTTACTACTGGATTTTTGAATTATAATGGATTTATTTTTTCTTTGGATATTATATTGCCAACATTCATCGATATTGTTTTGTGGTGTTGTGTTTCTTTTTTCAGATCTGTGTGATAGTCCACACAGTGGTAAACTATTCATATATATATATATATATATATATATCAATGTGTGTATGTGTGTGTGTGTGGGAATTAGGACAGCAGTCCCCAACCTTTTTGGCACCAGGGAACAGTTCTGTGGAAGACAATTATTCCACGGATGGAGGTTGGAGGAGGTGGGAGTCTGGGGGTATAGGGGTTGTGGTTTTGGCATGAAACTGTTCCACCTCCACTCATTAGGCATTAGATTTGCATAAGGATCCTGCAACTGATTTCCTGCGCATGTGCAGTTCACAGTAGGGTTGGTGTATCTATGAGTATCTAATGCTGTGACTGATATGACAGGAGGCAGAGCTCAGGCCATAATGCTTACTCACCTTCTGCTCACCTCCTGCTGTGCAGCAGGGTTCGTAACAGGCCACAGACCAGTACCAGTCCTTGGCCTAGGGGTTGGGGGCCCTTGTATTAGAAGACACGCATACACAAAAACATCACAAATCACAAACACATGTACATATATACAAACACATATATAAATGCATGTTGTCTATTTTTTTTTGAGACAGAGTTTCGCTCTTGTTACCCAGGCTGGAGTGCAATGGCGCAATCTTGGCTCACCGCAACCTCTGTCTCCTGGGTTCAGGCAATTCTCCTGTCTCTGCCTCCTGAGTAGCTGGGATTACAGGCACGCGCCACCGTGCCCAGCTAATTTTTTGTATTTTTAGTAGAGACAGGGCTTTACCACGTTGACCAGGATGGTCTCGGTCTCTTGACCTTGTGATCCACCCGCCTCAACCTCCCAAAGGCATGTTGTCTATTTTTAATTCAAGGTAAAGTTTTGGCACAGAGAAAGTAATGTATTCTTAACTATCATATTTATTCAAATATATGGAAATTTGCCTCCAAATATCAATTTAGTTAAACAGTGGAGTAAGAGAAATAACTATATCAAAGCCATTTAAAATATAAATATAATTATAAAAATTCTATCATATATTGTAAATTATATATTTTTTATTTGTACAGAGGAATGCAGTTGTAAAGAAATTAATTTATATTTTGAAATGGTATGAAAAAGGATGTCACATATTGTGATATTCAAAATAGTACCAGATAAAAGATGCACAGATAACCCTAAGAATGAGAATCACATTTTATTTGTAGGGTTAAGCAATTTCCTAGATACATTCTTTCACTGACTTATTAGCAATAGTAAAGATAAGTTGTACATCAATGCTTTGAAATCATGGTGTTTACTTTTTCTTTCTACTTGCTGAGCCTATACTTCGGAATTATATACTACTATATTTGATTGTGTGTCCTCTTGAATATATTTATTCATGTAGCAAAAATTAAAATTAAAAACATAAAATAAAGGTAACAATATAAGATTCTGAAAATTCACAGAAACATAGAAAGTGACCTAATTTAGTGCATAGCATAATAAAACATATTCATTTCTTTGCCTATGTCTAAAAATGCACAATTCAAATTCCAAATAACGTGTAGACCTGCCATTCGGTTTCCTCATCTTTGTTAACAGAAGTCCAATTTCATTCAGATATCAAGGGAGACTTGACAAGGCAATGTACTCATCACAAAGAACAAATCATGATTGGCCAGGCTAATCATGTTGATCCTGTTCTTTTTCTGCAAGTGACTGCCTGGAATAAAGTTTATTTGAGATGACTAAACCAACGACAGACAAGCTACTCTGCACTCCTTGCTACGTGAAATAATTCATCTTTTTTCAAAAACTACATTTATTTGGTATTCAGGTATAGAGTATTATATGCAATAGACATATGACCAACAGTGTTATATGTAATAGATATATGACCAATCTAGTTTTTTAATATAATGGCATACTAGTGGATAATTTTGATACTATCAGGGATTCTTCTCCCCAGAGAAACCAACTGAGAAAACCTGTGGTTAGCAGTGCAGGTGGTTTGTGGGTCACATCTTGAGAAAATAACGTCTTAAAGAAATTCCAGAGAAATAGATAAATAAGGAAAATTCATTTAGTTTAACTCATGAAAAAAGCAGCAAATTTAATGTGTGAAATAAGAACTTTCTAGTTGGGGCTAACCTTAGAGCTAGAATAGTTTAAATTTACTGAGGATTCAATAATTCCAACTGAAATACAGAGCAATATTATATAAATGCTTAAACTCCTCAAGCATTTAGAACATGTTACTACAGTACTACTTTATAATCTCTGAGGTAGCCTAAAAAAGTTTCAGTTTTCTTTTTACAAATGGAAATAAATACCTTGAAGATGAACCTAGAAACAGCATTTTCTTGTATTTGAGAGGCATGGTACTGAGAACTCGCGGAATGAAATGAGTGGAGGAGGAATATACTGTTACATATTTTGAGATTATTTACAGGAAAGCATAAAAGAAACAAAAACACAACAAAACAAAAAAAAGGCAGCTACCAGACAGAGATACTGACAGTTTTTTTTTCTTAAGTACTGTCTCCTTTTGTCTTTTAATGGTATGGATCCACCTCACTGGCCTCTTTTAGCCTTCCCTTGACCGCATTTTGCCTCTTATCATTAACAGCCACCTGCCTTCTCTCTGCTCTCCACAGGGCTTTATTCCTTGAACTTGCAAAGGGACAATTAACTAATGTCATTAACGGACATGACCTTTAAAACTTGATGTTCTACATTCTTCGCTTTAAAACCTGTGGTGCTCATGTTAGCCTTAGAAAGAACAATTCTTTCCTGAGAAGCTAGGGGATTTGGGAGTGAATGGTAGGTAAAAGGTGACTCCACATAGGCGGGACAGGATATCCAATGCCATATTGGTTTGCATTTTGCTATTCACAAGTCACCATGACAATTTAGTTACTTAAATCATTATATACCATCTGAAATTTGTATTAAAGCAATAAACACATATGCACACATTCAGAAGATCATCATACAAATAGGTATTTATTTGCTTAACTTAATGTTGTGCAGGTATTTCCTCATAAGGAAAAATCCCAGAATCAGTCATTTATATTTACATATAAAATGTGAAAGAAACTTCTTTCATGTTCCAACAATGGTAAATTTTTTTCTTGATTCATTTTAGCCAATAATAGTTTCTCTCTGTTACAATTTAGTTGGATAATTCTGGAATATGAGTCAGTTTGAAATGAGGCCATGACAAAAATAAAATCAAAGTAAAACTAAAAATATCAAACATCAACAGAGGATCCATCTCCTAAGGGTTTGAGGTGATGAATATCCCAATAACCCTGATTTGATCATTATACATTATATAAATGTAGCAAAATATCGTATGTGCACTCCCAAATACATACGACTATTACGTTTCAATAAAAAGATCCATCTTCCAATGAGAAACTATACTTTAAACCATTTTAGTATGTATATGTCAAGTACATACTGCAAATAATAATGGGAACTTTGGTATGGACCAAAAATAATGACTAAACATTTATCTACAAGTTTATTTAGACATATTAGTTCCTGATAACGATTATGAGAAGAAGTGAACTACTTCTATTAATTTAATAGAACCAGAGAATCAGGGAAAGACAAGCTATATAGAATTATTTATTTATTTATTATTTTACTTTAAGTTATGGGGTACATATGAAGATCTTGCAGGATTGTTACATAGGTATGCACATGCCATGGTGTTTTGCTGCCTCCATTCCCTTGTCACCTATATTAGGTGTTTCTCCCAATGTTGTCCCTCCCCAATCTCCTGACGTCTTGCTATCCCTCCTCTAGCCCCCCACCTGCCAAACAAACCTCAGTGTATGTTGTTCCCCTACCTGTGTCCATGTGTTCTCATGGTTCAACACCCACTTATGTGTGAGAACATGCGGTGTTTGGTTTCCTGTTCTCATATCAGTTTGCTGAGAATGATGGTTTCCAGATTCATCCATGTCCCCGCAAAGAACATGAACTCATCCTTTTTTATGGCTGCATAGTATTCCATGTTGTGCATGTGCCACATTTTCTTTTTATCGAGTCTATCACTGATGGGCATTTGTGTCGGTTCCAGGTCTTTGCTACTGTAAACAGTGCTACAGTGAACATACATGTGCATGTGTCTTTATAATAGACTGATTTATAATCCTTTGGGTATATACCCAGTAATGGGATTGCTAGGACAAATGGTATTTCTATTTCTAGATCCTTGGGGAATCGCCACACTGTCTTCCACAATGGTTGAACTAATTTACACTCCCACCAACAGTGCAAAAGTGTTTCTATTTCTCCACATCCTCTCCAGCATCTGTTGTCTCCAGATTTTTGTAATGATCACCATTCTAACTGGTGTGAGATGGTATTTCAATGTGGTTTTGATTTGCATTTCTCTAATGACCAGTGATAATGAGTGTTTTTTCATATGTTTGTTGGCTGCATAAATGTCTTTTGAAAAGTGTCTGTTCATATCCTTCAACCACTTTTTGATTGGTTTGTTTTTTTCTTACATTTTTTTTTTTTAGTTCTTTGTAGATTTTCAATATTAGCCTTTTGTCAGATGGGTAGCTTGAAAAAGTTTTTTCCCATCTGTTTGTTCCAGTTCACTCTAATGATTGTTTCTTTTGCCATGCAGAAGCTCTGGAGTTTAATTAGATCCCATTTGTCTATTTTGGCTTTTGTTGCCATTGCTTTTAATGTTTTAATCATGAAGTCCCTGCCTATGCCTATGTCCTGAATGGTATTGCCTAGATTTTCTTCTAAGGTTCTTATGGTGGTAGGTCTTATGCTTAAATCTTTAATCAATTCGGAGTTAATTTTTATATAAGGTGTAAGGAATGGGTCCGGTTTCAGCTTTCTGCACATGGCTAACCAGTTTTCCCAACACCATTTATTAAACAGGGAATCCTTTCCCCATTGCTTGTTTTCGTCAGGCTTGTCAAAGATCAGATGGTTGTAGGTGTGTGACATTACTTCCAAGGTCTCTGTTCTGTTCCATTGACCTATATCTCTGTTTTCGTACCAGTAGTATGCTGTTTTGATTACTGTCACCTTGTAGTATAGTTTGAAGTTAGGTATTGTGATGCCTCCAGCTTTGTTCTTTTTGCTTAGTATTGTCTTGGCTATGCAGGCTCTTTCTGGTTTCATATGAAGTTTAAGGTGGATTTTTCCAGTTCTGTGAAGAAGGTCAATGGTAGTTTGATGGGGATAGCATTGAATCTATAAATTACTTTGGGCAGTATGGCCGTTTTCACAATATTGATTCTTCCTAACCATGAGCATGGAATGTTTTCCCATCTGTTCATGTTCTCTCTTATTTCCTTGAGCAGTGGTCTGTAGTTCTCCTTGAAGAAGTCCTTCATATCCTTTGTTAGTTGTATTCCTAGCTATTTTATTCTCTTTGCAGCAATTGTGAATGAGAGTTTGCTCATGATTTGGCTCTCTGTTTGCCTGTTATTGGTTTATAGAAATGCTTGTGATTTCTGCACATTGGTTGCATATCCTGAGTCTGCTGATGTTGCTTATCATCTTAAGAAGATTTTGGGCTGAGACCATGGGTCTTCTAAATATACAATCATGTCATCTGCAAATAGAGACAATTTGATTTCCCCCTTTCCTAACTGAATACCCTTTATTTCTTTTTCTTGCCTTATTGCTCTGGCTAGAACTTCCAATACCATGTCAAATAGCTATTGTGAGAGAAGGCACCCTTGTCTAATGCCAGATTTCAAAGGGAATGCTTCCAGTTTTTGCCCATTCAGTATGATACTGGCTGTGGGTTTGTCAGAAATAGCTTTTATTATTTTGAGATACATTCCACTGATACCTAGTTTATGGAGAGATTTTAGCATAAAGGGCTGTTGAATTGTCTCAAAGGCCTTCTTTGCATCTATTGAGATAATCATGTAGTTTTTGTCTTTGGTTCTGTTTATGTGATGAATTACATTTATAGATTTGCATATGTTGAACCAGACTTGCATCCTCGAGATTTAAAGTAGAATAATTCACTATAGAGTTAAAGCTTCATCCATTTTATTAAAGATGAAAATAGATATATTTATCACTGCAGAGTCAAAAAAAATTTCAATGGGTGAATTTTAACCTACTGTAGACTATGAAGATACTGGAAGTTTAACAGAAGAAGATCTGTTTAGTTTTCTTTCTCACCCATTAAATAGAGCACGTATGCTTGGCAAAAGAATACCTGAAAATGGCCAGGCATGGTAGCTCATGCCTTTAATCTCAGCACTTTGGGAGGCCAAGGTGGGCAGATAATGAGGTCAGGAGATCGAGACCAGCCTGACAAACAGAGTGAAACCCTGTCTTTACAAAAAATACAAAAAGTAGCTGGGTGTGGTTGTGTATGCCTGTAATCCCAGCTACTCTGGAGGCTGGGGCAGGAGAAACGCTTGAACTAGGGAGTCGGACATTGCAGTGAGCCAAGACTGTGCTACTGCTCTCCAGTCTGTCAACAGAGCAAGACTCCATCTCAAAAAAAAAAGAAAAGAGTACCGGAAAGAATTTTAAGTCCCTTCTCTAAGTGGCAAAGTTATGATGGCATCTTGACATTTTATAACAGGTGTAAGCGGTTATGAAGTAAAAATATCATCTTCTCTGATGGTCATCTACTGAGGGAAACCAATAAATCCATAGATACTAATGAAATTTTTCAAACTCTAATCCTCATTTTTAGTTATTAATTTTATTTTAATAGTAACTTATTTATGTATGAAACTGGAAAATCCCATCATTATTTAGCAATAGCTCTTGATTAATATTTTTAAATAGTTTACACACCAAACTCTTAATATGCCAATATCATGTTCCTTTTAATGAGAAACTAGCCATTAAAACAAAATAGCTTATACTCTTTTCTATATGTAAGTACATATCATTTTATAAACAGAAAATGTCACCATTAAAAATTAAATATTTTCCATTTTGGCATTTGAATATCTGAGAATATGTTCCCAATGTTCTTGCCAATTTATAAATCTGATTTTTAAGCAGTACTGATAATGATGAATTATGTATAGATGTGCTTTATTTTATATCACATGGCTTTGTTTGTCTGGAATATATGGTATTGTTTATAATGGACATTTCTTTTTGTTATAATTTGGATGCTTTTAAAAGAGATTTTAAACATTTGCTCTTAGGTTTATTAAAAAACATAGACTTAAAAAAGATATAGTCTATTAAACTATAAAAATTGTATTAACAAATTCTAAAAGTTTATCATCATCCAAAAATTTGGGGTCTGGCACAAATTAGAGATATCCAAAGATGCTTATCACATTTTTGAATGTGTCTTAGAAAAAAACATTTTCACTTGCTACCTTAGGCTTTTTCCCCATATAAATTGATATAGACTTGACAATATAGTTTTTATAATAGTGGGGATATACAAATCATTTGAAATCAATTTTAGTATTTGATAACTTTAAAGTTTATTACTTGATGTGATGATTCAAAAGAAATAAATCAGAGAGAACACAGCATGCTAAAATATAAATCTTATACAGATAGATTGCTTTGGTGAATATATAAAATAATAAGAGTTTTACAAATTTGTTTAGAAAAAAACCCAAAATATCGACAAGATTGAAAAAAAAATTTTGTTTTGGATAAAGATTTAGATTTCATGAATTAAACTTTTTCTTCTTATTGCAAAATTTGATAATATAATATAATGTATATAATACAGAATCTTGCTCTGTTGCCAGGCTGGAGTGCAGTGGTGTGATCTCGGATCACTGCAACCTCCAGCTCCTGGGTTCAAGCGATTTTCCTGCCTCAGCCTATGGACTGGTGCCTACCACCATGCCCAGCTACTTTTTATATTTTTAGTAGAGACAGGGTTTCACCATGTTGGCCAGGATGTTCTTGATCTCTTGACCTCGTGATCCACCCTCCTCAGCCTCCCAAAGTGCTGGGATAACAGGCATGAGCCACTGCACCCAGCCCCTATTTGTATAATTTTTATATGGCAAAAGCTCCTTTAGTAACCTAGAAGACATTTGAATGATTTTTTAATTTAAGAAATAGTTTGACATAAGATAGAAGACTACATATGCTTACAATCAAACCATTTTATTATTCTTACAAATTATCCTTTTTATATTTATGCATTATTTTATAATGTGGAGAGGTTGTATTACTTTTGAATATCTATTATATGTTTACACATAAACATAGAGAATGCACAGTAAGTGACATCTATGACACTCTGTTGAAAGTAAATTCTTGATGTGACACTCTTGGTCAGGAACGGATTTTTTTTAACAACTATCAATACAAATTTATAACATTGAGCAAATGTCATTAGTTAGGCCATTCAAATAACCTCATATTTAACAAATCTAAGGTGAGGTTCAAGGGGAATGCCAAATAAACATCACTATTATACTGAATATAGTCAAGGGAGAATTATATCATTAGAGTTAAATGAACACATCCATTACATTTCTAAATAAATGTGGGAAGTGCTTTTTATCCCAGACAGAATAACAAAGCTGAAGGAGATTGTCATTCATATTTTATAGGAAACGTACTCCAGAAATGTTTGCTGTTGCTAACAATAAAATGCATTAATGTTAGTCAAACTTGATCATAGAAACTGGATTTATATAATCAATGTCTTAAAGTTTTAACTTCTTTTTTTTGTATATGTACACATATTTTAATTATAATTCTTTGGAAGAAAGGCAAATGATAAAGCATGATAGAACATACATCTGTGATGAGGAGGGATGAGTACTGATCTGCTAAGGTAGGTTTTTAATGTCCTTGCACATCTTATTAATTCATTCAACAAGTAGACATCAAGCACATGCTGGGTGACAGACAGTATCTTAGATTCCAGAGATTTAACCATTATAAGCTCATTTCTCTTATTGTACTTTAAGTTCTTGAGTACACGTGCAGACCTTCCCGGATTGTTGCATAGGTACATACATGCCATGGACAAATACCACTTGATTATTTTAAAATCATAAATGAAATAATAAAAATAATAAAATCATAAATGAAAAGAAAATTGTTAGAGAAGTTTAGAATCAGGATATATATATGATTTTGATGCTCCAAGAACTTCAAAGCCTTAGACAATTAACCTCTATGGATCCCCAGATTTCATAACTATAAACAGAGTAGACGATCTCTCAAAAGAATTCCACATTTAAAACTTTCTTTTTTTGTGGCCTGCCTTTAACAATTTTTTCTTTAATTGAATCATTTATTTTCTTCCTTATTGTTATGTAATGCTACAATAAGAACAAAAACAAAAACAAAGCCAATTGATAAAATATCACGTTCCTTATTAGTGATTTTTGCTATCTGAGTTACTACAAAAGTGGTTGGATATATTCTATCAACTAGGGCATACATACCTGCCTTTCTGTAATCATATGTTCGAAGGAAGAAAAGTTTCACAACTTAAGTAGGAGTCTAATTTTTCAATTTAGTATTGACAGTCTACATGTTTGAGTAAAAGTTAAGATACTGTACATACTTTGGTTTCTTGATAATCTCAAAAGCTTAGTTATACTTTATAATATTTATATTCACAATCAAGAAAGTCTACATGTATTTCTATAATAAGCTATAAATATGAATTGTCTAATTATTTTCCTTCTGCATAGACCAGCTAGCATATTATACATCACATGCGTAAAGCCACAAACTTCTTGCCAGATAAATTTGAACTAGTTTAAAATATGAGCAAATATATTAGGGACAATTGCATGACAAAACATCGAGTAGTCATGATATAATAGACTATAATAAATAGTGCCTAATGTTTAAAAAGTAGTATTCAACAGTCACAGAAAGAGAAATTATGCTTCAGTTTGACGGTAACATCATCATAGCATCAAGCATGGTTATATTTCTCTTAATATTTTTCCTAGGAAAGTATGACTTCTAGCTTATTTGATTAATAAAAGTCCTTCAAAATCTTTTTATTCTGCTATAGGATGAGAGGAAATATAACATTTATATTATAAATTAATCATAAACTATACATTAACCTTGATTTAAAATAGAAATCTTTTCAACTGAGAATGTACATCTGTCATCTCAAAAGATATATTTCTATTTTAATTTTATATTTCAGATATAAACATGTATTAAATTATCATTTTTGTTTCATCTGAACTAACATGTAGTTTGAGAAATACACTGAGAAAAAATTAAGTGTATCTTACTCAAAATTATTTACTCTAGATTTTTCTCCATTACTGAACGATAAGTGCAATGTTTCTTTTTAAAATAAAAGATATGGTATTATGATATTGTTGCTGTGCAGACCACTATTCATTTTTCCTATTATTTTTTATACCAGAGTTTCTTCTTTAGTGTTAATAAAATTCAACATGTGCATCTCTTCAGCTCCTTTATACACCTATAATTGAGTAACACATCTTGAACAATTCTAGTCACCGTTTTATAATATGTGTAAAAATTCAGAGACTGTAAGTATAACTTATCTGCAATTTTTCTATTTTCATAAAGGCATACTTGCTCTTTTGGTGTGATCAAGGGATCTCTGGAGACTGAGAAGGGAAAATGTATCCATTTCTGAGAAATACTCACTGCAGGAAAGAAGGTGCTATTTGCATTTAATGTAAATGCCACTTTCATTCCTTTTAATTCAGAAAGAAACAACACCTTCTATATTCTAAACATAAAAAAATTAAAGTTTCTTCTCAATATGTTAGTTGATTGCAAAAGACCATTCGGTGTGTAGAGGTCCTCCTATCCACTTTTTTTAGCATCATGGTATTTTCATTAAGAAAGGTCACATGAATCTTTTGCTGAAACCAATGTGATTTTCCTAATAAGCTCACCATGCTAAGTGATCCAACAGAATTGCTCTGTATGTTAATAAGGAGAGTAAATGATATTTCTTGACGAAACTGCTCTTTCAATGGTGGTTTATTCCAAGAGATTAATTTATTCTTACTTGTCCAGTGCCACATATACATAATTAAATATGCAATGTAGCATTCTTCTTATTCAATTGTTATAATTTGCTGTTTTATTAATACTTGCAAATAAAATATATCACTCCTTTCGTTAGTAATCATGGTGATAAAATTATGTCATACAATATTAGAAGCAAATCCAAGGTATTAGAGATCCAGGTTCAGCTTCTATAAAATGATCAGTTCGATATGCCATTTTGCACAGTTATTATTCTTCCAAGCTTCTTGTCCTTCTTCAGATAGAATGTAATTATCCTCTGATTGGCATTGAGGATGAGTAAAACAGAATCACCCTATCACTGAAGGTGCCATAGCCTCAAATACCCTACTCACTCCAGCTGCATTTATAGAGACTCCCAGCTGCACAAAAGATCAAACTGTTGTATGTAAAGATCATGCCAGAACGCCTTTCAAACATTAGATACCTCCCACAGCAGTCCTTTGTGTTACCAGTTTCCAAAATAGTCTGAGGAAAAATTTCCATTGTTTCCTACGGTTATTAGACTGCAGGGTCCTATTGATGTAAAAAATATACAACTCACTATTGTTTCAGCACAATGTTTTATGCATGACATTTTAAGAACTGTGCAAAACACAACATTAAAATTCTGAAGTGAAAAATAATGGCATTATGGCTCATTACATTCTATAATGTGGTAGTTTGAACTGTGAGTAACTGTACTGTCAGACTGTCAACTTGCTTTAAAAGATCTGCTATAATGTTTTACACAACGTCATTTATTTCACAGGTATAACTATACCAAAGTGTTTCGGTTTGGAAACATAGTGTAAATGCTTAAAAATATTTTTACACAGTCACCTGAAAAATACTTGCACTGAAAACTAATCATCAATTACAGCAACACCCACAAAAGTTCTGCTACTAAGAATAGTTTTGATAAAACAAGACAAACAAGGTGCTAAACATTTTGGAATCCTTTTTCAATATTATTATTACCTTTTTATTTGTTCTTAGAGACAGACTCTCAAAGATTCCCTAAAATATTGGGAAATGGTGATGGAAACATTTATTTAAAAATATTGCTTTTATGGTAAAATGGCAACAAAATGACAGAAGACAGAGCTAGAGATGCCTTTCTCCACTTTGTCCTGGTATGTCTTCAGAGCTCTGATACAAATATATATGATATTCTAAGACTCTTTGCTGACATTATTTTATTGTCTTTACACAGTCACTCCCAAAGAAGATTTCCTCCTAACTGTAGGATCACCTGCCACGGATGGTTTGCTCTGATTTTAATTGTCTTATGTAGTACATATTCAGTTAAAACTCATGCTGGGGCAGGACTCTCTTGATTTTTTAACTGCTTATTAAAGAGTTAATATGCTGTATGAGGAACAAGTAATAAATTAACAAACATATGTGAGGCTTTGAATAACAGCCAGAGTAATACCAGGCTGAATTAATTACCATGTTAAATATATGCAGAATGGGAAAGTAAAATACCTGTTATTATATGAACAAAACTTAAATAATATACTTGTTTGAAGATGGGCACTTCCAAAGGAATCTCGTGAGCATATGGTACTTTACTGTGCAGTTTAAAAATTGTGCTAAAAACATTTTGTCCTAGTAAATATTTTTAAAACATAGACAGTTTTTTTGAGGAATTTTAGGTTCAGAGCAGGATTGAGTGGAAGATAGAGAGGTTTCTCATATACCATCTAGCCCCACAAACCCACAGCTTCCCCCACTATCAAAATTTCATATCACAATGGTATGTTACAAGTAATGAGCCAACACTGATACAACATCAGCCAAAGTCCATAGATTATATTAGGTTTCACTCAGTGTTGTACATTCTATAGGTTTGGATAAATATTCAATGATGTGTCCACCACTATAGAATCATACAGGTTGAACATCTCAAATCCAAAAATCTAAAATGCAAAAGCTCCAAAATTCAAAACATTTTGAGTGCTAATATGATGTTCAAAGGAAATGCTCATTGGAGCATTGTGGATTTCAAATTTTCAGATTTGGGATGTATAATATATTGAAATTGGAAACACTTCTGGTTGCAAGCATTTCAAATAAGACAAAATCAAACTGCAATAAGTGGTTTCACTGCCCTAAAGATCTTCTGTCATCTGTCTATTCATTTCATCTCCTGCTGCAACCCCTGGCAACCACTGAAACCACCCATCTGTTTACTGTCATCATAGGTTTGCCATTTCTAGAATGCCACAAAGTCAAAATTCAACAGTACGAAACCCTTTCAAATTAGCCTCTTTCACTTAGTAATATGCATTTACAGTTCCTCCAGGTTGTTTTGTTTGCTTGTTTTTCATGACTTGATAGTTCATTTCAAAGGTGCTGAATAATATTCTATTGTCTGCATGTACCTTTTCATTCATTCATTCATTCACCTATAGAAGGATAGTGTGATTATTTACAAGTTTGGGCAATGGTGAATAATTATAAATATTTGTACTCAGGTTTTTGTGTGGATATGTTTTCTGCTCATCTGGATATATACCAAGGAGTACAATTGCTAGATCATACGATAAGTGTGTGTTTAGTTTTGTGAGAAACTGCCAAATTGTTTTACAAAGAGCCTGTACCCTTTTCCATTCCCACAAGCAATGAAAGAGATTTTGTTGTTACATTTCCTGGCTAGCATTTGATGTTGTCAGTGTTTTGGATTTTGGTCATTCTAACAGGTGCTTAATGGGTAAATATTTTAAAGTAATAATAATGATGCTTTCTTAAAAAGATTTTACTCTTTAAGAAACAGTGACACACTCCTAAAATCTAAATACAGAACAAGAGTGCATGTTCACACTCTCCAGTCCAGTTACCTTTCAGTAACATAGACAACAGCACTACCTTATTAAAAATCTCCAAATGATGTATTTTTTCAAAAATATACATCATCAGAGAATTAAAATTAGGGAAGACAAGAGACAAATAATAATCTCTGAATCAAATAGGTAGCTTTTAAAGAGATAGTCATTACTGTTACAAAATAGAGAAGATTGTATACTTTTTATTATATTTATATAAATATTAGAAAATTCATCAAATGTCTCACTGAGAATTAAGAAAGTATTTTGTTTCAGCTTAATATAAAAGCCTATAAAAAATGAAATGGGATTAATTTGCTATTACATATTCTTAGACAATTCATTCTGTTTTCTTGTTCATCACTTTATATGCATATAGTTTTAAAAAATACTTATTGCCTTTGTATTTTGTGAATTATAGGCTGTAAGGAACTGTAGTACAGAAGCTGCATCTATGCCTGCATGTCTCCTAAACATTCATTGATTCAATTAATATTTGTGGACCTATTTTCCAGATATCACGCTAGTTTCCAGAAGTATGGCAGAAAATTACAACGAAAGCAATCCACACATACACACACAACAGCAGTCCTAATTCTCAAGAAACTGTACTCTACAGAGTAATATAGATAAATAAAAACAATTAAAATTCAGCTTTAATAAGAGAAATCTCTGGTATTTGGTTTTATGTTAATTTTAGTGCATCATAATAGTATGTGTGTATTTTCCTTAACCATAACGATCCTAGCTTCTCTTCTGTTAGTATTTTAGTAGTATATGCCTGAATGTGAGTTTCAATCTGACTTTGTGAAGTCAATAAATAACAGGAGATTAAATTTAAAACATTTAAACCTCTACAGTAAAGATGGCATGGAAATTTCATATCTTGACACTTATTTAATATACAGAACAATAAGAAAGAAAATGTAAAAAAAAAAGAACGAGTGCTATAACACAGTAGGACTTAGACACAAGCTTGGCACCTCCACATATCAGACACAGTAGGTGCAGTCCTGATAGGCTCTTTTCCCCAGATTGGCAGTGGCTTTGCATTTAGACTCCTTCACTAAGAGTCCACATGTAAAGGATAAGGTAGAATTAAGATACCTTGAAGTCACAAGTTAAGGCAAAAGTATACCCAGTAATCATTCTTGACAAGAAAAATTTCTTAAAAATGTTGCTGGCCTGCTGCCAGAGAGCCTATTATTTTAGGAATCTGTTACACGAGAGACACAGGAAGAAAACACACACACATGCACACACGCACACACACACACACACACACACACACACATACACACGAGGTCAGAAGCAGCCCAAAACAAGTGAATTTGACTACTGAATCTTCAATATTTCTAATTAATTGTCACCAGAAACAGCACTCCACATGGCAGAAGACTATCTGCATCTAGATGGCTATTCTAGGGGCCAGACGAGGACAACAACAAACTGGTGGGTAGAGAGAAATAAAGAGAGGAATAGATATAATAACTCAATGCCAATAAAAGCAAACTCTTTTACTCTAACTGCCCCAGAAATCTGTGAATAAATACAGCCCTAAAAAAGGCAGAAAACCACCACTGCCACTATGACAATTATTCAACCGGGAGTTCAATCTAGATGAAATTATTCTCATATACATGTCTGAAGAAAATTTTTAAATAACATGTTTAGAATTCTCAACAATAAAGTTAAAAGATAAAACTCAATAAAAAAGAAGTAGTTATAAAAGAAAAGCATGTAAAATTGAAATAATTTCATACTGAGAAGATAAAAGCTATAAATGTTGGAAATGAAAAATGTAGAAAATGAATCAATTTTAAAGAAATAAACAGCTTAAGTATCTGGATTGAAGAAGAAGATGATAAAATTAGTGAATTAGAAGAAATTAGTGAAAAATTCATCTAGAACATAACAGAAGGAGGCAAATAAATGTTAAAAATAAAATATTAAGGACATAAAAGATGGATAATATTATACAACAATAAGTGTTTCTAAAGAAGATAATGAATGGAATTGCAGAGAAGCCAGATTTAAAGATAATGGCTGATAATTTTATAGAACTGTAGGTAGCAAAAGACAAGGATTATCTAAGAAAGTTTTGAAGAAAAACAAGTTAGGATGTATGGCCTTACTGCGTGTCAGGGCTAAATATAAATCTATAGTAATTGAGATATATAATATTGGCACAGGAATTGCCAGATGAAGAAGGTAACAAAAATGGATGCCCAGAAATACGTATGTACATACTAATCTTGATGCAAAACAGAGGTGGGACTACAGGTGAATAGAGAAAAGGTAGATATTTAAACAATGATGATAGGACAATTGTTTACTCATTAAAATACACTACTCATAACAACCCTAAAAATGATTTCCAGGTTTATTTAGAGACCTATGAGTGAAAGGGAAAAACTGTAATACTTAGAGAAGTACATGAAAATAAGAAATAGACCAAAAGTCAATTGAAAAATTGGCAAAGGACATGAGCAGATGATTCAGAGAAGGGCCAATTAAAGGATCAATGAATATAAAGTATGTATTGATCACAAAAAACAAATGAGATATAATTTCACACATCAAATTGAGAAAAATTATAAAGTATTGATAAGAATTAGAAAAATAGGGGATGAGTCGGGAGTGGTGGCTCACGCCTGTAATCCCAGCACTTTGGGAGGCTGAGGTGGGTGGATCACGAGGTCAAGAGATCGAGACCATCCTGGTCAAAATGGTGAAACCCTGTCTCTACTAAAGATAAAAAAAAAATTAGCTGGGCATGGTGGTGCGTGCCTGTAATCCCAACTACTCAGGAGGCTGAGGCAAGAGAATTGCCTGAAGCCAGGAGGCGGAGGTTGGGGTGAGCCAAGATCGCGCCATTGCACTCCAGCCTGTGTAACAAAAGCGAAACTCCATCTCAAAAAAAAAAAAAAGAAAGAAAAGAAAAATAGGGGATGCATACACTACCATTGGAGGCATAAATTGGTACAGCCATTCTAAAATCAAGCATGTCAAAAATGTTAGATTAATGCTATTTTCAGATATCCTCCAGTTGTTTGACATATTTCATAATAATAAAATGTATACATGTATCAAAATAGCTCAATTTAAATTAGAAAATGCAAAAATATGACCTATCTTTAAGAACTAGTCTGTATGTTTACCATGTTCATTTGAAAAGTTTTTTTTTCATTCCTTTTATAGATCCTGTACATTTAATATGTTCTTGCTTTCTCTGTTAAAGGCAAGACTGGAGACATTCTTTTATATTACAGTGCTTTATCAACATGCATCATTTCATATTCACAAGTGTCCCTACCAGAGCTGCAGAACTTTCTTTTTTAAAAAAATATATTGAAAACTGCTCCCTTTTACTTTCTGTGTTATATGGATTTTGAGCTTCTTAGTTTAGAGCTATGGAATTTTCTTTCTATGGGTTTATTCTTTTTCAGTGGTATGAATAAGATTTCCATTTATATATTTTTCTTTAGCCCTTTAGGCAAATCCTCAGACTTAAGGGCACCATTCATAGTGCTATTATTATGTATAACTAGTCAAATATCTATAAAAAGATGAATATGAAACCAAGTGATAGAATGTCATCAGTCTCTCTAAAAATAATAGTAATAAAAATAGTAATATACTCATACAAGAAATTGTTTGCTCAGGCTAAATTTAATTTATACCCTGAAATTATACAAATTATATTGCTCTGGACCTCTGGGAACTACAGCTTACAAAAAAAAGGGAAACTAACTCATAAAGTACTTAGATTTTATCATTATTTCATATATCTAATTCTTATTTGTTCAACAAATTACACAAATAGATGAGTTGAAAACAGTATAAAAATATTCTTAAACATAAGATCTTTTCTTAAATCTAGTCTAAAAAAATCTACTCGAAGACTTCAGATAGATAGTCTTCTATGTTAGTATTTTACCTCTACTGGATGAAAGAACACAGCCAATCAACACAGTTAATGAAGAAAAATGAACATTTTATAGTCATTGTTTGGCTCGTATATACATGTTGGAACTGACTCTGCTAGGGTAAATTACACAAATGTACATGCCTTTTCCAAAATAAATGCATTGTTGAGTCCATGGATAAAGTCCCATTCTTGCCAGCCAATGATTCTAAAATCAAGAAACCAAAAATTTTTAAAGGAAATAAAACTTCATGTACCTTTCAAGGAAGTAGGTGACAAAGATGGTGCTAGAATGACTCTCAGACTAGGACGGTGTGTCACAAGATTAGAAAGATTTGTTCTAATCTCTGCAAGCCAAGTGGCAGTTCATCAGCAAAAATTATTCAGTTTATTGTTAATTCCTTGTATATTTATCTTTCAGTTTTTACCATCTAAAGTCTTGTTTAAAAGTTTTGACTGGGCCATAATTAAGATTAAATACATTGTTAAGGGGCAAGACAGGTCCTAGTTTACTCTAGGATTAGAATGTTAAACTACCAAAGAGCTAAATAACCCTAAGTGCAAAATAAAGTCAGTGGGATCAGAATTGAAACTGAGGGGTCTCCACTGTTTTTCCCCACAAGAATTTTCTCTTGAAAAGAATTTTTTTTTGTGAATTTGGGGGATATGTATTTTAGTAAAGATAAAAGTAATTTTTTATATATATTGATTGAAAAGTATTCCTAATTGATTTTCAAATAAATTAGCATTGAAGGCAGTAAGGAGCAGGTTAGGATTTCTTTACAGTCATGCTAGGTTGTAGGAGAGATGCTGGACTATAGACTCACATATTCTGGGCTTGTTATCCTGGCACAGAAATTATGATGACAACATATATTTTCATAATGCAGTCCATTAAATTTCATGCCTAAATTATGGAAACTCAGGGGCTTATGGTCACATAAGAGCAAAAGGGCAATCAAGGAGTAAGGAAAAATTATGCAGAAAGGAAAAAGGCAATGATGCTTGGTGAGAACAATCATTCTAAGTGTGAGAACCAGGATGATGTACCTAGTTCAGATTTTCTAGTCACTTGAAATATTGTTGACCTCTAAAATTTAGGGGGGATTTAGCCTGAGTCTAGAAATGTTTTTTTTCCTCTGAAGAACCATAGACTTGGCAGGTCTATATTTAGGGTACTCACTGTTTTTCTGAATTTTGCCCAGATCCTGACTGTCACAGATACAGATAAATTCATTACACCCAGAGGGGTCTTACTGGAAACCTGAAGAATTTCCATGAAATCTCCAAAAGTCAAAGGATATCATTATTACAACACTCTAGAGGTTGGCAAACTATTTCTTTTTTTTTTTTTTTCACTACAGTTGAAAATTAAACCACCATATGTTGTTCCATAGGTCCCTTGTGGATTTATTTGTATAACCTGCTGAAAATTTATGTTAATGGCTTTTATTTATTTATTTATTTATTTATTTTTTTGCATTTTAGTTTAAATCCTAGGAAACCTTGCCAATAAAAGATCCAATAAATTAGTGCTAATTTAAAAAATGATTCCACAGCATCAACAAACTATATTAAATACAACATCCTATTCTATCATTCAGTCTTGGCCCATGTAAATCTGTGACAGTATATAAGCTGAAAATCCCAGTATGGGCCCAACAAAACACATAAAGATAAATCTCTCAATTTTTATATCATACTTTCCAGGATATTTAATGAAAAACACTTTGAGTCCTAAAATTCCATGTTAACAGAATTCCAAGTTAAAACTCCTGAACTTAACATAAGCTTTATCAGCAATATAACTTTCAGTTAACATAAAATAAATGTAAATAACACTGACAGGTCATTTTAGTAATAAATATTAGCGTTTTATAAGCAATTAAATTATTTAGTCAGCTTTATTCCGGATAAGAAGACCCTTGGATTTATTAAATTATAGAGTAAATACTGATGTGTCTTACTATTCTTGAGAAACACCAAAGCTCCACTATGTCTAGAATATTATTATGAGGTTCATACGTAAGTCACGTATGCTAGTGAGAGATTCAAGATGATCTTCCAGCTTTCTCTTTATTAAAGCAGCCTTAGCCTCCACTTATTTTTATGTAGGTATTGATTCCCTTGATTTGAAGGAAACTTTCCTCTTTTGGGAAAAATATATCATACCTCATTGCTTTTACCATCTCTCCAACTTCCTCTACTCTAAAGATAGCTTTCTATAACAATATAGAAAAAGTAAAGAGTCTTACAACATAGATGATTCATATATATATAAATATATATATATATTTGCATTTTAGGTTTTGGGGTACATGTGAAGAACATGCAAGATTGTTACATAGGTACATACATGGCAATGAGGTTTGCTGTCTTCCTCCCCATCACCTATATCTGACATTTCTTCCCATGTTATCCCTCCCCAACTCCCCACCCCCTGCTGTACCTTCCCTAGATCCCTCCCACAGACCCCAGTGTGTGATGCTCCCCTCCCTGTGTCCATGTGTTCTCATTGTTCAACACCCACCTATGAGTGAGAACATGCGGTGTTTGATTTTCTGTTCTTGTGTCAGTTTGCTGAGAATGATGGTTTCCAGGTTCATCCTTGTCCCTATGAAGAACACAAACTCATCGTTTTTTATGGCTGCATAGTATTCCATGGTGTATACGTGCCACATTTTCCCTGTCCAGTCTATCATCAATGGGCATTTGGGTTGGTTCCCAGTCTTTGCTATTGTAAACAGTGCTGCCATGAATATTCATTTTTGACCCAGGAAGTACAAGTTTAGTATAATTAAAAGTATAATGTTGAAATCAGCAAGGGTTTGTATTTTTGAAATTATTCAACCCCATTATGTTCTCTGTAGAAAACAAAAGAAAAAATAAATAACCAAAAGAGAAGCCGTGAAAGTGTTTCATTGAGTACAATGTTCAATACCTTGTCAAGTAGGAGGGAATGATAGGGTGGTCAACTTGAAAGAAGACAGTTGGAGGCAATGAAAGTATGAATCTTGATGTTTGCAGGTTTTAGAAGAAAGACAAAGTCTTGGATTTTTTCATCAAATGACAGATGAGAAAGAAAGCATTTTTTATTTCTGTAGCAAAAAGGATGGGTGGCTGTATTGTCACTTACATACTTTTAATTGTGAAGAAACACCTTATCAAGTAAAAAGTAGATAAGGATAAACAAGATGTTAAGCACAGACAGAAAGTGTCCTATTTTAATGCAGAAAATGTTTTCAATGAAATCCAACATCCCTTCATGATAAACACCCTCAACAGAGTAGGAATTGAAGGAGCATACCTCAAAATAAGAAGAACTATCTATGACAAACCTACAGCCAACATCATACTGAATGGGGCAAAAGTTGGAATGATGCCCATTGAGAACTGGAACAAAACAAGGATCCCACTCTCACCACTTTTATTCATTATAGTGCTGGAAGCCCCAGCCAGAACAATTAGGCAAGAGAAAGAAAGAAAATACACCCAAATAGGAAAAGAAGTCAAACTATCTTTTTTTTCACTGATGTTATGATTCTATACTTAGAAAACCCCAAAGACTTCACCAAAAGGCTACTAGACCTGAAAAACAATTTAAACAAGGTTTCAGGATAAAGATACATAAAAATATATTTTCACAGTAAAACATATAAAAAATTAGTAGCATTTCTATACAGCAATAATGACCAGGCTAAGAGTAAAATGAAGAACATCCTCCCATTTACAAGACCAAAGAAAATGAAATATCTAGAAATACACCTCACTAAGATGCTGAAAGTTTTCTATAAGAAACACTAAAAAACACTGTTGAAAGAATCACATGCTCATTGGAAGTATCAATATCATTAAAATGGCCAAACTGCACAAAACAACTTATAGATTAAATGCTGTCCTTATCAAACTACCAAGGTCATGTTACCTAGAATTAGAAAAAAAAATTCTAAAATTTATATTCAACCAAAAAAAGAGCACGAATAGCTAAAGCAATCCTAAGCAAAAAGAACAAAATTGGAGGCATCACATTACAATAATTCATAGTACAGTACATCACGCTATAGAACTTCCAACTATGCTACAAGAATACAGCAAACAATACAATATAATATTGGTACAGAAGTAGATATGCAGACCAATGGAACAGAACAAAAAACAGAGAAATAAAGCCACATACCTTTGACCATCTGATCTTTGACAGGCTGGCAAAAACAAGCAATGGGAAAGGACTTCGTATTCAATGAATGATGCTGGGATCACTGACTAGCCATATGCAGAAGAATGAAACTTGACCTCTACCTTTTGCCATACACAAAAATTAACTCATGGTGGACTAAAGATCTTAATGTAAGACCAAAAACTATACAAATCCTAGAAATAAACCTAGGAAATATACTTTTTGACATTGGCCTTGGCAATAATTTTTTTTTTTTTTTTTTTTTTTGAGATGGAGTCTTGCTCTGTTGCTGAGGCTAGACTACAGTGGTGTAATCTAGGCTCACTGCAACCTCCACCTCCTGGGGTCAAGCAGTTCTCCTGCCTCAGCGGCCTGAGTAGCTGGGATAACAGGTGCCCACCACCATGCCCAGTTAATTTTTGTATTTTTCGTAGATGTGAGGATTCGCCATGTTGTTCAGGCAGGTCTTGAACTCCTGACCTCAGGAAATCCACCCACCTTGGCCTCCCAAAGTGCTGGGATTACAGGGTTGAGCCACTGTGCCCTGCAAGCAGAGAACTTTTGGCTAAGTCCCAAAAAGTAATTGCAGCAAAAATAAAAATTGACAAGTGGGACCTAATTAAACTAAAGAGCTTCTGTAGGGGCAAAGTAACTATCAACAAAGTAAACAGGTAATCTACAGAATGGGAGAAAATATTAGCTAACTATGTATCTGACAAAAGTCTAATACAAAAAGTGGACAAAAGACATGAACAAACACTTCTCAAAGGAAGTCATGGAAATGACCAACAAACACATGAAGAAATGCTCATCATCATTAATCATCAGAAAAATGAAAATCAAAACCACAATGAGATACCATCTCATAACAATCAGAAAGGCTATTACTAACAAGTCAAGAAAGATTGGGCACGGTGGCTCACTCCTATAATCCCAGCACTGTAGGAGGCTGAAGCAGAAGGATCACATGAAACTAGGAGTTCAAGACGACACTGGCCAAAATGGTGAAATCCCAACTGTAGCAAAAATACAAAAGTTAGCCATATGTGGTGGTGTACATCTGTAATCCCAAATACCAAGGAGGCTGCAGCACAAGGATCATTTGAACTCAGGAGGTGGAAGTTGCAGTGAGCCAGGATTGCCCCACTCTACTCTAGCCTGGGTGACAAAAAAAAAAAAAAAAAAAGGTCAAAAGATAACAAATGACAAATGCTGGTGAGGCTGTAGATAAAAGGGAGTGTTTATACACTGTTGGTGGGAATGTAAATTATTTCAGCCCCTGTGGCAAGCAGTCTGGAGATTTCTCACAGAACTTAAAACATATCTATCATTGAACCCAACAATCACATTACTGAGTATATACCCCAAGGAAAATAGATCAAATTTACCAAAAAGACATATGCACTGTTATGCTCATTGTCACACAATTCACAATAGCAAAAATATGGAATCAACCTAAATGCCCGTCATTGGTTGATTGGATAAAGAATATGTGGTACATATACAACAAGGAATCCTATGCAGCCATAAAAATCAAAAAGAAAATCATGTCCTTTGCAGCAACGTTGATGGAGCTGGAGGACATTACCTTAAGCAAATTAATGCAGGAACAGAAAACCAAATGGTACATGCTTTCACTTATAAGGGGGAACTAAATATTGAGCACAATGGACATAAACACGAGAACAACAGACACTGAGGACTACTAGAGCCGGGAGGGGCCGGAGGCCAGGGAGGTTTGAAAAGCTACCTATTGGGTACTAGACTCACTATCTGGGTGCAATATACCCTTTTTAGCAAACCTGCATGTGTACTCTCTGTATATAAAAGTTGAAATTAAAAGTAAAAGTGTCCTATTTTAGAGAAAACATGTCAGACACCTATTACACAGCATGTATCATTATTCACTTGTTACAATTATTTTCAGATTAAGGTGAGTTCATAGTTAAAAATTTAATTGGGGTGATATAATACAGTAGGGGTTTTTTAGTAGTAGATTTTAATAGTGTTCTATATGACTTAAGTTTATACAATCATTAAGAGTCCAATGAGGTCTCTATAATTAGTCATACTTGACTGCATTTTATGAGTAGAATTATATGCCTTATTGATGTTTGCAAATTTGGAGTTTTGCAAAGGTCTCAGGACAAATACTCTGGGGCTGTTGAGAGTCTAATATATATGTAAAATAAAAGATCATAATAAATAAAATCATGGAGCTTATGTGTGTGTGTGGATGTGTGTGTGTGTGTGTGTACACATATATATGTATATATATAATTATGGATTTATAATGATTACCAAACAAATAGTAACTATAAGTGATTTAAAAGGGAAATGCTTTCTTTATTCTACTCTGATCAACACAATATTTGGTTTATATCTCTAGTGAGACAACGTTCATATTTTTATCTTGATACTTGAAAAATTCCCACTTTGCCTTCTGGTCCCTATTTTTTTATATCATTAATGGGTGTTCACAGAAAAGAAAATTATTGTACAAGGGTTGAAAATATCAAGAAACAAAAATGGTCAGATTTTTGAAACATTTTCCCAAACCGTCTTTTTAGAGCTAAAATGTTGGAGTAAAGTAAGGCTTAGATTTTATCCTGAAGCAGCAGATAGGGGAAAAAAAATCAGAATAAGAATGACAACTCTATACCTCTCAAACCTGAGACACTGTAGAGAAGAATTACCAGGACTGAGAATAGGAGGCACCCACTGCATAGAATATATCCACCCATTCTCATTTGCATTGCTTTCCATGGGTCCTTCTTGCTTTTGCAATACCTTTGGAAATTTACAATCAACTCCCTCACAACAGAGAGTAAGCACCTTGATTTCCAGACCGTGCTGAGTTTTAATAGGAAATGCTTTAGCTTAGACACTTGAGAAGAAACTAGACGGCAGCAAAATCCATCCCATTGCAAGTGTCCTCAACTAGAAAATGTTAACACCTTCCAAGATTAACTAACGTTATGGCCAATAATTGGTCTTCAGAAAAAGAGAGCAACTATAAGCAAAATATAAGGGAATAGAATTTAAACAAAAACAATTTCAACACAGAAGCTGACTAAACTATTAATTTTTAGAGAAAGGCTCAACATAAGATCACTACTTTTATTTATTGTATTAACTATATACGGCCCCCAAACATAAATGAACATAATCTTGGCTGTATTTGGTTTTATTGCTTAAAAATGAATTATTCAAATTATAACAGCTGTTACTAAAGAAAAAAGACCTTTGTCATCCATACTAAGACTTATTCATTACCCTAATATTCCAAGGTATTTTTTAAAAGGTGTAATTTGTGGCAATATTTTATCTATGTTCTAAAAGATCTTAAAATTGGCAATTACCGTCAATGAACATTTATTGAATATGAAGAGACTATAGCATTTGTATTTAATGCATTGCTAATTGCTAAGTTACAGTTCCAATATTTTCATAGTGTCAAAATGATTATTTTATATATATTTTTTTCAATAATAAAAGTGTCAAAAATGTTTTGGGAAAACTAAATTTCCTATATGATTGTTACTTATTATTATTGCTTATTTAATCTTTTACATGTTAACATTATCAAAGGCCTAAAAAATTAATGATCCTTATTTTGACCTAAAACTAAAAAAGAAAAAACCCAATAAAGCAAATATTTATCAAATGCTCAATAGTTTTTAAGCACTGTGAGCAATTATCTATCCTAGAATCTCCAATCTGAATACTGATTACATTTGATGAATCATTAGCTATGAAGACACAGTAAGGCAATTCAGTGATATAAGCCAAAACATGAATAGTGACAAGTGGCACAGAAAATTTGTGTTCTTTTTCATTATTATTATCATTATTATTATTATTTTGAGCCAGAGTCTCACTCAGTTGCCCAAGCTGGAGTGCAGTGGTGCAATCTCAGCTCACTCCAACCTCTGTCTCAGGTGTTCAAGTGATTCTCTTGCCTTAGCCTCCCTAGTAGCTGTGATTATGGGTATGTACCACCACACATGCATAATTTTTGTATTTTTAGTAGAGACAGGGTTTCACCATGTTGGCCAGGCTGGTCATAAACTCCTGATGTCAGGTGATCTGCCCGACTCGGCCTCCCAAAGTGTCGGTGTTGTACTGGCCCGAGCACAGAAAGTCAACACCAAGACAAAAGTATGCCAAATTGCAGGGTCTTTATTGCCGTCGGCCAGGGAGGACTCGCGTTTCTTCAACCCGCGGCCCGGAAAGGAGGGTGTCAAGACCTTTTATACCAGTAAAACCACCTCCGGAGTGAGGGTGACCGGGAGGGGTGGGGGTGAGGGGCTTCAGAGGTCCTGAGGGCTAGTGGATTCTGTGAATCACCTCCTGGGTGGAGATGAGGGTGAGGGGCTCCAGACACTCCGAGGGCCAGGGGACTTTTGACATTCTGACTGTTACTTAAGTGGTTCACAGAAGTCAAGATTAGCATTTGTTTACACATTGTCTGGGTAGGTGGAAATTACAGTCCTTAATTACTTATTCACATTTGCATTATAGAGAGCAGTTTCAACAGAAAGCCTAGGTATGGTGGAGTATGCAGTTTTATGGGGCTTTTACCATGTCACACTGGGATTACAGGCGTGAGCCCCTGCACCCGGCCTTCCTGATCCTTTTAGGACCTTTCCTCCCATTATTTCGATGACATCCTATATGCACATACATGAGATGGAATTTGTGCTATAAATTCAGAGAAGGAAGAGTTTATTGGATTTGGGGAGAACTGGGAAGATGTTGAGTTGTTTGGTATCGATCAGAGAGAAAATGTATTTATAGAAAAATCCATGTATAGTAAAGTAATTATCAAGGTTATTTTGTGGATGATATTAATTCAAGGGGCAGTTTATAATTCAGTCACATATTAAAGGAGAAAAAAAGGACAAAAGAAAAATAAAATAAAGCAGATAGAATTGTGAAATGGGTTCCATTGTTTGCACCATAAAGTTTAAGTAAATCAAATTATTGGGAATATTTTGAGATAGAGTTTAAAGTCTTTCTCGAGAGTCATGGTTGAAACCACAAGTGGTGGAGGAACTGACTGTGACTGTTGCCCCACCGTGGGATTTCTCCCTATGGTAATGACATAAAAAACACACACACACACACAAACAAGAAAATTATGCAGATTGTAATTAGAGGTGGGCTGTTTATGATCTGGTTATCTCCACATGGTCTGGGAAAGAAGTGAGACATTACTGGGTCAAATCATATCTGTGAGATAAAATGGAAGGTAAAAACAGTGAACACAAAGAGAAAGATTGAAAACAAGCTTTAGTCTCTTGCTCTTCCTTGCAGTAGGCCCTTGGAAATTTGACAAATACTGAAATAATTTTTTAAAATAGTGGATTTTAATCACCACGAGGGTAAAAATAGTCTTGTTTACCACTGTATTCCCAACACATAGCATGGTATCGAATACTCCCCAAATGATTATTCATTGTACATTCGAAACTACTGTATTAGCATATCCCACTTCTAAGCATTATCCTGAGATGGTAACTGTGCAAGACAGCAAAAAAGGATGTCACTGTGACCTCAGTCCAGGCCTAACACACAGTTGAGCTCTGAACAACAATGTAACATCAAACAGTGACCCTGTTGTAACATGTTCTGGACTTGTCTAAGTTAAAGTTCAAATATGATACCTCTAATCCTGGTTATAATCTCTGAATGATGCATTTTATAAATAGCAATATTTTTCTTTTATTTTTTAAAAAAGAAGCATTTATCATGCAAGAAAAAGGACAACATTGCTTCAAGAATGGTAATCAGTCAGTGGCACCCATCATAACGAGAGGATTTATATCCCATTGTTTTCAGTTTAAATGTCAATGTGCATACATATAAACGTTTGGAAAAACAGGTTTTCAGTAGATCATGTTATGTAAAGGTCATACAGACCTTGCAAATATTCCTGCAACTCTAACTAATCTAATCCAGTTCTTGAGTTCAAATATCAAATTATATCCCTTTCTGCCACCCAGAATTTGAATGTCTGATATTCAGCAGGTTCTAAAATTTCACTTTTCATATTTTAAGGGCCCATATGAAGCCATATGCAATTAGCATATGCTGTATTGTGGCATGTTCTGTTAACATCAGCTCTTTGATTGAGGAAAAACTCTAACTGTTGAATCATCAAAACACTACAGCAGTATTTTACAACCTCAGTTTTGCATAATGTGAAGTAATATGCATGGCCTGCCCTCTCTAAATATGAGAGGCAATTTGTCTGGCTCCACATTTTATTTTGCTTTCAGGATTATACTACTTACTAACTTCAACAAAAGCAATATAATAAGAAATATTGCCTCACAATACCACAGCTCTGTCCATCAACAGCAAAAATTCTCAATGTTAGTACCAGTGCCAGGAGATGAATCTCATTATCATAATTCAGTGATTGTATATGGATTCACATTTCCCAGCATACATAAGAGAATACAAAACAAACACAAGTAGAATAAGCAACCCGATAACTTAAGTTTTTGTCAAAGATATTAAAGAGTATGTTAGGAATCATCTAATGTCATCTCCCTATTATTGGAAAAAATGGAAGCTCAGAATTTATATAATTAACTCTTGGTCACACAGGTAGTTTGATGGTGAATCCTAGAGAATTCTACTGTTCATATTTCTTAAACAAATATTTCTTTCATTATACTTTATGTATTACAGTGATATTAACTACTACCAAGTCAGCACTAATTATAACTTGATAGGTTTAAAGGACTAAGCTAAAAATATTTAGAAAATTCATCTTGAGAATATTGAGCAATAAGGTGGGATCCAAGGTGGCACGAAGGGTCAGAGTCTTAATCTGAACTAAAATGCATGCCTGTAGGCACATGCTAGAAATTTGAGAGCAAAAGAAGAAGTGAGAAAAAAATGAATATTTAACGAGGTTAATTCATAATTAGTCTATAGGATAAGGTGGAGTATAGAAACCATTCTTCCAGGGAGTTGAAAATTAGGGAATTGCACGTACAATTTCATTAGGTAAAATAAGGTTCTGTTGTTTGAGGTTCTCAAAAGAAATCATTTCTCAATAATTATGTAAAAACTGAAATACAATTTTGAAAAGGATTTTTAGTAGTAGCCATCAAAATTTTGGGCTCATTATATACAAACTATGTGTTTCAAACACCACTGATGGGATCTGCCATTGAGGAGCCCATGTCTGAGATTCCGCACTGGTATGTGATATATCTGTACATCTGCATCCTCCAGGAAGATTTGAGGGCCTCAGAAACATTTTCCAAACTTTTATAACAAGGATCCTATGACTATTAGATCCAAGAAATTTTCAGAGCAAGGAAGCCAGCACTGGGGCTGTATCTTAGACAACATTCTGGCCCCTGACATGGGGAACAAATTAAAGGACAACGGAACCTAATTTCTATAGCCTTGGCTCACACACAGGTTTGTGCTCTCCTGCACAATGGCATGGGGACAACTTTATGTTTTTGTTGTGTTGTGCTGTTTGTTTGTTTTCTAAGCAAAGGACAGTCTCCTATCTCATGCCAAATATAAAATTCAGGCTGCTTGAAATCTTAGAGATGTTCCTTAAGCTTTTGTGCAAATTAGACAGTTTAATTGAATCAATGGATGGTACAACCTAGTAAATGTCATTCTTGCATTCTTTCAAAAGAATACATGTTTCTAAAAAATTGATAGTAAAATTAGCAGTGCATACTGGTGAAGGATCACACACAGGAATCAGGAAACCTAGATGTAGCTCTACCATTAACTAGCTGAGGCAACAGGAACTTTAAGCCCTTTTAACTTTGGCTTTTCTCATCTGAAGAATGGACGAAAAATGTGGGGTTTTGTGAGGAACAGAATTAATGCTAAGCAAAAGTCCAGATCTGACTGTCTTAAATGTCAGTAATTATTTTTCTATTTAAAATAGTATATAGCATATGTTAATGTACCACCAAAAATCATTTCTGGGACAAGCAGAGTCATACCATAATTATGTGTCAACACCTGAAGTACATGTAATTAATGCTAGAGAAGGCCAGAAGAAGAGAGATTAACATTGGCAATTTGATATTTAGAAAGTGTTTTAAAGGAAAAGTGAGATTGTGATACTATAAAACTCAGATTAGTAAGACTTGGACTAAATGAAAGACATCCTAATGATTCAAGAGGACTAAAAGTCAACATGGAAATAAACAAAACAGACTGAGTATTAGCATCCTAGAAAATTGAGAAAATACTGGAATAATCACTTGCCCATGGAAAAGCATATGACATGTACTTGCATACACATATATTCCATGTATGCATGCCTCTCTGTGTATATTTACATACATATACATATCATTTGCATTCAGAAAACACTATTACTAACAATACAATTATATATACGTGGTGGGACTATACCATACGATTGTTTCCTTTGAAGTTCATTAAGATCACATATAATACTTGTAAATTTCCCATTAACGTACATATGCATACATCTTAAATTGGGATATATAGTGTATCATTTAAGAGATGAAATTTTGTTAAAATTGAAACTCAAGAGATCTTCCTTTTATGTATTACATTTTCACTCAAATGGACCACTGCTAGTTAAGTTTTTTTCAAGTTTCTCTGATTCATCAACTGCCATTTGAGGACTTCATAAACATGCGTTTAAATACAGGTTCTAGTGTATAACAAAGGTCACATCAGGCCATGGTGAAAAAGGAAACACATGAAGATGCTGGAGTATTTCTTAAAATCATTTTGTTTTCTATTCTATGACCAGGTTCTTCCAAGTCTTAATTCTGATAAGGTCTTTTTCTTTTATATTACAATGATGAGAATCCCTAATTAGCAAAGTAAGAAAATGGCAACTCAAGGTTGATCTCTGATTTGTTTCTAGCTTGTTTTAAATTTAATTAAATCACAAAGTCTAAAAGTCCAGAGAGCACAAAACTAAGCTACATTAATTTGAACACATGACATAAGTTAGACTAGTATTTTTCAAGTTGTCTTCTATAAATCTCCCCAATTAAATTCAGCAAAACGTTACTGATATTGTAAGTAAGAAAGAAAGTAACAACCTAATACATTTTTTTTTGTCAAAAATATCAAATCTGTGAATCACAGGGATGAGCATTCATATTATGTATGGGATGAAAATGAATTCAATTTCACTAGGATCAGGTTTTAAAAAACTAAACTAAGCCTGTTCAAATTTTTCTTTTTTATTTGATATACTACAGGTTCACAGGAAGTTTCAAAAAAAATGTATAGGGAGGTTGGAGGTCCTGTGTACCCTTCACCAAGGCTCATTCAGTATTTACATCTTGCAAAACTGTAGTATAATATCAAAAGAATTGACATTGGTATAATCCATAAACCTTTAGACGTCAACATTTATGTATGTATATATTTGTGTGTACATGTGTATGTATATATATACACAAATTCACCACATAGATCACTTCATGCAAGCACAACACAAGTGGCAAATGTACCATCACCTCAAGATGCCCCATGTTACCCTTTTATAGACCACCCACTACCTTCCCCAAAACCATGTCACATTAAGCTGAGTGAAAGGAACCAATCAGAAAGGACTACATACAACATAATTCCATTTACATCAAGACAATATCAAACAAATGCTTAGAGACAGAAAGCAGTTTAGTGGTTGCCAACAGCTGGGTGAGGAAGGAGTGTGGACTAACTGATAAATGGATACAGTAATCCCTTTTGGGGTAATAAAAATATTTTGGACCAAAATAGAGATGATGGTTGCACACCACTGAGAGTGTACTAAATGCTACTGAACTGTACACTTTAGAATGGTTAATTTTATGTTATGTGAATTTTACCTCAATTAAAAAAATCCAATCTGATGGTCCTCTGTCACTGTGAGAGGCCAGAATTACAGGGCAAAGTCTGCAGCTCCCTGAGAACTCACAAGCAGACACCGCCTTATGAAATGTGTGCCCTGAAAATTTCATTCACAACACGTTTATGACTCCTGGAGATTTTGGGCTGAACAGTTACAAGAGAAGCTAGTCATGCTCAATCATGTTTTGCTTCCATAGCATTTCTCCACCCTCAACCTTTTACTCCTTTTCATAGACACACATACAAACATATTCTGCTATATCTGTGGATCCAACCTCTGAGCCCTCAAGGTGGAGTTGTTCACAAGTGGGTAACCACTCATCTATTTGCCATAATAATGTTACTTCAGAAATGAAAGACAAATGGAGGCCAGGTGCAGTGGGTCACACCTGTAATCTCAGCATTTCAAAAAGTCGAGGCAGGAGGATTGCTGGAGATCAGGAGATAGAGACCAGTCTGTCAACATAGTGAGACCCTGTCTACACAAAACAATTAAAAAAGTATGGGCCAGGTGTGGTAGTATGTGCCTGTAGTCCTGGCTATTCAGATGGCAGAGACAAGAGTGTCACTTGAGCCCAGGAGTTCAAGGCTGCAGTGATCTATGATCACACCACTGCACTCTAGCCTAGGCAACAGAGAGAAAACCTGTCTCAAAAACAAACAAACAAAAATAAATGGAAACATGCAATATACATTCATGTTAGATTGTTACTTTTTCTATTTTTAATTTCAACTTTTATTTTAGATCTAGGGGATACACGAGCAGGTTTGTTATAAGAGTATATTGTGTGATACTTAAGTCTGTGGTACAATTGAACTCATCACCCATGTGGTGAACATAGTACTCAATAGGTAGCTTTTCACACTTTGGCCCTTTCTCCCTCCTCTCGATTGTCTGTTGCTCCCTTCTTTATTTTCACGTGTACTCAATGTTTAGTTCCTACTTATAAGTGAGAACATGTGGTGTTTGGTGTTCTGTTTCTGCATTAATTCACTTAGGATAATGTCCTCCAGCTCCACCATGTTCTGCAAAGGACATGATTTTCTTCTTTTTTTTTTTTTGCTGCATAGGATTTCATGATGTGTATGTACCATATTTTCTCCATCCAATCAATCATTGCGGGCATATAGGTTGATTGTACATCTTTGCTATTGTGAATAGTGCTGTAATGAACATACCAGTGCATATGTCTTTTTGGTAGAATAATCTATTTTCCTTTGTATATAAACCCAGTAATGAGATTGCTGGGGCAAGTAGTAGTCCCACTTTTAGTTCTTCAAAAAATCTCCAAACTGCTTTCCACAGTAGCTGAACTAACTTACACTCCCACCAAGAGTAGAGTAAAAAGGCACAAAGAATATCACTCCGTGATGACAAAGGGTATAATTTAACAAGAAAACTATTATAAATATATATTCACCCAGCATTGGCACACCAATGTCCTACATCAAGTACTTTTTGAGACCTATGAAAAGACTTAGAAAGCCAAACAGTAATAATGGGGGACTTCAACACCCTGCTGATAGTATTAGACAGATCACCGAGGCAGAAAACTAACAAAGAAATCATAGACTAGGATTAAATTTGACCTTGACCAACTAGACCTAATAGACATCTACATATAACTTCACCCCAAACCACAGAATATACATTCTTCTCATCTGCACACAGAATGTACTCCAAGATCAACCACATGCTCAGCCATAAAGTGAATCTCAATAAATTTCAAAAACTGAAATAAAAGCAAGGAAATTATTGGACCACAGTGGCATAAAAATAGATATCAATACCAAGAAGATCTCTCAAAACCACACAATTACATGGAAACCAAACAATTTGCTCCTGAATGACTTTTGGGTGAACAACCAAATTAAGCAGAGATTGTTAATTTTTTTTCACTCAGTATAAATTACACTAGGTTTATCCAATAGTTAATTCCTTTTTATTGCTGAGTAGTATTCCATGGTATGCATGCACCACCGGTATTTTTAAAAGCATTTGCATATTGAAGGACTTTTTGTGTTTTGGTACTATGAATAAGGTTGCTATGAATATTTGTGAATATATTTCTGTATGAAAACAAGTTTTCATTTTTTAAGAATGATTAAGAGAGCAATTGCTGTGTCATATGGTAAGTGCATTTTTAGTTTTAAAATGAACTGCCAAACTATTTTCCAGTGTGGCTACACCATTTTACACTCCCACAAGCAATGTATGACTCACCTAGCTTCTCTGCTTTCTTGCCAGCACCTGGTGTCTATTTTCTTATTTTAGTCATTTTGACTACTGTGTAATAAGTTCTCACTTTGGTTTTAACTTCCATTTTAGTAGTGGTTATTGATGTTGAACATTTTTTCATGCACTTACATATGCCATCTGTATATCCTTACTAACGAAACATCTGTGCCTACCTTTGGTCCATTTTCTCATTGGATTTTTAAAATGTTGAGTTTTGAAAGATCTTTATATATTCTAGATACTAGTTCTTGATATCTAGGTACTGAATATGTGGTTTGCCAATATTTTCTCCCAGTCTGTAGCTTGTATTTCATTTTTTTTTTTAATTCTGGGAGTGTAGTAGTGCGATCTTGGCTCACTGCAATCTCTGCCTCCTGGGCTCAAGCAATTCTTGTGCCTCAGCTTCCTGAATAGCTGGTACTACAAGTGTGCACCACTACACCCGGCTAATTTTTGTATTTTTGCTAGAGATAGAGTTTCATTATGTTGGCCAGGCTGGTCTTGAACTCCTGTGCTTAAGTAATCTGCCCGCCTCGGCTTCCCAAGGTGATGGTATTACAGCCATGAGCCACCACATCCGGTTGTATTTCTCCTTAACAGAATATTTTATGTAGCGAAAGTTTTTAATTTTAATGAGGTCCACTTTATCAAATTTTCCTTTTCTAGATTGTGACTTTGGTGTCAAGTCTAAGAACAGTTTGTTTAACTTTAGATCTGAAATATGTCCTATTTTCGAATAAGGTTTATAGTTTAATTTCTTGTGATGTTTAGATCATGTTTTTTTTATTGTTTTCTGCCTATGTGTATTTGATTACTACATCACCATTTATTAAAAAGGTTAATACTCCTCTACTGGATTCCTGCTTTGTCAAAAAGAAAGGGACACAAGAAAACTTTTGGAGGGAATTAATGCTTGTTATTTGATTGTGTTGATGGTTTCACAGGTATATGAATATGTCCAAACTCATCAAATTATATATTTTAAATATGTGCAGATTTTTATATATCAATTATATTTTAATTAAGCTGTAAAAATAAATAAATTGGGCATATATTTGTGAATCTATTTCTGGGTTCTCTACTCTGTTTCATTGACCTATGAGCCTGCACACCACCAGTATAATACTGTCTAGAATACTGCTGCTATATAATTAACCTTAACACAGAAGGGAGGAAGAACAAAAATTAGCTGGGTGCCGTGGTATACACCTGTAATCCAGCTACTTGGGAGGCTGAGGCATGATGGTCACTTGAACCTGGAAGGCAGAGGTTGCAGTGAACAAAGATTGCACCATTGCACTGCAGCCTGGGAGACAGAGGTCTCCCACACCTGGCTAATTTTTGTATTTTTAATAGAGACTGGGGTTTCACCATGTTGCTCAGGCTGGTCTTGAACTTCTGACCTCAGGTCATCCATCCTCCCTGGCCTTCCAAAGTGCAGGAATTACAGGCGTGAGCCAACATGCCTAGCCCATTGTGGAGGAATTTTGTGTCTAGGTTGAGGTACTACTTTTATTTGGTTTGAACATCATGGTAATATGACCTCATAATATGAGTTGGAAAGTTTTCCCTCCCTTCTATTTTCTGGAAGATATTATGTAGAATAGGTGTTAATTCTTTAAATGTTTGTAGAAACTCCATTGAATTTATCCAAGCCTGAAAATTGTTTTTCTACAACTTTTAAATTATGAATTCAAATTCTTCAATAGTTATTGGATTATTAGATTATCTACTTTATGTTTGTTGAGTTTTGATAGTTTGTGTTTTTTTGAGAAATTGGTACGTTTTTGTAATTTTGGCAATTATAAGCATATAAAGTTTTTGGCCTTTAATTTTCATAGTTATACCTATGACACATGTTGCCATGCAATTATTTAGGCGTGTTATTTGGGGTTCACTCAGCTTTATTAATGTGTAAGTTTGTGTCTTTTACCAAATTTGAGACTGTATTACCCATTATTTTTGGTAATATTCTTTTAATCTCATTTACTTCATACTCATTTCCTGGGACTACAATGCTATATATGTTGGATTTTTCACTATTGTCCCAAAGGTTTCTGAGGCTCTGTTCATTCAAAACAAAAATTCTGTGCTCTATTTTTCAGACTGGATATATTCTATCGATGTGTCTTTAAGTCCATTGATTTTATCCTCTGTCTCCTTCATTCTATTACTGAGTCCATCTGGCAGTTTTAATTTTCTATTAGTTATTAAAATTGTTTTTAGTTTTATACATCACACTTTATTTTTTTAACTTCTATTTCTTTGCAGATGATTTCTAATTTTTGTTTTTTCAAGAGAGTTGTATTTGCCTGGGTAAGTTTTATTTTTTTTTGACTTCTACTTTATTTTATTGATTTATCTATTTAGTTATTTATTTAGATACAGGGTTTTGCTCTGTCACCCAGGCTGAAGTTCACTACCGGCTCACTGCAACCTCCACCTCCCAAGTTCAAGCGATTCTCCTGCCTCAGCCTCCAGAGTAGCTGGAATTACAAGCACACACCACCATGCCCAACTAATTTTTGCATTTTTAGTAAAGACAGGGTTTTACTATGTTGACCAGTCTTGTCTTGAACTCCTGGCCTCAGGTGATCTGCCTATCTGGGCCTCCCAAACTGCAGGGATTACAGGTGTGAGCACCGTGCCTGGTTTGACTTCTACTTTAAAATTCTTGTCAGATAATTTCAACACCTGATTTACCTAAGCAATGGCATTAGTAGATGTCTTTCCTCATTCTAGTTTTGTTTGTTTTGGTTCTTAGTATGCAGGTGATTTTTTATGGTACTCTGGACATTTCGTCCATTATATATGCAGAATCTGGATCTTATCTCAATCTTTTATTTTAGCAGATATTTACCATATGTAGTTCAATACTCAGGTACCATACTATTTTACGGGCCATGGTTCCAAAGGGAGCTTTATTTTCAGAGTATTTCTGGCATTATTGTGGCCTACTTGGTTTATCTAGTGATGCTGGTACTCTAAAAAATCCTTTATAGTATACTCTGAGTGGGCAGAAGGAGTTCCCCAGACTAGGTTGCTGGTGCTGCTAGATGGAGTAGAGGTTTCTTAGATCTCTAGAAACAAAAGTGCTTCCTAGATAGGATGATTTTTGTGTTAGAAATCCTATACTGGTACACTCCAGCTGCTCCAATATTTCTGGGTGAAAGTGGAGGGATTCTCATGGCCATAGGGTCCAGGTGGATTCCCAGCTAGTCACTTTTCATGGTGGATAGCTTTACTAGTGCTCTGTGTTTGCCCAGGTATATCTGGGTAGGGAAGAGAAGTCTTAGGTCCTTAGGGCCAAAGATGCTTTCTGAACCAGGTCAATTATTAGGATTGTGTCTCTTGTAATTTCTGTCTTTTCACCTCCATTTCTGTCTTCCTGTTGGAAAAGGGAGTGTCAGTTCTGCAGGGATGAAAAGGCTTCAATGATTAGGACACTTATGGCAAGATCTCCATGCCTGTTGGGAACAGACAGTGCTTTCTGGATTTGGTTCTTGAAGGATCTCTCTTCTAGTACCCTTGGCCACTTCAGTATCTCTGTGCAATAGAGGGCAGCCTCAGACACATGGGAACAAAGAGCCTTCCTGGACAAGGACACTCAGAGTAGTAAAATTCCTTGTGGCACTTCCACCCAGCCACCTATTTATTTCCTGTGTTAAGTGAGGGTGTCTTAGGCCTGCAGGACAAAGAATCTTCTGAGGTTGGGCCACTTGCTGTGGCAAAATTCCTCTAACCAATGCTGCCAGTTGTCTCTACTTTTCAGCACAGCATGGCAGTCTTAAATCCCTGGGAAAGAAAAGGCACTCACCCTAGCTGCTTATTGTTAGAAGAGCTCCCATTCAATAACCCTTGCCAGTTGTATCAGGCTCATCCGGTGTTGTCTGAGAGACTCCTATTCAATTCAGAGAGGAAACTAAATGGGCTGCCTCTGTTACCTTTTGTTACTAGGCTTGAAAGTCAGAAAATGACAGGTCGGGGTCCCCATCTTCTGTTGGTTAGGGGCACATATAAGAATATACTGCCGTTTGTTTTCTAGTCCCAGGGTCTCAAAGCAGTTTGCTTTTCTCTGACTACCCTTTACAATTTTCTTTTGATGACTTCTTGCTTTATTTATAGGTTTTATTGTTCTTCTTCACTATGAGGAGCAGGGAAAAATCAGTTTAGGCCATCTTGTCCAAATTTGAATTCTCAGTCTTCTTTTAATATGTTTTAATGGGTGATTCAGGTAACTTTGTTTTAAAAATGTGCAAAACTTTTAAAAAGAGATGTTACAAAACCTAAATATACATTTAACTATACCATGCTGTGTGTAGAGTTGCTGGTAACTACTGAAATCACAAGTACATGTCAGCCTTTGAAGTTAATAAAAATCAACATCAACTTGGCTGGGTGCAGTGGCACACACCCATAATCCCAGCACTTTGGGTGGCTGAGGTAGTGGATTACCTGAGGTCAGGAGTTCGAGACCAGTCTGGCCAACATGGTGAAAGCCCATCTCTACTAAAACTACAAAAAATTAGCCAAGTGTGGTGGCAGGTGCCTGTAATCCCAGCTACTCAGGAGGCTGATGTGGGAGAATTGCTGGAACCTGGGAGGCAGAGGTTGCAGGGAGGCAGAGGTTACAGTAAGCCAAGATTGCCCCATTGCACTCCAGCCTGGGTGACAAGAGCAAAACTCCATCTCAAAGAAAAAACAAAACAAAAAAAACCATCAACTATACCAAGTGATGAGTAGAATGACTGTACTAGGTATGTTGGCATTTATTACATACTTAGTACGTATTTAGGCAACCTAACTAAAAATAGTGCCAACAATAAAAGTATCTCAATTTACGGAAATATATGAAAGTTTAATATGTAGATTCTATTTTATTATTTAATTTTATGAAAACATTTGTCAAAATGATGCAAACAAAAGTATCTACCAACTTCAAGTTACTGACTAGTACATGACTACACACACACACACACACACACACACACACACATATATATATATAACACATATAGCATATGATAAAGTATTCATTAATCATTTACGTCTCTAGTTTGAACAACACTGGGAATTCAACAAGCACTTAACATACTGCCTAAGACTTTCTAGAGATGTTTTAGCCAAGGTCAAGACTGGCTATTAATAAGACATCTAAAACATTTAATCAAGCACAATTGGTTTGAAGATAAAAAGATGACACAGAAATCAGGCTTTTCTTAACCATCAGTGCTTTTCATTAACGAAAGGACATGACAATGCATAGCCAAAAATGTATTAATTTTTGAAAATTTTAGTTTCCAAATTCTTCTGAAACACAAGATAAAAATACTTAACTTTTTAAGACAGGTGAATAGAAGGTAATTTTTGCTGAGCCACTTCTACTTTTTTTGTTAAATAGATTATTCTATGCTTTTTATCAGGGCTTATGCAAACTTTCATAATCTTGCTGCGATATTTTTACTTACTATCAACGCTCTCTTCAAATTTGGTATAGTATATTTTTCAGCCTTTCCTCCTTCTGTCTCCAGTTACAGGCCCTTTTATGAGCCTGCAATGTTGTTTTTCTATCTCAATTCAAAATTCAAAAGCAAAGACTTTAAAAATCATCTAGTTTTTGCCCTAATGCTTAATTCAGAGCATAGCACATAGATATTCCCAAGACATTTTCAGTAAAGGTATTGATCTTTGATTTTTAAAAGTAAGTAATAATAAACCTGTGAGAGAGGAGCAGCTTTTTCCCTTGAAAATTGTGGTTTAAATGCAGTGAGGGGTATTAATGACTCTCCA
Source organism: Callithrix jacchus (assembly GCF_049354715.1). NCBI lineage: Eukaryota > Metazoa > Chordata > Mammalia > Primates > Cebidae > Callithrix > Callithrix jacchus. The sequence goes on from NC_133524.1 coordinate 34,207,092, forward strand.
TAAATGACTTCCTATTTCACTGAAGTGTTTAATAAGGTCTTTAAAACAGTACTTCATAGCATCCTGCTCTTCAAAGCAACATCTGTGGCTCTTTTTGGTTCCTATTAAGTGATAAGTAACAACAGGATTTTGGTTCATGTAAGGACCTAACACAGAAGAGTTGGTTAAGCTATTGATACATGTTGCTTTGCAATTGGGCTGATGTTATTTTATTTTATTGTGTTCAAAATTGACACTGGCATTTTGTCAATTACCCTTTTTCTCAACTTTCAAAGTAAATTTTTTTAAAAAAACCATATATGAAGCTTAGATTATGTAATATAATGAACCAGTCATTATTCTTCTCATCTACTTAAATCACAGATTCCAAAAAATTTAATATTATTTTATTTGTGTGTACCTTATAATGTAGTGGAAAGGCAAACTTGATACATTTAATGCTGTAATATTACATATTGATGCATTTGTAATTCAAAGTAACATCATGATAGAAAGAAACATACATGGGAAGTCATTAAAAACATTTTTGTTTGTAAGGATTTTGAAAATCGAGGATCAAATAATACAACTCAAAATTCTTTCTGTCAAAGTAATGGGGAACAGGAAACACCAAATAAGAGACATCTGGGAAGTCCTACTCAGTCCATAATTTTTCTCCCTTCTCTGAGAACTATCACCTTCCACTCACACAATCCATAAGCTGAGTGCTTGGTATCATGTTTGTACTGAGTGACATTTGCCTCTAGGCCAAGGCTGATTGGACCAAGACTGGGGCCTGATTCAACTTGGTACAAACAGATGCACTTCCTGAAAGACTTTACCTGAGACTCATAAAATGAGAATTTGCGCAATGAGTCATTCTTAGTACCATACAATCATGGAGATGGCCCATGGCACCATCATTCCCATGGCCTGTAGGTTAAATTTTTCTTGGATTCTACTAGTAGACAATCCAGAGTATGCACATATACACCTTGTATTTTGTTTGGGTTTCTGTTTCTAACAAGAAAGAAAGGCATTCTTGATATTTACAAGATGACTTAAAAATCAGGTACATTTCAAAAAAGATGATGCTACTTGAGACACTAAATAGGGAACAAAAATATTACCAACATATTATCATGATGTACATATGATTTTTTCAAGATGCTTTGGAGCATATTAGTATTTAGTTTGGTAGATAATCTGAACAGGACTATATGATAAGGAACACTGTATAATGTTCCTCCAAAATATATGTTAATAACAATAAGGGCGTTTATAAAAATTCTTTTATATAACTAGAATTTTACATAAAATTTAAGAATAATATAGATGTTATATCTCATTTAAATATCAATGTAAAAAGTTAATTGGTTGATATAAAATACATTCAACATACTCAACTTATTTTCTTTTGAGAAAGGTAAAATTAGAGAAGTCCAGAGAATTACACGAGTACATATCTCCAGGAAATCACAATTATTAATAACCTGTCCTAATTTACTGTGAATAATCTAATGATAAAAGAAAATGATTCAAATACGTGTGAAGACACTTTTACTTCTTCATCTCCATGTCTGTTCTCCTGCTCTCCTCTTTATAACTGGCCATGATATATGAATTTTATGTTCATTAATTTAGCCCAATCGTTCTGCTTTTCACATATATTTCTATATCCACAAATACTGTAATTGTATTTTATAGCTCTTCTTGTATGCAGGTATGTTTATTTGGTTTGTTTCTCCCAGTAGATTACTAGTGGAAGCAATTTGTGTCAATTCTGAGCTTGAGATTTTAAAAAGCTAATATATCTTTTCTGTTGGTTCTTTCCCATTCTATGGATGTATGCAGATGACTCTGAGATTGAAGAGATGGGAAGAGCACTAAGATGGAAGACGTCTGGATCCTTGCATCATCATATGCAGGAAAGCAGCATGCTTCCATGGACTGCCATATACTGTGACATGAGCACACAATAAATATCTATTGTGTTAAGGCACTGAAATTTTGGGTTTGGTTTGCTATGCTAGCTATTACAAAAGAATGAATATACTATCATGCTTTCCAATCATTCTATAGCTTTCCTTTTTCACCCAATATTATATATTTGGGTTACATAGTTATTGTTAGATATGGATCTAATTAATACAGGTTTTCCAAAAGTGGCACTATTAACATTTTAGACTGGTTAATTGTTTGTTGTGGGGAGGCCAAGGCATTGTAGGATATTCACCAGAATATCTAGCTTCTACCTACTAGATGCCAGTACAATACCACCACTCACACAGTAATTACAATAAAAAAATCTCCAGACATTGTCAACTGTCTTATTCATGGCCAAAATCATGACTCATTGAGAACCACTTATATAATACATTCTTTTCAGCTGCTTGATAGTATTTCACCACATGCATCAAGGATATTAATGATATTTTTACACTATTGAACAATGAATATTCTTGTAACTGATTTTTAGCTGAATTATGCTACCCATATTAGCTACCCAAGAAGAAATGCCTTTTCTTCAATATCAATAAAAAGCAAAGCATAAAATTATATAGATCTGAAAAGTAAGGAACAGTTAAAAAGAGAAGAGTAGAATTTAGAGCACAAGGCCAGAGCAAAAATAGAAGATGAACTCTAAACTGGGACGCAATCACACCTTAGCTGTTAATTTAAGTAGTGGATGTTTTTGAGTTGGGAATATTAGCTAACTGGGACCACAGTTCACCATCAGGCAATCCTTTATGATTCTTACCTTCTTCCAAACAATTCCTACCATTCAACTCATCTGCAAAGACTGTCAGTGCTCCCTGCAGATAATACTTCATGTGAGGCTACTTTCTTTCCATCATAAGTGCCACCACCTTTGTCAAAGCCACCTGCAAAAGTGAAAGAGCCCCCTCAAGGGTAATGGGCTTTTTAGCCTTCTGGAAAGTTGGCCGACCCACTCATAATGATGTGGCCTTTTTATTCTAAGTTTAGTTTAAGGACCACGAAAAACAGATATTTATGTAAATATTCTCTTGAATGGAAGTGCCTAGATGATTAGATCAAATTATTTTGAATGGTGATATAATATCCAAGTTCAACACAGTAACGTAAAAATAAAGATTTTACTTTCTATAACTAGGCAGATCTTATATTGGGCCTTTATTGTCATGGGTGCCAAACTACTAGGAAATTCAATGGGCCAGGAGAAACCATATTTCCAAATAGGATATCTGTTTCTGTTTATGTGGTCATCCAGGTTTTGTAATTTTTTACCTAAATTAATTGTAAACTTTATCTAACCTTATTGTATAGATAAGTACAATTTATTTCAGCCAAATTGTACCCAACATAAAACTCTGTATCTCCTGAGATCTTGCCCTCTCGATATTCTTCTCACTGCAAACAGCATCAGAGTAATTCCCAAGTGTACATCACATTGTGACATTCCCTGAAATTCTTGATTGGCTTCCTGTGGACCTGAGGATGAAGTTAAAACACTTCCTGCATTCACAGGTCTCCTGTCAAACTTTCCTACCTCATTTCATGTCTCCAGATTCTGGCCTCTATCAGTTCCCTAAATTCACTGATCCTTGGAATCTTAAGAGCCACTGTACATGTTATTTATCTGTAGTGAATGTCCTCTCTTTCTCTCTCCCTCTGATTTTTATAGTTCAGAGCATCCCAGCATAAATATCACCTTATCAGAAAGGTCATTAGATCATTAGGGATTGTAACCAAGAAACAATAGCCGTTGTTTTATTTTTTATTCTTGTGTGGCATATGCCAACTATCGTGTACAGTGCCTAAAGTCCAAAAGGGCTCAGTTACTACAGAGACAAGCAAATATGACCTGAGCTACAAACAAAATTACATCCAAAGTCTCAAGAGAAAGGATGACATTGTGAAATTTCTAAGTTTATAGATAACGTTAAACAAGGAAGTCATTAGGCTTGTCCCTGTCAATTTTTAACAATGTTATTTCTATCTTGCAACAATAAAATATGGTATATTTAAATTAAAAAAATATTCATTCGAGAAGCTGCTGCAGGGAAATAACTTTGAATTGCAAGTATAAAGAAAATGTTCTGAGCCCTAGGTGCTTTTTTTTCCCTTTCAAAATAATTGTTTTTGGCTGGGAATGGTGGCTCACGCCTGTAATTCCAGCACTTTGGGAGGCTGAGGCAAGTAGATCATGAGGTCAGGAGATCAAGACCATCCTGGCCAACATGGTGAAACCCTGTCTCTACTAAAAATACAAAAAAATTAGTTGGGCATGGTGGTGCATGCCTGCACGCCTGTACGCCTGTAGTCTCAGCTACTCGGGAGGCTGAGGCAGGAGAATTGCTTGAACCGAGGAGGTGGAAATTTCAGTGAGCCCAGATCATGCCACTGCACTAAACCTGGATGACAGTGCAAGACTCTAAAAAAAATTGTTTCCAAAGGATACTGTTTTGAAAGATAATTTTTAAAAATTATGTGTAAATGCTGTTTCACAAAAGAGCCGTAAGTCATGCTAAAATAAAGATGTTAGTAGAATGTGAGATTTGAGTCACTTTTTGCAATCCAAGGAAAATTTCAGAGTAAAATATTTTTGGAAGCATCCAATATTTGTTTAGTTTTACATACAAAGGCACTATTTATATTCAATATATTTTAAAAACTATATACATGTTTCTATAAGATCATCAGTACTAATTTAATTATTTTTCAAAAACTGTTTTCTAAGTATTTGACAATAAGAAAATTCTCTTAGGTGGTTTTTCAAGAAAGACCACACATTTTAATATAATTCTAAGTTAAGATGAATTCATAGCACAAGACATTTTTATATCTGTCAGCAAAGAGTCTTTACTTGAGGAATATTCATTGAAGGTCTGTATCCTTAAATATAACATTCCAGATAACTTTTTCTTTCGAGTCTTTTATTTCCAAAAGACTTTCTGCGGATTATCTATTATCAGTACTAACAAAATAATCATTCATGCTTGCAATTCAAAGTTATTTTCCTGCAGCAGCTTCTTAAATGAATATTTTTTTAATTTAAATATACCATATTTTATTGTTGCAAGATAGAAATAACATTGTTGTTAAAAATTGACAGGGACAAGCCTAATGACTTCCTTGTTTAACATTATCTATAAACTTAGAAATTTCACAATGTGTGGCAATTATTTCCTGTTATTTGATAAAACTTGGATGTCAACCATTTCAAGAATGATTTCCTGAAAAAAGAACAGCTGATATTTAAAGTCAACCACTTCCTGCAGAATAAGTAATTATTTAAAATGAAGTAACTTTCAAGTGAGCGTATGTATTCCAGGCACATATTTTCCAGTGCTTACTGAACAAGTCCACCTCAAACATAAGATGACACAAATAAAAACCGAAACAAAACAAATTCCACACCAAATTTGCTCCTCCTATATATCTCACCTTGGTAAATGAAACTACCATTTATCAAAACTCTCTTGTCAGAACTTTGCCACGTCTAGGATTTCTGTCTTTCACACTTTCATTTAATCAACCTTCAAGACCTGTAGATTCTACCACCAAAAGGTGTTTTTAAACAAAGCCTATTGCTACTATTTAAATCAAAATCATACATTCATGACTTTATAACTACTATGATCTCCTACTGGTCTTTCATCTTTCCTCGGCCTGTTGAACCTCCAATCCCTATATAAGTTTCTTTACTCCCCAAAAAATCCCTCCTCCACATGAACTCATAATGAGCTTTAAAAAGATAAAGATGATGATGTCACTCCATTTGACTAAATCTCATCAATGCCTTCTTATTTTCCTTGTTATAAAATCCAGAATGCTAAACACAAAATATAGGATGCTGCACGAAGTAATCCCTGTTCCCATTCCTCCCCCAACCCAAGTTGATCGATTCATCTTTCCTCATTCTAGCCACGCTTGCCCTTAGTTCCTCAAATATACTTGCCTCTTTATGTCTCAGGTCTTTAATTCATGCATGCTATACAAGCCAGAAAACTTTTTACCACCATTCTCAAGTAACACAAACTAGACAAGCGCATACAGTGTCTTTAACTCCTGGTCAATTTTTATCTTCAAGTGAACTTTACTGCAGGTGAAAGCTTTTGTTTTCTTTATTTACATGGTCACAAAATAATGTAAAGCTGCCAGAAAGTATAACTTCTTTCCTCCTAGCCTAGAAATATATCTAAACATCCTTCATCCTTACAAAAAAAAAACAAAAAGCAAAAAACAGAAAATGTATCTTTATAAAAAGATTATATCTTTTGAATATAAAAGCAGTGCTTTTCAAACAACTGGTATATTCTCAACATATGTATTTCCCACCAATTATGCTGCTATTAATCCCTGTGTACTGCCTTGTAATCGCACTGATATTCTCAGTATTTTGTCTTGAATTTAAAAGGCTTTTTATTATTTCATTGCAAAAAGTTACATGTAAATAAAGAGAAAAAAAACTTATAATTTTATTGCCAAGAGATAGACATTCAATTTATTTGAAGACTATTTCTAATGGATACAGTTTTGTGTGTGTGTCTGTCTCTTTCCCACATTCTGCTTCAATATATCTTACCCTAAAAATCATACTACATATATTGTTTTATCACTCACTTGCAATATATTTCAATACCTTATGGCCATGTTTCTATTTTTATGTACTGAAACAATTCAATAATTGATGACCGCATAATTTTCTATTTTACAAATCTTATAGAATTTATTTGATCACACCTGTATTAGGGAATAAGATGTAACCCATTTGTATATTTATGCAAATTACATATGCCTATTTTAACATTTAATACACATTGTCTACATTATCTCAAGTAAATTTATTAGAATGTATATATTCTACTACTAATACTGCACAAGACTTTCTATTCTCGACAGTCTTGGGAGTAATTACCAAGGTGGATTTGTTTTCATTCCCTTCCCCAAAACTTCTGTAACAATCTTTGGATTTTTGTCATGTCTCCCTTCACACCTACATCACCTTTCAAACAAAGATTTGGGACTCATTTTGGAATTACTTTTTATAGAGTTCAAAGTCAATTACATTATATTTCCTACCATCAGAAGGTGCAAATTTTCCTCAACACTTCCTGGTTATTGGAACCTAAAAACTATTTTGAAAGAGTAGTGAAGATAAAATCTATGTTGAAATGAATAAAATTGATTTATTATGAATATCATATTTTACAAAATAGAAATGTATCAAAGAAAGTTTGTAAGTTAACACTTTAAAATATGTGTTATTTATAAACAGATACACATATTCAGATCTCCAAAGTAGTACATTGATTCTTATCCAAATCTGATTTGACAGCTATTGGTTTGAAATTTGCAATGCAAATTATGATGGTGGTAGGGATTTTCTTGGCCAGTTTTTTTTATGTACAACTAAATGTATAAATTCTACAAAAAAATAGAATACAATTCCAGATTTTGGATTCTGGAAATCGTGGACCACATTGTATAGGTGACTGAATGAATGAAATGAGAAGATGTATAAAAGCTGAAGGAAAAAAGAAAGAAAATACAAAAAGGTGGAGATGATTGAAGAAAAAACAGATGCTACAACAAGATTCTTAAGTATCTGTTTTGGGTTTTGCTTTTACATATCATCTGTTAAACCCTGTGTCAGTTGACTCCAACCCTATTCTGTATCCTCATCTCCCATTTTTGTTCTTACCATTGCTCTCCTCCTTTTGTGCTTCCTGTTTCCCTGTACAGAATTCTGTTCTCTAGATTTTCACATGTATATGTCAGCCTATTATCTCAAGTATCAGCTAAGATATCACTGCTTCATAATGGTTTTCCCTTTCCTTTGACTTTAGAAGCCCTTAAATCCAGATTCATTCACTATAGGTTATATGATTATCACTCAAAATCATAGTCTTTAAATATTTGACTTCTATCTATCTCCTCCCACTAGAAAGTAAGCTCTGTGAAAACAAGGCAATGTCTCTTTTTCACCCCAGACTTGTCAGTGCCTAATATAGTACCTTGGCCATAGCAGGTTGTCAGTGACTCTTTCTTGTATTCACTGAAATTAGAATTGGGCTACAAGTGACACAAAACCCAAAATAACCAATACCAGGAACAATAGAAGTCTGTATATTTCTCAAATAAGAAGAGACAGTTGAGAGGCAGCACAGTGGCTCCATGATCATCAGGGACATGGACAGTTCATATTATTAGCTTCTCTTCTTCAACATGCAACTTCCATGTTGTAGTCCAGATGACTATTCCAGCTCCAACCTTCACATTACCATTCTAAGTAGCAGTGAGAAAGAACAGGAATATAGGGAAGATTTACTTCTTTTCCTAGAAGTTTCACACATTAATTATTATCATGTCCTATCAGAACAAGGTCCCATGATCATACCTAGCTGCAATGGATGAAAAATGTAAACTTTATTGTAGGGTGTTCACTTAAGCCCCCTCTTGACACCTGCCCCTAGGTTAAACATATAAAATGAACCCATTTCTCACTAACTCACCCCAAACCAATAATTCACAGTGTAGCTAATATTAGGTATGTGTCCAAAGATATATATCTGCCCAGACGTTTTCTGTTCTTCCTCACTAAGAGGTAAGGGGTCAATTTCATTCCTCTGCATGTGGTCTCAAGTTGTCTCCACACCATTTGTTTAAAAGATGATTCTTTCTCATTTTTCACCTCTCCCATTTATGAGAGGAAGAATCTGTACTAGGTGTAATAGCCCAGGAGATACAGAAGCAGCCATATTTCTTCAGCTATGACCAGATGTGATGATATGCCACAGTAGCTTCTGCTGATGAGTAAAAAGAAGAGAATCACATAGAAGAAGCACCCTGGTTTTGGCCATGTCTATCCAGAGTAATGTTTCTGTCACACAGAGCTAGAGAGAGCGGAGTCAGGGTGGGAGTTGTTGCTCAAATGTCATAGACTTTCACTTTAGCAGGTTTTCTTTTTTTGGGATAAATATTTCTCCATTTTCTATATGCTCTTAAGACAATTTACAGAGACTTTCAGTGGTTCTTTTGTTACATTTTTCACCAGTGATAGTTGTTTTACTCCATAGTATCCTTGGAGCCCCTCACACTCCATACTGTCATTCCAGACGTGTTCCTATTCAACACGTTCATGTTTATATTTTGCCATAGTTAATATTTCACATGCTTGTAAAATGTGAGTATCTTCACCTCAACCTTCAAGACTGCAGTGGCAGAGGCTATGAAGAGGGGGTAGAGTAGATTAATTTAATTTTAACGTAGAAAAATGAAGTCATATAAGTAATAGGTGCAGGTAAAAACTGGCATTTATGCTCTGCATTTGTAGGCTCTATTTTCCTACATTTATTTAGTTTAATATATTTGATACTAAATAGTAAAAAGCTTACTATAAAAAAACATTTTGCCAAAATGTGTCAAAATTTTATTTTGTAGCAAATAGTCTTTTACTTAACATTATTTCATCTTTGGTACCCAGTTATTTCAGCTTCATTAAGAGAGAAAAAGGAGTCAAAGAGTAATATAGGGCCTTTGTGATTTTAAGATTAGTTCTTATTATCCTTGGAAATAGATTATAGAAATCATTCAAGCAGTATATACAATTTTAAATGCACACACAAAAAGTATATTCTTGAACTGTTTCAGAAGTTTCAACTCATAAATATTCACTGTAGAAACATACCAAACATGGAAGATTTAAAGGACATAAGAAAACAACAAGAAAGAGTTAAAGCGTGGATTATTACCTTTAGTTTTGAAAATGAAAAGCAACGGAGACTTTGAAATTAAGGCCTTTACTATGAATTGTGAAAGCCAAATGTTAAATCCTAAGGAATTTTGAGAGCATACTATTAAACATAGTCCTTGTTTCAATTATATAAACTTATGATTAAATAAATTGTATTAAAGCAACTGTAATAAATGTTTAAAATTCATCCCTTAATTCTTTTACTGCATTTCACTGTCATCTATACTTGGGAGGTTACTCACATCTTTTCATCTGTATGCTGAAAATGCTATATAATAATTTGCCACTACTTATCTCATCCCAACTCCGCACTCAGCAATATCATGTTGATAGCTTGAAATTGGATGTGGTTGAAGTATTTACACCACAGAAATAAGCAAACACTAAAAATCACAGCTTGACTTTTTCTCACTGAGCTGGTGGTTAAAATATACCTACATAGTACACATGTCAAAAGAGACAGATAGAGAGAGATACAGACATAAGTATATATCTTGCTAATATATCTCCATATGGAGATAAAGATAAATACAGATATTGATATACATATGCAAATTCAGCTACCTATATTAGCAAGGTAAATGAGCAAAAACTGAAAATTTGTCAGCAACCCAAGTTATTTTTTAGTAAAAATGATAAATTAAAAATAAAGCCTTGTTCTAAATAAATTCAGAAATAAACACGGAGACTAACCAGTGACAATTGGTTATGCAATAGACATACTGACAATTGTGGTGTGCAATAAACAGACCCACCATCTATGGTATTTCCACAGAGATGTTGTAAAGCCATTCATTGGCCAAACGTTTACTGTGCTATTGACTACTCCCTATTACTTTCTGTACTAGATAAAACGATGAGTGAAAAATAGTGGCTATCCTTAGGGAGCTCAATTTACACAGATGGACATGGCATTCTATCAACCATACAACAAGAGACATAGGGGATGAGCTAATATTTGATGACAATCTGCTATGTGACAAATACGATACTAAAATATTTGTACTATCTCACATATATTCTATATGAATTCTGATATTTAACTATCATTTTTCCATTTTACCTATGAGATCCATGTAAGTTAAATCATATCACATTATTTAGATTCTATATCCAATCAGCTATTGACTCCTAGCAATGCTTTCTCTTGTGAAAGGGTTTCCATGTAATTATTAAAGCAAGGTTATTCCAAGTTAAAGTAATTCATTGTGGTGATGTTTTTCACCTGAAACATTGTTGTCCTAATGGAGCACATTAAAAAAAAATAAAAGGCAGCTTTTTACATTTTGGTGACAGAGCACAAACAGATTCTATAAATTATAGCAGTTTTATGAAAGGTAAATCCCAAGATAACCTCTCAGAACTATTCACATATTTTTTTTTCAGATGGAGTTTCAGTCTTATTACCCAGGTTGGAGTGCAATGGTACAATCTTGACACACTGCAACCTCCGTCTCCCAGGTTCAAGTGATTCTATTGTCTCAGCCTCCCGAGTAGGTGGGATTACAGGCATGTGCCATCATGCCTGGCTAATTTTGTGTTTTTAGTAGAGATGGGGTTTCTCCATGTTAGTCAGGCTGGTCTCAAACTCCCAACCTCAGGTGATCCACCTGCCTCAGCCTCCCAAAGTGCTGGGATTACAGGCATGAGCCACTGCTCCTGGCCCACGCTTCTGAATTTATATCTTTCAGGGTACACTGTAGAATGTAGTTAAAGAAGACAAAAGAAAAAATAAGAGCCTTTTCAATAAAATATGAATTCCAGTTTTATCATGATAGGAGAATATGGAATATATGAAGGATAATGATACCAGATATCATTATTTTATTTGTCAGTTATAACTAAATTTTAGAAAAAATAAAAACTCTACTTTTTCAGTCTTCCAGGTTGAGCACCCATTTGTCAAACAATTTAACTTACCAAAATATGATGGCTACATTATGAAGTTAGACACAATAATGTGTTTCAAACATATAATAAGAAGAAATATTCCATTATTTCATTTTGCATAACATATACATAGACCATATGTCAAAGAAAGACACAAAAATACTGTTACTACCTAGTTGAAATGTTTGATTTAAAAAATTAGTTGATCCACGAGAAATGTAACTGAATCAAAACTTATTTACATAAGCTTACATTCGCTTTGGCTTATGTGATGTTTAAAAAAATATTTTTTAATAAATAATTTTTATTTGTTTTTTTAATTTTGATTTTATTCTTGCAGTATTGGCTGAATAGTGTTATTGTTAATATCTCTGAAGTGATACTTCTTGAGCTCAAATACACTTATTGTTTTAGACAACTTATGCTGAAGTTTTTCATCTCTGTAGATGAGGTAGGATACACTAATACCTACTTAATAAGCAGTCTGACAAGTTTTAAGAATTTGTTATTATGTCCAAATTAAGCTTAAACCAAATTAACAGAATATACCTCATTGTGAAATGTACACACATATATCAGTGTACATAATTATCTTTTTCCCAAAAACATTTAAGCAAAAAACATTAAGTTTAAAAAGTAGACTTTGTCAGTAGACAGGCTTTTTGATGAATTGGTAGTATTCATTCTTGTCCTATAATTTTAAATAAAAAGTTTGTCTCATTGTATCTTTAAAAATGAATAAGTATTGGTGAGGATTTAGAAAAAAAGGAACACTTATACACTGTTTGTGGAAATGTAAATTGGCACAGCCAGTATAAAACTAGTATGGAGATTTCTCAAAACATTAAAAATAGAATTACCATATAATCTAGCAACTTTACTGTTGAATATTTATGAAATTAGTATTTCAAAAATATATCTGTACTATCACATTTATTGCTGTATTATTCACAATGTCCAAGATATGGAAACAACCTGTGTTTGCCCATGGATGGATGAATAAAGAAATTATGGTATGTATATAATGAAATATTATTCAGCCATAAAAAAAGAAGAAGATCTTGCAATTGCATCAAGGTGAACTTGGAGGACATACGCTATGTAAAATAAGGCAGAAAAAATGAAAGACAAATGTTTCATGATATTATGTGTGGAATATAAAATGTTGAGTTCATAGAAGAAGGGAGTAGAATAGTGGTTGCCAGGAATAGTATAAATGGGGAGTTGTTGGTCAGAGAGTTTCACATGTCAGTTATAAGATAAATAACTTCTAGAGATCTAAGGTACAGCATGGTAACTGTAGTTAATAATAATGTCTTTTGTACTTGAAACTTGCTGAAGGATTAGACCATAAGTGTTTTCATCATAAAAAAAAGAGATAACTATGCCACGTGATGGATATGTTAATTATACCAAAATACCATGTTGTATGTCTTAAATATATACAATTGTTTATATTTTTCAATAATGCCTCAATAAAAATTAAAAACTAAAAAAAATCCTTATTTCAATAACATACCATTACAGCAGCTACAAAAAGGACAAACTGACATTCAGCCACAAGCATCTGATTATCAACTGATTTTCACTATTGCTAAGTTACTGTACTAGTATCAGAACAGGAAAATAGTTATTGCTTTGGCAGCACATATACTAAAATTGGAATGATACAGAGAAGATTAGCATGGCCCCTGTGCAAGGATGACACGCAAATTCGTGTAGACTTTCATATGTTTGCCAATATACATGATCAATATAGATGCAAAACTCTTCAATAAAATACTGGCAAGCCGATTGCAACAGCACATTAAAAAGATTATCCACCATGATCAAGTAGGATTCATTCCAGGGATGCAAGGCTGGTTAAACATATGCAAGTCTATAAACGTAATTCACCACATAAACAGAACCAAAAACAAAAACCACATGATTATCTCAATTGACGCAGAGAAGGCCTTTGACAAAATTCAACAGTCCTTTATTCTAAAAACCCTCAATAAACTCGGTATCGATGGAGCATATCTCAAAATAATAAAAGCTATTTACGACAAACCAACAGCCAATATCATACTGAATGGGCAAAAACTGGAAGCATTCCCTTTGAAATCCGGCACTAGACAAGGATGCCCTCTCTCATCACTCGTATTCAATACAGTACTGGAAGTTCTAGCCAGAGCAATCAGGCAAGAAAAAGAAATAAAGGGTATTCAAATAGGAAAGGAGGAAGCCAAATTGCCTCTATTTGCAGACGACATGATAGTATATCTGGAAGACCCCATCGTCTCAGCCCAAAAACTCCTGAAACTGATAAGCAACTTCAGCAAAGTCTCAGGATACAAAATGAATGTGCGAAAATCACAAGCATTCCTATACACCAATAACACACTTAAAGAGAGCCAAATCAAGAACGAATTGCCATTCACAATTGCTGCAAAGAGAATAAAATACCTAGGAATACAATTAACAAGGAATGTAAAGGACCTCTTCAAGGAGAACTACAAACCGCTGCTCAAAGAAATAAGAGAGGACACAAACAGATGGAGAAACATTCGATATTCATGGTTAGGAAGCCAACTCAATTCTAAGCAAAAAGAACACAGCGGGAGGCATCACACTACCGGACTTCAAGCTATACTACAAGGCTACAGTAATCAAAACAGCATGGTACTGGTACCAAAACAGAGATATAGACCAATGGAACAGAACAGAGGCAGCGGAGGCAACACAACATATTTACAACCATCCGATCTTTGATAAACCTGACAAAAACAAGCAATGGGGAAAGGATTCCCTATTTAATAAATGGTGTTGGGAAAACTGGCTAGCCATGTGCAGAAAGCAGAAACTGGACCCCTTCCTGACACCTTACACTAAAATTAACTCCAGATGGATTAAAGACTTAAACATAAGACCTGGCACCATAAAAACCCTAGAAGAAAATCTAGGCAAAACCATTCAGGACATAGGAGTAGGCAAGGACTTCATTACCAAAACACCAAAAGCATTGGCAACAGAAGCCAAAATAGACAAATGGGACCTAATCAAACTCCACAGCTTCTGCACGGCAAAAGAAACAGTCACTAGAGTGAATTGGCAACCAACAGAAAGGAAAAAAATTTTTGCAGTTTACCCATCTGACAAAGGGCTGATATCCAGAATTTACAAAGAACTCAAACAGATTTACAAGAAAAGAACAAACAAGCCCATTCGAAAGTGGGCAAAGGATATGAACAGACACTTTACAAAAGAAGACATACATGAGGCCAACAAACATATGAAAAAATGCTCATCATCACTGGTCATTAGAGAAATGTAAATCAAAACTACATTGATATACCATCTCACGCCAATTAGAATGGCAATTATTAAAAAATCCAGAGATGACAGATGCTGGAGAGGATGTGGAGAAATAGGAACACTTTTACACTATTGGTGGGAGTGTAAATTAGTTCAACTATTGTGGAAGACAGTGTGGCGATTCCTCAAGGACTTAGAAATAGAAATTCCATTTGACCCAGCAATCCCATTACTGGGTATATATCCAAAGGAATATAAATCGTTCTACTATAAAGACACATGCACATGAATGTTCATTGCAGCACTGTTTACAATAGCAAAGACCTGGAATCCACCCAAATGCCCATCTATGATAGACTGGACAGGGAAAATGTGGCATATATACACCATGGAATATTATGCAGCCATATAAAATGATGAGTTCGTGTCCTTTGTAGGGACACAGATGAACCTGGAGAACATCATTGTCAGCAAACTGACACAAGAACAGAAAACGACACACCACATGTTCTTACTCATAGGCGGGTGTTGAACAATGAGAACACATGGACACAGGGAGGGGAGCACTACACACTGTGGTCTGTTGGGGGAATAGGGGAGGGACAGCGGGGAGTGAGGAGTTGGGGAGAGATAGCATGGGGAGAAATGCCAGATATAGCTGAAGGGGAGGAAGGCAGCAAATTACACTGCCACGTGTGTACCTATGAACTATCTTGCATGTTCTTCACATGTACCCCAAAACCTAAAATGCAATAAAAAAAAGAACAGGAAAATAGTTCCTTTATGTTTTAATAATCACATTTTATCTGAAAACACATAGATAATTTCCAGTGTTAGCCTCATATATCTCAATTCTTACTGAAAATTTAATTAATCTTCAGTGATGAAAAACAATTTCCTTGTATTAAGACCATCTTATTGCTGGACATCTTTAATTTCAAGAATCATTAACAAAATTTCAAATAATTTATGTTATTTAAAATAAAAGTTGAAAAAAAAACCTAAACAAATATTTTAGCATTACAACAAATGTGAACCACAGACTTATATGTGATTCTGAAACACATTTCTTAAATATGTTTGCTGTTGTGGCTGTAAAACAACCATCAATGTTGAGTGTATCAGAAACTTTAGGCAAATCTTTAGTAATAACAAATTCTATTATCTTAGTATCTTATTTCTTGCTGATACTCTATGCCCATCCCAATAAGGAGGGGATGGCTACATAGTGTAGTCACTCAGGAAGATAAAGCAGCCAACTTTTTGAGCGCTGTTGGTTGATAGGTCTGAGAGAAAACAGAGCATAGTAAAACATTCAGTGGCTCTTAGAACATCTGTCCAAAAGTGACACAGTTCGCTTCTCACAATTCATTGATCAGGCACATCACATAGCCACACTCAACTTCAAGTGGGTGGGAAAGTGATTCCATATACCAGAAAGGAGAGAGAGGCAGAATAACTATAAAGAGCCTTAATGTCTACCACCTTCACCTTTATCAGATAACTACAACTTAATATATTTAATAATAGGTGCAGAGAATATATAATTTAAATGAAACTCATCATTATTAAAAACATACTTTCAAGATATTTTCCCTATTTATTTTAAATGTAATTAAATCTTTATAAGCAAGGTCTGTAAATTTTTATTCTAATACCTTTTTTTTTTTTCCTGAGAGTAGGTGGTTATTATGTTACTCTACAGTTGAAAACCAAAATGAGAGAAAAGAAAAGCAACAAAATCAGAGTTATAGAGACATAGGTAAAAACCCCGGCTTTTTCTTTTGGTACTTGCAGGACTTTGCAGAAGATTTTGGATCTGAACAGAGTAAGTTTCCTCAGGAAAATGAAATTAATACCGTCTACCTTAAAAGGGTCGTTGTAGTGATTACACGAGCTAATGTTTATGCAAAAGTTGTCTCCAACCCTTTTCCTTTTTTGCTTCGCTTTGAAAAGACTTTGGTAAGGAGCTGTAACTTTTCAAAGGGGCTGTAAACTTGACTCTGGGCAGATTCTAAGGAAGGCCTAGTGAGGTAAGATGGGCTAGGTAGTTGCTTCAGTTTTCTAAGTTATGTGCAAGAGCCTGAGAATTAAGGATGTTAGAAAGATATTGTCTAGGAGTTGACAGGTAAAGAATAGGAAGAGGCAAAGGCAAGAACGTTTGGCTGAATAATAGAATATGTTTTTCTAGCCATTCTGACAACTGGTAGATTTTACATTGTCCTTTTTGACACACTGTTGATATTTTCAACTTAACTTTCCTCCATGCTATTTTTACAATTACATTGTGAATCAATTTATTTTAATAATATAAAATGTCTCTTCTTGCATTTTGACTCTCTCCACTTTCCCGTTCACTTTGATGTTTCCGATGATCCTTTAACTGTGGTAGCAGTTGCACTTAAAGAGCATGCTGCAAATCCTACAGTATGAGAGTTCTTTCTGTACTTATGTGAAATCTCTAAACTGTATCCACTGGAGACAGCTCAGAAGAGACAGTGAATACTAATCAAAGGAGAAAGAATCACTTGGTTGTGGTCATGCCTTAACAAGAAACTCCTTTGCCAGAAAAGACAACTGTTTTACATGCTACCTATATATTTCTAGTGGAAACAGCCACTTCACGATGGCTGTAAAGTGAAGATGAATGAGTTTTATCATTGCTTTTTTGCGGTGCATAAACAAGACCTGAAACTATCCAGTATTTTATGTCTGTTGCATTTAACATGCAAATTAGCAAACATTAGCTTTGATCAGATACAACAGCCACACCCAGAACGCTCGTCCTAGTTTAAAGCCATCACTGGCAAAGGCCAGAATTCTTTGTTTTTAATGAGGAACATATAATTCCCATAAAGGCATGAGATTATCAAGGATCCACATCAATATGATCAGGTGAAAACTTCTAGTTTATCCTCAACTAATTTTTCCTGTCTTGCCGGCGAGGAAAATTTAATACTAAGGTAACTGTGGAGACAAAATATAACTCTTTGAGGTGTTTGGATGCCATAATGTGAATGTTTGTGTCCTCCGAAAATTCATATGTTGAATTCTAATCACCATGATGACTATATTATAAGGTAGGGCCTTTGGGAATTTACTGGGTCACGAGGCTCTGCCTTCATGAATGGGATTAATGCCCTCATAAAAGAGACTCAAGAGACCTTGTTTGGCTCCATGTGAGGATGCAGCCACAAGTTACCATCTATGAGGAAGCACTTCCTCACCAGACACTGAATGGGCCTGCACCTTGACGTTGAACTTCCCTGCCTCCATAACTGGGAGAAATAAATTTCTGTTCTTTATAAGCCATCCCATTTATGGCATTTTTGTTACAGCCCAAAAGGACTAAGACACTGGGTTTGGGAAGATTTTGGCAGTAACTGCTGTCTCTTTTTTAAAACCCTTTACCAATGTAATCTTTTATAATCTATTCAAGGGAGTTTAAACATAACAGCCACATCACAGTGTAAAAAATCAAAGATTTTTAAGTTGTAGAACCAGTCACGTTGCTATCGTGGCTTCAGAGACAACGTATTTCTTAGAGCAAAGAGACCAATTAATAAGGTTCGATAAAGCAGTATGCACGCACTGGCTGTCCTTCAGTATTTTGCATGAAGCCAAAGGCAGAATATGCTAGAAGTAGAAAAGCAGGAGGTTAAAATAACTATTATCATCATAACCATGACACCACTCAAAGCCAGGCATAGTCTGATTTAGGGAGAAGCATGAGTTTCTCTCTAAGTGATATTGCCTGTAGAAACCAGTTAGCAATTCACTCTCCAGGTAAGACCTTAGGAACTGTACTTATACATTTTTCCATCACAATTTTGCAAGCACCTGTTCAAAACAGTATGTGGAGACCCTGCCCACCCCAAACAGAAATAGGTGGCTCTCGACATAATGCTTAGAAATTATATTTTGTGGTATATATTTTTTTTCTAAGGAAGATATGCCAAGCATAATGATCTTATGCCCTTGTGAACGTTTTTAAAATTGTGAACACAGTGTATCTCATTCCAATGGGATTTTACAAAATTATGCAATAAGTTCTTTTTCTTTGTTATAAATAAATATTTGTATCTTATTCCATTGGTGCTGTTATAACAAAATACCAGAGACAGGTAATTTATAAATACCAGAAATTAACTGTTGACAGTTCTAAAGGCTGGTGAGGACCCAGTCTCTGATTCAAAGATGATGCCTTGAACATTGCATCCTCCAGAGAGAAGGAATGCTGTGTCTTCCCATGGTGGAAGTGATGGAAAAGTATAAGAGCCAGATTAGTTCTCACCAGCCTTTTTATAAGGTCATTAATCCCATTCATTAGGGCTCTGCCCTCATGATTTAATCACTTCCTAATGTCCTCCACCTTTTAGTACTATCATATTTGCAATTAGGTTTCAACATATGAATTATGTAGGGCACATTCAGATCATAGCAGTTTGAAGGATAACATATATATATATTATACCACATTTCATCACATAAAATAGGTGATGGGGAGATGGAGGCAGCAAACCACCTTGCCATGTAAGTTCCTATGCAACGACCCTGCATGATCTGCACATGCACCCCAGAACCTAAAGTACAATTAAAAAAGGTATTAAGTTTTTATATTTTGAAAGTTTTTAACATTCATTTTTTCTACACAGATATATTTCATAGTTTTAAACATAGGGGCTACATTATATATTTTTATGATATGCAATCAATTATGATTAATCTTACTAAATATTCTTGAAAACATAATTTTAATAAGTGCATAATGTTCCCTTGCAATGGACATATCAAGATTTGTTTATTTGACCCTTATTTTTCAGGTACTAAGTTTTTGGTTAATTCCACTTCTGTTCTCTTAAAAGTAACACAGCAAAGAATAACCTTGTCCACACTATTTAATCATGTCTTTAGGGAAGAGTCTCAGAAGACAAATTGCTGGGTCATAGGATCAAATATACTCTTTATGCATATTGTCAAAATGCTTTCCAAAACCATTAGACTGATTTATAATCTCACCAACAAGAAAGGGCATGTCCACTTCACTGACTCTTCTACTGTAGAAACCATTTCTAGTTTAATAGGTAAAAATCAAATAAAAATGAATTAAAAATTAAAAACTACTTGATTTGGTTATTCTAATCACATGAACATATGTTCATATTTCTTGGGCACTTATATTTCTTTTGTGGTAAGATATTTGTTCTCTTTACTCTTTTCATTTTTCTAAAATGTTACACATTTTTAAAGGACTTCATTTCTCTAGAGCTGTATTAGATTCACAGCAAAATTGAGAGGAAGGTGAAAAGATTTCTCATATATCTCCTACCTCCACACAGCTATCCACCCATGTTATCTACAACCCACACCAGACAGGTATATTTGTTACAACTGATGAACCTATATTGACAAATCATTATCACCAAACGTCCACAGTTAAAAGTTTCATTCTTGATGTTGTGCATTCTATGGATCTGGACGAATATATAATGAAATATATCCACAATTATAGTATCATACAGAGTATTTTTGCTGCCCTAAAATTCCTCTAGACTCTACGTATTCATCCATTTCCCTCACAACCTCCAGAAAACACTGAACTTTTAACTGTCTACATAGTTTTTGCTATTCCAGAATGTCATATTATTGAAACCATACAGTATATAGACTTTTCAGATTGGAGTGTTTACTAGTAATATGCATTTAGGTTTCTCCTGTGTCTTTTTCATGGCTCAATAGCTCATTTCTTTTTAGCAATGAATCAACATCTTATTGTCTGAATGTTCTACAGATTATTTATTCATTCTCCTACTGAAGGACATCCTAGTTGCTTCCAAATTTTGGTAATGATGAATAAAGCTGTTGTAAGCATCTGTGCACAGAGTTTTGTGTGGACATAACTTTAAAGTCCTTTGATATTGTACATTTTAAAATTTTAAGTTGTGTCATATATAAAACAAGCCAAAATAAGCTTAGTTTCCATTGAGAATTATGGTTTTAAAAACTTCTAAGATTAAAATGATAAAATAAAGCCAACATTCTACTTTCTACTGAATAGACTTACATATAATTCAAATGCAGAAGTTTTACGTTTCCTATATAACACAGATCCTGGGTAATAGAAATATGGGATAAGAAGAATTACAAATGGATTAGGTAGATACTTACTGATATGGTTTGGCTGTGTCCCCACCCAAATTTCAACTTGTAGTTCCCATCATCCCCATGTGTGGTGGGAGGAACTCAGTGGGAGATAACTAAATCATGGGAGTGGTTTCCCCCATGCTATTCTTATGATAGCAAGTAAATTCTCATGAGATCTGATGATTTTATAAGGGACTTCCCCCTTTGCTTGGCTCTCATTATTCTCCTTGCTGCCACCATATGATGAGGATGTGTTTGCTTCCCCTTCTGCCATGACTATAAGTTTCCTGAGGACTCCCCAGTCATGCTGAAGTGTGAGTCAATTAAACCTCCTTCTTTTATGACTTACCCATTCTCGGATATTTCTTTGTAGGAGCCTGAGAATAGACGAATACACTTATTTTTTTCTTTTGAGCTCATTTTTCTTATTATACTTTAGGTTCTGGGGTACATGTGCAGAATATGCAGGATTGTTGCACAGGTACATACATGGCAAGGTGGTTTGCTGCCTTCATCCCCCCATCACCTATATCTGGTATTTCACCCCATGTTATCCCTCTCCACCCCACACTGTCCCTCCCCTAGCTACCCGCAACTGACCACAGTCTGTGATGCTCCCCTCCCTGTGTCCCCATGTTCTAATTGTTCAACACCTACCTATGAGTGAGAACATGCAGTGTTTGGTTTTCTGTTCTTCTGTCAGTTTGCTGAGAATGATGGTTTCCAGATTGACCCATGTCCCTAGGAAGGACACAAACTCAACAATTTTTATGGTGGCGTACTATTCCCTGGTGTATATGTGCCACATTTTCATTATCCATTCTATCCTGGATAGACATTTGGGTTGTCTCCAGGTCTTTGATATTGTAAACATTGACACAATTAATGTACGTGTGCATGTATCCTTATAACACAAAAATTTATAATTCTTTGGGTATATACCCAGTATTGGGTTGCTGGGTAACCTGGAATTTCTATTTCTAAGTCTTTGAGGAATTTCCACACTGTCTTCCACAATGGTGGCACTAATTTGCACTCCAACCAGCAGTGTAAAAGTGTTCCTATTTCTCCACATCCTCTCCAGCATCTGTTGTCTCCAGACTTTTCAATGATCGTCATTCTAACTGGTAAGAGGTGGTATCTCAATGCGGTTTTGATGTGCATTTCTCTAATGACCAGTGATGATGAGCATTTTTTTCATATGTTTTTTGGCTTCATATATCTTCTTTAGAAAAGTGTCTCTTCATATCCTTTACCCACTTTTGAATGGGTTTGTTTTTTCTTGTAAATCTGTTTTAGTACTTTGTAGATTCTGGATATTATCCTTTTGTCAGATGGGTAGATTGCAAAAATATTTTCCTATTCTGTTGGCTGCTGGTTCACTCTAATGATTGTTTCCTTTGCTGTACAGAAGATCTGGAGTTTAATTAGATACCATTTGTCTATTTTGGCTTTTGTTGCCATTGCTTTTGGTGTTTTAGTCATGAAGTCCTTGCCTATGCCTATGTCCTGAATGGTTTTACCTAGGTTTTCTTCTAGGGTTTTTATGGTGTTAGGCCTTATGTTTAGATCTTTAATTTATCTGGAGTTAATTTTAGAGTAAGGTGTCGGGAAGGGATCCAGTTTCTGTTTTCTGCACATGGCTAGCTAGTTTTCCCAACACCATTTATTAAACAGGGAATCCCTTCCTCATTGCTTGTTTTTCTCAGGTTTGTCAAAGATCCGAATGTGTGATGTTGCTTCTGAGGTCTCTGTTCTGTTCCATTGGTCTATGTTTCTGTTTTGGTACCAGTACCATGCTGTTTTGATTACTGTGGCCTTGTAGTATAGTTTGAAGTCTGGCAGTGTGATGCCTCAAGCTTTGTTCATTTTGCTTAGGATTGTTTTGGCTACGCAGGCTCACTTTTGGTTCCATATGAAGGTTGAAGTGGTTTTTTCCAATTCTGTGAAAAAGGGCATTGGTAGCTTGATGGGGACAGCACTGAATCTATAAATTACTTTGGGCAGTATGGCCATTTTCACAGTTTTGATTCTTCCCAACCATGAGCATGAAATGTTTTTCTATCTGCTTGTGTCCTCTCTTATTTTATTGAGCAGTGCTTTGTAGTTCTCCTTGAAGAGGTCCTTCACAACTTTGTTAGTTGTATTCCTAGGTATTTTATTCTCTTTGTAGCAATTGTGAAGGGGAGTTTGCTCATTATTTGGCTCTCTGTTAGTCTGTTATTGGTGTACAGAAATGCTTGTGATGTCTGCACATTGATTTTGTATCCTGAGACTTTGCTGAAGGTGCTTATCAGGTTCAGGAGATTTTGGGCTAGGTGATGGGTCTTCTAAATATACAATCATGTCATCTATGAATAGAGAGAATTTGGCTTCCTCTTTTCCTAATTGAATACCCTTTATTTCTTTTTCTTACCTGATTGCTGTGGCTAGAACTTCCAATACTATATTGAATAGGAGTGGTGAGAGAGGGCATACCTGTCTTGTGCCAGATTTCAAAGGGAATGCTTCCAGTTTTTGCCCATTCAGTATGATATTGGCTGTGGGTTTGTCATAAATAGCTTTTATTATTTTGTGATATGTTTCATCCATACCTAATTTATGGAGGGCTTTTAGCATAAAAGGCTGTTGAATTTTTGTCAAAGGCCTTCTCTGCATCTATTGAGATAATCATGTGGTTTTTGTCTTTGGTTTTGTTTATGTGATGGGTTACATTTATAGACTTGCATATGTTGACCCAGCCTTGCATCCCTGGGATGAAGCCCACTTGATCATGATGAGTAAGATTTTTGATTTGCTGTTGCATTCTGTTTGCCAGTATTGTACTGAATATTTTTGCATCAATGTTCATCATGCATACTGGCCTGAAGTTTTCTTTTTTAGTTGCATCTCTGCCTGGTTTTGGTATTAGGATGACGTTGGTCTCATAAAATGAGTTGGGGAGAATTCCATCTTTTTGTGTTGTTTGGAATAGTTTCAGAAGGAATGGTAGCAGCTCCTCTTTGTATGTCTGCTAGAATTCAGCTGTAAACCCATCTGGACTTAGGCTTTTTTTTAGTTGGTAGACTATTAATTGCTGCCTCAATGTCAGGCCTTGTTATTGGTCTATTCAGGGATTTGACTTATTCCTGGTTTAGTCTTGGGAGAGTGCAAGTGTCCGGGAATTTATCCATTTCTTCCAGATTTATTGGTTTCTGTGCACAGAGTTGTTTGTCTTTAACTCTGATGGTAGTGTGTATTTCTGTGGAATCAGTGGTAATGTCCCCATATCGTTTTTTATTGCATCTATTTGATTTTTCTCTTTTTTCTATTAGTCTGGCTAGCGGTCTATTTTGTTGTTTGTTGTTGTTGTTAACCAGCTCCTGGATTTGATTTTTTGAAGGGCGTTTTGTGCCTCTATCTCCTTCAGTTCTGCTCTGATCTTAGTTATTTCTTGTCTTCTGCTGGCTTTTAAGGTTTTTTGGTCTTGCTTCTCTAACTCTTTCAATTTAGATGATAGGGTCCCAATTTTAGACCTTTCCTTGCTTCTTATGTGGGAATTTATTGCTATTAATTTCCCTCTAGACACTGCATTAAATGTGTCCCAGAGATTCTGGAATGTTGTATCTTCATTCTCGTTGGTTTTGAAGAACATCTTTATTTCTGCCTACATTTCGTTGTTTATCCAGTTGACATTCAGGAGCCAGTTGTTCATTTTGCATGAAGTTGTGTGGTTTTGAGTTCATTTCTTAATCCTGAGTTCTATTTTGATTGCACTGTGGTATGAGAGATGGTTATGGTTTCCGTTCTTTTGCATTTGCTGAGGAGTGATTTACTTCCAATTATGTGGTCAGTTTTAGAGTAAGTGCGATGTGGTGCTGAGAAGAATGTATATTCTGTGGATTTGGGGTTGAGAGTCCTGTAAATGTATATTAAGTTCGCTTGGTCCAGATCTGCCTTCAAGTCCTGGATTTCCTTGTTGATTTTCTGTCTCATTGATCTGTCTAATATTGACAGTGGAGTGTTAAAGTCTTCCCCTATTATTGTTCGGGAGTCTAAGTCTCTTTGTAGGTCATTAAGGCTTCACTTTACGTATCTGGGTTCTCCTGTATTGGTTGCGTATATATGTAGAATAGTTAGCTCTTCTTTTTCTATTGATCCTTTTATCATTATGTAATGCCCTTCTTTGTCTCTTTTGTTTTTTGTTGGTTTAAAGTCCATTTTATCAGAGACTAAGATTGCCACCCATGGTATTTTTTGCTCTCCATTTCCTTGGTAAATCTTCCATCCCTTTGAGTCTATGTGTGTCTTTGCACATGATTTGGGTCTCCTGAATACAGCACACTGATGGTTCTTTTCTTTTTATCCAGTATGCCAGTCTGTGTCTTTTGATTGGGACATTTAGTCCATTTACATGTAATGTTAATATTGTTACATATGAATTTTATCCTGCCATTTTATTACTGGTTGTTTTGCCCTTTTGTTGGCATAATTTCTTCATTGCATCATTGGTCTTTACCATTTGGTTCTTTTTTGCAGTGGCTGGTACTGGTTTTTCTTTTCTGTGTTTAGTGCTTTCTTCAGGAGCTCTTGTAAGGCAGATCTGGTAGTGACAAAATCTCTCAGCAATTGCTTGTCCATAAAGGATTTTATTTCTCCATCACTTATGAAGTTTAGTTTGGCTAGATATGAAATTCTGGGTTGAAAGTTTTTTTCTTTAAGGATGTTGAATATTGGCCCCCACTCTCTTCTGGCTTGTAGGGTTTCTGCTGAGAGATCCACTGTGAGTCTGATGTGCTTCCCTTTGTGGGTGACTCAATCTTTCTCTCTGGTTGTCCTTAGTATTTTTTCTTCATTTCAACCCTGGTGAATCTGACGATTATGTGCCTTGGGGTTGCTCTTCTGTAGGATTATTGTTGTGATGGTCTCTGTATTTCCTGTATTTGAATGTTGATCTGCCACGCTAGGTTGGGGAAGTTCTCCTGGATAATATCTGAAGAGTGTTTTCCAGCTTAGATTCATTCTCCCCATCATCTTCCAGTACACTTATCAAGTGTAGATTAGGTCTTTTCACACAATCCCATATATCTTGAAGGCTTCGTTCATTTATTTTCACTCTTTGTTCTCTTTTCTTGCCTTTTCCTTTTATTTCATTGAGTTGATCTTCAATCTCTGATATCCTTTCTTCTACTTGATCTATTTGGCTATTAAAACTTGTGTATGCCACATGAAGTTCTTGTGCTGTGTTTTTCAGCTCCATCAAGTCATTTATGTTCTTCTCTAAACTGGTTATTCTAGTTAGTGTTTCATCTAAACTTTTTTCAAGGCTTTTAGTTTCTTTGCATTGGGATAGAACATGTCCCTTTAACTCAGAGAAGTTCGTTATTAGCCACATTCTGAAACCTGCTTCTGTCAAATCTTCAAATTTGTTCTCCATTGAGCTTTGTTCCCTTGCTGGTGAGGAGTTGTGATCTCATGTTGGGGAAGAGGCATTCTGTTTTTTGATGGTTTCGTTCTTCTTTTGCTGGTTTCTTCTCATCTCATTGGATTTATATAGTTTTGATCTCAGGAAGCTGCTTGCAGAGGCAGCTTTTCCTTTGTCTGCCTGCAGAGGTGCTGCTGGGCTGCCACAGATTCAGTGGAGCTGCTGGGTCTTTTATTTACTCAGAAAAATTAGGTAAGCTTCTGCAATGGTGGCTGCTCTTCCCCCTGCCAAGCTTGATGGTTCCAGGTCACTTTCTAACTGATGTTGTGGCTGCAAAACTCTGTAGTGAGAGGTTTTTAGCCTGCTGGGCTTTGTGTGATGGGGACCTTCCTGCCATATGGGCTGTTTCCCTGCTTTCAGTTCCCCTTCTTTCTGCGGGGGTAGGTGGCTCTGTCCAGCTGGTTTTCTGGCTTTCAGGACAACCAGTGCTTTTGCTTAGATCTATGCTGACAGCTCAGCACTGGCCAAAGTTGCTGTTCTGCTCTGCTCAGTCAGCTCACTGAGGTTTTTCAGCACAGTGATGATCTCCTGTTCTTTGGGTTGTGGCGGGCTTGGGT
This sequence comes from Callithrix jacchus, assembly GCF_049354715.1. Classification (NCBI taxonomy): domain Eukaryota; kingdom Metazoa; phylum Chordata; class Mammalia; order Primates; family Cebidae; genus Callithrix; species Callithrix jacchus. Next base: position 34,234,165 of record NC_133524.1, read on the forward strand.
GGAGCTCTGCATCAAAACCAAAGTCCCAGAAGGGGAGATCATCTGGTCCTCTGGTTGGTTGCACACACCTCCTGAGTGGGCAGTGCCCCATCTTGCCTCAACTTGCTTATTTAGTTTATACCCACTGTCCGACCAGACCCGACCCACAAAATGAACTTGGTACCTCATTTGAAATTGTGGAGACCACTCGGTTTCTGCATCTCTCTCACTGGGAGCTGCTGTATGGAGTTGTCTCTCATTTGGACATCTTAGAATCCATATACTTATTTTTTCAAATGTCTGAATATTAAGCAATGGGGGAAGGATTCCCTGTTTAATAAATGCTGTTGGGATAACTGGCTAGCCACGTGCAGAAAACAAAAACTGGACCCCTACCTAACACCAAACACTAAAATTAACTCAGGATGGACTAAAGACTTAAACATAAGACCTAACACCATAAAAACCCTAGAAGGAAACCTAGGCAAAACCATTCAGGACATAGGCATAGGCAAGGACTTCATGACTAAAACACCAAAAGCACTGGCAACAAAAGCCAAAATAGACAAATGGGATCTAATTAAACTATAGAACTTCTGTACAGCAAAAGAAACAACCATTAGCGTGAACCAGCAACCAACAGAATGGGAAAAAATTTTTGCAATTACCCATCTGACAATGGGCTAATATCCAGAATCTACAAAGAACTAAAACAGATTAACAAGAGAAAAACAAACAAACCCATTCAAAAGTGGGTGAAGGATATGAAGAGACACTTTTCAAAAGAAGACATATATGAGGCCAATGAACATATGAAAAAATGCTCCTCATCACTGGTCATTAGAGAAATGCACATTAAAACCACATTTAGAAACCATCTCACACCAGTTAGAATGGCGATCATTAAAAAATCTGGAGACAACAGATGTTGGAGAGGATGTGGAGAAATAGGAACAATTTTACACTGTTGGTGGGAGTGTAAACTAGTTCAACCGTTGTGGAAGACAGTGTGGCAATTCCTCAAGGACCTAGAAATAGAAATTCCATTTGATCCAGCAATCCCATTACTGGGTATATAGCCAAAGGATTATAAATCATTCTATTACAAAGACACATGCACACGTATGTTTACTGTGGAACTGTTTACAATAGCAAAGACATGGAACCAACCCAAATGCCCATCAATGATAGACTGGACAAGGAAAATGTAGCATGTACACACCATGGAATACTATGCAGCCATAAAAAACGAAGAGTTCATGTCCTTTGTAGGGAAATGGATGAACCTGGAAACCATCATTCTCAGCAAACTGACACAAGAACAGAAAATCAAACACTGCATGTTCTCACTCATAAGCAGGTGTTGAACAATGAGAACACATGGACACAGGGAGGGGAGCATCACACAGTGGGGTCTGTTGAGGGGAACTAGTGGAGGGGAGCAGGGGTTAGGGTGGTCGGGGAGGGAGGGATAACATGGGGTGAAATGCGAGATATAGGTGACAGTGGGGATAGAGGCAGCAAACCACCTTGCGACATATGTACCTATGTAACAATCCTGCATGTTCTGCACATGCACCCCAGAACCTAAAGTACAATAAAAAATATATAAATAAAGAAAAATAAAACAGAGCCTCAGGTTTTCCAAAAAGAAGTCTGAATATTTATCATCTAAAATTTTTTTAATGCCTTTTGTTCCTTCTCTTCTTAATGTGATTTTATTAACAATTTTTCATTAAATCAGTGAATTCTTCTGAAATTAATTATAAATATGAATTAATTTGTTTTGAATTTATTAATGAATTTTAGTATAATATAATCCAGAACTAATGAAAAATAATGTTATATTTTTGATTTGCCTATAATGGGCACAAATATCTAAACAAATTATCTCTCCAACAATTAGAAATCGATATCTAAATTAGGACACAAACGAAACTATTGTCAGAAGTTCATTTGCACACTTCTGTAATTCACTGCAAACATATATTCAAGAGTATTCTCTTTTTATTTAATTATATGTTATAAAACCCTCAGTGTCATAAGTCACATTATGGAGCATTGCATTTTCCTCCCATGGTGAAAAGGATTTTATTTCTTAGCAATAATTTAAGAACACACCTTTTGCCAGTATCTCTGAGGGATAAATATTTTCTGGTTGAGTGTTTATGCACAGAGGAAAAATTACTGAAGTCTATGCCCAAATATAGCTTCTGTAAACTTGAAAAATATAAAAGGGAATTTAGTGAGGAAAGGAGACAGAGAGTAGTTCCTTTTGGACTATAATACAAACACATTTTCTAAGAACTAGGCCTTGGGGATCATAATCAACTAGCCTGAGCCACACACAATGGATAGATATTTCTGACTGGCACTTTTTAGCTGTAAGGCATGACATGAAATTGCAATGAGAGAGCTACAAAAAGGCCATAGAGACAAGTATCCCGCTTAACCTTTCTCCCTCTGCAGGTGTCTCCTTTACCACAGTGATGATGGCTGCTGAATTTAGCTCCTGAATGAATACTTTCCATGAAAAGAAACTCTTGCTTTATGTTACATGTACAACATTCATTTAGACAAATTTTTAATGCATTTACTTATTGAAGTCTAAAGGTACACAAATGAAGATGTGGTTCCTGGTCTCGCAGTTTCCAGTTTATAACAAGCAACAGAAATACACATGATTTAATATATTGTATGGTCATAATAGAGCAGAAAATTTGATGCTTTGGCTAAAATGAGAAGGAGTACCTAAATGGGCCTGGTTTTGCTAAATGTATAGAGGTAGCAACATTTGACTGAGGAAATAAGCAGGAGATTTCCAATGAAAGAATGGTAGAAGTAGGGCTGTGATGGGTATGGGAGACATGGAGGGGAAAGGCAAATGGTACAGGCTTGAAAACTCCTGGCATGTTTTGGTGAGAGGAAACAGATTCTATGTGGCTAGATCACAGGAATATAAATGTCATGTTGGAAATTGAGACTGGTGAAGCAAATTGGGGCAAACAATTCAGTCTCAATTAGTTTAAATCCATGGAGACCCAAACTCTGTCTCTGTAATACTGAGTACAGATCCAGAATAAAGTAGATATTACAACAAAAAACTATGGCACTACCCTGACTAAGTTTTAGTATGCTCTCAAACAGTTGGTGACTTTGGACAAGTTGTTTATCCCCACCCTGACTAATGTATCCTCTATGCCTCAGTTTACTTATCTGCAAAATGAGAATATTAATATTTAGCTCATTTGATTGTTTTGAGGAGTACTGGACAAAATTCTTTTATAGTATGTAAAATTATATCCTTTTAATAACATTTATTAAATAGGTTCCAAGTGTGTACCGAAGCAGGGAGAGTCAACATGATGAGCCCTGAAATCCAGCAGTGGCCAAAAATGAAAGAGAGAAGAATGCATGATCATTACAACTCTAGACAGATATAACTATTAGAAAGTTCCTTCTTATATTACACCTACATTTGCTCTCCTTCATGCAAAGAATTCAATTTCTACTCGCCGGCCCTATTTCTCTCTTCCACCTAATAGACTTACATATAAAACAAATTCAGATGCTTTATTTTTCCCAGATTATATCTTTTTTAATCTTGTAAAAAAATTTAAAATAGATTGACATTTCACTCACTAGTCATCCTTAGAAGAGTAAAAGCTCAGATAGGCCGATTTGTAAGTACTAATGTTGCCAGTGAGACATAGCAGGCAGCACAGTAAGCAGTGCCTCTAGTGTTAGAGTAGAAAGCAGAGTCACAGGCAGAAATTCAATAAAAATAAGAAGAAAAATATTTAAGAGTCCCCAAATCCCACTGCCTTCAGAAGTTACTTCTCCAAAATCCTTTCTAAACTGCAATATTCTGTACAGATATCAAATTTTTTAATATAATTGCTAAAATGTGAGGCACAAATGAAACATAAATCCAGATTTCATTGAGTAACATAATGCTCAGATATTATCATACTTAAAAACACATGGGTAAAGCGAATGCTGAAATAGTCATGCCTCCAGTACGTCTACCAATGAACAGTTGATTTTTACTGTTATTTACCGTGAATGTGCCATAAACGACAAGCTACTTATGACATTCAATTGAACCATTATTTTTGGAAGTCTCTATGCCAGACATTGTTTTAAAAGATTCAAAAACACAATAGTTCCCAACTTGCCTTCCTTCCTACATGTCCTTGCCTGAACTCCTAACTCCTACCCCAGTCCCTGCCCAACTTTGTCATTTTCCCAAGAAAGATTGCATTCCAAGACTTACATTGGTATTTGGAAATGTTTTGATATTTTGAAATAAATAATTCTTCCTTTTAAAACAAATAATTTTTCTGAGAGTCGATAAGTGTCTAACTTAAAATAAAAATGGATAGGAATTAAACTCTAATATACTGAGGCAAACAATCTTTATTTTGAAAATCCTTTTTAAAGATTTTCACAAGTAGCTCTCTAAAGGAAAAGGTTAATATTTTCTTCAGGAAAATTTATGATCAGTTAACTGAACTAGATCTTCAAGCCTCCTACCAACTGAATGTTTTCCAAAGGTCCAATTTGGAATTCCTTTCCTTTGTTCATTATATCCTTTCTGTAAATGGTGAGCATACTTATGGAAATTAGTTAAAATTACTCCATTGAATGCTCTGTTGTTCCTTAGTATTGAGGGAAGGTTCAACAAATGTTAATTTTGGGAAATTCTAATATTATATGTTTTAGTTACTACAAGACTATTACATGTAGCTTAGTCTCACAGCAAGGATATCCATACAATATGCTATTAGCAAGTAGGATGCCAGCCGCCACAGACTAGTATTAGCCTAATAGAACGAAAGATATCTTTGACATAAACAAACACGTGGGACCACACAGTCAGTAAAAATTTTATAGACAAAAGAAGAAATATAATAACACTCATTTGGCCTTTGGAGAAGATGAATTTGGGGCATTTTTCATTTTATAAAGGGGAATTGAATCCAAACAGTGTTCGTAAGAGAACACTAAAGCTCTAACAGTACATAATAGAGCCAAGTCAGACTTTTTAATATTTATATGTTCTTTTAAGGAAATTGTTCTGGTTCCTGCAGATGATTAATAATACCTGCTGCATTTGCATAATTCATGGCTTTAAATAATTAACAGGATTATAATTATATTCATAATTCTTTATCAATTGAAGTTAATAACTTTGGTCTGTTCCAGCGTGCTATGTTATTGAACTAAGATCTGTACTTCAAAATAATGATTCTGGTTAATATTAGCAGCACATATTACATATCTAGCCCTTTCTTTATATTCCCTTGTCACTGTTGACAACTTGAGTATGTGGTTTAAGTCCCTTAATATTTAGTGAGAAGAAAGGCATTTTAAAATCTGGAAATCTGTCTGTATTTAAGCATAAATATAATTAAATAGATCTATATCTATACTGAGGCATATATTGTATCTATGTATCTTTATATACATATAAATATGTAACATTTATTTTTACTACAAGGAAATAATAAACTGTATTTCAGAATAGTTTACAAGTAAAAAACAAATATACTTAAAAGAATAATGATGTATAAGATGCAACCATTTGCATAAAGTCTACGAGTAGGTGGGTCACTCATTGGCCCTTTGTGAAGAGGCATATTTACTTCAGGACCTGACCAAGTAGCCCAGAGGAATATTATATTTTTATGACTAGTATGTGGTGGGACTACATTAGTATAACAAAAAGTAATGTAGAAGAACTTTATATATAGAAAGGCTTCAGCTTGTATCCCTTACTTCTACTTCCACCAACAATGAAGCATAGAAGTAATTAGAGTATTGATTTATTTTATTCATTCATTAGCTATAATAGTCTTATCCATGTTTGGAAATCAAAAACAAAATGTACTTCAGTGAAGAATGCAAAAAAAAAAAATTACTAAGTGTGCTTGTGGGATAACAAAGTTAAAACTAAGGCACCTTTTTCTACTGAAAAGGTATATGAGTTAAAATAACAACAACAAAATTCTATATAATTTAGTCTCCATTCAAACAACTTATAAAATAGCTTGGATGTTTTCTTAAAGCATCAACATTATTAAGAAGCTATTTGAACAAAGAAATAATTTGCTCCATATAAACTGTACTTAAAAATGAATGAAGCCTATTGTAGCTGCCTAATGGTTTTATAATATTTTTGTTGAAGTGGCTTAAGTACAAAGGTTTAATTGCTTATTATAAAAGACTAAATATTTTATAACAATGAATTAAATTTTAAAAAATCTGCCATTACCACAATAGTCCAGTGGATTATAGATAATCTGAGTCAATTTAACTCTCTTATCAAGAGGTTCTGCCCAGAAAATTAGCAACCATTATTTTGTTATGAAAGAACACATCAGGTCTATAAAAACATTGAACCAATTATTAAATGTGTATTTTTCTTCTAAGAGAAGTTTACTTCTTTAAAATTTGGATTACAATACAGAGAATATCACCTAAATCACTCATTTTAATCTACTCCTTTCCTGATTTTATCTTATCAGATACAGTCAATTAAGAAATTATCCATATTAGCTTTGCATCATAAGTATGCACCAATTCTATAAAAATTGAGCATTATTTCATTTCCTGTCTCTAAATTTGCAAGCCACAGAAAGTCAAATCAAAAATAAAGATTACAAGTCTAGGTTTATGATGTTAATTTAGTTGATAATTTAAAGATAGCAAGATGTCCCTAAAACATTCTAAAATTTTTATAGCTCTAATATTGACAATATCTGGCATAGGATTTGAAGAGATTAATGGCAAGAAGAGGGATTTTTATGTTGTTTCATATACCAGAGAAAATGAAGCTAAAGGGATTTTGAAAAGTGGAATGAATTGAGAGTTTTTCTGTTCTAAGTTATACAAAGGTATCATGGACTTTGTATCCCAATTCAATATATATTATATGCATACATATCTAAGACATTTACATATACTTAATATAATTCATGAATATATATGCATATATACATACATACCTTCATATTACATATAGTTTTATATATACATTCACATATGTATGCATACACACATACACACATATCTATAATATATATACATTTGTCTGTTCTTACTACAGAGATTTTCCTGGGAGGACTTTAGCTAAGGTACTAAAGTAAGGTCATGTAAAATGAGATTTTAGTACATTCAAAAAGACTTTGGAAATAATCTATCTTATGTATATAAAAATTAATATGATAAAATAGCAAAGAAAATGATTGTATATCTGTTAAAACAAATATTGTATTGACATTACTTATGAATGCTAAAGTCTGAATTTTTCTCTTGTTTTTTTTTTCTGTGTTCACAACGTTGTGGTACACTATGAACTAGTACCAGGAATTCCTTGAAAGCATATTTTGGGAAGAGGTAAAGGGCTCTAATTTATCACTGCCCTTAGTTACTGGCCACGTGCTCTGATGCATAGGGTTCTGTTTAGGATATAGACATATAAATAGCAAAGATAAAAATACATTAAAAAAAACAATTTGCCAAGTGCCAAATGGTGCAGGGAGCTGGAGGTTAGAGATTTTATTACTATCATGGCTGGCATAATGAAAACTGAAAGAAAATAATAAGGAGATATAAAACAGATGGCCAAGAAAGAGAATTTATAAGAAATGTGAAGGAAAATAGTAAAGAAAAAGACTATTTAAGATGAAAAACGTTAAGATGAGAAAATGAAATGATGAAGAATAGCAAGCTTTTTTTTCCGTCAGAGAATGTATTCTTCATAGAACCTGTATGGCATTCATTTCAGAAACACTGAACTGTGTCATTTCAATTTCATGGCCCTCCTTGTACTAGTGGTGCAAATTTTTATACATAGGAATAAAAAAGTAAAAGGATAAATAACATAGTTGAGCCTTGAGAAAACACAGGTTTGAACTGTGTAGGTCCACTTACATGCCATTTTTCTTCAACCAAACTAAGATCGAAAATACAGTATTCCCAGAATGTGGAACCTATGTATACAAAGGGCCAATTTTTCTTATGTGTGGGTTCTGTAAAATTGACTGGAATGTGCGTATGTTCAGATTTGTTATACATGGGGGTACTAGAATCAATACCATATGTATACTGAAGGACAACTCTGTATAGTTGGGAGCCTTACAAATATACAAGTTTACTCATGCCTTAGAACCCAAATATAGCTAAGTAATAAACCTGCAGAATTTGAATATCATTGTGGGTTTTCAGTAGTGATGGAAAATGTAGACCTTGCACTATGCAAGTGTGTTGGATGGAAGGATGACAATATGCAATCAATTCTTGTTATTCACTGTTTCTGTAAAGTCATTGTGAATACCGAATTAGTGAATACTGCAGCATTCCTCCCAGGAGAAATACGATAGACTTCTGGAAGCCTCTGGTCATAACATTTTTGTGAAGCATCAATGTATAATCCTGTTTTGCATGTTTTTCTGCTTAAAATACCTTATTTAATATATGTTATTAATCCACTAACATTCAATACACAGCCAACAGCACTATAACTCAAGCCTGATGGAAGCTTACCTAATGTACAGTAGACAGAAATTCACCATCATGTTTGGGGCCATTTAAAACAGCAAAATCACCAACAAAAAGCATAAAAATATGAAAATGCAGCATTAAATGCACTGCTAAAAGGACATTTGTTTACAGTAAGAGATCTGAAGCAAGAAAGCAGAGTGTTCCTTTTTTGATCTCAGCTGGGAACATGTGCGGTGGGTGACTAAAATTTTTCACCACTCAGTGCATATACACAAATGGCTGTGAAAATGCTATGAGCATTGATTTTCGGGGACAGAAATTTAGCAAGTTTTGAGAACTCACAAACATGGAATGTGTGAATAATCAGGACCATCTGTCTAAAGTTTCAATCAATATACTGCTTGATTAGGCCCTTTTAATAAAGCACTACACTGTTTTCAGTTGCAAATGGTTAAATCCTTTCATCCCATTTCTGTACGGTGTTTGTACAGAAAACTAAATTACAGACATGTATATTATTGACTTTCTCTAATTACTCTTTTAAATGATCTGAGCAGAGACCAACTGCTGGACCAAATTGTATGTCGACATTCTAATATCCAGGTTTTGTCAGGCACTATGGTTAAGAAGTGTTGTCAGTTAAGATGTACTGCAATTTTAAGCAAAAGATTTTTTAAATGCTCTATCTACTAAGTAACCAGGAGAAGAAAAATGTACATGATACTTCCAAGAGCATTCTTGTTACCAACTGAAGAACTATATTAATAATTCAGTCCTATACAGTGCTACTTAAAACTTCAGTGTCTTCTTGTTAAGGGAAGTAGATATAAAAAAAATGCAAAGGAATGTGATAAATGCAGTGAATACAAAGCTGAATTTCTAAAAAGTAGAGCTTGCAAAGGGACTGTAGGCACAATTTACTTTGAAATAGGTATGAAATCCAAATTTTAATAACAACTGTTACTTTGTATACCAAAACCTGTTTGTCAATGAAATGAAACACCTAGATAATCCATCTGCCTTGATGATGTTTACCATGAATTTCATAATCCCAAGTCAAACCAATGTATTCTACTCACAAATTTGTGAGCTGTCATTGAAGGAAGTTAGAACTGAATGCAGTATGTTATATATACGTGTGTGTATGTGTAATGTGAGAATGTGCACTTATGCATCTGAGTGTTTGCATGCCATGAGGTTAAGATGTACAAGAAGTAAGCATTTAAAAAGTTTGCTTTTAGATTACCAAACACACACACACATATGCACACACACTCCTATTTATGTATATATCTACACACACATAGACATAATAATTATATTAAACTCTACTAGTTTTGTATTGCTCATATAACAAATTACTATAAACTTAGTGATTTAAATAAACACTTATTTTTTATCTTTTATTTTTTTGAGACAGAGACTCGCTCTGTCACCCAGTCTGGAGTGCGGTGGCATGATCTCAGCTCATTGCAAACTCTGCCTCCCAGGCCCAAGCAGTTCTCATGCCTCAGCCTCCTGAGTTGCTGGGACTACAGGCTTGCGTCACCACCCCAAGCTAATTTGTGTAGTTTTAGTAGAGATGGGCTTTCACCATATTGGCCAGGCTGGTCTCAAACTCCTGATCTCAGGTGCTCCACCTGCCTCAGCCTCCTGAAGTGCTGGGATTACATGTATGATCTACCATGCCTGGCCTGTTTTTTATCTTTCTTAGGATTCTGGACTAAAACCAAGGTGTCAATAGGGCATTGTTCATTCTGGAGACTCTAGGAGAGAATCCATTTCCTAGCTTCTAGAGGCTGCCTACATTCCTTGACTCATGGCCCCTTTCCTCCATTTTGAAAGCAAGCAGTATAGCATCTTCCAGTCTACATCACATTACCCCACACACTGCTTTTCATTCTCACATCTCCTTTGACTCCTTAAAGGACTTTTTGTTTGTTTTTGAGGTGGAGTTTTGCTCTTGTTGCCCAGACTAGGGTGCAATGGTGCCATCTCAGCTCACTGCAACCTCTGCCACCCGGGTTCAAGCAATTCTCCTGCCTCAGTCTCCCAAGTAGCTAGGATTACAGGCAAGCACCACCATGCCTGGCTAATTTTGTATTTATTAGTAGAGATGGTGTTTGACTATGTTGGCTAAGCTGGTCTTGAACTCCTGACCTCAGATAATTCACCCACCTTGGCCTCCCAAAGTGCTAGAATTACAGGCATGAGCCAACTTGAAGGATCTTTGTGTGTGCCTATGTTTTTAATTGGTTCCATTCAGATAATCCAGGATAATCTCGCCATCTCAAAGTTCCTAATTTAATCACATCTGCAAAGTAAACTTTGCCAATGTATGGTAAAATATTAACTTAACAGGACTGGATTGTTCAAACTCTGTACATTCTGAAGAAATATCTGGCTCTTGACTGGCTTCTGGCAGATAACCTCTGAATCCTTGGAATATGCTGACTGATAAAGTGTCTTTGTTTACCTCAGGCCTTGGGCAATACCAGATAGTACATTTTAATAATGTAATGTATTGTGCAGCTTTTAGTTTCCACTGTATTAATTTGAACTTCGGAGAGGCTAGATATTACTAAAGTCAGCCATGTGAGTGCTCCATGCCTATGTTACAAACTCCAGTACAATTCTAGACACCGAGACTTAGGCAACTTGTTGTTGGCAATACTATGTGTGTGTTGTCACACATCACTGTTGGATGATTATGTGCTGTGACTTTATTAGGAAAGGAAAACTGGAAAATGGCACCTGGTCTTTCCTGAACCCTGTTGTATGCAACTTTTTTCTTTGTTCCCTTCAATCTTTATCTTTTCATTGTAATAAACTGTAATCATGAGTGTAACTGCTTTTAAGAATTATATGAGTCTCCTAATGAATAACTGAACCTGAGAGTAGACTGGAGGACTCCTAAGTATAGCCATATAAGGCAACATATTCATAGCTTCCTAGGATTAGAACACGTATGTCTTTTGGGAATCACTACTATGCCTATAACAATACATAAAATAGATGACTCTTGTGTAGAAACTTCTTCAATTTATTTGACCAGAGGACTAGTTTTTTTTTAATATTGTCAAAAGAGTTTGGAAGGATATATTCCTTTATTGATTCAAGATCCATTCTTTTTTTTTTAATTATTATACTTTAAGTTCTGGGGTACATGTGCAGAACATACCAGTTTGTTACATAGGTATACACATGCCATGGTGGTCTCCATCACCCCATCATCTACATTAGGTATTTATCCTAATGCTATCCCTCTCCTACCCCCCACCTCCCGACAGGCCCCAGTGTGTGATGTTCCCTTCCCTGTGTCCATGTGTTCTCATTGTAAAACACTGGATAAAAATCTCTTAAGGTTAGGATTTCTTAAGAGATTTTTATCCAATGTTTTGCAGTGTACCTTTTGAAAACTATCCTTTCCTAGACATAGAATAAAAATTAAAAGCAGAATTAAAAGCAAAAACCTGTTATATTGTTTTCCATGTTTGTTATCTAGTAAATGACTCTGTAATTAACTATTTTCTATCAATAAACAATGAAAAACATACTCATCTTTCATCTAAGAGTACAAGAAGTAATCAAGGGAATGGGAAAACTCAATTAGCTACCAGAGACTGTAAAGCATATGTTCTGAAAATCAAACTCCAGCCATTCAATATCAATACCTTGAAAGGCATAAAGATGATTAATGTAAAATTGAACTAGAAAAGATGAAAAGCCCCTGCACTAATTCTCAATTACATTAGGGTTAAGTGAAAGGCAAGAATAAATCTTACATACTCGTATATGGAAATAATCCATGTATGCATACACACACATACAGATATGAAAAAACTATAAGTTTTAGGTTTTACATTAGTATCCCTGATCTATTTTGAGTTAATTTTTGAATAAAGTATGAGGTGTTTAGGTCAAGGTTTATTTTTCTGCATATATATATCCAAATACCCTAGCATCATTTGTTGAAGATGATAGTTTCCTTCATTAAATCGCTTTTACACCTTTGTAAAGAATAAGTTTAGCCTAACAGTTTGCTTCTGTTTTGGAGATCTGTATTTTATTCCATTGCTCATGTTTCTGTCCCACATATCTTCATTACTGTAGCTATGTAGTAGGTCATGTTGACTAAAGCGATGCCTCCCACATTAAATCTTTCTCAATCATGAAATCTATAGATCAATTTGGGAAGAACTGACATCTTTACTATGCTGACTCTTAAAATCCATGAAGGCAATATGTCACTAAAATTATTTAGGTATTGATTTTTTTATCAGCATTTTATAATTTTCAGGATATATATCTCAGATATATTTTGCTAATATCTTACTATTTCACTTTTTGGAATTTTATAAATACTATTTTTTCTTTTTTCTTTTGGCCTTTTGAATTCTAAATTTTTAAAAAGAAAATTTAAGATTATCTAACATTGCAAATGCCAAGTTCCTTTTAGCAATATTAAAAAAAATTAGCCAATACATTTATTTTGAAGTTCTTTTTCTTTATCCGACAAAAGATATTGAATCTCACTTACATAATTAAAAAGAAACAACACACAATAACTATTACAAGAAAATGAACAGATCTTGGTACTGGTTTGAAGGGATTAAGAGCTTAAATGCTCTTAAAGTGATTATATTGCTCATTTGCCAAAATCCATGCTTTCAAAGAAGACTGACCACAGGCAATCTTTGGAAATGAACCATTAAGTGTATATTACTATATATAAAACCATTTCATGCTGCAAATACTATAATATTTCTCTACAATATTATCTAAGAATTTTATTCTTTTTTATGCTTACAGTTTAGATAATAACAGTGTTTTAAGTTAAGAACATTCATGGATGGTAATATGTCCACTAAATATGGCATAACAACTAAATAACCCCTTTTATTCAGATTCCCATGTACTATAAAAACTTACAATGCATCTATAATTTAATAAAGTATGTGTTATCAAACTATACTATCAAATGAATAATTATAGTAGAAATGAGGGTTTCAGCCCCCTGTTTTTGAGAATTATACTTTAGGTCAATCCACCTTCCATTAGTCTGTTAGTTAAAAAGCATATTAAGTCTCACTGCAAAATTAATTGTAAAGTTTTCCATGCAGACATAGTGCTTAATAGAGCCCAGTGTCTCAGTAGAAAAGGAGTCTGTCTAGTTTCAGCCAAATTTATTTAGAGTCAGATAAATTTGATTAAATATAAAAAAATTATATTCATATTGAACTCCTCCATTATCTAATCCTTTACAGGCCAGTCCATTATTAATAGTGTTAATATCATATGGGGTTAATAAGGTTTCTACAGAAGGAAACATTTTCTCTTATCTGATTTCAGCAGAGAAGCATATAGCTTTGATAAAATGAAATCATCATCATAATCATCATCGTTTTCCAAAACTTCCTTTATGTTCTATGTTTCTTGGGCTTACTGAGCTGATTAAGTGGGGTGATAACATATTGCATTGGCACCTTATCACTTCACTTAATCAATACAGTAATAGAGTATTAGTCTGAATCATAAAAAGTTATCATTTTTTGGTCAAAATGGTCCAGTATCAGCAAATTCATATGACTCAATCTATGTATGTGTCTTAGGTATATATGGAGTAACGAATGAATAAACAGATACACATTATTATACTAGTGAAGAATAATTGGGTCCAGAGAAGTAAATTGCCTCTAGACACCATTGTTCTGCTGAAACAAATAATTTGTTTTGGTCTTTATATACATGCTCAATTAGATTATTTAAAATTTAAAAGTATTAAAAGTTTAAAAAATAGTTTTAAAAGTTTTTTAAAAATGATGTTTACACATTTACTTACTCAGTCTCTTTTTTTTTTTCTGGAGGTGGGGACAAGGTCTTTCTCTGTCACCCAGTTTGGAGTGCAGTGATGCTATCTCAGCTTACTGTAACCTCCACCTCCCAGGTTCAAGTGATTCTCTGGCCTCAGTCACCCGAAAGTGGGCCACCATGCCCAGATAATTTTTTTTTTTTTTTTAGTAGACATGGGTTTCACTATGTTGGCCAAGCTGGTCTCGAACTTCTGACCTCAAATGATCCACCTACCTCAGCCTCCCAAAGTCCTGGGATTACAGGCATGAGCCACCTTGGCCAGTGTACTTCCTCAGTCTTAATGATTATCTTCCTCTGATAATTAGATAATTGGCCTTTCCATATTCCAAAATCCAATGATTCTGTACTTAGCATGCTCATGTTATCCACACAACAGTACTAATACATTATCCTAAGTTTGCGCTTGATGTTGCTATGGTATGAATGTTTGTATCCCTCCAAAATTTATATGTTTAAAGCTAATCCCCAAGAGGTTGGTATTAGGGGGTGAAGTCTTTAGAGTGTGATTAGGTTATGAGTATAGAACCCTCATGTTTGGGATCAGTACCCTTATAAAACAGACTGTAGAGAGCCAGCTCACCTCTTCCATCATGTAAGGACACAGTGACAAGGTACCATCTATGAACTAGGAAATGGTCTGTCATCAGGCACAGAACATACCTTCATCTTGACCTTGGAATTCCCAGCCTCCAGAACTGTGAGTAATAAATCTCTGTTGTTTCTAAGCCACCCAGTTTATGGCATTTTTTTGTAGCAGCCCAGATGAATAAAGAATGATAGTTCTTTAACAGTGAAGAATATAAAAATAATCAGCATTACTGCATCCATAATCAGAGAAGGGAGGGATATGATAAAAAACAGTCATAAGTATAATGTATTTAGAAATCTGGGATGAAATCCCCTAAACTGACTTGAGTGCCCTCCTCCCCGGCTATGAATGTGTATGAAAATCCACTAGAGAGACAGAAATGAAAAATCATGGTCAATCTCACCATGCTCTGAACGTCCATGAAATTCACTTGTCATCTTTCTTTTAAAGAGTTTATTGTGTATTATCTGACATTACAGTTACCCATTATGAGGAATTATTATAAGTACAACCTTTATCATCATTATCACCTTTACCATCATCATAGACAGATGTAAAACTAGCAGAATGCGTCCAGGCACGGTGGCTCACGCCTGTAATCCCAGCACTTTGGGAGGCCGAGGCGGGTGGATCACGAGGTCAAGAGATCGAGACCATCCTGATCAACATGGTGAAACCCCGTCTCTACTAAAAATACAAAAAATTAGCTGGGCATGGTGGCGCGTGCCTGTAATCCCAGCTACTCAGGAGGCTGAGGCAGGAGAATTGCCTGAACCCAGGAGGCGGAGGTTGCGGTGAGCCAAGATCGCGCCATTGCACTCCGGCCTGAGTAACAAGAGCGAAACTCCGTCTCAAAAAAAAAAAAAAAAAAAAATCGCAGAATGCAAATATAATAAGAAAATTATTCCTGACTCACACAAGGAAACCTTGAAAGTTTTTCTTCTATCAAAATCTTACAAGTTGACTTAAAAGAGAAGGTATGGTCATAACCGTTTCTTTCAGTTTTTCCATTTCCATGGCTAAATACATTGTAATACTTAAGGTGAGGGAATAGCATTAAGGTAAGGGGACAGCATTGCTTGTGGTAAAATAGATTCTCCATGAGCAATAATCGAGATTGAAAAGGTAAAATATATATATTTCCACAGTTTACCTTAAACAAACAGAGTGAGTTGTAATTTTTGGTGAATGAGTGAGAGGTCAGTTAGATGACTGTATAGAATTTAAAAATATCCAATTACACATATGGTGGCATCAGAAGTCTCTTTAGCAACTCTCCTAATATTGTATAGAGATAAAAGCAGTAAGACAGGGCAATAATCACAGCCATATTACTCATTTATAAAATCTCAATGAAAATTATCTCTGAATTAGGCTTTAACAAAGAAAGATGAGGCTCAACTGTGATGGCATGACAGACACCAAGTGCCGATGGTACAATACATTTAATACTATTACCATACTTCTTTGTGGTGTTTTGTTTTTATCATGATGTTTGGGACAATTGCCACAGAAACAGAAGTCAGTGGGTTAGAGGGCTAAAGGTTGAATGAAGATATACAGGTAAATCTTGGAGATACTACAAGTTTAGTTCCAGATCAGCAAAATTAAGTGAGTCACATAAATTATTTCATTTCCCAGTGTATATAAAAGTTATGTTTACACTATTCTGTAACCTACTAAGTATGCAAAGCATGTTATAAAATGTACATACCTTAAAAAAACATAATTTATTGCTATGAAAGCTAGTAATATCTGAGCCTTCCATGAGTTGTCCTCTTTTTGCTATGGAGGCTCTTGCCTCAATGTGGATGGCTGCTGATTGATCAGGTTGGGGTAGCTGAAGGTGGGAGCAATTGTGACAATTTCTTAAAAGGAGACAATAATGAAGTTTGCTGCATCAAAGGACTGTTACTTTCACAAAACATTTCTTTGTAGCATGTGATGCTGTTTGATAGCATTTTTTGCACAGAACTTCTTTCAAAATTGGAGTCAGTCTTTTCAAATTCTGCCACTATTTTATCAACTAAGTATAGGTACTATTCTAAATCCTTTGCTATCGTCACTGTCAATGTTCTCAGCATCTTCACCAGAAGTAAATTTTATCTCAAGAAAGCACCTTCTTTGCTCATCCATAAGATGCAACTCTTCATCCTTTCAAGTTTTATTGTATTTTAGGAATTCAGCAACATCTTCAGGCTCCACTTCTCATTTTAGTTCTCCTGCTATTTTTACCACATCTGCATTGACTTCTTCTAGCGACAACTTGAGCTCCTTAAAGTCATCCATGAAGGTTGACATCAACCTCTTCTAAACTCCTGTGAAATTTGATACTTTGACTTCTTCCCATGAATCACAAATGTTTTTAATGGCATCTAGAACAGTGAATTCTTTACAGAAGGTTTTCAATTTCCTTAGCTCATATCCATCAGAAGACTTATAATTTAAGGCAGTTAAAAGCTTACTAAATGTATTTCTTAAATAATGAGACAGAAATATTGAAATTACTCTTTGATCCATGGACTACACAGTGGATGTTGTATTAGCAGGTATGGAAACAACATGACTCTCCCTGTACATCTCCAATTGAACTCCTGGGTGACCAGCTACATTATTAATGAGCAGTAATATTTTTTGAAAAACCATATATTTTTCTGAGCATAAGGTCTCAACCCTGGGCTTAAAATACTTAGTAAATCATGCTGTAAACAGGTGTGCTCTCATCCAGGCTTTATTGTTATTTTAATAGAGCAAAGGCAAAGTCAATTTAGCATAATTCTTGAGGGCCCTAGGATTTTCAGAATGGTAAATGAGCATTGACTTCAACTTAAATTGACCAGCTGCATTAGACTCTAGCATAAGAATCACCCTGTCTTTTGAAGCTCTGAAGCCAAGCATTGACTTCCCCTCTCTAGCTATGAAAATCCTAGATGGCATCTTCTTCAAATAGAAGTCTATTTTATCTATGTAAAAAATCTGTCATTTAGTGTAGCCACTTTTATCAAAGATCTTAGCTAGAACTTCTGGATAATTTGCTGCAGCTTCTTCAACTGCACTTGCTGTCTCACTTTGCAATTTTATGTTTGGAGGTGGCTTATTTCCTTAAACTTCATAAACCAACCTCTGTTAGCTTCCAACTTTTCTTCTGCAGCTTCCTTACCTCTCAGCTTTCATAGAATTGAAGAGAGTTAGGATCTTCCTCTGGATTGGCTCTTGCTTAAGGGAATACTGTGGCTCGTTTGACATGTCCAGACCACTAAAATTTTATCTGTATCAACAGTAAGGCTTCTTTGATTTCTTTTCATCTATGTGTACATTAGGGTAACACTTTTAATTGCCTTCAAGAATTTCTCCTTTGCATTCACAGCTTGACTAACTGGTGCAAGAGGCCTAGATTTCAGCCTATCTCAGCTTTTGACATGCCTTCTTCACAAAACTTAATCATTTCTAGCTTTTCATTTAAAGCGAGATGTGAGACACTTCCTTTCACTTGAACTCTTGGAGATCATTGTGGGGTTGTTAATTTTCAAATGAACATGAGTCATGCTCATTTGAAATAACAAACTTAATCGATCAATGCTGTGTGTGTTCTGAATGCTCCACCAACCAGCCACCCTACCATCTCTCTCTTTCTCCTTGGACCTTTCCAATTTGGAGAGTTAGTCAAGGTGTGAATGCAAAGGAAAAATTCTTGAAGGAAATTAAAAGTGTTACCCCAATGCATACATGGACGAAAACAAAGCACAGCAGTCTTACTGCTGATATTGATAAAATTTCAGTGGTCTGGACAGATCAAACCAGCCACACTATTCCCTTAAGCAAGAGCCAATCCAGGGGAAGATGCTAACTCTCTTCAATTCTATGAACACTTAGAGACCACTGTCAGATTGCTAATTGACGTCATTTCAATACTGGGTTGTCTCAGAAAGAAAGGTCCAAGGAGAGAGGGAGAGCTAGAGGACGATGGAGGGGGTGGGGCGTGGGGGGTGGGGGGTTGGGGGGCTAATTGGTGGAGCAGTCAGAACATACACAACACTGATTGATTAACTTTGTTATTTCATATGGGCATGACTCATGTTGCCACAAAACAATAACAATAGTAACTTCAAAGATCATTGATCATGGATCTCCATATATTCTTTGAGTGTGGCTTTTGTACTCTAGCCAGTGTCAGCTTGTTCAGGGCAGAAATAATTTCTGATTAATATTTCTATGCTCTCAGTGCTCATTGCAATACCATTCACACAGTATGTGTCCAATAAAAGCTTACTAAGTAAATGATACTTGAACTGCAAAAATGTGATGAAATGTGAAGATATGATAGTAAGTCAAGAAAGAAGATACCTCTGGGCTTTATTCATGAAATGGTAGAGATATAAATAGCTTTAACATATAAATTGGTTGAAAGTAAATTAAATCAAAATCCCTATGCTAAAGAGTTATAATACTGTCTATTGTGATGTAAATATGAGTTCATAAGAATTTTTTCAATGAAAAATGAGGCTTGGTGATTAGACTATCATCTCTGAAAAAATTCAGTCTTTAGTATTATTTTATGTAGTTCTTCTTATCCCTAATAGTGGCTTCAAACATTCTGTCTTCATCAACATTATCCTTACCACAGCGCTACTTACACATTTTCCCAATTTATCATTAGCTGTCATGCAAAATCCAGAACAGAGCCACTTAGCCAAAGCACATGTTTGACTGTGAATTAGGCTTCTTCTTTTTAAAGCAACGGTATTATTTACCTATCGATGCTGGCTTGCATCGTAAGCCCATGATAACTGGCAACGAACAGGTTAGAAAATAAAATTTCCCAATTAATTGATTAGGAAATTAATTCTTTTTTTATTTTTACAACCAATACTGGTCGAATGTATTGCTACATCCAATACTGTTTGTGAAAACTTGTGCTGTTGGACTTGTGCTTGATGTACTCAGATTTGCTTAATTCTTGGAAGCATCACACATTTAAAATAACCCATTAGCTGTTTTCTAGCTGAGGATGAATAGGTAAAGACAATCATTTCCACAATGATAGTTGGAAGTAGCTATAGATATTATCTAATTCAGTGGATTTCTTCAAGATCTCAGTTTTCTACGGCTGTGTCTATGGGGCTATAAGGGGAAGGTGGGAATTGGTGACAGTTGAGTCAAATTCTCTTGTTTTAATTCAGGATGCCTACACCTTCAATTCTTCGTTTCTTTGTTGGGTTTTCACATGAGACTTTTAAAAAATGTGTTCTGTGTATTTTTAAAATGAAACTCAAAGTCGGTTACAGTACTCCTGGAAAGTACTATCAAGCAATTGCACATGGTGTGATAAACACTTGTTCTTTTCTATCACTTTCGATCTTTTCTTTTTTCTTTAATGATCTGTGGCCTAATGCTTCGATTTTTTTCAGAAGAAAAGAAAAGGCTCAGAATGATAATGATTGTTACCAAGTCACGATGTAGCAAAATTGGTGTGTCACTTCTGACAGTTTCTCTAACTCTCAAACCAATGCATATTTTTATAATTGCCCTCATTATTTCCTCAAACACACTTCTCTGTCAGAAAAAAATAATTATATATAAATTAAATGAGGAAAACTAGTAATAATAAAATATAATGTTGTCTTGGTTTGCCTTTTTCCAGAAGCAGATCCTGAGCAAAGTATTTGAGTGCAAGCAACTTATTTCAGAGTTGATCCCAGGAAGCACAGCAAAGTGGGTGAGACTAAGAAAAGAACAAAAACCACTACAATGTATGTTTAATGAGCATGTCATCATTGTGATAAAGTGAAGTTCAATACCACTTGAGACCTCTAGTATGATTTGTCTCAACTGAGAAGCAAAAAAAAGGTGGGGAACTTTCTGTAAACTCCCATGTATAACGTGTTAGGAACAATTATCATTATAATTACATAATTTATTATTAACTGTCACATTGTAGTTTTATTAGTATAAGCCTGAACGCATACAAATTTTTGCAAACTTCAAGGAAGTTTCCATTTTATTTGAAATTGGTTTTTGATGAAAAATGATGGAACATTCCTTCAATCAATTAAAAATATCAGCAGATCCATCTGCTTGGAAAATGATTCTTCCTGATGCTGGCTCCCAACATACTGGTTGAAATCATTATGTTGGCTTAAGCAGTCATAGGGGTAATTGTTCTTATAATGTGATCAGTTATCTTACTTTTCCTACACACTTTCAACCTGTATTTATTCTCCATCTTTGTTACATTAAAGATTGCCAATGTTTGCCCTTGATTAATTTGACAGCACAAATGAATATCAACATGGCACTATTGCCTTAAAATGGAAAAGGTAAAAAAGCAATCATGAATCAAATGTTACTTTAATATACAATTTCAGGTTTTGAGTTCATTTCCACTTCTGATTATGGCTATATCTTCTCCCTTCTCTTTCCTTTCATGCCTTGTTATTCTAAAGGTCAACATGTTCATTAATTATGCAACAAGTGTCATGTTTACAATGTTTGTAAATGTAGTCACAACACTTGATTTTTTAAAAGCAATACAATAAAATATATCCTCTGCGTTGGCTAATATAAGCCCACAAATGACTGTTTCATTTTCTAATCAATTAAAAGTATAATGTATACAATTGGATTCTGTCAGGCTTGATGTGTCTTTTAAACACAGCACATTAAATTCCACTATGTATGAAAAGGACTGTATATAATGTCAATAGAGAATAAATAGAATTGCTACAAAAAGCATCAAAATAAATGATTAAATATACATAGCTCTTGGCATGTGGCTTCCTGTTACACAGAATTGTGACTTTTAACAATGGACAATTTCAAAACCAATTTGCTATATACTTAATGCATCTTTGAGATTTTCTTTCCACAGAGAAGATTTAGGATATTATAAAATAATTAATGTGTCCATATCTTTATTACTTTTCTAATATCACAATGCTGTGAATTAGAGGAAGTAGGTATTAACGTGTCATATCACTTGATACATCCACTGAATTCATACTCTTCTTTGCAGCCTCAAGGCACTTGTGTCCTGGCAGACTTTGCAGAGTACTACTGAAGCTTAGGCTGTAAACCAATCACCCATTTGCTCTGCTTTCCTATTGCTCGCATTAAACATCCCTATTCGCCAACCCCAAATTCTTCAATATGTAGTTCTCATTTTCTGATGAAAACTCAGTGGAAAAATGGAAGTAGACATTTGCTTTTAATTTCAGATACTTTACAATAACCATGCTGTGCAGTACAATTGGGTGATTTGTGAACTCCATCATTTTCTATTAATGATGAAACAAGAAAAATGAAGAACCACATCTCTGCTTTGTGTTACTTTACCAATATGCCTGAGCCCATGTACCTTATAAAGTAAACTGTCAATTTACTCTGCTATTATTTTATGTGATGATTCTATTAAATTATTTGTATTTATCAGTGAATAAATTAAATGCATTAATACCTCAGGGGATGTCATGTGTAAATCACAAAGGAAATAAAGCTTTTAAAATACCATGTGGGGTAACTATCATACTGTCATAACTAAATATCCCAAATTTTAACCGTATAAAATAGACCAAAATGCTAACTTGGGTCAACCCATTTCCATAAACTGAATGAAGAGGAATCTTGAAAATAGTACTGTTCATGTACTATGGTTAGTAATATTAGAGGGAAGAAGAAGGCAATGGAAATGATGCCACCTTAGGACTCAAAAAATTACTGGCTGTGTAACCCATCACTACTTTAGGGAAACTTTGCGTTGCTCCCTCCAGAAGAGCTGAGCAAAGCATAAAAAAATGAATAGCGGATTCATGGTCCTTAGGCACTAATAACTTATGAATAAATAACCTGAAAAGTATAGCACCGCAAAAAAAAGTGGTGACACAAGTATTAGAAAGATTCTATGGGAATATACATAGGGGTACATGATTCAGCCAAAAGTAAAGAAGAGGCACTAGCTACACTATTTTGGAGGATTATAAAGCACGTACCAAGTATATATGTGTAAGCAAGAATTGTTTATGTCTGTGGGATGGAGTCAACATTGCCAAAGGCACATGACAGAGGAGTGTGTTACAGTCAGAAAACTGTTTGTATGGCTAGAGTGAGGCATTTACATGGTGGATAAAAGATTAGACTGAGAACATGGCAGGGAAATTGTTGTAAAGTACTTTTTCTTTCACAGAAGTTATCTGAATTATAATCTATAAATAATATAAAGCCACTTATGGATTTTTAAGCAGAGGAATAAGATACTGAGTTTTGACTTTTAGAGTGATAAGCCTAGCAGCCTTGTGAAGGGTAAACTGGAGAGAAGCAAGAAGGAAGACACGTTTAGGAAGCTATCAGTATATTCAAACTCAGATATGGGGATCTGTATCAAGGTGGTGACTGTCAGGATATGGAGGGGGGATGGCAGAGCTAAAAGAAATTTAGGATACAAATAGGGAGAAATTTCTTACATGGCTCTCTATAAAGAGGAAATAACACTTCCTACCTTGCTTATTCACATAACAACTATGTTAGGTAAATTAAACATGAAATTATTTTGTTAATTTTAAAGTTTTGTATATTTAAGGAATTAATATTATCAAGTGCTTATGAATTAAAGGTACTGGTTTAATGACATTTCTATTTGTTCACATACAGCGAAACAACTATAAACGTTTGCTTCATTTACTCCTTAAGAGAAACATAGCATGTTAGGTAACTCTTCTGGATTTAAATTTCTAAGTGGAAGTACTATTGAGTATCTACTTTGCATGAAGCTAGGCAGTGTGGCAAGGGGACTCTGGCCAAGGACTAGAAGATAGAGAGACTGATAGTACATTGTTTCTCAGGCATCTGTGGAATGCTTCGCCCATGAAAAAGAAAGAGAAAGAAATATTTGGAACTAAATATGGATGAGAAATAACCCTAGAATAGGTTGCTAAAAAGAATTAAAACAAAGGATTCTTATAATAAATTCAATCCCTAAATGCAGGCAAAGTTTAGCTATAATCTGGTCTCTGGATATTAACTCACCTAATTCATATTTAGGTTGCACATGAATAAGAGTTCAGTATTGAGAAAATTCTATTTATTCAATACAATGAATAAAATCAAGGAAGTGACTCCTCTAATTACCATTTCAGAAAGAAAAGATACAGAAATTGAATTATTTAATGATATTGGAAAAAGGGGTATATAATTTTATAAATTTGGTTCTGATTAGAGCTGTTTCACAAGTAGCTTAGTCTCACTTAGGCTTAGCTTGTAGATCTTTAAACTAGGCATAATGAAACATTTTGGGGGGGGTGGTTGTTCTAAAAAGTAGCTAAAATAATGCATAAACTGGACCTAGCTTGTTAAAAATAAATAGTAAATATTAATATACTAGTAATGATGTTTTGTAAACTAAATCTTATCTCACTTAAAGAAAGAAAATATTGTAAAATTTGTGTTGTTCTTATCCACTATCAACAATTAACATTTTTGGAATTAGAACCAAATTTGGAATGGGAACATTAATGTAATAAGAATAAATGTGAGAAGAAAGTCAATATAACAACAAAGTTATGAAAGAAGAAAAATAAAATCTGATGCCAAAAGGAACATACAGGTTTAAATATTGCATGGTCATGCTATATGACAGTTTGTTAGTTGGAGATATTTTTGTTTACAAAATCAATGAGATTAATCACACATCACTCTATACTTGCTTTTAAAATTACCATGTTATCATTTCTTGGCCTTCCAAAAGAGACAAGGAGTTTATGTCATGATATTAGAAAGGACTAAAAACCCCACATGGTTTACTAGAAAAAAACCCTTGACTTCAGTGTCAGGAGACCTTTGTTATATATCTGGACTTACTATTAACTAGAAGAAACTTAAAGGAAATGACAATTCCTCTATAAGTCTCACTTTCCTCATCTGTCAAACTAAGAGATGGAACTAAATATTCCTTGATGGAACCTGGGTTTTAAAATTCTAAGTTTCTACAAAAGATTATCTGTCTAGATGTTTGCAACACATATAATAAATATAGGAACCATATAAAATGTAAAGAGCTCATACCTATAAAAAGCAAAATGGTAAATCAATAGAAAAATAAGCATGAGATTAGAAAGTACACTTTTTTTTTTTTTTTAAGACGGGGTTTCACCATGTTGGTCAGGTTGGTCTTGAACTCCCGACCTCAGATGATCCGCCCGCCTTGGCCTCCAAAGTGCTTGGATTACAGGCGTGAGCCACCACACCCGACCTTAGAAAAGTACACTTTTATATATTTGTGCTATAGTTCAGTAAAACGTTTTAAAAATCAAGTTGGATGGAATTACTTTAATCTATAAGGGGATATTACTAATGAAAGTTGGGAGGAAATGTTCTTCTTACTCTAGATAATGTCCACACGACCAATAAACATAAAAAAAAGGTTCTCAAATTAATTAGTCTTTAGAAAAAAATAACAATGAGAAACAAAATGAGATACTCCAGTATAAAATCCAGAAAGGCTGAAATTAAGGACTAATAATACTAAGCATTGACAAATCCAGAACTTCGAGAAAGTACTGATGGTACTTTATTTACCTACCTTGAAAAACTACTTGGCATTTTCAATTAAAGGTGAGTATTTTACTATTCTATCACCTAATAATTCTACTTCTTGGCATTTGCATAACATAAATGTATGCACATGTACAGCAAATTTGCAAGAATATTCAAAGTGAAATTATTTTTACAAGTTCACAAATGGAATCAATTTAAATAATCATCCAGATTAGATGGAATAAGTAAATTATAGTACATCTATATGATGACATACTACACAACACTGAAAATAATGGAACCAGAACTGCAAGAAACAAAACAGATAGATCTCACAAAGCTAATGCTGAGAATTAGAAGCCAGAAACAAAAGAGTACATCTGTATGGCTTCAAGTACATAAATTTCAGGAACTGTCTATCCAAATCGAGGTTGTGTTAGAAGTCAGTAAGACACTTATCTCTGGGAGAGTATTGACTATGAAGCGGTAAGACAAAGTTTTGGATGCTGGTAATATTATTTTCTTGACTTGAGTAATTACTGAGGTGTGCCCAATCTGTGAAAGTTGACGAAATTGTACACCTATTGTCTTGTGAATTTCTATACATTCATGTTATAGTTCAGTAAACTGCTTTAAAAATCAAGCTGGATAGAAATACTTTCTTTAATCTATAAAGGAAAATTACTAAGGCACATTGGGAGGAATTTTTTCTTGACTTTAGCCTATATATCTAAATTACTTCAGAGAGTCAGAGACATAAATAGAGATATAGATAAATATACACATATATGCATACATATGCATATCTACATATGCAGGAAGAGAGGGAGGGAAGAAGGGGGAGAGAAAGCAAGAGAGAGCGACTTCCTTGAAAATTAAAGTCTTTAGAAAATGTACTGCTTGAGAGAGAATGACTTTCTGGATGATTCAATTCTTTAGAAAATACCTTGTTTACCTATGTCTTTTGAATTTCCTAGGAGGAGTTGTGTATGAGGCTGAAGATCAATTATATTGGAAAATGTTGAAGTTGGAAAAAACCTTACTGATTATCTAACACAATTTCTTATTGTCACTGGTTTATTTGGCAATAGGTCTATTACATCTAAGATGTTATCCTTTCAGTCCTCCTTCATAATCTCTGAGGTCTGATTCTGTGACTAATTTAACTTTATACATGAGTGAAACATTTTCAGGTAGCCTCTAATTAAAGAGAGTTAGACATTGAGAGAAAATATGACAATTTCTCTAAAGATAGCATAGGAAAGAGTTTCCAGGGATAGATGTACATAAACTACCAATGAGAGTAATTGTTTTCAAATTCTCCTGAGGGGAAGTTTGGATTGGCATGGTTATGCTAGGTTTAATCATATTTAATCTCATTGTATGCAACCGGCTTTTGCAACAATCTAGACCTTTTCCTTCTAGGTTTGAGTCCAGTGAAGATGAGCAACAGGTGGTAGGCACGCTCCTTCTTATTTCAAGTGACACTTCAAATATGTCACTTTACCCTTTACTTTGAATTACTATTTTTTGCTGGATTTGCTTTCTTTCTTGTTCAGTTATCATTTTGCTCTTTGATGGACTTGCCAGTTTTTTCACAGCACTCAAACTAGAAACTCTGTAAGCCTCTAGGTAAACCAACTTTACTGTCTGGATTCACAGTTGCTGTTACTCTCTGGCTATCACTGTAAATATTTTCCAATTTTCATCCGCATAAAGCACGTTCATCTCTAAATTCCTCAGGGACTATATCTTAATCATCTTGCTCTAGCGCAGAGCCTGGCAATTAGAATTTATTAATAAACATTTGTTGGAAGAATATAAAAAAGCAGAAACAACGTGTCACTTCAGTTGTTAGGCTCTAATCCTGTCTGGATGAGCTAATGGAGAAAAAGACTCTGATTCCTGCCACTGTGACCATCAAAACCAGTCCATGAATGGGTCAGCAGCCAAAGGGAGAGGAACCTGATATTCCTACTCACTAAATTAATGTGTCCATTACATGTTGGCTTTTACTCAATCTCCTTCTTTTTACATTTGTCATAGAACATAAATGAGTCCCACATCTCTCATACAATTTCAGGTTAGCATTAGTGTCACTTTCAATGATACAACATATTGTTGCTATACCGAATAATTCTACTTATAGCATGTATAAAAGAAATCTGTACTAGTAAAAGCAGACTATTATGGTCTTTATCACATTTTATCCTGGGTGTGTTACAATCGGTCATAACAATGTCATTATCAGAGCAGAATGATACTGATAAGTTTATTTTCCCTACTGTTCTTAGCTCTTTGCATTCATAACTCTGTCTTTGGATTGCAATATAATGCCAATATTTCTTTTGGAAATTTGATAAGCACCATCCATTTACCTTCAAGTGTATACGGACAGAGATAAATCTCTGTGTACCACCAACCTTTCCAGTGGTCAGCCTGTGCCTCCTCTATAAATGTTTGTTCAAAAGAACATCTCATTTTTACTTCCCATAGAATTTTGTCTAGACAATATTTTCACCCATTTGCTTATTTATTGTAGTGCACTTTAGTAAGTTTTTTTGGAGGCCAGTCATGTTAGGCATATAATTTATATGTTAATAATTTAAGTCATCTTTTCAAAAGTAGTATATAGGTTGACTACTCATTCTTGATTTATTCAGAAGTCACATTTTATATTGCAATTAGTATCTGTAGGTCAAAATGCATGGAGTTATAAAAAGATTTTCTTTAAAAAATGTGCTTTCTAAAATTATCAAAAGAGACACGGCAACATTACAACTAACTTGAGTTTTTTCATTTAATTTAATGATAGTGTGAACAGGTCCCCAAGACACTGTCATATATTTTGCTAATATCTATATAGAGTGGATAAAATTTGTGAAAAGATATATCTACACAGAGATTCTAAAAATTTCTCAAGGTCAGAAAATAAACCATAAAAAGACTTAATTCTGCAAAAACTTTAAGCATGCTAATATTTGTTAATTTGATCTTATAAAATGCCATTTGAGATGTGTTTATCTCCAAACCTTAAAATATTATTTTTTATTAATCAGATAGTAAGTTTTTGCTTCCTTGCAATAACTTTATTATTTTTTTCTGTTGACCCTAACAAAAAACAAATGAAAACATGTTAATATAGAACATGTTAAGAAGATAAATAAAACATCACCACTCATGTTACCATTGCAAATACACATAAGAGTTTTATACTAAGACAGCCATCTCCTCCCTCTGACTTATATTTTCCTGAAGGACATTTACATAGTGCAAATATTTTAAAGACTTTTGGCTATTTAATGACACCTTGAACATATACTTTGAATCTAAAGAAAAGGAGAGTCATATTTATCTCCTTTCTAAAACAATTTAAATCTGACATGTCCTTATTTGCTAAGCTGAAAGGAAGACGAAATCCAATAAATGGAAAATCAAATATTTTTAAACTTCTAGGAGCTTTTTGTTTGCTTTTTTATTTTAATAAGAGAAACAAAGTAAAACATATAAAAACACAAAGTCTCACCCAGCATCCTCTTACAAAATGCTCTATTTTCACACAAGCAGTACTGTTTGTCCTATTTATTACTTGTCTTTAAGAGAAATAGACCTAAAAAAAGAACATCTTGGAAGGCTAGTGTACTTTCATAATTCCCTGAGCAGCTCAGTGATTATGAGGAATGTGAACCAGAGTTCAATATTCTTACCCTTGGAATCAAGAAAAAGAAAGTCCTTCAAAAGATCAAGATCTTTGATAGCAGTAACAAGAACTAAATTTGCCAGGGGTAGAGCCGTCCTTTTATCAATTTCAGGCAAGAAGCAATCTTTTTCTGCATAGCAAAAGGCAAGCTAACTAAAGCAAAAATCTGTGTGACTTCAATTACATAAAATTGACTAGATGGCTGAAAAAACAATACTTTCACAGAATTTTTTCTATCTGTAGACTTTACTTGTATGTTTGTTCTTATTTTATTCAGAGATATATTAAGAGCAAATGAAATTGTTTTCAAACACACAAAAAAAGCTTCCCCATGACAACTTTTTCTCAGCTGCCTCTTGCCTTTTCTCAGTTTTATCATCTTCAGTGGGTTTCCCTCATTGCTCCACATTTCCAAGCCAACAGGAAGAATTTCTTTCAGACCCTTAAGCCCTGTATCTGTTACCATAGAGACAGGCATCACAAAATAGCTGCTCAGGAATATCCTCATGGAAATACAAGAAAAATCCTATGGGTTTGACAGGAATTTCCAGTGCTACCAATGAGCAGTAATTATATCATTCCCCAGAAAAAAAAAGTCAGGATTTTACCTGCACATTATGGAACCATGGAAATTGGAACATTTGCTGATGAATTCAGAATCTCTCAGGTTTAAGCTTAGAATTTGATTATAGCTTCTTCTATGACGTGAAAAAAATACCTTTCTCATATCCCCATGTTCAGGAAAATGTTAATAACTCATTGCTAATTCTTAAATTTAGCATGTCTTATCAATCATTTACTAACAACCTTAATTGTTCTTTTATAGTACAGTGCATTTATTTTATCTTTATCCCTTCTAGAACATATTTGATCAAGAATACACTCATATATTTATAAAACCAAGTCTGTAAAACTCTGCAATTCCAAACCTGCTGAGTCTATAAACCCACAAGAAGAGAAGAGGGTAGCTCTAAGAAGAAAATTCCACTCACTTTACCTTGTTTTCCATTGACTTTCAGACTTTCTGTAAGTCTACTGAAATCACATGCTAACAGAAAAGCAGCAATAAAAATACATGAATGCTACCAAATAGGTAAATTCAGCAAGATCAATGGTGTCAAACAAAGCAGATATTATATATAAGTCAATAATTGCAGAGACTTCAATTTTTTATAGCAACGTTAAATAAACATTCCTCAGCAAGTAAATTATCTCAATAGATTAGCAGCCAAATGAACCCATCTTTGTCTGTTAGGCTGTATATTTAGACTACTTTCCATAGTCCCTAGTACTTACGTAGTATGAGTGGTTACAGTTTCCATTTATGGTATAAAACTGTTATTTAACTTTAACCTCACTTGTTTAGATATTTGAATCAATAAGCAAAACACAAAATTTCTTTATAGTCTAAAGATGAGGTGATCAAACTTTTTCTATCAAGGGCCAGATAGTAAATATCCAGCTTTGTGGCCCACGTGATCCCTGTCATAAGTACTTAACTGTGTTTTAGCACAAAAGCAGTCATATATAGTACATAAACAAATAAATGGGTATGGCTGTCGTCCAAATAAACTTTGTAGACAGTTAAATGGAAATTGTATATAATTTCATGTGTCACAAAAATTCCTGAAATAAAACAATTCAGAAACGTGAAGACTATTTTAACTGACTCGTCAAACCATAATAGATGTAATATGTGGGCTATCATTTACTGACCCCCACCCTGGATGGCTCAAGTGAAGTCGGAGAGACACTTAGAGAAGTAAGTGTCTAAAAATAAAGAACATGTTTTTAAAAGAGATGATTGGACTCACAGATTCTTAGTTAAAAATTATCTCAGACATCTTCTTCAATTTCCATTTAGTGCAGGAACTCCACTCTTAGCACTGAGTACTTTAGGATCAAGGAGTGCAGTGTCTCACAAAGTAGTCAATTCTCTGCTTAACACCATTAACGGGAAGAATACTTTTCCATTGCTACCAGAGAGGTGCAAGTGAATCTAAACCCTCTGCTTCATTATAGCACATGTAATGTTTGAAATCAGCTTAATTTTCTCTATTTTTTTTCTTCAGGTATTCTTCAAATTTTCACTTTTCTAGTACTTTCCATGTCCCACAATGTAATTTGTATGTCCTTTTAGCATTCAGGCACATTTCACTGAGCATACCCACAAATATAAGATTCCCCTTAGATCATGGTGGCCCTCTAATATATGTATATATTATATATATATATATATATATATATATATATATATATATATATAAGATGGTATATATATCTTATATATATATGTATATATCCTTCTAAATTTTGTTTCCGTTTTTCATTTCCTCTTTCAGGATTCATGTTCAACAATATTACTTTGTTTCATTGTATTTGATGTGGTATGAATTACGACTGATACTGAGATGACCAACAAATCAGTAATATTTATTCAATTAATTATTGTTAAGCTTTAACTCTCTTATGTCCTGTATTTGCCAAATTGATTTCACAAACCTTAACTTAGGATGTCATTCTTATTCCTTTTACAATTCTTCCCTTTGACCTCTCCTCCACAGTTTTTAGGTGGTCACAGTCCTTTGGTACCCTAATAATTCAATGTATTTATTCTCCTTCTCAGCTAGACAGGCTATCTGAATCATCCTTCAGTTTTTGTATATTAATATTTCACAGGCCAACTAGGTCCAAGAACAGAGTCATAAGGCACCTTCCGGAAGATTAGGTTCAAGTCAGATGGAGTCAATTATATAGAACTATGCTATAGTCCTGTGAGAGGTCCTCTTCCTGGTTTACAGTGATTAATTAACACATCAAAGGCAGAGTAATTTAGCAAGCTGAGTGATTGACCATACCCTTATGTCAAACAGCAAACATTTCTCCATTTTCACCATACGGGCATCATAAAAATCTACCGAAGTCCATGCTATAATCACAATAGCTAGCCATGTCACATACTTTTCAGATAAAACTGGAGAATGGCAGCATGTTACCTTTGTACTCTTTCCAAACCATCTCACCTTCTGGAATTTTCAGTTACTCCCAGTGAAGAAAAAATATTGCATATTTTTCTGAAAAAAATATTTCCAGTTTTAAGTAATTATTTACTCTCTGCAATCTAATTATGGACATTCCTTCCTATTTTTCACTTTAGTTTACTAACTCCAGGACCAACTAAAATATTGTCATGGCTTTCTCTTTTTAAACAGTTTAGACATTTTTTTCCCCAAGGGGTGTGTGTGTGCATAAGCACATGCTTAAGTGGTTTATTTGTTTTTTACTTCTTAAAAGATGGATTATATGAGAATTGGAGGATAATAGGATGGAGCAAGCTTCTCAGAGAAAACATTTCAAAGCATTTCTCTTAACTGATAGTGTCTTCCCCTGCTCATCTTTCTGACGAGCAACACACCTGAGAAGCAGCTACTCTATCTCATGTGGGAAATTTCTCCTGACAGTCTTATCGCTAAAAGAGAACTGAGGGAGATTTTTTACTTAAAAAATAACGATGCTCAGTAAGATTTTTAACTAAAAGGGATAAATCTTTGCTATAGAATATAAATGCCTTAGAGAAAACAATCTGAGTTTGCAGAAAATTGGGGAAAACTCACATGGATTTATGAAAGTCACTAATTCTGGATTTAAAAATATATTAAAATGTTAGTAGTCTATTTCATTGTGTCCCACTTCTCTTTCTCACTTTCTATTTTTATGAATTTCTCCTTCATCGTTTTTTCTCCCTTGAATCACTTCAGAAAACACAGGATTAGGCAATTTGGATTTGAAGACTTCACGTGGTCTCATCACTTTGCATGCTGACCCTGTTTTAGAGCAAGAAACATTGGCAGGCATTTCCAGCTCTTACAATGCATTTATCAATAAGGGTTTGTCTGCTCTTCAGGTGCGTGGCATATAGCCTTTACGATTTCATTAATAAGCAACAGCTGGTGCCACCTAGTGTCTGTCCTCTCCATTCATCAGTGAGACCAAATACAGAGCACTATCTAACCACAAATGAAGCAAGCCTAAACTATAAATGAACAAATACAAAAACATGTTTGGAGATTCCAGTGGCTGATTTAAACGACACTATCTTCATTAAAAAAGAAAAACCTCTTTTAAAAGTAACTATGGTAACAAGAGTGTGAGGCTAGAAGAAAGTTCACAGTTTTCTCGAAGGAAACAATTCAGTAAAGGAGAGTCCTACGAAAGATGCAATGTAAAAGAGTTTTACCAGTCTTGAATTGTCACTTAAAATGGTTATAAAAAGTTGAAAAGTAAAATTAGCCAAAGATGACTGTATTTTAAACAATAGTATAGACAGAGCTGATTTTTCTCAACTAACCACAAAATAACCCTGTAGCATTTGGATGCAAATTTTTGTCAGTCTTTGAGCTTCCCAAAGATTAACCAAGTACTGTAATATACTATGCAAAAGCGTCTACAGTACCTAAAAGTATGAAGTGGAAATAATCAGATTGCCTGAGCCACATTATAAAAAGTATTTTGCTGCTAAAATGATACATCTAGAAAACTATTTTCTCTCCTGCTGTATAGATGAATTACAAATGGTATATTCAATCACAGTCATGTATGCTTCAAGGTTAAAAAGTACTCATCCAAATCCTTGACTATTTTTCAAAACAGAAGTTAGCAATTATTGTGGAGAATTCCTAATATAATTAACCCACCAGTTTCTAATTAATTTACTGATCTTTAAATACATGTTGTTTTTAACTCACCCTTTCTAAGAGGAATACGTAATTGAAAACCATGGACTAACATTCAGAAAAAAAGTTACATAACAGCCAATAGTGTTCCTTAACCAGACTGACTGGGACATTACAATTACTACAGAAAAGACACTGCACATATGAGTAGCACTGTGTACACTGAAAGGTCATATTAGATGTACATATATGATAGTCTATTAACTTGGATGATTTAGCTAGTCAGGCTGTTGAGGAGACCGGGTAGAGAGCCAAAAGATTCTGTACTACATAGACAGTTAATAATCAGGCTTTTCATACTTAGGAAAATCTGTTTCTATATTATTTAACATTTGTTTTAAACAATCACTTGTTAAATGTTTGAATGTTTTATTTTCTTGTTACCCTAGTGGTGGTAAAAATTATTTCAATATATTCAGTCTGATTACACTCACTGACAGATCCCCATGACAGCATGTGAAGATAGGTTATAGAAACGATGCATAGTTTATATAAAAAGCAAAAATTGCTCCTCTTTCTCC
Organism: Callithrix jacchus; assembly: GCF_049354715.1. Lineage (NCBI taxonomy): Eukaryota > Metazoa > Chordata > Mammalia > Primates > Cebidae > Callithrix > Callithrix jacchus. Next base: position 34,268,593 of record NC_133524.1, read on the forward strand.
AAAAACTTTATTTTTGGAGCCAAATACCATCCATGCTCATGCTCCATTTGCTTAAAAGTACTTATAACTATAATGCACTGATTGTAGGGCAAAGAAATACTGCAATTCAGAGAAAGGATTCTAAATATTGTATGCAGGCAAGAAAGAATGTAAGATAAAACTCATTAAAGGGCAAAATAAATAAATAAATAAATAAATAAATGCTCACATTTTCAATAATTTATCATTTCTGTCATTTTTCATTAACAGCTTTCAAAGCCCTATCTGAAACAAGCTGATACAGAGAAATTAAGAGCAGTAATCAAGCGAGAAATGATAGACCAGCTGGGTCGACATCAACTTGGCAAAACGTGAATACAGTTCAATAGCTGAAACAGATGCTAGAGTTGTTGAAAAACCCTGCAGGAGATATTGATATATTTTCTTCATATAATGCAGAATGACTGAATAAATGTCAAAAGCTAGAAATTGATGAGGAGAAATGACTGACAGCCAAAGTCCTTATAAAATAGAAACCAAGTGTAACAATTTCCAACCTATCCAAACATTCTATACATTTTCATTTCTCTCAGTGTCTCAATATGCCAATACATCAATCAGTTCTTGCAACTAAATTGCATATAACTAACCTGGGGTAGATTTCCCCGTAGATTTTCTCCCCCTCGTCACTCACCATCTACCTGAAGAAACCTAGACTCTTGAACAATACTTTATTCTGAAATCTTCTAACACTGATTTCTATCCAAGAAGTGTTTTCCTGAGGTTGGAGGCAAGCACATCCCCTCCCCAAAATATAACCCAGCACAAGGCAATTTTAAAATCCATTCTGTAAAAGCAACACTGTTTGCAGAGTTTGAAGAGCTCGGCAACAAACCCCTGCTACCAACAGCTGCTTGTTCAAACATATGCTTTGTCATGGTCAGCTTCTAATTGTATTCATAATGATGTAATAGCTTTAATAATCCTACCTTCCATGCCAGCTGTTTTTCCTGTCACTCCATCATGCCAATAAGTTGGCTGCTGTAACAAATCAAGATAGTGCAAAACAGCATCTTTCTCCTGATTCTGTCATCTTCCTGAAAGCATTCTATTACTGCCGACTGCTGGGAACCAGAAAGTCTATTTGAATTCCAACAGCTCCCCTTTCGCATGATTCAAGTTAGGTTAGGTGGGCATGCCTAACATGATTCTCTCAGTCATTTATTATGCAGCTGCTACAACGTCGGTGTGGTAACCACTCTGACTATCTGATACGTCAGTCGAACAAAACCTATACCTCGGAGCAAACACATGAGCCAGAGCAGCATTCTGCATTTAACGAGCATTCTTCCTGCCTAAAAAACAGTGGATCTGCAAATCTCTTTCAGTATCTACTCGCTCTTCTGTACAGATGCAAAGCCTTTGGATTAGATTATTTTCCATACTGTCACAAGAGTAGAGTTCCTTGCCAAACGTCATATTATTCACACTGAAATTTTGGCTGATTTTTACTTATCTTCACAGCCTTTTAAGCGTAAAAACTCTTTCGAATTGTACTTTTGAAATAAGGATGCTGTGTGCTCAGCTCCACGTCTCTGCTTTATTATAAAATATAGCATGCACTTTCTCAAATGGAATTTGCCTCCTGTGAATCTATGGCAAATTTTCAAATAAGAGGAAATTTCAAGAAAATGTTATTTATTTTGCACATTGGAGATACTTAAAATCTGGCACTCTGTGTGTTTCTCCCAAGGGTAGACTTTATACTTGATATTTTGACTTTAGATGACTGATTTCTTCACAAAGTAAGAAATCAGATTAGCTGAATCTCTTGCAAAACTTTTTTAAACAAGTAAATAAATGCAATTCAGGAAAAGGCATTTTGTGTTTTAAAAACACTAATCATGAATTCGTACTTGTCAAAAGAAACTGTAATTGTTATCAACTATACAGTATAATTTTATCTAAAATTTCCAAGTTTGCCTGTCTTGGGGCACTTATGGTTTGAAATTCTAACACAAGAAAGTTTATGTGTTTTCATAAGAAAAATTGATAAAGTCTTATGTTTCCTCTCAGGTACGTATTAGATATTTAGTTTGATGGGGAAGCTATCTCCCACCACCACAAAAAGTAAACAGATAGCTGGTTTCATAGCTACATTATGAAACTATAAGGAATAACTCATTTAGCATATTTAAAATATGCCAATGTCATTAATCTGAAACAATGTTTTCCTAAGGAGGATAGGATATATATGTATGTGTGCATGTGTGTATGTGTGTGTGTGTGTGTGTGTGTGTGTGTGCATGTACTCATACATTTTAGCTATTTTACTTCCATTTGATTTTTATGTAACAAACACAAAAAATCCCTATATATCAAGATATATACAATAATCAGTAACTTATAGTTTCTCATATATAATTTATAAATGCAAGAATCAAACCTGAAAGACACATAGAGTCCATATGAACCCACCAAGATTTCTCTAAAATAATACACATATCATTTCACAAAACAGCTCTGAAAAAACTGGTATATCAATTACTGCTATTTTACATAAAAAAGTCTTTTGTGATTAGCATATCTATTTTAGAGACTGAGAATAGCATAAATGCCATGTGTTTTTCTGTTGTATTCTTGGCTTCTACTAGCCTCTCTAGCTTCAACCATGGCCTCTCTTCCTCTTTATACTTTATTCCAGCCACAATGGACTTCTATTTGTTCATCTAAAATACTGGACTTCATCCTGTTTCAGATATTTTTCGTACTGTGTTTCACCTATTCATAAGCCTGGCTTGAGGCTTGTGAAAATTAATTATTTTTGAAAAAATGCATATAAGTTTTACATGTGTCAATATATATATAGGCAGTAAAATGATTACTACAGTAAAGCTAATTAACACATCCATCCTCTTACATAGTTACCCTTTTTTGTGTATTTGGTGATAACACTCAAGATCTATTCTCTTAGTGCGTATGGTATTACTATTAACTATAGTCCCTATACAGCACATTAGATCTCTAGAATTTATTCATCCTAATAATGAACATTTTGTACCCTTTGACCAATATCTTCCCATTCTCTCCCTTTCTCTGCCCTTGATACCAACAATCTACCCTCTGCTTCTTTATAATTGGCTGTTTAGATTCTACATATCAGTGAGATCATGTAGTATTATTCTTCATGTGTCTGGATTACTTCACTTAGCATAATATTTTCCAGGTTCACCCACATTATCACAAATAGCAGGATTTTCTCCCTTTGTAAGCAAAATAATAGTATCGAACTGTATTTATGTATATCACAATTTCTTTATTAATTTATCTGTTGATGTACACTCAGGTTGTTTTCACACCTTGGCTATTGTGACTAACTGCACTGAACATGGGAGTACAGATATCTCATCTAGATACTGATTTCATTTCCATTTTATATATCCCCAAAAGCGTGGTAGTTTGATCCTAGGGTATTGATATTTTAACATTTTGAGGAACCTCCATACTGTTTTCCATACTGGCTGTACAAATTTCCATTCCCACCAACAATGTATAAGGATTCCCTTTTATCCACATTCTTGCCAAAACTTGTTATTTTTTGTCTTTTTGATAATAGCCATCCTAACAAGTTTGAGGTGATATTTCACTATTGCTTTAATTTGCATTTCCCTGATGATTAGTGCTTTTTAAAGTCTTTTCATATATCTGTTGGCCATTGGCATGTTTTCTTTGGAGAACTGTCTACTCAGGAGCTTTGCCCATTTTAAATCAGATTTTTTGCTTTTTGCTTGTATGTTTTGCTTGAGCTCCACAAGTTCCTCATACATTTTGGATGAAAGCTGCATATTGGTCATATGGTTTGTTAATATTTCCTCCCATTCTACAGGGTCTCTTCACTCTGTTAATTGTTTCCCATGCTGTACAGAAGGTTTATAGTTTGTGGTAGTACAACTTGCTTAATTTTGATTTTACTGCCTGTGCTTTTCATGTCATATAAAAAAAATTATTGCCAAGACCAATTCCAAAAAGCTTTTTTTAAATGCACTATCTTCTAGGAATTTTGTAGTTTCAGGTCTTACATTTAAATCTTTAATCAACTTTTAGTTGACTTTTGTTGTGTGGTGCAATTCACAATTGCAAAGATATGAAACCAACTAAGTGCCCATCAACTGAGTGGATAAAGAAAATGTATATATACACCACGGAATACTATTCACCCATACCAAGGAATGAAATTATGGACTTTGCAGCAACTTGGATGGAGCTGGAGGCCAGTATCCTAAGTGAAGTGATTCAGGAATAGAAAACCAAATATAGTATGTTCTCACTTATAAGTTGGAGGTAAGCTATTAGGAAACAAAGGCATAAGAATGATGTAATGGACTTTGTGGGGGAAGGCTGGGAGGCACTGAGGGATAAAAGATTACATATTGGGTACAGTGAGTACTGCTTGGGTGATGGGTACACTAAAATCTCAGAAATCATAAATAAATAACTTATCCATGTAGCCAAAACCCACCTGTAACCCAAAACTATTGAAATAAAAAAGTTGTGTTGTGACCTAACATGTAATCTACCCTGTAGAATGTTCTGTGTGTGTTTTCTTCTACTGTTGGATGGAATGTTCTATATAGTTCTGTTGATCCATTTATTCTCTTATTTTGTTCAAGTTCACTTCCTTTATTAATTTTCCATATGAATGTTCTATAAATTATTAAAAGTAGGATATTAAAGTCTTCTATTATCATTTTGTTGTACATTTTTCCTTTCAGATCTGTCAGTACTTCATGCACTTAGGTGCTCTGATATTGAATGCATATAGATTTGCTATTGTTATATCTTTCTGTTGATTTGAGTCTTTTATCATTATATAATAACAGTCTTTATCTAGAGATAGTTTCTTTTACTTAAAGTCTATTTTGTCTAATATAAGTATGGCCATTCCTGCCTTTCATTTTTCCTTTTTTTTGAGACAGTCTCACTGTGTCACCCAGCAGGCTAGAGTGCAGTGTCATGATCTCGGCTCACTGCAATCTCTGCCTCCTGAGTTCAAGTGATTCTCCTGCCTCAGCCTCCAGGGTATCTGGGATTACAGGCACCTGCCACCACACTTGGCTAATTTTTGTATTTTTAGTAGAGAAGAAGTTTCACAATGTTGGCCAGGCTGGTCTTGAACTCCTGACCTCAGGTGATTGGCCTACCTTGGTCTCCCAAAATGCTGGAATTACCAGCATGGGCCACTGTGCCTGGCCTACTCCTGCTTCCTTTTGGTCATTATTTACATGAAAATAGTGACTGTGTTTCCTGAAATTGAAAATGAGTTTCTTACAGACAACATATATTTGGATAACTTTTAAAATTCATGCAGGCCGACTATATTTTTTGATTGGGGAGTATAATCCACATTTATTTAAAGTAATTATTGATCATAAATGATTTGCTATTGCCATTTTAAAATTTTATTTTTATTTATTTATATGTTTTTGTAGAGACAGAGTCTTGCTATGTTGTCCAGGCTGGTCTTGAATTCCTGGCCACAAGAAATCCTCCTGCCTTGGCCTGTGAAACTGCTGGGATTACAGGCATAAGCCGCCACACGTGGTCTGACTATTGGCATTTTCTTTTTTTTTTTTAATGTAGTTACTTTGCCCTTTTTTTCTCTTGCCGTTTTCCTTCATGATTTGCTGGGGTTTTTTTGTTTTTTTTTTTTCTTTTGTATTGATAGACTTTGATTCTTTCCTCTTTCTCTTTTATGTAACAACTATAGGTTTTCTCTTCGTGGCTACCATGGAGTTTATATAAAACATGTTATAATAATCTACATTCAGCTGACAGCAGTTTAACTTCATGTACACACAACAACTCCAGACTTTTACCTTTCGTCCCCCATTTTATGCCAGTGACAAAACAATTTATATGTATTTATTTTATGTATATTTATTGTAATCTATTTACAGGTTTTTTTTGTTTTTTTTTTTTTTTTTTTTTGAGACGGAGTTTCGCTGTTGTTACCCAGACTGCAATGGCACGATCTTGGCTCACCGCGACCTCCGCCTCCTGGGTTCAGGCAATTCTTCTGCCTCAGTCTCCTGAGTAGCTGGCATTACAGGCATGCGCCACCGTGCCCAGTTAATTGTTTGTATTTTTAGTAGACACGGGGTTTCACCATGTTGACCAGGATGGTCTCGATCTCTTGACCTCATGATCTACCTGCCTCAGCCTCCCAAAGTGCTGGGATTATAGGCATGAGCCACCCCGCCCAGCCTATTTACAGCTATTTTTAATACGTTTGACTTTTAACTTGTATACTATAATTAAAAACAGTTTACCAACAGTGTTATAGTAATACAGTATTCTGTTTCTCTTTATGTATTTACATTTACCAATGGGTTTCATGTTTTCTTATGCTATAGCGTTACTGTTTAGTGTCTGCTAATTTCAATTTGAAGGACTCCCTTTAGTATTTCTCATTAGGCAGTTCTAGTGGTGCTGGACACCCTCAGCTTTTGCTTGTCTGAGAAAATTGCTTGCCATCATTTCTGAAGGACAAGTTTGCTAAAGGTAGTATTTTTGGTTGACAGTTTTCCTTCTCTTCTGGCCTGCAGCTTCCCCTCATGTTTGATTGCCTGCCTTCCATCCAATCTTTAGGTATAGTCCTGAAATACAATCTTCTGTGTGAGGCATTATTCACTCCTAGATAAAATTATATTCCTCTACCCAATTTCATAGAACCTTGTATTTCCTCTATCTTCATAATAGTAATGGCAAATACTATACAACATGGGGTAATAGACACTTGTAAAATTACATAGACACACACATATGTATTTGTCTATTTGTCCATCCATCCATCTATCTACCTATCTACCTACTCATAACTAATTTATAAATACTCATTAAATCCTCACTCTGAATCTATGAGGGAGACTCTTACATGCATTTCACAGAAAAGGAAACTGAGGCACATAAAAGTTTAAAAATGTGTCCAAGTCTACCTTCTTAGCCAATAAGCAGCAAGTCAGTATCATAAAAACATAGGCAGGCCACATAACTTTATTTAATTGTATTTCCTGGTATACTATTAGTTTTCAAAACTGGATAGTATGTTTGTCTTGTTATTTGCTAAATGCTAATGTCTAGAATAGTACCTAAAAATTTGTATTTCATGAATTTGCTTAACGAGTATAATTTGCTTTATGCAATGTTCTGTACTAAGCACTGTTGATACGGAGATGATTAAAATAAACACAGATGCTGTGTTCTTGGCATTTGTAAGCTAGTACAAAACTCAGGTTCAAGAGTTCATAGAACTAAGAAGTGTTCATTGGCATGAAAGAAAAACTACATCTTTATTTTCATTAATGTTTCATTAAAAGGTAGCAGTATTTTTATTTATTTTTGTAGGTTATAAACCATAGTAGTATTAGAAGTACCTGTGACTTTTGTCACCAACAGGAATAACAAATATTTCATATCATTTTATAGAAGCTGTATAAATCTCAAAATATTTTTACATTCATTACTACTTTGACATTATGGTTAATAAGCCTACCAATATATATAGTTATTTAATATGTTAATAAAGAAGAATGTGTGTTATTATACTACAACTTTTAAATCTTTAGAAAACTGCATTTCAATACAACTGGTTTCTGTTGTAATCCTAAATGTTTTATCTTGCATATGTAATAAAACTCTGACACACTTCACAAGATGTCAAAGGCTTTAAAGGAATAAGGCTTTAAATTTCATCACATGTCAAAGAGGTTAGAATCCCTGGTCTAGAGGATAGGAGAATATAGCATATCTTTAATAGCACTGTCTCCATAGTCAGACTACTTGGGTTCAAATTACAGGTAAGTGACTTATAATTGATGTGTTCTAGGGCAAGTTATGTAACCTCAGTTTATTCTTCTGTAAACTAGGAATAATAATTGCTCCTTTACATTCTTGTGATAATAAAATAAGAAAATGATTGTAAATTACTTACTATAATACCTGACATCTACTTCACTTTCTTTTTCTAATTTTACTTTAGGTTCTGGGGAAAATGTGCAGATCATTCTAGATTATTGCATAGGTATACACATGGCAATGTGGTTTGCTGCCTTCATCCCCACAACATCTATATGTGGCATTTCTCCCCATGTTATCCCTCCCCAACCTCCCCTCCCCACTGCTGTACCTACCTTGGCCCCCCCCAACAGACCCCAGTGTGTGATGATCCCCTCCCTGTGTCTATGTGTTCTCATTGTTCAACACCCACCTATGAGCGATACTATGAGGTGTTTGATTTTCTGTTCTGCGTCTGTTTGCTGAGAATGATGGTTTCCAGACTTATCTATGTCCCTATGAAGGACACAAACTCATCATTTTTAATGGCTGTATAGTATTCCATGGCGTATATGTGCCACATTTTCTTTATCCAGTCTATTGTTGATGAACATTTCAGTTGGTTCCAGGTCTTTGCTATTGTGAACAGTGCCACAATGAACACATGTGTGCATGTGTCTTTATAATAGAATTATTTGTAATCCTTTGGGTATATACCCAGTAATGGGATTGCTGGGTCAAGTGGAATTTCTCTTTCTAGGTCCTTGAGGAATTGCCACACTGTCTTCCACAATGGTTGAACTAATTTACACTTTCACCAACAGCGTAAAAGTGTTTCTATTTCTCCACATCCTCTCCAGCATCTGTTGTCTTCAGATTTTTTAATGATCACCATTCTAATTGGCGTGAGGTGGTTTCTCAATGTGGTTTTGATTTGCATTTCTCTAATAACCAGTGATGATGAGCATTTTTTCATGTTTCTTGGCCTCATATATGCCTTCTTTTGAAAAGTGTTCGTATCCTTCACCCACTTTTGGATGGGTTTGTTTGTTATTTTCTTGTAAATCTTAGTTCTTTGTAGAATCTGGATATTAGCCCTTTGTCAGATGGGTAGATTGCAAAAATTTTTTCCCATTCTGTTGGTTGCTAATTCACTCTAATGATTGTTTCTTTTGCTGTACAGAAGCTCTGGAGTTTAATTAGGTCCCATTTGTCTATTTTGGCTTTTGTTGCCAATGCTTTTGGTGTTTTAGTCATGAAGTCCTTGCCTACGCCTATAACCTGAATGGTTTTGCCCAGGTTTTCTTTTAGGGTTTTTATGGTGTTAGGTCCTATGTTTAAGTCTTTAACCCAACTGAACTTAATTTTAATGTAAGGTATCTGGAAGGGATCCAGTTTCTGCTTTCTGCACATGACTAGCCAGTTTTCCCAACACCATGTAATAAAAAGAATGCTTTTCCCATTGCTTGTTCTTATCAGGTTTGTCAAAGATCAGATGGTTGTAGATGTGTGGCATTGCCTCCAAAGCCTCTGTTCTGTTCCACTGGTCTATATCTCTGTTTTGGTACCAGTACCATGCTGTTTTGATTACTGTAGCTTTGTAGTATAGTTTAAAATCAGGTAGCATGATTCCTTCAGCTTTGTTCTTTTTGCTTAGGATTGTCTTGGCTATGCAGGCTCTCTTTTGGTTTTATATGAAGTTTAAGGTGTTTTCTTTTTTCAGTTCTTTGAAGAAGGTCATTGGTAGCTTGATGGAGATAGCACTGCATCTATAAATTACTTTGGGCAGTATGTCCATTTTCACAATATTGATTCTTCCTAACCATAAGCATAGAATGTTTCTCCATTTGTTTGTGTCCTTTCTTATATCCTTGAACAGTGTTTTGTAGTTCTCCTTGAAGAGATCCTTTACATCCTTTGTTAGCTGTATTCTTAGGTATTTTATTTTCTTTGTAGCAATTGTGAAGGGGAGTTTGCTCATGATTTGGCTCTCTGTTAGTCTGTTATTGGTATATAGAAATGCTTTTGATTTCTGCACATTGATGTTTTATTCTGAGACTTTGCTGAAGTTGCTTATTGGTTTAAGGAGATTTTGGGCTGAGATGATAGGGTCTTCTAAATATACAATCATGTCATCTGCAAATAGAGACAATTTGACCTCCTCTTTTCCTAACTGAATACACTTTATTTTGTTTTCTTGCCTAATTGCTCTGGCTAGAACTTCCAATAATATATTGAATAGAAGTGGTGACAGAGGGCATCCTTATCTAGTGCAGAGAAGTGAGGAAAGATCTAAAATCAACACCCTATCATCAAAATAGAAAGAGCTAGAAGAGCGAGATCAAAAAAAACTCAAAAGGTAGCAGAAGACAAGAAAAAACTAAGATCAGAGCAGAATTGAAGGAGATAGAGAGACACAAAAAGTCCTTCAAAAAATCAACAAATGCTGGAGCTGGGTTTTTAAAAAGATCAACAAAATAGACAGACCACTAGCCAGATTAATAAAAATGAAAAGGGAGCAGAATCAAATAGATACAATAAAAAAGTTAAAGGGGATATTACCACTGCCTCCACAAAAATACAAACTACAATCAGAGATTACTACAAACAACTCTATGCACATAAACCAGTAAACCTGGAAGAAATGGATAAATTCCTGGACTCCTGCATCCTCCCAAGCCTAAACCAGGAGGAAGCTGAAACTATGAATAGACCAATAACAAGGTCAGAAGTCAAGGCAGCAATTAAGAGCCTACCACACAAAAAAAGCCCAGGTCCAGATGGGTTCACAGCCGAATTCTACTAGACACACAAAGAGGAGCTGGTACCATTCCTTCTGAAACTATTCCAAACAATACAAAAAGAGAGAATCCTTCCCAAATCATTTTATAAGACCAACATCATCCTGATACCAAAATCTGGCAGAGACTCAATAAAAAAAGAAAACTTCAGGCCAATGTCCATGATGAACATAGATACAAAAATCTTCAATAAAGTACTGGCAAACCAATTACAACAGCACATCAAAAAGCTTATCCATCATGATCAGGTAGGCTTCATCCCAGGAATGCAAGGCTGGTTCAACATACGCAAGCCTGTAAATGTAATCTACCACATAAATAGACCAAAGACAAAAACCACATGATTATTTCAATAGATGCAGAGATGGCTTTCGACAAAATTCAACTGCCCTTTATGCTAAAAATTCTCAATAAACTAGGTATCGAAGAAACATATTTCACTTTTAATAACTTATATAACATTAGCGTGAGAGTTAGATACTAAAGGATTATGACAAATAAGATTATAAAAAGAAATAGAAAGTATTAACAAAGATTTTTGGAACTGGAAGTCATATACACTCCTGATGGAAATGTAAAATGGTAAAAAACTACTCAGAAAAATAGTTTGGCAATTTTTGAAAGAGTTAAACATATGCATACTGTAAGAGTCATGTTTTGTACTTGAACTGACAGCATATGCACATACGGATTTACTCAAGAAAAAAAGAAAGCATTAGCCACCATAAAAGCTTAAACATGAATATTCACAGCAGCTATATTTATAAAACCCAAACCAAAAATGACCCATATGCTTACCATTGTCTAAATGGATAAATAATTGTAGTATATCTACATAATGTAATGCTACTTTGCCATGGAAAGGTCTGAACAATCCATGCACGTAAACTTATAAATGAATTGCAAAATAATGATACTAACTGAAAGAAGCCAAACAAGAAGAGTATATAATGTATGATTTAATTCATACAAAACTCTGGAAAATGTAAATATATCTGTAGTGACAAAAAGCATATCAGTGGCTGCCAAGGTAAAGTGGGGATGATAGATAAGGAGGAGGAGTTACAAAAGGGAAACTTTTTGAATAATAGATATATTTACTGTCTTTGTCGTACTGATGGTTTCATGGAGATATATATATATATATATAACATTTTAAATGAGTATGGTTTATTGTATGTCAGTTATACCCAAAAATAATGCTATAGAAAAAACTCATTTTATTATATTTTAGATTATTTCTATTAATTTAGCAAAATAGTTAAAATATAACAATCACTTCCTTAAAACAAAAGATGATCATCAAAACTTCATATATAAACAATGTATGCTCTAAATAATTTTATCAACTGCAAATACTAATCATGAACATCCCAACAAAATAACTGTTCTCACCACCTGTTATTCATAGTTCTTTATGCCATCACTGGACAATCTTGCAATTGACAGTTTAATAACAAGAGGGGAATTTTGTCCTATTTAAATATATAATTTTGTTTATTGTAAGCATGTAAGCCAGCAAAATAATTATTAGTCTGGTTATAAAATGGTCAGCTGCATAAAATCTAAGATACTGATCAATATTAGCTTGTTGCCATATAATTCTATGTTATGCAAATCCCTGGAATAAGCTTCCTTTGTTAAGCAATGATTAAATGTTGAAGAACTTGATTTTATAATTTATCCTTATTTTACAGCAAAGGATATCATTTCAAATTCAATGATTATTTAGGGGAGAAGAGCAGGCACTGAAAATAATAAAATTTATTTGCACATAAAATTTTCTCATGTGACATTTTAAATGTGTTAAGATGTTTTTAAAAAGCCAGATAACTAAACTTATAAAAAAGTTTTACATCTGTGAAGTTATAGTTGGATTAAGGAAAAGTAGAAAATCCTGGCCTCATCATTCCATTCTAACACTTTCACTCCCTACCCAGCCTACATCACTCAAAAGATATTTTAAAAACACAGATACACACAAAATATTATATTATGTCACTGTCTCAAATCTTTTCAGTGGTTTCTCAACACCTTTAGAACAAAAGTCCTTGTTATACTTTGTAAGATCAGAAGTAATACGTCCCCTTCCTTTCCTTTTTTTTTTTTTTTTTTTTAACTTTGCTCTAATTTCACTGACTAACCTTATTCCTCTTCAAACATTTCAAGCTTATTCCACTAGGGACATTTTCATTAACTGTTCCTTTCTACCAAGAATATCCTCCCGCAGATATTGCTTGAGTCACTCCTTTCTTTCTAGTCTCTCTGCTCAAACGTTACCTCCTCAGAAGGCACATTTTTTACTAGTGTCTTTAAAATAACACTTCCACGACCCTGATCCATTTCTGTTTTTTTTTTTCTTTGCTTCACTTTTTCTTACAGCACTTATCACTACCTGGTATTAAATTATTGATCAGTTAGCCCAGTGATTTTCTCTCTCAACAGACTACAGACTCCATGATGGGAGTTCCATTGTATGCCTTGTTCACCGCTCTATCTCCGGCATGTTAAACAACAACAACAAAAAAAAACCCAAAACCAAGCAAAAACCAACTAACCAAAAAAAGGCATTTGGTACAGAGTCAGCACAGAATAGATATTTGTTAAAGAAATCAATGGAAAAATAGTTAATATGGAGTATTACTGTTATTGTTTGGCTTCTAATAGGTGACTTTAGAAAGCTGTCTATACTCATATGTTTTTCTCACAATATATGGAACACATGTGTCCATTGGAAATAACAGAAGTTATTGCAAAAAACTGAAGGATTTTTTTCTAGAAAACTATCTAGACAGGACCTAATATACTGAGTTCATGAGGTCTCTGCTCAAAACAATGCTATTTCACCACCATCATTATTACAAGAGAATAACTAATATATGATATTGTGAATTATCTATCAGTTATTCATATACATGTTTATTAAGAACTTATTTTATGCTAGATACTTTTCTTGGTACTGGGAATACTACTGTCCTCACAGAGTTTGTAGTTTTGAGGAAAAGCTAGATATTAGACAAAAGTTTGATAAAAACTAAGGGCATCAATACAGAATTTTTACCGAATTTTTAGAAGCATATGGTTATTGTGTCACAGAATTTCTTTGACTAATTTTGTCACAGAAAATACTTCTTAAACTTACAACTAAAGGATAAATAATAATTGCATGGGTCAAGGGATCAAAGCACAGAGTACTTCAGACAGAGGAAAAAAAGCAGGCAAATATTCAAAAACTGAACAAAGTCCTCCATGACTGGAGCATAGTGAATGTAAGGGAGAGTGAAGAACAATGAATAAGATGAAGTTCACAATATAGGAAGGTATAGATTATGTGGGGCTTCTTTCCTTAGCAATGGTAAATATCCTGAAGTTGATTGCAAGTATATTGAAATCCCAGGGAAAGCTGCTAAATAAATGGGTTACATGACCAAATTTGGTAACAAACATATAAGCGTGAATGTACTGGTGAGAATGAATTAAAATGAGATGGGCAGTAATCCTAGATGCACATAGCCTTGTTAAAAGATAGTTTCAGAATATCAGGCAATATAATTTGACTAGATTGCTAGCAAAGAAGATAGAAGTGATAAGATTCCAGAAATGTTAACAAGGGAGACTTGAAAGAATAAGGTGATTGATTTGAAATTGAGGAGGGTTCGGGATATGAAGGAGCAAACATGTACTTTCAAATTAAGTGAATAGCGGCATATTTTCTGGAAAAGCCAGGTTGGAAAGGAAATGATGGCTTCAATTTTATTTCTATGGAGTTTGCGATACTTGGGAGACCTTTAAGCAAAGACATATAGGAGAACACAGATATTAGGGTCTGGATTTCAGAAGACATAAACATTTAAGATGTGGCAGTGTTTGATGGTAAATGAAGCCATGTATCTGGACAAAATAAAGACAGAGTAAGCCAGGAGAGGAGACAAGAGGCTAGGATGGCACCCTGAGGCACTCTAACAATTAATGCTTGGATAGAGAAAAATGAGACTGTCAGGATTTTGAGAAGAAACGTTCAAAGAGCAAGAAAAAAAGTAAATGGATGTGGCATTATGGAAGTTAAGGGGATCGGAATTTAAAGAAACAGGAAATCGTTGACTTCGTCAAATTTGTTTGGGAGATGCTTCTTTAACTGCACGTTGCTTTAGTTACTGGAAGAGATGCATTAAGATATCCAATACGATTGCTGATTTGTCCAGATCTCTATTTAGCTGTTAATTTTGCTTTACCCATGTTGAAGGAGCAATATTAGGACCACCCAAAGTTTACTTTTCTATATATACTATTGAGTTGACCCATTTTATGAGGGTGAAATGCTTTGTATCTCTTATTATATTTCTTTCCCAATACTAATATAAACAAATCAATATCTTATTTGGTTAGAAGTTACATGCATCTGGAAAGCTATCTGTGTCATTATAAGGGAGTTTTATTTTCAACAACCCAGGGTTGGGTTTTTCCTCAGTGTTACAAGTTTTGTATTTTAACCAATGCATTTAATATATAATCTATCATCTTGTTATTTTCTCTTTATCCTATTTTTTATTTTTCCACTCTACCATTTTTGCTACTCTTAATTATTTTACTTCTACATATAGTGGATACCCTATATTCATTACTATTATTGTTTCTTTTAACAGTCAAATGTTTTTTATGTTTACTCATATTTTTTACTATTCATAAAAAGCTCATTTACGTTTTCATGTCTGCTTTTCCTCCATTACAATTTTCCTTCAATCTGCAAATCGTCTTTTAGAAAATACAATGGTGTACAACTACTGGTGTGATGGTTAATATTGAGTGTCAACTTGATTGGACTGAAGGAAGCAAAGTATTGTTCCTAGGAGTGTTTGTGAGGATATTCCCAAAGGAGATTAACATGTGAGTCAGCGGACTGGGAGAGGCAGACCCACCCTCAGTTTGGGTGGGTACCATCTAATTAGCTGCCAGCATGACTAGAATAAAAGCAGGCAAAGGAATGTGGAAGGCCTAGAATGGCTGTCTTTTGGCCTCCATCTTTTCCCTGTGCCAGATGCTTCCTGCCCTTGAACATCAGACTCCAAGTTCTTCAGCTTTTGGACTCTTGGACTTACACCAATGATTTGCCAGTGGCTCTTATACCTTTGGCTATAGACTGAAGGCTGCACTATTGGCTTTCCTACTTTTGAGGTTTTGGACTTGGACTGGCTTCCTTCTCTTAAGCTTGCAGCTGGCCTATTGTGGGACTTCGCCTTGTGATTGTGTGAGTCATTTGTCCTAATAAACACCCCTTAATATATTCATCTATCCTATTAGTTTGGTCCCTTTAGAGAAACCTGACTAATACAACTAGTGATAAATTATCTCAACTTTTCGATAACTGAGACCATCTTTATTTTACCTTCATTTAGAAAAATACTGTCTATTTTGCATGACTGCAGATTCATATGCAGTTGTAGGAAATAATACAAAAAGATCTTTTATACCTTTCAACCAGTTTCTCCCCAATGGTAATATCTTGCATAGCTACAGTACAATATCACAAACAGGAAAATGACAGTGAGACAATCTTATTCAGATTGTTTCAGTTTTACATATAGTCATTTCTGCGAGTGTGTGTATTATTTTCAAAGAAATTTTATCATATATATATGTTGTGTGGCTATCACCACAGTCAAACACAAAACAGTTCCATCACAAAACAGTGCTACACTTTTATTGTCTCCACCACATTTCCCTTAGTTGCAGAGCATCTAAAGAAGCTAGAAAAAGGAGAGAAACATAAATCCAAAGCAAGAAAAAAGGAAGGAAACAATAAAGACAAGGGCAGAAATAAAAAATGTTGAAAACCCCAAAACCATAGAGAAATATAATTGCAACAAAAGATAGTTCTCTGAAAAAACATTATCATTGATAAACTCTGAGCAACAGTGACAATGATCAAAAAGAGAGAAGATGAAAATCATCAATAACAATAATGATTCAAAAGAAATCACTGCAAATCTTACAGCTCTTAAGAGGATAATGAGATAACACTATGAGCAATGTTATACTAGCAAATTTCACAAATTAAAAGAACTGGAACAAGTCCTTAAAAACCAGAAGCTCCTCAACAAAGATGAAAGAGAGAACATGAATAGTCTTGTGAATATTACAGGAATTGAATGCATTAATTTAAAATCTGCAGAATAAGGGATTTTCAGGCTTAGATGGTTTCTCTGGAGAATTCTACCAGAAACTTAAAGAATTAGGATAAGACTTGATCCAAGATGGCCAACCAGATGCAGCCAGAAGAAACATTTTAAATTGAGAGACTGGGATATCAACAAGATTGGTGCACTCCTAGCAGATCCTCAGAGTGAAGGCATTGAGAGCAAACAGAGGGAAAGACACAGATGCAGAGATGAAGGTAAAGGAAGATGGGAACTCTGCAAAGGGCTACTGGGCACCAGGAGTCATTCCTGGCACCCAATGACTCCGGCAGAGGGAGTAAATTGAACAGGCAAGGAGCAACAAGAGCAACCCGTTCTCGCCATAGTCCTTTGGAATTCTAGCAGGAGGAGACTCCTTGACCACTATGTACACTTCAATTGGCAGGGAGAGCTGCTTAGAGAAGTGGTAAGGGCAGAACTCCAGCAGAGGTGGAGCCCAAAGGGTTTGGTGCAGGAGTATCTGTAGCAGACCATGGCAGGGGCACCCATCTCTCTAGGCTCACTATCCTCCCATAGAAGACTTTATCCCTAGAGGAATTGTCAGACCTGAACTCTGTAGGGTGGTCTTGCTCATGTGACCAGGTAGTCTGACCTGAGCACACCTTAATTAGCTATCCTCTCCTGAGGCCTGTAGCCTGGCCATGCCTGTGAGCAATGTAGCCCCCAGGTACCTCCTAGGAGCCTGTGTCATGGCTCCTGCACTGGCAGACTGCATCTGACCAGCAGATTACTTCAGTAGAGTGACCTCTGAACACATACAAGCCCTCTTGCACCCTCCTGCACTGAAGCCTCTCATGCTACTTTGCCTGCAAGCACTTACCCATGTCCACCCCTGAATCACATTGCCAGCATGTATGTGTGCAGGTAGACCTTGATTTCCCTGCCTCGTATGTGCACATGTGTATGTGTCCTCCTGTGCCACTGCTGCCAGCATGAGTGCAACCCATCCTCACTTCCACTGCTGCACTGCCATTGTCATTGAAGCATTGGTGAGCACTAAGCCCACCAGACCTACACCTGGCCAGTGTTCTGACCCAATGCGGATACCGCTGCTGGTCAGAAACCAGGTACACAAAAAAGAGGACTTGTCCCCAGTCCTAAGTGGCTGCCTCTGCCAGTGCGAACTCACACAGAGTGTGCACACAGTACCGTGCCCAGCAGCACCCTTTCCTCATACTAAAACCATGATTGTTACAAATACATGCACATTTGCCAGCAGGGAACCCCTGCCCCTCCAAGCCATACTGCTACTGCTGCTGCTGTGATGCCTGCAGAGGCCAGTATCCTCGCACTCACTAGCACCCTGCCACTGCCAAGGAATGTGCATTCTACCCTGCTGTCCCTGCCACTGATGCCAGTACATGGAAATGAAGACAGATCTCAGTGCACAATGAAGTGCTTTGGTTGTCACCACCCATTGGAGTGTTGTCACCGGAAGCTCAAGAGCACTTCAGCCCCTCCAGTACAGCAAGTTTTAATCTCAAGGAACCAGAGAACAAAGTTGGGGCCTAATATTAGTCTTCCAGAATTAGAGCAAGCAGGCTAGGAGTCCAGAGCTGAGCCTTGGCCCCCTAAAATCTTCCAGTAATTAAGCCAGTTGACTGAAGAAATCTTATATAACAATCAAACCCCAAAGGGCATCAAATGGGATAAAAGAAAACAAAAAACCATCCAAAGAACAGCAACTTCAAAGACTGAATGAACACCAGCCCACAAAAGTGAGAAAGAACCTGCACAAGAACTCTGGCAATTCAAAAAGCCAGAGTGTCTTCTTCCCTCCAAAAAGCTACACTAGTTCTTCAGTGAGAGTTCTTAACTGGGCTGAGATGGTGGAAATGACAGAAATATAATTAAGAATATGTATAAAAATGAAGATCATGAAGATTCAGGAGAATGCTGAAATCTAATCTAAGGGAGCTAAGAACCATGAAAAAGTGACACAAGAGCTGACAGACAAAATAGCCAGTATAGAAATATATGTAATCAGCCTTACAGAGCTGAAAAAACATTCCACCAGAATTTTATAAGACAGCTGTAAGTATTAACAGCAGAATGGACCAAGCAGAGGAAAGAATCTCAGAGTTTCAAGACTGGCTTTTTGAAATAAGACAGTCAGATAAAAACAAAGAAAAAAGAATGAAAAGGAACAACAACAAAACCTTCTAAGAAATACAGGATTATGTGAAAAGACAAAATCTATGACTCATTGGCACCCCTGAAAGGGATGGGGAGAATGGAAGTAACTTGGAAAACATATTTCAGGATACCATTTATGAGAATTTACCCAACCTAGCTAGAGAGGCCAATGTTTAAACTCAGGAAAGGCAGAGAGAACCCCAACAAAATGCTTCACAAGAAGATCATACCAAAAGCACATAATCATCATATTCTCTAAGGCCAAAATGAAAGAAAAAAAATGTTAAAGATAGCTAGAAAGAAAAGACAGGTCATCTATGAAGGGAATCCCATCACACTAACAGAAGACCTCTCAGCAGAAACCCTACAAGCCAGACAAGATTAGGAAGCTATATTCAACATTATTAACAAAAAGAAATTTTAACTAAGCATTTCATATTCAGTCAAACTAAGCTGTGTAAGTGAAAGGAAAACAACATCCTTTTCAGACAAGCCAATGCACAGAGAATTTCTTACCAGTAGACCTGCCATTAAGAGCTCTTGAAAGAAGCACTAAATAAGCAAAGACCGTTACCAGTCACTACAAAAACACACTGAACTAAACAGACCAGTAACACTACAAAGCAGCCACATGAACAAGTCAGCAAAACAAACAGCTAACAACATGATGACAGGATCAAATCCACACATATCAATACTAACCTTGAATGAAAATGGGCTAAATGTTCCAATTAAAAGGCACAGAGTAGCAAGCTGGATAAAGAAGCAACACCCAATGGAATGCTGTCTTCAAAAACTCATCTCACATGCAATGACACCCATAGGATCAAAATAAAGAAATGAAAAAAACTACCAAGAAAATAGAAAACAGAAAAATGCAGGGGTTACAATCCAAATTTCAGACAAAACACACTTTAAACCAACAATGATAAAAAAAAGGACATGACATAATTGTAAAGAATTTATTTCAACAAGAATATGTAACTATCCTAACTATATATGCACCCAACACAGGAGCATGCAGATTCATAAAACAAGTTCGTAGACACTTTCAAAGAGACTTAGACTGTCATATAATATTAGTGGGAGACTTCAACACCCCTTTGACAGCATTAAACAGATCAATGAGGCAGAAAACACAAAAAGGATATTTGAGACCTAAACTCGATGGTGGACCAGATGTTTCTGATAGACATCTATAGAACTCTCCACCTAAAACATGAGAATGGGCCAGGCATGGTGGCTTAAATCTATAATCCCAGCACTTTGGGAGGCCAAGGCGGGTGGATCACCTGAGGTCAAAAGTTTGAGATCAGCCAGACCAACATAGTGAAACCCCATCTCTACTAAAAACAAAATTAGCTAGGTGTGGTGGTGCATTCCCATAATCCCAGCTACTCGGGAGGCTGAGGCAAGAGAACTGCTTGAACCCAGGAGGTGGAGATGGCAGTGAGCTGAGATCCTACCTCTGCACTCCAGTCTGGGCAACAAGAGCAAAACTTCACCTCAAAAAATAAATAAAAGAAAAAACCAGAATGTACATTCTTCTCATCTGCACATGGCACACACTCTAAAATCGACCACACAATCAGACATAAAGTAATCCTCAGCAAATGCAAAGGAACCAAAACCATACTAACTACTCTCTCAGACCACAGCACAATAAAAATAGAATTTAGGACTAAGAAAATCACTCAAAACCATACACTTACATGGAAATTACACAACCTGCTCCTGAATGACTTTAGGGTAAATAAAGTAATGAAGGCAGAAGTCAGGAAGTCCTTTAAAACTAATGAAAATAAAGTTATAACATACCAGAATTACTGGCCCACAGCTAAGGCAGTGTTAACAGGAAAATCTGTAGCAGTAAATGCCCACATCAAAACATTCGAAAGATCTCATATTAGCAACCAAACATTACAACTAAAAAAAAAAAAAAAAAAAAACTGGAGAAGAAAGAACAAACCAACCCCAAAGCTAGAGGAAGACAAAAAAGTAAACAAAATCAAAAATTAACTGAAGGAGTTTTGGGACATGAAAAACAAATTGAAAGATCAATGAAGCTAGGAGCTTTTTTTTAAAAAAAATATAAGATAAACTGCTAACTAAATAAATAAGAAGAGATAAAATATTCAAATAAACACAATTGGAAATGACAAATGGGATATTGCCATTGACCCCACAGAAATACAAATAACCATCAGGGACTATTATGAACACCTCTATGGACAAAAACAAGGAAATCAAGAAGAAATGGATAAATTCCTGGACACATACACCCTCCAAATTTGAACCAGGGAGAAATTGAATCCCTGAACAAACAAATAACAAGCTCCAAAATTGAATCAGTAATAAGTAAGCAGTCTACCAATTAAAAAAAAAACCCCAGGACCAGATGGATTCACAGCTGAATTCTACCAGATATACAAGGAAGAGCTGGTACCATTCCTACTGAAATGATTAAAAAAAAATTGAGGAGGAGGAACTCCTCCCCACCTCATTCTATCAGGCCAGCATAAACCTTATGCAAAAACCTGGCAGAGACACAGCAAAACGAGAAAACTTCTGGCCAATATCCTTATGAATATTGATGCAAAAATCCTAAAAAAATACTAAATTGAATCCAATAGCACATCAAAGATCTACTACACCATGATCAGGAAGGCATGTGGTTGGTGTATAGCAATTCTATTCATTTTTGTACGTGGACTTTAGATTCTGAAACTTTGCTGAAGTTGTTTATTAGCTTAAGAATCTTTTGGGCCAAGACTATGGTCTTCTCTAGATATAAAATCATGCCATCTTGGTATATGTTTCATGGGCACTTAAAAAGATTGTATATTTTGCAGTTGTTAAGTGTTCCAAAAATATCAAATAGAACCTGTTGGTTAATGGTATTGGTAAGTTTTTCTATATCCTTGATTCAATGATATGCCTATGAAATTACCATTGGCATTGGTCACAGAAGGAGAAAAAACTATTTTAGAATTCATGTGGAATGAAAAAAGAGAATAAATAGCCTAGGAAATCCTAGCAAAAAGAACAAAGGTAGAAGCATCATGCTACCTAACTTCAAACTACACTACAGGGCTATAGCAACCAAAGCAGCATGGTACTGGCACAAGAGCAGATTCATGGACCAATGGAACAACATAAAGAACCAAGAAATAAGACCACACACCTACAACTATCTGAAAAATTAGGCAATACTATTCATGACATAGGCATGGGCACAAATTTCATAATAAAGATGCCAAAATTAATTGCAAAAAAGCAAAAACTTGCAATTGGGATCAATTAAAGAATTTTGCACAGCAAAATAATATATCAATAGAGCCACCAGAAAACCTACTGAATGGAAGAAAAATTTTGAAAACTGTGCATCTGATACAGGTCCATATAAAGCATCTATAAGTAACGTAAATAAATTTGCAAGAAAAAAACAATTATATAAAAAAAGTGGGCAAAGAATATAAACAGACGCTTTTTAAAGAAGACATACATTTGGTCAACAACCATGTGAAAAAAAGCTCAACATCCCTGATCATTAGAGAAATGCAAATCAAAATCACAGTAAGATTTATCATCTCACACTAGTCAGAATGGCTATTATTAGTAAGTCAAAAAATATGTGATGCTGGTGAGGTTATGGAGAAAAACATTTACACTGTTGGTGGGAGTGTAAATTAGTTCAACTATTGTGGAAGGCAGTATGGGATTCCTCAAAGACCTAAAGGCAAAAATATCATTTGACCCAGCAATCCCATTACTGGGTATATACTCAGAATAGAAATCATTGTTTTATAAAGACATATGCACTCATATGTTCATTGCAGCACTATTCACAATAGCAAAGACATGGAATCAACCTAAGTGCCCAGCAATGATAGACTGGATAAAGAAAATGTGGTGGTTATACACCATGGAATACTATACAGCCATAAAACAGAATGGGGTCATGTCCTTTATAGGGACATAGAAGGAGCTGGAAGCCATTGTTCTCAGAAAACTAACACAGAAACAGAAAAATCAAATACCGCATCTTCTCACTTTCAAGTGGGAGCTAAATGATGAGAACACATGGCCACATAGAGGAGAATAACAGGCACCAGAGCATATCAAAAGTTGGAGGCTGGGTGGAGGGAGAAGATAAGGAGAAATAAATAATGAATACTAGCTTTAATATCTGAGTGATGAAATAATCTATACAATATATGTTTATCTATATAACAAACCTGAACATGTAACCCTGAAATTAAAAATAAGATTAAAAAAATTAGGAATGCAGTTCCATTCACAATTGCCACAAAAAGAATAAAATATCTAGGAATACAACTAACTAGAGGTGTAAAATATCCTTATCACAAAAATTACAAAACACTTCTAAGGAAATCAGAGATGAAACCAACAGAAAAACATCCCATGCTCATGGAAAGGAAGAATCAATATCATTTAAATGGCCATACTGCCCAAAGCAATTTACACATTCAATGGTTTTTCTGTAAAACTACCAATGACATTATTTACAGAACTAGAAAACAAAAGTATTTTAAAATTCATATGGAACCAGAAAAGAACCCAAATATCCAAGACAATCCTAAACAAAAAGTAGAAAGCAGGAGGCTCCAAACTATTTTGGGCAGTATGGTCATTTTAAGCATATTGGTTCTTCCTATCTATAAGCATGGCAAGTTTTTCTCTGTTTGTGTCATCTCTGATTTATTTGAGCAGTGGTTTGTAGTTCTCCTTGTATATATCCTTCACTTTCCTTGTTAGCGGTATTCCTAGGTATTTTATTATTCTTTTTGTGGCAATTTTGAATGGGAGTTCTTTCCTAATGTGGCTCTCGGCTTGACTAATTTTGATGTATAGTCATGTTTGTGACTTTTGCACACATTTATTTTGTATCCTGAGACTTTGCTGAAGTTGTTGTTAGCTTAAGAAGCTTTTGGGCTGAGACCTGGGGTTTTCTGGATATAGGATTATGTCATCTGCAAACAGGGACAGTTTGACTTCCTCTCTTCCTATTTGGATGCTCTTTCTTTCTCTTGCCTGATTGCCCTGGCCAGAACTTCCAATACTATATTGAATAGGAGTGGGAGAGGCCATCCTTAATTTGTGCTGGTTTTCAAGGGATATGCTTCCTTTTGCCCATTTAGTATGATGTTGGCTGTGGGTTTGTCATATATGGCTCTTATAATTGTCAGGTGTTCTTTCTACACATATTATGTACCATCTCAGGTGGTTTCATAACTTTTGTTTCAACCATAAATATGACTTCAGAAATGAATATGAATACTAGTCCACTATACTGATTTTATTGTTCCCCAATCCAGTGTTCTTCCTTCTTTTCTGAAGTTCTGAGAGATTTTCTGTTATAGTCTTTCTGTTTAGACAACTTCCTTCAGTAATTATTTAAGGTTAGGATTCCTAACAACAAATTCTCTCTTTTTTTATCTGAAAACATTTTTACATATCCTTAATTTTTTAAGGACTTAATTCTTTCTAATGAAAATACAGACTGAAATGTCTTCTATTTGAATCCTCATGGTTTGGGTCTTATTTGTAATTGTTTGTTCTTGTCATATATTTGGTGCTACATCAGTATTAGTTTATCAACTAATGTTATTTCACTTTACCTATAATATCACCATTTTAATCAAGGCTCTGATCATCTTTCTTCTGAATATATTCTTTCTTCCTGGTTTGTCCAAATTAAGTACCAGAATAACCATTCATCAGTTCTCTTGTAAAAGCTGGTATTTATTAATAAAATAGATAGCTAACATTTTATACTTTGACAGTTAGATGATTAGTTTTGAAGTGAAAAAGAAATGAAATTGTGCCTTTTATAATACACTGTAGCCATGAAGAAAGTAAAGAAACACATGAAATAGTCCATTTTAACAGATGACAATGAATCACAAGGACTCCTTCCTCACTCTAAAGGAAACTTTACAGGAGATATTTGTTTCAAATTTCTACCTGCATATTCTATCTTTAATATTACTATAAAAGTACTACTGACTTTAAAATTCTATTTTATCCATCTCAAAGTTCCTTCTCATTATAACTTTGTAAAATTCTTCTGAAAAAAAATGAGGCATGCAAAATAAGCATTCCTTTGAGTCTCAAGATATATTTAATACATGAGGTACTATGCCAAAATACCACAACTAGTTAATAAACGTGACAAATCAAGGGCCTAAAGATGCTAACTCCTAATCTTTTGTTAGTTCTATAAAGCCATCATTTTGTCAGTCTATTTCTCTGCCAATTTCATTCATTCTTCTGAAATAAATTTGCTTAATGGCTTACCCTCTAATTATAAATAAAATTTGTAAAATAACCATTACTCTAGGTTTGTGTAGAATATTATCAAATATTACTGAACTTTATGACTGCCCTTGTGATTTTTCTAAAGTTTGGTTTAGGCCTAATTTTACTTTAGTATTTCTCCTTTTATTTTTTATCTTATTTATGAATTAGAGAATAAAGGAATGCTCTTTGCATTTGGAATTCTCACACTCCCCATCCCACTAAGGACTCTCATTTTCTTATATATTAGCTTTGCCATTTGCTATATCACATTCTACCTTAATTGACCGCAGCACAAAAAGTAACATGCTTCTTATTCCATGCTGCCTGTTTGCTGTCAACTGCTATTCTCCATAAGATGATATGCGAAGTGACACAAGAACAGAAAACCAAACACCGCATGTTCTCACTCATAAGTGGTTGTTGAACAATGAGAACACATGGACACAGGGAGGGGAACATCACACACTGGGGCCTGTTGGGGGGGTGAGGAGGCTAGGGGAGGGTTAGCAGGGGGTGGGGGCACTGGGGAGGGATAACATTAGGAGAAATACCTAATGTACATGAGAAGGGGATGGATGCAGCATACCACCATGTGTATATCTATGTAAAATCCTGCATGATCTGCACATATACCTGAGAATTTAAAGTATAATTTTTTAAAAAGGTTAAAGAAAAGATGATATATCAGAATAAGAGGCAAAACTTCTGTTTTACTTGTATTCACCTTCTCTCCTGCTTATTATTTTTTTCATTTACAGGCCACCATATATTGTTTCCCCTTCCTGGATGTACCACTATGCATGTTGAGGCTAGCATTAGTCTTTCTATGTCCTAGAACTGGTCCAGTATTGATTGGTCTTCTATGACAATATCAGCCTGGAGGCTCTCACATTCTTTAGCCACAAACTTACCTGACATTACTGTTTCACTTAATTTTGGTCTCAGTGCATTTAAATGTAATAATTACTTTAACCAATTACATCCATTAATACATGGAGATTATTATTACTATTAACTTTTAATTTCAAGGATACATGTGCAGAATGTGCAGGTTTGTTACATAGGTAAACGTATGTCATGGGGGTGTGTTGTATAGATTCTTTTATCACCCAGGTATTAAGACTAGTATTCATTTTTTATTTCTCCTGATCCTCTCCCTCCTCCCAGCCTCCAACTTCTGATACACCCTGGTGCCTGTTGTTCTCCTCTATGTGGCCATGTGTTCTCATCATTTAGCTCCCACTACAAGTGAGAAGATACAGTATTTAATTTTCTGTTTCTGTGTTAGTTTGCTGAAAATAATGACCTTCAGCCTCATCTACATCCCTGCAAAGGACAGGATCCCATTCTGTTTTATGGCTGTATAGTATTCCATGGTATATAACCACCACATTTTCTTTATCCAGTCTATCATTGCTGGGCACTTAGGTTGATTCTATGTCTTTGCTATTGTGAATAGTGCTGCAATGAACATATGAGTGCATATGTCTTTATAAAACAATGACTTCTATTCTGAGAATATACCCAGTAATGGAATTGCTGGGTCAAATGATATTTCTGACTTTAGGTCTTTGAGGAATCCCATACTGCCTTCCACAATAGTTGAACTAATTTACACTCCCACCAACAGTGTAAATTTCTTCCTATTTCTCCACAAGATCGCCAGCATCTGTTATTTTTTGACTTTCTAATAATAGCCATTCTGGTGTGAGATGGTATTGCATTGTGGTTTTGATTTGCATTTCTCTAATGATCAGTGATTTGTTTCATATGCTTGTTGGTCACATGTACGTCTTCTTTTGAGAAGTGTGTGTTCACATCCTTTGCCCATTTTCTAATGTTTTTTTTCTTTTTGTAAATTTGCGTAAGTTCTAAAGGGAGAATCTTGAGCCACAAATGATATTGCTCCTAGATAACAACAGGCAATGTTTTTTTAAATATTCATCTTGAAATTAAATGAAAACACTTTTTATTCCAAACTTAAGAAATGATTCTAGTGTTGGAAATTCAAATTCTAGAAAATAGAAATAATGGTGACCTTGAAGAAAGAAGAAAATTTACCTCTAGCCATAAACATTCTGCAATTAACAGTTACCTTACCCTGAAGTTAATAAGTATAATTCATATATAAAAATTGTCCTTGTCTTCAAATTACTGATAAAAATTATAGTCATTATAAACATACCATATAATTTTGACTGAGAGGAAATTCCTTTTTGTGTGTATCTTTAACAGTTTTTAGTAACTCTAATCTCTATCATTTCTGTTTTAGGATCTAAATGAAATGATCAGATAACCAAAATCTTTTTGTGCAACCCACAGACATTAGTTTGTCACAACAGGGTTTACGATTGTATACTGGATCATTCACCTGCAGACAGTGTACTTTTTAGATTCACTGCTGCCTCTCTTTCTTTCTTTCCTGCTTCCTGTATTCTAACGTGCTAATAATTAATAAAAAATAAAAGAGTATATCACAGGGAAATGAGTTAACACAGTAACATTTGCATTTTGTTCTAAAAGTCCAAAGTGATAGCCCATATATGGTTTCTGAAATCTAGCAGCTTCTTACAAATTAGACAATTTTAAATCTCTCTTCACAAATAAATAATTTTTCTTCCCCGTTTTTGTTTTTAAATAATTACAAAGATAACACATTTAGAGAGTAATCTAAAACAGGATGACCAAATCTAAAACCAAATACGTGAAAAAGATTTTCATGAACCATTTCATTTAGTTAAAATCAAAACTAATTCAGAGAATCACCTCTAATTTTGCCTTCTAAATGTGCTAAGCATTTGAATTCATAAGATTTCTCATCAATGTAATATTGTGGAGATTATTCCCTATTAAAGAGTGTTGCTTCTATGAAGCAGCCAATTTGGTTTACATATCTGATATGTATGACAGATCAGAGATTTGTTTTTCATTTTTAAAGTCATGGTTGAGATACTCAACTGTAATGATTTTGTGGCAGAAAACATAAAATAAACATTTCTTATTGTATTTTTGCAAAGACAGAAGCACCGGGACAGCCCAATAACTTTCACACAGTTCAGCTACCCACAAGTGGAGATGGATCTACCTGGTCACTGAGTAACATATTCCTTTGTCTATGCCAAGAATCTGCTCTTGAAACATAGCAACACAAGATGTTATAAAAATGAGGAACCAACATCTTAGATCATTTCACCACAAAAAGAATCAGAGGATACTAGAAAAAAAAAAGATTGACCTTTCAGATCATCTTTTTCAACCCTCTCTATTTATAGATAAAATCCTATGACCTATAGAAAAAAAAAAAAAAGATAGACCACAATAGAGAAGAGTTAGTAACAGTGCTGAGATGAAACTCTCAATGTTATTCCAGTGCACTTGACCCTTTGGTAACTCCTAAAGGTTACAATCCCTTATAGACTGCTGGTTCCAGATTTCTACACTCTTACTGCATATGTTTTAAAATAGTTTTTGTGAAAATAAACTTTCCTCAACTTGTGCAATTTTGAGTCTGCTGTCTGTTTTCTATTATGATATGATGGATACACTAACTTCTAGTCATCTTATAAACATTCTAAGCTTCAGATTTTCATCTGTAAAAGAGAAGTATAATGTAGACCTCACAGAGTTGAAATGAAAATAAAATGAGATAATGTATGTAAATCACTTAACAAAGTACCTGACACACAGCCAACTCTCAATTAATGTTAATTATCACTAGTGACTATACTATGTTTTATTCTTCTCTATAAAGAGAGATGTGTAGAGAATTTTAATATTTAACATGTTTAAGGGAAATAATGTTATAGGAATATAAGTAGCTACTTGAGAAAATTATTCTATTATGTATTTACCAATTCTAATTAATTAATTGAAGGTAAATGGTCTAATTTTCATGTATCCTCATATCCCATTCGGGAACTGAAACTTCCCGAAATAGAAACTGAATATTTTAATATCTCATAATTTTACCACTTTCTATCTGGTATTACAAGACAATGAATTAATGTAAAAATTCATCTATCACATTAAAAAATATTTTGGAAAGAATAAAGTTTCCTAGGCAACAAAAGGGGCATCATAAAATTTTTCAAAAATTGATTAGCTTCCAGATAATAAATATCATCAACATGACCATTTATCTTCATATTATAGATATATACAAGGGGAATCAAAATATGTATTTATTCTTTTTAAAAATTTTATTTCAGTAGTTTTGAGGGTACAGGTGGTGTTTGCTTGCATGAAAAGTTCTTTATTGGTAATTTCTGGGATTTTAGTGTACTCATCACCTGAGCAGTGTACACTGTAACCAATATGTAGTCTTTTATCCCTCACCCTTCTCCCACTCTTCCCCTTGAGTTACTGAAGTCTATTATATCATTCTGATGCCTTTGCCTTTTCATAACTTAGCTCCCACTTATAATTGAGAACATATAATGTTTGGTTTTCCATTCCTAAGCTACTTCACTTAGAATAATATTCTCCAAATATTATTTGCAGGTTGCTGCAAATGACACTATTTCATTCCTTTTTATGGATCAATAGTATTCTAGGGTATGTATACCCCATATATAGTTTTTTAAATCCACTCATTAGTTGATGGGCATTTAGGCTGGTTCCACAGTTTAGCAATTGTGAATTGCACTGCTATAAACATGTAAGCGCAAGTGTCTTTTTCATATAATGACTTCTTTTCCTCTGGGTAGATACCCAGTAGTGGGATTCCTGGATCAACAGTTCTACTTTTATTTCTTTAAGGAATTACCATACTATTTTCCATAGTGGTTATATTAATTTACATTACCACCAGCAATGTACAAGTGTTCCCCTTTCACCAACATCTGTTATTTTTTTATTTTTAAATTATGACCCTTCTTGCAGGAGTAAGATTTTATTTCTTGGTGGTTTTGATACACATTTCCCTGATAATTAGTGGTGTTGAGCACTTTGTCACGTTTGTTGGCCATTTGTATACCTTCTTTTGAGAATTGTCTATTCATGTTCTTAGCCTATTCTTTGAAGAAATTTTTTTTTCTTGATTTTTTTGAGTTCCTTACAGATTCTGGATATTAGTCCTTTGTCAGATGCATAGAGTGTGAATGTTTCCCCCACTCTGTGGGTTGTCTGTTTGCTTTGCTGATTATTTCTTTTGCTGTCCTTTTTAGTTTAATTAAGTCCCATCTATTTATTTTTGTTTTTGTTGCATTTCGTTTTGGGTCCTTGGTCATGAACTCTTTGCCTAAGCCAATATGTATAAGAGTTTTTCCAGTGTTATCTTTTAGAATTTTTATGGTTTCAAGTTTTCACTTTAAGGCTTTTCCCCCATCTTGAGTCAAATTTTGTATAAGGTGAGAGATGAGGATCCAGCCTCCTTCTTCTACATGTGACTTGCAATTATCCCAGCACCATTTGTTGAATAGGGTTTCCTTTCCCCACTTCATGTTTCTATTTGCTTTGTCAAAGATCTGCTGCTTGTAGGTATTATATTTGGCTTTATTTCTGGGTTCTCTATTTTATTCCATTGGTCTATGTGCCTATTTTTATATCAGCACCATAATGATACTGGTAGTATAACCTTGTAATATAGTTTGAAGTCTGGTAGTGTTATGCCTCCAGATTGGTTCTTTTTGTTTAGCCTTGCTTCGGCCATGCAAGGTATTTTTTGGTTCCATACAAATTTTAGGATTTTTTTTTCTAGTTCCATGAAGAATGATGATGGCATTTTGATTGGAATTGAATTGAATTGGCACCTGGAAAAGCAATTGATGGGAACTGCTTTTGGCAGTATGGTCATTTTTACCATACTGATCTATCCATGGCTGCATAGAATTCCATGGTGTATATGTGCCACATTTTCCTTGTCCAATCTATCATTGATGGGCATTTGTGTTGGTTCCAGGTCTTTGCTATTGTAAGCAGTGCCACAAAGAACATACGAGTGCATGTGTCTTTATGATAGAACAATTTATAATCCTTTGGCTATATGACCAGTAATGGGATTGCTGAGTCAAATGGAATTTCTATTTCTAGGTCCTTGAGGAATCACCACACTGTCTTCCACAATGGTTGAACTAATTTACACACTCCCACCATCAGTGTAAAAGTGTTCCTATTTCTCCACATCCTCTCCAGCATCTGTTGTCTCCCAATTTTTTAATGATCACCATTCTAACAGGAGTGAGATGGTATCTCAATGTGGTTTTGATTTGTATTTCTCTAATGACCAATGATGATGAGCATTTTTTCATATGTTTCTTGGCCTCATATATGTCTTCTTTTGAAAAGTGTCTGTTCATATCCTTTGCCCACTTTTGAATGGGTTTGTTTTTTTCTTGTAAATCTGTTTTTATTTCTTTGTAGAATCTGGATATTAGCCCTTTGTAAGATGGGTAGATTGTAAAAAATTTTTCCCATTCTGTTGGTTGCTGGTTCACTCTAATGATTGTTTCTTTTGCTGTACAGAAGCTCTGGATTTTATATTTAGAACACCCCATCGTCTCAGCCCAAAATCTCCTTATACTGATAAGCAACTTCAGCAAAGTCTCAGGATACAAAATCAATGTGCAGAAACCACAAGCATTCCTATACACCAATAACAGACTTAAAGACAGCCAAATCAATAACGAACCGCCATTCACAATTGCTACAAAGAGAATAAAATACCTAGAAATACAACTAGCAAAGGATGTAAAGGACCTCTTCAAGGAGAACTACAAACCACTGCTCAAGGAAATAAGAGAGGACACAAACAGATGGAAAAACATTTCATGCTCATGGTTAGGAAGAATCTAGATTTATAATTTTTATAAAAATGTATAAATCAATATTTATAATTTATAGATTCAACACTATCCCCATCAAGCTATCTCTGACCCTCTTTATAGAACTGGAAAAAAACACCTTAAACTTCATATGGAACCAAAAGAGAGCCCGCATAGCCAAGACAATGCTAAGCAAAATGAACAAAGCTGAAGGAATCATGCTACCTGACTTCCAACTATACTACAAGGCTACAGTAATCAAAACAGCATGGTACTGGTACCAAAACAGAGATATAGACCAACAGAAAAGAACAGAGGCCTTGGAGGCAAGGTCACATATCTACAACCATCTGATCTTTGACAAACCTGACAAAAACATGCAATGGGGAAAGGATTCCCTGTTTAATAAATGATGTTGGGAAAACTGGCTAGTCATGTGCAGAAAGCAGAAACTGGACCCCTTCCTGACACCTTACACTAAAATTAACTTCAGATGGATTAAAGACTAAAACATAAGACCTAACATCATACAAACCCTAGAAGAAAACCTAGGGAAACCATTCAGGACCTAGGCATAGGCAAGGACTTCATGACTAAAACACCAAAAGCATTGGCAACAAAAGCCAAAGTAGACAAATGGTATCTAATTAAGTATTTTATTTTATTTCATTTATTTTTTGCAGCTGTCGTGAAAGGGGTTCAGTTTTGATTTAATTCTTATGTTGGTCACTGTTGCCACTGATTTGTGTACACTGATTTTGTATCCTGAAACTTTACTAAATTCACTTTTCAGATCTAGGAGCTTTTTAGATGAGACTTTAGGGTTTTCTAGGCATATGATCATATCATCAGTGAACAGCGACAGTTTGACTTCCTTTTTACCAATTTGGATGCCCTTTATTTCTTCCTCTTGTCTAATTACTCTGGCTAGGATTTCCAGTGCTATATTGAATAGAAGTGGTGAAAGAGGGTATCCTTGTCTTCTTCCAGTTCTCAGGGGTAACACTTTCAAATTTTTCCCATTCAGTATAATCTGGCTGTGGGTTTGTTGCAGATAGTTTTTATTACCTTGAAGTATGTGCCTTGTAAGCTGATTTTGCTGAGAGTTTTAATCATAAAGGGATGCTAGATTTTGTAAAATGCTTTTCTTGAGATTATCATGATTTTCATTTTTAATTCTATCTATGTGGTATATCACATTTATTAACTTGTATATTTTAAACCATCCCTGCATGCCTGGAGTTAAACCCACTTGATCATGGTGTATTATGCTTTTAACATGCCGTTGTATTTGGTTAGCTAGTATGTTGTTGAGGATTTTTGCATATGTGTTAATCAGGCATATTGCTATATAGTTTTGTTGATGTTGTTATGTCATTTCCTGGTTTTAGTATTAGGGTGATATTGACTTCATAGAATGATTTAGGGAGGATTTCCTCTTTACCTTTCGGAATACTTTCAGTAAAATTGGTATATATTCTTCTTTTAATGCCTGATAAAATTTAGCTGTGAATCCATGTGGTTCTGGACTTTTTTTGTTGGCTTTTTAAAAGTTACTCTTGCAATCTTGCTACTTGTTTTTTGGCTGTTCAGAGTCTCGATTTCTTCCTTATTTAATCTAGGTTGGTTCTATACTTCCAGGAATTTGTTTATCTCCTCTAGGTTTTCTAGTTTGTATGTGTAGAGGTGTTCATAGTAGCCTTGAATAATCTCTTATATTTCTGTGGGGTCAGTTTTAACAGCTCCTGTTTCATTTCTAATTGAGGTTATTTTTTGTTTGTTTGCTTTTGAGACGGAGTCTCACTTTGTCACCCAGACTGGAGTACAGTGGTGGGATCTCAGCTCACTACAACCTCCACCTCCCAGTTTCAAGCGATTCTCCTGCCTCAGCCTCCCAAGTAGCTGGGAATACAGGTGCCCACCACCATGTCTGGCTAATTTTTGTATTTTTAGTAGAGAAGGGGTTTCACCATGTTGGCCAGGCTGGTTTGAAACTCCTGACCTCAGGTGATCTGCCCTCCTCAGTCTCCCAAAGTGCTGGGATTACAGGTGTGAGTCACCACACTTGGTTCTAATTGAGCTTATTTGGATCTTCTCTCTTATGTTATTGGTTAATCTCCCTTATAGTCTATCAATTCTGATTATCTTTTCAAAGAAATATCTTTTTGTTTCATTCATCTTTGGTATTTTTTTTTTTTGTCTCAATTTTAGTTATGTTCTGATATTTGTTATGTCTTTACTTCTGCTGGTTTGGGTTTGGGTTGTTCTTGTTTCTCTAGTTCCTCGAGATGTGACCTTAGATTGTCTATTTGTCCTCTTTGAAATTTTTTGATGTAGACTATTAATGCTATGATTTTTCCTCTTAGCAACACTTTTACTGCATCCCAGAGGTTTCAGTAAGTCATGTCACTATTATAGTTCAGTTTAAACAATTTTCAAATTTCCATCTTGATTTCATTGTTGATTCAAAGATCATTCAGCAGATAACTTAATTTCCATGTATTTGTATGGTTTTGATGGTTCCTTTTAATTTCCAGTTTCATTTCACTGTGGTCTGAGAAGGTACTTGATATAATTTTGATTTTCTTAAATTTATTGAGACATGTTTTGTGGTCTATCTTTGTCTATTGTGGAGAATGCTCCATGTGCTCATAAAAAGAATGCATATTTTGCAGTTGGGTAGAATGTTTTGTAAATATCTGTTAAGTCCATTCATTCTAGGGCATAGTTTAAGTCCACTGTTTCTTTGTTGACTATCTGTCTTCATGACCTATCTAGTGCTGTCAGCGAAGTATTGAAGTCTCCAACTATTATTGTGTTGCCATCTATCTCATTTCTTAGGTCTAGTACCAATTATTTTATAAATTTGGGAGTTCATATGTTAGGTGCATATATAATTAGGATTATTATATTTTTCTGTTGAACTGATCCTTTTATCACTATGTAATGTCCCTCTTTGTCTTTTTTAACTGTTGTTGCTTTAAAGTCTGTTTTGTCTTATATAAGAATAGTTACTCCAGCCTACTTTCAGTTTCCATTTGCAAGGAATATCTTTTTCCATCCCTTTACCTTAAGTTTATGAGTCCTCACATGTTAGATGAATCTCTTGAAGACAGCAGATACTTAGTTGGTAGATTTTTAACCAGTTTGCCATTCTGTGTATTTTGTTTTTATTTTGGCCCATAGGGTGATCCCTTGATGTGATGCACTCCCCATTCCCCTATAGATGGGGCTTCCTGTGAAACAGTCTGCAATGATTGTTATTGCTCTTCTGGGTCTAGTCACCCACTGTGGCTACCAGGCTTTCGGCAAGTGCTGGGGAATGTCTGCAAAGAGTCCTGTAATGTGATTGATCTTCAGTTCTCCCAGCCATGCATACCAGCACCTGCTCTGCTGGATATGGCAGAAGAGTGAAATAGACTCTGATAATCCTTGGTTGTAGATATATTTAACGTGTTTGGTTTCCTGAATGCTGGTTATGCTAGAAGTAGAGTTGTCACATGGACAGACTCAGTACCACTGGTTAGCCTGGATGCTGCAGGCAGTGGAATTAGTTTTTGTTTTCTCCTTCCTTGGAGCAGGATTGTTTTGTCATGAGTTGCTATAATGTTGTGGGTTGGCTGGCCTCCAGCCATGAGGTGGTACATTCAAGAGAGCACCAGCTGTGATAGTAAAAGGGGAATATAAACTTAAAATATCTTAAATAAATGCCAAATAAAGGTTCTTTTACCCTGTTTAGAGGTTTAATGTAGACTCTGTACATTTCTACTAAATATAGTTCTATTAGGAGAATTTGATAACAATTTAAGGGATCTCTTTTCTTTTATGAAGGTTGATAGGAATTTAGCAGACTTGGTTTACATTTTGTTCAACCTGAATCTTTGAATGATGATTTAGAATGTGTAAAATTGTCCTATATTTTTAAAATAAACTTTCCAAATTGGAAATAAATCTAGGTCGTAAAAGAGCTTAATGATTCCTTTAGAGTAGACTACAGATAGAATACAAGCAGGAAATAACTTGCAGTTAGGTGAGAATATCATGAACATAATATGATTGAATTAAGTTAGCTTATATCAGCATCTCTGGCAGACCTGGCTTGCAGGGTGTACAGGGCTGAAATAAGAAATGTTTCTGCCATTTATTTGCTGGGGTTTTGGCAGACATTCATGGCTGTGCTCATATGGATGTTGAAGAGTACATTATTTTTATTTCGTTTCTCATTTTCTTAAGCAGTAGTTTTTGCTTTATCCCTAATTAAGAGATAATAATTAGGTTCAGATTTTTTCTTAGTTTTTAATATATTTTGAACCTTGCATAGGCCCCATAAACTAGTTATATATATTTAACTTTCAATTTTAATTCTTTAGTCTTAAGAAAACTAGTAATGCACTTTTAAATATATTTTTCAGAGTAGGTTTTAGGTTCACAGCAAAAAATGAGCAGAAGGTACTGAAATTTCTATATACCCATGGCCCTAATCCATGTATACCCTCTCCCATTATCAGCACTCCCCAACAGAGTGGTACATTTTTTTTTAAATTCAATAATGAGCCTACATTGACACATCATTATCATCCATTGTTCACAGTTTGCAGTAAGGCTCACTGTTGGTGTTGTACATTCTATGGGTTTGGATGAATGTATAATGACATGTATCTATCATTATACATTCATTAATCATACAGAATATTTTTAGTGTTCTAAAAATTCTATGATCAGCCTATTCATCCCTCTCCCTGTGCCCCAATAATAAGATTTAATCTGACAAAATATGTATAGACCGAGGCAACCCACTGATCTTTTTACTGCTGCTATAGGTTTGCCATTTCTAGAATGCCATCGGTTTGCCTTTTAGAGAATTACAGTTGGAATTATACAGTATGTAGGCTATTCAGATTCACTTCTTTCCTACAGTAATATGCATTTAAGGTTCCTGCATGTCTTTTCCTAGCTTGATAGTTCATTCTTTTCAGCACTGAATAATTTCTATTGTCTGGATGTACTACAGTTTATTTTCCCTTCACCTACTGGAGGATCTTTTGGTTGCTTTCAAGTTTTAGCAAGTATGAATAAAGCTGCTCTAAACATCTATATGCAGGTTTTGTGTAGACATAAGTTTTCAACACCTGTGGGTAAGTACCAAATAGTGTGATTTCTACATTTCATGGTAAGTGTATGTTTGTTTTGCGAAAGACTGCCAATCTTTCTTCCAAAGTGGCTGGATGATTTTACATTGCCACTAACAATGAATGAGATTTCTATTGCTCTACATCTTGGCCAGCATTTGTTGCTGTCAGTGTTCTGAACTTTGGTCATTCTAATAGGTATGTAACATTATCTCATTGTCATTTTAATTTGCATTTCACTAATGATATGTGATGTGGGCCATCTTTTTATATGCTTAATTGCCATATGCAAGTCTTCTTTGGTTAGATGTCTGTTACAGCCTTCAGCTCATTTTTTGAATGATGTTATATAAAATCTTTTTTATATATCATAAAGAGGATTATGTTATATAAAAAATTTTTAATTATTTTAGATACATAATAGTTGTACATATTTATGAAGTACATATTTTGATAAAAGCATACAATGTACAATAATCAAATCACAATAATTAGGCTATCCATCACTGCAAGCATTTTCTTATGAACATTTTAATTCTACTCTTTTAGTTATTTTGAAACATATAATAAGTTACTGTTAACTATCACTCTCACTAAAAATCAAGGGAAATTTTTACTCCGAAAATACAAACTAATGTCAAGGCCATTAAGTCCCCAAGGAAAATGTAATTTAACTTATAGAAAAGATATCAGAAATATCTCAAGAA
This sequence comes from Callithrix jacchus, assembly GCF_049354715.1. Lineage (NCBI taxonomy): Eukaryota > Metazoa > Chordata > Mammalia > Primates > Cebidae > Callithrix > Callithrix jacchus. Next base: position 34,306,457 of record NC_133524.1, read on the forward strand.
ATTGAGACAAAGCTAGACAAGTTCAGGGCTAAACAAGATATAGTCAAAATGTAAAAAGCAATGCTTGAAGTTTCTATGACAATGTTGTTAACCTCAAGTTGTAGAAAATGCATTTATTCTTACTGGATATGATTTTATCATCTAAAGGATTATATGTTTTTTGTGTGTGTGGAGATGTTGGGTAAGAAAAATGAGACAGATACATTTACCATATGCTGTAGGTAGCAAGATATTTTAGAACACATCAGACAAATACATGCTCATCCATGCTCCACAGTGCAAGCATATACCATGGATTAAATAACTATGGTCTCCAACTTCAGTTCCTTTATTATTATTATAGACTACAAACTTACTTTAAGGGATGTTGTATTGATTCAATCATCACTTACGTACTTATTTAAAATATTTCTTGTTTCTTAAGTGGTAAGCTCTACTGTAGGTACTATGGATTTAGTAGTTCAAAACCATGGTCTCAAACTGTTAAAGCTACATTCTTTGGAAGATAAACCCACAAACACACATTAAATAATGTGTGATGAGTATTATTAGAAGAGAAATGTAGAAGATATAACATATTGCTGATGGAAGCCTCACTGGAGAAATTAATAATATTAGGTGATACATATAAAAAATTGCTAAGAACCAGTCATTTTACTATGCCTGAGAAGTAAAGTTATCAAACAGTTAAGACAGAAGTAGCAAAGTTAGTAAATGAATGTATGTTTGGAGACCTCTAAAAAGTTAAGAAAGTCTTAGGCTAAGATGAGTTTGCAAGGGACAACTTAAAATCACAGGACCAAGAATATGGCGCATCTTCCTAGAGCATGAATTTTACTAGAAGATATGTAAAAATTAGCAGAAGACACATTGTGGAATAGAAGCACAATGTTGATGTGACTTGTAAAGGAAAATAAATTAGAATGATAAATTTTTAATTGTTGGTAGCAATGTTATAATTCAAATTTATTCAACATAATAACTAGGAAACTGAAGGGATAGATATTTTTTCATTTACTGGCATGGAGTCATTGACAAGTTTAGCTAAGCAATGGCATGCTCATGGTACCTAGCAAGACTTCAGTTGATGAGCATAAATGGATTATAGCAATTAATCTTGAGAAAATTTTTAATTTGTTCAATATATATATTTCTCATTTAAGATGGAATCTTGCTCTGTCGCCTAGGCTGGAGTGCAATGGCATGATCTTGGCTCACTGCAAACTCCGCCTCCTAGGTTCAAGTGATTCTCCTGCCTCAGCCTCCTGAGTTGCTGGGACTACAGGCGTGTGCCACCATGCCTGGCTAACTTTTTTTTAAGTAGAGTTGGGGTTTCACTGAGTTAGCCAGGATGGTCTCCATCTCCTGACCTCGTGATCCGCCTGCCTCGGCCTCCCAAAGTGCTGAGATTACAGGCATGAGCCACCGCAACCATCCAAATATTTATTTTCTCACTAAGAAATTAGTTGATGTTAGTCTCACTCTAAGTATACATAAGATTCCTTAGGAAAATGACACACAAAAAAGATAAATCTATATTTTAGTGGTGGTACTTTGCAGGCTTTTATGCACTCAGATGTCTTCCAGGGAATAATAGGCCAAGTCAACAGTTCATGATTACATTCCGAGAGAGGGACTCTGCATCCTTGGCTTTGAATGAAAAGATACTGGGATACCTAGCAAAAGATGTTTATATTAAGTCTAAGGCAGCAATAGACAGATAAATGATAGGTATATTATTAGAGTTCAAATAAATACATTTAAAAATGAAAACAATAAAATGAAATCTCTCTAAAAAGTTTCAGATACAATTCCAAAATACGTCTTAACTTTAAGCATCACTTGACTGAAAATAATGAATTTTTTGCTTGGTAAGTCTAATGCATGAAGGTGCCTTCTGAATTGTCTGATTTTCTCAAGCATCTAGATGACAAGCAGGAAGTCAGGATTAACCTCTGACAGCCAACCTCTCCAGATAGCTAGGTAATGCCAAGGAATCCAGGAGTACATCTTTTAGCTTGCTCTACTAGAATTCAAAATGCCATCTAAGCATTCAAGGGGTGGATACAGCTTGCCTTCAGGGGACACTGAGATGGAAACAGCTTGGTCAGTACCATATAAAGGGTCTTCATGTACATTTAAGTGCAGATTTATTATAATCATTGTAGTATTATCTTTCATTATTTTATTATTATAAAATTAAAATAAAAAGATAGTGAAGCTAAAGAAAACGAGATTTCCCAATTAAAATAAGTATTTGTCAAACTAATAATAAACATAATATATTTAATTAAATATTTTAATTTTGTGAAAAATGTAATTATTTTCCTGGCATTTCATGGGAATGTTGGTTTTATGAAATTTATGATTGCAATTACAAAAGAGTATCTATGTTGGTGCGATAATGTTAGGTGACAACTTTCCTGGATTAAGGAATATCTGAGGAGATAATAAAGTATTATTTCTGGGTGTGTCAATGAGGGCGTTTCCAGAGGAGACTGGCATGTGAGTTCATGGACTGAGTGGAAAAAATACACCCTTAAAGTGGTCAGGCAAGTGCAAATACTGGGGACCCAGATGAAACAAAGGCAGAGAAAAAGAGAGAATTTGTTTTTTCCCTCTGCTGGAACCAGAAGAAGCCCTTCTTCCCCTTTCCTTGAACGTCGGAACTTCAGGCCTTTTGGCCTTTTCATTCCAAGACTTGCACTAGCAGCCCCCTTGCTCACAAGCCTTCAATCTTGGACTGATAGTTACATTATTTGCTTCTTTGGATTTGACGTTTTCAAACTTGGACTGAGCCATGCTACCAGCTTAGCTGGTTCTCTAGCTTTTAGATAGCCTGTTGTGGGACATCTTAGCCTCCATGATTGTGTGAGTCAATTCCACTAACAAATCCCATTTCATCTTTTCTTTTCTTTTTTCCTTTCTTCCTTCCTACCTACCTACCTACCTATCATCTGTCTATCCTATTGGAGAACTTTGATTAATACAGTCTGTAATAAATTTTGCTATGGTCTCTAATTGTGCATACTTACTTGTCCTAATCTGTAAGACAGAAAAAATTCTAAAAATCAGCACTACTATTTCACTGCAGTATTCAAACCAATGCTTCTTTGGAATTTGACAAATACAATATGACATAGATTAATTCACAAAAGTTCACAAAATATGCACTTTAATCACAAAAACTTCTAATCCAAAGTCCATTTACATAAAAATAGATATCATCGCTATCTCTCCTTTTGCTTTATCTACTTTTTCAATTTCCACTACACTTCTACTGTATTTACTAACATTTCCCCTGATACCAAGGGAAATTGTTTTCTTCAAGATCTTAGAACAAGAATGATTCTGTCTTTTAGCCACTGTTATACATTTTCAGGAATTTTGACCTTATATAGTTTTTAATCATTGTCTGGTTACATACTCAAATAAGTATATATTTGAAGATGACAACTGTATGTAACTACATTTAAATTTTAAAAAATAGTATTCTACATGACCATATCAATATTGTTGAAATGAACTGAAGATTTTTAAGGAAGCATATTTTGGGTTCTACCTGAATGAATCAGTACATTGATGGTTTCCAAGCTCTAGTCATGCCCCAAGTAACCATCTAGGATAGTTTCAAATGTCTGCAAATTGAGGCAGAAATTCACCTGTTGATAAAAAGTGCCACAGGATATAAACATTGTGTGATGATTACATTCTAGCTAAGGTTTCAAAGAATATGTAGCACTTTCATAATTATGATATTTTTAAAAACCTAGATGATTATGATATCTAAAAATATTAAAATATGTTATTCACTAAAGAAATTTTTCCAATGAAAGCAACATATTTTTGACTGGGGTAAATTTGGTTTGTATTAATGGAAATTGAAGAACAAAAAGAAGAGATTAGATAAACAACGCTTCACTCACATTCCATGAACAACTCTACCTTCAACTTTTTTAGGAAATCAAGAGAAGCTAGTTCACAGGTACATTGACACTTTTTCCATGTCCACCATAATAGGCCCTTAATGTTCTTATCTGTTTCCTCTAGCTTTCTCTCCTAATACCTTCATTATAGAACATAACACACTACAAGTATTGATTTATGTGACTCTCATCCCTTCTAGGTCAGTAATATCCAAAAATAACTGGAAAGCCTGTTAAACATCCAGATTCTTACAGGCTCATTTCCAGAGTCTGATATACTAGGTTTAGGGTGTGCATAGAAATCTGTGATTTTAATCAGAACCCCAAGTTATTCATCATATATTTTCCTTGGACTATGATTTGAAACAAAAATCTAGTCTACAGGGCAGGGTCATGTCATAGTAAATTTGAAATTTTAAATCAGATGATGGATAATGTTAAATTTTAAGCAAAGTTCAAAGTTCAATTTTAGACATTTCAATTCAGTTATAAGATGTGACTCATGATTACATAATATCTAGTTTTACAATGTTGAACAGCATCCTTTATCACCACTGTTTCTCAACTGAGAGCAATTCCTTCCCCCATCAAACGTATCTGGCAGTGTCTGGAGAAATTTTTAGTTGTCATAAATTAAGAGTGCAATTGCTACTAGTATCTATCTAAATGAGGCCAGAGATTCTGCTAAACATCTTACAAAGCATGGAATGCCTCCAATAACCTAGAGCTATCCAACTCAAAATGTCACTAGTGCCAAATTTAAGAAACCCTACTTTATCATGATCCCACTTTAAACTCCTGATCCCCCTTTTTCTGGGACAGAGTCTCACTCTTTCACCCAGGCTGGAGTGTTGTGGCGTGATCTCAGCTCACTGTAAATTACACCTCCAGGGTTCAAGCGATTCTCCTGCCTTGGCCTCCTGAGTAGCTGGGAATAAAGATGCATGCCACTACACCTCACTAATTTTTGTATTTTCAGTAGAGATGGGGTTTCACCATGTTGGCCAGGCTGGTCTTGAACTCTTGACCTCAAGTGATCTTCCTGCCTCAGCTTCCCAAAGTGCTGGGATTACAGTCGTTAGCCACTACACCCGGCCTTTCTGATCCCTTTAAGAACTTCTCCCAATCATTAGATAGGAGGAGGACTCAAGATGGCGCTGTGAGAACAACCCAGGATTGGAGTTCTCGTTGTGTCTGCGGAGAGGTGAGTCTGAGCTGCATTTCCAGACTGATCTTTGTTGCTCACGGAACGGGGAAATTCCCAAGTGAAGAGGAGACGCGGGACGCCAGGCAAATATTCCGCCTGGCAAAGCCGGCAGCCGGGGTGGCGGCGGCCGGCCCTATCCAGCGCTCCCCACAGGGCGCACTTGTCCGGGTGCCCCATTGAACCAGCAACTGGAGACGTGAGAGGGCTGGACTTGAGACTGAGCTAGACTTGAACAGTGGGCCAGCCCAGGGGATTGCAGGAACAGAGCGTTAGGATTGGCCCAGTGGGACGAACAAAACCGTGATTTCAAACAAGCCCCGTGCAGACGGCCTGAGATGCTCTGAGGGGGAGGGGCGGCCACCATTACTGAGGTAACCCGCCCCAACTGAGATACACGCCCATTGCTGACGCAGCCAGCCGTTGCCGAGGCAACCCGTCCCTACTGAGGTACACTCCCACTGCTGACGCAACCAGCCGTTGCCGAGGCAACCCGTCCCTACTGAGATACACGCCCACTGCTGACGCAGCCTGCCGTCGCTGAGGCAACCCGCTACAACAGAGAGACTCTGCCGCAGGGCGTGGCGGAGAACAGCAGAACAGCGGAGCCAGGGCGAGCCTCACAACAGCAGGGCGGAGCCTCGGCAGGCAAACAGTGGCTAGTCTGCATCCTAGCTGGGCAGGACCGCAACGGACATCCAAAAATAAAGCCCAAACCCCTCAACACAGAGCATTTGAGAAAAAAAAGGGTTTTTTTAATGAGCTCTGTTGCAGCAGAATCAAACATAGCAGCCTAACAGCCCTGAATGAACAACACAGCTCACAGCTCAGCAATTAAACCCCTATAAAGTACAAACTGTCTCCTCAAGCAGCTCCCTGACCCCTCTATATCCAAAAGACTGACATTAGGCAGACACCATCCTGGGACAAACATAGCAGAAAAAGAAACTGGTAGCATCCCTCGCTGTGCCACAGCTGCTAGAGGTGCACCCCAGACAAGCAGGGTCTGGAGCAGACCTCAGCACTCATACAGCGAAGGGGCTAGACTGGTAGAAGGAAAACCAAGCAACAGAAATACTTCATCATCAACATTCAGGGTGTCCACTCAGAGACCCAATCGAAAAGTCAGCAACTACGCAGACGACCAGCGGACAAATCCACAAAGATGGGAAGAAACCAGCGCAAAAAGGAGGAAAACACCCGAAACCAGAACACCTCACCTCCTAGAAAGGACCAAAACTCCTCACCAGCAAGGGAACAAAGCTGGACGGAGAATGACCGTGACGAAATGACGGAATTAGACTTCAGAAGATGGATAATGAGAAACTTTGGTGAGCTAAAAGATCATGTATTAAATCAATGCAAAGAAACTAAGAACCTTGAGAAAAGATTTGAAAAAAGATTTGAGGAAATGATAACAAGAATGGATAACCTAGAGAGGAATATGAATGAATTAAAGGAGCTGAGAAACACAATACGAGAACTTCGCGAAGCATGCACAAGTTTCAATAGCCGAATTGACCAAGCAGAAGAAAGAATATCTGAAGTCGAAGACCAACTCAATGAAATAAAACGAGAAACCAAGATTAGAGAAAAAAAAGCAAAAAGGAATGAACAAAGTCTCCAAGAAATGTGGGACTATGTGAAAAGACCTAACCTACGTTTGATAGGTGTACCAGAAGGGGACGAAGAGAATGAATCCCAGCTGGAAAATACTCTTCAGGACATCATCCAGGAAAATTTCCCCCACCTAGCAAGACAGGCCAACACTCAATTGCAGGAAATTCAGAGAACACCACAAAGATATTCCGCAAGAAGAGCAACCCCAAGGCACATAATCGTCAGATTCAATAGGGTTGAAATAAAGGAGAGAATACTAAGGGCAGCCAGAGAGAAAGGTCGGGTCACCACAAAGGGAAGCCCATCAGACTCACAGCAGATCTCTCAGCAGAAACACTACAAGCCAGAAGAGAGTGGGGGCCAATATTCAACATTCTTAAAGAAAAGAACTTTCAACCCAGAATTTCATATCCAGCCAAACTGAGCTTCAGAAGTGAAGGAAAAATAAAATCCTTTGCGAACAAGCAAGTACTCAGAGATTTTGTCACCACCAGGCCTGCCTTACAAGAGCTCCTAAAAGAGGCACTACACATAGAAAGGATCAACCAGTACCAGCCATTCCAAAATCACACTGAATGCTAAAGAGCATCAACATAATGAAGAATCTACAACAACTAACAGGCAAAACAGCCACTTAGCATCAAAATGGCAGTATCAAATTCACACATAACAATATTAACCCGAAATGTAAATGGACTAAATGCACCAATCAAAAGACACAGACTGGCAAATTGGATAAAAAGCCAAAACCCATCAGTGTGCTGTATCCAGGAAACCCATCTCACATGCAAGGATACACAAAGGCTCAAAATAAAGGGATGGAGGAAGATTTACCAAGCAAATGGAAAGCAAAAAAAAGCAGGAGTTGCAATTCTCATCTCCGATAAAATAGACTTTAAAGCAACAAAGATCAAAAGAGACAAAGAAGGCCATTACATAATGGTAAAAGGATCGATACAACAAGAAGAGCTAACGATCCTAAACATATATGGACCCAATGCAGGAGCACCCAGATACATAAGGCAAGTTCTTAAGGACTTACAAAAGGATGTAGACTCCCACACAATAATAGTGGGAGACTTTAACACTCCACTGTCAATACTAGACAGATCTACCAGACAAAAAATCAACAAGGATATCCAGGGCTTGAACTCAGACCTGGAGCAAGCAAACCTGATAGACATTTACAGAACTCTCCACCCCAAATCCACAGAATACACATTCTTCTCAGCACCACATCACACCTACTCTAAAATTGACCACATAATTGGAAGTAAAGCACTGCTCAACAAATGCAAAACAACTGAAATCATAACAAACAGCCTCTCAGACCATAGTGCAATCAAGTTAGAACTCAGAATTCAGAAACCGACCCAGAACCGCACAGCTTCATGGAAACTGAACAACTGGCTCTTGAATGTTGACTGGGTAAACAACGAAATGAAGGCAGAAATAAAGAAGTTCTTCGAAACCAATGAGAATGAAGACACAACGTGCCAGAACCTCTGGGACACATTTAAAGCAGTCTCTAGAGGAAAGTATATAGCAATAAGTGCCCATATGAGGAGAATGGAGAGATGCAAAATTGACACCCTATCGTCAAAATTGAAAGAGCTAGAGGACCAAGACCAAAAAAACTCAAAACCCAGCAGAAGACAAGAAATAACTAAGATTAGAGCTGAGCTGAAGGAGATTGAGACACGAAAAACCCTTCAAAAAATCAATAAATCCAAGAGCTGGTTTTTTGAAAAGATGAACAAAATAGACAGACCACTAGCCAGATTGATTAAAAATAAAAGAGAGAACAACCAAATAGATGCAATAAAAAATGATAAAGGGGAAATCACCACAGATTCCACAGAAATTCAAACCATCATCAGAGAATATTACAAACAACTCTATGCGCATAAACTAGTAAACCTGGAAGAAATGGACAAATTCCTGGATTCCTGTGTCCTCCCAAGCCTAAACCAGGAGGAAGCTGAAACTATGAATAGACCAATAACAAGGTCTGAAGTTGAGGCAGCAATTAAGAGCCTACCACACAAAAAAAGCCCAGGTCCAGATGGGTTCACAGCCGAATTCTACCAGGCACACAAGGAAGAGCTGGCACCATTTCTTCTAAAACTATTTCAAACAATCCAAAAAGAGGGAATCCTTCCCAAATCATTTTATGAGACCAACATCATTCTGATACCAAAACCCGGCAGAGACCCAACAAGAAAAGAAAACTTCAGGCCAATATCCATGATGAACATAGATGCAAAAATCTTCAATAAAATATTGGCAAGCCGATTGCAACAGCAAATCAAAAAACTTATTCATCATGATCAAGTAGGATTCATCCCGGGGATGCAAGGCTGGTTCAACATACGCAAGTCTATAAATGTAATTTACCACATAAACAGAACCAAAAACAAAAACCACATGATTATCTCAATTGACGCAGAGAAGGCATTTGACAAAATTCAACAGCCCTTTATGCTAAAAACCCTCAATAAACTCGGTATCGGTGGAACGTATCTCAAAGTAATAAAAGCTATTTATGACAAACCAACAGCCAATATCATACTGAATGGGCAAAAACTGGAAGCATTCCCTTTGAAATCTGGCACTAGACAAGGATGCCCTCTTTCACCACTCCTATTCAATATAGTACTGGAAGTTCTAGCCAGAGCAATCAGGCAAGAAAAAGAAATAAAGGGTATTCAAATAGGAAAGGTGGAAGCCAAATTGTCTCTATTTGCAGACGACATGATAGTATACCTAGAAGACCCCATCGCCTCAGCCCAAAAACTCCTGAAACTGATAAGCAACTTCAGCAAAGTCTCAGGATATAAAATCAATTTGCAAAAATCACAAGCATTCGTCTACACCAATAACAGACTTAAAGAAAGCCAAATCAAGAGCGAACTGCCATTCGCAATTGCTACAAAAAGAATAAAATACCTTGGAATACAACTCACAAGGAACGTAAGAGACCTCTTCAAGGAGAACTACAAACCACTGCTCAACGAAATCAGAGAGGACACAAACAGATGGAGAAACATTCCATGTTCATGGTTAGGAAGAATTAATATCGTGAAAATGGCTATACTGCCCAAAGTAATTTACAGAATCAACGCTATCCCCATCAAGCTACCATTGACTTTCTTCACAGAACTGGAAAAAACCACCATGAACTTCATATGGAACCAAAAGAGAGCCCGCATAGCCAAGTCAATTCTAAGCAAAAAGAACACAGCCGGGGGCATCACACTACCGGATTTCAAACTATACTACAAGGCTACAGTAATCAAAACAGCATGGTACTGGTACCAAAACAGAGATATAGACCAATGGAACAAAACAGAGGCACCGGAGGCAACACAACATACATACAACTATACAATCTTTGATAAACCTGACAAAAACAAGCAATGGGGAAAGGATTCCATGTTTAACAAATGGTGTTGGGAAAACTGGCTAGCCATGTGCAGAAAGCAGAAACTGGACCCCTTCCTGACACCTTACACTAAAATTAACTCCAGATGGATTAAAGACTTAAACATAAGACCTGGCACCATAAAAACCCTAGAAGGAAATCTAGGCAAAACTATCCAGGACATAGGAGTAGGCAAGGACTTCATGAACAAAACACCAAAAGCATTGGCAACAAAAGCCAAAATAGACAAATGGGACCTAATCAAACTCCACAGCTTCTGCACGGCAAAAGAAACAGTCACTAGAGTGGATCGGCAACCAACAGAATGGGAAAAAATTTTTGCAGTTTACCCATCTGACAAAGGGCTGATATCCAGAATTTACAAAGAACTCAAACAGATTTACAGGAAAAAAACAAACAAGCCCATTCAAAAGTGGGCAAAGGATATGAACAGATACTTTACGAAAGAAGACATATATGAGGCCAACAATCATATGAAAAAATGCTCATCATCACTGGTCATCAGAGAGATGCAAATCAAAACCACATTGAGATACCATCTCACGCCAGTTAGAATGGCGATCATTAAAAAATCTAGAGACAACAGATGCTGGAGAGGATGTGGAGAAAAAGGAACACTTTTACACTGTTGGTGGGAGTGTAAATTAGTTCAACCATTGTGGAAGACGGTGTGGCGATTCCTCAAGGCCTTAGAAATAGAAATTCCATTTGACCCAGCAATCCCATTACTGGGTATATATCCAAAAGTCTGTAAATCGATCTACTATAAGGACACATGTACACGAATGTTCATTGCAGCACTGTTTACAATAGCAAAGACCTGGAATCAACCCAAATGCCCATTGATAATAGACTGGATTGGAAAAATGTGGCACATATACACCATGGAATATTATGCAGCAATCAGAAATGATGAGTTTGTGTCGTTTGTAGGGACATGGATGAATCTGGAGAACATCATCCTCAGCAAACTGACACAAGAACAGAAAATGAAACACCGCATATTCTCGCTCATAGGTGGGTGATGAAAAATGAGAACACATGGACACAGAAAGGGGAGTACTAAACACTGGGGTCTATTGGGGGGAAAAGGGGAGGGCCAGTGGGAGGGGGAGGTGGGGAGGGATAGCCTGGGGAGAAAAGCCAAATGTGGGTGAAGGGGAGAAGAAAAGAAAGCACACTGCCATGTGTGTACCTACGCAACTGTCTTGCATGCTCTGCTCATGTACCCCAAAACCTATAATCCAATAAAAAATTAAAAATAAAAAAAAAAAAAGAACTTCTCCCACATTTTTCCAATGGATATCCTATATGCACATACATGGGATGGAACATATTCTGCAAATAGTCAAGTATTTTTCCCTAGTTATTTTTTTCTTTGCTCTACGCATATTCTTTCTCTATTTACTGAACTAATGTTACTCACTAGATAAAGTTTGGCCTCTGAGTTACAAAAGGCTTTTGAAACAGATGGCAGAGAAAATCCTGAGAACCAGTTATATTATTTTCAAGAGTCAGGTATTTTGCAACATAAAAAGCTAAGCCTGGACAGAAACTTGGCAAAAAAATGTGTGCACTAAATGATAGATTTGAAACAGATAAAAAAAATTCAAACTACCCTATCTTTATAGATTAGATAAAGATTGTGGGAGCTGAAAAAAATAGCTCCTGAGAGGGGGCCTGGCATCACTCCATCCTAGAATGATGAAAACACCAGACAGGTCTGGGGCAATCTGAGAGCAGAGAAGAATTGTGATTCACTCTTTGGGCAAAGTCCAAGGAAGAAGCAGATTTCACAGTGAATTTCTTCATTACTGCATGGAATTACATTTGTGAAGTATAAGTGATGAGAAGACACATATAAAGAAAGAGTGCTTTAGAGCAAAGACCATCGACGACCACAGAAAGTATCCCTAAATTTCCTATGCTATTTTAAAGAGGTGCAGGTATGTTTAAGAGAGGGGAACATATGTTTTTCCTACCAACAAAGGAATATTATGGTAAGGTCTCCACCATTTTCCATCTTTCTTATTACTTATCATCTCCATAACCTGTGGTTAACTCTGAGGATAAGGAAAGAGGAAAAGTTTCCCCACTGACTGAATCAAAACCTTAAATGTCTAAGGAGGAAAACCCCTACGAACCAAACAAAATTATATTAATGTAATTTATCTGGAAGTGACTAGATTAAATTTTATATCATGTAGAAGGATGGGAGCTTCAACTAGAGATTATTATCCTGTGAAAATTTACATTTTAGAATAACTGATTTTGTTGCTTCAGTATATTTTTCCATACATAGATGGACTTGTAGCTACACAATAGTTGTTTCAATCTTCCTTTTGCTTATACAATTGCCTAAGCTGTATGCCTTTATAAAAATTTTTTCACTTTTTTCTTGACCCTATCAAAACTCCTGCTGACCTCTGCTCAGGAGCATTCACTGTGAAGAGTATGCAGTAATATAATGAAAGTAATTCACATCAATTCATGATAATCTGAAGTGAAAAAGAGAATGGTAGATTTCAGAGCAGTGAGGTTATATTATTGCATATTTTGGATGTTGAAACTGAAATATAAGTAACTAGTTATGCCGTTTATAGTCTCTTTTGCTTGCCATGCCAACTCTTACATTCAAAGGGCATAAAAGTAGAATCGCACTCTCTTCAACTTTGCAAATGATCCTCACTTTACACTAAACAAAGAGTTTTGCTTCTTAAATTTGAATTAGGATCATGTGTCCTCACTATATATACTAGGATACATCAGATACATGGTTATTCTCCTAGACTAAAAATAAACTACCTCTACTATCTTAAAATCATTTTCTATGTACAGATGGATGATTTGAATATACAAATATCTGAGGTGTATTATCTGTAAAAAAGGGATAATAACAATATCTGCCTTAAATGGATGTATTTTTGAGGATTAAATGAGAAAAGGTTAGAAAACTTTCCTCAGAAACATTGGTTCTTTCCCCATGAACATGTGTCTTTCAGGCTCAGAGATGTCTAATATACTGACATTTTTCATAGAACTGGACAAATAAATAGGACTAAGTACAAGAATTAACATCTGTACAATGTCAATACATCATGAGAAACCAGCTAAGGACCATGACATATGTGATTTGGATGAAGTAACCTACTACATAAAAAGAGAGAGGCTGCTAAAATATTTCTAAGAAACTCAAATGAGAAAAAAAATCAAGTATAGTTAGAGGTTCTGAAGAAAAATAAGAGGACACAGCTAAAGACAATTTTGGATTTCAAAGTATGTTCTTATATTGCTTTTCTTCCCACAAAAGATAGATGCTATTATAGTACTGAACTTATAATAGATAAGAGACCAGTTCTTTTTTTGATTTCGGAAACCATTGGGAGATTAACCTGGCTTCTTTCTGCCCATTCCAAGCCTAAAGGCCTGATGATGGTGGGGCTGATGTCCTGATGTCACTTTGGCATCTCATTCCAAAACTTGTATAGAATTCAGCCAGGCAATGGATGGATGAAGTAATTATAAAAGTGAAGGCATTTCAGGAAGAAACATAACTACATTCATTAGTTGTTCCTCCAGTATCTCCATCTTCTTTCACAATCTCAGATGTTGGGAAAACATGAAAATTCACAAACATCATAGTGTATGGGCAAAATCATCAATGTGGAAGTAAATATTCCAGCTGAAGTATTTTGTAGCTCCGTGATCTTGGTAAGTTATTTTGCCACTCTGATTATCAATTTCTTAAAGGCTAAAATGTGAGCATAAATATTCCAAATGCTTCTTGTGAAAGTAAATACAGCCTTTATCTTAGTATCAGCATAGAATAAATGATTGTTTTTTTCAATGAGTGTGTTGAAAAATGAATTATATTAACTAAAATTTTCTTGGTGTTTGGCATATAATAGGACTCCACATATTAATGACATAAATCGACAAATGAATGACCCAATGAATGAAATAAACAAACACAGAGAAAAGTCTCTGATAATACGTCATGAAGTTCTATCTTTGGCCATTTCTTGTTCTTACCTTCATTGCTTATGTAGAAGAGAAGCCATTCTTAGACCAAGAATTTTCACATCTTCTTTATAACATTATCTGTGTCTTTAAAATGTTGATGTTTACTACGCCAAGCATATCTTAGACTCTTTGGTCACCAATCTTTCATAATCTATTTCAACTGATGCTCTAAAATATTTTACTAAGAACATTTTACTGTCTTCTATGTACTACTTTAAAATGGGACTGACTACTATTAAAAATAAGAAAACGACCTAATTAAAATTAGTGCTTTATTGAAGGTTTCCAAGTTTTATTACTTTTACAACTTTACTCAAGGTTGACAAGTGTTTCCTATAATTAACTCTTGTTTCATATATAAAAAAGCTAGGCATTTTATTATTAAAATATTAGAATATTCAATTATTTAAATATTTCATTAATTTAATTATACATTATATTCAATTTATTATATAATATATAATAAAATATGTAATATTTTATTATATTATTATTTAGAAATATTAAAATATTATTATTTAAATATAAAAGATGCACATACAGTTGACACACTCGTCTCCTAATATCAATCTTAAGGCAAGTTTTAGTGCTTTGTTATGTATATGAATTTGCTACTTGAAAAACATGGGTTTCATACTTAGGATTTCTGTACCTGTGGAGATAATTTTTTCAAAGCTACTGTGAGGTACATATGCTCATGGAAAGATTGTAGAACAGGAGACATTCTATCATGATCATTCTATAGCATATATGAGAGTAAAGAGAATACCTCTTACCTACTTATCATAATAAGCATTGAATACCTCAAAACCTAAAATGCAATTAAAAAAACCATTGCATTGTTACAAGAAAACCCATTTCCTTAGTTAAAAATTTTCTAAAGTATATATATTCTTTTAAATGTAGCTCCAATATGAAATCAGTGATTGCTTTCACATTGGAACTCTTCTCTGTGTTGTGCCTGAGGCAGCTTCCAGAAGTCATACAGAGGTAACAGCTGTCACAAAAAACTGTGGACTTAGGGAAGCCCACAGCCCCAGACGTTTCATCTTTTATACCGATGCCAAGTCAAATGAGGGAATATGTATGACTTAAACCTTGATGATCAGAGAAGAATGTCTGTCTCTTTGTGTGTACATGTGTGCATGCACAAATACATGCACACATACACACACACTTTGCTAGTCAGAGAACATTCAATTGTCAATTATTGTCACATTTAACTTTGCTATGCCCCTTTGAATATGTACTTAGATAAAAAGAAACTTTTCTCAGTATCTTAAAGTAATATATAGAGCCCTGGAGTACTATTCTTAGAGTAGGTGCTGGGTAAAATGGCTATGAAGAGACATCTCTTGTTCACAGGATGACCTGGTTTTTCATTTTAGAAAAATCATCTCATATATTAAGGAATTAAATGGCATGATCAGTAAAGCAGAGACATTGATGGTAAGAATCTAGTTAGAGAGCTGACATACTACATCATGAACTATTCATACAGAAAGTTTTCCATTATTTTAAAGAGCAGCCTGATCAAAACTGAGTTTCATTATGTTAATTCTTAAACATACGTAGTGTTTAGATCAGGAAGTAAATTTGGTAGTTACCCTCAGTACATCCTTTCTTCCAGTGCATATTCATCCATTTGTTATGGGGGCAAAGCAATTTATTATATGTATGTATGTACGTATGTATTTATTTTTGAGACAGGGACTCACTCTGTCACCTAGGCTGGGGTGCAGTGGCCCAATTTCAAATCACTGCATCCTTGACCTCCTGGGCTCAAGAGACCCTCCTGTCCCAGCCTCTCACATAGCTGAGACCACAGATGCACACTGCCACACCAGGCTGTTTTTTGCTTTTTTGTAGAGATGGAATCCGCTGTGCTGCCCAGGCTGGTCTAGAACTCCCGAGCTCAAAAGATCCTTCCTCATCAGCCTCCCAAAGTGTTGGAATTACAGGCATGAGCCACTGTATCTGGTCTGTTCTCTTGTACTTTCTAAAATTATTGGGATAAGTCATATCCCAAATTAAGATTTCATAACCTGTGAACATTTCTTATTAAGTGCTTTTTTCCCTAAAAACTATCAAAATAAGAACAACATTTTTCTCAAGTTGATACTTAGAAATCGTACTTTTAAAAAAAACTATGTAATAATATACACTTCATAGAATTGTAATCTATTAACCTGATACAGTACTTGACATACAAGAGGTAGCAAATACTTGGTATTTGTCATTGTTCATTGTGGACACTATTTAAAAAACTCTCACTGTATGTATAAAATAGAAAATAAATAAGTTTAATGGCTTCTTACTGGTAATGACACTAAATAAAGTCAAGACAAGAAGCAAAATATCCTGGCTCTCAATCTGGTGCTCCTTGCAAAAGTCAATAAATACCTCTTCTCTAAGACACATTTACAAGCAAGAATATCAAATGCTAAAAAATAAAAAAACCTAGTTATTGAAGTTATATCATTGCGAAAATAACTAGTATGTTTAATGCAATCAGAAACCATTAAAGGTCGACGTTATAATAAAGCATATATTGGACAGTTATACCTACAAGTGATAATATACACTACTTGTCACTAGCAGACAGCAGAATTTTAAAATAAACTCTATCAGTGGACATTGACAAAGTGGAGAATCTGCCAGTTCAAATAGGGACACATTCCTATTCGTGGGTCTTTATTTTCCTCCAAAAGAAGCCATGTCCTTCTCCCCATAATTCATTTAAGTCAAACACGTCCATCCATATCAGTGTCCAATTTTCATGGATGTCTAAAAATTAACTGTACTGAAGAAAATGCATTCTTCCAGTGCATATTCATCCATTTGTTATGGGAGCAAAGCAATTTATTATATGTATGTATGTACGTATGTATTTATTTTTGAGACAGGGACTCACTCCAGCACCTAGGCTGGGGTGCAGTGGACCAATTTCAAATCACTGTATCCTCCACCTCCTGGGCTCAAGAGACCCTCCTGTCCCAGCCTCTCACATAGCTGAGACCACAGATGCACAAGAAAGGAGAAACAGCCAAGTAAAACTTCTCGATTATTGTATTCAGTGGTCCTGCAGCTGTCATAAACAGATTATCTCAACAAGTAAAAGAAAAATGCTTTACCTTCACTATTCTCTCCAGTTGAAAGCATTCTGTTACATTCATGACACCTTTAAATATTAATGTTCTAAGAGCTATAAGGCATCCATGTATTCATTCTCAGAACAAAAAAAAAGTGCAAAAATACCAAGGAAACAAAAGTGGATCGTTTTGAGACTGTATCTCCAAAATATTTATTTGGTAATTCCAGCAGTGTTCTATCACTGCCTCCTCAATCCCTAGTCCCACCACCACCCAGATTCATCTGGGAAGAAACATCATATTAGTATTATCTGCACTAGATAATTATCTGCACTACATCAGTTATATTATGGCTACACAGCATTTTGTGAGATGACCCAGGAACTTAACTGCCTTAAGTTCCAAACAACTGATTCACAGTTGGAAGCTGCATACATGTTGGCTCAAGAAAGAATCCCTCGTGGAAATGTGAGAGAGAAAAATATGACTGCCAGGCCTACCACATCAGCCAAATTGGCCTCAGCAATCACTGGGGTAGCACATGTTGTATCCAGAGTATCTCTATAACTATATTGTTTTCCTTCAATGATGAGCATACAAAATTCAGGCACTGGGATAATGAGAAATAGCGGAAACATAAGGGCCTATAAAATGGAGTCATGTGCACTGAAATGATGTCACAGATGCAGCACCATCATGAAGTCATGTCACAAAATAGCTAAATGGCAAAAAATTAAGCACAGATCTTCTGGAAAGTACACAAATATGGATAACATATAATAGAGCCCTTCAATAGGTATAACACAGTTCTTTTGCCAAGACAATGAGAATGATTAAAAAAAACACACTCTAACATATAGATTCTTCACAGAGGTAAGCTTACATTTTAGCTTCTATATTTGGATCATTTATCACAGATTTTATGATGGCTCCTGTCCAAGACACTGTGCAATTGGGGCCAATAACTGTTAAGCCACTTCAGAAAAACACACAAGCATTTATTATCATCCAAAATTCACAAGAAAGTGCTATGATCTGAAAAACATATTTCTAATATTGTACATTAGAAATCTGAATTTGGGGTTTCTCTCACCATATGTGGAGTACCAGGGCTATAAGGAGCTATAGGTTTAGTGTGGGGAATCCTGTCATTTTTGTCCTGGGCAACTCTTGAAAAAAGTTATGCCAAATTCACAGTTGTTTTGGATGAAATATTTGCAATTGGAAAAAGATCAAAGTCAACACCTTGAATAGAGCCCAGAATCTGATCGGTAACCAGTTTGGACATAATTCACGGGTGTTACATGCTCCATGGTTTTGGCTCTTCCATCTGTTCTGCATCATTCTTATTTTGAATAGTTAGCACTTCAGTCAGTTCAAGCTAATCCAATACTCCAAATTGGACACTGGGATTATAGGACCAAATTGTCTGGCTTAAATGAAAAACACTAATATATCCAAATAATATATGACTACACGGCTATATGTGCATATCATTGGGGAAGAAATTTTCTAGGATTTTTAATTGTTTTAACAATTGAAAAATTTAAGACATCATACTTGCAACATTTTCAATCATGGTATCACAGAGCCTTGCATTAGCATATAGTTTACAGAAATCTAATTTATACCCACCTAATAGTAATTTACACTAACTGTGCCTGAACACAGGGCTAATTCCAAAAATCAAACAACATCGTGTTTCTAGACATAAAAGTAAATAATGTATTATTACTGACTTTCAGGGGACTGGGGGTAAATGTGGGATAAAAAGGTGGAAAAAGCACATATGTTCATACTTATATGCAAAATAAAACGTAATTGCTAATGTAGACTGTCAAGGAATCTTGGTGGTTCAAAGGACAATACAACAACATTATATCAGGCTGGGGAAGGTGAGATGAAGATAAATTTCAATTAAGAGGCTGCATTTAGCAATCAGAAATGATGAGTTTGTGTCGTTTGTAGGGACATGGATGAATCTGGAGAACATCATTCTCAGCAAACTGACACAAGAACAGAAAATGAAACACCGCATATTCTCACTCATAGGCGGGTGATGAAAAATGAGAACACATGGACACAGAGAGGGGAGTACTAAACACTGGGGTCTATAGGGGGGAAAGGGGAGGGCCAGTGGGAGGGGGAGGTGGGGAGGGATTGCCAGGGGAGAAATACCAAATTTGGGTGAAGGGGAGAAAGCAAACAAAACACACTGCAATGTGTGTACCTATGCAACTGTATTGCATGCTCTGCACATGTACCCCAAAACCTAAAATGCAATTAAAAAAAAAAGAGGCTGCATTTAACAGGGTCTTGAATGAGGGTTGATAATTTTAAAGAGGTGATTATTATTTATAAGACAGAACCCTGAAAGTGACAATCTATATTTAGGATATAACACAAATACACACACAAATATGAAAATGTTAGCCTACAGTGCATTAGAGGTTTGTGGGCATAGTTCATTTCAAATAGAACAGAAAGTATCAGAGAAAGTACCAGGGCACAAAGATAGAAGCTTAGTTTGACGTCATGTACAAAACATCAAAGCAAGAAAATGTTACATAAAACTATAAGCGATAGGGAATCATTAAATTTATGGAGTGGAAAGTCGACACTCTTAGATATGCTCTCAAGAAAGAGATATTTATTTCCAGAAAATATAATTTACAGGAATAAGATATTATACAGATAATTATCTATGAGACTATGTAAGAGGCTTTGAAAGATTTCGAGGACATAATGCAGGTTGGTAACATTGGCAATGGTAAGGAAAAGAGAAGATAGACAAATAGTAAGTCAGACCCTATAGAGTTTGGCAATTGAATTGGAGGCTAAAAACAGAAGTGCAGAGGAGTTACGATATGAAGGGACACATGGGTCACCATCTCTGGTCTTGGTTCACCACTGTGTACTAAGAGTTACTTCTTCTGATAACAATAATGGTTACTTTAAAAATATATCTCTAGTCATTCTGAACTAGATGAGGCCCTTGTTAAAAAAAAGAAAAAGAGGGAGGAAAGATATATTCTTCTTCTCCCTCTGCCCTGCTTCTCCTGCCATCCCCTACAGATTCCAGTCCATTGGAGAGACATAGATAATGAGAAATTACCAGGGAACAAAAAATTAAAAAAGGAAAGACATACTAATATGATAGAATACTCAAGTAACTACTGAATGCAAAAGAAGTCACAATAAAAATGCTTAAAATATGATTAAAAGAGGTTAGAACATATTTCTGGTAATATGATGCACACATATCAGTGTGAATAAAAAACGCTGAATGGATTAACTGAATTATCACCAAGTGAGTTATGTTAAAATGCTCATAGTTTTTGATATTAATTAAAATTACATGACTTTGATGGTAAACTAAGTATATAATCATTGGATGTCATATATTTACATAGACAGCTCAAATATTCTTCAATTAGTCCTAAAAATTGCACCTACATGGGTCTTCATATCTCCCTAATGCTATGTTTATGGGTGAAACAATAACTCTTTTTACCAGAACTAGGGTAATGAATATCAGCTTATTTAGCAAAAGATGGTAAGTTCAGTTTGGACTGGAGTTTGGTGAACTACCTGAATAGTCTAGGGAAAATAACCACTAAAAAATATGGGGCTGAAGTATTAAAAGACATCAAAGACAGAGATTTAAATTGTTTTTTACAGACAAGTGGATTACATTACTATTGAAGAGTGGAGAGAAAAGGTGGTCAAGTTCATATATCAGAACATTTACTTGAGAAGATACATCAGAGTAAAAGTTCTTGTATATAGAAAGAAAATTATTTTTAATCTGAGTTATAATTTTTGTGAGGTATGCATACATTTTTCTTATGGAATTTGATGTCAAAAACATAATTTCAGTATCTTCTGATGGGTATGCCACAATATGATCTGGCTGTTTGGAGAATATTCTTTGATACCAGCAGTGATCAAGAGGAAAGCATGCAAATGAGGGCATGTTCTGACTGATGAGTCAGGGTACTTTGCAGGCATCTTTCTAGCTAGCTCTAGAATGGAATTATTTTCATACACAAAAAAACAAACCTCAGTCTGGCAATTAACGTGCTATCTGTGTTAGTAGTTCAATGCTAATAGTCTAACGAGCAGAATAGTAGGTTAGAGTACCACTGTATTTAAAATCTACAAGCCACACAAAAGACAAGTGTTCATAATTTAATAATTAGGGATCTGAAAATGAAAGTCAACAATACTCAACCGTGTGTGTGTGTGTGTGTGTGTGTGTGTGTGTGTGTGTGTGTTTGCATATTTTGACATTTTGTAAATCACCAAAGATTTAATTTAGATAAAGTAGGGTTGGAGGTAAGGTGCATATAGCAAAATTGACTAAAGAGATCTTCACATGAGCAAAGAATCCAGGAGGGCCTGGTAGCAAGAAAAATAAAGCAACTTGCAGACAAAAGAATTGTCTGGACTGCAAGGAAGAGAAGACAGGAAAAGGAACATTTTCCACCCATCCATTCACGTATTCATTCAATATACTTATTGAATATATTTTAAATGTCAGAGACTGTTTTAGCAGTAGGGTTATAGCAGTGAACACCACAAATTTCATATTCCCAAGAAGCATGCATTTGGGGGTGGGGATCCATTTTACAAATAAAATTTTAAAGCCAAATATAAAGTTCTGTGTTAGATAGGATGGTCAGAGGAAGCCTGTATAGGGAGTGATGTAGATGAAGTGAAAGAGAAAGCGATACAAACTTTTGCGGGGGGAAGGGGTTATCATCCCAGGCAAAGGAAAATATCAACCTCAAAAGCCCTGACTCAGGAACATGCTTGGCAGAGTCAGACAAGAAAAATCAAGAAAGCTAGTGAACTTGGAACAGGGTAAGTCATAGGGAAAAGTGTGGGAAATGAGGTAGGACAAGGAGCCAAAGGCCAGATAAGATAAATCTTACAGGCCAAGGTTAAGAATTTGAATTATGTTTTAAGGCTGGCATGAAGCAATTAGATAATTGTGAATGACAGACTGAAGACGGCTATAACTGGGAGTAGTAAAACAAGTTAGGATGCTACTGTAGTTGTGCAAGTGAGAATAATTAAGGATTTGACTAGATGCAACAGTTAGTGAGGTGTCTCTAAAGACTGGTTCTCAAAGTGCAACCTGCATCAGCAGCATCAACATCCCTCGGAAACGGGTGACGTACAAACTATCAGGTAATCACCTACTGCATCAGAGACTCTGGGAGTGAGACCCAGAAATCTGAGTATTAACAAACCCAGTAGGTGATTCCAATGCCTGCCAAAGTTTGAGAACTACTGCTTTATAAGTAACGGCTCCCCCAATTTACTGAGTAACTTCTGTGTCACTCAGTAAATTAAATATACATGTCCATATGTGCATGTAGTATAAGAAACATCTGCCTTAATAAGTAGAAAATTATTTAATGAGGACATCTGGAGCAATGTGAAGTAGAAAAATAAATAAATATGGTGTATATAACCTATATACATATTGTCTCAGTAACTAAAAATTGAATTTCTTGCTCTAAATTCAGGCCACATTCTGATTCATTTATAATACTGTATCATGCTACTTAGAAAAAGCTTTCATTTAAATTGCCAGCATTCTTTCATGCAAAAATATAACTGAATTTAATGATCTCATTATGAGTGATAAACAATTCCTCTGCAGATTTTCAGGCAGGCCATATTTTCATTTTTTAAAAAAGTCACTTGTTTTACCAGCAATGGGCAAATACAATAACAAAAACTGAAAGCCGCAAATCAACAAGAGTTGTATATAATTAATGAGTGTCATCCTTTAAAATATAGAATTGAGAACTTACTAAAAACCTGAATATTTTGCATTGCTATTTCGGGCAAAAAGCATAATAGGTCATAACAGAGGCTTCAAAATCAAAAAGATTTTATAAAGTTAACTACCAAAAATAAATCCATTGAGGAAAGCCTCTCTGATTTGATGGTCTGCAATTCCCCTTGTAATTACATTTAAAATATATTTCAGAGTCCCTTTCCTGGAAGCAATAACGTGAAGAAACAATTAAAATGCTTAATATTCATACAATAAAGGTTATTTTAAAATACATACTATATATGTTTGTTTACGTATGCATCTATCTGCATTAAAAATGACTATACATTTATATACTTCTCACTGTAGTCATTCATGTTGTGTCTCAATTACCACTCTGATGAATAGGAGGCAGATTTAGAATATTGCTGTACATCCCACGGTGTTTACACTGGGAATTTTGGCAACCTCATAGGACAAGAAACTCCCAAGAAGAAATAGGTTGGTTTTGCATTAGAAATATTTGCCAGAAGACAGTGTTCAAAGGGTACGATGGGCTCTCTTGATCACTATTCAGAAGACAGGAAAATACACTTGTTGCCATACAGGTGTCTGTTTATGCATATAATTCAGTTTTTCCAAGAAAGGGCCAAAAGGTAGACAAAATACAACTGATGTGTGATTTCTGCAGCTTGATCTTCCTTTCTGGTATTATTGTCTTTTACTGCCTTTCACTGTTACTATTTATCATTTTCTCACTTTGACTTTACAAGTATCTCCTATATTATCAGTTTTCAAACATGGTTTCAAACACACCCTTAAAAAAACTGGAGCATCCAGAGTAGGAAGGAGAGAACTGACACTAGAAGTTGGGCTTAAGTTGCCCATGACCACTAGTTAGTGACCATAAGAATGTGGGCTTCTCCATGGCATATCCACTGCTGATAACTATACTCCAGCAAAAAAAAAAAAAAAAAAATTCTAAGAATCTCTAGGACTCAAATGTTTCACTACTTTCAGTATCTTCCAGACGTGATCATATCTTATCAAGATTTTGAATTGCTTTTCTAAAAGAACTTTGAACATTCCCTATAATGTATCAAACTAAACATAAACAGTCTGTACTGGAATTGTACATGTTATATAACTTTACTTCAAAATTTATGTTAGTATATATTAATATCACTATGTATCTCTTATTCTCTACTCAACTCTACTAATGAATATTCTCTGAACATATTCAGAGCTCCTTGCTTCCATTTCTCTACACATGCATTAACGATTTACATTATAAATATTTGTGTACAAATCCTTGTGCTCAATATTTAAAGATATTTAAAAACAGGGAAAGAACATTAACTAAAACTTGCTATGAATCATATGAGGATTCTATTACAAAAACACTGTTAAAATATTTAAATATTTTTTTCAGAAATGAAGAAACAGATTTAGACAATATTTCATTTCACTAGGTTACTTTCTATGGTCTTCAAAATAGAAAGTAGTAGAACCCAGATTTAATCTTAGATCTGAGACTGAAGCCTCTGGATTCTTCGTCTTTTCTATGTTGCTTATTCTATTCCTTTCAAATAGTACACATTATAGACTGTAAAGTCTCAAGAGCAGCAATCATCGCTATTGATTTTTGGTCTATCCATCCACTTAGCACATAATATATACCCAATTATTCAGAATAATTTAGCTATATATAAAAACTGCTAAAGGAATCTAGTATCTTACACAATACATCTAGTATATACATAACAATAATATAAAACAGTATACATTAAATGTCAACCATTGTATTAAAAAATAAAAAAGGAAGATTAAAATTAATTCTGACTCACAGAACAGGTCAGACAGGTAAGAGAGACTGTTGATGTCCCATTCAGATGGGCTTTTAACAGCTCTATGAATCCCTACCCCAGTTTCTTTACACTTTGTTGCTAAAAGCTGACTCCTGGGACATTGTGCAGATTATTCTTGAGCACTAGAGGGGTAGATCAAGAAGCTACTCCACAGAAATACAAAACACCTTCAGAGACTATTATGAAACCTCTATGCAATCAATCTAGAAAACTGAGAAAAAAATGGATAAATGCTTGGAAACACACAACTTCCAAAGACTGAACAAGGAAGAGACTGAATCCTTGAACAGACCAATAATGAGTCCCAAAACTGACTTAGTAGTAGAAAGCCTAATAATCAGAAAGAGCCAGGACCAGATGAATTCACAGACAAATTCTACCAGATGTACAATAAAGAGCTAGTCCTATTCCTACTGAAATTATTATAAAAAACTGAGGAGGAGGGACTTCTCCCTAAGTCATTCTATGAGGCTAACATCATCCTGATATGAAAAACTGGTAGAAATACAACAACAAAAAAACTCCAAGATGATATCCTTGGTGAACATCAACGCAAAAATTCTCAGCGAAATACTGGTGAACTGAATCCAGAAGTACGTTTAAAATCCACCATGATCAAGGAGGCGTTACACCTGAGACACAAGGTTGGTTCAACATACACAAATCAATAAATATGATTCACCACATAAACAGAACCAAAAACAAAAACCATATAATCATCTCAATAAATGAGAAAAAATAATGCTTTTGGTAAAATTCACATCCATGTCACAAATCCTCACCAAACTAGTGATTGAAGGAACCTACTTCAAAATAGTAGGAGCCATCTATGAGAAACCCACAGCCAACATCATAATGAATGGGCAAAAGATGTAAACATTCCTCTTGAAAACTGGTACAAGACAAAGATGCCCTCTCTGACCACTCCTACTCAACATAGTACTGGAAGTCCTAGCAAGAGCAATCAGGCAAGAGAAAGAGATAAAAGACATTCAAATAGGAGGAGAGCAATTCAAACTATCCTTATTTGCACATGACATGATTCTATATTTAGAAAACCCTAAACTCTGATCAGAAGCTTCTTGTTTTGATACACAACTTCAGAAAAGTTTCAGGATACAAAATCAATGTACAAAAATCAGCAGCATTCCCATACAACAACAAGCTGACAGCCAAATCAAAAATGCGATCCCACCCACAATAGCCACAACAACAATAAAATACCTAGGAATGCAGTTAATCATGAAGGTTAAAGACCTCTTCAATGAGAATTACAAAACACCACTCAAAAATAAATCAGAGATGACATAAACACATAAAAAAATCATGCTTATGGATTGAAAGAATCAATATCATTACAATGGCCATACTGACCACAGTAATTTACAGATTCAATACTATTCCTATCAAATACCAATGACGATCATTAAAAAATCTGGAGACAACAGATGCTGGAAAGGATGTGGAGAAATAGGAACACTTTTACACTGCTGGTGGGAGTGTAAATTAGTTCAACCATTGTGGAAGACAGTGTGGCGATTCCTCAAGGACCTAGAAATAGAAATTCCATTTGATCCAGCAATCCCATTACTGGGTATATATCCAAAGGACTATAAATCATTCTACTATAAGGACACATGCACACAAATGTTCATTGCAGCACTGTTTACAATAGCAAAGACCTGAAACCAACCCAAATGCCCATCTATGATAGACTGGACAGGGAAAATGTGGCACATATACACCACGGAATATTATGCAGCCATCAAAAACAATGAGTTCATGTCGTTTGTAGGGACATGGATGAATCTGGAGAACATCATTCTCAGCAAACTGACACAAGAACAGAAAATCAAATACCACATGTTCTCACTCATAGGTGGGTGATGAACAATGAGAACACATGGACACAGGGAGGGGAGCACTACACACTGGGGTCTATTGGGGGGAATACAGGAGGGACAGTGAGGGGCGGAGTTGGGGAGAGCGAGCATGGGGAGAAATGCCAGATATAGGTGAAGGAGAGGAAGGCAGCAAATCACACTGCCACGTGTGTACCTATGCAACTATCTTGCATGTTCTTCACATGTATCCCAAAACCTAAAATGTGATAAAAAAATACCAATGACATTCTTTAAATAATTAGAAAAATCACTATTTTACAACTAATACGGAAACAAACAGCCTTAATAGCCAAGAAAATCCTAAGCAAAAGCAAGAAAGCTGGAGGCGTTACATTACCTGACTTTAAAATATACTGTAAGATTGGTGAGAGAAGGCATCCTTGTCTATTGCCAGTTTTAAAGGGAATGCTTCTAGTTTTTGCCTGTTGAGAATGATATTGGCCGTGCACTTGTTGTAAATAGTTGTTATTATTTTGAGATACGTTCCACCAATACCTAGTTTATTGAGAGTTTTTAGCATAAAGGGCTGTTGAATTTTGTCAAAGGCCTTCTCTACATCTATTGAGATAATCATGTGGTTTTTGTCTTTGGTTATGTTTATGCGGCGGATCACATTTATAGATTTGCATATGTTTAACCAGTCTTACATCCCCAGGATGAAGCCTACTTGAATATGGTGGATAAGCTTTTTAATGTGCTGTTGGATTCAGTTTGCTAGTATTTTATTGAAGATTTTTGCATCAATGTTCACCATGTATATTGGTCTGTAGTTATCTTTTTTTTTAGTTTCATCTCTGCCCAGTTTTGTTATCAGGATGATGTTGGTCTCATAGAAAGAGACAGGAATAACTACAAGGCTACAGTAATCAAAACGGCATGGTACTGGTACCAAAACAGAGATATAGACCAATGGAACCGAACAGAGGCCTTGGAAACAAGACCATACGTCTACAAGCATCTGATCTTTGATAAACTGGACAAAAACAAGCAATGGGAAAAGGATTCCCTGTTTAATAAGTGATGTTGGGAAAACTGGCTACCCATATGCAGGAAGATGAAACTGAACCCCATCCTTACACCTTATATGAAAATTAACTCCAGATGGATTAAGAATTTAAACATAACTAACACCATAAAAGCCCTAGAAGAAAACCTAGGCAACACCATTCAGGACACAGGCACAAGCAAGGACTTCATGACTAAAACACCAAAAGCAAGGACAACAAAAGCCAAAAGAGACAAATCGGATCTAATTAAACTTAGGAGCTACTGCACAGCAAAAGAAACAATCATTAGAGTGAACTGGCAACCACCGGAATGGTAAAAAAAAAAATTGCAATCTACCCATTTGACAAAGGACTAATATCCAGAATCCACAAAGAACTAAAGTAAATTTACAAAAAAAACCAAACCCATTAAAAAGTGGGCAAAGAATATGAACAGACACTTTTCAAAAGAAGACATTTACGAGGCCAAAAACATGAAAAAATGCTCATCTTCATTGGTCATTAGAGAAATGCAAATCAAAACCACACTGAGATACCATTTCACCCCAGTTAGAATGGCGATCATTAAAAAATCTGGAGACAACAGATGCTGGAGAGGATGTGGAGAAAAAGGAACACTTTTACACGGTTGGTGGGAGTGAAAATTAGTTCAGCCATTGTGGAAGACAGTGTGGCAATTCCTCAAGGATCTAGAAATAGAAATTCCATTTGCCCCAGCAATCTCATTACAGGGTATATTCCCCCAAAATTATATATCATTCTATAATAAAGACACATGCAGATGTATGTTCATTGTGGTACTGTTTAAGATAGGAAAGACCTGGAACCAACCTAAATGTCCATCAATGATAGATTAGAGAAAGAAAATGTGGCACATATACGCCATGGAATATTATGCAGCCATAAAAAACGATGAGTTTGTGTCCTTTGTAGAGACATGGATGAATCTAGAAACCATCATTCTCAGCAAACTGACACAAGAACAGAAAACCAAACACTGCATGCTTTTTCTCATAGGTGGGTGATGAAAAATGAGAACACTTGGACACAGGAAAGAGAACAACATTCACTGGGCTAGGTGGTGGCGTGGAGGGGAGGAGAGGGAGAGACAGCAGGGGGACGGGGAGGATGAAAAGGGTTAACACTGGTAGAAATGGGGGCAGGGGTGGGATGGAGACAGCAAACCACCACGGCATATATGTACCTATACAACAATCCTGCAGGATGCAGGATGTGCACACGTACCCCAGAGCCCAAAGTACAATAAAAAAATACACACACACACAGACATACACACACACACACATATACACATATATACACATATTCTATAAGGGTATAGTAACCAAAACAGCATGGTACTGGTACAGAAACAGACACTTAGACCAATGGAACAGAATAGAGAACCTAGAAATAAGGTCACACACCTACAACCATCTGGCCTTTGACAAAACTGACAAAAACAAGCAATGGGGAAAGGACTTCCTAGTCAATAAATGGTTCTAGGATAATTGGCTAGCCAACTACAAAAGACTGAAACTGGACCTTTACTTACAACATACACAAAAGCTAACTCAAGATGGACTAAAGACTTAAATCAAAAACTAAAAACTATCAAATCTTGGGAAGATAACCTAGTAAATACTATTCTGGACATAGGACCTGGCAAAGAGCTCATGACAGAGATGCCAAAAGCAATTCCAGCAAAAGCAAAAATTGACAAATAGCACCTAACTAAATGAAAGAGCTTCTGCACAGCAAAAAAACTATCAATGGAGTAAACAGACAATCCACAGGATGGGAGAAAATTTTTGCAAACTATGCATCTGATAAAAGTTTAATATCCAGAATCAATAAGGAACTTAAATTTACAAGAAAAGAACAACCCACCCCATCAAAAAGCTGGCAAAGGCATGAACAGACACTTTACAAAAGAAAACATACATGTGGCCAACAAGCAGATAAAAATGTTCAACATCACTAATCATTAGTGAAATGCAAATGAAAACCACAGTGAGATACCATTTCGCAGGAGCCAGCATGGCTACTGTTAATTCTGGCAAGGTTGTTGAGAAAAG
Organism: Callithrix jacchus; assembly: GCF_049354715.1. Taxonomy (NCBI): domain Eukaryota; kingdom Metazoa; phylum Chordata; class Mammalia; order Primates; family Cebidae; genus Callithrix; species Callithrix jacchus. The sequence continues at coordinate 34,336,418 of NC_133524.1, forward strand.
GGAATGCTTATGCACTGCTGGTTGGAATGTAAATTAGCTCAACCATTTTTGGAAGCTGTTTGGCAATTTCTCAAATAATTTAGAATTACCATTTGATCCAGCAATCCCATTACTGGGTGTATACCCAAAGGAATATAAATCGTTCTGAGTAAAAACAAATGCACGTGTTTTTTCATCGCAATACCACTAACAATTGCAAAGACAGGGAATCAACCGAAATGGCAGAATGGATAAAGAAAATATAATACATATGCACCATGGAATACTATGCTGCCATTAAAAAGCATGAGATCACATTCCTTTGCAGCAACATGGATGCAGCGGAGGCCATTATCCTAAGTAAAGTAACACAGGATCAGAAAATCAAATGTCACATGTTTTCATCCGTAAGTGAGAGCTAATTATTAAGTACATCTGGACACAAAGAAGGGAACAACAGACACAGGAGCCTGCTTGAGAGTGGATGGTGGGAAGAGGGTGAGGATTAAAAAAAACACCTGTTGGGTACTGTACTGGGCGACAAAATAGTATGTACACCTAACCTCCACAATACTCTATTTACCTTCATAGCAAACCTGCACATATACCTCTGAATCTATTTTTTTTTTTAATTATACTTTAAGTTCTGGGATACATGTGCAGAATGTGCAGGTTTGTTAAACAGGCATACATGTGCCATGGTGGTTTACTGAACCCATTAACTTGACATCTGCATTAGGTATTTCACCTAATGCTATCCCTCCCCTAGTCCCTCACCCCCTGGCAGGTCCAGATGTGCGATGTTCTCCTCCCTGTGTCCATGTGTTCTCATTGTTCAACTCCCACTTATGAGTGAGAACATGCAGTGTTTTGTTTTCTGTTTCTATGGTAGTTTGCTGAGAATGATATTTTCCAGCTTCATCCATGTCCCTGCAAAGGACATGAACTCATTCTTTTTTATGGCTGCATAGTATTCTATGGTGTATATGTGCCACATTTGCTTTATTCAGTCTAAGATTGATGGGCATGTAGGTGGGTTCCCAGTCTTTGCTATTGTAAGTAGGGCTGCAATAAACATACATGTGCATGTGTCTTTAGAGTAGTATGATTTATAATACCTTGGGTATAAACTCAGTAATGGGATTGCTGGGACAAATGATATTTCTGGTTCTAGATCCTTGAGGAATACACACTGTCTTCCACAATGGTTGAACTAATTTACACTCGCACCAACAGTGTAAAAGTGATCCTATTTCTCCACATTGTTTCCAGCATCTGTTCTTTCCTTTTAAAAATATTTTATATAAAAAAAGAATTTAAAAAATGAGATTTGCAAAGAGCAACTAATGTGTAGGCTGCCTTATTTGTAGTGATAAATCATTTCAGAGAGAAGGCTAAAGAGATGATAGGCATTGTAAAAGAAGCAATAATTTAGTAGATAAATGTAAGACATTGAAAGTTTTTTTCCTCCTTCATTGAATAAAGGAAGGTGTCTATATTTCCGCTTCCATACATATTGTCCAGCAACATTCTGTTTTTAAAGATTGTTTGCCATGTTTCTATATTATTCTTGATATTTCTCTCAATTCTGACAACCTAAAGATATTCTCATTTCTTTTCCCAGTCATTTGTGTGCACTCTTTCTATATAAGAAACTTTGACTTTTCTCATAATTCCTCATATATTTCTGGCCTAACTTACAGAAAATGTAAGTTTTCTCAAAGCAGAGTCAATTTCCAATGATTTCATTCCCAAAACCTTTGCTACTGTCTTTTCCATGGAGTCTACACTAAACTCTAGGTATTATTGCATATCACCTTTCTTCCTCCTCCATACTCCCTTTGATAGGGATAGGATAGCAGGTGCTGGGAAATAAGTTTGTTTCTTTCTCCATAAAATGTAGGCATCTATTTTGACATTCTATAGAATGACAAGGTCCTTCAATCAATGGTTATATGAATATTCTGTAATCTGCAATTCTCTGGGTATGGAGGAGGAGAGAAGAGGGATATAGAGAGACTATTTCAATGCTCTATTATTATAAAAACAATCTAATTTATGTTCTCTTATTAAAGCACTGATAAAAATTTATCAGTAATATAAATAATATATGACTCATTTTTAATTATTCTCTACTATAGTAGAAGTGTTCCTTTTATTTGCAGTCTACAAATATTGATCAGTAAATTAAATGATAAATTCTGAGAAAAATCCCACCTAGTTACATCTAGATGATAAGTTAAGTCAGTGCTGAAGTGACTCCTTAGGAGTGTCAGTAGCATGCTTTCTACAAATTGTGCTTCCAACAGAGTATATTCTATTTCTTTTGCATAGGAAAGTGTTCTTCATAGTAACCCTGGTAATGACTACTACAAGAAATGTGTAGCAGTTTAAAATGATGCTTTAAGTAGATTTAATACCTAGTCTCTATTCCTAGTCTCTATTTTCTCTTGATTTTTCTGCTGCCCTGCTACATTATTTTTTATGCTAGGAAATGTGTCACCTATAAAATCTTAAAAGGATACATTTCAGAACCAAGTATTTCTGGCTTTATAACAAAACAAATAACATATGAACTTGAAATCATTAGGAGTTTTGCTTTTGTGAGAAAGACCAATAAAATATAGAATATTGATAATTGACCCAAAATGCCTTTAATATTTTCTGTTTATTTGCTTCATGTTAAAATATAGCTCAAATTATTTTAGTTTTGGCACAAATATCTTCTTCATGAAGGCTTCTCTTGAAGAGACAATTAGTATGATCAAATATCTTATGTCCTCCTTTACATTTCCCAGCTTTCCTTGTAGTGATTTTGAAGTCATGTGACTTTTTCTGCCCAGGGGACTGTATAGTTGGATACTTGTCATTCCCAGGTTTACTAAGCGCTGGTGGGCTTCTTTCATTCCTGCTTTCCTGTGAGAATTTATACTAAGTATAAAAGATAATGTCAGTAGAAGAGGTAGGACAGCCAGCTAAAGTACAATCAGATAACACTTGGTTGTAGTAACTTGCTGAGTTTCAAGGCTTGGCGTGTTTTGACACTTAGCCTTGTTTATCTTAAATAGCATCCATTCCTTGATTACTTTCAATGGATAGCCCCACTTTCCAGGTCATTCTATCACCGTTTTCTGTTTGATTTCCTCCTTAGCGCTTATTACCATGTAACATACTATAAATATCACTTTCTCATTTTATTTTCTATAACTTTTAAGTAGATCAAAACCTCTGTAAAGCAAGAATGCAGTTTTATTTCAGTTTAGTTTACTACTCTAAACCTAACAACTTGGGCTATACCTGGAACATAGTAGATGCTCCACAATTTTGCTGCTTGAGGAAGTTACATAATTTTTTAACCTCAATTATATTTCTTACCATATATTCATGAAGATAAATGAGAACATGTGTAAATCTTCTAGTTTCACAAGTAGTATACATTTAAAAGAGTTAGTGAATGAACGTTTTATACAAATATCACCAGCTGGTTATCAGATAAGCTCTACCATAAATTTTCTCAACATGATCTTAAATTTTGTACTATACACCATGTTTGTCCAATAAATAGCATTCACACTTTTTATTTGTATCACTGTCCTTTGTAATTTATCAACATAAAATGCACACATGCATAAACACACAAATATTTTATACACACAAATATAAGCACACATGTGTGTATGCATATATATCTACATACATGTGTACATATGTTTGTACCTGTGTATATGTATTTATATTTGTATAGGTGTGTACATGTGTATGTGTGCATGTACATGTGTGTATATATATATTTAAATGAGATAAATAAGTAAAGCTTATTTTTCTTGGTATCATCTAATAAATCTACTGTTTCAATTCTCAGTGCTATGAGAGAACAAATAAATGTAAATATATGCTGAATAAATATCTACTTTTCTCAAGGATAAGTGAAGGGCAAAAAAGGTAGAGAAAAAGTAGAAATGTGACAGTTACTGGTCTGAGTACACAATGTATATACTCTAAAGTTATCTTTGTTCATTTGATCTATCAAATGCAGGCAACATTTTGCCACTCTTCTAGCAGATGTCACTACCTATCGAAAGATTTTTTTGAAGGGTGACTCAACCTAAAAAGAAAATCAAAGTAATTCAACATTATCTGCAGTGACACTGAAAACTCATTCCTTTCTACTGATGTATTCCCTGAAGATATTTTTTTCATCCCATAATGTTTCTACCATACTAAACACTTATACCAATAATACATTTTAACAAAAATTTAATTCATTAATGAGGGAAAAAATTGAAAGAAGGTAAAATAAAATATTTCACAAGCATTGTGCTTCAAGATGTTCTGAACAGATCAGAACAGAAATAAACTTTCTAAATTTATTCAGAGAGGAAACAAGTATACAGATATCGAAGTATATTTTATTTCTGACTTTTAATATATTTTACCTGTTCGAAGAGAAAAAATTCTACAGAGAATGGAACTAAAGCAAACATTTCTGAATCATACATTTTATTGTGTGCAATGCCCTTCATTTTCACATTGTTATTTAGAGTTTATTTCAGAAGATAAGAAGTTACTGCATCTTCACTTTCACTTAATCATAGATGAAGGAGGTGGGAAGATAAAATAATGGAAATAAATGAAAAATATATAAATGAAGAGATTGTTAGGTGTACACTCAGTAGAGCTGTTTGGGTGGAGAGGAAGATATCTGAAAACAATAAGCACTGCCTAGAAAATGTCCACAGATAAAAGTAGCTGAGCAAGGGATCAGAGACTTACATTTGTGAGTATTAATAGTCATGGTAATATCTTCTACTAATATTTTAAAGACCTCACTGTTATACACAGTGAAAGTCATAAATAAGGAGGTTTCACCAAAGTTTTATAGAATTTCAAATAATAATTTTCCCTACATTGTCCCTTCACTGTGAAACAGTGGAAAACTGAGAACCACAAAGCCTCAGATGACTGCTTTTTGTAAGGGCCATTGCTGTACTCTGATTTACCTGCTGAGTGTTTAAGCGTTTTCAAAGGCAATGTAATACCAGAAATGAAGCACTGAGCCAGGCTAAAGCATCCATGTGCCCTAGATTTTCTGTGAAAAAATTGCAGTGCCCAATTCCTGTGTTTGACAATATTTCCTGTCTTTTCATAAATGCTAACGTCCAAAATATCAAATTTCAAAATTTACAGATAAACTTTAGTCCACATAAAAAAAAAAAAGTTGGGAAAGACAGATTGAAAGTACACTAACGCAAATACTTAGTATTTTTTTGTTTGCTTTTAAAAATAAAACATGTTAAGTCAGTCTGCAGAATGAAGAAAATACAAACGACATCTTCTTGGGCTTCTTTACAAACTTGCTTCAGTGACACTTTTATTATTCTTTATTGTATGTCCTGAGGATGCCCACGAGCTTTTCTACTTTCATTTGGATCAAAGATATTAAAATTTAAACACATTTCTCCTAAATCCATTTTCCTTTCTGCCAACTTGGCAGTAGTTACCCCAATTTTATTTCCCACCTCTTTCTTGCATATTTGGTGGAGTCACTTCAGTTTCAGCAATTCTCATAGGTTTCTATTCATTAAAATAATCACATCAATGAGTGATAAAAAGTATTAGTGTTGCAGGTGGGCAAAGAAATGAAATTAGAAGAAGAAAGAGCAAGATCCATCCCTTTTAGTGATATGAAAAGTGATATGGTGACAATTCCTTTATTTGTCTATTCTGAACAACTCACTATGAAGCTAGGTTCAATTTGGAATATATACAGTTAAAAATAGTTTACAGAAGTAGATTTTACATATTCTACAATTTGCACAATGGGAATTTATTTTGGTGCATCATATATTGTCTAGTGACAATATAACTTATAGAAGTCATGCAGAGAAGATGAAGGAAAGAAAAAAGAGAGAGAAATGGAGACAGTGAAGACAGGGAGAAAGTGAATAAGAGAGAAAACAAATTGCATAGTGCAGTCAGGCACACTCAGCATTCCCCTACGTACCCCTCTTTCCTCAAGGCACCAAAAGTGAAGATCTGTAGCTTCCTTTGGAACTTCAACTCCTGAGCCCTTTCTTGCATGGTGTCCATCTATGAATGTGACCTCTTTGTCATGCAATAACTTACAGTAGTTTAAGAATTTTTAATATTAATTTTAGCTGCACTAGTTTTCCACATTATACTCTGACTTCCGAGTCTAATTCCTACTTAAAATCTGACTCCAGTGTACTTTCTAATCTAAAAGAATATAAATATGAATTGTAATGACAGATGGGTATTATTGAATGATTAATTCCCTACTGGAACTATGGTATAATATTGCAAATTTCAAATGTGTAAATCAGACAAACCAATCATGTAATTTTTCTGATGATGGAATGAGATAACATACATTAAGTCCCTGGTGCAGGGCCTGACTCGTAACATGAAAACAAAAATCTGGAGTTAATATGATTATCTTCAGGTTTGATATTTATTTTTCTCTTGTCTGGAGCAGCATTAAATCTTCACATAAGTTTAGAAAGTGTGCATAATATAAATAAGCTACCTAAGCGGGTTGCATCTTTAAAGTTCATTTGCCAAAAACTTTTATAGAAGTGAGAAGATCATTTCCCATAAAATATTACCAGTTGTTATGACTATATTAATTGAAGGTTTACTATGTTTTAGATTCAGTAATAAGAGATTTATATGTCATTTTATTTAATCTTTACAGTAACCATGGAAATAATTATTTTTATATTACAGTTGAAGCTTCTGAGGTGCAGAGAGCTATATAGTAACACATCTAAGGTTAAGCAACAACTGATATATGTTATAATGATGTTATGACTTCTATTAATTGCAGGTCCACTATGTTTTAGATTCTGTAATAAGAACTTTATATGTCATTTTTTAAAATCTTCGCAGTATCTGTGGAAATAAATAATTATTGTTATTTTATAGATGAAACTTCTGAGGTGCAGAGAGCTATAGTAACACATCTAAGGTTAAGTGGCAATCGATGTATGTCTGATGTTAAAACCAGTGTTTTGTTTACAGTTAGCCCACATTAGTTGATTATATACACCACAGAGCATATAGAGATTATGCATCATTTTAGGATTAGTGTCAGTGCTTCCTGGTATCCTCTATCCATATTATTGTCATAATGAAGTGCTTTTTATACATTGGAAATGGAATATGTCAGCATTGTTGAAGCATGGCTTTCATTTTTGTAATTCCCAGAGTGACTTGTTTGTAATTTAACAGATATTTTCCTATAAAGAACAAAGTATGCCTGATCATGTAATAAAAATCTCTGATAATAATAAATAACATATCCACTTCAAGGAATGCATATATATATACATATATACACATTTGCTTTTTCTGCATATCCCGAAACCTGGTTTAATTAGAAAACTAGTCAAACACAGAGTCAAATAAATGACCATGAATGTTATATCTTCATTAAATAATACATGTATTTTTTTAAAAACTCATAAATATAATTTTCCTTACTCTGGAAGTTACTATAAATTGTGTATTCTACTGAAACCAAACACATCTGATGTTTGAGGCACTAGTGATTTCCCATTTTTGGGGGGGTTCAGACTTTCAGAACCATGACGGATATAAATCCACCCAATTCAGATTCGCTGAGACTGCACGAGTTTTTTTAACCAATACAGTGCAAGTGAAACTTATATCATTCTTGGTCTTGCTGAGATCATATGAATAACATAAGCATCAAGTGAATCACACATTTACTTGTAAGTACCAAATGAATAACATGTCGATTCTGAAGATCATCTCTGAGCCTTCACATGGAGAATAGTTGTCTTGGATTGTTGCCAAGAGCCACACATACTTGATATAAGCAAGGAAAAACATGGTTTTTGAGCCACTAAAAGTTTTTGTTCCTTTAAAAATTTTAAATAAGTAAATGATACACTTGATGTAACAGGATACCACCCCAGCACAGAGAAGTGCATTTCACTATTATGTAGGTAGTAAAAGCTTTCAATAAAATATATACCAACGCCAAATATTAGTGTGTATAACTATGTTTCCATACAGATATTAATTGATTACAGTTGTTTCAAAAGTCACATTCCATATTCAGGCCAAAGTATAACAAATATCTTAAACATTATACCTAGCAGTTTTCTAACTATGTGAATCATGGGTTTTCTTATTTCCCCCATATCCTTAAAGTTTTTAAAAAATTATTTTTACTTTCAAATTTTAACTTTTCTGCCAAAAATTCTCTCAGGTGTAGTATAAAGATTTTAAATCAAGAGAGACCATATACTATGCTATACATGTATGTGTGTGTATAGAAATGTTACATATATCTAATATATTGCTTGTATATTATATACATATATGTGTAAATTTATAAAATATAATACATATATGCAAATTATATAAAAGCATATATGTAAATTATTTTCCAGAGGAAAACCCTGATAAGATTTTTGTTATTAATTACATTACAGTAAAAATAACACTAACAGAAAAAAAATATTTAGACAAGATAAAGTTTTAGCAACTAGCTGTGTCCATATAAATGCTACCACCATAAATTATAAAATGTAAGTCAAAATACTAAAATGAAACAAAGCACAGTTCTTTTTGGATTTGGAACAATCAGAATTTTCTGTATTTAAAAGTCATTGTATGGCAGTAAATGACTGACATTTTCTTTTTTAACATTTAAGTTTGAGGTATGTGTGCACGTTTGTTATATAGGTAAACTTGTGTCACAGAGGTTTGTTGTACATTATTTTGTGACCCAGGTATTAAACTTTGTACCCATTAGTTATTTTTCCTGATCCTCCTCTCCTCCTACCTTCTACTTTCCAGTAGGCCCTACTGTCTGTTGTGTCTGTTGTTCTCCTCTATGTGTCCATTTCTTCTCATCTTTTAGCTCCCACATATAAGTGAGAACATATGGTATTTGCTTTTATATCCCTGCCTTTCTTTGCTAGGGATAATGGCCTCCAGCTCCACCCATTTCCGTGCAAAGGACATAATATTTTTATGGCTGCACAGTTCTCCATGCTGTATATATACCATATTTTCTTTATCCAGTCTACCATTGATGACCATTAGGTTGATTTTATGTCTTTGCTATTGTGAATAGTGCTGCAATGAACTTATGCATGCATTTGTCTTTATGATATGAAGATTTATATTCCTGTGGGTATCAATCCAGAAATAAAACTGCTGGCTTGAATGTTAGTCCTTTTTCAGCTCTTTGAGGAATTGCCACACTGCTTTCCACAACGATTGAACTAATGTACACTTCCACCAACAGTATATAAACGTTTCATTTTCTTTACAACCTCACCAGTGCCTGTTATTTTTTGATTTTTTAATAATAGCCATTCTGACTTGTGTCTGATAGTATCTCATTAGGGTTTCATGTTTCTCTAATAATCAGTAATGTTAATTTTTTTTAAATGCTTGATGGCCACATGTATGTTTTTTTTTTTTTGTAAAGTGTCCATGTTCTTTGCCCACTTTTTAATTATTTTTTCTTGTAAATTTGTTTAAGTTTCTCATAGATTCAGGATACTTGTCAGCTGCATAGTTGGCAAAAATTATCTCAAATTCTGTAGGCTGTCTGTTGTTTTTGTATCTTGAAACTTTGCTGAGGTTGTTTGTCAGCTTAAGGAGCTTTTGGGCCAAGACTATGGAGTTTTCTACATGCAGGATAATGTAGTTTGTAAACAGGCATAGTTTGAATTCCTCTCTTCCTATTTAAATGCCCTTTATTTATTTCTCCTGCCTGATTGCTTAGGCCAGGATTTCTAATACTTTGTTGAATAGGAATGATGACAGAGGGCATACTTTTTGTGCCAGTCTTCAGGGGAATGTTTCCAGCTTTTGCCCATTCAGTATGATGTTAACTGTGCGTTTCTCATAGATTGCTCTTATTATTTTGAGATATGTTCCTTCAATACCTCATTGAGGTTTTTTTTAGCATAAAGTGGTGTTGAATTTTATCAAAGGTCTTTTCTGTATCTATAGAGATAATCATGTGAATTTTGTCCTTAGTTCTGTTTATGTGATGAATCACATTCATTGCTTTGTATATATTGAACCAATCTTGCATCCCAAGGGTGAAGCGCACTTGATTTTGGAGGATATGCTCTTTGATGTGCTCCTGGATTTGGCTTACCAGTATTTTGTAGAGGATTTTTGATTTGTTCACAAAGGTTACTGGCCTGAAGTTTTCTTTTTTGTCATGTCTCTGCCAGGTTTTGGTATCAGGATGATAACTTCATAGAATGAGTTGATGAGGAGTCCCTCCTCATTTTTTTTTTTTTTTTTTGAAATAGTTTCTGTAGGAATGGTACCAGCTATACTTTGTACATTTGATAAAATTCAGCTGTGAATCTGTGTGGTCCTGGACTTTTTTTGGTTGGTAAGCTATTTATTGCTGATTCAGGAGTTTATTCATTTATTCTAAATTTTTTTGGTTCCTGTGTATAGATGTGTTTATAGTAGTCTATGAGTGTTTTTTTGTATTTCTGTAGAGTCAGTATTACTATCTCATTTGTCATTTCTAGTCGTTTCGATTTGGCTACTCTCTCTTTTCTTCTTTAGTAGTCTAGCTAGCATTCTATTTTATTAGTTTTTTTTTTTTTTTAAAAAACTGAACTCCTGAATTTGTTAATTCTTCGATTTTTTTTGTCTTATTCTTTTTAAGTTCAGCTCTTTTTGGTTGTCATTTGCCTTCTGCTGACTTTGGGGTTGGTTTTGTCTTGGTTCTCTAGTTCTTTTAGTTGTGATAGTAGGCTGCTAAATTAAGATATTTCTAACAATTTGATGTGGGCATTTAGTGCTATCAATTTCCCAGTTAACACTGCCTTAACTGTTGCCCAGAGATTCTGCTATGTTGTATCTTTGTTCACATTAGCTTCAAAGAACTTCTTGATTTCTGCTTTAATTTCATTATTTGCCTAAAAGTCATTCAGGAGTACATAATACAATTTCGGAGAAATTGTATTGTTTTGAGTGAATTTCTTAATCTTAATTTCCAATTTGATTGCACTGTGATCTGAGAGTTCTAGTGCTCCCCTAATAATAATTTGTTGAGTTGACCCCAGGAGTACTAAATATCAATATATATGAGAAAACTGACCTATAATTCTCGTTTAGTGCCACTGGAACTCTGCAGTGAAAATGTCATTCTTCTTGTTTTCAGTTCTGGAATGAATGCGGTTCCAGCCTGTTTTTCCTACAAGAATTTCAGTTCAATACAATTCTACATGGTACCAGAAACCTCATGTTTAAAGCATTCAATGAATCACCGAGAGCCTTTCAAGCCACCAATGGAAATTCTTATCAGTGTAATCCTAAGGAAAATGTCCATGTTACAAATGCCTGTTCAGTAAACATATTCAAAGCTTGGATGCTTTCAGGTTTTTTGCTTGAAGGCGACAAGTTTGGATCTCTTGAAGAATGCCAACCAGATGAAAATATGCTTAGTTCTCTTGCCAGTGTAGGGCCTCTTACAGGAACTGTCTTCATTGTCTCAGTTGCTTATCTCATTGACAGGAACAGAACTCATGCCTGGCATCAGACAATTTAGCATTCTACATTACTCTCCACCACTGTAGATCAACAGTAGTTGCCAGAGGTCTATATTCACATTTTCCCTGGGATTCAATTGGCAATGAAATGGAGGCAAGCTTTCTTGTAAACTGTTTCTCTAAAGTCCGCTTTATAATATGTAAAATATATCTTATGAAATTTACTTACTAATCACAAAAAAATATTGAAATAGTAATGTCAGTTTTACTAACTGCTTAAATATTAAGATTTAGCAAAGTAGAACTCATAAAGAAGGGTAAATGTAGTGTTTTAAAATAGGCACTGACAACATCATTTAACTCCATCATTTAACTTTTTAAGATTCTGGAATTTGCTCTAAATATTCTTCACTCAGATTTAAGGCTTACATAAGAAAAATCTTGGGCTCTAACATTTATAACTAATGAAGGTTAGCTAATCATTATCCTGACATGTTTACAAGAGCCAAAAATAATAGAGGCAAGAAAAATCTAAAACGAAATATTCTTCAGATAAAAATTTGAAATATTTAAATTAAGCTTTGAAAATCAGGACTGGCATGACCCATCCAGGAAATGAACAGTGACACATGCAAGAATTTCATAAGCAATCAGGCCTATCCTTTAGCATTTTTATGTTTTGCCACCAAAAACCTGGCATGTTTTTAAAATATTAAAATGAGTTCTATTTTTATTTACCATTTTGTAAAGTGATTTTCTTTGTTTGAAGTTCAGGGTTATCTTACTTCTGCATTTGTGTAAAATATAGATTTCATGTTACTGATTTATCCACTTAAAGCTTGGTTAGGGATATGCACTTAAAGGATCAGTACATATGCAATGTACTTCCTTTAATAATACTGAGGAAATTTTCTTGTAGTTTGCCTGGAAATGACAACAGAAAATGGCAATTATCGCTTATCATTGGGCCAGACATCAGACAGTGGAATTTGCATTTATTATCCTGGGTTATTTCCTTGTTATCTAAATATGCTTCTTGTCATTTTACAGATAAGGGAAGTAACTTACATGTTGTTACACTGTCAGCAAATAGGATGACCATGGTTTGAATCACTATCTTATTAACCTTACCATTCATTATCTATGTTTTGTCCAATTTACACACAGCCTTCTTCTGTGTCAGGAAAAAATTTTAAATAAATACATTTCTACTATTTCAGAGTATATACAGAATTGTTTCTAGGTTAATAAATTCTCTTGGCCTGCTATTAGACATTTTTTTCTCAGAATATAATAAGCTCTAAGAAAAAGCCTATGATAGACAACTTCTACCACTCCTTCATCATTAACTAGACAGCTTTTCACTTACTTACACAATCTTTTCTCTCTGCTATATGCCTCAGGTCAAACACGAATTGTTCTCCACTTCAGTGGATTTTTCTAGACATTCCAGGCTTTTAATGTCCTATTGTTCCAGCTTGCTGCCAATTTCACCTCCCCATCATCCCCAAAATATTTTGTTCCTAGTGGACGTGGAGCTGATATGAATGTCAAGAGGCTCCTACAACATGCCTCTCTCAAAGAGCTACAGTATTTTCATTTCAAAGAAATGTTTCTTTTTGTGAAAAAATATCGAATTTTAAAATAAAAATTATTACAATTCTATTTATTGTATTTACCTTTTTACTTATCCAAACCCATTCTTCATACAGTGCAGGTTGAATCACTACGAGGTTTAGAATTCTACAATACTGTACAGTGAAGGCAATCTTAATTTATAAGAGAGCTGCCTATTGTCAGTCTACCTGCTTGCATACTTATCAATCTATTTATAATTTATTCTTCTATTTTTTTCTGTTAATCATTCTGTGTTGGGGTGATAGTGTCAAACAGTGAGGAGACCAGAGAAACATCTCTGGCAAAAATGAATTGTGCCAGTGAAGGATGGCTTTCTCTAAGTCTACAGTTTACGCTTACACAATTAAGCTCTTTATCTCTCTCTAAAGTTAATTAGAAGTTTCTGAAGAACTAATAAAAAGGAATCATTTGTATGAGGGATGGAGCTTTTTCATCTTAAAGTACTTTACAAATAGAACTTGGAAACCTACTTGAAGACAAGCATACGTCTTTTCTATAAATGGTGCTGGGAAAACTGAAACTCCATATGCAAAATAATGAAGTTGGACCCTTCCCATACAATATCTACAAAAATTAATTTAAAGTGGATCAAGGATCTAAATATAAGAGCTACATCTTCAAAACTCTCAGCTATGAAACAGGGGGAAATCTTCATGATATTAGATCTGGCAACGGTTTCTTGGATATGACCCTAAAAACACAGATGACAAAGAAAAAATAAATTGAACCATAAAGAAATTAAAAATTTTGTGCAAGTGACATTATCAGAGGAATAAAAAGGAAACCTACAAAATGGGATAAAGTATTTGAAAATAATATATTTGATTAATGTTTAGTATGCAGAAATTTGAAGAACTACAACACCCCCAAAAAACAACCTAGCAACTCAATGCAAAAATATAAAAAGGGTTGCAATAGACATTTCTCCAAAGAAGATATACAAACAGCCAATAAGCACAGGAAAATATGTCCAATATCACTAATTAGGAAACTGTAAATGAAAACCACAGTGAGATACCATTTCACACCCATTAGGATGGTTAATATATAAAAACAAACAATAACAAAAAATATTAAGTACTGTCAAGGATGAAGAGAAACTGGAATACTTGTCCACTGCTGGTGGGAATGTAAAATGTTGAATCCTCTGTACAAAACAGTATGGTGGTCATATAAAATATTAAATATGGAATTATTATATGATCCAACAATTTTATTTCTGGGTATATACCTCCAAGAATTTAAAGAGCAGGGTCTCAAAGAGAGATATCTGTATATCCATGTTCATAGTAGTATTATTTACGGTTTACCGTAGGTGAAAGAAATGTAAGTGTTCATCAGTGGGCGAGTACCTAACCAAAATGTGATGTGTTTGTGTGTATGGTTACAGTTGACCTTTGAACAAAGCAGGGGTTAGGAGTGCTGATCCCCTGCACAACTGAAAATCTGCATATAGAGGGTTCCAGTTCAATATAACTAACTAGAGACCTCAGACGACAGTTCTCAGAAAAAGGAAGTTCCAAGTGAATAATCGTAATTTGAATAAAATAGCAAGGCAGAGTACTGGAGTTTAGTGAAGAACTTATGATAAGAAGCTGGAGCACAGAAAAAAGGAAGCAAGGCACTGACAAGGATCAGCTAGGAACCCTAAGTGACTTTTTGTGCTTTGTCAAAAGGATAAGTGGGAGTATTTCCGTTCCCCTTGTCCATGGCAGAACACTGGTATCTGAACTATTGCAGAGTTCATCTGACCTCATGATCCTAAACACTGGTGTGGGCAGTAATTTGGAGATTTCATAAGGGTACTGCACTAGAATACCACCTAATACTGGGTTGTATGCCCTCTCCCCAGACCTGAGAAGTAGTGGTGCTGCACAATACTTAAGCAGCAGCCATAGAGAGACAGTGCCCTGCCCAGGGAAGCTCACCCCATGAGTCTCCACATCACTACAGACCTCATAGACATTCCCCAATACCCACTTAGATGGTGGCAGCCATGCAGGGATGCCAGGAGCCACAAAAATTTCTGGTTTCCCAGTGGTTTTGTCCTCAAGGAGTGCTCTCCTAAGAGAAAGGAGGGTGTAGAACACTGAGAGAACACTTCTTGGAACAAAGGAAACCAGAGTGCATATTTTTCTGTGCTTGAGAGTTTCACACTTATTTGCTGTGAGTGATGGAGCTATTCCAGTGAAGAGATGGGCAGTGTGCACTGCCATGCAAGGGAGGAATTTAGTTCCATCCCAGTGGCCAAGCAGTCTTTACGCTTGTGCCCAGGCATGGAGAAGGGAACTTCTCCTCCTCCTGCTACAGACACAGCCATGGCTGCTCCTATGGGAAATTGGCAGAAGTGCAATGGAGGATGGTCTTTCTGGGTTTTTAGGGGGAACTCTGTCCTCTTAGGTAATGTGACCACTGGGCCAAGGTTTGTGTGAAAGGCAAGGTTTCCCCCTCTACACAGAGTGCCAGTGTTCCTGAAATTGGGAGCAGAAAAGCAGAAGGCTATGCGTTTTGGGACAAAGGAATAAGTTTCTTATTGTAGCCATTTCAGTGGTGAGCCACAGGACAGGCATCTTTTATGGCTCTCAGCTAAATTGAATATTGGAGAAACATAAAGATGTATAACCGATGTATGTCCCAAACACCAGGATTGAGGCAAAACAGGGAGGTAGATTGTATTCCTGCTTGCTGAGGGTATGGTGCTGAATCAGTTGTCTCCCCTGCCGCAGAGACCTCAGTGTATTTCACTGGCAGCTCCCTTGCTATCTACTTCAGGGATGGTGTTCATGCTTACCATTTGGGGGATACGGGTGTGGGTTTGCATAGTCCAGCTCCACCCAGTTTTGTGCTCTTGCTCTGGGGCTGAATGGGGAGCTCAGGCCACTGTGCGTTACACAGACTAGCCCAATGCCTGAGCCAAGAGAGAACTTTTCCAGGTAAACAAATATGAAGCATACACTCAACTGCTACTGCTGCACCCTGCTGTAATCTGTAAGTGTTACATACTGGGCTGAAGGTTGAACTACACAACCAATACAAATTCGGCTAACAGAAGTGCACAGTGCTTGGGAATGAGATAAGCTACTTAAGGCCTTCATTATCCTGGCCTTGCAAAAGATCATGAGTCTGCTAACATGCCCAATATACTGCTATTACAACCAGCATTAAAGAAAGCTACCACACTAAGGCTGTCGATAACCAAGAAATTTATACAGAGTCACTGCCACTGAAAGCACCCAGAACCAAAGCCAAGACACCCTCTATAATATATATTATAGTCATATCCTCAACTGGACAAACAAATGCCATCCAAATGAAAGTAAATTAAAAAATAAGAAGAGATATTTTCTCCAAAGGAAATAAAAGCAGCAAAATAATTCTAGAAGTGTTAAAAAATAGTGTTATGATACCCTAAAAGGATCATAGTAATTCTCTTGCAAAGGATTCTAATCAAAACAAAATATTTGAAATATTAAATGATTCAAAATACTGATTTTAAAGAACTTCAATGAGATCCAAAAGAAACCCAAAATCCAATACAAGGAAATCAGAGTATCAATTAAGAATGCAAATGAAAAATATGGCAAAAAGATAATTTTTAAAAAAATTCTGAACAGGACCACTGGAAATGAAAAATTTAATGAAGAAAGTACAAAATACTATTGGAATCTTTAACAAAGACTAGACAAAGCATAATACTCTAACAGCTTGAAGACAGGTCTTTGGAATAAACCCAGTTAAATATAAGAAAAGAATTTTTTAAAAAAGTTTTAATGAACTCTGATAATATATTAAACGTTGAACCTATATACTATAGGTATTTCTGAGGATGAAAAAAAAAGAAAAAGTTTGGAAAACCTATCTGAAAAAATTGAGAAAAACTTACCTAGACTTGCTAGAGATTTAGTAGTCCAAACACAAGAGATTGAGAGAACTTTAGGAAAATACAATGCAAGAAAGATGTCATCAAGACATACAGTCATTAGACTATCTATAGTCAATATGAAGAAAAAGATATAAAACCAGCAAGAGAAAAACATCTAATCACATAGTTAAAACCCTGGAAGAAAACCTAGGCAAAATCATTCAGGACACAGGCATAGGCAAGGACTTCATGACCAAAACACCAAAAGCAAGGAAAACAAAATCCAAAATAGACAAATGGGATCTAATTAAACTCCAGAGCTTCTGCACAGCAAAAGAAACACTCATTAGAGTGAACTGGCAACCAACAGAATGGGAAAAAATTTTTGTAATCTACCCATCTGACAAAGGGCTAATATCGAGAATCTACAAAGAACTAAGACAGATTTTCAAGAAAAATCAAACAAACCCATTCAAAAGTGGATGAAGGATATGAACAGACACTTTCCAAAAGGAGACATTTATGAGGCCAACAAACTTATGAAAAAATGCTCATCATTATTGGTCATTAGAGAAATGCAAATCAAAACCACATTGAGATACCATCTCACCCCAGTTAGAATGGCAATCAATGTAAAATCTGTAGACAACAGATGCTGCAGAGGATGTGGAAACACAGGAACACTTTTACACTGTTGGTGGGAGCGTAAATTAGTTCAGCTATTGTGGAAGATGATGTGGCGATTCCTCAAGGATCTAGAAATAGAAATTCCATTTGACCCAGCAATCCCATTACTGGGTATATAGTCAAAGGATTATAAATCGTTAACCAGTAATAAAAATTTTCTCAAGAAAAAAAATTTAAGGATCAGATGGACTCATAGATGATTTCAAGCAGACATACAAAGAACTGGTATTAATCATATTGAAATTGTTCCAAGAAATTGAGAACAAGGGCATCTTCCCTAACTCATTGTATAAAATCTGTATCATCCTGATTCCAAATCCTGGCAAAGTCACAACAAAAACAACAAAAAAGTAAACTACAGGAAATATTCCTAAATGTATGTGAAGGCAAAAATCCTCAACAAAATAAAGCAAGCCAAATCCAATAGCAGATTAAAAACTTAATATAACACAATCAAGTAGGTTTTATTCCAGGGGTGCAAGAATAGTTCAATTAAATGCGATTAACCTAACAATCATAATTAAAAACAAAAAACAATAATCATTTCAATAGGTGAAGAAAAAAGCATTTGATAATATTCAGCATCCCTTCATCATAAAACCTTCAAGAAACTAGGCGTTGAAGAACATACCTCAAAACAATAAAAGCTATATACAAGAAACCCACAGCCAACATCAAAGTGAACAGGTAAGTGTTGAAAGTATTACCCATAAGAACTGGACAAGACAAAAATATCCACTCTCACTACTCCTATTCAATGTATTACTCGAAGTCCTAGCCAGAGCAATCAGGTAAGAGAAAGAAATAAAAAGCATCCAAATTAGAAAACTGGAGGTCAAACTATCTGTTTGCTGATGATATCATCTTATACTTAGAAAACTCTAACAACTCCTCCAAAAGACTGCTAGATTTGATAAATGAATTCAGAATAGTTTCAGTATACAAAATCTAGGATCAAAAATCATAGCATTTCTATATGCCAATAACAATCAAGTTGAGAACCAATCAAGAAATGAATCCTATTTACAGTAACTAAAAAAAAATCCAAGGAATAAATTCAACCAAGGAGGTGAAAGATACATTTATAACAATGTACTTTATTTATCAATACCATAAGCGTATGTCATCTGTTTACGAGATGAATCATTTCTGAAATGGTGAGCAATAACAGCTGCAGACCTCAATCTGCAGTACATATAAAGCAATTCAGCTTTATCTTGTAATACCATAACTTCTCTCTGCTTCTTGGAAGTACTTCTGGCATCACCAGTGGCACTTCATATGGGTCCTATGATATTATACAAGGTTTATGGTATTGCACCAACCATGATTTAAAAATATGAGAACCAAGAAAGATAACTTTTTAGTGTTATACACAATTTACTGGGGAGGTGAACTGCTCATTTGTAGGTGATTAGCATCGCATGGCTTTTTAAGTGTATACTCCCTAATACTTGAGTTCCCCACAACAGGAGGTGGTTACAAAATTATTAGAACACTACAATATGTACTACAGTTAATTTTATAGTTTTGATTTAATGTTGCATCTTTACATTGTGTACATTTCTCTCAACTGCAAATAGTGCCATGTATAGTTTGTTTGTGCGCATAAGCTTCGATAAATTTTAAATTTGTATACTAGATTTGTGTACATTTTATGGTAGTATATGATAAAATAGAATAGTATCTATATATATGTCATTCATTAATGATTTACCTTTTTCTTAATTTCTTTTGATATTTCTAGACTATGTGGTTTGCTGTGAGTTTTTCAAATTTTAAAAAATCTTTAAATTTTTTTCTAAAATATATATTGAAAAATATCCACATATAAGTAGACTAACACTGCTCAAAATCATGCTGTTCAAAGGTCAACTGCATATACAGATAAATAAATACAATAATATATGGTTATAGATAGTATATATACATCCATACACATCCAATGAAATAGTATTCAGCCTTAAAAGGAAGAAAATTCTGACACATTCCATAACATGGATAAGTCTTGACAGCATTATGCTAAGTGAAATAGGCCAGTAAACAAAGGACAAATACTACATAAATCCATTTATATAAGGTACCCAAGGTAGTCAAAATCACAGAGACACAACGTAGAATAGTTGTTACCAGGGCTGTGGGAAGAAAAAAAGGAGTTATTTTCTTTCCAGGCTATGGAGTTTCAGTATGTGAAGATGAAAAAATTATTTAGATGGGTGGTGGTAATGGTTGTAAAACAATGTGAATGTACTTAATACCAATGAACTGCACACTTAAAATTGGCTAAAAGGGTAAATTATATATTACCTATAATACCACAATAAAAAGATAAGAAGAATAAGATCGCTATTGTATTTCAAAATATGTGACCCATAAATGAAGAAGGAAAACATTGGAATGCGTGATACTTGGCTTAACTTCAAGGAAAAGATTAGTAACCATTCAACTAATTGAAATGTAAACAAATTATAATTTAACTACATCCATACTTATACCAAGATATTATTTAATACACACACAAGCACGCGCGCGCACACACACACACACACACACACACACACACACAACCCAGTCCAGTGAAATTAGTTTGGAGACCCTCAATCTAAAATGATAATGTTGCTCAAAAATCAATTTTAGCTCTCACCCAGTCATTGAGAATCAAATACAGTAGGCAGATTTTCTCTACAGAGAAAATTATATAAATAAATATATATTAATAAAATAGTGTCTTCTAAGATCATGGAGAAGTCCTGACAACCATGAAGTAGAAAGGAAATTGTCATCCCAGATTTTTCTTCTTTTTAAGTTCAGGGGTACATGTGCAGGTTTGTTAGCTAAACTTGTATCATGGAGGTTTGTTGTACAGATTATTTCATCACCCAGGTATGAAACCTAGTACCCACTAGTTATTTTTCCTGATCCTCTCCCTCCTCCCAACTTCCATGGTCTGATTGTCCCAGTGTGTGTTGTTCCCCTCTATGTGGTCATGTGTTCTCATCATTTAGCGCCCACTTATAAGAACATGTAGTATTTGGTTTTCTGTTCCTGCATTAGTTTTCTAAGGACAATGACCCTCACATCCATTCATGTTCCTTCAAAGGACATGATCTCATTCATTTTTATGGCCATGAATTATTCCGTAGTATATATGTACCATATTTTCTTTATCAAGTCTATCATTGATGGGCATTTAGGTTTATTCCATATCTTTGCTCTTATGAATGGTGCTGCAATGAACATATACATGCATGTGTCTTTATAAAAGAATTATTTATATTCCTTTGGGTATATACCCAGTAATAGAATTACTGGATTGAATGGCACTTCTGTCTTTAGGTCTTTGTGGAATCACCACACTGTCTTCCATGATGGTTGCACTAATTTAAATTGTCATCAATAAAGTATTAGCATGCTGTGTTTCCTCCTCAACCTCACTAGCATCTGCTTTTTTTAAATTTTTAAAATAATAGTCATCCTGACTTTTGTGAGATGGTATCTTATTGTGGTTTTGATTTGCTTTTCTCTAAGGATCAGTGATACTAAGCTTTTTTCATGATTGTTAGCTGCATGTATGTCTTCTTTTGAAAAGTGACTGCTCATGCCCTTTGCACTCATTTTATTGCTGTTTCTTGTATTTTTCTTGAAAATCTGTGTTTCTTATAGATGCTGGATATTAGACCTTTGCTGGATACATAATTTGAAAACATTTTCTCCCATTCTGTGGGTTGACTATTTACTCTGTTTATAGTTTCCTTTGCTGTGCAGAAACTCCTTAGTTCAATTATATCCCATTTGTCAGTTTTTGCTTTTGTTGCAATTGCGTTTGGCACCTTCATCATGAAATCCTTTGTCCATGCCTATATCCTGAATGGTATTGCCTAGGTTATCTTTTAGGGTTTTTATAGATTTGAGTTTTATATTTAAGTCTTCAATCCATCTTGAGATGATTTTTGTATACGTTATAAGGAAGGAGTAAGATTTCAATCTTGTGCATATGGCTAGCCAGTTATCACAGCACCATTTATTGAATAGGAAATCATTTCCCCATTGCTTGTTTTTGTCTCCTTTGTAAAAAATCAGATAGCAGTAGGTATGCTGCCTTATTTCTTGGTTCTCTATTCTGTTCCATTGGTTTGTGTGCCTGTCTTTGTACCAGTACCATGCTGTTTTAGTTACTGTAGCCCTGTAGCATAGTCTGAATTTGGGTAGTGTGATGCATGCAGCTTTGTCCTCTTTGCTTAGGATTGCCTTGGATATTCAGGCTTTTGGTTCCATATGAATTTTAAAATAGTTTTCTCTAGTTCTGTCAAGAACCTCAATGGTAGTTTAATGGGAATAGCTTTGAATCTATAAATTGATTTGGTCAATATGATCATTTTAATAATATTGATTCTTCCTATACATGAGCATGGTATGTTTCTTCATTTGTTTATGTCATCTCTGATTTCTTTGAGGAGTGTTTGATAGTTCTTGTTGTAGAGGTCTTTCACCTCCCTGGTTAGCTCTATTCCTAGGTATTTTATTTTATTTTTTGGCAATTAATCATCTTAGATTTTTCTATGGCTCACTTGTAGGTAATGTAATCTAAAATAATGACTTGACAAAAGTAGAGTTCTTGTTTAATGCTTCATTTTATTTAAACTAATTTTATGAGACAGCTTAAACACTAAAGATTGACTTTATGTTTACATTTTTTTAAATTAAAGTTTAATGGTTTTTCATGCTATTAATTAGATTTCACTCTACTATGCTATTTATGAAGCATAGTATACAACAGCAATTCTCAACTAATAAGCTAATGAAAACATACTTTTTAAGGAATGAGTCAAAAGTGTTTTTTTAGTGGTAATAAGATTTGTGATGGGGAACACTCTCACCTTCCTGCTCATATAAACATAAGGAAATTTAAAGAACTTTATTCTGTCAACAACAACAAAAAATCAATATATGATAGTAGAACTAGGAAAACAGAACAGCATGCAAGAGAAGAGAGGGGAAGAAATAAAAATAAGTAGGAAAACCAAAATAGAGTGGAAGAGGAAGAGAGAGAGAGTGGGAGAGAGAGCAAGCAGTAGGAAGACATAATGTCAAGTTACTGTCATATATATCTTTGCATTACAACTCTAGTTCTTTGACTCTTTACTGGAGGGCAAAATTATTTCATCTGTTATTGAAGCTACATCAATCTAAAATCACAATGGTGCTCACAAATCAATTATGATGATACCAATGTTTTGTGACAGCATAATTTAATAAATCACTGTAATTAAATTTTCCAAGTAATTAAATCACCTTTTATAAAGTTTGTTACTTTTATTTCAATTATTAATTTAATAAACATTTAATGCTCTCTTTCCTTTTTCTTTAATTGGACTTTAGATTCTGGGGTACATGTGCAAATCATGCAAGATTGTTGCATAGGTACATTCATGGCAAGGTGGTTTGTTGCCACCATCCCCCCATCACCTATACCTGACATTTTTCCCCATGTTATCTCTCTCCATGTTATCCCTACCCAACCCTCCCTCCCACTATCCCTCCTGTAGTCCACCCTCCAATGGACGCAATGTGTGATGCTCCCCTCTTTGTGTCCAAGTGTTCTCAATGTTCAATACCTGCCTATGAGTGAGAACATGTGGTGTTTGATTTTCTGTTCTTGTGTCAGTTTGCTGAGAATGATGGTTTCCAGGTTCATCCATGTCCCTACAAAGGACACAAACTCATCGTTTTTTATGGCTGGATAGTATTCCATGGTGGTTTGTTGTTGTTGTTGTTGTTGTTGTTGTTGTTATCTTATGTGCCTCCTTATACCCTACAGGTTCTTTTTAATTTTGAAAGAGCAATAGATTCAGGATATAAATGTATTAAACAAGGAAGTTTGGCATATCTTGAAACCTTTCCATGAAGAACAATTACACAAATTAAATAGCATTTAGAAAATATTTAAGACTAGAATGTGTGTGAATATATAATTCCAAAGACAAATAATATAAATTTTACCCTTGGTGTCAAACGTTTAGACAGACAATGAAACTAACAATTTAAAACTGTAAATCTCTAATGATTAATATAGGAAGAAGAGAAAGAAGCAAAAGGGATTATTGCCACTACTAGAAGACTTACTATAAGAAAGAGTAGAGATTTTAAAAAATCACAGAATAAGAAAGATACTTTTAAGGGTGACACCAAATAAGTAAGCTACCATTTTTTAGAATAAAATTCAGAATAAGCAAAGGCAAAATGATTACCTGAAGAAAAATCTATTTTTAACTGACAGCAAAATGATAGTTTGTCCCCAAAGACATTACACTTTTTCTTCTATAGTATTTTTTTCCTTATGCAGAAGATGTCAACCTAAACACTATATTTCCTAGATTCTCAACACCTAGATATGTCCTTCATCAAAGTTCTGACCTATAGTGTTTGACTGAGTGAGGTATACTATCTTTAAATATTGCCCTCATAACAACTATTGGTAGGTTCCTCTGGATTTCTTCATTCTCATCTCTGGGGACAGTAAGAACTACACCTGTCACATTGGACCCATAAATGGAAGCTATATATTGATCTTTTGGCTCTGTATGTCTATCAAAACTATTATATGAGAGAAAGAAAAAGGAACTTCTAGTTCATTTAAGCTACTCTATTTGGATATTTTTTAATATAGTGATAGAAGCTGTCCCCTAAATGATACATTGTTCTTTAAAGTGATGATTTCTCTAGAATTTAAAGATCTCTTTTAATTGAAATAACAGAGTAATAGAAAAATTAGCAGAGAAAATGGTTCCCAAAAAAAGGAAATAAAAATTGATCTTAAACATATGAAGAATTGTTAAATCTCTCACAAAAGTAAAGAATGAAAATAGAGATTCTATAGAGAGGGTATTTTGAACTATCAGATTGCCAAGAATCTGAGAGCTTGGTAACATGTTATGTTCATGAGCAAAAGGGGAAACAGGCACTCTCATGAACTGCTGTATAAAATGTATAATGCACATAGATACAAACTCTTTGATATTCCACTCCTAGGAACTCATTACATAAATATATATACACAAATTTAAAGTGGCATATGTATAAAATAATTTATTTAGTCACTGTTTGCTTTAGCAAAGGGTCACAAGTCACTTAAGTATTTATTGCCAGGAGACTGCTTATGTAAATTATGATCCAGATGCTACAGTTTGGATGTTTTGTGCCCTCAAACCAGATGTTGAAGATGGGGACTACTGGGAGGTTTTGGGTCATGGAGGCAAATCTCTGATGAATAGATTAATGCTCTTCCTTGGAAAAAAGGATGAGTGAGTTCTCACTCTGCTAGTACCCATGGGAGCTGGTTATTTAAAAAGCCTGGCACCTCCCCTCTCTTTTCCTTTTGTTTCTGCTCTTGCCATGTGATTTATGCACATACTGGTTCTCCATTGCCTTCTGCCATGACTGGAAGTAGCCTTAGGCCCTCAACAGAAGCTGAGCAGATGCCAGTAGCATGCTTCTTGTCCAGCCTGAGGAGCTGTGAACCAAATTAACCTCTTTAACTTATAACCCAATTTTAGGTATTCTTTTATAGCAACACTAAATGGACTACAACATTAACCAATTAAATACTGTAAAGTAGTAGAAAAGATTGAGGGAATTCCTTATACACTAATATATTATAATCTCAAACATGTAAGTTTTAGTGAAAAAAGGAAAGAATTGTATATATAGTTTAGTGTTTATATAAAATTAGGGAAAACATTAACTTAGACTTGATTATAGTCATAACATATTTCTTTTTTTTGTTTTTTTGTTTTTTTTTTGTTGTTGTTTGTTTGTTTGTTTTTTGAGTTGGAGTTTCGCTCTTGTTGCCCCGGCTGGAGTGCAATGGCGCATTCTCGGCTCACCACAACCTCCTCCTCCTGGGTTCAAGCCATTCTCCTGTCTCAGCCACGCCCAGCTAACTTTTGGTATGTTTAGTAGAGACAGGGTTTCACCATGTTGGCCAGGATGGTCTCAATCTCTTGACCTCCTGATCCACCTGCCTTGGCCTCCCACAGTGCTGGGATGACAGGTGTAAGCCACCGCACCTGGCCTGTCATAATATATTTCTATATTTCTAAAAAGAAAAAAAGAAAACTGGTAACCTTAATTACCTCTACTGAGGGGAAGTAGATTATTGGTTTATAGGAGTGGAAGAAACTAATTACTTTGTGACTTATAAATTTTAAATCATGTGGTCATATTATTTAAGCAAAATATAAACAATAAACATCAAAGAGTTGGTATAACCCCATTTATATATTTTTTAAATTTTTAATAAAATTAAAATTTTGTACCATTGGATAGAGGCTGCATTCTAAATACTAAAAGTAAAATACACCAAATACTACATTAATTATAATGTTGACTGTTTTTATTGGTAGAGTAAGATAATTACAAATGCAATATGAATAAAAAAGCAATAAGAATGAATGACATTCTTAAAACTTTGCTTTAAATGCATTAAAATTTGAACCGTAGACTTTATGAGTTTCAAGAGACAAATTATTTTTCCAAATGGGAGGAAATATGGGTAAATACATGAAAATACAAATTATTCATTTGCCCTCTGAATA
Organism: Callithrix jacchus; assembly: GCF_049354715.1. Taxonomy (NCBI): domain Eukaryota; kingdom Metazoa; phylum Chordata; class Mammalia; order Primates; family Cebidae; genus Callithrix; species Callithrix jacchus. Next base: position 34,362,706 of record NC_133524.1, read on the forward strand.
TTTTCATCCTTATATTAAACAACATGGAGTCTTATATTCAGGATTTGGAATTGAAGTTGTGTTTACTTACACTACTGTTCAGCATAAGTATACACTATATGTTGAAGGTTAGGTTTTTCACCCTTATATTTATAAAGTATCAGTGAAGCCCAGAAAAGAATTTCTAAAATTTTAAATATCCATATGTGTCAGTCTGTTTTCATGCTGTGGATAAAGACATACCTTAGACTGGGCAACTTATTAAAAAAGAGGGTAAATTGGGCTTACAGTTCCATGTGCCTGGGGAAGTCTCATAATCATGGCAGAAGAGAGAGGAGCAAGTCACGTCTTATATGGATGGGAGCAGGCAGAGAGAGAGGACTTGAGCAGGGAAACTCCCCCTTATAGAACCATTCGATTTTGTGAGACCTATTCACTATCATGAGAACAGCATGAGAAAGACCCACTCTCATGATTTAATCACCCCATTGGGTTTCTCCCACAAAATGTGGGAATTCAAGATGAGATTTGGGTGGGGACACAGTCAAACCACATCACCATATAACAAGTGATATAACTTTCTCTTTAGATAACCCAGTAATGTTTCCAAATTTTACATATATGTGTGTGTGCCTGTGTGTGTGTGTGTGCATTTGTGCATGTGATTTTAAATGTCTAATGCCTGGGAAACATACAACAATAATAGAACTGTGCTGTACTTCAATGGAGGGGGATCCTACACTATAAGGCAAAATTATTACACCTTATGATATTTCTCCATTTAAATGTCTTCAGTGCAATAGGGCAATAAAGAAAATGTCTAGTAAGCAATGTAAATTTTCAGGCCCTACTCCCTGACCTACTGAATTAGAAACTTGGGAGCAGTAGAAACCTGTGTTTTAATAAGACTTCCCAGTGATTACAATTGGAAAACTACCATTTTAACTTAACAGGAAGAATCAATATTAAGTATCATCTAAGACAATATTATTTTTGGCATGAGACCAAACTAAAGTAATAATTATCTCTTCAAAACTTTATCACCAAGTTTGAAATATGATGTTTGAATTGAGTCTGTATATCTATATCACATAAATTAATTATATATGATTATGATATAAACACATATGGCATATACATATAAATATATATTTAATTACATAGGCTATCTTAGAAGCAGAAGTTCTCTAAACTGGAATCTACATATTTCTATATAATTATTTTTCACTGCAATTTTATGTATAATAGTTCATGCACTAAAGTCACCCTGTTTTGAATGTTTGTTCTGATTATGGAGAATAATTACCATAGAATGAATAATGAAGCATTCAAGAAAATTGAGACTTCCAAAATGTACCACTATTTTAGAATCCAACAGAGCTATGTTCAATGCCTCTTTAATCAATAATAATTTTAAAACACCATCTCTTCCATTTGAAAGAAACGATTTACTTTCAGCATGCTGCACCTACACATACAAACCACACACACAAAACCACACACACACACACACACGTGCATAACAATTTCTTTAAAAATTTAAACTATGAAGACTAATAAACACTAACATATTATAGCATGATATTTAAAATAGGGAGATTTTAAAAAGCAGATATTTATCAGATTCCCCCTTCTCATACTAAATTACTATTGAAGTTTTCTCTAATCTCTATGTCTGCAATTTATTTTTAACCCACTCATCTCTCTTCTATTCTTTCTTAAACTCTTTGCGCTTTACAAAGAATGTTGCTCTTCTCATTATCTGAATCCCTGATCCCTGTGTCCTAAATTCTTCTAAACCATTTACATGACTTTCTTAACCATAGGTCTGGTTCTATTTTTCATGGATTCTTCATTAGTTCCTAGTTATTTATGGAATAGATGTAACAATCATGTTTTTAGATATGGAAGGGACTTTAAATATTCAATCTGCTTCATTTTACCTGGAAATGAGACCCAGGTAGATTATAAAAGTTCCTGGAGTCAACTCAACAAATCATTATTAGGGGAGCACTAGAACATTCAGTCAACTGATCTCAATTGACAATAGCATCTTAAATTTTAATCCAAGACTTTGAAGTTTCAGATTACAGTCTAAAGCACATCTTCCCATATTTCCTTTCATAAGCCTTATATACTACTTCCTATACATACCCCAGGTTTACTCACCTCATGTTCATGCTCTTTTCCCTGCTTAGATGTTCTTATGTTCCTCTCACTTTTTGAAAATAAATATCTCTAGTATTAAAGGTCCATTTCATTTGTCACCTTCTCCATTGAATCATTTGAGGTTTCCAAATTACAAGTGGTCTCTTTTCTGAGACCTCTCATTAGTCTTAAGCAAATGTCATAATATTTTCTATCTAATATAAGAATACTATATATATATATATATATATATATATACACACACACACACACACACACATACACACACATACATACACACACACACACCATTCCTCTCTTGAACTATACTTGAAAGATTTTTTTTGTCTGATTCACATCTATATCCAACACAGAGCCTAACAGAATGTGTTAGGCTTAGCATCATATGTTAAATGAGGATTTAAATTAATCAATCAAAGCGCTTTCTCCAATTGTAATGAACATCATTGATATAGTACAGCTATATTGTCTAAAACTGAGAGGTTCTTACATACTTCTGGGGCCTACTGAATAGGGTTCGTGTACAATAATTTTTTAGAATTTTGGAGTGCTCTTCTGAAACAGTGCTTTATCCAGAAAAATCTTGCTACTTAACATTTTAAAGTAATCTGTAATGAACACTATGATAAATCATTACCAAAAGACTCTGAAGCTGAAGCTTAGGACCAGCTCACTTTAGAGTATATTTACCTGTGATCTTGAAGAACCACCTGGTTTACCTTTGAAATTACCATTGTTTTCTTGTGCAGAGTCAGGGTAGTGGCTGGTGAACAACCACTGCAAAACATAGTGTTGTTGCTGGAAAAAAATTGGTTCTCTATTCTAACAACTAAATATTATAAGAAAGAACAAATTCAACCTCATCAAAATGCAGGCTGAATTTTTTTTTCAAGAAGTAGAAGCCTAGATGTGTGAAGAAGAACAGAAAGAGTTCAATAAATCCAGGAAGGGAAAGTACGCGCGCACACACACACACACACACACACACACACAAAGGCACACACAAACACACACATGCACACACACATACACATACACATCCAAAACAGCTGGGTCTGATTGAAAGAGAGAAAATAAGCGAAACCAAGGTAGGAAAGCTGGCCACGACCAAGTCGAGGATGACTTTTATGTTTGTTTGTTTGTTTGTTTTTTAGAAAGAAAGATAGAGAAAGAGAAAGAGGGAGAGAGAACAGGAGTCTTGCTCTATTGCCCAGGCTGGAATGCAATCTAAAAATAGGTATCAAAAACCTCCTTTATGCCGATAATTGTGCTTAACAGCAGAGACAGGAAGGAATAAGAAAAGAAAATAACAAACAGCCAGGCAATATTTCATTTAAGTCTGTGAAATGCTATGCAAATGCTGAAGAGTGATTTACTTCCAATTATGTGGTCACTTTCAAAATAGGTGTGATGTGATACTGAGAAAAATGTATGTTCTGTGGACCTGGGGTGAAGAATTCTATAAATATTCGCTGAGTTTACTTGTTCCAGGTCTGAGTTCAAATCATAGATGTCCCTGTTAATTTTCTCTCTCGTTGATCCGTTGAATATAAACAATGTGGTGTCAAAGTCTCCCTCTATTATTGTGCAGGAGTCCAAGTCTCTTTATAAGTCATTAAGAATTTGTCTTATGTATCTGGGTGTTCCTGTACTGGGTGCATATATATTTATAATCACTGACTCCTGTTGTTGCATTGATCCATTTTGTAGGCTGAATTTAATAACTCAAATGATGAAGTTCAGAGTCAGATTGGGAGGGCATGGATACAAGGAGTGGAAAAATCCTGAGAATTTTTTCTGTCTAATGTAAAGCCTGTCTCCCATATACATTTTTGTTCCTATGATTCTGTAGAGGTTCTGTTTTCCTAACCAAATTCAGATGAAGTCAAGAGTTGAATCGAGGCAGGTTTGCTCAAGAGTACGCTTCTCCATATTACATTTTTAAATGCTGCATATATTGTATCTTTTTCATAATGTCTTCTATATTATTTTTAAATTTTACCTATATATTTTATTTACATGCTCATTAATCCTATTACCCATTTAGTCCTGTCCCCAGTAAAACTAAATTAAAAGTAACGAGTAGGACTTGTATATACTATACAAGTGAAAAATTAGTAGGAAATAAGAGTTTTGAGAGCAATATGGTAGAATAGGAAGGCCCAGACCCTCATTTCTCTCATGGAGACACTAATTCAACTATACAGGAAACCAATTTTTTGTGTAAGAAATCCAGAAACTAGTTAAGAGACTTCTGCGACCCAGGAGAACATGAACAAAACACGTGGCACCCTCTCATCATAGTCCCTCCTTTCATTATAGTACCACATGGTCAAAAAGAAACTCCTAGCTCCAGATTCTCCTTGAGGAAGAAAAGAAAACACTTGACACTACCTCCTCATGTTATGACTTTTCAGGGGGGCTGTCAAAGGGACTGGTATCTGTTTCATCTCTCTTAGAGCACTGAAGGAATCCAGAATATTCTAGATGCTTGAAGGTTGCTGTGAACTGAAAGGAACTGGTGATACGTTGCTTCTCCAGAGGAATATTGGTACAGCTGACAGAGGGTGACATGGTTCGGAAGTACCTTGCTTAGAAAGAAACAGGAGACTGGAGCATGTGTACAACATTGCAGCTTTTCAGGAGGCTGCCTGAAAAGCTGGTTTCTGTCTTGGCTGTCCTGGAATGCACATAGGACCTGGAATAGTCTAAATGCCTAGGGGCTGCTGAGACTTGGGTGGTGTGCGACTGCCACAGCGGACCTGCAGTACAGCAAACAGACACCAGAGGGAGTACGAGATTGCAAGCTCTTGAAAAAAGAATTCTGCAAACTGCGCTAGGAAATCTACATGCGCAGAGAAGACGCATCCACAGAAAAGATCGGATAAGTCCCCAGAATTTCTAGTTGAGATGATTGGCGAAGATTTTCCCTGTACAAAGCCAGTTTGTAAATAATGTTAGACGTGGTTGCTTTTCTCAAATGCAAAGATATCAACACAAAGTTGTGAAGATTATAAAGAGAGGGAAAACTGTTCAATCTAAAACCAAAATGAATCTGCAGAAATTGATTCTAAAGAGACAGAGGTATAAGATTACCAAACAAATAACTCAAAATAATCATCATAAAGATGCTCAATGAAGTCCAGAAAATGATTCATCAACAAAATAAGTTCAATCATTATACAAGCTATTTGTAAAATTAGCAATTTTATAGCTAAAAAAATCCAAAAATTGAACTGAAATTAGTAGAGGAGCTAAATAGAAGACTTGATTAACTAGAACAGAAACAATTGGTAAACTTATAGATAAGTCATCCGAAATGATCCAGTCAGAACTTGAACACAGGTCATCCCGGGCGGGGTGGGGGGGGGAGGAGAAAAAATAGTGAAGAAAGCCTAGGGAGCTTATCGGACAACATTGACATACCAACATACAAATTATGAGTGTCTCAGAAAGAGAAAAGAGAGAGAAGGAAAAAAGGTTTGCTAAAGAAAATATGGTTGCTTCTAAAATCTGGGGAAGAAAGTAAATGTCAGATTCAAGAACTCCAATAAATTTCATACAGGATGAAACTGAATAGACCACAACAAGGTATATTATAATCACATTGTGAAATGTTAAAGACAGAGAAGTTTGAATGCATTATGAAAAAAGCAATGCACAAGGAAACCCCATAAGATAATTTGTGGATTTCTCAAAAGAAATCATACAGGGCAGAAAAGAGTGACACGTTTTTATTTAAGCGCTGAATCACAAAAACTGCCAACTATTAAAATGGTATCCAGCAAAACTGTTGTTCAAAAATAAAGAAGCGAGAAAGACCAATAAAGAACAGGTGAGCTAGTTTACCAACACTAGACCTGCCTTGAAAGAATGCTAAATTGAATCCTGTAAGTGAAAATAAAAAAATACTAAGCAGCGAGATGAAAGTATAACGCTCACTGGTAAAGGTAAATATACACACAAATGAGAATACTCTAATACTGGTAAGTTGGGGAATAAATCACATTTTTTATAGTTACTTTTTTTTTTTTAACTCCTCCCCAGTGTTTCACTGAGCCAGTATGCCAAATAGCCTTTCATAGTTACTTTTAAATTTTTTTTAATTATTTTGGATACAGAATTATTGTAATTATTTATGAGGTACATGTGATATTTTGAAGTCCAAAGATAAGGTACAAAATAACAATAAATATAAAATATGTTAATGTATGCATAATAAAAAAAGAGTATTTGTGACACTGATAACATAAAATGGGTGGGGTATGTAGAAGAGCAGAGTTATTGTATGTGCTTGATGATAAATTGTTATTAGCTTAAAATAGGTTGTTTACAACCATAATATATGTAAGCCTCATGACAGTCATGAAGAGAAAAATCTACAGAATATATATGAGAAAAATAAGAACAGAATAAAAGCCTGTCTCTAAAAAAATACACACACAAAGAAAAAACACAAAATACCCCAAAATACAAAGGAATATAGCAAGAGTGAAAAGGAGGAACAAAAGAGCCACTGGACAGGGCCGGGCGCGGTGGCTCACGCCTGTAATCCCAGCACTTTGGGAGGCCGAGGCGGGTGGATCACGAGGTCAAGAGATGGAGACTATCCTGGTCAACATGGTGAAACCCCGCCTCTACTAAAAAAAAAAAAAAAAAAAATATATATATATATATATATATATATATACAAAAAATTAGCTGGGCATGGTGGTGCGTGCCTGTAATCCCAGCTACTCAAGAGGCTGAGGCAGGAGAATTGCCTGAACCCAGGAGACAGAGGTTGAGGTGAGCTGAGGTCGCGCCATTACACTCCAGCCTGGGTAACAAGAGTGAAACTCTGTCTTAAAAAAAAAGAAAAAGAAAGAAAGAAAGAAAGAAAAAAAGAGCCACTGGACACATAGAAAATAACTAAAGAACAATAGTAAGTCTTTCCTTATCAATGATTACATTAAATGTAAAAGATGTAAATTCACCAATCAGCATACATAGAGAAGCTGAATAGATTAAAAAAAAAAGAAGACACTGCATACAAATGATTTACAATAGATATAAGGATACAAAGGCTGAAAGTGAAGGAACAGAAAATATGTTTATACAAATGGTAAAACAAACAAAAAACAGAGCAGGAGTGGCCATACTTTTATAAGAAAAAATAGGCTTTAAGTTAAATAATGGTCACAAGAGACAAAGAAGGACATTATGTAATAATAAAAAGTTCAGGAATCCAAGAAGAAATAACATTAATAACTTTAAAAATTTTATTTATTATACTTTAAGGTCTGGGGTACATGTACAGATTGTGCAGGTTTGTTACATAGGTATACATATGCCATGGTAGTGGTTTGCTGCATCCATTGCCTCGTCATCTACATTAGGTATTTCTCCTAATACTATCCCTTCCCAATCCCTCTACCTGCTGCTATTCTTCCCCTAGCCCCCCACCCACCAGGCCCTGGTGTGTAATGTTCCCCTCCCTGTGTCCATGTGTTCTCATTGTTCAACACCCACTTATGAGTGAGAACATGCACTTTTGGGTTTTCTGTTCTTGTGTCAGTTTACTGAGAATGATGGTTTCCAGTTTCATCCATGTCCCTGCAAAGGACATTAACTCACCGTTTTTTATGGCTGCATAGTATTCCATGGTATATATGTGCCACATTTTCTTTAGCCAGTCTATCACTGATAGACATTGAGGTGGTTCCAAGTCTGTGCTACTGTGATCAGTGTCACAATAAACATACGTGTACACGAGTCTTTACAATGGAATAATTTATAATCCTTCGGGTATAAACTCAGTAAAGGGATTGCTGGGTCAAATGGTATTTCTATTTCTAGATCCTTGAGGAATCACCACACTGTCTTCCACAATGGTTGAACTAATTTAAACTCCCACCAACAATGTAAAAGCATTCCTATTTCTCCACATCCACTCCAGCATCTGTTGTCTCCTGATTTTTTAATGATTGCCATTCTAACTGGCATAAGGTGGTATCTCAATGTGGTTTTGATTCACATTTTTCTAATGACAAGTGATGATGAGCTTTTTTTCATATGTTTGTTGGCTGCATAAATGTCTTCTTTTGAAAAATGTCTGTTCACATCCTTTGCCTACTTTTTGATGAGGTTTTTTTTTTCCTTGTAAATTTGTTTAAGTTCTCTGTAGATTCTGGATATTAACCCTTTTTCAGATGGGTAGATATGCTAAACACTCTCAATAAACTATGTATGATCTTATTTCAAAATAATAATAGCTATTTATGACAAACCCACAGCCAATATCATACTGAAGGGGCAAAAATTGGAACCATTCCCTTTGAAAACTGGCAAAAGACAAGGATGCCCTCTCTCACCACTCCTATTCAGCAAAGTATTGGAAGTTCTGATTAGGGCCATCAGGCAAGAGAAATAAATAAGGGTATTCAAAAAGGAAGGGAGGATGTAAAATTGTAGCTATTTGCAGATGGCATGATTGTATATTTAGAAAACCCCATCATCTTAGTCAAAAATCACCTTAAGCTGATAAGCAACTTCAGCAAAGTCTCAGGATACAAAATCAGTGTGCAAAAATTGCAAGCATTTCTATACAACAATAATAGACAAACAGAGAGCCAACTCATGAGTTAACTCCCATGTATAATTGCTACAAAGAGAATAAAATATCTAGGAATACAATTAACAAGTGATTTGAAAAACACTTTCAAGGAGACTACAAACCACTGCTCAAGGAAATAAGAGAGGACACAAACAGATGGAAAAACATTCCATGTTCATGGTTAGGAAAAATCAATATCATGAAAATGGCCATAACACCCAAAGTAATTTATAGATTCAATGCTATCCCCATCAAGCTACCAATTACTTTCTTCACAGAATTGGAAAAAAACCATATTAAACTTCATATGGAACCAAAAATGAGCCCACATAGCCAAGACAATCCTAAGCAAATAACAACAACAACAAACAAAGCTGGAGGCTCCAGGCTACCTGACTTTATACTACAAGGCTACAGTAATCAAAACAGCATGGTACCGGTACCAAAACAGAGATATAGACCAATAGAATGGAACAGAGGCCTCAGAAAGAATGCCACACCACTACAATCATCTGATCTTTGACAAACGTGACAAAAACAAGCAACGGGGAAAGGATTCCCTGTTTAATAAATGGTGTTGGGAAAACTGGCTAGTAGTGTGCAGAAAGCAGAAACTGGACCCCTTCCTGACACCTTACACTAAAATTAACTACAAATGGATTAAAGACTTAAATATAAAGACTAACACCATAAACCCTAGAAGAAAACCTAGGCAAAACCATTCAGGACATAGGCATAGGCAAGGACTTCATGACTAAAACACCAAAAACACTGGCAACAAAAGGCAAAATAGTCAAATGTGATCTAATGAAATTTAAGAGCTTCTACACAGCAAAAGAAACTATCAATAAAGTGAACCAGCAACCAACAGAATGGGAACATTAATAATTTTGTATTTATGTATATTTATACACATACACACACATATAAATAAACACACCACACATACACACACATACATATAAAAACACACCCCCAACACCAGAATACTTAAATGTATAATACAAACATTGACAGATCTGAAGAAAAAAACAGGTTATAATAGTAAGATGCTTCATTAACCCACATTCAGTAATGGATAGAACAACCATGCAGAAGATCTAGAAGCAAACATAGGACATAAGCAACACTATGGCTAAATGACGTACCAATATATACACAACATTCATCAAACAGCAGCAGAATATATTCTCCTGAAGAGCACTTGGAACATTCTTCAGGATAGATCCCATGTTGGGCCACAAAAAAGGACTTTACAAATTTAAGAAGATTGAAATCATACCAAGTTTTTTCCAAATAAATGGAATAAAATTAGAAATCAATAGGAGAAGGAAGGAAAACTGGAAAATTCACACACATATGGAAATTAAACAATAGTCTTGAACAGCCAATTGATTAAAGCATAAATCAAAAGGGAAACTAGAAAGCATGTTGAGACATAGGAAAATAAAAACACAATATACGAAAACCTATGGGATTCAGCAAAAGCAGTTCTAAGTGGAACTTTAATATGACAACATTAAAAAAATAGCAAATGTCTCAAATAAACAACCTTAACTTCACATCTTAAATAATATAAGAAGATCAACTTAAGCCAAAAATTAGTATAAGGAATAAAATATTTAATAAAGCAGAAATAAACAAAATGGAGAATAGAAAACTGACAGAAAAATATCAAAATATCAGAGTTGTTTTTCTTAAAACATAAATCAAATTAACTTCGAGCTACACTTAAAAACAAAAAAGGCAGAATACACAAAGTCCAAAATAAGAGAGGAAACATTACAACCAATGCCACAGAAATATGAAAGAATCATAAGAGACTACTGTGAACAATTATATACCAACAAATTAATAACTTGGAAGAAATAGATACATTCATAGAACATATAATCTACCAGACTGATTCATGAGGGAATGGAAAACATGAACAGATATATTAGTAAGAAGATTGAATCAGCCATCCTAAACCTCCCAACAAAGACAAACCCAGCACAAGATGGCTTCAATACTTAATTCTACCAAACATTTATGAATTAAAGCCAATCCTTCTCAAGCTCTTCAAAAAATTGGAGAAAAGCAACACTGCAAACTCATCTTTGACTCCAGAACTTCCCTAATACCAAAGCTAGATGAAGACCCTACAAGAAAAGAAAACCACAGACCAATATCCCTAATGAATATAGATTTTAAAAATCCTCATCAAAATATCAGCAATCAGAATTTAATCACATTAAAATGACAATGCATCATATCTACATGGGATTTAACCTGGGATGCAAAGATAATTCAACATAAGAAAATCAATGAATATGATAAACCACGTTAAGAGTACAAAGAATAAAATCACGATTACCTGAATATAATAGATGTTGAAAAAGCATTTGACAAAATTCAACATTGTTTCTTGATAAAATACTCTCAGCAAACTAGAAATAGGCAGAAATTACCTCAATCTATTATGAGCCATATATGAAAGAACTCACAGGTAACATAATAAACAATGGTAAAAATCTGAAAGCTTTTCCTCTGGTTTTAAGAACAAGGCAAAGGTGCCCACTCTCACCACTTCGGTTCAACATAGGACTGAAAATCCTAGACAGAGTAATTAAACAAGAGAAATAAAAGGCATCAAAATCAGAAAAAGAAAACCAAGTAAAATTGTCTGTTCTTGGATGACATAATCTTATATATAGAAAATGTTAAAGATTCTATACACAAGAAAACTTAGAAGTAATGAACAAATTCTGCAAAATTGATAGATACAAAACCAACACTCAAAAATCAGTTGTGATGGTGGTGTTTTGTTTTGTTTTTTGAGACCGAGTTTTACTGTTGTCACCCAGGCTGAAGTGCAATGGCATAATCTTGTCTCACTGCAACTGCCACCTCCTGGATTCAAGTGATTCTCCTGCCTCATTCTCCCGAGTAGTTGGTACTACAGGCATGTGCCACTATGCCCGGCTAATTTTGTATTTTTGATAAAGGTGAGGTTTAAACATGTTGGCCAGCCTAGTCTCAAAATCCTGACCTCAGGTGATCCACTGGTCTCAGCCTCCAAAACTGCTGGGATTATAGGCATGACCCACCAGGCCTGGCCTAAAAATTGCTTGTGTTTCTATATAGTAATGATGATTAATCCAATTAGAAAACTGAGAATAATGACTTCATGTACATTAGTATCAAAAAGAAAAAATATACTTAATAAATTTAAGCAGGGAGAGGAAAGTTTTGTACATTGAAAACTATAAAACATTGATGAAAGAAACTGAAGAAGACACAAATAAATGGAAATAAATTTTGTGTTCATGGATTTGAAGACTTAATATAATTAAAATGTTCACACTACCCCAAACAATTTACAAATTCAATCCAATCCTTATCAAAATAAGAATAGCATTTTAAAAAGAAATAGAAAAAAACAGCATATGAAACCACAAAGAACCCTGAATAGACAAATTTTGAGAAAGAAGAACAAATTTAGAGGCCTCATATTTTATGGTTTCAAAACATCATGAAATTACAGTTATCAACACAGTATGGTAGTGATTTAAAGACAGACCCATAGATTTATGGAACAGAATAGAGAGTCCACAAGTATATGTTCAACTCATGCTTGACAAGAGTGCCAAGACTACAGAATGTAAAACGAATAGTCTCTTCAGTAAACGGTGACAGGAAGTGTGGATATTCACACACAAACTAATGATTTTGAACTCTTGTGTTGCACTGTACACAAATATTAAATCAAAATGGATCAAAGAATTAAACATAAGACTGAAATTGTAGAACTCCTATTAGAAATCGAGGGGGAAGGTATCAAGTCACTGGTCTTGGCAATGATTTCTTGCATGCAACATCAAAATTACAGGCAATAAAACCAAGACTAGAGAAGTAGGACTACATCAAATTAAAAAGCGTCTGCCTAGCAAAGGAAACAAACAGGAAAGGCAGCCTTTGGAATGGGAGAAAATATTTGCAAAATGTATGTCTGATAAGGAGTTAATGTGCAAAATATGTAGCCAACTTTTTCAAATCAATAGCAAAAAAAAAAAAAAAGAAAAGAAATAATTAAAAGTGGGCAAAAGACTTGAGTAGACACGTCTCTGAAGAAGACATACAAATGGCCACCAGGTGTAGGAAAGGGTGCTCAACACCAGGAATCATCCAGGAAGTGCAGATCAAAGTCACAATGAACTATCACCTCACACCTTTTAACACGGCCATTATAAAACAAACAAAATTCAACTGTTGGCAAAAATGTGGAGAAATTGCAACCCATTATGCACTGTTGGTAGGAATGTAAGATGATACAGCTCTTATAAAAAAACAGTAAGGATGTATCTAAAAAGAGAACTATAATGTGGTCCAGCAATCGCACATAAAGGCATTTATCCAAAAAAATTTAAATCGGGATCTTGAAGTGATAGCTGCACTTCGATGTTCATTGCAGCATTATTTACAGTAGTCATGAGGTGGAAATAACTTACATGTCCATAACACATGGTATATAAATACAGTGGAATATTATCCAGCCATAACAAGAAGGAAATCCTGTCATATGCTATAACATTCATGAATTTTGAGGAAATTATGCTAAGTGAAATAAGCCAGACACAGAAATGCAAATGCTGCATGATTCCATTTATATGAGGTATCCAAAATAGTCAAACTCACTGAAGGAGAAAAAAGAATGGTGGTTGTTATAGGCTATGGGGAGGGGAAATCAGGAGTTGCTTTTCAAATGGTATGAAGTTTCAGTCACACGAAGTAAAAATGTTATAGAAATCAGCTGTGCAATACTGTGTTTAGTTAACAATACCGTACTGTATGCTAAAAATTTTTTAAGTGAGTAGATGTTATATTGTGCCCAGTAACAAACTTTAAAAAATGATAGAAAATAAGGCACAGTAATAGCCTTACTACAAAAGTAAGTAGTAGTATGTGCCAGTCATGCGTGCCTTTCACATCTTCTTCTACCTTAAGTCTTCTGTAAGTATAAAAAATTTTAGCTTCTATAGTAACAGTTCTTTCTCTTGGAAACTGATGTTCACTGACACCTCAGTGATGACGGCAAAAAGACGAAATTCAGCACTTAAAAAATTAGCTGTGTGGACACACAAAGTGATAGCCATGGACTACAATAATAAACAGTGTTAAGGACCACTACTTCACCTAAAAACAAGCGTGTGTTCTTGCCGATGTCTATAGTTTAGTATGAGTTGCTCCCCAAAATAAAACATTTTGAAAAAGAGTTACTCCTTCTCTTTTCTCTTGTGAGAGTCTTAGAGTTAGGGCAGTGTCATCTGCTACCTTCTTTTCTTCCTGTTTAAATGATTGGAAAGGATTATATGCTCACTAGAGAACAGTGTTATTTTTCAAATTAACCTAAAACTAAAATCCTATACTTCACTTAAGAATTCCATACAATAGGAATGATTTCGCTGGTAAGACTAGTACAAAATCAATTAATATAAGGTGATCATACATTACTAATCTCTAACCATTCTATTTTCACCTGTGATTTTAGTAGCATGTTTTGTATCATAACTGGAAAGTAGAAGGTAATAATATTGCTGGAGAACAACCCAGGATAGAAGCTCTCGGTGAATGCATGGAGGGTGAGTAAGGGCAGCATTTCCAGACGGATCTTTGTTGCCCACAGAATGGGGAAATTTCCAGGTATAAAAGAGACGTGAGACGCCAGGCAGAGGTTTTGGCTGGTGCAGCCGACAGCCAGTGCAGCCGGCGGCCGGCGCTGTAGAACAGTGGCGCTCCACAGCGCTCTGCACAAAGCACAATGGTCCCGGTGCCCTGTTGAACTGGCGATCTGAGACTTGAGAGGGCAGATTGGCATATCCATCCGATTGAATGGGACATGGACAGAGAGCCAGGACAGGAGATTTCAGGAAAACAGTGTTTGGGCCAGTGCAGTGGGACAAACAAAACAGTGATTCCAAATGCACCGGGTGAAGAGTTTCACTGCCGGCACAGCTGAACCCAGGATGGTGCAGCTCAGTGGGGGACGGGCATCTGCCATTACCGAGGCAATCCGCCCCTACTGAGGTTACACTCCCATTGCTGATGCAGCATGCTGTTGCCAAGGAAACCCACCACAACAGAGAGACTCCGCAGCAGGGCGTAGCCCGTGGCAGCAGAGAGGAGACCGCAGCAGCAGGGCAGAGCCTGCAGCAACAGGGTGGACCTCACGCCACCAGGGTGGAGCCTCGGCAGGCAAATAGTGACTAGACTGCCTCCTAGCTGGGCAGGACAGTGCAAGGGATACACATAAAGAAAGCCCCAAACCCCCGAGACAGAGTATCTGAGAAAAAAAAAAGTTTTTCTTTTTTATGAGTTCTGCTGCAGCAGAATCAAACATAGCAGCCTAACAGCCCTGAATGAACAACAGAGCTCACATATCAGCACTTGAGCTCCTATAAAGTACAGACTGTCTCCTCAAGCAGCTCCCTGACCCCTCTATATCCAGAAGACTGACATTTGGCAGGCATCATTCTGGGACAAAGATAGCAGAAAAAGAAACTGGTAGCATCCCTCACTGTTCCGCAGCTGCTATAGGGGCACCCCAGACAAGCAGGGCCTGGAGTGGACCTCAGCAGTCGTACAGTGGAGGGGTTAGACTGGTAGAAGGACAACCAAGTAACAGAAATACTTCATTATCAACAATCTGCGCATCCACTCAGAGACCCAATCAAAAAGTCAGCAACTGCTCAGATGACAGGTGGATAAATCCACAAAGATGGGAAGAAACCACTGTAAAAAGGAGGAAAACACCCGAAACCAGAACACCTCGCCTCCTAGAAAAGACCAAAACTCCTCACCAGCAAGGGAACAAAGCTGGATGGAGAATGACTGTGACAAAATGACGGAATTAGACTTCAGAAGGTGGATAATGAGAAACTTTTGTGAGCTAAAAGAACATGTTTTAAATCGATGAAAAGAAACTAAGAACCTTGAAAAAAGATTTGAAAAAAGATTCGAGGAAATGATAACAAGAATGGATAACTTAAAGAGGAATATGAATCAATTGAAGGAGCTGAAAAACACAATACGAGAACTTTGTGAAGCATGCACAAGTTGCAACAGGCGAATTGACCAAGCAGAAGAAAGAATATCAGAAGTCGAAGATCAACCCAATGAAATAAAACGAGAAATCAAGATTAGAGAAAAAAGCGCAAAAAGGAATGAACAAAGTCTCCAAGAAACGTGGGACTATGTGAAGAGACCTAACCTACGTTTGATAGGTGTACCAGAAGGGAATGAAGTGAATGAATCCAAGCTGGAAAATACTCTTCAGGATATTATCCAGGAAAATTTCCCCCACCTAGCAAGACAGGCCAAAACTCAAATGCAGAAAATACATAGAACACCACAAAGATATTCCGCAAGAAGAGTAACCCCAAGGCACATAATCGTTAGATTCACCAGGGTTGAAATAAAGGAGAAAATACTAAGGGCAGCCAGAGAGAAAGGTAGGGTCACCCACAAAGGGAAGCCCATCAGACTCACGGCAGATCTCTCGGCAGAAACTCTACAAGCCAGAAGAGAGTGGGGGCCAATATTCAACATCCTTAAAGAAAAGAACTTTCAACCCAGAATTTCATATCCAGCCAAACTGAGCTTCAGAAGTGAAGGAAAAATAAAATCCTTTGTGAACAAGCAAGTACTCAGAGATTTTGTCACCACCAGGCCTGTAGTACAAGAGCTCCTGAAAGAGGCACTACACATAGAAAGGAACAACCAGTACCAGCCATTCCAAAATCACACTAATTTCTAAAGAGCATCAACTTAATGAAGGATCTACATCAACTAATGGGCAAAACAGCCACTTAGCATCAAAATGGCAGTATCAAATTCACACATAACAATATTAACCCTAAATGTAAATGGACTAAATGCACCAATCAAAAGACACAGACTGGCAAATTGGATAAAAAGCCAAAACCCATCAGTGTGCTGTATCCAGGAAACCCATCTCACATGCAAGGATACACAAAGGCTCAAAATAAAGGGATGGAGGAAGATTTACCAAGCAAATGGAGAGCAAAAAAAAGCAGAAGTTGCAATTCTCATCTCTGATAAAATAGACTTTAAAGCAACAAAGATCAAAAGAGACAAAGAAGGCAATTACATACTGGTAAAAGGGTCAATACAACAAGAAAAGCTAATGATCCTAAACATATATAGACCCAATACAGGAGCACGAAGATACATAAGGCAAGTTCTTAATGACTTACAAAGAGACTTAGACTCCCACACAATAATAGTGGGAGACTTTAACACTCCACTGTCAATATTAGACAGATCAACCAGACAGAAAATCAACAAGCATATCCAGGGCTTGAACTCACACCTGGAACAAGCAAACCTGATAGACATTTACACAACTCTCCACCCCAAATCCACAGAATATACATTCTTCTCAGCACCACATCACACCTACTCTAAAATTGACCACATAATTGGAAGTAAAGCACTCCTCAGCAAATGCAAAACAACTGAAATCATAACAAACAGACTCTCAGACCATAGTGCAATCAAGTTAGAACTCAGAATTCAGAAACCAACCCAGAACCGCACAGCTTCATGGAAACTGAACAACTGGCTCTTGAATGTTGACTGGATAAACAATGAAATGAAGGCAGAAATAAAGAAGTTCTTCGAAATCAATGAGAACAAAGACACAACATGTCAGAATCTCTGGGACACATTTAAAGCAGTCTCTAGAGGAAAATATATAGCAATAAGTGCCCGTATGAGGAGAATGGAGAGATCCAAAATTGACACCCTAACATCAAAATTGAAAGAGCTAGAGGAGCAAGATCAAAAATTCTCAAAACCTAACAGAAGAAAAGAAATAACTAAGATCAGAGCTGAACTGAAGGAGATAGAGACACGAAAAACCCTCCAAAAAATCAATAAATCCAAGAGCTGATTTTTTTGAAAAGATCAACAAAATAGACAAACCACTAGCCAGATTGATAAAAAAGAAAAGAGAGAACAACCAAATAGATGCAATAAAAAATGACAAAGGGGAAATCATCACAGATTCCACAGAAATTCAAACCATCAGAAGAGAATATTACAAACAACTCTATGCACATAAACTAGTAAACCTGGAAGAAATGGATAAAATCCTGGACTCCTGTGTCCTCCCAAGCCTAAACCAGGAGAAAGCTGAAACTATGAATAGACCAATAACAAGGTCAGAAGTCGAGGCAGCAATTAAGAGCCTACCACACAAAAAAAGCCCCGCTCCAGATGAGTTCACAGCTGAATTCTACCAGACACACAAAGAGGAGCTAATACCATTCCTTCTGAAACTATTCCAAATAATCCAAAAAGAGGGAATACTTCCCAAATCATTTTCTGAGACCAACATCATCCTGATACCAAAACCCGGCAGAGACCCAACAAGAAAAGAAAACTTCAGGCCAATATCCATGATGAACATAGAAGCAAAAATCTTCAATAAAATATTGGCAAGCTGATTGCAACAGAAAATCAAAAAATTGATCCATCATGATCAAGTAGGATTCATCATGGGGATGCAAGGCTGGTTCAACATATGCAAGTCTATAAACATAATTCACCACATAAACAGAACCAAAAACAAAAACCACATGATTATCTAAATTGATGCAGAGAAGGCATTCGACAAAATTCAACAGCGCTTTATGCTAAAAACCCTTAATAAACTCGGTATCGATGGAACATATCTCAAAGTAATAAAAGCTATTTACGACAAACCAACAGCCAATATCCACTGAATGGGCAAAAACTGGAAGCATTCCCTTTGAAATCCGGCACTAGACAAGGATGCCCTCTTTCACCACTCCTATTCAGTATAGTACTGGAAGTTCTAGCCAGAGCAATCAGGCAAGAAAAAGAAATAAAAGGTATTCAAATAGGAAAGGTGGAAGCCAAATTGTCTCTATTTGCAGATGACATTATAGTATACCTAGAAGTCCCCATCGCCTCAGCCCAAAAATTCCTAAAACTGATAAGAAACTTCAGCAAAGTCTCAGGATGTAAAATCAATGTGCAAAAATCACAAGCATTCCTCTACACCAATAACAGACTGAAAGAAAGCCAAATCAAGAACAAACTGCCATTCACAATTGCTACAAAAAGAATAAAATACCTAGGAATACAACTCACAAGGAATGTAAGGGACCTCTTCAAGGAAAACTACAAACCACTGCTCAACGAAATAAGAGAGGACACAAACAGATGGAAAAACATTCCATGTTCATGGTTAGAAAGAATCAATATCATGAAAATGGCTATACTGACCAAAGTACTTTACAGAATCAATGCTATCCCCACCAAGCTACCATTGACTTTCTTCAAAGAACTGGAAAAAACCACCATGAACTTCATATGGAACCAAAAGAGAGCCCGCATAGCCAAGTCAATTCTAAGTAAAAAGATCACAGCGGGGGGCATCACACTACTGGATTTCAAACTATACTGTAAGGCTACAGTAATGAAAACAGCATGGTACTGGTACCAAAACAGAGATATAGACCAATGGAACAGAACAGAGGCATCGGAGGCAACACAACATATCTACAACCATACAATCTTTGATAAACCTGACAAAAACAAGCAATGGGAAAAGGATTCCCTGTTTAATAAATGGTGTTGGGAAAACTGGCTAGCCATTTGCAGAAAGCAGAAACTGGACCCCTTCCGGACACCTTACACTAAAATTAACTCCAGATGGATTAAAGACTTAAACATAAGACCTGGCACCATAAAAACCCTAGAAGAAAATCTAGGCAAAACCATCCAGGACATAGGAGTAGGCAAGGACTTCATGAACAAAACACCAAAAGCATTGGCAACAAAAGCCAAAATAGACAAATGGGACCTAATCAAACTCCACAGCTTCTGCACAGCAAAAGAAACAGTCACTAGAGTGAATCGGCAACCAACAGAATGGGAAAAATTTTTTGCAGTGTACGCATCTGACATAGGGCTGATATCCAGAATTTACAAAGAACTCAAACGGATTTATAGGAAAAAAACAAACAAACCCATTCAAAAATGGGCAAAGGATATGAACAGACACTTTACAAAAGAAGACATATATGAGGCAAACAATCATATGAAAAAATGCTCATCATCACTGGTCATTAGAGAGATGCAAATCAAAACCACATTGAGATACCATCTCACGCCAGTTAAAATGGTGATCATTAAAAGATCTGGAGACAACAGATGCTGGAGCGGATGTGGAGAAAAAGGAACACTTTTACACTGTTGGTGGGAGTGTAAATTAGTTCAACCATTGTGGAAGACACTGTGGCGATTCCTCAAGGCCTTAGACATAGATATTCCATTTGTCCCAGCAATGCCATTACTGGGTATATATCCAAAGGACTATAAATCGTTCTACTATAAGGACACATGCACACGAATGTTCACTGTAGCACTGTTTACAGTAGCAAAGACCTGGAACCATCCCAAATGCCCATCGATGGTAGACTGGACTGGGAAAATGTTTCACATATACACCATGGAATATTATGCAGCAATCAAAAATGATGAGTTTGTGTCCTTTGTAGGGACATGGATGAATCCGGAGAACATCATACTCAGCAAACTGATACAAGAACAGAAAATGAAATACTGCATATTCTCACTCATAGGAGGGTGATGAAAAATGAGAACACATGGACACAGGGAGGGGAGTACTAAACACTGGGGTCTATTGGGGGGAAGGGGCAGTGCCAGCGGGGTGGGGGAGGTGGGGAGGGATAGCCTGGGGAGAAATGCCAAATGTGGGTGAAGGGGAGAGAGGAAGCAAAACACACTGCCATGTGTGTTCCTATGCAACTGTCTTGCATGTTCTGCACATGTACCCCAAAACCTAAAATGCAA
Source organism: Callithrix jacchus (assembly GCF_049354715.1). Lineage (NCBI taxonomy): Eukaryota > Metazoa > Chordata > Mammalia > Primates > Cebidae > Callithrix > Callithrix jacchus. The sequence goes on from NC_133524.1 coordinate 34,383,356, forward strand.
TAAAAAATTTAAAAAAAAAAAAGAAGGTAATAATATTGCTGAAACATAGTGAAAATCATCTGAAGGAAAAACAAATAAAATCAAGAAAAAACCACAATGCCTTGTAGTAGTAGAAATTAAACAGGAATCCTTGAAGGTGTATACATTTTTTCAAAATTTTTTCATAATGTGCTTTAATTTATTATGGGGAGGCAGTGTGATGCAGAGGAAAAAATGCACACTGCAGAATTTTGCCTTTTTCTAGCTGTCAGACCTTAAACAATCCAACTAATTTTCATATCTTCACAGAATAGGAATATCATCAACCACAGAATAGGAATATTTTCAGCTAATGGATCAGCTTGCTGTGAAAATTACAGAGTATTTTGTGTACTGTCCACCTGCTGATATATATGTGTCTCAGAAATACGGAATTAAAAATGTATAATTGTTCAGTAAATTACAGCCACTATTGTGGTCATAATCATGATATATTGTTTGTATGAAGAGACTTTTTCCCATTAACAGTCTTTCCTGTCCTCACTCTCTACACTTTCCCTAAACCTACAAAAGACCCCTTTTTTTTCCTTGAGAAGCTAAAAGCTGTCAATATTTAAAGAAACAGTTGTCACTTCTCTTTGTTCTCCTATTACATAACCTCTCCCAGTCTTGGTATGTAGCTAGACACAGTACATCTAAGTAATCTTCCCCGACTCTAATACTCTCTCACTTGTCTGTCTTTATTAACTCTCAGGGGCAGATGACTGGTTTATATGGCCTAAAATTTATACAGTTTGCTTGTTCTTTTTAAAAAAGAAATATAAAATTTTGAATACAAAATTCATTACATAGAGAATGTTGGTTTATACTGTGAAAAGTGACCACAACAAATTTGAAAAAACTGACATGTATCTCCAAAAAGCAGTCCTGGAAAACATCTTTATTAATTGATTGCTCTAAACACCATTCTCCCTACAATTTTGGCTGCATGTTTCTGATCTTCTTTTAATAGGACAGAGATATTTTATCCTTTCTAGAGATAATGAGGACTCATTTTTTTATTAGCATAGTGTGTTTTGTTAATGAATGGTACAAACATGTTATATCAGGTTTACAACTCATAGTGTCATTTAATGTTTAGGATTTTTTTTGAATTTGGGGAACCTCTTTTATATGAATTGTAAGAATTCATTGTATTTTAACTTTTCTTCTTCCTAAAGTAATCCTAAATATTATTTCAAATAATGATGTTCATTAACCAATTTGCTGTCAATAACTCATTTCAGTGGCATAACATTCTATGTTATCTGTGTTGATGTCAACATTTCTAATTAAACCAGCAAGAAATTTAATTATATTTCAATGCAGTTCATATAACTCACTCCTCTTCATTAATTAACTCATCAGACAAATACAAGAGCTTCTTCATTACTTCTAATAGAACTTTATCTCTTCCTGTTATTAGTATTTTGATTTACAATCTAAATTTTAATTACATTTTGTTATATTGTTTTGTTGTATTATTTCTTGATATCATAATTATTTCTATTAATCCCATTTGACACTTGTTTTATTTTTCTGTGATTTGTTTTGGTTTAAAGACGGATATGAGAAGAAAAAATAAAATTTAGGCACTCCAAATCAGAAATTTATTGTTTATCCTTGTTTTATCAAGACCTATTAAAATAAAACATTTTCAAATCATGGATAAAATAACATACACCCAAATCTACTACTCTTTAGCCTTATCTTCAATATGGGCATAGTTCTCCAATATAATTGGAAGTAGGTATGTGTGCAGGAGGATTCACAGAAGAAAGAAGTAGTTGTCTTAATAATATGTCATGATGTATTACTTTTGTGTCTTTTACAAAGAGCACAAAAGCATTTTGACGGGCACCCTTTCAGTTCTTAATGTTTAAGCTTGGTTCCTTAGTTTTTTAGTAAATTTCCCTCTACTGTCTCTATCATTAAGACTTTAAAGGTGGCCCTATATCTTACATCCTAAGATAATATGTCTTTTCTGTCCTGCAAACTTTTAAAGCCTTCTTTCAGTCCTTTTCTTCATAGCCAAACTTCCCTAGACAATAGTTCTCTAATCCATTACAATGTCTTCTGATCCTGACTCTACATATTAAACAGAAGATATGAATTTTAACAAAGATCTACTGCTTAGAAAATACAATATACTCTTTTTCATGTTCTGGAATGATGCTTTGGTATTTTCATTTTAGTTGGTGTTATTGGACTGAATATTTGTGTCCCCGAAATTTCAGTGTTGAAATCCTAACTCCTAAGCTGATGGTATTAGGCGGGGGGCTGGAGGGGTTTGAGAAGTGATTAAGTCATGAGGACTGAACCCACCTGAATGAGATTAGTTCTCTTATAAAAGAGACCCCCATAGAGTTCTCTTTCTTTTTCCCATCATCATGTGAAGATAGAACAAGAAGTTGGCAGTCTGCAACCTGGAAGAGGACCATCACCCAAACTTGACCATGTTGACATTGTAATCTCGCATTTCTAGCACTCTCACCTTGGATGTACAGCAATAAATAAATGTTTGCATTTAAGTCACTGAGTCTATGGTAATTTTTAATAGCAACCCAAGCTGAATAGCACAGTGATTATTTTCATCTTAAAATTCTGCCTTCCTTTTGCTTTCTTTACTTCCCTACTTTCCTTCTGGTCATTTCTTCTTGGTTACAGTTATTGACTTTTCTTTTGCTGCTTTTTTTTCAGATGTCAGTATCTCTCAAGTGTTTTTTCCTTGATCTTGTCAGTTTCTCACTCAAAGATCTCTCTGCATCCACACTTATTACTTTAAGTATGCCTAGTTTTTGAGAAGTCCCTGAATTATACTTCTAACCCAAACTATTAGCTCCAGCCAATTTCCCTTCAGGTATTCAAAATTCAGAATATCCCCAAATGAATTATTCTCTTATTAGCTTATTTTGTGTCTCAGTGAACTACATTATTACTTAAAAATATGTTTCAATATGGAAATAACTGTGTTTTATTATTTTCCTCAGCCATCATTTTTGGGGTGAAGGGTTCATAAAGACATCTCTATTCAATGGCATAAAGATTCTTCTCTCCTGATCAATTGAAAAATAAATATGTTTGAAAATTTATATTGGGACTATTTTCTTATGTATGTGAATTAACTTTCACTTTCATATACTGCGTAAAATCAAAATTTTCAATGAAAATCGGAGGAATAGTTTTAAGCAAAGGGATACTTTCTAAAATAACGAATAAGTTTTCTGTCAGCTATATCCAGCTCTGAGCTGGTAGTCATAGGCCTCCCTGAAATGTACCTGATCTATCATAGCTGCAAGCATGACAGGCCTTGCATAAATCTTCTAAGAGGAGCCAGGACATGAACAAGATGTCTGTGCTCTATAGTACATAAAGGTCAAGTCTCTATCTTCACTTTTTATTTCCCCAGTTTCTTACTGGCTGCCGCATATTTTGGGATGGTAAATCAGAGAGGAAAAAAGTCACCCTGAATATCCAATTGAAAAAATTAACTGGAGATCAGGTAATGTGGAATGTTTTGAGGGACTGCACATGTAGCTACTTTAGTATTTGACATAAGCAGACTGTAGGATTATAAGGCCACGTTGAGAAATATATCACCCAGAAAATAATTAATTCCTTATTTGAATATGTTCTAAGATACCTTCCTAACACCTTATGTTTATAATGAGGTCTATTTCCTTAACATACTTACTGAAATACAGGGCAGGATGGATTTGCCATCTTGCCAATTCCAGGTGAAAAATGTCAAAACTCTGTGTGTGTGTGTGTGTGTGTGTGTATGTGTGTGTGTGTGTGTGTGTGTTTAGCAGTATGAATTTATGTAAGGGAATGTTTTGAGGGAGAAAAGGAAGAAGGGAGAGAGAAAAAGGCAGTATCGTGGGGCAAGGGAGGTGGCCAGGATGGCCGACTAGAAGTAGCTAGGGTGTGCGACTCTCACAAAGAGGAATGGATGGGACTAGTACATAACCTTCAACTGAAACATTCAGGTACAAGCACTGAAAGTAACCAGAGAATCAAATCTCTGTTCTTGACCTATGGAGAACAGAGAAAAACAAGGCAGGACGACAGCCCACCCAGGAGCAACATGGAGGCAGGGGAACCTCTCCAGCCTAGGGAAGTGGTGAGTGAATGAGCGACTCTAGGAAACCATGCTTCTTCAATGGATCTTTGCAACCCTTGGGACAGGGGATCCTCTCATGAACCCACTCTACCAGGGCCTTCAGGTGGACATACAGAACTATGTGGAGGCTTGGCAGAGCAGCTGCTTAGGCACATGCAGAGACCTAGGTGCCTTAGACATCCAGGCTTTCCGGCTTCCTAGCAAAAGTAGCTACAAGTCCAACAAACAGGCATGTTAGACCCCTGTACATAACTCTAGGACAGGGGCTGAATCCAGGGGGCTGTGTGGCAACAGTCTGCAGGTCCCACTTCCACAGCACCTGATAAAACCCACTGGCTTGGAATTCTAGCCAGCCAGTGGTAGCAGCAGTTTACCTCCCTAAGACAGAGTTCGTGAGGGGAGTGGCAGCCTGCCATCTTTGCTATTTGGGTGACTTAGCCATTCCAGCCTTTGGTATTTGGAGAGTCCAAGTGACTGGGGTCAGAAATGGTCTTCCACAACAGTATAGCTGCTCTACCAAAATGTAGCCAAACTGCTTTTTCAAGTGGGTCTCTGATCCCATTCTTCCGTACCTGACAAGACCTCCTAAACAGGGTCTCCAGCCACCACAGCAGTGCTCTCTAGCTGACAGAGATTTCTAACATCCCTAGGACAGAAATCCCAGAGGGTGTGGCAGGCCACCATCTTTGCTATTTGAGTGACTTAGTTGTTACAACCTTTGGGCTTTAGAATGTCCAAGGCGACCAGGGGCTGAAATAGAACCACAGTACAGCACAGCTGCTCTATGAAAATGTGGCTAGAATTCTTGTTAAAGCTGGTCCCCAATCTCATTCCTCTTCACTGTGTGGGACCCCCCCAGATGGCATCTCTAGCCACTTCCTACAAGTGCTTTCAAGCAGCAACATGCCCTTATCTCCCTGTTAGCAGGCTGCAATCGTTGCTGGTTTGCAGCCTTCACAGTTGATACCTCCAGTTACTGGAAAATCTGAGGTGTCTAGGGACTAGACTGAGCCTGCAGCATGCCACATAAGCCCTACAAAAAATTGTCCACACTGTTACATGAGTGCCCATTCCCATATCTCTGCACCATGCATGTCCTCCAGGCCTTGGCCTCCAGACACCTGCTGCCAGAGTTATTGAGCCAGGAGCAGTTCTGCAACTTCCTGACGCAGCCCCTCAGGGGCAACTGAAAGTCTCTCTGCCACTGCCTTTGCAGTGGAACTACCCTTGCTACCCTCAGACTAATGAAGAAGCAAAGAGACCCTAAGTGCCTTATCCAAATCTCCAACAAGCTACAGGCAATCCAAAGAGAGGAAGTCAGTCTGTTTCCTACAGGTCCCACATACTCCCCACTGCTCATAACAAGACAGAAAAGCTTTGGCTTAGGCCCACAGCACAGACACTTCATTCTGGACTGATTGTAGTGAGTGATTGCTGACCTATATCTCTCTGGGGTGGAGCCTCCAGAAGACAATCAAAAGACACTTGGCCACAACTACTACTAAACTACTCTTCTTCTGCTGCCTTAAGGTTGAGGTAGGAACGTAAACACTAAGATCATCCTATAGTTGCAATGGGCAGCACAGGGGTGCCAAGCTAATATCTACAGCCAGCACTCAAGGGGTAGAGGAACCCAGTTTCAGGGCATTGAGAAGGAACACAGCTGTAACTGTGAGGAAACATAAGGAAGCCACACAACTAAGCAAGAGTCTACCAACCGAGCAACATGTCTAAGTGTCGAAGACTTCAGGCCTCAAAATACCTTGCTAACACACCCCCTCTGAAACAAAAGACAAGAAATTTGCTTCAAATAAAGGCCATTGAAAACATCCTGGTGATGTTTGGCCTGGTAAAAACATCCAGAAAACAAGTCCATTGACTGCATTCAATCTACACTACAGTTAAAGGAACACCCACATACAGAGATAAGAAAGAATCAACACAAGAACTCTGGTAACTCAGATGGCCAAAGTATTGTATGTCCTCCAAGTAGCTTCATGAGATCTCCAACAAGAGTTTTTAATCAGGTTGAATTGGCTGAAATGATAGAAATAGAATTCAGAATATGGATAGAAACAAAGATCATTGAGATTCAGGAAAATGGCAAAACCCAAACCAAGGAAACTAAGAATCAGAATAAAATAACAAAAGAGCTGAAGTACACAATAGCAGGGATAAAAAGATCCTGATGTATCTAACAGAGCTGAATAACACAATACACAAATTTCACAATGCAGTAACAAGATTTAACAGCAGGATAAACCATGCTGAGAAAAGAATCTCAGAACTTGAGGACTGGCTCTCTAAAACAGTCAGAAAAAAATTGAAAAATAAAAAGGAAAGAAGAAAACCTCTGCAAAGTATGGGATTATGTAAAGAGGCCAAATAGATGAATCACTGACATCCCTGAAAGGGTGAGCAAACAACTTGGAAAACATATTTCAGAATATTGTCCATGAGAATTTCACCAAACTTGTTAGACAGGCTAACAGTCAAATTTAGGAAATACTGAGACTCCTGCAAGATTCTACACAAGAAAATCATCCCAGGACAGATAATCAGCAAATTTTCCAAAGTTGAAATTAAGGAATGTTAAAGGCAGCTAGAGAGAAAAGGCAGGTCACTTACAAAGGGAGCCCCACCAGGCAAAAAACATGTCTCAACTGAAACACTAAAAGCCAGAAAAGATTGGGGACCTCTATTCAACATTCTTAAAGAAAAAAATCTTCTACCAAGAATTTCACATTTAGACAATCTAAAGTTCCTAAGCAAAAAAGAAATAAGATACTTTTCAGATAAGATAATGATGAGGGAATTCATTACCACCAAACCTACTTTACAAAGAGGCTTTTAAAGCAGCACTAAATATGGATGAAAAAAAAAGTTGCTGCCAGCTAATGCAAGAAAACACACTTAAATACACAGACCAGTGACCGTATAAAACCACCACACCAACAAGCCAGAAAAATAACCAGCTAACAACACAATTAAAGGAAAAATCCACACATGTTGACACTAATTTTGAATGTAAATGGGCTAAATTTTCCATTACAAAGCACAAGAGTTGCAAGCTGGATAAAAAAGCAAAAACCAATGGTATGCTGTCTTTGAGAGACCAATCTCACATTTAATGACACCCATAGGCACGAAATAAAGAAATAGTGAAAAATCTACCAAGCAAATGGAAAATAGAAAAAAACAGGGGTTGCAATCCCAGTTTCTAGAGAAAAAAAAAATGGAAAAGGAAAAACCAGACTTCAAATCAATAAAGATTAAAAAAGACAAAGAAGGGCATTACATAATTGTAATTGGTTCATTTCAACAATGCCTAAATATCCTAGATATATGTGCACCCAACACAGGAGCACCCAGATTCAATGCAAGTTCTTAGAGACCTGCAAGAAGACACAGATTCACAGACTCTCAAAAAATAATAGTGGGAAACTTCAACACTCCACTGAGAGTATTAGACAGATCAGTAAGGCATAAAATCAACAATGATATTCAGAACCTGAACTCAATACTGTGCCAAAAGGATCTGATAAATCTCTACAAATCTCTCCACTACGAAACCAAAATATAAATTCTTCCTATTGCCACATGGCACATACTCTAAGATCGAACACAGAATTGGACACAAAACAATCCTCAGCAAATGCAAAAGAGCCGAAATCATACCAAACTCACTGTTGAACCACAGCAAAATAAAAATGTAAGTCAAGACTAAGAAAATCACTCAAAACCATGGAATTAAAAGGAAATTGATGAACCTGCTCCTGAATAACTTTAAGGTAAATAATGAAATTATGGCAGAAATTAGGAAGTTATTTGAAACTAATGAGAACAAAGATGCAACATACCAGAATCTCTGGGACACAACTATGATAATTTTAAAAGGAAAATTTATAGCACTAAATGCCCATATCAAAAAGTTAGATCTCAATTAAGAACCTCAATAAATCAAAACCTCACCATTTTGGGATAAAGAATTCTGGGGTCCTAAATAAAGTTGAAACAGCACAGGCCACAAGGACTGCAACTCCTAGGTGAGTCTTAGTGCTGAACTTGGCCCAGAGCCTGTGGGCTTGGGTGGGGGAAGTAGCACACAACTCACTAAAACACCACCTGGTGTGGCTAGGGAGTGTTGGCATGATAACCCACAGCTTCAAAGGAGACCCCTTCTTTCTGCTTGAGGAGAAGTGATGGAAGAGTGGGGATGACCTTGTCTTGCATCTTGGATACCAGCTCAGTCACTGGAGGACAGGACACCGGTCAGAGTTGTGAAGCCTCCATTTGACAACCTAGCTCCCAGATAATATTTCTGGACACACCCTAGGCCAAAAGGAATTCTACTACCTTGAGGGGAAGGAGCCAGTTTTGGCAGATTTTGTCACCTGTTAACTGAATAGCCCTTGGGTCCTGAATAACCTGCTGTGATACCCAAATACTATGTTAAGTGCCTTGTGTGAAATTATGACTTGCTGGCTTCAGGTGAGACTCAGCACATTCTAAGTTGTGGTGGATACAAGCAGTAACACCTTCTGCTTGAGAAAATCAGAGGAAAAAGTAAAGGAGACTTTTTCTTGTACCTTAGGTACCAGCTTGGTCACAGGGGTATAGAAAATCAAGCAGGCTCTTGGATTCCCCAATTCTAGAACTTGGCTCTTGGACGGCATTTCTGGACCCACCCTGAGCCAGAGGGGAGGCTATTGTCCTGAGCGGCATGTCCCAGGCCAGGCCATATTCACCACAAGCTGACTGAAGTGCCTTAAGAAAACATTGACAGTAGTCTGACAGTACTCCCATGGGCCTCTGATGGCAGTGTCCACTGGGTGAGGCTCCTCTGCCTTTGGAAAGGTGAGGAAAGAGTGAGAAGGATTGCATCTTTTGATTTGAATGCCAGTTCAGCCACAGTACAATAGAACACCAGGTAGACTTATTAGGTGTTTGACACTAGTCCTTGGCTCCTGGACAGCACCTTTGGATCTACTTGGGGCCTGAGGGAACTCACCGCCCTTATGGGAAGGATATAGGCTGGCTGTCTTTGCCATCTGCTGACTGTAGAGTCCAAGGGTCTTGAGAGCACATAGGTGGTAGCCAGGGAGTGGTTGAAGCAGGCCTTGGGTGAGACCCAGGGCTATGCTGGCCTAAGGTCTGACCCAGAGCAGTCCTTGTGGTGGTGGCTAGAGAAGTGCTAGTGTCACTCCACCCTCTCCTGCTCCAGATAGCTCAGAACCAAGAGACAATGGTTGTTTAGAAGAAAGAAAGGGAAGTGAACAAGAGTTTCTGCCTGTTGATCCAGACAAAGCAGCCTGTTCCCAGAGGTCCAGTAGGGAGTTCCCCATTAGGGACTCTAAGTGATGGTATCAACCCCACATTTCCCCTTGGCACTGCCCTACGATAGTCACTCTGTGGCAGCTCTGCCACTGTGGCAGGCTTCTAACTGGGTACCCAGGCTTTCTGATACATCTTGTAAAATCTGGGAGGAAGTTGCCAAGTGTCATTCACTCTTGCATTCTGTGTGCCTGCAGACTTAACACCACACGAAAACTGCCAAGGTCTACAGCTTGTGTCCTACAAAGTGGTAGTCTGAGGTGTACCTGGGGTCCTTTGAGCCATGGTTGGAGCTGGAGTGGGCTGAATGTGGGGAACAATTTCCTGAGGCTCCACAAGGAAGCAAACCTTCTCTGTCCCTCACCACCCCACAAACCATTCTTTCCTCCTAGGTCTCTGGATCTGTGATGACAAGGGCTCTCCTGAAGACTCCTAAAATGCCTTTGAGGCCTTTCTTCCATTGTTTTGGATATTAGCACTTGGCTCCTTTTAGTCACACTAATCTCTCTAGCAAGTGGCTGCTCTGCATCCTGCTTGTATTCTTCTGAAAATATTCTTTAAAAAAAGTAATATAAATTCACATAACCAGGCTGTGAATTTTCTACTTCTCTTTTAATTATAAGTTCCAAATTTAAGTCATTTCGTTGTTTCCTTATTTGATCATAGGTTGTCAGAAGCAGCTATTCTACTTCTTAAATGCTTTGCTGCTTAGAAACTACTTTGACTCAATACTCTAGGTCATCATTCTTAAGTTCAGTGTTCCATAGATCCCTAGGACATGGACACAACACAGCCAAGTTATTTACTAGGGTGTAACACAGGTGATATTTACTCCAGTTTCCAATAACTTTTCTTACTTCCATCCAAGGAAATGGAAGCCTGGCCTTCTCTCTATTTCCATCAGCATTTTGGTGACAACTACTTAACAAGTCTCTAAGAAGTTTCAAACTTGCCTCATCTTCCAGCGTTATTCTGAGCCCTCCAAATTCTTCTAACTTCTGTTTATTACCCAGTTAACAAGACATTTCCACATTTTCAGTTATGTTTATAGAAATGTCCTACTGATTGGTATGAATTTTCTGTGTTAATCCACTAGCATTACCACAAGGGAATACAGGATATTCAGTACTTTATAATGAAAATAGTTTGATTTGGCTCATGGTTCTCTATGCTGTACATTAAGCAAAGTGCTGCATTTGCTTCTGGTGTGGTCCTTGGGAAGCTAACAATCATAGTGGAAAGCCACAAGAAGCAGGGGTGCCACATGTTGTGAGAGGGAGCAAGAAAGAGATGGGAATGTTCCAGGTTCTTTTAAGCCAACAGATCTCAACCAAACTCTAAAAGCAAAAACTCACTCGTTACCATGGAAAGGGCAAGAAACCATTCACGATGCATCTTCCCCCATGACCCAAACACCTCCCAGCAGACCCACTTCCAATATGGGAGCCCACATTTCAACATTAGATTTGGAAGGGACAAAATACCCAAACCGTATCAGTAAATTAGCTAAGTAACTGTGGAAAGCAGTTTGGACATTTCTCAAAGAACTTAGAACTATCATTCACCAGCAATCCCATTACTGGTTATATTCCCAAAGGTATATAAATCATTCTATCATAAAGACGCAACATACACATGTATGTTCATGATAGCACTGTTCACAATAGCAGAGACATGGAATCAACCTAGATCACCGTCAATGGTAGACTGGATAAAAAAAAAAATGTGGTACATATACACCATGGCATACTATGCAGCCATTATAAAGAATTAAAGGATGACTTTTGCAGCAACATAGATGCAGCTGGAGACCTTATCCTAAGTGAGTTAATATAGGAACAGAAACTAAATACTGAATGTTTTGACTTACAAGTGGGAGATAAACATTAGATATACTTGGACAGAAAAATGAGAACAATACACACTGGGGCTGTTTGAGCAGAAAGATTAGTGGGGGTATGGGTTGGAAGGCTAGCTTACAGATACTGCACTCACTACCTGGATGATGGTGTCATTCATACACCAAGCCTCAATGACATGCAATTCACCCTAGCAATAAACCTGTACATGTACCCCTGAAACCTAAAATAAAAGGGAATAAAAAACAACAACAAAAATTTTGTTTCAAAGATACAGATACACAGATTAATGTCAAAATACTAAATAAAATATGCTTGCTTTCACAGAAAAAAAATTGGTACATTTACACCATGGAATACCATGCAGCTATATAGAATAAAATCATGCTCTTTGCAGCATCATGAATGCAGCTGAAGGCCATCATCCTAAACTAATTACTGAGGAACAGAAAACCTAATACCTCATGTTCTCACTTATAAATGGAAGGTAAATGCTAAGTACACACAGACACAAAGATGAGAACAATAAACACTGGAGAATACTAGAGATGGGAGGATGGGATGAGGACAAGATTTGAAAATCTATCAGGTACTATACTTGGTATGCGGGTGGTGGGATCATTCATCCTCAAACTTCAGCTTCACACAATATAGCCATATAACATACCTGTATATGTATCCCTGAATCTAAAATAAAATTTAAAGAAACATAAAAAATACTGAGTGTACGAGGACACAACAATGAAAACAATACACATTTGAGACTACTTACGGGGAGAATAAAGGAGAGAAAGGGTTTAAATACTATCAAGTAGTATGCTCAATACCTGAGTGAAGGATTATTCATTTATCCAACTCCAGAGACATGCAATTTACCCATGTAAGAAACCTGTACATGTATCCTCTTAACCTAAAATGTAATTTTTCAAAAAGGGAAAGAAATAAGTTATAACTTAACAGAAGGAAAACAGACAATTCATTTTATTTGGGTGGTATACAATCTTGGTTTCAAAGTACTTTAAGGATAGTAAAATAAAATTATAGGCTCACTTTACCTATTAACATAGAAATATCCAAATCTGATAATTACATTTAAGAGACATATTTTCAAGTAGAGTGATTTGCTTTTATCAGGAATACATCAGAATATCTAGAAAGTGTCAACAACAGGAAATCTATAAATGTAATTAACTATATTTCACTTTAAAGGAGAAATATCAAAGCTATCTTAATACAATTATTTTAGTAATTTGAATCAAGGAGAATATGAATTTCAGAAATAATTATGTGTGAAAAACCTACAGCAAGTATTTAATGGATAAACTTGAGATATGTTCTTTTTAAATCAGAAACAAGGCAAGCAAGATTTATATCATCATTATCATTTAACACAGTATTTATATTCCTGACCATTACTATATGACAACAAAAAAGGGGAATCATGAAACCTAAGAATTAGAAGGTAGAAGTCTGAATTTGGTACATATTATCATTATCTACATTAAAAAAGAAAGAAAGAACAGAAAAGAAATTAGAACTAATAAGAGCACAGTGAAGCTACTAAATATTTAATCAAACCAAACAATTAATAATTTTATTTGACGAAATTCAACAGCTGTTTGTGCTAAAAACTCTCAATAAACTAGGTATTGATGGAACGAAATGTATCTCAAAATAATAAAAGCTATTTACACCAAACCAACAGCCAATATCATACCGAATGGGCAAAAACTGGAAGCATTCCCTTTGAAATCCGGCACTAGACAAGGATGCCCTCTCTCACCACTCCTATTCAATATAGTATTGGAAGTTCTAGCCAGAGCAATCAAGCAATAAAAAGAAATAAAGGGTATTCAGATAGGAAAGGAGGAAGCCAAATTGTCTCTATTTGCAGACGACATGATAGTATATCTAGAAGACACCATCGCCTCAGCCCCAAATCTCCTGAAACTGATAAGCAACTTCAGCAAAGTCTCAGGATATAAAATCAATGAGCAAAAATCACAAGCATTCCTATACACCAACAACAGACTTAAAGAGAGCCAAATCAAGAACGAACTGCCATTCACAATTGCTGCAAAGAGAATAAAATACCTAGGAATACAACTAACAAGAAATGTAAAGGACCTCTTCAAGGAGAACTACAAACCGCTGCTCAAAGAAATAAGAGAGGACACAAACAGATGGAGAAACATTCCATGTTTATGGTTAGGAAGAATCAATATGGTAAAAATGGCCATACTGCCCAAAGTAATTTACAGATTCAAGGCTATCCCCATCAAGCTACCAATGACCTTCTTCACAGAACTGGAAAAAACCACCTTAAACTTCATATGGAACCAAAAGAGAGCCTGCTTGGCCAAGACAATCCTAAGCAAAAAGAAGAAAGCTGGAGGTATCACTCTACGTGACTTCCAACTATACTGTAGGGCTACAGTAATCCATGCTAGTAAAACTAAACATAAAATATAGGAGCAAATAGGGTGCTATTTACAAAAGCAACAGAATCTGTGCAGAGCCCATTATTTAACTCGAAGAATGCACACTAAGATGCAGGTAGGGGAATAGGCAAAAGGCTAATGAAACAAGTAAAGCTGGGGAATATATATAAAGGGCCTCTAGTATTTTCAACATCTCATGAATACATAAGTATTTTAAATATAAAGTTTTTAAAAAGCTTAAAGACAGACCCATCTATTTAAGGTGAGTTGATATATTATAAAAGTATACTAAAAATAAATTGACAAAAGGACTGCTTAGTTGATGTTTTTGGGAATACTGATCAGTAATTGGTGAACAATAAAAATGATTTCTGATTTAAAAGATATAGTTATACATGCCAAATAAAAGAGAAAAATATAAAAGACAATGCTATTTTGCATCAATATTCATCAGGAATATTGGTCTGCAGTTTTCTATTTTTTGATACGTTTTCATCTGGTTTTGGTATCAGGGTAGCACTGGCCTCATAAAATGAGTTTGAAAATATCCCTTTCTCCTCTGTTTTTCTGAATATTTTGGGTAGGGTTGGTATTAATTCCTTCTCCAAATGTTTGCTAAAATTTAGCATTGAAGATATTGGGTCCCATGCTTCACTGGGATACTTCTCCTTATGTCTTCAATCTCATTACTTGTTATTATCTATTCAGGTTTTGGATTACTTCTTAGATTATCTTTGTTGGTTGTATGAGTCTAGGAACTCATCTGTTTCTTCCAGGTTTTCCAATTTATTGTCATATGGTTGCTCATAGTAGTCTCAAATGATCCTTTGAATTTTTGTGGTATCAGTTTTAATGTCTCCTTTTTTATATCTGATTTTACTTATGTGGGTCTCTTTTATTTTTCTTAGTCAGGTTAAATGTTTTGTTTTCTTTAAAAACAACACTGTGCTTTGTTCATCATATATATATATTTTTTCAATTTCATTTATTTCTGCTCTGATCTTTATTTCTTTTATTCTATTAATTTTGAATTTGTTTTGCTGTTGCTTTTCTAGTATTTTTAGATACATCATTAGTTTGTTTTCCTGAAGTTTTTTCACTTTTCTGATTTAGGCAAACATTTATATAAATCACCTTAGTAGTGTTTTTGTTGTATCCCATAGGTTTTCGTATGCTGTATTTCCATTTTCATTTGTTTCCAGGAATTTTCAAAATTTTTAATTAATTTTTTCTAGTCAATTTCCAGACATTGTATTTTCCAGTTCTATTTTTAGGTACGTATAATCTTATCATTATTTCTTGCTCATAGACAAAACTTTTATAATTCTAAAATGTTCTTATTCTGGGAAAATCTTTTTATTTTAAAGTCTATTTTATGTCAGTACAGACATTCCAGTACTCTTATGATTCCAATTTGTATATTTTTCCCCATAGTTTTTCTTTCAATTTATAATTTGAATCTAAAATGTGTCTTCCACATATATTATGTATAGGAATTTAAAAAATAATCCAGTATGACAACCTGCCTTTAAATTGAACTGTTCAATCTGTTTATCTTTGATGTTACTATTAATATGACTTGATTGACATTTGTCATTTTGTTTTATCTCTTCTACATTTCCCATGTCTTTTTCTTCTGTTTTCCTTTCCTAATTTCATTTTCATTAAATGAATACTTTCTAGTATAACATTTTTATTCCTGTAATATTTTAACAATAGCTTCTTAGTTGTTTATAAATAGTTGCTCTAGAGCTTACAACATGCATCTTACCTTGTCAGAATTCACTTCAATTCGATACTAAGTGAAATGCAATATAGAATTTTTACCACTATATAGCTCTATTGTTTTCTGCCCATTTTGTGAATTTATTGCTGTAAACATGTCATATATGAGTGGGCATATATATATATATGTTATATTTATATGTTTTATATATATATTTATATCTCAAATATAACAATATATAAATATTGACAATATATTGTTATATTTACCATTGAATATGTTTTTACATATTTTTTAAAAGCTAAGATCAGAGAGAAGAACACGTATATATTTACAAGACTTCTTACACACTTTTTCTTATTTACACTATCTGGTTCTCTTTATTTACTCCTATAGATTGAAGTTACCATTTAATGTCAAGTAGGAAAAGAGTTTTTCCTACATTCTATTTTGTTCTGTTACTGTCAAATATGTTACATTTCTGTGTAGGTCTAACAATAAATTATCACATTTTATGATATTGCTTTTTACATATGTTGAGAGGAAAATGAATATGCATTTATATTTTACTTTAACATTGCCTATGTAACTGCCAACATAAATATTCTTTTATAAAAATTGTAGATTCAAATTACTGAATGATGTTCCTTCATTTCAGCATTAAAAGCTTCCTTTACTACTTCATGTATGGAGAGTTTTTAGATACATATTCTTTGATATTTTTGTTTCTATATTTTTGTAAGACAGTTTTGCCGGATATAAGATTCTTGAGTGGCAGATCTTTTTCTTTCATTGCCTTTCATTCCTCTGTAATGTCATCCCCTAACTTCTGACAGCCATTTTTTAAAATGAGAAGCCACCTATTAATCTTATTGTGGTTCACTTGTATATGATGAAGTTTGGTTTTGTTTGCAGCTCTCACGGTTTCAACATGTTGACTATGATACTTCTAGGTATGAATCCTGTGTTAATTCTATGTGGATTTTGTCAAGTTTTCAAAAAACATATTTTAATGTTTTTCATCAAATTTGAAACTTTTCAGTTATTATTTGAAAATTTTTAATGCTTTTAAAAATCTTTCATTTTGGTACTCCAATTGCAACTATATTGTTGTGCTTAATGATATCCCATATTTGTCTGAGCTGTTAATTTTTAATTTTTTCTCTCTGTTCTTCAGATTGCATAATCTCTACTAATTTACCTTGAAATTTACTAATTCTTTTCTTTGTCAGCTCAAACTTACCAGTAAGCCCCACTAGTCAACTTGTAATTTTTATGATTTTACCATCTACCTTGAGAATTTCCTTTTGATTCTTTAAAAAATAATCTCTTTTTATTGATATTATTCAACAAGATATTATTACCATAATGCTCTTTAATTTTTTAAAGTATGTTATTTCCCTTTGTTTTTTAAACGTGTTCATTGCATTTTCTTTGAAGCTTTGTCTGAGAAGTCTAACATCTGTGTACCCTCAAAGGCAGATATTATTGCCTTATTTCAATTCTGATTATGGGTCTAATTTTTATATTTCTACATATTTTATAATATTTTGTTGAAATTGGATCTTTTGGATAGTATACTATGTCAACTTTGGATATAAAACTTGCAAGGGTACTTCTTGATGGTGTTTATTTCTTTGTTGACATGATTGGACTATTTCAATGAGTATCTTTCTCCTGCAGTGTGCAGTCTTGATATGGTCCTCAGAAGGTAACGCTTTGGTATGCAGTTTTCCTGACCTTCAGGCATGAGTCTGGCTTTAGCTGGACTTTGACTCTCTCTTTCCTTGATCTTCCCATTAAACTTATGATTGGTTTACAATGTTGTTATTCCATTGAGATATTAGCCTTCTCCAACTGCTAACTGATTGGTTTATTGTTTGAAACAATATTTGCAGACATTACTTGCTCTACATTGATACCCAGCCCCTTGGCAGGTGCTTGGTATAAGGCTTGCTCTAACCTCCTAGGCAGATCTCTTTGCTATAGAGCATGAACTAAGTGGGAAAAACTTGCTTTTCACCAGGCATTCCATCAGGATTCCCCATATAAAGCAAGGACTGGGCAGGTGGATGGGGAGCAGGTAGGCAGATCAATGTTGCTGTCTGGTTGTGTCACCACCCAATATCGAACTTCCACAGCTCAGAATCTAAGAGAATCAAATATGCTGATATTGACCAGCTCTGCCGAATTTACCTGGAATAGTTCTTTAATTATAGGCAACAGATGGGGATGGGAGCTGCCACTTCCCTAGAAAGCCCTCTGGAGCTCTCCTGAAAAACAGTTATGCGGGTAATGGGTTTTCTTTCTTCACCTGCTTCTTGGCCTGTATCCATCATACACAGCAAGAGTTGCAGATAGGGAATTGAGAGCTACACTGCTGCTACTAGCCACATGACAGAACTCTTCCACAGCACAGGGATGTGAAAACGGAATCTGCTAATGTTCACTGGTTACTGAAACTACTCTGAATGTCTCTTCCACCCCAGGATATGGGGGAGATTGGGACTGCCACTCAGCCACCAAGACAGGGGGTTATAATTATAGTCATTAAATCAAATGACAAGATCTCTCACAGTTCTTATGTAGTTTCTATGAATTTCATTTAACAAATTATTCTCAGTTGTTAGCCCTTTGATGAGTCCCCAGAGGCTTTGAGTAATTGATTTTGATAACTGTTACCAGCTTAATACATGTCTTTTCAGGGTACAGTTTTCTCTAAGCTTCTCTTCCTACCCTTCCAGAAGTTCCACCCAACCACTATTGAGTAAAACTACCAAGTTACGCTAGTTGGAACAATGAAGCTGAGCCTAGTCAACACACATAAGTTAGAGATAACAAAAAAAAATATTGCTTTAAACAGCTAATTTTGGGGTGGTTTCTCATCTAGTGATAGATAACCAAAACATGTTTCTGGATCAATTTCAATTTTTTATTGCATACTGTTGGAATTATATGAGTCAAGGCTGTTAATCTTTACTGAGAAAAGAAAAGGGATGAGAATTATTTTGTACACATACACACATTTGTAAAAATAGGTATTTTCACACATTTTTGGAAATGTCAGGCAATATTCTATCATTACTAGGATTCTTTAAATATCTAGTATAACAAAAGTCAAGACAAAAATATTTATAATCTTGTTTTAAACAACACACTCTAGGTTGCTTTTGGGATCAATCATATGAAGTGCCAGAATTTTTCAGAATAGCTATCATTCTTTATTCTCTATCTATTTTCTCATCCATTATAACAAAGGGCACAGTGATAGTCCTTCTATCTCGAAAAAAATAGAAGAAAAGAAAAAGGAAAAAGCAAAAACCAAAAAAAGAAGTTCTTTTTGAATTTTTTTTGACATGGACCTCATGAATTTTCTTCTCTCTCATTATATGCTGCAGTTTTCAAGGCTTGTAAATAGATTTTTTTTCCCACATATAACTGCCTACCACTTTAAAAAGGTACACATAGATTTTAACTGTCTATCAAATGTGAATGAACTCCAACTTGGCAGAAAATCGTCAATATATTCAACTTGAATACCATCCTTCACCGATATTTCTAAATCCCTAAAAATCTCAATTTAAGTCAGGCAGTATTAAATTAAAACATTCTTTGGTAATTCTTAAAACAACAAAACTTACTGAAATTATTTAATATTTTATTCAAAATTTTTATAAGAAAATTTCTGATATGAAGAATACATTTTGTGTTTTTTTCTGGTGTTATATTTTTCCTTGGAAGTAAATCAAGAGCTGGCAGTTGTGCTCTTAGTGAGTTTGCTAGCAAGTCAGGGAGCAAGATTTAAATAAATAAAAAAAAACACAGTGAAGATTTTAGTTAATTATTTGGAGTGTAGTTTCCAGTTCATTACTTCTTGCTTCTTTGACTATATAGCTTTACTAAAGAGAAAAAAATATGCTTTGGGATATCTGTGCCAAGTTAGTTATATCTACATATAGGAAAATAAGGAAAATTATTAACTTTAAAATTGAGATTAAATATAATCAACATATGTCATTTAAGTGATGACAAACTATAATTTATGAATTACCTAATAACATGACAGTTTTCAAAATTCTCTTTCAATATCATTATAAAGTATAATACCTATTTGGCTAAGGTGGCTGACTAAAAGGTGCTAGCATGAGCCGTTGTCATAGAAAAGGATAGAGAATAGTGAGTAAGTACTAGCTCTTCAAGTGGATTGTCCAGGAGGCCACACTGGGATTCATTAAAGAAGCAACAACCACCCATGGAAAGCATAAAGGAGACAGGCAGGACAGCCATCTACCCAGGATTAGCATGGAGCCAAAGGAGGCTCCCTACCACAGGGAAAGAGTAAGTGACTACCTTCAATCTGGGGAGGGAGTGAAGGGCGCTTGAACTGTGGCATGCCCCCAGCATGTCACAGCTGCTATACAGAAAGCAGCCATACTGCTGCTCACTTGGCAAGGCCTCCCAACCAGGGTTCCCAGTGCAGCCACCCTGATTACTTCAGTCACTGGAAGATCTATGCTTCTTTGGGGTGGAATTCCCAGAGACAACCAGCAGGCTCTCTGCCATTGCCATTGTACTGACACCTGCCCTTGCTGCACTTGGCTTGAAGAGCAAACAAAGACCCCAATTGCTTTGCTCACACCTCTAGCAGGTAGCAGCTACTATAATGTATAGGAAGCCAGTTTTCCTTCTCTCTGAGCCCTTGGACACCCTCCTCTTCTCCAGGCAGGGCCCCCAGCTTGGGCCCATAGCACAGTTACTATATCCCTGGCTGAACACTTTCATTGGCAGTGGCTCTGTCTCTCTGGAGTGGAAATCCCACAAGCAGTTTACAGCCTCTCTGCCTTGACCATTGCTATGGTACATGCCCTTGCTGCCATTGGGCTGGTGGGGGGGGGGGGCGGGTAAAGACCCTGATTGCTTTGCTTGCACCTCCAGCATGCTGCAGCTGTCCTGTAGAGAGGAGGCAAGAGTATCTTACACATGAGCTTCCCACTCCCCTGCTCTTCAACATGTAGAGACTCCAAGCTTAGACTTGTAATGCAGCTACTTCATCTGCAACTGGTCATTCCAATTAGTAGTGGCTCTGTACTTCTCTGGGGTAGAGTTCCCAATAACAAGTGAAAGGCTTTCAGCCTTTGTCATTGCCGAAGTCTCTGCTCCTGCTGCCTGCAAGCTGGGAAACGAACAAAAAGCCTAAGCTCACCCAACAGCTGCAGTACGCAACTCAGAGGTGGCAGCATTCAAGCGGGAGAGAAGCCTATGTTCTCAGAGCATTAAGAGGGAGCAAGTCTACAAACATGAGGGAATACCAAGGAGCCATATGGCTCAGAGCGTATCTACCAGCCATTATGCTTCAGCACCATCTACTGAATTGCAGCCCAAACTATAACACCAAAAATACTTTGCTAATATACTCCCCTGTAAAACCAAGGGCAAGAATTCAGCCACAAATATCCTACAAAATGACTTAGTGCTATGAAAACATCCAGAAATGAAGCTAACAGACTATATTCAAATTATATAAAGGAACATCAGCCAACACAGAGACAAAGAACCAGTGCAGTAACTCTGACAACTCTAAAAGCAAGAGTGTCTTCTTATCTACAAGTGGCCATACTAGCTTCCCAGTAGTGATTCTGAACCAGAACGAAACAGCTGATACAATACACATACATTTCAGAATCTAGATGGCAATGAAGATTATCAATATTCAGGAGAAAGTTGAAACCCAATCCAAGAAACCTAACAAATCTAGCTAAATGATTCAAGAGCTCAAAGACAACCACACTGATCTGATAGAGCTAAAAAACTCACTTCAATAATTTATTATATAAGTGGAGGTATTAACAGCAGAACAGGCCAAGATGAGGAAAGACTCAGAGCTCAAACACGAGTTCTTCAAATCAACTCAGTCAGAAAAAAATAAAATAAAAAATGAACGAAACTCCTGAGAAATATGAGATTATATAAACAGACCAAAACTATGACACACTGGCATACCTGAAAAACAGGAAAAGATAGCAAGCAACTTGGAACACATATTTGAGGATATTGTACACAAAAATTCCCCCAACCTTGCTAGAGAGGTCTACATTTAAATTCAGGATATTCAGAGAACCCCTGTAAGATACTATACAAGACAGCCATCCCCAAGGTACAGAGTCATCATATTCTCTAAGGTCAATGCAAAAGAAAATATATTAAAGGCAGCTACAGAGAAAGGGTAGTTCATATACAAAGGGACCTCCAACAGGTTAACAGACAACTTTTCAGCAGAAACTCTATAAGCCAGAAGAGATTGGTGGCACTATATTCAGTACTCTTAAGGAAAAAAATTCCAGCCAAGAATTTTGTATTCAGCCAAATGACGCTTCATAAGCAAAGAGAAATGAAATCCTTTCCAGACATGCACATGCTATGAGAATTCATTGCCACCAGACCAGCCTTATAAGAGCTTCTTAAGGGAGTGCTAAACATGGAAACAAAAGACTGTTAATGGGTTAATGGCCACCACAAAAATGCACTTATATACATAGACCACTGATACTATAAAGCAACTACACAAACATGTTTATGTAACAACCAGCTAAAAACATGACTGTGGGATCAAAACCAAACATATCAATATTAAAAAGCTAAATGCTCCACTTAAAAGGCATAGAGCAGCAAGCTGGAGAAAGAAGCAAAACCCAACTGGATGCTATCTTCAAGAGTCCCATCTTATATGCAAAGACACCCATAAGCTCAAAGTAAAAGGATGGAGAAACATCTGTCAAATAAATGGAAGCCATTATAGAGCAAGGGTTACTATTTTTTTTTTCAGAAAAAAACAGACTTCAAACCAATAATGATCAGGAAGGACAAAGAAGGACATTACATCATGATAAAGTATTCAATTCAAAAAGAAGACTTAACTATTTCAAATATATATGCACTCACCACTGGAAAATTTAGATTCATAAAGCAAGATATCAGAGAGCTACAAAGAGAATGAGATGACCACACAATAATAGTGGAAGACTTCAACACCTCACTTACCATATTAGATAGATCATATGCAGAAAACTAACATATAAATTTGGAACTAAACTCTTCACTTGACCAAATAGACCTGACAGGCATCTAAAGAACACTCTGCCCAACAAGAATAGAGTGTGCTTTTGTTTCTTATTTGTACATGGCATATACTCTAAAATTAAAGACATACTAGGCCCTTAAACAATTTTCAACAAATTCAAAAAAAAACTGAAATCATGCCAGCCACACTCTCGGACCACAGAAAAATAAAAATAGAAATCAATGGAAAGTTTTCTCAATACCATACAATTACATGTAAATTAAATATTTCCTCCTGAATGACTTCTGAGTAAACAAAGGAATTAAGGTAGAAATTAAGAAATTCTGTGAAACTAATGAAAACCAAGATACAATGTACCAGTATCTCTGGACACACATTAAGGAGTGTTAAAAGGAAACTTTACAGCACCCAACCCTCACATCAAAAACTTAGACCTCAAAATAACAATTTAACATCACACCCAGAAGAAATAGAAAAACAAGAGGAAATCAATCACAAAGCCAGCAGAAAAAAAGATATAACCAAAATCAGAGCCTATTTGACTGAAATGGAAATGACAAAAAAGATACAAAACATCAAGGAAACTAAAAATTGTATTTTTGAAAAAC
This sequence comes from Callithrix jacchus, assembly GCF_049354715.1. Taxonomy (NCBI): domain Eukaryota; kingdom Metazoa; phylum Chordata; class Mammalia; order Primates; family Cebidae; genus Callithrix; species Callithrix jacchus. Next base: position 34,406,543 of record NC_133524.1, read on the forward strand.
TAAATTAGATTGATACACCACCAGCTTGACTTGTAAAGAGAAAGAGAGAGAAGATCTAAATAAATACAATTCTAAATCACAAGAAGGACACTAACACTGAACCCACAGAAATACAAAAGATCTCTCAGAGACTATTATGAATATCTCTATGCACACAATGTGGAAAGACAGAAGAATTGGATAAATTCCTGGAAACATAAAACCTCCCAAGACTGAACCAGGAAGAAAACAAAAACCCTGAAGAGACATATAATGAGTTCTGAAATTGAATCAGTAATAAAAAACCTACAACCTGAAAAAGCCCTAGACCAGTCAGATTCACATTCAAATTGTACCATGTGTATAAAGCAGAGCTGATAGCAATCTTACTGAAACTATTCCAAAAAAATCAAGGAGTAGGGACTCTGCCTTCACTTACACAGGAAAGCTGCATTATTCTCATATCAAAACTTGGCAGAATCACAGTGAGAATAAAAAACAAAACTTCAAGCCAGTATCCCTATTGAACACATATGCAAAAACCCTCGATAAAATACTAGCAAACTGAATCCAGCAGTATATCAAAACCTAATCCACCATGATTAAGTATGCTTTATTGCTGGTTTGCAAGGTTGGTTCAACATATGCAAATCAAGAAATGTGATCCATTGCACAAACAGAACTAAAAACAAAAACCAAATGATCATCTCAACAGATACAGAAAAAGCTTTTAATAATATTGAACATTCCTGGATGTTCAAAACCCTTAACAAATTATGCACTGAAGGAATATGCATCAAAATAATAAGAGCCATCTAAACCTGCAGTCGACCTCATACTGAATGGGCAAAAGCTGGCAACATTCCCCTTAAGAACCAGAACAAGACAAGGATGCCTACTCTCATCAGTTCTATTCAAAATAATACTGGAAGTCCTAGCAAAAGCAATCAGGAAAGACAAAGAAAAAAGTCATGCAAATAGGAAGAGAGAGAGGGAGAGAGAAAGTCAAACTATCCCTGTTGGCAAAGATATGGTTCTATACCTAGAAAATCTCATAGTTTCTACCAAAAGGTTCCCACATCTGATAAACAACTTCAGCAAAGTTTCAGGCTATAAAATTAATGTAGAAAAATTAGCAGCAGGAATTTCTATGCACCAATAATGTCAAAGCTGAGAGCCAAATGAAGAAAAGAATCCATGCGTAATTGCCACAGAAAAAAGAATAAAATACTTAGGAATAGAGGTAACCAGGGAAGTGAAAAGTCTCTACAACAAGAATTGAAAAACACTGCTGAAAGAAATCAGCAATGACACAAACAAATGGAAAAATACTCCATACTCATAGGTGGTAAGCATCAATATTGTTCATGAAAATGATAACATTCCTGGTTATCTTGTAGCATATTTTCCCTTTCTTCACTTTTCTATACTCGGTTTCATAAGTATAATAATAATTGCATAAAATAAAATTAATATATTAAACTTATGAAGAAAAGTGTTGTGTTATGAAAACCATATGTTTTAAAAGTGCTATGGTATGTTTTCTCTCTGAAGAAAATTTTGACTTCTTGTAGTTTTTTAATAGTAAACTTAATTAGAGAAAACCTGTTATTCAGTTAAGTAAGACTGCTCAGTATTTCTGTAGAATCTCTGACGTGGTAGATTTTAAAGTATACATTTCAATATCAAAATTCTTTAAAAATACCACCAAATTAACACAAACCCACCCAAAACTCCCCATAATGTAGAACAATAAGTTTAGAATATCTTCTAGTGCATTCAATGGATTACAAATTGAACTAATAGTTTAATAACTCCATAGTATTACATATTCATTGAAAAATACATACATATACACATTTTAAACAAAAACTTATATTTCGATTAAAAGAGATTTATAAAGATCACAATGTTCAAGTATAAAATTATGTGATACTTTCTAAAAATCATAACAAAAAATATTCTAGAAACTGAAAAACTGAACAGAATATACATACTCTCCCCCAACTTTCAATGTGTTACTTTAGAAGCCTATACGCTAAAATCTCAGCAAGAAATGCATAGCAATCAGCAAATAGGTATGTGAATTTTTTTTTTACCATATTAGGACTCCTAAAAGGATGGAATTTTTAAAAATGGCATTTGATTGATTGATTGATCGATTAGATGGAATTTTGCTCTGTCTCCCAGGCTAGAGTGGTGCAGTGGCAGGACCTCAGCTCACTGCAACCTCCACCTCCAGGGTTCCAGCGATTCTCCCACCTCAGCCTCCCCAGTAGGTAGGATTACAGGCACACACCACCATATTTGGCTAATATACAACTTGCTTAAAAGGAGACTTTAAAAATCTGATTTTTAAGAAAAGACATAAAACTTCAATTGGAGTTTTGCTCGGTTTTTTTTTTTTTTTTTTTTTTTTTGCCCACTTTGTGATAGGTCCTTGAAATACTAAAGATAATATATTCACTTTTAAATTTTATGAGAGAAGCCTGGGCAGGAAAAAAATAATAAAGTTAAGCAGAACATTTACAGATGTCATGCTTTTTGTTTTAAAATAATTTAAAAAGGATACTAGTGGCCTCATATATTTACCCATTAATGTCAGATTAGAAATGGAGAAGATAAAAATAAATTAATCACAGATTATGGAACAACATGAATGATTCGGGTAATATAGTCAATAAAATTTATAGAAAGCTGCTTATTTTTATTATGTGGATCAAAATGATTCAAAAAATAATTTCAGTAAAGGAAGTTTAGAAATATTAAATAATATTCACATCGGTGAAAAATACATAATATTCAAGAGAAAATATTTGAAAAATGAATGATTCAAAGCTTAAATTGGATTGTCTTAGTAAATTGTCACTGACTTGTTACTTTAATGTTTTTAAATGTTACCACCAGTAGCTACAGGGACCATTCCTTTTATCAGTGCATTGTATTTCACTGTGCAAAGTGCATTGCACAATCCTTCTCTTATTTTGATATGTGAATAAATATCTCAGTGAGATACAAGAGAACACAAACAATACAAAAATCACAGATACAATTTAGAATATGAACAACAACAAAAATAAACACCAAAGTGATGTTGTTAAAAGAGAAAACAAAAACAGAATTCCTGAAATCAAATAATTCAATGAATGAAATAAAAATAAAACCCAGGGATTTAACAATAAATTAGATCAAATGGAAGAAAGAATTTCAGAACTTGAAGACAGGTCTTTTGAAATAACCAAGTCAGATTTTAGAAAAAGAGAAAATAAATAAATAATAAATTTAGAAGCGTATATGTTACATGAGGTACCATAAAATTACCAAATATCTATATTTGAGTGATCCCTCAGAAAGTAAAGAAGTATTAACTGCATAGGATGCCTATTTAACAAAATAATAGCTGAAAATATCCCAAGTCTTACAAGATATTTAAAAATCCAGATACAGGACTTTCAGATATATACAAATACATAAAACCAAATATGATCTTCTCCCAGGTACATTATAGTCAAACTTTCAAAAACAAAGACAAAGAAAGAATTCAAAAACAGTCAGAGAATAAATGTTTCATCACATTGAAGGGAATTCCTGCCAGACTAACAGTGAATTTCTAAGCAGAAACCTTATAGGCATGGAAAGAATGGGATCAAAGTGCTGAAAAAATAAATCAACCCCACCATTCAAGAATATTACATCCAGAAAATTATCCTTCATAAATGAAAGAGATCTAAAGACTTCCCCAGATAAGCAAAAACTGAGGAAATTCATCACCGCTTGACTGACATGACAAGAAATGCTCAAGGGACTTGTACACTTGGAAGTGGAAGAACAGTATCTATTGTCATGAAAACAGACAAAAGAATAAAACTTAATTGATAAAGCAAACACACAAAAGAAAATAAGGAAGGGTTCAATTGTTATTAGTACAAAAAATTGCCAAATTACAACAATAAAGATAAAAAGGGAAAAAAAGAATACACAAAATAACCAGAAAACAAACAACAAAAGAACTGAAGTCCTCACATATCAATAGTAACAATGAATGTAAACAGATTTAAGTTTTCCACTTCAAAGGTACAGGTTGAATAGGTCAGAAAACAAAACCCAAGTTTGTGCTGCCTACAAGAATTTAACTTCATCTGTAAAGACACATAAAGAATAAAAGGAAGGAGATGGAAAAAAATATTCTATGCAACTGAAAGCTAAAAGCATATAGGAGGAGCCATACTTAAATTGAATAGGCTTTAAGAGAAAAACAGTAAAAGCAGACACAGTCATTATGTAATACTAAAGGGATTAATTCACAAGTAGAATAAAAATTCTATATATTTATGCACCCATCATTGGCATGTGCACATGTATAAAGCAAATATTAGATTTAAACAGAAAGCTAGATTCCAATACAATAACAGTTAAAAAACTAGAATAAACCAAACCCCAAATCAACAGAAGAAAACAATAGGAATTAAAATGTAACTAAACAGAGACTAAAAAATAGTACAAAGGATGAAGAAAATGAAAAGTTAGTTCTTCCAAAAAATACCTAAATTGCTAAACTGCTAGCTAGACTAACCAGAAAAAGGGGAAGCCCCAAATAAATGATATCAGAAACAAAAGAGGAGACATTAACACTGATATCACAGAAATGCAAATATCATAAGGCACTCTATGAACAGCTATACACTAACACACTGGAAAAACTAAAGAAAATGCATAAAATCCTGAATACATGCAACCTACCAAAATTAAATCAGGAAGAAATAGAAACTTGAACAGGCCAATAATAAGTAATAAAATTGAATTAGTAATAAAAACCTCACAACAAAGAAAAGTCTAGGATTGGATGGCTTCACTGCTGAATTCTACCAAACTTGTAAAGAGCTAAAACCACCATACTGAAGCTATTTTTCAAAATAGAAGAGGAGGGAATACTTCCTAACTCATTTTCTGATACTAGCATTACCCAGATACCAAAACCATAAAAGGATACAACAAATAAAGAAAACTACAGTCCAGTATCTCTCATGAACATAGATGGAAACGATTCTAAAAAAAAAAATTCTCGTAAAATTGGTTTTAGCAGCACATAAAGAATAGTACACACTGAGTAAGTGGGATTTATCCCAGGGATGAAAAGATGGTCAAAAATATTCAAATAATAAACATGCTGCACCTCATCAGCATAATGAGGGACAAAAATCATAAGACAATCTCAATAGATGGAGGAAAAGCATTTGATAAAATTCAACATCTTTTTAAATAATAAAACCCACAACAAGCTAGGCATGGAAGAAACCTAACTCAATATAACAAAGGACATATATGACAAACCAGCAGTCAACATTACACTGAATGCAGAGAAGCTGAAAGTGTTTCCTTTAAGAACTAGAACAAGGTAAGATTCACAAATGCCCACATTTACCTATCCTATTCAACATAGTACTGGAAGTTCTACCTAGAGCAATTTGGAAAAAAAAAAATATATATATATATATGGCATCCAATTTTGAAAAAGAAGTCAAATTGTCCGTCTTTACAGATGGCATAATAGTGTATCTAGAAAACTTTAAAGATACCATGAGAAGTCTGAGATCTGATAAACTAGTAAAGTTGAAGAATACAAAGTCAATACATCACAATCAGCAGTATTTATATATACCAGTGACAAGCTAGATTAAAAAATATTAAAAAGGTAATCTCATTTCAATAGCTACGAAAAATACATTTAGAAATATATTCAACCAGGCAGGTGAAAACTCTACGAGAAAAACGAAAAAACACTAAGGATTGAAGGGGACACAAAGAAATAAAAAGACATCTCATGCTCATAGATTGGAAGAATTAACATTGTTAAGATGACCATACCACTCAAAGCAATCTACTCATTCAATACAATCCCTGTCAAAATATCAAATGATATTGTTTTGCATGGCAAAGAGTCTTTACTTTTAAATGAGTATCAATACACCAAGTAATAACATGTAATCAGTTCTTGAATTCTATCATCTAGCAATTTTGATTAAGAGAAACTAAGAGCAGGCCAATTACACTAGTATTCACTGTTCTAACCATAAGCAAAAACGGACTACTTTAAGTCTGGCTGCTGCTTCACACAGGTTACAAATAACTATTTACTACTTTCTCATAGATAAAGCCCCTGACCTTCAAGAAAGTGTTAGGGAAAAAAACTAATCCCTTCCTTTCTTCCAAGAATTGCTATGTGTGGTTTTTTTTAACTTAATCTAAGAATGAAAAGGCAACACTGATATACATGTTGCTTGAGCCAAAAGGTATAGGAAAAAGACAACATATACACATTAAACTCCTAAGAAATACGAAGTAAAAAGATGAAGTCTTTAGATAATTTCTAAGTCTGTACAAAAAAGCTAGATTTGCTGCTCTCCAAAAAGTGGAAGGACCTACTGCATAATATATGGAAATAATTTAACGTCATTTCATAAGAATACAACTAGAGCTGTGCTAATGCCAATCCACAAAACAGGTGCTTCTCTCTTCTAGCCATTGATGCGATAGTTTTCATGGATTTCTGGCTGAATGTCACAGACAAAAGCCAAGAGGTTATCCAAGACTTAATCTCTGTTCTGCTGAAAGTAGGTCTGGAGGATGGTCATCTTCTCTTGGCTCTCCTTTTCTACTTCGGTGCTGCTACTGCCATGGGAGTGCCGCAGCTTCCTTGGCCGTGGACTCTTTCTCCCTCTGCAGGCAGTACTGTTCAATTTCAGCCCCAGCTGCTTCGTCGGCCTGCTTCAGCCTCTGGTTCTTTCTTCAGTGGCCCGCTTCTCAGCCTGCAGCAGCTGCTGCTGAATCCCCTGAGAGTGACTGGCCGTGGCGGCAGCGATACTGAGACCCCAATTGATATTTTTTAAAGAAATAAAAACCTCCTAAAATTTTTATGGCACAAACAAACAAAAAAAGAGCCCAAATACTCAAAGCAATCCTAACCAAAAACAAAATAAAACAAAAAGCTGGAGTCATCAGACTACCTGACTTGAAAATATATTACAAAGCTACAGTAACCATAATGGCATTGTACCAATATAAAAAACAGTCATGCAGACCAACAGCACAGAATGAGAGATGAAAAGGAAACCACCTTATTTACAGCCAACTGATTTCAAAAATGGTGTCAAGAACGTTCACTGGAAAAAGGACATCATCTTCAATAAGTGGTGCTGCAAAACCTGGATATCCACATGGAAAAGAATAAAACTAGGCTCAAATCTCTCACCATAAACAAAAATCAACTCAAACTAAAGAAACATATGACTTGAAACTATAAAACTAGTGTAAAAAAATAGAGAGAAAACACCTCAGACCATTAGTCTAGGCAATGATTTTATAGCTAAGACCCCAAGAGCACAAGCAACTAAAGCAAAAATAGACAAATGAGAATGTATTAAAATAAAAGGCAAAGGAATACACAGCAAAGGAATCAGTTAAAGATGCAACCTGTTCAATGATAGGAAATACTCGCAAAATATTCATACATCAAGGAATTAATGTCCAGAATATACAAGTAACTCAAAGACTCAACAGTAAAATGAACAAACATACAAGCAAAAATACTCCTGTTAAAAGGTTTGTAAAGGATCTAAATAGACATTTGTCTGAAGATATACAAATAGCCAAGAGGCATATGCAGAAATGTTCAACATCATTAATCATCAGGGAAACGTAAATCAAAAACACAATGAGATATTTTACTCCTATTGAAACTGCTATTACTAAAAAGAAAAAAATATCACAGATGACAGTGAGGATGCAAAAAGGGGACTTATAAATTGTTGTTGGGAACGTAAATTAGTACAGCTAGTATGAAAAACAGTATGGAGATATCTCCAAAAAGAAAAAACTGAACTACCGTGAAATCTAGCAATCCCACTATGAGATATTTATTCAAAGGAAGGAAATCTATATGACAAAATGATACCTGCACTCCCATGATTATTGCAGCACTGTTCACAACAGCAAAGATATAAAAGTAACCTAATGTCAACAAATGAATAGATCAAGAAAATGTGATTTACAAAATGTAATTATATTCTGCCATAAAAAAAATGAAACGGTGTTATTTGCAGCAACATTACTGGAACTGGAGGGCATTATATTAAGTGAAATAAGCCAGGTACAGAAAGAAAATTATCGGAAGTACTCACTCATATGTCGGAGCTAAAAACGTTGACTTCATGGAGATAGTATGGAGACTGATATTTACCAGAGTCTGAAAAAGATGTGGAGGTGGAAAGGGTCTGAAGAGAGGTTGGTTAATGGATACACAGAGAATAAATAAATTCTAATGTTTGATAGCAGAGTAGGGTGACTACAGTTAACAACACTGTATTGTACATTTCAAAATAGATAGAAATGAGGACTTGAGTTCCTTAGTATCTAGATACGATAAATGCTTGTGAGTTTGGATATCCTAAGTACTCTGACTTTATTATTATATATTCTGTGCATGGCACAAAATGTCATATGTCCCCCATTCCTATATACAAGTATGTAACAATTTAAAAAAATATCCGAAGCAGAATTGACACAGGTCATACAACTGGTAGCCAATATGTTTAAGAATCCAGAGAAAACACATATAATATCAGTAAAGACAGAACACAAAATATACTCTAAAGCCAATTTTATTGCTAAAAAATTCAGTGACTAAGGTGAAAACTATACTGGGATTAAATATAGAATAGACAATGAGATGTAAAGATTAAGCCATTTGTAAACATGCCAATATAAAGTAGTTAAAGTGAAAACTAGAGAGTAAAATCACTGACAAATGTGAAAAGGAGTACACCAATAAGATTTGGTATAATAAAGCAAACTAATATACATGTATTTGGAGTCCCCAAAAGAAAGAAAGGAGTGAAAAGAAAATATATTTTAAAATAATAGACAATATAAACTCAGTATTTATACAAAAGCTAGGCACAAGAAACCTGAAAACAACTATATCCATGAACATCGTAATCAGATTACATAAAAACAGTGGTAAAAACAAACATTTTAAGCAGCCAGGAAATAAAAGGCATATCACTAGCAAAAGAACCAAGATAATGAGTAAAGGAAGAAAGATAACAGTGTGTCCTTTTCTGTTGTTTTTGTTAGAAACAATGCTAACAATAAGCAGTGGTACAATATATTTATAGTACTGATGTAAAAACCACTGTCACCTTGTAATTCTATATCCACTGAATATATATTTCAAAAATGAGGGTGAAATAAAAGCATTTGACATTTCCAAAAACCTCAAGAATTGGCAACCAGTAGACCTTTACTATAAGAAATCTTGAAGTTACTTATGTAAAGGAAGTTATTCACACAAAAGGAAAATGTTACCAAGTGGAAACACTGGGTTATCCAGAAGAATGAAGAACATTGGATATGTTTCCTATTATTTAATTAGTTTTAAAAATAATTTATTCTTCAAAGCAAAAATAATGAGTTGTGGGTTTTGCATGTAAAAATGTGACAATGATAGCACAAAATCTAGGAAGAGATAAATGGAAGGATCATGTTCTAAGTTTCTTATACTATATATGATGTTGTATAATATCACATGAATGTAATTGTTGTAATTTAAAGAGGCATATCATAAACTAAATAGAAGGCACTAAAATATCCAAAGAATGAAATTAGCTAATAAAAATTAAAGGAAAAAATTAAATTATTTTAAAAATCAAGAAAAAGAAAAAAATAGAAAAAGAGAGAAAATAACAAAGCAAATAGAAAAAAATTAGCAAGATAATAAATTTAAACCAAAACCTTTTAACAATCATATGAAATATACATTGGCTAAGTGAGCCAGTAGAAAGGAATATCCTATAGAACCAGATAAAACAGAAAGACCAAACTATATTTTGCTAAAAAGAAACTCACTTTAAAGACACAAGTAGGTTAAAAGTAAAGGGATGAAAAAGACCTAACCTGCTTACACTAATCATAAGAAAGCTGGGGCACCTATATTAATACCAGATAAAATAAACTTCATAACAGTGAATGTTTCCAGGGATAAAAAGAGCCATTTCTCAATGATATATTAGTCAATTCAGGAAGAAGATATAATCATTCTAAACTTTTATGTACCTTAAAACAGATTTTCAAAGTAAGTCATACAAAAAGTATTTTAATTGTAAGAAGAAACAGAAAAACCCATAATTGCAGACAGAAATTTCAACATTCCTCTCTCTATATTTTATAGGACAAGTAGACAGGAAATCAGAAATGAAATAAAAGTTTTATAGAATACAATAACTAAATTAACCTAATTTACATTTCTAGAACATTTTATCTCTTGACAGAATAATTTGTTCTTTCCAAATGCACACAGAATATGCACCAAAACCAAACCTATTCTGGGAGATGAAACAAGTGTCACATTTAAGAGAATTCAATTCATACCACATATGTGCTTTGACCACAGTAGAGTTCAATTAGAAGTCAATTACAGAAAGACAGCTGGGAAATTCTCAAATATTATACTTTTAAATAACTTATGCAATGAATAAAGATAATTGAAATTGGCCAGGTGCGGTGGCTCACGCCTGTAATTCCGGCAATTTGGGAGGCCGAGGCGGGCAGATCACTTGAGGTCAGGAGTTCGAGACTATCTTAGCTAACATGGTAAAACCCTGTCTCTACAAAAATTAGCCAGGCATGGTGGTGCATGCCTGTAACCCCAGCGATATAGGAGGCTGAGACACAAGAATCACTTGAACCCAGGAGGTGGAGGTTGCAGTGAGTTGAGATCGCGCCATTGCATGTCAGCCTGGGTGACAAAGCCAGACTATTTCAAAAAATAATAACAATAAAATAACAATAATTGAAATTATTTTAAACTATATGAATATCAAAACAAAACATATGAAGATATGTATAATGTGGCTAAGGAAATGATAAAATTGCAATTTTAGCACAAGGTGCCTATATTTGAAATGAAACAAGGTGTTAAATAATCTCAGTTTTTACCTTAAGAAACAAACAAAAGGGCAGCAAATTAAATCCAAACTAAACAGAGGAATATAATAAAATCCAGAGTGAAAATTAATAAAATATATAGTAGAAAACAGAGAAAACATGGAATAAAGATGTTAGTCTTTGAAAACATATGGATGGCAAATGAGCACATGAGATGATTTACAGTGCAAAATAAGATATAGTGACATACCTGTAAGAATGGCTTAATAATTTTTTAAAACAGCTATATCAAATGTTGACAAGAATATGGGATGACTGGACCTCTCATCTACTATTAGTGGGAATTCAAAATGATACAAATACTTTGAAAATAAGTTCAAAGTAGTCCTGAAAAATGTTTAACATGCACTTGCCATGTGTCCAGTCATTCTGCTCCTAGTTACATGTAAATAATACTAAATTCATATTTGTATACAAAGGCTTATTTACAAATGTTCACAGCAACATTATAAGGTGAAAAGCCAACCAAACGGAACACATACAAAAAATAACAAAGCAAAACAACTCCAAATATCCATCCACAGGTTTACAGATAAAGTATTTTGGTATATCCATATAATGGGATATTAGTTAGCAAAAATAAAGGAACAAACTATTATATAGGCAATAACACTGATGGATTTCAAAATAATTACGCTGTGTGAAAGAAGTCAGACAATATAAAGGGTACATAGTATATAAATTCATGTATATAATGTTCTCGAAAATATAAATGTATAGTGTCACAATGCAGATCGAGGCTGCCTGGGGGTAAAAGTGAAAGGTAGGAGTAGTTGTGAAAAGATTAAAAAGAGGTGGGAGGAAACTACTGGAAGCAATTAATACATTTATTTTTATTATAATTGCGTTATTACAGAAGTATATGGTAAAACTTACAAAACTGTACATGTTAAATATGTGCACTTCTCTGTATATCAAGTATTCTTCAATAAAGCTAATATTTTTAAAACTGATTACACAACCTAACCTTTATAGGTATAAATCTATAAATGTTACAAAATGTAGTGGAATGGTGTGAGACAGGATGTAGCTTGTGGTGAACTAATTGTTTTTGAAATTGTACATATTCTTCCTTATGCCTAGGTAGTATGACATAATTGAATATAAAATATCATATAATTCAAAATACCAGGATAATAGTCACTGATATCAACTAAACAGCTAGCAAAATTTGGGCAGTATATTTACTCTCTCAATTCATTTGTAAAACATAGGGCTTTTTCTCAAACTCTTCCCAATTCTCTTGTTCCATATGTAAGTCTAGGAAACAAAATAAACTTCTGGTAGAGCCCTACCCCTCAGGTGATGTATGACTGCGTCAACAATGCCCATATATTAGATAACAATGATACTCTTTCTAAAGTGCTAATTTTTCTAAGGCCTCAAAACATTCAGAATATGAGATTAATAAAGAAAGCAAGAAGATTTAAAACAAGGCCTATCTTAAGTATTTTGGCTCTCTTTCTGGTAATTTTTACGTATTTCTCTCTTTCCTCAAATAGTTTCCTTTCTTACATGGAGCTATTTGACTGTTTATATTTCCCCCAACGCTTTCCACTTTGAATGTTAGTGATTATGGTATTAGCTTTCACATGTAATGTTTTAGCAGTGATCACAGAAGGAGTCACTAATTGTAACTGAAGTTTGACCATTGAAGCATCTCATGACCCAGGTCTCTAGTTAGATATTCAAAAGTAAAGTGACAAAGTTCTTAAAAATTTAAGAATTGCATAAAACTCTTTGAGGTAGGTATTATTAACTGTACAGAGGTGAAACTGATAGAATAATGATTAAGTTATATTACCTCTATGATGCTCTATATGCCACTCATATTTTCTCTAGATTGAAATTAAATCTACCCCTGCACAGTACTTTCTTTTCTCTTACAAATCACTCATATTTTATAAGCTATAATAAGATAAAAGCTTATGGATTTTGATTCCTAGCCTTCAGTTTTCCTACTGCCATTATGTACCAAACAAAAATTGATTCTGACCTTGAAGTCACAATGTTAAAAATAAATCTCTGCAGCACTGATGTTTCTTTTCTGTTTCTGAAATAACTGGTTAAGCTCACTCAGGGGATTACTCTAATGATCTGGTAGTTTTTTATAAGTTCTGAAAATAAGTAAAAGAGAGATTTGTGTAGGGAAGTGTTTATCAGTTCCTAACACATTTCAAGGAAAATTATACATGTGTATAAATGGTTCTGAGTATCCTCACACAGCTATTTCATGTGGTGTATATCAATCAAATTAATATCTACTATTGAGAGAACATGCATTTTCCAATCATCTTGAGGGAAAACTAATGTTTTATAATCCATAAGACATATGCAATTCACAACAATAGAATATTTATTTAAAATATTTACTTACAAAGCCAACATGATTTTCAATTGATGACATGCATAAAAGATGGCACAAATCATTCCTAGTAACAAATGAATAAATTCTATCTTAAATTTTCTAATTATAGTCCTTCATTAATCTTGATATAAATTTAAATTAATATTTAACATATGCCTAATGAATCATTGTTGTACACATTCACTATATTACTTTTTATACCAATTTAATTATATTTATTTTAGTAGTTAAAAAGAAGAGAAAATGTACATTCACTGATATATTACATTCTTGATATATTACATTCTTGTAATATATCAGTGGATGTATGTTCTCTAATTTAACTCCAACATAAGAAGTCAACTGAGATTTCAACGGAAGTAAAAACTGACACAAAAAATACTGTATAAACACCATCCTTGAGACAACTATAACTTTAGTGAAAGAAATTTATTAAAACATGGAATTCTTTTTCCAGTATTGATAGAATAAGGTCTTACCAGAACACAGAAAACAAATAAAAAGCTGAAAATTATACCAAAAGAGATACATGAAGAAAATGGAGAATGAAGAGAAGATTCCAGAATCTAGTGGTAAGTACATACTCAAAGAGGAGAGAGAGGGAAAATGAAGTGAAAGTCCATTTTCATGACTTTGAGCCTGGGGTCAGGTACAATCATTCAGTGTATGTTGTCGCAGAATAACTGCTAGGAAAACTGCAGTGTTCTTGGTCCAGAGAGTCAGAACACTGAAGCTGAGGAAACTGTGGCTGAAGAAGAGCATGAGTGAAGCCAGGAAATGAATGATATAGAAAGAAACACCTAATTCTCCCTGTTCACATTTGTGCCTCATCCCTGACACATGCATGCACAGGGTGGATGAGCCATTGTATGCCAACTCTAGCATAAAGGAAAGGGGATGCAGGGCCTATAGTATTGAAGACTTTCTACAATTTATGTAAAGTGATAAACTATTTACTATAACTGGAAAGTTAAAAGTTAAAGATGTTTAATTTTTCAGAACAGCTACTAAAATAATAATACTAAAACATACAGTTAAAATAAAAATTACCATATAGTTAATTTTATGTTTAGAATATTTTAATGTTTCCAGTAGAAATAAAATTCTAAAATATAAAACTAAAAGGTACACAGTAAAGGAGAAACAGATAAAACGAGGAAATAAATAGGAAAAAAATAAAATGTTAGACACAAACTAAACCATATAAATAGTACATTTAATGTTAGTAGACCTCAATCAAAAGGCAGAGATTTTAAGAAGGGTTTTAGAAAAAGAGAACCAGCTGGCTGTCTACAAAAGATGCACTCTAAACACAGAGATACAAATAGGTGGAAAGCAAATGGATGAAAAATTATATACCACAAAAATAGTAAGAATAAGAAGGCTAAAGTGGCTATGTTAATGAAAAATAACATAGAGATTGAAACACAAAATATTACCAAAGATAATAAGAAATGTTTTCTAGCAATAAAGCTGTCATTTCTACAGAAAAATATTACAAATGTGTATGGCTCTAATAATAGAGTTTCCAAATGCATGAAGAAAATATTTACCTAATTAAAGCAATAAGTCATTAATTCCAAAATCAGAATTGAGGATTTTAACAGCCCACTCTCAGCAGTTGATGTAACTGTGCAAAAATTCAGCAGACATACAAAATTTAAAAAATATATAAACTTATCACTTGGCTACTATTAATGGAACTCAAACACAATAACATCAGAATATTTATTCTTTTCATGTACACATAGTATGTTACATGATAGACAAACATGCTGAACCATAAAGCAGGTCCCAATGATGTTTAGAAGAATGGATTTCTGACTATGACATAATTAAATTAATATGAATAACAAAAAAATTAAAAACTAAAACACACTTTTCTAAATAATAGATGAGTTAGAAGAATTCAAAAAACAAAGTAGGAAATGTACTGAACTGAATGATACAAAATAAAAGTTGAGACGTGTAGCTTAAGCAAAATTAGAGGGATTTTTATACCTTTAAGTATTCATGTTAGAAAAGAAGGAATTATAACAAGTAAAAGAAACAATGGCAGTTTAAACTCAAAGTATATGGAAGGTCTTATAAAGCTAAGAGCAGAAATTAACACAATTGAAGAAATAAACCAGAAAAACTGACCGGAACTAAAATCTGGTTCTTTGGAAAGATAAGTAAAATATGTAAGCTATTTCAGAAAGACCTCATTAAAATAAAGACAATGGAAATACCAATTTCTGGAGTTAAAGATGGGGCATTACAGCAGATCCTACAGGAAAAAAACAGGTAATAGGAGAATATAATGAATAACATTATGCCCATAAATTTGACAATCTAGAAGAAATAAATTTTTTGAAAGATAAAAAAGACCAAAATTATGCAAAAATATACAGAAAACTTGATTACTTTTATGTTAAATATTGACATAGCTCTAATGAACAGAGATACAAAATGCTTTAATATTTTAGCAAGATGAATCTAACAATATGTACAGATAAGGCATCATGACCAAATGTAGTTTATTGAAGTAATATAATGTTGGTGTATACCTTGGTAAGATGACAGACAATCCAACTGCATGTATGTATGTATGTATGTATGTATTTATAGGCCATTTGTCATATTTGGTTTTTTAAGCTTTATCAAGGTATGTATAACAAAGAAAAATTTACATTATTAATGACTACATTTTGATGAATTTAGATATATAAATATATAGCATCATCACCACCTAGATCTAAATATATTTATCACTTTCAAAAATGTTCTGGTGCTTTTGTGTGTATTTGTGTGTGTAAGAACACTTAACATGAGATCTATCTCAACATTTTAAAGTGCATAATACTGTATTGCTTACTATAGGTATTATGCCGTACAACACATCTCTAGAACTTACTCATCTAGCAAAACTGAAACTTTATATCCATTGAGCAAAAATTTCTCATTACCCCTCCCCCACCCTGGCAACTATCATTCTTCTCTGTTTCTAGGGGTTCAAATATTTGAGGTACCACATGTAAGTGGAATCATGCAGCATTTGTTCTGTGATTGACATACTTAATATCACCTAGGTTCATCTATGTTGTTCACAAAGAGTAGGACTGTCTTTTTGTTTAAAGCTTTGTGATATTCCATTGATGCATATATATATATATATATATATATATATGCCATATTTTTCAATCCACTCATCTGATGGATATTTGGGTTTTTTTTCCATATTGTGACTATTATGAGTAATGCTGCTGTCAACATGGAGGGGCAGATATGTCTTTGAGATCCTGATTTCATGTTTTTTTGGATATACATCTATAAATTGAATTACTAGGTCATACAGTAGTTTTATTTTTAATTATTTGAGGTACCTTCACACTGTTTTCCATAGTAGCTGTACTATTTTTTATTCCCACCAACAATGCATAACAGTCCCAATTCCTCCACACCTTTAGCAACACTTGATATTTTCTGTTTTTTAGATAATGATTATCTTCAAAGGTATGAAATGACATCTCATTGTTGTTTTATCTTCATCTTCATGAAAATGAGTAATGTTGAGCACCCTTTCATATATCTGGTGGCCATTTGTATGTTTTTTAAAGAAATTTCAATTCATATCTTTGCCATTTTGCAACTGGGTTTTCTTCCTACTGAGTTGTAGAGTTTCTTAAATATTTTGGATATTAATCCCCTATTAGATGTACGGTTTGCTAATACTTACTTTCAACACATAGCTTGACTTTTTACTCTACTCTATTGATTGTTTCCTTTGTTGTGCAGAAGCTTTTTAGTTCTTCTATTTTGGAGTTTTTCTTGTGTTTTAGTGTCATAGCTAATAAATCATTGCCAAGACTAATAAAAAAGGTCAAAGTTTTTCTTTATGCTTTCTTCAAGAAGTTTTACAGTTTTAAGTCTTACATTTAAGTTTAATCCATTTTGAGTTTATTTTTGTGCACAGTGTGAGACAGGGTTCCAATTTTATACTCTGCATGTCAATACCTACTCTTCCCAGTACAATTCATTAAAGAGACTATTCTTTTCATACTTTGTGTTCTTGACATCCTGTCAAAGATGAATTGGCTGCATATGTGTGGGTTTATTTCTGGAATTTCTATGCTGTTTCATTGGTCTATGTGTCTGTCTTTATGCAAGAATCCCACGTTTTAATTGTTGTAGCTTGGTAACATATTTTAAAATCAGGAATTGTGATGCCTCTAGCTGTGTTCTTCTTTACCAAGACCACTTTGGCTATTCTTTTGTGGTTCCATACCATTTTAGAATTGTACATTTCTGTAAAAATGTCATTCAGGTTTTGATAGAAATTGAATCTGTAGATCACTTTGGTTAGTATAAATATTTTGACAATATTAATTTTTTCAGTCTATGAACATGAGATGACTTTTCATTTATTTGTGTCTGCTTTAATATTTTCATCAGTGTTTCACAGATTCACATATAAGTCTTTCAACATCTAAGTTATAAGTATTCCTAAATATTTTATTATTTTTGGTTGATATTGCAGACCTTATTGTTGTCTTAATTCCTTTTTAGTTAGTTCATAGCCACTCTGCATAAACACAACTGATTTTTGTATGTCGATTTTATATCTTGCAACTTTTCTAGGTTTATTAGTAACAATCTGAGTTTAAAACGGGCAAATGTTTTGAACAGACACTTCACAAAAGTATGTGCAAATAAATAAAAATGACATGGAAAGCCACTTAAAGTCTCCAGCCATGTGAGAATAAAAACTGACCATTGAATGCAAACACCACAGATACAGAAGTGTGGCTAACGTTTAAACTACTGAACATACCAAGTGCTACTGAGGGTGTGAAACAAGTGGATCTAGCGTATGTGTTTGGTGAGACTACAAAGTGATCAAATATTCTAAAAAACAGCAAGGCTGTATCTTATAAAGTAACTCTGACACCTAACATAAGACCTTTCAATTTTACTCCCAGGCATTCACCTAAAGAAAATTAAAAATATCGTGAAATCTTTTTTATCCATTATTTTAATAGACCAAAACAGAAAACAATCCAAATCTCCATCAGCTGGTGAGTGCATAATCAACTTGTTGTATATTCTACACTGTGGAATACTATAAAGTAAGGGTAAGATATTAATTAGTAACACATGCAAGAACATGGGAAAGTTAGTGTGGAAGATCAAACACAAAATACTGTATGTCATATGACACAATTTCTGTGAATTTCTAGAAAATTTAGGGTAACATGTAAAGGACAAATGGTGTCTTGGGACCAGTGGTTGGTAAAGGGAATCAAGAGTTCAGAAGACAAAAATCTAGGGTCATGAAAATATTCTACATTTAGAATGTGGTAGAGGTTACATGTCTATATAGAATTACTAAAATTCATTAAACTTTATATTTCAGATGAATAAATTTTATAATATATAATCTTTATCTCAGTAAAATTAGACAACATTTTAATGTCTCAAAGTACTATTGGTTTTTTGTTCTACATTATTTATATTCTAATTTGAGTATTCTGGACTTTTTTATATTTTTACTCCAAGCTTCTTGTTCTATCTTGGTAACCTCTCAATTCTAGGAGTTCAACTGTTACTTTAAGTTGTCATGTTTAGGTGACAGGCCTCATATAATGACCTTGGTTCTTATATCTCTCTCTGGCATTTCAACCTCAGTATTCAAAAATGGAAATCCATCTAATCCCTTCAGATTTACCTCCCCAGTATTGCCAGTATGATTTTTATGAAGAGCTACTCTAATCATTTAATTCTTTTTTTTTATTGGTGTACTTTAAGTTCTGGGGTACATGTGCAGAACTTGCAGGATTGTTGCATAGCTACACACATGCTAGAGTGGTTTGTTGTCTCCATCCTCCCCGTCACCTACATCAGGCATTTCTCACAATGTTATCCCTCCCCAACCTCCCCATCAGCCTCTGCTGTTCCTTCCCTAGCCCCCCAACCCCCAACAGACCCGAGTGTGTGATATTCTCCTCCCTGTGCCCATGTGTTCTCATTGCTCAACACCCACCTATGAGTGAAAACATGCGGTGTTTGCTTTTCTGTTCTGTGTTAGTTTGCTGAGAATGATGGTTTCCAGACTCATCCATGTCCCTACAAAGGACATGAACTCATCCATTTTTATGGCTGCGTAGTATTCCATGGTGTATATGTGCCACATTTTATTTGCCCAATCTATCATCAATGGGTATTTGGGTTCATTCTAGGTCTTTGCTATTGTAAACAGTGCTACAATAAACATACTTGTATATATGTCTTTATAATAGAAAAATTTATAATCCTTTGGGTATATACCCAGTAATGGGATTGCTGGGTCAAATGGCATTTCTATTTCTAGATCCTTGAGGAATCACCACACTGTCTTCCCAATGGTTGAACCAATTTACACTCCCACCAACAGTGTAAAAGTGTTCCTATTTCTCCACATCCTCTCCAGCATCTGTTGTCTCCAGATTTTTTAATAATCACCATTCTAAATAGCATGAGATGGTACCTCAATGTGGTTTTGATTTGCGTTTCTCTAATGACCAGTGATGATGAGCATTTTTTCATATGTTTATTGGCCTCGTATATGTCGTCTTTTGAAAAGTGTCTGTTCATATCCTTTGCCCACTTTTGAATGGGTTTGTTTTCTCTTGTAAACCTGCTTTAGTTCTTTGTAGATTCTGGATATTAGCCCTCTGTCAGACGGGTAGCTTGCAAAAATTTTTTCCCATTCTGTTGGTTGCTGGTTCACTCTGATAATTGTTTCTTTTGCTGTGCAGAAACTCTTAATTAGATCCCATTTGTCTATTTTGGCTTTTGTTGCCATTACTTTTTGGTGTTTCAGTCATGAAGTCCTTGCCTATGTCTATGTCCTGAATGGTACTGCCTAGGTTTTCTTCTAGAGTTTTTATGGTGTTAGGTCTTATGTTTAAATCTTTAATGGATTTGGAGTTAATTTAACGTAAGGTATAAGGAAGGGATCCAGTTTCTGCTTTCTGCATAAGGCTAGCCAGTTTTCCCAACACCATTTATTAAATAGGGAATCCTTTCCCCATTGCTTGCTTTTGTCAGGTTTGTCAAAGATCAGATGGTTGCAGATCTGTGGTGTTACTTCCAAGGCCTCTGTTCTGTTCCATTGGTCTATATATCTGTTTTGGTAGCAGTACCATGTTGTTTTGATTACTGTAGCCTTGTAGAATAATTTAAAGTCAAGTAGCGTAATGTCTCCGGCTTTGTTCTTTTTGCTTAGGATTGTCTTGGCTATGTGAGCTCTCCTTTGGTTCCATATGAAATTTAAAATGCTTTCTCCAGTTCTGTGAAGAAGGTCAATGGTAGCTTGATAGGGATAACATTGAATCTATAAATTATTTTGGGCAGGATGACCATTTACCTGATATTGATTCTTCCTAAATAGGAGCATGAAATGTTTTTCCATCTCTTTGTGTCCTCTCTTATTATAAGCTTCAGTGGCCCTCTGCAGCTTGAAGGATGCAATCTCTACTCCTCCATCACATGGAGTAGGCTTTATGATTTGACTTAGTCTTAGTTCTTCATAATCTACAGCATGGATCAAAGATTAAAATGTTTTAGGGTGTGTGTGAAGGAGGCAGAATGAAAGGCAAAGAAAAGTAGTACAGGCACATTTCATCTATGACTCCATTGTCAGGAATCCACAGGTGTGCTGGTGAAATGGAGAGTGAAGGCATCATCTGTGGACCTTAGGAAGCTGTCCTACAGCTCTGTCTACTTTCTGCCATCTGGGCCCAGATTTAGTAGTAAGATGTGATAACTAGATATTTGAAAAAAAAACATATTTACACTGAGTAAAGCAAATGAACCTTTTCAGCAGTCTGAATTGTTACTCTGTAGAAATGCAACTGATTTTTGTATGTTGATTTTGTATCCTGCAACTTTGCTGAATTCATTTATTAGTAATAATTCAAGTTTCAAATTGGCAAACATTTTAAACAGATACTTCACAAAAATATATGTAAATGAATAATAATTTAGGCTTTCCACAGGGAAAGCCACTCAAAATCTCCAGCCATCTGAAAAATAAAAACTGGCCATGATATGAAAACATTATACATACAGTAATATGGCTAACATTAAACTACTGAACATCCTACTGAGGATGTGGAACACACAGATATCTCATACCTATTTGGGGAGATTGCAAAGTGATCATATACTCTGAAACACAGTGAGGGTAGCAAATAATTAGCCCAGCAAAACACTGTCTTTTGTCACCTGGAAAGGTGATATATATATATATAAAATATTCTTTACCATTTAACTTAGTTATCACTATTAAGGAAGGCTTCTTTAATTTCTTCTTTAAGAAAGCAATATGAATATGATTTGGATGCCTTCAGTCTGTACATCCAGGATATTTAATACTTATTGTCTACTCCATCACATATAGTTATAAATACTTTACTAATGCTAACTCCTTTAATTTCCTCCTCAATATAATGAAGTAAGGGCTTTAATTATTACCAGTTCACAGATTGTGTAAATAGAGGTAGCACATAGAGGTTTACTAACGTTCCTCAAATATACAGATAGTAAACAGAGAAGTCAGAATTAAAATCCTGATACTATAACAAGAGAGCCCATATTATTATTCACCATATTGCAATGATTTTCAGATTTTATGACATGTTACTGTAATAATCAGTGTGTGCAATATTTGTTCTCTGTACTGTTAAATACTTAATATCAGGGTTTCCATTTTATTTTCTCTTTAATTCACCAGATCTAGAACATATTAAGCACCTACTAAATATGAATTGAATGAATGAATACATGAATTAGTGAATAAGATGAAGAGGTATGGAAGATTTTAAATACTGTTTCTATTATTTTTAATTCTCAGAGGCTATATATGCTTAATATAAAATTTCAAACAACACAAAAAGTTACTAAGTATAGACTGTATGAATTAAAATTCCTCCATTTTTCTATTCTGTCTTGCTTCCCCTGTTCCTAAGTATAAATTTCAGAGATTTGATATTTTTAAAGAAATTTTATAAGAATCCCTAAGATATGAAAAAGAAACTACAGAATCAACATAAGTAAATATTAGGCTCTATTTTAAGAAAAATACTTAACTTCTAGTCTCAAAAGGTATTAAAATAAACATTCTATAGCTTTTAATTTTCTCTAAAACTGAGAAAGTCATAGTGTAGCTTATCTAAACTATTATATGTAGGAAAATTAAATTAAACTAAAATGTTTATTTTAATATTGCCAATGCCATTAAATTTAAACTTGAATTTGAACTGATGGAGGAAAAATGAGCTAGTCTGAGCCACTCAGAAAATAGTTGTTGAGTCTACGGCCATACCACCCTGAACACGCCCAATCTCATCTGATCTCAGAAGCTAAGCAGGGTTGGACCTGGATAGTACTTGGATGGGAGAAAATAGTAGCTAATTGGTTGTCCTGCAACAAGGAAGGGAAAGCTAACAGGATCTTGACTCAGGACTGAAATGGCTCAGCAAATTCCAACTATAAGTTAGTTGGTGGGAAGGAGATCAAAAGGCCTTAGTGTAAAACACTTATAGGTTGATGACAAGTACTCTACATGTATAATCAGAATTCCAGGCAGCTTGATGAGAAGATAGAATTGAGGCATAAAGAAATACAAGGCTGAAACATGAACTAAGTACTAGATGGATAAAAACTATTTACTATGCAATACAAGAATTACTGACACCAAATATGAGGCAATACTGCTGCTATACCAAATGTCCAAATGAAACTTCAAAATAACAGCAACTATGTTCTATTTCTGTGGAGTGCCTATGTTTGGAAAGAGTCAGACTATATTAATCAGTGCCTACAGCCTAACTGACTATGTCTAGTAATCCATCTATCAAATAATTACTTTCCCTAAGGATCCCTTATGGCCTATCTCCAGAGGGAAGAATCTGTAGCTCTGCATTGGAGCAAGAATATGTGTCAGGCACATTTTCAAAAAGCCAATTCTGCCACATGCAAGCGTGCCTAGAACCTAAAGCATGTTGTTCTTTTTAGTCAGCAATATAGATAATTAGGGCTTTGGGCTTCTGTCAGGGATTTCAACCATAAACTGATAGAATCCAGGGCTTGTCAAAATCATGCTGGTAGCATCTGTTAGTTGTGGGAAAAATTTAACTATTTATTAAGTTTCAATTAGTTATCAAGCCACATGCCATAGAAAAATATTAGGTATTATGAATATAAAAACTTTAGGAAGATAGGCAGGAAAATGGCAGATAGAAGACTCATGTACGTCTCCCACTTGGACAGACAGAAGAGTATGTGGAGACTCACACTGTACAGTTTAGCTCCAAGAACTACCACAGGACCATACCAGGAAAACCAAAGGAATTCACAGACCCTTTGAAAGAAGCATCTGGCTGCTGCAAAATCCATGAGACAGCTGACAAACTGAGTTCACAATGTGCAAGAGGGGAAAAATCTGCTTCCAAACACACATCCCCACTGGGGAATCTTAAAATCCAGATCTCAGGACAAGGATTTAACCTTACCTAGAGCTAAAACAGATTTAGGGAGCCAAGTGAAATATAAAGTAGAAGAAACAGTGGGAAGATCCCTGTAGGCACTCATGGTCCCCAGCCTGAGCCTAACGAAGCCATCCCTGGTATTATTTCACAGAGATCCTTGGGGAAGGCTCCCAGTGGAATTGGGGAGGGGCCACAGGGTGAAGGAAATTTCTAGCTGAACTTTGCAATAATTTGACTGAGTATGAATTTTCCTGAGCATAATCTAGGGGGGCAAACAAGCAGTGCAGATACGATACCAGCACAGAAGCCACAGATGATAGTGCAGGCAGGTGGGGAGCGGGGGGATACCTGAGAACTTGGCTTGCTTTCTCAGTGGGAAGGCTTGTAGCCTGGGGCAAGATCTGAGCCCAGTGTACCAGCTGCTTAAATATAAACTCAGACCTATGGCTGGGCACAACAGGAGTGAGACCAGCTTTCCTGGCTGTGTGGGAGCTATCTGAGGCCTGTCACTGCTGGCTATCCCACACTTCCCTGGTAACCTGTATGATGCAGCAGGGGCAGCCATAATCTCCCTTGGAACATAATTCCATTGGCCTGAAAACCCACACAGTGGCCTTGGGAAACCCCACCCAAAGAGAGTCTGAGCTCAGGTCTGCGTAATTATGCCCCCAGCTGATGGTTTTTCTCTACCCACCCTGGTAGCCAAAGACAAAGGACAAACTGGGAGCTATTTGGCCCTGCCCATCACCTGAGAAACCTGAATACCTATCCTGGCCAATGTCGGCAAGATTATATCCAACTTCTACTACTGCAGCTGGTGCTCTCTTGAAAGTACCACTTCCTGGCCAGAAGCCAATCAACTTAAGCTGTTACATCAATTCATAACTGAACAACCCTGCTCCAAAGAAGGACAAAACAGCTAGTTTTACTACTTGTAACTTCCTGGCTAATCAGAAATCCTGACTCTGTCTACCTGGCAACTTCACTGCTAGCATAAACAGCATTTGAGAAAACCAGCACACTAAACAAAACTACAACCAAGGACTCTCACAGAGTCTACTTCACTCCCTGCAGCCTCCAGTGAAGCACATGCTGGTGTCCATGGCTGAGAGAACTGATGCTGTATCACATCACAGGATTCTTTGCAGACATTCCACAGCAAGAGCCAGAGCCTGATAACTTGGTGGCTATTCCTAGAAGGGCAATAACAGTCACTGCAGTCTGGCTCTCAGGAAGCCCCTTCCCTAGGGGAAGGGGGAGAGTACCACCTCCAGGGATCACTCTGTAGGACAAAATAATTTGAACAGCAGGTCTTGAGATCCAGTTCTTTTTACTGAAACAGTCTACCCAAATGAGAAGAAACCAGGAAAGTAATTCTGGTAATATGACAAAACAAGATTCTATAATACCTCCCAAAAGATCATACTAGTTTTCCAGCAATGGATCTAAACCAAAAAGAAATCTGTGAATTGCCAGATAATGAATTCAGAAGGTTGATAATTAAGCAACTCAAGGACATACCAGAGAAACGTGAAAACCAACAACAACTATAAAATAATTTTAAAAAAAATACAGGGCATGGATGAAAAAGTCTCCAGAGAAATAAATATCATAGAGAGAAGAAAGTTACAACTTTGGAAATGAAAGACACACTTAGAGAAATATAAAATTCACTGGAAAGTTTCAACAATACACTAGAACAAGTAGAAGAAAGAACATCAGAGCTTGAAGACAAAAGCTTTCTAATTAACCCAATGTGACAAAGACAAACAAGAAAGAATTTTAAAAAGAAGAAAGCTTCCAAGAAACTTGGGATTATGTTAAACAACCAAACATATGAATAACTGATATTCCTGAGGGAGAAGAGACATCTAAAATTTGGAAAACATATTTGAGGAAATAACTAAGGAAAACTTTGCAGGCATTGCTAGAGATCTAGACATCCAAATAGAAGCAGCTGAGAGAATATCCAGAAAATTCATTGCAAAAAGATTATCACCTAAGCACATAGTCATCAAGTTATCTAAAGTCAACAGAAAGGAAACAATCTTAAAAGCTATGAGACAAAAGCATCAGATAACCAATAAAGAAAGCCTATCAGATTAACAGTAGGTTTCTCAGCAGAAAACCTGCAAGCCAGAATGGATTGGGGTTCCACATTTAGTCTCCTTAAACAAAAGAATGCATAGCCAAGAATGTTCTATGAACTGAAATTAAGCTTTATAAATGAAGGAGAGATAAAGTCTTTTTCAGACAAATAAATGCTGAGAGAACTAACCACTACCAAGCCAGAGCTACAAGAAATGCTAAAAGGAGCCCTAAATCTTGAAACAAAACCTTGAAATACACCAAAATAGAATCTACTTAAACCATAATCTCACGAGGCCTATAAAACAGTAACACAATAAAAAAATGTATTCAGGCAACAATTAGAATAATGAATAAAAAAGTATCTTATATCTCAATACTAACATCAAATGTAAATGGCCTAAATGTACCACTTAAAAGATAAACGATGGCAGAATAGATAGAAATTCATCAACCAAGTATTTGTTGTCTGCAAAAAATTCACCTAACATAAGGACTCACATAAACTTAAGGTAAAGAGGTAGAAAAAGATACTCCATGAAAATGGAAACCAAAAGTTAGGAGTAATTAGTTTTATATCAGACAAAACAGATATAAAAGCAATGACAGGTAAAGACACAGAGGGACATTGTATAGTGATGAAAGGTTCAGTGCAACAGGAAAATTTTACAACCCTAAATATATAGGCACCTAGCACTGGAGCGCTCATATTTATAAAACAATTATTGCGAGACCTAAGAAATGAGATAGACAGCAACACAATAATAGTAGAATATTTCAATACTGCACTGACAGCACTAGACAGGTCATCAAGACAAGAAGTCAACAAAGAATCAGTGGACTTAAATTATGTGCTAGAACAAATGGACTTAACAAATATTTGTAGAACATTCTTACCCTACAACTGCAAAATATACATTATTTTCATCAGCATATGCAACATTCTCTAAGGTAAACCATATGATAAGTCACAAAACAAGTCTCAATAAATTTTAGAAAATCAAAATTGCATCAAGTACTTTCTCAGGTAACAGTGAAATAAAATTGGAAATTAACTCAAAAAGGAACCCTCTAAACTTCACAAATACATGGAAATTAAATAATCTCTTCAGTGATGTTTCTGTCAACAATGAAATCAAGATGGAAATTTTAAAAATTATTTGAACTAAATAATAATAGTGGTACAACGTATAAAAACCTCTGGGATACAGCAAAAGTGGTGCCAAGAGGAAAGTTCATAGCATTAAATGGTACATCAAAAAGTCTAAAAGAGCACAAATAGAAAATCCAAGATCATATCCAAAGGAACTTGGAAAACATGAACAAACCAAACTCAAACCCAGAAGAAGAAAATAAATAACAAAGATTATAGCAGAACTAAATGAAAATGAAACAACGACAAAACAATATGATAAATGAAACAAAAGACTTTTTCTTTGAAAAGATAAACAAAATTGATAGACTATTAGAGAAATTACCAAGACAAAAAAAGAAAAGATCCAAATAAGCTTGATTAAAATAAAATGGGAGATATTACAACTGATAACAGAGCAATATAAAACATAATTCAAGGCTACTCTGAACACCTTTAAATGCACAAATTAGAAAACCCAGAGAAGATGAATAAATTCCTGGAAATATACTACCCTCTCAGATTAAGAAGGAAGAAATAGAAACTCTGAACAAAGCAATAACAAGCAGCAAGATTAAAACAGTAATAAACAAAATGCCAACAAAAAAAGTCCAGGACCAGATAGATTCACGGTGAAATTATATCAGACATGCAAATCGAAATTGGTACCAATTCTACTGAAATTATTCCAAAAAATAAGAAGAGAATCCTTCCTAAATCATTTTATGAAACTAGTATCACCCTAATACCAAAACCCAGAAAGAGCATCACACCAACGACATAAAACTACAGACCAATATCCCTGATAAACATAAATGCAGAAATCCTTAAAACTTATACATTGCTTGTGGCAATGTAAACTGTTAGAACCACTATAGAAAAGAGTATGGAGACTCCTTAAGGAACTAAAAGTAGAACTATCATTTGATCCAGTAACCTCCCTACCGGATATCTGTCCAGAGGAAAAGAAGTCATTATATGAAAAAGATACTAGCACATACATGTTTATGGTGGCACAATGCAAAATTGTAAAAATATGGAACCAGCCTAAATGCCCATCAACCAACGAGTGGATAACGAAACTTTGTGTGTGTGTGTGTGTGTGTGTGTGTGTGTGTGTGTGTGTGTGTGCATACACCATGGAACACTATTCAGCCATAAAAAAGGAAGAAAATAATGGCATTTGCAGCACTCTGGATAAAGCTGGAGGTCATTATTCTAAGTGAAGTAACACAGGAATGGAAAACCAAACATTGTATGTTCTCACAAGTGGAGCTAAGCTATAAGGATGCAAAGGCATAAAAATGATACAATAGGGCCGGGCGCGGTGGCTCAAGCCTGTAATCCCAGCACTTTGGGAGGCCGAGGCGGGTGGATCACGAGGTCAACAAATCGAGACCATCTTGGTCAACATGGTGAAACCCCGTCTCTACTAAAATTACAAAAAATTAGCTGGGCACGGTGGTGCGTGCCTGTAATCCCAGCTGCTCGGGAGGCTGAGGCAGGAGAATTGCCTGAACCCAGGAGGCGGAGATTGCGGTGAGCCGAGATCGCACCATTGCACTCCAGCCTGGGTAGCAAGAGCGAAACTGCGTCTCAAAAAAAAAAAAAAAAATGATACAATAGACATTGGGAACTCAAGGGAAAGGGTGGGAAGAGGGTGAGGGATAAAAGACTACACATTGGGTACAGTCTTAGGTAATGTGTGCACCAAAATCTCAGAAATCACCACTAACAAACTTATCCATGTAACCAAACACTTCCTGTTCCCAAAAATCTATTGAGATACTAAAAAATAATAATAATAATAAAGAAGGAAAGAAAGAATTTCTTTCACAAGACTTTGATATCGTTTGGCTGTGTCCCCTCCCAAAATCTTGATTTGTAATCTCCATAATTTCCGTGATCTTCATAGGTCAAGGGTGGAAACAGGTGGAGGTAATTTTATCACAAAGAGGGTGTTACACATCCTGTTCTCGTGATAATGAGTGAGTCTCAGAAGATCTGATGGTTTTATAAGTGTCTGGCATTTCTCCCACTTGCAGTCACTTCTTGCCACCCTGGGAAGAAGGTGCCTGCTTCACCTTTGCATTCCATCATGAATGTTAGTTTCCTGAGTCTTCTCCACCCATGTGGAACTGTGAGTCAATTAAACCTTTTTTCTTTATAAATTACCCAGTCTTCAGTATTTCTTCATAGCAGTGTGAGAATGGACTAATACAGTAAATTGGTACTGCAGAGTGAGGTGTTGCTATAATGATACCTGAAAATGTGGAAGTGACGTTGGATGCGGGTAACAGGCAGATGTTGAAACAGTTTGGAGGGCTCAGAAGAAGACAGGAAGATGTGGGAAAGTTTGGAACTTCTTAGAGACTTGTTGACTGGCTTTAACCAAAATGCTGATAGTGATCTGGACAATAAAGTCCAGACTGGGGTGGTCTCAGATGGAGATGAGGAACTTGAAACTGAAATAAAGGTGACTCTTGCTATGCTTTAGCAAGGAGACTGGTAGCATTTTACCCCTGCTCTAAAGATCGGTGCAACTTTGAACTTGAGAGAGATGATTTAATGTATCCAGTAGAAGAAATTTCTAAGCAGCAAAGCATTAAATACGTGACTTGGCTGCCCTTAAAGGCATTCAGTTTTATGTATTCACAAAGATGATTTGGAATCGGAACTTAGGTTTAACAGACAAGCAGAGAATAAAAGTTTAGAAAATTTGCAGCCTGAGGATGTGATAGAAAGAAAAGTTCATTTTCTGAGAAATTCAAGCTGGCTGCAAAAATTTTTGTAAGTAACAAGGAACCAAACGTTAGTCAGCAAGACAATGGAGAAAATGTCTCTAGGGCATGTCAAAGGTGTTTGCTGCAGCTCCTTTCCTCACAAGCCCA
This sequence comes from Callithrix jacchus, assembly GCF_049354715.1. Classification (NCBI taxonomy): domain Eukaryota; kingdom Metazoa; phylum Chordata; class Mammalia; order Primates; family Cebidae; genus Callithrix; species Callithrix jacchus. Next base: position 34,436,513 of record NC_133524.1, read on the forward strand.
GAGGTCTAGAAGAAAAAAAAGCTGTTTAATGGGCTGGGGGCATTGCTGCTTTATGCAGTCTTGGGACTTGGTGCTCTGTGTCTCAGCTACTTCAGCTGCAGCTATGGCTAAAAGGGACCAAATACAGCTTAGACCATTGCTTCAGAGGATACAAGCCCCAAGTCTTGTCAGCTTTCATACGGTGTTGAGACTGTGGGTGCACAGAAGTCAAGAATTGAGAGTTAGGAACTTCCAAGTAGATGTCAGAGGACGTATGAAAACACCTGTACTTCTAGGCAGACATTTGCTGCAAAAGCAGAGTTCTCATGAGGAACCTCTGCTAGGGTAGTGCAGAAGGAAAATGTGGGGTTGGAACCCCCACACAGAATCCCCACTGGGGCACTTCCCAGTGGAGCTGTGAGAAGAGGGCCACCATCCTCCAGACCCCAGAATGGTAGATCCACTGACAGCTTTCACTGTGTGCCTGGAAAAGGTGCAGACACTCAATGCCAGCTGATGAAAGCAGCAGAAAGGGAACATGTACACTGCAAAGCCACAGGAACAGAACTGCCCAAGGCTGTGGGAGCCCACTTCTTGCATCAGTGTGACCTGGATGGGAGACACAGAGTCAAAAGAGATCATTTTGGAACTTAAAGTTTTAATGATTTCCCTATTCAATACTGGACTTGCATGGGGCCTGCAACCTTTTTGTTTTGTCCAATGTCTCTATTTAGAATGGGTGTATTTACCCATTGCTTGTATCCTCATTGTATCTAGGAAGTACCTAACTTGATTTGATTTTACAGGTTCATAGGCAGAAGGGACTTGCCTTGTTTCAGATGAGACTTTGGACTTCAACTTTTGGGTTAATGCTAGAATGAGTTAAGAATTTGGGGGCCTGCTGGAAAGGCATGAATGTATGAATGTGTTTTGAAGTGCAAGGAGATGAGATTTGGTAGGGGTCAGGGACAGTATGATAGGTTTGGCTGTGTCCTCACCCATGATCACATTTTGAATGATATTTCTCATAATTACCATAGTCCCCACATGTCAAGGGCAGGACTCGGTGGAGGTAACTGGGTCATAGAGGTGGTTTCCCCTGAACTCACTTTATCCTTCCTCTCTGTGAAGAAGATGCCTGCTTCTCCTTTGCTTTCTGCCGTGATTGTAAGTTTCCCATGTCCTCCACAGCCACAAAGAACCATGAATCAATTAAAACTCTTTCCTTCATAAATTACCCAGACTCAGGTATTTCTTCACAGCAGTGTATGGATGGACTAATACAGACTTTATGACTGTATATTTAGAAGGCCACGTTGTCTTGGCCCAAAATCACCTTTAGCTGATAAGCAACTTCAGCAAAGTCTCAGGATGCACAATCAATATGCAGAAATCACAAGCATTCCTATACATCAAAAGCAGACTCCCATTCATAATTGCTACAAAGAGAATAAAATACCTAGGAATCCAACTAACAAAGGATGTGAAGGACCTCTTCAAGAAGAACTACAAACCACTGCTCAAGGAAATAAGAGAGGACATAAACAGAGGGAAAAACATTCCATGCTCATGGTTAGGAAGAATCAATATGAAAATGGCCATAATGCCCAAAGTAATTTATAGATTCAACGCTATCCCCATCAAGCTACCATTGACCTTCTTCACAGAACTAGAAAAAGCACATTAAATTTCATATGGAACCAAAAGAGAGCCCACACAGCCAAGAAAACCATAAGAAAAAAGAACAAAGCTGGAGGCATCAAGCTACCTGACTTCAAATTATACTACAAGGCTACAGTAATCAAAACAGCATGGTACTGGTACCAAAACAGAGATATAGACCAATGGAACAGAACAGAGGCCTTGGAAGTAATGCCACACATCTACAACCATCTGATCTTTGACAAACCTGAAAAAAACAAGTAATGGGAAAAGGATTCCCTGTTTAATAAATGGTGTTGGGAAAATTGGCTAGCCTTATGCAGAAAGCTGAAACTGGACTGCTTCCTTACACCTAACTAAAATTAACTCCAGATAGATTAAAGATTTAATCATAAGATCAAACACCATAAAAACTCTAGAAGAAAACCTAGGCAATACCATTCAGGACACAGGCATAGGCAAGGACTTCATGACTAAAACACCAAAAGCAATGGTAACAAAAGCCAAAATAGACAAATGGGATCTAATCAAACTTAAGAGTTTCTGCACAGCAAAAGAAACAATTATCAGAGTGAACCAGCAACCAACAGAATGGGAAAAATGTTTGCAAATACCCATCTAACAAAGGACTAATGTCCAGAATCTACACAGAACTATAGCAGATTTACAAGAAAAAAAAAACCCATTCAAAAGTGGATGAAGCATATAAACAGACACTTTTCAAAAGAAGACATTTATGAGGCCAACAAACTTATGAAAAAATGCTCATCATCCCTGGTTATTAGAGAAATGCACATCGAAACCACATTGAGATACCATCTCACACCAGTTAGAATGGCAATCATTAAAAAATCTGGAGACAACAAAAGCTGGAGAGGACGTAGAGAAATAGGAACACTTTTACACTGTTGGTGGGAGTGTAAATTAGTTCAGCTATTGTGGAAGATGGTGTGGCGATTCCTCAAGGACCTAGAATTAGAAATGCCATTTAACCCAGCAATCGCATTACTGGGTATATACTCAAAGGATTATCAATCATTCTATTATAAAGACACATGTACATGTATGTTCATTGTGGCACTGTTTACAATAGCAAAGACCAGGAACCAATCCAAATGGCCATCAATGACAGACTGGATAAAGAAAATGTACCACATATACACCATGGAATACTATGCAGCCATAAAAATAGATGAGTTCATGTCCTTTGTAGGGACATGAATGAATCTGGAAACCATCATTCTCAGCAAACTGACTTAAGAACAGAGAACCAAACACTTCATGTTTCACTCATAGGAGGGTGTTGAACAAAGAGAACACATGGGCACAGGGAGGGGAAAGTCACATATTGGGGTCTGCTGGGGGCTGGGGGGCTCGGGGAGGGACAGAGGTGGGTAGGGAGTTTGGGGAGGAATAACACTGGGAGAAATGCCTGATGTAGGTGACCAGGGGATGGAGGCAGCAAATCACCATGGCATGTGTGTACCTATGCAACAATCCTGCAAGATCTGCACATGTACCCCAGAACTTAAAGTCTCATTTTAAAAAAAAGCATAAACCATAGAAAGAAAATTAATGAGTTTGCATCAATATCAAATATTTCTGAATAACAGGGAGGATCAATAGAGTTAACAGATTAGTAACCTTCTGGACAAAGATACTTATGGCATCTAAAAGGGACAATTGGTTAATAAACAATATATGAGTAATTCCTTTAAAAAAAAAAGCTTTGGAATGAACAAGTGTGTAAATTCACATTTTTTCTTTGGGTAAGGACAAAGAAAATGAGAAAAGATTTGGTTTATGGAAAAAAATGTTCACTATAGTCCTATTAATTATAAATTGTGTACAAAATTATTATTCAAGGATATAACTTATTACCTAATTTTAATAGAAAAAAATAAATCAGAGATTTCTATATGCCTAACAAAATATGGTGCTACTTTATACAGTGATCTAATAAAATTTGTGTATAAGTTTTTGTGGATATAATGTATATCTGTTCATCATCCTCATCCTTTCTCTGCCTAATATACTGCATTGAATCAGGCAGTTATAACAATAGAACAAATATTTTCTTAACAAATAATAGACCTCAATTATAAAGTCCAGAAAATATACACTCATTCAACAAATGTTAATTAAACTATATGTTCCAAACACTGTGCTATGTGTACTAGATGTAGATTGAACAAAAATGAGTATAAGGCTCTTTTTGGAATATATATAGGTTAATAATGGAGGCAGAAAATGCACAGTCTTGATAAGTGATATGTGGCATAAAAGAACAATACAATTCTATGATAATTAATAACATTATTGAGATAATATTGTCATCGGAAAGGGTTTTCTTCTCTCAGGAGCTGTTATTTAAAAAAAAGGAGTCAGTTGTAGGCCAGGTGCAGTGGCTCATGCCTGCAATCCCAGCATTTTGGGAGGCCAAGGCAGGCGGCAAGCGATTGAGCCCATCCTAGCCATCATGGAGAAACCCTGTCTCTACTAAACATGCAAAAATTAGCTGGGTTTGGTGGCGCACTCCTGTAGTCCCAGCTACTCAGTAGGCTGAGGCTGGAGAATTGCTTGAACCCAGAAGGCAGAAGCTGCAGTGAGTCTCAATCACGCCACTGCACTCCAGCCTAGTGACAGAGTAAGACTGTCTCAAAAAAAAAAAAAAAAAGTCATCAGTCACGGGTGCCAGACTATAGCAAACAAGGGGAATCTCTTAAGGGGTTAGATAAGACTCTGTTTTTTACTCTTTAAAAAGAATTGCATTTTAAAATTTTTATTGATATTTAATAAATATACTTATTTATTGGGGTACATGATATATTTTGATACAAGTTATATGAGGTAGCCATCATCTCAAGCATTGGTCCTTTGTATTATAAACAATTCAATTATTCTCTTTCAGTTATTTAAAAATGTATAACAAATTATTCTTGACTGTAGTCACCTATTATGTGTCAAATACCACATCTTATTCCTTCTATCTATTTTTGTACCCTTGAACCATCAACATCCCCACAGCCCCCTGCCCACTACCCTTCTCAGCCTGTGTAACAATCATTCAACTCTCTATCTACATGAGTTCAATTGTTTTAAATTTTAACTTCCGCAAATGGGTCAGAGCATGGATCTTGTTTTTCTGTGCCTGGCTTATTTCACTGAAAATAATGTTCCCCTGTTCCATTCATGTTGTTACAAATGCCAGGATCTTGTATTTTTTATGGCTGTATAGTATTTCATTCCATTCATTTCATTCTAAGTTCATTTATTTCTGTTCTGATCTTTATTATCTCTTTTCTTCTATACTTTTGGGTTTGGTTTGCTCTTACTTTTCTATTATTAATTTTTTTGTTAGTTTATTTATTTATTATTATACTTTAAGTTCTGGGATGCATTTTCTATTAGAGTTACTTAAGGTGCACCATTAGGTTGTTTATTTAAAGTTTTTCTACTTTTTCACATAGGCACTTATTGCTACAAACTTTCTTCTTAGTGCTACTTTCTCTGTAACCAATAGGTTTTGGTATGCTTTGATTCCATTTTCATTTATTTAAAAAGTATTTAAACTTCCTTCTTAATCTCTTCATTGACTCACTGGTCCATCAGGAACATATTGTTTAACTTGCATGTGTTTGATTAGTTTCCAAAGTCATAATTTTTGATTTCTAGTTTTATTCCATTGTGGTCAGAGGAGATACTTGATATTATTTGAATTTCTTTGAAATTTTTATGACTTGTTTTATGACCTAATATATGGTCTATCCTTGGGAATAATCCATATGTTGAGGAGAAGAATATGGATTCTTCAACTGTTCTGTAAATATTTTTCAGATTTATTTGGTCTAGAGTGCTGTTTAAGTCTGATGTTTCTTTGCTGATTTTCTGGCTTGATGATATAGTTAATGCTGATAGTTGGGTGTTAAACTCTCCAGCTATTATGGTATTGGAGTTTCTTTCTCTTTACTTCTACTAATATTTGCTTTATATATCTGGGTGCTTCAGTGTTAGGTGCATATTTATTTACAATTGTTATATTCTCTGGCCGAATTGACACGTCAATTATTATATAATGACCTTCTTTGTCTCCTTTTATAGTTTTTGTCTTGAAATCTCTTTTGTCTCATATTAGTATAGCTACTCCTGCTCTTTTTTGGTTTCAATTTGCATGAGATATCTTGTTTCATCCTTTTTTTTTAATCGTGCATGCGTCTTTACATATGATGTGTGTTTCTTATAGGCAATAGATCCTTTGGTCCTGTTTTTATCCATTTAGCCAATCTATGTCTTTTGATTGGAGAGTTTAGTCCACTTACTTTCAATGTTATTGATAAAGACTTACTCCTGCCATTTTGTTATTTGTTTTCTGGCGTTTTTTTGGGAAGATTTTAAGAAAATAATTGTAAGATATTTTCTAAGAAAAATGTTCTTCAAATGATTTCTAGCCTATGTGTTCCATACCTGAAAGCAAGCATAGTATGTGTAGAAAGTGTGTGAATGGAGATGGAAAGATGCCTGTAACACTGTTCATTCTTTCTTATCGCAGAGTGTTTGAAATTTATAGGAATCCATGTTGATGGGAGATGCTGAAATTTGTTGCCAGCAAAAACTTTTCCTTTAGCCTCGGTATATAGGTAGCATAAAAGAAGAGGGAAGCCAAGGATTTTAGAAATCAAACATTCAGTCTGATATTTCTTGGCATTTTTTCACAAAGGTATATGATGAAATTAATTAAGAAAATTTGTTTTCCTACTTTCTACTGAAATACGATCTCGTTGTAACATTTGGCTTTCTATTGGCACTTTTCATACACTTGACTGTGTGGCACTTGTTTGTCCATAAACATGGTTTTTCCAATAGGGTGGAAGCTTCATAAAGGTAGGGACTGGATGCCAATTCTAAAAAGATGCTAGCTGCCTCCAACGAAATCTGGTTAAATGCAGAATAATTTCTACAGAAAACAACACTTTGATTTAAAATGATTTTTTTTACTGTTAAAAAATGGGAAGAGTAGCCTGGATAAGGAGAAAAATCTATCTTTGAATTTCATTATAATACTAAAAATTCAGTAGGTTTGTTTCATGGGAATGAGAACTGGACCTTTTATTTGCTTTTCTGTTACCAGTTAGGCAAATATAAAATTTACAGCTGGTCTCTCTTAAGCTGTCAGAGCAATTTGACTTTTCTCTTTGGATTTGACAAGAGGGAATATTCTTGTCTTGAATGACATTAATAGCAATGTTACACATGTACATCAGCTATGAATGAATCCCAAATGCTATAAATAGGTCTATGTAAAGACATGCATAAAACAAAGGATGAAAAGAAAGTGCTGCCAAGGGAAGGAGAGCTGTAGTTGCATGCTGTTATGTTCTTAAACATCAATTGATACTCAGATTCTATTTGATCAAAAAAAAAAAAAAAACCCAAAAAACTAAAACACTTATTTTCTGTGTATGAACTATTAAATGAAAATCACTTCAAGACTGGCTTTTTTTCTTTTTAACATAAGGATTTAAAATAGACTAAGAATAAAAACTTACAGGACTCCTTTGATAAAGAAAAATTCCATCTCTTACAGTGTGTTTAATGTTTCTAATAAACAAGTGCCAGGGACTCCTCAAGATGGCGGGGTAGGAGCAGCTTGGGGTTGCAGCAGCTAGAGGTTGCGGCTCTCAGTGAAGGCTCAGAGGGTGAGTTCAAGCTGCATTTTCAGACGGATCTTTGTTGCCCACATATTGGGGGAATTACCAGGTGGAGGAGAGACATGGAGTGCCGCCGCAGCTGTTTTGGCCGGCACTGCCCTTGTGGCCGGAGCAGCAGCACAGCGGCACTCTGTACAAGGCGCACAGGTCTGGATGCCCGGTTAAACCGACAATCTGAGATTTGGGAGGGCAGGTTAGCATATCCACCTGATTGAACGGGACTTGGACAGTGACCCAGACCAGGAGATTCCCAGGAGGCAACACTTGAGCTGGCACAGTGGGTCGCTGCACCGGAAATCACACGGATCCCGGTCCCCAATCAGCGGGCGAGTGAAATACCTGGGAGAGAGTCAACCTTTCAACTTAGGAAAGAAAAAAAGAGGGGCTCTGAGGCGGTGAGCCAGGCGACCAGGCTCGGCAGGTCCCACCCCCACAGGGACATACAGGGCAGCGATTCCATATGCCCAGGGTTGAGAGTTTCACTGCGGATGCAACTGAGCCCGGGAAGGCTCAGCTCAGTGGGGGAGGGGCGTCCCCCATTGGCGAGGCAATCCGCCCCTACGGAAGTATACTCCCACTGCTGTCGCAGCCTGCTGTTGTCGAGGCAACCCGCCATAACAGAGAGACTCCGCCAATACAGAGGCAACAGAGCGGAGCCCTCAGCAACAGGGCGAAGCCCAAGGCAACAGAGCAGAGCCCGCCACAGAAGGGCAGAGACAACTCCAACAGGGAAGAGCCTCAGCAGGCAAATAGTGACTAGACTGCCCCCTAGCTGGGCAGGAAAGTGCAACGGATACTCATAAAGAAAGCCCTAAAGCCCCGAGACAGAGCATCTGAGGGGAAAAAAAAAGGGTTTTATGAGTTCTGCTGCAGCAGACTTAAAAGTATCTGCCGAACAGTCCTCAATGAACAAGGGAGTTCACAGCTCAGCACTCGAGCTCCTATAAAGTACAGACAGTCTCCTCAAGCAGTTCCCTGACCCCTGAATATCCAAAGAGTCACCTCAAAAAGGACTGATCAGACTGACATTTGGTGGGCATCATTCTGGGACAAAGATAGCAGAAGAAGAAACTGGTAGCATCCCTCACTGTTTTGCAGCTGCTACAGGTGTACCCCAGACAAGCAGGGCCTGGAGTGGACCTCAGCAGTCGTACAGCACAGGGGTTAGACTGTTAGAAGGAAAACTAAGCAACAGAAATATTTCACCATCAACAATCTGGGCTTCCACTCAGAGAACCAACTGAAAAGTCAGCAACTACTCAGACCACAGGAGGATAAACCCACAAAGATGGGAAGAAACCAGCACAAAAAGGAGGAAAACACCCAAAACCAAAACACCTCGCCTCCTGCAAAGGACCAAAACTCCTCGCCAGCAAGGGAACAAAGCTGGACGGAGAATAACTGTGACAAAATGATGGAATCAGACTTCAGAAGGTGGATAATGAGAAACTTCCATGAGCTAAAAGAACATGTTCTACATCAATGCAAAAAAACTAAGAACCTTGAAAAAAGATTTGAGGAAATGATAACAAGAATGGACAACTTAGAGAGGAATATAAACGAATTGAAGGAGCTGAAAAACAAAACACGAGAACTTCGTGAAGCATGCACAAGCTTCAACAGCCGAATTGACCAAGCAGAAGAAAGAATATCAGAAGCTGAAGATCAACTCAATGAAATAAAACGAGAAATCAAGATTAGAGAAAAAAGCACAAAAAGGAATGAAGAAAGTCTCCAAAAAATGTGGGATTATATAAAGACACCTAACCTACATTTGATAGGTGTACCAGAATGTGACAAAGAGAATGAATTCAAGCTGGAAAATACTCTTCAGGATATTATCCAGGAAAATTTCCCCAACCTAGCAATCCAGGCTAATACTCAAGTCTAGGAAATAGAGAGAACACCACAAAGATATTCCGCAAGAAGAGCAACCCCAAGGCACTTTTAATTGTCAGATTCACCAGGGTTGAAATGAAGGAGAAAATACTAAGGGCAGACAGAGAAAAAGGTCGGGTCACCCACAAAGGGAAGCCCATCAGACTCACAGCAGATCTCTCAGCAGAAACTCTACAAGCCAGAAGAGAGTGGGGGCCAATATTCAACATCCTTAAAGAAAAGAACTTTCAACCTAGAATTTCATATCCAGCCAAACTGAGCTTCAGAAGTGAAGGAAAAATAAAATCTTTTGTGAACAAGCAAGTACTCAGAGATTTTGTCACCACCAGGCCTGCTTTACAAGAGCTCCTGAAAGAGGCACTACACATAGAAAGGAACAACCAGTACCAGCCATTCCAAAAACATACCAAATGCTAAAGAGCATCAAAAAAAAAATAATAATAATCTGCACCAACTATTGGGCAAAACAGCCAGCTAGCATCAAAATGGCAGTATCAAATTCACACATAACAATATTAACCCTAAATGTAAATGGTCTAAATGCACCAATCAAAAGACATAGACTGGAAAGTTGGATAAAAAACCAAAACCCATCAGTGTGCTGTATCCAGAAAACCCATCTCACATGCAAGAATACAAAAAAGCTCAAAACAAAGGGATGGAGGAAGATTTACCAAGCAAATGGAGAGCAAAAAAACAGAAGTTGCAATTTTTGTCTCTGATAAAATAGACTTTAAAGCAACAAAGATCAAAAGAGAAAAGGAAGGTCAATACATAATGGTAAAAGGATCGATACAACAAGAAGAGCTAACAATTCTAAACATATGTGGACCCAATACAGGAGCACCCAGATGCATAAGGCAAGTTCTTAATGATATACAAAGAGACTAAGACTCCCACACAATAATAATGGGAGACTTTAACACTCCACTGTCAATATTAGACAGATCAACCAGACAGAAAATTAACAAGGAAATCCAGGACTTGAACTCAGACCTGGAACAAGCAAACCTGATAAACATTTACAGAACTCTCCACCCCAAATTCACAGAATATACATACTTCTCAGCACCACATCACACCTACTCTAAAATTGACCACATAATGGGAAGTAAAGCAATTCTCAGCAAATGCAAAGCAACTGACATAATAACAGTCTCTCGGACCATAGTGCAATCAAGTTAGAACTAAGAATTCAGAAACTAACTCAGAACTGCACAGCTTCATAGAAACTGAACAACTGGCTCTTGAATGTTGAATGAATAAAGAATGAAATGAAGGCAGAAATAAAAAAGTTCTTCGAAACCAACAAGAAGGAAGACACAACATACCAGAATCTCTGGGACTCATTTAAAGCAGTCTCCAGAGGAAAATATATAGCAATAAGTGGTCATATGAGAAGAGTGGAGAGTACCAAAATTGACACCCTATCATCAAAATTGAAAGAGCTAGAGGAGCAAGATCAAAAAAACTCAAAAGTTAGCAGAAGGCAAGAAATAACTAAGATCAGAGCAGAACTGAAGGAGATTGAGACACGAAAAACCCTTCAAAAACTCAATAAATCCAAGAGCTGGTTTTTTGAAAAGATCAACAAAATAGACCACTAGCCAGACTGATAAAAAAAAAAAAAGACAGAATAACCAAATAGATGCAATAAAAAACGATAAAGGGGAAATCACCACATATTCCACAGAAATTCAAACCATCATCAGAGAATATTACAAACAATTCTATGCACATAAACTAGGAAACCTGGAAGAAATGGATAAATTTCTGGACACCTCTGTCCTCCTAAGCCTAAACCAGGAGGAAGCCGAAACTATAAATAGACCAATAACAAGGGCAGAAGTCGAGGCAGCAATTAAGATTCTACCCCACAAAAAAAGCCCAGGTCCAGATGGGTTCACAGCCAAATTCTACCAGAAACACAAAGAGGAGCTGGTACCATTCCTTCTGAAACTATTCCAAATAATCCAAAAAGAGGGAATACTTCCCAAATCATTTTCTGAGACCAACATCATCCTGATACCAACACCCGGCAGAGACTCAACAAGAAAAGAAAACTTCAGGCCAATATCCATGATGAACATAGATGCAAAAATCTTCAATAAAATACTGGCAAGCCGATTGCAACAGCACATCATAAAACTTATCCATCATGATCAAGTAGGATTCATCCCGGGGATGCAAGGCTGGTCCAACATATGAAAGTCTATAAACGTAATTCACCACATAAACAGAACCAAAAACAAAAACCACATGATTATCTCATTTGACATAGAAAAGGCCTTTGACAAAATTCAAAAGCCCTTTATGCTAAAAACCCTCAATAAACTCGGTATTGATGGAACATATCTCAAAGTAATAAAAGCTATTTATGACAAACCAACAGCCAATATCATACTAAATGGGCAAAAACTAAAAGCATTCCCTTTGAAATCTGGCACTAGACAAGGATGCCCTCTTTCACCACTCCTATTCAATATAGTACTGGAAGTTCTAGCCAGAGCAATCAGGCAAAAAAAAGAAATAAAGAATATTCAAATAGGAAAGAAGGAAGCCAAATTGTCTCTATTTGCAGACGACATGATAGTATACCTAGAAGACCTCATCGCCTCAGCCCAAAAACTCCTGAAACTGATAAGCAACTTCAGCAAAGTCTCAGGATATAAAATCCATGTGCAAAAATCACAAGCATCCATCTACACCAATAACAGACTTAAAGCCAAATCGAGAATGAACAGCCATTCACAATTGCTACAAAAAGAATAAAATACCTAGGAATACAAATTACAAGGAAATTAAGAGATCTCTTCAAGGAAAACTACAAACCACTGCTCAACGAAATAAGAGAGGACACAAACAGATGGAGAAACATTCCATGTTCATGGTTAGGAAGAATCAATATCTTGAAAATGGCTATACTGCCCAAAGTAATTTACAGATTCAACGCTATCCCCATCAAGCTACCATTGACTTTCTTCACAGAACTGGAAAAAACCACCATGAACTTCATATGGAACCAAAAGAGAGCCCGCATAGCCAAGTCAATTCTAAGCAAAAAGAACACAGTGGGAGGCATCACACTACCAGACTTCAAACTATACTACAAGGCTACAGTAATCAAAACAGCATGGTACTGGTACCAACACAGAGATATAGACCAATGGAACAGAACAGAGGCATTGGAGGCAACACAGCATATCTACAACCATACAACATTTGATAAACCTGACAAAAACAAGCAATGGGGAAAGGACTCCCTGTTTAATAAATGGTGTTGGGATAACTGGCTAGCCATGTGCAGAAAGCAGAAACTGGACCCCTTCCTGACACCTTACACTAAAATTAACTCCAGATGGATTAAAGACTTAAACATAAGACCTGGCACCATAAAAACCCTAGAGGAAAATCTAGACAAAACCATTCAGGGCATAGGAGTAGGCAAGGACTTCATGAACAAAACACCAAAAGCATTGGCAACAAAAGCCAAAATAGACAAATGGGACCTAATGAAACTCCACAGCTTCTGCACGGCAAAAGAAACAGTCACTAGAGTGAATCGGCAACCAACAGAATGGGAAAAAAATTTTTGCAGTGTACCCATCTGACAAAGGGCTGATATTCAGAATTTACAAAGAACTCAAACAAATTTACAGGAAAAAAACAAACAAGCACATGCAAAAATGAGCAAAGGATATGAACAGACATTTTACAAAAGAAGACATACATGAGGCCAACAAACATATGAAAAAATGCTCATCATCACTGGTCATCAGAGAGATGCAAATCAAAACCACATTGATATACCATCTCATGCCAGTTAGAATGGCAATCATTAAAAAATCTGGAGACAACAGATGCTGGAGAGCATGTGGAGGAATAGAACACTTTTACACTGTTGGTGGGAGTGTAAATTAGTTCAACCATTGTGGAAGACAGTGTGGTGATTTCTCAAGGCCTTAGAAATAGAAATTCCATTTGACTCAGCAATTCCATTACTGGGTATATATCCAAAAAACTATAAATCATTCTACTATAAGGACACATGAACACGAATGTTCATTGCAGTACTGTTTACAATAGCAAAGACCTGGAACCAACCCAAATGCCCATCCACAATAGACTGGATTGGGAAAATGTGGCACATATACACCATGGAATATTATGCAGCAATCAAAAAGGATGAGTTTGTGTGCTTTGTAGGCACATGGATGAATTTGGAGAACATCATTCTCAGCAAACTGACACAAGAACAGAAAATGAAATACCGCATATTCTCGCTCTAGGTGGGTGATGAAAAACGAGAACACATGGACACAGGGAAGGGAGTACTACACACTGGGGTCTACTCGGGGGAATAGGGGAGGGACAGTGGGGGGAGGAAGCGGGGAGGGATAGCCTGGGAAGAAATGCCAAATGTGGGTGAAGGGGAAGATGGCACCAAAACACACCGCCATGTGTGTACCTATGCAACTATCTTGCATGATCTGCACATGTACCCCAAAACCTAAAATGCGATTAAAAAAAAAAAGTGCCAACATTTATCTCACATGACATTCCTGGTAATAATACAATGCTAACTGAGCAAAGTTTAGTTTTAACATATTTAATTCTACATACTCAACTATCATATCTATTACAAACACAAAATTTATTTTATTAAACATAACATCAGAGTAGAATATGTAGAAAGATTGTGCTTGTATTTGATTGACATAACACTTAAAATATTTTTTTTCATCTACTCAGCATGAATGTCAAACTGTTGGGATGCATACCTCGCTTAGGCAGTATATGGTCACTTTTGCAAGCAGTAAAAAGCATCTCTTAGTTCTAGCAAAAGTTAAGCATGTGTTAAATTTAAGGCATTGTCTTTCAAAATACTGACTTCTTTATTATTTTATTTTCACATGGCAGTTCATATACCTTTCTGATTATTTCAATTAGTATTGCCAGTTCTATTGCTGGTTCTAAAGAATTGGAGTTTTTGGTGGGGAGGAAGAGCAGGAGTATTTAGAGACAGTGTCTTACTGGTCAACAGCCATATGCTTAGATTCATGCTGTTTATGTTTATACCCTAACTCTTATGATTTGTGTTCAATTGATTAATGAGTGAATTTCTCTTCCATTTAAGTTTTCTCTTCCATAAAGAGATACAATATCAGCATTTCTCTCATGAGGTAGTTGTGAAGGTCAAGTAAGGCGACATAAATGAAGTGTTTAGTGTGGGGAATGGCAATTGTAAATGCTCTGTTAAATTACCTACCATCTTGTTATTACTATTACCACAAGTGAAAAGTTAAATGTCACATAAATGGAGGTTATATTTAGAATGAGTGTGTTAAGAATGTATAGTTACCTTATATGCATACAATTTCTATTCAAATAAATTAAAAATTATTATTTTTAGTTTTTATTGTACTTTAGTTTCTGGGGTACATGTGCAGATCATGCAAGATTGCTGCACAGGTACATTCACGTCAAGGTGGTTTGCTGCCTCCATCCCCCTTCACCTATACATGACATTTCTCCCCACGTTTTCCTTCCCCACCTTCCCTCCCACTGTCCCTCCCCTAACCTCCCCAGCGGATCCCAGTGTGTGATGCTACCCTCTCTGTGTCCACGTGTGTTCATTGTTCAACACCCGCCTGTGAGTGAGATCATACAATGTTTGATTTTCTGTTCTTCTGTTAGTTTGCTTAGAATGACATGGATGAACCTGGAAACCATCCCCACAAAGGACATGAACTCATCAGTTTTTTTATGGCTGCATAGTATTCCATGATGTATATGTGCCACATTTTCTTTGTAATCATTTTCATTGGTAATATAGTGTAGATTTTTGTCAAATTTAATGGGGTATTAGAACCAAATTTATTTCAAAGTTTAGTTTCCTGATGGAAGCAGTATATTACTACAAACACTCTAATTTTCTACATAGTTCCATTATTTTAAAATAATCTAGATTAATTTTCAGGGGTAATAAATGTTACCAGTTCTCATCTTTTTCCCAAAGCAATCAGGTTTCTTTTTATCTATTAGCATGACATTCAAATCTTATTTTCTAATCAAAACATTTTGGGATACATTATGCTAACAAAGTTTAAATGGAAATATGAAGAGAAAAATTACTTTTCTCTTGAACACATATTTAAATTAATTTTTCAAAAGGGGACGTGGGAGTTATCACTATTTAAATTATGCAATATTCTATTAATTTAAGAAAATATATTAGTACTTGTTTGATAGGAGCAATAAATGTTTTATAAAGATGTGATATCTTTTACATGTTTATAAATTCATAAAATTTCTTATAATAGAAAATGATTTCTTTTCAAGCAGAATTTATCATACAAAAATATACAATAAATATGCTAAGCACACTGTCCCAATCTCGCATGACAATTCTACCAATTCCCTCTTAAACAAAAAATTTCTGCTTTGTTGTTGTTAATAAACTCTCACAACAGAAAATAATTTTCTATTTTTTCAATGATAATATGTCAAGGTAAAATTAAAACACAAGTAACATTTCTTCATAAGGATTTCCCAAGAATTTGTAAATTATCACATTTAGTGCTCAACCTACTTGACCATAAAATATCAATGTTGCCAAAATATAATGAGGATTACAATGATTACAATGACAATAAGGACAATGACAGTGACGATAGGAATTCTTACATGTACTGAGAGGTTTCTACATGTCAGGGACTGTGTGAAACACATATACCTATCCTTCTTCCATCATTACAAGAACTTTATAAGGTGTGTACTTTTATCTCTCGTTTTACAGATTAGGAAATGACTACGGTGTGAATGGATGGGTCTCTTCCGAAATTCATATGTTGGAACTTATACCCCAACCTGATGGTATTAAGATGTGGGGCCTTTGAGGAAATGATGACTCTCCCTTCATGAATGGCATTAATACCTTTATTAAAAAAAATTGTAAGGGAGCTGCTTGTACCTTCTACATTTTCCACTATGTGAACACACAGCATTAGTTTCTTTTGCTTGTCTTCTCTTCTGCCATATGAGGTTACAGGAAAAGGAGTTATCTTGTAAGCAGAGGCTGGACCCACACCAGATACCAAATCTGCTGTTGCCTTGATCTTGGTTTTCTCTGTCTCCAGTATTCTGAGAAATAAATTACTGTTGTTTATAAATTACCCAGTTCATGGTGTTACAGTACATAGCAGCAGGAAAGGACTAAGAGAAACTAAAGCTTAAAGAGGTTAACTTGACTTTAGTCATTTAGCATGTTGTAGAAGTAGTATTTGAACCAAGGGTGGTAAATCTATGAGAGTCCAACAGTCCTTTGCCAAAGATGTATAGAAGGATGTTTGTCAGCTCTTGCTAAAGAGGACAATATTCAGGTGGTACAGCACATCCTTGGCCATGCTTACCTCCTCAGGGAAAATGTAATGAAAGTTGTATGTTTTTAAATTTTTTTTCAATATCTGAGGTCCTAACAAGAGCTCAGGGTTAATACCTAAGGGCCCCTGGGGTATGTCATTTGACTCTGTTCTAGTCAGGCAGCCATCAAGGAACAAAGAAAATACTCACTTTCAGATATAGGTGACTCCAGCAACTTGTTCCTCTTGAACACTGGGGGAAAGGCGAATGCATTGCCTCATGCCCATTACTCCTTTATGGTTCTATGTGCCATGACACACTGATTGAGATTTGCTCTAACTTACAGTAATTTAGTAAGTTTCATTTACCTACCAGATGAAGATGTTATGTTAGTTTCATAGAGCCATACAAAGAAATTGCTGTATTCTCTCAATTTGAATATGTATCTTTTCTGAATCGCTATAGCTCTCTCTTCCCTACAATACAATCTATCACAATTATACATTGCCATACAATTTTTACATGTACTTTTCTCTTTTAAAAAATATACTGTAATCCCTTGTGTTTCAGGCCTGGGATGTCTAGATTTCTTTCATATTCCCCACAGTTCCGAGCAGTTGGGCCAAATAGCTCTGAATAATCTTGTTTGATGATCGATCTTCAAGCCTATATTTTATACTTCATCATTCATAGCCAAGATGTAATTAATGTTTTGAAATTTTTTCTTTAATAGTAGGAATGAATGTATTCATATGTATATTTTGTTTTACTCAATCTGCCTTGAGACAACAGTTCCCACTTTTCAGATGCTGGCCAGGAGGTGGAATGTACTTTCTTATAACAAAACACAGTAAAATCCACCCACCTTCAGAAATTCAATCTCTTGATCTGGATATAAAAGTAGCTATTATGTGTTTGGCGCTGTAATTGGTACTAAAGTTCATAAGACAGACAATAGATGCTGTTAGAAATCTGAAATCTCATTGCAGAGCTCTGTCATCCTTTAAGACAAACAAAGTACCCACACTGTAACAGAAAACATATGTAAATGCTGCAGGACACATTATAAACATGCCAACTTGGAGTAATATAAGACAATATGTACCTGCTTAACTATTTCTGTGAGACACTACAGTCAAAGCTTGCAGCTTTGCCTCAAAACACATCATATTTGCTTGAACCCTTTTTATCTTTTCTATGGTAGTTTAATCACATTAGATTGGAGCTGCCTGCTGGATGGTAAAAAGCTACTTCCCATCATTTACACAAACCAAGTAACATGGTATCCCAGAACTAAAAGGTCCAAACACTTTTCTACATTTTTTTATATATAAATTTTCACTTTTGAAACGTATATCTTAACTCAGTGGTTGGGAAACCAAAACCAGCAGTCTGCTTTCTGTTTTTGTTTAACAAAAAGTTTTATTGGAATGCAACCACACCCATTCATTGATGCAGTTTTATTACTGCTTTCATGCCAGGCAGTATTTTGCAGATTACATGGTCTGCAAAGCTTTAAAATATTTATCTTGTCCTTTACTTAAAAAGTTTGCTGACAGCTTTGTAAAAATAAGATTTAGTTCTCACTCATAGGCAGGTGTTGAACAATGAGAACACGTGGACACAGGGAGGGGAGCATCACACACTGGGTTCTGTTGGGGGGGACTAGAGGAGGGACAGCGGGGGGTAGGGAAGTTGGGGAGGGAATAACATGGGGAGAAATACCAGATATAGACGACAGGGGAATGGAGGCGGCAAACCATATTGCCATGTATGTACCTATGCAACAATCCTGCATGTTCTGCACATGTACCCCAGAACCTAAAGTGTAACAAAATATATTAAAAAATAATTTTAAAATTAAAAAAATATTTAGTTCAGAATGTAGCAATGTGTTTCTTAGACATTTACCATCTATATGTATTAACAAAACATCCTGAAACTTTTTTTCTGTTTTCCTTTTGAAATGAAGTCTCTCTCTGTCCCCCAGGCTGTAATGCAGTGGTGTGATCTTGGCTCAAGCGATTCTTGTGCCTCAACCACCTGCACAACCACACTCAGCTATTTTGTGTGTGTGTGTGTGTGCGTGTGTGTGTGTGTGTCCGTGTATTTAATAGAGGGGTTTTTCCATGCTAGACAGGCTGGTCTTGAACTTCTGACCTCAAGTGATCCACCTGCCTCAGCCTCCCAAAGAGTTAGAATTACCAGTGTGAGCCACCACACTAGCCTGTCCTGAAGACCTTTTTCCTGAGTATGGATAGGGTGTCACAACACCCAAATACAGCATTCAAAATTGTTTGCAATGTGTCAGTTTCTATGAAGTATACAGCATTTATTCTAGGTTATTTATATGCTATAGAAACATCAGATAAAAACAACCAAATTTGGTAGATTTAGCATTTTTGTCACCTTCATCAAGTTGACAAATACCAAAATACTTTATTTACTATTGTGGACATATGCTGGGTTAGGTCCTAGGGACACTGAAGTGAATAAAACAGTTTGGTCTTTAGTGTTTTCACAGTCTAGTTGGAAGCCAGAAATATATTGAAAAACAAAAATTTTAGTGTGACAAAGGCCCTGTAGAAAAACAGCATATAAATGAGGAAGTAACCACTCTGCACAAGGGAATTAGGGAAGATGTGCATAAGGCATGGTATTTGAACCTGAGTTCCAAATGAGGGATAGTGATAATCAGGTAGGAAAGGTGGTCTAGGCAGAGAAAGGAGCACATGTAAAGGCAGAAACTTTAAAGGATATACTTTTTTCTGCTCAGTGAGGCTACATATTCATGACAGTGTTCAAAATATTAAATATCCTTTATGTTATAATTACTGTTGATACAATCAGAGAGGAGAGACTGGAGACAAGGAGACCAGTATGTAAAGGACCAGGAAAAGTGAGAAACAGAAAAAGTACAATGTTGGAAAAGAGATAAATGTGATTCACTATACTTCACGCCATGCAATGACACACTGCATTTGCAAATTAGAGGGCAATCAATATTTGAGGCAATTAATTTAATACAATTGCAGAGTGGTTCAAACTGTATGTACAGAAATAGTTGCTTAAGTTTACATAAAGGTTCAGCTGTAGAAAATGACAATAACAATGAAGACAGTCAGCCCTCTGTATCTCTGGGTTTTGCCTCTACCGTGTGTGTTTGTTTGTTTTGACATAGAGTTTCACTCTTTTTGCCCAGGCTGGGGATCAGTGATGTGATCTTGGCTCACTGCAACCTCCGCCTCCCGGGTTCAAGCAATTCTCCTGCCTCAGCCTCCCAAGTAACTGGGATTACAGATGCTGCCACCCTGTCTGGCTATTTTGTGTGTGTGTGTATATTTTTAGCAGAAATGGGGTTTTACCATGTTGGCCAGGCCAGTCTTGAACTCCTGACCTCAGGTGATCCACCCACCTCAGCCTCTCAAAGTGCTGGGATAACAGGCGAGAGCCATCATGGCTGGCCTTGCCTCCACTTCTTTAACCACCACATAATGAAAAGATTTAAGAGCCAATAAAAATACAAATTTCAATACAATACAGTATAGTAACTACTTGCAGAGCTCTTACATTCTTTTTGGTATTATAAGTATTCTAGAGATTATTGAAAGTATATGGGAAGCTGTGCAATGGTCATATGCACATGCTACGTCATTGCAAATATAAAGGACTTAATTATCTGTTAATTTTTTATCGCTGGATTCAATCTTTTGCGGATACTGAGAATCAATTACACTTCAAGGGAAAAACTAGAAGGAGAAAATAAAGATAGCTTTTATATCAGAAATACAATATGGTTTCCATAGGTACTGAGAATTTCTGTTTGAGCTCTATACATTCTCCCTGCCCTTTTTATTTTTTTAACCTCATACTCTGCCAGGGAATGCTGACATGTATGGATGATATCTGTGGGTTCAACTGATCTTTGACACCTGGCGGGCTTTGGATATCCTCAGAGAGGGAGAAGAGAGTGAGCCAGAATTCCTTTGCTTCTCTCCCAGTGAAGTTCTAGTAGGTCAGTTCTCTCTCTAAAGAGAAGGTTACTGTTCCTCTCTCAAAGAGGCTTTCTCTGTACCTCTCTCTGCTTATGAACAGTGAAAAATATCATTTTTCTCTACTTTTTTTGGCTAGAGGGGATAGTTATATAATTTCTAGCTCTGCATTTCTGCTTTCACTTTTTAGCCCTTTCATAAACCTTGTTAAATTAGCTTAGTTTGTATGGATCAGATGTTACCGTCACAAAATTTAAGATTTCGTCACCCACTCAATAAATATGTATTCTCTACCTACTTTGTGCCAGTATTCTTCTGTGTGTTGGGGAGTCAGCATGGAACTCGACGAAGTCTCTGCTCCCACTGAGTTTATAGTTCTTCGATAAGGGAAAATCAAAGAAGATGCAAAAGAAAGCTCAGGTATTTGGGCTTCTTTCTTTCCAAGGCTCCAATAAAGTTATAGTAAAGAAATAAAAAAGAAACATTTTATAAACAAGAGAATGAGAAAAGACT
The DNA here is from genome assembly GCF_049354715.1 of Callithrix jacchus. Classification (NCBI taxonomy): domain Eukaryota; kingdom Metazoa; phylum Chordata; class Mammalia; order Primates; family Cebidae; genus Callithrix; species Callithrix jacchus. Next base: position 34,457,628 of record NC_133524.1, read on the forward strand.
ATTAGGAGATATAAGATTCCAATGGAAATGAGATGGAAGCACAAAATCAATTATACTACATGATGAGACATGATAGATATAAGTTTAATGATACACATTATATCCACAAAAACTTCTTACAGGGCCTACATTATGTGAAACTTAGAAGTATGATACAATCAGAAATTGGGATCTCCAACCCTGGCCCAGGGATTTCCAGGAGACAAGGCCACCTCAGTACAGATCCAACATTCATAAATGTCAAAACAAATCTTGCCCTTAATATTCCTACCTTTACCTAAAGCTATTCTTACAGCTTACATTCCTTTTATCAAAGAAATACCTGGTAACTGACCCAGACTGAATACAGGTATAGGAAAGGGAAAAGAAACCCTCAAACATTGAGAATAATCCCCAGATGGAGACTTCCTAGTCAACTGGTCATCTGAACCTCTGACTGTATCTGGATCATGATATCAGCCTGCTACCACTGTCCATCTTATAAGAGCCCTACCAGAATAAACAGCTTGAGCATCAGCAAGTGTCTAAGACATATTTTATGCTAATGAGAGTAAGTGGGAAAAAATCACTCCTAGAGAAGCTAGAACCATCGGAGAGTCCCAAAAAAGGACACAAATAAAATTATAACTAAAAAAAAAATACAGAAAACATAGGCCATCAAAAAAAGGATAAACCAACAAAAACAAACAAACAAATACTAATAGGTGTTCCTAGAAGAGATAGTAAATGCAAAGATAAGTTATAAAATAAAAAAAATAGGTTGGCAAAAATCAAAATAAAGTGTGGATCCCCAGAAATCCCAATGGTGACACTATCCTTATGCTGAGTAAGAATAAAAATCCCCACAGCTCTACAAGGCATCTTAAATTTTGAGGATGCCAAAGAAGGCATGCTCTCAAAAACTTTCAAGGAGGTGAAATCTACAGAGACAGATTCCTGACAAAAGAATGAGAATTGCCCTACAATCAATTGTCCCGGCATCATTGCATAGGTGTCGCCAAAGTTCTGTGACAGTGACTTTGAAAATAATACTTTATATATATTTAATCTGCCTGTCAAGTGTAAGGACAAAATTTAGACATATTCGGAAATTCAAAAACTGAAAAAGTTATGTCTCATGCACCTCCTCTGAAGAAGCTGCTTGAATCCACCACACTAAGAAACTAGAGGATGAAAATCAAAAAGCAGAAGAAAATAGGGTTTAATAAATGAAATTTATCCAGGAATCAAGCGGCAAAAAGTTCCAAGATGACATCTCTATACTAGACTTAGAAAGCAGTAAGTGCAAATTAAACTGAGAGTCAGATGTCTCTAAGAATAATTTATTGAAGAAGACAACTAAGAGGAATTCCAATAATCGGATGTAAATAAAAATATCTAAGTTATTAGTGATGCTACAAAACAGGCTGTTCCACCAATCTTAAAATAGAAAGATAAATCCAATAAATTCAGGGGTGGAGATAGCATGATGAAAATGAAAGATATAGTTTAATTGTGAACCAAACCAAAACTTGCCATGATTGACTTAAATGCGAAAGTATCTATTTGACCTGAATCTTAGGAGTACTTTCTGTGACGTCCCACAAAAATTGTGAGATTAGACCTATGCAAAGTAGCGTGCAACCTGAGCACACTACTTTGTTGCACAGTGAACCATAGTTAGAGTCAAATTCATCTAACTGCTTGTCTTCAGTTTTAAAAATAAGCACAGAAACAATACATGGGCCACATAAATAAACTACAGAAATAAAAGTAAATGCCATTAACCTGACAAATTAAAGGTAAAGGTGAGAATCAATGGAATATAACATGCAAGAAGTGGATGGAGGTGTAGGTTTGCTCATCTCCTATCATTGATAGAAGAGAATTTGAAATCTTGACAAAAGTCAGGAAAAAATAATATAATTCCATGTTTATTTTTTTCAATACCAAAAGTAAACAAAAAACTAAATTAACAATACTAAGTAAAAAATATTGTTGATAACATTATCTTTGTGACATGAAGATAACAGATAGTTTCTGTTAATAATAAAAAATTGTAATAGGAGATAGTTTCTAATGTTAGGAATTATTAATCAGTAGAACTAAAACAAGAAATAGTTAAAACAGTTAAATGTGTCAGATGCTAGTATGTGGAGATAGAGACTGGGAAGAGGAATAGAGGAAAGCCTAGTGGAATTATTGTGTTATGCATTTATTACTTTGATATTTTTAAAAACACAGAATAGTCTATAATATGCTGTTCTATGTAACCTATCAGGCGAAACTGAATTTCTACTATCTGGGACCCTCTGTATTTTAAGGATATCTCAGCCAATTATATTTTTGTGCAAACACAATTACAGAAGCATTCATGATGTTACAAGTCTAACATCATTTAATTCAAAAGAAATAAGATTAATACCTAAAATGTGCTTTGACAAATAGAGAATATTTAAAATAAAAACTACTTTACACTAATGAAAATTATGGGACAGGAAAATAAAAAGTGAAATATTTTCTTTGTGGAAAAAAATGGATACAAGTTTCCATTTTTAAATGTTTCAGGTATAAAATAGATTGTAGATAATTTAAGAAATACTTATAAGTAGTACAGATATTAATATACATAAAGTCAAATGCTGGTAAAAATAAAAGTTTCCCTTATGGGAATGTTTTACAGTATAATTTTATACATTTTTTGCCAAGGTAACCACAGAATAGACAGATCAATTCTCTAAATTTTATATGCCTACAAAGAGAACAATTATGCCTCAAATTTACTTTATCCATACATTTGCTAAAAACTATAATGGCCGCAAGAGCAAATGGCTCATTATAAAAGGTCAAAATATTTTAACACTCATTATTTTTACAAAGTTTTCTTAATGTAAGAAACAGCATGGCAGAGATGTTACTCCATAGTCACATATACATAGGAAATGAAAACTCAAAGAATATTTCACATTCTTAATTATATTAAAGTAATAATGAGGAACAAAAGGTATCTGTGTTAAACAGCCAAAAGGTTTATCATAATCAGACAATAGGGCATTTTCTTGACATTATTTATGAAAAATCCTATCCTTAACACTATGTCATCTTTATAAAATCACACACACACACACACACACACACATGCAAGCACGCAACTCTTCCTCTGTTTCCAGTTTTTTATTCCATCCCTTTAATTTCTATACTGCAGCATAAATAGCTTACTGTTTTAATTGCAGTAGCTCTATAGGCCGGTTTGATAATCTGCTAGGTAGCTCAGCTATCACAAATCACATCTTTCCTTTTTGGCCCCTCATTCATTCATTCATTCATTCATAATATTCCTGCAAATTTGCTTTCTTGATAAATTATAGATAAAACTTGTAAATTTCAATTAAATGTTTATTATGTTCCTAATTAGAACGTCTTCCCATTTTAAGCTAATGTACTTATTTCCTTATTGGTGAATGCTGCAAATAATGTGATAATACAAATGATTTTTAAAAATCACAGTAGTTAAACTTTTATTACAGATTCTATATATTTTTCATAAGATTTGATGAACAGGAGAGTAAAGGTATCCCTTTTGAAGAAAATTACCTAAACTTTAATGATGAGAAGAGGAGAGGTAATGGGGGTTAAATAAAAGGGTATTACTCAGGTGAGTAAAGCATTTGCATTTGGTTTCCATATTTTCCTAAAAGTCTGGAAGTTTAAAGCAGAATCTTTCTCAAATTTGTATTCCAATTTTAGGCACACATTACTGTCAATAGGTATATGAAAATGTGCTTAGCAACACGAATCATCAGGGCAATATATATCCAAACCACAACCTCACACCTTTTAGAATGGCTATTACCAAAAAGACAAGAATAACAAATGTTGACAAAGATGTGGAGAAAAGATAATCTTTGTACATTGTTGGTGATAATGTATATAGTTACAACCTACGGAAAACAGTTTGAGCTTTCCTCAAAAAATTAAAAATGGAATTACCATATGATCCAGTAATTTCTTCTAAGGGTATAAAATCAGTACGTCGAATAGACATCTGCTCTCCACTGTTCATTGCAACATTATTCACAACAGCCAAGATACAGGGCCAATGCGGTCTTGATATAGATAAAGAAATGTTTATACATATATGCGTGCGTGTGTGTGTGTGTATACTATAAGTGTATGTGTATATAGATGTGTTTGTGTGTGTGTACATATATATATGTATATATGTATAATTCTGTCACTTGCAACAACATGGATGAATCTGAAGAACATTATGCTAAATAAAATAAGCCAGACACAGAAAGGCAAATGCTGTAAGATTTCACTTATATGTGCAATCAAAAAAGTCAAATGCATGAAGCAGAAAGTACAAAAGTGGCTGCCAGAACCTTGAGAATAGGGAAATGGGGAGATGTTAGTCAAAGAGTAAACACTTTTAGATATAAAATAAATAAGTTCTAGGGATCTAAAGTATCTCATGATAATTATAATTAGTAATTTTGCATTGCTTACCTACAATTGGCTAAGAGAGTAGATCTTACGTGACTTTACCAAAAACACAAACAGTAATAACTAGATGTGATGAGAGATGTGTTAATTAATTTGGTTGTGGATACTGTTGCAAAATGTATATTAAATCAAGTTTTATGCATCAAATATGAATACTTTTTTGCTAATTATGCCTAAATAAAGCTGGGAAAAATTGGTTGGTGAGTACATGTGGGTCTGCTCTTCATTTTGTGTACTTTCAGTGTGCTTAAAACACTTGAACATTAAAAATAAAATAATGGACATACCCCATAAAATAGTGGGCAAAGGACATGAAAAGACACTTTTCAAAAGAATGCATATATGCAGCAACAATCATAAGTTAAAAAATCTCAACGTCATTGATCATTTGAAAAGTAACAATCAAAACCACAATAAGATACCATCTCACACCAGTCAGAATGGCCATTAGAAAAAGTCAAAAACTAACAAATGATAGCAAGGTTGTAGAAAGAAAGAAAGACTTATATATTGTGGGGGTGTAAATTAGTTCAATTGTCGTGGAAGAGAGTGTGGAGATTACCCAAAGACTTAAAGACAGAAATACCACTCGACACATATATCCCATTACTGGGTATATACCCAAAGGAATACAACTCATTCTATTATAAAGATGCATGCATATGTTCATTGCCACACTATTCACCAAAACAAAGACATGGAATCATCCTAAATGCTCATCAATGATAGACTAAAGAAAATGTGGTACATTTACAGCATGGAACACTATGTAGCCAGAAAAAAGAACAAGCTCATGGAGCTACACGCCATTATCCTTAGCAAACTAATGCAGCAGCAGAAAATCAAACACCACATATTCTCATCACTTATAAGTGGGAGCCAAATAATGAGAACATATGGTTACATAGATGGGAACAATACACACTGGGGCCTATTGGTGGGTGGAAGGTAGGAGGAGTGAGAAAACCAGGAATAATAACTAATGGATGATACTACACTTAATACCTGGGTGATGAAATAATCTGTACAACAAACATCCATGGCACAAGTTTACCTCTGTAACAAACCTGTACTTGTACTCCTGAACTTACAATAAAAGTTTCTTTCTTTCTTTCCTTTTTCTTTTTTTGGCAGAGTTTTGCTCTTGTTACCCAGGCTGGAGTGCAATGGCACGATCTTGGCTCACAGCAACCTCTGCCTCCCAGGTTCAAGCGATTCTCCTGCTTCAGTCTTCCAGGTAGCTGGGGTTACAGGCATGTACTATTGCCCCCAGCTAATTTTTTGTATTTTTAGTAGAGACAGGGTTTCTTCATGTTGGTCAGGCTGGTCTCGAACTCCCAACCTCAGGTGAACTGCCCACCTCAGCCTCCCAAAGTGCACAATTAAAGTTTTTTTAATAAGACTCTGATCCATTCTTCAGCACACCAATTGCATTTCTCAGCTCCAGTATTTGTGCATGACACTTTGTAATCATTTCAAACTCTTTGTTAAATTTTTCTGATGGAATTCTGAATTCCTTTTCTGTGTTATCTTGAATGTCTTTCAGTTTCCTCACCACAGCTATTTGGAATACTGTATAGAATAGTTCTCAGCCAGGCGCGGTGGCTCACGCCTGTAATCCCAGCACTTTGGGAGGCTGAGGCGGGTGGATCAGGAGGTGAAGAGATCGAGACCATCCTGGTCAACATGGTGAAACCCCGTCTCTACTAAAGATACAAAAACTTAGCTAGACATGGTGGCGTGTGCCTGTAATCCCAGCTACTCGGGAGGCTGAGGCAGGAGAATTGCCTGATCCCAGGAGGCGGAGGTTGCCGTGAGCCGAGATTGCGCCATTGCACTCCAGCCTGGGTAACAAGAGCGAAACTCCGTCTCAAAAAAAAAGAAAAAGAAAATTCTCAATACTAGGATTGTGCTGGGTGAGACCCGAAGCCAGGATGGCAGTGGGTCTGCTATAACCACTCCATGGCTACCACCTATGTTTTTTCAAGGCCCTGAGCCTCTGCTGTTAGCAATTGGCAAAGCCAGCCAGGCCTGTGTCCCTCCACTTAGGTCAGCAAGATTCCTTAGGCTCTGAGCAGGTCTAGAGGTCCTATCGAGGAGCTAGTACTAGAGCCCAAAACCTTAGAAATCTATCTGTTATCCTGTTGTATTGTGGCTCAGTTGGCATTCAAACCAAAAGACACAGTCTTTCCTACTCTCTCCTGGCCTTTCTGAAGGTAAGGTAGCCTCATTCCAAAGCCACCACTATCACAGGCCCTTGGAGAGTACTGCCAGATGACCACCAATGCTCCCTTAAGTCCAAAGGGCTCCTCATTCAGCATGTCGTGGTGAATGTTGCCTAGCACTGGATTCACCCTTCAGGGCAATATGCTCCTCTCTGGCCAAGGGCAGGTCCACAAATGCCCTCCAAGAGCCAAGTCATAGGATCACAAGAGCCCACTTGATGCTCTATGCCTCTTTGGCTGAGCTGCTACCTAAGGTACAAACCGAAGTCCTCTTTACTTTTTCCTACGCTTTTCTGAAGCAGAAGGAGTCTCACCCTTTAGCCAGCACTGCTGAGAATATGTTAAATCTCATCTCAAACCAGTAAGTCTGAGAGTCTCTTGCAAGGCCCTTGATGTAGTATCTGGGTATTGCTGCTGCTGGGTATTCAAGGCCCAAGGGCACTTCAGTTACCATTTGATGTATGCTGTCTTTCCATGGAAAGCAATAGGTTGCCACCTGGCCTGGGGTGTGTCTAGAAATTTCATCTGGGGAATATGGCCTGAAGAGGGGGTCTCATGACTCTGATCAGTGCCCTATCCTGCCATGGATGAGCTGGTAACCAAGGTCCAAGACAAAGTCCTCCCCACACTTTCTTTCCTCTCCTTTCCTCAAATGGAAGTAATGAGTCTCTTTTGGAGTCAAGAGCTGTGCAGAAGGAGTCTGGGGGTAGAGGATAGGTGATGCCCGTGCTCCCTGAGCAATCCAGGCTGGTGTCTCAGCAGGTCACATGTCCAACTAGTTTTCTGGCTCTGGGCCCTGTTCAGTACTAGGACTGATCTAGAAGTTGCAGTCCTTGTGGCATAGATTGTCTTTCAACTTTGCTTAGAGTCCCGGGGCACTTTAGCCCATGGTGGCAAGTCTTGCAGAAACTCAAGTTCTAACATCTGGGGTCAGTGCTTCACCTTTAGTTAGGGCTGTTTCACATCCTCCCTTTGTGGGTGGGCATGAGCTGAGCGTGGACTGATTTTGCTTTCTGCTATAGTAGGGCAACACTGAGTTCAATGCCTCACATTTGCTGCACTCTCCCTTTCACCAGTTCACAGAAATGCTCTCCACACCACACTGCTACTGGAGGGGGTTGGAAGAGGGGTGAGATTGGCAATTCAAGAATGTTTTTCACACCTTCTAAGTACCTCCACCAGAGATTGTAATAAGACTAGGTACTGTGAGTGCTCACCTGATTTTTGGTTCTTTTATTTTTTATCTTTAGGGCCTGCATGCTTTCCTTATGATTTTTGGTTCTTATAAATGTGATTTTTGTGTGTAGATGGCTGTTAAATTGGTTTCCTTGCAGGGGAAGGGGATAGCCATGGTAAGTCTTCTATTCTGCCACCTTACTAAACTAAAGCTCTTAATGGATTGAATGATAATGTTTCCTTATATAGCTAGACATTTTAGAATTTTGAGTGATTTATGATGCTACATTAAAATAACCATATCCGTATCTCTCATTTTCTCTGTTACTTTCAATATAGACTATGATATTGGTTTGTAAGTTCTTATAGAAATCCATCAGGGGTTGTCAATAAATCCTGTTCTGATTACAATAAATAATTTCTGATATATTGTAAATACTCACTGGAAAAAAATGCTTAATAGGGTTTAACTGTGAATATGATAGTGAACATTAGTGCCCCTCGGGTAATATGCATGATACTCAATAGGCAGATTTTTTTTTTATTCTCTCCCACCTCGACCCTCAAGCAGGCCCTGGTATCTGTTGTTCTCTTCCCTGTGACCATCCGTACTCAATATTTTGCTCCCACTTACAAGACAGAACATGTGATATCTGATTTTCTGTTCCTTTATTAATTTTTTTTAGGATAATGGCCTCCACCTCCATTTATGTTGCTACAAAGGACATGATCTTATTCTTTCTTATGGCTGCATAGTATTCCACAGTGTATATGTACCACGTTTTCTTTATTCAGTCTACTGTTGGGCATTTAGTTTGATTCCATGTCTTTCCTATTAAGTTTAGCCCACATTTTTTACTACCGTCTTAACATTGCCCTTTTCACAACTCAAACTTTCAACATGTCCTGTGTGGTGACACTGAAATAGCCTCTGAAGCTGCTTCTTGTCTCTCATCTTTTCACCCTCCAGATTAATCCCTCCTATTGCTCTCTGTATGACATATGATGGTGTTACTTTCTGCCACAAATCACTTGATGATTCCTATTCTGATTATCTATTGCTTTAAAAAAAAATACTGTAATATCTGGCAGCTTAAAGCCATTTTAGTTGTTCACAATTTTATGAGTAAGGAATTTAGAAAACGCTCAATTGGGTGGTTTGTCTCTGGTCCACTGATGTGTTGGTAGCAGATAGGGCAGCTGGGGATGCAGGCTCTATTTCCAAGATGTCCTTTAAATCACATTTGACTTTTCAGTGTTTCTTGCTCTGCTGCTCTTTCTCTGTTTCTATGCCTTCTACTCTCTGTCCATGGCATATCAACTTTCAGTCCTCTCTAGATGTTTTAGGTTTTTTACAGCATGGTGGTTTCATGGTGGGCACAGTTATTACAAGACATTTATATTTCAAGAGTAAAGCCTCCACAAGACAAAAGTGTATGGTAGAATCTTAAAGCTGGGGCCCACAAACTGGAACAGTATCACTGCTACCATATACTATTGCTGAAAAGCAGTCACAGTGCTTTCCTTATTTCTAAGGGGATACTAGGTTTCAAATCTCTATGGAGAGATTTAAAATAATGTGTGGCAATCTTTAATCCAATACAATTTTATAATGCTTTCAATATTAAGTTCAATCTCCACACACACACCATTCATCATTGGGCCATTGCCTGTCTTTCCAGCATCAATTCATGCAACATCCATCAAACTAATCTCCATTGGTCTCCACAAACATATACATATATTCCAATAAACGTCTTTCTAATTCTCCATGTTCTCCCAGCCTTTCATATGTATTTAGACTTGTATGTTCCACGGAAGACAACAAAGAACTAATTATCACTCCATTGCCAGAGTCAACGTTGTTGAGAAATAAACTACATTCATTTTTTAACTTTAGGACTATGTATTAATGAAATGAAATTTCTAAATGAAAGTACTTGTACATCAGAAAAGTTTAAGATGTTATTATCAGCATCCATAATAGCAAAGTATTCCAACTATTTCAAAAGATACAGATTTTTAAAACTCGTATCTTTTATGTACAGATAGGATGTCTTTCTGGTGTCATTTGTACAGTTAGTATGAACATGTGCATCTTTCAAATACACAGCCATGCAGTGTAAGTCAGAGCAAGTCACTATAAAACATCACCAAGCAGCCGTAGCAGCAGCACCAACAGAGAGAAACACCTCTGAATGTAAAGTGTGCCTTTCATGAGCTACAAAGACGATGATGAGTTTGTACAACAATTTATGCTGTTATCACATAAAGTTTAGCCTTCCCAAATATGAAAACCTGCCATGGAATCTTCAATACTATGTATACAAATATTAGCCCATACACTGTACCTTAATTGATTTTATCATGGTCTACATTGAAACAGAGTAAAAAGTCACCTATACAACCGCAGCATATATAAAAATAAGTTGATGGTAGAATAAAAAGCCCCTGGAGACTGTAAAAAGTTATGGGTGTAGATTTATGATTTTATATGAATCCTTATGCACTCCTAAGGGAAGTTAACCAGAACAACAAAAACCCTCTCTGTTTATGAGATTTTGTGTTTCAACAATTCTCTCTCAAGGAATTTCTCTCTGCTGTAAAAACAGCTGTATAGCTTCACATATACACTACTGAATAGAAAATATCTACGTATGGATTATGAAGATAAATCTGAACTCTGTTTGCTCCCAAGATATCCCAAACACTCTTGTCAGGATATCTGGCTCCAATGAAATAGAAGTGTCTCTCAAATTCAGATTTTGAAAAGTATCTTCTTTAATTATCTTCACGACTTCAGACATAGATAATACAATTTTGAAAATACCAATCTATATTAATGAAATCAGAATAATGTCAAAAATTCTTAGCACTAACCTAATACACCTAGTAACGTTTGCAAAGATTACTGAATTCTTCCATCCACTCAATAAAAAGGAGAAGTAGGATAGTGATCTATTTTAATGTGCTCCCCTGTCGCATAAGAATGTTGGTGAACTACACCTCTTGCAATTAAATAATCAAGCCCTGGAATCAGAAAAAGTTCAAATCCAACTTTTACTGTTTATTGGGTAAGTGAAAGCATGTAAGATTTTGAAATTCTCTATATCATAGTCTCTCAACTATAAAACATACATCATAATATTAAGTTAGGAAGAAATTCTGTATATGCTCATCATTATGCTATTCAGAATAGCAAAAACATGAAACCAATCTAGGTGCACATCAATCGTAGACTGCATAAAGAAAATGTGATAAATACACAACATGGAATACCATGCAGCCAAGAAAAAAGTGAAATCATGTTTTCTTCAGCAACACAGATAGAGCCGGAGGTCATAATCCTAAGTGAATTAATACAGCAACAGAAAACCAAATACCACACGTTCCCACTTACAGGTGTTAGCCTAACATTGTATACAAATGGACTTTAATATGGGTATAATATACACTGTGGATACTAGAGAGAAGAAGCAGGCAGGGGGACATGGGTTGAAAAACTACCTATTGGGTATTATGCTCACTACCTGGGTCCAATATACCCACTGAATAATGCTACACGTGTACCGCTGGTATCTAAAATAAAAGCTGAAACATAAAGAAAATAGTAATTCACGTATTAGATTGACTAGTGAGTCTTAACCAACAGTAACTCTTTTATTAATAATAATTATTTGGTGGTTATATTTTTATTTTGGACTCCATTTATTGTGTCTAATCTGAATATTCTCATGAAGTACTAAGATTATTTATTTTTAAAATGTGTAGCCTCACTATATAAATGATCCAAATATGTATGTTTCTAATATCTTAATTTTTCTTTAGGCATGACAGGAATAATATTTTTCCTCTCTGAATATATGATATTAATATGATATGAAGCACAAAAGCCCATGCTCACAATAAACTAATACCTAATATGTTTTGCTTTTCCAAAGTAGGTTTCTTTTGATTCTCACTCCCAACATGAAACAAATTTTATTATTACTATTACTACTTTATATATGAAGAAGCAGTCTCATAGATATCAAGACTCAGTCAGGATCTGATAGCAGTATCAGAAATAGTTCAGTTGTTCTAGTTCATCCTCATTCTATTCTGCCTTTTTGTTTTTGTCTCTTCCAGCAGAATTACCTATATGGTCACTCACCATTCCTGCTCTCTTTCCACAAGATAGAATTTTTGTGTGGAGAAGCCTGCTAAACAAGGGATTACAATTTGTACCCTCCTTATCATGTGAGGCCACGTGCCTTGTTCTGCCTTGCTAAATGCTAATGATGTGATGTACATCCCTCCTGAGAAAAGGGAAACTAGAGACTCTGTTTGATGCTGCTAGTCAGCAGCAGCGTTGAGGCCATGTTAAGGAAGGCAGCATTATGAAATAGAGAAGTAAACACTTCATAACCAACTGCACAAAGCCAGAATGAACACTGTAGTTACTACCTGAATTCTAGTTGAATTCTATGCCCTTTAAAGTATGGGCATAGAACATATGGACTCAACTAGAATTCAGGTTTGGGAAGAGTTAGAAAACCAGGAAATCCAAAGAAAAGGTAAGTACTATAACAGAATTGAATGGAGATGAACATAGAAGGAGCACAGAAAGTGATGGTGAACTCTAATCCAGAGTCTAGAAGAGGTTATAGAATCTAAATATATTTAAAGCGATCCTTAAAAAATAATTAGACTTAGCCAGGTAGAGAAAGAACCAGACATCCAGTCAAAGAATATTTTCTCCTCTGCCAACAAACTATATGAACTCTCCAGTGATGTGTGTGAGAATCTTGAGTATTGTCCTCTATTCGAATACTATTCCAGTTACCTATTGATGTGTGAAAATATGCAACTGCCAAATCCGGTGGCTTAAAAAACAACCATTAATTAGTTCATGACTCTACAATTTAGGCAGAGCTTGATGAAAAACAATGACTTCTGTTCTGTGTGGCAGTAGCTGAGGGGGCTTAAGCAATGGGCAGTAGAGTGAAAGAATCACTTTAAAATGGCTTACAGGGATTACAAGCTTATACTGGCTGTTGACCTGGTTCTCAGTCTGGGATGAAGACTTTGATTTCTCATCTCATGGGCCTTTCCATGTGCCCTGTAATTCCTCAAAGCATAATTCTCTCTAAGGCCAAGGGTAGTAAGAGAGAGAAATAGTTGGGTCGTATCATCTTTTCTGACACAGAGTGCCACTTTTGCCATAGTCTTTTAGTTTGGATAGTTACCCATACAAATTCAAGAGAAGGGGATATAACCTGTATGTCTTGATATATGAGTGTAAAGGTACTAGAAAATACAATCTTATAGAAACACCACAGATTGAGAAAAATCTAAGGAGGAAAAGATGAGTTACTATCTACCTGAAAAATCTATTCTAATCCCAAAATGTCATGCCAAATTTACAAAATAAAGCTTAGGTGGTGCTTCTACTTGACTGTTCAGAATTTCAAGTTTGTTTCATATTACCTTTCACATAAAGTGCTTGAGGTTGACAATATCTGATATAGCACTAGAAGCTATTGAGTAGACTTTCCAGTTTGAATTGAAGTGTGGCCAGCTGCATTGAGAAAGTTGTCGTTGACTATTCTGTTTCCAAGAGGACAAAGTAAACATAATCGCTTAACAGATATATCATGTTATAGAGTAAGGCTGTTATAAGACAGTTGAATAGCTTACTAAAATGGGACAACTTCTAGACACCTTCAAGAAAATGTATAACCTCTTTTAATTTTTTGAAGTCTAATCTAAATTAGAGTCAAATAGTGGATTCAATGACTTTGATCTTCCTAGAGATTCATCCTTTACAATTTGATTGGTTAAATTTTTTGTGTACACTCAAGATTCTATAGTTGTAATGTTTAACATGATCTGGTCTCCTGCCTCCAAGGTGTATACCTTAGGAAGAGCAGGAAACCATATGATTGCAAGATAATATGATAAGCATTATAGCATAGAAATGAACACTCCTACAGGAAACAGAACAAAAGGCAGTAAGCTCTGGAGTTTTAGAAAAAGCCCCAAAAGGAGGATATTTCACATGACCCTTGAATAACAGACTTTTGCAGGTAGAGAAGACATATGAAAACTTACTTTTGCAGCAGACATATGACAGCTACTCTGTGCTGCATTTGAATTTGTGTGATGACCAGCTCAGCATAAGGCAATTTTATTTTTTATCTCTGTATACATTTATTTAAAATAATAATGTATTACATATTAACATAAACATATCTCATTGAAAAATTGCTATGTCTCTAAGACAAAATGGAATTAGTGGCATTGTTTTACATATTGTCAAATTTCTTAATCATCTAGCTTAATTGAAGAAAAATAGATACTCATCTCTGCTTCTGTACTTAATTCATTGCAATGAGCTGCTTTGGTTAAGTTATGTAAAGAAAATACATATCCTCACACAGGAGTTTCAATACACGAAATATTTCATTTTTTTTAACCTATATTGATCTGTTTATTAAATTGTATTCTTTATTTCAATAACCTTGGGGGTACAAGTGGTTTTTGTTACATGGATGAGTTCTATAGTGGTAACCTCTGAGATTTTAGTATACTCATTGCCCAAGTACTGTACACTGTACCCATATGCAGTCTTTTATTCTCCACCTCCGTCTCAATCTCCCTCTATTCCAAGTCTCCAAAGTCCATGACATCACTCTGTATGTCTCCACATCCTCATACCTCATCTCCCTCATCTCCCGAAGTAACAGGCATGAGAAACCAAATACTGTGAGAACATACAGTATTTGGTTTCTCATGCCTGTTACTTCATTATAATAATGGGCTCCAGCTCCAGCCAAGTTGTTGCAAAAGATATTATTTTACTGCTTTTTATGGCTGAGTAGTACTCCTTGGTACCTGTATACTACATTTTCTTTATCTACTCGTTGGTCAACAGGCACTCAGGTTGTTGGTTCTATATCTTTGCAACTGTGAATTCTGCTGCTGTAAACGTGTGTGCAGGTGCCTTTTTCATATAATGACTTATTTAGAAAAGTATTTTAATAATGTTTTCAGATAGTTTTGAAAATTCTTTGACACTGCACTAAAACTCAGCAAGTGGTAGTTTCTTAAGTTTAATTGCAACACAAAATTGGAAACCATATCGACACTTAAAAAATCTTTGTGATTTTAATAATTAAGATAATTAAAATTCACTAGTCTATCTTACACAGCTTAATTTTTCTTGTATATATAATTAAAACTCACTAGTTTATCTTACACAGCTTAATTTTTATTATATAATTGCAGGTATACAACATGATGCTCTGATATACATATTGAAACATATACCCAATGAAACATATACCTAATGACATAAACTATAATCAAGCAAGTTAACATATTCATAACCTTATGCAGTTACCTATTTTTAGTAGTAAGAATACCTAAAATCCATGCCATTAGTAAAATTTTGGTATACCTTTTTTTAGTATGGTTCTTATAAAATAACATACTGCTATATAAAAATGGATTCATCACCCCCTGCTGTCCCTCCCCTATTTCCCTCTGACAGACCCCAGTGTGTGATGCATGGGGAGAAATGCCAGATATAGTTGATGGGGAGGAAGGCAGAAAACCACATTGCCATGTGTGTACCTATGCAAAAATCTTGCATGTTCTTCACATGTACCCCAAAACCTAAAATGCAATTAAAAAAAAAAGAAAATGCATTCACCAAAGAAATGCAAATAGAAAACACAATGAAATATCAATCCACACCTGTTAGAGTGGCTAGTATCATAAAGAAAAAAGAAAAGATATGTGTTGGTGGCCATATGGAGAAAAGAAAACCCTTGTATACTGTTTGTGGTGATGCAATTTGGTACAGAAATGATGGAAAACAGTCTGGAGGTTCTCCAAAAATTAAAAATAGAAATACCACATCACTCAGCAACCCCTCTTCTGGGTATACATCTAAACAAAATGAAGTCACCACCTCATAGAGATATCTGTGCTCTAACGATAATTTCAGCATTATTCTTAATAGCCAAGATAAAGAAACAACTTAAGTGTCCATTGACAGAAAAATGGATAAAGAAACTGTGGTATGTGTGTATAGGTATAAATATAAATGTAAATGTACAATAAAATATTGTTTGACCTTAAGGAAATACTGACATTTGTGACAACAAGGATGAGCCTAATAAATACTATACTATGTAAAATAAGTGAGACATAGAAAAATGCTGCATCACATCACTTATATGTGAAATCCAAAAGTTGAATGAATAGAAATAGAGAGTAGAACAGTGGTTACCAGGGACAAGGAGGGGGAGAAAATGGGGATATCTAAGCCATAAGGCACAGATTTGCAGTTACATAAGATGACTAAGCCTAGAGGTCTAATGTATAGCATGAAGCAGTTTTATTATTACCATCATTGATTAAAGAGTAAAAAAGACTCCTTAGCCATGAGATTCTGGAATACCAACAGTTTTCCAGCACAGAGGCCTTGTTTTATATAAGCCTCCTCCATTGTCTTTTACATAAAAAGAAGTAAACACTACCTGGTGAAACCAATGATGGTTAGGAGGAAATGCAGGTTTATACCTTTAAGTTAACTGGATTGTGGAAATGAAATTTTATCAGGTGGCCAAAGAAGAAAAGCAAAGCCATGGAGAGATGCTTTTCAGTCCCCGAAAATGTGTTATCAAGAGAAAACACACTGTCAATCAAGTTGTCAGGAACAAATCTTCTAGACAAAGGAAAAAATGTACAGGGAAGTAAATGCATATTGACTGGAACTCATCCTCAAACATGTGTAACAGACACCCAGATTGACACGAGTAAGACACATAGATCCGTATATACAAATGGTTACATGTTAACATTCATTTTCTCTTAGATGTTTATTGATGGGAAATAGGCAATACCTGATGAAGTTATCATTACAGTGTTAAAATTGTATAATGTAAGAAAAAAGATCACATGGCTGAGAGTAATAGTTCTAAAATTTGAAAGTATATCAGAACACTGTGGAAGGCTTGTTAAAACAAAGACTCTGGATTTCACTCCTAGAGTTTCTATTTCAGTAGGTCTGGCATGAAACCCAAGAATATGCATTTTTTAAAAGTTCCCAGGAAGTGCTGATGCTACCTGAATTGTAATCCTAAATTAGAATCTTGCCTTGGTCACTTAACAGTTGTTAGCCTTTGGGAAAACTAACTTCTCTCTGTCTCATTTTCTCATCTATAAACTAAAGATATAGCAGTGTTGAGGGCTCCACCCATATACCCCCAGCACTCACCTTTCAAATTCATGCTGCTGGAGTTCTGTCTGCCTAAGAGCCTATGTTAGGTATATCCACAGGGCGGAACAAAAATGCTAGCAAGTTAGTGTGCAAGCAGAAGCTCTCAGCCAATGAGGGAGACAAGCTAGAAAATAATGCTGCTGTCTCCAGTCTCTCAGTTGTGATGACTATTAGGCATGTTCTCACCAGTGAATCTCAAAATATGGTCTCTAGACCATCACCTAGGAACTTGTTAGAAAAACTGCAAATTCTTTGAACCTGTCTAAGATACATTGGCTCAGACTCTGAGGATGAACCCTAGAAATACAGTTTAACAAATTTCCAGGTGATTCTGATGCACAGCAAAGTTACGAACCACTGCTCTACACCATCTCCCAGAGGATATCAGCAGGATTGAGTCCAAGGTGCCTTGAGCAGCAACCTACTTATTAAAATACCCTCTTTCTCTTTCATTTCTTTACAACTTAACCTCTCCAACTGTCTTACTGGTACTTTCTAGTATCATCTCACTTACACAAACACACACAAATAATAAAACATACTAAAATCCTTAACTCAGTCTCCACTTCTGTGGGAATCGATTCTATAAGAAAAGATACTAACAGTGCCCAAGTTTCATAGGGAAATGATGAAAACTACATGTTATAATTCACAAAAGGGCTTAGAACAGTCCTTGGCACATGTTGGAGTACTAAAGAAAAGTTACTTTAGTGATGATTATTATTAATGGAAATATTAATGTACAAATGTAAACAAATTTAACATTTGAATGTTTTAACCAAAATGAAAAGATAAAATAAATATTGTTTTTAGTTTTTGGAAATTACAAAGTACTACAATTTTATTATATCATCTTATCAGTTTCTGTTTTCATAATTTTCACCTTTGCTATATATAAAATCTGTTGTAGTTCAATGAACTCTCTGCACACTTTTGTCACTGCTCACATTCTGTGACTTAATAATTGCTGTCACTTTAATGGAGACATCACTCCTTAAACATTCATCTGAATAAACTTGTAAACTTACATCCACCACAACATATTTAAAAATGCATTTGAATTAGAAAGCTTTCCTTCTATTACTGAGGTGATACTAAGGAATGCTAGCCATATGCAGAAAACTGAAACTGGACCCCTTCCTGATACCCCACACTAAAATTAACTCCAGATGGATTAAAGACTTAAACATAAGACCTAACACCATGAAAACCCTAGAAGAAAACCTAGGCAATACGATTCAGAACACAGGCATAGGCAAGGACTTCATGACTAAAACACCAAAAGCAATGACAACAAAAGCCAAAATAAACAAATGGGATCTAATTAAACTTAAAAGTTTCTGTACAGCAAAAGAAACAATCATCAGAGTGAACCAGCAACCAACAGAATAGGAAAAATTTTTTGCAATCTACCCATCTGACAAAGGGCTAATATCCAGAATCTACAAAAAACTAATGCAGATTTACAAGAAAAAAACAAACCCATTCAAAAGTGGGAAAAGGATATGAACAGACACTTCAAAAGAAGACATTTATGCAGGCAGCAAACATATGAAAAAATGCTAAACATCACTGGTCATTAGAAATGCAAATCAAAACTACATTGAGATACTATCTCTTATCAGTTAGAATGGCGATCATTGAAAAATCTGGAGATGATGGGGAGGATGTGGAGAAATAGGAACATGTTTATGATGTTGGTGGGAGTGTAAATTAGTTCAACCATTGTGGAAGACAGTGTGGCGATTCCTCAAGGATCTAGAAATAGAAATTCCATTTGACCCAACAATACTATTACTGGGTATATACTCAAAGGATTATAAATCATTCTATTATAAAGACAGATGCACATGTATGTTCATTGCAGCACTGTTCACAAGAGCAAAGACATGGACACCCAACGCAGATACCCATCAATGATAGAAGAGATAAAGAAAATTTGGCACATATACACCATGGAATACCACACAGCCATAAAAAAGGATGAGTTCATGACTTTTTTAGGGATATGATGAATGTGGAAACCATCATTCTCAGCAAACTGATACACAAACAGAAAACCAAATACCACATGTTGTCACTCATAGGTGGGTGTTGAACAATGAGAACATAGGGGCACAGGGAGGGCAACATCACACACTGGGATATGTTGGGAGGTGTGGTGCTCGGGAAAGGACAGTGGGGAGAGAAAAGGAAAAAAAAGTAACTTAAATCTTTACCTAAAATAATGGAAAGTCAATAAATGGTATATGAAAAAATGTAAAAAAAAAAAGTAGCTTTATGAATACGGTTAATTAGATTGAATTTGCAAATGAGCCCTTTTAAATAATGATTTTGAAAGTAAATATAATGAAAAGGAACATACACAGCACACACACACACACACACACACACACACAAAGAAATACAGCCCTGGGCAATATCACTGTGGCTTCCTAATACAACTGATATTTGGGTAATTTGATATGATTATAAATTATACTTATCTTTTAAGTAAGCCCCAAAGAAGTCATATCTTTTTTTTAATTCCAAAAAAGGTACTTTCTTCTCAAATTTGGTTTTAAGTTCCACACAGACGTTTTTTGAAATGGAGATTCACTAGTGGGACTAGTCTTCAGCAAGGGCTTATATTCATTGCATTGAAAAAATTATCTGTGTTGATTAAATAGATGCTATTTAATGCACTGAATCCACCAAATGAGCATATATCTTGAAATGGATTTCAGAACTTAGCAGCTCAAATAATACGAAATATACTGAGTACTGAACATTTTATTTAAATTTTTTAAAATAGTACAATAAACTCATTTATTCCTTCAACCTAAGTTCACCCAATTTTAACATTTGGCCAAATTGGCTTCATCTCCTCTTTACTAAATATACACACTCACAAACACACATACATGCACAATTAATGTTGCTGAATATTTGAGATTTAAGACATCAGGATCATTTAGTTTTCAATTCTTCAAAATTTAACTTTTAAAAACAGAGCATTTTTCTCCTATTTGAAACAGATATTTTGTAACACGCTTTGGTACTATCATAAAATTCATAAATAAAGCACTTGCCTATGCATAAAATTAGAAATAAAACTATATAAACCCTAAAGTGTACTATCATAGAAAATATTAGGAGAGTTAATATAACAGAAAAATAAAAGAATAGTCATGTACATTAGATGTCAAAATGAAGACATTTTATACTATGTTATCATTATCTGTACATTTTCCAAATACTGAATCCTTAATTCCTAAGAACCACAAGAGACCCTGACTAGCTAAAGCTGTCTTGAGCAAGAACAAACATGAATGCATCAGATTTTCTGATTTCAAATTAAATTACAAAGCCTTAGTAGTCAAAACAGTGTGGTACCAAAATGAAAACAGATACATAGGCCAATGGAATAGAAGAGTCCAGAAATAAACCCCAAAACATATGGTCAAATAATCTGTTTCACAGGCACCAACAACACACAATAGGGAAGGGATAGACTCTTTCATAAACATTTATGGAAAAACTGGATATCCACAGGCAAAAATAATGAAATTAGTCCTTTATCTCACACAATATATAAAAATTAACTCAAAATGGGTTCAATATTTAAACATAATATATGAAAAAAACATACGTTTCTGAACAAAACAAAATACAAGCTTTCCTGACTGTACACAAGCACTGAAATACTGGAAATTCAGGAGTTAAAACAGTGCAAAAGTCTTTGCATTGATTTATAAAACAGTGTCCATGCTCTGACATATGTAACAATTTTCTCTCCTACAGGAATATTTCATGGCGGGGTAAAGTTGTATGTAATGGAGGGATAGGTCTCTGCTGTGCAAGACTGAGTTATGCTTAACAGGATAACTAGCATATCTTGCTTTGACCTCTTTCATATCAAGTAAGTTTCTAGACACCTTGTCAGGAATTATAACTCTTATTGAGAATAAATGATTTAAACAAAGCAGCGAAAATACAAAACATTGCTTACAGCTATAATGGCTTTATTTTTGTTAATGACTATTTTTAATTTATTTATTATTTATTTGAGATGGAATCTCACTCTGTCACCCAGGCTGGAGTGCAGTGGTGCAATCTTGGCTCACTGCAACCTCTGCCTCCCGGGTTCAAGCTAATTTTCTGCCTCAGCCTCTCAAGTAGCTGGGATTACAGGTGACCACTATCATGCCTAGCTAATTTTTGCATTTTTAGTAGAGACAGGGTTTCACCTTGTTGGCCAGGCTGGTCTTGAACTCCTGACCTCAAGTGATCCACTCGCCTTGGCTTCCCAAAGTGCTGGGATTACAGGCATGAACTACCATACCCGGCTTTGTTTACCTTTTAATTCAATAACTCATAAAAAAGACCAAAATTGTATTAATTTGCCAAAAAATATGTAAAACCTAACAAACTGTCTTTCCATAATTACCATAACACTTACTTGTAGCTATAAGCCAACTTTTTCTTGAGATTTTAAGTAGCAGTGATGAGCCTCCAGATGGAGCATTAATACAAATGATTCAAGAAACACAGTAGATTCTTTAAGTCACCTCGATTTATTTGCTAACATCATTCCACTCATCTTGCTCTCTCCACAACAGTCCCTTTGCAGACTATTACGATAAAATGAAAGTAGAAATATTTCTCCCTTTGTGCCTAAATAAATCCCAATGTCAAAATAATAATGTAGTCATAAACAAATATGATATGTTATGTATTCTAGAATACTAAGTAAAGTTTATACTGAACTTAAATACTAGCTATGCATTTTTAAAAAATTATAACCATGTTCTCAGTGATTGTGGATAATAGTTCAACACAGTGGGATAAAGGCAAATATGTCAGTTATCTGAAATTAGCTGTATTTCAATGATTATCATTTGATATACTGTCTCTTCTCAAAAGAACATTTTACAAAATAATCTTGGGGTAATGAAATTATTCTATAGTAAATCATTCATTGTTTGAAATGCTAATGTCTTCCTAATAAAAAACTTTTATCTGGATAAACAATGAAATGAAGGCAGAAATAAAGATGTTCTTCAAAACCAATCAGAATGAAGACACAACTTATCAGAATCTCTGGGACACCTTTAAAGCAGTGTCAAGAGGGAAATTTATAGAAATAAATGCCCACATGAGAAATAAGGAAAGATCTAAAATTGACACCCTGTCATCAAAATTGAAAGAGTTAGAGGAGAAAGACCAAAAATTTCAAAAGCTAGCAGAAGACAAGAAATAACTAAGATCAGAGTCAAACTGAAGGAGATAGAGACACAAAAAAACCCTTCAAAAAATTAAGAAATCCCGGAGCTGGTTTTTTAAAAAAATCAACAAAATAGACCAGTAGCCAGACTAATAAAAAAGAAAAGAGAGAAGAATCAAATAGATGCAATAAAAAACGATAAAGGGGATATCACCACTGATCTCATAGAGATACACACTACCATCAGAGATTACTACAAACAGCTTTATGCACATAAATCAGTAAACCAGGAAATAATGGATAAATTCCTGAACACTTGTACTCTACCAAGATTCAACCAGGAGGAAGTTGAAACACTGAATAGACCAATAACAAGTGCTGAAGTTGAGGCAGCAATCAGTAGCCGACCAACTAAAAAAAGTCCAGGTCCAGATGGGTTCACAGCCGAATTGTACCAGATGTACAAAGAGGAGCTGGTTCCATTCCTTCTGAAAGTATATTAAATAATACAAAAAGAGGGAATCCTCCCTAACTCATTTTATGAGACCAACATCATCCTGATACCAAAACCAGGCAAAGACTCAACTAAAAAAGAAAACTCCAGGCCAATATCCATGATGAACATCAATGCAAAAATCTTCAATAAAATACTGGCAAACCGAATGCAACAGCACATCAAAAAGCTTATTCACCATGATCAAGCAGGCTTCATCCCAGGGATGCACAGCTGGTTCAACATACACAAGTCCATAAACGTAATCCACCACATAAACAGAACCAATGACAAAAACCAAATGACTGTCTCAATAGATGCAGAGAAGACCCTCAACACAATTCAACAGCCTTCATGCTAAAAACTCACTATAAACTAGGTATCAATGGAACGTATCATAAAATGATTAAAGGTATTTATAACAAACCTACAGCCAATATCATACTGAATGGGCAAAAGCTGGAAGAATTCCCTTTGAAATCAGGCACTAGACAGGATGCCGTCTCTCAACACTCCTATTCAATATAGTATTGGAAGTTCTAGCCAGAGCGATCAGGCAAGAAAAATAAATAAAGGGTATTCAATTAGGGAAGGAGGAAGTCAAACTGTCTCTATTTGCAGATGACATGACTGTATATTTAGAAGACCACATTGTCTCAGCCCAAAATCTTCTCAAACTGATAAGCAACTTCAGCAAGGTCTCAGGATACAAAATCAATGTGCAGAAATCACAAGTATTCCTACATACCAATAACAGACAAACAGAGAGCCAAATCAAGAGTGAACTCCCGTTCACAACTGCTACAAAGAGAATAAAATACCCAGGAATACAACTAACAAAGGATGTAAGGGACCTCTTCAAGGAGTACTACAAATCACTGCTCAAGGAAATACGAGAGGACACAAACAGATGGAAAAATATTCCATGCTCATGGTTAGGAAGAATCAATATCATGAAAATCACCATGCTGCCCAAAGTAATTTATAGATTCAATGCTATCCCCATCAAGCTATCAATGACCTTCTTCGCAGAACCTGAAAAAATCACTTTAAACTTCATATGAAATCACAAGAGAGCCCACATAGCCAAGAAAATACTAAGCAAAAATAACAAAGCTGAAGGCATCACACTGCTGGACTTTAAACTATAATACAAGGCTACTGTAATCAAAACAACATGGTACTGGTACCAAAACAGGGACATAGACCAATGGAACAGAACAGAGGCCTCAGAAGCAACACCATAAATATATTCAAGAGTCTCAGTGATAGAGTGCATGAAGCAGAAGGAAGAATTTCAGAATATCACACATCTTTAGAAATAATGTAGAAAATAATTTATAAAAAATATATAATAAAAAATTTAACAAAGCCTACATGACATATGGGATGCCATAATTTTCAGATTGTCACTGTTCCAGAAGGCAAAGAAAATAACAAAGGGATAAAAAAACCTATTTAACAAGATAATCACTGAAAACTTCCAATATTTAGCATGAGATTCAGATATACAGATACAAGAATCTCAGGGAAGCCTACATAATAAAATGCAAAAAGATGTCAACACTATATATTATAGTCAAATTGCCAAAAGTCAAAGACAAAGATAGAATTCTAAAAAGAGCAAAATGAAAGTATCTAGTTAAAAAGAGCAAAACGAAAGTATCTAGTTAAAAAGAGCAAAAGGAGGCCGGGCGCGGTGGCTCAAGCCTGTAATCCCAGCACTTTGGGAGGCCGAGGCGGGTGGATCACGAAGTCAAGAGATCGAGACCATCCTGGTCAACACGGTGAAACCCCGTCTCTACTAAAAATACAAAAAATTAGCTAGGCATGGTGGAACGTGCCTGTAATCCCAGCTACTCGGGAGGCTGAGGCAGGAGAATTGCCTGAACCCACGAGGCGGAGGTTGCGGTGAGCCGAGATCATGCCATTGTACTCCAGCCTGGGTATCAAGAGCGAAACTCCGTCTCAAAAAAAAAAAAAAAAAAGAGCAAAAGGAAAGTATCTAGTTACTTATAATGGAACACTCATTAGACTAACAGAAAATTCCTCAGCAGAAACCTTACAGATCAGGAGAGAGTAGATTAAAAAAAATCAACAACAAAGAAAACTATGAGCTGTAATAAACAAATTCAGTAAAGTTGCAGGATACAAAAACAACATTCAGAAATCAGTGGCATTCCTATATCACAAAAATGAATGAACTAAAAAAGGACATCCAGAAGGTAATCACAGCTACAAGAGCTACAAAGAACACCTAAGAATAATATTAATGAAGAAAATGAAAGTCCTCCCAAACATTTTTTAAAAACCTGCAAATTGCTAATGAATGAAATTGAAGAGAACGCAAACAGAAAGATATCCCATTCTCATGAATAAGATGAATTAATGTCATTAAAATGACCGTAATGCAGAAAGAAATCTGCAGATTTAGTGTCATCTCGAGCAAAATACCAATGTCACTTTTCTAAAAGATAGAAAACAATTCTAAAATTTGTCTGGAACCAAAAAAGAGACTGCATAGCCCAAGCAAAAGAACAAAGCTAGAGGCATCACACTACTTAATGTCAAAATATATTACAAAGCTCTAGTAATTAAACAGTATACTATTACTTGTTTATTTGAATTCTTTTTAAACTTTTAAGTTCAGGGGTACATATGCAGGATTACATAGGTAAACCTGTGTCATGGGGGTTTCTTGTACATTATCTCATTATCCAGGTAGGAAGCCTAGTACCTATTAGTTATTTTTCCTGATCCTCTCTGGCCTTCCACCCTCCACCCTTTGACAGGCTCCAATGTGTGTTGTTCTTCTCTATGTGCCCACATTTTCTCATCATTTAGCTACCATTTATAAGTGAAAGCATGAAGTATTTGGTTTTTGTTCCTGCATTAGTTTACTAAGGATAATGGCATCCACCTCCATCCATGTCCCTACAAAAAACATGATCTTGTTCATTTTATAGCTGCATAGTCTTCTATTGTTTAGATATATGCATCACATTTTCTTCATCCAGTCTATCATTGATGGCCATTTAGCTTGATCTCATGTCTACTATTGCAAATAGTGCTGCCATACACATACCTGTGCATGTATCTTTATAATAGAACATTTTATATTCCTTTGGGTATATACTCAGCAATGGGAAGGTTGGGTTGAATGGTGTATGTCTTTAGGACTTTGAGGAATCATCACACTGTCTTATGCAATCGTTGAACTAATTTACACTCTCATCTATAGTGTATAATCATTCCTTTTTCTCCACAACCTCACCAGCATATTTCATTTTTTGGCTTTTTGATAATGGCCATTCTGACTGTTGTGAGATAATATCTCATTGTGGCTTTGATTTGCATTTATCTAATGATCAGTGATGTTGAGTCTTTTTCATAAGTTTCTTGGCTGCATGTAAATCTTCTTTAGAGAAGTGTCTGTTCATGTCCTTTGACTGCTTTTTAATGGCATCTTTTTCTTGTAAGTTTGTTTAAGTCCCTTGTAGATGCTAAATATTAGGCCTTTGTCAGATGAATAGATTAAAAAAAATTTCTCCCATTCTGTAGGTTGTCTGTTTACCCTGTTGATGGTTTATTTTGCTGTGCAGAAGCTCATTATTTTAATTAGATTCAATTTGTCAATTTTTTCTTTTGTTGCAATTGCTTTTGTTATCTTCATGATGAAATGTTTGCTTGTGTATATGTCCTGAATGGTATTGCTTAGGTTGCCTTCCAGAATTTTTTAGGTTTTATTTTTAAATCTTTGATCCATCTTGAGTTCATTTTTTAATATGGTGCAAGGAAGAAGTCTAGTTTCAATCTTCTGCTTATGCCTAGGCAGTTATCTCAGCACTATTTATGGCATAGGGAATCCTTTCCCCATTGTTAGCTTTTGCCAGGTTGGTCAAAGATCAGGTAATTGCAGATGTATGGTCTTATTTCTATGTTCTCTATTCTATTCCATTGATCTACATGTCTGTTGTTGTACCAGTACCATGTTGTTTTGTTACTGTAGTCCTGTACCATAGTTTAAAGTTGAGTAGTGTGATGTCTCCAGCTATGTTGTTTCTGCATAGGATTGCCTTGGCTATTTGACTTCTTTTTTCATTCTATATAATATTTAAATTATTTTTTCTCTAGTTCTGTGAAGAATGTCAATAATAGTTTAATGGGAATAGTATTGAATCTATGTTACTTTGGCCAGTATAGCCATTTTAACAATATTGATTCTTCCTATTCATAAGCATGGAATGTTTTTCCATTTGTGTCATCTCTGATTTCTTGGAGGAGTGTTTTCTAGTTCTCATTGTAGAGATCTTTCACCTCCTTAGTGACTGTATTCCCAAATATTTTTTTCTTTTGGTGGTTACTGTGAATGGGAGGAGTTGGTTTGTGATTTGGCTCTCAGCTTGACTGTCATTGGTGTACAGAAATGCTAGAAAATTCTGCACATTAAGTTGGTATCCTGAGACTTTGCCAAAGTTACATATTCACTTAAGAAACTTGGGCACTGAAACTATAGAGTTTTCAAGATATAGAATAATGTCATAGGCAAACAGAGATGGTTTAAATTCCTTTCTTCTATTTTGAATGCCTTTACTTCTTCCTCTTGCCTGACTGTCCTGGCTATAACTTTCAATTCTATGTTGAATAAGAGTGGTTAGGTGGGGCATACTTGTGTTGTGCCAATTCTCAAGGGGAATGCTTCCACATTTTGCCCATTCAGTATGTTAGCTGTGGGTTAGTCATGTATGTCTCATTAATTTGAGGTATATTTCTTCAATACTTAGTATATTGAAAGTGTTTGGCATTAATGGATGCTGAATTTTATTGAAAGCCTTTTCTAGATTTATTGAGATAATCATGTGGTTGGCTTTAGTTCAGGTTATGCAATGAATCATATTTAATGATTTGCATATGTGGAACCAACCTTGCATCCCAGGGATGAAGCCTACTTGATCATGGTAGATACGCTTTTTGATTTGCTGCTGGATTCAGTTTGCCAGTATTTTGCTGAAGATTTTGGCATCAATGTTCATCAAGAACATTGGCCTGACACTTTTTCTTATTTTATTTCTGCCAGGATTTGGTATCAGGATAATGCTGACCTCATAAAATCAGTTAGGGAGGAGTCCCTCCTCCTCAATTTATTTTTACATAGTTTCAGTATAAATGGTACCACATCTTTGTACATCTGGTAGGTTGAGCTGTGAATCCATCTGGTCTTGAGCTTTTTTTGGTTGGTAGGCTATTTATTACTCCTTCAATTTCAGAACTCATTTCTTCCTGATTAAGACTTGGGAGAACGTATGCATCCAGGAATTTATCCATTTCTTCTAGATTTTCTAGTTTATGTGCATAGAGGTGTTCATATTTTCTGATGGTTGTTTGCATTACTGTGGGATCACTGCTAAGGTCTCCCCTGTTGTTTCTGATTGTGTTTACTTGAATCTTCTCTCTTTTCACCTTTATTAGTCTATCTAGTGGTCTATTATGTTGGGGTTTTTTTTCCCAAAAAAACAGCTCCTGAATTCTTTTTCTTTTTTTTAATGTTTTTTGTGTCTCAATTTCCTTCATTTTGGCTTTGATTTGGTTATTTCTTTTCTTCTGCTGGCTTTGAGATTTGTTTGCTCTTGGTTCTCTAGTTTTTTTAGTTGCAATGTTAGATTGCTAACTTGAGATTTTTCTAACTTTTTGATGTGGGCATTTAGTGCTATACATTTCCCTCTTAACACCGACTTAGCTGTGTCCCAGAGCTTCTGGTGCATTGTATCATTGTTCTCATTAGTTTCAAAGAAATTCTTGATTTCTGCCTTAATTTCATTATTTACCCAAAAGTCATTCATGAACAGGTTATTCAGTCTTCATGTAATTGTATGGTTTTGAGTGAACTTCTTAGTCTTGAGTTAGAGTTTTATTGCACTGCGGTCCGAGACACTGTCATTTCATTTCTTTCCCATTTGCTGAGGAGTGTTTTACTTCCAATTAGGTGATCAATTTTAGAGTAAGTGCCATGTGGGGATAAGAATAATGTATATTCTGTTGTTTTGGGGTGAAGAGTTCTGTAGATATCTATCAGGTCTATTTGACTTGGTGCTGAGTTCAGGTCCATAAAATCTTTGTTAATTTTCTGCCTTGATTATCTTTCTAATATTGTCAGTGGGATGTTGAAATCTCCCACTATTGTTGTGTTTGAGTCTAAGTCTCTTTGAAAGTCTCTAATAACTTGCTTTCTGAATCTGAACACATCTGTCTTGGGTACATATATATTTGAGATAGTGAGCTCTTCTCCCTGAATTGAAGGCTTTACCATTATATAATGCCCTTGTCTTGTTTGATCTTTGTTGCTTTAAAATCTGTTTTGTCAGAAACTAGAATTGCAACCTCTGTTTTCTGGTTTCTACTTGCTTGGTAGATTTTCCTCCATCCCTTTATTTTGAGCCTATGAGTGTCACTGCCTGTAAGAACAGTCTCTTGAAGACAGTATACCAATTGGTCTTCCCCCCACCCTCTGGTTGTGACTTTGTGTCTTTTAATTTGGGCATTCAATTTATTTACATTTAAGGTTAGCATTAACATGTGTTGATTTGATACTGTCATTATGATGTTAGTTGGTTATTTTGCAGACTTGTTTATGCGGTTGCTTTATATTTCCACTTGTATGTGTACTTCACTGGGCTTCTGTAGTGATTGGTAAAGATATTTTCTCTCCATATTTAGCACTTCCTTCAGGAGCTCTTATAAGGCAGGTCTGGTGGTAACAAATTCCCTAAAATTTGCTTTACTAAAAAAAGATCTTATTTTTCACTCATTTATGAAACTCAGTTTGGCCAGATATGAAATTCTGGGTTTGAATTTCTTTACTTGAAGAATGTTGGCTATTGGCCTCTGGTTTCTTCTGGCTTGTTGGGTTTCAGCTGAGAGGTTCGCTGTTAGTTCAATGGGCTTCCCTTAGTAGGTGACTTGGCCTTTCTCTAGATACCCTTAATGTTTCTCCTTTCATTTTAACCCTGGAGAATCTGACAACTTTGTGTCTTGAGGATTATCTTCTTATATCTTAGTGGGGTTCTCTGCATTTCCTGTATTTGAATGTTGGCCTTTCTAGCTAGGTTTGCAAAGGTACCATGAAGGATATCCTGAAATATGGGTTTTTTTTTTTTCAAAATTGGTTTCATTCTCCGCATTTTTTTCAAGTACACTAGTCAGTTATAGATTCAGTCTTTTTACATATTCCCATATTTCCTGTACGTTCTGTTCATTCTTCTTCATTTTTAAAAAATTCTTCTCTGCGTGTCTTATGTCAGAAAGACAGCCTTCATGCTGTCAGATTCTTTCCTTTGCTTGCTGTATTCTGCTACAAATACTTGTGATTGCATTACAAAATTATTGTAACGTGCTTTTTAGCTCTATCAGGTTGGTTACATTTCTCTCTATACTGGCTAGTTTGTCTGTCATCTGCAGTGTCTTATGATTTTTAATTTCCTTGCATTGGGTTACATGCTTTTTCTCAGCTCAGTGAAGTTCATTTTAATCCATATTCTGAATTCTCCTTTGGTCATTTCATCCATCTCAGACTCAGCCCAGTTTGAAACCCTTGCTGGAGAGGTGACGTAGTCATCTGGAGGAAAGGGGGTGCTCTGGGTTTTTGAGTTTTCAGTGTTCTTATAATGATTCATTTTTATTTTTGTGGGCTCTCTATCTTTAGTATTTGAGGTTGCTGACATTTTGCAGTGTGGTTTTTTCTCTAAACAGTATGGCCACTTCTGCAGGGCTGGTGTTGTTTTCTGGGGGCTCACTACATCCCTAGTTACCTTGGATTTTCCTGTACCTGGAGGGATCTTCAGTGAAGGCTGTGAAACAAGATGACAGCTTTCCCCTTCCTCTGGAAGCTCAATCTCAGGGAGGTATAGACCTGCTGCTGTACTGAATGCATCTATAAGACATGCCTGTAAACCCTGGTTGGGAGGTCTCACCAAGTCTGGAGAAACAGGATCGGGGACCCACTTGAAGAAGCAGTCTGGCCATGCTGAGTTGTGCTGTGCTGGGATACCACTTTCATCCCCAGTTGGCATGGGCTCTCCAAAGCCTGGAAGCTTAAATAGCTAAATCTCCCAAGAAATAAAGATAGTGGCCTCACCCTCCTACCAGGAACTCCATGCCAGGGAAAATTCAAATCTCTCTCACCCAGAGAACACTGGTGAATGTGGCTAGAGGTCCCAATTGGGAGGTCCCACCCAGTGAGTAGGAATGGATCAGGGACCCAATTAAAGAAGCGGTCAGGCTGTGTTTTGCTAGAGTAGCTCTGCTGTGCTGGGAGATTTCTTCCATTCTCAGTTGGGTTGAAATCTTCAAAGCCTGTAGGCTGGAATGGCTGAGTTGTCCAAAGTGCAAATATGGCGACCTGACCCTATCCCCAGGAACTCTGTCCCAGGTAGGGAAAACACTATTTCTAGTGGCTGGCTGGATTCTCAAGCCTGTAGGTCCTTACCTGTGAGGAACCATGGAAGTGGGGCCCACAGAGAAAGACTTCTCAGCCTCTTTCCTAGGTTTATGTATAGAGTTCTAACTCTCGCTTTGCCAGAGTTGCAGTTGGTTTTGCTGGGAAGCCCTGAGAAGGAGTATGTAATGCTCCTGGTTCTCTGTGCATACCTGAGTGGCTGCTTTGCAGAGATTCCAAGTAGCTCTGCATGTCAGACTGAAGGCACTGGTGGAGTGGATTCATGAGAGGATCTCTTGACCTGAAGGTTGCAAATATCCATAAGGGAAGCATTGTTTCTCAGGGTCACACATTCACTCACTGCTTCCCTGGGCACAGGAGGTTCCCTTGGCTCTGAGTTGCTCCTGGGTGAGCTGTCACTATTCCTTGCTTTTGTTCATTCTCCATGGGTCAAGTTGTTTCCTTGATTAGTCCCAATGCATGTACTTAGATATTTTAGTTGAAGGTCTATCACTGATGGTCACTTGGGTAGTTCCAAGACTTGCCCGTTTAGTTCCTGTCTGTGAGAATCACACACTGTAGCTGCTCCTCATTGGCCATCATGGCTGTGCTCCCCCAGCATACTATTGATACAAAAACAGATGCATGGACTAATGGCATAAAATAGTGACGCCATAAGTAAATCCACATACTTGCAGTCAAGGAATTTCTGACAAAGGCACCAAGAACATACATTGGGGACAGGATACCCTCTTCAATAAATGGTGCTGAGAAAAAAATATCCATATGCATAAGAATGAAACCCATATCTCTCAACATAAAAAAAAAAATCAACTCAAGACTTCAACTTAAGACCCCAAACTCTAAAATGACTAAAATAAAACTTAAGGGAAACCCTTCAGGACATTGGTTTAGGCAAAGATGTTATAGCCAAAACTTCAAAAGTACAGGTAACAAAACCAAAAATTAAAAATAGGACTATATTAAACCAAAAGGATTCTGCACAGCAAAGAAAACAACATGATAAAGAGACAAATTTTTAAAGGCAAGAAAATATTTGCAGAATATTTATCCAATAAGAGACTATTATCTCAAATGCACAAGGAAATCAAATAACTCCACAGTAATGGAAAAACAAATAATTCCATTAAGATGGGCAAAGACACTTATCAAAGGAAGTCATTCAAATGCAAAACTGGTATATGAAAAATGTTCACCATCACTAATCATCGGGAAAGTGCAACTCAAAACCATAATGAGGTATCATCTCACTCCAGTTAGGATGGCTATTATCAAAAAGAAAAGAATCACAGATGCTACCTAGAATGTGAAGCAAAGGGAGCCCTTATACGCTGTTGGTGGGAATATAAATTAGCATATTTACTATGGAAAACAGTATGGAGAATTCTCAAGAAACTAAAAATATAACTACCACTTGATCCAGGAATCCCACTATTTATGCGTAGCAAAATAAATCAGTATATTTACTACTTTTTATATTTATAACTGATTACATAACTACAGTTATCAAAGAATAGTGTGTTGCAGCACTATTCACAATAGCAAAGATCTGGAATCAATTTTAGCGTCCATCAACGGATGAATGGACAAATAAAATGCAGCATGTATATACAATGGAAAACTAATTGACAATTAAATGAATGACATTGGGTTATTTGTAGCAACATAAATATAAATGGAGGTCCTTTTATTAAGGGAAATAAGTCGGGCATGAAATACAAATACCACATGTTTTTACTCATGTGTGGGAGTTTTAAAGGTTGATCTCATGGCAATATAGAGCTGAAGGATAAGGTGGGAAAATGGGTTGGGGGTATTTTAAATCCTCCCTTTTAGCTATTTTGAAGTATGTAGACTATTAACTACATGCATGTATGGAAGTACACATAAACATATACATACATATCTATATATGTACACCATATATATATATACACACATGTAGGTATCTTCTCACAAAAAACACATCTTAACTCAGTCTCCCATCTATTCTATGGCTTCCTTTGGCAATGTCAAATGTGATTTTATTTGTGTCATGTTAACATTGGATAGTAAATTGAGTGCAATAGCTTTCAGAGTGCAGGTTGTACTACAGCTGTCAAATATCAACCAGAATCACATTTGAATTTACAACCTAGAACTGAAAGGTCCTTTCAAACTTCTGTACTGAATATGGAAAGAAAAATACTTAGAATGCATTTTGACTTTTGAGAGTTGATGCACTTAATAAAGACTTGTAAAAACAGAATCGTTGTGAATGAATAACATACTCCAAGACATGACTAAAAGAACATATGTAAAGAGTCCATTTATGGAAGTATGTCATTTATCACTGCAAACTATGAATATCCTGTAGGTAAAAAATTCCAGAAAGTACAGTGTTTCATAAAAAAAGAGTACTGTTTATATAAAAACTGTAATTTATAAATATAGTCATGTAATTATTTCTGGCTGTAGTATTTTATTTTAGTTGCAAAGAAATCGCTATGCTTACTTTAAAAGCCTTAAAAAACATACTAGCTAGTAGCATAGTCTTAAAATCATAATACTTAAATATAAAAATATTAAGTAACATGTAAAATATATTATTTAAAAATATATCTAAAGAGAATATATAACATATAGTAGAAAACATCACAACATCAATAGACTTTCCATGTGGTGGTGAAATTATAGGTAATATTTCGTTTATTTCCCATGCTTCTATGCATTTGCCAAATTTTCTACAGCAAGTTGCCATTACCTTGGTAATAAAAAAAGTAAAATATCCATATATCTGTGAAATTATATTCTCTCTCTCTGACCATGTAAACCTGTATGGATTTCTCTAATTGGTAATAAAGCCATGAAAACTATTAGGGAAAAAGAGAGAACAATCAGAATTAGACGTGTTTTCCATTTTGTGTCTTATCTACAGTATAGGCTATCTTATTGACTCTGCATTCTGAAAAAAGAAATACAAAAAAGAATAAGGTTAAAAGAACAAACCTATTTTTCCTTCTTTCCAGAACTGATGTCTAATAGCGTCTTTTTCTGTATCTACCTTAATTCTTCCCCTTCAAAATAACAGACAGTTTTCCCACCTTTGGATTTCTTACTGGTAAATTGCTGTCTTCACTCAGGCCAGCAAGTGAGCTTTCTCACACTTTAAGAGAAAGCAAAAGCAACATCTAAAAAGCAAAAGAGAAAGCAGAAATACTGCAGAAAGTCCTCTTTTAATGTGCAAAGTGGGAGACTGAGTTTTAGCAGTTTTCTAAAACTGGTCCCAGCATCTACTACTGAATCTTGGAAAGATTGTAGCAAAGTTCTATGTCCAATTGAATCAAATCATCCAAAGCACCTCTGTCCAACAGAACTTGCTGTGATGATGATGTTTCACAGCTTCTCTGTCCAATAAGGTTGTCATCAGACACACGTGGTTAATGATTAAAATGTGACTAGCACTGCTGAAGAATTGAATTTTAATTTCATATGATTTTAATTAGTTTAAACATAAATTGCTACATGTAACTAGCATATTCAGAGTAATCAACTTAACACATATCCTTGATCCTAAAGAATGAAGTTGTAGGATAAAGAAAGTAAATAAAATGTCATAGAGTGTATTGTAATAGCAATTTTATTAAAATATAATTTACATATCATAAAATTAATTTATTTAAAATGCATAATTCAATTTTTTAGTGCATTTACAGAGTTGTCAAACATTACCAATATCTAATTTTATTTCACAACCCTAATAAAATCTATACATTAATATTCATTCCCCACAGCCCCCTCCAATTCCAGTACTAGGTTACAACTAATGTACTTTCTGTTGCTATTTCTTTGCCTATACTGGACATTTCATATGGAATCATAGAAAGTGTGGTCTTTTGTGATTCCTTTCACTTATCATAATGCTTTCAAAATTGATCTATGCTCAAGTATGTACCAGTACTATTTTATTGCCAAATGGTATTCTATTGTATGAATATAGCACATTTAGCCAATCTGTTTGTCACCAGATGGGTAAGATGGTTCTTTCCACACCAACTGATATGAACAATGCTTCCATAAAGATTACTGCAAAAGTTTTTTGTGAATATGTGTTTTCATTTCTCTCACATATATACTTAGGAGTGAAATTTCTGAATAATGCTTAGCTCAGTGCTTAACATTTGAGGGACCACCAAACGATTTTCCAAAGCAACTGAACTATTTTACATTCCCGTCTGTGATGTATAAGGGTCCATATTTTTCCACATTCTCCCCAATACTTGTTTTTGTCTGCCTTTTATTACAGCTATCCCAGTGAGTATGAAGTGGCATTTCACTGAGATTTGATTTGTAATTTTTTTTATTACAAATGATATTGAACATCTTTTCATGTACTTATTGAAGCAATTTATTTTGGAGAAATTCCTTATAAAATCCACGGCTCCTTTTTAAATAGGTGGTTTTCTTTTTATTATTGACTCATGAATTATTTAGATATTATTAATTGATATTACGTAAACAACATACATCTCCTTATGAGATATATATTTTGCAAATATTTTTCTCATTCTGTGGGTTATCTTTCACTTTCCTGATGGTAATTGCAGCGGAAAAGTTTTAAATTCTAACGAAGTCCAATTCATTTATATTTTTTTGTCACTCAAACTTTTCTTGTTGTATATAAGGAAACTTTGCCTAATCAAAGTCACATAAACTTACCCTTATGTTTCATGCTATATGTTAGAATTTTAATTTTTACATTTAGATATATTTTATTTTGAGTTGAATTTTGCATAAGCAGTGAGGTAGAAAACTAATTTTATTCCATTTCATGTGGATTTTTTTTTCCAGCACCTTTTGTTGAAAGGTTCTTATTTCCCCTATTGTCTTGGAATATCTGTTGAAAATCAACTTAACATAAACGCAAAGGTTTATTTCTGGACTATAAATTCTATACAACTATCCTTACGCTGCTACCACATGCTGTGATTAATGTAGCTTTCTTTTCTTTTTTGAGACAGAGTTTTCGCTCCTGTTACCCAGGATGGAGTGCAATGGCGCGATCTCGGCTCACCGCAACCTCCGCCTTCTGGGTTCAAGCAATTCTCCCACCTCAGCCTCCTGAGCAGCTCGGATTACAGGCATGCGCCACCATGCCCAGCTAATTTTTTGTATTTTTAGTAGAGACGGGGTGTCACCGTGTTTACCAGGATGGTCTCGATTTCTTGACCTCGTGATCCACCCGCCTTGGCCTCCCAAAGTGCTGGGATTACAGGCTTGAGCCACCGTGCCCGGCCTTAATGTAGCTTTCTAGTAACTTTTAAACTGAGGACTTGTGAGGCCTCCAACTTTATCCTTCTCTTTCAAGATTGTTTTGGCTATTCCTGGTACTTTGTACTTCCATATGAGTTTCAGGATTAGTTTGTTAATTTTGCCAAAAAGAAAAAAAAAAGTCAACCAGGATTTTGTTAGAGAATACATCAAATCTATAGATGAACATGTGGAGTATTGACATATTAATAACATTGCATCTTTTAAGATGTGGAAGTCTATTTTAAACTTTTAAATTTAATTATTAACCTAAAAATGAAACTAAGAAATCCATTTGCAATGGTATCAACTAGAATAAAAATACCCAGGGATAGATTTAACAAATTCAGTGCAAGGCTTATACCCTTAAAATGGCAAACCATTGTTGAATGAAATTTAAAAAATTTATAAGTGTGTCTGTTTTGTTTCTGTCCCTTACTTTTTTTATTAGATGAATATTTTCTATTGTAAAATCGTAATTAATTTCGACTTTTAATTGTATATGTTGTTTCTTACTGATTGCACTATAGCTTGAAATATGCATGTTAATCCCTAAATATAATTAAAACTATACTGACATAATTCCAGTGAGATTTAGAAACTTTACCTTCATATAGCTCTATTTCCTAACCCCTACATTGTGATATTGTTATACATATTATATCAGAACATGTTACAAACCCGACAAACTTGTTGTTGTAATTAGTACCTTATGTAATCTATGTCTGTTAAAGACACCGACACAACACTGAACAGTTCGTATATATTTTTAGAGTTTTCTATATTAATATACCATTACTATAGCATTATTAACCATTTCTGGATATCTTCCCTTTTTTTCCATTTTTCTCTTTTGGCTCAAGTATCCATCTGCTAGCATTTCTCTACTTCAATAAAATTTTTGTTCTCACCTACCCCCTTTGTATTTTTAGTACCAAATATAATCTATTTTGATTGATACGTTAAAACCTAGTAAAACACATAAAGTTACAAAGATATGCCATGTTACACAATTGCTTTTCAGTCAGTTAAAAGAAGAAACAAGTAGGCATATGCATCTATACTATCTTTATATTTACTTATATAATTATACTGTCTTTTTGTGTGGATTCAGATTATTGTCTGATGTCACCTGTCTTTAGTTTGAAGAAACTGCCTTAGAATTTCTTGTAAGACATGTATGATAACAAGTTATCTGTTTTGTTTACCTGCTATTTAGTCTTCATTTTACATTTATTAATGCTTCACTTTTGAAAGTTAGTTTTGCTGCATTTAAGATTCTATTTTGTTTTTATAATATCATCTTTTATTTTAAATTCAGGGGGTATACGCATAGATTTGTTATAGGGATATGTTGTGTGATGCTGAGGTTTGGGGTACAGATCTCAGGTAGTGAGCATAGTACCCAATAGTTTTCAGACATCATTTTCGTCCTTCCCTCCTCCCTCTAGTAGTTCACATTGTCTATATTTTCCATCTTTACGGTTATATGTACTCAAAGTTTAGCTCCCATGTATAAGTGAGAACCTGTGGCATTTGCTTTTTTGTTCCTGAGTTAATTCACTTACAACTATGGCTTCCAGCTGCATCCATGTTGCCACAAAGGACATAATGCCATTCTTTTTCATGGCTGCATAGTATTCCATGGTATATATGTACCACATTTATTTTCTTGTGAAAGCAACCATGTAATAGTTTATTTAATATTTAGACATTAATTGGTATCCTTGAAAAATATTATTTTGATTTATCATGTTTATTTTTCTACTTTTATTTCAATTTCTGGGGGTACATGTGCAGATTTCTTAACTGGATAAATTGCATGTCACTGAGGCCTGGTGTACAAGTGATCCTGTCACTCACATAGTGAGCATAGTGCCTGATAGGTAGCTTTCTGGGGGAAGTAGAAAAGTTCCTTTTTAAAGTTTCCTTTCTTATTAAAGATTAAGTGCACTAATAACTTTGTTAAGCCCTATCCTGCATAGCTGTTAGACATGCCATGCTTACAGGCATGTAGTGCATTCTATGTCCTTGTACTTTAACAAGGATATCTTTGCTGGACATGCTCACAGGCATATCCAAGCTCTCCATTGCTTTTACCTGTTTAGAAACGTTTTAAGTTGTTAGCCAATTGGGTTTTAGTTTAGATTGTGAGGTCTGACTCCAGCCAATGGAGATTACACAGCAGTAAAGATGACCCCAAATGCATAAGAAATAAATTTGTGTGTTTTCCTTTGTTTATTGTACTCTAGTGGCAAGATGGCTAGTGAGAGTGCCCTTCCTGTAGTCCAGGAAATAAAAATTGTGTTGCTAAAAGATCCTTTGTCTCAGTGCTAATTTTTCTTTGGGGCACCGAGCATTCATTTCCAATAACTATTTCCAACACCTTCCAAACCATGCTCCCCTCCCAATCCCCCCACCTCAAGTAGTGTCCAGTGTCTATTGTTCCTAACTTTGTGTCCGTTGTGTATTCAAGGCTTAGCTCCCACTTCTAAGTGAGAATGTGCAGTGCTTGGTTTTCTGTTCCTGTGTTAGTTTGCTTAGGATAACAACCTTTAGCTGCATCCATGTTGCTGCAAAGGACATAATTCTTTTTAATGGCTATGTGGTATTCCATGGAGTATATATCCCAAGATTTTTTTTAACCCAGTCCACTATTGATGATAATGTTGGTTGATTCTGTGTCCTTGCTATTGCACAGTGCTGTGACGAACATGCAAGTGCATGTGCCTTTTTGGGAGAATAATTTACATTCCTTTGGATATACACCCAGTAGTGGGAATGCTGGGTTGAATGGCAGCTGTGTTTTAAGTTTTTTGAGAAATCTTCATACTGCTTTCCACAGCAGCTGAACTAATTTACATCCCCACCAGAAGTACATCAGCATTTCCTTTTTTCTCCAACCTCACCATCGTCTATTGTTTTTTGACCTTTTAATAACAGCCATTCTGACTGGAGTGAGATGATATTTCATTGTGGGTTTGGTTTGCATTTCCTTAATGATTAGTGATAGTGAGCATTTTTTCATGTATTTGATGGCAGCACATACTTCTTCCTTTGAGAAGTGTCTGTTCATGTACTTTGCCTATTCTTAATGGGGTTGATTTTTGTTTGTTGAATTGTTTTACTTACTTATAGGTGCCAGATATTAGACCTTTGTTGGATGTATAGTTTGTCAATATTTTCTCCCATTCCGTAGGTCATCTGTTTACTCTGCTGATAATTTCTTTTGCTGTGGCAAAGTTGCTATTGCTTCTGGGGACTTAGTTATAAATTATTTTTAAGACTAATATGTACCACAGTTCTTTAATCGAATGCACCATTGATAGGCTTCTATCAATGTCTTGTTATTGTGAACAGTGATGCAGTGAACATATAAGTTCATGTGTCTTTTTGGTAGAATGATTCCTTTTCCTTTGAATATCCCACTGTATTCTAGACTCAATTCTTACTAATGAGAAGCCAGTTAATGTTACTGCTGTAAGCTTGTACCTGATGTGCACTTTGTCTTGCTGTGTTCAAGATTTTAAAGATTCTGACTACTATGTAGCCAGGTGTTAATGTCCTTTTGTTTATTATACCTGGAGTTTATGGATCTTCTTGGATTTTTAGAATAACGTTTTTAATCAACTGTGGGAAGTTTAAACCAGTATCATTGAATATTTTTATTTTTGTGTTTTTTATTCATTTGATTTATGATTGACACATAAAAATTGTACAGCACTGGAACTTGCCTAAGGCCTACTGCTGGTATGGCTTGCCTACCACTGAGGTGTTCAAGGCTGGAGACTCCTGTAGTTACCTCATGATAATGTGAGCTAGATGGTCATTAAAAGGGTAAACTTAGCTATCATTTCACCTGCTGGCTGCTTACCTTTTAAAAAATCAGCTAAGTGGATAGCATTCAGAGAAATACCTAATGTAGATGACGGGTTGGTGGGTGCAGTGAACCAGTGTGGCTCACGTATACAGATGTTACAAACCTCCGTGTTTTGCACATGTATCCCAGAATTTAAAGTATAATTTTTTAAAAAAAAAGAAGTGTAGGCTCATTTCAAGATCTATGTCTCCTAACTGTGTTTTAGAGGAAATGTTTTTCAGAGCAGCTCTTTTAGAGGAGGTCAAAGTCCAAGTATAGGAAATCTTAAATGCACTTAGATGATCCTCACTGCTTCTTAGAATGGAAAAACATGACTAATTAAGGGAAGAAGTCTTGCTTCCCTTCAAGGAATAAGTAGGTAGCTTTTAAAAAAATTCAGCTAAGTACGATATTTTTCCATTTAAAATCATTTATGAAACTGATTCTATGACATACACATCTTTGATCTGGTAAAGAAAGGAAAAACAGGCCAGGGGCGGTGGCTCATGTCTGTAATCCCAGCACTTTGGGAGGCTGAGGTGGGTGGATCACTTGTCAGGAGTTTGAGACCAGGCTGATCAACATGGTAAAACCCCATCTCTACTAAAAACACAAAAATTAGCTGGGTGTTGTGGTGGGCAGCTATAATCCCAGTTGTGTGAGAGGCTTTGGCATGAGAATCACTTGAATGCGTGAGGTGGAGGTTGCAGTGAGTAGAGATCCCACCACTACTCCAGCCTGGGCAACAGAGTGAGACTCTGTCTCAAAAAAAAAAAAAAAAAAAAAGATGAAAAAGAAGGAAGGAAAGAAGGGAGGGAGGAAGAATGAAAAGAAAGAAAAAAGGAAAGAAGGAAGGAGAAAAGGAAACCATATTCAAGGTGATTTAAGTTGATTTCAGGACAACCCATTAATGATGCTTGTATGTGTAAAATGAAGAAAGAACATCAAATTTTATAATAGGTAGAGAAAATATAACTGGTAACAGACTCACCCAGTCACTGAAAACAAGAATATAACAACATATATATGAGGAAATTGTTTTCAGTAACTGGACAATAACAAGTGCAAGACTGTGATTCTTCAGAAAAGGTAAACACAAAGTGAGGAATAGTATCTTCCTGTATTTCTGTCTGGAGGCACATTTCTACCATAGGGCAGGATTATACACCCCAAGTAGTGCTGGATATTGCTGAGAAGAGAAGGCAGAGGTCCAATCTCCAAGCTGCTGAAAATATTGGAATCTGTACAGCAGTGTAACACAGAAGAGATCTGTGCGAAGAGAGGGACCCAGAAATCTCCATGGAGATGTATTAATACCATTAACTCAATAGCCAAAAATACAGTTCTGCATGTGTGTAACTCTGGCAGCCTAGTAAGAATGACCTGTTGCCCTGTTGAGTCTAAGCAATGATCTAAGAGGTCATGTGAGGCTAGGAGACCCTGGAGTTCCAGCTGGTGTGGAATGGAGAGACCTCACTAAACACACTAGGTTGAACATCTACCTTGATACCCAAAGAAGTCCTTGGCTTAGCAGTCCTTGCCTTAGCATGACCCCATGCCCTAGAATAAGGGTCATGGCCTCAGAAAAAGTTAAAAAAAACAAGTAATGTCAAGTTAGTAAATAATAAAATCTTACATAATATATCTAAGAGGAATGACCAATAATTTAAATAACTGTCTGAATAAAACTCAATGTCCTTTAAAGAGAATGACTCTCCACAATGTATCACTCATAATGCCCATCATACAATTACAAATTATTTTCTAGGCATAAAAAGAAGTCTAAAAATGTGTTTTGTAATCAAGGTGAGAATATCTATATTTGAAAAGTGATTATCATACCCTAACTTGAATCTGTGTTTTATGCGGATGTTACTATGGCATTTTTTTCTCAGTGGGAATCTTAAGCCTTTAAAGACAGCTAAAAATAGCTTGGTACGTTGACTTTACACTTCCAATTTCCTAATCTGGTACAAGTTTCCTAACAGGTTCAATTTAATTGTAATCATAGATCTCTGACTCCACTGTGTGTTCACTAATACCTACATAGCATTAATATCATCTACTATCTGAACATACTAGTTCTTGTTTAATTAACTTATGCTTCTTCCTTATTAGTTTTTTATTGCTAGTCTTAAAATTTGCTAGTTTTCCATTAATATTTTCTCCAATATGCTTCCCTTGGCCCAAATTTGAAGAGCCCATCAACATGTAACAACTTTCTAATCTGTTTTCCAAGCCTTTATTTACTTTAAACTCTTTATGCTGAGGGACATTTACTATATCCAGCACTTTAATGTGTATAGACAGAATCCAGCAATCAGACAGGAAGCCTAAAATCTATTTAATTATACCATCACACTTGTTTTGATTCTGTTATTCCTATAAATGTGTGAAATAATATTAGTTGTTTTCCGTAGTAAACATGTACAATCATTTCAGTTATATTACATACATTTATAGAGGAAGCATTAGGTAAAATTCAAATTTCTTAGACTGAGAAGTATGTATTTCTGATATCTAAAATAATTCATTTTCAAATTTCAGATGCTCCCCAAATGCTATATGCTACCACAATGG
This sequence comes from Callithrix jacchus, assembly GCF_049354715.1. Lineage (NCBI taxonomy): Eukaryota > Metazoa > Chordata > Mammalia > Primates > Cebidae > Callithrix > Callithrix jacchus. The sequence continues at coordinate 34,500,664 of NC_133524.1, forward strand.
CACCTTGCTAATTATCATACTGTATCTTTGACCAAGCCATTTCCAAATTATTGCTCTTTGGATTTCTAATACCTTCAAAACCCAAGTTAAATTTTATCTCCTCCTAGAAGCTTTCCTTTCTAACAAATACTTTTATCTGCTTATTTTCTTTCCATCCATACAACAATAAAGTTCCTATTTTTTTCATAATCTAACAACTATGTTGACAATTATGTACAAAAAATGCAAGCAAATTTAATATATGAAGACTTTCAACAATTGCACAAAATGTGAAAACATGGATATTTTCATATTTCCTTGTGTTCTGATAAAGGAAGTTGTGTCTAGTGTCTCTACCCTATGCGAGCACGCGCGCACACACACACACACACACACACACACACACACGAATGTCACTAAATGAAGTCCTGGCAAAAACAAAATCTATGCTTAAGAACATTTTAATTGATCTGATGAATGTTTAAAATTACTTCTAAATAAAAGAATGAAGACTAAGCCTTTAAAAAATATTTTGTTCACTATCTTTAATATCTCTTATATAGTCATTACCTACTTTTAACATTGTAACATTATTTTTATTCCTCTTCCCCTGTCGTTATCTCTATGTATTTTCCAGTTCTTTTCACCTTTTTATAATCAAGGCAAATTTAAACATTCAAAACTATAATAATGAGATGGGGAATAGAAATCATAATTTATTTCAATAAATTATCAAAGTAGAACAGCTTTGTAACCCCAATGACTTGGTCTTTTTCTGCAGAGAAGCTAAAGACTAGCTTTATAGTAATAAGATTGATAGAACTTATACAGACTGATAAAATTGAAAGCTTTGCACTCACTCTTTGTTCAACTATTTCTCCTCAGCTGACAATATTTTTTTCGCTAATCCCGGATCTGCTGCATCTTGGTAGTCTATCTAGGTTTCAAATGCTTTTCACTCAGAGTCAATTTTATTCAATGTTTGGGATTCTCTTACCTGCTGCTTAAAAGGTAACTTATTTAGTTGCATTTTTCCTAGAAGAAGTATATCAATAAAGGGAAGAATATTGTTTTTTCAGTTTCCCACTGGGAAGATAAAACTCAGTAATCTTTTTGCATAGCAGAGATAAAAACAGACAAATGTAGTCAAGCCCAAACAATACACAAGAGAATTCAATTTGATGTCCCATGAGGGCCATGGAAAGTAAATGCATGCATTCTCTCTGCTCAGCAATTTAGATCCAATCAAGAGGAATCCCTCATTTACATGAAAATCCATGGTAGGTAAAAAAGGATATTTACTTTTACTTTTCAGATGCTTCTGATACAGCAATAACAGGAATATTAGTCATAATGTATTTCAAAATATGATTCATTTAACAAATCCTTACTGTAACACACCGAGGCCTCGCAAAGGGGGAATTCTGCAGGTCTTGAAGACCAAAATTGAATTACGCCTTTCATGCTGAACTCCTATGTTCTTTAAAGTGCACAGCCCATCATTAGCATTCAATATTAAATAACCATGAGGACCAGTTCACGTCTTACAATACTCCTTTCTCCATCAACCGTCATCCATCCACACGTTAAACTCTAGCAGGATCATCAATTTAACTGGAGAAAAGCCAACATTTTTATGTTTTTTAAATTCTACTAGGGTAAAATCTGAAAAATATTCATCTCTTCCACAAGCTTTCTTCAGGGCTTCCTTTCAATAAATTACCGTAAAAGCCAAACCTGGATCAATCAATAGGCTTTACCCAACATATCAGATGTGCTGAAACAGAGACAAGTAAAAAAGCATCACAAGTCATCAATAATAAACTAGTTTGTCTGCAGTAGGGATATCAGGCCAATATGAGGAAGGACTTACTCCTGAGCTACTTATCCTCTCTATCACAAGAAGATTTCAGTGATAAAAGATACAATTTAAGAAAAAAATGTGTTATCTACCCATCCAAATTATTTTCATCTTACTTTCAAGTCAATTAACTGAAAAATAATACTTTGAGTTCTTTCTTCTACTCAACTGCTTTAGGTACTTCTGCCAAAAGCAACAAGACCACAATGTGCTATACAGTCTCCCATATGAAATTCATCAGAGATTCTGTCAACCCACAGAAGTGACACTGAAATTAGAGAAGATTTGAGATTTCAAAAGGAATCAATGTAGTAAGAAAGCAGTGGGTGGCAAATTGATTTCAAAATAGTGAAACAAGCTGTAGGAATCCATGAATTAGAAATAGGTATTTAAATTATATTATTTTGAAGTAATTACAATAGTCTGTTAGTAATAGACTATTAGTAAATCCATTTTGCCTTATAACCACTAATAAAGTCATAATTTCAGTCATAAATACAATAAAGTCTAAATCATAAACATGGACAAAGGGAGGGGAACATCACGCACTACGGACTGTCAAGGTGGGGGCTAGGGGAGGGATAGCAGAGGATGGGGGAGTAGAGGAGGGATAGCATTAGGACAAATAACTAATGCAGATGACGGGATGATGGATGCAGCAAACCACCATGGCACATGTATATATGTAACAAACCTGCACATTCTGTACATGTACCCCAGAACTTATAATAAAAAATAAATAACACAAGTTTAAAAAAAAGCCAATGCCCCCCACCTCAAAAAAAGATACAATAGTTTTCTCATTGCCAGGAACAATCAATCCATGCCTAAAGAAGTACCTTTATATTGCGTTCATTGCCATTTTAAAAGTGTTGATAGAATGAACAGTACACTATGAACATCATCACATGAGCAGTTGGAGAGGCAAGCATTAAAAGATGGAAAGAAAAATCTTGGACACTGGGTGGATAGTTATAAGTTGCTACTGAATGTAAAAAGTGAATTATGAGAACAACACTATGTGTGGGAGTAGGTTACAATGTGTTTAAGAAAGAATTCCATCACAGAGAGTACTGCCATCTACAGTGCTGTGGTCTACCTTCTAATCTCCCAAATTCTATCTCTTTGAAGTTGTTCCATCAGAAACAAGACATCTGCAAAGCTTACTATGAATGAGTGTCGCTTTCTCTGTACAACACTGACTAGTAACTCTTCCCTCTTCTAATCTATCTCCCTCTATACTGTAGCCAGTATGATATTTTCCAATTTGAGCATCTAATCAACTCAAGTACCGTTTTGCTTAAAATGTTTTAATGCCTTTGAATCCCTCAAGGAACCCCCACACCGCCATATCTGTTCTCCCATATCCCTCCAGTCTCATCTCACATCTACCCCTCTTCTCTTGCCATAATGCTATCAGTTTCGATTTACTCCAACTATTAGCTGTCATTGGAAATGCTCCTCCTATATTATCTTTCTCCCTCCCTACGATATACACAAAATTACTTTATCTTTCAGATAACTTCTTGGGGCAGGGGGATCTTTGCTGACTTCAGTTTATGTCAATATATTTTTGTTATGGGCTCCCAAAAAATCGTCTTTCTTTTGAAGTTCTTATCTTAAATGTTATTTGTGTATTCAGCAGTGGAATCATTTAATTGATGCCCATTTTATATACTAGTAACGTTTCCTCACTGTAACATTACTAGCATTTGCGCTGAATAGTATTTCATTGTGGAGGCTGTCTTGTGCATTGCGGTATATTTAGTAGCATTTTAAGCCTCTATCCACTAGATTCTAGTATCACACTTCCCTCCCCACCACAACTGGAGTGTGACAACAGTAAATGTCTCCAGATGTATTTGCATATATTGCACCAGGGTATAGTTATAAAACCATTAACACTATGAACATAGTGACCTAACTTTTGCTCATTATTTTATTCCTATGCCTAAGACAGTGCTGTTTTAGTGGGTACTTAATAAATATATATTGTTAAATGATAAATGTTGAGTCATGAAGTAATTTTTTTTAATGTTTTACTGTGTTTTAGACTTTGGGGTACATGTGAAGAACATGCAGGATTGTTGCATAGTTACATACATGGCAATGTGGTTTGCTGCCTTCCTCCACATCACCTATGTCTGGCTTTTCTCCCCATGTTATCCCTCCCCAACTCCCCACCCCCCACCATCCCTCCCCTAGTACCCTGCCACAGACCTCGGTGTGTAATGCTCCCCTCCCTATGTCAATGTGTTCTCACTGTTCAACACCCACCTATGACTGAGAACATGCAGTGTTTGATTTTCTGTTCTTGTGTCAGTTTGCTGAGAATGATGGTTTCCAGATTCATCCATGTCCCTACAAAGGACATGAGCTCACTGTTTTTTATTGCTGCATAGTATTCCATGGCATATATGTGACATATTTTTCCTATCCAGTCTATCATCGATGGGCATTTGGGTTGGTTCCAAGTCTTTGCTATTGTAAACAGTGCTGCAATGAACATTCGTGTACATGTACCCTTATAACGGAATGATTTATAATACTTTGGATATATACCCAGTAATGGGACTGCTGGGTCAAATGGAATTTCTATTTCTATGTCCTTGAGGAATCACCACACTGTCTTCCACAATGGTTGAACTAATTTACACTCCCACCAACAGTGTAAAAGTATTCCTATTTCTCCACATTCTCGTCACCATCTGTTAGCTCCAGATTTTTTAATGATCGCCATTCTAACAGGCATGAGATGGTTTCTCAATGTGGTTTTGATTTGTATTTCTCTAATGACCAGTGATGATGAGCATTTTTTCATATGTTTGGCCTCATATATGTCTTCTTTTGAAAAGTATCTGTTCATATCCTTTCCCCACTTTTGAATGGGCTTGTTTTTCTTGGAAATCGGCATTAGTTTTCGTAAATTCTGGATATTAGCCCTTTGTCAAATGGGTAGATTGCAAAAATTTTTTCCCATTCTGCTGGTTGCCAGTTCACTCTAATGATTGTTTCTTTTGCTGTGCAGAAGCTCTGGAGTCTAACTAGATACCATTTGTCTATTTTGGCTTTTGTTGCCAATGCTTTTGGTGTTTTAGTCATGAAGTCCTTGCCTATGCCTATGTCCTGAATTGTTTTGCTTAGGTTTTCTTCTAAGGTTTTTATGGTGTTAGGTCTTATGTTTAAGTCTTCAATCCATCTGGAGTTAATTTTAGTGTAAGGTGTCAGGAGGGGGGTCCAGTTTCTGCTTTCTGCACATGTCTAGCCAGTTTTTCCAATACCATTTATTAAACAGGGAATCCTTTTCCCATTCCTTATTTTTGTCAGGTTTGTCAAAGATCAGATGGTTGCAGATGTGTGGCATTGCCTCCGAGGCCTCTGTTCTGTTCCATTGGTCTATATATCTGTTTTGGTACTGGTACCATGCTGTTTTGATTACTGTAGCCTTGTAGTATAGTTTGAAGTCAGGTAGCATGATGCCTCCAGCTTTGTTCTTTTTGCTTAGAATTGACTTGGCTATGCGGGCTTTCTTTTGGTTCCATATGAAGTTTAAGGTGTTTTTTTCAAGATCTGTGAAGGTCATTTGTAGCTTGATGGGGATAGCATTGAATTTATGAAATACTTTGGGTAGTTATTTTTATAATAGAATTTGAAAATGTAACTTGTCAAAAGATGATCCACAGAACATGCATCTAGCAATTTACTTTAAAAGCTTCCAAATCCTAAGAGAATTACATACTATTGTGTACACAAAAAGGAAAAGTTGATCTAACTATGCTTTAAGCATTTTTTTTTTAAAGCAAAGCATTTAAAACATTCTGGTTTAGGAATATGTGAAAAATCTACCATTTAATAAAATTATTCTCTTTCAAATTACTTTACCACTACTTAAAGAGGACATACAGAGTTGTTCATGCTGATAAAGGTAAAATATTATACTTGCCTCCTGAATATTCCTTAGCTCAATCTGATTTTACAATAATAAGCTAAAACTTATTATCTACATGACTGAATACAGAGATTAAGTTTGGGCTAGTAAAATTAGTATCTGGTCTTACCAGTGTTAATGTTTTTAAACATTTAACCATTGAACAAAAGACTGATACCATACTTCAATGGAATTATGCCTTTATCTCTTCTGGTCTTTTAATTCAAAATAGAAGCTCGACTAATGTTCATAGAAATATGAATAAAAATTCAAATCAGTTAAATCAAAAGATTTTGTTACAATAAGAGTAGCTTTACCAGTCTATCTTTAATTTATCATACAGGACCCAATGTTCTGAAGTTATGTTACTGGATGTACTGTAATTAAGTTAATAATGGATATAATAGTTGTGATTTGTTTGAATGCATCCACTCAAACTATTCTCCCAAGTCCTGTATACCTGTAAGTAATTTATCTATTCTTAGATTTGTTTCATATTCAGAATAGAATTATCACTTTGAATGAAACAAGACAAAGTTTTTATAAATGTTGTATAAAGGGTTCTGGAAACATGTACAACTTATTTTACTAAATACACTGGAGCTGGCTCTATAAAAGTATGGCATCCTGAAATTAAGAGACTCATCAAAATTCTCTGGGTATGTAGCTGTGATTTATGTAGACTAGTTAAAGAAACAAGACAGACTCTACTTTTTTTTTTCTCTTTCAGTTCTACCAGACTTCAATGCTTTAATATTTATCTCTTGAACACTTTGTATTTTTCAGTTAAAGTATGCCATCTAACTACCGAAAAATTATTTTTGATATGATTCAAGAGGTGCATAACGCCATTGAAAATAAAATACAAGGTAACTGGGTCAAAGGAAACCAATCTGATTATCAAACCCACTTAGTAGCTACAATCCTACATTATAATAGATTATAATAGACAGTCCTATGAGGAAATATGTATACTGCTCTGCTACAGTTATTTTTAACAGGAAAGTGAAGCTAAATCTTAATGCTGGAGTCATGTTCTGAAATTAAACAAAAAATATATATATATAATTACCATTCAAAATCTCTTAGGAATGTGCCTTATTGGAAAACACTATTGCTCAATTAAAACATTATATTGGGGACTACCTTCTCTTATTAAGTCCCACCTAGACAATTTTTCCTTTGGCGTGGATACAGATGGCTGTTTATTTAGTGAGGTACCAGAATTAGTCAAAGGTTTTCTTTTAGAGGTCATGAATTATGACTCACCCTTAGGAGAGTGAAGTGCTTCCATTCTGAGAGGCACATGAAAATTCATTCTCCTGAGAGAACATCAGATTCACATCTCTTGCCTCAAGCTGCCTGCAGGACATATGCTTATAAATGAGAGGTGGAGAAAGGCCCATAATAACATTTATATTTTATCTTTAGCTTTGTCCTACACTGAAGTTTTCTTATATTAAATGCATGTTTTGCTCAGCTACAAAAATCACAAAATTGGATTTATTTTCATTTGTAGACTCATAGCTAAACATAAATTGGCAAACTATATAAATTTACAAATACTTCATTCATGTTAGAGTTTAATCTGATGTTTACAACTTTATCAAGTTAAATTTTAAGATGTCAAAGTATAAAATTCAATTAGTTACAGGATTATGAAATACATAGACCAAATCTATAGGGTCTATGATGAACTTCACCTTTTTTACTGATTTCCTATCTTTGTTTCCTATAAATCCTACCCTACTCACTTCTGTTATTCAAAAAATTATATGCTCTCCATTACCATTGAGTTCACTTCTAAACAATGGCTTTTGTCTTCCAAACTTGACTCTGGTTTACTTTCATCTCAGACACCACTACTTCTACATACGTACTGGTTTGGTTCTCCTAATCATTGTCACATAATCATTTTATTTCTAGCATCTTCACAATATGTTTATCATGTATCTTTGGTCCTGAACAGTCTTCCTTCCCACCAGCAGTTTCCAACCCACCTCCTACCAACTGTGTTATAACCAAAGCAAGTCTTACATCCTCCGATTCCGCCAGAATATTTCCCTCTTCTTAGCTCATAGGATGACAACTATTAATACCTTGTCATTTTATTGAGAATTTTTATTCTAGTTAGAGTCGAGTTCTTTTTTTTATATTATTTCACTCAATAGTTAAACCAGTGAAATAGAAGGATGACTACTCTCGTGTTACAAGCAGGATAACACAGGCTGAGAAGTTAAGTAAATGACTCGAGGTAAAAATTACTAGCATAGAGGAGCTGTGATATGAATCAAGAACCATTTAAACCTCAAATTATGCTCTTTCTATATATATATATATATATCAAGAAGGCTCCCAACATCCTTGTGTGTTCCATTTAGACTTAGGAAATTTCTGTTATTACTTCTACTGTGTTTTATGTGAGTTATCACTAATCAATTAGATTTTGATTAAACAAAAGGCATTTCCTAAATATCCTGATAGTCCAAAACACAGAAAGTGTTTAATAAAGTTATTGAACCATTTTCTAATAAGAACAAACTGAGGTAATTTATCTAATTTTTTTTCTGATGCCACCAGCAACAAAGTACAATAGTTTGTAGTTTGTTAAAAACAACAACAACAACATAGTGGGCCAGGAGCAGTGGCTCATGCCTATAATCCCAGCACTTTGTGAGGCTGAGGCTGGCGGATCACCTGAGGTCAGGAGTTCAAGACCAGCCTGGCCAACATGGTAAAACCCTCTCTCTACAAAAATACAAAAATTGGCCGGGCATGATAGTGGGTGCCTGTAACCCCAACTACTTGGGAGGCTGGGGTGGATGAATTGCTTGAACCTGGGAAATGGAGGTTGCAGTGAGCCAAGATCATGCCATTGCACTCCAGCCTGGGCAACAGAGTGAGACTCCATCTCAAAATAATAATAATAATAATAATAATAATAAACCGTAGTGTGGAGAAAAAGGAACACCTATACAATGTTGGTGTGAGTTTAAAGACAGTATGGCAATTCCTCAAAGTCCTAAAGACAAAAACACCATTTGATCCAGCAATCCCATTATTGTGTAGATACCCAAAGGAATATAAATTGTTCTGTTATAAAGACACATGCACACGTGTGATCACTGCAGCACTATTCACAACAGCAAAAACATAGAATCAACATAAATGCCCATCTATGACAGATTGGATAAAGAAAATGTGGTACATATACAACATAGAATGCTATGCAGACATAAAAAGAATGACATTATGCCCTTTTCAGGAACATGGATGGAACTGGAGGCCATCATTTATAGCAAAGTAATTCAGGAACAGAAAACTAAATACTGCAGGCTGTCACTTATAAGTGTGAGATAAATAATGAGAACACATGGACACAGAAGGAAACAACATACACTGGAGCCTATTGGAGGGTGGGAGGAGGGAAGGGGTCAGAAAAATAACTAATGGATACTAGGCTTAATACTTGGGTGATAAAGCAGTCTGCACAACAAGCCCTTATGACACAAGTTTGCTTACGTGACAAATTGGCACATGTACTGCTGAACTTAAAATACAAGTTTAAAGAAGAAACCACATAGAATAAAAAATTCATATGGAATTGTTTCTAAACTCTGCTATAATAAAAGTTCATTTTTCTCCTGCAGTTTTCAAGTTCCTTATCAGTAAATTGAGCTTAATTGTAAAGTCATTTCAAGCTATAAAATTCTGGCCCAACCTGGGATTATTAAAGCAGTTTAAATGACATAAATGTAAATAGTCTTCAATATGAAATACTATATAGATATATAGAACTGTAATTAATTTGGGTTTAAGATTAATATAAATAATAAGTTCATTTGCAACATGTACTAGTAACTAGGAAATTTGATCGTTTAGTAGATCTAATTCCCAAAAACGTATTGAAATCGAATTGTATTTTTATACAGAAATCAAATTAACAGCCAATATTATATAAATTGTTGCCAACTTCTGTTTTAAATATTAGAAAATACCATATTGAATACTTGTAACAGCTATTTTTTGCATTACTTTAAATATATAATATATGTGATAATTGGCTCGATGACAGCTTGATGGCTTCTAACATTTCCAAATCTAAGTTTTTCTATTTAGTTTTTGGTTTCTGTTTTACTTACTTTGTAATAATTTTCAGGGGAAGAAAAAAAAATCTCATGTTCTTTGAGAGCTTGGCTTTCTCCTTTGATTTCTGTATCTTGTATATGAGAAAAAGAAATGCTTATGGAAATACAGTATTTCATATTTTCATAATCAATCAAAAGCAATACATTACTGCAAAAACAGCATACTGAGAATGCACTTAGCTGTCTTATTGATCTTAGGAACATTAAAATTACCAGAGTTATGACTACATTCTGCTCTTGGATGCTTATGCTATTCTCGGTGGCTCGATTTCATTAAGAGTTGTGTTCATATAGGCAAGGACAAAACTACACCTAAAAATGGACTCAGTAACGGCCTGTAAATATATTTTAGGAATTTTATATTTTGTTATATATGTGGAATATAGAACACATACTCTGTATTTCATTGTAAAAACCTTACTATTAAAACACACACACACACGCACACAAACAGATGAAACTTTAAAATATGCATTTACTTCTACAACTCCATTTGGAACTTGTCAAATTTGGTAAATATGAAGTTATCTGTTCACAAAATAAAGTACATTGGCCTATATGGATCCTGTGGTGAAATTTCCAATATCATACATGTAATAATTGTGAAGTAATTTGAATTTGATACAAGTATGCACATAGAAATCAACTGGAAATATAAATATGAGTAAAACATATCCATTCAGTGAATTCCATTTGGAATCTGTCAATAGGGGGGAAAAAGAGTTAGGTGGTTTTGTTATGATACTTGTTTTGCTAAGGATAGAAAACCAAATATCACATGTTCTCACTTAAAAGTGGGAGCTAAATGATCAGAACACATGGACACATAGAGGGAAACAAAAAACACTGGGGCCTGTTGGAGAATGGAGGGTGGGAGGTGGGAGAGGGTCAGGAAAATTAACTAATGGGTACTAGGCTTAATACCTGTGTGTGGAAATAACCTGCACAACAAATCTCCATGATACACATTTATCTATGTAACAAACCTGCACATGTACACCTGAACTTAAAAAAAAAAAACACTTGTTTTGAAAACACAAATTTGTTTCAATGCAGCTATTAAATTAGGAAACAATTTGAGAATGACACAAATTATGCATTGCATTTGTGCAGTGTCATTGGTGAAAACCACTAGGTGAACTCAGAAATTGCATTCCTATCAATGGTACAATGCTGTTGTACACAAAACACATGTACACACCTCAAGTATACACCAGCTAGCTCAGTTCACTCCCATCCGCATCTGGCATGAAAACTTTACCTCTTAATTCAGATAGCCCACGTTCTATCATTTCACAGTAACTAACAAAAGCAAACCCTCTCCATGCTCACTTCCAAGAGCACTGAGCCTTTTTCAAGGTAAAGCATCTTATTTATTGTATTACTTACATATATCTTAACCACCTAACATGTATAAAACCATGATTCTGTTTTCATTCATTTCTTATATATTTTTATATGACACTGACAACATTTTTTACAAGTTTCTTTTAGCTTAACTCCATTTTGCATAGACCTTGTGGCTTTTAGTCTATGATTTTGCATAGTGCAAAGAATTTTGGAAACAGGTATGCCATTTTATAGCAGAACTCAGTATACCATAAAACTGTATATACATAATTTTGAGAAATATTGATCTGATGGAAACAATTTTACAAGATTATTAATGCATAATTTTATGCATAGAAAATTATGCCAACTCCGAATTTTAGGAAAACATAGATATAAGATGAATAAATAAGACAAACTGATTTAATTGCAGTCCATTTAATATAGTTAATATTTTATGCTTCGTACTACTAAAACAATTGGAAACATTTAATGTTTTAATTTCACGAAGATATTAATGATATAGTCTACATTATTAAAATTTTGAGGTAAATATAATTTCTCTTTTATCTGTTCACAGAACCCATACTCTCAGTTTGTTAAGGAATTATTAAATACTCTTCTAGACACTACTGCTCAAGTAAAAAATGATACAATAAAACTGCATACTCTACTGAGGCAAGAGCTCTATTTAACAACGTTGGTAAAAATTAGAATATTATGAAGGGAAACAGATTATAATGTATACTCAAAATAATATTTAAAGCTGATAAATTAGGCTGGGCATGGTGGTTCTCACCTGTAATCCCAGTACTTTGGGAGGCTGAGGTGGGCGGATCGCTTGAGGTCAGGAGTTCGTGACCAGCCTGGCCAACATTGTGAAAGCCCATCTCTACTAAAATTACAAAAATTAGGCAGGTGTGGTGGCGTGTGCCTGTAATCTCAGTTACTGCGTAGGCTGAGGCAAGAGAATCACTTGAACCCATGAGGCGGAGGTTGCAGTGAGCCGAGATCGCTTCACTGCACTCCAGCCTGGGCAACAGAATGGGATTTCATCTCAATAATAAACAAACACACAAACAAAGGCAAAACCATTCAGGACACAGGCATAGGCAAGGACTTCATCATTAAAACAGCAAAAGCAATGGCAACAAAAGCCAAAATAGACAAATGAGATCTAATTACAATTAAGAGCTTCTGTGTAGCAAAAGAAACTATCAATGGAACAAATCAGCAACCAACAGAATGGAAAAAACATTTCTCAATCTACCCATCTGACAAAGGGCTATTATTCAGAATCTACAGATAACTTAAATTTACAAGAAAATAACAAAGAACCCCATCAAAAAGTGAGCAAAGGATATGAACAGACACTTTTCGAAAGAAGACATTTATGCAGCCAACAAACATATGAATAAAAGCTCATCATCACTGGTCATTAGAGAACTGCAAATCAAAACCATATTGAGATACCACCTCACACCAGTTAGAATGGGGATCATTAAAAAATCAGGAGACAGTACATGCTGGAAAGGATGTGGAGAAATAGGAACGCTTTTGCACTGTTGGTGGGTGCGTAAATTATTTCAACCATTGCAGAACACAGTGTGGCGATTCCTCAAGGATCTAGAACCAGAAATACCATTTGACCCAGCAATCCCATTCCTGGATATATACCCAAAGGATTATAAATCATTCTATTATGAAGATGAATGCATACCTACGTTTACTATGGCACTGTTCAAAATAGCAAGACTTGGAATCAACCCAAATGCCCATCAATGATAGACTGACTAAAGAAAATGTGGCACATATATACCATGGAACATTATGCAGCCATAAAAAAGGATGAGTTCATGTTCTTTGCAGGGACATGGATGAAACTGGAAACCATCAATCTCAGCAAATTGACACAAGAACAGAAAACCAAACACCACATGTTCTCACTTATAAGTGGGTGTTGAACAACAATAACACACGGACACGGAGAGGGGAACATCACACACCCGGGCTTGAGGGGTGGGAGGCTAAGGGAGGAATAGTATGGGATGGGGGTATTGGGGAGGGTAACATTAGGAGAAATACCTAATATAGATGATGGGTCAATAGATGTAGCAAACCACCACCATAGCACATGTAACACACCTGCACAATCTGCACATATACCCCAGAACTTAAAGTATAATAATAAAAAAATTAAAAACTAAAAAGAAATAATAAAAATGAAGCTGACAAATTAGATAAAAGTTTATTTGTATGCTAAATCTATGGATGTTTCAACAACATAGTATTGTACAGCTTGTATTATAGAAATATGACCCAGTTAAAAAATCTGGAAAAGGTCTCGAATAACAGCACATACCTATGAATCCTATTTTTCATTCAAACCTATAAAGACTGAATAAAGACATATGAGATATATATAAAGAAAAAGAAAATTAAAAAGACTACTATTAAATTGTCTTGAAGTTAAAATTAGCCAAATACTCAATACCATCCCTGCTGAAGTCCTGTGACATTTTCAGAAATATTTTTAAAGTGCGAAACGCAAATTAATGAGTATTATCTTCCATTGCCTTAGCTGTCCCTTTCCCACTTATTAATATATACAATTATGAAATCAAGATATGCTCATTCCACTACTGTTAGGTAAAATAATTCAAGTTTCAGTCTCTGACTTCTCATGCTAGTTTAAGATAATGTTTCAATGCTTGAATGCAAAATTACTTAGAAATTTCAGTGACAATTCAATTTCACTATAATCTACTTACATTTAGAAAACTAATTAAAAGAAATTATTTGCATAATAAAACATAAGATGCTTATCTTTTCTCTTTGCCTTAAGTACAATGAGAAAAAGAATATTTTTGAAATTATTTAAAGTGAAATTAAGTGATTTTTAAATTTAATCGTATTAGCAAAGTAAAAATTAATCACATTTTAATTGTACAGATCAATGTCAGAAAATTAACCACAAAGCAGTTAGTATTAGAAGTTAATTTCTTATAATTTTTACTTTTATTCATTCAATTAGAGATAAATTTCAAGATGTATTTAGCTTCAAAAGTCATTTTTTCATTATATAAATCTGAATTTATTGACCACAATATACATTCTAAGGTTAAAAACAATTTTACAAAGGCTTACCTGCTATCAAGATGTATATAGTAGTTTTTATATTTTTTGTGCATACTTAGTATATATTTTAAGGTTACATGAGATATTTTGATACAGGCATGCAATGAGTAATAATCACATCACGATAAATGAGGTATCCATCACCTCAAACATTTATCCTTTGTGATACAAACAATTCAGTTATACTCTTTTAGTTATTTTTGAATGTACAATTACTTTTTACTATAGCAGTTTTTCAAAATTTATTATCTCTTATGATTTCCAAGCCTTTTAACTGCATGCATTTTTCAGAGATCATTAGCATAGAGAATTTCAATAACTGACTCTTCCTGCACGCTTTAAATTAAGCAGTGCTTTCCCATTACGTATAAGACCATGTATGATCCCAATATTCAATTTTGTCTTATACTACAGTCAGACACTGCATTTTAGCCATAACTACTTTTTGTAATATACCAGAACTCACCAGGTGACTCTAGACTCAAGTCCTTTGCTCTTGCCTTTTCCTGTTAGTGTTCCTCCCTGAATCCTTTGCATGTCTGGTTCCTTATAACCTTTTCCCAGAATCTTCCATTGTCTATGCTTTTGTCTGTTCTTCTTGCTCATTCTCATTCATTCTCATTCTCATTGTCATTGATTCAGTCTCTACCTATCTCTCTCTCTCTCTCTTGCTCTCTCACTCCCTTTCTTCAGGCCTCTGTTTCAGCCTCTGAAAATCATCGAAAGCATGTGTGTTGCAGTGCACACACACACACTGTAAGGATTATATCAAAAATTGAAAATTCTGCATCATACATGATAAATATTTTCAACTGTGGTAGATAATTAGCAAATATTTTCCAAAGTGGCCCTGTAAATTTATATTTCTGCTAAGAGCTCCTGAAGCTTCACTTCTTATCACTTGGCATTAACAAACATTTTGAAGCGATTTTTACTAATCTTATGAGAGTGAAGTAATATTTTATTGTGACTTTAATTTATATTTTCCTGATTATTAATGAGGCTAAGCATCTTTTCATAAGCTTTGAATTTCCTCACTAAAAAGTGCCAAGTCAATTATTTTACTCAGTCTCTATAAGGCTTTTGATAAGAGCTCTTCACACAATCTAATGCATGTCTCTACTCAGTTATATGCAATGGAAATATCTTGTACAGCCTACTGATTGGTCTTTTCATTTTTTAATAATGTCTGTTGTGGAACAAAAGTTAATGATTTAAATATAAGTGCTATTTTTAAAAGGTTTTCCCTTATGCTATCATTTTAAAGTCTTGTTTAGAAAAACACCTATCTTCAAGTCAGGAAGTTAATCTAGATACTCTTTTATATATTTAATTTTTCTACCTTTCAGCTTTTAACCCATTTGGAATTACTTCCTTATATGGTGTGATCTGAAGATTCAGATTTATTTCTTTCCACACAAGAAAGGAATTTTCTGAGCACCATTTGAGAAAGAACATCCATTTTCCACTGTTCTTCAGCACTACTTCTATCATAAATCAAATAGCATTTATGCTAAAATCTGGGTCTGCACTCTGTATTCTGCTCCAGCAGTTTACTTGTCTACTGTGCAAATAATGCACTTATCTTGATTACCATAGGTTTCTTATATGCAAGGTTATATTACAGAAGAAGCTCTTTCAGTTTCTCTTCAAGAATATCTTTGTTATGCAGAGAGAAAAATACTGCATGGTCTCATTCATGCATGGAATCTAAATATGTCAAACTCATAGAAACAAATAACAGAATGGTGGTTACCAGGGCACTGGATTAAGGAAATATGGGAAAATATCAGGCAAGGGTACCAACTTTTGGTTACACAAGACAATTTCTGGAAATTTAATTTACAACTATATGACAATAATTAACCATATTGCATTGTACACTTGAAATTTGCTGAGAATAGATCTTACATGTTCTAAACATAATGAGAAAAAATGGCAAATATGTGAAGTAATAGGTATATTTAGCTTGATAGTGGTCAATATTTTACAATGTACATGAGTATCGAACCATCAAGTTGTATACCTCATATATATACAATTTCTCATTGTCACAATACCTCGATAATATTGAAAGAAGAAAAAAATGAATGTTTTGGTTTTCCTGGGCCATTTACAGTTCACTATAAATTTTAGAATTGGCTAGCTGGATTCCAAAACAAAAAATGCAGAACACCTGTTAGAATTTTAATTTTAATCGTTTTGCTCAGCTTTTTAAAGAATTCTTCTTTTTAATACTGAGCATTTCAATTCATAAACAAAGTAAGTTTGATATTTTAGTCTCTCAAGTTTTATTATCTCTACTGGGATGGTTGTGAGTATCTTTTGTTAGATTTTCTCTAAGTACTTGATAATTTTTATGCTACTGTATATTGTTATTGTTATTTGTCTCAAGTTATTTTTGAATTTCCCTTTTGATATCTTCTTTGACCCAATAAATGTTCAGGAACATGTTAATTTCATCATATTTGTGAATATCCCAGAATTCCTCCTGATACCGATTTCTAGTTTTATACCACCACAATTGGAAATGATACTTGATATGATTTCAACCTTCTTAATTTTGTTATGGCTTGTCTTGCAGCCTATACATGTTCTTTTCCTGGAGAATGTTCCACGTGCACTAGAAATATAAATCATATCTGATTTTTAAATTTACTTTCTAAATATTTGTTTTGAATATAAAAGATATATTAAATTTTAACTGAGATATAATTCACATCCCATAAAATTAATTTTTTTTAAATTTACAATTCAGTGATTATTTATATACCATAAGGCCTTACAATTATATTAGTAGGATCTTTGAAACCACAATTTTAAGTGGAATAATATATAATAAAACAATTTGGTCAGACGTGCAGGCTCACACCTGTAATACCAGCACTTTGGGAGGCTGAGGTGGGTAGATTACGGTGAGGTCAGGAGCTTGGGACCAGCCTGGCCAACATGGTGAAACTCTGTCTCTACTAAATATACAAGAATTAGCTGGGTGTGGTAGCAGGTACCTATAATCCCAGCTACTCAGGAGGCTGAGGCAGGAGAATCACTTGAACCTGGGAGGCAGAGACTGCAGTGAGCTGAGATCATGCCACTGCACTCCAGCCTGGGCAACAGAGTGAGACTTCTAAAAAAAAAATTACCATAGGCTAATTGATATACATGAGAGTAAATTTCCCATGGCATATTTCTAGTCAAAAAAAATCACCAAGCTTCCAAATAAAGACTGCAGACTCTTCTAAAATTAAAAATTAAAGTAAATGTGAACTACATATACTTTTAAAAAAGATTAATAAAGTAAGAAAATTATTACCAATTTTTTTGTGAATTACTAAGTAACAGTAGTTGTAGGTTTAATTAAGGCAGTCGTGGTTTATATCAAGGAATACATGTTTGCAGATTAAATATTGTAAGGAGCACCTCTGACCACCACATAAACAAACAATAAAAAATGTGCTGGGCTGAATGCTTTCAAACCACATTGTTTACTGTTGTATGTTTGCATGATTATCATCTACTTTACAAGTTTCTATTTTATAAGAATTTGTATTCATTTATTTATTTTCCCACCCACTTATTTCAGTTCAGGGTGGTGGATGGCTGCAGCTAATCTCAGCAGCTTAGAGTACAAGGCAGCAATTAACCATGGGCAGGATGTCATTCCATCACAGGGCACATTTACGCGAGCCCACACTCACTCATACTGGGACAACTTGGACATACCAATAAACGTAACATTCACATCATTGGGATGTGGGAGGACACTGGAAGATCTGAAGAAAACCCATGCAAACATGTGGAGAATATGTAAATTCCACATAGACAGTGACTCCAGTTAGGAGTCAATATTTTTCTTTCATCAATGTTATAATGAAACAACATTGAATGAAAGAACATTATTCATAGATGTGCTGTGTTCAAAAATTGTGCAACAATCACAGCTATCTACTTTCAGAATATTTGTATCAACGCCAATAGAAATTACATTCCAGCAACATTCATTTCTCATGCCAACTCAAAGACTCTGAAAACCACTAATCTACCTTCAGTCTCTATAAAGTTTTCTATTCTGGACCTTTTATAAATCAAATTGCATGATATGTGGTCATTTGTGTCTGGCTTCTTTCAGTTAGCATAATATTTTAAAGACTCATCCATGTTGTAGCATCTATCACTTCTTCGCTTTTTATAGCTGAATAATACTCCATTGTATGTATATATCACATTTTGAAATCCATTTATTAGTTGATAAGTGTCTGGATTTTTCCACTTTTTGGTTATTATAAACAATGTTCCTATGAATACTCATATAAAAGTGTTGTTGTTTTGCTTGCTTGTTTAGCGGCTTTTCTGAACTAATTCTGTCATGCGTAGTCACTGAAGTCACTGTTCAGTTAGTTTCTTAGTGGTCAGTTAATAATTGGACAAGTATTTTGTTAAATATCTGAAGCCAAAAAATTCAGTTTTTACTGAAGGACTCTGTACCTATATTGATAATACTTTCATTACTCATTTTGGTAATGTACACCTCTGCCTTCCCTTCACTTCCTGCATTGTCAGAACATCAAGGTCAGGCAGAGGTTAAGCCTTTCATGTGCATTTTGAACTCTGGACATGCACATAGCCCTGTACTTGTGTGTGGCCTCTTGATTCCCAAGATGTTGGATTTTTTCAAACCATGCTAAGGGGATCGTGTTCCCTGAATTTTACTTTCAAGCTTTTTGATTAGCCTATTGTTTTTGTCAACTCTTATTCTCACAACAAACTACTGCAATAAGTATTTGATTCTTATTGTTTTTGAGAAAAATCCTTAGAAAAGCTGTTTATACTTTAGGATCTTTGAATAAAGACAGATTTATGAGCGGGGTCTTTGTTGAAACCACAATACAGGGAAAATTACAAAAATTATCTGAAAACAGGGTTTTGAAATTTTTTTGAGACAATCTCGGTCTGTCACCAGGTGCCAGGGTGGAGTGCATTGGCGCGATCTCAGCTCACTGCAACCTCCGCCTCCAGGGTTCAAGCAATTCTCCTGCTTCACCCTCCCAAGTAGCTGGGACTACAGACGTGTGTCACCATGCCCAGCTAATTTTTATATTTTAGTAGAGACAGGGTTTCACCATGTTGGCCAGGATGGTCTTGATCTCTTGACCTTGTGATCCGTCCACCTCAGCCTCCCAAAGTGCTGGGATTACAGGCGTGAGCCACCGCGCCTGGCCCAGAGTTACTTGTTTTAAAAGCTACCTTCCAACTGGGAGTGGGAGATTGTAACACAGCTGGTTAAAACACTGTAACATTTATTGCTCTTACCAATATTCAGTTGTTATTGAATAAACACTACCTAGACTGCTAAAGGCTTTTGATTTATTTTCAGAGTCTGGAAAAATTACATTCTGAGAATCTTTGTCCATGTTCTCAATGCTTTTATGGAGGAAAGGATACATGTAGGTGCTTATTCTGCCTATTTTGCTCAAGTTACTACCTAATTTTACTATATTGATATTTTCATTTATCCATGTACTTTGCTAATCTTTCTTAAACTGTTTTCCTGGAGATTATTTTGTTTTCATAGGAATACAATAATTGAATCTTCAAATAAAGACATGCTATTCTGTACCTATCATTTCTTTTTTTCTGCCTAACTGCAATGTCTAGAACTTATATAATTCTGCAGAATAGAGGTAATGATCATGGACATCTTCCTTCTGTTTCCAGTCACTATAAAACTTTGAGTATTGTCATAACCTCTGATTAAAAGATTTCCCTACTCATCTAGACTGCTAATAGCTCTGGTCTGAGTTACTGGTGAATCTTATACAATTATTTTTCTTCATCTTATAAGATGATTATATGGTCTTATGTCTTAAATATGTGAATATGGTGAATTACCAAGCATTAAACACATCAGTCAAAAGCCATGAATGCATAGTTATAAGAAAGCCAGATGTAGCAAATAAAAAAAGATCAGGAAAAAGAAAAATACTTTAGTTTTGTTTTCTTTAAAAAAAAATGCGTATTTGGAGACACAACTTGTACAACCTGCTGAGGACAACACAGAAGATAACAGTGGTCTAATTGAATGAAGTTTTCCATGGTCAGCTCCAGCAGGTGCACAGAACTGAATAATTACAAGAGATTATTGGCAAGTTCTACAATTGTCATCTCCCGTAAAAGCTTTGGTGACTGGAAATCATGTCAATAACACTAAAATATTCAATTAAGCACCAACTATATGTATAGCTCAGGGTTGCAGAACACATACGCTGTTTTCAGGTGCCTGGATTTAAAACCCAGATCTGCCATTTAATAGCTATGACTGTGGGCATCACACTTAGTTTCCGTGAGCCTCAGTTTCCTCTTCTGTTACTATATTAACACTATTTTCACAGAACTCTTGTAAGGATTACATGTGAAATATACATCAAGTGCTTAAAAAGAGACCCTAGTAATAGAAAATGCTACAAAAGGATTAGTTATTATTATTATATATTTTTTTACCAAATTAACAGTTCCACCTAACAGATGGGTTCTATCACTGCCACTACCATTTATTTCTAGAACTACCATAGACCTTCACTCTTTATTATTGCAATTCAGGTTGCTAGATTATAATGCCCACCCCAATAAATCAGTACTAATATTGGGAATTAAATTTTTTCATCACTGTCACCAACTTTTACTACAAAGATCTATTAAAGGTGAATTAATAACAACTTTAGTCTATCAGATATACTACGGGATTTTAATCTCATTAAACCTTTAAAGATTAATATTTCAATATTGCTTATATTTAGAATTTCATTAAAACTATATGAGAGCTTCAAGAATAATGTTTCTCTCTCTTATGAGTTTCATACTTGTATATGCTCTTGTGTTACTGTTTAGTGTCCGTTAAACCTGAAGAACTTAAATAGTAACCATGTGAGGAGATAGATACCTTAATAGTTCAACTGGAATAATCGTGTTACTGTGTATGAGCATATCAAAATAACTTCTACACCTTTTCTAAATAAATATATAATTTTCACTAGAAACAAACAAATAGTGAAAAGTAAGATAAGTTTTGACATTATACCTGTTTTGGGATACTTATGGTGTCACTTTTCTAGCCAGAAACCTCTGTGGCCAATGGTGCCATTGTCTGAGTTTTTGGCTGGGCCCACTGGGCTCATTCCACCCACTCAGCCTGGCAGACTGCACTTGGCTTGTGCTACTGGCCTGGATCCCATGCCTGCCAAGGGTGAGCCAGGTGTGGAGTGGCAAGAGGTGTGTGAGCGAGTGTGTGTGTGGTCCAGCCACTGCACACAAGGCACACTGGTAGCTGTGGTGCTGTGGGCAGTTCCAGGCACCAGCTCCATGCAAGGCTGTGGCTGGATCAGATGTACTGCAAGTGTCTCCTACTATAGGCACCCATATCTGGATGAGGGGAACATGCTGATACCCAGAAGCTTGGAGACACCAGGAACTACAGAGCCTCCAAAAGGGTGTCATAGCCCTGGTTCAGGGAGCCTTTGGGTCTGGGCTTCCCTAAGGGCCACAGCTCTTCTCTCCTTCTTGTCACCCACAACATGGTGAGTGGTGTGGTGGGGGGGGACATTTCATCCCTTTGTGACAGCTCTTTCGTCCCACCATTCAGTAGTTCCTGAGTAGTCCTGACATCTGTATGAGTGTGGATGAGTCTGTGGGTTTTATGGGCTCAGAAGAAAGGATGAGAGTATTAATTGGTCCGTGGACTGCTATGGGTGGGTCCAGAAAAAGCACCATAAGTTCTCACTCTGGGGCACAGACTCCATCAGGAAACTGACACCCTTGCCTCCAGGCTTCAGGCCGTCCCCGGCTTGAAGGTGGGGCTTCACCAGGGACCTGTACCTTTCCACTGAGGAACATGTCTGCCTCCCACTGCCTTCAACATGCCATTCACGGTGCCAATTCTGTTCATGCACAGGGGTGCCTGCAGGCCTGCACTGAGCTGCCCTCAACCCTCTCTGCTCCCTGTCTCCTTCCCATGCTCATTGGAACCCAAGGTCTGGAGGGAATGAGGAAGCAAGGGGATGGCATATCAGTGCTTCCCTGAGTGTGCACATAACCGCCAGGTCATGACAGTGCCCAGGCTTGGCTATAACTCTGCTCCACACTGGAGTGGGCACCGGGAGTGGGGAAAGGCCAGGGAGCGGGAACAGGCTCCTGAGCCTGCAGGGTCCAGGGAGCTTCTCCGGCCCCTGAGAGCACAGGGATGCCGAGGTCTGGAGCCACAGCTGGGTGGCTGCAACTGTGCCTAGGAGTGCAGGGGTGCTGCCAACTCAGTAGAGGGCTGGGCTTCCATCTGTTTCTGGCCCCTCCCAGCTCCATGGAGTATGCAGCCCTGGTCGTGCCTTCTTGGCTGCAGCAGGCAAACTCACAGCAGCCCCTACAGACATGCCGTCACTGGCATCTTAATGATAATTTTATATTTCTTATTAAGTATTTCCAAGTTGTGAAGCTCTCATTCAAACAGTGCTATAAATTCTTCCAAAAGTAAGAAGTATCCCTTACTAATCATAAAAAAATAGTTCTAGTCATATAAAAAGGAGAAAATAGAAGTGAATGTTCCATTGCATTAATGATTCAGAAATTGTAGATGATATTTTGAATCATGCCAAGAAATCAAAGAACATTAGAAGAAACAATAAAGAGGATGAGTGATTTTAGAGGTTAGAGAATTACTTGGGGGTATAGGAGTCAAGAGAAAATTTCCCACTGACCTTCTGGGGGTTTGCGAAAAAATCTACTCACTAAAGGCAGACTAATAAGAGAAAGGGCATACACATTTAGTTTAATGTGGAATTATACCCACATTACCCAACAACCCAGTTAGGTATATATGATTATATACTCCTCTTCTTAGGGAAATAGATGAGAAAGTGTTGATTATTTTAGGGGGTAGTAAATGACTTTTATGGAAATTCAATGGGCCCTTAGAGCAGACAATGGTTTGTGACAAAAGTCTGTCCAGGTTTGTTGACAGACTTTAGTCTCTCTTCCTGGAATGAGTCCAGTTAATGAAAACTCAAGGAACGGATAAGAGGTCATTGTTTTATTCTTTGGTAGATCCAGACTTTAGGCAGGTAAAGTAACTTCAGAGGCCGACTTCTTCCTGTACTTTGGATTATATAAAAGATTGAGAGACGGGAGGTGGAGAGGGAGGGTGTCAGAGAGACCCTGAGGCTTCTTGTTCAGCTCAACATATCAAAGTGTCATATTTGGGGTACTGGTTTCTGAATCCCAATAGGGGAATATTCCCTCTGATTATGAGTCACTATTTTAACTAATGGCAGCTTGTGAGATAATACATCTTCCCAGGTTGTATTCAACCTTCATGATATAAAATACAACAGGTCAAAATGATAAATGAGACCAGGGTAAAGCCTTAAGTATTGTTGGTTAATAGACAATATTAATTCATTGATTTTTCTGTTTCATTCAGAAAATATAGTTAAGTACCTGCTGTGAAGTTGGTGTGGAAGATATAAGAAGAAAAGGACGAGTGTGATACTTTTCCTTACGGAGAGTGGTAGACAATAAACCAGCAAGCAAGCCAGAAGGAGACAAAATAATTTTAATAACTTTAGTGCTTTTAGTAAATGCTAATAATAAAATAATAAAAGTCATGATAATGAATAAAACTTAGAGCAGGTATATTTTAAATAAGTTTGTAATGGAAGCCTCATTGAGGCACTGACAGGAAAAGCATTTAAACTGAAACTTGCAAGATAAGCAATCATCCATAGGAAGGGTCAGTACATATTGCTAGCACCCACATCCTGCAGGCCCAGAGCTTACATCAGTAGTGAATCATGGCATATTTTTCTGGAAATCCTGGAGGAAAACCCAATATCTATCACAACTCCCTGCTACCAATTCAGTATCATATTCCTCCAGGCTAACAAGGTGAAAATTACTAGCAATCTAGGCCCAGATCTCTTTTAACAGTAGTCTTTATTGACCACAGTTTTTAATTCTGCCTTTTATTTGTTTTCTTGTCCAGGAAAATTCCTTCTCCAGAAATATTTTTTCCATGATATCTTATGAACAAAGCCTTGTCTTTGCATTGAGGGACTTCTACAGCTCATCTTTGTAGAGGTGAGAAGTCTATCCATCCAAGAGAGAGTGTTGGGGTGCTCTTAATTTTCAAAGAGTATTGTTAATTTCTCCATTATCCCCTACAGATCTATTAAGTACCAGTCTCTTAGACTTGAAAAACTTCTCAAATAACACAAACGTTAACTGGCTGCTCAGCCCACTTTATGATGACTGTATTTTTTGACATATTTTGTGTTAATCCCTCTATCTCAGCAAATTTTCTGCAAACTTTATCAAATTCTCATATTTATGACAAGGTCTTTGACCTTGTGGGCTATACTACCCTCTCATCCCTGATAGTGTCCCCAGGACTCTCCAGACGACCTTTATTTCTGTGAATAGAGCTGCAAGCCACAGCTCCATGTAATGAACATCCTTTTATCAAAAGAGACCATAAAACAATCAAATACTTCATATTTGGAGCATTAAAAAAAATCTTATTCCTCTACAGTATTGGACTTAATAAGTGGAATTTTTTTGTTATGTTCTCCCATTGGTTTAACAAAAGTACAAGATATATCCTTATGAAATAACCTACTAGAGTTTCCAGAGAGATACCATTGATGCTTTATCTTTCTATAGGTTGGTATAAAAGTAATTGCAGTTTTTGCCATTAAAAGTAATGGTAAAAATTGCAACAACTTTTGCACCACACTAATGCAATATTCCTCTTACTTGAAGCCTAATGTACAAGGTTTAGAGGAAAAGCCTTCTGTGCCTTTTAGGGCTAGACTATTCTATTCGCTTGAATAATTCAAAGTTATCAAACTCACTGCATCTCCCTTTGCTTGTCACAAACTCAAGAAAAAAAATTCTCAGTCATATACTTATGTAGGCCTACAGGTATGAATTACACTTTGTCTTTTTCCTTTGACCTGCTTGATAATTTATGTCATTGGCTTTACGAAAATTGATTGCTCTATATCTACTGTGTACCAGAGAATGTGATATTTACAACTGAAAACCATAATATGCAGGACATGTCAGGGACAACATAGGAAACTGGAAGAGGGTGACTGGCCAAAGAAAAAGGGAAGAGGTCTTAAGTGCTATGGTTGGATTATGTGAATCTCACAATTATTTGACTTAATCCTCCCCAGTCTAGCCTTCTCCTCACTTTGACATTGCCACCTCTATCAGTTACTTGAATGTTTTATTCTCCATAGTAAAACAACGATTTCACTCTAAATTGGGGTAGAAAATAGCTGTGATGAGAGCGCTAAATATTTAATTCAGCAACTCAATGGGCTCACCATCTTACCAGCTTTATTCAAAGGCAAGTTATTTCATAAAATGTACCACTCCTGCTAATTTTTCCAGGAGGCACATCTCACGATAACAAAACGCACTAAATTAATAACTTTAAAACATGGAATAATCACTGATAATTTCTACTGGATTTGGTTAAAAATTTGCCTCACATCAGAGGAAGTGACACGTTTTTCTTTTCCAGGAATTATATTAGTGAGTATTTTTCCCCATGGGGATCTTGCTGTAGATAGGCTTATTTTTTAGGTATTTATTGACGTTTCATCTTCATGTCATTAATATCTCTGTTCTTATGTTACCCATCTCCAAAAAGTCTTCACGTTGCACTTGGAGTGACATAATATATTTTTTAATAAGGCATTGGGGACTAGAAGGTCAGTGTCATGATAACAGAATTTGAGTAGCCTACTTATTACAAAAATCTCCATGCTTGTGATTGAATATAATAAATCTTCTTTATTCATACAAATATTTTACATAGTCAAAGCGATATTTTTGTTGCAAAACAAAATATCACATTCTTAGTTGCCTTTTAAATTCCCCCTTTAAATACAACTTGATGTTGTAGAAAGAGGAAAAATGTTGGCACTTCTCACCTGACTGTGACATAACCCTTTCAATTACATCAGAGAAGACTATTAACTCTGTGTATCTGTATCCATCATGGTGTAGTCAATATATACATGGCACACAATGCGATAATTGAAGTGAGGTAGATAAGGTCAAATTAACCAATAAAGATTGTGAAGCACGCAGAGATTAATAATACTAGAAAGCTCTTATCCTTCTAGGCCTGAAGGGAAAATGGAAAGGAGTTACTACAGGGGCCTAGAGAGAGCTGAGCTTTGGAAGACAGAGTGTACAAAAGTAGGTGTGGCCATAGTTACAAAATGCAGGCCAAACACCATGGCTCATGCCGGTAATGCCAGCACTTTGGGAGGCTAAGATGAAAGGATCCATTAAGTTCAGGATAGCTAGATCAGCCAGGACAACATAGTGGGATCCTGTATCTATTGAAAATAAAATTTAAAAATTAGTAGGGCTTGGTGGTGCCGGCATGTAGTCCCATCTACTCAGGAGGTTTAGGCAAGAGATTGCTTGAGCCCAGGACGTCAAGGCTGCAATGAGCCATGATCATGCCATTGCACTCCAGCCTGAGCAACAGAGATACACCCTGTCTTAAAACAAAAACAACAAAGCAAAACAAAATAGAACAAAACAAAACACATTTACCCTGAATGTCAGCAGGGAGTGAGCCACAATAATAAATATCTCTTTCCCCTTCAACGCTCACTTCTCTATCCAGTGATTTCTATTTGGTCAACAAAAACAGAAGCCAGGGTACAGAGATGATTGCTTACAGAGTCCATAGAGATCAGTCTTCTAGGTATTAAGCAAGGTGGAGAAAGGTAGCGTATAAAATCAGATGGGTGAGCGGAAAATGTCTTGCGCAGTAAATCAATTCTGTTATCTGAGCAATAGTAGAAGCAATAATTCCCTGACTTGCTTGGCTTACAGGGAAGGTTTAAGACTCAAATGATGTTTCAGATACTAATTTATAACCTGTAAAACATGTCACAATAATAAAGTGTCAAAATATTTGGGTGTTTAGGAATTGATAAAAAATATGCAAACCAAAATTAGCTTTCTTATTTTAAGACTATTTTATTCGAATGAAAAGCTTAAGAAACTGAGACATTTTGAAAACCATGATACTAAAACATGCCCTATTGTGAGATATTCAAATTGTTTTTACTTTTCATTTGTGTACATGAAACAAAGATAAATATCTTGGTTTCTAATACTTGTTCCTGTGAAATGAATTCTTGGGCTCTTGATGCTCCATTGTCAAGCTGTTTTCACACAACCTGCACCTATTCATACTCTTTATTTTATAATGGTAAACTGGTATCTGATTGCTTTATCCATTAGTTTTCTTACTGATTATACACACATACATATGTGCGTGTGTGTGTGTTTGTATGTGTATAATATATATAAAACACATCTTTTGCATTTAATAGTTTATCAACTTTTAAATCATTTACCTGGAATATTTTATCTGCCACAACATTTATCATATATTTTGCTCTGTTTTAGGTAGTAAAATTATAATTTTCTCTTTAATCCATATGAAATTTATTTTGGTGTAAAGGTCTAACAGGTCTAATAGTTTACTGAGTAGCTTAACAAATTTCACAGCAGTATTGATGAATATTGTTTTGTTTTCTAATCAGAGTTCTTCATTAAATCATTCTAAGATTTATATTATCTTTAAATTACAAATAAAGAAAGAAGAGGTTTAATTTATCTTGAAATCAATTACACTGACTGCATTCTGATTTTTCTTGATGGGTTCTGTATTTCCTGAGCCACTGAATATTCAGGAAGGTCTGGGGCCATTAAAAACGATTTGATTAATGCTTTTAGTTTTTCCCATTGAAATCTGGACAATTGCTTCAATGTTTTCTAGTGATAATGTTATGTCAACATCTGAGAGCTACTTGATTTTTGTCCTTAAGTACACGACTTATGTTGGCTTATTGTTTGTTCTATTCACGTTTACAGAATTTTTTAAATACCAGAATAATTCTTAAAAAAACACATTTGAAACATTTTTTGTAGCTCAATCTACTTTTCCTCTCTTCAGTTGTGGCTTTGTCTTTGGCAAGCACACTTGTATAATAAAATATTTTCCCTCTTCTTTTCCAAATTACATTGAGGTTTATATACTAATTTCTGTCTTTGTTTCAAACAGATTCATTTCTCAATTCCATCCTCTACAGAGCCAATTTTTCTGCTGTTATTTTTGTTATCAGCACACCCGGTGAAGCTTTTAATTTCTTTATTATATTGTTAGAGTCCTTGCAGTATATACTTAATTTTATTAAAGTTATTTTACTCTCCATTTTTATTCATGATTGTATTTAAACTCCATCATCTGTAAATTACATTTTGAAAAGTAGCCCTAGTACCAAGATTTACATAACGTTTGCGAATATATGGAAGTTATATATTTTTTATTCAGCTATGACCTTTTTGAAGTAAATATTTAAGACATGCTAGTTTTCTAAACCATTGAGAGTTTTCTGCAAACACTAGACTCTAACTTTTCTCTGTTCATACGTTCCTATATAACAACATACCTAGACACATTGTTTGTCAATCTTTAGATTGTTTCTGGTGCCACCCACTGCCCAACAGGATTTTGATATAATCTGTTTTAATTTAAAGCTGAAATGTAGGTTGATGTACACATCTGGACCAACTTAGGGTGCAATCAGAGATTTATCATCTAATTTTGTGAGCCTCATGTGGGCCTATCCCTAACAGTTCCCTAAAAGACAAAGATCCATGGTTTTTTCGTTGCATTACAGATCTTTAGGAGTTCTTGGAGGTGCTCTGGTGCCTTCCAAGGAACAAGCAGGGGCCTTAATTAGTGCTGTTCTGGGAGCCTAGCTTCCACTTCAACCACATGTGAACTGATGAATAAGTTTAAGTATTTGCTTTGTCAGATACAAATGCAGACAATGTCTCATAGAGCAGTGCTGCTTAACATCTGTATCAGTCACCTGGTCAGATTTTTAAAATGTAAATTCTCATCCTGTATCTCTGGCCTAAGGCCAGAATTTTGTAGTTCTAATGAGCTACCAGGTGATGCTGATGCTGATAGCTTTGCTGAACACACTTGAAGTAGCTAAGTAGTCTGAGAGCCTTTGAGTAATCTCAGCTATGCTATAATCAGTCGTTATGTATAAAATTGCTATTGTTTAAATGTGTGCCCTCTGAAATTCAGCTGTCACCAAATTCATAGTATTAAGAGGTGGGGTCTTTAAGAGGTGATTAGGCCATGATAGCTCCTCCCTCTTGAATGAGAAGTAGGCTCCTAGTCATAAAGCTTTCAACACCACTTTACTTATTTGCCTTTTGCCATCAGAGTACAAAGTATTCCTCCCTTCTGAAGAATGTAACAACAAGGTGCCATTTTAAAAACACAGAGCAGCCTGCACCCAGACAACAGAAACATAAGTTTCGACTTTCCAGCCTCCAGAACTGTGAGAAACAAATGTCCATTCTTTATAAATTACCAACTCTCAGATATTATGTTAGGGGAGCACAAAAAGTCTAAGACAAAAACATGATGCACACCACGATGTACTTTTCCCAGAGGTCGCTATATCTCTGTTCACAGTGCTTTCTGTGAGGAACTATATTGTTTTTATAATGCACTGTGTTGCAAGGCCTGCTCTTAAAATCCTATAATATTACCAGTATCTGTAATGTTCTTGCCTTTTAATATTTTCCCGTGGTGATCTGTCATACTTGTAGCTGTCCATGATCTCTTCACCAAACCAACTAAGTTTGGAGAACTTTATACATGAATTTCCCTGCTTCAAAATCGAAGGAAGTTACTTTGCATCCTTTTTCAAAGTCAAGTCAGGGATGTACATGTGTTAGACAACCCCACTCGGATGCAATGTCGCAAGATTCTTCTAAAGAGAGTAAGAAAAAAATAGAAATAAATAAAGATAGTGAGAAGAGGGAGCAGATGTCACTCTCTGGTGAGGATGTTGCTTATATAAACAGACATGGGAGATGTCCAAGAAGGACATGCAATCTACACATTAACAAGTATTTTTTTAAAAACCTAGGTTCTACTTTGGAGGTAGAAAATTATCTAATAAACAGAAAGAAGCATAATTTGGATACTGATCCCCAGCGCCTACTCTCCAAATCTGGCCCTCTATTCTGCTTCTCCCACTTTTAAAAAGTCCTCTTAGCATTTACCTGAGAAAAGACAGAAATTTTTAAATTATTTCCTTTACAATGAACATTAGCTAGCATAGTTTCTGTTGTGAGCAATTAACCATCCTGACTAACACAGTACTCACTAAAACAAATATTTAAACAAAAATTGTTCCCTGTATTCAATAATAATTATCTAATGAGATAGAAAAAATAGATTTTTCCTTATGAGGCATACTAATATCAGGAGAGTAGGAAGGACACTGTGAATAGATTAAGAAGTTTGTCTCAATGTTTAGTTTTCCAAAGTCTGTAAAAGATAATTAAAAATAAACATACAAAGCAGCAGAAATCACTAATGGTAATAGGAAATGAAAATAATTAGATATATTTCCACATAAAAATCATACGAGGTGAGTTTCATCTATCTGCCACATTCAAACAGGAACATTTTGTGTTATTAAGGGCACTAAATCCAGGAACCATAATAACTTTCTTTATTTCCAATAGTATTGATGAAGTTCTTTGCTTCCAGTTCTGATCTTCTCTTAAACTGGCAAAAAACAAAATGCTGTGAACTGCTTGAAGATCAGCAGCTTCCAAATCTGTCCGCAGTAACATTTCTAAAACAACTAAATTCCTAATGATTTTATATATAAAATGCATAGCACAGAAATGTTATAAACAAGCCCAATCAAAAAGCATTTATTTTTATGCTCTCAAAAATAATTACTTTTAGATCAATAAAAACACACAAATTTTTTTTTTCTCAGCATACCTTTATTGTATAGTTGGTGTTTATTTCTCTCAAAGTGGAATGCAAGTGGGGTGCAAAGCAAGATGGTAGAGTAGACATCTTCACTGATCGTCCCCTCCCCCGATAAAGAAATCAAATAAACAACTATCTACACAAATAAAGCATCTTCATAAGAACCAAAAATCAGACCACGAATAGTATCTGATTATATCTTAGTATGGCAGAAAGAGGCACTGAAGAGGTAATAAAAACAGCGTGTAATCACTGACACCACCCATCCCCCAACTTCTGGCATTGGCAGCATTGTGTGCAGAGGATTCCTGTGAAATGGGGAGAGGGAGAGCTGAGTAACAGTGAGGCGCTGAGCTCAGTGCTGCCCTTTTACCGCAGTAAACAAAAGTGGATCATACTCAGCTGATGCCCACCCACGGAGGGGGAATTTAATCTAGACCTAAGCAGAGGGGAATGCCTGATCCTAGCAGTCAGAACTTGAGTTTCAACTGTCTTCACCACTGCAGACTAAATTGTTCTGGGTCTCTAAATAAACTTGAAGTTGTATAAATCTGTTCTTTCATTGCCATAAATAGATACCTGAGACGGTAATTTATATAAAGAGTGTTTAATTGGCTTATGCTTCTGCAGGTTTTACAGGAAGCAAGATGCTGACATCTGCTCATCTTCTGGGCAGGCCGTGGGAAATTTACAATCATGGCAGAAGACAAATTGGGAGAAAATACCTCACATGGCCAGAGGAGAAGCAAGAAAGCAGGGGTCGGGGGGCGCTACCACTACTCACTTTTAAACAGCTAGATCTTGCAAAAATGTAGTCTCATGAGAACAGCACCAAGTGGCATAGTGCTAAACCATTTTCTTGAGAAGTCTGTCTCCATGATATAGTCATCTCCCACCAGGCCCCACCTCCAGCATTGGGAATTATAACTGAACATAATATTTGGGTGAGGACACAGACTCAAACCATATCAGTAGTCTAGGCCACAAGGACTGCCACTCCTAGGTGAGTTCTCATGACTGTGGGAGGCAAGTGACACTGAGATACCAGCTGGTGCTGCTAAGAGACTGCAGGCATTACCAAGTCCCTAACCACAGGCTGCACAGTTCACAGGTCCAAAAGAGAACCCTTCAATCTGCTTCAGAAGAAAAAAGTAGAGGGAAGATTGAGGAAGCCTTTTTCTTGCATCCTGGATACCAACTCAGCCACAGCAGGACAGGGTACCAGTCCGAGTCATGAGGTCCTCTCTCCAGGACTTAGCACCCAGATGATACAGGCTGAGCCAGAAGAGAACCAGATGCTTTGAATGGAAGGACCCAGTCCTAGCAAGATTCATCACATGCTAATTGAACAGCGCTTAGGCACTGAATAACCAGCAGCAATACCCAAATACTACATAGAGGGCCTTGGATAAGACGCTCAGACTTGCTGTCTTCAGGTGACTCAGCACATATGCAGCTCTGGTAAGCATGGGACAAGGCAACTTCTACTTGAGAAAAACAGAAAAAAAAGAGTAAAGGGACATTGTCTTGCACCTTAGGTACCAGCCTGGCCACAGAAAGCAGCCAAAAAGTGGTTGCAGTGAGCCTAGAGTGAGACCCAATGCTGTGCTGACTTAATATCTCTCCGAACAGTCCTTAATTGTGGTGGCCACAGGGGTGCTCGTGTCACTCTCTCCCACCTCCAGGTGGCTCAGAACAGAGAGAGATTCATTTGTTTGGAAGGAAGTGAAGGAAAACAACAAGAGCATCTGCCTGGTCCAGATAATATTTGCAGACCTTTCTAAAACCACAAAGGTAATACCTCTAACAGTCTGCAAGAACTACAGCATTACTTAGGTTGAGATGCCCGCTAAAGCAGATGAAGCTAAGATCACAATACCCCAGTACTTTTGATTATCTGGAAAGCCTTCTCAAGAAGGATAGGTACAAACAAGGCCACAATGCAAAGAGTACAATAAAATACCTAATACTTTAATGTCTAGACACAGACAAACATCTCCAAGGACCAACAACATCAAGGAAAACAGGACCTAGCCAAATAAACTAAATAAGGCATCACAGACCAATTCTGGAGAAAGAGATAAATGCGACCTTTCAGACAGAAAATTTAAAATAGTTGTGTTGAGGAAACTCAAAGAAATTCAAGATAACACAGAGAGGACATTTAAAAGATAAATTTACGAAACAGATTGAAATAATTTAAACAAATTAGGCAGACATCCTGAAGCTGAAAAATGCAATTGACATACTCAAAAATGCATCGGGTATTTTCATAGCAGAATTAACTAAACAGAAGAAAGAATTTGTAAGGTTGAAGAAAGGCTATTTAAATATACACAGAGGAGACAAAAGAAACAATAAAAGGACACCTACTGGATCTAGAAAGTAGCCTCAAAAGGGCAAATCCAAGAGGCCTTAAAGAGGAGGTAGAGAAAGAGATAGAGGTAGAAAGTTTATTCAAAGGGGTAATAATTTTCAAAATCTTATCAAACCTAGAGAAGGTGTCAATATTCAAGTACAAGAAGGTTGTAGAAAACCAAGTGGATTTAACTTTAATTTAACTGTCTCTAGGTATTTAATAGTAAAATTCCCAAAAGTCAAGGATAAAGAAAGAATCCTAAAAGCAGTAAGAGAAAAAAACAAATAATATACAATGGAGCTGCAGTATGTCTGGCAGTGAACTTGTCAGTGGAAGCCTTGCCAGCCAAGAGAGAGTAGCAAGACATATTCAACGTGATGAAAGAAAAAATAAAACTGTTACCCTAGAATAGTATATCCAGTGAAAATATCCTTTACACATGAAGGAGAAATATAGATTTCCCCTGACAAACAAAAGCTGAGGGATTTCATTAAATCCAGACCTGTGCTACAAGAAATGCTAAAGGGGGTATTTCACTCAGAAAGAAAATAATATTAACAAGCAATAAGAAATTATCTAAAAGTATAAAACTCATTGGTAATAGTAAGTACATAGATAAACACAGAATATTATAACACTGTAACAGTGGTTACTCTTATAAGTAGAAATAATATGTAACAATCGAAAATAATAAGAACTTTTCAAGATACAGACAGTACAAGAAGACATAATTAGAAACAAGAAAATGTTAAAAGGCAGGGGACAAAGGTTAGGTGTAGAGTCTTTATTAGTTTTATTTAGTTTGTTTTCTTGTTTATGCATTGTTAAGTTGTAATCAGCTTAAAATAATGAGTTATAAGATAGTATTTGCAGGCCTCATGGTAACCTCAAACCAAAAAAATGTAAAACAAATACACAAAAAATGAAAAACTAGAAACTATGTTATGTCACCAGAGGAAAACACCTTCATTTAAAGGACGACACAGAGGAAAGAAAGGAGAAAGAGAAAATCAGAAAACAAATATTAAACGACAGGAACAAGTCCTTATTTATCAATCATAACACTGAATGTAAATGAACTAAAATCAAAAGATGAAGAGTGGTTGAATATATTTTAAATAGAGAGAGACACCCAGTGATCTGTTGCCTACCAAAAAACAAAACAAAACACACACTTCAACTATAAAGACATATATATATATATATAGACTTAAAACCAATGGATGGAAAAAGATATTTCATGTCGATGGAACCCCAAAAAGAGCAACAATAGCTATACTTATATCAGACAAAATAGATTTCAAGACAAAAAAATATAAAATGAGACAAAGAAGGCCACTATATATGATAAATGTGTCAAGTCAATATAAGGATATAACAATTTAAATATATATTGACCCAACACTGTAGTACCCAGATATATAAATCAAATATTATGAGAACTAAAGAGAGACAGAATCCAATATAATAATAGCTGTAGATTTAAATATTTTTTACATTGGACAGAACTTCCAAACAGAAAATCAGTAAGGAAATATCAGGCATAATTTGTAGTACTGACCAAATTAACCTAAGAGATATTTACAGAACATTTTATCCAATGGCTGAAGAAAACACATTCTTCTCCTCAGCACATGAATCATTTCCAAGCATAGACCATATGTTAGGTAACAAGTCTTAAAACATTCAAAAAATTGAAATTGTATCAAATATCTTCTCTGATCACAATGGAATAAAACTAGAAAATAGTAACAATAGAAATTTTGGAAACTATACAAATACATGAGAATTAAACAATATGCTCCTCATGGACCAGTGAGTCAATGAAGATATTAATAAGGAAATAAAAATTCTTGAAACAAATTATAATGAAATACAACATATCAAAATCTATTAGATACAAAAAAGCTATATTAAGTGGAAAGTTAATATGTGCCTACATCAAAAGGAAGGAAAACTTCAAATAAACAACTTAACAATGCATCCTAAACAACTAGAAAAGCAAGAGCAAGTCAAACCCAAAATTTTTGAAGAGGTAATAAAGGTTTAAGCAGAAATGAATTAAATAGAAATGAAGAAAACAATACGAAAGATAAACAAGAAGAAAAGTTGGTTTTCTGAAAAGTTAAACAAAATCAACAATCCTGTGGTCAGACTATCAAAAAATAAGAGAGTCTAACTAAAAAAAAAATTCAGACATGAAAAAAGAGACAATATAACTGATACCACAGAAATTCAAATGATTATAAGTGGCTACTCTGAGCAACCATATGTCAATAAATTGGAAAATCTAGAAGAAATAGATAGCTTCCTAGACACTTAACACCTACCAAAATTGAGCCATGAAGAAATCCAAAACTCTAACACAGCAATAACAAGCAATGAGATCAAAGCCATAATAAAAAAGATCTCTCAGTAAAGAAAAGCTCAGGACCTGATGACTTTACAGTTGAATTCTAGAAAGCATTTGAAAAAGAATTCATACCAGTTCTACTCACAATATACCAAAATATGGAGCAGGGAATATTTTCATATACATTATATGAGTCCAGAATTACCCTAATGCCCAAACCCTACAAAGACACATTAAAAGAAAAACTATAGGCCAATATCTCTGATGAATATTGGTACAAAAATCCTCAACAAAATACTAGCAAACTGAATTGAACAATCATTCAAAAGATCATTTCATAATGACCAAGTGGTATTTATCCCAAGGATGCAAGGTGGTGAAACATATGGAAATCAATTATTGTGATACATCAGATAAACAGAATGAAGGTTAGAAACCAAATGATTATTTCAATCAGTGCTGAAAATAATGAATACAATTCAGCATCCCCTCAAGATGAAAAATAACTGGAGCTAGAAGAAACATCTCAACATAGCAGAAGTCATATACAACAGATTGACTACTAGTATCATACTTAATGAGGATAACTGGAAATCCTCTCTACTAAGATTGGAAAGAATACAAGGATGCCCACTGTTACTAAACATGGTACTGGAATTGCTACTTAGAACAATCAACGAAGAGAAAGAAATAAAGGGCATCCAATTTGGAAAGAAAGAAATCAATTTATACTTGCATGCAGATAATATGATCTTATATTAGGAAAATCCTGAAGACTCCACCAAAAAATACATCAGAATTGATAAGCAAATTCAGTAAAGTAGCAAGATCCAAACTCAATATACGAAAATCAGTACGATTTCTATATGACAACAGTGAAAAATCTGAAAAAGAAATTAAAAAAGCAATCTCATTTACAAGAGCCATGAATAAAATTAAATACCTAAGAATTAACTTAATCAAAGAAGTGAAAGATCTCCGTAAGCAAAATTATAAAACCCTGATTAAAGAAATTGAAGAGAACACAAAAAGTGAAAAGATATTCTATGCTCATAAATAGAAGAATTAATATTATTAAAATGTCAACACTACCCAAAACAATCTACAGATTCAATGTAATCCCTATGAAAATACCAAAGATTTTCTTCATAGAAATAGAAAAATCTATCCCAAAATTTATATGGTACCACAAAAGATCCAGAATAGTCAAAATCATCCTGAGCAAAATGAACGAATGTGAAGGAATCACAGTACTTGATTTCAAATTATACCACAGAGCTATACTAATCAAAACAGCAAGTTACTGTCATTAAAAAAAAAGACACATAGGTGACTGGAAAACAATAGAGAACTGATAAATAAATCCATGCATCTACAGTGAACTTACTTTTGACAAAAGTGCCAAAAATATACATTAGAAAAAGAATAGTCTCTCAACTGCTGTTGGAAAACTGGAAATCATTATGCAGAATAATGAAACTAGACCCTGTCTCTTACCATATAAAAAAATCAAATCATAATGGATTAAAAATTTAAATCTAGTAACTCAAACTATGAAATGACTACAAGAAAATATTTGAGAAACTCTCCAGGATGTCGATATGGGCAAAGTTTTTTTTGAGTAATGCCACACATGCCCAGAAAACCAAAGCAAAAATGGGCAAATTGCATCACACCAAGTTAAAAATCTGCACAGAAAAGGAAACAATCAACAAAGTGATGAGACAGTCCACAGAATGGAAGAAAATCTTTGCAAACCACTTATCTGACAAGAGATTAATAATCTGAATATATAAGAAGCTCAAAAACTCTATAAGAAACTACTAATGTAAATAAAGTAAGTTCGATATTTATATAGACATTTCTCAAATGAAGACATATTGATGGAAAACAGGCATATGCAAAGGTGCTCAACAACATTAATCATCAGAAAAATGCAAATCAAAACTACAATGAGATATCACTTTACCCTATTTAAAATGGCTTATATCCAAAAGAGAGGCACTAGCAAAAGCTGGCAAGGTGATGGAGAAAAGCGAACCCTCTTATGCTCTTGGTTAAAATGCAGATTAGTATAATCACTATGGAGAACAGTTAGAAAGTTCTTCAAAAAACTAAAAATAGAGCTACCATGTGATCCCTAAATCCCACTGCTGGGCATATACCCGCCAAAAGAAAATCTGTGGATTGAAGAGATGGATCAGACTATCAAAAAGTAAAAGAAAGTCTAACTGAAAAAAATAAAGAAAAAAGAACTTTTTGAGACATAGTACAAGAAGACATCATTAGAAACAAGAATATGTTAAAAAGGCAGGGGACAAAGTTAAGTTGTAGAGTCTTTATTAGTTTTGTTTGTTTTCTTGTTTATGCGTTGTTAAGCTGCAATCAGTTTAAAATAATGGGTTATAAGATAGTATTTACTGGCCTCATGGTAACCTGATACCTGCACTCCATGTTTGTTGTCACACTGTTCACAATAGCCAAGACTGGATTTAACCTAAGTGCCCATAAATAGATAAATAAAGAAAGTATGGTACTTATATATTATAAAATACTATTTAGCCATGAAAAAGAATGAGATACTGTCATTTTCAACAACATGTATAGAACTAGAGGGCATCATGTTAAATGAAATAAGCCAGGCACAGAAAAATAAACATCACACGTTCTTGTTTGTGGGATCTAAAAATCAAAACAATTGAAATCAAGCACATGGAGAGAAGGATGGTTATCAGAGGCTTAGAACAGTAGTCAGGTGGTAGGTATGAGGTAGGGAGGGTTAATAGATACAAAAATTATTTAGGAAGAATGGCTAAGACCTAGTATTTAGTATTTTATAGCTCATAGGGTAATTACAGTCAATAATAATTTCATTGCATATTTACAAATAACTAAAATAATATAATTGTTTTGTAACTAAGGGGATAAATGCTTGTGGAGACTGATACCCCATTCTCCTTGATGTGATAGTTACATACTACATGCCATTCCTGTATCAAAATAGCTCATGTGCCCCATGAATATATATACCTACTATGTGCACATAAAAACAAAATTTTTTTAAAAATTAGGGAGGGCATTTTTCATGTCTTCATATTTTCTTGAAATTTTAGTATCATTAGCCAGAAATCAAAAGAATGGAGAAAATGGTAAAAATATTTCTAAAATAACAGGCAATGATAAATGAAATATAAAGAAAGCATAAAAGATACTTATTATAGTCATACTTTACTCATCTTAGGTACAACTTGTTTTCCTTAAATCATGTGAGAGAAATTAAGGTGAAAGGAAATTATAGAGACATATTTGCTCTTCCTTTTCAAGGTAGTAATCAGTTATTAAAATCTTCTCCAAATCCCTGTACTCTATTAAGCATTGTAGATGTTATTTAGAGCAAAAACCCTACTAAGGATGTCACCTTTGTGAAAATTATTTCTAATCTAAAGCTAACACATAACTGGACATTTCTTAAACTAGAGAAAATTACAGGAAAATATTCATCCATCTATGCATATCTGTTACAGTTTTCCTTCAAGTTAACTAAGAATTCAAAATTTAGGGCTGGGCACAGTGGCTCACGCCTGTAATCCCAGAACTTTGGGAGGCCGAGGCAGGTGAATCACGAAGTCAGGAGATCGAGACCATCCTGGTCAACATGGTAAAACCCCGTCTCCACTAAAAATACAAAAAATTAGCTGGGCACGGTGGCCCGTGCCTGTAATCCCAGCTACTTAGGAGGCTGAGGCAGGAGAATTGCCTGAACCCAGGAGGCAGAGGTTGTGATGAGCCAAGATCACACCATTGCACTCCAGCCCGGGTAACAAGAGCGAAACCCCGTCTCAAAAAAAAAAAAAGAATTCAAAATTTAACAAAAGTTTCACTTTTCATGCTCTATTATTTTTTATATCTTCTGAAGTACATAATCTACAATCTGTTTAATTATTCTAGAAGTGTCTTAGGACTTTCTGATAACTCAGAAACATGCAAAATACAGAATTTCATAATCGACCCTCATATATCAGATTTTATATTCTTATATTTGACTACTCCTTTTGAGAAGTCCTTCATTGATACTCCTTTCGAGAAGTACTTCACTGACTACTCCTTTTGAGAAGTACTTCAAAATGGCACTGTATGAAATTTGCAACACTATTTCCTCCATGAATTCTGATCATTGATGACTTCACTTAAGAAAGGTTTGTGCTTCGTGGACTGTGCTACATAAATTATACCCCCCTTATGATCTCTCTTGATATGTATTATTTGCAGATGACACATATGAAATTCCAGTTTAAATACAAAGTTCTGTGTTCAAAAACATTCTCAACCAATTTCAAAAACTATATTCGGGGGGAAAAATATGGGGTATTTTTCTATACTGAGGTCAAATTTTACTCTGGCTATCTAGAAATAGGATACAGAAAACAACTTCCAGAAAGAAAGAAAATGTTCACAGGAAGAATTCAGAGTGAAATATGATTTCATTTTATGAACTTTTGAATGGGTGTGTTTGTCTTCACACCTTTAACTAAAGACACACACTTAAAAGAATGAGAGCACACGTCCTACTTCTTGGATATTTGATTTCTACTAGGATGCTGAGTAGTAAGTGGAGGCTTAATAAATGCTCAGGAAATGGGCAGAAAAAGCTTTATGGCTTCAGGAAACTGTAATATAGAGGTTTCTTGGTCACTGAAAGGCAAATAAATCTAGATCTAAAGTGTACAGATATGTTTCCGCAAGTAAGAAATCTGTCCATTCTTATAGAATGAGACACTCTCTATAATAAGTACTCTCTTATTTCTTACTAATGTTACTTAAGTGGTAGAAACAAACTGTGAAATGGTACATATAAAATATATGTTTTTCCGAGAATCTGTTATTTACTAAAGAAGTTCCACTAGTATTTGAATGGGTTTATTTTAATTCATTAAAAGTACAATATAAGGAAAATATATTGAGCAAAAAAATCAAGTTTTCGAATTTTTAAAAGATTATTAACCAAATAATGGGTAAAATTTTGTATTCGTAACATCTATACTTTTAACTTCAAAATGTAAAACTATAAATTAACTAAATGTTATTTCTTGATGAAGGCCTTGTTTCCAATTAGGTAAGATCTTTCTATTTTTTTCTATCTCATTTTACATTGTAATTTAATTGACATATTATATTCTCTCTTGTAATACGTAATATTGTCACTTTTGCGTTAATGTTATTCTGCTACTAAATGATCAGCTCCATGAAGGCATGTTACAGATCTCATTATTTGTCACAAGATTTTATCACCTGTTTGTGATAGTTTCCATCTATACCCATGATTCTTCATCCCTCCCCTATATCTACACCCATTGCTATGTAACTTTGCCTTTCCTTCCAGTCATAGGTAGGCCAACACACCCTGCCAACTGACTCTGAGACTTGCCTTAACCGATGGGGAATTATCAGACATGATGCAAGTGGAGGTTGAAAACAAACTTGCACATGGGCTTTGCTCTTTTGTAACACTACCATTAACCTAAAAACATTCTCAGGTTTGCTTGCTGAAGGATGAGGGGTGTGTAGAACAGAGCTGGGTAATGCAAATCATCAAGGTCAGCCTAGTTCAAATGATAATCAGCTGACCCTAAGACCTGTGAAGTTCAGCCAATCCCTACCTAGAACTCTATACTGAAGAAAAACGAGGAATATATGTTTGTTCACTGAGTTTTGGGATTTTTTTACAAAGTCACAGGTAACAGATCTACACTAGAATAGTGTATCTGTTGGTATAATATATTGTAAATAATATGTGCTCCAAAAATGTGGAATTAAAAATGCTTTATTTGAAAGTTTGCCTTCACAGATGACAAGGAAGCTGTAACTAAAACAGAGCCACCAGACTGAATGAAAAATTTGTATTTGATTATGATTTTTAAATCAGTTTCCAGTACTGTATAATATAGTATAGCTCAAGTACATTCAACTACAGGGATATCCAAACGATCCAATAAGATCAGAGTACTCCAACATTTTGGATATGCTGACTGATTTGTGAGTATATAACCCACTAAGGGCCATAGAGAATTTGTCTTTAAATTTACTTTTCATTTTTGAGGTTTCAAGTAAAGGGAGAAGTGTAACATACAGGTTCTTATGGTATTTTTTTCCTCTCTTCAAGGGAGATTCACTAATAAATCAGATACAAAGTATGCTCTCAGGAAGCTGTTTAGTGATTTAACAATATTAGCACAAATATGACTACAGTACAAGAGAGAATATGATGTGTCATAGTGTTACAAGGCACAATAGCAAGAAGTAGGAGAAAATGACAATGTACAAAGATAATCAGTGGGAGTAGAGAGAAGAAACACACAGAGAAAGAGACTTGTTATATCATTGAAGGCACTGTATGGAATCTTGCCTGGATTCTGTTTTCAGATTTTAGGCTAATACCTCCTTAATTATTTTTTATGAGCTATCTAGTAAGTGATGAGTATTACTGAAAAAACAAATGTATGATTTTCATTAAAATCAACATAAGTCATAGTCTCTATTCTTTATACCACAGCCAACTGACAGTATATTATATGCCAGACTATAGTACAAAGTGCTAGTCTCCAGCCAAAGTTTCAAATTCAATCTCTCATTTCCACAAGGAGAGGTAAATAGGGAACAAATAAATTTTGATTAAATAAAAGAAGTTGGGAAAAGTAAAAACCCAGAGTTCAGTCCCAGGGTGATAAAACACACAGACTGATGCCAGGCCCAGTAAAGCATGTGGGAAATAATTCAGCACGATGACTTTATAATCTTGTTATACACGAAAACATTATAAATCCCATAAGATAACTAAGAAAGAATGCAAGGTTATGTATTTTAAAGGCTTCATTTTCATACAAGAGAATATGATAACTGTAGGTTCTTTGTTTAATGGAAGAGAAAAATATAATATAACTTGATGTTTGCTACATATTAAAACATAAATATAATATTGGATCTCAGCACTCAGATCTTGATTTCTAATACCATTCTCCTATAAAATAAACCAAGGACTCGGAGACATTGTTCATTCTAGTAGGGCTGGAGTGGAATATGAGTCTGGAGATATATGGTAGGTTAGTACCCCAAACATACACACATGGATATGAGCATGTCAAAAGGTCACAGGAGCCAACGGGCAAAAGTCTTGAATAATTTGTGCAGCAAAATAAAAAATGTATTAGATTATAAACATAAAGAAAATATTCATAAGTCATGATATAAATTATTTAATACATAGAGGGAGAATACACAATATCTCATGCAGAATAATTCCAAATAATTTATGTAGATATTCTATCTTTAAAAAGGTAGAGTATAGCTCTTCATTCTTTAAGAGTGGGCTGTTCATTGTGACTTCCTTCCAAGGAGGACATTATGAAAGGATATGGAAAATATAACATTACAGTGGAAAAACCTGAGAAGCCCTATTTCCACCAGGTGACTAAGGGCAATGTCAACAGTGGTAAGTCATGCTTGATAGCATGTACCCTTCATATGATATCATCAAAATGACACTTTGCCTGTGATATCACCCATAAAAACCCTAATCATGAAAGAAATGTAAGACCAATTTCAATTGAGAAACATCCATAAAATATCTAATCAGAATTTCTCAAAACTGTCAAAAGAATAAAAAATAAGAAAAGTATAAAACGGTCACA
Organism: Callithrix jacchus; assembly: GCF_049354715.1. Lineage (NCBI taxonomy): Eukaryota > Metazoa > Chordata > Mammalia > Primates > Cebidae > Callithrix > Callithrix jacchus. Next base: position 34,544,347 of record NC_133524.1, read on the forward strand.
GCCAAGAGAAATCTAAAGAGATATAACAACTAAATGTAATATGGTATCCTGTATGGGATCCTGGAACAGAAAAAGACAGTAAGGAAAAGCTGAGAAAACATGTAATATGAATGTTAGTTGATCAATTATTTATTAATATTGGCTCACCATTTGTTACAAATGAACCATACTGGTATGTTAATTGGGAAATTTGGTATGAGGTTTATGGGAGCTAGTAAAACCTTTATAACTTTTCTGTAAATCTAAAATTATTCTCTCCTCTCTCTCTGTATATATATATGTATACCTATATATATATATATACCTATATATATAGGTATACACACACACACACACACACACACACATATACATATATGTATGTGTGTGGGTGGGTGTACACTCTCTCTCTCATAAATGATACCAAGCTATCTCTCTCTCATATATGATACCAAGAAACTCCAGAAGAGTGTGTGGTGTGTGTGGTAGGTGACCATCTACCTATCTACCTGAGGAGGGGTCAGGACAATAAAAATCTCTAAGAGGTGGCAACAGTTGGGTTTGCCTCCAAAAGAGAAGTGGGAATTTGTCAGACAAAGAAGTAGATTGAAGGCAGAAGAAAGAACGAGAATTGACGTTTAAAGGCAAGTGAAGTCGTAATGTGTTCAAAGAGGTCAAATTCAGGGCCATCAGATTTATGAAGAACATAGGATGAATTGAGGGAATCGAATACAAAGGCTTTTCATAACATGATAAAAAGTTTGGATTTTGTTTTGGAGACAACAGACTCCACAGAGATGCTTAAGCAGGAGTGGAGACTGTATTTGGCTTTAAGGACAATAACCATCATCGCAATGGAGGAGATGATGTAAGGATACTGGAAGCTGGAATCCAATTAGGACATTTCTACTGCCTTCTGAACGGGTATTTAGGGTGATAAACATATTTTCTTGATTTGATTATTCTACACTATAGTCATAAATCATAACATCGCACTGTACCTCAAACATATATAACTACAATTTGCCAATTTACAAGCAAAAACTACAGAGAATAGCAATTACAGCAGTAGCAATAGTCTAGATTTGGGAGTGATTTCATCAATGTCATCAATATTTGGTGGCAACTTTATTGTAAAAGGTGACTGAAAAGCAACCTGAAAAAGATTCTGAATTTCCCAGTTTGGATCACCAGAGATAATATAATTCCCTAGGGTAGAAAGGAGGGCCAAGAGAGTTTGAGGTTATAATAGAAGAGAGGTATTATCTCAGTATGATGGTGACAAAGCTTAGTTCACATGCATTTTGATTTTTATCACCCATGTTTCTATTCCTTCCTATTGGATGACATTCATTTCTTTTTAGTATATACATACATTTAACTAACGAAGTAGAACAGTATCTTGGTTAAATTTTAGACTGTATTGGCTTACTTCCAATGATGTCATTACTAGCCGTGTAATCTAAGGTTTGTTACTTTATGTCTTACTGTCTCACTTGTCTCATCTGTCAAATAGATCAGGTTTCATGGGTTTCTGAGATGACTGAATTATTTCAGGTAAATAATATACAACATTGCCAAGACCATACTAGTTGCTCAATGAACATTAGTTATTCATTACTAATTCGTGCTGTATTAAACTTCCTTGAAGTTTCCTTCATTTGGCAGAGAGGAGGAAGACCAAAGCAGTGAGTGGCATTTTAAAAACATTTTTTACAATGCTTCATAATATAAAATGTACTGCTAGATATATTAAACTGTTAGTTTTTTACCCAGTAGTCACATTTGAAATGTGTGATAGGTTGTAATATCTCCAATTAATAGGTTAGGGAACTGAAGCTCAAAGCACCTAAAAGACTACTTCATGATATAAAAGATAGTTAATTGCTAAGCCAGGTGGAGACCTTATGCCTTGTAAGTATTATTATATTATTTTTTATTTTTAACTTTTGTGGGTACAAAGTAGGGTTGTATATTTAGGGGATACATGAGATATTTTGATGCACACATGCAATGTATAATATTGCATCATGGAAAATGGCATGTCTGCCCCCCTCAAGCATTCCAGCACTTTCTCCGTGTTAAAATTTTGCCTGTTTTAATAGTGATTGAAATATATTAGAATGCATCATTGATACCTGTGTAGGCAGATATAGGCACAGAATTTACTTTTGCCACTTTCCTGAATGACTCTGGAGGAGTTACTTCTCTTAACTTGGCTTAATTGAATAATGGGATAATATTTGCCTTTGAAGGTATTTAGTCACTAATTAATACAATGAATATAAAGCATTTGACAAGTTGTTGGCATACGGGAAGAATTATTTATAATCTAGTCATATTATTCCTATGTGAGTCTTCCAGTATAAACCTTAGTCTCTAGTGAAGCACATTAATAGGTTTGCTGAGAAAGGAGAGTTGCTTAGTTCTGAAATTAAGGTATTGTTAGTTCACTATCTAATGTAAACGATATCTTTCGGAGCATTAATATTGTGCTCTCAGGTGTCCAGCCATGTATTCAGATTTGCTATGATGAATCATAATTGTTATCATCACTTTTATTGCTATTATTATATAGTACAAAAAGTTATGGATAGCTTTTATCCAGGAAAATCACCACAAACATTACCATCCCAAGCTGTAGAGTACAAGGCCTCCAATTTTATACTTCAAGAAAATAGCAGTAAAACCACTTTGGTTCATTAGCGTTTCAGTTTGTATCACTAGGCACTTTGCCATATTCTTCCTAAATTATCTTACATGGATAAGATGCCAGCTTAGAGGTGGCATTTTATGTATTATAGTTATACTTATTTCAGAATAATACAGACTACTTTTATTCCCCCAAATTTAAAACTTATAGAAGTCTTATTCTTTCAACAACTCTCATTAAGTACACCAATTCAAAATCTTAAAGCAAATAGCAGATTAGCACACAGTGTATTTTTTCTCTTGATTTATTAAAGATAGGTGGTGATCATTTTTTACATGCCATGTATTATGCTACTAATTATCGCAGAGATGTCTAAGATGTGTACCGAAAGGGTTCATCATCTAGGTATGAAAACATAAATGAAAGTACACATCAAGTGTGACAAGAGGAGAAATTAGAAAAGTCAACTTTGTTTATCTAGGAAAATGCTTTTATATGCCTTGATATTGGATTTGAATGCATTAGAGGAGTTCTGCTTATTTTTGTGTGGTTTTATTTCGTTTTAAAGGCAGGATGAGTCTTACATGACTTTAATGACGTTAACAAATGACACAATTAACTGTTCTCCTTGTAAACAGAACGCGTAGCCATTTTTGTGATACTGCATGATGATAATGACAGCTTTTGATGTTTGCATCCTCAAACATTAGCGCACATTTTGGGAGTACACTATTGTAAATATCAGAATCGACAACCATGTTATAGGATCTACGTGAACTATTCCTGTAAAAGTGTCTGCCTAGAGGATTTCAAGTAGATACTTATTCAAATACCAAATAGCACACATTTTCTGAAAAAGGAATAATACTATCAGAAGCTTCTATCTTGCATATAAGATATGAATTACTTGTTTCCATTAACTTTTCTTTTTAAACTTGTCAGCAATGTTTCCTTCTTGAAAAATCTCTTACAGTTCCTACGGAGATCATTCAGATTATCTTTTTGCTAGTTTGCAAGTTTCCCCACATCCAGTATTGACATAATCGCTTATCCTCAGTACCTGACACAAAGTAGGTACCTAATATTTATTGAAATAATGTACTGATTTGTACTTTTCTCAGAGGAGGGAGAACTGTCATTCACTACTAGTAACCTAATAGATTTTTCTTTTCTGTTTACCCTTTACTAAATTCCCACACCCCTTAATGCTTGTCAAAGTGATTCTTCCTTCTTTACCATCAGTAGTATTGTTAATAATAGCTTTCAGCTTCTATCTGTAGTCACCATCATGACCAAATCTGTTTAAACTCTAATACTAGCAGCCTTCTTTGAAATGACCAAGAATTACAACTACCCAAGTATCCATCAACCAGTGAATAGATAAGCAAACTGAGGTATATCTATATATGAGATATTATTTGGAAATACAAGAATGAAGTAATGCCAAATGTGGGTGAAAGGTAGGAAGGCAGCAAAACACACTGCCATGTGTGTACATATGCAACTATCTTGCATGTTCTGCACATGTACCCCCAAACCTAAAATGCAAAAAATAAAGAATGAAGTAATGATACATGCCACAACATAAATGAAACTTGAAAATATTATTCTAAAAACTTTATTGTGCTGATGGTTGTATAACAGCAAATATACAAAAATCATTGTTTTGTACACATAAATTTATTTTATGACATATAAATTATATCCCAAAGTTGTTTAAAAAAACACTAGTGAGTACGATTGTCCTTAAAATGAAGATTTCTCCCATTACCATCAGTTTATGAGTTAACATATATTGCTTTATGTAAAAGTTATCTTTCTATAGAGACAGTCATACTGTACCAGAAGTGCTTTTGACATTATTCTTTTTCTAGTAACTATTTGAAATTTGTGGTAACTATTTTAGAAGCTCTCATTTAGTGATATGTTCTCACTATCAGGAGATATACATTATATTTTCAGTGACGCTGCCTCTCCCTTCTTTATTTATCTGGAAAAATATGATGCTTTTCTTTATAAAGTATTTAAATATTCACATTCAAATGAAATATCTTCCAAATATGGCATACCTTCATTTAAGCTATTTAAATAATATACTGAGATATGGTTATTTCTCTAAGAAATTTTTTTTTGTTTTTTTTTTGTTTGTTTGTTTGTTTGTTTTGCAAAGTTCAGATAGAGAGTAGAAGCATGATCACCAGAGTCTAGGAAGTTACATTTGATTTTGTTCAAATGCATTGAAAATGGAAAGCTATATTGTCAATATGCCAAATGTTACCCTCTTGTAAAACAAAAATAGACTGAAATGTATTAAAATCTGGAAACCAGGTACTATTTTATGCTAATATATTCATCCACAATTACTCAGTGGTATTTAGAATGCAAAATTTTATAAGTAACGAGTTGAAAGTTAAAATATTTTTTTCAATATATATGAAAATAAAAAAAATACAGGTGGTCTATGTTTGCAAAAAAATATTTTATGTATGTATTAAAATACCTAATCTGAAAGCTATTTTTTGTAATTCAAATAATTAAATGATGACATAAAATGTTTTTAAATTAATATAATTCGCATATAGTTATTTTTAAAAACCAGAAGGTAAAATAAATAGATTTTTTCACCATTCATATGATTTAATTTTTCTTAACAAAGAGTTGAATGCAATTTGATTGATATATGTTATTTTTCTAAGAATGTTTTTCTCATTTATTTTAAAATTGCTTTTCAACCTAATTTTCTGAAATTTTTTTTTTTTGGCTGAAGTTACTACAAATTGCAAAAGTCTAAAAGTTTCTCTGATAGTCTCTAAACACTTTTAAACAAAACAGGAAATTTCAAAGTCAGTCAAAGTCTTAGAGAATAAACATCCAGAGACTCTTATCTTTAAAATGGTAATTCCATACTACCAGAAAATTAACAATGCATCTTCTTTTAAGAACATCACTAATCTTTCTTATAGTAAAATACTAGGCTGAATCCTAATTTATAATTGAACTTATGTTTCTTTTTCTTTGCTACTAATAAATCCCTGAATTAATGAACAAAATGAGACAGTAAAATGTATTAATGAAATTTCAGTAAGGACTGAATAAAATAGCTCACCAAATATGTCGTATATTGCTTACTGATATATAGAAAGGATTCAGTAAATTAATAATAAACTTAATAATTATTTGCCCAGTAAATACCAATAAATTCTAACCTAGAATAATGATGACAGTACAAGCTATTCTAGATTTCTCATATAGTTCTACTGCAACTTGGACACTAAGGAAGGGCATAAACTTTTGTGCATATTTCTAAATATTATTTGCAAACTTTGTCCAAAACATTTATTGAAAAAATGCTACAAGTGATTATCATAAAGGAATTAACTAAAGCTAAATGTTTTCTTTAACAACCAAAAAGTGTCTTAAAAACACCCTTTAGAACTCGTGATTTCATTATTCCACTTTCTGTCTCTTCCTTACTCCAAATCCTAGTCCAACAAAGTAAGCTCCAGTCACTTTTATTATTTTTTTTTTAAGGAGCCTCGCTCGGTTGCCCAGGCTGGAATGCAGTGGCATGATCTTGGCTCACTGCATCCTCCGCCTCCCGGGTTCTCCTGCCTCCGCCTCCCAAGTAGCTGGGATTGCAGGCACGGACCACCATGCCTGGCTACGTTTTTTTTTTTTTTTTTTTTAGTAGAAATGGGGTTTCACCATGTTGGCCAGGCTGGTCTCAAACTCCTGACTTCAGGTAATCTGCCTGCCTTGGCCTCCCAAAATTCTGGGATTACATATGTGAGCCACAACACCCAACCTCCAGTCACTTTTAGATACAATAAGTAACATTAAATGGTAATTTTTTTCCTATAACTGAGTTCCCTACACTTTGCCTTGATTTAAAAAATCATAAATCACATGCTGTATGAAATGTACTATTAGTAATACTCAGCAATCTTTAAAAGCTTCAATTTCACAGTTATTTTTTACTTCTCTGTAACTTTGACACTGTACAAGACATTTCAAAAGAATTCCAAACCACTACAAGGGACCAAACACCATGAGGAAGCACTGGGTATGCCTTCTCCCTCTACTCATTTAACTGAATGATTAAAATGTTATGAACATGAGGTAACCCCATCTTGGTCTGAGAGGTATTTTTAAAAGTGTTATGAGGAGGGCTTCAAAATAGCTGAGTAGAGGCACCGAATATTCACCTTGCCACAAATACTAAGCAAAACAGAGTATATAACCATACCTGAAATAGAACACCAAAGAAAGAAGGCTGGAATTTCTCACAGCAATGAAAGAAAACACCTGAAACATGGAAGGAGTGGAAGGTGAGATCAGCCAAACTGGTGCAGATCAGCTGGAAGCCCTGAAATGCTCCTCAGAACAGAAAAAAAGTGAGCGATCTCTGTGGTCCACATTCTCACCAAGGACTCCTGCAATCCTAGTCATGGAAGAGTCCCTTGACCATCACAGGCCCTGAGACTGGTATAGGGTAATGCCTGGAGTCTGTATGACCTGTATGACATCATTATCTCTAAGAGGGAACTGACATTGGGCCCATGCATCCATGGAGACACAAGCAGCTACAGCATGTCACCATTTTGAGTGCCCAGACTCCATCATACTACATCCTGCCCTAGGGCTCAACAGCTCCTGCATTTCCACATCCCTGGAACCCCTTTCATATCCCTCTACTTCCAACTGGACAGCTGGAGCTGCACAAGGCTAGTTGGACCCCACACAGCAGCAGAAACCCCAGCATTCTAGCACACATAGGCAACACAGAAAACTAGGGAAGCTGTCCCAGAACAAAGTTAACCAAAGCACGTTTGCCCACAGCCTAGAACCCACCTGCTTGGGGCTGATGTGACTGACAGCAACTTCACACCCACTAGCTGCAGGGTCATGGTGCAATTGCATGTGACCTAATAACAGACTCTCACTGCTGCAGCTGGAGGACAAAGTACATGTTTCCCTGAACCTGAGAGCTGCCTGCCTGAGGTGACTACCTTCTGTGTCCCCAGGAGCAGGGCCACAGCATACTTGCAGGCACTATGAAAACACATTCTCTCTCCAACCGCTGCTGCTGCTGCCACCCAAGCATACCACCAGCAGTCTGGGGATTGCCATGTCCTGCCCATCACAGCCTGTTCTGACACATATCACTGGGGTGCTTGAAAAACAGGACCATCTTGCCTGGTATAGCTCACCCTCCTGCCCAGTGCTAGATCATGCTGCTAGGTGGCTGGGGATTTCCTACCCCATAAGCCACACCAGGTACACACACAAACCACCCGAGTGCCTAATAACAGTCCAAGAATGCCTACCTCCACCAGCACCCAAGTGTGTGTCCAGAGGCCCTGGCCTCCCTCATCTACCACAGTTTATGCCAGTGTACAACATAAAGGGGAGCTGAGGATAGGTAAGCTCCAAATGGGACTGCTTCCCTCAATGCCTAAGAACAGCCGCTGTGGACATGGGAACCACCCCACTCTATCAGTCACACTGGCTGCATGCATACTACCAGGGGTCTAACAGCATGGTCAAAAAATTTCCTCTGGGCCCAAGCATGTTGACCAGAGGACTGGGGGCTGTCTTGCCTAGTGCACTGCAATTGGCATCTCTGGCCTCCTCCCAGGGGTAGGAAGTAAGGCCTTCTCAGCCTGCCACCACAACTGCTGACACACACCTGAATGTGCCAAGTAGGGCTGTCTTGCCTAGTGCACCGCAATTGGCATCTCTGTCCTCCTCCCAGGGGTAGGAAGTAAGGCCTTCTCAGCCTGCCACCACAACTGCTGACACACCCCTGAATGTGCCAAGTAGGGGTCTCAGGAATGATGCATCCAGCCCATCACAGCCGTCACTTACATGTGCACCTGCCACCTGGGAAACCAAGAGTTGTCCCACTATCATGATTGCAATTGTCCATGCCACACATGCTGCTCAGGAGCCCAAGGACACATTCACCTACATAGCCTATGGCTGCGACTATGGGGGCCCAGGACTGGCCCACCTGACAACCCTGTCACCAACAGTGCCTCACTGTAGCCTTCATTAACAATTGCACACTAAGCCATTATGAAATTATGGACAACACTGACATTGTTCATAGCCAAAGACATCATAAGAAGCCCACATTACTGCATGTGCCCACAATCAAAGCAAAAGTGCCCGACCCAACCAACAACATAGATATATCTTCAGTAAAAACTCTTCCCCCATGAAAGTCAATCCAAAAAATTAGAAGAAGTGACTATAGTACCAGATGTGCAGATATCAGTGTAAGAATGCAAGAAACATGAAAATGATGGAAATAACACCCACAATAAAGAAAATAATTCTCTAGCAACAGATTCCAATGAAAAAGGAATTAATGAAATCCCTGAAAATCAAAATAATGATATTAAAGATGTTTAATGAGTTACTAAAAAAAACTGAAAATAGAATTATGTGATCCAGCAATCCCACTGCTGGATATATACCCCAAAATGATGAAAATTGGTATATCAAAGAGATAGCTGCATTCCTATGTTTCTTGCAACACTAGTCACAATAACCAAGATCTGAAAGCAATCTACGTGTCCATCAACAGGCGAATGGATAAAAACAGTGATAATTACACAAAGGAGTACTATTCATCTATGAAAAAGAATGAGATTCTGTAATTTGCCACACCATGAATGGAACTAGAGGGCATTATATTAAGTGAAATAAGCAAGGCACAGAAAAACAAATGTCACACATTCTCACTAATTTGTGGAGCCTAAAAATCAAAACAATTGGACTCATGGACATAGAGAGAAGAAAGATGGCTACCAGAGTATGGGAAGAGTAGTGGAGGTGTGGGTGGGGGTGAGGTGGCGGTGGTTAATGGGTACAAAATTTATTTAGAAAAAATAAATAAGACCTAGTGTTTAGTAGCACAACAAGGCAGCTATAGTCAATAATAATTTAATTTTACATTTAAAAATAACTAAAAGTATATTTGGTTTGTTTGTAACCCAAGGAATAAATGGTTGAGGGTACGGATACCCTGTTTTTCATGGTGTGATTATTATAGATTGCATGCCTGTATCAATGCCTGCATCTCACGTACCTCATAAATATATACACTTATTATGTACCAGCAAAAATTTTTTTAAAAATGAAAAAATACATTCAGTGAGACATAAAATAAGATACATAAACAATAGATAAATCAGAAAAATAATTCAGGATGTGAATGAGAAATTCACCAAGGAGATAGATATCATAAAAAGAAACAGAAATACAGTAATGGAATTCAGTGAATGAAATAAAACGTATAATCCAGAACTTGAACAACAGTCTATATCAAGCAGAAAAAGGAGTTTCAGAACCTGAAGATATGTCTTTCAAAATAACTCAGTCAGTCAGAAAAAAGAATAGAATAAAAAAGAATAAAGAAAGCCTACATGATATACAGAACACCATACAGTGACCAAAAGCCAAATTTTGGGTATTCCATAAGGTAAGAGAAGGTTAATGACATAGAAAACCTATTTGACAAAATAGCTCAATAATTCCTAAGACTATCAAGAGATTTAGACATTAAGATACAGGAAGCAAAGAAATCCCCAAAACAAACAATTCAACAAAATCTCCCCAACGACATCTTATAGTCAACCTGCCAAAAGTCAAAGAAAAAGAGAATTCTAAAAGCAGAGAGAGAAAACATCTAGTCACATATATAATGGTTTGCCATCAGATTTACATAATATTTCTTAGCAGAGACCTTACAGGTCAAGAGAAAAATGGGATGATAGGTGCTGAAAGGAAAAACCCTGCCAGCCAAGAATACTCTACACTGCAAAGTTCTCCTTCATGAATGAAGGAGAAATAAAGTATTTCCCAGAGAAACAAAAGCTGAAGTAATTCATTGCCACTGGACCAACATTACAAGAAATTCTCAAAGGGAGTGCTAAATCTAGAAGCAATAGAAGAAACAAGCAAAAAACATGAGAATATAAAACTTACTGGTAAACATACAATTGAGCAAAAGAAGAGAGTCAAATGTCACCACTACAGAAAACCACCTAAATCACAATGATAAGCAATAAGAGAGAAAAGAACAAAATATATACAAAGCAAACAAAAACAGTTAACATAATGACAGGGATATGTTGTCACCTATACATAATAACCTTGAATATAAATGGATTAGATTTTCTAAAATATGTTGAATGACTGAATAGATAATGGGATCAATTCTATAAGAAGATAAAACAATTCTAAATATGTATGCCCTCAATACCGAAGCACCCAAATATATAAAGCAAATATATTCAATCAAAAGAATGAGATAGACCCCAACACAATTATACTAGAAGACTTCAACAGCCCAGCCTCATCATTAGACAGATATAATAAGAAAATTTTAAAAAAAAGAAAGAAAGAAAGAAAGAAAGAGAAACATTGGCTTTGAAATGCTCTGTAGGTCAGCACAGTGGCTCACATCTGTAATTCCAGCCCTTTGAGACGTCAAGGCAGGTGGATCACTTGAGACCAGGAGTTCAAGACAAGCCCGGCCAACGCATGAAAGCCAGTCTTTACCAAACATACAAAAATTAGCTGGATGTGATGATGCGTGCCTGTAATCCCAGCTACTCGGGAGGCTGAGGCAGTAGGATCACTTGAAGGTGGGAGACAGAGGTTGCAGTGAGCGGAGATCACGCCATTGCACTCCAGCCTGGGTTACAGAGCCAGATTCTGACTCAAAAAAAAAAAAAAATGCACTTTAGTCTAAAGGAACCTGAGAGACATTTCCCAGACATTTAATCCAACAGCTTCAGAGTACACAGTCTTCTCCCAGCACATGAAACATTCCACAGAATAGATAATATGTTATCCTACAAAACAAGTCTCAACAAATTTTAGAAAATAAAAATTGTGTCATGTACCTTCTCAGTCTAAAACAGAATCAAACTAGGAATCACTAACAAGAACAACTGTGGAAATTGTATAAATACAAAGAAATGAGATGACATGATCTTAAATGACCAGTAGGCCAATGATAAAATTAATGAGGATTTCAAAAAATTATTAAATGAAAAATCAAACATGGTGTACCAAAAACTGTAGGATAAATCAAACAAAAAACATGGAAATGAGGAGGTTTACAGCAATAAAAAACTATATTGCAAAAGTGAAAAAACAGCCTAATCATATACCCCAAGAAACTAGAAAAGCAAGGAAAAAAACAAACTCAAAGTTAGTAGAAGGAAAAAAATAATAAAGACCACAGCAGATTTTAAACAAACAAAAAAGACTAAAGCACAATACAAAGAATCAACAAAACAAAAAATTTTATTTTCTTGAAAAGAATATCAATAAACCATACTTACAGTAACCAAGAATAACAATAGAGAATATCCAAATAAGCAAAACCAGAAATCAAAAAAAAAAATTAGAACTGACACCACAGAAATACAAAAGATCATCAGACTATTAATAACTATACATTAATAAACTGGAATCCTAAAGGAAATATTTAAATTCATAGAAACATAAAACCTGATTTAACCAACGTTAAATCAGGAAGAAATACAAAATGAATAATCCAATAGTGCATAATCAAGTTGAATCAGAAAGTCTCCCAAGAAAGAAAAACCCGGGACCAGATAGCTTCAACGTCAAATTCTAGCAAACTCTAAAAGAGGAACACATACCAGATTTTCTCAAAGCATTTCAAAAAAATAGAAGAAAATAATGTTCCTAACTCTTTCTATGACTCAAACATTACCCTGACACCAAAACCAGACAAGGACACCACAAAAAAAATTACAGGATAATGTTCCTGAAGGATATAGATGCAAAAATAAGAAAACATTAGCAAATCAAATTTAACAGCACACTAAAAAATAATACATTATAATCAACTGGGAATTATCACAAGGATGGAAGGATGATTCAACATGCACAAGTCAATAAACATGACATAGAACATGAAAAGAATGAAGGATCAAAACTGTATGAGATACCAATCGATGCAGAAAAAGCATTTTATGAAATTCGAAGTATCTTCATGATTAAAAACTCTCAACAAACTAGGCCTGGAAGAAACATGCCTCGATATAATGGTGATCATAGATGACAAACCCACAGCTAACATTATACCAAATGAGAAAAAGCTTAAAGCCTTGCCCGTAAGAACTAGAAAAAGAAAAGGATGCTGCTCACTTTCTACACTGCTATTTAACATTGTACTGGAAGCCCTAGCTAGAGCAACCAGGCCAGAGAAAAAATAAAAGGTATCCAAATTGGAAAAGAATAATTCAAACTGACCCTCTTTGCAGATGATATAATCTTGTATTTAGTACAACCAAAAGAATCCACTTAAAATGTTTGGCTGTGATTTAGAAAAAAAAAAAAAAAAACTTGAGTAATGTTGCAGGTTACAAAATCACGATACAAAAATCAACATCATTTCTATATACAAACAATTAACTAGCTTAAAAAGAAATCAAGATGACAATCCCATCTACAAGAGCTACAAAGAAATACATAGAAATAAATTTAACTCAGGATGTGAAAGATCACTACAAAGAATACTACAAAACACTGTTGAAGAATTTCAGGAGGACACACAAGAATCAAAAGACATCCTATGCTTAAGGATTGAATGAATAACAATTGTTAAAATAAGCATAATACTCAAAGCAATCTAATGATTCAATACAATGCTTATCTAAATACCAATAAGATTTTACACAGAAACAAGAAAAAAATAACACAATTCTAAAATTTGCATGAAATGAAAACAGTGCCTGAAGAGCCTCTTGAGCAAAAGAACAAAACTATAGGTATTACACTTTTTGAGTCGAAAATATATTACTAGCCTGCAGGAATGTGGTATTGGTATAAAAAGGACACACAGAAAAATGGAACAGAATAGAGAACCCAAAAATAAACCCACATGTTTATAGCCAACTGATTTTTCAGAATGGTGCCAGGAACATACACTGCATAAAGACACCCTCTCAAATAAACAGTGCTGAAAAAAAAACTTGATATCCATATGAAGAAGGAAACTAGTCTCTTATCTCTCATCATGTACAAATATTAACTTAAAGTGGATTAAAGACTAAAATATAGGACTTGAAACTATAATACCACTTGAAGAATACACAGGGAAAACACTCCACGATATTGGTTTATGTAAATATTACAGCTACGACTCCCAAAACACAGGCCCCAAAACCAAATATAGAGAAATAGGATATATTAAACTACAAAGCTTCTTCACAGCAATAATAATAATAATAAAAATACACCACCCTGTCAGGGGTTGGGGGGCTAGGGGAGGGATAGCATTAAAAGAAATAACTAATGTAGATGATGAGTTGATGGACGCAGCAAACCACCATGGCACGTGTATACGTATGTAACAAACCTGCATGTTCTGTACATGTATCCCAGAACTTAAAGTACAATAAATGATAATCATAATAAGGCCCTCCCAGTTATGCCCTTTCTTATTGGAAGTTTTCCCTGTATTAAGTTCCACTTTTATGCACCCTTTGAGTTCTGCATCAAGTTACATTTCTATTTTTACAGCGTTGACTCTTAATATGTGAAGTAATTGCTATATGCCAGACATGGAAGGTCGGTTTTACAAGTGCCTTCCCTTTTAGAAATTTTGGAATGTAGCAAAGATACACACAAAAAAATATCATAAGTTCTTAATGTTATTGATACTTAAATACTGTGACATTAAGTGAAACAACATATACTGAAACAAATTTTTTTCTCATCAAAAAGTATATTTGAGGAACTCCAACTATCTTGCATGTTCTGCACATGTACCCCAAAACCTAAAATGCAATAAAAAAAGAACCAATACACCATGTCAAATGAGGATTTTATGTACTTTCATAGCAAAATAACAAATGCAATGATCTAGATATATTGAGGAATCTATGAGGAAATCAAGGGCAGAAACATGGCTTGCTCATATAAATGAGAACATGTGATATTTGTTATTCTGTACCTTTCTTATTTTATATAAAATAATAATCTTTAATTCTATCCATGTTGCTGAAAATGACAGGATTTCATACTATTTTATGGCCAGATACTATTCCATGGTGTGTGTGTGTGTGTGTGTGTGTCTGTGTGTACACCACATTTTCTTTACAAATTCATCCATTGACAAACACTTAAGTTTGATTCTGTATCTTTGCCGCTATGAATAGTACTGCAATAAACATGGCAGTATATGTATACCTTTGATATACTGAGTTCTTTCCTTTGGATAAAAGCCCAATAGTCACACTGATGAATCGTACAACAGTTTTATTTTTAGTTTTCTGAGAAATCTCCATACTTTTTTCATAATGGGTGTGCTAATTTACATTCCCACAGACAGTATATAAGAGTTCCCCTTTTTCCTTGTCCTTGCAATATCTGTCAGTTTTTGTCTTTTTGACAATAGCCATTCTAAATAGGGTGTGGTGATATCTGATTTTGGTTTTGGCTTGCATTTTCCTTATGATTTGTGATGCTGAGCATTTTTTAAAATATAAACTTGTTGGTAATTTGCATGACTTCAGCTTCTTAGCCCTTTCTTTTTTGCTGTTGAGTTGTTTGTATTCCTTATATATTATGGATACTGTCTCTTGTTGGACAAATATTTTGCTTTCATTCCATTTCCATTCAACAGGTTGTACCTTTACTGTGATGATTCTGTGGCCTTATTTCTGAGACCTCTATTCTGTTCCTTTTGTGTATGAATGTTTTGGAACCAGTGCCATGCTATTTTGGTTACTGTAGCCTTGTATTATAGTTTGAAGTCAGGTAGCATGATGCCTCCAGCTTTGTTCTTTTTGCTTAGGGTATATGGGCTCTTTTTGGTTCCATATGAAATTTAAAGTAGTTTTTCCTAATTCTGTGAAGGAAGTCAATGGTAGCTTGATGGGCATAGCATTGAATCTATAAATTAATTTGGATGGTATGGCCATTTTCACAATATTGATTCTTCCTATCCATGAGCATGGCATGTTTTTCCATTTGTTTGTGTCCTCTCTTCAACATATGCAAATCAATAATACATAATCTATCACATAAATAGAACCAATGACAAAAACCACATGATTATCTCAATAAATGCAGAAAAGGCCTTCAACAAAATTCAATACCCCTTCATGCTAAAAACTCTCAACAAACTAGGTATTGATGGAATGTATCTCAAAATAATAAGAG
Source organism: Callithrix jacchus (assembly GCF_049354715.1). NCBI lineage: Eukaryota > Metazoa > Chordata > Mammalia > Primates > Cebidae > Callithrix > Callithrix jacchus. The sequence goes on from NC_133524.1 coordinate 34,560,197, forward strand.
CTATTTATGACAAACCCACAGTCAATATCATACTGAATGGGCAAAAGCTGGAAGCATTCCCTTTGAAAACTGGCACGAGACAATCAGGCAAAAGAAAAGAAATAAAGGGTAATCTAATAGGAAGAGAGAATATCAATTGGTCTCTGTCTGCATATGACATAATTGTATATTTAGAAAACCCCATCATCTCAACCCCAACTCTCCTTAAGCTGATAAGCAACTTCAGCAAAGTCTCAAGACAAAAACAATGTGCAAAAACAACAGGCATTCCTATACACCAATAATAGAGAGCCAAATGATGAGTGAACTCCCACTTACAATTGCTACAAAGAGAATAAAATACATAGGAATACAACTTGCAAGGGAAGTGAGGGACCTCTTCAGGGAGGGCCTTTTAAGAAAGTATAAAGAACAGTGTAGAGATAGGCCTGCTTCAGAGATCAATAGTACATTTGTATAACTGGAGAAGTGAAGGTAAGGTATTGGGTAACACAAACTAAATTGTCTTAATTGGATCATGAGTGGTTTTCTGCCATAAAAACTTATTGATCTTTACCACTTTCTACCCAGAAATTAAAATACCAAATGGAATGGACCAACTCCCTATGAGTTCATTCTCTCAATTAGAGCGCTCTACCTTATGAAGATTTAGAAATTAGTTGTTTAATTTTTTGTGAAATATAAGGTATTTACAGCTCGATACTTTCTTCAGGTAATTGTAACTTCAAACTTCCCAGTTCTGAAAATACAACTGTTTTATTAGGGCTGATTCCGTAGGAAGACCTCTGGTATTCTAAAAAATGTTGAACATACTAGAAACCTAGAAAATCAGCAAAAAAGTTACCCAAATGCCAAACTGATGCTTAAAAGTGCAAGCACTTAATTCCATAGGAAAGCTTTTATTCAGCCACTATAAACTCTTTATATACTACAAAAGTATATTCAGGCTCTGAAAACATTTTCTTTCCCAGCTCAACTGTAATTACCTTCTTTTAAGGAACCATCAATGATTACCTAATTTCTAAAATAGCCTTCCTAACCGGTCTTCCTGTTCCTACTTGTTCCTTTATATATTTTTTTCTCAACATAACATTCAGGGTAATTTTTTTTTTAAATATAAGGCTATATCATGTTACTCCTAAACTTAAAACCCTCCGATGCTTTATCCATTCATTCAAAATAAAAGCCAAAATTTTTGAAATGTCTGTCCAAGGCCCTAAATCACCTGGACTCTGATTACTTCTTAATCTTCTCCTTTTATCTTTCTCCTTGTCTCATTCTTTTAAAAATAGGTGCACTCTCTTGCTGCTCCTTAAACACAACAAGCTTGCTCCTGCCTTAGAGTTATTTCTCTGGATGTTCTGTCTACACCAAGAGCTCTTCCTTTTAATTTCTGCACAATTCCCTTCTTCACTGTCTTCAGGTCTTTGCTCAAAAGTCACTATCTGAATAAACTTCTTGTGAATCAGATGTTTTTAATTACATTACCCTTATTATCCTTGAAACCTCCATTCCCTTTCCTACTTTGCTTTCCTCTATAACATTTATAAATATGTGAGATGCCATCTCTTTTATTTGGAAAATGTCTATCTTGCTCCATTTGAATATAAGCTTCATAAAATACAGATTTTCTTTTTCTTGTTTGGTTGCTGCTGTATCCCAAAAAAATCTGGGCCAGGGCCTGACACATACACGCAATATAGACTTTTACATATACAGGGAACAAAATAAAAAAGGAAGCTAGGAAGAAACAAAGGAAAAATATATCCATGTGTGCAGGGCTTCTATCTATGTATATGATACATAGATATTATTCAAGTTTTGCTGCAAAATTAAACTTTCTAAAAGGTTATAACCATTTTGAAAAAAAATAAGGGATGCTTGATAATTTCAGGATGAAATGTTTAATAAAGCTTTTCACTATACTGGCTCATTCTGCCTCATATGCAATAAATTCCCTAAACATACCATACCCTTTCACATATTACTCCAGCTATACCTAATTATTTACAGCTTCATAAGTACAAAGTAGTATTTCAAACATTAATGCTTTACATACGATGTTCTTACTTCCAGGTATCCAATTTCCCTTGCCCTTAAGTTAAAGAACTTTTATTTGTGTGTCCTAGTAAGTCTTTTCAGAGTTTATTTTAAATTTTTCTTTTAAAATTTACATGGGTACTTATTAGTTTTATACATATTTATGGAGTGATGTAATATTTTTATATAGGCATACAATATTTAATGATAAATTGGGGTAATTGTGATTCTATAAGTATTCCCATTATGATTGTCATCCATGCTTACCTCTATCACAGCAATAATATTCATTATTTCTGATTCATTTGTCTCTAGCATACTAAGCAGTAACAGACTCCATTTTAAACAACTTCTCCCCTTCCTAATAAATCCTATAGTCCCACTACAACACTTGAGATAAACGAGTCTATAATTCTGCTAAGTGAATAAAATAGTAAGTAAAAGGATTTTTTTGGAATGACAAGTTAAAGTTTATTTAGGCAAACAAGATAGAGTAGCATTAGTACATAATCAATGTGTTTCACATCACTGGGAAACAGACATTGTTTAATAAACAGCCATTTTAAGAAAAAAAAACCTACATTAAACCACACAATGAAATGAAGTACACGCTTATTAAAGATTTTAATATAGGTAATAAATCCATCAAGATATTAAAGTTTGAATCAGTTTTTCAAATCTTACAGTGGAGAAAGTTTTCATGAAAATGACACCAAAGGAAAATTCACAAAAGAAATGACGATATTGTTACTATGCATAACTTTTATGCATAGAAAATTTAAAATGTACCATATACAAAAAGAAACATATAGAACTGCAAGGTATCATGATCTTATATAAGATCATATATGAATAAGTTAAAAAGTATTCCATGTAGAAAACAAAGAACAAGGACAAATAATTCTTCAAAAAGTATATATGGCTGCAAAAAACATAGGAGTGCAGCTATCTCTTCAATATATTGATTTCCTTTCTTTTGGGTATATATCCAGAAGTAGGACTGTTGGATTATGTGGTTCCTCAATTTTTAGTGTTTTGAGCATCCTCCAAACTGTTCTCCATAGTGGCTGAACCAATTTACATTGCTACCAACAGTTTACGAGGGTTCCCTTTTCTATTATTATTTGTATTATACTGTGAGTTTTGGGATACATGTGCAGAACATGCAGGTTTATTACATAGGTATACACATGCCATGGTGATTTGCTGCACCTATCAACTCATCTTCTACATTAGTTACTTCTCCTAATGCTATCCCTCCCCTAGCCCCCGAATCTCTGACAGGCCCAGGCATGTGATACTCCCCCTCCTCGTTCTTTATATCCTTCTCAGCATTTGTTATTGCTTGTCTTTTGAATATAAACCATCTTAGCCAGGATAAGATGATATCTCATTGTAGTTTTGATACTCATTTTTCTGATAGTCAGTGATGCTGAGCAAATTTTCATATGCCTGTTTGCCATTCATATGTCTTCTTTTGAGAAATGTCTACTGAAATCTTCTACCTGTTTTTTGATTGCATTTTAAGACTTCCTATACGGTTGTCTGAGCTCCTTCTATAGTCTGGGTATTCATCCCTTGTGAGATGGGTAGTTTGCAAGTACTTCCTTCCATTCTGTGGGTTGTCTTTTCACTTTGTTGACTGTATCCTTGACTGTGCAGAAGCAACCTAAGTGTTTATCATCAGATGAATAGGAGACAGAAAATATGGTACATATAGACAATGGAGTACTGTTCAGCTATAAAAAAGAATGAGATCTAGTAGTTTGCAATGACATGGATGGAACTGTTATTTTTTAAGTAAAATAAGCCAGGCACAGACAGACAAACATTGTATATTCTCACTTATTTGTCAGATCTAAAAATAACAACAATTGTACCCATGGATACAGAGAGTAGAAGAATAGTTACTAGAGTATGGAAAGGGTAGCTAAAGGCTGGGCCTGGGGTGGGGATGATTAACAGTACAAAATACATATACAGAAAGAATAAATAATACCTACTATTTGATAGTATAATAGGGTGACTATAGTCAATAACAGCTGAATTGTACATTTTAAAATAAAGAGTATAATTGGATTGTTTGTAACTCAAAGAATAAATGCTTGAGGGGAGGGATACCCCATTCCCAGTGATATGCTTACTTCACTTGGTACCACTTAAGTATATAAATCTACTATATACTCATAAAAATAAAAATTAGATTACAATAAATACATAAACTATGTGCACTCTAAATACAAATCAAAGAACATACAAATTTCAGGGATATCTTTTTACACCTAACTTACAAAAAAATTAATGAATTATCTCTAATGTTGAATATAACATGGAGAAAGCAGGGAGAAAGGGCTACACCATGTTTCAAGTTTAATTTGGTGGTCTTTGTCAAGTCTTAAAAATATGTATTTCTCCTTGAAGAGATCCATTACATCCTTTGTTAGTTGTATTCCTAGATATGTTATTCTCTTTGTAGCAATTGTGAATGGGAATTCACTTATAATTTGGCTGTTTGTCTGTTATTGGTGTATAGGAATGCTTGTGATTTTTGCACATTGATTTTGTATCCTGAGAATTTGCTGAAGTTGCTTATCAACTTAAGGAGATTTTAGGCTGAGACGGGGTCTTCTATATATACAATCAGGTCATCTGCAAATAGAGAAAATTTGACTTCCTCTTTTTCTAATTGAATACCCTTTATTTCTTCTTCTTGCCTGATTGCTCTGGCTAGAACTTACAATCCTATGTTGAATAGGAATGGTGAGAGAGGGCACCCTTGTGTAGCGCCAGGATTCAAAGGGAATGCTTCCAGTCCTTGGCCATTAAGTATATGATTGGCTGTGAGTTTGTCATAAATACAAACCACTGCTCAAGGAAATAAGAGAGGACACAAACAGATGGAAAAACATTTCCATGCTCTGGTTAGGAAGAATCAATATTGTCAAAATGGCCATACTGCCCAAAGTAATTTATAGATTCAATGCTATCCCCTTAAAGCTACCGTTGACCTTCTTCACAGAACTGGAAAAAAACACTTTTAACTTCATATGGAACCCAAAGAGAGCTCGCAGAGCCAAGACAATCCTACGCAAAAAGAACAAAGCTGGAGGCATCACACTACCTGACTTGAAATTATACTATGAGGCTACAGTAATCAAAACAACATGGTACTGGTACAAAAACAGAGTACAGGTAAATGGAACAGAACAGAGACCTCGGAAGAAACGCCATACATCTACAACCATCTGATCTTTGACAAACCTGAAAACAAGCAATGGGGAAAGAATTCCCTGTTTAATAAATGGAGATGGGAGAACTGGCTAGCCATGTGCAGGAAGCTGAAACTGGACCACTTCCTTATAACTTATACAAAAATTAACTCCAAATGGATTAAAGATTTAAACATAAGACCTAACACCATAAAAACCCTAGAAGAAAACCTAGGCAACACCATTCAGGACATAAACATAGGCAAGGACTTAATGGCTAAAACACCAAAAGCAATGGCAACAAAAGCCAAAATAGACAAATGGGATCTAATTAAACTTAAGAGTTTCCACACAGCAAAAGAAACTATCATTAGAGTGAACCAGCAACCAAGAGAATGGGAAAAAAAATTTTGCAATCTACCCTTCTGACAAAGGGCTAATATCCAGAATCTACAATGAACTAAAGCAAATTTACAAGAAAAAAAAAACATTCAAAAGTGAGGGAAGGATATTAACAGACACTTTTCAAATGAAGACATATATGAGGCCAACAAACACATGAAAAAAGGCTAATCACCACTGGTCATTAGAGAAATGCAAGTCAAAACCAAATTGAGATACCATCCCGTGCCAGTTAGAATGGTGATCATTAAAAATTCTAGAGACAACAGATGCTGGAGAGGATGTGGAGAAATAGGAACACTTCTACACTGTTGGTGGGAGTGTAAATTAGTTTAACCATTGTGGAAGACAGTGTGGTGATTCCTTGATGATCTAGAAATAGAAATACCATTTGACCCAGCAATCCCATTACTGGATATATACCCAAAGGATTATAAATCATTCTACTATAAAGACGCATGCACACGTATGTTCACTTTGGCACTGTTTACAATAGCAAAGACTTGAAACCAATCCAAATGTCCATCAATGATAGAATGGACAAAGAAAAGGTGGCACATATGCACCATGGAATACTATGCAGTCATAAAAAAGGATTAGTTCATGTACTTTGTAGGAACGTGGATCAATCTGGAAACCATCATTCTCAGCAAACTGACACAAGAACACCACATATTCTCACTGATAGGTGGGTGTTGAACAATGAGAACACATGGGCACAGAGAGGGGAACAGCACACACTGGGGTTTGATGAGGGTTGGGGGCCTAGGGGAGGGTCAGCGGGGAGTGGGGAGATTTAGGAGGGATAACATTGGGAGAAATACCTAATGCAGGGGATGGAGGCAGGAAACCACCGTGGCAAATGTATACCTATGTAACAATCATGCAAGATCTGCACATGCACCCCAGAAATTGAAGTATAATAAAAAAATTAAAAATACACATTTCTATGAAATCCAGGCATAATAATTTATCATAAATATGAGCTAGTATCCAAAGAAGCCTAGCCCACTGATATTCATAATCTGCAAGATTTTAAACTGAATTTTCCAGCGTTGAGGTAGTCATTAAATAGATTATTATATCCACTCCCTGAAATATTAATAGAGAGGCAGTACAGCATTGTGGTTAAAAGTCAAAGAGATATATATCTGATTCCCAGCCTTGCTATATACTATCTGTGGGCTTTTGCATATTTTTCTTAACTTCTTAGCTTCAGTGGTCCCACATAAAAAATGAAAATTATACTAGAACAAAATACATAGGTTTGTTGAAAAGATTAAATATATCAATGTGTACAAACCACAAAGCACAGTGATGCATAATATAAACTATATAATATTAAAATATTGAGGGGGAATGTTTCATGACTGGAATAAATATTTACACTTTATTATGGGGGAAACATTATAAAATAAATATATATTTTCTTTAAAAACAAAATACATCTGTCTCAAAACCTTTAACACTGTGGATTTCTTGTTTCTTTTTAATTATCTAAAATCATTTCTAAAGTATATTTTTCAATAAGAAAAATATTTTAAAGTCACAAACAGAATGCCTTCACATTCTGTATTCAACACAGGAGAAAATATATTCTTAATAAATTATTCCTTTAAAACATTACCTTATAATTTTATAAAATAAAACAGTAAAACAGGTAACTTTTGACTTCTAGTGTACTTTATGTTCCAATTTACATAAGAATGTACATCAAAATAATAAAAAGAATAAAGCATATCTATGTACAGCATATTTTCTACCAGTATTTTTTGTCTAACCAAAAAATATAAATTTAAAGACACTGAGAGCAGCCATTATATTTTTTGTGCAATGAGAATAACTTTTGCTCAGCCCATTAAGAAACACAATGCATACATAAAGGAATCGAATACATTTAATGTAAAAAATTGATTTGTTAAAAAGTCATTTTTGATGAGGCCATACCTAAAAAATCAGTACCAGCAATTATTTTATAACGTAAGTGTTAAAATCTAGTAAGATCTCCAGAGGAATTTTCTTTTTTATGTAAAAGCATTGCATTATATTTCCCTCCAACCCACACACATTTTCCAAATATTGTAACTTTTTGGTTATGATTGGTCATATGTTATTTTTAAATAACTAGGAAAACAGAGTCAAATAAACACAAAAATATTGTATTCTATATGGTATTTCATAGAACACTAAAGCTACAAGATGTGTAGGAAATAAGCTTTTTCATAAAATAATCATAGAAGTAACATCATATACTATGTCTCTCTGAGCCTGAGGGTCAGGTAATCTTCTGTGTAAAGGGCCAGGTAATAAATACACTCAGCTCCGCATGCTATAATGTCTTGGTCACAACTATTCAGCTCTGTCAATGTAGCATGAACAGAGCCACAGGTGTTATACAATTAAATATGTATGACTGTGTTCCAATCAACATTTACTCCAAGAAACTATTAGTGTGTGGGAATTGGCTCCTCTGGGCCATAGTTTGCGAACGCTCAAAATAACCTATTAAAGGATCTGAAAAGTATACAGGAAATTTTTTTTAATTTTATTAAACGCAGTGTTCCCAAACAGTTTTTTTATTTGTACAAATTTATGGGATACATGTGCAATTTTGTTGCATTCATAGAGTCTTAGTGATCAGGTTGGGGCTTTCAGGATATCCATCACCATATAACATACACCGTAACCATTAAATAATTTCTTACCATGCAACCCTCCACCTCCCTCACCGTTCCCAGTCTTCATGGTCTACCATTCCACCCTCTCACGAGTATACATTTTTTAATACTTATTTAAGAGTGAGAACGTGTGATATTTGATTTTTCTGGGTCTGGCTTATTTCACTTAAGATAATGGCTTCCACTCCCATCCATGTTGCTGCAAATGACACAATTTCATTCATTTTTAATGACCAAGTAATATTTCATTGTGTGTATGTACCATCTTTTCTTTTTTCACTCCTTCTGGAGGGACACTTAGGCTGATTCCACAGCTTTGCTACCTGAGAATATTGCTGTGATAAAGACACAGGTGCAAGTATATTTTTGATATATTGATTTCAGTTGCTTTGGGTATATGCCCAATAAAAGAATTGCTGGATTGATGGTAGTTCTTATTTCTTTGAGAAATCTCCATACTGTTTTTCATAGCAGGTGTACTCATTTACATTCCCATCAACAGTGCATGAGAGTTACTCTTTCTCTGCATGCTCACTAGCCTCTGTTATTTTTGTTTTTTTAATAGTGGCCATTGTAACTATGGTACGATGATATCTCATTGTGGATTTAATTTGCATTTCTCTGATGATTAGTGATGTTGAGTATTTTTTCTGTGTTGGTCATTTGTATGTCTTCTTTTGAAAAGTGTCAATTCATGTCTTCTACCCACTTTTTAATGGCATTTTTGTTGTTGTTTGAGTTCCTTGCACACTTTGGGTATTACTCCCCTGTTGGATACAGAGTTTACAAATACTTTCTCCCATTCTACAGGTTGTCTGTTCACTCTGATTATTTATTTTGTTGTGCACCAGCTTTTTAGTTTAATATAGTCCTATGTGCTTACTTTTGCTTTTGTTGCCTGTGATTTTGAGGCCTTAGCTATAAGTTATTTGCCTAGACCAGTGTCCACTAGATTTTGTCCTAGGTTTTCTGCTTTTAATTTTTTGAATTTTTATGAGAACATCATAGGAGCATATATTTAAAGGATACAAGAGATATTTTGATAAAGGCATGCAGTGCATAATAAACACATCTGGGTAAATGGGGTATTTTTCACCTCAACTATTTAACATTTATGTTATAAACACTTCAATTATACTTCATTATTTTTAAATGTACAATAAATTGTTGACTGTAGTCACTCTGTTGTGCTATCAAATACTAGATCTTACTCATTCAATCTAACTATATTTTTGTACCCATCAGCCCTTCCATTTTTCTCCCCACTTCCTCCCATGTTTTCCAGCCTCTGATAACAATTGTTCTACTATCTCTAAAAATTCAATTATTTTAATTTTTAGCTCTCACAAATGACAACATGCAAAGTCTTTCTGTGCCTGGCTTATTTCACTTATAATGAACTTCAGTTTCATCCATGTTGTTGCAAATGACAAGATCACCTTATTTTTCTGGCTGTGTAATACTCCACTGTGAATAGGTATCACATTTTTTGTTATCCATTCATTTGTTTATGAATAATTAGGTTAGATTCAAATCTTGACTATTGTAAATAGCGCTGCAATAAACACAGGAATGTTATTATACTTTAGGTTCTGGGGTACATGTGCAGATCATGCAGGATTGTTGCATAGGTACATACACGGCAAGGTGGCTTGCTGCCTCCATACTCCCATCACTTATACCTGGCATTTCTCCCCAGGTTACCCTCCCCATTCTCCCCTGATATCTTTCTGATACACTGATAATTTTTCTTTTGGGTATATTCCTAGTGGTGGAATTGTAGGATCATACAGAAGTACAATTTTTAATTTTTTGTGGAACCTCGATACTGTTCTCCACAGTGTCTATACTAATTTACATTCCTATCATCAACAGTGTACAAGGTTCACCTTTCTCCACATTCTCATCAGTATTTGCTATTGCTTGTATTTTGGAAATAAGCCATTTTAGCTGGGGTGAGATACCTTGTAGTTTTGATTTACATCCTCTGATGGTCAATGTTTAGCAACTTTTTATATACCTGTTTGCCATTGTATGCCTTCTTTGAGAAATAACAATTCAGATCTTTTGTCCATTTTTAAATCAGTTTTAGTTTTACTGAGCTCCTTAGATAGTCTGGTTATTATTCTCTTGTCAGTTGAATAATTTTCAAATAGCTTCACCCATTCTATAAGTTGTCTCTTCATTTCGTTGTTACCTTTGTTGTGAAAAAGCTATTTAACTTGATGTGATCCCATTTGTACAGTTTTGGTTGCCTGTTTTTGGGCGGTATTACTCAATAAATTATTGCCCAGATCAATGTCCTGGAGACTTTTCCCAGTGTTTTCTTTTCCATTTCTGTTTGATTTTGTGTATAGAAAGAGACTGGGGTCTAGTTTCATTCTTCTGCATATGAATATTCAGTTTTCCCTGCACCATTTATTGAAGAGAATGTCCATTCCCCAATGTGTGTTTTTTGCATCTTTCTCAAAAAAATGAGTTTAATCTAGTTGCCTGGATTTAATTCTGGGTTCTCTATTGTGTTCTACTGGTCTATGTGTCTGCTTTTATGGCAGTAACATGCTGTTGTCATTACTATAGCTCTGTAATGTAATTTGAAATCAAGTAATGAGATTCCTCTAGTTATGTTATTTTTGCTCAGGATGACTTCGGCTATTCTGGGTCTTGGTCCAGATACATATTTTAAGATTTTTTTGTATTCCTAGGGAGACTGTCTTTGATTTTTTGATAGGGATTACATTGAATCTCTAGATTGCTTTGAGTAGTGTGGGCATTTTAACAACATTGATACTTCCAATCCATAAACATAAAATATTTTCCATATTTTTGTGTGCTCTTAAATTTACTGCATTGACGTTTTACAGCTTTAATTGGAGACATCCTTCACTTCTTTGGTAAAGTTTATACCCAGGTATTTTATTTGTGGTTATTGTAAATGGGATTACTTTCATCGTTTATTTCTCAGATTGTTTGCTGCTGATACATGGAAATGCTACTAGTGTTTGTTTATTTAGTACCCTACAACTTTACTGAGGTTGCATATCAGTTCTAATAGTTTTCTTGTAGAGTCTTTAAGTTTTTCAAATATAAGATCATATCATCTGCAAACAAAGATAATTTGACTTCTTCCTTTCCAAATTGGATGCCCTTTACTTCCTTCTCCTGTTTGATTGCTCTAACTAGGACTTCCACTACTATGTTAAGTAACAGTGGTGAACATGGCAATTCTTGTCGTGTTCCAGATCTTAGAGGAAAGTCTTTCAGTATTTCACCATTCAGTATGATAGAAGCTGTGGGTCTGTCATATCTGGTTTTACTGTGTTGAGGTGTGTTCCTTCCATACCCGGTTTTATGAGGGATTTTATCATGAAATATGTATTTTATGAAATGCTTCTTCAGCATCAACTAAAAGTATCACATGGTTTCTGTCCTTCGTTCTGTTGATACATTAAATTTATTGATTTGCATATGTTGAACCATCCTTATATTCCTGGGATGAGTCTCACATGGTCATGATGAATGATCTTTTTAATATGTTCTTGAATTCAGTTTGATAGTACTTTGTTGAGGGTTTTTGCAATGCTAATCAGAGATATTGGCCTGCAGCTTTCCTTTTCTAATGTGTGTTTGGTTTTCATATCAGGGTAATGCTTCTCTTTTAGAATTAAATCAAAAGTATCCCCTCCTATTTTTTATTTTTTTTGGAGCAATTTGAGTATGAAAGGTATTAGTTCTTATTTATATGTTTGGTCAAATTTAGCAGTGAAGCCATCTAGTTCCAGGCTTTTCTTTGATGAGAGAGCTTTTATTATGGCTTCCATCCAGTTATGTGTCATTTCTCTATTCAGGCTTTGGCTTTCTTCCTGTTTTAATCTTGGTAGTTTGTATATGTCTAGGAATATATCAATTTCTTCTAGGTTTTCCAATTTATTGGCATGTAATTGATCATAGTAGTCTCTAATAAACTATTATTGATAGTTTTAATGACTCTACCATCTCTGATTTTGTTCATTTGGGTCTTCTATTTTTTGCTTTTTCATACTGTCTTAGTCTTAAAAAGTAATTGTAGTGATTAATTTTGGTACTTTCACTTTTAGTCTTTCTACTCAAGACATGAATAATTTACACACCAAATTACAGTGGTATAATATTCTTATTTGTCTGTGTACTTACTATTACCAGTGAGTTATTACAAATGATATACTATTGCATTACCTTCAGATGATTTCATACTGCTTTTGAATGTTCTTGACATCCCTTTAGCATTTCTTGTAGGGTATGTCTTTATGCTTTATTCTTTCTTACTACATTTTTATTTTCTCCAGTGACCCTATGTTTTCAAATGGCTTGGTCTTTTCAAGCTCACAAATGCTTTCTTCTGCTTGATCATTTCTGTTGCTGAGAGGCTGTGATGCAATCTTAAGTATGTCAATGAAAAGTTTCAGATCTACAATTTCTGCTTGATTTTTTAAAATTATTTCAATTTTGTTTGGTGAGGTCATGTTTTCCTGGATGGTGTCGAAGCTTGTGGATGTTTGTTTATGTCTGGGTTTTGAAGATTTAGGTATTTATTCTTATCTTCACAGTCTTTGTTTGTCCCTTTTTTGAGACAGTATTCCAAGTATTTAAAGGGAAGTAAGTACTGTGTTCTGTCTTTGGTCACTGTATCCATATCTTTATCAGAAGGCACCTGAAGCCCAGTAATGCTGTGACTCTTGCTGATTGGTAGAGGAACCACATTGGTGGGATTGGGCAAGATCTGTGAGAATTCCCTGGATTACCAGGCAGAGATTCTTCTTTCCTTCCTTTACTTTCCCTTAAACAAATGGAGTCTCTCTCTCTGTACTGAGATACCTGGAGTTGAGAAAGGCGTGAGGCAAACACTTCTGTAGCCACTACCACTAGGATGGTGCTGGGTCACACCCGAACCCAGTACAGCACTGAGTCTCACTCAGGGCCTGTGGTGACTACTGCCTGGCTACCATTGATGTTTATTCAAGTCCCAAGAGCTCTTTAGTAACAGGTGGTAAATATTACCAGGCTTGTGTCTTTCCCTTCAGGACCATTGGCTCTCTTCTGGCCCTGGATGAGTCTAGAAATACCATCCAGAAGCTAGGACCTAGAATTGGGAACTTCAGGAATATACTTGATGCTTTACTTTGCTTTGGCTGAATTTGTACCCAAGTTGTAAGACAAAGTACTTTTTACTCTTTCCTCTCCTATCCTCAAGCAGAAAGTCTCTCACTGTGGCCACCACAGCTGACAATGTGCTGGGTCATACTTAATGCTGGCACAGTTCTTGTCTCAAATGAGACCCGTGATGACTACTGCCTGGCTACTGCTGATGTTTATTCAGGGTCCGACGGCACTTTAGTCAGCAGGTGATGAATCCTGCTAGAAATGTGTTTTCCCTTTCATGACAGCAGGTTTCCTCTGGCTCAAGATGAGTCCAGAAATGCTCTTCAGTAACTAGGGCCTGGAACTGGGAGCTTTAGATGTCTACTTGGTGCTTAATTTTGCTGTGGTTGAGTTTGTACCCAAGTTGCAAGACAAAAATTTATTTGCTTTTCATTTCCCTTTGCTTAAGCAGAAGGAGTCTCTACCAGAGCTAGAGCTATACCACCTGAAGTGGGTGTGTGTGTGATTCAAGTACTCTCTCTCTTGGCCACCCAAGCTAGTGTCTCACTGGGTCACATGCACCTCAAGTCCACTGGCTTCGAAGCCAGCATGGCATCAGGACTTGCCCAGGAATTGCTGTTTTGGTGGCCTAGACTGACTTTCAAATTTAGAACCCTAGAACACATTAGTCCATGGTAGTGGAGCTAGCATGGACCCAGGATCCAGAATCTGAGATGGACAATTAGCCTCTGGTTAGGGCCAGTCTAAGTGTTGCTTCTGTGGGTGCCAGCAGAATTCTGCCCTCTGTTTCTTTCTACTGTCAAAAGGTAGCACTGACTTCCAATGCAAACTCCCGCTATCATGTCACTCTCCCTCCCTGAACACACAGATTCTTTCTCTTCATACCACATGGTGCTACAGGGAGACAGGAAATGGGAGCTGTGAGCAATTAAAAACTGTCTATCCTATTCTATTCTGTGCCTTTTCCTTGAAATGATATTAAAACTAGATACTTTTATCATTCACCTGAGATTTTGTTCTCATAAATCTCCTTTTTTTTGAGTAGATAGTTGTTCAATTTGTTCTTCCAGGGGAGGCAATTGCTGGAGTATTCTATTTTCCCATGTTATTCTGCCTTCTTCCCTAAGTTTTCTTCTAGCATTTTAATAGGTTCAAGTTTTTAAATTTAAGTCTCTAATCCATCTTGAGCCCTTTTTTGTACATAGTGAAAGATCAGTATCCAGCTTCATTCTTTCGCATAAGGCAATCCAATTTTCCCAGCATCATTTATGGAAAAGAATGTCCTTTACCCCAACATATGTTTCTGTCAGCTTTATGAAAGATCAGTATATCTGTGGCTTTATTTCTGTGTTCGCTATTCTGTCCCATTGATATGTATCTATTTATATACCAGTATCATGCTATTTTGATTACTAAAGCCTTGTAATATAATTTGAAGTCAGGAAATGTGGTGCTTCCAACATTTTCTTTTTGCTCAGGTTTGCTTTGAATATTCAGGTTCTTTTTTGATGTTGATATGAATCTTAGGATTGTTTTTTTCCCCGATTCTGTGAAAAATCTTATTGGTATTTTGACACATATTGCATACAATCTTTAGAATGCTTCTGACAAAATGATTTAATGATACTAATTCTTGTGATCCATGGTCATGGCTTATTTTTCCATTTGTCACCTATAATTTTTTACCAATTTTTGTAATTTTCCTTGTAGAGGTTTTTCATATGCCTTGTTAAATGTATTCCTATGTCTTTTTTGTAGGTATTGTAAATGCAATTGTTTTCTTGATTTCCTTCCCAGCTAGATAATTATTGGTATATAGAAATGCCACTGATTTTCATAATTTTTTTATTCTACAACTCTACTGAATTTATGAATTCTAAGAGTGTTTTGATGGTGTCTTTAGGTTTTTCTTGATAGAAAATCATATCTTTAGCAAACAGGGATAATTTAACTTCCTCGTTTCCAATTAGAATGCTTTTTCCTTCTTTCTCTGGCCTGATTGCTGAGGCTAGGGCTTTCAGTAATATGTTGAACAGCAGTAGTGAAAGGGGGCATCCTTTTCTTGTCCGTTTTTAGGGAGGATGCTTTTAACGTCTCCCCATTCAGTATGATGTTAGCTGTGTGCCTGTCATTTATGGCATTATTTTCAGGTATGTTTATTCTAGGTCTAGTTTGTTGAGAATTTTAATCACTAAGGAGTAATAAATTTTATTAATATTTCTGCATCTATTTAGATGATCCTGTTTTTTGGTCCCTGTTTCTGTTAATGTGATGTGTCACATTTATTGATTTGAATATTTTGAATCATGCTTACATACCTGGAATAAGCACACTTGGTTATTTCTATTATCTTTTTGCTGTCCTACTTGATTTGGTTTGTGAATACTTCACTGAGGAGTTTTGCATCTAACTTAGGAATATTGGTCTGTAGATTTTTGTTTGTTGCTGTTCTGGCCTCCTTGTGTGGTTTTAATATCACGGTAATATTGGTCTCATAAATATTGAGGAGAATTCACTCCTTTTTCCTTTGTTTCAACATTTTCAATAGTATGGGTATTATTACTTTTTTGATATGTTGGGTTGATTTGGCCATTAATCCATCTGGTCTCTGTTTTTTGTTTTTTTCTTGTTGTTGTTGTTCAGAGACAGTTCTTATTACTGATTCAGTGTTGCTACTCATTATTGGTCTGTTCAAGCTTTCTAGTCCTTTCTGGTTCAATCTTGGGAGGCCATATATTTTTGGGAATTTATCCATTACCCCTATGTTTTTCAGTTTGTTAGCATATAGTTTTTTATATTAGTTTCTGATCATCTTTTTTGTATTTTTGTGGTATCAGTTGTAATGCCACGTTTTTCATTTCTGATTTTGTTTATTTGGGTTGCTTCTGGGATAGCATAATGAGCAACTTATCAATTTTACATTTTTGAAGAATGAACTTTTGATTGATCCTTTCTTTAATTCTATATTTCATTTAGTTCTACATTAATCTTTGTAATTTATTTTCTTCTACTAATTTTGGTTTGGGTGTAATTTTCTAGTTCCTTGAGGCAAACTGACTAATTTGTAATCTTTCTAGATTTTTTTTTCATGTAGACATTTAATGCTATAAATTTTAGCACTGCTTTTGCTTTAATTGTACAGGTTTTTGTATGTTTTGTTTCTTTTGTTTCAAAAAATTGTAATTTTGGTCTTAATGTTCTCATTGACTCAATGGTCATTCAGGAAAATGTTGTACAAATTCAATGTATTTGTAAAGTTTTCTAAGTTGCTCTTGTTATTGGTTTCTTGTGTTATTCCACCATGATCTGAGAAGAACCTTGACATGAGTTTGATTATTTTTTATTTGTTGAGAGTGTTTGGAGCCTAACATATAATCTATCTTGAAGAATGCCCCAAGTTCTGGTGACAGTCATCTACCTAATGCAGTTATTTGGAAGAATATTCTGTAAATACCTGTTAGGTCCATTTGGTCTAAAGCCTAATTTAACAGCCATGCTTATTATTGATTTTCTGTCTTAATTTTCTTTGGGGTGTGAGTGTTATTGAAGGCCCTCAGTGTTATGGTATGGCTATCTTTCTGTTTAGGTCTAGTAATGTTTATGAATCTGGGTGCGCCATTACTCACTGTGTATACATTTATGATTGTAACATACTCTTGTTAAATTGACACCTTCATTATATAATGACATTCTTTGCCTTTTGCGTTTTGGACTTGAAGTTCATTTAATCTGTGTATACCTATGCCTACTCACTTCTAGTTTCCATCTGCATTATTTTTACCCACTCCTTTACTTTCAGTCTATATGTATCTTTATGGATGAGTTTCTTGTATACAGTATAATGCTGAATCATTTATTACCCAATCTTTATCTTTTATGTAGCACATATAATCCATTTACATTTGCAGTTAATACTGATATGTAATGTTTTGTTTCCATCATATTAATTGTTTTCCATTTGTTTTTAGAAATTATTTTTTTTCTGTCACTGTGATTTGATAGAATTTATTAACAGTGTTACCTGATTCCTTTCTCTTCATTCTTTGTGTAATTGAGTTACCAGTGAGTTTTATACTTTCATGTGTTTATACAATAGTAAATTCTATCCATTTGATTCCACATTTAGGACTTCCATGAACATTTATTGTAGGTCTGGTCTAGTGGAGACAAATTCCCTCGGCACTTACTTCTATGTGAAAGAGTTTGTTTCCCTTTCATTTATGAATGTAAATTTTCCTGGACGTAGAATTCATGGCTGGCAATTTTTTTCTTTCAGCACTTTGAAAATGTCTTCCCAATATTTTCCGGTATGTAAGATTTTTGCTATGAAGTTCACTGTTAGACTGATAGAGATTTATTTTATAGGTGACTAGACTCTCTGGCTACTTTTAGAATTCACTTTGACTTTAGACAGTCTAATTATAATATGTTATGAAGTCCTTTTTTGCACTTTATTTTACCAAAGAATGCTAAGCATCCTGTATCTGAATGTCTATGTCTCTTCTTAGGTTTGGGCATTTTTTATCTAATATTTCATCAAATAGGTTTCTAAAGCTTTAGATCTCTCTTCACCCTCAGGAATATTAATAAGTTTATAAATCTTTTCACTTTATGTAGTCCCCAACATCTCAAACACTTTATTTATTTTTGACTGCATTATTTTAAAAATATCTGTCTTCAACTTCCAAGATTCTTGTTTCTGTTTGGTCTAGTTTATTTTTGAGGCTTTTGAATGTATCTTATTTCCTTCAATACATTTTTCATTTCCAGAATTTCTTTTTTAAAGGTATCTGTCTTCTTCGTAAATTTCTCAGTCATATTCTTAATTGGTTTCCATGTTACTTGTATTGGTTTTCAGATTTATCTTGCTTTTCATTGAAAAGTCATATTTGAAATCAGTATTTTAAATTATTTATCTCAGATTTCAAGGATTTCTTTTTGGGTAAAATATATTGCTGAATAATTATTGTGTTCCTTTGGGGCTGTGATATTATCTTGCTTTTTCATGTTTTCTCTGTCTTTATGTTGATTGGTATAATAATAGTCACTCTTTATTTTTAAATTACTTTTGTCTGTTGGGACTTTTCTCTGAAGATTGGACAATGGTGTTGGCTGGGTGGGCCCTTCGTGTGCTTATTGGTATGAGCATTAGTAAAGTCTCCGTGTGGTTTCTTCAGTTTGTTAGGGGGTGGTTATTGGTGGATGCTGTGTTGAAGTGCTGGGGACTACAATGTCATTTGGGCCTGTCTTCAGGTTTTAATGGTAGTGGGTTAAACATGGCTAATATTATGCCCTGGGGTAGCATATGCTGTACCTGTGTTGGTGGCAATTCCTAGGTCTCTGGGTAGCTTTGTTGGATTTCAGTTTCGGAGTGGTTTTCTAGGCAGGTGGGTAGATTCTGAAGTCCCTGGGCCACTGACATTGCATAGGCAGTGGTGGTAATAGTTGTGGTAATATGCTCCTCTCGGTCCCGAATTCTGTGTCTGCACTTTTGTTGACTGTGGTTGCAACGGGCTGTGTGGGACAGCTTCCAGGCCAATAAGTGGCACTTGCAGGTAGGAATGAGCTGAGGTGGCAGTGGTTTGGTGTTGATGTCCATCTTCAGACCTCCAGGAAGCATGCTCAGATGTCCCAGGTAGTGAATTGGATTGTGGAACTCCCAGGACGCTGTATCCTACACTCTGTCTCAGGGAGGGTGGGGCAAAACTGGGTGAAGCTGGACAGAACAAGCTTACATGCACTAGCCATAATAGGAGGGAGCAGGGCAATATTCAGGCTCCTGGCAGAATGCATATGTTACAGTCAGTGTTGCACCCTATAAAATGACTCCTGTCTCATTTCATGGTCTATTTCATAACCTTTTTCATTACTGGAACTCTTACAGTCATCTCTCTTGTATCTTTGGCCTGATGATGTTCCTGCCACAGGGATGGTAGGGACAATTCCAGCAGCTACAGCCTTAGTCAGTAAGTGAGGGTCTTATCTCTCCTTTGCCCAAGTCCTAACAGAACTCACTCCCCTGTCTTGGCTGTTTTATCAGACTCAGAAGGTTGTGGTTAGCCTGCAACTCAGCCCCAGGCGATAGGAGCCCTTATCCAGGTTATGATCAGGCCTCTGTGCCAACTCTCTTCCTTCTCAAGTCTCAGAGGTGCTGTCTTCTTCAAGCACCAGTAGCTGCATCACATGCCATGCATTTTGCTTAGTCCTAATTGCAGGAGCCCACCACTTGCTCACACCTCAGCTCCACAAGCAGCAGCCCAAGTGTCCCTAATGCCTAGGACTGACTTTACTGGTCCCAGGACAGCACAAAGTCTTTTAAAAGCTAGGATTGAGAATGTCATCTTACTATAGCCTCTTAGGCTTTAGAAAAAGCACAGGACCCAGGGCTTATTCTCTTCCTGAAGCAGTTTCTCTCCATTGTGTCCTGGACACTCCCTAAGTTAGATTCAGGACTTGAGAGATTCACGGTGCTCTCTGGTGGTCTAGACTGTATGATTCCCATGTGTGTATGGTGGGGGAGAGGGGGTGGCTGGGGAGATTGTATTGAGATGAAACAGAAATGGTGAATCTTTAAACTACTTTTATCTGACATTATATTTGATAGAAAACTCTTTCTTGGAATACCAACCTTATTGCTTAAACACACAATCTTTAATTTAGCTCTGTAAATATTTTTGTAAAATTTAACTGTATTTGACTTTACATTTATTATTTCCATACACCTATTTAGCAGTTCATATGCATAAGAATAAAAAATATTTTTAGGTCATACTTCTACATGACACACAAAATACATCTACTTCATGTATTTTCTTAAATGTAAAATTAGTTCCATCAATAAAAGGTGGTATATAGGACAGGATAAATGAATGTAGATTTATTCTACAGAGTTGCCTCATACCTACTGATTTTCTCAGAATCAAAGGGTTGAACCCTATAAAATGACCCGCCTCCCTGCCCATTTCAGGGCCTATTTCGTAATCTTCTCCATTTCGGAAACTCCTAGAGTCATCTATCTTGTATCTTGGGTCCAATTCCATTCAAATAAAGTAAATTACCCTGTAAGACCATTGTCTAAAGTGCTATTCATATTCTTCCTTCAGTGAAATAACTAAAAAAAATAACTTGTGATGTCATTTTTTTTTTTAGACAGAGTCTCACTCCATCACTCAGGCTGAAATGCAGTGGACGACCTTGGCTCACTGCAACCTCCGCCTGGTGGGTTCAAGCAGTTCTCCTGTCTCAGCCTCCCAACTAGCTGGGACTACAGGCATGTACCACCACACCCAGCTAATTTTTGCATTTTTAGTAGAGATGGGGTTTTACCATGTTGGTCAGCCTGGTCTCGAACTCCTGACCTCAAGTGATTCACCCGTTTCAGCTTCCCAAAGTGCTGGTATTACAGGTGTGAGCCATCGTGCCCAGCCTGTGATGTCATTTTTCAATGTTAACTGCATATAAATTTTTAAATCAGCCAGTTTATTGAAATTGTCTGTTTTTCTGCAAACTATAGATACATATATGCCTGAAGTTCACACAGGGTGTTGTTAGAGTATCTTCCCATACATTTCTTTCCCCTAAGAACAAATAGCTCTCTGGTTTACCTGGGGTAATGGACACACTTAATCTAGCTGCTACTCATTTAGACTAAAGCAAGGTCAAAGCCCTAGTTTAGGAACTGATATAACTTGAATATCTGAAACCACATTTTTAAATTCTTGAAGGTCTAACCTCACATTGAATTAATCCCTAGAGTCATTATTCTCTGTTTTCTATCATTTTTCCCTAGATTCTGTGTGCTCTTTTAAATATGCAAGCTTCTTTTTCATCTGTATCTTTTCTTTATTGATATGTAATAGTTTTACATACTGTGGTGGTATATGTAGTATCTTGATACATACAATCACTGAACCAAAACAACTAAAATGCCACCCCAAGCATTCACCTCTTCTTTTGGTTGGGAACATGACTATCCCTCTTGTCCAGCAAATTTCAACCATACAATGAATTACTGCTAACTATAGTTGCCCTACTATATAATCAACATTAGATCTTATTCCTTCTAATAGTATTTTTTATCCCTTAATGAATCTCTGCTCCTCCTTCCTTCCTTGGTTCCGGTTACCACAATTCAACTCTCTAATTACTTGACATCCACTCCTACATATAAATTAGCACATGCAGTACTTGTTTTTCTGTGCCTGGCTTATTTCACTTAACCTCCAGTTCTACCCATGTTGCTGCAAATGACAGGATTTCATTCTTTTTAAAGCTGGATTTCACTGGATATATGTACCATATTTTGTTTATCCACTCATCCACTGGTAAACATAGGTAGGTTCTATATCTTAGCTATTATGAGTAGTGATGCAATAAACATGGGAGTGCAGGTATTTCTCTGATATGTGAATGGATATATATACATACATACACACACACACACACACATATATATATATACACATACATATTTCCTTTTTTTGGACAAATGCTTAGCAATGGGATTAGTGGATTATACAGTAGTTTTATTTTTAATTCTTTGAGCAACATCCATATTATCATTCTTATCTGGATCTTCTGAGCATAAGCTTTCCTCTTCATAAAGTAGTATGACTCTTAAAAAATAATTATGAGAACACTTCAGGTGTATCAATCAGTTAGGACTTTTTAAAAATGTATGCATTATATATGAATGGTTTCTATACTGGGACTGAAAAATCAGGACTTAGAAAACAGGAGGTTTAATGCCATATGATAAATATCTATATAGATCATACTTTTTTCTGCTATCTTCTGGAAATTTTGTGGTCCATAATTTTTTGAAATTAATGTTTGCTTATGGTCTGAGGAAATGGTCCACTGTCATGTCTTTCATGTGAATATCTAATATTTCTTTTTTTTTTTTTTTTTTTTAATTTTTTATTGGATTATAGGTTTTGGGGTACATGAGCAGAGCATGCAAGACAGTTGCGTAGGTACACACTAGGCAGTGTGCTTTCTTTTCTTCTCCCCTTCACCCACATTTGGCTTTTCTCCCCAGGCTATCCCTCCCCACCTCCCCCGAATATCTAATATTTCAGTAGGTTATGTTAAAAATGCTTTTCTTTCTCCATTAAATTATCTGATTTGACTGATATGTTAAAAAATTGACTATGTATCTATTGGTCTATCTGTTCTTTGACTATTGTGTTCTCTTGGCCTGTGTCTTTATTTCTGTACCAATGCCACTGCACCTTCATCACAGTCACTTTATAACAAATATAAAACGCATCCTCAAATTTATCCCTTTTCAAGGTTTTTTGACTAGTTTACGTTCCTTGCCTTTCTGTACATATTATAAAATGAATTTGATAATTTGTGCAAAAAAATGCCTGCTGGGATTTTGATGGGAAACACATTGAATCTATTGATCAGTTTGGGAAAAATGGTCATCAAGAGAGCTTGTTTTGATGTTTTAGCTACTTATATACCCTTGACTGAAGGACAGTTATTTTCTATTGGAGAAGTTCATCCTGTTCAACCAAGCATGTAGCTTCAGGAAGGAAATACACAGAGTGATGAGGGAGTAAGGAGATGATGGCATAGTTAGCCAGATTAGTCAAATTAATTTTGACAATCAATGGAGTGACTGATGTCACAGCGAGATCACCCTCACATCTCAATCAAGAATGATCATCTTAAAAATACTGAGTTTTCCAATCCTTGAATTTGGTAGAGACAATTTAAAAAATAATAGACCACACTCGTTTTGTACACTGAAGAGATGAATAATGTTTAAAAAGAAAATTATTTAAATTTGTGTTCCTTAAATGTCCAATATTCTCAAGCGATAAATTATCTGTATTAATTCTCAAACTGAAGAGTGTCCAAGCAATTAAAATACCAAGCATTAAGAAAAACAATAAATATTTGTCTCTGTGAAATGTTTTCTACTCATTTCCTCCACGTTTATTATCCTTCTTCACATGGTTACCTCCTACTCATTCTTTTATATGCATTTCTCTGTTTCCTCCTCCATGGAACTCCCCCTCCCTCTCAGGCCCCTGAGTCAGGTACTATCCTCACGCTAGTATCTCCATTTCTGTGCCTATTTTCCTACTCCTTGGAATGATCAAAAGTTGCTCTGTTGGCACTCATAGCAAGCCTAAAGTGTTGGCAAATTATCTCTCCGAGCGACCTCAATTAATGTTTCTTGAAAGTTCCTTCACAGTTCCAATGCAAAGATCTGAGACAGTTCTTATACCTTTGGTAGGGTTTAAAACGTGACTAATTTGCATTCAACTACTGTGATATCTCACTTATTACCATATCCTTCCTTATCTTCCTTCATTCTCTGTATCCGTTCTCCAACTAGTGTTCTTTGTGCTTTCCAAATAAGTATATATACTCAGATTTTTATTTATCTTAATATTTTATATATTTTGTAATAAGCTCATCATTTTGAAAGCCAATATATATCTCTGACAATATTGGACACTTGAGGAACATAGATTTAAATAATTTAATAATGATTACAATGTTAAAATTAAAGAAAATAATTTTTGAGATTCATATATATGCCCATGAGCTAGACAAAAATTTCTTAGATACAAATTTATTAAAAGTACAGAGTATTTTTTAAATGACAAATTAAACTTGTTCAAAATTGAAAACTACTGTTTGTCAAAAGACACCATTACAAAAATTAAAAGATGACATCAGAAAGGTAGAGTGAGTAAAAATTTTGGTCCTCCATGAAAGCAACAACCACAAAATCTAGGAAAGAACTATCTGATTAAATACTTTCAAACTTTATAAATTATTAAACTATTGTGGCAACCTGGGGAATAGTTGTTCAAGAAAGAAGCTTATTTTTGGTAATTACAGCTTTTTTTCTTTTCTTCTTTTTTTTTTTTTTTTTTTGAGACGGAGTTTTGCTCTCGTTACCCAGGCTGGAGTGCAATGGCACGATCTCGGCTCACCGCAACCTCCGCCTCCTGGGTTCAGGCAATTCTCCTGCCTCAGCCTCCTGAGTAGCTGGGATTACAGGCACGCGCCACCGTGCCCAGCTAATTTTTTGTATTTTTAGTAGAGACGGGGTTTCACCATGTTGACCAGGATGGTCTCGATCTCTCGACCTCGTGATCCACCCGCCTCAACCTCCCAAAGGGAGACAGGGTCTCACCACTATGTTGCCTAGGCTGGTATCAAATTCCAGAGTTCAAGAACTCCTCCTGTCTCAGAGTTACAAAAGAAGAAGAAATTACAGGAATGTGCCACCACATAGATAACATTTTGTGATGTTTTACATTACACCATTGCCATTATCCATATCCACTTGCTAGCTCAGCAGAAAGACCAGTGCACATTTTTGGTACCAAAGAGATAAGACAGACCACATTCACAAAAATCAGAACTAACTGCATGTTCTGACATTTCTGGGGATTCTTTGGCAGAGTTCAAAGGCTTGTCTTTATTTTTACTAAGTCAGAACTGGCCTAGTCTAATGCTGCAACCCAGAGTTCATTGGTCAAACATATGTATAGGTTAATGTCTTAGGCTGCTGCTGCCTGAGGCAATTGATAATAGTTGGTGCAAACAACAGACAAAACAAAAATCTTGGGGGGAAAGGCTGGTAAGACAATAATCTGCAAAGGCTTGAAATGCTGCAGTATACTTTGGATAATCTAGAAGTCAATGTGCATGCTCAGGGCTGTGTATGCTCACAAAATACCTAAGAAGTTAATAAGCTCTAATTTACTTTTTAACCTGAAGCTAGGTAAAAGTATGAAGTGACTGCAAATTGAGTTATATATTATTAATTTGAGTTTTAAAGGCATGACCAAAAACAGATTCAAAGCCTTGAAACTAAGACTATGGTTTTGCTTGTTTGTATGTTAGAGACATTTATGGAAGTTTATTCTCTACTATTAGCTGGAGTGATTAAAATAAACATAGCAATGAACTAAACATCAACAACAAAATACTGTCTAGAGAAATAAAGTATGAAAAGGATGGCTTACCAATTTGAGAAAATAATAAATGGAAATAAAACATAAATAAAATAGATACATGGAGTTCAAAAGCAGTGACTAAAAGGAAAAATTAACTAGAGGAGCTCAAAAGCAGATCTGAGAAAGCAGAAGAAAGATTCAATTGAATTGAAGACAGATAAACTAAAATTAGCCAATCTGAGTAACAGAAATATTAAAAAGAATGGAAAAAAAAACCATAAACACAGCCTGAGACCTGTGGTATACCATCAAGTAGAGGAACATACACATAATAAATTCCCAGAAAAAGAACAGAAACAGAAAGAGACAGAAATAATATATTTTAAATAATATATTAAAAATGGAGTGGTTCCCAATTAGATGAAAATCATTAATCTAAACATAGCAGCTCAATAAACCCTAGGAAAGATGAATTCAATGGCATCTATATTGAAACACATTATATACAAAAAAAGCAGAAAGAGTATCATAAAGGCAGCAAGAGAAGTAACTCATCACGTCCAAGGAATCATCAATAAGATTAAAAGCTTGTTACTATCAGAAATAATAATTGCCTGAAGACAGTAGAATGACATATTCCAAGTGCTGAAGAAAATCCTCTCATCCAATAATTATACATTCATCATAAACTTTCTTAAAAATTAAGGATAAATTAAAATATTCTAAGAGAAACAAAAACGGATTGTTCATTCCTAGCAATGATGTTCTAAATGAAATGCTAAAAAAAAAGGTTTCAGATTGGAATAAGGAGCACTAGAAAGTAACGTGAATCCACATGAAGAAGGAAAGAATACCAACAAAGATGACAACATACAAAAACATAATAGTATTAATGTAGTTTGGGCTTTAAATCCTTTTATTCTTACATAATTTAAAATATAATACATAAAAAACTATAAATTTATTTTGGTAGGGGTACAGTGCATATAAACGTAATTTTTCCTAACAACCACATAAGCAAGGGCAGAGGTATATGGAATCAGTTTGGGATACTATTAAAAATCATTTGGTATCAATGCAAATAAGATTGTTACAAAGTAAAAATAGTAATTTCCAGGGAAACCACTCAGTAAGTATTTTTTTTAAATAATATAGTAAAAGAAAGAAGAAGAAAATCAATATGATATAGGAGAAAATATTAGTGTAACATAAAAGGTGGCAGTAATGAAGGAATTGAGGAATAAACAATCTAAGACATACATAAAACAAATAGCAAAATGACTGAACTCTTATTAGCATTAGTTACATTAAATATAAATGAATAAAATTGTCCAATTAAAAGCAGTGTCAGGCAGAACGGGCTAAAAAGGATAAAAACAATTGCTCTGTACAAGACAGTCACTTTAGATGCAAATATACAAGCAATTTGAAAGTAAAAAATAGAAAAATATATTCTAAATAATATCTGTTTAGTAAATTTGAAAATGAAACTAGAGTGACGATACAAATATTAGAGAGTATAAACTTTAAGACAAAAATTATTACTTGAGACAAAGAATGTTACCTAATTAGAAATACATAATTCATTAGGAAGATATCGTTATAAATGCTTAGGCACCTAGCAATAAAGCCTCAAAATACATGAAGCCAAAATGGACAGAATTTAAGTGAGAAACAATTCAACTAACATTATTAAAGACTTCAATATCCCACATTCAACAACGAATAGAAAAACTAGACAGATCATTAAATAAACATAAGATTTAAAGAACATTATATAACAAATATGCCTATAGCTAACTGGTATCTATAGATCATTCAATCCAAAAAGAACATATTTGGAAAATTCATAAATATATTTTAACTAAAACAATCTATTCCCAATTAATAAGACAATGAAGAAATTACAAAGGAAATTAGAAGACACTCTGAGAAGAATAAAAACCAAGACTAAACAACAACATACACACCAAACTTTGGAGATGCAGGAAAGCTGTGCTCAAGTAAATTTCTTAGCTGGAAATGCTTTTATTTAGAAAGAATAAAGATTTCAAATCAATACCTAACTTTACACCTGACAAAACTAGAAAAAGGGCAAACTTAACCCCAAACTAAAGAAAGGAAATGTATAATAAAGGTTAGAACAGAAATAAATGATATAACTAACTAAAAAATAATAAATATGGTTACAAAAACCAATAGTTGGTTCTTGGAAAGGTAAACAAAGTTGGCAAAACTTTAGCTATTCTGAGCAAGAAATGAAAGAGAGAGAGAAGGAGGAGGAGGAGAAGAGGAGGAGGAGGAAGAAGAAGAGGAGAAGGAAGAGGAGGGGGGAAGGGAGGGAGAGGAGGAGAGGAGGAAGAGGATGGGGAGGGGGAGGAGGAGGGGGAGGAGAGAAAGGGAGGAGAGGAGGAAGGGAGGCAGGGAGGGAGGGAAAGGGGAGAAGGAACAGGGAGGAAGGGAAGGGGGAGAGGGAGCAGGGAGGAGGGAGGAGGAGGAGGAGGAGTGGGCGGCGATGGCAAAAGGAAGATAGAAAAGGAAGAGGAAGGAAGCAGGGAGGAAGTGGATAATTTATACCTGGCAGCAGACAAAGAGAGAGAAGAGACAGACAATATACAAATTGTTAAAGTCAGGAATAAAACAGGGAACATTACCACCTACTTTATGAAAGTATTAATAAACATCCATTTAATATATGATCCAGCAATTTGAATTTGGGGTATTAATCCAAAGAAAATATGAATTTCTACATAAAATCTTATAAGCAAATATAGTTTGAATATTCAAAATCTGAGAATCCAAAATCTGAAATGCTTCAAAAATCAAAATTTTTAAGGCATTGACGTGATGCTCAAAGAAAATGCCCATTGGAGCATTTTAGATTTCAAATGTTTGGATTGGGAAGGCTCAACCAATACATTTAAAATGCAGATTTTGTAAAATCTGAAATACTTCTGTTCCCAAGAATTTTGGATGAAGAATACTTATCCTTTATTTATAGCAGCTTAATTAATAGTAGCTGAATATATGAACTATCCCAAAGCTCCATCAGCTTTTCAAGGGATAAAGAATGTGTTAAATCAGAATAGCAATGATGGGAGAAAACTCAAAAACATTATGTTAAATGAAAGAGACCAGATACAGAAAGTAATACATATAATTTCATTTAAATTATATCCTAAATAAGTAAAATCATTCGTGGCGGAAAGACCAGAAGTTGTTTGCGGCAAGAGGTGGAGATTGACTGTGAAGCAGAAAGTACGATGAGGAAATTTTCTGAATCATTATTATGGTGATGACATCATTTCCATATACATAAAAAAATTCATTGATATGTACCCAAAATTCATGAATTTAAAACTATAACCCACTCTAATCTTAGCACTTTGGGAGGCCAAGGTGGCAGATTACCTGAGCTCAGGAGGTCAAGACCAGCCTGGGCAACATGGTGAAACCCTTTTTGTACTAAAAATACAAAAGAAAAAATATTAACTGGATGTGGTAGTACATGCCAGTAGTTTCATTTACTCGGGGACTGAGGCAGGAAAATCACTTGAACCCAGGAGGCAGAGGTTGCAGTGAGATGAAACTGTGCCACTGAATTCCAGCCTGGGCAACTGGATGAGACACTGTCCGCCAAAAAATAAAAAAATAAAACTATACCTCAATAAAATTGTTAAAAATATCGCTTATAAATTCTCCCATCACAGTCGATATCTGCTTTGACAATGTGAATTTGCCACTCTTTTAATTAAGAGATGGATTTTATTTCCCCACAACTTGGTTTTGGGCTGGAACACATAATTTGCTTTAGCCAGAGATACAATAACAAATGATACATATTCAGATACTTAAAGAGTTCTTTATTTGGAATTGACCTCAACTTACTGCTAAGACCATGAAACTATCATGTGATGGAGCTGGAGTCCAGGCAAACTTACTGGGTGGTAAAATCATCACCCCAGCTGATACTAGAGTCCTACAATCTTGTTAATAGATTTTCTAGCCCCAACTGAGCCAGGCTAAATACAAATGATCACTCAGCCAACTCACATAACCTCAGAAACAGTAAATCTTGGTGTTTTAAACCACTAAGTGTTGCAGTGGATCTTTACAGAATAAAAGCTAACTGGCAGAATGAACAAGATATTTTAGTAGAATTCATATTTCTAGGGATTACCTTGTATCAAGTAACTGGAAGGTAGAAAAATATTATATATTATATATGAAATGTATTATAATTCACCAATATTTTGGTAACACTGTCCTATCTCTGGACTAAGGCATTGGAAGTGTCAATGCCTTTTATTAGTCTGCTTTCACATTGCTGATAAAGACATACCTGAGACTGGGTAATTTATTTTTTAAAATTTATTTAATGCACACACAGCTCTGTGCAGCTGGAGAGGACTCCCAATCATGATGAAAGACAAAAGGCATGTCTCACATGGCAGCAGACAAGAGAGAGTGAGAGCCAAGTGAAAAGGGAAACACCTTATAAAACCATAAGATTCTGTGAGACTTAGTCATGAACACAAGACCAGTATGGGGGAACTGCTCCCCTGATTCAATTACCTACCACCAGTTCCCTCCCATAGTATGTGGGAATTATAGGAGCTACTACCCAAGATGAGATTTTGGTGGAGACACAGCCAAACCATATCATTTTACTCCTGGCCCCTCCCAAATCTCATGTTCTCACATTTCAAAACCAATCATGCCTTCTCCACAGTTCTTCAAACTCTTAACTCATTTCGGCATTAACTCAAAAGGTCCACAGTCCAAAGTCTTATCTGAGACAATGCAAGTCTCTTGTGCCTACAAGCCCATAAAATCAAAAGCAAGTTACTTATTTCTTAGATACAATGAGGGTACAGGCAGTGGATAAATACTCCCATTCCAAGTGGGAGAAATTGGCTAAATCAAAGAAGCTAAAGGCCCCATGCATGTGGAAATCCAGCAGGGCACTCAAATCTTAAAGCTCTAAAATGATCTCCTTTAATTCCATGTCTCACCTCCAGGTCACACTGATGTAAGAGGTTGGCTCCTATGGCCTTGGGCAGCTCCACCCCTGTGGCTTTTGAGGGTACAGTCCCACTCCTGGCTGCTTTCGTGGGCTGGCATTGAGTATCTGCAGATTTTCCAGGTGCAGAGTGCAAGCTGCCAGTGAATCTACAATTCAGGAGTCTGGAAGATGGTGGCCCTCTTCTCAAAACTCCACTAGGCAGTACATCAGTAGAGACCCTGTGCAGGTGCTTCAACCACACATTTCCCTTCTGCACTGCCTTACTACAGGTTCTCCATGAAGGCCCTATACCTATAGCAAACTTATTCCTGAAAATCCAGGCATTTTAATACGTCTTCTGCTATCTAGGCAAAGTTTCCTAAATCCCAATTCCTGATTTCTGTGCCCCTGCAGGCTCAACACCACATGTAAGTTGCCAAGGCATGGGACTCATACCCTCTGACACCATGGCTCAAGTTGTACCTTGGTCCCTTTTAGCCTTAGCTAGAGAACCTAGGAAGCAGGACACTAAGTTCCTAGGCTGCACACAGCAGTTGGGACCTGGGCCTGACCCACAAAACCATTTTTTCCTCCTAGGCCTCAGGGCCTGTGATGGGAGGGTCTGCTACAAAGTTTTCTGACATGCTCTGGAGACATTTTCCCAACTGCCTTGGGGGTTAACATTTGGCTTCTTGTTACTTATGCAAATTTATGCAACTGGATTAAATTTCTTATCAGAAAATTGCTTTTTCTTTTCTATCATATCATCAGGCTGCAACTTTTCCAAAATGTTATACTGTTTCCCTTTTAAAACTGAATGCTTTTAACATCACCCAAGTCACATGCAGAATGCTTTGCTGCTTGGACATTTCTTCCACCAGATATCCTAAATCATCTTCCTCAAGTTCAAAGTTCCACAAATCTCTAGGGCAGGGTCAAAATGCCACCAGTCTCTCTGCTAAAACATAGCAAGGGTCATGTTTACTACAATTCCCAACACATTTCTCTTCTCTATCTAAGACCACCTCAGCCTAGATTTCATTGTTAATATCATTATCAGCATTTTGGTCAAAGCCATTCAACAAGTCTCTAGGTAGTCCCTAACTTTCCCACAATTTCCGGTCTTCTTCTGAGTCCTCCAAACTGTTCCAACCTCTGCCTATTACCAAGTTCCAAAGTCACTTCCACATTTTTGGGTGTCTCTACAGCAGTGCTCCATTCCCAGCACCAACTTAATGTATTACTCAACTTTCAAACTGCTGATAAAGACATACCCAAGGCTGGGTAATTTATAAAGAAAATGAGGTTCAATGGACTGACAATTCCACCTGGCTGGGGAGGCCTCACAATCATGGCAGCAGGTTAAAGGCACATCTTACATGGTGACATGCAAGAGAGAATGAGGGTCAAGCAAAAAAGAGAAACACTTTATAAAACCATCAGATCCTGTAAGACTTATTCACTACCATGGGAACAGTATAGGAGAAACCACCCTTATGATCCAATTACTTCCCACTGGGTCCCTCCCACATGTGAGAATTATTGGAGCTACAATTCATGATGAGATCTGAATGGGGACACAGCCAAACCATATCAACACTGTCCTGCTAATCTGAAAGGGTGAATATGTCGCTACCCAACACAATGTTACTTGAAAGTCATGCAACTAATAACATCTTTATTCTCTTCCTAGTGCCTCCCCATTGTTCTGATGGAAAGGGACTTTTCACAGGTGAGTTTCATTTTCTGTTGTCAACATTATATTTACTGGAGTTTAGATTACAAGAGAAATCATGCTTTCTATGCGTATAGTTCTGAGTTTATATATGCATTCAGTTCTGTACCTTCTACCAAATACAGAATATAGAATATTTTCATCACTTTAAAACATTATTTTGTATCACTCTGTGTTTATTTTCCAAACCTACTCTCATCTTTTAGGAACCAAACATAAAAGCATAATAGGAAAATTTATATAGTCAGGAAGTAGAATGGAATTTTTATAAAATTTCTTGTTTAATGGGTATGGAGATTCTGTTTGGAATCAAAATTTTATGAAATTGGATATTGGTGATGGTTGTACAACATTTTGAAAACACTTAATGCCACTGAATTGTACACAGAAAACAATGGTTAAAATTCTAAATTTTATGTTATATATGTTTTACCATAATAAAAATCGTATTTGCCTTATTTTAAATTTATGTAAATTGAATCACATAGGATATACTTTGCTATGGCTGGATTATTTTGCTCAGTGTTATTTGTACCACTCATGCATGTCAGTACATATAATTGGAATCCATTTATATTCATTCTGTTCTGTAAATATAGCATGATTTACATATTCAGTTTATTGCTATTAAACATTTTAGCTATTTTCAGGGCTGGTCTATTTCACATAATGCTGCTATAAAGCAATATTTAAGATTCAAAAATAGGAAAAAAAAAACCTTTAGTTTTTGCCACACAAATTGTAGGTAAATGGAATCAATTACCATAATTCTCAGTCAATAATTTCAGAGATTACTGAGTCAGCATGAGCAATCTTAAAGGGTCCTATGCATATTTATTAATACACTTTGATTTAATTATTTCTAACCTTTAGCATACACACATCTTTCATTTTTTACCCATGTTCCTACTTGATTGATATAAATGTGTGAGAATATGAAGGTATCTTCCCTAGATTTTTGCTTTTGTCCCAAATACTACATTACAGCAATCTAAAAATTAGGTTCAAACTTCAAGGGGAGGGAGTATATTTTGCTGGAAGGGTTTGCTCTGTTGCCCAGGCTGGAGCACCCTGGTGCAATCTCAGCTCACTGTAACCTCCACCCAAGGGATTCAAGTGATTCTCTTGCCTCAGCCTCCCGGGTAGCTGGGACTACAGGTGCACACCACTATGCTTGGCTAATTTTGTATTTTGAGTAGAGACAGGGTTCCACCATGTTGGCCAGACTGGTCTCAAGACCACTCTCCTGACCTCAAGTGATCCACCTGCATTGGCCTCCCAAAGTGCTGGAATTACAGATGTGAGCCATCGTGCCTGGCCCTCAAAATCTTGTTTCAAGATTCAGGCAAGTACTACCCTTGTATGATATTTTTATGTAAGAGTTATATTATCAGATACTTACATATTTTTACATATACATATACACACATGCAGTTTTTTTGTCAATCAAAAAGTGTTAAATATGTCTGTCCTTAAGTAGAAAAGTGCTTTATGTAGTCTTGCAATTTTTGGAATTCTAAATTTTGATTGCAAGATTGTATTCTGTAAGATTAGGTTGTCAATGCAACACTGTCAAATTTATACATAAAGATATAAACTTAATTTTCTTTTTTTCATGTTTTATAAAATTGTCTCTCCAGATTAAAAAAGTACCAACTTTTTGGAAAGCATTTTATTCACTTAAATTCACTTTTGAACACTATTGCATCCGCTAAGTTAACCTTGGCATGTCTTTGCAAATACTTCCATGATGATGGTGTAGAGATGATGTGCTGACTTTCAATTCTAAAGTTAATCAGTATAGAATCCCTAATCTACATGGCCACAGCATCATGCATGATCTGACTAAATTCACATGAATAGAGATAACTATAGTAATTACAAATATGGCATATTTTAACCAGAATAAACAAAGAGAAGGGTAATTCTGCATTACATATAATGGCCACGACTGCAATTCATGTGCTAAATATGTATACAGTACTTCATACTGTACTAAGTATATGAAACGTTGGGTTAAGGGATACTCTTAAAATTTGTTTTCACTATTAGTACAAAGAGGTAAATATGATTAAAGCTGAATGGCTAGGACATGACATCTAATAACTTAACACTGAGGAATACGCTTCTTTTCCCTTTTCAAATTAGAATGAAATTTAATTTGAATACACCAATTACCCAGTACTTTGCTATAAAGCATGCTAGATCTTGAAAAAAGAACTCTAACAGGAAACAAATAAAAATTGCTGACATATGCTATCTTGGCATTCCTATGGATGTAAGATGAATTATGGTTGTTTTCATAATATGTAATTTAATGTTGGTATTCCTAGCTTTGCAATAACTTTATGACCTGATATTTATAAGAAATTGTTTCCAGGACTGCTGTAGATACGAAAATCCACAAATCCTCAAGTCTCTTATATAAAATGGTATATTATTTGCATATGACCTACGCACAAACTCTTTCATACTTTACATTATCTCTAGATTACTTATAATACCTACTAAAACATGTAAATGCTTTATAAGTGGTGTTTATTAATATATTGGTTTTATTTGTATGTTTTATTATTATAGTGTTTTTATTGTTTTATTCCTGAATATGTTAAATCGGAAGTGGGCTGAATCTGTGGATTCAGAACTCACAAATACTGAAAAGTACTTAATTTCAAAAGTGGAAATATAATAAATTGATAATCAGTTTTGTGAATTTGCTCAAACTGGCTTTTAATTAATTATAGAAACAAGAATACAGAACATTCTTAGTCTTAAAATAATTAGCTTTTCTAGTAATCTTTAAAAGACTAAACCTATTGATAAGAATATTGTTTAAAATTATATAATTTATAGTCAAATATGAATTGCTAAATATCTTTTCAAAAAATCATTCTGGTACAATTGTATTTTTATCAATTAATTATGTCAGTTATTTATTAAGCTAAGAGATTGTAACTCCCTGAAAAGCCTCACAAATATAGCCACAGAGATCATGGTTGCAGACAATAAGAGTATTTAGTGATTGAAACAATATATATCTTAGCAAATATTCAATATTCTCTCCACTCTAGCAATGGTTCTGTGTAAAACACATCTGTTTTCTTCTCATCAGATCACATTATCCCTTATTTCCATTGGTTCATCATTAAAAGGATGAAGAAAAAAATAGTATCCTGTATAAAGAAACTTATACTACAATTCCTGATGCTTATTAAATTTTCTTATAAATATTTCTTAATGACAAAGCATTATTTTCAGCATATATGGTGCCTCATAGAGAGGATTCAATAGCAAAGTTCCCAAGGGCTTTAGAATTGCTGCTTAATCTGCTAAATGATCAAGAATAACCTTTATTATGCAAATTATGTTTAGAGAGATGATACTACCTATCCCCACTAAAGTTAATTTTATTATGTTAAATGGATTTGAAAAATGTGGCTAACTCTAATTCTTGGAAATTAAGAGAACAAATGAAAAATTTTTGATAGTCTATAATAATATGTAATTTCATTTAACCTAGATATCCTCAAGCATTGCTTAGATTCCTCTTTTATTAAATAGCTAAACATGAAAGAATTCTAGACTAAAATATTATTTGTTTAAATTATCATCCCATTCTTAAGACTGTTTGATCTTCAATCAACTAACGCCAAAAATATGAAAAAAAATGCATGTCCATCCCAATACTTAATGGCTTAAAATAGTAGTCATACATGGGTTAGCTAGGCTTGGGCTAATCTTCACCAGGATTCGTTGAATCAGTTACATTTTATATTTCTTTCATCTTCCTTAGGCTAATAGTTAAGCAGAGTAAGTTCATTTCATGGTGATACAAGAGGTTCAACACAGCAAGCAAATACCAAAGCATATTAAAGCCTAGGTTTGGAACTGGCACACTTTTACTATGGCTTCATTCATTCTAAATGTAAGTTACATGGCCAAGTACAAAGTCAAGAGGGAATGGAAACACATTCTGCCTTTACAAGAGGAACTACAGAGTCACACAAAAATATTATGGAAATAAGAAGGGAAGAAACATTAAGACCAATAATACTATTTACCATAAGTCTTTTCTCTCATTTCAGGCTGTCAGCTTTAAGTCAACTGGTACAATTGTGAAAGCTTCTAATGTGCTTCTAATAAGCTTTATTTAGGAAAGTAAATCACAAAGTGAATATAAAAATAAGAATTCACAAGTTCTCATCAGAGGCTGTGTGGTTTCCTTGTGAATAAATCTGAACATACACCATCAGTAAACTTAGTGTCTTATAGTTTGATCTGCTCAGGTTATCTATTTGTTTACCTTCTGGTCCCTGATATGTGAAAATGAAATGATGCCTTAAGCTTAGCTCCAGATAAGTAGAATATTATTTACTATCAGCTTCTTTTTTTTTTACTTTGTAATTTTTACATTAATTAATCATTATTAAAACGAGGATAGGTCAAGGAGGATATCAATGAATGGAAATTTTCGTGAGCCATAATTGTACATACATGTAAACCACACATCTCTGGAATCTACAAGTATATACTGTACATTGTTACTTTTAAAAATCATTTACTTTTTTATTTCATGTAGGTGGAGTTATAATTTTCCATTCTACTGACTTTGGACTTAGCCTCAAGATTTTTTTGGCCAATAGACATTATGTGTGAAACATTCAAAGAGAAATGTTTAAAGACATTACAAATTTTCATTTGTGTACGTCTTTTCAGCTCTCTACATGAAGTGAGCAAATTCTAGTCAGAGCTCATCATTTAGTCTGATGCTTGGAGGTAAAAGATACATAAAGCAAACTTGATTCCAACTGACAGTCTGAAGTGAGTGGAGCAACAGGCATGTAACAGGAGAGATAAACAACTGTTGTTTTAGGCCACTGAGATTTGCTGTTGTTTATTATGCATCAAAATCTAGCAAAACAGAATAATTCACAAGATTTGTATTTGGGTGTGTGAGAATTCTGTATTTATAATTAAGTAGCTAGGATGTAACTGATGATAAATTAGTGTAGAACAAAAGAAAATATGAGAACACATAGAAGACTGTAAGAAGTGAGTATTCACTTCTTAATCTCTTCACTGCTCATTTTGTGCCCTGCTTAGGATTCACTATTCTCAATATTTTGTAGAAAATTGAAAAAAAAAAAAGTTAATTAGATCATGAATTTGGATTGCTGAGAAGTCTTTTTAAAAATACTTTGACAGTATAATACTAATACCTGGGGGATACTATGGAATACACATAGCCTTTTAAAAATAGAGCACAGTAAAACAAACCCCTATGACACTTGTTTACTTATGTAACAAACTTTCACATATACCCCAACCCAAAATAAAAGTAAAAAAAAAAAATTAAAAATAAATACATTTGAAAACACGAACATAATCTTAATATACCTTAGAAATCCAATATTTTGGTTTTATGCATAATGTTTTAGACAATTTTTTCATAATTAGAACCAGCCCAAGATAATCATCAGACCCAGTTTTTGATACATTGCTTATAAAATGTGGAATCTTTATGAGCTATATTTTAGTAACAAACCAATTTCACATTTGGAAGCTTTTACCTCCAAGTTAACTGAACTCGGCCCTATAATCCTTAATCTTAAGGAAAAAAAAAGCATAAAATGGTAAACAACCTTCGATTTATTATGTACCTGTATTGTACCATTTGAAAGGAAAAATTTGGGGCTCAACGTGCCCCATTCTACTTTTCTTTTTTTTTTTTTTATTTTTTTATTGCATTTTAGGTTTTGGGGTACATGTGCAGAGCATGCCATACAGTTGCATAGGTACACACATGGCAGTGTGTTCTGCTTGCTTTCACCCCTTCACCCACATTTGGCATTTCTCCCCAGGCTATCCCTCCCCACCACCCCCTCCCACTGGCCCTCCCCTTTTCCCCCCAATAGACCCCAGTGTTTAGTATTCCCCTCTCTGTGTCCATGTGTTCTCATTTTTCATCACCCGCCTATGAGTTAGAATATGCGGTGTTTCATTTTCTGTTCTTGTGTCAGTTTGCTGAGAATGATGGTCTCCAGATTCATCCATGTCCCTACTCAAACGACACGAACTCATCATTTCTGATTGCTGCATAATATTCCATGGTGTATATGTGCCACATTTTCCCAATCCAGTCTATCATCAATGGGCACTTGGGTTGATTCCAGGTCTTTGCTATTGTAAACAGTGCTGCAATAAACATTCGTGTGCATGTGTCCTTATAGTAGAATGATTTATAGTCCTTTGGGTATATGCCCAGTAATGGGATTGCTGGGTCAAATGGAATTTCTATTTCTAAGGCCTTGAGGAATCGCCACACTGTCTTCCACAATGGTTGAACTAATTTACACTCCCACCAACAGTGTAAAAGTGTTCCTTTTTCTCCACATCCTCTCCAGCATCTGTTGTCTCCAGATTTTTAATGATCGCCATTCTAACTGGCATGAGATGGTATCTCAATGTGGTTTTGATTTGCATCTCTCTGATGACCAGTGACGATGAGCATTGTTTCATATGATTGTTGGCCTCATATATGTCTTCTTTCGTAAAGTGTCGGTTCATATCCTTTGCCCACTTTTGAATGGGCTTGTTTGTTTTTTTCTTGTAAATCTGTTTGAGTTCTTTGTAAATTCTGGATATCAGCCCTTTGTCAGATGGGTAAACTGCAAAAATTTTTTCCCATTCTGTTGGTTGCCGATCCACTCTAGTGACTGTTTCTTTTGCCGTGCAGAAGCTGTGGAGTTTGATTAGGTCCCATTTGTCTATTTATGACAAACCAACAGCCAATATCATACTGAATGGGCAAAAACTGGAAGCATTCCCTTTGAAATCGGGCACTAGACAAGGATGCCCTCTCTCACCACTCCTATTCAATATAGTACTGGAAGTTCTAGCCAGAGCAATCAGGCAAGAAAAAGAAATAAAGGGTATTCAAATAGGAAAGGTGGAAGCCAAATTGTCTCTATTTGCAGACGACATGATAGTATACCTAGAAGACCCCATCGCCTCAGCCCAAAAACTCCTGAAACTGATAAGCAACTTCAGCAAAGTCTCAGGATATAAAATCAATGTGCAAAAATCACAAGCATTCGTCTACACCAATAACAGACTTAAAGAAAGCCAAATCAAGAACCAACTGCCATTCACAATTGCTACAAAAAGAATAAAATAACTTGGGATACAACTCACAAGGAACGTAAGAGACCTCTTCAAGGAGAACTACAAGCCACTGCTCAACGAAATCAGAGAGGACACAAACAGATGGAGAAACATTCCATGTTCATGGTTAGGAAGAATTAACATCGTGAAAATGGCTATACTGCCCAAAGTAATTTACAGAATCAACGCTATCCCCATCAAGCTACCATTGACTTTCTTCACAGAACTGGAAAAAACCACCATGAACTTTATATGGAACCAAAAGAGAGCCTGCATAGCCAAATCAATTCTAAGCAAAAAGAACACAGCGGGGGGCATCACACTACCGGATTTCAAACTATACAACAAGTCTACAGTAATCAAAACAGCATGGTACTGGTACCAAAACAGAGATATAGACCAATGGAACAAAACAGAGGCACCGGAGGAAACACAACATATCTACAACCATACAATCTTTGATAAACCTGACAAAAACAAGCAATGGGGAAAGGATTCCCTGTTTAACAACTGGTGTTGGGAAAACTGGCTAGCCATGTGCAGAAAGCAGAAACTGGACCCCTTCCTGACACCTTACACTAAAATTAACTCCAGATGGATTAAAGACTTAAACATAAGACCTGGCACGATAAAAACCCTAGAAAGAAATCTAGGCAAAACTATCCAGGACATAGGAGTAGGCAAGGACTTCATGAACAAAACACCAAAAGCATTGGCAACAAAACCCATTCTACTTTTCTAACCTTCCACAAGGTGAACTTTCATAGGCATTACTAAGAAAAGGTAAAACCACATGATTTTCTAATTTAAACATATTTAAATATTTAATAATTAAATTACGATATGCATAGCTTAATATATTTTGTATTATAGATCCTCATTGGTAAGTAGATTCTGCTTAACGGTTCCTCTATTTCAGTAGTTCTTAACCTTTAATGATTAGCCATCCTTTTGAAAGTACAAATGTAAACCTTCTATTCTCCAGCAGTGGGCTAGGGCAAGACAAAGGTGATTGAGATAGGAAGGCAATGTAGAAAACTCCACATAGCCTTTTAAAAATAGAGCTCAGAATTTCCAGCAAGATGGCAGAACAGGAACAGCTCCGGCACAGAACTGCAAATTCTGCGCATGTACCCCAGAACTTAAAGTATAAAAAAGAAAGAAAGAAAAGAAAACTTACAGCTCAGTGGACAACTTGCTGGCCACTTCCCAAGTAGGGTAAATATTGCCCATTTCTTACTAGAAAAACAGATTAAGTGACCCAATGCTCCTATGAAAATGTACATTATTTCACCTGCTGGAATTCTCTTGTAAAATGTAAAAGAAAAAAATTAATTGAAAAAAACATAGATCCATGTCCCTTCATCTAAAACTCACCCCTATAATGCACAGAAAATTACTAGGCTACTAATCGTTTCACATTTTGATGCTAGGCACAAATTCCCTGCCCTAATTCACAGTATCACCACATGAATATATGTCATTAGCCACATACATTATTTTGAACTAAATTATAGTAAATGATACAGTATTAATGTTCACATAGCTTGAAAACTGTTTTCTGATTCATTCTTATAACCCATTCTACATAAGAAAATAGTAAGTTTAGAAATATTTAATTATAAGGCATTTATTTTGTAACTCTTTATATGAGGGCAAATTTGTTAATATTATCTAACCATTGGTCCTCAAAATAAATTCTTTGGTAATTCATTTTTGCTTTTTAGAAACTAAAATCTTAGAGTTAGAATTGAAAAAAATATGCCACAAACTGAAAGAATGTGTTTTCAAGTGTTACTTTTCAGATAGATCCCAGTGCATTTTAATTTTATATAGTCAAGTGAACGTATAAGTAAATAAACTATCCAATGTTGCTTTCTGCTATTCTGAATGGATAGTTATCAATAAAATGCATGTATTCATAATATTCATAGAATGTGAATGTGTGCTTGTCAAGGAATAGCTTGTATATCCATTTCAGTTTTACACAATGAGAGATATGTAATCACACATAACATACTTCACCAGAGTAAGGAGATAAAGCTGTAAAATGTCCCTTGAAATTAAAAGATTTCTCAACATAAAATGCTCAGATTTATTATCCACAATCAATGCAGATTTGTTTATAAACTGGTTTTAGCAAGACTCATTATGTTAAATCATGCCACACGTAAAATAACATTCCAGACACAATCTTCTGTTGAAGCAAACTTTAAATCCTTCAACCCAACATCTACCAATTCTAAACAAATTATAAAATCATTGCACTAAATTTTTGTAAACCATATCATAGACTTCTTTCCAAGAGGAGATATTACTAAATATTATCTGATGCATTATTTCTAGATAAATATGTTTCAAAAATAATGTAATTGACATCTGCTTGTAATATCTTATATAGACCTTTCACCAAAATCAAACGAATAGACGAATGTACACAAATACATCTGTATTCATGCATACATATGTGCCTTGTTATATATGTGAATATCTAAATATCGCAACACACTTTCATTGTTCCTTTACTTTTTCTTAAAATCAAATTGACACAAAAGAAATATTTGAACAAGTTGTCAATCTTTACCATAGTTTCTAATTGTAGAGGTAAATATTTCTGCCTTGAATAAAACAGGTCGTGGTCTTTCACGGAAACTTGATGACACAGAGCTGCAGCTTGTGTCTAGAAATAGAGAAATTTGTTTAACATCCATTCAAAAATGTAAAAATTGTGTGCAAATGTATTACATTTAAATCTTATGAAATTGTCAGTGTTAAACATTTTAGACTCAAAACGACAATTTCATATGACTTAATAGTATAAAATTTTAACAAATATAAGCACGTATGGCCAAATATTTAAATTCTAATTAATAACTTTCCCAGGTTTTTGTTGTCGTGTATTGTTTAGGGCAGAATTTCATATTCTTAGATGCACAATAAGCATTCAGAGCAGGACACAGGTTTCTGAAGAACAACAGAGACAAGAGAAAGTGAGTGTGGTTCAGTGATAGAAACCACAGACAAGACAACTGTAACTTGGGTTAAACTTCTGCTAGCCTACTGCCTACCTATGCACTGTTGAGGAAGTTCCTTTGATTCATCCATGTATTCACTCGAATTAAAAAATAAACAGTCCCCACCCAGAACAAGGTTTCTGCATCTGCCTCCAGGCCTCAATATCTCTGAATACCATAAGCTAGCCTTTGCATGGAACAAGACGTTTGCTGACACTAATTTTATGGTACTCTCCGTACCTCGTATAATTCAGAAAATCCTATAGTTTTCTTGCCTAAACTATAATGCCCTCACCATCGTGATATATCTCTAGGTTAGAAAACAATAATTATCTTCCTAATCAAAGGTCACAGGAGCTCACACTACCTCTCTGGAACCAGAAAAAATACAAATCCCATGCCTTACATCCAGTTTTGAAACTATTAAACCTGAGGAAATGCAATCTTATCACTTCTGTGGTACACAGAATTCAAAGATGACACCAATGAGTCACATAACTGCTACTTCTTAAAAACCTATGTTTTTCTTCTAGCCAATAGAATATGGAAATGTAATTGAATAGTCACCCCCTTGATTACATCGCAGAATTTAAAACTCCCTCTTTGCTGATGGGAGCAAGAGAGGGCCTTGAAAAAGTAAGTAGCTACGTCATGAGAAGGCCTATAGAAAGACTATTTATCAAGGAACTGTGGGGTGCTCCAGAAGCTAAGAGGGACCTCCCACTCAAGCCAACGGTCTACATAAAAGCAGGGACCTAAGACTTCTAATCACAAAGAACCAGAAGAAAAGGGATGCTGCCAATAATCATGCGCGTTTAGAAGATGTGCCGAACTCTAGATAAGAACACAGGTAGTTGATACCTTGATTACAGCTTTGTAAGACCCTGAGCACAGAAACTAGCTGAGTCACACCTAAACTCTCAAATCACAAAAACAGTAAGAAAATGATTGTAAATCATTTAAAGCCTCTAGGTATATGATAATTTGTAATCCAGCAATAAAATACTAATGTAACTGCCAATTTAGCTGCTTCTTTATGCAATGTGATTCTCTGCCAGTCATCCATCTACTTCCCTTCCCACATTCTTGTCTGTTGGATATTTCCTCCATCATGATTCCCTTCCTAACAATTTAATTTGACTCGCATGTTTTTCTCATACTCCTGTATCTCTCCTATCAATTCAACCTTTAGCACAATACTTTTACAAACCTCCTAACCTAAACATACCTTGTTAATGTCTGAAGAGAATTTTATCCCTCTAAACATTTACTGAGGAGACTTCTTCAGTATACATCAGAGGGAGAACTGACAGGTTTACTTCTCTTGACTCTCCTTGCCACATTCAGATCCTACTCATAATTAAGTTCTTCCTTCTCTGAGGTTTATGTCAACATGCCATTCTACTTTACTTATTCTTGGTCTCTTCTTCAACTATCCTAAGTTATTGCTCGATTATAGTCATCATCATCTCAGAACCTGACAATATCTATTTTGATGTTCATAAATACAAAACATTCGATAAACTAGCCTTGAAATTACTGATAATCCTCACCTCAGTTTCATTTCAATGACATTTCAACCTACATTGTGATTAGTTAAAACTCTTCTACTTCAAAACTTTCACCGTGTAACTCCTTATATATAACTTGTCTTTACTTTCTCCTGCTCAAATCATTGATCCTCAAACTTGACTCAATATTAAAATCACCTAAAGAATTTGT
Source organism: Callithrix jacchus (assembly GCF_049354715.1). Classification (NCBI taxonomy): domain Eukaryota; kingdom Metazoa; phylum Chordata; class Mammalia; order Primates; family Cebidae; genus Callithrix; species Callithrix jacchus. The sequence continues at coordinate 34,604,238 of NC_133524.1, forward strand.
TGAAAATAGTGCTGCCCACACTATGTTCAAAATAATTAAATAGTAACTGTCAGTTTGGTCCACATGGCCATGGCAATACATTTTACATAATTCAAAATGCAATAAGGCCCTTTTCATGCTGAAATTATTCAGCATTCTCCTTAGCTAGAGATAAAATTTTAACAACATGGATTACAGTACAGACAAAAAATATTTATAGGCTCAATTTATTTTTATTTCATGCTTTTTCTGTAAAGGCAGTTTTTTAATCAATATACATGCCCCTCCCTTATTATCTTATAGCATCCTATTCATACCCCAAGATTCACCACCTGTAGGAAGCCTTCCTCGATTTACCCCAGGAGAATAAAGGGCTTTCTTCCATATGAGTTTACAGATTCTTGTCCATGGTACTATCTGGGACTTGTCACACTTCTGTAGCAATTGGTTTTCACACTTTTGCACATGTAAATATGTCTCTTCTATTGTGACCTTGGTTTTCATGATTTTGGTGTCTCAAATAAAAATAAAAGCTGCCATAGTTTTACAAAATATGCATGTGATTTTCTAAGTATTAATGCTTTATTTCATTCCTACTTTGCCAAAATTATTTTGTAGGAGGTAGTATCAATTCAGGTATGTAGATAATATGGTTAATTGTTTAGGAAATAATCACTCTTCTATAGCTCTATATGAGAGAAGTATATTTTTTATCCATTTGATATTGGGATTGGACATGTGACTTGCATTGGTCAATGGGATATGAACCTATATTTAAATATCTTGAAAAGTTTGGTTAAATATCTTGTAATTCTCTTCTCTGCCTTAAAAAAAGCATTACCTGGGCAGCTCTTGTTTCCTGAAAATGTATCCATGTAGAGCAGATATGAACCCACTCTCAGCCTGGACTCAAACCTAACCAAGTTTACCTGAGAAATAGCCTACCTACAAACTGAATAAGAAAGCTATATTTGTCATGGTAAACCACTTGGCTTAGTTATTTTCATGTAATATCATTGCAGCATTAGCTGACTAATACATAAAGAAAACTAAAGATAAAGAGAATTGTTTAACATTATACAGCTAAAAAAATGGACTGAGCTGGAACATAAAGCCAGGAATATCTTACATTTATCCCTACTCTATTATTCTCCAAACTATATAATTCTGCTGCATTATTAAATTCTTAGCACATAATACACTCTCAATGATTTCTATAAAAAAGTAAAAAATGAGTAAAAAATATTAATGAGTAAACTACCATCATCTGCAAAGCAAGTAATATTTACCTAATTAACATTGTCAATGCTTAATTTCCTGTTGTAAGACACGAACTATCAAAAAAGCTTACTTATACAATAAAATATTTTTACAGATTTTGTTTTGTACACAATATTTTTTTCCCCAAGTCTTTTCCCACTAAGGTTCATGTTAAAAAAAAAAAACTTGCATTCTGCAATTATGGATGAAAATGCATAAGCTAGACAATGGAAATACTATGAACAAGGGATGCAAGTCATTTATGGATTATGCACTTTCTATAGTTTGCACATTGATGTGAATATTGACTATACCACTTGGATTTCTTCAATTCATCACACATCTCTTTTGTCACCACCTGCATATATATGTTCCTACAGTTGTTCCTTGTCTGTTATACCATTATCTTTTTAAACGATAAGAATCTTTCAGTTACATCTTTTTCTCCAACTTACTATCTTTTACTCCTGATACTAAAAGGCAGAGCTGTATTCTTTTTAGGACATAAAGATTATTTTTAAAGCATTTAGCCCAGTACATTAATTTAATTTTGTCTTAATGTTAAGATTTTAATATTGAGAAGTTTCAACCATAACAAACAAAATATAATGGGTTTTCATATCCATCTATTATACTATTATTTTTATTTGTATATGTTATACCTTTATTTACCTATCAATGCATCCATTAGGTAATGTATAAGAATTCAAATATCTACCCATCTGACAAAGGGCTGATATCCAGAATTTACAAAGAACTAAAACAGATTTACAAGAAAAAAACAAGCCCATTCAAAAATGGGCAAAGGATATGAACAGACACTTTACAAAAGAAGACATACGTGAGACCAACAAACATATAAAAAATGCTCATCATCACTGGTCATTAGAGAAATGCAAATCAAAACCACATTGAGATACCATCTCATGCCAGTTAGAATGGCGATCATTAAAAAATCTGGAGACAACAGATGTGGGAGAGGATGTGGAGAAATAGAAACACTTTTACATTGCTGGTGGGAGTGTAAATTAGTTCAACCATTGTGGAAGACAGTGTGGCGATTCCTCAAGGACCTAGAAATAGAAATTCCATTTAACCCAGCAATCCCATTACTGGTTATATACCCAAAGGACTATAAATCATTCTACTATAAGGACGCATGCACATGAATTTTCATTGCAGCACTGTTTACAATAGCAAAGACCTGGAACCAACCCAAATGCCCATCAATGATAGACTGGACTGGGAAAATATGGTGCATATACACCATGGAATATTATGCAGCAATCAAAAATGATGAGTTTGTGTCCTTTGTAGGGACATGGATGAATCTGGAGAACATCATTCTCAGCAAACTGACACAAGAACAGAAAGTGAAATGCCACATGTTCTCACTCATAGGCAGGTGATGAACAACGAGAACACATGGACACAGGGAGGGGAGCACTACACACTGGGGTCTATTGGGGGGAATAGGGGAGGGACAGCGGAGGGGGGGAGCTGGGGAAGGATAGCATGGGGAGAAATGCCAGATGTGGGTGAAGGGGAGGAAGGTAGCAAATCACACTGCCACGTGTGTACCTATGCAACTATCTTGCATGTTCTGCACATGTACCCCAAAACCGAAAATGCAATTAGAAAAAGAGAAAAAAAAGAATTCAAATATCAGAGAAGCTACAGGAAAACAGAAATTTATTTTCTAGACTTGAGTGAGAAGCTCCTAGATTCTACTGAAATACAATGTTGGAAGGTTCCTAAACTACAAAGGGAGATTACATATCTGATAAGTCCATTTTAAATTTTCATGTGTATTTTTACACAAACAATTACCAGACGATGGTTCTGTTTTATGGGTCACTGTATAGGTGTTAAGAACATTATTTCATGTAGTTTTAGAGAAAAAAATTTATGTTTTTGAACAACAACAAAATAGTTGTTTAGCCCAAGAGCCAATGCACATATCAGGCAACAACCCCATTTATAAGTTTTGATATAGTATATGTTTATATGTATGCTCCTTCTCGATTAGAATGTCAACCACACAAGAGTGAGAATGTCTTCTTTGTTTTAATGGTGTATACATTGTTCCTGGAAAAATGAAAATATTGTAATGTCATAAAACCACAGAATGCAGAATCAAGAAAATGTAGCACTTGAGAGGAAGAGACTGAGGCACAGTGAGATAAATGTATTAGTGTACAGACAAATAGGGTCATATTCGAAATAAAAATGTAGCTTTCTTCAGTTTTAATTCCAGTCTTCCTTTTTCTATATCAGAAAGATAACAAATGAAAATAAAATTATATATAAATAGTTTTAAAATGATTTCTAGGGCTTTGATGGACCAAGAGAGATAAAAAATATATAATTTGCATCATATTGAGAGTAAGACAAAATAGCTAGTTTTGAATGGATGAATCAGATATAAATGTCTAACATATGCACAACACCAAAAATATTTAACTTAAAGTGTAATTTCAATGGAAACTGTTTAAAACATTTTGGTATTCTAATAACATCAATACTCAAAATACTATAAAAATAGACATTGTAAAATAATCTTCAAAATATCAAACACACCATGTCAATGCATAATCAGCGATATTATTAATAGCTACTAATATAAAATTTTAATCCATAGAGCTACCAAAATCCACCAGAAAAGGATACCTTTAAGAAATATTTTTTGTGTATTGTGACATCCTGAGGAAAAAAAAATCACTGAATGGCCTTATTGATTAATATTTAGTGTGATAATTGCTAAGTGTTACTCTTCCTTCTTCCAAAACAATATAGGGTTGTGAAGGAGAATAAACAAAAATATAGATAATTACAGACAAGATTATTGAAGACTATGCCAGAGCTATTCCCAGGATGCCGTGGAAATCATCTAACAAAAATTTGGAGGAATGGTATTTTAAAAGGCTTCTGGAAGGTATAACAGTTGAAAAGAAAGATAAATAAGCACTATCTGAGGGGAAAAAGAAAACAGGTGGAGGGCAACCAAGAGACTTAGACAGCAGTTATTCATGGAGGGAATGAAATAAAATGGTCATAACTTAGAGACTTCAAGTAGCATGCTATAGAGAGCATGTGTTTTGAGGTGGATATTACTGAAATATCATACTGAAGCTGGGACCAGTCCACATTAAACACTCTGATAAAGACTTTGTATAATATCCATATTTCATTTGGGGAATTAAAAAAGTAAAACCTTTAAACAGCAAAATGCAACAATCATATATATGCTTTAGAAAGGGAAAAACCAAGTAGAAGCATGGCACAGAAAGAGAGAGCAAGAATCAAGAAAGAATGCTCAATGAAGACCTGAAATAAGGTAGGGGTTAATAGAAAGAAAAATGTGGGACAGATTTTTTTAAAACGTGAGATGAACACCTTAGATGTCTTTGGAGAATGAGTTGGAACTGAAAGAGTTAAGACATAAAGAGATGGCTCCCTGGTGTCTTAAAGGGACATCAAGGTGACTAATGTTACTGTGTGATGAATTATAGAAAATATCAGAAGACAGGTTTGCAAATTGAGTTAAGTAGATAAGTACAATTAATAAAGTGTAGGGCTTATTATGGTAGAGAACACCGACTGTGTAATATTTAGTGGGATATTACAATTCTGCAGCTTATGAGATGAGATGAATCAGAATGGATTTATAGAACTAAAGGTCAAAAATGTAAACAACAGAATCAGTAACTGAAATATAAGTTGAATAATAAAAAATATGTAAAGAGGGAAAGAATGATTGGAATAAATCTAAAAGGAATAACAATATTTAAGGTTCAGACAAAGAAATTATAGTCAACATACAAAGAAAAATAAGAATAGCCAAGATAGAAGAAAACCAAGGGAGAGTGTTTCTTCATAAGTGAATGAAGAGATTAAAAATAAAATTTTACAAATTCTTGAGCTAATGAAAATGTACACAGAGCATACCAAAACCTATGACTATAGCAAAACAGTGCCAAAAGGGAAGATTATAGCAATAAACACCTAATCAAAATATTAGAAATTTCTCAAACAAGCACCTTAAATTTTAAGATAAAGAAATTAGAAGAGGAGAAGATCCAAGATGGCCAAATTGGAACAGCTCTGGATTGCAGTTCCCAGCAAAAATTCAGAGGGTGAGTGATCACCACATTTCCAAATAAATTTTTACTGCCTGAGGGGACTCAAGATGGCGCTGTGAGAACAACCCAGGATTGGAGCCCGCGTTGAATCAGCAAACGGTGAGTCAGTGCTGCATTTCCAGACTGATCTTTGTTGCCCACAGAACGGGGAAACTCCCAAGTATAAAAAGACACAGGATGCCAGGCAGTAGGTCTGCCTGGCGAAGCTGGCAGCCGGGGCGGCGGCGGCCGGCCCTACCCAGCAATCCCCACAGGGCGCGCTTGTCCGGGTGCCTTGTTGAACCGGCAACCTGAGACTTGAGAGGGCTGGACTTGAGACTGAACGAGACTTGCACAGTAGCCCAGCCCAGGGGATTGCAGGGACAGATCATTTGGGATACCCAGTGGGACGAACAAAACCGCGATTTCAAACTATCCCAAGCAGACGGCCCGAGAGGCTCTGTGGGGGAGGGGCGTCCACCACTACCGAGGCAACCCGCCCCAACTGAGATACACGCCCACTGCTGACGCAGCCAGCCGTTGCCGAGGCAACCCGTCCCTACTGAGATACACGCCCACTGCTGACGTGGCCTGCCGTTGCTGAGGCAACACGCTACAACGAAGAGACTCCGCCGCAGGGCGTGGCAGAGACCACAGCAGAACCTGCAGGAACAGGGCGAATCACACAACAGCAGGGCGGAGCCTGGAAACCAAACAGTGGCTAGTCTGCCTTCTAGCTGGGCAGGACACCTCATCGAACATCCAAAAATAAAGCACAAACCCCTCAACACAGAGCATTTGAGAAAAAAAAAAAAAAGGGTTTTTTAATGAGCTCTGTTGCAGCAGAATCAAACATAGCAGCCTAACAGCCCTGAAGGAACAACAGAGCGCACAGCTCAGCAATTAAACCCCTATAAAGTACAAACTGTCTCCTCAAGCAGCTCCCTGACCCCTCTATATCCAAAAGACTGATATTAGGCAGGCATCATCCTGGGACAAAGATAGCAGAAAAAGAAACTGGTAGCATCCCTCGCTGTGCCACAGCTGCTAGAGGTGCACCCCAGACAAGCAAGGTCTGGAGCGGACCTCAGCAGTCGTACAGCGAAGGGGCTAGAATGCTAGAAGGAAAACCAAGCAACAGAAATACTTCATCATCAACATTCTGGGTGTCCACTCAGAGACCCAATCGAAAAATCAGCAACTACGCAGATGACCAGCGGACAAATCCACAAAGATGGGAAGAAACCAGCGCAAAAAGGAGGAAAACACCCGAAACCAGAACACACCGCCTCCTAGAAAGGACCAAAACTCCTCACCAGCAAGGGAACAAAGCTGAACGGAGAATGACTGTGACGAAATGATGGAATTCGACTTCAGAAGATGCATAATGAGAAACTTTTGTGAGCTAAAAGATCATGTATTAAATCAATGCAAAGAAACTAAGAACCTTGAAAAAAGATTTGAAAAAAGATTCGAGGAAATGATAACAAGAATGGATAACTTAGAGAGGAATATGAATGAATTAAAGGAGCTGAAAAACACAATACGAGAACTTCGCGAAGCAAACACAAGTTTCAATAGCCGAATAGACCAAGCAGAAGAAAGAATATCTGAAGTCGAAGACCAACTCAATGAAATAAAACGAGAAACCAAGATCAGAGAAAAAAGCGCAAAAAGGAATGAACAAAGTCTCCAAGAAATGTGGGACTATGTGAAAAGACCTAACCTGCGTTTGATAGGTGTACCAGAAGGGGACGAAGAGAATGAATCCAAGCTGGAAAATACTCTTCAGGACATCATCCAGGAAAATTTCCCCCACCTAGCAAGACAGGCCAACACTCAATTGCAGGAAATACAGAGAACACCACAAAGATATTCCGCAAGAAGAGCAACCCCAAGGCACATAATCGTCAGATTCAACAGGGTTGAAATAAAGGAGAGAATACTAAGGGCAGCCAGAGAGAAAGGTCGGGTCACCCACAAAGGGAAGCCCATCAGACTCACAGCAGATCTCTCGGCAGAAACACTACAAGCCAGAAGAGAGTGGGGGCCAATATTCAACATCCTTAAAGAAAAGAACTTTCAACCCAGAATTTCATATCCAGCCAAACTGAGCTTCAGAAGTGAAGGAAAAATAAAATCCTTTGCGAACAAGCAAGTACTCAGAGATTTTGTCACCACCAGGCCTGCTTTACAAGAGCTCCTAAAAGAGGCACTACACATAGAAAGGATCAACCAGTACCAGCCATTCCAAAATCACACTGAATGCTAAAGAGCTTCAACATAATGAAGAATCTACAACAACTAACAGGCAAAACAGCCACTTAGCATCAAAATGGCAGTATCAAATTCACACATAACAATATTAACCCTAAATGTAAATGGACTAAATGCACCACTCAAAAGACACAGACTGGCAAATTGGATAAAAAGCCAAAACCCATCAGTGTGCTGTATCCAGGAAACCCATCTCACATGCAAGGATACACAAAGGCTCAAAATAAAGGGATGGAGGAAGATTTACCAAGCTAATGGAAAGCAAAAAAAAGCAGGAGTTGCAATTCTCATCTCTGATAAAATAGACTTTAAAGCAACAAAGATCAAAAGAGACAAAGAAGGCCATTACATAATGGTAAAAGGATCGATACAACAAGAAGAGCTAACGATCCTAAACATATATGGACCCAATGCAGGAGCACCCAGATACATAAGGCAAGTTCTTAATGACTTACAAAAGGACTTAGACTCCCACACAATAATAGTGGGAGACTTTAACACTCCACTGTCAATACTAGACAGATCAACCAGACAGAAAATCAACAAGGATATCCAGGGCTTGAACTCAGACCTGGAGCAAGCAAACCTGATAGACATTTACAGAACTCTCCACCCCAAATCCACAGAATACACATTCTTCTCAGGACCACATCACACCTACTCTAAAATTGACCACATAATTGGAAGTAAAGCACTGCTCAACAAATGCAAAACAACTGAAATCATAACAAACAGCCTCTCAGATCATAGTGCAATCAAGTTAGAACTCAGAATTCAGAAACAGACCCAGAACCGCACAGCTTCATGGAAACTGAACAACTGGCTCTTGAATGTTGACTGGGTAAACAACGAAATGAAGGCAGAAATAAAGAAGTTCTTCGAAACCAATGAGAATGAAGACACAATGTGCCAGAACCTCTGGGACACATTTAAAGCAGTCTCTAGAGGAAAGTATATAGCAATAAGTGCCCATATGAGGAGAATGGAGAGATCCAAAATTGACACCCTATCGTCAAAATTGAAAGAGCTAGAGGAGCAAGATCAAAAAAACTCAAAACCCAGCAGAAGACAAGAAATTACTAAGATCAGAGCTGAGCTGAAGGAGATTGAGACACGAAAAACCCTTCAAAAAATCAATAAATCCAAGAGCTGGTTTTTTTGAAAAGATCAACAAAATAGACAGACCACTAGCCAGATTGATTAAAAATAAAAGAGAGAACAACCAAATAGATGCAATAAAAAATGATAAAGGGGAAATCACCACAGATTCCACAGAAATTCAAACCATCATCAGAGAATATTACAAACAACTCTATGCGCATAAACTAGTAAACCTGGAAGAAATGGATAAATTCCTGGACTCCTGTGTCCTCCCAAGCCTAAACCAGGAGGAAGCTGAAACTATGAATAGACCAATAACAAGGTCTGAAGTTGAGGCAGCAATTAACAGCCTACCACACAAAAAAAGCCCAGGTCCAGACGGGTTCACAGCCGAATTCTACCAGACACCCAAGGAGGAGCTGGTACCATTCCTTCTAAAACTATTTCAAACAATCCAAAAAGAGGGAATCCTTCCCAAATCATTTCATGAGACCAACATCATCCTGATACCAAAACCCGGCAGAGACCCAATGAGAAAAGAAAACTTCAGGCCAATATCCATGATGAACATAGATGCAAAAATCTTCAATAAAATATTGGCAAGCCGATTGCAACAGCAAATCAAAAAACTTATTCATCATGATCAAGTAGGATTCATCCCAGGGATGCAAGGCTGGTTCAACATACGCAAGTCTATCAACGTAATTCACCACATAAACAGGACCAAAAACAAAAACCACATGATTATCTCAATCGACGCAGAGAAGGCATTTGACAAAATTCAACAGCCCTTTATGCTAAAAACCCTCAATAAACTCGGTATTGATGGAACGTATCTCAAAGTAATAAAAGCTATTTATGACAAACCAACAGCCAATATCATACTGAATGGGCAAAAACTGGAAGCATTTCCTTTAAAATCTGGCACTAGACAAGGATGCCCTCTCTCACCACTCCTATTCAATATAGTACTGGAAGTTCTAGCCAGAGCAATCAGGCAAGAAAAAGAAATAAAGGGTATTCAAATAGGAAAGGTGGAAGCCAAACTGTCTCTATTTGCAGACGACATGATAGTATACCTAGAAGACCCCATTGCCTCAGCCCAAAAACTCCTGAAACAGATAAGCAACTTCAGCAAAGTCTCAGGATATAAGATCAATGTGCAAAAATCACAAGCATTCATCTACACCAACAACAGAGTTAATGAAAGCCAAATCAAGAGCGAACTGCCATTCGCAATTGCTACAAAAAGAATAAAATACCTTGGAATACAACTCACAAGGAACGTAAGAGACCTCTACAAGGAGAACTACAAACCACTGCTCAACGAAATCAGAGAGGACACAAAAAGATGGAGAAACATTCCATGTTTATGGTTAGGAAGAATTAATATCGTGAAAATGGCTATACTGCCCAAAGTAATTTACAGAATCAACGCTATCCCCATCAAGCTACCACTGACTTTCTTCACAGAACTGGAAAAAACCACCATGAACTTCATATGGAACCAAAAGAGAGCCCGCATAGCCAAGTCAATTCTAAGCAAAAAGAGCACAGCGGGGGGCATCACACTACCGGATTTCAAACTATACTACAAGACTACAGTAATCAAAACAGCATGGTACTGGTACCAAAACAGAGATATAGACCAATGGAACAAAACAGAGGCACCGGAGGCAACACAACATACATACAACTATACAATCTTTGATAAACCTGACAAAAACAAGCAATGTGGAAAGGATTCCATGTTTAACAAATGGTGTTGGGAAAACTGGCTAGCCATGTGCAGAAAGCAGAAACTGGACCCCTTCCTGACACCTTACACTAAAATTAACTCCAGATGGATTAAAGACTTAAACATAAGACCTGGCACCATAAAAACCCTAGAAGGAAATCTAGGCAAAACTATCCAGGACATAGGAGTAGGCAAGGACTTTATGAACAAAACACCAAAAGCATTGGCAACAAAAGCCAAAATAGACAAATGGGACCTAATCAAACTCCACAGCTTCTGCACGGCAAAAGAAACAGTCACTAGAGTGGATCGGCAACCAACAGAATGGGAAAAAATTTTCGCAGTCTACCCATCTGACAAAGGGCTGATATCCAGAATTTACAAAGAACTCAAACAGATTTACAGGAAAAAAACAAACAAGCCCATTCAAAAGTGGGCAAAGGATATGAACAGACACTTTACGAAAGAAGACATATATGAGGCCAACAATCATATGAAAAAATGCTCATCGTCACTGGTCATCAGAGAGATGCAAATCAAAACCACATTGAGATACCATCTCACGCCAGTTAGAATGGCGATCATTAAAAAATCTGGAGACAACAGATGCTGGAGAGGATGTGGAGAAAAAGGAACACTTTTACACTGTTGGTGGGAGTGTAAATTAGTTCAACCATTGTGGAAGACAGTGTGGCGATTCCTCAAGGCCTTAGAAATAGAAATTCCATTTGACCCAGCAATCCCATTACTGGGTATATATCCAAAAGACTATAAATCGTTATACTATAAGGACACATGTACACGAATGTTCATTGCAGCACTGTTTACAATAGCAAAGACCTGGAATCAACCCAAATGCCCATTGATAATAGACTGGATTGGAAAAATGTGGCACATATACACCATGGAATATTATGCAGCAATCAGAAATGATGAGTTTGTGTCGTTTGTAGGGACATGGATGAATCTGGAGAACATCATCCTCAGCAAACTGACACAAGAACAGAAAATGAAACACCGCATATTCTCACTCATAGGTGGGTGATGAAAAATGAGAACACATGGACACAGAAAGGGGAGTACTAAACACTGGGGTCTATTGGGGGGGAAAAGGGGAGGGCCAGTGGGAGGGGGAGGTGGGGAGGGATAGCCTGGGGAGAAATGCCAAATGTGGGTGAAGGGGAGAAGAAAAGCAAAGCACACTGCCATGTGTGTACCTACGCAACTGTCTTGCATGCTATGCTCATGTACCCCAAAACCTAAAATCCAATAAAAAATTTAAATAAATAAATAAATAAATAAATTTTTACTGCCCACAGACCAGGAAATTCCCTGGTGGAAATGCACCACGAGTCTCTAGCTTGGCTGTTTCAGCCAGCACGGTGGGTCTCTGCACAAAAACGCACAGAAATCTGGGCGCCATTTCAACTGGCGACTGGAACACCTGAGAGACAGAGTCACCTGTTCAACTTAAAATAAAGGGGGCTGAAATAGGGAGCCAGGTTATCTGAATTGGCTGTTCCCACAACAACAAACACCAGCAATATGAAATGCTCTGGATTGAGAGTTTCACAGCAAGCACAGCTGGACCAGGATGGTCCAGCTCTGTGGGAGGAAGGGCATCTGCCATTATCGAAACAGTCTGCCACTACCAAAGCAGTCCACCATTACTGAGGCAGTCTGCCATTACTGAGGCAGTCCACCATTACCAAGGCAGTCCGCCATTACCAAGGCACTCCACCATTACCTTAAATGTAAATGGACTAAATGCCCCAATGAAAAGACACAGACTGGCAAATTGGATAAAAAGCCAAAACCCATCAGTGTGCTGTATCCAGGAGACCCATCTCACATGCAAAGATACATATAGGCCCAAAATAAAGGGAGGGAGGAAGATCTACCAAAAAAAAAAAAAAAGCAGGAATTGCAATCCTAGTCTCTGATAAATAGACTCTAAACCAACAAGGATCAATAGAGACAAAGAAGGGCATTATATAATAGTAAAATGATCAATGCAACAAAAAGAGCTAACAATCCTAAATATATACACGCCGAACACAAGAGCACCCAGATACATAAAGCAAGTTCTTAAAGACCTACAAAGAGACTTAGACTCCCACACAATAATAGTGGGAGACTTTAACATTCCACTGTCAATATTAGACAGATCGAGACAGAAAATTAACAAGGATATCCAGGACTTGAACGCAGACCTGGACCAAGCAAACCTAATAGACGTTTACAGAACTCTTTACCCCAAATTCAAAAATATTCATTCTTCTCAGCACCGCATCACACCAACTCTAAAACTGACCAAGTAATTGGAAGGAAAACACTCCTAAGCAAATGCAAAAGAATGGAAATCTTAACAAACAGTCTCTCAGACCACAGTACAATCAATTTACAACTCAGATTTCAGAAACTAACTCAGAACCACACAACTTCATGAAAACTGTAAAATTGGCTCTTGAATGCTGACTGGATAAACAAGGAAATGAAGGCAGAAATAAAGATGTTCTTTGAAACCAATGAGAATGAAGACACAATGTACCAGAATCTCTGGGACACATTTAAAGCAGGGTCTAGAGGAAAATTTATAGCAATAAATGCCCACATGAGATGCAAGGAAAGATCTAAAATCTACAACCTATCATCAAACTTGAAAGAGCTAGAGGAGCAAGACCAAAAAATCTCAAAAGCTGGCAGAAGACAAGAAATAACTAAGATCAGAGACAAACTGAATGAGATAGACACACAAAAGACCCTTCAAAAAAATCAATAAATCCAGGAGCTGATTTTTTGAAAAAATCAACAAAATAGACCACTAGCCAGATTAATAAAAAAGAAGAGAGAAAATAATCAAATACATACAATACAAAACAATAAAGGGGATATCACCACAGATTCCAAAGAAATACAAACCACCATCAGAGATTACTATAAACAACTCTATGAATATAAACCAGTAAATCTGGAAAAAATGGATACATTCCCGGACACTTACAGCCTCCCAAGCCTAAACCAGGAAGAAGTCAAAAGCCTGACTAAATCAATAACCAGAGCTGAAGTTGAGGCAGCAATTAATAGCTTACAAACCAAAATATGCCCAGGTTCAGATGGGTTCACACCTGAACTCTACCAGACATACAAAGAGGAGCTGGTACTACTCCTTCTGAAACTATTCCCGACAATCCAGAAAGAGGGAATCCTCCCCAAATGGTTTTTTGAGATCATCATCATCCTGATACCAAAACCTGACAGAGACTCAACAATAAAAGAAAACCTCAAGCCAATATCCATGATGAACACAGATGCAAAAATCTTTAATAAAATACTGGCAAACTGATTGCAACAGCACATCAAAAAGCTTATCCATCACAATCAAGTAGGCTTCATCCCGGGTAGGCAAGGCTGGTTTAACATACTCAAGTTTATAAATGTAATACACCACATTAACAGAACCAAAGACAAAAAACACATGATAATCTCAACAGATGCAGAGAAGGCCTTTGACAAAATTCAACATCCCTTTATGCTAAAAACTCTCAATAAACTAGATATCAACCGGATGTATCTCAAAATAATAAAAGCTACTTACGACAAACCCACAGCCAATATCATACTGAATGAGCAAAAACTGGAAGTATTCCCTTTAAAACTGGCACTAGACAAGGATGCCCTCTCTCACTACTCCTATTCAACATAGTATTGGAAGTTCTAGCCAGAGCAATCAGGCAAGAAAAATAAGTAAAGGGTATTCAATTAGGAAAAGGGGAAGTCGAATTGTCTCTATTTGCAGACAACATGATTATATATCTAGAAGACCCTATCATCTCACCCCAAAATCTCAGTAAACTCATAAGCAACTTCAGCAAAGTCTTAGGATACAAAATCAATGTGCAAAAATCACAAGCATCCCTATCCACTTATAACACACTTAAAGAGAGCCAAATCAAGCACAAATTGCCATACACAATTGCTATAAAGATAGTAAAATATCTAGGAATACAACTAACAAGGGTGTAAAGGACGTCTTCAAGGAGAACTACAAACCACTGCTCAACAAAATAAGATAGGATACAAATAGATGAAGAAACATTCCATGCTCATGGTTAGGCTCATATCGTGAAAAAGGCCATACCGCCCAAAGTAATTTACAGATTCAACACTATCCCCATCAAGCTACCAATGACCTTCTTCACAGAACTGGAAAAAACCACCATAAACTTCATATGGAACCAAAAGAGAGTCCACACCAAGTGAACTTTAAGCAAAAAGAACAAAGCCAGAGGCATCACGCTACCTGGCTTCAAACTGTAATATAAGGCTACGGTAATCAAAACAGCATGGTACTGGTACCAAAACAGAGATATAGACCAATGGAACAGAACAGAGGCCTCAGAGGCAATGCCACACATCTACAACCATCTGATCTTTGACAAACCTGACAAAAACAAGCAATGGGGAAAGGATTCCTTGTTTAATAAGTGGTGTTGGGAAAAGTGGCTGGCCATGTGCCAAAAGCAGAAACTGGACCCCTTCCTGACACCTTACACTAAAATTAACTCCAGATGGCTTAAAGCTTTAAACATAAGACCTAACTCCATAAAAACCTTAGAAGAAAATCTAAGCAAAGCCATTCAGGACATAGGCATAGGCAAGGACTTCATGACTAAAACAACAAAAGCATTGGCAACAAAAGCCAAAATAGACAAATGGGACCTAATTAAACTCCAAAGCTTCTGCACAGCAAAAGAAACAATCATTAGAGTAAACCAGCAACCAACAGAATGGAAAAATACTTTTCCTATCCTCCCATGTGACAAAGGACTTATATCCAAAATCTACAAAAACTAAAACAGATTTATAAGAAAAAAACCAACAAACCCATTCAAAAGTGGGCAAAGGATATGAACAGACACTTTTCAAAAGAAGACATATATGAGGCCAACAAACCTATAGAAAAATGTTCATCACCATGGTCATTAGAGAAATGCAAATCAAAACCACATTAAGATAGCATTTCATGCCAGTTAGAATGGTGATCATTAAAAAATCTGGAGACAACAGATGCTGGAGAGGATGTGGAGAAAAAGGAACACTTTACACTGTTGGTGGGATTGTAAATTAGTTCAACCATTGTGGAAGACAGTGTGGTGATTCCTCAAGGACTTAGAAATAGAAATTCCATTTGACCCAGCAATCCCATTATCGGCATATACCCAAATGATTATAAATCATTCTATTATAAGGACAGATGCACACATATGTGCTTTGTGGCACTGTTTATGATATCAAAGACCTGGAACCAACCTAAATGCCCAACAATGATATACTGAACAAAGAAAATGTGGAGCATATATACCATGGAATACTATGCAGCCATAAAAAATGATGAGTTCATGTTCTTTGTAGAGACATGGATGAATATAGAAACCATCATTCTTAGCAAACTGATACAAGGAAAAAAAACAACCACAGTATGTTTTCACTGATAGGTGGGTGATGGACAATGAGAATACATGGGCACAGGGAAGGGAACAACATGCACTGGGCTAGGTGGGGCAATGGAGGGGAGGAACAGCAGGGGGTGGGGAGGATTGAGAGGAATAACACCAGGAGAAATGCCTGATATAGGTAACAGGGTTGGGGGATGGAGACAGCAAACCACCACCGCATGTATGTACCTACACAACAATCGTGGAGGATGCAGGATGAGCACATGTACCCAGAGACCAAAGTACAATAAAAAAAAAAAAAAGAATAAAATCTGTTATTTGCAACAACCTTCATGAACTGGGAGAACATTATGTTAAGTGAAATAAGCCAGGCACAGAAAAACAAATGTAGCACATCACTCATCTGTGGAATTTTTTTTTTAAACTGATCTCATAGAACTACAGAGTAGAAGACTGGATACTAGAGACTGGGGAAAGGTAGAGAAAGGTGGAGAAGAGGCGAGATTGATCAATGAGTAGAAAATTATAGACAGGAGAAACAGGTTCTGGTGTTCTATTGCAAATTGGGATGACTATAGTCAACATTACTGGATGTGTATGTCAAGATAACTAGAAGAGAGAATTTCGAAATCTCTCACAACAAAACATTTTGATAAATATTTAAGGTGGTATATAAGCTAATTACCCTGCTTCGTATTACACAATGTATACATGTTTACAAAACATCACATTGTACCCCATAAGTATGTACAATTACATGTCATTTAAAAATAAAACATTTTGAGAAATAGATGAATATTTTCAAGGAGATTTGTGAAGGAAACATACTAGATTTGCCACCTAATATGCATGCAGCCCTCCTCTTCCAGAAGATCATGTGATTTCTTTAAGAAACTGCTAGTTTTTACTATCAGGCCAGGTTGTTGGATGGTGTTGTCATCTAGCAATATTTGAGAAACCTATTCCTCTTGTCAGTGTTATTGATTCATGCATGATCATATGACACAATCAAAACCAAAGGTAATATTTGAGGTTGTACGTGAAAATTCACTAATAAAGAATGCTGATTAAGTTTTTTAACCATAATTAGGCACAATGCTGTTTCTGGGAACCATCAGTGAAACAAAAAGCAGCAGCGCAGCCAAGAGAAGCTTGCCCTACTGGGTGGCTGCTGCTGCTGCTTTTGTTACAGGAATCAATGAATTCAAGTACTGTATCAGCCTGAGCTAAATTTCTTTTTCTTTTGTCACTTTATACAGAAATGCCACTACAGTATACAAGGAAATGTTTAAGAGTGTCGACTACAAAGAAAAATAAGATATGCAGACACCGACCCATTTAGCAATGAAGAAATTATTTGTAAAGTTGGTCGGAGATTTTTTTGTTGTTCACGTTTACAAATGTAAAAGACATGAATTGTATCCAGCCATCATTGATTGTTCTACCCAGTAAGCCAGAAGATGGAATTAGTAAAGAAGTAGGTTTTATAAGGGGTTAGTAAGCATTGGTGTCAAAACTAATGCCTAGAAATTTGGAGTCCCAATCTGAGAATTATAGTATTTTTTTAAGAAAGGTCCTGTCAGATGTGAAGTCTACTTGTATTCAACTATAAATCCCAGAAGACAAGTATCAGTGTAAATGTAATAATTCATGTTTTGTGCTCACAATGTTATCTTTTCTGCCACCACAAATACATGTTTTAAAATACCTTTAACATTTCAGAATCTTATGTTATTTACATGTATCACTTTTATATTTTATTCCAAATAGTATAATTTCAGCAAAACAGTTTAGAAAAGCTGCTTATATTATATAGTGAAGGATGAGATGTAACAATTCATAATTCATCATGATATACATAATATACCTGTTCTTTGTACCAGCAAAAGCAACATTAAATGTCTTTTTTTTTTTTTTTTTTTTTGAGATGAAGTCTCGCTCATTCGCCCAGGCTGAGGTGCAGCTCACTGCAACCTCTGCTTCCTGGGTTCAAGCAATTCTCACTCCTCAGCCTCCTGAGTAGCTGGAAATACAGGCACGTGCCACAACACCTTGCTAATTTTTTTCATTTTTAGTAGAGATTGCGTTTCACCATGTTGGCCACACTCATCTTGAACTCCTGACCTCAAGTGATCTGCTTGCTTCAGCCTCCCAAAGTACTGAAATTACAGGCATGAGCTGCCACACCTATCCCTGTGAAATCTTCAAGAATTACCAAGTTATAACTGAAAGAATAACAAATTGTAAAAATTTTAAATATAAAACCATGAGTTAATAGCACATGTTGACATCTATTTTACCTTAGGGTATATCATAAAAATACATGTTTCAGTTTCTTGTGCTTATTTTTTAAAGTTACTGTATTCAATTAAAATATTGTACATTATAGAGATAAAATTTTCAAGAACCTCATTTCTTACTTTGATATGTTAAGCACCTCATGTATCGTTTTAGTTACTTTGGATAATTACAAGCTAGTATTTAAACTAAAAGTCTTTTCAAGAACACACACAGAGGTAACAGAAAAAGCATCCACTAAATTTATGTATTTTATAACAATTCATAATGAGCCTTAGGGAAGTGTTATAACAGAATTGTATTACACAATTCATACAAAAAGGAGTACAGAAAAATGCAACTTTTATTTAAAATAAGAAAATAGAAAAACTATTTTTTACGTTTTCTTAAATGAAGAAAACAATGTTTAATTCATTTGTGTGGTAAGAGCAACAAAGAATACAAAGCAGGAAGGAAACAGCAGGCCCACTTTACTCATCAACATAGATATAAAATCTTAAAACATATCTAAATAAATCCAATGATATCTTTAACATTCACCATTATCAGCAAATTTTTACTAGGAATACAAGGATGCCTTCATTTAAAAAATGCTGCTAATGTCAGCTATCTTCTGTTTTATGCTGCAATAACAGGATACCTGAGCCTGGAAAATATTTAATTAACAGAAACTTATTTCTCACAATGGCAGAGGCTGGACAGTCAAAGATCAAGGGACCAATATCTCTTGAGGGTCTTCTTGCTGTGTTGCCCCAGGATGGAAAGTGGGAGAACAGGGGCAAAGAGACATCAAGAGGGAGTAGAATTTGTCCATCACGATCTTGGTATTTCCCCACCAAGGAAGTACAAACAACTCATCCTTTTATAAGGAATCCACTCCCACAATAATGAACCCACTTGTGCGACAACAACATTAATCCATGTATGATGGCAGAGCCCTAACCGCCTAAACACTTTCTTTTTTTTTTGAGAGAAGGAAAGAAAAAAAAAATAAGGAGAGGAAGAAAGAGGAAGAGAAAGAGGGAGAGTAAATGGAAATATTGCTTTATTTTGAAAAAAATTGAGCATTAATAATGGCTAATCGATGTTTCATTTAAACTTATGGGTAGGTGTGATGTGGTATTGACAAGAATATATATTTTGTGTATTTGAAGTGGAGAGCTCTATGAATATTTATTAAGTTTACTTGTTCCGGATCTGAGTTCGAGTCCTTGATATCCTTATTAATTTTCTGTCTCATTGAATCTAAGTCTCCTATCTGGGTGTTAGGATCGTTAGCTCTTGTTGTTGCATTGATCCTTTTACCACTATATCTTTGTTGCTTTAAAATCTATTTTCTCCGATACGAGAATTGCAACTCCTGCTTTTTATTTATTTATTATTTATTTTTGCTCTCCATTTGGTTGGTAAATCTTTCTCCATCCCTTTGTTTTGAGTCTTTGTCTATCCTTGCATGTGAAACAGGTCTGGATGTAACATGCCATTGGGTTTTGGCTGTGTCTTTTGATTGGGGGATTTAGTCAATTTAAATTTAGGGTTACTGCCGTTTGATGTTGACTGGCTGTTTTATCCATTCGTTGGTGTAAATTCTTCTTTATGTTGGTGCTCTTTACTTTTTGGTGTATTTTTAGAAAGGCTAATACTGGTTGTTTCTTTCTGTGTGTAATGCTTCTTTCAGAAGCTCTTGTAAAGCAGGCCTGGTGGTAATAAACACTTTCTAAAAGGTCCCATCTCCCAACATGCCCTCATTGGAAATCGAGTCTCCAGCAGATAAACTTTGGGGAACACACCAAAGTACAGAATAGGCCATTACATTAATAAAATAAATGTGAAAAAAAATCACAGGATAGTTTAAAAACTTCAGGAAATATTTCATATAGGTGACAAACTACTAAGTATGAAAAAGTAACTTATGTAAACAAAGAACACAAGTAAACTCCTTATGTTTGTTAAACTCTACATAAGAAACCCTACAGCAAAGGTCATACTAAATAAGGAATTTTAGATGCAGTTTCTTTAAGATTGGCTAAAATAAAATGATTTATATTACTTTTATACATATTACTAGAGATCTTGTTCAATATAGTAACACAAGAAATAGATATAAGGGCTATAAGCATAGGAAAAGCAGACAGATAGCTGTCATGTCATCACTGAGCAAAAATTCTGCCAAGCAAACTACTAGTCACTTAAAGAAACTTTTCCTCTTTCTGCATTTAAATACAGAGTATTGAAGTTACTATTTTTGTCTGTTTCTGAAGAGCTGAAACTGATGTTTGTGCTCTTTACTAGAGACACAGTTTTACAGGTCTTTGATTAAGCTTATTAATTATGTTATTCAAGTTATTCATCATAATTTAGGTCAGTGTAAATCTGCTTTTAGAGGGGTAGTTAAGTTTCTCAACTAAAATAGATTCTTTTATTCCTTTTGGAATTCCTATCACAGTGCTTTTATATGTTTATAAAATTGAGTTGCTATGTACAGCTATGTTTGTTGTCATTGACAACAATTTAAAAACAATACTATCCTTTATTTAGAATGTATCTTAACAAAAAAGGCAAGACAATTTAATTTAAACCTGTTCATAACCTACCAAGGAAAATGAAACTAGATATGATTGTTGAATTTAGCAAATCTACATGTTTAAAAGTTCTTTATATATTAAAATGTTCTACCATCCTTATTTTTCTGTTACTTAACTAATTAGGACTGATGCTACTATTTTTTTTACTCTACATATTTAATTATAACGTATCTATATATTTTTATTTATCCAAACATGTAATTAACCCTTTCAACAGAAATTTATAATGTGAGGAAAAATTTTATTGTAATTTCTGCAAATATTTTCCCAACTCATTTACTTCCCTCACTATTTTGGAATCTATGTAAGTTAGACAAGTCTGTGATTTAACTATGCCTTCTCATTTTGAGGAAAAGACTGTCAAATTAAAAAAAAAAAAGCAATAATAAGCATCCTCATTTTGCCACTAAGAAGTTATTTTTTTTCACTATCATATATTTCTATAAAAGTATTTCCAAACGATTCATTTTTATAATTATGTACTTATATCGAATTAAAGTTATAATCATCCTTCTTTATATCTTTGAGGATATTTGTAAGTTATTTTACACTTTTATTTGGTCCAGTAAACATGTTTGAATAATGTAAGATGCTTCCTTCATTTTCTTTATAAGGTTATTTCTTGTTTTTCTATTTACTAATATTCATCCAGTTGTATCTATATCTTATTTGCAAATTTATATTAAATAATAAGGACAAAGCTTTCCTTAAGCTTGTGCCCCCTCTGGTGAGTTAATGGAGTAAATCTGAACATATGTCTCAAGATGGAATCCTCTTGAAATATAGTCTGGGCTCATCCATTCCCCATTCATCACTTTTCACTAGCAGATGCAATTTTTAGAGAATTTACACAGGAGCCCCCTTCTAGAGGGCCATGTTTTACATTGATTTGGGTAAGAAGAGGGATGTCAGGGACTTGGTTAGAATGTATTCTCCTATTACTCATCCCTGCTGAAACCAGATTCAAGAGCCACTTTGATTTTCTGACCAGCAGTAAACTAATTATTCTGTTTCTTTGTCAAGTAGACTTTTAACAGAGTGGGGAAATTCTAAAGTAACTATATAAAGCATTCAATTTCAATCCAAAACATATTTAGAATATACTTGAATTTTATAAAAGAAGTCAACTTCAAATGATTTTTTAAAATCAGGTAACGTAATCCAGAAATTCACTCTGATTTACTTCCTGCACTCTAAAGGAAAAGAAGTGCTAGATAAAATATTTACATATATATATATATATATATATATATATATATATATATATATATGGAACAGCCTAGTATTAAGCATACAGTCTAAAAAACTCAATCCCACAACTATCACAACTAGGAAAGTCATTAAGAGGCAGCTGGTGGCTGAAACCCTGCCAACCTGCATCTATCATTCTCAGTTTTTGCTTTATTAGTGGGAAATTTAGTTCCCAATATATAGATTATCTAACTCTGACTAAATTCATCCAACTTCTTGTCCTTTAATGAACTGGCAAGCCACTGTCACACTTAAGCCACTTGATAATTGTGACTTTGCTGATCTCTGGCAAGGCCTAAGACTCATGACTTGAAAACCCTACAGCCAATAAAACTTAATAACTTACCATCAGGTTTCTACTTAAGTCAGAAAAATGTGTACTTAAAAATTGCAATAGTTTATTAGATTATGTTCTTTTTTCCCTTTCAATGTTCATCTTTACTATTAGGTAACTAATATATACAAAAGATGACAGGGCTGTTGAAAAGCTGAATATTTTTAGTAAGTTATCAAAATTATATACAAGTGATATTATCTTAACTGTGAAGCTAGTAACTTAATTATACCAACAGAAAATGTCACAGCATAAAAGGTTTTATTCACCAAAGAATGCATTAAAAAACATAGAATATGTGATATTCTATATACTGCTATAAAACATTGATTTAAATTACCTAATAAAGTCGATATTATTAAATCTACATGTGTACTTAATAATTTACCATTATAAAAATAATCTTAGTACAGGCTGCCTCATTTTATTGTGTTTCATACTTTTGCACATTGTAGATACTGTGCTTTTAACAAATAGAAGGTTTGTGGCAACCCTGCATCAAGCAAGTCTATTGACACCATTTCTCCAACAGTGTGTGCTGCATTATATCTGTGTCACATTTTGCAAATTCTCACAATGTTTCAAGCTTTTCCACTCATAATATATAATGTATGGTGATCTGTGATCAGTGATATTTGAGTTTACTATTAAAATTGTTTTAGACCACCACAAACTACACTTTTGTAAGACAGTAAAACTCAATTGATAAATGCTGTGTGTGTTCTGACCAGCTGATTCCAATTTCTCTCCCTCTCTTTAAAAATCCCCATTACAAAAGACACAGCACTACTGAAATTAGACCAATTAATAACCCTACAATGGCATCTAAGTTTTCAAATGAAAGGAAGAATCTCAAGTCCTTCTCTTTAAATGGAAAGCTAGAAATGATTATGTTTTGTGAAGGCATGTTGAAAGCCAAACTAGATGAAAAGGTAGGCCTCTCACACCAAACGTTTAGTCAAGATGTGAATGCAAAGACGTTTTTGAAGGAAATCAGAAGTGCTACTCCAGTGAAGACACAAATGCTAAGAATACAAAACAGACTTATTACTAATATGGAGAAAATCTGAGTGGTCTGGATAGATCAGAACACCCATATTTCCTTAAGCCAAAGCCTAATCCAGAGGAAGGCTCTAACTCTCTGCAATTCTATGCAGGCTGATTGATGATGATGCTGTGGAGTAACACTGGACTTAGCAGAAGTTGGTTCATGAGATTGAATGAATGAATTATGATGAATTCATTAATGACTCACACTATGATACTTTGTATGTTTAAAAGTGATCCTGAAGGGTAAGTATATTATATTGTGTGATACATACATAATATATATTGATGTATTAATAGGTCATTTAAAGGTCACAGAGATAATTCAGTAAATTTGTATATAAGAATGTATATATATAAGATAATCATATTCTGAGATAGTACATTCTTAAATTACTTGCTTAATCAGTTTAAAAATCCACCAGAGGAATGCCTTTATGCATTTCTTCACCCACAGTGAAAAACGAGATGCAACTTTCAAATTTCTATTTTTCTTTCATTTTGAGCCCACCAATCGTTAAAAAATAATGAAACAACTGAACAAAAAGCATTTAAACTGAAAGTCTCAATCAAAACATAATAAACAGAACTGCTATCCAGTATCGACATATTTTCCTCTACTTAAAGCTAAAATACCTTTTCTTATTGAGAATTTAGTATCATTACAAGAATCCCATTCCCCTTGCAAATGAGGAACATTTATCTCAGAGTAAATTGTTCAATATTACAGGGGTAATTTCAAAGGAAAGAATGAAAAGCAAGCACAACTCTCAAAATGCTCAGGCTAGTTTTCATTAAATTCTGTTTTTGTTGTTGTTAAAATGATTTCAAGAATAAAAATAAAACTGAAAACCAAACCTTTTGTATAAGATGCCAATAAAGTTGCTACATCATCTGAGTTACTCAAATCCAGGTTTTATTTCACAAATTTTAGCCTAGCAAATACTAAGTCTTTAATCTTAGCAATGTTACATAATATAAGTAGAAGGTCAACCAGAGCAGACACCAAGAGACCTGGAGTGGGAAACCTCGTTCCACAAGGAGTTGCACAAACTTGAGAAAATCATTTCCAATCTCAGTACTTACTGCCAAACTGTCAGAGGAGTTTTAAAGATAAATGAGCATAATTCTATAATTGATGAGAGATTAGGGCCACATAAACCGACGGATGCTCAGATAAACATCAAAGAATTATGACATTTACCAAATCAAATTTAACAATACAAACCAGGTTTTAAATTTTAATACTTAGGGAAGACAACATAAATTTCATTAAAATGGTAATCACCAGAAATAATCTGAACTAAGAATCACAACTCTACGATTCACTAACATTTGAGGAAATACATTAATATGACATACTACTAAATTGAGAATATATCACAACAGAATATGAAATACAAATTTAGTTTTATTTTAAAGGTACCCTAATAGAGTTATACAGAAGAGAAGCAACTTCAGTAAATTCAGATAGTTAGTTTTTTTCTGGAATATATATAAATATTAACGTGCACAGTTTTAAAATATATTTCCATCTTATAACTGAAGCCACATCTGAATAAAGGACCCTGATTAAAGTTTCAGGAATACACATTTGTGAACAATAACAACAAAACGATGATAACAAGGACTTCTTAGCAAATTACTGTATTAATGAAGCAAAGAGCAAAACTCCAAATGCAACTATTGAGAGCCCAATTTTCATAAGCATACTATGTCTTAAAATGATTCATCTGTGAACTATTTTTTCCTTAGTCACAAGTTGAACACCTGCAGCATGAAGGAAGGATTTCAGAGTAGTGGGACAAAACCGTCCAGGTGCTTACACATGATTACACTAAGTTTCCAATTTATTTGGCCTTAGATAGTGAATTTGAGCAGAAGGTGGGTAGTTAGGCAGGGCAGGTTAATATTTGAGCTCGGACTGGTTTTATTGCATTAGAGGTTTATTGTGAAGGAACACTACCTATGAGAGGGCCAGCATTCCATCTGAGAAGTTACTCTCTTTGCTTCCTTTTTAGACTCAGGACTTACATCATAGTTCTAAAGTTCATGCCAACAGTCCACATTCTGAAATGTCAGGGTATATTTACTAATATTTGTTCCTATTAGTGTTTAGAATCAACTCACAAAAGCCACATCATTGAGAAAACTAAACCAGTGCTGAGGTAGCCTTAATAAGTAGCTCTCTTTCTCTCCATACAAAGACTATTTTCTCAAGAAACATCCCTCATAATTAATGCTCCGCAGAACATGCTTCAAGGTCTGCCACTCTAAATATTTTGAACTTTAGCCTTGGAGAATGACAACATTAGTAGTGCTGCACACTTAAAACACTGTTTTTGCTCCTTGCTGATTTGGTGTCACTGTATTTCTTTATGAACTTGTAGTCAGAAACAGCCATATGCTATATACTACTGAAATTATTACAGAGTTGTTGTTTAGTGGTCTTACCAAACACATACTACACCTTAGTATCAGTACCTACAAAAGCTAAGCTAAGGCCTGTATGAGAAATCCATCTTAATATTTTGGATATCGTAAACCTCTGGAGTATATACATTTATTTCTTTTCTTTGGCTGCTAGGAAACTCAAAGCCCAATTTATAGCTCACATCGATAATGTGTGGAATTTTAATGCTGTTTACCTTTAGATTTACCCATTTCCCTGCCTTTATCTTCCCTTTGTGCCAATTGTATACTTAATATGTGGTTTCCAATTATTTAAAAAACAATGAAGCGATAATGTGAGTAGAGGCAAATATACTTTTGTTTCATATATTCACATAAAATATATATTTATTTTATATATATTCATGTAAAATATAATGGGCATTTATAGTTTTAGCCTAAAGAAAATAAAAGTGATAAAGCTATTACTAACCTAATAGAATTAAAGGCATAGAGTATAAACGTGTACCTTTTTTCAAAGAAATTCAATGACAACAAAAAAGTATGCAGGATCTTGTTTCTGAAGACCTTGGTTTAAAATCTTTCATTTTAATACCCAGATGACCTTAGCTGATTAAATTTAATAATATTTGTAAAAATGTTTTGAATTGTAAAACTCTTTAAGTAATCAAGGTATTATCACATGCAATATAAATCAATCAAACAAAAAGTAAGTGTGAATAACACTAGTGGGAAATGAGTTTTTAGGAAGATTTTTTCTTTCCAAGAAAGGCTTGAACAGTGAGACAGTTTTGACCTTGAGGAGGCCGCCATGTAAAGGCAGCTGATGAGATTTACTACAAATTATATAAGGGTCTTCCACAGGCCCTTCTTACTTTAAAAAAAAAAAAAATGCTTCTAAGAGAATACACCTGGCCTGTCTGTTCACACCTGACTGCAAATTATAGATTTATGAGACACAGTTGTGTTAGAGAATGGACATTAATCATGTAGCTTTTCTTGCAAGGTTTAAAAGAGAGACATTCTGAAAGGAAATAGATAATCTGGGCCTGTATAGACCACACGGAATGACTACTCATCAGTCTCTGAAATAAATTGTGTCTTAGTGCAGGAAGAGGCAGTGAAGAAAGTTTCATCTGCTGATTTGGGACTTCTCAGCTGCTGGGTTAGTAAATCCCTGATATCCCTCCCTAATTATTAGTAAAGCTTTGTTCATGAGGCATTGTACTAGTCCATTTTCATGCTGCTATAAAGACATACCCGATACTGGGTAATTTATAAAGGAAAGAAGTTTAATTGACCTACAGTTCTGCATGGCTGTGGAGGCCTCAGGAAACCTGCAATCATCGCAGAAGGGGATGCAAACGCGTCCTTCTTCACCAGGCAGCAAGAGCGAGAAGCGCAGAGTGAAGGGGGCGGGGGAAAGCTCCTTATAAAACCACCAGATCCCGTGATAATGAACTCACTATCAAGAGAGCAGGAACTGGGAATCGCCTCCTTGATCATAATTCCCTTCCACAAGGTCCCTCCCCTACGACGCGGGGATTACAATTCAGATTACAATTCAAAATGAGATTTGTGTGCGGACACAGAGCCAGTCCATATGAGGTCACTATCTCTACCCACTTATATATCAATTTATCTATCAACTGATTTATCTATCCATATATACACCCATCCACCAACCCAAACAACTATGTAAAGGAAATAAGATTTAAAAAAAGCTTGAGTGACAATAAAACAATGAAAATGTCGACATTTGTCATTGTAAATAAAATAGACAAAAAATATGATGCAGCCAGATAAACGTGACTTCAAATCAAGCTATGAAAACTTAGACAATTTTTGTAACCTTTCTGAGCTTCGGTTAGAATGCCTATTAAGTGGGAAAGTAATAAAGCATCTGTAGTGTTGCTATAAAATTACCTGGCCTGCAGATGAAGCAGACAGCACAATGTACAAAATCGATAAATGAAAATACAATCCCACTTTAGCAAAAAGAAAATAAATATAACAGATTCCCTGAAACCTTCACGATATTTGAACAAAAATAAAAGCAAATATAATACATGCAACAAAGTTTGGTTTAGCCTGAGTATCAGCATAAAATTTGTTGTAGTTTTGCCCTGGGATTTGGGAGATGGAATATTTACTACAAAGTCATTCTGGTGTTTCCATAATGTGAGTAATCAATGATAATAATATCGAGCAGGTTAACACCATCTCTATTCAGCTCAAAAATGTGGCTAACATGAAAAAAGCATGACATCAAATGTAGAGTTGACATCCATATATACACATTCAAATACAGTAAACATTGTAGATGGAACTTGTTAATGTTTCCCCGTGTCAGCTAAAATATGAATATGAATAATGTAAATAATATTATTGTAAAATATGTTGAAATAATTCATGATAGTTGTGAAACTGTTGATTTAATCCACAAAAATAAATTCTTAAGAATTTTAAATAGCTAAATAAATAGGGAAATCAGTGGTGATTTCATATGTATATAAAGAGATTGTACTGCTGTACCAAGGTAATTTTAGGTAGAAAATATTTATAAATATTTCACTAACACAAGGAAGAGAAGAGAAATTATATAATAGCATAACTAATTTTTAGACTATGTGCTAAAATTCATAACATTAAATATATTTTTTAAAAACTAAATTTATTGTTTAGTTATTTTACTGCATTTAAGTCATATTCCTCAAGAAAACATTTTATTTGTGAATTCTTCATATCTATTAAAGAAAAACTAAAAGTAGAATGCCCAATTCACTACCTCAAAACGAAAGTGAAATATCTCAAAAATCATGCACAATGTCTTGAAAAATCATCTGTGTTGTAGATAATAGTAAAGAATACAAGGAATATGAAGACGTGTATGTTGAAGATGAGTAAGGTAATCTCAAAGTATGTTCCACCTCCACTGGCCTGGGTTGAAAGTAAATATCTATTTGGTTTTATAAATATTAGTTACATTGACAGTAGAAAAAAATATCAGAGTTGAACAGTCTTGAGAAATAAAAAGTAAAACTTATATTAGCTTCTGAAATGTTTAAATGTTTAAACATTTAAATGTATATATAATGTTCAATACTGTTATTAATGTTAAATACAAATGTAATGTTTAATATGTTTCATGTTTAATATAATTATATAACTTATTTTAGATACATACAGAAAAAAGTATATTCTAAGATAGAGATATATGGTTCTAAATTTTATTTCTATGAAATATTGATTTCAACACTCAACATTTAATCAAATACATATATTAGGTACATCACTAAGTGGGAATTCAATGATGACTTACATTAGATGGAACCTTCATTCTGCTAAGAGGAGAACATTTGATGAAGTCTTAGCTATTTTGGTAAAAATAAGAGAAGAGTAAAAATGTCTGCTTGCAAGTTAATTCTGATTCAAAACAGAAACAAAAGCTAATGGCCAGCATGAAACCTATAGGAAGTTTGGAAACTGTGTTAAGGAGAAAAAATTAAATGCCAGAAGCAGACATACACAATAAAGATTAGGAAAACACATTCAAAAGAAAGTCAGTTAAGGATGGGGGAAAAGTATGAATGTGCAAGTGTGGTATTATAAACATGGACTCTGACATACTTTTATATATATTGTATACTATATTTATATATTTTAAAATATTTTCACATATTTTAATTTTGAATTTTGTGGGTATATAACAGGTATACATATTTATGTGGTACACAAGATGTTCTGATACAGGCAATGCAAGCATTTATCCTTTGAGTTACACACAAACCAATTAAACTCCTTATTTTAGAATATATAGTTAAGTTATTATTGACTATAGTCACCCTGTGTTGTATCAATTTACATTTCCACCAATAGGATATAAGGGTTTTCTTTTCTCTACATTTTCACCAGTATATACTATTGCCTGTCTTTTGGATATAAGCCATTTTAATTGGAGTGAGATAATACCTCATTGTAGTTTTGATTTTATTTTCTCTGATTATCAGTAATGCTGAGCACCTTTTTATATACTTGTTTGCCATTCATATATCTTCTTTTGAGAAATGTCTATTCAAATCTTTTGCTCATTTTTTGATTGGATTATTTTTTTTAATTTTTGATTGGATTATTAGATTTTTTTTTACAATAGAGTTGTTTGAGCTCCTTATACATTCTCCTTGTTAATCCCTTGTCAGAAAGGGAGTTTGCAAATATTTTCTCCCATTCTGTGAGTTGACACTTCACTTTGGTGATTGTATCATTTGCTGTGCAAAGGCTTCTTAACTTGATGTGATCCCATTTGTCCATTTTGGCTTTTCTTGCCTGTGTTTGTGGGGTATTGCTTAAAAATTTTTGCCCAGACCAATGTGCTGGAGATCTTCCCCTATATTTTCTTGTATGTGTTTCATAGTTTGAGATCTTAGATTTTTTATAAGGTGAGAGATAGGGGTCTAATTTCATTCTTCTACAACATGAATATCTAGTTTTCCCACTGCTGTATATTGAAGAGATTGTCTTTTCCCCAGTGTATGTTCTTGGCACCTTTGTCAAAACTGCATTAACATTAGGTGCATGGATTTGTTTCTGGGTTCTCTATTCAACTCCATTGGTCTATGTGTCTGTTTTTATGCTAGAAACATGCTTGTTTCCTATATCTCTGGAATATCATTTGAAGTCAGGATGTGATTCCTCCAGTTTTGTTATTTTTGCTTAAGATAGCTTTGGCCATTCTGGGTCTTTTCTGATTTCATATATATTTCAGGATTGTTTTCTCTATTTCTGTGAAGAATGTAATTGTTATTTTGATAGGGGTTGCATTTAATCTGTAGATTGTCTTAGGTTGTATGGACATTTTAATAATATTGATTCTTCCAATCCATAAACACAAAATATTTTTCATTTTTTGATGTCCTCTTCAATTTCTTTTATCAGTGTTTTATAGTTTCCTTATAGACATCTTTCACCTGGTATTTAATTATATGTGTGGCTACTGTAAGGGGGATTAATTTTTAAAATTCATTTTCACATTGTTCACTGTTGACATATAGGAATGCTATTGAGTTTTGTATATTAATTTTGTATCCTGCATCTTTATTGAATTGGCATGTCAGTTCTCACAATTTTCCTGTAGAGTTTTTAAGTTTTTCTAAATATAAGATCATATGATCTACAAACAATGATAATTTGACTTCTTCCTTTCCCATATGGATGCAATTTATGTCTTTCTTTTGTCCAGTTGCTCTAGCTAGGACTTCCAATATTATGTTGAATAACAGTGGTGATAGTGGGTATCCCTGCTGTTTTCTAGGTGTTAGAGAAAAGGCTTTCAGTTTTTCCCCATTCACTATATTACCTGTGGGCCTGAGATATGTGGCTTTTATTATGTTTAGGTATATTTCTTCTATCCCAAGACTTTTAGTTTTTTTTTCATCGTGATGGGATGTTGTATTTTATCAAAAACATTTTCAACATCAAGTGAAATAATCATATGGTTTTTATCCTTCATTCTGTATATATGATGAACACCTTGATTGACTTTTATACTTTGAACCTTCCTTGCATTCCAGGAATAAATCCCACTTGGTCATCATGAATGATCTTTGTATTAATAATACATTGTTGAATTTTGTTTGCTAGTATTTTGTTGATTTTCACAATAATATTCACCAGAGATATTGGCCTGTTTTTTCTGTTTTTTTAAATGTGTCTTTGTCTGGTTTTGATGTCAGCGTAATACAAGCTTCATAGAATGAGTCTGGAAATATTCCACCTTTCTCTACTTGTTCAATATTTTGAGTAGAATTGAAATTAATTTGACTTCAACTGCTTGATAAAAGTCAGGAGTAATGTCATCAGGTCCCAGGCTTTTCTTTGCCAGGAAACTTTTTTATTACAACTTCAGTTTCATTACCTGTTATTAACCTGTTCAGGTTTTTTATTTCTTCCTGGTTCAATCTTGGTAGGTTGTATCTAGGAATTTGACCATTTATTCTAGATTTTCCAATTTATTAGCATACATTGCTCACTGTAACCACTAATGATGCTTTGTATTTCTGCAGTATCTGTTGTAATGCCAGTTTTTTCATTTCTGATTTTGTTTATTTGAAACTTCTCTGTTTTTCTTGGTAAGTCTGGCCAAAGATATCAATTTTGTTTAATTTCTCAAAAAAGATTTGTTTCATTGATCTTTTATATTTTTGGTTCCAATTTATTTCTGCTCT
Organism: Callithrix jacchus; assembly: GCF_049354715.1. Taxonomy (NCBI): domain Eukaryota; kingdom Metazoa; phylum Chordata; class Mammalia; order Primates; family Cebidae; genus Callithrix; species Callithrix jacchus. The sequence goes on from NC_133524.1 coordinate 34,636,324, forward strand.
GATTTTTATTATTTCTTTTCTTCTACTAATTTTGGGTTTGGTTTGCTCTTGCTTTTCTAGTTATTTACAATATATCTTTAAATTGTTAATTTCAAGTTCTTCTTCTTTGTTCATATAAGGAATATCTATAAACCTCCACGTTAGTATTGCCTTCACTGTATCACATAGGTTTTTGTATATTGAGCTTATGTATTATTTGTTTCAAGAAATTAGTCAATTTCTTCTTCATTGACGTACTTGTCATTCAGGAGCATTTTGCTTAATTTCCACAAGTTTCAATAATTTCTAAATATTCTACTGTTATTGATTTATAGTTTTATTTTATTGTGATCACGGAAGATGATTGATATCATTTCAAGTTTTTGAATGTTCTAAGACTTGTTTTGTGACCTAACATATGGTCTATCCTTGAGAATGATCCATGTGCTAATCCATGGACTGAGAAGAAGAATGTGTATTCTGTAGCTCTTGGATGAAATGTTCTATAAATATCAATTAGATCCATTTGGCCTATAGTGCAGATTAAGACAGATGTTTCTTTGTTATTTTTTATCTGGAAGATCGGTTCAATGCTACAAATAGGATGCTGAAGCCTCCAGCCATTATTATTTGGAGAGTATCTCTCTCTTCAGCTCTAATAAACATTTCCTTTAAATATCTTCATGCTCTAATGTTGAGCATATATATATATATATATTTAAAATTCTCATATCCTCTTGCTGAATTGAGTACTTTATCATTATATAGTGACATAGTTTGTCTTTTCTTAGTTTTGGTGTTAAAAATCTATTTTGTCTGATGTAAGTATAGCAACTTCTGCTCTTTTGTGGTTTCCATTGCTATGGGTTATCTTTTTCCATCCCTTTAATATTATTTTATGTGTACCTTTATAGGTGAAGTGTGTTTCTTATAGGAAACAGATAAATAGATCTTGTTTTTTCATTCATTCAGCTAGTCTATGTCTTTTGATTGGAAAGTTTAGTCCATTTATATTCAGTATTATTATTAATAAGCAAAGACTCACTCCTGCCATTTTATTATTTGTTTTCTGATTGTTTTGTGGTCTTCTCTTCCTTCTTTCTTTCCTTACTTTTTTTCTCTAGGGAAGGTAATTTTCTCTGGTGATATGACTTAGAATTTGTGTGTGTGTGTGCATGTGTCTGTGTGTTTCTCTTGTATTATTTTTTTTTTTTTTTGGTTTTAGGTTACCATAGGCTTTCAAATACTACTTTATAACTCATTATTTTAACCTAACAACAATTTATCACTATTTACATAAACAAATAAGCAAAAAGAAAATTATAAAAACTCTACACCTTAACATCCCCCTGCTTTTTATTGTCTCTGTTTATATCATTATGTACTCCCTATGTCTTGAAAAGTTGTTGTAGTTATTTTTGTTTGGTTCATTGGGTAGTCTTTCTACTTAGAATATGAGTAACTGAAACACCACAGTTTTAGTTTTATAAAATTCTGCATTTTCCTGTGTACTTACCATTACCAGTAAGTTTTGTACCTTCAGGTGATTATTTACTGTTCATTAATGTCTTTTCCTTTCTGATTGAAGTACTCCCTTTAGCATTTTTTGTAAGACAGGTATGGTTTTGATAAAATTCCTCAGCTTTTTTTTTTTTTTTGGTCAGGGAAAGTATTTCCCTTTCATGCTTGAAGAAATTTTTTTTCAGGTATACAATTCTAGAGTAAAAATTTTGTTTTGTTTTGTTTTTCTTCAGCATTTCAAATATGTCCTGCCACTCTCTCCTAGCCTGCAAGGCTTCTGCTGGCAAATCTATTGCCCCATGTATTGGGGATCCAGTGTATGTTATTTCTTTCTTTTCTCTTGCTGCTTTTAAGATTCTCTCTTTATCCTTCACCTTTGGGAATTTGATTATTAAAGGCTTGAAGTAGTCTTTCCTGTGGATAAATCTTCTTGTTGTTTGTTCTATAACTTTCTTGTAGTTGGATATTGATATATTTCACTAGGTTTGGGATATTCTCTATTATCCCTTTTTATAAACTTTCTACCCCTATCTCTCTCTCTAATCCTTCTTTAAGGCCAATAAATCAGATTTGCCCTTTTGAATCTATTTTCTGGATTCAGTAGGCATGCTTTGTTGTCTGTTATTCTTCTTTGTCCTCCTTGACTGTGTATTTTCAAATAGCCTGTCTTCAAGCTCACTAATTATTTCTTCCACTTGATCAATTCTTAAAGCAATCTAATGCATTCTTCAGTATTCATTTCTCAACTAGAGCATTTCTGCTTAATTTATAATAATTTCAATCATTTTAAAAAAATTATATGATAGAATTCTAGATTCCTTTTCTGTATTATCTTGAATTTCTTTGAGTTTTCTTAAAACAGCTGTTGTGAATTCTTTGTCTGAAAGATCACATATCTCTGTGTGTCCAGGAATGTTCCCTGGTGCCTTATTTCTTCATTTGATGAGGTGATGCCTTCCTGGATGGTGTTGATGCTAGTAAATATTCTTTGGTATCTAAAAAGTTATTATTTACTATAGTCTCACTGTTTATGCTTATTCATACTCACTGTTTATGCCTAGCCATAATCATACTCATGTTACACCTATTCATACTCATTTTTTATTTATGAGCCCTTGGATTTATCTAAGAGCTGCAGTACTTCTGGCCTAAACTGCCTTTCAGGTTTAAACACCACAATTTTAATGTTATAATATTCTGTGTTTTCCTGTGTACCCTCAATTACTGGTGAGTTTTGTACCTTCAGGTTATTACTTATTGTTCATTAATGATCTTTTCTTCCTGACTGAAATACTCCCTTTAGCATTTTTAGTAAACACAGAACACTGTAACTCTCTGTTGTGAGGTTTGCAGGAACTCAAGTTTCCACTGCTGGGATCAACAATTTCTCTCTGGCTAGGACTGGTTTAAATGCTACCACCATGTGTGGGCATCAATTGAATTTGGTCCAGGTTTCCTTTTTGCTCTAACATGACAGTACTGAATTCAATGCCTCAAAATTGCCACCTCTTTTCATGTTTTAAATATACCTTTTTTAAAACACCAAAGCATAGAAAATGCTGTTAATTTTAAATAATATATTTATGAAAGACCCATAGAGGAAAAAAAGTAAGAAACATCTATAGAAAACAATATAGGTATTCTTAGAATTATTGTTACCTAAAATTATAAAAGACATCAAAAAGGATGAGAGGAAAATGACCTAAGATAAATGCAAATAAAAATAGGGTGCATGCATTATTAAAATAGGCACTGAAACATTTAAAGCACACAAAGTGATTGGGCAACTCAGAGCAACCTGACAAAGGGAAGAGTAAGTTATATGTCAGGCAAGATAATGCATAAGAACGTAGTAGATCAAATTTCTGAGAAAGACAGTTAAATTATATGCAATGGCAGAGATAATGAGGTGCCTTCAATACTTATTTGATTTATTACGTATTGTCATACAAGGAGAGCAATCATATAATTAAAGAACCTAGAACAAACAAAATTAAGTGGGAATAGATACCCAAGTTATTAGAGCACTCACTCTCTCTTCAAATAAGTATGAAGATTTAGGTCTTCATTAATTACATTTCAGGACACAAAAGAACTATCAAACCTTACTGTAGGGTAATCATTAAGAAATCATGAAGCTTTTACATCAATTCCAGAGATAAAAAATGTTTTATAACTTGTAATGTAGAAAATGATATGGTAGGAGAATTGATTTCAACATGCAGCAATGTGTGGAACAAATGCTTTGAGTGAATTAAGAAAAGGGAACAATTGATTGACAGAAAAAAGTCCAGAAAAATCAGTCTCACTTTTTTAGAGACAAATGAATTAAAGGGGAAATCTACAATACCTTTTTCTGTTGCTTTGAAAAAGGGTTATTTTTATTCTAAGTATATTAAAAAAGATTTTCATAACGATTTACGAACATTTATACATTGAATGATTTTTAATGTATTAATTAGACACAGCAAGAAGTATAGGTCAGTTGTCAAAAGTACATGCTCTTAAATTGGACTGCCCAAATTGGTTTCCTGCCTCATGCTTGGCTGTGTGATCTTACAAAAGTTATTAAACTTCTCTTAGCTGCACGGGATTATGTAAAATGACCCACAGCTAGAAGTCTTTGCTCAAAAATTATCTTTAATTATTATTTTACTTAATCTTCAATTAATCCTTAGAATACCCTATAAAATAAACCATGTTTTCATTTAGCAAGGAAAGAAAATTAGGCCTAGAGAAGTTACAAACTATATCCTAGGCTATTTATGAATAAATGATTTCATTTTAGGTCTCTTCCTATGATCTGACAGTATATTATTTCTTCAATAGCCAATTTGAAATTTTAGTTTTTAAGTTTAATTATCCTAATTTTACTACTATTAAAGTATATGTGTATGCTATATAAATGTATATGTACCTATGTATATAGGTGTATGTATTTATGTGTTTAAATATGTGTATATGTATATATCCATCTTTTCATTCCACTACATAATATCCTATATTTTTCCTAAAATTAGGGTTGAAAAATAATACATTTTACTTGATGTTAACCAAGTATAACTGAAATTTTACATTGGCTTAGATTTTTAAAGCTGTTTATACATCATATTTAAACACTTTACGTTTACTCCTAATAGTGACAATAAACATTTTTTGTCACTGCCATATTCTGCACTATTGTGTGAAATACTACTGATGAATGTACAAACCACTTCTCTTGCAAAAAATAAAATGAAGCATTTCTATGTGGCTTTCATGAAAATTTAAAGCACTGCTTATGAGAAACATTTGATATAAAGTAATGGGTATCCCTGAGAATCTCTTCTCTGCTCCCATCCCATGCTTCAGTAGTTTCCACAGTAATAGCTTTATGTGTGTATTGAAATTGTGGGAGAGGGCTGAATTCTGGAAATTCCGTTATCCTTCTGGTCTTTCAAATAACCTTAGAGATATCTCAGAGAAAATTCACCTAACTAACTTTACTCTCAACAAAATGTACATGTGACATATTTGCTGCTAAAAATAATCTGCAGAAGTATAAACTGAGAATTTCAATTTTGATAAGTCTTTGATGATTCTGAGACATCATACACACACTCAGACCCCCAGAGCACACATGGCAAAGAAAGCTTCAAAACACACTTTTCTACAGGGAACAAGTATAGGTTCTGTAGTGAGGCCTGTGTTTGAAAACATTTTTTCCACCAGTTTGGTGTTTGAATTTGCTCAGTCACCTGCATTGAATGTATTTATTTGTAAAATGGGGATGAGGGATGCTGCTCATTTCCATAAGATTTTGGGTAAATCAAATAGGAAAGATACCTGGAAGGTAACAGGAAGGTGCTCGGCACCTCCTTTGCCTTTCTCTCTCTAGTCAGTTACCTATGGGCCTCTCTTCTTTGACAAGATTTCAAATAACATAGAAGAAAATCAGACTAAAACTATTTCCAAAAAGGTAAAAGTTGAAATGTCAGAAAAAACTAATTATAATATTAGTAATCACAAGTAATGTTACTTGAATGATGTTATGAGTTAGGCATTGCACTAAGTACTTTTCATGAATTACCTCATTTTGTGTACATTAAATTAATATGACAGTTTTTGTGTCAACATGACTGAGCCATGGGATGTTCAGACATATGGCCAAAGATGTTCTAGATGTGTCGGTGAGGGTGCTTCCAGATGAGATTAACATTTGAATCAGGAGACTGAGTAAATTGCCCTTCCTGACTTGGGTGGGTCTGATGCAATTAGTTGAAGACCTACACAGCCTAAATCCTAAAGAACTCCTCCTCCCTGACTGCATGTGCTGAGACACTGTTCATTTTTTTATTCCGAGCTTTAAGACTTGGACTGAAGTAAGGTTGTCTTGCATCTTAAGCCTGCCAGCTCTAGGACTGAAATTTATACCATTGGCTTTGCTGGGTCTCCAGTTTCTCAGCTGCAGATATTGGACTTCTCAGCCTCCATAATCGAAAGCCAATTTCTTATAGTAAGTATCTTGGTACCCCCACCCAGTACAAGCATCCCCATCTGCCTATCCACTCATCTATCCATCCATCCATCCATCCATCCATCTATATATATGTACCTTCTTGGCTCCATTTATTTGGATATGTCTGATGAATAGAGTTAACTATTATTTCAGCTTCAAGTTGTAGATATTATAGTCTTAAAGAGATTATGGATCATATAATGTAAAATACACAGACAATGTTCAAAAATCTCAGGGAAAATACATATTATAAAATATCTGTGCATGAAGATCAAAGAATTTTGCACCAAAATAAACTTGTGTTAACTTGTTATTACATGTCTGACATGATCTAGTTTGAGGAACTAAAAAGGATAAGTCTTCAGTTAGAAAAGAGCTCCTAAAAGAGCAACATCAATTCTGCTAAAATTAAAGCAAGAACAAACACCAAATGTATTGTGAAGTTTGGGCGAAAAAAATGTTGAAGTCATTGACGCTTTAGAAAAAGTTTATGGGGACAATTCCCCAAAGAAATGAGCAGTTTAAAAATTGATAACTTATTTTAAGAAGAGAAAAGATGTTGAAGATGTAGCCTGCAGCAGCAGATGATTCACATCGACTTGCAAAAAAAAAAAAAAAAAAATTAGTCTGGTTCATGCCCTCATTGAGGAGAACCAATCATTAATAGCAGAAACAATAAATGAATGACACAGACATCTCAACTGGTTTAACTTACACAGTGTTAACTGAAAAATTAGAGTTGACTAAACTTCCCACTCAATTGGCATCAAAACTGTTTTGCCTAAATCAGCTGGAGACAAAAGCAGAGCTTTAAAAAAAATTTTTAGACAAGTAGGATTAAGATCTGGAAGGATTTTTTTCAAGAAATTGTAACAAGAGATAAAACATGGCTTTACTAATACAATCATGAAGACAGGGCGCATTCAAAGCAATTGCTACCCTGAGATGAAAGTGGTCTAAGACAAAAAGCAAAAGTGGGCCGGTCAAGAATGGGTCATGGCGACAGTTTTCTTGGTCTACTCAAGGCATTTTACCTGTTGATTTTTTAGAGGGCCAAAGAACCATACCATTTGCTTACCATGAGAGGATTTTGAGAAAGTTTGCCAAAGATTTAGCAGAAATAATGCCCTAAAAACCTACACCAGAGTCCTTCTCTACCATGATGATGCTCCTACTTATTCCGCTAATTACATAAGGAAAATTTTTGGAGAATTTTGATGGGAAATCAATAGGTATACACCTTACCGTCATGATTTGGCTTCTTCTGATTTAGTTTTGTTTCCTAATCTTAAAAAACTTTTAAGCGAAATCATTGTCTTTAGTTAGTAGCATAAAAGGACTTCACTGACATGGTTAAATCCTCAGGACCCTCCGTTCTTTGAAATGGTCTAAATGGCCATATATGCATATCACATATATGTATGAGGAGATTAATTGAGGGAATTGGCTCATATGATTATGGATGCTGGAAATCTCACAATATGCCATCTGTAAGATGGAGAATCAGGAAAACAAGTGGCATAATTCAGTCAACATCTGAGAAACAGGTGTGGGCTAATGAGGGACTGATGATATCTAAGTCCTAGACTCTGAAGGCCCAAAATACAGGAGCTCTGATACCTGAAGGCAAGAGAAGATGGATGTCCCAGCTCAAGAAGATAAACAGTATTTGCCCTTCCTCTGCCTTTTTGCTCTATTCAGGCCCTCAAGAGACTGGAAGATGTCTTCCCACATTGGTGAAGATGCATCTTTTTTACTCAGTCTACTGATTCAAATGCTAATCTCTTCTAAAAACTCCTTCAGTGATATATCCAAAATGTCTTTCCTGCTATCTAGGTATCCCTTAGCCGAGTTAAGTTGACACATAAAATTAACCATCACAGCCAGTGGTAGAACTAGAACTAAGTCCATTCTGTTTATCCCCACTGTTCATACTTTTGACTAGTATACACTCATTAATCCACACACACACCTCACTGCGTCTGCCTTCCCACAGTCTAGGGGTTTGATTTTGCAAGGCCAGAGAGTTGCAGAAAAGAGTGGAACAGCTTGAGTCTGATACAGAGAAGAGCTCAAGTGCAATGACAAACGGTGATTGATATTAAACTTTAGTATAGAGACAACATAGGGAGTGGTGAGGACTATGGCGAACTATTCTACTTCTCTCCAGTTTGAAGGGAGCTGCAAATATATAGCTGTAGTCAAGTCTAACAGTGTGAGAAGGTGGGTATAATGTTTCCAGCTATTTAAACTTTTCAAGAGGGACCAGAAATAAAAATTTTATAGAAACATATACACTTTTTAAGTGTTGGAAAATAATACAATTTATCTTGAGAATAATAAGAACATGTCCATAGGTTACATGCAGGCAGAGACAAAACCAGCACAAACAAAAACACACAGATATACACACACACACACACACACACACACACACACACCCACCCCTATCTTTTGCCAAATAAATTATAGTACTAGCTACATTATATATGAAAGGCATAATTTGATTGATCAATAAGCAATTCTTTGGTGCATATATAGATTATTAATTTTCAATATATAACATACTACTGGGAATCTATTAGGTTATTTTTTAGGGATGCATATTCGAGAAGACAGATAAAGTTAGTCATATTCATCTCTCATTTCACTTAAATGTTTTCCAAAGCATTGTGCACACACACAGCATACTACTTTTAGGAAACTACACAATAATACATACCAAAAATAATGTACAAATAAGTAAATTAAGAAATATGGGTGTTCCAGGGAGAGGCTGAGGAGCAAGAAAAATGAGCATCACAGAACTTGTTCTTGGAATGAGCATTCACTAAATTGATTACAGAAAATTTGACTTTTCAATAGTGATGAGATTAAAGCTCCAAGGTGATTAAAGCTTAGAGGTGAGGAAGGTGGACAAGGTTGTCTGATGACTGTAAAAGATCAAGTTATTAACAGTCATGCACTCTGTTTACACGAATGACAATTGCATTAGGTTCTACTTATACTCAAAAAGAAAGAGCTGAGAAGTATTTGTAACAATTTCCCCACAATATTTGGCTTAAGAATGCCTCTCAACTCTTTTTGTTACACTATAACTGGAAACCATTTTCCCACAACACTATTTCTAAATCAAGAAACTAAATATATAATAAAGGAATGGGAGTAAGGCCCCAGATACATATTATAATGTCCTGGGAAATAAATGCAATTATAATGAAGATCTAAATAGTTTTATAAAACTTATATGCAGTGCATATTTTATACAAAAGGAGTCTACTAAAGAGGAATTGCCCAGGGAATGGTGTGTTGAAAGGGAATATTTGTAGTGAAAAATAAATAACTTCAGAAGCAAAGGCTCTTGAGTAAAAGGAATCAACACACCAAGAAGCATTCAGCCTGAAAGATTCATATCCTCATTCCAAGCATCTTGGCTGTGTTTCCAAAAAGGGGTTCAAGTATCATGTCCTCTGACACCACCAGGTTTGCTTTTTAAAACGGAAGATTCTAACAGAATGGGAAAAAGTTTTTGCAATCTACCCATCTGATAAAGGGCTAATATCTAAAATCTACAAAAAACTTAAAAAAATTTACAAGAACGAAACAAAGAATTCCAGCCAAAATTAGGCAAAGGATATGAACAGACACATTTCAAATGAAGACATTTATGCAGCCAACAAACGTGAAAAAAAAAGCTCATCATCACTTGTCATTAGAGAAATGCAAATCAAAACCACATTGAGATACCATCTTACTCCAGTTAGAGTGGAGACCATTAAGAAATCAGGAGACAACAGATGCTAGAGAGGATGTGGAGAAATAGAAACACCTTTACACTGTTGGTGGGAGTATAAATCAGTTCAACTATTGTGGAAGACACCGTGGCAATTTCTCAAGGGTCTAGAACCAGAAATACCATTTGATCCAGCAATCCCAGTACTGGGTATATACCCAAAGGATTATAAAACATTCAATTATAAAGACACATGCACACGTATGTCTACTGCAGCACTGTTTACAATAGCAAAGACTTGTAACCAACCCAAATGCCTATCAGTGATAGACTGGATAAAGGAAATGTTGCACATATACACCGTGGAATACAATGCAGCCATAAGAAAGGATGAGCTCACGTCCTTTACAGGGACATGGATGAGGCTGAAAACCATCATTCTCAGCAAACTGACACAAGAACAGAAAAGCAAATACTGCATGTTTTCACTCATAAGTGGCAGTTGAACAATGAGAACACATGGACCCCGGGAGGGGAACATCACACATCAGGGCCTGTCAGGGGGTGGAGGGCCAGGGAAGAGATAGCAAGGGGTGGGAGGATTTGGGAAGGATAGCATTAGGAGAAATACCTAATGTACAAAATAGGGTGATGGATGCAGCAAACCACCATGGCACGTGTATACCTATATAACAAATCTGCACATTTTGCACATGTACCCCAGAAATTAAAGTATATAATAAAAGAAAAACAAAAATCAAAAACAAAAACAAAAAAATGCACATTCCTAGGTCCATGTATCAATCAGATTTCTAAAGTAAGGGACAGGAAATTCAATTTTAACAAGTAATTGTGGTGATTTGTATGCATTTCAAAATTAGAGAGTAACTAATTTAGAGAAATAAATTCATCCTCCACTATCATCACAGAGGGAAGTCATGTACAAGAACTATTTCACAATGTAGGATGGAAGATCCTTTATTGAATTTTAAAGCAGCAATTATGAGAAACCTGATTTCTGTGTTAAACAACCTCTTATAGATAAAAGAAACAAAAATGGTAGCAGCAACATTAGAAATATTCTATTATTTAGAGGCAAAACTCTAAACTTTTAGCAACTGTGAGGAAATTCTGCTGCTTTATGGAAATTGCAGATATGATTTGTGAACTATGTTCAACTGTCATATCTGTAGATACCAGGAAGTTAACAGACTGTAGCAGACATGTTTGGCCAGCTACCCAGAAACTACAGCCCTCGTCTCCTCTCTTTAACACACAATTTCTCCCTTAATAAACACCAGAATATGTTCTGTTATCAGCCTCTTCTTGAGTAGAATCTACACCTCTCCTTAATATCATGGATGAATCTTTGTTATCCCATTCTAATCAAGATAATTATATTACCTTTATCAGTTATTAGTTGAGGAAAAGGAATGAATATAACTATGATGGGGCCAGGCACAGTTGCTCATGCCTGTAATTCTAGAGCTCTGAGAAGCCAAGGCCAGGGGATTGCTTGAGGCCAGGAGTTTGAGGCCAGCCTAAGCAACATAGTGAGACCTTGTTGCTACAAAATATTAAAAATTCAGCGTGGGCTCGGTGTAGTGGCTCATGCCTGTAATCCCAGCACTTTGGGGGGCCAAGATAGGTGGATCACCAGAGATCAGCAGTTCAAAACCAGCCTGGCCAACATGGTGAAACCCAGTCTCAACTAAAAATATAAAAAATTAGCCAGGCATGGTGGTGGGTGACAATAATCCCATCCACTGGGGAGGCTGAGGCAGGAGACTTACTTGAACTTGGGAGGCAGAGGTTGTAGTGAGCTGAGATCCCACCATGGCACTCCAGCCCAGGCAACAAGAGCAAAACTCCATCTCAAATAAATAAATAAATAACTGTACAGTGGTGCACGCATGTAGTTTTAGCCATTTAGGAGGCTGAGGTGGGAGAATTACTTGAGCCTAGGAGTTCAAGGCTGAGATGAGTTATGATACTTCCACTACCTCTCCACCTCAGCTTGGGTGACATAGTGAAACCATGTCTCTAAAAACAGAATTTTAAAAAAAAACTATGATAAATGAAGCAATAAACAAAATCTGTGAGGAGCTTCTAAGAATAATCTTTGTATTCTGGCTTCTAGACACTATGATGCTTGGATCTATGGTAACCCTTTTGCAAACATAATAAACAAGACTAGAGACAAAAATAAATATTATAACGATTGAAAAGAGAGAGAGAGATGAGGGGAGGGAGATAAGAAGGAAGGGGAGGAGAAGGGGAGAGAGAGGCAAGAGGGTGCAAGGGGTAGGGGAGTGGAAGAAAAATGGAGAGAGGGAGAAGGAGGGAGAGGGAGAGTTTGTAAAAAAGAGAGAGAGATTAGAAACAATTAGGGCCTTTGATGGGATCTATGAGCCCCTGAGTTAACCTTTCAATTACTCTACCACATGATTGTTTATGTGTATTAAGAATTACTAAAAACAAACCCATACTCTGTGGAATGCTGAGGCATATCTCCCTCAAATATATTACCTAAGCCAAAGTCTAAAATGAAGCTATTTCATAGTCTAACCACTTCCTTGCTAATAAGGTAATATGTGAACCTTATTTGAAAATCCTTTGATTACTGTGCATGTTCAGTGCAGGAGGAAAAGACCTGGGTTCCTCACAGGATGTCCAAGACTTCTACCTGATTTTGTCTGATCCTCCTTTTCATCTCCATCCTTGAAATTATTAATAATGGTGATACTGGGTAAAACCTTTACTTCAGATGATTTTGACTTGATAACCTTATCCTTTATATTGGCTCATCCTATTAAGTAAGAGAATATTTTTTGTTGTTGTTCAGTCATTTTGAGTTGTATCTTCTGCATATCAATTGTGATTCTTCCAGTGGAAAATAATGAGATTGCAATAGCCAGTGAAAGAAGTTAAGCATTAATGAGACACACAAGATAAACAAGGAAAACAAAAGAAGCAGAGAGAAATCTAACTGAGAAACTTTTCTAGCTAAGAATTTCATCAATAGCCAATAAGAAGATGTTGTTAATTAGCACAATAAGGTTATACCTATATTTTTAAAAATTTACAATTAAGTAGATATTCCTTAGGTTTTCTCTCATCCAGCAAACGTGATCTAATTTTCTCCAACACACATAGATGGGTCCCTATTGTCTTGACCAGAGATGATGGGACCACATCTGTATACCTGTCAAAACGTGAGCAAATCAGTTACCCTTCTCTGTCAAATTACAAATAGGGCCAATAATGCAACAAATCTTTGTGCATTGCTGGACATGAAACATACAAACTCTTTTTTTCTACTATAGAACTTAATAAAGAAAATTAATATACTGGGGTGGGGAAAAGCAGGAATGATGTGAGGAGAAATAAGGAGTGGACAGACAGTTCAAGCAGTTTTGAGAAGGTTTATATTTAATACATTCCCACAATTCTAATACAGATATATATATAAAACAAAATGATATAAGATAGAATGTGGTTAATTTAGTTAGTCCAGTATTATTTCAGTTCTCAACAAGCCACTTTTAAAAATATTAAACACTGATTTTTAAAAAGTCATTTCAAGCATTACATTAGATACCTGACATTTGAATTTACCTGGGAAGCCAAATAAATTGATCAGAGCAATTTCTTCTTACAACCAACGACAATTTGCATGATCTAGCCAATGCACAGTGATTCTGACTCAAATTTCAAATGTACAGGAAGCAACTACCATTTACAAGTTTTCATTAATCTTTGCACATCTTAGCAAAATATGAAGAAATAATAAAAGTCTTTTGTATAAGAATGCTCTAACCATTTGTGTATATGTGTGAGAGAGAGATTTAAGTAGATCTTTAAGTGGGATGAATAATGCTAGAAGCTGCAAATAGAGACAGGACAGGCATTAAGATGATAGAGTAGTTTCTGCTAAAATCAAATATTGTAGTATTTCAGAATTCAATTTATTGCATTAAAATAGACTTGAGCTTTACTCAACATCAGAGAAATAACACAATGTCCTCTCTCAGCCTTTCATTTATCTCGTTGGTAGAGAAAATTACTTAGGCAGCTCCTTCTGTCCTATTTTACATAAATTCCCAATTTCGGAGAAATAAAATGTTGTCCCAAGTCCATGACTGATTTACAAGTTAAGCTAGCTCATTAAGGGCATAAGAATAATGTAAAAGGTAATCCAGGATTTTAATTCGTGATATAAATTTAAAAAAAAAATCAGAAGAAAATAATTTAGCAGAGCAAAATAGAAAAATCGAAAAACAAAAAGTGAATAGATTGAGAAAAAAAGGAAAACATAAGTAAGACATATGAAGGCTAATTCCTTGTATCTTGATCTTGTAGGTTTTGAAAGATTAACTGCAACTGAATGTATCGCTATATTATATTTGCATTTATTTTAGTTTCAACGCAACAAAGGTGATGTACTCTATATCTTTGTATATTTTCAAAGAACGGTCAAAGAATATTCACCATATGATGCTTCTGTTATTTAGAGAACAGCTCAACCATAGCTAATATGGGCCCATCTTTTCTTTATCTCCAAATATCACTGGACAATGATAGAAGTATAGAGTAGTGTTAGCCAGTGAGAATGACATTAGAGATATTATAAGTGTGATTTCATTTTCTACATTTTAGCTACACAAAATGTACAACAGAGTTACATGTGCAGTGCTTGAGAGAATTAAATCTAATCTTAAACTACACGATATTTGGGTAAATATGTGAAATAATTTAAAGGGTATTTTAAAGTTAAAATACCCTCTCCCCTGTAGCACTTTAAAATTCCACTCCATATTTAAGAAAAGCATGGAATAAGCTCCCAATATTGATGACTTTTTTTGTTTTTTCAGACAGAGTTTCGCTCTTGTTACCCAGGCTGGAGTGCAATGGCGGGATCTCGGCTCACCGCAACCTCCACCTCCTGGGTTCAGGCAATTCTCCTGCCTCAGCTTCCTGAGTAGCTGGGATTACAGGCACGCACCACTGTGCCCAGCTAATTTTTTGTATTTTTAGTAGAGACGGGGTTTCACCATGTTGACCAGGATGGTCTCGATCTCTTGACCTAGTGATCCACCCGCCTCGGCCTCCCAAAGTGCTGGGATTACAGGCTTGCGCCACCGTGCCCGGCCATACTGATGTCTTATAACCCAAGACCTACATATAAGGAGAAAGGAAACAGTAATTATTTAATGGGGTGTCCTGAACAAGCAAATACCACACCCCTAGTTTTATTCTGTACTTCTAAATTTTACTGGAAACCTTTCTTTGTTGAGAGCTACAATCATCTGAAGATCATACATACATTCCAATATTTAATCTATGAGGCTTACATATTTTATACAAACTGCCAGTGCCAGTATGTTTCTCAATAGTTGGTGCCATTTTGGGGGTCCCTAGAAAAATTTCACACCAAAAAAAGGTTTAACTTGCCAGAACTTTGGAGATATAGTAGGGCCCTTGCTAATCAGCCATAAGTAAGAGCCTCAATACACTACAGATACCTAAGACGTGCCTAGGTCAAAACGATTGAGCAAACAAGTAACAACAAAATACCCTCTTCCCTGCAATACTTAAAAATTCCATGTCAATTTCTACTTCTTCCCACAATGTCTCATCAACCCGTCTATCATGACATGGAAGTCAGAAAGGGGAGAAACATCAGGAGAAGCAGTACAGTAGTTCAAACCACTGTGACCTTTATTTTTTGTTCTGGGGAAGTTCCTTTCTACCTTTCATGAGCTCTGGCAGTCTTTAGAAAGTTGGTTCATAAGCTTTTAATGGTATAGTCTTTAATCTACATCTTTGGATTTAGATTTCTTGTCCATAAAAGAGTTTACTGAAACATTCCCACCTATCAAGTAGAATCCAGTCAGATAGTGGGAGGAAAATGTACTAAAATACTTAAGAGCACAGGCTTGGACTCTTAAGTTTGAATCCTAGATCTATGACTTAATAGCTATGAGACTTGAGAATAAATAATTCATTTGCTCTATATATCAATTACTTCCCTGTAAAAATGGGAGGAGCAATAGTATCTCCAACATATAATAAGTGAAGATTACATAAGATAAAATGAGAAAGTGCTATGAAAAGTACCTGAAAAGTATTATGAAGACAACATGAAAACTATAAGAAGGGAATGAAAGTTTTCACATAGTTTGTGTATTTGTTATACATCAAGGAGAGAGTGTTATTTAAAGAGCTTTCTGTTACCTGTGACATAAAATCTAATGCTGGAAAACAGATGCTGAAATCTTTCTTTGGAGAGATGGCCCAACCTCATATGGACTACTTCTAACTGAGGAATTAGGTATATTGGTGAAAAATTATAAAGTGGATCTTCTGGTTTCCATTTGTTGGAACCAGGGAAAGCTATTATTTTGTCTCTATGTTTCTGGCAAGCCAAGAGGAACTCCCAGTACAAAAGAGGAGAGTAGGCATCAGCAACAGGGTAGTCAACCGCAAACTAAGAGGTGAGCTTTAGGAGGTGGGGGATGGACAACTGACTTTAGGAGCAGAACTATCTTATATTTCACTTACATGTTCTCATCCTTTGTTGCATTTACTTTCAGTTATTCTTAGATTTTCTGGAAACATTACAGCCTGGTGTTATCTGTAACGTGAAGAATGAAAAGAGAGTCTGTGTCCATGCTTGGAAAAAAAGTACCCAGGGAAGAAAATAGAGCAGTCGAGAAAAACCTTGACTAGAAAGAAAAAAAAACATGGCCAACAGAGAAGCTTGCAGTAGCAGACTGAAAAAATATGTGGCAAGCAAGTAGTAAGACAGACTTGTTGGAACCTTGAGCATTTCTCAAAATTATTAAGGATGTATATACTAATAAAAGATATGAACTCCTGGCCCCAAGTGATCAGCCCACCTTGGCCTCCCAAAGTACTGGGATTACAGGCGTGAGCCACCATGCCCAGCCTCTTTTTTAATGTTTAAGTATAGGTTTGTCACACAGATAAACTTGTGTCATGGAGGGGGGGGTCTGTTGTACAAATTATTTTACCACCTAGGTATTAAGACCAATACCCATTAGTGATTTTTCCTGATCCTCTCCTTCCTCCCACCCTTCACCCTTCAAGAGGCCACAGTGTGTGCTCTCCTCTATGTGTTCATGTGTTCTCATCATTTTGCTCCCACTTAAAAGTGATAACACACTGGTTTTCTGTTCCTGTGTTAGTTTGCTAAGGATAATGACCTCCAGCTCCATCTATGCCTATGTAAATGGCATAATCTTGTTCTATTTTTATGGTTGCATAGCATTCCATGGTGTATACGTACCACATTTTCTTTATCCAATCTATCATTGATGGATATTTAGGTTGATTCTAGGTCTTTGCTATTGTGAGTAGTGCTTCAATAAATGTACACTTGCATGTGACTGTATAATAGAATGATTGAAAAGAAGTGTGCCAATTCCTCAAAGAGCTAAAAACAGAAATGGCTTTCAGCTCAGCAATCCCATTACTGAGTATATACACAGAGAAATACTTGAGAATTTTTGCTATTTAGATATGTATACATTTCCTCCTCATAATT
Organism: Callithrix jacchus; assembly: GCF_049354715.1. NCBI lineage: Eukaryota > Metazoa > Chordata > Mammalia > Primates > Cebidae > Callithrix > Callithrix jacchus. The sequence continues at coordinate 34,653,625 of NC_133524.1, forward strand.
GAGTATCAAATCCCTATTTCTCAATTACTATGATTTTGTATATTTAATTTTGTTTTTATCAGCTTGAGAAAATCTTTTTTTAACCTTTTATTTTTTTAATTTTTCTTTTTATCTTTTTTTATTATACTTTAAGTTCTGGGGTACATGTGCAGATCATGAAAGATTGTTGCATAGGTATCCACATGCCATGGTGGTTTGCTGCCTCCATCCCCCCATCACCTACATTAGGTATTTCTCCTAATGTTATCCCTCCCCAATCCCCCCAACCCCTGCTATTCCTCCCATAGTCCCACACACCCCACAACAGGCCCCAGTGTGTGTGATGTTCCCCTCTCTGTGTCCATGTGCTCTCATTGTTTAATACCCACTTACGAGTGAGAACATGCAATGTTTGGTTTTCTTTTCTTGTGTCAATTTGCTGAGACTGATGGTTTCCAGATTCATCCATGTTCCTGCAAAGGACATAAATTCATCGTTTTTTATGGCTGCATAGTATTCCATGGTGTATATGTGCCACATTTTATTTATCCAGTCTATCATTGATGGACATTTTTTTGTTTTGTTTTGTTTTGTTTGAGATGGAGTGTTGCTCTTGTTACCCAGGCTGGAGTGCAATGGCGCTATCTTGGCTCACCACAACCTCCACCTCCTGGGTTCAAGCAATTCTCCTGCCTCAGCCTCCTGAGTAGCTGGGACTATAGGTGCGCACCACCATGCCCAGATAATTTTTGTATTTTTAGTAGAGACAGGGTTTCACCATGTTGACCAGGATGGTCTTGATCTCTTGACCTTGTGATCCACCTGCCTCGGCCTCCCAATGTGCTGGGATTATAGGCGTGAGCCACCACGCCTGGCTGACATTCGTGTTGGTTACAAGTATTTGCTATTGTAAACAGTGCCACAATGAACAATAGAACGATTTATAATCCTTTGGGTATATACCCAGTAATGGGATTGCTGGGTCAATTGGCATTTCTGGTTCTAGATCCTTGAGGAATCATCACAGTGTCGTCCACAATGGTTAAACTAATTTACACTCCTACCAACAGTGTAAAAGCATCCCTATTTCTCCACATTCTCTCCAGCATCTTTTTTCTCCAGATTTTTTGATGATCGCCATTCTAACTGGCATGAAATGGTATCTCAGTGTGGTTTTGATTTGCATTTTCTCTAACGACCAGTGATGATGAGTATTTTTTCATATGTTTCTTGGCCACATAAATGTCTTCTTTTAAGAAGTGTCTGTTCATATCCTTTGCCCATTTTTTTATGGGGTTGTTTGTTTGTTCTTGTAAATTTGTTTAAACTCTTTGTAGATTCTGGATATTAGCCCTTTGTCAGATGGGTAGATTGCACAAATTTTTTTTCCATTCTGTTGGTTGATGGTTCATCTTATTGATTGCTTCTTTTGCTGTACAGAAGCTCTTAAGTTTAATTAGATCCGTTTGTCTATTTTGGCTTTTGTTGTCATTGCTTTTGGTGTTTTAGTCATGAAGTCCTGCCTATGCCTATGTCCTGAATGGTTTCGCCTAGGTTTTCTTCTAGGGTTTTTATGGTGTTAGGGCTTATGTTTAAGTCTTTAATCCATCTGGAGTTAATTTTAGTGTAAGGTGTTAGGAACGGGTCCAGTTTCAGCTTTCTGCACACTGCTAACCAGTTTTCCCAACACCATTTATTAAACAGGGAATCCTTTCCCCATTGCTTGTTTTTGTCAGGTTTGTCAAAGATCAGATGGCTGTAGGTGTGTGGCATTGACTCCAAGGCCTCTGTTCTGTTCCATTGGTCTATATCTCTGTTTTGATACCAGTACTATGCGTTTTGATTACTGTAGCTGAGAAAGTCTTATCTGCCTTTCTATTCAAGATATTCAAAATTATTTGATATTTTTCCAACATATGGAAATATGGCCATCTATAACCACTGATGTCATTTCATCTTCAATGTGAGAGCTAATGGGTGGCAATTTGCTCATAGAGCTTCAGTCTGAAGATCAAAATTTACCTAGATTTCTGCAGAAGTAGCACAAAAACAATTGTATACAGTAAATTGAATTTATTCAATACTTTCTAAACCACTATTCTCTGACCAAAGCATGTCAGTAAATTTCTTTATAAGTTGGCCATAAAGTAGCTATAGAAAGTTTTAAGTCTAAGGTTTTTTGTTTAAAGTAAAGTAAAAAAAACACACAAAGCATATAATGAGACAATTCTTTGCACTAATATTTAGCTGTACAAAAGTACAAATGGCAAGCCATCAGGTAAGCAAAGATCTGACTTTACCAAAATAAGTTGAAATTGTAGTGTTCAACTACAAGAAACCTATTTTCCTTATCCCACACCTAGATGCATGGTCTAAAAACAGAAATGGATATTTAAAATTTAATTTGTCCTGGAAAATTTGGGAAGTGTAATTACCCTGTCTGTAGCTACAAAGCAGGTTCATAGACAGTTTCCCAAATAACATGTAATTTTTAATAGTGAAAATTTAAACAAGTCTAGAAAGCAGAAAGGGACCTAAATAAACAAAGATAGATACCCAGAACTCCTAGGTTCAGGTAGTTTTCTTATCATGAGCTCCAGATGTCTTCATTCTTAGTCCTGGGACTTGCTCATCTTTTTGTGCTATCACATCAGGATAAAGATGCGGAACAAGTTTATAAAGAAAAGAAGCACCAGCGTAATGGCTCTGCAGCTAGATAATGCAGAGATAGCAAGTTGTGTTCACAGTGCAAAAGAACACGCATTTTCTGAAATAGGAACTCTAATCCCACTGGGTTTCTCTGTGTGTGAATTTAACCTTTAGAATTAGAATTTTCAAACCCCTGGAAATGAACTAATGCTTTGTGTAAACTCCATAAAACAGATGGAAGTGTGTTCCAGGCAGCACATTTAAATATAAAGACCATTTCTGTACCTGCACAAACTGCTGTGCTGCCTCAAAGGATAAATCCAAGTTTAACATAGCAAGTGAAGCTAGCCCACAGCGCAGGTCAAATTCAGAGGAGACAAGTACTGTGATTCCCAAACATTTACATTATCACAGAAACAAGAAGGGTACACTTGGTCTAACATAAGGACTAGTTTGTTTTTTCCTAAAAGTGTTAAACTGGATCTTCGTGGTGCTTCAAAAATACTTTTAAGTTCTTTAATCTCTAGGTCATTTACAGATTTTTACGGTTTTCAGTACTGATGATTAGCAATAGAAAAATAGGTAGCTACCTCAAAAACTATCTGAGTTCAATAATTTTCATTTATTTTTGTTTTAAAAGATAAATATTTGATAGCTAGCTGAAAAATAATGCTTTATTATGTCATAATCATAATTTAAAATGTATATTTAATGCTATTTCCTAAAGAGAGGGGCATTAATGTTAAGGTAAACTTAGTAGCCGTCTATATAATGTATCTGAAAATTCTCCAAGTCTTGTTAATTACCAGACCCAGTAGAATTGTGCTAACTTTAATTACAGTGAGAACTTGATTGTAGATAAACTAGCAGCAAAAGCCATACAATTATAGATGAACAGGTTTAAAATTCAGTTTATTTTCCTCATAGAAAAATAATATTCAATTAATGATGGAAATTGGGCCTGTGTTAATCACAACATTGTATAATCCCTCTAAATTACAACATTAAAACCTAAGCTATTACATGTACCATAGAACTCAAGGTATAATAAATAAACTTAAAAACCTAAGCTATCAAGAAAGGGTTACAAAGTGAAAGAATACAAGATATCTTAGGTGGCAGGAGATGAGACACCTCTGGTCTCACAAAAAATCCTGGTAGCCTGTGATAAAGTATATTTTTTCTCTCTGAACAACATGGACTACATACTGAAATGCAAGGGAACTAGGAGGTGACATTTTTTTTGCAGCTACACATGTGCTATTTTGATTTTCTTTATATATTTACAAAAATATATTTCTAATACATGTATTTCTTTATCTTAAAAGGTATAAGATGGTAGACATTCAAAGTTTATTTTCCAACTATTTTTAAAGCTAAGTTTATACCTCAAGTGAGAAATGTCTCCATTTTCCTGCTGAGTCACACAGTGCAAAGATTAGCTGTTTGTCAGGTTTATTGAAGCATTTTAAATAATTGTGGAAGATTTCCTTTCATCTAAAAATTACAACTCATTATCTATTCTCCCTCAGTAGTTAATTGCAACCTGTAGTACTAATTTTAACCCATCATGTTATTTTAATAAAATCCAACCACAAGTTTTAGTGTAAGAGGTGTATAGATTTTTTTAAATTAAAACACCTGAAGACAGTCTCATCTGTACAATAATTCATTAGACTCACAAAGATCTATAACTCCAAAAGCTTAAGAACAAGAGACAAGCAAATATCAGAAACAATGTATCTAGTACAATCTTTTTAAATTAATACTTTACCTTTAATGTCAAAATTTTAATAGCAAAGACTAAACCAATATTAAACTAAAAGCAGGTGTCATAGGCTATGTAGTGTATGTGTGAAAGGATGTCACATGGTCTGGCAATTACCGCCTTGCTCTCTCTGTACACTGCATCCTTTTTGTGAGTTGCTGCTAGCTGAACATTTCCAAAATCCCCACAGAAATTAGTATTTGATATCTGAGAATGAGAAGTCAGAATTCCCAGGAATGTTCTTAAATTTTTTAAATCCTAAGTTACTCCTAACATTCTCCCAATGTTCTACATTATTTTTACCTGTGCATAGGGATTTATAAAACCTGTGATTAACAGATTTAAAAACAATTAAGTTTGCAAGGAAACATAGCTGATAGGAAAGGCTAAAACTTTGAAAAAGTTAGTGAATTATATTGGGTAGAATTTGATGAGCTAATATTCGGATTTCCCGGTAATATTACTGTCAAAATCACTATACAGAATCATGGATTGCAATTGCCAAATTGAGAATGTTTTAGTTCCCAAACTTACTATTTCTTGGAACATCACTCATAGGATTTCAATCAGGTATACTTTTATATACATGCATAAAAACTATGAGTGCTTGTTTTATTGGCTAGAATGATGCATTGTCCGCAGCAGACATTCAAAAGCACACTTTTAAAGCATGACAATAACTGAAAGTAAGATTGAATGATTACATTGTTACCACTCATCTATATATATATTCTGAATCTGGTTCCCAGTAAATGCCAACCTTGATTTTTGACTCACATGGACTCTGTGCTTCCTGATTTTGCTTAACTTCCACTTGACTTCAGTGGATTCTGAAGTTTCAAACTTGTAATATTTCTATATTCATTTCTAAGATGCAATTCTCTCATGGGGATAATAATACATTATTCCTTTGTTCTAAAGCTCCTGATTGATTTTTCTCATTATTCCAGACTCAGAAAAAAACGTATATTTCTGAAGAAATGTTAGGAAGCAATTCCCACATGGAAATACCACTGAAAATTACTTGTGAGTTGTTGAAGACCATGTGTGTAGATTATTCACCACATTAGAGGGTTTATGGCCAACCATGAAGATAAAATTTCAATCACAGGATTCAATCTTAACTTGGCCTGAACTCCATTACAAAGAAGTCTTTAGAAGAAAGGAGGTTACATTTGAAATTAAGTATTTCTTTATACTAGGTTACATTTGCAATATTGTTTTTAATTTCTTAATAATAAATAATCCATATTTCTTTTAAAATTGAAACTATGTGTAGATAATATGATAAAATGGTATTTCAGCACTTATAACCTCACTGCTTATAAATTGTTCACAATTACTTCCAGGCAAACCCTCCCAACTGTACACTTGATGTTGTACTATTTATGCACACATGATATGTTATGCGTGTTGATTTTTCAGCAATTCTGTCAGTAAATTTATGGAATATATCAATTGTTTTCATGATTATATCATATTCTATTGCATAGGCAACACTAGCACTTATTACTATATATTTACGTTTTTAAATTCATTATTATAGAAATCTTCAAGGAAACTTCTTGTGCCTGCTACCTTTTGTATTTTGCAAACTGCCTTTTAGTATTTTCTGGCTTCGCAATAAAATACAATTTATGTAAGTATTTTTAACATAATAAAACTGTAATTTTTAATATTCTCTTAATTTGTATTCCTGCTCTAGTTATGCTTCTTTATTGTTCCTCGTATCAAATGCATCATTTTTTTGTGTGTGCTAAGGGATTATTTTATTGTTAATTTGACAATTTATGTATAAATAATGAAAAATCTTGTTTGATAGAAAGCTGGATCATTTTACCTTTAAATGTCAATTTGCTTAATATGGATTAAAGAAATGTGATAATATTTTACATCATAGTATATTTAGCAGCTAGGGTTAATATCTAAAAATGATGACATTTTAAATAGTAATCATTCTATTTCTGGGTACTAACTTCATCCTATCTCTTTGGCATTCATTATTGCAGAACTGTATGATATACACAAATAACTTCATTTTTTGACAAAAGGCAGAGGGCTATATTTGTATGAAACAACACAAACTGTAAATTACCATATTTATTTAGGTATGTAGGACCAATGAAAGTTATTTATAACTATAGATTAATCAGTAATAACATTTTTAAGATGTCTGAGCATATGTTTAATAACTCAGGTCTAGGCTGTCATGAAACTTTTATTGCGTATAAGAAATGCTAGTAGTTTTCCAGGATATAAACTTTTGCTTCCTAGAGAGTAGAGCACATTATGAACATGTTTTTAATAGGACCTCATTTTCTGATGATGGCAATAATACAGATGTGCACTCTCACTTTTCCTGCCCTAGGACAGACACCTTTGGATATTACAGATGTTTCATTTGAGAAAATTTTTCGACTGAGTTTAAAAGTAGATTATACCTAATTAAAATGCAGATCTTCTACTATTTAAAAAATTTAAAGATAATGGCACATAATGGAACAAATAAATGCTTTGTGAGGTAGGAAGGGAAAGAATTGAAAAGGAGGTAGTTTAATAAGCCCCTATGGAAAGTGATGTGGATCCTATATTCAGGGCCCCTTGATGATAAGAACTTTCCAATATAGGGAGCATTCAATAAGAAAATGCTTTTAAAAGGCAAGTGTTCATTCTAGGTCAATGAGGAATTATAAATGGTAATAACTATGTTCATCACAACATTATATCATCCAAGTTTACAATTTCATCTATGTCATAATAATGACCCATCTCACAGCCAAGTATATAATAGATAGCTCTAGTACAGAAGATAAAATTTTTAGTGAAGTCTTCTTATTGTAATTTTTCTCAGGACTGAAGTTAATTTCAGAACATATAACTGATATATTTTAGTTTGTTTTTTAAGTGTCACAGGTTGTGTTCACTGGGAATCCAACTCTGATACAAAGTTTAGAATGTTTATTAAGGAGTTCCCTGGGGCTCAGTATTTCTAGAGAGAAGAGGAAAGAAGTAGGATTGTACACATAAAAGTCCACTGAACCATTAGCTCAACAGCAGCTTCTGCCATCTCTAAGAGAAGCTCTGGAGCTAGAATTTTCCTACAGAATAGCCTTAAATTTAATTGAAATAAAAGGGCCTTTAAATGCCCTCATAGATAAGTTCCTGGTTGAGGTCAACCCAAGAAAGTCGCATGACCCAGAGCATTTCTATTCAACTAAGGCCATCCTCAAAAGGGCTCACAACCTAAGTCTGTCTACCAACCTTACTTCCATCAGTTTAGATAAAATGCCCTTGTATGAAGAGAAATCTGGGCAGTGCATCACAGCATCTACCATATTTAGGGGTTTTTTTGGTTAAAAAGAGAAGATGTTTCTAAGTCCCTTCATGGCTAGCATTTTCTATTCTCAGAATGAGAGCTTCAAAATAATGATAGATGAAACCCAGTCATAGTTTTCTGACTACATTCTATATAGTTGCCAGAAGTTATCTATTACTGACCTTTCTGAAAGAATTTTGAATCCCATGTAAAAAGCGGGTTTCATTTTTTTAATATGCAATCTTTATAGTAAAAGACTTTGGACTATACCCCTAAAATTGGGAATATATATATATCTTAGACATATTTATAAAACATACATTTATTTGGCTTATATCTATATAGCTTATATATGTATATATTATATATAACATATGCACCAGCATATTTATATTTGACAAACCTTTTTAGTCAAAAAGATTAGAATTTTTAAAGTGACATAATTAAAGAAAAATGAAATTTCTGCTTTTGTTCATGCTTTTTTTTTTCCTATGGCACAGATACTACCTTTTGGACCCAATCTGGGTCCTGCCTTGTTTCCAAAATCTACTTTTTAAACTACCTCAAAAAGTGAAGCCATTCAGGGTACCTCAGGAATATAATATTTCACCTTAAATAAACTACTTTCAAAAAAAAAAAGTCAGAGCTTGATCTGTATCCTATTTCACTGTTAGTTACATGATGCTGTACCTTGTGCTTTGCCATACTGACATTTCTCATTTTTGATCATGAAGCTTTGCATGAATATTCATTTTCTCTAGCTTCTGCTCAGCAAAAAGTAATTATCAGAGTAAACAGACAACCCACAAAATAAGAGAAAATATTTGCAAACTATGCATCTAACAAAGAACTAATATCTAGAATCTACAAGGAACTCAAATCACCAAGCAAAACAAAGAGATAAACAAATAATCCCATCAAACAGCAGACAAATGACATGAATTGACATTTCCTAAAAGAAGATATACAAATGGCCATCAAACATATGAAAAAATGGTTAACATCACTAATGACCAAGAAAATATAAATTAAAACCACACTGAGATACAACCTTACCCCAGCCAGAATGGCCATTATTAAAAATTCAAAAAGAAACAGATGTTAACATGGATGTGGTGAAAAGGGAACACTTTTACACTAATGGTGGGAATGCAAATTAGTACAACCTCTATGGAAAATAGTATAGAGATTTCTTAAAGAACTGTATCTACCACTCAGTCAATAAATCGCCTTACAGGGTATCTATCCAAAGGAAAGTAAGTCATATAAAAAAAGATGCTTGCAAATATGACACCTGAAGATATGTTTAACACTGTGTAATTCCCAATTGACAGATATGAAACCAAATTAAGCGCCCATCAACTGATAAGTAGATAAGGAAAATGTGGCATATACACCCCATGAAATACTACTCACCCATAAAAGGAATGTAATAATGTCTCTTGCAGCAAGTTCCATGGAACTGGAGGTCTTTGTTCTAAGTGAAGTAACTCAGAAATGAAAAACTAAATACCATATGTTCTCACATACAAGTGGGAGCTATGCTATGAATATGCAAAGGCACACAGAGTGATATAATGGGCAATGGATACTGAGAAGGGAAAGGGTGAGAAGAGGGTGAGGGATGAACAATTACACATTTGGTACAGGGTACATTACTTGGGCAACAAGTGCACTAAAATCTCATATTACAGCACTGTATAATTTATCTGTGTAACCAAAAACCATTTATACACCAAAAGCAATTAAAATAAAAAAAGTTATATATATATATATATATATGTATATATATTCACCTTTTTCCTTCTATTTCCATCGTGTATGCTCACATCCGTCACACTCAGGTTCCCAAACATTATGCTTCCTTCTTATTCACAAACTCATTTGGAGAAAAACAAGCAACTTGATTTAAAAAATGGGCAAAAGAATTGAAGAAATATTTCTCAAAAAAAAAGACATATAAATGGCCAATAGCTGTATAAAAAGATGCTCAACATCACAAATTATCAGGAAAATGCAAATCTAAACCACAATAAGATATCACCTTATTTTTGTTATGGTATATATTATCACACACAAGAACAAATATGTGTTGGAAAAGGTGTGGAGAAATGAGAAATTTAAACCCTTATATACTGTTGATGAGAATGCTAAATGGTGTAGCCACTGGGAAAAATAGTATAGAGCTTCCTCAAAATATTTAAGACGAAATTACCATATACTGCAGCAATCCCACTTCTGGATATATATCCAAATAAATTGTGGTCGGGATCTTGAAGAGATGTATTCTCATGTTCATTGCAGCATTATTCACAACAGACAAGACATGGAAGCAGTCTAAAGGTCCATTGACAGGCAAATGGATAAAGAAAATGCATTATACATACATATATGTGTATATATGCACATATGTACATGTGTGTGTTTGTGTGTGTATATATATGGAGAGAGAGAGAGAGAGAGAGATAATGGAATACTATTCAGCCTTTAAAAAGAAAGAAATTCTGCCATTTGTAACAACTTGAGGGCATTATGTTAAATGAAATAAGCCAGTCTCAGAAAGAAAATGATTGCATGATTCCACTTATGAGTGTTCTAAAATAGTTGTATTCACAAAAGCAGAGAATAGAATGATGGTTGCTAGGGGCTAAGGGAAGGAAAAGTGAGGATTGTTTTTCAATTGATGTGAAGTTTCTATTATGCAAGATAAGCTCTAGAGATCTGCTGTGAAACATATTACATGTAGTTAACAATATGGTTTTATGCACTTTAAAATATTCAAATGATAGATCTCATGTTAGGTGATCTTTAAAAAAACAAAAACCCTTAGAAACACAAGGACATTTATGAAGGTGTTATACATATTTAGTACCTTGATTGTGGTGATGTTATCAGCAGTGTATGCATATGTCCAAATTCATCAAGATTTATACATTAAGAGTACAATTTGGTACAAATTTAAAGCATTTTTTAAAGAAGAATGTTATAGTTCTGATGTTAGCTAAAATCAATCGGTTTGTTAACAGCAGAATAATTCCCCAAATTCTTAGTTTGGAGGTATTTCTATAACATCATGTTGGAAATTTGTTTTACTAAGTTTGGTAAGAGGTGCACTGTGAATGTTCAATAGGTTACTTATTAATCACTGTTTAAAAGCAGTAGTACTGAAGCCTTAGTGTAATCTTTGCTTTAATGTCATGCTATTCCACTCTACATACGACCTCTAAAATCTTATTAAATAGAATTTCACTATGAATGAAAAGTATTCTTCAGCAGTATATTAATATGAATGTAACAGGATAATAAGTATGTAAAAGGAATAATATAGAGAAAGAAAGCATAGGAAAGCAAGAATATGAAAATATATTTTAGAACATAAAATGGGAAAATTTATGTTTTTCCAAGGGATATGGTGGAGACAGCACTTCTTTGTGAGAAGGTGTTGGGAATAAGGAGGAAAATATTAAAATTCCCAAGTTAGCTGGTATCACTGGGGACTAATCAGTCTATTCAGCATACCCACTCTCATTTCTAGATATAAGCATGTAACAGTATGATCAGGTGCTATAAATGACAACTTGCTGTGCACCCTCAGGATTAAGTGAAAATAAAACAAATCTTTGTTCATCTTTTTTTCTTGATAGAGAAAACTACTGCAATTATAGTAAAGTGCCAATACTAAAGAAATATTCATTGAATGAACTTACTATCATTTAGAAAATGTTTAGTAATCAGTAATTACAATTTTCACAAACAATCTGGTTTAATTATAACTGAAAGTTTCTGTTACTTTTCTTGCATCTCCCATGGACATCTTGAACACAATTTCTTCATTGGTTTTAATGTAAACCTTGCCTACTTTTATCAGAGATAGATAATGGAAAAAATAGCAAGAGAATACATTGGAGACAGTCATTTATTTTGGTAAAGAAATGACTACCAAATAGTAGTTTACTACTACCAAATAGTTCAATTTAAGATTTTGTTTTTAGAACAGAAAGAAACAGTAAATAAAAATATGATTTCTTCTGTATATTACAATACTCTGCCTTATGTTCCTACATCTAATTAAAGTACAAACCAAGATATAAAATTTAATTGATTTATAACCTGATTTGTTCAAATTCCATTGACATTTTAATAATGTTGCCAATGTTTTGATTCAATTAGTATATTGAGTTTTGTGACTAGAATTTTAATCCAAATTTTTAAGCAATATCTGTAATATTACCATTACTATGAACCAAATTTTAATTGACTTAAAAATGTCACAGAATATAATAGCTGCTGTATTAGTCCCTTCCATGCTGTAATGAAGAAATACTCAGGACTGAGTAATTTGTAAAGAAAAGAAGTTTAACTGACTCACAGTTTCACATGGCTGGGGAGGCCTCAGGAAACTTAAAATCGTGGTGGATGGCACCTCTTGAAAGGGTGGCAGGAGAGAGAATAAGTGCCAGCAGGGAAATGTCAGACACTCATAAAACCATCAGATCTCCTGAGAACTCACAATCATGATAACAGAATGGGGAAACTGCCCCCATGATTTAATTACCTTCCACTGGGTCCATGGAGATTATAGGCATTGAAATTCAAGATGAGATTTGGGTGGGGACACAGCCAAACTATATTAGCTACACTACTATGAAACACGTATTTCTATAAAATAAAAAAGTAAGCATTTATCACATTTGACTAGCTATAAATTAATAATGATATTTTTATGGAATTCATTTTAGAAATGTTCTAAGAAATTTCCATTTGTGAGTAAAAACTAGTCCATTCCCAAACCTATAGTAGCATGATCTCAGTAATTAGTTATGCATACATTTAAAAGAAAAAATATTTACATATTTTATGTTGATTAATATAATAATTAATAATTTAATGTAGTTTATATACTGTGTAACTTAGGCCAAGCCAAATATTGTCAAGACTGCTTCTTAATTTTAAAATAAACCTCTATTTAAAGTCATAATCTCTAGACAGGAAAACATATTTAATAAAATGATTTCACAAATAATATATCAATTAAGATATATTATCTGTTTTGTTTTTCACATTTGTAGGTAAGTTCACATATTCCAATTGCTAATGACTACCTTATTAAAATCTGTGTAATGATTACAATATTCTCCAGTTCAAATCATTTGATAAATATGGTTTCATGTCCCTATTAAGCACTCCTCTCTACAAGTCTGCCTCACGCACTGCTGTATCTATGCCCTTCATTCAATGTTTGTTGCAGGTACCTGCCTTTTTTCAGTAATACTGCAGAATTGAGGCTTATCCTATTTTTGCCTTTCTGATGCCACATGCCAATATTTGTATATTCCTTCTTATTCACTAAGTTTCATTTTTTGCTGTCTCTTAGATCTATTTCAACATTTTATTCTGTATGTATCTCTGACTTACCATCCAGTCACTGCCTGTCTTTTAGAATAGAGAAGCAGACATTCAGCAAGATGTAAATGATTCACATGCTTAGGTAATCAAGTCAGAGTAGAAAATATACAGTTACAAGACACTGTAGGAAAACGTATTTTCATGGGCAGATGTGCTATCTTTTCACCTCCAATCTTCCACCCAATACTTACTGTACAGTAGTTTTAAAGAATCTGTGGACATAGGTAGCCCTTTTTGGATATCATCTTTTTAATTCTAATATGTCTCCCATAACTGATAGAACAAACTATTATCAAAGAATATTTAATAAAGTGATAATATGTTCATATTACATTAATGTATGAAATAATTTATTATTATTTTGAGACAAGGTCTTGCTCTGGCACCCAGGTTAAAATAATCAATTTATAAAGTAATATGCATCATATGTTTCTATTAATATATACATATTATTATACTTATATATCATATATTACATATGAATGAAAATCATTTTCATCCTGTTTACACAAAATATATATGTAGTATTAATGTGTTATGTCTTATGTTTTCATTCATATGTGTATGTGTGTATGTGTAAATATATATGCTCATACACCCATATCTTACAATGTTAATGGTTTAGATTATGATTATTCATCTGTGATTTGTAGTTATATTCTGTCAATTTTTATCGAATATGTTATGCAAACAATTACAAAAACTGTATCCCATCAAGAATAATCGAAATGACCATCTTAAAACTGGGATGACTGTCTTGGGCTACTATAGTGTTAGAAAAGAAATGATTGAGCAATGCGGAAGCAAAGGGTATTTCAAATAGGGTAGGTAAATTAACTGGAATAAACCAATAGATTAATGGGTTGATCTAATTAATATAATTTCTATTTTCTAAATTGAGTTCTATAAAACACTAATCCACAAAATGTTTCTGAACAAAAAGGCTCCATGGTAAAAAAATTTGGTGCACTCTATTCTTCTCTTGAAGTTTCTTTTATGCCCTTTAGCGTAATAAAATTTCTCAGGAAATATACATAAAAGAAAGATATTAACTACGTTTAACTCATGTGTCCCAAACTTATTTAATCATTAAATAGTTTTAACAACCCATGGAATAAATAAATGTTCTATGAAGTACAAGCTACGGAATTATGTTCACATTTAATAGTAGAGGACAATTCAATAAAGAATTTAAAGAGACAGTTTTGACATTGTGGCGGAGAGTAAAATACTAGCTGAAATCAAACAATTATAGCAGGTGATATTTCTTTTGAAGAATTTTGGAGTTATTAAAAATATATTCCATAGTCATCTAGCTTTTGTTGCTAAGGACGTTTTGAGGGGACTTAGTGCCAGGGGATGTGGGGAAGGGAAAGATGCTACATTGTTAAGCAGAGCAGAATACAAAGGGAAAACACTTGCTATGGCAAACAGCGTAATTGAGAACCTGGAACACCTGGAACACATGTTCATCTGCAATATCAAACGACCCTCCTACATACCCCATATAAAATGGGTCAGCCTTCATTTAATGAAAAAGTAATTCAAAAGAAAAAGATGCACAAAGACACATAGAACTTATGATCAAGTTCCAGTTAACAAGTCCTCCTGTCTATAGAGAGATAGAAGTTAAGCCAGAAAAGATGAAGGTACCAAACAAATTTTTATTTTGTTTTATTTTATTTTTCTCTCGACTTTTATTTTAGGTTCAGAGAGTGCACGTGCAGGTTTGTTACATGGGTACATTCTGTGTCACTGAGTGTGGTTTTGTTGTATGAATGTTCCTACCACCCAGGTAGTGAGCATAGTACCTATAGGTAGTTTTTCAACTCATACCCCCTCACACGTTTCCCCCTACCAAGGAATCCCCAGTGTCTATTGTTCTTCTCTTTGTACATACTGTTGTAGGAATATATACTAGTAGAAGGAACTCCATCTCCAAAAGCTCTGAAATGACTTATGTCGTTCTTTGTTTCCTAGACCAAAGAACTATTCACTCCTTCATGTTTTCACTAACCAGTGTTTGCTCACTAATTCCTAATTATTTTTTTTGTGTGATGGAGTCTTGCTTTTGTTGCCCAGGCTGGAGTGCAATGATAACGATCTCTGCTCACTGCAACCTTCACTTCCCAGGTTAAAGTGATACTCCTGCCTCAGCCTCCTGAGTAGCTAGGATTATAGGGACCCAGCAGCACACCCGACTAATTTTTGTATTTTTAATAGAGATGGGGTTTTGCCATGTTGGCCAGACTGGTCTCGAACTCCTGACCTCGTGATCCACCCTCCTCAGTCTCCCAAAGTGCTGGGATTACAGGCATGAACCACTGCACTCTGACTCCTTCCTAACTTTTATGTCAGGGCAGCGTTTCTCAAAATGTGGTCCTTAGACCAGCAGGATCAGCTGCATTTAAGAGTCTGTAAGAAATGCAACTTCTCAGGATCAACCCTACAATGACTGGATAAGAAATTCCGAGGGCATGGGACAGTAGCCCATGTTTTTAACAAGCCCTCCCTAGAATTCTGATGCACACTCAAATTTGAGAATCCACTACAGTAGAGGAATACAATTGATGCCCGCCTAGGATGTTTCTAATAACAGTAACAGCTAGTCCTTTATCAAATCACAAATCTAATTTTGAATAAGCCAAAATTTTTGAACACAGCATTTATGGTTAAAAATAAATACAAGCAGTCCAAAATTTGTACAGGATTTATCTGAAAACTGAATTGAAAGTTGGCATAATAAAACTTAGAACATATTTCCTCATGGACCTAATGCAATGAAATTGGGGCAAGGGCAGCCATTCTATAGAAGTCTATTTATACTGTGCTTTAATTGTACTACAGTATTGATAGCATTAACTTGAATTCTTAGATGAGTGACAATCAGGTTCAAGAGAGAAATGGTAAGGATAGGAGAGTAAAGAAGGAAAAAATAGGATAGAGGAGAAATAATTACCCCCCTCTCTCTTATTTGTTATAGTGATAACTACAGGTACAATGCAAAAAAAAAGTTCTCTTTGACTCCATTGTAACTGCCTACCTATATCACTATTCTATCTTTCAGCTAACTTAATTTTCAATAGAGCTGTTCTCCCTCCATAATTCTTATATAATAATATTAGAGTATGTATATTCTGCTTCCAAGCTTTGAAATGGTTAAACAAAATATACCTTCTGGGTTCAAGGAGGAAATATGAGTCAAGCAATATAATAGGGAGTAGTGATATATATTACTCCAATATACTAAAGAGTACTGGGGTTCTAAAGAATTAGAAGTGCATGTGCTAATGAACCCTTTCTTGACACTCTCCATGCCAAACAAATCACAAATATCCCTGGGATTAATTTTCCCTGCAAATTGCCAGTTTGTGAGCTCAGCATCTAAAGCTTTTCTCTTCTACCTGTTCCCAACCAAAATTTCAATTTGGGTGATGTAGGGTATCTTACATGATTTTTAGAGAGAATGCAAGTAAAGTTAATTATTTCACATTTAGCTATAAATGACTAATAAGACTATTAACTATCTGGCAATTTAGGCAGCTACTCCTAATTTTCTGGTTATTCCTTGTTCTTCTAACCCTCAGGTCTTCTTATCTCTGAACTGGATCACAATAGCTATAATAAGACATTGGGTGGTATTTTCAGAGTCTAGAAGAAGGACATAAACAACCTCTGTAAGTATAAATAATAAAAAGTCTGTAAGTTTTGAAAATTGCCAATGATTGTTCACATACTATAATCATGGAAAAGACAGGAATCATCAATCATCATCACAGAGCAAACAAACAAGGAGAGTTCCAACGATGTTTCAAAACCGTATTTCACAGCTTCTCAAAACTGGCTCCTCATTAGAATTCTTCTGAATTCTTAGTAGCCAGGTGCCACTCTCCAGTCAAAATAAATGAGAGGCTCTGTAGGAGGGGCCCAGGTATTCATATATTATTTAAAAATTCCCTATATAGCTGCAATGCTTGGGGTAGAAAACTATTGCCAGTGCATCAAAGATACTACAGCCTCCATATCTGGTCATGCACAAAAGAAAAATCCTCCTTGCAGATCTTTTGAAGGGCTTGGCAAATATTTCTTTAACTTAGAATATGAAACCTTAGATATCTCCTTATTTCCCCACCAGGCCAAATCTACTATCTGCCACTTCATTCTTTGATTAAAATTCAGTTCCCCTTTAATCTCCAGCAAGCTCATATTATGGATTTAATCTGTGTTACCATTTGCTTTGATTCAAAATTTCTTTAATTACATTCAGGTCAAATTATTACATTTCAAATATATTCAATCCACAAAAATAATATGTGGCTTCTTTTACTGTTTTCTATTCATTTCTGTGATGGTTTGACAAGTGAAAGACAATTCCACAGGACATGTACATGATGGTAATAGATTATTCTACTTTATATAAAAAAATTTGGAATGAATAGCTCATCTTCAGTATCTCAGATGATGTTACAAGAAGGGAGAGTAGGAACAGGATAGTTTGAAGAAGGGACAGGGTAGATGAGGGCATTTTACATTAATTTTTTGTATTAATTTTCCCTATTATTTGCCAGTTTGTGAACTCACCATCTAAAAGCTCTTCTTTTCTACCTGCCCCCAACCAAAATTTCAATTTTGGTGATGCAGTTTATCTTATATGATTTTTAGAGATAATGCAATTAAAGTTAATTATGTCACATTTAGCTATGAATGACTAATAAGACTATTAACTGTCAGGCAAGTTTAGGCAGCTACTCCTGCTCTTCTAATCCTCAGGTCTTCTTACCTCTGAACTTTATCACAATAGATGTAATAGACATTGGGTGGTATTTTCAGAGTCTAGAAGAAGGATATAAACAATGTCTGTAAGAATAAATAATAGAAAGTTTGTAAGTTTCGAGAACTGCCAATGATATGCTTCTCACGTGGACCAGTTTTAAGTTACTACAGTCACAGGACATGACCCAAAGGTGTTTACAAGCAGTCCTCCCAATGAACTTCATTAGATTAAAACATAGTCATTAAATAGTCCACAGAAATGCATGTCCTGTATTTGTCTTTGGATAGTCCTATAGCTGTGGTCATCTGTCATAGTTAAATTATGCCCATTCTCATAATAGCACATCAGTTTCTAGGGAGTATAAAGGTCAGGTTTTACTGGCATGACGGAAATCAAAGGGTGATTTCATGTTCCTTAACTAGGGACAAATGGTTACAGCTATTAAACCTTTGAAACCATGTGCTATGATAAGCTTTATCTGTTAGAGGAAAAAGAAAATTCATGATACAAGCTTAATCTAATTGATGATGTATAACAAGGAACAACTTAGGTATTTAAGAAGTATTATATTCTTTACCATAACACAAGTCTCAATAGTTAAGAAGAGACAAAGTAAACAAATTTGGATGACTGGCTATCCTAACACCATTTCAATTTCCTAAATTATCTTGTTCTTGACAAAAATTCATACAGAGACTGTAAGAACTAAATATCTCAGCATCTCTTGCATCTAAGGATGGCCACATAGCATAGCAGTTCTTGCCATGAGACATAGAAATCAGTCTGCTGAAGGGAATCTGAAAGAGATGCAATCTGTGGTTTTCTTCTCCTTTCTTCTGGCCTCAAATTATAGCTGAACAGTGGCTATCAGCTTGTAATCAGAAAGAAAAGGCCAAGAGAATCATCAAGACACGAATCCTGATAGCACTGAAATGACACACCAATGCCAGAAAAGGGCTACCTCTAGATTTCTTGTTATGTAAAATTTGTTGAGGCCATAGTTAGTTGATTATTCTTTTACTTATAGTAGAATGAATACCTAACTTAAATCCAGCCTCAACAAAATAGTTTTTATTCAAAATTTGTATTTTCCCATCATTAATAATTCCAGTGTTTAGAAAAGATTTACCATACTTAACAAATAAACATTTAACAACTCTCTCTCAAAACAAAAAAGTCCTTATCATTAATACTGACCAACTTTTAGATTATAAATAACCCTGCTGTGTTAGTCTATTCTCACACTGCTATAAAGACATACCTGAGACTGTGTAATTTATAAGAAGGGAGGTTTAACTGAGTCACAGTTCCACCTTTCTGGGGAGGCCTCATGAAACTCACAATCATGGCAGAAGGTATGTCTTCACAGGGTGGCATGAGAGAGAATGAGTGCTGAGCAAAGGTTGAAACTCCTTATAAAACCATCAGATCTTGTGAGAACTCACTCACTATCATGAGAATAGCCTGGAGGAAACCACTCCCATGATTCAATTATCTCTATCTGGTCCTGCCCTTGACACGTGAGGTTTATTACAATTCAAGGTAAGATTTGGTTGGGGACACAGAGCCAAACCATGTCACCCACGATGGTAATTTTAAAATACCAGTATGATGTCACTGAAGCAGAGTTAGGGAAAGATTCACACAATTGAATCCCATGAGTCAATTCCAAACATCTCCAGCACACCACTAGATAGTCACCTGATAACTAACTATATTTTCACAAAACTATTAGAGTTCATTGTTTTTACTTTCAATATCATTGTAATAGAGAATAGCATTTATGTAGAGGGGAACGTAGAGATCAGAATTATTGATTGTCAAGATAAGTTGGCTAATTTTATTGAATTAAAAATTGCTGTCATAATTTATGTAAGTATGCATCACAATTCATGTTTAAGTAGGAGCTTAGAAGTTGTCCTGTCTCAAGCCAAACGTACTCATTTACTAAATATGCATAACTTCCAAGTGTCTCCTTGTAGGAAAGAATATAATCAAATTCACTCTCAGATCCGATAAAATTTAATACATAGATTTGAAAACAATGTGGGTATAATGTTAAATAACTTGAATGGAAAATTTTTTTAGCTCTCGTAAATATCCATAGTTCTATCTGTAATCGAGAATAAGAATGAATGATTCTCTAGTCTTCTTTTTTTTTTTTTTTTTTTGATTCTCTAGTCTTCTAACCAATCTTGTAATAGGACTGCTGTCATACCTAATTACCTAAGGCAGTAAAACTTACAATATAGTACAAGATACATTAGTAATTATTATCTATGAAAAGTATTACCTACAACTTCCTTAGCAAAGTCTCTGTGCAGAAGAATTCTTACATATTCATGCAAAGTGAAATCTTAACACTAAAGATTTTTGTTTGTTTTTACTTTTACTCACTAAAGCAGGTCTTCTACAAACATAAACAATGAAGTACCGGCTTTTTTGGGATAATATGAGAATATATTTTTCCTAGGATGAATAAGTACAAGCTTCATTACTAAAGTGACTCCAGATATTGAATGGCCTAGTAAGAAAATATTTTCTAATGTAATAATTGGCAGTTCAGAAAAGAACATACCTTCCACAATGTCTCTGATTTCCTGCTCATATGTTCCCTTGTAAAATCTCCAGTGTTTTTGTCTAATTTGATGCTTGTATTATTCTGAGAATATCTAAATGTTAGTGGTATAGTACTATAAGGTTACAATTTAAGAGCATTAGTTCAAACTGAAAAAATGAATTCAATTACATTGTATTCTTGTTTTAAGTAAGGATAGTTAAAATACTAAAGGTATAAATCTAATCTGTTTCAAAATAGTTATTTTGTCTACCATTTATACATTACTCTTTGTAACGAGCTCTTTATAATCACAATGTATCGATAAAACAAAATCTATCTACCTTTTGATATTGCAATATTTTATAGTTGGGATTTGTAATAAAATATGAATTATATCAATATGAAATTGGTCACCAGAAAGATCTTTGTTACAGTAGACCTCAAGATCAGATCAAAGATAATTTTTATTCCTTTTTTTTAAAGATAAAAAGTACTTAGCTGATCTTCTTCTGAAGAAAATATCTGAGTTTATTTCAAAAACCTTTCATGACAAACCCATAGGTACATTTTATTCAATTATTCATGTATTATCCTATGCCAGTAAAAGATCTAAAGATGTAGCAAGATGCTAAATGATTATAAACCACAAATATGTCAGAAGAGAAATCAGGACTAATTAAATTTACAACTGATTTTAAAAGATTAACAGCATGGAGCTGTATATGCTACACTGGGATATTTCTAATTACAGGAAAGTATCCAAATCAATAGATCAAAAACCCGTATTTGCTGTTTTCAAGCAAGAAAAGATAATTGCAAATGCATTATCTTGAAATGCTTTTAAATACTGAGATTTTATTTTTAAGTTATCTGTAGTTTATGTCTGAAAGAGTAAAAGTTCTGTTTCTGTTTCTAGTTAATCATTTTGTAATAAACAATTTTCTCCCAAGGCATAGGGAGTCCCGTGGGTAGTACGTACATTATGATTATTGAAGTCATGTACATCAACCATAATCAGTGAAAAGTATTGTTCCTTGAGGAAATGAATTAAGAGTATGAGGTTGTGATGGAAGAAATAATTGTCAAAGTTTCACATTGCTATGACTCCTCATCAAATGATGAGCTGAGACTAACATATAAATTCAATCTAATGAAGCACAAACTTGTATTATCAATGTACATTATAATCATCTCTGTCCTCAATTAAAAAAATCTGATTGCAATGTAACAAAAAATCTTCAATAGCGCTAATAAAATATGTTTAAACACCTTATGTAAAATTTATTTCTATATCTCTCAAAGCATTGTTACAACACGCTCTTGTCTAAATTTTCCTTGACATTTAACTAGGTCTAGACACAATCTAAACAAATTCTTAAGTGTGCTTTTTCTGGTATTACTGTTTGCCCCACCACATTATATTTTTGGTGTGCACAACAAGTAGCTACAAAAAAAAAATGTAGTGATAGTAGTCATCTTTTAACTTTAGAATTAAAGCAAAACAAAACTAATATACACATATACGTGTGTGTGCGTGTGTGTATTTATATATTCACATATATATAACAAAAATGCTCGTTTTATAAATGTACAGAAACTAAAATTTCAAAACAAATATTAGTTTATCTTTTACCTAAGGGCATCTAAACCCCTAAAGGAAATGACCTGTCAAAAAGAGAAAGATCTATACTGAAGATTAGATAACCTGTTGGACCTGTCACTGACCCCACCTGACTTAGATTTCCAACAAAAGCTAATTTCACAGATAAAAATATAACAATTCAATCTTTGCATTTTTAAAGTGACTTTCAATAGTGTCATCGAGTATGAAATGTTAGATATATGTAGATTAATTTTTCTTTAGATATAAAGTTAAACTACCCATTTCCAGGACATACAAATCTATATGAATGTTGTTTTCAGAATATCTTTGTGGATCCTTTTCTCATTTCCCCCATGCTCTGGCAAGTTTAGATATAGCACAATGATAAAGAGAATTAATTTGTAGAATTAATCCCTAAATTAACACATTTTTTTTCCAAAACAATTACCTGTAACAGATTTATAGTAGATATCCCTCTGCATTTTTCAGATAATTATAGCTGCAAGGTTATTGCCCAATAAAACGTATAAACAATAGCAATTTTAAAGCAATGTATGAAACTACCCAACGTATTTTTTCACATTATTATTTTAGGGTATCTACCTAAAGCCAACTCTATTAACCTTGGCGATGAATGCTATGGGCATTCTATTTAAGGAAGTTTTCCATTCTTCACTTTAAAATCTAAGAAGTTTGTTAGATAATCTAAATAATGGAGTGAAAAAAGAAGGAAACTGTGGTTTTAAATTCGAAATAATAACTGATTTCTTCACAAAACTCTCAGAGCCACCATTGTCTTGTGACTTACAGCAATCATTACCAACTCATACTACTTGTAATGAAATCAAGACCTTACTAAAATTCTGTAGAAATTCTGCTCTACTATCTTCTGAACACTTTGCTGGTCTGAAATTTACCCAACTCCTGTGTTTCTTACTAACGTTTGTTTTCATGCTCTTTCTTTTCACCTCACTTTAGAAATACACTTAGAGAGTGACTTTATACCTCTGTCCTCTTCAGCATCCAGCAATGTACATAAGAAATCTTGAATGGTCCTGTAATTTTAACTTCCACAATTTGGTGCGTCTCCAAAGGCGAGAGGAGAGGGTTCAGGCAGCTGAAAAACTTCAGGCTTGGGGAAACCTTAACAGCTGCTTCCATTTACAGCTTTAAAAACGTATCCTGGTTTACAAGTTTGCATATGTAGACCAGACTACCAAACACCAGAAGATTTATTACAAATGAAATTTACACGTACATGGGGGTGGGAAGCGCTGCAAAAACCTTAGACTTCTCACTTCTGCTGCTTTACCGGTTTTCAACTCGTGTGGTTGTACCTCGGGCATGCAAATCTTCCTGTCTACGGCTCTGACGTTTTCCATCAACAAAGCTGAGGTGAAACTTCTCAGATTTCTTTACGCTGCATTTGGCCACGCCCTGACAAGGCAAGCTGTCCTTCACCGTCCCTCCCTCCCTTCCTTAAGCTACCACAATGTTTATTTTAACTCAATCTAACCAATCCTTTGTGTTTAATTTTTTAAAACAAGTTACCATCCTGTAACAAAATTCAATATCCAGTGGGCTTTCTTCAATAAAAAATAAATAACCCCCCACTGATAACCACTTTGCCCAAGAGGAAAACTTGGATTTCAGCTTTCCCTGAGAGCAGCACTCCCTAATCCCTGGAACGCCGCACCCTGCATGGTTCCCCGCCCACCCCTCGCGCGGGGGCGCCCTGACAGTCCCCTGCTGCTCCTCTGCTGGGCGCCACAACTTTCCCCAACCTGTGCCAACTTCCAGGGCACAGCCTTTGCGGAGAGTAGCAGGGTACAGTGAATAACTCAGACACTAAAAAGCAAGGCAGCGGGGGTCCTACCAGCGCGGCTTTTGATGACGTCGGTGAATCCGTCCTCAGCGGCATTTTCTGGGGTCTCCTGCGGACCCCTCAGCTGTGCCATAACCAAACGCCACGCGCCCCGGCTTCCTCACGCCCCAAACTTTGGAAGGCAGGTGGGTCCGCGTGCGGTCCGTTTGATGTTCTCCTAATCAGGTCTCGCTGAAGATCCAGTGTGTCTGAGGATGGATTTTCCCTCCTCCCTAGGCCCTCAGCCACCGAGATGGGGATGCGGGGGGCGCGGGGCGGCTGAGGGGATCTTGAAAACGCAGAAACACAGACACCTTAGCGTGGGTTTCGTTGAAAGAGGGCGCTGTCAAAATGCCCACCCCATCCTTAGAGACGGAAAACAGGTGCTGTTCCCAGCTCCTGGCTCTAAAATAGAGTGGGCGAGGCCTGGAAGGTGAAAGCTGAGGAGGGACCTGGTGGTCAATAAATCCACAAGCAAGTTGGAGACTTGCTTTTCCACGCTGCGCAGAATCGATGCAAAAACAGGAGCAATTAGGGAGCCGCTTGCCAAAAGCAGCACATGAGGTCATGAATGATTTAGCGTTGCCACTTAGAAGATGACTACACTGAGAAGAAGGGTCACTGGTTTAAGCTATCTGGGTCACTTACATGTGTGTACCCCACTTTTGTACCCTGACATGAGTGCACTGACCAGACATGGGTAATACATGCCGAGGACTATCAATTTTCTTAGGAGATTTCACCAAAGCTACCCACTCTTCTATCAGTGCATATGTTCACTCTGACTGCCTCCTCCATTCCTTCCTCCCACCACTGAGGCTAGAATTAGATTGGACTATAAACAGCTCGTATGACTTTATTTTCTAAAAATTTCAGAAGTGACTTTCGTTTGGTTGGTATCCTTACTCCCTCCCCCACCTCCCCACACGCATAACTCACCCAGCATTTCTTCCTGCAGTAGCCCAATAACTTTAAATCCTATCCATCATCTGCTGAAGAAAAATTAACTTTGCAAGAAGGACTTGGCAAGAGACCTAGCAATAGCTAAGGATTTTCTTGTCTTGATTTCCTTTGCATTTTCATTCAACGTAAATTCTTACCCTTTTCTAAAACACTGGCTCTCAACTATGACTAGACATTGGAATTATCTGTGGAATTTTACATAAAACTGTTTCCTGGTTTTCACACCCAGAGATGCTGATTAGTTGTTCTGTTGATTCCAACGGGCAACAAAGTTTTAAAAACATTGATAAAATGGCCTGTCCACAGTCAATTTGGTGCCTTCTTTGAGACAATTTTGCCAGTGACTCTCTTCCATTCCTATTATAATACCTTTGATAAAAACCTAATACGTTTGCAGTCCTGTTTTTCATTGCCAAGTTGACTCTTTTCATGGCAGTAGATACTTTATTTGGACAAAAACTTAGTACTTAGGCTTAACTACAGAATTCCCTTAGATTAAACCTGCAGTGACTCTCAGGATGGGTTGTTAACTGGGTACCTTTCATTTACGTCTTGATCTTGAGAATTTATGCCTATTGGAAATCTACCTTTGTAGATAGGCAGATCTCTTAGGTTTCCCAAGTGCCCTTTCTTTTTAGACTCATCAGTTCTATTTTTTAATAATTTCAAATGGGAAATATTTAGAATTATAGCACAACTACTATTAAAGAGGCATATAACCGTATGAAACATATCCAGAATTAAAAAAAAAAAACCCAAGGGTTGTGACATAGTACATTTTAATATCACAAAGGCACTACAATTAGAAGAATATGGTATTGGCACAGGAAGAGACAAAATGGAAAAACAAAGTAGTGCTCAGAAATAGATCCAGCCAAAGGGAATGTACTAAATATGACATTTTCATTCATTCATTAAAAAACTGAATATGTAATGATTATCTTTTCATAAAGTTAGACTTTCTTAAACTAAAAAAAGTTCTGCATTGCAGATTCAAACACAAAAATGAAACCAAATAAGTGATGAATCCATAGCAGTTGGAGTTGTGGGGCATTCTTAACCCAAACACTATTTCCAGATGACTTTACGGAGAAAAATGGGCTGGGGGCAGTTGATCACACCTGTAATCCCAGCATTTTGGGAGGCCAAGGCTGGCAGATTACTTGAGGCCAGGAGTTGAAGACAGGCCTGGCCAACGTGGCAAAACCCAGTATCTACTAAAAATACAAGTTAGCTGGGCATGTTGGTGCCAATTTGTAATCCCAGCTACCTGGGAGGCTGAGGTAGGAGAATCACTTCAACCCAGGAAGTGGAGGTTGCAGTGAGCCAAGATCCAGTCAACTCACTCTAGCCAGACTCCATCTCAAAAAAAAAAAAAAGAAAAGAAAAGAAAAGAAAAGAAAAATGGCACTTCTAATACCAAAAAAAAAATTCTATAAAGTCAAATATAATATAATAGAGCAAAAAGGCAATAAACTGAGAAAATACTTAGAATGTCTATCACAAATGTGTAATATCTCTCTTTTAATAAAAGTCTACAAACTAATTTGAATACAAAAATATAATTTAGAAAGTTAATATATAATCTGAACAGAAAAGCCACAAAAGAGGACAGACAAATAACCAACACAATTATGAAGAGAGCCTACCTTCTCGCTGCCAAAAAGGTAAAATGAAATAGCATTTCCTCCTCATGAGCGGGACAAGAAAACAAACAGATGGAATAACATTCAGTGCTGGAATGGGTGTGAGAAAAGATCCTCTTAATAATCCCTACTGGTGAAGTATTGATATTCCTGAGAATAGCTATGGAAAAGTCCACAATCTTTTGCCCACCATTCCCTCCTAAGAATCTATCAAAAATAAAATCACTAGTATGTAAGAATATATGTAAGATTGTTTACTGAAGACTTATGTAAAAAAAACACATTCATTGAAATCACTCTAAATGTCTTTCAACTCAGAACTCACTGAAGCAATCTGATTATACCAAACAATGGGATATTTAGTACCTAGTAAAAAAGTATGTTACATACCCTATAAAAATCATTACCAGACTAAATGCAGTGCTATATTCAAAGAACAATATATCACAAAACGCTGAATGTATTTGGGCAAGGAGAGGTCATTTGTTTTCTTTTTCATTTCAGAAATTTTTAAAAATTTTTTGTGAGTACAGGATAGATATATCTATAGGTTATAGGAGATATTTTGATACAGGCACACAATATGTAATAATCATATCAGGGAAAATGGTATATCTATCACCTCAAGCATTTATTCTTTCTTTGTGTTACAGATACTCTTTAAGTTATTTAAAAATATACAATAAATTGTTTACTGGAGTCATCCTGTTTTGCAACCAAATACAGATTCATTCTATCTAACTGTACTTTTGTACCTATTAACCATCTCCACTCTCCATCCCATTACCCTTTCCCAGCCTCTGGTAACCAGCATTCTACTTTCTATCTTGATGAGTTTTAATTTTTAGCTTGCACAAATAATAAAGAGCATGCAAAGTTTGTCTTTCTGTGCCTGGCTTATTTCACTTAACATAATGACCTCTGGTTTGATCTATGTTGTTGCAAATGACAGGATCTCATTTTTTGTGGCTGGATAGTTCTCCATTTTGTATACGTACCACATTTTCTTTGTCCATTTATCTTTTGATGGACACTTAGGTTGCTTCCAAATCTTGGCTGTTGTGCTAGTATTGCAATAAACAAGAGAATGCCGTTATCTCTTTGATATACTGATTTTCTTTCTTTTGGATATATACCTAGCAATGAGATTGCTGAATTATATGTCAGATCTATTTTTGGTGTTCTAAGAAACTTCCAAACTCTTCTACATAGTGGTGGCACTGATTTACATTTCCATCAACAGTATAAGAGGATTCCCTCTTCTCCACATTCTCACCAGCATTTGTTATCTTTTGGATAAAAACAATTTTAATTGGGATGAGATGTTATTGTAGCACTTGAAAGCCAATTGATGTGATCCCTCACATTAAAAATATGAAGGATAAAAACAGAAAGTATTGGAAAAAATTAACTCCCTCGCATGAGCACGTGCACTCGTATGCACATACACACACACACACACACACACACCCACCCACACGCACACCCTTCCTGGGAAACAAGGAGTAGAAGAGATGTAACTTGATCTGATAAAATGTATCTACAAATTATCTAGAACAATGTATTTAGTTAGCATACTAAGTATAGTAAGTCAGGGAAATGAAATTAAAGGTATACAGATAGAGAGAAAAAAATGATTGTTATTTACAGACTAAATATGCATAGGAAATTCAAAGAACCCTCAGATAAAGTACTAGAATTAATAAGTGGATTTAACAAGGTTTCTGGATACCATGTGAATATCCAAAAGTTAATTGTAATTTTCAAGAGTGAACAATTGGAAAGTGGTTTTTAAAAAATAATGCCATCAATAAGTCAAATATAAATAAATGTATAAAATATGTTTGAGATATCTAAGCAGAAACATATTATGAATAAGAAGATTTAAAGAAAATCTATCTAAATGGAAGACTATATCATGCTCATGGGTTGGCAGAATCAATGTTACAAAGATGTAAACTCCCACAAATTGATCTGTAGAGTCAATGAAATCCTAATCAGTCCCATCAGGAGTGTGTGTGTGTCTGTGTGTGTGTGAGCGTGTGCATGCACATTATAAAAATTTATATGGACATGCAAAGGGCCAAAATAGCCAAGGCAATCTTTAAAAGAACAAAGTGGGAAGTTTTATACTAACAGATATTACCCATTATTATGAAACAATTGAAATTCAAACACTGTGTTTTTGGTGTGAGTACAGATAAATAGAACAATGGAACAGAAGAGAGAGTTTAAAACCAGGCTCACACATATATGGTTGCCTGATTTATAGCAAAGGTGACACTGTAGTTCAGTAGGCAATGAATCGCCTTTTCTATAAATTATGTGGGGTCAACAGGAGATTAGATTTTAGACTTAAATGTGAAAGCTGTGAATGAAAAAAATGATTCTAGAAGATAACATAAGAAAACAGCTTCATGACCTTGGTGTGCACATTTTTTAAACAAGATATAAAATCTCCAGCTTAAACATATTGGCGTATTGGCTTCCTTAAAGCAAAAAATTTTACTCATCAGAAGGCTTCACCAGCAGATCACAGAGTGGGAAATGAATGATATATTAACAAAATGTTATATAAAACAAGCACATTATACTTTAATATTTCTAGGATCTCATTAAAAAATAAAACTATGAGTCTATGTTTTGTTTAAATAAGCAACTATAGAAAAAAGGGAAACTATGAGATTATAAAAGGGAAGGAATATTTTTGAGCCTCTGAGCTGCTTAAGGTTCTAAAGGCTGATAGAATAGGTAACTGGAAATATTGCTTATTTCATTCTTTGAAAACATTTTCAAAAGTTAGTTTGAAATCTGCCTGGAAACTGTCTGGTGAAGATGATCAAGGCAATGAAGAAGCAGCTATTAAAATCCTTAAAATCTTTCTTATTCTAAATCCACACTGTTGTATTAGCATATTGGCTTCATTAAAACAAGAGATTTTATTCATCAGAAAGCCTCACTAAGAGGCAGAGAGACTGAAAAAGGAGATCACAGAATAGGAAATGATATTTGTGTATATGCTGAAAAACCAAAAAACAAAAACAAAAAAATTAGTATCCGGAACATATTTTAAAAATTCGTAAAAGTAAATAAAAATATATTTTTAACAAAATGAGTGAAATATTTTAAAATTTGTTGCACCACAAAGATATCAGAATGGCCAATAAAAATATGAAAGAGCCAGAAACAGCAGCAGTTGTCTATATTCCCATCTACTCGGGAGGCTGACACAAGAGGGTTACTTTAGCCCAGGAGTTTGTGTCTAGCCAAGAAAACTTAGGGAGACCTTGTCTCTAAAAAAAAGGATGTTTAACATTGTGAAAGGATCAAGTAATTAATATTAAAA
Organism: Callithrix jacchus; assembly: GCF_049354715.1. Taxonomy (NCBI): domain Eukaryota; kingdom Metazoa; phylum Chordata; class Mammalia; order Primates; family Cebidae; genus Callithrix; species Callithrix jacchus. The sequence continues at coordinate 34,683,499 of NC_133524.1, forward strand.
CCACAAAGCAAAACAAATACACACCCATTGTAATGGCCATAATCAAAATGTAAGAAAAAAACAGAACTAAAAATACTAAGTATTGTTGGAAGTGTGATGTCATCGGAAAATATACACTGTTTATGGGAGTGAAAATTGACCTTACTGCTTTGACAAACTATTAGTAGAACATACTAAAACAAAAATTTTGCAATCTGCTTGACACATAAATTCAACCACTAAGTATATAATCAAAAATGACAAAGATACACGAAACAAAAGATAGGAACAGTAAGGTTCAGTGCAGCATTTGTCTTAATAGCCAAAATTAGAAATAACCCTTATACACTTCAACATTAAAATTAATAAAGATACACAACTCTTCAAGGAAATGAATGCTATACAGAAATAGAAATGAATGGACTACTGATACATGCAATAACATGCATGGACATCACAAACATAATTTCAGTTAAAGAAACCAAACACAAAAGGTATATATTATGTAATTATATTTATGCAAGGGTTAAAAGTAGAGAAAACAATCCTATGCTAAGGGAAGACCAGGTAGAAACAATTTATGGTGATAGACGATAAAAGTGGTTACCTTGAAAGGGAAGCAATGTTTGGGACCAGACAACAAAAAAGCTTGTGAGATTCTTGTAATGCCTCTATCTTGATCTCAGTGTTGTATATACTCGATGTTAATTGTATAAAAAATAATGAAGTTGTATATTTATGATTCATATAATTTTATGTATTTTTATGTGTCATATTCAATTTTTTTGAATAAGCACAGTTTAAAGTTACCTGTAAATATTTTTAGATATATTTGTGGAATGCTGTATGCAAAGAGCAAACTACGGTTTGATATTTATGATATTTCACTGAAAAAAAAAACCCTATATTATGTGAGTGTATATATTGTTTCAATAAGCAACTTTACAAAAACATGTATGAACACACAAAGGGGAAACTATGACATTATAAAAGTGAAGCAAGATTTTGTGAACATCTGAGCTGCTTAAGCTTCTAAAGCCTGTTAGAGTAAGTGGCTAGAAAAGTTGCTCATTATTTTATTCTATTGTAAACATTTTCAAAAATTAGTTTGAAGTCTGCCTGGAAACTGGTGAAGATGATCAAGCAATAATCATCTAACAGTCTTCCATATTTCAATTCTAAACTGTTGTATTTATTTCAACAAATATAAAAATAGATTTCCTAACATTTTCTTATTCAAAAATGTTGAGGTTAGAATAATTCTCTTTAGATGAGCCATTTACATCTAGATGACTGCTTAACTGGCTCATACAAATTTCAGATATTGTTCCCTTAGGATATTGTCCAGAGTAAAAGAATTCCATGGACTCCTGCAGAATGTTCAGTTACTCTACACCACAGAATGCATTTGCACCTAAGGAGATAAGAGACATTCAAATAATATCATATCAAAGAGTTTTTTTCAGATTACCAGCTAAAGCCATTTATTATTATTTTCTTTTATTATACTTTAATTTCTGGGATACATGTATAGAACATGCAGGTTTGTTACATAGGTATACACATACCATGGCAGTTGGTTATACCTATCAACCTGTCATCTACATTAGGTATTTCTTCTAATACTATCCCTCCCCTAGTCCCCAAACCCCCAGCAGGTTCTCGTGTGTGATGTTTCACTCCCTGTGTCCATGTGTTCTCATTGTTCAACTGCCACTTATGAGTAAGAATGTGCAGTGTTTGGTTTTCTGTTCCTATGTCAGTTTGCTGAAAATGATAGTTTCCAGCTTCATCCATGTCCTTTGCAGCAAACTAACTCCAAAGGACATGAACTCATCCTTTTTTATGGCTGCATAGTATTCCATGGTGTATAAGTGAAGCCATTTATTTTATGAACTGTCCAAACTAATATAAACAATATAGTATGATTAACCAAAACTTCTCCAATTTAATTGTAAATGGATTATTATATCTTAGAAATTCTCAAATATGACACATATGTATTACACTAAAAATAAGCCTTCCATGAAGTTTCATGTACTTTCCTTTAGCAGATAATGCTGAACTCTATTTTAGATACATGTTTTATGTACTGTCATCACTTTATATAGAAATATACATCGATTGCATGAGAGAACTTTCATGTATCAACATGGCTATTAGTTTTCTCTTAAAAGAAATATTTTAGAAAACAGAGTTAGAAATATGTGTATTTTAGGGATGCAGAGAAAGCATTTTTCCCTAGGAGACTGGAAATTTAGTTTATATTTTTAGATTCCTGTCGTGGGTTCTGCAAATGTTTCTAAGAAACATTTTCTACACAATCAAGGATAATTTGAATCACAACATCTTCTTATTCTTCCAAATGTATATTTTTTAGGGATCTCTTTGAAATTTTTGACTACTAGAATGATCTAAATTTAAGCATGCACTTGCCTTCTGGTGTGTCCTCAGACTGGGTGAGTTCTGGGAGAAGAGGGAATGTTGCCTTAGTAATGATGATCTAATAATGCTAGAGCTAAAACGTAGGTGTTAGGCTTTTTTGTTAATTATCTAAAATGATTCAATATCCCTTGCTCCTCAAGATCAGTTTCATAGATTGAATCTTGTAAAGCGGTTAATTTTTCTCATCCTTATTGGTCATCATACTAAGTCCTAGAGGTACGAAATGGCCAAGAAATTATACCTCTTGATCAGGCAGTGCCAAAGTTCTGGAAGAGCATGTGGAACTGAAGATGTTGCTGTTATAATTTTTGGAAATGCAATTTGTCACATGGTAAAGAAAAAAAATGATGCTCTGTGTGTTTAAAAGGGAGATTTGGATGAATGATCAGGATTTCTTTCTAGACTTGGTTCATATCAAATTTATTTCCTATTTGTATCAATCATCTTAAAGAGACCATTACTGTCTGCAATCTAATTTTTGGATTTTTACCTTGGCCTGAAATTTTCACTCAGAAACTAGTATCCTTCCTTCTTTTACTTACTAAGCTGACCTTTGACTTGACAATATGGACTTCTGGAAGCAGCTGTGCTATAACTGTGTCTCAAAATGTTTACTCCTCAACAGTTATCTAATCAGGAATGACTATGCATTTGATAATTTTTGGCAAATACTGAGTCTCCAAAATAGAATAGTTTTAGAATTGCTGATGGTAGTAGCTAGTTGGTAGTTTATTTTAGACTTTTATAACAGAAAATGAAATTCAGAGTGTTCTCTATGTCACATAGAAAATTAGTGACAGATCTATAACTGGAAGTAGATTCTGACACGAGAAATAGAAGGAACACAATTTATTTGGGAGGCAATACCTGGTAATACTTTGCGGCATAACAAGCCACTTCAAAGTACAGTGGCTTAAAACAATAACAGCTTTTATTTGTTTACAAATTTGTAAATTTGGACAGCATTTGACATGAACAACTGATCTCTGACTCAGATGGTGTCATAGGTTGTGGCTCAAAGGCTGAGAACTAGAAATTTCTAAAGACATATTCCCTCCTCACTCACATTTTGGTGGTTGATGCTAGCTGCTAGTTTCGACCTTTGCTGGGTTTGTGGTCAGAAGGCTTATACATGGCCTTTCTGGGTATCTACTTGGCTTCTTCAAAGCAAAGAGGCTGGCGCCCAAGGTGATGGTTAGAAAATAGAAAGCCAGGAAGAATCTGTAATATCTTTTATAGCCTAACTTGTAAGTCACCCAACATCACTTCAGCCACATTAAAGTCATGAAGCCCAATCACTAAGGCCTCATACTTGGAAGTCCCATGTCTCTGAGTTCATTTTCTGCCCCTTTCTCTGTCTTACTTTGCTCCAGCTATACCCATGCCTCATAAAATAGTCCGCCCTCAAAGATTATGTGTCTTGCCTTGCAAAAAACTAAACCATTCATAAACAGACAAAAATGATTCACCTTATTGAGATGGGGGCTAATTTTTTCCAGTATCTCATTACAACTTGATAATTGTATATGTGTTTGGGTGTATATGTGTAATAGGGTATTTATTAAGCATCTGGTATATCTAGGCACTGAGTTTGATACCCAAAATATAGAGGTAAGTAGACAGTCTCATCCTATGAAACTTCCAGTGTCCTGGGGGAGGTAGGAAAACATTGATCAAACAATCACAGAGATATAACCTTACAGATATGTCAGATATATGTTGCTTTAGTGCCTATAATAGCAACAATTGGCTTCTTTGGAAGAGGGTAAAGGGCTTATTTGAGGAAGTGATCATTCACTTGAGATCTATAGACAAGAGCTAACTAACTGAAAGATTTATTTTTGAATTCCTGTTAGGGAAAATGACCTACTCCTGATAGCCCTGTAAATATAAAATATATATTTCAAACTTAATATGTCCAAAATATGGCTTGATCTCTCCTATCTCCACCAGACATGGTCTTCCAAATGCTGCCTTCATCACTGAATAGCAGCACCAAGATTCCAGTTTTTCAGGCTCTAAGACTTAATTCTTTTTTATATCATTGTTAATATTATTCTTTAATGTTCAGTTTACTCTTCATACCTTACCTTCAAATATATCCAGAACCTGACGATATTTTCCCCGATCTGTCATCATCACTCTGCTGATATGTTGCATAACCTTGTATATGTTTTTCACTGGTTTGTAACCCATTAGTGAGTCATAAAATTCATTCATTTATGCCTTGTAAATAGCAGTAAAACAATACCATAAAATATAATAGAAAATATTGAATTACATAATGCAAAGGTCAGTTTTGTGTAAAACATGTATTTCTATTTTATTTATGAATATATAGACCTATATATATATGTACATGTGTATCCATATATGCTGAATCTCAACATAAAATACTCTTACTGTGTATGTATTTAAAAGAAAAGTATTTGGAGTCTTCCTGCTTCATCTTTTAGCCTCACTGGAGACTACTCTGAAAACAGTAATCAGAGGGATGCCCTCTATAGGCAATAAATTTTAATTAATTAAAAATATAAGGCACATAAAGATACATCTCTATTCAAAATACTTAAGGGACTCCCATTTCACTAAAAATAAAAGCCGGCCGGGGGCGGTGGCTCAAGCCTGTAATCCCAGCACTTTGGGAGGCTGAGGCGGGTGGATCACGAGGTCAAGAGATCGAGACCATCTTGGTCAACATGGTGAAACCCCGTCTCTACTAAAAATACAAAAAATTAGCTGGGTATGGTGGCGCGTGCCTGTAATCCCAGCTACTCAGGAGGCTGAGGCAGGAGAATTGCCTGAACCCAGGAGGCAGAGGTTGCGGTGAGCCGAGATCTCGCCATTGCACTCCAGCCTGGGTAACAAGAGCGAAACTCCATCTCAAAAAAAATAAATAAATAAATAAAATAAAATAAAATAAAAGCCTATTGTAAGTCATTACAGTGACCTGTGAGTCACATTTTTAGGTCATACTTTCTGCCTTTCTCTTAACCTCATCTCCTGCTACTCTCACACTTGCTCATCAAACCCAGTGAAACTGGTCTTCTTGCTGTTTGTAAAACACTCCCAGCACGTACCAACATTAGAACTTTCGCACTTATTGTTTTACCTGCCTAAAGGTACTTCCCTTTATATAACTTCATGTCTTCCTCTTTGGCCTCTTTCATGTTTCTTACCTTCTCATTGAGTCATCCATAGCCGTCTATTTTAAATTGCTGTTATTTATCTTCAATGCTCTACAGTCCCCATCATCTTTGCCTATTTTTTATATTTCTCCATAACACTTATAATATCTGATGTACATGCGTTTTACTTATCTGATTATTTTCTGTTTCGCTCAACCCACGGTAGATTGTATGCTTCATATGGTAATTAGTTTTGTCTATACTGTAATCCACACAATTCCCAATGAGTAGTACTGTCACTATTACGTAGAAGGTAATCAATGTGTTGTTGAATGGATGGAGGGAGGGAGGGAAGGAGGGAGAGAAGCTGACTGGCTGGCTGGATAAAAAAGCAAATGAAAGAAAAAGAATTCCAAGGATTGGGAATGAGATGTAAAACAATTCTCTAAGGCCAAGTGTGACGGCTCATGCCTGTAATCCCAGAAATTTGGAGGTCAAGGTAGGCAGATCATCTGAGGTCAGGAGTTCCAGACCAGTCTGGCAAACATGGGGAAAGCCCGTCTCTACTAAAAATAGAAAAAATAGCTTGGTGTGGTGGAACATGCCTGTAATCCCAGCTACTTGGGAGACTGAGGGAGGAGAATCACTGGAACCAGGGAGGCGAAGGTTGAAGTGAGCCAAGATTGTGCCACTGTACTCCAGCCTGGGTGAAGGAGCAAGACTCCAGCTCAAAAAACAACCACCACCACCACCACAACAACAACAATAAAAAGACTCTCTAGCTGGAGAGTCAACAGAGGATGGAGGACGCTTTGGTCCATGGCCATAAGAAAGAATGAAAAGAGGCCAGTGTAGCTAGAGAGGAAGGAATGAAGTAAGGACTGGGATGGTGGAGTATATATGGCTAGAGAGGTGTTCAGGAGCAAACCAAAAAGCACCAAAACACAAAACTAAGGGAATTACTCTGTATCCTAAAAACACCTGGAAGCCTTTGGAGGCTTTTACATTTGGGAAAGTGGTGGAGGGTTCAAGAACAATGGATGATACCATTATCTTATTCACATTTTAAACAATAGGGAAGAACAATAATTCGGGAATATGGTTTAGTCCTAGTGAGAGAAACTATATCTCTCATCAGTTTAATCTGACTCTCATAACGTCCCTAGATCCTAAATGGTGCTAGTCACATTTCTGTGTCAGTTCTTTGCTTACGTGTATAATTCATTGACTATTTTATCATTTTATTTAATTTTTATTTTTCTGTAAATTATTGGGATACAGGTGGTATTTGGTTACATGTGTAAGTTATTTAGTGGCAATTTGTGAGATTTTAGTGCATCCATCACTAAAGCAGTATACACTGCACATTTGTAGTCTTTTATCCCTCGCACCACTCCCAGTCTTCCACCCATCTCCCCAAAGTCCATTGTATCACTTATGCCTTTGCATCCTCATAGCTTAGCTTCTACATATCAATGAGAACATAAGACGTTTGGTTTTCCATTCCTGAGATACTTCACGTAGAATAATAGTCTCCAATCTCATCCAGATCACTGCAAATGCTGTTACTTCATTCCTTTTTATGGCTGGTTTCATTGAATGAGTTAAGGAGGGTTCCTTCTTTCTCTCGCTTGTGGAATAGTGTCAAAAGAATTGGTACTAATTCTTCTTTGAATTTCTGGTAGAAATCTGCTGTGAATCCATCTGGTTCTGGACTTTTTTTGTTTGTAATTTTTAAATTACAGTTTCATTCTTGCTTCTTGTAATTGGTCTGTTCAGGGTATCTAATTCTTCCTGATTAAAGCTAGGAGGGTTACATTTTTCAAGGAATTTATCCATCTCTTCTAGCTTTTCTAGTTTATCTGCATAAAGCTGTTCATTGTATCCTTGAATGATCTTTTGTATTTCAGTGGTATCATTTGTAATATTTCCTGTCTCGTTTCTGAATGAGGTTATTTGGATTTTCTCTCTTTTCTTGGTTAATCTTGCTAATAGTCTATCAATTTTATTTATCTTTATAAAGAACCAGCTTTTTGTTTCATTTATCTTTTGTATTTTTGTTTTGTTTCAGTTTCATTTAGTTCTGCTCTGATCTTGGTTATTTCCTTTCTTCTGCTGGGTTTGGGTTTGGTTTGTTCTTGTTTCTCTAGTTCCTTGAGGTGTAACCTTTGATTGTATGTTTCAGACTTTTTGATGTAGGCATATAGGGCTATGAACTTTCCTCTTAGCACCGCCTTTGCTGTGTCCCAGAGGTTTTGATAGGTTGTGTCATTATTGTCATTCAGTTCAGAGAATTTTTAAATTTCCATCTTGATTTCCTTTTTGACCCACTGCTCATTCAGGAACAGGTTATGTCCATGTATTTGCATGGTTTTTAAGGTTCCTTTTAGAGTTGATTTCCAGTTTTCTTCCTCTGTGGTCTGAGAGAGTTGTTGATATAAGTTCAATTTCCTTAAATTTATTGAAGTTTGTTTTATAGCCTATCATATGGTCTAACTTAGAGAAACTTCCATACACTGTTGAAAAGAATGTGTATTCTGCGCTTGTTGGATGAAATGTTCTGTATATATTATTGATAAGTCAATTTGTTCCAAGGTATAGTTTAAATTCATCGTTTCTTTGCTGACTATCTGTCTTAATGACCTGTCTAGTGTTGTCAGTGGAGTACTGAAGCCCCCTCTATCATTGTGTTGCTGTGTATCTCATTTCTTATGTCGATTAGTAATTGTTTTATGAATTTGGGAGCTCCAGTGTTAGGTGCTTATATGTTTAGGACTGTGATATTTTCCTGTTGGTCAAGGCCTTTTACTGTTATATAATGTTCCTCTTGGTTTCTTATAACCTCTGTTGCTTTAAAGTTTGTTTTGTTTGATATTAGAATAGCTATCCCTGCTCACTTTTGGTGTCCATTGCATAAAATGCCTTTTTCCACCTTTTTACTTTAAATTTATGTGAGTCCTTATGTGTTAAGTGAGTATCCTGAAGGAAGCAGATAGTTTGTTGCTGAGTTCTTATCCATTCTGCAGTTCCGTATCTCTTAAATGGAGCATTTAAGCCATTTACATTCAATGTTAGTATTTAAACCTTTGCATTCATTGTGTTCTTTATTGCCTGTGAGCTTTGGGGGGGGAGGTTGTTTTGTTGTTTACTTTTGCTTTTTAGCTTGTATTTGTTTTATAGGTCCTGTGTGATTTATGCTTTAAAGGGGATGTTTTGATGTGTTTCCAGGATTCCTTTCGAGATTTAGAACTCCTTTTAGCAGTTTTTGTAGTAGTGTCTTGGTAATGGTGAATTCCCTCAGCATTTGTTTGTCTGAAAACGATTGTATCTTTTCATTATATATAATGCTTAATTTCTCTAGATACAAAATTCTTGGCTGATAATTGTTTTGCTTGAGGAGGCTGAAGACAGGGCCCCAATCCCTCCTAGTTGTGGGGTTTCTGCTGAGAAATTTGCTGTTAATCTGATAGGTTTTCCTTTACTGGTTACCTGGTGCTTCTGTCTCACAGCTCTTAAGATTCTTTCCTTCCTCTTAACTTTGGATAACCTGATGACAATGTGCCGTTTTGTGATGAATTTACCAGGTGTTCTTTGTGCTTCTTGTATTTGGATGTCTAGGTGTTGTACTGGCCCGAGCATAGAAAGTCAATACCAAGACAAAAAAGTGTGCCAAATTGCAGGGTCTTTATTGCCGGCTGACACGGAGGACTCGCGTCTCTCCAACCTGTGGCCTTGAAAGGAGGGTGTCAAGACCTTTTATAACAATAAAAACCACCTCTTGAGTGAGGGTGAGGGGCGGGATGGGGGTGAGGGGCTTCAGAGGTTCTGAGGGCTAGTGGATTTTGTGAATCACCTCCTGGGCGGAGATGAGCGTGAGCGGCTCCGGACACTCCAAGGGCCAGGGGACTTTTGACATTCTGATTGTTACTTATGTGGTTCACAAAACTCAAGATTAGCATTTGTTTACACATTGTCTGGGTAAAGTGGAAAGTACAGTCCTTAATTACTTATTACAAGTCGCAGGGGACAAGATGGCTTGGGTTTGGACTGCTTGCCTGTCACATTTGAGCTACAGAGAGAAGTTTCAACAGAAAGCCGAGGTATGGTTGAGGTATGCAGTTTTATGGGGCTTTTACCATGTCACATAGGTCTCTAGCTAGGCTGGGGAATTTTTCCTTGATTATTTCCCCAAATATGTTTTCCAAGCTTTTAGAGTTCTCTTCTTCCTCAGAAACACCAATTATTCTTAGGTTTCGTTGTTGAATATAATCCCAGACATCTTGGAGGCTTTGCTCCTATTTTATTATTCTTTTATCTTTGTCTTTGTTGAATTGGGTTAATTCGAAAACGTTGTCTTTGAGCTCCGAATTTCTTTCTTCTACTTGTTCAATTCTATTGCTGAGGCTTTCCGGAGCATTTTACATTTCTAAATGTATGTCCACAGTTTCCTGAATATTTCATTGTTTTTACTTTATGCTATAGATTTCATTGAATATTTCTCCCTTTACTTCTTGTATCAGGTTTTGGATTGCCTTGCATTGGGCTTTGCTTTTCTTTGGTCCCTCCCTAATTAGCTTGATAACTAACCTCCTGAATTCTTTTTCATGTAAATCGGGGATTTCTTCTTGGTTTGGATCCATTTCTGGGGAACTAGTGTAATTTTATGGGAGGGTGTTCAGCCTTGTTTTGTCATATTAGCCGTGTTGGTTTTCTGGTTCCTTCTCATTTGAGTAGGCTTTGTCAGAGGGAAGGTCTAAGGCTGAAGGCTGCTGTTCAGATTATTTTGTCCGATGGGGTATTGCCTTGATGTATTACTCTCCTCCTTTTCCCATGGAGGTGGCTTTCTGTGAGCTGAACTGCAGCAATTGTTGTCTTTCTTCCGGGTCTAACCACCCAGCAGGTCTACCCTGCTCCAGTCTGTTACTGGGGGTTGTGACACTCTGTTCACATCACAGAGTTCTGTGATGTGAACTGTCTGTGGGTCTCTCAGCCATGGATATCAGCACCTGTTCTGGTGGAGGTGGCAGAGGGTGCAATGAACTCCATGAAGGTCCTTAGCTTTGATGATTTAATGCTCTACTTTTGTACCAGGTGGCTTCCTGCTGGGAGGTGGCACTTTCTAGAAAGCATCAGCTGTAGTAGTGTGGAGAGGGACTGGTGGTGGGCAGGACCCTAGAACTTCCAAGATTATATGCCCTTTGTCTTCGGCTGCCACAGTGGATAGGGAAAGACCATCAGGTGGGGGCAGGGCTACACATGTCTGAGTTCAGACTTTCCTTGGGCAGGTCTTGCTGCAGCTGCTGTGGGGAAGGGGGTAAGATTCCCAGGTCACTGGAGTACCTAGGAGGATTATGGCTGCCTCTTCTGAGTCATGCAGGTTATCGGGGAAGTGGGAAATAGCTGGCAGTCACATGCCTCATCCAGTTCCCATGCAAACAGAAGGGCCGATCTCTCTCCGGCCATGTCCACCTCCTCCCCAACAACCCTGAATCTTTTTCTAGGTGGAGGGCTAGAGGGGCTTGAAAACTTGCCTGAGGCTATCTACCTCCCAGCTGCCAAAGAAAAGGGCTTTAGTCCCCCCATCCACCTCTGAGAAGTCTGCCCCTGGGATTCGCACCCTTCCCAGAGTTCTGCCCAGGAGGCTTCTTGCCCCATTCAAATTGTAACAAGGCTCAGCTAGAGAATTTGTTCTCCTTATGAAGTTTTACTCCCTGTTCCTCCCACCACCCTCCCAGTGAATCCCTGTGGTACCAGGCAGGAATGGGCTGCTTGAGGACCCAGCAAGCTCCCAGGGCCTTTCTGCTGCTTTCTCTACCCCTGTATTTTGCTCGGCTCTCTAACTTGACTCAGCTCCATGTAAAGTCAGAAACTTGTCCTGTAAACAGGTCTTCAACTTCTTCAGTACTGGTGTGTGTTTGGGAGAGGAGGGTCTCCTTTTCCCACTTTTGTAGTTGGGGCACCCACGGTATTTGGGGTGTCTCCCAGGTTCTGAAGGGGCATTCTGCTTCCTTCAGAGAGTCTGTGAGTCCTCTCGGGATTGCTGATTTGTTCTTGCAGTTGATCTGGAGCTAAAATTCACAGTGCAAGTCTCCGGATGCTGCTCTGTCTGGAGCTGCAGTCTAGTCCTGCCTCCTGTCCGCCACGATCTCCTCCAGCTCCTGATTCATTCACATGTGAGAAACCCTTCAAATTTATGCTTCTGGAAACCCTGAGAATGTAAAGATCATGGCATTATTCCAAGAAGAGCTGTAGGTTTATTTCATGTACTTTATTAAGCAAGATGCAAGTTAGATGTTATGATTTTCTGTTATAAGTTTTTTCTGTGTCTATAATTTGAAGATTATAGTATACTCAAAGCATTAGCTTTGGGCTTAATTATAATTGTATTATCCAAAGAACTTCCTATATTATCCAAATTTAAAGATAAAAAAGTCTTTTAATAACGATTGATTGCTGAAAGCAAAAACAAAAGGAATATATAATTATACTTTACACAGAAAACCTTACTCAATTTAACACATACTGGATACACACACATACACATACATGTGCGCGCACACACACACACACACACACACCCTCCACAACATGCAATTAGCCTGGTGGGCTATAAGTAGAGTGAGTAAAAAATAAGCTACATTGTTTTATTTTTATTGTGTTAATGCAGTAATGAAATTAAAATAAATGTTATAGCTTCTTTTGAAAAGTGTCTGTTCATGTAATTTGCCTTCTTTTTAATGAGGTTATTTGTCTTTTTCTTGTAAATTTATTTAAGTTTCTTATTGATGCTTGATATTAGACCTTTGTCAGACCCACAGTTTGCCAAAGTTTTCTCCCATTCTGTGGGTTGTCTGCTCACTCTGTTCATAGTTTCCTTTGCTATGCAGAAGCTCTTTAGTTTAATTAGATGCCATTTGTCAATTTGCGTTTTTGTTGCACTTGCCTTTGGCATCTTCTTCATGAAATCTTTGCCCATGGCTACGTCCTGAATGATATTGCCTAGGTTGTCTTCCAGGCTTTTCTGGTTTTGGGTTTTACATTTAAGTCTTTAATCCATCTTGAGTTAAATTTTATATATGGTATAAAAAGGGATCCAGTTTCAATGTTGTGCATATAGCTAGCTACCATCATTTATTGAAAAGGAATCCTTTCCCCACTGCTTGTTTTTGTCAGATTTGTCGAAAATCACATATTTGTAAGTTTATGGCCTTATTTCTGAGTTCTCTATCCTGTTTCATTAGTCTATGTATGTTTTTGTATCAGTACCCCGCTGCTTTGTTTAGTATAGCCCTATAATATAGTTTGAAGTCAGGTAGCATGATGCTCAACACCACTGATCATTAAAGAAATGCAAATCAAAATCACAATGAGATACCATTTCACATTAGTCAGAATGGATATTACTAAAAGGTCGAAAAACAGATTCTGGCAAAGTTGTGAAGAAAAAGGAATGCTTATACACTGTCCATGGGAGTGAAAATTAATTTAACAAAGTGGAAGATAGTGTAGCACTTTCTCAAATACCTAAAAACAGAAATACCATTCGACTCAGCTATCCTATTACTGGATATATACCTAAAGGATTATAAATTATTCAATTATAAAGATACGTGCATGCATATGTTCATTGCAGCGCTATTCACAATAGCAAAGACATGAAATCAACCTAAATGCCCATCAATGTTGGACTGGAAAAAGAAACTGTGGTACATATGCAGCATGTAATGCTATGCAGCTGTAAAAAAGATTGAGATAATGTCCTTTGTAGGGACGTCGATGGAGTTGGAGGTCATTGTCCTCACCAAACTATCACAGAAACAAAAAACAAATATTGCATGTTCTCACTTATAACTGGGAGCTAAATGATAAGAATACGTGGACATGCAGAGGGCAGCAACACACTCTGGGGCCTATCTCAGGGTAGAAGGTGGGAAGAGGGAGAGGATCAGGAAAAACAACTAATGGGTACTAGGCTTAATAGCAGAGTGATGATATAATCTATACAACGAACTCCCACATCACAAGTTTAACTATATAACAAACCTTCACATGTTCCGGTGAACTTAAAAGCTAAAAAAAACCAAAAAAGAAATAAAATGAATGTGGTAATTTTGGAATTCAGAAAACTGCTGCTAATTAAAATGGGAAATAAATGTTTGATTTTTTTTTGCAAGAAGGACTAATTATAATACTATGCTTTCGAATTTTACAAAATACCATAGTGAACTTGTAGATACCTTCAAATGTTTCTGACTATGACCTACCATAGAAAATATATTTTATTTGTACTTACACATACAACACACAAACTTACACCCATATGTGAAAAATGAATTACAGTCTCATGAAGCAATGATTATCCTTTTCTTTGTTGGGCATGCTAGTGTTTCCTTTTCTATTATGTCTTATCTTAATATATCTCATTTTTATGTAAATACTGGTTATAAAACTACTAAATTGATTTTATAATCAACTAATGCTTTATAACACGTAAAAATTTGTAAACAACTTGTATACAATAATGGTTGCTTTCTGCAAGAGGAGTACTGGAAAAATTTTTATGAACTCCACACATCAAATATTGAGATAAAACTAAGAAAACACCTAGTTGATTTATTTTTCCAATGTACAAATATTCAGGCAGTTATTTATATTATTTATATTGGTATCATTTATGCAATTTGTAAACCTGTGCTTAACTGTTGTTCAAATAGCCTCATGATAAGGATCATTCACGTTGTGCTGCAAGGAAATGTTGAAGGACTTTATTTTCAAATTGTTATGTGGATATATGTGAATCAAGATGTAATAACTATCTTGGCTCCGGAAATTCTTTAAAGTTTTATCACCATGTAAAAATGTGTATTTATCACTCTATTAGGGACAATTAATCAGAGAAATCTCAAATATTAATTCCAAATATGTACCATCAGTGGGCTGAATAACTGTGCATATGAAAAATGTTTATGTTCTTTTGCGTATCTATGGTTACCGCAATTTTCTCTTATGTTGTTTTGTTAAAGTTATAGAAGAGGAGTTTAAAAACTGTAGAGTGTAAATGTGACTGGTGAGAGGAGCTGGTAACAATAGACAACAACCCAGAAGAATATTAGCTAACCTGCCTCAATAGGACCTACTACACATTACTTGCAAATACCTGAATCCATCCCCAGTGGGTCTAGGTGGATCAAAGGGGCCATAGAGAGCAAAACCAACAAATGCAAAAGATCTCACATAAATGGACTACTAAAATCACTTGCCTTAAACCATGGTTGTTAAAAAAAATCTATATTTTCTGATTCATTAAAAGCACACTTTAGACTGTGGAACCTAAACCCTATCGTTTTTTAGATAACAGCAAACAGTTAATATCTCTACTTTCCAGTAGAAAAGTATAGAAATTCTGCTATAAAGTTTTATGGTGTTGTTTTCTTAAACCTTTTTCAGTAGAAGATTAAAAAACAAAAACAAAAACTGCCATTTCAAACCTGTAACAAGTTTTTCCAGTCATAAGGATTGAAGCCTAGTTGTTCCATTGTTTCAGGAAATAAAATAAAGATTTGAAAAAATTTTTTAATTTCATGAATGTGAGATCTACACCCTCCTCAGAAACAGAGATTTCAGATGCTGTGTTTTTTCCATGGTTGTATAGGCAGGCAGGGATCATGTTTCCTTTTGAGAAATGATTATTGGCTCTATATGGATTTAAAGTTCGCTTTATGTGAAATGGTGGTTATTCTCATGGCATTCATTCTATGTGGCCTTATTTGATATATTTATTTGGGGAAGACAAAAAGATGAGAATGGATTTTATCGCTAAAAGGATCTAGGGTCAGAATCTTCATCTCAGACAGTAGGAAACTGTATATATTAAAATATAGGCTGTTGGTGATCTAATGTTAGTTGTTACTAGTAGTAGCAGTGGGCATCTAGAAAAGATGACTGTATCCAGAAAGCAATATTATCTAATGTAAGCTAGTAATAGCAATGCAGAAATGTGGTGGACTAGAATTAACTAGAGGACAATTAGGGTGTGTATTAGGTTCCTAGGGTTGCTGTAATAAATTAACATAAACTGGGTGGCTTAAATCAACAAGAATTTATCCTTTCACAGTACAGGAGGCCAGAAGTCTGAGATTAAGGTGTTTGCAGAGCCATGATCCCTAGAAAGCCTGTAGAAAAAATCATTCCTTGCTTTTTCTATCTTCTGGTGGCTGCCCATAATCCTTGATACTCCTTTGTCTTGTACCTACATCACATCAATTTGTGCCTGTTTTGTAATGCGGCATTCTCTCTTTGTGTCTCTGTGTTCAAATTTTCTTCTTCTTTTAAGGACATGAGGTATTGGAATTAGGCCCATCCTAAGCTAGTATGACTGCACACACCTTTATTAGGTTGTATTTGAAAATACCATATTTCCAAATAAGGTAACAAATTTGCAAGAGGTTAGGAATTGAATATTTCTTTTTGGAACATAAGATTCAACCTTTAAAACATTGGAGATAATTTCCTACAAAATCTTAGGATAAAAATAAACAGAATAGTATACTTAATGGAAGTCTCATCTATGTATTTATTTTTAATTTTTATTTTAGGATCTGAGGTACATGTGCAAGTTTGTTATGCAAGGTAAATTATGTGTAACAGGTGTTTGGTGTACAGATTATTTTGTCACTCAGGTAATAAGCATAGTACCCAATCGGTAGTTTATAGACATTCACCCTCTTTCCACCCTTTGCCCTCAAGTAGAGCACAGTGCTTGTTGTTCCTTTCATTGTGTACATATGTACTCAATGTTTAGCTACCATTTAGACATGAAAATATGTGTTATTTCATTTTCTTTTCCCTTGTTAGTTCACTTAGGATAATGGCCTCCAGCTCCATGCATGTTGCTGCGAAGGACATAGTCTCATTATTTTTATGGCTGAATAGTATTCCATGGTATATATATTGTACACTTTTTAAAATTCAGTCTTCCCTATATGGGTATTTAAGTTGATTCTATGTCTTTATTATTTAAATATTGCTGTGATGAAGATAAGCATGCATGTGTCTTTAGAGTAAATGATTTATATTCCTTTGAATATACACAACAATAGGATTGCTGGGTCAAATGGTAATTCTATTTTAAGTTCTTACAGAAACGATCAAACTGCTTTCTACAGGGCCTGAACTAATTTACATTCGCACCAGCAGTACATAAGCATTACCTTTTCTCCAAAACCTCAGGAAGCTCTGCTTTTTTTTTTTTTTTTAACTTTTTAGTAGTAGCCATTCTGACTGGTGTGAGATGATATCTCATTGTAGTTTTGATTTACATTTCTCTAATAATTAGTGGTTTTGCACTTTTTTTGTATGCTTTTTGGCCATGTGTTTTCTTCTTTTGATAAGTGTCTGTTCATGTACTTTGCCCACTTTTTAATGGGATTGTTTGTTTTTTTGCTTCTAAATTTTAGTTTCTTATAGATCTTGAATACTAAACTTTCTCAGATACATAGTTTGCAAATATTTTCTCCCATTCTATAGGTTCTCTGTTTACTCTGTTGATAGTTTCTTTGCTGTGCTCTTTAGTTTAATAACTTGTCATTTTTTTGTTTATGTTGTAATTACTTTGGAATCTTTATTATGAAATCAACCAGGCCTTATGTCCAGAATATTTCCTGGGTTATCTTTCATAGTTTTTACAGTTTTAGGTTTGACATTTGAGTCTTTAATCTATCTTGACTTAATATTTTTATATGGTGTTTTTAAAGCATCCAGTTTCAGTATTCTTTATATAGCTAGCCAGTTAACCCAGCACCACTTACTGAATAAAGAGATCTTTTCTCACTGCTTGTTTCAGTCAACATTGTCAAAGTTCAATTGATCATAGGTGTATGACATTATTTTTGGGCTCTCTATTCTGCTCCATTGGTCAGTGTTTCTGATTTCATACTTGTACCATCCTGTTTTGGTTACTGTAGCCTTGTAGTATAGTTTGAATTCACATAATGTCATGCTTCCAGCTTTGTAATTTTTGTTTAGGATTGCCTTGGCAATTCAGTTTTATTTTTTGGTTGCATATGAAATTTAAAGTAGTTTCTTTTAATAATTCTGTGAAGAATGTCGTTGGTAGTCTTATCAGAATATCATTAAATCTATACCTTGCTTTGGGTAGTTTGGTAATTTTAACAATATTGATTCTTCCTATCTATGACCATGTAATGTTTTGTGATCATGGTATCTCCCCTGCAAGGTAAGTATGACCATGTAATATTTCTCCATTTGTTTCTGTCATCTCTGATTTCTTTGAGCAGTGTTTTATAATTCT
The DNA here is from genome assembly GCF_049354715.1 of Callithrix jacchus. NCBI lineage: Eukaryota > Metazoa > Chordata > Mammalia > Primates > Cebidae > Callithrix > Callithrix jacchus. The sequence continues at coordinate 34,701,361 of NC_133524.1, forward strand.
CTGTGTAGAGATTTTCACCTCCATGATTAGCTGTATTTCTAGATATTTTATTCTTTTGTGGCTATTGTGAATGAGATTGCATTCTTGATTTGGCTCTCAACTTGGGTGTTCTTGATGTATAGGAATGCTACTGATTTTTGTATATTGATTTTTTATTCTGAAAATTTCTAAAGTTGTTTATCAGATCCAGCAAATTTTGGGCAGAGACTATGGGGTTTTCTACATACAGAATCATGTCATCTGCAAATAGAGATAGTGTGACTACTTCTCCTCCTATGTGGATATCTTTTATTTCTTTCTCTTGCCTGATTTCTCTGGCTAGGTCTTCTAAGAGAAGGCATCATTGTGAGGGATGGCATCTTTGTCTTCTTCTGGTTTACAAGAGGAATGCTTCCAGCTTTTGACCATTCAATGCAATGTTGGCTGTGAGTTTTCATAGATTGATCTTAGTATTTTGAGGTATGTTTCTTCAATGCCTAGGTTGTTGAGGGGTTTTAACATGAAAAGATGATAAGTCAAGAAACTTTTCTGTATTTATTGAGATGACTACGCAGGTTTTTTGTGTTTTTAGTTCACTTTATATGGTTAACCACATTTATTGAATTGCATACGTTGAACCTCCATTGCATCCCAGGGATAAAGCTTACTTGTACTTGGTGGATTAGCTTTTTGATATGCTGCTGGATTCAGTTTGCCAGTATTATGTTAATGATTTTTGCATTGATGTTCATCAAGAATATTGGCCTGAAGTTTATTTCTTTGTTGTGGCTCTTCCAGGTTTTAGTATCAGGATGATGCTAGCCCTCATAGAAAGATTTGCAGAGGAGTCCCTCCTTCTCATTTTTAAAAATAGTTTCAGTAGGAATGTTACCAGCTTTATCTTCTACATCTTGTAGAATTTGACTACAAGTTTTTCTGGCCCTGGGCCTTTTCTTGTTGGTAGGCTTTTTATAACTGATTCTTTTTTTTAAATTTTACTTTAAGTTCTGGGGTACATGTGTAGATCTTACAGGATTGTTACATAGGTATACACATGCCATGATGGTTTGCTGCCTCCATCCCTCCATCACTTCCGTTAGGTATTTCTTATAATGTTATCCCACCCCAATCTTCCCAGCCCCTGCTATCCATCCCCTTGCCCCTACCACCCTCCAACAAACCCCACTGTGTGATGTTCCCCTCCCTGTGTCCATGTGTTCTCATTGTTCAACACCCACCTATGAGTGAGAAAATGTGTTGTTTGGTTTTCTGTTCTTGTATCAGTGTGCTGAGAATGATGGTTTCCAGATTCATCCATGTCCCTGCAAAGAACATAAACTCATCCTTTTTTATGGCTGCATAGTATTCCATGATGTATATGTGCCACATTTTCTTTATCCAGTCTATCATTGATGGCATTTGCTTTGGTTCCAAGTCTTTGCTATTGTAAACAGTGCGACAATGAACATACTTGTGCATGTGTCTTTATAATAGAATGATTTATAATCCTTTGGTATATACCCAGTAATGGGATTCCTGAGTCAAATGGTATTTATATTGTAGATCCTTGAGGAATCACCACCCTGTCTTCCACAATGGTTGGACTAATTTACACTCCCACCAAGAATTTTAAAGTGTTCCTGTTTCTCTACGTCTCTCCAGCATCTGTTGTCTCCAGATTTTTTAATAATCACCATTCTAACTGGCGTCAGATGGTATCTCAATGTGGTTTGGACTTGCATTTCTCTAATGACCAGTGATGATAAGCATTTTTTCATATGTCACATAAATGACTTCTTTTGTATGGTATCTGTTGATATCTTCTGCTAACTTTTTAATGGGATTGTTTTTGGGTTCTTTTTATATATTTGTTTTAGTTCTTTATAGATTCTGCATATTAGCCCTTTGTCAGATGGGTAGTTTGCAAAAAATTTTTTACCATTCCGTTGGTTGCCAGTTTACTCTAATGATTGTTTCTTTTGCTGTGCAGAAGCTCTTAAGTTTAATTACATCCCATTTATCTTTTTTTTTTTTGTTTTTTTTGGAGGCTGGAGTGCAATGGGACAATCTCAGCTCACTGCAACCTCTGCCTCCTGGGTTCAAGCAATTCTCCTGCCTCAGCCTCCCAAGTAGCTGGGACTACAGGCACGCACCACCATGCCCAGCTAATTTTTGTATTTTTAGTAGAGACAGGGTTTCACCATGTTGACCAGGATGGTCTCGATCTCTTGACCTCGTGATCCACCCGCCTCGGCCTCCCAAAGTGCTGGGATTATAGGCGTGAGCCACCGCGCCCGGCCTAGATCCCATTTATCTATTTTGTCAGCTTTCTGCACATGGCTAGCCAGTTATCCCAACACCATTTATTAAACAGGGAATCCTTTCCCCATTGCTTGTGTTTGTCAGGCTTGTCAAAGATCAGATGGTTATACATGTGTGGGGTCACTAAAACAGGAAGACGTTGAATCCTTGAATAGACTAATAACAATAAGTCTGAAATTGAGGCAAAAATTAATAGCCTACCAACCAAAACAAATCCAGGTCCAGATGGGTTCACTGCCGAATTCTACCAGATATACAAACAGGAACAGGTAACATTCCATCTGAAATTATTCCAAACAATACCAAAAGAGGGAATCCTCCCTAACTCATTTTATGATACCAATATCATCCTGATGCCAAAACCTGGCAGAGATACAACTAAAAAAGAAAATTTCAGGCCAATATCCATGATGAACATCAATGCAAAAATCTTCAGTAAAATACTGGCAAACTGAATGCAACAGCACATCAAAAAGCTTATGCATCATGATCAAGTAGGATTCATCCTGGATATGCAAAGCTGGTTCAACATACATAAATCTATAAACATAATCCATCACATAAACAGAACCAAAGACAAAAACTACATGATTATCTCAATAATGCAGAGAATGCCTTTTACAAAATTCAACAGCCCTTTGTGCTAAAAACCCTTAATAAACTAGGTATTGATGCAACATATCTCAAAATAATCAAAGCTGTTTATGACAAACCCATAGCCAGTATCATAGTAAATGGTCAAAAATTGGAAGTATTCTCCTTGAAAACTGGTACTGGTAAAGGTGCCTTCTGTCACCATTCCTATTCAACATAGTATTAGAAGTTCTAGCCAGAGCAATCAGGTAATAAATAGAAACAAAGAGTATTGAATTAGGAAAAGAGGAAATCAAATTGTCTCTATTTGCAGATGACATAATCATATATTTAGAAGACCCCATCGCCTCAGCCCAAAAAATCCTTAAGATGAAAGTCTCAGGATACGAAATCAATGTGCAAAAATCACAAGCATTGTTATACACCAATAACAGACAAACAGAGAGTCAAATCATGAGTGAACTTCCACTCATAATTGCTACAAAAAGAATAAAATACCTAGCAATACAACTAACAAAGCTTGTGAAGGACCTCTTCAAGGAGAAGTACAAACCACTGCTCAAGGAATGAGAGAGAACACAAACAGATGGAAAACATCCCATGCTCATGGTTAGGTTAGGTTTATTAAATAGGGATTCCTTTAGCCATTGCTTGTTTAATTCAGGCATGTCAAACATCAGATGATTGTAGATGTGTGACGTTACTTCTGAGGCATCTGTTCAGTTCCATTGGTCTACTTCTCTGTTATGGTACTGGTACCACACTGTTTCGATTACTGTAGCCGTGTAGTAAGTATAATTTGAAGTCAGGTAGCATGATGTCTCCAGCATTATTCTTTTGTCCTAGGATTGTCTTGGCTATGTGGGCTGTTTTTTGGTTCCACATGAAGTTTAAGGTGTTTTTTTTTTTTTTTTTTTTTCTAGTTCTGTGAAAGTCAATGGTAGCTTGATGGGGATAGCATTCAATGTATAAATTACTTTGGGCAATATGGCCATTTTCATGATATTCATTCTTCCTAACCATGAGCATGGAATGTTTCCCCATCTATTTGTGTTCTCTCTTATTTCCTTGAGCAGTGGTTTGTAGTTCTCCTCGAAGAGGTTCTTCATATCCCTTGTTAGTTGTATTCCTAGGTATTTTATTATCTTTGTAGCAATTGTGAATGGGAGTTTGCTCATGATTTGGCTCCCTATTTGTCTGTTATTGGTGTATAAGAATGCTAGTAATTTTTGCACATTGATTTTGTATCCTGAGACTTTGCTGAAGTTGCTTATCATCTTAAGGAGATTTTGGGCTGAGATGATGCAGTCTTCTAAATATACAATCATATCATCTGCACACAATTTGACTTCCTCTTTCCCTGGTTCAATACCCTTTGTTTCTTTTTCTTGCCTGATTGCTCTGGCTAGAAATTTCAATACTGTGTTGAATAGGAGTGGTGATAGAGGACACCCTTGTCTTGTGCCAGTTTTCAAAGGGAATGCTTCCAGTTTTACCCATTCAGTATGATATTGGCTGTGGGTTTGTCATAAACAGCTTTTATTATTTTGCGATATGTTCTATCGATACCTAGTTTACTGAGAGTTTTTAGCATAAAGGGCTGTTGAATTTTGTCAAAGGCCTTCTCTGCATCTACTGAGATAATCATGTGGTTTTTGTCTTTGGTTATGTTTGTAAACTTGCATATGTTGAACCAGCCTTGCATCCCAGTGATGAAGCTGCCTTGATCATGATGGATAAGCTTTTTGATGTGCTGTTGGATTTGGTTTGCCAGTATTTTATTGAAGATTTTCACAACAATGGTCATCATGGATATTGGCCTGAAATTTTGTTTTTTAGTTGTGTGTTTGCCAGGTTTGGGTGTTGGGATGATGTTGGTCTTATAAAATGAGTTAGGGAGGATTCCTTCTTTTGGTATTGTTTGGAATAGTTTCAGAAGGAATGGTGCCAGTTCCTCTTTGTACCTCTGGTAGAATTCGGCTGTGAACTCATCTGGTCCTGGACTTTTTTTGGTTACTAGACTATTACTTGCTGCCTCAACTTCAGACCTTGTTATTGATCTATTTAGGGATTCAACTTCTTCCTGGTTTAGTCTAGGGAGGTGTAAGTGTCCAGGAATTTATCCATTTCTTCGAGATTTACTGGTTTATTTGCATAGAGGTGTTTGTAGTAATCTCTGATGGTAGTTTGTATTTCCGTGGAATTAGTGGTGATGTCCCCTTTATCACTTTTTATTGCATCTATTTGATTCTTCTCTCTTATCTTTTTTTTTTAGTCTGGGTAGCAGTCTATTTTGTTGATCTTTTAAAAGCAACCAGCCCCTTGATTTATTGATTTTTTGAAGGGTATTTTGTGTCTCTATCTCCTTTAGTTCTGTTCTGATCTTAGTTATTTCTTGTCTTCTGCTACCTTTTGAATTTGTTTTATCTTGCTCCTTTAGTTCTTTTAATTGTGACTTTAAGGTGTGAATTTTAGATCTTTCCTGACTTCTCATGTGGGCATTTAGTGCTATAAATTTCTTTCTAGACACTGTTTTAAATGTGTCCCAGAGATTCTGATATGTTGTGTCTTCATTCTCATTCATTTCGAAGAGCACCTTTATTTCTGCCTTCATTTCATTATTTATCCCGTAGTCATTTAGGAGCAGGTTGTTCATTTTCCATATAATTGTGTGGTTTTGAGTGAGTTTTTTAATCCTGAGTTCTAATTTGATTGCACTATGGTCTGAGGGACTGTTATGATTTCTGTTCTTTTGCATTTGCTGAGGAGTGATTTAGTTCCAATTATGTGGTCAATTTTAGAGTAAGTGCAATGTGGTGCTGAGAAGAATGTATGTTCTGTGGATTTGGGATGGAGAGTTCTGTAAATGTCTATTAGGTCTGCTTGGTCTAGATCTGCATTCAAGTCCTGGATATCCTTGTTAATTTTCTGTCTCATTAATCTAATATTGGCAGTGGAGTGTTAAAGTCTCCAACTATTATTGTATGGAAATGTACATCTCTTTGTTGGTTATTAAGAATTTGCTTTATGTATCTGGGTGCTCCTGTGTTGGGTGCATATATATTTAGGATGGTTAGCTCTTCTTGTTGCCTTGATCTCTTTACCATTATGTAATGCCTTCTTTGTCTCTTTTGATCTTTGTTGGTTGAAATTCTGTTTATCAAAGACAAGGATTGCGACCCCTGCTTTTTTTTCTCTCTCTATTTGCTTGATAAATCTTCCTCCATCCCTTTATTTTGAGCCTGTTTGTGTCTTTGCACATGAGATGGGTCTCCTGAGTACAGCATGCCAATGGGTCTTGACTCTTTATCTAATTTGCCAGTCTGTTTTCTTTTTTTTTTTTTGATAACAGTGGGATTGCTGGATCATATGGCAGTTCTATTTTCAGTTTTTGAGAAACCTCCAAACTGGTCCATAATGGTTGTACTAATTTACATTCTCACCAACTGAGTACAAGGGTTTTATTTTCTCTACATCCTTACCAGCATTTGTTATTGCCTGTCTTTTGTACATAGGCCGTTTTCACTGAAGTGAGATAATAGCCCACTGTAGTTTTGATTTGCACTCTCTGATGACCAGTGATGCTATCACCTTTTCTGATACCTGTTTGCCATCATGTAATCTTTTTAAAAATGTCTATTCATATCTTTCGCCCACTTTAAAATCAGATTATTAGATATTTTTCATAGAATTGTTTGTGCTCCTTATATAGTCTGGTTATTAATCCCTTCTCAGATGGATTGTTTGCAAATATTTTCTACCGTTCTGTGGGTTGTCTCTTCAGTTTGTTAATTGTTTCCTTTGCAGTGTAGAAGCCTTTTAAGTTGATGTGATCTTATTTATACATTTTGGCTTTGATTGGCTTGGCTTTTGGGTATTGCTCAATAAATCTTTGCCCAGACCAAAGTCCTGGAGACTTTCTCCAATGTTTTCATTTAGTAATTGCATAATTTGAGGTCTTTGATTTAAGTTTTTAATCCATTTTTAATTTTTGTATATAGAAAGATATGGTACTAGTTCTGTTCTTCTGCATATGGATATCCAGTTTTCTGAGTACCATTTACTGAAGAGACTGTCCTTTCCCCAATGTATGTCTTACCACCTTTGTCGCAAATGAATTCACTATGTATGTATGTTTATATTTATAGTATCTGAATTTTGTTGCATTGGTCTATGTGTCTGTTTTTATGGCTGAATCAGGCTATTTTGTTGACTATACCTCTGTAGTATAATTTAAATCAGGTAATGTGATTTTTCTAGTTTTATTCTTTTTGCTCAGAATAGCTTTGACTATTCTGGGTCTTTTTTGGTTTTATGTAAGTTTTAAGATTGAATTCTTTTTCTATTTCTGTGAAGAACATCACTGGTACTTTTTTTTTCTTTTGAGTCGAAGTCTCACTGTCTCACAGGCTGGAGTACAGTGGCATGATCATGGTTCACTGCACTTTCCATCCCCCAGGTTTAAGCATTCTTGTGCCTCACACTCCCAGGTAGCTGGGATTATAGGCACCTGCCACCATACCTGGCTAATTTTTGCATTTTTAATGGAGATGGATTTTTGCCATGTTGTCCAGGCTTGCCTCAAACTCCTGACCTCAGGTGATCCACTTGCCTCAGCCTCCCAAAGTGCTGAGATTATAGGCATGAGCCACCACACCCAGTGTTTTGATAGGGATTGCATTGAATCTTTACATTGCTTTCGGTAGTATACACATTTTAACAATACCATGTTTTCTAATTCATGAAAATCAAATATCTTTCTATTTCTTTGTGTCCTCTTAGGTTTCTTGCATAAATTTTTTATAGTTTTTGTTATAGTAATATTTATTTTCTTTCATTAACTTTATTCCTAGATATTTTATTTTATTTGTAGCTATTGTAAATTGAATTACTCTTTTATTTCTTCAGATCATTTGCTGTTGTCATAGAGAATTTTCTTTCTTAAAAATGTTTTTGGCTAAAAGTCTATTTTTTTCTGACATAATTATAGCTACTCTTGCTCACATTTGGCTTCTATTTGCATTGAAGACATTTTTCCATCCCTTTACTTTCAGTCTATATATGCCTTTACTGGTAAAGTACATTTGTTATTGGTACTATATAGTTGGATGTTTTTGTGTTTTTTAATACATTTTTGGAACCAGTCAGCAAGTCTATTTGTTTTAAGTGGATAATGTAATCCATTTACAACCAAGGTTATTTTGAAGGGTGGGGTTTTGCTCCTGTCATAATGTTAATTGCTTTCTGATTGTTTTCTCTATTTTTTGCTCCTTCCTTTCTCTCTTATTGATTATTGTTGTAGTTTGGTGGTTTTATGTACTGATACTAATAGAGCCCTACTCTTCCTTATGTATTTTTGCTTTATTAGTCAATTTTATATTTTCATGTGTTCTCATCTTACTAAATATCATCCTCTCCTTTCCATGTTTACGGCTCCCTTTAGCATTGCTTGTAGGTCCAGCCTAGTGGTGATCAATTCTCTCAGCTTTGCTTGTCCAGGAAAGACTTTATTTCTGCTTCGTTTATAAAGATTAATTGTGCTAGATTTAATATCCTTGGCTAACAATTGTTTTCTTTCAGTGTGTTGAATATATCACCTAATTTTCTCCTGGTCTATAATGTTTCTGCTGAGAAATTTGCTCTTAGTCTGATAGGGCATACCTATATAGGTACAGATGTCTAGATGCCTTTTTCTTGAGGTTTTTAGAATACTGTCTTTGTCTTTGACTTCAGTTTGACTATAATGTGCCATGCAGAATTCTTCGCATTGTATGTTTGAGAATCTCAGATGCTCCTGTGTCTGGATTTCTAAATCTCTCACTAGCCTTAGGATGTTTTTAGCTGCTATTTTGTTAAACATTTATTTTAACTCTTTTGTTCTCTCTTTGCCTTATAGGGCACAAATAACTTGTATATTTGATAACTTAATGGTGTCCTTTATGACATGAAGGCCTTGGCTATTATTTTTATTATTTAATCTTTGTCTAACTAGATAATTTCAAAAAACTCTCTTTGTAAGTTATGAGATTCTTTCTTCTGCTTGATCTTGCACATTGTTGAAGCTTTATAATATATTCTGTATTTCATTCAATGAATTCTTCATTTACGAAATATCTGTTGGTTTCCTTTTTTTTTTTAGAAAGCTGCCTGTTTGGTAAGCTACTCATATCTCATTCATATCCTATATTACTTTTATGATTTCTTTGTGTTGTCTCTCAAGATTATCTTGCATCTCATGTGGCCTATTTAGAATTAATTATTGAATTCTTTTTTTAATAATTGAATGCTTTTCCAGAATTTCATAAATTTCTTTTTAATTGGTAAACATTGCTAAAGAATTATTGTTTTCCTTTGGAAGTGTTATTTTCTTTTGTTTTTCATGTTTCTTGTGTTCTTATGTTCATGTCTGTGCATCTGGTGTATCAGTCACTTTTTCTAATTTTTTGTATTTGCTTTTGTAGGGAGTCATTCTCCTGAAGATTAACTATGATGTTGGCTGGGTAAGGCAATTTGGTTTTGAGTCTGGGTATATGCAATAGCATGTATTTTCTTTATGAATTCTTAAACTGTGAACAGTATCAGTGGTATCTGTTATTTCCTTGGTGGTTTAGAGTACAGTCATTCCTGGAGGCTTTGGTTAAGTTTCCCTGGGACTGTGATACTGGCTAAGCCAGTCTTTGGGCCCCAGTGGTAGCAGCAGTGGATTGAGTGTGCCTGTCTTTGGGGTCCCAGATGGCATACACTGGCACTATTGATAGCAGGTCCGGGTGGATCAGCCTGTAGGTGGCTTACTTGGATGCTGATACTGTCAGTAATGAGACAGGTGGGTGTGAAGATTCTCAGGCTCCTGTGTAGCTGGCATGACATGGAAAATGGCAGTGGAAGTTATGGAGTGATCCTCTTGGTGCCATACAGTGTGTGCTGATGTTAACAGTTGATACATTGGGTTGGGTGGACTACTCTCCAGGCCCGCAGGTAGTACATGCAGGTACCTGCCAGTTGAGGTGTTAACGTCTGGGTAGGTAAGTCTTACCTTTAGCCCCCCAGAGGAGTGTTCCAGTGTCAATGATTGTGGGCTGCGATGGGCAATCCTCTGGCCCCTGGATTCTGTGCTCTCACCCAGAGTGGAGTTGAAGCTGGGTCAGCCAGGCTTGTCTTCATGCCCCTCATCAGAGGTGTGTGCAGGCATCAGCCATGATAGGCAGGGGCAGGGCAATGCCACTGATGGCATTATCATGTGGGGAATGGCAGTAGCCACATTTCTGCTTTGCTGCTGGGCAAGGTGGGGCTGAGGAAGTAGAAAACATGTGCCACTCACAACTCAGCCCTGGAACTGCTCCTGTCTTGCACTTTGCTGCAGTACACTGCCTGTTTTGTGCCTGAGCTGCAAATGCAGTAGCCTACACCTCAATCACACCTCAGAACTTTTTATGGTATCCTGTACTTCACTTCACGCCTCAGCCCTGGGAGCAACCAGGAGCAACCACCCAAACTTCTCTTGTGCCTCATCACCAGTGCCTCTGGGCTCCTGGACAGTGTGCAGTCAGTTGGGGATGGGGGCTCTAAAATCGTGCCTTTCTGTACCTGTTTATGACTCCGGGAATGTGTGGGACCCAGTGTTAGCTCCATCCCTGGAATAGTGCCATTGCAGAATCTCCTGGCAACTTCCTATGTTAGTTTCAAGACCCACAAGGGTTGAGGGGCTCTCTCAGGGCTAGGATTGTAGGCAGCCAGAAGAGAATGTAGGCTACCAATAATCCCTCACTTCCCCTTTCCTTGTTTTGAGGAGTCTTGTTTCACTTCTAGCCAGTCCCAACTGATTAGAGTGCCTCACTTATTCTTCCTTGCTTTAGGTATTTCTTGTCACTTTTCTGTTGAATTCTAGACTTCTATCTTGAATGAGCTATGCAAAATATGATTATCTGCTCACTATTTTGTTTGTTCTTAGTGAAGGAGGTGAGTACAAAATGCCTCTAGTCAGCTATCTTGATGTAGATTCTTGGATCATGTATTAAATGTCCTCTTAAAGGTAATACCAACAATGAAATTTATCATTTGTAAACTTTTCCCAAAAACTTAACATAGTTTTACATCATGAAGTGTTTATTGAACTGCCATGTGTACATGGCACAATGCTTTGAAATGTTTTGCCCTGGGGAGTTTGACACTAGAGGTTATTTCCACTTGAAGATGACAAGATTTGGCAAAGAAATAAAGTGAGTTGGAGATTCCCAATTCGGTGGCAAAGCTGGCACCTCAAGTTTAAATGTTATTTACATATTTTAATTATGGGTCTATATTTTAATAATTGTGAGGCTTTCTTTTACATAAAGTTGTCAATATCCTCCTAAGCTCTTATGTATAATATTCACAATATTTAAATCATAATAATATTATAATATTTAAGTACACTCAATAATTAGAATATTTAAAATCATAACATACAACTATTTGTTAAAAGTATATTATACTAAGGAAAATATTGATAGTGGTCAGAAGTAAGTTTTGGTGAATTGTTATCATATACAAATTAAAATTAGTTTATTTTGTTTTTTGCGGTACTCTTCTTAACATTTGAGTGAGAATTTGATTGGCAAATCTTACCAATGACCTCTCATCTATATGAGTTTCTCACAGCTAAATGTCCATCAATGATGGTGATGATAATGATGGTTGTGCTAATAAATACAACAGCAAAGTTTTAAAATGTATTACCTTACTGAAAGCAACCCCATAAATTCTAATACAGCACTTCTCTGGTAATCTGCATGAGAATGTTGTTTTTGGAATTACAAAGTTAGTAAGGCTTCCTGCCACTTAACATTCCCCTAGACCACTCCATACCTAACATGGCCCAGGTCCATTTCTTGGTTAAGGATATAGGACAAATTGGCACACAGAAAATGTAAAGTTTGGGAGATAGTTCATAAAGTTCAGAACTCAATGGCAATTATTTAACTTTTGTACATTTCTGACTATCTAGTTTTATCTACTTTTAATAAACCCAATCTCTTGAAGTATCAAGTAAGAGAGACTGCTCCTAATCTAAGTCAAAATTTACAGAAGCCACCTGTAATGGTTTTTAAATATGGCCACAAATTATTTAACATCAATTTTAGTAAGAAATTGGATGTACACATACCCTAATTTTAAATGTGGGTTGCTTTGCAAAGCTTCAACGGTATACTATGTAAAACGTGTTGCTATATTACTTCTAAAGCTAGCTCATAAAAGGCCATACAGCTTTGCTCTTATTTGCTGGAGCACTTTCTCTAGGAGGCTGGAGCTATTATATGAGAAGTCTGAATACCCAGACATTATCTTGTTGGATAGGCCATATCTGCGTGTCCCAGTGACAGAATTTAGAATTCACTAAGCCCTGCTTTCTAGGCATCTATGTCAAAGCAATAGATACATGAATGAAGCCATTTCAGTAAACAAGTCTATCAGCTAAATACTACTTAGAGACTTGTGTAGACACCATTGGTCCTGTTTGAATTTCTGGCACATAAACTTGTGAGATTAAAAAGTGATTGTTTGAATACACTGAGTTTTGGTGTGGTTTGTTATGTTACAATAGATAATTTAAATACCATTACTTCAGGAAAATAAGCTTTGCCTTTCCCATCATTCATTAAATTTTACATTTATTTACATATATAATAGATATTTATTGAATGTCTTCTATGTGCTATATCTGTTTGGGGCCATAAGAATATAATGGTAAAGTAAACTCTAACCTTCCTATTTTCATAGAATTCATATTCTACACAGTAAAATATAATAATGTAATAAAATATATACAATGTATCAATTGGTGATTATTGAAAAAATGAAGCAAAATAAAACAGGATAACAACACAATAGAGAGTACCAGAGGTGAGTTACTATTTTATATAGTATGGCCATAAGTGGCTTATTTTACATTATTTAACCAGGGTCTATAATAAAATGAAATTGTTAGTCATATGAGTATCTGAGGAAAGAACATTACAAGTAAAATGAGACCTTAAGATAAGCAAATTTTTGGCCTGTCTGAGGAAGACGACAACTAGGCCAACATAGCTTGAATACAGTGAAAGAAGCAGAGAATAACTTCGGGTAGGCTACAAAGTGTTGAACCATGTAGGAACTTTTAAGATGGGTAAAGGCTTTTAATTTTATGCACAATGAGAAGATAAATTATTGTAGCATTTTAAATAGAGAAGTACCATGTCATGACTGAACTTTTAAAAGATGCTTTCTGGGTGATGGAGAGAGAAAAGAGTGTAGGAGGGTAAGGCCGTAAAAAGAGAGACAACCTGTAATTTCTGCAGTAGTCCAGGTCAGTGATGATGATGGTGTAGCCTAATGTGGCTCTTGTGTAGGTGATTAATGTAGTAAAATGTCTGTTTAGGATATATCTCAAAATGGAATTGATATGGATATTCTCCATGCAGCAATGCTGGCTGGGTAGGAAGGTTGAACACGTGATGAATATGACATTTAATTAATTTAAATATTTACCAGATTAGAGAAAGAAAGGTTTGCTGAATGTACACAGATACTAAGCAAGTAGATTTCTATACTGCCTTTTGCTCAAGACCATCCCTCTATGATTTCAATTGTTTTCTGTATCTCAAATCTCACCTTCCTCCTAAAACCCAAGTCGAGACTAAAGTATTGGCTACCATCCTATTTACTGTTAACCTCATCAGCATGTGGATTTTCTCATTATAATATGAATATAATGCCAGGCTGTAATAATGGTAATGAGGAACTAAACATACATAGTTTCATCTTCTTTGAGAAAATTAGTTGTCCAGATTCTTGCCATGTCCTTGGCTTATCTTTGGATATAATTGAGGCTTCTTTATCTCATTTTGTCATTTAGCCACATACATTCTTTCTAGTTATATTGATGACCAAGACAATATTGTCACACACTTAAAATTTTCTAAGTATTTATGTCCGTATAACCTCTGTCTTCTTTACATGACTTCTAAATCAAACTTATTGGAATTTATACATGAACTTTATGCTAATTTTCTCCTTATACTATTATATTTATTTCTTCAATGTATCAGATCCTATAAATCTTTCCTCTAGTAAGACATGACCCACTCAAGACTTCAAATACCAAAGAGTATGTTCAATATCATGGTTTTGATACATGATGAAGTATGTGGATAAGTAGGTGATTACTAGGCAATAGAACATGGTTAGAAGTTTTTTTTAATGGATTATTAGTGATACATAACTAAAGGAGAGTTACGATCTATTTGTCCTGATATCTTTGATCATAGGTACTAAAAGTGATATTTACATGTCCTAGTAATTAATTCATACATTAATATTAAAAACAGAGATTAGAGCACAAATTAGGAATCCCAGAAGATACAAAATTAGAATGAGAGTGAATTTGGGATGTTTATATTTATTCTCTATTTTTCATACATCCATTCATACATACATCTACAAAGTGCTAAGCCCTTTGTTACTAATGTTCAAATCATAACAAATTAGTAGGAAAGACAGAATAGGTACTATTGGCTAGTTTGATGGGGCCAACATAATATAGAGAAGCAAAGCAAATCTGTGGGTAAATGGATACTGTGTCAGAGAAAGTGGTATGTTTGTACCAAATTTTATTTGTTTCATCTTCTTGATAAGATTGTATTTCCCAACCTCTTTCACAGCTCAATTAAGGTTATGTCGCTCTAATATGTGGCCATAAAACTGCCTATACAATTTATCTATATTCTTTTTACTTTGTACCATGGCAATCTGGGAGGTCATGTGTTTTAAATTGTTTCATCACTTTATAAAAGGAACATGGATTCCTAAATCACCACATTGAGTACCAATACCACCTAGATTAATAACCCAACACCTATTGGGATGTACCATGAGGAAGAAATAATTTTGTGTTAATTAAACCAGTGAGATTTCAGTGTTTATTATTTATTGCAGCAAAATGTAGCCTGTTATCAGTTATAGAGAAAGGAAAGAAGGAGGGAAGGAAGGAAGGAAGGAAGGAAGGAAGGAAGGAAGGAAGGAAGGAAGGAAGGAAGGAAGGAAGGGAGGGAGGGAGGGAGGGAGGGAGGGAGGGAGGGAGGGAGGGAGGGAGGGAAGGGAGGAGTGAAGGAAGGAGTGAAGGAAGGAAAGGAAGAAAGAAGAGGAGTGAAGGAAAAGACGGAAAAAAAAGAAATATCGAATTCACCATAAGGATGAGAGAAGAAGCAGGGGAGATAAGTTTCTTGTCCAAAAAAGGTAGATATGTAAGACACATGCCATTCTTCATTTGAATCAAAAGTCCCCAAACACACAGGAAACCATTGACCAGAGTGTAACTATTTATACCTACCAAGATAAAGATTATAGATGTTTGTTAGTTTCACACTGATTTCTTTAAGCAACTCAATTATGAATTACCACAATGTAGCTTTACTTGTCCATAGCTTTTTATTTTTTAATGTACTTTCCAGCAATTTTTTTTCTTAGTCAAGCACATACTTCAGTGAATCTCAGAAGCATCCTCTCTTCCAGGAAACTCATACCTGTTCAAGTAGTTATACACTGGCAGCTGAGAAAGACAGCTGTTATCTAAACTCCGTAAATATTCTGTGGAGGCTAAACTTTAAAACCTCAGTGATCCCAAGCTAGCTGTGTTCTGAACTCTTGCATTTTGATGAGCCTCTCCTTTTGTTGCCTTCCTGTGTAAGAAAAGGTTCACAAATCAGAGATCTAGATTCAATAACAAAGTAAGGTAGTTGTATAAATAACACATAATTACTGATGAAATGCCCAGATCCTTACCACAAAAGTAGTGAAATCGACACTTTTACTATCCCTAGATGTCCCGGAACGCTTTTCTTGAGTGTAATCAGTTTTTTTTTTTAATGATCCTTCATCATATACAAAACTTACCATCCTTAACTGAACAAATTACTGATGCCCCCATGCCCTACTTCACTTTGCAGTCATGTATCTATTTCGCAGTTCAACTCGTTAGGAATGTCTGTTATCTTCTCATAGGAGAGGAATAATAAATAACTATCTGCGCCTAGTTTATCATGTTAATGCGTTTAGCATTTTTATTCTATAGCACACTAATGTCTGTTATGTACAGTTTTTTGGACTGAGTGTTTCTGGCCCTGCCACGTTTATCATTGAGTATGGTTGATTTTGTCTGGCCTTACACATTGAACTAATCTTTCAAGTACAACGCTGGAGAATGAAGCTCAGAGTCAAAGCATTGATACCATATTGCAAAGGCAGATAGGATTGCATATTGTTTTTTATATTAGAAACGTAGGAAAGGGATACTAAGTCTCCCTTGTTTTGCTCTATTATTGGCTTAAGGCTCATCAATACTGGAAATAAAACAGTTCCAGAGGCTCAATGTGGCAAATGCAGCAAATCTAAGTCCCTTAACATTATATAATGTTGACTGCATCCATTCTATGGAATTTTAATTTGATATCACTTTCATGTTAATCCATTTGTGCATTTTAGTGAGCAATAAAAGAAGTTATGGGCAATCACAGAAAATATATAGTAGAGCTATGAGTGACACTGATGCCAGAAATTTATATTTTTGTGGAAAAAAAGGGGATCCCATTGTGGTAGATATTACAAATTCTAATAACAATTAAAAAAATTTCTAATAAATTAATTAGAAAAATAAATGCACCCAAGACAGGTGATTTTTAAAACATCACAAGGTAAGTAAAGCTTTAAATGAAGTGATTAAAACTGAAAGTAAGGGCATTTGAGACATGAAAAGTGCATCTCAAGGATTACAAACTGTGTGTAATGCATTTTACCAAATATAAAGTAACATGCTCTTTAACCTTATGATTAATCATTACAGTAGTCCTTGGGTACACAAACTAAAGTGGGATATAAATCGAATTGACCCGATCAACACTCAGTAACTTTAATGTCATAAACAATCAGCCAGCCTTTATCAATATCTTACTACAGTTAACGGTCCTGTGTTCCTACCTAATGTGTGACAAAAGCATAGTAGGCCAGAAAGAGTACTGGCATATGGAATTTTGGTTTTAGAGCTGTCACTTATTTTACGAAATTGGGTAAACAATACATTTTGTGGCCCTTCAGTTTCCTCTAAATAATGAAAATAGGAGTATGTGTTCTTTCTTAATATGCAGGTAGCTGTAATTGTCAAATATTGAATATTATAGCACTTAAGTCAATTGTGAAATATTAGATTCACTTACAAATTAATTTGTTTAGATTCATGGTGGTGGCTGTTTTTCTGGAAGAAAATTACTGAGCATCAATGGTAATCTCATATATATAGCCCAGATTTCAATCATTAGAAAAAGAGCTAAACTGAATCACTTAGACTAAGCATAAAATGATATTTCAATTTAATTAATTATCAACACAGGTGCATATCTGTAACCCTCATTGGTCATTAATCAGACTTACATTTCGTACTGGTTTCCATGTAGTAGAGAAAAGTTATAGAAACTGGTAGAAACTGAGCAGAGTTCATATCATGAAAAATAGGAGAAAATACAATTATTTAAAGAGAATTAGTTAGAGAAATTGAGCAATATAGGAGGTCAAAAGTTTACTGTCAGTCTTCAAGCACTAGATAGTTATTAAGAAGAGATTCCTTGCTGTTCTTGTTAAATATTTTGATTTTAACCAACCATATAAGGATGATGCAATTATGATCATAGCACTGCATTGTGCCAGATAAAACAACAAAAACTCCAAATAAAATAATAAATATAGTCCTTGTCAGGGAAGCCATGTAGGATTTTGCAGTTAATTTTGGGGGAATAGATAAAGCATTTAAACACAAGGCTTTCTTTACATCTATCAGAAAGGTCCAGTATGACTTTATAAAAAAAATAGTCAAGGATATTATTTGGCAAAGAAACTCCCAATAATGTTTTGGACTTCGAATCCTTTATTATATTTAATACTGGACAGATGAGTACCTGCCTTAGTTAAGTCCTAGAATATGAAATTTATTTCCTCAGTTTAGAGATGCTATTATCTTTCTATCTTAATTTTTTTAAAGCTTTTAAAAGAAAAATTAAATGTAAGTTTTTAAAAAGACAATTATTAATGTATTTGTATAAGGACATAGCCATCTCTAGTGAGTGATCGTGATTAAAAGTTAAATACTAGCAGATGTGTATTTTCCCTCTTATGCACATGAAAACCAAATCCATGCTATTTCCTCTTCAATTGTTTCTCCATGTATCTTCTCTATTACTATTTATGGCAGGATTATTCTCCCAGATTTGCCCACTTTGAAACCCACTTAACTTTTCCTTTCCATTTCCTTTACTCCTACATCCAAATGGTTGGTTAAATGCCATTGAGTCTACCACTGTACCATCTTTTCTTAATTCTACCAATGAATTTTTTTTCTTAATTCCACCTCTCTTAATTTCACCAATTACATTTACATTTACATTTCATCTTGTATTAAACCCCAATATTTATATTGCACACTGTGGCTATACTTACCTCCCTAAAATTTTCTCCTATTGTCAAGGTGCTATTTTAAAATTTTCAGTGAATCAAGTTTTTCTAAGGCATGAGATCTCAAAATACCATCACAGAGTCAGCAACATTGAAATCACCTTGGAGCTTCTTAGAAATACAGCTTGTGAAGTCTTATCCAGAAAACCTGATTCAGAAATTCTGAGGATGAAGCCTAGTAATCTGTATTTGAACAAGCCCTCCAGTTTTACATTTTGTTGTGTTGACACTTTCTTTATAGAGCAGTTTTAGGTTTACAGAAAAAAACATGAATAGAAAGTACAGAGAGTTATTATATACTCCGACTCCTCCACACATACATTTTTTTCTATTTTTAGCATGTGGCATTAGTGTGGTACATTTGTTAGATAAGATGAATCAATTAGAACATACTGCACTTTTTCAAAATTTGTTTTATTGTGGTATGTGCACAACATGAGATCTATCCTGTTACATTTTTAATCACAAAATAGTTTTGTTAACTATAGGTACAATGTTGCTTAGCTGACTTTTAGAATTTATTCAGTTTGCATGACTTTCTGCATGTTGATTAACAACTCCCAACTCTCCTTGCCTACTTCCAGCTCCTGTCAACCACTATTCATTCCACTCTGATTCTGAGTTTGACTACTTTAAAGATCACATATTCATATAAGTGAAATCATGCAAAATCTGTTTTCATATTTCTGGTTTATTTTCCTTAGTGTAATGTTCACAGAATTTATACATGTTGTCACATATTACAAAATTTTCTCGTTTTTCAGGCTGAATAATATTATTATTAATAATATAATAATATGAAATACTATAATATATACGTATATATGTGTATCCACACACATGCACACACATATATAATATATAATAAATATATATAACATGTAATATATAATACATAACACACACACACACACATATATATATATCACATTTTCTCAACCATCCATGGGCATTTAGGTTGTTACTACATCTGAACTATCGTGATTAGTGCGAGTGAACATGGGAGTACTAATACCTCTTCAAAATTCTGATTTCAATCTTTTAGAGAAATAACTAAAATTAGATTGCTAAATCATATCACACTGATATTTTCATTTTCTTTTCGAGGAATGGCCATACTGTGTTCCATAGCAGCTGTACCATTTAGCATTCCTAGCAGTGGTGTGGAAGGGTGGCGACACCCTCACATCTTCACCAGTACTTTTTGTCTTTTGTCTTTTTTATTTTTTAAATATATATTTTATTGTGTTTTTGGTTTTGGGGTACATGTGAAGAACATGCAAGATTGTTGCATAGGTACATACATGGCAATGTGGTTTGCTGCCTTTCTCCCCATCACCTGTATCTGACATTTCTCCTCATGTTATCCCTCCCCAACTCCCCACCCCCTGCTGTCCCTCCCCTAGTTCCCCACAACAGGCCCCAGAGTGTGATGCTCCCCCCCCCGTGTCCATGTGTTCTCATTGTTCAACACCCACCTATCAGTGAACACATGCAGTGTTTGATTTTCTGTTCTTGTGTCAGTTTGCTGAGAATGATGGTTTCCAGGTTCATCCATGTCCCTACAAAGGACACGAACTCATCATCTTTTGTGGCTGCATAGTATTCCATGGTGTATATGTGCCACATTTTCCCAGTCCAGTCTATCATCGATGGACATTTGGGTGGGATCCAAGTCTTTGCTATTGTAAACAGTGCTGCAATGAACATTCGTGTGCATGTGTCCTTATAATAGAATGATTTATAATCCTTTGGATATATACCTAGTAGTGGGATTGCTGGGTCAAATGGAGGATATGAACAGACACTTTTCAAAAGACGTATATGAGACCAACAAACATATGAAAAAATGCTCATCATCACTGATCATTAGAGAAATGCATATCAAAACTACATTGAGATACCATCTCACAGCAGTTAAAATGGTGATCATTAAAAAATCTGGAGACAACAGATGCCGGAGAGGATATGGAGAAATAGGAACACTTTTGCACTGTTGGTGGGAGTCTTTTGTCTTTTTGATGATAGCTATCATGACAGGTTGAGGTTTTGATTTGTGTTTCCCTGATGATTAGTGACTTTGAGCATCTTTTCATAAACCTGTTGGTCATTTGTATGTCTTATTTGGAGAAACATCTGTTAAAGTCTTTAACCCATTTTTAAGATTGGGTAATCAGCCTTTTTTGCCATTGAGTTGTAGGAGTTCCTTGTATGTTTTGAAAGTTAAGCCCCCATCAGACATATTGGTGGCAATTTTTTTTTCCTATTCTTTAGGTTGGCTTTTCACTCTGTTTATAATTTCCTTTTCAGTGCAGAAACTTTTAGTTTGATCATGTCCCAATCGTTTATTTTGCTTTTGTTGCCTGCACTTTTGGTTTCATGTGCATAAAATCGTTGCTAAGATTAATGTCATAATGTTTTTTTTTTGCTATGTTTCCTTCTTGTGGATTTATAATTTGAGGTTTTACACTTAAGGATTTAATTCATTTTTAGTTGATTTTTTTTTTTGTGGTATAAGATAATGGTCCAATTTCATTATTTTGCTTGTGGATATCCAGTTTTCCCAACATCACTTGTTGAAGAGACTGTCCTTTCCCAATTTTGTATCCTATACTGTTTTAATTAACATAACCTTGTAATATATATTGAAATCAGGAAGTGTGATGTCCCAGTTTTATTCTTTTTTTTTCTAGAGTGATTTGGCTTTCTGGTGTTTTATTGTGGCTCCATATAAACTTCGGATTTTTTTTCTATTTCTGTGAAAAATGTCATTAAGATTTTAGTAGTGATTGAATAGAATTTGTAGCCAGCTTTGGGTCATATGACCATTTTAACAACATTAAATCTGCCAATCCATGAATGTGAACTATCTCTTTTTTTAATTTGAATTTATTTTTATTTATTTTTTCGTGTGTGTTAATGAATGAGAGTTTATGTTGCTCAGGTTGGCCTTGAACTCATTGCCTCGCCCCCTCAAGCGCCAGGACAACTGGCCGGAGCCACCGCGGCTCCCGGAATAGCTCTTTACTTGTTTCTGTCTCTTTCAACTTCTTTCCTCAGTGTTTGAGAGATTTCAAAGTACAAGTCTTCCACCTACTTATTTTATTCATAAGTATTTTGCTCTTTTTGATGCTATTGTAAGTGTGGTTCTTTTCCTAATTTCCATTGCAGATAATTCATTGTAAGTGTATAAAAAGAAATGCAACTAATTTTTACTTATTGATTTTGTATCCTGCAACATTACTGAATTTGTTTATTACTTTGTATCAGGTTTTTTTTGTTTTTGGAGGTTTTGGAGTTTTTTGTATAGAAGATAGAAGATTATGCCATTTGTAAACAGGGAGAATTTTACTTTTTCTTTTCTCGTCTGAAAGATTTTTGCTTCTTGATTTTGCCTAATTTCTCTGGTTAGAACTTCCAGTACTATGTTGAGAAATGGTAAGAGTGGGCATCATGCTTGTTTCCTGTTCTTAGAGGAAAAGCTTTAAGATTTTCCTATTGAATATAATGTTAGCTGCGGGCTTGTATATGAAATTTTCTTTGTTAAAGTCATTTATTTCTATTCTTAGTTTATTGAGAGGTTTTTCGGAGGGGAAATGTAAAAAGATGTCACATTTTGTTAAAAGATTTTTATGTATCTAATGAAATTATCTTGTGACTTCTATTTTTTTTTTCTGTTAATGTGGTATATCCCATTTTTTTAATATATATAGCGAACCATCCTTGCATTCCAAAGTTAAATCTCACTTGGCTATGGCATATGATCCTTTTAATGTGCTGTTGGGTTTAGTTTGCTAGTATAATATTGGAGTATTTTGGAATCCATATTTATCACAGATTTTGGACTGTAATTTTCTTTTTCTTCTGGTGCCTTTTACTACCTTTGGTATCAAGGTAATACTCACTTCAAAAAATGAATTTGGAAGTGATTGATCCACTTCAAGTTTTTGGAAGATTTTGATAATATTTGATGTTAATTCTCATCTATGTGTATATTAGAATTCACTAGTAGAGTCACCAGGTTCTGGAAGTTTCTTTGTTGGGAGGCTTTAGAATGCTAATTCAATCTCTTGCTGATTATAGGTCTGTTGAAAATTTATATTTTTTTCATGGTTCAATCTTAGTAGGTTGGGTGTTTCTGGGATTGTATCCACTGATTTTTTTTTCCTAGGCTATTCAATTAGCTGGTAAATAATAATTTATAGTAGTCTCTTATTAACATTTTTATGTCTATGGGTTCAGTTTTATTGTCTCCTCATTTCTGAATTTATTTGAATGTTCTCTCATCTTTTTAGTTTAGCAAAAATATTGTCAAATTTATTTCCTTTCAGAAAACCACCTCTTAATTTTGTTGATTTATATCAATGGTTTTTCTATGCTCTATTTCATTTATTCTCTAATATTGATTTTTTCCTTCTTTATGCTAATTTTGGGTTTAATTTGTTCTTTTACTAGTCTCATTAGGTATAGAGTTTGGTTCTTGATTTGAGATTTGTTTTCTTTTTAAACG
The DNA here is from genome assembly GCF_049354715.1 of Callithrix jacchus. Lineage (NCBI taxonomy): Eukaryota > Metazoa > Chordata > Mammalia > Primates > Cebidae > Callithrix > Callithrix jacchus. The sequence goes on from NC_133524.1 coordinate 34,724,279, forward strand.
TAGTAATTTACTGCTGTAGTCTTCCCTCTTCCTACTGCTTTACATGAATCCCATAAGTTAGGGTGTGTGGTATTTTTGTTTTTATTTGTCTCAAGATGTAAGAAAATTTTTTTCTTTGATCTCTTCTTTGACCCATGGTTGATCAAATGAGTTGTTTAATTTTCACATATTTGTGAATTTTCCAGTTGTCCTTCTGCTATTGATATTTTTTTATTGTACTTTTAGGTTCTGGGGTACATGTGCAGATCCTGCAGGATTGTTGCACGAGTAAAAACATAGCAATGTGGTTTGCTGCCTCCATCCTCCCATCACCTACATCTGGCATTTCTCCCTATGTTATCCCTCCCTGACCTCCCTGCCCCCCACTGTCCCTCCATTGACCCCCACCAACAGACTCCAGTGTGTGATGCTCCCTTCTTGTGTCCATGTGTTCTCATTGTTCAACACCTGCCTATGAGTGAGAACATGCGGTGTTTGATTTTCTGTTCTTGTGTCAGTTTGCTGAGAATTTTGGTTTCCAGATTCATCCATGTCCCTACAAAGGACACGAGCTCATCCTTTTTTACAGCTGCACAGTATTCCATGGTATATATGTGCCACATTTTCCATGTCTAGTCTATCGTCGATGGACATTTGGGTTAGTTCCAGGGCTTTGCTATTGTAAACAGTGCCGCTATGGACATACGTGTGCATGTGTCTTTATAATAGAACAATTTATAATCCTTTGAATATATATTCAGTAATGGGATTGCTGGGTCAAATGGAATTTCTGTTTCTAGGTCCTTGAGGAAGTGTCACGCTGTCTTCTGCAATGGTTAAACTAGTTTACACTCCCACCAACAGTGTAAAAGTGTTCCTATTTCTCCACATCCTCTCCAGCATCTGTGGTCTACAGATTTTTAAATGATAACCATTCTAACTGATGTGAGGTGGTATCTCAATGTGGTTTTGATTTGCTTTTCTCTAGTAATCAGTGATGATGAATATTTTTTTCATGTTTGTTGGCCTTATATATGTCTTCTTTTGAAAAGCGACTGTTATAACCTTCACCCACTTTTGGATGGGTTTGTTTGTTTCTTCTTGTAAATCTGTTTTAGATCATTGTAAATTCTGGATATTAGCCCTTTGTCAGATTGGTAGATTGTAAAAATTTTTACCCATTCTGTTGGTTGCTGGCTCACTCTAATGATGGTTTCTTTTGCTATACAGAAGCTCTAGACTTTAATTCGGTCCCATTTGTCTATTTTGGCTTTTGTTGCAAAAGCTTTTGGTGTTTTAGTCATGAAGTCCTTGCCTACGGCTATGTCCTGAATGGTTTTGCCCAGGTTTTCCTCTGGGAATTTTATGGGGGTAGGTCTTATGTGTAAGTCTTTAATCCATTTGGAGTTAATTTTAGTGTAAGGTGTCAGGAAGGGGTCCAGCTTCTGCTTTCTGCACACTGCTAGCCAGTTTTCTGAAAACAGTTTATTAAACAGGGAATTTTTTCCCCATTGCTTGTTTCTGTGAGGTTTGTCAAAGATCAGATGGTTGTAGATGTGTAGCGTTGCCTCTGAGGCCTCTGTTCTGTTCCATTGGTCTGTATCTCTGTTTGGGTACCAGTACCATGCTGTTTTGATTACTGTAGCCTTATAGTATAGCTTGAAATCAGGTAATATGATACCTCCAGCTTCGTTCTTTTGCCTAGTATTGTCTTGGCTATATGGGCTCTCTTTCGATTCCACATGAAGTTTAAGGTGGGTTTTTCCAGTTCTGTGAAGAAGGTCATTGGTAGCTTAATGGGGATAGCATTGAATGTATAAATTACTTTGGGCAGTATGGCCATTTTCACAATATTGATTCTTTCTAACCATGAGCATGGAATGTTTCTCCATCTGTTTGTGTCCTCTTTTATTTCCTTGAGGAGTGGTTTGTAGATCTCCTTGAAGAGATCCTTTACATCCTTTGTTAGTTGTATTCCTAGGTATTTTATTCTCTTTGTAGCGATTGTGAATGGGAGTTTGCTCATGATTTCGCTCTCTGTTAGTCTGTTATTGGTGTATAGAAATGCTTGTCATTTCTGCACATTGATTTTGTATCCTGAGACTTTGCTGAAGTTGCTTATCAGTTTACAGAGATTTGGGGCTGAGATGACAGGGTCTTCTAAATATACAATCATGTCATCTGCAAATAGAGAAAATTTGACTGCTTTTTTTCCTAATTAAATACTCTTTTAATATTTTTCTTGTCTTAATTGCTCTGGCTAGAACTCGCAATACTATATTGAATAGGAGTGGTGAGAGAGGGCATCCTTGTCTAGTGTTGGATTTCAAAGAGAATGTTCCCAGTCTTTGCCCTTTCAGTATGATATTGGCTGTAGGTTTGTCATAAATAGCTTTTATTGTTTTGAGATATGTTCCTTCGATACCTAATTTATTGAGAGTTTTTAGCATAAAGGGCTGTTGAATTTTGTCAAAGGCCTTCTCTGCATGTATTAAGATAATCATGTGGTTTTGGTCTTCGGTTCTGTTTATGTGGTGGATTACGTTTATAGACTTGTGTATGTTGAACCAGCCTTGCATCCCTAGAATGAAGCCTACTTGATCATGATGGATAAGCTTTTCCATGTGCTATTGCAATCGGTTTGCCAGTATTTTATTGAAGATTTTTGCATCTATGTTCATCATGGATATTGGCCTAAAGTTTTCTTTTTTGTTGAGTCTCTGCCAGGTTTTGGTATCAGGATGATGTTGGTCTCACAAAATGATTTGGGAAGGATTCCATCTTTTTGGATTGTTTGGAATAGTTTCAGAAGTCATGGTACTAGCTCCTCTTTGTACATCTGGCAGAATTCAGCTGTAAACCCATCTGGACCTGGACTGTTTTTGCTTGGTAGGCTATTAATTGCTGCCTCAACATCAGCCCTTTTTTTTGGTCTGTTCAAGGTTTCAACTTCTTCCTGGTTTAGACTTGGGTAGGTTCGAGTGTCCAGGAATTTTTCCATTTCTTCCAGGTTTACTGGTTTATGTGCATAGAGTTGTTTGTAGTAATCTCTGATTGTAGTTTGTATTTCTGTGGAATCAGTGTTGATATCCCCTTTAACATTTTTTATTGCATCTATCTGATTCTTCTCCATTTTCTTTTCTATTAATCTGGCTAGTGGTCTATTTTGTTGATTTTTTCAAAAAACCAGCTTCTGGATTTATTGATTTTTTGAAGGGTTTTGTCTGTCTCTATCTCCTTCACTTCTGCTCTGATCTTAGTTATTTCTTGACTTCTCTTAGCTTTTGAGGTTTTTTGCTCTTGTTCTTCTAACTCTTTCAATTTTGATGATAGGGTGTCGATTTTAGATCTTTCTTTGCTTCTCATGTCGGCATTTATTGCTATAAATTTCTCTCTAGACATTGCTTTGAATATGTCCCAGGGATTCTAGTGCATTGTGTTTTCATTCTCATTGGTTTCAAAGAACATCTTTATTTCTGCTTTCGTTTCATTGTTTATCCAGTGAACATTCAGGAGCAGGTTGTTCAGTTTCCATGAAGCTGTGCGGTTCTGAGTTAGTTTCTTAATTGAGTTCTAATTTGATTGCCCTGTGGTCTGAGAGACTGTTTGTTATGATTTACGTTCTTTTGCATTTGCTGAGGAGTGATTTACTTCCAATTATGTGGTCAATTTTAGAGTAGGTGCCATGTGGTGCTGAGAAGAATATATATTCTGTAGATTTGGGGTGGAGATTTCTGTAGATGTCTATTAGGTCTGCCTGGTCCAGATATGAGTTCATGTCCTGGATATCCTTAATTTTCTGTCTCATTGGTCTGTCTAATATTGGCAGTGGAGTGTTAAAGTCTCCCACTATTATTGTGTGGGAGTCTAAGTCTCTTTGTATGTCATTAAGAACTTGCTTTATGTACTTGGGTGCTCCTGTATTGGGTGCATATATATTTAGGATCCTTAGCTCTTCTTGATGCATTGATCCTTTTACCATTATGTAATACCCTTCTTCATCTCTTTTGATGTTTGTTGGTTTAAAGTCCATTGTATCAGAGATGAGCATTGCAACTCCTGCTTTTTTTGCTCTCCATTTGCTTGATTTATCTTCCTCTATCCCTTTATTTTGAGCCTACATGTGTCCTTGCATGTGAGATGGGTTTCCTGAATACAGCACACTGACTTTTTATCCAATTTGCCAGTCTATGTCTTTTGATTGGGGCATCTAGCCCATTTACATTTAAGGTTAATATTGTTATATGTGAATTTGATCCTGCTATTTTGATGCTAACTGGTTGTTTTGCCAATTAGTTAATGCATTTTTTTCATTGTGTCGATAGCCTTTACCATTTAGTACATTTTGGGAGTGGCTGGTACTGGTTGTTCCTTTCCTTGTTTAGTTCCTCTTTCAGGAGCTCTTGTAAGGCTGGCCTGGTGGTGATGAAATCTCTCAGCAATTACTTGTCCATAAAGGGTTTTCTTTCTCCTTTGTTTATGAAGCTTAGTTTGGCTGGATATGAAATTCTAGGTTGAAAGTTCTTTTCTTTAAGGATGTTAAATACTGGCCCCCACTCTCTTCTGGCTTGTAGGGTTTCAGGCAAGATATCTGCTGTGAGTCTAATGGACTTCCCTTTGTGGGTAACCTGACCTTTCTCTCTGGCTGTGCTTGACATTTTTTTCTTCATTTCAACCCTGGTGAATCTGATGATTGTGTGCCTTGGGGTTGCTCTTCTTGAATCTGATGATTGTGTGCCTTGGGGTTGCTCTTCCTGAGGAATATCTTTATGGTGTTCTCTGTATTTCCTGGACTTGAATGGTGGCCTGCCTTGCTAGGTTGGGGAAGTTCTGGATAATATCGTGAAGAGTGTTTTCCATCTTGCATTTATTCTCTCTGTCACACTCAGGTACACCTATCAAACGTAGATTAGGTCTTTTCACATAATCATATTTCTGGGAGGCTTTGTACATTTCTTTTCACACTTTTTTCTCTATTCTTTCTTCTCATTTTATTTGAGTTGATATTCAATCTCTGGTATCCTTTCTTCTCCTTGGTTGATTTGGCTATTGAAACTTGTTTATGCTTGCAAAGTTCTTGTGCTGTTTTTCAGCTCCATCAAGTTATTTATATTCTCTAAGCTGTTTATTCTAGTTAGCATCTCATCTAACCTTTTTTCTAGGTTCTTAGTTTCTTTGCATTGGGTTAGCACATGTTCTTTTAGCTCTGAAAAGTTTGTTAGTACCCACCTTCTAAAGCCTATTTCTGTCAATTCATTAGATTCATTCTCCATCCATCTTTGATCCCTAGCTGGTGAGGAGTTGTGATCCCTTGAAGGAGGAGAGGCATTCTGGATTTTGGTGTTTTCATCCTTTTTGCGCTGGTTTCTTCCCATCTTAGTGGCTTTATCTACCTGTGGTCCGTAGTTGGTGACTTTGGGATGAAGTCTCTGAGTGGACATCCTTTTTGTTGATGATGAAGTTATTTCTTTCTGTTTTTTAGTTTTCTTTCTAACAGTCAGGCCTCTCTGCTGTAGGACTGCTGGGGGTCCACTCCAGACCCTGCTTGCCTGGGGATCACCCACGGGGGCTGCAGAACAGTAACACTTGCTTCCAGTTTCTTCTTCTGTTATCTTCATTCCAGAAGGGTACCTGTCAGATGTCATCCTGAGCTCTTCTTTATGAGGTGTCTCTTTGGGCATATGGGGGTCAGGGTGCTGCTTGAGGAGACAGTCTGTCCCTTATAGGAGCTCAAGTGCTGTACTGGGAGCTCTGTTGTTCCGTGCATAGCTGCTGGACAGGTACTTTTAAGTCTGCTACAGTGGAACTCATAACTGCCTCTTTTCCCAGGTGCTCTCTCCTAGGAAAGTTGGCTTTATTTATAAGTTCCTGTCATGCTGCTGCCTTTTTTCATTGATGCCCTGCCCCACGTGTAGTACTCTAGTCACAGTCTACCAGCAGAGGCATTGCTGCACTGCAGCAGGCTCTGACCAGCTGTCGTGTGAACTGCCTCTGTAGTGGAGGACTGCCTTGCTAGTGGTGGTTGCCCTTTCCCCCACTGAGCTGGACCATGCTGGGTCCAGCTGTGCTTGCTGTGAAACTCTCAATCCAGAGCATTTCAGATTGCTTGTTTTGTGGGGTTGGTACCCACAGACCAGATCGCCTGGCTCCCTGTCTCAGCCCCCTCCCTTTCAGTTGAAAGGGCAACCCTGTCTCCCAGGCATTCCAGGTGCCAGTTGAAATGGCTGCCCAGATTTGTGTGGTTTTCTGTGTGCCAATCTGGCACTGGCTAAAACTGCCCTGCTGAAAATTCATGGTGCTTTTTGGCCTGGGCGTCTCCTGGTCTGTGGGCTGTGAAAATTGTTTTGAAAATGTAATGGACACTAGCTCTTTGCATTGTTCTTGCTGGAAACTGAGCCCCTGAGCTATTCCTATTTGGCTGTCTTGGATCCTCCCCTCCTCTGCTATTGATTTCTAGTTCTGTTCCTTGAGGTCACAAAAGATATTTGGTATGGTTTACATCTTATTTTTTATATCTTGTTTTGTGACCTAACATGTGATTTATCTTGCAGAGAGTACCATGTTTTTTTGAGAATAATGTATATTCTGTTATTTTTTGTGGAATGATCTGTATAAGTGTGTCACATCCATTTGATCTATAGTGTTATTGATATCCTCTTTTCCTTTTCTGATTTTCTGTCTAGTTGTTCTCTTCATTATTTGAAAGCTTTTATTAATACTATTATTGTATTACTGGATACTTATCTCTTTGATGTTGCAAATGTTTGCTTTATACATATAAATGCTTTAACTATATTATGTGCATATATATTTATAATCATTATATATTCCTTGCATATTTACATTTTTGTCATTATATAATGTCCTTCTTTGTCTCTTGTTACAACCTTTTTACATAAAATCTATTTTTCCTGATATAAGTATAAGCACCTTTGGTAATCCTTCCACTTTCAGCCCATATGTATCATTATGTATAAAGTGAGTTTCTAATACACAGAATATAGCTGTATCTTATTTTTTTGTTGTTAATGTTTCATTCAGCCACCCTATGTATGCTGCAACTTCCACTGATGGTTTTATGGGGATTTCCTTGTACATTTTACTATCGTTGCATTTTAAGTGTGTTTTGTATATTCTACATATAAGTACTTTGTCAGATATGTAACACATAAACATTTTAGCCTGGTCTAGGATTGTCTTTTCATGCTCTTAATAGTCTCTTTCACAAAGTACTTTTTTTTTTAGTTTTAATGAAATCCAGCTTACCAATTCTATCAACATATCTAAAAACTTATCACCAAACCCCAAGTTCACCTAGATTTTCTTATATTTACCTTTGAAGAGATTAAAGTTTTGTGCTTTATATTTAAGTCTGTGATCCATTTTGAGTCAATTTCTTAAAAATGTGTAAGGCCTGTTACATTCAGTATTTGTATGTGGATATGCATTTGTTTCAGGATCATATATTGAAAAATCTTTCCTCAGTTTAAGGATAGTTGTCTGTTTAGAATTGCATTTGCTCCTTTGTTAAAGATAAATTTACTATATTTGGGTCTGCTTTTCTACTCTCCGTTCTGTTTTGTTGATTTATTTGTCTATTCCTTGGGTAATACTAGCCTTTCTACTTAGTTCCTCATCTTTAATATTGTTTTAGCTATTCTGGTCTTTAATTATTTTTTTGCTGTACAATATAAATTTCAGAATCAACTTATCAATTAATATATCAATTGGATACAAAGTAACTTGTTGAGATCTTATTGAGATTGCATTGCATCTATGGATTATTTTGGAAAGAAGTGACAATTTAACAATATTTAGTCTTCCTATCTGTAACATGAGATAGCTGTCCAATTATTTAGAACTATGATTGCTTCATCAGAGTTTTGTGGATCTTGCACATTTTTATATACCTACATAATGAAATATATATGTGTACACGCACAGGCACACACACACACAATCTTGCACTATCACTCTGGGACAGTGGTTGGAAAGGAGTGGCATGATCATGACTCACTGCAGCCTCAGTCTCCTGGGCTCAAGCAATCCCCTTGACTTAGCCTCCTGAGTGGAACTACAGGTAAGCAATATTAGGTATGGCTATTTTGTTTTTTAAATTTTTGTAGAGATCAGGTATCACTATGTTGCCTAGATTGGTCTCGAACTCCTGGGCCCAAGCCATCCTCCTTCCTCAACTTCCCAAAGTAATGAGAATACAGATGTGAACCACTACACCCAATTGGTGTGTCTTTTGTTAGTTTATACTTAGACATTTCATTTTGCTAATGTAAATAGTGTTGAGTGTTATGTTCGAATTGCAGTTGTTCATTACTAATATATAAGAAAGCAGTAGACCTTTGTATATTATCCTTTTCTTCTGCAACCTTGCCATGATTATTAGTTCTAAGAGGTGTTTTGTGTGTTTGTTTGGTTTAGTTTGCTTTGGAGTATTTTTTATGATTGCTTAAGGTTTTTCATGTAGGAAGTTATGCAATCTGTTAACAAAGACAGCTTCATTTACTTATTTCAAGTCTGTATACCTTTTATTTACATTTCTTGTTTTCTGTTTCATCAGCTAGGACTTCTAGTATGATATTGAATAGGAGTGGTGATAGTAGACATCCTTGTCTTGCTCATGATCATAAGGAAAAATAATCTAGTTTATCAGCATTAACTGTGATGTTAGCTGTAAGTTTCTTGTAGGTGTTCTTTGTCAAATAGAGAAAGTTCTCTTTTTAGTTTGCAAAAGATTTTTATCATGAATAAGTGTTGGATCTTTCTCAAATACATTGTCTGCATCTGTTGATGTGATCATATAGTTTTTCTTCTTTAGCCTTTTGATGAAATTGATTATGTTAATTTATTTCTGAATGCTGAACCAGTCTTGGATACCTGAGATAACTGCCAATTGGTAATAGTGTATACTTCTTTATTTACAGTGATGTATTTAATTCTGTAATATTTTTGAGGACTTTTACATTCATGTTCATGAGAGATATTGCTTTGTACTTTTCTTTTTCTTGCAATGTATTTGTTTGGGTGAGAGTAATGTTGGCCTCATAGAAAGAGTACTATTTTCTGCTTCTGTCTTCTGGAAGAGGTTGAAGATAATTGGTGTGATTTCTCCCTCAAAAGTCTGGTAGAATTCATCAGTGAAACCGTCTGGCCCTGTTGCTTTTTCTTTTATAAAGTTACTAATTATTGACTTAATATCTTTAGTATATATAGATTCAATAAATTATTTATTTCTCCTTGTATGAATGTTGACAGATTGTGTCTTTCAAGGAATTGGTCTATTTCATCTAAATTATAAAATTTGTGAATATAGAGTTGTTCGTAGTATCATTTTATTATTCTCTTAATATTTATAGGTTAGGTAGTGATGGTTCTTCTTTCAGTTGTAATATTAGTAATTTGTGTCTTCACTATTATTATTATTATTATTTTGGTGAGCCTGACTAGAGGTTAATCAATTTTCAAAGAGTCAGTTTTCGTGAGATGTGTCTTTGGGCTGTGCCTTTCACAGGTGCTTCTCAGCTTTCCTCTCACTTGCGTTCCTTAGGTAACACAGGAAGGTTATAGAGAGTTAGAGTTGGTATTTACCTTCTACCAGATAGGTTAGCTTGTAGTCAAAACCTAGTTCAGGTTATGCTCTGGTAAAATACTTTCCCTTGAGGGCAGGCCTTTGTTGAGAAGAACCCAAAACTCTGGACTAACTTCAAGTACTTACTTTTTCCCTCACACTGCTGAAAGCTTGAGGGAATTTTTCTCTGAAATGTCAAACTCTTCACATTTTGGACTAGAAATTAGAAAACCTCAAGGAGTTTTTGATACATACTTGGTTTTGAGAACTGCTGGCCTATAGGATACATTGTAAACTCTTTACCATGAATTCTAGGTTTGAATTAATCTGTCTGCACCAGGTTTCGAATGTTATTTTCTATATTCTGCTTTTGCTATTTTATATTATTTTAAAAATATTTTTATATTCATTCCTATATTTTATCATTCCCGCTTTTTGCTTCTGTCCCTTTGCCATTTGACTATTATGCTGTTTTCTTTCTCTCTCTTCCTCTTTCTCTACCTCTTCTATCTCCTTTTTTCTCTCTGTCTATGCGTATGTGTACGCATATATATACACACATATATGTATATATAAAATCTCTAATGTGTATGTATGTGTGTGTATAATCTCTAGTCTGTAAAGATATCAAGAATTCTATTTCTTCAACACAAATTTTAAGTGTTTAAAAAGTAGCAGTATAGAAGGAAAAAGAAAATATTTTTGCTGCTTTCCAGAATTTATTAACCACCACAAGAGTTAAAAACATCTATACAATTACATGCCTTATATTTCATAGGAGCCAAAGTTTAGACACCAGTATGTTTTATTTTATAAATAACTGTAGAGAAAAAACCAAATACCTAAATCATTTTCTAAGATGTATTTACTTATTCTTGAATTGCAACCCAACCAATGTCATTGAAAACTATAAGTTACATGAATATTATATTTTATATGTTACATATAAACTATCTAATTTATAGAAAATAACTGCCTCTAATAAAACTACTCAACTCTTTTCGTTTAAACTTCTCATTTATTATTTTAAAATACTTTTCAAAATTATATTTTGGAGTGTGTCCATTTGTAATGCTATGCATTTTAGGAAAGCAGTTTTTATCAGAAAACAGAAGTATCTAAATAAAGTTGCAGGTGATAGCTTCTCTGTTACTGATCAAGCAGAAAGTTAATTTACCACAGCATTCTACTAAATTACCTCTCAGGAAAAAAGGCACGTGTAAGCATTTCTACAAAGCATCCAGTTGCCTCAAGTTTGCGGCTCAGATCATTACGTGGTATCCCGCTGAAATGTGGCATCAGTTGTTTTGAATTCCAAATGATTGCAGTTTTAACTCTACTTGTAGTTGGAGACACAGAAACTATAGACAAGTCAGAAGACCCTCTTTAGATCTATCACCTTGCAAAATGATGGTGTACTTGTAATTTACACATTCATTCAAAAATATTGCAGTGATGATGTGATGATTAATAGTGTCAACGTGATTGGACTGAGGGATGCAAAGTATTAATCCTGGGTATGTCTGTGTGGGTGTTGCCGGAAAAGATTAACATTTGAGTCAGTTGGCTGGGGAAAGCAGATCCACCTTAATCTGGTGGCACAATCTAATCAGCTTCCAGCGAATATAAAGCAGGCAGGAAAACGTGAAATGGAGAGATAGACCTAGTCTCCCAAGCCACATCTTTCTCCCGTGCTGGATGCTTCCTGCCGTTGAACGTCGGACTCCCAGTTCTTCAGTTTTGGGATTCAGACTGACTGTCCATGCTCCTCAGCTTGCAGACAGTCTATTGTGGGACCTTGTGATGGTGTAAGTTAATACTTGATAAACTCCCCTTTATATACAGGTATATAAAGGGGAGGTTCTGTCCCTCTAAGAGAATCGTGACTAATACAAATTTCTAGGCAAATAGTTCCTATTGTCTTGTGGAAAGCAAAGAAATACCTTGAATAGGAAGTACAAAACTTCCAGTGGAGCTTTTGGTGTTAATTGCACCTGAAACTTCCACTAATGTAGTACTTCCCATACTTTATTGTACATAATTATGTCTGGAGACCTTGTTAAAATGCATATTATGATTCACTGTGTCTGGGCATGGCCCAAGATTCCTCATTTCTATGAGGTTCCTGGTTAATGTTGCTGCTTAATTTACTGTGACTAGCAACACACTAGTATATGATAAGCTTCCTAAAAGAACAGGCTGTATCTTCCTTGTGTTTGCTCTTAAGCCTAGAGATATTTTGCATAGTTCTGTTTCTCACATCTATTTCTCTAACTTTCTAAACATTATTCAACGCTATTCATAGATAAATACTAGATATTTTAAAGTAAGTTAAATTAAAAGAAACATGGAAATCAGGGCAAAAGACAAAACTGAGATGAAGCAATTTGTTAAATTTACATGTGAGCCTAAATTGTGGCTACTAGATATGAGCCTAAATTGTGGCTCTGAACATCTATGACCTTATGTCCTGGTTACAGTCCTGGTTTATGCCTGTTGCGTCTATGTAATTATTGATAACAACATTTGCTAGTATAGATTAAATGAGAAAAGTGGATTCCCTACTGTTAGGGCTTGTAAACAGCTTTTAACCTGGAAAAACAGTGCCTTACATTGATTACTGAGCAGCTTAATGTATGGATAAAAAGTCTTTAAGCAAATGCCCAGATATTGGAAAGAAAAGATAAGAATTCCATAATATTCTTAAAACAGTTATTAATTTTACCACTGTAAATACTGATTGCATATTAGACATTAAAAATATAATTATTTTACATATATGTCAATAAAAGTTTTTGAAATATTATATATCAATAAAATATCTTGATTTTTAAAACTATAAATAATTTTTTAATATATATTATTTTATGATATTTATAAATTCTTTTTAGGATTCTTGAGAACTAACATTTTTAGAAAGAAAATATCTAGATGCAAATCTAGATATGTAGGATGACTATTAATCTTACATTCCCTATAGGAGCCCACAAAAATAATGAGGGGCTTTCTCTTAGATGGATGACTTTTCACTTTGCAATTAAAAAAGGTGAGAAGGCCCTTCATCAGACTTTTATTTAGGGCAAAATGGGTGTCATGAAAGAACTTAAGGCCATTACTAATTAATAATATAAAGTTATAAAGCAGAAAAAATTAACCTTTCATTGACTTTCTGTAGGTTTTAAGCAACTTCATTAATAGATTTTGATGGTAATAAGAATTCTAAGATACATAAGAGAATTTAGAATACGTTCAGATACTTATACATTTTTATATGCATAATTGTATTTGAAATTATATAAATTTACTATTTTATTTTAGACTGTTTGCAATAATAAACTTTACAATTTGCAGTTATTAAAGCTCTGCTGACTGCACTGCCCATAAAAACGTGTTGTTTGCTAACCTAGGACAAACTTACCTAATAAAATAATTTAATTGAAGAGATTCTCATTGGTCTAAAATAAATAATATCTTGCTAAACATCTTCCTAAAAGATCTCTCTCAAATCTGCTGGACAGATGCCCGTCTTTCTTTTAATTTTAAATAAATTGTCAATTTGAATAAAATGACCATATTCGATTTAAATTACTTGTTTAACTATGTACCTTCCTTACCAGATTATTATTCTATGAGAATAGGAGATGCATCTTTCTTATCTTTTTGATATTCAGCCCCTACCATGGTACTCTGCATATAATAGAGGCTCAGTAAATAGCTGTATATAAAGCAAAAATTAATAAAGCTTTAGACACTTTATGTAGTAAATATATAATCCAAACTATAGTTAAATCATTGTGATATAGAAAGTGGTAGATGACAGCAAATTTATTTACCATCTAATCTGAATTTACAGAATATTAAAATAATGATTAATTGCTACAAAAACATGATTACAAATGTCATATTGCTTTAGTCTATGTAACTATATTCTCCTTTATTCCTTGCAATTTTTCAATATTTTCTATTGTTTCCTTTCATTGTTCACCCCCTTTCTTTAAGTCTCAATTCAAATGTCATGTCTTCAGAGCAACAATTCCTGACTATGGTATTTGTGAGTGTTTCAATATTGCATTTATTTTTTCTATAGGTGTAATCACAAGATTCCATTTTCTTGTTTATAGATTTATTAACTCTTTTGCTTCTATTAAATTCGATGTGAACAGAGACATTGCCAGTTTTAACCATTGTATTCTTAATTCCTGGGAGATTGCCCAATAATTTAATGACAGAATTAATAAATGAATGGATGGATGAATGGATGGATATGCAAATTCAGAGATGTGGCAGGAAGTTCAGCAAAACACATGTTCATGAAAACATGGAAGAAATAAATAAAATTAGATAAAGCTACTCTGTTTCCCACAAAATAATTCCTGATATATTTTTATGCTTGAATACACAAGCTTGAGTCTAAAATTTATCAGATTCATATCTTAGTAATAGAGGATCATACATCGTTGTTAAGCTGTGTTACTTAAAATCTACCTCTAATTTGACTGTAGTTTAAGCTGTGAAGTTTTGAAGCATTAAAAGCCTACTCTTGCTATAAAAGGGAATTTATCTTTTTAACATTTACTTTGTTAGAAAATTACTTAAAATAATTAAACACAGTTTTTTAGTCAGTTTCAAGATGTAGGATATATTGTTTGTACATATGTAAGAGTATTTAATTTGGCATAGTAACTTAAGAATTATTCTTTAAAGTGAGTATTAGGTATGCATGGGAAGAGCTTTAACCTAGAGGTATGGTAAAAATATACCAAGAAACTATATAGATTATCTTACAATGACAGTGATTTCAAAGTAATTCTTGGCCCAGCATATGCAGATTACTACATTCTGTTCCTTCTTGTGTAGGTCAGACTGGCTGTTGAAAAAGCTTTCTACTTAAGAATCTTACCAAGTTCACTTTTGTGGAGTTTTCTTCAGCTTTTAAATAATTTTTTCTGTAATGTGATAAAATGAGAGTAATAAGAATAATGCACATTTGACAATTTTGAACAAAACGTGTGGGCATACAGCCCTTACATAATGGAAAAGGAAGCAGAGAATAAGATAGTCTCAAATCTCCATATCAGGGAAAATCTGAGTAGAAAAAAAATGATCTCATTTTCCTCAATCATCTTCCTTCCTTCCTCCCTTCCTCCCTTCCTCCTTTCCTCCCTTCTTTCCTTCCTTTCTTCTTCCTCCTCCTTCTTTTATTTTATTTTTTTCCTTCTCTCTTTTCTTTCTCTTTTTTGCTCTTTTTTCTCTTTGTTTCTTTCCTCTCTCTCTCTTCTTTCCTCATCTTTTCTTTGTATTTTTCATTTTTTTATTGCATTTTAGGTTTTCAGGTACATGTGAAGAACATGCAAGATAGTTGCATAGGTACACATGTGGCAGTGTGATTTGCTGCCTTCCTCCCCTTCACCTATATCTGGCATTTCTCCCCATGCTATCTCTCCCCAACTCCTCACCCCCTGCTGTCCCTCCCTATTCCCCCCAACAGACCGCAGTGTGTAGTGCTCCCCTACCTGTGTCCATATGTTCTCATTGTTCAACACCCGCCTATGAGTGAGAACATGCGGTATTTCAATTTCTATTCTTGTGTCAGTAGCTGAGAATGATGGTCTCCAGGTTCATCCATGTCCCTACAAAGGACATGAACTCATCGTTTTTGATGGCTGCCTAATATTCCACGGTGTATATGTGCCACATTTTCCCAGTCCAGTCTATCACCAATGGGCATTTGGGTTGGTTCCAGGTCTTTGCTATTGTAAACAGTACTGCAATGAACATTCGTGTGCATGTGTTCTTATAGTGGAACCATTTATAATCCTTTGGATATATACCCAGTAATGGGATTGCTGGGTCAAATGGAATTTCTATTTCTAGGTTCTTGAGGAATCCACACTGTCTTCCACAATGGTTGAACTAATTTACACTCCCACCAACAGTGTAAAAGTGTTCCTATTTCTCCACATCCTCTCTCGCATCTGTTGTCTCCAGATTTTTTAATGATCGCCATTTAACTGGCGTGAGATGGTATCTCAATGTAGTTTTGATTTGCATTTCTCTAATGACCAATGATGATGAGCATTTTTTCATATGTTTGTTGGCCTCATGTATGTCTTCTTTTGTAAAGTGTCTGTTCATATCCTTTTGTAAAGTGTCTGTTCACTTTTGAATGGGCTTCTTTGTTTTGTTCTTGTAAATCTGTTTTAGTTCTTTGTAAATTCTGGATATCAGCCCTTTCTCAGATGGCTAAACTGCAAAAATTTTTTTCCATTCTGTTGGTTGCCAATTCACTCTAATGACTGTTTCTTTTGCCATGCAGAAGCTGTGGAGTTTGATTAGGTCCCATTTGTCTATTTTGGCTTCTGTTGCCAATGCTTTTAGTGTTTTGATCATGAAGTCCTTGCCTACTCCTATGTCCCGGATGGTTTTGCCTAGATTTTCTTCTAGGGTTTTCATGGTGTTAGGTCTGATGTTTAAGTCTTTAATCCAAATGGAGTTAATCTGTATTTTTCTTCCTTCTTTCCTCTCTTCCTCCTTTTTCCTCCTCTTCCTTCTCTTACTCCTTTCTTCTGTTTTCTTAAAAAGATTTTTTTTTACACAATACCGTGAATTTCTCTAGGGAAGTACAGTACATTCATGTTTTAAATGTATACCTTATTGGATCATTGATGCCAAGGGACAAGTCACGTCCACATCATAAAATTGGTAATCTTTTAGAGGTCAGATTATTTGAAGTTGCTTTTTATAGAACTTCTTTCTTAAAATATGAACTTTTATTTTAGATTCAGGGATACATGTGCAGGTTGTGCTACATGATTATATTGGGCAAACTGAGGTTTGGGTTGTAGATTCCATCATTCAGGTAGTGAGCATGGTACCAGATAGGTAGTTTTATCACACATGCCCCACTCCCATCCTCTCCCCTCCTTGTCCACATTGTCAATTGTTTTCATGTTTATTTCAATGTATCCTTAGTGTTTAGCTCCCACTTACAAATGAGAACCTGTAGTATTTGGTTAACTGATCCCCTGTTAATTTGCTTAGGATTATAGCCTCCAGCTTCACCTATGGGCTGCCAAGGACAGAATTTTGTCATTTTTTCTGGTTGCATAATACTCCATGGTATATATGTGCCACATTTTCTTTATCCAGTCCACAATTGATATGTACCTAGGTTGATTCCATGTCTTTGCTATTGTGAATGGTGCTGTGATCAACCTAGAAGTGCACATGTCATTTTGGTACAATGATTTATATTCTGTTAGGTAAGTATCCAGTAATGAGATTGCTGGGTCAAATGGTATCTCTGTTTTAGGTTCTTTAAGAAATCTCCACTGGGTGCAGGGGCTCACGCCTGTAATCCCAGTACTTTGGGAGGTTGAGGTGGGTGGATCACAAGATCAAGAGATTGAGACCATCCTGGCCAACATGGTGAAACCCTGTCTTTACTAAAAATACAAAATTTAGACTGGCATTTGGCACGTGCCTGTAGTCCAAGCTACTCAGGAGGCTGAGGCAGAAGAATTGCTTGAACCCGGGAGGCGGAGGTTACAGTGAGCCAAGACTGTGCCACTGTGCTACAGCCTGGTGACAGAGCAAGACTCCGTCTCAAAAAAAAAAAAATCTCAAAAATGCTTTCCACAGTGGCTGAACTAGTTTACATTCACATTCCCACCAACAGTGTATTAAGCTTTCCCTTTTCTCTAAAGCCTCACCAGCATGTGTTGTTTTTTTTGACTTTTTAATAATCACAATTCTGACTGGTGTGAGACGGTGTCTCATTGTGGTTCAGATTTGCATTTCCCTAATGATCGTGATGGTGAGCATTTTTTTCACTTTTTCATATGTTTGTTGGCTGCTTATGTGTCTTTTGACAAGGGTCTATTCACTTTGCTCATTTTTTAATGGTGATGTTTGCTCCTTGTTTGTCAATTTAAGTTCCTTATAGATTTCAGATACAAGACTTTTTTGTCAGGTGCATAGTTTGTGAAACTTTTAATCCATTCTGTAGGTTGTGTTTACTCTGTTGATAGTTTCTTTTACTGTGTAGATGTTCTTTATTTAATTAGATCCCACTTGTCAAATTTTGTTTTGTTCCAATTGCTTTTAGGGATTTAGCCAGAAATTATTTTCCAAGGCCAATGTCAGTAAGGGTGTTTCCTAGGTTTTCTTATAGGTTTCTTAGAATTTGAAGTCTTCCATTTAAATTCATTTTGAATTTATTTTTGTATGTATTGATAGGTAAGTGTCCACTTCCATTTTGCTGAGGGAGGCCAGCCAGTTATCTCAGGGCCATTTATTGAATAGGGGGTAGTTTTTCTATTGTACCACTTATTTAATAGGTGGTCCTTTTCCTATTGCTTGGCCTTGTTGAAGATCAGATGGTTGTAGGTGTGCAGCTTTATTTCTGAGATTTCTATTCTATTCCATCGGTCTATGTGTCCGTTTTTGTACCAGGCCCATACTGTTTTGATTACTGTAGCCTTATAGTATATTTTGAATTTGAATAGTTTGATGTCTTTAGTTTTCCTTTTGCTTAGTATTGCTTTTGCTATTGGGCCTCTTTTTTGGTTCCATGTAAATTTTAGAATAATTTATCTAATTCTTTAACAAGATGTTGGTAGTTTGATAGGAATACTGTTGAATCTCTAAATTGCTTTGGGAAGTACAGCTTTTTTTTAGAAATTGCTGATATATCTAAGATTTAAGAAACATAGGACTGAAGCTCAAAAATAATTTCATTGCTTTAAACTTCAATATACTGTAAGAAATAGATTTCTTTTTAATTTTGGTCAGGTTTTAGTTTTCTTATTTTTAAACAGATATTTTGAAGTATAATGTGACATTCAGCCTCAAAAATGTCATACTAAGTGAAAGAATCCAGATCCAAAAGACTACATATTGTACGATTCTGTTTCTATGGAATTTCTAGAAAAGGTAAATTTATAGAGTCTGTAAGCAGATCAGTGTTTGCCTGCATCTGGGAATGGGAATGTGGAATGACCATAAATGGGCACAAGAGAGCATTTTGAGGTGATTCAGATGATCTAAAGCTGGTTTATGATGATGATTTCATATCTAAAAATCATTACATTTTTTGCATTTTTACATTTGAAAAATCGTTTGGAGATACATTTCTCAGTCTTCAAACAAATCTCAAATGTAAAAATGGAAACACTTTTACATTTGAGATTTCTCAATGTACCCTTGTACATTTACAAGGGGTGAAGTTTATGGCATGTAAAGTATGACCATTTTAACAATATTAATTTTTCCAGTTTATGAGTATGAGAGTAATTTTTTATTTATTTGCATCATCTTTGATTCCCTTCAGCTGTATTTTGTAGTTCTTCTTATAGAGATCTTTCACCAACTTGGTTAGCTATATTGCCAGGTATTTCATTTTCTTTGTGGCCACTTAAAATGGGCTTTTGTTCTTAATTTGCCTCTTAGCCTGGACATTATTGGTGTATAGAAATGCTACTGACTTTTGTACAATGGCTTTGTATCCTGAACTTTACTAATATTATTAGTTCTAGGAGCCTTTTGGCAAAGTCTATAAGGTTTTCTAAGTGTAGGATTATATCATCAGCAAAGAGAGATGGTCTGATTTCTTCTTTTCTTATGTAGATACCTTTTATTTATCTCTCTTGCATAATTGTTCTGGCCATGGCTTCCAATACTGTGCTAAATAGGAATGGTGAGAGTGGGCATCTTTTCCTGTTCCAGTTCTCAAGAATGATTCTGTCTTTTGCCCATTCAGTATCATGTTGGCTACAGATTTTTCATAGACGGCTGCTATTATTTTGAGGTATGTTCCTCTGATGCTTATTTTGTTGAGGGTTTTTATCATGGAGGGATGTTGACATTTATCAAATGCTTTTTCTATATGGCTTTTGCCTTTAATTCTGTTTATGTGGTGAATCACATTTATTCATTTATGTATGTTGAAACAACCTTGTGTCCGAGGAATAAAGCCTATTTCATTGTTGTATATTAACTTTTTGATGTGCTGCTAGATTCATTCTGCTAGTAAATTTGTTGGGGATTTTTTCATTTATGTCCATCAAGGATACTGGCTTGAAGGTTTTTGCTGTTGTTGTTATTATAGTCATGCATCTCTGCCAGATTTTGGTATCTGGCTGATGATACCAGATTCCTTACTCATGTAATGAATAAGGGAAAAGCCCCTCTTCTTGATGTTTTGGAATAGATTCAGTAAAATTGGTGATACCAATTATTCTTTGTATGTCTAGTAGAATTTGGCTGTGAATCCATTTAGTCCAGGGTTTTTTGGTCGGTAGGTTTTTTATTACTTACTCAATTTGAGAGCTCAATATTGGTCTATTTGCGGTTTCAATCCCTTTCTGATTCAATTATAGGAGCTGTTTCCAGGAATTTATCCAAACCTTCTAGATTTTCTATGTTGTGTGCATAAAAATTGTTCAAAATACTCTCCAAGGATCTTTTGTATTTCTATGAAATACATTTTAATGTGATCTTTGTCATTTCTGATTGAACCCATTTCGATCTTCTCTGTTTTTTATTTTTCCCTTGTTAATCTAGCTAGTGTTCTGTTAATCTTGTTTTTTCAAAGTGTCAACTCTTGGTTTTGTTGATCTTTGTACGGCTTTTTGCATTTCAGATTTGTTCAGTTTTTTTCTAACTTTGTTTTTTTATTCTATTAGCTTTGGCATTGATTCACTATTGTCTAGTTTCTTTAGATGCTAAGTTAGATTGTTAATTTGTGATCTTTTCAACATCTTGATGAAGTTGTTTAGCACTATAAACTTTCCTATTAACATTGTTTTAGCTGCATTCTGGAGATTTTAATAAGTTGTGTCCCTATTTTCATTAATTTCAGTGAATATTTTGATTTTAACCTTAATTTTAATGTTTACCCGGGAGTTATTTTGAAGCAAGTTGTTTAATTTTCATGTATTTCATGTAGTTTTGAGAGATCACCTTGATATTTATTTCTATTTTTATTTTATTGTGGTCTGAGAGAATGCTTATTATAATTTAAGTTTTTTAAAATGTATTCATACTTGCTTTATGATCAAGCATATGGTCAATCTTAGAATATGTTCCTGGTACAGATGACAAGAGTGTATAATCTGTAGTTGTTGCCTGGAGTGTTTTGTAGATGTCTATTAGGTTCAATTGGTCAAGTGTCAAGTTTACATCCAGATGTTCTTTGTTAGTTTTCTGACTGTGTGATCTGTCTTACACTGTCAGTGGAGTGTTGAAGTGACCCACTGTTATGTATGGCTATCTAAGTCTTTTCATAGGCCATGGATGACATGTTTTATAAATCTACTTACTCTAATACTGGGTGCAAATAAGTCTTCTTATTGGATTATACTCTTTATCATTATGTAATGCCATTTCTTGTCCTTTATATTTTTATTGGTTTCACCCTTTTCCCACTAAGAAAAAAAAATGCAGCTCACTGCCAGTGCTCATTTAATTTTACATAAAGACACTCTTTGAGGCTGAAGCAAATCTGACTGATTTCCAATATGGCAATAAAATATAACTGTTGTTGGAGTTATTTTTAAACAGAACTAATATCAGAATCATCTGAATCATCTATTTTAGAAAAATCAGATTCATGAAATGAATCTTTGGCCAACTCTTTGAGAACAATATTAACACCATGCATACAAATGCTGTGCTTTCTAGGATTTGAGATTTTCAGTGACTGATAATTACTATATTTTGTAAATGGAAGTACCACTACTAAAAACAGAATGCTATAAATAGAATTCTCTTTTGTTTCCAAAGTCAATATGCTAGATCAATGTGACAATGATAATAAAAGTAAGATATTTTGTGGCAAAATTACTACTCTCTCCCTCTACTAAAATGTAAATTCCATTGAGGCAAAGATTTCTTTCAAGTTTGTTCATTGCTGCACTTAAGCAACTATAATGTTGTCAGATGCTCAATACACATTGATTGAATGACTGAATTAATATTAGGGGACTTGTATCATA
Organism: Callithrix jacchus; assembly: GCF_049354715.1. Lineage (NCBI taxonomy): Eukaryota > Metazoa > Chordata > Mammalia > Primates > Cebidae > Callithrix > Callithrix jacchus. The sequence continues at coordinate 34,745,837 of NC_133524.1, forward strand.
TACAGGTTATTTGTGTTATATCTTAGGGGGCTTCTGTTTTCTAGTAATTTTAATCCTGATCAATATATCATGCTGCTTCTACCACCCATAAATATACCTATTTACTTGCCTCTTTCTCGAGTAAAAGTCACAAGTCTTATTAAAGTTAAGATGTCTACATTTTAGTAAAGCATAGTTATTAAATTAAGCATACCAGGATAGTGATATTTTAAAGTTAGATTATTTATGCCAAGATATACTTTAAAATAAGAATCTTTAGAATCTGAAAATTAGTATATAATAAATCAATGTATTATAGATGTCACATAGAACTATATTAAATAAATTTAATATATGGAAATATTAACAGTAATTTTGTGTGTGGTACAGTTTAGTAAAATCCTATCACAGATTAAGAATTTTATGATTATTCAAATAATTTAAAAGTTATTCAGTTTACCACACATCTTTTTTTTTGTTTTCTTTTTTGCTTATCATCTTTTCCCATGACAGATGGTTCCCTTCAAGTTATGAATTACAATAAACTGCCTTTTGATCCAGGAGAGCCACATGACCCAGGCTTAACCATGTATGTTCATCAATATTACTACCAAGAGAGAGAAAGTTCTAATTACACAGTTTTACATTGTTGAATCTACCAATCTGGCTTTATATAGTTCTATGAACTAATAAATTACCTTCTTTGTAAAAAATAGCCTTCAGTGATTTTCTATTTTTAATTTTTAATTCTTGTGGGTGATAGTAGGTGTATCTACTTATGGGGTACATGAGATGTTTTAATACAGGTTTGCAGTGCACAATAATCACATCATGGAAATGGGATATCCAATACCTTAGGCATTATTCTTTGTGTTATGAAAAATCCAATTACACTATTTTAGTTATGTTTAAGTGTACAATAAAATTGTAATTAACTATTGTCACTCTATTGTGCTAATACTAGGTCTTATTAATTATTTTTAAATACTTTTTTGTTTTCATTAACAATTGCCACCTCTCTCACCCACACAGCTATTACGCATTCCAGCCTCTAGTGATGATCCTTCTACTGTCTATCTGCATGAGCTCAAAGGTTTCGAATTTTAGATCCCATAAATAAGTAAGAACACTTGATGTTTGTCTTTTTGTGCCTGCCTTATTTCACTTAACATATGTCCTCCAATTTCATTCACGATTTTAAAAATGACACAATCTAATTCTCTTATGGTTGAATGGTACTTCATTGTGTATAAGTATTACATTTTCTTTATGCATTCTTCTGTCGATGGACATCTAGGTTGCTTCCAAATCTTAGCTTTGTAAACAGTGATGGAACAAACATGAGAGAGCAGAAATCTCTCTCTCTCTTCAATATACTACACTCCTTTCTTTTGGGAATATATATATATATATACATACATTCATACATATATCCAGCAGGAGTTTCCTTTTCTCCACATCCTCACAAGCATTTGTTATTGCCTGTCTTTTGGATATAAAGCATTGTAATTGGGGTGAGAAATTACCTCATTATAGTTTTTATTTGCATTTCTCTGATAATCACTGATGTTAAGCACCTTTTCATATGCCTGTTTGCCATTTGTATGCCTTCTTTTGAGAAATGCCTACCAAAATACTTTGCCATCTTTAAATGAATTATTATTTATTATATATTTTGTCTATAGAGTTATTTGGCCTCCTTATATACTCTGGTTATTAAGTCTTTGTCAGATGGGTAGTTTGCAAATATTCTCTTCCATTCTGTGGGTTGTCTCTTTCTTTCTTATTTTCTTTTTCTCTGTGCAAAAGCTTTTTAACTTGTGATCCTATTTATTCCTTTTTGCTTTTGTTACATCTGCTCATGGGGTATTGCTCAAGAAATTTTTGCCTAGACCAATGTCCTACTGAGTTTCCTGAATGTGTTCTTCCAGTAGTTTCATAGTTTGAGTTATTGGATTTAAACTCATATTTCATTTTGATTTGATTTTTGGATATGGCAAGACGTAGGCATCTGGTTTTATCCTTCTGCGTATGAATATTCAGTTTCTCCAGAACAATCTATTGAAGAGACTGTCTTTTCTCCAATGTATGTTCTGGGCACCTTTGTCAAAAATGAGTTCACTGTAGGTGTGTGCATTTGATTCTGCATTTTCTATTTAGGTTCATTGATCTAAGAGTATGTTTTTATGCCAGGAAAATGCTCCTTTGGTTACTATAGCTCTGTAGTATAACTTGAAGTCAGGTAATGTGACTCCTCCAGTTCTGTTCATGTTGCTTAGGATACCTTTAGTTATGCTGTTTTTTTATTTCTGATTCCATACAAATATTAGGATTTTTTAATTCCAGTTAAGAATGTTATTGATGAACACTGTTTGCAATAGCAAAGACCTGGAACCAACCCAAATGCCCATCGATGATAGACTGGATTGGGAAAATGTGGCACATATACACCATGGAATATTATGCAGCAATCAGAAATGATGAGTTCGTGTCGTTTGTAGGGACATGGATGAATCTGGAGAACATCATTCTCAGCAAACTGACACAAGAACAGAAAATGAAACACCGCATATTCTCACTCATAGGAGGGTAATGAAAAATGAGAACACATGGACACAGGGAGGGGAGTACTAAACACTGGGGTCTATTGGGGGGAAAAGGGGAGGGCCAGCAGGAGGGGGAGCTGGGGAGGGATAGCCTGGGAAAAAATGACAAATGTGGGTGAAGGGGAGAAAGGAAGCAAAACACACTGCCATGTTTGTTCCTATGTAACTGTCTTGCATGTTCTGCACATGTACCCCAAAACCTAAAATGCAATAAAAAATTTAAAAAAAAATGAATGTTATTGATATTTTGACAGGATTGCCCTGAATCTGGAGATTGCTTTTATCAGTCATTCAGCTAGTCTATGCCTTGTCATTGGAGAGTTTAGTCTATTTACATTCATTGTCATTGCTGATAAGCAAAGCCTTACTCCTGTCATATTGTTGTTTTCTAGTTGCTTTATGGTCTTGTCTTCCTCCTTTCATTTCTTTCCATATTCCTCTAGTGATAATAATTTTTTCTGGTAATATTGTGTTTTGCTTTTTTGGTATTCATTGTATGCTTTTTTTTTTAATTTGAGGTTATCATGAGACTTGATTATCTTGTAACTTGTTATTTAACCTGATAACAACTTTATGTTATTTGCATAAACAAACAGAAAACCAAAAAGAAAACTAGTAAAAACTCTGTATCTTAACTTTGTCCCTCTGCTTCTGAACTTTTTAATGTTTCGGTTTATATCCTATTGTATTATGTTATAAAAAGTTGTTGTGGTCATTATTTTTCATTGATTAATTGTTTAGTCGTTCTACTTAGGATAAGAGTATTTTACTCACCACAGGCACAATGTTAATAATATCCTGTGTTTTTCTGTGTACTTACTTTTATCAGTTAGTTTTATACCTTCAGGTGATTGTTTTTTGCTCATTCATGTCTTTTTCTTTCTGACTGATGACTCCTCTAGCATTTCTTGTAGGACAGGTTTAGTGTTGATAAAATCCCTCAGCTTTCGTATTAATACCCTTAATTTTACAGAAGATAAAATTTACTTCAGAGAAGTTAAGAAAATTATTCCTTACTAGTCTACTAGAGAGTGAATGTTCCAAAAATCACCAAATATCCTAATATTCAGTCTTCTTACTTTAAATATTCTTTAAAACTTCCCTGATGCTTTTTCTTTTGCCTCTGCTGCTGCTACTTCCTTTGTGAAAACATCTACTTTTATACTGTTATGAATAGGAATATTGATACAGCTGGGTCCTTTTACTTAAGTACAACTGTCAGTTCTGCAACTTCATGACTACTTAGTGGATTCGATAACATCAAATGTCTCCAACCATCTGTTTGTAGTTTATTACAGAAATAGGATTATTTTGCCTTAGAGAATCCATAATGAGCTACAGAAAATCCTAGATGTCATCTCCATTTTGAGCTTTTTGCCAATTCTCATTTTTCATATATTTTCTTTTTCTTATTTATTAAACCAGAATTTAGAGAATGCCCATGGCCATCACCAGTAGTTACTTTGTCATTCTTCTAATTCCCTATTTCTACTTTGCTACTCTATTTAAACATTAATTTTTTTAAAAATCTATAAATCACTTTTTGTCAGGTGTAACGGAGATTCCCCCTGATCAGTAAAATACATTCCATCTTCATAGGCTATAGCTATAACTCAGTAGCAGCTGGCCAGGAAAAGTTAATATTTGCATGCACACATATAGTTATGAACATATGATTAGTTTTCATCTATGGAATCTAAGTGAACATAATTAGTGCCACTTTTAAATCAAGGTTTTGAAAAAAAATGTGCCACCCTTTTTCCCATTTTTCTTCATTGATTGGCTGGATATTTAAAATGATAAGGTTTATGAGCTGTACTGTTTAATGTGGTAGCCATTAGCTACATGTGACTATTTCAATCTGAAATAATTAAAATTTGATACAATTTAAAATTAACTTTCTCATTTACACTAGCCACATTTCAAAAACATAAATGTTATACTGTCGTTATTGCAAAACCTGTTATTGAAGGGCACTGGCTTAGGTGATGGTATAGACAAGATGCAAAAGAGCCTTGTTCATTGCATCTTAGTGAGGAGAGTCAATCAGCTATTCAACACTAATGAGTGTATGAAATAAACTTCTAGTTGAGTCCAGTGTACATCTATGTATTTGGTGGTTTTTATTTCTTAGTATTTTGGATTATCCTAATTGAAATAGAGCTAAGTGGTTACTTTTAAAATATTTAAACATCTTTTTCGACATCTGGAAGATCTCCCACCTCCTTTTATATTTTCTATTTGATTTTTTCTACGTTTATAATCAAAACAACATAGAATTTTTTTTTTTTAAGTAGAATGTTTTAAGAAATAGTGTATTCAAGAAAAAAGTCTCATAGAAGTTTCTCCTGGTAATGCATCCACAGTGAAAAAGCAATGATGAAACTTCAGGTTTCTTTTTACACCTTCTTACCTTATAAGATGATAAGCTTAAAGTACAAGGCCATGAAGGGCATGGTCTTTGGGCTGATTCTTTGGGTTTGAGTCATGATTCTAACACTTCATATTTATAACCTTCATAGTTTTATGGCCATCTATAAATAACAATAATTGAAAAAGTCGCTGGAATTCTGCAGATAGAAAACAATGTATCAGTTTAATTGCTGATAAAACCCGGGCTTGGGAATATAAATTAGATATGTGGCAATAATGAGCTTCGTGTTACTCCTGACCCCACCAATTTAGATCTTGGCACAGTCCACTGCAGTCCAAGCCTGATTCTTCAGGGAAAACTTGCACACAATTGTTGCCTTTCACTACAGGAGGGGGTTGAAAAGGACAGTAGAGTACAAATTTCAAAGTGTAGGAATTTCGATTCATTAACTACCAAATTCAAAGATTTAGACTAAGGTGTATCTGACAATTCAATTAACCACTTTTGAGAGACAAACAAGTATAGTGGAGGACCAGAATAATATGAGGAAAGTTTATTCTCAAGAAAACCAGAGAAACAATAGAGAATATTTAAGCATTGTGAGTTTCTTTCTTTACTCTATGGTAAATGGAGATGGTAATAGTGCTTGGAGTTGCTATGAGCATTAAATAATATAAATATTGTAAAACTTATAATGCTTTATAAATAGTAAACTTTTACTAATTCAATAGTAATGATAATGTCATTTTTATTTAAAAAGCAAACATTTTTGTTTCATGAAGTAGAATTTTTTTAAAGAAGCTAGAAAGAGTGAATACTTGGAAATTCCTAAGGGATGATAATAACTAATGAAAGATTTATGTGAAGTAGGAAACTTGATGTTTTATTTTCTCTGTAAGTATGTCTGGATCTGAATCAGGCCTGAAACAATTGCTGACAAACAATATGTGAAGCAAATTTTATATCTTAACCAAAAAATAAGAAACAAAGTATTCATTCTTTGAAATAGAAAATATAATGAGCATTATTATAATTAGCATTTGTAAGTGGAAAAATATTGGGAACCATTACAATTTAACAGGAATGGAATCATTCATCCATCTATTAACTTTTACTAATCTATTGGATAATTCCTTAGTGTCATAGTACATCATATTGTACTCTGGCGCAGTTGGGGATGCAAATTAGATCAACATTGATTATGCCTTCACAAACTTGTAAACTAATATACGGAATTTGTTCCTAAATATGATAGTCCTTATAATCCTATAATAAAAGGTAAAAATTTGGGCTTTGGGAGTTTAGAGAAAAATATTTTCAATTGTAGAATTTAGAGGAAGTATTATTTTCGTCTGTGACATGGTTTGGTGGAAGACCGCATCAGAGGAATCTTGAAGGAGGAGATAGCATATGAAGTAAGTTACATTTGGACAAAAGTCATGGTGGCAGGATTTTTTATGGCAATGAAACAAGAGGTATAAGAATTATTTCCATTTGGATAGATTAAAACTATACAAATAAAACAGAAGCAATTAACAAATGTAATATAAATTATTTGCCACAACATTTTATAGTTTTACCTAGTATAGGAAAAACGTTGAATTTATGTTAATAGATCTAGATAATTTAAAAACTAAAATGTTTAAGATTGACTTAATTTAGAAAGTTTTGAATTAGTTTAAAAGAAATGAAAGAAAATAAATGAATGGCTTAGATGTAATTTCTGAGGCAGTATTATATGTTAACAGTGAGCTATTCTAAATCTTGCTGCCTTCTCAGACACACTGGAATAAGAGTCATTGAACAGTTATATACTAAACATGGTGGAACCTTGAAGTGAATATACAACAAAAATAAGAAATGTATATCATTCTCTTTAATATGAGTACATAGTATTTTTAAAACTAACTTAGAATATAGTAAGTTATATTGTCAAATTTCAAATGAAAATTTGGAGTACTACATTCAATTTCAATTTTAAATCTTTAAAATTATGAGTAATTTTGGAAACTTTATAAGTAATAAAACAAATCTCCAAAATTTATTATTTATGGGTTAGATAAATAATATTATAGCAGGTACATATACACATACACACACCCATGCACACATAGATTCTCAGAGATGCACATAAACAGCATAGCACGTGTAAGTTATTTATGCATGAAAATGTTTAAAGTTATACTATTATAACAGTTATAGTTTCATTTGTTGACTCTCTTTAAATGAAAGATATTTACATTTAAAAATATTCCAGGAAGATTCACCATGCCTCTTATGTTTTAAAGTTTTATAATTTCTATTATATTTAGTTTTTTCTGTGATATTGAACCATGCACAAAAGCTAGCAATAAAGAAATTTCCGTGTTTCTTCACTGGGCTGAATATATACTGAAATTGAATAATGAACAATGAATTATGCTAAATAGAAGACATACAAGCAGAAAAATGTGAAGTATTTTAATGGCACTTCAAACGGTTCACATAATGGGAACATAGATGGAGGCACACTTTTTTTCTTTGATGGCTCAACCCCTCTATTTCATTGTCATGAACCTTTTGTTCATGTTCTCGCTAAAAGAATTTTAAGGAACATTTTAGATGTTACACATTTATGATGTTATATGTTTTTATTATCTAAGTTTCAGAAGTGGCAAAATAATTTTTGGCATATTGCATACATTGTCATTTTAAATAAAACAGTTACATTTGCTTAAAATATCTCAGATTATCCAAATTCCATAATAATCTGATACAACCAAACTGTCATACAATATAATGAATAAACAATCTCTTATTTCAAAATCTGAAATTATGTTTTTATATTTTGTTTTCCCCCTTGTAATTATATTAATAGTGGCCTTTTTCGTATAACCTTAATATAACACATTTTATATTTGAACATCTTTATTGATCAAAGTAGTTTAAGTTTCTTCAGCAACATAATATGTATCTAAATTGAAATTATATTTTGTAAATTTTCAGTTGCCATAAATCTCTAAATGCTAAATTTTCTTTCTGTTTGGTTGTCAATTGAAATTATTAGTAGTAAATTATAGGTCACAACAACATGCATCTTTTCTTAATTTTGGGAAATAATCCAAGTATAAAAATTATTATAATTATTTCTAAATGAGATAGATGAGTTATCTTTTTTGTTTTTTTCAACTGGCTTATTATGTATCTTTAGATAGATATTACTTATTGCTACAGTGAGTCAGAACACAATATTCTGTTTCTTTTTCTCCTTTAATAGGTGTAGGTGCAGAGTAAACTTCATAAACAAATAGATGATAATACAGTATGTTATATCAGTTGCTCTTAAGTCTTTGTACTCTTTATAATTCAGTGAACACTGTGACAGGTCCAAGTTGTTATGTAAACAGTCCTGCCTCTTGTAAAACATGGTGTGTTCTTATTTCATTTGAGGTTTCTGTGGAAAGAACAATGCTGTGTGGGGATTGTGTTACATCGAGTGGAAGAATAAACACACAGGCTTCTCCTGCTACTCAATTCTGCTTCTCCCCTTTCCATTCTGTAGGTGTTGATCCTTTTTAAATATCATTCATCCCAAACACTGTCTGAAGGTGTGCTTCCAGAAAATCCAACCCACATCAGAAGGCAAAGAAATAGAGAGTCCTCTATTTGATGAACACACACCGTATGTTCTACTAAACCAAGTGTAGCCCCCCTACCCCAACATTTCATAACCACTTACCTCCAGTGTATTTGGGAAAGAAAGAGTTTGTCATATCAAATCTACTCTTAAGTCATTTCTCTTTTTCTTGCTCTGCCATTTTCTGTTTGCCTGCATTGCTCTTGGTTCTAGCAATAATACTAAAAGCTCTCACTTGAGAGGTGCTTACTTTGTAATAAACACTGTAAAATTCTTAGTATGAATCAACTCACCCAACAGTCACAATGGTCTTATTATTATCCATATTGTACGGATAAGGATACTGAACAAATCAAAGTTGAGAAATTTGCTTAAAGTCATGTAATTACTAAGAAAAAAGCGATAACTTGATTTCAAGTAGTTCATCAGAAGTGTCAAATTTCTCAACACTATACTATTTTCATTAAATGAAGGTTTCTACTCTTCATTGTTTTCTCATCTTGATCTCTGCTAGATAGTACCCCTGTTTCTTTGTGCAAAATGCTACTAGTCAAACAAAACCAAAGTTCTTACAGTTTTAATGAATGGATTGAATATTACAGGGTAATTATTTACATGGTAATAAAAATTTAACAACGTTAGTCATTATTTTTCACAGACAATTATCAGCCTTTACCTGCCACTGAAGTTTCTCATTGGTTGTGACCTTTTCTAATTATCTAGCCTCTTACCATGATCTAATATATTCTCCCACTGCAAATTAATCATCCTGATATCAGTACTCTTCATTTGTGGCATCTGTGTCCTCAGTTATCCAAGAAGCAATGATCAAATCTCTGCTGGTTTCTAAAATACAATACCTTCAAACGTTCTTGACTTTTTTTTCTTTTTTTGCATATTACACCTTCAAAGATTAAGGAGGAGAAAGATTGCTCTCTTTTTAACAGAAGAGATCCAGTAAGATACAACCCCACACTAAAAGAGAAACAGCAAGAGAGGGATAAAGATGGCTGACTAGAGGCATTGGAAGCTAGCTTACTCCACAGAAACGACCAAAGTAGCAAACAGACAAAAACACACATCAATAAAATATCTAAGACAGAATACTGGAATTTAGCAGAGATGTGGCAGGAAAAACTTGAGGAACACAAAGACAGAGAAGCAAAACAGCCCGGGATCAACTAGGAGCCCAAAGAGGCTCCTCAGTGAGGGAAAAGGAGAAAGGAGATATCTCTAGCAATTCATATTCCACATCACCTTGAGCATTTACCCTTTCTTCGTGTTACAAACAAACCAATTTTACTAGTTATTTTAAAATGTACAATAAATTATTAGTGACTGTAGTACCCAAGTTGTGCCATCAAATACTAGATCGTACTCTATGTAACTAATTTTTTGTGCCTATTTACCATCCCTACTCTGATTATCAGAGGCTGGGAATGATAGTAGGGGGGCAATTAAATGGTAATCATCATTAAATTCTCCTCTATCTCCATGAGTTCAAATGTTTTAATTTTTAGTTCCCATAAATGAGTAACAACATACAATGTTTGTCTTTCTGTGCCTGGATTATTTCACTTAACATAATGATCTTCAGTTCCATCCATGTTGTTGCAAATGACTGGATCTCATTCTTTAATATGGCAGAATAGTACTCCATTGTGTATATGTACTAAATTTTTTAATCCATTAACCTGTTGATGGACATTTAGATTGCTTTCAAATCTTAGCTGTTGTGAATAGTATTGCAATAAACATGAGAGTGTAAAGATCTCTTTGATATATTAATTCCCTTTCTTTTGGGTATATACTTAGTAGTGGGATTGCTGGATCATATACTAGTTTAATGTTTAGTTTTTGAGAAGCCTCCAAACTGTTTTTCATAGTGGTTGTGCTAATTTCCTTCCCACCAACAGTGTATGAGAATTCCCTTTTCTCCATATCCTTGCCAGCATTGTTACTGCATATCTTTTGGACAAAAGACATTTTATCCAAACAGGGGTGAGGTGATATCTCATTGTGGTTTTGATTTGCATTTTTTGATGATCAATGATGCTCAGTACCTTTTGATATATCTGTTTGCCATCTTTATGTCTTCCTTTGAGAAATGTCTATTCAGCTATTTTGCTCATTTGTAGTCAGATTTTCAATTTTTTTCCTACAGACTTGATGAAAGGGATACAGCCATCACATATTTATTGTAGCACTATTCAAAATAGCAAAGATACGGAATCATTGTAAATGTCCATCAACTAATGAATAAATACATAAAACATGAAATATTATTTCACATTTATGAAATAATATTAGACTATACAAAATTATGAGAATACTATTTGGTCTTGGCCATAAAAAATGAAATTCTATCATTTGCAATAACATTGATTAAACTGTAGGTCATTATGTGAAATAAAATAAGCCAGACACAGAAAGACAAATATTGCATTTATTCACTCATATGTAGAAGCTAAAAAAGTAGATCTAATTAATGTAGAGAATAGAATGATATTTACAAGAGGCTAGGGAATATGTGGATTTGTGTGGGAGGGAAAAGGAGACCTTGGTTAATGACTACAAAATACAGATGGATAGAAGAATTAAGAATTAAGTCATTTGACAAAGCAAACCCATTACTGAGTATGTACTCAAAGGAATATAAATTTTTCTATTATAAAGACACATGCACCCATATGTTCATTACAGCACTACTCACAATAGCAAAGACATGGAGTCAACCTAAATGTCCATCAATGATAGAATGAATAAAGAAAATGTGGTACATATATAGCATGGAATACTATGCAGCCATAAAAAAATGAGATCATATCATTTTGAATAGAGATAAATGGAGCTGCAAGCTATTATCCTCAGCAAACTAATGCAGGAACAGAAAACTAAATACTGCATGTTCTTACTTATAAGTGGGAGCTAAATGATGAGAACATATGGACACGTAGAAGGGAATAAATAATGCACACTTGGGCCTACCAAAGGGTAGAGAGTGGGAGGAGAGAGAAGATCAGGAAAAATAACTAATTGATATTAGCCTTAATACTTGGGTGATTAAATAATCTGAAACAAATCCCCATGACACGCATTTACCTATGTAACAAACACATGTACCCCTGAACTTAAAAGTTAAGAAATAAGTTCTAATGTTTGATAGTATACTAGGCTGACTATAGTTAACAGCAATGTATTGTACATTTCAAAATAGGTAGAACTGAGAACTTGAGTATTCTCAACACATGGCAATGATAAATGCTTATGGTGAACAGTATACTAAATGCCTTGACTTGATCACTGCTCATTCTATGCATGTAATCAAGTAATACATGTACCCCATAAAAATGTACAAATGTTATGTTTCAAGAAAAATGCAAAAATAAATTATAAAAGATTTTTAAAAGAACACAATTTCTCCCCTAATTATATACTTCCTTTACTCCAGAAAGTTTGAGGTACCTGAATTCAGTTTCTAGATGTAAAGCAGTTTTCTCACACTCTATGTAGTGAGTATGCAAATCAATATGCATATAAAATATAACACATATAATATTTTAGATAACATTTCACTAAGTTTACAATACTGTTAATTATTCTGATCCTAGTACAATATTTGAATTATTTTGGCTTTATAATGTGTTTCATTTTACTTTTTAAAGAACTATAAACCTTTATTGATAGATAAGAGAAAACCTGAATCCATGGGAAAATGCTGGTTTACAGCTTTGAAGTCAATATTGAAAGGATTTTGATTAGTCCCAAACCAATCTACAAACATATGGTAAATTCCAAACAAATTGTTAACATTTTGTCAGAACTTGACAAAACTTTCCTTATTTTTAATTAATACATAGTATTCACATATTTATATGAGGTACATGTGATATTTTGATACAAGCACATGATATATAACTATCAAATCAGGGAATTTAGGGTATTCATCACCCCATATATTTATCATATCTTTGTATTGGGAATATTTGAACTCTTCCAGCTATTTTGAAATATATAATATATTGTTGTTAACTACGATTATCTTACAGTGCTATTGAACACTAGAGCTTATTTCTTCTATATAACTCTATGTTCATATCCATTAACCACCTTCTCTTTATCCCCATTTCTATCCTCCAAGACTCTTTCTATTCTAGCTTACAGTCTGATATATAAACGAGCACATAGGATAACTGTCTTTCCATGCCTGGTTTATTTCACTTAATAACCTTCAGTTTCATCCCTCCATGTTGCTGAAAGTGACAGTACTTCTTTTATATGACTAAATGGTCTGCCATTGAATATATATACCACATTTTTTTATCCATTTCTCCACTGATGAACACATGTTGATTCCGTATCTTGGCTATTGTAAATAGTGCTGAAATAAGCAAAGGGGAGCATGCAGTCCTTGATACACTGATTTTATGTCCTTTGGATAAATACCCACTATTGGAATTGCTGGATTGTATTATAGTTCAATTTTTAGATTTCTGAGAAACTTTCAGTCTGTTTTCCATAATGGCAGTACTAATTCACATTACCATTAAAAGTATATAGGAGCTCCCTTTTCTCTGTATCCAAGCCAGAATATATTTGTATTTTTCATAATAGCCATTCTAATGGGGTGAGATGATATATTATTATCATTATTCATATTTTAAAATGTATTTTTTATTGTGCTTTTGGTACTGGATTGCATGTGCAGATCATACAGGATTGTTGCATAGGTACAAACATGGCAAGGTGGATTGCTCCCTCCATGCCCCCAGTCCCTATGTCTGACATTTCTCCCCATGTTATTGCATAGGTACAAACATGGCAAGGTGGATTGCTCCCTCCATGCCCCCAGTCCCTATGTCTGGCATTTCTCCCCATGTTATCCCTCCTCAATATCCCTATCTCCCACTGTCTGTCCCCTCTTCCCCCTGCAACAGACCCCAGTGTGTGATGCTCCCCTCCCTGTGTTCATGTGTTCTTATTGTTCAAACCCACCTATGAGTGAGAACATGTGGTGTTTGCTTTTCTGTTCTTGCCAGTTTGCTGAGAATGATGGTTTCCAGGTTCATCCACATCCCTACAAAGTACACAAACTCATCACTTTTTTATGGCTGCAAAGTGTTCCATGAGGTATATGTGCCACATTTTCCTTGTCCAGTATATCATCGATAGGCATTTGGATTGGTTCCAGGTCTTTGCTATTGTAAACAGTGCCACAATGAACATACGTGTGCATGCATCTTTATAATAGAACGATTTATAATCCTTTGGGTATATACCCAGTAATGGGATTGCTGAATCAAACGGTATCTCTATTTGTGGATCCTTGAGGAATTGCCACACTGTCTTCCACAATGGTTGAACTAATTTACACTCCCACCAACCGTGTAAAAGTGTTCCTATTTCTCCACATCCTCTCCTGCATCTGTTGTCTCCAGATTTTTTAATGATCACCATTCTAACTGGCATGAGATGGTATGTCAGTGTGGTTTTGATTTTCATTTCTCTAATGACCAGTGATGATGAGCATTTTTTCATATGTTTGTTGGTCTCTTTTTTTCTTGTAAATCTGTTTTAGTTTTTTGTAGATTCTGTATATAAGCCCTTTGTCAGATGGGAAGATTGCAAAATTTTTTTCCCATTCTGTTGGTTGCTGGTTCATTCTAATGATGGCTCTCTTGCTGTACAGAAGCTCTGGAGTTTAATTAGATCCCATTGGTCTATTTTGGCTTTTGTTGCCATTGCTTTTGGTGTTTTAGTCATGAGGTCCTCGCCTATGCCCATATCCTGAATGGTTTTGCCTAGGTTTTCTTCGAGGGTTTTTATGGTGTTAGGTCTTACATTTAAGTCTTTAATCCATCTGGATTTAATTTTAGTGTAAGGTGTCAGGAAGGGGTCCAGTTTCTGCTTTCTGCACATTGCTAGCCAGTTTTCCCAACACCATTTATTAAACAGGGAATCCTTTCCCCATTGCTTGTTTTTGTCAGATTTTTCAAAGATCTGATGGTTGTAGATGTGTGGCATTGCCTCTGAGGCCTCAGTTCTGTTCCATTGGTCTATATCTCTGTTATGGTACCAGTCCCATGCTGTTTTGATTACTGTATTGTGGTGGTGATTTGCATTTCTCGGATTATTAGTGATGCCAAGCATTTTATTCATGTAACTGTTGGCCATTTGTGTGTATTCTTTTGAGAAATGTCTCTTCAAATCATTTGCACATTTTTAATGGAATGATTTGTGATGTTTTTTGCTATTAAGTTTTTTGAGTTTCTTATTTATTCAGAGATTTGTCCTTGGCCAAAGAATAGTTTGCAAATATTTTATCTTATTCTGTAGGTTGTCACTTCACCTGTTTATTGTTTCCTTTGCTGTGCAGAAGCTTTTTATTTAAATATTGTCCCATTAATCTATTTTGGTTTTTGTTGTGTCTACTTTTCAGGTCTTAGCCATAAAACCATTGCCTAAGCCCATGATCTTAAGCATTTCCTCTCTTTTCTTCTGGAGTTTCATTGCTTTAGGGCTTACACCTAAGTCTTTGAGTCATTTTGAACTAAATGTTTAGATGGTGAGAGATAGGGATCTAGTTACATTTTCCTCTTGATGAATATCCAGTTTTCTCATTTATTGAACAGAGTATTGTTCTTTCCTGGGTGTATGTTCTTGGTGCTTTTGTCAAAAATCAGGTGATTATATATATCTGGCTTTATTTCTGATTTCTCTGTTCTATTCCGTTGGTCTATGTGTCTATTTGTATATGAATATCATGCTGTTTTGGCCACAATGGTTTTGTAGTATAATTTGAAGTTAGGCAGTATGATAACTTTAGCTTTCTTTGTGTGCTCAGTATTGCTTCAGTTGTTTGGGCACTTTGTGGTTCTACAAATTTAAGATTTTTTTTTCCATTTCTGTGAAAAACATCATTTGTATTTTGACAGAGATTACGTTGAATCTATAGGGTATTTCATGTAGTGAAATTATTTTAACAGTATTATTTAATCTGATTCATGAGCATGGGGTGTCCTTCCAATTGTTTGGGTCCTCTTCAATTTCTGTCATCATTGTTTTGTAGTACTTTGTGTAGAGGTCTTTCACCTACTGTTTAAATTCATTGATAGATATTTTTTGTAGTTATTGTAAATTGGATTGCTTTCTTGATTTCTTTTCCAGATACTTCATTACTGGTGTATACAAATGCTATTGATTTTTGTATGATGATTTTGTATTCTGAAATAATATTGAATTAATTTGCCAGTCCTAAGAGGTTTTTACTTAGTCTTTAGGTTTTTCTATACATAAAATTATATCATCTGCAAGTGTATTAGTCCATCTTCACACTGCTATAAAGACATACCAGAGACTGGGTAACTTGTAAAGAAAAGAGGTCTAATTAACTCACAGTTCTGCAGGAACGGGGAGACCTCAGGAAATTTACAATCATGGTGAAAGGGGAAGAGGCATGTCACATGGCAGAGGGAAAGAGCAAAAGCAGGGAAACCTGCCTTATAAAAACCATTGGATCTCATGAGACATCACTCACTATCATGAGAACAGCATGAAGGAGAATACCCCCATGATCCAACCTATGATCCAATCACCTCCCGTGCATTTCTGTTTGTTTCTCTCCCTTACTTACTCTGGAAAGGACTTCCAGTATTATGTTGATAGGAGTGTTGACAGTGGGCATTGTTGTCTTGTTCCATTTCTTAGACAAAAAGATTTTAGCCTTTCTCCATTCAGTATGATGATAGTTTTCAGTTTGTTACACATGTCCTTTATTATGTTTGTCTTCCTTCTATGCCAAATTTTTCAGAGTTTATGTCACAAAGTTGTGCTACATTTTATCAAATGCTCTTTCTATATTTGTTGAGATGATTGTAAGTTTTTTGTCCTTCATTCTGATGATCACATATCACATTTATTGATTTGTGTACATTGAACTATTCTTGTATCACTGGGATAGAAATTACTTCATCATAGTGTACTATTTTCATTTATTTTATTTTATTTCAATAATTTTGGGAGAACAGGTAGTTTTTGGTCATATGTACAAGTTATTTAGTGGTGATTTCTTAGATTTTGATACACTCATCACCTGAGCAGTGTACACTGTAACCAGTGTGTATTCTTTAATCCCTCACCCTCTCCCATCACTCCCCACAAGTCCCCAAAGTCCATTATGTCATTATTATGCCTTTGCATCCTCATAGCTTAGCTGCCACTTATAAATGAGAACATATGATATTTGATTTTCCTTTCCTGAGTTACTTCTCTTAGAATAATGGTGTCTAACTCCATCCAGGTTGCTGGATGCCATTTTTTCATGCCTTTTTATGTCTGAGTGTTATTCCATGGCATATATGTGTGTATGTGTGTTTGTGTGTGTAATGTAATATACATATGTGTGTATACGTATTATATTACATTACATTATAGGTGTATATATGTACACATGTATTACATATAGACACGTATATACATATATGTATACAATGCATATATGCATACACATATATATTACATTTTTTATTGTACTTTAGGTTCTGGGGTACATGTGCAGATCATGCAGGATTGTTGCTTGTGCTTATTGATTGGTGGACATTTAGGTTAGTTTCACATATTTGCAATTGCAAATTGTGCTCTGTAAACATGAATGTGCAAGTGTTTCTTTCATATAATGACTTGTTTTCCTTTGGGTAGATAGCTAGTAGTTGGATTGCTGGATCAAATAGTAATTCTACTTATTGTTCTTTAAGGGATCTTCACACTGTTTTCCATAGTGGTTATACTACTTTACATTCTCACTAGCAGTTTAAAAGTGTTCCATTTTCACCACATCTACACCAACGTCTTTTTTGTGTTCCTGTTTTTTTTTTTTTTTAATATGACCATTCTTGAAAAATGAGGTGGTATCTTATTGTAGTTTTTGTTTGAATTTTTCTGATAAATTAGTAATGTTGGTCATTTTTATGTTTGTTGACCATTTGTTTATCTTCTTTTGAGAATTGTCTGTTAATGTCCTTTGCCCACTTTTTGATAGAATTATTTGTTTATTTCTTCCTGATTTGTTTGAGTTCCAAGTAGATTCTGGATATTAGTCTTTTTTAGGATACATAGTTTGTAAATATTTTCTCCCATTATGTGGGGTGGTTGTTTATTCTGCTGATTATTTCTTTTGCTATACAGAAGCTTTTTAGTTTAATTAGGTAACATATATTTATTTTTGTTTCTGTTCCATTTGCTTTTGGGATTTTGGTCGTGAAATCTTTGCCTAAGCCAATGACTAGAAGAGTTTTTTCAATGTTATCTTATAGAATTTTATGGTTTCAAGTCTTAGATTTAATTTAAGTCTCTGATTCATCTTGAGTTGATTTTTGTATAAGGTGAGAAATGAGGATCCAATTTCATTGTTTTACATGAGGCTTGCCAGTTATCCCACCACCATTTGTTTAATAGGGTGTCCTTTCCCCATTTTGTATTCTTGCTTGCTTTGTTGAAGATCAGTTGGCTGTAAGTATTTGGCTTTATTTCTCACTTTTCTATTCTGTTCCCATGATCCATGTGCCTATTTTTATACCAATACCATGCTTTTTTGGTAACTACAGCCTTGTAGTATAGTTTGAAGTCAGTTAATGTGATTCATCCAGATTTGTTATTTTTGCTTAGTCTTACTTCAGCTATGCAGGCTCTTTTTTGATTATATCTGAGTTTTAGAATTAATTTTTAGTTGTCTGAGCAATGATGGAAGTATTTTTATCGAAACTGCATTGAATCTGTAGATTGCTTTTGGCAGTATGGTAATTTTCACAATATTCATTGTACCCTTCCATGTGCATGGGATGTGTTTCCATTTGTTTGTGTCATTGATTATTTCTTTCAGCAATGTTTTAAAATTTTCCTTGTAGAAATCTTCCACTTCCTTGGTTAGGCATATTCCTAAGTATTTTATTTTATTTTATTTTATTGTTTGCAGCTGTTGTAAAAGGAATTGAGTTCTCCATTTGAAGAATCAGCTTAGTCATTGTTGGCATATAGCAATGCTACTGATTTGTGTACATTGATTTTGTATCCTGAAACTTTACTGAATTCATTTATCAGACATAGGAGCTTTCTGGACGAGTCATTAGGGTTTTCTAGGTATATGATCATATATCATCAGTGAACAGCAACAGTTTGACTTTTACTTTACCAATTTAGATGCTGTTTATTCCTTTCTTATCGGATTGCTCTGGCTAGGACTTCCAGGACTATGTTGAATAGAAGTGTTTAAAGTGGGTATCCGAGTCTTGTTCCAGTTCTCAGGGAGAATTCTTTCAACTTTTTGCTGTTCAGTAGAATGGTTGTGAGTTTGTCAAAATGGCTTTTATTACATTGATGTGTTTTTCTTCTATGCCAGTTTTGCTGAGGATTTTAATCATATGGGAATGCTGTATTATGTCATATGCTTTTTCTGCATCTATTAAGATAATCATGATTTTTGTTTTTAATTCTCTTTATGTGATGTGTCACATTTATTGCCTTTGTGTATGTTAAACCATCCCTGCATCCCTAGTATGAAACACAATTGATCATGATGTATTACCTTTTGGATATGCTGTTGAATTCAGTTAGCTGATATTTTGTTGAGAAATTTTGCATCTATGTTTATTAGAGATATTGGTCTATAATTTTCTTTTTTGTATTTTTTTCCTGGTTTTGGTATACTGGGGTGATACTGGCCTCATAAAATGATTTAGGAAAGATTCTCTCTTTCTCTGTCTTTTGAAGTACTTTCAATAAGATTGGTACCAGTTCTTCCTTGAATGTCTGATAGAATTCCTCTGTTTATCTGGTTCTGGACTTTTATCGTTGGCAATTTTTTTATTATGGTTTCAATTTTGCTACTTCTAATTAATCGGTCCAGAGTTTCTATTTCTTCCTCATTTAACCTGGAAGTGTTATATATTTCCAAAAATTTATTTGTCTCCTCCAGATTTTCTACTTTGGGCATATAAAGGTGTTCATAATAGCCTTGGATTATCTCTTGTATTTCTGTGATATAGGCTACAATATCTTATTTGGATCTTTCTTTTCTTTTTGCTTAATCTTGCTAATAATGGTCTATCAATTTTGAAAATTTTTTCAAGAAACAAGCTCTCTCTTTCATTTATCTTTTGTATTTTTTTCTGTTTGTTTCAGTTTAATTTGACTCTGCTCTGATCTTGGTTATTTGTTTTCCTCCTCTATGTTTGGCTTTGGTTTGTTCTTGTTTTTCTAGTTCTATGAAGTGTGACCTTAGTCTATTTGTGCTCTTTCAGATTTTTTAATGTAGGTTATTAATGCTATGAACTTTCCTCTTAACACTGCTTTTGTTGTATCCCAGAGGTTTTGATAAGCTGTTTTACTATAGTCATTCAGTTCAAAAATTTTTTTAAATTCCCATCTTGATTTCATTGTTGGTCCAAAGATTATTCAAGAGCAGATTATTTAACTTCAATATATTTGTAATTTTGAGGGTTCCTTTTGGTGTTAATTTCCAGTTTTATTCCACCGTGGTCTGAGAGGATACTTGATGTAATTTCGATTTTCTTAAAATTATTGAGACTTGTTTTGTGACCTATCATATGGACTATCTTGGAGAATATTCCACGTGGTGATAAAAATAATGCATATTCTGCAGTTGTTTGGTAGAATGTTCTGTAAATATCTGTTAAGTCCATTTGTTCCAGGGTATAGTTTGAGTCCATTGCTTCTTTGTTGACTTTCTGTCTTGATCACCTACCTCTCTGCTGCTGTCAGTGGAGTATTGAAGGTCCCCCACAATTATTGTGTTGCTATGTGTCTCATTTCTTAGGTCTAGCAGTAATTGTTTCATAAATCTTGGAGCCCCTTATGTGTTAGGTGAGTCTCTTAAAAACAGCAGATACTCACTTGGTGGATTTTTATCCATTCTGTACCTTTTATGTGGAGCCTTTAGGCCATTTACATTCAATGTTAGTATTGAGATGTGAGGTACTGTTCTATTCATCATGAATTTTGATGCCTAAATACCTTGCCTTTTTTCATTGTGTTATTATTTTATAGGCCATTTGAGATGTATGCTTTAAGGAGGTTCTATTTTGGTGTATTTGAGCTTTTAGGATTTAGAACTCTTATTAGTATTTCTTGTAGTGCTGGCTTGGTAGTGGCAAATTCTCTCAGCATTTGTCTGAAAAATACTTTATAGCTCCTTCATTTATCAAGTTTAATTTTGTTGAATACAAAATTATTGGTTGAGAGTTATTTTCTTCAGGAGGCTAAAGATAAGACCCTAATCCCTTCTGGTTTATAAGGTTTCTGCTGAGAAATCTTCTATTAATCTGATAGGTTTTCCTTTATATGTTACGTGATGCTTTTGTCTCATAGCTCTTAAGATGCTTTCTTCTGCCTCAAGTTTAGATAACCTGATGACTATGTGCCTAGTTAATGATCTTTTTGTGACAAATTCCCCAAACTGTAAGCTTCCCGTATTTGGATGTCTAGATCTCTAGCAAGGCAAGGGAACTTTTCCTTCATTATTTCCTCAAATAAGACTTACAGATTTTAAGATTCCTTTTCCTCCTCAGAAACACCAATTATTCTTAGGTTTGGTTATTTAACATAATCTCAAATTTCTTGGAGGCTTTGTTCATTTTTTAAAAATTATTTTTTCTTTCATTTTATCAGATTGGGTTAATTTGAAAGCCTTGTCTTCAGTCACTGAAGTTCCTTCTTCTACTTTCTCTAGTATTTCTTAGAAACTTTCCAGTATATTTTGTATTTCTCTAAGTTTATTGTTTTTTATTTCCAGAGTTGCAATGTTTTATATCTATTTCTCTAAAGAATTTTTCATCCATATCATATATATGATATGTATATATATCATATATATCATTAATACTTTCTTCTGCTTGATCTGTACTGATATTAAAGGACTCTAATGCATTCTTCAGTATGCCACTTGTATACTGTATACCACTGTTAAGCTCCAGAATTTCTGCTTATTTTTAATTACTCCAATCTCTTTGTTAATTTTATCTGATAAAATTCTTAATTTCTTCTCTCTGTTACCCTAAATGTCTTTGAGTTGCCTCAACACAGCTATTTTGAATTCTCTTTCTGAAAGGTCACATATCTGTTTCTCCATTACTGCTGCCTGGTGTATTGTTAAGTTCATTTTCTGAAGTCATGTATTTCTGGATGATGTTGATGATAATAGATGTTTTTCTGTGTCTGGGCATTGAAGGCTTAGGTATTTATTGTAGTTTCTACTTTCTGAGCTTATTTGTAGCCATTCTTCTTAGGAAATTTTTTGGATACTTGAATTAACTTGGGTCAAAATCAGCCAGGTCTATATCCATTTGTTCAAGGTGGCAAATTCCCCGAGGTCCCGGGTTGTTCCAGTGGTGCTGTTCAGTGGTCAGGGACTAGAGTCGAATCCTTAGAAATCTACTTCATGTTCAATAGAAGCTGATCTGGCAATGAAACCACAAGGCACAGTCCTTTCCACTCTTCCCATTTTTTCAAATGTGGAGGAGCCTTACTCCATAGTCACTGCCACCACAGGGAACAGGGAGTACTCCCAGACTAACACCAATGTATTTTTAAGGCCAAAGGGCTCTTAAGTCAGTTTCTGGTGAATGCTGCCTGGCCTTATATTCACTTTTCAGGCCTATGAGCTCCCATCTGACCCTGGCCAAGTCCATAAATGCCATTTAAGCCGCCTGCCCTGGTACTGGGGACTCCAAGAGCTCACTTGTTGCTCTACCCTCCTGCAGCTGAGCTGGTACCTGAGGTGCAAGACCAAGTGTCTTTTACTTTTCCTTCTGCTTTTCTCAAGAAGAAAGGATTTTGCCCTGTAGCCACCATAGCTAGTAGTGTGCTCAATCTCACCTGAAGCCAGTATGTCTTAGAGGCTCATCCAAGGCCCTCAACATAGTACATGGATATCACTGTGTAGTTATTCGGGGCCCAAGAGCTCTTTAGTTAATAAGTGATGTATACTGCCAGGAGAGACTTCTTCCCTTCAAGTCAATAAGTTTCCCTTGTGTCTCAGATTTTGCCTAGAAATTTCCTCCAGTAGCTAGTGCCTGGAATAGGGGCTTCACATCTCTTAATGGTGCACTATGATACTGTGGCTTAACTGATATCCAAATTGCAAGACAAAGTCTTTCCCAGTCTTTTCTCTCCTCTCAAATAGAAGGAAGGGATGTCTTTTGTAGCTTTGAGCTGTGTATCCTGGTCTTAGGGGAGGAGTAATGCCAGCACTTCCTTAGCCACCCCCGCTGGTGTCTCAGTAGGTTACGGGCCATCCCCAACCCAACCCTTCACCAAGTTCACTGTCTCTTGGCCCAGTTCATCACTAGGACTTGCCTCAGAGTTGCAGTCCTTGTGGCCTCTTTTGCCTTTGAGATTTACTTTTATACCCAGAGCACTTTAGCCTTCAGTGGTAAGCGAGGTATGTAAGAACTCAAATTTTGACAATTGGGATTGACAAGGCCGCTTTACCTAAGAATGCTTTTCCCATGGGCAGGAGTCAGCTAAGTTTGGTCTGGTTTTTCTTTCTGCTCCAACAGCACAGATCTGAGTTCACTGACTCACAATTACTGTATTTTCTCTCCCCCAGTACTCTCAGATGCTCTCCACACCATGCCACTCCTGCTAGAGGGTAGGAAAGTGTTCACACATCAATAATTCATGACTACTTTTTCGGTCTCCTCAGTACCTATCTCAGTGATATGAAGTTAAAATCAGGTACTATGGTACTATGAGGGCTAACCTGATTTTGGGTTCTTATGAAAGTGTTTTTTATTTCTCTTTTCTGTATACATATTGTAAAATTGGTGGTCCTCACATGGGCGACTATCAAGTGAGCATTCTATTCTGCCACCTTGCTTCACCTCTCTCCCATCTATTTTCTTGTTTGTATTTTTTAATTATATCCATTTTTTTTTAGAGTTTCCATGTGTTTCTTTTTTAAGATGTATATTTCTTTGTTGAATTTCTCATTTATATCCTGAATTATTTTTCTGGTTTTTTTGTATTATTTTTCTGTATTGTATCTCACTGAGCTTTTTTGATAACATTATTTCTATTTTTTAAGCATTTCTTATATTTACTTCTTGTTGGAATGTGTTTTTTGAGAATTACTGTGTTCCTTTTAATATGTCATGTTTTCTTGCTTTCTCTTTGTTTGTTTGTTTCCTTATATTGATATCTGCACATCTGCCCATCTGGTATAAGAGTTGCTTCTTGCTTTCAGTGAAAGTGCAGAGAACAAGAGGACACCACACTTTCAGACAAATTTTTGTTGCTCACAGACCAGAAGATTCCCAGTGGAGGAGCCCCACGGGTCGCCAGCGCGACTCTTGTGGTGGGTGCAGCGGTTTGGCAGGCACCTCGGTGCGGCAGCTCTTGATGCAGTGTAAACGGGACTGGTTCCCCTTCTGACCAATGTTTGGAGCTCCGGGAAGGCAGAGTCGCCTATTACGGACTCAAGAAGGAAGCCAGACTGGAGATTCCCGGGCATAAAAACACCATCAGTCTTAACTCTGCTGTTTTTGGCCGGCGCAATGGGTTGCTCATATTTTGGCCCTGGGAATTAACAACTTCTACATCCACTGAGAGACCTATTTTGAAAGTTGCTAATTACAAAGACGACAGGTGGATAAATTTACAATTATGGGAAGAAACCAGCATAAAAAGGCGGAGAATACTCAAAATCAGAATGCCTCTCTCTCTAAAGAGGATTACAGTTCCTCATCAACAAGGGAACAAGGCTTGATGGAGAACGAGTGCATTCCATTAATAGAATCAGGCTTCAGAAGATAGATAATAAGAAACTTCTGTGAGTTAAAAGAACATTGTAGCCCAATGTAAAGAAACTAAGAACTTTGTAAAAAGGTTTGACAAAATCCTAATGAGAATAGACAATTTAGAGAGGAATATAAGTGAATTAATGGAACTGAAAAATACAATATGGGAACTCCGAGAAGTATGCACAGGTTTAAACACTCGAATTGTTCAAGCAGAAGAAAGGATATCAGAGGTTGAAGACCAACTTAATGAAATAAAATGAGAAGACAAGAATAGAGAAAAAAAGCATAAAAAGGAATGAGCAAAGTCTCCAAGAAATATGGGACTATGTGAAAAGACCTAATTTACGTTTGATAGGTGTACCTGAATGTGACAGAGAGAATGAATCCAAGCTGAAAAATATTCTTCAGGATATTATTCAGGAAAACTTTCCCAACCTAGCAATATTCAACCCCAGGTAATACAGAGAACAGCACAAAGATATTCCTCAAGAAGAGCAACCCCAAGGCACATAATTGTTAGATTCACCAGGGTTGAAACGAAGGAGAAAATACTAAGGGCAGCCAGAGAGAAAGGTCAGGTTACCCACAAAGGGAAGCCTATCAGACTTACAGCAGATCTCTCAGCAGAAACCCTACAAGCCAGAAGAGAGTGGGGGCCAATATTCAACATCCTTAAAGAACAGAACTTTCAGCCCAGAATTTCATATCCAGCCAAACTAAGCTTCACAACTGAAGGAAAAATAAAATCTTTTATGAACAAGCAAGTACTCAGAGATTTTATTACCACCAGGCCTGCTTTACAAGAGCTTCTGAAAGAAGCATTATACATAGAAAGGAACAACCAGTATTAGCCTTTCTAAAAACATACCAAAAGGTAAAGAGCATCAACATAAAGAAGAATTTACATCAACGAATGGATAAAACAGCCAGTTAACATCAAATGGCAGTAATCCTAAATTTAAATTGACTAAATCCCCCAATCAAAAGATACAGCCAAAACCCAACGGTATGCTACATCCAGACCCATTTCACATGCAAGGATACACAAAGGCTCAAAACAAAGGGATGGAGAAAAATTTACCATCCAAATGGAGAGCAAAAATAAATAAATAAATAAATAAATAAATAAATAAATAAATAAATAGCAGGAGTTGCAATTCTTGCATCTGATAAAATAGATTTTAAAGCAACAAAGATATAGTGGTAAAAGGATCAATGCAACAATAAGAGCTGATGATCCTAACACCCAGATACATAAGACCTATAAAGAGACTTAGACTCAACGAGACAGAAAATTAATAAGGATATCCAGGACTCAAACTCAGATCTGGAACAAGTAAACTTAATAAATATTTATAGAGCTCTCCACTTTAAATATACAAAATATACATTCTTGTCAATACCACATCATACCTACTCATAGGTTTAAATGAAATATTGATCGGCCATTATTAATACCCGTTTTTTAGAATAAAGCAACATTTCTGTTCTCTCTCCCTCTTTTTCTTCCTCTTTCTTCCTCTCCTTCACTCTTTTTTTTCTTTCCTTCTCTCCTTAAGAAAAAAAAACTGCAATCTCGAAAGACTGAGTCTTGCTGCACATTTTTCATGGTAAACTGAGTAGCTGGCAGCAAAGAGGTCAGTCTAGACAGTCTGTCCTTGTGAAGATTGTCTAGGCATAACAAAGAAGACAATTTCAATTGTATTGGCTTAATCCCAAACCCTGCAAGTTTACTGAGGACCCCACTGGAATAGACTGTCCTAGAATTATGTCTGTCAAGACCACTCCATTAGCATCTCCACTTTCATTGACCCAGGCCTGCATCATTTCACTCATCAGTATTTCTCAACTCCTCCTTTTGGTCAAAACAAACCCCAAAAGATGCAAATTTTGCAATGAAAGGTTTAGTACCTTTTGACTTAATTTTATGCACCTGATATCAACTTGAAATAATCAATGTGAAATAATATTTAAGATCTTTAGACTCCATTCATTGATCTAAGTGACTAGACAAGCCAGGACAAACCATACAGGGCCTATAGGCCAGCTTACAGATTTCTATCTTTATCCTAAGACTAATGAGACATCACCAAAGGATCAAAATCAATAGAGTAACCTGATGAGAACCTTTATTTTAAATTTTCTAAAAAAAAAAAGAGTTGCTTCTTTCAATTTTATGGAGTGGCTTTCATATGAAAATTATTTTTCTTATAGACATATCTACAATGTTGGATAAGTAGGGTGTTTTTGCTTTGATTCTGAGTAGGTGCAGTAGTGTAATTCTATATAATTCTTTAGCTGTAATCAACATGTCATGTGTTTCTGTAAATTCCTCAGTGGCTTCGAGTACAGTTAGTGGAGACTGTGGAATTGCTTTGCTGGGGACTTGGACACAGAAAAGTTTGGCTTTGGTCACCAGTATTGGCAGTGATAGTGTGGGCATTTCAGTCTTCAAGCTTCTGAGTGGCCTCCATTGTTGCTGATGATGGTGGGTCTGGGCAGGCCATTCCTTGAGTCTCCAACTAGCTGGTTTTGGTGATAATAGTGGCAGCAGTAGGCCAGGTAGGCAAATGAGACCTCTGGCCTCTGGGCACTCTTTGTGACATCAGCAGTGGCAGTAGTAGTGGTAGGTCAATGGTTGGGCCCTGAGCAGAGCACATGAGCACCAGTAGTGGCAGCAGCAGACTGGACAGACTATTCCCAGGCCATGAGGTAGTACCTGCAGGAGCGTGCCAGAGGCTGCACCAGTGGTTGTAGGCTGGGTAAACTGGTCACTTGGCTCCTGGGATGTGCATACAGTCACTGGTGGTGGTTTGAATGGGCCTATTTTTCGGTCCCCAGAAGGTGTGAATGGGTACCAGCGATGATGGCTGGGGGTGGATTAATCCCCAGGACCCCAGATAACATTTGTGGGTGGTGATCATGTTGAGTGGGACATACCTGCCTTCAAGCCAGTGAGAATGTGCGAGGGCACCAGCATCCAATGGCAGGGTGGATTTGTCTCTAGGCCCCAGATAACATTTGGGGGCACTGGGTGTGGTGATGGTGGATGGAATATATCTGTCCTCATGTCCCTGAATCAGGTGCCTGATGTGGCAGGCAGCGCAGGTTGATTCCTAAGCCTCCAGATAGTATACTGAGTCCCTGATGGCAGTAGTGGTTGTCAGTGATGCAGATTTATTCTCAGGCCACTAATCAGCATGCATGGGCTTCAGTGGTGATAGATGGATCCCCACTTCCCATGGGGGCATTTGCAGGTGCCTAATAGTCCTGCCACTGGTGGTAAAAAAGGTTGTTTGTTATCAATGGTAGTGGTCCCAGGCAAACAACTCAGGATCTGGGGAGCATACACGTTGGTTCCCTTTGTCCTGGAGGCAGTGTTCCAGATGAACTGCACCATCATCTACCCAGAGGGTAAGACACCATGTGAGCTAGAGTGCTGGGGACGCTCATGCATCACTGGATCCCATTGGTGTTGTGATGCTGCAGCCCTCTGAGTGGACGTGGAGAGATGTCAGTGGGGTTTCGGAAATGGGGAAATGCAGGGGTTATTGGGCCCTAGGGCATGGTGCAGTCTAGGGGTCTGGAGTCTCAAAATGGCATTGTGCTGCTAGTGCTTGGGTCTCAGGGGCTGTGTGGGACTCTGTGTGAGCTTTCTCTCTGGAATAACACCATCATATGGATTCCACGCACCTCTCTGCACTGACCTTAGGGCCTCCAGGTGCTATCCTGACTAGGATTGTAAGAATCCACAGTGTGAATGTGGACAGCTGAAGATATCTTGCTTACCTTTTCCCAGCAATGGGGAGCTCCTCCTGGCTACAAGCCAATTCCAGCTGGGCTGGCTGCCTTGCTTCCTTCTTGTTCTGTGCATCAGAGTTTCCCTGTCATTTCACTGGGGAATTCCAGTGTTCTCTCTCAGAAGCTCTATTTATTGTGTGGTTCTTTTTTGGAGGAGGCAAGTCCCAGTCTCCTCTCTTCAGACATTTGAAGCCCCCTCCTATATTGTATTTTATCTATGTATAGAAAATAACAATAAACTGTTACATAAACTGCAGTTTTTCTTATCAATTTATTCTTGCTTATAAATCTACAATCATTTAATTTTAAGAAAATCTTTTAAGACTTTCATATAAATAGCTTTAAATTTATAAATCACTTAAAATACAATAGATGTTATGAAAAAACTTAATCTTGTGTGATCTTTTAACAATTTTATGGTAAATATGCCATATATATTAGAGAAGTGCATAGCAAATATCTGACTAATAGAGCTGCTAAGAGTATGGTTCGTGGGTTCCATTAGCCAAAGTTGAAACCCTACTTGAGTATTCATGGATCATATGAGCTTATTCAAATTACTTCTTAATGAATATTTCTTTCTTCATTTGTAAAATAGTACCTGTCTCATAAGGTTTTTGTAAATAAGACAGTCCATGTAGTGTATTATAAGACTTGGTATGTAATTGAATGTTCAGTAAATATTATTCGTTCCAATTTTTAAACATATCATCCTTAGGGTAAACTCCAAAATTATAAGGCCTCAATTATTCTGATCCCTACCTATCACTTATTTGTTGCAATTTTTAAACGTATCATCCTTACGAAAAACTCCAAAATAAAAAGAACTCAATAATTCTGATCCCTACCTATCACTTAGTAAATGGGAATTTTATGTATTAGAAAGAGATCTGGATTTACATTTTAGAAATGTGAAAATTTAAACTATGTGGTGACTTAAAGATACTTTTAGGTTATAAAATATAAGATCAAAGGGACAAAACAATTCTATGAGAAAATAGTTTGAATAAATTTTGATTTACTTTCCTGACTACAACATTAGACAAAACCACAAATTATGTAAGAAATCCCACTGAAAATTATATTTAGGAGAGAAAATTTTCTGGACCTAGATTAATTTCAATTTTAAGGGACTTGTTTCTTGTTGCTAATATTATAATGAGTGACATTTCTATCTAAAATTGATACTTATAATATCTAATTTTATTTGCTTCTAGGTGAGTTCTTGGATGAAGTGCATCCTTATACCTTCTGGGGCCTAATCTGAAGTCATCTGAATTTATTAAGAAAGCCATGATCTGAGGTAAATGACTCTCTAGATTCATGCTATAATTATTTGGTAAGTGTTGACTATCATTAACCCAAAAAGCCACATTTTGGAGAAGCACAAACTTCTTGTAGAATTAATATGATAATAACATAAAATGCTTCATTTTATGGAGTCTGGTTTAGAAATGCATTGCTTTTCCATCTCTATGATCAAATTGGACCGTAAGTTACATGCTGGGCTGATTTTTGTTGCTTTGGGATGCTGGTAGGCTATTATCTCACTGCTAATGGTAGCCTTAGTGGCTTCCCATGGTGTTCCTTCCAAAGTTTCCAGACCATTGTTTTAAAAATATGTTTCGGTCTTTTACAGAAAATGGTTGCTAACATGTTGTTTGTATAATAGAGAGGAAGTGGAACTTCACGGTCTTTATGGGTGGAGAGCTATTTTCAGTTGCTACTTTGCTTATTAACAAGAAAATATCTTAATAGTTTCTGAGAAAATTCAGTCCATTTTACTCAGCTTACAATCTCTGAAGTTTATAGAGGATCTTTTTTTTTTTTTAAGTCTACTTTAGGTTCTGGGGTACTTGTGCAGATCATGCAGGATTGTTGCGTAGGTACATACATGGCAAGGTGGATTGCTGCCTCCATCCCCCTGTCAGCTATACCTGGCATTTCTCCCCACATTATCACTCCCCCCATCCCCTGCCACTGTCCATCCTGTGCCCCCCAACAGACCCCAGTGTGTGATGCTCTCCTCCCTGTGTCCACTTCTTCTCATTGTTCAACACCCACCTATGAGTGAGAACATGCGGTATTTAATTTTCTGTTCTTGTGTCAGTTTGCTGAGAATAATGGTTTCCAGATTCATCCATGTCCCTACAAAGGACATGAACTCATCGTTTTTTATGGATGCATGGTGTTCTATGGTGTACATGTGCCATAGTTTCTTTTTCCAGTCTATCATGGGTGGGCATTTGGATTGGTTCCAGGTCTTTGCTATTATAAACAGAGCCATGATGAGCATACGTGTGCATGTCTTTATAACAGAGTGATTTATAGTCCTTTGGATATATATCCGGTAATGGGGTTGCTGGGTCAAATGGAATTTCTATTTCTAGGTCCTTGAGGAAGTGCCACATTGTCTTCTACAATGATTGAACTAATTTACATTCCCACCAACAGTGTAAAAGTGTTCCTATTTCTCCACATCCTCTCCAGCATCTGTTGTCTCCAGATATTTTAATGATCACAATTCTAAGTGAGATGGTATTTCAATGTGGTATAGAGAATCTTTTACAGAGAATGAAAGTCTATGTTTAAAATAATGTAAAGAGGTTATGTGTGGGATTATAAATGGTATTTAAGCACATGCTAGATATGCTTTCACATTTATGTATACAGAATTCAAAAAAATATGCATTCAGTTTACTGTATCACATTCAAATATTTATCACTTCATGATTAATTATAGTTACAGGAATGAGTACATAGCTTAAAAGGTAAAAAATGAAAGAAGATTGTCCTATAGATTTTTGGTACTAGATCATTGCATGTCTGGTAGAATTTGGCTGTGGCTCCATCATGTCCATAGCTCTTTTCTGGATGGTAGGTTTTTTTTTTTATTAGCGATTCAATTTTAGGACTTGTTATTGGTTGATTCAGTGGTTCAGTTACTTTCTGGCTCAGTAATGGGAGGTTGTGGCTTTCCTGGAGTTTACCCATTTCTTTTAGTTTGTGTAGTTCCTGTGCTTATACGAGTTGATAACTGTCTCTGAGGATTTTTTTTTTCTGGCTATGGGGTTGATTATAATGCAGCTTTGTTGTTTCTGATGTGCTTATTTGGATCTTCTTTTTTTTCCTTTGTTATTCCAGCTAGTGGTCTATTCTTTTTTTTTTTTTTTTTCCAAAAAAATAAATTCTGGTATTATTGATTCTTTTATTTTAATGTTTCAATTTTCACTTCTTCTCAAATTTTTGTTATTTATTTTATTCTACTAGGTTTTGGTTTACTCTGATTTTTCTAGTTCCTCTAGGTATGACATTAGGTTCCTAATTTGAGATATTTTTCTAGCTTCTTTTTTTTTTTTTTTGCCAATCAGTTTGAGCTTTATGAGGTTGCTCAGGTTAGCCTTGAACTGATGACCTCACCTTCGTGAGTGCCATGACCCCTGGCAGGAGCCATTTTGGACCCCGATTTTTCTAGCTTCTTGATATAGGTGTTCAGTGCTTGATATGGTTTGGCTGTGTCCTCACCCCAAATCTCATCCTGAATTATAAACCCCAGGTATTGATGGAGAGATGTGGTAGGAAGTGATTGGATTATGGGGGGCAGTTTCCCCTATGCTGTTCTTGTGATAGTGAGTAAATACTCAGATATGATGGTTTTATAAGTGGTAGTATTTTTCTCCACTCATGCACACTCATTATTTCTTGCCTACTGTCATGTAAGATTGTGTCTCTTCCCCTTATGCCATGATTGTAAGTTTCATGGGGGCTTCCCAAGGATGTGGAAATGTGAGTCCATTAAATCTCTCTTCTTTAGAAATTACGCAGTCTCTGGATGTCTTTATAGCAGTGTAAAACTGGACTAATAGAGTACTGTAAGCTATTCTTTTAATACTGATTTAGCTGTTTCTCCAGGATTCTGGTATATCATGTCTCTTTTTTATTAACTTCAAATATTTTTTTATTTCTGCCTTAATTTTATTCTTTACCCAAAAGTCATTGAAGAAAATGTTGTTTCATTTCCGTGTCATTGTATGATTTTGAGAGATCTTCTTGGAATTGCTTTCTATTTTTTATAGCACTGTGGTGTGAGAGTGTGCTTATTGTGATTTTTTTTTGAAATTTGTTGAGACTTGCTTTATATCCAAGCATGTGGTTGGTCTTAGGATATGTGTCATGAGTAGATAAGAAGAGTGTATATTCTGTGTTTGTTGGGTGTAGTATCCTGAAGATATCTATTGGGTCCATTTGGTCAAGTGTTGAGTTTAAGTTCAGAATATCTTTGTTAATTTCTGCTTTTACAATCTGTCTAATGCCAGCACCTGTTATTTTTTGACTTTATGATAATGACCATCCAGACTGGTGGGAGACAGTATTACATTGTGGCTTTGATTTGCATTTCTCTAATGATCAGTGATGTAGAGCTTTTTTTCATATGATTGTTGGCAGCATATATGTCTTCTTTTGAAAAGTGTCTGTTCATATGCTTTGCCCACTTTTAAAGGGGTTGTTAGTTTTTTAAATAAATTTGTTTAAATTCCTCATAGATGCTGGATTTTAGACCTTTGTCTAAATGTGTTCTCTCATTTTGTAGGTTGTCTGTTTACACTGCTGAAAGTGTCTTTTGCTGTGCATAAGCTCTTTAGTTTAATTAGATCCCATTTCTCATTTGTGCTTTTGTTCTAATTGCTTTTGGCAGCTTTGTCATGAAACATTTGTCTATGACTATTTCCTGAGTGGTATTGACTAGGTTGACTCCCAAGGTTTCTATGGTTTTGAGTTTAATATTTACGTTTTTAATCTATGTTGAGTTAATTTTTGTATCTGGTGTAAGGAAGGGGTCCAGTTTAAATCTTGTTCATATGGCTAGCCGGTTATCTTAGCACTATTTTTTGAAAAGGGAATCCTTTCCCTATTGCTTGTTTTTGTCAGGTTTATCAAAGATCAAATAGTTGTAAGTATGCAATCTTATTTCAGAGTTCTCTATCCTGTTACATTGGTTATGTGTCTGTTTTTGTACCAGTGCCATGTTGTTTTGGTTATGGTAGCCCTGTAGTGCAGGTTGAATTCAGGTAGCATGATGTCTCCAGCTTTCTTCTTTTTGCCTAGGATTGCCTTGGCTATTTTGGCTCTTTGTTGGTTTCATATGAATTTTAAAGTAATTTTTCTTGTTCTGTGAAGAATGTCAATAGTTTAATAGGTATAGCATTGAATCTATAAATTACTTTGCGATATATAGCCATTTAAACAATATTGATTCTGTCAATGAGCATGGAATATTTTTCTATTTGTTTGTGTCATCTGTGATTTCCTTCAGTACTGGTTTGTAGTTGTCCTTGTAGAGATCCTTCACTTTCCTAGTTAGCTGTATTCCTAAGTATTTTATTCATCTTGTGTCAATTTTGGCTCTCAGCCAAAATTTGTCTTGATTTGGCTCTCAGCTTGACAGCTGTTGGTATATAAAAGTGCTAGTGATGTTTGCACGTTGATTTTTTGTATCTTTTTTTTTTTGAGACGGAGTTTCACTCTTGTTACCCAGGCTGGAGTGCAATCGCGCGATCTCGGCTCACGGCAACCTCCGCCTCCTGGGTTTAGGCAATTCTCCTGCCTCAGCCTCCCCAGTAGCTGGGATTACAGGCACGCGCCACCATGCCCAGCTAATTTTTTGTATTTTTAGTAGAAACAGGGTTTCACCTTGTTGAACAGGATGGTCTCGATCTCTTGACCTCGTGATCCACCCACCTCGGCCTCCCAAAGTGCGATGTTTTGTATCTTAAGACCTTGCCAAAATTGTTTATTAGCTTAAGAAGCCTTTTGACTGAGACTATGGGGTTTTCTTGATATAGGATCATTTTGTCTGCAAACAGGGATAGTTTGACTTCCTCCCTCTGTATTTGGATGCCCCCTATGTCTTGCTCTTGTCTGATTGCCCAGGTAAGCACTTCCAATACTATGTTGAATATGAGTAGTGAGAGAAGGAGTCTTTGTCTTCTGCTGGTTTTCAAGGGGAATTCTTCCAGCTTTTGCCCATTCACTTTGATGTGGGTTGTGGGTTTGTCAAAGATGGCTTTTTGAATTTTCAGAATTCTTGTGCTGATTCTTTCTCATTGCTGTGGGCTTATCTACCTTAAATCTTTGAGACTGCTGATGTTTAGATGGGTTTTTCTTTTATTTTTCCCTCTTTGATTACCTTGAGTGTATGATTGTGGCATAAGGTTGATTCAGCCATCTGGCTTTGTTTCTGGGTGATGCTAGAAGGCCAACATTCAGTTTCAAACTCCTGGGCTGTGTGCTCTAACTCTGGGGGACTTGTATTGAGCCCCAACTTTGTTATCTGGCTCTTTGTAGTTTGGAGTCCATTGCACTGGCAGTGCTAAAGTGCAGCAGCTTCAGCAGAGTGCTAGTGGATGTTGGGGTGCCTGAGTCACTGTGGGCATTCACCATGGTGGTACAAGCAAGGCAGCTGAGGGGAGCAAGGGCACCTTCTTGATACTGTGCACTTTTTTTTTTTTGAGACAGAATCTCGCTCTGTTGCCCAGGCTGGAGTGCAATGGCACACTCTTGGCTCACCGTAACCTCTGCCTCCCGGGTTCAAGCGATTCTCCTGTCTCCGCCACCTGAGTAGCTGGAATTGCAGGCACGCACCATGATGCCCAGCTAATTTTTCTATTTTTAGTAGAGACAAGATTTCACCATGCTAGTCAGGCTGGTCTCGAACCCCTGACCTCATGATACACCCGCCTCAGCCTCCCAAAGTTCTGGGATTACAGGAGTGAGCCACTGTGCCCAGCTAGATACTATGCACTCTTGATCTGGAGGTGATGTTGCCTTAAGTCTGTGTGCTAGCCTGCACAGGTCTGGGTGCCTTCTCTGTGCCCCGCACACAGGAGTGATCCCTTGGGGTGTGAGAAAATACTCTGTTCTCTTCAAAATGTTAGTGCAAGGGCTGGATGCTGGTGGAGGTGGGGCTTGCTGATTCTGTGCCTGCCAAGACTCCAACTGCAAAGGTGGTTCTGGGGGCAGGGGGACGACACTAGACTCATGGATTCTGGTAGGACAGGTAAACAAAACCCACTTTTCCAGACACGCACCAGCAGTCATGTGGGTGATTGCTGTCAGCTTGGAGGAAGTTGCAGTATGGGGAGGGTACATGTGGGCTGGTGCACAGCCCTAGGGGGCCACCTTGCTATTGCTCTATGCTGGTCAGACACAGACCACCAGCACAGAAGCTATGGTGTGGGCCTCCAGGGCACTCAAGACTGCCCTGTTAGTAGGTGTGGCGAGGCTGTGGCCCTGGGAAGGCCAACAGACCAAGGAGTGCTCAGGTTGGACAAGGTCCATCAGATGTGCAAGACCGCTCTACAGAGATTGGGTCTGACAATTCCCCTATGGCTAAAGTTTACTATGGGAGCAAGTCAAGCCTATTGGGATGGCTGTTACTGGCCATGCTCCACTACAGACACTACTGCACTAAATCTTCTGTGCTCTATATCAGTGGCCTTGCTGTTCCACTACCAATTCTCTAAGCAGTTCTCCCTACCACCTCAACTGTCCGTGTTAGATGATAGATCTCCTTCTCAGGCCTTCCAGAGGCCTGTCGTGAGAGTGGGTTGCGCCTTGCCAGTTCAATTCACCGTTTCTCCTGGAGGTGTTGTAGTTCAAAAATGAATCCCAGTGCATGGCAGCCCATGCAGGGTTTCTACCTTTCTCCCTCTTATTCTCAGCTTCTGTGTGTTCCCTCCATCCACTTTCAGTGCCTTCCCTCTGAAGATCCATTGAAAGGATGCCAATTGTCTCAGTCTCTCCATGGGAGCTCTTCCAGTTGTCTGTGTCTGGTGACCATCTTTCCTTCCACCCTACTTTCTTGAGGCACAGAGTTAGGTTGTTTATCTGAGATCATTCTTCTTTTTCAATGGTTGTATTTACTGCTATTAATGTCCCTTATAGTACTGCTTTTGCTGCATTCCATAACTTTTGGTATGTTGTATTGTTTTTGTTTGGTTTCATTAGTCTCAAGATATTTTCTATTTTTGTGATTTCATTTTGTACATTTGTTCAAAAGTGTGTTGATTAATTTCTATATATTTGTAATTTTCCAAGTTTCAACTATTGATTCTAGATCATTTCATTAGGGTTGGAAAAAGTACTTGTTATGATTTCAGTATTCTTAATTTGTTAAGATTTGCTTGGTGACCTACCATGTGATCTATCCTGGAAGATGTTTTACTTGTTGAGATGAATGCTTATTCTGTTGCTGTTCAATGTAATGTTGTGTATATCTCTTTTGACCTATTAGTATTTTTCAAATCCTTTATTTCCTCATTAAATTGTCTTTTTTCTTTCCATTATTTAATTTGGGTTTGATATATTCTATTATTACTGTTTTACCATTTCTTTATTCAATTATGACAATGTTTATATATTTGGCTTCTCTCATATTAAGTGCATATCTGTTTATAATTGTTATATATTCTTAGAGAAATGACCCTTTTATCATTATATTCTTGGAAGAGTTTTCACTTAAAGTACTCTTTGTCTAATAAGTACGGCAAACTATGCTCTCTTTCGATACCATTTGTATGCAACAACTTTTTCCCTTTCACTTTCAGTCTATGTGTGTCCTTTGAATCTAAAGTGAGTATCTTAGAGACAGCATATAGTTTGATACTGTTTTACTCTTTTCCTGTCAGCCATTCTACCTCTTTTGATTGGAATTTAATACATTTACATATAAAGGAATTACTAATGGGGAAGGACTTGCTACATTCATTTTGGTACTGTTTTCTTCCTTGATGTAGCTATTTCTTTCTCTTTTTATTCTCTTGGTGCCTTCTTTTGTGTTTTGTTGATATTTTGTAGTGACATTTTTCCAGTATTTTCTCATTTTCTTTTCTATGCCATCTGTGAGTATTTTCTTTGAGGTTTCCAGGAACTTATAAAAAACATTTTATACTTATGACAATTTATTTTAAGCTGATAACTATGTAACTACATCAGTATACAGAAACTCTGCCATTTTACATCTCCCCCACTTTGTGTTATTGATATTACAAATGACATATTTTTACTTTTTGTATTCAATAACATAGATTTATAGTTATAATAATTTTATGTTTTATAAGTTTGATAACAGAAATAAAAGTGATTTGTGCACATATATATATGATGTACAACATGATGTTTCACTACACATACATGTTGTGAAATGATTATTAAAATCAATCTAATTAATATATTCATCACCTTACAGTTACCTTTTTTTCTTTTTTGTGGTGAAGACACTTAAGATCTACTCTCTTAGCAAATTTTAAGTATAGAGTACATTATTGTTAAATATAGATACCATCCTGTACATTAGATCTTCAAAAATTACTTATAATAGAAAATACTTAATAAGTAAACAACAGCTACCAATTTACCCACCACCTGACACTTGGCAAGCATCCCGCTACTCTGTTTATATGAGATTGACTTTAGTTATTTATTGTTTTGAGACACAGTCCTGCTCTGTTGCCTAGGCTTGAGTGCAGTGGCACGATCTTGGCTTCCTGCAACCTCTGCCTCCTGAGTTCAAGTGATTCTACTGCCTTAGCCTCCCAAGTAGCTGAGATTACAGGCCTGTGCACCACACCCAGGTAATTTTTTTTGTATTTTTAGTAAAGATAGGGTTTCCCCATGTTGGCCAGGTTGGTCTTGAACTCCTGACCTCAAGTGATCTGCCCTCCTCGGCCTCTCAAACTGCTGAAATTACAGGCATGAGCCACCATACCCAGCAAAGTTTGTCAATATTAAGTTCTGTGTATAAATGAGATCATGCATTGTTTGTCTTTCTGTATGTGGCTTACTTCACTTAACATAAAATTCTCCAGTTTCATTTATATTGTCATAAATTGCATGGTTTTCTTATTTTTATGGCTGAATAACAATGGCTAATACATATGTATATATAATTATATATATATATTTATGGATGGATAACAATGGCTAATTATACACACACACACACACACACACACACACACATACACACACATTCTATTTATTTATCTGTAGAAAGATGCTTAGGTTATTTTCATATATTAGCTATTTTAAATGACATGGTTTGGATGTTTTGTCCCGTCCAAATTTCATGTTGGCATGTGACCTCCAATGTTGGAGGTGGGCTTAGTGGGAAATGTTTGGGTCTAGACAGTAGATCCCTTATGAATGTCTTGGCACCATCCCCATGGTAATGAGTGAGTTCTCCTTCTGGCAGTTTGTGTGAGAGCTGGTATTTTAAAAGGTGTGTCGCAATTTCCCCTCCTCCCTCTTGCTCCCGTCTCTCTCTTGCTTCCACTTTCACCACTTGATGTATCTGCTTTCCCTTCATCTTTCACCATGAGTGAAAATTTCCTGAGGCCTCACTAAGAGCAAATGCTAGTGCCATGCATTCTATGTGTCCTAGAGAATGTCAAGCAAAAAATAAAAAATAAAAAAAACCTCTTCTGTTTGTAAATTACCCAGCCTCAGATATTTCTTTATAGCAATGTAAAAACAGATTGACACAGAAAATTGGACCATGAGTGGGAACTGATGTAAAGACCCATGAAGTTGTGGAAGTGGTTTTGGAACTGGGCATGGGCAAAGGTTGGAAGAGTTTGGAGGGCTCAGAAGGACAGTCTGTGATGGAAGTGTAGTTAGGTTCATCTACATTGGTGCATGTTGTACTGTGTTATTTTTTCCTATTCCTGTGTGGTTTTCCATTGTACAAGTATGACAATTTACTCTTCCATTCACTCTTGACAGAAACCCAGGTAATTTTCAATATGGACCCACTAAGAATAGTACTTCCACGAATATTTTGTACATTTCTTTAGGTGAATATATGCAAATTGTTATGTACATAGAGAAGCAAATTTTGAGTCACAGGTTGTGCATATATTCATCTTTAATACTGCCAACTATAAAAATTACACATGTCAATTTAAACTATCACCTAAGTATATGGAAGTTCTGGTTGCTTCATCTCCTGGTCAACGTTCGTTGTTTTTTCACCTTTTTATTTTAGCCATTAAGTGACTATATGGTGTCTTAATACCCATTTATTGTCAAGATGATATCATATAAAGAAAAACATTGAAAATGTGTGGAATTAATGATTATATTACACATTTCTTGTGGATTTCTTAATTTTAGCAAAGAGAAGAAGTGATATTTATGTCTATGACAAATCACTCTGTCATCTTGCTGCTGCAAAAATAAATAGAAAATCTGGGAGTCAGATGTCAGAACTGGGTGGAAATTATTCAAACTATGAGATCTTTTGCCTACAAATGAAAATTGATAGGTGTTAGCATGACCAGAAAGGCATTTATCTGTCATGGAGAGTTCACCCTTTCTTCTAGTTCCTTCATTTATTTACTGTAACAATTTCTAAATGTACATATCTAGGGCTGGTTCTCTAACTGCTTTTTGGGCATTTGCATAGTGGTATTTTACCAACAACTAGAGTTCATTAGGTAGTCTGGAAAAAACTGCACAGGGAATCTTGAGACTGTATTATTGAATTGTTTCTGACTCTAACTAGAATTGGGCTTTTAAACATATAACTTAATCTTTTATTTTTCTAAGAACCGGGGAATATTTCCAACTCAGAGACTTGTTCCTGTGATTCTCTCTTCTCCATGGTTTTGCTCCCTTACATCCTTTAGGTTTTACTTGAATGCAATTAATTTGAGGGGCACTTATTTTCCCATCATATTTGAAAGGTTACCCTCCACTTACCTCCAATCCAGCAGTTCTGGCTTTGTCTTTTAGCACTTATCTCCTTTATATTGCAAATGAGTTGGTTAGTTTATTGTTTTTCTTTCAGTAGTGTATAAACTCTATGAGGGCAGGATATGCTGTTATTTTGACTGCTTGAAATATAAAAAAATCTCAAATATATACCTTAAATTATTAAATGCTGATTTGTAATCTCTAAAATTATTAGAATGAACAGACTGATCAATAAAATATTTTATCTGTCTAAAATTCTGATTCTATGACTATAACAGGACTAAAGATCTACCTCAGTATCATGATTTCATCTTTCTAAAACAGAATGGATTCTCTGTATAACTAAATGTGAGATTTCAGATTCATTTATAGCTCATTCACCTTTTCTGACATTTTAATTTCCATTATAGATATTTTTCATCAATGTTTCATTATTTGTAATATTCTGTGTTTATTTTGTGTCCCTACTATGTTCACTTTAGTCCATTTCTGTATAGCTGAGTTTGTTCTTTAGCATACTAATATGGTTTGGCATTGTGTCACCATCCAAATCTCATATTGAACTGTAATCCCCAATGTTGGAGTAGGGACCTGGTGGGAGGTGATTGGATCATGGGGGCGGACTTTCCCCTTGCTGTTCTGCCATGAATCTTACACTAGAAATTCAGAGATAACATGTGTCTGAATTATAGAGAGTGAGTTCTCAGGAGACCTGGTTGTTTAAAAGTGTGTAGCACTTCCCCCTTCATTCTCTCTCCTGCTCCAACATGTGAAGATGTGTTCACTTCCCCTTTGCCTTCTGTCATATTTGTGAGTTTCCTGAGGTTTCCCAGCCGTGCTTCTTGTATAGCCTGTAGAACTATGAGTCAATTAAAACTCTTTTCTTTGTAAATTACCTGGTCTCAGGTCATTCTTTATAGCAGTGTGAGAATGGACTAATACATATACTAAATTCATGTTGCTTGCCACTGTAGAAGAATATAACTGAAAGATAGGATCACCCAATCAATTCTACCTATATATCGGGATTCTGCATAAGATACATTCCATTGTTTAAAATAATGTTCCACATTGGAAATAATATGGACCTACATCTCTCATTTTGTCCTGAATTTTAAATTGGTGTCCTCAATATTATACATTTCTCCAAACTTATAAGAGATGGAAGAGTCATCTGGTGACATTTTGAATGACACTCTTCAAGGCATATTGAATACATTCTAAGTACAAACTTTACAGTGCATGAATCAGATGGACATTCTTTTTGTTTCTATAATTTATAGAGATCTTTTTATTGATTCTTTCTTCAGTCTGAGACTTAACTGAACCTACTCATTTCGGTAGAACTGTTAACTTACTATTTGTTTTTGAGACGGAGTCTTGCTATGTCGCCCGGGATGGAGTGCAGTGGTGTGATCTCGGGTCACTGCAACCTCTGCCTCTCAGGTTCAAGCGATTCTCCTGCCTCAGCCTCCTGAGTAGCTGGGATTGCAGGCGCTGGCTACCATGCCCAGCTAATGTTTGTATTTTTAATAGAGATGGGGTCTCACCATGTTGACCAAGCTGGTCTCGAACTCCTAACTTCAGGTTATCTGCCAGTCTTGGCCTCCCATAGTACTGGGATTACATATGTGAGTCACTGCGCCTGGTAAATCAGTAATTTTTAAAATTCAATTCAGGATTTTCTACATAAGGAAAGATTTTTACTTTCCTCCTCCATTTTTTTTTTCTGAGGTGGTATTTAATTACAGGTATAGATGACAGGCTTATATAGAATCAAAGATGTATTGAGGGAGGAGTTATCTGATTCTAGATTGTCATGTGTCCTTCTCATATATACATAGCATTCTGTATTGCTCTCACCTGTAATCATTTTTCATCCTGATATTACCTAAGATAGTTATGCTATCTCTGAATTCCTAGTTGTAAGATTAATGCTATCTTGTACTACAACATAATATTATTTCAACAATGACATCCTTAGAATCTACCACCTAACTTTCTTGTTTGTTTCCAGTCTCTCTCTCTCTCTCTTTTTTTTTTTTTTGCTTACTTTTGTGCGTTTCCTGGGAATAGAGAAAAATCTTGCTTCTCTCTTGTATCAGTCTGCAGCCACAAAAAAAATTCACAACCTGTGTCAAAACAAACTGATATTTCTAGTAAAACTTGACATCTTTGCCTAATGTGCCTGCTGTTACACAATGCTGAAGTATAGTAAAGGCTGGAGTCTTGAAGATCTCTAAGTCGTAAAACAAACAAAGCACAGATTTCTACTCTTTGTAAACTGTATTCTATTTGGAAGTTCTATTCCCCTCACCTTCCTCAAAAGTTTAATATGCTTTAAGTGAGGCAAAATTCAAGATCCTTTTAAGAAACTCACTCCAGCATCTAATGTATATGTTTCTTTTCTTACTCAGCCTCTGCCTCCTCTTGCCATGCCAAAGAGTTTTAGTGAAATATCCGCTGTGGCCTCCCTTCC
Organism: Callithrix jacchus; assembly: GCF_049354715.1. Classification (NCBI taxonomy): domain Eukaryota; kingdom Metazoa; phylum Chordata; class Mammalia; order Primates; family Cebidae; genus Callithrix; species Callithrix jacchus. The sequence continues at coordinate 34,788,258 of NC_133524.1, forward strand.
ATTGGCCAGTGGCAGCCAAAGACTAGCTTCAGTAGTGACCAACAATTTGGGAGACAAAGTTATTACAATTGGATGTGCACAGACACACACACACCACACGTAACTATTTCAAAAAATAACTTTGCCACAGCTAATTCTATTCTAATATTGCTGTGGAACATTCAATATGATAAACACATAGTATATATTTGGTATATCTGTGAATTTAAAAATGTATTGGTTTTGCTCTTCTTAAGATAGAGATATTACATTTGAATTCATATAAGTTCACTTTTTACATTGATTTACTATGGATTAAAAGTAAAACAAATAAACAGTGTATACCAGAGAAGTCCTCAACACCTTGGGAGATACTAAGATGGCTTTACATGTAAAACCTGCCCTCAATGAGTTTGTATGCTAGTAGGAAGAGACATATGTGTTCATAAATAACTCAAACACAAAGCAGATTGTGTGCTATAATAAGATATTAATAACTACAATTTATTGGACTTTAATATCTGCCAAGCTCCATACTTGGTACTCCACACACACTTATTTATTGTTCATAACAACTAGCGATGTTTTTGTTATTATCTCAGTAGATAAAGAAACCTCAGGGAGGTGAGACCATTTGCCCATAGAAGCTGAATTATATAAAAAGTCAGAGAAAGAAAAGATTAATATTAGTGGGGTAAGATTAAGACCTGCCTTATTAATGAAGAAACATTTAAACTAGGTCTTTATTTCAGTGGGTGAGAAATTTACAGACATATTTGGAGAATACAATATTATTGGCATCAAAGTAACAGAAGATTTGGGAGGAGGTTATATGATTAGGAATGTACTTTGAAGAGATTTCTGATAGAAGTTTGAAGATCAGAGAGTAAAAGTATTTCTCATCAAGAAGAATAAAATTAAATGTTAAATGCATCTTTAGTGAATAATTGGCACATTAACTGAAAATTGCATATTTTAATAACTATAAATTCATACAACTTGAGCAAGTCTACAAGTCTATAGTCCAGTTATCCATCAGTGCTCAAGACATAGTGAAATTAGAAGCCAGTGACACATATGTCCCCTTTTAAAAAGCTGGATATTTAAATGTATTTTGCTGTCACACACATAGAAGTCTTCAAAAAATGCCATTATTTAATAATTACATTATATCTATTAAATAATGAGTATTTAATGACTATGTTTCAATCCTTGGACAAAGAAAGAAACTATAGTTATCTAAGAATGTAATCTATTTATCTACTCCAAGGGACCTCCCTCTTGAATGAATCCTTTAATTATTTATGGTCTTTAATGGAGCTTACATAGACACCAATTTTTTCACATCAACTTCATGTTATAAATGTGTTAATAGATAAGAATCTTGAGCAAAATAATCAGATCAGAGATTTTACAAGTCTGGCCATAAGATTTGATCTGAACTAAAAATCAAATTTAAAAGGCATCCGTTTTAGCAATGTTACTTTCCATTGTAGCCGAGATTTAATAATTGCTAATGTCTCCATAGTTTTCTGAGAAGATTATGGGGCTAATAAAAGCAAAATTATATATTTATGTAATTGTAAAAGTCGATTAGCTTTCCACAGATAAACACGTCATATTTTCTCAGTGCTACTGATGAAAATCATGCTCAAGAAAGCACTGATTTCAATAGATATTGATAGGAATTATGTTAGAAAGAGTTTCTCTGGTCAACTTAGTTTGAGAAAATACTAACTTCAAATTTACTGCAAATAACTTCAAAATACCAACTTCAGATTTTGTTTTGTTTTATTATAAACTTTCTTTTAACTTTTAATATGCTCATGTGCACTGTAAATTTCTAAGAAAATAATATAGTATGTAGTATTTCTTAAAATGATATTCTCACAATTCTTTATTATATAAATAAAGGATTTTTTATTTTTTACCCAAATATTAAGCTATGCAATATACTTGGAATATTCGGCTGTATGCCATACGACAAAAATTCTTGTAATATGTGTTTTTTTATTTTTATTATAAGCTTTGGGGTACATGTGCAGGAAATACAGGTTTGTTACACAGGTAAATGTGTGCCATAGTGGTTTGCTGCACCTATCAACCCATCATCTAAGTATTAAGCCCTGCATGCATTAGGTATTTTTCTCAATGCTCTCCCTCCCTGCACCTCACCTACCAGCAGTACCAAGTGTGTGTTTCCCCCGCCCGGTGTCCACAAGTTCTCACTGTTCAGCTCCCACATATAAGTGAGAAGATGCAGTGTTTGGTTTTCTGTTTCTGCGTTAGTTTGCTGAGGATAATGACTTCCAGCTCCATCCATGTCCCTGCAAATGACATGATCTGTTTGTGGCTGCATAGTATTCCTTGGTATATATGTACCATATATTCTTTTACAGTCTATCATTGTTGGGCATTTGGGTTGATTCCCTGTCTTTGTTATTGTGAGTAGCGCTGCAAATAACATATGTGTGCATATATATTTATAATAGACTAATTTACATTCCTTTGGATATATACCCAATAATAGGATTGCTGGGTCAAATTATATTTCTGGTTCTAGATCTTTTAGGAATCATCATAGCATCTTCCACAATGGTTGAATTAATTCACATTCCCACTCAACAGTGTAAAAGCATTCCTATTTCTCTGCAACCTTGCCGACACCTGTTATTTCTTGACTTTTTAATAATTGCCATTCTGACTGGCATGAGATGGTAACTCATTGTGGTTTAGATTTACTTTTCTCTAATGTTCAATGATGTTGAGCTTTTTTACATATGTTTGTTGACCACATGAATGTCTTCTTTTGAGTAGTGTCTGCTCAAAGCCTTTTCCCACTTTTTAATAGGCTTGTTTTATTTTTGTTTTAAATTTATGTAAGTTCCTTGTAGATTCTGGATATTAGGCCTTTGTAAGATGGACAGATTGCAAAGATTTTCCCCATTCTATAGGTTACCTATTTGTTCTGATGACAGTTTCTTTTGCTGGGCAGAAGTTCTTTAACTGCATCTCATTTATCAATTTTTGCTTTTGTTGCAATTGCCTTTGGTGTTTTCATCATGAAATATTTGCCCGTGCCTATGTCCTGAATTATATTGTCTAGATTTTCATCTAAGGTTTTTATAATTTGGGGTTTTACATTTAAGTCTTTAATCCATCTTGAGTTAATTTGTGTATAAGGTATGAGGAAGCGGTGCAGTTTCAATTTTCTGCATATGGTTAGCCAGTTTTCCTAGCATCACTTATTAAATAGGGAATCCTTTACCCAATTCTTGTTTTGTCAGTTTCATTGATGATAAGATGATTGTAGATGTGCAGTTTTATTTGTAATTTCTCTAATCTGTTCCACTGGTCTATGTTCCTGATTTTGTACCAGTGCCATGCTGTTGTAGCCTGTAATATGGTTTGAAGTTTGATGATGTGATGCTCCCAGGTCTTTTTTTTTTTTTTTTTTTTTTTTTGCTTCAGATTGTCTGGGCTTTATGAGCTCTTTTCTGGTTCCATAGGAATGTTAGAATAGTTTCTTCTAAATCTGTGGAGAAAGTGGATGGTTGTCTAATGAGAATAGCATTGAATCTATAAATTACTTTGAGCAGTATGGCCATTTTAATAATATTGATTCTTCCTATCCATGAGCATGGAATGTTTCTTCCATTTGCTTATGTCCTCTCTAATTTTCTTGAGCAGTGATGTGTAATTCTCCTTGAAGAGGTCCTTTACTTCCCTTGTTAGCTGTATTCCTAGGTATTTTATTCTCTTTGTAGCAATTGTGAATAGGAGTTCATTCATGATTTGGCTCTCTGCTTGCCTATTGTTGGTGCATAGGAATGCTTGTGACTTTTGCACGTTGATTTTGTATCCTGAGGCTGCTGAGGTTGCTTATCAGTTTAATAACCTTTTGGGCTGACATGATGGAGTTTTCTAGATATAGGATTATGTCATTTGCAAACAAAGACAATTTGACTTCCTCTCTTCCTATTTGAATAGCCTTTAGTTCTGTTTCTTGCCTTATTTCTCTGGCCAGAACTTCCAATACTATGTTGAAAAGGAGTGTTGATAGAGGGCATCCTTATCTTGTGCTGGTTTTCAAGGGAAATGCTTCCAGCTTTTGCTTATTCAATATAATATTGGCTATGGCTTTAGCATAAATGGCTCTTATTATTTTGAGGTATGTTTCTTCAATACCTAGTTTATTGAGAGTTTTTAACATAAAAGGATGTTGAATTTTATTGAAGATCTTTCCTGCATCTATTGAGATAATCATGTGGTTTTCTTCTTTTATTTTGTTTATATGATGAATTATGTTGATTGATTTGCATATGTTCAACCAGTCTTGCATCCCACAGATAAAGCCAACTTGATCGTCGTGGATAAGGTTTCTGATGTGCTGCTGAATTCAGTTTGCGAAGATTTTATTGATCATTTTTACATTCATATTCATCAGGGAGATTAGTCTAAAGTTTCCTTTTTGTTCTTATATCTCAGCCAGGTTTTGGTATTGAGGTGATGCTGGCCTCATATTATGAGTTAGGGAGGAGTCCCTCCTTTTCAGTTGTTTGGAATCGTTTCAGAATGAAGGGTATAAGTTCCTCTTTGTATATCTGACAGGATTCAGTTGTAAATTCATCTGGTCCTGGGCTTTCTTTTGATTGGTAGGCTATTTATTACTGCCTAAATTTCAGAACTTGTTATTGGTCTACTCAGGGATTTTACTTCTTCCTGTTTTAGTCTTCGGAGGGTGTATGAGTCCAGAAATTTATGTACTTCCAGATTTTCTAGTTTATTTTCACAGAGGTGTTTGTAGTAGTCTCTGGTGGTTGTTCATATTTCTGTGGAGTCAGTGTTGATATCTTCTTTATAATTTTTTATTGTGTTGATTTGATTCTTTTTGCTTCATTATTAGTGTAATTAGTGGTCTATTTATTAATATTTTCCAAAAACCAGCTCCTGGATTTATTTTTCCAAAGGGTTTCTTGTGTCTCTATCTCCTACAGTTCTATTCTGACCTTCGTTATTTCCCTTATTTGGCTAGCTTTGGAGTTTCATTGCTTTTGGTTCTCTAGTTCTTTCAGTTGTGGTGTCAAAGGGTCAATTTGAGGTCTTTCTAGTCTTTTTATGTGGGCATTTAGTGCTATAGATTTCCCTCTTAACACTGTTTTAGCTGCATCCCAGAGATTCTGATATGTTGTCTCTTTATTCTCATTGGTTTCAAAGAACTTCTTGATTTTTGCCTCAATTTCATTATTTACCCAGAAGTCATTCAGGAGCAAGTTGTTCAGTTTCCATATTATTGTATGGTTTTGAGTCAGTTTCTTAATATTGAGTTCTAATTTGATTGTGCTGTGGCCTGAGAGACTGTTATGATTTCAGTTCTTTTGCATTTGCTGAGGAGCGATTTAATTCCAATTAAGTGATCAATTTTACAGTACGTGCCATGTGATATTGAGAAGAATGTATATTCTATACCTTGGGGTGGAGAGTTCTGTAGACATCTATCAAGTTCACTTGATTCAGAGCTGAGTTCAAGTCCTGAATATCTTTGTTAATTTTCTGTTTTGATGATCTGTCTAATATTGACAGTGGGGTGTTAAAGTCTCCCACCATTATTGTGTGGGAGTCTAAGTCTCTTTGTAAGTCTTAATAACTTGTTTTATGAATCTGGGTGCTCCTGCATTGGATTCATAAATATTTCGGTTAGGTCTTTGCATTAAATTTACCCTCTTTACCATTATGCAGTGACCTTCTTTGTCTTTTATTATCTTTGTGGGTTTAATGTCTGTTTTGTAAGAAACTAGGTTTGTAACTCCTTTTTTCTGCTTTCCATTTCTTAGTAAATTTTTCTCCTTCCTTTTATTTTGAGTCTATGTGTATCTTTGCATATGAGATGGGTCTCTTGAATACAGCATGCCCATGGATCTTGATGCTTTATCTAGCTTTCCATTCTGTATCTTTTAATTGGGGCATTTAGCCTATTTATCTTTAAGGTTAGCATTGTTATGTGTGAATTTGATCCTGTCATCATGATGCTAGCTGGTTATTTTACAGACCTTTCTAAGTAGTTGCTTCATAGTGTCACTGGTCTGTATACTTCATTGTGATTTTATAGTGGCTGTTAATTTTTTTTTAAATCATATTTAGTGCTTCCTTCAGTAGCTTTTGTGAGGCAGACCTCGTGGTGATGAATTCCCTCAGCATTTGTTTGTCTGAAAAATATTTTCCTTCTCCTCTACTTATGAAGTTTAGTTTGGCCAGATATGAGTTTTTGATTTAAAATTTTTTCCTTTACAAATGTTAAATGTAGCCCCTCCCTTCCAATTTCTTCTGACATGTAGGTTTCTGCTGAGATGTCAGCTGTTAGTTTGATGGGCTTCTATTTATACGTGACCTGGCCTTTCTCTTTGACTGTCCTTAACATTTTTTTTTCATTCACTTCAACCTTAAATCTAATGATTATGTGTCTTGTGGTTGATATTCTTATGGAGTATCTTACTGGAGTTCTCTGGATTTCCTGAATATGAGTGTTGGCCTCTTGGGCTAGGTTGGGGAATTTTTCTGGAATGATATCCTGAAGTGTGTTTTTCAACTTGATTTCATTCTTTGCATCTCTTTCAGGTATCGCTATCAGTCATAGGTGTGGTCTTTTAACATAATCCCATAGTTCTTGGAGATTTTGTTTGTTCTTTTTTATTCTTTTTTCTCTAATGTTGTTCACCTGCCTTACTTCAGCAAGTCATCAAGCTCTGATATCCTTTCTTCCCTCTGGATTATTCAGCTATTAATACTTGTGTTTGCATTATAAAGGTGTCATGTTGTATTTTTTCTGCCTGATCAGCTCATTTATGTTCCTCTCTAAACTAGTTATTCTTGTTAATAGTACCTGTAATGTTTTACCATGGTTCTTAGCTTCTTTTCAATGACTTAGAACATACTCCTTTAATTCAGTGAAGTTTGCTGTTACCCATCTTCTGAATCCTACTTCTGTCTATTTATCCATCTTAGCCTCAGCCCAGTTCTGTGCCATTACTGGAGATGTGTTGAGATCATTTGGAGGAGAAGAGGCACTCTGACTTTTTCAGTTTTTAGCATTTTTGCTTTTTTTTTTTTTTTTTTTATCTTCATGGGTTTATCTACCTTTAATCTTTGAGGCTACTGACCTATGGATGGGATTTTTATGGGGTCTTTTTTGTTGGTTTTATTGTTGTTGCTGCTTTCTGTTTTACTTTTAGCAGTCAGGCCCTTCTTCCATCCATAGTGTTGCTGCAGTTTGCTGGGGGTTCACTCCAGACCCTGTTCACCTGGGTCCCTCCTGTCCCTGGAGGTATCACCAGTGGAGGCTGCATACCAGCAAAGATGGCAGCCTGATCCTTCCCCTGTCCCAGAGGGGCACTGACCTGATGCCACCCAGAATGCTTCTGCATGAGGTATCTGGAGACTCCCATTGGGAGATCTCACCCAGTCAGGAGGAGCAGGATTAGGAACTCATTTAAGTAACAGTCTGGTTGCCAACAAACATATGAAAAAAAGCTCATCATCACTGATCATTAGGGAAATGCAAATCAAAACCACAATGACATACCATCTCATGCCAGTTAGATTGGTGATCATTAAAAAGACAGAAAACAACAGATGCTGGAGAGGATATAGAGAAATAGGAAAGCTTTGACACTGTTAGTGGGAGTGTAAATTAGTCCAACCATTGCGGAAGACAGTGTGGCAATTCCTTAAGGATCTAGAATGAGAAATACCATTTGCCATTTGACCCAGCAATCCCTTTACTAGGTACATACCCAAAGCATATAAATCATTCTACTATAAAGACAAATGCACATATATGTTTATTGCAGCTCTAGTCACAATAGCAAAGACTTGGAACCAACCCAAATGTCATCAGTGATAGACTGGATAAAGAAAATGTGGCATATATGCACCGTGGAATACTATGCTGCCATAAAAAAGAATGAGTTCATGTCCTTTGCAGGGACATGGATGAAGCTGGAAACCATCATACTCAGCAAACAAACATAGGAACAGAAAACCAAACACCACATGTTCTTACTCATAAGTAGGAGTTGAACAATGAGAACACAGAGACACAGGGAGGGGAACATCACACACTGGGGCCTGTCAAGGGGTGGGGATCTAGGAGAGGGATAGCAGTAGCAGAAATACCTAATATAGATGACAGGTTGATGGTTGCAGCAAACCAGCATGGCACATATATACCTACATAATAAACTTGCATGTTCTGTACATTTATCCTAGAACTTAAAATATATTTAAAAAAAGAATAATCTCTACCTATAAGTTGGATTTGCATTATGAATCTTGTAATCTTATGAATGCATTATGAATATTAAATTATAAATCTTGTAATCTTATGAGATTCATAATGCAAATCCAACTTATATGTCTAAGATTAGTACTCTACTAATTGGAACAATGTGGATGTATGTATGGGATGTGACCACAAAGCAATGTTAGTCGTTCAGATTTGTATCACTCCACTAGTCAACAGTATGGACGTAGTCCACCTACCATTTTTGAACCCATACATTCTCTAGTACTATTTCATTATTATCCTTTATTGTTCTTACATGCTTTGACCAGTGACTTGCTAAAATCTAAACATACTATGTCTATAGAATTTTTCTATCTATGAATTTAGTCACCCTAGCCAACAGCAATTTGTTGAGTCTCATATGACTTTTCAATGCTTTTATGATTTTCATGGTTTATGATATTCAGAGAGTGGTAGCACAATCCTCCACCCTTGTCTGAGGGAGGGAACTCCCTTTGCCTTGCGTAGCTCTGGGGTGAGCTCTCATTCCATCCTGCTTTTTCTGGCTCCCAGTGGGTCACACTAACCACCTAGTGAATCCCAATCAGAGAACCTTTGTACTTCAATTGAAGATGCAAAATTCACTTGCAATTTTCATCCTTCTTGGTGGGAGCTGCAGAGAAGAGCTGTTTCTATTTGACCACCTTGGCTGCTCCCCACCATATGTGTTGTTTTTATGTTTAGATTCAAATAATCATTATACATAGGGAAAAAACTAATGATTTATTTCTGTATGTGTATCTGATTTACTAATTTATTAAAATAATACTTAGGTGGATGCTGATTGGACACATTTCATAACCCAATGGCTATTTTCTGCATGGTGATAGTTTAGTTTGTGTTTCCCTGAAGTGAGAGATTTAAATACAAAGAATTTACCTGGGTGTGGCCATGCCTACATATGTAAGACAGGGAAGGCAAGGCAGCTGATAGTCAGTATGATCTTAAGCTATTTACCACAATGGACAAGCACATATTAATCTTACAAGAAAGTCCCATAAAACCTTTCAAAAATGCATACTTTCACATTATCCCAGCTATGGGATGATGAAACTGTGATGTTCATACCCAGACAGCAACCAGTCGTTTGTTAAGAGCTGTCCTTGGGAATTAGGAGTTGGGGAGGTGATAAAGCGGGATTGTTTTCCAGGCACTTTGGGGCAAAATGGTCTCTGGCAGTACTACTCAACACATTATCTGTTATTAGAACATGTTTACCAATTATGGGAATAAATTTCCAAATTGCCAGTACATATGAAGTGGTGGATAGATTGCAAGGAATGATCCAATAATGGATTAATGGGGCTTGAGAACAAATGGTGAATTGGTCCTGCATTTCTTACTTCCTATTCCACTGAATTTTCAAGCCATGGGGAGAAAGAGCCTTACAAGGGAAAAAGTCATTAGAGCAGTGGAAAATAAGAAATAGTACCACCAGTAACAAACCTGCATGTTCTGCATGTGTACGCCGGAACTTAAAGTACAATAGAAAATAAAATAAAATAAATAAAAGGTACCATCAGTAGTCCAGAAATGTTGAGAGACATCTAACAAGTAGAAAGTAAGTAGAATGGCATTGACAAAAAAAAATTATATCCCAAAATATGCAGAGAGGCTTCTTAAAGCTAAGAATGGGTCTGTGGAAGATCTGAATAAGACTATTTTTCCTTCATTTCCAAAGGAAAGCTTTGCTGGACTCACTTTTCTAGCCTGACATTTTTTTTTCTTTTTTTCCAGCATCTTTAATATAGCATCCCATTCTTTCCTGGCCTGTGAGGTTTCTGCTGAGAAATCTGTTGATAGTCTAAGGGGAATTTTCTTATATTTGACTTAACACTTTACTCTTGTGTTTGTTAGAATTATTTCTTTGATGTTTGACAATTTTATATAATATGTCTTGGAGAGGGCTTCTTTGGCTTGATTCTATTTCAAATCTCTTGAGTTTCATGACTCTGGATGTCCATATCTCTCCCAAATCTTGGGTAGTTTTTCGATATTGTTTTATTAAATAGTCTTTCTGTGCGATTCTTCATCTCTTCTCCCTTTAATCTCCAAAAATGCAAATATTTTATTTCTTAATAATGTTCCACAAATCCTGTGGGCTTTATTTGCTCCTTTTCATTCCTTTTTTTTTTTCTTGCTAACAGGCTTATTTCAAAAGACTTGTCTTCAAGTTCAGAAACTCATTATTTTGCTTGATACTGTCTGCTCCTGAAACTCTCAATTGTATATATTAGTTCATTCATTGAGTTCTTTAGCTCCAATATTCCTGTTTCTTTCTCTTTTTCTTTCTTTCTTTTTATTTATTTCTTTCTTCTTTCTTTCTCTTTCTTCTTTTTTTTTTTTTTTGTCATAGCTATGTCTTTTGTCATACCTATATCAATTTCTCTTTTGGATCCTAAACTCTTCATCTAATTTAGTTTGTCTATCTGTATTCTCTTCTATCTTGAGTTTGCATGGGTCATTATTTTGAATTCCTTTTCAGGAAACTCACAAATGTTTATTTATTTTTGTGGGGTCAATTATAGGAAATTTATTGTGTTTCTTTGGTAGTGTCATATTCTCTTTCTTTTTTATGTTTCTTTTATCACTGTGTTGATATCTGTGCATTTGATGGAATAGTAACCACTTCCAGTTTTGTACAGTGTCTTTAATGGGGAAAGACTTTCACCTGCACATGTGTCCTAGAATGTTCATTGAGTAAGGTATTTTGGATTTGCTTCTGGGTATATGCAGTAGTGTAGTCTCCATGCAGTTTCTTCAGCTATAGGCAACATCAGTGATGCCTGAGTGTGCCTCAGTGGCTCATGCTGTAGAAATTTTTGTGGCTGGTCCACCTACTAAGGTACTACTCCTCAATATTGGGGCACCGGCAGTCTGTGTTTTGGGGATATGTAGGGCTGATCAACTTATGGCTCTGCTGGGGTACTACTTCCTGGGGTGGGCCACCATGCTGGTCCACTCTTTGAGAAAATGCCAGCCTTTATGCCAGTGTCTTGGCGTGGGCTTTGCTCCACTAGGGGCTGAGCAGTGTGCTGGTCCAGGCTGTGTGGTAGTATGGGGCTGGATATATGATGGCTCTGCTCGGGAGTTGTTCCCCTTAGGGTAGGGCACTGAGCTGGTCCGTACTTTGCAGAAGCATGGAACTTGTTAACTGTCAACTTGGATTTAGATCTACTCTCCTGAAGGCAGAGTTCCAGGCTGATCCATGCTTAAAAGAAGTGCAAGGATGACTGGCAAGCAGTTTAGCTCAGTTGCTGCTCCTCTGAGGGTGGAATGCTGGGGTCTTAGTTGTTCCACTGGATCTAGATTTCAAATAGGTAAGGTTGGGATGCTGTAGCCCCTGAAATGAGAAAGGTACTGCACTTCCTAGGCAACTTTTTCCTAGGAGTAGAAAGCTGTAACAGTGCAGCTGGGGAATGTTGTACTATTGTATGCAAGCATGGTGTAATGGAGGTGGATCCTCAAGGATAAAAAGATAACTGGTTTCCAGAAAGGATACATTTTATTAATGACTCGGTTTAGAGATGGTATCTTGCAGTAGGAGCTTGGGTAATGTGTGGAAAAGGGTATTATGTTAGCTCCTTTTCTAGAGGAATCCAGCTGGAGAATTCCTGAAAGCTCCCATAATTAGCCATCTTTCTGACCACTCCCTTAATATCTTATTGTCTCATTTTAAATCTGTTTTGTCAATACATTTCTCATTACATGTCACCACGAATTATACTTTGACAGATACCAATGCTGATTAAAGAAGGCAAACTAAAGAAATATTTAAGTACCTGCATGAAAAAAAGTCACACTCTTCTATGTTATGTCACAGATAACTAAAACTAAATACTAACGGTCTTAAGTATTATAGTAAGTACATGAACCATATATTTTACTGTTTATACTAGAGTTTGTTTTAAATGTAAATGTTCATTGAGTTGAATATTTTTGAAAGTAAAAATAAATTCAGAAATTCCATTGAGTATTTTTTTAAAAGTAAAAAGAGATCTCAGACCAGTGGTATAACCTCAGCTAAGGCTCATAGAATGTTTCTCCAGATAATATGTCTCTAAGCATGAGCTGTCAACAGCTTCTCTATTTTTATTGCAATTATAAGGAGCTCCTTGAACTGGAATTTTCACAGAAGGCATGAAAAGGTACTAGTTTAGAGATTCTAGGGAAGGAAATAATTCTGATATAATTTTTATATAGTAATTTCTAATACACATTGCATGTTAGATACAACTTATTTTCATCTCTTTCTTTTTCTTTATTTGACAAGAAGAAAATTAAACGTCAGTATATTTGAGATTGTTCTGTTCTTTTTTTTTATCATTCTACAAAAGATGTTAAAGTTAGTCTATCAGTCTGAGGACCGACTATATTTGAAGCTAACTTACATAGCAAGATTAATTCTTTTTCTGTCACTAAACAAATGGTCCAAAATGAACCACTTGAGTAACAAATATTACATAATGGTTCTAGAAATCTAACTAGTATACTACTCATATTCAAGAAAGAATACATTTGGAGAATTTCTGTGACTTTTTTTCATTTTTTTCTGTTTCAATGATTCAGGGAAAGTACACATGAAATTTAGATTTGGTGAAGCGCATAGGGAAACAGAGTACAATTGCAGCCTACTTTAACTCACCAGTACATCAAGAGTAACAGTCTGTACATTTTTACTAAACCATATTATGTTTAAATAATATTAATTTCAGATGTCATTTTGCAAAATTCCTGTTCAGATTTAAGCACTGGAAAAAAAAAATTTTAAAACTAGTGCAATTATTTTCTTTTCAGCTGCAGATTTGCTTGACATGACTAACCACAACTGTCTAATATTTTTTATATTGTAATAAACACTGTATAAATAAGATAAAATTACTCTTTTAAAAAGGAAACACAAATTTTCCAAATGAATGCCTATCAACACACATGTAATAACTAATTGCCTTGGCAGGCTTAACAACAGATAATGTATTACTATTTAGCAACCAATTCTAGTAGACAGATTAGAAAAACATATAAGCTGTTATCTAGTTCTATTACAATATATATACTCATTACTAATTTAAATGTAGACAAAATCTTACTCAGTCCTCTCTATAAGTCAAGCTGTATCTTGCAGGCAAATATAGTCAGATATGTAATTTGCTTGTCAACTATTGGCAAGTGTTCAGAAATGGAGTTATTTTTAATATTTTAAAACAAACTTAGATTCTTAAACCAATTAATATTATATCTGAACCTAAAATTATCAAATTATTTTGGCCCCCATCTCCATTCTCTGCACATTCATACACAAACATGCTCATAGATTATTTATATCTGCTAAAGCATTTGTTTTTTGTTTTGCTGTATATAAATAATTTCATAGAAAGATAAGTAATATCTTGACTTGAGAGTTTTAAGAAAGGCAGAGTCATCTACTGCCTTTACCTGTCATACATAAACATTAATTCAACTATGGTTTTGAGAATATAAACACTAGAAAAGCTGATTTAATATTAAAAAGTTTATAGCATGTCAAGCACTGTGAATAAGACATTTAGGTTATTTTTCAGCAGTAACTTATCCCCCCCAAACATGTGAATAATATAGCTTCTGAAATAACCACCTAGCAATTTAGGAATACCAGAAGGGAGAACATCAGCCACCTTTTTATCTCCCTGTGGTAGGCAGGAAGAATAACCCTCCCTCTTAAAAAAATCCATTCCCTAATCAAGAAAACCTGTAAATATGTTGTTTTAATTGACATAACTAAGGTTGAGGAATTTGAGATGGGAAGTTATTCTGAATTATTCAAGTGGGCCCAGTAAAATCACGTGGGTTCTTAACAGTGGAAGAGGAGGGTAGAATTGTTGATGTGGGTTGGAGAGACTGAGTGATGGAATAAGAGGTAGAGGTGATTTGAAATGTGTAGTAAGACTACACTTACTGTTTCTATCTTTGAAGATTGACAAAGGAGGCAGTTTTCATCTGTTCAGGCTGCTATAACAAAATATCATAAACTGGATCATTATAAACAAAAAAATTTGTTAATCACTGTCATGGAGATGAGGAAGTCTATGATCAAAGCCCCAGCAAATTCAGTGTCTGGTGAGGGACTCACCATCTGGCTCAGAGACTGCACTTTGTTGAAGTGTCCTCACATGTTGGAAGGGTAAGGAGCTTCCTTGGACCTCTTTTATAAGGCACTAATCTCATTCATGATGTCTCTGCTCTTATGATCTAATCTATTACCTCACAAGCACCCTATCTCCTAACAACATCATCTTGAAGATTAGGATTTCAATATATAAATTTTGGGGAGACATAAACATTCAGACCATGGTATGGGCTATGTGCCAAGGAATATGGACAGCCTCTACAAGCTAAGAATGACCCTCAGCTGAAAACCACCAAGGAAATGGAAACCTCTGTTCTAAAACTGCATGGAACTTAATTCTGCCAACGACCTGAATGAGCAAGTAAGTAGATTCTCCCTTAGTGACACCAGGAAGAAAGGCAACCCTGATGACACCTAGATTTTAGCATAGCATGACATATGTTGGAGTTTCAACCTACAGAGCTGAAAAATAAATTTGTTTTGTTTTCAGTCTCTAAGGTTGTGGCAGCAATAGAAAATCAATATACACTTCTTACAAATTTTGTCTACATATTTTTATTGGAGTGGGTTTATTTTAAAACAAGATAGGACTTGTGAGTTTAAACTAAAGATCCTTAGAACATTCTGGAATGATACTGATCTTTATAAAATAACTTCTAATTTAAACAATGAATTGATTTTACCTTGTATTCTAGGTCATATGAGATTTGACAGATGTTCCAAGTCTTAGTCTTATTTATTGGGACAACTTTGCAATTCCAAAACTTACATATACAAAATGAATTCCTCTTGCCTCTACGTCATTTTAACTAGGCGCTCTATGTGCAAGACCAAACAGCAATCTTTTAGATTCATTTTTATGCTCAAGCTTTCCCTTTACAAATTTTGCCCAAATTACAGTGGTAATGCCAGTTACTTTTTCATAAGAAACAGGGCATCTGTAACATTGATTATCAAGTGGTTCTGAAATTACGACTCTTCACACTGTTCTCACAAGACTTTGAGCATCATAAACTACCGACAATATTCATTCACCATCAAGAAAAGGAGTTTCTTTTGACCCTTAAAAAATCACAACCTACCATTTTCTTTGCCTGTTTCTTCCACGACAACTCAGTGTGCAAAGTAATATAATTTAGAGGAAGTCTAAACTATATCTTTCTTTGTAGGCTACATATACATCTACACACAAACATACATATAAAAGTGTAGCTCAAAAAAAGAAAAAAATTTCCAGTTAACCGTTGAATGTGCTTTAGTTGATTGAGAACTTTTTCTGACTAAGAATGGGCTTTTCCCAACCTTAACCTATCTGAAGGTTTGTGCCAAGTGAAAACAATAAGTATGAGCTTTTTTTTTTGGCTGTACAGTTAGTTGGGAACACTTGTTGAAAAATCTAGATTGGCTGGCCATCCCTCTAAGCAGGAGAAATGAGAAAAGAGGTGACTTGGGGAGATTCAGGAGACAACCCAGCCCTTTGTTGAGAACTATCAGGGAATACAATTGTGTATGTATGGAGGGCAACAAGAGGGAAAATTATTCACAAGATATCTGAAAAACAAAATCGGTATTTCTAAACAGGAGAAGAATGAGAGCAAAGAGAACTAACATTTATTCAGCAATTACTATAAGACAGGCACTGTGGTATTTGTGTATGTTATCTGTTTAAATCCTACCATTGGTCCAGGAAATAATAATATCTCCATTTTATAGAAAAACAAACCAAGATTAATAGAAATTGTAGTTCTATGAGCAGATGATAGGATTTAAATTTAGAACTGCCTGACCCCAGTGTGTCTGCACTTGTTCTATAATATTGAGAGATTCAATTCTTCTTCAACACTTTTGAGCTATAATTTTGCAGAATATCAATAAAGATATTTGAACTTGTCCATATGAAATCATTCAGCATTGAAGTTCTTAATTCCTTTTAAAGTAGAAATTTCAAGTCCACCCTAAAATGATGCAATCAAGCTTTTTCTTAGAGTGTGAAGATGATTAATGTTAATTTGATTGTCTTACTAAATTAATTTGTTAGCATACATTATAAGTTCAATATAACTATCAATCATTCAAACAGATTGTTTGCATTGTATAGAGGCAGCTTAATTTTTCTACCCCCCACTAATCTTAGGAAAATATAAAAGTCTATTATGAGAAATCAAGGCTCAAATCAGCCAAATAACTAAAACTTATGGTACCCAAATGGGTAATGTCTCATGCAAGTTTTTTTTAGAGGCAGTTTTCAATAGGGGCTTAAAAGATTTTTAAATCTATAATTTAGTACATACTCAATAGTATCTTCAGGTCATTTCATTTTATCAATGTTTTAAATAGTCATTATGCAAAGAAAAATGTCAAGGGGTATTGAATCAGAAAGTATTGAACCTGGCCAACTCAGATGACCATCTAGAGGGGTTGACTTCAACCTAGTTTATTCTCTTTTTACTCAGTGTTTTAAATGCTATGTAACGCCTCAGCTATTTTTATTAGAAACCCAAACTTTTCATTTAAACAGGTGCATTTGATCAAATGACATAATTGCCACATATAATAAATATTGGCATATTTAAACAAAATAAATAAATAATAAACAGTCCTTTTTAAAATCAGGTAACAAATTCTTGTTTTTCAGCTTCCTACCATCTCTATATTTGAGTATTATCATTATTTTGACTACTTTTAGGTCAATACTCAATCTACACAAGGAAGGACATAGGCATTACATGCAGGTATCCTGAGTCATTGATATTGGTCTTTAAATTTGGTGTTTTCCTTAATGCTGGAGGTTTACTAACCGGGTATACCTGCAGATCTAATTCTTTCATCTAATTCTCCTATGATAGGAAGTAATGAGATCAACATCGTTAGGCATTTTCAAATTTCAATTGAAACAAATCACAATATGTTTATATCAGAGACTGGACAAAATAATCATTAAGATTCTAAGGTTCTACTTATCATTACCATAAATGTGTTTTAAACTGCTAACTAGTAAAGAACTCTGTAAATGAAAAAAGAAAAAAACAACTTTAATCACTCCTAGCTATCAAATTACCATATTTTAAAATGTTTAAAAGTCATTACTGTTGAAACTATGATTGTTTAGGGTTTAGACAGTTGCATACACTTATGCAGGGAAGATAAAAAGGCTCATGATTCTAGATCTCTTTAGCCTGTACTTAAAAAATGAATATCCATTGATACTATAATAAATTTTGCCTGAAATCTGTTCATTTGTTTAAGTATAGACAACTTAATGTCTATATGTTAAGTAATGTCAGTGTTAAGTAATGTCTATACTTATAGAAATGAACAAATTTTAGGAAAAATTTATCAATGATATTGATTATAGCTTAACTTGTATTAATTTTTTAAGATACAGACACAGTGATCAAAATGGCATACTATACAAAGACAACATTACTTTTTTTTCAACAAATTCTCTCTCTGTCACCCATGCTGGAGTGCAGTGGTACAATCTTGGCTCACTGCAACCTCCACCTCCTGGGTTCAAATGATTTGCCCACATTGGCCTCCAGAATAGCTAAGATTACAGGCGTACGCCACCCCACCCATCTAATTTTTGTAATTTTTAGTAGAGATGAAGTTTCATCATGTTGCCCAGGCTGGTCTCGATTTCCTGGCCTCAGGTGATCCACCCAACTTGGCCTCCTTAAGTGCTGGCATTGCAGGCATGAGCCACAGTGCCTGTCCAATAACGTTACATTTAAATCCAATTTAGAATGTTTCTATTCTTTATCATGATTGCAGTATAATGTTGGAGAAAGTACATAATAAAGTTAATAAAATCTCTAAGAGAAATAACTGAGAAGAAATTCTTAAAAGTATTAACAATAATTAACTCAGAAATCATGGGTTATTAGTGATTTTTAACTTTCAATTATAATTTTGGATTTCTCCATGATGATCAGATATTGCTTTTACAAAGGCAAAAACTTTATTAATTGCCAATTGTACAAGCCGCTTTTGGCTGTATATTTTATAGACAAAGAGGATTTGTTCGTTTGTTCCCCTTAATCTATATTACAATACCATGAGTTCTCTTAGAATTTTTAATTTACTACTTATTATTCAAATTGGGTTTGATTGCATTCATTTCTTTCCAATCTTGGTTTTGAGGTGATATGTTTCTTTTATTTACATACTATTTAATATCATCATTATGAATGTGTCATTTACATGAACTAATTTACTTAACTTTTAGTGTAAATTTCAATGAATTTTGTCAGATTTTATATCATTTCATTTATGTGCTTGCTATTTTAATGCTCCAAGTTTAAACTTAGGGTGTGAATAACGTCCTCCTTATCTTTACGCTTAGAATATTGAAGCCCATTAAAGACCAGGTTAGGAGTTCCTGCTTCTTCCTCTCTTCTACTTTTCCTCCTAATTCCTTGAAATATTTAAGAAACCCCTGAGGATCCATTGTTAGGGATGCTGTACTCTGTTTTCTCAGTCATCCCTGGAGCTCTAAATTGAGTGACCCACTCTCTACTTTGAAGCTGAAGAATTTCAAATGCCACCAAAAGTTGCTTTGAAAGTAACCAGTGTTGGATAACAACAGGAAGTCCTGGGAGCCTAGTGTGAAGTTAAGGAGCATAGGGAGCCAGCAATATTTCTTCAGAGGTGGTGTAGCTACATTACATTTAATAAAAACAGATCTGCAATATTCAATTACTTTTAGATTCTATGGTTTCCCATTTAAATTGTATCCTTATAACCAACCACCAGCCTCCAATCCTCACAAAATCTTTACTGATGGTCAATCATGGAGGGGGAAAAATAAAATAAAAATAAACAGACTCAGACTGGTAAGAGAAACTAGAAACTGAGAAGACAAAAGTTAGAAACCAGCAGTCAACATAAAAATAGAAGGTGCTAGTGGATTTTAAAATCTTCAGGAGACTTTTGGGTTATATAGACTACTGAATGAAAATTGAAGCCAATCTATCCAGTTAGCAAAAGGTAGGGAGATTGGCAAAATGGGTCCTTTAGCACTTCAACAATTTCTGAAATGGCCTGGAGTGAAGGTAATGTAAGTATTTTGCTGAGACTTTCAAAAACAAAACCAGGCAGATGGAAAGTATAACACAGAATAATATTGAGGAAAAACAACAACAAATTATTAGCTTTAACAAGAAATACAGTTTGGATAGCAAAATCTTCTAAAGGAATTGGATTCAACACAGCACTACCAAGTCACAGGGATCCTGAATACATAAGGTCAATCAGGAGGAAAAAGTGGGGTGTGGATTAAGGCCAATAAAATAGAATTGTTTTTGAAGTGAAAGCCTCAAAGAAATTTTATTTAAAAAGATTTTTTACAACAATTTATTTAATGTAATATCATTGAGAGTCTCCTAAACTATTTTTTGAGACCTTAGTCCCCTTTAAGCATTGCACTGTAATCTATGCTACGTTTCAAGAATATTACTACTGTCACCAGTGATTGAATATTAAACATTTCCTATGTTTTCCTCTCTGTACATTTCTCCCTACTCTCCTGCTCTTTGCTTCTGTCCTAATTTCATAAAACTATTGTTAAGGGCCCACAAACTCAAATGCCATCAGGGATGAAGCAGGCAAAGGCAAAATGAATGTAACACAAAAGTAGGTGATAGGGACTATGAAAAGATAGTGTGCCCAGGGGTTTTCTTTCTCTCTGTCACACACACACACACACACACACATTTCTGTAGTCTGAATCCAGGCCACGGAGCACTGGTTTGTAACTCCACATGTAAAGATAGTGGTCTCTGGAGTAAGACAAATAGGAAACCCACTTTCTACGTTTCTAAGAAATGTTGACTTCGGCAAGTTATCTCACTTCTGTAAGTCTACATTTCCTCTTTTGTAAACTGGGAATGTTAATAATGTTTGCTACAGGAGATCGTTAGGAGATTTAAGGGCTTTAGTGCATGTGAATGCATTAATATAGTGCCTGAGAGACATTAAGTACTAAGTAAATGAATGTGGTCCCTTGTTGCTATTGCTATTTTTTTGTTATTATTAGTGACCTCATTTGCCAATAAGTCTCCTTAGAGATGTCCATTAGTATGTTCATTAACTGTGGATGGCAAAGAATTTGCATTGTCTGGAAAAGAATATCTGGGGCAATAAAAGGAAAGCACCAATGTCTCTGTCTCTCTCTCTTTCTCCCTCTCTCTTTCTCTTTCTTTGTCTGTCTCTGTCTCTGTCTATCTCTCTCTCTTTTCTACATTTCTACCAAGGTAACATGTTTTGCTCATCATGAGAACCATGAAGTTTTAAAGTATAAAATCTGTTATGAAACTTAAAAAATAAACCAGAGTAAGGCCAACACCTTAAAATCAGGAAATCTACCCTGGAGGTTTAAGTTGCTGATCTAAAGTCAGTTCCCAGAAGACTTGGGACTAAGAAATAAGCAAACAAACAAATAAAACAGGAAACTCCAATTTCAGGAGTAAACTTCAGTAACCACTCAGGCAGATGACAAGATAATGTTTACTTGAATTTCAAAGTCACGTATGGTTTTGAAGAGATATTTGTATCTACAAATAAGGTTGCACTCTCTAGGGACCTTACTTTATTGAAATAAAAAAAGGTATCATCACCTTAACAAAAGCTACCCAGAATAGAAAATCCTAAATATAAAATCCAACTTTCCAACACTATAATATAACAAACTATTATATATAAAAATGTGTACATATATATAATAACAGCAATATAATATATATGTGTGTAAAATGTTTTAATCTCATTTTTCAAGATGGCGACTTTTACAACACTTTTTGTTAAGTAAATATTGAGAACACATTTCCATCTTCAGTCTTACTCCACTAATAATCTACTAAGTTAATTGAATCAGATCAGTTTTATAAATATATCTTCAACATTTTAAATATTTACATATAATATTTAGTTAAGTATATTTGTTAATATGAATTCCGAAAGTATAAATAATTTGATATTTTAACACAATTTATTTTCTTATTTCATTTCATGTTTCTAGTATTAATTCTTATGAAGAGAAGTGATCACTCATGTTATTTTGACTTGATTCACTTAGCAAGGGAGAAGTTACATATATGTTGTCCAAACGCTGTTTCTATGGAAACAGTTTCTCCCACTTCAGTCTCCAGATTAGCAGGGAGGATTAATGTTATTGATATTAATATTTATAAATACCATTTAGATGTTCATGCCTCTTTTTATTCTTCTTTCAATTATACATAGGGAATATGGGCTATAAAATGGACTTTTCCCATATCTCACTACGATGGCTTGAGAGAGATAGTATTCACTGAATGAAGAAAATGAACTGATGAAAATATGTTGTACAAATAAGCACATTTAAAAAAATGTTTATTTAAACTTTATATCGTATTGGTATATAGTATGTTTTATGCTGGCAATTATCTACTGAAAATGAAACCCTATAATGTAAACATGATTTTGCCTGTGAAATTCCCAGAAAGAAACTTTGGAATAGTATTTCAGAAAGTCCTCTTATCAAATACTTTTTTAGATGACAAAAGCAACTTAGATGGGTCATCATACTTTAGTAAATTGTTAAAAGGGTTTTTAAAATTAATATTTTTGCTTGGTAGTGGCAGTGAATCAGGTTAACATAATTACAATTTTCCTTATGTTTTAAACTGAAAATATTGAGTGGGAAAAATAAAAATATTAGTCATGGAGGTAAATGCACAAACCAGTGTTCTCGCATGTACACACACAAACACATACACACCTACATTTTTAAAGGTCTTTTCACATCTTAATATCAGGAAACAAGATAAATACATAAGGGGATATCAACAAATTAATAATATACAATCATTACAATGATGTATCTCAAACGTTTTCAAGACAAAATAATTGCTATTTAAATAATTAGTATAGTATTTACCTTTTGTCATTAACTAGCCCTTTCTTTATAATAAATAGAACAAATGCTGTCTCTTCACTGCATATTCGGGGTAGCCTAACTGCTATAAAAAATGAAGTCAATAACTTAGCAAAATAATAATTAATTGTTCTTTGAAACAACAGCCCAGTGTGTTTGTTTGTAACCAACTTGCTCAGTAATCTAGTATTGAAAGTGCATCTGAGAAACTCAGAAGGGTGAGGTATAAGGGATGATAAATTACTTAATGGGGGCAATGTATACTATTTCAATAATGGCTAAACTCAATGCCCAGACTTCACCACTACACAGTAGATTTACGTGTCGAAACTTCACTCATAATACCTTAATTTATACCAAAAAAAGTTTATCTTGGGGAATACACATAGCTTCTCTTAACTGTCTGGGTCTGGGAATGAAGCATGGCATTTCTTTTTTTCTCTCCTGGTAATAATTAAACCCATGGGCCTACCTAGTTGCAAGAAGCTGCTAATTATAGCTTAGCTGTATACCCAGGAAGACCAAGAAAACCAGGTACTGATTAACATTAACAGTCTCTGTCATAGTCACGAAGAAAATAATGTTTTTCAGTTCATTTTTTTCTGGCTTTGTCATTTAATGCTCTTTAAAGGTATCAATATGTTTTATGTAAAGGTAAATGTAACAATGGAAACAAAGCATTACCAAGAAAAATAATAATTATCAAATATAACAATATTTCCCCTATAATTATAATACTTACATTTCAAGATATGTAGTTCAGCCTTTGAAATTATGTAATCCTACCTGTATGGCAGTCATGAGCCTTGTTAGATGAGACACCTTGGCATTTGGGACTGAATTAAATAGTTGGTATTTACCTCAGTTCCAAAAAGTCAAAACAACCTATGAAACAATATTTGAGAATGTTGACTCTATTCTAACAGATTCATTGCTCTAAGTTTGAGCTGCCCCCATGTTAGACAGCATATAGTATCTATTAATCCAGCTTCATTCAGCTCATATTATTTTGACACAAAGTATCACAGGAATGTATTTTTCATAATCATATAGGGCTTCCCACCCTCCTGAAATACTTTTCTCTTCCTTTGTTGCAACATTATCTTCCAATGAAACCTCTTGAACATGTTTAATGGATCAAATGACACTGTTTCAGATCAGGACTGTGTGTGAATGGATGCTGTAGTGTTATCAAACCATTAATCTCTGAGCTAATATGATTATCTGTACTTGGGTTGGACAGGTGACATCTCCACACCGTCATTTACTTTGCATCAGAGATTGAATGAACATCTGCAACTCTGCCCATTTACCAATACATGTGATGATCAGTTAGCAGTACCTGTTTTTGTTGTACTTTGTATGGATGAACTACAAATGGTTCACACTGTTACCATTACATCTTTTCATCTGCATATTGACCAGCATATTAATAAAGATCTATTGGAGACTTTCTGTTTAAGAACTAGCTTTGGGAGTAAAACTAATAATTCAAGATTTTTTAATACATAGAAAAAGTGTCATTTATTACAATTGTCCCTTAATTTTTCCCATGAACTGAGAAAATACACTGAACATTTTCTGCCATCTTGGAGCAAATTAATCTCCATGTTTTACTGAATCCTAAAAATCTAGTTGTAATGCCTGGTTCTCAGAACCATGATGTAAATGTTTTAGGTTACAAGAAAAAGAAAAATTTGTCTAGCACATTCAATGAGTACAGTAGTACCTAGTGCAGCACTTTCTTGATTCACACTGAAGTCTAGTAGACTTGAAATGGTTAACTCAATATTGATGGAAGTGCTGAATGTTTCTATTAAGAAGGTCTCCTCTGACTCCTGACTACTATGGGTTTATCATTGAGCTCTCTTGTACTTTTTCTCCAGATAAAGTAGAATCTGATTCATAGCAATATTGTATGGCATTGATATGATCTATTAAAAGTTAAAACTGGAAGGAGTTCACCTCCACAATATCGTTGGAACTTTTCAGTGGTACTCTACATTAATGCACAAATTTTAGTTTGCAAATAAACTACAATATCTCTCTTTCAGACATAGTTTCTGTGCAAAATTCCATGATCTTTTCACATAAATCATGGTAAAGAGCAGCCCAACATCCTCAAGAATCTTATCAATATAAAGGGGAAAAAAAACAGATAGTAGCATCAAGTCCACAAACACTCTCAAACACAGCCATTGCTTCAAGGATTCCAAAAAGTATTAAGGACAATGGTTGCCTCTATTTTCCTTAATTTTGAGTTCATCTTAGATCTTACTACCAGAAGTTCCAATCATAGAGGTTAGCAAAGTAGAAGTTATGTTTGGCAATATTTTTAATGTCTACTGAAGCAGAAAAATTAAACAAGACATTGTATTTGCTAGTAAGTGAAAAGAAGAAGTATATCTTATGCTTTAAAGGAGAGTACATTTATGTGCAGAAAAATTTAAAGGTGGTCAGGATAGACTTATCTGAAAAGATCATTGTGATCTGACATTTTAAGAAGAATGAGCAATCTATACACAGTGTAGGCAAATAGTAATTAAAGCAGAGGGAATAATGAGTACAAAAAGCTGGAAATGGAAATGGGCTTGCCGTATTGAAAGATCAAACAAGTGATTTGCTTGAAGCCTACTGAGCCATAGGAGAATGGTGGGAGATATGTTTGGAGATGTAGGCTGAACCGGTAATATAGATAAATTATGAAATATATTGTATTTCATTTTAAATTAAATAAAAAGCTACCCAAAGTTTTATTTAAAAATGTCATAACATATTTGTTTCAATACATTACTGTATTTGCTCTATGAAGAATTAATCAGATAAGAACAAGCATACCACTTTGGATGTTACTTCAATACTCTGTTAGATACTGGTTTCCAAAACATGTAAGTTTGCAGTGTAGATGGAGAAAAGTGAATGGATTTTAAACATATTTTGGAAATAAAACTCATAGGACCTGATGAGAAATTGAATATGAGATGTAAAGAGTATGGGAGGAGGATGACTGAAGACTAATACCTAGTGTTTTTGTTTTGTTTCTTGCATTGGGTTATATTTTGGTATATCTTTGGTAAAGTTCATTATGCTTGTGGAAAATAACAAAAAATTGAGGGGAGAGTGTGTGTTGAAAGCTCTGTTTTAGATATTCTTTGAGATTTATAATAAGCATCCACAGGGAACCATCCAGTAGGCCATTGGCTGTATAAATGTGAAACTCAAGACTGTGTTGTATAAAGGATACAAATAATCTTAAGTCATAAGAATACAGATGGTATTTAAAGCATTGGTATTAAATGTGATCACCTAGGCTGAGAGAGAACATGAAGAGGAAAGATGAGAGAATACCTATGGAACTATTTTAATCCTTAGTGCTTAGATAGAGGCCAAAAATATACACAACATCATGACCAGTGATTTACAGGTAAATGTGGTGGGAAAAATGCCAAAAAAATTTTCAAGAAATAGAGGGTGAATGTTGGCAAAGTTAGCTGAGCAGTAGAATATTATAAAATCAGAGAAATATCCATCAAATATTGGCAAGAACGAGGATGTTGATGACTTTGTACAGAACAGCTTATGTGGAATGGTGACGTGTCGTGCTAGAGTGGATTGACTGAAGGATGGTTTATCTAAAATCAAAAGAAATGTACAATTAAATTGTTATTAAGTATAGACACCCTGTTGTGTAACCACCAACAAGTTGTAGTCTACTGCTCATAAATGATTTACCAAGACAGGGAATTGCAACAGAAATAGAGTTTAATTCACACAGAGCCAGCTGAATGGGAGACTGGAGTTTCATTATTACTCAAATTAGTCTCCTTGATAATTCAGACACTGTGCTATTTTTCTTTTTTAGGATAATTTCATGGATAGGGAATTAGGGAGTGGGGAGTGTTGATTGGTTGGTTCAGAGATAAAATCATGGGAAGTTGAAGCTGTCCTCTTGTGCTGAGTCAGTTTCTGGGTGGGAGCCACAAGACCAGATGAGAGTGGCACCTCCTGATCCCTCAATTGCAGGATCTGAAAAATATCTCATGTACTAGTTTTAAGTTTTATAATAGTGATGTCATCCCTGGAACAATCGGGGTGGTTTCAAATCTTGTGATCTCTAGCTCCTAAATCATAATTTCTAATCTTGTGGCTAATGTGTAAGTTCTACAAAGTGAGTCTGGTTTACAGGCAAGAAAGCGGTTTTGGAAAGGGCCTTTTGTTTTAAGTTAAACTGTAAGTTCCTTCCAAAGTTAGTTTGGCCCATATCCACTAATGAACAAGGACCGTTTGGAGATTAGAAGGAAGATGGAGTCATTTAGGTCCGATCTCTTCACTGTCATAATTTTCTCACTTATGATTTTTACAAAGGCAGTTTTAGTCGTGCTACCAAATGGTAGGTCTTATTCATTCTTTCTATTTTTTTGTACCTATTAACCATACCCACCTCCCCTCCACACCCACCCAATATCCTTCCCAGCCTCTGGTAACCATACTTGTGCTCTATCTTCGGAGTTCAGTTGTTTTGACAAATGGATATCAGAGGATGTAGGAAATCATATTAATCTATTAATAAAGGTAATTTAACAAACTTGCAAATAACACAAAAGGATGGGTATGTCTCCTTTTAATCACATACTGAAGCATCATCTAAATGGACACCCCAGGTATCATTTAATTCTCTAAGGTATGTACCTTTATTAACATACTGTTGTTTGTGCATACACTCTGTGAAGTTAAATGTTAATTTGTATTTTTTATTTGATGCAAATGATTTCTGTCTGGTAGAACAAAGCAATAAAATTTTATTGTCCTATAGGGTATTAACTAGTTCGGAATCTATTATAGCAATTTCATTCCAAAAGTCTTTCTTCAGTTTTAGTAAATACTCCTCAGTTCTTCAAATGTTATTTGAGTCAGCTTTAATATGCTGCTGATTTAACTCCATAATAAGGTCAATAAATTTTGACATGTATGTATTTGTTCTACATTTTATGGTATATTAGTTTGCTAGGGCTGCCATAACAAATTACCACAGGCTGGGTGTCTCAAACAATAGAAATTTGCTTTCTCATGATTCTGGAGGCTAGAAGGCCAAGATCAAGGTATCCGTAAGTTTGATTTTCCCTGGGACCACTCTCTTTGGCTGGTTGCCCTGTCACTGTGTTCTCATATGGTCTTTTCTGTGTGTATGTACACACCTGTTCTCTGTGTATATCTGAATTTCCTCTTCTTATAAGAACATCAGATTGGATTTAGGCCCTCACTATTAGCCTCATACTTAATCATCTCTTTAAGGCTTTATTGTGAAATGCAATCATGTTCTGAGTTACTGAGGGGTTAGGGCTTCAAAATGTGAATTTTGGGGGAAAACAATTTAGTTCATAACATGTGAGAATCATGATTTTTACTTTTTTTTTTTTTCAAATTATGCCTTGGTAGTTTTAAAGGTCACACAAATAAATATTTGGCATATTCATTCCCCATTTTCTATTTTTAAAAATACTTAGACCAACTATTTGAAACTTCATATTTTCCGCATCGCTCAGATATTTGCAAAATGAAACTTGATGTTTAATAGAGGTTGAGTTTTCTGGGAAGTAGATGAACTGGAATTAAAAGGGAAAATATTTCTTATAGGGAAAGATAAGGGAGGGAAGGCAAATTTAGACATGAGGAGTTCTTAGGACATGATTTGTACTTGACAAAACTTCTGACAGCTCAACTGGGAACTCTGGAATAAAGATTACTCAATACAAAGATTCTTACTTGGAAGTTGCCTAAGCCCTTATACCACCACCATGCTTAGTCATTGGCTGACTGCTTCAGGAGAGCATGAGTTTGCCTCAAAAGTTGATAGGGATCCTGTTGAAGTTAACAGTTGGAGGGTGTCAAGTAAACACAGTCCTCAGAGGTGAGCAACAAGTTCTTTCTTGAAGAGGTATATGAGTGATATATCCTATGCCTGCCACAATGTTTAAATCACAAGAAAAAAAAAACAGATATATGAAAAAAGAAAGAAATACAAAATCATTCAAAATATTTGAGTAATGTAATAATTTTTAACACATTTAACTAGTTAGTATGTGCCACAGACTATTTTAAATGGTTCATTTAATTATCCTCTTTCCCCCCCATCTTCTTCAATCCAAAGAGGAAAAAATTATAAATATATGAACTGAATCTTTTTACTGTCAATGGTTTTGATTATCATATTTGAGAACTAAGAAACGTTAACAAGAAAAATACATTTGCCTTGAAGAGGTCCTTTACGTGCCTTGTTAGTTGTATTCCTAGGTATTTTATTCTCTTTGTAGCAATTGTGAATGGCAGTTCATTCTTGATTTGGCTCTCTTTAAGTCTGTTATTGTTGTATAGGAATGCTTGTGATTTTTGCATGTTGATTTTGTATCCTGAGACTTTGCTGAAGTTGCTTATCAGTTTCAGGAGATTTTGGGCTGAGACGATGGGGTCCTCGAGATATACTATCATGTCGTCTGCAAATAGAGACAATTTGGCTTCCTCCTTTTCTGTTTGAATACCCTTTATTTCTTTTTCTTGCCTGATTGCTCTGGCTAGAACTTCCAGTACTACATTGAATAGGAGTGGTGAGAGAGGGCATCCTTGTCTAGTGCCAGATTTCAAAGGGAATGATTCCAGTTTTTGCCTATTCAGTTTGATATTGGCTGTGGGTTTGTCGTAAATAACTTTTATTATTTTGAGATACATTCTGTCAGCACCTACTTTATGGAGGGTTTTTAGCATAAAGGCTGTTGAATTTTGTCAAAGGCCTTCTCTGCCTCAATTCAGATAATCGTGGTTTTTGTCTTTGGTTCTGTTGATGTGGTGAATTACATTTATAGACTTGCGTATGTCTATAAATCTTCGTTCACATGCACATGAATGTTCGTTGCAGCACAGTTTACACTAGCAAAGACGTGGAACCAACCCAAATGCCCGTCGATGATAGACTGGACAGGGAAAATGTGGCACATATACACCATGGAATATTATGCAGCCATTGAAAACGATGAGTTTGTGTCCTTTGTACGGACATGGATGAACCTGGAAACAATCATTCTCAGCAAATTGACACAAGAACAGAAAATCAAACACTGCATATTCTCACTTATAGGCAGGTGTTGACCAGTGAGAACACATGGACACAGGGAGGGGAGCATCACACAGTGGGGTCTGTAGGGGAGAAATACGGGAGGGACAGTGGGGGGTGGGGAGTTGGGGAGAGATAGCATGGGGAGAAATGCCAGATATAGGTGATGGGGAGGAAGGCAGCAAATCACACTGCCATGTGTGTATCTATGTGACAATTTGCATGTTCTTCACATGTACACGAAAACCTAAAATGCAATTAAAAAATACATTTTTTAGAAAGGAATATCACAGTTTTAGTAGTATATTCTGATTTGAAATCATTTAACTCGTATGAGAATAATTTACTTAGAATAATATTCAAGCACAAAAATAACAGAAAATTTTATTTATTTTTTTAATTTTTTTATTGCATTTTAGGTTTTGGGGTACATGTGCAGAACATACAAGACAGTTGCATAGGTACACACATGGCAGTGTGTTTTGCTTCCTTTCGCCTCTTCACCCACATTTGGCATTTCTCCCCAGGCTATCCCTCCCCAGCTCCCCCCCACCGCTGGCCCTCCCCTTTTCCCCCCAATAGACCCCAGTGTTTAGTACTCCCCACCCTGTATCCATGTGTTCTCATTTTTCATCACCCGCCTATGAGTGAGAATATGCAGTATTTCATTTTCTGTTCTTGTGTCAGTTTGCTGAGAATGATGTTCTCCAGATTCATCCATGTCCCTACAAACGACACGAACTCATCATTTCTGATTGCTGCATAATATTCCATGGTGTATATGTGCCACATTTTCCCAATCCAGTCTATCATCAATGGGCATTTGGGTTGATTCCCGGTCTTTGCTATTGTAAACAGTGCTGCAATGAACATTCGTGTGCATGTGTCCTTATAGTAGAACGATTTATAGTCCTTTGGATATATACCCAGTAATGGGATTGCTGGGTCAAATGGAATTTCTATTTCTAAGGCCTTGAGGAATCGCCACACTGTCTTCCACAATGGTTGAACTAATTTACACTCCCACCAACAGTGTAAAAGTGTTCCTTTTTCTCCACATCCTCTCCAGCATCTGTTGTCTCCAGATTTGTTAATGATCGCCATTCTAACTGGCGTGAGATGGTATCTCAATGTGGTTTTGATTTGCATCTCTCTGATGACCAGTGACGATGAGCATTTTTTCATATGATTGTTGGCCTCATATATGTCTTCTTTTGTAAAGTTTCTGTTCATATCCTTTGCCCATTATTGAATGGGTTTGTTTGTTTTTTTCCTGTAAATCCGTTTGAGTGCTTTGTAAATTCTGGATATCAGCCCTTTGTCAGATGGGTAAGCTGCAAAAATTTTTTTCCATTCTGTTGGTTGCCGATTCACTCTAGTGACTGTTTCTTTTGCCGTGCAGAAGCTATGGAGTTTGATTAGGTCCCATTTGTCTATTTTGGCTTTTGTTGCCAATACTTTTGGTGTTTTGGTCATGAAGTCCTTGCCTACTCCTATGTCCTGGATGGTTTTGCCTAGATTTCCTTCTAGGGTTTTTATGGTGCCAGGTCTCATATGTTTAAGTCTTTAATCCATCTGGAGTTAATTTTAGTGTAAGGTGTCAGGAAGGTGTCCAGTTTCTGCTTTCTGCACATGGCTAGCCAGTTTTCCCAACACCATTTATTAAACAGGGAATCCTTTCCCCATTGCTTGTTTTTGTCAGGTTTATCAAAGATTGCATAGTTGTATGTATGTTGTGTTGCCTCCAGTGCCTCTGTTTTGTTCCATTGGTCTATATCTCTGTTTTGGTACCAGTACCATGCTGTTTTGATTACTGTAGCCTTGTAGTATAGTTTGAAATCCGGTAGTGTGATGCCCCCCGCTGTGTTCTTTTTGCTTAGAATTGACTTGGCTATGTGAGCTCTCTTTTGGTTCCATATGAGGTTCACGGTGGTTATTTCCAGTTCTGTGAAGAAAGTCAATGGTAGCTTGATGGGGATAGCATTGATTCTGTAAATTACTTTGGGCAGTATAGCCATTTTCACGATATTGATTCTTCCTAACCATGAACATGGAATGTTTCTCCATCTGTTTGTGTCCTCTCTGATTTCGTTGAGCAGTGGTTTGTAGTTTTCCTTGAAGAGGTCCCTTATGTTTTTTCTGAGTTGTATTCCTAGGTATTTTATTCTTTTTGTAGCAATTGTGAATGGCAGTTAGTTCTCGATTTGGCTTTCTTTAAGTCTGTTATTGGTGTATAGGAATGCTTGTGATTTTTGCTCATTGATTTTATATCCTGAGACTTTGCTGAAGTTGCTTATCAGTTTCAGGAGTTTTTGGGCTGAGGCGATGAGGTCTTCTAGTTATACTATCATGTTGTCTGCAAATAGAGACAATTTGGCTTCTACCTTTCCTACTGAATACCCTTTATTTCTTTTTCTTGCCTGATTGCTCTGGCTAAAACTTACAGTACTATACTGAATAGGAGTGGTGGAAGAGGGCATCCTTGTCTACTGCCGGATTTAAAAGGGAATGCTTCCAGTTTTTTCCTATTCAGTATGATATTGGCTGTTGGTTTGTCGTAAATAGCTTTTATTACTTTGAGATACGTTCCATCAATACCGAGTTTATTGAGGGTTTTTAGCATAAAGGGCTGTTGAATTTTGTCAAATGCCTTCTCTGCATCAATTTAGATAATCATGTGGTTTTTGTTTTTGGTTCTGTTTATGTGGTGAATTACGTTTATAGACTTGCGTATGTTGAACCAGCCTTGCATCCCTAGGATGAATCCTACTTGATCATGATGGATCAGTTTTTTGATTTCCTGTTGCAATCGGCTTGCCAATATTTTACTGAAGATTTTTGCATCTATGTTCATCATGGATATTGGCCTGAAGTTTTCTTTTCTTTTTGGGTCTCTGCCGGGTTTTGGTATCAGAATGATGTTGGTCTCGTAAAATGATTTGGGAAGTATTCCCTCTTTTGGGATTATTTGGAATAGTTTCAGAAGGAATGGTATTAGCTCCTCTTTGTGTGTCTGGTAGAATTCGGCTGTGAACCCATCTGAACCTGGGCTTTTTTTGTGTGGTAGGCTCTTAATTGCTGCCTTGACTTCTGACATTGTAATTGGTCTATTCATAGTTTCAGCTTCCTCCTGGTTTAGGCTTAGGAGGACACAGGAGTCCAGGAATTTATCCATTTCTTCCAGGTTTACTAGTTTATGCGCATAGAGTTGTTTGTAATATTCTCTGATGATGGTTTGAATTTCTGTGGAATCTGTGGTGATTTCCCCTTTATCATTTGTTATTGCATCTATTTGGTTGTTCTCTCTTTTATTTTTAATCAATCTGGCTAGTGGTCTGTCTATTTTGTTGATCTTTTCAAAAAACCAGCTCTTGGATTTATTGATTTTTTGAAGGGTTTTTTGTGTCTCAATCTCCTTCAGTTCAGCTCTGGTCTTAGTTATTTCTTGTCTTCTGCTGGGTTTTGAGTTTTTTTGATCTTGCTCCTCTAGCTCTTTCAATTTTGACGATAGGGTGTCAATTTTGGATCTCTCCATTCTCCTCATATGGGCACTTATTGCTATATATTTTCCTCTAGAGACTGCTTTAAATGTGTCCTAAAGATTCTGGCATGCTGTGTCTTCGTTCTCATTGGTTTCGAAGAACTTCTTTATTTCTGCCTTCATTTCATTTTTTATCCAGTCAACATTCAAGAGCCAGTTGTTCAGTTTCCATGAAGCTGTGTGGTTCTGGGTTGGTTTCTGAATTCTGAGTTCTAACTTGATTGCACTATGGTCTGAGAGACTGTTATGATTTCAGTTGTTTTGCATTTGCTGAGGAGTGCTTTACTTCCAATTATGTGGTCAATTTTAGAGTAGGTGTGATGTGGTGCTGAGAAGAATGTATATTCTGTGGATTTGGGGTGGAGAGTTCTGTAGATGTCTATCAGGTTTGCTTGTTCCAGATCTGAGTTCAAGCCCTGGATTTCCTTGTTGATTTTCTGTCTGGTTGATCTGTCTAATATTGACAGTGGAGTGTTAAAGTCTCCCACTATTATTGTGTGGGAGTCTAAGTCTCTTTGTAAGTCATTAAGAACTTGCCTTATGTATCTGGGTGCTCCTGCATTGGGTCCATATTTATGTTTAGGATTGTTAGCTCTTCTTGTTGTATTGATCCTTTTACCATTATGTAATGGCCTTCTTTGTCTCTTTTGATCTTTGTTGCTTTAAAGTCTGTTTTATCAGAGATGAGAATTGCAACTTAAGCTTTTTTTTTGCTCTTCATTTGTTTGGTAAATCTTCCTCCATCCCTTTATTTTGATCCTTTGTGTATTGTTGCATGTGAGATGCGTTTCCTGGATACAGCACACTGATGGGTTTTGGTTTTTTATCCAATTTGCCAGTCTGTGTCTTTTGATTGGTGCATTTAGTCCATTTACATTTAGGGTTAATATTGTTATGTTTGAATTTGATACTGCCATTTTGATGCTAGCTGGCTGTTTTGCCCATTTTTTGTTGTAGATTCTTCATTGTGTTGATGCTCTTTAGCATTTAGTGTGATTTTGGAATGGCTGGTACGTGTTGTTTCTTTCTATGTGTAGTGCCTCTTTCAGGAGCTCTTGTAAAGCAGGCCTGGTGGTGACAAAATCTCTGAGTACTTGCTTGTTCGCAAAGGATTTTATTTTTCCTTCACTTCTGCAGCTCAGTTTGGCTGGATATGAAATTCTGGGTTGAACGTTCTTTTCTTTAAGGATGTTGAATATTGGCCCCCACTCTCTCCTGGCTTGTAGAGTTTCTGCCAAGAGATCTGCTTTGAGTCTGATGGGCTTCCCTTTGTGGGTGACCCGACCTTTCTCTCTGACTTCCCTTAGTATTTTCTCCTTTATTTCAACCCTGGTGAATCTGACAATTATGTGCCTTGGGGTTGCTCTTCTTGCGGAGTATCTTTGTGGTGTTCTATGTATTTTCTGCATTTGAGTGTTGGTCTCTCTTGCTAGGTGGAGGAAATTTTCCTGGATAATATCCTGAAGAGTATTTTGCAGCTTGGATTCATTCTCTTCATCACAATCTTGTACACCTATCAAACGTAGGTTAGGTCTCTTCACATAGTCCCACATTTCTTGGAGACTTTATTCATTCCTTTTTGCACTTTTTTCTCTTATTTTGGTTTCTCATTTTATTTCATTGAGTTGATCTTCGACTTCTGATATTCTTTCTTCTGCTTGGTCAATTCGGCTGTTGAAACTTGTGCATGCTTCGCGAAGTTCTCGTATTGTGTTTTTCAGCTCCTTCAATTCATTCATATTCCTCTCTAAGTTGTCAATTCTTGTTATCATTTCCTCAAATGTTTTTTCAAATCTTTTTTCAAGGTTCTTAGTTTCTTTGCATTGATTTAAAACATGTTCTTTTAGCTCACAAAAGTTTCTCATTATCCACCTTCTGAAGTCTCATTCTGTCATTTCGTCACAGTCATTCTCCGTCCAGCTTTGTTCCCTTGCTGGTGAGGAGTTTTGGTCCTTTGTAGGAGTTGCGGTGTTCTGGTTTCGGGTCTTTTCCTCCTTTTTGCGCTGTTTTATTCACATCTTTGTGGATTTATCCACCTGTCGTCTGAGTAGTTGCTGACTTTTTGATTGGGTCTCTGAGTGGACGCCCAGATTGTTGATGATGAAGTATTTCTGTTACTTGGTTTTCCTTCTACCAGTCTAGCCCCTCCACTGTACGACTGCTGAGGTCCACTCCAGGCCCTGCTTGTCTGGGGTGCACCTATAGCGGCTGCGGAACAGTGAAGGATGCTACCAGTTTCTTTTTCTGCTATCTTTGTCCCAGAATGATGCCTGCCAAATGCCAGTCTTCTGGATATAGAGGAGTCAGGGAGCTGCTTGAGGAGACAGTCTGTACTTTATAGGAGCTCAAGTGCTGATCTGTGAGCTCTGTTGTTCATTCAGGCTGTTAGGCTGCTACATTTAATTCTGCTGCAGCAGAACTCATAAAAAAAAATCCCCTTTTTTTCTTAGATGCTCTGTCTCGGGGGGTTGGGGTTTTCTTTATGTGTGCATTGCACTGTCCTGCCCAGCTAGGAGCCAGTCCAGTTACTATTTGCCTGCCAAGGCTCCGCCCTGCTGGTGTGAGGTCCACCCTGTTGCTGCAGGCTCTGCCCTTCTGATGCGGTCTCCGCCCTGCTGCCACGGGCTACGCCCTGCTGCGGAGTCTCTCTGTTTTGGCGTGTTGCCTTGGCAATGGTAGGCTGCGTCAGCAATGGGAGTGTACCTCAGTAGGGTGGGTTGCCTCGGTAATGGCAAATGCTCCCCCCCACTGAGCTGCACCATCCTGGGTTCAGCTGTGCCCGCAGTGAAACTCTCCACCTGGAGCGTTTGGAATCGCCGTTTTGTTTGTCCCACTGCCCTGGCCCAAACACTGTTTCCCTGGAATCTCCTGGCCTGGCTCAATGTCCAAGTCCCGTTCAATCAGATGGATATGCCAGTCTGCCCTCTCAAGTCTCAGATTGCCGGTTCAACAGGGCACCCAGACCATGTGCTTTGTGTGGAGCGCTGTGGAGCGCCGCTGCGCTGCAGCACCGGCCGCCGGCTGCACCAGCCAAACCCTTTTCGCTGGCATCCCACGTTTCTTTTATACCTGGGAATTTCCCCATTCTGTGGGCAACAAAGATCCGTCTGGAAATGTGGCCGTGACTCACCCTCTGTGCGTTCACCGAGAGCTTCAATCCTGGGTTGTTCTCACCACGCCATCTTGAGTCGGTCTCCAGAAAATTTTAAATAGAAATTAATGCCTGCCATTTAATAATCCCTTCAAACAAAATTGATTGAGGGATATGCATGCCTAGATGCATGTATAATTCTAAGTATCTAGCTACAAATATTTATTCATATCTATTAATAATTAGGCTTTTACATGTTTTCAAATAAACTAAAAACAATATTTTAACGTTTTAAAGAGAGTGAAGCATGTAACACTTCAAAGCCTAAATTTTCATTTTTTGGCTTTTTAATTTTTAATTGAAATTATTTTATTTCTTAAAGCAAATTTGCAAGAAATAAATAGAGCAGTTTGTTGAAAATATGTATTCATAGGTTAAGTAATTAGATCCATGTTCGTGAAACTGAGACTATCTGATAAAACTGCTTGAATTAACAGTCCAAAACATATACACTGAACTGGATATCATCTATAGAACTGATCATTACCATAAGCAAATAAATTTTTAAAACTTCATGAATCTGCTTGATGTGTGATATGGTTTGGCTCTGTGTCCCCACCCAAATTTCATCTCAAATTGTAATTCCCATGTGTCAAAGAAGGGACCTGGAGGGAGATGACTGGATCATGGGGTGGATTTCTCCTTTGCTATTCTTGTGATAGTGGGTGAGTTCTCATGAGAGCTGGTGATTGAAAGTGTGGCACTTCCCCCTTGCTTGCTTGCTTTCTCTCTCTTTTTCGCCTCCACCTAAGATATGCCTTGCTTCCCCTTTGCCTTCTGCCATGATTGTAAGTTTCCTGAGGCCCCCTCAGCAATGTGGAATGGTGAGTTCATTAAAACCCTTTTCTTTATAAATGACCCAGTCTCAGGTAGTTATTTATAGCTGTGTAAAAATGAACTAATACAATGTGTTTAAAAATAAATCCAAATTAGATGCTTTATATCTAGATTCTATTTCAATAAAGAAAAAATGGTAAAATTTGGTAAGTATAATTAGGAAATAAAAAAGGAAAAATAATGGATTTTATTTCTATGAATATGTAAATTTGAAAATAAGACATAGTGTTTGATAGATCAATAGAATGACTGTAGATAACAATAATTTATTGTACATTTCAAAATAGCTAGAAGATGATAATTCAGATGTTCCTAGTGTAAATATAAGATAACCAGTTAAGGTATAGATATCCCAATTGCCCTGAGTTATTCTTTTCACATTATATGAATAAAAATATCACATACACTCCAAAAATATGTACATCTATTATGTATTTTTTTAATTTAAATTTACATTCTCCATTGATTAATATTTCCCAAATGGCTTTACCTTGTTTTAAAAACTTAACTCTTTCTTGTGTTGAGTAATTACCTTGGATAATTTCTTTTAAAGAATGAATAATTATTAAAAGAAAGTGTTTATCTTTAAAAAAAAAAACTAATTTTATTTGGTATGGAATCTCGCTTTTATTTCTCTCTCTCTCTAAATTGTAGCTGTGGTAAAGCTTATAAATTAAGAAATGTTGCACTCTCTGGTAACATCTTCAGGAGAAGTTTTTAATTAGTCTCTAGAGTGAAAATTTCCAGAATATTCAAATGCATCCCCAGATAACAAATTTTAAGCAAAACGTTGATCCAGGTCTTTTTTTTTTTAGCACATTCATTCACTTATACAATTTTCTCAAACACAAATTAAGTATATTGTACAGCCCCTATTATTGAAAGCAATAGTCTGTCTTAACTCTGCCAGATCCGCAGCATCTTAACACAAGAAATATTAAGGCCTCCTTGTCTAACATCTATATTATACCTTAAGAAATATATCTCAAATTAAAATGTTCAAAGTATTGAATTTTTCTATTTGCCCAAAAGTTCCCTCCTTAATACATGGAGTTAATTGTTGCAATGATCCCTACTGGCCTAAAGTATAGGAAAATGGCTACTTTCCTTAGCACATCATACATGGGCTCCAAGTCTTCTTCCCTGCCTTTTTGTCCAGGCTTTTCTGGCAGCACTTCTGTCTTATAATTTAAGTGTTAGCAAAAGCAGTGGTAACTTATCTCTTCCAGAGAGCCATTTCAACTCACTCTTTCTCACTCTATTCTCAAAGTGTACTGCAGAAAAAGCATTTGATAAAATCAATACCTCTTCATGATAAAAGCTTAACAAACTAGGCCTTGAAGCAACATATCTAAAAATAATAAAGGTCATATATGACAAACCCACAGCTAACATCATACCGAATGGAGAAAAATTGAAATTCTTTTCTCAAAGAACTATAACAAGACAACAGTGCCCACTCTCACAATCCTATTAAACACAATAGTAGAAATTCTAGCCATAGCAATCGAGAAAGAGAGAAAAGTAAAAGACATCCAAATTGGAAAATAGGAAGTCACATTATCCCTCTTTGCTGATGATATGATCTTATATTATAAAACCCTAAAGCCTTCACCAGAAATCTCTTAGATCTAATAAATAAATTAAATTTGGAGAATGCAAAGTAAGCATACAAAAGTAAGTAGTATTTCTATATACCAATAATGAACTACCTGAGAAAGAAATCAGGAAGCCAATCCCATTGACAACATCTACAAATATATATATGTGTGTTCTCTTCAACTTATTTCCACAGTATCTATATAAATATTATATATATAGTAAATATATCTATAGATATAGATATAGATACTATAGAAATAAGTTGAAGAGAACACAAATGGAAAGACATCCAATTCTCATGGATCAGATGAAATAATATTGTTAAAATAACCATAATACCCAAAGCAGTCTGCAGATTCAATATAATTATTATCAAAATACCAATGTCATATTTCACAGAAATAGAAAAAAATATTCTAAAATTCATATGGAACACAAAAGGAGCCCAAATAGCTAAGCAATCCTGAGCAAAATGAACAAAGCTAGAATTTCACACTACCTGATTTCAACATATGTTACAGTTTTATTGTAACCATGACAGCATGGCATTGGTATAAAAACAAGCATACAGACTAATGGAACAGAATAGAGAACTCAGAAAGCCATATATTTACAGCCAAGTGATTTTCAACTAAGGTTTCAAGAACATACATTGGGGAAAAGATGCCCTTTTCCTAGTACAGGGAAAATTGAACATTCATGTGCAGAAGAATACATCTGGATTTCTATCTCTTGCTATATATAAAAATCAACCCAAGATGGTTTAAATACTTAAATGTTAGGCCCCAAACTACAAAATTACTAGAAAAAACATAGGAAAAACATGTTAGCACATTGATCTAGGCAAGTATTTTATGGCTGGGACCTCATTAGCACAGGCAATGAAAACAAAAACAGTCAAATGGGACTATACTAAACTAAAAGCTTCCTCACAGAAAAGGAAATAATCAGCAGAATGAACAGGAAACCAGTTGAATCAGAAAAAAATACTCACAAACTTTTCATCTGGCAAGGAACTAATAGAATATGTAAGGCACTCAAACTACTGAACAGTTAAAAAAAAGTGTAACCCCATTAAAATTGGGACAAAGACATGAATATACATTTATGAAAAGAAAACATACATCAAAAGAAGATGTACAAATAGCCAACAAATATATGCAGAAATGATCAACATCACCAGTCATCAAAGAAATACATATCAGAACCGTAATGATATATTATCTTGTCCCAATTAGAAGATTATTATTAAAAAGACAAATAATAACAGATGCTGGGGAAGATAGAGAGAAAAGGAAATTCTTATACATTCTTGGTGGGAATGTAAATTAATAAAACCACAATGGAAAACAGCATGGAGATTACTCAAAAACTAAAAATAGAACTACCACAAGATTCAGCAATCTCACTACTGGATATTGATTTAAAAAATGAACAAACAAGAAATCAGTATATCAAAGGCATACCTGCACCTCGATGTTTATAGCAGCACTATACACAATTGAAAAGATATGGAATCAATCTATGTGTCCATTAACAAAAATGTGAATAAAGAAAATGTGGTATAGAATACTATTCAGCCATAAAAAAGAATTAAATCATATCATCTCTAGCTATTGATGAAACTGGAGATATTATTTTAAGTGAAGTAAGTCTGGCATGGAAAAACAAACATCATACATTCCCACTCATGTGGGAACCAGAAAATTGATCTCATGGAGGTAGAGAATAGAATGATAGATTCTAGAGGCTGGGAAGAGTATGTGGATGGGGAGCAGATAAAGAATGGTTAATGGTTACAAGTATGTTAGATGAAAGGCATAAGTTCTAATGTTTGACAACAGAGTAGAATGACTGTAGTTACTAACAATGTTTTGTACATTTCAAAATGGCTAGAAGAGAAAACTTGAAATGTTTCTAAACACTGAAAAGATAAATGATAAATACTCAAGGTGGTTAATACCCCAGATACCCTGACTTGAACAGTTATTACACCACCTATGTATATAACAAAATAAACTAACTTAAAAAGAAAAAAAAAAAGGCAGGTGTCCCACTTTTTCTTCCTGTATCATTCTCTGCATGCCTTTATCATTTTATTCTTCTCATTTTACTGTGATTATCAATACTTGCACAATATTTACTTCAATAAGGCACATGTTGCAGACATCTTTGCATCACACATTTCAAGATGTGGGAATTCATTTATGTGATATTTTTCTTGTAAATTCACAGTAATATTTTCAAAAGCTCATTTATATTTTTTTCACATGTAGATAGCTGTAGCCTAATGTACGGATATTGAGTGCTCAGAATGTACAATGAGTGAAATCATAGTGAATATATCAAGTTGAGTAACTTTTTCTCTTTTATTTCTTTTGTATATGACAACCATTTCCTAATACTAAAGAGAGAGAGAACTGACTTGAGTAAAAAATAAAAATTTAGTACCTTTTCCCCTCCTTAACCTCCTGCTGGTGGTTGCCATTGTGTGTATAATATATTTACTCCCTCTATTTTTCTAATGCTGGGCTTTTTCTATTAGAGCTTTTTAGAACTCGTATTAAATGGCATCTCTACTTCCTGTACTAGCAAACTAATATATATTGTCAGGTGCTGAGCACAAAATAGCTTGTATTTCTAAACACATTGCTACTGAATTCTGGTTCCTTTGAAATTTTCCTCCATTGCTCTAAATCTACCCTGTTACATTGGTCATGTATTTTCACCTAGATCTTTGTGTTATAACTGAATCTTCATTTAGATTTCCTCCATTAGGCTTATTTTTCTGTGTTAAGGTTCTTGTTGATTTTGGTAACTTAGAGAAAATACCATGAATCTAGATTTATCTTGTATACATAAAGTCATTCTATCTGCATCAGAACTGTTTGATTCTTTTATTTTGACTTATAAGCAATTAGTGAGAAACATGGAATTAGAAAGTTATATGAACAGCCAACCCAATCTCAGTGTCTTAAAATAATCATTATTAGAGTTTCCTAGAGGTCACCTTGTTTAGGTTAGTTTAGCTGAGGGTCTCTGGAGTTTTACTACTTTATGTATCTGTAGGTTGAATGGGAGGCTGTAGGCTGGGAGCCAAGAAGCTTAGCTGTAAAACTCTGTTCCATGGAACTCTGTTCCATGTAAAACTCAAAAATCCATGAATTTTGAGCCATCCTAGATAGTTCTACCTCAACAGATATAATTGAAGACTGTCAGTTTGGCTCCTCTGAGAGACAAATGATAAGATAGTATTGGAGATGCACAAGACTTATTGGGAGAAATGCCCCTGAAAGATAAAACGGTTTGGGAATAATGTGGGGACACTTTAGACTCCAATGCAGATCTTACATTTCTGAAAGGGGAGAAAAGAGAAGGATTCTGCAGAAGTCTTAGAGGGCAGTATAGCTTTGACAAAGTCTTGGCCAGTTTAAAGGTGAGTCTCAGAACACAGATGCCCATTACATGAGTCCCAGGAGTCTCATGATGACATGGGACAGGCTTTTGTATACCAACTGTATTCAGTCACTATCTGAGACCAGCCTGAGAAGAGCATGGCTTTTGCATGAATGCTGAGGCAACTGCAATGTGTGTGTCAGCTGGAGCCTCTCAGATAATTACTCTTCTCCTTACAAGTTCTCTTTTGAAAAGAAACTTGAGTGGCAAACATAATGATTGCTCCTAAGATCCTTTCCAGAAAATGAACATCAGGATTTCTTTTAATCAACTAAATATAGACTCTTGGATTTATTCTGCATTAACTAGCATGTAAGGTTTCACTTCTTGATTAAGATGATTATAAGAGAAAGAGAAATTTAAAAAACTTTTCTTTAGAAAGTCGCTCAATGAATTAATTTCTTTACTGTATGCTCTCTTGGCTGTAGCCTACAAACAAACCATCCACAGTAACCAACACAATACTGAATCAGAAGATCAAAGTTAGAGGACTGATACTACTTGATTAAAAGTCTTACATTCTAGAACTTTTATAGTTTTACATTATACATTGAGGTCTATGATCTATTTTGAGTTAATTCTTGTGAAAGATATAATGTTTTTTCTAGATTTAATTTTTTGCCTGTTGATATCTATTTGTTCCAGTATAATTTTTGAAAATACTATCCTTTCTCCACTGAATTGTTTTTGCTACTTTGTCAAAGATCATTTTTTGGGGGGGGTATGTATGTTGTAGGTTAAAGGTCCAGTTTCATTATTGTGCATATGGATATCCACCCTTTCCAGCAAAAATTTTTAAAGAGACTGTCTTTAGATACAACACCAAAAGCATGATGCATGGAAGAAAAAAAATATGTATAATAGAACATTTTTGAAATTAAAATGTTTTGTTCTGTGAATGTTAAGAGAATG
The DNA here is from genome assembly GCF_049354715.1 of Callithrix jacchus. Lineage (NCBI taxonomy): Eukaryota > Metazoa > Chordata > Mammalia > Primates > Cebidae > Callithrix > Callithrix jacchus. The sequence goes on from NC_133524.1 coordinate 34,831,203, forward strand.
AAAAGAATTCGTATTGACTTGGAGAAAATCTTTTCAAAAGACTTATCTGATTAAGAACTTGTAACCAAAATACACAAAGAAATCTTAAAATTCACCTATAAGGAAACAAATATTGTAGTTTATACAGGCCGCTAAACAAAATATTTAGACTGATAATTTATAAGCAAAATAAATTTATTTCCTATAGTTCTAGAGGCTAGGAAGTTCAAGGTCAAGACACCAGCAGATTGTCTCTCTGGTGAAGCACCTCTTCCTCATAGATGATAGTGTCTTACTAAGCCCTCACATAATAGAACCAACAGACAAGCTTCCTCAGGCTTCTTTCATAAGGACACTAATCTCATGCATGAGTGCTTCATCCTCATGACCTGAATATCTCTTAATGGCCCCACCCCGTAATACAGTTGTATTGGTGATTAGGTTTCAGCATATGAATTTGGGGCAACACAATCATTCAGATCATAGAAATAGTCAAACTACAGATCACAAAAGATCAGAATAGACACCTCACCAAGATTTTAAACAGATTGCAAATTTGCACATGAAAATCTGCTCACCATCAAAAGTTACTAGGGAAATGCAACTTCAAACAATAAGATGACACTACATATTTATTAGAAGGGCCAAACTTTTATTGATGATGATATGAAACAAATACTGGTGAGGATATGGAGCAGAAATGCTCATTTATAGCTGGTAGGAATGCAATATGGTATAGCTATGATGGAAGACAGTTTGGCAATTTCTTTCAAAGCTAAACATAGTCTTACAATACAATCCAGCAATTAAATTTAATATTTACCAATGAGTTGAAAACTTACATCACACAAAAACCTCAACGTGAATGTTTACTGCAGCTTCAGAAAATTATGATTTCTAAAACCTGAAAGCAACCAGATGTCCCTTAATAGATTAATAGATAAAGAAATTGTGATATATTCATACAATGGAATATTATCCAGTAATAAAAAGAAATGAGCTGACAAGTTATAAAAAGACATGAGGGGACCTTAAAGGCTATTGCTACAGTAAAGATGCCTATCTGAAAAGGCTATACATGGTATGAATTCAAATATATGATATTCTGGAAAAGATAATACTATAGCAAGAGTGTATTAGTTCATTTTCATACTGTTGATAAACACATACCCAAGACTGGGCAATTTACAAAAGAAAGAGGTTTAATCTTAAAATTTCAAATAGCCGGGGAGGCCTCACAATCATGGTAGAAGGCAAAGAGGAGTGAGTCACTTCTTACATGGATGGCAGCAGGCAAAGAGAGATCTTGTGCAGAAAAACTTGGCCTTATAAAACCATCAGATCTCATGTGACTTATTCACTATCATAAGAAAAGCATGCAGGGAAAAAACCTGTACCCATGATTCAATTACATCTCACTGGGACCCTCCCACAACACCTGGGAATTTAATATGAGAATTTGATGGGGACACAGGCAAACCATATCATTCTACCTCTGGCCCCTCCCAAATCTCATGTCCTCACATTTCAAAACCAATCATGCCTTCCCAACGGTGCCCAAAAGTATTAACTAATTTTGACATAACTCAAATGTCCACAGCCCAGTGTCTTATCTGAGACAAGAAAAGTCCCTTCTGCCTATGAGCCTGTAAAATCAAAAGCAAATTAGTTACATCCTAGGTACAGTGGGGTTATTGTCACTGGGTAAATACCAAATGGGAGAAATTGGCCCAAACAAAGGGGCTACAGACCCCATGCAAGTCTGAAATCCAGCAAGGCAGTCAAATATTAACGTTCCAGAATTATTTTCTTTACTCCATGTCTCACATCCAGGTCACAGTGATTCAAGGGGTCGGCTTCCATGATTTTGAGTAGCTCTGCCCCTGTGGCTTTGCAGGGTACAGCCTTCCTCCAAGCTTCTTTCACAGGCCAGCATTGAGTGTCTGTGGCTTTTCCAGGTAACAGTGCAAGCTGTCAGTGGATCTACAATTCTGAGGTCTGGAGAATGGTGGCCCTCTTCTCACAGCTCCACTAGGCAGTGCCCCAGTACAGACTCTATGTGGGGGCTTTGATCCCACATTTCCCTTATGCACTGTGCTAGTAGAGGTTCTTCATGAGGGCCCCATCCCTGCAGCAAACTTCTGCTGAGCATCCAGGTGTTTCCACACATTCTCTGAAATCTAGGTGGAGGTTCCCAAACACTGATTCTTGACTTCTGTGACTCAAAGGCTTAACACTATGTGCAAGCTGCCAAGGTTGGGGCTTGCACCATCTGAACCCATGGCCTGAGCTCTACCTTGGCTCCTTTCAGCCACAGCTGAAGCAGCTAGGATGTAGGGCACCTAGTCACTAGGTTGCACACAGCAGGGGGACTCAGAGCCAAGCCCACAAAACAATTTTTTCTCCTAAGCCTCTGGGCCTGTGATGGGAGGGGCTGTGATGAAGACCTATGACATGCTTTGGAGATATTTTCCCATTGTCTTTGGGATTAATATTTGGCTTCTCATTAATTATACAAATTCTTGCAGCCATCTTGAATTTCTCCTCAGAAAATGGGATATGCTTTTCTATCACATTGTCAGGCTGCTAATTTTCCAAACTTAATGCTCTGCTTCCCTTGTAAAACTGAATACCTTTAACAACACCCAAGTCACACCTTGAATGCTTTGCTACTTAGAAATATCTTCCACCACACACCCTAAATCATCTCTCTCATGTACAAAGTTTAACAAATCTCTAGGGTAAGGGCAAAATGCCACCAGTCTCTTTGGTAAAACATAACAACAGTCACTTTTGCTCCAGTTCCCAACAAGTTCCTCATTCCTGTCTGAGACCACCACAACCTGGGCTTTGTTGTCCATATAGCTATCAGCATTTTAGGCAAAGCTATTCAACAAGTCTCTACAAAGTTCCAAACTTTCCCGCATTTTCCTGTCTTCTTCTGAGTCCTCCAAATTGTTCCAACCTCCACCTGTTACCCAGTACCAATGTCACTTTTACATTTTCAGATCTCAGTTTAGCAGCACCCCACTCTACTGGTACCAATATACTGTATTAGTCCACTTTCACACTCTTGATAAGGACATATCTGGGAATAGGCAGCTTACAAAAGAAAGAGATGTAATGGACCTACAGTTTCACATGGGTGGGGAAGCTCCACAATCATGGTGGAAGGTAAAAGGCACATCTCACATGGCAGCAAACAAGAGAAGAGAGCTTTAGCAGGGAATCTTCCCCTTATGAAACTATCAGATCTCACAAAACTTATTCACTATCATGAGAACAGCATGGAAAAGCTTGCCTCTATGATTCAATTACCTCCCATAGGAACAACACATAGGAATTCAAGATGAGATTTGGGTGGGGACAGAGCCAAAGCATATCATAGAGTAAAATAATAAGTGGCTTTCAAGTGGTCAGGGGGACAAAGTCAGGGAGGAATAGGTGAAGTAAGGAGATTTTTACAGTGGCCAAACTATTCTGAGTAGTACTGTAAGGGTAAAAAACATTATGCGTATGTCACAACCCATAAAACTTTACAATATTAACAGTGAACCCTAAGATAACCTATGAATTTTAATTAGTGACAATGTATTAATATGGGTTTATCAATCTTAACAAATGCTTCACAGTATTCAAGATGTTAATAATAGTGGAAAATTTTGCAGGGAGGAGTTTTGGTAATTTTCTTGTACTATCTGCTCATTTTTTGGGGTGAACCTTAAACTCCTATAAGAAACTGAGGTTAGTTATTAATCTAAGAAAATCGAGCAAACATGCCAGTACTCATTGACTCATGTTTTAGTGATCTTCGTCTTCCTTTTACAGGTTTTAGAAAGATACAAATTGCCTTCCTACTTGTGCCTTTCGCCAGTTATATGATCTTGGCCCATTTTCTGAAACTCAGTTTTCCCATTTGTGAAATGTGGTTAACAATACCCAACAGATAACATGGTGAGAATACCTGCAGGAGGAACAGTTACATAACATCCTCAATACATATCTCTTCCTTGCTCCTTTTTCAAATACTCTTTCCTGGGACTAAATGGGAACAACTTGACACAAACATCCCTTGCATACTTTCTCATTGAATCATGTTTATTCTAATACCCACTCAACATCACTCAGATTTTTGTATTTTGTTCTTGCTTTTTTTATTTCTTCAGATCTTGGAGCACAACTTAGTAAGTATCTAGAGGATTTACAATAAGGTAGAAATAAGTTGTTCAACATTATAATAAGGAATTATTTTCAGTGAATTGTTGAGGCAAATTGTTTGGCGAATTGACTGTATCCTAGCCATAGCACCATGAGAGGTTGAAATAAATAATCATGAGTAAAACATAATTCCTACCTTTAAATAACTCACAGTCAGAAAGAGAAGATGCAGGAGAGGAAACCGTACTGATATAGTCATCAATACCTCAATGTGAATTCATTTCGGATAGTTTTCACAGACATGTTGATGAATGAGTTGTGGCCTCAGCATAAGAATGCTGGGAATCCCAGTGGGAAAAGGTATCCCTTAAAGGAAGGTGGGGAATTCAAGAAATTGGGGTTTGCTAGCACTAAATATTACTGTACTTACTTTGAAATTATATTCATAAAAAGCAAATATTCTCCCCTTAAAATTCTATGCTTTGTACTACAAAATTCAGTGTAAAATATTTGTATCAGTGAAAACCAAAAGAAAAGAATTATTTATGTGCATTAAGCTTTAAAGATAATTTGGATTTTTAATCATTTTATATTGTTTCTAAGAAACTCATTTTGGTCCCCTTGCAATTCAAAATTAAGGTTCCTACAGTGTTTGAAAGTTTTGTTTCTCCTGTAAGTATAAACTTTGAATATATGTTTCAAGGAAAATTTAATAATCTTGTTTTGTTTCACATTTCCCCAAGTAAGGTGTTAATTATAATCAAACTTCATGACATCACAATTTGTGAGGCTAAAATTCACTTTAACCTCACTCTAATTTTTACCAATTTTATTAGTAAATGATGTCTTTTCAGCATTGTTTTAATTATTTTATCCATGAGTGTTATTTCCTAGATTAATGATGTCTGTAGAACCTGAAATTTAAAGGAATCTTTGAGGCAATTAATTTATTTACCTGAATTTTCAATATTATGTGTTATTTTCATAATATTTATATCCATTTATTTCATAATTTAAATTTGTCATAAAACAGAACATATCCTTTTAGGTAATATCCACAATTCTAAGTATGTATGTCTCAAATTTTCTGAAGCTCTTCAGAAAAGTTACAGAGAATATTAATTAAATATGTATATTAGCTTTTTATCTAGATAATAGGATATAAAATAGATCATTCAAATGTAGTACTGTGTTTGCCTTCCCACTCATTCCTACTTCTCTTTTTAAATGTTATTTTGTATTATTTCAAAGTTAGAGACCAAAAATAAAACCCCACCATTTCCATGAAATTAAATCTCCCTTTCAGAAAAAGAATGTATTAAGCATCTACTTGGGATTCTTGGGTTTAAGACTTCTGAAAGATTTCTCAAAATGAAAATAACCATGAAAATATGACCAGCAGCATATATTTTCCAGTACAATATCCTTAATCCCCTTTATGTCTATTGAATTTTTATTTCTCACTATGTCTTAAATCTTTAGTGTTTTACATACTAGTTCTGCCTTAAGATATAATGAAACTTATTTTAGTATAGGCGCTTTTATTAGGAATAATATGGTGAATTTTATTATTGTGTATTAGACCAGAATCTAGGCAAATATTCTTACACTGAATGTGAGTATTCTTATAAATCTATTACACTCTAGAGATTAAAATTTCTGCAGTAGCATTGAACACTTCCTAGTGGATACAAACAGATATGATACTTACGAAGAAAAAAACTCACAATTTAACTGCAGAATTTAGATTTCCAGCAGTGAATATATAGGCGGTAAAATATACAAGTGACACTACCAGCAGTAGTAACAAATTTTGAACAGAAAATAAAGCCACTGTGTTCCAAACACATCAGGAGAACGTTAGTAGTATCATTCTAAATGCCAGACACCCACTTCTGCATCAGTTGCACATATTTGAAATTCACTGGCTTGTGCAACCTCAAAGTTTCCAAATGTTGAAGTTGTATCTGGCAAAGTAAATACCATGACAGTACTTGCCTTGGCCCTAGGAATAGTCCCTGTTTTAGGGTTAAAGCATAATTACTATATTGATAATGATAATTGACGAAAATGTGAATAATCAGTAGGGGAAATGATATTTGTTTGAATGACTCTGAAGATCAGCAATTGTGCAGGCAATGTAATATAATTTTTCAAAGTATTTGAGCCAGCTGGTAAGACCTTGTGTCATAGGGTAACAAAACTCCAGTTGGTAGGTTGACATTTAGGATGACCAGTATATATAGTCCATCTGACCTTTTTTAACTTCCTTTTGATGAGACTGATAATTGTTATTCAGGACAAAGTGTTTAAATATAACCGTGTCATATTTGTAGCAGCCATGCTCAGAATAGTGGTGCTTTAAAGGTATTCTGGGAGGTCTATTCTAATTCCCTGTTGTAAAACCACAAAATCCGAGACATGTCTTAGTTAATTCAGACAGTTTTTTTTTTGCCCAAGTTGAGGATGCACCCATAACAAAGCCTCAGGAAGTCCTGGCATGTGCCCAGGGTGGTCATGGTGCAGCTTGGTTTTATACATTTTAGAGGAACATGAGACATCAATCAATATGTAAGAAGTATATTAGTTCCATCCAGAAAGACACAGACAGCTGGAAGCAAAGCCTCCCCACTGAGGGCTTCCAGGTCACAGGTAGGTGAAAGACAGATGGTTACATTCTTTTGAGTTTCTGATAAGTCTTTCCAAAGGAGGCAATCAGAATATGCATCTGTCTCTGTAAGCAAAGGGGTGACTTGACTAGAATAGGAAGCAGATTTGCCCTGAGCAGTTCCCAGCTTGAAGGATCCCAAGATGTTTTTCTTTCCCACTGTGTTTTCTGCTTTTCTGTGTTCTCATTATTGATTGCTATTTCACAGTTCTGTCATTTCTTCTTTCATTGTTCTTAAAATAACTCTCACTTATTTTCAAATATTCTTTCTGGTGTTACATTAAAACCTATTATGTTTATAAAAACTAGCTGAAAATAAATAAGAAATTAGAATACAAATAAACAATACTTCAACAAATAAATCTTGGGCTAGGCAGGCACCACTTCAGAGTACCATCTATGCTTTTTCCATTGAAAAGAAACTGGCCATTCCAGAAGTATTCAGGTTAGCTATTTACTTGGCCACACTTTGTACTGTGTTCCCCTTAACCACCCAAGGAAAGCTATTCAATAAAGGCTAAGCAGTGCTTGGTAAGAAATATTTCCCTCTGTTAGAATTTTGAATCATGTAATTTTAATAGAATGTGACAGTTAATAGTAGGAGCAGAAGAATAAGAGGTCTGTGATGTAGAATAAAAGGCAGAAACAACTATAATGTGCTATGACCAAAATTTGCATAGAAGCGGAGTGTGTAAGATTTCAAAAGAGCACAGAAAAACTCTCGCTAAGAAACAGCACGTATCCTGATAAAACTTCAGCGCAGTTCCAGTTTCATGCATAGCGGTCTCCACAATAATTTTTTTTTTCTGAGTTAAACTGATTGAGTTCTTGTTGTTTGTATCAAACAGCGATATCATTATTTCTGACATAGTCTCAGAGCACCTAAATGAGCACTGTGATCCCAGCACCATAATTTCTCTGGATAATAATGTAGCCTCTTTATTGCTCTGCTTCAGCCTTTGCTCCAGAATCTACTCTCTAACAGCAGCCAGAGAGGTCATTATAAATGGATGATAGATAATTTTGTGACTTGTTCAATAACACAATGGTTTCACATCCCAGATTAAAAGTAAAAAGCGTTTGCTGTGGCTTAAAGAGGCCTGTATGGTCTGCCTCACCCCAACTCCCACCTTCTCTGATGTTATTCCCTATTCCTCTACACCTATTCAGCTCCAATCAGGGGCACTGGTCTCTGGACTCTTCTGGAAACACTCAGCTAACATTTTTCTCCCTCAGTCACTTGCACATGTTTCCACTGCCAGCAGCCTCTTTCCTAGACATCAGCTTAGCTACCTCCGTCACTTCACATCACTTTGAGAAGCTTCACCCTGGCCCTTCACCAGCACTCTGTATTCCCTTTATAGTGTCATTATTTTTATCCAAATTGTTACAACCTGATGGAGCATATAGTTATTTATGATGTTTGTGGTCTTTCATCTCCTGCTAGAATAGAAACTCTACAATGGACAGTGATTGGTTTTAATATGGGATCACTAGTCCCTGAAATACTAACAAGTACTCATAAAGCACTCAATAGATATTTTTTTGAATTAGATAATACACAAAATGTATATATCATAACCTCAGAATAGTTTCACACTGAAGGAATATATGATAGTTAGAAGGAGATAAGGAAAGAGAAGAGAATCTGAATAAAAAGATGGAGTAACTAAATTAAAATGAAATGTACATTTATATCTTTACAATGCACCTAATTTTAACATCATTTGTCTGGAGATCTGAGACAAAAATCAGAAATAGAGAACAAAGAATGTGAGAATTAGAAGGAAATTACATTTAATAATGATGTGTATTTAAAATGTGATAGGCTAATTTGCTATCAATCCAGGAAACACACATAAAATGGAGGATATATGTGATACCTAAAGTTTGTATTAAAGCAAATATTATTTTTATATAGTTTTATCACCAATCACTTCCTTATTCACAATTCAATTTCATCTCCTTTGTGTATATTTTAAGTTGTAACTTTGACACAAATTGTGACAAAGGAAATATATTCTTTAATATTATCACACTGTTGGTAGAAAATAAATACTTGAACAAAATTTGTATTGCTGTTCAAATATTTTCTTAAAGGAAGTACAATCTTGCCATTTAAAATTAAAACACCAATCTAGGTAGATTGTTATATTGTTCCAAATATGATTTCTAAGATTCTAATGTTTTTATGACTTATAGGCCTTTTAAAAAAATATTTGAGAGACAAGAGTGTATATTAGATTCTTTTATCCAGTTTAGGTAGAATAAATGTGAGCAATGACAAGATATATACCTCATTATGCTTATGTTTTCTAGATACTGAAAAGACTTCATCTCAAACAATTACTCCTTCCTTTTCTCCCTCCCTTATACTTTCCTTTCTTATATTATATATAATATATGTAAATATTATATATATATATATAAAGTGCTTATAATGTATTAACATACAACAACATAAGTCGAAATTCCTCCCCTTAAAACAGACCAGTCAGTCTTCTTTTCTTCATTCCATTTTCATTTCTTTCTGCCTTCCTTTCTTTAAATTATAAAATGTGGCCAGGCACGGTGGCTCACCTCTGTAATCCCAGCACTTTGGGATGCTGAGGTGGGCAAATCATGAAGTCAGGAGTTCGAGACTACAAAAATTAGCTGGGCATGGTGGCGCGCACCTATAATCTCAGCTACTCAGGAGGCTGGGGTAGGAGACTGGCTTAAACCCGGAGGTGGAGGTTGCAGTGAGCTGAGATTGCACCACTGCACTCCAGCCTGGGTGACAGAGCAAGACTCCATCTAATAAATAAATTATGTCTATCTATCTATATATAGATATATAGATGCACACACACACACACATAATTCAGGAATATATTGTTCCCCCCTTCCTTTCCTTTCCCTTTCTCCCTTCCTTCCTTTTTTTTTTTTATTTTTTTGAGATGGAGTTTCGCTCTTGTTACCCAGGCTGGAGTGCAATGGCGCGATCTCGGCTCACCGCAACCTCCGCCTCCTGGGTTCAGGCAATTCTCCTGCCTCAGCTTCCTGAGTAGCTGGGATTACAGGCACGCGCCACCATGCCCAGCTAATTTTTTGTATTTTTAGTAGAGACGGGGTTTCACCATGTTGACCGGGATGGTCTCGATCTCTTGACCACGTGATCCACCCGCCTCGGCCTCCCAAAGTGCTGGGATTACAGGCTTGAGCCACCACGCCCATGCCCCTTTTTTATTTTCTTACTTCTTCCCTTCCTCCCACAGGTATTACATGAGTAGGTACATGTAAAAGATCCAAATGATACGGAAGTATAGAGAGTAAAATACAAATGCCTATATCTGTCCTTGTTGTATTCTGCTCAGAGTGCAAATGTGGGTCATGAGACTACTCCAAACAAATACTCTGCCTTAGGAGAAGAAGGACAGATTTTGTATGGAGTGTTAGCAACAGAGTATGTTGTAGATCAGTTGGTTTGGGGAATAATGACTACAAAGTGGTGCTCAAAAGAGGGAGAAATTTATGCTGTGAATTAGCACTCGAAGGCTGGGCCATTTATGTTTTATCAAGAGTGGTGAGGAGGAAGTTAGGGCCTGAAAGCATGTGGGGTCCTGAATGGGAAATATTAAATTGTAGTCTCTTACCTATATTTCACAATTATTTCTCATCGTCAAGTAATGAGATGCTCCCCCTGAGTTCATTTTCTATGCATTTAAAACTTATCCCTGTGAACAGCCAAACATTTTGTAATTATTTTAATATTTGTGACAGAATTCTTTTATAAGGATTACTCCCAAAGGAAAAAAAAAATCAAAATTTTTGTTGAATTTCCATAATGACCTACAACTTTACTACCTTCTATGGATATGGGTTATTTATCTGTAGGTTAAAACAATAAAAATAGCTCTGTTTCAGGGTTTTGTATGATGTTGACTTTCATTGTCAAACTTAATTTTATATGTTCACTCATACTGCTTATTATCACTTGGTTTTTTCTTATTTTTCAACCCCCCACTTTCTTATAATTATTATGCACATTACAACAAACAAACAAACTATCAAATGTGGAGGTCATAAATTATTACTGAGCAAAATCCCCATACCACTTTCCCCCAATCCCCCGATTTGAAGGTAACTATTTATAGGAGTTTGCTATACAACCTTTTTACTATATTTTATGAGTATTCAAGTACATATATATTAAAGCAAAGGCAAACATTTCATCTATATATGTGTGTGAGAGTGTGTGTATAGGCACATCATGTCTTTTAAATACAAATTTGATCCTACAATTCATACAATTTCACATTTAAAAATAGAACAAAATCATCATGGATGTTTTTCTGGGTCAGTACATAGAGATTTATTATATTCTTTAGCTTCTGTGTATTATAGGCAGGCTTGTAACTAACAGCTCCTTTCCACTTTCTAGTTTAATCTGATTTTGAAAATCAAAGATTGCACCAACTAGAATTGCACTTTATTTACTTATGGGATGAGAGTTATTGCCTAAAACATTCTCCTATGAATAAAGTAGTTGAGTCTTTGCAATTTATTTCAAATGTCACATTCTCACAGCAGCCATCACAGACCACTGTCTATAAAGTTGCACCTCCCAACATCTACCCACCCGTCACACACTGTATCTTTCCTTCACAATGCTAGGCACAATATGAAATTATCTTATTTTTGCTTCTTTATTGGTACTAAACCTTCATTAGTCAAAATGCTTGTTTAGCCTCTTCTTTGCTCTGTTTTCCAGTATTTAGATACCTCCCTGACACATAGTAGATATTCAATATATATTGATAAAATGAATGAATAGATGAGTGGATGGGTAAATCCTTATTATAGCAGCTTTACTTTCACACATACCACTCTTATTTACGTGTCCTTTTACATTGTAGAACGTTCAGAATGCCAGGTTAGTAAACTCTAAGAAAATGATCAAGAAAGCATATGAACTGAAAGACCTGGACTCCTAGGAATAATTTCACAAAGGGTAGATCTGAAGCTTGAAAAAATAAAGTTAAGAACAACATGCAGGATTTTTAGAATCATTTTCAGAGCATGACTCACAACAAGAAAAAAAACCACAGTCTAACGTATTGAGAGCACATGCGGCAATGTATGAGGTGTCAGAAAAAAAGTAAAACATTTTAGCTTCTATTTTGTTTCATTTTTTTTTCTTCTGCTAGAGTGAAAGAGCATCAGACTGGAGGGGATAGAACAAACAATTCAATCAAAACATTGAACTTTAAAACAAGAGACTAAAAGAATATCGCCCTCAGAATAAGTTGTGTTATAAGACAGGCTCTTGATAGGAATTTTCCTTAAAGTCAACTTTGACTCTGGGTGTGGGTGTAAGTAATTGATCTGAAAGATTAAGAAAGCACAAGTAGGGAAGACTACGATGGGGAAGACAGAATGGCAATCAAGGGCATATTAATGAATGGCTTACTCATACAAATTTTGTCAGCCTTTTTGGGATTGGGATCAAAGCATCAGCTGTTTTTTTGTTTTGTTTTTGAGACAGAGCCTCACTCTGTCACCAGGCGCCAGGCTGGAGTGCAAAAGTGCAACCTCAGCTCACTGCAACCTCTGCCTCCGGGGTTCAAGCAATTCTCCTGGCTCAGCCTCCTGAGTAGCTGGGACTACAGGCGCGCACCACCACGCCCAGCTAATTTTTTTGTATTTTTAGTAGAGACAGGGTTTCACTGTGTTGGCCAGGATGGCCTCGATCTCTTGACCTCGTGATCTGCCCACCTTGACCTCCCAAATTGCTGGGATTATGGGCGTGAGCCACCTCGCCCTGCCAGCATCAGCTGTTTTTAAAGTTCCCAGGTGATTCTAATATGCAGCCAAGTCAGAGCCAGTGTTCAAAACTTACTATTTAAAGTGTGTTTCTTAGAACAGAAACAGCAGCAGCAGCAGCAGCAGCATCTTGGAAGTATTGAGAATGCAGAATCTTGGGCCTGGCCTCAGACCTGAATAATAAGAATCTTCATTTTCACAGTATCCCCCAGTTATCCACATGAAAACTGAAGTTTGAGAAGATTTAGTACGTGATATGGTTTGGCTGTGTCCCAACCTAAATTTCATCTTGAATTGTAGTTCCCATAAACCACACATGCTTTGGGATATAACCGATGGGAGGTAATTGAATCATGGGGGTGGTTACCTCCGTGTTGTTCTCGGGACAGTGAATGAGTTCTCAGGAGATCTGATGATTTTATAAGGGACTTACCCCTCCTTCACTCTGCACTTCTCCTTGTTGCCGCTATGTAAGGAAGGATGTGCCTACTTCCCCTTCTGCCATGATTGTAAGTTTCCTGAGGCCTCCGTGGCTATGCTGAACCGTGAGTCAATTAAACCTCTTTTGTTTATAAATCACCCAGTAGGTATGTCTTTATTAGCAGCATGAGAACAGACTAATATAGTAAATTGGTACCAGGTAGTAGGATGCTGCTGTAAAGATACCCAAAAATGTCGAAGCAATTTTGGAATTGGGTAACAGGTAGAGGTTGGAAGAGTTTGGAGGGCTCAGTAGAAGATAGGAATGTATAGGAAAATTTGAAACTTCCTAGAGATTTGTTGAATGTCTTTGACCAAAATGCTGATAGTTATATGGTCAATAAAGTCCAGGCTGAGGTGGTCTCAGATGGAGATGAACAATTTGTTGAGAACTGGTGCAAAGGTGACTTGCTATGCCTTAGCAAAGAGACTTGTGGAATTGTGCTCCCACTGTAGAGATCTGTGGAACTTTGATCTTGAGAGAGATGATTTAGGGTATCTGGCAGAAGAAATTTCTAAGCAGCAAAATGTTCAAGAGGATGCAGAGCATAAAAGTCAAAAATTTGTAGCCCGATGATGCCATAGAAAAACAAAATCAGTTTTCTGGGAAAAATGCAAGCCTGCTGCATAAATTTGCATAAGTAACAAGGAGTCAACTGTTAATCACCAAGACAATGGGGAAAATATCTCCAGGGTATATCAGAGACCTTCTTGGAAGCCCCTCCCATCACAGGCACTGGAGCCTAGGAGGAAAATGTAGTTTTCTGGACTGGACCCAGGGCTTCCCACCGTGTGCAGCTTAGCGACTTGGTGCCCTGCATCTCAGCCACTCCAACCTTGGCTAAAAGGGACCAAGGTACAGCTTGGGTCGTGGCTTCAGAGGATGAAAGCCCCAAGACTTGACAGCTTCCATGTGGTTTTGAGCCTCTAGTTGCACAGAAGTTAAGAATTGAGGTTTGGCAACCTCTACCTAGATTTCAGAATATGGAAAATCCTGTGTCCAAAAAGAAGTTTGCTGCAAGGGTGGAGTCCACATGGAGAACCTTGGCTAGGGCAGTGCAGAACGGAAATGTAAGATAGGAGCCCCCACATAGACTCTCCACTGGAGCATTGCCTAGTGGAGCTGTGAGAAGAGGGCATGGTCCTCTAGACCCCAGAATGGTGGATTCACTGACAGCTTGCACTGCATGCTTGAAAAGGCAACGGGTACTCAACACTAGCCCATTAAGGCAGTTAAGAGGGACGTTGTACCCTGCAAAGCCATGGGGACAGAGCTACTAAAGGCTGTGGGAGCCCACCTCTTATATCAGTGTGACCTGGATGTGAGACATTGAGTCAAAGAAGATCACTTTGGAACTTAAGGTTTAATGACTGCCCGGTTGGATTCCAGATGTGCATGGAGCCTGTAGCCCCTTTGTTTTAGCCAATGTCTTTCGTTTACAATGGGCATGTTTATCCAGTGCTTGGTCTCTCCTTGTATCGAGGAAGTAACTAACTTGTTTTTGATTTTATGGGCTCATAGGCAGAAGAGACATGCCTTGTCTCAGATGAGGCTTTGAACTTGGACTTTTGAGTTAAAGTTGGAATGAGTTAAGACTTTGGCGGACTGTTGGAAAGGCATGATTGGTATTGAAATGTGAGAACATGGTATTTGGGAGGGGCTAGGCAAGAATGATATGGTTTGGCTGTGTCCCCAACCGAATCTCATCTTAAATTGTAATTCCCATAATCCTCACATGTGCTTGGAGAGACCCATTGGGAGGTAATTGAAGCATGGGGGTGGTTACCTCCATGCTGTGCTTGTGATATTGGGTGAGGTTCTCACAAGATCTGATGATTTTATAAAGGACATCCCCCACACTTCACTCTACACTTCTCCATGCTGCTGCCATGTGAAGAAGGGTGTGCCTGCTTCCACTTCCGCCATGATTGTAAGTTTTCTGAGGCCTCCTCAGTGATGCTGAAGTGTGACTCAGTTAAACCTCATTCCTTTAAAAATTACCTAGTCTCTGGTATGTCTTTATTATCAGTGTGAGAATGGACTGATACAATACTACACATTGAAAACACTTGTGAAGTTTTACAAACATTAATACTTAAAAACCAAAGGCACCAACCTCAGAAATAGTGATATTTTTAGTTTGGTGTGCAACCTGGGCAATGGGTACTTCACAACCTCCTCCAGCTGATTAAATTATATAACAAGATTTGATAGTGCTGTTATTTCTGTTTGAGTTAGATTTAAAGAGGTTGCTAGGTTTCTCCTATAGTATCTCAATGCCTCACTGTCATTAAGATTATTGTGCCAGTTGTGAAGATTACAATTTCCCTTTCTTTGCTTTCTCAATTACCACTGAATCCTACGTTCTATTTTTTATTGTCTTGTACCTTTACATCTCATATTTTTCACTCATCTGCTGTTTCCTTAATTGATACTTCTACCTGAGACTATATTTACAAATAATTTAGTTTTTCACCTTAGCTGCTCTTCAGAATCATATGGGAGACTTAAAAAATACTGATGTTTGGGAGCTACCTCAGATAATAAGATTCAATTATTTGTGGTAGTTTCAGATGTGCCTTTTTTTTCTTTAAATATAATATTCTGCTGATGACTTCAATGTGCACCTAGGATTGAGCCTATGGGTTTATTTATCTTGTCTGAAAATTTAAAAGATAAACAGAAAAGGATAAATAGTTGTATAGCACTTGTTAAATGCTTTCTTGTATAAACTCCTTAATAGTTCAGTCTGTGTGTTGCCATTTTATTGTTTTTATTGTTTAGTGCTATAAATTTACACTTTTAATATTTAATAAATACTTGATGAAAACTGGAAATAAATAGTGCTAAAAATTCTCTTTCATTTTCACAACACCCTTGAGCTAGATACATTTTTATGATGCAGATTAGGTTATTCAGTGGAGTAAGGATCTCCTTGAATTTATGATGATTAGAATAAGATGGATTATGTTATCATTCATAATATTTTTTCTAGCCAAGGAATAGAACTGTTAACACTTGCTCAATATTGCTCCCAGGGCAACCTCATGTGTATTTTGCTATAACATATACAATCTAGAGGTATGAAATGCTGGAACCTTTATAAAATTGAGTGCTATGTAAATTCATGGATTTTCAAGAAGGTGCATCCAATTCTTGGACAGAAAATGGATTACTTTTTCTGCTCTTAAAAGTTCCACTGAAGGGAAGGAAGGAGGGAGGCTGTGTGCTCCAGGGCTCTGTGCCCTGCACTCCTGGACATGTAGCTGGGAAGTACATAAGAGAGTCCTGGGACTTCTGCCAAGATGGCCAACTAGGAGCAGCACTTGAGTGCAGTTCCCAGCAAGAGCTGTGCAGAAGGCGAGTGACCTCCGCATCTTTAATAGAGGTACCATGTTCATCTCAATGGGACTGGTTGGACAGTGGGTGTAGCCCAAGAAGGGCAAACCAAGTCAGGGTAGTATACTGCCTACCCCAGGAAGTGCAATGGGCTAGAGGACCACCCCCCCACCCCAAAGGCGGCCATCAGGGACTTTTCTGGCCACTCCAGCACTCTGGTTCAGATATTGCCCTTCTCCCAGGGACTTTACAGCCCACAGACCAGGAGATTCCTGCTAGATGACAAGTGCCACAGGTTTCCAGCACAAAACTTGGCAGCTGTTTCAGCTGGCACTGGGGGTCTCCAGTAGAAATCTGGGCAACCATGTTAGCTGGTGCCTGGAACACCTGCAAGACAGAGCCACCCACTCCCCTAAAAAAGGGGGCTTAAGGCAGGGAGCCAAGTGATCTGGCTCAACAGGTCACACCCCCTACGAAGACCAGCAAACTGAAACCCATTGGTTGGGATTTTCACAGCCAGCACAGCAAGTTGAGCTAAACCCTAGACAATCAAATTCAGTGGGGGGAAGGGCGTCTGCCATTACCATAGCAGTTCTAACCTTACCCATGTAAACAAAAGAGCAAAGAAGTTTACAAAACAGCTGGACAGAGCCTGTGGCAGATCACCAATGCCTCTGGAGGCAGACTGTGACTAGAATCCATCCTAGCTGGACAGGGCATCTTAGAAAAGAGGCAGCAGCCCCTCAGGGACTTCTAAATAAAGCCCCACCATCCTGGGACAGAGCACTTGGGAAAAGGGGCGGTTGTGCATCCTGCCACAGCAGACTTAAACATTCCTACGCCGGGCGCGGTGGCTCACGCCTATAATCCTAGCACTTTGGGAGGCTGAGGTGGGTGGATCACGAGGTCAAGAGATCGAGACCATCCTGGTCAACATGGTGAAACCCCATCTCTACTAAAAATACAAAAATTAGCTGGGCATGGTGGTGTGCGCCTGTAGTCCCAGCTACTCGGGAGGCTGAGGCAGGAGAATTGCTTGAACCCAGAAGACGGAGGTTGCGGTGAGCTGAGATCGTGCCATTGCACTCCAGCCTGGGTAACAAGAGTGAAACTCCGTCTCAAAAAAAAAAAAAAAAAAAAAAAAGACATTCCTGCCCACCAGCTCTGAAAGGAGCAATGGAGCTCCCAGCACAGCACTTGAGCTCTGATAAGGGACAGACTGCCTCCTCAAGTGGCTCCTTGACCCCTGTATATCCGAAGAGACACCTCATACAGGAGAGCTCTGGCTGACCTCTGTGGGTACCCTTCTGGAACAAAGCTACCAGAGGAAGGAACAAACGGTAATTCTGACTGTTCTGCAGCCTCCACGGGTGATTCCCAGGCCAGAAGGGTAGGGAGTGGACCTCTAGAAGTTCTAAAGCAAAGGGGCCTGACTGTTAGAAGGAAAACTCAAAAAACAGAAAGAAATAGCTTCAACATCAACAGAATGGACATAAACTCAGAGACCCCATCTGAAAGTCACCAATTTCAAAGACCAAAGGTGGGTAAATCCATGAAGATGGGAAGAAACCAGTGCAAAAGGGCTGAAATCGCTGAACACCAGAACTCCTCTTCTCCTCCAAGGGATCACAACTCCTCACCAGCAAGGGAACAAAACTGGATGGAGAATGAGTTTGATGAATTGACAGAAGCAGGCTACAGAAGGTGATTAATAACAAACTTTTCTGAGCTAAAGGAACGTGTTCTAACCCAGCAAAGAAACTAAGAACCTTGAAAAAAGGTTAGATGAAATACTAACTAGAATAACCAGCTTAGAGAAGAACATAAACGACTTGATGGAGCTGAAAAACACAGCATGAGAACATCACATAGCCGAGACAATCCTAAGCAAAATAACATGGCCAGGGGCATCACACAACCACAACCCAACCTCAAACTATGCTACAAGGCTACAGTAGTCAAAACAGTATGATACTGGTACCAAACCAGAGATATAGACCAATGGAACAGAACAGAGGCCTCAGAAGTAATGCCACATATCTACAACCATCTGATGTTTGACAAACCTGACAAAAACAAACAATGGG
Source organism: Callithrix jacchus (assembly GCF_049354715.1). Lineage (NCBI taxonomy): Eukaryota > Metazoa > Chordata > Mammalia > Primates > Cebidae > Callithrix > Callithrix jacchus. Next base: position 34,849,720 of record NC_133524.1, read on the forward strand.
GAAAGGATTCCCTGTTTAATAAATGGTGTTGGGAAAACTGGCTAGCCATGTGCAGGAAACAGAAACTGGACCCCTTCCTGACACCTTATACTAAAATTAACTCCAGATGGATTAAAGACTTAAACATAAGACCGAACACCATAAAAACCCTGGAACAAAACCTAGACAATACCATTCAGGACATAGGCATAGGCAAGGACTTCATGACTAAAACACCAAAAGCATTGGCAACAAAAGCCAAAATAGAGTAATGAGACCTAACTAAACTTAAGAGCCGCTGCACAGCAAAATAAACAATCATTAGAGTGAACCAGCAACCAACAGAATGGGAAAATTTTTTTGCAAGCTATGCATCTGACAAAGGGCTAATATCCCTAATATCCAGAATCTACAAAGAACTAAAACAAATTTTCAAGAAAAAAACAACCCCATCAAAAAGTAGGTGAAGGACATTAACAGACATTTTTCAAAAGAAGACCTTTAGCCAACAAACATATGAAAAAATGCTCATCATCACTGATCATTAGAGAAATGCAAAACTGCATTGATATACCATCTCACGTCAGTTAGAATGGTGATCATTAAAAAATCTGGAGACAACAGGTGCTGGAGAGGATGTGGGCAAATAGGAACATTTTTACACTGTTGGTGGAAGTGCAAATTAGTGCAACCATTGTGGAAGACAGTGTGGTGATTCCTGAAGGCTCTAGAAATAGAAATTCCATTTGACCCAGCAATTCCATTATTGGGTATATACCCAAAGGATTATAAATTGTTCTATTATACAGACACATGCACATGTATGTTCATTGTGGCACAGTTTACAATAGCAGACCTGGAACCAACCCAAATGCCCATCAAGGATAGACTGGATAAAGAAAATGTGGCACATATACACCATGGAATACAGTGCAGCCACAAAACATGATGAGTTTATGTCCTTTGCAGGGACATGGATGAAGCTGGAAACCATTATTCTCAACAAACTGACACAAGAACAGAAAACAAAACACCACATGTTCTCACTTATAAGTGGGAGATGAACAATGAGAAAACATGGAAACAGGGAAGGGAACATCACACACCGGGACCAGTTGAGGGGAGGAGGGGCTGGGAGGGATAGCAGGGGGTCGGGAGATTGGGGAGGGATAACATTAGGAGAAATACCTAATGTAGGTGATGGGGCAATGGAGGCAGCAAACCACCATGTCATGTGTATACCTATGTAACAATCCTGCATGATCTGCACATGTACCCCAGAACTTAAAGTATAATAAAATAAAAAAAAGAGTTCCACTCCAGCTTAGTGCAGTAGCTCATTCCTTTAATCCCAGAACTTTTACAGACTAAGGCAGAAAGATCACTTCTGTCCAGGAGTTTGAGAACAAGCTGGGTAATTTAGTGAGACCTTTCCTCTACAAAACATCAAAAATTAGCTTGTTGTGGCAATGCATCCCTGTAGTCCCAGCTATTTAGGAGCCCGAGGTGGAAGGATCATTTGAGCCCAAGGGATCGAGGCTGCAGTAAGCTATGATCACACCACTGAACTCAGCCTGGGAGACAGAGTGAGACTGTATCTCAGAAATAAAAGTTCCACTCAAGTTATTGTTCTCAATTTTTTAGTATAAAATGATTTGTATTTTCTAGTATTCAAAGAGGTTTATGATGTATTAAATGGGCATAATGTCTAATTTATTGATTGTAATGATATGAATTTTTTATAGGCTATAATTACTAGACCTATAAGAGGTGTATAGTATGGTAATTCTTAGTATTGACTATCTTAACACCATGGAATGAGGGGCAGAAATCTATTTACTATTAATATACTAATGAGCATGGCATTCATACATGCTTCTATATATTCTAAATTTATTCATGTGGTGAACTGAGCTTAGAGTTTCTCAAAGTGAAAACTGTGAAAGCCTGGTCCCACAGAATGTTAACCAGCTTTAGTCTCAAATAATTTCTGTGATGAAATGTGTTTGGAAAATACTAGTTTGAGCAACTTTTAGTAGCTTCCTCTGTGAGGGCCTATTCAGAGCTTATAGTGTGGTTTTATTAAATAGGAATAGACAAAGGGTTGTAATGTAGTACACAGCATTTCAACAACTTATCTGGGTGTTTTGGACATCTTATTATATTATGGAGTTGTTATTACTTGGAAAACATTTTGAAAAACATAAATTTAAACCATTAGTTTATACCATATCGAGTTAGTCTCCAGAACAACTGACTTTTCTGAAATGTACTTTCATGTTTTATGTTTAGTAAGATTGTGTTAGAGAGATTTATAAGAGAGAGATAATTTTTAAAAAAGGTTCTGTAATATACACCATTCACCTTTGCTATGATATGTAATTTTAATCAATGTATACCTTATCATAAAATATTTTGTAGATTAATTTCTGTTGACAATTTTTAGAACTTTAGTTCCTGGGATCCTTATAAGTTTGCTAAATCAGTGATATGCTTTTCCATGTTGATTACGAGAGCTATGTTGCTACGTGATGTTTGACCTTCCTTGCTCAAATATCAAAAGTCAAATTTTATGTACACTTATTGCAAATTTTGGAAGATCTCACTGTGGAATATTTTAATTTTTCTTCTTTTCTTGGACCAAATATTCAGAGTCTATATTGTGTTTTTACTGTACATAGGTTTTACTTGAAGCCCCTACAAACCATTTCAGAGACATGTGGCATAGAAGTAAATTTGATAAATGGAATTCACTGTCTTCTATCTATTTTTTCATGCCTCTTCTGGGCTATCTGTAATTACCCTTGGCTTCAGTGACTCTGTGGTTTTCATTCTCAGTTTCAGCAGGGGCCATTTTTTTTCTCCTCAGGAAGCCTTGCCATTTAAGTATGAAAATGCCTCTTTTCTAGTCAAAGCTATCAGAAGAAAAACCATTTCTTTATTTCACTCTCATCCATCTTTGCATGAAGGACATTTCCAGCAGCAGAAACTCCTTTGCATCAAAATCATTAGAAATAAAATTGTTATTACAAGCTTCTGTCTTTAATACTTTATCAAGCATAATCTATTAAAGTTATAAGAACTTTTATCAGATTAACTGTAGTTTCTATCTATGATCTCTCGAGATTTCCTATTAAATGTCTGCTTCTGTCTTATGTTTTTTTTTGTTTATTTTTTTGAGACAGAGTCTCACTGTGGCATGATCTCAGCTCACTGCAACCTCTGCCTCCCAGGTTCAAGCAATCTTCTGCCTCAGCCTCCTGAGTAGCTGGGATTACAGGTGTGTACCACCACACCTGGCTAATTTTTGTATTTTTTAGTAGAGATGGGGTTTCACCATGTTGGCCAGGCTGGTCTCAAACTCCTGACCTCAAGTGATCCACTTGTCTCGGCCTCTCAAAGTGCTAGGATTACAGGCATGAGCCAGCTCACCTGGCAGCTTCTGTCATGTTTTTAAGAATTAGATCAGTTATGTTCTTTTTGTCCCCAGATCCATTACTGTCTTCCCTGCTGTCCCCTTCACTATCTGAGATAGACCACTGAAGACTATTATGTTTCAGGTTTCCTTGTCAAAGTGATTCCTGTTGGGTTTGACCAAGAAGAGGTACTGGCAGTTGATTAAAAGAAGGGAGGAAGCAAGAAGCCAGAGTATTTCTGTCACCTCTCTCTGATTAAGCTGTGTTTCCACAAGGTTGCTGCTTCTACAGGATGTTTCCTTTGTGATTCTAGCTTTCAGTGGAAATGGTCTTCATTCATGGTCTTAGCTCATACCTCTCAGTCCCAACTGGGTTGCTTTAACATTGTCATGTCTTCCTACCCCTTTATTCCCTCAGTCCTAGAAGAAGTAAGACCTTCCTGATGTTGACAATTTCTGGATTACTTTGCTTTTCTGTGAGTGTATTTTCAACTCCCCCAATACTTTTACATATTTGCTATACAACTATCTGATGAGGGTTTTTTTTTCCTGCCTGGAATGTGACTTATATGAGTATTTAAATATTATCTTATTTTTTCAAAGTTTATGAATTCCTAAGGAAGTTTATTTCCTTATATTATTTATATTATTAAATATATTTATATTAAATATCCATATATTATTTCATATTTTAATGAAAAATATTTTTTTAAAATATTCTCACAAAGTTGTAACAAATCTTGATTTCTATTTTTATCTATGCGTAAATAAGTATTAATGCACTGTGACTTTATTGTTTAGTTGCACTAATATTCGTACACACAAATATATACTTAGTTACGAATTCTGACAACTCCCTTTGTACATATATAAGTTGGTATGATTTTGAACTCAAACTAGAAGAATGGAAAGCATGTGTTCTTAAGAAAAATTGCATATAAATATGCTGGGCATGTCCACTGCTTTGCAGTAACTTCCAAAATTAATAGATGTAGGAAAATGCAAACCTCACATGCAGTGCTAGCTAAGCATGGCTGGTAATTGTTTGGTATTATAGTTGGGAACCACTGATTAGATATGCAATTTATAATGTACACTGCTGATATAAGTAAATTTGTTCTGTTGCTGCTGTGAATTAGCTGTATTTCTATGCTACATGTGTATTTTCCATTTCATTTGGATAAACTCTTAAATATGTAATGGTCTCAATGGTTATAATTTTCATTTATCTTACACAAGAATAAGCTTCATTGCATGGTTCTGATAGCTGGTTTGTCATGCAAGGTTTTAATTCTCTTTCCTTCAGAACTAGCATGTTCATGAATAAGACAGATCAAAGAGAGTATATATTTAAAATTTAGTTTCACTGAAGGAATAAAAATGTGCTCTCTGAGTAGTTAGAAAGTATCATTGATTTTTCTCAGTATGATGATTGGTACAAAATCTATTCTGGAGTTTCTTTTTCATCAAGAAGGACTTAAGGTAGACTTAGATGAAATTATAGTATTAAGAGTGGCTTGAATAGAGAGGAAAGCATTAGAACATAGGTTTTATCAATATTGTTAAATGTATTTAGGCCATGTAAATAATATAACCTATATTAGCAGATAATTTTTTAAAATTTTGAACTGCAATGAATGGTTTTATTTTTATTTCTTTCTAAGATATCAGAGTTAGTAAAAGGTTATAAGTAGCAATAATAATATTGCAAAAGTAGGGACAAGAGTGAAATGTGAAGTAGAGAGCCTTTAAACATTACTGGAAGAAAATTAATTAGTTTTTTTTCATTTAACTTATATATTATTAAGGAAATGTGTCACCCTCTGCCACTATCCCTATCACATTAGAATCTACCTTGGAAGAGAAATTCTCAAAATAGCCTTTTTTCGAGTCTAAATGAACAAAACATACAACGATGACAAAATTTCACCTTTGGAAAAGTCTACTTCTGGAAAAATGTGTTTATTTTTCTATCAATTAAAATTAAAGTTCCCTTTGTCTTTATACATAAAATCACTTTGGGATGTGTATTGTTTCAATGATTATGAAATACTGAAATGTATTCAATTAGAACATTTCTAGCAGACCCTGAATTCCATGTTCACAACTTCTGACTAAAATACTTGCAAGAATATAGACAACAAACAATAACAGAGGTAGGTGGTTAATTTGGTATGAAAATCCAGGAAAAATTTTCACTAGCATTAAGAACTATGAAGCAATTACACTGGTTGTAAAAGAAAATAGTAGAGATCTACATAGGTGACTCTCTCCCTGGGCCTTCCTTGGCTCTAGTGAAAACAAGAAGACCATGTAGCTATTTCTCTGACAAAGTCTACTTATAGTTTCTAGTTTAGGAAGCCAGATTGTGAAAGTGGATTGGTGGTTGCCAACAACATTCTGGGAAATATAGTTGCTCATACACAAACTGCTAATGTCAGGGGTGTAATTTGGAAGGATTCTGGTAGCAGAATTATTCTCCATGAGTATGGAGAGTCAGGAAGTAGAAAAAATAAAACACTGAATCTTTAGTTTCCATTCTTAATAAGTGGCTGCTGCAAAAAATAACTTCTGTATATATTAATCTGTTCTGAAGTTTACATTTGATATGCAAATACTTTCAGCTCCTTAAATGACAAAGTAAAAAAAAAAAAACTAAGAAGTGAAACAAGCATCCTATGGAAACAAAACTTTTTTCTGAAACCTGAGAGAATAAATATATCTGTATGCTATTATATTTCTTTTCAAAAAGAGAATGATTTGAAGTTATCTGTTAGGACCACTTAAAAACTTGCTAAGTCACTTTGACTCCAAAAACCTGAAAGAAGAAATCATTAGGCAATTACAATGAGATGAAGACAAATGACTTTATTCCTAATTTTTTGTTTGTAATTGTTGTGGGTACATAGTACATGTATATACTTATGGGGTATGTAAGTTTTGATGTAGGCATGCAAAACATAGTAACTACATCATGGAAAATGGGGTATCCATCCCCTCAACCTTTAATGATTTGTTTTACAAACAGAACAATTATACTCATTTAGTTATTTTAAAATGTACAATTAAATTATTATTATCTATAGTGAGCCTGTTGTGTTATCAAAGAGTATGTCTCATACTTTCTATTTTTTTGGACCCATTAACCATCCCTATCTTCCCCCACCCACTCCCACACCCAGCCTCTGGTAACCATCCTTCTACTGTCTATCTTGATGTGTTTAATTGTTTTGATTTTTATATCCCACAAATAAGTGAGAAAATGCAATGTTTGTCTTTCTGTACCTGGTTTATTTCACTTAACATAATGACCTCCAGTTCCATCCATGTTGTTGCAAATGACAGGAATTCATTTTTTTATGGCTGAAGAGTCTCCCTTGTGTATATATATCACATTTTCTTTATCTCCTGATATGGTTAGCTCTGTGTCCCACCCAAATTGTAATCTCCATTTATCAAGGGAGAAAACTGATGGGAGACAATTGGATCATAGGAGCAAATTCCCCCACTCTGTTCTCATGATAGTAAGGGAGTGCTCAAAGGATCTGATGGTTTAAAAGTGGCAGTTTCTCCTGTGTTCGTTCTCTCTGTCTCTCTCTGTCTCTCTGTCTCTCTCTCTCTGTCTCTTCCTGCCATATAAGACATGCCTTGCTTCCCCTTCACCTTCTGCCATGATCATAAGTTTCCAGAGGCTTTCCCAGCCATGTGAATCTGTGAGTCAATTAAATAAGGCCTTCTTTCTTTATAAATTACCCAGTCTCCAGTAGTATCTTTATAGTAGTCTGAAAACAGACTAATACAGAGAATTGGTACTGGCAGAGTGGGGTACTTCTATAATGATAACCTGGAAGAGATACATTCTCCATCTAAATCTCAACTTGAATTTTATCATAATTACAAATGTAGAGAAAAAGGCCTTAGTAAATTATTGCAAATGAGAAAATAAAAATTCTGTCTTCCCATAAAATGAAGAAGATGGTATAATAGAGATTAAAAAGCAATGTTATTATATTTAAAAACTGTAATGTAATAATCGTAGCACATTTTCTGGAAAGAGAAATGCTCTCAATAGATACCAAAAATTGTATCTGAGAAAATACAACATGTGCTTTATATGTTAGAAAAAATATTTCTAAATATAGTCATAAAGAGTCATGTTAAAATATAAGTTAACATTATATTAAAAACTGGAAAAGATGGGAAACATAAATGCCATTATTCATTTTGAAAAATGCTAATGAGAAAATTTGTTTTAAAGCTATAGTATTTAAATAATCACAATATATTGAATAGAAATGGTTATTATTTTTGTTACATTATACACTTTGAAATTCTAAAATAAGCCCTGCAAATAATAAAAATTACAGTGTCATAAATCAAATAGCTATATGATAAATAAGACAAAGGACATTAGAAGTAAGTACACATTTACAGTAATTATACAATTATGCCTTAAATGTTTTCAGTTACGACAGGAAAAACTTTAGAATTGTATATGTTAATATTCTGGGAAGCATATTTAAAGACAATATTTAAAGATTTAAAATCTTTATTAAGACCCTGAAAATGATATATTTGGAAAGAAATACAATATTGCTGAATATTATTATATATATATATTTCAATATATACTTATAAATTGCATATATAACCTTTAATTACAATCACAAAATAACTTTAGTGGCTTTTTACTGTTATTGATTTGAAACTTGGCCACAAAATTCTGAAGCTCATCTTCATGGGAATAAATGGGTGAAAATAGATAACATTTTGCAAATCAAGAGAGATGTTTGTCTTTCTGGTGGTAAAACATATGATAAACTATAATATTTAAATATGTGAGTCTAATACAAGAATCAATAGACTGATTTGTAAAGAGTATAATTATTACAAATGCAGTCATTGTTTTTGCTAAAAGGTATTAAGGTACCACGTAAAGAAGTAATGAAGAAGAAATGAACTATACATCAATTAGTATAGGTTGGTTTCTCTGACAGTAGATGCTAGGACAGTGTTTAGTGTGAAATATGTTTAGAATAGATCAATCTCTGTAGGGAAGAGGAAGGAAGCAGCGTAGAACACAGGGAGAAGTCAAACTGCAATGCAGGCCTCACACATCCTCAGCAACCCCAGCAGTTACTTGTGAAGTGAAGATTGCCCATTCGTTTTCTGAATTGGGCTGAAAAGGCCAGGCCTTTACACCAGACATGGGCTGGCCTGGAAGAGTGAGACCTTAATTTTGGCAGCTTTCATCCACAAATGCAAACTCTAAAGGATCTGACAGTGGAAACCTATTCTGATGATCATACTCCCAGACGGTGGATAACAAATCCTTCCTTGAACAGGGACCTGGGTGATAATTCTGTCTGACATAAAATGATTGAAAAAAATGACTTTGAAAAAACAATACGTTGAGACAATTAGACTCTCACATTCTTCCCCAACATTAATTCCAAACAAATTTAAAACAATAAATATAAAATTCATGATTGGAAAATAACATTGACTCCAGTTCTTCATTCTTAACTAAAATATTTTACCCAAATTTTAGGAAGGCATGGCTCACAATATTCTATACAATAAAAAAAATTACAAGAAAAAGAATGAGCAGATCAATGTACGTCTTGGACATATTCTAATTCTGTTGTCAGCAATATGAAAAACTATCTTATTACAAAACCCCCAGGAATTCTGTATTTCTGAAGGAACGGAAAATGGGCGGAGGGGCGGAGTGGCTCACACTTGTAATCCCAGCACTTTGGTAGGCTGAGGCAGGTGGATCACGAGGTCAAGAGATCGAGACCATCCTGACCAACATGGTGAAACCCCATCTCTACTAAAAGTACACAAATTAGCTGGACGTGGTAGTGTGTGCCTGTAATCCCAGCTACTCAGGAGGCTGAGACAGAAGAATCACTTGAACCCAGGAGGCAGAGGTTGCAGTGAGCCAAGATCGCGCCACTCACTGCACTCCAACCTGGCAACAGAGCAAGACTCAGTCTCAAAAAAAAAAAAAAAAAAAAAAAAAAGGAGAGAAAACTGGTGAGAAGATTAAGAGAAGACAATAATTGCATCGCATAGTTTTGCAAACAAATTTTTAATCTCAGAGGGAAGGAGATCATCCTCAAGTCTATAGGCGTTGCAACTGACAGCAGTAAATAAAGCCAGAATATGCAAAGATTATTTACTCAGTAAAACACAGATTTCTTTAAAAATCCTCCTAGTGTCACAAAAAATGCAAAGAAACTTGTCTGTCTTTGCTGGAGATTTTCCTATTCAAATTAAAATAATGAGCCTGTCTACCAAATAGTTTAAACTTGCAGTATTTAAATGATTCAAGATTTTCCTTCCCCTGAGAGAGAGAGAGAGAGAGAGAGAATAAACGATTCTATGCTGTTGATACTGCTGAGGCACTAGAACAAATCAAACACAAAACTTTTCAGAGCAATTTTCTCTCAATCCAAGTATTTAAAATTAAGAAGTAAATGTGAACATTTTTTAACATGAATGAAATTTGAGAACATAATATTGCAAAATTCGTAGAAAAATATAAAACTAAATAATTTCTCTACACATGGAAAAGAAACATATCAATTGCTTTGGGAAAATAATAACAGCATAAAATCATGTTTATGCTTTTATAGCACTAATACTAGATGGTGAAAGAAAGGAGAGTGAAGTGAGTTTGAAGAAGGATATTCAGAAGTTTCAACTATGTCATGCTTTATTTTTAAAAAACTCTGCTGCAAATATGGTAAAATATAGTTATTCCTTGGTTTGGAACTTATTCCTTTTATTATACTTAGTAGTTGGTAGAAAGTATATCTTCGATTTATTAAAAAAAAAAATCTCATATTATTTCTTTTAAAATTGTCTCTGCTTCCCTTTTCTGGAGCACCAATTAAATGGATAGAAAGAATTGATAGATTAATAATGAAAAGTCCTCAGTATGCAGCCTGCATGTTTTAAGTGCTATATTTGTATTAGTTATTACCATTCCTACTTGTTTTATTTTTTATTTCATTGACTATTCTGTCTTTTCAGTAGACTTCTTTAACTTTATCTTCTAATCCTTATATTGAACTGGTTTCTCAAATTACATTCTAGATTTACATTTGAATTTTATTATTTTTTAACACAGAGCTACAGGTTTACTGCTATCAGCCTTTCCCTTTGTGGTTTATTGTGTTGTTTATGCTTACATAAGCTTTGCTCAGCAAAAAAAAAAAAAAAAAAGAAAGAAAAAAGAAAATGATAAACACCTTTCTTTTGTTACTGACATAAAGAATACCAGCATTATTATATTTTTTAATGTCACACATTTCCTATTCCTGAATTCATAATTTGAATAATGTTTTGGCTTGCCAGAATACGCGATTAAGTAATTATGCCAGAAAAGATACAGAGTGGTGGTTTTCTTTATTGATTACAACATGTCTGAGAATTTCTTCTTTTTTTCCTCAGGACAATGTAAATAATTATATAATTTTGTTATCAGAATATTTACTCTCAGATTGGTATGTATCTCCATTATTAAGGATATGTCAGTGTACACCTACTGAATGCATGAGAGATTAAAATAATAGAAAGGTCTCTGAAATGAGAAAAAAAACATTAGGCTTTCCAGTTGAAAGTATTCCAGAAGTCCTTACTTGAGAGAAAAACCTTATAAACTTTCAGATAAGAAGTGAGTTACTTGCCAGTTCAGAGACCTTTCTATCCTTTTAATCCCTCAAATAGTCAATAGATATACACTAACATATTTATGATCATAATGGAGATACAGGCTGGGCGTGGTGGCTCATGCCTGTAATCCCAGCACTTTGGGAGGCTGAGGTGGGTGAATCATGAGATCAGCAGTTCAAGACCAACCTGGCTTAGATGGTGAAATGCCATCTCTTCTAAAATTACAAAAATTAGCTGGGTGTGGTGGCACGCACCTGTAATCCCAGCTACTCAGGAGGCTGAGGCAGAGAATTGCTTGAACCCACGAGGAGGAGGTTGTAGTGAGCTGAGATCATGCCATTTTACTCCAGCCTGGGTGACAGAGTGAGACTCCATCTCAAAAAATAAAAACATAAAAAAAAAAAAATGGAGATGCATACTGATTATAAACATTCTGATAACAAAATTGCATAGTTATGTACATTGCCCTGAGAACAAAAAAGATAAATTCCCAGACATGTTGTGATTCAGAAAGAAAACCACTACTTTGTATCAAAAACAAAGAATTGGGAATTTCAATATCAGAAATAATGCAATTAAAAGTCAAATACATAAAATATGACAAAAACCATATTTTGGTATCATAAAAAATGATGATGTGCAAATTATATATACCAGTCATTAAATTTTATGTGGCAAAAGACATAATTGTTAAAAACATACGAAGGAATTCTCCTAGAAATAAAAAGTTAAAAAAAAAATCTCTGTAATGGTTATAACCTTTATTGTATACCTTTTAAAATTTGATCTGTCAAGTATGCAAAATATAAGCAAATATATAAAGGTTATGGATGCAATAAGCAAGCCAATTGAAGATTTATTCTTTCAATACAAATAAAGAACAGTATATGTACACTAATGGTATGGTATAATAGTATATACTATATACTCTGAGGCAAGGGAATACTTCAGTAGACTGACTAGTTCCAAGCCCTTGTAAGTTTATATTCAAGTTGAAGAAACAAAATATATTTTAAAATATTTTCAAAACGTTAAAGTTTTTTGTAAGACCTACAAATATGCAGGTGATAAAATTGTATCACCTGTTAAAGGTGATACATTAAAGTAACAAGTCTCCTTAGGTACAAATTAGAATGGAACGGGCAGTTTGTGGAGAAAGCAAGGAGTCAAAGGGAAGATCGCCTTTATTTCTCAGCACCTTCAGGGATCTCCTTAAGCTGGAGAGCTTCTTTCCCCCAATGCACGCCCTTCTCAAGGTAGTCCCACTTCCTATGACAGATCAAGGTAGGGTTATAAAGGTCCAGTCATTTTGGCTCAGTGCTAGACAATCCTGGTAAGTGATGTACTTTCCAGAGCACCGCATAAGATTAGCTGAGCTGTCAGGCCTGCATAAGAGTTCCATTTCTCCTTCTGCTCAATACTGATTTTTTCTTCTCTTTTCTACAGGTAATAATCCCAAGGGCATTCCTTAATAAACATACTACACACTACACTTTGCCTCAGAACACACCTGTAAAATACACAGGAGATAATATATGCATATAGGCCTTATTAAGCTATGGTAGCAACTTAGAGTTTACTCAAACTGCAGTGGAATTCAAAGAAAAATTTTCAGCATACTTTTCACATGTCTACAACACACTTGCCAATTTTCAGCATATACATGGCCATAAAAGTGTACCTTAGTAAGTTTCAAAATTTAGATATCTCACAGGTCACATGCTGTTGTTTTAATTATATGATCTATGGGTACCTGAGTATATAGTGAACTGCCAGTAGAATACAACTGTGGATCTCATGGTATTCAATTATCTTCACTGCCTCTACCATATTTAAATTTTTTTAATGTTTCACATTCATAAAATTATTCTTGGTCTACAAATGTTATTTTCTTGGGATTAATGAATACTCATTTCATGTAATTTCTTGATTCTCACTTAGGCATTTGCTGTGGTTTGAATGTCCCCTCTAAAACTCATGTTGAAATTTAATTGCCATTTGATCGTATTGAGAGGTAGAGCCTTGAAGAGGTGATTAGCTCATGATGGATGGATGGATGAATGTCATTATAACAGGAGTGGGTTAGTTCTTGCAGGAATTCAGTCTCTGTCTTGTGTTCTTACTTGCCTTCCATCTTCCACCATCCACTGGAGGATAAGGTGGCAAGAAGACCCACACCAGATGAAACCCCTCAGTCTTGAACTTCCCAGGCTCCAGAATCATAAGACAAATAAACCTCTTTCTTCATAAATTGCACAGTCTGTGGTAGATATTCTGTTTTATACCAGCAGAAAACAGACTAAGACTATATTTAAGAAGAATTACATTGTACCTTTTTATGTTTTAGACAGTATTCTAGGGACTGAGGATTGAGGGATAAAAATAACAGCCTTGCACTGACTGTCTAGGGGAAATAAATGAAATTTTAAAAAAACATGATTATCTAGAGTTTTTTCTGTGTTCCTCCCTCCCTCCAGTACTCCTTATTTTCATCTGTTGCTGCAATTCCTTATCAATAATCCCATTCAAATATTTATTGACTGCTTCTTAAATACTATGAGGCAATGACCCATATATTGTGAATACAACACTGGTCTTGTGCCTTTAGACAGAGATATTTACTCTAAAAAATTTCATGAGATTTTCCATATCTAACCTGTAGAATCTTTCCATAGGTCTAGTGAATTTTCTCTTTGCTGCTTTAGGTAAAAGCTCAGCTGTGTTGATTTAGCTATTGTTACAGCTGCTTCTCTGGGAGAAAATTCTTCTGTTCCTGGTTTGTTGAGGCTACCTGCTCCCAAAGGATCCTTTATGCTTGCTTGCTGAGAAAAGTGTGTGTGTGTGTGTGTATGTAATTCCATCTGCCTTCTAATGAGCTTTTAGCTTTTAGAAAATGAGATATTAATGTGGTTCTGTTAGAGTCTCCTCCACTATTATTCAGGATACAGAATTAGAAATCAAATATAAGTATAAATGCTAGGATATAAATAAAAGGCAAATAAAACTTTATACATACACCTGGGTGAGTCAAAATGGACATTCTAGCTGTGTTACCTTCTTTATTAAATGTTTTGTGACCTATAAATAGGTTAGAATGCCTTTCTTCTTGGAATCTCTATAGTTCTTTTTTCTATTTTTTCTTTTTCTTTTTTTTGAGACAAAGTCTTGCTCTGTCACTCAGGCTGGAGTGCAGTGGAATGATCTTGGCTCACTGCAACCTCTGTCTCCTGTGTTCAAGTGATTCTCCTGCCTCAGCCTCCATGGACCACCACACCTGGCTAATTTTTGTATTTTTAGTAGAGACGGGGTTTTACCATGTTGCTCAGGCTGGTCTCGAACCCCTGACCTCATGATCCTCCCACCTCGGTCTCCGAAAGTGCTGGGATTATAAGCATGAGGCACCGCAACCGGCTAGAATCTTTATGGCACTTTATGAATTTAGTAAGATATTCTCACAAAACGTGAAATATTTGTGTTGTTGATAGTTGAAATTAGGTGCCATCCTTCACAGGACTTATAGATTGATAAAGGCAGACATTTTAGCCTGAATGGTATAGGTAAAGATGACCAACTTTGCACCCACACGTTTACATTGGCATAGATGGTGCAGTGGTTCATGCCTGTAATCCCAGAAATTCGGGAGGCAGGAGGATCACTTGAATCCAGGAGTACCAGACAAGCCTGGGCAAAATAGCAAGACATAATCTCTACGAAAAACAGTTTTAAAGAACTAGCCAGGCATGGTATCACATGCCTGTAGTCCTAGTTACTCAGAAGGCTGAGGTGGGAGAATCACTTGAGCCCAGGTGTTCCAGGTAGCAGTGATTTATTATCACACCACTGCACTCCAGCTTGGGTGACAGAAAGAGAAATTTTTAAAAAAGTAAAGACAAAGAGAATGATTCCCAAATTTTTCTATATAATGGTATCCTCTGGATTTCTTTAGAAATATTGATGCCTGGCTCCTACTTAAAATTCGGATTTACTCCATCTGAGGTGTCAGTTGGGCACACCCCACTAAAAACACTAAATTAGAATCATTGCTCTCCTTCCACAAATTAGAGGTAAAAATATTTAAATTTGTCTTGTTAAGGTAATACCCTTTAAAAATCCAGTTGTAGAAAGGAATAGCTTTCTACATTCTTAAGTAAAATGACCTCCAAGATTTGGGGCTGAGTATCTGAGCTATCTTTGGTGTGAAGACCAACTGGGAAAATCTTGCTGGATGCCTTTTCTGACCAGATACCATTTCGCCTCATGTCAACTCCAGAAAAAAAGCCTGAATCTGTGTCATTCAAAATAATTTTTAAGGCTAAAGAACTATATCAATTGGGGCTGGGTGAGTTTTGCTGTTCGGCCCTGCTGATTGTGCATAACTAAGAATATTCTATTGTAACCTGTCAAATCACTTAAGTTATAGAAAACAAGCAAAGATAAGCTGTAGTGACAAATAGTGCACATGAGTGGGATAAGGGTATGTATGGTGTGGGTGGCTTGGTCAGGACCTCATCTTTCTGTTGTGGCCAGGGTTTCAACAGTGTGATCAGAAACCATAATTGCCAAGACAAGCATTCATGCAGCCTCATAGACAGGTGGAACCTACAAGTGGGAATTCTCAAAAAGTCAGTTGATGTACAATCTAGCCTCATACACAGATATGCTTCACGCAAGTAAAAACAGGTGCCCAAAAGCAGTAGGCAATTGCTCACTGGGTACTGGTACTCAAACTTGGGGATTCCTTGAAATACATGAAAAAAGACACTCCTGTGTGAAAGCTGATCATAGGAATTGGATCATTCTTGTCCTAGCCAACTACAACAGAGTTGAGAAGCCAAAGGGAAAAGGCATTCAGGGTACAAAACATTACTCCAAGAATGTAACTCTTTGCAAGTCTAACTGGTTGTTTGATCTAAGACCAGTTTTTATCTACGGCTTCTGAGATAACTTGCTGCAACTCTGGGACTAGTTTTCCCTATCACTGTGGCTTACCAGTTGGAGCTTACCAACTCCCCAAACCCTTACTAGTGTCAAAGAATGTACTCAAAGAGCAATATATAACATTTCTCCTTTTGATAAAATCTCTAACCTTCTCTTTGTTATTAAGACATACTGAAGACCGCCTGGTCTGCATGTATGGCCTGCCATGCAATTCTTTCTCCCCAAGTGAAACATTAAATTTAGGGATTAGTATCTTCATTTTTATTTTGACTCTGACACTTATTAAAGGCTAAATTTCCTGCTAAACAGGCCTGTCAGCCCTTGTGCAATGTATTCTGGATATTTGATGATGTGATCTCATTTGGAAGTCAGATTTGTATTGTGTACTTGTCATCTTGTGTTTTGGGGCTTTGTCTTATTCCTCTACCAGTCTCACTCGTTATTCATACCAACCAAAATGTAAGAGGGCTGACTGTGACCTGGAAAACTTAGTTCTAATCTTGGCTCAGGCTTTTAACAAAAAGGTGTGATTTTAGATTCCTTAACCTGAGTATAAAATAAGAAGCATAATAGCACCTGACAAATAGTGCTCTTCTTAAATTTAATTGAAATATTATAGATAATGCATTTAGTATTTCTCCAGATAAATAGTAAATAATCAGTTCTTAGCAATCATTGATTGTATTTTATATTGCCTGCAATTGACAGTACAATGTTTTGCATATGGTAGGTATTTAATGAGTATTTCTTTTTCATAAGAACCGTATTCTGATGTCATCGATCTGAAAGAGATGTATACATGACTGACTGGGTTAAGGAAAGGGGTGTATTTTGAAAAGACAGTCTTTTTTAAACTCCAACTCTTGATTTTAAGCAGAAAAATTTTTCCAGAAATATTTGAGACAGCACGATAGGCGATTATATATTTGATGGGAAATGCTGAGATTTGTAGCTAAAAACCATAGAGCGCCTTCAAAATGTTCAGAGAATTTATTGTCCTATACATTTGGAACTAAGCTGATCAGCAAACTTAAACAGTATATTTATATGGACTTCCAGTATAGGCATACTGATATCTCTTGCACCTTGAGTAGATTTTCTTCCTCTTAGTCTTTCATAGTTAGGAGGGAAAAGAAAATAACTTCACAGTGCCATTTTATAGTTTTATTGCTTAGGTATTTCATTCGACTTCTTCAGGCTCAGCTTCCAAAGATTCATTCATCTGAATCAGCCCTAGGCTTCACTTATCTCTAATCCTCCCAAATCATGTTCAGAATGATGGCATAAAGCAGAGATCTCACTTTAAATTTATTTAACCTTCCATTTCAGAAGTTACAATGTGATTTTTTTTTATTCTGCTCAAGCAGTCACAAATTTCAAGTTTCTTTGAGTTTTTTCTTTAGTGGAAGCCTTTAGGATGCACTTAGAAAACTCCATTACAAGTAAGAGTGGCAAGCAAATACGACACGTTTCCTCAGCATTCACGTGTTGCTATTCTGGGGCTTTCCCACCTTGCTAAAGTGTTCATGACATAACATTTTTAAAAACATTGCTCCTGACTGGAAATGTAGCTCTCATTCTTGTTTAGCTCACCTTTTCTCTTTTACACGTGCCTATATATCACTCTCGTGATTTTTTTTTTTTTTTTAGACACTCTCGTGAATTTTTAATCGCTTAACTTGCTCATCAGTTCTGATCTTCCTATTTCTTGTATCTCTCAATCAGAATTTATCTGATTAATAAGTGAGTTGAAGAAATTGCTGTTGATAATTTTATTATTGAATGCTTTTTATGAAAAATGTTTGCTCCACATAAAGCACTGCAACACATAGAGTAAAACTTTCCTTGTTTACAGTGAAATATGAACTTCTATTTTTGTGTTTAATAGAGAATAGCTATTCAGTAGAATTGAATAGCTATTCAAATGCCATAAAAAGTCAAGGCGACTCAAAAAGAGTTTCCTAATTTAACTATTAATTGTGCAAAACAAGGAAATTAACATTTGTCCTCCCTAAGACTATGTACAAACAAAATACTTCTTTGTGAAGTAAATCATATTAGTACAGATAGGATGTCAGCTTGATCCATAATGAACATAGACTTTTTTTGAGCTCTTACTGTCATCTCTCCTATTTAAAAAACTTTTCAGAGGAAGCATTTGAATATCGTGTTCTGCCTTTGTCAACATCATATTACAGTGTCCTCCTATCCTACAGTTATTCAGATTAATTAGCCAGAAATTTGAATATATTCGCCTATGTATCCTTGTTATAAACAATTAGAAGAATGTTTTCAATATATGTTGAAATCTTTCTATTCAAACAATTTTTAAAAGGTGATCTGTAGTCAAAATGGAATGTTATCTAACTGCACTAATTAGTAGACAGGAATCAAAAAATTATGATAACTTCAAGAGATAGAATAGACATTCTAGGTCTCTACCAGTCATTCTGAATAAACCTCCCAGGAAAGTGCAGCTGCAAGTTCAACTGTCCATGAAGGTCAAACTAAAGAGGAAACATGTATGCTTTTTCATGAAAACTTTCCCACATTTTTCCATTATTTTTGTTAGAATATTTCTCTTCTGGAAGTGGCTATGGAAAGAGCAATAAGCTATGGTAGACATGCAGGGTCTCAGCATATTGGAGTCCTGCCTTTGCCACATTTTGGTTATGTCATGCCTGTTACCTATTTGTAAAATTATGCCAGTCCCATCTACCTTGGTAAATTGTTATAAGGATCGAATGACATCTTCTGCATGAAGCTTTTCCCAACACTGAATCTTAGTAATTTTCAACTCGTTAAGGCAAATAATTAGGTATCAATGAAATATACTTCAGGCATTATTACTTTTTTGTAAATCCTTCTTCATCATACTCATCTTTTGTTTAGCTTCTCCCCAACCCTTTCTGGGCTTGGATATGTGACTTACTTTGGCAAATCTGATATGAGTGAGCATGATGAAAGCAGAGGCTTGAGATGTCCTTTTGTATTAGTCCTGCCCTCTTGATGTTCTGCCATCACCACGGTAAAAGTTGGTTCAGCTAGCCCAGATAGCCTGCTGGTCTCAGAAGAATTAGGGTCGTGTGAAGTAGACTTCAACCAAGCTGAGCCCCGGAGATAAAGCCCAGATTAAACCAGCCTAAATCATCTAATGCCAAACAATTCACAGATGTGAAAATGTAAAATAAATGTTTCTTGCTATAAGCCACAGAGTGGAATGGCTTGTTAAGCAAAATTATGGTGAGTATATGTTACTTATACAGAAATGCATACTAGAGGCAAGAGACTGCCATAACAGAAACTTAATTCTTTTTTTTGGAACCATGTAGCAGGCAATGAGGAAGCTCACTTAGAAGACTGGGATAAAGACAATTTGCATTATTTAGAGGCAATGCATTCCGTAAAAGAATTGCTTGACATAACGTGTAAGATATGAAATGAACAGAATGACCATTTACATTGGGTGAGGGAATTTTCTAGGCAGATGGCTAAAAGCGTAAACTGATTGCTGCCAGTTACGTATGATAATGCTCTAAAAGAGAAAGATGAGAAAGTAGAGACTGGGTGAGATACAAACAAAACGTAATGTTATGACACAGCTTCAGGTAAAGAAAAAAAAAATTAGACTAGTGCCCATAAGACACAGTCAACAAAATAAAACTTTATGGGTCCAAGGTATGTATAATTAAGTCTTGAGAGAGAGGAATATAGATGTGTGACTTTAGAACATGGCAATCCTGTTTTTAAAGCCAGCACATAGAAAATTCAAAAGACACTCTTACAGATTTTAAAAAGATTACAGAAAATCTAAATTTCAACTCATAAGTATCAAATAAAAATTATAGGAGGCCATGGTTTTGGGCTAAACTCTCACATTAGGCACCTACAGACCAGATTTTAAATCAAAATGGAGTCACCCATGCTTAAGTTCTATATCACCAAGCCCAAAGTAAGTTGCTATCTGACCTGTCAAGAAATCAGGAGTTTTTTGTTTTTTGAGATGGAGTTTCGCTCTGGTTACCCAGGCTGGAGTGCAATGGCATGATCTCGGCTCACCTCAACCTCCGCCTCCTGGGTTCAAGCAATTCTCCTGCCTCAACCTCCCGAGTAGCTGGGACTACAGGCATGTGCCACCATGCCCAGCTAATTTTTTTTTTGTATTTTTGGTAGAGATGGGGTTTCACCATGTTGACCAGGATGGTCTCGATCTCTTGACCTCATGATCCACCAGCCTCAGTCTCCCAAAGAGCTGGGATTATAGGCATGAGCCACCACACCCAGCAGAAATCAGAAGATTTTTGCAGATGACATCCTATATCCAGAAAACCCCATTGTCTCAGCCCAAAATCTTCTTAAGCTGATAAACAACTTCAGCAAAGTCTCTGAATACAAAATCAATGTGCAAAAATTGCTAGCATTCCTGTACACCAACAACAGGCAAGCTGAGAGTCCAATCATGAATGAACTCCCTTTCACAACTGCCACAAAAAGAATAAAATACCTAGGAATACAACTAAGAAGGGAAGTGAAAGATCTTTACAGGGAGAACTACAAAATACTGCTCAAATAAATCAGAGGTGACAAAAACAAATGGAAAAACATTCCATGCTCATGGATAGGAAGAATCAATATCATTAAAATGGCCGTATTGCCCAAAGCAATTTATAGATTCAATGCTAGTCCCATTAAACTACATGTGACATTATTCAGAGAACTAGTAAAAACTATTTTAAGGTTCATATGGAACACAAAAATAGCTAAAATAACCACAGCAATCCTAAGCAAAAGGAACAAAACTGCAAGCATCATCCTAATGGACTTTAAAATTTATTACAGGGCTATAGTAAACAAAACAGCATGGTACTGGTACAAGAACATATAGATCAGTGGGACAGAATAGAAAACCCAGAAATAAGACCACACAACTACAACTATTTGATTGTTGACAAACTTAACGAAAACAAGCAATGGGGAAAGAATTCCCTGTTCAATAAATGGTGCTGGGAGAACTGGTTAGCTATATGCAGAAAATTGGAACTAGACCCTATCTTATACCATATATGAAAAGTCAAGATGGATTAAAGATTTAAATATAAAACACAAAACTGTAAAAACTCAAGAAGAAAACCTAGGCAATATCATTCAGGACATAGGGACAGGCAAAGATTTCATGATGAAGATGCCAAAAGCAATTGCAACAAAAGGAAAAATTGACAAATGGGATTAAAGTAATTAAACTAAAGAGCTTCTGAACAGCAAGGGAAACTATCAACATAGTAAACAGACAACACACAGAATGGGAAAAAATTTCGCAAACTATGCATCTGACAAAGGCTTAAAATCTAGCACTTACATACAATTTAAACAAATGTACCAAAAAAATCCCATTAAAAAACTGGATAAAGGATAGGAACCCACTTTTCTAAAGAAGACACACTTGTGGCCAAGAAGCATGTGAAGAAAGCTCAACACCAGTGATCATTAGAAAAATGCAAATCAAAACAACAAAGAGATATCATCTCATACCAATCAGAATGAGATAATAGCCAATTTCCAAAACAAGGCAGTTTAAATCTTAAATTGTCGTGATAATAAAGTTTTCTCTACTTTAATGCTTGTACACACACACAAAAAAATGGTCGCCTGGTATAACCTGATCTTACCTAGTTAGTTATTTTTATAGTGTTATGTCTCCCTTTCCCTACCTTACAAACAAAGTAGCTTTAATAGGACTAATACACTATTTGTTATTTGTTTCTGCTTTCTTCAACCCTTCTCTATCTATAAAGTCACTTATTCTAAAATGTATAGAATGAGGTGTTGCCTAATTCTAGAATTGCTAAAAAAGCCAATTGTGATTTTTAAACTAAATTTGTTGTAATTTTGTCTTGTGATACAATTGATGGCCAATCAAGGGACTTGATAAAGAGTTCTGATAACCCTGAGACTCCTTGAGAAATATACTTAAAGGTACCACTAATCCCCTTTTTAGTGGGTGATGGTATTTTTCTTCCTTATGGGACCAAGAGAGCCCCAAATCCCTTTCAGGTGTGAGCTCTGCTCTTTTTTTTTTGCATTTGAACCCTCTGATCTTTTTGTAATCATCTGACAGGTTCTTTCTGCCTGCTCCACAAACCAATTCACTGAGACAATGCTATCGCAGTAAGAAAATAGTTTAATTAACATTATGCCAGTCACATGGCAAATGAAGTTATTACTTAAAGCAGTCTCCCCAAAGGCTCAGAAGTTAGGGTTTTTCATGAATAGTTTGGTAAGCAGGGGGCTAGAGAATGGATGCTGCTGATTGGGTGGGGATGAAATCATAGGGTGTAGGAAACAGACTTCATGTGCTAAGTCTATCTCTGATTAGGGGGGCACAGGACCAGTTGAGTCATGAATCATAAGTCTATCTAGGGTCTGTCTGTTGCCAGAATTCAAAAGTCTGGAAAACATCTCCAAAAGACCAATCTTAGGTTCTAAAATAGTGATGTTATCTATGTAATAGTGAGGGAGTTCTCATGAGATCTGATGGTTTATAAGCGTCAGTTTTCCCTGCATACACACGCTCTCTCTCCTGCCACCATGTAAGATGTGCCTTGCTTCCCCTTTACCTTCTGCCATGATTTAAATTTTCCTGAGGCCTCCCCAGGCATGTGGAACTGTTAGTCAATTAAACCTGCTTTCTTTATAAATTATCCAGTCTCAGTATTTTTATAGCAGTGTGAGAATGAACTAATAAAAATCTATTCGCTCTCTTTCTGAATTACATTTTTTCCCCTGAAAAGAAATGTTAATAATCCTTATGATAGAACCACACAAAAATTCAGGAGGTAATCCCCAAGTGACTTACCCTCCCTAGAAAAAAAAACTGAGTTCAAGGCAGTAAACATTTTCTTTCTTTTTTTTTTTTTTTTTTTAATTTTTTATTGGATTTAGGTTTTGGGGTACATGAGCAGAGCATGCAAGACAGTTGCGTAGGTACACACATGACAGTGTGCTTTGCTTTCCTTCTCCCCTTCACCCACATTTGGCATTTCTCCCCAGGCTATCCCTTCCCACCTCCCCCTCCCACTGGCCCTCCCCTTTTCCCCCCAATAGACCCCAGTGTTTAGTACTCCCTTTTCTGTGTCCATGTGTTCTCATTTTTCATCACCCGCCTATGAGTGAGAATATGTGGTGTTTCATTTTCTGTTCTTGTGTCAGTTTGCTGAGGATGATGTTCTCCAGATTCATCCATGTCCCTACAAACGACACAAACTCATCATTTCTGATTGCTGCATAATATTCCATGGTGTATATGTGCCACATTTTTCCAATCCAGTCTATTATCAATGGGCATTTTGGTTGATTCCAGGTCTTTGCAATTGTAAACAGTGCTGCAATGAACATTCGTGTACATGTGTCCTTATAGTAGAAGGATTTATAGTCTTTTGGATATATGCCCAGTAATGGGATTGCTGGGTCAAATGGAATTTCTATTTCTAAGGCCTTGAGGAATCGCCACACTGTCTTCCACAATGGTTGAACTAATTTACACTCCCACCAACAGTGTAGAAGTGTTCCTTTTTCTCCACATCCTCTCCAGCATCTGTTGTCTCCAGATTTTTTAATGATCGCCATTCTAACTGGCGTGAGATGGTATCTCAATGTGGTTTTGATTTGCATCTCTCTGATGACCAGTGACGATGAGCATTTTTTCATATGATTGTTGGCCTCATATATGTCTTCTTTTGTAAAGTGTCTGTTCATATCCTCTGCCCACTTTTGAATGGGCTTGTTTGTTTTTTTCCTGTAAATCCGTTTGAGTTCTTGTAAATTCTGGATATCAGCCCTTTGTCAGATGGGTAAACTGCAAAAATTTTTTCCCATTCTGATGGTTGCCGATCCACTCTAGCGACTGTTTCTTTTGCCGTGCAGAAGCTGTGGAGTTTCATTGGGTCCCATTTGTCTAATTTGGCTTTTGTTGCCAATGCTTTTGGTGTTTTGTTCATGAAGCCCTTGCCTACTCCTATGTCCTGGATAGTTTTGCTGAGATTTCCTTCTAGGGTTTTTATCGTGCCAAGTCTTATGATTAAGTCTTTAATCCATCTGGAGTTAATTTTAGTGTAAGGTGTCAGGAAGGGGTCCAGTTTCTGCTTTCTGCACATGGCTAGCCAGTTTTCCCAACACCATTTGTTAAACAGGGAATCCTTTCCCCCTTGCTTGTTTTTGTCAGGTTTATCAAAGATTGTATAGTTGTAGATATGTTGTGTTGCCTCCGGTGCCTGTGTTTTGTTCCATTGGTCTATATCTCTGTTTTGGTACCAGTACCATGCTGTTTTGATTACTGTAGCCTTGTAGTATAGTTTGAAATCCGGTAGTGTGATGCTCCCCGCTGTGTTCTTTTTGCTTAGAATTGACTTGGCTATGCGGGCTCTCTTTTGGTTCCATATGAAGTTCAAGGTGGTTTTTTCCAGTTCTGTGAAGAAAGTCAATGGTAGCTTGATGGGGATAGCGTTGATTCTGTAAATTACTTTGGGCAGTATAGCCATTTTCACGATATTAATTCTTCCTAACCATGAACATGGAATGTTTCTCCATCTGTTTGTGTCCTCTCTGATTTCGTTGAGCAGCGGTTTGTATTCTCCTTGAAGAGGTCCCTTACTTTCCTTGTGAGTTGTATTCCAAGGTATTTTATTCTTTTTGTAGCAATTGTGAATGGCAGTTTGCTCTTGATTTGGCTTTCTTTAAGTCTGTTATTGGTGTAGAAGAATGCTTGTGATTTTTGCACATTGATTTTATATCCTGAGACTTTGCTGAAGTTGCTTATCAGTTTCAGGAGTTTTTGGGCTGAGGTGATGGGGTCTTCTAGGTATACTATCATGTCGTCTGCAAATAGCTCCTTTCCTATTTGAATACCCTTTATTTCTTTTTCTTGCCTGATTGCTCTGGCTAGAACTTCCAGTACTATATTGAATAGGAGTGGGGAAAGAGGGCATCCTTGTCTAGTGCCCGATTTCAAAGGGAATGCTTCCAGTTTTTGCCCACTCAGTATGATATTGGCTGTTGGTTTGTCATAAATAGCTTTTATTACTTTGAGATATGTTCCATCGATACCGAGTTTATTGAGGGTTTTTAGCATAAAGGGCTGTTGAATTTTGTCAAATGCCTTCTCTGCGTCAATTGAGATAATCATGTGGTTTTTGTTTTTGGTTCTGTTTATGTGGTGAATTACGTTTATAGACTTGCATATGTTGAACCAGCCTTGCATCCCCGGGATGAATCCTACTTGATAATGGTGAATAAGTTTTTTGATTTGCTGTTGCCATCGGCTTGCCAATATTTTATTGAAGATTTTTGCATCTATGTTCATCATGGATATTGGCCTGAAGTTTTCTTTTCTTGTTGGGTCTCTGCCGGGTTTTGGTATCAGAATGATGTTGGTCTCATAAAATGATTTGGGGAGTATTCCCTCTTTTTGGATTGTTTGAAATAGTTTTAGAAGGAATGGTACCAGTTCCTCTTTGTGTGTCTGGTAGAATTCGGCTGTGAACCCATCTGGATCTGGGCTTTTTTTGTGTGGTAGGCTCTTAATTGCTGCCTTGACTTCTGCCCTTGTTATTGGTCTATTCATAGTTTCAGCTTCCTCCTGGTTTAGGCTTGGGAGGATGTAGGAGTCCAGGAATTTATCCATTTCTTCCAGGTTTACTAGTTTATGTGCATAGAGTTGTTTGTAATATTCTCTGATGATGGTTTGAATTTCTGTGGAATCTGTGGTGATTTCCCCTTTATCATTTTTTATTGCATCTATTTGGTTGTTCTCTCTTTTCTTTTTAATCAATCTGGCTAGTGGTCTGTCTATTTTGTTGATCTTTTCAAAAAACCAGCTCTTGGATTTATTGATTTTTTGAAGGGTTTTTCGTGTCTCAATCTCCTTCAGTTCAGCTCTGATCTTAGTTATTTCTTGTCTTCTGCTGGGTTTTGAGTTTTTTTGATCTTGCTCCTCTAGCTCTTCCTCCATCCCTTTATTTTGAGCCTTTGTGTATCCTTGCATGTGAGATGGGTTTCCTGGATACAGCACACTGATGGGTTTTGGATTTTTATCCAATTTGCCAGTCTGTGTCTTTTGATTGGTGCATTTAGTCCATTTACATTTAGGGATAATATTGTTATGTGTAAATTTGATACTGCCATTTTGATGCTAAGTGGCTGTTTTGCCTGTTAGTTTTTGTAGATTCTTCATTATGTTGATGCTCTTTAGCATTTAGTGTGATTTTGGAATGGCTGGTACTGGTTGTTCCTTTCTATGTGTAGTGCCTCTTTTAGGAGCTCTTGTAAAGCAGGCCTGGTGGTGACAAAATCTCTGAGTACTTGCTTGTTTGCAAAGGATTTTATTTTTCCTTCACTTCTGAAGCTCAGTTTGGCTGGATATGAAATTCTGGGTTGAAAGTTCTTTTCTTTAAGAATGTTGAATATTGGCCCCCATTCTCTTCTGGCTTGTAGTGTTTCTGCCGAGAGATCTGCTGTGAGTCTGATTATCTTCCCTTTGTGGGTAACTCGACCTTTCTCTCTGGCTGCCCTTAGTATTTTCTCCTTTATTTCAACCTTGTTGAATCTGACGATTATGTGCCTTGGGGTTGCTCTTCTTGCAGAATGTCTTTGTGGTGTTCTTTGAATTTCCTGCATTTGAGTGTTGGCCTGTCTTGCTAGGTGGGGGAAGTTTTCTTGGATGATGTCCTGAAGAGTATTTTCCAGCTTGGATTCATTCTCTTCGTCCCCTTCTGGTACACCTATCAAACGTAGGTTAGGTCTTTTCACATAGTCCCACATTTCTTGGAGACTTTGTTCATTCCTTTTTGTGCTTTTTTCTCTGATCTTGGTTTCTCGTTTTATTTCATTGAGTTGGTCTTCGACTTCAGATATTCTTTCTTCTGCTTGGTCAATTCGGCTATTGAAACTTGTGCATGCTTCGCGAAGTTCTCGTATTGTGTTTTTCAGCTCCTTTAATTCATTCATATTCCTCTCTAAGTTATCCATTCTTGTTATCATTTCCTCATATCTTTTTTTAAGTTCCTTAGTTTCTTTGCATTGATTTAATACATGTTCTTTTATCTCACAAAAGTTTCTCATTATCCACCTTCTGAAGTCTAATTCTGTCATTTCATCACAGTCATTCTCCGTCCAGCTTTGTTCCCTTGCTGGTGAGGAGTTTTGGTCCTTTCTAGGAGGCGATGTGTTCTGGTTTCGGGTGTTTTCCTCCTTTTTTTGCTGGTTTCTTCCCATCTTTGTGGGTTTATCCGCTTGTCGTCTGTGTAGTTGCTGACTTTTCAATTGGGTCTCTGAGTGGACACCCAGATTGTTGATGATGAAGTGTTTCTGTTACTTGGTTTTCCTTCTACCAGCCTAGCCCCTTCACTGTACGACTGCTGAGGTCCACTCCAGGCCCTGCTTTTCTGGGGTGCACCTCTAGCAGCTATGGCGCAGCGAGGGATGCTACCCGTTTCTTTTTTTTGCTATCTTTGTCCCAGAATGATGGCTGCCAAATGTCAGTCTTTTGGATATAGAGGGGTCAGGGAGCTGCTTGAGGAGACAGTCTGTTCTTTTTAGGAGCTCAATTTCTGAGCTGTGAGCTCTGTTGTTCATTCAGGGCTGTTAGGCTGCTATGTTTGATTCTGCTGCAACAGAGCTCATTAAAAAAACCCTTTTTTTCTCAAATGCTCTGTGTTGCGGGGTTCGGGCTTTATTTTTCGATGTCCTTTGAGGTGTCCTGCCCAGCTAGAAGGCAGACTAGCCACTGTTTGCCTGCCGAGGCTCCGCCCTGCTGTTGTGAGGTTCGCCCTATTGCTGTAGGCTCTGCTGTTCTGCTGTGGTCTCCGCCATGCCCTGCGGCGGAGTCTCTCTGTGGTAGCGTGTTGCCTTGGCAACGGCAGGCTGCGTCAGCAGTGGGCGTGTATCTCAGTAGGGACAGGTTGCCTCGGCAATGGGAGGCTGCGTCCGCAGTGGGCGTGTATCTCAGTAGGGATGGGTTGCCTCGGCAACGGCTGGCTGCGTCAGCAGTGGGCGTGTATCTCAGTTGGGGCGGGTTGCCTCGGTAGTGGTTGTCGCCCCTCCCCCACAGAGCGTCTCGGACCGTCTGCTCGGGATAGTTTGAAATCGCGGTTTTGTTCGTCCCACTGGGTATCCCGAACGTTCTGTCCCTGCAATCCCCTGGGCTGGCCTACTGTCCAAGTCTCGTTCTGTCTCAAGTCCAGCCCTCTCAAGTCTCAGGTTGCCGGTTCAACAGGGCACCCAGACAAGCGCGCCCTGTGGGGATTGCTGGGTAGGGCCGGCCGCCGCCACGCCCCGGCTGCCGGCTTCGCCAGGCAGACTTACTGCCTGGCATCCCGTGTCTTTTTTATACTTGGGAGTTTCCCCGTTCTGTGGGCAACGAAGATCAGTCTGGAAATGCAGCTCGGACTCACCTCTTTGCGGATTCGACGAGAACTCCAATCCTGGGTTGTTCTCACAGCGCCATCTTGAGTCCTCCCCCCAACATTTTCTTAAACTTACAAAAAACCTTCAAAGTCTTCTAAAGAATTGAGTGTCTTAATTATGTTTCCTCAACCTGAAATACCTGATCTCTGCTAACCATAAAACATGTTGGTGAGTTGGGGAGTTCCAAAAAGGATAAAAAAGGCATAAGAATATTCTCCTGAGAATAGTGTTAAGGACCCAACTGCAAATGACTTTTTGAAAGCCATTCCCAAGGCATTTCAGCTCCATGGCAATTAACAACTAAGAATGACTTTTATGCCTGCCCTAAGGCACTTGTTCAATAAGTAACCCATAAAACATCAGTTTCCAAAGAATTTTTGCCATTTGTGCAAATAACCAGTAAATTAGAAAAGAGACTACCTCAAAATTTTCAAAGAAAGCTCCTAAAAACCAGCTGCTACCCTCTGGTAATCTCCATGATAACCACCTGGACTGAGTGGCCTCCAAGGGATGCTCATGTAAGTCTCTATTGGTTATGCTTTGCCCTACTTGTTAAACGGCTCGACCTTGAAGTTGGTAATTTAATGTAAAAATAAGCAAAGTTAAAGAGACCACTATTAAACTGAATGGTCTCCAAAATACAACTTTCTGACATTTAGCTGGCTATTTTGAAACTCTCTGTAGAAGGTATTTACACCTATAAGGGAAGTCTCTATTTATAAGGGCATTTCAGTCTCTACACCTAAACCACTAGAAACTTTTACAATGGAAAAGACATTGGCATAAAATGTATACAATAAATCTTACCTTTCTTTAAGGTTCATTTCCTAGTTGGCTTGCCTTAATTGGGCCTTTATCTACACCTTTCTTTTCTCTGTAGCTAATAGTGTTTAGATCTACGTTCTGTAAATTGACTATGTGATTTCATCTGGGATGTTTGTGTAAAGAAGGAAGAGAAACTGTTTGAAAAATGACAAAGAATCTTAATGAAGATTTAAGATGTGCTTCTGAAACTGCCTTTGAAAAAAATTATAACTGAGGAAATTATGACAGTTAAAGAAATCAGATCTAACCAGCTAATCTTGCTTCTCACCTGTAAGCTGTCCTTGTTTATTCTTGGGTGTAGGCAAAACTAATTTTGGAAGGGAATTCAGTTCATAGTTTGACTCTGAAACAAAATTGATGATAGCCCTTTCCTGAAAAGGCTCCGTTTTGTCCTGGGGACCAGTCTTCCTTCTCAAGACTAACACATTTGCTACAATATTAGAAATTACAGTTTAGGGGTAACGTAGCCTCTGGTTTCGAGAATCTGAACCTCCTCAAATTGCTCCTGGGTATAACATCACTATTGTAAAACCTAAGAACAGTGCGTGAGCTATTTTGCAGACCCTGCGCTGGATGGATCAGCTGACACTACCCTGATTGGTAATCTGGCCCATCCAATTTAAGCCAAAGTGAGATAAAAAACTCACTTCAACCCCCTATGATTCCATCTCCAGCCTGACCAATCAGCATTCTCCACTGCCTAAGCCCCTACCTGCCAAATTATATTTAAAAACTCTGATACCCAAATGTTCAAGGAAACTAATATGAATAATAATAAAATTCCTATCTCCCAC
The DNA here is from genome assembly GCF_049354715.1 of Callithrix jacchus. Classification (NCBI taxonomy): domain Eukaryota; kingdom Metazoa; phylum Chordata; class Mammalia; order Primates; family Cebidae; genus Callithrix; species Callithrix jacchus. The sequence goes on from NC_133524.1 coordinate 34,879,813, forward strand.
ACTGCTGGCTCTGTGTGAATTACACTTTCTCCTGTGCATTTCTCCTGTTTTGATAAATCAGCTCTGTCTATTCATCAGGCAAGGTGAACGTGTTGGGCAACTAGTTACACTTCTGCCTGTGTGTCTGTATGTCTACATGCATCATGTGTATGTAATACTTTTCTGCGAAAATGTGTGAGAGAGCTGTAAATAATTTGCTTAAAGATAAACGTAGGTGCTTAAATCACATGTTTTATCATAAAAATAGAACCTAACTTAAATAGTTTGTGTGACTTGGGCAAAATTTTTGATAAATAAGCCTGGAAAAGAGTTGTGTCTTCTGATAAGAAAACAAAACATTTATTTGACTTTAGGAGGTGGTGACTGCCTAACCTTTATATGCTGTAAAAAGTGGCTAAGCGGGAAATAGGTTAAGGTGATGTAAACCTCATTATACCATCTTCTCTTCGGAATTCAGAAACAACTGACCAGGAGTAACATTAAAACAGAGATCTCAAGACTGAACAAAACAGACTTTTTCTAGCAATAAGATACCCAATTCAAGCCTGAATCTAGTATAGCATTGCATAACAGAAAGCAAGTCCTAAATGAAATCAAAGTATTTTACCCCAAAGTATATTTCTTTGACGTATTTTGGAATGGCCCTGCAAAGCTGTTTCTTGTGACGTATTAAAACCTGTGCTGTGTATGAAGAGACCCCCCAAACAGGCTTTGTGTGAGCAACATGGCTGTTTATTCATTCACCCGTGTGCAGGAGGGCTGAATCTGAGAAAAGAGTCAGTGGATGGGGAAGGGATATGAGTTGGTTTTATAGGTTTGGGGTAAGTAGTGGAAAGTTACAGAAGTTACAGTTTAGGGCAGTTTTTTTTGCAAGCTAGGAGGGGGTCTTAGGGTTGGAGTCAGGAGGTTGACCAAGGTTGGTTACAAAGTACAATGGCCTTATCAATTGGGGCTGGAATAAGAAACAATAGAAGAATGCCTCAGTTAGGCACCTCAAGGGCTGATCATTCTTCCTCTTTTCATGGTCTTCTAGTTACTTCAGGTTTTCTAATTCTGGAAGGCCCTTCAGAGGTGTCCGTGCAGGTCACGGGAATCGCCATAGTATTTATGGCACTGTCAGTAAGCCTAAAAGAACTTACATGAAGAAAACCTACATTCTGTACAGAAGCCCCTTTTTTTCACTAGTCTTGCTTCTTATCCAGGGGAGAATTAACTAAGAGTCAGGTCTTTTTAGGTCAAATTACAGCTCTGAAGACTATCTGAGGCTTCATTAGCATGATAAAAACTTCGTCTCCAGAAATCCTTATCTTAACCCTTTCTACTGATTCCAGCTCTTTAGATAATATATCCTTCAACTAATTGCCAATCAGAAAATCTTTGAATGTTCCTATGACCTGGAAGCCCCCCACTCCCTGCTTCTAGTTCTGCCTTGCCAGGATTCTGGGTGAACCAATGTACATCTTACATGGATTTCATGATGTCTTATGTCTCCCTAAACCATATAAAATGAACGTGTAGCTTAATCACCTTGGGAACATGTTCTCAGAATCTCCTGAGGCTGTATTTTGGGCCATTTCTCACTCATATTTGGCTCAGAATAAATCTCTTCAAATATTTTACAGAGTTTGACTCTTTTTATCAACAATAATGGCTAGTTTTATTTCATGTCTCATAAAATTTACATAAAGAGTTCTACCATAATTGTTAAAATCATTGTATTAGGTAAATATAAATGGCATAAACATTTATAAAGAAACTCTTCATAACTTAAAGGCAATTTTTTTTTGGTAATGTAAACCCTAAATAGCTGCGACAGGTCCCAGTCAATTTAGAAAGTTTATTCTGCCAAGGTTAAGGATGTGGTCTCAGGGGATCCTGAAGATAAGTGTCCAAGGTGGTCGGGGCACAGCTTGGTTTTACACATTTTAGGGAGACATAAGACATCAATATGTGTAACTTGAACATTGGTTCAGTCTGGAAAGGCAGAACAACTGGAAGCAAAGGCAAAAGTGGGACAACTCGAAGTGGGGAGGGTGCTTCCAGGTCAGAGGTACATAAGAGAAAAAAGGTTGCATTCTTTGAGGTTCCAATTAGCCTTTCCAAAGAGGGCAGACAGATACACATTTATCTCAGTGAGCAGAAGGATGACTTTGAATAGAATGGGAGGCAGGTTTACCCTAAACAGTTCCCAGCTTAACTTTTCCCTTTAGCTTAGTAATTTTTGAGTTCCAAGAGTTATTTTTGTTTCACAGTAACATGAAATGTTAAAGTGAAATTGAGTAATAGGTACTTGTTAAATATCTGTGTGATTTTCTAAGAAAGCTAAAATACAAAAACATTTGATTAAGCCTAAGTATAAAGTTTATATATGCTGGCATTTTGTTTTTATATGGCATGGAGAAGCTAAATATATTTGAGTCTGTAAGTAAAAATTTTAAAAAAATTGATTGATGAGGAAGTACATGTTTCTAAATATTGTAAATTATACATTTAAAAATATTGGTTTGATATAGTTCAAAATTGCTTCCTAGGTTTTTGCAAAAAATAAAGTTACTGAGAGTTAAAGATTCTAATTATATATGCAATTAAAATTACTAGACATAGGGAGAAAATTCTATATGCAAAGTATAGAAGGAAAGTAAGATGTGTTTTTGCCGATAAAAATTATAAAAAGATGGAAGGATATATTTTTGTTTAAAAATAGCATTTTTTAAAATTCAGAGATCATCACAAATTGTTTCAAAATACGGAATTAGGAAGGAAATAGAAATAAGATAGGAAGGTACTAGTAAGTAGGAGAGATGTGAAAAGAAGTTATGAGGAGGCATTATTGGTAAAGAGAGATGAAAAGTGAGAGTAATATTTACTTTTGTATGACAGAAACTTTGTGTGGTTAAAATGATAACGAAAATGGGAAAATACAAGTTTGTCCAAATATGCCAGGCCAGGTCTTCATTAGCAACCAGAGCAGTCAGCCTTCAATGACACCTCACTGTCACTCTCATGAATGTGTAAGTTAAACATTAAAGAACTGGAGAAACTGGTGTCTTAGTATAAAGGCTGGAATGTAAAAACAAGTCCATTTAGATACTGCCTGAGCTGTCTCAGACCTGAGAATTTAATTAAAATAATGGAGGCGTTCTTGCATAGTTTGTTCCTGGACCCACTTTAGATTAAGTAATTTTTCCAAGTCTCTGAAGTAATTGTCCAGACCCTGGACCCAAGTTAAAGATTAGATAGAGTGAAACACTTCGGCTTTTGGCTTGTAGGTGCACTGAATGTATATACGCATTAGGAAAATCTTGTAACTTCGAGTTGATCTAGTGAGTTACTCCAACTACTTCCTTGTAACCAGTTGCAGAAATGAACTCCCTTCTTCTCCAGTCTGTCTGCATCTTGTTATTGAACTGTGAGAACGAGCAGCCAGACCTTGTTCTGTCCAGAAATAAATCTGGCAAGCCAGACAGGAGGGAGCTGCACTCAGTGGCCAACTGCTTGCAATGAGATGGTCACTGGGAGATTCCCAACATCTGCCAGGTACAGTTTGTCCTGAGGACTCTCCCAAGGAGCTTCCCTGATGCAAAGACCACCCATCCCTCTATTACTGGGTAAGGACAGAGGTTGGGAGAGGACATGCTCGGAAGGATCAGTCAAAGTGGATTGTAAGCCAGGGGTCTATGATTTCTTCTACTTGGGCTCAGGTAGCCATTTGTTTTGGTACCACTGAGAAAGCCATATGACTTGTTACCCGCTTTGCATTTGTTTGAGGATTCATTTGCATTTGTTTGTGAACATTTGTTTGTTCTGTTTGTCTGGTATTTGTTAAGTGTAGAGTACTCAGTATGGGCAATGCTGCATCTATTCCTACAAATAGTTCTTTAGGGAGAATTTTGTCAGATTGGAAGCACTTTGGTTATCCACCCATAACTAAAAAAATAATGCATGGTAACAGAGCTTGGTCAATGTATGTTTTGGGGTCTGTGAAATGGTGGCCAGTCTGGGATCTTTAAATTTCCATACCCTTTCTCAAGTAGAATTGTTCTGCCAGAGGTCAGGCAAATGAGGCAAAATACATTATGTCCAGGCATTTATATTGCTGCTTAATAAGGATGGTAAAGAAAATGGAAATAAGCTAATGGTGCAGTACACTGCTAAAGTGTGTCCTGACTCGCAAAGGGAGAGAGGGAAAACCTCTGAAATCCAACAGTTTATGAATGCTCTAAACCCCATAGTGGCTTCCCAGGGAAGAGAGGAAATGTCACTGCCAGAGTACAGGGAAGTAGCAGGGCTGCTGTCTTCTACTCGAACTAAGCAAGGCACTAATTTTGGCTGGGGAGTCACTCAGTCCAAAGCAGGGCAATTCCCACCAGGATAACACCCAGTAGGAGTTAATCAGCTAGGAGCTCCAGCCAGATGTTATTGGGCCTATAATACCACTGTATTTGCTACACAATGTCCCACCTGCAAAGATGTGCAGGATCTCCTAAACGTTAAGGTATCTGGTTTTAAATTAAAGCAAAGAAAGAGGTGCAGCATCTTCATAAACAAAATCAAGATGACACTCCAGATCCTGACAGGGCGATCGATGGACCCAAATAGGGATAATTTAGAGGACATACATCCCACTGTCACTAACACTTATACTATATTCTCTTACTTTCCTGGAGATCATAAATGGTTTATACTACTGGATTTAAAAGATACTTTCTTTTGAGACACAGAAAGTCAATTGTTGTTTGCCTTTGAATGGACAGATCCTGAAGCCACAATGCAGTTTCAGTATGGTTGGACTGTACTCCCACCAGGTTTTAAAAACTCTCCAACTACATTTGGAAAAGTCTTCATTTGAAATTAAAGGAGTTTAATTGGAAATGGGATATTGTTACAATATATGGATAATTTTCTAATATCTAGCCCCTCTGAATGGGAATATCAGAATAATACTATTAAAACTCTAAACCATCTAGCAACCTGTGAGTATATGGTTTCAAGTAAAAAGGCTTAAATATGCCAACAAACTGTGGAATACTTAAGTTTTCTTTTACAGAAGAAAACCAGAGCTCTAACAAGGGAAATGTAAGATACAATCACTTCCATTGCAGCACCCACTACCAGAAGGTAGCTAAGAGGATTTCTAAACATGGCAGGGTTTTGTCTGTCAGATATGGATTCCTAACCATGGACTACAGATAAAGCCACTATATGAACTGTTTAAAAGAGCTAACAATAGCACTTTGACTGGGAGCAAAACACCAGCATGCATTCAAACAACAGAAACATAAGTTAACCCCCACTCTAGCTCTGGGGCTCCCAAATCCTTGTAAGCTCTTTCTGCCATATATGCATGAGAGACTGGGTCTAGCGCTTAGGGACCTTATGCAGAAATTAGGAGAAATAAGATAACTGGCAGCCTACTTTTCTAAACTGCTGGACACAGTGGCTACAAGCTGGCCCTCATGTCTGAGAGCAGTTGCCACTAACTGCCTATTATTAAAGGAGGCTGAAAACCTAACCTTGGAAAAGCCTGTTACAATCTACACGCCTTCATCAGGTACTAGTGCTACTGGAGTGAAAGAGAGGCTATTGAGTGACAGCTGGCAGGTTAGGCAAATAACAGGCCAGACTTCTAGACGACCCTGCTGTGAAATTACAAACTACCAGAGCTCTAAACCCAGCTACATTACTACATCCTACCAAGGAATCAGAGGACCCCATGCATTACTGTTTGGAAATTATTGATCAAGTGTTTTCTAGCTGCCCTGATTTAAAGGATATGGACCGGCTGCAGGCGGACTGGATGTTGTTTGTGGATGGGAGCAGCCTGGTAAACAATGGGAAAAGAAATGCTGCATATGCCATAGTAACCTTTTTAGAGGTAAATAGAAGCAAAGATTTTACCAACAGGAACCTCTGCACAGAAGACAGAGCTGATTGCCCTTGTGAGAGACCTGCAGTTGTCTCAAGTCAGCAAGGCACTTGGAATAAATTGGAGTCTACAGTCAGCATGGAAGCCACTATCTTCTAGACAGACTAAAATATAAATCAAACACTAAAAACAGTTATTGCCAAACTGTGCCAGGAAATTGAACCAAGATAGATTCAGGTACTTGGGATTGCACTGCTCCAGGTAAAAGTGACTCTTAGAAGCAGGATTAAGTCCCTATGAAATTATATATTAGAAGACCCTTTGCTGCTAATCTCTCTCTGGTTTCTAGGGAGCCCCTTAATAGAAAGTCAACTATTAAACATAGTGTTACTCATTTGGGAGAAATTCTTAACATTTTGCATAAGCTTGCTTCTAACAGCAGCATTGTCTGGTGATCAAGTGCTGCTAAGGAATGGAGGGTCCAGCTCAGCATCTACAGGAGAAATGGAATGGGCCCTACAATGTGTTACTGACCACCAATTTGGCACTGAATCTGGTGGGCATCAAGTCGTGGGTCCAGACATCTCAGGTGATGACCCTGATGTGACTGAGGTCACACATTACACATGGGAAGTTCCTACTAGATGAAACATCTATGACAGAGGATACCAAGGCTACCAAATGGGAGTTGGAAACCATGGAAGGTCTAAGGTTTCTATTCAAAAGATGATAAGTTATTCTTTTATAATATTTTTCCTCACTACTTCTCTTGTTGTTTCTGCTTACACCTCTATCCTTTTCCTATAGTAGGTACAAGATTATGCAGATAGCCTATAGCAAGACCCTTGCTGGATCTATTACCCCTCTCTAATACCACAGAACTGCTTTGGTGGATCTCACCCCATACAAGGAAAATTGGGTTTCTTCATAGAAAATCTTAAACAATGGGCCAGTATGCAGATGAGGGGGTAACTAGAAAAAGAAATTTCTGAAAGGCGTATAAATAAAACTTTAAATAATCCAGGACGCAGGTTCTTCTTTGAGCTATAGTTAAAACTGAATGCTGTATGTATATTCTCAATAATGCAGAAAACATTTATTTAGCTTTAAAGAATATGAACCAACAGCTTAAAGCCATCTATATCCCTGCACTGTCTTTCAACAAATTAATAGCATCTTAGCTGGGTGAAGGACATTTGTGGTGGCAGAAAATTCTGGTGGTCCTAGTGGTCCTCCTGGGCATAGGCTATAACACTACATTGTGGACTTTATTGATGTTGTTTATTGTTCCAAGACATTCCCTGAGCTCATAAAATTATATTTCAACGGGCACTGTTTTTGAGTCCCTGAAACCAAGAACACTACCAATGGCAAGTAGATATTTTCCACACCAATGTCTCTTGACAATGACCCTCTTCAGCAGGAAATTGCCAGAGAGAATAAGTCACCCACCTCCCCTTACTCACCTTATTATTATTATTATATTAATAAGCATATAATTAATTAAATATTAATTATACATTATATACAATGATATATTATTACTAATTATATAATATACAATATATAATATATTATATTATTTATATATAATATATAATTTATTATTAATATAATAATATTATTATATTATTGCTTACACTCTTTACTAACCCATAATAGATTAATGCTTAAAACTAACATGATAGAGTCTGGGCATGGTGTCTCATGCCTGTAATCCCAGCATTTTAGGACACTGAGGTAGGCAGATTACCTGAGGTCAGGAGATTGAGACCAGCCTGGCCAACATGGTGAAAGCACATCTCTACTAAAAATACAAAATTAGTCAGGTGTAGTTCCATAAACCTGTAGTCCCAGCTACTCCCAGCTACTCAGGAGGCCAATGCAGGAGAATAGCTTAAACCTGGGAGGCGGAGGCTGTAGTGAGCTGAGATCGTGTCACTGCACTCCAGCCTGGGTGACAGAGTGAGACTTCATCTCAAAGGAAAAAAAAAAATCTAACATGATAGAAATTATACACAAGTTGACAGTGGGGATTGTGTCAGCCCAGATCTCTATTATCAATCAGAGCCATCAGCCTTTACTGACACTTTACAGTAAATCTGATGAATATGTAAGTTAAACATTAAAGAAATGTAGAAACTAGCACCTTAGTACAAGGACTAGAATATAAAAACAAGCCCATTAAGACCCCACCTGGGTTTTCTTAGACCTTTGATTTTAATTAAAATAATGGAGGCATTGTTGCACACCTTGTACCAGAACCCACTTTAAATAAAGTAACTTTTCCAAGTCTCTGAAGTAATTGTCAAGACAGATAAAGATTACACAGAGTGAAACACTTTGACTTTCATCTTGTAGGTGCACTGAATGTATATAAACACTAGGAAAAACTTGCAACTTTGAGTTGGTCTGATGAGCTATTCCAACCTTCTCCCTGTAACTGGTTGCAGAAATGAGCTCCCTTTTTTACCAGTCTGTCTGCATCTCATTATTGGATTGCGAGAATAAGCAGCCAGACTCCGTTCTGCCTGGGAACACTAAGGTAGAATGCCAAGAGGTTTTTTTTTATAAAAGAAGTATAAGAGAAAACCAAGGCTGAAGCATATTGTAGAAGACTTGTGGAAGGTAAACCTCATGAAAGAAATTTTATGTGTGATCAACATGAATAAAATGAGAGGGAGAATTATTTATGGTTTTTTCTAAAAATAGAATATTAATATCAGAATACACTAATGCAGGGCTAAAGTTTGAGCCCATGTGTTGGAACAACAGAACTTTTTCAGAGCATTGAACTATTCTTTAAGAGAAAATTATTAGAGGTCTATTTTTACTTTTTAGATGACTGGCCTAGGAGACAGAGATTTTATTTTTAAGATAATTTATTGTGCTTTGTGCCTTTAAATATTTTAGCAGTTTGGTTTGATTTCATAGTGACCTATGATCTTACTTTGATCCAATATTTTAAATCTTTGATATTTGACAAACTTCTTAAATATCAGTGTTAAATTATCTTAATCTCCAAGCAACTTTGGGTCATTCCAGTGATCCCTGGTATTTCTCAAAGTATCTGTAAAGGAGAGAGATTAAACCCATTGGTCATATGTGATATGTTAAATTACATGGGAAGCATTGAAAAAATTAAAAAATGATGTTTAACCTTCTTCAAGTTATAGTAATATAAACATTAATATGTATTCTAAAATTGTATAAAGTTCCTAGAAATCTAACATAACTTGGTAGAGATGCTATTAGTCATAATTTTTGTTTAGAAATAAGAAGTGTCTTTGCCAAATGTGTCATTATGATGAACCCTCATCAGGTTTTTAACCATATCCATTTTAATTCTTAACGTCTACTGTTAATTCCTTTATTCTCATGCTTCTCTGAAAGCTTCTTGCAAGCAATTATAATCCTAAAGTGTTAGGTCTTTTAGGAACTTAAAGGAAAGAATAAAAAAAGAGACCTCTGAAAAGTACAAGTTTCTGATAAGTTTACTTGAATTTTCAAAATTCTAGTGAAGAAACTGATGGGTTCATTAAACTGCTAAACAAGATCAGAGCTAGAATTAATTACATGAGACAATAAACTGATGACAAAAAAATGGATTTTTAAGACGTCATTTGAAACCTTGCTGGTTCTTTTAGTGTTTTCAAGATTTAAGACACTGGTTTTTAATCCCTCTATTGCTTACAAAAATTTGGAAAAACATCCTTTTCTAAACAAAAATTGAAACATTTTCTTTTCCTCTCTCCTTGGTCTCTTCAGAATTCAGAAAGTATTTGTGAATATTCTTATTTTTATGGCAATATGATTATTTGTATAAGTTTCAGATACAAAATCTGTTTTCTTTGTAACTGAATACACTTGAAAACATTGTTATATTACCAAGACTTTGACTAGAATGTCATACTTGAAAATTCCCCTTCTGAGAATGCCTGGCTTCAAAAATTTCTGGCCTTAGAGTGAGTGAGCACAAGTTTTCACTTCCTGGAAGACTCAGAAACGTGAAGACATTAGATACAGAATGAAACAATGAATGTCTGCCTTGGTTTGACTTATTAGCATGGAGAGATTTTTCTTAATGTTCGATCTGAAATTCCTTGTTAGAACTTCCAACAAGGCAAATTTAAAGTATGTTTATTTATTCTTACTACACTACATAAGTAATCAGGCTAAATTTGAGACTAAATTTATTTTGCAACCACTTTGGTCTTGTTATGATTATCTTTGGTAGAAATGGGAGTCACTATAGAGATAAAAATTATTTTCCAAAAGAAAACTCAGTACACCTGTTATTAGAATGCAGCGCTGTTGATTGTATTTAAGCTTTTACTGTCTACTTATAGGTGACTGGACTGTAAATTCTTCTACTTTTCTCTAGTATCTGGCTACAACTTTCCAATGAAGAATGAGAACTGCTCAGTGTCTGAAGCCCTGGAAGCCAGAACTGGACAAATTTTATGTATATTACAAGGAACAAATCTCATGCCAGATCCTTGGGTCGCATAGAGTTCACCAGAATACCCTATGCCACAACTGGAGGCATTTAAACTTCAAACTAATACAAAAAGTTGACTTCATGCTGTAGACAGCTATTCCAAGAGCATCAGAGCAAGATTTTCTATTATATTGAGATTCTTACCCATCTTAATATTTCCTTATGCCTACCTCTTTAACTTGGTAGGAAAATGCTGGAGTTAAAATTTCACATTTAGTAGATTTTGCAAGTAACTTACACTACCTATTTTAATTTAACCCAGTCGTGGAATGCTATATTATCTATTAATTAAATAGAGAGAAATTTATGCAGTTGACAACCTTTATTGTCAACATAGATAAATACATTGGTATTGTAGAGTAGACTACTTGGTTCAAATGTGTGAAGTTTTTGTCTCGTTATTTGATTTTAGTTGGTTTGGTTCATGGGAACCTGGTTAAGAAGCATACTCTAAACTCTCATTATCATCTTTCTGATAATCCTAACAGTAGACTTTCTGATATGCCATATCCACTTAAAAACTTTTGAACGTTTCTATATCGCCATCAGTCAAACATCAAATGTTCTCTCTGTGGCTATTAACAAGAAAACTCAAAGAAATGCATAATAATGAGGAGGATACTATAACCCATAAATGTCATACTTAAGACAACCAACACAAAATGATGGTAACCAAGAGTAGCAAAGATGTCCTGTGATGATGTCTCATCTAGGTGAGAAGCTGAGAAAAAGAAGGGAATGGTCCAATAAAAATGTTAGGTGACCATTGTTTTGGACTAAGCTTCTGCACTAGGCCTTAACAGACCAGGCTAGAAATGAAAGTAGAACCACCCATGCTAAAGTTCTATGTCACCACACCCAAACTATGTTCTTATCTGACCTTATGAGAAATCAGGAAAAAAAGAGATAATAGCCAATTTTCCAAACAGGCAAGTTTAAATCTTCAGTCAGCATGATAATGGAGTTCCCCTTGCTTCATCCTTACACAGAAAAGGCATGTGTTGATGACCAGATGACCCCCAGAAAAACTGCAGATGCCTAAGAGAGATATAAATGATTATTCTTACATTGCACTGAGTTTTGGGTTAGTTTGCTTTATAGCAATATTAAGCTGAAAGATAGAAGCATCATTGCTAGACTAAATTTTTTATAAATCTGGAGAAATCTGATGGATTTCAAAGTGTTAGACTGTAAAATGAATGAAAAATATGTACATAGTGGTAGCACTTCATGTGCTGATATGAAATGTTACCTAAGTTTTGAGTCAAAAGAGTAGGGTTCCAGAAACAGTATTTTTTTTTTATATATATATATTGGGCTTTTATAAGTTTTGTCAACTTTTTTTAAATTTTGATATGTTAATCTTTCCAATAAAATGATTTGCCTTTTAGTGACAATATTGCATTTTTGACAAGAGAAAGTATAGTAATCTGAACTATCTGAAGAAACAAGCGTCATAGAGCCATAATTGCTGTGTTAAAAGTTTTTCTAGAGTAAACACAAAAAATGATTGAAATAAGTAATAATAATTACACGGGGTTAACGGACTAGAGTAAAAGAAGCATTATAGTTATTAAACAGTTATCTCAAATTGTTCTGGTAGAAGGTATTTAAGTTACTGGCAGTGAATCTGCATGAGTCTGCAGCAACAATTCTTGCCTCCTCAGAAGAAAGAATTTGACTGAGGAGCGTAAGGCAGAAAAAGAGACCAAGGCAAATTTCAGAGCAGTCATGAAAGTTTATTTAAAAAGACTTTAGAACAGGGAAGAAAAAAAGTATGCTGGGAAGAGACCTAAGCAGGCAACTTCAAGGACAAGCCTGGTGCTGAACCTTGATCCTAGGACTTTACAGGCTGGCCCAGCTCTGGCATTTTGTCTTTCTTTCCCATGATTCTTCCCTTAGGGTGGGCTACCTGCATGTGCAGTGCCCTCCTTATCCTTTGGATTTGAACACACACAGTGTGTTTAGGAAGTTGTGCACATGCCCATCTGAGACTTTCTTCCCTTTTCCAGTGGAGTGCCCCCAGAAGATCATATGCTGGCATTTTGTCTCTTAATGCACATGCCCAGGAAGTTACTTCTCCCTGGAGCCTGCATTCAATTAACACTTAAGTGCAACAGGTATGGACCATCAGGAAATTGCATTTCCCCTGGCACAAGCTGCCAAGTATCATTTTTAGAGAGGCAATGTGATAATTGTCAAACTATCACCTGATGTTCCTGGTGGGTGGGGGGAGCCCTCCGCTGCCCTGCTCATGCCTATCTAACTATAAGTAACATATACCCTGTCAAGAGCCCAGTACCCCAAATCTGTGAAGTAAACTTGATGAAGATCAGTCTTCTATAACTACTTCCCACTGACAAAGCAGTGGTGATTCTGTGGGTCTTGGCCTCTTGCTAGACTCCAAATCTTTGGGGTAAACTTGATGAAGATCAGTTTTCTACAACTACCTCCCACTGACAAAGTGGTGGTGATCATGTGGGTCTTGGCCCCTTGCTAGCTCTCGGGACAGGAGGGTGACTCTGTGTTGGTGAAAGCAGTCAGTACCTAGCCAAGTCAAAGGGAGACAGAGGTAGGATTTCACATGATTCCTGTCCTACTGATGGGCAGCCTAGGGGTCCCCTGTAGAAGGATGCCTCTTGAATATTGAGAGGACAGTATCCCCCACTGAGAATCTTCTGAAGCTTGGTGGCCTAAAGGAGAGGAGACAAACCAGATTATTAGAATTAGAAGAATGTTAAAATGAAATAAGGGAGTGTAAACAGCTCTAAAAAATCCTGAGGCTGCCAACACGACATGCCCAGGTAACCGGTAGTTGTAGACATGCCTGCTAAGACTTGGGTGCATGGAGCTGCCAGTCAATTCCAGTGGGTGCCCAGAATTAGAATACTGATATAGATTTTTACACTACCCATCACCTTCGTTTCTTCTGAGTTGTAGCAGGAGACCACTGGTTAGTTCACAGGATAAGCAGGGTTGTTCTAAAATGCAGAAAAAACTTTAAAACAACTGATGAGACTAGAATCTAATAGTAGGTGTACCACAACTATTGAAACATAATTTATGTCTCTTCAGTCCTCATTTTTGTTCAAAAGAAATCATGATAGGACTGATTTGTTTAGAAAATAAACTTGAGTCTCTATATAGGCCTGATTCTTTGCGTGAAGTGCAGCAAGAATAATTACTTTTCACATAGGCTTTTAAGTTGGCTCTGATGGAACTTTGTTTCGTGGAAGGAATCTCAGATAAGAATTTTTATTTATTTATTTATTTATTTGTTTATGAGATGGAGTCTCACTCTGTTGCCAGGCTGGAGTGCAGTGGTGCAATCTCTGCTCACTGCAACCTCCACCACCTGGGTTCAAGTGATTCCCCCTTTTTTTGAGGGAGGGGATGCCATTTGCCTTACTTTACAAGCTTATCCCTGTCCTCCTTTTTCTGCTCTTGGTTATAAAAGTCTAAAGAGACTAATCTGAAGACCTCCTGCACAGGAGCACTGTGTTCCAAGGCTGATTTTTGTAATTTCCTACCCGTTCATTTTAAGCCAAAGTGTTTAAAGTTTGGACCAATTAAACTTTTCCTATTTTTAGAGAATGCGTCCAAGGGTTGTGTCATGTGGTATGAAGACATAATTACTCATCTTGCATGTGTGGAGAGAGAATAGAGGGGGAAAAAAAGAGGAAAAAGGAAAAAGAAAGCATCCCCTCTTTTTTCCTATTATCTTAAATGGGATGTCTCCCATTGTCCTGGGTTCTGTATTTAACCAGTCTTTACTGTGTGTCATTGATCCCATCTTGTCACAATCACCCACTTGAGAACAGAGGAGATACTGGAATGAACAGTGGGTCCCTGTCCATTGCTGGGATTGTGGCATTAACTAGTCCTTACTGTGTACCACCCCCCAGCCTTTCATCTCTGTTCTCATGTAATCTATTAGCCTGGGACCACCATTCATCTCTGTTCTATGGGTCTCTTGCAACTGTGGCCTTGGGCCAGCCTCCTTGTCTCTATAACCTTAGAGTGACCCTCACTCCGAGCATTTTAGTAATAAAGTGACTCTCTTTTCTTAGAAGACTGTTTCTCTATTAATTGCTGCAGGGACTGCACTTCTTTCCCCTCTCCCTTAGACTTTAACCGTGAATATATTGATGTAAGTTGAGAAGGGCATGGAAGTTTTTAGAGAAATGGAGGCTGCAGGAGGAAGTAGAAGGAAGTGAGAGAAATATTCATGGAAAGCCTTCATATGCTCTTGAAAACAGCAGCTCTTGGATTCAAGAAGGTAATGGTTATTCACCCTCTGTCCATAAAGCCATAACGTCTGGAGGACTTGGGGCTTGGGGTAAGAATTTCCCTTCCTCCCAATGTGGTGCTAGCTAAAAAGCAAGAGGGTGGAATCCTTAAAGGGCCAATGTGAAGCCTTATGCAGGCAGACAAGCTGCTCGTGATAGTCATCAGAAAACTTAGCCCTTGGGTATAACAGCAGTGAAAAGTACATAGTGAGTTCAAAGAAGCTGACAGAACTGGAGTTCCAAGTAATGTCTGTCCTGGCAATGTGCCAGAAGGGATGGGCAGGACTGAAGGTCACCCAAACTGGCGAAAATAAATATAAACCTCAAGAGGTATTTGCAAGGGAACCTGTGCCTTTGCTGCTGCACACACACAGAGAGCCATGGTGTATCAGTAACAGGGAGTGTGTATTTAAGAAGTCACATGGCATGCAAAGTGAAAACAAAGAAGCAGGCTTGTCACCAAAGTGGAAGGTCCAGTGGATGTGCAAAGCCATTTCAGAAAACACACAGAGAAAACAGGAGATTGGATGGTGCAGGTTTTTGGAAAAAGTTTATTATATTTGGGGAAAAAAAAGCAGCAGAAACCCCAATCATTGCACGGTTTTTAGGCCTTAGCCTCACCACTCTTGGGAGCCTCCTGTCTAAGCGGACCGTTTAGTACCTCACATCATCTCAGCGTAAACCCTAAGGATCTTCCCACCCCCAGAAGCCACCCATCAGGGTGAGCTGAGAAATCAGCTGGGGAGAGCAGAGTCACCTATGGCCAAGAGGAATTGTTCTGGGGGTTTGTTGGTAAGCAGGAGAGAGAGTGAGAGAGGAAAAAACACACACGGGGGGCTTGGATGCCTCTAGTCAAAAAAGCGAGGCATAGAGATCTCTTACCACTGAGGAACATATCTGAGTCATGCGGCACCAAATACGTTAATGGTGGCAAATATCTGAGTCACATGACACAAAATATGTGACCAGTGGAAGGTATCTGAGTTCCCGGTGGTGAATCCGTACAGGTCAGCAGCAATCTCAATTCTTCCCTCCTCAGAAGAAAGAATTGGACTGAGGAGCATAGGCAGAAAAAGAGACCAAGGCAAGTTTCAGTGGAGAGAAAGTTTATTTTAAAAGACTTTAGAACAGGAAAGAAAGGAAAGTATGCTTGGAAGACACCCAAGCAGGTGACTTGAAGGACAAGTGCAGTGTTGAACCTTGATTCTAGGACTTTAGAGGCTGACCCATCTCTGGCGTTTTGCACCACTTTCCCATGATTATTCCTGTAGGGTGGGCTGTCTGCATGCTCAGTGCCCTCCTTACTGTTTAAAATTGAGCACACACAGTGTGTTTAGGAAGTTGTGTGCATACCCATCTGAGGCTTTCTTCCCTTTTCTAGTGGAGTGCCCAACAGAAGATCAAACTCTGCCATTTTGCCTCTTACTGTGCATGCCCAGGAAATTACTTCTCCCTGGAGTGAACATTCAATGAACACTTTAGTGCAACGGACGTTGACCATCAGGAAATGACCTCTCCTTGGAGCCAGCTGCCAGTTATCATTTTTAGAAAAGCAATGTAATAATTGTCAAATCATCACCTGATATTTCTGGTGAGTTAGGGGAGCCCTCTCCTGTCTAACTACCTGCTACAAAAGGTATTTGAGTATTCTCAGCCCAATCATGACTTTAGAAATGGAGAGATTTTTTAAAAGACCTAAAACTAGATGTTAAAAAACCTATTTTTCTGGAATCTATGCAGTTAATAAACATGGCATGTTCTCACGTATTTGTGAGATCTAAAAATCAAAACAATTGAACTCAGATATATGAACTTCTCTCCTACTTAGAAAAAATATATTGCATAAAAAATTAAGATTTCCTTAATTTTTTTAGTGTTTGCCTTCCAAAATAAACCTTGATTAGAGACAACAGTTTTGGAAGCCAAATTTTTCATTTTTTATATGGCTTTGTTTAGATCAAAGGTATTTGACAATCAAAAGCCTGTACATGAAAATTTTTGAATTTATTCCATTTCAAAAGATTGGGGAAGAGAATCAATAGATGCATAGACTAGGTAATCTTTAGGAAAGACTGGAGGAGAGTGCCTGGTCTGGGGAAGACAGGAGTAGTTGATGCAGCAAGGATAATTGACTTGGGACTATAGAAACTGACAAGGAAGAAATGGGATCTAATGGAGGAGGGGTGGGATAGGAGACTTAGTACTAAAAGATGATTGAGCACTCTTATTTAGACTATTGAATACTCTCGTGTATAGCACCAGAAAGTTGCATAAATGTGAGCTGGTGCTTACAGAGTGCTATGGTCTGAATGTGTCCCCTAGAATCACATGTTAAAACTTAACTACCAATGTGATAGTATTAAGAAAGTGAGGCCATTGGGAGGTCATTTACTCATGTGGGAAGAGCTCTCATGAATGGGAATAGTAAACTCATAAAAGAGGCTGAAGGGAATACCCTAGTCCCTTTTTTCCCCGTTTTTTTCTTCTTTGACTGTATGAGGATATAGTATCCACCTTCACTGGAGGATGCAGCAACATGATCCCAACTTGAAAGTAGAGAGTGAGCCCTTAAAAGTAGAGAGTGAGCAAATCTTCTTGCACCTTGATCTTGTATCTCCCAGGTCCCAGCTTTGAATATACTTGTAAGTAATTATTGAGAAATAAGTTATTATTTTTGAATAATTTAATCTGTGGGATTTTGTTATAGCAGCAGAAACAGACTAACCCAGAGATAATATTTTATCACAGGCCTTTGAGTGAGGCTTGCCTATGAGTAGTTGCAGTCATTGTTTTTGTCACCGTTGAGAGCCAATCATAGCTTTTTGAATCCCTGAAAGAGTTTCTAGACTAAATCAGAACTACCTGTGATTGACTTGTTCAGCCCATTTTACCTGCTTATATTGACAAATGTCTTTCAGTAATGTATGGTCTTGAGGCTCCTAAAACAGAGGGCAGGATCTTGAATATCCAGACTACGCATGTTGGTGGTGGTTATAACTGTTTAGAAGGGAAACCACCTCTAAATTTTTAGTTTCCATACTTGTATGAGTCCAAAGTGGTGGTCACAATTTGCTTCTACACCAATTCCATTATTTGTTTATGTGTTATCATAAAGTGAACAATTCGTATTGTAAATGGGAAGTATAATGATGAGAGTAGACACTCATCTGTGATAAATCGTTTTCTGGTAGAGTCATAAGTCTTGAAAGATAAGTAAAAAATATGCAGGCTTAGGTCAGGATATTGGTGTGAGTATATATATCTAACAATAAAAAATATATATTTTAAACATGAAAAGACTGAAAATATAAGGAGTCATTAGATTTTCAACAGAGTGTGAAACCTATTGTGAACTGCATTTGTGAGGTATCTAGCTTCTGCACCCCTTAAGGGAATGCAACTAAATCCTCATGATCTGAGGGGGAACAGTTGTATCCTTACCCCCAGTCCCTTGGAAAAAGTGTTTTCCATGAAACCGGTTCCCAGTGCCGAAAAGGGTGGGGACAGCTGCTTTAGGCCAAGGAAATTTTTAAATCCCCTATTGAGGAATTTTAAAGAGATGAGTGAAATGATAAAATTTGCATTTTAGAAAGATTGTGCTGTGATCAAGGATGTTCAACCAGAAAAGAGACCTTTGAAATATTATAGACCTTGAGTCTTGCTTGAAGTGTTATTAGAACCAAGATACATGGTTCTTTTGAATGTACTTATAAGTGATTATTAAGAATCTTCTGCTGTTGCTATTTTTATTTTATTATTTATTTATGCATTTTGTGTGTGTGTGTGTGTGTGTGTGTGTGTGTGTGTGTGGCAGGGTTTTGCTCTGTCATGCAGGTAGGAGTGCAGTGGCATCATCATGGCTCACAGCAGTCTCAACCTCCTTAGTTCAAGTGATCCTTCCACCTCATTTTTAAAATTTTTTTCATGGAGATGAAGTCTCACTATGTTGCCCAAGCTGGTCTTGAACTCTTGGATTCAAGCGATTCTCCTGCCTTGGTCTCCCAAGTGCTGGGATTACAGGCTTGAGCCACCACATCCAACTATTGCTATTTTAAATATTTTGTAATAATTTTGTTCTACATTTTGTTTTTATGAGCATATAAATTTTATTACAGGTCTGTTGTCCTTTACTTCATGTGGGCCATAAAGTCCTATTTTATATCCAGTATACGGAGTCATGGTGATTATAGGCAGGAGAGAAAGAAAATATTTATTGACCACTTTCTTTTGAATATGTACTCTGCTAGGTTCTTTTAATTTATAGATGCCTAAATGATATTCAGTAAGAAATAGTTAAACAGGAATAAAAGTTTAGCTGATGTATCTAGAAATAAAGAGCTACTGTTTTTTGTTTCGTTTGTTTTTTTTCAGCAAATGTGTGATGGTGTTTGATTTTCAGCCTCAAGGGACGATATATTTCATTTTCAAGCACAATCAGGAAATAACATTTCTTACTAAAGAATGTTTAACGTTATTTTACATGGCACAACATGTAAAGAATGTGTTTTGTTGTAGTGAGTTAGTGAATATAGCACATATGCATAAGCCACCAAGTTATTAAAATAGAAAAGAAAAACAGTTATAGAGGCACACAAAGACAAAAGTCACACCAAGAATAATCCCTTGTTAGCAACGGGCAGAAAAGATCAGAACAACAATATTCTTGAAGTCGATTCAACAACAGAAGAAAAAGGAATAAAGACTATCATGAAAGGTTGTCTACTTTTAGTAATATTAGGTCAGGGATTTTCCATTGCTCTTTAGTAAGGGGCAATGGTAAAGTTCAATAAAACCTTGACTGTAAGGTGTTCACTCTTGCTGTTTTTAAGGCTAGATTGTGCTATTAATCTTTAACGGAGGTTCTTCTAGTCCCAACAAATTCCTTTTTGTCTTTACAAATCTCTTACTTAAGCATGCCATCCAAACATTCTTCTAAATAGATAGCTGGTTTGGATGATCCTTTTAAAGCTTTTAATCAAGATTTTGATTCCCAGAATGAAGCATGCATGGTAAACCATATCCCTCACAGATGTTTGTTTTTACTTAATAAAGTTAATTATTACACATTCTACTTGATCCAAATAGCCAGTCTATAAGGTGGGAGTTTTTTTTTTTTTTTAATTTTTTATTGGATTTTAGGTTTTGGGGTACATGAGCAGAGCATGCAAGACAGTTGCGTAGGTACACACATGACAGTGTGCTTTGCTTTCCTTTTCCCCTTCACCCACATTTGGCATTTCTCCCCAGGCTATCCCTCCCCACCTCCCCCTTCCTCTGGCCCTCCCCATTTCCCCCCTATAGACCCCAGTGTTTAGTACTCCCCTCCCTCTGTCCATGTGTTCTCATTTTTCATCACCCGCCTATGAGTGAGAATATGCGGTGTTTCAATTTCTGTTCTTGTGTCAGTTTGCTGAGGATGATGTTCTCCAGATTCATCCATGTCCCTACAAACGACACAAACTCATCATTTCTGATTGCTGCATAATATTCCATGGTGTATATGTGCCACATTTTTCCAATCCAGTCTATTATCAGTGGGCATTTGGGTTGATTCCAGGTCTTTGCTATTGTAAACAGTGCTGCAATGAACATTCGTGTACATGTGTCCTTATAATAGAACGATTTATAGTCTTTTGGATATATACCCAGTAATGGGATTGCTGGGTCAAATGGAATTTCTATTTCTAAGGCCTTGAGGAATCGCCACACTGTCTTCCACAATGGTTGAACTAATTTACACTCCCACCAAGTGTAAAAGGGTTCCTTTTTCTCCACAGCCTCTCCAGCATCTGTTGTCTCCAGATTTGTTAATGATTGCCATTCTAACTGGCGTGAGATGGTATCTCAATGTGGTTTTGATTTGCATCTCTCTGATGACCAGTGACGATGAGCATTTTTTCATATGATTGTTGGCCTCATATATGTCTTCTTTTGTAAAGTTTCTGTTCATATCCTTTGCCCACTTTTGAATGGGCTTGTTTGTTTTTTTCCTGTAAATCCGTTTGAGTTCTTTGTAAATTCTGAATATCAGCCCTTTGTCAGATGGGTAAACTGCAAAAATTTTTTCCCATTCTGATGGTTGCCGATCCACTCTAGCAACTGTTTCTTTTGCCGTGCAGAAGCTGTGGAGTTTCATTAGGTCCCATTTGTCTATTTTGGCTTTTGTTGCCAATGCTTTTGGTGTTTTGTTCATGAAGTCCTTGCCTACTCCTATGTCCTGGATAGTTTTGCCTAGATTTCCTTCTAGGGTTTTTATCGTGCCAAGTCTTATGTTTAAGTCTTTAATCCATCTGGAGTTAATTTTAGTGTAAGGTGTCAGGAAGGGGTCCAGTTTCTGCTTTCTGCACATGGCTAGCCAGTTTTCCCAACACCATTTGTTAAACAGGGAATCCTTTTCCCCTTGCTTGTTTTTGTCAGGTTTATCAAATATTGTATAGTTGTAGATATGTTGTGTTGCCTCCGGTGCCTCTGTTTTGTTCCATTGGTCTATATCTCTGTTTTGGTACCAGTACCATGCTGTTTTGATTACTGTAGCCTTGTAGTATAGTTTGAAATCCGGTAGTGTGATGCCCCCCGCTGTGTTCTTTTTGCTTAGAATTGACTTGGCTATGCGGGCTCTCTTTTGGTTCCATATGAAGTTCATGGTGGTTTTTTCCAGTTCTGTGAAGAAAGTCAATGGTAGCTTGATGGGGATAGCATTGATTCTGTAAATTACTTTGGGCAGTATAGCCATTTTCACGATATTAATTCTTCCTAACCATGAACATGGAATGTTTCTCCATCTGTTTGTGTCCTCTCTGATTTCATTGAGCAGCGGTTTGTAGTTCTCCTTGAAGAGGTCCCTTACGTTCCTTGTGAGTTGTATTCCAAGGTATTTTATTCTTTTTGTAGCAATTGTGAATGGCAGTTCGTTCTTGATTTGGCTTTCTTTAAGTCTGTTATTGGTGTATAGGAATGCTTGTGATTTTTGCACGTTGATTTTATATCCTGAGACTTTGCTGAAGTTGCTTATCCGTTTCAGGAGTTTTTGGGCTGAGGCGATGGGGTCTTCTAGGTATACTATCATGTCGTCTGCAAATAGAGACAATTTGGCTTCCACCTTTCCAATTTGAATACCCTTTATTTCTTTTTCTTGCCTGATTGCTCTGGCTAGGACTTCCAGTACTATATTGAATAGGAGTGGTGAAAGAGGGCATCCTTGTCTAGTGCCCGATTTCAAAGGGAATGCTTCCAGTTTTTGCCCATTCAGTATGATATTGGCTGTTGGTTTGTCAGAAATAGCTTTTATTACTTTGAGATACATTCCATCGATACCGAGTTTATTGAGGGTGGTTAGCATAAAGGGCTGTTGAATTTTGTCAAATGCCTTCTCTGCGTCAATTGAGATAATCATGTGGTTTTTGTTTTTGGTTCTGTTTATGTGGTGAATTACGTTTTTAGACTTGCGTATGTTGAACCAGCCTTGCATCCCTAGGATGAATCCTACTTGATCATGATGAATAAGTTTTTTGATTTGCTGTTGCAATCGGCTTGCCAATATTTTACTGAAGATTTTTGCATTTATGTTCATCATGGATATTGGCCTGAAGTTTTCTTTTCTTGTTGGGTCTCTGCCAGGTTTTGGTATCGAATGATGTTGGTCTCGTAAAATGATTTGGGAAGGATTCCCTCTTTTTGGATTGTTTGAAATAGTTTTAGAAGGAATGGTACCAGCTCCTCTTTGTGTGTCTGGTAGAATTCGGCTGTGAACCCGTCTGGACCTGGACTTTTTTTGAGTGGTAGGCTCTTAATTGCTGCCTCGACTTCTGACCTTGTTATTGGTCTATTCATAGTTTCAGCTTCCTCCTGGTTTAGGGTTGGGAGGACACAGGAGTCCAGGAATTTATCCATTTCTTCCAGGTTTACTAGTTTCTGTGCATAAAGTTGTTTGTAATATTCTCTGATGATGGTTTGAATTTCTGTGGAATCTGTGGTGATTTCCCCTTTATCATTTTTTATTGCATCTATTTGGTTGTTCTCTCTTTTCTTTTTAATCAATCTGGCTAGTGGTCTGTCTATTTTGTTGATCTTTTCAAAAAACCAGCTCTTGGATTTATTGATTTTTTGAAGGGTTTTTCGTGTCTCAATCTCCTTCAGTTCAGCTCTGATCTTAGTTATTTCTTGTCTTCTGCTGGGTTTTGAGTTTTTTTGGTCTTGCTCCTCTAGCTCTTTCAAGTTTGATGATAGGGTGTCAATTTTGGATCTCTCCATTCTCCTCATATGGGCACTTATTGCTATATACTTTCCTCTAGAGACTGCTTTAAATGTGTCCCAGAGGTTCTGGCATGTTGTGTCTTCGTTCTCATTGGTTTCGAAGAACTTCTTTATTTCTGTCTTCATTTCATTTTTTACCCAGTCAACATTCTGAGAAGAATGTGTATTCTGTGGATTTGGGGTGGACAGTTCTGTAAATGTCTATCAGGTTTGCTTGCTCCAGGTCTGAGTTCAAGCCCTGGATATCCTTGTTGATTTTCTGTCTGGTTGATCTGTCTAGTATTGACCGTGGAGTGTTAAATTCTCCCACTATTATTGTGTGGGAGTCTAAGTCTCTTTGTAAGTCATTAAGAACTTGCCTTATGTATCTGGGTGCTTCTGCTTTGGGTCCATATATGTTCAGGATCGTTAGCTCTTCTTGTTGTATCGATTCTTTTACCATTATGTAATGGCCTTCTTTGTCTCTTTTGATCTTTGTTGCTTTAAAGTCTATTTTATCAGAGACGAGAATTGCAACTCCTGCTTTTTTTTGCTTTCCATTAGCCTGGTAAATCTTCCTCCATCCCTTTATTTTGAGCCTTTGTGTATCCTTGCATGTGAGATGGGTTTCCTGGATACAGCACACTGAAGGGTTTTGGATTTTTATCCAATTTGCCAGTCTGTGTCTTTTGATTGGTGCATTTAGTCCATTTACATTTAGGGTTAATATTGTTATGTGTGAATTTGATACTGCCGTTTTGATGCTAAGTGGCTGTTTTGTCCTTTAGTTGTTGTAGATTCTTCATTATGTTGATGCTCTTTAGCATTTAGTGTGATTTTGGAATGGCTGGTACTGGTTGTTCCTTTCTATGTGTAGTGCCTCTTTCAGGAGCTCTTGTACTACAGGCCTGGTGGTGACAAAATCTCTGAGTACTTGCTTGTTCACAAAGGATTTTATTTTTCCTTCACTTATGAAGCTCAGTTGGCTGGATATGAAATTCTGGGTTGAAAGTTCTTTTCTTTAAGGATGTTGAATATTGGCCTCGACTCTCTTCTGGCTTATAGTGTTTCTGCTGAGAGATCTGCTGTGAGTCTGATGGGCTTCCCTTTGTGGGTGACCCGACCTTTCTCTCTGGCTGCCCTTAGTATTTTCTTCTTTATTTCAACCTTGTTGAATCTGGCAATTATGTGCCTTGGGGTTGCTCTTATTGTGGAATATCTTTGTGGTGTTCTCTGTATTTCCTGCATTTGAGTGTTGGCCTGTCTTGCTAGGTGGGGGAAGTTTTCCTGGATGATGTCCTGAAGAGTATTTTCCAGCTTGGATTCATTCTCTTCGTCCCCTTCTGGTACACCTATCAAACGTAGGTTAGGTCTTTTCACATAGTCCCACATTTCTTGGAGACTTTGTTCATTCCTTTTTGCGCTTTTTTCTCTAATCTTGGTTTCTCGTTTTATTTCATTGAGTTGGTCTTCGACTTCAGATATTCTTTCTTCTGCTTGGTCAATTCGGCTATTGAAACTTGTGCATGCTTCGCGAAGTTCTCGTATTGTGTTTTTCAGCTCCTTTAATTCATTCATATTCCTCTCTAAGTTGTCCATTCTTGTCATCATTTTCTCATATCTTTTTTCAAGTTCCTTAGTTTCTTTGCATTGATTTAATACATGTTCTTTTAGCTCACAAAAGTTTCTCATTATCCACCTTCTGAATTCTAATTCCGTCATTTCGTCGCAGTCATTCTCCGTCCAGCTTTGTTCCCTTTCTGGTGAGGAGTTTTGGTCCTTTCTAGGAGGCGAGGTGTTCAGAGCGTCTTGGACTGTCTGCTCGGGATCGTTTGAAATCGCGGTTTTGTTCGTCCCACTGGGCTATCCCAAACGCTCTGTCCCTGCAATCCCCTGGGCTGCCCCAGTGTCCAAGTCTTGTTCAGGCTCAAGTCCAGCCCCCTCAAGTCTCAGGTTGCTGGTTCAACAGGGCACCCGGACAAGTGCGCCCTGTGGGGATTGCTGGGTAGGGCCGGCCGCCGCCACCCCGGCTGCCAGCTTCGCCAGGCAGAGGTACTGCCTGGCGTCCCACGTCTCCTTTATACTTGGGAATTTTTCCATTCTGTGGGCAACAAAGATCAGTCTGGAAATGCAGCTCCGACTCACCTCTCCGCAGATTCAACGAGAGCTCCAATCCTGGGTTGTTCTCACAGCGCCATCTTGAGTCCTCTAAGATGGGAGTTTTATTCACATTTTACAGAAAAATTTAAGTTCAGAAACAATTATGTGTCTTAATCAAGACCACATAACTAGTAAGAAGTAGATATAGGAAGCAAACGTAAAATTAGGTAATTTGTTTTATTTTCAGTTGTCTTGCTTTTTCAATATTCTTTAAACTGGAACAGTTTCTGAGTCTTTCACTGTATATCTTGACATTGATGTTTTTGAATTGCACAGGCCAATTTTTCATAGACTATCTTAGTCCACTTGAACTTCTGTAAGAAACTGCCATAGACTGCCTGGTTTATAAACAACAGAAATTTATTTCTCACAGTGCTGGATCCTCAAAAGTTCTGTAATCTAGACACCAAAAGATTTGGTGTCTGGTAAAAGCTGGCTTGCTGGTTCATAAAGGGCTGTCTTCTCATTGTGTCCTTACATGTTGGAAAGGGAAAGAGAGTCTTTTGGGGTCTCTTTTATAAGTGTACTACCCTCATGATCTATTCACTTACCAAAGATCCTACCTCCAAATATCATCGCATTTGGGATCAAGACACACATTTAGCCTATAGCATGGACTATCCAACTTGAGTTTTTAAAAATGTTTTAAAAATGTTAAACTTATCGTTCTGTAGGTGAGATTTAGGTCATACAATTGTGTCAGGAATACCACAGGAGTTATGCTAAGTTGATCATCCGGTTAAAATGTTGTCTTCTAGGTTACTCTACTATAAAGTTACTATTTTTCCCCCTTTGTCATTAAAAAGTATTTTGTAAGGTGATAATTTGAGACCATGTAAACACATTATTATTTCTTAAGTTTTTAACTAAGAGATTTAGAATCCATTGATGATTCCTGCCTGAAATATTTATTACTATGATGGTTGCTGTCATGGCCCATTTTATGCAGCTATGCCAGAATACCAGAGACTGGGTAATTTACAATGAACAGCAATCTATTTGTCTCATGGTTCTAGAGGCTGGAAGTCTAAGATTGAGGGGCCACATTTTTCCTGTGTTATCTCATGGTGAAAGGCATCAAATGGGGGAGGGAGAGGGAAGGGACCAAACCCATTATTATTATTATTATTAATATTATTATACTTTACATTCTGGGGTACATGTGCAGAATGTGCAGATTTGTTACATAGGTATATACGTGCCATGGTGGTTTGCTGCATCCATCACCCCTTCGTCTACATTAGGTATTTCTTCTAATGCTATCCCTCCCCTATCCCCCCATTTGGAATCATTCTTTTATAAGAAACCTGCTTCCCAGAAAATGTTATTAATCTATTCACAAGAGCAGAGCCCTCATGACCTAATTCTCTTAAAGGTTCAACCTCTCAACAGTGTTGCATGGGATTAACTTTCCAACACATGAAATTTAGAGATGTGTTCAAACTTTAGCTTTAAGTTTAACTTTAAGGGGTAATTTTTAATTCTATCATTTCTTCTTCAGTTATCAGTTGGCTTTCTACTATGTGTAAGGATGTTCCATCTTGTTTGTTTCTGTGTGAACTGATGAATTACTTATGTAATAGGTTATAGTAATTTTTTAATATTGTTAGTTCATATTACTATTTATTTTGATGTTCTTATTGTCCCAGATTTGGGCAGTAGGTGCTGCTTCTAATGTGTTCGATGTTATTTTAACATGTCACTATCATTCCTTTGTACTTTTTTACTTTTTGGCAAAAAGATATTTGGATTCTTGTAATTATCCCTCCTCCATTGGAATCAGCTACCCTTTTTTAAATATCCCCAGTTGCTTTTAGTAGAAAATGGCTTTACAAATGAAGATTTGGGGATAAGGTATGCTGATTGTTATTGGGGAGATTTTGCTTCTAGCCTTTCAGCAGAGAGATGTAGGGAAAAAGTATATATATATACCTACTAGCATATGTAAACATATATATACATATAAATACCGACACATATCTTTATTTTTGAGTATATCCTGGTATATGTAGATATCAAGCGTATGATTTAACAATGATTAGTAAGAATCAAAATCATCATTGTGAAATTAAATTTAGATCTAAACGTTCTTGAAGAAATAACAAATAAAGACACCTGAGAATATTTATGTTTTCAGAATAGAATGGTTTTTCCTGTAATTAATCCTAAGTCTTCTTATGATCTTTGTACAAAGCAAACTGATAATATTTTTAACAGTAGTTTTATGTGAGTTGCATAAATGTTCATAATTCCTCATAGATACCTCCAAATGTACTTATATTTATCTCTTGATACAAGTGAAACCATTAAACCATTATTTCATTTAAGTATTTTTATAGAAATTTAAATCATTACAGGCCTTGTGACTTGATATTGAAAAAGAGCTTAGAACACATAGTAGAATGACTTTTTAGTCTTGCTATTTGATTATCTTTCTCATATGTTACTTGTCTCAATTTCACTTGGCAGAAGCTTGATTACAAAAATAAAATGGTGGTTGATTCAATATTTGGCTCTTCTAAAAAACTGTGATTTGACAATTTATAATTATCTACATTTTGGGACAAAAAAATGAAATTAAAATTTATGAGCATAATATGCAATAATGAAATCATGCTAGCTAACATACTCATCACCTCAAATAATTCAATTTTATTGTGATAACATATGAAATTTATTTTCTCAGCAATTTTTAGAAGTACAATGCTCTATTATTAACTATATTCTCCTCTATACTGTGTGATAAAACTTGAGAAGAACCCTATATTCTTCCTGTTCTGCTAAAATTCTGTGTCCTTTGGCCATCATCTTCCTATTCCTCTCAACCTCAGCTTCTGTAAACCATTCAAATCTCTGCCTCTATCAGTGTTATTGTTTTAGATTCCATATATGTAATATTTTTCTTTCTATGCCTGGCTTATTTCACTTAACCTATTGTTCTCCAGTTCCATTCTGTTACAAAGGACACACTTTGTTAAACATTTAAGGCTGAATGGTATTACATTGTGTATTTATACCACATTTTCTTTACTCACCTGCTGATGAACAATTAAGTTGATTCTGTAACTTGGCTATTGTGAATAATGCTATAATTAGCAAGAGATGAGTTTTGACATCTCTTTGACAAAGTGTTTTTAAATATTCTTGAGTATGGTAATTCTATGTCTAACTTTTTAAGAAACTATCATACAGTTTTCTATAATGACTTTATTAATTACATTTCCACCAACAGTGTACACAGGTTCCCTTTTCTCCACATCTTTTCCAACATTTTTGTTATCATTCATGTTTTTATAATGTACATTCTCACAGCTATGAGATGATAGCTGTATTAGTCCATTTGTATGCTGCTGATAAAGATACACCTGAGACTGGGCAATTTACAAACGAAAGAGGTATAATTGGATTTACAGTTTCACATGGCTAGGGAAGCCTCAGAATCATGAAGGAAGGCAAGGAGGAGCAAGTCAGGTCTTACATGCATGGCAGCAGGCAAGGAGAGAGAGGGAGCTTACGCACGGGAACTCCATTTTTTAAAACCATCAGATCCTGTGAGACATATTCACCGTCATGAGAACAGAACAGGGAAGGCCCACCCCAATAATTTAATCATCTTCCACCAGATCCCTCCTATAATACATAGGAATTATAAGTGTTCCAAAATGAGATTTGGGTGGGGACACAGAGCTCAACCATATTATTCCACCCTGGCCTTCCCAAATCTCATATTTTTACATTTCAAAACCAATCATGCCTTTCAAACAGTCTCCCAAAGTCTCAACTCATGTCAGTATTAACTCAAAAGTCCAGAGTCTTATCTGAGACAAGGCAAGTCCCTTCCACCTATGAGCCTGTAAAATCAAAAGCAAGTTAGTTACTTCCTAGATACAATGGGGATACAGGCATTAAGTAAATACAGCCATTCCAAATGGGATAAATTGGCCAAAACAAAGGGGCCACAGGCCCCAAGAAAGTTCAAAATCCAGTCAAATCTTACAGGGGCAGTCAAATGTGAAAGCTCCAAAATAATATCCTTTGACTCCATGTCTTACACCCAGGTCACATTGTTGTAAGAGGCAGGTTCCCATAAACTTGGGCAGCTCTGCCTTTGTGGCTTTGCATGGTAAAGCCTCTCTCCTGGCTGCACTTATGGGCTGGCATTGAGTTTCTGTGGATTTTTCAGGTGCACAATACCAGTTGTCAGTAGGTCAACCATTCTGGGGTCTTGAGGATGGTGGTCCTCTTCTCACAACTCCACTAGGTGGTGCCCCAGTAGGGACTCTTTGTGGGGGCTCCAGCCCCACATTTCCCTTCCTCACTTCCCTACCAGTGGTTCTTCTTGAGGGATTACCTTTGCAGCAACCTTCTGCCTGGACATCCAGGCATTTCCATACTTCTTCTGAAATCTAGATGGAGCATTGTAAATCTCAATTCTTGACTTCTGGGCATTTGTAGGCTCAACACCATGGGGAAGCTGCTAAGGCTTGGGGCTTGCATCCTCTGAAGCCATGACCAGAGTTCTATGTTGGCCCCTTTCAGCCACAGCTGGAGTGGCTGGGATGCAGGGCACCAAGTCCCTAGGCTGCACGCAACAGGGGGACCCTGGTCTGGGTCCATGAAACCACTTTTTTTCCTAGCCCTCCAAGCCTGTGATGGGAGGAGCTGCTGTGAAGACCTCTGGCATACCTTGGAGACATTTTACCCACTATTTTGGGAATTAACATTCAGCTCCTTGTTGCTTATGCAAATTTCTGCAGCTAGCTTGAAAATAGGTTTTTCTTTTCTATCAAATTGTCAGGCTGAAAATTTCCAAACTTGTATGCTTTGTTTTTTTTTATAAAACTGAATGCCTTTAACAACGCCCAGGTCACCTCTTGAACACTTTGCTGCTTAGCAATTTCTTCTGCTGGATACCCTAAATCATTTCTCTTAAGTTCAAAGTTCCACAAATCTCTAGGGCAGGGACGAAAGGCCACCAGTCTCTTTGCTAAAACATAATAAAAGTCAACTGTGTTCCATTTCCCAACAAGGTCCTCATCTCCAACTGAGACTACCTCAGGCTGGAACTTATTGTCCATATTGCTATCAGGTTTGTGCTCAGGCCATTCAACAAGTCTCTAGAAAGTTCCAAATTTTCTCACATTTTCCTGTCTTCTTCTGAGCCTTCCAAATTGTTCCAACCTCTGCCTGTTACCCAGTTCCAAAGTTGCTTCCACATTTTCAGGTGTCTTTTCAGCAATTCCCCACTCTATGGGTACCAATTTACTGTATTAGTCTGTTTTCATGGGGCTCATAAAGACATACCAAAGATGGGGCAATTTACAAAAAAAAAAAAAACGAGGTGAAGTTGGACTTAAAGTTACACATGGCTTGGGAAGCCTCACAATCATGGTGGAAGACAAAGAGGAGCAAGTCATGTCTTACATATATGGCAGCAGGCAAAGAGAGAGAAAGAGTTTGTACAGGGGAACTCCTCTTTTTAAAACCATCAGATCTCATGAGACTTATTCACTATCATGAGAAGAGCACAGGAAAGACCTGCCCCCATAATTCAGTCATCTCCCACCAGTTCCCTCCCACAGCACATTGGAATTATTGGAATCCACAAGATGAGATTTGGATGGGGACACAGAGCCAAACTATATTAATGTCCCATTGTATTTAAAATTTGCATTTCCTTAGTGATTAGTGATGGTGACCATTCCTTTATGTCTGTTAGCCATTTCTATATCTTCATATGAAAAATGTTGATATGTACTTGTATTAGTCTGTTCTCATGCTGTTAAAATGAAATACCCAAGACTGGGTAATTGATAAAGAAAAGAGATTTAATTGACTCACTGTTCTGCATAGCTAGGGACACCTTAGGACTCTTACAATCATGGAAGAAGGCACCTCTTCACAGGAAAACAGGAGAGAGATTGATTGCCAGAAGGGCAAATACCAGACACATATAAAATCATCAGCTCTCATGGGAACTTACTATTAGAAGAACAACATTGAGGAACCACCCTTATGATACAATTAATTCTACCTGGTCCTGCCTTTGACTCATGGGGATTATGGAACTACAATTCAAGATGAAATTTGGGTAGGGACACAGCCAAGCCTATCATATCAGTATGGAGTCTGACTTTTTCAGACAGAGTCTTGCTCTTATTGCCTAGGCTGGAGTGCAATGGCATGACCTCGGATCACTGCAACCTCCGTCTTCCAGGTTCAAGTGATTCTCCTGCCTCAGCCTCTCAAATAGCTAGTATTATAGACACCCACCACCACACCAGGCTAATTTTTGTATTTTCAGTAGAGATGGGGTTTTGCCATATTGGCCAGGCTGGTCTCAAATCCCTGACCCTGTGATCCACCTGCCTTGGCCTCTCAAAGTGCTGGGATTACAGGCATCAGCCACCACGCCTGGTCCTCTTGTCAGTGAGTTTCAGTGTTCTTGCCATTGAGTTGTTTGATCTCCTTATATATTTTTTATGTTACTTCCTTATTATATTCTCTCCCAATTAATAGATTTTTTTCAGCATAGTGTTGATTATTTCTTCTGCTGTGCAGAGCTTTTTAGTATTATGTAACCTCAGTTGCCTATTTTTGTTTTTGTGGCCTGTGCTTTTAGAGTCAAATAAAAATAAATTTGCTGGGAGTGATGGCTCATGCTTGCAATCCCAGGACTTTGGGAGGCTGAGATGGGCTGATCACAAGTTCAGGAGTTGGAGACCAGCCTGGGGAACACAGTGAAACCCCGTCTCTACTAAAAATACAAAAAAATAAAAATTACCAGCCTCAGTGACGGAGCTACAGCCCATCTCAATATATATACATATATATATAGCCCAGATCAATGTAGTACCACTTTACTCCTATTTTTTGTTTTAGTATTTTGAGAATTTCTGGTCTTATATTTAAGTCTTTAATAAAACTGGCTATTTAAAATCACATATCTTTTTTTCTAAATGAATTTTATCTGTATATGCATCATATCTGTGAATGTCCTCTTAAATTTCTCACCAATACAAGTGATATTGGTGTGTCAACAGAATAATTAAGGATAAAAGAAAATATTTTATTTTCTCATTCAACAAATATGTATTTAATGCCTATTGTATGTCAGGTTCAGGCTAGGAGTTGTTCTGAAGATGATGGCTATTGTATTTGCGTAAGGCAGTTGGTATTTGTAAAGAGGAGTGTTGGAGAACATTAACTGTAGAGTCCTTTGAATGAAAACAAGATATAGTGCTTCAAGAGATGTGTCAGAGTATACTGAGTTCCTAGAAATTACAGTTAACAGATCTTGATGGCATAACCACATTTAACCTTTTGCACATTTTCATTAATGAATGTATTCTCTTTGAAAGAGGTGAATATAGAGGTGCTTGAAAGTAAGGATTTGAAATGTCAACATTTTCCAGTTCTCTCATAGTATACAGTGATGTATTCTTACAATAAACTTTCTAAATACTTTTTTGGACCAAATGAATTGCCAAGTAAATCAAGAAACAATCTTTCAGTATCTAACAAAACTGACATCATGGAGACGAGATCCAAGATGGCCGACCACTAACAGCTCAGGATTGTAGCTCCCAGTGAAAGCTCAGAGAACGAGACGACGCCACATCATTAGACGAATTTTCGTCACTCACCGATTAGCCGATTCCCAGTGGAGGAGCCCCACGGGTCGCCAGCGCGACTCTTGTGGCTGCCGCAGCGGTTTTGCCGGCGTCTCGGCGCAGCAGCTCTTCACGCAGAGCCAACGGGACTGCTTCCCCTACTGACCGGAGTTTGGAGCTCCAGGAAGTCAGAGCCGCTTGTTGCGGACTCAAGAGGGAAGCCAGACCAGAGATTCCCGGGCAGAAGAGCACCATCAGTCTTATCGCTGCTATTTAGGCTGCCACAGTGGGTTGCTCGGATCCCAGCACTGGGAATCAATAAGTCGGACGTCGACTCAGAAAACTAATTAGAAAGGCGGTTCATTTACAATGAAGGGAAAAAAACAGCCTAAGAAGGCCGAGTATACTCAAAATCAGAACCCATCAGCAACCGAACAAGCCCTGATGGAAAAGGACTCATCAGCAACCGAACAAGCCCTGATGGAAGAGGACTCATCAGTAACGGAACAAGCCCTGATGGAAAAGGACTGTGTTCCATTATCTGAAGTAGGCTTTAAAAGGTGGATGATAAGAAACTTCTGGGAGTTAAAGGAACTTGTTCTAACCCAATGTAAAGAAACTAAGAACTTGGAAAAAAGATTAGATGAAATGTTGAAAAGAATAGACAATATAGAGAGGAATACAAATGAACTTATGGAGTTGAAAAATACAACACAAGAACTCAGTGAAATATGTACAAGCTTAAACAGCCGAATGGATCAAGCAGAAGAAAGGGTATCAGAGGTAGAAGACCAACTTAATGAAACAAAACGACAAGACAAGAATAGAGAAAAAAGGATAAAAAGGAATGAGCAAAGTCTCCAAGCAATATGGGACTGTGTGAAAAGACCTAATATACGCTTGATTGGTGTACCTGAATGTGAGGGAGAGAATGAAGTCAAGCTGGAAAATACTCTCCAGGACATTATCCAGGAAAATTTTCCTAATTTAGCAAAGCAGGACACTATTCAACCCAGGCAATACAGAGAACACCACAAAGATATTCCTCAAGAAGACCAACCCCAAGGCACATAATCATTAGATTCACCAAGATCGAAACGAAGGAGAAAATATTAAGGGCAGCCAGAGAGAAAGATCAAGTCACCCATAAAGGTAAGCCTATTAGGCTTACAGCAGATCTCTCAACGGAAACCCTACAAGCTAGAAGAGAGTGGGGGCCAATATTCAATATACTTAATCAACAGAACTTTCAGCCCAGAATTTTATATCCTGCCAATTTAAGCTTTACATTTGAAGGAAAAATAAAATCTTTTAGGAACAAGCAAGTACTCAGAGATTTTATTACCACCAGGCCTGCTTTACAAGAACTTCTAAAAGAAGCATTATACACAGAAAGGAATAACCAGTATGACCCTTTCTAAAAATACATCAAAAAGTAAAGAGCATTAACATAAAGAAGAATTTTTATCAACGAAAGGACAAAATAACCAGTTAACAACAAATGGCAGCAACCCTAAATTTAAATCGACCAAATCTCCCAATCAAAAGATACAGACAAAATCTAACGGTATATCCAAAGATATACATAGACTGAAAATAAAGGGTTGGAAAAAAAAAAAACAAAAACGTACCAACCAAATGGAGAGCAAAAATAAATAAATAAGAAGCAGGAGTTGCAATTTTCACATTTGACACAATAGATTTCAAAGCTACAAGGATACAAGGGTAAGAGGATTAATGTAATAATAAGAGATCTTAACACCCAGATACATAAGACCCATAATGAGATTTAGATTCAATGAGACAACAAATTGATAACGATACCCGGGACTGGAACTAAGATCCAGAACAAATAAACTCAATAGAGCTCTCCATTTTAAACACACAAAATATATATTATCCACAAAATCTAACGATATATCTGAAGATATACAAAGACTCAAAACAAGGGGATGGAAAAAAACTCACCAACCAAATGGAGAGCAAAAATAAATAAATAAAAAGCAGGAGTTGTAATTCTCACACTTAATAAAATAGATTTCAAAGCTACAAGGATGCAAGGGTAAAAGGATTAATGTAATAATAAGAGATCTTAACACCCAGATACATAAGACACATAATGAGATTTAGATTCAACGTGACAACAAATTGATAACGATATCCAGGACTTGAACTCAGAGCCAGAACAAATAAACACAATAGAGGTCCCCATTTTAAACACATAAAATATGCATTAACCACTTTAAACACTCAAAATATTGATCGGCCATTATTGAAACCCATTTTAGGAATGAAGTAATATTCCTTTTTCCCTCTTTTTCTTTTTTTCCCCTTCTTTTTCTCTTTTTCCCTAAAAAAAAAAAAAAAAGAAAAAAGTTCCGGAAGGCTGATGATTCATGCTCATGCTCTCACGGGAGGCTGACTCACAAAGGAAACTGTGCACCCAGGCATACCTGGGGCGGACTCCCAGCTCTGCCACTTACAAAACCTGTGGCATCAGCTGGGCGTAGTGGCTCACAATTGTAATCCTAGAACTGTGGGAGGCCGAGGTGGGTGGATTGCCTGAGCTCAGGAGTTCCAGACCAGCCTGGGCAACACGGTGAAAACCAGTCTCTACTAAAATACGAAAAATTAGCCAGGCGTGGCAGCAGGCACCTGTAGTCTCAGCTACTTGGGAGGCTGAGCAAAAGAAACAAAAAAAAAAAAAAAAAAAAAAAAAGAAAGAAAAACTGACATCATGAAAGAAAGTAGATTTTTTTCAGCTAATGAAATAGCATACTCAGGGTTTACCACAATTTTTGTTTTCAACATTTAAAGATAATATGGCATTCTAGGTTTTTAAACTATTTACAACAATTTTCTTCAATCACATAGAAAAATCTAAAATAGTCTTACAGTAAATGCACTGATATAGGTTGGATATTTGTCCCCACCCAAATCTCA
Organism: Callithrix jacchus; assembly: GCF_049354715.1. NCBI lineage: Eukaryota > Metazoa > Chordata > Mammalia > Primates > Cebidae > Callithrix > Callithrix jacchus. Next base: position 34,915,417 of record NC_133524.1, read on the forward strand.
TGTTGAAATATAATCCCCAATGTTGGAGGTGGGGCCTGATGGGAGGTTTTTGGGTCACAACAATGGATCACTCATCACTTGGTGTCATCTTCACAGAAGGGAGTGAATTCTCAGGATGTCTGGTTGTTTAAAAGTTTGTGGCGTCTCCTACCTCCTCTTGCTTTTGCTTACACCAGGTGACATATGTGCTTCCACTTAGCCTTTCACCATGAGTAAAAAGCTCCTTGAGGCTTTCCCAGAAGCTAAGAAGATACTGGTGCCATGCTTCTATAGCCTGCGAAACTGTGAGCCAGTTAAACTTCTTTTCTTAATAAATTACCCAGTTTCAGGTATTCCTTTGTAGCAACACAGGAACAGCCTAAGATACCTACATATCTCCACCTAGATTTTATAATTACATTTTTTTCTACATGCTTTGCCACATATATATCTATACTCTCATCAGTTTGTCAGTTTATCTTATTTTTACATTGCAAAATGTAAAAGTTACATGCATCAGTAAATCGCACACCTAAACTCTTCAATATGCATATTATTAACATGACATCCATATTTATGCTATTTTTTTACATGAATGAAGTATAATTTATATTCAATAAACTACACACAAGTCACACATTTTTGTGTTTTTTAAAAAATATGTATATTTTATTGCATTTTAGGTTTTTGGGTACATGTGAAAAACATTCAAGATTGTTGCATAGGTACATACATGGCAATTTGGTTTGCTGCCTTCCTCCCCATCACCTATATCTGGCATTTCTCCCCATGTTATCCCTCCCCAACTCTCCAGCCCCTGCTGTCCCTCCCCTAGGTCCCCCCAACAGAGCCCAGCATGTGATGCTTCCCTCCCTGTGTCCATGTGTTCTCATTGTTCAACATCCGCCTATGAGTGAGAACATGCGGTGTTTGATTTTCTGTTCTTGCGTCGGTTTGCTGAGAAATTTTATGAGTTTTGACATAAGTAAGTATAAATGCAGGCATCCAACACTTCAATCAAGATACAGGAAATTTCCTCCACCCACAAAACATTTATCAAATCTTTTCAAAATCCCTCCCTCCCTCTAATCCCTACATAACCACTGATCTGTTTTTTCAATGGCATGTATTATTGTTCACTTTTAAAATTTTATATGAATGAAACAATACAGTATCTAACTACTTTTGCTCAGTATAATGCTTTTGGGATTCATCCACATTGTTATTTTATCAATTTATTTTTTCTTTTTATTGCCAAGTAGTATTTCATTGTACTAAAAAATGGTGCTGGGAAAACTGGATATCACTATACAGAAGAATGAAACTAGACCTCTATCTCTCAACATAAAGAAAAATAAAATCAAAATTATTTTACCCTATATTCATACTACAGTTTATTTATCCATGCTTTTGTTGATGAGCAACTGGATTGCTTGCAGTTTGTCAATAATAAAATTTAATTGTACATTTTAAAATCAATAGTTTAATTGGATTGTTTGTAAGTGAAAGGTCAAATGCTTGAGGGGATAGATAGCTCATTTTCTATGACATGCTTATTTCATATTGTATGCCTGTATCAAAACATGTCATGTACCTCATGTTGGAGGCTAAAATGAATAAATCTGTTCTTGTATTGCCATTCTTGTACTAGACTTTTGTATTCATATTTCATTTCCTTGATGAATGAATATTGGGAAATAGTGTGTAAAATAGTTAAAATATAATATTGAGCTTATAAAAACAAAAAAACACTAATGTTATCTGTCATATGTTAATAATTTTTTTTACTGGAACCTCTATTAAACCTATGCCTTACGAATTATTAAAATGCTAAACAAATGTATCATAAACAATAGCCATTTAATTTTTCAGTCACTACAATTCCTTGGATGGAGTTACATGTGAACACAATCTTTTTATTATGAATTTTACTCAGTATATATGGGTGCCAATGTAGTTAACAGACTTATTTTCTAACAATCTAGTGACCATCAATCTTTCAAAATTATTTATTTATTTATTTATTTATTTATTTATTTATTTATTATACTCTAAGTTCTGGGGTACATATGCAGATCGTGCGGGTTTGTTACAAAGGTATACACATGCCATGGTAGTGGTTTGCTGCATCCATCATCCTGTCATCTACATAAGGTATTTCTTCTACTGATATCCCTCCCCAATCCCCCTAGCCCCTGCTAATCCACCCCTTGGCCCCCATCCCCCAGGTCCCAGTATGAGATGTTCCCCTCCCTGTGTCCATGTGTTCTCATTGTTCAACACCCACTTTTGAGTGAGAACATGCGGTGTTTGGTTTTCTGTTTTTGTGTCAGTTTGCTGAGAATGATGGCTTCCAGTTTCATCCATGTCCCTGCAAAGACATGAATTCACCCTTTTTTATGGCTGCATAGTGTTCCATGGCATATATGTGCCACATTTTCTTTATCCAGTCTACCATTGATGGGCATTTGGGTTGGTTCCAAGTTTTTGCTATTTTGGACAGTGCTGTAGTAAACATACATGTGCATGTGTCTTTATAATAGAATGATTTATAATCCTTTGGGTATATACCAAATAATGGGATTGCTGGCTCAAATGGGATTTCTATTTCTAGGTCCTTGAGGAATTGCCACACTGTCTTCCACGATGGTTAAACTCATTTACACTCCCACCCCAACACTGTAAAAATGTTCTTATTTCTCCACATCCTCTCCAGCATCTGTTGTCTCCTGATTTTTTCATGATCACCATTCTAACTGGCATGCGATGATAATCTCAATGTCATTTTGATTTGCATTTCTTTAATGACCAGTGATGATGAGCTTTATTTCATATGTTTGTTGGCTGCATAAATGTCTTCTTTTGAAAAACATCTGTTCATATCCTCTGTCCACTTTTTGATGGGGTTGTTTGGTTTTTTTCTTGTAAATTTGTTTAATTTCTCTGTAGATTCTGGATATTAGCCCTTTATCTGATGGGTAGATTGCAAAATTTTTTTCCCATTCTGTTGGTTGCTGGTTCACTCCAATGATAGTTTCTTTTGCTGTGCAGAAGCTCTTAAGTTTAAATAGATCCCACTTGTCTATTTTGGCTTTTGTTGCCATTGCTTTTGGTTTATTATTCAACATCGTATTGGAAGTTCTAACAAGGGCCATCAGGCAAGATAAAGAAAGAAATTGTATATGCATAGGAAGAGAGGGTGTCAATTTGTCCCTGTTTGCAGATGACATGATTGTATACTTAGAAGACTCCATTCATTGTCTCAGCCCAAAATCTCCTTAAGCTGATATGCAACTTCAGCAAATCTCAGGATACAAAATCAATATGTAAAAAATTACAAGCATTACTATATACCAATAGTAGACAAACAGAGAGCAAAATCATGAGTGAACTCCCATTCACAATTGCTACAAAGAGAATAAAATACATAGGAATACAACTAACAAGGGATATAAAGGACTTCTTCAAGGAGAACTACAAACCACTGCTCAAGGACCTAAAAGAGGACACAAACAGATGGAAAAACATTCCATGCTCATGGTTAGGAAGAATCACTATTGTGAAAATGGCCATAATACCAAAAGTAATTTATAGATTCAATGCTATCCCCATCAAGCTACCAATGACTTTCTTCACAGAATTGGAAAAAATCTCCTTAAACTTCATATGGAACCAAAATGGAGCTCATATAGCCAAGACAATCCTAAGCAAAAGGAACAAATCTGGAGGCATCATGCTACCTGACTTTAAACTATATTACAAGTCTACTATAATCAAAACAGCATGGTACTGGTACCAAAACAGAGATATAGACCAATGGAACAAAACAGAAGCCTCAGAGGGAACACCACAACTACAACCATCTGATCCTTGACAAACCTGACAAAAATAAGCAATGGGGAAAGATTACCTATTTATTAAATGATGTTGGGAAAACTGGCTAGCCATAGGCGGAAAGCTGAAACTGGATCCCTTCCTTACACATTATACAAAAATTTACTCTAGATGAATTAAAGATTTAAACATGAGGCCTAACACCATAAAAATTCTGGAAGAAAGCCTAGGCAATACCATCCAGGACATAAGCATGAACAAGCTTTTAAAATTTGAATCTATATGAGATTGTCATAATTCTGTACTTTATTCCTCCACGTTATGGAGCAAAAAATTGTTCACTGTTTTAGCAGTGAGAACTGTAAAGCAATGAACAAGTTTAACGATATATTTCTCTTTTTGTCCCTCAAAATCACTATGTATGAAATGATTTTCAGAATGTCTAGATTTTGGAATTATCATCATTATCAATTATTTGGTTTTGCCAATGCATTTCTTAACCTTTTCAGAATACAGTTTTGATGGATTGATTGTAAAGACCCTCATAAACATGCATACAAATACATGCACACACACAGGCATGCACAGAAACATCCATGCACACACAGAGACACATACCATTGTAGTTATCTAAGTCTACCACCTCTTTTAGAATTCAGAAAGCCACAGATAGCAGAAGTAAAGTATTACCTTTTTGCAATTGTTCTTGGTTCCTAAAATCCCTAAAGAAGGCATTTGATTTTGTGGCATAATGTCCACTGAGGCTTATGCCCTACTTAAGTGGAGTAACTGTTTTTTTTGTATCATTAAGAAATGAAGTAAATACCTGTGATATAAAATATATTAAGAGACTTTTGGGAACTAGAACATTTCTGTTCTCCAGTTAAACTCGGCATCAGCTAGGCTACATTCCCTAGGAAGAAGGAAGACAATAAAATATCCAGATGCACAGTGATATTGTCCAGCTTAATGTCAGGTGATATTGTCCAGAAATCCTCAAATAATATATCTCCATTATTCCAATATTCCTGAGAACCAAGTTATCTCCCCAAGTATTTGATAACAAAACAATTTAACAGCATGTTTCCTCATTGAATCTTAGGGTGACATCAAAATATTAAAATAACATTGTTTTGTAGGAGCAGAAATATTTTGATTTAGATCTCAGAAATGTACACTGTGGTACTACACCCTGCCAAAAAATGCACTAAATCAAATAACAAAAATCATATTAAGAAACTTGAGAATTCTTTCATATATGAAAGCCTAATTCATAGCTCACACTTCAGACAATTATGTCAGTGAAAGTACTAAGATTTGAATATGACCTCCCTTTCCATTGTGTATTGTGGCAGTTTTAAAAACCAAATTCACAATGTTGTCTTTCCTCTCTTCAAAACAGGGAGCTTAATTTCCCTCCTTTTGAGGGTGGGCTCACTTACTAACAGTTGTAAATTTTAGAAATCTTTGCATGTCACTTCTGAATTTAGTTTGTTGTTAAAAAAACACAGCTTGCATCTTAGGTTCATTCTCTCTCTCTCTCTCTCTCTCTCTCTCTCTCTCTCTCTCTCTCTCTCTCTCTCTCTCTCTCGTAGTATCTTTCCCCTTCTCTCTCTGTCTCTCTCTTAGTATCTCTCTCCTTCTCTCTGTCTCTCATCATGTTCCCCAGGGAGCAATCTGCAATTTATAATGAGCCCTATGGAGAGGTCATGTGGCAAGAAGCTAAGGCTGCCTGAGAGAACCTGAGGCCTGCCAGCAACCACATATGTGAGTTTGGAAGTTAATTCTCCAGCTCCTTTTGAGTCTTGAGGTAGCTACAGTGTGCCCAAAACTTGAAAAAACTTCATAAGGGACACTGAGACAGAAACACCTAAGTAAGAAAATTCTGGTTTTAAGACCCTCATAAATTGTGTGAAATAATAAATATTTGTTGGTTTCACTATTCACAATAGCAGAGTCCTGAAATCAACCCAGGTGCCCATCAACAGTGGATTGGATAAAATTAAAGGTGTACATATAACTGATGGAATACTATGCCACCATTAAAAAAGCATGAAACCATGTCCTTTGCAGCAACATGGTTATAGCTATAGGCCAAGCATAATCCTAAGCAAATTAACACAAGAACAGAAAAGCAAACATTGCATGTTCTCACTTATAAGTTGGAGGTAAATATTGGGTATACATGGATATAAAGATGGAAACAACAGATGATGGGTACTCCAAAATAGGAGAAGAACAGGAGTAATGGTTGGAAACCTGCCTATTGTGTTCTATATTCACTATTTGCCTGATGGATTCAACAGAAGCCCAAATCCTAGCATTATGTAATATACCCATGTAGCAAACCTGCACGTGTACTCACTGAATCTAAAATACAGTAAACTGTATTTGTTGTTATAAGATGCTAAAGTTTGGGGTAAGTTGTTCTGCCACAATAGAAATGTGTATGTGTGTGTGTGTGTGTGTGTGTGTGTACATGTGTGCATATGAGCATGTGTGTGTGCGTGTGTGTGTGTGTGGTATGTGTGGGGAGAGAGAGAGAAAGAAAAGAATATTTTTGGAAATAAAGCTTTTTCATATAAAGAAAAGAAAGGATGTTTTTGATAAAATAAATTCTAAAATACAATATATAAAATAATACATTTATCTGTTTGAATTTAATAGATCAGAGACCATTGTGAAAACAGTGTGCCTATTGTACAAATATCCCTAACAAAAAACTCACAATTCTGTAATAAAATTGTTATATATTTTAATTTTGAAAGATATTTCATAACTGAAATATCCAGATGAAAAAGGTGAAATTCACATAATTATGCTTGAAAGGATATAGTTCTAATTTTTATATTTTTGTAATTAAGTGAAAAAAGTAAGAGGAATTCAATATTTCAACTCTAAGCATCTCACTGTTTTCCTAAGCTTGGAATAGATAACTCTCTCAATGTCACTCAAAACATATTATAGTATAAATTTAGGTTAAACTGTAAATAGATGTCAATAACATTTCCCTATTAAATAAATACAAATATCTTGACTTTAAGATATACCAAAACTACTTGTCATTTAGTATTTTATATTTTTAACTTGCCAAATTTATCTCATAATATAAATGCCAGAAATTTGTCTAGGTGAAATAAGAATTATCTGAAACACATTATTATTTCATCAGAATAAGCTTGAATTATGTGTTTGTATATTTCAGTAAAATTATGATGAGAAAGCAAACTATAAAGGCCAAACTGTTTCTATTGCTTGCTCATTCAAATATTTGTAAAGATTAAAAATTTATATATTGTTTCTCTGCTTTTTCAGTTCTACTTTACAAAACTTATAACTCTCTTGTTACTATAGTAGTTAGACACTTTCTCAAGTATCTACTAAAAAGCATACAAAAACCCAGGTATATTACTATACTTGAATTTGTGTTTTTATTCTGAATAAAAACAATTCTCTGATACTCTTTATGTGGAAAACCATAAATTCGATGGGCAATAATTTTCCAAAATAGACTTCTTGATTTTTCATGCCACTAAAAGTTCAACACATTTCTGTTCAGGGGCTAGAGGCCCTGGTAAAAAGCACATTAATTACATTTGCTGATGACAATAAATTGAACCATGGATCTAATGCTACTAACAACAAAGAATTATATATAAAGATCTAGCAACTTTACAACAAGGAAAATTTTGACAGTATTTTTAGCTGTAAATTATACTTTTTCTTTTTCAAAGAGGAGAGTATAATTTTACTTGACTGAAAGACACAGTGATTAACTTCAAGTATGTGCAAATTCATGAATTGGAGGAAATCTCTCTTTTTAGATTTTTTTTCACTTTCTATTCATCCTTTCATGGATAATTTTTGAATGTTTCTTTTATCCTATTGGTGGCTTTCAATTACTTTCTCTCTTACCAATAGCAGTACAGGAATCTTACAGAAAATATGTGTGGCTCTGTCGCAGGCTATGAGAAAATAAAAAATATGAGTCTAAGTCGTAAATTAGACTCACAATCTTTATGACCCTCCCATTTCCTTCTTATTGAATTAGCATAATTTCTATTAATTGGCTTTGATTCTTTACTATGATGCCTCACATGGTCGTTCTTCCCTAATTTCCATTGCAGTTTTGTTCCTGTCTGTTGTGTTTTGCTAATTCATTCATTCATTCATTCATGATCTATTATTACTTATATTCTGTTGACATCTGTTTATTGATTCTCATAATGTGTCAGATAGAGTATAAGTCAAGAAGACAAACATCAATGAATAGGGCACAAACAATTATTATCTTTCATGGCACTTTAGCAACAAATAATCATTATTACAAACATAATGCTTTAATGTCCATTATGCTGTACGCTATAAATGCAAACAATAGAACTAAGATTATAATATAGAAGTTATCAAATCTAAAAGGACAGAAATATCTTTATCATAAAAATCATATTTAGGTAAAGTCAATTATGAGTAATACAAGTTAGCCACAAGTAAGAAGGAAAAATAGAGGAGAAATCTAGCTATACAAAATAACACATGAGAATCTAGCTATACAAAATAACACATGAGAATCTAGCTATACAGAATAACACATGAGAAAACTCTGGAAGGAAGAAACTTGTTTCAAACTTGTTTGAAAATGCTACAAATTGGTAAAGTGTCTAAACGAGAAAATAGTAAGAGATGAAGCTGAAGAGTTGGGCAATAATCAGATTATGCAATGCTTTGTAGGCCATTACAAATTTTGGATTTTATTCTAAGTACATGTAGTTTGTGTAAGGCTACAGCAGCGCAAAATGATCCAGCTGGTAATTATTAGACAATTACATCTCTTTCATGGTCTGCTTTAATGCTGTGATCTTAGGAACTTCCAGTAGCTAGGCATAAAACTACCTATGTATTTCTTAGAATCCAAGCTTGAGTTGGTGCCTTGGTACTCATCTGTTAGCGAACAGAGGGCAGATACTTATTAAATTAGCTTTAAGCAACATTGCATAATACAAGGTTAGTATAAACATTTCAGTGATTTTTAAAGTTACCATTTATAATAGCATACATAGATATTGTGAATAGAGTGGGGTTTTTTTCTTTTTTGAGACAGGTCTCATACTGTTGTCAAATATGAATAAGTTTTTTTGAAAATGTGTAAAACAAGTTGGGAAAGCTGTTAAGTATTAAACAACATAAATTTTTAAGGATATCATGTTCATGGTTTGGGAAGACCAATGTTGTAAAAAATGTCGATTTTTAAAAATTTCATGTATACTTTCCATGAAATCCTAATTAAATTTACAAAGACCTTTTTAGTGAAAACTGAAAATCTAATTCTTCACATTATGTGGAAATTCAATGGATAAAGCCTAACCAAAAAAAAGTAGGTGAAAAATAAATTGGAAGGATGAATTCTACAGGATACCAAGTCTTATTGTAAAACCTTAGTAATTGATCCAGTGTATTCTTGGTCCAAGGATAAAAAATGCACCAATGGAATAGTATAGAGAAGCAAGAAACATTTGGACAATTGCTATATAGCAACGGTTTATGCAAAGCATGAGGACGGTGACATGTCTTTTCTGTTTGTTTGTTTTTAAAATAAATGACAGTGGCTTAGTTGAATGCCTATATAGAAAACAATAAACTTCATACCTACATCACACCATTCACAAAAATCAATATTAGGTGAATTGCAGATCTATATGTGAAGGGCAAAACAATATGTTTACCAATAAGACAACAGAAGAGGTGAGTAGAGGCAAGGCTACATTAGGCTAAGGAAAAAAATCTAGGTGAAAAATATTCAAAGGTATATATTATTTGGGAGTAAAAAAGATTTTTTATATATGACACAAAATGTATGAATAATTTATACTACATTAAAATTAAAAGTATCTGGTATTCTGGATATGAAAAAGTAAGTCACACAGTGGACAAAGATATTTGCAACACATATTAAAATGAGGGACTTTATTTAAAATATGTAAAGATTCTTACAAGTCAATTAAAAAGTCACATAGCACTATATAAAAATGGTCAAGAGACTGGAACAGGTACTTCACAAACCAGGGAATTCATCTGAACAATAAACATGAAAAGGTGCTCAATGTCATTGTTCATGAGAGCAATTAATATTTAAAACAGTCTTTCTTTTTTAGTTTAGGTATCTTGGTGGAAGGCTAGCATAATAGAGTCCACATTCTGTCCCTTGAAGATTCCTGTGGAGCACATCTACCAAACAGATTTATCTCATTCTGGGTTCCTCAGAAATCTCATTATTACAGCATGAACTCAAAGCCGAAAATTTTATTAAAATCTCATCAACTCAATAGTCCCACATCTCACAATTTAATTTATCTAAGTCACCTATGGGTGAGGCTCTAGGTATAATCTGTCTTGGGACACAATCCTTCTCTCTCCCTGGACTTGCATAATTAAAGAATCAAGTTACCTTATCCCAGAATGCAATGACAGAAAAGGCATAAGATAATAGTTACAGACATTCTGCTTTAAAACCAAAGAAAACAAAAGAGAAAGGGTTCCCAGAATTTAAAATGTATCCAGACAAACTACATCAGCTGTCCAGGCATTGTAATGATCCTATGTGGTTTTTAGCTCCCACCTTGGGGCTCAGAGCTCCACTCTCTGGATTTGTCATTGATCTTTCCTAGAAAATCCCAACTCTATATTTAACTTTCGCTGAGGTGGCTGACAGAAAGTATTCTTGAGCTTCCTAGATACTGTCTGCTTTGACTGGACAGTTCTGTGAGTCACACCCAGAATCTCATAAAAGAGCCTTTTGTGTAAAAATACTGTGACTTTCGGGAGTGATGGCATCAAAATTTGGGAGTAGATGCAATCTGGCTTCACTGTACTTCAAAGAAAACCAAAATGATCTTCAACACCAAGATCAGCCCTGGCAATATTCCAGAACTCAAATATGAAGATAAGAGGATTTCTGGGCCACAGAAAACTGAAAAACGCCAATCAGATGAAAATTCTCTCTCCTTGAGGCCCCTCTCCCAATCTACCAAGCACTGCATATTTATAATTGCTTTAGGACCCATGATTTCTTTTTTTTAACTTTTGCTTTTTAAAATTTTTGGTTGAAGTTCAGGGGTGCATGTGAAAGTTTGTTATATAGTTAATTTGCATATTATGGAGGTTTAGTGTACAGATTGTTTTATCACCCAGGTAGCAGCTATAGAATACCACAGGTGGATTTTTGATCCTTTTCCTCCTCCCACCTCTACCCTCAAGTAGGCCCTGGTGGCGGTTGTTCCCTTCTTTGTGTCTAAGTGTTCTCAATGTTTACCTCCCACTTTTAGGTGAGAACAAGTGCTATTTGGTTGTTTGTTTCTGTGTTAGTTTGATTAGGAAAACGGCCTCCAGCTTCATCCATCTTGCTGCAAAGGAAATATCTCATTCTTTTTTATGGCTGTGTGGTATTGCATGGTTTATATGTACCATATTTTCTTTATCTAGTCTTTTGTTGATGGGCAGTTAGGTTGATTCTATGTCTGTTATTGTGAATACAGCTGTGATAAACCTACATGTACATATGTCTTTATGGCAAAATAATTTATATTCCTTTGGATATATACTCAGTAATGGGATTGCTGGGTTTGATGATAATTCTGCTTTGAGTTTTTTGAGAAATCCCCAAACTACTTCTCACAGAGGCTGAACTAACTTACCTTCCCACTTGCAGTGTAAAACTATTGCCTTTTCTCTGCAACTTCACTAGCATCTGCTAATTTTTGACTTTTTAGTAATAAGCCTTCTGACTGGTACGAGATGATAGCTCATTGTGGTTTTGATTTGCATTTCTCTATTAGTGATGTCAAGGATTTTTTTCATAATTATTGGCCATGTTCATGTTTTCTTTTGAAAAGTGTCTGTTCATGTCTTTTGCTCACTTTTTAATAAGGTTTTTTGGTTTTGTTTACTTGTTTAACTTTCTTATAGATACTGAATATTAGACCATTTTTAGATGCACAGTTTGCAAATATTTTCTCCTACACTGTAGGTTGTCTGTTTACTCTGTTGATAGTACCTTTTGCTCTGCAGAACCTGTTTAGTTTAAATAAGTTCCAATTGTCAAGTTTTGTTTTTGTTACAATTGCTTTAATATCTTCACCATGAGGTCTTCACCAGGTGAAATGTCCAGAATGGAATTTCCTAGGTTTTCAACTAGGGTTTTTACACTTGTAGCTTTTACATTTAATTCTTTAATCCATCTTCAATTGTTTTGTATATGGTGAAAGGAAAGGGTCCAGTTTCTATATTCAGTATATGACTGGCCAGTTATCCCAACAACCCCTTCTAAGAGTCCTTTGATCTCATAAATAACTTTAGCAAAATTTTAGGATACAAAACCAGCGTACAAAAGTTAGTAGCATTCCTATATACTAACAACATCCTAGCTGAGAACCAGATCAAGAATGCAGTCCCATTCACAATAGCCATGCACACACAAAAATAAAGTACCTAGGAATATATCTCACCCAGAAGGTGAAAGATCTCTACAATGAGAATTACAAATACTGCTAAAATAAATCAGAGATGACACAAACAAATGGAAAAACATTCCATGCTCAGTGATAAGAAGAATCAATATTAAAATGGCATACTGCCCAAAGCAATTTATTGATTCAGTGGTATTTGTATTACACTACCAATGTCATTCTTCACATAATTTGGAAAAAAAAAACTGTTTTAAAATTCATATGGAACCAAAAAAGAGCCTAAATAGCATGGTACTGGTACAAAAAGAGACACATAGACCAATGGACTAGAACAGAGAACCTAAAAATAATGCCACACACTTACAAACATCTGATCTTTTACAGAGTGTCTGTACAGCAAAGAAACAATTATTATAGTGATCCAGCAACCAATAGAATGGGAAACATTTTTTTCAATCTACCCATCTGACAAAGGGCTAATATCCAGAATCTACGAAGAACTAAAACAGATTTACAAGAAAAAACAAACCCATCCAAAACTGGGCAGAGGATATGAACAGACACTTTTCAAAAGAAGACATATATAAGGCCAACAAACATATGAAATAATGCTCATCATCACTGAATATTAGAGAAAGGCAAATCAAAACCACATTGAGATCCCACGTCATGCCAGTTAGAATGGCAATTATTAAAACATCTGGAGACAACAGATGCTGGAGAGGATGTGGAGAAATAGGAACACTTTTACACTGTTGGTGGGAGTGTAAATTAGTTCAGCTATTGTGAAAAACAGTGTGACACTTCCTCAAGGACCTAGAAATGAAATTCTATTTAACCCAGCAATCCCATTACTGGGTATATAACTAAAGGCCTATAAATCATTCTATTATAAAGACACATACACACGTATGTGCATAATGGCACTGTTAACAATAGCAAAGACCTGGAACCAACCCTAATGCCCATCGATGATAGACTGGACAAGGAAAATGTGGCACATATACACCATGGAATACTGTGAACCAATGAGAAACGATGAGTTCGTGTCCTTTGTAGGGACATGGATGAACATGGAAACCATCATTCTCAGCAAACTGACACAAGAACAGAAAATCAAACACTGCATGTTCTCAGTCACAGGTGGGTGTTGAACAATGAGAACACATGGACACAGGGAGATGAGCATCACACACTGGGATCTGTTGGGGGACACAGGAGGGATAGCAGGGGGGTGGGGAGGTCAGGGAGGGGTAACATGGGAGAAATGCCAGATGTAGGTGATGGGGGGACGGAGGCAGCAAACCACATTGCCATGTTTTGTACCTATGCAACAATCCTGCATGATCTGCACATGTACCCCAGAACCTAAAGTACAATAAAAAAACAAAAAAGATTGAACCATGAAGAAATAAAGATCCTTAACAGTCCAGTAACAAGTAACAACATCAAAGCAGTAATCAAATGTCTCCCAACAAAGGAAAGCCCAGGACCTGACAGTTTTTACAGCTGAATTCTACCAAATATTTAATGAAGTGATAATACCAATTCAATTCAAACTTTTCCAAAAAAATTGAACAGATGTGAATACTTCCAAGCCCACTTTATGAGACCAGCATTTTCTGATACAAGAATCAGACATGGATACAGAAACAAAAACATGAAACTACAAGACAATATTCCTGATGAACATAAATGGAAAATTCCTTAACAAAATACTAGCAAACCAAATCCAATGACAAATTTAAAAGATTACTCACCACGATAAAGTGGAATTCATTCTAGGGATGCAAAATTTGCTGAACATACACAAATAAATAGACACATTACATCAACAGAATAAAGTATAAAAGCCATCTGATTATTTTAATAGATGCTGAGAAAGCATTCAACAAAATTCAACATCACTTTATGATAAAAAAAAAAAAAACTCTCAACAAACTTGATATATACCTCAAAACAATAAAGACCATATATGAGCCAGGGGTAGTGGCTCATACCTGTAGTCTCAGGACTTTGGGAGCCAGAGGTGGGTGGATCACTTGAGCCCAGGAGTTTGAGACCAGCCTGGGGAGAATCACCTGTGCCTGAAAGGCTGTGGCTGCAGTGAGGTTTGATTATGACACTTCACTCTATCCTGAGTGGCAGGATGAGATGCTGTCTCAAAAAATAAATAAATAAATAAACCATATAGGTCAGTGTCACAGATAACATCATACTGAATGGGGAAAAGTTAAGTACCTTTTTTCCAATATCTAAAACAAGACATGAATGCCTACTTTCATCACATTTTTTCAACATGGTACTGGACATCCTGAACGGAGCAATTAGGCAAAAGAAAAAAATAAAGGGAATCCAAACTGGAAAAAAGGAAGTCAAATTGTCCTTGTTCACAGGTAAAATGATATTTTATTTACAACAATCCAAAGACTCCACCAAAAAACTTTTAGAATTGAAAAGTGAATTCAGTTACATTGCAGGATGCAGAACCATTATACAAAATTTGTCACTTATAGATGCCAACAGCAAATGAATAAAAAAAATAATTCAGGAAAGTAATCCAATTTATAATAGCTACACAAAACATAAAATATCTAGGAATTAATTTAAACAAAGAAGTGAAAACACTACAAGGAAAACGACAAAACACTGATGATAAAATCAAATGGGACACCCGAAAAAGGAAAAGATATTGCATGTTCATGGCCTGGAAGAGTTAATATTTTTGAAAGGTCAGTGATCTACAGATTTAGTGCAATTATTACAAAAATGTCTATAATATTCTTTATAAAAATAGAAAAAAAAATCATAAAGTTAATATGGAACCACAAAAGTCTCCAAATACACAAAAGAATCCTGAGCAAAAAGAATAAAGGTGGAATTATTATGCTATCCAATTTCAAAATATACCACAAAGCCATAGCAACAAAAACAACACAGTACTCTAATATAAACAGAACATGGATCAATAGAACAGAAAAGAGAACCCAGAAATATATGCATACATTTACAGCCCATTCAGTTATTTTTTTTACAGGGGTTTTTGCCGAGGCTGGAGTGCAATGACACAATCTCGGCTCACTGCAACCTCCACCTCCCAGGTTCGAGCAATTCTCTTGCCTCAGCCTCCCGAGTATCTGGGATTACAGGCATGTGCCACCATGCCTGGCTAATTTTGTAATTGTAGTAGAGACGGGGTTTCTCCATGTTGATCAGGCTGTTCTCGAACTCTCGACCCCAGGTGATCTGCTCATTTTGGCCTCTCAAAGTGCTGAGATTACAGGCATCAGCCACCACACCTGGCCCAGCCAATTCATTTTTAACCAAATTGCCAAGAGCATACATTGTGAAAAGGTAGTATCTTCACTAAACTGTGCTGGGAAAACTGGAGAAACAGGCAGAAGAATGAAGTTAGAGCATTATTTCTTGTCATCTACAAAAATAAAATCAAATTGGATGAAAAACGTAAATATAAGACCAAAAACTGTGAAACTACCAAAAGTAAATCTTCCGGAAGCACTTTGGGATACTGGTCTGAGCAAAGATTTTTGGACAAGACTTCAAAAGCACAGGCAACAAAAGCAAAAGAAGACAAATGGGACTATATCATGCTAAAAAGTTTCTGCAAAGCAAATTACACAATCAACAAAGTGAAGAGACAACCTACAGAATGGTGGAAAAAACATTGCAAACTACTCATGTGACAAGAGAGTAATAACCAGGATATATGAGGACTGCAAATGACTCAATAGCAAAAACAATTACATAATTTGCTTAAACAATGGGCAAATAATTTGAATAGACATTTCTCAAAAGAAGAAATGCAAAGGGTCAATAGGTATGGGACAAATGCTTCGTATCACTAATCATCAGAAAAGTACAAATTAAGCCACAATGAGATTTCATATCACTTCAGTTCAAATGGCTTTTATCAAAAAGATGAAAAAGTAATGGACGCTGGCAAAGATGTAGAGAAAGGGAAACACTCCTCACTGTTAGTGAAAGTGTAAATTAGAACAAGTGCTATCGAAAAAGTATTGTAGTTCCTCAAAACCACTAAAAATATATTTACCATATGATTCAGTTATTCCACTGCTGGGTATATATTTGAATGAAAGAAAATAAGTGTACTGAAGTGATATCTGCACTCCCATTTTTATTGCAGCACTTTTCACTGTAGCCAAGTTATGAAGTCATCCTAAGTGTCCATCAATAGTTGAATAAAGGAAACGTGGAACATGTACACAAAGTAATATTATTCAGCCACAATAAAGAATAAAATTCTGTCATTTGCAGCAATGTGAATGAATCTGGAGGTCACTAGGTTAAGTGAAATAAGCCATGCACAGTGAAGTAAATACTGCATGTTCTCACTCATATGTAGGAGCTACAGAAGCAGGTATTAATGGAGATAGGGAATAGAAGAATAGCTACCAGTGACTGAGGAGGATGTGTGAGTTTGAGGAGGGGATCAAGAGAGAATGGTTAATAGGTATCAAGTGAAGTTAGATAGAAGGAATAAGATCTTGAATTTGATAGTCCAGTAATTTGACCATAGTTATCAATAATCTATTGTGTAGTTCAAAGTAGCTAACAGAGAAAAACTGGAATGTTCTCAATATAAAGAAAAAATAAATCTTTGAGGTGATGAATATACCAATTATTCTGGTTTGATCATTGTATGCTTGTATCACATGTACCCCAATATGTACAACTCTTATGTTTCAATGAAAAGAATTAATTTAGTATACATGAGTAATAACAAAACACTATGGCCTTGCATTTTACTGATAAAGTATTAACAATGTATTAGTCTGTTCTCATGTTGCAAGTAAGGACATACTTGAGACTGGGTTAAAGGAAAGAGGTTTAATTGACTCACAGTTTCACATGGCCGGGGAGGCCTAAAAATCTTGGCAGAAAGTGAAGGAAGAGGAAAGATACATCTTACATGGCAGTTGGCAAGAGAGCCTGTACAGAAGAACTGCTCTTTATAAAATCATCAGATCTCATGAGACTTATTCACTAAGAAAACAGTATGGGAAAAACTCACCCCCATGGTTCAATTACCTCCCACTGGGTCCCTCCCATGACAGTGGGGATTATGGGAGCTATAATTCAAAATGAGATTTGGGTGGGGACACAGCCAAACCAAATCATTCTGCCCCTGGCCCATCCCAAATCTTAGGTCATCACACTTCAAAATGAATCATGCCTTCCCAACAGTCCCCCAAAGTCTTAACTCATTCCAGCATGAACTCAACAATCCAAGTTCAAAGTCTCATCTCAGACAAGTTTCTTCCACCTATGAGGCGTTAAAGTCAAAAGCAAGTTAGTTACTTTCCAGATACAATGGGGGCACAGGCATTGGTTAAATACACTAGTTCCAAATTGGAGAAATTGGCCAAAACGTAGTGGGACAGGGGCCCACACAAGTCTGAAATCCAGTAGGGCAGTCATTAAAACTTAAAGTTCCAAAAGGATCTTTTTTGTCTCCATGTCTCACATCCAGGTCATGCTGATGCAAGGTTGGCTCCCAAAGCCTTGGGCAGCTCCACCCTTGTAGCTTTGCAGAATAAAGCCCCTTCCTGGCTGCTTTCATGGGCTGGCATTGAGTGTCTTTGGCTTTTCCAGGTGTACACTTCATGCTGCCAGTGAATCTACCATTCTGGAGTCTAGAGGACAGTGGCTGTCTTCTCACAGCTCCACTAGGCAGTGTCCCAGTAGTGACTCTTAACTCACATTTCTCTTCCTCTCTGCCATAGCAAAGATTCTCTATGAGGGCCATGACCCTACAGCAAAATTCTGCCTGTATATCCAGATATTTCTATACATCCTATGAAATTTAGCAGAGGTTTCCAAACCCACAGGCTCAATACCACATGAAAGCTATCAAGGTTTGGGGCTTGTACCCCATGAAGTCACATCCAGAACTGTACCTTGGCACCTTTAGCTATTGCTGGAGCAGCTGAAATGCAGGACACGTAGTCCGTAGGCTGCGCGTAGCAGGGTGACCCTGGACCTAGCCCAGGATACCACTTTTCCCTCCTAGGCCTCCGGGCCTGTGATGCGAAGGGTTGCTCTGAAGGTCTCTGACATGGCCTCGAGATATTTTTCCCCATTGTCTTGGTGATTAACCTTTAGCTCCTCATTACTGATGCAAATTTCTGCAGCTGGCTTGAATTTCTCCCCAGAAAATGGGTTTTCCTCTTCTGTTGCATAGTCAGGCTGAGAATTTTCAAAATTTTATTATGCTCTGCTTCATCTTGAAAGCTTTGCCACTTTGAAAGTTCTCCTGCCAGATACCCTAAGTGATGTCTCTCAAGTTCAAAGTTCCACAAATCTCTAGGGAAGGGGCAAAATGCCGTCAGTCTCTGCATAGCAAGAGTGACTTTTACTCCAATTCCCAATAAGTTCTTCATCTTCATCTGAGACCACCTCAGCCTGGAGTTTAGTTCCATATCACTATGAACATTTTGGTTGAAGACATTCAACAAGTCTCTAGGAAGTTCTAAACTTTCCCACAGCTTCCTCTCTTCTTCTGGGCTTTCCAAATTTTTTCACCCTCTGCCTGTTACCCAGTTCCAAAGTTGCTTCCTCATTTTTGGGTATCTTTACAGCAGCACCCCACTCTACTGGTTCCAATTTACTATATTAGTCTGTTCTCCTGCTGCTAATAAAAACATACCAGAGACTATGTCATTTATAAAAGAAAGATGCTTAATGGACTCACAGTTCCACATGGCTGGGGAGGCCTCACAATAATGGCAGAAGACAAAGGAGGAGCAAAGGCATATCATACATAGTGACAGGCAAGAGAGTGTGTGCAGAATTGCTCTTTATAAAACCATGAGATCTCATGAGACTTATTCACCATCACAATAACAACATGGGAAAACCCACCCTTACCAGGTCTCTCCACAATACTTGGGAATTATGGGAGCTACAATTCAAGATGAGCTTTAGGTGGGAGCACAGCCAAACCATATCAAGCAAAATGTTGTCTGGCCATGCTATTGGCTTTCTTTCCAGAATTAACTTTCCTAACAGTAGATCTCTGAATACTAGTGTCTTTTGCAAACAGGAAAGGCTGGAAAGTTCCCTAGTCATCAAGACCTGTTTCCTTTTTGCTTAACAGCTCTTCTTTGAGTTTATCTCTTTCCTTTTGCGTTTTACTATAAACATCAGGAAAAAATCAAGCTGTACCTTTAACACTTTTTTTGGAAATCTCCTCAGCTAGATATCCTATTGAATTTTTTATTACTTCTGCTTTTCACATAAATGCAGGACACAATTGCAATAAGATTTCTGCCTCTACGTGAGAAGAATTCTCTCTTCTCTAGTTTATTGTAATAATTTTATCCCTTTCTTCTGAGCCTTTACTGGAAGCATTCTCCAAGTGCAGACTTCTACAAGCTGTATGTTCAAGTCAGCCTAGGATTTTCTACATACTCCTCAATGTTTTTACACCTTCCACCCCCTCCCAATTCCAAAGTCATTTAAACATTTTTAGATAACTAGTACCTCATTTATAATATCAAAATCTGTATTAATTTGCTAATGCTGTCCTCATAAGTTACTACAAACATAGCACCTGGAAAAAATCTACTAATTTATTATTTTACATTTCTGTATATCACAAATCCTGTACAGATTCTACTGGGCTATGATCAAGGTGTTGGCAAGCATGCCTTCCTTTCTATGAATTCTAGAGAAATTTTTCTTGCTCATTTAGATGGTTCACACAACTAAATTCCTCCATTTGTGAGACTAAGGTCTAACATTCTTGCTGGCTCTATGTTGAGAGTCATTCCCAACTTCTGGAAGTTGTCTGTATGTTTTAACTCCTTTCCTCCATTTTCAAGTCCTTCTCATGCTTCAAATGTCGCCTGTCTCTTATCTGATTATTACATCTCTCTGACACTTCTGTCTTCCTTCTCTGCTTTTAATTGCCCAAGTGACTACATTGGGTTTACCTGGATAACCCAGAGTGATCTCGCTATCTTGAGGTCTGTTAATTGGAAACTGTAATTTCATCTTTAGCTTTAACTTCCATTGCCATTATCATATTCACTGGCATGATGTTAGAGATTAGGAAATGGACATATTTGTAGTTGGGGGCATTATTCTTCCTTACACTTCAAAATTATTTTTAAATGAGGTTCAATTTATCCAAGAGTATTTCTCACTCATTTATGAAATCATGAATATACCCTCAGTTGAACTCTGCTAAAATTATCTCAAAAGTAGCTCTGAAGGGATAGGCTACAAAATTCTATTACCCTTCTTTTTACTTTTGTCTTTAGTCACATCCAGTCTCCCTTCATGGAGACAAAGGAGTTAGAGAAGAATATCTTTTCCCTTCCTTGGGTTAACAGTTTTATCTGCCTCCATTCAGAGTCAACTCAACCTACAGGTCTGAGATCTACCCTACTGCTACAACTCAGTCCTATGCAATGACCACTGACTATTGTCTTGATATTCTTCTTTCTCTAAGTGTGGGTAGATCAGAAGAAGCTAATCTTTAAACTCTCATGGTATAGGAAAGTGTATGTTATATTCCTTACCCCGTACTCACCAATAGAGGCATAAACGTAGCCATCACATGGAGTCTGTTGTCTGATGATTCTGCACTAATTTTTATAGCCTATTTCTTCTATGTCCCAGATTTTTTCATTTTTAGTTATATATAATCATTGTAATCATAATTATTACATTATTATTTGTATTAAAATATAGCAGGATGAGTATGATACACTTCCACCTTATCTTCTTTCTTGTTGTTTGATAATGTGTAAGACAAATCTGTAGTGATCAGAATATTCTAACCATTGGCTAAATCTGAAAAAGTAATAGCAATGATGAGTCTTTCAGTTACTAGTAACTAGATAAATCAAATGTATTTTATTTTTGGGTGGCAGTGGTTTCTTGGATTACTGGACATCTATGATATGGTGAAGCGGTCTCATTGTCTGGGGTAACACCTGAGGTTTGTTCTCCCATGACCACAGAGATTAAGGACATGGACACCCAAAGGGTGAGGTTTAGAGCAGAAATGTAATGGGTAAAAGAAAGCTAATATTTTTCTGCTATAGAAAGGGGTCCCAGAAAAAATGGGTTGCCTTTTTACAGTTTGGATACAGAGGCTTTTATGAGAAACTGATAAGCGACTGGGAGCCTCATTTGCATAAGGTGTGCATTTCTGGTAGTTCCATCCCATCCTAGTGTGCATAGGGGCTCTTAGCTTGAGTTACCCCATGTTGATTTGTTCCCCTTTCTGCACATGTGTCAGAGGACAGAATTATCCATTGCAAGCATGTCTGGGCAAGTCTCCTGTGTAATCTTTCTTATTCACATGGCCATGGGGATGTCTTAGGCAAGTCCCCTGGGCAAGGTCCCTTATCTGTGCCTGGAACATTGTTTTTCAGGCTGTTCTTTTGTTTGAAAGAATTTAAATGAGGACCTACTCTAAAACGGAGGACCCACCTTAACTGTTTGAATGACCAGTTTCTTCATTTGTCCTCTCTCACTGGTACAAACGTTGGCTTCCAGTATTCAAGAAGCAAGTGAAGGCATCTATCAGTAGGATTAGAGACACACATAGGAAATTGTAACTTAATTTAGAATAAATATCTATGTGAAAACATGCAAACTAAGCAGTTCTGCCATATAGTATGCATAAAACAGAAAAAATTGTATTCCTCTACCGTTTATTTTATAATTTTTTATGATATAAATCTACAACAATCTACTCATATTGTTGGTAAGCATCTTTTATGATAATAAATCCTTTTAGAATCCCAATATAACAAAAAGAATAAATTTAATAAAGCATTAAATATTCAACATATATCTTAAGTAACTTAAGAAAAAGTACTTTGCACAGAGTTTGGTTGGCATAATCTTCCTCCAAGAGGGCCATAACATCACTGAAAACACAAAACAAAGACACATGAAAGTGAGCCGGAGTAGAATGTACTTTAAAGATTGATAGTTATTTTAAAAACTTATTCTTGCAACCACTAATTTAACCTGCAGATACAGAAGGAACAAATGCATACCCCTCTGTGGATCATGAATTTTTCTTATATCAAATGATTATATTTCTAAATTAATTTCACTCATTTCTTTTCAAAGTTCATTCACTTATTGCATAATGTTTACTCAAGGGTTTGATGTGTTACAGTACTGTGGTAGGCATTTAAGTCTTTAAAGTAATGTTAGGTAAATATTTAAGAGCTAACACACTGTAGTCTTAGTTTCTACCTATTGTTTTTAGTCTTTATTATATGATGATCTTTCTACTTGTAATAGTATTTTCTTATCCCCTGAGAACTTTTCATTATTTAGAAATTTAGAAAAACAAAAACAGAGAAATCTTACATGTAAGGGTCAGCTTAAACAAATATTATTAGAGATCACAGAGCATCCCACCAACCTAATTATTTTTATTCTAGAATACAGAAAAGTAGGCAGATTTCAATTATAATATAGATGAATTATTTTGAAAATGAATTTTGTCATCTTCTAAAAGGATGATACCTTTTGTGTTCAATTTTTGTAGATTTTTGAGAGAAGATGATAATGAGTGATACATCATTTACCATCGATTATATTTCTGGGTCTGATGTGGGATTTTTTCTGATATATTATAGTTGTACATATTTATGAATTACACAATATTTTGACATGGGTTTATAATGTGTAATAATGAAGTCAAAGTAACTGGGATATCTATCACCTTGAACATTTACTCTTCATCTTGAAATGTAATAATTCTTCTATTCCAGCTATATTGAAATATATAATAAGTTTATTGTTAACTATAGTTGTCCTACTGTATTATCAAACACTAAAACTTATTCCTTCTATCTAATTGTATTTTTGTACCACTGAAGCAACTTCTCTTCATCTCCCCCATTCATCCTTCCCTTTCTAGCATCTTATTATTTTTTATTAAAGGATCACTTGAGCACGTAAAAAAAGAAGCATTGTTAATGGCTCTATATTCAACTTGAAAATAGTTAAATGATACCAGCATATTAGTGACGTTATCAAATGAAACACCTGCAAATAGAAAGTCAGTGAAGTTCATCCCCGTGGTACAGTAGCTTAATTTTTTTCTTCTATGTGATGAAATCAAAGTCAAATTCTTGAAAGTTCACTTTCTTGAAGGTGAAATGTCTGAAGTTATCATAAATAATTTTAAAAATTTAAGTACAAATTCAGCAATAAAGGTTATGTTAGTTATTAGAAGGGAATAATAGGCAGTGTAAGTCTATGGAACAGAAATATGCTTGAAATTGGTTGTAACATAAAACTAATTCATAGCTGTGTCAAAATAAGGTCCAGTATTCTACTGTTCAAGATAAAATGTTAAGTTACCAAAATTTAGCAACTGCTTCTATACACAATTAACATAATACACTTGTTTTTGTAATGAGATTGATGTTAAATGGTTAAAAAATTAGTCAGCATAACAGTATTTTCTATCTTTGTTACCTATCATCAATAAGAATTTAAAGGTATTTGAATTTTTAAAGGAAGTACTTTTTAAATCATCTTAAGTATCATACAGTGATGGTTGAACTTATTTGTATACACATAAACATATTCTTAAATTTTAGGTGACCTTTATTCAAAATTATTGGAAAATCTTTAATGAGAGCATTCAATAAATGCAGCACAAAGGAGTTCCTATCTTGAAGCTATGAATAAAATAAAATTATTGTAAATACAGTGTATACACTTTGCGGTATTGATTCTTACTAAAGCAAGTAGGAAGTAAACAAACAAAAAAACCAAAAACTAAAACTAAACGAAGGTGCATATGTTCATGAGTTAATTCTGAAATTGCTACTTTGGAACATCTTAACCAGTAGAATGAATCATTTTATTAGCCATGTATTTTCAATTGGTTACATCTATGTGCTGTATTGCATTAGAAGGAGATCACAGAGTTTGCAGTATCTAAATCTGGAATCCTTCTATTATATTTATAACTATTATAAAATAGTTATAAATATACACAATTTCTTTGACAATTTCATTTGCAAAAACATTTTTAAGAAAGTTTCTGAATCCTGGCAAAAATCTGTGAAAGTTTTGGGGCTTAAATAGTATATATTTAACTATAGAAATAGAATTGTAAATATCCTCTATTTAGCAGAAGTTTCTCTAAGGCTATACTTCCACATTTATAGTTACAATATTTTCGTAAGAATGTTATGGCATACAAGAAGAGTTAATTAAAAGTATAAAAATTGTAAATGTGCTAATTATAAAATACAACTTTATATAATATAACACAAAACGTTATGAAAATATTAAAATTATAAGTCTATACAAAAATAAAATTTTTAGAAACAAACTAGTGGTATAATATTAAAGAGGAACTCTATAATTGTTTAATGCATTAAGATTTTGCACTTACTATACTATACGTGTTATATATTTACCATATCCTGAAAAAGCCATGATCATCTCAGAATCTCATTTGTAGCAGGCAAGAGGGACTGACCTCTTCCATAACTTGAGCTTGTCAGTGCCCACTCTGCTAGGTAACAGAACTAGTATTGGTTTAGCCTCTATACAAAGCTGAAGTCTTTGCAATTCCCAGTTTATCTTTTCAAACTTAAAGCACTCTATGTTACATGTAGTCATAGACTGAGGCATCATGATCTGTTTGAGTGTCTTCTTTTTTTCTTTTTTTTGCGGGGAGGGGGGCGGTGCGGAGTCTCGCTCGCTCTGTCTCGGGCTGGAGTTCAGTGGAGCAATCTCGACTCACTGCAACCTCCACCTCCCGGGTTTAAGTGATTCTCCTGCCTCAGTCGCCCAAGTAGCTGGGACTACAAGCACATGCCACCATGCCCAGCTAATTTTTGTGTTTTTAGTAGAGACAGGGTTTCACCATGTTGGCCAGGATGGTATTGATCTCTTGACCTCGTGATCTGCCCACCTTGGCCTCCCAAAGTGTTGGGATTACAGGCGTGAGCCACTGCACCGCCAAGAGACCTCTTATCATAGTTCTCAATCTGATTTGATATGAACCTTAGACTGTTCATAGCTGTTAATAAATGACCTCTAGAGATAAACATCTTAAGGAAATAAACATCCCCAAGGTATAGACATCTTTAAGTCCTAAGATAAAATCCTAGGTCAATGATATGGTTTGGCTGTGTCTCCACCCAAATCTTATCATGAATTGTAGCTCCCATAATTCCCGTGTCATGGGAGGGACTGGGATGAAGGTAATTGAATCATGGGGGCGGCTCTTGCCCGTGCTGTTCTCATGGTTGTAAGTCTCATGAGATCTGATGGTTTTATAGAGGAGAGTTCCCCTGCTCATGCTGTCTTACCTGCTGCCATTTAAGATATGACTTTGGGGCCCGGCGCGGTGGCTCGCGCCTGTAATCCCAGCACTTTGGGAGGCCGAGGCGGGTGGATCACGAGGTCAACATCGAGACCATTCTGGTCAACATGGTGAAACCCCGTCTCTACTAAAAATACAAAAAATTACCTGGGCATGGTGGCGTGTGCCTGGAATCCCAGCTACTCAGGAGGCTGAGGCAAGAGAATTGCCTGAACCCAGGAGGCGGAGGTTGCGGTGAGCCGAGACTGCGCCATTGTACTCCAGCCTGGGCAACAAGAGCAAAACTCTGTCTCAAAAAAAAAAAAAAAAAAAAAAAAAAAAGATATGACTTTGCTCCTCATTCACCTTCAGCCATGATTGTGAGGCCTCCTCAGCCATGTGAAACTGTGCGTCAATTAAACCTCTTTCCTTTCTAAATTACGCAGTCTCAGGTATGTCTTTATTAGCAGCGTGAGAACAGTCTAACACAGCCAGCTTCTGTTTAGTCAAGTGATTTATAAAGGAGTCCGCTGCTCTGAATGAAAACCCTAATGGTCAAATAAATAATTTCTGTGTTTTCTGGTATTTTCCAGATATTACTATTGTTGAACCCCCCCCCCCCCCCCCGCAGAATCCTCTTATTTACCCTGAATGTTCAAATTTCTGGATATAGATGGTTTCCTGGACTTTGTGATTTGCTGGGAAGGATTTCCCCGGAAGTTCCTGTCCCCATTTTCAGTATGTATCTCTCTTCACTTGCTCAAGTGAGGAAAGACATGGGATTTTTAAATTTAACTGTTATTTTAACTTCTTCATACCTACCCATTACTAAATTTGTCAGTGTTCTAAAAAACAATTAAAAATGAAGCTCAGGAAATCAATAATGCGATAATGCACTTCAATTAGTAAGTACAATTCTGTGTCAAATATCTTATTGTGTTTAGTTGATAATAGTAAATTAAAGAATTATTTAAAGAAGTTTAAAGAATGATAAATCTATCTAACCACAACTGTAAATAATTTATTCAATTGCTGAGGTTTATCTTGTGTCAGGGTTAAAAAGTAAGATTACCTTTCTAATAACTTACTATTATTTTAACATATACATTTAGCCTGTTGCTAAAAAAATAAGCTAAAGGATTTTTATTTATTTATTTATTTATTATGCTGCTATTTGACAACTCTAATCGATGCTTCAAGGGAACACTCAATTCTTGCATAAAATTGTGTAGCATATTTTATGAGTCGATACATTGCTTTGAGTAATAAGCTCAATGTTGTATGAAGGGCATTGTATTTGTAAGTCCTTGGTGCAATGGAAAGCCATAAAAACCGGTTTATTCCTTTTCTTTACAAGTGTTTCTGAAAGAAAATACTAATGTTACATTTGGATAATTTAAACAAAAGTGAAGTTTGTTTTAGAGAGCATCAATCTTCAAAAAAAAACCTTATTCACAGATACAATATCTTTGTCAGTTTTATTGATCCTAACTAACAATAACAAAGATAATTTAAGGTTTTTTAGAGTAAGACAAACAGATAGGGGCTGATTTATTTTTTAAATAACTTTTTAAAAGACACTGCTTCTGTCATATCATCTGTTCCAATAAAATTTCTAGTTAACATTTATATCAGAAGTAAATTTTAACCTGTAAAATGTCTCTGAAATCTATTCAGAAATAAAATAATACTATCTGCATTTATTTGACAATTGATTTTTTGTTGCAATTATAGTGTGATTCCTTAGAACAATTCTATGCAAAACACTTTCAATTTCTTCAAGGCACATAGAGCTGCACCGTAGGAGGGCTAAAACAATTTATGAACTTGAAAAGTCAAAACACTGAATTAGAAAAAAAAGAAAGAAAAAGAAAAACCAAATTAAAGATACAAAGCAACAATCAAACCATGAGCTTTAGAGTAGGGTATGCCATAACATACAGCTTTTGATTTTTTAAAGGCAGTGGTAAAATAGAGGATATATAATTTCTAAATCCTAAATCAAGGAAAAACAAGGCATTTTCTATTTCTTCGGGATTGTCTTTTCCTTTTATGTTTTGAGTCACATTTCAATACCTTATCAAACAGCAGTACAGTCTGAATTATATAGTTAGCAATACTTCATTGAAAATGCAGTTTTACCCATGTTAATATAATAACATATAAATTCAATAAAGGAAATTATTGGGTCTGTTACCCACAAAATATGGAAACACAGGATCATAATCCTGTAATTTAAGGTCATAAAAGGCATCTGGTCTCAATCTTGAGCATATAAAGTTATTTAATTTGTTCGTTGAAGACTGGCATTCCTTATTGTCTTGAAAATATCTCATTTTGTTATAATTAACAATAAATCATGAATCCTTGCACAAAAAAATAAATGTTTAATTTGAAATCATTGTAAAAGCCATGTGTTCTTTCTAACTAAAAGTTAAGAATATTTTCAAAACAGATCACTTATGACATTTAATTATTAAATAAATGGTATTTTTCTCAGTTATAAGTGGGAGCTAAACTCTAAGGATGTATAACCATAGAATGATATAATGGACTTTGGAGACTAGGGAGGAAGGGGTTGAAGGATAAAGACTATATATTGGGTACAGTGTACACTGTTTTGGTGACAGGTGCACCAAAATCTCAAAAATCAACACTAAGAAACTTATCCATGTAACTGAAAACCACCTGTACCCCCAAAACTATTGAAATAAAAAGAAAAGTTAAAGACAAAGAATAAATAGAAATTTTTGCAAGGTAATAATTTTAAGATTTTTAAGTGTAAAATTTTGATATATTTGTCTTTAAAATGATCTAACATGCAAACCACAAATATCTACTCTTCTATAAAGTGTTTTTGTTTAAGCTGGGGTTTTTTAGTAATGAAAAACTTTACATTTCGATGTTGAATAAAAATAAATGCTTCTATTTCATTCAGGAAGCCATTATTAGTCCACATGAGAAATATAATGTCTTATAGTTAATTAAGAGTAACAATCCTGCAAGGTCTGCACAGGTACCCCAAAACTTAAAGTATAATAAAATTTTTTAAAAAATGTTTTTAAGTAAATTAGTAACAGTCCCAGGCCATTTAAATAAAAACAAAAATTAAATAAAAAGAATAACTAGTAAGCTTTACATTTTAAGATCAACTGTAATGGCATTCAACTTGCCATTTTAATTTTCTATTTTTTAATCTTTTTATTTTGCAATAATTTTTAACTTAGAGGAAACGTGGAAGAATGGTGCAAGTATTTTTTTTTTCTTTCCAACTTTCTTTTTAGGTTTGGGAGTACATGTGCAAGTTTGTTACATGGGTAAATCGCATGTCCCAAGGATTTGGTGTACAGATTATTTCATCACTTAGGTAATGAGCATAGCACTCCACAGGTAGTTTTTCAATTCTCACCCTCCTTCCACTCTTCACCTTCATGTGGGTCCCCGTGTCTATTGTTTCCTTCTTTGTGTCCATGTGTACTCAATATGTAGCTCCCATTTACAAGTGAGAACGTGTGCTACTTGGTTTTCTGTTTCTGCGTTAATTCACGTAGGATAATGGCCTCCAGCTGCATTCATGTTACTGCAAATAACATAATTTTATTCTTTTCTGGCTGCATAGTATTCCATGGTGAATATGTATGACATTTTCTTATTTTCCCCCATTTAAAATTCCCTTATTTGTTTTTTTTTTTAACTTTTAAGTTCAAGAGTACCTGTACAGTTTTTTTACATAGGTAAACTTGTGTTGTGGGAGTTCGTTGTACAGATTATTTCATCACCCAAGTATTAAGCCTAGTACCCATTAGTTATTTTTTCTGATCTTCTCACTCTTTTCACCCTCCACCCTCCAATAGATATCAGCGTGTTTTTTTTCCCTTTATGTGTCCATGTGATCTCATCATTTAGCTCCCACTTACAAGTGAGAATATGCATGTGGTATTTGGTTTTCTCTTCCAGTATTAGTTTGCTAAGGATAGTGGCCTCCAGCTCCATTCATGTTCTTACAAAGGACGTAATCGCATTCTCTATTTTCTTTATCCAATCTACCATTGATGGACATTTAGATTGATTCCACGTCTTTGCTATTGTGAATAGTGCTGCAGTGAACCTACATGTGGATGTGTTTTTATCCTAGAATGACTTATTTTCCTTTGGGTATATACTCAGTAATAGGATTGCTGGGTTGAATAGCAGTTCTGTTTTAAGTTCTTTGAGAAATCTTTAAACTGCTTTCCTCAGGGGCTGAACTAATTTATATTCCCCCCAGCAATGTATAAGAGTTCCTTGTTTTCCTGTAACCTTCCCAGCATCTGTTATTTAAAATTTTTTTAGTAATAGTCATTCTGATTACCGCTTACCATTTTAAATATAAACTTATAAAGGTCAATTAAAAATATATTACTACTTTAAGAATATCTGAAACACCTAAAATTTCCAGTAACTGCTACTGAGGGACAATGACCATTCAGTGGTCATAGCATTCTGCGAGCATGTTTTTCAGGGCCATCTGAATATACACTCCAATAGTTTTCCCACATAAGTATGTTTTCTTGTTGATACTGAATTTTACTCAAGAACCAGAGCCCAGCATTTATTATTATCAGCATACATTCTGTATTATTTATGTGAGCCCTTCCTGAATGGATATCTAAATGCTAAACATAAAAAAGGTGATATAAAAACCATAATTGATCTTTCTAGATCTGGTGAGACACTATTTTGGACATCTGCCTCACTAAAAACCAGACTTCTTCTCTTAGGGTCCCTGGTAACCAAAAGAGGCTACGCTAAATATCCCGCATCTGTGGCCATCTTCTTTCCAGTTTTAAGTTAACTTTATAGAATAAATATATATCTGTAGTTTTTATGCTAATTCGCAGTATTCTTCTTCAAGTGTTCAGTGGATTGTACTATAGGGTGACAGCATCCTCCCAATGCAGCTTCTTCATGGTTTGAGTTGAAGCTCAGACTTAAGGCGTGTATTGACAATGTGATAAGTCATAGGTATTGTTTACTGGCGCCTCAGGCTCTCCATTGTTCCCTTATACTTGAATTCTCTGCAGCTGTAGGTCCTTCACCTCTTTATCTACACAATAATTATACAGAGGAGCTTTCTGTTTAAGATGGTAATATCAGTTCACAATCCAAAACAATGAAAATTGGGAAGTAAAACTACATCGAAAGAAAACCAATAAACTGTAACAGGAGGGCAGATGGAAAAAACGTTTTTAAATAAGCGAAAAATGTACTAACAGAAATTATACAATATATTAGCAATATGAGAGAATAGAAAATTATAACTAAAAGGCAAATATTAATATGAAAATGATATAATAAGTAATACCAGAGCCTAAAGAGTAGAATGTATAAAGCAAAAGAAATATTTTTCAATTTAAAAACCAGGTTGAGAAATAACCACAGAAGTAAAAAAGAAAAATACATTTTTTGTGAAAGAAGAGTTTAAAACATATGAAAGATAGAAGTAGAAATTCCAAAATTTAAATAACAGAAATCCTGGAGAAATAAAAACAAAGAATGAAGAGGTAGAAATAATTGAAGAAACATGGGAGATATAGTTCATAAAATATAATTCAGAAACAAATGTATAGACATTAAAAAATGAACAATGTCTGATTGAAAGAATTTATCAAGTGTTATTAAATAATATTTATGGGAGGCAGTTGATTTGGAGTAGACTTTTTCACTAAGGCAAAAAGGCCAAACCAATATGAAGTTTAAATTCAGTAGCTGAGCTCTAGTTAATTGCAGGAGGCTTTGTACCCAATTAAGCTGTAACTAATTAAGTTGTATTTACTCCACACTTCTGTTTCCTGTAAATGCTGTCAGATCGTGTTATTGATTGGCGTTCCCTGAACTTGCTTTCATTCAGAAAACTGCCCATTTGAGAATTGTTCATGTTTTGTTTGCTTTGCTTTGCTCTGTTTTGTTTTGTTTTCCTTTGCTCAAACTCAGATAAAATTTAAACTCATCTAAGGTAATTTTTCTGTTTACTAGTCCCAAAGAGTATTAAGAAAAATAAAAATTATTAAAACTTAGTAATATTTACAAATACACAAGACAATGGAAAATGTGTAAAGATCATTCAATTAGAAAGAATATAACTACTACAGATCATTAGACTTATTAACTAAAGCACTTCCCAGATGAAATGGAGACATATTTTTAATTATTTGGAGGATAGAAAAATTGAGACATATTTATTTTCAATGTTTTGAAGGAGGAGAAATTTGAAACTGAAATTTCATTTTCAATGGAATCATTATTAAAATGTGAGGGCATAATAAAAATATTTTTAGGAATCAAAGATCACAGAAGATTTACCACATAGAATATAAAAATCATAAGCAAAACCTTTTGAGGGAATTATTCAAATACAAAGAGGAAAATACCTCCAGGTAATAATGGAAGACTTATGGACTTATGTCAGTAAATTTAAGTAAATATCTTGGTAAAATTGGCTATTTATAAATGCATACATACATAGGTACATAGAGAAAAGAAAAAAGAGAGTGTCTCCATAACAAATCAGCCTTAATATCTATAAAATATATAAAATATTCACATAGCACCAGTATGAAAATGTCTAATAACATTGACTTTGGTATCAGAAATAGTCACATAGCACCAGTATGAGTGACTCCCTAGGATATGGACATGAAAAGATAATAAAATGTGTGCTTTTTGAGGAGGATGACATAGATCACTTTTTTTTTTTGAGATGGAGTTTCGCTCTTGTTACCCAGGCTGGAGTACAATGGTGCAATCTCGGCTCACTGCAACCTCCACCTCCTGGGTTCAAGCAATTCTCCTGCCTCAGTCTCCTGAGTAGCTGGGACTAGAGGCGTGCACCACCATGCCCAGCTACTTTTTTTTTTTTTTTGCCAATCAGTTTGAGCTTATGAGGTTGCTCAGGTTAGCCTTGAACTGATGACCTCGCCCTCGCGAGCGCCATGACCTCCGGTGGGAGCCACTTTGGACCCCGCCCAGCTACTTTTTTAGTAGAGTCGGCGTTTCACCATGTTGAACAGGATGGTCTTGATCTCTTGACCTTGTGATCCACCTGCCTCGGCCTCCCAAAGTGCTATTACAGGTGTGAACCACCGCGCCTGGTGTCATAGATCACTTTTAAGGTATGCTATTTAAAAGAGATGCAAATAAAAGCCAAGAGAATGACAAATTTGTATATGGACAAAATAAAGATATAATGAGATAATACTAACCAAGAATTCTGGTGTAGGAATGTACGTACAACAACTTTTAAGAACAAACTTGTCAGGAAAATAACACAATTCTGAATATGTATTGTAGTAAATATTGAGTGTGCCAATGATCCTTCATCTTCAGTGCTGAAGCTCTAATTATCATGTTAGAAATATTAGTAGCTAACAGCTTGCAGGTGAATTCACCTGATTATTGCCCTCAACTGAAGAGTGTTGTCTTGTCTGAATCCACACCCACAACCAATGACTGTCAATGCAAAACAGAAAAGTGTGAATTCCTTGTCTTCATTTGGGTATATTCTGAAGGGCCTATCCTAACATCAGAGCTTCTTGTGGAATTGGCTGAAGCCTTCGTTATGACCACATCACAGTTACTTTCTCCCTCTGCTTCAGCCCACTGCTAGTGATAATATAAAAGTAATTACTGAATGCAGATATCCATCTCTGAGTCTCCTTCCTATGGGACTTGAACTGCAACAGTTGGTGCCTGGGTTGCTACCAGAAAGCACATGCTAACATGATACTTTGGAAGTGATCACTTGTGACCCAGCAAGCAATAAAAACTCCATCACTGATGGGAGATGGAACCCTGAGGGCACATGACACATGGTGGCATGCCAACAGTTAAGACATTTACTTATGGTGAATTAGAATAATGTACAATAGAAGGGTATGCACTAGCTAGGGTAATGCATCAGGGATATGGTTAGTCCAGGGGCAATAATAGTCACAAGCATAACAGAAATAGGTGGCTGTTCCTGGGGCAATTGATACTTCCAAAAGATACAATTGATGGCAGTGATGGGCCGTGTAGAGCGGCTACTGCCATCATGCTGGCTGCAGCAGGGAGGGGCGAGAGTTGATGGCAGAAGTGATTTCAGGAACAACAATGGTGTGGGGGAGTTTCTCTATGCCCCACATCCCTGAGACAGCTGACTGTGCCATCCCCACCCTCACATGGCTGGGCATGACCCATTCCCAGGTCTGGAGCTTCCACCATTGCCTCAACCTCACTCCCCACCACATCCTGGAGGCCTGCAAGCACCTGGCCAGAGGTGCTGCCAGGAATCATGGGGCTGGCCCTGGAAGCATCAGGTTCATTTGTATGGTGTTGGCTGGGCCCGCCAAGCCACTTGCACCTGACCTGCTGCCCTGGGAGCTGCAGCAATGGAGCTGGGCCAAGTCACCCCCTAGTGGGGGAGCAGTGCAGTTGGTCATGAAGGGGCAGGCAAAGAGGGGCCCTGAGGTGCAGGTGCACCTGGGAGGGTGCCATGCTATGCAGAGCCAGTGGAAGCTGGGAGCAGGCAGGAGCCTTGCCCTTCTAGGCATGACTGCACCTGCCCAAGTTGCAGCTGTGGACCCAGGCATCTCTGCACCCTTAGGGGCCCAGAAAGGCCCCTTCTTGACCCTGTGGGCTTGCAGATGTCTGCTCCTGCTGCCTGGCTTCTCCCTACTTTCAGTGGCCACTTCGATCAGAGAGAAAAGTTGAGACCACACCTGGATGCTGTTGCAACCCATTCAGATGTACACATGCTCTGGGGAGCGCTGATATGCCAGCCCCCTCCCATCTTGGCTCCTTCCAGACTTTGGGCATGGGAGGGAGCCCAAGGAGGGGTTGAGGGCAGCTCAGCGCTGACCTGCAGGTGCCACTTGGCACAAACAGCCCAGGTGCACAAATGGCAGCACCCTGGGCAGAATGGGGTGGGTCTCCAGTGAAGCCCCAACTTCAAGCTGGGGAGAGCCTGAAGACTGTGGGCTGTGCTGCCAGTACCATGGACCAGAGTGGGAACTTGCAGTGCCTTTTCTGGGCCTACCTGTGGCTGCTCATGGACCGATTGGTGCACTCTTCCTCCCCTCTGAGGCCCATGAAAGTCCCAGACTCAGCCAGACTTGAGGACATGATGGGCAACCAGCTGCAGAAAGGAGCTGTCCACCCCAGGGTCTTCTCTCTGCTGACAGCTGAGGAAATTATGGAACAACCAGCTACAGAGAGGAACTGCCCTCCCTGCAGAGAGCTGGACACTCATTGGGATGGCCGGTCCAGCAGAAAGGAGCTATCCTCTCTGCTGAGAGCTGAGATGATGGACGAGCAGCTTCAGAGAGGAACTACCCTCTCTGTTGAGAGTTCAACGCTCGTTTGGATGATCTGTCTAGCAGAGAGGAGCTACCCACTCTGCTGAGAGCTGAACACTCATTGGGATACCCTGGAGCTGCCCACTGAGGGTCTCCTCTGAGCTGTTCTATTGCTCAATAAAGCTCCACTTCTTGTTCACCCTCCACTTGTCCATGTACCTCATTCTTCCTGGAGGACAAGAACAAGGGACCTGCCGAATGGCAGGGCTAAAAGAGCTATAACACAAACAGGGCTAAAACATGCCCATTGACTGCCAGGTTGTGGGTGACAAGAAAAAGAGAAGAGACAAGGAGAGAAAATCTGTGGTCCTTCAGGGAGCCCAGACCCATGAGCTCTCCAAGCCAGGGCTGTTTGACCCTCTTTAGGGCTTTGCAGTTCCTGGTGTCTCCATGCTTCTGGGTGCCACACAGTGATCCTCATATGAGCTGTGGAAGCTGGTTATAGTATGCCTGGTCAGCCACAGCCTCGCAGGGAGACGGCACCTGTGCCCATGCCTGAAACGGCCTGCCCTGCTGCAGCTGGTGTGCCTGGCTGTGTGCAGTGGCTGGACCCCACACTCACTCACACACCCTTTGCTGCTCTGCACCTGGCTTACCCTTGACAGGCATGGGATCCAGGCCAGTAGTGGGAGCTGAGTGCAGCTTGCCAGGCCAAGTGTTTGGAATGAGCCCAACAGGCCTGAGTAAAACTTGAGCAAAGGCTCCACTGGCCACAGAGGCAGCACCCTAAGGATCCTGTAACACATGAAAGGTAAGGGATAATTAATCACAATAAAGTATAAATGTGAAAGATAGAGTGAGAAATACTGCTCAAAGAAAGTCTACTTTTTTTCTTTATGAAAAGGTATTCCCTTTCCAATGCTTAATTTATCCAAGAACAGGGGGAGTACAAGGTTAATAAAAATGTCCTTAAACAGACGTGTTTCAATGATTGGTGTGAGTTATTTCTGTTTGGTGATTCAAGATCTGAGTCAAAAAGGAAAATCTGATAGTAACAGTTGATCTTACCTTGCACAATACATGTCACCAGCATCTGTGTTCATCTTGTTAGGGACTCTGGTGACCAAGTTAAGTTATGCAGGAAATTGATGCATCTAATTCTACTCTAACCTGCCACTTCATATCTGATAAGAATTTGTACTTTAAGAAATTATTTTGGAAAGTTAACATAACCTTTTACTCTGTGCATGTGTATGATTTTGTTATCAATTCATAATGTACCTGATACTGTGGCTGTAAAATTTTACATATTACTCATTGCAGTGATTACTCACAACTTTGTGCATATTAAGTTAAATTTTAATTTTTATACAACCATTTGCAATAAGTTCAAGCAAACATTTATAATTACTTGTCTTTTGTAGAGATCCAAGTGTCACTCTTTGCCAGCTGTTAACCTCAGGCCAGACTAATATAATTAGTTTTGTTAATTACTTCTGGTTCTTCAGGAATAATTGAGATTATTGCCTCCTTAATTCACCCCAGAATTAAATTGATGGATTCTTCTCATGTGAGAACTTGTGACCATTAAGTCCATCTACTCACAATATGTTCCAGAACTAACTAAACGTATATTTTTTCCATCTTCCTTATCTATAGAGAAGCATCATAATCAAAATGCTCCAAAGCACAATTAAATCAAAGATACTCAATATGTTACTCACACTGAGGTCATTAGTTTTAAAAATTTCTGTTTTTGTGTGTCTGTGGAGAAAGTTTCTCTCTAAGACACATGTGCATATTGATTTGTGAATTGCACAGATAGTGATACACAGCTCTAAGATCCTTAAGTTTTGTCAGGGTCTCTCAGTGTCAGTGAACATGTGGTTATGTAAATAACTACAGTTTCAGTTTATATTTCAAATACTCTTTCCAATCAATAAGTGTATAATCATCATTTAACCATAGCCTTTTTATGATTTTTCCCTCATTATTCTTAAAATTTTATACAGAAGTATTTAATAACATTGGCTTTTATATCAGACATAACTGAGTTTTCTTGTCTCTCCCACTTATTAGATCTATTTCTGTGGACTAGTTGCTTAATATTGAATCCCCTTATTTTTCATTTGCATAATTGGGATAGTGTCTAGTATCTTTTCTAACTGATCAAAAAGGATAATCAGTGTAACTTGGTAATCTAAACATCAAAAGCATCCAAGAAAATGTAATAATTCAAAAGCAATTATGATTAGCTTTCATAGAAAATAAAACACTATAAAAATTGAAAGATTGCTGAGCATGGAGGCTCGCTCCTGTAATTCTAGCACTTTGGGAGGCCGAGGTGGGCAGACCACTTGAGATAAGGAGTTCAAGACCAGCCTGGCCAACATGGTGAGACCCCGTCTATACTGAAAATACAAAAATTAGTTGTGTGTGGTAGCATGTGCCTGTAATCCCAGCTACTCAGGAGGCTGAGTCAGGAGAATTGCTTGAATTTGGGAGGCAGAGGTTGCAGTGAGCCAAGATCCCACCACTGCACTCCAGCCTAGGAGAAAGAGTGAGACTCTATCTCAAAAAAAAAAAAAAAAAAAAAAAATTGAAAGACAAATTGCTTTATTATTACACAATGCTTAGAAATGGAATTATCCACAGGATTTTCAGGTTGATGAGGTTGTGGTAACACAATCTATGTTATATAAAAAAAGATGTTGCAGATCATAAGAGATAATCATTTTAATGTAACAGAGTTCTCACTGAAACTATGAGATGGGAGTTTTGTTCAACAATTTTTACTTTTCTAAGTAATAATGCTCTTAAATATTGAATGGTGTGTGTGTGTGTGTGTGTGTGTGTGTGTGTGTGTGTGTGTGTGTGATGTTTTGTAATTATTATCAGTAAGTATCAGAAGGGTTGGGAAACTAAGCTAAAAAAAAAGAAGAGTACATTAATTGATTTTTGTTGGCTTGAGAAAGGAAGCTGTATAATCTCTAAACAAGCTTAATTTTAGTTGCTGTATTTACTCCAAGAAAACCCAGGGAAATGATTCATATACATTGGCTTATTGATTTTCAGACTATCACTATCATTACTTAAGTAGACATGAGAGGCCAGTTTGTTATGTATTGTGAAAAGCTTACTTGGAAAATATGGGTGCTTGTTAAATGGAAATGATCTGTCATCTTCATTATGACATAGCTCAAAATAGTTCAATTATTTTCAATTTACCTTCTAAATATAATGCAATGTCATTTTGAAAATTGCAAAACTTAAGATTTGTGGAATTCTGTAAATGAATTCTAAATTTCATAAGGCTAATCTAAATATCTAATAGTAGCTATGGTCAATTTGTGGAATAATAAGAAATGAGGCTATCCTGCTGTTAGTAAGAATTATTATAAAGCTATAGTAATTACAACAGTGTGTCATTGGCACAAGGAGTGAAACACTGGTTCAATACAACAAAAAGCCTGGAATCAGCTCCACAGTGATACTGGAACTCAATATCATAGAAATCATACAGAAATTATTGGGAAAAAATGATGGACACTTCAAACAATGATGGTGGTCAAATTAATTGTACATTTTAGGGAAGAGTGGAACTTTACCTTCCACTACATACAAAAATATTCTGAAAGTGTTAATGACTTAAATGAGGAAAAAACTCAACTCTAAAACCATTAAAAGGCACACAAGAGTGGAAATCAGAAGTTTGGGAGTAAAGTTTTAACTCAGCAGTATGTAAATGTAAAATCTTATCTAATCAATTCACTAAGCCTCATTTCCTCAATGGCAAAATATGTTTACTTCATCTCTCTAGGATTTAAATAACCTAAGTAATCTATAAATATATTTATGATTTAAAATTAATAACTATTAGCCAGTGATCTATTAATGGAATAAAAGAGAATGCTTACATTTTGTGGCCTTGGTCCATGAATTTACATGCGCAGAAGTATTATGACATTTGTTACAGATGGTAAGTGGATGTGCTCATAGATTGAGGGATAGAGTTTCCCCCTACCACACTTGAATAGGGTATTCAGGTCTTAAGGCACCATGGGGAAAATGTGGATACCCACTTCTGCTGTCCCAGTGAGTGAACAATGTCCAATCTTTTTATAGATTTTTCCCATGCTTCTTTCATGACTAACAGGGACCTTATTATTATAACCTTTATAAAGCTTATAAATTATTCAGCCATAGTTTCTTGTTTTACAGACAAATGAATTTCTAGTAAAAATAAATAGCACTAACCTGGGAAAGATGGCAAAACCCCATCAATACAAAAACACAAAAATTGGCCAGGAATGGTGACATGTATTTGTAGTCCCAACCACAGGTGCCACAGGTAAGAGGACCACTTGAGCCCTGGAGATGGATGCTGCAAGGAGCTGTGATGAGAACACTGCACTCCAGCCTGGGCAACAGAGCCAAATCATCTCAAAAATATTAATAAAAATAAATAGCAAAAAATGTGAAACAACTAATATAATAACTAGTTGGACGTTGGACCAGCTATGTTGCATGTAATGAATAGTAACACTTTACTGTTAATATTCATAGTAACGCTGTAAGTTAGAATGCCATGTACGTACCTATGCAACAATCCTGCATGATCTGCACATGTACTCCAGAGCCTAAAGTACAATAAAAAACAAACAAAAAAACCCCACAGTTTGTAGTTTAATAAACTAAAACAACATAAAAGATTCAGTATATAACTACATAGCTACCCAAATAAAATGTAGCACAGTGAAGTTCAACTACAAATTTATGTGTTCCAAGTATCATGCTTCAAAGTCTAATCTCTTTCCCATTCACTATAAAGAAAGAGCACATTTCCTGTGATATAATTTACACCATCATTATTCTGATCCAATGACTTCTCAGCTATAAACTAGTATCAGATGCTGCAATAATGCAATAAAGTCTACTCATGTCATGTCATGTTTACCTCAAAAGCCATCAATTGCTTTTCCTAAACAGGATTAAGAAATGCTCAATAAAATGTATTAGTCTAACATAAATGTGAACTACATGGTCTGTTGTGTTATTATTTATTTTTAGTTTTTATGACTACATAACAGTTATAGATATTGATGTGGTTCTTCAGAAAGATGTAACACTTTAATGGAACCGGCAACTTGGTTTAAACTGGTTTAACCAAAACGAGAAGTAGCAAGCTGTAGACCAATTAGTGTTTGTTGAGTGTACTTTTTCAGCATAACGCTAAGATTGGTGATGAAATACATAAGTATTTGTTTAATGTGTACCAGGATGTTTCTTCAATTCCTATTGTCAATGTTCTTATGATCTGTTCATAAAAATTAATTTCCAATGCAAGAAAATAGATAATATGTATATCTTCTGCATTGATCTTTACCTGAGCTCGTATGTTTAGAATAGAGTGATTTGCTTCCTGCCCACAAACACCTGCTTTCTTCAGTCATCTACGTTTTGTTCAGTTTGAGTACATTTTTATCAGTTGCTCTGTTGGCCTGAAATCTTGTACTGGATTTGAGTATGTCTGGCCTTATCTTTCATGGCCTGTCTAAAATGTTATGACCTGAGAGAATTCTTCCATGTCTATATTTTCTAAGTTAGCATCCCATCTGTAGCCAATTTATATTGTAATATCTGCTGTAAAGTAGATATTCAAATATAACTTATTATATAATATATAATTTATACAGTATATATATAATATACAATTTGTATAGTATAAAATTATATATGTATATGCATGTGTATATCTATCTATATATCTATATATATATATCTTTATCCTTGAAGACAAATGCAACAATTTACAAGGATTTCCAAGGTATTTTATACCCAGATTCACAAATCATTTATATTTTTCCCCTTTGCCTTAATATCTCTGTATAAATGCACAGAGGCACCTTATTTTTTCTGAAACTGTTTTTAAGTAGTTTTGAAATATTTTACCCTTTACTCATAAATAATTGGTTTTCCTGAGGAAATAAAAACTATCACTTATATAATCACAGTATAGTTATGAAAACTAAGAAATTTTAAAAATAATAAAATACTACTCTAATGGTGTGATGCAGCTGGATGGTTATTACATATTTAGAAATCTTGTAAGCCCGTTCTTAAAATATTACTTGCTTGATATCAGTTGTGGTGGGAACATTTACAGGATGAAAACTGACAAACACTAACATTTCGTGCTTCTGTTTGTACGATGTGGCTCAGACCTGTAGTCCCAGTACTTTTGGAGGCAGAAACAGAAAGATCACTTGAGCCCAAGAGTTTGAGGCTGCAGTGAGCTATGATAGCACAACTGCACCCCAGGCTGTGTGACAGAGCAAGACTCTGTCTCTAATTTTTTTTAATTGGGGCTTCAATTTTGAAGTGCTCATTTAAGAGCACTCCTCTAATATTATCTAACTCAGTGTCCATATTCAAATTCTGTCAAGTTTCCCAATATTGTCTTTTAGCTATTTATTTTTCTCAGTCCCAGTTCAATTGGAGATAACATATTGCATTCAGCGTCATACATTTTTACTTTGGTTTAATCTGCATCATTTTCTCAACATTTCTTTGTGTTTCCTGACCTTGGCGTTTTGAGAAGTCTAATTTCTTTGGTTTTTGTCTTTGTATTTTGTAGAATGTAATTCTACATTTCCTTCCCCAGCCACAGGATCAACCATTTCTGTAAGTAACCCTGATAGATTTTGGAGCATGGAATTTATAAATCAAGATCTGAGACCTGAGTATGCTCATTGCTAATGGTATGTCATTGTTCTAGGGCTCTCTCAGTGGATACTCATAGGAAATGTCAAATTATATATATATATTGATCTACATATATATTTATATATTTCTCTATGTATATATCTATATGTGATTTAAAAATTTCATACATGCTGATCTCTCCAACTGTAGTTTTACAGCACAGGGAATATTCTAGTCTCTCTTCTTTCTGTGTATCTACTTCCCTTTCCTAACAATGAGAAATATGGCTCCCATTATGTTCTACATATTGATTTTTTTCTATTGGATTTTATTAGGATAAAACATAGAAAATGTAATTTAAAAATAGGTAACCAACACAACTGTGAAAAGCACATCTACTAATTGGAGTATGATAATTTTAAGCAAAACAATTTATGTACAGTTCAATGTGTAATACAAAAAATATAAAATTGGGTAAGTTTTGTCAGATTTATGAAATTATTTATTATCCAAAAAAGATTCCTCCATATCTCTACTAATGATAATCTCCAGGAGACAATCACTCTTTTGTTTTTTCTCATGATACATTATTTTTGATTATTCTAACATACCATAAAATTAGAAAAATACAATATGTACATTTTGTGCCCAGCTTCATTTTCTCAGCATAATGTGTGCTAGATTCATGCACACAGTTGTATGTATGTGTACTTTATTCAATTGGTAATGCTGAGTAGCGTTTATAAATTTTCCAGGCAGAAGTTATTTGGGTTTCTAATTTATGGCTATTTTGAATAAAGCTTCTATAAGAATTTGTGTGTAATTCACTTTGTGAACATGTGTTCTGGTGCCTATTGGATAAATATGTGGGGGCAGAATTGTGGGGTCATAATGTAGGTATATGATTATGTTCTTATTAAGATAAAAATGACATAAAACTCCTCCTTTTTACCACTTTAAAGTATATAATTCAGTGTCTTTAGTTTATTGACAGTACTATTTGAGTTTCACCACTTTCTACTGTGGAACATATTCCTGACTCCAAAAAGAAACCTCACACCCTGTAAGCTGTCACTCCCATAAACTCCTTCACCTATGTTTGGTAACCCTAACCTGCTCTTTGTCTTTATAAATTTTCCCATTCTGAACATTTCATACTAACAGAATCATTCAATATGTTGCTTTTGGGGTCTGGCTTTTTTCCCTTAACATATATTAACAAGGATCATCATTTTGTAGCATATGTGAGTACTTCCTTGCTTTTTATGCCCAAGTAATATTTTGTTTCATAAGTATATGACATTTTATTTATCCATTCATCAGTTAGTGGGAATTTAGGTTGCTTTCACTTTTTAGTTGTTATCAACAATACTACTATAAACATTCATGTACAAGTGTTTGTGTGTACAGAAGTTTTTATTTTTATTAGCTGAATACTTAGTAGTAGAATATCTGGGTCATATAGTATAACTATGTATAACTTTTTGAGGAATTGCAAAGACGTTTCCATGAAAGCTGCTCCATTGTACATTCCCACAAGAAACGTATCAACACATTTTTTTCTGCTTTGCTGTTATTTCATACAGGCATTTTAAGTGGGTATTAAAGTGTTGTCTCACACATGCATTTGATTTACATTTTCCTAAAGAATAGTGATATTGAGGCCAGACGCAGCGGCTCACGCCTGTAGTCCCAGCACTTTGGGAGGCCGAGGCAGGTGGATCACGAGGTCAAGAGATCGAGACCATCCTGGTCAACATGGTGAAACCCCGTCTCTACTAAAAATACAAAAAATTAGCTGGGCATGGTGGCACATG
This sequence comes from Callithrix jacchus, assembly GCF_049354715.1. Lineage (NCBI taxonomy): Eukaryota > Metazoa > Chordata > Mammalia > Primates > Cebidae > Callithrix > Callithrix jacchus. Next base: position 34,958,879 of record NC_133524.1, read on the forward strand.
CCTGTAATCCCAGCTACTCAGGAGGCTGAGGCAGGAGATTTGCCTGAATCCAGGAGGCAGAGGTTGCGGTGAGCCGAGATGACGCCATTGCACTCCATCCTGGGTAACGAGTAAAACTCCGATTCAAAAAAAAAAAAAAAAAGAATAGTGACATTGAAAATATATTTATATGTATGTTGGCTATTTGTTTTATTTTTAACTTTTGTCAGTACATAGTAGGTATATTTGTGGGTTATATGGGTTATTTATGTACAGGAATACAATGTGCACTAATCACATCAGAGTAAATGAGATATTCTCCCCTGATATGGTTTGGATTTGTGCCCCCACCCAAATCTCATGTCGAATTGTAATCCCCACTATTGGAGGAGGGGCCTGGTGGGAGGACATTGGATCAAGGGGGAGGATTTCCCTGTTGTTCCCATGAGAGTGAGTAAGTTCTCATGAGATGTGGTTGTTTAAAAGGGTGTAACATCTACCCCTTTTCTCTTTCTCCTGCTCTGGCCTTATAAGATGTGTCTGATTCCCCTTCTGCCATGATTGAAAGTTTCCTGAGGTCTCCCCAGCTATGCTTCCTATATAGCCTGTGGAACTATAAGCCAATTGAACCCCCTTTTTAATATAAATTACCCAGGTTCAGGTATTTCTTTATAGTAGTGCAAGGACAGACTAATACAAGAACCTCAAGCATTTACCTTTTTGTTAAAATCCAATTATACTCTTAATTATTTTTAAATGCACAATTATTATTGTCTATACTCACCTCATTTTGCTGTCATATATTAGGCCTTTTTCATTCTTTCTAACTATACTTTTTGTACCATTAATCATCCCCCCATTGCCCCCACCCACCCAGTACCCTTCTCAGACTGGTAACCATCTTTCTACTCTCTATCTCCATTTAGTTCAAAGTTCTAATTTTTAGCTCTCACAAGTAAGTGAGAACATATAATGTTTGTCATTCTGTGCCTGGCTTATTTCACAAAACATAATGATCTTCAGTTCCATTCATGTTGTTGAAAATGACAGAATCTCATTCTCTTTTATGGCTGAATAGTATTCTGTTGTGTACATGCACCATATTTTTTTCATTCATTTGTCTTCTGACAGGCACTTGAGTTGCTTCCAAATCATGAATATTGTGAATAGTGCTGCAATAAACAATGAAATGCAGATATCTCTTTGATATACTGATTTTCTATTTTGGTGTATATACTGAGCAGTGGGATTGCTGGATCATGTGGTAGTTCGATTTTTAATATTTTTTAGGAGTCTCCAAAATGTCCTCTCTAGTGGTTACAATAACATACATTCCCAACAACAGTGTTTCAGAGTTCCCTTTTCTTCTCATCCTCTCCAGCATTTGTTATTACCTATTTTTTGGGTAAAAACTGTTATTAACGGGGTGAGATGATATATCATATTGTAGTTTTAATTTGCATTTCTCTGATGATCATTATTGTTGAACAGGTTTTTTAATGCCTGTTTGCCACTTGCTTGTCTTATTTTGAGAAATGTCTATTCAGGACTTTTGCCCATTTAAAAAATCCGATTACTACTTTTTTTTGTATAGAATTGTTTGAGCTCCTTATATATTCTGGTCAATAATACCTGGTCAGATGGGTAGTTTGAAAATATTTTCTCTTATACAGTGGGGAGTTTCTTTACTTTGTTGATTGTTTCCTTTGCTGTGCAGAAGGTTTCAATGTGATCCTATTTGTCCATTTTTGCTGTGGTTGCCTATGCATATGGGGTATTACTCAGGAAATCTTGCCCAGTTCAGTGCCCTGTTGAGTTTCCCCAATGTTTTCTGTTAGTAGTTTCACAGACCGATGTGTTTGATTTTAGTCTTTAATACATTTTGATTTGATTTTTGTATATGAGGAGAGATAGGGATTGAGTTTCATTCTTTTGCCTTATCGTTATCCAGTTGACCCAGCACCATTTATTGAAGAGACTATCTTTTTCCCAATGTATGTTCGTGACACCTTTATTGAAAATTTGTTTACAGTAGATATATGGATTTGTGTCTGGTTTCTCTATTCTGTTCCTTTGGTCTATGTGTTTTGTTTTATATCACCACCATGCTGTTTTGGTTTCTATAGTTCTGTACTATAATTTGCAGTCAGTTAATGTGATTTTTCTTTTTTTTCTTCTTCTTCTTCTGTCTTTTTGCTCAAGATAACTTTGGCTATTCTGGGTCTTTTGTGATTCCAAATAAATTGTAGGATTGTTATCTCTGTTTCTGTGAAAAGTATCATTGGTATTTTGATAGGGATTACATTGAATCTGTAGATTATGTAGTGTAGTTCAGACATTTTAACAATATATATTTGTCCAATTCATGAATATAAAATAGCTTTCCATTTTTTGTGTCCTCTTCAATTTCTTACATCAATGTTTTATGGTTTTCATTGTAGAAATATTTCATTTTTTTGATTAGGTTAATTCCTAAGTATTTAATTTTAATTGCAGCTAGGGTAATTAAGATTACCTTTTAATTTCTCTTTTAAATTATTCACTGTTGCCATATAGAAATCTACTGATTTATGTATGTTGATTTTATATCCTGCAGCATTCCTGAACTGGTTGACAAGTTCTAATAGCTTTTCTGTTGCAGTCTTTAGGTTTTTCCAAATATAAGGTCATATCATCTCAAAGAATGTCAATTTGACTTATTTGTTTTCAATTTGGATGTCCTTTATTTATTTATCCTGTCTGATTACTCTTCCTAAAACTTTCAGTACTATGTTGAATAACAGTTGTGGAAATGGGCATCCTTGTCTTGTTTAGATCTTAGATAAAAGGCTTTCAGTTTTTCCCCATTCAGTATGATACTAGTGTGGTTCTGTTGTACATGACTTTTAGTATGTTGAGGTTCATTCCTGCTATCCCGTCTTTTTAGGGTTTTCATTGGGAAGGGATATTGAATATTATCAAATGCATTTTCAGCATCAACTGAAATAATCATATTGTTGTATTCTTCATTCTGTTGATACACTGTATCATACTGATTATTTGCATGTGTTGAGTCATCCTTGCATTTCTGGGATAAATTCCATTGGTCATGGTAAATGATATTTTTAATATGTTGTTGAATTTGATTAGGTGGTGTTTTGTTGAGGCTTTTAACATCAAGATTCATCAGCGATATTAGCTGTAATTTTCTTTGTTTTTTTAATATGTCTTAGTCTGGTTTTGGTATCAGGGTAATACTGGCATCATCGAATGAGATTAGAAGTATTCCCCCATCCTTTATTTTTCAGAATAGTTTGAGTCAGATTGCTAGTAGATCTTCTTTAAACATTTGGTAGAATTCAGCAGTAAGGCCATTGGATTCGAGGCATTTCCTTGATAGTAGACCTTTTATTACATCTTCAATTTCATTGCTTGTTGTTGGTCAGTTCAGGTTTTAGAATTTTTATGGTTCAATATTGGTAGGTTGTATGTGTCTTGAAATTTATCTATTTATTTCAGGTTTGTCAATTAATTGGTATGTAGTTTCTCATAATAGGCACAGTGGTCTTTTAAATTTCTGGAGTGTCACTTGTAATGTCTCCTTTTCCATTTCTGATTTCACTTATTTGTGTCTTCTCTTTTTTCTTATTTGGGCTAAAGGTGTGCCAATTTTGTTTCCTTTTCATAAAACAAGTATTCATTTCATTGATATTTATGTATGTATATATATTTTTTCGTTTCCAATTTTATTTATTTCAACTCTGATTTTTATTATTTCTTTTCTACTACTTTCAGGCTTAGTTTTTTCTTCCTTTTCTATTCCTTTAAGATGAACAGTTGGGTTGTTTATTTCAAGTTTTTCTACTTTTTTGATGTAGGCACTGATAGGCAGTTAAAAACTTCCCTCCTAGTATAGCTTTTGTTATATTGCTATATGACATAGGTTTTGGTATGCTGTATTTCCATTATTCTTTCTTTTTCAAAAAATTTTCCAAGGTCTTTCTTATTTTCCTCATGGACATCCTTGTCATTCAGAAGCAAATGTTTTAATTTCCATGTGTTTGTGTGTTTTCCAAAAATCCTTTTATAAGTGATTCCTAGTTTTCTTTCATTGTGGTTAGATAAGATACTTGACATAATTTTAATTTTTTGAATATTTTAAGACTTGTTTTATTTCCTAATATTTGGCTTATCCTTGAGAAGGATCCATGTGCTGTGAAGGGGAATGTGTATTGTGCAGCTGTTGGATGAAATGTTCCGTATATATCTATTAGATCCATTTCATTTATTGTGCAGACTAAATATGATATTTCTTTGCTTTTCAAAAATGCTTTATTGTGATTAAATGATTTATTGTGCTGACTAAATATGATATTTCTTTGCTTTCAACAAAAATGGGATGTTGTAGTCTCCATGTATTATTGTGTTGGGGTCTATCTCTTTCTTTAGCTCTAATAATATTTGCTTTGTATATCTGGGTGCTCCAGTTTGGGTGCTTAAATACTTAAAATTGTTGTATCTTCTTGCTTCATTGACCTCTTTATCATTATATAATGGCCTTTGTCTCCTTTAAACTTTTTTTCTGAAATCTATTTTGTCTTATATAAGTGTAGCTACTTCTGCTCCTTTTTGGTTTCCATTGCCATGGAATATCCTTTTCAATTCCTTTATTTTTACTTTATGTGTATCTTTTAATGTGGAGTTGATTTCTTATAGGCAACAGATTATTTAGTCTTCTTTTTGTCAATTTGGGCTCTCTAGCACTCTATGTCTTTTGACTGGATTAGTCAATTTACATTTAATTTTATTATTGATAAGTAAGGACTTACTCCTGCCATTTTATTTCTTTTCTGGTTGTCTCGTGGTCTTCTCTTCTTTCTTTTCTTCCTGTCTTCATTGTAGTGAAAATGATTTTCTCTGGTGGTATGCTTTTTCTTGCTTTTACTTTTTGTTTGTCTATTGTATTTTTTTTTCTATTTGAGGTTATCATAAGGCTTGTAAAGAATATATTATAACCCAGTGTTTTAAACTAATGATAACTTTACCCTGATTGCATAAATAAACAAACATTAAAACAGATAAAGCCTACTTGATTGCATTTGATTAACTTTTGGATGTACTGCCAGATTTGGTTTGCCACTATTTTGTTGAAAATTTTTTCATCTAGGTTCATTAAGAATATTGAAGGCCTGTAATCCCAGCACTTTGGGAGGCCGAGGCAGGTGGATCACGAGGTCAAGAGCTCGAGACCATCCTGGTCAACTTGGTGAAACCCCGTCTCTACTAAAAATACAAAAAATTAGCTGGGCATGGTGGTACGTGCCTGCAATCCCAGCTACTCGGGAGGCTGAGGCAGGAGAATTTCCTGAATCCAGGAGGCGGAGGTTGTGGTGACCCGAGATTGCGCCATTGCACTCCAGCCTGGGTAACAAGAGCAAAACTCCATCCTAAAAATTTTTTTTTGTGTGCCTCTTCCAGGTTTCTTTATCAGAAAGATAATTAACTAATATAGTTAATTTTGGAGGAGTATCTTCTTCTCAATGTTTTAGAACAGTTTCAGTAGTTTTGGTATATGTTATTCTTTATACATCTGGAAGAATTTGACTGTGTATCCATCTGTTCCAGTGCTTTTTGTGATTGGTATGCTTTTATTACTGATTCAATTTTAGAGCTTATCATTGATCTCTTCAGGGATTTCATTTCTTCCTGGTTCAATATTGGGAGGCTGTTTCTTTCCAGGAATATATTTATTTCTTCTAGGTTTTCCAGTTTTTGTGCTATAGAGGTATTCACAGTAGTCTCTAAGGGCTTTTTGTATTTCTGCAGGATCAGTGGTAATGTATCATATATCTTTACTTCATTTTGTTTCTTTGGATCTTCTCTTTTTAAATTAATCTGGCTACCACTTGTTTATTCATCCAAAGAGCCAAACTTTGGTTTAGGTGATCTTTTGTTTGGTTTTCGACATTTCAGTTTCCTTCAGTTCAGCTCTGATTTTGGTTATTTCTTTTCTTTTGCTAGATTTGGTTATGGTTTACTCTTGTTTTTCTAGCCCCTTAATTGTGATGCTGAGTTTGTAATTTGGAAATACTGTAACTTTTTGATATGGAAATTAGCACTATAAACTTTTTTCTTAACACTGCATTTGTTGTGTTCCAGAAATTCTTGTATGTTGTATCTTTGTTATCATTAGTTTCAAAAAATTTCTTGATTTCAATATTAGTTTCACTGTTGACCTCATAGTTATTCAGGAACAGGTTGTTTAATTTCTATATAATTTTATGGTTTTGAGCAATATTATTAGTACTGATTTCTACTTTTATTGCACTGCCATCTGAGAGTGTGGTTTGTATAATTTTGGGGTTTATTTTGATATTGTTGCGTTGTTTTATGTCAGATCATGTGGTCAATTTCTGAGTATGTAGCACATGCAGAGGAGAAGAATGTATATTCTGCTGTTGCTGGGTGAAATGTTATGTAAACGTTTTATATGCCTGTTTGGTCTAGGGTCACATTCAAATCTTGAATATCTTTGTTTTCTGTCTCAATTATCTATTCTTGTCAATGGGGTATAGAAGTCTCCTACTATTATTGTACGGTAGTCATAGTTTCTTCATTGGTCACTAATACTTTGTTTTATGAATCTGGGTGCTCCAGTGTTGGATACATACATATTGAGGATAGTTAATTCTTCTTGTTGAATTGAACTCTTTATTATTATGTAATGCTTCTGTCATTTTAGAATCTACTTGCCACTTTGTGCATTTTAAGTGGGGCATTTAACCAATTTACATCCACGATTAATATTAATTTTTATAGATTTGATTCTATCATTGTGCTACGTGGTTGTTATGGAGATTGGACTGTGTATTTGCTTTGCAGTGTCAATAGTCTATGTCCTTAAGTTTTTTTTTTTTCTTTTGTGACCAGTGGTAATCTTTAATTTCCATGTTTAGCACTTCCTCGTGACTTCTTGTACAACAGGTCTGGTGGTAATGAATATTCTTAGAATTTGCTTGTCTGAAAAGAATCTCATTTCTCATTCACTTATGAAGCTTAATTTGCCTGGATACACATTTCTTGGTTGAAATGTGTCTTCTTGAAGAATGCTGAATATAGGCCCCTAATATATTTTGGCTTGTAGGGTTTCTGCTGCAAAGTTCACTGCTAGCCTGATTGGGTTCGCTTTGTAGGCAAACTACCTTTTTTAAGTAGCTTTCTTTAATAATTTTTGTTTTATGTCAACCTTGGAGAATCGGATGAAAATGTATCTTGGTGGCCAGGCATGGTGGCTCATGCCTGTAATCCCAGCACTTTGGAAGGCCAAGGCATGCAGATCACCTGAGGCCAAGAGTTCAAGACCAGTCTGACCAACATGGTAATACCCCATTTCCTTTTTTTTTTCCTCAGTAGGTTTATTTGTTTTTGAGAAAATTTCAACACACAGATTTTTATTTCTATTTATTTCAATTTATTATTGTAAATTTATTAACTTTAAGTTCTGGGGTACGTGTGCAAATTGTGCAGGTTTGTTACATAGGTATACACATGCCATGGTGGTGGTTTGCTGCATCCATTGCCCCATCATCTACATTAGGTAATTCTCCTAATGATATTCCCTCCCTAATCACCTCACCCCTGCTTTCATCACCTAGCTCCCCACAGGCCCCAGTGTGTGATATTCCCCTTCTTGTGTCCATATGTTCTCATTGTTCAACACCCAATTATGAGTGAGAACATGCAGTGTTTGGTTTTCTGTTCTTGTGTCAGCTTGTTGAGGATGATGGTTTCTAGTTTTATACACTTCCCTGCAAAGGACATGAACTCATCCTTTCTATGGCTGCATAGTATTCCATTATGTATATGTGCCACATTTTCTTTATCCAGTCAAACATGGATGGTTGATTCCAAGTCTTTCCTATTGTAAAACAGTGCCATAATGAACATATGTGCACATGTGTCTTTATAATAGAACGATTTATAATCCTTTGGGTACATACCCAGTACTGGGATTGCTGGGTCAAATGGTATTTCTATTTCTGGATCCTTGAGGAATCGCCACACTGTCTTCCACAGTGGTTGAACTAATTTACACTCCCACCAACAGTGTAAAAGTGTTCCTATTTCTCCACATCCTCTCCAGCATCTTTTATCTCCTGATTTTTTAATGATTGCCATGCTAACTGGCATGAGGTGGTATCTCAGTGTGGATTTGATTTGCATTTCTCTAATGACCAGTGGTGATAAGCTTTTTTTTTATATGTTTGTTGGCTACATACATGTCTTCTTTTAAAAATTGTCCGTTCATATCCTCTGCCCACTTTTTGATTTTTTTTTAATTGTAAAAGTCCAGGGCCAGATTGGTTTGCAGCCAAATTCTACCAGAGGTAGAAAGTGGAGCTCGTACCATTCCTTCTGAAAGTATTCCAAACAATACAAAAAGAGGGAAACCTCCCTAACTCATTCAATGAGACCAACATCATCCTGATTCCAAAACCTGGCAGAGATGCAAGTATAAAAGAAAATTCCAGGCCAATATCTATGATGAACATTGATACAAAAAATCTTCAATAAAATACTGGCAAGCCGAATCCAACAGCGCATCAAAAAGCTTATCCATCACTATCAAGTTGACTTCATCCAGAGGATACAAGGCTGGTTCAATGTCTGCAAATCTATAAACATAATCTATCATGTAAACAGAACCAAGACAAAAACCACATGATTATCTCAATAGATGCAGAGAAGGCCTTCGACAAAATTCAACAGCCCTTTATGCTAAAAACTCTCAATAAACTAGTTATTGATGGATCCTATCTCAAAATAATAAGAACTTTTTATGACAAACCTGCAGCCAATATCATCTTAATGGGCAAAAACTGGAATCATTCCCTTTGAAAACTGGCATAAGACAAGGATGCCCTCTCTCACCACTCCCATTCAACATAATATTGGAAGTTCTGCATAGGACCATCAGGCAAGAGAAAGAAATAAAGGTATTTGAATAGGAAGAGAGGATGTCAAATTTTCCCTGTTTGCAGATGACATGATTGTATATTTAGAAAACCCCATCATCTCAGCCCCAGTTCTCCTTAAACTGAGAAGAAACTTCAGCAAAGTCTCAGGGTATAAAATCAATGCGCAAAAATCAAAAGCATTCCTATTCAGCAATAATAGACAAACAGAGAACCAAATCATGAGTAAACTCCCATTCACAGTTGCTACAAAGAATAAAATACCTAGGAATACAAGTAACAAGGGATGTGAAGGACCTCTTCAAGGAGAAATACAAACCACTGCTCAAGGAAATAAGAGAGGACACAAACAGATGGAGAAACATTCCATACTCATGGTTAGGAAGAATCAATATTGTGAAAATGACCTTGCTGCCCAAAGTAACTTATAGATTCAATGGTATCCCCACTGAGCTACCAATGACTTTCTTCACAGAATTGAAAAAAAAAAAAAACTTAAACTTTATAAGTCAAGACAATCTGAAGAAAAAAAAAATATATGGAGGAATCACACTACCTGACTTCAAAGTATATTACAAGGCTATTGTAATCAAAACAGCATGGTACTGGTACCAAAACAGAGATATTGACCAATAGACTAGAACAGAGGCCTCAGAAAGAACACCACACAAGTACAACCGTATGATCTTTGACAAATCTGACAAAAACGAACAATGGGGAAAGAATTTCCTATTTAAAAAATGGTGTTGAGAAAACTGGCTAGCCATATGCAGAAAGCTAAAACTGGATGCATTTCTTACTCCTTATACAAAAATTAACTCTAGATGGATTAAAGATTTAAACATGAGGCCTAACACCATAAAAACTATAGACAAAACCTAGGAAATTCAGGACATAGGCATGGGCCACGACTTCATAACTGAAACACCAAAAGCAATGGCAACAGAAGCCAAAGTAGACACATGAGATCTAATTAAACTTAAGAGTTTCTGCACAGGAAAAGAAACTATCAGTAGAGTGAAACAGCAACCAACAGAATGGGAAAAAGTTTTTGCAATCTACCAGTCTCACAAGGGGCTAATATCCAGAATCTACAGATACCCATTTTCTACTAAAGATGCAAAAATTAGCCAGATGTGGTGATGCATGCCTGTAATCCCAGTTACTACAAAGACTGAGGCAGGAGAATTGCTTGAACCTGGGGCGAGGTCATGCCGTTGCACTCCAGCCTGGGCAACAAGAGTAAAGCTCTATCCGCCCGCCAAAAAAGAAAAAAATTGTGCTTGGTGATGTTTTATTTTGTATAGTATCTCACAGGGGTTTTCTGCATTTTCTGAATCTTAATATTCGTCTCTCTAGTGAGGTTTTGGAAGTTTTCACAGGCAATATCCTCAAGGTTTTTTTTTGGGGGGGTGTATTGTATTGTTTTGTTTTGTTTTCTTTTCATTTCTTTTTCTTTCTCCCTTTCAGTGATGCGAATGAGTCATGGGTTTGGACTCTTTCCATAGTTCCATATTTCTTAGAGGTATTTTTTCCTTTTATTTTTTTTTTGTACTTTTGTCTGACTGAGTTAATTCAGAGAAGCTGTCTACAAGGCCTTAGATTCTTTCTTTAGCTTCATCTATTCTGCTATTAATACTGTTATTGTGTTATAAAATCCTTATTGTGAGGTTTTTTATTTTTAGCACTAACAGTTTAGTTTATTTTTCTTAAAATGGATATTTCACCTTTAAGATCTTATATCATGTTATTGAATTTTTTATATTCTGTGGACTGGGTTTTTGACTTTCTCCTGAATCTCGATGGTCACCATTCCTTTCTATATTCTAAATTCTGTTTGTCATTTCGGACATTTCAGACTGTTTAAGAACCATTACTGGGAAATTAGGGCAGTTGTTTGTTTGGAAGTAGAAAGACAGTCTAGATTTTTGAGTTGCCAGAGTTTCTTGTGATGGTTTATTCTCATCTGTGTGGGCTGATGTTCCTTTAGTCTTTGAAGTTGTTGTTCTTTGTATGGGTTTGATTGTTTATATATTATTTGATACCCTTTGGGGTTTGACAGTGGTATAAGGTGGCTTCAGTTGACTAGCTTCATTTCTGGAAGATTTCAAGGGGCTGAGACTCAGGTCAACTCTCACGCTACAACCTTAGATGACTGGTAAGCCCCATCTTTCTCCTGGTCTCAGGCCCCCATCTTTAACCTGGCCCCTCGACGTTAAACACTTGCTGTTCTGGAGTAGCCAACAAGTTCTCTGTCTCCTGGCCACAACACTCTGTTAGGGAGGGCCAGCCAATGCATGCCCCAGTGGGCATAGTGGCATTGCAGGATACATGCATGTGCTGGTTGGGTGGTGGTGGTGGTGCTTATTTGGGGTTGGGTTGGTGGTGTCCACACATGAGAGTATATAGACAGCAATGGTGGTTCAGTGGGGTGTGTAGGCATCAGCAAGTGGGGTGGCATCATCCACATATATGCATGTGTTGGTGGCAGCTGTTTGGTTGGGTGTATGTGTCAGCAGAGTGGAGCAGTGAGGTGCATGTATGCACACTGGCAAAGCAGTAGGGCGGGGCTGTTGGCAAATGTGCACCAACAAAGTGGTTGCGTGAGGCTGTAGTGGGGGAGGCTGCAAGTGGGTGGGTGCATGTCCACAGGGAACTATCTGCTTGAATCCATGAAGGTCAGGTGCAGTCTGTCAGTGAAGAAGCTATGGCAGTGGCTGTCAAGATGTACCCTGATTGGGCATCTGAGGCTGTGCTGAAAATGGGTGCAGCCATGTGGGAATGCTAGGAGAAGTCAATAGATAGGGCAATGCTCAAATCAGACTGGCCCCATTCGATGGGCATGACCACCCTGCTCTGTCAAATGTTGATAATCAAGCAAAGCCAAAGCCACCTAGAGGAATAAGGGGAACATTAGGGTTTTGGGTCCTCTCTCTCCATGCTCTTTTTACCCATCCTCAAGTCAAACTTTCTGGCCTTCATGCAGGCTGGTGTCTTGTCTTTGCTACCTCTCCAAACAGCTTTCTCTGTCAGCTCAAATATCCATGAGGATCATGGCATCTCCTATAGCTAAGATTCCAGGGATCCATGGTATGAGTGGGCAACTCCTCACCTATTTAACTAACCCCTTTCTTAGGAGCTGCTAGGTGCTACGAGTGAGTCCTGGTGCTCAGCAGCCCTGTGCAGGGTTCCCAGCTTCTTTCTTCTTCAGCTCATCATCTGTGTCTTCTTTCTGTTTACTCTCAATGCCTCACTTTAGAAGACATTATCAGAGTGCGCCAGTCTTCTTGATGGTCAGTTTTTCTGTGGGAGATGTTCTTACAGACTGCATCTAGAAGGTGATCTTGGCTCTTACTCTCATCTTGTAATTTTTCATCTTTTCCCTTTTAAGGGGTGGATTAGATTGATTTACTTTCAAATACTAAATAAGTCTTGCATTCCTAGAATTAAACTCTTAGTCATGTTGTCTACTTTTAATTTTACATTTATGATTTTGATTTGATAATATTTTGTTCAAATCGTTTTGCACTGATATTTGTGAAGGATATTTATTTTGTTATGTACAATGTGCAATATTGGTGTATGTATCATATTAGCTTTATGAAATGATTTGGGAAGTACTCCTTTCTCTTGAATTTGTAGAAATCAGTATACAGAAATTGTAAAATTTATTGCATGTTTGTTGTGTTCTCCAGTAAAATCATTTTGGCCTGAATATTTTAATGAAGTTTTAAATTAAGCATTCAGTTTTCTTAATGGTTGTGTCTATTCAATTTATTTAATGTTGGGTGCTTTTTGGTAATACATAGTTTTGAAGAATTAATTTCTTTGATTTAGGTTGTAAAATTTATGTCTACAGGTTTCATGTTCTCTTACTACCTTTTTCATGTCCTCAGGTTCTATAGGAAGGGAGCTGATCATAATCCCCCCACAAAAATAATTACTGAAAGTTCAAAATCCTGAAAATAAAATTTGGAAAAAAATAATTTAAAAAGTCTTTAACAGGTATTTCTTTACATTTTTAAAGTGGATTTATTTGAGAAACATAAAAACACAACAGAATGCTTTCTAGTCTCCTTTACAGAAAAATAGGTCATATTAATAGGCATATATTCTTTTGGTTAAATATGCATTAATGTTATCATATTTTAAAAAGCATTACTAACTCAGGTCACAAAGATTTAGTCTTATATCTATGATGCTATCTGTAGGTTCTTCATACATGCCTTTTAACAGTTATGGAGGTTCTCTTCTATTCCTAATTTGTTGAGTATTTTTATTAGAAGGAAGTATTCATTTTTTCAACTATCATTATTTGTCCATTGAGATGATTGTGTGTCTTTTGTCCTGTATTCAATTAATAGGTTATATTATATTGACATTTACATGTGTATCCATCATTACATTCCTGTATTGAATAGTGCTGCAATGAACATTTGTGTGCATGTGTCTCTATGGTAGAGTGATTTCTATTCCTCTGGGTATATACCCATTAATGGGATTGCCGGGTCGAATGGTATTTCTGCTTTCAACTCTTTGAGGAATTGCCATATTGCTATCCACAATGGTTGATCTAATTTACATTACTAATTACATGATTAATTTACGTTATTAATTACATTGTGTTTCTGACGTTTTTATGATAGCCATTCTGACTGGTGTGAGACAGTATCTCACTGTAGTTTTGATTTGCATTTCTCAAATGATCAGTGATGTGTCAAGCTTTTTTCATATATATGCTTGTTGGTCACATGTATGTCTTCTTTTGAAAAGTGCCTGTTCTGTTCACATTCTTTGCCCAATTTTTAATGGGATTGGTTCCTCTACTTCTGTTTATTTATTTAAATTCCTTATAAATGCTGGATTTTAGACTTTTGTCAGATACATAGTTTGCAAATATTTTCTCCTATTCTGTAGACTGTTTACCCTGTTGATAGTTTCCTTTGCTATGCAGAAGCTCTTAAGTTTAATTAGATCCCACTTGTCAATTTTTGCTTTTGTTGCAATTGCTTTTCCTTCTTTGTCATGAAATCTTTGCCTGTGCCTATGAACTGAATGGTATTGCCTAGGTTGTCCTCCAGGGTTTTTATAGTTTTGAGTTTTACATTTAAGTCTTTAATCTATCTGGAGTCCATGGTATAAGGAAGGGGTCCTCCTTCAATCTTCTGCATATGGCTAACGAGTTATTGCAGCACCTTTTATTGAATAGAGAGTCTTTTCCCCATTGTTTGTTTTTGTCAGCATTGTTAAAGATCAGTTGGTCATAGGTGTGTGGCTTTATTTCTGGGCTCTCTATTCTATTTCACTGGACTATGCCCCTGTTTTTGTACCAGTACCGTGCTGTTTTGGTTACAGTAGCCCTGTCGTGTTACAGTCTCGCCAGTGCACCACCATGTAGCAGTCTCTCATTGTGAGGTTTCACTCCAAGTTCTTTGTTTTTCTTGGATCAAGAAAATTAAGGAGTATGGACACAAAGGGTGAGGTTGGAGCAAAAGTTTAGTAAGTGAAAGAAGAAAGCTCTCCATAGCAGAGTGGGGCTCAAATAGGTTGCCAAATATAAGGCCAGGTCTGGAGTTTTTATGGACTGGGAAGGGAAGGTATGTGCTGACTGGTCTTGAAGAAAGCCTGCTTAGCTTGGCCCATAACCTTGGCCTGGTACCAGTCAGGAGCTGAAGTGAAAACTTGGCTCAGGACATTTTTAGTGGGCTGTATGTGCAAGTTTCCTTATCTGTGCCCACCACCTGATTTTTCATCTGTTTCTCTGCTTAAAGGATTTTTATCAAGGACCCACCCTGACTGCCTAACTTTTTTTTCTCTCAGTAGTATAGCTTGAAGTTGGGTAACGTGATGCCTCCAGCTCCGTTCTTTTTGCTTAGGATTGTCTTGGCTATTGAAGGTCTTTTTTTGGTTTGTATGAATATTAAAATAGTTTCTTTCAGTTCTGTGAGGAATGTCATTGTTAGTTTAATAGAAATAGCATTGTATCTGTAAATTGCTTTGGTTAGTATGGCCACTTTAATGATATTGATTCTATCAATAGGCATGGGGTATGTTTCTAACTGTTTGTGTCACCTCTTATTTCTTTGAAAAGTGTTTTGTTACTCCCGTTATAGAGATATTTCACCTCCCTGGTTTGCTGTATTCCCAGGTATTTTATTCCTTTTGTGGCAATTGTAAATGGCATTGTGTTCCTGATTTGGCTTTTGGCTTGGCCATTGTTTGTATATAGGAATGCTAGTGATTTTTGTACATAGATTTTGCATCCTGATACTTTGCTGAAATTGTTTAACAGCTAAAGGGTAGCTTTTGGGCTGAGACAATGGAGTTTTCTAGATATAGAATCATGTCATCTGCAAACAAAGATAATTTGACTTCCTCTCTTCCTATTTGAATACTCTTTGTTTCTTTATCTTGCCTGATTGAAAAGTTGTTTCAACAAATGCAATTTACCAAATGAGATTCATCAGATAAACAACTAAAAATGGAAAACTGATGATTATTTCAATAGATGAAGAAAAGGCTTTCCATAAAATTCAACATCCCTTTATGTTAAAAACCCTCAAAGAACTAGGCATCCAAGTAATATACATTAAAATGATAAGAGCCATGTATGACAGACCCACAGCCAATATCATACTGAATTTGCAAAAGCTGAAAGCATTCCCCTTGAGAACTAAAACAAGACAAGAATGACCTCTCTCATTGGTCTTATTTAATATAGTACTGGAACTCCTAGACAGAGCAATCAGGCAAAGAAAGAGATAAAAAGCATCCAAATTGGAAGAGAAAATGTCAAACTATCTTGGTTTGCAAATAATAGGATTTTTCACCTATCAAACTCCATAGTCTTTGCCCAAAAACTACATCTTATAAACAACTTCAGTAAAGTTTCAGGATATGGTATCAATGTACACAAAACAGTAGTATTTCTATACACCAACAATATCCAAGCTGAGTGTCAAATCAAGAATGCAATACAATTCACACTAGCCACAAAAAAATAAAATGATATATCTAGAACTACATGTAACCAGAGAGGTGAGGTCTTTTTCAGGGAGAATTACAACACACTGAACACACTGCTGAAATAAATCAGGAATAACAAAAACGAATGAGAAAATATTCCACATTAATGGAAAGGAAGAATAAATATTATTAAAATGTCCATAATGCCCAAAGCAATTTATAGATATAATGTTATTCCTATCAAATGACAAGTAATAGTCTTAACAGAATTATAAAAGTCTATTAAAAATTCATATGGAATTAACAACAAACCCAAATAGCCAAAGCAATCCTAAGCAAAAATAAAAATGTTGGAGGCATGTTTCCTTACTCCTAACTATACTACAAGGCTGCAATAACCAAAGCAGCATGTCATTACATAGATCAATTTAACAGCACAGAGAGCCCAGAAAGAAAGCTTTACCACTAAGACCATCAGGTCTGACAAGGCTGACAAAAACAAGCAGTGAAGAAAGAACTCCCTATTTAATAAAAGACATTGAGATAACTGACTAGCCACATGCAGAGGATTGAAACTGTATGCCTTTCTTAAATTATGCATAAAAATCAACTCAATATAGATTAAAAGCTTAAATGTACAGCCTAATAATATAAAAACCCTAGATAAAAACCTAAGAGGTTCAGTTCTGGACATAGGTCCTGACAAAGATTTCATGATGAGGATATCAAAGGCATTTGCAGCAAAAACAAAGTTTGACAATTAAGACCTAATTAAACTAAAGAGGTTCTCCACAACAAGAGATACTGTCAACAAAGACAACACATAGAACAGGAGAAAATATTTGCAAACTATGCTTCTGACATAGGTCTAATACCCAGAATATATAGCAATATACATAAATTATCAAACAATAAACAACCCTATTTTAAAGTGGGCAAATGGCATGAGCAGGCACTTTTCAAAAGATGGCATACACATGGCCATGAGAGAAATGCAAATTAAAACCACAATGAGAGACCATCTCACAGTAGTCAAAATGCCTATCATTAAAATATGTAAAATAACAAATGCTGGTGAGATTTCAGAGAAAAGGGAGTGCTTATACACTGCTGGTGGGAATGTAAATTAGTTCAACCAATGTAGAAAACAGTTTGGCAATTTCTCAGAGTTTAGAACAGAACTACCTTTCAAGCCAGCAATCCCATTATTGGGTATATACCCCAAGGAATATAAATTGTTCTGCCATAAAGACACATGCACACATAGGTTTATTACAGTGCTATTTGCAATAGCAAAAACATAGAATCAACCTAAATGCCTATCAACAGTAGACTGCATAATGAGAAAGTGGTTCATGTATACCATGGGATACTACACAGTCATAATAAAAACTGAGATTATATTCTATACAGTAACATAGATGCAGCTAGAGGCTATTATCCTAAGTGAAGTAACATAAGAACAGAAAACCAAATATCACATGTTCTCACTTATAAGTGGCAGCTAAACTTTGAGTACACATGGATGCAAAGAAAGGAACAATAGACACTGGGGCCTACTTGAGGGTGGAGCATGAGGACCAAAAAAGCTACCTATTAATTACTATAATTTTATCTGGGTGATAAAATAATCTGTACACCAAACCACTCAACATACAATTTACCTATATACAAACCTGAACACTTACCCCTGAAACTAAAATAAAAGTTTAAACAATTAAATTAGAAAAAATTAAGAGTAAAATGCTATTTTTAAATATTCAATGTAAGAAAATAAATATTTTAATTTATATTCTCTAATACATTTGAATCATCAAGGGTAACTTTTTCTGTTTATCCTGTGAACCAATGAGACCAAAAGCAAATAAGTTGAAAATTGTATTGCAAACATTTCTCAAATCAAAAATATATTGATACTAGTTCAGCTTTTTTTAAAGCTGACACTTGCTTAAGAAATTTTAAATAAATTTAATTTGGTTAGCATATATAACACACACACAAATTTTGTAATAACATTGAAATTCAGTCATACACTTTCATCATTTTCAGTGTTATGGCTAATCTCAGAAAAATAATAGATTATTAAGTGGCTTTATATGTATTTCCGTCCCTTTGGAATCTGAATCTCACTTCTATGGTATTAGTACTTTCATCTGCACAAAGCATAATAAGATTTACAAATTACAAATGAAATTTCTATGCCTGCTGAAGTAAAGCTGTCTTATGTGTATAAAATGTACAGCAAGATGGCAAGAAATATTTAAATGAGGGTACTGTGAAATCATACTAAAAAACTTTGAAATTTGAGGACAAACTGTTTAATTGGTTAAATCAGGATGTCCCCAGGATGTAGTTAATATTTATCAAGAGGTCATGATTTCTGTAAAATGAAGTTGTAAGGTTTTGTTTTGTATATAAGTACTTGAATTATTCATATGGTAGAAATTAATAAAAGCATGTGTCACATATTTCTCTCCCAGATCGTAAGCAGAGTACAGTTATTTTGTAAAATAATAATGTTGCTGCTCTTTCACTCCCATAGTTTGGCAAGTGGGAGTGTTACAGCTCTTCTTTTACTCATGTAGTTTGTTGAGTTACAAGTTCTTGTCCAACAACCAAGAAGTATGAGTTACACTGACACTAGACAGTGAATGAGGAAAAGTAGAATTTACTGAATGACAGAAAAGCTCTTGGCAGTGAGACGGACCTGAAAGTGAGTTACCAGCCATGAGGCTAAGTCCAGGGATTTTTATGGGCTTGGAATGGGGGAAGTGTGTGCTGATTGCTTTATGGGTAGGCTTGGAAAAACACCATTCAGAAGGAGGCATATAAGAGTATAGAGCCAATTGTGGGAGGGTAGGTATAAGTAAAATAGGTGAAAGATAAGGACCAATCAGGAAGAAGCACACCAAATGGGAATGGGAGTTCTTGCTCCAGTCCATGATTTTATCTGGAGCTGGTGGCTTGGTTTTCAGGCTATAGATGGTCCTTGGCTTGAAGATTGATTTTCACCAGGACCCATTCCTGTCTGCCTAGGAATTTGCCTCCCTCCTGTTTCTATCAATAATATCCACTTCAACAAGTACAAGGAGTTCAGGTCTATGTACTCCATAGGAATTTACCATGCTCTGACTACTGTTTATTGTTTTCCTGCTTTTGGTATGATATAGTATTAGAAGCAAAGAAAGTGAATTTTAAAAATATTAAGTTACCAAGATCTTAGATTGCTTGACATTTAATATTATGATTATCTATTTTACTATGTAGATCAGTGGATATAGAAAACATGAGGAAAAATAAGTTAACTAAAATTTTGTCTCTCTATGAATTGAAAATATTGGATATCCATATGCAAGTCCTGTTTAATACTGTACCCTACCCTGGGCAATTTTCAGTGGTGAATCTTGACACAGAAAGCATCTATTGGAATTTTGTCCCCAAAACCCACTTTGTTATCCCCACCAGTGTAATGATATATATGAAACTTCTGTGTTCAACTATCACTCTTCCCATTTCTTGAATGAACTGAGTCTGAATTAGGAGGTTATTTTGCTTTGCTTTAATATCGGGTAATTAAGATTTGGATTTGATCCTGGTAACCTGTTTCTGATCACCCTCTGTCCTGCCTGTTTTGAAATTATTATCTTGTTTGCCTTATAGTACAGATAATGTGCCATACTCTTAATGTCCCTCCCAGTAGACTATGCAGTTAATGGCCTATCAACATTCTGAGTGTTGACACACCAGAATTCATTGTCCTTCCATTACATGAATCTTTTATCAAAAAAATCTCACTGGTTAAATTAGATCCTAAAATGTCACCATACTTTTCAGGTATAATGAAATTTTATCAACAATATTCATACTGCACTAGCTGTCCCAGTGGTTTATCTGTTTCAGTAGGTTTAACCGAAAAATCTGCCTCTTATTCTGCCATGGTACAAAATGCTGAATTTTGGCAGAGTGCAATCAATCTAGAAATTATGAAACCTTATACATGACATTCCTGTAAACTACAAGAAGCAAATATTGTAGAAAGGATTTTTTATGTTGCTTACATTTCCTCTTTGAATTTTAAAAACTTCTTCCCACAGAATTTTTTTTTCAATTATAGTCAACAGCTCTTGGAAACAATGGCATTTGTATCAGTCAAAAAATAAATATATGAATGAATGAATGAATGAATGAATAAATAAATTGTATTGGCTTATGTCACGTAAGATACAGACTTTGAAATTACATTGAGGATTTTTAGGTTAATTTTTCTACCTTCTATGTGAACTGGCATTAAGTTATCTTTTCCATCAACTACGGCAATGTTCTTGTACTTTTCTATAATTCTGATTGTCGGTTCTCACACATTTAAGCTTCACTCAGCTGTCATGTTTTATTTGAAAAAAGTGGGATTTCAGTCCTTTTGGAGTTTAAGTTAGTTTTTATTATAATATATAAAATTGCATTCCCAATTTATATTCAATTTTTAATTTCTCTCCCTCACTCAGCTGTATCTTCCTTTTTTTGAGATTTGGTAATATTCTTTGGAGGTAAAAAGCAAATAAGTATAGTTATCAAAGATTACTTTAATATTTATAACTCAGTTCTTCCCTTTGAGTTAACTATTACTGCTTAATCTACTGATAAGGTGAAAGCCATTTACACAGATGTAATTATCTATCTCTATATAATAATTATAAGTTGTATAGGTTGTGCTATGTGTATGTATACAGTCAGTCCTCATTATTTGTGGATTCATATTTGTAAATTTGCCAACTCACTTATATTTATGTGTAAGCCCCAAATCAATACCTGTGGTAATCTAGTAGTTATTTGTGGACATGCACAGAGCAACAAAAAACTGTGCTGTCCAACATGCAGATTCTCAGCTGAGGCTCCACTCTGCCGTCTTGTTTCACCTTTTATACTGTAAATAAGTATTCTTTTTGTGGTCGATTTGGTGCCACCTTTTTCACATAATTTTGGTGATTTATCTGTTGAATATGGCCCCAAGAATAGTGTTAAGTATTAAAGAACTCAGGCATGAGTTATAATACACTCGTGAGTTCAATGTTAATAAATCAACAATACATATTAAATAAAGTGTTTTTAACAGAAATACACATAATGTAAGGTTATGTATTGATCACCTTATAAAAATGTGACTGGGGATTGCAGTAACCTGACTCTGTATTTTGCCTAGAAACAATGGTTCAGTATTCATTCCCTAATTTCCTTTTTAAAGGACTTCATAGACAGTAACAACCATGTATAATGAGGATTGACTATATATGCAAAGAGAATCAGAAAAGGAACTCAGTCTTTGCTTATAACACTTGCTGTGGATTAATTGAGGGAAAACAAAGAAAATTTGTTTTTTTACCTATATACCAAAAAGGAGAATGGAAATCTTTAGAGATGTGAGCTTTCCTTACTCTCAGTCTTCCCAACAACTAGTGAATAGATGTTATATTTTAGAAACATTAAGAGATAATATGTTGTTTCAGCTCTTAGGTGGAAGAGAAGACTAAAATTTTGATTTTATGGAGTTGAAGAGTTCAAGCTTAGATGCGGCTTCTGTGATACACATTGGGAAGTGGTCTCTAGTAGAAAGGGATTTTTGCCCAGATTACAAACAACATCTCAGGATAAGCTCAGGTCACTAATGTGATCATGGGTGAATTCTTGAGATATGAATACCAACAATGAATGGACACAAAGAAGGTTCCCATGGTCAAATGTGGCACAGCCAGAGTAGAGCTTATTTGTCATTGAGCAAATAGTTAATGAAAGCTTGGACAAATCATCTAGAGCAGACTATAACAGCTTAAACATAAGAGACACCTCTTTCTCCAAATTTTAATTTTTATTGTATTATTTTTATGTGCTGCTCAAGGATTCTGAAACTTGTTTGGAGCACCAGTGGTTTCTATATTTATTGGAAAATGTAGAGCAAAATTGTATTCATGTGTACTTTTGTTTCCATTTGTCATTTTACTGCTTGTTTTGCAAGGTTATTTTTGTCATATTTCATTTGGTTTTATCAACTTTAAAGCCAATAAATTAAAACATCTTTTATTGAAAATAGAGGGAAGGAGAGCATTTAACAGAACCTCTAAAACTATAATAGCTCTTGACTAAACTCTGCACACTATAACTGTTTCAAGTAGACCAGTTTAAAATCAAGCACTTTGAGTAGATCACACCTTTTCTGTAAAACAAACAAAAATATAGTAATGATATGTATTTCTTGTGATTTTTTTCCTTTTAATTAGACTCAATCCATTTTCTGAATTATTTTTCTTATGTGTCTATGCTCAATTTACAGATACTGAGTTACAGATACTGCTCAGTTTTAGCTAATGCACTCTTACTACTGCTTTTGAGCAAATAATTAATGTATAGTTTATTACCCCATACTCCAACTTCAGAAACATAAATCCTTTGGTTCTTATCAAGTGCCAAAATAGAACTATAATGTTTTCATTTCTTTTTCATAAATACTTGCTTAGTAGCTACTCAATACAAGGTAATGTAACATAGTTTATTTTCCCTATACGGTATTTTTCATTTTATATTTGTTTAGTTTATTTTAGAAACATAAAAACTATATTTGACATTTTGCTTCCAATCAGGTAATCTCTGTTTATTTCATTTTTAATGAATTTGAAATTGTTCTACATAAAGTATCTTTAAGAACATTGGAAAAGATCAGCAATAACTACTGAAAAATGATAAACCCTGCTTTATTCTGAAAAAATGCTTTTTTGCATTTTAGTCTATTTATCCAAATGGCAGTGCTAATTTTTGCTACAGACTAGTTACTGTATGTCAAAATTCTTTTAAAATGGACCTATATTTCTTTAAATACATGATTTTTAATGTTAGAAGTGAGAATCCCACAGGAGCATTTAGAATAATTATTTCTTCAGAGGCCTTTTGATGTCCTAAGCACTCATGCACCATTCCTTTCTAAAACACTGTCATCTAAGACACTTTTATTAAACAGAGCAAATAAGATATTGTTCAATAGGCAAGTTCTGCAGTCTACTCTCTTTGTTTGACTTTAAAAACTGCTTAAAACATGAATAATCTTAGAAGTGGTGGGTTATAATGAATTTCCTTAGCTTAATTATTTCATTTGTTGTCGATTTGTATCATTTTATTTTAAGATTTTGTTCACTCTTTTTTAATGACAGTAGAGAGTATGTAATGTCATGATAACCTTAAAATATCCAATATAGCCATTCTGTTTTAATTATTTCACTTACGGGAACATCAGCAATAGGGATAGGACATCAATCCAAATTGAGACAAGCCAAGCCACAAGACTTAATGCCAATTCTACAGAGATTCATTTCTCTTCATATGTTGAGGTAAACACACTGTTCTTTTCTATTGGGAAACAAGTCTTATACAAAGAAATCCATTAAATTGATCAAAGTCTTCCCATTATTATAAAAGTTTATTCTTTTAATATGGGGCAAATATTTTAACATATTTAATGTAAGCAAATTTTGACATACTTATCATATTTATTAAAATTAGGACGTCTTAAAAAGTTAATGGATAAACTTGATTCCTGCAAGCCATGTCTCACCAATTTAATTACTCTCTTAATTTAAGATGATTGGTAAGCAAATAGCAGTGTTATATAAAATAGCTAATATATGATATTGAAAATTAATGTATATTTATGTAACAATCATCTGCAAATGAAAATAAATCACTTTCTATGAAAAGTATTAAAAATCATAATGACTGATCTGTAATAAAATTTCATTTCATGTATATTAAGAGTACAAAAGAAGAAAAATATATTCTTCATGTCTAACAACAATATAATATAAAAATTTTTGCTTTAAAATATACTTTGCTTTTCTCAATTCTTTTTATTCAATTTTGAAAAATGTATTTGGCATGGTCATGAAGTTATTGTGACATATCTATAAAGAATGGAAAAACAAATATTTTGTCTGTATTTGAGTGAAATTATGAATGTATTTTATCAATATTTCTTCATAATTATTCTCTAACATTATTTTCATTTAGTTGTAACACTAAAATATAATGCTTTTTTACATTAGTTTTCATGTAAATGTATGTACTTCTTGGAAAGCACAAATATTTTTTGAAAATCCCATGTTTAATTTAGCAATATTCACGATAGCTGATGAATGGAAACCCACCTAAGTGTTCATCGGAAGACAAATGGATTTGAAAAATGTGATATATATACACAATGGCATACTACTCAGCCTTAAAAAAATTCTGTCACTTGTGACATCATGGATGAACTTAAAGGACACTACTCTAAGTGAAGTAAGCCAGGCACAAAGGTACAAATACCACATGATCTCACTTATATGTAGAACTGAAAAGTTAAATGTATAGAAGTAGAGTAGAATGGTGTTTAGCAGAGCCTGAAAGGTAGGAGTACATGGGAGAAAGGAGTTGGTCAAAAGGTACAAACGTTCAGTTAGATAAAAGAAAAAATCTAGTAATGTATTAGACAACATAGTGACTATAGTTTGTGATATTATATTATAGATTTTAAAATTGGTAGAAGACATGATTTTAAATGTTCCCACCACAAAGAAATAAGAAATATTTTAGGTGATGGTTAGTTTAATTAGCCTGATTTTATCATTTTATAATATATACATATATTAAAACATCAAACCGTACCTTATAAATATATAAAGTTAGCATTTACCAACTGAAAATTAAATAAAACTTTAAAAACTAAGCCCAGAAACTAAAGATAATAGTGCAATACAATACTATATTTTAAAATATTTTGATTGCACATATATCCACCTATGTAATAAGCTAAATATGATTTTGTTCATAAATTGTCATATTTAAATAAATGCCTTAATATGTTCAATTGTATTAAAATTATAAATACCTGTAAATATTAGCAATCATTTTATCAAATTTACCTGGTATTTATTTTGTGACAGTGCCAGGGCAATTTAGGCAACATGGAACAGTTAGAATGCAATTTGTAAGCTAATTGAACAAATTTATTCCGTGCAGCACACTTAGGAGTAGGTAAATGCTGGTGCATGGGTTAAAATAACAAAAGTGATTATTTTAACTGGATGCAAAAATTATTTCCTTGGCTTTGTGGAATTGCATTTTAAAGGCACCAAAAGTGCTTTCCTTTGAGAAATCAAAATAAATTCTTTCAAAGTCCTTCCAATTTTTAAAGTCTTTAAACCCAGCACCATTATCAAATATTCACACACAAATTTTATATACATTTATTAAAATGTATTATAATTCGGAAATGCTGTTTAACCAAATTAATTTAAAACTTCAGAACAACTTCTTCAAACTCTTTAAAATTATACACACACACACACACACTTTTTTTTTTTCATTGTGCCTTTTCCAGGTTTTGGTATTAGATTGATGCTGGCTTCACAGAATGAGTTAGGGAAGAGTATCTCCTACTTGACTTTTTGAAATAATTTCAACAGGATGGTTTGCAGCTCTTCTTTTTATGTCTACTGAAATTTGACTGTGTATCCATCTGGCCATGGGCTTTTTTTTAGTAGGTTTTTTATCACTGATTCAATTTAAGAACATGATATTGTTCTGTTCAGGGTTTCAATTTCTTCCTAATTCATTCTGAGGAGGTTGTGTGTTCCTGGAAATTTATACATTCCCTCCAGATTTTCTATTTTGTTGCGTAGGAATGTTTATTATAGTCTCTGAGGATCTTTCGAATTTCTGTGGAATTGGATGGGATGTCACCTTTGTTGTTTCTGATTGTGCTTATTTGGATCATCTCTCTTTTTCGCTTGGTTAATTTAGCTAGTGGTCAATTGATCTTGTTTGTCTCTTAAAGAACTACCTTTTGGTTGTATTAATTATTTGTATGGATATTTGCATCTCAATTTCATTCAATCCTGCTCTGACTTTAGTTGTTTATTTTATTTTGTTACCTTTTGGGCTAGTTTGTTCTTTTTTTTTTTTTTTTTTGAGACAGAGTTTCACTCTTGTTACCCAGGCTGGAGTACAATGGCGCGATCTCGGCTCACCGCAACCTCCGCCTCCCGGGTTCAGACAATTCTTCTGCCTCAGCCTCCTGAGTAGCTGGGATTATAGGTGCACACCACTATGCCTGGCTATGTTTTTGTATTTTTAGTAGAGACTGGGTTTCGCCATGTTGGCCAAGCTGGTCTCAAACTCCTGACCTTCTGATCCACCTGCCTCAGCCTCTCAAAGTGCTGGGATTTCAGGCACGATGCTGTGTTACTACTTGGGCACTCTAGCTAAATTTCAACCACCAGAATAAACTTTAAACTTTTCCTTATAGTAGTTTCCACTTTGCAGCTTCTTAACAGAAAAAAAAAAAAAAGAGGAAATCTGATAGAGGAGCGGTTGTTTTCTCTTTAGTCTGCTTGACTTCAAAGTTCAGAATCCCTGTCTTTCTGTTATTCATTTATTTTACTCTTTTCTCAAATAAAAAGAAAGTTTTTGTTTTCTTAAAAAGAAAACCTCACTTTATTATCCTATGCAAACATTCTTACTATTGAAGAAATAAAATAAGAAATATTTTATACACACACACATATGTATGTATGTATTTGCCTTAAACCTCTGATGAAAGAAAATTCTACTTACTATAATCTCTATGAAATTGGAAATCTTTGCTTTTCATGCAACTTAAGGAAGCTCTATTCCTGAAAAATGTATAGAATAAATGACTTGCAAGTGCAATGGAATATGTTATCTATTAACAATAAAAAGGACTTTTGCTATGTAACCATTAGACAGACTAAGCATGTTTTGAAAACACCTTCAGAGCACAGGCGTCCCCCAAATAACAAAATATTAGGACATGAAATAGTATTTGACATATTTTAAAGTTTCAATTTAGTCACTCTAGAAAAGGTTAGATATTTTTGGACACTTGTCAGTTTATTTTTCTGTTTAATATTCTTTTACATGATCAGCATAGAAAAATCAATTGTATTTCTATATACTTGGAATGGACAATCCAAAAATGATGGTATAAAATCAATTCTGTTTGCAGTTGCATAAATATGCTTAAGAATAAATATAACAAATAGGTTCAGGAGATACACTAAAACCCGCTAAACAACATTTAAAGAAATTAAATAGTATTTCAATAAATGTAAAGATATCATGTTTCCATGATCAGAAGACTTAATATTATGTAGATTTCAACACTTCTAAAATTGATCTATAGATTCAAAGCAATTGCTTTTGGAATCTCATCTGGCTTTTTTGTTGAAATTGATAAACTGATCCTAAAATTCATGTAGAAATTCAAGTTGTCCAGAGTAGCATAAACAACCTTTAAAAAGGAATAAAGTGGGATGACTTGCACTTCTCTTTTCTAAGCTTACTACAATGCAATAGTAATAAAGGCAATGTGGTACTGGCATGAAGATAGACATACATAGATCAAGGAAATAGAATTGAGAGTTAAGAAAAAATACCCATATATCAATGGTCAATTAATTTTTGACAAGTGTAAGATTATTCAATAGGAAACAAATA
Source organism: Callithrix jacchus (assembly GCF_049354715.1). Classification (NCBI taxonomy): domain Eukaryota; kingdom Metazoa; phylum Chordata; class Mammalia; order Primates; family Cebidae; genus Callithrix; species Callithrix jacchus. Next base: position 34,986,313 of record NC_133524.1, read on the forward strand.
GTCTCTTCAACAAATTGTGCTGGGACTACTTGATATCTACATGAAAAGAATGAAGCTGAACCCCACCCATATGTCACACCATACACAAAACTTAAAATGTATCCATGATTTAATTATAAGAGCTATAAATGGAATATTCTGTATCATGGTGGAAGGTTCTACACAAAATATGTTTTAATGTTTTAAATTTCACAACAGAACGTTGGCAGTGAAGGGTAGGAGAAGCTGGTAAATTATAACATTTAGTTGCTTATATCCTCAAACACAGTATCCATCTCTGACCAAAACCTGACCAGGGATTTTTTGTTCTCTCTCTATATTTCATGAACTCATTTCTTAGAGAAAAATAGAGCAGATATATGAAGTACTCTAAAGTCAAGGAATAAAAATGGAAATATGTATTACATTTATCACAATCAGTTTATACTTCTCAAAAAATCTGAAGCTAGAATAATACAAAAGTATTTTATCATTACAGCTTCTTGTTTTTAAAGCAATTACAATAGCATGTAAATCTGTTGCTTAACTTTTCTCCATGATCGTGAAGTTCTTATTTTATGGGTTAATTGACTTACGGCTTTATGGTTCTAAATTTATATATGGAAAGCTCCTGGATTCTAAGACATGTCATTTGATTTACTTCAGGCAAATTACAATTAAAGAATAACCATAATAATAACTAGTATTTATGGGTTGGCTTATAATAGCTAGTCATGGAACTAAGATTTTTCTGTAATGTCTTATTGAATCCTTAAAACCATCCTATATACTGAAGAAGCCAGCATGAAGAACTTAAAAAATATGTGCAGTTAAGAAGAGTGGCAGGTGATATTTTCACCCATGTAAACTGACCTCAAAAATTCAGCTACATGAAGATGTTCTTTCAAAGGCTATTTCAACACTCTATATTCAATATGTGTAAACATATTCACTTTGACTGCTATTTTACCTGTCATCAACATTCTGCCTGTAGGAGATTCCATAAGGTACCACCCTGCTTTATTCAAAATGTAAGGTAACCTAAGTCCAGAAAGAACTTTATGAAATCATCGTCACATCATTTTATAATACCTAACTAAAATGACACCTTAGTGGTAAGTTATATTTTTCAAAGATATTTGCAATGGTAAAAATCATACCCACATGTCTTCCTAATCATCGAGTCTATGCTTCTCCCCATCAACCTAGGCTGAGTGTTGTTACTGCTTTGATCAATGGAATTTAGCAAACTGTTGGTCTCTCTCTCTCTCTCTCTCTCTCTCTCTCTCTCTCTCTCTCTCTGTCTCTCCCAGTATACCTCCCTCATGCCTTGAGACCTCTGAAGCAATATGTCAGAATTTCAGCTATTCTAAAACCACTATGTTGCTCAGATGCCCAGGAGAAATCATATAGAAATTGAGACATCTGAGAAGCCCAAAGTGTTTCACAGTCCAGCTGTTCCGGTCATGTCAACCCAGGTAAAAAACACAAGAGTGCAGAAACCTTCAAAATGACTCCAGTACTAATGACTGTCTGACTTCAACCTCTTGAAAAAAATATTTTTTAATTATTATTACACTTTAAGTTCTGGGATACATGTGTAGAAATTTAAGGATTGTTGCATAGGTACACAAATGCCATGGGGGTTTGCTGCCTCCATCCCCTGTTATCTACATCAGGCATTTCTCCCAGTATTATCCCTCCCCAACCTCCCCACCCACTGTTATCCCTCCCCTAGCCCACCAGCCCCCCAATAGACTCCAGTATGTGATGCTCCCCTCCCTGTGTCTATGTGTTCTCATTGTTCAGCACCCACCTATGAGTGTGAATATGCAGTGTGCAGTTTTCTGTTCCTGTGTCAGTTTGCTGAGAATGATCATTTCCAGCTTCATCCATGTCCCTGCAGAGGACATGAACTCATCCTTTTTTATGGCTGCATAGTATTCCATGGTGTATATGTGCCACATTTTCTTTATCCAGTCTATCATTGATGGGCATTTGGGTTGGCTCCAGGTCTTTGCTATTGTAAACAGTTCCACAATGAATATATGTGTGCATGTGTCTTTATAATAGTATGATTTATAATCCTTTGGGAATATACCCAGTAATGGAATTGCTGGGTCAAATGGTATTTCTATTTCTAGATCCTTGAGAAATCACCACACTGTCTTCCACAATGGTTGAACTAATTTACACTTCCAGCAACAGAGTAAAAGTGTTCCTATTTCTCCACATCCTCTCCGGCATCTGTTGTCCCCAGATTTTTTAATGATTGCCATTCTAACTGGCATGAGATGGTATCTCAATGTGGTTTTGATTTGCAATTCTCTAATGACCAGTGATGATGAGCATTTTTTCATATGTTCGTTGCCTGCATAAGTGTCTTCTTTTGAAAAGTGTCTGTTCATATCCTTTTCTCACTTTTTGATGGGGTTGTGTTTTTTTCTTTCTCGTAAATTTACTTTAGTTCTTTGTAGATTCTGGATATTAGCCCTTGGTCAGATGGGTAGACTGCAAAATATTTTTCCCGTTTTGTTGATTGCCAGTTCACTCTAATGATTGTTTATTTTGCTGTACATAAGCTCTTAAGTTTAATTAGATCCATTTGTCTATTCTGACTTTTGTTGCCATTGCTTTTGGTGTTTTAGTCATGAAGTCCTTGCCTATGCCTATGTCCTGAATGGTGTTGTCTAGGTTTGATTCCAGGGTTTTTATGGTGTTAGGTCTTATGTTTAAATTTTTATCCATCTGGAGTTAATTTTAGTGTAAGGTGTAAGGAAGGGGTCCAGTTTTAGCTTTCTGCATAAGGCTAGCCAGTTTTCCCAACACCATTTATTAAACATGGAATCCTTTCCCCATTGTTTGTTTTTGTCAGGTTTGTCAAAGATCAGATGGTTGTACATGTGTGGCATTACATCTGAGGGCTTGGTTCTGTTCCTTTGGTCTATATCTCTGTTTTGGTACCAATACCATGCTGTTTTGACTACCGTAGCCTTGTAGAATATTTTGAAGTCAGGTAACTTGATGCCTCCAGCTTTGTTCTTTTTGCTTAGGATTGTCTTTGCTATGCAAGGTTTTTTGGGGTTCCATATGAAGTTTAAGGTGGTTTATTTCCAGTTCTGTGAAGAAGGTCAATGGTAGCTTGATGGGGATAGCATTGAATCTATACATTACTTTGGGGAGTATGGCCATTTTCATGATACCGATTCTTCCTAACCATGAGCATGGAAGGTTTTCCGTCTGCTTGTGTCCTCTCTTATTTCCTTGAGCAGTGTTTTGTAGTTCTCCTTGAAGAGGTCCTTCATATACATTGTTAGTTGTATTACTAGGTATTTTATTCTCTTTGTAGTAATTGTGAATCAGAGTTTGCTCATGATTTGGCTCTCTGTTTGTCTGTTATTGGTGTATAGAAATGCTTGTGATTTTCACACATTGATTTTGTGTCCTGAGACTTTGCTGAAGTTGCTTATCATCTTAAGGAGATTTGGGGCTGAGATGATGGGGTTTTCTAAATATGCAATTATGCCGTGTGCAAATAGAGACAATTTGACTTCATCTTTTCCTAATTGAATACCCTTTATTTATTTTTCTTGCCTGATTGCTCTGGCTAAAATTTCCAATACTATGTTGAATAGAAGTGGTGAGAGAGGAACCCTTGTCTGGTGCCAGTTTTCAAAGGGAATGCTTTCAGTTTTTGCCCATTCTCCTGGTCTGTGGGTTTTAAAAACCATGTGAGAAGCACAGTATCTGAACTGGAGTGCCGAAAGGGAAAATTTCCCGATAACCTCCACTGGGTAGGAGGGGAGTCCTCCAGCCAGTTGTATTTCCTGGGTGAGGCAGCACCAGACCCTGCCTCAGTTTGCCCTCCTTGGGCTACACCCACAGTCCAACCAGTCCCATTGAGATGAACCTGGTACCTCAGTTGGAAATGCGGAGATCACTCGACTTCTGCATGGCTCTTGCTGGGAACTGCATTCCGTAGCTGTTCCTCTTTGGCCATCTTGGTGGAGTTCCCCCCTCTTGAGAAATTCTTAAGAAGAACCACTTAGTTCAGCTTCTCTTGAATTCCTGATAATTATTGTTTTACATCATTAAGTTTAAAATATTAATAACTTATTATCAAGCATTCGGGAGCTGGACCAACCATTTTCACAAATCCTCCATAGAAGCCCTCCATTACTGCATGGCATTGTATCATTCAGATAACATTTATCTTATACTGGTTTCTTAACAAGACAATACAATTTTGGAATGCATATGTGGCTCCATGTCACTAGGTGAACTACCAATAATGGTTAAAAGAGAAAAATAGAATTGTTTGAAACTTTAGAGTTTAGAAAGGCACCATTGCTGCAGAGAGCTTAAGTAAGTATAATGATTATTTCCTGTGATGGCATTGTATGAAGGAACTTGTGGATATATTTCAGAGAAAGGTTAGACTTTGAGGACTTACCAGGATGCTTGTAAAAGAGAGATTGGACTAGAAACTTGCATAGGAAAAATTCAGAAATACTGCTGAATCAGTTCTACTTGGTACCAATACAGAGTTAGTTTTTGGTTCACAAAGCAACTAGCAGAAAAAGTTCTGACCTAAGACTAGCATGAGAAACAAAAAGAAAACTAATTACAAAAGATTAAATAATTTGGTAAACTGTAGTGAAAAAAATGGATTAATAGTAATTGAGAAGACCATTTACACATGAAGAAATTGAAGTCTGGAGGTATTATACTAAATTTCTTGAAGTGGTGTGGGATCTGAGCCTGCATGTGTAAGTATTTGTGCTTAATTTTCTGGGTCCTGACTTACAGCTTCACAACAATATTTGAAGTATTAGCTTAGTAGTTGGTCTTTCCAAGTTACTCTGAATTGGGAATAGAGCTTTACAAGGTAGTCAAGCTGAAGTTTTTTTTAAAATTACATACATGTTTACATATTTATGGGGTAAATGTGGTATTTTATTATATCATAGAATGTATTATGATGAAAGCAGAGTATTTTGGATGTCCATCACTTAGATTAATGGTCATTTCTATGGTTAGGAACATGTCAAGTTCTCTCTTCTAAGTACTGTGAAATATATGATACCTAGTCATTAACTATAGTTGACCAGCTTTGCTACTGACCACTAGAATTTATTCATTTTATCTAACTGTATATTTATACCCATTAACGAACCTCTCTTTATGCTTCTCTCTACACATACCCTTCCCAGACTCTAGTATCTATCACTTTCTACTCTACTTCTGTGAGATCAACATTTGTAATTCCCAAACATCGGTGAGAACGTACAATATTTATTTTTCTGTGCCTAGCTTATTTCACTTAACTCAATGACCTCCAGGTCCGTTTATGCTTCTGTAAATAACATGATTTCGTTATTTTTAAAGACCACATAGTATTCCATTGTGTATACTGCTTTTTCTTTATCAATTTTTCTGTCAAGCAACACAGGTTGATTCTATAGCTTTGCTATTACGAATAAACCTGAAATAAGCATAAGGGTGCAGGCATCCCTTTGATATAGTGAGTTCCTTTCCTTTGGAGAAATACCCATTTTGATTTTCTTGTATTTGTTGATACTTGTTTTGTGACATAACCTGTGGTCTTTCCTGGAGGATTTTCCACGTGCTGATAAGAAGAATGTGTATTCTACAGCTGTAGGATGAAATGTTCTGTAAATGTTCTGTTAGTTCCACTTGTTCTAAAGTGCAGTTTAAATCCAACATCTGTTTATTAATTTTTTTCCAGATGATCTGTCTAATGCTGAGAGTGGGATATTGTTCCCAGTGATTACTGTTTTAAAGTTTATCTCTCCCTTTAGCTCTAATTATATTTGTTTTATATGTCTGGGTCCACTGTTGGGTGCATATATACTTAGGATTGTTATATCTTCTTGGTGAATTGATACCTTTATGATTGTATAATGACCTTCTTTGTCTCTTTTTACTGTTTTTGACTTAAAGTCTTTTTTATCTGATATAAGTATTGGTACTTCTGCTCATTTTTTGTTTCTGTTTATGTAGAATATCTTTTCCCAGCCTTTTACTTTCAGTCTATATGTCTTTATAGATGAGATTTCTGTAAGCAGTACATAGTTCATGTTTTCAAATCCTTCAGCTGATCTATATCTTTTAGGTGAATAGTTTATTTTTTAATTCAAGTTTGTTATTAGCATGTGAGGGCTAATTTCTGTCATTTTATTAATGGTTTTCTGATTGTTTTGTATATCCTTTGTTCTTTTCTTTCTTTGTTATTTTTTTTTTTCTCATTGAGGTTTGGTAGTTTTCTGTAAGGGTAATATTTGAGTCCTTTCTCTTCCTTATTTGTGTGTTTGTCCTACCATTCAGTTTTATACGTTCATGTGTTTTCATAATGGTAAATATCATCCTTTCACTTTCTTGTGCAGGACTCTTTAAACATTTCCTGTAGGGTCAGCCTAGTGGTTATGAATTCCCTCAGGTTATCTTTCACTTATGATGGATAACTTTATTGTGAATAGTAAAGTTGGCTGGCAGTTTTTTTCTGTCTGCACTTTTAATGTGTCATCTCACTCTCTCCTGGCCTGTAAGGTTTTGTTGATAAATTTGCTGTTAGTTTGATGAAGATTCCCTTATTAATGACTAGATGCTTTTGTTTGCCTGATTTTAAAATGATCTGTCTTTGATTTTTATTATCTTGATTATAATGTACATGCAGAAGAACTTTATTGGTGGTATTATTTAAGGATCTTGAGTTTTCTGTATCTGGCGGTTCTATATCTCTTGCTAGAGTTGGAAGAGTTTCAGCTATTATGTCCCTACATAAGTTTTCTATCCCTTTGCTCTTCTCTTTGCCTTCTGGGACTCCTAAATTTCAAATATTTTGTTGCTTTATGGTGTTCCATGTGTCATATATTATTTGTTCATGCTTTTAATTCTTTTTTTCTTTATTTTTATCTGACTGGGTTATTTTAAAGGACCTGTCTTTAAGTTTTTCTGAAATTCTCCTGCTTCATCCTAGTATATTGTTGAAGATCTCAAATTTAACTCTTTATTTCATTAATCAGTTATTTAGTTTAGTGATTTCTGTTTGGTTCTTCCTAATCGTTCTCTATTTGGCAAATTTCTCATTTGCATCTTGAATTGTTTTCAAGTTCTTTGTATCTTTTGTCTTCGTTTTTTAAAAATCTCTCTCATGTTCTTTAATATCATTGTTTTGAGTTTTCTCCAAGATTTCATATTTCTATTTGAATCTGTTGTTGGAGAATGATTATATTTCTTTGTAGATGTCATATTTCCTTGTTTCCTCATGTTTCACACTGTTACAGCCCATCTGCTATAACAGTTCATTATTCCAATTTTTTGGAATTGCTTTTGTAGTGTAACACTTTTTCTGAAGATGTATATGGTGTTGCCTGGGTAGGGCAGTTTGGCTTTGGTTCTGGGTACATGCAGTAGTGTACTCTTCATGTAGTTTCAGTGTCTACAAATACCATCAGTGGTATCTTTGATTTCCTCAGTAGCTTAGAGTGCAGTTGTTAGAGGAGGCTATGGGGACATTTTCCTGATGATTAGGATACCAGGTGAGTCTGTCCTTAGGCCCAGGTGGTGGGCAAAGCATGCCATTTCTTGGGTCCTCAGTGGCATACACTGGCACTAATGTTAGCAGGTCCAGGCAGGCAAATTCTTGGGTCTCCCAAGCAGCTTGCTCAGGGGAAAACAATGGCAGTAATGTGCTGGTTGGGTGAGCTGGTCATTGATCCCCTAGGCAGTAGGCATGACATGGGCAATGGTAGTACTAGTTATGGTACAGCTCTTTGAAGTGGTTCACACTGGTGTCATTGGTGGCTGAGAGGCTCGGTGGGCCAGTCTCCAGGCTCACAGGAGGCATATGTGGGTGGTTGTCAGCTGTGACATAGTGACTGACTGGCTGGGTCCATTCTCAGACCCCTGCGATGAGTATTCACGTGCCAATGTTGGTGTGCAGCGGTGGGTAATCCTCAGGCCTCCAGCAGTGGGCTCAGGTGGAGGCTGCAGAATTGGTGATGAGTAAGGGGAGCCTGCCTTCAATCTGCATGCAAGTATTCTATAGCCCTGCTTATGGGGAGGACAGGGCTGCTGTAAGTGGAAGCAGCCATAGACAGATGACTCTGGAGCATGCCATTCAGTCTCAGACAGCAGCTGTGCATGGGGGAACCTGTCCTCAGAGCACATGTAAATAAATTAACAGTTGCTCCACTTCTGGGGACAATGAAGTCATTGTCAGAGGTTCATACTTTAGTACCAGCAGCAACAGTCAGCAGCAGAGGTGGATGTGGCAGTGGGTACAGTAGCCTTGCCTTAAGGCATGTGCAAATGCAAGGTGACCTCATTTTTTGGGGTCAGCAGGGTCACTGGCAGTAGCTCAGGCTTCAACCCTTATGGAACCATCCGGCAATTGCAGTGACTACAAGTGGGCTATGCAATTAGTGCTCCAGGGTGGCGGAGATACAGGCGTTGCTGGGCCTCATGGCAGAATTTAATCTGGTGGATGCGGAGCTCTCAAAATGACCCTGTCCTATAACTGCTTAGGACTTAGGAGTGTGTGGGACCCAGTGTGAGCTTCCTTTGTGCAAGAATGTTTTTTGCAGTCAACAGGCAGTTTTCTGTGTTAGTCTCATGGCCTTCAAAGGTCAAGGGGCTCTTGCATGGCTAGGATTTTGGAAGTCCGTGGTGAGGATGTAGATGACTAGGGATCTCTCACTTGCTCTTTTCCCAAACTGGTGATTTTCTCCTCAAGCTAAAGTTTTGAGTGCCAGATTAAGTTTAAAATCCAAAGTAACAGGGTCAGACGTGGTGGCTTAAGCCTGTAATCCCAGCACTTTGGGAGGCCGAGGAGGGCAGATCATGAGGTCAAGAGATGGAGACCATTCTGGCCAACATGGTGAAACCCCGTGTCCACTAAAAATACAAGAATTAGCTGGGCATGGTGGCATGCACCTGTAGTCCCAGCTACTTGGGAGGCTGAGGCAGGAGAATTGCTTGAACCCAGGAGGTGGAGGTTGCAGTTAACCGAGACTGTGCCACTACACACCAGGCTGGCGCCTGGCGACAGAGTAAGACTCTGTCTCAAACAAAAAAAAATCCAAAGTAACAGATACAATGCCAAATGTGGAAGGAAGTCAGAGAATAATTTGTGAAAAACTAAATGAACATTCAAAACCTGGATTGGAGTAGAAAGAGAATATAATTCAAATAGAAGAATGACACTACAGATCATTTTGGGTACTTTGAGCTCATGTACATATTTTGATAAATATGTAGTGTTGTGGTGTATCAGATGGCTGAAAGAAAAAAGTCAAAATAGTCAACCAAAGAACTAGGGGCATGATGGGCTAGGGGGGTAAGCAGGTCATGGATTATAATGCTCTTTTTGCTTTATGCTTTATTACTTTCCATGGGCCCCAACTTATAGTATTTCCCATGCATAGCTCATCCCTGTGTAAAAATAGATTTATTTAGACCCAATCATAAAGAAAGAATGAGAGGAATCTGAGGAAAAGAAACATATTTAGAACATACATTTATTATATTACCCATCAATTGTTCTCCTGAGCATTTATGCCACAGTAATGATTATCCACACAGAAACCTGTGCATGGTTGTTAATATTGAGCTAATTCGCAATATTCCAAAATGACAAATAATCACAATCTTCCTGAATGGTTGACAAATGATCGTCATGCCACAGGATACTACTCAGACATAAAAAATTAATTAACTATTGCTATACACAACAACTTTAGTGAATATCAAGGGTATTATACCGAATGAAAAAAAGAACCTCAAGAGGTCACATACTGTATTATTCTTCTATATGACATTTTTTTTTTTCTTTTTGAGACAGAGTTTTGATCTTGTTACCCAGGCTGGAGTGCAATGGTGCAATCTCGGCTCACGGCAACCTCCGCCTCCTGGGTTCAGGCAATTCTCCTGCCTCAGCCTCCTGAGTAGCTGAGGTTATAGGCACGCGCCACCATGCCCAGCTAATTTTTTGTATTTTTAGTAGAGACGGGGTTTCACCATGTTGACCAGGATGGTCTCGATCTCTTGACCTCGTGATCCACCTGCCTCGGCCTCCCAAAGTGCTGGGATTACAGGCTTGAGCTACCGCGCCCGGCCTATATGACATTCTTTAATTGATGAAACTATAGAGATGGAAAGCAGATCAGTGGTTATCAAGGATTAGGCATGGTGGGAAGGAGAATGGTGGATGTGATTGTAAAAAGATAGGATAAGGTAGATTCTTGTGATGGACCGTTCTGTATCTTGATTGTGGTAGTGTTTATACAAATCTACACATATGGTAAAATGACATAAAAATATATACTCACATGGTATCAAGTTGATTTCCTGGTTTTGATTTTATATTATGTAAGATGTTACTATTATAAGAAATTGGGTGGAGGGAACATGGACCTTCTATTATTTTTTAAACTTCCTGGGATTCTAAAATTATTTCAAAATAATTTAGAAGTATTTGTGAAAAGAGTACCTGGATTATGTAAGACAGTGTAGCATTTTAATATAAAAAATAACTCATCAGAAGACTAAAACTATACATATAAGGGAGGGTGATATTGTATGTTTATAGTTGCCACTATTTTCTAATACATTTTATTTTAGATGAGTTACCAACAGCAGATAATACAAATGGCTGTACCTAAAATTAATATATAAAGTTAGGAAAAATCAAAGGTCAGATACCAGAGCCATGGTATTCTGGATCTTCCATATAGTAAAATCAACTTTTAAAGTGTGAATAAATAATGGACTCACCTCTGAATGAGGCAAAGAACCACAGAAAGTAAACCACACAAAGTAAAGACCATAATGTTTTCAAGACCTTATGTCTGTTCGGTATTAGCATGCCAGCTCATGAATGGAGAGAAAGTGATGTGGGATTATGGATAAAGCAATAAATAACATAAGATAAAAAATAAAATAAGCCAAAACAAGGAAAGCAAGCATGCAAGGAAAGAGGATGATGTATTGTAGACATCTGAGATATTGTATTTATTAAGTCAACTGTGAAACAAAGGTCCAAAAGAAAAAACAATGACCAAAAATAAAACAATAACAAAGACATGTAATCTTTTATTTTTTTTTCTGAATAAATTTACCATGAAGTTTATTTACGATGAAAGTAAAAACCAATATCTTTCAGCTGTATGGACACAAAGATACAAGCATTACTGTGAGCACTACTTTACATCTTAGGGTCTTCCTTAAAGAAAATAAAGGAACAATCACAGGACAGGGCAACATAATCAAACATTTTTTTCCCTAAGTAAATCTGCAGTTTATTTGTAAAATAGGCAAAAGAAAGAAAGAAGTTGTTAAATAGCCATTTTTAGTGCTTTTTGTGTTAATATGCAAGGGAGGGAAAGCAAATGGAAAATGGACATATGGAACAGATTTGTTGAATCAGGTCCCATTTGCAAACTCGATTCTATTGCTTTGTTCATTGTCTACATTGAAATCCAAACATATTAGTTTCTCCTTTATAGTGACTTTGTTTCCATCATATCAAAACACTACTCAGTTTAGGGAAAAACAATCTGGATAGCAAGTTGAGAGTCGTGAAGATTATACAGTCAACTCCCTGAATATGTGAAGGTGTACTTGTGCAAGTGTGAGACCTTGACTGACGTTTTGAATTTGACCTTCTAATCCTGGTAAAATTTTTATTTGAATTTGATGTTTCCAAAACCCACAAAGAAGCTCCAATAATCTGTAACGTTTATGGATACAAATTTAATTTTTTTTTAAGTCTTTGTTAAATGTTTTATTAAATTTGCATCCTTTTCTGACTAGGTTTACCATCGAAAGCTGCAATTTGTAAAGCATTTATTCGCTGTTATATATGTTGATGATAGAATATTGAAAATCACAATGAATCAAAACCTTTTATGCTTTTAGGATTACTTCTCTCCATCATCGTCTTTTTTTTTTCCTGAAATAGCCAAGAAAATGAAAATGTTCTGCAATCAGTTTACGAGTAAATACGCAGAGGTGACTTTGTAGCCAAAAGATGTCCACAATAATGTTGCAGCGAGGATTCCTCAAACACTGAGACAATTGTTGTGATTTTTAACACAATATTGTAAAGATTGCAAATTCATTTCAACATTATATGCTGTAGTGCATAGATTAGCAATGTTAGACAGAAAAAGTGGATGGTTTTGTTATATTTATGTTACAATTCTGAGACAAAAATATTCTATCTGAAGTTTATTTTTTGAAGGAGTTAATATTCACTAATTCAACTCCAGTCTTTTCTCTGGATTAATTTATCTTCTCTCCTTCAATATATATTACACTTTGCCTTTCTAGTACACACCCAACATATAAATGTGTACACAACATGTATATGTATATGTACATATATACACACATACCTTATAGTCAGGTATAATAGAAGAAAATATAGAGTTTACTACTTCACTTAAAAATAATTTTTAATTTTGCTGAATGTGCATTCATTACACTGAACCTAACCACTGCATAGTACATGCACACATATGTCATTATATTGATCTATATCTTAATTTTTCTTGGATATATTTAGATTGGATTGATGTAATGGATTAGATGATGATGTTTTTCAGTTTATCTAGAATAATCTCAGTTTATGCCAATTATTCTAGTATAGTTATGAAGTGTCACAGTTTGTATGATAAATTATAGAATCATCCTAGACACGGGATGTGTGCATGTTTAATTTAGATAAGCGCTCTCTAGATTATCTCTAATACTTTATACTTCTTTTAGAAAATTAGGATTCCCATATCAACATATTCTATCAAGATTTACCATTAGCTGACTTTCAGATTTCTGCACCTCTGATGGCTATAAGAAGTCTGTCTTTGCAATTTTAATTTGCATGTTTCTCTAGTTGCTACTGAGATTTGGTCGTACTTTTATTTATTTAGTTTTAGCCTTGTAAGGTTTTCTACTTTTGAATTAACTACGTATTGCCTACGCCCATTTTATAGTGGATTTTCTGTCTTATATTTTCAATATTAACCACTTTTCAATTTCCAATATTATGAAGACCATTAGCCTGTTATATATCTGTTAACATTGTATATGATGTCCTTTGTTGAATAAAAATCTGTAACTTTTGACACGTTCAATCAAATTAACATTTTGAGGTAAGTTTTCTCCTTTTTGGAATATTACTGAAGAAGTATATTCCCATTCCAAAATTACAAAGTCATTTTTCTATAATTTATTTTATTATTAAGTTGACTGTTTCTTTACTATATATTAAAATATTGAATTATCAAAAGTACACTTTTGAATAATAGTAAAGGATTTCCTTTATTGTTTTCTTTATATATTGATCCTGGTTCCTGAAGCCAACTGCTAAATAGTACAACATTTTCATATCAGCTTGTGGTGGTCCATTTATAATATATTCATTCCTATGTGCATATAACACTGTGTTTGAACTTTTATTCCACTCAATTGCTCTATTTATTCTTTAATGTGCCGATGTCACATTTTTTTTTCATTTTGTGTTTTGCCATTTCTTTGTAAATTGTTAATGGAGTAAAATATATGGTGGAGAGCCTCTGTTCTTTTAACCTCTTATTTATTCCATACCTATTATTTATGTGCACCTAATTTTCATATACATTCTTGTTTTAAATTTGTGTATATATATATTATAATTTAAGTTCTGGGGTACATGTGCAGATCTTGCAGGGTTGTTACATAGGTATGCACATGACATGGTGGTTTGCTACCTCCATCCCCTGGAGAGGGAGATTTTCATATACATTCTGTTACACATTTAAGTGCATTGAAACTTAAGCTGTTAGTGTTAATTAGACATAGAATGGATGAAGATTGTGGATTGAAAAACTTTGTTAAGCTCTTTTGTTAGAACCAATAGTTTGCCTATTGATGTTGCTCAATTTTTTATGTGGATAATTATATCATGTGAGAATTCAACGGTTTTTTTCCTCTTTTATTTTTCGTAATTCTGTGCTCTATTTCTTCCATTGACCAGAATCTACAATTCTATATCAAATAGAGTAAGTGGCAGCAGGAATTATGTTTACATTTTAAATCTTAAAGTGATTAGGTCTAAAGATTTTCATGTCCCTTTCTTTGTTTTAATATGATTTTTAAATATATAGATGAGTTTTGTTTAATGATAGCTTTTGTTGTGGTGAGTAAACTCTCTTTTGGTCATAGTTGTCATTTAAGTAATTGAACATTGAGGTGTTTGTTTTCATTAGGTACTAAGCATTTATCTATTTGTTTGACCATGTTAGTCTATGTCATCTTCTTTATCATTTTCTGATGAGTATCAGTTTCTAAGAAAACAATTAAAAATTTCAAGGAAAATTGTTAATATATCCCTTCTCTTTATATTTTCCCTGTTGTTACTTTACTTATTTTGAGGGCATGTTATTGTGTACATATATTCATGATTATTTTCTCATCTCTACTCTTTTTTTTTACTACTTTGCAAATAATTCTCTGTTTTTATAACCCTTCCCAACACTTAGTTCCACTAGTATCCAGCAATGCCAATTTGGAGAATACATATGTGAATGTCAGATTGGTTATCAGGTTCTCCCATCGTAACAAAGCGAATTGAATTTCTTGTCATCCATCTGCCACTCACCTTTCAAAATTTTGTTGTATTTTTTAATCTTCTGTGCTGTTCTGTCTGTTTATATCTTTGAAAAAAGTTCTCCATTTTTAATAGCATGCCAGAAGGATGAGTAATTGTATGCATTTGTTTAATATACTATTTTAGCAGGAAGCTCCCATCAGTATTTTTTCAAAAAGTTCTACTTCTTAACTAGCTGTTATCATTTTTTTTTTACTTTCTTGGACTTTAAATATATTAATATTAATGCTCTTAGTGTTATCATGTAGTTGTCTTACATACTCTACTTCCCACTTTTATCCTTTTCTAGGCCTTCTGAGAGATATCCTAAAACTATTCTTTGATTACCTAATGTGATTTTTATGTCTCTCTTGTCTTTCATTTGAGAGACGTTTTATTGTTATTTTTACTGCTAATTATCATGGATAGGTTGTTTTATTCTCATTCTTCTCTTCCAACTTTCATTTTGGATTCAGGGGATTGCATGTGCGTGCTTGTTACATGGTTAAATTGCATGTTGCTGAGGTTTGTGTACAAATAATTTCATCACCCAGGTAGTGAGCATAGTATCCAGTAGGTAGTTTTCAATTCTCACCTTCCTCTCATTCCACCCTCAAGTAGACCCTTGTGTCTGTTGTTTCCTTCTTTGTGTCCCTGTGCACTAAATGTTAACTCCCACTTATAAGTGAGAACATGCAGTATTTGTTTTATAGTTCTTGCATTATTTCACTTAGGAAATGGCCTCCAGATGCATCCATGTTGCTGCAAAGGATATGATTTCATTCCTTTTGGTGGCTGTGTAGCATTCCATCATGTATATGTACCACATTTTCATTATCAATCAACCTTGATGGATATCTAGGTTGACTTCATGTCTTTGCTATTGTTAATAGTGCTACAATGAACATACTGTATGTCATGTGTCTATATGGTAGAGCAATTTATATTTCTTTGGGTATATACCCAATAATGGGATTGCCAATCAAATGGGAGTTCTGTTTTTAAATACCTTGAGAAATTACCAAACTGTTTGCTACAATGGTGAACTAATTTACATTCCCATTAGCAGTTTATAAGCATTCCCTTTTTTTTCTGTATCCTCACCAGCATCTGTTATTTTTTGACTTTTTAATAATAGCCATTCTGAATGGTGTGAGATGGCACTCATTGTGGTTTTGATTTGCATTCCTCTAATTATTAGTGATATTGAGTTTTTTTCATATGATTGTTTGCTGCATGCATGTCTTCTTTTGAGAAGTGTTTGTTCATATAATTTACCCATTTTTATTTTACTTATTGATTTATTTTGAGACAGTGTCTTGCTCTGTCGTAGAGGCTGGAGTGCATTGGTGCCATCTTGGCTTACTGCAACTTTTGCCTCCTGGGCTCAAGAATCTTTCCAACTCAGCCTCCTGGGTAGCTGGGAATACAGGTGTATGCCACTACAGTCAGCTATACTTTGCCCATTTTTAATGGCGTTGTTTTATTTTGCTTGTTAATTTAAGTTTCATTTTGTTTTTGTTTGTTTGTTTTTGAGATGGAGTTTCACTCTTGTTACCTAGGCTGGAGTGCAATGGGGCAATCTCGGCTCACCACAACCTCTGCCTCCTGGGTTCAAGCAATTCTCCTGCCTCAGCCTCCCGAGTAGCTGGGACTACAGGCACGCGCCACCATGCCCAGCTAATTTTTGTATTTTTATTAGAGATAGGGTTTCAACATGTTGACCAGGATGCTCTCAATCTCTTGACCTCGTGATCCACCTGCCTCAGCCTCCCAAAGTGCTGGGATTATAGGCGTGAGCCACCACGCCCAGCCCAATTTAAGTTTCTTACAGATTCTGGATACAAGATCTGTGTCAGATGCATAGTTTACAAATATTTTCTCCCATTCTGTAAGGTCTGTTTATCCTGTTGATTATTTCTTTCCCTGTGCAAAGCTCTTTAGTTTAATTAGACCCCATTTGTCAATTTTTGTTTTTGTTGCAATTGCTTTTGGAGTCTTTCTCATGAAGGCTTTGCCACAGCCTATGTCCAGATCTGTATTTCTTTGGTTTTCATCTAGGTTTTTTATAGTTTTATATTTTGCCTTTAAGTCTTTATTCATGTTGAGTTGATTTTTTTTTTTTTTTTGAGATGGAGTTTCGCTCTTGTAACCCAGGCTGGAGTGCAATGGCGCGATCTCGGCTCACCGCAACCTCCACCTCCTAGGTTCAGGCAATTCTCCTGCCTCAGCCTCCTGAGTAGCTGGGAGTTGATTTTTGTATTTGGTGAAAGAAAGGTGTCCAATTTGAATCTTCTGCTTATGGCTAGCCAGTTTTCCCAGCACCATTTATTGCACAGGGACTACTTTCCTCATTGTTTGTTATTATTGACTATTTCAAAGATCAGATGGTAATATGGTTTGGCTCTGCATTCCCCCCCAAATCTGACCTTGAATTGTGATCCCTATAATCCCCACATGTCAAGGGTGGGACCAAGTGGAGGTAATTGAATCATGAAAGCAGTTTTCTCCATGCTGTTCTTGTGATAATGAGTGAGTCTTACCATAGCCGATGGTTTTCTAAGTGTCTGGCATTTCCTCTGCTTGCAGTCATACTCTCTTCGGCCTCCTTGTGAAGCGATGCCTTCCATCATCATTGTAAGTTTCCTGAGGCCTGCCCAGCCATGCACAACTGTGAGTCAATTAAACCTTTTTCTTTATAAGTTATCCAGTCTTGGGCAGTTATTTATAGCTGCATGAAAATGGACTAATATAAATGGTTATAGGTGCATGATTTTATCTCTGGGCTCTCCATTTGATTGCTTTGGTCTATGTGTCTATTTTTGTACTGACACTATGCCATTTTGTTTACTGTAGCCCTTTGGTATAGTTTGAAGTCAGGTAATGTGGTGCTTCCAGCTTTGTTCTTTTTGCTGAGGATTGCTTTGGCTATCCAGGCTCTTTTATGGTTGTATATAAATTTTAGAATAGTTTTTCTAATTCTGTGAAAAATGTCATTAATAGTTCAACAAGAATAGCATTGAATCTGTAAATTTCTTTGGACATTATGGTCGTTTTAACAATATTGATTCTTCCTATTTGATCAGTTGTTTTAATTGCTTTTTTTCAGCTTTCACATATACTTCCATGTCAGTTCGAACTTTCCTGTTAAACTTCTTTTCACTCTTATTCTTTCTGGTCTATTGAATCTGGTATTTCCATTTGTTTGTTGTCTTTCTTTCATGATTTTTGGGCTCCTTAGATGTACTTGCAGTCGTTTCTTTTTTTCCTCTGTGGTTGTATATATTCTGGGGTATTGCTATTTAGTTTGGTAATAAGTAGTTGCAGAAATGTTAGATAGCACAGGATCTAACTTGAGGTCCTCTTGGTGAATTTAGAAATAAAAATACATTCTCTTCTGGACTATTTTTTATACTTTAGGTGGCATAATCACAAAAAAAAATCTGGAAAAATGGAACAAATTATGAATGCTAATTTATCTTGTTTCCTGCTAATTATTCCTGTGACAACAGATACTCTGGATAGGTCGAGTTCTTTGGAAAGGGGATTATTACATGAAGGAGTCTTGGGATAGTATGCCTTTGAACATAACAATATTTGTGAGAGTATCTCTTTTATTTCCATTGCTGACTCACGTTTTATAAAAGAATATACATAATTCTGCAGATTTCCTCTATAGGAGGCTTCATTTTATAATAAGAGATTTGTGGCAATTCTATATGGCATATAGAAATCTGTATGGCTGAGTAAAAGCATACTTGAGGGTTTGGCTAAATATCTTAGCCCAGAGAGTTTTTTTAATTGTACTTTGGGCTCTTGTGTACATGTGCACATCCTGCATTCTGCAGGATTGTTGCATAGGTACTTACATACCATGTTGGTTTGTTGTCTCTCTCCCCCAGCGCCCCATCTCCTACATCAGGAACAGGAAGGGAGGGACAGTTGGAGGAGGACAGGGAGGGGTAACACTGGGAGAGAGTATCTCTTTCCTAGTAGCTGCTTTTTCTTGTGATTTTAAATGTGAAAGATGATTTTTCATTGTTTCTACAAGTTTTGTTTATTTCCTTTTTCCTATCTTCCATGGTGATCTCCTGAGACTTATTCACTATCATGAGAATAGCACAAGAAAAACTTGCCCCCATGATGGAATTACCTCCCACTGGGTCCTTCCCATAACACATGGAAATCCAAAATGAGATTTGGGTAGTGACACAGACAAACTATATTATAGTACCTAATAAAAAATTGCTACAGATAAAACAAAGAGAAAATACCAAATTCAGAGAAAAGAGACCTGTTACCTTCAATGATGCAGCAAATACAATCTTAATTGTCCTCCCAATAAATACTATAGAAACCAGAATACAGTGAGATTGTCTTCAAGTTACTTCAACTTACTGAATTTTTTTTTTTAATTTCCATAGGCTATTGGAGAACAAGAGTGTTTGGTTACATGATTAAGTTCATTAATGGTGATCTGTGAGATTTTCGTGCACTCATTTTCCAAGCAGTATACAGTGCATCCAGTTTGTAGTCTTTTATCCCTCACCCTCTTCCCATTGTTTCCCCCTTATCCCCAAAGTCCATTGTGTCATTCATATATATATATATATATATATATATATATATATATATATATGATTCCACTTTAGGTTCTGAGGTATATGTGCAGAACATGCAAGATTGTTGCATAGGTACATACGTGGCAATGTGGTTTGCTGCCTCCATCCCCGTCACCTATATCTGGCATTTCTCCCCATGTTATCCCTCTTCAACTCCCTACTCCCTGCTGTCCCTCCACTAGTCCATCCCAACAACAGACCCCAGTGTGTGATGCTCCCCTCCCTGTGTCCATGTGTTCTCATTGTTCAACACCCACCTATGGGTGAGAATATGTCGTGTTTGATTTTCTGTTCTTGTGTCAGTTTGCTGAGAATGATGGTTTCCAGGTTCATCCATGTCCATACAAAGGACATGAACTCATCATTTTTATGGCTACATAGTATTCCATGGTGTATATAATATTCCATGGTGTATATTTGCCACATTTTCCTTGTCCAGTCTATCATCGATGGGCATTTGGGTTGGTTCCAGGTGTTTGCTATTGTAAACAGTGCTGAAATAAACATACATGTGCATGTGACTTTATAATAGAATGATTTATAATCCTTTGGATATTTACCCAGTAATGGGATTGCTGGGTCAAATGGAATTTCTATTTGTAGGTCCTTTAGGACTCACCACACTGACTTCCACAATGGTTGAACTAATGTACATTTCCACCAACACTGTAAAAGTGTTCCTATTTCTCCACATCCTCTCCAGCATCTGTTGTCTCCAGATTTTTTAATGATTACCATTCTAACTGCTGTGAGGTGGTATCTCAATGTGGTTTTGATTTGCATTTCTCTAATGACCAGTGATGATGAGCATTTTTTCATATGTTTGTTGGCCTCATATATGTATTCTTTTGAAAATGTCTGTTCATATCTTTTGCCCACTCTTGAATGGGGTTGTTTTTTTCTTGTAAATCTGTTTTAGTTCTTTGTAGATTCTGGACATTAGCCCTTTGTCAGATGGGTAGATTGCAAAAAAAATTTCCCATTCTGTTGGGTGCTGGTTCACCCTAGTGATTGTTTCTTTTTCTGTGCAGAAGCTCTGGAGTTTAATTATATTCCATTTGTCTATTTTGGCTTTTGTTGCCATTGCTTCTGGTGTTTTAGTCATGAAGTCCTTGCCTATGCCTATGTCCTGAATGGTTTTGCCTAGGTTTTCTGCTAGAGTTTTTATGGTGTTAGATCTTATGTTTATGTCTTTAATCCACCTGAAGTTAATTTTAGTGTAAGGTATAAGGAAGGGGAACAATTTCTGCTTTCTGCACATGGCTAGCCAGGTTTCCCAACACCATTTATTAAACAGAGAATCCTTTCCACATTGCTTGTTTTTGTCAGGTTTGTCAAAGATCAGATGGTTGTAGATGTGTGGGGTTGCCTCCAAGGCCTCTGTTCTGTTATATTGGTCTGTGTCTCTGTTTTGATATCAGTGCCATGCTGTTTTGATTACTGTAGCCTTGTAGTATAGTTTGAAGTCAGATAGTGTGATGCCTCCAGCTTTGTTCTTTTGCATAGAATTGCCTTGGCTATGTGCACTCTCTTTTCATTCCACATGAAATTTAAGGTGTTTTTTTTCCTAGTTCTGTGAAGAGGGTCATAGGTAGCTTGATTGGAATAGCATTGAGTCTATAAATTACTTTGGGCAGTATGGCCATTTTCACAATATTGATTCTTCCTAACCATGAGCATGGAATATTTTTCCATGTGTTTGTGTCCTCTCTTATTTCCTTGAGCAGTGGTTTATAGTTCTTTTTGAAGAGGTCCTTTACATCCTTTGTTAGTTGTATTCCTAGGTATTTTATTCTCTTTGTAGCAATTGTGAATGACAGTTCATTCTTGATTTTGCTCTTTTTAATCTGTTATTGGTTCAGGAATTGTGTTATTGGTCTGTTATTGTATGGGAATGTTTGTGATTTCTGCACATTGATTTTGCATCCTGAGACTTTGCTGAAGTTGCTTATCAGTTTAAGGAGATTTTGGGCTGAGACAATGGGGTCTTCTAAATATACAATCATGTCGTCTGCAAATAGAGACAATTTGACTTCATCCTTTACTAATGGAATATGGTTTATTTCTTTTTCTTGTCTGATTGCTCTGGCTAGAACTTCCAATACTATATTGAGTAGGAGTGACGAGGGTGTGTCATTCTTATGACTTTGCATCCTCACAGCATATCTCACACTTATGAATGAGAACATACAATATTTGGTTTTCCATTCTTGAGTTGCTTCATTTAGACTAATAGTCTCCAATCTCATCAAGGTTGTTGTGAATGCCATTAATTAATTTATTTTTGTGACTATGTACTATTCTGTCGTGTGTGTGTGTGTGTGTGTGTGTGTGTGTGTATATATATATACACCACATTTTCTTTTTTCACTCACTGATTAATGGGCCTTTGGGTTGGTTCCACATTTTGACAATTGTGATTTATTTTGCTATAAACATGTGTTCAAGTATCTTTCTGTATAATGATTTCTTTTCCTATGGGTAGATATGCAGTAGTGGGATTGCTGGATCAAGTGATAGTTCTAGTTTGGTTTTCTTAGGAAATCTCCACACTGTTTTCCATAGTGGTTGTACTAGGTTACATTCCCACCAGCGGTGTAGAAATATTCCCTGTTTTGTTTTTGTTTTTATTTTTTGTTTTGTTTTTTGAGATGGAGTTTCACTCTGTAACCCAGACTAGAGTACAGTGGCATGATTTCAGCTCACTGCAACCTCCGCCTCCCATGTTCAAGCAATTCTCCTGCTTCAGCCTCCTGAGTAGCTGAAATTACAGGTGCCTGCCACCACATCTAGCTAAGTTTTGTATTTTTAGTAGATACAGGGTTTCACCATCTTGGCCAGGCTGGTCTTGAAGTCTTGACATCATGATCCACTTGCCTTGGCCACCTGAGGTGTTGGGATTACAGGTGTGAGCCAAGGCACTTGGCCTGAGCCCTGTTTTTTTTATATGTTTTAAGACCCATGGTGTTAGCTGCACATACCAAGAAGGATAGGGAAAAAATTGTCTATTCTATCTTTTCTGAAACTGAAAGATCCTAAACCCTTAACTTCTAGAATTTATTTTTTCATTTTCCTCAGAAAATGAGACTTGTAACATGTCTGTTTGTAGTATAGTGAAATTTGTTGTTGACTAATTTATCAACATTTTTCTAAATCTTATTAGTACTTCCATTGTACATTTTTTTCTATTGAGATGGAGTCTTACTCTGTCACCCAGGCTGGAGTGCAGTGGCACAATCTCAGCTCACTGCAGCCTCTGCCTCCTGGATTCAAGCTATTCTCCTGCCTCAGCCTCCTGAGTACCTGGGACTACAGGCATATGAAATCAAGCCAGTTAATTTTTGTATTTTTAGTAGAGATGGGGTTTTGCCATGTTGGCCAAGCTGGTCTTGAACTACTGACCTCAAATAATCCACCTGCCTCGGCCTACCAAAGTGCTGGAATTATAGGCATGAGCCACCATGCCAGGCCTCATACATTTTTAATTATTATTTTCATTTGTTATCTTTTTGTTATATTTTGTTATATTTCATTTGATATATTTTAGGGAGCTTTGCAGTTTGTCTTTTTATTTCTTGACTTTACACAATTTTTGTCATTTATCTCAATATTTCTGAAGACATTTTCTTTAATTACTTATTATTATAGAATTAATTCACAAATATATTTCTTGCTTAAAAAATATAGACAATATGGAGATATGTACATCAAAATAAAAATGTCCACCTTTACATACAACTAGAAATAAAAATATATAGAATTTCCTGGAAGGGCTTTATGTTGTTTAAACCTGAATATATACTCTTTATTGTCCAGAGATGTAGATTACCATAACCAATATACATACCAGGAACACGTGGACTGGAGAAGCGCTTTCACCAAGATTGAGTTGTTAATAGACAAAAGTCCAGCATACTTGAAAGGCAGAGTATTTTTGTAATGTTGATTGCTTGAAGTAAAAATGCTGTAAATGATTTTCACATTTCAAACCTATAGACTCTGTCAGTTCACCTTCCTCAAACGCTTTATCCATTTCCATTTCTATCTAAAATATGAAAAGCATATGCTTCTTTCTATCTTTGCAAATACCACACTTTTAATCTTTTAAAATTGTCCAAATCTATTGCACAAAATAGCTATGGCTTTGCTATTTAACTTTTCATTTTTCTGACTACAAGTTATATTCAAGTAAGTTTGATGAAAGTTTTGCATTTCTATTTCTGTAGTCTTTTTCCTATTTCTGTCTTTATAGTTACAATGATTATTTTATAGAGAATTTCTTCTTGATGAAGATGCAAACCACATACTTTTTAAAAATTCAGTCCATTCACTTTAGAAAATTATTTTTCGATATTTACTCTTTATCTGAATCTTTATAGAAAAATCTCTTTTTTTCTGTATATTTTGTTAATGTTTTCCCCTACGTTGCTAATCCATGTATAAGGTAGGATTAACACAGATATACAGATCTGAATTATATTTTGCTTATAGAATCTTACTTCCAGGTCAAAACTGAGCACTGAGTTTTCAATATTGATTGGATTTGCAACTAATGCTGTTCTGATAGATTGTGATGAGCTTGTTTCTTCCTCCAGATAGTTAATTTGCTAACTCTTTGAGAGATAGAATATATACAAATTGTCATTTATTGGATACATTTTAATCATAAATTTCTATATTTTCTCTTGTCTCCAATGCTTTACTTGTGGGAACTGTTTCTCCTAAGGTACAATGTGCAATTATGAATACTTCTTCCTCTTCTTGTTTTTTGTATTTACACATACAGAAAAGTTCACACATATTCCTTTTTCTAACAGACCTACTTTCTAATAGGAAGGTCATGTTTTGGTCATGCTTTGCTAGACTTCTCTTGAATATTGTTATTTCTCCTAAAATATGACTGTTATACTCTTAAAATAATGTGCCAAAGATATAATCAAGATACATGGCACCATGTTTATGTACCTTCCACATATAAATATATTTTCATATATACTCAATATGAATGTATTATTTACATCTATTTATATAGGCACAAGTCTGGTCATTGTAGAAGAAATGAGAGACATAGGACCGTGGAAGCGTAATTCAGCCTCTTCACTATTGTTATTAGGAATTCTTTCCAATTTCCAAATTTTCATGGTTCCCTCATCTAAACAAAAGCCCAGTAATCAAGTGAAATAAATTTTCCCTAAAATCAATTTATTAACTGTCATTTTTTCCTTGCACTTACAGCTTGAGGAGGGTTTACTTATTTTCAGCCTCTATCCTAAACAGCCTATCAATATAATTGGCCTGACGCATGGCCAGTGTCAAAGAAATCTAATGCTGGACAGTAGTTAATGTGGTAAAAGCAGACTTTTTTCAGGTCTATTGCAAAAGGAGAAAAGAGACCACACTATAGAACTAGGTTCAGTTCCAAATGTGACATGGGCAAGTGAGAATTTATAGTCAAGGAGCAGAGTAGAAGTTGATGGATGGAAAATTACTAGGAGGAAACATTGGGAGTGAGATGATCTTCTGGCTAAAGGAATCTAACATGATTCTTTGTGAAGACAGGCCAGGGTGATCAGATACCTCCTGGGGAAAGGCGCAGGAGGTGAAACCTTATCAGATATTGAGGATGAAGATTCTTGCTAAACTAACTTAGCAAGTTTCTTGCAAAAACTAGATTTTACAATGAAATGCATAGATAGGCCTAGGAGAAGGTTTAGAAGTCTGACTAAAGTTTGATCAAACAAAGAATCTTTGTCATCAGATTAGTTAAATATTATCCATGTTCTTACATTTTCAATAATATTTGAGTGATACTAAAGTACTGTCATTACAGAACCCACCCACAGGTATCTTTTTATTCCTTAGTAAACATCTGCATAACAGGTAATGAAAATTTGAGGTCAGCCAGGAGGATTACTTAGTACATACAACATTAGCAATTAGTTAGCTTTACCAGTGATTTGTTAAAAAGCAATAGGAAATATATTTCCAAGTAAAATTGTATGTAAAACAGGGAAGCTATTCCCTGTTATAATTTGGGAATGGGGAAGGTCAGGCATTGGCTATGCTGGCCTTATTCATTAACGTTTTTCCCTTCTTACTCAAAACCATTTAAATACTATATTTCAATTTGAGTAAGTTTATTCATTTCAAAGTTTTTTTAACATTTTCATTTCATAGGAGAATTTTAGCTGACCTCCCCATTATCAGTTCCTCCCTTTTGCATCTATCTTGTAAAGTCTAAGAGACTGAACTTCCTAAGGGACAGTTCTTGGCCCATTTACCTAATTCTTCAGTGACTCCATATCATCTATAAAATTGAGCACAGAATCCTCAATATCTCACCCAAGATTTTCAAAAAGTTAATTTCCAAATTCTGAATCAAGTTGACTCCCTTTGTTGGGTGAAAAAGTCTCCCTGAATTTTACTTTGTCCATATTTTTGTTCCTGCTGTACATTCTTTATTATTATAGTTTTCTTTTAGATACAGGAGATACATGTTCATTTTTGTTACATGGGCATATTGTGTGATGGTTTGGAGTATGGATATGGTCACCCAGGTAGTGAGCATACAACCCAGTGGATAGTTTTTCAACCCACTCCCCTTGTCTCCCTCACTGCTCTCATAGTTCTCAGTGTCTACTGTTCTCATGTATCTGCCCATATGTGTTCAATGTTTAGCTTCCAGTTATAAATGAAAACATTCAGTATCTGGTTTTCTTTCCTACATTAATTCACTTGAGATTATGTTCTCCAGATGTATCCACGATGCTGGAAAGGACAACTTCATTTGTTTTTATTTATGTGAACAGACACTTCTCAAAAAAAGACATACAAATGGCCAAAAAAAAAAAAATGCACAGCATCACTAATAATCAGAAAATACAAATCAAAGCCAAAATGACATACCCTCTCACACCATTTAGGGAGGCTGTGGAGAAAAGGGTAATGCTTATCCACCATTGGGGGAGTATAAATTAGTTCAATCATTTATTGTGTGATGCTGAGTTTTGAAGTATAGTTTCCATCACCCAGGTAGTGAGCAGACATTGAGGAAAACAGTGTGGCAATTCCTCAAAGAACTAAAAACAGAACTACAATTTGACATAGCAATACTATTACCAGGTATATATCCAAGTGAATGTCCTTCTATCAAAAAGACACATGCACACATGTGTGCATTATCATGCTATTCGAAACAGTAAGGACATCGAATCAACCTAGGTTCCTACTGGTGATAGATTGGATAAAGAAAATGTGGTACATAGACACCATGGGGTACCCTGCTGTATATTTCTGATTGGGATGCCATTCTTTCTGACCTATCTTATGATATTATGTCTGATGTACTTTGAAGGCATACAATAAGTGATATGGATTCTCAGAAA
Organism: Callithrix jacchus; assembly: GCF_049354715.1. NCBI lineage: Eukaryota > Metazoa > Chordata > Mammalia > Primates > Cebidae > Callithrix > Callithrix jacchus. Next base: position 35,012,949 of record NC_133524.1, read on the forward strand.
TATTTCCTTTTTTTTCTCAATCTGGACATATCTCCTCTTCAAGTCCCCTCTGGTCAATGCCTACTGCTTTTCCTCTCGATATTTCCTTCTCCTACTTAGAGAACTGCCACTTGTCATGGGAAGCCATTTTCTTCCTTGGACTCTACGCAGCTTGGCAATTGACTCCCAGACCTGATAAATCAGAGCATGTTAAAATCCTGATCAAAGTAATTATGTCTTACTTGGGTACATGAATAAATTTATGTTAATAAGATTAAATTTGGGGACAAGTATTAGAAAAGATATTTGATTTTTCTGTTCAGGTTTCTGAGAGAATCAAATATTAGTCTGATCCTGCTAGCTGTCATGTTGTCTCCCTGAGAAAGAAGAAAATCTAAGATGTAAACAAAGAGAACCAGAGCACAAGAAAGCAGATTCTGGAGCTGGAGAATGTGAGAACAAGTAGTGATGGTATCATCGGGGCTTTAGTCATTTCTAAAGTCAGCAATACCTCTAAATGTTCAAGTTTGAACATTATTAAGTTGTGCCTTTTGCTGAATCCATTTTGGTTGATCTTCTGTCAGTAGCAAGTGATAGAGTATTCAATGCTTTTCTTATATGGCACTTTATTTGTGTTTGTTTCTTGGAATTGTAATCGAATTTGAATTGGCACTGTGGTTAAATTTGCATGTATTTCCTCTTATATCCCCTAATGTTTCTACCCTCCCACTTTAGCCGCCCACAAGCTATGTAACTTCTTAAAGGACATTATTCATATTTTCCTTATCAATTACTTCAAGCATCCTAAAACATTGTAGACAATTGATGCCTGATTTTAAAAGAAATTGTAGCTAATCCATGTGCCTCTTAGCATCTGAATACAGACTAAAATAGCAACCCTACTCGCCCCTAAATTGTTTTCTTTTTATGAATAAAAACATGTTGAATCCATGAGGCCCATTTTCTAGTAATTTTCCATGCAGAGAAGAAAAAATCATTATTTTTCTGACCATGAAAGTTCATTCGTTTTTATCTTTTATTCTTCAACTGTTATTTCAGATTCAGGGGTTGTATGTATAGGTTTGTTACATGGGTAAATTGCATGTTGCTGAGGTTTGGTGTATGAATAATCCCGTCACCCAGGTAATGAGCATAGTACCCAATAGGTATTTATTGCACCCATTGCCCCACTCCCACCATCCCCCAACTAGTAGTCCCCAATGTCTATTGTACTCTTCTTCTTCTTCTTTTGAAACCGAGTCTCACTCTGTCACCAGGCTGGAGTGCAGTGCCATGATCTCGGCTCACTGCAACCTCTGCCTCCCAGGCTCAAGCAATTCTCCTGCCTCAGTCTCCTGAGTAGCTGGGAGTACAGGTGCTCACCACCACACCAGGGTAATTTTTGTATTTTTAGTAGAGACAGGGTTTCACCACATTGGTCAGGATGGTCTTGATCACTTGACCTCATGATCCACTGGTCTCAGCCTCCCAAAGTGCTGGGATTACAGGCATGAGCCACCACGCCGTGCCTATTGTACCCTTCTTTATGTTCACGTGTACTGAACTCCCACTTGTAAGTGAGGGCATGCAGTATTTGGTTTTCTGTTTCTGGGTTCATTAGCTTATGATAATGACCTCCAGCTGCATCCATGTTTCTGCAAAGGATATGATTTCTTTTTAGAGTTTAAAAGACTTTTCGGCACATTAACATGGAATAGATTCAACTTCAAACCTGTAACCTGGTAGAAAATTTTCCCTATCCTTTAGAAGTGATCCTAAACATTCACTTATGATGAATTAACAGTGGTGTTTGCTCCCAAGAAATTGAAGGAAAACAAAATTAAAGTCAACTATCTCTTTGTGCTTCTGCTCTACAGAATTGCGGAGTTCATGCTTATTTCAAAATAGTCATAGATTAAACAAGGAATTGAAGTATTTGGGTAAACAAATACATAAACCACGTTTCCTCCTGGAGGAACAGGAAAACCATAAAGATTTTCCTGTTAGATATGTAATAAGAGAATTAATTATACCTTCTTTATTTTGGTTTCTGTGGTCTAAAACATCGAAAGCAACAAGAGGAAATAATTCAATATGATGACTCTTCAAAAAAAAAGAAAATTCTTATTTTTTTTTAGTAAATTTGAATCTGGCCATGTTACTTCATTTGTGAAAACTTAAGCAGTTTGGGACATTGAAAAACTAACACTCCGTAATTTATGGCAGGATAGTGATAGTGACAGCTATAATTATTTTAAAATGCAGACCTCTGGATGCATGTGATTCTCACTGTTAATTAATAATGTCAATACTTCATATCTTTGTACATTTTGAGAGAAGAAGAATGTCATTTTTAATTTCTCTATTATGATATTTGGGGTAGATTCCATTCAAATATATTAAATAGGACAATGGAATAGAAACAAAATAAAATGGTCTGCAGAAGTAAGAATTGGCATTTTATTCTCTCCAGACCTTGGTTTTTGTAAATTCCACATTTCACAAGGCATGTGATTCTTCTTTTAGTCAGGGGGGACTATCAGGGAATTAGCCAACCAGAAAGTGTCTATGAAAATAACAACAGGGATTTATTTACCTTGAAAACCAACAGGGAAATAATGTTTTTAAAGCTAGGTCAAGAATTAGTCAAGGAAACCTTTACATTTACAATATAGTCAAATACCTTTGAGTTTTATGATACCTACAATACTGCACTTATGCTAAATCTGCTATTTTATTTTAAATTCTTGAACGCTTATGTGAAGACTCAAGCTAAAATGCTGTAATGAACAGCCAACTAGACTTTCAAGTTATTTTCTTTATTTAAATTCACTGGGATAGTAACATTAACATTCATCTTAAAGCTAGAATACATAAGTTGAAACTTTTGCTTACTGTAATTAATTGGAACTAATATAAAGTATCATGTTGTCAGTGCATGTGTGGGATGCTTAACATATAGATTTCCCTATATTACAGATTGATATATTATTTAGAAAATTTGTTAATTTTTTAAAAAATGATAGTTGAATGAAGAAGGGAGGAAATAGCCATGTTATTCTTTGAGAATTGGCTCTGGGGAACTACGGAAGTAAACCTATGAGGATTTCAATTAGGCGTCATTTATAGTACAGTATATTATACCAACCAATAGCTTAATTAAAATATGCATCTAGGGCAATGAAATCGATCCAAAGGACTTTCGTATTTCAAATTCTGTAAAATAACCACACAAAGAATATTTGTTACCTAAGGCCAAGTTTCTGGAGTCCAAGGCTGCAGAAAAACTTGTAACAAACAATTATCGCTTGGTAAATTGATTTTAGTTTAGAGTACTTCACAGGACGAGACAGGTATTACAGTTTCTGTACAAGAACTGTTGGCCTTAGAAATGAGCCTGATTGAGGAGTATCTGAGTACATTTATTTACCTAATACGGATCTCTATATGTTAGAACTTTCTCAGCCAAACTCAGAAATTTTAATCGCCATTTGTTTTGAGAACATCTCATTTCGTAGTAACGAAACTCATGTCTTCTATCAGTAACTAAAGAACCATTTTAAATTCAGCATTAAGGAATTGTGTTTGAGTTTATGATAGGAATGTAAAATTTATATAATCTTATTTTGTAACTTTGGATAATGTGTGATATTTTATTCACAATCATATGTATTCACATATACACACACATTAAACATAACTGTGTGTTAATATAGACTATATATATAAAATGCACAATATGTACTACATTCAATATACTTATAAATTAAACTTGCATGCCATAGACATAAGAATGATGAACCAGTATGTAAGCTAATAACATTCTTTTCATTGCTTTATAATTTTCCCCTTAAACATTTCACATTTACTTACTATTTAACATATATCTGTGGGTGATTCCCTAATTTATAGAAATGTTGAATAGTACCTAGAAAGTTTCGTGTGTGAAAATTGTTGCTAAAAATTTTCTTTAACATTTCTGATAATAAAGCCACTACAAATTTTCTCACATTCTTATAATGACAAAGCAGTTTTTGTGAATGTGGGATTTTGTTATGAACTAAATCATAATTTTAAAGTTCTCACTCCTTTTTTTTATGGGAGGACTGTTACAAAATTTAAAATTAAAGAAAAATAGTCTGATGTGTGTTAATCACCTTATTAACAAGTAGGACATATCTATAAAGGTGGTTGCAGCCTTTGAAAGCAACAAAACATAGATTTTATAACTAAGACAAAATAATAAATAAATGTCTATGTATAGCCTATATTACAATCACTTAATTTAAAAAATATTGTATGGAAAGGATAAAAAAGTAAAAATATCTGAAAATTATATTTTAAACCAAGGAATTTATCACTAAAGGAAGAAAAATCCATCATATGTAAGAACACTTTAAGTATTTAATTTCCTTTCTCTTAAAGCCCTCCACAAACCTCAGAATGCCATAAACTGTGTAAGAACAACTTGAAGGATAGATGTGACAAAATCTGCTAGATCATTCAACTTCAGTTTTGTATACTGCAAATAGAAAGCTCTTTTTTGTATTAAAATAAAATCAGTCCACTAACAGTTTCTGCTCAGTGGTTTATTATTATGAATATTATTATTATTTTACTTTAAGTTCTGGGGTACATGTTCAGATCCTGCAGGATTGTTACATAGGCGTACACATGCCATGGTGGTTTGCGCATCCATCACGCTGTCACCTACTTTAGATATTTCTCCTAATGTTCTCTATCCCTAATCCCCTCACCCCCTGCTATCCCTCCCCTAGCCCCCCAACAACCCTGAACAGGCCCCAGTATATGCTGTTACCCTCCCTGTGTCCATGTGTTCTCATTGTACAACACCCACTTATGAGTGAGAACATGCCGTATTTGGTTTTCTTACGTCAGTTTGCTGAGAATGATGGTTTCCAGCTTCATCCATGTCCCTGCAAAGAACATGAACTCATCTTTTTTTATGGCTGCACAGTATTCCATGGTATATATGTGCCACATTTTCTTTATCTAGTGCCACATTTTCTTTATCATTGATGGGCATTTGGGTTGGTTCCAAGTCTTTGCTATTGTAAACAGTGCCACAATGAACATACATGTGCATGTGTCTTTATAACAGAATGATTTCAAATCCTTTGGGTATATAAACAGTATTGAGATTGCTGGGTCAAATGATATTTCTATTTTTAGATCCTGGAGGACTCACCACACTGTCTTCCACAATGGTTGAACTAATTTACGCTCCCACCAACAGTATAAAAGCATTTCTATTTCTCCACATCCTCTCCAGCATCTTTTGTCTCCATATTTCTTAATGATTGCCATTCTAACTGAGGTGAGATGGTATCTCAAAGTGGTTTTGATTTGCATTTCTCTAATGACCAGTGACGATGAGCATTGTTTTCATGTTTCTTGGCTGCATAAATGTCTTCTTTTGAAAAGTGTCTGTTCATATCCTCTTCCCCCTTTTTGATAGGGTTGTTGGTTTTTTTCTTGTAAATTTGTTTAAGTCTTTGTAGATTCTATTAGCCCTTTGTAAGATGGGTAGAATGCAAAAACTTTTTCCCATTCTGTTAGTTACCAGTTCACTCTGATGATAGTTTCCTTGGCTGTGCAGAAGTTCTTAATTTGAATTAGATCCCGTTTGTCTATTTTGGCTTTTGTTGCTGTTACTTTTGCTGTTTTAGTCATGAAGTCCTTGCCTATGCCTATGTCCTGAATGATACTGCCTAGGTTTTCTTCTAGGGTTTCTATGGTGTTAGGTTAATCTTTAACCCATCTGGAGTTAATTTTTGTATAAAAGGTAAGGAAGCATTCCAGTTTCAGCTTTCTGCACATGGCTAGCCAGTTTTTCTAACACCATTTATTAGACAGGGAATCCTGTCACCATTGTTTGTTTTTGTCAGGTTTGTCGAATATCAGATGGTTTTGGTACCAGTACCATTCTGTTTTGATTACTGTAGCCTTGTATTATAATTTGAAGTCAGGTAGAGTGATGCCTCCAGCTTTGGTTTTTTCTAAGTTTTTTTGTTTTTTTCCTTAGGATTGTCCTGGTTATGCAGGCTCTATTTTGGTTCCATATGAAGTTTAAAGTGGTTTTTTCCAGTTCTGTGAAGAAGGTCGAGGGTATCTTGATGGGGATAGCATTGAGTTACTTTGGGCAGTATGGCCATTTTCACAGTATTGATTCTTCCTAACCAGGAGCATGGAATGTTTTTCCATCTGTTTGTGTCCTGTCTTATTTCCTTGATGAGTGGTTTGAAGTTTTCCTTGAAGAGGTCCTCCACATCTCTTGTTAGTTGTATTCCTAGGTATTTCATTCTCTTTGTAGCAATTGTCAATGGGAGTTTGCTCATGATTTGACTCTCTGTCTGTCTGTTATTGGTGTATTGGAGTCCTTGTGATTTTACACATTGATTTTGTATCCTGAGACTTTGCTGAAGTTGCTTATCATCTTAAGGAGATTTTGGGCTGAGATAGTGGGGCCTTCTAAATATACAATCATGTCATCTGCAAATAGAGACAATTTGACTTCCCCTTTTTCTAATTGAATACCCTTTATTTCTTTTTCTTGTCTGATTGCTCTGGCCAGAACTTCCAATGCTGTGTTACATAAGAGTGGTGAGAGAGGGCATCCTTGACTCGTTCCAGTTTTCAAAGGAAATGCTTCCAGTTTTTGCCCGTTCAGTATGATATTGCTTGTGGGTTTGTCATAAGTAGCTTTTATTATTGTGAGACATGTTCCATCAATACCTAGTTTGTTGAGAGTTTTTAGCATAAAGGGCTGTTGAATTTTGTCAACGGCCTTCTCTGCATCTATTGAGGGGTTCACAGCAGAATTCTACCAGACATACAAAAAGGAGCTGGTACCATTCCTTCTGAAACTATTCCAAATGATACAAACAGAGGGAATCATTCCTAACTCATTTTATGAGACCAATATCATCCTGATAACAAAACCTGACAGAGACACAACAAAAAGGAAAATTTCAGACCAATATCCCTGATGGAGATTTATATGAAAATCTTCAATAAAATACGGTCAAACCAAATGCAACAGCACATCAAAAAGCTTATATGCATCACAGTCAAGTCTGCTGCATCCCAGGGATGTAAGGCTGGTTCAACACATGCAAATCTATAAATGTAATCCCATTGCATAAACAATGTTTTCAATTTCAACTTTTATAGACATTATTTTAAATTCCTACATAGGTGGCTCACTCTGACATGTGCCTCAGATTCCACATTTACCTCTAAAATTATGACAGACAATTTCAGCTCTGGAAATGGCTGAGTTGATGAGAAAAAAAAATCAACTTTTATATTTTCAATTTGTACTAATACAGAATATAGTGTACCTAACAATATTGTGGCCATATCATATCTGCTCCATATTTAGCTAAACAAAATTATGATGAAAAAAGAAAATACCCTCATTACTTTTAAATTAAATAAAATAATTAAAATAAGATTTGGAATAAGGAGTTTGATTTGTCAAATTACTGGAAAACCCAAAGGATATCCAGTTGCAGTTTTTTAAAAAATCATGCTTTTAAAAAGCCTTAAATTATATTTTTTATAAGTATTTTGCAAGGCTAATTTGTTATTATAAAGGAATTCTGACATGTTGCAAAGGAAATGGTACAACTACAAAATAGAAAGGGAACTGTAATGTGTCATCAAACAGTATTATATTTAATCATAACATTAAATTTTAATTAAGTTTAAAATCATTTTAAATGTTTGACAAATTAATTTGATTAACATGGCAGTATAAAACTATAATCCGTCAGTAAAGTGCACTCTATTATAAATAGGCTCCTAAATAATCTATTTATGTAGATCAATTTAGAGATTTTAAAACAAACTGATTTTATTAGCTGCTGATGCTTACCAAAATAAAATCTGCTGCTATACAAGTCATGTCATGTATCTTTTTGATATCTTGAATTCTGTTCCATTTTGTCTGCAGTGATTTTGTATTAACTTATATGTATTTTCTTCATTTTTAAAATCCCATGGCTGTCTTAATCTGTAAGATTGTTTATCAATGTATAAAATTGTTTGCCTACAAATAGGTCTAAGATGGTAAAAGGTAATCTAGGTTCAGAATGGCCAGAAGTGAAAAGACTTTTGAGATATAATAAAAAAAAGTCACAGAACATTCTTCCTGAAGGAAAAACTCAAGAATATCTTCAGATATTCCTATTTCAGTAAGGGATATTGACACACAGAGAAGATGATTAAAGAAAGCTACTATGTAAAATGTTTGAGGAAACTTTAATAATAAGTTTCGTCTAGGCAATTACAAATGAATATACATACATACACACAAAAAATGGATATGTATTATATATATAATGAAAGCATATGTATAGGCACATACATATACACACATAGCAATTATGAATGGATATATATATATACATAAACACATATAAATATGACATGCATTAGATTTTTAAGGTGTACCATCTTTGTTTGTTGTTATTTAAAGGTTTCCTTAAATTTTAGCTGTAAAACAAATATATCTACATTTTAAAAATATTTAAGTTTTTAGTTTGTGTGGGTACATACTGGATTTATATATTGTGGGGTATGAGATGTTTTCATGTAGGCAGCTATGTAGGAGACTCACATCATGGAGAATGGGAATCCATCACCCCAAGCATTCACTAGTGTTACACACAACCCAATTAAATTTTTAGTTATTTTAAAATGTACAATTATGTTATAATTGGCTATATTCACACTGTTGTGTATTGAATAGTAGGTCTTATTCATTCTTGCCATTTCTTGTATCTATTAATCATCCTCACCTCCCCATTACCTGCAGCACCTGACTACTCTTCCCAGCCTCGGGTAAGCATCCAACTCTCTATGCCCATGACTCAAACTGTTTTGATTTTCAGATCGCCAAAATAAGTGAAAACATGTGTGTCTTTCTGTGCCTGGCTTACTTCACTTAACATAATAATTTCCAGTTTCATCCATGTTGTTGCAAATTACTGGATCTCATGGTTTTTATGGCTGAATAGCACTATATTGTGTATACGTAAAACGTTTTCTTTATCCATTCATCTGTTGGTGTACACTTAGGTTTCTTCCAAATTTTGGCTGCTGTGAACAGTGCTGAAAGAGACAAAGGAGTGCAGATAGCACTTTGATATATTGATTTCTTTTATTTTGGGTATATATCCAGCCATAGGATTACTAGATCATTTGGTTACTCTATTTTGGACATTTGTGTAAGCTCCAAACTGTTCTCTATAGTGGTTGTACCAATTTACATTCCCACTAAGAGTTTAGGAAGGTTCCTTTTCTCCACATTGTTACCAGAATTTGTTATTCCCAGTCTTTTAGAAAAAAAGCCAGTTTAACTGGGATGAGAAGACATCTCATTGTAGTTTTCATTTTCATTTCTCTGAAGACCAATGATGTTGAGTACATTTTCATGTGACTGTTTGCCATTTGTATGCCTTCTTTTGAGAAATGTTTTTTCAAATATTTTTCCCATTTTTTGATGGGTTTATTAGATTTTTTCCTAAGCCCAAGAATACCTTACAATTGTACTTTTCCTCCCCGAGCACACAGAAACTCTCTCTACCATACCACAGCTGCAGGGGCGTAGGCGAGGGGTGGTGTCTACAATTCAAGACTGTTTTTCTTATCTCTACAATGCCTTTTTCAATAATACAAAGATAGAAGCAGGTACTATGAGTGCCCACTTGACTTTTTATTCTTACAAAGGAGATATTTTTCTGTGTGTAGTTAGTTGTTAAATTGGTGTCCTTGCTAGCTGGAATTTGTGGAGTCTGCTATTCCACCATCTTGTTCCACATCCCTCCTATATCTACATTTTTTAAAAATGCCAAACTTATAGCTAATTTTTAACCTATAGAACCTGGCATTAGAAAAGCTAGCTTGTAGACAGACAACCTCTAATATGTACAATGGAACTTTCTACTAAGTACACATTAACATGGCTTTAATAAAATGACTGACATCACCAAACATTGGCAAGGATTTAGTGCAAATGGAGCTCTCATATACTGTTGGTTGACATATAAAATTTGAAAATCAGTTTCCCAGTTTGTCATAAGGTTAAACATACACCCAGTCAATACCTAGTGTCGATGACGGGGTGATGGATGCAGCAAACCATCATGGTACGTGCATACCTATGTAACAAACCTGCACGTTTTGCATGTGTACCCCAGAACTTAAAGTATAGTAATAATAACAAAGAAAATAAAAAGATAAAAGACCCATTCATTAAACTGTGATTCCTTTGACAAAAATAGTACACCTGGTCTGTGATCAAGCAATTCTGCTCCTATATATTTGCTCAAGAGAAATGAAAGGACATGTACAGAAAAAGATATGTTTAAGAATATTCAGAGCTACTTTATTTTCAAGAGCTGTATTCCCTTTTTTAAACAAATGCCTGATAGATTTCTCAAAAACCCATTTCTTCTCACTTTGATAAGAGGAGTAATACGACTTTACACATTTTTTTAAATTATACTTTAAGTTCTGGGGTACATGTGCAGATCATGCAGGATTGTTACATAGATATACACATGACATGGTGGTTTGCTGTATCCACCCCCCCATCATGTACATTAGGTATTTCTCCTAATGTTATCCCTCCTCAATCCCCTCACCCTCTGCTGTCCCTCCCCTAGCTCCCCTACCCTCCAACAGGCCCCAGTGTGTGATGTTTCCCTCCCTGTGTCCTTGTGTTCTCAATGTTCAACACACACACTTATGAGTGAGAACATGTGGTGTTTGGTTTTCTGTTCTTGTGTCAGTTTGCTGAGATTGATGGTTTCCAGATTCATCCATGTCCCTACAAAGGACATGAACTCATCCTTTTTTATGGCTGCATAGTATTCTATGGTGTATATGTGCCTCATTTTCTTTATCCAGTCTATCACTGATGGGCATTTGGGTTGGTTCCAAGTCTTTGCTATTGTAAACAGTGCCGCAATGAACATACATGTGCATGTGTCTATATAATAGGACATTTTGTAATCCTTTGGGTATATATCCAGTAATGGGATTTCTGGATCAAATGGTATTTCTGTTTCTTAGTTTTTGAGGACTTACCACACTGTCTTCCACAATGGTTGAAATAATTTACACTTCCACCAACAGTGTAAAATCACTTCTATTTACCCACATCCTCTCCAGCATCTGTTGTCTCCAGATTTTTTAATGATCACCATTCTAACCCCATCAAAAAGTAGGTGAAGGATATGAACAGATACTTTTCAAAAGAAGACATTTATGTAGCCAACAAACATATGGAAAACATGCTCATCGTCACTAATCATTAGAGAAATGCAAATCAAAACCACATTGAGATACCATCTCACACCAGTTAGAATGGCAATCATTGCATCTTTATTTTTTCTTTCTCTTGAGATTATAATTATCTCTGTCATAATAGTATGTGTAATGAAATCAAGGTTCCTTAGCACTTATTATATAAAGAAATAATAAAAAAACTTTTGTATGACTAACCAACATTTATTACTGTCTTATTACATGATGACCATCTCCCAGGAAACTCGTAGCTGTTATTGATGCCTAAGTTAATTATCAGTAACACAGAAAATGTTCAAAGGAAAAACCCAGAAGAAAAAATATCAGAAAATATAAATAGTCTAATAAAATTTTAAGATTCATACCAATATAGTCGTATGTACTTATTTATCAGTAAAAACTAATTATTTAGGGGTAAGTTATATTTTTATAGGTTTCTTTAACAGTTGCATTTTGTTTCCAAAATAGAACTATTTTTGTTTTAATTTTCACTTTGAATAGTTTTAATGTAAATTTTGATAAATATTCCCTCATAGCGCAAGTTCTAGGTGGCTCTCATTTATGACGTCTAGATTGAGTAAATTATTGTTGCTTTCCTGGAGAGAAGTAATAATTGTAAACTGCTCAAATTTTGCATTTATATTCTAATACACTAGGAAAGTATCAGCCAATGCTTTATATAGATTTTATGACACACTTAGGTCTAAGATAATCCAGAAAACAACAATTGTGTATTGGATTTGGAACTGATTGAAAGCTGGACAAAGAAGTTAAGTTGGATGGGGAAAAATTGCTTACTGTATTATTAATAGGTACTTGGGAATACATTTAAATTGGGGAGCAAAAATGTCTTTGCAGATTAAGGCAGATTATCTGTTGTCAAAATCAATATATGAGTCCAGATATTAATAATAGAATACTTTACTCAGAAGGACTATTGTAATAGGGAGATGTTCAAAGCTGAGGCCATTAAAGTCTCAAGTAAGAGGTACATGAGCACAGCTTTTATATACAGAGACCATGAGTATGGAAAGAAAAAGTGGGTGCTACCAAAACCTCCTAGGAGGATGTCTTGAAACTTAACAAACTGTATCAAATATTATAATTAGGGGAAGGTTGAGGTGCATGGGAGGGAGTTTGGACCTGAAATGAAACAAATAAGATACAGTGCAAAAAGTTCATGTAAAAGGTTTAAGGTCAGCTGCCTTTGTCAAGCCAGCCTAAATTTATGTGAAACACAGCGGCTGATCAGCCTTATAATTACTTTTGATGTTTAAGAAAGGCTCAGAGACATTGCTTTTGAAACACTCAGGGATATGGGAAATCCTAAATAGGGAAATGATTGAGTGAAATATTCATCAGAGTCAGATTTTTCTTGGCAATATTATTCTTGAAGGAACCCTCTGTTGGACATGCAGTTTGACTGGTAGTTGTTGGGGGATTCTGTTGATGAAAAATTTAATCAAGGAAAATGTCCATAATAATAAATAAAAGGAGAAAAATTAGAGGATGAATGAGAGAGTAAAACCAGTACTTTAGGAGGCAACTCTCAAATGCATTCCAAGATATGGGTGAAGACTCTCTTATTGGTTGCATGACGTTGCCTATATTGATGTGATAAATTTTCCAGTGTGAAACCCTTCCATAATGGAAGTGGTCCAATGTAATCATCCTGCCATATTGGCTAGCTGACTACCCCAGGTAACGGTGCACTCTTGGAGAATCAGTGTTGGTCTCTCTTGGTAGCAAATTGGACACCAAGCAGTGGCTGTATCCAGTTTAGCACTGATGAGTAGAAATCCACATTTTCAAAGTCCATGCATAACCTCCATCCCTGACATCATAGCCACTTAGGTCACATGCCCATTGGGTGATGACAGGGGTGACTGAGGAAGGAGGCTGACTGGTATCCACAAATGTGTTATTCTATCTTTTAATTATTGGTAAGTTCTTTTGCTAAGGTTGGTCTTTGGTCAGCATTCATATGGGACACAAATATCTTTATGGTTTTTGCTCCTTCAGAAAGTTCTATCTACTTACGTCTTCCTGAAATTTCCTTGTCACCAGTTTTCCAATCAAGTTCTTTTCAAGTTTCTGACTATCCAGCAAACCTTTGGCCACAACCCATGAATTGATATTTAATCACATTTCGCCTTCCAAGGAAAGTGAACAACCAGTGTGATGCTCAAAATTTTGCCCACTGGGAGAAATTTTCTTCACTACTGTCCTTCAGGGATATCCCAGAAAGAGGGTGTAGTGCTGCTTCTATCCGCTTTTGAGTAATACCTGCATATCCTGCAGAATCATCTGTAAACCAGGTCCAAGGCTTTGCTTCTTCTGTCAATTGTTCATAGGAAACTCCCCATGAGGCCATAGATACAAGCTGGGAAATAGAAGGCAGTGTATTATGAGTGGAGACCATGGGCATTTGTAACACTTCATGTAATCTGTGCATTCAGGGCCTGCTTGGGCTCAGTCTTATATATACCACGTTCATTTGATGATAGAGCACTACTGTGCACACTCAACTTCATGGTTTGGTGGATCAGATAATGCCCAGTTCATGCTGTTTACCTCAGCTCACATGATAAACTTGGTCACCCATAGCTAAGTGTTCAGTCTCTACTAAGGCCCAGTAGCAAGCAAAAAGCTGATTTTTAAAAGGAGATTAGTCGCCTACAGAGGATTTCAGGGCCTTCCTTCAAAATACTAAGGGTTTGAACTGTGATTCACCTATACAGGCCTGCCTAAAGGTATAGATAGTGTTTATATAGGCTACTAACCATTCAAACACCATTGGATCTGCTGAATCATAGGGTCCAATTGGCAGAGAAGCCTGGACCTGTTACAGAGCCTTCTGTCATTCTGAGATTCCGTCAAAAACTAACAGCTTTTTGAGTCAATAAATAGGCCAGAGTAACACACCCAAATGAGGAATATCATATCTCCAAAATCCAAAGAGGTCCAATGGGCTTCATAGCTCTTTTTGGGTGGTAGAAAGGGCCAGATACAACAACATATCCTTCACCTTCGAAGGGATATCTCTACATACCTCACACCACTGGACCCCTAGAAATTTCACTGAGGTAAAAGACCCCAGAATTTTGTCAGATTTTCATCCTGCCTTCTGACACATAAATGTCTTCGCAATCAGTCTAGAGTAGCTGATACTTAGTTCTCATTACTTCTAGTCAGCTTAGTGTCACCAATGTAAAGGACTCGCGTGATATTTTATGGAAGGAAAAGGTGATCTCAATTTTTATACTACCAGTCAGCCAGAAGTGACAACATAAATTTACTTTTACCAGAACCTGTAGAGTTTCTAATTGTGGCTAATTGACTGCTTGCTAAGAGCTGGAAGCATAGATAAAGGAGTACACGACCTTGAGAGCACAGTCCAAGCCCTTGTAGGAAAGTAACAAAGACTAAATACCCTAAGCTCTCACTTCCATCTTCTGATCTTTTGTCACTGCAAACTTAAAAAGAAATAAATGGCAAAGGAACTTAGATAATAGAATCCACACAACTTCAAAGGGAATATAGTAGAGTACAGAAAGAGGAACTCAAAAGTGTAAAGGAGACTAGCTAGCATTTTAAAAATGGTATCTTGTTTTCTGTGGTTGTTTCATTGTTTCAGCAAACTAAGGGAATGTCTACCTTTAGAGCCTACAGAAGCTAGATGGCATTCCTCAGTGTCCATCTACAGAAGTGTTTATACAATATCCCTAAATATAAATGTACCATAGCTTAGAATTTATTAGGGTTGGTGCATTTTTCAGAATTGTGGGTATTCAAATATTCCTGAAACTGAAAAGGGGTTGTGGCAGACATCTAAGAGGCTAAAATAGGGCCTCATGAGTCATTGGACTAAAAAGGACCGCTGGGCCCATCTAATATGTGCCCTTTGAATCCTTAGTATATATATATATTATACAAGTAACTATTCTGTTTTAAATTCCTATGTATACAGAGATAAGTACCCAATACAAAATAAATAGGAGTGTACGTATATAAGACTGTGTGCAGGCAGCACTAAAATTTGTCTTGCCATTTTTGCTTGCCTTGCTAAATCATTTGGAGTTGTACTTTTCCAAAAACGTTCTTTCAAATTCCTAAAATATTGTTATGGCTAATTAAGTATATAACTCAAATTTTGATTATCATAAAGAAATTAATAGTGGGGAAGGATAGGAAAAATGACATAGTTGATCAAGTTGGAAGTACATAAAAATAATTCTGAAATAAGATATGACTGAGTATGTAAAGATAAATTGACAATGCCTTTTTGTGCTGCAGTATTTTACAGAAATCTTTATAAATACATACATACTTTTGTTGCATATATAATGCGCTCCAATTCTCTTTTGTAGTTCTGCTATTATATTGTGGTGCATACTGGCAAAGCTATTGTTTCACCTGACTCTTTGCTACCCTTGTTGTTATCATTTTCAACTTTGCTGGGGATAGATTATTTTGAGAGCATAAATTGAAATATTCCTAGTGAGAGCCTTGTCCTTCAGAGACTTCATGTGTTTCCCTATTTTTATGAACATATTAGTGGCAACAAATAACAATAACGTTACTATGCAGTTCATTTCCTCTTAGCCACATTCCCATGACAACAGCTAAGTAATTCACATTTCAGAAAAAAAAATTGAAAAATAAAAGCAGTATAATTACCTAGAATTTTCTGATCCTGTGAAAGAAAATAATAAGACATTACTGAAAAATAAGAATCTGTCTCCTATTTCATTTCTATAATAATTTAGGCATTATCTTATTAATAAAAATTAGTGTTGACTGATTCTTTTGAAGAAAAGTCCACATCGCCCATTAATTGAAACAGTTGCTTATTTATTTATTTATTTATTTATTTATTTATTTATATTATTGCACTTTAGGTTCTGGGGTACATGTGCAGAACATGCAGGATTGTTGCATAGGTACATACATGGCAGTGTGGTTTGCTGCCTCCATCCCCATCACCTATATCTGGCATTTCTCCCCATGTTATTCCTCCTCAACGCCCTACCCCCACTGTCCCTCCCCTAGTCCCCCCAAACGGACCCCAGTGTGTGATGCTCCCCTCCCTGTGTCCATGTATTCTCATTGTTCAACACCCACCTATGAGTGAGAACATGCCGTGTTTGATTTTCTGTTCTCGTGTCAGTTTGCTGAGAATGATGGTTTCCAAATTCATCCATGTCCCTACACAGGACATTCACTCATCTGTTTTATGGCTGCATAGTATTCCATGGTGTATATGTGCCACATTTTTCCAGTCCAGTCTATCATCGATGAGCATTTGGGTTGGTTCCAGTCTTTGCTATTGTTAACAGTGCCGCTATGAACAGACATGTGCATGTGTCCTTATAATAGGAAAATTTATAATCATTTGGGTATATACCAGGTAATGGGATTGCTGGGTCAGACAGTATTTCTATTTCCAGATCATTGAGGAATCACGACACTGTCTTCCACAATGGTTGAACTAATCTACACTCCCACCAACAGTGTAAAAGCATTGCTATTTCTCCACATCCTCTCCAGCATCTGTTGTCTCCTGATTTTTAATGATTGCCATTCTAACTGGCATGGGAAGGCATCTCAAGGTGGTTTTGATTTCATTTCTCTAATGACCAGTGATGATGAGCATTTTTCTCATGTTTGTTGGCTGCATAAATGTCTTATTTTGGAAAAGTGTTCATATCCTGCACCAATTTTTGATGGGGTTGTTGGTTTTTTTCTTGTAAATTTGTTTTAGTTCTTTGTAGATTCATGATACAAGCCTTTTGTCAGATGGGTAGACTGAAAAAATTTTTTCCCATTCTGTTAATTGCTGGTTCACACTAATGATTGTTTCTTTTGCTGGGCAGAAGCTCTTAATTTAATAAGATTCCATTTGTCTATTTTGGCTTTTGTTGCTATTGCTTTTGGTGTTTTTTTTTTCTTTTTTATTGCATTTTAGGTTTTGGGGTACATGTGCAGAACATGCAAGACAGTTGCATAGGTACACACATGGCAGTGTGTTTTGCTGCCTTCCTCCCCTTCACCTACATTTGGCATTTCTCCCCAGGCTATCCCTCCCCAGATCCCCCCTCACTGTCCCTCCCTTATTCCCCCCAATAGACCCCAGTGTTTAGTACTCCCCTCCCTGTGTCCATGTGTTTTCATTTTTCATCACCCACCTATGAGTGAGAATATGGGGTATTTCATTTTCTGTTCTTGTGTCAGTTTGCTGAGAATGATGTTCTCCAGATTCATCCATGTCCCTACAAAGGACACAAAATCATCATTTTTTATTGCTGCATAATATTCCATGGTGTATATGTGCCACATTTTCCAAGTCCAGTCTATCATCGATGGGCATTTGGGTTCGTTCCAGGTCTTTGCTATTGTAAACAGTGCTGCAATGAACGTTCGTGTCCATGTGTCCTCATAGTAGAACTATTTATAGTCCTTTGGATATATACGCAGTAATGGGATTGCTAGGTCAAATGGAATTTCTATTTCTAAGGCCTTGAGGAATCGCCACACTGTCTTCCACAATGGTTGAACTAATTTACACTCCCACCAGCAGTGTAAAAGTGTTCCTATTTCTCCACATCCTCTCCAGCATCTGTTGTCTCCAGATTTTTTAATGATCGCCATTCTAACTGGTGTGAGATTGTATATCAATGTGGTTTTGATTTGCATCTCTCTAATGACCAGTGATGATGAGCGTTTTTTCATATGTTTGTTGGCCTCATGTATGTCTTCTTTTGTAAAGTGTCTGTTCATATCCTTTGTCCATTATTGAATGGGTTTGTTTGTTTCTTTCCTGTAAATCTGTTTGAGTTCTTTGTAAATTCTGGATATCAGCCCTTTGTCAGATGGGTAAACTGCAAAAATTTTTTCCCATTCTGTTGGTTGCCGATTCACTCTAGTGACTGTTTCTTTTGCCATGCAGAAGCTGTGGAGTTTCATTAGGTCCCATTTGTCTACTTTGGCTTTTGTTGCCAATGCTTTTGGTGTTTTGTTCATGAAGTCCTTGCCTATGCCTATGTCCTGAATGGTTTTGTCTACATTTTCTTCTAGGGTTTTTATGGTGCCAGGTCTTATGTTTAAGTCTTTAATCCATCTGGAGTTAATTTTAGTGTAAGGTGTCAGGAAGGGGTCCAGTTTCTGCTTTCTGCACATGGCTAGCCAGTTTTCCCAACACCTTTTATTAAACAGGGAATCCTTTCCCCATTGCTTGTTTTTGTCGAGTGTATCAAAGATTGTATGGTTGTAGATGTGTTGTGTTGCCTCCGATGCCTCTGTTTTGTTCCATTGGTCTATATCTCTGTTTTGGTACCAGTACCATGCTGTTTTGATTACTGTAGCCTTGTAGTATAGTTTGAAATCCAGTAGTGTGATGCCCCCTGCTGTGTACTTTTTGCTTAGAATTGACTTGGCTATACAGCCTCTCTTTTGGTTCCATATGAAGTTCATGGTGGTTTTTTCCAGTTCTGTGAAGAAAGTCAATGGTAGCTTGATGGGAATAGTGTTGATTCCATAAATTACTTTGGGCAGTATAGCCATTTTCACGATATTGATACTTTCTAACCATGAACATGGAATGTTTCTCCATCTGTTTGTGTCCTCTCTTATTTCGTTGAGCAGTGGTTTGTAGTTTTCCTCGAAGAGGTCCCTTACGTTCCTTGTGAGTTGTATTCCTAGGTATTTTATTCTTTTTGTAGCAATTGTGAATGGCACTTCATTCTTGATTTGGCTTTCTTTCAGTCTGTTATTGGTGTAGAGGAATGCTTGTGGATTTTGCACATTGATTTTATATCCTGAGACTTTGCTGAAGTTGCTTATCAGTTTCAGGAGTTTTTGGGCTGAGGCGATGGGGTCTTCTAGGTATACTATCATGTCGTCTGCAAATAGGGACAATTTTGCTTCCACCTTTCCTATTTAAATACCCTTTTTCCTGCCTGATTGTTCTGGCTAGAACTTCCAGTACTATATTGAATAGGAGTGGTGAAAGAGGGCATCCTTTTCTAGTGCCGGATTTCAAAGGGAATGCTTTCATTTTTTCCCCATTCAGTATGATATTGGCTGTTGGTTTGTCGTAAATAGGTTTTATTACTTTGAGATATGTTCCATCGATACCGAGTTTATTGAGGGTTTTTAGCATAAAGGGCTTTTGAATTTTGTCGAATGCCTTCTCTGTGTCAATTGAGATAATCATGTGGTTTTGTCTTTGGTTCTGTTTATGTGGTGAATTACATTTATAGACTTGCGTATGTTGAACCTGCCTTGCATCCCCAGGATGAATCTTGCTTGATCATGGTGGATAAGTTTTGATGTGCTGTTGCAATCGGCTTGCCAGTATTTTATTGAAGATTTTTACATCTATGTTCATCATGGATATTGGCCTGAAGTTTTCTTTTCTTGTTGGGTCTCTGCCGGGTTTTGGTCTCATAAAATAATTTGGGAAGGATTCCCTCTTTTTGGATTATTTGGAATAGTTTCAGAAGGAATGGTACCAGCTCCTCTTCGTGTGTCTGGTAGAATTCAGCTGTGAACCCATCTGGACCTGGGCTTTTTTTGTGTGGTAGGCTCTTAATTGCTGCCTCGACTTCTGACCTTGTTATTGGTCTATTCATAGTTTTGCCTTCCTCCTGGTTTAGGCTTGGGAGGACACAGGTGTCCAGGAATTCATCCATTTCTTCCAGGTTTACTAGTTTATTTGCATAGAGTTGTTTGTAATATTCTCTGATGATGGCTTGAATTTCTGTGGAATCTGTGATGATTTCCCATTTATCATTTTTTATTGCATCTATTTGGTTGTTCTCTCTTCTTTTTTATCAGTCTGGCTAGTGGTCTGTCTATTTTGTTGATCTTTTCAAAAAACCAGCTCTTGGATATATTGAATTTTTGAAAGGTTTTTTGTGTCTCAATCTCCTCAGTTCAGCTCTGATCTTAGTTATTTCTTGTCTTCTGCTAGGTTTTGAGATTTTTTGATCTTGCTCCTCTAGCTCTTTCAATTTTGATGATAGGGTGTCAGTTTTGGATCTCTCCACTCTTCTCATATGGGCACTTATTGCCATATATTTTCCTCTAGAGACTGCTTTAAATGTGTCCCAGAGATTCTGGCATGTTATATTTTCGTTCTCGTTGGTTTCGAAGAACTTCTTTATTTCTGCCTTCATTTCATTGTTTATCCAGTCAACATTCAAGAGCCAGTTGTTCAGTTTCCATGAAGCTGTGCGGTTCTGGGTTAGTTTTTGAGTTCTGAGTTCTAACTTGATTGCACTATGGTCTGAGAGACTGTCATGATTTCAGTTGTATTGCATTTGCTGAGGAGTGCTTTACTTCCAATTATGTGGTCAATTTTAGAGTAGGTGTGATGTGGTGCTGAGAATAATGTATATTC
This sequence comes from Callithrix jacchus, assembly GCF_049354715.1. Taxonomy (NCBI): domain Eukaryota; kingdom Metazoa; phylum Chordata; class Mammalia; order Primates; family Cebidae; genus Callithrix; species Callithrix jacchus. The sequence goes on from NC_133524.1 coordinate 35,033,668, forward strand.
TGTGGATTTGGGGTGGAGAGTTCTGTAAATGTCTATCAGGTTTGCTTGTTCCAGGTCTGAGTTCAAGCCCTGGATATCCTTGTTAATTTTCTGTCTAGTTGATCTGTCTAATATTGATAGTGGAGTGTTAAAGTCTCCCACTATTATTGTGTGGGAGTCTAAGTCTCTTTGTAAGTCATTAAGAACTTGCCTTATGTATCTGGGTGCTCCTGTGTTGGGTCCATATGTATTTAGGATCGTTAGCTCTTCTTGTTGTATCGATCCTTTTACCATTATGTAATGGCCTTCTTTGTCTCTTTTGATCTTTGTTGCTTTAAAGTCTATTTTATCAGAGATGAGAATTGCAACTCCTGCTTTCTTTTTTTGCTCTCCATTTGCTTGGTAAATCTTTCTCCATCCCTTTATTTTGATCCTTTGTGTATCGTTGCATGTGAGATGGGTTTCCTGGATACAGCACACTGATGGGTTTTGATTTTTTATCCAATTTGCCAGTCTGCGTCTTTTGATTGGTGCATTTAGTACATTTACATTTAGGGTTAATATTGTTATGGGTGAATTTGATATTGCCATTTGGATGCTAGGTGGCTGTTTTGCTTGTTAGTTGGTGTAGATTCTTCATTTTGTTGATCCTCTTTAGCATTTAGTATGTTTTTGGAATGGCTGGTATTGGTTGTTCCTTTCTATGTGTAGTGCCTCTTTCAGGAGCTCTTGTAATACAGGCCTGGTGGTGACAAAATCTCTGAGTATTTGCTTGTTTGCAAAGGATTTTATTTTTCCTTCACTTATGAAGCTCAGTTTGGCTGGATATGAAATTCTGGGTTGAAAGTTCTTTTCTTTAAGCATGTTGAATATTGGCCCCCACTCTCTTCTGGCTTGTAGAGTTTCTGTCGAGAGATCTGCTGTGAGTCTGATGGGCTTCCCTTTGTGGGTGACCCGACCTTTCTCTCTGGCTGCCCTTAGTATTTTCTCCTTCATTTCAACCCTGATGATTCTGACAATTATGTGCCTTGGGGTTGCTCTTCTTGTGGAATATCTTTGTGGTGTTCTCTGTATTTCCTGGATTTGAGTGTTGGCCTGCCTTTCTAGGTTGGGGAAATTTTCCTGGATAATATCCTGAAGAGTATTTTCCAGCTTGGATTCGTTCTCTTCATCACATTCTGGTCCACCTAACAAACTAAGTTAGGTCTCTTCACATAGTCTCACATTTCTTGGATGCTTTCTTCATTCATTTTTGCAATTTTTCTGTAATCTTTGTTTCTTTTTTTATTTTATTGAGTTGATCTTCGACTTCTGATATGCTTTCTTCTGCTTGGTCAATTTGGCTGTTGAAACTTGTGCATGTTTCGTGAAGTTCTCGTGTGGTGTTTTTCAGCTCCTTCAATTCATTCATATTCCTCTCTAAGTTATTCATTCTTGTTATTATTTCGTCGAATCTTTTTTCAAGGTTCTTAGTTTCTTTGCATTGATTTAAAACATGTTCTTTCAGCTCATAGAAGTTTCTCGTTACCCACCTTCTGAAGTCTAATTCCATCATTTCGTCACAGTTATTCTCCATCCAGCTTTGTTCCCTTGCTGGTGAGGAGTTTTGGTCCTTTATCGGAGGTTAGGTCTTCTGTTTTCAGGTGTTTTACTCCTTTTTGCGCTGGTTTCTTCCCATCTTTGTGGATTTATCCACCTGTTGTCTCAGTAGTTGCTGACTTTTTGATTGGGTCTCTGTTTGGACACCCAGATTGTTGATGATGAAGTATTTCCGTTACTTGGTTTTCCTTCTACCAGTCTAGCCCCTCTGCTGTAAGACTGCTGAGGTCCGCTCCAGGCTCTGCTTGTCTGGGGTACACCTGTAGCAGCTGCGGAACAGTTAGGGATGCTACCAGTTTCTTCTTCTGGTATCTTTGTCCCAGACTGATGTCCGCCAAATGTCAGTCTGATCAGTCCTTTTTTGTGATGACTTTTTGGATATACGGGGGTCAGGGAGATGCTTGAGGAGACAGTCTGTACCTTATAGGAACTCACGTGCTGAGCTGTGAGCTCCATTGTTCATTCAGAGCTGTTATGCAGGTATGTTTAAGTCTGCTGCAGCAGAACTCATAAAACCCCTTTTTTTCCTCAGATGCTCTGTCTCGGGGGGTTGGGGCTTTCTTTATGAGTGTCCATTACACTGTCCTGCCCAGCTAGGAGGCAGTCTAGTCACTATTTGCCTGCCGAGGCACCACCCTGCTGGCATGGGGTCCGCCCTGTTGCTGCGGGCTCTGCCCTGCTGCCACAGGCTCCACCCTGCGGCAGAGTCTCTCTGTTATGGCGGGTTGCCTCGGCAATGGCAGACTTCATCAGCAATGGGAGTATACCTCAGTAGGGGCGGGATGCCTCGGTAATGACGGACGGCCCTCCCCCACTGAGCTACACCGTCCTGGGTTCAGCTGTTCCCGCAGTGAAATTCTCAACCCAGAGCATTTCGAATCGCTATTTTGTTTGTCCCAGTGGGGGTGAAACCCACCAAGCCCGCTCCCCTGTCTCCCTGCCTCACAGTGCCTTTTTTTTTTTTTTTTAAGTTGAATGGTTGAGTCTCTCCCGGGTATTTCAGTCGGCTGCTGTTAGGGCACTGGGATCTGTGTGATTCCCCATGCAGGGACCCACTGCACTGGCTCAACCACTGCTTCCCAGGAATCTCCTGGTCTGGCTCACTGTCCAAGTCCCAGATGGATATGCTAATCTGCCCTCCCAAGTCTCCGGTTGCCAGTTTAACAGGGCACCCGGACCAGTGCGTTTTGTGTGGCATGTTGCGGAGTGCTGCTGCGCTGCGGAGCTGGCTGAAGCGGCCGCACCAGCCAAAACAGCTGTGCTGGCATCCTGTGTCTCTCCTACACCTGGGAATTTCCCCGTTCTGTGGGCAACAAAGATCCATCTGGAAATGTGGCTTTGACTCACCCTCTGCATGTTCACTGAGAGCTGCAATCCTGGGTTGTTCTTACTGTGCCATCTTGAATCAGCCCCCCGCTTTTGGTGTTTTAGTCATGAAATCCTTGCCTATGCCTATGTCCTGAATGGTATGGTCTTGGTTTTCTTCTAGAGTTTTTATGGCATTAGATCTTATGTTTAAGTGTTTAATCCATCTGGAGTTAATTTTTGTATAACGTATAAGGAAGGGGTCCAGTGTCAGCTTTCTGCACATGGCTAGCCAGTTATCCCAACACCATTTATTAAACAGGGCATCCTTTCCCAATTGCTGATTTTTGTCAGGTTTGTCAAACATCAGATGATTGTACATGTGTGGCATTACTTTAGAGGCCTCTGTTCTGTTGCATTGGTCTATGTCTGTGTTTTGGTACCAGCACCATTCTGTTTTGATTACTGTTGCCTTATAGTATAGTTTGAAGTCAGGTAGCTTGATGCCTCCAGCTTTGTTCTTTTTGCTTAAGATTGTCTTGGCTGTGTGAGCTGTTTTTAGATTTATATGAACTTTAATGTGCTTTTTTCCAGTTCTGTGTAAAAGGTCAATGGTAGTTTGATGGGAATAGCATTGAATTCATAAATTACTTTGGGCAGTATGGCCATTTTCACAATATCGACTCTACCTAACCATGAGCATGGAATATTTTTCCATCTGTTTGTGTCTTCTCTTATTTCCTTGAGCACTGATTTGTAGTTCTCCTTGAAGAGGTCCTTCACATCCCTTGTTAATTGTATTCCTAGGTATTTTGTTCTCTTTGTAGCCATTGTGAATGGGAGTTCACTCATGATTTGGCTCTCTGTTTTTCTGTTATTGGTGTAGAGGAATGTTTGTGATTTTTGCACATTGATTTTGTATCCTGAGACTTGGCTGAAGTTGCTTATTATCTTAAGGTGATTTTGGGCTGAGACAGTGGGCTCTTCTAAATATACAATCATGTCATCTTCAAATAGAGACAATTTGACTTACTCTTTTCCTAATTGAATAACATTTATTTCTTTCTCTTGCCTGATTTCAGAGGTCAGAACTTCCAACGCTATGTTAAATAGGAGTGGTGAGAGAGTGTACCCTTGTATAGTATCAGTTTTCAAAGGGAATGCTTCCAGTTTTTGCCTATTTCTATGATATTGGCTGTGGGTTTGTCACAAATAGCTTTTATTATTTTGAGACAAGTCTCATTGACACCTAGTTCATTGAGAGTTTTTAGCATAAAGGGCAGTTGAATTTTGTTGAAGGCCTTCTCTGCATCTACTGAGATAATCATGTGGTTTTTTGTGTTTGGTTCTGTTTATGTGATATATTACATTTATAGATTTGCATATGTTGAGCCAGCCTTGCATCCTCAGGATGAAGCCAAGTTGATCATGATGGATAAGCTTTTTGATGTGCTGTTGCATTCGGTTTGCCAGTATTTTATTGAAAATTTTCCCAACAATGTTCATCATGGATATAGGACTGAAATTTTCCTTTTTAGTTGTGCATCTGCCAGGTTTTGGTATCAGGTTGATGTTGGTCTCATAAAATGAGTTAGGGAGGATTCCCTCTTTTTGTATTGTTTCGAATAGTTTCAGAAGAAATGGTACAAGCTCCTCTTTGTATGTCTGGTAAAATTCACTGGTGAACTTGTCTGGCCTTTGAGTTTTTTGGTTGGCAGGCTATTAATTGTTGCCACAACCTTAGACTTTGTTATTTGTCTATTCAGGGATTCAGCTTCTTCATGGTTTAGTTTTGGAGGTTGTAAGTGTCCAAGAATTTATCCATTTCTTCTAGATGTGCTGGTTTATGCACATAGAGGTATTTGTAGTAATCTCTGATGATAGTTTGTATTTCTGTGGAATCAGTGGTGATATTCTCTTCATCATTTTTTATTGCATCCATTCAATTCTTCTCTCTTTTCAATTTTATTAGTCTGGCTAGCAGTCTATCTATTTTGTTGATATTTTCAAAAAACCAGCTCCTGGATTCATTGATTTTTTTTGATGGGTTTTTTGTGTCTCTATCTCCTTCATTTCTGCTCTGATCTTAGATGTTTCTTTTCTTCTGCTAGCTTTCGAACTTGTTTGATCTTGTTCCTCTAGTTCTTTTAATTTTGGTGATAGAGTGTCAATTTTAGATCTTTCCTTGCTTCTCATGTGGGCATTTGGTGGTATAAATTTCTTTCTAAACACTGCTTTAAATGTGTCCCAGAGATTCTGGTACATTGTGTGTTTGTTCTCATTGGTTCCAAAGAACATCTTTATTTCTTCCTTCATTTCATTAATTTTCTATCATCACTCAGGAGCAGGTTGTTCAGTTTACATGTAGTTGTGCAGTTTTGAGTGAGTTTCTTAATCCTTAATTCTAATTTGATTGCACTGTGGTCTAAGAGACTGTTATTTCTGTTCTTTTGCATTTGCTGAGGAGTGATCTGCTTCCAATTATGTGGTCAATTTTAGAGTAAGTGTGATGTAGTGCTGAGAAGAATGTATATTCTGTGGATTTGGGATGGAAAGTTCTGTAGATGTCTATTAGGTGTGCGTGGTCCAGATCTGAGTTCTAGTCCTCTATATCCTTGTTAATTTTCTGTCTCATTGATCTGTCTAATATTGACAGTGGAGTGTTCAAGTCTCCCACTATTATTGTGTGGGTGTCTAAGTCTCTTTGTATTTCTTTAAGAACTTGCTTTATGTATCTGGTTGCTCCTGTATTGGGTGCCTATCCATTGAAGATAGTTAGCTCTTCTTGTTGCATTGATTCTGTTACCATTATGTAATGCCCTTCTTTGTCTCTTTTAATCTTTGTTGGTTTAAAATCTGTTTTATCAGAGACTGGATTTCTGGTTTCTTTTGCTCTTCATTTGCTTGGAAAATCTTCCTCGATTCCTTTGTTTTGAGTCTATGTGTATCTTTGCATGTGAGATGAGTCTTCTAAATACAGCACACTGATGGGTCTTGACTCTTTATTCAATTTGCCAGTCTGTGTCTTTTGATTGGGGCATTTAGCCCATTAACATTTAAGGTTAATATTGTTATGTGTGGATTTGATCCTGCCAGTTTGATACTCACTGGTTGTTTTGCCCATTTGTTGATATACTTCTTCATTGTGTCAATGGTCTTTACCATTTGGTACTTTTTTGGAGTGGCTGGTACTGGTTGTTCCTTTCCATGTTTAGTGCTTCCTTCAGGAGCTCTTGTAAAGCAGGCCTGGTGGTGATGAAATCTCTCAGCAATTGCTTGTCCATAAAGGATTTTATTTCTTCTTCACTTATGAGTCTCAGTTTGGTTGGATATGAAATTCTGGGTTGAAAATTGTTTTATTTAAGGTTGTTGAAAATTGGCCTAACTTTCTTCTGGCTTATAGCCATTGTTCTTTTACCATTGTTCTCAGATCAATTTTTGCCAAAATAATCCATCTATGTTTACTTGGCACATGTAACTGTAGTGTGAATTAATTGTATAGTCCTGTCACAAATGTAGGCTGCGTGTTTGCAGCCAGAAAACAAAAACTGATTAAATCTATAGCTTTGAGGGATGTTCCTGGTTACTACATGGAAAATTCATTGCACTGGAGGTAAGCTGGAGTAAGGATATGAGAGATTAAGTTACTGCAAAAAGTTGATGAGTATGAATTAGAGCATTTGAAACAGAGATAAGATAATAGGGACATGTTTCTAGTTGTCTTTATGAAGAATTAACTGATGATTGGAAAAAAAATGAATTTCATGTTACTCCTTCCTTACCTTATGGATATGACATGGCAATAGTACATGGCAAGGCAGACAAGAAAGTTAGTAGGAAAAATAGTCCTTTGCAGGGAAGGTAAAGTGTTGGATTTTGATTTTGTTGAATTGAAGTTAACAAACTCTTCTGAAAAGTGAATATGGGAATAAAAAACAAATTAATAAGGTATTCTAATATCCCATTTCTGGTTTTCCAATAAATCTTTCAAATTGAAACTCAGTGTAATACCATAATCACTGAAGCCTGTGTGCAATATGTTTTGCTGAGTGCTATGGATATAATGTATCTTAGTCTGGTTTGTGCTGCTCTTACAGAATACCACAGACTGGGTAATTTATAATGAATAGAAATTTATTTTTCACTGTTCTGAAGGTTAGAAAATCCAAGATTTAGAGGTGAGCATTTGGGAAAGCCCTTCTTGCTGTCATTTCACTGTGGAAGGCAGAAGGGCAAGAGAGAGAGCCCACTCCCGAAAGCCCTTTCATTAATATATTAAATTCATCCATCAGGGTAGTGACCTCATGTTGTAACAATTTCTCAAAGGTACCACCTCTTAATACTGTTACAATGGCAATTAAGTTTCAAGATGGGTTTTGAAGGGAAACAACATTCAAACCATAGTTTAACGCCTATCTCCAAAATGTCCTTAAAGTAGTAGGTAGGTTTGGAGATAGACTTAAAGAATCATAATAAATTCTACTCTTCTGATTTCTCATTTAGGGCTCTTTACACTATACTATGAAATTTATGGATGGAAGTTTATGGGTTACATACAATAGATACTAGAAGAGTAAAATCAACATGTTTGCTTCCTGAAAGGTTATGAGAAAGAAGTTAGGGCCTTCTGAGGGAGGAAAACCTTTAAAAAATAATTGTGTTTTTCAAGGTAATATGAATAGATGAATATTGATGTCAGTGTAGGAGAATATCAGAGATTTAAAAGTTGATATATTCTGATCCAGTAATGTTTGGTCATCCAAACAAATCTCTACACGAACACTAATTAGACAAAAAGGGAGATTTATATCTAAAGCTCAGGAAACCATGATTAACTTATAGAACATATGGTATAGCAGACTATGTACGACTTACAAGCCTTGTTTTTGATGCCATTAATGTTTATGTAGTTTGTATCACTTTTTTTTGGCAAACATCAGACTGTTTTGTTTTCATAAAAATAAAATCACTGAATCTCTCTCAAGTGAATAGCTGATAAGATAATTCTTAAAATATGTGTGCTTGTAAACTTTGGGTTTCTGAACCCAAATGTAGGACATGTAATATCTCTATGCTAAATTTTAAATGATTAACTTTTTTATTACCAATATGTTTCTTATCTTTAAAGAAACAGAGTAAAACAGTATATACTTGAGTGTTTGATCATCCCTGCAGTCACAAAATCAATTGATTCTTAAAATATGCTGAAACTTTTTGACTCATTAAAAAAAAAGTCTTTAATGATGAGGTTACATGTATAAGCAAATTAAAAAATAGATGTTGAAACAACAGATACAAAAACAGAAACTACTTTTGGATATGAAAAGGTAAATTTCCATCACACCTATGTAAAACAATACCACATATATGGTGGGAGGAAATGTCCTTATATGCTAATTGTTCTACATTTCTCACAATTCTCATATGCCTAGAGAACATCGGTGGATGATGAAAAATGATCTTTTGGTCATTTTGTAACTTAATTTGCTGAAACATCTGACTCATACATTTTGGCAGTGATCTATCTGAGTGATTATTGTCTGCAAAAATGGGCATATATTGGCGTTTAATTTTTAACTAATATTCCTAATCTGCCACTGACCATGGTGAAATATTTTGTAAGCTCATGAATCACCATATAGATACTCCCCAAAACCACTTCCTGGCCTGCTATGATGGCATATGCCTGTAATTCCAGCACTTTGTGAGGCCAAGGTAGGTGGATCCCTTGTGATCAGGAATTTGAGATCAGACTAGGCAACACGGTAACACCCCGTCTCTACAAAAAATACAAAAATTAGCTGGGTGTGGAGGCACGCTGATAGTTTCAGCTACTCAGGAGGCTGAGGTGCAAGGATCGCTTGAGCCTGGAAGGTTAAGGTTGCAGTGAGCCAAGATGGAGCCACTGCACTCCATCCTGGGGTACGATTGATACCCTGTCTCAAAAAATAAATAAAATGAATAAAGCCACTTCCTACAGTTATCTTAATGTTACATCACAATAAAGTGACCTAGTCACAAACATTGACATGAAAAAATTAAATGTAAAATATCTATTTCATTTCTAAGAGCAAAAATTATAAAGATCTGTAAGATGGTTTTATGTCCTCTAACTGGTATTTTAGAAAAGCCACAGTGGATTACATGAAATAGTCACTGGCTGAATTCACAATTTCCTTTTTAATCTTAAGTAGTTTGTTTTTTTAATATAAAAATGAAAGCTTACAAATGCATAAGCGTTTTAAAAACAAAGTTGCATATATAAATCGAAATACTAGGTTAACAAAAATGCATAAAATCATAATATTAAAGATTGCCTAAAACAGTACTTTGAAGTTATATTAAATGGAAGAGAAAATAATTCTAGGGTTAAATGTTAACAAAGAGGATTTCACATAATGACAAGATTTTATCTTGCAATATGAAAAAGAGTTGTTGCTCAGAAACAAATAGGAAGAGCAAAAAGAAAAATTAAATAAATAAAGAAATAAAAAACAGGAGTTGCAATTCTCACCTCTGATAAAATAGATTTTAAAGCAACAAAGATATAATGGTAAAAGGATCAATGCAACAAGAAGAGCTAATGACCCTAAATATATACGCACCCAATACTGGAACACCCAGATACAATAGACCTATAAAGAGACTTGGACTCCCACACAGTAGTAGTGGGAGACTTCAACATCAATATTAGATAGATCAACGAGACAGAAAATTAATAAGGATATCCAGGACTTGAACTCAGATCTGGAACAAGTAAACTTAATAAACATTTATAGAACTCTCCACTTTAAATTATACACTCTTATCAGTACCACATCACACCTACTCACAGGTTTAAATGAAATATTGGTTGGCCATTATTAAGCACAATTATTGGCATAAAAGAGGTTTTCAATACCCATTTTTAAAATAAAGCAACACTCCCATTCTCTCTCCCTCTTCCTCTTCCTCTTTCTTCCTCTCCTTCATTTCTTTTTTTTTTTTTTTTAAAAACAATAGGAAGAGGGAAAGTTATAATAATCTGCAGCAAACTCCTATGAGAATATGAAAGAGTCTAGAGTAGGAGGAAACGGAAGTATTATCTAGTGAAGGAGGAAAGGTAAGTCATATAAGGGATGTGCCAATGATTTCTTTAGAGACAATGAAGTTCACATTTCTATTGCTATTTTACAAAGGTAGAGAAAGAAGTGAGGATCTAAGGGTTTGAATGAAGGAAAAATAAAACATTTAAGAGAGTGAGACACAGAGTTAGACACATGAAAAAAAAGACATAAGAGTCAAAAAATAGAGATAGAAACCTAAGAACAAAAGTGAGATTAAAAAGTTTGAATTTCTCAATGTAAAACTAATCCCTTCGAGGAAAGAATACATACTTTGATGCAGGCAATCACAGGCTTAATTGTGTGATCATACCCGAGTTAATAAGCCTCTTAGCTTAAATTCACTTACATATATAATAGTATTATAAAAACCTACCTTAAAGACTCATAGTGAATATAAAAATAAGTCAAGTAATTTTAAGTGTATATATAATAAAACAGATGAAATCTAAATCAGTTTTGTAAATTATAAATTTTCTGGTTTTTATATTTATGTGAGATATTAACATTAGTGTATACTTCTTTAAAACTACTTTCTTTTTTTTTTTTTTGAAGCATAGGGATTGGATTCATGGAGATTCTAATTCCTGGTGACAAACAGAGCAATATAATTTTTAAACCCAGGCCATCTTATTTTGTTTAACAGTTGTACTAACAAACTCCATACAACAGAAAACGATGCTATTATAGTTTTATTTACATCTTCCACCAAATTTCTGACTATCTTGCTGCAGGATTCCAGCTTTGCCTCTTGGGTCGCTTTTAGAGAATCCAAGTATTATGACACTGAGAGATGTAATTATAGTTAAATAAAAGAACTGCCTACTGAGAAAATGAGGATAATTATTCTCCAGAGGTTAGCGCTAGAGATGGTGGTAGAAGATGATGGTTGAAATTATAGGAAGAGAGATTTTAGCTCTACTTATATAAACCTTATTTCAAAATTTGAATTGAAAAATGAAAAGTAGTGCTGTTTGGTATGGTGAATAGGCTTCACCAGGCATCTGGAAACCAAAATTGAAACACACCCTGTTTTTGCTCACTGATTATCTCCATTGTTTTGCATATGGCCTATTGCTTAGTAAGGGTGAAGAATAGTTCTTAATAAAAGAATATATTCTAACGTAATGAATAACAATGAATGAAATAATTTGTGTAAGAGATTCCTACAAGGAGAAGACAATGGCAGCAGGCAACTTCTACAGTTTCATGTAACTGTGAGGTTTTCTGAGTCAACATAGATGTGAATAATCCATGCGTAAAATCTGGAACCAGAAACTTGGGTTCCAAATCCTTCATACTAATAGCTTCATCAAGTTAGTCCTAGATGGAGTTTAAAATAGAGTTGTGTGACGAGGATGGAAATGCAACTGTCATAAAGGTAACAAAAATTAGATAACTTTTCCAAGACTAGCATTGCTTTTTTGTTCTTTGTCAGCAGCAAGTTTTTCAAGCCCATGGTGGGAAATGAAGCTTAAAGCAACACCCAGACAATGGTACTGAAGCCAGTAGAGAGTATTTCCCTACATTAGAATTATTCTGTTGGGTCTGTTGAATAGTGCTTTCTCTCTTATACAGAAAATAAATTCTAACAGAGAACTAAAGATTAAAGTAAGATGAAACAGTAGAAACAATCAGATTCTTTTTCCAGGTATTTTTCAAAAAGAAGGATTTCATCTGGGGATATGAACAAGAAAGGAATCTCACCTCTGCCTCAAATGAGTATTACATAAGCTGTCACTCCCTAATTGCAGGTAGAAATAGACCTGAAAAATAACTGTGACAGAAATCAACTTGCAACAACCAACATCATTTAATAATCAATGTAACACTGAATTAATTCCTTTCTAAAGAGACCTGGCGACAAATATGTTTACAGCATCACTAAAAGTCTTGACAAGGAACGGTCACTCCACAACAAACATGTGACTTTTTTTACTATAATAAAAGAATAATGTATATTCTCTGTGAAAAATACATATTACTAATGTATTTTTTCTTTACCATAGGTAAAAACCATAGATAGTCACAGATATATCAAGATGGTCTACTATATTTGAAATTATTTTCCATAACTAACTTAATCTCTAGTTTCCTGTTTTTCTTACTATTTAGAATCTCTGGTGATTTTGCCTATGTTTCCCAGAGTCAAATTTTATTTTTTCCTCACTGTGGTCCTCTACTGACAAGTATGATATCATATTTAATGTTTTCAATACTTCTGTGAAGTCATTGCTCCTATTTAATGTATGTGGAAACAGAGACTCACGGCTTAAGATCAAGTTGATGATAAATGGCAGGAACTTCCACTTCTGACCAAGGACTATTAGGGATCAGCTTCGCTTTCTTCTCTGAAGCACATAAAAAAATGAAAGAATATATAAACCTGACAATTTTTACAACACTGTTTATCAGGCAAAAAAAGACACTGATCCCACTGAAACGGGAATCAAACACAGTGAGCCTCCATTACCTCAGATTATTGCCTTGAAACAGTTTCATGAACACAGTGTACAGAGGAAGGATGCAGGCTGAGCTCAGCAGACCGGCCGAGGTGAACGGGTAAATAGGAAGACCAACACAGCTGTAGTTCACAGTGCAGAGTATGAGAGAAGATAGGAGCTTCGAGTGAGAGAACTCCAGAGATTTGCAGTATACCTTTGAGAGAAGAATTCTCAAGTGAACACTCAAGTATTCAGCTGAATACTAATTAACACACGTCTGTGAGGAAAGAATTGGAAATTCAGAAAGATACAACTAAGAGTATTAACAGAAACAGAACCTGTTTCTCAAATAGGGCTTGGAATAGTGCATTTTCCATTTTTTTTTTAACTTTTATTTTAAATTCAGGGAGGTCTGTGCAAGATATGCAGGAATGTTGCATAGGTAAATGTTTGTCATGGGGTTTGTTGTACAGATTATTCCATCACTGAGGTATTAAGCCTAGTATCTGTTAGTTATTTAATACAGCATTTTCCTATAAGCAACATAGGAAAACACTATGACTCATGAGATACTGGATAGAATATCCAAAGGTGTCATATATCAATGTGGGTATATGCTAGGGCAACAACAACAACAAAAATACACGGACTGGGTGGCTTAAACAAAAAACATTTAATTTCTCACAGTCTGGAGGATACAATTCCATGATCAAGGTACAAGCAAACCTAGATATTGATGAGGGCTTTCCTCCTGGCTTGTAGGTGGCCACATTCTCACTATGTCCTCACCTGGCCTGGCCTCTTTATTTTCATGGAGAGAGAGATCTCTGGTGACTCTTCTTCTTCTTTTCTTTTTTCTTTCTTTCTTTCTTTCTCTCTTCTGTCTTTCTTTTTTCTTTCTTTTCTTCTTAATCTTCCTCTTCTTTTTCCACCTTCTCCTCATCCTCATCCTCCTCCTTCTCTTCTTCTTTTTCCTCTTCCCCTTCCTCTTTTTCTCCTTCTTCTCCTTCTGCCATTTCCACTAATTTTATTTGATTGCCTCTCCACCCTTAGGACCTCATCTTACCTTAATTACATCCCTAAAGGCCCTATCTTCAACTATAGGGCCATTGAGAATTAGAGCCTTTCTGTAGACTGAATACTTTTGAGCCCCATCAAATTTATATTTTGAAATTTAATCCCCGATGTGATAGTGTTTGAAAATTTACCCTTTGGAAGGTGACTAGGTCATGAAGGTGGAGCCCTAATGAATGAAATTAATTCTCTTATAAAAGGGGTCCCAAGGAGCTCTCTTACCCCATCCACCATGTGTAAGCACAGCAAGAAAACTTTTGTTTATGAGTCAGGAAGTGGGCCTTCACCAGATGGTAAATCAGTTGGCACCATAATTTTGGACTATCTAGCTTTCAGAGCTTTGGAAACTAAATTTCTGCTGTTTACAAGCCATCTGGCCTATGACATTTTGTTACATCAGCCTGACCAAGCTAAGACAGGATTCAACATATAAAATGAGGTGGAGAGGTGACACAATTCAGCCCATAACAGTGGAGAATATTTAACCTTAAACTGTGCAATGATCTGGACTCATCTATATTTCTTTTCCTTTTAATGGTAGCATTCTTTTACTTATTTAACTGTTTATTTTTATTTTTTTAATTTGTGATTTTTTTTGTCAAGAACTTTGCTTATTTATTTTTTAGATGAAGTGAGATAATTTTACTATTTATAGTTACATAGACATCTTAAAAGCAAAACCTGGAGGAATCAAAATGTTTTCAAGTAACATAATTGAGTCCAAAAGTAAAATTCAAGAATATTTCTAAAGATACAAAAAACCCAGTACCCAATAAGATAAAATTAATAATGTTTGGCATCCAATAAAAATTCATCAGGCATGCAAAGGAACAGGAAAGCATAACTTATGATGAAGAGATAAATCAATCGAAACCTAGCCATTAATGAGTAACATCAATGAAAACAGCAGAGTAGGGAAGGGTTCCAGCCCTCCACAGAAACACCAAAAAAATGGAGTGAAAAATCTGAATTAACTTGGAACTCTGGAAAATTGTCAAGTGCTTACAAAACCAAGCAAATACTCAATTAAAACATAGGTGATTTAAACTTGATAAAGAACTTTATGCTGTTTTTATTTAAACCTTTTCCCATTCTTCTCTCTTGGTTGGTGGCAAAATTTTGAAGATGGAAGCCCACATTCTTGAATGGGTCCTTAATTCTAAAAGAATTATAATTGTTCTCAAGGAATTATGTCTGTCTGTTTGAATCTGTCTGGAGGCTGCCTCCTGAAGAATGTAAGAGGCTTGCCTTTGTTTCACCTACCTTGCACATTTTTCAGAGTTGAAAAACAGCTACACAGAGGGCATGCCTAGAAAACATTAAAAGGAAAATAAACAAGTCACTGCCATCTAGTCAAAAGATAAGAGTTATTTTCAAATAATAGTCACCATGAAAGCCTGGAGAAAATAAGCTAAGAAATAAGATAATTTGGGAGATAAGAATTTTTAAATATCCTACCTATACCATTGGGTCTAGGAAGCCACACATACCTATCACATGATGTATGCTCAGAAAAGACCTGATAAGATCCTAAGCTTTTACATCTGGCTCATCCTTAAGCTCATGGAAAATAGGAAGCAAAAGATAAGGCAGTGTTGTAAATAGACTAGCTAAGCATAAAAGAAGTTATTCAATGTAGAACCAATTAGCAGAGTTCAGGAAAGTATTTTATTTTATTAACTTTTTTCCAGGATTTCAAGGAAATTTATCAGACCACTTGCTTATCGATAAGCTAAAAGAATAAGATTTTAGAGATCACACATAGCAAAGAATGTATTTTTAACAAAAATCATTGAAAAGTCAGTGAACAGCAGCCACAACAACAACAACAACAACGGCCTAAAAACCACAAAAAGCAGCAACAACAAACATTGGAGAGGGAGAGAATCTGACCTCTATCATTACTATGTTCTAACATTCAAAATTTACAGTTTTCAACAATAACAGCAACAACAATAAAATTATGGACATGCAAAACAAAACAAAATAAAACAAAAAACAAGGAAGTATGGCCCAAACATGGGAAAAAATAAATTAATCCAACTGTCCCTAAGGAAACCCACACATTGGACTCAGTAGACAAATACTTTGAATCAAATATCTTCATAACCTTAAAAAAAAGAAAAAAGGAAACCATAGACTAAGAAATAAAAGAAATGGAGACAGTAGGAGTCTGAGATGAAAAGAAGAGGGAGAGAAAAGGGAAGCAAGGAAGTAAGAATTTTTAAAGAAATAATGGCCCAAAACTCATCAAATTTGATATTAAAAATATAAATAAACACATCCAAGACACTCAATGATCTCTAAGTAAGATAAATGCAAAGAAATACACACCAAGACATATGATAATCAAAATCTCAAAAGGCAAAGGACAGAGAATCTTGATAGCACAAAAAGTAAAGTGATTTGTCCTTTTTAAGGCTATCCTCAAATTAACACCTGCTTTTCGCAGAAAACCCTAAAGAATTCACAAAAAATTATTAGAGCTAATATGCAAATTTAGCAGAGTAGCACAAGATACAATATTAATATGCAAACAATAGTTATATGTGTATACATTAGCAGTGAACAATCTGAAAAGAAACTAAGAAAATAATTAAAATGCCAATGACATCAAAATGAATAAAATAGTTAGAATTAAGTAATGAAATATGAAATGTGCATACTGAAAACTATAAAATTTAACTTCAGGAAATCTAAGAAAATTTAAAAAATGAAACGACATTTCATGTTTATGTATTAGAAGACCTAATATTGTTTACATGGCAATATTTCCCAAAGTGATTTACAGATTTAATGCTTCAATGCAATCACTATCAAAATCACAGTGACCTTTTTTGAAAAAATTATCAAGCTTGTCCTAAAATTTATATTGCACTCCAAGGGACACAGGTGGCCAAATTCATCATGAAAAATAACAAAATTAGAGCACTTGCAATTCCAAATTTCAAAATTTACTACAAAGCTATAGTAATCAAAACAGCTTAGTAACTATAATAAGAATAGGCATTTAAGTTAATGAAATAGAGTTGAAAGTCCAGAAATTAATTTATATCAACCATCATCTTATATTTGGCAAATGGTGCTGAAATCATTTAACAGAGAAAATAGTCTTTTCAAAAAAATATTTCTGGGACAACTATATATCTATGTGTAGAAATTTGAAGTCAGACTATTCCTCTCCTCACACCATATATAAAAGTTTATTTGAAACAGAGGAAAAATCTGAATGTAAGTGGTAAAATTATAAAACTCTTAAAAGAAAGCATACTGATAGATTTTTTTTTTTTTTTTAAATGGAGTCTCAGTCTGTCGCCAGGCTGGAGTCAGTGGTGCCGTCTGAGCTCACTGCGACCTCTGCTTCCCAGGTTGAAGTGATTCTCCTGCCTAAGCTTCCTGAGTACCTGGGACTACAGGCATGCACCAAGCTTGGCTAATTTTTTTTGTGTGTGTGTTTTTGGTAGAGACAGAGATTCACCTTATTGACCAGACTGGTCTCCAACTCCTGACCTCATGATCCACCTGCCTCAGTGTCCTTAAGTGCTGGAATTACAGGCGTGAGCCACCGGCCCAACCCCATTATTTTAAATTAGGTGATGGATTGTTAGGTATCATATTAAAAGTTCAAACAATGACAACAAAAATTTTAAAAGTAAATAAATTGAACATCGATATTAAAAAATAACTTTTTTGCGTTAGAGGACACTAACAAGAAACTGAAAAGACAACCTAAATATTGGGAGAAAATATTTGCAAATCACATATCTGATAAAAGTTTGGAACTCAGAATTATATAAAGAACACTTCACCAACATAAAACAAACAACAGCAACAACAACAAACTGGTTAAAAATAGACAAAGGACTTGAAAAAAGATTTATCCAAAGATGCACAAAAGGCCTATAAGCACAAATAAAAATGCTCAACATCATTAGTCATTAGAGAAATGCAAATCAAAACTACAATCTGATACCAGTTTATATTCACTAGGTTTGCTGTAAATTATTCAATGGAATATGCGTTGGAGAGGATTTCGAGGAATTGGAACCCCTATACATTGCTCTAAAAATGTAAAATGGTACAGTGACTGGGGAAAAGTGTTTGACAGGTCCTCAAAAAGTTGAACATAGAATTTTTATAAGACCCAGAGATTCCACTCCTAAGTACATATCAAAATTAATTGAAAACAGGTATTCCAACAAATGCACAAAATTCATACTAGTCTTGTATGCCATAGAAAAATTAAAGATGGAAACAACCCCAATGTCCATCATCAGCTGAACAGATAAACAAGATGTGATATATCCATACAATAGAATATTGTTGAGCCATAACTAGGAATGAAGAACTTATACATGGTACAACACAGATAAATGTGAAAATTATGCCAAGTGAAAGAAGACAAACACAAAATGCCACGTATTATATTATTCCATTTATATAAAAAATTCAGTAGATAAATTTGTCGAGTCAGAAACAGATTAGTGGTGTCAGATACTCAGGCTAGGGTAAATGATTAGTGACTACTTAATGGGTATGTGGATTTTGGGGGATTGGTGAAAAGATTTTGGAACCAGATAAAGATGATTGTTGCACCATATTATAAATGTACTAAATACCATTGAACTTTAAAATAGTTAATTTGTTATGTAAATTTCATCCCTTTAAATATGTTAATTTTAAATAGTTAATTTTATGTTATGTAAATTTCAGCTCAATAAAAATTTTATTAATGGTATCCATATTAGAATTAGCAGATTGGAACATTAAAATATTTATTAGGTAGAAGTTTGAAAAATATAAACAAGTCAAATTTTAATTTTATAGATGCAAACTAAGATGTCTGATATAAAAAGTACTGTCTGTGATTAATGTATTAGATTTTGCAAATGAACAGAATAGTAAACTAGAAAGCATAGGAATGGAAACCATCCCAAATGAAACACAAAGAGAAACGAGAATCAAAATATATGAGCAGAGATAATAGTGAGCTGTGGAACAATGATTATAAATGTAATCACAGTCTTTGAAAGAGAAGAGACCAAAATAAACTAATATAAAAGAAAAAGAACAAAGGAAGACATTTTAAAAAGACAATGAAAGAGAAGAGAGAGACAAAAATTGAATAAATAACTAATGAAAATTCTCCAAGTCCAAGAAACTCTGTGAACCCAAAGCACAAGAAGAAAAGAAAACTACAAAAAGTCATATTGTAGCTAAATTGCTCAAACCCAGTAAATAAAAAGCAGCAATTAAAAAAAGACATGTTATGAATAGAAGAACAAAAATAAAGATAATAGGAGATTTTCTTTTAGAAACAATACAAGTAAAAAGACAATGACACAGCCTTTTCTCTCTTTTTTTTGTATAAATTTTAGGGGTAAAAGTGCGATTTTGTTACCTGCATATATTGCAAAGTGGTGAAGTCTTGGCTTTTGTAAAGACCATCTGTATAGTATTGAAAAAAAAGAAGCTGTCAACTTAAAATTCTGTTTCCGTAAACAATCTCTCAATAATGAAGGTGAATAAAAATTTAGCTGGCATACAAATGCTAAAAAGTTTATTACCAGCAGATCTACATTTAAAGGCAGTACTTTAGTTAGGGAATAATGATAACAAATAAAACTCTAAATATAAATAAAATAATAAAGAGCACCAGAAATGGTAATCACTTCATTAAATAGATAAAATTTTATTTAAATCTCTTTACAACATAATTTACTATTTGAACAAAATTAATACCACTACATTGTGAGGATTACAATATATCTCTAAGAAACATGTGTGGTAATAATAGCACAAAGATCAGTACAGGAGAAATGAATGCAGACTATAAGCTTTTTTTTTTTTTTGAGATTGAGTCTCCTTTTGTCACCCAGGCTGGAGTGCCATGGCCAGTGGCATGATCTCAGCTCACTGAACCTCTGCCTCCTGGGTTCAAGCAACTCTCCTACCTCAGCCTCCCGCGTAGCTGTGATTACAGGTGCACACAACCATGCCCGGCTAAGTTTTTGTAATTTTAGTGGAGACAGGGTTTCACCATGCTGGCCAGGCTGGTCTCGAACTTCCGACTTCGTGATCCACACGCCTCGGCCTCCCAAAGTGCTGGGATTACAGGGATGAGCCACCCTGCCCAGCCTATGATAAGTTTTTTATGCTATATGTGAAATATATATTACTATCTTAAAATAGATTCTGATAAATTAAAGATGATAAATAGTAAATTATTCACTTAAACCCATATTTGAGTACCAACTCTGTTCTTCCTGTTTTATTGCCACCATATTAGGGTTAGTGCTGAATTTTGGAGCCACCCTATCTCCAGTTATGCCACATTTTTTTTTCTCCGATTAAGAGTAACCCAGAGTTTCTAGGTTGTCACGTATCTGTTCAGGCACTCAATAGGAATTATACTGTTTGCTTTGTCCCTAGCTTAATGGGGGTGGGGGAGGGGCTCTGAACAACTATTTCTTGCTATCCATGACTAATCAAACTATGCAGAAAAATCAGTCCACACAAAAGCCAATTTCAATGTCCAATGTGTAGAAAGAAAAGAAGGAAAAGCATTAACCCTTTCCATCCATTAAAACAGTGGACTTGCCGGGCGCAGTGGCTCACGCCTGTAATCCCAGCATTTTGGGAGGCCGAGGTGGGCGGATCACGAGGTCAGCATATTGAGACCATCCTGGCCAACATGGTGAAACCCTGTCTCTACCAAAAAATGGAAAAATTAGCTGGGCGTCGTGGCAGGTGCCTGTTAGTCCCAGCTACTTGGGAGGATGAGGCAGAATTGCTTGAACTCGGGAGGCAGAGGTTGCAGTGAGCCAAGATCGCGCCACTGCACTCCAGCCTGGCGCCTGGCAACAGAACGAGAATCTGTCTCAAAAAACAAAACAAAAAAAATAGTGGACTCACATGTGATACACCTCAACGGACTTTTGCCTTTTTTCCCGTGATGATTCTTTAGTACCAGAATGGTCTGAGTGATACCAGGGGAATATAGAACACCTAATATGGTTCTTTACAAGGTTATTGGTACTCTGCTTCTAATCTCCCATTTTTACAGCATGTACTGAATGTTACTGACACTGGAATGGCAGAATAAGAAATGCAAAATAGCATTATTTTCATTATACCCTTTACTTGCACTTTATAGTACTATGCAAAAGATTCCTTTTGTAGGCCTGAAGGCATAACAATGCATTTAAATTAAAATAAAAAAGAGAAGCTGGTGTGTCAAATTAGAATGCCGCTTTTTGCCTGTGCCTGCTAATTTATTTCTGTGCTTTTTTATTGGTTTGTTTGGCCCACCTCATCTATTAAACTACAGTTTAGCTTCAAAATTAATAAGACACAGGCACTAAACATATTCTTAAATGTCTACATAAATGTTATTCTCAAAAGATTAATATCATCTATTGATTTTGTTTTCTAAGTTAGCCTTGACAGATTTAACAATGGACAAATGATTGGTTTCCAGAGATCCCTCCTTTATTTTCTGTGTGTTTGGCTATGAAAACTTTTGTTTCGACTCATAGTAAAATATATCTATAGTAAGTACCTATGTAGAGGTTAAGCTAGAGTTTTCAACTTAGGAAATATCTTATAGATTAATTGTATTACAGTTACCATGAAAACCGGTGAAATGAAAAACATTATAAAATGATTTTCATTGCTTTTATTTGATTAATATATATTAATAGTAGTTTTACATATTTTGAGGGGTATATGTTATATTTTAAAACCTGTAGAGAATATGCAATGATCAAATCAGGGTAATTTGAATATCCATTATTTCATTTAATTGCTTTTATTTATTTATTTATTTATTTATTTATTTTAAAATTTCAACTTTTAGATACATGGGGTACACGTATAGGTTTGTTACATGATAATACTGCATGTTGCTGAGGTTTGAGGTATGGATCCTCTCATATAGGTAATTAGCATGATATTCAATAGGTAGTTTTTAACCCATTCTCCCTCCTCTTCTCCCCTTTCTAATAATCTGTAGTGGCTATTGATCCTGTGTTTATGAGCATATGTGTTTAATGTTTAGTGTGCACTTATAAGGGAGAACGTGCAGGATTTGGTTTTCTGTTCCTGCATTAACTTGCTTAGGATGAAAGCCTCCAGTTGCATCCATGTTGCTGCAAAGGATATGATTTCATTTTTTTTTACAGCTGGGTAGTGCCCCATGGTGTATATGTACCACATGTTCTTTATCCAATCTACCACTAATAGGCACCTGGGTTGACTCCATGTCTTTGCTATTGTGAATGGTGCACTGATAAACATATGCGTGTCTTTTTGATAGAATGACTTATTTTCCTTTTGATATACAGCCAGTAATAGGATGGCTGCATCAAATGGTAGCTCTCTTTAATAAGTTCTTCGAGAAGTCTTCCAACTACTTTCCACAGTGGTTGGACCAATTTACATTCCTACCAAAAGTGTATATTTATTTTCTTTTCTCCACAGCCTCACCAACATCTGTTGTTTCTTGACATTTTCATAATTGCCATTCTGAATAGGGTAAGATGCTACCTCATTGTGGTTTTGATAGCATTTCTCTAAGGATTAATGATATAGAGCGTGTTTCCTGTATCTTTTTTGGCTGCTTGTATGTCTTTTTTTGAGAAATGTTTGTTCATGTCTTTTGCTTATTTTTGTTCATGTCTTTTGCTTATTTTTAATAGGGTTCAACGAGAACTATAAAACACTGCTGAAAGAAATCAGTGACACATGTACCCCAGAACTTAAAGTGTTATATTAATAAAAAAAGAAATCAGAGACAGTAAGAATAGATGGAAAAACACACCATGTTCATGAATTGGAAGAATCAATATCAGAAAATGGCCATAGTATATAAAGCAATTTACAGATTCAGTATTATTCCTATCAAACTACCAGTGCTATTCTTCAAAGAATTACAAGAAAAAAACTATTCTAAAATTTACATGGAGCTGAAAATGAGTCCAAATAGCCAAAATAATATTAAGAAAAAAGAACAAAGCTGGAGGAATCACACTATTTGACTTCAAACTATAATATAAGGCTACAGCAACCAAAATAGCATGGTACTGGTACAAAAACAGACACGTAGACCAATGGAACAGAATAGATTCGAGAATAAAAAAGAAAAGAACAGACACAAAGCTTCACACCCAAAACCACCTGATGTTCAATAAGGTCGAGAAAAACAAGCAATGGTGAAACGGCTCCTTATTCAATAAATGGTGCTGGGATAACTTGCTAGCCATATTCAGAAGATTGAAACTGGGCCCTCCCTTTCATCATACACAAAAGTTAACTCAAAAGGGATCAAACAATTAAATATAACACCTCAAACTATACAAAGCCTACAACACAACCTAGAAAACATTCTTCTTGACATTGACCTTGGTAAAGAATTTTTGGATAAGTCCCCAAAAGCAAGTGCAAGAAAAAAAACCAGGCAAGTGTGACCTAATTCAACTAAAGAGCTTCTGCACAGCAAAATAAACTATCAACAGAGCAAACAGACAAACTACAGAATGGGAGAAGATATTGTCATACCATGCATCTGACAGAAGCCTAATATCTAAAATCTATAAGAAACGTCAACAAATCATCAAAAAAAATCTCAAATAATCTCATTAATTGATTTTAAATTACACTTAAAACCAGGTTAAAACTTAGAAATATTAATCTCTGCCAATAAATTAAATATATAGTTCCAAGCTTAGATGGGGTGGGAATTGCCACCCGAGATACAAGTTGAATGAAAATTAAAATGCTGTGATGTTAACTGAGGTTTTCTCAATTACATTAAGACATTGATATTATTAAAAGGAAAAGTTTAGACAAATTAAATTTAACAGAGTTTAATTAAGCAAAGAATGATTCACAAGTAGGGCACTCCCCTGAACCAGAATAGGTTCAGAGAGATTCCAGTGCTATCACGTGTTTGGAGAGAATTTATGGACAGAGAAAGGGAAGTTATTTACAGAAAACTGAAGTGAGGTACAAAATTAACTCGACTGATTTTGGCATGGCATTTGCCTTATTTGAAAATGGTGTGAACAGTTGCCCACTTTGAACTGGTTGAAATATGATGATTGGTAAAAGAATAGGTTACAGTCTGTATACACATCTAGTTAGGTTACGGTTCACTATTTGTGGAGAAACCTTTATGCCAAACTTACAGGGAGGCGGCGTTAAGTTAAACCTAATTTAATGGTATTGAAATATAATAATATATTGAAGGATGTTGAAGCACATATCTCACTGCTACTGAAAAATATTGGATAGTTGAAATTTCATCACAGTTCTACATTTTTATGAAGAAATTACATTCTTCGTTATACTTTGTTTAATATTAATTATTCATTACATCAATTTGTATGCCATCATATATCAATCTAAATTCTAATCAGCTCGGAGCTTTAAATGTGAACCAGTATGAAATCGAACTTGAAACTTTCAGCTTTCTTTTTATTATTTTTAATAAACATTGGGTTAAACTAGGACATCTATTTTAGAATTCAATAACAACAATTTTAAAAAGAAAGACTGTAACTTACACGAGATTCTCCTTCCAACGCACTAAATTCCAAAGCATATACATTCTCAAATGTAAACCTCTTGTGTTTTTAATATGCAAGTATTTCAAGTTTCAAATTTCAGGATATCACTGTCAGCCATTCTTTATTATATCTTGACAGAATTATTTTACAGATTTTGAGCATGACCTACGGTAAGAAATACTTAAAACATAGTGATTATCACACAGATAAGTTTATTTCTTTAAATGGAAAAAATTATAAATGATTCCCTTACAATGGCCAAGAACTTTGATATTTTCTTCAACTCCATACTATTAATGGATCTTGCAGTTGAAAAGCTCATTTAATAAATACTGTTGGAAATAGGCTAGACTGAATATACTAAGGAATGAAATTTATGAAGACAAATATTATCGTTGTCTTCTACGGAGGAAATTCTACATGTCCTCACTAAATCATTGATAAAATTGCACCCTCTTAATTCATCGTTTCACCAATTGCTGTGAAATATGACCTGAAATATATTTTCATTGAAACAGACTTATTTCTCAGTGGTTTGAAAATAAAGCAAGTAGATATTGAGGACTTCCATTACAACTTTACAACTGTGTTTGTGCTATTTAATGTCACTTGGAAAATTGCACTAAAACAAGTTAGTTGTTGAGAGTTTTAAATGTCTGTCTATTTTCAGCTACTTTATATGAGATCACTAAACCCTGTGTCTAGGAGTAATTCCCTGTGAGTTAGTGGCTGGGTCAAAAGTTGTTGTTTGTTTGCTTGTTTTTATGCGACATGGTTTCACCACCATCACCCAGGCTGGAGTGCAGTGGGGAATCTTGGCTCCCTGCAACCTCCACCTCCCAGGCTCATGTGCACTCCAACAGGCCCAGCTAATTTTTATATTTTTTGTAGAGATGGGGTATCACCATGGTGCCTAGGCTGGTCTGGAACTCTTAAACTCAAGTGATCCTTCTGCCTAGGCCTCCCAAAGTGCCATGACTACAGGTGCGAGCCACTGTACCCAGCCTGGGTCAAAAGTTATAAGAAAGCTGCTATACTTAATATTTCAGAAGAGGCCGTAAATTGAGTGAAATTGTTAAAATGAGTTTTTATATGTCCTCTGCACATGCAACTATTATGTATTACTATATTATCCATCATTTATCTATCTATTATCTATCTATCATCTTTCTTTCTTTTTCTTTCTATATCAGTTAACCCCCTTTTTCACTCACAACAAATAATTTAAATCTTTAAAAAATGTATTTCCAGTACTTAAGATTGTTAGACATTTTAAACAAACTGTAATTGAAAGAACTCTTGCAAAATTTCTATATCATCCAGATTCATATTGTATGTGTGTGTGTGTGTGTGTGTGCATGTATGTGATTATAATGTATACAGTATTTGATTATATTTTACTTCTTGTAACAAGCAATATGAATTTGAAGCACTCTTTTTTCATGATAATCCCAAGCCATTTCAATTACTTTTTAGATTTTTATACCTTTCATTTTCTTTCTTTTGTTTTAAGGAGAATAAAAAGTGTTACTGGGCCCGGCGCGGTGGCTCAAGCCTGTAATCCCAGCACTTTGGGATGCCGAGGCGGGTGGATCAGGAGGTCAAGAGATGCAGACCATCTTGGTCAACATGGTGAAACCCCGTCTCTACTAAAAATACAAAAATTTAGCTGGGCATGGTGGCGCGTGCCTGTAATCCCAGCTACTCAGGAGGCTGAGGCAGGAGAACTGCCTGAACCCAGGAGGCGGAGGTTGCAGTGAGTCGAGATCGCGCCATTGTACTCCAGCCTGGGTAACAAGAGTGAAACTCCGTCTCGAAAAAAAAAAGTGTTACTGAGGGATAGGAAGAGAAATGGAGTCAAACGTACAGAGGGTTCATATAAACGTTTATAGCAATATAAATTAACGTTTGTTGGAGGGAAATATAGATAGAAATGCTATTTCAGGATTGTTGAGTAATTCATTAATTCATACACTGATTATCACTAATATGCTCTTTATCACCATGGCCCTTATTATTGTTCATGATCACCAGTTATATATTGATCAGCTCTGGAGTGTTAGAAAGCAAATGAAACATTCTTGTTTTGTGATGTTTTGAAGCACAAAAGGATATTGATCTCTTGCCATGTTACATTGCTGATTCATGTCTAGTCTGTGATTCAAAACCATTCTTCACTTTCTTGCAGAATAATTTTTGGTAGATATTTCCTCCTAACCAAAACTTTTTATGTGTTTTATTAATGGTTCTCAAGTGTAGTCCTTTTTACTTCTTTTCATGTAACTTGCCTGTCCTCTGTACCTAATACAAAATTAACATTTATGTGCAAAAAAGGCTATATATTCACCCACAGAAAAGTACTCATGTCAGAAAGTTTTGGAATTAACAAATGACTCAGCAGGCCTTTTAAACTTCAACTCTTCAAAGCACTATTCTTGGTGTTGTGAAGAATCAGTGCTAAGACATAGGTGTTTCCCTCAACGTGCTCATAGTCTATAGCAGCTAGGTGTTCAAGTGCCAGGTCTACAATTTCCTAACTGAATACAGTTGTGTTCTTCAAGCTGTTTGTTGTGGGTCAATTATACTTTTGCAAGTCAATTTAGTGGGTCATGATCAGCTTAAAAAATACCAGGACATAAATAGATAGAATAAGATATAATAGAAAAAAAAAAATCTGAGTTCATTACATGCAGAAACAGTAAATTTCCTTTGTGAAATATTCATCTCATATATAAAGTATATAAATATGCATATTAGATAATGAAATAAAATGTATTTTGTACTTTCCATTGCAATCACATCAAGCTACATGTCAACCTGAGTGTTCTAATCAAGCGAAGTATCCATCAATGGATAAATCAATAAAGGAAATGTGGTATATATACACAATGAAATACTGTTAGACTGAAAAAAAAGAATAGAATCCTGTAATTTGCAGCAACATTAATGGAACTGGAGCTCATTAATTTAAATGAAATAAGCTAGGCACAGAAAGACAGATACTGCATGTTCTCACTCATATGTGGGGGCTACGAAAGTCCATCTCATGGAGGTAGAGAGTAGAATGGCGGTTACCAGAGGCTGAGAAGGATAAGGGTTCCAGGATGATGAAGAGAGTTTAGTTAATGGATGCAAACACAGTCAGAGAGAAGGAATAAATTCTCGTGTTTAATAGCACAGTAAAGTAACTATAGTTAACAACAATATATTGTATATTTCAAAACAGCTAGAAAATATTTGAAATGTTCCCAATACAAAGAAATAATAAATGTTTGAGATGATAGCTATCCCAAATACCCTGACATGATCATTATACATTATATGCATATATCAAAATATCACATTTAAGCCATAAATATGTACAGATATTATACATCATTTTTAAAAAAGAATTAAAAGTGTGAGAAATGCTGATTTGAACTATATTTTCTCTCTTGGAGCTTCAGGTCTCTTATCTATATAAAATAAATAATAATAACAACAAACAATATGCATTTGCCTACTTTGGTAAGCCCTTTTGTAGATTAATTCATTTAATTTTCACAATAACAAAAAGATATACATTTTACATGATTTGTATAAATTGCCAATGCTGAAATTAAAAATTGATAGGAGCAAGATTGGAAATAAGGTTGACTACATAAATGGAAGACCTAACATACAGAACTGATATAAAGGATAAATGATATGAAAAGTGCTTAATATTATACAAATATAAAATATTATTTAGACCAAAAAAGTACAAATTCAGTTTTCATCATAATATAAAGTTAACATGATTTGACCCAAGGAAAAATGTCAATACTTACATACTATAAAACAATTTTTACATGTTATTTTACCTAGTTTTAAAATTTTAATTTGTTAAAGTATTTTGCACATATCTAATTTTTTTATTATAATATCCTAACTTTAAGAGAGTCTAGATGATTCACAGCATTCACTCACTTTTAAAGTAGATTGATTTTTTTAAAAAAGAATCTGTATTGTATATAGTATAGGCAAATATAACCAATGAACTTCCAAAATTTCCACATATTAACTACCTTTATATTTTGAGTCTCATAGAACTAATATGGCATATTTGAAAAATTATAGATGATTTTCTATGTAAAATTATTTCCACAAGTAATTATATTTTAGATGTATTTTAAATAGCCTATATTTATCTCACTCAAGTTCAAGAATGCATGTCGAAAGTGAAGGAAATCCTTTTCATTCCTGAACTGACTTACAGTAATAAGAAACTACAAGTGGATTTAGAAGTTCAAATTGAACGATATATTTTACATTTAGGTGAATATGGATTAAAAAAGAAAGGATACCAATTTCTTTAGAATGAACACATGAAGATATTCAAAATATGTTATACTCCCCCAAACAAGATATAATGATATTGATTAAAATAACTTTACAGTCACAAGTATCAGTACAATTAGATTATTTATATAGTAAGTTTTTTCTAAAGTAGCTGATCATTTTAACTATTTGTCATGCAAAACTTTAAGGTTATAAGCATAGATTCTTATCAGTCTTCCTCGAGTCTTTACACTTGCCATAATTCACATCTTTTCTTTGCAGGAGGTTCCCTATGAAGTTTGTCTACATTTTAGTGCACAACATGCAAGAAGAAAACAATAATATGAAATATATTTGTAAATTATAAATTTGTCATTCATTTAAATATCACTATATCCTGTACTAGGTGACAAAACTTTTGATAAATCTTTTTGAGTGGCCAGGATCTTAACAAAATTAATTCAAAATAATTTTACATGATAGGTGGTAAATAAATCTACTAGATTCTAATTTTTTTTAAAATAGCATCACTGGACTTCATTCTTTTGACTTGATGAGTAATGAAGAGACCTTCATTAGGAGACACTTTCACAGAATTTGATGAATAACTTAAAGACAACTTAAAAACTATGAGACTGTAAGATAAATAAGGAGAAAATGAAGACCACTGTCATTTGCCAAATGCATAACATATTCATCTAATTCTCCCGTGGGAGTTTCAACTTTTCACAAAGGAGGTTTACATGCTTTCAAGTGTTTCCTCAGAGTGTCTCCACAAAGGATCTGCATCAGATTCATCTTCAACACTTACTGTAAAAAATGAGATTTTTAAACCCCTACTTGAGTCCTACTAAGTCAGACTGTGAAAGTTAGAATATAAGATCCGTAATTGTAACCATCTTCTGGGGTTAAATTTATTTACAGGAATCTAAGAAATGTGCATTTTACTCTAGAACAGAATTCAATCCCTGAGTGGATTTATGTAGAGCAGCATTCTGCCCGCTAGAGAGAGTTGTGGAAATTTTTAGGAAAAATTTGGTTGTGATAATCATTGGGGTGCACTATGACTGGCATTGAGATAGACAGAGCAGGAAAGTCCTGCACTATTCATAACCATCGCACATTCTCACAACTTTTGATTATTGTACTTGGCATTCATGAAAGTGAAAACAGTTGTGGTGGTTAATATTAGGTGTCTACTTGATTGGATTGAAGGATGTCTAGATAGCTGGTAAAGTATTGTTTCTGGGTGGTCTGTGAGGGTGTTGCCAGAAGGGATTGACATTTAAGTCAGTAGACTGGGAGAGCAAGACCCACCTTCATTGTGGGTGGGCACCATCCAATCAGCTGCCAGTGCGGCAAGAAAAAGCAGATGGAAGAAGGTGAGATAAGTTGGTTTGCTGAGTCTTGTGGCTTTCATTTTTCTCCTGTGCTGGATCCTTCCTCTTGCTCCTCCTGCCTTTAGACATCAGATTCCAGGTTCTTCAGCCTTTGTATTCTTGGACTTACACCACTAGTTTCCAGGGGCTCTCTCTTGTGCCTTCAGGCACAGACTGAAGGCTGCACTTTTGGTTTCCCTGCTTTTAAGACTTTTGGACTTGGATTGAGCCACTACGGACTTCTTCCCCAGCTTGCAGATGGTCTATCCTGGAACTTCGCCTTGTCATTGTGTGAGCCCATTCTCCCTACTAAATTCCCTTTTTATGTATACATATATTCTATTAGTTCTATCGCTCAGGAGAATGATGACTAATACAATCATATTTATAGTCATCGGATAACAGAGCCCACTTCTGTTTTTTTGACATAAGCAACATGTTTTTGCAAGGTTATAATACACTAGGATTTTATTTTAGAATCACTACTATATAAATTTGAAGAAGGCTGTATATTGTTTGGTTTAGAATTTTGTCAAGTTGTCTGCTATTTTTGAAACTGCCTCAGTCGTTGTAATGCTGCCCACATATTTGATCTGTCAACACAGCACTCCTCTCTCGGGATGCATTTGTAACTATTGCATTTGTGCTGATTCCATGTATAGGTAAAAGCCTGTAATTGTCTCATTAGATCTTCTGGTGTAATCAGGCATGAGCATCAACATACTAAAATACATATCGTTAATATTATAAGTTACTTTCCTCTTATTTATCATTAATATTATAGTTAAAGCTTTTTAACTTCTAATTTATTTTTTGAATTAATGATTGTAAAGGAAATATTAGAAAATGTTTTCATGAAAAAGGTCATATTAGGTGTGACAAAGATAACAAACATTGAGAAAGAATTATCCAAGACCATTCTAGGCCAGAACAATTTGTAAGATGATTTTTAAAACTTCCTTCTGGAAAGGAATTTCGATTCCTGTTACAATGCTTGAGCATCTTTCTGTTACCCCTAAATGAGATTAAGAATTTATAAGGCCCAAGATTACCCAACTTACTGGCTGAATAGCCTATAGATTTATTGTTCTTCTATTTAATCAAATGCTTAAATCTCCTCAATCAGGGGTGATGAGATTTGGCTGTGGCGCCACCCAAATCTCATCTTCAACTGCATTTTTCATAATCCCCACATGTCATGGTAGGGACCTGGTGGGAGGTAATTGAATCATTGAGACAGTTACCTCCATACTGTTCTCATGATAGTGAGTGAGTTCTCACGAGATCTGATGGATTTATAAGGGGCTTCCCCCACCTTTGCTCTGCACTTCTTGCTGCTACTGTGCAAAGAGGGACGTGTTTGCTTCCTGTTCCACCATGACTGTAAGTTTACTGAGCCCTCCCTAGTCCTGTGGAACTGTGATTCAATTAAACCTCTGTCCTTTATAAATTACCCAGTCTCAGGTATGTCTTTTGTTTTTCTGAGACAGAGTTTCACTCTTGTTACCCAGGCCGGAGTGCAATGGCGCGATCTCGGCTCACAACCTCCGCCTCCTGGGTTCAGACAATTCTCCTGCCTCAGCCTCCTGAGTAGCTGGGATTACAGGCACGCGCCACCATGCCCAGCTAATTTTTTGTATTTTTAGTAGAGACCGGGTTTCACCATGCTGACCAGGATGGTCTCGATCTCTTGACCTCGTGGTCCACCCGCAAGGCGGGTGGAAAAAAAACCGAGGTATGTCTTTATTAGCAGTGTGAGAACACACTAATACAAGGAGTGATTTTTCCCCCAAGGAAAATTTGGCCATATCTGGAAATAGTTTTAGTGGTGCTACTGGCATTTTATGGGTAAAGGCTAAGGGATCTGTTAATATATTAGGTTGGTGCACAAGATGCCCCTCCCAACCAAAACAAATAATTAGCTAGTACAAAATGTCAAAATGCCAAGGCTAAAATTTCTACTTTACAGTCACTTTTTTGGTAATACATTCAACCCAAAAGGGAATTTTTGAAACAGTCCTCTTTGAGACCTCTTCCCTTAGTGCTGGTTTGAAACAAATTTGACACAAGCTTATCCATAATGTAGTTGAAAAGCTGTTTTTTCCCTTTTATACTATTTAAAGTAACTAGCCCTGAGGAATCGAAATAAAAAGACAAGATAAAATATATTATAGAGCTGTAAACTTTCTAGTTATATCTATGGCCTTAACTTATTTTTTAATGTACAGTGAGAGGTAAGAAACCATCACAAAATATTTGTAAATTGTGCTAGGGCTTTAAGGAAGTTAATAATTAACAGGAAATTATACTAAGCCATGTTAGAAAAGAAAATTAAGCTTGGGAAGAGATAGAAATAAAGAGGTAAATATTTAGAAAATACTGAGGAGGTGAAATCGTTTAAATTTCTAACCAAGTGTATATGAGAGGATTTGAAAATAATGCTAATATTCTAGGTTTTTCATTGGCAATGAAAGTGGTAAATGGTTAAAAAAGGAAGATTTGGCATCATCTTTGATAAAATTTAAACTTTAAATTTCTACACTTTGTATGGAACTAAAATAGAGCTTAAATAGCCAAAGCAGTCCTAAGCATAAGAACAAGCTGAAGGCATCACATTACGTTACCTCATACTACAAAGCTACACTGACCAAAACAGCATGGTACTGGGATAAAAATAGACACATACTTCAGTAGAACAGAAGAAGGAACCCAGAAATCAAGCAACATATTTACAGTCAAATAATCTTTGACAAAGTCAGTAAAAACTCACATGGGGGAAAGCACATCCTTTTCAATAAATGGTGCTGGGTAAATTGACTATCTATCTGCAGAAGAATAAATCTGGATACTGATTTCTCACTACATATAAAAAGTTACTCAAAATGGATTTAAGACTTATATGTAAGACCTGAAACTATAAAAATGCTGGAAGAAAATCTAGGAAAAATTCTTGTGGACATTGGTCTAGGCCAATGATTCATGACCAAGACCTCAAAAGCGCAAGCAACAACAAAAAATAGACAAAGACGACTTAAATGAAAAAGCTTCCTAACAACGAAATAAATAATCAACAGAGTGAACAGACAACCTACAGAATGGGAGAAAATATTTGCAAACTATATATACCACAGGGGACTGACAATCCCTAATTTACAAGGAACTCAACTCAATAATAACAACAACAAACAAATATCCTCATTATAAAGCAAGCAAAAGGCATTTGATATGTTTCAAAAGAAGATATGCAAATGGATATCAAACATATGCAAAAGTGATAAACATTATTGATCATCAGAGAAATGAAAACTAAAACCACAGTGAGAAATTATCTTACCTCAGTCAGAATGGTTGTTATTAAAAATCTTCAAATATAACATGATTGTGAGACTGCAGAGAAAAAGAAACACTTGACAGTGTTGGTGGAAATATAAACTAGTATAACTTCTATGGAAAACCTCTGTGGAGAGTTCTCGAATAACTAAAAATTAAACTACCATTTCACCTAAAAATCCCACTACTGGGTATAAAGCCAAAGGAAAAGAAATTATTATATTTAAAAAACCCTGTATGCATATGTTTATTGAAGGACGATATACAGTAAAAAAGATATGGAATCAACCCAAGTGTCCATCAACAGAAGAATGGGCAAAGAGAATGTTCTGTACATGGGTGTGCCTGCACACACACGGATGCTTGCGTGTGCACAGACACACACACACACTGGAATACTACTCAGACATAGAAAAAGAATGAAATCATGTATTTTGCAGCAACTGGATGTAACTGGAGGTTATTATCTCATGTGAAACAATTCAGAAACAGTGAGACAAGTACTGCGTGTGCTCACTTAAAGTGGAAGCTAAATAATGTGTACATATAGACATAGAGGATGGAATAATAGATATTGTAGACTTGCAAGGGAGGCGGAGGGAGGAGGTGAGAGATGAGAAACTGCTGAATGGATATAATGCACATTACTCAGGTGATGGGTATACTAAAAACCCAGACTTCACCACTATGCAATATACCCATCTAACTCTATGTACCCGCAAAAATTAAAAATTAAAAGCTTAAAAGCTCTACTTGTTCCACTTAAATTTGTACCAGTGTTAGGTGATTAGTTATTCAAAATAATAGAAAGCCCAAAAATAAGTCCAAGTATTTATGGCCAATTGCTTTTCCACAAAGGCATCAATAACACACAAGGGGGAAAGAACAGTCTCTTTAATAAATTGTGTTGGGAATACTAGAAATCCACATCCAGAAGAATGAAATTGGACCCTTATCTATACAAAACCCAACTCAAAATGGACACAAGCCTTAAATGTAAGACCTGAAATTCTAAAGCTAGTAGAAGAAAACATAGGGCAAAACTCCACAATATTAGTCTGGAAATAATTTATTGGGCAGGACTTGAAAAGCACAGTTAACACAAAACAGATAATTTGATGGCCTCAAACTAATAAGCTTCTGTCCAGAAAAGTTAACATAATGAAGTGACCACCTATATGTTAGATGAAAATATTTGCCAATCATATGTCTTATAAGGGGCTGATACTCAAAATATATAAGGAACTCAAACAACTTAATGTATCAACAAAACAAATAACAAAATTTAAAATTGGAAAACAATCTGAACAGATATTTATCAAACGAAAAGATAAGAATAGGTTACAGATACCTGAAAAAGTGCTCAACATCTTAATTGTTGTGGAAATGCAAATTAGAATCACAATATCACCTCGTATTTGTTAAAATGGCTATTATCAAAAGATAAGTGATAGCACATGTTGGTGAGAATGTGGATAAAAGGGAACCCTTGTGCTCTTTTAGTGGAAATGTCAAGTAAGCACAACGATTTTGGAAAATAGTATAGAGGTTTCTCAAAAAGCTGAAAATAGAATTACTATATGTGCCCAGAATTCTACTTCTGTGTATGCATTTAATGTAATTGAAATCCATATGAATCCATGTTCATTGCAGAATTATTCTCAGAAGTCAGATTATGGAAGCAACCTAAGTGTCCATCAGTGGATGAATAGAGTAAAAACTATGGTAAATGTAAACAATGGAATACTATTCAGCCTTTAAAAATAAAGTAATTCTGTCATCTGCAACAACATGGATGGAACTGGAAGACATTATGCTAAGTGAAATATGACAGGCGCAGAAAGAAAAATACTGTATAACCTCACTTATATATGGAATGTAAATTGTCCATCTCATCGAAACAGATGATAGAAAATGATTACCAGAGGCTTGAGGTAGGAAGAGGGAGGGATAGGGAAAGGGAAGGTGTTGATGAAAGTGTACAGTATTTCAGTTAGAATTGAGGGGTTAATTTTAGTGACCTTTTGCACTACATGGTGATTACAATTAATAATAGTAAACTGCATACTTCAAAATTGCCAAAAAGAACACATTTTTAACCCTCCCACCAGAAAAAAACAATGAATTTTGTGGGGTGATGGATATGTTTAGTAGCTTGCATCTTTCTGTAATGTATATATATATATATATATATATATATATATATATATATATATATAGAGAGAGAGAGAGAGAGAGAGAGAGAGATCAAAACATCACATTTTAACCCATAAATATACACAATCATTATTTGTCAATTATAAATAAATTAAAAGTTAAAAATATGTAAAATAATGCATTTTCCCAAATTTTAAATATCCAGGCTAAAGTGTCCTTCTTGGTGCCAAATTTCTTTTACCAACTGGGATTTATGGGGGAGGCCAGTCTCACACAAGCCTTCCAAAGAGTGGAGAATAAAGAAGTTAAAATACAGCTGCCTTTTTCTGGAGCTCTAAAAATATTCGTATGCTGTTCAGCTATAAAAATTAAAGTTAGTCAAGTTTAAAAATAAATATAGGATCCGCAATATATTGCTTAGACATTCTTATGAGATGAAAATCACCTTCTTAGAATTTTAAGATTAGCTTGCTCAGACATATACATTCCATGCTAATTTCAAATGCATATATTATAATAGTGAATTCCCAAGTTGCATCATCAATTTATTTGGAATCTTCAGTGATTTCATATGACTTTAATAGTGTAGACTAAGTATTTGTGTTGACATTTACTGGACCATATCTAGTTTCGTTCTTTTTTTTCAATTGTCAGAGACAAGTAATGTAGTTCAAACAAGAAAGCCTCTCAATTCACAAGGAGCACACACACAAATAGACACATACAAACACATACACGAATCTGTTATCATGTCCTAAATTCCTTATTGATTATTGTGAAGCATGTATGTTCTTATATCAGTTTTAAAGTAGCACAAGGGATATGTACAAATCCTGAATAATCTCTTGAGTTTCAAATTCAGAATTTTAGTACCAAATCATGTAACATATTTCCACATCTATAGCTTATATCCAAGTTACAGAGAGATTCATGCCTCAATTCAGGCAATTTTGGCATTTACTGTCAGAAAAGTTGAGGAGATATTTTGCAAGCTAAAGTGGTTAAAGATATGATAATTGAATGCAATGCATAATCTTAAATTCAGTCCTGAATTGCAAAAAAAAATCTAAAAATTATACTATTGAGGAAATTTGTAAAATCTGAACATGAACGCTACATTTTATAATAATATTCTGTCCATTTCAAATTTCCTGACATTGATCATTGCAGTGTTGTAATGTAATGTAATCTCACAGACATTAGGAGATTCATAATGAACATTTCAGGAGTAAAGAAACCTCATATTTGCAATTTACTCTTGAATGGTTAGCAATAATAGTAATAAGTTCGTTACTATTATTATTTTTGCTGTTGTTATTGTTGTTGTTATGTACTATAGTAATAGTAGTACATGTAGTGGATATTGTGGTGTCTTCAGGGTCAAGGCTGCCTTCCACCATCTGCTAAGAATATCAGCTGCCAACTCACAAAGCTACATAACTCACTGGAGAATGTACTCAACTTCAGGGAAATGGCTTTCCAAAATTAGATCCCTGCTCAGGAAACACCCCTTGCCCAATGACTGGTTAATGTGTGATAAAAATGTTCTGGCCTTCCTCCTTCAATAAATGACAATACAAAAGTATCATCTAGCTCCAGAGCTCCTTATAAAATTTACTGAGACTTCAGTTGCTATGGGATCATGGGTCACTTTGTCTCTCTACTTAGTCCTTCTTTTCACATTTTTGTCACAGGAAAATCTTCCTAAGAGCATCTCCCTGAAATATGCCTTAATAAATCTGCCCATACTTAACATTGTAAGAGTCTGTTTTCTAGGAACTATCTCAAAGATAATTTGTACCAGATATGGTCCTTGGAAGCAAATGTTAAACAGGAATTTGAGGGATATTTTACTTGCTGGCCAGCAGGTGAAAAGATCCGGACACTGATAGTAAGAAGATTATGGTTACTTCCTGAAATACACTGGAGTGGGACATATGTTAAAATATTCAACAATGATGGAGATAAATGTGATACTCGTATAAAAGAACACTGGCTGGTGAACTATCTCTGATGTTTAAGAGGTATAAAGAAAAAATTCCATAAATATGGAATTGAATGGCTGCTGCTGTGCACTAACTATTCCTGGAAGAGAGATAGTATCAGTCTGAAGAGATTAATCACCAGTTCAGGGCAAAATATGAAAGTCAGAGGATATCCTTGAAAGTATTTAATGAAGCCTTAATCTGTTGCCCCCAAAAAGAGACAAAGCAGAGGAGCAGTCTCTAAACTGAATTCTGTGAGTCATGGAGCTTCTGAGAAGGTAGAATTCTCAGCCTAAGCAAGTGTCTTATGTAAAAATCAGGGCCCTAGTAGAAACTGTGTGGTTTCCAGATGAACTTGAATTAGTTTCACTTCCCCATGTTAGAAATTACTGCATACCTTTTTCACACTTTAATTTAAGGGCATGAAGAAGCAATGAAGAGGAAATGTATGCCTCTCCCAGCAACCTCCTTTAACACCTCTCTTCCTGGAAAGCACACAAGAACAAGGGTGAAATTACAGCATAACTTGTCTGGAGATGTGCTAAGCTTGTTAGAAGCAAAGATTAACTATATGTGGAAGGAGGTGGCTGGTATGTACTGGAAGGCACAAGGAGAAAGTGTATGGAACTGGATGCTGAGGGTTCTAGATTAAAGGGACAGAAAATAGAGTTGGTTAATGGACAATTTATAGATATGTAAGTTATTTCTCATGACAGGATTTTAACACCCTAGCAAGGACTCCAAGTGAAGGTATTAACATGTTTTGGAGATGGCTCTTGGAATCTTGAAAAAAGTGAAGGACCACACTAAACAAAGTAGCTATACCTGAAATGCGGTGACAGTGAGGCAAATGATTAAAAAACTCAGAGAAGTGGGCATGCTAGATGAGTATCTTTAACGTTGGAAAACTTATAAGATGACTATGATTCAAAAGAAAGCCTGAAGTGCATTCATTTGACTAAAGTGATAAAGAATGCACTGGTAAAATAAACAAGGAAATGTAGTATTTGCCATCTTCTGTAGGGCAGGGCTAATGGTAGAAGATTCCATTACAGAACTCAGCTCTCTGCTAGGAATGATGGAGATAAAAATACAAAACATCAGAGGCAAGTTTAAGGTCCTCACCTGTTACAGGTGGGCACAATTATTGCAAAAAATGTCAATGTCAGAGTGGCTTCCAAGAGAGCTAAGGAGATATTTAATAAAATATGATAGTCCTAGTCTGAAGATATATAGATAGCCCATGAGATTATTGGTAAATATATGCAATCAAAAGAAATCCAAAGTGGATTATTAAGAGTCCGAGGGCAGTTGTCCATCCAAAACTTAACAGTCCTTTATGACTTTTCTGAAGCTGAACCAATTCTCAAAATTGATACTGCTGAGGGAGATAGTGTGTCCATATGTAAAGTAGTCCTGAAGCACCCTAATAAGTGTATTCGTTAGCAATTTCCCCAGTCTTTCCCTAATGCTAACTGTTATCATGTAGTAAGGTAATTATACATCGGGGAAAGGGGATACCAAAATCTTTCCAGGATGATTGGATATAGGATAGTAGACAGGGAGCCAAAGTGCAAAGATTGGACTAATTTGTATTATTATCTATTGCTGCCAACCAAATCACAAAATATTCAATGTCTTAAATAAATAATATTAATTTATCTTATGGTTTCTGTGGGTTAGGGATACAAATAGCTTAGGTAGGTGGTTTGATTCAGGGTTTCCTATGAGGTTGCAGTTGAGAGGTTAGCTGGGGTCACGTTATTTCAAGTCATTACTGGATCTAGAGAATTCACTTCTTGGTGGTGACTGTATTAGTCCATTCTGTCCATTATAGCAAAAATTCCATAGACTAGACGGCTGAAATACCAAATTTTATTTCTCCCAGTCCTAGAAACTAGGAAGTCTAAGATCAAGTCACGAGCAGATCCAGTCCGTTGAGGGCTGGCTTTCAGGCATGTAGAGAGCCACCTTTTTTGCTGTGTCCTTACATACCAGAGAGGCATAGAGAAATAAAGAGAGACAGAGACAGAGAGAGAGACAGACAGACAGACAAAGAGTGTGAACAATCTCTCTTGTGTGTGTGTGCCTCCTCCACTAAGGGCACTCATCTCATCATGTGGGCTCAACTCTCATGACCTCATTACTTCCCAAAGGCCCCACCTCCAAATATTATTGGGATTTATGGTTTCAACATATGAATTTTAGAAAAGGTGTATACAAACATGGAGTCCGTCCAGTGACTAACTCACATGACTAGTAAGTTAGTGCTGAGTGTTGGTGGGAGGCCTCAAATGTTCCCCTGGTAGACCTACTCCAGGACTGCTTGAATGATCTTAAAACATACTGGCTGGCTTTACTCAGAGAGGAGGCTCCAACTTGGCAAGGTGGAAGTGGCAATGTCTTCTGTGATTCAACCAGAAGTCATACATTGTCACTTCCGTAATGTTTGATTTGTTAAAAGTAATTCACTAAGTCGAGTCCCTATTCAAAGGAGGGACATTAGGCTGTACTTTTTGAAGGAAAGAATGTCAAGTAATATGTGGACATACTTTAAAACTGCCACAGCCCTTTTAGTATGGGGCACATTGAGAGCTAGGTAAAAAACCGAGTTCATAGACTCAATTGGTGGTCATTTTCCTAGTCTCAAAATATATAACTGAAAGGAACTTACTTTGTAGTAGGACACCTGTCATATTAGTTCCATGATTTGTGAAGTAAAATCTATTTTATTGAGAGGGGCCAAGTAGGCTCCTCTGATATAATCAATCTGTCAGCCAATACAACCAATAAAAAATAATACCTCATCCCAGAAAAAAACGGCATAAATTAGTGGCACATTCAAACAAAATGTAATTAGCATAGCACATACAACAAGGAACTATTCATGAATTATAAGCAAGTTGGAAATTCAGTTACAGCTCTTGGACCAGACATGGCATTTTTGCTAGAGAAAATTAGCATGGATTCTAGGGCTCCTGCTTTCAAAAATGCATTTTTACCATTCCTATCACAAAGGTAACTCAGAAACAGTTCATATTCAGTTGGGACTGGAATATCTATTAACAATCTTGCCCCAGAGGTTAGGTTAACCAGGCTTCCCTAAGTAATGAAGTGACCTGGAACTTCATTAATGATTTGGACATTGTGCAAATCATTGCATTAGTCTAATATGTTAGGTATTGTTTGCCCCCGGGTGCCATAGATTTATGTCAAATAGATCATTCCCCTACCTTTTGTGATGACAATGGTTTCTGGTGGTATATCCATGACAAGAATATTGGATTACATAGTTATGTGACCATGGTGTACCTAATTTGCTGTGCCATGGATTCCTTGGTTAAAGGTTATTTAATATATCATACTTAGAAATAATATACCTTATACATTTTCATAGTGGTGATATCCTAGGTCCTGCAGGTAGATAAAGTAAAACCATAGTTGTTATGAAGATCATGGTTCCCAAAGGGTATTTCCAATATAAGACACAATTAGAGTTTCACTGAACACTTCGATATGGCTCCTGTTTGAATACTTTTGGCATCTTTTGCTAAAAGAGCAGTGGGAAAATAAAGTAGCCACCATACTGGCAAGGGTTTAAGCACCATTACATAGTGTAAGCACCATTACACTAAAATTAGGAGGAGACAGGTTGCTGCTATAGCAATACTTGTAGGAAATAATAAGTTGAGTGTTTAGGTGATTCGCTGGAGATCTCTGGTGTTTCCATGCCCGAAGTTAGCTAAAAAGTACAATAAATATGGCCTGAGAATGGCATCATGACTAATGGTTCATATCCTGTCCACAATTCCCACCACCAATAGATAGGGGTCTAGGTGATCAAATCAGGCAAGCCTAGTCATCCAGCAGAATTGCCTGTGAGGGTGAGGAAAATGCAAAACAAATAGTGGAAGGGGGAGACATGTATTAGTTATGGCCTCAAGAGTGAAAATAACAGTGAAGGATGTAGTTTAGCCCACTAATCATCCTCCTACAAATGCATCCAGGAATAGTGACTATTCCTGGACAGCTCTACCTAGAAAGAGTCAATTTGAATTGAAAAGCAAATGGATCTGTGCAGGACCAGTGTCAAAGGGTAGACTTCAGTAGATGCCATTGGGTGCCCTACTTCCTAGACTAGTACACTTCAGCTGCTCAGAGATACCTCATCACTTCACTTCAGCAGATCTGGCTGAGCCAAGATTTCTAGGCAATACTGTTTCCTTGATGGGTGGTTACTTTTTCGCTATCCTGCTTCTTTACTTCTCTTACAAGTCTTTCCTCAAGACCCAGTTTCCTAGACTAGTACACTTCAGCTGCTGTGAATATTGGCTCCCAATTAATGTCTGACACCTGCAACCTCTGCTTGAGTATTGTTCTTGTCTGGTAGGAGCTTGTCTTCCCTTTGAAAGGTTATGCCTCTCCATTACCCTCTCTCCTTTGTAAATAACCAATGATTAACTGATATAAAGATACATAAGGCTAGGCTCCTTGCTTCAAGGCAGGCCACCCATGTGGTATGATTTATGTCCCAGAGATACCTCATCACTTCACTTCAGCAGATCTGGCTGAGCAAGATTTCTAGGCAATACTGTTTCCTTAATGGGTTGTTACTTTTTCGCTATCCTGCTTCTTTACTTCTCTTACAAGTCTTTCCTCAAGAGCACACCTTCAGTAAAACACATGCATTTGAAACCCTGCCTCAGCCTATGCTTCTGAGGAATACAAACT
Organism: Callithrix jacchus; assembly: GCF_049354715.1. Taxonomy (NCBI): domain Eukaryota; kingdom Metazoa; phylum Chordata; class Mammalia; order Primates; family Cebidae; genus Callithrix; species Callithrix jacchus. The sequence continues at coordinate 35,075,621 of NC_133524.1, forward strand.
AAGACCCTGATAGACATTTAATATTTTTGCTTCTTGGTTTGTTTGTTTTGGTGAAAAACGTGAATGAATGAGTAAATGAATTTGACATGCCACTAAAAGAATGTAAAAAGAAACACAGTGAATGCAAATATGGCGTAAAAACTGCTTTCTTTTTAGCTGTAGAAAAACGCAAGTTGAAATGAGTCCATTAGGTAATATCCTCAAGCAAAGTATAAAGAATTTCTAATCTGATTTAAAGAGTCAGGGAAAGATATGGAATGGCAAAATTGTGAGTATAGGAAATTAAGTTCTATTTAATTAGTGCAGAAAAAGGGGTTGCATGTTTTATTCAATAGTGTGCTGGGGGCACTATAAAGGCTTTATAAATATTAATAATTAGACAGGATAACCAAAGATATTTTAAATGATTTATAATAAAACTAAAATTTGATGACTGTTTGGTCACATTATTAAGTTTAAAGCATCATATGTAAGAGATTATATTTCCTTGTTAATTTGGATTATTTTTCTTTACTTTTAAATATTTTTTAAGAAACATTAAATTTAGAGCTTGGGGGGACCTTACAAGTCATATAAATCTATCCCATAATTTTACTGATAAGGAAAAAACCCTAGAAAGATTATTTTTTTTTTTTTTAAGACAGAGTTTCGCTCTTGTTACCCAGGCTGGAGTGCAATGGCGCGATTCCGGCTCACGGCAACCTCCGCCTCCTGGGTTCGGGCAATTCTCCTGCCTCAGCCTCCTGAGTAGCTGGGATTACAGGTACGAGCCACCATGCCCAGCTAATTTTTTGTATTTTTCGTAGAGACGGTGTTTCACCATGTAGACCAGGATGGTCTCGAAGAAAGATTATTTACTATTAAATTCACATAAATGTCTTGTAATCCATTATTCTTATGTTTGAATAATATTTGAACAATTTGTCTCATATGGTTTATATATAAAATATTTTTTAACAACCAGACCTTCAAACTACACATGTCATGTCCATGGTAATTCACTATTTAATATACTTTAAGAACTTTCAAATACACTCTTTAATAACAAGTATATTGGATTTTTCAGATCATTGATTATATAACAACGTACCATCAGCTAGTTGTTTCTCTCACTGAAGATCAGACCAAAGGGAATAACAGAAATAGCTTTTCTTCCAAGAAAGAAGATGCCTAGGTTGGGGTGTTATTTTGTTTTAGAATGGTAAGAGCCATTGCTCAGTAAATTTTTCATCAAATTATCCACAAGGCATACAATCAAGAATAAACAACTTTTAGAAATTTTAACTTTTAAATATGAGTATATATTTCCGCTCAGCCCCGTTGTATCACTAGGTCTGAGGGCTAGAATTATGCTATCTAACCAATTGTCTACCAAACACAAGCTCTGAGTTATCACATAATAAATAATGTGTAGGCCTTGATTCCTGTGCTAAACTGTTGACCTATAGAGAGAACTGAACACAATGTTTTGTTTACTCAGAAGACAATACATTGTTTTGTCTGCTTTTTAAAATTCATTTTTATTTCTTACTTTTATCAGGCACTCTGAAAGTGATGCAAACATATTGTGTTGAAAATTAAGGACATAACATTTCACAGAACACCTGGCAAAATACTTATGAACATATTCAAGGCAGTAATGAGGATAAAAGAACTCTTCAACAGTAAAAGCAGAAAATAATTTTAAAAGAAGATAAAAGAAAAGAACATTTCCATCTTGCAGACCTCTTTTGAGTAGTAAAAGTAGCTTCTTTGTAGGTAACAACTAACAGCTCAGACAATGGTTAAGTCTGATTTGATTATGAGACAGCCAGGTGGGAAGGGCTCCCTGGCAGAACCTCCAAACATCCTGAATGCTGGGAGGAATCTGCACTCAGGTGGAGCCACTGAAGCTTGCAGTGGGAAGAAGCCTCGGCCTCCTCTTCCTGGGTGGAGCCTGGCATTCACCAAGACGGGAAGCACACTAGCAGGACTCTGGCTTTGCAAAAGTTCCCTGTTCTTTGTTGTTTCCCCCTTTTTGCCCAGTAAATTCAATTTCTCTCACCATTCAAAGTGTCTGTGAGCCTAATCTCTCATGGCTGTGTGACAAGAATCTGGTTCTTAGCTGAACTAAGGAAAAAGTCCTGCAGCAGCTTTGGCGTCCAGAAGATGGACCTTGAGAAGGGGTGAGTGAAATGGGGAATCAAAACCTCTCACTGTCGCTTCTAAGCCTTTTCATCCTCAGACATCTGAAGGTAGGGGAAACCGTGTTCCCCCACCCCTGTCGCTCCTGGGAGTCGGGACCTCTCCGTGGCCTTTTCCTTCCTTTTCTGGGACAGGCAGGCGAGCAGAGGCTCCTTGCTCCCTGTCTCCTGCTGGCTGGGGCTTGTGAACATCAGGCATCCATGGCATCTTCCTCTTCCCTGGACAAGGGGTTCAACTCCTTGGGACAGCAATAAGATGTTCTTCTCCCAGGCATTCTTTTTTCTTCTCTACCCCATCAGCAGTTGACTTTTAAATGGGGTTGTTTTCCTTTTGGAAGATGTTTTACTAAGCTAGGAAAGATAAGAATCACTGTTTATATCCTCTGTAAAGTTTTGGTTGTGATAATCTTGCAAGGACTGGGTTTTCTCCCACCAGTCTCTGTAGTTGTGTATGTGTTGAGTGTGTAATGTCTATAAAAGGAGCTCTAATTGATTTGGCATAAAGGAAGACAAGCACATGCATCAAATATTTTTTAAAGGGAAGTTAAAAGCTGTAGTACCTTTCAGTTCACATGACATTAATCTTTCAGAAATAAAAGCAACCTTAAAGATTATTGGTAAAATGCAGATGCCATCAAAATATAAATAGGTCAACTAAATTATGCAGGTCAGATGCAAGGTTTTCTAAGTGTTTTAAGGTTATAAACTGCTTTTTGGGTTTTGAGAACTATTTAACTTGCTGGCTTCACAATTGGTAATGCCTGTGGACATACAGAATTAACCATACCATTAATTATGCTGGAAGGAGTCAAACCTTGGCTGCACTTGGCATACAATTAACACAACTTACCAGGTTTTACATTAAAGTTAAAAATTGGTAGGAATTACCATTATAACATGTAATTGAAACTGCTGGAAATAGATTTACATGTGAAGTATGTAAGAATAATAAAATGTGTTTTTTTTTTTAGTAAAAGATTATAAAAAGGCATAAAGATATAAATTCTTGCCTATTAAAGGACTATTTTAAATTAGATAAAAGTTAAAAATTCGAACAACTAGTGGAAGGATTGTAAGAATTAATCTTTCAAAAAAATTCTGTGTGTGAACTTTGACTAAAGAGGGTATTATATCGTTTTTCTGTAAATTGAACCTTGAAATAAAAGGACAAGGTTTTTTTGAATCCCCTAATCTGCTCTTATAACACAATTTGTAAAAGGCTATCAAATGTTTTTGCTACTTTAAAACTTCTGAGTCATTTAGGCAAAATAAATAACGATAATCTGGAATTCTATTTCATGACATCAAGTGTTTTAAACCTTTAATATTATTTAGCAGACTTCCCAAAATCCAACTTCAGTTACAAAATTGCCTGTCTTGACACTTGGCTTTTCTGCGCTCCAGAAGGGTCCCTGGCATGTCCACAAAAGAGGCAAACAGGATTATTTGGCATGTTTAGGTACATGGGATTGCCAAAATGATGTTCTGTCTTCTTTAGGTTATATTTTTGTGAATAACAGTAATATATGTTCCAAAATCATATGGGATTTCTAAAATTCAAATGTCTGAGTATATGTTATTGATTATAATTGAGGTTGTTACACTAAGTTATTGTAAACCATGGAGATAATCAAACTTTTTTGTCAGTTGTGTTTGTAACTTTACCCTGAACATTTTGCTATTGACAGACAATTGTCTTGTTTAAATCCTTTTAAAAGGATGGTTTATAATCAAGTATAGAACTTTGACAGGTGCTTTCGACTTCAGGCTTCTGATAACTTTGGAGATTGTATCATTGGAATAAAGAAAAATGTACAATACTCATGAAGCGCTGAAATGTTCACAAATATGAACCAAAACAAGAGTTAACTAAGTGGACTGAACTCAAGAAACGAGCAAATCTTTTTGACTTTGCTTGGAATATTGCTGATCCTTGTCTTTTTTTCAGAGTCAAGGAAACTTATTTTGAACTGTTTATGACGTTTTATAATTGAGTAATGTATACTCCTGTGAACAAAATTTAGTGTATGTTTCTCTCTGTCTGGTTCCTCTAGAATGAGAAAACTGAGTATTCTTAACTTATGGCAATATAGATCTTTGCCTCAGTGCAGTAAGGATCCATCTTTCTCTTGCAGCAGGATGCAGAAATGGTTATTTTGCCAAGGCTTTAACTGGAAGGGTATGCTTCCCTTTGAGGGGTCAATCTTAACTTGCAGAACTGATAAAAGCCCCTTGGGGAGACTGGCCTCATACCCTTGCCTATGCAGTCCCTGTATAGGATTCCTGACCTGTGATTAGTAAAGAATGTCACTTTCTCACAGGTCCAGGAGGTTCAAGTTTATCCCGGGACCTTAAGAGGAAAGGATCACCCAACTCACAGGTATCTGAGTATATACCCACGACTGGGTTCAGCCTTAAAATTTCTTATCTAAGACTCCTTGTGGAACAGAGTTCCTTCAAAACCAATCCAAAAGGCCTATGCAGAAATAATTATTCTTGCTGCACTTTATGCAAATAATCAGGACAACTACAAGACTAAAGACTATTTTTCAAACCACTCAGTCTTAGGATGAGTGGTTCTCTTTTAACAAAATTGAGGACTAGAGAGAGAGAAATTATGTTTCAAAAGTTATCATACACTTGTCTTTAAATTATACACTCATTAGTTGTTTTTAATTTTGCCTACATTTTTTAGACTAGCCCTGCTTGTTCCTGTGAACCAACCAGCCATCTTTGGCTGCAGGTCAGAAAGAACGAGAGGGATGGGTAATGTAAAAATCTAAATCAGTATTCTAGTTCCGAGCAATTATATTTTTTAAAGGGAAGATAAAAGCTGTAGTAGCTTTCAGTTCACATGACTTTAATCTTTCAGAAATAAAAACAACCTTAAAAATTATTGGTAAAATGCAGATGCCATTAAAATATATTGCAATATTCTAGGTCCGAGCAAATCCTGCCAGGTGATGGCAATAAATAGGGTGCCCATCACTCAGAGGTTTCCTTTTTGGGAAAGCAAGATCAAGTGAGCTAACCAAAGCCAAGTACCATGCACCCAAATCCTAGCAAGCATAACTGTAGCCACCAGTTATCTGGGTGTGTCACAAGACACCCTTTTCTCTCCCTTGTTGAAAGATGACTCAAATCCCCAGTTTCGCCTTAGCATTTGGCTTATGACAAGGAGTCCTGGCAACTCCTGTCAAGACACATTTTTGTCCCAAACTCAATTCCAAGCTTCAGGTCAAAGCCCTAAGAAGAAAAACTTGATCTAAGGGATCCGGAGGCAACCAATAAGAGGAAAATACGCACTGTGCAAGTGAGCATGGCTAATTCCTGCTGACTAAGGCAAGCCTCCTCTTTCATGGATAAAGGTCATGCTAGTATCCGTGGCATAAATGAGGTCTAGGGAACTCCAAGGCTACTGAACGTAGGTGGGATAGAGACATAGGTGAGAGTGGATAATTTCTATTTTCCAGGCCCTGCCTGCTTCATAGGGGCAAGCCACTTTGGCATCAGTGGTGGCACCTGCCAAGGTTGCCAGGTATCAGAGATACAAGGACAAAAGAAGAAAAGAAAAGAGGATGTTCTTCCTTCTCTCCCCCGTGTACCCTGGGTATCTGCTAGGAAAAGAAGGGAACCAGGGATGCCTGCTCCCCTCTTCCTAGATGGGTAGCCATTTATCTTCAGTCTGTACTCCTTTCAGTTGCATCCTGAACCCCTGCGACTCCTTTAAATAAAATGCCTTCTTTTAACTTTCTCCTCTTCTGTCCTGTCTTCACTGATAGTTAATTATATATTCATAATACAGGACACTCACTTGAGATGCATCCTTCAAACTGAGAAAAGTTTATTTCCCAAACTTTAAACTTGTTGGCTTAGGATTGGGCTCAAGGGAAAGGAACTCAGAGCCCAACATGCTGGCAAAAGGGTAAATTTTATTATCAGTTGGGCTTTTGGCTTCCCTCTCCCTGTGCAAACTCATAAAAGGCCTTGGGATTTTTTAGCTTTCCTTACTCCTCCCCTTATTTCATTTTGATACATGTTTTCTAATCCGGTTCGTCTCTTCTTGCCTTCATGCCCTCAAACTCCAGTCATAAAACCAGAGCCTTGGAGTATTGCCCTTTTTGCCAGGGTCCCTTAGATAGGCCTCTGAGGGAGTTCTGACTGCCATTTTCCCCATAACAGCACCCCCTGTCAGCAGGAAGCAGTTAAGATCTGTCTTCATCCTTATCCCTTGTTCTAACAGGAGTTAGACGTGCCTCTATGGAGGGGGAATGAGACAGTCAAGTGGGAATGGCTCCCTAGCAGAACCTCTGAGTGACCTGCACACTGGGAAAAATGTACACTCAGATGGAGCCACCGAAGTTTGCAGTAGGAAGGAGCCTGGCCCCTCCTCTTCCTGGGTGGAAGCTGGGATTCAATCTGTGAGGCGGGAAGCACGTTAGCAGGACTCTGACTTTGTGGAATGTTCCTGTTTCCCCTTTTTCCCCTTCTTGCCCTTTTTGCTCAATTCATTCCACTTTTTTTTACCCTTGAAAGTGTCTGTGAGCCTAATCTCTCATGGCCATGTGACAAGGACCTGGCTCTTAGCTGAAAAAGGAAAAAGTCCTACAGATTAGAAATAAATTTATTGGAAATATATGTTAACATGTTGAATTTAGTGACTTAGTTTGTGAAAGACTGGAAACTCAGGTACATTTTAACTAAAGATAGTTTTATCCACACACTGCAGTAAGGCAGCACATAGTTCTAGTTCAAAACCCTCAAGGACAACATTTAGGGTTGAGTAACTTGTGTGTTGCAAAACTCTATTTTACCAATCATATGGTTGTTCGTAGAATGCTATCTCCTAGATAATTTTTTGGGACCCAACGTGCATAATTATAGATGGTGATCTTGTAATTCAGAACAGTTTGACACTGTTCAGGTAGAGTGGCTAAAATTATAAATTGAATGGAGAGATTTTTCTAATGAGAAAAGGCAAAAAGCAACTCTAGAAAGCTAATATCTGATAATGATTTGTTGTAGAAAATCATCAGAGTTGTGGCTAGAATAACAAAATAGATATTAGCCACCAAATTTTGGAACACTTAAAATAGAGGTTAGACCATGAAGATAAACATTCACTTAAGACAAAAACAGGGTTGATAGGATCAAGCAAGAGTGATATACAAGTCCAGTAGAATTATTATGAAAGATTTAATACTTTTTCTAAAAAGTTATTACTCTTACACTTTTGTCTTTGGAATCTATGCTGGAGTCAAACCTCTTGCTAATACAGAAATTCTTACATTTATTGAAGATTCCAAATTAGAATTGAGAAGTAATGACAGTAAGGGTTATCCAGTTTAAATTTCCCAATAATGTTGTAAACTACAGGTTAGGGAAAGAGCACTTTCAATTTGGGAAATGAAAAATATCATGCTTCCGCTACACTTAGACCTTGTTAAATGTGTATGATTTAAAATGTCAGAAAAGATAAGGTGTAGGACATTTTACAGAAAAACAAAAGCAAAAGCAAACAAAACAATAATTGTCCATGTAAAGAACTGCTCTAGTTTCAACAAAGGAAAATGTGTATTTTAATCTAATATTTATGCATTTATATAAATTGTATATGTATTTGAGATAGTAATAATTGGGAAGAAATGACAAAAGTACACGTTGATTTAAAAGCTACCGTATTTTTTCTATGTTTATGGGATCTTACTCTGTTGTCCAAGCTCAGTGGAGTGACATGATCACAGGTTGTTACAGCCTCAACTTTTCAGGCTCAAGCAATTCTCCTGCCTCAGCCTCCTGAGTATCTGGGACAACAGGCATACACCAGCACCAGCTAATTTTTGATGTTTTTGTAGAGAAAAGGTCTCATTATATTGCCCAGGCTGGTTTCCAACCCCTGGATTCAAGCGATTCTCCTGTGTTAGTCTCCCAAATCGTTGGGATTACACGTGTGAGCCACTGTGCCCAGTCCTCAACTATTCTTTAATTTTGTTAAGGAAATAAAAATCTCAAATTAAATTTTTTATGCAACGTAAATGTAAATCAGCAATGCTATTTTGTATGTCATGAGACTGATTTGTCAGGCAAATCTTATTATGTTGAAGACTCTACTTTATGACCACCTTGCAAGCTCAGTGAAACAAAACCTGGAGACCGAAACAAGAACTAAAAGAAGTAAGAGGAGAAATAAACTACCCTAATTCCCTGAGCCAGTAGAAAGGCAACACACCTAACTCCTCTCTCAAATGTTTGAAAGCTCCTGAAGGGAAAGGATGAGAAATACAGGTAGAGCTCCGGAATGCAGAATTACCAAGGGTCCAAGGACCCTCAAGGATTCTATAAAAGGAGAGTCATAAAGATGTGAATAATCACACACTGTATCTTCTAACAAGAAAAAGGATTTGATGGCAGAAAGTGTCCCTCAGGAAGACCAGTAATTTCTTTAATTCCACTGCATGGAAATAAGGAATCTAAGTTCTAACTTTACTTCAGCCTGTGAAGAAGAATGGGTTATATTCAATAGTAGAACAGGTGCATCAGTTTTTCTGTCTGGTCAACTACACCCTTCTATTCATTACACAAATCCTAAAAGTGATATATATTATGGCATAGGGATATGCACACGTGAAAAAGTCTGTTCTAGAGTAGAAAAACATCTAGCTGCCACAGATGTGCATCTACTTAGAGAAGAAGACTTGAAGACTCCTTTGTTGGGGAAAAATATTTTGTGCATACAAATGTAAGGCAGATATTCTATTCTGAAATAATGAGGATCCAGACAATAGAATCTGCTATTCTACAAAATAATTTTTAATAGCTCACAAATTTGATGTGCATGAAAATCACATGGAAAATTCGTCAAAAATACTGGCACCTGGCATTCTCATTCATTAGACAGAAATTGACACCAGACATCCGAATTTAAAAACAGTTAAGCCTGCTCTGAATATTCAAACTCATGTCAACATCTAAGAAAAAAATCCAAATACATTTTTTCTTCATTACTTGCAAAGGGAAGTTTTCTAAAGCCTTGAAATTGTGTTTCCATTTTAAATATAAAAGATTTTTTCCCTTGAACTGAAGACTTCTCTTTCATATGGCAGAAGCCAACAATTTATAAAGTACTGTGTCAAACCTAAAGTTCATCTTAGAGAGATATATTTAGGAAATGTGTGGAATCCCTTGCTCTATGTATTTGAGAAGGAATCATACCTAATATATTGTTTTAACTTATCCCTGTTTTTCATGGTAGTGGTGATGGCGTTGATATCCCCAAGCATTCACTAAGGGTTTAGATACTGTGATATTTTATAGCTCTGCTCTGAAAAATAAAAATATGGCCTCGTGTCCATGGATGGAGAAAAGTTATTGGATAGGTGTCATAACAGACCTGGGAAAACCAATATGAAGGAAAGAAGTGATCTGAAAAATAGAGAAAAAGGGGTCAAAAGAACTAACTAAAGTGATTATCCAAACTCAGGATGTTTTTGTGGAACATGCAATACTTTTGGGATACCTAGAAACATATTGTAAAGAGAATTTAGAAAAGCCTGGAATTCCAAAGTCCCTGGGACTCAACTACAGTTTGGGCATTCTATGGTGCTATGAATCTTGAAGCCTGGAAAAATCAGAAAAATCTGCATAGCATTTCTAATGCCTCCAGTTAATGCTAATCAGTGAAGGCCAGATGTAAGTTGAGTAAAGGAGTAAAGAAAATGTCACAACTTCCATTTAGGGTGTCATCAATCCCACAATGAAGTAAACTTGCTTTTGGGAAATGCATGTTGATTTTGGAATGACCATATGTGAATGACCTCACATTTCCTCAGCCTGACCACCATCAACATAACTCCAGCTGCTTTAATGTTTGGGAGGTGACAGTCCAAATCAATAGTAAATGCAAAAACGTAGCCATAACTGGCTTAGGTGCAACCACTCAACTAGTTATTTTTCCAAAGCAGAAGGATACTTGTTCTGCCTCTATTGAAATATTGACATGGGCCTTCTTCATATGCCATATAAAGGAAATACAAGAAAATAATATGACTTTTGAATGCAAAAGTAACATCAGCACTGCAAACCAGAGTGATTTCACAGATTTATATTTTTTAAGAAAATCAGTTTTTGAATTTTAGCAGTTTATATGACACTGGCATTTTAAAAATGATATTCTTAAATAGTCATTATTGAACGTAATGCTTCCCATATAGGAGAACATAGTTCCAATCCTCAAGTGATTATCAAATAACTATTTCAAGGAATATTCAATATGAGTCCATGTGTGTAGACATATAATAATTATTTCAGAGTAAGGTATTTGTGGTTGCCTGAAATTATCATAATGAGATATATTTCAGAATTTCCCCAAATCAAGTGTGCTCGTTTAATTGTGTTAGAACTGAGGATTCTATTTTTTTTAAAACTTTTCTCCTTTTGAGCACTGTCTGCCCTTCACTATCTTTGACCTTTCCCAGTATCATAGTTGTACCTTGGTCTCAGATGTATACCTCCAGCTTAGACTCTGGACCTTTCTCATGAACACCAGTCTTATATATTAAACTGACTCTTCAACATCTACATTTGGGTATAGAATGGGCGTTTTTAAATCAACAAGTACAAAATGGAATCTTGACCTTCCCTCTTCTAAACTGATTTTTTTTTTCAATTGCATTTTAGGTTTTGGGATACATGTGCTTTGACGCAGCAATCCCATTACTGGGTATATATCCAAAGGACTATAAACTAATTCTTTCACAGTGCTCTCATATGTTTTAATAGCAACTTCACACTGAGTTATTTAGCCCTAAAATCTCAGAGTCATTCTTGATTCCTGCTTACCACTGTTTACAGCCTGTCAGAAAATCCTGTTGCCGTTCCTAGACTGAGCCACCATCATCATTTTGGATTATGTCAGTTGCCTCCCAATTGTGTGTGTGTTTGTGTGTGTGTGTGTATGTGTATGTGTATGTTTATGTTCGCATCATACAACCAGTATCTATGAAGATATGTATTTTCCATATTTGTAAAACAGTTTATACCAGCAACCAGTTGTCTACAGCCAGTTACATTGTTATTCAAATTGCATGGAACTCCCTAAGAAGATGGTCTGTTCTGTTTCATCTAACATTGAAATTTTATGTAACCAGATAGGAGGAATCTAGATTCCATTTTATATGATATTTATATTGTATAACACCACATAAAAATTCAAGAAAAGTAATTTTTGATTTTTACTTCTCCCGCAATTCACTCTCAGTACAGAGTTATCCTGTTGAAACCTTAGAAGCAAGTGAAATCTGTGCTTAAAAGCCTACTTATAGCTTTAATCTGACTCAGATTAAAAGACTAAAGCCTTGCAAGAATTTTACAAGGCTCTCACATTTTAGATCCTATATGTCTTTTACTTCATTTTCTATCACTCTCTCCCTTGCTTACCTTTTTCCAGCCACACCGGTTTCCTTGCTGAATTCTATCAAACCAGGATGTTCTAACCTCCGGCCTTTTATACGTTTAGTTTTCTCTGTCATGAACGCTCTCTGATTAGTTATAAAATGGTTTGTTTCCTAATTTCTTTGGATTTTGCTGAAATATCACCTCAGGAAGGTTTCTCTCATTACCCTATTCTCAATTTAATACCTTTTTTATTTCTTCCTGTTTTTTTGTTCTCTGTAGCATATTCTGTATTTTACTTATATGCTTTATTTGCTGTCTTCACAGAAATGCTAGCTGCTCATGAATTTGTGCTTGATTTTTTCATTGCTGTAACTCTATTTTAATTGCTCTGGCACATACTTGTGGCTTAAAAAATATTCGTTGCTGAAGTCAATTAATGAATTCAATGTCAAGCAATATTTTTCTGTATACCACTGGCTTAATTGCTGTGAAAACCTTATCAAAGAATCCAAAAGAATGATTTGAAACTAGACGATGACCATATTTTGTTTTATTCCTATCTTTTGTATTTGCTATTGGGTAAATTTAGTTTCTGTTTGTAATGCTGTTTTATTAATTTGGATCAAAATTCCTGTCACCAATTTCTAATGGAATATGAACTTCGTGAAGATGCACTAGCAATTTTATTTCCCATTTTGAAGTTTTCTTTTCACATTACACACAATTGTACAAATTGACACTGTTAAGAATTTTATACAGCTGTCTAGGCTGGCTTGAAATGATTTTTCCTCATCACTCCTTGACTGGTATTTCACCGTTTAATTCACATGACAAATTGAATAAAAGAGCAGATAGAGTTGCAACTTGTAGATCTTTCATTAGTGTCTTCATTATTCAGAGGCTTGCATTTATAACCCTCCAGAGTCCTTGCTATTATACATAAGAGATGGTTGGCTAAATCTGATGAGTTAATATACACAGATGTTGTTATTTTCCTCTAAACTTATATTTTACACCCAAAATAAGACAGTATTTTGTACATTTTACCTCTTGATATTATGACTGGAGGATATATGTAAGCAAGATATAATTGCTGGCCTTTAAGAAAACAATTCCATTATGTTTTCAGTACAGAAATGTTAAGACTTAATCCATAATATCATTATGGCATCAGACCATTGATTCTAGGAGCTTTCATTTGTTCATGCTTAAAATTAAAGTTACACTCACAATCCTAGTACTATCCAACCATTTGCTGTTGTTTCTATATTTCTGTTTATTCATTTTAATATGTTATTCAGATATCTGTACACGTTAACATTTAGACTCTTCTCAAAAGAAAACATAGGCCAACAAACATGAAAAAAATGCTCATCATCACTGGTCATTAGAGAAATGCAAATAAAAACCACATTGAGATACCAACTCACACCAGTTAGAATGGCGATCACTTAAAAAAATCTGGAGACAACAGATGCTGGAGAGAATGTGGAGAAATAGGAACACTTTTACACTGCTGGTGGGAGTGTAAATTAGTTCAACCATTGTAGAAGACAATGTGGCGATTCTTCAAGGACCTAGAAATAGAAATTCCATTTGACCCAGCCATCCCATTACTGGGTATATATCCAAAGGATTATAAATCGTTCTATTATAAAGACACATGCACACCTATCTTCATTGTAGCACTGTTTGCAAACTCCTGGAGCCAACCCAAATGTACATCCAGGATAGACTGGACAAGGAAAATGTGGCACGTATATACCATGGAATACTATGCAGCCATAAAAAATGATGAGTTTGTTTCCTTTGCAGAGACATGTATGAATCTGGAAAACGTCATTCTCAGCAAACTGACAGAAGAATAGAAAATCAAACACCGCATGTTCTCACTCATAGGCGGATGTTGAACAATGAGAACACATGGACACAGGGAGGGGGACATCACACACTGGGGTCTATTGGGGGGGAATAGGTGAGGGACTGTGGGCGGTGGGGAGGTTGGAGTGGAGTAACATCGGGAGAAATGCCAGATGTAGGTGACCGGGGGCGATGGAGGCAGCAAACCATATTGCCATGTATGTACCTATGCAACAATCAGGCATGATCTACACATGTACCCCAGAACCTAAAGTGAAATAAAATATATATATTAAAAAAAATTTAGACTTTTCAGCTGACTTTTAAAAAACAATGAAACACATGTCATTTGATTACTGATATTTCAATGAGATTTTCAATATTGTTCTTTTTTCTGAATTTTTGTTACAAATATGAGTATATCTGTCTTCCATGAGTAGATATTACTTTGTAAAAAACAAAACTCAGTAAACTAATTTATGAACTTTTACATATAACAAAATCAAACAGTTTTATGGACTGTAATGTTTTCTGCATTTCTACTATGTCTTTGTGTGCTTTATACATTTCTATTATAGCACTTACCTGAATTATGTATTTATTTGCATGTCTTTCTCTTGTATCTGTAGACTTGTGCCTAGGACTCTGCTTGATCTTAAAACTTACTCTTGAAGATTTTTTAGTAAATGCTATTATTGCAGGTGAATGTATAATGAATATACTTTGTGCAAAATAGTTTTCTTTGTAAATCTTATGTTAGGTTTTACAGTTTATAGAGTATTTTTCTTTTTGAGTGATATATACTTATTTGTTCCTCTTGATTTCCAGATACAAACTCATAGCTTCAAATATGTTCATAATTTCTTTAATTCTATTTTATAGTCATCAAGGAAAATGGGGGTGTTCATTTTATATACTAGTTTGTTCCTATTAGTAAGTTTCAGTAATTGCTCTTATTTATAAATCTAGAGCATTCTCTTGTTGGTTAAAGGTACTAGATCCTCACCAAACTTCTGAAGCATAATAATACCTTTCTCTTGTGCCAAGCATATACTGTATTCATTTTCCTTTTCCTATATGTAGAGGCTTCGTTCACTTTTTCATTATTGTGGTAAGGATGCTTAACATGAAATCTGTCTTCCTTTAAAACTTTTAAGTGTACAATAGAGTATTGTTAGTTACAGGTACAATAGTGTTTCTTAACCTGAAACATAGAACAGAGTTTTACACATCTCACCACAATCTATTTTATTGTATTGGCCCATAGTGGAAGTTTTGATTCATGTAATAAAATGCATTTTAAAATTGCAATAAAAGAGTCAGGGTATTAATCTTCTAGGTGTTAAAAATAATTACAAATTTTGTATTTGTTATTATTTTATTTGTTAAGAGTTATTACCAATTTTTCTTGAATTAAAGGGCCTAAAACAAAGATAGACAAATTTTGCCAAATGCTTTATTTTGAGGTGTAACTTTTTTTTTTTTTTTTTTTTTGAGACGGAGTTTCGCTCTTGTTACCCAGGCTGGAGTGCAATGGCGCGATCTTGGCTCACTGCAACCTCCGCTTCTCGGGTTCAGGCAATTCTCCTGCCTCAGCCTCCTGAGTAACTGGGATTACAGGCACACGCCACGGTGCCCAGCTAATTTTTTGTATTTTTAGTAGAGACGGGGGTTTCACCATGTTGACCAGGATGGTCTCAATCTCTTGACCTCGTGATCCAACTGCCTCGGCCTCCCAAAGTGCTGGGATTACAGGCGTGAGCCACTGCACCTGACCCTGAGGTGTAATTTTTTAACCTTATGACTGAGAAGAGACCTGAAATTTCTCAACATAAGGTGCAGCACAAATTTGATTTATTTGTAACATAATCTCTTATAACTGACTGGAAAGGAAATAGTTATGAATTTGTTAGTGCCTAGAGAAACGATATCTTTAAAATCAACAGAAGTAGATGAAAAGAAATTGCTATGTGCTTTGCTGGTATTCCAGTAACTGACCACAATGTTAAGTATATTCAATAGGCTAAATGTGTTTAAAATTTGATTTTGGAAAAGAACAGGAATAGATGATAACTATATAGAGACTAAAAGTGCTTAAAAATGTGTCCTTCATTGCTTTCTGTTAAATAAAGTCTTGGCGATTTATTGATGTCATTACATCATGTTACACACTCAGCACTCCTCCTCCAACTTTCCCCATAAAGACAAAAGAAATAGAAAGGAAAACAATCTGGTAGTATTTTTTGGCTTATCTTAGAGCCTAAACCCAAAGATAACACTGGGTCAGGAGGAGTTAAATCCTGAGCTCCTACTGCCTATAGATATGTACCTACTTTTTGCTGCTTCTGCTAATTCAGTTTACTTAACAATAAAGCTCACAATTGATCTGAAGTGTGCTTATTCATTCCAGGGTGCCAATATCAACAGAGTAAGCAATGATTCTATTTTCTTCCCTAGACTTTGAATCTCTGATTACTAACTTCTAGATGATATTCCTTCTTTGTATCGGATGGGAAATCAAGTTGTTTCTTGTTCAAAGCCTGGTAATTCCCACAAAATTTCCCCTGCTCTGCTTATTTTGCTGTTCTAGTGTTCCTCTACACTTTGTTTTGTGGTATTTCTCATATTGAGAAATACAGAGAGATAAATGTTGGGTTTGGTAAAGGTAACCCACAGAACATTTGTCTTCCTACAGTCAACTGGCTCAGTAGAGTAAATGCATCCACAATGTCTTGTACCATTCTTACTCCAAACTCCAAACACAGAGTGAGTTGATTAATTGTGATATTGCTCATTAACACTTTAATAAACTTTATCTTCTTTGTGGCCAACCTAGAGTTATTATTACCTTAGCATTTTCCTCATAGCATTGACTACTATCTAAAACTTCTGCAACACTTTGAAACTTTTGATTAATGCCTGAAATATCCTGTACTGAATTTCCTTTTCTTACCTTCAAATATGTTCATAATTTCTCAAGTTCTGTTTTGTAGTCATCAAGGAAAATGGGGGTGTTCATTTTATGTTCTAGTTTGTTTTCTGTTAGTAAATTTCAGTAATTGCTCTTATTTATAAATCTAGAGCGTTTCTTTTGCTCTTGGTTAAATGTACTAGATCCTCACCAAACTTCTCTAACACAATAATACTTTTCTCTTTTTTTTTTGAGATGGAGTTTCGCTCTTATTACCCAGGCTGGAGTGCAATGGCATGATCTCGGCTCACTGCAACCTCCGCCTCCTGGGTTCAGGCAATTCTCCTGCCTCAGCCTCCTGAGTAGCTGGGATTACAGGCACGCCCCACCATGCCCAGTTAATTTTTTGTATTTTTAGTAGAGACGGGGTTTCACCATGTTGACCAGGATGGCTTCGATCTCTTGACCTCGTGATCCACCCGCCTTGGCCTCCAAAAGTGCTGGAATTATAGGCTTGAGCCACCGCGCCTGGCCTAATACTTTTCTCTTGTGCCAAGCATATACAGTATTCATTTTCCCTTTCCTATATGTAGAGGTGTGGGAGTTCAGTCAAGATGGTTGTAAAGATTGTAAAATTATCGAATATAGTCACAAACCTTCTTGGAAGGCCAAGAGGTTCGAATAGTTTCAGTAGAAGTTTTGACTGAAGGCAGCCTAGTCCTCTTTATCTTCAGTTGAAAAAGAAAAGCAAATAACTAGGGAATGCGGGGGGAGTTTATCTGAATAACTCGTTTACTCATGTGGTCCTAAAACTAATCTTTTATCTTTCATGGGTCGCATGGCTCTCTTGGCAGGGAGGACAACCAGGTTTATCATTCAAAAATTGTGTTTGCTTTAGGCCCTGGAATGTGGTCTTTAATCTTTACCCTCTAATGGTGTTTGCTCAAAGCCTTTGTCATTTATTGTGTGCTGAATAAAGGCCAGCAAGGCCAGCAACTTGGGGCTATGGCTGCTAGCTCTTTATAGCACTCTCTTTGAGTGTCTGTCAGTGGCCCAGACACCCCAGCCTGCTCTTTCACTGTATTCTGTGTTTGAATGAATTTGTTCATCAATCACTGGGTCAGGGTCAGTGGGTCAGGCCCTGACATAGAAGCTTCATTCTCTTTTTCATTATTGTGGTAAGGACACTTAACATGAAATCTGCACTCCTTTAAAGCTTTTAAGTGTACAATAGAGTATTCTTAACTATTATAGGTACAATGTCATACAGTGGATCTCTAGAACTTACTCATCTTGTATAACTGAAAGTTTATACTCATTGAAGAGCAACTTCCCATTTCCCTATCCCCCAGGGTCCTGACAACCACCATTCTACTCTCTGTTTCTATAAATTTGACTATTTTAGATGCCTCATGTAAGTAGAATTGAGCAGTCCTGTACTTTTGTAACTGCTTCATTTTACTCAGTATAATGTTCTCCAGGTCCATTCATATTGCCACATATGGCAGGATTTCATTCCTTTTTTAAGGCTGAATAATATTCCATTATATGTATGTATCACATTTGCTTTATTCTTCTATTGATGAGCGTTTAGATTGTTTCCGTATCTTGGTTATTAGGCAAAGTACTTGAATAGGTATTTTTTCAAAGAAGATACACAGATTGCGAACAAGTATATAACAAGACACTCAACATCATTAATCATCAGGAAAATGAAAATCAAAATCACATTGAAATATCACCTCAGACCTCTTAGCATGGCTACTACATATGTGAAAAGAAAAAGATTACTGTTGATAAGTATGGGGAAAAAATGGAACCTTTGTACACTGTTGGTGGGAATGTAAAATTGTTTGGCCACTGTGGAAAATAGTTTGGAGATTCCCTGAAACTGTTAAAAAATAAAAGTAGCATATGATCCAGTAAAACCACTTCTGTATATATACAAAGAATTGGGACTAGAGTCTCAGATATCAGCATTCCCATGTTTATTGAGGCTGGCTTCTAAGACCACAAATCTTCCACAAATAATCTACTTTCTTCCTTCAGTTCAAGCCATTTAGTAGTTTCCCATTTTTACTTCTGAGGGAAAATTTTACTTGCAGCAGCATTATTTATCTTTATCTAATGTATTTTATAATCTCTCTAGAGAAAAGAATGACAAACTCTTTTCATGGTAACTTTATCTACCTGATAACCAAACCAACAAATTCCTGGAATATGTTCCCTTAGTGATGTTTTTCTGGAGAAATTTATGTTATTTAATTTCAGTTTTAAAATTTTATTTCCATTTTAATTTTTAAAATTTTACATTCCCATTCTTCATTCCAATTTATAGGAAATCGTTATAATGTGTTACAAACACTTGTTTGTTTTCTTGAAAAACGGGCTTTATATTTTTATGTGCACGTTTTTAATATACAAAAATGTTATTGTATATCTCACTCTATTTTTTTGCTGGTTATCATATATTGCAGTATTGTTCAAAGTATTTGCTGCCCCTTGCTGTAGGAGGATTATACTTCCCTTCTCCATTAATATCAGGCTTGATTATGGGACCTGCTTTGGCCAATGAAATGTGATAAGTGGCACATGGGATAAGTGGCACAATCTTTCTTTGATTTTTTTTTTAATATCTCAAGCTCAACTAGATGTAAGAAGTTTCATTGCCAGTTTGAAAATGAAACATTATATTTCTCATTGCTGCTGTCTTAAGACCAATCTCATGTGTAATTAGCCCTATGGATAGTTTTTCTTTTTTTTTTTTTTTTTTTTGAGACGGAGTTTCGCTCTTGTTACCCAGGCTGGAGTGCAATGGCACGATCTTGGCTCACCGCAACCTCTGCCTCCTGGGTTCAGGCAATTCTCCTGCCTCAGCCTTCTGAGCAGCTGAGATTACAGGCATGCGCCACCATGCCCAGCTAATTTTTGTATTTTTAGTAGAGATGGGGTTTCACCATGTTGACCAGGATGGTCTCGATCTCTTGACCTCGTGATCACCCGCCTCGCCCTCCCAAAGTGCTGGGATTACAGGCTTGAGCCAGCCCTATGGATAGATTAAGCTCACAAAATTCAAAATCAAAAACAAAAATCAAAAATATTTTCCTAAATTTCCTATTTCTTCATTCTTCACCATGGCTACACCTATAATTTGGATATTATCCATGATTATAGTTCTCCATTGTTGATTATAAATGCTCTCTTCAGTGTTAGATTTAAAAAAAAAACTTCACCAGTATATTGTATACTCTTATATTTAGCATCTTTTGCTGCAGCTTTGAGATTTATCCTCCTATCTAAGCAACTCCTCTAAATGTGTTTACAACTGTATTTCATTATTTCAAAAAAATGCTGTTTTCAACACATTTGGGGTCTTTTTAAGAAAAGTTTCTGAAGCATTTCGTATAATACCCGACCTTTGCATTTGGATGACCATTTGGTTGGATATAAAATTTTGGTTACAAAATATTTTCCTTTGATTAAAAAACATACAGTTCTATTGTCTGCTAGAATCTCACATTGTGTTGAGAAGGCTTGTTCTTATTTTGTATTTTTCTGTCGGAAACTTTTGAACCTTTACTAATTTTCAATTTTATATCTTGTCTGTTTAATAATCCATGACATGAGTTGTTTCATCTTTATTTTTAAGAGCTTTATTTTGACCATTGCTTAAAAGATTATCCCTGTCTGTTATTATTTTCCTCTCTGTTGAAGACTATATGTATCTGAATATTAATAATCCTATTCAAATTCACTCTTTTTCTTCTAACTTCTACTTTTGCATGATTTCTTGTAACTTTTGAAAAAATTCTTTATTCACATCTTCCGTTTTACTAAAATTTGTATCTGGGTTCTTTACACTCTAATCTATTTGGTTATTGATTTTAATGATTTTTGTTTCCTTACCTGATATTTATAATTTCTAAAAATATTTTAATTTTTATATTGCTAATATATTATTATATAAATCTAGCATTATCTTTTTTTTAATTACTTAACTGTTGAAATAATTCTGCTATTGATACTGTATGCTGTTAAGTTTTGATTTTTCCTTCCAAATAAATATAAATAATTTTGAATGTTTTGCTTTTGAGTTAATGATCCCCTTAAGATATCAGATAAATGCTTCATAAACAGATAAAGGAATATTCCTTAGGGAGATGACAAAAACCAGTAATTAATTTTTTGTTAATTCAATTTGGTGTAATTAGAGGGGAGTATAAAATTTCCAGATAGAAAGGCTAATGAATTATAGAATTAGTTTTTAAAACAAAATATTTAAAGTAAAACACACATACAGCAAAATATGAAATTTACTTTTCTTAGGTTAACACGTTTATGTAACTGGCACCCAGATTAAGAAACTGAACATTACCACGTAACATGATCGGATTAGTAATTCTAATCTATTGCTTTTGTAATTAAGCATTATAATCTCAAGCAATGAAATAGTATATACTAGTAATAATGAAAAAAATATTTCCACATGCAAGAAAAGGGATGATTCCCCACAAAAGGCAAGTAAGCTACAGACACAAAATAATAAATATATATTCTTCCATTTAAATGAAAATAAGAAATGGACACACCAAATTTATGATGGGAAAGGTCATTGCAGCTTTTGAAGTTAGCATCTTCTTTCAACTATTTTAGAAGGTAAACTTTGTCATAATTTAAGGAACCACATATAAAAAGGTGTCTTCCTGGGTTTTCTATTATATTGCGTTGTTCTGTTTTTCTATCTTTATATAAATAACACACTGTTTTAATTACTGTTGCTGTGTAATAAGTCTTGATATTTGATAATGTTAGTGTGCCAGCTTTACTTTTATTTTTTAAAATTGTCTTAGCTGGTTTTGCCCTTTGCATTGGTGTGTATAAATAAATATATATATATTTAGATATATATATATATATATATATATATATATAACATTTCTTAATTTACACACATATGCACACACTCACTTAAACAAGTTACCATAATTTTGCTTGGTATTTAATTTACAGATGAACATTTAGGGAGAATTACATCTTACCACTATAAGTCTTCTAATTCTTGAACCTGGACTATTTCTTCACTTACTTAGGTCTTCCTTAATTATTTGAAATGGTGTTTTATAATTTTCATCTTATAGACATTGCAGTACTATTTTTAATTTATAAATATATATTGGCATTGTTTATGCTATGCTCAGTGTCCTTTTTAAGCATTCCCTTTTCATTTGTCTCTTGCTGATATGTAGAAATGTAATTAAATACTATGTATTGACATTGTATCAGTGAACTTTCTAAGTTCACTAATTTTAAATACTTGTACACTATTTTGAATTTTATGCATTCATAGTTATGCCATCTTCAGGTAATGAGTATTTTGTTTCTTCCTAATTGCTAAAATATTCATTCTAAGAATACTTAGTTTGCTAGAACTATGCTGAATAGAAGTAAATATAAAATACATCTTCTTCTTGTTTCTGTTCTTCAAGAAAAACAATTTAGTTTAATTTCTTTTTCTTTCTTTTTTTCTTTTTTTAAGACAGAGTCTTTTTAGAAATAGAAATTCCATTTGACCCAGTAATCCCATTACTGGGTATATATCCAAAGGACTATAAATCGTTCTACTATAAGGACACATGCACACGAATGTTCATTGCAGCACTGTTTACAATAGCAAAGACCTGGAACCAACCCAAATGCCCATCGATGATAGACTGGACTGGGAAAATGTGGCACATATGCACCATGGAATACTATGCAGCAATCAAAAATGATGAGTTCGTGTCTTTTGTAAGGACATGGATGAAACTGGAGAACCATCACTCTCAGCAAACTGACACAAGAACAGAAAATGAAATACCACATATTCTCATTCATAGGCGGGTGAGGAAAAATGAGAACACATGGACACAGGGAAGGGAGTACTACACATCGGGGTCTATTGGGGGGAATGGGGAGGGACAGCGGGGGCAGGGAGCTGGGGAGGGATAGCCTGGGAAGAAATGCCAAATGTGGGTGAAGGGGAGGAAGGCAGCAAAACACACTGCCATGTGTGTACATATGCAACTATTTTGCACGTTCTGCACATGTACTCCAAAACCTAAAATGCAATAAAAAAGAAAAAAAAGACAAAAGAGTCTTGCTCTGTTGCCCAGGCTGGAGTGCAGTGGCACTGTCTTGGCTCACTGCAACCTCCACCTCTTGGGTTCAAGTGATTCTCCTGCCTCAGCCTCCTGAGTAGCTGGGACTAAAGGTGCACACCACCACACCCAGATAATTTTTGTATTTTTAGTAGAGACAGGGTTTCACCATATTGGCCAGGCTGGTCTCGAACTTTTGACTGCATGATTTACCAACTTTGGCCTCGCAAAGTTCTGGGATTACAAATGTGAGCCACTGTGCCCAGCCTTAATTTCATTATATATGATATGTGCTTCAGTTTTTCCAAGTAACCTTTTTTCAAAATAAAAAAAAGTTGTTCTTTGTTTGCCAATAGTTTTTGTCATGAATGGATATCGTTAATTAATATTGAGTTTCATTAAATCCTTTTTTCTGAACCTATTAGGCTAATCATGGGATATTCCTTCTATTTCTTTTGTAATGTGAATTGTATTGACTGATTTTTAACTTGTTGATATTTATTTAGAACTTAGCATATATGTTCATGAGAGAAACATATCCATTGATTTATTTTCTTGTCTTTGTGCTGGTGTGTTAATTGGGTTATGTAGACTTCATAAAATGATTTGAGATGTACGTCCACCACCTTTTGATTACCTGGATTTGTATGAATAATGCTTTTTTCTTTTTTATTATTATTTCCTTTAAGTTCTGTGGTACATGTGCAGATTGTGCAGGTTTGTTACATAGGTATACACGTGCCATGGTGGTGGTTTGCTGCATCCATTGCCCCGTCATCTACATTAGGTATTTCTCCTAAGGCTATCCCTCCCCAATACCCTGCCCTGACATTTTCCCCTTGCCCCTGAGCCCCCAGGCCCCAGTGTGTGATATTCCCTTCCCTGTGTCTGTGTGTTCTTTGTTCAACACCCACTTATGAGTTGGAGAACATGCAGTGTTTGGTTTTCTGTTCTTGTGTCAGTTTTCTAGAATGATGGTGTCCAGTTTCATCCATGTCCCTGCAAAGGACATGAACTCATCCTTTTTTATGGCTGCATAGTATTCCATGGTGTATATGTGCCACATTTTCTTTATCCAGTTTATCATTGATGGGTATTTGGGTTGGTTGCACGTCTTTACTGTGATGAACAGTGCTGCAATAAACATACGTGTGCATGTGTCTTTATAATAGAATGATTTATAATCCTTTGAATATACCCAGTAATGGAATTGCTGGGACAAATGGTATTTCTATTTCTAGATCCTTGAGGAATCACCACGCTATCTTCCACAATGGTTGAATCAATTTACACTCCCACCAACAGTGTAAAAGCATTCCTATTTCTCCACATCCTCTCCAGCATCTGTTGTCTTCTGATTTTTTAATGATCGCCATTCTAACTGATGTGAGTTGATATCTCAATGTGGTTTTAATTTGAATTTCTCTAGTGACCAGTAATGATTTTTTTCATGTTTGTTGCCTGCATAAATGCCTTCTTTTGAAAAGTGTCTGTTCATATCCTTTGCCCACTTTTTGATGGGGTTGTCTTTTTCTTGTAAATTTGTTTAAGTTTCCTGTAGACTCTGGATATTAGCCCTTTGTTCAGATGGGTAGATTGCAAAAAATTTTTCCCCATTCCGTTGGTTGCCAGTTCACTCTATTGATAGTTTATTTTGCTGTGCAGAAGCTCTTTTGTCTATTTTGGCTTTTGTTGCCATTGCTTTTGGTGTTTTTAGTCTTGAAGTCTTTGTTCATGCCTATGTCTTGAATGGTATTGCCTAAGTTTTCTTCTAGAGTTTTTATGATGTTAGGTCTTATGTTTAAATCTTTAGTCCATCTAGAGTTAATTTTTGTATAAGGTATAAGAAAGCATCCAGTTTCAGCTTTCTGCATATGGCTAGGCAGCTTTCCCAACACCATTTATTAAATAGGGAATCATTTCCCCATTGCTTGTTTCTGTGATATAAGAGCTCCTGAAGGAACAATGTTTGATATTAGTTCTTCCATAAATGTTTGAGAGAATTAACCAGCAAAGCCATTCGACCTAGATTTTTCTTTGTACAGAAGCCTTTATTTACAGTTTTAAATTATGTAATAGATATGAATGAAACTCTTCTGATACTGTATTTTTTATTGTGATAGTCATGTTATGTCTCTGGGACTATTTCCTTATACAAGTTTTTATTTTTATTGACATAAAATCGTCCATAAATGTTCCTGTTTTATCTTTAAAATCTACAGAATCTTTACACCCCCTTTTCATTCCTGATATTCGTTTTTGTTCCTTTTATGTTTTTCCTTCTGTTGGCAAAATGCTCTCTTTGCAGTCAGTATTTTTATTTTTTCTGATTGTTGTCTTTGATTTTGACTTTCAGTAGTTCTATTATAATATGCCTAGATGTGGCTTTTTTTGTATTTGCCCTACTTGGAGTGTACAATTTCTTGAACTCATGTTTTGATATCATTAATCAGTTTTGGAAAAAATCTCAGGCATTATCTTTTGCAATATTACCCTGCATTTTTCTCTCCTCTCTCTTTCATGGCTCTCATTTGCACTATACTAGTCATTTTCACTGTGCCCCATATGTTTCTCATGCTCTTTTTTTACTTGTCATTGTGTTTTCTCTCTCTTTTTCAGTCTGAATACTGGCAAGATAGTACCAATAACTGCGATATCTCTTGGTTTGTTTCTGTTGCCTGTCATATATTTCTTTTGGTCTTTTGTTATACTTGAAAAGTTTCTGTTAAATCCAGGACATTGTTTTGAGTCTGTAAAGTTTCTAAGTAATGGTATTTTTTTCTGGAGTTGGTTTACTCTGTATAACTTGGTAAACTAAGGGTCCGTTGATCTTAAATCAAATGGGGACTCAGTAAGGCTTATAGGTTCATTCTACTTTTGGTTATTATCTGCTCTTCAGAATTAGTCCTCCCACTTGCAACTGAAAAATTAAGGCATTTACTAAGATATTTTCTTCCTTAGTGTAATTTGGACATCAGTTTTGTGGCCTCATAATAAAGAGATTGTTGAAACCTCCACTATTTGTCTTTTAGAAGCTTTCAGTTTAGTTTTTCTGCTTTTTACCCTGAAACAGTTTAATAATTTAGCAAATGCCTTCAAGTGAACTTGACTTCACACCCTGCCCCTTTTTTCTTATGTTGGTCTTTCAAGTCCTGTCTGTCTTGTCAGCCATGTACTTCAATTTTTGCCTCTTTTGCTTTGTGCGATTGCTAAAAAGCTCTGTTGGCTTTTCTGCCTCTCAGCAGTAGCATTTTACTAGATTTGCAGCATCTTGCTCCATGCCAAGAATTGGCAAATATTCGTAGGAAAATTCAACTCATAGAATATTTGCTCACTTGTTTGCAGTTCACTTCTTTTAAGAAATTTGACTACTCAAATTCTGTGGGGTTCAATTTTAATCTGATGAAATGTCTTTAACAGCGTATGTTTAGATAGATTTTTTTCCCTTAATCTGGCTCTTTCAGTTTTGTAGCAGTAACATTGGTTTTTTACAAGCTACTTTGTCATAGTCAGGAGCTTAATTCCCATCAAGGCATCTCTGATTAATTTTTTTGGCTGCCATTCCACCAGGAACGAGACATAGTTATTACATTCACCTTTGAAGCCTTCAGAGGAATCAACATTGGAAATAGGAACACTCCCTGGTTTTTTGGAAAGGGGTAAAATTAAAAAAAAAAATCTCTGGAACCCCTTTACCTGTGCTCATCAATTTCTTAGCAGGTCTTTTTCATTGCCCATGTTATACCTCAGACAGCAGCATGAGTGGCCCCACTGATGTGAGCCATTTCTCAGCCAAATAAACCTGTTAAAATTGTCCTAAGGCAATGAGAGTCAACAAGAGGAGCAGAATTTTTAAAGTTTTTTAATTCCAAATATTTCTTGTACAGCAACCTCAATTTCTTACCACTTAGCTCCTTGATTACAGATGAAGCTGGGTTTCCTTGAGGAAAGACCCTGCTATGCTCCCAAAAATGTATACCTATAATATGTCCGCTAGCCTTCTCCAAAGGGACCTTGGGCATTTTACCAGACAGACTATACATAGAGGAAATAGAAATAATAAGATGTTTGATGATTTCTGAACAGTGAACTGACCTTAATTACAAGACTCAAAATGTCACTGTGTTCTGCCAGTCAGTGTAAGACTTATAGAGGTTAGGTAATTAATGGAATTTTAGCTCAGATCCTTCTCACAATGAGTCTAGGTTGTCCCCAGACACATCCTGTAGTTATTTCCATACTTCCAGAATACAGAATTGGAGTAGTTATACTTAGCAACTGGTAGAATACAAATACACGTTTCCTGAACTGTGATGTGAGTGATACTATGATAGGAAAGCCCAAGTAGAAACCACTAGAACTTCTTCTACTGAGAAAAATAGTGAATCAGAAGGAACAACATATTCCTAGAGAGTTGGCAGAGGTTAGTGCCACCATTCAAGACTAGAAGAATGCAACAGAGATGATTCCCACAACAACCCCATTGAATTTACCTATTTGGCCTATGGTGAAAACAGATGAATCTTGTAAAATGACAGTGGATTATCATATGCATAACCGAGTGGTGACTCCAATTGCAGCTACTGTTCCAGATATGGTTTTGTTGCTTGAGCAAATTAACATATACCTGATACCTGGTATACAGCTAATAACCTGAAAAATGTTTTTTTCTCCACACTTGCTACTAAAGCCCATCAGAGCAGTGTACTTTCATTTGGCAGGTCAACAATACATCTTCACTCTCCTAACACCGGGGTATATCAGCTCCCCGATCTATGTTAAAGTTCAGTCCACCTTGCTTACCTTTCCTTTCCACAAGACATCATCAGACTGGTTCACTAAATTGATGACATTATGTTAATTGGACCGAGTAAGCAAGAACTATCAAGTATTATGGACTTATTGATAGGGAATTTGTCAAATGGTGGGAAATACATCCAACAAAAATTTATGGGTCTTAAACTTCAATTACTAGGTACTTAGTGGTGATGAGAATATTGATAGATCCTTTCTAAGTGGTTGTATCTGGTTCTACCACCAGAAAATGAGATCCATCACCTAGTGGGCTGCTTTGGATTTTGGAGGAATCACAGTTTTCATTTGATTGTGCTACCCCATCCTATTTATTGCATGATGAAAAGAGTTGCAGTTTTGAGTGAAGCTCAGAAAAAGATAAGGCTTAGAAACAGGTTCCAAGCTGCTAGGGAAGCTGCTCTGCCATTTGGGCCATATCATTCAGCAGATCCAGTGGTGATTGAAGTTTCAGAGGCAGATAGAAGTGTTTAGAGCCCTTGGCAGGCCCCTGTAGATAAATCATATTGCAGACATCTAGGAGTTGAAGCAAAGCCTTGCCAGTCTCTGTGAATAGCTCCTTTTCTTTTAAGAAACAGCTTTTGCCTGAGTAAAGACTGAACACCTAGCCATGGACCAACAAGTTCCCATGTGACCTGAGCTGCCCATCATGAACTGAGTGTTGTCTGACCTACCAAGCTGTAAAGTTGGGTGTATACAGCAGTACTCCATAAACAAATGGAGGTGGTATATGTGATATTGGGCCTGAGCAGGTCCTAAAGGTACAAATAACTTACATGAAAAAATTGCCCACATACCAATGGTCCCCCTTTTGCTACACTGCCTTCTGTCTCTCAGTCTCCATGTAAGGCCTATTGGTAAATTCTCTATAATCAGGGACAAAGGACGAGAATAACTGAGCCTGTTATACAGATGGCTCTGCATAATATGTAGGCATCACCTGAAAGTGGACAGCTAGAGCACTACAGCCCCTCTCTAAAACATTCCTGAAGGACAGGGAAGAAAAAAAAACATGAAGGGAAATTTTTTGCTTGGAAAATTTTATTTTTCTTGGAAGGAGAAATGGCCAGATGTGTGACTGCATACTGATTCACGGGTTGTAGCCAAGAGTTTTATTGGATGGTCAGGGACTTGGCAGGAACACACTAAAAAATTGAGGACCAAGACATTTGGGGAAGAGGAGAGTAAAAAATGATTTTTAACAAAGTACATTTCATGTGAATGTCCATCAAAGGCTAACCTTAGCATAGAGGGCTTTTAATAATTAAGTGGACAACATTATCTATTCCGTGTATCCCAATTAGCCTCTTTATTCCACCTCCTGTGTCATTGCCCCATGGCCTCATGAGCAAAGTGGCCATGTTTGGCAGGAATGGAGGTTATCTAGGAGATTAGAAATGAGAATTTCCACTCACTAAGGCCACACTGGCTACAACCACTGCTGAGTGGACAGTAAACCAACTGTAGGTATCAGCAGTGGGTCTATAATATGGTACCATTTTCTGGGATTGGTTACTAGCTATCTGGTGGCAGGCTAATTACAATGGATCACTTCCATCGTGGAAGGAAAAGCATTTTCTTTTACTATAAGAGATGTTCCTATGGTCTGAATGTTTGTGTCTCCCCACAAATTATAGCTGAAACCTATCCCCCAAGGTAGTAGTTTAAGACGGGGGCCTTTTTGGGGTTGATTAGGTCGTGAGAGAAGAGCCTTCATGAATGAATTGGTGCCCTTATAAAAGGGAATTAAGGTATCATTTTCATCCTTTTCAGCCACGTGAGGACACAGCAGGAAGTCATCACCAATGAAGAAAGGGTCTTCATCAGACACCCAATCTGCAGGCCTCTTGGACTTCCTAACCTACAGAATTGTGAGTGATAAAATTGGCTTTTTTTTTCATAAGTTACCTGTCCTAAGGTGTTTTTCTTACAGCAGGCCAAGCAGAGACAGATACTTACACTAGATATAGATTTGCTTTCTTTCTACACAATGCTTCTGCCCAAACTACTATCTGTAGAATGCAGAAAATGCCTTATCTGTCATTATGGTGTTCCTCAAAGCATTGCTTTTGATCAAAATCTCCCTTTAGAGTAAATAAAGTACAGTAATAGGGAACATACTCATAGAATTCACTAGTATTACTGTGTCTTCTGTAATCTTGTAACAAGCAACTTGATAGAATGGTGGAATGGCCTTTTGAAAACTCAGCTACGGGATCAGGTAGGTAGAATTTCTTGCAGCGACCTTCATCGGGAGTCTGTATGTGCTCTGAATCTATGTTAAATATATGGTGGTGTTTCATTCATGGCCAGATTTCACAGGTCCCAAAATCAAGGAAGGGAAAGGGGAGTGGCACCACTCAGTATCCCTAGTGATGTGCTAGGAACAAGTGTTACTTCCTGTCCCTGAATGCTTAAGCTCTGCTGGTCTAGAGGTCTTAATTTCAAAGGGAGAAATGTTTCCACTAAGAGACATAGGAGTGATTCCGATGAACTGGAAGCTAAGACTATCACCCTACTACATTATGCTTCTCATTCCTCTGAATCAACAGGCAATGAAGCTACTATGCTGGCTGGGTTGATTTGTCCTGATTAGTGAGAGGAGATTGGACTGCTGTTACACAGATGAAGTAAGGAAATGTGTCTGGAAGACAGGACATATAGAATCTCTTAGGGTATCTCCTAGTACCACCATGCCTTCTGATTATACTAATGGAAAACAATAACAACCCAAGTCAGGAAGGACTAGTAATGACCCAGACCCTTCATGAATAAAGGTTTAGGGAATCCTGGTGGGCAAAGAGCCATTACCAGTTTAGGGGCTTGCTGAGACCAATGCAGATATGGTAGGGATAGTAGAAGAAAGTAGTTATAAATATTAGCTGTGATCATGCGGTCAGTTGCAGAAATGAAGATTGTAACTATTGCCAATTTTAATTTCTTATATGTGTGTATATATAACACATACCAATTATTTTATTATTTTCTTTTACCTACTTATCATCTAACAAAAGATATATTAATTATAGTTATTGCCATCATACTATTTTTTACCTATTTTAAACAGCTTTAATTTATGTATCATAAAAATAATGCATTTCAGTGATTTTAACTATATTCACAGAATTGTACAGCCATTACAACAATCTAATATTAGATTTGCCCAACAACTGTCAATCCTTATTCTTCTCTTGCTCCAGCTTTAGGCAGCCTCCAATCTACTTCCTATCTCTACTCTTTTAACTATTCAAGATATTTCATATAAACAGATTTATACAGTATGTGTTATTTTGAATCTATATTATTTCATTGAGCATAATGTTTTGAGGTTCACTTATGTACTGTACATCAATATTTCACTCCTTTTTCCTGTCAAATGGTATTCTATTATATAGATCTACTACATTTTGTTTAACCATCAACTCATGGACATGAGTTATTTCCCCTTCTTGGCTACAGTGAATATTGCTGCACTAAACACTCACATAAAATCTTTGCATGAGCATATGTTTCAATTTCTCTGGGATAAATATCTAGGAGTGAAATTGCTGGGTGGGTCTACATGGTAATTCTATATTTAAATTTTTGAGGAACTGCCGAACTATTTTCCATTGTGACTGTACAATTTTACATAATCATCAGCAACATATGAAAGTTACGTTTTCATGACACTCTTGCCAACACTTGTTATGTCTTTTTTGTTATAGCCATTACAGTGGGTAGTAAGTGTATTTCATTTGGCCTTGATTTGCTTTTCCTTAGTTACTTTACATAGCAAGCATTTCATATCAAGTATTTCATATCAAGCATTTTTTCATGTGCTTAATGGCCATTTTGATATACTCTTTTTGAAATACTTATTCAAGTTCTTTGCCCATTAAAACAATAAGAATATTTTTATTATTGAGTCATTAGAGTTCTTTGTATATTTGATGTATGTCCCTATTTAATATGTAATTTACAAATATTTAACCCATTCTGTGAGATGTCTTTTCATTTTCTTTCATTTCGGTGATTATGTAGAATAACAGAATTTTTATTTATTTATTTTTTCAGAGAGAATGATTTCATTTTATTTATTTACTTAATCACTTTTCTTTCCAACATTTATTTTATGTTCAGTGGGAATATGTGCAGTTTTGTTACATGGGTAAATTGCACCTTGTTATTTTCTTGATTGTACTTTTTTGAAATGCAAACATTTGATTTTGAGTGAGTTCATGTTTTTTTCTTTTACTGTTGTGTTTTTGGTGTCATTTCTGAGAAATAATTGCTGAGCTCAAGATCACAAAGAAATGTATACCCGTGTTTTGTCCTAAAGTTTACAGTTTGGGCTCTTATATGTAGGTCTGTAGTCTGTTTTGATTTTTGCATAGGTTTTGAGGTTCACATTCAGATTAACATTTTTTCATTTACATGTCCAACTGTCCTCATATCATTTTTTCCTGATCACATTTATTTAATTCTTTTAATTTATGAGGTTATATAAATATATATGTATTTTATGCATATATACAGTATGTTATAATAAATCCAGGGTAATTAGCACATTCATCACCCCAAACATTTATAAGTTTTTTTTGTTGAGAATATCCAAATTCCACTCTTCTAGCTATTTGAAAATATACAGTAAGTGGCTGGGCACAGTGGCTCATGCCTGTAATCCTAGCACTTTGGGAGGTTCAGGCAGGAGGATCACTTGAGGTCAGGAGTCGGAGACCAGCCTGGCCAAAATGGTGAAACCCCATCTCTACTAAAAATATAAAATTAGCCATGCATGGTGGTGGGCGTCTGTGATCCCAGCTGCTCGGGAGGCTGAGGCAGGAGAATCACTTGAAGCCAGGAGGAGGAGGTTGCTGTGAGCTGAGATTGAACCACTACGCTCCAGACAGGGTGATAAAGTAAGACACACTCTTAAAAAAAATTAGAGAGAGAAAAGAAAATATAAAGTAAGTTTTTGTTAATTATATTCACCCTATTCTATTATATTGATTATGGGATATCAAGTAGAAAAATGAACATTGCCTGATGATTTTATGTTCACTTACAGGGAAAGGATTAGCATGATTTTGTTTGTAAGCAGGATTGTTGTCTCATGTTAGATGCAAATATGGCAAATATGTTATGGTCCTTATGTGGAGAATAGGTATAGTTTATGGAGATGTGTGTGGTTGCCAAGTTGACAAGAAATAGACTGATGGTTAGTTTTATGTGTCACCTTGGTTAGGCTATAGTATTCAGTTATTCAAATAGCATGTAGGTGTTAATGTAGTATTTTCCAGTTTTAGTCAAAATCTATAATCAATTCATTTTAATAAAAAGAAATTATTCTTGATAATTTGGGTGGCCCTCATTCAATTAGTGGGAAAATTTTTAAAGCAAAACAGGTTATCTGAAGGAAGATGAAATTCTGCCTCAAAAATTCAACAGCTCTTGCCTGAGTTTAAAGCCTGACAACCTGCCCAGTAGATTTGAAACCTGCCAGATCCCACAATCGTTTGCTTCAATTCCTTGAAATAAATCCAGCTAGCTAGCTAGCTACCTACCTGCCTACACACACACACGTGATGGTTCTGTTTCTCTGGAGAACTCTAATAAATCATTCCTGAATTGCTGTTATATTACTACATTAAGCACCTATAAATCAAGTGTGTTGTGCATGAATGTTTTTAGAACTTGGCCATTTACCTAACCGCTGGCAGAATGAAAATACTCACAAATGAACTTAATGGAGGATTGTATTTCCTCTTAAAGAAATAATCCCTCATTTATGTCATTTTGTCTTTAAGTGTAAAGGGAGTAGAATATTTTTAGGTAGGGAATGCTTGTGACTTGAAAATCATGGATGAAAATCTTAGTAAAAGCTCTGAAGTCTGCTAAATTCATTGCTTTTAAAGAAAGCATAATACAGATATGAATGTAACAAATTATTTTACCCTGATATTACAAAAGATAGTATACATTTTTAAACAAAATGTTCAAGAAATTATTATCAGTAGAGTGCCAAAATTGAAGAAGAAAAACATTACCATTTGATTTACTGTTTGAGTCATATTGTATTTTTGCTTTCCACATAATTATTTTATAAAGTCCTAACACTAATCACACTTCTACTCTTCTGTTACACTTAGTGTATTTGTCTGTTTTCATGCCGTGATAAAGATATACCTTAGACTGGGAAGAAAAAGAGGTTTAATTGGACTTATAGCTCCACATGGCTGGGGAGACCTCAGAATTGTGATACCAGTTGAAAGGCACTTCTTACTTGGCAGCTGCAAGAGAAAATGAGAAAGAAGCAAAAGTGGAAACACCTGACAAACCCATCAGATCTCCTAAGACTTATTCACTATCATGAGGATAGCACGGGAAAGACCAGCCCCCATGATTCAATTAGCTCACACTGGGTCCCTCCCACAACATGTAGGAATTCTGGGAGATACAATTCAAGTTGAGATTTTGGTGGAGACACAGCCAAACCATATCATTCTGCCCTTGGCTCCTCCAAATCTCATGTCCTCACATTTCAGAACCAATCATGCCTTCCCAACCGTCTCCCATTGGTTTTACTCATTACAGCATGAACCTAAAACTCCACAGTCCAAACGTCTCATCTGACACAAGGCACCTATGAGCCTGTAAAGTAAAAAGCAAGCTAGTTACTTCCTAGATACAATGGGGATACAGGTGTTGGGTAATTACAGCAGTTCCAAATAGGAGAAGTAAGTCAAACAGAAGGGGTTATGGGGCCCATGCAAGTCCAAAATCCAGTGGGGAAGTCAAATTTTAAAGCTCCAAAATGATCTCCTTTGACTCCAGGTCTGACATCCAGGTCATGCTGATGTAAGAGGTTTATTCCCATGGTCCTGGCAGCTCTACCCCTGTGGTTTTGCTGGCTTCAGCCTTCCACCATGCTTCTGTCATGGGCTGGTGTTGAGTGTCTGTGGCCTTTCCTGGCACATGTGCAAGCTGTTGGTGGATCTACCATTCTGGTGTCTGAAGGATGGTGGTCATCTTCTCACAGCTACACTAGGCAGTGCCCCAGTAGAAATTCTTGGTGGGGGCTCTGACCCCACATGTCCCTTCTGCACTGCCCTAGCAGAGGCTCTCCATGAAAGCCCTGCCCCTGCTGCAAACTTTGGCCTGGGCATCCAGGCATTTCCATACATCTTCTGAAATCTAGGCAGAGGATCCCAAACCTCAATTCTTGACTTCTGTGCACCCTCAGCCTCAACACCACATGGAAGCTGCCAAGACTTGGGGCTTCTACCCTCAGGAGCCATAGCCCGAGCTCTATGTTGGCCCTTTTCATAGCTGGAGCAGCTGGGACACAGGGCACCAAGTCCCTAGGCTGTACACAGACTGGGGACCCTGGGCCTGGGCCATGAAACCACTTTTTCCTCCTGGGCCTGTGGGCCTGTGATGGGAATGGCTGATGTGAAGATCTTTGACATAACCTGGAGACATTTTCCCCATGTTCTTGTGGATTAACATTAGGTTCCTTGCTACTTATGCAAATTTCTGCAGCTGGCTTGAATTTCTCCTTAAAAAGTGGGTTTTTCTTTTCTACTGCATCATCAGGCTGCAAATTTTCTGAACGTTTATGTTCTGTTTCCCTTTAAAACAGAATGCTTTGAACAGTACCCAAGTTACCTCTTGAATGCTTTCCTGCTTAGAAAATTCATCCACCAGATATGCTAAATCATCTCTCTCAAGTTCAAAGATTCATAAATCTCTAGGGCAGGGACAAAATGCAGCCAGTCTTTTTGCTAAAATATAGCAAGTCACCTTTGCTCCAGGTCCAAACAAGTTCCTCCTCTCCATTTGAGACTACTTCAGCCTGAACCTTATTGGTCATATCACTATCAGCATTTTTGTCAAAGCCATTCAACAAATCTCTAGGAGGTTCTAAACTTTTCCACATTTGCCTGGCTTCTTATGAGCCCTCCAAACTGTTCCAACCTATGCCTATTACCCAATTCCAAAGTCACTTTCACATTTTTGGGTATCTTTTCAGCAATGCCCCCCTCTAGTGGTACCAATTTACTGTATTAGTCTGTTTTCACACTATTTATAAAGACATGCCCAAGACTGGGAAAAAAACGGGTTTAATTGGACTTACTGTTCCACATGACTGGGGAGGCCTCAGAATCATGGCAGGAGGTGGAAGGCACTTCTTAAATGGCAGTGGCAAGAGAAAATGAGAAAGAATCAAAAGTGGAAACCCCTGATAAACCCATCAGATCTCATGAGACTTATTCACTATCAAGAGAATAGCAAGGGAAAGACCAGCCCCCATGATTCAATTACCTCCCACTAGGTCCCTCCCACAACAAATGGGAGATACAATTCACCTTGAGATTTGAGTGGGGACACAGCCAAACGACATCACTTAATTAAAATTTAAGTAGTAAATAGTATGAAATAGCCTGGGTGCAGTGGCTCACATCTATAATCTCAGCACTTTGGGAACCCAAGATGGGCAGATTGCTTGAGGCCAGGAGTTCAAGATCAGCCTGGACAACATGGTGAAACTCTGTCTCTACAAAAAATACACACACATAACAAGGCCACATATTGTGGTGCAAGCCTGTAGTGCCAGCTACTCTAAGAAGCTAAGGTTAGAGTAACACCTGGGCCCAGTAGGTCAACGCTACAGTGAGCCAACATCATGACACTGCAGTCCAGCCTGGGTGACAGAGTAAGGCCCTGTCTTAAAAAAAAAAGTAGTTAAAAATAATTATACAGATAGAAAAATTATTCCTGATTCCAACTATATCTTCCCAAACAATCCAAGAATTAAAACATCAATTGCTTCATTATAAAAATCTTTCAGTGCTTAATTTGAAGGCAACAATAGTGAAGACAATTTTGGAAAATTAAAAAGTAAAAAAAAAAAAATCCTGTTCCCACTACCTAAACACAACCATTTTCATTTTTGCACATACGTGCTAAGTCTTTTTCATATACATAGATACTTAGCACAACTTTAATAATAGTGTATATACCATATGTATAATGTATTTGTATATATCTACATACACCATAATTCTTATCTTAAAGGCTGCATAGAAACAGTGGATTAGGAGGGAGATCAGAGTATGGGTCACACTCAAGACCAGCCCCCATGATTCAATTACCTCACACTGGGTCCCTCCTACTACATGTAGGAATTCTGGGAGATACAATTCAATTTGAAATTTGGGTGGGGACACAGCTAAACCATATCATTCTTCCCTTGGCCCCTCCAAATCTCATGTCCTCACATTTTAAAACCAATTGCACTTCCCAACAGTCCCCAAAGTCTAAACTAATTTCAGCAATAACCAAAAACTCCACAGTCCAAACACCTCATCTGAGATAAGTCAAGTTCCTTCCACCTATGAGCATGTAAAATCAAAAGCAAGCTAGTTACTTCCTAGATACAATGTGGGTACAGGGTACAATTAATCAGGAGCTATGTGGGATGACCTTCAGGTAATGAAAACCAATATGAAATGCTCATCTAATAATCTGATGTGGTAATACAGATATGGGTTAATACAGGTCAGAACAAAAACATGCAAAATAATTTTTCTAGAACTGTTAACCAAAATATATTATACAGATGTGACTTAATGCTAAATCACATGCCTGTTAATAACTGTTTTCAATTTTACAAAATGTAGATTGTGCCGTTTGAGAAGTAGGCCTTCTATTAGAAACCCAAATGTGATGTCTTAAACACAGAAAAGAAGCCTAGTGTGGTCAGTCCCAGGTTGCTCTTGTTTTCCAAAATGACATCAAGGACTTTGGGTTTTTCTATCTTTCTACCTTTGCTCTTTTTTACATAGAACTGAAACTCATGATCACAAGATGGTTGCACAAACCCCAGCCACCATGGTTAATAACAAACAGCCATAAACTGTTTCTTGAATGATTTACAGATTTCCATGCTTATAACTGGTGAATGTGCTTGTGTATTTTCTAAGTGTAATTAAGTAATTATAGCTCTAGTAGCACATATATGTGAAAAGCTTAAATATATATATGTATATACATATACATAAAACCCCACAATGCACTTATAATTCAAATAGAATTTAAGTAATTATAACTGTAGCAGCACATATATATGAAAATACAAAATTGAAAAAAAGGTCTTTAGGAACTTGGCTAGAAAGTGTGAAAGGTCACATTAGCCTAGGAATTCAAATGCACCATTCTGTATAAGCCTTTGATGATAGCAGTCCTATATATTCCAGTGAATTGGAAATAATGCCTGCCCCTGATGCCCCAGAAATGGTACTGAGCCCCTTAAGACTTGGAAGTAAAATGAAGATACCCTAATTTATATTTTTGAATGTTACTGGAATTATCTTCCATGAGAAGCATTTGTATTGAAGTTACGTTTCTCTTGTAAGGACAATTAATCAGGCTATGTGGGATGACCTTAAGGTAATGAAGTTCAATATGAAATGCTCAGCTAATAACCTGAGGCAGTAATCCAGATATGGGCTCATACAGGTCAGAACAAAAACAATGACAAGGAAAGAAGAAAGGAAGAGACATAATTAATAGAAACTTCAAGAACAGATTCTTTCAGTATTTAACTATGTGTGTATATGGAACAAATTAAATAAATCAACAATGACTCCAAGATTTCTAGCTTGTATTGCCAAAGAAAAATGACATATTGCTGAGCAAGAATGTGCCACTATTTCTCTTTGCAGTTTTCTTTAAAATCCTTAAATGTAAAGAATTAAGTCATTAATTTGATATACTGTTTAATATACCTTATATTAAAATGATGTTTAAATCTTAAAAGGTAATGAATCCCTACTGGTACATATGGTAAAACACTACTTTCAGCTTTCCATAGATGGTAAGATGTATCTTGCCAATTATTTTATTCTTTCTTGTTAGAATAAGAAAACTGTGTTTGGAAGTCTAAAAAGGCCAAGCATGTAGATTTTATGATATTCAGCTTTCTAAGAAGTGTCAAAGCTACTATTCTTAGTGTCTTTACTAAAAATAGTATAATGGTGAGGATTTCAAACCTCTTAGTTGATGATTATATTCTGTTGTTTAGACAAGATTTTTTGTTTTTTTATGCAGTGAGCAAATCTCTTTAAAACCCATAGGGAAAGCAAACCTGTTTTGACGCTTGCATTGTATTCCATACAATAAGTGATTTGTGAGTGAATTAAGGATATTCTACAAAATCGCTACTAACTCACTGTGTAGATTATTACAGACCTTCCAACAGAAACTGGATATTTGGGAAATGGGAGAAAGGGCAGTTTTATTACAATTTCAGTCTCTGTGAAGTATAAGATTAAAAATATTGGGGACTTTTTGGCCATTAATAATTAACCAACTTTTGGTAAAAATAATTTCTAAATGGGAAATAAATTTACTAAAATATATCTGCTTTTTAATTGAATATTTGTTATAGATTTGGATTTTGCAGAAAGTGAAATTGTCTTTTTTGAGGTAATAACTTTTAAACTGTAACTTCTAAAGAGTGTAGTATGTAATTAAAAATTTTTACAAATAAGTTATTAGAAATTTTAAAAATTATGCAAACTTATCCAAAAGAAGCACAGACTATTCAATAAAGTGAGAATAATAATCACCCTGTAAGGACAGAATCAATCACACGTGAACTGTAATGTTGCATAGTTAAAAGATGTGCTCTTAGAAAACACAAATGGAATTCCATTTTAACACAGTAAACTTTTATACTGCATTATTTTGTTTCAAAGTTTATGTATTTGCTCTTTGATCTATATGCTATTTATATGACTAGATAATTTTCAGGGGATCATGACATTTTTTGGTTCTTTGCTTTTGTTTTGACATTTTATATTTTGTGTTCTGAAAATATGGCTATAAAATGTCTCTTCAGGTAGAATGCTTTTATGTTTTGTTGAGAGTTTTATACAAATGGAAACTCTCAGTCAGGTTAACAACTTTAATTCTTATGGAGAATCTCTCTTCTCTCTTCTGCCTTTTTGTCTTTCTCTCTCAGAAAAAAAATTATATAATATTATTTAAATCCAAAGGAATCATATTAGTCTTTTGACTTAAAATATACTAAAATATTTTACTATGATGATTCTAGTATTTTGGTATTGCTGGGATAAAAATTATGCACACTTATACTATAGTTCCATAGATTAGAAATCTTACACAAGTGTCACTGGACTTCAGTCAAATGTTTTCCTTCCTGGATACGCTAAGGGAAAATAAATTTCTCTGACTTTTGCAACTTTCAGAAGCCACTCACAAATTCCTTGGCTCATGGCCCTTGCCGCCATCTTCAAAATCAGTATCATTACATGTCTCTGGTCCTTTTCTTACCACATCTTTTGACCATAGCCAGGAAGGGTTCTCTTCTTTTAAAGGTTCATAATTAGGTTGAAACTTTTTATTGAATAATCCAAGATAATCTTTCCTCAAGTCCTTAACTTCGGTCCCATTTGCAAAGTCTTCTTTACAGAGTGAAATGACACATTCACAGATTACAGGGATTAGGGAATGCACATGCTAGAGTTCTAATCAATGATTTTGGTTCTCCCATTGAATGTTGCCTTTTGTGAAATGAATACTGTCTTATATGACATGAATAGTCCCTTGTGATTGACATTTGTTTTTGTATATCTAGTAAATCATATTTCACCCTTTCATTTTTCAGCATCTGTTACCTTTCTAAAGTGATTTTTTTTGGACTAGATATTTGCCTGAGGTTTTTTCACCTCAAAGTCTGTATTTGGTAGGAGAAATTAGTCTATTATGGTTTATTGTGATAACTGATATAATTAATTTAATTTTCTTCATATTTTAGGTATTCCATCAATTTTTTTTTATTTGTTAATACAAGAGAAAGACAGTCACCTTCTAACTGTTCTGACCAGGGTCAGTTTAATCTATTAGTATTAAAACTTTATGGGGCTGCCAATATTTTTATGATAAAATAATATATTCAAGAATTGCATGTAGCAAGTATCACTGCCTATGGGTCCTTGTATATTGAAACTCTGGGCCTTTGGAATAGCTGTGAATCTGCACTTCTGTCCCCAGGTTCAACAACAGTTTCCTCTAAACATTAACAATAAGCAAAATTTGGTTCTTGAGACTCTTGAGCCAAGGAGTTGAGAACAAAAACAAATTAAATACATGTGTTTCTGCCACCATATCTCAAAATCCCATTTCTACATTTACTTTTTATCCAAGCAAAATCAGGCCCTGTCTCAACTTCCTTTGCTAAATACAATAGATATTTTCCTGTGATTATGTTAATGAACTTTTTTGGCCTCATTTGGAATTGACAGTGATTTCTACCTTCTTGAAAATCCTTCTTTACTTGATTTTCACAAAATTCTATCTCCTCTTTATAAGTTTTTCTGTCACTTCTGTATTCTGTTATAGTTCCTTTCTATGGCTATTACTTACATATAATTATGTATTAGACTTATCATTATATCTGTTTCTTACTCCATATATATTAACTTGGTTAAGTTTATCTTCTCCCATGTTTTCAAAACCAGAATTATCTGGACTTGGTGATTGTGTAGATACAAAGGTTCAGGAAAGATAGAAAGTTAAGATGACACCTGAGATTCTTGATTGGGCATTTTAGTTAATTCATATTAGAATGACAGCATACAAAACAGGTTTGTAAGAAAATATTTATTCAGTTTTGATCATAGTGAGTTTGAGGTGCCTATTACTCAAATTTAGAAATATTCAGTAATCAATTGAGTATACACTCCTGATTAGCAAGAGATACTCTATGGATGTATGTCTTTGGCACTGATCTCACTTGTGAAGTAATTGAAGTCATGAGACTAGGTGAGAATATCATAGAGGAGTCTGTGGAGAAGGAGCGTGAAAAGAGAACAAAAGCCAGGTTCTAAAAAATGCCAATGTTTAAGAGTTAGATAGAAGAGCGTATCACAAAATGACTGATGATAAGCAATTAGATAAATGTGAGAAAACTCAGGAGGAGAATGTGATATAATAAAAGCAAAGGAAATGTGTCATTGATGGACAGAGTTGATTGCTCAACTGAGTCATTCTGTCCTTCTACATAATTTATAGAATCTAAAGCATATTCCATCAGCATTATGCCCAGGGAGGGGAGAAAATACCTTCTTGCACTAGTTTTAGGGTGGTGTTTCTCCAGTTCTGCAAATTAAGACAATTCAAATTTCCAGTGTTAAAAGGAAAACTTCAGGCACAATAAGTTTAATTGAATTTTTTTGACTAAAAAAATTCATGAATTTGGGAAACACTGAGAACCAATAGAGGTTCCAAGAGCCATGATCAGCAGCTTCATTAGAGCAGTGAGTGTTACAGGCAAAACACAGAAGCAAAGTAGAGAAGCTACCTGATTGGCTACAGCTAGGCATCTGCCTGAATTAGGCATGGTGTGATGAGGCATTTTGCTTACTTGGGCGTGGTCTGACCAGTTAGCTTTCTGTGATTGCCTGAAGCTTTCCTGTTTGTTATTGGCTAAAACCTGGCTATTTGGTAAGCAAAAATAATACACTTATAAGTTAGGTCTTAGTTTGTTATATAGAAACCAAAATTATGGAGACAGCTCAAGCTATTGTCCTCCTTCTTGTTTAATTTATTACTAAGTAGAGACAGAGAGCATCTCTCTTACTCATTTTACACTCCTGTTTTAGACTATTCCTATTTTACCCAAGTGCTACTCTCTCCTCTGTTAATCTCTAAGAAAGGGACAGCTCATGACAATACCCTAGAATTCCCCTCCCACTTCTTCTAATTTTATTTCATCATTTGAAATGTAGTCTACATCACAGAATATAACAGAAGAAAAATTGACTATGTGTTATGCTTTATATAAAAATGGTAACAAATTACCCAGCCTGAGATAATCCAGCCATCACGTTTGCCCCCAGTTTTCATCTTTCTTATCAATAGTCTACATTTTAAGGACTATAGCTTGTACCATCTAATTTTCTGTAATCAAAGTGTTTATAAAATGTTTGGCTAAAAAAGACAAGTCCCACTAGTAGTTGGCATAAATAGTTAAGCTATCTAATAATCTCATATTAAATCATAGAAAATTGGTCTTTTTTCAGAATACCCAAGATTTTCCCTGACTTCTCATTGGCCAGCACTTTGTCACAAGCCAATATATAAAATAGTCACTAGCAAAGCAGTTGAGATGAGCATGTTTTATTTAGACCAATCATAATTCATACTCTGTGGGCTGAAGGAAGAAAAGTGGACCTCCTTTTGGACACTGGGGCAGGTCTCTCAGTTCTCCTCTCCAATCTGGGCTCCCTCTACCATCTTAGCATGACCATGAGGGCCATCTCAGGAAGGCCTTTAACCTGATATTTTCCCCAACCCCTTAGTTGTAGTTGGGGAGACCTCTTGTTCACTCATGCCTTTCTGCTCATCCTCCAATAGCCAAAAGTCAAATGGCCAAACCTAGCTTCATGGGGTTCTAGGACACGAAACTTCTAGTTGGGAGCTCATACTGTGCTAAAACCTTGGGTAAACAGTTGGGTTTACATTGCTCAAAAGAAAAAACAATTGATAGTTTTTTTCTACACTTGTAGCAATTGAAACATTTTAAGAAATAACTGATCTGAACCATGAAATATTTCTGAGATTTATGAGATTTTAACAAGATAAAAAATGAGAATTATTTTTAAGTTTTAAGAGGTTCTGACTGGGCGTAATGGCTTACGCCTATAATTCCAGAACTTAGCCTGGTGTAGTGGCATGTGCCTGTAATCCCAGCCATTCAGGAGAGTGAGGAAGGAAGATTGCTTGAGCCTGGGAGGTAGAAGTTTCAGTGAGCTGACATTGTACCACTGTAGTCTGGCCTGAGCAATGGAGCTAGACTCTGTCAAAAAAAGCTTATAAAATAGGAAAAAAAAAAAAAAAAAGGAGTTCTGTGCTTTGAAAAAATGTGGGTTCAAAAACATACCATAGAGGAATCCAGACTGCAGGAACTGAACACAAACAATTATAAAAATAATTTTGATAAGGAAAATGTGGAAAAAAATATGGGCATGCAAATTTAAGACTACTATTTTCACTAAACACTGACTAGAAATGAGCTTTCTTCTTCCCTTTCATATATTGATTGATGGTGGTAATATTTTGCTTAGAATTTTTCATCCATTTTATAAAAGATATGGAACTGGATATTTTTTATTTATTACAATAAATTTGTCAGATTTGGGAATCATAGTTTTGCTAGCATCATAAAATAAGTGGGAAATATTCCTCCTTTCTCTATTTTTAAAATAAATTAAGATTCAAGTGCTTAATTAATAGAATAGTCAAAGCATGTCATTTGAATTTAAAACTTCTATGTGAGAAGGTTAATTATAGATATTGTGCAATTTATATCATATTTTGTTTCTTTACATCAAAATTTCAAAATAAATTCCATAAATTTAATTATATCCTTGTGTGTCATTAACATCTGTATGACATGTAATATTCCCCCTTTTTCACTCCTGATATTGGAAGTCTATACCTTTTTTGTTGTATCTTCATTAGTTTTCCCAAGAAGTTATGAATTTTATCAAACATTTTTAAGAATCAACCTTTACTTTTGTTGATTTTCTCTATTCTATATTGTTTTCTACTCTATTAATTTTTGCTCACTTCTAACTTATTTCTGTCCTATAGTCTCTGTTGTACTGATAATTTCTATACAGATACTTTTAAACTTTTTATTCTTTTCTAGTATATGCATTTTAAAGTTATTAATTTCTTTTATTCACTGCTGTTGCTATATTCTGTTTTGTTAAGCCACATTTTTAGTATCATTTGGCTCATATTATGTTCTACTTTATACTTTGTCCTTTTCTTTGAGCCTTGGATTATATAGAGTGGTAGTGCTTAATTTTTAAAGTTAAGAGTTTTCTTCTTCTTTTCTTTTTTTTTTTTTTGAGACAGAGTTTTTTGCTCTTGTTACCCAGGCTGGAGTGCAATGGTGCAATCTCGGCTCACCACAACCTCTGCCTCCTGGGTTCAGGCAATTCTCCTGCCTCAGGCTACCGAGTAGCTGGGATTACAGGCAC
This sequence comes from Callithrix jacchus, assembly GCF_049354715.1. Taxonomy (NCBI): domain Eukaryota; kingdom Metazoa; phylum Chordata; class Mammalia; order Primates; family Cebidae; genus Callithrix; species Callithrix jacchus. The sequence continues at coordinate 35,119,977 of NC_133524.1, forward strand.
ACGCCACCATGCCCAACTAATTTTTTGTATTTTTAGTAGAGACGGGGTTTCACCATGTTGACCAGGATGGTCTCAATCTCTTGACCTCATGATCCACCCGCCTTGGCCTCCCAAAGTGCGGGGATTACAGGCTTGAGCCACCACACCCAGCCCTTCTTTTCATTTTTTTAGATTTGTTTCTTAATCCCAGAGATGATACATAATACACTCAGTATGATTTCACACCTATGAAATTTTTGAAACCTGCTATATAGCTGAGCATATAATCAATTTTAGGAGTTTTATAAATGCTGCAATTTTAGAAATGTGCATCTTATTAACATTTATTTTCTACAAGTTCCCTGTACTGTGTTGTATACATGTAAAGTTAAAGTTTGATAGTTGTTATTATTTTGTGTATTTTTACTGATTTCCTGACAAATACTGAGAGACATCTAACAGAATCCTCCAATTTGAATGTGAACTTCTCAATTTATCTTTATTTTTAGGTTATTTTATTTCTTTAAACATGTTTGGATATGTAATTCAGCGCATACAAGTTAAGGATAGTTATATGTTCCTAGTTGACTGACTGTTTTATCATTATGGGCTTTTTTTCATTATGATTAGTATTCTTGCTTTTAAATATTTTAATTTTTTTATGGGTACATACTAGGTGAGTATATTTATGCTGTACATTAGATACATTGATAAAATAATGCAACGAATAATAATCACATTATAAAGAATGAAGTATGTATCCACTCAAGTATTTCTCTTTTGTGTTATACACGAGTCAAATTTCACTCTTTTAGTTACCTTAAAATGTGCAATTGACTATAGTCACCATGTTGTGCTATCTAATAGTCTTATTCATTCTTAGTAATAATTATGATGTTAGACAATCTTTTCTGAAATTTATATAGCTATAATATTTCTTAATTGTTTTGTTTTCCATTATATACATTCATTATCATGTAATTTAAAATATATTATCTTTTTGTATTTTTTTCTCTTTTAAGCAGCATGCAGTTAGAATTTTCTTCAGTCTTAATATCTTTGTCTTTATTTTTTTTCTTCATTCTTATACTTTAAGTTCTGGGGTACATGTGCAGATCGTGCAGGATTGTTACATAGTTATACACATGCCATGGTGGTTTGCTGCCTCCATCCCCCCATCATCTACATTAGGTATTTCTCCTAATGTTATCCCTCCCCAATCTCCCCACCCCCTGCTATCCCTGCCCTAGCCCCTCCAGCCCCCAACAGGCCCCAGTATGTGTTGTTCCCTTCCTGTGTCCATGTGTTCTTATTGTTCAATATCCACTTATGAGTGAGAGTATGTGGTGTTTGGTTTTCGGTTCCTCTGTCAGTTTGATGAGAATGATGGGTTCCAGCTTCATCCATGTCCCAGAAAGGACATGAACACATCATTTTTTATGGCTGTATAGTATTCCATGGTGTATATGTGCTGCATTTTCTCTATCCAGTCTCTTATTGATGGGCATTTGGGTTGGTTCCAAGTATTTGCTATTGTAAACAGTACCACAATGAACATACATATGCAGGTGTCTTTATAACAGAATGATTTATAATCCTTTGAGTATATACCCAATAATGGGATTGCTGGCTCAAATGATATTTATGGTTCTAGAGGAATCACCACAATGGGTGAACTAATTTACACTCCCACCAACAGTGTAAAAGCATTCCTATTTCTCCACATCCCCTCCAGCATCTGTTGTCTCCATATTTTTTTCCCCACTGGTTATATTCTTCTTGTTATTTTTAATTGTACTGGGGTACAGGTGCAGATCTTGCAGGATTGTTGCATAGGTACACACATGCCATGGTGGTTTGCTGTCTCCATCGTCCCGTCACCTACATCAGGCAAAATATCTTTGTCTTCAAATTGAAAGAGATCTTTTTAAATCCGAAGTAATTATTGATTTATTTGTATTTAACTCTACCAGCAAACTTTCCTATTTGTCTTATTTTCTATGATTTTTTTTTTTGCTATTTGACAATTTTTAATGAACCAGTAATTTAATCATTTCATTTTATCTTTAATGAGATTATTGTGTTTTTTTTTTTTTTGGACATACCAGAGCCAACAAAAGAAGGTAAACACCACATTGGAGTGCAAAATATTTGTTTTACACATTTAAAATGAATGAAAATGTGCAAATACAAAATATAGAAATTACAAAGACTTATCAGCTTATCATGAAGCAAATTGTTGTTTGTTTGTTTGTTTGTTTGTTTTGAAAAAAGAGAAAGAGAAACGGGGAGAGAGAACAGGAGTCATGTTCTATTGCCCCGGCTGGAATGCAATCTAAAAATAGGTATTAAAAACCTCTTTTATGCCGATAATTGTGCTTAACAGCGGAGACAGGAAGGAATAAGAGAAGAAAATAACAAACAGTCAGGCAATATTTCATTTAAGTCTGTGAAATGCTATGCAAATGCTGAAGAGTGATTTACTTCCAATTATGTGGTCACTTTCAGAATCGGTGTAAGGTGATACTGAGAAAAATGTATGTTCTGTAGACCTGGGGTGAAGAATTCTATAAATATTCACTGAGTTTACTTGTTCCAGGTCTGAGTTCTAATCATAGATGTTCCTGCTAATTTTCTATCTCGTTGATCCGTCGAATATTAACAATGTGGTGTCAAAGTCTCCCGCTATTATTGTGTGGGAGTCCAAGTCTCTTTATAAGTCATTAAGAACTTGTCTTATGTGTCTGGGTGTTCCTATATTGGGTGCATATATATTAATGATCATTGACTCCTGTTGTTGCATTGATCCTTTTACCATTATGTAATGTCCTTCTTTGTTTCTTTTAGTCTTTGTTACTATTAAAGTCTATTTTGTCAGAGATGAAAGGTACAACTCCTGTTTTTGTCTTTTGTTTTTTTTTGTTTTTTCTCTCCATTTGATTGATAAGTCTTCCACCAACTCTTTGTTTTGAGTCTTTGTGCGTCCTTGCTTATAAGATGGATCTGGATACAGCGTACTGATGGTTTTTGACTTTTTATTCAATTTGCCTGTCTGTGTCTTTGATTTGGGCATTTAATCCATTGAAATTTAGGATTAATATTGATATTTGTGAGTTTAATATTGCCGTTTAATGCTAGCTGGCTATTTTTCCCATTCGTTGATATAGATTCTTCATTATGGAGATACTCTTTACCTTTTGGTAAGTTTTTGGGATGTCTGATGCTGGTTGTTTCTTTCTGTGTATAGTGCTTCTTACAGAAGCTTTTGTAAAGCAGACATGGTGGTGATGAAATCTCTGAGTGCTTGCTTGTTTGTGAAAAATTTTATTTTTCCTTCATTTATGAAGCTCAGTTTGTCTGGATATGAGATTCTGGGTTGAAAATTCTTTTCTTTGAGGATATTGAATATTAACCCCCCACTTTCTTCTAGTTTGTAGGGTTTTAGCTGAGAGATCTGCTGTGAGTCTGATAGGCTTCCCTTTATGGGTAACCTGACCTCTCTCTCTAGCTGCCCTTAGAATTTTCTCCTTTATTTCAACCCTGATGAATCTAACGATTATGTGTCTTGGGGTTGCTCTACTTGAGGAATATCTTTGTGGTGTTCTCTGTATTACCTGGAGTTGAGTATTGTCCTGCCTTACTAGGTTAGGAAAGTTTTCCTGAATAATATCCTTAATATTTTCCAGCTTGGATTCATTCTCTTCATGACATTCAGGTACACTTATCAAACGTAAATTAGGTCTTTTCACATAGTCCCATATTTCTTGGAGATTTTGCTCATTCCTTTTTACTTTTTCTTCTCTAATCTTGTCTTCTTGTTTCATTTCCTTAAGTTGGTCTTTGACCTCTGATATCCTTTCTTCTGCTTGATCAATTTGACTGTTAATACCTGTGCATACTTCTCGGAGTTCCCATATTGTATTCTTCAGTTCCATTAATTCACTTATATTCTTCTCTAGATCATCTATTCTCATTAGGATTTTGTCAAATCTGTTTTCAAGGTTCTTAGTTTATTTACATTGGGCTAGAACATGTTCTTTTAACTCACAGAAGTTTCTTATTATCCACCTTCTGAAGCCTAATTCTGTTAATGGAATGCACTCATTCTTCATCAGGCCTTGTTCCCTTGTTGATGAGGAACTGTGATCCCCTGTAGAGGGAGAGGCATTCTGATCTTGGGTATTCTCAGCCTTTTTACTCTGGTTTCTTCCCATCATTGTAAATTTATCCACCTGTGTCTTTGTAATTACCAACTTTCAAATTAGGTCTCTGAGTGGATGTCCAACTTGTTGATTCCCAGTGCCAGAATCTGAGCAACCCATTGTGCCACCTAAAACAGTGGCATTAACATTCGTGGTGCTTTTCTGCCCGGGAGTCTCAAGTCTGGCTTCCTTCTTGAGTCCCTTTTTCAATCAGCTGAATAGGCAACTCTGCCTTCCCATAGCTCCAAATGTCAACCGAAAGGGGACCCAGTCCCATTTACTCTGCACCAAGAACCGCCACGCTGGGACTCCGGCAAAACCACCACGCCGGCCACAAGAGTCACGCTGGCGACCTGTGGGGCTCCTCCGCTGGGAATCTTCTGGTCCGTGAGCAACAAAAATTGGTCTGATAATGTGACATCCTCTCATTCTTTGTGCTTTCACTGGGAGCTACAATCCTGAGCTGTTAGTAATCAGCCATCTTTGATCTCTCTCCCTTTAATGAGATTATTTTTAAATACTTTACTCTTCTTTTAATGGTTATGCTATTATAACAGGCCTTGTAGATTTATTATAGGCCTTGTATATAACAGGCCTTGTAGATTTATTAAAATCTATCATAAATTTTTAATTTTAACACCTCCCAAATGATGCAAGGATCTTGAAACACTTAAAAGTAATTTAGGCTCCTTTCATTTTTGTATTTTTTTTCTGAATATTCTGCATATACTTACAAGTTATGTACCATTTATCTTATTGTTTTACATATTTAATATACCTTTAGAATCACTTACATATTTATTCTTTCCTTGATTCTTTGTTCCTTTTCACAGTTTTGGGCTTTGAACTGCTACAATTTGTTGTTGGTTTTATCTCATGATCTCACTTTGGAATTGCTTTTGTATAGCAGTTACTGGAGAAAATTGTCTCAGTATTTTTTTTCCTTTTCACATATAAACATTTATTTCACCTGTATTATTGGAGGATATTTTTATTGATTACATAATTCTAAGCTGCCAGTTAAAGCTATCAAATTATTATCTTCTGACATACAATTTTTCTGATAAGAGCTCATCTTTAAATTTGATTGTTATACCTTAGCAGGCCATGTGTTGATTATCTTTGGACATTAAGAGGTTTCTATTCACCTTTGATTTTCAGGAATTTTATAAAGTGTCTAGTTTGGGGTTCTTGTTTTTGTTATTTATTTATTTATTTTTGGTTGTTTTTTTTTTTTTTTTGGCTTGGAGTTCTTAGAGATTTTCCAGTCATTGACTTGACAAACATTCATTCGTTATATCTTTTCAAATACTGTTTTTGCCTTATTCTCATGCTCCAGTGACCCTAATATAACTTTTTATTATTTTCCCACCAGTACTTGTGACACTGGTTGTTTTTAAATTTGTAATTTTTATAAGTACATAGTAAGTGTATATATTTGTGAGATACATAAGATATTTTGATACATGGGTACAATAATCACATCAGGATGAATGAGACATCCATCACCTCAAGCATTTATTCTTTATTTGTGTTATAAACAATCTAATTATGTTCTTTTAGTTATCTTTTAATGTTCAGTAAGTTATTGTTGACTATAGTCATTCTGTTGTACTATCAAAGACTAGATGATGATGATGATGATGATGATGATTGGCAGAGTCTCTGTGACCCAGGCTGGAATGCAGTGGCATGATCTCCACTCATAGCAACCTCTGCCTCCTGGACTCAAGTAATTCTCCCACCTCAAATGCTTTAGTAGCTGAGACTACAGATGCAGACACCATGCCTGACTAATTTTGCATTTTTTTGTAGACACAGGTTTCCTTATGTTATCCAAGTTGGTCTCTAACTCCTGGGCTCAAGCAGTCCACCCACCTCAGCCTCCCAAAATGCTGGGAGCACAGACATGAGACACTGCACCTGGCCAAATACTGGATATTATTCATTCTAGCTAACTATCTTTTTGTACTGATTAACCATCCCATGTTCCCTCAGTCCCCCACTACCTTTCCCAGAATCTGGTAACCATGCTTCTAAACTCTATCTCCATGAGTTTGATCATTTTAATTTTCAACCTCACAAATAATGAGAACATGCAAAACTTGTCTTTCTGTGCCTCCCTTATTTCATTTAACTTATGACCTCCAATTCCATGCATGTTGTTGCAAATGACAGGATCTCATTCCTTATGATAGCTGAATATTACTTCATTGTGTATATGTACCACAGACAGTGATGGACACTAAGGTTGAGTCTAAATCTTGGCTATCGTGTAGAGTGCTGCAATAAAAATGGGAGTGTAGATATCTCTTACATATACTGATTTCCTTTTTATGCATAATATACTGAGAAATGGAATTGCTAGATCAGTGGTAGCTATATTACTAGGTTATTGAAGAAACTTCAAACTGTTCTTCATATTGATTGTAATAATTTACATTCCCACTAACAGTGTACAGTGGTTTTCATTTCTCCAGATCCTCGCCAGTATTTGTTATTGCCTGTCTTTTGGATATAAGCCATTTTAACTGGAGTGAAATGGTATCTCATTGAAGGTTTGCTTTGCATTTCTCTGATAATCAACAATGTTGAGTACTTTTTCATATAATTGTTTGACATTTGTGTGTATTATTTTGAGAAATATTTATTCATATTTTCCTCATTTTTAATCTTTAAGATTTTTTCTTCAGTAGTTGTTTGACTTCCTTATGTATTCTGATTATGAATCCTTTGTAAGATGAGTAGTTTGCAAATATTTTCTCCCAATCTGTGGGTTGTCTCTTTACTTCATTGATTGTATCCTTTGCTGTGCTGAAGCATTTTAAGTTCATGTGATTCCATTTGTCCATCTTTGCTTTGGATACCTGTGCTTTTGGGGTACTACTAAAAAATATTTGCCAAGTTCAATATTCTACAGAGATTATTTAAAGTGTTCTTTTAGTAGTTTCATAATTTACAGTCTTAGCTTTAGGGCTTTAATCCATTTTGATTTGATTTTTGTATGTGGTGAGAGACAGGAATCTAAATTCATCCTTTTACATATGAAGTTTTCCAAGCACCATTTATTAAAATGGTGTCTTTTCTCCAGTGTCTGTTCTCAGTATTTTTGTTTAAAATGAGTTCACTGTAGGTGTGTAAATTTGTTCTGGGGTTCTCCATTCTGTTCCATTTGTCTATGTGTCTATTTTTATGCCAGTACCATGCTGTTTTGGTTACTATCGCTCTCCAGCATAATTTAAAGATGAGTAATGAGATTCCTCCAGTTTAATTTCTTTTGCTTAGGATAGCTTTGGCTATTCTTGGATTTTTGTAGTTACATTTAAATTATAGGATTATTTTCTCTATTTGTGTGAAGAATGTCATCTGTAGTTTGGTAGGTATTGCTTTTAATCTGGAGATTGTATTGGATAATATGGACATTTTAACAATAGTGATTCTTCCACTCTATGAACATGGAATACCTTTCTTTTTTTGTTTCTTCTTCAAATTCTTGCATTAAAGTTTTGTGGTTCTCGTTGTAGAGTTGTTTCACTTCTTTGGTTGGTTTAATTTCTAGGTATTTTACTTCCAGCTATTGTAAATGGAATTATTTTTTATTTCTTTTTTGCATTGTTAATGGTTGGCATAGAGAAAAGATACTGATTTTTTATACTGATTTTGTGTTCTGCAACTTTACCAAATTTGTTTATAAGTTCCAATAGTTTTCCTGTAGAGTTTTGAGGATTTTCTAAATATAAGATTATATCATCTGCAAACAGGATAATTTGGCTTCTTCCTTTCCAATGTGAATGCCCTTTACATCTTTCTCTTGTCTGATTTCTCTGACTCAGACTTCCAGTAACATGTTAAATAACAGTGGTGAAAGTGGACATCCTTGTTTTATTCCAGATTGTAGAGAAAAAGATTTCAGTTATTCCGTAATTGGCATGATACTAACTGTGGGTCTGTCATATATGGCTTTTATTATGTTGAGGTATTTTCCTTCTGTCACCAGTTTTTTTAGGGTTTTTATCAAGAAAAGGTACTGAATTTTAGCAAATGCTTTTTCAGCATCAGTTGAAATGATCACATGGTTTATATCCTTTATGTTGATATGATGTATCACATTGACTGATTTGCATATGTTGACCCATCCTTGCATCCCATGGGTAAATCCCACTTGATTGTGATGAATGATCTTTTTAATGTGCTGTTGAATTCAGTTTGCTAGTATTTTGTTGAGGATCACTGCGTCAATACTCATCAGTGATATTGGTCTATAGTTTTCTTTCTTTTGATGTGTCCTTGTCTGGTTTGGTATCAGTGTAATACTGGCATCACAGAATGAGTTTGAGAGTACTCCATTCTTTTTCATTTTTCCAAACAGTGTAAGTAGTACTGGTAAATAGTTCTTCTTTAAATGTTTGGTGAAATTCAGCAGTGAAGTCATTGCATTCCCAGCTTTTCTTTGGTGTGGAAAACTTTTATTACAACTTCTATCTTATTATTTAATATTGGTCTGTTTAGGTTTTGGAGTTCTTCCTGGATCAACTTGATAGGCTTTATAAATCCAGGAATTTATACATTTCTTCTAGATTTTCCAATTTGCTGGTGTATAGTTACTCATAGTAGCCACTAATAATCCATTGCATTTCTGTGGTATCAGTTGTATTGTCTGCTTTCTTATCTCCAATTTTATGTATTTAGATCTCTCATTTTTATTAGACTGGCTAAAGTAGTGTCAATATTCTTTACCTTTGCAAGAAACCAATCTTTTCTTTCATTAATCTTTTCTATTTTTTAGTTTCAATTTTATGTTGTCCTACTGTGATTTTCACTTCTTCTCTACTTAATTTTGGATTTGGTTTGCTCTTTCTTGTATATGTCTTTAAGATGCATCATTCATTCCTTTCTTTAACATTTTTCTCATTTTGTTGATGTAGGCATTTATTGCTATACATTTCTTTCTTGGTAGAGCTTTTGCATAGGTTGTTGTATGTTGTGTTTCCATTTTCATTTTTCCAATAAATTAAAAAATTTTCCTCTTAACATCTTTGGTCAATGATGATTAACCAAATCATCATTCGGGAGCTTATTGTTTATTTCCTATGTGTTTTTGTAGTTTCCAGAATTCCTGTGGTTATTGATTTCTAGCTTTATTCTATTGTAGTCATAAAATATTTGACATAAATACAGTATTTTTGAAATTTTTGAGGCCTGTTTATTTGTGGCCTAACATATGATCTCTCTTGGAGAATGTTCCACGTGCTGAAGAGAAGAATGTGTAATCTGAAACCTTTGGTGCATATTCTGTAAATGTTTATTTGGTCTATAGCACAGATTAAGTCGAGTGATTCTTTGTTGATTTGCTGCCCAGATGATCTCTCCAATGATGAAAGCTGGATATTAAGGTCCCAACCTATTATTGTATTGAGATCTCTTTCTTTACCTCTAATAATATTTGCTTTCTCTATCTGGGTGCTCCATTTTTCAGTGCATATTTACAATTGTTATATCTTTGATGTGGTTTATTTATATGTCCCTGCCAAAATCTTACATTGAATTATAATCCCCAATGTTGGAAGTCAGGACTGATGAGAGGTTATTGAATCATGGGGGCAGATTTCTTATGAATGGTTTAGCATCCCCTTGGTGCTATTCTCATGATAGTAAGTTCTCATGAGATATGGTAATCTAAAAGTGTGTGGAACCTCTCCCCACGCTCTCTCTTTCTTGCTCCTGCTTTTGCCAAGTGAGGTGCCTGCTCCCCCTTTGCCTTCCACCATGATTGGAAGCTTCCTGAGGCCTCCCAGAACAAAGCTTCTGTGCTTAGTGTACAGAATGCAGAAATGTGAGCCAATTAAACTTGTAATAAATTACCCACTCTCAATTATTTTTCATTGCAGTGCAAAAATTGCCTAATAAAATCTTCCTGCTGATTTGACCACTTTATCACTATATGGTGACTTTCTTTGTCTCTTGTTATAGTTTTTGCCTTGAAATATATTTTATCTAAGTACAGCTATTTCGGCACCTTATTGGTTTCCATTGACAAGGAATAACTTTTTCCATTCCTTTATTGTTAGTCCATGTATGTCTTTGAAGGTGACATATATTTCTTATAGGCAACAGATCATTGAGACTTTCTTAACCATCCTCTGTTTGTTTGGGGAGTTTAGTTTACTTATATTCAATGTTATAATTAATTAGTAGGGACTTAACCAGTTGTTCTGTTGTTTTCTGGTTATTTTGTGGTCTTCTCTTTCTTTTTGCCTTCCTTCCTGTCTTCCTTTTAGGGAATTTGATTTTCTCTGGTGGTGTGAGTTAGTTCCTTGCTTTTCCCTTTTTGTGTGTCTGTTGTATTTTTTTTAATTTGAGGATTCTATCAAGCTTGCAAATACTATATTTTAAGTCATTATTTTAAGCTGATAACAACACTCTTTGCATAAACAAACAAGGAAAAAGAAAAGTAGTAGAAACTCTACACCATAACTTCATCACTCTACTTTTTAACTTTTGTTGTTTTGATTTATATGTTGTTATACTGTGTATGTCTTGAAAAGTTGTTACAGTTATTTTTTATTGGTTCATTATTTATTTGAACTTAAGTTTATATAGCACTGTTAGAGTGTTCTAGTATTCTGTGTTTGTCTCTGTATTTAATATTATCAGTGAGTCTTTTACCTTCTGATGATTTCCCTTTGCTCATTAACATCCTTTTCTTTCTGATTGAAGTACTCCCTCTAGCATTTCTGGTGTTGATGAAATCCCTAAGGTTTGTTTTTCTGAAAAAGTCTTTATTTCTCCTTCATGTTTGAAGAATATTTTTGCTAGATATACTATTCTAGGGTAAAACATTTTTCCTTCAACACTTTAAATATGACATGCCACTCTCTTGTGGCCTATAAGGTTTCCACTAAAAAGTCTGCTGCCAGACATATTCAAACTCCCTTTTGTGCAATTTGTTTCTTTTCTCAACTAGTTTTAGGATCCTTTCTATATCATAGACCTTTGGGAGTTTGATTATTAAATGCCTTGAGGTAGCCTTATGGGGGAGTTAAATCTGTTTGGTGTACTATAACCTTCTTGGTTATAGTGATGTGAATACCGACATCTTTCTCTAACTTTGGGAGGTTCTCTGTTACCTCTTTGAATAAATTTTCTACCCCTATCTCTTCTCTGCTTCATGTCTAAGTTCAATAACTCTTAGATTTTCCATTTAGAAGCTGTTTTGTAAATATATTAGGTATGCTTCATTGTTTCTTATTCTTTTTTATTTTGTGTCCTGCAACTGTATTTTCAAGTAACCTGTCTTCAAGCTCACTAATTCTTTCTTTTTTGCATGTGTAATTATGGGTTTTTATTTTACTTGGGTAAATAACTAGGAGTGGGATTACTGAATCTTATAGAAAGCAGAAATTTAACTATGTAAGAAATGGCCAAACTGTTTTCTAGAGTAGTTAAACTATTTTACATTTCCACCAGCAATGAATGAGACTCTCAATTACTCCTTATTCTCATCCACACTTCCTATTGTCATTTAAAAAAAAATTTAGCTATTCAAATGATATTTGGTGGTATCACACTGTGTTTTTTATACATTTTTAATTTAAAATTTAATTTTAATTTTTTATTTTCTAATTGATCAATAATTGTATATTTTCATAGGGTACACAATGATGTTTTGATATATATAATGTGTAGTAGTCATATCAGGGTGAAGAGCATATCTTCTCAAATATTTAGTGTTTCTTTATGTTGGCAAAATTAAATATATTCATTCTAGCTACTTGAAATAATGTAGTATTGTTAACTATAGTCATAATAGCATGGTATAGAACACTAGAAGTTATTCCTCTTATCGAGTTGTAATTTTGTTTGGACTTTTTTTGCATTTTACTTTTTTTATTTAACTTTTAAGTTCTGGGGAACATGTGAAGATTTGTTATGTAGATAAACCTTTGTTACAGGAATTTGTTGTACAGATTATTTCCTCACACAGGTATTCAGCCTAATATCTGTTAGTTATTTTTCATGATCCTCTCCTTCCTCTTAACCTCCACTTATACATGTATGATATATATGCAGATCTTAAAATTTATAATTTTAAATTACCTTTTGCAAATTTCCTTCCTGCTTCCTCTTGTAATCTTGAAAAAAATAATTGATAGTTTTTTTTCTGTTTGCAACGTGGGAGTTGTGTAAATATCTATATCTATACAAAATTATTTTATATACTTATATATAAGTTAACGTATTTATATACCTAGTGACATTATATAAATTTATATATATCTATACATATTAATATTCATATTGATGTATATATATCAATGAGAGAATTTAGTGTATATTGACAAATTTTAATTGGTGAATAATTATTTTAAGAAACTCTGAGCCTTTGAAAAATAAACTGATATGATTTACAAATGTGACATGTATGTCAAAATATGGTTATTTTTATTAGTGATTTTCTGTTATATATGTATTTTTTGCAGTTTTATTATTTTCCGAGCCAGGTATTCAAAACCCAGGACATATCAAATTAAAAAGTAATTCATAAATTTAAAATGATTATAATACAATGGCTTAATAATTTCTAATGATATAAAAGCACCACAGCTTCTGGGATTTATACAGTATTCATTTGTTTGATTAAGACAATATAACAAAATTCCATAAAGGAGATTCTTAAGTTGATTCTTTCTCTATGGCAACATAATACAGAATTTTGTTAATTCTATTTTTTTAATAACTGTAAACTTCAAGGGGGTAGAAGTAGCACTCCCCCTATTATCTCGTAAAGTAGCATATTGTATAAACCAAAAGGACCTATGAAAGGCAAAGAAGGCTTAAAGACAGGGGATAATATTCTTCATTGTAACTGCTCTCAATATCACTTCATGAATGTGTATTTCTCACATTAGTAAATAAGAGTATTATGAAGGAAGACATATTTACATTTAGCTTTCCTCTTGATTGACAAATGTACTTATTATTTTGAACATATCTCACTGTGACTAGAATCCTGTCAAAAGTGAATGTGAAAGCAAGAAAGCACATATAATGCATATATTTTATAAAGGGCAAATAAATGAGTGATAGAGAAAAACCTTCTTGAAATAAAGATTTACATAATGAACAAATGGGTGGTTATTCAGAATTATAGTTGCATATCAAACTGTAGCCTTCTAATGGATGATTTTTATAATTGTGATATAAATGAAGATGGAGTGTGGTTGCAAATGATATAGATTAATGCAGATAAATTGTCCTCTCAAGTAGCTGGATTTTATGTGTAACTTTCATGATATTTTCACAATTGTCCACTAATTTCTTGATACTTCACTTGCATGCCAAATGGTGGCATTCTGGAAGAAGTATGAAAGACTATGGTCAATATCATTCAACAATAATTCATCAAACCACTGACATATTCAAGATATTGTATATTGTAAGAAATACAGAAGAGACAGTGAAAATGGTTCCAGCCCTTAAGCAACTTCTAAACTACTGAGGATGACACATGAAACCATAAAATAAGTATTTAACTGCTAACAACTAGTGTAGGATTGAGTACCACAGAACTTCACACTAGGGATAAATTAAAAAGGACTTGAATGATCAGGAAATGTTCATGAAAGAGGATGTCAGTTTTGCTGTCATGGATGTAAATTTTAAAACAGTATCTAACCAATATACTTTATCACTATGAGTGTGATTCTGTGCTATATGGTGCAGAACATAGATAAATGATTAAACCATATCCTCTATGGTTTATAATTCAGGAGGATAATAAACAAGTTCACAAAGAATTCTAATATAAGGCAGAATGTTATATGTTACAAATAAAAAACATGAAAATTATAACAATGTTCTGAGAAGGTAGTTATGACAAATAAATGAGAAGTTTTTGAAAATGACATGTTATTTAAAATATGGCATTTTGGATGGTGTTCAAAGAAAAGGTTAGGAAACAGAGAAAAGTAGCTCTCCCAGCATGAAGCCATAGGAATAAAAGCTCTGGAGGCAGGAAAAGTACAGGCCTTATTTTGAATACAGTAAACCAGTAGTAAATAAATGTGAAAAATGGAATAAATTATCCCACTGAGCATTGGCCAAAAATTCTTATTTCTCTTAATAGTGAGAAGCCATTGAAGGCCTAAATAGAGAATAACTTGATTAAAGCTGTGGGTATGAAAGATCAATAGAACAAAAAAAGTTTAATGGTGAAATGAAAATGGTGGATAACAGAACTAGGGAGATAAATTGATTTGACCTCATGTATGTTGATGCTGTTAGGCACTTAAAATTTGTTATTTCTTCTTAGTGTTGAAATCTTTATCATTGCATAGTACCTCTCTGTATACTTGATATATTTTCTTGCTCTGAGGTCTGCTCTGCTGAAATTAATATAGCCACTTTACCTTCCTTTGGATAAGTGATAGCATGGTACACCTTCCTGCATCACTTTGCTTCTGTCTTATATGTCTACATTTATATTAAAGTGAGTTTCTTGTAAAAAGCATATAGTTGGATTTTATATTTGATCCGCTGTGAAATCTTTGTCTTTTCATTGGTGTATTTAAACAATTGACATTTAATGTGATTATTGATATAGTTAAATTAATATGTGCCGTGTGTTACTGTTCTTTATTCCTATTTATTTCTTCTACTCTATTTTTCTGCATTTTGTGGTCTTAATTCAGCTCTTTTTGTGACTCTATTTTATCTAAATTTTGTTTAGCATATCAGTGATACTTAGTTTACAACTTTTTTAATGGGTTGCCCTAGAGTTTGCAAAGTATATTTGCACTTATTCCATGTCCACCTTAAAATAACTTGATAGTGCTTCCTAGGCAATGCAAGCACCTTACAATAACAACATATTAGCAATTTTTCTCTCATCCCTTATATCATTGCTGTCATTCATTCACTGATACATAAAGTATAATCCTTGAATATATTGTTGCTATAGTCATTTTGAGAGAAAACTATCTGTTATATGGCTAAAAAATAATAAAAATTTTGATTTTATCATCACTTATTTTATCTTCAAAAATCTTCTTTTCTTTATGGAGATATGATCATCTGATCTGTATAGTTTTATTTTTCTTTGAATGCATTCTTTTAACATTTGTTCCAAAGTAAATCTACTGGCAGCAAATTCCCTCAATTTATGTTGTCTGCAAGAGTCTTTTATCTCTCTCTCACTTTTGAAGGATAATTTTGCAGGATGTGGAATTCTAGGCTGGTAGGGGTATTTTTTTCCTCTCAACAATTTAAATATTTCATTCCACTCTCTTCTTGCTTGCATGCTTTGTGAGGAGAAATTAGACATAATTTTCTCTTTGTTTTTTATAGGGAAGGTATTTTGTTCTTCTTCTCTGGCATATCTTTTTCAAAGGGATTAATTTTTTCCTCCCCATACCGGTGTACAAGGTAATTTTTTTATGATCTTCACTGTGAAAACATAGTTGGCCTCCTGGAGGTAAAGCTCACAAAAGAGTGAACTGTTTACTATGATTGAGTCCCTCTGGACTTTTTATGTCTACAGCTGTCACATTTAAAAGTGAGAAACTATCTTCATGCTAAGATGAGAAACTAAGTAACAAAGTCCACTGTTAGCACCCCTGTCAACATCATACCGGAAGTCCTAGTTAATGCAATAAAATCAAGATGGAAGGAAAGGTATACAGATTGGAAAGGAAAAAGTAAAACTCTTTTTTTTTTTTTTGGTTGGGATGATTGCCTATGTAAAAAAGTTCAAAGAATGAACAAAATCTTTTGGATCAAATATGTGATTACAAAAAGTTTGCAGGATATGAGATTAGTATACAAAAACCATTTTTTTTTTTTGAGAAGGAGTGTCACTCTGTCACTAGGCTGGAGTGCAGTGGCACAATCTCAGCTTACTGCAACCTTCACTTCCCAGGTTCAAGAGATTTTCCTGCCTCAGCCTCCCAAGTAGCTGGAACTACAGGTGTGTGCCACCACGCCCAGGTAATTTTTGTATTTTTAGTAGAGATGGGGTTTTACCATGTTGGTTAGGATAGTCTCGATCTCCTGACCTCGTGATCCACCCGCCTCAGCCTTCCAAAGTGCTGGGATTACAGGCGTGAGCCACCACTCCCAGCCCATTTACTTTTTTATGTACCAGAAATAAGCAGTTGGAATTTGAAATTAGAAACACAAAGCCATTTTATATTAACACCAAAAACATCAAGTGCTTAGGTACAATCTAAGAAAATATGTAAAATATTTACATAAAGAAAAACTGAAAAATTGATGAATAATTAAAGATGCCAGATTTTTCAAAATTGTCCATAGATTCAATGCATTTCCAATAAAAATTCAAAACTGTTTTGTAGATTTCAGCAAACTGATTCTAAAGTTCATATGGAAAGGCAAAAGACCCAGAAGAGCCAACACATTGAAGGAGAGCAAAATCAGAGGATTAATACTGCCCAACTTCAAGACTATATTGTTACATTAATCAGAATGTTGTGGTATTGACAAAGAAACAGAAAAATAGATCGATGGAACAGAATAGAAAGTTGAAAAATAGACCTATATTAATATAATCAATTTATATTTGATAAATGAGCATTAAAATTCAATGGAGAAAGAAGGCTATTTTCAACAAGAAGTGCTAGAATAATGGACATTTCATATGCAAAAAAATGAATGTAGACACAGACCTTGCATATTTTACAAACAATAGCATAAAATGCATAATAGACCTAAATGTAAATGCTAGACCATAAAACTCCCAGATGATAAGAGAAAAGAAAAGGTGGCCTTTGGTTTGGTCAAGACTATTTAGATACAGCACCATTAGCATAATCTATGGAAAAAAGTAGATACTTTAGAATTCCTTAAAATTATAATGTTTTTCTGTGAAACATACTGTTCAGAGAATGAAAATCAAGTCATGAGACAAAATATTTTCAAAACACATATAAAGAATTTGTATCCACAATATATAATTCTAGAAACTCAGTAAGAAAACAGACATCTCAATATTAAAAACAGGTAAAATATCTAAACAGATACCTCATGAAAGAAGATCTGCAAATGGAGAACAAGCACAAGAAAAGATGCTCAACCATATATTTAATTAGGAACTTGTAAACTAAAACAATATGATGGTTAATGTTATGTGTCAACTCCGTTGTATTGAAAGATGCTTAGATGGCTGCTGAAGCATTGTTTCTGGGTGTGTGCAAAAGGGTGTTTTCAGAGATTGACATGTGAATCAGAGAACTAGGAAAGGAAGGCCCAACCTCAATGTGGAGGAGCACCATCCAGTTTGTTGCCAACAGAGGTAGAACAAAGCAAGCAAAAGAAGTGGGGATATTCAGCTTGCTGAGATCTCTTGCTCTCAATGTCCCTCCCCTTGCCAGAAGTTTGCTTTCTCATGTCATGCCCTTGGTGATTAGACTCCAGGTTCTTTGGCCTCTGAACTCTAGTACTTGCGCCAGCAGACTCCTGGTTTCTCTTGGGCCTTTGGCCTCAGACTGAGGGCAGCACTGTCAGCTTCCCTTATTTTGAGGCTTTCAGACTTGAACTGAGCCACACTATAGGCTTTTCCCAGTCCCCAGCTGGCAGAACTCCTATCGCAAGACTTTGCCTTTGTAATCATGTGAGTCAATTCTCCCTAATAAATCCCTTTTATATATACATAGATCCTATTGGCTTTGTCACTCTCAAGAACCATGATTGATATGAACAATGAGAAATAGCTATATAACAATTAGAATGGAAAATTCCAAAACATTGATAGCACATAATACAGGCAAGGAAGTTGAGTAACAAGGACTCTCATTCTTTGCTGGTGAAAATGCAAAATGACACACCACTTTGGAAAACAGATGGAAAGTTTCTTAAAAAACTAATGTTTATAGCAGCTTTACTCATAATTTTCAAAACTTGGAAGTGACGGGGACATCCTTGAATAGGTGAATGGATAAACAATGGCACATGCATTCAGTGGGATATTATTCAGTGATACAAACAGAAAGACCTAATGAACTAATTTTGCTAGGTAGAAAAAGCCAATCTGAAAAGGCTGTATACTGTGTGACTCCAATTATTTGACATTCTGTAAAAGGCTGAACTATGGAGACATTTAAAAGATCAGTAACTTTTAGAGATTTAAGGGTTCTAAGGGAGGGAGGAGTAGATGAAGCACAGAGAATTATTAGGGCAGTGAAATTATTTCCTAATGATATTGATATATCAGTATTAGCATATATACACATGCTATGTACCCACAAAAATTAAGAATAAAAC
Organism: Callithrix jacchus; assembly: GCF_049354715.1. Lineage (NCBI taxonomy): Eukaryota > Metazoa > Chordata > Mammalia > Primates > Cebidae > Callithrix > Callithrix jacchus. The sequence continues at coordinate 35,138,435 of NC_133524.1, forward strand.
ATTTAAAACAAACAAAAATATACATTTATTTTTATGTTTGGTTTTCAGAAGTTTTAATATGCTATATTTAGGTGTGGTTTTCCTTATATTTATCATTCTTGTGGTTTGTAGCATTTCCTGAATCTGTCACTAGTATTTTCCAGCTTTGAGAGTTTCTTAGTCATTAGTTTTTCAATTATCATTGTTGTGCCATCTTTCTGTTCTATTCTTCTGTAACTCAAATTATACATTTTTTTACCTTTTGCCATGGCCCAAATGTCTCTTACACTTATTTCTCTGTTATCTATCCTATTTTTCTCTCAATAGTTGGGTATGGATATTTTCTTCTGGTTTATCTTCCAGGCCATTAATTTTCTCTTTGGCTGTCTAATGTGCTATTAAATCTATTTACTGAGTTCTTAAAATCACTTATTGTCTATTTTAGTTCTTAAACATCCATCTTAAATTTTTTTCAGTTCTCTGCTAAAATTGCCGATCTTGCCATTCAATTTTTTGAAATATCACTTCAGGTAATTTTAGTTTTTGCTTGATATCTTGAATACCTGGCTATACTGTGGGTCAAATTCAGTGGTCAGTTTTACAATTAATGTTTACTTTAGTTTTGTCTTTTCCTATGTCTGGTTATAAACATAAAAATAAATATATATATATTTTGTTTTAAATGTTTTACTCCTAATTTTCATGGTCACATAATAAATGTATATATTTTAATATTGATACATTAATATCAGCAGAGACATTAAGTCTCTGAAAGTTACTAACCTTTTTACTGTCTCCATAGTTCAGCCTTTTACAGAATGTCAAATAGTTGGAGTCACATAGTATACAGCCTTTTCAGTTTGGCTTTTTCCACCTAGCAAAATTAGTTCATCTAGGTCTTGTTGTTTTTATTACTGAATAATATCCCACTGAATGGATGTGCCATACATTATTCATCCAGTTTTGTCTTTTCCCACGTCTGGTTATTTTTATTCAGGATAGTATGTACAAAAAATGTACAGATACTTTAAAACTCCATTTGATGTTAACATCCTTGTAAGAAATTTCATTTCTGTTTCTCTCAACCAGATGTGCTAATGGAAGATCACCTTAATCAAATGGTAATGAGTTTTATTATTAGAAACTGGGCTTTAGTCCTTGTTGAGGTTGAGCCATTTCTAGTTCTCTCTTACTCTTAGAGAATACCCTTTGGGATACCAACAGAACGTTTAGGTTGTTAGCTAGGTCCTCTAATTTGAAGTCTCAGAATTCCCAAATTCCATTTTCTCCCTTAATCCCCCCAAAATTTATGAAAGCTTATTTCCTCAGTTAATAACTTACACATTCCCTTCTCTGCTCAACCTATTGCCTGCTAATTTTGAATTGGAAAATTCCCCAAGGAGGAAAGAAACCTCAACATCAAGTTTTATGTTCTAATAAAGATATTGAAACTTCAAAGCTGAAACCTTTTAGAAAAGGATGATGGAATGCTTCAGAAGTCATAAAGAAAAGCAAAGAAGACATTTACCCTTCTTCTAGTTATACTTCTAGGAAGATAGGGGAGAAATAGTCATTACATTTAAGAGCTGAAATAGAAAAACAAAATTAATGCCCAAACAGAAAAGCCAAATTTCAGTTAAAAGAAAAGAGAAACGAAACAAAAAGATAAAGAAACCTACATGAAATATATGACTGTAAGAGATTTTTAAATTACTTGTCAATGTATACAATTCATAATTATGTCCAGAGTTTTAGAGATTACACAGCTGCAGGTAGTAAACAATAATAAAAGGTTTTAGGGTTATTTTATGTCTGTTAATTAATTAGAAGATTCATTTTTCATTCTTTACTTTGTGATGTTCTTCCACTTTCCTACTGACTAAATGGGTATTGTTGGGACAACATTTTGAGTAATTATGTTTCAAGAGTGTAAAAAACTCTGTTATCAAGCATTTGTAAATTTTGAGATGCTCAAAATTTACAAATCTCATGTTAAAACATCAGATTGATATATTTAAGAAATAACAGTATACTAATAAAAAAACTAAAATATAGTACATTTCAAAATTTAGTTTTTTTCATACCAAATAAAGTCAACAACTAAAATGAAAGTGGGTCTATCAAACAGTATCTTCTAGTTATGGGATTAAAATAATTCTAATAAATGTTAGAGAAAACTATTTTATGAAAGTATTATCTTTGGTATACAATTTAGTGGAAATAGCTTATATTGATATTTGTCTTAGTTTAATATTTATTTTTACTCTCCCAGGGAAGTAGAGCCTAACTGCAAGCCTGTTATTTAAGAGAAAATAGCCTCTGTTTCTAATACAGTGAGTTCAAAATATAAACAGCATTGAATGTCACAAACCCAAATTTAGGTGGAGAATCTACATCATTATCATTTTCTTTAGATTTCATATAATCTATTGATAAGAAATAGGAGCTTCCAGAAACCAGGAGTTGAAGGGGCATGAAAAAAAAGGTTAGAGGTCATTAAAGTAAGAACTACAAGTAATTTTCACCTTATAAGAAACCATGGCAGGAATTCAGGTTTCTATGGCATGAATCTAATCATATTTGAAAAGCACACATTTGAAAAAGATCACTTAATCTCTCTAAGCTCCAACTCCTCATCTCTGAAATGAAGATGGTAATAAAAAAAGTATTTATTTTTATAATTATTTGCTGAGCCATTAATGGAAAAAAATATTTTGTGATATGAACCATGAAATATTTTTAAATTTATTGATAAAATGAATATTTTGGAAAAATAAAACAAATTTTAGGAATACTTATTTCAGATTCTTAGTTCATTTGGGATGCCATAACAAAACATACCATAGACTGGGTGCCTTATAAACAAACAGATTTATTTCTCACAGTTCTGCAGACTCTTAAATCTAAGATCGAGGCATTGGTAGATTCAGTGTCTGATGAGGACCTGCTTCCTAACACCTCTTTTATAAGGGCACTAATCCCATTTGTGAGAGCTCTGTCCGCATTAGCTAATCACCTCTCAAAGGCCCTGCGTCTTCTACAATCAAATTGGGGATTAGAATTTCTTTTTTTTTTTTTTTTAACTTTTATTATAGGTTCAGGGGTACATTTGCAGGTTTATTACGTAAGGAAGTTTTTGTCACTGGGATTTGATACACAGATTATTTCATCACCCAGGTACTAAGCCTAGTACCAAATGGTTATTTTTTCTGCTACTCTTCCTCCTTTTAACCTCCACCCTCTGGTAGGCCCCAGTGTCTATAGTTCTCGTCTTTTTTTCCCTTATAAATTTGTTAAATTTAGCTCCCACTGATAAGTAAGAACATGCATTGTTTGGTTTTCTGTTCCTTTGTTAGCTTGCTAAGGATACTGGCCTCCAGCTCTATCCATGTCCCTGCAAAGGATGTGATCTTGTGGTCGTCGTCGTTTTTTTTTTTTTAATGGCTGTATAGTATCCTGTGTTGCATAAGTATCACATTTTCTTTATCCAATCTATCATTGATGGATGTGTAGGTTGATTCCATGTCTTTGCTATTATAAATAGTGCTGCAGTGAACAAACGTGCATGTGACTTTATAATAGAAAGATTTATATTCCTTTGGGTATAGAAGCAGTAATGAGATTGCTATGTTGAATAGGATTTCTGTCTCTGAGTTTTTGAGAAACTACCACACTGTCTTCCACAATGTTTTAACTAATTTACACTCCCACCAACAGTGTAAAAGTGTTCCTTTTTCTCCACAACCTTGCCAGCATCTGTTGTTTTTACCTTTTTTTTTTAATGTAATTTTTTTTTTTTTATTGGATTTTAGGTTTTGGGGTACATGAGCAAAGCATGCAAGACAGTTGCGTAGGAACACACATGGCAGTGTGCTTTTCTTTCCTTCTCCCCTTCACCCACATTTGGCATTTCTCCCCAGGCTATCCCTCCCCACCTCCCCCTCCCACTGGCCCTCCCCTTTTCCCCCCAATAGACCCCAGTGTTTAGTACTCCCCTTTCTGTGTCCATGTGTTCTCATTTTATTAATAGCCATTCTGACTGGTATGAGATGGTGCCTCATTGTGGTTTTGATTTGCATTTCTCTAATGATCAGTGATGTTGAGCTTTTTTCATAGGCTTGTTTCTTCATGTATGTTTTCTTTTGAGAAGTGTCTGTTCATGTCCTTTGCACACTTTGTAATGAGTTTTTTTTTCTTACAAGTTTGTTAAAGTTCTTTATAGATGTTGGATATTAGACCTTTATCATATGCATTGATTAATTTTTTTTCTCCCATTCTGTAGGTTATTTTGTTGATAGTTTCTTTTGCTATGCAGAAGTTTTTTAGTGTAATTAGATCCCACTTGTCAATTTTTGCTTTAATTACAATTGCTTTTGGCATTTTCATCATGAAATCTTCGCCTGTGCCTATGTCCTGATGGTATTTTCTAGATTTTCTTCTAGGGTTTTTGTAGTTCTATGTTTTAAGTTTGAGTCTTTAATCTATCTTCATTTTTGTATATGGCTTAAGGATGGGGTCATTTTCAATATTCTGCAGATGGCTAGCCTGTTCTCCCAGCACCATATATTGAAAGTGAAATCCTTTCCCCGTTGCTTGTTTTTGTCGGCTTTGTAGAAGATCAGATGATTTTAGGTGTGTGTTCTTATTTCTTAGTTCTCTATTCTGTTCCATTGGTCTGTATGTCTGTTTTTGTACCAGTAGCATACTGATTTAGTTACTGTAGCCTTGTAGTATAGTTTAAAGTCAGGTAGCATGATGTCTCCAGATTTATTTATTTTTATTTATTTATTGTGATGAAGTTTCACTCGTGTCACCCGAGCTGGAGTGCAATGGTACGATGGCAGCTCACTGCAACCTCCACCTCCCATGTTCAAGCAATTCTCCTCCCTCAGCCTCCTGAGTAGCTGGGATTACAGGCGCCCACCACCGTGCCCAGCTAATTTTTGTATTTTTTAGTAGAGATCAGGATTCACCATGTTGGCCAAGCTGATCTTGAACTTCTGATCTCAGGTGATCTGCCTGCCTCAGCCTCCAAAAAGTGCTGGGATTACAGGTGTGAGCCACTGCAACCAGCCCAGATTTTTTCTTTTGGTGTAGGATTGCTTTGGTTATTTGGATCTTCTGTTGATACACAGGAATTTTAAAATAGATTTTTTTTTTAGTTCTTTGAAAAATGTCAATAGTAGTTTAAAGGACGTAGCATTGAGTATAAATTGCTTTAGGCTGAATGACCATTTTAATGATATATATTCTTCCTCTCCATGAGTATGGAGTATCTTTCCATTTGTTTGTGTCATCTTTTATTTCTTTGAGCATTGGTTTATAGATTGTCTTCTAGAGATCCTTTACCTCCCTTTTCAGCTGTACTCCTAGGTATTTTATTCATTTTGTGGCAATTGTAAATGGTAATTCATTCATGATTTAGTTCTCAGCTTGCCTGTTGTTCGTGTATAGGAAGGCTAGCAATTTTCCTCATTTATTTTGTATCTTGAGATTTTGCTGAAGTTGCTTATTAGCTCTGAAGCTTTTGGGCTGAGACTACGGGGTTTTCTAGATATAGGGTCATGTCATCTACAAAGATAGTTTGACTTTCTTTTTTCCTATTTAAATACACTTTACTTCTCTCTCTTGCCTGACATTCCTGGCCAGAACTTCCAACACTATGTTAAATAGGAGTGGTGAGAGAGGACATTTTTGTCTTATGCCTGTTTTCCAGGGGAATGCTCTCAGCTTCTGCCCATTTGGTATGATATTGGCTATGGGTTTCTCATATGTGGATCATATTATTTTGAGATATGTTCCTTCAATACCTAGTTTATGGACAGTTTTTAATATGAGGGGATGTTGAATTTTATCAAGAGCCTTTACTGCATTCATTGAGATAATCATGTGGTTTTTGTCCCTAGTTCTGCTTATGTGTTGAATCACATTTATTGATTTGCATATATCAAACCAACCTTGCATCCCAGGGATGAAGCCTACTTTACTGTGTTGGATAAGCTTTTTGATGTGCTGCTGGATTTGGTTTGCCAGTATTTTGTTGAGGATTTTTACATCAATGTTCATCAAGAATATCGGCCTGAAATTTGTTGTTGTTGTAATTCTGCAAGGTTTTGGTAACAGTATAATGCTGACCTCATACAATGAGGCAGGGAGGAATGCCTGCTTTTCACTTCTTTGGTATAGTTTCACTAGGAATGGTACCAGTTCTCTTTGTAAATCTGGTAGAACTCAGCTGTGAATCCGTTTGGTCCTGGACTGTTTTGGTTGGCAGGCTATTTATTACTACCTCAGTTACAGAATTCATTATTGATTTGTTCAGGAATTCAATTTCTGGCTCAGTCTTGGGAGAGAGTGTGTGTCCAGGAATTTATCCATTTCTTGAAAATTTTCTAGTTTGTGTGTATAGAGGTGTTCATAATTGTCTCTGATGGTTATTTGCATTTCTGTAGGATCAGTGATAGCAACCCTTTGTCATTTTTGACTTTGTTTATTTGGCTCTTCTCTCTTTTCTTCTTTATTAGTCTAGCCAGCAGCCTATCTATCTCATTATGTTTTTTTTTTCAAATAATCAGACTCTGGCTATATTTATCTTTTGAATCATTTTCATGTCTGAATCTCCTTCAATTCAACTCTGATTTTGGCTATCTCTTGTCTTCTACTAATTTTGGCATTGTTTGCTCTTGGTTCTCTGGTTCTTTTAGTTGTGATGTTAGGTTGTGACATTGACATGTTTCTTACTTTATGTTAGCATTTAGTACTATAATTTTCCCTCTTATCACTGCCTTAGCTGTATCCCAGAATTTCTACTGTGTTGTACCTTTGCTCTCATTAGTTTCAAATAACTTCCTTTTTTTAAAATACATGTTTTATTACACTTTAGGTTCTGGGGTACATGTAAAGAACATGCAGTATTGTTGCATAGGTACATACATAGCAATGTGGTTTGCTACCTCCATCCCTATCACCTATATCTGGCATTTCTCCCCATGTTATCCCTCCCCAACTACCTACCACCTACTGTCCCTCCCCTAGATCCCCGCAACAGACCTCAGTATGTGAGGCTCCCCTCCTTGTGTCCATGTGTTCTCATTGTTCAACACCCACCTATGAGTGAGAACATGAAGCATTTCATTTTCTGTTCTTCTGTCAGTTTGCTGAGAATGATGGTTTTCAGGTTCATCCATTTCCCTACAAAGGACATGAACTCATCGTTTTTTATGGCTGCATAGTAATCCTTCATGTAAATGTGCAACATTTTCCCTGTCCAGTCTATCATTGATGGGCACTTGGGTTGGTTCCAAGTCTTTGGTATTGTAAACAGTGCTGCCGTGACCACACATGTGCATATGTCTTTATAATAGAACGATTTATAATCCTTTGGATATATACCCACTAATGGAATTGCTGGGTCAAATGGAATTTCTATTTCTAGGACCTTGAGGAATCGCCACACTGTCTTCCACAATGGTTGAACTAATTTACACTCCCACCAACACTATAAAAGTGTTCCTATTTCTCCACATCCTCTCCCGCATCTGTTGTCTCTAGATTTTATAATGATCACCATTCTAACTGGCATGAGATGGTATCTCAATATACTTTTGATTTGAATTTTTCTGATGGCCAGTGATGATGAGCATTTTTTTATGTTTGATGGCCTCATATATGTCTTCTTTTGAAAAAGTGTCTGTTCATATCCTTTGTCCACTTTTGAATGGGTTTGTTTGTTTTTTTCTTGTAAACCTGTTTTAGTTCTTTGTAAATTCTGTATATAAATCCTTTGTCAGATAGGTAGATTACAAAAATTTTTCCCTGTCTGTTGTATGCTAATTCACTCTAATGATTGTTTCTTTTACTGTGCAGAAGCTCTGGAGTTTAGCTAGAACCCATTTGTCTATTTTGGCTTTTGTTGCCAATGTTTTTGGTGTTTTAGTCATGAAGTCCTTGCCCATCTCTATGTTCTGAATGGTTTTATGTAGGTTTTCTTCTAGAGTTTTTATGGTGTTAGGTCTTATGTTTAAGTCTTTAATCCATCTGGAGTTCATTTTAGTGTAAGGTGTCAGGAAGGGGTCCAGTTTCTGCTCTCTGCACACTGCTAGCCACTTTTCCCAACACCATTTATTAAACAGGGAATCCTTTCCCCATTGCTTGTTTTTGTCAGGTTTATCAAACATCAGATGGTTGTAGATGTGTGGCATTGCCTCCAAGGCCTCTGTTCTGTTCCATTGATCTATATCACTGTTTTGGTACCAGTACCATGCTGCTTTGATTACTGTAGCCTTGTAGTATAGTTTGAAGTCAGGTAGCGTGATGCCTCCAGCTTTGTTCTTTTTGCTTAGAATTGACTTGATTATGCGGGCTCTCTTTTGGTTCCATATAAACTTTAAGGTGTATTTTTCTGGTTCTGTGAAGAGGGTCACAGGTAGCTTAATAGGGATAGCACTGAATCTATAAATTACTTCAGTAAGTATGGCCATTTTCACAACATTGATTCTTCCTAACCATGGACGTGGAATGTTTTTCCATCTGTTGGTGTCCTTTCTTATTTCCTTAAACAGGGGTTTGTAGTTCTCCTTGAAGAGGTCCCTTACATCCTTTGTGAGTTGTATTCCTAGGTATTTTATTCTCTTTGTAGCAATTGTGAATGGCAGTTCATTCTTGATTTGGCTCTCTTTAAGTCTGTTACTGGTGTATAGGAATGCTTGTGATTTTTGCACACTGATTTTGTATCCTGAGACTTTGCTGAAGTTTCTTATCAGTTTAAGGAAATTTTGCACTGAGTCAATGGGGTCCTGTAAATATACAATCATGTCATATGCAAATAGAGACAATTTGACTTCCTCCTCTCCTAATTGAATATCCTTTATTTATTTTTCTTACCTGATTGCTCTGGCTAGAAATTCCAATACTATATTGAAGAGGAGTGGTGAGAGATGGAATCCTTGTCTAGTGCCAGATTTCAAAGGGAAAACTTCCAGTTTTTGCCCATTCAGTATGATATTGGCTGTGGGTTTGTCATAAATAGCTTTTATTATTTTGAGATATGTTCTGTTGATACCTAGTTTATTGAGAGTTTTTAACATAAAGGGCTGTTGAATTTTGTTGAAGGCCTTCTCTGCATCTGTTGAGATAATCATGTGGTTTTTGTCTTTGATTCTGAAAAATATGGAACACTTCATGAATTTGTGTTTCATAACTTCTTGATTTCTACCTTAATTTCACTATTTACCCATAAATAATTCCCGAGCCGGCTTAATTTCCATATAATTATATGATTTTGAGTATTAAAAAAAATCCTGAATTCGGTTTTTATTGCCTTTCGGTCTGGGAGTGTGGTTGGTGGGATTTCAGTTCTTTCGCATTTGTTAAGATTGTTTTATGTCTGATTGTGTGGTTGATTTTAGATTATGTGCCATGTACAGGTGAGCATTTTGTTCAGTGTTGTGTTCCAGTCCTTCATGTGTTTGTTAATTTTCTGCCCTGATGATCTATGTAATACTGTCAGTGGGGTGTTACAGTCTACCACTGTTTTTTTCTGGGATTCTAAGTCTCCTTGAAAGTCTCTAAGAAATCATGTTATAAATCTGGGTTCTTCTGTGTTAGATGCTTATAAATTAAGGATAGTATGGTCTTCTTGTTGAATTGAACCCTTTACCATTATGTAATCCCTTCTTTGTCTTTTTTGGTCTTCTTGGTTTAAAGGCCTTTTTCTCTGAAATTAGGATTGCAACCCTATCTTTTTCTGATTTCCATTTACTAGGTAGCTTTTCCTCAATTCCTTTATTTTGAGCCTGTTGTTGTCACTGCATGTGAGTGTGTCTCTTGAAGACAGCATGCATTGGGTCTTGCCTCTTTCTCTAGCTTGGCACTTTGTGCCTTTTAATTGTGGCGTTTAGCCAATTTATATTCACAGTTATTATTTATATGTGTGGATTTGATTCTGTCATTGTTTTGTTAGCTGCTTATTATACTGACTTGTTTGTGTGGTTGCTTTATATTGTCATGGTGCTATGTCCTTAAGTGTGTTTTTGTAGTGGCTGGTAATAGCTTTTCCTTTCCATATTTAGTGCTTCATTGAGGAGCTCTTGTAAGGCAGGTTTGTTGGTGACAAATTCCCTAGCATTTGCTTGTCTGAAAAGGATATCTTATTTCTCCTTCATTTATGAAACTTGGTGTTTCCAGATAATAAATTCTTGGTTGGAATGCCTTTTTTTTTTCAAGAATGTATAGACTCCTAATCTTTTCTAGCTTGTATTGTTTCTGGTAAGAAGTTGCCTGTTAGTCTGATGGGCTTCCCTTTGTAGGTGACCTGTCCAGTCTCTCTAGCTGCTTTTCAACATTTTTTCTTTATTTTTGACCTTGGATCATCTAATGATTATGTGTCTTGGGGATGTGAAATATTTTGTAGACGTTGTCTGCATTTCCTAAATTTTAATATTGGCCTCTGTAGCTGGATTGAGGAAGTTCTCATGAATTATATCCTGGATTATGATTTCCAAGTTGCTTCCATTCTCCCCATCTCTTTCAGGGACACCAAAACGTAGTAGATTTGGTCTCTTTACATAATCCCGTATTTCTCTGATAGTTTCACTCATTCCTTTATATTATTTTTTCTTTATTCTTGTCTGTCTTATTTCAGAAATCCCATCTTCATGCTCTGAGATCCCTTTTTTCAGGTTGATCTATTCTGCTTCTAATACTTACGATTTGCTTTATGAAATTCTTATAGTGTGTTTTTTGGCTCTGTTAGGTCAGATTAATTGTTTTCTATACTGGCTATTTTATCTGTCTGTTCATGTGTCATTTTATATTAATTCCTTGATCCTTGGATGGGGTTTCAGTGTCCTCCTGAATCTCAATGACCATTCCTATCCATATTCTGAATTATATTTCTGTCATTTCTGAAATGTCACTACAATTAAGAACCCTTGCTGGAGTACCAGTGCAGTCATTTGGAGAAAAGAAAACACTCTGGCTTTTTAGGTTGTCAGACTTCTTGTGCTGGTTCTTTCTCATCTTTGTGGGCTGATGTTTCTTAAATCTTTGAAGTTGCTTTCCTGTGGATGTGCTATTTTTTTTTCTTTCATTCTATCTGATGACTGTGGAGGTTTGGTTGTGATATAAGGTAGATTCAGTCAACTGACTTCATGACTGAAAATTTTCAGGGGCCAAAGCTCAGCTCAGAACTCCTGCCTGGATCTCATGCTGTAACTCTGGTAGACTGGTATCAGTCCCCACCTTTGATCTCTGGTTCCTCCAGTTTACAAACCTGTTATACTGAAGAGGCTGACATGCTACCAGACTACTGGTCACAACACTCTAGTTGGTGGTGTCAGCCAGAGCACTTCAAAGTGCAGTGACAGTGGGATCTGTCCTTGTTCTCATGTGTCATTATCATCATCATCAGCAGCAGCAGCATTGAAGAGTGCACACTCCATTTGCTGCAGCAGGGCTCTCGTGGTCCCGGGGTAGTAGCCTTAAGGTGGATATTTGCAGCAGCAGTGGTGGCCGTATGGCTTGATGGGGGTGATGAGTCTCCACTGGGACTGTGTGCATGTGTGTTTAGCATGGAGGTGGAGCATTGGTGGGTGTAGTACTTTGTGTGCCCTCTTTGCATGTTCACACTGGCAGCAGTCTGCTTAAGGCTGGGGCTTACTGTTTTCCATGCCTAGTTTTGCTCTGGTGACCCAGGCTCAGGGTGCGGGGTGCTAGCAGGGGTGGGTCTGGGGTTCTCTGGGCCCGCCAATGTTCTGAAGACAATGGTGGTGTGGTGAGGTGGGAGGAGGGGTGAGTGGGTACAATCATGCCAGCAGCAATGGCAAGGCAAGGTGCACGAGTTCCAGTACCAGTGTACTGGTGGGGAAGGGAAGGCAAGGTCACAGGCATAACAATGTGGAAGGTGACCATCAGTGCAAATGAGCTCTTGTTTGTCTGCCAGTCAGGCATGATCCACCAGCTATGATGTGGGCCCCAGGAGGCACCTGGCAGGAGGCCAGCACACTGAGAGGTGCTCTGGTTAGACTGGTCCTGTCTCATGGATGAGATTGCCTTGTAGAGTTGAGGTCCAAAAATTCCCCTAGGGCTAAATTGTTCTATGAGAGCAATTCTAGCCTAGGGAGATGGATGCCTCTGAGAGTGCTCAACTACAGTTGCTGATACAGGACATCTGTACTCTGCCCCTGGCTGGAGTTGTGCCGCTATCACTTCTCTAAGAAACTTTTCCTGCCAACTCGAGTGTCCATGGTGGTTGAGGAGTCTCCTCCTGCTGAGATTCCAAAGGTCTACAGTGAGAATGGGTTGCTTCTTGCCTTGCGTTGCCTTTTAGACACATCCCCTTTGTAAAAGTTATTGGGGGCCAGGAACACGTAGCTTCCACCCTCTGTGTTTTCCCTCCACCTGTTCGGCCTCTGCCTAAAGCTTCAGGATAAGAGCATGGCAGCAGTGGGATATGAACTCATTTTTGCCTAGCTCCAAAGGCCTTGCTCGTTAATGCAGACTCTGAGAAATGTAAAATAATTCCCATCATTTTGTTAAATCACATGTTCCTACAGTCAAATTCTCCAAAGCCTTTATGAAACCTACATGATGCTGTAATACAGTTGATTATTACAGTATTTATGGAATATACGATTCATAGCTTTAGGCTACACAGGGACAATTATATATCATGGTCTCTCGAATTCCCTCTCTTTCTAAAACCTATGGATTTGAAATCTGCATGTTTTCAGAAAGCAAACTTGTGTTAAAAATCAAAAAGGATCGGTTATTTTTTCTGTTTATATCTGTGTGATAAATAATACCAATGTGTATAATTACAGTGTGGAGAAACCCACATAATTTCTCTGAGGAAAATTTATTTCACTGGAAGTAGTCATTGCCAATAAGCAATAGAAGCCCTAACCAGTGGCTCTTATTTTGTAATTATACTTTTTCATCTTAATTTTAGTATATGCACAGTCAAAGCAAGCACTACATTTTCATCTTAAGCAAAGGCTAAGTTTGTGTGTAATAGAGATGAAGACTGTCATCAGATAAACACTATCAAAAAGTTATTTTATTGCTATCTTTCTGTTGTGATTTTTATAGGACCCTTCTTCCATTCCTTCTTCCTCCTTTTCCACAAATACATGTTGAGTATGAATTCTATGATGTTAGGCACTTTAGTAAGTAATCCTTTAAGTCTCACCAGAATTGGAGTTTCATCATATGGTGTCCATTGTATAGATGAGGATCCATCCTCTGTGAAGTGCAAGGTCACATAACAAAATGTGGAAAACTAGGTCTGTCTCTTGCTTAAAGGAACTTAACATTGAATGCTGCTGCATGAAGCCCAAAGCTTCAGTGGAGAACTTGAGAAACCAGATAACTCGGCCAGGTGCAGTGGCTCACACCTGTAATCCCAGAACTTTGGGAGTCCAAGAAGGGTGGATCACAAGGTCAGGAGTTCAAGACTAGTCTGGCCAATAGGCTGAAACCCTGTCTCTACTAAAAATACAAAAATTAGCTGGGAATTGTGGTGTGTGCCTATAGTCCCAGCTACTAGGGAGGCTGAGGCAGAAGAATTGCTTGAACCCAGGAGGCAGAGGAGCAGTGAGTCAAGATCGTGACACAGCACTCCAGCCTGGGTGACAGAGCAAGACTCCATCTCAAAAAAAAAAAAAGAAGAAGAAAAAGAAAACAAAAGAAAGAAACCAGATATCTCTGAGCCATGAAGCATGACATTGGCCTCTTTGAAGCCTGAATAAATAAGTATGGGGATTTCCCTTATTTTGAAGGCATTAATGACTAATTTCTCTAGGATATTGAAGTGAGTTCTTCAGTGGAAGACAACTGGGAAATGAGTATCCCTATCTACATATATAATAAGATCTTAATAAAAGTAATCATGAAATTGACCTTGGTGGGGAGAAAGTGAAAAAGGATTATATGGCCTCAGTGAAGTCCTAACAATAGTGAAAATTGCATATGAAGACACAAGAAAGATACAGAAGTAAGAAAAGGAATATTGATTGTAGTCTGGAATGCAGGAGCATGTGCATGTATGTTTGTGCATGTGTGTGTGGGTTTTATCTAGATAAGTTTAGAGGAGCCTGGAGAATTAATAAGCCATGCTTGTATTTTATAAAAATGCATTCGAGAAGAGACACGGGTTGGAAATTGTTGCAGATACAATAAGATACAGTGATGATATGAACCTAAGTTTATGATGATAAATTTGAAGAGAAATTCTACACCTTGCCTTAGAAAACAACATAAAAAACTTCATTCTTCAGGAACACACTGCCCACAGACAAGCTTCACTACAAACAGAATTTGCACATAGACATATGTATATATCACTCCTTAGATGAAATATATGCATATACTTCCATTTACAGATGGATTATTTCATCACTGAAAGAAAAAGTACCCTACAGATCTATACTACATTTAGCTACAAATTTACCTCCACCAGTGTTAACTGTTATTTTTGAAGGGTAAAGGAGTTGCTTGATTTATTATTTTAAACTTATGAGTGCATTTTAAATTGCTATTAGTGAAATGAAAATTATTTGAACTTGAACAGATATGTAAGAATATTTGATGTTACTTGGTAGCTTTTCTCATACAGATCTATTTTGCACATGAGATTTGCCAGGAAGTTGTAGCTACCTCTTATTCTGTACCTGTTTATATGATTTGGTAATAGTCTTGTAGTGAAGGTTTATGAACATGATGAAAATTTGCATACATTCAATTGAGAGATATAATAAAATGACATAACTCAAGTTTCATTTATGATTTTCGTAAATAGTCTTCAAACTTGTTTTTGGGGGTTGGATGGCATCCCAAAGAGGAAGATAATAATTTTAATATTAAAAAGTGTTAACATTATTTAGGTTATAGACTCAAATTTTTGGTAAACAAAATAATTGTCATAATTTTCTCACTAAAATTTTAATATAAGAAGAGTTATACAATTCTCCTTTTACTCAGCATTGTTTTTGAGTGTGAGATGGCATCTTGCTCTGTCACCCAGACAGGAGTGCAGTAGCAGGACCACGGCTCACTGCAGTGTCCACCTCCTGGGCTGAAGCGATCCTCCCACCTCACCCCCCTGGGTAACTGGGACTACAGATGCACACCACCACACCTAGCTAATTTTTGCATTTTTTTGTAGAGACCAGGTTTCAGCATGTTGCACAGGCTGGTCTGGAACTCCTGGGCTTAAGTGACTGGCACACCCAGGCATCCAAAAGTGGGGAGGGTTACAGGCATAAGTAAATGTGCATGACCCTGTTTCTCTTTTTAAGGATAATTCTTTTGTTTCTGGTTTTATGTATTTTTACAAATAATTGACATTATGATGTAATATTCACAGTGATATTAAATACATAATTGATAAAAGATATGAAATAATGAAGCCAAAGCAGTTGATTAAGAAATGTGTATAAACATTAGATACTGAATTTACAGATACCAAAGTTGTACACCTACCAGGCCAGTCATCATAAATTCTGATTGATGTTTAACATTAGAGCAAGAAATACCCAGTTGAAAATCATCTAATTTTCTTCTGATACGTCTGTGTCCTCTTGCTTGTACTTGAAATATTTTGTTACACGTTCCATAGGTGTCTTAACAGCGTCATATTTCCATCCCATCCTGGTAAACAGCCTTTCAATGAGGACAGGCATTTCGTAGCCCTTGCTTAGAATGAAATCTTTAAAGGCGATTGGTCCATAAAGTTCGTCAAGAATGTTGGATTCCTCAGGATTTTTAAGTAAGAGCTTGGGGTCAATCAAAGGTTCATCACTTCTTAGCTTTCTCCACAACTTAGGCTTGAGGTACCATGCTCCATACCTCATCTTCACAGGCTGTGCAGTATAAGAATTCGGTGGTTTTGGAGTTTTCCTGTTCCAGACTTGTTCCTGTGAGAAGAATTTGACCTCATCCTTTTCACTTAGCTCCATGCTGTACTTCAGCTCTGAGTGACACTCGTTTATCTTCTTTGTCTTTTGCTGGTCACAGGTTGGTTTGCACTCGGGAGTAAAATCAAAGAAATCCCTGATGGATTCTTCATCAACTCCCATGTCTTTAACCCACTTGAAGAAGTCACGGAGTTTTTCCGATGTGTATCTAAATTTAGGAGAACCCTTCCTTGTACTTGGTGTGTCTTCCGGAAACAATGCTTTTAGAAAGGCCGCTTGAATATTGGTAGGCTCCGATAATTGTTGGGACACTGGAGCTTTGGGAGGCTCCGGGTGTAGATGAGACACTTCAGTCTTGGGAGGCTCTGGACGGAGACTGGACCCACGACGAGTCTTGGGAAGCTCTGCGTGGAGACGGGACCCCCGACGAGTCTTCGGATGCTTGGGGTGGAGACGGGACCCCCAACGAGTCTTCTGATGTACCGGGCGGAGACTGGACCCCCGACGAGTCCCAAGAGGCTTTTCACGGAGATTCTCTAAGTGAACCTCGTAAACCTGCAAAAAATCGGGAAGCCGGTGGAAGATGTTTTTAGTAGTGTATTTATCAAACTCAGTGGGTTTCTCTTTTGGCTTCACCCGGGCCTCACAACGAGCCCATACGTCCTTCAGCTTCTTCTGGGAATCCAGCATTTTCAGTATCTCTAGTAGGAGATTGGACGCCACACTAGTGTCGGGAGGTTCTGGGCTAGGAATGGACCCCTGAGTCTTGGGAGGCTCTGGTTGGACATGAGACACTTCAGTCTTGGGGAGTTCCGGGCGGAGACTGGACGATCGACGACTATTGGGAGGCTCTGGGTGGACATGAGACACTTCAGTCTTGGGGGGCTCCGGGCGGAGACTGGACGATCGACGACTATTGGGAAGCTCTGGGTGGAGATGGGACACTCCAGTCTCGGGAGGCTCTGGGTGGAGACTGGACTTCCGACGAGTTTTGGGAGGCTCCAGGTGGAAATGACACACTCCAGTCTCTGGAGGCTCCGGATGGAGACTGGACACCCGGCAAGTCTTGGGAGGCTCTGGGCAAGGATGGGACACTCCAGTCTCGGGAAGCTTTGGTTGGAGACTGAACATCTGACGAGTCTTGGGAGGCTCCAGGCAGAGATGGGACACTCCCGTCTCTGGAGGCTCTGGGTGGAGACTGGACACCTGACAAGTTCTGGGAGTCTCTGAGTGGAGACTGGACACCTGACAAGTCTTGGGAGGCTCTAGGAGGAGATGAGACACTCCAGTCTTGAGAGGATCTGGGTGGATATGAGACACTGGAGTCTTGGGAGGCTCTGGGGAGAGTTGAGACACTCCAGTCTCAGGAGTCTCCGGGCGGACATGAGATATGTGAGTCTCAGGAGGCTCCAGGTGGAGATGAGACACTCCGCTCTCAGGAGGTTCCGGGTAGATATGGGAAACTGCAACTTCCAGAGGCTCCAGGCGGAGATGAGATGCGTGAGTCTTGGGAGGCTCTTGGCAGAGATAGGACTCTTCAGTCACAGAACGGTATGGTTTGAGAATGGACAGCAGAATCTTGAGAGGCTCTGGACAGAGATGGAGCAGCGGAGTCTCAGAAGGCCATGGGGAGAATTCCCCACAAGGGTATTTACCAGGCTTGGAGGGTTCCTTGGTTGCCTTCTCCGAGACCTCCAGCTTCCTCTCAGGATCCAGCACTTTCAGCACCTGTCGTAGGAGATCTGGAGGCATATCTTCTCCCAGATTGGGGTCCATGGCCAAGGAATGCTCAGCCATAAGCTGGCCTTCCACTTCCTCTACGAAAGCCTTCCGTGCTAGCTGGGCTGGCGAGAGATTGGAAAATAGGGCTGCTTTCTTGAGCAGCTTTTTCTGCCTGCTTTTGGGGTCAGCATGCGGACTTCTGCTAGAGATTTTGGGGAGTAAGAAATTGTCCCGGCGACAAATGAGCATATCCTCGGGAGATGGACAGCCGTAGCGGAAGTCGTCCATGCCCTCCTTCACAAATATCCAGTTCTCAGTGTCTATGGGTGGCAACTTCATGCGCCTATGCTTGCATTCCGTGAAGCACTTGGAAGGCCGTTTGTCACAGTACCAGGGCATGGAGTCCATTCCCAGGGACCTCGGCCGGTCCTGCGGCCTCTGGTCCCCCATGGTGGTTCTCGCTGGGCTGCCACCTCTCCTGCTTCAGCGGTTCCTGATCCCTGCACCTCTGGTCGCTAGGAGACCATGAACCACGCGCAACCCAGGTTCTTCCGGGAGGCGGGGCAGCTCTGACATCACATACGCAGACCGAATTCTAACAGGTGTGTAGTGGAATCTCACTCTGGGTTTCATTTGCATTTCCTAATGGCTGCTGCTATTGAACATCTCTATATTTGCTGTTCAATTTTTACCCATTTTTAAATTGTGTTGCTAGATATTACAGTTTTGAGAATCCTTGCTGTGTTCCAGATGTAAGTCGATTATCGGATATATGATTTGCAAATTTCACTTAATTCTTGGCTTTTCCCATTCATTGTCTTAACAATGCCAAAGAGAAGTATTTTTAATTTGATAAAGTCCAATTTATCAATATGTTCTTTTACAGATGGTGCTTCTTTTGATGTATCTATGAAAATTTTGCCTATCCGTAGGTCACAAAGTTTTTTTTTATTTAAATGTTTTAATTTTTGTAAACAGTACAAGATACAGATCAAAGTTTTTATTACAAAATATAATTTTATAATATTTTATGTTTATGTATATCTGATAATCTCAGAACTATTTTTCAAAAACCTATCTTTCCACTGAATTACATTTGGAAATGGTAGAATACCAGTTGTCTATATTTTTTCAAGGTCAGTTTCTGGGCACTCTTTTCTCTTCCATTTATTTTTCTCTCACAGAAATTTCACACTCTGTTGATTAGTTTTATAATAAATCTAGAAATTAGGCTGTACTAGTTCTTTAACAGTGTTCTTTTATAAAGTTGGAGTTCTTCTAGGTCCTTTGAATTTCTATAGAAATTTTAAAGTCAGTTTGTCAGTGTCTAAAAAAGTCCTGTTGGGATGTTGATTAGGATTCTGTTGAATCTATAGATCAATTTGAGGATCGCTGGCATGTTAACAACAGGAAATCATCTGACCATTGAGGAAGGTACATCTTTCTATTTATGTGATTTTCATTTTCTCAGGAATATTTTGTATTTTTAGTGTGTCTTTCACATCTTACACTCCAGATTTTTCCTGAATATTGTTTTTGATACTATATGTAGTATTGTTTTTTAATTGCAATTTCCAATTTTTTGTTGTTAGCATATATATATATATATATATATATGTATATCCATTTGTATCATACAACATTGGTAAATTCACTCATTATGTTCATGAACATTTTTGTAGATTTCACTGAATTTTCTATATATATGATAATGTCATCTGTGAATAAAGACAGTTTCCCTTCTTTCTTTCCAATCTGAATATCATTATACCCCCAGTCCAGTTGCAATCATTGATTTTCCTTTGAATAATATCAGTTAAATTTTTAACTCTCTTGTAGTGCTTAAAACAATACTCTGAAAAGTATTTTTATAAAAAATTTTAATTATAGACAAATACAGTCTGCATTATTCCTTAAGCATGTCATATTCTCATCACATTTTTTCTGTACATTCTTACTGATTTTGGAAAAGAAGGTTTTTGATTTCCCTTCTTATGTGCAGCTAAACGATGTTTTCTACAATTACTAGCAGGTATATCGTCATTCCTCTTTGTAAATAAGGCATGATCCATGCCTCTCTCCTCTTTGGTTCCTCCTCTGCAAAATAGACACTGTATATATTCCTCTTAGGTTTTTCATTAAATGAAAGAAATGGATTATGTGTAAATCAGGATAATCTATATAATATTATTTTGTGTAGTGTCTGGAACAGAAAATGCATTGAGTAAATTATTGTTATAGAGTATTACTACAATTTGAAAATAAAAATATTCTATATTCAGTGTCTAAGGGAGAAGCAAACATATATTTACATATCACAAATATTTTCATTTATTGATTATAAGAATCTATGTTAAAGTCTCAAGATATTTAGTAGATTTCATAATGTGAAATTGGTAAGATCAAATTTGATACGTATTTATTTTTAACTTTCTTACTCATAAAAATTCTATGGAATATATGTTAAATTCAAGAGCCAATGATTCAACAATTCTCTTTAGCAATATTGTAACTAGCAAGCTCATATGAGTACTCACCTAAAATGCATGAGGGTTTGAAAAAAATTCTTCTATATTCCAAATAATCCCAGGGAAAAACACATATTGAATCACCTAAAATTCAATTGGGTGTGTAGGAAATTTTTTCATGTGACTGTTCATTAAAACAGTTTTTGTTCCTTAAAGCCACTTCATTTTATTCATTTTTCAAAGTAGAATATTATACAAAGGACTCATATCTAGTATACATAAATAATTCTTAAAACTTAATAAGGAAACAAAGAACACAAAAAATGTATAATACACAGTTAAACATATATAGAGATATATAGCTAAAGAAGTAATTATAGATGTGTGTACATATAGGTTAGTATACATGCATATATTTTATAGCTCTGTCTCTGCTGAGAAATTAGAAAAAAATGACACCGAAGTAACAAGTACATCCAGTGATCAGATCTTGGCTTCTAAATAGCATTCTCCAAAATAACAAGAGTAAAACACAGAGACAACCTTGGAGAAATGAATAATTCTAGGCCTGGGGCAGTGAAAATATGAGATGAGTCTGGAGTAGTGTGTAATGCCAGAAAATAAGGATGTTCTCAGAAAACAAAAGAATAAAAGCAGATCAGAAGGACACAGGAGCCAAACTGAAAGAGCACTCAGTGGCCAAAGTTAAAACAATTTATGTAACAAAATGAATAAAAATTTAAAAATTATAACACAATATAAAATAAAATATCCATGAGTCCATACTGATATAAATAATTGTACAAATAAATAATTGAGGATAAAGGTACAAATAATTTTACAAAGAATTTCAGATGACATACATAGATACTCCTCTCTCCAGGAGGTGGAATTTAAATGCCCTCCACAGAGTGTGGGCTGCATTCTAAAAAACAGAATATGGAAAGGGAAAAATAGTGACCTTTTAGTGGAGAAACCTGTTAGTCCTCTCCTTAACTAAGAGATCAATGTTAATATCAGTAGTGAGAAGTCACGTTGGCATCATGCACTCCTCTGGTAGGATATAATGAGAAAGACACTTCACCTCTGTAGTATTCTTTCCTAAAATCCAGAATTCTACACTAATGAGTGGAAAAACTCTAACAAACCCAAGTCCAGGGACTTGCTACAAAATTATCAAGTACTCTTCCAAATTATAAAGCTCATGGGAAACAAGTAAAGGCTGAGAACCTGTCATAGACTTTAAGGAGACATGACAACTAAATTCAATGTGGTAGGCTGGGTTGGATTTTGGCACTGAAAAAGGACATGGGCATAAAAAAATCTACAAATCTGAATTAAGTCTGAAGTTTATTTAATAGTAATATGTTGTTAATTTTTTAGTTTAAATGCATGTACAATGTAAGGTATTAATTTTAGGGGAAACAGTGAAATGTGCATGAAAATGCTCTGTACAGCCTTTGCAACTATTTCATAAATCTAAAATTATTCTTAAATAAAAGTTTCCATTTTAAAGTATAGACTACATCATAATGAATTATTAACAAATCACTATTAATCATACAAGATAGAAAGCTGTAGTTTCTTTAAAATGCATATTTTTGCCCCACCTCATCTATAGTAAATCATAATTTTTTTCAAAGTGGAGCCAGTAATCTATATTTTACATGGTCTTTAAATTATACACACTGATATGTGAGAATTACTTTTCTAAAGCCCTGTGCCTTGTACAGACCCCAAAGACATTCAAATAGATTAAAAACCAAAGTAGTAATGATATTATCCAAAGTAACAAAATTTGGGGAAAATTAAATTTCTGCAAATACTAAATGGGAATATAAAAATCAGATCATGGAGCCTGTGAACAAAGTAATTCACTTAGATAACATGTGCGTACCTGGTGGGCCCACAGGATAATTAAGTCATGATTGAAGACTAAAGAATATACAAAGTTTGCTGAGTACCTGACTGGAAAAAAAAAACCTAGAGTGAAATGAAAGCAACTTACTTGTGCCAACTGCCCTTCGTGGGTTGAAGAAAACTGACATCACTATAAAGTGCAGAGAAATTACCTGGCCTGTTCAGTCAACAAGCAACAACTGCCTTAGTATGAATTGTTACTCCAGAAATGAATAGTGTAGCTGACAAGAAAAACCAGCACCAATAAGCTAATTAAGAAATGTTCAAGCAAGTCAAAGTGCTCTGAGTGGAGCAGCATGTAATTAATAAGTAAACAAGGGAATAAGAACAAACAATGAAAATCAATGTGATGAAGTGCATTGGTCTAATGGAGCCTAAGTAGTCCCAGTTCTGACATCTTAGTGTGCTTCTGACTGCTCTTATTTACCTACAACTGATACCGCAGACTTAGCTCAGGACACCATTTTCATGCTCCAGCAGACTCAAGTTATCTGCAACCTCGCTGCCTCTTCTATCCATATGCGGCACTTGCCAGCCTTTCTCAGATAACCAATCTTGTTCACTCTGATCCAACCCAACTTTGGAATTCTTTTGCTTTTATTAGCTCTTGGTAAGTTTACTTTTTGTGATGGTTAATATTCTGTGTCAAGCTGGCTAGACTATAGTGCCCAATTATTTGGTCAAACAGTCTAGATGTTGCTGTGAAGGTATTTTTTGGATGTGATTTAACATTTTTTTATCAGTAGACTTTGATTAAATAAGATTTACCCTCCATAATATGGGTAAGCATCATCCAGTCAGTTGAAAGCCTTCAGGAATTCTGCCTCCAGACTGAAACACAGGAATCTGTTTGAGTTTGCAGTTGTCAGAATCAAGACTGCCACATTATTTTTGCCTGAATTTCTAACCTGCAACCAGCTCTGCAGCCTTCTGATTTGCCAGCCTCCACAGTTGCATAAACCAATTCCTTTAAATTTCTCTCTCTCTCCCCCTCCATATATATATATATATATATATATATGGTAATTATTACTTCTATATATATGTTCAACTATTTCCTATTATCCTATATATCAACCCTTTCTTGCTCTCTAATTATGTAAAATAATATGATTTTTTACTTTATAAATATATATATCTCCTATTATTTTCTTATCTTTCTGGAGGACTTTAATACACTATTCATTTTGATCATTTTTCTACCAGTAACAATGTACTTGTCTTATAGTGAGATACACTGCAGCAATTTTATCACTGTTATACCCACTGACACTTTTCCACAGCAAGGTATAAAATATAGGTAAGGCCTAAGAAATAATGTAGACTTAAACATTTCCATTTTGTTCTTTGAATCAAAAAGCATAGAAGAACTATTCCATACCTTGGCTGAATATCAGAATCACTTGTGGCCCATCTTAAAAGTGTATATGCCAACGTTCTACCCCGAGCCTGCTGAATCAAAATTCCTGCCATTGATAATGATTCTCAGGCAAGGGCTGAAATCCCTGAATACATAATAATTTGATCACAGTATCTCAGACAGGATATAGTCCAGCATGACTGTTATTAATAAAGAACTTGAGGCAAAAAGAGAACAAATGATTTATACAAGTTCTGAAAAAGTAAGAATGAACAATGTCAGCCTAGTATTTTTTTGTATAGATAAATTCCAGAAAAACATGATAGTATTTCTGTCTTGTTGTATGTATATTTATCATCTGGTACTTTGTTTCAATTCACAAATATAAATAGAATGTAATATTTATAAAATAAGCAGAGACAGCTCTATTTTATAAGGTGATTCAGGTACAAATGAAATTATCTAGTATATAGTTAGAGTACTGAACAAATGGCTAAAATCTTGGCAGTTTTGTGTATGGTTAAAGTAAAAACTTTGAGGACAGGTAAATGTTACTGTGTCATATATTCTGATTAAAAAAAACACTGATTACACTTTCCTATTGATGTAATTTTGGTAGATGCATTCAACAAGCTGTCATAAATCTTAGCTTATTTTCTAGTAGTTGGCAAAAAGAAATCCAGAATCACTTCATATCATGGATAGGAATAATGGAGGATAATCAATAATCTGGGTTGTTGGCTAGTGCTGTCTTAATCTTATTCATTGGTTTCAAAGAATAAGATGCAACATTTGCATCTTTCACACAATTCAAACTTCACAGAGTACTGTACACATACGCACATGACCAGCTAAAAGCCATGTTCTCAATAGTGTCTGCTTTATCTGGCTAATGTCCAACATGGGAAGAGCAGGCCAAAATATGCAATATTGGTATTATTTACAGACAGATTTTACCAATCTAACCTCAATTTTGAAATACACATTTGTCAATTCTATGTTAAAACTACAACTCTTAAGAATAACATGTATGTGTGTGTATATGTATATATATATATATATTCATGCCACAATTCACATAAAGATCCAAAGTTTAGCTTGTTTAAAACATTAGTGATCAAAATATAATATGTATAGGCAAATGTATGTATACAATATACATGTGAACATACCACAGTTTTCTGAGATACTATTGAACCTGTTACAAAATGTTGAGTTGTGATTTTATAAAAATATTTCCAACATTATATTATTACCTGCGTGTTCATTTGACCCAACAGTACTCCTTTACAAAGAGTCTGAAGGATATTCTACATCATCCAGCTGTGAAAGAGCTTTATAATGCCAAGTGTCCCATACGGAGGTGTACTCCAATGAACTGGCTTAATTTAGAATGTAATCTAATGAATTATATTTAATAGCATGTCTTGGAAAATCAGCCCCATAGTCTAAAAACCAGTGTCTCTGGGAAAAAAGAAAGTGGACTTTCCTTTCATGTATATATCTCTTAGAGAGGGTATAGGAATCACAACATTCTATGCAAAACCAAAGACTGAAGCATTCTCTATCTTGCAAAACCAGAGATAGAGGTATTCTCTACTTCTGAGCCTTCTAATTGTTCTTTATACATTTATAACAATAAGCTGAATGTGATTTTTCATTTTGTAGCCGGAATCTCTGTAGACAAACTGATCAACTGAAATATGTACACTGATTTGACCAACAGATTTATCAATGAATAATGATTTGGGAAGTTATTTTCATGATTTGGACAATTGTGCACCTGGATTCATTTACAAACTATTGTCTTTTTCTAAATGTTAGAGATGTTTAATGTGAGGAAGAAAAATTTAAGGAGGGAGACCCACATGGAGGAAACTGCATTTTTCTCTACAGCATAATTTAAGACTACTTTGGATTAGAGGCCTGGGTGATGATTTGGAAGGAACTAAAAGCCCTGATATTTGTTAGAGACCTGGTGAAATGGTTAGGGAATTCTAAGTAGATTATTTTGGATGTGGAACAGCTATTTCCAGTCATCATCACAGTTTTTAGTCCTTGACAGTGATTTAAGGTCTGAGGAATGCTAAGCAATGTTACAATACCTGCACATACCACACAGTCATATGACCTGCCACCGGTAGCTGCCCTCAGCACAGCTTTTTCCATTTCATGCCAAGCCAAGGAATTTGCCATACATGCAGGTGGTCAAAGTAAAAAGTGTTGCCTTTTAAGAATTGTTTTCTGTAGTTCCTTTCTCAATTTTCAGTTTCAAAGCCCCTTCCATTCAAATTGTCTGTGTTTGCCTCACCTTCCTTTCTCAAACCACCAGTTCCTTTACAGTAAATCTTCAACGTAAGTTCTACAAAGAAATGCTAGCTTTTGTCTTTGTACACAAATTTCCCTTCCAGTATACATATGCTATATAAATTCGTAGTACTGCCAATCATTTCAAGAATCTGCACTTTCCTGGCAGAAGATAATCAAGAGATTAGATGGAGTCCTACTCCCTCCAGCACTTGGCAGATTATTAATAAGCCTTTCCTGATGGACTGTTTGTCATGTAAGAAATCATAACCAAATAGCACCATACACATAAGCAAAAGTGAAATGTTAATACTATTTCTACCTAAAGCATATCATATTAACTCATATTAAAATAAATGAGGTTTACAGTCATCTTGGCAGGAAGCTACTAAAAATAATATATTTTCTAGAAATTTGAAACTCCCTAAATAGGTGTAACTGTCCTTAAACATTAAGATATATTTAGAAAATGGCAAAAGCCTTCAAGAAAACAAGTCAAAGTGATACTGTTTATTTTTCATGTCTGAACAAGTACTGAAGAATGAAAAGCTCCAAAGGAATGTAATAAATGTAAAAAATACACAGGAAACATTTTACAAAACTTTTACTTTTGTAAACTGTACCTCTCACTGAGTTTTAATATTAGATGGTTAAAGTCCTTTTCATATATTTTTGAAAGATGAACTCAACAAATAAACCAGAGAATGTGGAAGAACAGTTCAGAAAATTCAAAAATGAGAGGCTATTACTCATGTCAACTTATGAAAATAATGATCACATAAACATAAGCTTACTCTATTAACCTACTGGGTTAATGTTTTAGTAGGTATGGAATCCTGGGAATGTTTTGCAAGGGTTACACTTTCCTCCAGACATGTTAGGAAAAATTTACACTGGATTTTGGTGGAGCAAAATACGTACAACTTTAACCAAAATATTCTGGGTCTTAGGCTAATTCCACCAAATCTATTTTCCATAAACTTTACCTCTATATGTAGGAAAAGATATGAGACCTTCTGTAGCAATTTCTGTATTTGTGGTAATAGAAAAAAACAGCAAAAAAATATTTAAAATATATTAATAATTTAAATATATTGGCACATATTTTATAGATTATTAATTTATTAGCAACTAATATATTTATTGGTCCTGTATATAGGACCAGTAAATTGTGTGTGTGTGTGTGTGTGTGTGTGTGTGTGTGTGTCAGGGCCCCCTGACAGACCCTGGTGTATGATCTTCCCCTACCTGTGTCCATGTGTTATCCCTGTTCAACTCCCACTTAGGAATAAGAACATGCAGTGTTTGGTTTTCTGTTCCTGTGTTAGTTTGCTCAGAATGATGGTTTCTAGCTTCATCCATGTCGCTGCAAAGGACATGAGCTCATTCTTTTTTATGGCTGCATGGTATCCCATGGTGTATATGTATGACATTTTCGTTATCTAGTCTAAGATTGATGGGCATTTGGGTTGGTTCCAAGTTTCTGTTATTGTAAATAGTGCTGCAATAAACATACAGGCACATGTGTCTTTATAATAGAATGATTTATAATCTTTTGGATATACACCCAGTAATGGGATTGCTGGCTCAAATGGCATTTCTATTCTAGATCTTTGAGGAATCACCACACTGTCTTCCACAAGGGTTGAACTAATTTATACTCCCACCAACAATGTAAAAGCATTCTTATTTCTCTGCATCCTCACCATCATCTGTTGTTTCCCAACTTTTTAATGACCGCCATTCTAACTGGCATGAGATGGCATCTCATTGTGATTTTGATTTGCATTACTCTAGTGACCAGTGATGATGAGTTTGTTTTCATATGTTTGTTGGCCGCATAAATGTCTTCTTTTGAGAAGTGTCTGTTCATATCCTTTGTCCACTTTTTGATGGTGGTGTTTTTTTCTTGTAAATTTGTTTAAGTTCCTTGTAGATTCTGGATATTAGCCCTGTGTCAAATAGATAGATGGAAAAAATTTTCTCCATCTGCATAGGTTGCCTGTTCACTCTGATGATAGTTTCTTTTGCTGTGCAGAAGCTTTTTAATTAGATCCAATTTGTCAATTATGTCTTTTGTTGCAACTGCTTTTGGTGTTTTAGTCACGAAGTCTTTGCACATGTCCCTGTCCTGAATGGTACTGCCTAGGTTTTCTTCTCGGGTTTTTATGGTTTTAGGTTTATGTCTTTAATCCATCCTGAGTTAATTTTGTATAAGGTGTAAGGAAGGGGTCCAGTTTTTGTTTTCTGCATATGGGCAGCCAGTTTTCTCAAAACCATTTATTAAATAGGGAATCCTTTCCCCATTGCTTGTTTTTGTCAGATATATATATATGTGTGTGTGTGTGTATATATATGTATATGTCATATATATATATATATTTTTTTTTTCTGTTGTCAAAGGAAATAGACCAAAACAGGCTCTTGGGACCATGAGATTAAAGCCAGTGCCTTTTGGAATCATTTGGCATTGAGCACAAAGATTAACATACACTAGGTTTCCAAAAAAATAACTATGGTATGTTCATGCCATTTTAATTCAGTATCCTCTGTTTGTATTTGATAGTCCCATAGATCTTTTCTTGTGTTACATCTAAATGAAAAATTACCCTAAGCATTTTCAGGATTATCTCGATCTCTTTACACTTCAAAACAGCCAGAAAAATTAAGTGTTCTTATTTGGATGTGTGTTTTCAATCCTGTTAAGTGAGATTGCTGCCAGATGGCATTTTTTAGTATAAAAATGAAGTTGTCCTATGTTCACCCTACAGTCATGTTGACTTAGTTTACCAGTTGCAAAGTGATGATTAGAAAAGGAAAAATAAATTAACGGAAGGAAACCCAAGCATCTTCAGTCATTGAAGTTCTTGAGACTCTTTATTGTAATTTATGAAAAAAAGTAAAATAACTCAAGATCTGCAGCACATCATTGCACCTTTCATACTCTACTGTGCACTAAAACATATGTTAGATTAGATCTCATGTTAAGTGTTCATATCAGGATAATTTTTAAAAGTGTGTTTTAGTACATTACAAACACTCTAGTTCACAATTTGTTTATCTGTAAAATATGGGTGATAATAAAAATTCAGGATGTTTCTGTGATAATGAAGTAATTCATATAGAGTGAACAGCACAGAAACAGGTAATACTGGTTTTGGATTGATGCACCACTTTCATTACTTATTAAAATGTGATTTTTGTATTCATATGCATATATACACAGATGCATAAGTATATGCAAACACATATACACATACACACTCGCACACATACACACAGAGAAAGAAGTAAGCCACCAACTACTTATGGTCCACTTCCTTATGAGTACATCATGGGAACTGCATGTATTACTTTTTAAAGGGGTGATGATAAAGAGTCTTGAATATTGCTTAGCTGCAAAAACATGAAAATATGAGGAATGTATAGAACAAGTTTTTATATTAGTATCAATAAAAGTATCTGGTAACTGATAGGTGCTCAGCAGAAATGTATTGAATGCATGGATGAGAGCTAATCACAGACACTGAGCCAGAACATATTGTTTTTTATCAATTGTGTAACTATTTTTTTAAGGATGAAGATAAGTGAAAGTCAAAACAGAGTTTTCACAGATTATAATAGTAGAAATTGTATCTGTTCACTCTGCACTTATGACTTATACTGTGAGTTAATTTTATGTTTCAACTTCACTGGGTGTCAGAGTGCCCAAATACGTGGTCAAACATTATTTTGGCTATGACTTTGAAGATGAATTTGGATGAGATGAGCATTTAAATCAGTAGACTAAATAAAGATGATTGCCCTCTGTAATGTGGGAGGGATTCATTAAGTCAGCTTAAGTCCTACATAGAACACATCTCACCCCTGCTGAGTGTACCCCTCCTTCCATAAGGGATTCCAGGGTGCACTTCCGGTCCTGTCGCAGACCCAGCAACTGGCCAGCTGCTGCTGCCTATCCCTCTATGGCAGGTGTGCCAGGACTACCACCATTACTGCGAGGGCACCGTCAACAGTCACGTCAACCTGGAGCTCCATGCCTCCTACATATACCTGTCCACAGCTTTTTCCTTCGACCACAACCCTGCCCTGAAGCTCTTTGGCCTCTACTTCCCGTGCCAGTCACACAAGAAGGGGGAGCACACCTAGAAGCTGATGACGCTGCAGGACCTGCGTGGTGGCCACATCTGCCTTCGCGACATCTGAAAACCAGAGTGTGAATACTGGGAGAGTGAGCTAGAGGCCACGTAGTGTGCCTTCCATCTGTAGGAGAGCATCAACCACAGCCTCCTGGAGCTGCACCAGCTGGCCATGGAGAAGGGTGATCCCCAGCTGTCCAACCTTCCTGGAGAGCCACGTCCTGAATCAGCAGATCAAGCCCATCAAAGAGCTGGGTGGCTACGTGAGCAACCTGTACAAGATATGGGCTCTGGGAAGCCAACCTGTCAGAATACATGTTTAACAAGCTGATCCTGGGCCCCAGAGGGTGGGAGCCCTAAGCCAAGATGCACCCCACAGCCACGGGGTGCCTTCCTCGGGTCGGGCCAGCAGCTGGGGCATGCATGTTGCCCTTTCATAACGTTCTCTTCAGTTTTTTCTTTTCAGTTTTACCATTGGTGGCAGTAAAGTGATCTGGTTTTCAAAGCAATAAAGGTGACCAGTTAATGCATGCCTGCAAAACTCTGTTTAGGAATAAGGGCACATCTTCATGCAGGTTTAAAGTAGGTATCCAGCAGTCTCTGCACCCAGCCTTGCCCCATCTGCATGCAGCTCAGGATCTTCAAGGATGGAGGAGGAAAGTATTCCATGCATCCCTGGAAAACACATTAGTCTTGTCTTTATAAATTACATGGATGTATGGAGTGGGAGGGGTGGGATAGGCAGTCTTTGGCCCTGGTGTCTGGGGTTGCTTGGGCATCATAAAGTGTGAAACGTGGTCCGGAATTTATCCTAGTGGTTGCCTCTGGGGAAGAAGTAAAGGGAATGAGATTGGGCAGAGATTAAAATAAACAAAGAGATCTTCAAGTTTACATAAAAACTTTAAAAACAAATTATTTATTATACTTTAAGTTCTGGGGATCATGTGCAACTTGTGCACATGTTTAATAGGTATGCATCTGCCATAGTGGTGGTTTGCTGCATCCATCACCCCGTCATCTACGTTAGGTATTTCTTCTAATGCTATTCCTCCCCTAGTCCCAGACCCTCCAAGCCCAGGTGTGTGATGTTCCCCTCCCTGTGTCCCTGTGTTCTCATTGTTCAACACCCACTTATGAGTGAAAACATGCAGTGTTCGGTTTTCTGTTCTTGTGTTGGTTTGCTGAGAATGCTGCTTTCCAGTTTCATCCATGTCACTGCAAAGAACATGAACTCAGTGCTCAATGAAATAAGAGAGGATAGAAACAAATGGAAAAACATTCCATGCTCATGGTTAGGAAGAAGCAATATTGTGAAAATGGCCATACTGCCCAAAGTAATTTATAGATTGAATGCTATCCCCATCAAGCTATTAGTGATATTCTTCACAGAATTGGAAAAAAACACCTTAAACTTCATATGCAAACAAAAAACAGCCCACATAGCCAAGACAATCCTAAGCAAAATGAAAAAAAAAAAACAAAAAAAAACAAAGCTGGAGGCATCATGCTACCTGACTTCAAACTGTATTACAAGACTACTGTGATTAAAACAGCATCGTACTGGTACCAGAACAGAGATATAGATGAGTGGAACAGAAAAGAGGCCTCAGAAAGAGTGCCATACAAGTACAACCATCTGGCCTTTGACAAACCTGACAAAAACAAGCAATGGGGAAAGGATTCCCTGTTTAATAAATGGTGTTATAAAAACTGGCTAGCTATATACAGAAAGCTGAAACTAGATCCCTTCTTTATAGCTTATACAAATATTAACTCTAGATGGATTAAAGATTTAAACATGACACCTAACGCCATAAAAACTCTAGAAGAAAACCTAGGTAGTACCATTCAGGACATAGGCATGGGCAGGGACTTCATGACTAAAACACCAAAAGCAAGGGCAACAGAAGCCAAAATAGACAAATGGGATCTAACTAAACTTACGAGCTTCTGCACAGCAAAAGAAATTATCAGCGGAGTGAACCAGCAACCAACAGAACGGAAAAAAGTTTTTGCTATCTACCCATCTGACAAAAAGCTGATCTCTAGAATTTACAGAGAACTTAAATTTACAAGAAAAAAAAAAACCACCATTAAAAAGTGGGCAAAGTATATGAACAGACACTTCTCAAAAGAAGACATTTATGCAGCCAATAAACATGAAAAAAAACTGATCATCATTGGTCATTAGAGAAATGCATATCAAAACCATGTTGAAATATCACCTCACGCCAGTTAGAATGGCGATCATTAAAAAATCAGGAGACAAAAGATGCTGGTGAGGTTGTGAAGAAATAGGTACACTGTTATACTGTTGGTGGGTATGTAAATTAGTTCAACCATTGTGGAAGACAATGTGGCGATTCTTCAAGGATCTAGGACTGGAAATACCATTTGTCCCAGTAATCCTATTACTGGGTATGTACCCAAAGGAGTATAAATCATTGTATTATAAACACACATGCACATGTATGTTTATTGCGGCGCTGTTTACAATAGCAAAGACTTTGAACCAACCCAAATGCTCATCAGTGATAGACTGGAGAAAGAAAATGTGGCACATATACACCATGGAATAGTATGCAGCTATAAAAACTTTTGTTTTTTTTTTAGTATGCAAATGTTAACATTTGTTGATTCTGGGTAGTAAGATGGGGATTCTGGAAGATGGCATGACAGAGTACCTCTCTGACAAACTCACCCTTAGTGACAATGATATAATGGGAAAGGGGTGGCTTCTCCATAGACTTCATAGTAAATCCCTGTAGTCAACAGTGCTGGGTATCTGTACTATTTCTTCTAATAAAGTAATTATATATACATATATATTATGGTAACTCCTCAGCTAATGTTGTTGATAGATTTTTGGAAACTGCAATTTTTGCAGAAGAACTTTTAAGGAAACCTGTTTTATCCTAGACTATTGATATAAATAAGAATTAAGTTCTATGGCATATTTTCCATCACAAAATGTCATCAAACTTGTAAAGAAAGACTAAATTACTTCCAGTATTAAACATGGAAATAAATGCGAGCTATATGTACATCTAAAAGATTAATAGAAACAAGTAAAATAATTATTTATTCTAGTTTAGGGTAGAGAATAGCTGGAGCATACATGGGAAGCTCAGGGAGCAAGGAGGGAATCAGCCCTTGCCAGGATGCCATCTCATGGCAGGACACAGACACACACACACACACACACACACACACACTCACTCACTCTCACACACACACTGGGACAGTGTTGACACATCAGCTCACCTAACGTGCACAACTTTAGGATGTGGGAGGAAATGGGAGTACATGAAGAATGCCCATATGGGCCTGGGGAAAATGTGCAAACTCCACACAGAAAGTAGCCTCTCAAGAAATTGATTTTTTTTCCTCATCAGTGTTATAATGAAACAATATTGAACGAATCAATGTTGAAGGAACAATGATATTTGAGTACACTTATATTTTGCATAGATTTAAATTTTATTTATATGTATTTCACAGGTACCTATTAATTTATTAGATATATGCATTCACTGTACCATCAGTGGGCTTTGTTTTTGAATCTTCACACAAAATTCTGAATTTTTGCTTAGAAAGACAGCCTTTGATCAAAGCAGTTCAATGATTATGTTATTGAAAATGATATAGCTACTTTCAAGATCTTTTTTGAGTCTGGTTTTATTTCTGTGCTTAGGTTTCATGTATCTAACTTCTATTTGGTTTTCTTTGCTTGCTACCAAGAGAAACTTAGCTAATACAGCTAATTATCAATACACTTTTATCAGGCTCTACTGTAATTATAGTGGAATGAATAGCTTCCCTGGGGTAGCAAATGACATTTTTCTCTTTATTCCTAATAGAGTACATTGAAAGGGAAAAGCATGGAAAATAAAAAGGAAAAAACAAAAGGAAATTTTCTCCATGAAAATAGAAGTGAATTCTGCTATCATAGCCGCTCCTTCTCACTTGGAAGTGTTTTTTCATCATCATTTATGGGGTTTTAATTTCTTAAACCAGATTTTCCTTTTATGGTTTTTTATTTATTTATGTTTTTCTTTGAGATGAGGTCTCACCCTGCCACCCAGGCTAAAGTGCAGTGGCACCATCATGGTTCACTATACCCCCGCCTCAGCCTCCTGAGTAGGTGGTACTAATGGCCCACACTACCACACTTGGCTAATTTGTGTATTATTTGTAGAGATGTGGTTTTACCATGTTGCCCAGGCTGGTCCCAAACTTCTAGACTCAAGACAGCCTCCTGCCTCAACCTCCTCAAATGCTAGCATTACAGGCATTAGCCACTGTGCCCGGCCTTAAACCAAGTTTAAACATAAATATAATAATATAAATATAACAAATATAATTATATAGTTATATAATTTACATATTATAAATATGTATATTTATATAATATATTAAAATATAAATATTTCTATTTACATGTAAATATATAAATATACAGTATATAAATATAAATTTCATTTATATGCAGAATATATATGCTAGGTTCATTTGGTCTAAAGTGTAGCATGTATTTGTGTTAATTAAATTCGCAAATTTTTTTGCTTTGTTTTCAGCTTACATTTTTTACTCAAGGAATTTTCAGTCTTCAATATAAAAATATAGATTGTAAATTTGCAACAAGAGTATAAAATATTCAGCATTTCCCCAACTTTCTAATTATGAGATACTTTTTCTACCAAATTGGACAGAACAATACTCCAAAGAAAATAACTCAGGAAACGACATCAAAGAATCTCATGGTGTGTTATTCCAGAAGCATATACCTGCCAGCTAAACAGTTCTTTGACTGAGAAGTCATTATACAAAACTTTCCCTTGCTGTGAAAATTCCAGCACATTTTAGGTTTGGGGGCAGTAGGAAATAAAAGGTAGGCAAACATAAAATAGATCAGTATTTATGTATATAAATAAAATTAGTTTTTCCCAGAAAAAAAAATCCAGCACAGTAAGTTTCAAAGAAAAATGTGGAATTAAAGGCCCTCAGCATGAAAATGTATAGATAATATACACAACCATTTTGTTTCCTGATGGATTACTCTTTTTTTAAATTGTACTTTGGGCTCTGGGTACATGTGCACAAGACCTGCCTTACAAGAGCTCCTGAAGGAAGTACTAAATGTGGAAAGGAACAACCAGTACCAGCCACTGCAAAAAAGTACCAAATGGTAAAGAACAGTGACACAATGAAGAAACCACGTCAACTAATGGGCAAAACAACCAGTCAGTAACAAAATGGCAGAATCAAATTCAAACAGAACCATATTAACATTGAATGTAAATGGCCTAAATGCCTCAATCAAAAGACACAGACTGGCAAATTGGATAAAAAGTCAAGACCCGTTGGTGTGCTGTATTCTGGAGACCCATATCACCTGCAAAAACTCACATAGACTCAAACGGATGGAAGAAGATTTACCAAGAAAGTGGAGACCAAAAAAAAAAAAAAAAAAAAAAAGCAAGTGTAGCAATCCTAGTCTCTGATAAAATGGACTTTAAACCATCAAAGATAAAAAGAGACAAAGAAGGGCATTACATAATGATAAAAGGATCAATGCAACAAAAAGAGCTAACTATCCTAAATATATATGCACCCAAAGCAGGAACACCCAGATACATAAAGCAAGTTCTTAATAACCTACAAAGAGACTTAGACTCCACACAATAATAGTGGGAGACTTTAACACTCCACTGACAATATTGGACAGATCGATGAGACAGAAAGTCAACCACGACATCCAGGACTTGAACACAGATCTGGACCAAGCGGACCTAATAGACATTTACAGAACACTCCACCCCAAATCCACAGAATACACATTCTTCTCAGCCCCACATTGCACTTACTCTAAAATTGACCACATAATTGGAAGTAAAACACTCCTCAGCAAACGCAAAAGAATGGGAATTTTTACAAACAGTCTCTTAGACCACAGCACAATCAAATTAGAACTCGGATTAAGAAAAGCACTCAAAACTGCACAATCACGTGGAAACTGAACAACTTCTGAATGACGAATGGATAAACAATGAAATGAAGGCAGAAATAAAGATGTTCCTTGAAACCAAAGAGAGTAAAGAAACAACATACCAGAATCTACGGGACATACTTAAAGCAGTGGCTAGAGGGAAATGATAGCAATAAATTTCCACATGAGAAACAAGGAAAGATTTAAAATCGACAACCTATCATCAAAATTGAAAGAGCTAGAGGAGCAAGATCAAAACTTAAAAGCAAGTAGAAGACAAGAAATAACTAAGATCAGAGCAGACCTGAAGGAGATAGAAAAACAAAAAGCCCTTCAAAAAATAAATCAATCCAGGAGCTGGTTTTTAGAGTAGATCAACAAAATAGACCACTAGCTAGACTAATAAAAGAGAAAAGAGAGATGAATCAAATAGATGTAATAAAAAATGATAAAGGGGATATCACCACAGATTCCTCAGAAATACAGACTGCCATCAGAAGTTACTACAGACAGCTCTATGCACATAAACCAGTAAATCTGGAAGAAAAGGATACATTCCTGGACACTTGCACCCTCCCAATCCTAAACCAGAAAGAAGTTGAAACCCTGAGTAACAAGGTCTGAAGACCAAAAACAAGATCTGAAGTCTAGGCAGCAATTAATAGCCTACCAACGACAACAAAAAGTCCTGGTCCAGACAGGTTCACAGCCAAATTCTACCAGATGTACAAAGAGGAGCTGGTACCATTCCTTTTGAAACTATTTCAAACAATACAAAAAGAGGGAATCTTCCCTAACTCTTTCTATGAGACCAACATCATCCTGATACCAAAACCTAGCAGAGACACAATGAAAAAATAATAAAGGCCAATATCCATGATGAACATTGATGCAAAAACATCAATAAATACTGGTAAACTGATGGATTACTCTTAATTCTTTCTTTTCTAATATCCTCTAATTTCCAATTTTAAAGGAATTGTTTCTGGGAATGATGACATTGATAGGTATCTAAAACTTAAAAGTTGAGAGGTGGTTTAGGGCTCCCACTTATACTCCTCCCTTCCTCTACCTATATATTTATCTCATCAGCAGCAAAGCCTTCCTTTTGATTTTCTAAGAGTGCTGAGTTTTGGTCAATAATACATCCTTTGGATAAAAGCAGTCAGTGCCGTTACTTTTTGGAAAATAAATAGTTGTTTCTTTTTTCACCAAAGCATGCTAAAATTCCTCAAAATTCAGGCACTCAACTATGAGAGAAAAAAATAAGGCACATATGCCACACAGTATTTTAAGAATAAAGTCCTAGATTGTTACATAAATATATAAGTAATATGCACCATCTTACATTTCCATCTCTTTCTTCCAGTAGATATTATCAGCATTTTTTATGTCACTATTCAATTTTGGATGGACATCCTGTTACAGTGCATTCCTCACTAGGTTCTGTAAAGGACATGTTAAGCTTCTCTCCAGCCCTAAAATACATGTTGTAATTCTATAAATTGAAACTGCATTTTTAACAAACAATATTGGGCATGAAATAAGACCTAACCATAAACTCTTGCAGCTGCTTTAATTTAAATGTATCCCTACAGCTACTTTTAGGTATACTTATATTCTTATAATTCCAATGAATTTAATAAGCTATTTATTTTATTCCCAGGCAGACATTAACATAACACAAAACTATTTTCTCAATTTGGAAAATATGTAATCATTTTTGTAAATAATTATTTCAAGCTAGAAAATAACAAGTGATTAAAAATGCTTTTTCACAAGAGCAGTGTTTCAGACAGGCCTATCTTACTAACCACAACTTTCATTTTTCTGATGTTTGGCTATTTAATTCAATTTAACAGGCATTTGTTCTTTTTTCTTTTTTTTTCAATTGCATTTTAGGTTTTGGGGTACATGTGAAGAACATGCAAGATTGTGGCATAGGTACACACGTGGCACTTTGATTTGCTGCTTTCCTCCCCATCACCTATATCTGGCATTTCTCCCCACGGCGTCTCCTCCCAACTCCCCACCCCCCACTCTCTCTCCCCTATTTTCCCCCAACAGACCCCAGTGTGTAGTGCTCCCCTCCCTGTGTCCATGTGTTCTTATTGTTCAACACACGCCTATGAGTGAGAACATGTGGTGTTTGATTTTCTGCTCTTGTGTCAGTTTGCTGAGAATGATGGTTTCTAGTTTCATTCATGTCCCCACAAAGGACACAAACTCATCGTTTTTGATGGCTGCATAATATTCCATGGTGTATATGTGCCACATTTTCCCTGTCCAGTCTATCATCAATGGGCATTTGGGTTGGTTCCAGGTCTTTGGTATTGTAAACTGTGCTGCAGTGAACATTCATGTGCATGTGTCCTTATGGTAGAACGATTTATAATCCTTTGGATATATACCCAGTAATGGGATTGCTGGATCAAATGGAATTTCTATTTCTTGATTCTAGAGGAATTGCCACACTGTCTTCCACAAAGCTTGAACTAATTTACAGGAGTGTAAATTCCACCAACAGTGGAAAAGTATTCCTATTTCTCCATATCCTCTCCAGATATTTTAATGATGGCCGTTCTAACTGGCATGAGATGGTATCTCAATGTAGTTTTGATTTGCATGTCTCTAATGACCAGTGATGATGAGCATTTTTTCATATGTTTGTTGGCCTCATGTATGTCTTCTTTTGTAAAGTGTCTTCATATCCTTTGCCCACTTTTGAATGGGCTTGTTTGTTTTTTTTTTTGTAAATCTGTTTTAGCTCTTCGTAAATTCTGGATATCAGCCCTTTGTCAGATGGTAAACTGCAAAAATTTATCCATTCTGTTGGTTGCCAATTCACTCTAATGACTGTTTCTTTTGCCATGCAGAAGCTGTGGAGTTTAGGTCCCATTTGACTATTGTGGCTTTTGTTGCCAGTGCTTTTGGTGTTTTGGTCAAGAAGTCCTTGCCTATGCCTATGTCCTGAATGGTTTTGCCTAGATTTTCTTCTAGGGTTTTTATGGTATTAGGTCTTATGTTTATGTCTTTAATCCATCTGGAGTTAATTTTAGTGCAAGGTGTCAGGAAGGGATCCAGTTTCTGCTTTCTGCACATGGCTAGCCAGTTTTCCCAACACCATTTATTAAACAGGGAATCCTTTCCCCATTGCTTGTTTTTGTCAAGTTTATCAAAGATCTGATGGTTGTAGATGTGTTGTGTTGCCTCCAAGGCCTCTGTTCTGTTCCATTGGTCTATATCTCTGTTTTGGTACCAATACCATGCTGTTTTGATTACTGTAGCTTTGTAGTATAGTTTGAAGTCTGGTAGTGTGATGCCTCCCACTTTTTCCTTTTTGCTTAGAATTGACTTGGCTATGCGGGTTCTCTTTTGGTTCCATATGAAGTTTAAGGTGTTATTTTCCAGTTCTTTGAAGAAGGTCATTGGTAGCTTGATGGGAATAGTGTTGAATCTGTAAATTACTTTGGGCAGTATGGCCAT
The DNA here is from genome assembly GCF_049354715.1 of Callithrix jacchus. NCBI lineage: Eukaryota > Metazoa > Chordata > Mammalia > Primates > Cebidae > Callithrix > Callithrix jacchus. The sequence continues at coordinate 35,177,719 of NC_133524.1, forward strand.
TTTCACAATATTGATTCTTCCTAACCATGAACATGAAATGTTTCTCCATCTGTTTGTGTCCTCTCTTATTTCGTTGAGCAGTGATTTGTAGTTTTCCTTGAAGAGGTCCCTTACATTCCTTGTGAGTTGTATTCCTAGGTATTTTATTCTTTTTGTAGCAATTGTGAATGGCAGTTCGTTCTTGATTTGGCTCTCTTTAAGTCTGTTACTGGTATTTAGGAATGCTTGTGATTTTTGCACATTGATTTTGTATCCTGAGATTTTGCTGAAGTTGCTTACAGTTTCAGGAGATTTTGGGCTGAGACAATGGAGTCTTCTAGATATAGAGTCATGTCATCTGCAAATAGAGACAATTTGACTTCCTCCTTTCTTATACGAATACTCTTTATTTCTTTTTCTTGCCTGATTGCTCTGGCTAGAACTTCCAGTACTATATTGAATAGGAGTGGTGAGAGAGGGTATCCTTGTCTAGTGCCAGATTTCAAAGGGAACACTTTCAGTTTTTGCCCATTCAGTATGATATTAGCTGTTGGTTTGTCGTAAATAGCTTTTATTATTTTGAGATACATTCCGTCAATATCCAGTTTATTCAGGGTTTTTAGCATAAACGCCTGTTGAATTGTGTCAATGGCCCTCTCTGCATCAATTGAGATAACCATGTGGTTTTTGTCTTTGGTTCTGTTTATGTGGTGAATTATGTTTATAGACTTGCATATGTTGAACCAGCTTTGCATCCCCGGGATGAATCCTACTTGATCATGGTGGATAAGCTTTTTGACATGCTGTTGTAATTGACTTGCCAGTATTTTATTGAAGATTTTTGCATCTATGTTCATCATGGATATTGGCCTGAAGTTTTCTTTTCTTGTTGAGTCTCTGCCGGGTTTTGGTATCAGGATGATGGTGGTCTCATAAAATGATTTGGGAAAGATTCCTTCATTTTGGATTATTTGGAATAGTTTCAGAAGGAATGGTATCAGCTCCTCTTTGTAGGTCTGGTAGAATTCCGCTGTGAACCCATCTGGACCTGGGCTTTTTTTGGGTGGTAGGCTCTTAATTGTTGCCTCAACTTTAGACCTTGTTATTGGTCTATTCAGGGTTTCGACTTCTTCCTGGTTTAGGCTTGGGAGGAAGCATTTATCCATTTCTTCCAGGTTTACTAGTTTATGTGAGTAGAGTTGTTTGTAGTAATCTCTGATGATGGTTTGAATTTCTGTGGAATCTGTGGTGATATCCCCTTTATCATTTTTTATTGCTTCAATTTGGTTATTCTTGCTTTTCTTTTTTATTAATCTGGCTAGTGTTCTATTTTGTTGATCTTTTCGATAAACCAGCTCCTGGATTTATTGATTTTTGAAGGGTTTTTTGTGTCTCTATCTACTTCAGTTCTGTTCTGATCTTAGTTATTTCTCTCTTATGCTAGGTTTTGAGTTTTTTTTTGATCTTGCTCCTCTAGCTCTTTCAATTTTGATGATAGTGTGTCAATTTTAGACCTCTCCTTGCTTCTCATGTGGGCACTTATTGCTATATGCTTTTGTTCTTAATAAGTGAGTTGGTGCTGTGGAGTCAAAGTGAAATGTGACATGGACTTGGCCCTGTTAAGTGAGATGTATTAGCTGTTTGCCAATTTTTTTTAATTTTTTTTATTTTTTATTGTGTTTTAGGTTTTGGGGTACATGTGCAGAACATGTAAGATAGTTGCAAAGGTACACACATGGCAGTGTGGTTTGACAATTTTTTAAGGGTAAAACACCAGTCCACTACAGTGTTATTTTATGACCAGTTAAATCAAGAGTGAATCTAGGAAGTGTTTTCATTATAATTTTCCATTCAATTTTTATCAAAGAGTAATGCTACACATTCATTCAATGAACTTTCACAAACAGTAAAGAAATAATTTTTACAAAGTTTGTGGTAAATGTAGGGCAGTTCATATCGAAACAGTGGAATCTAAACAAATCTAAAGCATCATCATAATGACATTTATCTGAGTAATTTATAATTTTGAAATACTATATAAAGAAACTACCTGTTCCTGATAATGAGGAATGTTACCTACGGCAGAGGGAGAATTTGAGCAATAACTCAACACAGTTTAATAGATGAGATTTAAGCAAATGAGGAGATTACTCATTGGTTTATATATTTTATGATATTTTTGCACTGAGACAAAGAATGCACTTGGAAGTATGTTTTCCTTATGTGGATCACACAGGTGTCTTCCAAGGGATCATTTTTCAAAACTAGAAGTAAGTTATTTCTATTGTGGATATAAATCTGCAAGAAATCTATTGGTAAAGGTAATCTCAAAAAAATTAGGGCTTCCTAAATGTCAGCTCTTTATACCAGAAAAAAATACAGGTACTAATTTAAGTCTTTTATAGTATCACAACTTGCTCTCACTAAAGAAAATAGCTTATAGTTACTGAGAGTTTGCCAGTAAGGCACCAGCTTAATTATTTATATAAATTACCTCATTTCTGACTCACAGCAACATAAAATGTTGGCTTCTCCTCTTTAGAGGTTTTGGAACTCAGACAGAGCCACTGCTAGCTTCCTTGCTCCTGAACTTGCAGACAGCCTATCATGGGACTTCACTTTGTGATGATGTGAATGAAGTCTCCTTGATAAACTCCCTTTCATATATACATATATCCTATTAGTTCTGTCCCTCTAGAGAACTTTGACTAATACAGTATCCCGTAAGAAATTATAATAGCTATTTTTGTTTTTAATTGTTTTATTTTTTAACTTTCATACTGAAGACTAATGGTGGTCATTCACACGCCACCATTATAGTATTATAGTGGTAAACTAAATTTGACCATGTACTTTCTTTTTCCAGTGAGTTTTATATTTTCACCTCTTTTTGTGTTACTAATTTGCATCAGGTTCTTTCAGTGTGTAGAATTTCATTTAGCATTTCTTGTAAACCTGATTGTGATGAGCTCCTGAAGTTTCTGTTTGTCTGGGGAAGTCTTTATCTCTCCTTCATTCTGGAGGACATCTTTGACAGATACAGTATCCTTGGTTGACAGTTTTTTTCTTTAGCACTTTTAATGTTCATCCTACTGTCTCCTGGCCTATAAAGTTTCTGCTGAGAAATCTGCAGCTATCCTTGAACTTTCATATATGTTATATCCTTTTCTCTTGCTGCTTTCAGGATCTTTTGTCCTTGATTTTTGACAGTTTGATTGTAATATGTTTTTGTGTCTTCTTGTTTGGATTGAATCTGTTTGGAAACCTTTGGTCTTTCCGTAATGAGATATTTATGTATTTCTCCAAATTTGGAGAGTTTTCTGTTATTATATCTTTAAATGAACTTTGTACATCTTTTTCTTTTCTCCTTACATTGTGTCTGCTTTTTCAAAAATGTAGACATGTATTTTAGTCTTTATAAACTGACTTTGTGTGGGCAAGCCCTCTGCCATTTGGCCCATCCAGAGATTCTAGGTAGGCTTGCTGCTGGAGTCATTGTGCAGCCTGGCCTGGTGACGTGGTCAGCAGGTGGGAAGGCCTGGCACCTGGGTGTGCACTGTTGGTCCTGAATCCTGGATCCACTGGGGTGGACCAGTTAATTGCATCTGTACAGATGGGACTGAAGCCATCCATGAGGATGACCCAAAACCCAGTATGTGTGGAGGCTGGCCTAAAGTCTCGATCTACAGGGGCTGACATGCCAAGGGGGTGATCAGTCCTCAGAGGGTGGCCTAGCAGTGGGGTGTGTCTAAACCTTAAATCTGCAATAGTAGGTGTGGGTCTTGGGTCCATAAGTGCTAGACTGGAGTTTGGGTTTTCAGGGGTGTTCATGCAGTCTCAGTTCACAGGATTCAACCTGACGAAGGGGTTTCCTAGAATGGTTCTGGACCTTTGGTTTGCTGGAACAGGTCTAGACCTGTGTTTCTAGAGCCTGGGTTTGACATGATCCTGGGACTGGCATGGAGCCTGTGTCCATGGGGGCTGACTTGGGGAGTAGAATTGTGGGTGATAGCCTGGATCCTATGTCTACTGATAATGGCCTGGAGGCTTGTTGGGTGGGTGCTAGCCTAGAGGCTAGGTCTGTGAAGGCTTACCTAGGGCTTGATACTGTGGGGGATGGCCTGGGACCCAGGTACACAGGTGCCAGTACAACCTTGTAGTCTATTGGGACAGGCCTGGATTCTGAGTCTGCTGAATCAGGCCTAATCCCTGGGTTCCTAGAACATAGTGCCACAGGTGCCAGCCTGGAGAGTTGGGCCACAGAGACCACCTTGGCACTGGGAAAGCACAGAATCTCTGTCTCTGAGTGTACACCTAGTATTTGAAGTTGAGCTACTGACTTGATGCTAAGGCAGGTCTGAAGCATGGGGCCATGAGGGCCACCTCAGTGTTGAGAATAGTCCAGGGCCTGGAGCCAGTGTGTTCAGCCTGCCAGTGGGGTGGCTCTGAAACAGACTCCATCTAGCATGCCTGGAACATGGAGCTACAGGATCTGGCCTAGAGCTGGGAGGGTTTGGAGACTCAGCCACAGGCACCTGTCTAGAGGTCTGAGGCCCTAGGATTCTGCCTAGCACTGGGTTTTACTGGGGAATTCCCACTGTTGGGGTCCAAAGCTAGGACCATTGCTTACTTCCTTCCCCTTCTCCCATGTGGAGGGTATCTCTCTCCATACTGTGCTACCTCAAGTTGGGAGAGAGGTAATGAGAGTAATGTGAAGCAGTTTTTCCTACTCTATTCAATGTGAATTTTCTTATTTCTTTGATATACTAAGGTGCTGTAATATATCACCTGTTGCTTGTGAAGATATACTTGTATACGATAGTTATTCATATTGATGCTTTTGTGGGGGCACAAGTGCTGCAGAGTCCTATTTGCTGACATCTGTCCCTTTGAGCTTGAATTTAAATACATGCCATCTCACCTGAGGTCCTGGACATTTAACCATTGTTCTATATAGTAATTAGTAAATTAGAAATTTATAATACCAGTGATTATGACAATGTGGCATGATCTGTTGTGAGAAATTAGTAGTGGAGCTATCCTACAAGATTGGTTTAACAGAAATCTCAATCCAGTGAGATATACCTACAACAGTTTCAACCAATTAAGTGACAGTAACACAGATTGAGATGACCAAATTTTAAAAAGTCAAAGATTTGGGGGATTTGTCTAAAAAGGGCAGTTAATTTGAAAATAGAGCCAGTGCATGTGTTCTTCTGCTTTGTATAAAAGTAATTGCACTGGTGTTAGGTGAAAAGTGGCTTTGATTGAGCAGGAGTAAGCTGCTGGAATCCTTTGAAGAACTTCATTAGAGATATACAATAAAAAAAGAAAAGTGAAATGTAAATAAGAGATTATTTTAGATGGCTAATAGATGAAGCACATTTTAACCACTTAATATAATACTTAGTAACAAATAAAGAGTACATGAGTGAGCATGGATTTTCTAATCCAACATTCTTTTTTTAATTGCATTTTAGGGTTTGGGGTACATGTAAAAAATATAGAAAATTGTTGCATAGGTATACAAATGGCATTTGTTGCCTTCCTCACCGTCACCTATATCTGGCATTTCTCCCCATGCTATCTCTCCCCAACTCTCCACCCCCTGCTGTCCCTCCCCTATTTCCCCCTGACAGACCCCAGTGTGTTATGCTCCCTTCCCTGTGTCCATGTGTTCTCATTGTTCAACACACGCCTATGAGAGAGAACATGTGGTGTTTGATTTTCTGTTCTTGTGTAAGTTTGCTGAGAATGATGGTCTCTAGGTTCATCCATGTCCCTACAAAGGACACGAACTCATCGTTTTTGATGGCTGCATAATATTCCATGGTGTATATGTGCCGCATTTTCCCTGTCCAGTCTATCATCAATGAGCATTTGGGTTGGTTCCAGGTCTTTGGTATTGTAAACTGTGCTGCAATGAACATTCGTGTGCATGTGTCCTTATAGTAGAACAATTTATAATCCTTTGGATATATACCTAGTAATGGCATTGCTGGGTCAAATGGAATTTCTATTTCTAGGTCCTTGAGGAATTGCCACACTGTCTTCCACAATGGTTGAACTAATTTACACTTCCACCAACGGTGGAAAAGTGTTCCTATTTCTCCATATCCTCTCCAGCATGTGTTGTCTCTAGATTTTATAATGATCACCATTCTAACTGGCATAAGATGGTATCTCAGTGTGGTTTTTATTTTCATTTCTCTAATGACCAGTGATGATGAGCATTTTTTCATATGTTTGTTGGCCTCATGTATGTCTTCTTTTGCAAAGTGTCTGTTCATATCCTTCACCTACTTTTGAATGGGCTTATTTTTTTCTTGTAAATCTGTTTTAGCTCTTTGTAGATTCTGGATATCAGCCCTTTGTCAGATGGGTAGACTGCAAAAGTTTTTTCCTATTCTGTTGGTTGCAGATTCACTCTAACGACTGTTTATTTTGCCATGCAAAAGCTGTGGAGTTTGATTAGGCCCCATTTGTCAATTTTGGCTTTTGTTGCCAATGCTTTTGGTGTTTTGGTTATGAAGTCCTTGCCTATGCCTATGTCCTGAATGGTTTTGCCTAGATTTTCTTCTTTTATTAGTAACAGAGTGGAATTACCATTTTGCTACCAATCTGAAACTCACATTTTGAGAAAAGCTTTTCAATTTTCAGTCTTCCAGAGAAGGCTAGGAGAGTGCAAAGTAACATCTTTTTTTTTTCTACAGTCTCCCAAAGTTTGCTTTTATCTTTTCTAGTTCTGAACATCATAGAGTTGTAATGGCTGATTCCAGGAGTTATTGTTAGCTAATGAAGTTAGAAAGTGTGAATTTATGACAGGATACATCCACATGGTTACCAATACTTTCTATTAAAATGAATCTAAGGCTTTTGTTTTCTGTCAGAGGAAACAAAATTCTGTGCTTATCCAAGAGGAGTAAATTTCTAATCAAGCTGAAGCGGGTGAGTCAATCTAGGAGGCCAGTGAAGAGATACTGGAACTGTATATTTTTGAGTTCATACAGGGCAGAAGGTACAGGTGTATATGATTGTAATGAAGATTAAGAGGCTAGACAGAACAAAGGAAGTGAAGAACAAGTTCACAAAGAGAGAGAAACATGGAAAGGTGAAAAGATTCACTGTTTGAAATTTGGGTGGTAGTGCTCTGCTGTCAGAGAAGTGGGAACTTGATCATGAGAAAAAGGAGAAAAGTGGAGATTGCTGGAGCTAATAAGGTCTAGGAAGTAAGTTAGGAGGCTATCTGAAGTATTTTTACCATCAATGCGGACTCTTCTTTCTTTATCTAGGTAGTCTGCTCTGTGTTGTGAATTCCATGGCTGCAAGATGCCAAAACCTTAAATAATAATTATATGATGTATAATAAATTAACTACATTTTGTATCACTTTATAATGTGATGTCACAGTGGTCAATGTCTCTTTCTTCTTAGGAGCCTTTTTTTTTTTAATCATAATAGCACCATTCACTCAGATGTTTTCTCTTCTTCTCAGTCTTAAGACTGTGAAAGATAGTCAAGAGATTAGATATTAATATATTAAGATGTTTGCAAAATTTGAAAATTTGTGTATGAGAATGTCCCTTGGGTTTGAGCAAAATCAGTTTGAAATTTGCATGTTGAAAACATACATGATCTAACTGATTTGGAACCTGAGGGCATTAAGAATAATGGAACATAAAATATATATGAATGGGTTATTTAAAGGAAGCAAGGAGTTCTGGGATTGAACTCCACTCCTTCAAATGGTATTCATAAACTCATTTGGAAGACAAATATTTATGTTAGTCTTAAGTAACTAAGTCCATCAAGCCATAGAACAACAGCCACTAACAGGTTGTCATGGCCAAGCAGCAGCAGTTCAGTGCCTCTGAGTGGTGAAAGGAACATGACATGAGTGTGTTTGTGGAGATTTTAGCACTTCTTTCTCAATGCTACCTGAGTCAGCAATACATTTGCCAATTCTATAAAATCCCCAAATACTACTGATTTATTTATTTATTTATAATACTTTAAGTTCTGGGATACGTGTGCAGAATGTTCAGGTTTGATACATAGGTATACATGTGTCATGGTGGTTTGCTGCACCCATCAACATGTCATCTACATTAGGTATTTCTCCTAATGTTATTCCTCCCCTCGCCTCCCACCCCTGGGGAGGCCCAGGATATGATGTTCCCCTCCCTATGTCCATGTGTTCTCATTGTCAACTCCCACTTATGAGTGAGACCATGCAGTATTTGGTTTTCTGTTCCTGTGTTAGTTTACTGAGAATGATGGTTTCCAGCTTCATCCATGTTGCTGCAAAGGACATGAACTCATTCATTTTTATGGCTGCATGGTATTCCATGGCATATATGTGCCACATTTTCTTTATCCAGTCTACTATTGATGGGCAGTTGGGTTGGTTTTAAATCTTTCCTATTGTAAATAGTGCTGCAATAAACATATGTATACATGTGTCCTTATAGTACAATAGTTTATATTCCTTTTTGTTTATAGCCAGCAATGAGATTCATTTCTGATTCTGAATCCTTGAGGAATCACCACACTGTCTTCCACAATGGTTGAACTAATTTACACTCCCAACAACAGTGTAAAAGCTTTACTATTTTTCCACACCCTCTTCAGCATCTGTTGTTTCCTGACTTTTCAATGATTGCCATTCTAAAAGTCAAGATGGTATCTCATGGTGGTTTTTATTTGCATTTCTCTAATGATCAGTGATGATGAGCTTGTTTTCATATGTTTGTTGGCCACATAAATGTCTTATTTTGAGAAGTGTCTGTTCATATCCTTTGCCCAATTTCAATAGAGTTGCTGGGTTTTTTCTCGTAAATGTGTTTAGGTTCTTTGTAGAGTCTGGATATTGGCTCTTTGTCAGTTGGACAGATTGCAAAAATTTTCTCTAATTCTATAGGTAGCCTGTTCACTCTGATGATAGTTTCTTTTGCTGTGCAGAAGTTCTTTAGTTTAATTAGATCCCATTTGTCAATTTTGGCTTTTGTTGCAATTGTTTTTGGTATTTTAATCATGAAGACTTTGTCCGTGCCCATGTCCTGAATGGTATTGCCTAGGTTTTCTTCTAGGGTTTTTATGGATTTAGGTCTTACATTTAAGTCTTCAATCCATCTTGAGTTAATTTTTATGTAAAGTGTAAGTAAGGGATCCAGAATGACTACTGGGTAAATAATGAAATTAAGCAGAAATAAATAAGTTCTTTGAAACCAATGAGAACAAAGATACAATGTATCCAAATCTCTGGGACACAGCTAAGGCAGTGTTTAGAGGAAAGTTTACAGCACTAAATGCCCACAGGAGAAAGCAGGAAAGGTCTAAAATTGATACCCTAACATCATAATTAAAAGAACTTGAGAAGCAAGAGCAAACAAATTCAAAAGCTAGCAGAAGACAAGAAATAACTAAGATCAGAGCAGAACTGAAGGAGATAGTGACAGAAAAAACCATTCAAAAAGTCAATGAATCTAGGAACTGGTTTTTTGAAAAGATTAACAAAATAGATCACTAGGCAGACAAAGAAGAGAGAGAAGAATCAAATAGACACAATACAAAATGATAAAGGGAATATCACCACTGATCCTACAGAAATGCAAACTATCATCAGAGAATACTATAAACACCTCTATGCAAATAGACTAGAAAAATGTAGAATAAATGGATAAGTTCCTGGATGTATACACCCTCCCAAGACTAAACCAGGAAGAAGTAGAATTCCTGAAAAGACCAATGACAAGTTCTGAAATGAAGGCAGCAGTTAATAGCCTACCAACCAAAAAAGCTCAGGACCAAACAGATTAAGAGCTGAATTATACCCGAGGTACAAAGAGGAGCTGGTACCATTCCTTTTGAACCTATACCAAACAACAGAAAAAGTGGGACTCTTCCCTAACTCATTTTATGAGGCCAGCATCATCCTGATACAAAAACATGGCAGAGACACACACAAAACAGAAAATTTCAGGACACTATCTTTGATAAATATTGATGTGAAAATCCTCAGTGAAATACTGGCAAAACAAATCCAGCAGTACATCAAAAAGCTTATCCACCATGATCAAGTGAGCTTCATTCCTGAGATGTAAGGCTGGTTCAACATACACAAATCAATAAACCTAATTCATCACATAAACAGAACCCATGACAAAAACCACATGATTATCTCAATAGATGCAGAAAAGGCTTGAGATAAAATTCAACACCCTTCATGCTAAAAACACTCAATAAACTAGGTATTGATGGAACATATCTCAAAATAATAAGAGCTATTTATGACAGACCCACAGCCAATAACACACTGAATAGGCAAAAGCTGGAAGCGTTCCCTTTGAAAACTAGCACAAGACAAGAATGCCCTCTCTCACCACTCGTAGTCAACATACTATTGGAAGTTCTGGCCTGGGTAATCGGGCAAGAGAAAGCAAGTAAGTGTATTCAAATAGGAAGAGAGGAAGTCAAATTGTCTCTCTTTGCAGATGACGTGATTGCATATTTAGAAAACCCTATCGTCTCAGCCAAAAACTCCATAAGCTGATAAGCAACTTCAGCAAAGTCTCAGGATACAAAGTCAGTGTGCAAAGGAAGCTGAAACTGGACCTCTTCCTTAGACCTTATACAAAAATTAACTCCAGATGGATTAAAGATTTAAACATAAGAACTAACATCATAAAACTCTAGAAGAAAAGCTAGGCGACACCATTCAGGACACAGGCACAGGCAAGGACTTCATGACTAAAGCACCAAGAGCAATGCCAACAAAAGCCAAAATAGACAAATGGGATCTAATTAAACTTCAGAGCTTCTGCACAGCGAAAGAGACAGTTATTAGAGTGAACTGGCAACCAACAGAATGGGAAAAAATTTTTGCAATCTACCTATCTGACAAAGGGCTAATATCCAGAACCTACAAAGCACTAAAGCAAATTTACAAGAAAAAAAACAAACCCATTCAAAAGTTGGTGAAGGATATGAACAGACACTTTGCAAAAGAAGACATATATGCAGCCAACAAACATATGAAAAAATGATCATCATCATTGATCATTAGAGAATGGCAAATCAAAACCACATTGAGATACCATCTCACACCAGTTAGAATGGTGATCATTAAAAAATCTGGAGACAACAGATGCTGGAGAGGATGTGGAGAAATAGGAACACTTTTACACTGTTAGTGGGAGTGTAAATTAGTTCAACCATTGTGGAAGAAAGTGTGGCGATTCCTCAAGGACCTAGAAATAGAAATTCCATTTGATCCAGAAATCCCATTACTGGGTATAAACCCAAAGGATTATAAATCATTCTATTATGAAGACACATGCACACGTATATTCATGGTGGCACTGTTTACAATAGCAAAGACCTGGAACCAACCCAAATGCTCTCCTTTGTAGAGACATGGATGAATCTAGAAACCATCATTCTCAGCAAACTGACACAAGAACAGAAAACCAAACACTGCATGTTTTCAATCATAGGCGAGAGATGAGCAATGAGAACACTTGGACACAGGGAAGGGAGCAACACTCACAGGGCTAGATGGAGGGGTGGAGGGGATGGAAGGGGAGGGACAGTGGGGGGACAGGGAGAATAGGGAGGGATAACACTGGGAGAAATGCCTGATGTATGCGATGGTGGGGGTCGCGGGGGGGAATGAGACAGCAAACCACCATGGCATCGGTGTACCTATGCAACAATCCTGTAGGATGCAGGATGTGCACATGTACCCCAGAGCCCAAAATACAGTAAAAGAAAATCACAAACTTTCCTATACACCCATAGTAGACAAACAGAGAGCCAAATCATGAGTGAACTCCCATTCACAATTGCTACAAAGAGAATAAAATACCTAGGAATACAACTTACCAGGGATGTGAAGGACCTCTTCAATTAGAACTACAAACCACTGCTCAAGGAAACAAAAGAGAACACAAACAAATGGAAAAACATTTCATGCTCATGGATAGGAAGAATCAATATCATCAAAATGACCATACTGTCTTAAGTAATTTATAGATTCAATGCTATTCCCATCAGGCTACCATTGACTTTATTCACAGAATTAGAAAAAAATACTTTAAATTTCATATGGAACCATAAAAGAGCACGTATAGCCAGGACAATCCTAAGCAAAAATAACAAAGTTGGAGGCATCATGCTACCTGACTTCAAATTATACTGCAAGGCTACAGTAACCAAAACAGATACATAGACTAATGGAACAGAACAGAGGTCTCAGATAAAACACCACATGTCTGTAACCATCTGATTTTTGACAAACCTGAAAAATAGAAACAATGGGTAAAGGATTCCCTATTTTATAAATGGTGTGAAGAAAACTGACTAGCCATATGCAGAGATTTATTTTTTTAATACAGGACATAAAATTCTATATTCATTGAGGTTTAAAATATCCATCTATGTTTATTAAGCTAAATACATAAATTTTTTTCATTGCAATTAAAAAAATGTAAATATGTATCATTATTCTTGGTAATAAAATATTTGGTTATTTTATTTTTGTTAGAACAGAGCAATATATTTAACATAAAATATAAATTAGAATCTAATATTTACAGTGGGAAATAAAATTATTGTTAGAGCTTAAAAAATGAGGGATTAGTTATGAAATTTTAGGTATTTATCACTGGGCTTTTTGTTCAAAGACAGTTCTTATGACGGTGATTATAATCTTTTAATGATGTTATGATTACATGCAAATGTGTGAATAGAAATGTAAGGTTATCTAGTAAGATCTTTTAATATTTTGACTAACCTAATATTTTTAAAGACATTCTATTAGCAAGTGTATATTGTTATTACATTGACAAAAAGAAAAAATTTTTGCAGTTTACCCATCTGACAAAGGGCTGATATCCAGAATTTACAAAGAATTCAAACAGATTTACAGGAAAAAAACAAACAAGCCCAATCAAAAATGGGCAAAGGATATGAACAGACACTTTACAAAAGAAGACATACATGAGGCCAACAAACATATGAAAAAATGCTCATCATCACTGGTCATTAGAGAGATGCAAATCAAAACCACATTGAGATACCATCTCACACAAGTTAGAATGGCGATCATTAAAAAATCTGGAGACAACATATGCTGGAGAGGATGTGGAGAAATAGGAACACTTTTACACTGCTGGTGGGAGTGTAAATTAGTTCAACCATCGTGGAAGACAGTGTGGCAATTCCTCAAGGCCTTAGAAATAGAAATTCCATTTGACGCAGCAATCCCATTACTAGGTATATATCCAAAGGACTATAAATCATTCTACTATAAGGACACATGTACACGAATGTTCATTGCCGCCCTGCTTACAATAGCAAAGACCTGGAACCAACCCAAATGCCCATCGATGATAGACTGGACTGGGAAAAAGTGGCACATATACACCATGGAATATTATGCAGCAATCAAAAATGATGAGTTCGTGTCCTTTGTAGGGACATGGATGAATCTGGAGAACATCATTCTCAGCAAACTGACATAAGAACAGAAAATGAAATACCGTATATTCTCACTCATAGGTGGGTGATGAAAAATGAGAACACATGGACACAGGGAAAGGAGTACTACACACTGGGGTCTATTGGGGGGAATAGGGGAGGGACAGTGGGGTGGAGCTGGGGAGGGATAGCCTGGGGAGAAATGCCAAATGTGAGTGAAGGGGAGGAAGGCAGCAAAATACACTGCCATGTGTGTACCTATGCAACTGTCTTGCATGTTCTGCACATGTACCCCAAAACCTAAAATGCAATTTAAAAACACAAATATATTAACACAGAAGAGAACAGTGGCACAAAAATCTATTTAATATTTGGGTTCTGAATCTAAAACAAGAAGATGATTGCTTTGATTAGATAAATTTAATAGTTTACTTTTTAATGCCATGAATAAAAATTATTTTATACGTTTAATGCAGTACATATATGTGAGAAAAAATATTTCTATTCTTTCACTCTGAAGTTCAGTTTTAAAATATTGAGATTTAATATTAAGGATCAGTTCTATTTTCTTAAAATGTTATAAAATGCATTGCTTTCATAAGTGGGAAAAAATTACAAAAGTAAAAGCCATAAGATTAAGGCAGTTATTTCTTTAAAATATGTCTCTTCTCCATTCCTGTTTTAGAAAACATAAATAACAAGTCTTCCCTCTTAAATATCCACATAAACCACTCTTATTATTACTTGTTAATTATAATGCACTTCAATATTTAACTATCTCTAAGACAAAATAGATTATATATGTACTTAAATATGTCATGGTAAGACTTTCCATCAAAATATTAGATCTCTTCCATTTCTCCAAAGGTTTCTTTGCCAGTTTGGGTGTTAGACATTATTGATTTGCCTGTCCTCATTATCATTCATTTACCCAAATATAACTTATCATTTCATTATTAACTTAAATATTTATCTTCATGTAGTACAGCCATGAACTGCATAATAATATTTAGGTCAATTGCATATTTAAAAGTGGTCCCATAAGATTATAATGTAGCTGAGAAGTTCCCATCACCCAGTGATGTCTTGATAATTCATGTTTGTGTATTAATTTTTAATAGAAAAGTTTAAAAAACAAATTCAAAATGAAAAAGCTTATAAAATAAGGATATAAAGAAAGAAAATATTTTTGGAATGCTATACAATGTGCTTGCATTAAAAAATTTTTTAAAATATTTTATTGCATTTTAGTTTTGGGGTACATGTGAAGAACATGTAAGATTGTTGCATAGGTACACACATGGCAGTGTGGTTTGCTGCCTTCGTCCCCGTCACCTATATCTGAAATTTTTCCCCATGTTAACCCTCCCCAACTCCCCATGTTGCAGTCCCCCTCCCCTAACTCCCCCCGACAGACCCCAGTGTGTGATGCTCCTCTCCCTGTGTCCATGTTTTTTCATTGTTCAACACCTGCCTATAAGTGAGAATATGTGATGTTTGATTTTCTGTTCTTGTGTCAGTTTGCTGAGAATGATGGTTTCCAGGTTCATCCATGTCCCTACAAAGGACAGGAACTCATCATTTTTTATGAGTGCATAGTATTCCATGGTGTATATGTGCCACATTTTCCCTGTCCAGTCCATCATCAATGGGCATTTGGGTTGGTTCCAAGTCTTTGCTATTGTAAACAGTGCCATAGTGAACATTAGAATGCATGTGTCCTTAGGAAAGAACAATTTATAATCCTTTGAATATATACCCAGTAATGGGATTCCTGGGTCAAATGGAATTTCTATTTCTAGATTCTTGAGGAATCGCCACACTGTCTTCCACAATGGTTGAACTAATTTACGTTCCAGGCAGTGTAAAAGGGTTCCTATTTCTCCACATCCTCTCTAGCATCTGTTGTCTCCAGATTTTTAAATTAGCGCCATTCTAACTGGCATGAGATGGTATCTCAGTGTAGTTTTGATTTGCATTTCTCTAATGACCGGTGATGATGGCCATTTTTCCATATGTTTCTTGGCCTCATATATGTCTTCTTTTGTAAAGTATCTGTTCATATCCTTTACCCATTTTTGAATGGGCTTGTGTTTTTTTCCTGTAAATATTTTAGTTCTTCGTAGATTCTGGATATTAGCCCTTTGTCAGATGGGTAGATTGCAAATATCTTATCCCATTCTATTGGTTGCTGATTCACTCTAATGACTGTTTCTTTTGCCATGCAGAAGCTGTGGAGTTTTATTAGGTTCCATTTGACTATTTTGGCTTTTGTTGCCAATGCTTTTAGTGTTTTGGTCATGAAGTCCTTGCCTACGCCTATGTCCTGAATGGTTTTGCCTAGATTTTCTTCTAGGGTTTTCATGGTATTAGGTCTTATGTTTAAGTCTTTAATCCATCTAGAGTTAATTTTAGTATAAGATGTCAGGAAGGGGTCCAGTTTCTGCTTTCTGCATGTGACTAGCCAGGTTTCCCAACACCATTTATTAAACAGGGAATTCTTTCCCCATTGCTTGTTTTTGTCAGGTTTGTCAAAGATCAGATGGTTGTAGATGTGTGGTGTTGCCTCTGAGGCCTTTGTTCTGTTCCATTGGTCTATATCTCTGTTTTAGTACTAGTACCATGCTGTTTTGATTACTGTAGCCTTGTAGTATAGTTTGAAGTCATGTAGTGTGAAGCCTCCAGCTTTGTTCCTTTTGCTTAGAATTGACTTGGCTCTGTGGGCTCTCTTTTGGGTCCATATGAACTTTAAGGTGTTTTTTTTCCAGATCTGTGAAGAAGGTCATTGGTAGCTTGATGGAGATAGCGTTGAATCTGTAAATTACTTTGGGCAGTATGGCCATTTTCACAATATTGATTCTTCCTAACCATGGATATGGAATGTTTCTTCATCTGTTTGTGTCGTCTCTTATTTCGTTGAGCAGTGGTTTGTAGTTCTCCTTAAAGAGGTCCTTTATGTTCCTTGTTAGTTGTATTCTTAGGTATTTTATTCTCTTTGTAGCAATTGTGAATGGCAGTTTATTCTTTATTTGGCTCTCTTTAAGTCTGTTATTGGTGTATAGGAATGCTTGTGATTTTTGCACATTGATTTTGTATCCTGAGACTTTGCTGAAGTTGCTTGATGAACACAGATGCAAAAATCTCCAATAAAATACTGCCATACCAATTGCAACAGCACATTAAAAAGCTTATCCACCATGATCGAGTTGGCTTCATCCCGGGGATGGAAGGGTGGTTCAACATCCTCAAGTCTGTAAACATAATTCACCACATAAACAGAACCAAAGACAAAATCCACATGATTATCTCAATAGATGCAGAGAAGACCTTTGACAAAATTCAACAGCCCTTTATGCTAAAAACTCTCAATAAACTAGTATTGATAGAATGTATCTCAAAATAATAAAAGCTATTTATGACAGACACAGCCAGTATCATACGGAATGGGCAAAAACTGGAAGCATTCCCTTCGAAATCTGGCACTAGACAAGGATGCCCTCTCTCACCACTCCTATTCAATATAGTATTGGAAGTTCTAGCCAGAGCAATCAGGCAAGAAAAAGAAATAAAGGGTATTCAGTTAGGAAAGGAGGAAGTCAAATTGTTTCTATTAGCACATGATGTGATTGTGTATTTAGAAGACCCCATTGTCTCAGCCCAATTGTGCTTACATTTTAAACTAAGAGTTATTATCAAAGAATTGGGGTTTTAGAAAATTAAAAATTTTATAAAGTAAAAACCTAATGTTACAGAAACCTAATGTTAATTTATTACAAGAATGATAAATATGTTTTTATAAATTTAGTGTAGCTTAACTTTACAGAGTTTAAAAAGTAATCAGTAATGCACAGTAATGTCTTAGGCCTTCACATTCACTCACCATTCATTCACTCATTCACCTAGAGAGACTTCCGGTTCTCCAAGCTCCATTCATGCTAAGTGCCCTATACAGGTGTATCATTTAAAAAAATCTTTTATACCATATTTTTACTGTACCTGTTCTATGTTCAGGTATGTTTAAACATACAAATACTTACCATTCTATTAGAATTGCCTCCAGTATGTACTACAGTCATAGGTTTTTAGCCTGTGAGCTACTGGCTATACCATATATCCTAGGTGTCTACTAGACTATACCATTTAGATTTGTGTAAATACACTCTGTGATGTTTGCCTAACAACAGAATTTCCTAACAATGCATTTCTTTCAGTTACACATGACTGCACTGTTTATGAGATATATTCCATAGTATCTATTTGAATGTAGTGGCATATAAATGAAACAAACTGATAAATCTCTTGACTGATAAAGTCCACTGTGACACAAGTGTCTATTGCCAAAGAGCCTTGTTCCCTCTAGCCTGCTGGAGTCACCTTGTACTTTAAGATCAAAACAAAGCAAGTCACGTTTCACACTGTATAAAATCCAGTGTCCATATCATCTCTGAGGATCTTGGGAAAACTCATTTTTCTTCCTCATCTCTGGTTTTATTTTCTTGCCCTCTTGGTCTTGAATGTCTCATTTGTATCTTACTTTTTGTTAAAGCCATCCTTCCACATACTGAAGTCCAAACTTACCTACTTCCTAGACAATTTTGACAGCCCATATTGATGCTTAATTATGCAGAGTAATTCAGTTATCTTTATAGTCTCCCAGAGAGTGGCCTACATATATCCTCTATCATGTTCACAGCAGTATATCAAAGTATCGTCTTTAACAAAGGGCTATACACAGAATGAGAGTATCCTACAATCTTTGGAAGCAAACATATCTGTAGTCTTCTGTGATTTTAAATAGCATTTTTCTCAGCTGCACATCTAATTACTTGATTCTGTGACACCTTTGATGGTAAAAAGCATGACAAAATTAGTGACAGTTTTAAATGAGCAAAAGAGCAGAGGTCTAAAAGAAGAATCAGTATTTTTACATTATTTATAATATACACGTTGAATACAAAATGTTTAGCAATAAAAATGTGTTATTTCTATATGATTTTATTGTAGGTTTACTATGGAAATTACTTATATATATATATAAGTCCACTTTTTAAAATAACAATTTTCCAAAGTAAATGTCATCTTCATTTTACAAAAGAGGATACCAAAACTCTAGGTGTGATTTAATTCCCCATTTTGTCTCAAACTGTGGTAGAAGTAGCATTTGCCATGGATCTTCCCACTCCAATTCCAGCGAATCTTTCTACTACACTATTAGAGCAATTTAGAAAATATGAGCTGTAAAACCTGAAAGAAAGTATTTGTGTTAGCTATAAACAACGTGATAAGAGCATGTACAGTGGTCGAGTAATGTAATCTCAAGAATGTATGTGCTCATGTGACTCAGAAACTTGATAATGTCATTTCTGATTGTTGATAAGGAAACACTTCACTGAGAATGGAATATCAAAAATGGTTGACTATGGAAAGGAAAAGCTGAGGTGAACATTTTGGAAGGACCATTCTATCAAAAAGACATATGCTATATTTTGTACAATTTTTTTTTCTTTTCAAATTTAAAGTTTTAGATATGGGGGGTACATGCACAGGTTTCTTACATAAGTATAATACACACATAGTGAACATAGTACCCAGTAGGTAGTTTTTCAACCTATGCCTCCCTCCCACCTTTCTCTGTCTAGTAGTCTGCAGTGTCTATTGCTCTCTTGTTGATGTCCTTATATGCTCAGTGTTTAGTTCCCACTTAAAAGTGAGAACATGTGGTCTTAATTAAAATTGTGTATTTATATACAGACTATATTCCCTCATTATGTAGTCTATCCTTATTCATGAGGAATATATTCCAAAACACCCAGTGAGTGTCCAAAAGCTCAGATGATACCAAATCTTTTGAGTACTCTGGTTTTTTTTTTTTCAGTCTGATTACTGAGATAGCTACTAAGTGATTAACCAGAGGATCATATATATAGCATGAATACTCTGGACAAGAGGATGATTCATATTCCAAGACTCTAGATTGTATCATGCTACACAGAACAGTACCCAATTTTAAAAGTATGAATTTTTAATGAAAATTTCCATTTAATATTTTCAGAATGCAGTTGGCTGCAAGTAACTGAAACCACATAAATTGAAACCACAGATAACGGGGGACTAATGTATATAGATTTTGACTCTGATGCTAATCATCACTGGAATAGTGTATCATTATAGAATTGGTTATATTTTGTTCCTCTTGTTTCCAGCAGAATTACTCAAGGATGTAGTAAGAAGAAACAAATTGTTAGGGTGTGCTTTATGCCTCTGATAGAAAAATACATGAGTATAACAAGCCACAGGATACACTAGATGCATTTCCTTATGATGCTAATGTTGAGAAAGATTTTGCCTGTCCTTGAAACTGTCTTTGATATAGTTTGAAAATATGAAATGATATTTAAAAAGGAAAAGCAGCTGCTTGAAAATCACCCTCTCATGGTAGTCTGTAAGATTCTTACAGTTCTGTAGCTCAATATTTTTACATTATTGAATTTGAAGATATAATTTCCACTGAAAATTAAAAATCCTAAAGAATTGAGAGAATAGACACTTAAATGAATCTAGGAGAGCAAAAACAAAATAATAAAAACTTTTTGATTGAGCATAAATAGTGGGCCTAGAAAAAACCTTTCTTCTTGCTTTTTTCTTGAAGAATAAAATGTAAGAACAGTAATATAGCTCAACTATAGTTATAGAAAGTTACAAGAACCTCGTAGCTGAGCCAATGTTCAAGGTCTCTGAGAAGCACTGAAATCAGATCTGGTTACCTTGGCTCTGCTGACTTCCAGCTTGAACACTCTGTAATATCATTATCAGCTTTAATAACAGTTTCTTGTTGTGCTCAATCAGGATATTAAGAAAATTTACAGAGTATTCATGAAGCTTTTCAAAATCTAGACAGTTACATTGTTAATAGTTTAAAATTAACCTATTCTCTATTGTTCACCTAAATTTATTTTGAGAAATTTTAATCATCTTCTTTAATTTAGCAATTCAGACAATACAATACTGAAAAATAAGGGGGCAGATTCATCAAAATCTGTGGCAGAATACAAAGAGAGTAGATTCCAAAAGTCTGTTCAAAACCATAAAAATTTTTAGGTATAATAGATTCTAAATTTTGGAACATAATCATGAATTTCTTTTTAAAAGTTATATTTCATAAACCACAATATTTTTATAATCCTCTTTGGACATAAAATACAATATAATGTATTATAAGATAAAACACAGTTTTCAGTGCACAGAGGTCAAATGTTCATTACATATATGTTGAACATGAGAAATAAGACCAACAATATTCAAATTTTTAAATGTAACTAAGAAATTAAAGACTGATTATTTTACTGGATGTTCAGCTTTAACTGGATAATACATACTTTAAAGCATTTTATGAAATCAAAATGTTTCATAATTTTTAAAAATGATTGTAATATTTGAGGATGGATCTTTTTAATGTAAGAGGTACTATAATATCTTTCTCCTGGGGTGGATGTTATTTGATACTGTATTGCTTTGTTTTGTTTTTTTTGAATACAAGGTCTCAGTCTGTTACCCAGACTGCAGTGCAGTGGCAGAATCACAGCTCACTGAATCCTCACCCTTCCTGGCTCAAGAAATCCTCCCACCTCAGCCACCCAAGTAACTGGGACTACAGGTACACACCACCACACCCAGCTAATTTTCATATGTTTTGTAGAGATAGGGGTCTTACTACATTGCCTGGGCTCATCGTGAACTCTGGGCTCAAGTGATCCTCCTGCCTTGGCCTCCCAATTACAGGGATGAGCCACCATGCACAACACCATGTTCATTTCTAATGTGTGAAATCATCACCACATCCTTCTCTTAGAAAGATAATGGGGTTATTTTATGTAGCATGTGTGAAGCTCATTGTTTTCTTCATATTCTCTCCTCTTCCTACCATCTTCACTGTACTGGAAGTTGTTATGAAGGAAATGATGCTTTTCATCTATCACAGATCCTGTTTCCTGTTTCTGAAGGTTGCCAAGTAAACAGGGACAAAAGTCAATCTGCTCTCCTGCTCTCTGGTCTGTATAGATGCTTTAGATGCAAAAGGAGCTGCTACCAGATACCTAGGTATGCCAAGAAGATTCTAGCCAAACTATATTGCTCCTTCTTGTAACTATCATTTTACATCCATTGCTTATTTTGTTATAAAAGAGCTTGAAAATAATATGTGGAAAAGAGCTGACAAGCAGCACTAGTAGAAAAAGAAATTCAACCCTGGTCTCACATTTACAGACTATTCAACAAAATAAATTCATGCAGTTGGCCATACCTACTCTCCTAGGAAGGCTAGGTTAGTGACCATGCATTTTTGTTATGTGACCATGCCCCACTGAAAGTCGAATATCCCCCCAAGTAGTTTATTACATTTTCCTTTCAACCATATACATTATAGTACCTGAAAGAATAATGGTAAATATAAAGTTTCCCATCTTGCAACATTAACCATGATGGTGTTCTCTAGTATCTCTTATTGATGCCTACCTCTTGGAAGCCTCCTATTGGTCTCTTTTTTTTCCATTCTTAGAGTTGAATAATCCATTGTGACCACGTGGCTATATCATGCTTAGTTGTGAGAAATTTTCTACCCTCCAGATCCATATTACAGTTAAGGGAGTTTCTGTTCCAATATCTCCAATGCTGAAATGACCTGGGAGATACAACAGATGGAGGACTGTGTATGAAGAGCAGGTGGGCCTTCATTCAGGAGTGGCCTCTCACACAAACATTTAGTTAGGAATTAAAGAATATCAAATATGAGGAATATGAAACTGATAAAGTCCCAAATTGATGACATATTTTCTTCATTAATTTATAGCTAGGTAGGTCAGGCATGGTGGTCAGGAGTTCAAGACCACCAGCCTTGCCGTTTCTATAAAAAAATACAAAAACTAACCAGGTGTGGCAGCATGCTGGTAGTACTAGCTATTGGGGAGGCTGAGGTGGGAGGATTGCTTGAGCCCAGGAGTTTGAGTCTGCAAAGAGCTCAGTTTGAGCCACTGCACTCCAGCCAAGGCAACAGAATGAGAACCTGTCTCAAAAAAAAAAAAAAAAAAAGTGTGACTAATTGAGTCTTTATTGCCTTGTTCTGCTGGGCAAAATGGTGATTTCTAACTTTGGATAAAAGGACCTTTCGTACTTGGCAGGGAATAAAGACCAAAAATTATGGTTCAAACTAGCAAACTTAGAAAATGTAACACAAAAGAAGATAAAGGTTATGTGTATATTTCCCTTTTTAAATGTTTGTCGCTCCCACTGGATAAGCACCATGTAAACATGGATAGCATTCGTTTTGTTCACTATTGTAGCCCCAGAATTTGGGAAAGTGCTTGACACCATAGTAATTTTTCAATGACAATATGTTGAATAATTGAATGAATGTCGTGGGATCAAAAATTTTGAAGACAGAGTAAATGTGACTATCTTAATACTTTAGGGGAAACATATTACTTTGGTGGAAACAAAGTCCCATAAATGTTTTCACATGAACATCTGATAGCACAGAAGAAAAACACCTAAGGAAAAGAGATAAAGAGAATGGCTTTTATAGGTTGGACTTCCAGGAAGTAACTCTTAAGTTGGTATTTGAGTTCAGTTTAGTTTGGAGTAATTTCTGGATAAAGAACATTGGCAAAATATGTGATACAGTATCACTAAAACCCTCATCTGGTCCCCGGGTAGACCTAGAGCTGGAAATAGCCTTGAAAATTGGCTTGAATCAGGGAAAGGGGACTTGGACTTTCTACCTGCTTTACACCTTTGCATTGCTCAGTTGTTGGTTGTGGGTTATCCCTGGAAGGGTGTGCATGTGACACACAGGAAAGGAGCACATTGTAGCAGAGGAAAAGGCCTTGAAACAAACAGTGTAAGACTGTCAGCAACACTTAAAGCAGCAAGAAGAATGAGTGATTCCACCTGAAGGGACAATCTGGACACTGACTGAAAGCTGTAGGCTTCAGAGAGGGCATCTAAGAACTAGGTCTTGGGAATAAAAATTATACCATTGAATAATAACAGATATTCCAACAACAAATCACATTAGCATGAAAGGTAATGATAGGCTTAAGGAAGCACAAGTAGAAATTATGCATAATATTCATTACTTATAATATGATGATGACAAAAGAGCAGTTCGTAGTGGAAACTGTGTCAAAAGCCATGCAATTTGCATATGTAGTAGAGTCAAACATTATTGACAGTAATGGGAACAAAATTTACTAATGCATGAGTATCATGATCTTTCTTTTTCTGGCCAGATCACTATAAACAAAGAGTCTTGTTTTATCTACATATGTCCCCAGTCTCTCCTTTACTATAAAAGAAAGTCCGACAACTATATAAAGTGGATATAATAAGAATATTTTAGAAATGGAGAACATACTGGTTTCTGGTGAGGGCAGGGAAGAGTCAAGTGGGAAGGTGTATTGTGGCCATCAAAGGGCAAGAGAGAGGATTCTTGGGGTGATGAAACTGCTTAGCATCTTGATTGTAGTGGCAGATACAAAAAGCTACACATCTGATGAAATTTTATAAAATTAGATAAACACACTCACATGTGCAAAGACATACAGGAGTATGAATAGAATTAAGAAAATCTAAACAAAATGGTAGGATTGTATCAATGCCGATATTCTGGTTTGATACTGTACTGTGCTTTTGCAAGATGTGTATCCACAAAAAATGTTTTAATGTAAACAATTAAAATGTTATTGTGTAGTGGGTACATCAAGTATCTTTTAATTATTTCTTACAATAATAAAGTAAGTGATTTACATACAATACGTTATGTAATAATTATTTCAATGAAACTTGCAGTGTAAACTTAAAAAATATGAGTGGGTATTTCTAAAAGTTAGGTTCCATTTGGATTGATATTATCACCTCCTGCAATGAATTTGGAGTGAACTAGAATCAATGCTGTTGGAAGTGTTAAAGTTTTATCTAGAAAACCTGCTTAGTTCTTGCTTATTTCCTCCAGGTATCTAACACATTAGACTGATCTGTGTCTTCTGCCACCAGTTTTGTAAGATTTTAAATGCGATCACTGTCTGAAAAAAACGTGATCATTTTGACCAGCATATAGACTTTTGCAAGAAATCTCTTAAGGCAAGTTGAAGGCGGCAGAGTGTCTTTAAGCAGAAAAACAACAATAGCTCACATATATCAAACACTTATTATGTGTCTGGCACTGTGCTAATTTTATGTTCTTTGACTTTTAAATCTTAGCGGCATCCTAGAATACCTCTTATTATTGCTATTGCCATTTTACAGAGATTAATTTCTAAGTGCATAGAGCTAATGAGAAGCAGAAGTGGGATTAACATTCACATCATTTTCTAAGCTTCAGATCTTTGCCTCTATAATATGTCATGTATAAAATACAGCTAAAGAGAGCACAGTACAAAGGATGAAGGACTGTGCCTTGACTATAAATTTGGTGAATCCAGGTGGACATACTGAAGGCTTAGGGGGAACATCAGTCAGGGTAAGGGATCTAGGCAATAATTCAGAGGTCATCTATCCTTGCATTTTAACAACTCTCCAAGAAGAAAACCATTACTGTCAAATCTCCAGGAAATGGAAAATAGCTATTGTTTAGAATATATGTTTTTATTTCTTTCTGCAGGCTTTCTCTGTTGGAACTTTAAAATAAATGTAAGTTTATCTGATTTGAATTACAGCTTATGGTTGTAATTTGAGAGAATTGTGGAAGTCTAACTGGGAAAACCCTTGAAAAAGCCATTGTTGCCCATTTTATTCACAAAGGGTATAGTCAACTCTACTACAGATAATCTAATAAGACAATTGTGACTGCAGATATCATGTGACAGACATGTGTCAGTATAGATACAAACCAGAAACAAAAATAAAATTTTTTTATTCTTTCTGTTCGCATCTCTTCTACTACCCTCGTTTATTTCCCACCTCCTCTTTTGTCCTCTTCTGTGTTTGAAAATCTCCTTTTATTATCATTCTCTTCCATAATTTTTCTTTCTTCATTTCTTCTGGTTTGCCTTTCATTCTGTTCTCTGTCACAAAATAGCATTCTCTGTTCTTTAGCACAAATGCAGCCACTTCATGTTTCTCACTTCATCTTCCCATTGAAATACAAACTAAGCCCACCCTCACATTCTTCTCTCTTCTCTCACAAATTATTTCTCAGCATCTAGACCATAAGTCACAACTTCGATTTCTAGATTTCAATGTATTTTATGTGGTGTTTTTAATGTGATAATAATGAAAATTATCCTGAAAATTTTCTTTCTGAAGTTCTTAGGTTTGTTTCGCATAAGATACATTCCTATGTGATATTTTATATTGCACGTTCTAGTTTAATAGTATAGGCTAACTTTGTTTTTGAAAAAAATCATAATTTGCTGCCTCCTAGATATTCCTAAGTAGATAACTATTGTCCTCATTTGGGTCTATCCAAACTTAGCCCAACAGAGGTCTTTGCTGGACACCACTAAGAGGCACAGGCCAGCATCCTGCTGTGATGATTACAGATGTTCTCATTTTTGATGAAAACATAGAGAAGTAACAACCCAGAGATAGCTGTAAGTTCCAGTATACCTGCTTATCTAGCTGAGTGTTATAAAAATCACTGGCTGAAAATCTTATATCTCCTTGGATATACATTTGGCCAATTTAGCTAAAGAAAAGTTATAATTTAGAATCATATTTTCATCTTTGTAAGTATGAGATAAAAGCTGTGTTTTTGGTCCTAATTACCTTTAATGTGTTTCTTTCTTGGTTATTCCAGATGTACTTAAGCTGCTACATCAGTTTATATTCTTCTCTCATTTGCGGATTTGTGTAATCTAGATAGAAATCTTTCTAAAGTACTTCAAAGCCCAAATTTATTCAAAATCGACTTTTCAGAATATTCAGAAAAACATTAATATTTAAAAGAGAGAAGCAATTGAAGATTGCAATGAAACCTAGTTTATAACTATTTATTTAAAGGTCAATTTTATCTTATTTCCCCAGTGGCTAACAGAAAACAGAGCCCTTCAAACCCCAACAATAATTACAGAAAAGGACAAATGCAATCATGTTCTTGATATTGAATACTGTAGGGAAAACTTTTTTCCTCAGAGACACATTTTCTCTAATATATAAATTCATAAACAAGTCTTACATTTAATTTGAATTCATTTTAGTAGTAACTTCTAATGGCCTCTCAGTTTAACAATCTATGTCCCTTGATTTGGCCCAATCATGATATTTATTAATCACTTTTTTTAACAATCTTAAAACTCCTGAGATATTGAGTATATCATATCAACTTATTTAATGTATATTTGAGATGAATAGACTTTTCATAACCTCAGAAACAGACAACCTGTATTCTTAAAGTGATTATAAGTAGAATCCATATACTTTTCTTTGACAAGTAAACCAATTAGCACCAAAATAAAGACTTACTTGGCAGAGGCCAAAAAAAACATTAATAAATTTAAAACAATATGGGTTGAAAAAGCTTAGATTTTTCCAGATTCTTAAAAGATGAAAGAAATGTAATTATCTTAAATCAGTATATCTAAAAGAACATTATTTACTTTGACTAGAATCTTGGAAATCTGGAGATCCAAGAAGACTTACAGAAAACATTTTTTTTTTTTTTGAGATGGAGTTTCGCTCTTGTTACCCAGGCTGGAGTGCAATGGCGCGATCTCGGCTCACCGCAACCTCCGCCTCCTGGATTCAAGCAATTCTCCTGCCTCAGCCTCCCAAGTCCCTGGGAGTACAGGCGTGCACCACCATGCCCAGCTAATTTTTGTATTTTTAGTAGAGACGGGGTTTCACCTTGTTGACCAGGATGGTCTTGATCTCTTGACCTTGTGATCCACCCGCCTCGCCCTCCCAAAGTGCTGGGATTACAGGCATGAACCACCACGCCTGGCCAGAAAACATTTTTAATCTTTTCAAGAGTCAAGACCCTTTTGATCATTTAACGAATGCTTATGAACCCTCTCTTTAGAAAAATCTATGCATGAAATACACAAAAAAATGGCTTAACCCCTTTTTGACACTTTACACTAAAATTAACTCCAGATGGATTAAGGACTTAAACATAAGGCCTAACACCATAAAAACCGTAGAACAAAATCTAGGCAATACCATTCAAGACATAGGCATAGGCAAGAACTTCATGACTATAACACCAAAAGCACTGGCAACAAAAGCCAAAATAGACAAATGGGATCTAATTAAACTTAAGACCTCCTGCGCAGCAAAAGAAACAATCAGTAGAGTGAACTGGCAACCAACAGAATGGGAAAAATTTTTGCAATCTACCCATCTGACAAAGGGCTAATATCCAGAATCTACAAATAACTAAAACACATTTACAAGAAAAAAACCCATTCAAAAGTGGGCAAAAGATATGAGCAGACGGTTTTTTTCAAAAGATGACACATAGGAGGCCAACAAACATTTGAAAAAATGCTCATCATCACTGGTCATTAGAGAAATGCAAATCAAAACCACATCGAGATACTGTCTCACACCAGTTAGAATGGCGATTATTAAAAAATCTGGAGACAATAGATGCTGGAGAGGATGTGGAGAAATAGGAACACTTTTACACTGTTGGTGGGAGTGTAAATTTGTTCAACCATTGTGGAACACAGTGTGGCAATTCCTCAAGGACCTAGAAATAAAAATTCCATTTGATCCAGCAATCCCATTACTGGGTATATATCCAAAGGGTTATAAATCATTCTATTATAAAGACACATGCAAATGGATTTTCTGTGGCACTGTTTACAATAGCCAATTCCTGGAACCAATCCAAATCTACATCAAAGATAGACTGGACAAGGAAAATGTGGCACATATGCACCATGGAATACTATGCAGCCATAAAAAATGATGAGTTTGTGTCCTTTGCAGGGACATGGATGAACCCGGAAACCATCATTTTCAGCAAACTGACACAAGAACAGAAAAACAAATACTGCATGTTCTCACTCATAGCTGTTGAATAATTAGAATTCATGGACACAGGGAGGGGAGCATCACACACTGGGGTCTGTTGAAGGGAAATAGGGGAGGGAAAGCAAAAGTGTAGGGAGGTTGGGAGGGATAATAGGGAGAAATGCCAGATATATGTGATGGGGTGATGGAGGCAGCAAACTACATTCCCATGTATGTACCTATGCAACAGTCCTGTATGTTTTGCACATGTAGCCCAGAACCTAAAGTGCAATAAAATATATTTTTTAAAAAATTGGTTAACTCTAGGTAGTTTGTAGAAAACCTGAAGATCTCTTAGAGATTACATATTCCAAGTTAAAAATTCCTATCTTAGATGTAGCTGGATCTTATAGTCTGTAAAATCTATTTCTTGGCTTCATAACATGCATAAATGATAATCTGTTCTTTCTTAAATACCTCTGGTTCCAGAGAAATTACTGCTTTTAAAAATATTCAATTTTTCAACAGTTGTAATTTTTTTAAAGTTCTGCTTTTTACTACTTAAATGAAATCAGAAGTTTTGAAGTCTCCAGCTACACAGAATGAATCCCTTTCATGTGATAGCCTTAATACACAAAGTATAGCTATAGTAGGCTTTTTAGATTTTCTCTTGTTCAAGTTGAATGTTTCTAAAACACAGTCAATCTTCATAAAACCTGATTTTCATATTCCTCAAAATTTTGATCAGTTTTCTATTCTTATGGACATTCTCTACAAGTGTCCTTAAAAACGTGGCAACCACAGTAAGTGCACATGCTATTTGAACAAATAAGAGTTTATTTTCTCTACTCTACAGAGTTAAAAAACAGGAGTGGAAAATTGGGTACTTTACTCTCAAACTTAACCTGATAAGGTTAAAATTAGGAATAACCAAACATAAGTAAGGGTAGAATATCAACTATGTGATTAGCAGAACTTTGAGGCAAAATAAGATAATGATGCTAACTTGCCACATACTCTTTTAATATTTTATTCATGAAATCTCAGGGAGGCATGACAAAACTATCACTGAAACTAAAAAAAAAGAAAAAAAATTAAATACATTGTATTCCAAGTGGGCAAAACTTGTATTAACTGAAGGTATTATTCAGGATGCAATTTTGAAAAGAAAATGAAGATTGGCTTGTGTTCTGGACTTTTGATCTGGGATGCAGAAATGGCCTGGATGAGATGTCTCTTGATGCTACCCTTCTGCTTCTCTAATTGAGTGCTCACCAAGAGACTTGTGATTATTTGATTTCTCAAATGCCCTATTAGTTATTAAAGGAGATATCAAAGATGGAAGATATAAGCATTCTGATCTCTAAAACATAAACCTTATCTTCTTATCACCACCATTGTTGTTTAATGGATTCAAAATGATGATTCATACTTAGCTTGAGACCATATAAGTTGAACAATTTTACCACTTTTATTAGGTCTTGTGTTTTTCATATTGCATTTTTTCATTTGAATCTTGGATATAAGGACAGAAAAATACCATGAATTTCTGTCTGAAGTCCTTCTAAAACAGATAACACCAGTCAAGATAATCTGATATAAGCTCAGTAGTACATCTGCTAATATCAGTAGTATGCACAAAAAATTGATAGTGCAATGGATAAAACTGAGATCCCTTCTATTATCTAAAATTATTACAAACCCACTTAGATTTTATTATTTAAAAAGTTAAATCATAAAGGGCTGTAGAATTTTATTGAAGGCCCTCTCTGCATCTATTGAGATGATCTTGTGGTTTTATTGTTTGGTTCCGTTTATGTGACGGATTACGTTTATAGATTTGCTTATGTTGGACCAGCCTTGCATCCCTGGGATGAAGCCTACTTGATCATGATGGATAAGCTTTTTGATGTGCTGTTGCATTCGGTTTGCTAGTATTTTATTGAAGATTTTTGCATCAGTATTCATCATGGATATTGGCCTGAAGTTTTCTTTTTTAGTTGTATTTCTGCCAGGTTTGGGTGTCAGGATGATGTTGGTCTCATAAAATGAGTTAGGGAGGATTCCCTCTTTTTGTGTTGTTTGAAATAGTTTCAGAAGGAATGGTACCAGCTTCTCTTTGTACTTCTGGTATGATTCAGCTGTGAACCCATCTAGGCCTGGACTTTTTTTTGGTTGATAGGCTATTAACTGCTGCCTCAACTTCAGACCTGGTTATTGGTCTATTCAGGGATTCAACTTCTTTCTGGTTTAGGCTTGGGATGATGTAAGTGTCAAGGAGTTTATCCATTTCTTCCAGATTTACTGGTTTATATACATACAGTTGTTTATAGTAATCTCAGATATTAGTTTGTATTTCTGTGGAATCGGTGGTGATATCCCTTTATCATTTTCTATTGTATCTATTCGATTCTTCTCTCTCTCTTTTATTTGTCTGGCTAGCAGTCTATTTTGTTAATCTTTTCAAAAAACCACCTCCTTCATTTATTGAATTTTTGAAGGGTTTTTTGTGTGTCTATCTCCTTCAGTTCTGCTCTGATCTTAGTTATTTCTTGTCTTCTGCTAGCTATTGAATTTTTTTGATCTTGCTCCTCTAGCTCTTTGAATTTTGATGGCAGGGTTGTTGATTTTAGATCTGTCCTCACTTCTTATATGGGCATTTACTGTTATAAATTTCCCACTAGACACTGCTTTAAATGTGTCCCAGAGATTCTAGTACATTATGTCTTCATTCTCATTGTTATCAATGGAACATATCTCAAAAAAAAAAAAAATCTATTTAACACAAACCCACCATCAACATCATACTGAACAGGTAAAAACTGGAAGCATTCCCTTTGAAAACTGGCATTAGACAAGGATGCCCTCTCTCAACCTTCCTATTCTATATAGTATTGGAAGTTCTAGCCAGAGCAATCAGGCTAGAAAAAAAACCCAAAGGGTATTCATTAGAGAAAGAGGAAGTCAAATTGTTTCTGTTTTCAGACAACATGTATTGAATATTTAGAAGACCCCATCGTCTCAGCCTAAAATCTCCTTAAGCTGATAAGCAACTTCAGCAAAGTCTCAGGATACAAAATCAGTGTGCAGAAATTATAAGCATTCCTATACATCAATAACACACAAAGGAAGAGCCAAATCATGAGTGAACTCCCATTCACAATTGCTACAAAGAGAATAAAATACCTAGGAGTACAACTAACAAAGGATGTGAAGGACCTCTTCAAGGAAAACTACAAACCACTGCTCAAGGAAATAAGAGAGGACACAAACAGATGGAAAAACATTTCATGCTCATGGTTAGGAAGAATCAGTACCGTGAAAATGGCCACACTGCCCAAAGTAATTTATAGATTCAATGCTATCCCCAACAAGCTCTCATTGACCTTCTTCACAGAACTGGAAAAAACACCTTAAACCTTATATGGAACAAAACACCTTAAACTTCATATGGAACCAAAAGAGAACCTGCATAGCCAAGTCAGCTCTAAGCAAAAAGAACAAAGCTGGAAGCATCACGCTACCTGACTCCAAACTGTACTACAAGCCTACAGTAATCAAAAGAGCATCATAGTGGCACCAAAACAGAGATATAGACCAATGGAACAGAACAGAGGCCTCGGAGGCAACACAACCTGTCTACAACCATCTGATCTTTGACAAACCTGATAAAACAAGCAATGGGAAAAGGATTCCCTGTTTAATAAATGATGTTGGGAAAACTGGCTAGCCATGTGCAGAAATCAGAAACTAGATCCCTTCCTGACACCTTACACTAAAATTAACTCCAGATGGATTAAAGATGTAAACATAAGGTGCAACACCTTAAAAACCCTAGAAGAAAACCTAGGCAATATCATTCAGGACATAGGCATAGGCAAGGACTTCATGACTAAAACACCAAAGCAATAGCAACAAAAGCCAAAATAGACAAATGGGATCTAACTAAACTTTGGTGTTTCTACACAGCAAAAGAAACAATCATTAGAATGAACTGACAACCAACAGAACAGGAAAAAATTTTTGCAATCTATGCATCTGAAAAAGGGATAATATCTAGAATCTACAAAGAAAGCAGATTTACAAGGAGAAATCAAACAAACACATTTAAAAGTGGGCAAATGTCATGAACAGTCACGTTTCAAAAGACGACATTTATTAGGCCAACAAATGTATGAAAAAAATGCTGTATATCACTGATCATTAGAGAAATGCAAATCAAAACCACATTGAGATATCATCTCAGGCCAGTTAGAATGGCAATCATTAAAAAATCTGGAGACAACAGATGCTGGAGAGGATGTGTAGAAATAGGAACACTTTTACACGGTTGGTGGGAGTGTAAATTAGTTCAGCCATTGTGGAAGACAGTGTGGTGATTCTCAAGGATCTAGAAATAGAAATTCCATTTGACCCAGCAATCCCATTACTGAGTTTATACCAAAGGGATTATAAATCATTCTATGTTAAGGACACATGAACACATATGTTTGTTGTGGCACTGTTTACTATAGCAAAGACCTGGAACCAACCCGAATGCCCATCAAGGATAGACTCTATAAAGAAAATTTTGCACATATATACCATGGAATACTATGCATCCATAAAAAGGATGCGTTCATGTCCTTTGTAGGGATGGATGAATCTGGAAACCATTATTCTCAGCAAATTGACACAAGAACAGAAAACCCTACAACACATGTTCTCACTCATAGGTGGGTATTGAACAATGAGAACACATGGGCACAGGGAGGGGAACATTACACACTGGGTTCTCTTGAGTGGTAGGGGGCTAGGGGTGGGACCACAGGAGGTGGGGAAGTTGAGGAGGGATAACATTGGGAGAAATGCTTAATATAGGTGACAGGGATGGAGGCAGCAAACCACCATGGCATGTGTGTACCTATGCAACAATCCTGCAAGATCTCCACATGTACCCCAGAACTTAAAGTACAATTTAAAAAAAAGAATTCAACAACATTGTCAACCAACAAGATATAATCAATTTTTCTATTACATGGCATCCAACAACAGCAGAATACATATGCTTTTCCACTGGCCATGGGATATATACTACAGTAGACCACATCTTATAAGGCAACCCTAGACAATTTTTTAAAAACTAAAATTATATAGACTATGTTACCTGACTGTAGTAGAATCAAGGCAAAGGTCAGACATAAAAATAACAAGAAATTCTCCAAAACTTGGAAACTAAAAAGTGTATTTTTAAATAATTCATGGATCAAAGATAAAGTCTCAAGGTAAATTTAAAAAACTACATTGATATTTGATTTGTTTTTGTAACCACTTTATAAAATAAACTAGATAGTTTATAATTTTCAATATCCCCAAAAGAGAGAGATTTCAATCCAGATGGCTTTACTGGAGAATTGTACCAAGCATTTAAAGAATCAATTCAAGTCTATGTGATTTCTTCCCAAAATAGAAGAGTTTATCAATTCATGTTATAAAGCTTGTATTACCCTAATCCAAAGAAATAAAACACCAAAAAAGAAGTTAAATCGTATCCTCATTAACACCATTGAAAAGTGTATCGAACAAGACGATACTGAACACCACTAATAGAGATAGTGATGTAATCTGATAGGCTGCTTTTATCCACCATTGACCTCTATATTTGTTTCCTGAGGCTACTATAACAAATTGCCACATATTGGTGGTGGCATAGAATAACAGAAATTTATTCTTTCAGAGTTTTTGAAGCTGAAAGTCTGAAATATGGCAAGGTTCCATACCTTCTGGTGAGAATCCATTCCTTGCCTCCTCCAAATTCTGGTGGCTGGCCCAGCATTCTTGACTTTGTGGCTGTATAACTTTAATCTCTGCCCCCATCTTCATATCTTCTATTCCATTGTGTATCCGACTCCTCCTATCCTATCTTACAATCACACATGTCACTGGATTTCCACCCTATCCAGATAATACAGGATGATTTCTTCATCTTAAGATCCTTAACTTAATTACATTTGCCAAGATCCTTTTTCAAACAAGGTAATATTCACAGGATCTAAAATTATGACATAGAGTTATCATTTTTGGGGTCATTATACAGACTATTACTGCCTCCTAGTCACATTTTGCCTTATGACTTACTATATTTTAATCATAGCACTTGGAAGTGGGACATTTTAACATACAGTGACCATTTTTTAGTAAAAAGAAGATAATGGATGCCATAGAATGTACTCAACCTGATTAGCAATTCCTCCTCCTTGTTGAACAGCTTGAAAAGTTGCAGGACTGAAGACTTTCTTTTCCTGTGTAATTATCCCACACCTTTGGTTATGGCATTGTTCTCTTAGAAAATAATATGTTAGAGCTATTATCCTACAACTTCAATCCCTTGGTTGGATCAATATGTTAGGAGATCTGCTTTGAACATTAGTAGGCTCAGAAGCTTGATTTAATGAATATATCCAGAGGTTATTTAATTCAGAGCAACTAATTCAGATCCAAAAAGGCCAAATTTATAAGACACATTTATATAGTGGTTAATATAGTACTCTTATCCCATTTTGTAAGGGATGCCAACATAGCTAGTTCTCTTAGTTGGTACATGATATCCCTGTAAGAAATTTAGATTATATATGAAGCATCTGAGCAAGCATAGTGACTTTTTTAGTTTTAAATGGTAGAGTTGAACATTTAAATCTGTGGCGGAGTTCTTCACTGAAGCTGTGTAAGTCTCAGAGCAACCTGAAATTGTAGTTTGTTATTCAGGATAGTATTTCCATGTACAAGTTTTAAAGACGATTTTTACCTTTGAGTCTTTTTGTTTTATATTCCATGAACAGCAAACATTTTGTAAGGAAATTTGGGGAAGACAATTGTCTAAGGGCCCATTATAGCTATACTGATAATATAATTTCAGTTTTAATAAAAGAGATATTCAATCCCCATTTTTAGACTGCATTCTAGCCTGGGAAATAAAGCAAGACTCTTGTTCTTTCTCTCTCTTTCTCTTCCTCTTTCTTTCTCTCTTTCATTTTTTTTCTTTCTCTCTTTTTTCTTTCTTTTTCTTTTTTTCTCTCTAAAAAAATAATAATTTCAGTTTTAATCAAATCATCTTGATTAAAATTTGGATAATCCTGAGTCAAGTGACTTTGTAATATGTCAACTTGGATAGGCTAAATTAAATTTCCAAGAATTCCATTTTCTGTGTGTTTATGGTAAAGATTAACCTCAAGACCGAGTCTTTCTGAAAGATTTGATGGGAAGAGGTAAATCAGCACCCATTGTGTAGATCACAGTGTTTTCACTGATTGGCTGACTTACCTTGCTTGTGTGAAGCAGTAGCTGAGCCTGCACTGGCTCCACTTTCCCATATACCTTCCTTCACCTTCTCTAGCTCCTGGACCACATGTGTATGTTTACCTCCATGACAAAGAATTGCAGCTTTAGCAGGACATTCACATCACAAAGGTCAAAAGAAACAAGAACTAACAGTTCTTGGTTTGTTTTTATCATCTCTACCTCGTGCTTGTGGGCTACAATTTGTTGTTCTCCACGCTTTACACCCATATTCATTCCATGATAGCCTTCCCTGTGAAATTCCAGTTCTGCCATATTCAGATGCAAAGTAAAGAGCCTCTCAGATACTGCATAACAAGCTCCTACAATTGCATAAGTGACTTCAGAGGGTGAAGCTGAGAGCTATGGACAATTATTTCCAGAAACTTTGATCTAATCCAGAAACTTTACTAGGTAGATTTCAGAATTGCTATGGAACAATGATATTTCTGTGGTTCCCATTTTCCATTTCTTTAATCAAGAGTGCCTATAGCACTTATTGCATGCTTGTCTCACTGTTATATGTTTGGTGTGTAATAGATGGCTCATATCTTTAGTTTTACAGGTCTATAATTTGAGAGAAACTGTACAGTAATAACTATACTTATGAAACTACATACAAAAGGCTCTTTAATTTTTTAACCTAACATAGATGATGAAGTTTTGGACTTTGAGATAATGCTTCAATGACATAAGACTTTTGTGAAACTTAGGGGGCAATAAGTATATTCTGCATTTGGAAGGGATACCAATAATTGAAAGCCAGTGGGCACCTCCAAGATGGCCTGCAATGATTCCCACCTTTTGATATTTTTGTCTTTGTGCCCTTGTGTATCACCTCCCTCTTGAGAATGGGCTGTATTTTGTGTCTTGCCACTAGCTAAAAGAATGTGATAGATAATGGTGGAGTATCACATCCATGATTAGGTTACAAAAACACTATGCGTGCATGTGCTCTTGTGAGTAACCCCTCTGGTTAAACACCTGAGGCCTGCCAAAAGCTATTTGAGTGAGCTTAGAAGCAGGTACCCTCCTAATCATGTGTTCACATAAGACCACAGCTCTGGTGAACACCTTGACTACAGTCTTATGAGAGGACTTAAGGACGATATACATCCAGCCAAGCCATGCCCAGATTCCTAACACACAGGAATTAGGACATAGTTAATATATGTTGTTTTAAGGCCATAGAATAACAAATGGTTTGGGAATAATTTTTTTTAAAAAAGATCACTAATACATTGATACTCTGCTTTGATTGGTTAAATCATTATTAAATGTTAACACTTTTACAAATAAGAAATATTAATTATAACTTGTCACAGTTATTTTTTCCATATTTTTATGAAAAGTACAAAATCCTATTTTCAGGTACTAAGGTATTATATTAGTCACATGTACCAACAACATATTTCAATTAGTTATTAACATATGTGGTTTTACTAACCTCTAACTAATAGACCTGCACTTGAAATCCCAGTTTTGAAACACGTTATGAAACTACATTTGAAATCCCAGTTTTAAATATCCAGTCCATGCCTTTTGTTATCGATAATATTTAAAAACAAACAATGTTGGCTGGGCAAAATGGCTCATGCCTGTAGTTTCAACACTTTGGGAAGCCTAGGTGGGCAGATCATTTGAGGTCAGGAGTTGGAGACCAGCCTTGCCAAGATGTGGAAACAAAAAAGTTAGCCAGGCATGGTGGCATAAGACTGCAGTCCCAGCTACTGTGGAGGCTGAGGAATCAGAATCCATTGAACCCAGGAGGTGGAGCTTGCAATGAGCCAAGATCGTGCCACTGCATTCCAGCCTGGGTGATAGAGTGAGATTTTGTCCCAAAAATGTAAATAAATAAATAAACAATGTGTTTACTCTCATTTTCAATGGCTTTCAAAAAAAATATTAGTTTTATTTAAATTTTTAAAATTTTAATTTCTGCAAACATAGGTGTATGTTTATATATGATGTTTTAATACACAAATGCAATGTGAAATAATCACATCATGAAAAATGGGTATCTGTACCCTCAAGAATTTATCTTTCTGATACAAATAATTCAATTACACTCTTTTAGTTATTTGTAAAAGTACAGTTTATTATTGACTATAGTCACCTTGTTGTGTTATGGTATAGTGGATTTTATTCATTTTTTCTGACCATAATATCTTTTTGTATACATTAGACACCCAACATTTCCCCCATCCCCTACTATCCTTCCCAGCCTCTGATAACCATCCTTCTACTCTCTATGTCCATGAGTTAAATTGTTTGGATTTTTAGATTCCAAATAAGTGAGAACATGCAATGTTTGTCTTTCTGTGCCTGGCTTATTTCACTTAATGTACTGAATTACAGTTCCATCAA
The DNA here is from genome assembly GCF_049354715.1 of Callithrix jacchus. NCBI lineage: Eukaryota > Metazoa > Chordata > Mammalia > Primates > Cebidae > Callithrix > Callithrix jacchus. The sequence goes on from NC_133524.1 coordinate 35,215,807, forward strand.
TGCTGGTGCAAATAGCAGGATTTCATTCATTTATGTGGCTGAATAGTACTCCAAGTGTGTAAATTTTACCACATTTTCTTTATCCAGTCATCTATTGAGGGACACTGAAGTTGCTTCCAAATATTAGCTATTGCACACAGTGCTGCAACAAAATAGCAGGGCAGATACCCCTTCAATATACTGATTTCCTTTCTTTTGGGTATAACCCAGCAGTGGAATTTCTGGATTATATGGCAGGAATAGTTTTAGATTTTTGAGGAACCCCTACATTGTTCTCTATAGTGGATGTTCTAATTTACATTCCCACCAACAGAGTACATAGGATCCCTTTTCTCCACATCCTCACCAGCATTTTTTATTGTCTGTCTATTCAGTGTAAGCCAGTTTTAACTGTGATGAGATGATATCTCATTATAGTTTTGATTTGCATTTCTATGATGATCAGTAATGTTTACCAACATTGCATATGCCTGTTTGCCACTTGAATGTCTTCTTTTGAAAAATATCTACTCCTATATTTTGCCCATTTTTTATTGGATTATTGGAATTTTTTACCTCTAGAGCTGTTTGAGCTCCTTGTATATTCTGGCTATTGATCTCTTGTAATATAGGTAGTTTGCAAACATTTTCTCCCATTCTGTGGGTCATCTCTTCACTTTGTTGATTGTATTCTTTGCTGTGCAGATTTTTAACTATATGTGATCCCATTTTTTTATCTTTACTTTGATTGGCGGTGCATGTTGGGTATAGTTCAAGACATTTTTGCCTAGACCAATGTCCTGGAGAATGTCCCCAATGTTTTCTTTTAGTGGTTTCATAGTCTGAGGCCTTAGATTTAATGCTTTAATCCATTTTGATTTGATTTTTTATATGGTGAGAGAGAAGGGTATAATTTCATTCTTGTGCATGTAGATTTCCAGTTTTCTCAGCACCATTTATTGAAGGGACTCTCTTTTATCCAGAGTAGGTTACTGGCACCTTTTTGAAAAATAAGTTCACTGTAAGTGTGCAAATTTGTTGCTGGGTTCTCTAGTCTGTTCCATTCATCTGTGTGTCTGATTTTATGCCAGTACCATGCTATTTTGATAAATATATCTTTGCAGTATAATCTGAAGTTAGGTAATGTGATTCCTCTAGTTTTTGTCTTTCTGTTTATGATGGCTTTAGCTATTCTGGGTCACTCGTTATTCCATACAAATTTTAGGATTAACTTTTCTATTTTGGTAAATAATGTCATAGGCATTTTCATAGTGATTACATTGAATCTGTAAATTGCTTAAGGTAGTATGAACCTTATAACAATGTTGATTCTTCCAACCTATGAACGTAAAATATTTTCCCATTTTTTGGAGTCCTCTTCATTTTCCTTCATCAGTGTCTTACAGTTTTCATTATAGAGATCTTTCACTTCTTCAGTAAAGTTAAATTCAAGGTATTTAAATTTATGTGTGGCTATTGCAAATGGGAATGCTTTTAAAATTTATTTTTTGCATAGTTTATTGTTGGTATTTAGAAATGCTACTGATTTTTTATGTTGATTTTGTATCCTGCAACTTTACTGAATTTGTTTATCAGTTCTAATAGTTTGCCTGTGGAAACTTTAGGTTTTTCCAAATATAAAATCATATCACCAGCACACAAGGGTAATTTACTTTTTCCTTTCCAATTTGGATTTCCTTTATATTTTTCTCTTATCTGATTGCACTAGCTAGGACTCCCAGTACTCTGTTGAATAACAGTGGTGACAGTGGGTATGCTTGTCATGTTCAAGATTAGGGGAAAGACTTTCAGTTTTTCACCACTTAGTATGATGCGAGTTGTGGGTCTGTTGCATGTGGCTTTTATTATGTTGAGGTATGTTCCTTCTGTCCCCACTTTACTGAGGCATTTTATCATGAAGGAATATTGCATTTTATCAAATGCTTTTTTCAGCATCCATTGAAACAATGATGATAGGGTTTTGATCCTTCATTCTGTTGATATAATAGCTCATTTTGATTGATTTTTATGTTTTGACCCATGTTTGCATTCCAGGGATAAATACCACTTGGTAATGATTGCCGATCTTCTAATGTACTGTTGAATTTGGTTTGCTAGTATTTCCTGATGATTTTTGCATCAATATTCATGAAAGATATTGGCCTATAGTTTTCTTTTTTGGATGTGTCATTGTCGGGTTTGGTATCTGGTTAACACTGACCACATAGAATGTGTCTGAAAGTATTTCTTCCTCCTATTTTTGAAATAGTTTGAGTAGGATTGGTATTAGTTGTTCATTAAATGTTTAGTAGAATTCAACAGTAAAGCCATTAGGTCCAGGGCTTTCCTTTACTAGGGTTCTTTTTATTATGACTTTAAACTGATAACTTATTTTTTGTCTGTTCAGGTTTTGGTTTTCTTCCTCATTCAATCTTGTTAAATTGTATATATATTAGATTTGTCTCATGCTGCTACAAAGAACTGCCCAAGACTGGTTAATTTATAAAGAAAAGAGGATTAATTGACTCACAGTTTTGCATGGCTAGGGAGGCTTCAAGGAACTTACACTTATGACAGAAAAGGAAGCAAATCCCTCCTTCTAAACATGGTGGCAGGAGAGAGATATGCCAAGCAAAGGGGAAAAATCCCCTTATAAAACTATCAGATCTTGTGAAAATTCACAGTGTCATGAGAACCACCCCAATGATGCACTTACCTCCCATTGAGTCCAACTCATGACACATGGGGGTTTTGGGAACTACAGTTCACAACAAGATTTGAGTGGGGACACAGAGCCAAACCATATTATCAAAAAGCTGGTCTCTCCAAGATTTCACTTTTTCAAATTTCAAAAAACAATTATGCCTTCCAAACTATTCCAGAAAATCTTAACTCATTTCAGCATTAATCCAAAAGTTCAAGTTCATAGTCTCATTGGAGACAAGGCAAGACCCTTCTGCCTATGAGCCTGTAAAATCAAAAGCAAGTGAGTTACTTCTTAGATACAATTGGGGTGCAGGCATTGGGTAAATGCTTCTCTTCCAAAAGGGAAAAATTGACCAAAACAAAGGAGCTATAGACCCCATGCAAATTGAAAATCCAATGAAGTAGTAATTGAATCTTAAAGCTCCAAAATAATCTTCTTTAACTTCATATCTCATAACCAGGTCACACTGATGCAAGAGATGGGCTTCCAGGACCATAGGCAGCTCTGCCCCTGTGGCTTTGTAGGATAAAGCTCCCCTCCTGGCTGCTTTTACAGGCTGGCATTTAGGGTCTGTGGCTTTTCTGTGCATATGGTGCAAACTGTTGGTGGATCTACAATTCTGGGTCTGGTGGATGGTGGGCCCTCTTCTCACAGCTCCACTAGGCAGTGCCCCATTGGAGACTTTGTGCAAGGGCTGCAAATCCACATTTCCAGTCCATACTGCCCTAGCAGAGATTCTCTATTAGGGCTCTGCCCCTGCAGCAAACTTCTGCCTGGAGATCCAGGGATTTCTATACATCCTTCGAAATCTAGGCGGAGGTTCCCAAACCTCGATTATTGACTTCTGTGGACCTACAGGGTTAACATGATGTAAAATCCACCAAGGCTTGGTTTACACCCTCTGAAGCCACAGCCCAAAATGTACCTTGGCTCTTTTTAGCCATGGTTGGAGTGGCTGGAACACAGCAGGAGGCCCTGGGCCTGGCACATTAAATCATTTTTCCTCTTAGGCCTCAAGGCCTGTAATAGCCGGGGCTGCTGTGTAGGTCTCTGCCATGCCCTGTAGACATTTTCACCATTGTCTTTGTGATTAACATTCTGCTCCTTGTTACTTATGGACATTTCTGCAGCCAGTTTGAATTTCTCCCCAGAAAATATTTTCCTTTTTTTTTTCTATTACATAGTCAGACTGCGATTTTTCCAGACTTTATGCTCTGTTTCTCCCTTACACTTTTCTGCTTAGAAATTTCTTCTGACAGATATCCTAAATCATCTCTCTCAAGTTTAAAGTTCTACAGATCTCCAAGGCAGGGCCAAATGCCACCAGCGTCTTTGCATAGCAAGAGTGACCTTTACTCTAGTTCCAAACACGTATCTTATCTCCATCTGAGACAACTTCAGCTTGGACTTAATAGTCCATATCACTGTCAGCATTTTGGTTAATGCCATTCAACAAGTCTCTAGGAAGTTCCAAATTTTCTCACATTTTCCTGTCTTATGAGCCTTCCAAGTCTCTAAGAGGTTCCAAACTTTCCCACATTTTCGTGTCTTCTTCTGAGACCTACAAACTGTACATACTTCTGCCATTACCTAGTTCTAAAGTGGATTCCACATTTTCAGGTATGTTTACAGCAATGCCCCACTCTCTGTGGTACCAATTTACTGTATTAGTCCATTCTCATCCTGATATAAAAAAACTGTCCAACACTGGGTAATTTTTAAAGGAATAAGTTTTAATTGGCTCACAGTTCCACATGGTTTGAGAGGCCTCAGAAAACTTACAGACATGGAAGAAGGGGAAGCAAATATGTCCTTCTAAACATAGCAGTAGAAAAATAAGAATTGCCCAGAAAAAGGGGGAAAAGCCCCTTATAAAACAATCAGATCTCATGAGAACTCACTCACTATCAGGAGAACAGCATGGGAGTCACCACCCCAATGGTTCAGTTACCTTCCACCAGTTTCCTCCCATGACACATGGGGATTATGGGAACTAAAATTCAAGATGAGATTTGGGTGGGGACATATAGCCAGGTCATATCAGTATCCGTTTAGGAATCTGTCCATTTCTTATCATGTTTTCCCCAATATATTATACAGTTGCTGACAGTAGTCATTAATGATCCTTTGAATTTCTGCAATATCATTATAATCTTTCCTTTTGCATTTCTGATTTTTTTAATTTGGATTTTCTCTATTTTCTAACTCTGGCAAAGGTAACTAACATTTCAGAAAATCAACTTTATGTTTCTTTTGTAGTTTTATTTATTTCTCTCTACTAATTTTGGATTTGTTTTCCTCTTACTTTCCTAGATTGTTAAGATGCATTTCAGATGGGTTTATTTTTGGAGTTTTTCTCTTTTTTGATGTAGGCACTTATTGCTCTAAACTTTCATCTTAGTACAAGTTTTGCTGTATGTCATAGGTTTTGTAATGTTCTGTTTCCACTATTCTTTTTCTGAAAAAAATTCAATTTTCTTCTTGGTTTCTTTATTGAATCACTAGTCATTCAGGATCATATTGTTTAATTTTCATGTATTTGCAGAGTTTCCAAAATTCCTCTTGTTCACTTTTTTTTGTTCTATTGTAGTCAGATAAGGTGTGTGGTATTATTTCAATTTTTTGAATGTTTAAGACTTGTTTTGTGACCTAATATATGGTCTATACTTGAGGATAATCCGTGTGCTAAGAAAAACAATGTGGTGGGGCGCAGTGGCTCAAGCCTGTAATCCCAGCACTTTGGGAGGCCGAGGCAGGTGGATCACGAGGTCAAGAGATTGAGACCATCCTGGTCAACATGGTGAAACCCCGTCTCTACTGAAAATACAAAAAATTAGCTGGGCACGGTGGTGCGTGCCTGTAATCCCAGCTACTCAGGAGGCTGAGGCAGGAGAATTGCTTGAACCCAGGAGGCGGAGGTTGTGGTGAGCCGAGATTGCGCCATTGCACTCCAGCTTGGGTAACAAGAGCGAAACTCCGTCTCAAAAAAAAAAAAGAAAAAGAAAAATGTGTATTTTGCAGCTGTTGGATGAAATTTTCTGTAAATATCTATTAGATTTATTTAGTCTGTAGTGCAGATTAAATCTACTGTCTCTTTAATGGTATTCTATCTGGTTCTGTGTAATGCTAAAAGTGGGGTATGAAAGTCTCCAGCTATTACTGTATTGGGGACTATCTCTCTAACCCGAGTACCTGCTTTTTACATGTGGATTCTCCAGTGTTGAGTGCATATATATTTATAATTGTTATATCTTCTTGGTAAACTGACCTCTTAATCTTTGTATAATAAACTTGTCTGCTCTTATAGTTTTGATCTTGAAATCTATTTGTCTGACATAAGGGTACCTACTTCTACTTTTTCTTAGTTTCTATTGTCATGGACTATTTTCTTAAATACCTCTATTTTCAGTTTATGTGTATCTTTATTGAAGAAGTGTGTCTCTGGTGAGCTGCAGATCAATGAGTCTTTTTAAAAAACTCATTCAGCCACTGTGTCTTTTGATTCAGGAGTTTAGTCCATTTATAGTCAATGTTATTATTGTTAAGTAAGGATTTACTCTTGCCATTTTGTTATTTGTTTTCTCGTCTTCTTTCTTTACTTCCTGCCTTCGTTTACTGAAGGTGCTTACCTCTCATTATAACATTTAGTTTCTCAGTTGTAATATTTTGGATTTTAGTTTGAGGTTACCATGAGGTTTGCAAATACTATCTTAATACCCATTATTTTAACCCAATAACAACTTAACTCTATTTGCATAAAAAAAAACAAGAAAAAAACTAATAAAACTCTAAGTCTTAACTTCATCCTCCAGGGGCTTTAAATTTGTTCTATGTATTTCTTCTTGTATTGCCTGTGTCTTGAAAAGTTGTGATTATTATTATTTTTTATTGTTTCATTATTTAGTCTTTCTACTTAGAATAACAGTAGTTTACACAGCATAGTTACAGAGTTATAATATTTTTTATCTGTGTACTTACAATTACCAGTGAGTTGAACATCACTTTCTCAATGTAGTACTCCCTTTCACATTTCTTGTATGACAGCTCTGGTGTTGATTAAATCTCCTAGCTTTTGTTTTTCTGGAAAAGTCTTTATTTTTCCTTCATGTTTGAAGGATAATTTTTGTTGGATATACCATTGTATGGTAAAAGATGTTTTTCCTTCAGCACTTTTTAAATAGGCCATGCCACTCTTTTATGGCCTATAAGGGTTCCACTGAAAAGTCTGCTGGCAGATGTAGTGAAGCTTTATTGTATGATATTTGTTCCTTTTCTCTTGCTGCTTTTAGGATCCTTTCTTTATCCTCAACCTTTGGAAGATTCATTACTAAATGCCTTGAGGTAGTTTTTTTTAGGTTAGTTCTGCTTGGTGTTGTATTATCTTCTTGTACTTGGATATTGATCTCTTTAGATTTGGGAAGTTCTCTGTTATTATCCCTTTGAATAAATTTTTGCCCATATCTTTTTCTCTATCTCTTTAATTTCAGTAACTCTTAGATATGGCTTTTGAGGCTGTCTTTCAGATCCTGTAGGTGTGCTTTATTGATTTTTATTCTTTATACTTTGTCTCTGTTTATCATATATTTTGAAGTATTTTGTATTCAAGCTGATTCTTTCTTCTGCTTCATCAATTCTGATAGCAAATGACTCTGATGCATTCTTTAGTATGCCAATTGCAGTTTTCAGTTCCAGAATTTCAGCTTATTCTTTGTAACTATTTCAATCTCTTTGTTACATCTAACTGATAGAGTTCTGCATTCCTTATCTGTGTTATCTTGAATATCTTGGATGTTCCTCAACACAGCTCTTCTGAATTCTCTTTACAAAAGGTCACATATCCCTGTTTCTCCAGAATTGGTCCTTGGTATCTTATTTAGTTCATTTGGTAATCTTATGTTTTCCTGGATGTTGTTGATGCTAGTAGACTGTCTTCAGTGCCTACATTGAAGAGTTAGTATTTATTATCGTCTTTTCTGTCTGTGCTTGTTTGCACCCATCCTTGGAGAGGCTTTCCCTATGTTTGAAAGGACTTGTTATTATCTGTACTATAACTGCTCAGAGGGCACTTTCATCTCAGTAATGCTGTGGTTCTCACTGACTTGTAGAGGAACCATCTTGATGGTCTTGGATATGATCCAGGAGAATTTTCTGGATTACCAGGCAGAAAATTCAGTTTTCTTTTTGTACTTTTGATTGTTTTTATTACATGTATCTTACACCCTAAGGATGACTTCCTATAGTTTTAAATATTAATAATATATTTAGTAATTTACCACATATTTTAATATTTTAGGTTAATATCAATCATATTAAGATGTAGTTTATTGCATTAAAAAATATCGGTAGCTTTTAGCCATCTCTACACAATCACCTTGATTGTTTTGGAAGTCAGTGTCTTCTTACTAATATTTTCTGATTTCTGTGATAGAGATAATGAAAGCACATAGAACTAGGGGCTTTAACTTTCCCTTTTTCTTAACTGTTTTCTAGTAACATTAAACCTTATCCCTCTCCAAATCCTGTTTTACTTCTATTTTCTAAACACAATTGAAATAACCCTATTCTGAGATCATAATATCTTACCACAAACCTTCATTCATTTCATGTTTTATTATTTCTGCTGTTTGTTTTTGCTCTTGTTAGTTGGTGAGGTGGCTAATTTCTTTGTTTTTACTCTAATCCTAAAATGTTTCCTGCTATGTTTTTTTTTTGTTTTTAGTTTTCAAAAAAAAATTCACTTTTTTAAGTAATAGACAACCAATATATCTATCTTTTATTTCATTATATTTTAAGCCAAAATATTACATTAATATCCTAACAGATTTCTCTCTATTCTGTTTCATAAATATGCAAGTATTTATTGTTGACACATAGCAAAACATAGAGATAAACACACAACCAAGTATTATTGAGTAAAGAACCTCCCGAAACATTTTCACATTCTTCTTTTTTTTTCTCGGACTCTTCCACTTTCTTGTAGAAGTTGGGTTGCTTAAAGCAATGTACTAATCTTTATATACTGAAAGTATACTCAAGTCCATGTTATTTCTCCTTTCTTATTCCCAATGTGTTTTCCCTCACATTTATTCTCTCTTTATGGAGCTTATATCTCCTCTCTGCAGTCATACTGCTATTACTTAATATACTTATCTCCACAATCCCTGTCTCCCCATCCCTCCCTTACCCCATAACCTCCCCTAACTAAACCATTTCACTCTCTTTAACATAGCTTTTTCAAGAAAACTATATGTCTAACCTAAATTCCTCTGGCTATAGGTTTAGCCATTCTGGTGTTTTACCATCACTTTGGCCAAAAAAAAAGTACATTATTCTTCACATATTATCTATTTACACAATGCTTACATATTGCCTACTTTATGTATTCTGTCGTATGTCCTTTAATCCTTACAGCATCTATTTCCCACCCTAAACTTTGCCAAAATTGATGGTAGCCAACTTGACCAACATAATCAGGGTGTTTTATAATCTTTGACAATAGTCTTTTAAAATTGCCAGGTTATAATATTAAACTAAATGTTTAGAGTCATATGTTAATGTGATAATTAAATCAATAACTTGGTCTAAAATGAAGTCTACTCCAGAAATTCCAAAGGTAAATTGAAATGAAAACTAACAGAACGACCTAAATAAATATGTTATTGCTAACTATCAGCTGCTCCCTCTGGAAGATCTGTTTGTAGGGGTCCTAATGAAATGCTATCTTGATCTTATGTAATATTTTTATTGAAATTCCTAAAAATAATAGCACCATTTCATTAAATTTTGAAGTGAATGAAAATTGAGAAATTGTGCAAAAACTGCTGAAGACAGAAATAATATAAAGTAACTAATAGAGGTTAACAAACTTGCAGGAAATTATTGCAAATAAAAAAATAAGTGCTAGCTCATTTACAATAAAGTTACATGACATTTAAAGGGTTAATATTTTTGTTAAACTTTAAGAGGGCAAAATTCTGTGGTAAGTACTAGAATAAAGGAGACAAAATACATGTTCCGTATTGAAGGACATCACAATCTAGTGACCAGCAAGCTATAAGGTCCTTAAAATTAAAATTCCAATGGAATACTGTAAGATGTCTAGAAACATCTCAGAGCTCACTATCCCACTTCAGATTTATGATATGATATATAAACCAAGACATACATTTTTCACTGAGGATGGACCACAATAATTGTGCCATTTCAGTATTAAGCCACACTTGTTCTATTATGATCATGAGTTGGAATACATATCATAAAGGATAAATATTAATAGATACTCCCTCACTCAATGACTTACAATTTTAATATCTCAAGAAAGTATAAATGCCACAAATCTGTCAATAAACAACCAGTGCATCTGTTATCCACATTGCATAGGTGGATAAAATATCTTTGGATGATTTCCCTGGCATATTTCCCTGGCATATTTTTGATGAAAAATGAAAGAGAAGATCTTTTTTGAATTGCAAAGAAAATTCAAGTCATATTATCATTTCAGAATTGGTAAGCAAATGTTAAAAGTTAGTTTAGATAACTCGGTGTTTTAAATGTGTTACTTCCAGCTCCTGCCCACAATGTGGAGTGGGAGGCTTTCATGTATGTTTTCCTCAAAAAATATTAAATAAATTTTAAACTGTATTTAAGCAATTTAAACTATAATTAACAAGCACATCATTAAAAGCTTTTGTTTTCTAATTTCAACAGCCAGGAGACCACCAATATTTATCTTTATTGCTAAGGAAACTTGTTTTATTTTCAAATATATAACCCTCTGGTATTTTTATGCCAGAGCTTTTCCATAGGTAGCTGCTAGCCACATTCACTTTTGCAGCTTAAAATAAAGTTAAATATAATTAAAAATGTACTTCTTCAGTTGCATTGGCCTCATTTCAAGTGCTATAGGCACATATATTTATGGCTACTATACTGGAAAGCACAGATATAGAATATTACCATCATCATCGGAAAAAGTTCTGTTGGATAACAGTGCTCTATAATAAGAGTAAACTTAAAAATATGTCCAGTGACAAAAAAAAATGGCATCCACCATTTCCTTTTCTTGGGTTCAGGCCTTGATAAATCTCGTCTTGAAACTTGTAGAGATAAAAATAAAACTACTTATTTATGTAATTTGAGACTTTCTTGCTTATGTATAACTAGAAAAAATGCAAAACTAAATTTGATGAGGAGGCTGATACCATGTTAAAATATTATCTAAAGAGGTCTAGTTAAAATATCTATCTTTAGGAGAACAGCCTTCTTACTGTCGTTTTAGATACTAAAACCTGTTCCTCCCACTATCTTCCTCATTCTCAGAGGAAGACTGTGGGAGAAACTGGTGTATTTCTAACCTACTAGTTGCTCAAGCCAGAATATTAGATGTTTCCTTAACTATTCTCTTTCTCCATAACCTCCTGTTAATTTTACTTTCAAAATTAAAAATTAAAATATCTAACCAGTTATTGATACTATCATCAGTTTTACTATATTAGCTGAAGGTATCTTATCCATCTTATCCCTTTCAGATAAAATTGTTACTCCTTTTCTTTTTTTTTTTATACTACTTTAGATTCTGGGGTACATGTGCAGATCATGCAGGATCGTTGCATAGGTACATACGTACATACATACATGGCAAGATGGTTTGCTGCCTCCATCCCCCTGTCACCTGTACCTGACATTTCTCCCCATGTTACCCTTCCTGTCCTCCCCACCCCCTACTGTCCCTCCCCTAGCCCCTGACAACAGACTGCAGTGTATGATGCTCCACTCCCTGTGTCCGCGTGTTCTTATTGTTCAACACCCACCTATAAGTAAGAACATGAGATGTTTCATTTTCTGTTCTTGTGTCAGTTTGCTGAGAATAATGGTTTCCGGATTCATACATGTCCCTGCAAAGGACACAAAGTCATCTTTTTTATGGCCACATAGTATTCCATGGTGTATATGTGCCACATTTTCCATGTCCAGTCTATCACTGATGGGCATTTGGGTTGGTTCCAAGTCTTTGCTATTGTAAACAGTGCTGCAGTGAACATTCGTTTGCACGTATCCTTATAGTAGAACGATTTATAATCCTTAGGATATATACCCAGTAATGGGATTGCTCTTTCTAGATTCTTGAGGAATCACCACACTGTCTTCCACAATGGTTGCACTAATTTGCACTCCCAACAGTGTAAAAGTGTTCCTATTTCTCCACATCCTCTCCAGCATCTGTTGTCTCCAGATTTTTTAAGGAACGCAATTCTAACTGGCATGAGATGGTATCTCAATGTGGTTTTGATTTGCATTTCTCTAATGACCAATGATGATGAGCATTTTTTCATATGTTTGTTAGCCTTATATGTGTCTTCTTTTAAAAAGTGTCTGTTCGTATCCTTCCCCCACTTTTGGATGGGTTTGTTTATTTTTTTCTTGTAATTCTGTTTTAGTTTCTTGTAGATTCTGGATATTAGCCCTTTGTCAGACAGGTAGATTGCAAATATGTTTTCCCATGCCGTTGGTTGCCAGTTCATTCTAATAATTGTTTCTTTTGCTGTACAGAAGCTCTGGAGCTTAATTAGGTCCCATTTGTCTATTTTGCCTCTTGTTGCCAATGTGTTTTAATCATGAAGTCCTTGCCTATGCCTATGTCTTGAATGATTTTGCCTAGGTTTTCTTCTAGGGTTTTTATGGTGGTAGGCCTTATGTTTAAATCTTTAATCCATGTTACTCCTTTTCTAATCTTGCCTTTTCACAATCTATTTTCCCCTTCACTGATCTTTTTAAAACTACTCTGATCATACCACTCTTCTACACAAAAAATTTTCAACATCTTCTGGTCTCAGAGCAAAATCTCGCATTCTTACTATGGTACATAAACCTCTATATTATCTGTATCCCCAACTTCACCAACCTCTGTGACTTCATCGAACATTATTTTTCTTTATTCATTCACCAGTCTCCAGTCACAGAGGTTTCCTTTCTGGTCCTTCAATTCACTCTACATATTGTTGCCTCAAGGCCTTTGCAATTGTCCCCACTCCCAGGAATGATCTTCCTTCAGAAATTGTGGCGATTCCTCAAGGCCTTAGAAATAGAAATTCCATTTGACCCAGCAATCCCATTACTGGGTATATATCCAAAAGACTATAAATCGTTCTACTATAAGGACACATGTACACGAATGTTCATTGCAGCACTGTTTACAATAGCAAAGACCTGGAATCAACCCAAATGCCCATTGATAATAGACTGGATTGGAAAAATGTGGCACATATACACCATGGAATATTATGCAGCAATCAGAAATGATGAGTTTGTGTCGTTTGTAGGGACATGGATGAATCTGGAGAACATCATCCTCAGCAAACTGACACAAGAACAGAAAATGAAACACCGCATATTCTCACTCATAGGTGGGTGATGAAAAATGAGAACACATGGACACAGAAAGGGGAGTACTAAACACTGGGGTCTATTGGGGGGAAAAGGGGAGGGCCAGTGGGAGGGGGAGGTGGGGAGGGATAGCCTGGGGAGAAAAGCCAAATGTGGGTGAAGGGGAGAAGAAAAGAAAGCACACTGCCATGTGTGTACCTATGCAACTGTCTTGCATGCTCTGCTCATGTACCCCAAAACCTATAATCCAATAAAAAATTAAAAAAAAAAAAAAAAGAAATTTCTGTGACTGACCATAGATACTTTTAGATCAGTGCTGAATGGTAGCCTTATCAGAAATGGCTTTCCTCAGTATTCTATGTAGAATAATAAACCATGTCCTTATTTCTGTTAACCTGATTCATACTTTTTTTGTATCACTTGTCATATTACAAACACACTTCTTCATTTTTTAAGTATCTAGTCATCTCACAATGAGTCATTTGAATGAGGGTATAGAAAATCATAAACCATATTTTTGTTCATTGTTATTTCCCTAGTTACTATAATCTCATTTGTTAGGTTTCCAAAATATCTGACAAATAGTTCAACATTAAAATGTGTGTCAGTTGCAGGGCATAGTTAACTGATAGCCTCCAGATGCAACACCTTTGGAATTCACTGCAATGTTTACATTAATGGCAAGTTCCTTGTCAATGACTAGGAGCAGCAATGACTGTTTCTAGTAAGTGATTGAGCACAGCAAGGTTAATGAAGCATGCCTAATACATGACCTCATTAATGGACAACATGAAACTATGAAATATAGTCCAGGGCTTATCTTCATTACCTATCTTCATCCCCCTCTCCCTTCATTGGTGTCAGACATGCTGAATGGTCTATGTCTCTCCCTTTCTATCCTGATTTTTTGCAGATTATTCTTTCATAGGCATTTACCTCAATACATTTCTTGCACTTCTCTATCTATCTAGGTAACTGCTTCTGGGAGAACCTGAACTGACAGAGATTACCATTTTAAGTTTATTTATGTCTTAGGTATTAATATTATACATAATAATTTGTTTTTAAAAAGAACTTTGTGGTTATATAAAAGAGAAAATTTAAACTGTACCTTTTGTGTATGTGTATGTTCTCTCTCTACTAAGGAATCAGGCTTCTCTTAGCATAGTGGTTGCTGGGATTAGTGGCTGAAGACAGAAAGATCCAGTTACTAGTTCAAGTAAGCATTGAGAGTCAAAACAAGAAGGGCTGACTTAGTCATCAGCCTGTGTGGCTAAAAACAAGCAAATAGGAGAAATAAAACTAAGAATTTTTAATTGAATGAAATTAAGAAATAGAAATGGAGACACAAGGCAAGACTGGGATAAAGAGAGATAGCTTGATCACTGTTCACAAAATAAATCATGAGACCTAATGCTGATTTTGTTTTGAGTTCTAGAGGATGCTATGGGTTAGTGCTTGCTGCACATTCACAGTACAGCATACTTTGTTTAATATAGAAGTAGATGATAAAATTTTAAATGTATTTTTTAAATTACATGGTATTTATTTTAATAATCTAGGTCTTTATTGTGTCAGTCTCTGTTTTGGTATGCCAGACATTAAGAGCAGTGTTCACAAAATGAAATACTGTTATTCTCAACAATTGTTCAGAAATTTTCTAAAGAGACACAGAAACTTAGAGGACATAGTTCCAAGCGACAATATTGATGGTACTGAATAAACTACTTAACTGCAGAGAACTGCATTCATAAAATTTTCAGTTCCTTTTTTGGACATTTTTCTTATTTAAGATTTTATTCTGAATACTCTAATTCTGTTCATTGAATTATAGTATTCATGCAGATAACAGTTGATTCACAGATTAGTTTGAGACCAACAATGCAGTAGTAATATGAGCAGTGCCATCTTAGAATGAAAGGAGTATCCAGTTTAGAATGCCAAGATAATCAACCTATTAAAAAAATTTGGAAGAATTTACTTTTTCAGGGTGAATAGGCCATAAAAGGTTTTTGAGCCTAATAACCACTTTTAAACTAATTAATTAATTTGAAACAGTATTGGGTGCATAATTTGAGCTGAGTACTGATGATCTAGGGATGTGGAACAAAACAGATAGGACCTTGCCCTTGTTGATAAACTTGGTATGCATTTCAAAATGGTCCTAGGAAGGGTGGTGGGTAGGAGCAATAAAGAGGGGTTGGTTAATGGGCACGAAAATATAGAGAGCAAGAATAAGATCTAATGTTTAGTAGTACAATGTGGTGAATATAGTTAGCCATTTACTGTATATTTTAAATACTGGAAGGTAGATTCAGAACGTTCCCAACACAAAGAAATGATAAATGTTTGAGGTGATGGGTTACAAAAGTACCCAGATTTGATTATTATACATTTTATGCTTGTATCAAAATATCACATACCTTATATAAATATGGATAGCTATTATGTATTTATAATATGTTTTAAAAGTTTATTCATTTATTCATGATTTTGGTAATGAACCAATTGAATTGGGAGTATAATTCAAGACTTTGTTTTTTCTCAAATGCATTTATTTGTAGAAGAACAGTCTATAGAAAAACCGACTAGAAATACTGTAGATGATAAAAAACACTTTCTATTAATTTGGAGTGTTAAAACAAGGAGGTTTCCTACAAGCAAAATGTTATCAGTGAGATATATTTTGCAGAATAAATCTATATTTACTTCAGAGAAGTGGAGCAAAGAGGTTAGTGTTAAACATGTTGAAGGCATCCTATGGTGCAGACCTTCACATTTCCTTGATGTGACTGATTAAAAAGATGTTTAATCCAATGGAATTTAAAACTGTCAATGGGCCAAAAATAGTTTACTAGAAGGTAGGAATCACAAAGGATAAAATTCAATAAAAAAGAGATTTGACATTAACACTATTTATATATAATCACTTCAGTTCACAGTCTTAAGTGTCTGATAGGGCAGCAAAACATCCAGAGTATTTAAATATCTGATTAGAAAGATCTGAAAGATATATATTTCCTACAATGCAATATACTGGATAAGGGTAACATAGAGAATAGAATCAGTTATTTGCTGGGTTATATGTTAAAGATCTTGCTATGAAGAATGGAGGATTAATGATGCTCAAAAGGAATTCTTGGTGCAAATTACAGACATCAATGCACATATAATATAGAAAGTTGAGGTGAACAGGACAAACAGAAAATGTGGCAGTGGCAGAGCATTATCTAGCTTCATATGATGGAGTTACCAGTTGAGCATTTGTAAAAACCCAAGAAGGCAAAAGAAAGTCACATTATAAATTGTATCATTAAATGGCATGATCCATTCCTGTGGTTGTTAGGAGACCTGTGTTCCACAGGAAATGAGCACTAATTAATGATTTGATTCATTTTGGAAGGCTTTTGTATAGTAAGAATATTAAAACATTTTAGATAAATTTAACTTCCCCTTTCTTAAGATATACTCTCAGGTAAGATGATTACTTTTTTAGAAATGGCTGAATGTCAAGTCATGAAGAAATTTGATGAGACATGTAAATCCAGCCTTAGTTGTTTGGTTATAAATTTGGAGCCTTCTAATGAGCATCCCTATTAAGCCTTTACTGGTCTCTTATTTGGCAATGTAAGCTTTTCAAATATTAGTTACACATATCTCTCAGGGCTGCAAAATATTAATCATTAAGAAAACTTTCTACAAATATTTCCCTTTAAGAGATGGAAACATTTAATGTTTTCAGCATGAATACAGCATGCAACCTTATTCAGGTAGTCAACAAAATATTGGGAAAAATATTAATTGTATCTGATATGTATTTGTTTTTCAAAACTACATTTAGAAATATATTACATTATATCAATGAAATGATTCAATGAACACATTTTTGTGGGGAAGCACATTTGTTTTTCTCTTCTATTAACTGTCTTTAGTTGGGTGCAAGTTAAGAAACCCCATTTTTCCTAGAAGAGGAAGAGAATACAGCTAGTTACACATATACAGTCACGGGCTTTGTCTGGGCAGAATTTTTTCTAATCGTTTTATTCATTTTATTTTATTTTATTTTTATTTTTATTTTTGAGATGGAGTGTAGCTCTGTCACCCAGGCTGGAGTGCAATGGCACCGTCTCAGCTCACTGCAACCTCTGCCTCCTGGGTTCAAGCAATTCTCCTGTCTCAGCCTCCCTAGTAGCTGGGATTGCAGGTTCCCGCCACCACGCCCAGCTAATTTTTGTATTTTCAGTAGAGATGGAGTTTCACTGGTTGTCCAGGCTGGTCTTCAACTCCTGAACTTGTGATCCACCCACCTTGGCCTCCCAACATGCTGGGATTACAAGCATGAGCCTCTGAGCCCAGTCCTCTTATTCATTTTAGAAATCACTGCCTGGTCTTCACTTACACTCTATCAGAAGTCTGAATCCTCAGTGTACAAATGTTTTATTTAAAAATCTTGAGAATGTTAAAATTCTAGAATAGTTCAGGAATGGTTTAGGTATTGAATCATCTTAGATCTACTTCTGCTCAAAATTTAGAAAATAAGTTTTATTTAAAAAGATTCTATCTAGACTTTTTTTTTTCCAGAAAACAGGGGCACTTACTTTTATGTTATTTTTTAAATAGCTTTGTTTTGGATTATTTTTGTAAGTTTTCATTCTCTCCCAACTTTACTGAGGTAAGAGTGATGAAAATCAAAGTGTGCAATGCTAGGTTTTGATGTACATACACATTGTGGAAAGGTGATCACACTGAAGCTAATTAACATATTCACTACTACACAATTACATTATATTTGTGTGTGTGTGGTGAGACTACCTTAGACCTACTGTCTTAACAAATTTTAAGTATGCAATTCACTACTATTAGCTGTACTCACCATGTTATATATTAGGTTTACAGAACTTATTCATCGTATAACTGAGAGTTTGTACTCTTTGTTAAACATATACCCCTTTCCCCCCGCCTCTTATTCTGGTAACCACCATTATACCCTCTGCTTATATGAGCTGGAATGATTTTGCATTTCACATATAAGGAAGATAATGCAATATTTGTATTTCTATGTTTGGCTTATTTTATTTAGTATAACGTCCTCCAGGTTCAACTATGTGCTCTTAAATGACAGGATTTCCTTCTTATTTAAGTACTGAATAGCATATCATTATATAAATATATGCCACATCTTCTTAATCTATTCACCTGCCAACAGACACTTAGATTATTTCCTTAATTGGTGATTTTGAATAATTCTTTAATGTGTATGGGAGTTGTGTTAGGCTGTTTATACATCACTATAAAGAAATACCTGAGACTGGGTAATTTATAAAGAAAATTGATTTAATTGGTTCACAGTTCTGCAGACTGTATAAGCATGGCATCAGCATCTGCTAGGCTTCTGGTGAGAACTTCAGAAAGCTTTTAATCACGGCAGAAGGTTAAGAGGGAAGCTGGCATATCACATGGTGAGAGGGAGCAAGGGCGGGGGAAGGTGCCACACAAATTTAAGACAACCAGATCTTGCTCATATGAACTGACTGAGCAAGAACTACTATCACCAAGAGGATGGTTCTAAACCATTAATGCAGGTTTCACCCCCATTATGCAATCACCTCCCACCAGGCCCCACCTCCAAAACTGGGAATTACATTTCAAAATGAGATTTGGAGGGGACAAATATCCAAACCATATCAGGAGTGCAGATATATCTTGAAGATACTGATTTCACTTCTTTTGGATATACAGCTGAAAGTGAAATTGTTGGATCGTATGATATCTAGTTTTAAGTTTTTAGAAACCTCCATACTGTTTTCCTTAGTAATGATACCATTTTACATTTTCAGCAACAGTGCACAGTTTCCCCTTGCTTCATGTCCTCCCCATCACTGATTGTGATTTTGATTTGCATTTACCTGACAACTAGAGATATTGAACATATTTATTTATGTATCTGTTGGCCATTTGTCTGTCTTTTTAAAAAAGTCTATTCATGTATTTTGTTCATTTTAAAATCAGTTTGTTTATTTTTAGTATGAGTTGTATGAATTCCTTTTATATTTTGGATATATAACCCGTGTTTGATATATTGTTTGCAAATAGTTTCTCTGATTTTGTAACTTGCCATTGGATTTTGGTGATTGCTTTCCTTGCTGTACAGAAACATTTAGTTTAACATAATCCCATTTGTCTATTTTCAGTTTTATTGCCTGTGCTTTTGGATCATATCCAGAAAATCATTGACAAGACCAATGTCATGGAGCTTTTCCCCTATGTTTTCCTCTAGTAGTTTTGTGCTTTCTGGTTTTCCATTTAAGTCTTTCAACCATTTTTAGTTGATTTTGTGTATGGTATTGGAGTCCAATTTTGTATTTTATCATGTGGATGTCTAGTTTTCTTAACCCCCCATTTATTGAAAAGAATATTACTTTCCTATTTTGTGTTGTTGTTACCTTGTCAAAAATTAGTTTTTTGAATATGTATGGGTGTATTTCTGTGTTTTATACTCTGTACCATTGGTCTACGTCTCTTCTTATGGCAGTGTCATTCAGTTTTGAGTACTATAACTTTGTAATATAGTTTGAAATCAGGAAGTATAACGCTTTAAGCTTGTTTTGGGTCTTTTGCAGTTACATATAAATTTTAGAATTGCTTTCTGTATTTCTGTAAAATATATCATTGAAGTTTTGATAGTGAGTGTATTGAGTATATAGAGCGCCTTGGGTAGTATGGACATTTTGACAATATTGATTCTTTCAACTCATGAACATAGGTTACCTTCTCATATGTTTGTGTTTTCAATGTCTTTCATCAATGCTTAATGGCTTTCAATGTACATATCATTCACATCCTTTGTTACATGTATTCCTTTTTCATTCTTTTCGATGTATTTGTAAATGAGATGTTTAAAAATTTATTTTATGGAAGTTCATTGTTAGTGTATAGAAACATAACTGAATTGTATTTGTTGATTTTTTTATCCTGCAAGTTTTCTGAATTTATTAGTTTTAACTACTTTGTGAAATACTTTCTCTATGTAAGACCATGACATGTGCGAAGAGAGGAAGTTTTACTTCTTCCTTTCCAATTTAGATTCCTTTTATTTGTTTTGCCTAGTTACTCTGGCAAGTACTCCTGTCAGTAGGTTGCAAATAAGTAGAGAGAGAGTAGGCAGCTTTGTCTTGTCCTAATCTTAAAGGAAAAGCTTTTAGCTTTTCACCATTAAGTGAGCCTCTAGTGTATTGAAGCACAGTCCTTCTATATCTAATTTATTGAGAATTTTTATCATGAAATGTGGAAGTGACTTTGGAACTGGATAACAGGCAGAAATTGAAACAGTTTGAAGGACACAGAAGATAGGAAGATGTGGGAAACTTTGGCACTTTTTAGACACTTGTTGAATGGTTTGGGCCAACATGCTGATAATAATGTGAACAATGAAGTCCAGGGTAAGGTGGTCTCAGATGGAAATGAGGAACTTATTGGGAACTGGAGAAAAGGTTACTCTTGCCATGCTTTAGCCAAGAGACTGGGGGCATATGGCCCCTGCCCTAGAGATCTGTGGAACCTTAAACTTGAGATAGACGATCTGAAATTGAAACCTATGTTTAAAAGAGAGGTAGAGCAGAAAAGTTTGGAAAATTTACAACCGATGTGATAGAAAAGAAAAACTCAATTTCTGGGGAGAAATTCAAGCCAGTTGCAGAAATTTATGTAAGTAATGAGGAGCAGAATGCTAACCCCCAAGAAAATGGGGAAAATATCTCTAGGGCATGTCAGGGACTTTCAAAGCAGCCCCTCTTATCATAGACCCAGAGATCTGGAAAGGAAAAATTGTTTTCTGGGTGGGTCTAAGGCCCTGCTGCTGCTCTGTGCCACCTTGGGACTCAGCATTCTGCATCCCAGCCATAGCTAAAAGGGGCCAACTTACAGCTTGGGCCATTGCTTCAGAAGGTGAAATCCCCCAAGCATTGGCTGTGTTAATTTATGCTCCCAACAACAGTGGAAATTCTTATTCTTAAAAATTTTTGTTATCTATATAAATATGATATACTTATCTTTGTGTTGAAGCTGGATTTTGTGCATCTTCTTGTTACACTTTAACTTATAGCTATATCGATTTTATTATTTTGCAAGAAATCATATGGAATAATTAGATCTTAAATGTAATTCACTTGTAAACACTTTAGCTGAATATGGTTTTTGACAAATACTATTTTAAACAGATACATAACTTGTTTTAATTTTTCCATTTTTAAAATTATTTTTATTACACTTTAAGTTCTGGGATACATGTGCAGTACTTGCAGGTTACATAGGTATACACGTGCCATGGTGGTTTGCTGCATCCATCACCCCATCATCTACATTAGGTATTTCTCCTAGTACTATCCCTCCCTGAGACCACCCACCCCTTGACAGGCCCCAGTGTGTGATGTTCTCCTCCCTGTGTCCACATGTTCTCATTGTTCAACTCCCACTTATGAGTAAGAACATGCAGTGTTTGGTTTTCTGTTTTTGTGTCAGTTTGCTGAGAATGGTGGTTTCCAGCTTCATCCATGTCCCTGCAAAGGACATGAACTCATCCTTTTTTATGACTGCATAGTATTCCATGGTATATATGTGCCACATTTTCTTTTTCCAGTCTATCATTGATGGGCACTTGGGTTGGTTCCAGGTTTTTGCTATTGTGAAGAGTGTGGTAATAAATATATGTGTACATGTGTCTTTGTAATAGAATGATTTATAATCCTTTGGGTTTATACTCAGTAAGGGGATTGCTTGGTCAAATGGTATTTCTATTTCTAGATCCTTGAGGAATTGCCATACTATCTTCCACAATGGTTGAACTAATTTACACTCCCACCAACAGTGTAAAAGCATTCCTATTTCTCCACATCCTCTCCAGAATCTGTTGTCTCCTGATGTTTTAATGATTGCCATTCTAAGTGGCATGAGATGGTATCTTAGTGTGGTTTTGATTTGCACTTCTTTAATGATCAGTGATGATGAGCTTTTCTTAATGTTTTTTGGCCACATACATGTCTTGTTTGAGAAGTGTCTGCTCATATCCTTCACCCACTTTTTGATGTTTTTTTTTTCTTGTAAATTTGTTTAAGTGCTTTGTAAATTCTGGATATTAGCCCTTTGTCAGATAGGTAGAGTGCAAATACTTTTTCCCATTCTGTTGTTTGCCAGTTCACTCTAATGATAGTTTCTTTTGCTATGCAGAAGCTCTTAGGTTTACTTATATCCTGTTTGTCTATTTTGGCTTTTGTTGCCAATGCTTTTGGTATTTTAGTCATGAAGTCCTTACCCATGTCTGTATTCTGAATGGTATTGCCTAGGTTTTCTTCTAGTGTTTTTTATGGTGTTAGGTCTTACATTTAAGTCTTTAATGCATCTGAAGTTAATTTTTGTATGAGGTGTAAGAAAGGGATCAAGTTTCAGGTTTTGGCATATGGCTAGCCAGTTTTCCTAACACCATTTATTCAATAGAAAATTGTTTCCCCATTGTTTGTTTTTGTCAGGTTTCTCAAAGATCAGATGATTGTATATGTGTGGCATTATTTTTGAGGCCTCTGTTCTGTTCTATTGACCTACATCTCTGTTTTGGTACCAGTACCATGATGTTTTGATTACTATAGCCTTTTAATATAGTTTGATACCAGATAGTGTGATGCCTCCTTATTTTTTTCTTTTTTGACTAGGATTGTCTGGGCTATGCAGGCTCTTTTCTGGTTGCCTATAAAGTTTAAGGTGTTCTTTTTCCCAATTCTGTGAAGAATATCAATGGTAGCTTGATGGGAATAGCATTGAATTTATAAATTACTTTAGGCAATATGGCCATTTCCAGGATATTGATTCTTCCTAACCATGAGCCTGGTATGTTTTTCCATCTGTTTATGTCCTCTCTTATTGCCCTGAGTAGTGGTTTGTAGTTCTCCTTGAAAAAGTCCTTCACATCCCTTGTTAGTTGTATTTCTAGGTGTTTTATTCTCTTTGTAGCAATTGTAAATTGGAGTTCATGCGTTATTTGGCTCTCTGTCTTTTATTGGTGTATAGGAATGTTTCTGATATTTCACATTGATTTTTCCATATTGAGGCTCTGTTGAGGTTGCTTAACTGTGCTAATTTTAAGATTTCTTATGTATGTAATATAAACATTATAAAGGTTCAGCATCAAGGAAGACACTATGGTCCAATTTACCCAGAAAATAAAATATATTGTCCTTAAAGCTCATCTAATTTATCATTCAAACCATAGTTTCCACTTTATCATAATATATTTTTAGCTTTTTGAATTGTAAATATTTTAATATCTATAGAAAAGTTACAGAAAAATGGTAAAGTGTTTCTAAATTCCCTTCATTCAGCTAACCCAAATGTTAACATCTTCTATAACTTTAATACAGCATCAGGAAATAGACATTAATTCAATACTATTAATTAATCTAGAGATTTAATATTTTTAATTAGTCTTCCACTGTGTCCCTTTTCTAGTTCAGAATCCTATATGTATCAATTTGTCATGTTTTCTTAGATTCTTCTAAGATTCCCTTTTCTCATATTCCTTTAAGAATCTAATTCTCTAAGAATCTAAAAATTAGAGGAATCTAAAAATCTGTTCTTAGAGGAACATGTTTTTATATATAAGTAGACTGACAGTTCCTCAGTCTACTTTCTCTTATATACTTAAAATGTCAAGGTATTAAAGGCCAGTATTTTGTAAAATGAGAAAATTATGATTGATTAAGCATTTTTGTCACAAATACAGCAGAAGTAATGTTACAATGTCATGCTCTTTCCAGTATATAATTTCTGGAGCAATGTAATGTCAATATATGCTATTACTGGTGGTGGTAACTTCAGTCTCTTAGTTAAGCTTTTGTTGATCAAGGTTTTTTTTCCCATATAAAATCACAATTTTCCCTTTTGTCATTAATGTTTTCTGAAGATAAATATTATGTTTCTCATATTTTTACCCATTCATTTTAGTAACCATCATGATTCCTTCCTGTAACAAGTATTATGTGGTGTTTAAGTAGTTATGGTTTTCTGTTGCTGTCATACCTTTGAAGTTCATTCTCTGATTTATTTTTATTTATTTATTGTACTTTACATTCTGGGGTAGATGTGCAGAACATGCAGGATTGTTGCATAGGTACATACTTGGCAATGTGGTTTGCTTAGTCCATCCCCTTATCACCTATATCTGGCATTTCTCCCCATGTTCTCTCTCCCCAACCTCCCCACCCCTCACTGTCCCTCCCCTATCCCCCCCAACAGATGCCAGTGTCTGATGCTCCCCTCCCTGTTTCCATGTGTTCTCATTGTTCAACATCTGCCTGTGAGTGAGAACATGTATTTGATTTTCTGTTCTTGTGTCAGTTTGCTGGGAACGATGGTTTCTAGATTTGTGCATGTCCAAAGGATACAAACTCACTGTTTTTTATGGCTGCATAGTATTCCATGGTGTATATGTGCCACATTTTCCTTGCCCAGTCTATCATCGATGGGCATTTGGGTTGGTTCCAGGTCTTTGCTATTGTAAACAGTGCTGCAATGAACATACATGTACATGTGCCTTTCTAACAGAATGATTTATAATTCTTTGGGTATATACCCACTAATGGGATTGCTGAGTCAAATGGAATTTCTATTTCTAGATCCTTGAGGAATTGCCGCACTTCTTCCACAATGGTTGAACTAATTTACACTCCCACTAACAGTGTAAAAGTGTTCCTGTTTCTCCACATCCTCTCTAGCATCTGTTGTCTCCAGATTTTTTAATGATCACCATTCTAACTGGCATGAGATGGTATCTCAATGTGGGACACCAGTGAGACAGAACAGCCCATTCCCCTGAAAAAGGGGGCTGAAGCCAGGAAGCCAAGTGATCGGGCTTGGTGGGTCCCACCCCAACGAAGACAAGCAAGCTAAAGTAAACTGACTTGAAATTCTCACAGCCAGGACAGCAGCCTGAGCTCAACCTGGAACATGTTAGCTCAGTGAAGGGAGGGGCATCTGCCATTTCTGAGGCTTGTGTAGGCAGTTTTAACCTTGCCTGTGTAAACAAAGTCCCTGAGAAATTTACAAAGCAACTGGGCAGAGCCCACAGCAGCTCAACAAGGCCTCTCCAGGCAGGCTGTCACTAGACTACCTTCTTGCTGGGCAGAGCATATCTGAAAAAAGGCAGCAGCCCATCAGGGACTTATAAATAAAGCCCCCAACTTTGTGGGATAGAGCACCTGGGAAAAGTGGTGGTTGGGTTCAGCATCAGTAGACTTAAACATCCCTACCCAGCAGCTCTGAAGAAAGCAACAGATCTCCCAGCACAGTGCACTAGCTCTAATAAGGGACAGACTGCCTCCTCAAGTGGCTCCCTGACTCCCATGTATACTGACTGGGAAACACCTCAATGTAAAAAAGAGCTCTGGCTGGCATCTGGCACATACCCTTCTGGGATGAAACTACCAGAGGAAGGAACAAGTAGCAATCTTTGCTGTTTTGCAGCCCTCATAGGTGATTCCGAAGCAAGCATGGTCTGGAGTGAACCTACAGCAAACTCAGGCAGACCTGCAGCAGAGGGTCCTGACTGTTAGAAGAAAAACTAACAAACACAAAAAAATTGTTTCAACTTCAACAGAAAGAATGCCCACTCAGAGACTCCATTCAAAAGTCACCAACTTCAAAGACCAAAGGTAGATAAACAAAGATGGGAAGAAACCAGCACAAAAAGGCTGGTATCTCCAAATACCAGAACTCCTCTTCTCCTCCAAGGTATCACAACTCCTCACCAGCAAGGGAAAAAAACCTGGATGGAGAATGAGTTTGATGAATTAACAGATGCAGGCTTCAGAAGGTAGGTAATAACAAGCTTCTCCAAGCTAAAAGAGCATGGTCTAATCCAATGCAAAGAAATTAAGAACCTTTAAAAAAAAAAAGTTTAGATGAAATGCTAACTAGAATAACCAGCATAGAGAAGAACATAAAACGACTTGATGGAGCTGAAAAACACAGCATGAGAACTTTGTGAATCATACACAAGTTCTGGTAGCCAAATTGATCAAGTGGAAGAAATGATATCAGAGATTGAAGGTCAACTCAATGAAATAAAGCAAGTAGAAAATAAAGAGTTAAAAGAAATTAACAAAGCCTCTCCAAGAAATATGGGATTAGGTGAAAAGACCAAATCTACATTTGATTGGTGTACCTCAATGTGACAGTAAGAATGAATCTGAGCTGAAAAACTCTCTTCAGGATATTATCTAGGAGAATTTCCCCAACTTAGCAAGGCAGGCCAACATTCAAATTCAGGAAATACGGAGAATACCACAAAGATATTCCTCAAGAAGAGCAACCCCAAGACACATAATCATCAGATTCACCAGGGCTGAAGTGAAGGACAAAATGCTAAGGGCAGCCAAAGAGAAAGGTCCAGTTACCCACAAAGGGAAGCCCATCAGACTCACGTGGATCTCTTGGCAGAAACTCTACAAGCCAGAAAAGAGTAGAGGCCAATATTCAACATCCTTAAGGAAAAGAACTTTCAGCATAGAATTTCATATGCAGCCAAACTAAGCTTTGTAAGTGAAGGAGAAATAAAATGTTTTATAGACAAGCAACTCCGGAGACATTTCATCACCACCAGGCCTGCCTTACCAGAGTTCCTGAAGGAAGCACTAAACATGGGAAGGAACAACAAGTACCAGTTACTTCAAAAACATATCCAATTGTAAAGACCATCAATATTATGAAGAAACTACATTAACGAACAGGCAAAACAACCAGCTAGCATTAAAATGGCAGCGTCAGATTCACACATAATATTATTAACCTTAAATGTACATGGGCTAAATGCCCCAGTCAAAAGACACAGACTGGCAAATTGGATAGAGTCAAGACCCATCGGTGTTGAGGAGACCCATCTCACATGCAAAAACACACATAGTCTCAAAATGAAGGGTTGGAGGTTTACTAAGCAAAAGGAAAGAAAAAAAAAACAAGGGTTGCAATTCTGGTCTCTCATAAAATGGACTTCAAACCAACAAAGATCAAGAGACAAAGAAGGGCATTACAAAATGGTAAAGGGATCAATGCCACAAGAAGAGCTAACTATCCTAAATATATATATGCCCAATTCAGAGGCACCCAGATACATAGGCAAGATCTGAATGACTTACAAAGAGATTTAGACTTCCACACAATAACAGTTGGAGACTTAATACCCCACTGTGAATATTAAATCAATGAGACAGAAAATCAACAAGGATATCCAGGACTTAAACTCAGATCTGTACCAAGCATACCTAATAGACACCTACAGAACTCTCCACCCCAAAACCACAGAATATACATTCTTCTCAGCACCACATTGCACCTATTGTAAAATTGGCCACATAATTGGAAGTAAAACACTCCTCAGCAATTGCAAAACAATGGAAATCCTAACAGTCTCTTAGATGACAGTGCAATCATATTAGAACACAAGGTTAAGAAACTCACTCAAAACTGCACAACTACATAGAAACTGAACAACCTGCTCCTGAAATGATTGCTGGATAAATAATGAAATGAAGGCAGAAGTAAAGCTGTTCTTTGAAACCAATGAGAAGAAACACACAATGTACCAGAATCTCTGGGACACATTTAAAGCAGTGTCTAGAGGGAAATGTATAGCACTAAATGCCCACAAGAGAACAGAGGAAAGATCTAAAATTGACACCCTAATGTCATGATTAAAAGAACTAGAGGAGCAAGATCAAACAAATTCAAAAGCTAGCAGAAGACAAGAAATAAAGATTAGAGCAGAACTAAAGGAGATAAAGACATAAAAAAAAAAAACCTTCCAAAAAAGCAATAAATCTAGGAGCTGGTTTTTTGAAAAGATCGACAAAATAGATAGACCCCCCTACCCAGACTAATAAAGAAGAAAAGAGAATAATCAAATAGTTGCAATAAAAAATGATAAAGGGGATTTCACCACTGATCTCAAAGAAATACAAACTACCACCAGAGATTATTACAAATACCTCTATGCAAATAAACCAGTAAATCTGAAAGAAATGGACAAATTCCTGAACACTTACACCCTCCTAACACTAAACCAGGAAGAAGTTGAATCCCTGAATAGACCATTAACAAAGTCTGAAATTGAGGCAGCATTTAATAGCCTACCAACCAAAAATGGTCCAGGACCAGATGGATTCACAGACTAATTCTACAAGAAGTACAGAGAGGAGCTTGTACCATTCCTTCTGAAACTATTCCAAAAATATACAAAAAGAGGGAATCCTTCTAACCCATTTTATGAGACCAATATCATCCTTATACCAAAACCTGGCAGAGACACAACTAAAAATCAATTTCAGGCCAATATCCATGATGAATATTGATGCAAAATTCCTCAATAAACTACTGGCAAACCGAATCCAACAACACATAAAAAAATTATCCATCACGATCAAGTCGGCTTCATCCCTTGGATGTAAGGCTTGTTGAACATATGCAAATCTATAAAGGTAATCCATCACATAAACAGAACCAAAGATGAAAACCACATGACTATCACAATAGATGCAGAGAAGGCCTTTGAATTAAACAGCCCTTTATGCTAAAAGCTCTCAATAAATGAGGTATCAATGGAACGTATATCAAAATAGTAAGAGCTATTTATGACAGACCCTCAGCAAATATACTAAATGGGCAATAACTGGAAGGATTCCCCTTGAAATCTGGCACTAGACAATGTGTGCCCTGTCTCATCACTCCTATTCAATATAGTATTGGAAGTTCTGGCCAGGGAAATGAGGCAAGAATAAGAAATAAAGGGTATTCAATTAGAAAAAGAGAAAGTCAAATTGTCTCTATTTGTAGATGACCTGATTGTATATTTAGAAGACCCCATGGACTTAGCCAAAAATCTCCTTAGGCTGATAAGCAACTTCAGCAAAGTCTCAGGATACAAAATCAACATGGAAAAATCACAAGCATTACTCTACAACAGTAACAGTCAGAGAGCCAAATCATGACTGAACACTCATTCACAATTGTTACGAAAAGAATAAAATACCTAGGAATACAACTAACAAGGGATGTGAAGGACCTCTTTAAGGAGAACTACACATCACTACTCAAGGAAATAAGAGGACACAAACAGATGGAAAAACATGCCAGGTTTATGTTTCGGAAGAATCAATATTGTGAAAATGGCCATACTGCCCAAAGTAATTCATAGATTCAATGCTATCCCCATCAAGCTACCATTGACTTTTTTCACGAAATTGGAAACACTATTTTAAACTTTATATGAAGCCATAAAGGGCCAACATAGCCAAGGCAGTCCTAGCAAAAAAAAAGCAAAGCTGGAGGCATCACACTATCTGATTTCAAACTATACTGAAAGGCTACAGCATGCTACTGGTACCAAAACAGAGAAATAGACCAATGGAACAGAACAGAGGCCCCAGAAGTAACAGCACACATCTGCACCATCAGATCTTTGACAAACCTGACAAAAGCAATAAGGATTCCCTATTTAATACATTGTGATGGGAAAACTGGCTAGCCATATGCAGAAAGCTGAAATTGGATCCCTTTCTCACACCTTATACAAAAATTAACTCCAGATGGAAAAAAATGTTTAAACATAAGACCTACAACATAAAAACAGTAGAAGAAAACCTAGGCAATACCATTCAGGACACAGGCATGGGCAAAGACTTCATGACTAAAACACCAAAAGCAATGGCAACAAAAGCCAAAATAGACAAATGTGATCTAATTAAACTAAAGAGATTCTGCACAGCAAAAGAAACTATGATTAGAGTGAACTGGCAACCAACAGAATGGGAAAAAATCTTTTGCAATGTACCCATGAAACAAAGGGCTAATAGCCAGAATCTACCAGAAAAACTTAAATTTACCAGAAAAAAACAACCCCATCCAAAAGTGAGTAAAGAATCTGAACAGACACTTCTCAAAACAAAGCATTTATGCAGCCAACAAAGTTATGAAAAAAAGCTCATCATCACTGGTCATTAGAAAAATGCAAATCAAAACCACATTGAGATACCATCTCACACCAGTCAGAATGATGATCATTAAAAAATGAGGAGACAATAGATGCTGGAGAGGATGTAGAGAATTAGGAACACTTTTATACTGTTGGTGTGAGTGTAAATTAGTTCAATCATTGTGGAAGACAGTGTGAGTGTTCCTCAAGGAGCTAGAACCAGAAATACCATTTGACCCAGCAATTCCATTACAGGGTATGCACCAAAGGATGATCAATCCTTTTAATATAAAGACACATGCACACGTATGTTCACAGTAGCAAAGACTTGGATCCAACCCAAATGCCCATCAATGATAGACTGCATAAGGAAAATTATGACATGTAAAAAATCACAAGCATTCTATACACCAATAACAAACAGAGAGCCAAATCATGAGCGAACTCCCATTCACAATTGCTACAAAGAGAATAAAATACCTAGGAATACAACTAACAAAGGATGTAAAGGACCACTTCAAGGAGAACTACAAACCACTACTCAGGCCAATAAGAGAGGACATAAACAGATGGAAAAACATACCAGGCTCATGGTTAGGAAGAATCAATATCGTGAAAATGGCCATTCTGCCCAAAGTAATTTACCAATTCAATGCTATCCCCATTAAGCTACCATTGACCTTCTTCACAGAATTGGAAAAAAACACCTTAAAGTTTATATAGAACCAAGAAAATCTCACATAGCCAAGACAATTCTAAGCAAAAAAAAAAAACAAAGCTGAAGGCATCACATTACCTGACTTCAAACTATACTGCAGTGCTACAGTAATCAAAACAGCATGGTTCTGGTACCAAAACAGAGATATAGACCAATGGAACAGAACAGAGGCCTCAGAAGTAATGCCACATACCTACAACCATCTAATATTTGACAATCCTAACAAAAACAAACAATGGAGAAAGGATTCCTGTTTAATAAATTGTGTTGGGAAAACTGGCTAGCCATGTGCAGAAAGCAGAATCTGGACCCCTCCATTACACCTTATGCAGAAATTAACTCCAGATGGATTAAAAATTTAAACATAAGACCTAACAACAAAGAAACCATAGAAGAAAACCTAGGCAATACCATTCATGACATAGGCATAGGCAAGGACTTCATGGCTAAAACACTAAAAGCAATGGCAACAAAAGCAAAAATAGACAAATGGGACCTAATTAAACTTAAGAGCTTCTGCACAGCAAAAGGAACAATCATTAGAGTAAACCATCAACGAACAGAATGGGAAAAAATTTTTGCAAGCTACCCATCTGACAAAGGGCTAATATCCAGAATCTACAAAGAACTAAAACAAACATACAAGAGAAAAACAAACAGTCCCATCAAATAGTGGGCAAAAAATATGAACATACACTTTTCACAAGAAGACATTTGTGAGGCCAACAAACATATGAAAAAATGCTCATTATCACTTGTCATCAGAGAAATTAAAATCAAAACCATATTGATATGACCTCATGCATATGAAAAAATGCTCATTATCACTTTTCGTTAGAGAAATTAAAATCAAACCACACTGAGATATGACCTCATGCCAGTTAAAATGGTTATCATTAAAAAAAATCTGGAGACAACAGATGCTAGAGAGGATGTGTAGAAATAGAAATGCTTTTATACTGTTGGTGGGAATGTAATTTAGTTCAACCATTGTGGAAGGCAGTGTAGTGATTCCTCAAGGATCTAGAAATAGAAATACTATTGGACCCTGCAATCCCATGACTGCATGTATATTCAAAGAATTATAAATAAATCTGTTATAAAGACACAGGCACATGTATGTTCATTGCAGCACTGTTTACAATAGCAAAGACTTGGAACCAACCAAAAGGCTCATCAAAGATAGACTGGATAAAGAAAATGTGGCACATATACACCATGGAATACTATGTATCCATAAAACAGAATGAGTTTATGTCCTTTGCAGGGACATGGATGAAGCTGGAAACCATTATTCTCAGCAAACTGACACAAGAACAGAAAACCAAACACAGTATGTTCTCACTCATAAATTGGTGTTGAACAAGGAGAACACATGGACACAGGGAGGAGTACATCACACACTGAGGTCTGTTGGGCAGTGAGGGGCTAAGGGAGGGATAGCAGGGGTGGGGAGATTGGGAAGGGTTAACAGGAGAAATACCTAATGTAGGTGATGGGGGGATGGACTCAGCAAACCACCATGGCATGTATATATCTATGTAACAATACTGCAAGCTCTGCACATATACCTCAGAAATTTAATAAAATATAAAGTAGAAAGCATCCGTTCTTAAAACTATTTAAAAACATTAAACACTTTTCAAATGCAAAAAGAAAAAGAATGTGGCACATATACACCATGGAATAGTATGCAGCCATAAGAAAGGATGAGTTCATGTCCTTTGCAGGGACATGGATGAAGCTGGAAATCATCATTCTTAGCAAACTGACAGAAAAACAGAAAACAAAACACCACATGTTCTCACTCATAAGTGGATGTTGAACAATGAGAACACATGGACACAGGGAGGGGACTATTACAAACCAGGGCCTGTCTGGGGTTGCAGGGGCTGGGCAGGGATACTATTAGGAGAAATATCTAATGTAGATGACAGGGTGATGGATGCAGTAAATCACCATGGCATGTGTATACCTATGTAAGACACCTGCATATTCTGCACATGTACCCCACAACTTACAGCATAATAATAAAAATTAAAATTAAATTGAACTAGGTAGTTTTCACACCTATTACAACTAGTGTTATTAAAGTTTACATGTCATTTATTCCAAAATCTGATTTTGGCACTTTCAAATTCTAAAATGGGGTACCTCAAAGCATGAATTTAGAATACAATACAATTGATAAATTCCCAAAAATATAAAACCTCCCAAGATTGAATCAGGAAGAAATTAAATAATTAAGCAGATCAATAATGAGTTCTGAAATTGATTCAGTAATAAAAGGCCTACCAACCAGAAGAAAAACCCAGAACCAGACTAATTCACAGCTGAATGATATACAGAAAAGATGGTGCCATTCCTACTGAAACTATTCCAAAATAAATGAGGAGTATTCCTCTCGAACTCATTCTATGAGCACAGAATTATCCTATTGGCAAAACCTGGCAGAGACACAACAGAAAAAGAGAACTTCTGGCCAATATTCTTTATAAACATAGATGCAGATTCTCAACAAAATACTAGCAAACCAAATCTAGTAGCTATTTAAAAACTAAAAACTAATCTACTACAGTCTACTTAAGGAAGCTTTATCCCTGGGATGCAAGGTTGGTTCAACATATGCAAATCAGTAAATGTTATTTACTATATCAATAGAACTAAAAACAAAAACCACATGATCATCTCAATAGATGCAACAAAGGCTTTTGATAAAATTCAACATTCCTTCACGTTAAAAATTCTCAACAAACTAGGCATTCAATGAACATACTTCAACATAAAAGGATCCACCTATGAAAAACCCTCAGCCAACATCATACTGAATGGGCAAAAGCTAGAAGCATTACCCTTGAAAATCATACTAAGGAAAGAATAACCTGTCTCAGTACTCCTGTAGCACTGGAAGCCCTAGCAAGAAGAATAAGGCATTAGAAAAAAATAAAAGGCATCCAAAAAGAAAGAGAAGAGGTCAAACTATCCCTGTTTGCAGACAATTTGATTCCATACCTAGAAATCCCCAGAGACTCTGCCCAAAATCTCCTTGATCTGATAAACAACTTCAGCACATTTTCAGGATATAAAATCAATGCACAAAAATTAGTAGCATTTCTATACATCAATAACATCCAATCTGAGAGCCAAACCTACAATTCAATCCCATTCACAATAGCCAGCAAAAGAATCAAGTGCTTAGGAATACAGTTAACCATGGAGGTGAAGGACCTCTACATTGAGAATTACAAAACACAGCTCAACAAAATCATAGATGACACAAACAACACAAATGCACTTCATAGTCATGGATATAAAGAATCAATATTATTAAAATGACCATAGTGATCAAACCAATTTATAGCTTCAATGCTATTCCTATTAAACTACCAATGATATTCTTTGCAGAAGTAGAAAAAAAGTTTTAAAATACATATGAAACCAGAAAACAGGCTGAATAGCCAACATAATCTCAAGAAAAAAGAACAAAACTGGAACCATCACATTACTTAACTTCAAACTGTAGTACAAGGCTACAGTAACCAAAACAGCATGGCACTAGTAAAAAAATAGACACATCGACCCATGGAACACAATAGAGAACCCAGAAATAGTGCGATACACCAAAAACCATTTGATTGTCATCAAAATAAATTGAAACAAACAATGGAGATAGAATTCCCTATTCAATGAATGGTGCTGGGAAAACTGGCTAAGTATTTGCAGAAGACAGGAACTGGACCCTTTCCTTACACCATATACAAAAATCAACTCAAGATAGATTAAAACCTAAAAGTATAAAAACCCTGGAAGATAACCCAGGAAATACCATTCTGGACATAGGGCCTGACAAAGATTTCATAATGAAGATGCCAAAAGCAATTGTGACAAAAACAAAAATTGAGAAATGGGACCTAATCAGAATAAAGAGCTTCTGCACAGCAAAACAAACTATGAATAGAATAAAGAGAAACCCTACAGAATGGGAGAAAACATTTTCAAACTGTGCATCCAATAAAATGTCCAATATCCATAATCTTTAAAGAACTTAAAGGTACGAGCAAAAAACAACCCCATTAAAAATTGGGCAAAGTAAATGAACAGACACTTTTCAAAAGATGTACATGCAGCCAACGAGCCTATGAAAAAATGCTCAACATCACTAATCGTAAGAGAAATACATATTAGAACCATAATGAGATACCATCTCACAGCAAACAGAATAGCTATTATTAAAAAGTTAAAAATAAAGGTACTGGTGAGATTGTGGAAAAAAGGGGAATGCTTATACACTGTTGATAGGAATGTAAATTAGTTCAACCATTATGGAAAGCAGTTTGGTGATTTCTCAAAGAATATGAAACAGAATTACTATTCAATCCAGCCATCCCACTATTGGGTATATACCCAAATAATATGGGTTGAATCTGTGTTCCCACTAAATGTTATATCAAACAGTAATCCCCAGTGTTGTCCATGGGGCCTGGTAGGAGGTGACTGGATCATGGACGTGTTCTTCATGAATGGTTTAGCACCATCCCCTTGGTGCTGTGTTCTGGATAGTGAGTGTGTTTTCATGAGATCTGGTTGTTTAAAAGTGTGTAGCACTTTCCTCCTTGCTCTCTCACTTGCTCCTGCTCCTTCAATGTAAGATGCTTGCTCTTGTTATGTAAGACACCTCCTCCTTTGCCTTTCACCATGATTGACAGCTTTTTGAGGTCTCTCCTGAAACAGAATCCACTATGCTTCCTGTATAGCACGCAGAACCGTGGGCCAATTAAACCTCTTTTCTTTATAAATTACCCAGTCTCAGGTATCTCTTTATAGCATTACGAGAACAGACTAATACAGAAAACGGATAATGGGGAGTGGGATATCACTATAAAGATACCTGAAAATATGGAAGCAACCTTGGAACTGGGTAATGGACAGTGTTGACAGATTGATAACTGTTTCTCACTTCTGTGGGAGGTGATGAATGGCCCTTCTTAGTTGGCTGAGTGATTTGCCTGGTCAATTCTGATAAAGAATAAGACTCTGGCATGCTAATGTGTTTTGCAATCCCCAAGTCGTTAGTGTCCCTCAGTTTCTTATAGGGACAAGTGGCATTCAGCCACTTCAGATTGAGCAGTAGCAGTTCTGAGATGCTCTTAGGTGTCTGGGGCTGCACGTATGCCGCAGTGATGGCCTGCCTTCTTCCCTTGGCAGACACTTGCTTCAGCTCCTCTTGTCATTGGATATCAGACTCCAGGTTCATCTGCCTTTGGCCTCTGAGGCTTCCACCAGCAGCTCCCTGGGGGCTTTCGGGCCTTTGGCTGCAGAATGAAGGCAGCACTGCCAGATTTCCTGGTTTTGAGGCTTTCAGACTTGGACTGGGCCAGTACTGGCTTCTCTTTTCCCCAGCTTGCATTCAGCCTATTGTGGGACCTTGTAATCATGTGAGATAACGCTCCTTAAAAAACTTCCTTTTATATATACATATATCCTATTGGTTCTGTTCCTCTAGAGAAACTTGACTAATACACTAAGAAAATATAAATTGTTCCACCATAAAGACACATGCACTTGCATGTTCATTGCAGTATAATTTGCTATAGCAAAGACAGAGAATCAATCTAAATGCCCATAAATGGTAGACTGGATAAAGAAAATCTGGTACATATACACTATGGTATATTCTGCAGCCATAAAAAAGAATGACATCATGTTCTTTGTAGAAACACGAATGGAACTGGAGGCCATTATCCTAAGCAGACCAACACAGGAACAGAAAACCAAATACTGCATGTTCTCACTCATAAATGAGAGCTAAACATTTAGTACATATAGACACAAAGAAGTGTACAACAGACATTGGGGCCAACTTGAGGGTGAAGAGTAGAAGGAGGGCAGTGACTGACAAACTATCTATTGAATCTTATGCTTATTACTTCGGTAACAATCTGTACACCAAACCCTTACAACATAGAATTTTTCTACGTAGCATATTTGCACATGTGCCCCTGAACCTAAAATAAGTATTTTTTAAAAAAGAATATAAGGATCTTAGGCATGCAGCATATTTGTATGATATTCCAAGAGGAGATTGTATTTTCCTTGAATGTCAATATAAGCTGTTGGTTAAAAGATAGCTTAATATCCTGGCTTTCCCAAATTCCAACTGTAAAAAAAAAGCTGTTTTTTATTGTGCCTAATTAAATTAACTTTTGAAAGTTTTGACTTCCTCAGCCATATCAATTCTATTTACTAAGCACCCCCATCTTCCTCTGCATGCTCTTGGTCAACTATGGCGACATATTTAGATATAAACACATGTACTTTGGGTACACAACTTCTGATAGCTCTGTCTAATTATGTATTAACTTTACAGTGGTGTAAAATGCAGTAGGTAGAAACAGTACTTCGGGTGCCCTTACATGCATTCTGCTTTTCACTTTTGGTACAGTGCTCAATAAATTTTATAAAATATTCAATACTTTATCATAAGATAGATAGGCTTTCTGTTAGATCATTTTATCCAGCTGTAGGCTGACGTTGTGCTCTAAGCATGTTTAAGATAGGCTAGGTTGGCTGGGCGTGGTGGCTCACAACTGTAATCCTTGCACTTTGGGAGGTCGAGAAGGGTGGATCTCTTAAAGTTGGGAGTTGGAGACCAGTCTGACCAACATGGTAAAACCCCGTATCTACTAAAATACAAAAATTAACTGGGCATGGTGGCAGGTGCCTTTAGTCCCAGCTACTCAGGAAGCTGAGGTGGGAGAATCGCTTGAACCTGAAGGCGGAGGTTTCAGTGAGCTGAGATCACACTACTTCACTCCATTCTGCTGACAGAGCGAGACTCCCTCTCAAGGAAAAAAAAAAAGGTAGACTAGGCTAAGCTATGATGTTGGAAAGGTGTATTAAATGAATTTTAATGTATATTTTAAATTTATGATGGTTTTCTGGACATAATCCCATCATAAGACAGCAAGCATCAGTAATTCACTCAGAATAGTGTACACATTAGGTTTGTGTATATTTAACTTTCAAGATGCTTGATTATCATAAGCATTTCAACATTTAATCTTGCATTTCAAAATATGCTGTTATCTCATTTTTATTAGTGATATTCATAAGTAATTTACAGAAACCTCTCTTTTTCATCATTTTATAGATTAGGAGACTGAAGCTCAATGAATTAAATACTTTTCTTAACTATACCTGGCAAGTAAAAGATAGAATGTGGTCAGTGAAATAGTGGATGACTTTAAGAGCAGTTTCTATTGATAACTTTAAAACCAAGGGAAAAGCCAAAACCAAACAAGAAACACCTCAAAAGCTGACAGAAACCTGTGATATGACTCACCAACTTATGTAAGACATGCATAAGGACCATACTGCTTTCTATTTTATAAAGGGTTAGCAATTATGTTAAGCAAGTACTGCCCCTTCTTCCTCATTCATCCACTAATGTCTTGGTAAATTCCAACATTCAACACTTTACCTACATGAGGACATGTAATTATTTCTTACACATTACTTCATGAATCTGCTTTGGGGTGTTAGTGTTAGAAACACACAGTCTAGAACCACAGTCTCTAATATGAATCCTTATTACCTCTATTGTTTAACCTATCTGTACTATAGTATCCTCTCCTCTGATATGGAGATAACAATAGCACCCACTTCAAAGGATTGTTTTGAATCTTAATGTCTTTCTAGTTAACTGTTCTTATTACCCCCAAATAGAGGGATTTGACAGTAAAATGAATCAAATTTTCTCTTCTAGGTTAAAACATGTTAAAATCAACAACAAAAGGGCTGGTGTGAGTATAACACATTTAATGTTGGCAAGATGGCCAATATTAATGCATTTTTTTAGTTAAAATGTAAGTTTTAACTATATAAAAATATTACTAAATTGGGATAATGGAATAAGGTGTTTACTATGTTATCTTTCAAAAGTATAACTAATATTTTGGGGCTACATTTTCTTATGGGAGAAATAACTGGCAGATTGTTCTGTAAATCATTATTGCTAAAGTCTATAGCTTTGAACTTCTCTTTAAATCTGCACTGGTCCCTGCTCCCATATTTCTGTCATGTTCTTTTATTTGTCAGTGCATTCCTACATTTCAAATGCTTTATTCATCTCTTCTGGAAAACATTTATATGAAGAGGAAAAAAAAGAACACATTATTGTTTTACTTTAGAGTTTTATTGTCATTCACATATTTTGAGGTAAATATTTGGACAGGAGAACCGCAATTGAAGGAACATTGGGGCCTATACAAAATATTTAATTCTTTTCTAATCTTAATTTTTTGAAAAATGTTGACCTTCTCATGACCAAGAACATCTTTTAATATGATATAGTGTACTAGACTAATTTTAATTCGCATGTTTCTGTTGGTCATAATCATCAAGTAATTATGCTATTATATATACAAGCAATACACATTTTTTAGTTTTTGTTCCCATAATTTTTCTACACTTTTGTATGCTTTTTCCAGTACTCCAAATCTTAAAACAAACAAACAAAAAACAAGGATGATTAAATAAGTTAACTTTCTATATCGGCCATTCTATTCTACATTAAAGAAAAAACTTAAAAAATAAAAATGTATCATTACATTTGAGTCTGTGGCTGAGCTGAAACTTCTCCTAATCTGGGCCAGATGTGACTGATGTAGAATGACTTGCTCATATGTCTGCATTGAGCAAGTGAGTTGGTCAGAGGGTGGTTCTTACGGGATGGTCTCACTCATATGTCTGGTGATTGAATGGATAGGTGTAGGCAAGGGCAACAAGGGTGACTGGTATCTCTCATCATTCAACAGATTAGTCTGGGCTTGATCACTTGATAATTAAATATTCCAAAAGAATGAGTGTAATCATGCAATGTCTCCCAGTTCTAGCCTCAAAACTGACACAGCGTGACTCTTAATGCATTCTATTTGTTAAATAAGTTACAAGAACACCACAGATCCACATGGCAGAAAATAGACTCTTTCTTTTGATGGAATGAGTTACAGAGTCACATTTCACAGGTGTGTGGGTAGAGGAAAAGGAATAATTGGAGTCACAATTGTGAACAATCCACAATACCCTCTTATAGATGTTTGACTATTTGTGCACTTACCTTTATAACTTATTTTAAAATTCTAGAGGAAGTGAAAATTGAGACATAGTACTTTGATTTAGAAATCCAAATTACATTGTGATGGAAAAATGGTCTGTTTCTTATTTATACATAAAGTTCCTTATAGATCAAAATTGTATCACCTGGCAAAATCAGTTTATTTCTTAATTGAATGCTTCTTAATTACCAAGTAACTGTTTACAAATAATGAACACACACAAGAAACTTTTATATTGAATACATAAATAATAAAAAAATTAATAACTACATCTTATTTAATCACTGTTTTCTTTCTTGTAATGCTATCAGTATATTCATGAAACTAAATATTTGAAGATAAAAAGATTCTGTGCATTTTAAACACTATGAGATACTTCCTAAATTATTTATCATATTACTGCCATGCTCATATATTATTCTATATACTTCAAATAAGTATATTAGTATGACAATCCATAACATTCAGAGTATTCAAAATTTCACCCAATAGAATACTCAAATGTGTGTTATTTGATAGAGAACATTCAAGTATATCCAAACGTATTCTAATAACCACCATAAACATTTCATAGGTGCATAAGAAATAGGTAGCATAGGATGCATTTTACTGCATTAACAGACATCAAAAATAACTCAATGGCTTAAGCCAATAAAATAATTTCATGCCAAGTATACTGTATATCTCCCTCACCTTCCAGATCAGCTATGTTGGCTCGAATTTCCAGGACGCACAAATGTTATGATACCGTGTTTTGGGTTGTTCTTGCATTGCTATAAAGAAATACCTTATATTGGGTAATTTATAAAGAAAGGAAATTCAATTGGCTCATGATTCCGCAGGATGTACAGGAAGAATGGCATTGGCATCTGCTTGGCTTCTGGGGCTGCATGAGGGATCTTTTACTCATGGCAGAAAGGAATGTGGGAGCAATCATCTCACATGGCAAGAACAGGAGAGAGGTGGGACATGACACACACTTTTAAATGACCAGATCTCCTGAGAACTCACTATCACAACACCATCAACCCAGGAAGGATCCACCCCCAAGACCCAGACACCTCCAACAAGTCCTCACCTCAAATATGGTGGGGTTACATTTCAACATGAGGTTTGGTCAAGGACAAATATCCAAATAATATCACACCTCCAATAATGTCATGAAAGAGTCAAAAACAGGTTCACAAGTCAAGCTCAAGTTATCAATTACTTTGATCTGAAAGCAGTACATATTACTTCCAGTTACTTTTTATCAGCCAAAGCAAGTCATGTGGCCTCTCCTGTCTTTGCAGGGTGTGGAGTGTTGGCAGTAACATGCAGTCCTTCTACTCCTTCAGTGTACTGTAAGGAGAACTGTTAATATTGATGAACTGCACTAATGTCCCCCACTGTAACTGTTACTAATTCGAGTGATTAAAAAAAAATCTTAGTCACACCTTTTAAATAAGTTTATAGACTTGGATTCCCCATGAATGTGAGAAAAAAAGTGACATACAAATGATGTTCTTCTGGCCTAACAAAGCAAATGTAAGTTTGTAGCTTTCAGGGAGTGCTATCCCTTTAAACAGAATTGTCAGGAGTGTAGTTATTAAGTAAGATATTTTATCAGAATTCCTGGATTTTTAAACGTTAAAATTTATTTTTACAACTTAAAGCAACTACCTTGTGTTCAAAGAGTCTTAACTATTTTTATCACATGTAAGCCAAGTTATAAGCAAGGAAAGCTTTAAGATGCAGAAGAGTGTGTCTATTTTGTATCCTATAGAAGGGACTATTTTCTCTTTATTTTCTGGAGGTTTCTTTCACA
Organism: Callithrix jacchus; assembly: GCF_049354715.1. Classification (NCBI taxonomy): domain Eukaryota; kingdom Metazoa; phylum Chordata; class Mammalia; order Primates; family Cebidae; genus Callithrix; species Callithrix jacchus. The sequence goes on from NC_133524.1 coordinate 35,257,525, forward strand.
GAAAAACTAAAAAGCCTTTTGTTTCCGGGATGGAGGCAGCAAACCACATTGCCATGTGTGTACCTATGCAACAATCCTGCATGATTTGCAAATGTACCCCATAACCTAAAGTATAATTAAAAAAAAAACTTTAAAAAAGCCAAGTACCAATGGTCATATTTTTCTCTTGATCTTCTCCCTTATTGGATGTAATAATGTCTAAATTTAGAGACATTATGACTTAATTTTTTCAGTTATTGTACAGGGAAGACATATATACAATACAGGCCAGTCAACTAGGAAGCATAGAATAATATTTCCATGTTCATAATGCAGAATAACAGATACATTAATCAGATTATCTGGTCATCAGCTATTAAGAAATAAGTTGACAAAATGGAAGGACGGGCATCATATGAAGGTGAGCAAAAGGGCAATTTAAATCTGATACTTGTTTCTCAGTATTTCAGAGAAGAGGAGAAAAGAAAAGGCCTGTATAGGGAGGGAGCTATAATGAATCATTTGGTATTCACATGGCAGCAAAGGAAAAATGTTTGTATGAGAGAAGAAATGATAATGGTGATGAAAGGTAGCTTCGTTGCCATAGACATATGACACAGACTTCAACATTTTGCATAAAATGGGCCCTGGTTATTTTATTTCAGGCTATTTTCCTCCAATCAAATGTTGTTACTCTGGGATTTAAGAGTAGTTTGTCCCTAAGTAGGATAATCCCAAAGTGAGTAAAATTGGCATGTATCTGTTTGAGGTTTGACATGTATTAACTTTTTGTCATCATCCGTTGACATTAATAACATCATTTTGCTAAAATTGTACAAGAGCTATAGAAAGGAATGGTTACTTATTTACTCTTTTGGCTTGGTTATTTTAAAATATTTATGGAGAAGTTGCTTGTCACACTAGATTTTTCAAGTGTACCTCCCTGAAAGAAACTTGACCTAGGAAGAAAATTGTGTGTTTGTGTCAGAAAATATTAATCCCATACAAATGTAGATTCAGTTACCTTCATTGCCCTATCTTTTCTCTGATCCCATAAACTGATTTTGGGACTCTGATGGCAAATTTTAATGGAAAACTGCTATAATTGTTTGTAGGCTTTAGAGAGTCAGAATGCAGTATCACGCTGTTCTGTCAGTTTGAACCAACCCCCAGTACACTATTAGATCTATGTACAAGCCAGCAGATAGGGTGATATTACCAGAGCTGCAGTGTCTTAGGTGATAAGATATAAGTCAAAGCTTAGTAAGCTATACATAAGGGAATGTATACTTCAAAGCTCTTTCTATTTGACAATACTAAGATACCACATTGTTTTTCACTACAAGTGAAGTGGTGAACTACCAATGGAAATATTCAAACTTCCACTTGTCATGTTTCAGGTAGAAAAGGGCAAGTTATGATCTGTTTAAAAAATGACTACTTAAACGATGAATATGACGATCTTCATTGAATTTTAACTTATATTGCTAATATGCAAATTTATCCTTCACATTTTCTTGGTAATTTTCAGCATAAATGTGTAAATGCCAGGTGTTTAAAAATAATACTCTACATTCTTAGATGTGAAGAATATGGCATACACTAATATCTAAGAATGAAAGGGAAGGTTACTCTGAGAGGCTATATGTGTGTGCTAGTAGAAATCAAATCATATTTTTCTCTGTCCTTAATCTTAAGGTACTAAAACTCAGGATGTTATATATTTTTAATATGTTATCTTGATGTTATGATCTACAGTGCCAGAAAACCGAACCTATTAGCCTTAAGCTAATTCATTCTTGCTGAGTATGCTTCTTACACTATTGGCCATTTGTAAACATGCCCCATTTGTCAAAATACAAAAGTGGGAGGTATAGATTACTATTCACTGCACGTGCTGAAAAAAAACTGCTGACCATGGGCATTTTATTGAAAGCATCTGCAACACCATCTTAAAATATAACATATCTTAGAAATAAAGAAGTATTTCTTGAAATTTGGTAATTGACCTATTTTCCTCAAGCACACTTATGTTTATTGTCTGAACAGAAAGAGAGAAAAGAAATACCTTTGGCACTAGCTTCCAGTGGATTCCCTGGAGCTAACTGTGTAAACAACTGCTGTCTCTGACCCCTTGCTGCATGCATTTACAGAAGTAATATATTTTAAACGTATGTTATACATAAGGCTTTATGTTATGCAATGGGGATATGGCAGTAAATGAGGCAGATATAATCTGGGAATCAAATGTTATTAAACTCTAGCAGCTCTGCAAGATACTTTATAATATGAGAAACACACTCAGCCACCCACTCCTATTCCCCAAACACAGAAATATAGATGGTAAAAAATGCAAAACAGCAAAGTGTCAGTTCAACTGGTAAGCATAAATTCATTCCCACAGGCAAATAATTTCATGGCTGTTTGAAACACAAGAAATAACTCTAGAGGTAAAGAAATATGAGTGATGAAGAACTGTACCTAGAGAAGCTCTCAGCCTAGAATAATACAATTTACACAACCCGCAGAAACATACAAATAGAAAAGTGCTGTTGGATATGCTAAAACAGGATGGTGAAATAAAAATGGGCAGAAAAAAAGACAATCTGAGTCACTTAATACTAAGTGTTTTGCCAATACACTGGTGAAAGACATAGTTAACAACAACAGAATTACGGGACTTCATATGATCATTAAAATTATTCTTTGATATTTATACATAATTTTTCAAGCTTAATACCTTTAATTCTATAGGATATACACTTTCCTGCCCAGATTTATGGAAACATCATAGAATCTCTATTCTCATGGTAAATTCTTGTTCCTCCAACTTTCCAACAGCAAACGTTAGATCTAATATTTTATTGCTTTTGCTATGTTATGTGCAAGTCTCAAACTCAGCCTATATTCCTTAATTACTGATAAAAACGCTTGTATCATCAATGTATGTAGCATATTTTATAGGATGTTTATTCATGAAGATTTCTATCAAATAATATCTTAAATTTACATATGAATTTATGGTTGCAAAAGATTTTTAAACCCCTTCCACAGGTATTTTTCCCACTGGCAACCCTTCTCAGGATAGAGGTCCTGAAAAGATTCCTGGGTGTCCTGAAAAACTAGATATTGTGTAATCACACACTTTTGGATTTTCTGACTTATACAGGGTCACTTTGCCTTTCCTAGTCATTGAGCAGTTTTACAACTCTCTTAGTTCCAGAAACTGACAGCAATATGAATAATTTTTGTCCATAATCATACAAACAAATTTTGTCCATTAGAAACACAATCTCTCTACAAACCGCTTTTACATTTTGTTTTAAATGTATTTCAGCATCATTTAATGCTTATATATGCGTGGTTCTTTGAATGTCCTTTGAACTAGTTGCAACATATTAGTTGCTGGTTCCCATATTAATTAGCAAATTTAAGAGTATTTTTGGCATGTGCTCAGTCTATATGTGTGAGATATGATTATGAACTCTTTCTTTCAAAACTGTAACTTTCAGGATCTAATAAATTTTTGCATGTACTATCACAGAAACAGTTCCCATCAGACGTCTTTGTATGATACATGCAAGGACACATTATATTATTATTGAACACACTTAAAAACCACAATACCCAGGTTTCTACTTTAAGCCTCTGAAAATAATTTAAAGAAATAATAAAATTTTGTATATTTTCTTTTTTAAAAAATTTATAGATTACACTTTAAGTTCTGGGGTACATGTGCAGATCATGCAGGTTTCCTACATAGGTATACATGGGCCATGGTGGCGGTTTCCTGCATCCATTGCCCCATCATCTACATTAGGTATTTCTCCTAATGCTAGCCCCCCACCCGCCAGGCCCTGGTGGGTGATGTTCCCCTCTCTGTGCCCATGTGTTCTCATTGTTCAACACCCACTTAAGAGTGAGAACATGCAGCGTTAGGTTTTCTGTTCTAGTGTCAGTTTGCTGAGAATGATGGTTTCCAGCTTCATCCATGTCCCTGCAAAGGACATGAACTCATCCTTTTTTATGGCTGCATAGTATTCCATGGTATATATGTTTCACATTTTCTTTATCCAGTCTATCACTGATGGGCATTTGGGTTGGTTCCAAGTCTTTGCTATTGTAAACAGTGCCACAATAAACATCTGTGAGTATGTGTCTTTATAGTGAATGATTTATAATCCTTTGGGTATATACCCAGTAATGGGATTGCTTGGTCAAATGGTATTTCTCTTTCTAGATCCTTGAAGAATCACCACATTGTCTTCCACAATGTTTGAATTAATTCACACTCCAACCAACCGTCTAAAAGCATTTATATTTCTCCACATCCTCTCCAGGATCTGTTGTCTCCTGATTTTTTAATGATCAGCATTCTAACTGGCATGAGATGGTATCTCAATGTGGCTTTGATTTGCTTTTCTCTAATGACCAGAGATAATGAGGGTTTTTTTCCCATGTGTTTGTTTGCTGCATAAATGTCAACCCCATCATAAAGTGGGCAAAGTATATGAACAGACACTTCTCAACAAAAACCTCTATATATTTCCTAAAATCCCATATGCTGTTCTCTTTCTCCCATTAGTTTCTATAATTTGAAAAGAGTAAAATAGATAAATACTTCCTATTGATAAAGCTTATACCATGGCTATTAGAAATAAGAAGTATCAACTATGTAGTCTGATTTTTTTAACACTGATTCATGCCTGCAGTATATATGGAAGTTTAAGTTGTTATGATGAGAGATTCATTTTATAATGTTGAATTAGTACTTCTTAAATAATTTTATTTGTATTACCTTTTTGATTTTTAGAATTGTAAGACTCTCTAATTCTTAAAAAGATGTTCTTCAGCCAGGGGTCCTGGAAATACAGGTTAGCGATCAAAATAAAATAATAAATCTTTCTCCTTTCTTTTTCTTTTCTCCCGTGGGAGTCTTCTCTAGGATGACTCATGTCCATTCTTATTCTAGGCAATAATGAATCTGACTACAAAGTTGAGGTCAGTTTTATCTTGCAAAGCCATAAAAAGTTATGAATTAATCACAACGTTATAGTTTCCAATATTATTCACCTATAAAAGCTCATTGAGTCTAAAAGCTCAAACTTTAAAGTTAGTTAGAGAGTGTTCATATTCTTAGGAACAACTGACAAGATGACTGAAATCTCATGTGAATTGAAAACTTGTTATATTCAACTGTAATCATAAGTGTATCCGAACCCATATCAGTCTTCACTCTGGCCATAAACACAGTAGCTGTTTAAAAGTAATGGAAAAATGTAGTGGAAAAATGAGAACTGTTAAAATAAATTTAATTTGTACAGATGTGACCTTCGTTTAGGTAATTTTCGATTAAATAAAACTTGAAAGAATATAAATATATGAACATGAAGATAATATTAAAAAGAACCATTTCTTAAAACAAAGGGATATATGTCTTCCTAGCTCCATCAAATACATTGAAAGGGAAAATAAAAACTGTTGGCTTAAGAGGAACTGCCAAAACATTATTTATCTAGTGGTCAAATAACATGGAGAGAATCCTTAAATCATAAATTAACATAAGCAGTGCTCCTTTAAAAAGTAAAACTATTGCTTATAAAATCTAAGAAAAAAATCCATTATCCAGGTTATAAACTGTATGATTATCTTTTAAGTTTTCACAAAGAAAATTGTCTCAGTTTTAATGAAAATGAGAAACTGGAATTGAAATGTTATATTATTATAGTCAAAAACGAACTGCATATAAATTATACTATTTCAAGTTTCTCTTAATTCAAAAATATGTAATTGGGTCATTATTATTTATAAAACACAATGCCAAATGAAACATTTAGCTTCAAATGCTTACTGTAGCATACATTGAACTACAAATTAAGTGTCCATTTCTTTTATCAAAATAAATAGAAAAAGCAAATAATATGTAATACAATGGTAAAAAATGAACACCACAGAGACTGAGTCTATATATGTGCTAACTGTGACACAGCTGACTCAATAATTCCATCTTCAAATCTGCTTTGTTGGTTACAGCTGGACTAATCATGCAATAAGCTACACAGATCATAAAGGCAGCCAATATAATCATGTAGGTCAGGAAGGTTGCCCATCAGTCTGCTTAATGAGTATGATCAGAATCAAAAGAAGTTGGCCACAATGAAAGAAATTACCAGAAATGTAGATCAAAGAGATAATCGGCATTGGTTCATCCCTGATTACAAATGCAGAATACAGACTATTACTTTTCACAGAACTTTCAACCAACCCTGCTTTGTCAATGCATCATGATCCTTCATGAGATTTTCTTAAAGAAAACTTGGAAGTGTCCAGAAAAATTGGCTGTCAAAAAACTTAACATGTCTTAAAGATTGATCATTTTTTAAATCACTGGAATGGAAAGTATTCTGTTTTCTTTTCACAATCCTGTACTCGCACACACATGTGTATACAAAAATTCATACATATAATACTCTTACTCTATGGTGCTGCCTTAAAGAAGAAAACTAAGCCCAGAATGGGAAGTAATCTTCTGGACAGACGTATTTACTAAAATCGATGTTTTCCTTTGTCATGTCTGTGTGAAAGTAAGTTTTCTAATGATGTAAAATTTGCACACAGTGAAATACACAGATCTTACCTAAAGAGATGCATGAGCTTTAAAAATAACATACATGTATGTAGTTCATACAGCTCTCAAAATGTTGACAAAGTTGAATTTCACCAAAGCTCTATGATTCTGTGAACAACTACAATTAAATCTCTTTAACCATTTGTATTCCATTTGGCTTCCTGCAAAGAAACACTATCCATCCTATGACTTTGATAAGATTTATATATGCTCCCTCCTTACCTATAATAAGGCTAGCCACAAACCCTTCAATTTTCCATTCTTTGTCTCATAATAATTAGCCAAACACGTGTCCCCACTTAGCAACTGGAACAAAATCCTTGTTAAGCAAACTTGGATTTAGTCTCTCTCCTTTCCTAGATCCCTGAACTTTGACCTCCCTTCACACTGAGCCAGTATACTACCCTTATTAGCCCCTTCTGAAAATAAGCTGACTTCAGGGTAAAGCATTCTCTGGTCTACTATCCAAGCGCAATACCCTTTCTCATCCCACTTCTCCCACCTGGTTCTCTCTAGCCCTAGTCTTTGTTACTTCTATCTTTAAAGAAAAGCTTTTTTTCCCTAACTAAACTTTGAGACATTTATAGATCTCATGGTTCCAGTGATCTTTCCATTCCAATAATCTCCCTTCCTTCACTGCAATAATCTTTTCAAGCAAAGTCCCTGCAACCTAGGTCTGCATTTGTTTTTATTTGATAACAAGGAACATTTTCTTTACCCCAGGAAGATTCCTCATTTCCTTCCCAATAAATCCCTGCCCCATCCTTTAAAGAAGTCAACCTGCATTTTTTTCTTTTTTTTTTTTTAACCATGTGTTGCAATACTTCTAGAACTTGAAGTGTAATAATGCAGTACATACTTTTGTGCCTGCCTTCTTTGGCTCAGTATAACACAGTGTTTCTCAACAGCAGCACTACAGATAATTATTAATATCTGTCATAGAGACTGCGTACTGTAAGATGCTTAGCAACATCCCTGTAGTTTTCTGAAGCTCCTCTCTGAACAGTTTCCTCTCTAATCTGTATTAAGTTGCTAAAATTAGAGTTATGACAACAGCCTGGAATGATGATCTATTTCTGCTCTGATCAAGTAGTCCTTATTTGTGTGGACTCCACGTCCTTATATTGCAGTCTAGAAAATCATTATCCTCAGCAAACTAACAGGAACAGAAAACCAAACACCACATGTTCTCACTTACAAGTGGGAATTGGGAATTGAACAATGAGAACACATGGACACGGAGGGAAACAACACTCACTGGGCCTGTTGAGGGAGGGCAGCTGAGAGCATTAGGGAAAAGAGCTAAAGCACGCTGCACTTAAAACCTAGGTGATGGGTTGTTAGGAGCAGCAAACCACCATGGCACACGTTCACCCATGCGACAAACATGCACATCCTGCACATATACCCCGGAACTTAAAAAAAATAATATTTTTTTTTATAAAAAGAAAATACCACTTGTCAGAAAGTTGTGGTGATGGCAAAGATCATCTTGTTTTTCTTTCACAGTCTTTTCTATCTATTGCCAAACATCTAAACATAATTATTTGACATATTTTGTTGCGAGGGTTAGTACAATATCAGCTTCTCCTCCATGGCCAAAGTGAAACTCCTTAAGTCTATTTTAACTGGACTTTCTACCTTCCCTAATAAATTATTTTAGAGTCTTAATAAAAGGATATTTGAGTTAATTGGCTATACCAGTAAAACGGTGAAGATTTAGAATCTTTTGTGTAAGTTTAGGTTTCTTTTTCAAAGTAATTTTTATATTTTAGTTCAAGTCTCTAAGATTCATATAATTTACAAACTTAGGCTAATTCTTAATAACTGAATATGTAATTACACATTGATTCTTTTCCTTTTCAGTCCTATTGGCATTTAAAAATATTACTCTCAGGTTTAAATTGCAATCATCCATGATGAACACTTCTTAACTGGCTTTCTTCCCATATTTCTTTCATTAGCACTTTTCACTATATATCTTCCTACCTAATTTAGCTGTTTATCTTGTTAATTGTTTTATCTCTTCCACTTATTTGTAAGCATAAGGAGATAGATATTTATTTGTTTTGTTCACTGCTCAATGCCCTCTGCTTGGAACAGAGCCTCGTAAATAGCAGATTCAAATGAATGAATGAATGCATGCATAACAGAAACTATACTACTTACTTTTCCACATATTGCCATTTGAGTTTTTCACATTTATTGAAGATTATAATGTATTATAATTATATAGTCTAATTCTTGGGATGAGCTTCTTTTCTCTAAAATCGATGAAGTAGGAACTTCTCTTTTACTCTACACAAATAATCAATTATTTGAATATTGGCATGCAATTTTACCTTGTGTCAGAAATCTCTTCTGGATTCCAGTTCAAATTGAAGCCTAGTATCTCCCATTTGATTCATATGATAAAATTCCATATAAATTGAAATAATTGTCTGGCTCTTTATGAACTAACAATACATAATAAATTCTATTATGTTGATTTGTTTTACAATAAAATAAACCTTCACCATGGCACATATGCTGTTATTCAAAGAGAATTCTCATATAGAGATCTCTTTGAAGAGCTAAGTCGTATTGTCTTAAGTTTTCTCAAAATGGCCTAGAACACTCAAATACTCACACCCCTAACTTTTGCCTGACAATAGAAAAATAAGTCCTTTCAAAAATCGTCTATTTTCCCTTTTTGATATGTTTTCCATTTTTTAGACTATCCAATAAAATGATTAAATAATAATATAGTCTCTGTTTTTTGATTTTTGACATATGAATACTGAATTGTTTACTTATTCTAGTGCCTTTGTATACACACAATAGATTTAAATAGGTGAAGAAGCCACATAGAAATATCAATAGTACTATTAAAGTAGTACTATCTTTAATTCAAAAGAAAGCACACACTCACAAATTCAACCTACTTGGATTTAAATTCTTAGGTCTGATAATTTACAGTTTTCAACTAATAAATGTGGTCAATATTATCCTGAGTCTTTTGGAACTGTAAAACAATCATATATTGGAAGAGGAATAGTACAGACATAGAGACCTGTCAAGATGCAAATATTATATAGCCAAAAGTGGCCTCATTAAATCCAGTCAGAGTTTTTATCATAAATATTACCACCCCCTGCTAGACTTTATTTTCAGCAATACAAAAGTAATTAGAGTTGAGACGGTAACACCCTTCTCTTTTGCACATCCATTGTCACATATATTCTTATACAAATATGGACCATAAATGAGTTAATAATAATGGAATGGAATGTTGGGAAAACTGTGTAGTAACACATAAAATTAGATGGTAAGCAACAAAATGTACTATTTAATTTGTCTCCTTTTTAACTATACTGAAATATCAGTACTCAATAGTAAAAATAGCCATGTAAAATTCAAGGTGTAATTAATTGTGTATATAATCTTAAGACAAATTATGTGAAAATTCTACCACTGAGAGTGTTTTAAATGTAGAGCACTAGTGACAAAATACAAATGATTATAATACTTTGAGAATATAAATTAATATATATATATCATACATATTTGCAGAAAATAAACAACAGAATGATATGAAATTTTGTTCCTTGCCATAATTTCTATAGATTATGTATATTTCGTTCAATAGATAACTGAAAGTTTATGAAAACCTATATTTCAATTAAAAATCAAAAGATATTATTCTTTGAATTGGATATTAATATTTTTCCATCATGTAATTCTTACATTTATCTTAAAATTTTCAAACGTAAACTTATTATTGTACTCCAATGTGTTTTTCTCTGCCCATGTTTAAAAAATATTAATTGGTGCCTTTACCATATGCCTAGTGGAATGGAGTCATAAAAGGTGTCGTAGAGAAACACATTGGAGGCTAATATCAGTAAGCCAGTGAATTTAAGTCTGATAGGTTATTAAAATGTAGGTACCAACATGGCTATGAAAAATTAAAGATAAAACTATTAGGGATAAGAAAGCAAGGAATACAATAGTAAGCAATGTTTTAGCCAAAGAATTGAATAAATTAGCATATATGAATATCAGGTCCCAGCAGCACTCATGGTACAATTTTTCAGACTTAAATCTGGTATACTTTTTAAAGGGTCCTGTTTATGGGGGAAAGGAAACACTCCTCTATTTAAATAATTGATGAATCCCATTAATTCTATCTCCATAGAATATCCTTAATCAATTTTTTGTCTCCACACTCCTACTGTCACATGTTATATGTCATATTGTCCTTGGCTGATATAATAGTCTCTTATCAGGGTTCTTCTGAACTTTCCTCATTCTAGTGTATCATACATATTAATGACAAATTGAGATTTTGTAGCTAATTGTTCTACAAACTTTCATCAGCTTCCCACAAACTACAGAGTAAAGATTATATTCCATAGCCTGAAAGTGCATATACTATTTAATTTGTGGCCAGATGATCTTTTTTGCTTCATCCTTATAATATGCTGAAACAACCTACTCATTATTCCACAAATATGTACATAAGCAAGACACTGTTGTTCCTTCTGCTACCTATTCCCACTTTATTATAACAGTCTTTCTTCAACCACATTAAAGAGCAAGAATAGAGTCATATTTATCCTTATATTGCCAATATAGTGTAGTCTCAGCTGAAGTTCAGCAAATGTGGTGAGATAGAGTTCCCATTCTCAGTTCTTTGAAAACTAAGATTTTTATGATGTGCGACAGCTCAGAGCAATGTGTTATGTCAATAATGAATCTTTATTGAGCAAGGTAGGTTCTAGGCTTATAATCCATCTAATTCCACTCCAAGTACAAATTGGACAAGTAGTCTTTTTGTTTTCCAGCTAAATCTTATACACGTTTCTTCTAGAGCCAGAGGAAACTCAGGTAGCAAGATTGTTATCGCAATCCCTAAGCTTCAATTCTGAATGTTAGCCTCTTTCTAATACGCCTCAGTGAACTAACCAGGAGGACGTATTTTATAAGATAAATAAATGAATGAATAAACTTTGAACCCATTAATCTGTTGCCTAAAAGAAACCTACTTAGACTGCAAATAATTGAATGGAAAAAGTTATTCCATGCTAATGGTGGAAACTGAAAAAGAGCATCACTTGCTATAGTTATATCAGACAAAATAGATTTCAAGACAAAAACTTTAAGAAGAGACAAAGAAAAATCACTATGTAATGATGAAGGGGTCAATTCGGCAAGAGGATATAACAATTTTAAGTAGGATGCATTTAACACTGGAGCATGCATATATAAAGAAAATACTATTAGAGCTAAAGAGAGATGGACACCTATGCAACATTAGTCAGAGATTTTAATACCCTACAGGCAGCATTGAACAGATCTTCCAGACAGAAAATCAACAAAGAAACATCAGATGTAATCTACAATATAGAAACATAGATTTGATAGATATTTTCAGAACATTTCATCCAAGAGCTACAGAATGCATATTCTTTCCTCAGCATGTGAATCATTCTTAAGGATAGGCCACATGTTAGGTCACCAAACAAGTCTTAAAACATTCAAAAAAATTGAAATACCATCAAGCATCTTCTCTGAGCACAATGCAATAAAACTAGAAATTAATAACAAGAATTTAGGAACCTCTACAAATACATGCAATTAAAACAATATGCTTCTGAATGACCAGTGTGTCAATGGAGAAATTAAGAAAGGAATTGAAAATTTCATTTCTTGAAACAAATAATGGAAACACATTTCAAAACCTGTAGGGCACAGCAAAAGCAGAACAGGGAAGTTTATAGCTATAAGTTCCTACATCAAAAAGGAGAAAAAACTTCAAATAGACAATATAATGATGCATGTTAAAGAACTAGAAAAACAAAAGCAAACCATACTCAGAATTAGTAGAAGAAAGTAAATATTGTATGTGCCACATTTTCAAAAACGATGAGTTTGTGTCCTTTGTAGTGACATGGATGAACCTGGAAACCATCATTCTCAGCAAACTGACATGAGCAGAAAATCAAACACCACATGTTCTCACTCATAGGTGGGTGTTGAACAATGACACAGGGAGGGGGGCACTACACACTGGGGTCTGTTGGGGGGAAATAGGGGAGGGACAGTGGGGGGTGGGGTGCTGGGGAGAGATAGCATGGGGAGAAATGCCAGATATAGGTAAAATGGAGGAAGGCAGCAAATCACACTGCCACGTGTGTACCTATGCAACTATCTTGCATGTTCTTCACATGTATCCCAAAACCTAAAATGCAATAAAAAAAGAAAAAAAAAGTAAATAATAAACATCAGAACAAAAATAAATGAAATTGGAAGAAAAAAATCATACGAACAATAAATGAAACAAAAACTTGTTTTTTTTGAAAAGTTAAACAAAATTTGCAAATGTTTAGCCAGACTAGGAAAAATGTATTGAAGATTCTAGTAAAATCATAAATGATGAAGGAAATACTATAGCTGATACTGCAGAAATTCAAAGGTTTTATATTAGGGGCTACTATGAACAACTATATAAATTTGAAAAATTCAGAAAAAAATGGACAAATTCTGGGATATACACAATCTACAAAAATTGAACCAGGAAGGAATCTAAAACATGAACAGACCAATAACAAGTAAAAAGATTAAAGCCATAACAAAATATCTGCTGGTAAAGAAAAGTCCAGGAACCTATGGCTTCACTGCTGAATTCTACCAAACATTTTAAAACAACTAATGCCAATACTACTCAAATTATTCCAAGAAATAGAGGAGCAGGGAATACTTTCAAACTCATTCTATGAGGCCAATATTAACCTGATACCAAAACCATACAAAGACACATTTAAAAAAACTATAGGCCAATATCTCTGATGAATATTGAAACAAAAATCACCAACAAAATACTAGCCAACCAAACTCAACTGTACATTAGAGAGATCACCAATGATGGTCAAGTGGTCTTTATCCCTGTGGTCAAAGAATGGGTTGAAAAATACAAATGAATCAACATGATACAACATATCAACAGAATGAAGGATAAAAACCCTACTATCATTTCAAGTGATGCTGATAAAACATTTTATAATATTCAAAATTCCTTTGTGATAAAAACCCTCAATGAACTAGGCATAGGAGGAACATAGTTCAACATAATACAAGTCATATACAACAGACCCACCACTAGTATTAAGCAGTAAAAAACTGAAAGTCTTTCCTCTAAGATTTGGAACATGACAAGGATACCTGCTGTCACTACTGTTACTCAACATAGTACTGGGTGTCCTAGCTAGAGCAATCAGACAAAAGAAAGATATAAAGCGCATCCAAATTGGAAATGAAGAAGTCCATTTACCCTTGTTTGTTGATGATATGATCTTATATTTGGAAAATCTAAAGTTTCCACAAGAAAACTAGTAGAACTGATAAACAAATTGGTAAAGTTGCAGGATACAACATACAAAAATCAGTAACATTTCTATGTGCCAACAGTGAACAATGTGAAGAAGTAGTAAAAAGTAATCCCATTTACAATAGCCACACATGAAAAGAAATACCTAGGAATTAATTAAAGTGAAAAATCTCCATAATAATAACTATTAAACACTGAAGAAGAAAATGGAAAAGAACACCAAAAAGTGAAAATATATTCCATATTTATGAATTGGAAGTATCACCATTGTTAAAATATCCATAATACCCAAAGCAAATCTACATATTCAATGAAATCCCTATCAAAAGACTATTGACATTCTTCACAGAAATAGAAAATAACAATCCTAAAATATATATGGAACCAAAGAAAACCAGAATTACCAAAACTATGTTAAGCAAAAAGAACAAGACAAAAGGAATCATATTACCTGACTTCAAATTAAGCTTCAGAGCTATAGTAACCCCAACAGTATGGTACTGGCATAAAAACAGACACATAAACCAATGGAGAATAGAGAATCCAGAAACAAACCTACATATCTACAGTGAACTCAAGTTTGACAAAGGTACCAATAACATACACTGGAGAAAAGACAGTGTCTTCAATAAATGGTGCTGGGAAAACTGAATAGCCATATGCAAAAGAATGAGACTAGACCCCTGTCTCTTGCCATATACAAACATTAAATCAAAATGGATTACAGACTTAAATCTAAGACCCCAAACTATGAAACTGCTACAAGAAAACATTGGGGAATATCTCCAGGATGTTGGTTCTGGCAAAGATTTCTTGAGCAATACCCTGCAACCACAAGCAACCAAAGCAAACATGGACAAATGGGATTACATCAAGTTAGAAAGCTTCTTCACAGCAAAGGATACAATCAACAAAGTAAAGAGACAACACACAGAATGGAGAAAAATAATTGCAGCCTATCTCTCTGACAAGGGATTAGTCACCAGAATATATAAGGAGCTCAAATAACTTTATAAGAAAAAAATCTAATAATCAAATAAAGAAATGGCCAAAATATTTGAATGGACATTTCTCAAGAGATGTAATACAAATGGCAAACAGGCATATGAAGAGGAGTTCGATATCACTGATCCTCAGAGAAATGCAAATCAAAACTACAATGATATATCATTATAGTACAAGTAGCATACCTCTATTAAAATCCAATAAGGAAAATGACTCAGAAAAATAATAAACTCTCAGTACATGGAAATGTGCATTAAAGGCAAATATAAAGGGCAGGCACATACAGGAGTAAAGGAAGTTGAAAAAAATTAAAAATATTCTAACCTTAATTGAAAAATACATAGTTTTGTGGGCAAATAATTGACAAGAAGAGGGTGGGAATGTATTGTATGTTTATCATATGGATACATGAAAGGTTTACCGTTTTGTGTAAATAAAAATAAATCAGTAAGACACTGTCACTGACTGTGATAGATGTGTTGGGCCCCAAATGAAGAGTTTGCTGTTTTGGTACAATTTCAAGTTTTAGATTTGAAGAAGTTGCATTGGTCTTTGAAAACAGATTTACATAGCTTAGGCAAGCAGCAGAGTATGCATGCAGTAGGAACACACAGCAATGGAAAACCTTTCTTTAAGCTTATAGCCCTAGAGAAATATGTTTTAGGTTGCCAACAGAGTTTACTACAGCTGGACAAATCATTAACTCTTTCTAAATTTCCTGTGTCTGAAATCATATGAGGTTAAGCGGTGGGTGATTATTACAATTAGTGTAAAACCCTGAAAGACATGTTTCTGTTTTCCTTACAGTGCTGTGGATTACCAAATGATGGTCAGGGCCAGAGAATGATGAACACTGATATTTTGTCTTAGCTTAGCATTCGGTCAGGTATGCCTACTGATGCTTTCTAGGAAAAGTAGCTATCATTTGTATTTCTTAGTACCAGTAGCTGCTCTTGGCAGTTATTTTTAAAGAAGTTATCTACGCCTCTTAAGAGTGATTCCTATAATCCTTCATCCTTAACAGTATCACATATTGAAAGAATGTTCCCCAAAGCTACAACACAGTGCCACTTTTGTAAGTCCCCAGTTTTCCTTACCTCCACAAATAGCTCTCGGATTTCTCACTGGATGGATAGCATAGTGTTCTTGCTAAGGTGGAATATTTCAGCCTCACTTCTAGGAAGAAACCTATAGCATATCCAAAGCATCCTTCTAGTGCCAGAAAAAGACTCTGGAAAAAATCACCTTCTTAAGAGACATATCTAAAACCCTTTAAAAACTACATTAAGAGATCATGAGTTTTTAATCACTAATCACCCCAATACCTGTTGTCCTAATGTAGTGTTTCATGAAATAACACTTTTATAGGTAAGTAGTTGTCTCTGGTCTATTTGTAAACTGATTTTATGTTTATTGTAGATAATTTGAAAATTTTAGAAAGATTTAAAAAGTTTCAAATAAGAAAATAAAACTTAATATTATCATCTACTCATATCCATTGCTCAATGTTGATATATTTCTTCTAGTATATTTCTCTGTATATATGTGTAAATATGTACTCACTTAAAAATTCTATAATATTTATAGGATTTTATCCTCATTTGCGGAAGGAATGTTTTGTCATGGATGTTTTAAATGTCTTTTGAATTAAAAGAACTAGTACTTTAAAATATATTTTTAGTGGATTAGTATCATTTTTCAATAACATTGTACACAAGCTTCAGGCTTTATCATTTAATATTCATATATGACTTAAAATATATTTCATATGTATCTGATTATTTTTAGGAAATTTATCTTTCTGGTCATTTATGCATTCAAGACATATTTACTTAGGGGCTGCTAAATATCAGACATGGTTGTATAAACACTGGAAATGCAATAGTAAGTGAAAAAATCATGGTTTCCATACTCAGTGAAAGATAAAGAGGCATAGGCACTAAACCAGCATTAAATTAATAAGCATACACTTTCATATTGAGGAAGATTCTATGAAGAAATCAGTAGCATCCTTTGATAGAAAATCATGGGGAATAGGAGAATGAGAGAATCAATTTGGATGGAATATTTCCCTATCTTAAGACATGGTAATTAAGCTGAAAAGTGAAGCATGGGAGAGAATCTGCCAAGCATGATACTGGAGGCAGGATATTTCCAAAGAGAGTACTTATGTGTAGGTTGTCTGTCTGAGGTCAGCTTCCTGAGAAGCAGAGACTGAGATAGAGAATGGGAGTCATACAATTTATTGAGAGAATGTTCTTCAGGGAAAACCTCTAAGAAATGGAGGAAAGCTGAATAGGGGAAGGGCAAAAACTGAGTCAGGGTGTACTGTCATTCCAGGTAGAGTTTAACCCTGATCCATGGGGGATGGTTCTGGAGCATAAAGCATACTGCAAAACTCTCCCTTTCATGAAATAAGGGGCTGATCATTTGATACCTGTGCATCACTGTATCAGTCAGTCATTGGCTGAGGGCTGAATTGCAGTGGTAAGAAAGATGCAATTTCCCACTCAAGGTAGCTGCTCTCAACTGAAGTAAATTTTCCAAAATAAGAAAGTGGTTGTGAGTTAGCATTCATAGCAGCTGGATGATACATGCCTAGACACCACATACACATAAGTTCTAATGTAAGAGAGAGCATAGGGCCCTTTAGGAACTAAAATGATACTGGTAAGTGTTCTAGTTACTATTTTTGCATAACAAACCAGGCAAATTTGTGGTATAAAACAATAACCATTTTATTACTTTAATGGATTTTATCTGTCAGAATTTCAGACTGGGAACAGCAAAGATGATTTATCTAGGGTCTTTTCTGGAAAGAAGCAAATGAACTTTGAGTGATTCAATTGACTGGGAGTTGTAATTATCTGTTGTCTTCTTTACTTAAACATCTGGTGACTGGACTGGATAATTTGATGGCTGTCCTCAGCTGCAACTATCATGCCAAGCACTCTCATATATTTCTCTGCATATGAATTGAATTTCCCAAAAACCCTGACTTCTGAGAGTCAAATTTCAATAAAGTCTCTCAAGAATAAATTCTTGCTATAGACTGAAAGTTTGTCTTTCCCAAAATTTATTTGTTGAATTTTAACCCCCACTGTGATGGTATTAGGAGATCTGGCCTTTGACAGGTGATTAGGCCATGAGGGCCAAACTCTTATGATTGGGATCGATGTCCTTATAGAAAAGACCCACAAAACCTCTTTCACTCCTTCCTCTATGTGGGGAAAACAGCGAGAAGACAGCCTTCTGTGAACTAGGAAGTAAGCCCTGATCAGACACCAAATCTGTAAGCACCTTGATCTTTGGTTTCCCAGACTTCAGAAATGAGAAATAAATTTTGGTGTCTTCTAAGTCCCCTAGTCTACAGTATTCTGCTATAGCACCCCAAATGAAGTAAGATAACATTCCAGGCTTCATATCTTGTTAAATTCTAGCCTCAAAAGTCAGATTCTATTAGTTCTGCCTTACTATATTGATTGAATAAAACATGAGCACTCCTAAATTCAAGGAGAGGAGAATAGATCCCACATTCAGTGAGGGGTGCCAAATAAATTTCTGCCTTAAAAAGATGACATTGAGCAAGAGGAAGGGTAACTGATATAATTTGGCTGTGTCGCCATGCAAATCCTATCTAAATTCCCAAGTGTTGTGGAATGAATCTGGTGGGAGGCAACTGAATCACAAGCACAGGATTTTCCCATGTTGTTCTCATGATAGTAAGTCCCAGGAGATCTGATGGTTTTAAAAGGGGGAGTTTCCCTCACAAGCTCTCTCTTGCCTACTGCCATCCACGTAAGATGCGACTTGCTCCTCCTTGCCTTTCATGATGATTGTGAGGCCTCCCAAGCCAAGTGGAACTGTAAGTCCATTAAACCTTTTTTTGCTTCCCAGTCTCAGGTATACTTTTATCAGCAGCATGAAAATGGACTAATACAGTGATTTAAAAATGAACGTAGAAAACAGGCAGAGGGTAGGTTTTGGGGAAAGCACTGCAAATACGAAATTCCATTAATGGACAACCAGATCCAGAAGGCCCAATGGCCTTCAAATAAGAATTTCAAATAAGAAATTCACACCAAGACACATTAACAAATGGTCAAAAGTCAAAGACACGGTATTTTGAGAGGAGCACAAGAATAATGGCTTGTCACATTCAAGTAAACCTCTATGATACCATCTATCAGAATATTTTTCAGCAGAGACCTTGCAGGCCATAATGGAATGTGATAATGCTCTCAATGTGCTAAAGAAAAGAAAAAAACCTATTAACCAAAAATAGTATACCTAGCAAAACTCTACTTCAAAACTGAAGAGTCTCAAACAAAAGCTAGAAGAGTTCATCACCACCAACTGCCTTACAATAAATAGTAAAGGAAGTTTGTCAAGTTCAAATAAAAGGCTGCAACTGCTACAGATACATTGTAATACTTAATACATAAATGGAGGTATTTAGAATGCAGTTGGGTGTATATTGCTGGAGTAAAGAAAAACATTGAATCAGGAATTAAGAGTTATTAATTATATAACAATAATTAAAAGTGTAATGGGTTGTTAAGATGATAGAGCTTCTACACAGCAAAAGAAACCATCATTAGAGTGAACTGGCAACCAACAAAATGGGAAAAAATGTTTTTGCAATCTACCCTTCTGACAAAGGGGTAATATCCAGAATCTACAAAGAACTTAAACAAATTTACAAGAAAAAAACAAGCCCATTCAAAAGGGGGCAAACGATATGAACAGACACTTTACAAAAGAAGACATATATGAGGCCAACAAACATGAAAAAATGCTCATCATCCTTGGTCATGAGAGAAATGCAAATCAAAACTACATTGAAATAACATCTCACTCCAGTTAGAATGGTGATCATTAAAAAATCAGGAGACAACAGATGCTGGAGAGGCTGTGGAGAAACTGGAACACTTTTACAATGTTGGTGGGAGTGTAAATTAGTTCAACCATTGTGGAAGACAGTGTGGCGATTCTACAAGGATATAGAACTAGAAATATGATTTGACTATCCCATTACTGGGTATATACCCAAAGAATTATAAATCATTCCACTATAAAGACATACGCTCACATATGTTTATTGTGGCACTATTCACAACAGCAAAGACTTGGAATCAATGATAGACTAGATAAAGAAAATGTGGCAAATATACACCATGAAATACTATGCAGCCATAGAAAAAGATGAGTTCATGTCCTCTGCAGGGACAGGGATGAAGCTAGAAACCATAATTCTCAGCAAACTGACACAAGAATAAAAAAGCAAACACTGTATCTTCTCACTTATAAGTGGGAGTTGAACAATGAGAACACATGGACACAGGGAGGAGAACATCACACACCAGGGCCTATCAAGGGGTGGTGGGCAAGGGGAGGGATAGCATTAGGAGAAATACCTAATGTAGATGACAGGATGATAGATGCAGCAAACCACCATGGCATGTGTATACGTATGTAACCTGCACTTTCTGCACATGTACCCAAGAACTTAACGTATAATAAACAAAAGTTGATAATATTCTAATGATCTCTCAATGTAGATTAACTTAGTTTTTTCTAGAAATGTGATATAAATTTATACCTTCATCAGAATAAATGAAGAATGTCAAATGCAGTTACTTTTATTTTACTTTAGTTCAAGATAAATATGTTCCTTAAATTCAGCCACCTTAGGATTGTTGTTAAACCAATCATTCCTTCTTTTCAATTTTCAAACTTAGATTTCTAAGTCACTGTAAAAATTCCCAAATTACTCTTCCAATAATTCCCATAATACAGTGGTGTATCTATCTCTTCTAGTTTTGGGTGTCTTTGCTATCCCATAGTTTCTTAAACTTCATATAGAGACTAAACCTCATTTATTAATGGATCCCATGGGGAAAGCAGTCAAGTAGAGATAAAAGGATATTGAAAAGCCATTGTGAGCTATACCTGGTAGAATGATAATGTGCCCCTGACAATACCTAATATTTTAAAGACTTAAAAGTGTAGTTGTGAGCATAAATAATTGTCTAGATTTAATATAAGAGAACCTGCTCAAGTGATCCTGTTGATTTACATAGTTCCTATAAGCCATTTGCCCTCCCTCTCCACAAGGGGATATTTGCATTATTTGGAGAATTTTTGGTTGTAACAACTCAGGATCAGGGGAGGGTAGAAGCAAGGGATGTTGTTAAACATTCTACAATGCATAGTATGGCCTTCTACAAAAATTAATCTATTCAATGTATTAAGGCTGAGTGTAGAGGCTCACGCCTGTAATCCCAAATCTTTGAGAGGCCAAGGGGGGCAGATCACTTGAGGTCAGGAGTTTTAGACCAGCCTGGCCAACATGGTGAAACCCTATCTCTATTAAAACTATATATATATATAAATTATGTGGGCATGGTGGCATGTGCCTGTAATCCCACTTATTTGGGAGGCTCAGGCAGGAGTTTTGTATATTAAATATACCCTGTTCCCCTTTCTCTCATTAAATCAAAATATTGACTTTTCTCAGATAAGAATCTCTTGCAGTCTTGTTGTTATTCTAGTTGTTAATGCCAGCATTGACTTATGAAAAATATTTGAGAAATTAGTTTCTTAACTAAAGTTATGAGCAAAAATTAAACTCTGAATTTGTATGGCGTTAAAATTACTTATTCCTACTAAGACCTCATATGTATATAACCACAAAGCATAGACTTTGAAATTCATAAAATAGCCACCCAAATCTTAAAACTAAAATTAGATTATATTTGTTTTTTTTAAAAAGTTCATTATAAGAATCTAATGAAATTTGAAGTTGTACTGTGAGTTTTTTCACACATTTTAGTTTGATATTGTCTGAGACAGCTATTGGTATTTCAGAATATGATGGTAAGCTTAAATGAGTGCCTAGTATGCTTCTTGCTTCTTTTTGTTAGCATTTTGGTTTCTCATGAATGTTTTAGTACCATCCCTATGGTGCTGTTCCTGTGATAGTGAGTTATCATGAGATCTGGTTGTTTAAAAGTGTGTGGCACCAATCTGCACTTTCTTCTGCTCTGTGCATGTGAAGTGTCAACTTTCCTTGAAGCAGAGCAGATGCCAGCACCATGCCTATTGTATAGCCTGCCAAATCATGATGCAAATAAACCTCTTCTCTTTATAAATTATGCAGTCTCGGGTATTTCTTTATATGTGTGAAAAAAACTAATACAAGAAATTAGTACTGTGAGTAAGGTATTGCTATAAAGATACCTGAAAATGTAGAAGCATCTTTAGAATTGGGTAATGGGTAGAGGGTGGAAGAGTTTAGAGGGCTCAGAAGAAGACAGGAAGATGAGGGAAAATTTGGAATTTCCTAAAGACTTGTTCAATGGTTGTGACCCAAATGTTGATAGTGATATAGACAGAGATGGCCAGGCTAATGAGGGCTTAGATGGAGATGAAGAACTTATTGAGAACTGGAACTAAGGTCACATTTTTACATCTGTCTCTGCCCTAGGGATCTGCAGAACATTGAACTTGAGAGAGATGATTTAGGGTATCTGGCAGAAGAAATTTCTAAGCAATAAAGAGTTCAAATGTGACCTTGCTGTTTGAATAGCTTATGCTCACATGGATGAGCAAAGAAATGACTTGAAACTGGAACTTATTTTTAAAAAGGAAGCAGAGTGTAAAAGTTTGAAAAATCTGTACTTATTTTTAAAAAGGAAGCAGAGTATAAAAGTTTTAAAAATTTGTAGCCTGTTCATGTGGTAGAATAGAAAAGCCCACTTTCAGTGGAGCAATTCAAGAAATGTGTAAAAGTAATGAGGATTCAAGTGCTAACAGCTAAGAAAATGGGGAGAAAGCCTTGAAAGCCTTCAGAGACCTTCACTGACCTATGTAGTCTTGGGACACTGCTTTCTGCATCTGAACCACTCCAGCTCCAACCATAGCTAAAAAGAGTCCAGGTACCATGTGAAATGTTGCTTCACAGTGGGGAAGCCATAAGCCTTGGTGACTTCCAGGTGGTGGTAAGCCTGATACTGTGCAGAATGCAAAGTTGAGGGTTGGGAGCCTCTGACTAGATTTCAGAGGATGTACGAAAAAGCGTGGGTGTCCATCCAGAAGCCTGATTCAGGGGCACAATCCTCATGGAAAACCTTTACTAGGGCAGCGTGGAGGGGAAATGTGGAGTTAGAACCCCAACACTGACTCCAGACTGGAGCACTGCCTGGTGGAGTTATAAGAAGAGGGCCACCATGCTCCAGACACCAGAATGGTAGATCCACCGACAGCTCGCACCCTGCATCTGGAAAACCTGCAAGCACACAATACTGGCCCTTGAGGGCAGGCATGTGGGCTGAACCCTGCAAAACCACAGGCACAGAGCTGCCCAAGTCCTTGGGACCCCACCCCTGCTATCAGTGTGGCCTGAATGTGGGACATGGAATCATAAGAGATTATTTTGGAGCTTTAAGATTTAATGACTGCCCTGCTGCATTTCGGATTTGCATGGGGCCTGTAGCCCCTTTCTTTTCATGAATTCTTTTCTTTTTGAACATGAGTATTTACTCAATGCCTATACCTCTATTGTATCTTGTAAATAACTAACTTGTTTTTGACATTACAGGCTCATAGGCAGAAGGGACTAGCTTTGTCTCAGATGATACTTTGGACTTTGGAATTTGGAGTTAATGCCTGAATGAGTTAAGACTCTGGGGGTCTGGTGAGAATAAATGATTGTATTTTTAAATTTAAGAGGGACATAAATTTAGGAGGGACCAGGGATAGAAAGATATGTTTGGGATCTGTGTTCCTGCCCAAATCTCATATTGAAATCTAATCCCCAATATATGAGATGGGGCCTGGTGGGAGGTGATTGGGTCATGAATGATTTCTCATGAAGGCTTAGCATCATCCCCTTGGTGCTGTTCTCATGACAGTGTGTGAGTTCTCACAAGATCTTGTTGTTTAAAAGTCTGTGGCACCTCACATCCTCTTGCTCTGGCCAAGTGAAGTGTTGGCTTCCCCCTTTGCCTTCTGCCATGATTGTAAGTTTCCTGAGGCCTCCTCACAAGCCACACATATGCCAGCCCCATGCTTCCTGTACATCCTGTGGAATCATGAGCCAATTAAACCTGTTTTCTTTATAAATGACTCAGCCATGGATACTTATTTATAGCAGTGTGAGAACAAATTAATACATGATCCTTTATCATGTTTCCAGAAATTTCTGCCTACCACTGAGGGTCATACATGAAGCAATCAACTACTCATTCTCTTGGCCTGGGTTATGCAGAACATTAGGAGAAAAGTATGTGACATCATGGATTAGTGTGAATAATTCATACTAGAATGGGAAGAGTTTACGGAGCTATGTGCAATACCTTGAATGAATCTGGTTTCTCTCATGTTTTCCCCAGAAGAAGCAGAATTATGGGTACATTTTGACCTGCAGCACAGCAGTGTTATTGAATAGTCACACAAAGGGTATAGCTGATATGCTCTGGACACCTTGGTTGAGCAAACCCAACTACATAAAAATAACATCTGACAGCTATTGAGCTATGCAGAATTCTAAGTAAGTTTTGAACTATTTTATCTGATCTCCAGAAATCCAACTATGATATATATAAGTTTCTTGTTTTTTTCTGTTTGAAATCAGAAACTAAGCAGCTTATCTAATGGCAACACCTTATTGATCCATGCAGACTTTCCATCAAAAGATACATAAAAAATGGTATAATATTTTCTACAATCTCTCCTATCAGATACTTGGGAACATGACATCTGTTTGAGAAACAAAGTTCTACCACCAGCTATGCCCCCATGCTCCCCATTTGTCTGATTCATGTATTTATCCCCTGAATTCTGAGACAAACACTTACAACTTGGTGTTTTCATTTTAGAAGGTAGAAGAAATGTATGCCCAGTAAAAGTGATAATGCACAATTAGTCCTGATTTCACACTGACAAACTTAGATTGCAATGAATATATTATTTAGATTTTATAAAGCAGGGCTTCCAGATTTCATAGAAATATATCTCCACAGATTCTCCTTCCAAGAATTCCTTGACGTCAGTATTAAGCTATATAATTACCATCAGAAGTCTCTCGAATTTTCCACCTCCATTAGCAATTTTCAGAAGCCTAAGCGTTTATGCAGATGGATGCCTTAAGGTTCAAAACATAATTCACTGGCAATAGGATAAGAAATTGAGAGAAGCTTTTAATATATATCCCTTAGACTACTTAAGTAGTTCACTTACCAGAGTTCACTGTCTCCCTTAGGCAGATGGATTAAAGCATATATAATCTCTTGAAATGGGGCTTCTTCATCTTTCTAGAGCTGTGGTGTTCAGGAATGTAGCAATTTGTTGGCCCCCTGAGTTCAAGATAAGTTATTTTTTACTCAGTGTTCAGTATAAAACTTCTACCGTCATACTTTCACATCAGTGTACGTATTTTGACTAAGTATATACTATTAATTAGGATGGTTACAGCTTTGTATTGATATATTTCTTGAACTCAGATTCTTGCATATCTGCCTACATAAAACTACGAAAGACATTACACCACCTCAGCATACATTTACAATGTTTGATTAAATGCATTCAATACTCAGGCGAAACTTCTCAGTACATATTCTTATCAGGGGATATCAATCAATTGGCCTGTGTTACCAATATATACAATTCTTTATAAAAGCACCTTATATATAATTTTTGTGCTCACTGGAAGTTTAGGGTAAATACTGACTAAAAAGTATATAGCAAAATATGCTTTTTATTTATAATGATTAAATTCTAATTTTAATAATTCTACCATTATTGAAAGCTTCTGGATGTAAGTCAGAGTGTATGATTGCTGTAAAATGAGCCATTGAATTACTTATTTATGTGAATTAAGTTCTCTATTAATGCCAATAAAAATTAATATTTATGACAACCAATTCTAAATTTGTCTTATATTAAAAGCTGCTTATTCTATTGATTGGATTTATAATAGATCAGAACTTATGAAATATATCTGTGCTGATAAAATATCACTTGTCTATAATATATGGTTACATTTTACACATCTTGCTTGAAAACAGTTCCACATATATATGTATATATGTAGGCAAATATAGAAGTATTGATAACTATACATTTATAGATATAAATTGATAAGAAAGAAATAAGATCACAAAATATTCTTATACTAAAAGTACTAGGAATACATAATAATTCTCTATGCATGACCTCACTAGCATGCTTATCTTCATTAGCATGTGAAAAAATCCTGGTAACCAATAAGATTATGACATATGTACCTAAAAACAGAGCCCTCATACACATGAAGCGAAAAGTAACAGAATTGAAGGTAGAAATAAACAATTCAAAAATAATAGAGATTTCAATAATCCACTTTCAAACAAAGAACAGTAAAACAAAAATGATGTCGAGCATTTGAACAACTACTAGATCTAACAGACATCCATGAAACACTTCACTCAGAAAAAGAAGAATACACAGTCTTATCAAATGCTTAAAAGGGTGCCATCTAAAAAGTGAAAAAAAAAAATTCCAGAGAGTGGGAGAAAACATGTGTGAATATACCTGATGAGGGTCTAGTAACCAGAATATATAATAACCTTATAACTCTAATAGAAAGACAAACTACCAGTTTAAAAAATGGGCAATAGATTTCAGTAGATGTTTTTCAAAAAAAGCTTTATAAATGGCCAGTAAACACTTAAACAGATACTCAACAGCAGTAGTCACTGAGAATTCAAATCAAAACCACGAGATACCACCTTACACTCAATCAAATGGTAATAACTTTTAAAACAAAAGTGTAACTGTTGGTAAAGGCGTGCATGAATTGGAACTCTCCTACATGGCAGGTGCTAACTAAAAATTGTACAGCTACTTTTAAAAACAGTTTGGCAGTTTGTCAAAATATAAACACCATATAATTCTGCAATTTTGCTCTTAGGTATATGGCCTAAGATAATTGAAGACATATGTTCTCACCAGAAGTTTGCATACAAATATTCATAGAAGCATTATTCAAAATAGAAAAAAAGTAGAAATAACTCAAATAGTCATCAATTGGTTGATGGATAAAATGTGATATACACATAAAATGGAATATTATTCAGCCAGAAAAATAATAAAATACTGACACATGCTACACTGTCAATCAACCCAGAAAACATTATTCTATGGGAAAGAAGCCAGTCCCACAAGAAATCCTATATTGTAAATTCAATTTATATGAAACATCTAGAATCTGTGAATCTGTAAAACCAGAAAATAATTAGGGGTGACCAGGGACTGCAGGGAGGGAGGAATGAGAAGTGATTGCTAGTGGGTATAGGGTTTCTTTAGGAGGTGGTAAAAATGTTCCACAGTTAGATAGTGGTGGTGATTGCATAACTTTGTGAATACATTTAAAAATACTATATTACATACTTTAAAAGAGTGAATTTTATATTATAAGAACTCTTTCTAAATAAGTAACAGGACAAACACTAACACATGTGTTGGTTTGAATTGCTTAAAGCAGTAGCAGAGGTCTGACCACAGTGACGTAAAGAAATAGTGTTTTAATGCACACACATAGCATTCAAAACAATCCAAAGAGAGAGTGTTGAAGGACAGCAAATGTGATAGTTACAATAATATGACTCTAAAGATAACCATGTTCAAATCTGCAAACCATTAAAGGAAAAAAAAGACTTAAAGAACTCTGGGAGCAATAATTGAAACATACATGATAGGAAAAGGAATAGCTAGAACAGAGATAGATCCTAGACATTGAGAAGAAAAAAAAACACAAAACTTCATTAAAAATATGGAACAAATAGAGACAATTTGGCTTCCACCTTTCCTATTTGAATACCCTTTATTTCTTTTTCTTGCCTGATTGCTCTGGCTAGAACTTCCAGTACTATATTGAATAGGAGTGGTGAGAGAGGGCATCCTTGTCTAGTACCAGATTTCAAAGGGAATGCTTCCAGTTTTTGCCCATTCAGTATGATATTGGCTGTTGGTTTGTCATAAATAGCTTTTATTACTTTGAGATACGTTCCATCGATACCGAGTTTATTGAGGGTTTTTAGCATAAAGGGCTGTTGAATTTTGTCAAATGCCTTCTCTGCGTCAATTGAGATAATCATGTGGTTTTTGTTTTTGGTTCTGTTTATGTGGTGAATTACGTTGATAGACTTGCGTATGTTGAACCAGCCTTGCATCCCTGGGATGAATCCTACTTGATCATGATGAATAAGTTTTTTGATTTGCTGTTGCAATCGGCTTGCCAACATTTTATTGAAGATTTTTGCATCTATGTTCATCATGGATATTGGCCTGAAGTTTTCTTTTCTCGTTGGGTCTCTGCCGGGTTTTGGTATCAGGATGATGTTGGTCTCATAAAATGATTTGGGAAGGATTCCCTCTTTTTGGATTGTTTGAAATAGTTTTAGAAGGAATGGTACCAGCTCCTCCTTGTGTGTCTGGTAGAATTCGGCTGTGAACCCATCTGGACCTGGGCTTTTTTTGTGAGGTAGGCTCTTAATTGCTGCCTCAATTTCAGACCTTGTTATTGGTCTATTCATAGTTTCAGCTTCCTCCTGGTTTAGGCTTGGGAGGACACAGGAGTCCAGGAATTTATCCATTTCTTCCAGGTTTACTAGTTTATGTGCATAAAGTTGTTTGTAATATTCTCTGATGATGGTTTGAATTTCTGTGGAATCTGTGGTGATTTACCCTTTATCATTTTTTATTGCATCTATTTGGTTGTTCTCTCTTTTCTTTTTAATCAATCTGGCTAGTGGTCTGTCTATTTTGTTGATCTTTTCAAAAAACCAGCTCTTGGATTTATTGATTTTTTGAAGGGTTTTTCGTGTCTCAATCTCCTTCAGCTCTGCTCTGATCTTAGTAATTTCTTGTCTTCTGCTGGGTTTTGAGTTTTTTTGATCTTGCTCCTCTAGCTCTTTCAATTTTGACGATAGGGTGTCAATTTTGGATCTCTCCATTCTCCTCATATGGGCACTTATTGCTATATACTTTCCTCTAGAGACTGCTTTAAATGTGTCCCAGAGGTTCTGGCACGTTGTGTCTTCGTTCTCATTGGTTTCGAAGAACTTCTTTATTTCTGCCTTCATTTCGTTGTTTACCCAGTCAACATTCAAGAGCCAGTTGTTCAGTTTCCATGAAGCTGTGCGGTTCTGGGTCAGTTTCTGAATTCTGAGTTCTAACTTGATTGCAGACGACATGATAGTATACCTAGAAGACCCCATCACCTCAGCCCAAAAACTCCTGAAACTGATAAACAACTTCAGCAAAGTCTCAGGATATAAAATCAATGTGCAAAAATCACAAGCATTCGTCTACACCAATAACAGACTTAAAGAAAGCCAAATCAAGAGCGAACTGCCATTCGCAATTGCTACAAAAAGAATAAAATACCTTGGAATACAACTCACAAGGAACGTAAGGGACCTCTTCAAGGAGAACTACAAACCACTGCTCAACGAAATCAGAGAGGACACAAACAGATGGAGAAACATTCCATGTTCATGGTTAGGAAGAATTAATATCGTGAAAATGGCTATACTGCCCAAAGTAATTTACAGAATCAACGCTATCCCCATCAAGCTACCATTGACTTTCTTCACAGAACTGGAAAAAACCACCATGAACTTCATATGGAACCAAAAGAGAGCCCGCATAGCCAAGTCAATTCTAAGCAAAAAGAACACAGCGGGGGGCATCACACTACCGGATTTCAAACTATACTACAAGGCTACAGTAATCAAAACAGCATGGTACTGGTACCAAAACAGAGATATAGACCAATGGAACAAAACAGAGGCACCGGAGGCAACACAACATACATACAACTATACAATCTTTGATAAACCTGACAAAAACAAGCAATGGTGCAAGGATTCCATGTTTAACAAATGGTGTTGGGAAAACTGGCTAGCCATGTGCAGAAAGCAGAAACTGGACCCCTTCCTGACACCTTACACTAAAATTAACTCCAGATGGATTAAAGACTTAAACATAAGACCTGGCACCATAAAAACCCTAGAAGGAAATCTAGGCAAAACTATCCAGGACATAGGAGTAGGCAAGGACTTCATGAACAAAACACCAAGAGCATTGGCAACAAAAGCCAAAATAGACAAGTGGGACCTAATGAAACTCCACAGCTTCTGCACGGCAAAAGAAACAGTCACTAGAGTGGATCGGCAACCAACAGAATGGGAAAAAATTTTTGCAGTCTACCCATCTGACAAAGGGCTGATATCCAGAATTTACAAACAACTCAAGCAGATTTACAGGAAAAAAACAAACAAGCCCATTCAAAAGTGGGCAAAGGATATGAACAGATACTTTACGAAAGAAGACATATATGAGGCCAACAATCATATGAAAAAATGCTCATCGTCACTGGTCATCAGAGAGATGCAAATCAAAACCACATTGAGATACCATCTCACGCCAGTTAGAATGGCGATCATTAAAAAATCTGGAGACAACAGATGCTGGAGAGGATGTGGAGAAAAAGGAACACTTTTACACTGTTGGTGGGAGTGTAAATTAGTTCAACCATTGTGGAAGACAGTGTGGCGATTCCTCAAGGCCTTAGAAATAGAAATTCCATTTGACCCAGCAATCCCATTACTGGGTATATATCCAAAAGACTATAAATCGTTCTACTATAAGGACACATGTACACGAATGTTCATTGCAGCACTGTTTACAATAGCAAAGACCTGGAATCAACCCAAATGCCCATTGATAATAGACTGGATTGGAAAAATGTGGCACATATACACCATGGAATATTATGCAGCAATCAGAAATGATGAGTTCGTGTCGTTTGTAGGGACATGGATGAATCTGGAAAACATCATCCTCAGCAAACTGACACAAGAACAGAAAATGAAACACCGCATATTCTCACTCATAGGTGGGTGATGAAAAATGAGAACACATGGACACAGAAAGGGGAGTACTAAACACTGGGGTCTATTGGGGGGAAAAGGGGAGGGCCAGTGGGAGGGGGAGGTGGGGAGGGATAGCCTGGGGAGAAATGCCAAATGTGGGTGAAGGGGAGAAGAAAAGCAAAGCACACTGCCATGTGTGTACCTACGCAACTGTCTTGCATGCTCTGCTCATGTACCCCAAAACCTATAATCCAATAAAAAATTAAAAAAAAAAATATGGAACAAAAGAAACAGAAATTTTACAGAAATCTAAATGCCCTTAACCAAATGAAAATATGCATAGAATTCCTTATAATAATATAAATTTAAATTACAAGTACACAGAGGTACTGTTTCTCATTAAGTCATATAAGCAAAAATCCAAAATTTGATAACAGCCGTCTGTTGGTGATCTGTGAGGAAAATTACATTTCCATATAGCTAGTGGAAATGCAACATGGTACAAGTTCTGTGAAGAGAATAAATAATTTCTGAAAAATGACCAGGGTGTATAAAGTTTGACCCAGCAGTCCCATTTACAGGTGTCTGTCCTACAGATACACCTGCACAGTTTTGAAATGACAAATCTGCACACATGCCTATTACAAGATCATTTGTCATAACAAGATACTGGGGGGAAAACATGAATATTAGAAGAACCTCAGTGTCCAAAAATGGGGATATTGTTTAATAAATGATACATGAAATTCAGTATTGTACAGACACGTAAAAGAAAGAGGAAATTATCTACAGTGTCATTGAGAAATTCCCAGGATATATTTTCAAGTCAAAAGAGCAAGGTATCTAAGAATGTGTATAATGTCATATTTATGTAAGTAAGGATGACTGTGAGGGTTATTATGTTTGTGTGTGTGTGTGTGTGTGTGTGTGTGTATTTTGCTTTTACTTGCTTATACACCAACAATTATAATTACCTATGGTATGATAGTGGGGATAGAAAATGGGTAAGGGCCACAGTGGTGAAAATAAGATTGTTTCCTATATTTTTTGTGTCTTATAAGCACAATACATGATCAAACCATATTCAATAAAACTTAAATTTATAATTACAAAGAGGGAACAAATCTTTGAGAACAGTTCTTGGATCAAATTCAGTTTTGCCAGAACAGCCTCATGATGTAGCCCAAAGTTTCTGTCCCTCATGGAGGCAGATGATTCTTTTTTTTTTTTTTTTTTTTTTTTGAGACAGTCTTGCTTAGTAGCGAGGTGCCAGGCTGGAGTACAGTGGCGCAATCTCGGCTCAGTGGAATCTCCGCCTCCTGAGTTCAAGCAATTCTCCTGCCTCAGCCCCCTGAGTAGCTGGGACTATAGGTGCGCATCACCACACCCAGCTGATTGTTGTATTTTTTAGTAGAGACGGGGTTTCACCATGTTGGCCAGGATGGTCTCGATCTCTTGACCTCGTGATGCACCCACCTCAGCCTCCCAAAGTGCTGGGATTACAGGCATGAGCCATCACGCCCGTCCCCATGGTTCTTCATTTCTAATTTCTCATCCTCATTTCTCTAATAACACATCACTTTAAGAATTGAAAGTCTTTACTTGCACCAATGCCAGAACTGCAGCAACATTTCAAGTACTAAAGAATGAGTTCACTTCCATATGCATCCCTTTAATTGTCAAGAAGATGTGTTAAACACTATTGTAGAGGCCATGCTACTTAAGGAAATAAGCATATCATACAACAATTGATCTCCTTCATGTGCTTACTTTACAAGGAAGTTGATACTACTCCTGTTTTTGAAAAAGGACTACTGTTTTACTTTTTGATTGTATTTTGGGGGGGGTGTTTTTGTTTCTAAAACTGACTTTGAGATGTAGAAATCCTAACATTAATGTGCTCAGTATGTTTTTATGGTAAAGCCCAGCTATTACAGTCTAAGCTTATGAAATCAATCATGAAATTGACATTACAAGTGACATGGACACTATTTTTGGAGATACATAATGCCATGTAACTAAAATTGCTGGACACATAGCATATCACATTAGCTAAAACACCGAGGGAAAGTATAATACCCCATTATAAGGATTTCCCTAGCCATAAAATTTTACAGCTATTAACCAGCAATGAGGACTTACCACATAAACAGTTATATAAAACACTTGTCTTTATAGAACAGTGTCTAAGTAGAAAACTAGAGTTACCCACGTATAACCCTTAAAGATTTAGGGCAGGCCGGGCGCGGTGACTCAAGCCTGTAATCCCAGCACTTTGGGAGGCCGAGGCAGGTGGATCACGAGGTCGGCAGATCGAGACCATCCTGGTCAACATGGTGAAACCCCGTCTCTACTAAAAATTACAAAAAATTAGCTGGGCACGGTGGTGTGTGCCTGTAATCCCAGCTACTCAGGAGGCTGAGGCAGGAGAATTGCCTGAACCCAGGAGGCGGAGGTTGCGGTGAGCCGAGATCGCGCCATTGCACTCCAGCCTGGGTAACAAGAGCGAAACTCCGTCTCAAAAAAAAAAAAAAAAAAGATTTAGGGCAAATATATATGCATATATTTGACTCTGATTGGTTTAGGAGGAGAGTACTGATGTTGCAATTGATATATTTATGTCAGAGGGTGATTCTTTCTCTCAGATAATGATTCCCTTTTATTAAGAGCTTACAGGAACTTATGGTGATCCTACATTCTCTCTTCTAGGATAGGAAGCAACTTGAGAAAGAGAATACAACTGACAACTATTTTCCTACTACCAAGGATAGGTTCTAAATAAACTTTGGATGAATTAATTACTGATGTGTTTAAGTATTATAATATGTGTTTTATATATATAGCAATCCTGAACACCCTTGGGAAATTATTTTCCTGAGTCTGATCACGAACCAACTTGATAGCTAGATGGCAAGTAATTCTTTCACTTGCCTTTCTTCCATGCCCCACTGGTGTATTCATCAAAAAGTACCCTTCCCTTGTCATCTATTGAGCTGTCTGTTCTCCATGATAAAAGAGTTTATATCCTTATTCCAAACTTGCTTACCAATCCTATCTTACCCAGATCCATTAGTGAACCTCCTTGCATTATATTAACAATGGCCAAATGACATAGGTCTCTCTTGAAAACAACATGACTAATTCATATTATACTGTTCCTGCGAAATTTATAAAAAAAAAAAAACACTACTTGTCTCTACCCCAAATCTACAATTTCCCATGACCTATAGCTTTCATTCCTGCTATTTTTTGCAATATCAACACCAGTCCTGTCCTTCTAACCATTCAGAAACTGGAGGAGCTACACAACATCTATTAATTTCTGTAAGACATATTCTAATATGCAAAAAAGTAACACAAATTTTATCTTCATAGACCCTGTTCATAAGAAGAAATGCAGTGGTTCATCAGTTTTTATGGCTTTAAGAAGACAGTAATAGAGCTGAAACCTTCAGTCCCTCCCTTCTAAACTTTGTACAACAATTTATTGGATCATTCAAGTTGATAAAATTAATTAGCTGTATAACATAGTTTCTTCAATTTTTTTGCAACTACAAATATGTAAATATGAGGCAGTATCTCACTGGATTCACAACCAATCCAACGTATGAAACAATGGAAATGTTGTTCAACCCAGAATAGGCCAGTTTTGCATCAGGTGGACTGACTGTGCCACCCTAACTAGGCGGAAGGAATTTGAGGGACTGAAGGTTTCAGCTCTATTACGGACTTCTTAAAGCCATAAAAACTCTTCCTGATTCAAATGTCTCATGAGAATGATTCCAACAGCCTCTCCCTCTCATTCATTTTTGGTCAGTCTTTATCCAAATCTAAACTCCTGTCCAAGAAGTCTTAATCTCTTAGAATTAATATTAATTTTTGGCTCTTTGGTATATCCAAACTAAACATTAACACAACCCAGAGAAGAATGCATAGAACAAAAAAAAAATAGGCATTATATTTTATTTTCTCCCAGGAATTATCTGTTTAAATATGTGCTTGAGTACAAAGACAGATATTGAGCAAAATGAACATTTCTTTTAATCTAGAATGTCCTTTTTCTATGTGCCTATGTACCATAATCCAACTAATATGAAATATAAATATATATATATATATATATTCTGAGATTTCTGAAATACTTTCAGAATACAACGTATTTCTTTCTGGGTCTGACTTAGCATGGTTGCTTCAGAGCATACCCTTGTCTAATGTTATTTATAATTCTGTAGCAAATAAGGATTAGTACTGATGAGACTTGAGGAGAATATGTATCTATCTAATTGCAAAACAGCTTCCTGAGTTTATGTTATTATAGTGCCTTAACATAAGTAAAGCCTAGTCTCTTCAGTAATCAAAACAGCATGGTACTGGTATTAAAACAGAGATATAGACCAATGGAATAGAACAGAGGCCTTGCAGACAGTGCTACACACGTACAACCAACTGATCTTTGACAAACCTGAGAAAAAGAAGCAGTGGGGAAAGGATTCCCTGTTTAATAAATGGTATTGGGAAAATTGGCTAGCCATGTACCAAAAGCAGAAACTGTACCCCCTCGTGACACCTTACACTAAAATTAATTCCAGATAGATTAAAGTCTTAAACATAAGACCTAACACCATAAAAAGCCTAGAAGAAAACCTAGGCAAAACCATTCAGGACATAGGCATAGGCAAGGACTTCATGGCTAAGACACCAAAAGCATTGGCAACAAAAGCCAAAATAGACAAATGGGACCTAATTCAACTGCAGAGCTTCTGTACAGCAAAAGAAATAGTCATTAGAGTTAACTGGAAACCAAGAGAATGGGAAAAAATTTTTGCAATCTACCCATCTGACAAAGGGCTAATACCCAGAATCTACAAAGAACTAAAACAGATTTACAAGAAAAAAAAAAACATTCAAAAGTGGGCAAAGTTTATGAACAGACACTTTTCTAAAGAAGACATATATGAGGCCAGAAAACATATGAAAAAATGCTCATCATCATTGATCATTAGAGAAATGCACATCAAAACCACATTGAGATACCATCTCATGCCAGTTAGAATGACGATTATTAAAATATCTGGAGACAACAGATGCTGGAGAGGATGTGGAGAAATAGGAACACTTTTATACTGTTGGTGGGAGTGTAAATTAGTTCAGCCATTGTGGAAGACAGTGTGGCGATTCCTCAAGGATCTAGAAATAGAAATTCCATTTGACCCAGCAATCCCATTACTGGTTACATACCCAACGGATTATAAATCATTCTATTATAAAGACAGATGCACATGTATGTTCATCGCAGCACTGTTTACAATAGCAAAGACCTGGAACCAACCCAAATGCCAATCAATGATAGACTGGACAAAGAAAATATGGCACATATACACCATGGAATACTATGCACTCATAAAAAATGATGAGTTCATGTCCTTTGTAGGGACATGGATGAATTTGAAAACCATCCTTCTCAGTAAACTGACAAAAGAACAGAAAATCAAAAACCATATGTTCTCACTCATAGATGGGTGAACAATGAGGACACATGAACACAGGGAGGGGAGTATTACACACTGAGGTCTGTTGTTGGGGGCTAGGGGAGGGACAGTGGTGAATGGGGAAGGATATCATGGGGAGAAATGCCAAATATAGGTGATGGGGGGAATGAAGGCAGCAAACCACCTTGCCATGTATGTACCTATGCATCAATCCTGCATGATCTGCATTTGTACCCCAGAACCTAAACTACAATGAAAAAAAAGAAAAACCATAGGCATATTGTATAGCTGTACAAAAATTACAAACATATTTTTTTAGTTTTTTTTCGATAAGCTTTTTTTTGTGTTTAATGTTTTTTATTTTTCTTACTTTTGAAATTTTTGTTGAAAACTAAGAGGCAAACACGCACTTTAGCCTAGGCCTACAAACGGTCAGGATCACCAGTATCACTGTCTTCTACCACCATATCTTGTCCGTCACTTGAAGGTCCTCAAGGGAAATAATGTGCATGGCGTTGTCATCTTCTATATAACAATACCTTTTTCTGGGTACCTCCTAAAGGAGCTGCCTGAGGCTGTTTACAATGAACGTATAATTTTTTTTTATGAGAGGGAGTCTCTGTCGCCCAGGCTGGAGTGCAATGGCATGATCTCGGCTCACTGCCACCTCTGCCTCCAAGGTTCAAGCAATTTCCCTGCCTCAGCCTCTGGAGTAGCTGGGATTACAGGCACATGCCAACATTTTTAGTAGAGACAGGGTTTCACCATGTTGGTCAGTCTAGTCTTGAACTCCTGACCTCATGATCCACCTGCCTCGGCCTCCCAGTGTGCTGGCATTACAGGCGTGAGCCACCATACCCGGCCTACAATGAGCTTTTTTTTGTAAGTAGAAGTATACACTAAAATAGTAGTAAAATATAGTATAGTAAATACTAGGTGATAGAAATGTTTTGGCTCCAGTATAATCTTATAGAAACACTGTGGTTTACGCAGCCCCTTACTGACTGAAACATCAGTATGTGGCCCATGACTGTAACTTCAAGTGGGAACTCCAGCTTCTTGAAAATGTTCTGTAGTATCTTTCTTTGTAGCGCAGATCATAGGAGATGTCACCGTTAGTCTACCAATTTCAGTGGAGTTAACAGTATTTCAGAGTGACAAAGGCTAAATTATAGTGTTTAACCATCAGAGACAATGTGTACACATTAACAAAATAGGCAGCAGGAACAAAATGGTAATTACAATATTTTGACCTATAGGATCTTTTGCAGTAGCATATTCATCAAATAAATTTCATGTATGAGCAATCTATAAAAATACTACTTCCTCTCAAAAAGAAAAATGTCTAGGCCTTGTAGCCAGGAACCAGACTTGAGTTGTCAAATGACAACTCACTCTCACATTTCTGGACTTAAGCCAGTTCATGAACTGAAGCCCTTGGACTGAGAGAGTGTCCGGGCCCTTTTGAGGAAAAGTCCTGCAAGGCTGTGAATATTTCTTGAAGCCATCTCCAGCATCAGCTAATGTCATTTACAAAGGTTACTGCATACTGGAGAAAGAATATCCAGATGTTTCAGAGATTACTAGACACTCACATGAATTGACAGTAAGTGCTGGGAACCAAAACTCTCACTCTGGTCTATTAGTTAAATAAAACATAGAGGTTAAAGGATAAGAGTAGAATTGGCCTACGTCAGTCTCTTACAGGGCCAGTAGAGCAAAAACTCACCCTGCGGTTATTTTTTTCCCAATTCTTGAATATGTCATTACCTCCTTCAACTATAGATGACAGTGAGAATAAAAAGGGTTAAATGCAAGTTGTTTTGACTTCTTTCTTTACCAGGAAAATTAACCAAAATCACTTCTGATTCCCAGAGAAAACTGCTGAGTTGAGTCCTACCATCAAGGACTTGAAAAAATATATATTCAATTTAACTCATTTGTTTGCCATGCACGTATCTTGGAGACTGACTGTGTAACTGACTGACATCTGATTGTAAACTTAATCAGATGTTGATTTAGTTACAGCCACTGTTACAGCTGTGGTACCTTTACTGGAACAAATTAACACAACCCTAGCATGGATAAATAATTATTGATCTGGCAAATGTTTTTTTCTCCACATGGATTTGAGAGACATGGTAGCAGAAGGTCATTTTCACTGTGTTGTCTCAGGGAAATGTCAATGTGCTTACTTTCTGCCATAAGGAGGTTAAAAGAGATGTTCATAATGATATGCCTCAGAATATCATAGTTCACTATATTGATAACATCAAATTGACTGGACCTGAAGAACAGCAATTAATGAGATATATTTTGGTAAAATGCATGGACATTTAGTATATATCCCTGAGCCAATGGGCAGACAAAGTTATTCCAATGGGTGAAGTGGTTGTTTCAGACTGCCAAGGAAGAAATGGTGTTGCTGATACATGATAGGAAAGAATAAGCTATATCTGCAAGCCAGCAGATTCTCTAGGATTCTCTATTGCTTTATTGTACAATAGCAAATGCTAATAGGAAAGCTTAGCAACTAAAACAACCCCATAGTATGAATGAGGATTCAATCTTTTAGTAATGAAGTTTTGGGTTATCCTGAGAGATAAAGAATCCAGATTAATTACTTTTTGAGGACAAAAATAATATGGAATGGTTGGGAAGAAGGAAATTGTATCAACTCACACCTTATAATAACCCATAGAAATGACACATCAGATATCCATATTTTCTTTCTTGTTATGTGTGTGTGTATATGTATATATACATGTAATGATGTTTATTTTTTATCCCTTATCCTTTCCATTTACTATTTCATCTGAGGATTTGGGGTACAGTTAACTTTACTACTTAGTGTTTAGGTTACAGAGCATTCAGTTGAGCTTGTGAGAAAGCTAGAAACGGATTTCACATTGCTCAGGGACACATACTTTATTTGTTAAGACTCTTTTAGGAAAGAGGAGGTGAGTGTCTTCTTATAAAACACTGGCACATCTTGTTAGCAGAACCATGAAGAAGCCATTATTGCTGTTGCATAGAAGTTCAAATACGTGGTGTGGTCTATAATTTAATGCTACGTAGCCAAAGGGGAGGACTGTGTCAGTCACTTATGTAATATACTCTACTCCA
The DNA here is from genome assembly GCF_049354715.1 of Callithrix jacchus. Classification (NCBI taxonomy): domain Eukaryota; kingdom Metazoa; phylum Chordata; class Mammalia; order Primates; family Cebidae; genus Callithrix; species Callithrix jacchus. Next base: position 35,297,041 of record NC_133524.1, read on the forward strand.
AATCCACCATTTAGTAATATTCTACATGAGGGGCCTGTGCAAAAAAAAGAAAAAAAAAGTTTACCTTTGGCCAGCAAAGGCACTAGAGAAGATTGGAAGGCAAGAGGAAAGAAGGGATATCCTTGCTATTCCTGCTAATGAAATAATAATATAAGTATAAAAAATTTACCTTAGTAGCTGCAGTTACTTGTAGCTTACGTGTACTTTCTGCACTCCCAGAACTAATGGCATTGTACCCGACCAGTGTTTGATGTTGTTGAAAAAAAGAAGGAATTAATAAATCCATCAATGTCAGGGTTGAGATTAATTCAATATGATATATATTTCAACTTATTACACAGAAATTCTTCAGAAATGTATTTATTGGCATCAAGTAACTAAGAGAAACAAACATATTGAAGAATAAAAAATTAAGCATAGTTAATATAAAGTTCAAGGAACCTCCTATTTTTTTTTTAAATCCACATTAAATTATACATGCATAATCTACATATGGTAGTTAGGGAAGAGTTAAACGGCAAATTTCTAACTGTAGCTAGAAAATAGGGAAAATATATTTTCATTCATAATGAAAATGCCATCAAGAAAAAGGTGGTTGAATTATGAGGGAAATATTTCTAAGAAACACTTAGCTTGAAATATATATTTTTCCTCTACCTGAAAACATAAAAGTTTCATCACATTTCTTACTGAATAGACTTATAAAAATAATTATATGGGTGAACTACATTTCTAGATATTATGATACTTCATAGACGTTTACCAGAGCAATTAAGAATATCAGTAGGATAACATACACAAAATAAAATTGATGAACTTTATGTAATCAAGTCAAGAGTTGACACTTTAAAAGCACTGAGTAATTACAGAAAAACTGAGTCCATGGTCTAGCAACACTGAGATGAACCTGTTTGGTACGGACAAGAAATAGACATAGAACTGAACAAACTGCATTAGAGACAGATCCAGGAATTAAATACTTAGTGTATCCTGACTTCCAGTGGAATGATACATGAGGTAGGTACTATATTCACAGAACCTATTAAGCATCTAGACAAAATGTAGATTCTTAGTACATTCTGCATTTCTAACAAGGTCTCAAGTTAAATGGATGGAGATGTAGAGGACTCTGCCTTGCCATTCTTTTTCCACAATAAATACTACTATGAAACAAATGAAATACAGTAAAATATAATTGCTGGATAAAATACATAATATTGATAATATTATTGATGGATAGAAGACATAAAAAAAGGAATCTGTCATTTTAATAGATGTGACATACTTTCAAAATTTATAAATAGTACATTTTAGGATGCTTGCAAGCCTGGATACCTTTTTCAGAGAATTTCCATCTTTACCACACTAACGGAAGTAGGAATCTAAAATGCTTCAATACCAACTTCTTCCTTTAATTGTGACTAAAAAGACTCCTGATCCAAGTCAGGAAACATAGTTTCTGTTTTCTGGGAATTTGGAGGACAGAATCATTTATAACTTATTGTGAGCATTAGTTATAGAAGGTCTTGTAACCTCAAGGGTCAAAAGTGACCTCATTTGCATTTCAACATGATGGATTGTGGTCAATAAAAGGAAGGCAGGATGCAGAGAATGGAGCAACACAGACATAAACAGAAAAAGAAAAGGAAAATCCATTATGCAAACAGGAGATGTTAAGGTGAAGGGACCTTGGTCATGGAAGACTTCATATTTTGTGTTGAGTTTCAGGTAAGGCTGTTTGCTGCTTTGGTTTTCTTGAAATGTTCTTTACTTTTTTCCTTCAGATTAACTCAAGTGATTTTCTGGAGTTTTGTTTTGTTTTTGCAACCAAAGGATCCCCTCACAGTAAAGCTCAGAATTCGTTATTCTTTTCAAGAGGTGGGGACACTGAGGCCAAGGTATCTTCTAAGTGATTCTAATCCCAGTTTATATATTTAGGAGGTTTAGCAACTCCTTAGGCCCCTAGTCAGAAATAACAAGATCATTCTAAAAGAACGCACACCCATGCACTCACTCATACAATAAATACATATCAAGAAATATACTCTGTGAAAAATATATACCCTGTGAGAACATGTATGTTAGGATATTGATATGGTCACAAAAACTTGGAGAGAAAATGGTCAATATACAAAAGTGAGGAAGTAGTTTTTTAAATCATAGTATAGCATTTCCATTACATTATATGCAGGCATTTTAAATGATTGTTACAAAACTACATAACAATATTGACATTTCTGGGAAAAAATGCTTAGTTCTTAGAAACAGAAAACAAGTTTTTATTAAGAGATATTGCAACCTAGTAAAATTTATATGTGTATCAATAAATATGGAAGAAATCATGTCTCCTGGTATTAAGTTTTAGCTTGTGAAATGTATGAAAATAGCTATAAAATTGACTGTTTCTACCAAAATTATAATATTTATCTGGGAAATAAATATGGATGATGAGTTAATTAACTGTATGCCAAAATATGTAAAACTTGATCTTAGTTGGGAAAATACAAAACACTTCCATCTTCTATAATTTCATTATCTAGAAAAGAGTCTATGAAGATAAATAGTGAGAACCATTAGGGAAATATTAATGTTAGTCATTACCAGTAGCTAAACTTTTAAGACAATTTTGAAAAAATTGTGGAATCATATAATTTAGCTGGTAGCTTATAAAACTAAATTATTTTATTTAATTTAATGCAACAAACGTCCGTATGACAATGTAATTGGGCCTAATGAAAAAGATAAAACAATATACTCTCAAGAAATTTGTCATCAAGTGGGAAAATAGATATAAAATATCATAATGTATTGGGTGGAATAGGATTAATGTATCAAGCACACAGTTCCATTTCTTGAATTCTCAAATAAATTTTCTTATCATCTGCCCCATTGCCTAATAACTAAGTTGCCTTTTCTCTTTCAAAACATGGCTTTGCTTTTATCATATTTTCAAAACATTTATATATATGTCAAAGATATTTTCTTCTACAAAATGTATCCCATTTGTCCATCATGCTATCCTACTAATTCTCATTCCAGCAACCATGCTGTTCAAATGACTGTGACTGATTAGGAGGCTTAATTAACTTGTCAATGGAAAGATATTTGTTTTCAGCCCATTTTCACTTTTCCATATGGCAAAAAAGTCCATCTCTAACATGCATTTATACTTATATGTGCTACATTTGGCAAATTACCCAAACCTACCCCCTAGAACTTAGAATGAGGACTACATATAAAAAGAATAGTAAACACCAAAGGTTTCTTTAATTTTTGCAGATTTACATCCCAAGAGGTGAAAGAGTAACCCCATCTTCTTTGCCAGGGTTAGTTTCAGAAATAGATGTGTAATGTGATTCAGAACACAAAGGAAGGTTTTGCTAGGGGATTCGGGGAAAGGTCTTCTATATTCCTTTGATTTTATTTTTATTTTTTAAGAGTCTTACTTTGTAACCCAGGCTTGAGTGCAGTAGCACAATCATAGCTCACTACAACTTTAAACTCCTATACTCCTGCCTTAGTAACTGGCACTACCGGCTTGTGTCACCACTTCTGCCTCATTTTTTTATAATAGATATAATTTTTATACATATTTCTTAGAGATAGGGTCTCCCTATGTTGCTCAGGCTGGTCTCAAACTCCTTGCCTCAGCAATTCTCCTGGCCTCAGTCACCAAAGCCACATCAGGGCTGAAATTATTATTAATTCGTTCATATATGTAATTTAGAGGCAGCTCTCCCCTTTCGATTTTCTCTGTTCCTATTTGATATGGGGTCTGGATTTGAGTAAGCCATCTTGTTCCTAGTCTATGAATGAAGCCAGCCAGCCGTAGAGAAAAGAGTGAAGAGAATCTGTGAGCAAAGGACCATAATTGTCAACTCTAAAGACTGCTTATGTGTTATGAGGCAACACATTTTCACATTTAAGCTATTTCGGTTTTGGCTTTGTTGTTTTCTACAAAGACATTTGTTCACTGACAAATATTTACTGTGCAATTAGTATGAACTGGGAAATGTTCTAAGTGTTGGGTGACACAAGTCGTGGGAAAAAAGCTAAAAATTTCTATGTTCATGGAGACCACATTCTATTGGATTATAATGAAATCATTCTACCTGATAAAGATTTATAATAGTGATTTTCAGACTTGGAATCAGTTATAGGACACAGATAAACCCTAAAGTGCAAAACTTTGGTAAAATTTGAAAAGAAAATTACATAGTTATAGCAGAAGCTATTAGGGTCTCCTTTAGTTCCCATTCGTGTCTATGGATTCCTCTGTCTATTCTCTGGATGTAAGAGTCAAGAAATGCCATGAGGGTGAGTGAATGCTCCAGACACAATCTTCAACCAATCGAGGATGGGAGTTGGTTGGTTTATATCTCAGCTCCCTAATTCCTTGGTGTAGAAATTTCAAGGTTTATTCTCCCATGGATTTAACCTGATCCCTAATGTACGCTTTAAATTCCTTACTCCATTCTTGGTTTCACTTTCCCACTTTGTTACCGTATTTTCTGAAATCACATCCAAAATAAAACACTTGTCCCCAAATCCTTATCAAAGAGTCCACATTTGCAGGAACCCAAACTAAGATGATGGTAAATATGGCTATCAATTGTGTATCTCTTCTCCATGCTTCTTCAAATTTAAGTTGCAGCTTTCTCAAGTGATACGGAAATACCAGGATAAAAATATAAGAAAATTTCTCTCCTTCATTCTATTGTTCTTCCACTCTTCCTTTCTTTTGTTCTTTTTTTTCTTCATTTTGAGACAATATTCTGGGCCTTATATAAATATCCACAGTACTTGAGTCCTGTTTTGTTTTCTGTGACTAATTCTTCTGATTGGTCGTTCTGCCCAAAATATGTAGCAGAGATTGGGGACTACAGAGGAGTCAGCCAACTACAGGTAACAGAGTGAGTAATGTGTTATGTTGATAAAATAACGATCATTCCATCATGTTTAATATGTATGTGTTGACTCCCTGTGAAAGCAGCAGCCCAATGCCAGGAAAATTTTTAAAATAAACTTTCCTGTGATACCACCAGATGTTTTATTTTTTATTTTTATTTTTAATCAGAAGACAACAATAAAAACTACTTTCACAACTACTTAAGTGTCTTTGTAAGGTTTTTTCCAGTTTAATTAAACTCCTGGTAATAGAAATGCATATATTTTTATTCCTTGTATCTTATAGCCCATGAAGTTTTAAAGTACATTATCTGATTTTCAATTTGTATATTTAATTCTTCCTTTTTTTTTTACTGGCACAGAGCTGGCATAATTCATTGAAATTATTCACTAAATTCGGTTATTTTAAATTTGAAATACTAACATTCTTTCCAGTTCATTGAGCAAATTGTACATGACACAGACCTTTTAGTAGTTGCAAAGTTAAGCTAGATTTACACAGAGTAGATTCTCTCCTAAATTGAAAGTAATTCTAGGATGTGTGTCTGGTTGTGTATGTATGTTTATATGTGTTAGTGTGTGTGTTGTGTGTCCATGTGTTCGTGTATGAGCTCAGGTATGTATGCTTGGAGGAGAACATGTGGTCAAGAAGGGCATCAGGCAAACTTTTATAGTGTTTTGGATTAAATTAGTCTGTTATTCTGAACTAAGTAGTAGTATTTCTCCCAAGTAATCAAGCTAGTCCTAGGTACATTTTGTATATTATTCATTCTGACCAAATGGGATACGCTATCTGTACTCTCTTTAATTATTAATCTATGCTATTTCTATGAAAAGGGCACAGATAAAAGGCTTGAAGAGCTTCCAATTTCAAATTCATCTTTTTAACTTCCAGTAAGTTATTGGGATGGCCCACAGAATCGAGGTACCTCTTATATTGTAGAATCCATGCAAGTACATGTTTCTCACCTGGGCTTTACCTCCGCATCATCAAAACCTAGAGCACAGGCCATGATGAATTGGGAAGCTGGAGATATTCTTAGTTAGTATTTTATGAAGTACATGACCTTAACTCAGAAGAAGTCAGTTTTTTCAAGAAATGTCAATGGTAGTGGTCCTTTATCTTTAAGATTCATGAGGTCCGAGGACTGTAGCTGGGGCTGGAATTTAGCAAGTGGTACCTATCTATATATAACTTGCGTTTTTCTTAACCACATGCCTCAGAAACTGTAGAGTAAGTAGCTGTATTGCTTATAGCCTTTGAAGTTCATAGGCATGTATGAAACTGAATAACTTCTACCAATTCTGATTAGTTCCCTTTGTTGGACTTCAGCTCTGGAACTTATAAGAGGAATCTTCACTTAAATGTATTATTTTGAAGCACAAATACCTGCAAAACTTAACTCCAATTAATCCTAGTCTTATATGTGGCTATCTGAACAAGTTTCCTTTATTCAGCCAGACTCTAGACATTAAACTGGACACATAAATGTATTGACCACCATACTGATAGCCTTTCATTAAGCTCACATACCAGGTGTTGTGGAGGAAACAGCACAGTTGAATCATTTACTCCTACTCAATCTGAAGGAAATTGTCTTTATATTTTCTTGTTATTTCTGCTCTTGTTTTTGCATATCTCTAGTGTTCTAATCTTAAAAGCAATATGTGACACATATTTTCCCAACGAAACCCCTTATACTCTGATGGTATACCTGTCTGAAATGCAAATATGGCTTAACAAACCACCTAAAAGAAACATCAGATACAACACCATAGAAGGACAGATAGAACTATTCAAAAGTAATAGTTAAGTGTAGTGCAGGAAATACAAAGCCCCCTTCCCTTAATGCATATCGGCACACCAAAAAGACTAATGGGAACACCACTGTATAAATGGATGCTATTTAATGTCCAGTGCTCAAGTCTTACATATTTTATCAATGAATAAAAATGACTGCAGAGAAACCACCGAAGAGAAATTTAATTTGCTTGAACATCAGAGCAAGCTTTAAAAAGCAGGATGAAAGTTTTCAAAGCTATTGCTATTTCTAAGCTTCCTATATTACTGGGAAAAATTGCTGGCAAATACCATGTCAAAAGGTCATTCAACTTTTTAGAAGATGCTTGTTTGAAAATTCTTATTTCTCTCAATCTCTGTGGATTCCTTAATCTTACCATCTTTTTGTGTCTGCAATGAATTTTAGTATAAAGGAATGGCTTTCTAGATGAAAGAAGTCAAATATATTTAGAAAGAGCCATTGAAATTCCAAGGACATTTTCTTTCTTGTGTTTCTTGCTTTTGAAGATATGAATAGAACAAATAATGTGTATAATAAATCCAGATATTTTCAACGGTTAACCGATAGCCCTCTGAAACCATAAGTGTGCTATTATGAAATACAGACTTCCAAATAGCCAATGCATGTTTAGTCAAAATAATTAACTCCTTTCAACCTCCAAATAATGTTTATATTTCCCTCAAAATTCATTATTCATGTTACTACCTCATGAAATTACATCTTTCATTTAGTTATATTAATATTCTATTAGTTACGTGCCGATACACAGAAAGTTTTTTTACTTTATGATTGCATCTCACTATATATTACCTAATTGTTTTTCCAATTCCAAAGTAAGATTTTAAAAAATAAGTCATATAAAAGTGTTCCTATTTTTCTACATCCTCTCCAGCATCTGTTGTTTCCTACTTAACGATCACTATTCTAACTGGCGTGAGATGGTATCTCTCATTGTGATTTTAATTTGCATTTCTCTAATCAGTGATGATTTTTTTCATGTTTTTTGGTCACATAAATGTCTTCTTTTGGAAGTGTCTGTTCATTTCCTTTACCTACTTTTTGAGGGGGTTGTTTTTTTCTCCTAAATTTGATTAAACTCTTTGTAGATTCTGGAAATTAGTTCAACCATTGTGGAAGACAGTGTGGTGATTCCTCAGGAATTTTTTTTTTTTTACAAAAAGGATTTTTATTAAATGAAAGAAAAATCTGTCTGGTGGGTCAGATATGAAATAGATTTACAGAAACTTTACATCAGATCTAAGACATAAAAGGCTGCCCAGCAAAAGCAGCGCCCCCTAGCCAGGATGCCAGTGGGAGGACAGCAGGGTGGCTGCCCAGAACACATGGCATGGACCCTGCACAGGAAGCTCCAGGCAGCCCAAAGTTGCGCCATTCCTCAGAAATGGGTCCCCTGGGTGGGAGTGGCAGGTGCTCCAGGCATGACTGCGTGGGGCTCGGCACTTGGCACACATGCTGTCCCATTTAAAGTCCTTGTCCATGTCTCAAGGGACCCTGAAGCCTTCCCCTAAAGAATGTGCTCTGGTACACAGGGGGAAACACACCACCCACTGCTCACTGAGACAGCAGGCGGGGCCAGCGTGGGCCATGTGGGAAAACACACCGACCCACCCTCACAGAGACAGCAGGCGAGGCGAGCCTGGGCCCCACAAGGCTCTGCTAAGATCTTTGGCACAGCACGCCCGACCCTTTAACACCTGTCATTTAAGCCAAATATCATTTAAGCCAGCAATCCCATTACTAGGTATATACCCAAAGGATTATAAATCATTCTACTATAAAGACACATGCACACGTATGTTTATTACAGCACTATTCACAATAGCAAAGGCATGGAACCAGCCCAAATGCCCATCAATGGTAGACTGGATAAAGAAAATGTGGCACATATATACCATGGAATACTATGTGGCCATAAAAAAGGATGAGTTCATGTCCTTTGGAGGGACATGGATGAAGCTGGAAACCATCATTCTCAGCAAACTAACACAGGAACAGAAAACAAAACACTGCATGTTGTTATTCATAAGTGATTGTTGAACAATGAGAACACATGAACATAGAGAGGGGGAACATCACATACCAGGGCCTGTCAGGGAGTGGGAGGCTAGGGGAGGGATAGCATTAGGAGAAATACCTAATGTAGATGATGGTTTGATGGGTGCAGCAAACCACCATAGCACATGTATACCTATGCGGCAAACCTGCACGTTCTGCACATGTTTGCCAAAACTTAAAGTATAATTTAAAAAAGGAATCATATTGTTTATATCTATGAGATAATTAATCATCTGGCATTTATACTCATCTGGGCCCACTAGCACATACCATTTTTTTCCATGATTCAACCCTTAATTAATATGGTCAATATCAGTGATTTAATTCAGTAAAATGACCAAGATCTCTCTTTTTACATGATGCAACATAATCAGGTGTTCTGATCTGTTCACTTTTATCCAGTTGTTTAGATATATAAACAACAATTTCTAGAAATTGAATTTTAAATCTGTTACCAATTTGGTAATATTTGCACTAATAAATATTATGGTAATAATTTACCTAAATAATATTTCATTTATCTCACAAGAACAATCCTTTAATATTATATAATATCTTAATATAATAAAAATATAACATTTGTGATAGTTTTCAATATTTACATAAAATTAGCTGGAACTGCGTTATTTGAATGCAACTGGCCTAAAATTAATCACCTACAATCTTAACTGTAAAGAAAGCCAAGGTTTGAAAAACACTATGAAAATAATCATTTGACTTGGTCTTTATATCCATTTCTACTTTCTGACTTTCAACATATTCTAATCTGGCATTTTCCCAAACCACATTAATATTGTTCCTTGCTAGTATTTATATTTTGTATTAATAATTCTTATTCCCTCTTGCTACCACATAGGCTTATCTTACTTGCATGCACTGTGTGAATTTTAACATTTCACTATTACTTTTTCATTTTGATATCCTCCCCTCCTTTGACATTTGGAACACCAAACTTGTTTTCTTTCTATCTCATACAAACTCTATCATTTTCTTTTATTGTTGCCGTATTAATTATCCATTGCTGCATAATAATATTACCACACACTTAGCAACTTAAAACAACACACAATTATTATATCAGAGTTTCTTTGCATCAGGAATCTGAGCACAGCTTAGCTGTGTTGTCTACTTTATAGTCTCAAAAAGCTATAGTCAAGATGTTGGCCAGGTCTATCGTCTCGTCTGAGGCTTCACTGGAGGATTTGCTTCCAATCTCACGTGGTTATGGGTAGAATTCCATTCTCTACAGCATGTGAAACTCATGTTCTCAGTTGTGTGTGTGTGTGTGTGTGTGTGTGTGTGTGTGTTGTTTTTTGTTTGTTTGTTTGCTGGCTGAGGACTGTCCTCAATTTTTGGCTATGTAGGCCGGAAATTCCTCCAGCATGAAAACTTCTTCAAATCTAGACAGGTACAGAGTCTCTTAGCAAGATGGGGAATTATAATGTTATGTAACACTCTTATGTAAAGTAATTAAATACATCCAGTCATCTTTGGTTGGAAGTAAATCACAGGACTTTCCCTTACTCAGGGGGAGAGTACTACCCAAGGAGATGAATACCAGGAGGCAGGGACCACAGAAGCCACCTTAAAAACTGTCTGCCACACTATCCTATTATTTTACCATCTCCTACAATGCTCTTGGTCCCCAAGACTTTGTTTTTATGTTTTACTTTTGCAGCCAAGACCAGACTAAAACCTTAGTTGCCTATTGGATACTCCACGGACACTTCAAACAAAACATATCCACAATCAACTCCATCAGTTTTCAACTTTTTTCTTCCCCTACAAGCCTGACCTTTATTCATGTTACTAACCTCAGAGAATGTAATCTCTAACTACCTACGTAAATGCCAACAGACTCTTCTTTGTCTCTTTTCTCTGTATCTAAAATCTTTAGATCCCCACTTCCGTATTTCATGAATTTATTTAATATCCCCTAATGTGAAATTATTACCACATGCAGGTGGTATAATTATATATTTAGATTGCCTATGAAAATCAACTAAAAACACTACAAAAATATGTGAATGTAGTAATAGAGCTGCATAATATAATTATATGCAAATTCCAGTAGATTTTCTATGTATCAGCAATAAACAGTTGGGAAATCTAATAGAAGAATAGTCCCCAATTATAATGGCAACAAAAATTAAAACTAAATTGAAATATAATGTAAGACTTATATGAAGAAAACTATAAAATTCAGGTGAAGGAGGAACATCCTGAACAAAAGAAAGCCTTGTTCTTAGATAAAAAAGATCTACCTAAAAACACATCTATTTTTCACTAGGTAATTTTACATTTTACTATAATCCAGGTTAAACTAACTAAAAGATTTTTGTTGAAAATTTGATCCTTAAGTTAGTTAACATCAATTTTAAAATAACCAAGAAAGTATATAAAATAAAAGTGAGAAAATAAATGAAAATAAAACAAGTCTCACTTTGGGAGGCTGAGGCGGGAGGATCACTTTGAGCCCAGGAGTTCAATACCCACCTGGGCAATGCAGCAAAACCCCATCTTTACAAAAAAAAATTTAAAAATTAGCTGGGTGTGATAGCACACTCTTGTAGTCTCAGCTACCAGGGAGGCTGATTGCGAGAATCACTTGAACCTGATAGGTGGAGGTTGCAGTGAGCCAAGATCATGCCACTGAACTCCGGCCTGGGTGACAGAACCAGACATTATATCAAAAACAAATCAATAACTAAAATCTAAGCAATTATAATAGTGTGGTGCTGGCCCAGACAATTCATTTAATATGTGATGAAGTTTGAATCTTTGATCATTACAAAACCTACTGATTATTCAATTAGTTGAATAACATCTATTCAACTAGATGTTATAAATTAATAAAAGTCTATATTGCATGCTATAAGATATAAGGATAATTTTCAAATGTGTCAGAGGCCTAAATATAAAGAATTAAATCATAACAGTATTAGAATAAAATATTGGAGAATGTCCACATGGCCTTGAAATTGATAAGGCCTTCCTCATTATTACCATGAATCTACACATGTTAAAGGAAAGACTAATGACTGAAGCAAAAGTAATCTTCAAAAATATATTGGATACAAATACCGTAGCCACAGTCAAAAGACAATTGACAAGCACAAATGAAAATTATACTACCATAGCATTTTTCACCTGAATGGATTTGCAAAAATCCAAAATTTAATATTGTAGTCATTTTACAAGTCTGTATAAAGGAGTCATTCATATACAAATGCTCCTTGATTTATGTTGGGTTTAGTAAGACATACCCCATTGTACGTTGAGAAGCATCCTGAATATACATCACTTTCATGCCATCAAAAAGTCAAAACAATTATAACTTGAACTATCATATGTCACGGACAATCTATACATTGTGGGTAGACTACACATTGGTACAGATGTAATGAGAGAGTAGTTGACAATATTTAGAATAGTCCCAAATCGTTTTCATTATGCTGTCCCAACCCCTTATCTTTGCACACAAAACCCAGCAAGCTAAAAGCTTTGTTTACCTCACTTGTATAATCTCCCTTCACTCGCTTTAAGAGAAATTCTCATTTCACCCTTCCATGCCTTTATAGATGCTATTATGTCTATAGGGAAATTTGTTTCTCTAATCTCCCACTCTTCCATTTACCTAAATCCTATTTGCCCTTTGAATCTCGACTCAAGAGACATCTTTCCCAGGAATCCTGCCTCATTGCCCTCTCTGATTTTCTCTCTGGTTCCTACTTTGATTATTCTCTCACTGCAAGCTTTCACAACACTCTACGTATAACTTCATCAAAGAACTTACTAAACTCTTCTGTAAATTTTGAGCTTCATATCGTCAATCCCTAACAAAGTATGTGACAGACTGAAAAGTCAGAGCAAACCTAATTCATCAACTAGCAAACATTGGTATTTAACCCCTACATGAACCACATTGCCACTAAATAATTTAAAACATCCATATTTCAACACAAATGTTCGAGTAGTATCATAAAAACAATTTGCCTTCCCATGTACTTTTGGCAATGAATATGCAGTCAAATTATAGGCATAATTCCCTACTACTCCAATGAATAACTCTGCACATTTCTGACACTAGCATTTAAATTAAAAGTTTAATCAGCCAAACACCACCAGGAACAAGACTGTAGTCAGAAAGAAAATCAGATTTATTCACTCAATGCAACTAGGGAGGAGATGCCAGAGGAATATTCTTTCAGAAGATGGAATCATCCTTCAGAAAGGTTAGGTTCCTGCTGAAGGATAATGAGGGGATCAGTATCTGGATTGGATACTGTTTCTAGGGTGGGATTAGAAGAAAGGAAGTTTAACTAGGGATTTGATGCTGTCATGAAAGAATTACACCTTAGCAACTGGGCATCCCCAGCAATAGATGGGAGTAGCAGAGCAAATCTAGAAGGGTTATCGAAAAGAGATCACTTAAAGAGATGGATGTTACAATGTTTCACACTTACAGTGTGACTTTGGGAGCAACAACGATTACAGTAAACTACACACCTGGCTTTGTATGTGTCTGTCTTCCTGATCTGGTTAACTGCAGGATTTTTTTTTTTTTCCTTTTTAGTCCAATATGGATTTTCACTCTTCCAGTACTGAACATGTTTTTACTTTTTCAACAATCTTAGCAAGTCAGAATGATAGGACTATTATAGGCTTTGGAATTTTAAACTAGGTGTTTCATTTCCTGGTTTAAAGACTTTTAAAATGTAGCTTTATGTACTTTAATGACCTCATATGTAAAATTTGATAAGAATATTTGTTCAAGAGATGTTATTTTAAGGATTAAATAATCTAAAATATTTAACATGTATAACATAGTACCTCCATATAATAGGTATTAAATATGTCATAGCTGACAGGAGGAGGAAGAGGAAGAGTAGGAGTATAAGACTTCAAAGTAACTGGTAGTGAAAATGAGACTGTAATTGGACTCACTGATGTTTTCCAAAGACATACTTTTTTGTTAGAGTCAAAGAAACTGTCACTGAGTTTGAAGGGGTAAAGGATTTGTTGGGATCAGCAGCCAAGTAGAATAGAATTTTGAAGGTCAGAACTAAAAGTTCAAATTCAGTCTATGAGATTGTTGGCAGATACAGAGCAATATGCACTCTGGGAGAAGTTTCAAATACCATCCCAGCTTGTGTGAGTGATATCTCTATTATATTTTTGTCAAATTTGGCACCATCCACCTGTCTCACATCAGAGCATTATCTGAAAAGAATAGGCTTTTCCAAAGAATCAAGTTGTCAAAATGCTTCAATCCCCTTAACAAAACTGTTATATTTAGCTACATAGTACATCTGTATCATTGAAATAAGGCCCTTTAGTGCTAAAAAGAAATTATATAGGAAAAATGAAAAGAGGAAAAGGAGAATGTGTATGAGAAAACTTAATGGTAATAACCACAACTATTCTCAACCTGGATTATATTTTGTAGGTTTCTGTCTGAATATGCCACATTTTAGTTTGTTTAAAGTGATGAAAAAAATAATCATTTCCCTATTCAGAAACTTAGACTAAAATATTTATTGAAGAGCCTGTATATGCTGGCATTATGTTATACACTATGGATAAAACCGTGAATTAGATGTTCATGCTCCCTACCCTGATGGAGCTCTGATTACCTTGTAATCAGAGAAGTAATCACATATTTGCAATTCAATGTGATAAGTGCTTTATGAGAAGGGAAGTGAACAATTAAAGTGCAAAGGATTATAGGACTCTCTAGAGAAGATGTAAACCTAGACCATCTCTGTAGCCCTCTCTTTCCATTTTGATCCAACTTCAAATTAGCACCTATGTGTGAAAGAATTGCTAGATTCAGAGGCAGGTGGCCACCAGAAGGTGGAAACTCAGCTTCTTGTTTTGTTGGGAGCTGATCCTGCAGAACTAGCAATGAACTTTTCCTACCTAGGTGAGACCAAAGTCTGCAACCAACTGCAGAAAGCTTTAGGAAGAGACTTAGGACACCACAATTCCTGGGGAGAACTTGCCATCAGTATACATGGTTATCCAAGTAGAATGGTGATGCTGGCTGCTGGGATGGTTTCTGGCAGACTTACTGGTCTCCAAGAATGCTGGAAAACATCTCAGGATTGCAGATGAGTTGATCTGAATTCTCATTGCTCCTGAATTTAGACAGCATTGGTCTTTGTAACTGAATAAATAGGCAGCAGAGAGGATTCTTTCTGATTCTTCTATGGGGAACTGACAACTTGTGACCTAGGGTATTTGTTGACAGCCCAGATAGCCAGAGACTACTAATTCTTCACTTTCTACAGAGTGCTTCAGCTTCAAGTACCTTCAATGTCAAGTGCTACCCCCAAGGATGAGAAGAGGCAAGAAGAGAAAAGACAAATAACAAAACCAATAAGAGATTCTGAAATGAGTGAGAGAGGGGGGAGAGGGAGAGGGAGAGGGAGAGGGAGAGGGAAAGTGGGAGGGGGAGGGGGAGGGGGAGGGGGAGGAGAACCAAGTTAGAAGGTAGGCAGGTAGGCACAGATTAATAGTTTAAAGAACACTGATTTGCACCATATGACTCTGAAACCAAAACAAGCAGAAACCAGAAAAAGTTCTTTAAACTTAACAATTCAGCAAAGATTTTTTTCACCAAGAAGAGCTTCGTTATTGAGAAATGAATTAGTGAACTGAAAAGTCAAGATAAACTATACTTCAAAATACAGATATAAATAAACTGATGGTAATTTCAGGAGAAAAAAAATAACACTAGATATTAGATCTGAAGATCCAAGATATAAATGTAAAAAAATTCCAAAAATGAGAGAGCAGGGCCATTAGAGGAGAGGGGAAGCTTAAACTAATAATAACAGCATTTTCCCCTGAGGTTAAAAAAAAGACTTCATCTGAATTTTGAATAGATTCATTTAATTCCATTTAGGCTTGATGAGAAATAATCCTTAAGCATATCCTGATAAAATTTCTGTATTCCAAAGATAAAAAGAAGAACCTTACAAAATCTAGCAGAGGGTGAAAAAAGAAAGGTATTTACAAAGGAAAAGAATCAGGCATTAGATACTTGATACTAGAGGAGCATACTATAATCTAGTGAGAGAAAAGATACAATTTTAAAATTCAGAACCCAAAGAAATAGCTCACCTGTCAAAATATTTTTAAAAATTCACAGAATATAGCATACACACACATTTTATGAAGAAAATTACCATCTAACCAAATAATTATTGAACCAAACAGAAAAATGAAGAGGAAATCTTAATTTTTTCTTTCTTTCTTTTTTTTTTTTTTCCTTTTTGAGATGGAGTCTCACTCTGTCACCAGGCTGGAATGCAGTGGTGCAATCTCAGCTCACTGCAACCTCCACCTCCTGGGTTCAAGAGATTCTCCTCCCTCAGCCTCTCAAGTAGCTGGGACTACAGGTGAACACCACCACACCCAGCTAATTTTTTTTTTTGTATTTTTAGTAGAGATAGGGTTTCACCATGTTGGCCTTGATCTCTTGACCTCGTGATTCACCTGCTTTGGCCTCCCAAAGTGCTGGGATTACAGGCGTGAGCCACCACGCCCAGCCAATTTTTTCACTCATTTTGACACTACACATACATATAATATATATAATATATGTAGCCATGCACATATAAATAATGCATAATGATACAGTGACTCTTAGTGAAAAATATGGAATATTTAAATTAAAGAATCATAATGCAGAAAATACTCATAATAGTTTAGATTAAAATGTTTAGTTAACAAAACCAAAACTAGAGGTTGAAGGGAAAACTAGTAAAAGGTCTTTAATGACATTTGATACAAAGATGTTTATTTCAGCACTATTTATAAAATGAAAACAGAAATAGTGACTATTTTAATAAATCATAGTACAGACAGCATGAGCACTATGTGACCATTACAAATAATAAATAGAAGCTATCCCAATTGTTTTGGATAGATTTACAACATTGGTTGTTCAATGAAAAGACAATGTGCAGAGCTGCATATATAAAATAAATCCCTTATGTGTTTAAGTATGTGTGTACACCCATGTACATAATTTCATGAGCATTGAGAAGAATTTGAAATTATAAACACCTGGCTGTTAATATTGCTTACCTTCTTGTGGGGACCAGCAGGAAGAAAGAAGAGAGCACACCCACGAAAAAAAAAAAAAAAAAAAAACAACTGAAAGATAATTGTTTTTAGCAGTGTCTTTGATAGAAAATAAATTATGTATTATGTGATATCACCTAGAGTTGTATAATATATGATGTATATGCACAAAGAGATATGTAGAATGATGGTTAAGTTTGGTTATTAAAACTTTAATTGAAGTTTCCTTGAGGTAGTAAGTTTCAGAAAGCATGTACTTTTTTCTATCTTTATGTACATACATACATATACAAAGATTTGTAAATATAAAGCTATCATCATAATGATATCCAGCAAGGAGTACTGACATTCTCACAATTATTCCTTATTGAACACAAGCAAATGCCAGTAACTAGACTCACCACTTTATATGTAACCTATGTAATTCCACAAAGTTTTTAAATTCTAAAAATGTATATTTGCCACCTGACAGTTGAGGAATTTGAGTTTAAGGAAGGTTGTCAACTCACACCAATTAAAATGGCGATCATTGAAAAATCAGGTGACAACAGATGCTGAAGAGCATGTGGAGAAATAGGAACGCTTTTGCACTGTTGATGGGAGTATAACTTAGTTAAACCTTTGTGGAAGACAATGTGGTGATTCCTCAAGGATGTAGAACTAGAAATACTATTTGATCCAGCAATCCATTACTGGGTATATACCCAAAGGATTATTAATCATTCTGTTGTAAAGACACATGCACACGTATGTTTATTGAGGCACTGTTGACAATAGCAAAGACTTGGAACCAACCCAAATGCCCATCAATGATAGACTGGATAAAGAAAATGTAGTACATATACACCATAGAATATTATGCAGCCATAAAAATGGATAAGTTCATGTCCTTTGCAGGGACATGGATGAAGCTGGAAACCATCATTCTCAGCAAACTAACATAAGAACAGAATACAAAACACTTCATGTTCTCACTCAAAAGTGGGAGTTGAACACTGAGAACACATGGACACAGGAAGGGGAACATCACACGCCAGGGCCTGTCAGGGGGTGGAGCCTGGGGGAAGGGATAGCACTAGGAGAAACATTTAATATAGATGACGGGGTGATGATGGATGCAGCAAACCACCGTGTCACTTGTGTAACTATGTAACAAATCTGCACGTTTGCACATGTATCCCAGAACTTAAATTTTTAAAAAAAGGTTGTATCTCTTACAAAGGTGATGGAGCTAGTGAGAAAAATTCAGATCTGTCTGTCCCAAAAACCTTTCTTTTGAATACTACTCAGTACTTTCCTTTCTGTCCCCCTACTGCAACCCATCGCTGTGCTTACTTCTCCTAGGCATACTTCCTCTCTCCAAAAAAAAAAAAAAAAATTTAAAGGTGTTTAATGCCAAAAGATTATTCTCTTTGCTGCATCAGTGCACTTACACCTCTCAGTTCTGCTTCCTGTGCATTAGTGGACCTGCTCATTGTAACTATGACTAAGATATTACCTTCTTCACATGTTGTATCCATTAAAACACATGTTGTTTTATTAAAATGGAAACAACACGTGAAGAAGGTAATAGCTTAGTCATAGTTACAATGAGCTTCTATTTTTTCTTTCTGTATTATGGATATTAGAAATAATTAGTTTAGAAAGTGTCAGTGTGTGTGAATAAACTTAATTAGACTATAATTTTTCTCACTTTTAGTGAGTCACATAAGCTGAAACTGCTTTTTTTTTTTTTCTTTAAAACTTTAGTTGAGGGTTGGGCATGGTGGCTCACACCTATAATCCCAGCACTTTGGGAGGCCAAGGTGGGTGGATCACTTGAGGTCAGGAGTTTGAGACCAGCCTAGCCAACATGGTGAAACACCATCTCTTCTAAAATTACAAAAATTAGCTGGGCTTGGTGGTGGGACCCAGTAATACCAGCTACTCAGGAGGCTGAGGCAGCAGAATCATTTGAATCTGGGAGATGGAAGCTGCAGTGATCTGGGATAGAGACACTGCACTCCAGGCTGGGGGACAGAGTGAGACTCAATCTCAAAAATAATCATAATAGATAAAACATTAGTTGAAATCAAGACAGTGTTTCAAAAGGCACCTACTTATTATATATCTCATATTTCTAAACAGATTTAGAAATTGTCTTACTGGGTGAGGTTGTGTCCAGGTTTCTTATTCTTATTTATCAGCCTTATAAGTTTAGCCTTTGATTATCAACCAGGATTTTTAAAAGTTATTTTTTTCTTTAAAACAATAGTCGAAATCAGGATAGTGCTTCAAAAGGCACTAAACTCTTTTCCAAAATATCATTTAATAATTATTTATATTTATTGATTGCTCATCATGTTTGATGTTATTTCAAGATAGATTTTCATGGTGATTTCGACTTTAACTGAAGCAGTAAGACCTTTACAGAAACCTGGTATGGAACATCATTTTCTCTCTCAAGCTAGATGACACAGTAATTGCTTTTACTTATTTGATTTGCTAGCAGTAAGATCCACTAATAGAGAATACATATTACACTTACAAGATACTGGAGGTTCTTTGTTTAAACCACCTCATTAAAGTAAATTAAAATACAAAAAGTTGCACACATTTAATGTATATGATTTAAGTTTGGAAGTAAACATACCTATGAAACCATCACCACAATCTAGGCTGTAAACCTGTCTTTCACTTTCAAAAGTTTCTTCCCTCCTTCTTATTTGTTCTTATTATTATGGTGATACAAACACAACATAAGATGTACCCAGTTAGCAATTTTTTAAGTATATAATACAGCATTGTTAACTATAGGCACTATGCTGTACAGATCTGTAAGACCTATTCATCTTGTATAGTCAAAACTTTGTACCCTTTGACTAATACCTACCTATTTTCTCATCCTTCCTGCCCCTGGAAACCACCATTCTATTCTGTGCTTAATTGACTTGTATGGAAATGTACGACCTTTGAGAGTTTATGCTGTTGGTAGTTGACACATTCTCTGTCCTCACTGAAGATTATTATCATTTGAAAGTGTACATACAAATTTCCTTCACTTTCTAAATTTTTGCTTTAATGAATTGAAAACATTTTAAACAAAATTCAGTGTCTGAATTTTAAAAATACATGTGTGTCTAGAAAGACAAATATCGCATGATCTCACTTATATGTGGAATCTAGAAAAGTTGAACTCATAGAAATGGAGAGTAGACACATGCACACATATGTTCATTGTGGCACTGTTTACAATAGCAAAGACCTGGAACCAACCCAAATGCCCATCAAAAACAGACGACTAGACAAGAAAAATGTGGCACATATACACCGTGGAATACTATGCAGCCATAAAAAATGATGAGTTTGTGTCCTTTGTAGGGACATGGATGAATTGGAAACCATAATTCTCAGCAAACTAACACAAGAACAGAAAATCAAACACCGCATGTTCTCACTCATAGGCAGGTGATGAACAATTAGAACACATGGACACAGGGAGGGGAGCATCACACACTGGGGTCTGTTGGGGGGGCAAGGGACATTAGGGACATTAGGGGTATGGGGAGGTCAGGGAGGGATAACATGGGGAGAAATGCCAGATGTAGGTGATGGGGGGGATGGAGGCAGCAAACCACATTGCCATGTGTGTACCTATGCAACAATCCTGCATGATCAGCACATGTACCACAGAACCTAAAGTACAATAAAAAGAAAAGAAGAAATGAGAGTAGAATGGTGGTGATCAAGGGCTGGGGGACAGGAGAAGGATGAGGAAAGGGGAGACGTCAGTTAAAGGATACAAAGTTATAGTGAGACAGAAATATTGAGTTTTAGTAATCTATTGTACAGAATGGTGACTATAATTGATAGTAATGTTTTGCATATTTCAAAATTACTAAAAGCAGATCTTGAATGTGCTCACTACAAAAAATAATATGTTAGGTTTTGGATATGGTAATTAGTTTGATTTAATAATTTCAGAATGTAAATATATATCAAAACATCATATTATATCCCACACATATATGCAATTATTTGTCAAATAAAAGTAAAATAAATTTTTAAAAATACATATGAGCTTATTTTATGAGAAACCCAGGAGAGAGATGTAAACTCTGATCCAGTTCTATCTCAGCTGTTCTCCTAATAGGACTAAGTCTGGTGTTCAAATTGTTTTAACTTATTCTGTATTATCATTTTCATCTTCATCGCTCTTTCCCTGAGCACTAGCCTTTCAGGACTCCCAGTAATTATTTATGGCAAATGTTTGCAGACATTTGTAACTCAGGTATAAATTGGATAATAAGAAAACAAAACAGTGGCTACTGGCCCATGATGTTGAATGTACAGAACACTTACAGTACCTTAAAAAAATCCTCAAATAAAGCCACTCAGTGACCTTATCTGGAATAAGATAGAGACAAGAGCGCTCTGCAAACACAAAAGGAACTAGACATCTCCTTTTCGTGACAGACATAACTGACTGCTGCATTTTTTTTTTTTTTACCAATGTTAGGTGTCATCAAGCTTGAAACCTCTCATCTCCTAGAAATATAACATATACTTGTATACGATATCCAATTACTGAACTATCCCTGTTGATGACATCATACCAGAATAGGACAGTGATCTCTTGAACCCTCCTTAGAGCAAAGCACAAGCTCTAATCCTATAAGCGGTTCCTCCGAAATCCTATTTCTGAGGGACTCCTAGGATATCCTGGAATATGGTTCCATTTGCTGCAGCAAGCATGATAAACCTCATCTCATTTTTCTACAAGTTTGTTCCTGGTGATATGTGGTCAGTAAGTACCTTTTATATATTATTATATTATTTCTTTACCTTAGAACATATGTTTACTGAAACGCAGAAGGAAAATGTAGCTTATATCCACTACCGTGAAGTACTGTGGCAAACTATGCATAAGCATTCCCATTAACACATACATTAAGCTAAATATTTAAAGAGTAGATGTTATAACAGATGCTTATTATGATGATATCCTTTATGGATTTTATTAGAGAAATTGGTTAGGTTGTCAGAATAGGCTGAGCACACATTTCTCATTTAAAATGTTAAAATACCAACCCACACTGTCTAAATTTACACTATCCAAACATCTACAGGAAAAGATTAGGATCAGTTATTATATTGGAGCCCCTGAATGGATCACTGGAAAGGGAAAACAACATAATGTGATACTTTTTGTGGCATTTTCCTCACTTTTAGTATCTGCAGTTGAATCATATGTGTTATAAACACAAAGAGAAATATGCTACATTACTAACCACAATGTTCTGAATGGACAGTTACTTAGATGGATAATGAGTGACAGGGGGATTGGAGCAGAAAAGCAGTATTTGGATGTTGCCTTTCTCTGTCAGAAACTATAAAGACGTTGTCTCATTCAGGGCATAGAAAATCTGAGAAAGAAGGCATCACTATCCCATTTTACAGTGAGAAGTGTTAAGAAGCTCCTCAGATTCAGTTCTTATACCTGCCATTGCACAGTTAGCTTAAGGGCTTGAAACCTCTCCAGTGTTTCAGATTGTGGCTGGACTCTAAACCAAGGAGATGGAAGTATGAGCACTTTCAGGGCTGAAACGTAAACCTTGAAATCTAAGCATAATACTCTTTATTTTTTTTTATTTTTTATTTTATTTTATTTTTTGAGACGGAGTTTCGCTCTTGTTACCCAGGCTGGAGTGCAATGGCGCAATCTCGGCTCACTGTAACCTCCGCCCCCTGGGTTCAGGCAATTCTCCTGCCTCAGCCTCCTGAGTAGCTGGGATTACAGGCACGTGCCACCGTGCCCAGCTAATTTTTTGTAATTTTTTTTTAGTAGAGACGGGGTTTCACCATGTTGACCAGGATGGTCTCCATCTGTTGACCTCGTGATCCACCTGCCTCGGCCTCCCAAAGTGCTGGGATTACAGGCTTGAGCCACCGCGCCCGGCCAGCATAATGCTCTTAAAACAAGATCAAGGTGAAGAGAGGGAATACCTTGTGAAAATCATATATGAGGATGACTAAAATAAGTATGCTAAAATGTGATTAGGGGAAAGAAGTGGCTCAGTTTCAGTTATTTGGTACCATATTTTGTTCCTCATACTGTATTTGTATATAAGAGAACATCCTGAAAAGGCATAAAGTTACAATTTGGTCACAAACTAATTCTACAAACTAGTAATTTGTATTTCTTTGTTTCCTATCTCAGAATTCCTATTGCATATCTGAGAATTCTTCTCTCTCTTGAATTATTGGCATCAGAGATGCCCTGGCATAATAGAGGAATATGTTCCGATCCAAAATAGTAGAACAGTACCTTTAATATCCCAGCAGAAATATCACAATGTCAATACAATTAGTAGGCATGATACACCTAATATTCGTGTAAGAGATACACGCAGGGAGCAGATACTGATTTTTCATTAAGTTCTGTGCTTCCAGCTGGCCTAACACTCTTTTTTTTTTAATTTTTTATTGGATTTTAGGTTTTGGGGTACATGAGCAGAGCATGCAAGACAGTTGCGTAGGAACACACATGGCAGTGTGCTTAGCTATCTCTCTCCAGATCCTATTACATCTTAAGTCACAGCTCCTCTACCTCTGCATTTACCTAACTCCTATTTCTAATGAATAAGTGCTTAGCCTTTACTATGCCTCCTGATGTTTTTGCTGCTGCTCGAAAATTATGCCTTTCTTCTGTCTCTGTCTCTTTGTATTCTACACATTTGTACATTTACGTCATATTACTGTGTGGGAGACGTTTTTGTCTGTTATCTTCTGATCTTTGCCCATAGAGCTGTGGCACTGGGCTAAATCCTGCAATTCCAATATACACTGAAATTCAGTGCTTCTGTCTGTCAGCTACATTAGGCTAGGTTATGCTACAGTTTAGAAAAGCTCTAAGTCCTTGTTGCAGAAAACAACAAATATTTATTTCTCACCTTGGTACAGTGCCTGCTACATGATTTTGTTACATACTTGCCACATTTTGCTAGATTTTTGTTGGCAAGGAGGCTTTGTTTGTGACTAAATAACCCAAGGTGACGGTTTGCTGATATTTTCAGATGTGATCAGTTATACTGTAACAAGGGGAATGTGACAGAACTTACTTTCTCTCACATACCATTGGCCAAAATTAGCCCACCAATCAAATGGAGCAGAACAATGCAATCCTACCTTGTTCTGTGAAGCAGAGAGCTAGAAACAGTTGGACAATGACATTAATGGCTACTACGTGAAGCATGCATAAAGGAAAACATTAACAAGTTTTAGTTGCCTACTGTTTTCTTTTTCATGAAAGTGTTCAATTGGGTCCCGGTAAGGAAAGAAGAATTCATATTGACTGAATAAATACTATGTTCTATGCCTTGTGCTAGGTTTATTCTTTTAGATCTTAGTAAATGTAATATCATTCCATTGAGATAAATTTCAAAAATTAGAGATACACTCAATATTACAGAAGTAGCAAAAATATGTCTAAAGCCCACAGTGTCTTCAAGCTTCCATTTTATTCTTGTATTGCAAGTATGGGCCTGTTCTGCATTATCCTCCCTGCCTTGGTTTACCTGTTTCTCCTTTGACACCTTTCTTCAATCCTTAACATTAAATCCCCCAACTCCAGCAGCTGGGCTACTTTGCCCCCTCATTAGTCTTATTTATAGGAGTATCAGGATGAGATTCGAGGAAGCATAGACCAGTCATTAAATGGCTCAATATCAAATAATCCATATTATACTGACCATTTCCTTCTCTTTCAAGACTCTTGCTTCATCTTTAAATTGAAGTCATGTCATTTATTCTTTTCTGGCTATTTTGTCTCTTACTGTTTTTTATACCAAAATCCCTGATTGAGTGTTTCTAGTTGTCTCAATGTCTCTAAAATGGGAGATATTTATTTCACAGTCCCAGTCCCCATGCCCTGACCCTGCCTTTCAGGATGCTAACTGCCCAAATGCTCTGCCCTGTTACCTTGATTTGACAGCTGTCCTCACTCTTGGCTCTATTCCTGTTGATTCCTTTGCTCTCAAATCCCGAAGGTCCCTAGACTGCTTTGTTCACTAATGGCATTAGGAAATACTTCCAAACACAGAAATCTATGCAGGATCAGCAGGGAGTTGTATGTCACTATTAGGTGACTAATTGCTCCACAGAATAATCATTACCATGCAAGTTTATAAAATAACAAGCCATCACATGCTTCTTCATTGACCTCTTAATGTGATAAATTATAATTATTGCTTATGGAACATTAAACCAGCCTAGCATCTTAAATAAATCTTGAGTTTGTATGTTGTGATTATTTAATTCATTGTAGTACTCAGTTTGCAAGTTTTCCCCCACATAAATAGAACATATTATTTTTTTCTTTCTGTGATCTTTGTGAAGATTAGAGTGCTTTTGCCCAATGTCTACATAGAAAGAAAAAAGTTGGACAAAAAAGCAAATAGAACAGAATGAGCTCATGAAGTGGCTGTGGCTCTGATCACTCTGGCTTGAGGAAACACAAAGAGAGCAGAAAAGGAAGTGTACTAAAGGGACCACAACTTTGAAAACTTCTAAAAATCAGGCAGAAAGAATAACACAATGCACTAGCAGTGGCAAATAATATGTTCTTAAGCCCAACACACTGTAAAATTTCTTCTAAGATGTCGGGACAGAGCAAAAAAAAAAAAAAAAAAGGTAAAGGAAGAGCTTTGGATTCCCCTAAAACTTTGTCTCCATCCAGTTATCTAGGAAGTAGGTACATTTCAGACCCCAAAATATTGTAAAGCCATGAATATCACACTACAGTCACATCTTAGAGGTCCATGTCTAGCTGTTTTAAGCCTTAGCACTCTAAGGGAATGAATTTTGAATTATTGCTCAGGACCGATTGGATGGCAGAAGTATCAGTAGCTTTCTTATTGTCATGATTCTACATTGTACAGGTTACTTGGGTTAACTGCTGAAAGAGTAAATACAAAATGTTTAATGGTTCAGACACAATATGTGTGTATTTTTGTTTATATAAAAAATCCAAGACAGTTCAATAGAATTCTTCCCAAATTTTCTACTTGAAAATTTAATGGGTGTTCTTGTTGTCTTGGGCAATGACCAATAGCATATTCTAATTTCAGTCTGCACTATATTAATAACTTTCTATGCTCTAACATGGAAAGATTGAGCTCTTATTCCCAGAGACTCAAAACATCAACCTCACTATTTTTGGTATCAGGGAAATGGTACTCTGGAAAATGTTGGTGAAGTTAATAACAGTTTTAAAGGATGACTTCTCTCTGCCTCAGCACATGGGCATTTCTCAGACTTTAATAGTATTGCAATATAATAAGTATATAAAATATTATGGAATATATAATTTATATGCTATTTGTTAGAATTTATAGATTAGATTTCACTGGGTAAATGAGACAGAAATACTCTGTAGGAATAAAAATATGTGCTGTATCAGTGGGTTTAGCTCAAATGGGGCATAAAGAATGAGTGATTTTTCATTTGTTATTGGATTAGTGAGACTAAATAAGCTGGAGAGCTCAGCCCCATTTGAGTACATGCATACTCATTCTACCCGATCTCTTTCTTCCCATAAGCAAGAGAGATTTGATACTGAAATAACTGGAAATTGTACTGGCATGTTATTTTTCAAGCAATATCCTATTGATGTGGGCTGATGTAAGGAGGAAAGAATAGCACAGAAGTGTGAAGGTGACTCATAACACCATGTTCATATTATTTTCTATAAATAAGAAGGATAGCATGCATCATCATAAGTACAGCTGAAGGAATCAGTTTTTCACCCTAGTGCCAAGTTATATTATTTCACATTTATACTATTGTTATGAATATGAACATTGAAGGCTCCAGTGGAGAGTCAAAACAATTTTGAGGATATACATTTTCTCCTATACAAGACATTCAATTTTTCTTCTTTTAATGGCTGTTGATGCTAAAATACAAAATGCAGCCTGATAAATATCTAACCTACTAAAATATAATTCTACTTTTCAGAAAAATTTAGATGGTACTACTTATTTTTAATATGATATTTCCTTCAGGAATGAAAGGAAATGGTAGTCTTGCATAATATTTCATTTCCTATAATATATTCAGTGAATTTATCATCTTGCCATAAATATAAAATTTGAGCAACGAAACAGAATGACTGAAGTCTTTGCATTTTTAAAATCTCTTTCCTAATTTTCTAGGGTGGTGGTGGCATCACAACTTGGCAACCTGCCATTAGAGCAAGACCTTTGTCAGCAAGGATCCTTGTTTAGGATTATGTTCAACAATCAACATAAGATTATAGGTAGACAGGAAGAATGACACTTCCCATGTATCTTCCCTTTTCTTTATTATACTTTAAGTTCTGAGATACATGCGCAGAATGTGCAGGTTTGTTACATAGGTATACACATGCCATGGTGGTTTGCTACACCCATCAACCCATCATCTACATTAGGTATTTCTC
Organism: Callithrix jacchus; assembly: GCF_049354715.1. NCBI lineage: Eukaryota > Metazoa > Chordata > Mammalia > Primates > Cebidae > Callithrix > Callithrix jacchus. The sequence continues at coordinate 35,324,380 of NC_133524.1, forward strand.
CTAATTCTATCCCTCCTCTAGGCCCCCGCCCTCTGACAGGCCCCAGTGTGTGATGCTCCCCTCCCTGTGTCCATGTATTCTCATTGTTCAACTCACACTTATAAGTGAGAACATGCAGTGTTTGGTTTTCTGTTCTTGTGTTAGTTTGCTGAAAATGATGGTTTCCAGCTTCATTCATGTCCCTGCAAAAGACATGAACTCATTTTTTATGGCTGCATACTAGTCCGTGGTATATATGTGCCACATTTTCTTTACACAGTCTACCACTAATGGGCATTTGAGTTGGTTCCAAGCCTTTGCAACTGTGAACATATGTGTGCATGTGTCTTTTTAGAAGAATGATTTATTTAACGTTTAGGAAATATTTTCTTTTCTTGCCTTGGCTGTCGTCATTGCCTCTTGGAGTCCTTACTCTCATCTGATCAAATTATTTAACTCTGTTTTTCACACAGCAACAGGGACAAAGTTGAAAACAAAATAGGAAACAACTGCTTAAAATGTTCAAATTGCTTTCCATTTTACTCTGAAAAAAAAAATCAGTCTTTTGATTTTTGCCTGTAAAAGACAAGTTCTTTCATCCATCCTCTACCTGCTTTCCAACATTTATAGCAGTATTTTTTCCATCACTCATTATTTAAGTGACCATATATTCTAACTTCTCTATATGGCCCCAATTTACTTTTGCTGTACAAGAATGCCTTCCAGTTTGTTATTTGCCCTATTGATAATTTATTATTCTAATATTTATTTTGATACTCCAACTTTCCTTCATTCATCCTATAGAAGACTGGCTTCTGTGTCCTTTTTAAAGTCCCAACTATTTTATGAGCACTTCCTATTTATTCAATTGGTTACAAAGTATGTTTATTAATAGTCATACAAAAATATTTCAGTACCTGTTTGGTGAACCTTCCATTGTACTTCCTCCTTCTGCCATTATCTTATCTCACCTAGTACTATGTGACACACATGTCCAGTTAAAATAGTCCTCACATCACATGTGGTTAAATCTAACACACACACACACACACACACACACACACACACACACACACAAATAACCAGCAGGATCCTGTCTCTTTTCCTGATTCTTTTAGTTTCAAAATCACTAACAGTTCCCATTTTAGGATACCATGCAGGACTCCCACCAACAACGTGAAGTGAACGTAGATTAAACTGAGTAGTAGTAACAGCTAATTGTTTGCCATTTACAATTGTGGTAGGAGGCAGATTATTTCTTGAAATTATTTTTATTTTTTATTTCTTTAATGAAACCTAATTTGTCACCTTTATTTTATTTTTAAGATCCAGGGTACATGTGCAGGATTTGCAGGTTAACATGATGGAACTGCCTTTATCATTTGGATTCTTTGTTCCATGTTGTGGCTTAAGCACTAGGCAGCCATTTGGCATTTCAATAGGGAGCTTGAAAAATATTGATTAAGTATATGTAAATTATGAGGAGAAACTAGATTTAGCAATCTTGCTACAGCACATATAAAAGGTAGTCAGAATATTATTTCTATATTGGTTTTATAATTTACTCTGTGGGTTAAATGTATAATTATTCACTTACATTTGTTTGGCAATGTTCTTTTTTAAATTTTTTGCAGTAAACCCTTCAGACAGCAATGTGTTGAAAAAGAAAAAAAATTCATTAAAAATTTTCTGATATTCCATTTAAGAGTTGATTTGGTGCATGAGTAAACAGCACAAAATGCTTGTAGACAATAAGTATCTATGAGGATAATATCACTAAGCATAGGCAATCAAGACACAAATCTCTTGTAGAAAATCATTTTGAGAAGACAGTGCCTACAGATGATGATTTAATGGGTACAGTTGCAGAAGGTGTGGTGAAGTAACACTAAAAATGATTTTTATTTAGACTAAATAACTGCTGATCTAAATGAATTTCACTAATTTCATTTGTCAGTTTTTTTGGGCATGTACGTAGAAAATCGCGATTAATGTGTTGGCTACAGTAACGAAAGAAATTCATGTGCAGTTAAAGACTGACAGTTTTATATTATCATCTTCAGATATTTCAAAAGGAAATTTCATTAATTTACAGTCAATAATTGTTCAATTTTGTCATCCAATTAAAAAAATCAAAGTAAAATCTTTACAAGTTCAATCTGTTAAAGCTGAAGCATCTGACACTGTAAATGCTCTTAAACATTCAATTTAAAGTGTAATATTGCATATACTACTGGAGAACACAAATGTAATGAAGCACTGTTATGGTGAAAACCACATGTTTACATTAAGCAATCTACTAAACACAAATAAATCATGGTACACACATAATTTATATTTGATAAATTCATATAAAAACTACCTGTCAAAATTTACATATGTAGTAAGCAAACTAGAAAACAAGATGAAATTAACGTTGATTACAACATAAATCTTCAAATTGGCAGTATATGTCTTCTTTCTTTGCTGTCTGTCTTCAATTGGATTTTAGAAATGTTTGACCTACTGAAAACCTATTTGGTAAATTATCCTGTGTCCTATAATTTTATTCAACTTTTTAAATAAACAATTCCTGTTATATTTTGGTTGTATGTGGTTTATATTTGGTTTTAAATTGTTATTTAAAAATTTATTGAGCAGAGCCATATTTCATCTTTTGAAGATTTTATTCAATAGCAATCATAGGAAACAAGATTTTCAACCAGTCAGCTTTCATAATCAGTTCTACCATTTGGTTATTTTTTGCAGTGGCTGCTACTGGTTTTTTCTTTCTATGTTTAGTGCTTCCTTCAGGAGCTCTTATGGGACAGGTTTGGTAGTGACAAAATCTCTCAACAGTTGCTCCTCAATAAAAGATTTCATTTCTCCATCACTTATGAAGCACAAATAAAGATGTCCTTTGAAACCAATAAGAATGAAGACACAATGTACCAGAATCTCTAGGACACATTTAAAGCAGTGTCTAGAGGGAAATTCATAGTAATAAGTGCCCACATGAGGAGCAAGGAAGGTCTAAAATTGATACCCTATAATCAAAATTGGAAGAGTTAGAGGAGCAAGATCAAAAAAACTCAAAAGCTAGCAGAAGACAAGAAATAACTAAAAATCACAGCAGAACTGAAGGAGATAGAGACACAAAAAAAACCCTTCAAAAAAATCAACAAATCCAGGAGATGGTTTTTTGAAAATATAAACAAAATAGATAGACTGTTAGCCAGACTAATAAAAAAGAAAAGAGAGAAGAATCAAATAGATGCAATTAAAAACGATATAGGGGACATCACAATTGATTCCACAGAAATACAAACTACCATCAGAGACTACTACAAACAACTCTATACACAAAAAACAGTGAATCTGGAAGAAATGGATAAATTCCTGGACACTTGCACTCTCCGAAGACTAAACCAGGAAGAAGTTGAATCCCTGAATAGACCAATAACAAGGGCTGAAGTTGAGGCAGCAATTAATAGCCTACCAACTAAAAAAATCCCAGGTCCAGATGGATTTATAGCCAAATTCTACCAGATGTACAAAGAGGAGCTTGTACCATTCCTTCTGAAACTATTCCAAACAATACAAAAAGAGGGAATCCTCCCCAACTCATTTTATGAGAACATCAGCATCCTAATACCAAAACCAGACAGAGATGCAACTAAAAAAGAAAACTTCAGGCCAATATTCATGATGAACATTGAGGCAAAAATCTTCAATAAAATACTGGCAAACAGAATGCAACAGCAAACCAAAAAGCTTATTAATCATGATCAAGTAGGCTTCATCCCAGGGATGCAAGGCTGGTCCAACATATGCAAGTCTATAAATGTATCCATCATGTTAACAGAACCAAAGATAAAAACCACATGATTATCTCAATAGATGCAGAGAAGGCCTTCAACAAAATTCAACAGCGCTTTATGCTAAAAACCCTCAAAAAATGAGGTATCCATGGATCGTATCACAAAATAATAAAAGCTATTTATGAAAAACCCACAGCCAATATCATACTGAACGGGCAAAAACTAGAAGCATTCCCTTTGAAATCTGGCACAAGACAAGGATGCCCTCTCTCACCACTCCTATTCAATATAGTATTGGAAGTTCTAGCCAGAGAAATCAGGCAAGAAAAAGAAATAAAGGGTATTCAATTAGGAAAAGAGGAAGCCAAATTGTCTCTATTTCAAGATGACATGATTATATATTTAGAAGACCCCATCATCTCAGCCCAAAATCTCCTGAAACAAATAAGCAACTTCAGCAATGTCTCAAGATACAAAATCAACGTGCAGAAATCACAAGCATTTCTATACACCAATAAATAGCAGACCAACAGAAAACCAAATCAAAAGTAAACTCCCATTCCAATTGCTACAAAGAGAATAAAATACCTAGGAATACAACTAACAAATGATGTAAAGAACATCTTCAAGGAGAACTATAAACTACTGCTTAATGAAATAAGAGAGGACATAAACAGATGGAAAAATATTCCAGCTCATGGTTGGGAAGAATCAACATCGTGAAAATGGCCATACTGCCCAAAGTAATTTATAAATTCAACACTAATCAAGCTACCAAGGACCTTCTTCACAGAACAGGAAAAAACCACTTCAAACATCATATGGAACCAAAAGAGAGCCCTCACAACCAAAACATTGCTAAGCAAAAAGAACAAAGCTGGAGGCATCATGCTGCCTGATGTAAAACAATACTACAAGGCAACAGTAATCAAAACTGCATGGTACTGGTACCAAAACAGAGACATAGACCAATGGAACAGAACAGAGGCCTCAGAAGCAACACCACACATCTACAATCATCTGATCTTTGATAAAACTGACAAAAACAAGCAATGGGGAAAGGATTCCCTGTTTAATAAATGGTGTTGGGGAAACTGGCTAGCAATGTGCAGATAGCAGAAACTGGACCCCTTCCTGACACCTTACACTAAAATTAACTCCAGATGGATTAAAGATGTAAACATAAGACATAACACCATAAAAACCCTAGAAGAAAACCTAGGCAACACCATTCGGGACACAGGCATAGGCAAGGACTTCATGGCTAAAACCCCAAAAGCAATGGCAACAAAAGCCAAAATAGACAAATGGGACCTAATTAAACTCTAGAGCTTCTGTATAGCAAACGAAACAATCATTAGAGAGAAGTGGAAACCAAGAAAATGGGAAAATTTTTTGCAATCTACCCATCTGACAAAGAGCTAATATCCAGAATCTACAAAGAACTAAAACAGATGTATAAGAAAAAACAAATATACCCATCCAAAAGTGGGTGAAGGATATCAACAGACACTTTACAAAAGAAGACATACATGAGGCCAACAAACATATGAAAAAATGCTCATAATCACTGGTCATTAGAGACATGCAAATCAAAACCACATTGAGATACCATCTCACACCAGTTAGAATGGGGATCATTAAAAAATCTGGAGACAACAGATGCTGGAGACGATGTGGAGAAATAGGAACATTTTACCCTGTTGGTGAGAGTGCAAATTAGTGCAGCCATTGTGGAAGACAGTGTATCCATTCCTCAAGGACCTAGAAATAGGAATACCATTTGACCCAGTAATCCCATTACTGGGTACATACCCAAGGAATCATAAATTGTTCTATTATAAAGATATAAAGACACAGTCACATGTAGGTACACTGTGGCACTGTTTACAATAGCAAAGACCTGGAACCAACCCAAATGTCCATCAACGATAGACTGGATAAAGAAAATGTGGCACCTCTACACCACGAAATACTATACAGCCATAAAAAACGATGAGTTCGTGTCCTTCATAGGGACATGGATGAATGTGGAAACCATCATTCACAGCAAACTGACACAAGAACAGAAAACCAAACACCGCACGTTATCACTCATAGGCAGTGTTGAACAGTTAGAACACGTCAAACAGGGAGGGGAGCATCACACACTGCGGTCAGTTGTGGGAGGCTAGGGAAGGGACAGCAGGGGGTGGGGAGGGATAACGAGGGGAGAAATACCAGATAGAGAAGATGGGGGGGACGAAGGCAGCAAACCATCTTGCCATGTATGTACCTATGCAACAATCCTGCATGATTTGCACATGTACCCCAGAACCTAAAATACAATTTAAAAAATAAAAATAATCATCTCTAGAAAAGTTAAAGAAAAAAATATTAAGTAATGACAACTCAAGAGTGTAGAAGATTTAACACTTGATAATTATACTTTGGAAACATTTTGCCTTATTATAAGGATCTTTTGATGGAGCTTCTTTTTCATACAAATTTATGGGTTACATGTGCAATTTTGTCACATGTGTAGATTATGTAGTGGGCAATTCAGGGCTTATAGGGTAGCCATCAGGTGAATAATGTATATTGTGCCCAATAACCAATTTTTTATCATCCATTTCTCTCCCAATCCCTCACCTTTCTGAATCTTCAATGTCTATCATTCCTCTCTATGTTCATGTGTACACATTATTTAGCTCTCATTTACACATAAGAACATGTGATATTTGCCTTTCTGTTTCTGAGTTATTTTACTTGCGACAATGGCCTCTAGTTCCATCTCTGTTGCTGCAAAAGACATATTTTCATTCTCTTTTTGGTTGAATAGTATGCCATTGTGTTATTATACCACATTTTCTTTATCCATTCCTCCATCAGTAGACACTTACGTTGATTCCATATCTTTGCTATTATACACAATGCTGCAATAAACATACTAGTTCAGGCACTGTATTGATTTCTTTTCCTTTGGATACATAGCTGTATGGAATTGCTGGGCTGAATGGTAGTTCTATTTTTAATTCTTTGAGAAATCTCCATACTGTTCTCCTTAGAGGCTGTACTAATTTACCTTCCCATCAATCATGTGTAGGAATTCCTTTTTCTTTGCAAATTCTCCAACAACTGTTATGTTTTGATATTGTAAAATAGTAGTCATCTTGTGTAAGATGATATCTCATTGTGGTTTTATTTTGCATTTCTATGATGATTAGTGGTGTTGAGCATTTTTTTCATATACCTGTTGGCCATTTTTATGTCTTCTTTTGTCTTTTTACAAAAGTTTCCTTTCACTAAAAAATGCCCACTTTTTAATGGGACTATATCTTTTATGCTGTTGGGTTGAGTTCCTTGTAAATTCTGGATATTGTTCTTCTGTCAAATGAACAGATTAAAAATATGTTCTCCCTTTCTTCAGGTTGTTTGTTCATTAATCAAAGCAGATTAGTATATATTGCTTTTTAATGTAATTAAGTCCGATTTTTCTGTGTTTATTTTTGTTTCTTGCGCTTTTGAAGTCTTAGTCACAAATTCTTTTCTTAATCCAATGTTCAGAAAATATTTTCCTGTTATTTTTTCTAGTACTCATATAACTCTGAGTGTTAACGTTTGTCTTCAATTCCATCTTGAGCTAAGTTTTTTAAAATGGTGAGAGATGGAGATCCAGTTTCAGTCTTCTGATATGTCAATCCAATTTATTCAGTACTATTTCTTGAAAAGGATGTCCTTTCTCAAATGTATATTCTTGTTGGATTTTGTAAAAAATTGTTTGAAGTATGTGGCTTTATTTCTGTGTTCATTATTTTGTTCCACTGATCTATATATCTAGTTTTGCCTCCAAGTTAGCCTGGTCTCCAGATCTGTGTTTCCCACCATTATCCATCACCTTGTCTTGACAGAGCCAAGGTTAGGAAAATACGTTGAAAGAATAGAGAGCTTTGTTTTGGATAGCTTCTTTATTCTCAGCTGTGGGCTCAATTTAGTCTCCTAAGCAAAGGGTAGGTCCTGACATGTGTTTCTTAATTAAAATTTACCTTCATTATTAATTTTCCCTATGGCAAGTAGCTTACATTGTATTTTGTGATATGGCTCTCCATTAGGCAGAGATTTTGCTTTTAATTTTTATAATATCACCTTATTGTGTATATGATAGACAAACCACTTAATTTATCTACATGTCACATCCCCTTTCTGTAATACAGACATTTGGTGAGCATCAGATAAAATAATATATGGGAACATCTTTAAAAAATATAAAGCAGAACTTTGTGTGTGCTTGTATTAGATGTGAGATCTAATGCTATACTGTTTTGGGTCTGACAGTTACCAAAAAATCTCATATCAGAATTTTGACTATTAGGAAAAATGTGTACCCTTTAGATCCTTCCTTCCCATGCTCTTTATGAGCAAAGAGAACTATGCTTTCACAGACTACTGGTGTTTGAAAGTGGAGCACTGCAGTATTCTATTGTTTTAATAATGGCCATCTTGCCTGAAGCATTAAGAAAACAATTTGAATCTGCTAGTCAAGTGTGTTGTGTTTTTTCCATCAATATGTAGTTATCGCGCCACCAAGTGTTGTAGTTCTGAATAGCAGCACTCTCACGGTGAGCTTTAAATCAGTTAATTGCTACATTTGCTTTTTGGGGGAGGGGGGCGGAATTCCCTTCATGCTACTACAATTGCTTTTTTTGAATGTTTTTATGTTGATTTAATTACATATACATTTAGGAGTTCTCACGTTAGAAAGAAGCGTTTGCTAATGTGTTGGACATGGCTCTAGAAGTAATTTATTTAGCACAATTGAGAAAACAGGAAAAAAAATATAATAAGGAAAATAGTCTAAATTGCCCCCCAGAAGTCTACAGGACTAACGGCAGTATTATTAAGATTTTCAGTTTTCCTGGCTAACAAGCCAAGCTTCTAAAAGTCACCCCTGGGGTTATACTTATACCATATAAACACTTCCTACTATCTCTTTGTAAGTCTATGTAAGTATGAGCATGAATTATTAAATCATTTAATCAGCTATTTGTATAGAGGAAGGATTTTACCTAAAAGCAAGAATTTTCTCTCTGGAAAATGTGAGGAAATCAAGCATAAAATTAAAGGATGAGATAGAACAATAGAGGAAAACAAGATAGTAGGGCTGTACTAATAATCAGAATAGCTAACAAAAGGTCAAAAGTGTCATGGCCAAGAGAAATAAAACCTAAGACAAAGATAAAGTGATCACATTAACATCTCTACTCATAGAGATGTGTTCTCCTGTAATAGTGTCCCTTATCAGAAAGAAAGCCAATAAAGGAAGCAGTGTGATAACCAAACAGAGCAGCCGAGCAACAGCACGACATTAAATTCTAATTAAAATAGTATACATTTTGCTGAACATATGGGATACATTCTTGGGAATCTAGCGACTGAAACATAGCATTTGTAGTCAATAAGTACTCAACCAATGCAAGAAACAATCAAATAATAGATACCTTCCACATATATGGTGCTATAAGTGTTGTTGCTCAAAAAATACTTATTGAGTGAGTGAATGAATTAATGGTTAATGAAGGAAATACTCTTGATTTTCAACATCGTTTCCCTAATTAAGGCCTTCGTCTCCTTCACACCTGAAATTTGGTGATTTCTACATAACCATCACAACAAATGTGATGGTTATTATTTGACTATTATTGTGATTTAGGAAAATAAAATCAATGTTTCAATAGTTATTGATTGTTATTTAACAAACCATCTCAAAATCTGTTGAAACATTAATCTTAAAAAATGTGTTATTTTTGGCCGGGCGCGGTGGCTCAAGCCTGTAATCCCAGCACTTTGGGAGGCCGAGGCGGGTGGATCACGAGGTCAACAGATCGAGACCATCCTGGTCAACATGGTGAAACCCCGTCTCTACTAAAAATTACAAAAAGTTAGCTGGGCACGGTGGCGCGTGCCTGTAATCCCAGCTACTCAGGAGGCTGAGGCAGGAGAATTGCCTGAACCCAGGGGGCGGAGGTTGCGGTGAGCCGAGATTGCGCCATTGCACTCCAGCCTGGGTAACAAGAGCGAAACTCCGTCTCAAAAAAAAAAAAAAAAAAAAAAAAAAATGTGTTATTTTTGATCAAGGGTCTGTGAGTTAATGGGCTCAGTGTAGTGGTCTTTGCTTGGGACCTCACATGTGTTACCAAATAGGGGCTGGGCCTAGATACTGTTAAATACGGTATCTACATGCTACATATGCTTTCTCCACAAGGTTCAGGCTATTCACAGCATGGTTACTGGGTTCTTAGAGAGCTCATCCACAAACATTGTAAGAGACAAAAAGTAGAAGAATGTCCGTGTCTGTAAATTAGCCTGTTATAATGTCTGTGATATTCTCTTGCTCAAAGGAATCACAAAACCTGCACAGATTGAAGGGGAGAAAAGATAGGGTCTAACTCTTGAAGAGGAGAAGGAATCACATAAAACAGAACCATCTTAATTTATCTAAGTCAATAAAAATACTAGTAACAGACATATTTTATAATGAGGATGAGATGATGTTGTGTATTTCTTACTAATCCTTACATCTTCACATAACCCTATATCCTGATTTTGTACATGAGGAAACTGAGGATAAACATAGTTATGTAACTTGGTGAAGGTCACACTGTGAGGGCTCCAACTTAAACATGCTTTTGCATTTTATTTCATTATCCTCTCACCCAACAAGAAATCTACTATAATTCCCTGTGCTCTCCCACATCAAAGCTAAATTCCTTTGTAAAATTTCATCAATAATCTTTCCTATTCCTACTTATGCAATCTTACATCTTTCTGCATCCCACGGTGTACCCTCCTTCCCATAATGCCCAGCTGTTAACCCATATATATTGTCTCAATTTTGCCTTGTTCCCCTTACCTGAAATACCTTCATTGCTTCCCACCACCTCCAATCTAAATTCTACCAGCCATTCATACACTTCTCAATTTTTTTCTCTGAACATCTCCCTATCTATAGCGGCCCATAGTGATGTCCTGTTTTAATGTATTAGCTCTTACACTTCAATTGTTGGTGTTTTCACATGTTAGTTGTATCACTCCAATTGTACTGCATATTTTGTGGCTATAATCTGTATCACCATATCTGGTATTCTTCCTGAATTCCTTGTAGCCTCCACCCTCTAAGATGGGTTCATCAGACACTGGGCAATAAACTTCAACACGGTGCTTTAGAAACGCTAAAGTAAACTGAAGCCTTCCATACAAAAATGATCAATGGAAATATTAGTCTAAAGTAATTAGCTTGACCATAGTGAAGTGAAGCATAGTATGCAGACAATACACTTCCACAAATTTTGTGCTATGTTCATCCTTGAGCCTTCTCAGCAAATTAGAAGGAAAACCTAGAGACCAAAATGGCCCAGCAAAGATGCAGAGTTATTGACTACATGCTGTGATTTCTGAATTTCCATTAAAGAGCGTTTTCTCTTCTACTAGGTGGAGATGGAAATGCCTTTGATAGGATAATATATTCCACAATTCAGAATGAAGCTTAAGGCATGTGTTCACTAAAAGCATAAGGTCTCTTCCATAGAAGGTTCTGATCTGTCTTATGAAGAATAGAAGGATTAAGAAGTTCCTAGACATATTGTAGCGTAGTAGGTATTTTAAGAAAGGAAAAAGGATACCTGTTAATAGTTTGCCTAGGGTGGCATCTGCTAATGTTTCTAAATTCACAAAAGAGAAAAGAGGACATTCTAGGGCATAAGTCCTCCAGGAGTCAAATACAGAAGTTCACCTGATAGCCTACGAAGTCCCTACCATCAGACACTCCCATCCCAATATCCTTCATACATACATATAACCACTCTCTGCAGGCTGGAGATTATTTAAATGCTGACTTGAAATGCTGCTGAGCATTAGTAAGAGGATAAAGCGGGGCAGTATTTTACAGCATCCTGCACCACTTTCCTTATCCCATATAATTACTAACTAATTTCCTGAGACAAATTTTCAAGTTAAACTGTAAATCAGCCATGAGTCTTACACAATAGAATGAACTGATCAAGCTCCTCATGGTGTCAGGTCCTCAGGTAGAAATTTTAGAAAGTAGTTTAGGAGGCAGGGTAAAGAATATTGCCAGCCAGCTTGTCTTACCATTAACTTTATTTCCCTTTCTATCAGGGACAGGTAATCTTGTTTAGCTGCCTACTTAGTCTTAATAAGCCAACATGAAAGCTCTAATGGGAATGCTAAAAGTCCCATTTCTGAGAGTCAGGTGATTTCTGGTTACCAGAGGCACAATTTTCTATCTCCAGTTGGCCAGGTATTTGACGTCTACTGGTATGAGAAAAATGACTTTATAATGGGGAACTGAACAAATGTTTGAGTTTTATTTTGTCTTGAGGGTAATTATTACTAGAATTCTCTTGCCCTTGCTTTGCCTGTCACACTAAAAAAATATTTTTCAAAACTGAAATATGTGCCATGGAGTAAGGCATGTGGTTATGCAAAGAAAATTATAAGCTTTGAAAATAGTCTTTCTTAGCATCCCTGTCTATTCCAAATCTAAAATAATTGTAGAATTAATTAAAGCACTCCAGATATTTATAAACTGTTTAAGGAATGCAGTGTAGCTAGTTTCTCTAAGAAAAGTCATGTCAATGATCCTTGGAAATTCTTTATTTTTATCCCTGTCCTACAACATGGCAGGAAGTGGGACGCTCCGTGAAGTCTTCAACCTTTTATCATGTTGCTCCTTGTCTAATTTAGAGCACCAAGGAGAGCATGACACATGGCTTTCCTACTCTAGCTTCAGTGGTGGAACATCGAACCCTGAAATGGACGTTCTCTATAGTAGACCCTAGTACCTTCCCTGTGTTTTGGCCACATCCTATCCCTGCTACTCTGAGCTTTTGGCTTGAAGAGAGCAGGAATGACTGCGGATTTGGTCTCTGCACTCTTCAATGAAGAGGTGGAGAGAATGTCTGCTATTGCAGCATGTGCAACAGATGCATCTGCCTAAATCCATATGCAGTAGTCACAGGGAGAAAACATTGTGGGCTCTTTTTCTGGCAAAGGAGGCAAAAAAGGCCCAACTTGTCTCCCACCACACCTACAAACAGAGCTGGGCAGCAGCTGAGAAAGCCATAACCACAGTTAGGAAGGAGTGAATTAATTATTCTCTTCCTCACTTATATTAGATGTTGAAGGAGTTGCCCATAAGAAGCAGCTCTTTTCACACTTGTGCCATACGTTCCCACTCACTTTTCATGCATTCTAGAGCATATGGGTTGTGTAATTGGATGGTTCACCCAATCCCATCACCATCTGCTCTCCAGATAAGCTGCACAAGCCTTTGGTAAAGCAATGAAAGATTTGACTGTCCAAAAGCCTCTTCTCCCAAGCAAAACTTTATACTTTCAAAATAAGTATATTATGGTAATGATCTCTGTCCATATAAATTTGGTTATTACATTACATGAAAAAAAACTCAAAATAATTTTGTTGAATTGTATCTAGACTGTTAATAAGTATGCAGACATAATAATTGTGTAAATTTTAAAATAAAGTTGCTTTTAAAATGGTATCAGATTCACAGTTTAAACAGGTTTATATGGAAATTTCTCTACATATCAGTCATATCAACAGTCTTTTCAAAAATAGGAAAATTAAATAATTTGCATGTTATTGCTGCAAAACTAATCCCACAAACTTCAATTTGATTTGTGAGGTATTGATTTCAAGATGTGCCAGAATTTGAAGTGGATTCTAGTCATAATACAACTAGGTTGCAGTTACATTCTCTGTAATTCAATTTTCTCTCCTCCTTCTTGATTTGTCTTTATTTTGAGACTGTTGATAAGATGGATTGAGCATTTTCTAGCATCACATCCAGACATGACAAATCCAGAAGACAAAGAATCTATTTTCTATGACTCTTTCTTAGAATTGAGAAAATATCTCTTTAAAGTTCCCCAGGTTTGTTTCTTCTATTATTCACCAGAACTGGTTGAATATCCATTTGTATATCAATCATGAGCACGCAAAGTAAGGTTTTCATGATTCGCTTACATCAGTCCTTGGAAAGTCAAGCATTATGAGTATTTATAGTTATCCGTTAAATACACACAAAGACTTCCAATAACCTGTTTATTTTGATATCTTCCTGCCATCTAGTGGATTATATATTTGGTTTATACAAGGGTAGCATAGGAAATTTTAGGTTTTCCAGCCATGTTTACATGCCAAAGTGGTCTAGATGCTTACTCTCAACATATTTAAGTAGTTCAAAAAATAAAACTCAAAGTTCTCTTCACGTAGAAACAGCAATTCTAGCATTTGTTTAAATTGTTCAGGTGGAAATATAAAAACAAAATGATGTAGCCAGACTAACTTAAAGAAATATCACTTCTGATGTGTGTTCCTGAAATGATTACATTTATTGACGGGTGTTATTTGAGTTTGAAAACTCTTTGTACTTATTCTTCTTCAAGAGTGATACTGAAGAAATAAAATATAGAGGCTGGGAACAACCTTTAGTGCCAATCGGAAATGCACATGTAAAACAAAAACTAATATGTTCCTTATTCCTTATCTGAGTCTAGAGAGAAGAATGGATAAAATGCAGTATACCCAGAATAAACCTTAAAGATGACAATATTACATATGAATGTGGATTCAGTTTCCCCAAAAGGAAGCCTATGCATGGTAGGAAAACCAGCAATTGTCATGTCTAGCTCATATCCCCAAGATTACAAAAATGACTTCGTAGTAACTTTCATTTCAAGAGGCTGGTCAGGCATCTATTCATTTTTTCCTAAACCTAGACTATGTTTTGAAATCATCAAAACAGAGAACTTAACAGTGAAAAATAATTAATAGAACTGTTATTTTCAAGTTACATCAAGCAATTGTTTGATTCAGTCTTAAAATAAAATTGCTTGATGTACTCATGGTTTTTTTGCATAAGAATTCAGTAGTCTTAGAACACTTTCTAAGAGTAAGTTTTAGATTGAGCCAAAAAGAACCAGTCCCTAAGCTTTGTTTGTGCAGTGTAATTTTTCCATTCTTCAAGTTTTGGACCTTGGTACCAGTAAGTCAATCATATTATCAGTTTTCCTCTGTTTCCAAGACTTTTAAAACTTCTTGAATATTTAAAATTTAAAAGTTGGCAGAATAAAACAGGAGAATGAGGCATGAATTTTGGAAACAATGGAACTTGACAAAACTGTGCAACCTTGTAAACCTAAGCAGGAATTGGTATTTTAAGAGTCTTGGCTGGGCATGGTGACTCACACCTGTAATCCCAGCACTTTAGGAGGCTAAGGTAGGTGGATCACTTGGGGTCAGGAATTTGAGACCAGCCCAGCCAACGTGGCAAAACCCTGTCTCTACCAAAAATACAAAAATTGGTCAGGCGTGCTGGTGTGCATCTGTTATCCAAGCTGCTCAGGAGGCTGAGGCAGGAGAATCGCTTGAACCTGGGAGGTGGAGTTTGCAGTGAGCCGAGATCATGCCACTGCACTCCAGCCTGGGCAACAGAGTGAGACTCCGTCTTAAAAGAACAACAACAAAGTCCTAACTACTTTATATTTAAGAGAGATATTACCAATAAATAAACAAGCAAAGACTCTTGCAAAACGCACAAGAGTAGGATTATTAAACCATATTTTATTTTGTTTTTTAATTTTCTTCTTGGTTTTTTCAACCTACAATGTTTAATGTGAGGCATTAAAATGTTATGGTTAGTTCAGAATCATAGTATCATTTAAATATGGTATGTATGTAGTCCTAAATATATTCTTTTAAGTATTATGTGTTTAAAACCTTTTTATATAATTCAAACTGATATTCAATGCAATAAAAATAGATGGTAGTCAGTTACCAATCTTTTAAATGTATCTTTATCATTTTGAAGGAGATGATTTTGCAACATTTCTGCACTTTTGCTCGTGTTCTGCTTTAATCTTCTATTTATACTGATTTCAGAATAGATCCATTTAACTATTGGCTAAAATGCACCATCAAGATTAAACCTAACTGTGGTTTGTTGAGTGCAGTAAAAGATAGCAAGTCTCATTTTGCTGAGGAGATTCTGGCTCTATTCAAAAGACAAAAAAAAAAACTAATAAGTAGGATTAAGCAGATTTTAATTTCCCTTGTTTTGACCCTTGACTCTTTTACCCTGTTTTATCATCTTTCTTTCATTTTTCCTCTTTTGCTACCTTCTTCTCTCCTGAATGTTGAGAAACTGTAAGACTTGCTATGAAAGTCAAAACAGCTATGAAAATAACTGTTCTGACAATTGCCAGGAGGAGATTGAATCAAGGATCCTGAACAAGAGGCATAAAAAAAGTCATTCCAACCTAGAGTTTTTCAGTAGTTAAAAAAAGGAAACTGCATCCTATCTTGTACTGTTTTCTTTGGCAGGCTCTATAAAACTCTCAATAGAGACTCAAAGTCCTTTTCTGTCTTATGACTTTACTAAAAATTTACTGCTCTTTACTGAAGATGCTATATAAGCTGAAGCTCAAAGCTTTTAGGAAGAGGGAAGGCAGAGAGCTTTCCTGCGTTTGCTTCTTAATCGTCTTCAGTTGAACAATCCTCCATATTTTGGACAGGCATATTCTGCTGTCCCACAGCACAAAAGTAACGTGATAATTCCCAACTCTATTTTTCCATCTCGGGGTATGTCTATTTCATAATATATCTGAGAATCTTTAACAAAAGTAAACCTGATCTTTTCTGTTAAATTTAAGAAAAATTGATACCATATTTCTACTATACTAAAGAGGAGATATCTTCTCTAATATAATTGCACAACCGAAGAGTATTCCAACTCCAAAAAATATTTTGTTTTTGTTTCAGTCACTGGAAGTTCTCACTTCTCAAACTGGCGAATGACTCCTTCTGAGCTTCTAAGCAGTATTGCCAAAATGAAGCCAACATAAGCAGCCACAAGGCTGCTGGGCAAAACAACAGCAGCAAAATAGCCATTATCTTTCAGCTCTCAGTCCTATTATTGGTGCTTGGTATCATATGAAATATGGCTTTTCACTGCTATTGTAATGAACAAGTCAACAACTTCAACTTTCACTGTACACATACTGCAGCTTGAGCATTCCTTGTTACCCAATAGAACTTGTTTGCTGATGTCCTGGGAACAGGATGAAGGCAGCTATTTCATCCAGGTTTTGGTCAGGAAACTAAAGAGAAAGTATCATTTTGCCAAGAAATCTACAGTTATCACTCAATTTATTATAGTGTTGCTCTCTGAGGAATGGCAGGATATAATAAATCTGGGAAAAGCAAAAGACAGTTTAATACAAAGGGAGCCCAGAAGGTTTCAGATCATTCCATTAAATCAAGGTTAGATGAGGGCCTTAGCGTGAACACTGACTTCCAAAGAGGATGAATAATAAAAACAACTTCATGGAGTACTTACTATGTACCAGACAGCAATATATATGAGATAGGTTGCATTTATTTTTTAAGAGGTGAGTAAACTGAGGAAAGAATTCAGGATCAGAAATCTAGGAAGTCTTTGAGCCAGAACTTAGACCTAGATATTCTCTCCCTTACAAAACTGTGATTAGATGTATTATTTGACATTATCTCTTGAGAATACTTAAAAAGTCTTTCTGTTTTTATTTGAAGCTATATGTTTCACAAGTGGCAATCAGAAGACTGTGTGAACATGAAGTAGAGTCTTCTGACTTAGAAAAGGGACATTTCTAGGTTGGACAAAAACTTTTTTACTCTGAACACAACTGGAATTCCTTACACTATGCCCCATGCCAATGAAAGAGATCGTGAACTTCTTATAATGCCATAGCTCCTATACATCTCTCAGTGATATATGCACTGTGTCCCAGTAGTGAAAACAAAGGTATTTTCTATGCAGTAATATTTACACCATGATATCTACCCTTACTATCTTATTTTAAACTGCGGCCTATGTTCATCACATACTCCATGTCTTTACCCTTAGAAAAGTCTCTAGGACAGTTAATAGAAGTTCTAAACATCCTCTCTTCAGGACCATGGTAGGACCGTACTGTACCAAACTTACAAGTTCAGATTGCCCATCTGATTTATTTTAGGTAATAATATATGAGCACAAATGACAGGTAACACTTCCAGCTGAATCCCTTTAGTAGTCAACGCTTAATTTACTAGTTTCTCTAACAGCTGCCACAAGAATCAGCCATATTCCAGATTCCAGAATGAGTAAGAGAATCTTTGTTGTTAAAGATGTTACGATTTGGGGGATAGTTATTAGCAAGACCTATCTTCTAATTGCAAATATAATTTCTCTATACTATAGTATATTTATCGAGTATAGAATATATACACACATATATAAATTTTCTTTGTTATCATAGAACTTATCACTTTCTAACATACTGTACAAAATTTACTTTATTAGTAGGTAAAGTATTAAATAAGTAGAAAGTAGTAAGCTTTAACCCATTATCAGAAAATAAATTCCAGAATAAAAGAGGAGCTTTTTCTATTTTGTTTTATATTATGTCCCAAGGACTTAGAACATGATATGCCTGGCATACAGTAAACGTTCAACAAATATTTGGAGAATGACACTATGAATAAATGTCATACATTTTATTTGTTTATATATTTTTTTATTTTACTTTAGGTTCTTGGGTACATGTGCAGGTCTTGCAGGGTTGTTGCATAGGTGCATAAATAACCAGGTGGTTTACTGCCTCTGTTCCCCCTTTGACTATATCCGGCATTTCTCCCCATATTTTCCCTCCCCACCTCCCACTGCCCTCTCCTAGCCTTCCCCAACTGCTCCCAGTATGTGATGCTCCTCTCCCTGAGTCCATGTGTTCTCATTGTTGAATACCCGCCTATAAGTGAGAACATGCGGTGTTTGGTTTTCTGTTCTTGTGTCAGTTTGCTGAGAATGATGGTTTCCAGATTCATCTAAGTCCCTACAAAGGACAAGAACTCATCGTTTTTTATGGCTGCATAGTATTCCATGGTGTATATGTGCCAAGATTGTTAGGATGAATAGAAAGTGAAATTACCGGGAACAATAAGAATAAGTTGAGGATGTTTTAGTGCTAAGACAGGCCTGAAATTAGCTAAATAATGTATTTATTTCAATGGGGAGAAATTGGCTTCATACTTTAAGCAACAAGGCTCTGGAAGCTATACATAGGACATTCAGGCTTACCAGCTCTTTCAGAAATGTCAGGGCGACAGAGATTTAGGTTTGGATTATATATACCTATAGAGGACCTCTTGAATCAAATCGTATTTGCATGAAAATGAATTTAGTTTATGAATTTTGTCAGGTTCAATTTGCAAAACAAATTAAGACACACCAACCTCATGTAATAGTTTTTAAAATAATTATTAGTTATTTTTTTAATTTAATAGTTTTTTTTAAAATTTTTATTGCACTACCCACAAGCTCCATCTGAGATAGGTAGAATATAATTAAAATTTCAATATTTAGACTAATTATTTGCATTATTAAGAAACGAATCCTAAGGCAGATGACCTTGTGCTTAGCATAATCATAACTACTTTACACAAAGGTAGCTGGCATAGAGTAGCCTAGAATAGAGGCTGAGAGGTACATTGATTTAGGAATCAAGTAATAGGCTTTAGAATCTATTCTTGCCTAGCTTATCTTTGAGGGTTTGGGGGCCTTAGAATGGACAAGAGAGGAAGCAGTCAATACATAGTTTAAGGGAGAAAAATGACTATTGAGGTATATCAGGTAGCAGAAATATTCAGAAAACTTAGAGAGCAATAATTTCTTAGTCTCGGATTTAAGTGGATTTCTCGCCCATGCTATTCTGTACTCTCCCTTATCACAAAGTCATTTGCACATATTCTTATGTTAATTCTACACTGAAGAAAAGAGGCTGGTGAAGATGAAATGTGGAGTAACGTGAGTGGGAAGAAAGATCAACAGTGGTAGAGAAACAAGCAGGGACTGAATCTTTTGGATGAACAGAAACTGTTGAGAAGAACTTAACGTCCATGGGAGTCTACAAAAAAATCTTGAAGACCAAAATTCCAAATTCAGGGTAAAAAATACAAGGTAAGGACTTACTGTTTAAATGAAATCTCTAGTAAATAAAGTAAAATCCATTTATTCACCTATCTTTAAAATTATGGAGAAAAAAATCTTTCTTTACTCTAACATATAGAATACGACATATACCCAGGTATGGTATCCTTTATATGAATGCATAAAAGCTCAAAGTCAGATGTGAATGACATTAAAACAATATAAGCCCTCATTCTTTCATCCACTCAAATTTACCTCTGTAGAGGTAAACATAATTAAGAAATTTTAAATTTGCAGATTGGATTTTGTGGGAAGCAGACTTTGAAAATGAGTTATATGAGAGTTTACGATCAACATCTGTGAGGGACTGAAAAATGTAGAGTTGGTCAAAGATGAAAGGCAGCCTATAGTAAAATTTTAACCAAGGCTTCAGTAGAGCCCATGGAGAAATCTGGGGTGATCCTTCCGAGTTATTCTACGTTGCAGTAAGGGGGTTAGGCCTTTCTATCCTATCAATGACCAGTCACTATGTGCAGGCCCTGTGATCTCGAGAAAAGCAGGAGTCTTCAAGATTTCAAGGGAATCTTCAAAAAAAGACTGATAGCCCCTTGCTATCAACAAGCAGCCCACCTAGAAGCTAGGAACTAGGGGAAAATTATTTAATTCTGAACAAGGCTCTGGGCAATACATAACAACATTCATTAAAGTATCACCCTAAACATCTTATCTATGCATTTTATCATATTACATGACATATTATAATATAGTTAATACAATACAAATGAGCAAAATCATAGGTTCATTATATGCTACTCCATTTTACAAACTAAGTCTTAGATCTTTCTTTAGTTTAATATAGAAAATTTTTATCATTGTTTAAAACAATTACTTAGTATTCTATAGTACTGTTGTACCATAAGTTTATTCTTATAAGACTTTTCTTATAAGAATAAACACTTATGTCATATTGCAATATTTTCTATTAGAGGCAAAGCCACAGTGAACTTAATTGTTTAGGTTTGTATATATACAAGATTTAAGTATGCATTCTTAGAAATAGCATTTCTGGATCAGACATATGGACAATTGTGGTACATGATGCTAAATCCCCTTTGAAAAATGCTAGGTCATTTCACATGGCTTCAAGAAGGAAAGAAAGAAATCATGCTAGGTATTTTATATATATATATTTTTTTCTATTGCATTTTAGGTTTTGGGGTACATGTGAAGAACATGCAAGATTGTTGCATAGGTACACATATGGCAATGTGATTTGCTGCCTTCCTCCTCATCACCTATATCTGGCATTTCTCCCCATGTTATCCCTCCCCAACTCCCCACCTCCCTTACTGTCCCTCCTCGATTCCCCCCCCGCAGAGACCCCAGTGTGTGATGCTCCTCTCCCTGTGTCCATGTGTTCTCATTGCTCAACACCCACCTATGAGTGAGAACGTGAGGTGTTTGATTTTCTATTCTTGTGTCAGTTTGCTGAGAATGATGGTCTCCAGGTTTATCCATGTCCCTACAAAGGACATGAAGTCATCATTTTTTATGGCTACGTAGCATTCCATGGTGTGCTACGTATGTGCCACATTTTCCCTGTCTAGTCTATCATTGATGGGCATTTGGGTTGGTTCCAAGTCTTTTCTATTGTGAACAGTGCTGCACTGAACATTCGTGTGCATGTGTCCTTATAACAATTTATAATCCTTTGTCTATATACCCAGTAATGTGATTTCTGGGTCAAATGGAATTTCTATTTCTAGGTCCTTGAGGAATCGCCACACTGTCTTCCACAATGGTTGAACTAATTTGCACTCTCACCAACACTGTAAAAGTGTTCCTATTTCTCCACATCCTCTCCAGCATCTGTTGTCTCAAGATTTTTTAATGATTGCCATTCTAACTGGCATGATTTTACATGGAGGGGATGCAATATATTGAATTCTTTATAAACACGTTGACTTAAACTTTTTTATTTGGCAGTGCAGAAAGGAAAAAAAAAAGCTTAGTCCCTCCCTTTGACTTCTCAGTATTATTTTCAAGTACTTCTTTGGCCAACCCTAGAAAAAACTGTTTAACAATTGTTGGTCTTTAGTTTCCTCTCAATTTCTCTTTTGTTCCCCACTTATAGTATAAAAATGTGTTCTTTTCCCTTAAACAAAATGTCTCTAGTAGTTTATTTCTGCCCTGAAGCCTTCCAATCACAGAATGAAACAATCAAAAACCCATTTATCTTGGGAAGCTGTTGGTAAGATAATGAGTCAGCTCTTTTCAACCTTGCAGTCTTTTAAAGAAACAAAGTAAAAGGAAACTACTTAAATTCTCGAATTAATTTATTCTGGAGGAAACTGGAAAGCCATGTGCATACACAAGGTGGTATGGAAAGCAGAGCAGACAGCAAGTATGTATGTTTGGGAGGCCAGCGCTTCAAATCATTCCATATACATGTATTATTTACTCCACCCACAAAAGATATAAAATGCAGGATATCAACCCATAAAGGTTTTCCTTTTCCTCCATGAATTGGAACATTTAGAAAAAACCAGGGTGTCTAGAAAAACAAAAAATGTTTTCTAAGAAAATGGTAGCATGGTTTCAGCAGAAGAAGTCATATGAGTGAGTTTAATTTTAAACATGGGATCTAAATGTTCAATTCAAAATATTAGTTTTAACTGTTAGTCCTTTTTGCCACTTTGTGATGTTAAAAGTTTCATACACCTTTCAAGCCACAGTCTCCACATCAATAAAATATGAAGATTTGACAGGTCAAGTGCCAAAATCCCTCTTAGATTTAAACATCCTGTATAGTCTATGATCCTGGCATTCTAGGTCCCTAAGTAGTACAGCCACTCTCTTCAAAACCAGACAGCACGTCTCCCACTGCTTTAGCAAAATTCAAGAGATATCGGATTAATGGGATACATCATGATTAGTAAGACGAACTTTGGAGTGTATCAAGACATCTGGAAATTTTACAAAAAGACAAAAAAGTTCAGGCCCATCCTTGAAAGTTCTGGGTTAGTAAATTTCAGTAAGGTCCCATATCCCTGCAATATTAACAAGCTTGCCAGGTGATTTTATGCTTACCAAAGAACTACTGGTTTTGATCTTGGCATTTATAATATAGTCTCAGATCTACACACTGTTCTAATTTCAACATCGAGGGGTGAGGATAGACTTGAGTGATTTTTTGTAACTATAATTTTGCTCCCATATATATATATATATGGGAGCAATATACATATATATATACACACACATACATACATACACACACGTATTTGCTCTTCCAGTAGAAAAATATGTATATATATTTGCTCTTCCAGTAGAAATCTGTTTGTTAAGAAAACTGTACTGTACTACTGGAAACTTATTCTTTCAAAGTGATAGACCTTTTGCTATCACAAATATTTGGCTGCTCTACATACAATTTTGTAGTTTTGAAAACTTGAGGTGTAAAGTACACTTTGCAAACCTCTCTGAGAAAGATTGCTTCAGAAGCTGAGAAGCAATCTTTTGTTGGGCACAGTGGCTCATACTGTAATTCCAGAAATTTGGGAGGCCAAAGTGGGAGAATTGCTTGGGCCCAGAATTTTAAGGCTGCAGTGAGCTGGGATCATAGCACTGTACTCCAGCCTGGGCAACAGAGCGAGACTCTTGTCTCACAAAATAAAGAGTTGAGAAGTGCTGTATGGGAAACTCCTAGCACAATGAGCCGAGAAGAGGTGCTGTCCAAAGTCATCATAGTGCCACGACAATGATAGTGGTATCATTTGTATCATGTGATTTAAAATATTTGAGTTCAAACATTTCTCTGATAAAATACTAGAATCATTTTTAATGCTAATATTGAACACATCTTTGATTCTAAATCTGTCATTTTTCCTCCATTTACCAAGAAAAGAGCATCCCGCCTCCTGAATAGACCTAAGCAATCTGTTTCTGAATTTGATCCCATCCAAATCTGAATCCTTAGAAATTTTTCCCACTGTCCTATCACAGATATTATAGCACCTTCCCATCTCTCCTTCATTTATGGTGGCTTTTGTCTACTTCAAGATATCCAGTGGTATATTCATCCTTTGTTTTATATATATATATATATATATATATATATATATATATATATATATATATATATGACTCTTATCGGCATCTGCTGCTTCCTCTAATACACTCCTGTTCCTCACTTTCCTTTCACTACCAAACATTTCACATAAAAGTTCACAAATTGCTTCATCACTCATCTTCTCCATAAAAATCAGGCTTCATAGTTATGTTATTTTCAATACCAAAACACACAAAATCTGATTTCTCTCTATATACACACATAGACACACACAGACACATACACACACACACGTAGGTAGATAAATATATCTAATTAGCTAAATCCAATGCCTTTTCCTCATTCTTCACCTTTCTTCACCTACTTTGTAGTTTTGCTAAATGTGTTGCTATTCACCCACCCACTCTGATCAATGAAAATGTTAGTATGTACTGTAATAGCAAATAAGCTGTGTTTCAGTTGTCATTAAGTACAAAACTTTAGTGGCTCAAAATAGCAGATGTGTTTCTCTCTCATGAAATAAGACCAACATGGGTTAGTTGTGCAATATGGAAGAAAGGACTCAACTCATCATCAACGTTCAGGGAATCAAGATGGAAGAATGGCGACCTCTTGAATCTTACCATTTACCAAACCAGATAGAACACTAAAGTGTCTCACACAATGTATTGCTTCAGCCTAGAAGTCACATATATCAAGTTATCTGACACAATACTGTCCAAAATTACATGGCCCACCAAACCACAGATATTCTAGGAAATGAGATCTCCCAGTTGCTTAGAAAGTAAAGAACCAGGAATATCTGGTGAGAAGTATAATTTGTACTACAAATTATTTAAAGAATCCTTGGCATATTTAATACTAAATTAGTGTCATATTCCACTTTGGTTTATTTTATATTTCTTCTCTCTCACACAGCCCCACATATTGTAATAACCCTATATTCTACACTTTCTACACTAACCCTCCTATAGACTTCACCAACATTCATGTAGTTAATCTCTTCTATGTCAATAATTCTTTAATCTATATTTTCAAATCTTCTTCTACTACTTCTATTACTCAACAGCAGAAAGGATATGTAAAATAGGTGATGGAAAGTTACTTCACTTTACGATGGAGTCATATTATTAAAAATCTATTCTATAAAGGATCGTAAGTTCTATAAGTAAAGGCTTAAGAATGAGAGCTCCATTAAGGAAATAAGAGAGGGCACGACAGATGCAAAAACATTACATGCTTATGTTAGGAAGAATCAATACCGTGAAAATGGCCATGTGGCCCAAAGTAATTTATACATTCAATGCTATCCCATCAAGCCACCATTGACCTTCTTCACAGAACTGGAAAAAACACCTTAAACTTCATATGAAACCAAAGAAGAGCCCCCATAGCCAAGACAATCCTAAGCAAAAGGAACAAAGCTGAAGGCATCTTGCTACCTGACTTCAAACTGTACTATAAGGCCACAGTAATCAAAATAGCATGATATTGGTACCAAAACAGAGATATAGAGCAATGGGACAGAACAGAGGCATTGGAAGTAATGCCACATACCTATAACCATCTGATCTTTGATAAACCTGACAGAAACAAGCAATAGGGAAAAGATTCCCTGTTTAATAAATGGTGTTGGGAAAACTGGCTAGCCATGTGCAGAAAGTAGAAACAGGACCCATTCCTTACACGTTATACAAAAATTAACTTCAGATGGATTAAAAATTTAAACACAAGACCTAGCACCATAAAAGCCCTAGAAGAATGGTGAAACCCTGTCTCTACTAAAAATACAAAAAATTAGCTGGGCATGGTGGCGCGTGCCTGTAATCCCAGCTACTCAGGAGGCTGAGGCAGGAGAATTGCCTGAACCCAGGAGGCAGAGGTTGGGGTGAGCCGAGATTGTGCCATTGCACTCCAGCCTGGGTAACAAGAGCGAAACTCTGTCTCAAAAAAAAAAAAAAAAAAAAAAAAAAAAGCCCTAGAAGAAAACCTAGGCAAAACCATTAGCACATAGGCAGAGGCAAGTACTTCATAACTAAAACACCAAAAGCAATGGCAACAAAAGCTAAAATAGACAAATGGGATCTAATTAAACTTAAGAGATTCTGCACAGCAAAAGAAACTATGATTAGAGTTACCTGGCAAGATACAGAATGGGAAAAATTTTTTGCAAGTTACTCGTCTGTCAAGGGCTAATATGCAGAATCTAAAAAGCATTAAAACAAATCTACAAGAAAAAAATAAACACCACCATCAAAAAGTGGGTGAAGGATATGAACACTTTTCAAAAGAAAACACTTATGAAGCCAACCAACATATGAAAAAATACTCATCATCACTTGTCATTAGAGAAATGCAAATCAAACCATATTAAGATACCATCTCACACCAGTTAGAATGGCGACCAATAAAAAATCTGGAGACAGCAGATGCTGGAGAGGATGTGGAGAAACAAGAATGCTTTTACACTGTTGTTGGGAGTGCAAATTAGTTCAACCATTGTGAAAGATGGTGTGGCAATTCCTCAACGACCTACAAATAGAAATTCCATTTGACCCAGCAATCCCATTATTAGGTATATACCCAGAGGATTATAAATCATTCTATTATAAAGACACATGCACACATATGTTCATTGTGGCACTGTTTACAATAGCAAAGACTTGTAACCAACCCAAATGCCCATCAAGGATAGACTGGATAAAGAAAATGTGGTACATATACACCATGGAATACTATGCAGCCATAAAAAATGATGAGTTCACATCCTTTGCAAGGAAATGGATGAATCTGGAAACCATCATTCTCAGCAAGCTGACACAAGAACAGAAAAGCAAACACCACATGTTCTCACTCATAAGTGGGTGTTAAACAATGAGAACACATGGACACAGGGAGAGGAACATCAGTTACTGGGGTCTGTTGAGAGATGGGGGGCTAGGGGAGCAATAGCGGAGGTGAGGTTTGGAGGGATAACATTAAGAGAAATACTTCATGTAGATGATGGGGGATGGAGGCAGCAAACCATCGTGGCATGTGTATACCCATGTAACAATCCTGTAAGATTTGCACATGTACTCCAGAACTTAAAGTATAATTTTAAAAAAAGAATTCTTGGAATTTAACAATAAAAAAAAAAGAATGAGAGCTCTTCAGCAGTAACACAGCAGGAAATATCTTCTTGGGATACAGGTAGATAGATGGCTACATCTTTCCCTTCAATTTTTCAAATAATAGACTATATTGTATCTGATCAAGGAAGATTTAGATTCAAATAGAGAAAATATATTTCAACACATATTGTGTGTCAGACTTTGTATTAGGAGTGTTCACATTTATCTTGCTTAATCCTCACAGAAATAAAAGAATCTAATGATGTAAGATAAGAATAATGCCTTCATCAGGATGCACTGAGAACTATATAGTTACGTCCTGCTTTTTGTATAAACTGAAATGCTCACATGCTTCCCCTTAGAACAAGCAATGTGCTATGCTCAGCATAGTTGTACATTATCTTTGCGGTTGCTTTGAGTTTTATTTTTTATTTAATAAAAATTTTATTTAAAATTGTAGTTATAAAATTTTTCAGTATAGTACAGTACATATACTGTGAGGCTCGTGCTAAAGTGAATAAGCGAGTTTTCATGCTGACCACTCAATGCTATACAGAATCAACTGGCTTAGCATTTTCTCATATCTTTAGGTGCATTTAGATTGTCAGAGTTAACCTTCTGTGTTTAAAAAAAACACACTAAAAATAAAATACATGTATATACTTAAAAAAGTAATAACAATGTTTCCCTGAAGGCAAAACAGCAGCTACATGCTTCTTTCCTATACTACTGTAGCAAATCAAGGCATTGATGAGAGGGTCTGCAAATTGTGCTTCACTTTACAGTATTTGTCAGAGCACTTAATAAAATGTAAGGCTGGTATTTATTTGAAGTTGTACAGTATGACTTAATTCACATCTGTTGGAATAGAAAATATATTCTGTTGCGCATTTAAGAGGCTGTACACGATGGGGACAATAAAGATAAGAATATAGAGGTTTAATAATGATAAAGAGTATAAAATAAGTCTTAAGAAAAAGCACTTATGCTTAGAACTCTCCACCCAATCTCATTTCCAAGTAAGTTTGTGATAATTATTATAAAGGCAGATTGGTTTGAATATCAAAGCCTCTGTGTGTAGACATTCATATTGCTGGCTACATTTTTAAAATTTCATTTGATGGTTCTCATGATCTGGTATTAACATTGCTATGCAGGGTTTTTAACACAAAACTATAAATACTTCATGAATTATTTAAGAAATTTTCAGATTTAGTTTTTACTACATGTGATTTTTTGACACCCCATCTCTGTAAGGTAACATGTAAATCTGTCAAATACATATGTTATACTTCCTATAATTAGGACAACTAGGATTCCCACTTCCATATAGTGACATTGATTCATAACCTTTTTCTATACTTCCATACAAAACAATGCCACTTGTTATATAATACCACAGTTATAATATAATTTTATATTATAAATATAACATAAAAACTGTTTTCTCCTCAAATATTTTTCTACTCCCACTAGCAGCCACAGATAGAAATCGTATAAAGCACAGCATTTTAAAAGAGAAAAAGTGACAGCTAATATACCATAAATAAGGGGAGTCCATCTGTATAGAGGACCAAATATAACTTGCTGTCTGACACATTCCCACTACTCAGCCCTTCTGCAAATGCAGAGACAAGTTACTTGTTTCAGTCCCAAAAAAATGTGTCATGAACCCAGAAGCTATGCCTTGTTCTTTTGCTTCCAATCCATTTTATCACTATTTGCATAATTAGTCCATCTGAGTACTGTCTTTTTGTTTGTACCCCTAGATCTACTGTACCAATGCCAGCAGAAAGACTAGAAAAGGCTCAAGATATCATGGACTCTGTCATTTGATAAAAGGAGAAGCTCTGGTTCTTAATTGATCATTGCAGCAGTTACAAATGAAGGGACTGAACTCAACTGTGTGTTTACATTGTCAAAGGATCATGTAACTAGATTCTACCAGGAAAACTCAACAGTTGTTTAGCCTCCATTTTTAACTGTGGATGACTACAATTTTCAGTGCAGTATTTTCAGGATAAAAATGTAGTCCCTAAAAAATGTTCCCCACCCATGCTGAGGGCTACAGAAATGAGTGCCTTCAGAATATAGTACATTTTTTAGATTGCATCATGAAATACCTATTTCCTCTTTTCTCTCATGCTGTACTATGCTTGCCTCTTTGTTGCCTTACCAATCCTCTTTTATTTACTTCTATTAATGTCTGTTCTATGGTTTATCTTTATCCTGAAAGTGTATTGATATCTCCTAGCTCAAAACTTTTGGCTACTTCTCCTAACTTCTGTTCTTAACTTTGTTCTCTAATGTAACACTCCTGTTGTTGAGTCCAGAAGTAATGACAGCCATATTCAAAAATTCTGAAACATGGCCAAGAGCAATGGCTCACGCCTGTAATCTCAGCACTTTGAGAGGCCAAGGTAGGTGGATCACCTAGTGTCAGGAGTTCAAAACCAACCCAGCCAACGTGGTGAAACCCCATCTCTACTAAAAACACACAAAAAATTAGTCAGGAATGGTGGCAGGTGCCTATCATCCCAAGTACTTGGAAGGCTGAGGCAGGAGAATCCCTTGAACTCAGGAGGCAGAGGTTGCAGTGAGCTGAGATAGTACCATTGCACTCCAACGTGGGCAACAAGAGTGGAAAAAAAATTCTGAAACATAATGAATTAATGCTCCTAAGACAGGCTCTTCTTGGCACAATTCAGCATTGTGGGTGAGAAATCAGGACTATCATAGCCTTCATTAGTCTTCTTTCAATCTGCCTTCTAAACATCATGTTTGTCTCATACCATTAAACACTATAAGACCAGCATCCTGGCATTTTGTATTTTGAAGTGTGTGTTTTTGGTGCTACAGGATTAAAAAGCATAAATAAGTAATCTACATGATTTAATATTGCACTAAAAATCTGGGAGAAGCTGTGGTTAAAAAGTTTAAGAACATAATAATAGAGGTTAAACAAACTTGGATAGGGTTAAATTTCAGCTCTGCCACTTACTAAATATGTGTTTTAATTTCCTCTTATGTGTAATGAGGATATGGCAACATGAAGATCCCATTAAAAATATTTGTAAAGCACTGAACACAGTGCTTGGCACATACTGTTTACAGAATTTGAGGGCAAATAACATGATAAGGTTTGGATGTGTCCCCATTAAAATCTCATATTGAATTGTATTCCCATAATCCTCACATTTCATGGGAGGGACCTGGTGGGAGGAAACTGAATCATGGGGATAGTTACCTCCATGCAATTCTTGTCATGGTGAGTGATTCTCATGAGATCTGATGGTTTTATAAAGGGTTTTTCCTCCACTTTGCTCTGCACTTCTCCTTGCTGCTGCCATGTGAAAAAGAATGTATTTGCTTCCTCTTGTTACATGATTTTAAGTTTCCTGAGGCCTCCCAACCCCTGCATAAATGATTCAATTAAACCTTTTTCTTTTCTAAATTACTCAGTATCAGGTATTTCCTCATAGCATCATGAGAATGGAGGTAATATAGTAAATTAGTACTGGGTACTGGGACACTGCTATAAACATACCTGAATATGTGTAGGAAACTTTTGAACTGGGTGACAGGCAAAGACTGGAACACTTCGAAAGGCTCAGAAGAAGACAGAACGGTGTGGGAAAGTTTGGAACTTCCTAGAGACATGTTGAGTTGCTTTGACCAAAATGCTGATAGTGATATAGACAATGAAATCCAGGCTGAAGTGATCTCAGATGGAGATGAGGAACTTGTTGGGAATTACAGTAAAGGTCACTCTTGCTATGCAAAGAGACTGATGGCATTTTGCCCCTGCCCTAGAGATATGTGGAAATTTTAACTTGAGAGAGATGGTTTAGGGTATCTAGCAGAAGAAATTTTGAAGTGGCAAAATGTTCAAAAGGAATCAGAGCATAAACATTTGTAAAATTTGCAGCCTGACAGTAAGAGAGAAAAGAAAAAACAATTTTCTGGAGAGAAATTAAGCTGGTTGCAGAAATCTGTATAAGTAATGAGGAGCCAAATGCTAATCACCAAGACAGTGGGGAAAATGTCTCCAGGGCATGCTGGAGGCCCTCAGAGCCATCTCTCCTATCACAGGCCTGGAGGCCTGGGAGGGAAAAGTGATTTTGTGGGCCAGGACAAAGGCCGTCCCAATGTATGCAACCTCAGGACTTCATGCCCTGCACCCTAGCTGTTTCAGCTGCAGCTGTGGCTAAAAGGGACCAATGTACAGCTTGGGCCATTGCATCAGAGGATCCAAGCCCTATGCCTTGGCAGTTTACACATGCTATTGGTCCTTCAGGTGCACAGATGTCAAGAATTGAGGTTTGGGAACCTCCACCTACATTTCCTAGGATGTATGGAAATGCCTAGATATCCAGGCAGAAGTTAGCTGCAGCGATGTAGCCCTCAAGGAGAACCTCTACTAGGGCAGTGCAGAAGGAAAATGTGGGGTTGGATCCCCCAGACAAAGCCCCCACTGGGACACTGCACGGTGGAGCTGTGAGAAGATGGCCACCGTCCTCCAAAACCCAGAGTGGTATATCCACTGGCAGCCTGCACCATGCACCTGGAAAAGCCACAGACACTCAACATCAGCCCATGGAAATAACCAGGAGAGGAGCTATACCCTGCAAAGCCACAGGGATGGAGCTTCCTAAGGCCACAGAAACCACCTCTTGCATCAATGTGACCTGGATGTGAGACATGGAGTCAAAGGAGATCATTTTTAGGGCTTTAAGATTTGACTGTCCTGATGGATTTTGGATTTTCATTGGGCCTGTAGCCCCTTCATTTTGGCCAATTTACCCCATTTGGAATGGATGTATTTACCCAATGCCTGTATTCTCATGGTCTCTTAGGAAGTAACTAACTTGCTTTTGATATTACAGGCCTATAGATGGAAGGGATTTGCCTTATCTCAGATGATACTTTGGACTCGAATTTTGAGGTTAATGCTGGAATGAGCTAAGATTTTGGGAGACTGTTGGAGGCCATGATTGTGTTTTGTGAAGACATGAGATTTGGAAGGGGCCAGGGGCAGAATGATGTTTGACTGTGACCCCACCCAAATCTTATATTAAATTGTAGCTCTCATAATCCCCATGTATGATGGGAGGGACCCTGTGGGAGGTAACTGAATCATAGGGGTGGTTATCTCAATGCTGTTCACATCACAATGAGTGAGTTCTCATGAGAATGGAGGATTTTATAAGGGGCTTCTTCCTTTTTGCTCAGCACTTCTTCTTGATGCTGCTATGTGAAGAAGGATGTATTTGCTTCCCCATGTGCTATGCTTTTAGGTATCCTGAAGCTTCCCCAGCCCTGTAGAACTGTGAGTCAGTTAAACCTCATTCCCTTATAAATTATCCAGTCTTGGGTATTTCTTTATAGCAGCCATAAGAATGGACTAATGCATAACTCTTGTGAAGTTTGAAATTCAGTTAAAGAAGTATTTCACTGCCTGAAATAAATTGGCTCTCTCTGACATCTAAACTTTTAAATTACTTAGTACTACTGGAATATAACAGAAGATTGGTTTCTTTAACAGGGATGAAGCAGGGGAAATCAGTCAGAGGAAAGGAGGGTTGGTAAACTCGATCTTTGCCGTCTGTTCAAATTGCAATATAGTGTAGTGAATCTTTTTAATAGAAGTCATTTTTGATCTACCCTATGTGGTCTTGGCAAAACTAGTTTACTATTTTTTTAGCTTTATACCACAGACCCAAGATTCGAATAGTGGGAAGGAAATATTATTATAACTTAGTTCCACTCTATTTTCTAGAAGATCACTAGAGTATTGATTTCCTTTTGCCCTGATTCTCTGTCCACTGGTTTTATATGGTTAGATTGTAAGAATGTGTAATTATACACATACAATTTCCTATCTGTTTATTATGCATAAGAAACACCTATTTTTATTATTATAAAATAAATTATACTGAGATTTCTTGATTTGTCTAGAGAAATAAAGACCAGGTGCTCAGCTAAAGTTAGAATTAAATGACTGGATTTTAGAGACAGGAATGAGAGCTTGGCTAGGTCTCAACTAACACTGTATTCATTTTAAAAATCTAAGAAATGGCAAGAGCAGTTCTATACATTTCTAAAAATTAAATGGTAAGGCCTAAGAGTGAAGACTGAACCAATGCTACTGAATTAAGCTACTCCAATCATTATGTACCTGCGGTTCCCAATTTTTAATGTATCTTCACCACATCAGGAAAACTTACAGAAAACTAATAAAGATGTTAAGAAGTAAAGCTAACTCCAATATACTGTCTCCCTGGCAATATATCTTTGCATTTTGTTCTGTTTTACTGTAATGTTCCAAACACTCCTGTTTGGTGCAGGCACAGGAACTGACATTTTCCAATCACCCTGGCATTTACAGCCCCCTCTTCACTCCACAGCCCACTGGGATCCTCCTTCTCAGAATTCACCAGCAAGGCTTGGCCTGCCTTCACCACTGCCATTCTTGTTTCATTTTTGTTTGATGTTTTGTTTTGTTTTGACTGATGAATGTAGGTGCAGAGAGGATGAGATTGTTGTAACTAAGGACAGAAGTGAATGATAGAACATTTGTACTACCCAGCTACCTTTTTCAATTCCCGGCTGAAGATCACCCTTAGGGATATCTCATTTAAAAAGAAGCTGAGGGAAATACCCAAAGGAAGAGGAAAATGGATGTGAGGAAGTGAAACAAGCCTTCATACTAGTCTCAATCCAGTCTTCCTTTTCTCTACTGAAATTCTTCTCTTCTCTATCCTGATTTTTCCCCTTCAGACAATTCTATTCCAGATTCTTTGTTTCCTAATTCATGAACCCATCTTCATCTGTCCATGTCCTTGTCTCTGTCTTACTAGAAGCCAATCTCAGGGCCATGCCCCATACAGGTTTTTATTAATCCACCCTGAGTAATATGGTAAATACGTAAAACTCAAAGTGATCAAAAATACCCTTTCAGGATTACATATACAATGTGAATTCCCTTGCTACATTATAAGACTACATTAGAAAGGTCGAACTCTCTGAAATAATGATAGGGTACTATAAAATGCAAGGCATTATTATTACTATATTTTTGCTTTTATGTTATAAGTATCAAAAATAGCAGGCGTCTATATTCTGCTAACCAGCTCTGTAGCTACACATGCCATGATACTGGAAGTTCTAGAAACAATTCTGAATATGTATAAAAATGCAACAAATGGCAAACCACTTATTAATCTCTTTATGCTAATAATTTTTCAAGTTATTTTTACAGGATCTTCTAAAACAAAATCCCATATGAAAATCTATAAATTTTAAAAACTATAAAGCCTAGAATTTCACAGCATATCCCAAATAGTTATGAGCTTTGACCATATATCAGTAGAGTTACAGTAAACTTAGTGATTAATTTTTTCACTCAACACATTTCCAATAATTGTTTTTTCTGGATGGTGCACTGTACTAAATCCTATGGGAGATACACAAATACATTAATAATAGTCCTTATGTTCTGGAATTTTATAGTCTAGTTATCATTAAAAGCATATAGTCAGATAAACCCACAAATGAAGATCAAGTAAATGAATCAGAAAATATATACTGTAGGAATTTCGAGTAGGAACAAATCCTTTGTGGAGAAAATGATCATAGAAGTTAAAATGGAGCAGATGGCATTTAAGCTGGACACTGAAATAAGATTCTACTTGGCAGAAAATTCAAGAGGTGATTAAAATAGCAATAACAACAGCAATTTTAATAATCATAACAAAAAACAATCATGATGAAAGTTTTCATTTTTGGAACACGCCATATATCATAAATTCTAGGTTAACCCTTTATCTGTCTTATTTCATTTAATATTCAAAACAACCCAATGAGCTATGAACTATTATTATGCTATTTTGAGGGATTAGGAAATTTGAGCTTAGGGAAATAAAGCAGTTCGTCAAGACTATAGGGCATATAAATAAAACGACCATAGTTTGAAAACAGACTGTTGTACAGCATCCAAGCAAATGTGCTAGTTCCAGTCTGTCTTAGATTCATTCAATGTTCTTTCTTGTCTCTTTTGTGTCATGTGATAGCAGAACCGTACATGCAGCTTACTTTTTACCAGATTCAGCCAATGACAGGTATTGATGGGATATGATGGGTTAGGAAGAAGCCAAGAGCTTTCTCCCCTTTGGATAGCCACTATGTAATCTCCATGGCTCTACTATGTGTGACACAAAACAGGTATGGCCCAATATTGACCAGGTTATCTGGCCCTTAGCTCTTTCAAAATCTTCTCCTTAACTCTCCAGTATAGGAGTTGAAGTCAATTATGTTTGTGCTAATCCCTCCATTATCTTGCTACCCCTTCTTTACTTCTCAGCAATTTCATCACTGGTGTTACAAATTCCCACTATTAAACTCCTATTTCTAAATACTTGATGTGAGTTCTATTTTATTTTTACTTATGAGCAGATACAATAAAATAAAATTTCAAAATATATTTAAAAGAAAGGCACAAGCAAAGATTTCAAAGTGAGAAAAAAGCAGCAACATTTAAAAAGTGAATGTACTAGTTTTATTGGAGTAGGGAGTTCAGGAAGTGAAATTCTGAGAGTGAGTTTTAAAGGTCCAAGATGGTGGGTAAGTTTGAATGGCAGGCTTTATGGAACAGGAAATACAGAGGGATTCAAAGTTCGGAAAGAGTAATCTGAAGTTCGGCAGTACGGGTTTGGTGAAGGAATGATGTCAGAGAAAAATTGCACCAAATTGAGTAAACAGGAGTCAAGACGATTACAAAAGGAAGAGGGATTGCCCTCAATGCTGCTGATGCAGGAAAATGGGGGTGGTGTTAAGTGCCAGAGACAGCTAGTGGGAAAGAACTGGAGGACCTCAGGGAGAAAGTTGGTCAATGAGATTAGGCCATCTGTATGTGCTTATTGATGCTTATCTGAGTTAGGCTCCTACCCTCCCACAGAGGCTGAAAATAGGGGTGCTATCTTTCTTGATGATTACCTTTCAAACGGATGGCTTCCAGGTCCTTGAGAAAGACATTGCTGGGTTATAAAAGTCAGGAGAGGCTGGGAGATTTGTATCTCAAAGGGGCAAAGAATTTACAATTGTACTTTTTCTAAAGTAAATGCCTTAAGAAAAGAAAGATCAGGGACCTATAGTCAAGAAGAAATTTGTCTAAAATTTAGTCAAGCTGAGGGGAACATTAAGGACATCTTGAGCAGTGACTAAAATTAGGCAGACCAGTAGGAAGGTCATAATCTAAAGGTACAGCAGAGAAAATGTGTAAAAATAATCAACAGAAATTGTCTGCTGGTTAGATATATGTAAGGAAGAGTAAGAAAGGGCAGGTGCAAAGTAAACTCAACTACTTTTCTCAGAGGGATGTGGCTTTATTAAAGACGAAATAAGTGGAAATAATAACCCATTGGTATAAGGTGAAAGCCACTTGAATGGATGACCAATTCTAAATATTTCATTGATAATAGTCATGAACCAGTCAAGGACTAGCAAACCTCCAACGACATTTATTAAATGTGTCTCTCTCCAGGAGAATGGAGAAATAGCAATTATTTAAACTTAACCACTACTTTATTTCCATGAGGTTTTAAAAACATATTTTGAGGACAAATAATGGCAAAGTTAATATATATCAGTAAAATCTTGAAGGGAATAAGCTAATTTGATTCTATTTATATCTTTCTCTAGGTAAAGGAGAAGAAAAAAGGGACAAAATGAACAAGAAGAAGGCGATGTTTGCCCACATTGTGAGTCATTGTTTTCATATATTTATCTCATATAATTCTCAACCAACCATGAAGCATGAAGAAGATATTATCTGCCCTATCTTCAGATTAAACTTTGTTTACAAGGCAACATCCAATTGCAGAGCTGCCTTTGAATCTAAGTCTACCTAACACTAAGATCCATACTCTGCTACAACAACGTGCTTGGGATAAGTAGACTTCAGTGAGCAGAGAAATTGATTGGAACTTAAATGAAATGATGACAAGTTTTACTGATCAAAGGACTTTGCTCTGCTAATGCATCAAATTACAGGTGGTTTCCTGGCAAACAATACTTGCAGAGCTATTCACACTTCAGGTCAAAGTATATTTTTTCAAGTATTAACTATTATTGTTGGCTTTTCATATGTTAACTAAATCCATGCTGTTGTTGGAGTCAGTGTTAGTTCGATGTGCTTGCTTGCAACGATGCAACTTGGTCGCCCTCTGGTGGCCATTTCTAGGATTGACTGGCATGTCTTAATTTTGGGAAAGTCAACAATTTAAGTTTTAATTGTGTGGAATTTTTAAATGTGTGAAAAATATGTATATATTATACTTAGTATAAATGTGTCTCTGTCCAGGAGAATGGAGAAATATCAATTATTTAAACTTAACCACTACTATTCATGTTTCAAAAAATGTTCATTTTAACATTTTATAGCACAGAATATTTTGAATTTCAGTTACCCTTTGGATATATAGATGATCATGATTCCCTTTTCATCATGGAAAATGTATCTATACTGGGGCTTTTTTTCTTTCCCACTGAGAACACAAGGGCAATTAGCTCTATGTGTTAAAAAATAGACTATATATTTTTCACTTAATTGGAAACATAATCTGTGCTTTTAGGTAAATAAACCCATCTCTGTGTTTCCAGATTGTTTTTATGTTTTTCTTTCTACCAGAGACAAATTATGACAGCTTACAAGATCTTCATAAACAGAATGTCTCAAATGATAAAAATGTTTTGTGCCCTAGTTAATTCATTTCAGTTTTTTTGTTGAAAAAGTATTATTCCAGTTAGTGAAAATTAAACAAAGCATTTGCCATATATTTGTGACAGCTGTCATGACTTAGTTATAACTATTTTTCACACAGTTATGAGTTGCAACTGTAAACCTAGTGATTCTTTATTTGATTACATGAAGGTCAGTTTTTAAACAAATGAGCAGATGGAGAAGTCAGCCTCAGCCATTATTTGGAGTACATCATACAACCAAAGTTGCATAAAAGGTCTGTAACCTAAAGTTGATATAGAGGTCTCTCTGGTCTTTTGTGACCATTTCACTATTTTTTTTGCATTTTCGGTTTTGGGGTACATGTGAAGAACATGCAAGACTGTTGCATAGGTACACACATGGCAGTGTGATTTGCTGCCTTCCTCCCCTTCAGCTATATCTGGCATTTCTCCCCATGCTATCTCTCCCCAACTCCCCACCCCCTGCTGCCCCTCCCCTATTTACCCCTACAGACCCCAGGGTGTGTTGCTCCCCTCCCTGTGTCCATGTGTTCTCATTGTTCAACACTTGCCTATGAGTGAGAACATGCAGTGTTTGATTTTCTGTTCTTGTATAAGTTTGCTGAGAATGATGGTTTCCGGGTTCATCCATGTCCCTCTTTCTCACTATGACTTCATATTCCATTGATAAATGTTTCAGTGCAATGTTTGAGACCCTGCAATATTTAACAAGACAGATATATAATGTTTAATTACATGGCTCCCTTATATCACTCCTCTGTTATTTCGTTATAACAACTTGACATAGCACCAGGGTCCTATCCAGCAGAAAGGTGATATCAAGCACTGAACGTTGTATACTGTAATATTTGGCCCTCCCATTGCCTTTTAGCCACCTTCTTGACACCTCGACACAGGTACCAGCAGAACAGTTCTTGAGGCAAAGATTTTTAGGGAGCCTTGAATACATGCTGGAAATGGACAGAGGAGAATGGAGGAACAGAAGAGAAAAATATAGGAAAGACAAAAAGATTTTTCATAAATCTTTCAGCCACAAAAACTATGAGCACCATGTGAAGCAAGTGGAGAAATTTAGCTTCATGCATTAATTTGTCAATTAGAATAAAAGAGAAGAGAGAATAAAGAAGTATTTAAGAGGTAAATTGGATAGGATTCGCAATTGATAGGATACAGTGGATGAGGAGAGAGAGTAAGGTCAAAGTTAATGGCTAGACTTCTGGTTTGTGTAACTGAATGAATGGTGCCACTGTACATTGAGACAAACAAAAATGGAGGAGGACAGATTAGAGGTTGTGGGAGAGCATGTGTATGTTGAGTTTTATGTTTATATAAATAAAAAGGTTGAGATGTTAAATAGGTACTGGATATACAGAATTTAAGACTGAGGTAATGGATACAGCAGGTACTCAAATAACAAAGTTTCATTTAACATCGTTTAGTTATAAAGTTGATGAGAAAAAAAATTAACTCCCATCCGAGGCCCCAGACTATGTGGAGCTTACACATTTTCCCCATATCTCTATGGATTTTGGCCCCAAACTGTGGTTGCTTCCCATATCCCAAAGCTGTGCACATTCGCTGAATTGGTGTGCCTACATGGTTCCAGTTTGAGTAAGTATGAAAGTGTGAGTGAGTGTGACCTATGGTGGGATGGCTTCCCTGCCAGGGCTGGTTTTTGCCTGGCACCCTGAGATGCTGGGATATGTTCCTATCACCCACCACTCTGAAATGAAATAAGAAAGACAGAAAATAAATGCAGGAATGAATGAATGAATACAAATTATTGTCAAGTAAATATCTGTTAAGTATATGACAATTTTACAAATGTCCATTTATTATCATGCCAAAGTGCTCAGGAAGTGTGCTATATTTGCTATTATTTGTATTTGAACTTTGTGGCACAAGGAGGTACTCCTGAAAATTTTCACTTTGCTAACATTTATTTCGTAATTTAAGCCATCACTCCCGTGAGTGTTATCATTCACTGATTCACAAAAAAAAAAAAAAAAGGGTCAGTGACTATCTTACTTAATTTTATCGATTTTACTTAAATTTATGTATAGCTCACATTTATTTCAATGTTTAATATTAGAAGTGTTTTTGGTTTTTATTTATAAGTTTGGTGATGGTTTTGTTACCAAAAGTAGTCCATTAGAACTTATCTCTTATTTGTATCTACTAGCCTATGGAAAAATTGGTTTCATTATTCATAGTTTTCCTGAAAGTCACAGTTTTCCAAAACCTATCCACGATGTTAAAAGAGGACTTGCTGTACATGTATGTCCCATTTGTGTGGAGGTGGAAATTAAAGCTGTGGAAAGATTTCCCTAAAATATCCTGATAATTTTATAGAAACCCACATATTGTATAGTCCTAAAATGAGAGAAAATAATATCTACAATTGAACTTTGAAAAATTTCAACACTTAATGTTTGGAAAAAATATGTATCTGCAAAAGTGATGGAGAATGAGCAACCACAGAGATAAGCAAAAACCAGGAGCGTCTTAGAACAAGGAAAATTAAGTTAAAAAGAGGGAAGCAAGTTCTAATTACAGATCAACTAACTAAAAGATAGTCTCTACCTACTGGTTCTATGAACTTGGAAATTATTTATAAACTTTTTTTTTATTGGAGTGGTAAAGGCTGATTTCTTTTGGAAATAGAGTGAAGAATGAATAGGTGATAAACTGAAGATACTGAATATAAAAATCTATTTTGTAGAAATTGAAAAATTACAGTTTTGAAAAAGGAGAGGGAAAAGGTAATCAAAGCAGAGGTTGGGTGGAGAAATGGTGAGTTTGATTTTGCATTTCTTCTTTGTTTTACTCTTCTTTTGAACTGTTTCTTCCCTACATTGGAAGATGTTATAATGTTCTGATACTAATGGAAAGGTGAGAAGAAGATATTGAATGGTTTAAGGATTCTGAGAAGGTAGAAGTAGATGTAATCCAAAGAAAGAGTGAAGAAATTGCCTTTAGTATAAAGGGGGCGCTTGTTCTGTTAAATGACCAAACGAGATAAAGATGGGAGCAGTGGTAATAAACGTATTATGTTCACTAAAGAAAAGTTCATCTCTAATGTCTTTTATTTTCTTTTCTGTGAATTAGAAGAGATTATCTCCTGATAGTACAGCATATGGTAGGAATATAGACAGTTAAAGATAGTATGGAATGAGAGAAAAACACATTGTAAAGAATGTAATGGCTGTTCCTGATAAATGAAGTAGAATTAAAGGTCAACATTGAAGGATGTTTGATGTCACTGGTCTAAACCTTTATGTTATTTTCTCAGGTAGCTTTTAAAGGTAGAGGTCAAAAAAAAGAGAAAGCAGTGGTTTGGGGTTTATCGAGGTTTGAATACAATGAAAAGATACTAGAGCAATGGAGTTTAGGATACTATCAGAAATAATATGCATTGGAATCTAAAATAATAAGGAACGATGTAAAGGCAATATTAGGAGAAAATAAAGAAGAAAGTATACTTGTTTCAAAGTACAATCATGGTAGCACTGTGATTTGAACAACTAAACTGAAATGTGAGAAGTTTATTTCAAGGATGGCATGCTTGTGTTAATGATTTGGGAGGTGGAACTGTGTAATTTTTTGTTTCTTTTTGTCTTAAGACCATGTCTTCATCTTTTTTTCTCTGATTTTTACTGTGGAAGATAGACTCGTGAAATTGAATTTTCCAGTATGACTTGACAGTAAGTATCTCATTAGGTTTGAGCACAATGGAAGGAGGGAATAAAGGAGAACACAGAATACCCTCCTTTTTTACATTTTTTTGAGATAGTATCTCACTCTGTTCCCAGGCTGGAGTGTAGTGGTGTGATCATGGCTCACTGCAGCCTTCACTCCCTGGTCTCAAGTGATCCTCCTGCCTCAGCCTCCCAAGTAACTGGGACTACAGGTACATTCCATCATGACCTGCTAGTTTTGTTTTGATTTTTTTTAGAGACAGGGTCTCACTATGTTGCCCAGGATGGTTTTGAATTCATGGCCTCAAGCGATCCTCCCACCTTGGCTTTTCAAAGTACTGGATTACAGGCATGAGCCACTGCGCCTGGTCTGCCCTCCTCCTTTGAGTGGCATAGACATCTACATTTGAGGCTTTGTCTCCTTCATGGATACAATTCCTGTTAGAGATTTTCTCCCTCTATATTACCAGAACCACCAGCATCCATTCCAATTTTGTTTGGGGGATTCCCCTCTTGCAAAACTCTGAGTGGCCTCCTTATCCCCATTTTGACTCTTTAGCTTTACCAATCTTTGAAAAGAAAAGGTTATTATATTAAAATGCACCTTCTAAACTTCTGAAGCAGACTATACATCCTGTCTGAACTCTAACTGATCAGTCCCAGGAAACAGATCTTCAAAAGAAGACTCTAGAACTATGTTGTTTATCACGTTGAACTTAAATATAGTCATGACCTCAGTACCAATGTAAAGAAATGAGCACTTCTTCCAAGAAGTGGAAACATGATTATTTAAGCTACCACCAGTGTTTGTTTCAGATAAATTGGCAGTCAAAGAAAATACTTTTGGAGGTCAAGTGGCTCCTATGTTTTTTCATTGTGGTAATAATATCTATAAGCCCTGTGGGTTACATTAGCTACTTCTGATAACACCAGAGAGCATACAAGATGCAAATGATAAGTTGAGTGTTTAACCTGTAAGATCAATGCAGGGGAAGAGACATAGACAGGCCCTCTTGAGGGATTTAAATGCTTCTCTGGTTTTGTAGCCATAGAGCAGACATGGCTGAGCATCAAGCTTCAAAT
Source organism: Callithrix jacchus (assembly GCF_049354715.1). Taxonomy (NCBI): domain Eukaryota; kingdom Metazoa; phylum Chordata; class Mammalia; order Primates; family Cebidae; genus Callithrix; species Callithrix jacchus. The sequence goes on from NC_133524.1 coordinate 35,366,910, forward strand.
CTAAATTTGTGGGTTACAAAATTTAAATAAAAGCTCCATGTCCACCTTTGTGGTGAAATGGTACCACCATTGTGGAAAACGTTCTGAAAGTTTCTCTATGAAACGGAGTTACCATATGATCTAACAATTCCTTTCCAGGGTGTGTACACAAAATGATTGAAAGGAAGGACTCTGACATATCTGTACATTCGTATTCACAGCACTGTTATTCACAGTATTAGAAAGGCGAAAACAACACTAAAGCCCAACAACAGATAAGTGCATCAACAAAATGTGGTATATGCATACGATAGAGTATGATGCAGCCTTCAAAAGGAAGAACATTCTGACTCACGCTATGGCATGGATGAATCTTAAAGACATCATGTTAAGTGAAATAAGCTGGAGACAACAGGACAAGTGTTGTAGGATCCCACTTATAGGAGGCTTCTACAGAAGTCAAATTCATAGAGACACAAAGTAGAATGGTAGTTGCCAGGATCTTGGGATGGGGAGAGTATAGTGTGTTGTTTAACGGGTATGGAATTTCAGTTGGGGAAGCTAAAAAAGGTCTGGGGATGGACTGCAATGACGGATGGACAACACTGTAAATGTACTCAGTGCCAGTAAACTGTGTATCTAAAAGTAGTAACATAGTAAATTTTATGTAATGTATATTTTACCACAATAAATAAAGATAGGGCCAAGTGGGAGCTGCTGTAACTGCCCATTCAATCAAAAAATAATACATATTATTTTAAAATGCAACACCACATCTCTGTGCAGATGGTAATCTCCATAGCCTGGCCCATTTATGCAATCTGCTTGGCTTATAAAGAAAGGTAAATGGATTATGGACAATGAAATGATTATCATAAAATAATCATCTGGCTTTTCTAAAACCATTATTTGATTTTATGTTTTTTGGAGGTATGTTTTATTTGGGGGAGCAAATTAAGACAGGGCTAACTCCTGATTTACAGCTATTGACCTGGAAAATGCACTGTCTCCGTATCAATTAGTAAGTATGATGAGAGGTAGTTTATGTAAACCTGACAAAGATAGAAGTACACTCAAACTTGGTTTGGCTTTCTCATGGGCTGTGCCAACTCTCCTCATCTCTGTAGCACCATAGTCCCTGGAAGATTACTCATCTGTATGTCACAAAAACATTATGGTGGTCCATTATATTGATAATATTATGACTGGATGTGATAGAAGCAATAGAAAGTACCTGAGACACGTCAGTAAGACATATACATGTCAAAGTGTTGTAAATAAACAACATGAAACTTCAGGGTGTCAAATATATCACAGCCTCAGTATGATAATGTATGCAGAAACCACCTCCAGGAAGCACTGAAGATCAATGCTGATTTTGTCTTTTGGGTGGAGGCATCACACAGCACACAGCTAAGCTTCCAAAATATTCTTTTTATATATCCCCAAAGTCCCATTCATGCTCATTGCTGCTCTTTACTTTTAATTTCTCCTTCATATACTCACTTTTCCTTTGTGGTTCCCTATTCTTATTTATCTACCTTCTTTCATCATTTCTCATTGAGAAGAGCCTGGGCCATTCTTTATATCAGCCTCTGTCTCTTACCCATAAGCCCATCCCCAGGAAAGGCTCTGTGCTACTTAAGACAGTGAATACCTCTTTTCCTCAGAATACTGGAAAGGCAAAGTGTGAGGGTAAATAAAAAATCCGGATAATTTAAATCTTTATGGTTCCCACAAGTATATTACATCTTAAATAAATTCATACATGTAGTAATAACACAAATCAAAAATGTTCACAAGTTACCAGACTGTCAAATTACATATGACATGCAAAATCACATACCCATACTATCTGATTTACAGTTACATTTTTCTTTTAGAAGGCCCCTTGGGGTTGTGGGCAGCAGCAGGAACCACGTAAATGAAAGCTCTATAATTCTAGAATATCTAATTAGCACTGACACTCTCCTCCAGCGTCCACTCCACAGGCTCTGCAGTGCTGAGAGGGCATCTGTCTAGTGAACTGCTGGTCTGCCTCAACCCAACCAAGTCTTTCACCCGGAGATGTCACAAGAGTTCTTGGTTACTTTTTTTTCCCCCATAGGTTACTGGGGAACAGGTGGTGTTTGGTTACATGAGAACTTACTCACAATTTACAGTTTTTAATTTGAAAAAAATGTGTTATCACAGTGTTTAAAATGTTAAATAACTGTAAAACAATAATTGATAATTAAACTGCATCAGAATTTTAAATGTCTACTTTTATAAAGGTACCATTTAAAATGTAAAGGCAAGCCACAAACTGGAGAAAATATTTATGAAACTTACATATTTGGCAAAGGACTGGTACCCAGGATATTTTAAAAGCTCACACAACTCAATAATGCAGAAGTATGTGGGAGAAAGTGTAATGACATCCTCGATTCACTTTGAAATATATCTAAAACATAAGATGGATTGATAAAAGGTCAGGGAAATTGATAAATACGTAATTAATACAGAATAATGTTAATATAAGTATGTAAGTGATGGGTATATGAGTGCTCACCATTAAATTATTTCAAACTTTGCTATATGTTTGAAATGTTCATAATAGCTTGTTGGAAAAAGTTTTCATCTGACTCATATAATTTTCACGCTACACCTCATAAAGCTGAATTTGAAGCAACAAGATGTTGCCATATCCTTTTAAAAAAATGGATGAGGCCGGGCGCGGTGGCTCAAGCCTGTAATCCCAGCACTTTGGGAGGCTGAGGTGGGTGGATCACGAGGTCGGCAGATCAAGACCATCTTGGTCAACATGGTGAAACCCCGTTTCTACTAAAAATTACAAAAAATTAGCTGGGCACGGTGGCGTGTGCCTGTAATCCCAGCTACTCAGGAGGCTGAGGCAGGAGAATTGCTTGAACCCAGGAGGCGGAAGTTGTGGTGAGCCGAGATCGCGCCATTGCACTCCAGCCTGGGTAATGAGCGAAACTCCATCTCAAAAAAAAAAAAAAAAATGGATGAATAACTTCTAGATTTTCCAAAATACGTAACACTCTATCTATCCAGCATCTGCAGTTAGAATATATGTTCCTTAGACCTCTACATTGTAAAATCTGTTGGACAGTTTGTTTGCTTCTCTTTTTATCCTTGAAATAACTCTGGGGGAGAATTTTGCCAATGGTGCATCTTTCATTCACATGTTAAAACAAAAAAAAAGAAAAAAGCAAGATTTGAACTATGTGTAATGTATTTTTATGTTTGTGTTGAAACTCCATATTTTCAAAGTCTATTCAAAGTCTTAGTTCAACTAAATTCTTATAAAAGTGATAAGAAACGATGAAGAAAGAAGCAGGCAGTGTAAAATAGAACCAGGGGAAAATATAAATGCAAGAGTCTGATTAAATGAACCAGAGGGAAAAAGGATGGATTTCCAGAATCACACTGTATGTGGCCAGAGTCAGATCAGTGGCCCCTATAAGAGAATAAAGTAGAGTTTTTTTTAATCCTTCATCCACAGTTGAGACTGTTTGACAGAAAAGTAATCTACCATGACCTTTAAAACCTTTCTATTATATGTTAGCAATGTAGCTGTTAACCCATTGCAAGAAGAGTGATATTTCCAACAGAGCTGCAAATCACTAGTTTTGAAAGCCCCGTGGAAAAAGAAATACATTTCCCATTGTGAGAGCATTGTGGTCAAGTACAGTGCAGGGGCTGGTGCTTATAACTAGCTATTGGATGCTGAGGATGTTGACCATACTTGCTCTCAAGTCCATATTCATATGGGTGAAAGCCAGTTCAATTAAACCTCAGGGGAATTCCTGCTGGGAGACAGCAATTCATAAAGGGCCAGTATGTGCTCTGAGACCTGTGAGTCCAACTGGAAAAAATAAATCCTGCCAGTTTTTTTTTTAATGACAAAGGTAGAATTTATCCTACTAATAAAATTATGCAAATGGTTATCTTGCTTTAGAAAATCTCTGCTATGTAACATCCTTGTGGAGAGTATTTAAACTATAAAAAGGAGAAAATAGAAAGAGCTGGTAGAAGCAGCCTCCCTTACCCTAAACTGTTCTAGTGCAGATCACTAGGTCAGACTTAAACTTGGTCTAAATCCCTCTACTAGACTCCTAGAATGAATTAAAACATTCAGAAATTGTTTTAACTAATTATTACATGTCAAGCACTGTTCTAAGCAGCACTCAAAAATAACTGAACATGTGTTCAAGTCACAGTCAAGGTTTATGTCACTCTTGTGTCACCATCTATGTCAGTGATGACCTTTAAATTGTGCTGTGTACAAATATACAGCCATTTTGAGGTATTTTTTGGGTATTAAGAATAGAACAATGAACAATATAGACAAGATCTCTGTTCTCATGGAATTTAATATGTACTGTCTAGTTTGGGTAAACGAAGAATAAACAAGTAAAATAAACAAAAGCTTCAGGTAGTAATAAGAGTCACAAACAATAATACAACAGGTTATGCATTACAGAACGGCACAAGTCAGCATAAGGGAATAGTTATATTAAAAATAGTATGATTAAGAAAGTCCTATCTCAAGAGTCTATCTTTTGGTTGAAACTGAGTAAGTAAGAGCCAGCGACATGGAAATCTATATAAAGAACAATCAAGGTAGGACAAATAGCAACTACAAAGGCCCTAACATGGGAATGGGGTTAGAATATTCATGTTCCAGAAGTTGACAGAAAATAAATGTGGTTAGAGTGGAATAAATAGGAGGAAAGTTGCACAAACTGGGAGTGGAGTATTTGGGAGATGCTCTATCATGTAGGCCCCATAATCCATTGAGTGTGATTTTATTCAGTCACAATAGGAAAACATGATGGAGTGTTGCAGTGCAAAACTTAAGCATAAGAGATATATGACTGAATTTATGTTATTTGTAGATTACTTATGGGGAATTTCCTAGAAATAAACCAACAAGAATCGAAGAACCGTTAGAAGGCCATTTTATTTTGAGATGGAGTTTCGCTCTTGCTACCCAGGCTGGAGTGCAATGGTGCGATCTCGGCTCACTGCAACCTCCACCTCCTGGGTTTGGGCAATTCTCCTGCCTCAGCCTCCTGAGTAGCTGGGATTACAGGCACGTGCCACTATGCCCAGCTAATTTTTGTATTTTTAGTAGACAGGGGTTTCACCATGTTGACCGGGATGGTCTCGATCTCTTGACCTCGTGATCCACCCGCCTTGGCCTACCAAAGTGCTGGGATTACAGGCGTGAGCCACCGCACCCAGCCCAGAAGGCCATTTTAATAGTTCATGTAAGGGATTCTGGCGGCTTAAAGTGATAGAAGTAGAGATGAACAAACCATCAACTAATAAATAAATTTTCAGGAACTAATGCCTACATTTAGAAAATTGATCTGAAATATACTGTGTGTGTGCATGCACATGTTCATAAAACTTAAGATGCATCAGATCCCCGAAGAAAACAACAAAATATCAATGGGTTAATAATTCAAGACACACAAATTTACTGAGTGAGGGGTGTGTGTGTGTGTGTGTGTGTGTGTGTATAGTTTTCAACAATCTTAGATTCAAAGAAAGAAAATATTTTGTTGGAATACTGTCCTACAGAGACTAGAAGTGTCAGGCTCATTTTGATTATGTCTATTTAGAAGAAAAATATGAAAACAGCTTTATGATATTAGGTTAGGGAACATTTTCTTAAACACAACATTAAAAACCACAAACAACAAAGAAAAACATGAATGGATTGTGTTAAAAAAAAAAAAAACTTCTGCAATGGAGTAGACTCATGAGCAACAAACCCAATAAAGGAATAAGTCTGATGGGCCAAGAAACTTCAAAAATTCAACCTCTCTATCATCAAATTGTTTCACATGCACACTAGGAACTATGCACATTGGAACCTTAATGCAGCATTGTTTATGTTGTTTTTCATGTTTTATTTTTTCTCTCAATAACTCTGATATAGCATTGTTTCTAATAAAAAAATTAGGCATTACTTAAATGCCCATCTTAAAGGAATCTGAGAAATAAATTATGGTACATTCTCAAAAACAATATTATTCAGTAGCTAAATTGAATTACATATTTGTGTGTGTAATAACATGGGTGGATAATATGTCTTTTAAAAAATCAATCTCAAAAAGTATCTAAGTTGAAAAAGTACATACACTGAAAGTGTCTGCTTTATTTTAGAATACATGTGTGTTAAGTATGATAACATGAACACAGAGGATTCACACAACTTTAGGATAGTAGTCCTCTCTTTAGTGATTGCAAATGATCTGAAGTAACATTCAGGAATAACACTTTTGGAAAGACAATCAGCCTCCAAGTAAAATGTATATATTTATAATTTACAATTTAAAATCAACATTTTTATCTCTAAGTTTGTTAAGACTTCTCGCAAGTGATATCTAATAGGATATAAAGTATAGCAAACTTTCTAAAGTTTACATGGTGAGGGATAGATGTCAGGTGATTGTTCCCTTAAGGACACTAAAGCTATTAGAGACTGGAATATCCAATAAAAGGATTTTATTGACATTTTATTAAGTTTTTTGAAGAGCTATTTGTAGTTGTGGGAGTATAATTTATTGAAATGTTAATTTGTGTTTGGTTTCTCCAATGACCCTACTGCCACTACTTCAAGATGGTAGTCAACATTTTTTTCCTATTTACTTCAGGGGAGATTTCTGTTAGTGTAAAAAGCTGCTGCTTTCTGGAATTAAAAGATTTTCCAGCTTGTTGGGTTTCTGTTGAGAGATCCACTGTGAGTCTGCTGGGTTTCTCTTTGTGGATAACCTGACCTTTCTCTCTAGCTGCCCTTAGCATTTTTTTCCTTCATTTCAACCCTGGTGAATCTGATGATTATGTGTCTTAGAGTTGCTCTTTTTGAGGAATATCTTTGTGGTGTTCTCTGTATTTCCTGGATTTGAATGTTGGCCTGCCTTGCTTAGCAGGGGAAGTTCTCCTGAATCATGTCCTGAAGATTCTTTTTCAATTTCCTTCTTTTGGTTTCATAACTCCTCACCAGCAAGGGAACAAAACTGGATGGAGACTGAGTTTGACGAATTGACAGAAGCAGGCATCAGAAGGTGGGTAATAACAAACTTCTCCAAGCTAAATGAGTATCTTCTAACCCAGTGCAAGGAAGCTAAGAATCTTGGAAAAAGGTTAGACAAAATACTAACTAGAATAACCAGCATAGAGAAGAACATAAATGACTTGATGCAGCTGAAAAACACAGCATGAGAACTTTGTGAAGCATATACAAGTTTCAATAGCTGACTCAATCAAGCGGAAGAAAGCACATCAGAGATTTAAGGTCAACTCAATAAAATAAACTGGGAAGACAAGATTAGAGAGAAAAGCATGAAAAGTAATGAACAAAGCCTCCAAGAAATATGAGATTATGTGAAAAGACCAAATCTATGTTTGATCAGTGTACCTGAAAGTGATGGGGAGAATGAAACTAAGTTGTAAAACACTCTAGGATGTTATCCAGGAGAACTTCCCCAACCTAGCAAGGTGGACCAGCATTCAAATACAGGAAATACAGAGACCACCACAAAGATATTACTTGAGAAGAGCAACCCCAAGGCACATAATTGTCAGATTCACCAGGGTTGAAATGAAGGAAAAATTGCTAAGCACAGACAGATAGAGAGGTCATGTTACCCACAAAGGGAAGCTCACCAGACTCACAGTGGATCTCTCAACAGAAATGCTACAGGCCAGAAGAAAGTCCGGCCAATATTCAACATCCTTGCAGAAAAGACTTTTCAACCTAGAATTTCATATTCAGCCAAACTAAGATTCATAAACGAAGGAGAAATAAAATCCCTTACAGACAAGCAACTGCTGAGAGATTTCATCACCACCAGGCCTGCCTTATAAGAGCTCCTGAAGGAAGCACTAAACATGGAAAGAAAAAACCAGTACCAGCCACTGCAAAAACATACTAAATTGTAATGACCACTGACACTATGAAGAAACTGCTTCAACTAATGGGCAAAACAATCAGCATCAAAATGGCAGGATCAAATTCATACATAACAATATTAACTTTAAATGTAAATGGGATAAATACCCCAATCTAAAGACACAGACTGGCAAACTGGATAAAGAGTCAAGACTCATCAGTGCGCTGTCTTCAGGAGCTCATCTCACGTGCAAAGACACACATAAGCTCAAAATAAATGGATGGAGGAAGATTTACCAACCAAATAGAGAACAAAATTTTAAAAAAGCAGGGATTACAATCCTAGTCTCTGATAAACAGACTTTAAACCAACAAAGATCAAAAGAAACAAAGAAGGACATTATATAATGGTAAAGGGATCCATGTAACAAGAAGAGCTAATGATCCTAAATATATATGCACTCAATACAGGAACACCCAGATTCATAAAACAAGTTCTTAATGACCTAAAAAAAGACTTGGACTCCCACACAATAACAGTGGGACAATTTAACACCTCACTGTCAATATTAGACAGACCAATGAGACAGAAAATTATACAAGGATATCCAGGACTTGAACTCAGATCTGGATCAAGTGGACCTAATAGACATCTAAAGAACTCCCCTTGCCAAATCCACAGAATATACACTCTTCTCAGCACCACATCACACTTAATCTAAAATTGACCACATAATTGGAAGTAAAACACTCCTCAGTAAATGCAAAAAATGGAAATCATAACAAACAGTCTCTCAGATAACAGTGCAATCAAATTAGAACTCAGGATTAAGAAACTCACTCAAAACCACACAACTTCATGGAAACTGAATATGCTGCTCCTGAATGTCAACTGGATAAATGAAATGAAGGCAGAAATAAAGATGTTCTTTGAAAGCAATGAAAATAAAGACACAACATACCAGAATCTCTGAGAAACATTTAGTGTGTAGAGAAAAATGTATAGCACTAAATGCCCATAAGACAAAGGAGGAAAGATCTAAAATTGATACTCTAATGTCATAACTAAAACACCTAGAGAAGCAATATCAAAGAAATTCAAAAGCTAACAGAAGACAAGAAATAACTAAGAGCAGAACTGAAGGAGATAGAGACATAAAAAACCCTTCAAAAAAATCAATAAATCCAGGAGCTGATTTTTCAAAAACTTCAACAAAATAGACAGCCCACTAGCCAGACTAATAAATAAGAAAAGAAAGAAGAATCAAATAGATGCAATAAAAAATTATAATGGAGATATCACCACCGATCCCACAGAAATACAAACTACTATTGGTGATTACTACGAACACCTCTATGCAAATAAACCAGTAAATATAGAAGAAATGGATAAATTCCTGGACACTTACACCCTCATGGACTAAACCATGAAGAAGCTGAATCCCTGAGTAAACCAGTAACAAGGTCTAAAATTAAGGCAGCAATTAATAGCCTATGAACCAAACAAAGTTCAGGAACAGACAGGTTCACATCTGAATTCTATCAAAGGTACAAAGGGAATCTGGTGCCATTCCTTCTGAAACTATTCCAAACAATACAAAAAGAGGGAATCCTTCTTAACTCATTTTATGAGACCCACATTATCCTGATACCAAAGCCTGGCAGAGACACAACTAAAAAAGAAAACTTCAGGCCAATATCCATGATGAACACTGATGTGAAAATTCTCAGTAAAATACCGGCAAACCGAATCCAACAGCACATTGAAAAACTTATTCATCGTGATAAAGTTGGCTTCATCCCTGGGATGCAAGGCTGGTTCAATATATACAAATCCATAAATGTAATCCATCACATAAACAGAACCAAAGACAAAAACTACATGATTATCTCAACAGATGCAGAGAAGGCCTTTGACAAAATTTAACAGTGCTTTATGCTAAAAACTCTCAATAGAGTAGTTATCAATGGAACGTATCTCAAAATAACAAAAGCTATTTATGACAAACCCACAGCCAATATCATACTAAATGGGCAAAAACTGGAAGCATTCCCTTTGAAAAGTGGCACAGGAAAGGGTGCCATGTCTCACTGCTCTTTTTAAACATAGTATTCGAAGTTCTGGCCAGGGAAATCAGACAAGAAAAAGAAATAAAGGGTATTCAATTAGGAATACATAGACTCTTCTGAGAAGAGAAAAGGAACACTCTTCAATTTTTTTACTTTGTATTTTCTTAATTTCAGGATGAGGAAGAACAGTACAAGAAAGGACAATTACTGGCATTGCCATCCAAAAGAATAAATGATAAACATAATATAAGCCAGTTGAATCCATCATTATATAAACAGTTAAATTCACACCAGAAAGAAAAAGTTATTTTTTACTACAATATTAAGGAAAGTAACTGTTTAAAAAACAAATTACATAAAAAGTACCTTATCCCTTCAACAGCAGATACTTGCACATGTATGTTTAAAGTAGCACAATTCACAATTGCAAATATATGGACCAAGCCCAAATGCCCATCAATTAATGAGTGGATAAAGAAAATGTGATATATATGAATTCATACCATGGAATACTATAAAGCCATAAAAAGACTGAAATAATGGTATTCCTAGCAACCTGGATGGAATTGGAGAGCATTATTCTAAGTCAAGTAACTCAGGAAAATCAAACATCATATGTTCTCACTCAAATGGGAGCCAAGCTATGAGGATGCAAAGAAAACATCAGAATTGACTCTGGGGACTGAAGGGAAAGTGTGGGAAGGGGATGAGGGATAAAAGACTATACATTCGGTACAATGTACACTGCTTGAGTTATGGGTGCACCAAAATCTCAGGAATCACCACTAACCTGTGTGTGTAACAAAACAGCACCTATGCCCCAAAAACCTATTGAAATAAAAATTAAAAAGCATAAATACTATTTTCCAAATCAGTGGACAAAAGATTTTTAAAAAGCCCACGCAAACACAAAAACAAAACCCTTAGAAAATCTTACCAAAGTATAATAGAAATAGAAACGTTCTTAATCAAAAAAACACTATCAAACAGCAACATCATAGTTAATGTTAAGATGATTTTAAGATTTCATTTTGAAATCAGAAATGGGACAAGAACGCCTTCTATCAGCACTTCTGTTACTGATATCCTAGCCAGGGCAGAAAGTCAAGAAATTGAACCAAAGTGCCTAAAGAAATATTTTCAAGTTTTTTTTTTTACAACGGCAAATTTCAAATCATAAGTATATTTAAATACTGCAATCTCTTTAATAGACATAAAAACTAAAATTCAAACCATAATGAAGTGCCACTACACAACCATTAGATAGGAGACATTAACTCATTTATGCCTGATGTTGCAATGTTTTGAATTTTTGCAATCAGACCTTGGCGATGACTTGAGCTGTAGGATATAAATAACTCCCACATGCTTAGCACTCCAATAATGGATCACTAGACATAATTGGGCTAATAAGTGAAAATAACTAATATTGTTAAATAATTTAAACATGAGAAACTCCCACTGTTGTTTGAAGTGAAAATTGATGTGAGTCCTTGTGAAATACCTTGACATTGTCTTGAGGTTAAGGATATATTTTTTGCTGTGACTCATTCCATTCCTGATAATTCCCTGTGATCCTGCATTCCACTACCAAGAGAAATGTGTTCTCATATGCACCACAATACATATATAAAAATTGGCTGGGCACGGTGGCTTATGCCTATAATCTCAAAACTTTGGGAGTCTGAGGTGGTTGGATCACTTAAGGTCAGGAGTTCGATATCATACTGACCAATATGGTGAAACCTCGTCTCTACTAAAATTACAAAAATTAGCTGGACATGGTGGCACGCATCTGTAGTCCCAGCTACTCAGGAGGCTAAGGCAGGAGAATCGCTTGAACTCAGGAGGCTGAGGTTGCAGTGAGCTGAGATTGTGTCACTACACTCCAGCCTGGGTGACAGAGCAAGACTCTGTCGGAAAAAAAAAAATGCATAGCAGCACTGTTCATGACAGCCACACATCGGAAACAATACAAATATGCATAAATAGTATTATAGGAATGCATGTATAAGTAATAAATCTACAAAGGAAAGCAGTGAATTGATTAACACAGAAGTTAAGTGAGTGGCCATAGGTTTTATTAAGGGAGGATTTTGAGATGATGCAAGGTAGAGGGAATTCCGAAGTGTCAGCAACTTCATATCTCTTGACCTGTATAATAGTGATATTTCTTTTTGCTTCATAATTATTCATTAAATGTATGGGTATTTTATTCATCTTCTATATACTCTCACTAAACAAAACGAATATTGTACCTAGAAATTGAAGTACACAGGAATGCTGTTACAGAAAAATACTTGTCTCCACAGTGATGCTGACTGAGGCAACACCTAGGGAAACAGCATAATTGTCTTTCCCAAAAATCTCATGTGAATGCATAAAGTTTGTTGAATCTATTTCACATCAAGATCCCAAACCAAAAGAGAGCCTGGGAATTATTTTTACGTTTACTACCCCCTGCAGTTTAGAAAGGCACACTAGAAAGTAGACCAAATAGACTCTGAATGTCAGTCCACTTATTCCACTCTAGGAGTAAATGGATTAATCAATTATAATACCATCTGAACTCTTCAAATATCATTGGTTTTTAAAGATTGGCTTGTTAATGAGATGGGCATTTATCCTTCCCATTGTCAATAAGCAGTATAGTGCATATATTCACTGAACTGTGTCACAACTCACACCTGCTAAATGACATTTTCAAATTGACTTCTTTAATTTGATCTAGCATGTAGAAAAATAATTTATGTTGCTTTACCAGAGCCCTTAAAACTCCTGGGACCAATTTTATTATTTACATACAAATAAATTTCCAAATACTCGTATAGATAGCCATTCTGTCCATTAAATACTGGAAGGAGTCTGGTTCAAGGGTTGCTCTGAAGCATTTTTTAAATGGAAAATACTTCACCAGAAAAATAAATTTTCATTTTCCTCAGGTTTAATCTTTCAATGGCATCAAATAATATTTGTTCCTTCCTTGAACCTAAAACACACGCACAGACAAACAACACACAGATCACCCCTGACTACACAGGTCATGCCAGTTTTGACACATAGTGAATTAATGAACCATGATTTGTTTCCTCAAACTACTAGCATGCACACACACACACACAGCCCAATTTTCTAAGTCTTTTAAAATATAATCACATAAAAATAAATGGAAAAACTATTCCATGCTCACGAATTGGAAGAATCAATATCATAAAAATGGCCAGATGGCCCAAAATAATTTACAAATTTAGTGCTATTCCCTATCAAATTACTAATGTCACATTTCACAGAATTAGAAAAAAAGCTATTCTAAAATTAATATGGAACTGAAAAGGAGCTCAAATAGCCAAATCAATCCTAAGCAAAAAGTACCAAGCCAGAAGCCTCACACTACCCAAATTCCAACTATATTATGAAGCCACAATAAGTGAAACAGCTTGGTAGTGGCACAAAAACAGATACCTAAACTAATATAACGGAATAGAAAACTCAAATAATGTTGAACACCAACAACCATCTGATCATCAAACAAGGCTGACAAAAAGAAGCAATGGGGAGAGGGCTCCATATTCAATAAATGGTGCTGAGATAACTGCTTAGTAATATGCAGAAGACTGAAGCTGGACCCCTACTTTTCAATATCTACAAAAATTAAAATGAATTAAATATTTAAATGTGAGAACTCAAACTAGAAAAGTCCTGGGAGATAACCTCGGAAATACTCTTCTTGACGTTAGCCTTGGCAAATAATTTTTGGCTAAATCCCCAAAAGCAATTGCAACAAACCAAAAATAGACAAGTGGGGCCTAATTTAAGAGCTTCTGCACAGCGAAAGAATCAACAGAGCAAAGAGACAACCTACAGAATGGGAGAACATATTCACACACTATGCATTTGACAGAGAATATCCAGAATCCGTAGAGAACTTAAATCAAGAAGCAGAAGACAATCCCATTAAAAAAATGGGCAAAGGACATTAACAGACACTTTTCCAAAGAAGACATACAAGTGGCCAACAAACATATAAAAAAATTTTCAGCATCACTAATCATCAGAGAAATGCAAATCAAAATCATAAGGAGATAGATATCATCTCACACCAGTCAGAATAGGTATTATTAAAAAGTCATAAAATAACATGCTGGCAAGGCTGTGGAGAAAAGGGAACACTTATACACTGTTCTTGGGAATGGAAATTGGTTCATCTACTGGGTAAAGCATTCTGGAGATTTCTCAAAATGAAAACAGAGCTACCACTAGACCAGGAATCCGATTACTAGGTTTATACCTAAAAGAGAATAAATTGTTTTACCAAAAAGGCACATCCACTCATATGTTTTTCACTGTGCTGTTCACAATAGCAAAGGCATGGAATCAACCCAGGTACCCATCAATGGTAGACTGGATGAAGAAAATGTGGTACATATACAGCAATTGAATACTCTGAAGCAACAAAAACAATAAACTCATGTTCTTTGCAGCAACATGGATGGAGCTGGAGGCCATAATCCCAAGCAAATTAATGCAGGAACAGAAAACCAAATACCACATGTTCTCACTTATAAGTGGGAGCCACACATTGAGCACACATAAACATAAATACTGGAATAGACACTGTGGACTACAATACTGTCTAGGACAGTGGATTGGGCTAAAAACTACCTATCAGGTACAATACTCACGACTAGGCTGATGGGATCTGTACTCCAAACCTCAGCATCATGTAGTATTCCCATGTAACAAATCTGCTCCAGTACGGCCAGTATCTACAATAAAAGTTGATAGCATAACAGGAGGACTGTAGTCAATAGTAATTTAATTGTACATTATAAAATAACTAAACGAGTATAATGAGATTGTTATAACACAAAGAATAAATGATTGAGGAGATGAATACTCCATTTTTCATGGTGGTACTGTTACACATTGTATGCCTGTATCAAAGCACCTCCTGTACCCCAAAATATATACTCCTACTATGTGCCAACAAATATTAAAAATTAAAAATAAGGCCAGGCACAGTGGCTCACGCCTGTAATCCCAGCACTTTGGGAGGCCGAGGGATGCAGATTATGAGGTCAGGAGTTGGAGACCAGCTTGACCAACATGGTAAAACCCCATCTCTACTAAAAATACAAAAATTAGTTGGGCATGGCAGTGGGTCCCTGTAATCCCAGCTACTCAGGAGGCTGAGGCAGCAGAATCACTTGAACCCGGGAAGCAGAGGTTGCAGTGAGCCGAGTTCATGCCACTGAATCCAGCCTGGATGACAAGAGCAAGACTCCGTCTTAATAAATAAATAAATGATACAAGTTGAAATTTAAATAAGTAAATAAATAAATTATAATTACAATTAGAAGGGAACACTTTTACAATGCTGATTGGAATGTAAATTAGGACAACCACTAGGGAAAATAGTATGGCGATTCCTTAAAGAACTAAAGACAGAACTACAATTCAATCCAGCAATCTAACCCCTGGGTATCTGCCCATTGGTAAAACAGTCATTATATAAAAAGACACATGCACACACATATTCACAGAAGCAAAATTCATAATTGCAAAGATATGGAACCAACCTAAGTGCCCACTGAAGGATAATGAGAAAATAAAGAAAATCTGGTATATACACACCATAGAATGGTACACTCAGCCATAAAAAAGAATAAAACAATGCCATTTGCAGCAACTTAGATGAAGGTAGAGGCCATTCTTCTTGGTGAAATAACTCAGGAATGGAAACTAAATATTGTATGTTTTCACTTGTAAGTGGGAACTAAGCTATGAGGAGGCAAAGGCATAAAACCAACATAATGCACATTGGAGCCTCAAGAGGGAAGATTGGAAGCTGGGTGAAGGATAAAAGACTACACATTGAATACAGTATACACTGCTCGAGTGACAGGTGCACTAAAATCTCAGAAATCACCAATAAATAACCTAACTTATGTAAATTAAAACCATGTGTACCCCAAAAGCTATTTTTTTTTCATTTGCAGTTAAATTATTTGTTTTTCTTTTTTTCTTTTTTTATTATAATTTAGGTTCTGGGGTACATGTGCAGATCATGTAGGACTGTTGCATAGGTACTTACATGGCAATGTGGTTTGCTACCTTCATCCCCCCATCACCTATATCTGGTATTTCTCCCCTCATTATCCCCTGCCACACTCCCCACCCAACTGTCCCTTCCCTAGCCCCCCATGACTGACTGCAGTGTGTGATGCTCCCCTCCCTTTGTCCATGTGTCTAATTGTTCAACACCCACCTATAAGTGATAACATGTGGTGTTTGGTTTTCTGTTCTTGTGTCAGTTTGCTGAGAATGACGGTTTCCAGATCCATCCATGTCCCTATAATGGAAACTCATCATTTTCTATGTCTGCGTAGTATTCCATGGTGTATATGTGCCACATTTTCTTTATCCAGTCTATCGATTATGAATATTTGGGTTGGTCCCAGATCTTTGCTATTGTAAACAGTGCCAATGAACATACATGTGCATGTATCTTTTGCAAAAATCTTCAGTAAAATACTGGCAAACAGAATGCAACAGCAAATCAAAAAGCTCATTCATCATGATCAAGTAGGCTTCATCCTGGGGATGCAAGGCTGGTTCAACATATGCAAGTCTATAAATGTAATCCATCACATAAACAGAACCAAAGACACAAACCACATGATTATCTTAATAGATGCAGAGAAGGCCTTCGACAAAATTCAGCAGCCCTTTATGCTAAAAACCCTCAATAAACTAGGCATCAATAATACATATCACAAAATAATAAAGGTATTTATGACAAACCCACAGCTAATATTATACTGAACGGGCAAAAACTGGAAGCATTCCCTTTGAAATCTGGCACAAAACAAGGAAGCCCTCTCTCACCACTCCTATTCAATACAGTATTGGAAGTTCTAGCCAGGGCAATCAGACAAGAGAAAGAAACAAAGGGTAATCAAATCGGAAGAGAGGAAGTCAAACTGTCTCTCTTCACAGATGACATGATTGCATATTTAGAAGACTCCATCATCTCAGCCCAAAATTTCCTGAAACTGATAAGCAACTTCAGCAAAGTCTCAGGATACAAAAATCAATGTGCAGAAATCACACATTGATTTATGAAGACAATACCTAGCAATACATCTAACAAAGGATGTAAAGGTCCTCTTCAAGGAGAGCTACAAACCACTGCTCAATGAAATAAGAGAGGACACAAACAGATGGAAAAATATCCCATGCTCATGGTTGGGAAGAATCAACATCATGAAAATGGCCATACTGTCCAAAGTAATTTATAGATTCAACACTATCCCCATCAAACTACCAATGACCTTCTTCACAGAACAGGAAAAAAACACTTCAAACTTCATATGGAACCAAAAGAGAGCCTGCATAGGCAAAATAATCCTAAGCAAAAAGAACAAAGCTGGCCGGGCGCGGTGGCTCAAGCCTGTAATCCCAGCACTTTGGGAGGCCGAGGCGGGTGGATCACGAGGTCAACAGATCGAGACCATCCTGGTCAACATGGTGAAACCCCGTCTCTACTAAAAATTACAAAAAATTAGCTGGGCACAGTGGCACGTGCCTGTCATCCCAGCTACTCAGGAGGCTGAGGCAGGAGAATTGCCTGAACCCAGGGGGCAGAGGTTGCGGTGAGCTGAGATTGCGCCATTGCACTCCAGCCTGGGTAACAAGAGTGAAACTCCGTCTCAAAAAAAAAAAAAAAAAAAAAAAAAAAAAAGAAGAAAGCTGGAGGCATCACACTGCCTGGCTTCAAACAATACTACAAGGCAACAGTAATCAAAATAGCATGGTACTGGCACCAAAACAGAGACACAGACCAATGGAACAGAACAGAGGCGTCAGAAGCAACACCACACATCTACAATCATCTGATCTTTGACAAACCTGAGAAATACAAGTAATGGGAAAAGGATTCCATGTTTAATAAATGGTGTTGGAAAAACTGGCTAGCCATGTTCAGAAAGTAGAAACTGGACCCCTTCCTGACACCTTATGCTAAAATTAACTCCAAATGGATTAAAGATGTAAACATAAGACCTAACACCATAAAAACCCTAGAAGAAAATCTAGACAAAAGCATTCAGGACATAGGCATAGGCAAGGACTTCGTGGCTAAAACACCAAAAGCAATGGCAACAAAAGCCAAAATAGACAATTAAACTCCAGAGCTTCTGTACAGTGATGGAAACAATCATTAGAGTGAACCAGCAACCAAGAGAATGGGAAAACATTTTTCAATCTACACATCTGACAAAGGGCTAATATCCAGAATCTACAAAGAACTAAAACAGATTTACAAGAAAAAACAAACCCATTCAAAAGTGGACAAAGGATATGAACAGACACCTTACAAAAGAAGACATCGATGAGGCCAAGAAACATGAAAAAATACTCATCATCACTGGTGGTTAGAGAAATGCAAATCAAAACCTCATTGAAATACCATCTCACACCACTTAGAATGGCAATCAAAAAAAAATCTAGAGAAAACAAGCTGGAGAGGATGTGGAGAAATAGGAACACTTTTACACGTTTGTGGGAGTGTAAATTAGTTCAACCACTGTGGAAGACAGTGTAGTGATTCCTCAAGGACCTACAAATAGAAATACCATTTGACCCAGCAATTCCAATGGCTATATACACAAAAGCTAATTTAAAAGAAAACCTAAATACAAAATATTCAAAAAGTGAAATGAAATAAAGTATCAAAATAGAATAAGCTTACAATCTTGTTATAACTGAGATGTCATGACAAGATTTCCTAGAGTGGTACCATAAACCATCAATCTCAGATGACTCGATCATTCCGAAAATCTCTACAAAATACAGCATTCTACAGTCATAGTTACCCTTTTGCACAGCTCTTTTTTTTTTTTTTTTTTTTTTTTTTTTTTTTTTTTTTAATTTTTTATTGGATTATAGGTTTTGGGGTACATGAGCAGAGCATGCAAGACAGTTGCGTAGGTACACACATGGCAGTGTGCTTTGCTTTTCTTCTCCCCTTCACCCGCATTTGGCATTTCACCCCATGCTATCCCTCCCCACCTCCCCCTCCCACTGGCCCTCCCCTTTTCCCCCCAATACCTTGCACATAGAGAAGAGAATTTTTTTGTGAATAAGTTACAACTTCTCTTTTCCATTTTTAGGTTACTTGAGATTTCATAAATTTAAAGCTGTTCATACAATGAAGTCAACTCTTACCTTGATAACTGATTATGTGCTAACAAAGATTATTTTTTAATGTGGAATAAATTCATAAATACCCCTGAAAGCCTCTTAAGTCAATCAAAATATACAGTGTCAACTAAATCATTTTTATTGGTGTCTCTAAAGCTTCTTTAGTCAATTTCCTTTACCCATGGCTCTCAATTAGCTTTTCAATTAATTATTTGAAACTGGCAGAGAACCACAAACCCCTAAACAATGTATCCTTCTTCATCTCATTGGTACATAATAGGTTTTCTTTCCACTAGTTTCAATCCAGGTTTCAAATGAAACTATAATCAAATACCATGTCAAATACAGTGGCCCTTCCAATTTTGCCCTCACTCAGGGATCTTTCCTCCCTTTTGACAATCGAATTTTCCTTTTATTATCCACTTTGAATGATGCAGACACAAAAACCACCTTCCTTAAATTTCTTTCCACTGTTCATACTTTGCCCAATAACACCTAGTGAAAAATCCCTATAGAAATGAATAACCTCACAAAAATTATTAACCTATGCTTTCAGTTAAGCCATGCATTTTCAAACTCGACAGTCAGTACTTCCATGCCAAGATTACTGCTTTTCTCATGTCACCCTCTTGCTGAAAGTGTGTTCATTACATCAATCTGCAGAAACTGTGTGCACTCTCAGTAACAATCTGATAAGTAGTTCAGATGAATGATGGAGTGTTTCTTGGCTGATTTCTATGCTATTCTTTGATGGATGCACAGCCATATGTTATGTCATAGTAGAATAATCTCAGACAAGCCTATAAATACGTAAATCCTTAGTTACATAGATTTTAATGTCTGGAAGAGCATGAGATTGTGTCTGTTACTAGAAGAAAACACTACTTTACAAATACAAGACACAGATATTAACGGTTGACACAGATAGTTCTTTTTTTCCATTTAAAATCCATACAGAGTTTATCTTTAATGGCATCTCTAAAGTGTTTTTCTAATTTTCAACTTCTACCACAGTGACCTTAGTTTCTTTGTCACTCTTCTCCCTCTTTAAGGTCATTATTATCAGAAAATAGGCTCCATTCTTCTTTCTTTTCAGCCATCTAGGTATGCGGGTAAGCATGTTGTGACAGACCCTACAAACTGCTAACCCTGAAGACCCTATGGATGTAAGTCTTTAGATCTTTCAGCTAAACGTCTACAATCAAAACTTCTCTTGGAAATATCAATAACATCACCTAATGGTGATGTTATGATAATAGACATTTTTCTCTCTTTTCTTAGCTGAGGCTCTCTTCTAGGAAGGGGAACAAGGTAAGCAGTAGTTAACTGTGTGCACTCTCAGTAACAATCTGGTAAGTAGTTCAGATGAATGATGGAGTGTCTTATCTTACTGCATAAAATTGGGGAGATAGAATAGCACCATGTGGCACTTTTTCTTTAGGAGGTGATGGCCCAACATTCTAGTAGTCTTAGAGAATGGAATTTTTAAAACATTATTCCTTTTTTAGGGTAGAGAGAATGTATTTCCATAATAATGCTATCCAACTTTTTACTTTGTTTCTTGATTTCTGAAACGTAAAGCTATTCAGGCATTGTTTTCATGGTAGTTCTGAAACTACCAGATAGTAGGAAAAATTACGGATCATTCTCCAAAGTCAAAAGTCAGTTTATTAACCAGAGGTTTAATTTAACAATTTAAAAGATTGAAGCTTTTTCCTTCAAATAAATCAAATCCCTGTTGTCTTTAACTCTTATATAATCCTTTAGCTTCATTATTATTAATTTGCAAAAATAAAAGTTTTAAAGTTCACTGAGCTATATTTCCACCTAGATTATATACAGGTTGAGCATCCCTAATCTGAATGAAAATCTGAAATCCAAAATGCTCCAAAATTCAAAGCTTTTTGAGCATCAACATGACACCCCAAGTGGAAAATTCCGAACCTGATCTCATACGATGGGTCACAGTTAATATGCAGGTACACAACACACAGTTTATTCAACTTCCCCAAGGAATAATAATTCTGCCAGCCATTTAAAAAAGACATTCAGTAAAATGCCTATTTATGCCTAAATGATTCTGAGGTCCCTCTACTGCTTCTGAGTTTTGTTCTCTCCTAGAAAAATAGTGTACGGTAACTTTCTAATAAAAACACAGCATTGTATGTGAAGACTGAAAGCTTACCATTGTTTATTGTTGCAGTTGTTGAACAGTTACCACAAAACACATTGTTTTTGCTTTACTAGATTAACAGTATGTCATTTTTTATTGTCAAGTATTTTTATGTGAATAATTGTAAATAAATGATTGCTTATGAGTAGCATATAAATTCAGAGTCAGGAATGATGGTAATGCCAAAAGAAAACTCAGATTTTCCACATGGGTAACTGAGATAGTGACACCTTTGCATCCAGATGCATCAACGTATACACACTTTGTTTCATGCACAAAATTATTAAAAGTAGAAAACTATCATCAAGACATGTTTATGTCTACATGAAACGTAACTAAATTCAATCTTTAGACTTGAGTCTCCTTCCAAGATATCTGGTTATGTATATGCAAATATTTCCCAATCTGGAAAAATCCAAAATCTGAAACACTTCTTATCTCAAGCATTTTGGAAATTGGATACTCAATCTGTATTCCATTAAAATAAAAGGATAAGGGATACTAAACAGGCCAAGATCCTCTTATGTCATGTAATGTCTTTCAACAGAATTAACTGAGGTAACGACAATGCCATATTTGTTATCAACTATGTGTCTGTTATCAAAAAATATACTATTGGAGGAATGGATTAATCATATGTGCTTTGGGAAATTCTAAGCTAAATAATTTATTTAAGTAAATATGCAAACATCTCATTTTTTATGTTATTATAGTTTTTAGACATCTCCTCTAAGTACCTATTCTGATGGATTATGAACCTAAGTGCTAAGAGAAAAAGGAGACTCTATTCCTATGACTACAGTCTGCCCAATGGTGATTTGTCTTGTCTCTCTGGTGTCAATGGTCTCTAATGTGGGATGAGTTCCCTCTGTAGCCTCAGTATGGGAAGGGGTCATGGTTAATTCATATGTTTGCCTCTTTTACCATGGAAAACCTTCAAAATAGAAGCCACATCTTCAGCCACTGCCAGTGTAATAACCCCATTCAACTCATTTTTTTTTAATTTTTAACTTTAGGTTCCGGGGTATATATGTGCAGGTCATGCAGGGTTGTTTCATAGGTGCATACTGTATCCGGCATTTCTCCCCATGTTATCCCTCCCCACCCTTCCCACCCTGCACGGTCCCTCCCCTAACTCCCCCCTGCCACCTGTCCCCAGTGTGTGATGCTCCTCTGCCTGAGTCCACGTGTTCCAACTGTTCAACACCCACCTATGAGTAAGAACATGCGGTGATTGGTTTTCTGTTCTTGTGTCAGTTTGCTGAGAATGATGGTTTCCAGATTTATCAACTTATTTTCTGGGTTATGGTCAGAGTAAATCAGGGAAAGGGTCAGACTCAGATAACCAGTCAGTGAGGGTTACTGCTAGCAGTGGCTGAGGACATGACTTCAGTCATATTTTAAGCTCTCTGAGTCTGACAGTAACCTGAAGGTTTGGTACTAGTATTATCTCTTACCCAGAAAAATCATTTGTTCTGCCATGTCTCATCTGCTATTAAGCCCATTCAGTGATTTTTTTTTTTAATCTCAGACATTTAAGATTTGGCTAATAGCTCTATCATCTGGTGCTTTTTTATATTTTCCAGATTTCTGCTAAAATTTTGTAACATATGGAGTCCAATTATGAGTTATTTTGATTTCCTTATCTTCTACTTCTAACATCTGTGTCAGATACGGGTTTCTTTTGAATGATTAATTGTTCTCATAATAGCTCATATTTTCTGGACTTTTTATAGCTTGTATTCTTTGGTTTGACATCATAAATTATGAATTTCACCTTATGGTGGTGCTATTTTTATTCCAATAAATATTATTGAGTTTTGTTTCAGAACATAGTTAACTCATTTGGAAAGGTTTTAATCTTTTGGAATCCTTCCTTTAAGATTTGTTTTGTATAGAGATTATGTAAAAGTCATATACTTGGATGTGATAGGTTCTCAAAAATTGTTAATAAAGAAATAGAATTCAAATCCCTATGATCCTAAAAACATCATGCTGTCACGCTTAATATTTTCCCTCTGTTTTTAATGAACTTACTTATTTGTTCAGATTAAAAGTCCCTTAAAAATATCATAATTACAAACTGTGATTACCATACTAAATAATAACATGTAACAGTTTTCTTACCACTGACTCTGCAACAATTCAGTATTCTAATCTGGTCTTTCCATTTAACATGAACTATATTGTTATAATATGTAAAAAAAAATACAGCAAGAATTTATATTGAAAATAATCTGTTTTTATAATTTGATATTATAAAAAATGTTTCACTGTGTCACAAATAGCCAGACTATTCTAAAATACTTATTTTAAATGATGTCTTAAATACATATTTTCCATTATAATAAATAAGGCAAACAGCTGACTATACCACTTTTCCAGAAGTATGATTTGGCAGTTCCTGCCTTAGAGATTATGTCAATTTTCATGTTTATATTTTATTTAATTTACTTTGGAAGAAATGCTTTCATTTTCCTCTTTGTAACTAGAGTAATCTCCATTCTCAATTCAAAACAGTAGCAGTAAAAAAACAAAAAGGCTTATTTTATTTAAAGCCGGAAATCGACTTATGACATTCACTCACTCACCCCTACACACATACATGCGTGCGTATCTGCATATATGCACACACACACACATATATAGTGTGTGTGTGCATATATATGTGTATGTGTGTAAAACTGTAAAATTCTGACTTATATGGTATTTATTCACGAACAAACTCTAATGGATAGTCCTTATTCTTTGTTTTGGTCACCCAACCTACGAACCAATACAACATCTACAGAAACCCCAACTTTATGAAACAGAACCTGTCTTTCATTACAGAGACTGAAAATGCCAGCTACTTGATTTCTGAGTATCCCTGAAATCTATGGCCTGGCATATGACCTTGGTTCTGTCAATCAACTATTTTCCTTCTGGAGAATGGACTAGAAGCTATTAATAAGAAAAAAAGACTGCTCAGAATCTAATCTAGCAATAGAAAGCAGAAGCCACTTTCAGCATGCAGAAGAAGCCTATCAGTGACTCAAACGATGGTATTTAGTGACCCATTTAATCATTATTTGCAGTTCCAGTTATAGTGTCTCTGCCCAGGGATTCTAGCAGTAAGTTGTTTCCTGGAATAATTCCACAGTGTGATTACTGGGCATCATGTTAAGCCGTTCAACTCCAATCTTAATTCTTGAACCTTTCAGATATTCTAGAAACTGCCCAATAGAGTTTTAGTAAGTTTAATTTCTATGTGACTAAGCCACAGTAAGTCATGATTACTCTGGCTGACATAAAACTTGATACTAGAAGAGATCAAAGACAATAGATCCTTAAGGAAAGTAGGAAAATTGCCACTTTTCCTAAAAAAAAAATTGTTATATAGCCAGGTTGGCACTGAAGGAAGTAAATCTCCACTTAATAATAAAGAATGAGATTCTAGTATTCTGTAGCACAGAATGAGAAACAAATTCATGAGACTATCCTTGGTGTCTGTTGGAATTGAGTGTTTATTAATGATTTGACTAGAGAAAACTAAGTAGTGGCTGCCCTATAAAAGTATAAAGGTCATGAGTATTCCAAATCTGTAGGGTAGCATAGTTGCTTGAAAAGGCACTGAGATTTGTAAATACAATGAGCATGTCACGGTCAAGATATAATTCCTGTTCAAGGCAGTATTGAAATAAAATTTTCTTTTAAATTTTAATTTCTGTGGGTACATAATAGGTATATATATTTGTGAGATACATGAGATGTTTTGATATAGGCATGCAATGTGAAATAATCACATCATGGAGAATGGAGTATCCTTCCCTTCAAGCATTTATCCTTCGAGTTAAAAACAATCCATTTACACTCTTTAAGTTATTTTAAAATGTACAATTATGAACATGTGAAATGTATATTTCTCTTCCTGGCTTATTTCAGTTAACATAATAAATGCCAGTTCCATCCATTTTGCTGTAAATTGCTGGATTTCATTGCTTTTTAAGGCTGAATAGTACTTCAATGTGTATTTTCACCACACTTTCTTTATCCACTCATCTGTTGATGAACACTTAGGCTGCTTCCAAATCTTAAGGATCTCCCTGGTTAACACAATCAGAAGAAGGCCCCTTGGTTTTTAACACTCACATTTCATGGAGAATGCTATCTTCCACAAAAATTGTATTCAATATTTAAGGGAGAAAAAATATATGTATATTCTCAAAATGTAATACATTATCAACAAACAAGATGTCATTTTATAATATTTATAGAAATGCCTTAAGCATTTAATGGTTAATATAATATTTGTTACTTACATGTAGTTGTTTACGGCACTTTGGTAATAAATTATTTAGGGGTTTGACTTGACGTGGAACACAAAACACTGTTTATTTAAAATAAAATAGGCTCCTAGTTATTATTTTCAGACAAACCATCTGATTTTACGAAACAGGTTACTAATGCTAAATGAGAGATGAGGACTTAAGTGGCTTTTCCTCTTTTCTTCTTTATACCCGCTCTCTATTTTTATGGAGAGACTTAATGATAGTTAAAGTTTAAATTTTGTATGTAAGTTATAGTGTATCAAAAATAGCTATATGGACTAGGTGCGGTGGCTCATGCCTGTAATTCCAACACTTTGTATGGCTGAGGCAGGTGGATCACCTGAGATCAGGAGTTCGAGACCAGGTTGGCCAACCTGGTGAAACCCCATCTCTACTAAAAATATATTTAAAAAAACAGTCGGGAGTGGTGGCAGGCACCTGTAATCGCAGCTACTCAGAGGCTGAGGCTGGAGAACCGCTTGAACCCAGGAGGTGGATGTTGCAGTGAGACAAGATAGTGCCACTGCACTCCAGCCTGGGCAACAAGAGTGAAACACCATCTCAAAAAAAAAAAAAAAACAATGTATGACAGAAATAAAGGAGATATGCTTTTCATTTGCAGAACCTAGTTGTGAAGCTGGATGCAGTAAATAATGAGAATTTTGTTTATAGTCCAGTTGTTCTCAAGCAGAGACAATTTTAACCCCCAGAGATATCTGGCAAAGTCTGGAGATATTTCTGATTATAACAACTGGGGAAGGGGAGCTACTGACATCTAGTGGGTAGATGAGCAGGATGCTGCTAAACATCCTACACTGCACATGACAGCCCCTCACAACAAAGAATTATCTGGACCAAATATCAATAGTGCTGTGGTGAGAAACCCTGATCTAACCTTTTATGAAGATAGAACATTTAGAGTTCAGAAGGATACCTGCAAATATTCTTATTTCTCTTTAATAGAAGTGAAGAAAGAAAACAAAAGCTGTGTGTTTATGTGCTAGTGCAAAAGGGCAAGAGGTAAACTCTAAAGAATGTTTGCTACTATTTTTGCATCTCAGCATAACCATTTCCTATGTTTTAGGAATTCCCGCTTGATTAGGAAAATTGGCCTTCCACTACAGAAGCTAAAGATCCCAAATGCTTGTTTTCTCAGCCTCCTTTGAAGCTAGGGCCATAGTACCAGAATTGGCTTCTATCAATTACATGCTTGTTCTTCAGATTCAGAATTAGAAGCTGTCAGTGATGTGAAAAAGTACAACTGTAAAATCTGTTCTGGTCACACAAAAAAAGGAAGCATGGAAACAAGATCCACTTTCCAAAAGCAGCAGCATCTAATGCCCGGTGTTTATGAGTTCAGCACTACAATCTGCAGAGTAATCAAGTACAGTCATGCCCTGCGTAACAGCTTTTCAGTCAGCGATGGAACACAGATAACGACTTTGCTCCTATAAGGTTGTAAGGGAGATAAAATATTTCCATCACCTAGTAACTCTTGATCCTGACACTGTGCATACCTGGGCTAATGTGTTTGTTTGTATCTTAGTTGTTTTTTTTAAAAAAAGGTTAAAAAGGTAAATAATAAAAAATATTTTTAATAGAAAAGAGGAGAGACAGCATGGAGGTGTGCCTATAATCCCAGCTACCTGGGAGATGGTGGGAAAAGAATCACTTGAGCCCAGGAGATAGAGACAAACGTGGCAACACAGCAAGATTCCATCTCTAAAAAATATTTATAATAAAGAGAGAAATTTTTAAAATTTTTCACTATGACTGTGAGTTTACATATTTGTTCTTTTTTCTGTCAATTTTTGCTATATGAGCTTTTGGGGAACAGTACTATTTGTATGAAAATTTAGATTACATTGTTTTAGAAGACTGATCTTTTAATCATTATGAAATATGAAATATATTCTACTGGTAAGCCATTAGAATGAATAAGATAATTTAACAAGTTTGCTAAATAACAAGCCAATAAGAAAAAAAATTAATTTTACTTGCATAGACCAACAGCAAACAGAAAATTACATTTTTTTAAATGGTGGTCTTGACAGTAACATCTAAAAATATGAAATGGATCAGAACAAATCTAATGAGACTTCTACATCTAAAACTTTAAAACATTACTGAGAAAAAATTAAATAATACTGCACTAGTCCATTTTAAGTCTGCTGATAAAGACATACCCAAGACCGGGCAATTTACAAAAGAAAGAGGTTTATTGACAGTTCCGCATGGCTGGAGAGACCTCACAATCATGTCGGGAGGTGAAAGGCATGTCTCACGTGGCAGCAGACAAGAGAAGAAAGCTTGTGCAGGGAAACTCCCATTTTTAAAACCATCAGATCTTGTGAGACTTATTCACTATCACAAGAACAGTATAGGAAATACCCACCCCGATGATTCACTTACCTCCCACCACACTTATCCCATGACATGTGTGAATTGTGGGAGTTACAATGAAGATGAAATTTGAGTGGGAACACAGCCAAACCATACCATTCTGCCACTGGCCACTCCCAATTATCTTGTCCTCACATTTCAAAACCAATTATGCCTTCCCAACAGTCACTCAAAGTCTCAACTCATTTCAGCATTAACTCAAAAGTTAATAGTCCAAAATCTCATCTGAGATAAGGCAAGTCCCTTTTACCTATGAGCCCATAAAATAAAAGGAAAGTTAGTTACTTCCTAGATAAAATGAGGGTACAGGTATTAGGTAAATACAGCCATTCCAAATGGGAGAAATTGGACAAAACAAAGGGCCTACAGGCCCCCATGAAAGTCCAAAATCTAGTGGGACCGTCAAACCTCAAAGCTCTAAAATAATCTCCTGGCTCCATGTCTCACATCCAGATCATGCTGATGCAAGAGGTAAGCTACCACAGCCTTAGGAACCTCACCTGTGGCTTTGCAGGGTATAGCCCTGCCTCCTGGCTGGGCTTTACCTGGGCTGGGTTGACTGTGGCTTTTCCAGGCACATGCTACAAGCTGTCAGTGGATCTGACATTCTGGGTTCTGGAGGATAGTAGCTGGGTTCTGGAGGAAGAGCATTCTGGGCTCTTCTCACAGCTCCATTAGGCAGCACCCCAGTAGGGACTATATGTGGGGGATCACACCCTACATTTCCCTTCTGCACTGCCCTAGCAGAGGTTCTCCATGAGGGTCTCACCCATACAGCAAACTTCTGCCTGGAAATTCAGGTATTTCCATACACCCTCTGAAATCTAGGTAGAGATTCCCAAACCCCAATTATTGACTTCCATGCACTCGCAAGCTCAATACCATGTGGAAGCTGCCAAGGTTTGGGGCTTGTAGTTTCTGAAGCAATGGCCCAAGCTCTATGTTGGCCCCTTTGAGGCTTGGCTGCAGTGGCTGGGTCCCAGGTCACCAAGTCCCTAGGCAGCACACAGCTTGGGACCCTGGGCCCAGCCAACAAAATTACTCTTTCCTCCTAGGCCTCAGGGCCTGTGATGGGAGGGCCTGTCATGAAGCCCTCTGAAATGTCCTGGAGACATTTTCCCCTTTGCCTTGGGAATTAACATTTGGGCTCCCGTCTACTTATGCAAATTTCTGCAACCCACTTGAATTTCTCCTTGGAAAATGGGTTTTTCTTTTCTATTGCATTGTCGGGTTGCAAATTTTCTAAACTTTTATGCTCTGCTTCCCTTTTAAAACTGAATGCTTTTAACAGCACCCAATTCACATCTTGAATGCTTTGCTGCTCAGAAATTTCTTCCACCAGACACCCTAAATAAATTCTCACAAATTCAAAGTTCCACAAATCTCTAGGTTAGAGGCAAAATGCCACCAGCCTCCTTGCTAAAACACAAGAAGAGTCACCTTTTCTCCAGTTCCCAACAAGTTCCTCATCACTATCTGAGACCATCTCAGCCTGGATTTTAGTGTCTGTATTGTTATCAGCATTCAGGTCAAAGCCATTCAACAAGTCTCTAGGGAGTTCCAAACTTTCCTATGTTTTCCTGTTTTCTTCTGAGCCCTCCAAACTCTTCCAACCTTTGCTTGTTCCCCAGTTCCAAAGTTGCTTCCACATTTTCAGGTATCTTTTCAGCAACAATCCACTCTACTGCTACAAATTTACTGTATTAGTCTATTTTTACACTGCTGATAAAGACATACTTGAGATTAGGCAATTTACAAAAAAAAAGAGGTTTCTTGAACTTACAATTCCCCATGGCTGGGGAGACACCACCATCATGATGGAAGGTAAAAGGCATGTCTCACATGGTAACAGACAAGGGAAGGGAGGTTGTGCAAAGAAATTGCTGCTTATAAAACCATCAGATCTCCTGAGACTCGCTCACATGAGAACAGCACAGGAAAGACCCAAACCCCATGATTCAATTACCTCCCACCAGCTTCCCTGCACAAAACATGGAAATTGTGGAAGTTACAATTTAAGATGAGATTTGGGTGGGGACAGAGCCAAACCATATCGAATACCTTAGTAAACTAAAGAATATACAATGTTCAGGAAATGAGGAACTCAACTTATTAAAGAAATCAATACTCCACAGACTAACCTGTTATAATGTAATCAACCAAATTTCATTTTTTTCTTTTAATTTTTGTGTTTTCTATTTTTTTTTCTTTTTCCTTATTTTTTTGTTTCTTTGTGGAAATTTACGATGGTTTTAGAATCACTGGAATGTCTGCCCTCCTACAATTGAAAATTGCCACTCTCTCTTATTGATGTTGAAATTCTACATTTAAATAATCACGGTACAATTTTACTTTTGCTTGTTCCTCTTTTAGTGGCACTCCTCCATCTCTCTGGGAGACCCAGCACTTTAGGGATTATAAGCTGTTTATGTTTCAGTATGAATCAAAGAAGAACAAAAAAGAGGAAAGAGGCATCTAGAAGGATAAAGAAAAATGAGACCAATAAAGACAACTACAGGGTATACAAAGACAGACCTTTTTCTATTTTTCAGTCCAACTTCGAGAAGCTCTGTTTACCAAAATTTAGCAAAGCCAATGGGCAAAGTATTTCTGATTACTGCTTTATATTCTATCCCAGTGTAAACGAGAAAATGAATTAGTTGCCATGTGTTTAATAAAAAAATTAACACTTTAAATTTTTAAATAAAAGTTAAAAAATAAAAATCCTATGTTTTTTAGTTAATATATCATCTGGATTTCAAAACATGATATTCTGTTTTCTTTGGTACATAAGAATAAATATTTTGATGTTTGTGACTATATGATTAATTTGCCACATGGACTGGGAACAAAAAGATTTCAATACTTCTTGATATTTAACGTTCAACCATTTGTCTTTGATAAAATGCTAAGCTCAGCAGTTCATATTTTTCTCACTTGTAAGTTGAAGGGACTAAAATAGCTCATGAATGCATTCTCTTTTACTCCTTTAAGAGTGCATGACTATAAGTCAGATATTCATTTGATTATTCAGGAAATACTTTTTCTATGAATAACACAGATAATTATATATGACTTTTAATCATAGCAATTTTTTTCTAAAATTTTGTCAGTTAAGGAGTAGAGAGAAGTACATATTTTGCTAGAAATGAGGATTACAGTAAAGTCTAAGGTTTTGCTTAGTTTAAACAGTTGAAGATAAAAGTGAATATTGGGCTGGGCGCGGTGGCTCAAGCCTGTAATCCCAGCACTTTGGGAGGCTAAGGCGGGTGGATCACGAGGTTAAGGGATCGAGACCATCCTGATCAACATGGTGAAACCCCGTCTCTACTGAAAAATACAAAAAATTAGCTGGGCATGGTGGCACGTGCCTGTAATCCCAGCTACTCAGGAGGCTGAGGCAGGAGAATTGCCTGAACCCAGGAGGCGGAGGTTGCGGTGAGCCGAGATTGCGCCATTGCACTCCAGCCTGGGTAACAAGAGCGAAACTCCGTCTCAAAAAAAAAAAAGAGTGAATATTGTTAGTATCAACATTATTTAGAAAATAGATTTTACATCTCACAGATTCCATTCAGAAACTCATAATGTTCTAAATCATCCAGAAATGCTAAAAGGGCAAACAACTTATTCTGTGTATGACACAATAACACAAAACTTTGATTTCTTAAATAGGATTTTGAACTCAAATTTCTTTATTTATCCTGGCAAAATATATTTTAAAAAAAGGTAAATTAAGTGACCAAAAAAGATGTAAATTATCTGTACTAAATAATATTTAAAATGTAACTTCCTGATGTTAAAATGCCCTCACTTGAAAAAGGTGTTCTAATCTGTGTGCTATAAAGAAATCCCTGAGGCTTGGTAATTTGTAAAGAAAAGGGATTTGGCTCACTGTTCTTCAGGTTATAAAGCATGGCATCAGCATCTGCTTCTCGTGAGTGCCTCAGAAAGCTTCCAGTTATGGTAGAAAGTGAAGGGCAGCAAGCATCGCATGGTGAGAGAGAAGGAAAAAGAAAAGGGAGGGAGGTGCCAGACTTTTTAAATAACCAGATCTCACATGACCTAACAGAGCAGTAAGCAATAACTCACTCATTACCATGGGAGGGGCACAAAGCCATTCATGAGGAATCCTCTCACCAAATGTCTCCCATTAGGCCTCACCTCCAACATTAGGGATTAAACTTCATCATGAGCTTTGGAGGGGACAAAAATCCAAACTATATCAATAGGCAATTAGTAGATGAATTATGTAAATGCTTGTTATCTCTATAATCTAAAGCTTCTAGATAGGATTTAATCAATCAACAAATAGTCATGTCCAAAGTTACCTAGACTAGAGGTCATTAAATTGTGGTTCTTGGAATTTTTTAATTGTTCATAAGGTTAGTTAGAAAGTTATCAAAGAAGTGTGGATACAAATAAATAACCAAAGCAACATTGATTTAAAATTTTGTAAATTCTTTGGATTACATATAAAATTTTGTTTGAAAGGTGGAATATGTTGCTTTAAACATTTGAATACCACTGATTTATGTATAAACAATATTTTCACATGTATAGGTTAATAAGGTAATTGATTAATAATATCTGATGCATATTCAGCATTTGCTAAATACCAGGCACTCTTTGAGTGCTTAAGGTGCACTAACTTACTTCATCCTAACACCAAACCAATGGTCATTATCTGTATTTTGCAGATGTAGAAATCAAGACACTGGATGATAAAATAGCTGTTGCAATTTGTAAATAAAGGAACCAGGATCAAATTCAGACTATTTAGGTCTGGTGTGCTCACTTTTACTCACGACAGTAATTTACTTTCTTAGGACCCCCTTAGGATAATGGACAATCTTGAACGCTGAACAAAAGTGAAAAAGTAGAATAAATAAAGTTTCTGTTCAGAAAAACAGCATTACAAAAGTGGCATTAAAAATATTCACCTAGTAATGAGTGTAGGATAAATATATGATAGCAAAACCTAGGTTGGGGTATTTGGGCTCATTAATTAATTCATTCATTGAATAAATATTCAATGAACCAGTCACTCTCATTTGCACTTAGGTTACATTGATGAACAAAGCATGCAGAAAATTCTGTACTCATGGACCTTGCCTTCTAATGGACTCAGACTCCAGGAATTTCTGGACTTAAGGGCCTGGTCTAGGAACTTAGCAATGAGCCTGTGAAGTAAAGAATAGGTGAAAAATATGTAAACACTTTTTTGTACCTAAAAGTTATGACAACGGTAGAAGGATGGGAAAATCAGAAGGGAGGACTGGCTTTAATGAATTATTTTGAATAGCTGATTTTGAAGAAATAGCAAGACATCCATTTGTAAATATTTAGAAGGCAGTTAACAAAAGAAAGCTGAGACTTAGTGTCATTCAACTACATAGATGCCAGGGTCATCAACATTTTTATTACATAATATTCATCCCAATGGAAAGTTTAAGTTGGAATCACAAAATTGAGTAATATTCTTATGGAGAAGGAGAGCCAGCAAGCCAAACACTGAAGATTTGTGAATTCTCAAAATAATAGAAAAGGAGAAGGAAAAAATATGCATTCAAAGTAATAAACTCATTTGTTGAATATGTAAGAAGAGTAACAAGACAGAATATAGTCACAATTCAATGAAAATATAACAGCCAACTACAGTCAATAAAGTATCAAAAGCAATTGAGATTTTAAAATAAATGAGTCAGAAGAAAAACCTTTTATTTGGGAATCCTAAAGCCATTATTGATGTTCAAAATAAAATCTTGGTAGAATATTAAATGAAATCAGGGTAAAATGAGAATATGAAGAATGCATAAATGCCACTTGTTTTACACATATCCTAGTACAAGCAAGGGGAGGAGTAAATTATTAGGAAGAAACACTCTTTTATTTTGGTACTAAGGGCATCAAGAACAAAAGGATTTGGAAACCACAAATAAGGTGATGATTACAGAAATCATTACTTGGCCTTTAAAAAGCTGTGATGCAAATACCTTACTAAGATGGAGACTAATTCCTTAGTCTTTCCACTACTGTATGCTACTACCAAGAGAGTAATACAAATCTGTCTCATGTTTATAACAATGCTTGCTCATTTTCCCAGCAGTTTTTTATTAATCTACTGCCTTTTTCTTCCTTGACTTAGCATTACAGTAAGATTTTAGTGCAGGGAGAATAGAGCAGTAATGCTAGACTCATTTACAATCCAAACTCTTCAAACATTTTTCCACATGAAATGCAGTTAGGATTAATTAAAAAGAAAGCAAAGTGAAAAGAAATCTTTCTCTTACAAAGATGTTTTAAAACCTTTGTTCTGAAAGGCAGAACTGACAGCATACATTCAGATGTTAGCTAGGTGCACTCCAGTTTTGTTCCAGGGTAATTCTGCCCCCTACAGTCTTATCAAATGAATGAAGTTGACTGTGGCTTTAAAGAAATCTGGTAAGTCTCTGATTTAGGTGGGAAGGCAGTATTTGGTTCATAAAATATTCCTGACCTATTTAACCTGGGGACTCTTTAACATAAAAGGTAACTTTGCAGAATTTAACAAGAGGACATATGACTGGCTGTGTGATAATCACTGGAAAAGAAAATTAAGTTTTATCCAAATCTGATTTTTTCCTTCTAATAGTGAAAACATTATTGGTGACAATGTTGAATTTTACCAAAGCCCAATAATTCTGGAAAATAGCAAAGATTAGGAAATTCTCCTGTTTTTGTTACCCCAAAATAGCTTATTGCAAAGATGTATCCTTCCCAATGAAGATTCAGGGATGCCTCCCCTTGTTTTACTATGGTTTGGTCAAACAAAGATCCTTCATATTTGCATATTTTGCCTTATAAATTATTACTTGAACTGCTGGCCCTACTGACCAATCAAAAAAGAAAAAAATGCTTGTCAAATTTCTTTTTCCTTTATGCCCCTGAATTCTGATCCATCCTTAGCCTGAGACAACATATAAGCATTCCTGAGAATAGCTTGGCCTCAGAGTAAAACATTTGATCTAGAATCTGATCAAGTGACCCTTGAATGCTACTTTCTCTGTTGTTTCAAGCTTTGTCTATGCCTTCCTATTGAAGAACAGCCCTTTTGCCTAAATTCTGAGATGCTTACAGGTATTATGATCAGAGCTTTATCCCTATTGTGATCATTCTCCTACCCTTCCTGCCACAGATGTTCCCCTCTACTTAGCAATAATCTTTTCAAATAAAGTCTCTCCTTACGATATTGAGATTTCTTTTCATTTGACATTTGACAACTAGTAGAAGGAAGCAAATATTGCTGCATTTAGATACATGTGATCATTGGAAATTGAAGACTCTAAGTGCTAAATAATATCACGTATTTAGTAACTTATAAGTGTTAAATAATATAACAGAGTACACAAAGGTATATGTATTTAAGCATCTACTACATTCCAGGTTATCTTCTACCAAGGCATAATTACACAAATCCATTTGTCCAGAAAGCACACATGTCAGTGCAGAAGACTACAATAAAATCATCATGAGTTGATAGAAATATACACAAAATGTTATGAAAATATTTGATAAAGTCATTTATTTTGAATGCCTAAAGTGGGTAGCAGGAAACTAATGTGACAGGAAAGGTTTTACAGTGGAGGCACTATCTGAGAAGAGCAGTAAAGATTGAGAAATAGGGTTTTGTTAAATGAGCAGATGGTGCATAAGCTGCTTTTGGCATTGGGAACACAGTGATCACAGAAAGAGCAAGATATAACATGGCTCCTCTGGATAGTAAAAGTAATTGGAATTGATGCAATTGTAGAGCATGAATGTAAAACAACTGAAGGAGAGCTGGAAAGATGAGCAAACACAATGCTGCCTTTTACAAAACTATGCAGAATGGGCACTGCACAACTCAAGGACTGTCATTCATATTGATATCAATTTGAATGGCTCTTCTCGGAGTTGTATATAGCCATATGCAATAATTAATAGACTATTTTTATGCTAAGCCTATATGGTAAGATTAGTCTGGTAGCAAATAATAGAAACCAAATCTGTCTGCCTTCAGATTCAAGGGGATTAATAGGAAGGACATCAGGGGATCATGTCACTGATGCGAGGCTAGAGGAGAACCAGGGCATTTTGGCAGACTACAGAAAGGAAGTTAGAGAGCCATCTTTTAGCAGGAGCCAGTTAGCCAGAATCCTACTGACTGAGGTGCAGGATACTAGCAACATCACTGCTGTGAAATAATTGTAGCCATCTCTCATCATTGCAGTATTCTGTTCTATATTCTATCTTCTAAGCAAAAAGACCTCTCACCAAGCCTGAGCTGGGCTCTTCTCAATGGAAAATCTATGCAGAGTAGAGATCATCCTCAAAATTGTAAGGAGGAATTAGATATGAACGACCAAACATGAGAAATATTTTTTAACGAGATTTAAAGTTTAGACTTTATTTTCTAAGGAAGGAATTGACATTCTCTTTAAGGATCAGATAGTAAATAGCTTAGGCTAGCCAGACATATGGTCTCTTTGGCAACTAATCAACTCTTGAAAACAGCTATGCACAGATCTAAATCAATAGGCACAGTTATGTTCCAATAACAGCTTGTTTACCTAATAGGTAGCCTGACTACTGGTATTAGTTGGCTAAAGACCCCTGTTCTGAGATATGAAGGCTTTAAATAATTGCACATCTTTGTCATATGTAATCAGTTGGCCATTTCCTCTATAAGTAGGTGAGGTGGCGACTATGAAAGAAACAAAAGGTCATAGTCTGTGTTCTTCATAAAGTTACATAGTATCTTTGTAGGGACATGGATGAACCTGGAAACCATCATTCTCAGCAAACTGACACAAGAACAGAAAATCAAACACTGCATGTTCTCACTCATAGGTGGGTGTTGAACAATGAGAACACATGGATGCAGGGAGGGGAGCATCACACACTGGGGTCTGTAGGGGGGAAATGGGGAGGGACACAGGGGGGTGGAGAGTTGGGGGGAGATAGCATCGGGAGAAATGCCAGATATAGGTGATAGGGAGGAAGGCAGCACATCACACTGCCATGTGTGTACCTATGCAACAATCTTGCATGTTCTTCACATGTATCCCAAAACCTAAAATGCAATAAAAAAAACTGAGAAGAAAAAATAAATAAAGTTACATAGTAATAGATGAGGCCAAAATAACATAAAATAACTGCAATACATTGTAGGACATAATAGCATATTAATTTGGAAGTATTCCCATTTTCCCAGCTTGCCCCCAAATTATAGAATATT
The DNA here is from genome assembly GCF_049354715.1 of Callithrix jacchus. NCBI lineage: Eukaryota > Metazoa > Chordata > Mammalia > Primates > Cebidae > Callithrix > Callithrix jacchus. The sequence goes on from NC_133524.1 coordinate 35,404,217, forward strand.
GAATCTAGTTTATCCTATCTCTTCCTTTTCTGAAACATAAATGAAACTCTTTGGAAGAGAGATGAGAAGATTATCTTCATAGAAAACAGTGGAGTGTTTGTAGTAAAGAAAAAGGGAAAAGTGAAATGAGTAATGGTGCTAGAGATAATTGGGGAAGTTTATATGAGAAACTCTGCAGGGTTGTGAAGCACAAGAAAATTGAGTAGAAGAATGAAGATTTTTAAAACGTTGATATTTTAATGAATGTAATTCCTTGTAATGTTTTTATTATAAATGATTAAAATATGGGTTCTCTTCTAAATTACTTTTAGACAGGTACCTACATTTTATTTATTTATTTATTTAGAGACAGAGTTTTGCTCTGTTGCCCAGGCTGGAGTGCAGTGGCATGATCTCGGCTCAGCGCAACTCTCCTGCCTCAGCCTTCCAAGTAGCTGGAACTACAGGTGTGTGCCACCACACCTGGCTAATTTTTTGTATTTTTACTAGACACGGAGTTTCACCATGTTAGCCAAGATGGTCTCGATCTCCAGACCTCATAATCTGCCCGCCTCGGCCTCCCAAAGTGCTGAGATTACAGCCATAAGCCACCACACCTAGCCTATATTTTTATTTTTAATGTTTGTGGGTACACAGTAGGTGTATATGTTTACGGGGTATATGAAAGCTTTTGATACAACCATGCCATGTGAAATAAGCACATCATGGAAAATGGGGTATCCATCCTATCGAACATGTATCCTTTGAGTTACAATAATCTATTACACTCTTTAAGTTATTTTAAAATACACAATTATTATTAACTGTAGTCACCCTGTTGTGCAATCAAATAATAGGCATTGTTCATTCTTTCTACTCTTTTGTAACCATTAACCATCTTACCTCCTCCCAAGCCTACACTACTCTTTCCAGCCTCCTCCTAATTTCTAAGAGTTCAATTGTTTGGAGTTTTAGATCCCAAAACTATGTGAGAACATGAGATGTTTGTCTTTCTGTGCCTGGCATATTTCGCTTAACATAATCTCCAGTTCCATCTGATACGGGAGGGGAGGCACGGAAGTGCTGGGTAGAAGAAGGTGGGGTCCCTGGCAAGGGTTCCACCCTTGGACCTGTGACCACTGACCTAGGTGAAAACAGACACTCCTGTTTTTGTGCCCAAATGTTGCATTTCCCAAGACCACCCTGGCCTGTCACACTCCTCATCCTGTACCTATAAAAATCCCTAGACCCTAGTGGGCACGGTCACAAGTGACTGGACGTGGAGAGGAACATTCCAGCAGAAGAACACACAAGCAGCTGGATGCAGAGAGAAACACACTGGCAGAAGAACACACAGATGCCCACACATCATCAATGGTGGAGTGATGTATACAGTCCAAGGAAGGTCAGAAGAAAGCTGGGTCATAGAGCGGCCTGACTCCAGGGGAAGGCAAGCTTCCCACTTCATCCCACTTCATACCACTTCTGGCTCCCCATCCATCTGCTGAGAGCTACCTCCACCATTCAATGAAACCTTACACTCATTCTAAAAGTCCACATGTGATCAAATCTTTCTGGTACACTAAGACAAGAACCCAGAAAGCCCTCTGTCCTTGCCATAAGGCAGAGGGTCTAACTGAGCTGATGAACGCAAGCTGTCTGAAGAGGACTAAGCTGAAAAAGCGCACTGTAATACAAACCCACTGGGGCTTCAGGAGCTGTAAAACCTCAATTATAGACACTGCGGTGGGATCCAAGCTTGATGACCTGCCCATCTGCATGCTCCCCTTAGGGGTATAAGCATCAGGGCACCAAATAAGTGAGCCATACCTCATTGCATGCTCTGTGACAGGAATAAGGGAACATTTCCCATTTCACATTCATGTTGTTGCAAATGACGGGACCTCATTCTTCTTTTTTATTATTATACTATTATTTTATTATTATTATACTTTAAGTACAGGACCACATGTGCAGATCTTGCAGGATTGTTACATAGGTATACACATGCCATAGTGGTTTCAATGTGGTTTTGATTTGCATTTTTAATGACCAGTGATAATGATCATTTTTTCATATTTGTCACCCACATAAATCTCTTCTTTAGAAAAGTGTCTATTCATATTTTTTGCCCACTTTTCGATGTTTTTTTTTCTTGTAAATTTGTTTTAGTTATTTGTAGGTTCTAGATATCAGCTCTTTGTCAGATTACAAAATTTTTTCCCATTCTGTTGATTGTCAGATCACTCTAGTGATTGTTTGCTTTGCTGTGCAGAAGCTTATAAGTTTAGTTAGATCCCATTTGTCTATTTTGGCTTTTGTTGCCATTGCTTTTGGTGTTTTAGTCATGAAATACTTGCCTATGCCTATGTCCTGAATGGTTTTGCCCAGATTTTCTTCTAGGGTTTTTATGGTGTTAGGTCTTATGTTTAAATCTTTAATCCATCTGGAGTTAATTTTTGTGTAATGTGTAAGGAAGGGGTCCAGTTTCTGCTTTCTGCACATGGCTAGTCAGTTTTCCCAACACCATTTATTAAACAGGGAATCCTTTCCCCATTGCTTGTTTTTGTCAGGTCTGTCAAAGATCAGATGGTTATAGATGTGTGGTGTTATTTCCAAAGACTCTGTTCTGTTCCATTGGTCTATATCTCTGTTTTGGTACCAGAACCATGCTGTTTTGATTACTGTGGCCTTGTAGTACAGTTTGAAGTCGGGTAGCATGATGCCTACAGATTTTTTTCTTTTTGCTTAGAATTGTCTTGGCTGTGCGGACTCTCTTTTGGTTCCATATGAAGTTTAAAGTGATTTTTTCCAGTTATGTGAAGAAGGGCCATGGCAGCTTGATGGGGATAGCATTAAATCTATGAATAACTTTGGGCAGTATGGCCATTTTCATGATATTGACTCTTCCCAACAATCGGCGTGGAATGTTTTTCCATCTGTTTGTGTCATCTCTTATTTCCTTGAATAGTAGTTTGTAGTTTTCCTTGAAGAGCTCCTTCACTTCCTTTGTTAATTTTATTTCTAGGTATTTTATTCTCTTTGTAGTAATTGTGAATGGAAGTTCACTCATGATTTGGCTGTTTGTCTGTCACTGGCATATAGGAATGCTTATGATTTTTGCACATTGATTTTTTATCCTGAGATGTTGCTGAAGTTGCTTATCATCTTAAGGAGATATTGGGCTGAGACAATGGGGTCTTCTAAATATACAATCATGTCGTGTGCAAATAGAGACAATTTGACCTCCTCTTTTCCTAGTTGAATACGCTTTATTTCATTTTCTTGCCTGATTGCTCTGGCTAGAAATTCCAATACTATATTGAATAGGAATGGTAAGACAGGGTACTCTTTTCTAGTGCCAGTTATCAAAGGGAATGCTTCCAGTTTTTGCCCATTCAGTATGATATAGGATGTGGATTTGACATAAATAGCTTTTGTTATTTTGAGATACATTCCACTGATACCTAGTTTATTGAGAGTTTTTAGCAAAAAGGGCTGTTGAATTTTGTTGAAGGTCTTCTCTGCATCTATTGAGATAATCATGTGGTTTTTGTCTTTGGTTCTGTTTATGTGATGGGTTACATATAGATTTGTGTCTATTGAACCAGCCTAGCATCCCTAGGATGAACTCTTCTTGATCATGACAAATAAGCTTTTTGATGTGCTGTTGCATTCGGTTTGCCAGTATTTTACTAAAGATTTTTGCATCAATGTTTATCATGGATATCAGCCTGAAATTTTCTTTTTTAGTTGTGTCTGTGCCAGGATTTGGTATTGGGATGATGTTGGTCTCATAAATTGAGTTAGGGAGGATTCTCTCTTCTTGTATTGTTTGAAATACTTTCAGAATGAATGGTAACAGTGTCTCTTTCTTTCTATGTCTGGTAGAATTCAGCTGTAAACACATCTGGACCTGGGCTTTTTTTTGGTTGGTAGGTTATTAATTGCTGCCTCAACTTCAGACCTTGTTATTAGTTTGTTCAGGGATTCAACTTTTTCCTAGTTTAGTCTTGAGAGGGTATAAGTGTCCAGGAATTTATCTATTTCTTCTAGATTTACTAGTTTATGTGCATAGAGTTATTTCTAGTAATCTCTGATAGTAGTTTGTACTTCTGTGGAATCGGTGGTGAAATCCCCTTTATCATTTTTATTGCATCTGTTCGATTCTTCTTTCTTTTCTTTTTTATTAGTCTGACTAGAGTCTATTTTGTTAATCTTTTTAAAAAAATCAGCTCCTTGATTTATTGATTTTTTTGAAGGTTTATTTGTGTCTCTGTCTCCTTCAGTTCTGCTCTACTCTTAGTTACTTCTTGTCTTCTGCTAGCTTTTGAAATTGTTTATCTTGCTCCTCTAGTTCTTTTAATTGTGACGATAGGATGTTGATTTTAGAACTTTTCCTTACTTCTCATGTGGGTATTTAGTGCTATAAATTTCCTCTAGACACTGCTTTAAATATGTCCCAGAGATTCTGGAATGTTCTGTCTTCATTCTCACTGGTTTTGAAGAACATCCTTATTTCTGCCTTCATTTCATTATTTATCCAGTAGTTATGTAGTTATTCAGGAGTAGGTTGTTCAGTTTCCATGTAGTTGTGCAGTCTTGAGTGAGTTTCTTAATCCTGAGTTCCAATTTGATTGCACTGTGGTCTGAGAGACTGGCTGTCATGATTTCCATTCTTTTGCATTTGCTGAGGAGTAATTTACTTCCAATTATGTGGTCAAGTTTAGGTAAATGCAATGTGGTGCTGAGTAGAAGGTATATTCTGTGGATTTGGTGTGAAGAGTTCTGTAGATGTCTATTAGATTCACTTGGTCCAGATCTGAGTTCAAGTCCTGGATATCCTTGTTAATTTTCTGTCTCATTGATCTGTCTAATATTGACAGTGGAGTGTTAAAGTCTCCCACTATTATTGTGTGGGAGTCTAAGGCCCTGTGTTGATCATGAAGAACTTGCTTTATGTATCTGGGTGCTCCTGTATTGGGTGTGTATATATTTAGGATAGTTAGCTCTCCTTGTTGCATTGATCCCTTTACCATTATGTAATGCCCGTCTTTGTTTCTTTTGATCTTTGTTAGTTTAAAGTCTGTTTTATCAGAGACTAGAATTGCAACCTCCTTTTTTTTTTTTTTTTTTTTTTTGCTCTCCCTTTGCTTGGTAAATCTTCCTCCATCCCTTTATTTTGAGTCTATGTATGTCTTTGCACCTCAGATGGGTCTCCTGAATACAGCACACAAATGGGTCTTGAATTTTTATCCAATTTGCTACTCTGTGTTTCTTAATTGGGGCATTTAGCCCTTTTACATTTAAGGTTAATATTGTTATGTGTGAATTTGATCCTGCCATTTTGATGCTAGCTGTTTGTTTTGTCCATTAGTTGATGCAGTTTCTTCATTTTGTCCATGGTCTTTACCATTTGGGACATTTTTGTAGTGGCTGGAACTGGTTATTCCTTTCCATGTTTAGTGCTTTTACCGGAGCTCTTTTAAGGCAGGCCTGGTGGTGATGAAACCTCTCAGCAATTGCTTGTATGTAAAGGATTCTATTTCTCCTTCAATTATGAAGCTTCGTTAGCTGGATGTGAAATTCTGGGTTGAAAATTCTTTAAGGATGTTGAATATTGGCCCCACTCTCTTCTGGCTTGCAGGGTTTCTGCCAAGAGATTCACTGTGAGTCTGATGCACTTCCTTTTGTGGGTGAACCGACCTTTCTCTCTAGCTGCCCTCAGCATTTTTCCTTCATTTCAACCCTGGTGAATCTGACAATTATGTGCCTTGGGGTTGATCTTCTTGAGAAATATCTTTGTGGTGTCCTCTGCATTTCCTAGATTTGAATGTTGGCCTGCCTTGCTAGGTTAGGGAAGTTCTCCTGGATAATATCCTGAAGAGTATTTTCCAGCTTTGATTCATTTTTCTCATCACATTTAGGTACCCTGATTAAATGTAGAATAGGTCTTTTCACATAATCCCATATTTCTTGGAGGCTTTGTTCATTTCTTTGCCCTCCTTTTTTCTAATCTTGCCTTCTCATTTTGTTTCATTGAGGTGATCTTCAATCTCTGATATCCTTTCTTCTGCTTGATCAATTCAGCTATTGAAACTTGTGTATGTTTCACAACGTTTTTGTGCTGTGTTTTCCAGCTCCATCAAGTCATTTATGTTCTTCTCTAAGCTGGTTATTCTAGTTAGCATTTTGTCTAACCTTTTTTCAATGTTCTTAGTTTCTTTGCATTGGGTTAAAACATGTTACTTTGGCTCAGAGAAGTTTGTTATTTCCCATCTTCTGAAGCCTGCTTCTGACAATTCATCAAACTCATTCTCCATCCAGTTTTGGTCCCTTGCTGGTGAGGAGTTGTGATCCGTTGGAGAAGGAGAGGCCTTCTGGTTCTTGGTGATTTCAGTCTTTTTGCACCTGTTTCTTCCCATCTTCATGGATTTATCTACCTTTTGTCTTTGAAATTGGTGACTTTCAGATGCAGTGTCTGAGTGGACATCTTTCTGTTGTAGTTGAAGCTATTTGTTTCTTTTTTTTTTTTAGTTTTCCTTCTAATAGTCAAGCCCCTCTGCTGCAGGACTGCTGGAGGTCCACTACAGACACTGCTTGCCTGGGAATCACCTGCAGGTGCTGCAGAACTGCAAGGATTGCTGCCTGTTCCTTCCTCTGGTATCTCTGTCCCAGGATGGTACCCACTAGATGTCAGCCAGAGCTCTCCTGTATATAGTGTCTCTTTGGATGTACAGGGGCCAGGGAGACACTTGAAGAGACAGTCTGTCTGTTTTCAGAGCTCAAGTGCTGTTTTGGGAGCTCCGCTGCTCCCTCCAGAGATGCTGGGCAGGGAATTCAAGTCTGCTGGAACGGAACTCACAACCACTTCTTTTCCCAGGTGCTCTGTCCCAAGGAAGGTGGGGCTTTATTTATAAGTCCCTGTCAGGCTGTTGCTTGTTTTCAGAGATGCCCTGCCCAACAAGAAGGGAGTCTAGTCACAGTCTGCCTGCAGAGGCATTGCTGAGCTGCTGCAGTCTCCATCCATCTGCTGTGTAAACTTCCTTGTGATTTTGTCTACACAGGTAATGTGTGGACTGCCTTGGTAATGGTGGATGCATCTCCTCCCTGCGAGCTCGACCGTCCTGGGTCAAGCTCAAACTGCTACACTGGCTGTGAAAATCTCAAGCCAGTGGGTTTCAGTTTGCTGGTCTTTGTGGGGGTGGGATCTGATGAGCCAGATTACTTGGCTCCCTGCCTTCAGCCCCCTTTTTTTCAGGCAAATGGGCAGCTCTGTCTTGCAGGCATTCCAGGCACAAGCTAAAATGGCCATCCAGATTTGTGCTGGAAACCCACGGCACCTCTTGGCCCAGTGGGAATCTCCTGGTCTGTGGGCTGTAAAGACCATGGGAGAAGCACAGCATCTGAACTAGAGTACCAGAGTAGCCGGAAAAGTCCCTCTGGCTTCTATTGGGTAGGAGAGAGTGTTTTCCAGCCTGTTGCACTTCCCGGATAAGGCCATGCTCCATCCTTCCTCAGCTTGCCCTCCTTGGGCTACACCCACTGTCCAAGTAGTCCCATTGAGATGAACCTGGTACCTTCTGCACTGCTCTTGCTGGTAACTGCACTACAGAGCTGTTTCTATAAGAATTGATGTCATCATTTTTATGACTGAATAGTACTCCACTGTGCATATATAGCAAATTTTCTTTATCATTTTATCAGTGTGACATATATATATTCATATCAACAGAATGAAGGATAAAAACCCTATGATCATTTCAACTGATGCTAAGAAAGCATTTGATAAAATTCAACATCCTTCATGATAAAAACCTTCAAATAATTGGGGATACAAATAACATACCTGAACATAATGAAAGCCATATGCAGTTAACTATTGTTTTAAAAATGCATCTCAATGCAAAGACCGAACTAGTTTCTTTCTCAAATTTATTACAGTAGCCTAAATAAATTAGTATTTTATTTCTTTGTGTCATTTAGTTCTTTGTGGTAAATCACTGCATTTAATTTCAATAGAATTTAAACGATAAAGAAAAAAGTTTCAGAAACATTTTCCATTAGAAGTTGACATTTAAGAAAAGTTTTAAAAGATAAACCACTATGAGGATATGATCATAGTTTACCCAATAAGCTAATGAAAATAGACCTCACAGATTTTCAAAGTATTAAGCAGCTTTTTCTACTATAGCAATCTTCAAAATATACTAGGTTAAAAAAAAATCTTTGATAAGCTTAAACCATGCTCTTTCCTAAAAATCCTCTTTTACTCAAGTGTAACTCTTCCTTAACATTAATTCTTAACTTGTGATAGGTAGCTTCAATTATTGTGTGTTTGAAATAAAAATGTATCAAACAGCTGCAATATATACACAAACTCATTTTCTAAAGCTACATCTTAGTTGGTTCTTTAGTGCTTCCATTGACACCAGAAGATACACCATTGGAAGATTCAGCCCATGTACTCTATTTTCTCGCTGACTAAAGAGAATTCAGACAAGTAAATCCACAATTCAACATCTTAATACAAGAGATATGAAAAAGAATGGCCCAGTGAGCTTTGATTATATAGAGAAAGAGAACCTATCTTTCTCTGGGGAGGAAAGGAAAATGAAAGATTCCTAGAGGTATTTCCTAAGAGGAGGAGGATGAACAGATGTCACCAGGCCAATAAAGAAAATTTTCCAATTTTTATTCAATTCTCTCTCTCTCTCTCTCTCTCTTTCTCTCTCTCACACACACACACAGACACACACACACAATCCAAAATCAAGAAAACATGAAGATATATATCACTCTCGGGACTCCTTAGTTTCTTTGATGTCTAAATTTTGGTGGGGGGCAAATGTCCAACTAGAAGCAGCAGGGTTCTGAGGATCCCATAAAAATAATGGTAAGTGTGTGAATCCTTCACTGGCAAACAAGGTATCCAAGTTTTCATCAAAACTGACTGAAAGGCTGGCATTTCTCACAGTCAGAAGGAAGAGCAGTGTGGTGTGGTGGCCCATGTGAGAGCCACACAGGGAAGGGAAACCCCCTCCTCCAGCCAAAGAAGACAATGAGTGAGCAAGCAACCAAGGAAACTCTGCTTTTCCCACAGAACTGTGCAACCCACAGATCAGAAGATCCTAGTCATGAACCCACACCACCAGGGCCTAGCATCCCAACCCCGGAATGTGCAGATTCTTTTAGTCTCTCAGCCAGAATCTGGTTAAGCCTGCCAAACTCCCAGGAGGAGGGGCCTCCGGCACCAGCTGTGGCTGCCTGCTAAGCCTTTTGAGCTTCTTGGGGAAGGGGCAGCAGCCAGCATTGGGAATCCCAACTGCCTAACATGCTAAGCTCCCTGGAATCCCAACTGCCTAACATGCTAAGCTCCCTGGACAGGGGAAGAGTGACACCCATTTCTACAGCTCAAGGCTGCACTTTTCTAATTCTGGAGCCAGGGGTGCTGGACAGCTTGGTCCTAAGACTTGTTCCCATAGCCCAACATACCTACTGTGGCAGCCTGCAGCCAGAGTACCTCTTTAAGTCTAACCCTAAACCATCTTTTTTCAGTGGGTGAGGCTTCCCTGCAGGATCTCCAATGACTGCAGCCAGAGGCTCAGGGGCAGAACCCGGATCCCCCTGGGCCTGAGCTCCTAGGGGCAAGGGTGGCCACAGTCTTGGAGGATCAGCAGATTTAATCTCTCCTCCTGGTAGTTCTGAGGAATCTAGGCAACCTAGGCAAGTGGCTTTCCCCCCAGCAAAACACACCCTCTTCAACAGGGGGAAATAGTGCTTTGTTAAACGTATCCTGCTCCCTATGCCGACCAACTAGGTGAAACCCTCAACAGGGTTTGTCAGATACCCTATACAGTAGCAATCCTACTGGCATCAGGGTGGTGCTCCTCAAGGTCAGAGGTCCCACAAGAAGTAGCCACTCATCTTTGTTGCTCTCTAGTCTCTGGAGAACCTTGATGAAAGGTGGGGGAAATTGCTAATAGGAACAACCAGTTTAGAGAGGAACATAAATGACCCAATAGAGGTGAAAAACACAGTTCTCTGAAAAACACAAGAACTTCGTGAAGCATACACAAGTATCAACAGCCAAACTGACCAAGCAGAAGAAAGGATATCAGAGTTTGATGACCTCCTTACTGAAATAAGACATGCAAATGAGGACAGAAAAATAAAAATAATGACAAGGAATGAACAAAGCCTGCAAGAAGCATGGGATTTCACAAAAAGACCAAACTTACAATTGACTGGAGTACCAGAAGGAGACTAGGAGAATGGAAGCAAGCTGGAAAACACACTTCAGTATATTACCCAGGAGAACTTCCCCAACCTAGCAAGACAGGCCAACATGCAAATTTGGGAAATACAGAGAACACCATTAAGATACTCTATGAGAATATCAACCCCAAGACACACAGTCATCAGATTCGGCAAGGTCAAAATGAAGGAAAAACTGTAAAGGGCAGCCACAGAGAAAGGTCAGGTAACATTCAAAGGGAAGCCCATTGGACTAACAGTGGACCGCACAACAGAAACTTTACAAGCCAGAGGAGACTGGGGGCCAATATTCAAATTCTTAAAGACAAGAATTTCTAACCCAGGATCTCATATCCAGCCACACTAAGCTTCAAAAGTGAAGGAGAAATAAAAACCTTTTCAGATAAGCAAATGCTGAGGGATTTTGATATCCCCAGGTCTGCCCTGCAAGAGCTCCTAAAAGAAGCACTAAACATGGCAAGGGAAAACTGGTACCAGCCACTGCAAAAACACACCAAACTGTAAAGACCAATGACACTATGAAGAAATTGCATCAACTAATGTGCAAAATAACCAAATAGCATCACCATGACTGGATCAAATTCATACATAACAATACTAACCTTATATGTAAATAGGCTAAATGCCCCAATTAAAAGACACAGACTGGCAAACTGGTTAAGGAGTCAAGACCCATCAGTGTGCTGTATTTAGGAGACTCATTTAATGTGCAAAGATACACACAGGCTCAAAATAAAGGGATGGAGAAAAATTCAACAAGAAAATGGAAAGAAAAAAAAAAGCAGGGGTTACAATTCTAGTCTCTGACAAAACAGACTTTAAACCAACAAAGATCAAAAAAGACAAAGAAGGGCATTACATAATGGTAAAGAGAACAATTCAACAAGATCAGAGAAGAACTGAAGGAGATAGAGACATGAAGAACCCTCAAAAAAAAAAAAATCCAGGAGCTGTTAAAAAAAAACAACTAACAAAACAGATAGAATGCTAGCTAGACAAATAAAGAAGAGAGCAAAGAATCAAATACGCACAATAAAAAATGATAAAGGGGATATTACCACTGATTCCACAGAAATACAAACTACCATCAGAAAATACTATAAACACCTCTATGCAAATAAACTAGAAAATCTAGAAGAAATGGATAACTTCCTGGACACATAAATTCTACCAAGACTAAACCAGGAAGATGTTGAATTCCTGAATAGACCAGTAACAAACTCTGAAATTGAGGCAGTAATTAATAGCCTACCAATCAAAAAAATAAATAAAACATAAATTCCAGATTCACAGACAAATTCTCCCAGTAATACAAAGAGCTGGTACCATTCTTTCTGAGACTATTCCAAACAATGTAAAAGGAAGGACTCTTTTCTAACTCATTTTATGAAGTCAGCATCATCCTGATACCAAAACAGGGAAGAGACACAACAAATAAGAAATCTTCAGGCCAATACCCTTGATCTACATTGATGAAAAAATCTTCAATGAAAAACTGGCAAACTGAATTCGGCAGCACATTGAAAAACTTATCCACCATGATCAAGTTGGCTTCATCCCTGGGATGCAAGGCTGATTCAACATATGCAAATTAATAAAGGTAATCCATCATATAAACAGAACCAAAGACAAAAAACACAGGATTATCTCAATAGATGCAGAAAAAGCCTTTGACAAAATTTAACATCTCTTCATGTTAAAAACTCTCAATAAATTAGGTACTGATGGAACACATTTCAAAATAAGAGATATTTATGACAAACCCACAACTAATATCATATTGAATGGGTAAAAGCTAGAATCATTCCCTTTGAAAACCAGTACAAGACAAGGATGCCCTCTCTCACCACTCCTATTCAATGTAGTATTGGAAGTTCTGGCCAGGGCAATCAGGCAAGAGAAAGAAATAAAGCGTATTCAAATAGAAAAAGAGGAAGTCATGTTGTCTCTGTTTGCAGATGACATGATTGCATATTTAGAAAACGCCATCATCTCAGCTCCAAAACTTCTTGAACTGATAAGCAGTTTCAGCAAAGTTTCAGGATGCAAAATCAATGTGCAAAAATCCAAGCATTCTTTTACACCAACAATAGGCAAGCAGAGAGTCAAATCATGAATGAACTGCCATTCACAATTGCTACAAAGAGAATAAAGTATCTAGGAATAAAGCTAACATAGGATGTGAAGAACATCTTCAAAAAGGACTACAAATCACTATTCAAGGAAATAAGAAAGGACACAAGCAAATGGAAAAACATTCCATCCCTGTGGAGAGGGAGAATTGATATTGTAAAAATGGCCATACTGCCCACAGTAATTTATAGATTCAGTGCTACTCCCATCAAACTACCATTGACATTTTTCACAGAATTAGAAAAAACTATTTTAACTTTCATGTGAAATCAAAGAAGACCCTGTATAGCCAAGACAATGCTAAGCAAAAATAACAAATCTGGGGGCATCATGCTACCTGACTTAAGACTATATAACAATGCTACAGTAGGCAAAACATCATGGTACTGGTACCAAAAGAGACCTATGGACCAATGGAGCAGAATAGAGACCTCAGAAAGAACACCACACATCTATGACCATCTGAACTTCAACAAACCTGATTAAAAAAAGCAATGGGGAAAGGATTTTCTAGTCAGAAAATGGTGCTAAAACTAGCTAGCCATATGTAGAAAACTGAAACTGGGTCTTTTCCTTAAACCTTGTACAAAAATTAACTCAAGATGAATTAAAGACTTAAATGCAAAACCCAAGACCATAAAAACCCTAGAAGAAAAACTTGGCAATAGCATTCAGGACACAGACATAGGCAAAAACTTTATGACACAAATACCAAAAGCAATTGCAACAAAAGCCAAAATGGACAAATAGGATCTAATTAAACTAAAGAGCTTCTGCACAGCAAAAGAAACTATTATCAGAGTGAGCAGGCAACCTACAGAATGGGAGAAAAGCTTTGCAATCTACCTATCTGACAAAGGTCTAATATCCAGAATTTACAAGGAACATAAACATACTTATAAGAAAAACAACACCATCAAAAAGTGGACAAATGATATGAACAAACACTTCTCAAAAGATATTTACACACTTCACATATATAAAAAATGCTCAACAGCACTGATCATCAGAGAAATGCAAATCAAAACCACAATGAGATAGCATCTTATGCCACTCAGAATGGAGATTATTCAAACCTCAGGAAACAACAGATGCTGGTGAGGCTGTGGAGAAACAGGAAACTTTCTATACTGTTGGTGGGAATGTCAATTATTTCAAACATTGTGGAAGACAGTATGGCAATTCCTCAAGGATCTAGAATCAGAAATACCATTTCTGACCCAGCAATCCCATTACTGAGTATATACCCAAACAAATATTAATCATTCTACTATAAAGACATGTACAGACATATGTTAATGGCAGCACTATTTACAATAGCAAAGACATGGAACCAACCTAAATGCCCATCAATAATGGACTGGATAAATAAAACATGGTACCTATACACCATGGAATACTATGCAGCCATAAAATGAAATGAGATTATGTCCATTTCAGGGACATGGATGAACCTGGAAGCCATAATCCTCAGCAAACTAACAAAGGAACAGAAAACTAAACACTGCATGTTCTCACTCACAAGTGAGAGCTGAACACTGAGAACATATGGACACAGAATGGAGAACAACAAGCACCAGGGCCTGTTGGAGGGTAGGGATTGAGGGGAGGGAACTTAGAGGAGGGGTCAATAGGTGCAGCAAGCCACCATGGCACACATATACCTATGTAACAAACCTGCATCTTCTACACAAGTATCCCATTTTATTTTAGAACAAATAAAGAAAATAAATAAATTGTGGCTTGGAATTATGTTTGCCACAATGGAGTTTTTCTTTAAGGAAGTCTGCACGTATCCTCCACCAAGCATTACAATAAAACTCATTCATAGAAATGGTAATTCAAGCATAATCACAGTGGAAAATCAATGACTCATCACCCATTCTCTAAAACCTTCTCTCCAGTATCCTCTCTTTGTGTTCCTTTCACTTACCCAAGTACTTCACCATGTACATTTCCTCTAAGAACAGAGTTTAAAAAGGACTCCTTCCTGACACCTTACACCAAAATTAACTCCAGGTGGATTAAAAACTTAGACATAAGACCTAACACCATAAAAACTCTAGAAGAAAACGTAGGCAAAACCATTCAGGGCATAGGGATAGGCAAGAACTTCATGACTAAAACACCAAAAGTATTGGCAACAAAAGCCAAAATAGACAAATGGGACCTAATTAAACTCCAGAGCTTCTGTACAGCAAAAGAAACAAACATTAGAGTGAACTGGCAATCAACAGAATGGGAAAAGATTTTTGCAATCTACCCATCTGGGAAAGGGCTGATATCCAGAATCTACAAAGAACTAAAACTGATTTACAAGAAAAAACAAACAAACCCATTCAAAAGTGGGTGAAGGATGTGAACAGACAGTTCCCAAAAGAAGATATATGTGAGGCCAACAAACTATGAAAAAATGCTCATCATCACTGATTATTAGAAAAATGTAAATCAAAACCACATTGAGATACCATCTCACACCTGCAAGAATGACGATCATTAAAAAATCTGGAGACAACAGATGCTGGAGAGGATGTGGAGAAATAAGAACACTTTTACACTGTTGGTGGGAGTGTAAACTAGTTCAACCGTTGTGGAAGACAGTGTGGCGCTTCCTCAAGGACCTAGAAATAGAAATTCCATTTGACCCAGCAATCTCATTACTTGGTATACACCTAAAGGATTATAAATCATTCTATTATAGAGACACATGCACATGTATGTTCATAGCAGCACTGTTTACAATAGCAAAGACCTAAAACCAACCCAAATGCCCATCGACAATAGATTGGACAAAGAAAATGTGGCACATGTATACCATGAAACACTATGCATCCATAAAAAATGAGTTTGTGTCCTTTGTAGGGATATGGATGAACCTGGAAATCATCATTCTCAGCAAACTGACACAAGAACAGAAAATCAAACACCACATGTTCTCACTCATAGGCGGGTGTTGAACAATAAGATCATATGGACACAGGGAGGGGAACATCACATGCAGGGGTATGTTGGGCGACGGGGTCTAGGGGAGGGACAGAGGAGGGCAGGGAGGTTGCGGAGGGATAACACTGGGAGAAATGGCTGATGTAGGTGACCGGGGGATTTAGACAGCAAACCACCATGACATGTGTGTACCTATGCAACAATCCTGCATGATCTGCACATGTACCCCAGAACCTAAAGTACAATTAAAAAAAAAAAACATGGCCATCACAAAATTGAGTGTGACCAATAGGTGAGATCCCTAATGAATAGTTACACCCCCTTTAAGAAGTCAAAACAATTCCTAGAATCAAGTGGGAGAAAACAGGTTTAGCTTATCTTCTCCCAAAAATATCTTAAAGATCTGGACTATACCATTTCCATATGGTTGAAACAAAGTTGATCTGAAGAGTAAACCATGGGTCTTTATGGGTTTTTTGTTTGTTTTTTTTTGGTGTGTGTGTGTGTGTGTGTGTGTGTGCGCAATGATGTTCTCATTTTTCTGTGTGTTTCAATTTAACCAATGTTGAGGAAAAGCATAGTCAGATTGAAACTGCACTCGTCCCGGAAACATACCTCTAAAGTTTTATTTTTGTCAGTCTCTAGTCTTGAGACTTTTAAAAGCACATCAAACTACTCAGGTACATTTTTTTTACATGTGAAAAAAAATGAAGCTTTTTCTAACTTTAAAGTTCTATCATAATATGGTCATTTTCAGTTTCAACGCTTTAGTAAAGATTCTCCATCTAAACTCTTATTTATTTCCAAATTCCTAAGAGTAAATAGACAGTCGATTATTTGAAACTTCTCACTGATGGGTCCTTTCTACTCAAAGCCAACTGATCCACAGAAATGTACCTAATCTGTCCACAAAAACAGATCTAAATACCTCCCTACTCTCATTGT
Source organism: Callithrix jacchus (assembly GCF_049354715.1). Taxonomy (NCBI): domain Eukaryota; kingdom Metazoa; phylum Chordata; class Mammalia; order Primates; family Cebidae; genus Callithrix; species Callithrix jacchus. The sequence continues at coordinate 35,420,495 of NC_133524.1, forward strand.
ATAATAATATATGTTTAATACAATTCTCTGTAAAATTGATTACTAGGAAGTCTTTAGTGTTCCATAAACCTAAATATGTTGATTAAAGAAGTAAAATGTGGATTTCAATATTTGGTTTGTATGTATTTTATTTTTATTAAGCACTTTGCTAAAAAATATGCTTCTACAAATAGTATGTATACCATACTGTATATCAAAAATAATATTTATTTTGGCAAGAACAGAATCCTCATTATAAGTTAGCACTTCCCAGTAAATTTCCAATAATACTGAAATTCTCTATAGATACATTTATGATACTTTGTTCACCTTTCAAACTTTAAAGCCACTAGAAATTGTTTTTCAAAAAATATATATAAATATTTGTGAATTCCTTTATTTGCATTTCCTAAAGGTCTGTTTCAAGTCCCACTTGTCTTTCCTCTTCAATAGGTGATGGCTGCCATTTTTGCAAGCCCAAATGTTCCACATTTTTGAAAGGAAAATTGTGACCAGGAGAAGTTGTGATGTCACTATATACAAACATATGGGTGTAAATAACTATGTGTATATATACACACATATATATTTATATATGTATACACATATACATATATGTGCATATATTGTGTATGGGTATGCATATGTGTATATGTCATACATCTATTAATTTAGCTTGCTATCTTCCTGCATACGGTATTGATACAATGATAAAACCGAATCAGAATTTCAAAAAATGTAGAATTCAGAAGATCCTAGGAGGTAATTTAGAGACAAAAGAATTTTATTCCCAGAGCCCCTACACTCCAAGGCAGAATCAGAAGTAAGAACCTAGTGGGAACATAATCCACATGTAGTGATTACAAGTTCAATTTCATTCCCCAGCATCACACTGTCTTTGAACAGATATTTGGTATAAAGATAGATATATACTGAACCTTAGAAAATAGTGTCAGTACTGAAACTACTTTCTGTGCTGAACAAGCTGCTGTCAACAAGATTCTCCTTTGAGTTTTGACATTTACTGATGATTACTGTCAGTCCCACTTCTACCTCCTGTCCCTCCTCCTAGGCACTTTTTTAATATGAGGAGAACTTCCTATTAGATATCAATCAGATCTTCCAACCAGAATTATCTATTATTGTCTTTAAATCAGAAAAAAAATTGATGTTTATGTCAAAGACAGCTTTGCTGACTCACATAGAAAAAATACAAATAGCATTTGACTGCTCTATCCTCAGCTACATGAAAACTAGATAAGTGGAATATTCTTTTTCTGTTATCTAGAGCTTTTAAGCATTTTTTATCTCTTTTTTTGTTACCCTTTAAGTTCTGGGATACATGTGCAAAACGTGGAGGTTACATAGGTATACATGTGCCATGGTGGTTTGCTGCATCTATCAACCCCTCATCTACATTAGGTATTTCTCCTAATGCTATCCCTCCCCTAGCCTGCACCCCCCGACAGGCCCCAGTGTGTGATGTTGTGTCTATGAGTTCTCATTGTTCAACTCCCACTTATAAATGAGAACATGCAGTGTTTGGTTTTCTGTTCCTGTGTTACTTTGTAGAGAACGATGGTTTCCAGAAGGACACATGTACTAATTGTTCCATGCAGCACACGCCTAGTGTAATGATAAATATCATCCCTAGCATAGTTAAACACTTTAAAAAAATGTATTCCTCAAGCAAGAATTTTTTTTTATTTTTACAATAAACCAGTTTTGATCCACCCCTGTCATCCCCATCTGAATTAATTTCATGATTTTCATTCTTTATATTTCCTGTTCATCTAATTCCCAAAGACCAGGTCATCTCTGATGACCTTTCAGCCTGTGAATATCTGTGTGTGTGTCTGTGTGAAGGGTGGGTCTAGAGTAGGATAACATTTGCCTATAGTCATTTTCCATGTTGCTCTAAAATTATTCTAAACTCCTCTAACAAAAACTTACAAAGAAACCAGACAAATGTGCATATGGATATGACTATGAATAGGAAACATCCAAATGCCTTGGAAAACTCTAATGAGGAGAAGGAATAACTTGGATATGTGGAAATGCAAGTGAGATAGGTGAGCTGGAAAAGATATGATTATCAGTATATGCCTTAGATATGTTTTGCATAATTGAATAAAATTCTTAAAAATAAAAAGGTGAATGTTTTAATTAAACTTGTTAAGTTATTGTTAAGTTGAACATAATCTTTTGTTTATGATCAGTTTGACTGGGGACAGAGGAAATTAAAGTTTATTACAAGCCATACTGCAATTAACAACATCTATATGAAGATAAAACCCAGTAAAATATCTCATATTTATTGTTACTTCATTAGAAGAGCTCTTGATTTTAATACCGACACTACAGAAAATATAATTATTTTTCAATCATATGTTCCCCAGTCAACAATTTTACAGAAATAAAACATACTGATACCTCCAAACTCAAGATAATCTTCATAACACAATGGATGGGGAATATCTTGATTACATTCCAACAACATTTGCTAAGACTTCCCAAACTTGTGTAAATATTTTGAAAAGTCTGCAAAGTGTCACAGAAAGGAATGTGAAACTCTGCTATTACTGGGGTTGAGACAAATCATGTTACTGCAAGCCAAGCAATGTTTGTTAACATTAAATCTGTTAATTGACTGTTAGTTGATTGGGAAATGAAATTTTTAAATATATACAAAGAAATATAATAGGTTTTTAAAACGTTTGTTTTAATCTATTTCAAGAAATTTCTTGGGGTTGATAGGAAAGCATTAACATTTTACAATATAAAATAGTAATACAATATTTTACAATATAAAGTAGTGACCACCTTGTTAATATTTTTAATAGAATTTATATTTCAGAACTATTTTAGGTTCACAGCAAAATTGATAGAAGGTGTAGTTTTCCTACATGTCCCCTGCTCCCACACATGCATAGCCTCCCCTCTTTGGTACATTTTGATACAACTGATGGACTCGCATTGACATATTAGTATAAAAAATATGACTCAATAGTCCAGAGGCCGTAGTTTACACTATGGTTTACTTCTGGTGTTGTAAACAATATGGGTTTGGACAAATATATTGTAACATGAAGCCACTGTGAAAAGAAATATTTGAGACAAATGTAGCTGCATTTATTTGAGCAATGAATAATTCAGGAATTAGACAGCCCTCAGAACCAGTAAAGATTCAGAAAGCTCTACTGAGCAATTCAGGCAGGCAATATGAAGAGGGAAGAAGGGAGGAGGGAAGGAGGGAATAAGGGAGGGATCATGAAAAATAAGGTTTTTGATTTGCTGTTGCATTCTATTTGCCAGTATTTTATTGAAGATTTTTGCATCGATGTTCATCATGGATATTGGCCTGAAGATTTCTTTTTTAGTTGTGTCTCTGCCCGGGTTTGGTATTAGGATGATGTTGGTCTCATAAAATGCACTGGGAAGGATTCCCTCTTTCTGTATTGTTTGGAATAGTTTCAGAAGGAATGGTAATAGCAATATCATACTGAACGGGCAAAAACTGGAAGCATTCCCTTTCAAATCTGGCACAAGACAAGGAAGCCCTCTGTCACCACTCCTATTCAATACAGTATTGGAAGTTCTAGCCAGGGCAATCAGACAAGAGAAAGAAACAAAGGGTAATCAAATCGGAAGAAAGGAAGTCAAATTGTCTCTATTCACAGATGACATGATTGCATATTTAGAAGACCCCATCATCTCAGCCCCCAAAATCTCCTGAAACTGATAAGCAACTTCAGCAAAGTCTCAGGATACAAAAATCAATGTGCAGAAATCACAAGCATTCCTATACACCAATAACAGACAAACAGAGAGCCAAATCAAAAGTGAACACCCATTCACAATTGTTACGAAGACAATACCTAGAAATACAACTAACAAAGGATGTAAAGGACCTCTTCAAGGAGAACTACAAACCGCTGCTCAAGGAAATAAGAGAAGACACAAACAGATGGAAAAACATTCCATGCTCATGGTTAGAAAGAATCAACATCATGAAAATGGGCATACTGCCCAAAGTAATTTATGGATTCAATGCTATACCCATCAAGCTTCCAATGACCTTCTTCACAGAACTGTAAAAAATTACTTCAAACTTTATATGGAACCAAAAGGGAGCCTGCATAGCCAAAACAATCCTAAGCAAAAAGAACAAAGTGGAGGTATTATGCTGGCTGACTTCAAACTACACTGTAAGGCCACAGTAATCAAAACAGCATGGTACTGGTACCAAAACAGAGACATAGACAAACAGAAGAGAACAGAGTTCTTAGAAGCAACACCACACATCTACAATCATCTGATCTTTGACAAACCTGACAAAAATAAGCAATGGGGAAAGGATTCCCTGTTTAATAAATGGTGTTGGGAAAACTGGCTAGCAATGTGCAGAAACCAGAAACTGGATCCCTTCCTGACACCTTACACTAAAATTAACTACAGATGGATTAAAGATCTAAACATAAGACCTAACACCATAAAAACCCTAGAAGAAAGGCTAGGTAAAGGCAAGGACATCATGGCGAAAACACCAAAAGCAATGGGAACAAAAGACAAAATAGACAAATGGGATGTAATTAAACTCCTGAGCTTCTGTACAGCAAAAGAAACAATCATTAGAATGAACCAGCAACCAACAAAATGGGAAAAAAAATTTGCAATCTACCCATCTGACAAAGGGCTAATATCCAGAATCTACAAAGAACTAAAACAGATTTACAAGAAAAAATCAAACAAATCCATTCAAAAGTGGGCAAAGGATATGAACAGACACTTTTCAAAAGAAGATTTATAAGAGGCCAAAAATATATGAAAATATACTCATCATCCCTGGTCATTAGAGAAATGCAAATCAAAACCACATTGAGATACCATCTCACTCCAGTTAGTATGGCACTCATTAAAAAATCTGGAGACAACAGATGCTGGAGAGGATGTAGAGAAATAGGAACACTTTTACACTGTCGGTGGGAGTGCAAATTAGTGCAACCATTTGGAAGACAGTGTGGTGATTCCTCAATGACCTAGAAATAGAAATTTCATTTGACCCAGCAATCCCATTACTGGGTATATAGCCAAAGAATTATAAATTGTTCTATTAAAAAGGCACATGCACACGTATGTTCATTGCAGCACTGTTTACAATAGCAAAGACCTGGAACCAAACAAAATGTCCATCAACAATAGACTGGATAAGAAAATGTGGCACATATACACCATGGAATACTATGGAGCCATAAAAAATGATGAGTTTGTGTCCTTCATAGGGACATGGATGAATCTAGAAACCATCATGCTCAGCAAACTGACACAAGAGCAGAAAACCAAACACCATGTTATCACGCATAGGCGAGTGTTGAACCATTAGAACACGTGAACACAGAAGGGGAGCATCACACACTGTGGTCAGTTTGGGGGGACTAGGGGAGGGACAGCAGTGGGTGGGGATGGTGGAGAGGGATAACGTGGGGAGAAATACCAGATATAGGTGATGTGGGGAAGAAGGCAGCAAACCACCTTGCCATGTATGTACCTTTGCAACAATCCTACATGATTGCACATGTACCCCAGAACCTAAAGTACAATAAAAAATAAAAAGTAATAATAACAACAGTATTATAACCCCAGTATTTGCATTACTGAGGTTTCCAATCAAGTAGAAGGCAAGTGCACACATTTCTTTATTACAAAGTCTAAAACAAGATTAAAAAGCTAGGAAGATGAAAAATGGCAAGCAGGAGTTTTATTGGCCATCTTGATGAAAACTATATTTAATATAGGAGTTGAAGAATATAGATCTCACATAGAGATTTACTATGTGCTAGGGCATAAAGGGTAAGACATTGCAACCACAGCCTACAATGAGAACAAAGGTCTGGAGGCAATGGTGTCATATCAGGGGGATGTAGGCATACAAATCCTTGGAAGTACTTTCCTCTTTTCTTTCTTCCTTTTCTTCCTCTATTCACCCATTTATTTAACTATCTAGAACCTGTTTATTCAATATCCACTATGTTTCAGGAAATAAATAGTAAAACACAGGTTCAGCCATTCTTAGGATACACATTTTTATTTAACTGGAGGAAGAGGTAGGGATCTGAGATGGAGCACAACAAGCAAAATTTTACTTTAGATGAGCTGGCTAGAAAGGTCTCTCCATGGAAATGATGTTTAAACTGAGACCTGAAAGATGAAAATGCAGTAACGTTGGGAGAATCAGAATGACATTAGGAAGGATTTGCACATTTTCTTTTATCTTACATGCAGTAAGCTTCCAAAGATGCTTGAAGAGTCAGATGATTAATATTATCAATGTGATTGTATTGAAGGATGCAAAGTATTGTTCCTGGATGTGTCTGTGAGGGTGTTGCCAAAAAAGATTAACATTTGGATCAGTGGACTGGAAGAGACAGATTCACCCTCAGCCGGGGTGGGCACCATCTAACCAGCTGCTAGCATGGCTAGAATAAAATCAGGAAGAATAATGTGGAAGGACTAGATTGGCTGTCTACTGATCATCTTTCTCCCGTGCTGAATGCTTCCTGCCCTCGAACATCGGACTCCAAGTTCTTCAGCTTTTGGACTCTTAGACTTACATAAATGATTTGCCAAGGGGCTCTAAGGATTTTGGACACAGACAAAAGGCTACTCTGTCAACTTCCCTACTTTTGAGATTTTGGGACTCCTTTCTTCTCAGCTTGCAAACAGCATATTATGGGACTTCACCTTATGATCATATCAATCAATACTCCTTAATAAACTCCCTTTCATATATACATCTATCCCATTAGTCCTGTTCTTCTAGAGAACTGACGAATACTAAGAGATAGGTTATAGTTTAATGGAGGGAGTAGAAATTTGTGTTTCCCCTGAAAAGTAAAAAGTCTCCAGGAAATGACACCATAATGGAGCTCAAGCTTTCCACCCATCGCAAAAGCCACTTTCTAAAAAAGACTATCTCCCTCTGGTCAACCTGTAGTGCACTAAATTTGTTGAAGGCTGTGGGCACTAAATATTAAGCAGAAGAAGCAACTTAATTACAGTAGAGTAGTTTGAATTTAAGCAAAATTCTGTTCTTGAAATATACAGATGTTTTCGTAATAGAATTTGAAAATTTTGTGGGTTACTTTGAATAAAGAACCCAGACCCTGCACACTCAGTTACTCTTATTAAGAGCTCTTATGATACCTAATTAGTACCATAAAATGGAGAGTATGTATGAGACAGATGTGAAGTAAACGACTGCCCACACCAGCTCCTGTTCCATCTGCTGGTGGAAATGCAGCTCTTCCGCCGGGTGAAAGAGTCAATCGTGCTCTTTGTGGTTGTTGAACAAAATCCGCAACCTCACTACAATATGCTCATGTAAAGTGCTGGGCCTGAATAAGAACTAATAATAATTAACCATTTATTCTCCCTAGATCTCAGTATTCCATCCTCTCCTCCTCTTTCTACTAGGCTTAGGAAAGGCAGAAGATAGCCTTAAAGCTTGTTTTCACGGCCAACATGTTCAATTGTGCAGGCTGTGTGCTGAGTATATCTGAGGTATGTCATTCACTTTATTGTTTATATGAATAGTGCCTCCTGAGGTTCTATAGTGCACAGCCTGTGAATATGTGTATGACTTCCTGCTTAACTTGGTTTTACACATAGATTATGGGACTTTGTGTTGATCATTCATTTTTGCATTCGATGCATTTACTCATTTTGAGTAATACAAACCTAGTGTCGGTTTCATCACTCAAGCCACTAAATTGCTTTTTGGCTATCTCTATATATCTATATTTATATACAGGCAATAAGCAAAATTATACCAATATAGCATATAATTTAATTTATTTCTCACAATACTAGGAAGAGAGTTTTTTTTAATAAACAATGAGACATTTGTGGAGATATGAAGTAACTTCCTAATGAAGGACAGAGCTGAATCATGGCTCAGAGAACAGTGTAAGATAGCTGAAAATGAAGGCTAGAAGCAACACATTCACAGAGTCAGCAGTAATAGAAAACCCATCAAGAACATAAATTTGGATAGAGCCAGGAAAAGAAGGAAATCAGAAGTGGGATGAAATTTTGCAAAATAATCACATTTTTATTGCTATAATTAGATGTAAGCATAAGGAGGAGATAAATGCCCTTGTCAAGCCTATGTAAGTGGAAGGCTTAAGATTTGTTAACCTGAGTCCCATGTTTTGTTTGAAAACAAGCACCTATATCTACACCATAGAACTTTTAAAAATCTAAACATATTCTTTATCACTGTAACTCTGAAAAAATGATTTTATTTTCCTTGGCCTCAATGCCTTCAACTGCAAAATGAGAGTAGTAATATCTACCTTACATGGCACTTGAAATCCAATCGGTAAGACACAAACAGAGTCTCCAGCATTTATAGGCACTTAGTGAATGACTACTCATGTTATCATTAATCTCTGGTATGGGAAAACTATTATACAATAAAATGATTTGTAATTCATTATTCTGAAAATCAAATTGAATGCAAATAATTTCAAATACTATGCACTCCCTTTTTTTTCTCACCCAGCAAGAGTTGCACTTCAGACAACAAAAGGAGAGTAATTTCTACTTCAGTTGAAAAGTCGCCTTAATAAGCTTTTCACTACCCCTCCCACTGAAAGAGTATTATCTTTTTCTTTTGAAATTGGGCTACTCTAGTGACTTGATCAAAAGAATGCAACAGAAAAGTTACTCTTGAAATGCTAAGGGCAGGCCATAGGAAACATGATCAAAGACCAAAGCAGCAATTGTACTGTCCAGAGGAACAACTGCTGAATTTACACTGCCACATCCAGAAGGAAAGCCACTAAAAGAGAGAACTAAGTGTAAAGCACAGCTATATTGTTGACTAGTATTGGAAAAATAAAGGTCAATAAATAGGTTTCTAGAATGATGAGCCCTATATACCATGTCACTTGCACCAGAGTTGAGATTGATCAGAGTCAAAATAGTCCAAGACCCAGAATCATTAAACTTTTAGCTGATGTAAGGGAGCACCGAACTTTTGGGGCTATAAATTGATGTGTTTCTATGCATAAATTTTGCTGTCTAGTAAGACTAACTCCTAGTCTTCAGGTATCTTGCCTACAGTATTTATTGAATGCTCACTGCTCCCTCTTAGGCTAAAATGTATGGCCTCAGCATAAGATGTTATTTATTGTTGGTGCTTCTGTCCACTAAGGAAAGATAGAAATATAAAAACAATCCTGGCTGACTCTCCCTCACATCTCTCCTCTTTTTCCTTTTCCCTCTATGTAATAAATTAGCCAATTTTTTCTCTGTCCAATATATCATCATGATCAACTGTGCTTCTTGGTATCTCTTAATTTTTTTTTCATTTTAATAAAGTTCCATTGTCCTGACTCAGATCCTTCTCTTCCTTGGCTTCCTGTGGCTGGCCTCCATATATTTCTGCTTCCCCATGACAACAATTTCTCCTTATATTCATTCCAAACACAGCTACCAATATTATTAATTCTAATTTGCAAACTTGATCATCAATTATCTGCCTAAAAACTTTAATATATTTCCATTGACCTGAAGAGAAAGTCCAACTTCTGAATATGTTATAAAGGTCCTCATTTTCTTGTCTTGGTCTGACAATTTAGCTAATATCCTCACACTTTATATACAAGTAATTAAAACCTGCTGTCCTTATTGTTTTACAGCTGTTAGCTGTTGCTGTTCTCACTGTCAAGAATGTGTATTTCCTTTTCACTCACTTAGAAAAGCTTCTATTCATTTTTTAAAACCCAAATATATACATTACCTCATCAGTGAAATCTATTTTCTCTTCACCCACCAAATTAAATCACTCTCCCTTTGAAATTCTAGAACTATACACATATGGTTTTTCTGTGTAGCTCAATTGTTTGTTACACATTAATGACAAATCAATTCTTTAAAATGCATCCATACTTTTATCCCCAACATCAAATAACATGTCTGACCTTTAATAAGCAGTAAAGACTTGAATTAATTATTGAATTGACTACTCTCAAGAACACTAATGATTGTTAGGGTTTCCTGAATCAGAAGTACAAATTATTTTTGGATTTTTATAATACTGCTAGTCTTGATTGAGGGAAGATGCTCATTAAGATAAAACAGACTTCCCTCTGTGAAGAAACTATCTGCAGTCAGAAATCATAAATACACTCAGAGTCTATAAAGGAAACTGGGTGGTCTAGTGATTTTGTTCTCACTCAAAGACCTGCTGAGATTTGATTCAGAGGGGGAAGATCAATTTTCTTGCCTAAGTTAAACAAGGCATCAAATAAATGTCAAAAGCATGATATAGACTTAGATTCTTCACCGCCACACTGATAAAGTTACTATCTTTCCATTTCTCTTAGAACAAATGGAAGAAAGCCTGCTGTGGGCCCAGAACAAAACAGTAACTGTAAATTTACATGGTTCCTTACACTTCCAAACTGTGTACTGAAAGTGAATAAATGCTTGTAATTAGATACATGTAAACAGAGATTATTTTGATCAATAGTGGTTTTATTTTTTGAGAAGTATTATTTTTCTAATCAGAACTTAGTCACAATGCTTTATATCTGAAAGATGATTACATATGAACATTTAGTAATTAAGACTAAGATTAGAAAGCCTTAGATGATAGTATTAACAAACATTTATAAAGTTAAAGAGATACATTAATATCAATCCAAATTAAACTTCCACTTAAAGGGACACATTAATATCATCCCACATGAAGCTTCTAGGACTTTTAGGGAAAAAAATAAAGAATGACAAAATGTAAAAATACACAAAATGCTTATTGTAGCTTGTACTAGTGAAGGTAACAGTCTGTTGTACTTAATTAAAGATTGAAATTAGGAAAGCAATGAAAAGATGAAACGTTTCATCTGATACAGCAAACTGTCTGTTATGCCAGTTGAACTCATTGACAAATACTACTACTGCACATTTCCCCTGAATGAGACAGGTTTATTTTAACACTGTCCCCACTGGTTTTGTTCACTAAAACCATGAAAATTTTAGCATGAATATGTACACTTGAAAGTCAGGAGACTAAAGTGAATAGTGCTGGTTCCTGTTTCAAAAGATTATTAGTAGTTGGAATAGGTTGGAACCAGGAATCTGTATTTTATAAACTGGGTTGGAGATTCTGATGTAGAAATTCTTCAAGGAGAAGTACAAACCACTGCTCAAGGAAATAAGAGAGGGCATAAACAGAAAAACATTCCATGCTCATCCTTAGGAAGAATCAATATCGTGAAAATGGTCATACTGCCCAAAGTAATTTATAGATTCAATGCTATCCCCATCAAGCTACCATTGACCTTCTTCACAGAACTAGAAAAACCACTTTAAACTTCATATGGAACAAAAAGAGAGCCCACATAGCCAAGGCAAACCTAAGCAAAAAGAACAAAGCTGGAGGCATCACACTACCTGACTTCAAACCATACTACAAGGCTACTGTAATCAAAACAGCATGGTACTGGTACTAAAACAGAGATATAGAACAATGGAACAGAACAGAGGCCTCAGAAAAAACTTCACACATCTACAACCATCTGATCTTCAACAAACCTGACCAAAACAAGCAATGGGGAAAGAATTCCCTGTTTAATGAATGGTGTTGGGAAAACTGGCTAGCCATCTGCATAAAGCTAAAACTAGACCCCTTCTTTACAACCTACACTAAAATTAACTCCAGATGAATTAAAAAGACTTAAACATAAAACCTAACACCCTAAAAATACTAGATGGCAATCTAGGTAAAAACATTCAGGAAACAGGCATAGGCAAGGGCTTCATGACTAAAACACCAAAAGCAATGGTAACAAAAGCCAAAATAGAGAAATGGGATCTAATTAAACTTAAGAGTTTCTGCACAGCAAAAGAAACTATCATTAGAGTGAACCGACAACCAACAGAATGGGAAAAACATTTTGCAACCTACCCATCTGACAAAGGGCTAATATCCAGAATCTACAAAGAACTAAAACAGATTTACAAGAGAAAAACAAACAAACCCATTCAAAAGTGGGCAAAGGATATGAACAGACACTTTTCAAAAGAAGACATTCAGGCAGCCAACAAACATATGAAAAATGTTCATCATCACTGGTCATCAGAGAAATGCAAATTAAAACCACATTAAGATACCATCTCATGCCAGTTAGAATGGCGATCATTAAAAAATCTGGAGACAGCAGATGCTGGAGAGGATGTGGAAAAATAGAAACACTTTTACACTGTTGGTGGGAGTGTAAATTAGTTCAACCATTGTGGAAGACAGAGTGGCGATTCCTCAAGGTCCTAGAAATAGAAATTCCATTTGACCCAGCAATCCCATTACTGGGTATATACCCAAAGGATTATAAATTATTCTATTATAAAGACACATGCACATGTATGTTCACTGTGGCACTGTTTACAATAGCAAAGACCTGGAACCAACCCAAATGCCCTTTGATGATAGACCGGACAAGGAAAATGTGGCACGTATACACCATGGAATACTACACAGCCATAAATAAAAAATGATGAGTTTATGTTCTTTGTATAGACATGGATGAATCCGGAAACCATAATTCTCAGCAAACTGACACAAGAACAGAAAACCAAATGCCACATGTTCTCATAGGCAGGTGTTGAACAATGAGAATACATGGACACAGGGAGGGGAACATCACACACTAGGTTCTGTTGGGGGGGCTGTGGGAAGGACAGTGGGTGTTGGGGAGGTTGGGGAGGCATAACATGGGTAGAAATGCCAGATATAGGTGACAGGGGAATGGAGGCAGCAAACCACTTTGCCACATATGTACATATGCAATAATCCTGCATTATTTGCACATGTACCCCAGAACCAAAAGTACAATTAAAAAAAATAAATTCTTGATACAAAACTGTTAGATCCTCTATTTTAAGTAGGCAGAGTTTTAGGGCCAGAAATAAACCCACACATTTACATTAAATTGATTCTTGACAAAGGTGCCAAGAATACACAATGGTGAAATGACAGTATCCTTGATAAATGGTGTTGGGTTATCTAGATATCCACATGCAGAATAATGAAATTAAACCCTCTTCTTATGCCATATAATTGATTTGAAAAATCAATTCAAACTGGATAAAATACTTAAATATAAGTCCTGTAACTAAAAACAACTAAAAGAAAACATAGAAGGAAAGCTCCATGACATTGGTCTAGGTAATTTTTAATATGAGTCCAAAAGCAAGAAATTTAAATAGACAAAAACTATAATGTTGTGGGGCCACAATGATTGAGAGGAAGTAAAAAAAACTTTAAATCTACCATCCTTCTTCCGTTCTCTCCCTCCTTCCTCTCTTCCTTCCCTTCTTCCTTTTTCTTTCTTTCTTTTCTAAAAAGGGTTTCACCATGTTGGCCAGGATGGCCTGGTAATCCTGGGCTCAAGTGATCCACCCACCTAGACACACAAAAGTACTGGGATTACAGGACTGAACCACTGTATCCAGCCCTAGTTCTTGACCTTTAAGAACACTTTTCCCCTAAAATGGAATGGAATCTATACCGAATTCCTCATGTTCAAAGTTCAAGAAGACAAATGTCCATCCCATGTCAACACTCACTAATATCTTCTCTCTCTAACCTTACTTCACATTAAGCTATTCAACCTTATCAGTGAATGCTCATCATATCATAATCCTGATTGAATACCTTGGCTTTCAAACTATGGAACCTACTATATTTTGTTTTAAAGCATATGCCATTCTAAATATAAAAAGTTGAGAATATTGGTGCCTGAATCTCCAAGCATAACCTGATCTCTGTTTTTTATATTAAAACCTATCAACTTAAATCCACAGCATTTGGCCCAGCAATCCCATTACTGGGTATATACCCCAAGGACTATAAATTGTTCTACTATAAAGACACATGCACATGTATGTTCATTGTGGCACTGTTTACAATAGTGAAGACCTAGAACCAACCCAAATGCCCATCAGTGATAGACTGGGCAAAGAAAATGTGGCACATATACACCATGGAATACTATGAAGCCATAGAAAAACGATGAGTTCCTGTCCTTTGTAGGGACATGGATGGATCTGGAAACCATCATTCTCAGCAAACTTACACCAGAACAGAAAACCAAACACTGTATGTTCTCATAGATGGTTGTTGAACAATGAGAGCACATGGACACAGGGAGGGGAACATCACACACAGGGGTATGTTGGAGGGCAGGGGACTAGAGGAGGAATAGTGGGGGGTGGGGAGGTTGGGGAGGGATAACACTCGGAGAAATGGCTGATGTAGGTGATGGGGAGGGATGGAGACAGCAAACCACCATGGCATGTATGTACCTATGCAACAATCCTGCAAGATCTGCACATGTACCCCAGAATTAAAGTACAAATGAAAAAAAAAATCCACAACATTGATCCTACTAGTGATTGTAAGCTTAGGTATTTCCTGCTTAAGAATTTTCTTTACAGTTTATTTCTGTAGTGTTATTTGCTTGTGTATTATATTTATATTTATATTTATACTACCTAATTGCAAAAAATTAACCCTAATCTGGATAATAAATTGTTTTTGAAAGAAGTTATAAATGATGATAGAGTCTTTGAGTATTACACAAAGTACACCATTTTTGGCTAACTATGAAAATGAAAATTTGTGCTTTCAGTCTTCTACAAAGAAATAACAGTATAGAGAATTACAGTAAGTGCTAAAAAAAAAAATTCACTGCCTACCAGTATTAACAGCACAGCTCTGCACATGCTTGTAATTTTACAATAAAATGCGATATCTCTGTTGAGTAATATTACCTTACATAAATTTAATCTGAGTTCTTCCATATTTTTATCTTCAGTATCTTCTTTAAAATAATCTGACATTTTATAACTTTCTAATATACGATAGAGGAGTGTGCAAATTCCTTCCATGAGAAGTTTTCTCAGTTGAGTCTTTGAATGGAAATCTGACTTGTATTTCTTTTCTACGTGTGTTCATTTAAGATTTGAGAGTTATTTCCAATTATAAGCCAGATTTTTTTCACCATGAAATACTGACAGATTCTCTTTTGTGTGACATTTGAGAATCCCTTTTTAGTCATCAAAATAGTATCTTTAACATGACTGCAAAAATGTGGAGGCTTGGACAGCATTAGCAGGAAATTCATTTTTTTTTTCATGCACCATTCTTCCAGGACAGAGACTATCAGTTAACTGTGAGTTTTGGGTTATTCATTTTGACACCACTAGTCACAAGGAAGCTACCCACCACCTCTGTCCTTGATATCTTCTATTAGGGCACTGTAGTTTGTTTGTTTGTTTCTTTAGCAGCACTTGTGATTACTTAAAATACACTTTTTTTTTTTTTTTTTGAGACAGAGTTTCACTCTTGTTACCCAGGCTGGAGTGCAATGGCGCAGTCTCGGCTCACCGCAACCTCCGCCCCCTGGGTTCAGGCAATTCTCCTGCCTCAGCCTCCCAAGTAGCTGGGATTACAGGCACGTGCCACCACGCCCAGCTAATTTTTTGTATTTTTAGTAGAGACGGGGTTTCACCGTGTTGACCAGGATGGTCTCGATCTCTTGACCTCTTGATCCACCCACCTCGGCCTCCCAAAGTGCTGGGATTACAGGCTTGAGCCACCGCGCCCGGCCTAAAATACACTTTTTTAAAAATCTACTTGTTTCCCTCTCCATTCCTACACCAAAGTAAAAGTCGCAAAATTATCTTTCATTTTCTTACCTTTTTTTCCATACTACAGTTCTAAAGACCAGACAGCATCTGGCATATAGTATATACTCTATCAAAATATGTCAAATGGGCCAGGCACAGCAGCTCATATCTGCAATTCCAGCACTTTGGGAATTGAAGTAGGAGGATCACCTGACCGTGGACTTGAAGACCAGCCTGGGCAACATAGTGACACTCTCTCCCTATGGCTGTGGCATGCATTCTTTACCTGGCTTAGAGTAAAATTAATGCCCTCATTCCATTGGTGATTTGCTACTAGTTCTATAAGATATAATTTAGATATCATCTAAATTTAAGGAGATTGAACCTTTTATTAGTGTGGATTGCAAAATTATCTTAAATACAATATAAATAGGACATATTACTATTTTGTATTTAAATACAAATTTGACATATTTTGATAGAGTATATACTATATGCCAGATACTGTTCTGGTCTTTAGAATTGAAGAATGGAAAAAAGAAAACGAATGAAAGATAATTTTGCAATGCACACTAATGAAGGGTCAAATAAAAAAAATAAACAAATAATAAAATATATCAAATGAACAAAAATTCTGCCATGGAAAGTTCTCGGTTCTGTTTCAGAATGGTTGGCTGACCTCAGCATCCATACTTCCATTTCATTGCCCATCACTCTAATTTTCTAAAGAAAACTTAATTTCATATGACTATTTAGCATTCCTGGTTTGATCTACCTCTATCTACACCTATCTCACTTAGTTAACATATTTGTATAGCATTTTTTGCCAGTTAACTTAAAGTATCTGCCAAATCTTTTCCAAACTACCATTTCCTGTATTCATATGTATCCTAACCAAGAATTTGCCTGGCCTGGTGCTAGGTGCTAGTGTCACAGTTAAGAAGTACAGTGCTTATCATTAAGAAATGTGTTGAATTTTTAAAAAGCCAAAAGAATAAATACATAATTATCCTCTGTGTGGTGGACACTGTGACAGAGATTCAGACACATGGTATAATGGAATGATGTAGGAAGAGCAATCCCCACTAATAAAAGGTCAGATCTTAAATTTAGATAATATCTCAGTTATATCTTATAGGACTAGTAGCAACTCACCAATGGAATGAGGGCATGAATTTTATTCTAAGCCAAGTAAAGAATGCATGCCACAGTAGACATGCATTAAAAAGCTTTGAAAATTCGGGGATCAATAAGCAAAATATTTTGACTCAATCTTCATGGTCTGGGGTAGGAGACGTAGAGGTCTGAGTACTTTAGTAAAACATGAAGAGATGGGGCCATAGAGATAATAAGTGGTCTTGCCTATCATGACAAAGGGCTGAACAATGCACAGTCCATGTGATTTTAGTAAAAGGAATAAAATGATTTGATTGTTAGAATTATCATATTAGCAGAGGTGTGAAAAATAGATTGCAGGAAAATTAACCGTCCCACTTATGGAGTGGTGGCATTAATTATACAAAACATATATAAAGTCCTGAAATACAGCTACGGTAGTTGGGATATGTATTATATAGACATGGATTCAAGAAATAATAGAGAATCAGGGTCAAGCAAATTTGGTAACTGCTTGCATGATTTAAAGACAACCCCAAATATATAATTTAGGTGACTGTATGGATCGTGGGAGACTCCACTATCCTAAGAAATGCAGCATAACTAGTTTGTCACAGGAAAGAGCAAGATGATAACTCAGACGGGATATCTGAGAGCTGAGATTCCACAGTCAATTTTTAGTGGCAATGTCAATCTAACTATAATAAAACATCAAGTATGATTCTAAAAATTAGAATGAAGATGCTACTTGAAGTCAAAGACATACAAAGTATTTCCTATAAAATATGTTCTATTGTAATAGAAGAAGAAAGTGGATAGAATCCCTTGGAACAGGAGTAATTACAACAGAGAAAGAGGAAAAGGATAGAGAAAAGACAACCAAGACAGGAAAAATAAAAGAGGTAAAAAGAGAACAAGCATTTTTTAATAGCCTTATATTTTTTCTCCTACTCATCCAACAGAGCCACTGGGGAAGAGCTAAGCAGCCACTTGCCTCACCTGAGTATAGTTGGATGTTAGATCTATAATAGTAGCTAATGCAGCAATTACCTGATACTAGGCACTACTCTGAGAACCTAACATATATAAACATATTTAATCTTTTCAAGACATGTATAAGAAAGTATATTACTTTCCCTTTTTATATATGGGAATGTCACACAACTAGCAAATGTTAGGGATGAGATTTAAATTTTGGCCCTCTGTCTCCAGGGTCTGTGTTTTTGACAATTAAAGGATACTACTTCTTAGTTCGAACATCACTTAGCTAACGTAAACACATTTTACCTACGTGGGGAAGAAGGCCATGAGACGTTTAATGACTTTTCCAATGTCACAGTGTATTGTAGTAGCAGAATTAGATTTAAAACCCATTTCAATAACTCCTATTAGCGTATTGCGGCCTATGAGCCACCATGCAATTGAAAGTAAAAATTAGCAGTCTTTACTTTTTTTAGCCTTGTTATTATTTTTTAAGTAAAAGTCTTTTGTTTTCACATTTTCAACTTGTTCCTGAGATTTGCTTTTTTCTTTTAAGTCCTTTGAGTGTCTCTCCCGTCCTTCCTAATTACCCTTCCAAAGCAATGTCACTTTCCAAATTATCCCAAAAAATATATGTTTCAATTTCTCTAACAGTGGACATTAATGTCAGATGCTTTATTAAAGGATTAAATGCAGAAATAAATGAAAGTAGTGTTGAAAGTAAACAATACATGTGTAACGAATGAAGGAATAATGAAGTAACAGTTCAACATAATGCCATTAGTAAGTGCCAGAAAAGGATTCTATGACAAATGGAAAAAACAAACAAATGAACAAGCAATTCTTCTACTTAGAGAAAATGAAGTATATTTTGTTCCCAAGTATTCTTATAAAATTTGCTATTGGATACTTTAAAGATAATATAATAATAGGATGATGCTTCACATGTACACATATACTGATTTGTGACTCTTCCTGGCCTTATAATATGTGTGTGCATATGTATATGTATATTTTCCCACAATAGTTATGATAAAAAGATACACACAGGAACACATCTTTGCATAGTTTTCAATTTGTAGCTAATAGGAATAAAAGAAATACAAAGATTATATATATATATATATTTTCAATGTTTGCATATTTAAAAAGAACAAATATTTTTTTGAAATAATTATTAAAATGGGATTTGAAAGTTTGTTCTGATTTTATAAAAGGATTTTTCTTTAATTTCTTGCCTGACCATAGCATTACCAAAACATTTTAGAAGATACTATTAAAAATGTAACATATCCTAAATTCTACTTTATAATCATTTTATTGTTGCAATTGATGAGATGATTTATAGGAACACATATGCTCACGTACTATTTCACAGCTGTACAGAAACTCTGAGGTACTAGAACTTGAAATTTTGAAATATAGTCTTCCCTCAGTACCCATGTGGGATTTGTTCCAGGAACCCCCACACATACCAAAATTCATGGAGACTCAAGTTTCTTACATGAGATGGCATAGTATTTGCATATAACTTATACACATCCTCCTATATGCTTCAAACCATCTCTAGATTACTTATAATACCTAATACAATATAGGTGCCAAGTAATTCATTCTTATACTACATGATTTTAAAATTTGTGTTATTTTTATTGTTGTATTATTTTATTGATTTTTTGAATATTTTTCATCTATGGTTGGATCCACAGATACTGAGCCTGAGGATATGAACAGCCAAATATGTTTTTCTTCTACTATGCAATTGTTTTGTGGTATGCAATACTTTCCACGAGATTTAATGTGGTAGAACAGAGAATGAATGGTAATCCTAATGGGATGTCTTGCAGAGCGCTTTAAGTCCTACATGTATGAAAAACACATAGCTGAATCCTAGGAGATAAATCAACTTCTGTAAAAGACAAAAAAAAAAAAAAAAAACACAACAAAGATAAGTAGGTACAGATGTGTGTTAGACAAACAGCCTTGACCAAATTTGGTTCTTGAGAAACACACACGTGGTTGATATTCAATGGCCCATCAGTGCACTGGCATTCTGAAAGCAGGCTATGATTTCTAAGTAATTTCACTCTATTTTTATATCAATTAATAATTCCTTCCAGGACAAAATAAATTTGATACAAAATAGTTGTGTGTAGGGAATGGTTGAAGAAGCTTTTTTTTTTTTTCACTTTGCATTTTGATAGAAAAGGGCAATGGTACTTCTGATAGATAAGCTGCCTGAGGGAATGTAATGGGCTTAGACACTTAAAGAAGGGGAAACTGCTATCAGGGTGCCAGCCATGGGTATATTCCATGTTACTGAACCGAAAACGTCTGAAAAGAAGCCTAGATGGTGTCATCTGTTTTTTGTAATGATAAAGATACAATTCACTTTACCATTAAGAGATTATATTGAAGGAGTGGCCTCCATATATGAGAAAAGGAGAGAGAACTGCCAACCACATTAATTCCTGTTAATCTTCTCAAAAGTATGCATATTTAAAAAAAATTATGTTGTACACCATAAATGCATACAATTTTACTTGTCGATTTAAAAATAAAGTTAAAATGAAAAAATAGAAATGCATTTTGGTGCAAGGAGAACTGTGAAAAAAATTACAGACTTTCTGAAATGAATGATCTGCAAGAGAATCTCTTTCATAAATTTATTCAATTAGTTGCATTGGAAATTTTAAAATAGAAGATGTAATGTTAATGAAATTGTTAAAATTTTTGGGAACCTGCTGAATTACATATCTAGCACAAGGTGGGCAAAAAAGTCAAGTACTTACGTAATTCATCCTCAAACTTTAGCATACATGAGAATCACCACGGAGAAATAAAAATCCAGTTTATCAGTCCATAGTCCCCAGACAAACTAAATCAAAACCTCTTTTAGTGAGACCCAGACAGTTCTATGTTTTAAACTTCCCTAGTAATTTCAATGTGCAGCTGAGTTTAAAAACTGCTGGTTTAGTAAAGGTGAAAGGTTTCTTTTAGTGATATTCTGGTACCGGTTAAGAAAGAGATTAAATGTCACCATCAGGACAAAGTAAGTTGGGTGTCTTAAGCATTTCCCCTTTTTGTTTTTTTTGTCTTTTACGTAGGATAATGATACATATTCCATTAGGTATCTGTGAAACTTAAATTAAGGTTAACGTACACAGTAATTGAAACCTAACAGTTATTAAGAAGTGTTTTTCTACTCTTCATACACTTATACTGCCACTCATCAGACTGATTTCACTCTATTTGTCCCTAATTTGTTTTATTTCCTCTTCTTTTCTTCTTGTTCCTCCTTTATCTCACTTAAGCCCTCCTTCACACGCATTTTACGTTTTCTCTCCTTTCTTTCCGATTTTACGTCCTGTATTTGCCCTTCTTTCTTTGCTTAAGTTCAATGTCACTGACGGAATTTTGAAATGCAGACTTTGAGAACTTGTTTTCAGGTATTCTGCGATTATTTCAGGTATTTTAATCTCAAATTAATACTGGTTTTACTTCAGCAGCTCACATTTTTCTTCCTCCAGCTTTCATAACAGTAATCCCCAAAGAACAGATAGAGAAATTATTTCTAGTATATGCTTTGGCCACTGGATGGTGCTCAGGGTACACATTAAGTGTTCCATGCTTAAGTTACTTCATCCTACTGAGTTAAAATTTATCTGGAAAATATACACCATTTAATGCTTTTTGAGAAGGCACTGGTAAGATGGGGATACTTAATTTGAGGAAAGTATACCTGAGTATAATATTAGCTATGATACTCAAAGTTCAGTATCACCCAGCAGGTTAAAGATGTATGAGTCCTAAATCCCACATATACAAATAGAAGTGACTGGGGCTGGGCACGGTGGCTCATGCCTGCATTATCAGCACTTTGGGAGGTTGAGACAGGGGGATTTCTTGAGGCCAGGAGTTTGAAACCAGCCTGGGCAACATGGCGAAACGCCATCTCTACAAAAAATACAAAATTTAGCCAGGTTTGTTAGCTTATGCCTGTAGTCCTGCCTACTTGGAAAGCTGAGGTGGGAGGATCACTTGAGTCTAGGAGGTGGAGGCTACAGTGAGCCATGATCACACCACTGCACCACAGCCTGAATTATGGCCTGATACAATGTCTCAAAAAATAAAAAAGAAAAGAAAGAAAAAAAGAAAAGAAAAGAATGGGCTTGGTACTAGTAGGAACATAGCTTAGGATTGTGTCTTGCAGTGCTATTTATGAGAAAACACATGTGAATTTTGGAATAAAATGACTACATTACAATACCCTTGACCGAAATTTACTACTGCTATCATTTAGGATATTTAATAGTGCTACATAGCAACCATACTGCTGCTCAGAAAAGAGTGGCGTATATTCTGAGTTCAGATTTAAATATAAAATTGTTTTCTAGAAATAGTTTTACAAAGCGTTATGCATGGGTTCAGAAAAGAAAAACTGATGATTAACAAAGGAACCAAAGAGAACACTATGAATCAGAGCAAGACTGGATAGCTGAAGTAAACTGATGAAGTCACTGGAGAAATACACCCTAGGAAGTATTTCTAGGTTTTATGCATGAACTATAAGCAATTTTTAAAAAATGAAAAAGATTGAATATTTTCTTTTATTAACTTCCTTTAAAAAAAGTTGCCATCCCATCCTAGACAATGCTAATGCAAGATCACTGCACAATACATGCAAGCAAATCAGAAGCAGCAGGACATATGTTGGATTACAAAAGAAATAATAATATGCCTAACTAAAACTTGGCTAAGTTATCTTTTTTACTTCTAATATGAGGACATAGATTTTAATATCTGGTGCTACTATGTAAAGTTTCTTACTTCTTTAATTTACATATGTGATAAAAATGTTTTGTCAAAGAAATACAAAATATAAATGAAACAAAAAGCTGGTTATTTGAAAAGATAAACAAAATTGATAGACAGTGAGATTAACCAAGTAAAGAAGAGAGAAGATCCAAATAAGCTCAATTAGAAATAAAACTGGGCATATTACAACTAATACCACAGAAATATCATTCAAGGCTACTATGAACACCTTCATGAGCACAAAATAGAAAATCTAGAGGACTTGCATAAATTCTTGAAAACATACAACCCTCATAGATTAAATGAAGAAATAGAAACCCTGAATAGACCAGTAACAAGCAGCAAAACTGAAACAGTAATTTTAAAAATGCCAACAACAACATAAAGGCCAGAACTAGATAGATTCACCGGCAAATTCTATCAGACATTCAAAGGACACTTGGTACCGATCCTACTGAAACTATTCCGAAAGATAGAGAAAGAGGGAATCGTCCCTACATCATTCCATGAGGCTAATGTTACCCTAATACCAAAATAAGGAGAGGACATAACAACAATAACAAAAAAAAACTACAGGCCAGTATTGCTGATGAACATAGATGCAAAAACCCTCCAAAAATCCTAACTAACTGAATCCAAAAGTATATCAAAAAGATAACGTATCATGATCAAGTGGGTTTCATAGCAGGGATGCATGAATGGCTTAACCATATACAAGTCAGTAAATGTGATGTATCACATAAACAAAATTTTTTTAAATCATATGATCATCTCAATAGACGCAGAAAAAGAATTTGATTAAATCTAGCATCACCTTCTGATAAAAACCCTCAACAAAATTGGCATAGAAGGGAAACACCTCAAAGTAATAAAATCTATCTATGACAAGCCCATAGCCATTGTTATACTGAATGAGGAAAACTTGAAAATATTTACCTGAGAACTGGATCAAGACGAGGATGCACACTTTCACCAGTTCTATTCAACATGGTACTGGAAGTCCTAGCCAGAGCGATCAGACAAGAAAAAGAAATAAAGGGTATCCAAATTAAAAAAGAGGAAGTTAAACTGTCGCTGTTCACTAATGATGTGATCCTATGCCTGTACAACCCTAAAGAAAAAGCTTCTAGACACTATAAATGAATTCAGTAAAGTTTCATGATACAAAATAAATGTATGTGAATCAGTAGCAATGCTATATACCAACAACGACTAAGGTTAGAATCAAATCAAGAACTCAATCCCTTTTATAACAGCTGTAAACAATAGAATACTTAGTAAGAAACTTAACCAAGGAGGTGAAAGATCTCTGCAAGGAAAACTACAAAACAGTGCTCAAATAAATCATACATGATTCAAGCAAATAAAAACACATCCCATGCTCATGAATGGGTAAAATCAATGTTGTTAAACTGACCATACTGCGCAAAGCAATCTATACATTCAATGCAATTCCCATCAAAATGCCATCATCATTCTTCACAGAATTAGGAAAAAAATCTTAAAATTCATAAGGAACAAAAAAGACCCTTCATAGCACCAAAGCAATATTAAGCAAAAGGAATAAACTAGGAAGCGTCACATTATCTAACTTCAAATTATACTACAAGGCTGTAGTTACTAAAACAGCAGGGTACTGATATAAAAATAGGCACATAGACCAATGAAACATAATACAGAACTCAGAAATAAAGCCAAATACTTACATTCCACTGATCTTTGACAAAGCATACAAAAACATAAGGTGAGTAAAGAACACCCTATTCAATAAATTGCTCTGGGAAAACTGGTAAGCCAAATATGGAACAAAGAAACTACATCCTTATCTCTAACCTTATACAAACATCAACTCAAGAGGGATCAAAGCCTCAAATCTAAGTCCTGAAACCATAAAAATTATAGAAGATAACATTGGAAAAACTCTTCTATATATTGGCTTAGGCAAGGAATTCATGGCTAAGAACCCAAAACCAAATACAACAAAAACAAAAATGAATAAATGGGATCTAATTAAACTAAAAAGCTTCCACAGAGCAAAAGAAATAATCAGCAGAGTAAACAGACAACCTACGGAGAGAAAATATTAACAAACTGTGCATCCTACAAAGGACTAACAGCCAGTATCTACAAGGAATTCAAATAAATCAGCAAGAAAAGACAAATAATCTCATCAAAAAGCAAACAAAGGGCATGAATAGATAACTCTCAAAAGAAGATATACAACCAGCCAACAAACATATGAAAAAATGCTCAACATCACTAATTACCAGGTAAATGCACGTTTAAACCACAATGAGAAACCACCTTACTCTTGCAAGAATGGCTGTAATTAAATCACCAAAAAATAATAGGTTTTGTACTGGATGTGGAGAGAAGGGAACACTTCTACACTGCTAGTGGGACTTTAAACTAGTAAAACCACTATACAAAACAGTATGGAGATTCCTTAAAGAACTAAAACCAGAACTACTATTCAATCCAGCAATCCTGCTACTGGTTGTCTATCCAAAGGAAAAGAAGTGATATCAAAAAAGACACTTGCATGCGCATGTTTTTGGCAACACATTTCTCAGTGGCAAAATTACAGAACCAGTCTTCATGCTCATCAACCAACAAAGGGATAAAGAAAATGTAGTATATATGTATTATGGAATACTACTCAGCCATAAAAAGGAACAACTTTGCAGCAACTTGGATGCACCTGGAGGCCATTGCTATAAGTAAAATAACTTAGGAACAGACAACCAAATATTGCACGTTCTCACTTATAAGTAAGAACTAAGCTATGAGTGTGAAAAAGCATTAGAATGATATAATGGGCTTTGGGGTCTCAGGGCGAAGTGTGGAAGGGAGGTGAGGGATAAAAAAACTACACAGTGGGTACAGTGTACAATGCTCAGGTGATAGGTGCACCAAAATCTCAGAAATCACAATTAAAGAACTTATCCATGTAACCAAAATACTACTTGTACCTCAAAACTACTGAAATAAAAATACATTTTAAAAAAGATAAAAAATAATTTTCCATGGTCAGATAAGGAAATTCCTGAAAGGGCCCCTCCTGGAACTTGTCTAGGGGAAGGAACAGAAGAAGTCAGAATGTTTGTGATTCTGCTGCAGTTTCTAAGGCCTTTTTATTTTAGTTAAAAGAGTTTGGCATGCCAAAGCATCAAACTTTTGAGGTATAAATTTCAGAGTTCTAATAATAGTCACAAAAATGCATTTCTTCTCATCTTCAACACATTTGCTAATATATTTGCTATAGGCACAGAGGGTCCCAATACATTGTACAAAAGGTGTCCCTAAAAGTATTATTTTGCAAATATACTGAGTTCTCATTCTGTGTCACTTAGAATTTTAAAATATCTAGTAGTAAAAAATTTACATTCTACTAATATTAAATGAGTATTGGAACTCTAGATGATTCCCTACTGCAATTTTAATTTTCAAATGTAGGTTCAGTAATTTTTGAGGTAAAAAAATACTTCTGGGCATTATTAAAATTCATTGATTTTCAAACTTCTATGTTGTCCTTAATTTTATAGCAGTACCTCAGAAACAATGGTGGGAAGCCAGGAAAAGGCCCGTCGTTTAGTGTTTCAGGACTAGTATCAACTCTATATTCGCAATCTTTACATCTTGGAATTTTTGAAAGTTATCAAGAAAAAATATTTTGAAAACAACAGAGTTAGGAAAATACTGTAGTGGGCTGAAGAGTGTCTCCCCAAACTCTATGCCAACACAGAACCTTGGAATATGATCTTATTTGGAAATAGGGTCTTTGCAGATGCAATTAGTTAAAGATCTTGAAGTAAAATCATCCAGGATTTAGGATGAACACTAAATCTGATAACTGGTGCCTTATAAGAGAGGAAAAAAAGATTTGGGCGTAGAAACACATGCAAACAGAGAGGAGACAGAAACACAAGAAGAAAGTCTTGTGAAGATGGAGCCTGGGATTCAAGTTACACTATCACAAGCTAAGGGATGCCAAGTATTTCCAGCAACTACTGGAAGCTATGGTAGGTCCATGGGACAGTTTCTTTGAGCCTCTAAACAAAACCTACCTTGCCAACACCTTGATTTTAGACATCTGGTCTTCTAAATTGTAAGTGAATATACTGTTGTTCAAAGCCACAACGTTTCTAGTAATTTCTTATGGTAGCTCTGGGAAATTAATATAGATACCAAGAATAATTATACTTCAAATTTTCCTTATCAACTCAGTAGCAAAATTAGTGAGTGGTTCCCACATATTTTACAAAATCCTGAAACCTGCAATAGGCAGAACAAGTATCACCCTTAATGAAGAGTATTCGAGAATGATTATACTATACATTCATTTGGCCTTTTTCACAGTATTTCCTGTTCTGTCACTGCTGATGTTTTGGGATTGCCAGGTTCAAGGTGACTCATGACTGGTATTACTTGATGAAAGCCCATAAATGCTCCTATTCATGCCTGCCAGAGACCTTTCAGGACTGGTATGAGAGCCAAAAGTCATGAAAGGATCAGGCAGTGATTTGGTCTGCATATCAAAGCACTTCCTGAAAGATGTAATCAGCCAAAATATCTGGGAAAAAGCAGACAAATGAGGAAGAAAATTCCTAGTCAGAGCTAATTTGAGAGTAGGGATAAAAACTACCTCCTAAAGGATTTACTACTCAAGACATAGATACTATTGACTTGATTCTGCTGCAGTTTCTAAGGCCTTTATCTTTTAGTTCAGAGTCAGGAAGGAAGGCCAAAAAGGTATGTCTTGATATTATGCAGCAATCTTTTGCCAGTATACACGCTAATGACACATTTCATACCTCAACCATCAAAAATCTTCTTAGTGGTATTTCTATTCCACATTTTTTCTACTGTCAATATGTTCCTCATCTAATGTAAAGATTTATCTTAAATATTTGTAGTCAAAAACTTATATTGGATTGCATTTGTACACACATGAAATCCAGACATCTTAGCCACAATTCAAGCTTCTTCTTGGTATAAATTAATGTATCTTTTATCTTTACCTTGAACTATTTTATTAAATAATCCAAATGCACTTAAGAAACAGAGTGGGTATTGCCAAACTTAATTTGCATTTACTTTTATTATTCTTTATCTTACTCATTCTGTACCTTCACCTGCTATACTCTCTTCATTTTCTATGTATAAAAATCATATCTCTTTTAAAGTGTACACACTTCCCTGATAATCTCTTATTTAATGAACGTCAATAATTTTTGCATATGATCATATAATACTAGAATCTTATTGAATTTGATGTATTTTTGAAATGATAAAATCACAGAACATTCTTTATAGAACAAACTTAGTAGTATGTCTCTAAGTATCCCTAACTTGCTTGATGAAAATAATCACCCGGGAGGGTGCTTAATGGGAGAAACTGTCCCATGCACGTATCTTAGCTTCTAGTAGTTGCTGGAAATCCTTGGCATCCCTTCACTTGTGATAGCATAAGTTGAATCCCAGCCTCCATCTACACAAGACCTGAATATAGATTCCTGGGTGCTGCCTCAATTCTATTTCATCAGAGGAAAAGCCTGTGTGTGTGTGTACATTTAACAATGTCTTAGATAAGTTTATAACCACTCAAATTTGAGAAACACTAGTTCCATCTATTCCTCTTACTATATAAGTGAGGTATCTGTAATCCCCTGACTGAAGATAATCACTATGTCCAGAGACCATATCAGTAATTAGTGACAGAATAAAAATCAAAGATAAGGTAATGTGCTCTTTCCACAGCATAACTCTCTCACATAAGATTACGAGCCTTAGAGAGAGAAAGTGGGTCTGAATTATTTTTTTCTTGTGGTGTTTTGCATAGTAAATTGCACATGCCATTGGATAAGTGGATGGTGAAATAATTTTTAGGGATGTAGACTATAGACTCTGTCAATAGCTTCCAAATAGGTTAATAAAAACAGGCCAATGCAAAAAGGCACAGCAAGGTGACAGAATAGAAAGCTTCACTGACCACCAGCAAGGACATGAAGTTTACAGCTATCTGCACAGAAGCAACATTTTCATTAGAACCAAAAATCAGGAGAGCCCTTATAGTAACTGATTCTAACTTCATATAATAAAAGAGGCACTGAAGAGATGGAAAAAAATGTCCTGAATTATGGATCCCTCTCCTAATCAACCCCCGACAGCGGCTGTGTGGTACTGAGAGTACCTCTGGGCACTGCGGGAGGGAGAACACAACAACTGGGAGACATTGAAGTCAATGCTGTCCTTTGCGAGCAGAAAGGAAACCGAGACAAAACTCAGCTGATGCTCACTCATGGAGGGAGCATTTAAACCAGTCCTAGCCAGAGGGGAATTGTTCATCCCAGCAATCTGAACTTGAGGGCCTGTAAACCTTGCCACCAAGGGCCACAACAGTTTGTAGTCTCCAAGTAAACTTGAAAGGCAGTCTAGGCCATAAAGACTGCAAATCTTAGGTGAGTCCTAGGGCTGAATTAGGCCCAGAAACAGTGGCCTAGGGGAGCACACAGCATACTGAGTCACCAGCTGGGGCAGCCAAGGGAATGCTGACATTGCTCACCTAAACCCAGGCTACACAGCTCATGGCTCAAAAAGAAACTCCTTCCTTCCACTTCAGGAGAAGACAGAGAAGAGTGGGGAGGACCTTGTTTTACACATTGGATACCAGCTTAGCTACAGCAAGACAAGGCATAGTCAGAGTCATGAGGTCCCTTTTCCAGGCCCTAGCTTCCAGAGGACATTCCTAGACACACCCTGGGTCAGAAGGGAACCATTTGTCTTGAAGGGAAGGATGTAGTGCTGGCAGGATTTATTACCTGCTAACTGAAGAGTACTTGGGCCCTAAGTAATCAGCAGCAATACCCAGGTACTATGTCGAAAGACTTGGTTGAACCTCTGAAATGGTGGCTTCAGGTGAGACTCAGTACATTCCTGGCTGTGGTGGCTGAGACTGCTTCCACTTATGAAAAGCAGAGGGAAAAGTAAATGGGACTTTGTCTTGCACCTTAGATAGCAGCTTGGCCATAGTAGGGTAGAGCAACAAGCAGGCGCTTGGGGGTCCCCAATTCCAGGATGTGACTCTTGGACAGCATTTCTGAAATTGCCCTAGGCCAAGCCCTCTGTCCTGATGAGTGAATCCTAGGCTGGGCAGCATTCACCCCAAGCTGACTTAAGAGACCTTGGGCCTTTTGGAAACATCAGTGGTAGGGAGGCAGTATTTGTCAGGGGTGGTTGTAGCTACAGAGCGAAGCTCCTGTGCATTTGGAAAGGGGAAAGAAGATTGAAAGGACTGCATCTTGTGGCTTGAGTGCCAGCTCAACCACAACACAATAAGTAGACTTCTAAGGTTTTTGATTCTACCCCTGACTCCCAGACAGTACTTCTGGACCAACCCTGGACCAGGGGCCTGCCTCTCTTAAGAAAAGGACACAGGCCAGGCTGGCTTTGCCACATGCTGATTTGTAGAGTCACAAAGCCTGGAGTGAATATAGGCAGTAGTCAGAAAGAAGTTACAGCAGGTCTTGAAAGAAACACCTCATTGTGCTTGGTTCGGATCTGACGCAGCACAGTCATAGTGGCATATGGAATAATGCATCGGAGTGGCCACAGGGTTGCTTGAGTCTGCATGATTGGGAGAAAGTAAGGGGTGAGAACAAGAATCTCTGCCTGGTAATTCAGAGAATTTTCCCAAATCATGTCCAAAACCATCAAAGCAGTAACTCTATGAATATGCAAGAACCACACTGTTACTGGGCTTCGGGTGTCCCCTGAAGCAGACACACCTTAGTTCAAAATGCCCAAGTCCTTTCAAATATATGGAAATCCTTCCCAACAAGGACAGGCAAAACCAAGCACAGAAAGTAAATACTATCATAAACACCTAACATTTCAATGCCTAGATGCTGAATAACATCTACTAGCAACAACACCATGCAAGAAAACATGACCTCACCAAATGAACTAAATAAGGCACCAGGGACCAATTCTGGAGAAACAGAGATATGTGACCTTTCAGATAGATAATTCTTTGAGGAAACTCAAAGACATTCAAGAAAACACAGAGAAGAAATTCAGAATTCAATCAAATAAACTTAAGAAAAAGATTCAAATAATTTAAAAGAATCAAGCAAAAAATCTGGAGCTGCAAAATGCAACTGGCATATGGAATAATGCATCAGAGTCCTTTAGTACTAGAATGGATCAAGCAGAACAATGAATTAGTGAGACTAAGGACAGGCTATTTGAAAAGACACAGTCAGAGGAGACAAAAAAAAGAATAAAATGAATAAAGCATGTCTGTAAGGTATAGAAAATAGACTCAAAGTGGCATATCTAAGACTAATTGCCTTAAAGAGGAGGGAGAGAGAGATAGGAATAGAAAGTTTATTCCAGGAAGAATAAAGAGAACATCCAAAACCTAGAGAAAGACATCAATATCCAAGTACAAGAAGGTTATAGAACACCAAGCAGATTTAACCCAAGAAGACTACCTCAAGGCAGGATGTATTACCTGCTAACTGAAGTCCCAAAAGTTAAGGATGAAGAAATGATCCTAAAAGCAGCAAAAGAAAAGAAACAAATAACAAATAATGGAACTGCAATATATCTGGCAGCAGACTTTCCAATGGAACGCTTTAAGACTGTTGGTGGGAGTTTAAATTATTCCAACCATTTTGGAAGACAGTGTGGCGATTCCTCAAGGATTTAGACATAGAAATACCATTTGACCCAGCAATCTCATCATTGGGTATATACCCAAAGGATTACAAATTTTTCTATTATAAAGACACAAACATATGTAAGTTCATTGTGGCACTGTTTACAATAGCAAAGACTTGAAACCAACCCAAATGCCCATCAATGATAGACTGGACAAAGAAAATGTGGCACATATACACCATGGAATGCTATGCAGCCATAAAAATGAGTTAATGTCCTTTGCAGGGACATGGATGAAGCTGGAAACCATCATTATCAGCAAACTGACACAAGAACAGAAAACCTAACCCTGCATAAGTGGGTGTTGTACAATAAGAACACATGTACAGAGGGAGTGGAGCATCACACACTGAGGCCTGTTGTGGGGTGGAGGGGCTAGGGGAAGGATAGCAGAGGGTGGGAGATAACATCAAGAGAAATACTTAATGTAGATGACAGGGGGATGGATGCAGCAAACCACAAAGGCATGTGTGTACCTATGTAAGAATTCTACATGATCTGCCATGTACCCCGAAACTTAAAGTATATTAAAAAAAAGGAAAAGCACTTGATAAAATTCAAATCACTTCATAACAAAAACCCTCAAAAAACTGTAGACAGAAGGATCATATCTCAGCATAATAAAAGCCATGTACGACAGACCCACATCTAGTATCACAGTGAGTAGGAAAATACTGAAAGCCTTTCTTCTAAGACCCAGAACACAACAGGGATACCCTCTGTCATGACTGTTATTCAACATATTACTGGAAGTCCTACATAGAGCAATCAAAAAAGAGAAAGATATAAATGGCATCTGAATTAAAAAGGAAGAAATCAAATTATCCTTGTTTGCAGATATGATCTGATATTTGGGGAAACCTAGACTCCACAAGAAAACTATCAGAACTGACAAACAAATTCAGTAAGTTTGCAGGATACAATAATCAAAACACAAAAATCAATAGCATTTCTATATGACAAGAGTGAACAATGTGAAAAAGAAATTTAAAAAGTAATTCTATTTACAATAGCCACATGTAAAATTATATACCTAGAAATTAACCAAAGAAGTGAAAGATCTTTATAATGAAAACTACAAAACACTGATAAAACAAATTAAAGGAAACATCAAAAGATGGAGAAATATTCCATGTTCATAGGTTGGAAAAATCAATATTGTTAAAATGTACTGCCCAAAGTAATCTACAGATTCAGTGCAATCCCTATCAAAATACCAATTATGTTTTTTTACAGAAACACTGAAAACAATCTCAAAATTCATCTAGAACCCCCAAAGATCCAGAACAGCCATATGCTGAGCAAAAAGTTTAAAACTGGAGGCATCACATTACCTGACTTCAAATTATACTACAGAACTACAGTAAAGAAAACAGCCTGGCATTGGCATAAAAACAGAAACATAGACCAAAGGAGCATAATAGAGAACCCAGAAACAAATCCACACACCTGAAGTCGACTTACTTTTACAAAGGTAGCAGGAACACACACTAGGAAACTCTTTTCAATAAATGGTGTTCGTCAAACTAGATATCCATATGCAGAAGAATGAAACTAGACCCATATTTCTCACCTTATACAAAAATCAAATCAAAATGGATGAAATATTTAACGTAAGACCTCAAACTATGAAACTACTACAGGGAAATATTGGGGAAAATCTCCAGGGCATTGTTCTGGGCAAAGACGTTTTGAGCAATACCCAGGAGCAAATACTAGCTAAATTTATGTCTTTATTTATTTTCCAATTTGTTTAATTTTTAATTACTTTAGGTACATAGTAGGTGTATATAAAAAAAGCAAAAATGAACAAATGGAATCACATTGAGTTAAAAAGCTTTCACACGGCAAAGGAAACAATCAACTAAGTAAAGAGACAACCCTCAGAATGGGAGAAAATGTTTGCAAACTATGCATTTGACAAGGGATCAATAACCAGAATACATAAAAAGTTCAAACGACTCCATGAGAAATATGTAATCAATAAAAAATAGGCAAAGGTTTTTAATATGCGTTTCTCCAAAGAATACCTACAAATGGCAAATTGGCATATGAAAAGGTGCTCAACATCACTGATTGTCAGATATAAATCAAAACTACAATTAGGTACCATTACACCCCAGTTAAAATGATTTATATCCAAAAGACAGGCAATAACAAATGCTGAAAAGGATGTGGAGAAAAGGGAGCTCTCAAACACTGTTGGTGGGAAGGTAAAGTAATAAAACCACTATGGAAAACATTTTGGAGGTTCCTTGAAAAACTAAAATTTAAGCTACTATATGACCCAGCAATCCCACTGTTTGTTATATTTAAAAAGAGCCAGAGAGAAACACACACTCTATTTTGAATAACTATTGGCACTTTACTTGAGAAAATTATTTCCCAGTGCTCTCCTGCAACTTGCGAGGAACTATAAAATATTTTCATTTGAACTTGACAACCTGAACATGTGTACAGTGATATTCTCTCATGTGCAAAGTATATGGTCTTACAAGAAAATATAGCACAGGCAGATGGGAAAATTCATTCCCATTATAAATACAAGAGGAAGCTATGAGGTTTGAAAAGATAAATAGAAATAAAAGTACTATGGATATTCAGGCATATTGGGTTTTAGAAAAGCCAAAACCCGTCAGTGTGCTGTATCCAGGAAACCCATCTCTCATGCAAGGATACACAAAGGCTCAAAATAAAGGGATGGAGGAAGATCTATCAAGCAAATGGAGAGCAAAAAAAAAAGCAGGAGTTGCAATTCTCGTCTCTGATAAAATAGACTTTAAAGCAACAAAGATCAAAAGAGACAAAGAAGGACATTACAAAATGATAAAAGGATCGATGCAACAAGAAGAGCTAACGATCCTAAATATATATGCACCCGATACAGGAGCACCCAGATACATAAGGCAAGTTCTTAATGACTTACAAAGAGACTTAGACTCCCACACAATAATAGTGGGAGACTTTAACACCCCACTGTCAATATTAGACAGATCAACCAGACAGAAAATTAACAAGGATATCCGGGACTTGAACTCACACCTGGAACAAGCAAACCCGATAGACATTTACAGAACTCTCCACCCCAAATCCACAGAATATACATTCTTCTCAGCACCACATCACAACTACTCTAAAATTGACCACATAATTGGAAGTAAATTACTCCTCAGCAAATGCGAAAGAACAGAAATCATAACAAACAGTCTCACAGACCACAGTGCAATCAAGTTAGAACTCAGCATTCAGAAACTAACTCAGAACCTCACAACTTCATGGAAACTGAACAATAGGCTCTTGAACGTTGACTGGATAAACAATGAAATCAAGGCAGAAATAAAGATGTTCTTCGAAACCAATGAGAACGAAGACACAACATACCAGAATCTCTGGGACACATTTAAAGCAGTCTCTAGAGGAAAATATATAGCAATAAGTGCCCACATGAGAAGCAAGGAGAGATCCAAAATTGACACCCTATCATCAAAATTGAAAGAGCTAGAGGAGCAAGATCAAAAAAACTCAAAACCTAGAGAAGACAAGAAATAACTAAGATCAGAGAAGAACTGAAGGAGATAGAGACACGAAAAACCCTTCAAAAAATCAATAAATCCAGGAGCTGGTTTTTTTTTTTCGAAAAGATCAACAAAATAGACCACTAGCCAGATTAATAAAAAAGAAAAGAGAGAATAACCAAATAGATGCAATAAAAACCGATAAAGGGGATATCACCACAGATTCCACAGAAATTCATACCATCATCAGAGATTATTACAGACAACTCTACGCACATAAACTAGTAAACCTAGAAGAAATGGATAAATTCCTGGACACTTGCCTCCTCCCAAGCCTAAACCAGGAAGAAGTCGAAACTATGATTAGACCAATAACAAGATCTGAAGTTGAGGCAGCAATTAAGAGCCTACCACACAAATAAAGCCCAGGTCCAGACGGGTTCACAGCCAAATTCTACCAAACACAAAGAGGAGCTGGTACCATTCCTTCTGAAACTATTCCAAACAATCCAAAAAGAGGGAATCCTTCCCAAATCATTTTATGAGACCAACATCATCCTGATACCAAAACCCTGCAGAGACTCAACAAGAAAAGAAAACTTCAGGCCAATATCCATGATGAACATAGATGCAAAAATCTTCAATAAAATACTGGCAAGCCGATTGCAACAGCACATCAAAAAGCTTATCCATCATGATCAAGTAGGATTCATCCCGGGATGCAAGGGGGGTTCAACATATGCAAGTCTATAAACGTAATTCACCACACAAACAGAACCAAAAACAAAAACTACATGACTATCTCAATTGATGTAGAGAAGGCCTTGTTCTTATTTCTAAAAAGCCCACTTGTACCTTCTTGGCATCAGAATTTGTTTCTGTCTTTGCAGTCCCAATGCACTTGTTTTGATCTCACAAGCTTAATGCCATTTGATAGGATGAAAGCCAACCATTTTCTGAGAGCTGGGTGCTTGAAGAGCATTTGTCCATTTTGTAAAAAATTTCTATTCCTTTCTGGTACTTCTATAGTTATTTCTTTAGATAACAGAATGAAAATGATTACATTATAAAGCCTGACATCCTGTCAGAAAAAAAAGTAACTCTCCAGATTTTCTAGTATCCTCAGATGTAAACAGAAAGCTATGCTAAATATAAGTTATTTTACCTTCAAATAAAAGCAACTGTCTTTAAAAAACAACCTACTGCATACTAGTCACTACAATTACATAACTCCATGTTTTCAATATTTCATTTATTACTCACAATACTTAATAGTGTTTCAATGGCTACAAAATAGGCCATTAGGTATTTTTATTTTAGTTTTACAGATTAAGAAACTGACTCATAGAAACTTGAATTTATCCAAGTAAAATGACAATAGATGAAAAGTCTTGATTCAAATTCTGGTCTGCCTGACTCCAAATTCTAGGTAATAACCTTTTGCTACTCAAAGCATGTTTCTAGGTACATCTTACTAACCTTACATGGGAATGTGTTAGAAACACAGAATATCAGGCCATACCTAAAACCTGCTGAATCAGAATCTTCATTCTAACAAGTCACCTAGTTGATTTTAAAGCACCTTAAAGTTTAAGAAATCCTGTTACTAAGGTCTAGAGTGCCTGTACTCTTGTAGAACTCAGTGATATATATGATACTAAATTAAGTAATTGGCAAAGACTATCCTTTGACCAAATGTAAGTCAGACTCCTCTGTGTTCTCTTTCTGACTAGTCCCTGCCCTTGGACTCTGTGCTTGGCCCATTTCCTCTAATAGCAAGAATACTGCTTGGTCAGATTTGCAAAACTCCCTTGCCCTTGTCATCTGATCCCTGGCCCTTGGTATCTGACCACCTTTGAAAGCTTATCAAATCTCTTATCTCATACCCTCTGTATCTTCTAACTCTTGCCTGCCTTCAACAATACTCCTGTCAGCTGGGGGCAGTGGTTCGTGCCCCTAATTCCAGCACTTTGAAAGCCTGAGGTGGGAGGATCTCATAAGGCCAGGAGTTCAACACCAGCCTAGGCAATAGAGCAACACTCCATCTCTACAAAAAAAAAAAAAAAAAAAAAGCCATAGCTGGACATGGTAGTGTGCACCTGCAGTCCCAGGTATTCAGGAGGCTGAGGGTGTAATGAGGGTGTCACCCAAGCCCAAGAGTTTGAGGGTGTAATGAGTTATAATATGCACCACTGCATTCTAGCCTGGGTGACACAACAAGACTTTGTCTCAAAAAATAAAATAAAGTAAAATAAAATAGAACTAATGTAAAGTTGGTTTACCCAGAATTCCCCTTAACCTAGATATTTTCTCTTGTTAGTTTCCCATTCACTCACTTCCACTATGTTCTTTGGCTATAAATTCTCAGTCCCCACTACCCCTTGTCCCTGTATCAAAAGTCTAGCCCAATCTCTTCTCTCTCCCCTATAAAAAAAAAAATGACGACAACAACGAAAAACATTGCTGCGATTTTCCCAAAGTCTGCCTTAGTGTCTTTAACAAGTGTCATGAATAAATTTTTCTTCAACTTAATCCAAGAGATATAAACTGACTGATAACTCAAACATTGTATTAGTCTGAAAGTATGAGTTTTAAAATGAGAGCAGTATATTGATATCACTCATATTTGGTTTAAAATTTAGTCAGAATATGAAACTTTTGGGAACATGAAACTAGCATGCCTCCATTGTTCGTTTTAATAAAATGTCAAGGAGGCTCTTGTTAACATAACACTCTCTGAGTTACTATCTACAGAAACAGATAAAGGGAAGTCATTGCCTTCTAATGAAATCACTGACAAACTCTTCAATCAAAGAAATAAAAATGGGTAAATGAAGATTGCCTCATTTTTCTTTTCTCTCTCTCCCCATTCTTCACCAAACTCTCTTCCTCTCATGTCTTATTTCTCTTGAATCTTTCTATTGCTTTCTTAAGAAAGTAGACTCCAGGGTCCTTTGGTATTGTTCAGTCTCCTATTCATCTTTCAAGGGAGTGATTGAGAAAAATAAGCCTACGGAGTTTGAGAATGATCAAACTCATATAATAAGAAAAGGCTTAGTCCTTCCATCATAAGTAATGTGTTATTCTCTATCCCCAAGGGAGAGGTTAGTTCTAATAAGTTATCTAAGAACATGAGGAAATGAATACAAATTTTGGAAAGAATGAAAAGATTCTAGGGAGGCATGCCCCCTAGACCTTAGAAAGTTTCTTAACGAAAATGAGGTGAAAAAAGCAAAAATGATCTTAAAATTAGCTTCTCGACTAAATTCTCTGTCAATTTATTATGGTCAGTTTCAAATGTCTGTGCTGGCTGTGACTTATCCTTGTTTTTGAAAGGCATAAATATTCAAAGACTAAGTAAGATCATTTAAATGAAATGTATTTATTGAAAAGATCAAGAATATTTGTTTAAAAATTTTTTCATGCAAGCTTAATAGATGCAGGTGATTAGGAAAGTTTAACTGTTATATATGACAAACTTTATATATCTAAGTTTATACATATATCTGTATATAAAGCATCTATGTATACAAAGAAACAAGCTTAATAGTTCCAGGGGATCAGGAAAATATAATTTAACAGTTTCATAATATAGATAATAAAATTATAACTGTTTGTTAAAATATATAACAGTTGATCATAATGGACTAGGAATTGTCTTTCTTTTACTACTAAGTAGTTTTTTAAAAATGAATCAACTGGATTCTTGACAGCAAGAATCCAATTGTATTCATTAGGGTCTGTCATCACTCATTTCTTTCAATTACCTTCCCTTTCTTGTTGACCATTTTTCTGGACAGCACCACTTTATCACTTTTAAAGATCCTTTGATACCGACTAGAACAAAGGGGCTACTGGCTTCACCTTCAAGTTATTTTCATTATTTCTCAACTGTTGGTGGATATTTATACCACCATTTACAGTGAAAGCATAAGCCAAACATAAG
This sequence comes from Callithrix jacchus, assembly GCF_049354715.1. NCBI lineage: Eukaryota > Metazoa > Chordata > Mammalia > Primates > Cebidae > Callithrix > Callithrix jacchus. Next base: position 35,459,270 of record NC_133524.1, read on the forward strand.
ACATTATAATCATCACCCACACTGTGATGAAATGTTGGTGCTTAACTGAAAGACGAAATAAATTGATTTGGTTCAGCTGACGTGAAATCATGAACTAAACTTAAGTACTTACTATTAATGTCAGGAAAAGAGAAAACTACAAGGTTAGCCACTTTGATTTTTCTATTTTATTTATTTTTTTGTTTGTTTTCTTAGAGAGAGAGTGTTGCTCTGTTATATAGGCTGGAGTGTACTGCTGTGATCATAGCCCACTCTAACCTTGAACTCCTAGGCTCAAGAGATCCTTCTGCCTCACCCTTCCAGGTACATAGGACTACAAGTACATGCCACACATGCAGCTAATTTATAAAAAAAAAAAAATTGTGGAGACAGGGTTTCATTCCCTATGTTTCTCAGGCTATATTTATTTATTCTTCAAATGAGTAACAGAGCAATGTTTTAACAGAAAATAAGCCAACAACTATTTCTCTGGAAATAAAAATTATTTTATAATGCAATGTCACTTTCTCTTTTATTTCCATTGTTTTGATATTATAAGATATTGACCCAAAGAAAAAGCCCTCCATAACTTTCATTTCACTTCCTGGCTAAGAATATTGGAAGCTGAAAGTAATATTAAATATAAAGCAGTTCAATTTTTATATCTTATTGATGGAACATCTGATATATAGAGAAGTACTTCTCCCACAATCGCATCACTGATTGCTGAATCATGCCTAAGAATGCAAATGTCAGCTACATGCGATTCTAATCACACTATGAACTATTAATAAATTCTGACTCAATTTTCGGCTTTGTATCCATTATCTCAAGAAAAAAGAACTGGGGTACCATGAGGAATATGAAATCCAACCCATTTTCTGCCTCAGTGGATAAGATCTGTATTTCTTTCCAGTAAGGGTTTAGAAGGATGATGATAAATGGAAGTCATAAACTGTAGTCCAAAATTAAGATACTAAGATACGTGAGACTAAGATCAACTCTGGCCATAGAGTATACCCCGATAGGTAAGCAAGTACATATTGGCCAACATGAGTCACTGACATAAGGCCCAGGTCTTCATGGTAACATAAGGATTAACTTGGAAAGTAAAAGCCTGAACAGAATTAGGAGGATTAACAAAGGACTGGAGAGGAAACTCACTCAAGATTCCATTATTACAATACCACTAATCAGATTTGATCTGAAATTTTTCTTCTCTCAATAACTTGAAAATAAAACCACAAACATAGTTTACTTAGAAGGCAGACTCCAAGGCAAAAGCAAAACAATGGCAAAATCATTCTGAAAGCTCCCTCTTGCAATATGAAACACTTATTTTAAATTATTAAGCAGGCAAACACAGAAAGTTACTTGTTGCCTCTTACGGTGAATATTAGTGTAAGATACTATGCCTGATTCTGAGTTCTCATAATCTTAGGGAGGCAGGACTAACATGCATGATGTGCTAGTCATTCTCTGTTTGCTTACACATTCAGCTTCATTATCTGCTGGTATCTACACTGTTGCTTTGGAAAGTGCTATTCAAAATGCATCTTCCAGCCTTCCTTGTTGACTTCTACTTGAGCTCAGCCAAAGGAGGACATTAATGGTTATCAGCAAGGAGAAGAAAGGTTGGGGGATCTCTCTATTATTTCCGTTTTCCAGAGCCACATCTTAGGCAATTGTTTAATACCTCCAAGACCAGCTTTCCCATGAGGCAGGATCACTTCCAAGGTGCTAGTCCTCACCTTTTTGGTAACACTTTTCCCATCTCTTGCCATTCAGTTCTAGAGGTGGTAAAAGCTTCTTGGATGTTGCTCCTCTCTGAGTAACAATTTTCTTTGTTTTTTGCCTTTACCTGTACACATCTCTTTAATTGTACCTTCATTAAAATTTGTTCAATTTAAGTATTTGGAATGCATTCTGTTTCCTGTCAGGACATGCAAGAAAAAATACCAAACAAAAAAAGAGTTTATTATGTGATTTTTTTAAAAAAAGCAAAAAAAGAAAGTAGATGGATTTTTCTCCAAGTGCATATAAAGAGTACTTCAACATATTGGGTTATTATTCTTTGTATGACTATATGTGTACGTGTGTGTGTGTGTGTGTGTGTGTGCACGCACGTGTTTTGTGGTGGGAGAAGGGGAAGAGTGTTCTTTGGTGAAATACTGCTATGAAATACTGTTGCCACAAATGTTAACAAATAATTCTGCTTTCTATCATTCAGTTGTTAATATGCTAACATTGTCTGTTAGTTGCTAAAAATAAATATGTATGTGCAGCACATAGTAAACATATCTCATCACAAATCCTATTGTTCTTAGGTTATCTACTGAGATCAGTGATTCACTATCCATAATAGGGAAAACACTGGGAGGGTCAGCTGAGGATAGAAATTCAACTTTCTTATACCCATAGAATGACTGGACTTGTGTCTGGAACATTTCCCATGGGGTCTCTCTTACATATTTTTCTCCAAGATTTCAGCAGAAGCCTACACAGTGAGAGGCATACGTTTTTTTTTCAAAACTGAAGATCCTGAGCTCAAGCACATCACACAGTCTTGTCCCAAGATTATGTTTTCCACCAGTGTATGCTGAGTGTTGCAGTTTGAAGATGGCAAGACAATAAGGAAGGTTTGACTGGGAAAGGCTGACAGGCCTCCCACAAAGAACTAGGAAATGAAAAATCCTTGAGCAAGACACCATGCTCTAAGATTCTAATTTGGGGATTTAGGCTATATTATTTATTAGTTTCTAAACTCAGAAGTTATTACTTTTAGAGTTATGGCTCACAGTCCTTAGGCAATAAGAAATTTTGAATTCAAACTCAAAAAAAATGAATTTATTGAGTTATATTTGTAAATATTACTTTCAAATAGAATTGGTACTTGTATATATCATTCAGCATATTTTCTCCCAGGAGACATATCTACTTTGGAAGCCACAGTACAAATGTAACATTACTTGACATGGAATTGGAACAAAAAAGTTATTTGAAACATCTTAGTGGCTAGTATATCTGTATCTCCAAGGCACAGATATCTCCACCCTTACCCTCACATTCCTTGTGCGCATGATAAAGATGAAGGCATGAATACAATATTTGTCTCTAACCTCTCCTTTTTTATGCTTCCATGACAAATCATTACGTTTTGTGTTTATATAATTTTGGAGAATATATATTCTTTTGTTTCTCTTATCAAGCAATTGTAATTGCTGTCAGTTCAGGGAGGAAAAGAACAGTGTCTGTTTTGTTTATAATCATATTCAATTGCTTGACACAGTGTGGCTTGTAAAGTGTGGCATTTTTCAATGACTGAAAAATCATGGCTTTTTGATAGGTCAATTTAATCAGTTAATGGACAAGAGTTTGGGGTCATATCTATATCCTAAATTTGCAAAAATCAGGTAGGTCCATTCTGACTCAGTATGTTAGGTTTATACTTTTAATCTTAGAATATTATTTTACTTCCCTATTTTCACATTGCTCTAATTAGTCTAGTTTTCCCACCTTCAATGCATGGTACAGCATTCTTCTGGTGGCTCACGTTTCTAGTGCTTCATTTCATGTAAAGAGATTCTAAAGTAGCCACAAAGTATGTTTAACCAATTCATTTCAATTTTTTCATGGATTACATAAAATGAGAAATATATGGTCTCTGGAAAAGTTCTGTATACTTAGTAATAAGTCTACAAATATTTTTTGAAGATAAAGAGAAATACTGAACAAGCAGAATAAAATTCTTAGGGAGAAGCTTCCATAAGACTTCACATTATTTGAGTTGCAAGTTTCAAGTAAGTTAGCTCTATAATTAGTGAGTTCTTAAATTACCTCATATAATACAAGATGCTGTTTATTAGTAACAGGATTAATATTTAAGAATGTATTAATATCCCAAATCATGAAAACTAAAAGGATAAAGTAAAACAGGGACATTTTTGGAGATGAGGAAGCAGGAACATTTGCTCACTTCCAATTCAGGAATATGTCCTCTAGACAATAAACCTCCAAAGTTTATAAAAAGATTCTTTACTTGATTCAAATCATACAGTGATGGTCAATTTAAGTGAATAAATTGTTGCCAGGCAAGTGAATCTAACACAGAGATGCCTGTAAATTCTCATTTTGAAAAGAACTTTTACTATTTAATTATAATATTAGTTTCAATAAATTTATTTTTTTGTCAAAGTTTTAAAATATAAATATTTCAATAATCACATGTAAGTAGTATTTACAGTTGGAATAAAATACAAACATCAACTGATGCAACATCCTAATTTAAAATACATTAAAATTGGAGCACAGTATTTTATTTATATCAAGTATATTTGTGCTGGAGCCAGGATAGGAATTTCAGTCCCCAAAAGCTGATCCAGTAGTCTCTCCTCTCTAACATAAATCAAACCTGATTTTCATAAATAATATGTGACATATTTATATGAAAGCTAATTTATACAAAGGCATAGAATCCTTTAAATGAATTGAAGTCCATACAATTTTTATAACTTTGCTGACAAGTATGTTGTTACTTTTTTAATTGGGGAAAAATCCATAAATTCACACAATTTGGAATAGTTTATCTTAAGGAAATATGCATGCAATTGAGAGTTAAAATCCTTTTCATTGAGAAAGTAATAAGGAAAATTGGACAACTAAAAAAATTTATGTCCCTTAATGGGCCATAAAATAATTCTGTTACAATTTGAAGGAACTGAAAGAAAGTAAATGATTACATGAAGAACTGGACAATGAAGATCTCTAGAAAGAGTAAAACAAAATTCAACTGGCTTCTTCTAACTGCCAATTACAATATACATATTGAGAAGATAGAGATGAACTAAAGAACTACTCTGTTTTAAAACAGAATGTAATAAAAATATAGAGTGCCCGGGACAGTATTTTCAGCCAAGATAAAGTTCAAAGTTAAACAATGTCCTTCAGAGGAATGAACAAAATCTGGACAATAAAATGTGGTCTCAGGATAAAAATAAAGCAAAGGGTGGAGCTGTAAATTTTCTTTTTTCTTAGGACCTCCGAAGCACCTTTAGAGCATCCCTCACAAACCCTCTTTGCTAGGCAAGGAAACTTCTAAGAATCTTAAAAATGTGGTCTGGCATCTGCCTCATAGGTGGTCCAAGGTAAATAAAGACCTGTCTTAGAAAGAAAGGAAGATGGGGCTTTTGTTTAATGGAGTGACCACCCAATAAGAATCATAAGTCAGTGGTAGGGAGAGAGGAAGGGAGGGAGGAAGAGGGAGAAATAAAGAGAGAACGAAATAGAATTTAGTAACAAATTTGTACCCTTAGAAGCAGCATGGACCAAAAGGAAACCAAAGAGTTCAGAATGAGAATAATCTTTGGTAGTCTCAACCTCCTGCACACAGGAAGCACACCAAGAAACTATTCACCTACAAACATGGGCTATGTATTTTGAGAAATATAAGATGGCTCAGAAGGCTGAACTAAGATCCAAGAAGACCAACTGGTATTTCAGGAATGGTACTGGACCCTAATCAAGGGTCTGGAAATGTGCTCAGTTGAATTTTAGAACTGATGTGGACTATTCCTCCTTTTAAATAGAATTTTCTGTTAAGGCTATCCTATTCTATCTCAATTGTGTTACGTCAGAAGTGATAAGGGAAGATGACTTGTATTCTGATTGAAAGGAATAAAGCTCAAGGAACAGTATCTGAGGAGTCTCTTCTGTACCTGGCCTTAATTAAGATGACAAGATCCTGGATGTTCATCTTATTGCCATAAGAAAGACAAGATTTTGGCATTCTTGGAAGAGGGTGAATGCATTTTTTGCTTCACTCAAATAGAATGTAAATATTTTTCTGTCCAGAGGGATGACTATGGTGGATTAGAAATGACAGCACATCATTTGGGCTTCTTCTTTCAGAGATTTTCTTTTCTTTCCCTTGGAACCTAGTCTGGCCTATGGTTGCTTTGACCAATGGAATACTGCAAAAGTGATGCTATACACTGTCCTGGGTCTATATTTTAGGAAGACTAGTTCTTCTACTATGGTCTCATATAATCCTGAGTTGCCATGTAATAAATCTGATCACCCAGAGGCTGCCAGGCTAGCTAGTCAAGAGACTGTGGGAAGAGACTGGGGGAGGCACAGACAAGCCAACGCCCAGTTGTTCCAGGTTGAACCATTAATTAGAGCCACCTCAGCTAATTCACCTGATATAATAGAGCAAAAGCAAGCCTTACTGTCCCTCTCTGAATTCCTGAGCCTTAGAATTTTGGCGTGAAATAAGAATAAATTTTTGATTTCAGCCACTAAGTTTTTATGTAAGCTGTTACGCAACAAAGGCTAACTAGAGCACAAATATGATACATGCATTGATAATCCACAAAAAAACTGTGGTTGACAAACAGTGGACAATGTTTATTGAAGGTGAGAAATATTTAATTAAACATTGTTTTCTCTCTCTCCCAATCATTGTGAAATTCATTTACTGGACTGCAATGAACACAATTCATAAGAACTGATACCAACACTTTGATGAAATATAATTATTAACTCAAATTGTTTTTGTATTTTTTCTGCTTCACTTAAGTATAATTAACAAAGAAAAATTGTATTTCAATGTGCTTGATGTTGTGATATATTATACATTGTGAAATAATCTCCACAATCAAACTAATTAACATATCCATTACCTCACCTACTTATTATTTTCTTTGCTGTTTTTATGGTAAAAGCATTTTTGAAAAATGTAAGCTATATGAAATGGACTTACGCCATGAGATAGTACATTAGGTCAATTAATAAGGAAAAAGTACATTTTAATAATCTGGATTACATTCAGTTATAAAATTTGGAAGCATCTATCCTAGGTGTTTAATTTTAAAGAATAAAGGCAATAATTAGTTAATTGCTAGACCATTTTGGACTATTCAACATGAAGTGGCTATACACATTTTCTTAAATTAGGAGGCCACAAATTAGGCTTACAATCTGCTTACATTCAAATAAAAAAAAAGTCATCACTTTAATGAAAATGAAATTTTACTTCCAATATCCAAACCAATGATCAGAACTGAAGTATTTCAGCTGACTTCAGTGTATTGTTTCTGAATACAATGAATTAAAATAAGGTTTGAGAACATTATTCATGATGGTTGGAACCAAATATTAAACACAAGATTCTAAAATAGACAAGAAGTTTAATGTAGTAGGGCCTCAAAGATTGAGAGGAAGAGATTTCCCATTACAAAGGAAATTTCAAAACTTAAGTCTACAATAACTAGCAGCCAGAGATGACACTGAAGTTAATGGTTATTAACCTAACCAAATATCCATTTAAATTTTTCAAGACATACATACCACACATTTATGCATAGACAAGCACATACACCTCCTGACACTCTTTGAGATTTTGCTAAACTTAGGTATCTTAAAAATCCCACCAGGGTGCTAATTGGTCACGTAACATTATCTCACTCTTTATTAAGGTATCAGTGAAAGACATTTCATTTCCCACCAGGACTGTTTTCTTTCTTAATATAAACCAAATGTTCTGTGGCACTTTACTTCAGAATATTTTCTCTTCATTTCAGAATTAAAGGACTATTGTTTTGCCAAGGTTTGAGAATACAGTAAATGATAGTATGAAACAAATACAAAAACAGGGAAATTCTGAAAGGAACTCATGGTACAGTGAAGTAGGAAATTTGGAAATTTCTTTAACAGAATTAACATTATATTCCATGACCACATTTAGTTCATAATTCAATGAATGAATTTGTTCATTTCTTTCAACTCAATTATACTCAATTGTGGTACCTAACAAATACTCATTAAACAAATGATTAACAGAAGAATTTTATTTTTTCACAAAAAATTAAACCCAATTCAAATATAAATTATGTAAACATGTTAACTTTATAGAATGGACAAGAGCAAGTAAGTTTTACATGACAAATTTATTAAAAATTACTTCATGAGTTCTGATCATATCACTCTCCTGTTTTAACTATTAGGGCCCTTCCTTGTAATTGACAGAATTTTTTGAGAAGCTTACACTTAAAATACAGACTACATTGGCTTACAGATCTAAAGATTTTATGGCACATCTAGCTTCAGGTATCTCTAATTTCTCTTCATTATCTTTCTTTGTATTTGTTTTCCTGCATCTCTTTATGTTGGCATTCCTCATTGCAGGAAAAGAAGATAGCCAGAAGCATCTTTAGATTTATATTCTACCAGGTGAGTAACCACAGTGGAACATAATTTCTCATTTTCAGCAGTTGTAGCTAACATTTCACAGTTAACCCTTAATTCAAGTGCTTAATGATTCTTAACCAATTACCATTATGAGCATTGTGAGACAGCTGATTGGACTTGGCTGGGTAATGTGTCCATTTCTTCAGCTACTGCTGTAAATTCAGCTGTGTTGAAACCACCTGTGCCAAGTTTAAATTATTAGTTTTTCTCTTTGAAAAATCAGGGTGCTATTATGACTATGTTAAATGGACGCTTAAGCAGGGGGAAAAAAAACAACTTGCTGCTTGTTCTAAAAAAGTAACAAAATACCCTAATTTGTGTCTTCTTTCTTGCAGGAATAAATCAAAACTCAGTTTGTAGTCTTTGTCAATTTTTCTTTCTTTGATTCATTTCACATTTTCACCTCAACCTCGAAGTTGTGGCCACTGTTTCCCAGGACAAGCCACGGGCTTTCAGGCCGGTTCCTTCTGTCTGATATTGTTTTTCTCAACCAAAACATGCCTAACTGGCACTTGCTATCTGTAGAAAAGAATTATCTTTAAAGATTCAGATTTAAATGTAACGTCTCTGTGAAATCTTTCCCAACTCCTGTTATATAACCAAAGCCAATCAGTTGTCTGTACTTACACAATACTACATATATACATGTTCTATAGCCTATAATACATTGTGTTTTGATGATTTTATGTGATGTTGCCATAATGTGGAGAAGAAATTATCCAGAGTATACACTGTTGCAACATGCGATGTCCCTCTAGTTACTAGGACATAACAGGCTAAGTTTATTTTGGATGGATTAATTTATTAACTTTGCCAAATTACATAACTCATACCGATTTCAGTAGCCAAATTTTGCCCATATAGGAACAACTTAATGGGGCTTGTAATACGAGAGTGCAGATACACATAGAGGTGTCCTTTTTTTCTTTTTTTGGTGATGGAGTATCACTCTGTTGCCCATGGTTGGAGTGCAGTGGCTTGATCTCAGCTCACTGTGACCTCTGCCTCCTTGATTCAAGCAATTCTCCTGCATCAATCTCCTGAGTAGCTGGAATTACAGATGCCCACTACAATGGCTGGGTAATTTTTATACTTTTAGTAGAGATGGGGTTTCATCCGGTTGGCCAGGCTGGTCTCGAACTCCTGACCTCAAGTAATCCACCTGCCTCAGCCTCAGATAGCATTGGTAAGGAGCACTATCTTCACCATGCCATCCTGGCTGCACTGACACACATGGAACAAAACCAGCAAAGTCAGCACTCATTACTGTTGGTGAATTTTTATGGATCTGTTTAGAAAGTGCCTGTTACATTCTGGTTAGTTTTCAGTATTTATAATATTTATGAGAAAAAAAAACAAAAATGGAAATAAATGCTTTTGTGGAGAATTCCTTCAGGAGTTATCTTACCCAAGAGTTTTAACAGAGCTTGAGGGATTGTGGAATGTAAAATAAAATCATTAAAAGTCCAAGGACTCCACTGAAGAGATTCAATTCTAGCTCTGGTGAATTATCAAAAATTGTGGGCTTTTGTAGTGATCTTCCATGATTCAAGGAATCCATGAGAAGTCCCTGGGCACCAGAAATGTGAATTACTGCCTGTAACTACGATGACTTCACATGACAGCTTGAAGAAGGCAGTCTGTATAATGGAACTAGCTGCTTTGGGGTTCTGCAATGTAGATCACACATAACTGAAGCACATTAGAGCCTGAAAAAGGCCCTTTGGAAGCCTGAGAATAGGCTCAAGTTGGTGGAAGGAGGTGAAAAACAGTTCTTGGAAGTGCATAAACTCTCAGCAATATTTGCTACTTTTGCACGAAATAAACCTAACCAGAGGCTGGGAGCAGTGGCTCATGCCTGTAATCCCAGCCCTTGGGGAGGCCAAGATGGGCACCTGAGGTCAGGAATTGGAGACCATCCTGACCAACATAGTGAAACCTCTACTAAAAATACAAAAATTAGCCTGGTGTGGTGGAACGCTCCTGTAATACCAGCTCCTTTGGAGGCTGAGGCAAGAGAATCACTTAAACCCAGGAGGCAGAGGTTGCAGTGAGCCAACATTGTGCCACTGCACTCCAACCTGAACGACAGAGCAAGACTCTGTCCAAAAAAAAAAAAAAAAAAAAAAAAAAAAAAAAAATAGGTAATGGACACCTAGGCAACAGGCAAGGGCTTCTATCGGGCACTGAGCTATAGACCTGTCTCAGCCTAGGACTCACCAGTGGCTAAAGAGCTGCAGGACCATCTGAGGTTTAAGGAGGAGGAGGAGCCTGTAACAAGGTGAAAATGACTGAGTGGGATCCTGCCTCTCAGAAAAAGCACAAACTGCACACAACTAAAGTCTACCTACTACTTTAACACTACGATCTAATTGACATACATAGAACACTTGAACAAACAACAGAACACAAATTTTTCAAGAATCTATGAAATATTCATCCAGATAGGATGTATTTTCAACCATTAAACATACCTTTTCGAACTTAAACAAATTGAAATCATACAGAGAATGTTGTGTGATCATAATAAAAATCGAACTAGAAATCAGTATCAGATGAAAACAAGTTTTCTAAACATGGAGATTAATAAACACACATCCAATAATCTCTAGGAAAAATAATGACCCCAAAGCAAAATAAAAATTACACATGGCTGAATGATAATGAAACTCCAAAGTATCATGGTATATGTTAATACAACTGAAGCAACAATGAAAGGAAAATGTATAGCATATGTTTCTATTGAAAAAGAAAAGTTTCCAAGTCAATAAAGTTCTTTCTTCAAAAAATTAGAAAACGTTGAGCAAAACAAAAAGTAAGCATAAGGAAATAATACAGACAAGAAATCGTGTCTAAAACAGAAAAAAATAAATAAATGAGCCAAAAAGCTGTTTCTTTGAAAATTTTGGACAAAATTTAAAAACCTCTAACAAAGCTGGCAAAATGAAACACTAACACACACACACACACACACACACACACACACCCAATATCAGGGTTGAAAATGGGAGAATCACTAAAGATCCTTCAGCCATTTAAATGACTATAAATTAATATAGCAAAAAAATTTACACTCATAAATTCAATGACTTAGAATAAATGGATCAATTTCTCAAAAACTGTGTATCAGTATCCTGCTTGTAATACTGTACTATGGCTTTGCCAGAGTTTAACATCTGGGAAAACTAAACTATGAACAGAATTTCTCTGTATTATTTCTTTTTTTTTTTTTTGAGATGGAGTTTCACTCTTGTTACCCAGGCTGGAGTGCAATGGCGCGATCTTGGCTCACTGCAACCTCCACCCCCTGGGTTCAGGCAATTCTCCTGCCTCAGCCTCCTGAGTAGCTGGGATTACAGGCACGTGCCACTGTGCCCAGCTAATTTTTTGTAATTTTTAGTAGAGATGGGGTTTCACCATGTTGACCAGGATGGTCTCGATCTGTTGACCTTGTGATCCACCCGCCTCGGCCTCCCAAAGTGCTGTGTATTATTTCTTACAATAGCATGTGCATCCATACTCATCTCCCCCTAAATATTTACTTTTTAAGATAAACTTTTAAAAAGACTTGAAAGGTGAGAGAGGTTCAAAATGAGAATTTCCATTGCTGCCTTTGAAGGTAGTGGGAGCCACATAGCAAGGACTTAATACCGGCCTCTAAGGGTTGAGAGTAAACCTCAGCCAACAGCCAGAAAAAACAGTGACCTCAGATCTATAGTCAGAAGGAAATGAATGCTCCCCACTACCTAAATGAGCTTGGAAGTGGATTTCTCCTTAGTCAGTTCCCTAGATGAGAACACCACTGATTTCAGGCCTGTAAGACCTTGAAGAGACATCTAGTAAGACCTTGCCAGTTTTCTGACCATTAACACTGTAAATTAATGAAGAGATTTTGCTTTCTGTGGAGAGATCTGCTCTGAGTCTGATGGGCTTTCCTTTGTGGGTAACCCAACCTTTCTCTCTGGCTGCCCTTAGCATCTTTTCCTTCATTTCAAACCTGGTGAATCTGATGATTATGTGCCTTGGGGTTGCTCTTGAGGAATATATTTGTGGTGTTCTCTGTATTTCTTGGACTTGAATTGTGGCCTGCCTTGCTAGCTTGGGGAATTTCTCTTGGATAATATCCTGAAGAGTGTTTTTCAACTTGGATTCATTCTCCCTCACATTCAGGGACACCTATCAGACATAGATTAGGTCTTCTCACATAATCCCATATTTCTTTGAGGCTTTGTTCATTTCTTTTCACTCTTTTCTCTCTATTCTTGCCTTCTTGTTTTATTTCATTGAGTTGATCTTCAATCTCTGATATCCTTTCTTCTGCCTGGTTGATACAGCTATTGAAACGTGTACACTTCGCAAAGTTCTCGTGCTGTGGTTTCAGCTCCATCAAGCCTTTTATATTCTTCTCTAAGCTGTTTATTCTAGTTAGCATCTCATCTAACCTTTTTTCTAGGTTCTTAGTTTCTTTGCATTGGGTTAGCACATGTTCTTTTAGCTCTGAGAAGTTTATTACCCACCTTCTGAAGCCTGTTTCTGTCAATTCATCAGATTCATTCTCTATCCATTTTTGATCCCTAGCTGGTGAGGTGTGATCCTTTGGAGGAGGAGAGGCGCTCTGGTTTTGGGTGTTTTCATCCTTTTTGCACTGGTTTCTTCCCATCTTAGTGGCTTTATATATCTTTAAATCTGCTGCGGTGGAACTCATAACTGCCACTTTTCCCAGGTGCTCTGTCCTAGGAAGCTTTATTTACAAGTTCCTTTCATGCTGCTGCCTTTTTTCATGGATGCCCTGCCCCACACAGAGTAGCCTAGTCACAGTCTACCAGCAGAGGCACTGCTGAGCTGCCATGGGTTCTGCCCAGGTGCTGTGTGAACTGCCTCAGTAGTGGTCCACACTTCCCCTCACTGAGCTGGATGGTCCTGAGTCCAGCTTCACTTGCTATGAAACACTCAATCCAGAGCATTTCAGATTGCTTGTTTTGTAGGGGTGGTACCCGCCGAGCCAGATCACCTGGCTCCCTGTCTCTGCCTCCTCCCTTTCAGTTGAATGGGCGGCTCTGTCTCCCAGGCATCTCAGGCACCTGTTAAAATGGCTGCCCAGATTTGTGTGAGTTTCTGTGCACCAACCCGGCACCTGCTGAAACTGCCATGCTGAAAATTTGTGGCACTTTTCAGCCTGGGAATCTCCTCATCTGTGGGCAGTGAAAATTTGTTTGGAAATGTGTTGGGCACTCAACCTCTACATTGTTCTTGCTGAGAACTGCACTCTGGAGCTGTTCCTATTTGGCCACCTTGGATCAGAACCAAAAATTTAATTTTTAAAATTTATATAATGTTTTTATTTAAATCTTTAATTCTTCTGAAATGTATGTATTGATTCTCAGGTAAATTTCCCTAGCTAACATGGGATAGTATTGAGACTCATGTCTAGCACCCTCTTGATGCTTCTAATTAAATAGTAATTCTACCAATGTTCTAACATTAAATGTAAAATTGCTAGTCTGTTTAAAGAAGATACACTCTATGATGTTAAAAACATGTTACTATTGAAAGATATCAAAATTGACAGATATAAATGGAAAATAATTTTATGTTCATGAACTGGAATAATCAATATCATTAAAATGGCCATATTGCTCAAAGCAATGTATAGATTCTATGCCAATACAATCAACTTACAACATCATTCCTCACAGAACTAAAAAAAAAATTCTAAAATTTATATAGAACCAAAAAAGGGCCCTAATAGCAATCCTAACCAATAAGAACAAATCCAGGAGCATCACACTATTGGACTTTAAAGCTACAATAACCAAGATAGCATGGTGCAGATACAAAAACATACATATAGACCCATTAAACAGAAACAAAAACTCAGCAATAAAGCCAAATACCTACAACCATCTTGTCTCCGATGAGGCCAACAAAAACAAGCAACGGGGAAAGGAATTCCTATTTAGCATATGGTGCTCTGATAGATTTAGCCATATACAGAAGAATGAAAATTGACCCTTAGCTCTCATCAGATACAAAAATTAACTCAAGATCGATTAAAGACTTAAATGTAAGAACTCAAACTATAAAAATTCTAGAAGAAAACTTAGGAAATGCCCTTCGCAACATTGGCCTTGGCACAGACGTTTTGACTAAGTCCCCAGAAGCAACCACAATAAAAACAAAAATTGACAAGTTGGACCTAGTTAAACTAAAGAACTTCTGCACAGCAGGAGACAGTATCAACAGAGTAAACGGATTACCTACAGAATCACAGGAAACATTTGCAAACTATGCATTCAACAAAGGTCTTATATCTAGAATCTATAGAGAACTTAAACAAGCAAAAACAAACAAATGCATTAAAAAATGGTCAAAGGACATGTAAAAACACTTCTCAAAAGAGGACATACAATCTGCCAACAGAAGCAAATCAAAACTACAATGAGATACCATTGCACACTAGCCAGAATGGTTATTACTAAAAAGTCAACAAAACAGATGCTGGTGAGGCTACAGACAAAAGCGAATGCTTATATGCAGTTGCTGGGAATGTAAATTAGTTCAATCACTGTAGAAAGCAGTTTGGTGATTTCTCAAAGAACTTAAAACAGCACTACTGTTCAACCCGGCAATCCCATTACTAGGCATATACCCAAAAGAAACTAGATAATTATGCCAAACAAAATACATGCACTCATATATTCATCACAGCAATATTCACAGTAGCAAAGACATGGAATCAACCTTGGTGCTCATCAGTGGTAGACTAGATAAAGAAAATGTGGTACATATACCATGGAATCTACATGGCCATAAAAAATAAAATCATGTCCTTTGCAGCAACATGAATGGAGCTGGAGGTCATAATCCTAAGTGAACTAATGCAGGAACAGAAATGAAATACCTCACATTTTCACTTGTACGTGGGAGCTAAACATTAAGCACACATGGACATAAATATGGTAACAGTAGATGCTGTGGGCTACTAGAAGCAGGAGAGAGAGAGGGAGGTGAAGCATGGGTTGATAAACTAATTATTGGGAACTATGCTCACTCCTGGGGGATTTGTGCCCATTTGACAAACCTACACGTGTACCCCTGTATCTAAAATAAAATCTGTAATTTGTAAAAAAAAATTATATGATCCAAAGGAAAAAAGATGTCAATGATTTAGAGCTTATGATTGGAAACTGATGTTAAATTTTGCAAATATGACTGTTGGGAATGTACTATGGCTGGTTAAATTATTAGTAGATTATCTTTATTGCTCCTGAAATAATAATGTTTGGGTTTGTTTTTCTACACTTTCAAATTGGCCTCCAGTTTCAATTATTGTATTAGGTGCTAATGTCAGAATTTTCTTTTCTGTAAAATATGAAATTTTGTCCAAAAATCTGTGTAGTGATTTATGATTTGAAAATTCTTTGTTCTTGGACCATTATTTATTTTTTACTCATTAAAGAAAACACTATATTCAGAGATTTTTGTGTTTATTCATTGAATCATTTATCACTTTCTTTCATGATGGTTTTCAACTTTCCTTTTTATCTCCTTGAGGAGCTTAACAATCAACCTTCTGAATTCTTTATCTTATATTTCAATGGTTTTATCTTGGTTTGATTTCATTACTGGAGATGTAGTATGATATTTTTGGAGTTGTTATAGAACCATGTTTTATCATATTACTAGGGCCACTATTCTGGTTCCTCCTCACTTGGGTTATTTCTCCTAATTATTCTTAAATTTATGTTTGATTTGACTTTTTAAAAAGTTTTCTCCTTAAGGATGTGACTTAAATGCTTATAGTTAATTATACCATAATTCAGTTCTTGGTGCTTTCATGGGTGAATACTAAGAGTTCCTTGGTCATAGAGCATCTTTGCACGATGGCTTTCTCACATGCTGGTTGTAGTAGCAATGTGCTTGCTATGTAAGCAAGTTCACTTTCTCCTATGGGAATAGTAGCGGTCTCTTGAAGGTTATCTCATTTCCTTGTGGCATGCACTTTTTAAATTTTTTTCCAGCATTTTATTTACTGGTTTGATGGTTCTGGCATTAAGTCAGTAGGGGAGGTATCCCTAGATAGAAACTGGTTGTGTGTTGGAAATCACTTGGGGTGGCTGGCAAAATATTTCCTAACATTCCTGATATTTCAAGGACAGCTAGCAGCAAAAATGGAAAGCAGCAAACAGCACCTGGCCAAGGCCAACACTACTGCTGTCCCAGGACCCGCACAGCTGCTGCTGCTGCTCTCTGTAGGTGTCCCACAGTGAAATTTCATGTGTTTATACAAGCAACATCCCAGATTGTAATTCTTTGCTAAGATTTAAGTAAAATGTAAGGATTTGTAAGATCTTTTTCTAGTATTAGTCACTGTTGCTCTTCCAACCCTACTCTAAACATGGCTCTTTTAAAATCCAATTTAAGTAAAACAGTAACCTCTGAAGGGAGAGAAATTACAGCTAGCCCATTAATTAGTAAGAAGCAATTAAAAGCCAGCCATATAGCATTGCTCCTCATGAGAAAATAATTTCCTAAATGACTGATAAGTTACAAAACCTGTTTTTTTCTCTTAGAAGACAACAGTACTAGTACAAGCTTTATTTACCCTTAATTTTGTAAATTTAGATGATAAATGTCAACCCACCCACAAATTAGTTGAAAAGCAATTAAAGGCTAAGCATGTAAAAGCACACATCATCATTTGAAGGAAAACTTTAAGCCAAATTAAATAATATTTGTTGAATTAAAAAGTAAAATGTTGTGCCTGTTCTCAGAAAGTAAAAGAAAAATTGTGAGTGTGGTGGAAACATATTTATGAAAGACTGATTATAGTCTTTGCTCAGCGATCAAGTCACTCTTTTTAAAACAGTTTTCCAGTTCAAAGTCCAGTTTAAAGTTCAGGCTGTTTTTTGTTCAGCCTGAAAATTCAATTTCAAGACTTAAGCTATTCTGCCTGTGGCTTTAAGCACATGGGTACAGTATTTCCTTTAAATCTTTGCTTCCAGAGATGCTTTCTGATTTCCTTTTAAGCTTCATGTTACCAATTTCAGCTTGCCATGTTAATGATTTATACTGTCAATTGCTAAGTTATAATTCTGATATCATCAAAATCCCTTTAAGGAAAGAGATAGAGTAAAAAAAATCCAGTCAGAAAGAGGGAGAGAAAGACGTACTGAAGACAAAAAGAGAAAAAGAGGCACAGAAAGACAAAAAACAAAGTGGGAAGTCAAAAAAGAAATTTAAGAAAGTTATAGATACAAGAATGCACCTTTAGTAAGGAAAGTTATAAAACAAAGAAAGCCAAGGCATGTTTTATTTGTCAGTAAGGGCATGAAAAAATGATATAGAAGAAAACTTGTGCAAGTAGATTGTATAAATTTGGTTTTGAAGGTCTAAGCAAGTTTTAAAACATTGAGAAAAAGAATTCTGTGTGTAAATATATTCGCTAAAAGTTTTTAAATGTATATTCAGTTTTTCGGCAAACTGGACATTAAAAGCACAACAGGTTTTTCTTAAAAGCATTCACCTGCTCTTTTATGAAGATTTTAAAAGTCTCTTAGCACAGACACAACCACTAGAATTTCCGGTATACCAGCACCAGCTAAAAGACTGCAACCTCATCAAAGGATGGAAAGAAGAAAAACTCAAACCAGCCTGAAAGAGACCCTGCAAGGCAACGCAGCTTTCTCAAACCACACAAGCCCCAGACATCACCTGAAGAATGCTGAAGAGGACAACGCAGAAGTCTAAGCAAATCCTGCTTAGGATTTGTCGATTTTTTATTCTTTCATCTTGCCTGCCACCTGTACTTGCTACACTCTATCAAGCTCATCTTCTAATCCACATTTTTCTGCGCTGTAACTTAAACACCCGCCTCCCAGTTTCTAACAATGCAACTGCTTAGCTAAAGATTAATATACCTCCACTGAAGTTCCTCAGTAATGGCATACAGTAAACTGAAATGCCAAGTAACACTACAAGCCAAACACAAAAATTCATAGATGCACTTACAGCTTCTATAGACTCAGCCATAGTCATCCTGACAATGCCATTCTGTCAAGCATTTTGCTTGAAAGAAAAGGTACAAGTGAGTGACTCTGTTACACATGGACTTTCAGTCTACTTTTCCCTCTTGACATCCTGAGCTACTCAGACCTGTTGGGCAGCTATACATCACTGAGGCTGCAGCCCTTTCCTTGTGTATTTTAGGGGGGGATTCTTCTCCTTTCGTATTTCAGAATAATTTAAATGGGTTCTTTAGAGGTAAGGGTAATGGCTGTGTATCACCAGCCAACAAACATCTTGAACCAGAGCCTATTTTTTTTGTATTTTTTAAATCCAATATAAATTAATTTGACAATTCAGCAATAGGGAAATAGTTTCAGAGGTTTTATTTTTATTTTTTCTTGTTTCTACTTATTTATTTTGAGACAGGATCTCACTCTATCACCTTGGAGTGATCACAGCTCACTGCAGCCATGACCTCATGAACTAAGCAACCTCATGTAGCTGTAACTACAGGTGCACACCACCACACTCTGCTAATTTCTGTATTTTTTGTAGAGAGAGGGTATTGCCATGTTGCCCAGGCTGGTCTCCAATACCTGGAGTCAAGCAATCTACCTGCATTGGCCTCACAAAATGCTGGGATTACAGGTGTGTCCCAACATGACCAGACGAATTTCCAAGTTTTAGACTTGAAAAAAGACATATCCGTCACTTCATTTTTATGACAAAAGTCGATTATTTTAATCTTAGGCAACTGTTACTATGTTAATTGTATATTAATCAAAAGGTTTATTATCAGAAATTATAATTTTACTGAATTCATTACAAATTAATTAAAAAGTTAAAATGAATGTAGTGACTCATAATGCTCCAAAGTTTGGGGGCAGTGCTGATAGCTTCAGATGCAGATGTGTGAATACAAAAGTTGTGAATAGTAAATGCTTTCTTGGGCTTAGATGTTTTCCTCTCTGAAGGTTGTTTTTCTTTTTAAGTCTTTATTCAAAGGGTGAAAATGACCTATGACCAATATCTGCTCTACTTTTATATATTAACAATTTACTGAACATACAGAGAGAGCCTTCATCCAAAATACTGATTCAGTTTGGAATTTCTTTTCAAACCTAAAGGGCAAGAAGTTCTAATGTGCCAAGTCTTGGTCACATTTGCAACATTAAAATATGGAGGTGGGATCCCCACAAACCAAACCAGATGGACATGAGGGCAAATCATGAAATGTAGCAATGTAGGTCCTCTAACAAATATGGTTCTTTTTTTTCACTCTCTTCTTGAAGGAATTATGATAATTTATATTTTACTAGAAAATAATCCATTTCATCCAGGGATTTGGATTTTTATAGTGTATTTATGTTCAACACATTATGCTAAAGTGAATGTATTTACTCCTATATTTTTTGTTTCCTTTCTTGTTCCCACATCTTAAATTTTGACTTTTTAAAAAAAATTAGATGTACGATATTATATATTCTTTTCGTTAGGGTTTCATCACAGAAGTAGAACCACAATGGGAATTTATTTTAGAAATTAGACCTGGTATGATAGTGTGGATTTGTTAAACAGTTTATGTAAGTCCATTGCCCCTGCATGTGGTGCTGACATAGAAGTTAGGGTCAGCAGTCAGGAAGGAGAGATGGTTTAAAATGCAGACATAAGGATAATCTGAAACCTGCCAAGATGAGCTGCAATTTATTTAATAAACTAAATTCAACAACACATTAGAAGGATTATATACCATGGCTGTGATCCATATATATTTAATCTTTGTTCCCAGTTCCTGGCACATAGCTCCTAAAAAATTCCTTGTAATCTCTGTAGTAATGAGTGACTGGTGTGACTAGTTATGGTGGTTCACAACTGTAATCCCAGCATCCCAGCACTTTGGGAGGCCAAGGTGGGTTGATCACCTGAGTTTAGGAGTTCAAAATCAGCCTTGACCAACACAGTAAAACCCCATCTCCACTAAAAATACAAAAACTAGCTGGGTGTGGTGGTACATACCTATAATCTCAGCTACTCAGGAGACTGAGGCAGGATAATTGCTTTGACCCAAGAGGCGGAGGCTCCAGTGAGCTGAGATTGCATCTTTGCACTCCAGCCTGGACAACAAGAGCAAAACTCCATCTCAAAAAAAAAAGGTGACTTAGGTATGCTAATAAGATGACTAGTGACTAGGAGCCCACAGATAGCCTCAGGGTGAGTGCTAGTCACAAGAAAGACTAAGGCATAATTAAAGGGTTGAAACATTAAGCCCCACTGTGTGATCTTCTGAGAGAGAGAGAGAGGGATTAGAGATTGAGTTAATTATAAATGGCCAGTGATTTAATCAATCATGCCTGCCTAATGGAAACTCTATAGAAGCCCCTAAATGACAGTGCTGAGAGCGCTTCTCAGGTTGGTGTACATATTAAGAAGTTGAGAGGGTGGCATATGCAGAGATGGCACGAAAGCTCTGTGTAACCCACCTCTCCAATCCTTTGTCCTATGCATCTCTTCCATTTGATGTTCCTATGTTGTAGCTTTTATAACAAACTGAAAATAGTAAGAAAAACGCTTTCCTGAGTTCTCTGAACCACTCTAGCAAATTAGTCAACATGAGGAAGGGATTGTGGGAACCCCCATCACAACTTTATAGTCAGTTAATAAAAAATACAGGTGGCCAGGACTTGCAACTGGCATCTTCAGTTGGAGCAGTGTTGTGAAAGCAAGCTTTTAAACTTGTGGAGTTTATGCTAACTTCAGGTAGTGTGTCAGAATTAAATGGAATTCTAGGACACCTGATATGGTTATGATTTGTGTCCCTGCCAAAATCTCAAGTCAAATTGTAATCCCCAGTTTTAGAGGAGGGGTGCAGTGGGAGGAGATTGGATCATGGGGGAAGACTTCCCCGTTGCTGTCCTCATGAAAGTGAGTTTTCACTAGATCCAGTTGTTTAAAAGGGTGTAGAACCTCCCCATTCTCTGTCTTCCTCCTTCTCCGGCCATGTAAGATGTGCCTGCTTTCCCTTCACCTTCTGCCATGACTGTGCTTCCTGATCCCTCCCCAGCCATGCTTCCTGTACAACCTGCAGGACTGAGTATCAATTCAACCTCTTTTCTTTATAAATTGCCCAGTCTCAGGTAGTTCTTTATAGCAATGCGAGAACAGACTAATACAGACACCAAGTTGATATCCAAAGAGTTGAAGAATTGGTTGCTCTGCTCGGGGGAACCCCACACATTTGGTGACAGAAGTGTTGCAAGTAAAAATAGATCAATGATCAGGTCGGGTTTATTCCTGGGATACAAGGGCAATTGAATATACCAATTCAATCAATGCAATATGCCAAATTAATAGAAGAAAGAACAGAAGCCACATGATCATCTTAAATGATGCAGAAAAATACTTGACAAATTTCAACACACTTTCATGAGAAAAAGAGTTAACAAAATAAGAATAGAACGGAGTTTTATAAACATAATAAAGGCCAAATGTGAAAAGCCCACAGCTTTGATAATATAACATGATCTTACATGTAAAAAACCCTAAAGATGTCACAGAAAATGTAGAACGAATAAAAAAATTCAAGAAAGCTGCAGGATACAAAAATCAACATACAAGAATCATTTGCATTTCTATATGCTGACAACTCATAATATGAAAAAAACAGTTTTAAAATTCCCATTTACTATAGCATCAAATAGAATAATATATTTAATGTAAACTTTACTGAAGAGGTAAAAATGCTGTTAAGCTGAACACTATAAAACATTGATGAAATAAACTAAGGAATATATAAATACATGGAAACAGATTTCTTGATTATGAATTAGAAGACTTAATATTGTCAAAATGTCTTTACTACCCGAAGAGAACTACAGATTCAATGTGTGTCTTATCATAGTCCCAATGGCATTTTTTGCAAAAATAGAAAAGAAATTCTAAAATGTGTAAGTTCTCACTGAATACCAAATTGCCAAAATTATCTTGAGAAAGAAAAACAAACTGGAGGCCTCATACTTTCAAATTTCAAGACATATTACAATGCTACTGTAATCAAAACACAATGGAACTGCCATACAGACATATAGACCAAAGCACAGAATAGAGTTCAAAAATAAACTGTCAAGTATACGATCAAATTATCCTTGGCAAGGGTGCGCAGGCTACACAACAGAAAAAAAAACGTAATTTCTTCAACAAGTAATCCTGGAAAAACTGGACATCCCATGAAGAATAATGAAATGTGACCCTTACCTTTTACCATATATAGAAATTAACTCAAAACAAATTAACAAACATAAGGGTCAGAACTATAAAATTGTTACAAGTAAACAGGAAAAAGACTTTATGACTCTGAATTTGGCAATGTTTTCTTAAATAAGACACCAAAAGTACAGGCATCAAACTCAAAAATACACAAATAAGACTGTATTAAACTTGAAAACATCTCCATAGCAAAGAGTAAAAAGGAAACCTATGGAATGAGAGAAAGTATTTGCAAATCCATATATTCGATAAGAGGTTAACATCTAGAATATATCAAGAACTCTTACAACTCAACAAAGAAAATTAAATAATCCAATTTAAAAATGGACAAAGGACTTGACGTTTCTCCCAAGATAATATAAAAATGACCAACAACATATAAAACAATGCTCAACATCCCTAACCATCAGGGAAATGCAAAATGAAACTAAAGGAAATATCACTGCACACCTATTAGGATGGCCACTATCAAACAAAATATTTTCATGTTTGTGAGGATAGGGATGAATTGGAACCCTTGTACACTGTTGGTGGGAATATAAAATGTTGCAGCTGCTATGGAAACCATTTGGGAGGGTCCTCAAAAAAATAAAAATAGAATCACCATGTCATCTAGCAATTCCATTTGAGTATCCCAAATAATTGAAAACAGGATCTTGGAGAAACTACAAGATAGTTGACTAGAAACAGCTAATGTGCACTTCTCTCAAGGAGAGAAATAGAAAGTGTGAGTAAATACAGCACCTTCAACTGAAGCATTCAGACACACACATTGAGATTCATCAAGAAAACAACTCAACCCATGGAGAACAGAGAAGGCAAGGCAGAAAGACTACTCACCCAGGAACAATGCGGAGCCAGGGAAGCCTCCCATACAAGGGAAGGGTGAGTGAGTGAGGGACCCTGGGGACCAGCACTTCTCCCATGGTTCTTTGTAACCCTCAAGTCAGGAGATTTTCTTGTAACTCCATCCACCAGAGCCTTCAGTCTGACATAGAGATATGAAGTGTCCCAGCAGAACAGCTGCTCAGGCACATTCAGATCCCTGGTAGCTTTAAATACATGGACTTCCTGGCAAAAGCAGCTGCAACTCCAGTAAAGGAGGAGGTTAAATCCATTCATACCCCACCCCTGGAAAAGGGGCTGAATCCAGGTGGCTGAGCAGCAATTGTCTGCATGCTCACTTCCACAGCACATTTCAGGATAAGACCCACTGGCTCAGAATTCTAGTCAGCCACAGGTGGCAACATTACACCTCCCTGAGACAGAGTTCCCAAAGGGAGAGATGGACCACAGTCTTTGCTGTTTCATGGCCTTAGCCATTGTTTTCCTCAAGCTCTGGGTAATACAAGGCAACTAGGGACTGGAGCCATCACCCAACACAGCACTGATGTTCTTTGGAGAGGTTTTCAGACTGATTTTTCATGTGGGTCCTATATCCTGTTTCCCTTCAGAATAGGATATCCCATCTGAGAACTACAAACACCACTAATGGTGGTTTCAGGCCCTGGCAGCAGGTCCGTAACTCCCTGGGATGGGACATACAGGAAAAGGGATGGGCTACCATCTTTGCTGTTTAGTAGCCTTAGCCATGGTTGCCTTCAGGCTCTGTGGAATCTAAGGTGACCAGCGGCTAGAGAAATCACTCAAAACAGTACAGCTACTCTATTAAGAGGCAGCCACACTAGTTTTCCACATGGGTCTCAGATCCTGTTTTTCTTCACTACGTGGAATCATCCAACTGAGGACTACAACAACTCCTGCAAGTGTTTTCAGGCCGACAATGGGTTAGTGCCTCCCTGGGATGGGCTTCTCCGAAGGAGGGAATGGTGTCCATCTTTTCAGACACCCAACACAGCACAGCTGCCCTACTAAAAAGCAGCCAGACTGGTTTTTCATGCCATCCCCGATCCTATTCCTCCTCATTGAGTGGAAACTTCCAACCTGGGTTGCCACACACCCCCTCAGTGTGTTTGAGAGGAAAACAACTCCATACCTCCCTGGGAGGGAGCTCCCAGAGAAACGGGCAGAACACCATATTTGCTGTTTCCCAGGCTTCACTGTTGATACCTTCAGGTACTAGAAAATCTGAGATGATTAGGGACTGGAGCGGACCCCCAGCATACTGCAGCAACCCTACGAAAAAGGTGGCCAGACTGTTTGTTACATGGGTCCCAGATCTTCTATCTCCTCACCTGGTGGAGCCTTCAGGGCTGTGTCTCCATCTACCCTCATTGGGTCTATCAAACCAACATCAGCTATGCAATTCTCTGAGACAGAGCTCCACACGAAAGCACTGGGCTGCCATCTCTTTGCTTTCTCACAGCCCTCACCTTTTCTGTCTCCAGCCTCTGAAGAGCCTGCAGGGAATATGGACTGGTCCAAACCACCAGCACAGAGTACCCACCTCACAAAAAAGTGGCCAGATTGTTCTGCATGCAGGTGCTGGTCCTCACTTATTCTCACTGGACAGGGCCACCCAATATGGGACTCCAGCGCAACCACCCTGACCCTGCTTGACCACGTCAGTCTGAGGAGGCCCAACATTTCTCTGAAGAGAAATCCCAGAGTCAACCCACAATCCCTCTGCCACTGCAGTTTCACTGGTACTGCCCCTAACAGCCCTCAGGCTGGGGAAAAAAAGGGTTTAGTCACTACACTGGCACCTCCAGAACACCAGTCACTGTACAGAGTGGAGTCACACTCCTCTTCCTGATAACCCTCACCCTTACTCTTCACCAGGCAGGGCTCCCAGCTCATGACTTCAGAACAGTCACCTCACCCACTGCAGAGCACATCCACTGGCAGTGGCCCAGAATTTTTCTGGGGAGAGGCTCCAAGGGTCATCCAACAGCCCCTCTACCACTGCCATGACAGCATTTCTATTCCTGCTGCCCTTGGTTTGGGGAAGAAACAAAGAGCCTGAGTGACACTTCTAAGCTTACAGCATGCAACAGTCACCATATGAAGAGGACAGCAGTCTCTCCTTCCTGTGAGGTGAGCCCTTGACCCCCTACTCTCCAACAAGTAAGCCCCAATCTCACACCAGCACTGCAGCTGCCCCATGCCACTGACTGAACACTCCCAAGTAATAGCAGCTCTGCTTTCCTCAGAGATGGAACCCCCAGAGAAAACCAAATGCCCCTCTGCCACTGCCTCTGGTGTGGTACTACCCTGCTACCCTTAGACTAGCAAAGGAGCAAAGATCCTAAGTATCCTATCTACACCTCCAACAAGCTGCCATCAACCCAAGAGAATAAGCCAATCTATGTCCCATGGTTCCCATCCACCCCTTCCCTGCTTGTCATCAGGCAGGGAATCCCCAGCTTGGGCCCACAGCACAGACCCTCCATCCTGGATTGATTGCACAGAGCAATTGCTGGCCTGCATTTCTCTCAGGTGGAGCCCTCAGGAGACAAGCAAAAGGCCCTTGGCCAAAACAATATGATCATCTCAATAGATTCAGAACAGGTTTTTGATAAAATTCAACATTTCTTCATGTTAAAAACTCTCTGTGTTAACATTTCTTCATGTTAAAAACAAACTAGATATTGAAGGAACATACCTCAAAATAATAAGAGCCATGTATGACAAATCCACAGCCACATTTATACTGCAAGGGCAAAAGCTTAAAGTATGCGCCTTGAAAATTGACACCAGACAGGGACGCCCTCTCTCAATATAGCTATTCAACATAGCAATGGAAGGAAGTCCCTGCCAGTGCAGTCAGGCAAGAGAAAGAAATAAAGGGCATCCAACTAAGAAGAGAGGAAGTCAAATGATCCCCATTTGCAGATTACATGATTATATATCTAGAAAATGCTATAGTCTTGACCCAAATGCTCCTTCAGCCAATATAAAATTTCAGCAAAATTTTGGATACAAAATCAATACACAAAAATCACTAGCATTCTTATATACCAACAACAGCCAAACCAAGGGCCAAATCAGGAATGTAATCTCATTCACAACTGCCACAAAAAGAATAAAATACCTAGAAACACAGCCAACCAGGGAGGTGAAAGATCTCAACTCTGGTCAAAAAAATTAAATGAAAATCCAAACTTCAATGAGATATCATCTCACCCCAGTTAAAATGGCTTTTTACCCACAAGACAGGCAATAACAAATGCTGACAATGATGTGGAGATAAGGGAACTGTTCGTGGGAATGTAAATTAATAACCCCTATGGAAAACAGTTTGGAAGTTCCTCAAAAAACTAAAAATTTAACTAGCATATGACCCAGCAGTCCCACTAATGAGCATATACCCAAAAGAAAGAAAATCACTATATTGAAAAGATATCTGGATTCTTTTTTGTTTGTTGCAGCACTGTTTACAATAGCTAAGATTTGAAAGCAATGTAAATGCTCATTGACAGATAAATGGATAAGGAAAATGTGGTTCACATACAGAATGGAGTACCATTCAGCCTTAAAAAGAATGAGATTCAGTCATTTGCAACAACAGCATTGGAACTAGAGATCATTATGTTAAGTGAAATAAGCCAAACGTCACATGTTCTCACTTATTTGTGGGATAATAAAATCAAAACAGTTAAACTGATTGGACATGGCAGGTAGAAGGATGGTTATCAGAGGCTGGGAATGGTAGGAGGGGGCTGGTGAAAGGTGGAGTTGGTTAATGGGTAGAACAAAACAAAAGAAATTAGTAAGACCTATTATTTGATTGCACAACAAGTTGAGTATGGTCAATAATGACTTAATTGAACATTTTTAAATAACTTATAGAGTGTAATTTGAGTGGTTGTAACTCAAAGGATAACTGGTCCAGGCAATGTATACTCCATTCTCCATGATGTACTAATTTCACATTGCATCCTTGTCTCTAAACACCTCAAGTACCCCATAAATATATATACCTATGTCCCCATAAAAATTAAAATTGTTAAAAATAAAGAAATCAGAGATGACACAAACAAATGAAAAAAATACATGCTCGTGCATCAAAAGAACCAGTATCACCGAAATGGCCATACTTCCCAAGCAATTTACAGATACAATGCTATTCATATCAAACTACCAATGACATTCTTCAAAGAACTAGAAAAAAGTAACTATTTCAAAATTCATATAAAACCAAGAAAGAGCCCAAATAGCCAAGGCAATCCTAAGCAAAAAGAAAACTGGATGTATCACATTACCCAACTTCAAACTATACTAAAGGACTACATTTAGGAAAACAGCATGGTACTAATACAAAAACAGAACCATAGACCAATGAAGCAGAAAAGAGAGCCCAGAAATAAGATCACATACCACCAGCTGATCTTGGATAGATGACAAAAACAAGCAATAGGGAAAGAACTCTATTCAATAAATGGTGCTGGGCTAACTGGCTAGCCATATGGGCTAGCCATATGCAGATGATTAAAACTAGACTTTTTCCTTAAACCTTATACAAGAATTAACTCAAGATGGATAAAAGACTTAAAGGTAAAACCCAAAACTCTAAAAACCCTGGAAGACAACTTACACAATACCATTCTGGACATAAGAAATGGCGAATATTTTATGACAAATACACCAAAAGCAAACATAACAAAAACAAAATTGGTAAGTGGGATCTAATTGAACTAAAGAGCTTCTGCACAGCAAAAGAAACTATCAACACTGTAAACAGACAAGCTACAAAATGGGAGAAAATGTTTGCAAACTATGCAACTGACAAAGGTCTAATATAGGGCAACTATAAGGAATTTAAATAAATTTACAAGAATATAACAAGCAACTTCATTTAAAAAGAGGGCAAAGGACATGAACAGTTTTCAAAAGAAGACATATATGCGGCCAACAAGTGCATGGAAATAAAGCTCAGTATCATTGATCACTGGAGAAATGCAAATCCAAACCACATGAGATACTATCGCAAACCATTCAGAAAGGCTATTATTAAAATGTCTAAAAATAACAAATGCTGCCAAGGCTGTGGAGAAAAAGAAACACTTTATACACTGTTGGTGGAAGTATAAATTAGTTCAACCATTGTGGAAAGCAGTGTGGCGATTCCCCAAAGAGCTAGAAACAGAACTACTGGTCAATTCAGCAATCCCATTACTGGGTATGTACGCAAAGGAATATAAATCATTCTACCATAAAGATATATGCACATGTATGTTCATTATAGCACTATTTACAACAGCAAAGCAATAAATGCCCATCAATGGTAGACTGGATAAATAAAAAATGGTACATATACAGCATGGAACACTATACAACCATAAAAAAGAATGAGATCTTGTCCTTTCCAGGATAGTGGATGGAGCTGGAGGCCATCATCTTTAGTGAAGTAACACAGAAACAGAAAACTAAATACCACATATTCTCACTTATAAGTGGGAGCTAAATGATGAGAATACACAGACACAAAGAGGAGAACAACAGACACTGTGACATGCTTGAGGGTAGAGGTTGGGAGGAGGAAAGAATCAGAAAAAATTACTATTGGATACTAGGCTTAGTATCTGGGTGATGAAATAATCTGTACAATAAACCCCTTTGACATGTTTACCCATATAACAAACCTTGACATGTACCCCTTAACTTAAAATAAAATTTTTAAAA
The DNA here is from genome assembly GCF_049354715.1 of Callithrix jacchus. Taxonomy (NCBI): domain Eukaryota; kingdom Metazoa; phylum Chordata; class Mammalia; order Primates; family Cebidae; genus Callithrix; species Callithrix jacchus. The sequence continues at coordinate 35,488,352 of NC_133524.1, forward strand.
AACAGCATCTAGAAGTAATAATTGCTGTCCCATGTTCAGTGCTGCACTGTTCACAATACCCAAGAGGTTGAAACAATCCAAATCTCTACTGAAGGATGAATGGATAAAGGAAATATGATACATACACACACTCCCAAATACACAATGTAATATCAGGAAGGAAGGAAGGAAGGGAGGGAGGGAGGGAGGGAGGGAGGGAGGGAGGGAGGGTCATGTATTACAATATGGATGAATTTTTTATTTTTTGAGACAGAGTCTTACTCTGTCACCCAGGCTGGAGTGCAGTGGTACTATCTTGGCTCACTGCAACTTCCAACTCCTGAGTTCAAGCAATTCTCCTGCCTCCTGAATAGCTGGGATTACAGGAATGTGCCACCACGCCTGGCGAAATTTTCGTGTGTGTTTTTAGTAGAGATGGGGTTTCACCATGTTGGTCCAGCAGGTCTTGAACTCCTAACCTCGTGATCCACCCACCTCGGCCTTCCAAAGTGCTGGGATTACAGGTGTGAGCCACTGCACCCAGTCCAAAGTTCAATAGTATAAACCTCATGAGGGAGCAATCCACAAGAATGCCAGAAAACCCATCAAACAGGAAAGTTTTTTAATGCTTACAAAAAAGTTGATATAAAACATCTTGAGGCCAATATTAACTTGAAAAAAAGAATAATCTTAGAAAGGATATAAAATAAATATGTGATACATTTCCTACTACTAAAGAAATATTAGTAAGAAATCTTAATGAAACAAGAGAACCATATAAAAAAAGAATAGGCATTATTGAAAAAGATCCCAACAGAAATTCTAAACATAAAAAAGTCCTCCTTTAAGAACTCCACAGAAAGTTTAATTAACTTATTAGATACAATGACAGTTACATAATCTGAAAATAAATCAGAAAATTATAATGAAACTAAAATGTGAACGATAAAGATATGAAGTACAAAATTAGAAGGACATTTATCTAATAATATTTCTAGAAGGTAAAACTGAAGTAAATGTATTCATTATATAAAGAAATAGTTGTTAAGCATTTTTTCATAGGTGATGTTAGAATTAAATGTTCAGAATTAAGAAGGACATGGAATCACTAGTGAAATAAATGGTAACATATGTATGACTATACACCTGTGTCAGAACCCTCTCATCGGCTTCATTCTTCCCTTGTTTGAGTGCTTACTGGGCTCTGGCAGCCTTCCTAGATAGGCCACTTGAGAATGTCTACCTCACTGTTCATAGCTCCCCCAAATCTACCTTCTCCTTTACTCTCTTCTCATTCCAGCAGTTGCTCTTGCTGCCAAAGCAACCCTCACAGTGATCCCACAGGCTGAGCCAGTGGGTGGATTCTTGTTCCCTTCTCCACACTGCCTCCCCATGGTTTTGAAATGCATTTTCTAGTGCTTCCAGGAGTTTTGATCAAGATCCAGCTTGATCATAGTTCTCACATTGGATCACCCTCCCTCCCTGCCTTAGCGCTCTTGCCTTGCAATCCTGGTCACTTTGATTATATTCTCCAATAAAATAATATCACTTAAATTTTTGTCTCAGGCTTTGCTCTATGGGGAACCAATGCTAAAAACAGCTGATGAACCACAGCACATTAATAGCAAATGAAAAAGTCTAGAAAGCAATTTGGAAGAAATGTAATACCAAATATGAAGAGCAATTAGACTGGTAGTAATTATCTCGTTCTTAACAATAGATGTCACACTATAATTGAAAAATATTATCCTCAAAGTGCCACGAGAGAAATTACCACTATATGTAAAATACAATACTCAACAACCATATTTTAAAAAATGAAAGAAAAGACACTGTCACACAAAGGCAGCTATTTTTACCTAGACTCTCATTTGTAGAACTTCTAAGGAATAGGTTTCTACAGAAGAGAATTAAGTTTACAGTAGACAGTGGGATTAAAGAAAACAATGATGGATAAAGAAACAGATATACATGTATGTAAATCCTAGAAAGATTAAATGTTAAATAATTGAGTGAATAAGTTGCGGCCAGATTTAAAAATACCGTGCAATTAAGTTCCAGACAATAACTACATGAAAGATAAAATAAGCTACGCTCAGAATGAACGCTTTGCATTTCTCATTTTTTTCTTGATATTGTACAGATATTAAACATAAGACTGTTATAATTCAAGTATGAATGTCAGCACTCTAACCTTCTAGTTACCATATCTAGAATTTAGAATAGGTAACCTTCATATCTGTCAAAGGAAATATTGTTAAATGAAAAATTCAAGTTCCAAAAAATATTATTCATGCAAAGTCAAAATATACACAACCAGAATAAACACTGTTTCTAGCTGCAAGAAAAGAGTCTTGATGTGAAAAATATGGATGGTAGAATATAGTCCAATCTTAAGCAGTGTATAATTCTGAGCAAGAAGGGAAATGCTACAAACTTTAAGGAATGTCAAATGTAAGACTAGTATTTTATTTCTAAAACAAAAGTCATCCATCAAATATTGAAATGTCACATCTTAAATCTGAGTTTTGGATAAACTGGTGATTTTCTGCTTTTTTTATAGGTTTGAGACAGTTTGTAATAAGCAAGTGTTAAAAATTTATCATAGAGTTGCATTCTTTATTAATTCATTAACTCACATCATGCTTTCTCTTCTCCTTTGACAAGTCATCTCTCCTCCTCCTCCTTATTTATTGCTAGTACAAAATCTTTTACATGGCACACAGTAAACACACATTGAGTATTTGTTGATATGAATAATGTATGTGAATATACTTTGCAAAGTAAAGTCATAAGTATAATCTCCTCATAAAAATAGCATATTTTCCTCCAAGAAGTGAACTACTATATAAGGTGTGTGATATTCTATGGACTACCTCAAAATAAAAAGATAAAAAATTCGATGTATTATATTCACAAACCTATACTAAATAATATTAAAATTGAAAAAAATTTAACTGACTAGCATGAGTATTATTAGCCAAAATTTTTTTAAATAAATGTCCTACCAAATTTCTAGGTTCCAAACAATTGCAGACCAGAGCACTTTGTTAAATGTGATTCTGATACAAATCCCAGAGACCTACTTTTGCAAACAAACATTTATGTAGTGAAACTGTTATTATATATCCTTGGAAAAACCAAAGCATATATGAATAAAGTAACTATTTATTTCTACAACAATTATAGATAAACTTATGTGGAAGGCTATTAACTATACTAGTATACAAAGGCAATCTATTCATCTAAGAGTGTAATTTATAAAATAGGTGGAAATAGAAACCTCATTTTTAGGACAGAATAAATGCTATCAGAATTGCAATTGAGGTACTATTATAAAGTAGAACACTTGCTGGAAAAGAAAATAATCAAGTGTGGGAGGTAAAAGATATAATAAAAACTTTTACCTTTTTCACAGAATTGTGGGCAATACCTGCTTTAGCAAAGCAACTAAAATAATAAAAAAATTGTTTTTTAAAAAAATATTTTTTACCTTCATTACCAATGTAATCATTTTATCTATTTTGGATTTGAAAATCGCTATGTATAACTTGTTTTGCTTAATTTACTTTCACATTTGATATTTTATATTTAAGGCAGAGTTGATATTCAGATTTTAAACATTTTTAATTGAATTTTTCCCTTTAAGGTCTCTTCAGAGCCAAAATAAAGGAAGTTATATTCTTCTGATCCTAATGTTTTCCTGATTGTCAGATAAATAAAAGAAAATGCTTATTTACTACATGAAAGATTGAAAAACTCACTAAAATTCATCAACAAGAAACGTTGGCACACAGGTCCTTGAGTTTTATTTCTGGTTACTAGTTTCTGCCAGAGCACTTCTAACCAAATCATGTAATTCTCACTTCAATGCATTATATATACATGTGTGTGTATATATGTATATGTATATAAATCATGACCATCATTTTTGGTCATGATTTATGACCAAAATATGCTATTTTTATACTTATTAAAAGTAGCATATTATATTTATGATATTATATTTATGATAATGGCTTTACTTTGCAAAGTACATGTACATATGATTTGTACAAAGTACGTATAATTTGGTCATGATTTTTAAAGTAACGTGTTATCTGAAAAAATGCAGCGTTTCACAGAAGATAAACATAATGTTTTACCTAATGTTATTTGAGATTGAATAAAAACTATTATTGAAAAGACTCAAGATGGCGCTGTGAGAACAACCCAGGATTGGAGCCCGCGTTGAATCCGCAAACGGTGAGTCAGTGCTGCATTTCCAGACTGATCTTTGTTGCCCACAGAACGGGGAAACTCCCAAGTATAAAAAGACACGGGACGCCAGGCAGTAGATCTGCCTGGCGAAGCCGGCAGCCGGGGCGGCGGCGGCCGGCCCTACCCAGCAATCCCCACAGGGCGCGCTTGTCCGGGTGCCTTGTTGAACCGGCAACCTGAGACTTGAGAGGGCTGGACTTGAGACTGAACGAGACTTGCACAGTAGCCCAGCCCAGGGGATTGCAGGGACAGATCGTTTGGGATACCCAGTGGGACGAACAAAACCGCGATTTCAAACTATCCCGGGCAGACGGTCCGAGACGCTCTGTGGGGGAGGGGCGTCCACCACTACGGAGGCAACCTGCCCCAAATGATATACACGCCCACTGCTGACGCAGCCAGCCGTTGCCGAGGCAACCCGTCCCTACTGAGATACACGCCCACTGCTGACGCAGCCTGCCGTTGCTGAGGCAACACGCTACAACGAAGAGACTCCGCCGCAGGGCGTGGCGGAGACCACAGCAGAGCCGGCAGGAACAGCGCGAATCACACAACAGCAGGGCGGAGCCTCGGCAGCCAAACAGTGGCTAGTCTGCCTTCGAGCTGGGCAGGACACCTGATCGGACATCCAAAAATAAAGCCCAAACCCCTCAACACAGAGCATTTGAGAAAAAAAAAAAAGGGTTGTTTAATGAGCTGTGTTGCAGCAGAATCAAACATAGCAGCCTAACAGCCCTGAATGAACAACAGAGTGCACAGCTCAGCAATTAAACCCCTATAAAGTACAAACTGTCTCCTCAAGCAGCTCCCTGACCCCTCTATATCCAAAAGACTGTCATTAGGCAGGCATCATCCTGGGACAAAGAGAGCAGAAAAAAAAACTGGTAGCATCCCTCGCTGTGCCACGGCTACTAGAGGTGCACCCCAGACAAGCAGGGTCTGGAGCGGACCTCAACAGTCGTACAGCGAAAGGGCTAGACTGGTAGAAGGAAAACCAAGCAACAGAAATACTTCATCATCAACATTCTGGGTGTCCACTCAGAGACCCAAACGAAAAGTCAGCAACTACGCAGACGACCAGCGGACAAATCCACAAAGATGGGAAGAAACCAGCGAAAAAAGGAGGAAAACACCCGAAACCAGAACACATCGCCTCCTAGAAAGGACCAAAACTCCTCACCAGCAAGGGAACAAAGCTGGACAGAGAATGACTGTGACAAAATGACGGAATTAGACTTCAGAAGATGGATAATGAGAAACTTTTGTGAGCTAAAAGATCATGTATTAAATCAATGCAAAGAAACTAAGAACCTTGAAAAAAGATTTGAAAAAAGATTCGAGGAAATGATAACAAGAATGGATACCTTAGAGAGGAATATGAATGAATTAAAGGAGCTGAAAAACACAATACGAGAACTTCGCGAAGCAAACGCAAGTTTCAATAGCCGAATTGACCAAGCAGAAGAAAGAATATCTGAAGTCGAAGACCAACTCAATGAAATAAAACGAGAAACCAAGATCAGAGAAAAAAGCGCAAAAAGGAATGAACAAAGTCTCCAAGAAATGTGGGACTATGTGAAAAGACCTAACCTACGTTTGATAGGTGTACCAGAAGGGGACGAAGAGAATGAATCCCAGCTGGAAAATACTCTTCAAGACATCATCCAGGAAAATTTCCCCCACCTAGCAAGACAAGCCAACACTCAATTGCAGGAAATACAGAGAACACCACAAAGATATTCCGCAAGAAGAGCAACCCCAAGGCACATAATCGTCAGATTCAACAGGGTTGAAATAAAGGAGAGAATACTAAGGGCAGCCAGAGAGAAAGGTCGGGTCACCCACAAAGGGAAGCCCATCAGACTCACAGCAGATCTGTCGGAAGAAACACTACAAGCCAGAAGAGAATGGGGGCCAATATTCAACATTCTTAAAGAAAAGAACTTTCAACCCAGAATTTCATATCCAGCCAAACTGAGCTTCAGAAGTGAAGGAAAAATAAAATCCTTTGCGAACAAGCAAGTACTCAGAGATTTTGTCACCACCAGGCCTGCTCTACAAGAGCTCCTAAAAGAGGCACTACACATAGAAAGGATCAATCGGTACCAGCCATTCCAAAATCACACTGAATGCTAAAGAGCTTCAACATAATGAAGAATCTACAACAACTAACAGGCAAAACAGCCACTTAGCATCAAAATGGCAGTATCAAATTCACACATAACAATATTAACCCTAAATGTAAATGGACTAAATGCACCAATCAAAAGACACAGACTGGCAAATTGGATAAAAATCCAAAACCCATCAGTGTGCTGTATCCAGGAAACCCATCTCACATGCAAGGATACACAAAGGCTCAAAATAAAGGGATGGAGGAAGATTTACCAAGCTAATGGAAAGCAAAAAAAAGCAGGAGTTGCAATTCTCGTCTCTGATAAAATAGACTTTAAAGCAACAAAGATCAAAAGAGACAAAGAAGGCCATTACATAATGGTAAAAGGATCAATACAACAAGAAGAGCTAACGATCCTAAACATATATGGACCCAACACAGGAGCACCCAGATACATAAGGCAAGTTCTTAATGACTTACAGAAGGACTTAGACTCCCACACAATAATAGTGGGAGACTTTAACACTCCACTGTCAATACTAGACAGATCAACCAGACAGAAAATCAACAAGGATACCCAGGGCTTGAACTCAGACCTGGAGCAAGCAAACCTGGTGGACATTTACAGAACTCTCCACCCCAAATCCACAGAATACACATTCTTCTCAGCACCACATCACACCTACTCTAAAATTGACCACATAATTGGAAGTAAAGCACTGCTCAACAAATGCAAAACAACTGAAATCATAACAAACAGCCTCTCAGACCATAGTGCAATCAAGTTAGAACTCAGAATTCAGAAACCGACCCAGAACCGCACAGCTTCATGGAAACTGAACAACTGGCTCTTGAATGTTGACTGGGTAAACAACGAAATGAAGGCAGAAATAAAGAAGTTATTCGAAACCAATGAGAACGAAGACACAACGTGCCAGAACCTCTGGGACACATTTAAAGCAGTCTCTAGAGGAAAGTATATAGCAATAAGTGCCCATATGAGGAGAATGGAGAGATCCAAAATTGACACCCTATCGTCAAAATTGAAAGAGCTGGAGGAGCAAGATCAAAAAAACTCAAAACCCAGCAGAAGACAAGAAATTACTAAGATCAGAGCTGAGCTGAAGGAGATTGAGACACGAAAGACCCTTCAAAAAATCAATAAATCCAAGAGCTGGTTTTTTGAAAAGATCAACAAAATAGACAGACCACTAGCCAGATTGATTAAAAATAAAAGAGAGAACAACCAAATAGATGCAATAAAAAATGATAAAGGGGAAATCACCACAGATTCCACAGAAATTCAAACCATCATCAGAGAATATTACAAACAACTCTATGCACATAAACTAGTAAACCTGGAAGAAATGGATAAATTCCTGGACTCCTGTGTCCTCCCAAGCCTAAACCAGGAGGAAGCTGAAACTATGAATAGACCAATAACAAGGTCTGAAGTTGAGGCAGCAATTAAGAGCCTACCTCACAAAAAAAGCCCAGGTCCAGACGGGTTCACAGCCGAATTCTACCAGACACACAAGGAGGAGCTGGTACCATTCCTTCTAAAACTATTTCAAACAATCCAAAAAGAGGGAATCCTTCCCAAATCATTTTATGAGACCAACATCATTCTGATACCAAAACCCGGCAGAGACCCAACGAGAAAAGAAAACTTCAGGCCAATATCCATGATGAACATAGATGCAAAAATCTTCAATAAAATATTGGCAAGCCGATTGCAACAGCAAATCAAAAAACTTATTCGCCATGATCAAGTAGGATTCATCCCGGGGATGCAAGGCTGGTTCAACATATGCAAGTCTATAAACGTAATTCACCACATAAACAGAACCAAAAACAAAAACCACATGATTATCTCAATTGACGCAGAGAAGGCATTTGACAAAATTCAACAGCCCTTTATGCTAAAAACCCTCAATAAACTCGGTATCGATGGAACGTATCTCAAAGTAATAAAAGCTATTTATGACAAACCAACAGCCAATATCATACTGAATGGGCAAAAACTGGAAGCATTCCCTTTGAAATCTGGTACTAGACAAGGATGCCCTCTCTCACCACTCCTATTCAATATAGTACTGGAAGTTCTAGCCAGAGCAATCAGGCAAGAAAAAGAAATAAAGGGTATTCAAATAGGAAAGGTGGAAGCCAAATTGTCTCTATTTGCAGACGACATGATAGTATACCTAGAAGACCCCATCGCCTCAGCCCAAAAACTCCTGAAACTGATAAACAACTTCAGCAAAGTCTCAGGATATAAAATCAATGTGCAAAAATCACAAGCATTCGTCTACACCAATAACAGACTTAAAGAAAGCCAAATCAAGAATGAACTGCCATTCGCAATTGCTACAAAAAGAATAAAATACCTTGGAATACAACTCACAAGGAACGTAAGGGACCTCTTCAAGGAGAACTACAAACCACTCCTCAATGAAATCAGAGAGGACACAAACAGATGGAGAAACATTCCATGTTCATGGTTAGGAAGAATTAATATCGTGAAAATGGCTATACTGCCCAAAGTAATTTACAGAATCAACGCTATCCCCATCAAGCTACCATTGACTTTCTTCACAGAACTGGAAAAAACCACCATGAACTTCATATGGAACCAAAAGAGAGCCCGCATAGCCAAGTCAATTCTAAGCAAAAAGAACACAGCGGGGGGCATCACACTACCGGATTTCAAACTATACTACAAGGCTACAGTAATCAAAACAGCATGGTACTGGTACCAAAACAGAGATATAGACCAATGGAACAAAACAGAGGCACCGGAGGCAACACAACATACATACAACTATACAATCTTTGATAAACCTGACAAAAACAAGCAATGGGGCAAGGATTCCATGTTTAACAAATGGTGTTGGGAAAACTGGCTAGCCATGTGCAGAAAGCAGAAACTGGACCCCTTCCTGACACCTTACACTAAAATTAACTCCAGATGGATTAAAGACTTAAACATAAGACCTGGCACCATAAAAACCCTAGAAGGAAATCTAGGCAAAACTATCCAGGACATAGGAGTAGGCAAGGACTTCATGAACAAAACACCAAGAGCATTGGCAACAAAAGCCAAAATAGACAAATGGGACCTAATGAAACTCCACAGCTTCTGCACGGCAAAAGAAACAGTCACTAGAGTGGATCGGCAACCAACAGAATGGGAAAAAATTTTCGCAGTCTACCCATCTGACAAAGGGCTGATATCCAGAATTTACAAACAACTCAAGCAGATTTACAGGAAAAAAACAAACAAGCCCATTCAAAAGTGGGCAAAGGATATGAACAGATACTTTAAGAAAGAAGACATATATGAGGCCAACAATCATATGAAAAAATGCTCATCGTCACTGGTCGTCAGAGAGATGCAAATCAAAACCACATTGAGATACCATCTCACGCCAGTTAGAATGGCGATCATTAAAAAATCTGGAGACAACAGATGCTGGAGAGGATGTGGAGAAAAAGGAACACTTCTACACTGTTGGTGGGAGTGTAAATTAGTTCAACCATTATGGAAGACAGTGTGGCGATTCCTCAAGGCCTTAGAAATAGGAATTCCATTTGACCCAGCAATCCCATTACTGGGTATATATCCAAAAGACTATAAATCGTTCTACTATAAGGACACATATACACGAATGTTCATTGCAGCACTGTTTACAATAGCAAAGACCTGGAATCAACCCAAATGCCCATTGATAATAGACTGGATTGGAAAAATGTGGCACATATACACCATGGAATATTATGCAGCAATCAGAAATGATGAGTTCGTGTCGTTTGTAGGGACATGGATGAATCTGGAAAACATCATCCTCAGCAAACTGACACAAGAACAGAAAATGAAACACCGCATATTCTCATTCATAGGTGGGTGATGAAAAATGAGAACACATGGCCACAGAAAGGGGAGTACTAAACACTGGGGTCTATTGGGGGGAAAAGGGGAAGGCCGGTGGGAGGGGGAGGTGGGGAGGGATAGCCTGGGGAGAAATGCCAAATGTGGGTGAAGGGGAGAAGAAAAGCAAAGCACACTGCCATGTGTGTACCTACGCAACTGTCTTGCATGCTCTGCTCATGTACCCCAAAACCTATAATCCAATAAAAAATTAAAAAAAAAAAAAAAAAAAAAACTATTATTATCTAATGTACTCATAATGACATTCTCTATTACACAAGAACAAAACAGAATTGAAATAATGTAGGAATATTCATATGTTATAGTTAGTACAACCAGGGTGACACATTCATAAGAGATGCTCTCAAGACCCAAAGTATATTCACATACATTAGTCATATCAGCAAATATTTACGGTGTGTACTGTGTGCCATGTACAAAATTTTATAGCAATAACTAACGAGAAGGAGGAGAGAAGAAAGACTTGTCAAAGGAGGAGAAGAGAAAGTACAATATAAAAGTTAATTAGTTACTAAAGAAACTTTTCGGGGCTGGGCGCGGTGGCTCAAGCCTGTAATCCCAGCACTTTGGGAGGCCAAGGCGGGTGGATCACGAGGTCAAGAGATCGAGACCATCCTGGTCAGCATGGTGAAACCCCGTCTCTATTAAAAATACAAAAAATTAGCTGGGCATGGTGGCGCGTGCCTGTAATCCCAGCTACTCAGGAGGCTGAGGCAGGAGAATTGCCTGAACCCAGGAGGCGGAGGTTGCCGTAAGCTGAGATCGCGCCATTGCACTCCAGCCTGGGTAACAAGAGCGAAACTCCGTCTCAAAAAAAGAAAAAAAAGAAACTTTTCTAAAAATGTAAAAAAATACAAATGAAAACATTTTACTTGTTTATAGACATTGCCAACTGTTTGTGTTTTTATAAAGCATAATATAGTTTAAAATTTTCATCTCTTTTCCAGTAATATTAATAAAGATCCATGGAACATCGATTTCAAGGAAACACAGTATGCTTAAATACCAAATGTATTTTACACTGTGATCATCAGCTCACAGCTTTTTATTATGTATATAGACTATGGCATAAAAGCATATGCCACCAGAGTTCAATTCTCTCTTGGAGTCCAGGAAATAAGTATATGATATCTTAATTGACTATGAAGGAGAGTGACTTAGAGTAGACTTTTGAGAAAGGCTCACAGTATTTTTGAATGGGGCGGTGATACTACCAATTGTTATGGTGTCATATTACCATAACAATTCCATCTCTCTACACACACACACACACACACACACACACACACACACACACGCCCCTCTTATCAAACAATCTGAAATTAGGCTGAGGACATCATATTTCACCCTACCTACTTCATTATGCCACTCCCTATACTAAGGATCCTTTATACACATCCATTACCACATTTTAAAAAATTAACATTAGATAAATACTATTATTCCCTATACTAAAACTTTCCTAATTTGCACTCTGGTCAAAAAGCATTTTTTGCACTTAGCTTTTTCTCTTTCCCCCATGATCCAATTGATTTATTCAATCATATTATTTTGCTATAATGGCTCTTGAGGTTTCTGTGATCTGTGTTAATCTGCTGTCCTCTACTCTTAATGTCACTGAATCCTTTGCAGAGTCAAGGCCAGTTGTTCTTCAGTATTTTTCAACTTCAGGATTCATCTGAATGTTTCCCCATTCTTAGACTGAGATCAAACATTTCATATCACATAGATGATGTTATGAAACTTTCACTACATCTCATCAATAGGCATATAATGTAAGAATATAATACTATTAGGGATTTATGAGGTGACTACCAGTCGTTCATTGGAAATCCATATTTTCCATATAGAAATAATAATTAATTAATGGGATTGTGAATATATTGTTCTTCACACTTTATTTTTACCATACAGTTTTAGCTACTGATTCTCATAGGAATCTACTTTGACATCAAGGGTTATAAAATACCAAGTTTCTAATTTTGAAATTTCTTTTATATTTGTTTCTGAAATCATTTAGTAAGAAAGAACATCTCCTATTTTTTTCTATTTTTCTCATCTCTTTTTACATGCATTATGAACATTTATTTGTTTATTCATGGAAAATTTTAATTAGTTTGTTTAATATCATTCTTGTCTTTAATGTTCACATAGTACAAAATTTATCCATTAAATCTACCCTCAAACTAGCTCCTGAATCCTTTGAATGTAGTTTCATTTCCATTTAAGCACTTCCTTACATTCTGATACACCTTGTACTTTCTTTGTAATTTCCTATAATCAGTCATATATCCAAGGAAACATCATTCCTTTTAGCAATAAATTATTTTTAGGAACCAAGATCTCAGTATTATTTATATTCTTTGGTACTGACATGTCAATATGAAAAAACCTTACAATTATTTCTAACACTTTTTTCCCATAATTCTTTTCTAGAGTTAAAATATAATTGTTATATTGAGATGCAGTTTCTTTTTTAAAAATGACACAATTAAGGGAGGGTGATATATTTTGATTCTGTATTATTCCTTTGTTTCTCTAGAATCTCCAATCTCCTCCAATTGCTTCATTCTTTCTCTTTATTTTCAAAGTCCAAGGAATGCCCATCCCCTTCCAAGTTGCTCCCTTTCCTCCAGGATCAGTGTCTTTCTACCACTGTTACCTCTGATCCTACACTTTCAGGTCCCTTCCTTTGAATTCTCAGTTGCCAGTGTTCTGATCCTCCTTATCCTACACCTCTTATACCTGTTCTTCGTATTTTCCCTCTCAGAATTGGACCTCTTTTTTTTTTTTTAACCATTTCAGAGAGAGAATTGTAGGTTTTATTAACTAAGAAGATAAGGGGATGCAAATCATTATACAGGTTTTAATTCCAGACAACAGAATAGTGGCTATTAACAATAAAATCAGTAAGTATTCTGAACATGTTCGATTTCCATATTCAGGTAGGGGATTTTATTGGAAATACGGATCTAGAGATAGTAGAAGAAGTTATATTTAGGAATCATCCACAAAGAGGCCTGAGAAACAAATGAAAGAATATATTGAGAAGTGCATAGAGAACAATGTTAAGGGGGCGGTGGGGAAAACAACACTTAGAAGCTGACTAAAGGAAATCATAAAGGAAAAATAGTACAATATAATTTTTCTCCTTGACTGAAATTATTTTTATGTTTTAAATTTTTAACTTGCATTGCATGCTGAGTTATTATTCACTCAAAAAAGGGGAAGGCCTTTAAAAAACATGTAATTATAAGGTTCACAATAATATTATGTTTAATTAGAGAAGGGCTTATACTTCTGAACCAAGATACTTTTATTTCTGAGGTTCACTTACACTGTCTGAAAATTCTAAAATAAAAACAAATTTAAGAATCTAAGAGTATTTTTTCATAATTTCTTCCATTTAGCACTTCTGAATTAACTAAGAAAACAATCACTTATGTGTCTACTATGTGTTAGACATCAAAAATTAAAATTAATTTTTTATTTTCCCATTTCATATAGTGTTCGGTTGGTTAGATTGTATGCAGATGCTTGCCTTTCTTTTAACTAAGAAAGAATAAATCAAGCGAGAGTACAAAAAGAAAACAAATGACCCAGGGAAAGCTTATAGCATCTAATTAAACAGAAGAAAACCTAAGAACTTATCAAGGTCACTTAAAATTTCCAATCAGCCATTGCCAGTGCCTTCTTAGTTTCATAAGTGTGTTTTCCATTTTGTCAGCCAGGTCATTAATGATCAATTCTCTCTCTACCCACACTGGTTTACAAGCTACAGTGATACTGCAGTGCTTGTTAGTAGGATTACAAAAAGTAGAATCAAGACAATGTTAATCCTGCTATAGACCACAGCCACATATGCTGCTTTGGATAAGAGGCAGGGGGGTAGGGAAGGGTGAGCACTGGGGTAGAGGGGTTACCTTAAGTAGATAAGTATACAGTAAACGGTAAGTAGTTAAAATAAATACAAGTTTTTATCAACTTGATTCTCTGGCCCCATATCCCAATCCAGTAAACTCTGGTAATCTGAAAGAGACCACACAGAATATTCTACATTTGCTTTTTAGGCTTAAATGGCTTTATGTCAAGGTAGGCCATACTCTGTTTTAATTCTTCTGTAATTTATTCAACAAAATGTGAGTTTAAAATTTGAGTGGTTTTATATGATAAGCTAAATGTACATGATTAAATAGACTTTGTTTACACCTTTTCAAAGCTTACAGTCAATTGGAAAAGAACCAATGAAACAATAATACCAAATATATGCAATTATAAATATTGACAAGTTTTCATATGAAAAATGTGCTATTTTGAGACACACAAATATAACAGCAGACATGATTTAGATGAAGGACTGGAGAAGATCTCCTTAAAGATCTGGGAATAGGAGTTAGCCTAAGGGAGAACAAGTAAGCAGGAATGGGGATGACATGGCAGGTGTTCAAACTTCACCTTCCTTACTTTCTCATCTGGAGCTGTGTGAAAACAAGAGGCAGAAGGAAAACAAGCAATAACACGATGACCCTTATTTTTCAGAGTAGCTCATTGGTTTGATTAATGCTTTAGCCATTTTGGTGAAACACATAGAAACACTTTGATGAACTAAAATTTTAACACATCTTCCACTTCCCAAAGTAAGGCTTATTCATTCTAAAGAGTGCATAGACGATCCTCCTCTTTTTGGAGGTGTTATGTGAGGGATTAGGAAAGGGTCAGAAAGTAGCTTCAAATTTCTTCTCATAAAAGCAACATACCTGATTTTGAGCAGATGGTCTATCAGAAAAAAACATCTAGAGGCATCCTTCACATCTCTGGTCTCTCCTTAATTGCCTGCAGTCATATCTCCTCCTCCTTGCCCCACTGATAATCCTTCCACCTGTCTTCTACATTTCATATATTATCATTTCTTCAAGGATATTGCTTCATCAGACTCATGTTTCATTATCTTCTCCCCCTCTACTGGTTCTTTCACGTCAAAAATTAAGAAAACATTCATTTACACTACTCAAATCTTCAAAAGCAACTCTTCTTCTATTCTGCATCTTCCTAACCCTGCTACCACCATCAATAGCAATCTTTCCATTCCTTTCATGCCCTTTATTCCTTGGTTTCTTTGGAAAGTAATAAGAAGTAATATGAACTCTCTATTTCTACTTCTTAATCCCTGTGCATTTCTCAACTTACAGGAATTTAACATATTCTCTGGTCCACTAATAACAGCCATCACGTCTATCAACAAGGTCATCTAATTTTTCAAATCCAATTGTAACTTTTCTGGGATCATTTTACATGACCTCTGAAACCCCCAAAATTGTTTGTCAAGTCCATTTCCCTGAAATTCCTCCCTCCACTGATTTCTATGACCCATCTAAATATGTTCCTTCTTTATCTTTCCCTGTTGCAAGACCTTCTTTTGGTGCTTTCCAGAGCTTCCTTGAAGCTTTTCAAATGCATGTATATTTGGAAAATAAATATTGCTCTGTAAGTTGTCCCAATCTTTTCTCTTCTATCTTCTAAAAAAAGAGGTTCTGACTATTCTTTATTGGTCTTTCTGCTGCCATCAGCTCTCTGAAAGGAGATAGACTTTCACAGCATATTTTTTAAAAATTAGAGTCCACATTGAATTAGGAAAAGAGGAAGAAATAAGTAGGAGAAATATATTCTTGCTTAAGAAATAGTTCTTAGCAGAGTGTCTAGAGAGGATAGCAGAGAAGATTAGGGTTTAATTAAAAAGTTTGGAAAAGATAAGCAGAAAGCAATTATTTGGTGAAAGGAAAGGGCATGGGAAATGGCATTTTAATATGAGTTTCTCTAAATGAAATATATCTTTGCCAGAGTTTGATAAACATATGTAAAAACTCCAATTATTTTGAAGTTAATTTGGTTCATGGGCTGTGTTTCTTGCACTAAAACACAACTCTCAGACTGGAACGTGTGTTTCATTTATTCAATTGTGTTATCCACAGATTAGAACATAGGATGTTTCATTTTGTGAAAATTCACTGAGTTGTGTACTTGTATGATTTTTACACTTCTCTGTAAGCTATACTTCAATAAAGAATTCATTTTAAAATATTTTTTCATGGTGATTCACACTGCTCTTCCTAAATTTAAATATCCTACTCCAATTCACCTCTTGAGCTCAAGACATACATTTCCAACTATGTAGCAAATAATTCCAATCCTGTGAACCATAGACAACTAAATACAACATGTTCAAGTGGAAAACTTGTTTTTACTCTTCTATTTTCTACTTCTGTAAGCAGGACCACAATACAGCCAGCTTTCTGAAATAGATTTTTCTTTTCCATATAATCCAGGTTCTGAGGCAGGCCCAGATTGTCCCCATTCCTTCTTACCCATACACACATGTATCATTTTAGTTAGTCCATGCTACATTTATAACCCAAAAGTGTATACTCATCTCTTTTTAAGGGCAGTTATATATCCCACTAACCATTATCCTTCCACAAAAATCTTGTTTCTTCTTATTAATCTAAACATATTTCCAACTATTCAGTTTCTTCAGTAGAACACCATAGCATCCAACATTCATTTGGTTTTGCCAAATGGAGGCTATTGTGAAAACTTTGGAGCTCTTAACTGATTTATTACTTAGCAAAATTTATAAGGAAAATATTATAATTATTACCTCAGTTCTATAGATATAAATCTGAAGCATCAAAAGATTTCATAATAGCTAACAATAAGTAGAACTTGGATTTCAACCAAGGCAGTAGGTCTTCAGAATCTCTGCTGTTAAACAGCTTTCAAGACCCAGGATATTTTATTCTTTCCAACCTTCCTTTTATTGTCTTCTTTTGTATTTCCTAAAAATAGTATGTTTTGTATCTCTGAGAGCTTTCAGATTATTTTTCACTCACCTCATATACTATCCCCATAGTCATGGCCATACAAATCTTGTCTACCTGAATAACTCCTCTTTCACAAAATAACACATGTTATCTTCTTCTAAACTTTCTCCTGACATCTCCATTTTAATTTTATGAGATGACAGGGATACCTTTACCACTACTTCTTTTTTAACCTGCCA
The DNA here is from genome assembly GCF_049354715.1 of Callithrix jacchus. Classification (NCBI taxonomy): domain Eukaryota; kingdom Metazoa; phylum Chordata; class Mammalia; order Primates; family Cebidae; genus Callithrix; species Callithrix jacchus. The sequence continues at coordinate 35,505,713 of NC_133524.1, forward strand.
GTATAATTATTTTCTCTTATTTATTGCCCTTATTAAGAATAATTCATGAAGCTAATCACCATTTAATGATAGTAATCTATGCATTACATGGTATAAAATCAAGGATATAAAATAATGGTCTGCTAAGTTGATAAAGTTACAGAGCACTAACATTTCTGTCATTTATGGTGAAATAACTCCGATAATCCAAATCAACCAGGAGCTGAAGAGATCCCCCAGCACAGAACAGCTGCTATACCAAAATGTGGCCAAACTGCTTCTTTAAGCAGGTCACCCTTCCATTCTTCCTCACTGCACGGGACCTCCCTACAGGGGCCTCTAGATGTTCCCACTAGTGGCTAGATGGACCAGCCTATGTTCCCTGGTGGACAGAGATTTGAATTCTTTTGGGGATGGAGTTCTCAGAGGGGGAGGGGCACCATTTGAGCAACTTAGACATTCCAGCCTGTGGGCTTTGGAGAGCCCAACATGACCAGGGAAGCAGCAGGATCCAGGCACAGCACAGCTGCTCTACAAAAGTGTGGCCAGACTGCTTCTTTAATCTGGTTCCCAATTCTCTTCTTCCTCATTGGATGGAACCTCCCAACCAAGGCCTCCAGCCACCACACTGGTGTTCTGTGGCTGAAAGATTAAAATTCTCTCTGGGACGGAGTTCCCAGGGGGATCTGCGGGCCCTCCTTTTTGTTGTTTGGGCTTTAAAAAGCTCAAGCTGACCTGGGAAGGGAGCAGTATGGAAACACAGCACAGCTGCTCTGTGAGAGTATGACCATACTGCTTCTTTAAGCAAGTCACTGATGTATTCCTCCTCACTGTGCAGGACCTCCCAACCAGGAACTCCAGCCAACTCCACCACACCACACATAAGCTCAAGACAAAGGGATGGAGAAAAATCTACCAAGTAAATGGTAAACAGAAGATAGCAGGGATTGAAATTCTAGTTTCTGAAAGAAAGAGACTTTGAACTAACAAATATTAAAAATCACAAACAAGGGCATTACACAATGGTAAAGGGTTAAATTCAACAAGAAGAGCTAACTATCCCATATATATATTTATCTATCAGTCAACTGATAGATAGATAGATAGATATGCACTTAGCACAGGAACATCCAGATTCATAAAGCAAGTTCTTAGAGACTTTCAAAGAGACTTAGACTCCCACACAATAATAGTGGAGACATTAAAAAGTCACTGACAATATAAGGCAGATCATCAAGATAGAAAATTAACAAAGATATTAAGAAGGTGAACTCAGCACTGGATCAAATGGACAGGATAGATATCTACAGAGCTCTCCACCCAAAAACAACAGAATATACATTCTTCTAATTCCCGCATTGCACCTACTCTAAAATAGATCACACAGAGATAAAACACTCCTCAGCAAATGGAAAAGAACTGAAACCATAACAGTCTCTCAGACCACAGTACAATCAAAATCAGAACTAAAAAATTCACTCAAAACCAAACAATTACATAAAAATTGAATAACCTGCTCCTGAATGACTTTTGGGTAAACAATGAAATTAAGGCAGGCATCAAGAAGTTCTTGAAACTAATGAGAACAGAGATACACATACCAGATTCTCTGGGACACATCTAAGGCAGTGTTAAAAGAAAAATTTATGCCATGATATGCCCACATCAAGAGTTAGATTTCAAGTTAACAATCTAACATCACAACTAAATGAACTTGAGAATCAAAAGCAAACAAATTAGCTAGTAGAAGAAAAGAAATGAACAGAATCAGAAATGGAGATAGACACAAAAAAAAAAAATACTCAAAAGACCAATGAATCCAGGAGCTGTTTTTTGAAAAAATGAACAAAATAGACCACTAGCTAGACTAATGAAGAAGAAAAGGAAGAAGAGTCAAATAAACACAGTAAGAAACAACAAGGGGAATACTGTCACTGACCCCATGGAAATAAAACCTTACAGGATGTTATAAACACCTCTATCGGAGATTGATCCAAGATGGCCGACCACTAACAGCTCAGGATTGTAGCTCCCAGTGAAAGCCCAGAGAACGAGACGATGCCACACTTCTAGACGAATTTTCGTCACTCACCGATCAGCCGATTCCCAGTGGAGGAGCCCCACGGGTCACCAGCGCGACTCTTGTGGCCGCTGCAGTGGTTTTGCTGGCGTCTCGGCGCAGCAGCTCTTCATGCAGAGCCAACGGGACTGCTTCCCCTACTGACCGGAGTTTGGAGCTCCGGGAAGTCAGAGCCACTTGTTGCGGACTCAAGAGGGAAGCCAGACCAAGATTCCTGGGCAGAAGAGCACCATCAGTCTTATCGCTGCTATTTAGGCTGCCACAGTGGGTTGCTCGGATCCCAGCACTGGGAATCAATAAGTTGGACGTCGACTCAGAAACCTAATTAGAAAGGCGGTTCATCTACAATGAAGGGAAAAAAACAGCCTAAGAAGGCCGAGTATACTCAAAATCAAAACCCATCAGCAATGGAACAAGCCCTAATGGAAAAGGCTCATCAGCAACTAAACAAGCCCTGATGGAAAAGGACTCATCAGTAACGGAACAAGCCCTGATGGAAAAGGACTGTGTTCCATTATCTGAAGTAGGCTTTAAAAGGTGGATGATAAGAAACTTCTGGGAGTTAAAGGAACTTGTTTTAACCCAATGTAAAGAAACTAAGAACTTGGAAAAAAGGTTAGATGAAATGTTGAAAAGAATAGACAATATAGAGAGGAATACAAATGAACTTATGGAGTTGAAAAATACAACACGAGAACTTAGTGAAATATGTACAAGCTTAAACAGCCGAATGGATCAAGCAGAAGAAAGGGTATCAGAGGTCGAAGATCAACTTAATGAAACAAAACGACAAGACAAGAATAGAGAAAAAAGGATAAAAAGGAATGAGCAAAGTCTCCAAGCAATATGGGACTATGTGAAAAGACCTAATATACGCTTGATTGGTGTACCTGAATGTGACGGAGAGAATCAATTCAAGCTGGAAAATACTCTCCAGGACATTATCCAGGAAAATTTTCCTAATTTAGCAAAGCAGGACACTATTCAACCCCAGGCAATACAGAGAACACCACAAAGATATTCCTCAAGAAGACCAACCCCAAGGCACATAATTGTTAGATTCACCAAGATCAAAACGAAGGAGAAAATATTAAGGGCAGCCAGAGAGAAAGATCAAGTTACCCATAAAGGTAAGCCTATTAGGCTTACAGCAGATCTCTCAATGGAAACCCTACAAGCTAGAAGAGAGTGGGGGCCAATATTCAATATACTTAATCAACAGAACTTTCAGCCCAGAATTTCATATCCTGCCAATTTAAGCTTTACATTTGAAGGAAAAATAAAATCTTTTAGGAACAAGCGAGCACTCAGAGATTTTATTACCACCAGGCCTGCTTTACAAGAACTTCTAAAAGAAGTATTATACACAGAAAGGAACAACCAGTATGACCCTTTCTAAAAATACACCAAAAAGTAAAGAGCATTAACATAAAGAAGAATTTTTATCAACGAAAGGACAAAATAGCCAGTTAATATCAAATGGCAGCAACCCTAAATTTAAATCGACCAAATCTCCCAATCAAAAGATACAGACAAAATCTAACGGTATATCCAAAGATATACATAGACTCAAAATAAAGGGTTGGAAAAAAAAAAACGTACCAACCAAATGGAGAGCAAAAATAAATAAATAAAAAGCAGGAGTTGCAATTTTCATATTTGACAAAATAGATTTCAAAGCTACAAGGATACAAGGGTAAAAGGATTAATGTAATAATAAGAGATCTTAACACCCAGATACATAAGACCCATAATGAGATTTAGATTCAACAAGACAGAAAATTGGTAACGGTATCCGGGACTGGAACTAAGATCCAGAACAAATAAACTCAATAGAGCTCTCCATTTTAAACACACAAAATATACATTATCCACAAAATCTAATGATATATCTAAAGATATACAAAGACTCAAAACAAGGGGATGGAAAAAAACTCACCAACCAAATGGAGAGCAAAAATAAATAAATAAAAAGCAGGAGTTGCAATTCTCACACTTAATAAAATAGATTTCAAAGCTACAAGGATGCAAGGGTAAAAAGATTAATGCAACAATAAGAGATCTTAACACCCAGATACATAAGACACATAATGAGATTTAGATTCAACGAGACAACAAATTGATAACAATACCCAGGACTTGAACTCAGAGCCAGAACAAATAAACACAATAGAGGTCTCCATTTTAAACACATAAAATATGCATTAACCACTTTAAACACTCAAAATATTGATCGGCCATTATTGAAACCCATTTTAGGAATGAAGTAATATTCCTTTTTCCCTCTTTTTCTTTTTTTCCCCTTCTTTTTCGCTTTTTCCCTCAAAAAAATTAATAAATTTAATCGGTTTAACTTTTCCCTTCAGCAAAAAAAAAAAAAAAAAAAAAAAAAAGAACGCCTCTATGCACATAAACTAAAAAATCTGGAATAAATGGATACATTCCTGGACACACATACCCTTCCAAGATTGAACCAGGAAGAAACTGAAGCCTTGAACAGACCAATAACAAGTTCTGGAATTGAGGCAATAATGAAAAGCCTACCAGCTAAAGAAAAGCCCAGGACCAGACAAACTTACAGCTGAATTCTACCGGATATATATATAAAGAAGATCTGGCACCATTCCTATGGAAAGCTTTTCAAAAAATGATAAAGGAAGGATTCCTCCCAAATTTAGTCTATGAGGCCACCATCATCCTGATTCCAAAACCTGGGAGAGATACAAGAAAATAAAACTTCAGGCCAATAAGCTTGATGAGCACTGATGCAAAAATCTTCAACAAAATACTGGCAAATTGAATCCAACAGCACAGCAAAAAGCTTATCCACTATGATCGGGTAGGCTTCATCACTGAGATGCAAGCTTAGTTCAACATACCCAAATCGTGATTCATCACAAAACAGAACTAAAGACAAAAACACATGGTATCTCAATGGAGGCAGAAAAGGCTTTTGATAAATTTCAACATCCATTCATGCTAAAAATGCTCAATAAATTAGGTAATGAAGAAACATAACTCAAAGTCATAAGAGCCATATATGATGAATCCACAGCCAACAACATACTGAATAGGCAAAAACTGGAAGCATGCCCCTTGAAAAGTGGCACAAGATAAGGATGCCCTCTCTCACCACTCATATTCAACATAGTACTGGGAGCTCAGGCCAGGGCAATCAGGCAAAAGAAAGACAAGACATTCAAATAGGAGGAGAGGAAGTCAAACTATCCCCATTTGCAGATGACATGATCCTATATTTCGAAAACTCAACTGTCTTGGCCCAAAAGATTCCTAAACTGATAACCTCAGCAAATCCACCACATACAAAATCAGTGGGCAGATATCACCAGCATTCCTATACACCATCAACAGTCAAGTCATGAGCCAAATCAGGAATGTACTCCCATTTCCAATCGCCACAAAAAAAGAATAAAATACCTAGGAATACAGCTAACTAGGGGAGTAAAGACCTCTAAAGAAAAACTGCAAACCACCGCTCACAGAAATCAGAGATAATACAAATGGAAAAACATTTGATGTTCATAGATAGGAAGATCCAATATTGTTAAAATGGCCATACTACACAAAGCAATTCATAGCTTCAATTCTATTCCCATTAAACTACCATTGACATTCTTCATGGATCTAGAAAAAACTATTTTAAAATTCACATGGAACCAAAAAAAGAGCCCAAAAAGCCAAGGTAATCCAAAGCAAAAAGAACAAAGCTGGAGACATCAAGATACCTGATTTCAAACTGTACTACAAGGCTACAGCAAACAAAACAGGACCGTACTGTCACAAGAACAGACACATAGAACAATGGAACAGAACAGAGAACACAAAAATAAAACTGCACACTTTCAACCATCTGATCTTGGACAAACCTGACAAAAACAAGCCATGGGGAAATGATTCCCTCTTCCATAAATGGTGCTGGGAAAACTGGTAGCCATATACAGAAGATTGACACTGAATCCCTTCCTGATTTATTTCTCAGCTTCGACGCTGGTTGGTGTATAGCAGTGCTACTGATTCGTGTGCATTAATTTTGTATCCTAAAACTTTACTGAATTCTTTTATAAGATCTAGGAGTATTTTGGGTTAGTTTTTAGGACTTTCTAGGTATACAATCATATCATTGGTGAACACTGACAGTTTGACTTCCTCTTTGTGGTGGGACACATGTCAACATATTCAAGTTTATGTACAAGGCATTTGAGGTCGGGGTATGGAAAAATACTGAGGTACTGTGTGTATGTTATTTGTGCATGAGAAGGAAACTTCTTGACCCTGAAAACAGGACAGGGAGCGGAGTGTGTGGTGTGATTAGGAACGCTGAAAACACCCTCCTGAGAATGAGGTTTGAGTGTGTACAAGTTCACAGGTGCTTCTGCACCCACCTCAAATGGCCATGTAATGTAGTTAATCCAAGCCCTTTCAATAAATACTTGGCAGATGCTGGGGTGGATTGTCAGAAGAGCTACCCCCATCCCTCCTCAGCTGGAACTGTCTGAGTACTTCATTCCTGGCATTCACAGCAAGCTATAAGTTCTGCAAGTGGTGTCCTCAACATGATCACCCTGAAGTTACATGTGAAGAAGGAGAGCTCATCAATTTTTGGGGAATCCCGGTAAGGGACAGTCCTGACTCCCATCAAAAGGATGAAATACATGTGTAAAATGTCAGGGGTTGGGTTATCATGGGTCAAGAAATGACCCAAGAGCAGAAAGTATTGTTTAAAACAGTGGACACATGCACACGAATGTTCATTGCAGCACTGTTTACAATAGCAAAGACCTGGAACGAACCCAAAGTCCCATCGATGATAGACTGGACAGGGCAAATGTGGCACATATACACCATGGAATACTGTGTAGCCATAAAAAATGATGAGTTTGTATCCTTTGTAGGGACATGGATGAACCTGGAAACCATCATTCTCAGCAAACTGACAAGAACAGAAAATCAAACACCACCTGTTCTCACTCATAGATGGGTGTTGAACAATGAGAACACATGGACACAGGGAGGGGAGCATCACACACTGGGGTCTGTCGGGGGGAAATAGGGGAGGGACAAAGGGGGGAGTGGGGAGTTGGGGAGAGATAGCATGGGGAGAAATGCCAGATATAGGTGATAGGGAGGAAGGCAGAAAATCACACTGCCATGTGTCTACCTATGCAACAATCTTGCATGTTCTTCACATGTACCCCAAAACCTAAAATGCAATAAAAAATACACAAAATTTAAAAAAAAAAAAACATTGCAACAGCTATTTACGGCTATCCAGTGCACTTGAGAGCCTGGAGCTCTACACAAGCTTATGCTCTTAATTCAGCAGGAATGCTCTTGGTTTCCTGATCACAGAATCTTAGATTTAGTTATGGGAGCAGGCAGGTCAATATGAGCAAGGTCATTTTACTGATGTTACTATTTTGACCACCTGGGCGCTGACATGCAGTTGTGGTGAGTCAAACCGCCCATCTTCTCCACCTGAAGGGAATTCATGAGAATTAAAGGAGAAGCAAAACAGGAACCAGAACAGGGAGAGACTCCTCTCCCTCCTTCATTACCTTCTATGGGGAATAAGGATGAGATTTTTTTCTAGTGAGGATAAGGATGGACCGAAGTCTTTTTCTCCCCTTATAAAAAAGCCATTGCCTTCTTTTCCTTCTCCCTTAAAGGTATCTGCATTCATTGACCTTGTTCAGTCAACAGTGCCTCCCATCCCCCTTAAGGAGACTGGAGACCGTCCAAGGGATGGTTCTTGGATAAGACCCCCAATCAGCAAACATCTGTATGACCAGGTGGCCACGTCTCCTCAACACACTTCCCTGCTGGAGGAGTGCCTCCAGGAGGGAAGGAAAGTGGCTGATGATGACTGTCTTCCTAACATGCAAGCTCTCACTTCCTACTTCCAGCATCGGCCTTCTTGGCCTTGTCTTTTTTTCTGTTTCCCTGGAGTATAAGGGAAAGTTGCATGCTGCCTCCTGGGTTTTATCTCAGATAGCTGTGGCTTTCTTGCTGCCCACAGAGGCCTGGGGCAGAAAAGTTGCTAAGATGCCATAGAGTGCCCATTTAGTCACTGGCAGTCTAGGCAAGTTGCCCCTTTCTTGGCTTGTGGTGATGGAGGGAAGGCCAAGAGGCACAAACTGAGTCCCTGGGTAGGGTGGCTGCAGGCAGCTCCAGCCCAGTCCTGAGAATCCTCCTTACCATAGTCACATGCCTTAGTAACTGTGCACAGAAAGTGGTCTGCTGATCACTGTGCTGTGATTTTCCTACTTCTGCCCTTCCCTGCCACCCCTCACATGTCTCAGCTGACAAGCAATTCCTTGTTTTCCTTAGCTCCCTAGGGAAAGGGCTAAGATACAGCTCATGTGCACCCCAACCTTATTAGCCTACAGTAGGCAGAGGAGTGTGGAGCAGCCTAGAGTACAGAGCTCTGGGGGAGCAGCCCACTAATATGGGGCGCTATCCCTTAGCCATAAGTTAAATGCTTACTAGGCTGAGGTGGACAACTCTGCCAGCTGCTGTCATCTCCAGAAGATAGATGCAGCAGTAAGGAATATTTGTTTTGCTTTTTTATAAAACGTTTAAAATCACTGTGGCTAGGAAACTTCAAAACAGACCCTGTACTGTATGTCTGCTCCTCCCCTGAGCCTCTCTGCTTGGGGGTAGTAAAAATAATAAAAAGCCCAGTATACTTTCAGTACCTTATCTAACAGGGTTGGCTCCAAGCGTAGGTGCCCCAGAGGATGAGGGAAGAGGTCTGCTCCCAGCCTGTTATCCTTTTGCCTCCTGCCTCTGCACTTATAAACCCCCTTTACCACCTGGTCATTCTCTGGCCTCTTGCTGCTACTTGTAGTATAAGAGCAGTAACAGGTGGCAGACTGTTAAAAAGAGAGGCTGCCTAAGGAGCCCAGAGCAGGTGGGAAGAAACCGGTCACAGCCTTACTTTCCCAAGCTCACTTCTTTTTTTTGTTTGTTTGTTTTTGAGACGTAGTTTTGCTCGTTACCCAGGCTGGAGTGCAATGGCGCGATCTCCGCTCACCACAACCTCCACCTCCTGGGTTCAGGCAATTCTCCTGCCTCAGCCTCCCGAGCAGCTGGGATTACAGGCACGTGCCACCATGCCCAGCTAATTTTTTTTTTGCATCTTTAGTAGAGACGGAGTTTCACCATGTTGACCAGGATGGTGATCTCTTGACCTCGTGATCCACCCGCCTCGGCCTCCCAATCCCAAGCTCACTTCTAAGAACATTCCAGCTAAAGGCTAATGCAGGAAAATGGCCAACACCTAAGAACATTTTTTAAAGTTTTTTGGTTTCTTTTCTTTTTTTTTCCCCCCACACTTAAGCTAACTCAATGCTGGTTTATTATCCTGGCAACTTGCAGTCACGTTCTAATGACTTTCAAGGGCCAAAATATGGTAAAAATTACTTAAAATATCTGTTTCTTCCATGCCTTAGCTTAACAGATAGGCATTATCTTTTGCCATTTCTGTATTTTATGTGCTATTTACCTGTCTCATAATCCCTCTAAACATTTACAAAAGCCCACAGATTTAATAGCTTCTCTTCTCATAAAGGGATGCCTACGTTTCGTCCAATTGTTCGGATATTACCCTGCTACTCTTTTCCTACTGTTAAGCAAGGAACAATTTTGTCCTCTCCTAGCTTGTGATCTTAATTGGCAAGTAGCAATGGCTGACTTTATTGGTAACATTAGCTTCTATTTACCAGCCTCTAAGCTTTTTTACAAACTGTGCCTGTTAAATTTGCATCTATTGTTGTCTCTGAGCCCTTGCTTCACACCACTATTGTCTTTACAAATGGTCAAAAAAAAAAAAAACAACTGAAAAGACAGCTATTGTGTGGCAAGATGCTATGCACAACTGGCAGCACAAAATCCAGGAACATTTTAAAACTATACAACAGGTGGAGTTAGGTGTCCTGACATTGGCCTTACAAACCTTTCCTCATCAAAATATAATTAGTGATTCTGCCTATGCGGTGTATAGCATTACTCATTTGGATCTTACACATGTGAAGGGCATTACTAATCAATCTCTACTAGCTTTGCTTCTTGCAGCCCGAGAGCTTGGGAAAGACCAGAGGCTACTATGCCAACCAGTGCCCTGCAGGGCTGTCATGCTAGTTCTCTGCTGCAGAGCAGGTGCTCAGAGAGTTTGCCAAATGGGAAGAGGCAATCAGTAAGAAAAGAGACCTCCAAAGCCCTTTCCATAGGAAACAACTTTATTGAACACAGAGATTGAGAAAGCTCAAGCCTAAAGTTGTTATCAACAACAATGGAGAATTTGGTGGTGAGCAGAGAAGTTAGTAGCTCCATGAGACTGTCAAGCTAAACCACAAGCCAGTTAGTTTACACAGAAGCCAAGAAACTGACACCCTCTGTAGTGAAAACAAAGCTCAAAGACTATCCTCAAAAAATAACCTAGAAATGTTTCTGAATGTAATTGGATCTGACTCTGGTGCAATTTATGATTCAAAGTACTGTCAAAAAATTCCCTCAATAAAATACTAGCAAACCACGTCATACAATATATAAAACAGAGTTTACATAGTGACCATGTATAATTTGTATCTATAATTCAAGGCTAATGTAATGTCCAAGAAACAATAAATATAAAACATTTGCTATTTGATATTATCAAAAATAGAGGACAAAAACCACAATCATCTCAAAAAATGCAGAAAATTTTTGACAATATTCCACATTGCTTCATGACAAAAACACTCAACAAACCAGGAAAACAAAAATGCTTATTCAACCTGACAAAGTACCTAGAAAACTTCCATAGATATCTTCATACTTAATAGTGAAAAACTAAATGCTTTCCCTAAAAGATCAAAAATAAGATAAATATGGCAATTCCTACCACTTCTATACAACATTTTACTGGAGGTCCTAGTCAAGTTACTTAGTAAAGAAAATAAAAGGCATCCAAATTGGTAAAGAAGAAATAAAACTGCCTCTATACAAGGATAATATAATCTTGCATACTGAAAATGCCAAAGAATCCACTCAAAAGCAAATAGAACAAATACATTCATTAAGGTTACAGGCTACAAAATCAATACAGTAATACCAATTGCATTTCAAGATACTAGAAATATTTATTATATTACTATATAGTAGCAATGAGTCATTCTAAAATAAAAATTAGGAAATGATTTTACTTGCAATGGTATACAAACAAATAAAATATTTAGAAATAAATATAACAAAAAAGTATAAAACTTAAACTGTGAAAACAACATTACATTGCTGAAAGACACAAAAAATCTAAATAAATGAATAAACATTTCATAATCATGGAAAGGAAGACTTCATATTTTTAAGATGGCAATACTTCCCAAATTTATCTACCTAGTAAGAGTAAACCCTATTAAAATTCCAGGTAGCTTCTCTGAAGAAATTGACAAATTTATTCTAAAATTAATATGGACATTCAAGGCATGCAGAATGGCCAAAACAATCTTTGAAAAGACCGAAGTTGAAGCTGACACTTCTATACTTCAAAGCCTAAAACAAAGCGACAGTAATCAAAAGAAAATGGTACTGGCATAAAGCTGGACATATATATCAATGAAATAGAATTTAGAGTCCAGAAATCTACCCTCAGATTTATGCTTAGTTGATCAGTAGAGATAACAAGACAATTCAATGGGGAAACAATATTTTTCAGCAAATGGAGCCGGGACAACTGGATATCCACATGCATTACAATAAAGATATATGTATACCTTACACCATATGCAAAAATTAAGTCAAAATGGAAGTGTAAGAGCTGAAGTTTTAAACTTTTTTGATCTCAAAATAGGTAATGACTTCTTAAACATATCACCAAGAGCAAAGGACAAGCAACAAAAGATAAAACAGATACTTCATTGAAAAATGTTTTGGAAAGTTTCTGTTTCAAAGGATACCATCATAAAAGTTAAAAGGCAACCCACAGAATGGAAGAAAATAGTTGTGAATTATGTATCTGATAAGGGGATTGTATCTATAATACATGAGTAACTAACAAATCAATAATATATGGATAAATAGCCCAATTTCTAAATGGGCAAAAGATGTGAATAAACAGGTATCCAAAGAAGATATATAAATGGCAAATAAACACATGAAAATGTTTGATATCATCAACCATCAGAAAAATGCAAATTAAAAAAAACCACAATGAGATACGACTTCACATACCAGTATGACTATTATAAAAAAGACACATAATAACAAATGATGGTGAGGATGTAGAGTTAGAACACTCCTACACTGCTATTGGGCATGTAAAACAGTGTCAGTGCTTTGAAAAAGAATCTCAGTTTTTCTAAAAGTTAACTAAGAAGTGAGCATATGACCCAGCAATTTTGCTCCTAGGAAAATACTCAAGAGAAATAAAAATATATCTCACACAAAAATCATACAAAAATGATCACGGCAGCAATATTTATAGTAGCAAAACATTGAAAACAACCCAAATGTCTATCAACTGATAAATGGATAAATAAAATATGGCAGCAGTTCCCAGTGAGAGTGACACAGAAGGCGAGTGATCCCTGCATTTCCAACCAAGGTACCAGGTTCATCTCAATGGGACTGGTTGGACAGTGGGTGTAACCCAAAGAGGGCAAACCGAGGCAGGGTGGGACGTTGCCTCAACCCAGAAGTGCAAGGCACCAGAGAACTACCCCTTCTACCCAAGGGAGGCCATCAGGGACTTTTCCAGACACTCCAGCACTCAGGCTCAGATACTGTGCTTTTCCCATGGTCTTTACAGCCCAGAGACCAAGAGATTCCCACCAGTGCTGACAACACCAGCACAGCAGGATTCCAGCACAAAACTGGGTGGGTTAAGTGGGTTTCCAGCACAAAACTGGGCAGCCATTTTAGCCGGTGCCTGAAAAGCCTGTGAGACAGAACCACTCATTCCCCTGAAAAAAATAGTGCTGAAGGCAGGGAGCCAAGTGATATGGCTCAGCAGGTCCCACCCCTACAAAGCCCAGCAAACTGAGTCCCACTGGCTTGATATTTTTGCAGCCAGCACAGCAGTTTGAGCTCGACCCAGGACAGTCTATTTGGGGTCGGGGGGAGGGTCATCCACCATTACCAAGGCAGTTCTAACCTTGCCTGTGTAAAGAAAATCACAGAACTTTATACAACAACTGGGTGGAGCCTGCGGCAGATCTGAAAAGCCTCTGCAGGTAGACTGTGACTAGACTTCCTCCTTGCTGGGCAGGACATCTCTAATAAAAGGGAGCAGCCAATCAGGAACTTATAAATAAAGATCCAATACCCAGGTCAGAGCACCTGGGAAAAGGGGCAGTTGTGAGTCCCACTTAAGCAGACTTAAATGTCCCTACCCAGCAGCTCTGAAGGGAGTAACAAAGCTCCCAGCACAGCACTTGAGCTCTGAAAAGGGACAGATTGCCTCCTCAAGTGGCTCCCTGACCCCTATATATCCTAAGAGACACCTCATATGGGGGAGCTCTGGCTGATATCCGGTGAGCACCCTTCTGGGACGAAGCTACCAGAGGAAGAAACAGGCAGCAATCCTTGCTGTTCTGCAGCCCCCGCAGGTAATTCCCAGGCAAGCAGGGTCTGGAGGGGACCTCCAGCAGTCCCACAGCACAGGGGCCTGACTGCTAGAAGGAAAACTAAAAGAAAGAAAGAAATAGCTTCAACATCAACAGAAAGGACATCCACTCAGAGACCCCCATCCAAAAGTCACCAACTTCAAAGACCAAAGGTAGATAAATCCCAAAGATGGGAAGAAACCAGCACAAAAAGGCCGAAATCACCAAAAGCCAGAACACCTCTTCTCCTCCATGTGATCACAACTCCTCACCAGCAAGAGAACAGAACTAGATGGAGAATGAGTTTGACTAACTGACAGAAGCAGGCTTCAGAAGGTAGGTAATAACAAACTTCTCTGAGCTTGCTCTAACCCAATGCAAAGAAACTAAGAACCTTGAAAAAAGTTATACAAAATGCTAACTAGAAAACCAGCTTAGAGAAGAACATAAATGAATTGAAGGAGCTGAAAAACACACCATGAGAACCTCGTGCAGCATACAAAAGTTTCAATTGCTGAATCAATCAAGTAGAAGAAAGAATATGAGAGATTGAAGATCAACTCAATGAAATTAAATGAGAAGGCAAGATTAGAGAAAAAAATAGTGAAAAAAAAATGAACAAAGACTCCAAGAAATATGGGATTATGTAAAAAGACTTATTCTACGTTTGATAGGTGTACCTGAATGTGATGGGGAGAATGAAGCCAAGTTGGAAAACACTCTCCAGGATATTATCCAGGACAACTTTCCCAACAGAGCAAGACAGGCTAACATTCAAATTCAAGAAATTCAGAGAAAACCACAATGATATTCCACAAGAGGAACAATCTCAAGGCACATAATCATCAGATTTGCCAGGATTGAAATGAAGGAAGAAAATCCTATGGGCAACCAGAGAGAAAGTTCGAGTTACCCACAAAGGGAACCCATCAGACTCACAGTGAATCTCTTTGCAAAAACCCTACAAGCCAGAAGAGAGTGGAGGCTGATATTCAACATCCTTAAGGAAAAGGACTTTCAACCCAGAATTTCTTATCGATCCAAGCTAAGCTTCATAAATGAAGGAGTCATAAAATTCTTTACAGACAAGCTATTGCTGAGAGATTTGGTCACCACCAGCCCTGCCTTACAAGAGATCCTGAATGAAGCACTTAATATGGAAAGGAACAACCAGTACCAGCCACTGCAAAAACATACCAAATGGTAAAGACCATTGACACAATGAAGAAACTGCATCAACTAACAGGCAAAACAACCAGCTAGCATCAAAATGGCAGGATCAAATTCACACATAGCAATATTAACCTCAAATGTAAATGGACCAAATGCCCCAAACAAAAGACAAAGACTGGCAAATTGGATAAAGAGTCAAGACCCATCAGTGTGCTATATTCAGGAGACTCATCTCACATGCAAAGACACACATAGGCTCAAAATAAAGGGATAGAGGAAGATTTACCAAGCAAATGGAGAAAAAAAAAAAAAAAGCAGGGGTTGCAATCCTAGTCTCTGATAAAACAGACTTTAAACCAAAAAAGATCAAAAGAAACATTGAAGGACATTATATAATGGTAAAACAATTAATGCAACAAGAAGAGCTAACTATCTTAAATATATACACACCCAATACAGTAGCACCTAGATATATAAAGCAAGTTCTTAATGACTTACAAGGAGACTTAGACTCCCACACAGTCATAGTGGGAGACTTTAACACTCCATTCTCAATATTAGACAGACCAAAGAGACAGAAAATTAACAAGGATATCGAGGACTCAAACTCAGATCTGGACCAAGCAGACCTAGTAGACATCTACAGAACTCTCCACCCCAAGTCCACAGAATATACATTCTTCTCAGCACCACATTGCATGTACTCTAAAAGCAACCATATAATTGGAAGTAAATCACTCCTCAGCAAATGCAAAAGAATGGAAATCATAACAAACAAGCTATCAGACCACAGTGCAATCAAATTAGAACTCAGGATTAAGAAACTCACTCGAAACTGCACAACTACACGGAAACTGAACAACTGGCTCCTGAATGACGACTGGATAAACAAGGAAATGAAGGCAGAAATAAAATGTTCTTTGAAATCAATGAGAATGAAGACACAACTTACCAAAATCTCAGGGCATGTTTAAAGCACTGTCTAGAGGTAAATTTATAGAAATAAATGCCAACATGAGAAGAAAGGAGAGATCCAAAATTGACACCCTATTGTCAAAATTGAAAAAGCTAGAGGAGCAATATAAACAAATTCAAAAGATAGCAGAAGACAAGAAATAACTAAGATCAAAGCAGAACTGAAGGAGATAGAGACACAAAAACCCTTCAAAAGATGAAATGAATCCAAAGCTGGATTTTTGAAAAGATCAACAAAATATATAGACTACTAGCTAGACCAATAAAAAAGAAAAGAGAGAAGAATCAAGAAGATGCAATAAAAAATGATAAAGGGGATATCTCCACCAATTCCACAGAAATGCAAACTACTATCAGAGATTACTACCAACACCTCTATGCACATAAACCAGAAAATCTGGAAGAAATGAATAAATTCCTGGACACTTCCACCCTCCCAAGACTAAACCAGGAAGAAGTGGAAACCCTGAATAGACCAATAACAAGGGCTGAAGTTGAGGCAGCAATTAATAGCCTATCAAACAAAAAAAGTCCAGGACCAGACGGGCTCCAGCCAAATTCTACCAGACACACAAAGAGGCGTGAGTACCATTCCTTCTGAAACTATTCCAAACAATACAAAAAGAGGGAATCCTCCCTAACTCATTTCATGAGAACCACATCATCCTGATACCAAAATCTGGCAGAGACATAACTAAAAAAGAAATTTTCAGGCCAATATGCATGATAAACATTGATGCAAATATCTTTAATAAAATACTGGCAGACCAAATCCAGCAATGCATCCAAAAACTTATCCAACATGATCAAGTTGGCATCATCCCAGTGATGCAAGACTGGTTCAACATACACAAATCTATAAACATAATCTATCACATAAACAGAACCAAAGACAAAAACCACATCATTGTCTCAATAGATGCAGAGAAGGTCTTTGAGAAAATTCAACAGCCCTCGATGCTATAAACTCTTAATAAACTAGTTATCGATGGAACATATCTCAAAATAATAAAAGCTATTTATACAAACCCACAGCTAATATCATATTGAATTAGCAAAAACTGGAAGCATTCCCTTTGAAAACTGGCACCAGATAAGGTTGCCCTCTCTCACCACACCTATTCAACATAGTATTGGAAGTTCTTATCAGAGCAATCAGGCAAGAAAAAGAAATAAAGGGTATTCAGTTAGGAAAAGAGGAAGCCAAATTGTCTCTATTTGCAGACAACATGATTGTATCTCAGCCCAAAATCTCCTTAAGATAAGCAACTTTAGCAAAGTCTCAGGATACAAAACCAATGTGCAAAAATCACAAGCATTTTCACACACCAATAACAGACAGAGAGCCAAATCATGAGCAAACTCACATTCACAATTGCTACAAAGAGAATAAAATACCTAGGAACACAACTAACAAACGATGTAAAGGACCTCTTTAAGGAGAACTACAAACCACTGCTCAGGGAAATAAGAGAGGACACAAACAGATGGAAAAACATTCCGTGCTCATGGTTAGGAAGAATCAATATCCTGAAAATGGCCATATGGCCCAAAGTAATTTATAGATTCAATGCTATCCCCATCAAGCTACCAATGACCTACTTCACAGAACTGGAAAAAGCACTTTAAACTTCACATGGAACCAAAAGAGAGCCTGCACAGCCAAGACAATCCTAAGCAAAAAGAACAAAGGTGGAGACATTGCGCTACCTGACTTCAAATTCTACTACAAGGATATGGTAATCAAAACAACATGATACTGGTACCAAAACAGAGATATAGACCAATGGAACAGAACAGAGGCCTCAGAAGCAACACCAAATATCTAAAACCATCTAATCTTTGACAAACCTGACAAAAGCAAGCAAAATAATAGCTACCACATATTGATTACAAACAGCGAGCTAAATGTAATATTAGAATCATCTTAAATGCCCACCTAATTTAACACTTATAACATCTCTCATTGTTACTACTATTTTTCTGATGAATATATCACTATAGGAAAGTTCTCATAGTTCAGATGGGGTAGGTACAGTCAAGCCTTCAGCTGAGGATTATTTGATTAAGAACTCCATACTTTTCTTCACCTCCTAGGAAAGGAGTAAAGAATGCTTACTGTATTTATTCAGTATCTATGTACCTTAAATTAAGGAGAAGTACACTGAGATTATTGATCATAAATTATCTCAATTCCAAAGGCTGCTCCTATATCATATAGCTATTGATAACTTCTTTCCATCTGCCAGAATATTCACTATTATAACTAAAATTAATGTAAAAAGAGTATGTAGCTTACAGATATATGAAGTCACAAAATGTAGGTATGTGGTTACTTCTCAAATCAGGGATTGGCTCTAACTTTTTCAGTATAAAGGTTTATAATATGACAATATGGATTTTAAAAGATTTTAATTATAGGCTGTTTTCAAGAGGAAAGTATCTTGGGAATATGTCTCATTTAAATGTTTTTAGCATAATGTCTCCCCTATGGCTCATTTTCTTAGTTAATGATCAACATCAGCAATATGTCTTTTTAATGTGAGTATTAAATTTGTGTTCCACAACATGGTGCTGGCAGAAGATAGCAGCAAGCTTTTCATTTATTATTTATTTTCACTTACTTTTTCAAAAGTAAAGTCAGCTTACCAATAGTTTACAAAATTTATTATTCAGAATAAGAATCTTATTGATTTAGTCCTAGAAAGAAAAATTTTAAAAATAATAAAGTTCATAAGATTCCATTATCTAATAAACTGTAGTTCAATACTACACAAAAATACACTAAATATTTACATGTAATGAGGCTTACAAACACTTAGCCCTGTGAGCTAAATTAATTAAACTAAATATATTTACAAACCCAATATCCACAACACTGAAAATATTTCAAATATTTCTGAGAATTACTTGTCAGTCTCTTGGGGGCAAAAGTTACTGGTAAAAACAAATGCTTTTGTATAATTTGGACAGAAAACAAGCAATATCCAATACAGCTCACTGTTGATTTGATTATAATACATTTTATAAAACATAATTTAGTTCAGTTAGTTCTTTTCAGGCCCTGTCAGCAGTTATTCTCCATACAGACAGAAACTGATTGAATGGACTTCTCCTTGATAGTCATAAGGAGGAAAGCTGAAATAAACTTAGTCAATGCTTTCAATAGTGATTGTCTTTCAATTCCCTTGATTTAAATCATCCCAGTCACCTAGGAAAAAGACAACTAAGTTTCCAAACTATCACTAATGCAAATATATAGAAAATTCATTTTGAAATTCTGAAGAAGGAAATGTTGTAGGACAATAAGTAAATAATACTCTCTTCCTCTTGCAGTCTGAATGTAACACTTGTATTTATTTAACACAAAAATATCAGAAATTTCTAGAACCATCCCACATTAAATGTAACAAAATTCCATTGTAAAAACTATATTCCCAATGCAAGATATTCTATAGTGAATTTCTTGTATCACTTAAACTATTCTGTGCCTCCATATGTTCCCTAAATTATAAGTGAAGTTAGTAAAATAAATCTAAGAAATTGCTAGTATGAAACTGGTTCTTACAGTTTCTCATTTTGCATGAGTTATTTAATGATAGATTCAAGAAATATGTTTAGTATTTGTCAAACACAGTTTTTCCTAAGTTGTAAGCTTTCCTAAACTTATTTCACCTCACAACAGACTTTTTTCAAGTAATAGCTACTAAACTTTCACAGATCAAATGAAACATCCTTGGGAAAACATTCAACTAAGATAAATTTATCTGTATTTAAAATTTAGTTTAAGTATGTAATATAAATTAATATTCTGAAATAACATTACATTTATTTATTATGAATAAAAATTATAATAGTATTTCTGGAATTTAAATCATTAGCATATTAACTAAATAATGCAATAGATCAGGAAAAAGGGTACAAGAATCCATAATTATTTACCAAATATTGAGCAAAAGGTAAAGTGATGAAAGATATTATAGATAATTTAAAAATTTGGTGATTAAGTCCAACTCAAAAAAACACATAAAATCAAAGAACGTAAGAAACAAAGAAGATATCATCAAAGAGATATTAATTTTTAAAATCTCAGAGCTGAAAAAATAGCCATTTTTTAAGACTGAAATTGGTCCTTGGAGTAATGTATTGAGTTCAATGGATGAAAAAAAGGATCCATACAAAGATACATGCTAATGAAATTTCAGAGTCTCAAGAATTAAGACTTTAGTGCAGTGGCTCATGCTTGTAATCACAGCACTTAGGGAGGCCAAGGTTGGGAGGATCACTTGAGCACAGGATTTCCAGTTCATCTGGGACAATTCAGTGAGACATTGTCACTACAATTATAAAAAATATAGCCAAGCCTGGTGACATGCACCTGTAGTCCTAGCTACTTGGGAGGCTGGAATGGGAAAATTGCTTGACCCTAGAAAGTGGAGGTTGCAGTGAGCCCAGATTGCACTGCTGCACTCCAGCCTGGGTGACAGAGTAAGGCCCCGTTAAAAAGAAATAAATAAAAAGGAAAGAAAGAAGAATTAAGTCTTTAAAAAAAATTCAGAGCAGAAAAACAAGATACCTAGAAAGAAATACTCATTCATATTACCCATTCTATGAAAGAAAACTAATATGCAAATTTATTCATATTCTTATAATTCTATATAAAGTACTTTAACAAAATGATTTTTTAATGAAGGAATGATATGAGATATTTTAGATAGTCATAGCAAAACATGTCTTTTAAGAAGAAAGGAAAGCTCCAAAGTAATAAAAATAAGTACATTAGACTTTGAAAATCAAGACATTTCCTTTTAAGCAGTAGACAATTAGTGCAGTTATAATCTTTGATTTTCCTTTGAATAATATCAGTTAAATTTTTATCTCTCTTATGGTGCTTACAATGATACCTATGAAATAGGTTTTTTTATAAAATTTTAATTCTAGACAAATTGCACTTGCATTATTCTTTAACCATATGATTTTCTCATCACATAAGAATACTTTCTGTACATGCTTGTTCATTTTTGAAAAGAATGTTTCTTATTTTCCCTGTTAAGTGCAGCCTACCAACCAAAAAAGTCCATGCTCAGATGGGTTCACAGCCGAATTCTACCAGACGCACAAAGAGGAGCTGGTACCAATCCTTCTGAAACTATTCCAAACAATCCAAAAATAGGGAATCCTCCTCAACTGGTTTTATGAGACTTACATCATCCTGATACCAAAACCCGGCAGAGACTCAACTGAAAAGGAAAACTTGAGGCCAATCTCCATGATAAACATAGATGCAAAAATCTTCAATAAGACACTGGCAAACTGATTGCCACAGCACATCAAAAAGCTTATCCATCATGATCAAGTAGGCTTCATCCCAGCAGTGCAAGGCTGGTGCAACATATGAAAGTCCATAAACGTAATCCACCACATAAATAGAACCAAAGACAAAAACCACATGATTATCTCAATAAATGCAGAGAAGGCCTTCAACAAAATTCAACAGCCCTTTATGCTAAAAACTCTCAATAAACTAGGTGTTGAAGGAACGTATCACAAAATAATAAAAGCTATTTATGACAAACCCACTGCCAATATCATACTGAATGTGCAAAAACTGGAAGCATTCTCTTTGAAATCTGGCACAAAACAAGGATGCCCTCTCTCTCTACTCTTATTCAATATAATATTGGAATTTTTAGCCAGAGCAATAAAGCAAGAAAAAGAAATAAAGGATACTCAATTAGGAAAGGAGGAAGTCAAATTGTCTCTATTTGCAGATGACATGACTGTATATTTAGAAGACCCATCATCTCAGCCCAAACTCTCCTTAAGCTGATAAGCAACTTCAGCAGTCTCAGGATACAAAATCAGTGTGCAGAAGTCACAAGCATTCTTTTACACCAATAACAGACAAACAGAGAGCCAAATCAAGAGTGAACTCTCATTCACAATTGCTACAAGAAGAATAAAATACCTAGGAATACAACTAACAAATGAGGTAAAGGACCTCTTCAAGGAGAACTACAAACCACTGCTCAAGGAAATAAGAGAAAACATGAACAGGTGGAAAAACATCCCATGCTCATGGTTAGAAAGAATCAATATAGTGAAAATGGCCAAACTGCCCAAATTAATTTATAGAATCAATGCTATCCCATCAAACTACCAATGACCATCTTCACAGAACTGGAAAAAACACTTTAAACTTCATATGGAACAAAAAAGAGGCCAAACAGCCAAGACAATCCTAAGCAAAAAGAACAAAGCTGGCGGCATCACACTGCCAGACTTCAAGCTATACTACAAGGCAATAGTAATCAAAACAGCATAGTACTGATATCAAAACAGAGACATAGACCAATGGAACAGAACAGAGGCATCCGGAGCAACACCACACATCTACAACCATCTGATCTTTGACAAACCTGAGAAAAACAAGCAATGGGGAAAGAATCCTCTGTTTAATAAATGGTGTTGGGAAAACTGGCTAGCCATGTGCAGAACACAGAAACTGGATCCCTTCCTGACACCTTATACTAAAATTAACTCCAGATGGATTAAAGACTTAAACATAAGACCTAACACCATAAAAACCCTAGAAGAAAACCTAGGCAATACCATTCAGGACATAGGCATAGGCAAGGACTTCATGATTAAAATACCAAAAGCAATGGCAACAAAAGCCAAAATAGACAAATGGGATCTAATTAAACTTCAGAGCTTCTGTACAGCAAAAGAAACTATCATTAGAGTGAACCAGCAACCGACAGAATGGGAAAAAATTTTGCAATCTACCCATCTGACAAAGGGCTGATATCCAGAATCTACAAAGAACTAAAACAGATTTATGAGAAAAAAGCAAACAAACCCATACAAAAGTGGGTGAACGATATGAACAGACACTTTTCAAAAGAAGACAGATATGAAGCCAACAAACATATGAAAAAATGTTCATCATCACTGGTCATTAGAGAAATGCAAATCAAAACCACATTAAGATACCATCTCACACCAGTTAGAATGGCAATCATTAAAAAATCTGAAGACAATAGATGCTGGAGAGGATGTGGTAAAATAGGAACGCTTTTAAACTGTTGGTGAGAGTGTAAATTAGTTCAACCACTGTGGAAGACACTGTAGCGATTCCTCGAGGATCTAGAAATAGAAATAGAAATTCCATTCAACCCAGCAATCCCATCATTGGGTATATACACAAAGGACTATAAATCATTCTATAATAAAGACACATGCACACTCATGTTCATTGCAGCACTATTTACAATAACAAAGACCTGGAACCAACCCAAATTCCCATCAATGATAGACTGGTTAAAGGAAATGTGGCACATATATACCATGGAACACTATGTAGCCATAAAAATGATGAGTTTGTATCCTTTGTAGGGATATGGATGAACCTGGAAACCATCATTCTCAGCAAATTGACACAGGAACAGAAAATCAAACATCACATGTTCTCACTCATAGGCAGGTGTTGAACAATGAGAACATTTGGACACAAAGAGGGGAGTCCATTTGGGGGGCTACGGGAGGGATAGTGAGAGGGAGGGAGGGGGAGGGATAACATGGGGAGAAATGTCAGGTATAGGTAATGGGAGGATGGTGGCAGCAAACCACCTTGCCATCAATTTACCTATACAACAACCTTGCAGGATCTACATGTGTACCCCAGAATCTAAAGTACAATAAAATAAAAACTTAACAATAAGAAAGCAAAGAACATAAAACAAAAACATGTATAATATATGGTAGTTTAACATGTATAGAGATATATAGCTAAAGAAATAATTATAGATGTGTATACCTATTGGTTAATATACATGCTTATATTTTATAGCTCTGTATGCTGAGAAAAAAATGACACACAAGTAACAACGAGTACATCCAATGCCCAGATCTTGGTTTCTAAATACCATTTTACAAAATAACAAAAGAAAACAAAAAACAGACATCCTTAGAGAAATGAGTAATTCTAGGCCTGGGCAGTAAAAATATAAGATGAGCCTGGAGTATTATGTAATGCCAGAAAATAAGGAAGTGCTCAAAAAATAAAACAATAAAACAGATCAGAAGGTCACAGTAGCCAGACTGAAAGAGCACTCAATGGCCAAAGTTAAAACAACTTATACAACAAAATAAATTAAATTTAAAAAATTATAATGCAGGCCGGGTATGGTGGCTCACACCTGTAATCCTCGTACTTTGGGAGGCCAAGGCGGGTGGATCACAAGGTCAAGAGATCAAGACCATCCTGGCCAACATGGTGAAACCAAGTCTCTACTAAAAAATACAAAAATTAGCTGGATGTGGTGGTGCATGCCTGTAGTCCCAGCTACTCGGGGAGGCTGAGGCAGGAGAATTGCTTGAACCCAGGAGGCAAAGATTGCAGTGAGCTGAGATTGTGCCACTGTACTCCAGCCTGGTGCCTGGTGACAGAGCAAGACTGTCTCAAAAAAAAATTATAATGCAATATAAAATAAAATTTCATGAGGCCATACTTATATAAATAATTTTACAAATAAATAGAAGAAATGTACAAATATTTCTTACAAAGAATTTAAAAAATATATATGTAGATACCCTTCCTTCCAGGAGGCGAAATTTAAATCACTTCACCAGAGTGTGGGCTGGATTCTAAAAATTAGAGTATGGAAAGAACATAATACTAACATTTTAGTGGAGAAACCTGCCAGATCTCTCCTTAACAAAATGATCCATTTCAGTATCAGCAGTGAGAAGTCAAGCTGTGATATGGTTTGGCTGTGTCCTCAACCAAATCTCATCTTGAATTGTAGCTCCCATAATTCCCATGTGTCATAGGAAGAACCCAGTCGGAGGTAACTGCATCATGGGGGTGGATCTTTCCCATGCTGTTCTCATGATAGTAAATAAGCCTCATGAAAGCAGATGGTTTTATAAAGGGGAGTTTGCTTACACAAGATATCTCTTTGCTGCCACCATGTTAAGATGTGACTTTCCTCCTCATTTGCTTTCCCTCATGATTGAGGCCATCCCACAAGATCTGATGGTTTTTATCAGTGTTTGGAAGTTCCTTCTTCATTCTTCTCTCTCCTGCCTTGTGAAGAAGATGCTTGCTTTCCCTTCACCTTCCACCACGATTGTAAATTTCCTGAGGCCTCCCAGCCATGTGGAACTATGAGTCAATTGAATCTCTTTCCTTTATAAATTACCCCATCTCAGGTATGGTCTCATTAGCAGTGTGAGAAAAGACGAGTACACACTGGTATAATGTACTCCTCTGATAAGATGTGAGGTGAAGGACACTTCTGTATTATTCTTCTCCATTATCTAGAATACTAGCCTAATGATGAGAAAACAACTAAAAAACCTAAGTCTAAGGATATTCTACAAAATTCTTGAGTACCCCTCAAAACCATAAAGGTCGTGGGAAACAAGTAAAAGGTGAGAACAGTCATGGACTTTGGATTAAGGAGACATGACAACTAAATTCAATGTGGTAGACTGGGTTGGATCCTGGCACTGAAAAAGGGCATGGGTGTAAAAAATTTACAAATCTGAATAAAGTCTGAAGTTTAGTTAATAGTCATATGTCATTGTTAATTTTTTAGTTTAAATGCATGTACAATGTAAGATATCAATTTTAGGGAAAGCTGAGTGAAATGTGCATGAAAATGCTCTGTACAATCGTTATAACTGTTTCATAAATCTAAAATTATTCTGAAATAAAAGTTTTCCATGTTAAACTATAGATTGCATTATGATGAATTATCAACAAATCACTATTAATCATACAAGAGAGACAGCTTTTGCTTCTTTAAAATGTATACTTGTGGCCTTTCTCCTCATATAGTAAATCATAATTTTTTTGGAAGTGGTGACAGTCATCTACAGTTTACATGGTCTTTAAATTACACACACCAATAATATATGAGAATTACTTTTCTAGAGCCCTGTGCTTTCTAAGAGTTTTAGAACTACAGAAGTAACCAAATTTGGAGAAAACTAAGTTTCAGCATGTGCTAGATAGGAATGGAAAATCAGAGAGTGGAGCCTGTGGACAAAATAATTATCTTAGACAACATGTGCATAACTGCTGGGCCCACAGGATAATGAAGTCACGATAAAGAAGTATGAAGAGACAAA
Organism: Callithrix jacchus; assembly: GCF_049354715.1. NCBI lineage: Eukaryota > Metazoa > Chordata > Mammalia > Primates > Cebidae > Callithrix > Callithrix jacchus. The sequence continues at coordinate 35,531,660 of NC_133524.1, forward strand.
CTTTGGGGAGTAGGTGACTGGTAGTAAAAAAACTAGGAGTGAAAGCAACTTACTTATGCCAGCAGCTCACAGCCCTTCTTGGGTTCAAAACTGACATCACTGTAGAGTGCAGAGAAGTTACAACTTGTATTTAAACAGGGTTTCCTTTGGAAGAAAAAAGAATTAATAACAACAATCGTGAAAATTTCTTATTATTTTACTTACATATTCACTAACATACAACCAGTTATAAAAATGTGTATGCTTTCACACACTGGGGTCTGTTGGGGGGGGCTAAGGGAGGGACAGCGGGGGAGTTGGGGAGGTTGGGGAGGGATAACATGGGGAGAAATGCCAGATGTAGGTGACAGGAGGATGGAGGCAGCAAACCACATTGCCATGTGTGTACCTATGCAACAATCTTGCCTGATCTGCACATGTACCCCAGAACCTAAAGTACAATAAAAAAAAAACACAGTGTATGCTTAAAGGTATGCTCTTATACCTATAAAATGAACAATTAACAAATATTACAAATAAAGTAGTAAAACTAAAAATTAAGAAATTTCAACTGTATTTCACATTATGGTTTTTGTCTTAAACACAATCACTTCTTACTGAGAATAGATCTAGTTGCTGTGGTGCAAGTTTTCTTTTGAATGCGCCATGCCTGTATACCCTGATATACTCGGATTATCTTCATTCTTAAGCACTCTTTCTTACTGAAATGTTTGACACATCTTATTTTATATAATGATTCATTTTGTATATTTTCTTTCAGAAAATGTAAACCATCCTTTAAGTATTGGCCATTCGAGTTATTTTTTATGGCGTTGTGAAAAGTAAGGTGATAATTTATTCTGATGAAGTTTTATTTTTTTCCATGAACAGCTGAAGGTGCTGAGGCTTCTTTCTGCTAATTTATTTTTCATTTCCTAATCATCCCTTTGCAGCTAATAAACTAAGTAACAAGACTATAAGGGTGAACATGACACAACTTCATTTTTACACTAAGAAACGTCCTCTTTAGCAGCAATCTCATTAAAACTATTGAAAACACAATCTAAATATGAACACTGAATTGGTATGGCTATATTGAACTGTAAAGAGATCGAGATAATCCTGAAAATGCTCAGAGTAATTGCTCATGTAGATGCAACACGTAGATAAACAGTTATTTACCCACGAGAAAAGATCTGTGGGATTATCAAATACAAACAGAGGATGCTGAATTAGAATGGCATGACCACACCATAAATTCAGTAATCATTCTTTTTATCATACTTTAAGTTCTGGGGTACATGTGCAGATCGTGCAGGACTGTTACATAGGTATACACATGCCATGGTGGTCTGCTGCATCAAATCAAAACCCCATTGAGATACCATTTCACACCAGTTAGAATGGTGATCAGTGATCATTTTCTTGAGGAAATAGTATGTTAGTGTGTTAGTCTTTGTGATAAATGCTAAATGATTGCAACAGACATTGACTTTTATCTCATGGGCCCAAGTTCATGTTGTTTTTCAAAAGTGTGTGTGTGTATGCGTGTGTGTGTTCTGTTATACATAATATATATAGAATATATAGAATGTAATTTTATACATTATGTAATTATATATGTATATAATTATGTTTTATATAGAAAATATATGTCTGTTCTTTATGTATATGTTTTATTGGTCCTATATGTATAAGACCAATAAATATATTAGTTGCTAATAAGCTGATAATCTAGAAAATATGTTCTAATAACACATTAGTCTTCCCTTTATAAGCTACCTGAATGTATGGGGTAGAATGGGCTGTGATGGACAGTCTTGGACCTTGGTGTCTGAGGATGTTTGGGCATCACAAAGCATAGAAAATAGTCTCGAGTTCATCATAGTGGTTGTCTCTGGGGAAGACATGAATAGAATGAGATTGGGCAGGGATTAAAATAAACAAAGGCATCTTCAATTTTACATGCAAACTTTGGTTTTTATTTTTATTTATTTATTTTTTTAGAAAAAAAACACAGAGCTTTATTATTCTCAACATCAGCGGCAGCAGTCTCTGTAGGACAGGGGAGTGAGTTCTGTTGACTGACAGGGATAGGTGGCTCCTACTTGCCAGCGATAAGCGGGTTCCGCAGGACCACGATGACTGAGTCCCCACGCAGGAACATCTTGGAGATGTAGCAGTCTTTGTTGACTGGCTTGGACTTCTTCTTGCCCTTGCCGCTCTTGCGTACCTCAGTCCACATCTCCTTCATGTTCTCCAGCACCATGTTGCAGTGCCTATCAAAGGCCTTCACGCAGCCCAGGAGTTTCTTATTGTTATGGCAGTTGAGCACTTGGGTGTTGTTCTTGACGGACTGAGTGAGCAGAGAGAGTGGGCCCGTGTTAAATTCCTCCTCCTCTGGCTTCTGCAGCTCCTCCGGGGTCATCTCACTCTTGGGCTTGTTGAGGAGGCTCATGTTGGTCGCTAAGCTCTCAGTTCATTCCGGTTTCCTCTCAACTTTGGTTTTTTAAATAAGAAACTGTTAACGTTTGCTAATTCTGGAAAGCAAGATGGGGGTCTCTGGAAGATGGCATGACATAGTACGTCTCTGACAAACTCACCCTGATTGAAAGTGACATGAATAGAATGGGCTGGCTTCTCCATAGACTTGTAGTAAATCCCTATAGCCACCAGTGCTGGGCATCTGTACTATTTCTTCCAATAAAGTAATTATATATATACATATATATTATAGTAAGTCCTCAGTTAATGTTGTTAAGGTTTTGGAAACTGCAACTTTATACAGAAGAACTTGTAAGGAAACCAATTTTACCCTAAGCTAATTGATATAAACAAGAATTAAATTTTGTGGCCTATTTCCCATCACAAAACATCACCAAACTTGTAAAGAAAGACCAAATTATTTCTAGTATGAAACATGGAATTAAATCTGAGCTATACGTATGTTTAGAAGATTAATAGATACAAGTAAGAGAGTGATTTATCCATGTATTCCAATTCGGGGTGGAGAGTGGCTGGTGCATACCTCAGAAACTCTGGGAACAAGGCAGAAAGCAGCCCTGGCCAGCATGCCATCCCATTGCAGGTCTCTCTCCCACACTCACTTACTCACACTGGGACAGTGTAGACACACTAATGTGCACAGCTTTAGAATGCACCTAATGTGCACAACTTTAGAATGTGGGAGGAAATGGGAGTATATGGAGAAAATCCATACAGACATGGGGAAAATGTGCAAATTCCACGCAGACAGTGGCCCCTCTGGAAATTGATTTTTTTTCCTCATCAACGTTATAATGAAACAACATTGAACAAATCAATGTTGAAGGAACAACGATATTCTAGTATACTTACATGTGCATAGATTTACATTTTGTTTTTATATATTTCATATTTATTTATTTAAATATATGCATTCAGTCTACAAGCAGCAGACTTCATTTTGAATCTCCAGACAAGATTCTGAATTTTTGCTTAGGAAGATAGCCCTTTGTTCAAAGCAGTTTAGTGATCGTGTTATTGAAAATGATATAGCTGCTTTCTAGATTTTTTCTGAGCCTGGTTTATTTCTGTGCTTAGGTTTCATGTATCTAACTTTGATTTGTTTTCTTTGCTTGCTACCAAGAGAAACTTCGCTATTATGTCTTATTATCAATGCACCTGTATCAGACTCTATTGTAATTATTTATGGTGGAGTGAATAGCTATTCTGGGGTAGCAAATGACACTTTTCTCTTTATTCCTAATAGAGTTTGTTGAAAGGGAAACACATGAAAAAATGAAAAGGAGAAAATAAAAGCAATTGTCTCCATGAAACTAGAAGTGAATGATAGCAGCATTCTCACTTGGATGTGGGTTTCCATCATAATTTATGGAATTTTAAACTAACTTTTTTTTTTTTGAGACAGGGTATCACCCTGCTGCCCAGGCTGGACTGCAGTGGCACCATCACAGTTCACTACAGCTCCCCCCTCAGCCTCCTGAGTAGATGGGACTAATGGCCCACACCACCACATTTGGCTAATTTGTGTATTTTTTGTAGAGAGGTGGTTTTCCCATGTTGCCCAAGCTGGTCCCAAACTCTCAGACTCAAGAGATCCTCTCACCTTGGCCTCCCAAAATGCTAGCATTACAGGCATTAACCAATATACCCAGCCTTAAACCAGGTTTATCAGACTGTGTTCCCTATCATCGTGTTGCCCAAAATAACAATAGGTATTCACTGAAAAAATGGATCCATGGCAATATTTTAGATATATTTCTATTTATGTATTTTATATATTTATATGTATATATTTTATTACATATATAATTTATAATATAAATTTTTATTACATATATAATTTATAATGTCATATTTTTATTATATATAATTTATAAAAATTTATTATATTTTATTATATAGTATTTTATATATAAACATATGTAAATATTTATATATTTGATACATATTTAGAAAATATTTGTGTTAATTGTGGTAGCAAGATTTTTTGTTTGCTTTATTTTCAGTTTATATTTTTTATTCTAGGAATTTTTGGTCTTAAATATAAAAATATACATTGTGAATTTACAAAAAGGAGATAAAGTATTCAGCATTTCCCCAACTTCCTAATCATGAGATATTTTTTCTACCAAATTTTACTAGAACAATATTCCAAAGAAAGTAACTCAGGAAGCAACATCAAAGAATCTCACGGTGTGTAATTCCAGAAGCATATACCTAGCAGCTAAATGGCTTTCACTGAGAAGTCATTATGTAAAACTTTCCTTTGCTGTGAAAATTCCAGCACAGTAAATTTCAAATCGAAAAGTGGAATTCAAGGCCCTCAGCATGACAGTGTGTAGATAACACATACAACCATTTTGTTTCCTGATGGATTACTCCTAATACTATGTAATTTTTTTGTTATCCTCTAATTTTCATTTTTATATAAATAGCTTCTGGGAAAGATGACACTGATATTTATCTAATACTTAAAGTTGAGAAATAGTTCAGGGCTCCCATGTAGCTTATAATCTCATCTTTCTCTACCTATATATTCATCTAATCAGCAGCAAAGTTGTTCCTTTTGATTTTCCAGAATATATTGCTGAATTTGGCCAGTAATACACCCTTTGGTCAAAAGCAGTTAGTGCCTGCATTTCAATTTATTTTATTTTTATTTTTTTGGAAAACGTATAGCTGCTCCTTCTTTCACCAAAGTGTGCTGAAATTTTTTGAAATTCAGGTATCAAACTACGAGGAAAAAAATAAGGTACATATGCCACACAGCATTTTAATAAGGCGGCCCTGGAGGTTAAATAAATATAAAAGTAATATGCAGCATCTTACATTTCCACCTCTTTCCTCCAGTAAAGATTATCGGCATTTTCTATGCCACTATTCAATTTTGGATGGACATCCTGTTGCAACGCATTCCTCTCTAGATTCAATAAAGGAGATGTTAAGCTTCTCTTCAGACCTAAAATACATGATGTAATTCCATAAATTGAAACCGCATTATTCCCAAACAATATTGGGCTTGAAGTGACATCTAACCATGAACTCTTGCAGCTGCTTTAATTTAAATGTATCTTCGTAGCTACTTTCAGGTATACTTATATTCTTATAATTACAATGAGTTTGATAATATACTTATTCCCAGGCAGCCATTAACATAACATAAAACTACTATTTTCTTAATATAGAAAATATGTAATCATTTTTATAAATGATTATTTTATGCCTGAAAATAGCAAGGTGATTAAAAATGCTTCTTCACAAGAGCAATGTTTCAGTCAGGCCTCTCTCACTAACCACAAATTTCATTTTTCTGCTGTTTGGCTGTTTAATTGAATTCAACAAGCATTTGTTCTTAATAAATGAGTTGGTGCTGCGGAGCCAAAGTAAAATGTGACATGGACTTCGCCCAGTTAAGTGAGATATATTAGCAGTTTGCCAATTTTTTAAGAGTAAAACACAAGTCCAATACTGGGTTATTTTAATGACCAATTAAATCAAGAGTGAATCTGTGAAGTGTCTTCTTTTATAACTTTCCACTTCATCTTTATCAAAGAGGTAATGCTACATAATCATTCAACAATCTTTCACAAACAGTAATGAAATAATTTTTACAAGGTTTGAGGAAGAATGTAGGCCAACTACTCTTAAAACAGTGGACACTAAGCAAATCTAAATCATCATTGTAATGACAATTAGCTGAGTAATTTATAATGTGGAAATAATGTATGAAGGAACTACCTATTCCTGATAATGAGGGATGTTATCTAAGGGAGAGGAAGATTTTGAGCAATAAGTCAACACAATGAAATAGATGACATTTTACCAAATAAAGAGACTACTCATTGGCTTACTTATTTTATGATATTTCTACCCTGAGACAAAGGATGCACTTGGCATTATGTTTGGACTGGTTTAAAGACATATCTTCAAAACTAGAAATAAGTTATTTCTGCTGTGGCTATAAATCTGCAAGAAATTTGTTGGTAAAGGTAGCCTAAAAAAAAATTAGGGCATCCTAAATGTCAGCTCGTTATACCAGAAAAAAATACAGGTACTAGTTAAAGTATTTTACAGTATCACAACTTGCTTTCACTAATGAAAATAGTTTACAGTTATGAGAGCTTGCCATGTATAAGGCACCAGCTTAAGTCATTTATATAAATTACCTCATTTCTGCCTCACTGCAACATAAAAAGGTGCTATTGTTATACCCATTTTAGAGATTATGACGGTGAACTCAGAGAGATTACATTAATTCCTAATGTCTCAAAACTATTAAGTGGCAGAGGTTAACTTTATCCCCAGATGTTTTAAAATTTGATTTATTATTTCTCCATTAGTGGTTCAGGTGCATGTTTTGTAATTTCCATGTGTTTGTAAATTTTCTAAAATTCCACTTGCTATTTATTTCTACTTTCATGCCATTATCAGAAAAGATGTTTGATATTATTTCTATCTTCTTAAATAGGCTAAGACTTTTTATGGCCTAACATTTTACCTATTCTGGAGATAGTCTCTGTGTGCTTGAGGATAATGTGTATTCTGCTGCTATTGGGTGTACTGCATTGTATATATCTGCTAGGTCCATTTGGTCTAAGGTGTAACATGTGTCTGATGTTTTACATTTATTTTCTTTATTGAAGATTTTTCCATTGCTGAAAGTGGTATTGAAAACCCCTACTGATATTGTATTACTGTCTATCTCTCTCTTCGTATCTACTGATATTTGTTTCATGTATTTAGGTGCTCCAATGTTGGTGCCTATACATTTATAGTTGGTATAGCCCCTTGATGAATTTACCCCTTTATCACGAATGACCTTCTTTCCCTCTGAAGGGAGTTTTGACTTACAACAATTTTTTTTCTATATAAATACGGCTGGTTTTTTTCTTCTGTTTTCCATTTATGTAAATATCTTTTTCCATCCCTTCACTTTTATTCTATGTGTGTCATTACAGGAGAAGTGAGTCTCTTGTAGGCAGTGTATGATTGTGTATTATTTTCTAACTATTCAGTCACTGTATGTCCTTCAACTGGAGAATTTAATCCCATTTACATTCAACATAATTATCGATATATAAGGACTCACTATTGTCATTTGTTAATTGTTTTCTGATTGATTTGGAGACACTTCATTCTCTTCTTCCTCTATTGCCTCCTTTACTTTGTGGTTACCACAAGGATTACAAAATCCTTATAGTTAAAAAAGGACACATTTTTAAAAAAACTTTCATATTAGGTTCGAGGTACATGTGCATGTTTGTTATATAGGCAAACTTGTGGCATGGGGGTTTGTTGTATCTATTATTTCAATACCCAAGTACTGAGACTAGTACCTCATAGTCATTTTTTCTGATCCTTTTCCTCCTCCTACTCTCCAACTTCAAGTATTCCCCAGTGTCTGTTGTGCCCCTCTTTGTATCCACACATTCTCATCCTTTAGCTACCACTTATAAGTAAGAACATGTAGTTTTGGTTTTCTGTTCCTGCATTACTTTGCTAAGGATAATGACCTCCGGCTCTATCTACATTCCTGAAAAGGACATGACCTTGTTCATTTTTATGGCTGCATTGTATACCATGAGGTATATGTAGCACATTTTCTTTATCCAGTCATCCATTGATGGGCATTTAGGTTGATTCTCTGTGTTTGCTATTGTAGATAGTGCTACAGTGAACATTCATGTGCATGTGTCTTTCTGGTAGAATAATTCATATTCCTTCGGGTATACATCCAGCAATGTGATAGCTGGGTTGAATGATAGTTCTGTTTTTAGCTCTTTCAGGAAGTGCCACATTGCTTTCCACAATGGTTGAACTAATTTACACTCTCACCAACAGTGTATAAGCATTCTCTTTTCTTTACAATCTCACAAGAATCTGTTAATTTTTGTCTTTTTAGTAATATCCATTCTGATTGGTGTGAGGTTGTATCTCATTTTTATTTGCATGTATCTAATGATCTGTGATATTGAGCTTTTTTCCATATGCTTGTTGGCTGCGCCTATGTCTTCTTTTGAAAAGTATCTGTTCATGTCCTTTGCCCATTTTTAATGAGGTTGTTTGATTTTTTTTCTTTTAAATTTGTTTAAGTTTCTTATAGATGCTGGATATTGCACTTTTGCCACATGCATAGTTTATAACTATTTTCTTGCTTTCTGTAGGTTGTTGGTTTATGGAGAGTTTCTTTTGCTGTGAAGAAGCTCTTTAGTATATTAGGAGCCCATTTGACAATATTTGTCTTCGCTGCAATTGCTATTGGCATCTTCATCATGACATCTTTGACAGTTTCTAAGTCCAGAAAGGTATTGCATAGATTGTCTTCCAGGGTTCTTATGGTTTTGAGTTTTCCTTTAAGTCTTCAACCCATCTTGAGTTGATATTTGTACATATAAGTAAAGGGTCCAGTTTAAATCATTTGCTTATGGCTGACCAGTTATCTCAGCATCATTTGTTGAATAGTGTGTCACTTCCTCGTTGCTTGTTTTGTCTGCTTTGAGGAAGATTAGATGTATGTAGGTTTGCAGCATTATTTCTGTGCTCTCCATTCTGTTCCTTTGGTCTATGTGTCTGTTTTTGTGTCAGTAGCTTTATATTTTGGTTACTGTAGCCCTGGGGTATAATTTAAAGTCAGTTAACATGATACTTCCAGCTTTGCTTCTTTTGCTTAGGATTGCCCTGGCTATTCGAGATCTTTTGTGTTTCTGTGTGAATTTAATTTTTTGTACTTTTATGAATTTATTTTAAGGAATAGAATAGAATCTGTAAATTGCTTTGGACAGTATGGCCATTTTAACAATATTTATTCTTCCTATCCATGAGCATTGAAAGTTTTTCCATGGTTTTGTAACCCCCGGTATCTTTGAGCAGTGTTTTATAATCCTCATTGTGGAGATCTTTCACATCAATTGTTGGCTGTATTTTTAGGTATTGTATTCATTTTTATGGCAATTGTGAATGGGATTTAATTCTAAATTTCACTCTGAGCTTGGCTATTGTTGGAGTATAAGAATGCAAGTAATTTCAGTACATTGTGTATCCTGAATCATTGCCGGAGTTGTTTATCAGCTTAAGGAACTTTGGGGCTGAGACTATAGGATTTTCAAGATATAGAATCATGTCATCTCTAAATTAGGATAGTTTGACTTCCTCTCATTCTATCTGGATGCCCTTTATTTCTTTATCTTGCCTGATTGCTCTCAAAAGAACTTATAATACTATGTTGAATAAGAATGATGAGAAAAGGCACTCTTGTCTTGTGCCAGTTTTGAAGGAGAATACTTCCAGCTTTTGACCATTCAGTATGATATTAGCCATGGGTTTGTCATAGATGGTTATTATTTTGAGGTTTGTTTCTTCAGGGCCTAGTCTGCAGAGTTTTTAACATAAAGAAATGTTGAATTTTATCAAAAGCCTTTTCTTCATCTATTGAGGTGATCATGTGGTTTTTCTCTTTAGTTCTATTTATGTGTTGAATCACATCTATTGAATTGCATATGTTGAAACAACCTTGCATCCCAAGGATAAAGCCCACTTGATCATGGTTGATTAGCCTTTTGATGTGCTGCTGGATTTGGTTTGGCAGTATTCTGTTGAGGATTTTTCCATCAATGTTCATCAAGGATATTGGCCTGAAGTTATCTTTTTTGTTGCCTCTATGCCAGGTTTTGGTATTAGGATGATGCTGGCCACATAGAATTAGTTGGGGAGAAGTCTCTCCCACTCAGTTTTTTGGAATAGTTTTGGTAGGAATTATGCCAGCTCTTCATCATACATTTACATCATTTACCTACATTGTAGAAATGGCTGTGAAGCCATCTGGTCCTGGGCTTTATTAGGTTCATAGGCTATTTTATTAGTGATTCAATCTTGTTGTTTATAATTGGTCTGTTCATGAATTCAAATTCTTCTTGGTTTATTGTTGGGAGAGTGTATGTTTTTCGGAATTCACCCATTATTTCTAGATTTTCTAGTTTGTATTCATAGAGGTGTCCAAACTAGTATCTGATAGAGATTTGTATTCCTCTGGGGCCAGTGGTAACATCCCTGTGGTAGTTTCTAATTATGTTTATTTGGATCTTCCATCTCTTTTTATTAATCTAGCTCGCACCTATTATATTTTTTTTTCAAAAATTTAGTCCCTGGCTTTGTTATCTTTTTAGTGATTTTTTGTCTCTCAGTCTCCTTCAGTTCAGCTCTGATTGTGGTTATGTCTTTTCTTCTATTAGCTTTGGAGTTGCTTTGCTCTGGTTTCTCTAGTTATTCTAGTTGTGATGTTAGGTTGTTAATTTGAGATCTTTATAATGTTTTACTGTGGGTGTTTAATGCCATACATTTCCTTCTTAACACTGCCTTAACTATGTGCCAGAGATTCCGCTGTTTTATCTTGTTCTCACTAGTTTCAAAGAACTTCTTGTTTTCTGCCTGAATTCCATTATTTACCCTAAAGTCTTTCATGAGTAGGTTGCTGAATTTCCGTGTAATTTTATAGTTTTCAACAATTTTCGCAGTCTGGATTTCTATTTTTATTGTCCTGTGATCCAAGAGAGTGTTTGGTATGAATTCAGTTTTTTTCACTTGCTGAGGATAGTTTTATCTCCAATGTTTGGTTGACTTTAGAATATGTACCATGTAGCAATAAGAATAATGTGTATTCATTGTTTTGGGGTAGAGAGTTCCATAGACATATATCAGGTCCATTTGGTCCAGTGTTGAGTGTAGGTCCTAAATATGTTGGTTAATTTTCTACCTTAATTATCTATATAATGCACTCAATGGGGTGTTGAAGTTTCCCACTATTGTTGTGTGGAATCTAATTCTCCTTGAAGGTCTCTTAGAATTTGCTTTGTGAATATAGATATTTCTGTGTTGGGGAAATATATATTTAGATTAGTTAGGTCTTCTTGTTGAAATGAACCTTTTAGCATTATGTAATTCCTTCTTTGTTGTCTTTGATCTTTGTTGGTTTAAAGACTGTTTTGTCTGAACTTAAGATTGCAACTACTACTTTTTTCTGTTTTCCATTTTCTTTGTAGGATTTTCTCCACCCCTTTATTTTGACCCTATGGGTGTCATTGCATGTGAGATGGGTCTCTTGAAGACAGTATAGACTTTGGGCTTGCTTCTTTATCCACCTTGACACTGTGTGCCTTTTAAAAGGGGCATTTAGCTCATTGACATTCAAGGTTTCTGTGGATTTCATCACGTCATCATGTTGTTAGCTGTTTATTATTCTGACTTTTTTTGCATGGTTGCTTCACATTGTCACTGGTCTGTGAACTTAAATGTTTTTATGTTGGATGGTAATGGTCTTTTCTTTCCATATTTAGTGCTTCTTTTGGAAGCAGGTCTAGTGATCATGAATTCCTTCAACATTTGCTTCTCTGAAAAGCATCTTATTCCTTCTTCTCTTATAAAGTTTGATTTGGATAGATATGAAATTCTGAGTTGGAATTTTTTAAAATAAAATTTAATATAGGTCTCCAATCTCTTCTGGTTTGTACTGTTTCTGCTGAAAGGTCTACTAATAGTCTCATGGGCTTCCCTTGTAGGTGACCTGTCCTTTCTCTAGCTGCCTTTAACATTTTTTCTTTCATTTTGACCTTAAAAAATCGGATGATTATGTGTCTCGGGGATGAACTTCTTGTGAATTGTTTTGCAGGGGTTTTCTGCATTTTCTGAATTTGAATGTTGGGCTCTCTAGCTAGGTTTAGGAAATTCTAATAGATGATTTTCTTAAATGTGTTTTTCAATTGTCTTCCATTCTCTCTACCTCTTTCAGGAATGCCAATGAGTTATAGATACAGTCTCTTTACATAATCTCATATTTCTCAGAGATTTTCTTCCTTGCTTTTTATTCTGTTTTCTTTATTGTTATCTGGCTATCTTTTCTCAGAAAGCCAGTCTTCAAGCTCTGAGATTATTTACTCAGCTTGGTCTATTCTACTGGTAATATCTGTGATTACATTATAAAATTCTAGTAGTGTGTTTTTCATCTCTATCAGGCCAGTTACATTCTTTTCGTTATAGACTGTTTTGTCTGTTGGATCTTGTATTATTTTATTGTGATTCTTAACTTTTTAAAATTGTGTTTCAACATTCTTCTGAATCTTAATAATCTTGATTCCTATTCATATTTTGAATTCTATTTCTGCCATTTCAGCCATCTCAGCTTAGATAAGAACCCTTCTTGTAGAAGTAGTATGGTCATTGGAGGAAAGAAGGCACTCTGGTTTCTTCAGCTGTCAGAGTTCTTGTACTGGTTATTTCTCATCTTTGTGGGCTGATGTTTCTTCAATCTTTGAAATTGCCCTCCCTTGATGTTTATTTTTCCTCTTTATCCTATTTGATTTTCTTAGTGGTTTGATAGTGGTATAAGGTGAGTTCAGTTGACTGGCTTTATTTCTGAAATCTTTTAGTCAAGAGATAAAGCTCAGCTCAGGAATCCTGGACTGTATGTTTTAACTCTGAGTGACTGTTATCCATTCCTTGCTTTGTTCTATGGCCCCTCAATGTTGAGAATCTAGAGTGCTAGAGGGGCCAAGGTGCTTCCAGGCTTCTGGTCACAACACTCCAATGGGTGGTGTCACCCAAAGTACTTGGTAGGGAGGTGGCAGCAAGACCAGTTCTCATTTGCTTGTGCTGGTGGCAGTGCAGCAGAGTGCACTTTCATTCGCTGATGCAGTTTGCTAACAAGTGCCAGGGTACTGGCTCCTGTGCAGGCTTTCACAGTAGTGGTTGATGTTAGCATGGCACAGTGGAGTAGGGTGCCCCCACTAGTGTCCACACAAGCATATGTGCTAATGTTGGTATTAGCATGGGAGTGAGGTGCTGGTGGACAGAGGCTGTGTGCATTCTCTGTTGCCATTCATGCTGGCGACTATGGAGGTGTGGGGGGGAAGGCTGGGTCCACTGTTCTCCATGCCTAGTTTCACACTTCAGTGTTGGCACAGGGACAGAATGATGATGGGGGTTAGGCTGGTGTACTCAATGCCCACCACTGCTCCTATGGTAACACTAGTACAGTGGAGGTGGGGAGACACAGTGCACTCAAACGTGCAGCAGTGGCATGGCAGAGTCCACATGCACACAAGTGCTTGCAGGGAAGGGGAGGCCAGGTCATCTTGTGCACGTATGCACTGGCAAGTCATTTGGGGTGGCTGTGGGCAAGTGCACGCAGGCAAATTGTTACAGAGGAGGCTGCAATTCAGGGAAAGTGCTGGCAGGCTGGTGTGTGTCCTCAGGTACCTCTCTGCCGAAGCTCTCTGCCAGTGAGGTGCATTCCACCAGCGCAGCAGGTATAATGTGGGCCCCCAGGAGGTACTCCTTTCCTGGGCACCTGAGGCTGCACTGCAAGCAGGTACAGCCAAACTAGGGACTCAGGACAGGCAACCAGACTGAAGAGCATTCAGGTCAGACCAGACTCATCTCATGGGCAAGACCTCCCTACATAGTTGAGGTCTGACAGTTCCCCTAGGGCTAAAGTCTCCTATAGGAGCAAGTTGAGCCTAGGAAACTTGGTGTTTCTGCATTTGCTCTACTATAGACACTCCCACACCAAATCCTCTGGGCTCTACCCTGTCTGGAGTTCTGCCCTTGGCCCTTCTCTAAGCAGCTCTCCCTGCCAACTCAAGTGTCCATGGTAGTTATGAGCTATCTTTCTGCCAGGATTCCAGAGGCCCTTGGTGAGTGTGAGTTGCTCCTTGCTAAAACAGACTATTTTAAACTGATAACTGAACTTTAATCACATACAACAACTTTACATTTTTTACTTTCGCATACATTAAAATGTTTGATGTCACAATTTATATCTTTTTATATTTTGTATCTGTGATGGTTAATATTACGTATCAACTTGATTGGATTGAAGGATGCAAAGTATTGTTTTTGGGTATTGCCAGCAGAGATTAACATCTGAGTCAGTGGATTGGGAGAGGAAGGCCCCACCTCAGGAGGACCCACTGACAATGTGAGTGGGCACCATTCAACCAGCTGCCTGCACAGCTAGAAAAATCAGGTAGAAGAAAGTGGAAGAAGCTGACTTTCTGAGTCTTCTAGACTTTCATTTTTCTCCCATGCTGGATGCTTCCTGTCCTCAACATCAAACTCCAAGTTCTTTGGCTTTTGGACACTTGGACATACACCAGTTTTTTTCCAGGGGCTCCCAGGCTTTTGGCCACAAACTGGAGGCTGCACTGTGAGCTTCCTTACTTTTGAGGTTTTGGGATGTGGACTATGCCACTACTGGCTTCCTTGTTTCTCAACTTATAGACAACCTATTGTGAGGCTTCACTTTGTGATCTTGTGAGTTGATTCACCTTAATAAACTTCCTTTCATGTGTACATATATCTTATTAGTTCTGTCCCTCTAGAGAACCCTGACTAATGCAGAGTCCCTTAGGAAATTATAATAGTTCTTTTTATTTTAATAGTTTTAATTTTAAACTTTCATACTAAAGAATAATGGTGAGCATTATGGTATTATAATGGTATTCTAAATTTGACTATGTACTTTTTTTTCAGTGAGTTTTAGATTTTGTATGTTTTTGTGTTACTAATTGTCTTCAGGTTCTTTTCGTGTGAAGAAATCCCTTTAACATTTCTTGTAAGATAGAACTGACTGTGATGAACTTTCTCACTTTCTGTTTGTCTGGGAAAGTCTTTCTCTCTCATTCTAAAGGACATCTTTGACAGATATGGTATTCTTGGTTGACTTTTTTTTCTTCAGCACATTTATTATATCACCCCACTGTCTCCTGGCCTATAAACTTTTTGTTGAGAAATCTGCTGCTAACCTGGAGCTTCCTTATGAGTCATGTCCTTTTCTCCTGCTGCTATCAGGATTCTTTGTCCTTGATTTTTGATGGTTTGATTATAATATGTCTTTGTATCATCTTGTTTGGATTGAATCTGTTTGGAAACCTTTAATCTTTCTGTACTAGAATATTTATATATTTCTCCAAATTTGGAGAGTGCCCTGCTATTACATCTTTAAATGAGCTTTGTACCTCTTCGTCTTCCTTTTCTTCTTACATTAATGCCTGCTCTTTTTTAAATGTGAGGACTTATTCTTGTCTTTACAGACTGGCTTTGTCTGGGCGAGCCCTCTGCCAGAGGGCCCATCCAGAGATTCTGGGTCAGCTGCCTGGCATGTCTGGAGGTAGGCTTGCTGCTGGAGTCATTGCACAGCCTGGCCTGGTGCCTTGGTCAGCAGGTGGGAAGGTCTGGCACCTGGTTGTGCAGCATTGGTCCTGAATCTGGATTAACTAGGGTGGACCTGTTAATAGCACTGGTAGAGATGGGACTGAAGCCTGGGTCCATAAAGATGGGACAAACTCCAGTATGTGCAGAGGCTGACCTGAAGTCTAAGCCCACAGAGATTGACGTGACATGGGGGTAAGCCCTTATCTTCAGTTTTCAAAGGCTAGTCTGGCAGTGAGGTGTGTCTAGACCCTAAGTCTGCAAAAGTAGGTCTGGATCTTGGGTCCATGAGGGTTAGACTGGGGTCTAGGTTTTCAGGAGTGTTCATGTACTCTCAATTCACAGGATTCAACCTGACAAAGGGGTTTCCTGGAGTGGTCCTGGCCCCTGGGTCTACTGGAACAGGCCTAGACCTGGGTCCTCTGGAGCCTGGGTTTGACCTGATGCTGAGGTTCGCATAGAGCCTGTTTCCATGGGAGCTACTCTGGAGAGTAGGATTGTGGGTGCTAGCCCAGATCCTATGTCCACTGATGCTGGCCTGGAGACTTGTTGTGCAGGTGCCAGCCTAAAGGCTAGGTCTGTGAAAGCTTGCCTGGGGCCTGAGACTGTGGGGGATGACCTGGGACCTGGGTATACACAAGAGCCAGTCCAGCATTGTGGTCTACTGGACAGGCTTGGATCCTGGGTGTGCTGGATCAGGCCTAATCCTTGGGTTGCTAGAAGATAGGTGCCAGCCTGGAGGGATGGGCCACAGAGACCACCCTGGAACTAAGAAGGCTTGGAATCTGTGTCTCTGAGTGGACACCTGGTATTTGAGATTGGGCTGCTGACTCGGTGCTAGGGCAGGTCTGAAGCTTGGGGCCATGAGGGCCACCTCAGTGCTGAGAATAGTCCAGAATCTGTGGCCATTAAGTTCAGCCTGGCAGTGGGGTGGCTCTGAAACAGATCCATCTAGCATGCCTGGAACCTGTAGCTACAGGATCTCGCCTAGAGCTGGGGTGGCTGGAGTCTCAGCCACAGGCACCTGCCTAGAGTCTGGGGCCCTAGGGGCCTGCCTGGCACTGGCACTGAGTTTTACTGGGGAATTCCCAGTGTTGGGGTCTAAGGTGAGAACCAATGCTTACTTCCCGCATGTGGAGGGTATCCATGCTGTGCTACCTCAAGTTGGGAGAGGGGTGATGAGAGTAACATGAAGCTGTTTTTCCTACCCTTTTCAATGTGACTTTTCTTACTTCTTTGATATAGTAAGGTGCTATAATCTATCACCTGTAACTTGTGAAGATATATTTGTACATGGATAGTTGTTCAAATTGATGCTTTTATTGGGGTACAAGTGCTTGAGAGTCCTATTTGCTGACATCTGTTGCCTTGAGCTTCAATTTACATACATGCCATCTAACCTGAGGTTCTGGACACTTAACCATTATTGTATATCATAATGAGCAAATTGGCCCTATAATTATGACAATGCGACATGATCTGTTGTATGAAGTTAGTAGGCGAGAGATCCTGTAAGCCTGTTTTAACAGAAATCTCAGTCTCATGAGATACACCTACAACAGGTTCAATCAGTTAAGTGATGATAACACAGATTGAGATGACTAACAGTCTTAAAAGTCTAGGATTTAGGAGAATTGTCTGAAAAAGGCAGTTAATTTGAACACATTGCCAATGTGTGTGGTCTTCTGCTTTGTATTAAAGAAATTGTGCTTGTCTTAAAAGGTAAACCCTGGCTATGATTGAGCAGCAGTAAGCTGCTGTGATACTTTGAAGACATTCATTAGAGATATAAAATAAAACTAGAAAGATGATATGTAAATAGGAAGGGATTATTTTGGATGACTAGCATATCAAGCATATTTTAACCAGTCAATATAATGCATAATAAAAAATAAGCAGCATATGAGTGAACATGGATTTTCAAATCCAACATTCTGTGGTTAGAGTGTGTAATTACCATGTTGCTACCAATCTGAAAATCATATTTTGAGAAAAAGCTTTTCAATTCCTTTCCCTCCTCCAGAGGATTCCAGGAGAGTACAAGGAAACATCTTTTTTTTTTTTTTTTTTTTTGCTACGTTCTCCCAAAGTTTGATTTTCTGGTTCTAAACATCATAGAATTGGAATGGCATGTTCCTGGAGTTATTGTTAGCCAATGAAGTTAGTAAGGATGAATTGATAACAGGATACATCCACATGATTACCAATGCTTTCTATAAAAATGAATCTAACAAAGGATGTAAAGGACCTCTTCAAGGAGAACTACAAACCAACCACTTCTCAACAAAATAAGAGAGGACACAAACAGATGGAAAAATATCCCATACTCATGGTTAGGAAGAATCAATATTGCGAAAATGGCCATACTGCCTAAAGTAATTTATAGATTCAGTGCTATCCCCATCAAGGTCCCTATGACTCTCTTCATGGAAGTGGAAAGAACCACCTTAAACTTCTTATAGAGCAAAAAGAGAGCCCACATAGCCAAGACAATTTTCAGCAAAAAGAACAAAGCTGGAGGCATCACACTACCTGACTTCAAACTATACTACAAGGCTACAGTAATCAAAACAGCATGGTACTGGTACCAAAACAGAGATCTAGACTGATGGAACAGAACAGAGGCCTTGAAGGCAACACCACACATCTACAAATAACTGATTTTTGACAAACCTGAGGAAAATAAGCAATGGGGAAAGGAGTCCCTGTTTAATAAATGGTGTTGGGAAAACTGCCTACCCATGTGCAGAAAGCAGAAACTGGATCCCTTCCTGACACCTTATACTAAAATTAACTCCAGATGGATTAAAGTCTTAAACATAAGACCTAACACCATAAAAGCCCTAGAAGAAAACCTAGGTAAAACCATTTAGGACATAGGCATAGGCAAGGACTTCATGACTAAAACACCAAAAGCATTGGCAACAAAAGCCAAAATAGACAAATGGGATCTAATTAAACTCCAGAGCTTCTGTACAGCAAAAGAAACAATCATTAGAGTGAACCAGCAACCAACAGAATGGGAAAAAAATTTTGCAATCTACCCATCTGACAAAGGGCTAATATCCAGAATCTACAAAGAACTAAAACAGATTTACAAGAAAGAAACAAACAAACCCAGACAAAAGTGGGCAAAGGACATGAACAGACAATTTTCAAAAGTAGACATATATGAGGCCAACAAGCATATGAAAAAATGTTCATCATCACTGGTCATTAGAGAAATGCAAATCAAAATCACATTGACATACCATCTCACACCAGTTAGAATGGCTATCATTAAAGAAATCTGGAGACAACAGATGCTGGAGAGGATGTGGAGAAATAGGAACATTTTTACACTGTTGGTGGGAGTGTAAATTATTTCAACCATTGTGGAAGACAGTGTGGTGATTTCTCAAGGTCCTAGAAATAGAAATTCCATTTGACCCAGCAATCCCATTATTGGGTATATATCCAAAAGATTATAAATCATTCTATTATAAAAACACATGCACACATATGTTCATTGAGGCACTGTTTACAATAGCAAAGACATGGAACCAACCCAAATGCCCATCAATGACAGAATGGACAAGGAAAATGTGGCACAATATACACCATGGAATACTATGCAGCCATAAAAAATGATGAGTTCGTGTCCTTTGTAGGGACATAGATGAACCTGGAAACCATCATTCTCAGCAAACTGACACAAGAACAGAAAATCAAACACTGCATCTTCTCACTCATAGGTGGCTGTTGAACAATGAGAACACATGGACACAGGGAGGGGAGCATCACACACTGGGGTCTGTTGGTGGGGACTAGCGTAGGGACAGCAAAGGGTGGGGAGTTTGGGAGGGATAACATCGGATGAAATGGAGGCAGCAAACCACATTGCCATGTATGTATCTATGCAATAATCCTGCATTTTCTTCACATGTACACCAGAACCTAAAGTGCAATTATGTATGTGTGTGTGTGTGTGAATCTAAGGCTTTTGTTTTCTGTCGGAGAAAACAAAATTCTGTGCCAACCCAAGATGAGGAAATTCACAGTCTAGGTGAAAGGGGTGAGCAAATCTAGGAGGCCAGGGAAGAGATATTGGAATTATCTATTTTGGGGTTCATACAGAAGGTACATGTGTATAGGATTGTAATGAAGATTAAGAGACTAGACAGAACAAAGAAAGTGAAGAACAAGTTCGCAAAGAGTGAGAAACATGGAAAGGTGGAAAGATTCACTGAAATTTGGGGAGTAGTGCTCTGTTGTCAGAGAAGTGGGAACTTGGTCATGAGTAGAAAGAGAAAAGTAGAGATTGCTAGAGCTAATAAGATTTACGAAGTGAGTTAGGAGGTTATCCAAAGTGTTACTGGCATCAATGTAGACTCTTTTTTCTGTATCTAGGTAATCTGCTCTGTGTTGTGAATTCCATGCCTGAAAGGCACCAAGAGCTTACATAACAATTATATAATATATAATAAATTAACTTCATTTTCATGGCACTTTATAATGTATGTCACAGTGGTCAGTGTCCCTTTCTTCTTAAGACCCCTTTCTTATTATAACAGCACCATTCATTCAGATGTTTTCACTTTTTCTCTGTGAAAGCATCTTCAGATGCTGAAAGATGAAGTCAAGTTATTAGACATTAAAATATTAAGATGTTTGCAAAATTGGAAAATTTGTATATAAGAATGTCTTTTAGGTTTGAGCAAAGTCAGTTTGAAATTCTCATGTTGAAAACATCCAATCTAACTGATTTAGGAGCTGAGGGCATTAAGAGTAAATAGAACAATATATATATGAATGGGTTATTTAAAGAAAGCAAGGAGTTCTTGGATTAAGCTTCACTCATTCATACGATTGCCATGAACTCATTTGTAAAACAAATATATATATGTTTGTCTTAGGTAACTAAATCCATCAAACCATAGAACAGCAGCCACTAATAGGTTGCCATGACCAAGCAGCAGCACTTTAGTGGCTCTGAGTGGTGAAAGCAACATGACACCAGTGTGTTTGTCGAGATTCCAGCACTGCTTTCTCAAGGCCACCTACATCAGCAATTCATTTGCCAATTGTATAAAATTCCCAGTACTACTGATTTATTAATTTTCCCTTTATAAGAAACATAAAATTCTGTATTTGTTGAAGTTTTTAAAAATCCACCTGTGCTTATTAAGCTAAATAAATTGATTTTTGCATTACAGTTATAAAATGTATAAATGTATATCATTGTTTATACTTGATAATAATACACCAGGTTATTTCATTTTTGTTGGAACAGAGTAATATATATATAACATAAAATATAATTAGAATCTAAAGTCCACAGTGGGAACTGAAATTATTGTTAGAGTTTGAAAAATGAGGTAATATTTATGAAATTATAGCTATTTATCACTGGGCTTCATGTTCAAAGACATTTCTGCTGATGGTGTTTATAATCTTTCGATGTGGTATAAAAGAGATACAAATATGTGAATAGAAATGTAAGGTCCTCTTTTAATGTCTTTTGGTTTTTTGACTACCATATTATTTTCAAAGACTTATTCTGTTAGCACGTGTGTATTGTTATTACATTAATCTCCTTTAAGTGGGGGACTACTTAATTGTGCATTCTTAAGATATGTCATTTCCTTTACTTGTGTTTAGGAAAGAATGACTCAAAGGCCCACAGAGTTCTTATGTCTAGAAATTGAATAATTTGGAAATAAAAGTAAAATCTCCCTTTCCTTATTCAAGTTCCTGAATACAAAACTGACAAATGTTTTCCTTAAAACAGCACACTACTGGGCTGTTTCAATCTCTACTGCTTTTATAAGCCAGGATATAATTTTTGAAGGGTGTTTTAGTGTGTCCTTAAGGATCTTATTGTACCTTTCTCCTTTATAGTTCTTCCAGTTTGGTTTGTCAAGCTGCAGCTTGTTTTAGTACCACATATTCCTTCTATCGCATATGTGTTTCTAGTTGTAAAAATGATTGCTCAAAACAAACTCAATGAAAACAAACGTGAATTATATTCTTGTTGCCTTAAATACTATTCTTAATGTGGAAACTTACTATAATCTATCAGGTTTATTATGTCCAATAGACTTATTTAGAATATCCAGCATAATCATCTGCCTATAGCCACTAATGCAATAAGCAGGCCCTGTCACAATTTTACAAATACTACAAGCCTTGTTGGAGAAGGAAGTCATGATTGCAATCAATAATCAAGTTCACTTGGCTACTCTTGTAGATTTACTTTATGTCACAGTTTCAGGAGTTGTTTCTTTTGAGATCAGTTCCTCACCTTATGACTCAGCTATTTATTTGGACTCTAATATCAGTCCTGATCTTGATAAACAACCAACCATTTCAATGACTTCAGGATTGGAAGTCTGATTTTCTCATGCTCCCATCTCTGCCACTAGAGACCTAATTCTTAACTTCAAACCATATGCCACAGGGCTAGATTCCTGTTTACTCTTATCTCTTAACAAGTAGTAGCCTGCCAGCTTAATACATCTGAATATATTTCCTTCCTGGAGGTCCCTGTTATTTGTGCCTCATATGCCAGCTATGTCACCTTTACTGTAACTTTGCAGGATGATCAGATACCTGTCATTTTCTCTCAGGATAACTAGCGTTTTCTGTCTGGCTGAACTTCCTCACCTCTCCAGAAACATTTTCCCTAGTTTCAGGTCCAAAATCTGTAGGACTTGACCCCTGTCTTGAAATTAAACCTACTGTGAAAAACCATTCAACAGAGAAAATTTAAATTATCCATGTTGATTAGCATTATCTATTTCAAGATCTCTTTGCAGATGGCTATCAAAAACATATTATCTATTATGTATTTTGTTCAAAACTTTCTACAAACCTTCTATTCTCTCTGAAAATTAGACATTAATATCACCAAAATCCAGTAGATATAAGAGGTATAAAAATATAGATAAAATGTGAAGTTTCTTTCAAAAATATCTCACTTTAGTACATATAAAATATATCTATCAAAAAAGTATAACATTTGTGTTTAATCTATTAAAACATGTTATCTATTTAAGTGAGACATTGTAAGTCCGTCATGTACAAAAAAATCAGTTAAAATGCCGAAAAAAAAAAAAAACAGAAAACCCAGTGCCTCTGTTAAGGTGACATTCAAATTAGTAAATGAAGAAAGAAATAAAGAAAGAAAAACATCAGAATTACAGCAAAGAAAAAAATATGAACTTATGCTTGCCTCTTTCAACATCACTAGATTTTTAAAACTGGAGCTAAGTTGAATTTGATACACATATTAAATTTGTGCTTGAAAATATTTTTCTCTAGAAAAATGACATATTTTAACATTAAATCCCTTTGTCGACTTCACTAATAGTCTAACCTAGACATGTCACTTTCTTAAATATACCACACATTATTTTCTTGAAATGTATCCATTAACATAATTTGATATAAAACAAACCCATCCAAAAGTGGGCAAAGGATATGAACAGACGCTTTTCAAAAAGAAGACATATATGAGGCCAATAAACATGAAAAAATGCTCATCATCACTGATTATTAGAGAAATGCAAATCAAAACCACATTGAGATACCACCTCACGCCAATTAGAATGGTGATCATTAAAAAATCTGGACACAACAGATTCTGGAGAGGATGTGGAGAAATAGGAACACTTTTACACTGTTGGTGGGAATGTAAATTAGTTCAACCATTGTGGAAGACAGTGTGGCGATTCCTCAAGGTCCTAGAAATAGAAATTCCATTTGACCCAGCAATCCCATTATTGGGTATATACCCAAAGGATTATACATTATTCTATTATAAGGACACATGCACACAAATGTTCATTGCTGCACTGTTTACAATAGCAAAGACCTGGAACCAACCCAAATGCCCATCGACGATAGAGTGGACAAGGAAAATGTGGCACATATATACCATGGAATACTATGCAGCCATAAAAAAACGATGAGTTCATGTCCTTTGTAGGGACATGGATGAACCTGGAAACCATCATTCTCAGCAAACTGACACAAGAACAGAAAATCAAACACCAAATGTTCTCACTCATAGGTGAGTGTTGAACAATGAGGACACAGGGACACTGGGGTCTGCTGTGGTGGGGCCAAGGGAGGGACAGCAGAGGGGATGGGGAGGTTGGTGAGGGATAACATGGGGAGAAATGACAGATGTAGGTGACGGGGGGATGGAGGCAGCAAACCGCATTGCCATGTATGTACCTATGCAACAATCCTGCCTGATCTGCACATGTACACCAGAACCTAAAGCACAATAAAAAAAAGACATAAGAAGTAAATTCATCATAATGTGGTTCAGAGGAACATATCCATTTCTGGGACAGTAGTTGTTAGGATGACACTAGGAAAAATAGTATCAAACAAAATATGAATCTTCAACAAAAGTCTTTCAATTTTTAAAATTCTCCTAATAAGTGGTAATACTTTTTTAGAGGCAGCATATCAAGGATTTAAAGAATTTGCATTAGAGAAAGATGAGTAAACAACCTCCATTTCTTCCATGTATTTGCTGTGTAATCTTTGACAAGTCTTTCTCCATCACATCATTTGCCTGCTTATCCATACTTTTAAAAAATACTGAATGAGCTCCTTTATATAAACTGTTTAGTAGTGTGCTTAGCATATGGAAATGCCTAATAAACAGTAGTTAGCATTATTGTTATTTTAGCTATCAATAATCATCACATTTCTATAGTTACTGACATTTATTTTCATTTCTATTAAAATGTCTGAAATGCCATTAATAACAGGTAACATTTTCTCACAGACTTACGTGTTGGAATTTTTAACATTGAATCTGGCTGTCACTTTTTGCTTTTGCCAAAAGATATGTTGAGATATATAGAAAAGACAAAAACATTTTTAAAAGGTTGAATTTAAGTAGTTTATTTCATGGCAGTACATTCAGAGCATAGAAAAATTGATTCTTTCACATGCATTCTTTAAAACCTCTTGCCCAGAGGGCCTGTAGCATCATTCTTCATTGTCTACTGTTTCTATATCCATTGCATCTTTTTCCTTTGCTTTCCGTATGATCTCCCTGTTTCTCCTAATTATTCTGGCAAGCAGAACTAATCATGAATAAATTCATATTTGGGACAAAAGAGAACCTCAATGGCCAGATGACACCTTACGTCTCTCTGGCCCATGGCCCAAAGTAATCTTATCTATCATGAGAAAGAGCCTATTACATCCCAGCTGTGCACAAGGCTAGAATAGGCATTAGAGTAAATTAAATGGTCATGATCTGCCAGCGTGGCAGGAATCTTTCTTTTTTAACTTTTATTTTAGGTTCAGGGGTCTATGTGTGGGTTTGCTATATAGGTAAATTGCGTGTCTTGAGGGTTTGGTGTACAAATTATTTCATCACTGAGGTAATAAACATAGTACCCAATAGGTAGTTTTTCAATTCTCACTCTCCTTTCACCCTACACTCTCAAGTAGGCTCTGGTGTCTTGATCCCTTCTTTGTATCCCTATGTCCTCAATATTTAGACCCCATTTATAAGTGAGAGCATGCATATTTGTTTTTCCGTTCCTGTGTTAGTTTTCTTAGGCTAATGATCTTCAGCTACATCCACACTGCTGTAGAAGGTATGATTTTATTGTTTTTCATAGCTTGTAGTAGTCCATGGAGTATATACGTCGTATTTTCTTATCCAGTCTACCGTTGATGGGTATTAGGTTAATTCCATGTCTTTGCTATTGTGAATACTGCTGTGATGAACATACATGTGCAGGCGTCTTTTTGGTAGAACAATTCATACTCCTTTGGTTATATACCCAGTAATGCAATTACTGGGAAATCACCCACCAAACTGCTTTTCACAGTGGCTAAACTAATTTACATTTCCACAAGCAGCACATAAGCATTCCCTTTTCACCACAATCTTGCCAACATCTGTTATTTTCTGACTTTTTAATAATGGTCATTCTGTCTGGTGTGAGATGGCATCTCATTGTGGTTTTGATTTGCATTTCTCTAATGATTAATGATGTTGAGCATTTTTTCATGTGCTTGTTCAGTACACCAATGTTTCATTTGAAAAGTATCAGTTCATGTCCTTTGCCCACATTTTAATGGGGTGGTTTGTTTTGGGCTTGTACGTTTGCTCAAGTTCCTTATAGATTCTGGGTATTAGACATTTGTTGGATGCATAGCTTGCAAATATTTTCTCCCATTCTGTAGGTTGTCTGCTTACTCTGTTTATTGTTTATTTTGCTGTGTAGAAGTTTTTTAGTTTGATTAGGTCCCATATGTCAATTTTGATTTTTGTTATGATTGCTTTGGGAATCTTTGCCATGATGTCTTTTCCAGGTGTTAGGTCCAGAATGGCACTTCGTAGGTTATCTTCAGAGTTTTCATAGTTTTTGGTTTTAGATTTAAGTCTGTAATACACCTTGAGTTAATTTTTGCATTAACTCAAGGGGCCTTTGCACCCAGACGGCATCTGTAAGTGTTGACTTTTAGCATTTATCAAATGTCCCTGTGCAATCTCTGTCAAAACAAATCAAGGGCCTGCTTTGGAAAGCCTTGTGTCTTAATAAGACCAAAAGGAAAATATATGCTGATAGCCAGAGGAGATGCTAGGCATAAATTTATATATTTCATTGTAAGGAAGAAAAACAAATAGGAGATATTCCTTCTCCTTATCCATTGTAGTACCATGACATTGATGTTGCTGGCTTACATTGTTGATGGTGGAGAGAAATCTGAGATAACTGGTTATAAGAACTCTTGAAAACACATCCTTGTCTTTCCTTTTACTCAGAAACTTCTTTTTTAGTTATCATTTCCTCTGTAAGTCAGAAAACTTGCATTAAACATATTTAGTGTTCTCAGATTTATGCTTTCTTGAGGGAACATAATAGAATACAATCTCTGACTTCAAGAATCTGTGAAATCTTCACACTCAGGGAGAGGGCACTCATCTACTTGAAACAATAAATGAACAGTCCAAATTAAAATATCTTAAATTCCACAAGCTATCAAATACACGGCATGGACAGAATGCAATTAGAAAAGTAATAAGTCAGAGCAGACTAGCATAGTTAACGTTTATGGATTCAACTAAATTTTAGGTGAAATTTTACATTCAAATTTAAAACCTTGGTTATATATGGTTATTTTCTTTATATTCATTCTTATCTTTTTATTGAATTAAAAAATTATAAGATAATACTCAGGATTTTCAAATTAAATTTAAATAAAAAGCACAATGAGATGATCACTTTCATAAAGTAAAGAAGAATGAAAGAAAAAGGGCAGATGTTGGCATAGATTGCACAGTCTTGTTTGGGGTGACAACATTATAAAACTAGTGATCAATTGAAGGTATATGGAAAACCCTAGAATTTAAGGCATTTAATGAGTAGAAGGGAATCCAGAAGATAATTCAGAAATGAGGTTGTCATAAAGGTCAGAGGAGAATCAGGAGCGTGGAGGGCCAAAAGTGTCTATTTTCTATGTTTTGTAAAACTTTACTAAAGATTTAGCAGCTTAAAATAACACCCATTTATGAGATCATATTTCTATAGGTCAGAATTACAGGTTCAAGGTCTCACATGGATAAAATCAGGGTATCAGCCAGGCTGGTCTGTTATCTGGAGACTCTAGGGAAGAATCCGTATAAGTTCATTCAATTTGTTGACAGAATTCAAATCCCTACAGCTGTAGAACTGAAGTCCAGATTTCCTTTCTGGCTGTTGGTGAACAACCTAAGACTGCTCACATTTCTTCACACATGCTTCCCTGTCTCCATCTTTAAACCAGCATGGGCATGTCAATTTCTTCTCACACATTGAATCTCTCTTAATTTTTTTTGTGAAACCAGCTGGAGAAAACGCTGCATTTAGAGGGATCACGTGATTAGGCCCAGCCCACCTGGATACTTTTCACATTTCGAAGTTAACTTACTAAAGACTTTCATTATAACTGCAAAATCTCTTAAAATGATACCTAGATTAGTGTGTGATTAGATACCCAGGGATCAAGGATCATAGGGTGGATGCATCTTTAGAATTTTGCCTACCACATCCAGTCATCAAAGAAAAAT
Source organism: Callithrix jacchus (assembly GCF_049354715.1). Taxonomy (NCBI): domain Eukaryota; kingdom Metazoa; phylum Chordata; class Mammalia; order Primates; family Cebidae; genus Callithrix; species Callithrix jacchus. The sequence continues at coordinate 35,559,417 of NC_133524.1, forward strand.
AATTTCAAGAACATACAAATAAAACCATGTATAAATAACTAAAGTGGACAAAAGGGGTTACCTACTAAGTAAAAGCCACTGTACTGTTAATCTGGTGGAATATAATGAGCTTTGAGTGAGCTAATTTGAAAAACATATGGAGTTGAGTAGAGTATTACAGGAGTAATAAGACTGCAAGGAAATAAAGAACGCATGGGTAGTTGGAAAGCATAAACACTAAATATAGCATAGTCAAGAAAAAATAGAAATTGATGCCTATAAGTATTAAGATTAAAGTTGAAGAACCCTAAGAAAAACTTTAAAAAACACTTTTAAAAGATGAATTACTAGAGACAAATGAGAAAGAAAAACTAACAAATAACTAAACAAGACAAAACAAACAAACAAGAAAGCTCAACAGTAACAATGGAAGCCAAAAGATAGTAGAATATTATTTTCAAATTTTTGAGGCAAAAATAATTGTCAACCTAATAGTGTTTGCATAGAAAACCTGTCTTTCAACAAGGAGAGGGAGGGGAAAAAAAACAAACTTTTATTTATTTATTTACTTATTTACTTACTTGTGAGACAGAGTCTTGCTGTTGTCGCCCAGACTGGAGTGCAGTGACATGATTTCACCTCACCACAACCTCTGCCTCCCTAGTTCAAGCAATTCTCCTGCCTCAGCTCCGCAGGTAGCTGGGATTACAGGTGAATGCCATCATGCCCAGCTATTTTTTAATTTTTTTCTATTTTTAGTAGAGACAGAGTTTCACCATGTTGGTCAGGCTGGTCTGGAACTCTTGACCTCAGGTGATCTACCTGCCTCGACCTCCCAAAGTGCTGGGATTACAAGCATGAGCCACTGTGCCCAGCCAAAAATCACATTTTAAGGTACATAAAAACTGAGAGTTTTATCATAAATAAGCCTACGGTTAAGGGACTTCTAAAATGTGCACTTGCTAAGGATAATCCTTAAAATTGAAGGGAAAAGAGATATAAATGTACATATTTCTAACTGGTATTGTTTGTATAAAATTATAATAGTAACAAGAGCAGCAACAATAAGTCTAGAAAATGGAGCTTAAAAAAGAGCTGATACAACATACTCAACACAGTCTAACATATAACAACATGTCAAAACTGGGTGACAAAAATTCAAGAGTTCTAGTGTCTTTACATTATTCAGCAAGTATTTCAATTACTAATTTTAGACTATGTTAACTAATTAAATGTGCAGGATGAAATATCAAGTATGACTAGTAAAGAAAGTATCTACATATTTTCAAAACCAGTAGAATGAAATAAAATATATTAAAGTAAACAAACAAATCAATCCACAAAAACAAATAAACCAAAAAACAAAAAAGCAAGAAAAGCAAAAAGAGGAATCTCAGAGAAAAACGAAACAAATATAAAGGGGAAAGAAATTTGAAGTCAAATTGTCTCTATTTGCAGATGACACGATTGTATATCTAGAAGACCCCATCATCTCAGCCCAAAGGCTCCTGAAACTGATAAGCAACTTCAGCAAAGTCTCAAGATACAACATCAATGTGCAAAAATCACAAACATTTCTATACACCAATAAGACTTAAAGAGAGCTAAATCAAGAATGAATTGCCATTCACGATTGCTACAAAGAGAATAAAATACCTAGGAATACAACTCACAAGGAACATAAAGGACCTCTTCAAGGAGAACTACCAGCCACTGCTCAACAAAATAAGAGAGGACACAAACAGATGGAGAAACATTTCATGTTCATGGTTAGGAAGAATCAATATCGTGAAAATGTCCATACTGCCCAAAGTAATTTACAGATTCAATGCTATCCCCATCAAGCTACCAATGACCTTCTTCACAGACCTGAAAAAAAACACCTCAAACTTCATATGGAACCAAAAGAGAGCCCGCATAGCCAAGTCAATTTGAAGCAAAAAGAACAAAGCGGGAGGCATCACACTACCGGACTTCAAAGTATACTACAACGCTACAGTAATCAAAACAGCATGGTACTGGTACCAAAACAGAGATATAGACCAACGGAACAGAACAGAGGCCTCGGAGGCAACACAACATGTCTACAACCATCTGATCTTTGACAAACCTGACAAAACAAGCAATGGGAAAAGGATTCCCTGTTTAATAAATGGTGTTGGGAAAACTGCCTACCCATGTGCAGAAAGCAGAAACTGGATCCCTTCCTGACACCTTACACTAAAATTAACTCCAGATGGATTAAATACTTAAACATAAGACCTAACACCATAAAAACCCTAGAAGAAAATCTAGGAAAAACCATTCAGGACATAGGCATAGGCAAGAACTTCATGACCAAAACACCAAAAGGATTGGCAACAAAAGCCAAAATAGACAAATGGGACCTAATCAAACTCCACAGCTTCTGCACGGCAAAAGAAACAGTCATTAGAGTGAATTGGCAACCAACAGAATGGGAAAAAATTTTTGCACTCTACCCATCTGACAAAGGGCTGATATCCAGAATTTACAAAGAACTAAAACACATTTACAAGAAAAAACAAGCCCATTCAAAAGTGGGCCAAGGATATGAACAGACACTTTACAAAAGAAGACATACGTGAAGTCAACAAACATATGAAAAAATGCTCATTATCACTGGTCGTTAGAAAAATGGAAATCAAAACCACATTGAGATACCATCTCACGCCAGTTAGAATGGCGATCATTAAAAAATCTGGAGACAACAGATGCTGGAGAGGATGTGGAGAAATAGGAACACTTTTACACTGTTGGGAGTGTAAATTAGTTCAACTATTGTGGAAGACAGTGTGGCTATTCTTCAAGGTCCTAGAAATAGAAATTCCATTTGACCCAGCAATCCCATTACTGGGTATATATCCAAAGGACTATAAATTGTTCTACTATAAGGATACATGCACACGAATGTTCATTGCATCACTGTTTTACAATAGCAAAGACTTGGAACCAACCCAAATGCCCATTGATGGCAGACTGGATAGGGAAAATGTGGCACATATACACCATGGAATATTATGCAGCCATCAAAAACGATGAGTTCATATCCTCTGTAGGGACATGGATGAACCTGGAAACCATCATTCTCAGCAAACTGACACAAGAACAGAAAATAACACTGCATGTTCTCACTCATAAGTGGGTGTTGAACAATGAGAACACATGGACACAGGGAGGGGAGCATCACACACTGGGGTCTGTTGGGGGGAAACGGGAGGGACAGCAAGGGGTGGGGAATTGGGGAGAGATAGCATGGGGAAAAATGCCAGATATAGGTGAAGGGAAGAAAGGCAGCAAATCACACTGCCACGTGTGTACCTATGCAACTATCTTGCATGTTCTTCACATGTACCCCAAAACCTAAAATGCAATTAAAAAATAAAATAAAATAAAAATAAATACATAAATAAAAAACAAATCCAGGCATTAGCAACACTTATTATACCTGTTGTCATGCATAAAATATGTGTGGCTAGAAGCATGCATACCAGACAAACTAGAGTCATGTTCATCAGAGAAAAGCCATAGCAATAGGAACAGTAACAAGTGTGCATCACTGAATTTTAGGGTCACACAGAGTTATTTCACAGTCAGCCTCAGAATCTGGAAGAAGGTTCTCACACATGAGCTGCGGAGCTTTCAAGTATTGTCAATCAATGAGGAACATCATTCCTTTCCTATGGTTAGATGAGGAGCCAGACTATAATTGCAGACCCTTGAATTCAGCCCTACCCTGCAATCTCAGCATTTATGGTAGGTGATATCCATTTTCCACTCCTAGTTCATGTCATGTGATTGCAGAGAGATATGTCAACACAGCAGCAATATTTGACATGTTTCCTTTATATAATGAGGGGCTGGGATCCAAACTCTTATATGGACCAAGAGTGATTTTCTTAGTCATCAGGCTCTAATTCATTTCCTGGAGTTTTACAGGAGTGTATGAACTTAACTCTTTTTTTTTTTTTTTTTCTGAAAACCAATCTGGGAAAAGTTTACACTTAACACAATAACACATGAACTAAGATTATCAATTAAGAAAGGAATTTAGTACAGTACTGTACTAACAAGCATCATACATTTGTTTTTTGCCATGATTAATATCTTGTCTTTGCCTTCAGGGCTTTTAATGACCACAGCAAGCAAGTATACAGTTTATCCCTTGAAAGACAAAGTCTTGCCTCACCAAGGCTGGAGTGAAGTGGCTCTTTGAGGCTCACTACAGCCTAAAACTCCTGGGCCCAAGTGATCCTAAGCCTCCCAGTGGACTGTGTAGACAGCCTAATGGATTCTCATGGCACAAGAAGATTAAACAATGTCTTCCATTTTAATAAATTTCTGCAATCCAAAAACAAAAAACAAGAATTTTCTAATTATATGTAAATATCAAATTTCAGTCTTATGTTTTTCACAAGAGCTACACTTAAAATCCAAGGTAAAGTAAAGATTGAAATTAAAGTAATAAATACCAAATGAAATTACATTTGGATTATTTATATTAATATAGGGAAACAATAGAAGTAAGCAGGAAATAATTATTATATATTAAGTATATATATTTATTATATATATAATAAATATATATTTATATATATTTAATAATGTTAGCTCTCTCAGAAGATATTAAAATTCTAATTTTTGTATCTGGTAAACTACCCTTACAATATGTGAAGTAAAATTACCAGAACTCAAGTTGAAGCAGACAAATCCATTGACCTAGTAGATTTGAACATAACAATTTCTGACAAGTTGCACATTAAAAAAAGACAGTAAGATATAGAAAATTTAAACAACAAAACATAAACAAGCTTTACATAATGGCAACATGCAGAACTCTGCAGCAATTATTGGAGAATATATGTTATTATTAAGTATATACTGGACATATACAAAAATGGCCACCTAATCCATATATAAGTATTACAAAATTTCAAAAAGCAGTATCATGTGGACCATTTAAAAATAGCTCTGTGATGAAAAAATGAGTCATAATTGAGATTTTTAAAATATGTAGAATGACCTTATAATAAAATGCTATATATCAAAAGATGACAGGCCTTGTATATCAGAAGATATTTTTTAAATAGCAAAGGCTTAAATAGTAAAATGAAATTATACCAGTAGTAACACAAAACATATGTGAATTCCTTTAATATGTATAAATGGGTAAAACATTCCTTACTATAATTCTAAATCTAGAAGCAATAAGGAAAATTATTAATAAATTTGATTACATTAAAACTGTGGACAGTATAAGTAAAAAAATGTGGGGAAGGAAGGAAGGAAGGAAGAAAGGAAGGGAGGACAAAAAGCAAAATTAGATAAAATATGAAGGCAAATATTTCTATAATATAAAGTACTTTTAAAAAAATAAAGAAAAAAATCCAAAAACTGTACGGGAAAAAAATGGGTGATGATATGGAAAACTATTCACAGGAAAAGTACCAGCAATGACAATTATACAAAGCATTCTGTAATCACATATTATATATAATAAGAAAAATACAAGTTGATACTAAACTGAGGTATCATTTTTAACCTTAGCAAAACAAAACTCTTTGACAACATACTCGGCTGTTAAGGCTATAAGGAATCTGTCACTTTTATACATTGCTAGAGGACATACAAAATTATATCACCTCAATGAATTTGGCAATAGCAAATAATTAATTTGAAAAATTACATATGCCTTTAATCTTTGAACCAGTAATCCCACATGTAGAGACCTATCCCAAAGTTATATTCATTGAAATGTGAAATAACTTATACACAAGGCTATTTATTTATCTACTATTTACAAAAGCAAAACAATTGTAAAATGAAATAAGGACTAATGAAATATGTTAAACTCTTTGGGTAACTTTTGGGTAACAAAGGTGTGGAACCTTTATAAACACACACACTCATATACATATGCACAGACAACTGATATTTTCAAAAACAACAGTAAATGATAAACCAAAAATTAATTAAAATAAACAGTAAACTTTATTGGGAATAGTGCTATAATAAACATGGGAGTGTAGATATCTGCTGATTTCTTTTCAATATATATCTAGTAGTGAGATTGCTGGATTATATTGTCGTCTTTAGATGAAAGGAAAAGACAATGAAATACTGGGAAGAACTGAAATAAAAGTTAGTCATGTTCTAATGTGTCTTATTTTATAGTTTTGACACTAGAACCTTGATTGCGTATTATATATTTGAAAGAATACACTAAACACCGTATTTTTAACAGTGAAGCAATTCCTAAAATAAAAAGTAAACTGAAACTCACCAAGTTTACATTTATCAAATTGATGGCGTAATAGCAAGGATATTTACCTCAATTAAAAATATTATTTTGACTTTATATACCTAGGTTGGACCAAGCATAATGACCACTGAATCTTAAGTTGTATCTAATGATATTATTATTAAGTTTAATGTTGATGTAACTTTGAAACTATTATAAATATACACACTCCACTACATACAAAGTAGATTAAAACATATAAGTAATTATACAAATATTGGGAAGCAAGATTTTCGGTATAAAAAATAAAGATATAAATCAAATAAGCTAAGTAAAATTCTGTAATTTTTATTTAAATTTAGAAAATATGACATGAATTTAGAAGTTTTATTCTAAAATAAATAAAATATATGTCTCTCAGCTCTCCAATGATATGCCCTAGAAACTTGGGAAAGTAGAAAAAGCAAACCTACCACCCACATGTGGTTTCCAGATATCATTTTCCACTAAAAGGAATTTCAAGAACTCCTTGGAGATATATCTGACTCTCAGCCAAGATCATAAATATCCAAAATGAGCCTAGTCATCTTGTCATTTTTGAAACCTCAGATCACAGAACATAAAAGGACATGGGAGGCAACTAGAAGGGACTCTGATTAAGCAAAGATTAAAAAAAAAGAGCACTAAAAAGAGTGACAACTGAAATGTATCAAATCTATAAAACTGAAAAATTCATAAATATACTTAATCCTTTGTCTATATCTTGAGATTTTACTCAGGATATCAGTGTATTTTCCAAAAAAATTATATAAAATGCAAATAATAAATAATCAAAATAATCAAAACTCAAGAGATGTACAGCACCACTTGGGGAATATTCTTGCCAAAGTAAAATAAAATAAACTAGTTGAACATCTATATTTAACTCACAGTTACAAGAAACTTTAAAAAAATGTTTCATGGGAATTTTAAAGACAAAAATGAGACAGAATTTTATACGAACAATAGAATCAATCAAAAAATTATAGAAATTAAAATATAATAAAGAACATACGATCAAAAATTCATCAAATTCTGAACAAACACACAATGGAGATAATCAACAAGACACATGTTAGTTGATTTTAAAAAGATAAATAAAAATGCACAAATGCTGCCAAAAGCAATCAGGAAGCACAGCAGCACACATAAACTGCCAAGTCAGAAAAAGGAAAAAAATACAAAACTAGATATAAAGTGCAGATTACATAAAACATGATGAATTCTATGTACAACAAATGTGAGAATGTACATGAAGTAGTCAGTTTCCTAGATAACAATAATATGAAATTTAACTCAAAAACATTGTAATAACAAATAAGTTGGATCAGTATTTTAAAATTTTAAATGACAACAAACAAAAGCCGAAGTGGTTTTCAGGCAAATTTACCAAATTGCAAAGAAAAGATAAATCAAATTTTATAAACATATTTCAAGAGAATAGAAAAAAAGGAATAGAATACTCCACAACTAATTCAATGATTACAATAAACACTCAATAGCTAAAATGGATCATGGCAGAATAAGAAAGACAAATTGGAGGCCAAAACACTTACTAACATAAATTCAAAGATCCTAGACAAAATATTAGCAAATAAAACCCATAGTGTATAAAGAAAAACACATAGTGACCAGTTCAGCATGATTGACATGCATTTTTATAACAGTATACTGGCTGCTATGTTGAGAAGAGACTGACATGAGAGAAGAGGGAGAAGGTAGAAGCACAATCAAGAGCAGGATTGCCAGATAAAATTCGTATTTGCTAAATCTAATCTAGCAACTCCAATTAAGCGATTATTGCAATAATTGAGATGAGGCGTGTTGGTGGCTTATACCAAGATAGTGGAAGGGCAGATAGTGAGAAGTGGTCAGATTCTGGAAACATTCTGATGTTAAATACCACATGATCTCACTCATATGCAGAATCTAAAAAATTGATCTCAGAGCAGTGGAAAGTAGGACAGTGATTACCAGAGACTGGGGAGGATAGGGGGAAGAGGGGAGGAGGAAACATTGGTCAACAGGTACAATGTTACAGCTATATAAGAGGATCAAGTTCTGATACTCCATTGCACAGTAGAGTGACTATTGCTAACAACAATGCACGGTATATTTCAATTAGCTAGAAGACAGGATCTTAAATGATTTCATCACAAAGAAATGATAAATGTTGAGGTGATGGATGTGCCAATTATTCTGATTTTGTCATTACGCTTATTCTGATTTGATTATTACACAATGTATACATGTATCAAAACATCACATTGTACCCCATAAATATGTTCAATTATTACATGTCAGTAAAAAAATCAACATATTTTTTGATGGATTAAATGTGAATTATTTTCTGTCCTTCTGTCTGTCACCACCTGCCCCACAGTGTTCTGGGCTTGTATCTTCCATTACTGCACTTCCTAAATAGCCTTCTGATTGCTGTTTCTTCTAACCCTGCCCCTCTACAATTCCAAATTCCAGTATAAGTAATATTTCTAAAAGTGCAAATCTGATTATTTACTACCTAAGTCCTTTCAATGACTTACTTTTGCCCTTTGGGTAAAGTCTAACTCCTACAAATAGATGTCATTCACTCTCTGGCCCCAGGACCACATGGCCATCCTCGAGGCAATCTCTTCCACTAAGCAAACTCCACTTTCTATCTGGCTATATTCTATTTATTCTCTAGTTCTGAACCTAAAGGTGTCATTCTCAAAAAAGCCATTATTAAGGAAGGTTTTGTTCCATTTTCATAGGATCCCATAAAATCCTAGTTTCTCCTATCATAACATGTATCAAGTTACATTATAATCACTTATTTAACTGAAGGTTTCTTCAATTGTTCATTAACTTTGAGGCAGTGTGCAATGTAATTGTCTTGTTTATTATTGTTTCCCTAGACCTTAAAGAACATCTGACATGGGGTACATAGCCAATAAATACTTTAAAAGAATGATTTAAAATTAACTAATTATGTATTTGCATTTCACATATGCACAATGGTCATTGAGACCTCCAAATTAACAAATGGTGTTTCGTAACAGCACACTAATGGTGTCATGAATTATATTTGTTAACAATTTGTCCTTAGAATGAGTTTACTTTTTCCTTAACTTAAAGAATGAATTTGTATTATGCCACAAAACTTAATTATAACAGTACATTTTAACATTTTACCTTAAAAATAATTACTTCAATCTCTGCTTAACTATAACTTACTTCACGTCCACAAAGTGAAAGTAAAACAGACTTTTTATTTCTACATGTTTAATTTAACTAGCAATCAGTAAGATGACAGAGAAACAGACAGATTAGATGATATTTTTTTCCTCTACTGTAACAAGTAGTGAAAGACTGAAGTGACTCTAAAATGGAAGTCAATGAGATGGAAGGATTACAAATGAAATAGGGGCATATTTAAAACTTTGGGGAAGGAATAATAATCTAAGTTTGCATGTGACTGATAAAATGAACTTCACATCAAAATAAAATTAAAGATTTAATAACAACAAACTGGAAAGTGTAAATTTATACTCTTTTTAAAAGTAGTATCCTTTCTAGTTCTAGCACTAATTTGGCCCAGCACCAATTCCATCCTACTACCAGACTTACTCATGGAAACATCTAATAGGTCACCTCAAATGAGAAGAATTTAATTTCTAATAACTTTTCTCTTCTTCTGTGATATCCATTTGAGTAATAGCTGATCCTGTGATGTGGAACACATTACAGCTGCCCAAAAGTGAGGAGGATTTCAAAGATATCTAGAATAGTGCTATCAGAACAATTGAGCTCAGTTAAAAAGGATTCTCATTGTCTAAATTCTGACAGTACAGACATAACACAGAAAATTCGATTATAATTTGTAACAAGTTGAATCTGTAAATAAAAGTATGACTCTAATTACTATCATAAAAATAAAATTTACTATTATGTTTGACAAGAAAGTTGTAATACAAATGAAAAGTGATATAGTAATTATATTTAATTTAGTAGTTAATTTTAAAGATAAGGAGGTGTAATATATAAAATATTTTTATCTCTCTATGAAGAATAAACTTATATAGATCTTAAGCCAAATCGTTTAAGAATAGTAAGACCCTACCAAAATAAATTGATTGTTATTGGTGGTCTTTCATCATATTTAGGAAGAAAGATATTTTAAATGGTTTAGCAAGATGAAGAAAGAAAGAAATATTTCACCAAACATGGTGAAACCCTGTCTCTACTAAAAATACAAAATCGAGCTGGCCATGGTGGCAGGTGCCTGTAATCCCAGGTACTTGGGAGGCAGAGGCAGGAGAATCGCTTGAACCCTGCAGGCAGAGGTTGCAGTGAACCAAGACCATGCCACTGCACTCCAGCTTGGGCAACAGAGTGAGACTCTGCCTCAAATAAATAAATAAATAAATAAATAAACCTCTATCTACTTAAAGCCACTTATTATATATCTTTTCAGAAGAAAATTTAACAAATATGTTTACAAAAATATTCTTAGTTTAATTGTAACTTCTTTTGGGGCTTAGTGACAGTTAATATTTTCCAGGCTTATACATTTGTGAGTTGCTTCCTCTGTCTTAATCACTTCCAAAGTTTTTAATAAATCCCATATATGATGACTCAAAGACTTGTATCTCTGTTGAAGAACCTTTCATAGAAAGCCAGACCCAATCATCACACTGAAATTGCCATTTAAATGTCTCAAAGCAAACTCACATTTAGCAGTCCCCCACACGATACATGTAACTTTCTTTCCAACACTGAACCCGCCTCTTCTAAGGTATTTTCTTAATGAAAAGAATTAATGGTCAATAAATTGCACACACCAAAAACCAAAACGTTTGTAGCCCAGTGTATCTTTTTTTTTCCTTTTTCAATTTTTATTTTAGGTTAAGGGGGTACATGTGCTGATTTGTTAGATGGAAAAATTGCATGTTGCATGGGTTTGGTGTACAGATGATTTGGTCACCAAGGTAATGAGCATAGTTCCCAATAAGTAGGGTTTTTAGCCTCAATCTTTTCTCAACCCTTCACCCTCAAGAAGGCTCTGGTGTCTATTGCTCCCCTCTTTGTGTCCATTTGTACTCAGTATTTAGCTGCTGCTTTGAAGTGAGACATTGTGGTATTTGCTTTTCTGTTCCTGTGTTAATTTGCTTTGGATAATGGCCTGCAACTGTATCCATGTTGCTGCAAAGGAGACAATTTCATACCTTTTTATGGCTGTATAGTACTCCATAATATATTTGTACCACATTTTCTTTGTCCAGTCCATCATTGATGGGCATCTAGGTTGATTCTATATCTTTGCTATTGTGAATAGTGTTGTAATAAATATATACATGCTTGTGTCTTTTTGGTAAAATTATATTTCTCTGGGTATGTACTCAGTAATGGGATTGCTGGGTCAAATGGTAGGTCTGTTTTAAGTTTTTTGAGAAATCCCCAAACTGTTTCCACAGGGGCTGAACTAGTTTACATGTCCACTGGCAATATATAAGCATTTTCCTTTTTCTGCAACCTTACCAACATCTGTTACTTTGTAGCTTTTTAGTAATAGCCATTCTGACTGGTAGGAGACAACATCTCATCGTGGTTTTGATTTGCATTTCTCTATTGATTAGTAATGATGAGCATATTTTCATATGCTTGTTGACCGCATGTATATCTTCCTTTAAGAAGTGTTTAGAGGCCAGGTGCGGTGGCTCACACCTGTTATCCCAGCACTTTGGGAGGTCGAGGTGGGTGGATCACGAGGTCAAGAGATCGAGACCATCCTGGTCAACATGGTGAAACCCCGTCTCTACTAAAAATACAAAAAATTAGCTGGGCATGGTGGCACGTGCCTGTAATCCCAGCTACTCGGGAGGCTGAGGCAGGAGAATTGCCTGAACCCAGGAGGCGGAGGTTGCGGTGAGCCGAGATCGCGCCGTTGCACTCCAGCCTGGGTAACAAGAGCGAAACTCCGTCTCAAAAAAAAAAAAAAAGAAGTGTTTGTTCACATACTTTCCCCATTTTTTTTCCTAAAAAGATGCAACAAAAAGGATTTTTATTGTAGATTGACAATTTATAATTACATAAATTCATGGGTTACAAAATGATGTCATAAATTGTGGATACAATGTGGAATAATTAAATCAAGCTAGTTAACATATCCAATACTTAAATATATTTATGTGATGAGAACATCAACTTTGAAATTAAATACTCCATTATTAAGTATATGCATCACACTGTATAACATAACTCAAACTAAGTATAAAACATATTCTTCCTATCTGAAATTTTGTACCCTTTGATTGCCATTAATTATTTTTTTGAGACAGCATTACTGTGTCACCCAGGCAGTGGTGCAATCTCAGCTCACTGCAACCTCTGCCTCCCAGAGTCAAGTGATTCTCCTGCCTCAGCCTCCCCAGTAGCTGGGACCACAGGCACAAGGCAACACACATGGCCAATTTATTTTTTTGTATTTTTAGTAGAGATGGGGTTTCTCCATGTTGTCCAGGCTGCTCTCAACTCCTGACCTCAGGTGATCTGCCCGCCTTGGCTTCCCAGAGTGCCAGGATCCCAGGCACGAGCTACCATGCCTGGCCTAAAATTTTTATGAGACAAAATATCAATTTCAAAAGAGCATCAAAAAGTGAGCAGGCCAAGCACGGTGGCTCAAGTCTACAATCCCAGCACTCTGGGAGGCTGAAGGGTATTTTCCGTAGTAAAAATCCAAAAGTTACTAAAAATACAAAAAATTAGCTGGGTGTGGTGGCAGTTGCCTGTAATCCCAGATATTCCGGGGACTGAGGTAGGAGAATCTCTTGAACCCAGGAGGCGGAGGTTGCAGTGAGCACCACTGCACTCCAGCCTGGGCAATAGAGAAAGACTCCATCCCGAGGGGGAAAAAAAAGTCTTTGTTTCTACTAAATATACCAAAAAAAAAAAAAATTTAGCTGGACACTGTGGCTCGTGCCTGTAATCCCAGCTATCCAGGAGGCTGAGGCTGGAGAACCGACAGAATCTGGGAGGCAGAGATCACAGTGAGCCAAGAGGGCACCACTGTACTCCAGCCTGGGCAAGGGCAACACGAGTGAAACCTCATCACCTCATCACAAAAAAAAAAAAAAAAAAGAGTGAGCATATTTAATCATCCTCAGCTCATAATAGAGCAAACAGATCAACAGAATAATAATTCACACTATTGCATGTGTAATGAACTGGCAACAAGAGAAAGTTGGTTGAAGAAAGAGGAACTGTGTCTTGTAAGAATTAAAATCAAGGGGCTCCATAATCATCTGACATCTGTTCAACATTGTATCTATGGTTAGAAATGTATGTGATAGAAACTCCAGGAATCTTATGGATTCTTATTTTAAGGTCCGGGTCAACTGTGGCCACAACGTAACACTTATGGTGAGTTACTCTCTGTAATAAGCAGTCATCTACATAGGTTCCTTTGTGTGTACATGGTAAACGTTCAAATCTTGGATCCTTGGCGATCCTTAGAGCCACTTGATACTTCTGCCCCAATTTCTCAGTTTCAGCCATTATCTAATCAGTTATACAAGGGATACAGTTGGCATACAGACAGTCCATCATTGACTGCACTAAGTCCAGTTTGGCTTTTATGGAAACGTTGATAATGTTGGTATCAATGACGATGTGGAAAGGTGGGCCCAGCTGTGTATTATATTGGAAAATAAGCAGGAAGGGTGTTGAGGAACTTCTGTTTCCTTTAACATGCTGGAATCCTTCTTTTCTTTTTAGGTTTTAATCTACCCTTTTCTTTAAGCTTCTGATCTCTGAGACTAAGCATTCGCTTCATGGTCACATACTTCCTTGTTTTCTTTTGCTTCCCCATGGTCAGGCCACACTTCCGCCCATGTTTTAATGGGGTTGTTACTACTTGCTGAATTGTTTAAGTTCCATATAGTTTCTGGATATTAAACCTTTGTCAGATGCATGGCTTGCAAATATTTTCTCCGATTCTGTACATTGTTTACTTTGTCGATAGTTTTTATTTGCTGTGCAGAAGTTATTTGGTTTAACGATGTCCCACTTGTCTATTTCCTTTTCTGTTGCAAGCACTTTTGGAGACTTTGTCATAAAATCTTTGCCAAGCCAAAGCCCATGTTCAGAGTGGTATGTCCCATATTTTCTTCTATGGTTTTAATAGTTTTAGGTCTCATATTTTTGTCTTTGAGCTAATTTGATTTTTGTGTTTGGTGAAAGGAAGAGGTCCAGTTTCAATCTTGTGTGTATGGCTAGCTAGATATCGCAACATCATTTATTGAATAGGAAGTCCTTTCCCCATTGCTTGTTACTATAGATTTTGGTCAAAGGTCAGATGAATTGTAGGTTTGCAGCTTTATTTCTGGGTTCTCCAACCTGTTCGGTTGGTCTATGTGTCTGTTTTTGTACCAGTACCATGCTGTTTTGGTTGCTGTAGTTTCCCAATACAGTTTGAAGTCAAGATAGTGTGATTCCTCTGGCTTTTTCCTTTTTGCTTATAATTGCTTTGGCTATTCATGCTCTTTTTTGGTTCCATATGAATTTTAGAATAGTTTTTGTCCTAAATGTGTGAAAAATGATATTGGTCATTTGATAGGAATAGCATTGAATCTGTAAATTACTTTGGGCAGTATGGCTCTTTTAATGACATTGATTCTTCCTATATATGAGCATAGAATGTTTTTCCATTTGTTTGTGTTATCTTTGATTATTTTTAGCAGTGTTTCATAATTCCAGTAGAGATCTTTCACCTCCCTTTTTAGCTGTATTCCTAGGTATTTTATTACCCTCATGGCTATTTTGAATTAGTCCAGGATATCTTTCAACTGTCCAATTTTCCTTGTCTATCACTGTCACTCTAATCCATCATCTCTGGAGGTACACAAATAGAATAGCACTTTTAATGGTTTTTGTATATTTAAATTGTTCTTTTAAAATATATTCCTTATACCTTCAAACAGTGTGAACTTTAAAAAATGTGAATGGGAACAGGTCAGTAGGACACACACACACACCCCTTAATCAATTGTTTCCCATGTTTTACAGATAAAGACCGAAGCTATTAATATGGCCTATGTGGCCATGCATGATCTGTCGCCTATCACTTTCCATACCTCATGTGTCCCCCATGACTCCCTTTTCTCCTCTGTAGTCACAGATGGTCTCTAACCATATCATGGTTACTCTCTTCCCAGGATGTTTGAATATACTTTTCCCTTCGACCGAATGGGCCTAATTTTTCATGCTAATCGTTAGATCTTAATTTAACTAGAACTTTCTCAGAGATCTTTTTGACTGCGTTTGTGGCTCATATCTCCCAGTTATACACACTGTAGCACTTCCTAAGTATAACAAGGGCAGAATGTGAAATTTGGCCTATTATTTTATCAGAAGTTCTTAGCACAGTGTCTGCCCTTCATAATGGTGCTACAGATTCCTATTATTAAATATTTGATGAACATTTGATACATAATTTATAATTATGCTGGCTAAAATATATATTCAAGTGTTTATTATGAGATAGTTGAGATAGCATGAGCGATTCACTTTCTCTGCCCTATCTACATGATTAACAAACTACCTGGCGCATGTGTGTGTGTTTGTGTGTGTACATACATCTGGCATTAATACATATATATGTATGTATTTATATACACATACATACATATATGCATGCACATATATATGTATTTATTAATTCCTTTCTCTCTAGAAATACATCAGATTTTACTCTACTTTCTCCTGCACTTATTATGCAGAGGTTTCAAAAGTCATTTTTATTCTTTGGAGTAAAAGGGTTATTTTCCTCCTCTTTTGATTATAGAATTATTAATTTTTTCTTGAAATGTTTTATAAATTCATTAGGATAAGATTAAGTATTTGTCTTTTTTTTATTTTATTTTTCCATAAGTTATTGGTGTACATGTAGTATTTGGTTACATGAGTAAATTCTTGAATGGTGATTTGTGAGATTTTGGTGCACCAATTACCCATTTATACACTGCACCATATTTGTAGTATTTATCCCTTGTACCCTTCTCACTCTTCCACCTAAGTCCCCAAAGTTCACTGTATCATTCTTATGCATTTGTGTCCTCATAGATTAGTTCCAAGATATCAGTGAGAACATACAATGTTTGGCTTTTGATTCTTGAGTTACATCACTTAGAATAATAGTCTCCAATCTCATCCAGATCACTGCAAATGCTGTTAATTTATTCATTTTTATGGCTTCATAGTATTGCATCATATATATATACACACACACATATATATGATGTATATATATGATGTACATAGATATATATGATGTATATATCATATATATGTGATATATACACAATATATGTGAGATATATATATATAAAATATATATATATAAAATATATACACATCCGTTCCTTTATCCAGTCATTGATTGATGGACATTTGGGTTGGTTCCATGATTTTACAATTGTGAATTGTGGTGCTATAAACATGTGTGTGCAAGTATCTTTTTCGAATAATGACTTCTTTTCCTTTGGGTAGAAACCCAGTAATGGCACTGCTGGATCAGATGGTAGTTCTACTTTTAGTTCTTTTTTTTTTTTTTTGAGACAGAGTTTCGCTCTTGTTACCCAGGCTGGAGTGCAATGGCACGATCTCAGCTCACCGCAACCTCCGCCTCCTGGGTTCAGGCAATTCTCCTGCCTCAGCCTCCTGAGTAGCTGGGATTACAGGCACGCGCCACCATGCCCAGCTAATTTTTTGTATTTTTAGTAGAGACGGGGTTTCACCTTGTTGACCAGGATGGTCTCAATCTCTTGACCTCGTGATCCACCCATCTTGGCCTCCCAAAGTGCTGGGATTACAGGCGT
This sequence comes from Callithrix jacchus, assembly GCF_049354715.1. NCBI lineage: Eukaryota > Metazoa > Chordata > Mammalia > Primates > Cebidae > Callithrix > Callithrix jacchus. The sequence continues at coordinate 35,576,550 of NC_133524.1, forward strand.
GAGCCACTGAGCCCGGCCCTACTTTCAGTTCTTTAAGGAATCTCCACACTGTTTTCCATAGCGACTGTACTAGTTTACATTTCCACCAGCAATGTAGAAGTGTTCCCTGTTCACTGCATCCAGGTCAACATCTACTGTTCTTTGATTATGTACATTCTTGCAGGAGTAAGGTGTTATCACATTGTGATTTGATTTGCATTTCCCTGATCACTAGTTATGATAAGCATTTTTTCATATGTTTGTTGGCCATTTGTATATCTTCTTTTGTAAATTGTCTACTCATGTCTTTAGCCCACTTTTTGATGGGATTGTTTGTTTTTTTCTTACTGATTTGAGTTCATTGAAGATTCTGGATATTATTCCTTTGCCTGATGTATACATTATGAAGATTTTCTCCCACTCTGTGGGTTGTCTCTTTGCTCTGCTAACTGTTCCTTTTGCCATGCAAAAGTTCTTTAGTTTAATTAGGTCCCAGCTATTTATCTTCATTTTTCCTGCATTTGCTTTTGGGTTCTTGGTCGTGAAATCCTTGCCTAAGCCAATGTCCAGAAGGCTGTTTTCAATGTTGTCTTCTAGAATTTTTATGGTTTCAGGTCTTAGCTTTAAGCCTTTAATCTATCTTGAGTTGATTTTTGTATAAGGTGAGATGAGGATTCAATTTCATTCTCCTACATGTTGCTAGCCAATTATCCCAGCACTATTTATTGAAAAGGTTGTCTTTTCCCAACTTGATGCTTTTGTTTTCTTTGTCAAAGATCAGCTGACTGGAAGTATTTGGATTTACTTCTGGGTTCTTTATTCTGTTGCACTGGTCTGTATGCCTATTTTTAAACCAGTCCCATGCTGTTTCGGTGACGATGGCCTTATAGCATAGGTTGAAAACAGCTAGTATGATGTCTCCAGATTTGTTCTTTTTGCTTAGTCTTGCTTTGGCTATGCAGGCTCTTTCTTGGTTTCATATGAACTTTAGAATTGTCAATAAATGTGATGCACCACATAAACAGAATTAAAAACAAAAATCACATGATCATCTCAATAGATGCAGAAAAGGCATTTGACAAAATGCAGCATCCCTTTATGAATAAAACCCTCAGCAAAATTGGCATGCAAGGGACATACCCTAATGCAATAAAAGCCATCTATGAGAAACTCACAGCCAATATAATAGTAAATGGGGCAAAGTTGAAAGCATTCCCTCTCAGAACTGGAACAACACAAAGATGTCCACTCTCACCACTCCTCTTCAACATAGTACTGGAAGTCCTAGCCAGAGTAATCAGACAAGAGAAAGAAATAACGGGCATCCTAATCAGTAGAGCAAAGGTCAACCTGTCACTATTTGCTGATGATATGATCATTTACCTTGAAAACCATAAGGACTCCTCCAGAAACCTCCTAGAGCTGATAAAAGAATTCAGCAAAGTTTCCGGATACAATATTAATGTACACAAATCAGAAGCTCTTTTATACACTAACAGTGACCAAGCAGAGAATCAAATCAAGAACTCAACCCCTTTTAAACAGCTGCAAAAGAAATAAAATACTTAGGAATATACCTAACAAAGGAATCAAAAGATCTCTATAAGGAAAACTACAAAACACTGCTGAAAGAAATTATAGATGACTCAAACAAATGGAAACACATCCCATGCCTATGGATGGGTAGAATCAATATTTTGAAAATGGCCATACTGCCAAAAGCTATTGACAAACTCAAAACAATCCCCATCAGAATAACAAATCACTCTTCACAGAATTAGAGATATTTGTCTTGGTAAACAATTTCAGTTTTACGAGTCAAACTTTTTTTCAGTTGTTCAATGTTTTCCTAAATTATACTTTTAATTGATATTCTTTCATTATTTATTGGTTTTGATCTCTTTCTTAGGAACATAAACTTTCTCATTCTATTTTCCACATGTCTTTTCTTGTGGTTTATAATTGGCTTCTTCTTTTCTTATTATTCTGTATTATGGAAAATGTCCTAGGTTTGTCCTCTATATCATAAATCAATTTCTGTAATACCATTACTATGTTTTGCTGTTTGTAAGACTGTATTTCAGCCTGCAGTATTAAATCTATTGTCATGTTTCCCTGTCTCACTGTACTCTGTATGCATTTTTTTCTGACTTTAAGTCAACTCAGTGTTGATCATGGTGTCTCACATTTTCATAATCACTTTCAACTCTCCTACTGCGAACATAATAGAGTATCAACTTTCCAAAATTGATTTAAGTTCATGTGGCACATCTTTCTAAAAAAAAATCTGGGTTTTGGTTTGGTTTTGTTACTGTTGTTTTTGCAACTTGCTACATCCATGAAATTAAAAATACAAAACTTTGTCTAGTGTTATGTCAGTATCAGATCTAAATCTGTGAAATTTTATTTCCCTTAATAGTCATGCAACAGCTATTAGAATAATTTTCTTAATATGAAAAACAAGGAGATAAGTAGTTAGCCTATCCTATATCTGAGGCAAAATAGCTTTTACTGTTATTGTTTTGTAATTATATCTGTTTTGTGTAAGATTTCTCGTTTAAGGAAGTAATACTTATTTTACCACCCAACTGTATGCCCATGGGGAGATCTGTTTCTGGATAATGTTAGAATTATTTTATTCCTTCATTAGCAGAGATAGCAAATAAAAGACTAAAGGAACATCATTCACACAACTCTCTCTACTAGAAATGGGATTAATTGTAGAATGAGAGGCATGAATGAGACAGATTAGGGAGGACAGGTAATACAGTCCTCTCTTCTTTATCGGGAGTTCAAGACCAGTCTGGGCAGTATAGTGAAACCCCATCTCAACAAAAAATACAAAAATTTTCTGGGCATGGTGTTTCATGCCTATAGTCTCAGCTACTCAGGAGGCTGAAGTGGGAGGATCACTTGAGCCTGAGAGGTCAAGGCTGCAGTGAACTGTGGTCACAGCACTGCACTCCAACCTGGGGTCAGAGGGAGATCCTGTCTAAGAAAAATAGTAAATAAAATAAGAAAAGCACTAAAATATAAATTAAAAAATTACAAATTGTTGAATCTATAAGAAGGTAACATAACAATAACCTGGTGGTAATAGTTTCCATCGTTTACTAGATATTAAATTTTGCTGAAGAAAAAGAAAAACAAAAAGGTCTTATGAATCTTTTTAGCTAATATAATGAAACTTCGAAGGAGAGATGCTTTGATTTGTTTTTAATTTTTAAATATTATTAATATAATAATCCCAAATGGACTTAGACAATTTTCATGCATTTATTCATTTACTTAAATATATATATATATACTGAGCATTTACTATGTACCAGACACAATTTTTTAAGTGGCGGGTAATAACAAACAAAAAATACAGACAAAAATCTCTGACCAAATTAAGCTTATACTTTAGTAGGAAAAAGAGAAAACAAATAAAAAGGTGTTATGTTTATGTTTATGTTGATAAATGCTAAGAAGAAAAGTATAGGTATTGCAGATTGGGTTGAGGGGAGTGTGAGTGTTCACATTAAAATATAATAAGACCTTCTCACTCAGATGAGGTCACAAAATACTCGCTCAAGTCTTTGTAGTTTTGCCTGCCAACAAGGTTAACATTTTTGTTACAAACAACTTTGAATTAGTTCACTTGACTTAGCAAATGGTTAATGAAGGTTCCAGAGTTTCATCTTACAGAACAGGGCATGTATACTATACATGGAAGACTTGTAAGTGCAGGTGTAGTTAGTGATTCACCTAGAGCAGACGCAAATTTCAATATTGCTCCTGTGGGGAAATAAAAATTCTTATTTTGTGCAACATCATTTCCCAAAGACCAGCCAGACTTGAGTCAGCTGCTAAGTGTATATTGAAATAATTACACATATCGCTGCATGGGCTTCATTCATATTCACAAAATGACATTTGGAAAATATCTACCCAAAACAATTTTGGTTCTGGCAGATTTACTATTATCCTGTCATTTCCAAAAGTAATTGGAAAATATGATCAGTTATTTCTAGAGACAATTCCTGGTTCATGACATTAAGATCCTTTAGTCTGTATTCAGAATGCCTTTCTCTTTGCCATCACACAAGGATATATATCTAATTAATCTACAGGCTGCATCTGAAAATTTAAATGTAACTTAAGGTAAAAGTAGACTAAAATCTAGCTTTATTTTGCATTGTATGTCAGTGAAACCTTATGTGATTACCCACATGAATATGAAAATTCAAGCTTTTATAAACATGAATATCTTATATGGGTCAAAGTATAACTTTACATTAAAAATATGACATGAAAATATGAAATGAATGTATATTAAAGATTTTATGCAGCTCATTAATTAATGAGATATAACCACTTAGATGGTAAAACTGACTCTAAAAGCATTTGATAAGAAGGTGTTTATCAAGTAGTTTATTCAAAAAAGGTAGTTTATTCAAAAAGCCATCTAAAACTTTTAGAGTAGGACTGCTAGGTTAAATACAGATTTGTTACTGTCATTTGGGGCAATTAAGTCACAACCATGGAGGTTCTATTTTTATCAGATAGAAATTTTAAGTTAGCTAGTAACTTTGTAGTGTCTGGGTTGTGATCAAGTAGTAAATAGAAAATAGATATATTCTCCTGAAAAAATATATAATCCTCAGGTGAGCTCATTAAATAATGTCTCAGAGTAACATTGAAAAGACATACCACGTACCTTTTTTGGCCTTCTTTCCAGTTTTAATAATTTTTAATAGTCCCCATGTTTTGGTCATCAAAAATCTTTGAATATTCGTTAGAAGAAAGGGCTTACCTCATTATAGGTTAGCCAGATTATTTTCACAGATACGATGGTGGTGTTAGCTACATATGTTTTCTTGATCACATAGTGTTTAGCAACTCGCAAAAATATTTTGTTGGTAAATGTTATCAAAGACTCCAGGGTTGAACCACTTAAATGACTCTATAGTCTTTTTCTGCATATGGGGATTAGGATGTCAAAGTCACGAAAATCTCTCCCCCAGATTTCACTATGGTAACTATAGATTTAATAAAATCCTCTCTCCTCAAGGCCCCTCAGATATACCAAAGTTCCTTGCCTGCCAGAGAGTAACCTTCCAATCACTTCTGAGGCTGAATCCCTGTAAGGCAGGTAGCAGTATAGATTTCCATGAAGGTTTTGTAGACATTTGCTGCTTTTGTTCACTAATGATGAGCTTGCTGTACCTGATTAAAAACGGTTCTTTCCCAACTAGAACACTGGACAATCATTTTGTCCAATTTGAGGTAAAATGGAGACAAATTCTTATTGAAACATTGAACATAACTATCATCACAAAAACAAAAACTCAGTAAAAACATTTGTTTCTGGTTTTTAGCACAGCCTCCCCATAGCCGCAGATCCCTGCTTAAGCCTCCTGTGGAAGCCTGGGCCCTCTTCGTAGCTTTCTCCCTTTGTCTCATAACCATGTCCACCAACGAGAATGCACATACACCTGCTGCCCGGCTTAACAGATTCAAGAACAAGGGAAAAGACAGTACAGAAATGAGGCGTCGCAGAATACAAGTCAATGTGGAGCTGAGGAAAGCTAAGAAGGATGATCAGATGCTGAAGAGGAGAAATGTAAGCTCATTTCCTGATGATGCTACTTCGCTGCAGGAAAACCGCAACACCCAGGGCACTGTAAATTGGTCTGTTGATGACATTGTCAAAGACATAAATAGCAGCAACGTGGAAAATCAGCTCCAAGCTACTCAAGCTGCCAGGAAACTACTTTCTAGAGAAAAACAGCCCCCCATAGACAACATAATCCGGGCTGGTTTGATTCCAAAATTTGTGTCCTTCTTGGGCAGAACTGATTGTAGTCCCATTCAGTTTGAATGTGCTTGGGCATTCACTAACATTGCTTCTGGGACATCAGAACAAACCAAGGCTGTGGTAGATGAAGGTGCCATCCCAGCATTCATTTCTCTGTTGGCATCTCCCCATGCTCACATCAGTGAACAAGCTGTATAGGCTCTAGGAAACATTGCAGGTGATGGCTCAGTGTTCTGAGACTTGGTTATTAAGTATGGTGCAGTTGATCCACTCTTGGCTCTTCTTGCAGTTCCTGATATGTCATCTTTGGCATGTGGTTACTTACGTAATCTTACCTGGACAATTTCAAATCTTTGCCACAACAAGAATCCTACACCCCTGTTAGATGCTGTTGAGCAGATTCTTCCTACCTTAGTTCGGCTCCTGCATCATGATGATCCAGAAGTATTAGCAGATACCTGCTGGGCTATTTCCTACCTTACTGATGGTCCAAATGAATGAATTGACATGGTCGTGAAAACAGGAGTTGTGTCCCAACTTGTTAAGCTTCTAGGAGCTTCTGAATTGCCAATTGTGACTCCTGCACTACGAGCCATAGGGAATATTGTGACTGGTACAGATGAACAGATTCAGGTTGTGATCGATGCAGGAGTGCTTGCCATCTTTCCCAGCCTGCTCACCAACCCCAAAACTAACATTCAGAAGGAAGCTACATGGACAATGTCAAACATCACAGCTGGCCGTCAGGACCAGATACAGCAAGTTGTGAATCACGGATTAGTCCCATTCCTTGTCAGTGTTCCTTCTAAGGCAGATTTTAAGACACAAAAGGAAGCTGTATGGGCTGTGACCAACTATACCAGTGGTGGAACAGTTGAACAGATTGTGTACCGTGTTCATTGTGGCATAATAGAACCATTGATGAACCTCTTAACTGCAAAAGATACCAAGATTATTCTGGTTATCCTGGATGCCATTTCAAATATCTTTCAGGCTGCTGAGAAACTAGGTGAAACTGAGAATCTTAGTATAATGATTGAAGGATGTGGAGGCTTAGACAAAATTGAAGCTCTACAAAACCATGAAAATGAGTCTGTGTATAAGGCTTCATTAAACTTAATTGAGAAGTATTTCTCTGTAGAGGAAGGGGAAGATCAAAATGTTGTGCCAGAAACTACCTCTGAAGGCTATACCTTCCAAGTTCAGGATGGGACTCCTGGGACCTTTAACTTTTAGATCATGTAGCTGAGGTATAAATTTGTTGTGTACTATGTTTGGTATTTGTCTTCCTGTTTCTCTACGAAGAACTCTTTCTAAATGTGGTTTATTATTGTAGCACTTTTTACACTGAAACTATACTTGAACAGTTCCAACTGTACATACTGTATGAAGCTTGTCCTCTGGCTACATTTCTTATTTCTATGTGGAATTTCTTATCTTGCAGCCTCCTGTAAATAAACATTAAAACCCACCCTTTACTTCACCATGCCTATGTATTGCTTTCTAATCTGGGACCTTTAATGTTGCAAGTGAAGGATAACCTATCCAAACTGATGCAATTAACCAGAGGCAGTCCTGGTTGCAGGTTTTAGAAGTATGAATAAAATTTTCCAGAAACCCTCAAAAAAATTTGTTTCTGAATTATGAGATTTTGATTCCATTTTAAAATGTTTCATTTCCATTTATAAAAGCATAATATTCTAAACCAAGAGGAAAAGATCAGGAAAGATCAATGACTCCTTATATACTTATCAACAGATAAAGCATTAAAACATCGACCATATTCCAAACTTCATGGATATAGTTCATAAACTAAAAATAGGATTTGCCTTTTAAAATGTTTGAAAAAAAGTAAAATAGTAATAACATTTTATGTCATAAAAGTTATATGAAACTTCAGTGTTCATAAATAAATTTATTGAACACAGCCGCACATATTCCTTTACGTATTGTCTATGACTCTTGTACTACAATGACAGAGTAGTTGTGACAGAGACCTGATAGTGTGCAAAGCCGAAAATTATCACTATCTGGGACTACAGAAAAAAAATGTGCTGACTTCTCTTGTAGAGCTCAATAAAGTCGATACAAAGCACTGAAAAATTTTCTGGTGAGATACTGAATCTCTGCTCTCTGAGCAAATTACACAGACAATAAACTTTTTAGTACTCCTTATTAAAAGAAGACTAAGAACTTCATGATCAATTGTCATTGTAATAGAAAGTAAAATAAAAGATTCCTAATCTCATTTCTTTTAAAATATCTTATGAATAAGTTCATCAATATTGAGCAAAATTTGTCAAAATGTTGATACATTTCAATGCTTCTCTTTAGTTCCATTATATGGAATTATTATAATCCAAGTCAAAATTTACATGCTTCAAAAATTCTGCAAGTTTTGATATTATCCAGGTTTTGTCTTTTGCTATCCTCTTTCAGATTTCTGAACAGAAATCAAAATTTACATACTACTCTCATTTTTGTTTGATAAATAGAACATATCATGTTATCTTCCATACACTCTTGTGCTTTTCCACTATCGCTGATCTTAGTAGACTCTCAGTTTCACAAAGTAGCTATATCTTTTAACAAAGTTAACTAATTTCTTTTTCACAAGCACATACAAGAAACATGGAAATAGAAAAATGATAATCATCTATCGCACAAAACAATTAGCAGATAAGCAAACTCACAAGTTCATATAATGTGGCTAACTGCCACTCACATAACTTATAAAATTTCAGGTAAACAAAGAATCTGGGAAATTATTTACAGACATCCATAAGACAAAACATAATTACTGCTGACATAAAAATGTTGTCAGAAGAATAAACACATACTTTCATATTTTTCTCAATCCTAAATATTATATAGAAATACATTTACTTAACTGATCAATAAATTGATACAAACAGTTTAGGAAGTTTAGAATTACTAGTCTTTTTATGAGAAAATGAACCAAATGTAATTTGAAAATAAGATGCATTGTGACAAACAAACACATGAAAAAAACTTCAACATCACTGATCATTAGAGAAATACAAATCAAAACTACAATGAGATACTATCTCATGCCAGTTCAGGACATAGGCATAGGCAAGGATGTCATGGCTAAAACACTAAAAGCATTGGCAACAAAAGCCAAAATAGACAAATGGGATCTAATTAAATTTCAGAGCTTCTGCACAGCAAAGAAAACAATCATTAGAGTGAACCAGCAACCAACAAAATGGGAAAACAATTTTTTGCAATCTACCCATCTGACAAAGGGCTAATATACAGAACCTACAAAGAACTAAAGCAGATTTACAAGAAAAAAACAAACAAACCCATTCAAAAGTGGGCAAAGGATATGAACAGACACTTTACGAAAGAAGACATCAATGAGGCCAACAAACATGAAAAAATGCTCATCATCACTGGTCATTAGAGAAATGCAAATCAAAACTACATTGAGATACCATCCCATGCCAGTTAGAATGGTGATCATTAAAAAATCTGGAGACAACAGATGCTGGAGAGGATGTGGAGAAATAGGAACTCTTTTACACTGTTGGTAGGAGTGCAAATTAGTTCCACCATTGTGAAAGACAGGGTGGCAATTTCTCAAGAACCTAGAAATAGAAATACCATTTGACCCAGCAATCCCATTACTGAGTATATATCCAAAGAATTATAAATGGTTCTATTATAAAGACATATGCACATGTATGTTCATTGCAGCACTGTTTACAAGAGCAAAGACCTGTAACCAACCCAAATGTCCATCTTGGATAGAGAGGATAAAGAAAATGTGGCACATATACACCATGGAATACTACGCAGCCATGAAAAACAATGAGTTCATGTCCTTCATAGGGACATGGATGAATCTGGAAACCATCATTCTCAGCAAACTGACACAAGAACAGAAACCAAAAGACCACATGTTATAACTCATAGGTGGGTGTTAGACAATTAGAACATGTGGACACAGGGAGGGGAGCATCACACACAGCGGTCAGTTGGGAGGGGTGTTAGGGGAGGGACATTGGGGGTGGGGAGAGATAACTTGGGGAGAAATACCAAATATAGGTGATGGGGATGAAGGCAGCAAACCACCTTGCCATGTATGTACCTATGCAACAATCCTGCATGATCTATACATGTACCCTAGAACCTAAAGTACAATAAAAATAAATAAGAAATAACAAAGAATGGTGATTATTAAAAAGTCAGGAAACAACAGATGTTGGTGAGGTTGCAGAGAAATTGGAATGCTTTTACACTGTTGGTGAGAATGTAAATTAGTTCAACCACATAGAAGACAGTATGGCAATTCCTCAAAGATATAGAACCAAAAATACCATTTGGCCCAGCAATCCCATTACTGGGCATATACGCAAAGGCATATAAATAATTCTGTTATAAAGATACATGCACACGTATGTTCATTGCAGCACCATTCACAATAGTAAAGGCATAGAATCAACCCAAATATCCATCAATGATAGACTGGATAAAGAAAATGTGGTACATACACACTAATGAATACGATGCGGCCATAAACAGGAGAAAGATTATGTCCTTTGCAGGGACATGGATGAAGCTAGAAGCCATGACCTCAGCAAACTAACTCAGCAACAGGATACCAAACACCAAATGTCTTCACTTGTAAGTGGGAGCTGAACGATGAGAACACATGGACACGGGGAGGGCAACAACACTTACTGGGGTCTGTTGGGTGACCCAACAGACCCAATGAGGGTGAAGGTGGGAGAACATTAGGGGAAAGAGCTGATGCATGCTGGGCTTAATACCTGGGTGATGGGGTGATAGGTGCAGCAGACCACCCTGGCATACGTTTACCTATGTAACAAACCTACCCATCCTGCACATGTACCCCTGAACTTGATCTTTAAAAAATAAGATGAATTGATTGTATTGTAATCAACACTTATAAAAATTAGAGAAAAGTAATACAGCTGTATTCAAACCAATCTAATTTGGGCAAAACTTTAATTTGAATACATGAATTTAATTTCTTGTGTAAACAAGCTCATGGTCTCTATTCAAAAAGTTTATTTTTCTCTTAAAAGGCTGCACATTAAACATCTCAAATACTTTATTTTCTGCAAATCCTTGGGGTAGATACAGAGATGCACTTCCAAATCTCTATGAACCCATTAAAATAAAGCCCCATTATTTTGGAGACTGTATAATCTCATTTAATAATACCCTCCAGAGATATGAAAATATTCCAAATCAGGAAAAGCTTCTCTCAGTTGGCTACTCTGACACTAAGAGAGCCTGCAGTTTCATTTCTCTACTTCAACCAATATTCAAAAATAAACATAGACGTATAAAATAATGTCTTCAGATAACAAACCACTGTTTGGGGCACTATGTCAACTTGCTACATGGTGACTTTTGTTTATGACTTCCATGGAGTGAGACAAGCAGGTGGTATGTGGCTCCTCACCACTGGCTGTCATGAGGCTAGAGGCAGTAGAACCAAGATCCTGGTTGCAGCCCAAGAGGGGTCATCAATAACATCATTTTGGAAACAACTTTTTTTTCTTTTTGAGATGGAGTTTCACTCTTGTTACCCAGGCTGGAGTGCATTGGCGCAATCTTGGCTCACTGCAACCTCCACCTCCTGGGTTCAGGCAATTCTCCTGCCTCAGCCTCCTGAGTAGCTGGGATTACAGGCACATGCCACCATGCCCAGCTAATTTTTTGTATTTTTGGTAGAGACAGGGTAATCCCAGTACTTTAGGAGGCCGAGGCAGGTGGATCACGAGGTCAAGAGATGGAGGCCATCCTGGTTAACATGGAAACACCTTTTTATTGGACATTGAAGGCTCATGCAGAGGTAGCCCCTATAAGCTTTTATTCTGAAATTCCCATGGGATTCCTAGTGATTTTCATCTTTTCTACCCATGCACTATCTCTTAAAAACAAAAGCCACATCCCCATCAGGCTACCATGGACCTTCTTCACAGAACTGGAAAAAACAACCTTAAGCTTCATATGGAATCAAAAAAGAGTCCACATAACCAAGACAACCCTAAGCAAAAAAACAAAAACAAAGCTGAAGGTATCATGACACTGGACTTCAAACTATACTACAAGGCTACAGTAATCAAAATACCATGGTACTGGTACCAAAACAGAGATATAGACCAATGGAACAGAACAGAAGCCTTGGAAGTAATGCCACACATCTACAAGCATCTGATCTTTGACAAACCTGAAAACTGGGAAAACTGGCTGGCAATATGCAGAAAGCAGAAACTGGACCCCTTCCTTACACCTTATACAAAGATTAACTCCAGATAGATTAAAGATTTAAACATAAGACCTAACACCATAAAAAACCTAGAAGAAAACCTAGGCAAAACCATCTAAAACATAGGCATAGGCAAGGACTTCATGACTAAAACACCAAAAGCAATGGCAACAAAAGCCAAAATAAACAAATGGGATCTAATTAAACTTAAGAGCTTCTGTACAGCAAATGAAACAATCATTAGAGTGAACCAGCAATCAGCAGAATGGGAAAAAATTTTTGCAATCTACCCATCTGATAAAGGGCTAATATCCAGAATCTACAAATAACTAAAACAAATTTACAAGAAAAAAACAACCCCATCAAAAAGTGGGCAAAGGATTTGAACAGACACATCTCAAAAGAAGACATTTATGCAGCCAACAAGCATCTGAAAAAATGTTCATCATCACTGGTCATTAGAGAAATGCAAATCAAAACCACATTGTGATACCACCTCACACCAATTAGAATGGCGATCATTAAAAACTCTGGAGACAACAGATGCTGGAGAGGATGTGGAGAAATAGGAACGCTTTTATACATTGGTAAGAATGTAAATTAGTTAAACAATTGTTGCAGACAGTGTTGCAATTCCTCAAGGATCTAGAAAAAGAAATACCATTTGACCCAGCAATCCCATTGCTATGTATACCCAAAGGATTGTAAATTGTTCTACTGTAAGATGCATGCACACCTATGTTCATTGAGGCACTGTTTTCAATAGCAAAGACTTGGAACCAATGCAAATGTCCATCAATGATAGACTTGATAAAGAAAATATGGCACATACATACTATGGAATACTATGCAGCCATAAAACAGGATGAGTTCATGTCCTTTGCAGGGACATGGATGAATCTGGAAACCATCATTCTCAGCAAACTGACACAAGAACAGAAAAACAAACACTGCATGTTCTCACTCATAGGTGGGTGTTGAATAATGAAAACACATAGACAGAGGGAGGGGAACATCATACACCAGGCCCTGTTGGCAGATGAGGGGTGGGGGGTGGTTAGGGAGGGATAGCGGGGGGTGGTTAGGGAGGGATAGCAGGGGGTGGGGAGACTGGGGAGGGATAATATTAGAAGAAATACCTAATGCATGTGACAGGGGGATAGATGCAGCAAACCACCATGGTATGTGTATACCTGTGTAACAATCCTGCAGGATGTGCACATGTACCCAGAACTTAAAGTATAATAAAAAATTAAAATTTAAATTTAAAAAGCCACAGTATATGAATCTGAGATAGAGATTCACAAGGGACCTTTCTACTAGAAAAAGAGGAGATAGTGCTGACACATACTTGCTTGAATTTACTAATGAGGATTCTGAGAAGGTAACAACTCTGGACGAGTCCAAGATAGAACACCAATCTAGAACTAAGATTTTAGTTTCAGGTTCAGCCTTTATTACGATATCCAATGACAGCTACTGCTAGATTTTTTCCAGGGATGGTTGGCTTCAAGAATGGGGTGAAATATGGCTTACTAAATTTACCACCAAGCCACTTGTGAAGTTGTTTGTAAATGATAAACTCTGGAGTCTTGTGTTTAGATTTTATAGCTAGTTTGTTTAAATAACTAATTTGACCATCTCATTGATTTTATAGTATTTGTTGTTAAATATTAAGGGATTAAGATGCTATGCTCCGTGTGTGCTCTGGTTCAAGGATTCGTGGTTGGTCTGAAAATATAATTGGATTTAGGGTTGAATACTATTAACTCTACTCAGAGCAACTGTTATATAAATAAACCATTTTTCTTATGCAAAACACAGGTACATACATATTCGATAGGTAATATTCAATAAGTTGACTGGATGATATACAATTTATCTCTCTCTTTAGTAGCAAATAACTGAACTAACAGGATAATAACGAAATGAATAACAAAGGTCATAAAACGTTCACCGAAATGGTGTTTTCTCATGTTTTGCTTCACATACTATTTCAGCTAATTCCTTCTGATTTAACTCACGTAATTTTGTTACATTTTTACCATCATGTTTGGCAACATATGTGGAAGGTTATATACTACATTATTTTTACTTCACCTAGAAAAAAGAAAGCCAGAGTCATACAAAATATGTTTTGGTTAAGAAAATGCAATGTTAAATAAATGATATTTTTTGATGATCATTACAATATGTTTGCACAAGTTGGTTTAATCCATATTATCAAACTTAATCTCTTTAAGCAAAATATAAATGAATTATGTGATCACAATAATAATAAATGCTCCTTCTGGCTTTCTAAAAAAATAAATACTAGTAACTATGTTCCAACTTCTGGGGTAAATAAGCCAGTAAAATTTAGGAATTATTGATAATCTAACAAAGAGCAGCTTTTATGTCTATGTAAGATACCTAAGAATAAATCCAAGAAATGATGTGTGAAATATGTATGAGTGATATTGCTAAAAGGTATTGGAATACCTCAACACATTAAATTAATGGTTAAGAGGATTCAATATCAAATATTCAATTGCTCAAAATGTAATTCCAACAAATATCCAAAAAGTATTTTAATGGATCCTGAGATCTCCAATCTTGTGGTAACTGAAATAAAACTTACAGGAAATGGCAAAGGGGCTGGCCAAGTGGTTCCTAAAAAGAAAAAAATAAAAGGTGAGAGAAGGCATCTATTCTCTCATAAAATGAGACTCAATACCAATCACTAGTAATTAAAATGTACTGTACTAAAAGAGATAGACAAGTGAAGATGGACACAACCTTTTGATAATGTCCTATTTCATAAACATGTGGGGAGGTGTCACAGGTGTTCATTTTATTATTGCTTTATAATAACATATGTTACATATATTCTTTATGTTTATTATTTGTCTATTGCTGCACATTACCCCAAGTCTTAGTGGGTCAGTCATTCAGGAGAAGCTTAGTGGCTTGGATCTGGGCTCAGAGACTTTCACGAGGCTCAGTCAGATGTCAGTCAGGGCTACTGTCATCTTAAGAATTGACTGGAGATGAAAAATCTATTTCCAAGGTTCCTCACACTCAGTGCTGGTGATGGCTATGGGCAGGAGGAGGCCTCCCTTTTTCCCTATTGCACCTGTCAATGTTCTGCTTGAGTTTTCTCACGATGTATCCGTTGGCTTCCCCCAGAAGAAGTGATAAAAGAGAAAGCAAGATGGAAACCACAATGCCTTTTCTAATCTAGCCTTGCAAGTCACACACAATCAAATACCTATTCAATATGGGAGCCAAATAAGGGCATATATACCTAGAATATGGGTCATTGCAGGACAGACATCCTGAATGTTGCTTTTCACAGTACATTTCATATTTTACATTCACAAAATTAATTTTAAAAATGTTTCTTCTGGACAATATCAGGAAGATCAATGAATGTTTCATATATTTTATCTCCCTAATTATGCTGAGTGCTCAGAAAGAATGGAACTGTTACAATCATGTTAAGGATTACCTCACTCACAAGAAAAAATGCCACAGAGCTTATATACAATATTTATTATGGACTAAATTTTATCAAATAAATTTACCTAAAATTGTTGGGTACCTTGGTAAAATAACAAGTCTCCTATCTTACATAGCCATATGTTAGTACAATATTATAGAGAGTGTTTCCAGTTTTTTTGTTTGGGGTTTCAACACAATTTTTCCTGCCTAACAATCAATTTTAAGGAATGTTTCATTTATTCCTTCTGTAATCTATAGTAAGTGAATATGATAACATGATAGTGTGGCATTACTAGGTAAACTGACTTTGTATTAAAATGCTAATATATTCAAATTTTAAAGGAATGTCACAAAAAATATGCTGTTATTGTGTGTCAAAAGAATGACTTAGCAACCTGCAATATTGATTTTGAAAACGTTAAAGTTAACATCATTTCTCTTTCAAAAATCAATACGATTATTAAGAATTTGCATCGTTAATGAAATTTTGCATACCCTACATACCCTGTTGGTCACATAAGCCTTATTAAGACTATGTAGTTCAGTAATAACTTTTCCATGTTGATATAGAAGAACCGTATCTATAATTCTTCATGACTTCTTTAGGTAGTCATTTTATTTCAATAAATTAATTTATTTAATGACCATTAACTCATAAAAATCATAAACTTAAAGGTCAAAAAACATGTAAACTTGTTCTAATCAACTGCATCCCCTTGCATTAAATCTGAGAAAATGAAAACTATGGGGGAGAGCATCATTTACCTAAAATCAGTTAGGAAGTTGCTGAGAGTGAAGATTAGATTACAATTTAATAATAGGATTGGACATTATGCTAGGTATTTCAGATATGCAAAAACATTTCCTTTTCATTCCAGATATAAAACAATTCAACAAGGACATCGATAGAGCGCTAATTATGGTCCAGGCACTATAATTTTAAAAATGAACAAAATTAAAATACTGCCTTCCAGAAGGTGAAAGACATGATAGTGACAAGAGGAATAGCAATATTTATAAATAATATGTGTGATTAGGAGACTTGCAAACAATAACCACTGTAAAAATCCAAACGTGGAAAGAAATGTGTGCCTGAATGTTTGCAAGGACAGTCTTCAACACAGATATAATATATGAATCAGAATTTTTGGTGGGTTAGTAAAATTTGGATTGTTGCAAGATAAGAGTTTTGAAGGACAATGACATCTCAGAGGTTAATGAGGCAACTGAAACTGGGTGTTTTCACTGGGGAAGAGGGTAATTGGTGGTTTAGGCACACGCATCAATGTTGTCACATTTGACAAGAATTTTGCTATTAACTATTTTTTGTTTTCTTTGGAAACCTATTTGAAATAGTTATTATTCTGTTTTAGCAAAAAGCTGTTTCTTAGAATTCTGTCTAGCACATGGGAAACAATAAATTTTACTAAAGACTAAATTTCAGAAGATGGAAGGCCTTCAACTTATAAAAAGAAATCCCAGTGGGAATATATATCAAAATTTACTAATACATAATTTAATCTAAGTGAAGAAGTAATCCAACATTGGCTTATTGTTTAAAAGATTTTTATTTGTTATTCTTTATTTTTTCCTGTCTTTCTTCTAAAATAATGTCAATTTAAAATCTCTTGTTAAGCTCCAAAATTGTTGTTCCTTATAAACTGAGTATATATTCATTTTTTTCCTCTTTGGTAGATGAACCATTATACCATGTCTATTTGAGGAAAAGAAAATATGATTCTCTCCTATATCTTGTAAATAAAAGATTTAAAATAAGAGAATATAAGGAAAGCAAGACAACAAAAGTGATGGAAGGAAGGGCAAAGTTTGATTTGCATAAATATATTGTGTATTTAATTGTTTTTCTATCTATGTTTTTGTTTTTTTGAGACAGGGCTTTACTCTGTCATCCAGGCCGGAGCACAGTGGTGCAATTTTGGCTTACTGCAGCCTTCACCTCACAGTTTCCAGTGATTCTCCTGCCTTAGCCTCCTGAATAGCTGGGACCATAACCATGTGCCACCAGGCCAGGCTAATTTTTGTGTTTTTATAGAGACAGGGTTTCACCATGTTGTCCAGGGTGGTCTCGAACTCCCAAAGTGCTAGGATTTGCGGTGTGAGCCAGTGCGTCTGGCCCCTATCTACTTTCAAAACAAGATAAACATAACGAAAGCTACTTACCTTCTACCATATAATAATAAGTGAAAAGAAAAAATATTGTCTCTGTGCTAAGCATGCTCTGTCTCTTGGACTGTAGGAGGTTCTAGGGATTTGGAGGCTGATAAAAGAGAAAGCTATGTCCATGATATGGCAATAGAACACACAAGCTATACAAGGTGATAGGTTTCCATTCAGAGAAAGTTCCTCACAGCACAAGACTGTCCAGAAGCTACTGGCACAGGTCAATACTCATAAGGTAACGATGACCTGGGAGCTCCCTCAGGACAGGGAGTTTGGAGAGGGGGCTTATAGGTGTAAGTGATATTACTCAGCAGTGCTCAGTCTCTTGGTCAAAGAGCTCTAGAAGGCAGCAATGGCTTGGGATCTTTTAACCTCAAGATTTACCTAAACTGTCTAGCAGAAGTTGGGTGAGGTTTCATGAGGTACGCAAAGCAGGTAGGCTCAAAATGGCTGAAAGTCTGCTTGTTTGGGTTATTTTTTAAATAACTAGAATGTATAAATATTTGGCTTTGTTTCCAGGAGCCTTTTGAGCCAGCAGATCTCAGCCTGCAGTAAAGAAATACGTGATACACAGAGTCCATCTTTGGCTCATTTATATAGCTTAGATATTCTGCCTTGCATTGGAAGAGCCATGCCACAGGAGAGGCTGGCTACAGAAACCATCTAGTAACCCAAATCTCAAAGGCCTTGTTCATCCAGTAAAGTTACATTAAACCAGCTTGAATTTGTTCAAGCTGATTATATTTTATAAACTAAATTACTATATGAGATGAGAAAGATTATGATATGTTCATGATGGTCAATCCATGTTGTAACTTGGAAGTAATAATTTTAATTGTAAATGTAGTATAATTACATAGTTATATATATACACACCTGTGTTTTAAAGAAAGGGGAAGGGACAGATTGGGGAATGCTATCTTTAAATAGTTATAGATAGTTTTACTATCAAGATTTTGCTTTGAGACAGAACACGGAATGGATATTTTTAAAAGATGAAAATAAAAGATCAGGTCACATTAGAAATAGATATCACCAAACACGCAATTTAGCCAGAATAAGGAAGTACTAAGTTAGCTTATTTAAATTAGAAGTATGGATATAGGGTTGGAACATAGAGTTAAAAGCTCTCAAGAGAGAAGGATATGCTCCATCAAATCTTAACCCTAAGCTAGCCCTATACAGAATTTGCATCATACCAGAAGCAGCACAGTATAATGGATTCATTCCTCAGTGGGTTGCATATAAAGACCAGTCAAGACATGAGAGAAGTAGACAGTGATAATTGCACAAAAATTAAACTAATATAACACAAGTCAATCCAAAATACCACAAATGAATATAAGACAATTTTTCTTCTCTCTATGGAATTCAGTGAATTTAGTAAGGCTTTAAATTCCAATCCAAAATCCACTATATAAAAGCTTAGGTGATGTTGGTTACAATAACTGCCTTCAATGGATTAAATGGGCTCTTAGTGGACAAGGAATAGTTAATCCTACATTCAATATGAGTCACTTGTTAGTAGATTGTACTTTATATCCACTGAGATAATCTCACTCTAAGTCTATTATGTTTGAAGAATTCTAACTTAATCAGAATAATAAGTGAAGGGAAATTAACTCTGACACCTTTCAAGCCTAATTTTTAAAAGTGATTTTTGTAGTGATATTAGTGAACAATACTTTGCAAAACATTCCCTTTTGAAGATAAGACATGGAAGACCTTCTGAGGAAGATAAACAGTTAAAATATTTATCCACTCATTCTATGTGTCGTTGCCTGTAGTCAAATATAAGTGAGTTCGCTTCTGAAGTGATTGAGTTTTTTGATGGTAAAATGCCCTTAAACAACATTGCCAGTGCTCTCCTGCTTATAGACTAAACTCAGCATCAACTGTTTTATTTCACTGGAATCCAATTTCATTTTAATTGAAATATATGATGTAAAAAGTTAATAATCCATTGAAGTTGCAATTTGCTAAATGGTACCCCAGTGGCTTAAAGAGTCAACATAGCTTCTCAAAATATCTAATATACCACGAGGGAGTAATTTTTCCCTTGATGAAACCAATTCAGTATGTATGTAAATTTCTAGATATTGTTTGCCTATGAAGTCTAATCTGTTTCTTTTAACAGTTCCTTTAATTAAAAAAATTCAAGACTTTTAAGTAAAAGAGACATTTCTATGAATTTTTCAAATAGAAAAGAAATATGCACTAAATTTTAAATGAGTAACAGAGAGAGAGAGAAAAAAAAACTATTTGATCTTTGTTCCCAGCTCCAGATACAGAGCTCCTAAAACCCCTGAAATTTTTGTGTAATAAAGGTAATTGGACTATATTTTCTTTTAATTAGGTAATGTGTGATGGGACCCTAGATATCTGAAGGACAGGGGCTGGTTGCGAGAAAGACCAGGCCTTGATTAGAAAGAAGCTTGTACTTGCAGACTCACCTTACTCACCTCTGGGAAAAAGAGTAGGATGGAAGGTTGAGTAAATCACCAATGGCTATAATCATGCCTACGTAAGGAAACTTCTGTAAAAGCCCCTAAATGACAGGCTTTGGGGAACTTCCAAATTGGCAAACACATTCACATGCCATGAAGGTGGCATACTCCAATTCCATGGAGAGAGTGCTCCTTCTGGACCTTATCCTATGTATCTCTTCATTTCACTATTCACTTCTATCCTTTATAATAAACTGTAATAGTAAATATAGTATTTTCCCAAGCTCTGTGAATTATTCTAGCAACTTATCAAACTTGAGGAGGAGGGTTGTGGAAACCCCTTATTTCACAGCCAATTTGGGTAAAAAAAAGGTGGGATAGTATTTTATATGTGCATGTGTGTGTGTGTGTGTGTGTGTAATGTTTATGTCCATAGTTCCTGGCTCAAAACTTCCTTAGGCCTTTTTATGGTCTTTTGTTATAAAATTGAGGTGCTTTAGGCCTCAGGAGCAGCCTCAAAAAATAGAAACTTTCACTTTCTTCTGTTCTCCTTTTGCCTGCCCAAGATAAGATTCTAATCTGATTGAGGGTCAAGAGACCCTCATTACAGAGAGGATCCTGCTCTATAACCTGGAGGGAGGAAGGCTTCACAGAGAGGCCAAGAGGAGTCTGAAAAGACAGGCCTTGCTGGGTGCCCCACTCAGTCTCTTAGTATGAGACCATACTATTTTTGTCCAATCATATTTCTACATTGTTGTCTATCAAGCATATGTAATGAAGCCTCCATTAAAACTCAGAAGAACTGGGTTCAGGGAGCTTCCAGATAGCTGAACGTGTGTAGACTTCCAGAGAGTGGTACTTCCAGGGAGGGCATAAAAGCTCTGGGTTCAGGGAGCTTCCAGATAGTTAAACATGTGGAGGCTTCTGGAGGGTAGTACAACCAGGGAGGGCATGAAAGCTCTGTGCCCTTTCCCTTATACCTCTCCCTATGCATCTTTTCATCTGTATCCTTTGTAATGTTGCTTATTATAAGACAGTAAATGTAAGTAAGTGTTTCCCTGAGTTCTGTGAGCCACTCCAGCAAATTAATCACACTCAAAGAGGGGTTAGTAGGAACCCCAACCTGAAGGCAGCCAGACAGAAGTTCTGAAGGCCCAGACTTGTGACTGGTAACTGAAGTTAGGGGAAGTCTTGGGGACTGAGTCCTCAATCTGTAGAATCTGACACTGTCTGGGTAGATAGTATCAGAATTGAATTGGTTTATACCCAGCTGGTGTCTGAGGCTTGTGTGTAGTGAGGGAGGAATTCCCCACACATTTGGTCACAAAAGTTTTCTTCTCTGTTGATAACTGCCATGGTGTAAGAGCAGAGGAAAAATGTTTTTTTTTTTTTTCCCAAACAAGTGGGTAAACTAGGAACCTGATACTTCTGACTGGCACTGAAGTGATGACAGTCTTATGTGACTTAGCACATAGCCTATGAAGTCTGACACTAACTCTGGGTAGTTAGTGTCAGAAATCAATTGAGTTGAGGACACCTAGTTGGTGTCAGAGAGTTGAAGAAGTAATGTTGAAAAAATAAAAATCACATACTTCGTGTCAGAAGGGAAAAAATATCTCCCATGCTCTCTTTATATATGTATTAAAGTATTTTGAAGCATTTAGACCTGAGATTTAAAACCCAAAAGTTAAGATGTACATTTTAATGGTCCTAAACCTTGAATTAAAATGATCAAATTGTTCTGTACTCAAATGTAATTAATTTAGATTCCCTGTTTTAGGATGATGTAGAATCAGAATGTTAACATTGAAAAAAAATCTTAGAAGGGAATAGGGAATAACCTGACTGTCTTGCAGATGCAGGTACTTAAATAAGAAAGATTACATTACTTGTTTGAATTAATATAGCTAGAATCCTTGGAATTAGAACTAGAGCTCAAAACTCCCAATCTACACTCATTTGTCATCATTGTATGTTAGTCTTCATTAATATGTATATTTTAAGACAGCATATATTTCTTTACTTCATAACCATGGGAAAACAAATAGATATCCAAATAAATGTCCAAAATTAGACAAAAAGTCTTTCAGTCAAGATGACAGACCAAATACACAGCCTTTTCTCTTCTTCCTAACAGCCATTAAATGGCAGAAAATAAATGGAAAAAATACAAATCCACAACAGAAATAACGGAAGAACAGGGATTTCTATGAATTTTCTGTAACATAGGATTTCATGGGCTCATGAAGCAACAGAGGAGCACAAAACTAGAATATGCATGAGGGTAAATAGCCAAAGAGAAATTTGATCTTCCAATGAAAACCTGAAAAAAACCTCAAAAATAAAAGTCTTAGCTATACAAGATAAAGTAATAACATTTGAAATGTCAGAAATATTAAAATAATAACATTTGAAATGTCAGAAATATTAATTAGAGGAATGATAAAAATTGAAATACTCTTTTCCTGCTTACTGCCTCTCCCATGGAATATAGAAAAATAAATTAGGCAGATGTGCCAATGCAAAAACTCTCCAGTGCCAAAAATATTTAATTAAAGGTGACACAAGGAATTGACTACCTCAGAAAAAGTGTGATTACACTCTCAGTGTATTCAATTACCTGCAATAAAATATAGAATAAACATAGAAAGAAGAAGAACTAAGAATAAAACCACTGAATTATTTGCACTGAGACAGGAAGTTTTTTGTAATGGAGTAGAATACCACTGTTTCATTAAGATAATTTTTGTCATTAGGTGATTCTCTGAAGGTTTACTTACTCTTCACTTAATTGTTTATTGGCACGTGAAACTAACATTATTTCCTATCCCTATATTAAACAATACTGGTACCAAAAATACTTTCTTTCCCTATCATAAATACTATAGTGATATTAAGGAAAAGTACATTAGTATCCAAGAACTATCTGGCCCTCAAAGATAGAAACAATGAACCAAATAAAAATAGTTTTTATCAAGACTAACAGCTTGCTTATCAATATTTATTCAAGCCCCTGCCACACTGTGCCTACCAATAGAAAGCTATTAAGTCAAAAACTGTCCACTCTCAACCAGTTCCCCACATTGCAAGATCCATCTTAAAATCATCCATTTCAGGCCTCTAAAATCTACAAACATCCTTTCTTTATTTCACCATTTTAAGACTTTGCTAAGCCTCTGTTAAGGTGTTCTTCCTTACCATAGTAACTTTAATGAACCTAAACTTGCTTGATGAGTAGGTATTTCTGGTGGTCTTCACAGAATGTTCAACCAAAGTCTTCTGACATCAGTCATTGCATAAACATTTGTTATGTGCTTAGTATATGCCAGGGATACTAGTGGGATTTGAAGGAAATGATAATACATAAGAGCCTTTACACTAGCTTGAGGCACATCCTAGAATGAATTATTTCCAGGCATGAGGATCTTAATAACAAAGTGTTATTCTGCTTTTCTTTTATGCTGGACCTGCCTCTCATTTAGAGGTTGATATGGTTTGAATCTGTGTCCCCACCCAATTGTAATCCCCAGGATTTGAGGGAGGGTCCTGGTGGGACGTGACTGGATCATGGGGGTGGACTTTCCCCTTGCTGTTCTCATGATAGTAAGGGAGTTCTCACAAGATTTGGGTGTTTAAGAGTGTGTGGCAGTTCCCCCTTCATTCTCTCTCTCCTCTGCTTCACCATGGTAAGACGGGCTTCCATTCTCTTCACCTTCTGCCATGATCATAAGTTTCTTGAAGCTTCCTTGTCATGCTTCCTGCAAAGCCTGTGGAACTGTGAGTCAATTAAACCTCTTTTCTTCATAAATTACTCAGTCTTGGGTAGTTCTTTCTAGCAGAGTAAGAATAGAATAACACAGAGGTATAATTTAAAACTTGGAAATAATTGACCAAATTCAAAGGAACTTTGGGAAATTGGCTAATCTTGACTCCTCAGTTTGTATTCACTCTCTATTGGATTTTCTCCTAATCAGAACATTATGGTACTAATCCAGAAAATTAGACCATATAATTTTAGACATTTCTGTAGTCATGGACATATATTCGATTCATCCAGTTCAGGCTGGTATACAATGCTGAGATGATTGGTTAAATTTGGCACATAGCTTGAAGCCATGGAATAGAATATACTCCATTGATCCATAGCAGATAATTCAATCTTATTACTAGTAAGTTATAGCCAACTGGCGAAATATCTCCAGGGTAAGTTCATATTTCTGGCTTGTCTGAATTCATGAATTTTCATTTTATTTCCATAAATAGCCTCGCCTCCTAGGAAAACTGCAAAACAGAGCTTGGATGTTTGGAGTGATATAGAAAAGACACCCTTCTCCCCGTGCCAATACCTATTTGCTTAGCACTAAAATAAATAACTATACATCAATTTTAGGCTTGAAATTATTCCTTGGGCTTATCCTGATTATAAGGGGACATTTATAATTATAATTATATTTAGAATTAGAATTATTAATTATAAATGTTGCTTGAAAAGTACAAGTAGGGCCTGGCGCTGTGGCTCACACCTGTAATCCCAGCACTTTGGGAGGCCAAGACGGGAGGGTCTGGAGGTCAGGAGATCGAGACCATCCTGGCCAACATAGTGAAACCCGATCTCTACTGAAAATAAAAAAATTAGTTGGTCATGGTGGTATGCCTATAATCCTAGCTATTTGGGAGGCTGACGCAGGAGAATCGCTTGAACCAGGAAGTCCAAGGTTGCAGTGAGGCAAGATCATGACACTGCACTCCAGCCTGGGCGACAGAGTGAGACTCAGTCTCAAAAAAAAAAAAAAGAAAGAAAAGAAAAGTACAAGTAAATGTTACTCAAGTTGGTGGGATAGTAATTTTAAAAAATTGAAAGTCCTTGAGACAAAAGCAATTTTTACCTTCCTGATTGCTGTAATAAGAAAAGTATCTGACTAAGGAATGAGATAAGAATTGGAATATGAAGGGATTTTTTTACTTGAAAAAAATGCATGTCATTTTTCTCTGGAGAATGGTATTCCACTGGAAGAGTTAAATCTTTAATTAAAACTTGAAGTATCTTACATTCGCTAACTGCAGTTATTCATATTTATTAGGTACTACCTAAGTCCATTTTGTTACTACTGTAAACCAATTTTCTGATTTACTCAGTGAGAAAACTCAAAGAATTTAACTAAGTTGCCTTAAGTCATCAAAGGTCTAGTTTAGGATGAAGCTATTTCTGGAGAGAAGTTATTCTAAATTCAAATTCAGTGTTCCTTAATCATGTTAAGAAGTGGGAAACCATTTTCTGAGTTAGGCGTGAAAAAGTAACAGTGATATATAAGGATCTACAAGTGAAATTAGAGGGAGTTGGGGGAAAAACAAAGCAAAAAAGCTATTATTTTCTAAGCTATGTTCTACTATCATCATACAGATTGGTGCAATGCTCATCTTCTGCAAGAGCTTTATTATAATCACCTAATTTAATCTTCATTAAAAATTTTTCATATAGACATCATTATTTCTACCTTGGCTATAGCCATGGTTCTTTATGCTCATCCTGCTCGTCTTCCTGGTACTTTCCTGTTCCTTGGAAAACCCAGAGGGTTATTAGCAGTAGTCTGAGTCTTGAAAATAATGAAGAAGCAGTGGGAGGCTCAAAAGTTGAAAATTATAATGATAATTGAACACAGGTGGAAGTATGTTAACAAAAAGTTGGGGATACCAAAGCCAAGAATATATATTTGACAAACAAAAACTATCCACAATACAATGAGTACTAACATGATTGTTATCAGAGAAGATTTCAACAGATAATATCTTGTCAGTCAAGGGTATGGGAATCTTTGTTGTTGAATTCCAAGACACTTTATTCCATTATCTTTAAATTCCAATCTTTATGTTGATAATTTTACATCTTCTCCTTCAAATACAGTATCTCTACTCTATCGTAGGCCAATTTTGGATGTCTTATTATTGCAGATCTTATAGGCAGGCACGCATTTGGTCTAAATATAAATATTTCACATCCCACACATAATACAAATATTTGAAATGCCTCCACACACTAGGATGATATTTTCATAAAAACATTACAAATATTGGAAGAGAAGGTGAGTTAGAAGGAAACACTATCTTCACATATATTTTTTTCTGCAGGTTTTGATTGGCTTTTTTTAGTAGACTTCTGCTAGACATAATCTACTCCTAGAATCTAGGAAGCAAAAGAGGCCAGCAGAGAAAAAAATAAAATTGTCTTTCAAGTCAGAATCATTATGATATAAGTTGAACACATTAAGAAATGTTAAATCCAATCAATAAACCTGAACTAGATTATCTCAAAAACGGGCACAGGCCATATCAGTGGAAGCTAGTGAGTAAAATGCTTCTCTGTGCAATAAATTTAGTCTCATCTATACTGTCTTAATGGTTATCAGCCTGTGCAGAGAGAATATGGTTCCGAGCTAGATCTTGTGTGTAGATTAAGCAATCAGATTCTATGGTAATGTTGCTAAAATTGCACTACATTTATAAACTTAAAAATTGTGTTTCCGAAATAGGAAATCTGTGTGGGCATGTGAGAGAGACAGGAAAAAAAAAAACAAAAAAGAAAGAAAAGAGGAAAGAGAACAAATGAAGGAAGAGAAATATTCAGAATACAAGATAGGCTTTAAAAATGTTTATAATTTGCCTAAGTTTTCCAGTTTGTCAATGGTAGAATAGAAATCTACATTCAGGCCTGCCAAAGTCTCTAATCCATGCTGCCTCTACGATTTCTATCACTGAGATAATTCTCACAATAGATTATTCCTACTATTTCTCCCTTTCTCTGAAGTTATAATCTTTTTAGGTTTCTATGATTATATGTATTATACAAAATCATTATTATAATCCAATATCTATTTACATGGTAGACAAGAAGGCTTCAGTTGTTTTATATGAGCTCCATATAAAACAAGTGAAGAGCTCAAAGTTTGAATTGTTAACAGATTTTCTAAATTCTTACATTTCTGAATTATTTATGTTATTCATATTCTTTGGTATTAATAGGACATCTTTTGTAAGCCTTCCAATTATTCATAACACAGACAAAATCATTGATAATCTACTAAATGCCGATTGAAATCCAATTAGTAACTTAAATAATGCTTTACCAGTTTGCAAAGATGAATGGTTGCATCTATTATGAAGACATTAAAATGTGTTTTACATTCTAATTACCATCAATAACATAAGGAATAAGCACTTTTATTAATCATGAGGAAATAGCATGAATTTTAATATCAATGAAATATAAATATTAATACCTGCACTCTGTTCAAGGTGTTTATGAAATGTCCCCCAAACTAAAGTTCTGCATATTTAATTTCAGTGGTAATTCCCTGCCAAGTTTTAGCTGCAGTGCATTCTTCAAAAGTGATCATTTCTACTTAGACATTATATATATTCATTAATCACTCATCCATTAATTCAACATATACTTATTCAATTTCTTTGGGCCAAAGTTTCTTCTTGGCACCGAGTTTATAGTGATAAAATAGAATAGGATGGTGCCCTTTTAGCACTGAATGGAACAATAAACAAATAAATAAATATTTATTATTTTTCTGGAAATGGCATAAAGAAAAAGCAAACATTGCATGGGAATCTAGATATTCTTCAATGTCTTTAACAACTGATTGACAAATTATATTCAATAAATGACACCAGACTTAGTTTTGAAGCAGCATCTTACAGGTACTCTTCTAGGCAGATTTTGGGGTCCTTGGGAGCACAGTTGAAGCATCTAGCAGCAAAGGTTCATTTAGGGGGCTTGGGAGGCTCTTTTCTGGCCCTTATGAAAATATAATAAAATCCCACCACAGCATGCTATGTGGTATTCAAAATTTTATCACATAAAGTATGTTTTCATGATATTGTGAGTTTAACAACAGCAAAAAATAATATGTTTCAAACAACCTGAACTGCTAAAAGCAAAAGTAAAGAGTGTAAAACTTCTACTTTACTTAAGTGACTATATACTGAACTTAGAAGTTCTTAAAGAATCAGATGTCTATCACTTTCTAACCCTCCTATTTTCCCCATTCTCAATACAAAATCTTTTCCCAGTTGCATTTAAGAACAGGTTATGAACAAAAAACAGGGTACTATGGTTTGAATGTTCTCTCCAAAATTCAGATGTTGCCAATGTGATAGCATTTTATAGTATAAAGAGGTGGAACTCTTACAAGGTGATTAGGCCATTAGGGCTTTTTTATCATTAATGAAATAAAAGCTGTTAAAAAGTGGCTTTATGCAGTGTTCAGCTAATGTGTTCTCTTGTTTTTCTGGCATGTAATGGTGCAGCAAGATGGTCCTCACCACACACCAAATGCCAGTGCCTTGATCTTGGACTTCCCAGCTCCCAGAACTGTGAATAAATAATTTTTTGCCCTTTATAAATTACCCAACCTCAAGTATTCTGTTATAACAGCATAAAACAGGTTAAGACATAGGTGTTGGGAGTGCCAATCACCAATCGTGCTATATCCAGAACACATTATTACTGAGTTCTACTTTATATCAGTGTTTTAACTTCTGAAATATACTTAAAGACAAAATATATACTTAAGTTGAAACAAAGATTACCGTCTTGTTACATCTATTCTTTGTTCCTAATCTTATTTTCTGAAGCAAAACAGCTTTCTAAAGACAGTCATAACGTCTTAGATTTACTTCTGTGAGCTATACTATGAAGAAGGCACGTACCATTTTGGCAATCATATTAATATGACACAATAAATTTACTTTTAATTCAAATACTTTGGCTACTCCACCCCATCCATGTGGCTTTTAACTTCTTTTCTTAGAAACACACACACACACACACACACACACTCTCTCTCTCTCTCTCTCTCTCTCTCTCTCTCTCTCTCTCTCTTCACCTACTAACATGTAAATCAGCAAGTCTACTTTGTTTTCTTAAGTGATGATGACTTCAGGGCCCTTATCATGGTGCTTTCCTCAAATAATATAACTGCTTTAAAGAGAAATCTGGGCTACTAAGAATATAATGTGTTCACTGTTACATATTATATGCAAGTTACAAGTATGTATCTCAGTTCTTCTTCCTAAATATTTGAGAAGTATTCAATTTTGTTTTCTCCCACTTGACTTCTGTCTATAGTTTCAAAATAATGCCATGATTTTATTTTCCTGAATGGTCTTTTCCCCCATTTGACAGCTTATTTTCTTTTGAATATTTTTTTGTCTCTTACTATTGGGTGTTTTTGAAAAAGAAAAGCCTTTTCTTAAAGGTTTCTTTCATATATTTTCCAAAGAAAAAATTGTACCAATGATCACAAAATCATTATCATCAGAATATCATCAGATTGTCTGCACCCTTCTAAGGAAGTGGATAATTTGTTGATTGATTGCTGCCAAGTTCAATACTATAAAAGAAATTTGAGGTTTACTGGGACAGAAACAATATACTCTATAATTTCTCCATTACTGCTAGTAAATCTACTTCTGTTGTTAGCAAGTAATATTTAAATGCATGTCAACAGAGGGACTTTGAAAATCTGGAGAAAGTCAAAAAACAATATCATCTTTAGTTTATGTTTAAAAATAGTTTATCAGATTAACAGATCCATACAGAAAGTAAAATACATAAATACTTGAATCAAGAGACGTAACACTACAGGTTTCCCAAGAATTCCCTCATTAATTTCATGCTTCATTATTTCTTTAGTATGTGACTGTACATTCCTACAAAAAGACACTTTTCCTTTTATGTATTTTTGAAATTTATATAAATAAAACTACACAATTCATATCCTTTTGTGTTTGATTCTTTATATTAAGTTGAATGCAGCAGCAATTGATTTAATTTCATTGCTGATGATGTTCTATCAAAGGAGTATGCTACAATTTAAATATTTAAATTATTTTCAGTTTGAGGACATTATTAAAATGCTGAAATAAATATGTTTCTATGTACATCCTGATGTTTAAGTGAATATTTCTCTAAAGTATATGTTTAGGCATAGAATTCCAGATCCATTGGATACATGCCTCCTTAAAATTACTGAATGGGGCCGGGAGCGGTGGCTCACGCCTATAATCCCAGCACTTTGGGAGGCCAAGGCGGGTGGATCATGAGGTCAAAGGATCGAGACCATCCTGGTCAACAAGGTGAAACCCCGTCTCTACTAAAATACAAAATTTAGCTGGGCATGGTGGCGCACGCCTGTAATCCCAGCTACTTGGGAGGCTGAGGCAGGAGAATTGCGTGAACCCAGGAGGCGGAGGTTGCGGTGAGCCGAGATCGTGCCATTTCACTCCAGCCTGCTTAACAAGAGTGAAACTCCGTCTCAAAAAAATAAAATAACTGAACGATGATAAACTTTTCTAAAATTGTTTTACAATTTAAATTCCACACAGCAGTTCATGAGAGTTTTCACTGCTTTACACTATCCCCACCAGTTAGTATTATCCTACCTTTGTTCCAACTACCTGAGGTGTAGAGCGATCATGTTGTATGTTTAGCATTTCCCTGGCAACAAATAAAGTAACCACTCAATAGATTTTCACTGGCTATTTGATTTCCTATTTTATTAATTGTCTGCTCGAAATTTTGCCCATGTTTTTTCTATTAAGCTGTGTTTTTCTAATTAATTTGTAGGAGTTCTTTATACAAATTGATTGCTGTTGTATATGTGGCAAGTTTATTTTCCTATTCTGTGGCTTATCTTTTCATTTTTTGTATCTTTTAATGATCAAAAGTTCTTAAATTTAATATTGTCAAATTTATCAATCTGTTTCTGGATATTCAATGCCATCTCATCTTATTTAAGATACATTTACTTTCCAGAATTCTAAAAGATGTTATATTACATTTTAAAAGTTTTGTTAATTCATATTTTACATTTAGAGCACTAATTTATGTGGAATTGATTTTTGTTTATTATGTGAAGTAGGGGTTCCATTTGGTTTTATTTCAGAAGGAAAACCAAGTTTCTGAACACCATTTATTAAGAGTACCATTGTTTCTCATCTTTATGCAAGTACTGTGTCTGTAATGAATCAAGTAGCTGTATATACAAGAGTGATTCTGGGTCTCTGTATTCTGTTCTTTTGATCTATTAACATATCTTTGTATCCAAAAGACTTAATAACTATTTTTTGTAACTATATTTCTAGAATTGCCTCTCTGTATCCTGTCTGTTCTATTTCAGGTGCAATGGAGAAAAAGCCTATCAAATTTTATAACAATCCTGGCTAGGTGTAGTGAGTGGCACACTCCTGTAGTTCCAGCTACTCGGGAAGCTGAGGCTGGAGGATCATTTGAGCTCAGGAGTTTGAGACCAGCGTGGGCAACATACTAAGACCCTCATCTCTCAAGAAAAAATACATTCAATTTATAAATAAATTCGGAGATAATTGGTATCTTTATATTATTGGCTGTTCCTGTAAACATGATATACTCCTCCATTTATATACATTTTCTTAATAAGTCTCAATAAAACCAAATGGTTTCACATGCAGACTTATTGGATGTCTTTTGCTAGATTTACTCCCAGGCAATTTCAATTTTATGCTATTTAAATTAAAGTCAGATTTCACTTTTTTGTTATCCTGTTGATATATAAAAATATAATATATTACATGTATTTGTTATATATATAAACTTTGTTAATGTCACTTATAGATACAATGATTTATCTGTTTATTATTTCAGATATTCCTTATATATAATCATAACACTTGTGGATAATGATAGTATATTTTTTGATTCCTTACATATATTTTTCTTTCCTTACTATACTAGCTAAAACATTGTATAAAACAATATTGTATAAAAGTGATGATAATGTTAGTTTTTATGTCATTCCTATTTTCTAAGAGAAAACTTTTAGTATTTCAGAATTAAATTTCACATTTGCATTTTTGAATAATTTCTGTGGTTTAAATGTCCCTTCCAAACTCATGTTGAAATTTAATTCCCTATGTGGCAGTATTGGAAGTAGGGACTTTAAGAGGTGATTAGGTCATGAGGGCTTTCTCCTCATGAATGGATTAATCCATTAATGAATTAATAGATCAATGGTTTATCACAGAAGTGGGACTGGTGGCTTTATAAGTAGAGCAATAGAGACCTAGAACATTAGCATGCTCTCCCCTTGCCATATGGTGCCCTGTGCCACCTTGTAACTCTGCAGAGTCCCCCACCAGCAAGAAGGCCCTCATCAGATGCAGCCCCTTGACTTTAAACTTCTTAGCCTTTTAAGAAATGAATTCTTTTCCTTTATAAATAATCCAATGTCAGGTATTCTGTGGTAAGCAACAGAAAATGGAATAATTCAGTAATTATACTTGATTACGTTTAGGAAGTAGCCTTCTATTTCTAGTTGCCAAGTTTGTTAAATCATCGATGAATGTTAAATTTTATCATTCATGCCTCTTTTATTTTTTTAAGTTGCTCATATAACATTTCAGTTACTCATACAGTCTTTGGTGCATTTCAGTATCAAGGTAATTTAGGAAAATGAGATTGGAAATGTGTCCTATAAAATTGGAATTATTTATTCTTTGAATATTTTAGAGAACTAATCACCGAAGGCATTTAGCTCAGAATTTTCTTTGTGAAAAAATTTCTGATTACAAATTTTCTATGTTTTTAAAATTATTATAATACAAATATAAAATAATAAAGAGAACATCATAGAAAGGCCAAAGACAGCACTGAAATAATTTAAGAAATATGATAATTTCTTTTCAGTTCGTTTTGATAACTTAGCTCTTCAGCAGTTTGCACATTTAATATAAGAATTCAAGTTATTGCTAAAAACTTATTTAAATATTTTTTAAATAAATTCAGGCATTATAGAGATATTCCTTTTTTATTACTGTGGTTATTTGTGTCTCACATTTGCAATGTATTAGGCTCATTTAATTTTGTGTATCAGTCATTTCAAATAGTCCCTAGTTCATGGTCTCTAGTAGATGTTTGTTTTCTATTTGTTGATATATTACCATTTGCTTCTAAATTATTTAGGCTATTGTACCGACTTTTTCCCCACCTAATTGTCTTGGTTATATAGTTTATTAACTTTTAACCTTTATTTAATTTAATTAATTGTTTTGTGACACAGAATTTCTCTCTGTGTATGTATTGCCCAGGCTGGAGTGTAGGGGTGCAATTATGGTTCACTGCAGTCTCGACAGCCTCCTGGATTAAACGATCCTCCCACCTCAGCTTCTGAAGTAGCTGGAACTACAGGCTCATGCCATCACACCTGGCTAATATTTCAATTTTCTTTCGGAGATATGGGGTCTCACTGTGTTGCCCCAGGTTGCTCTTGAACTCCAGGGCCCAGAGAGCCTCCCACCTTGGCCTCCCATAACACTGGGATTGCAGGCACGAACCACTGCACCTGGCCTTTTATTTTTGATGTATACATTTAAGACTGTAAATTTCTAATAAGTACTGCTTTCACAACATTCCAAAGGTTTTGGTATACAGTATATTTTGTCATCACTTTGATATTTGCTCTTTTCTAACATTAGTTACTGTTGAGAAATCAGCTATGATTTCTGTAACTGTTGTTCATTTGAAGACAATATTTTATTCTTACTTATTTTAATACACATGCCTTTGTAATTTTAAAGTTTTACTGTAATGTGACTGTGGCTTTTTTTCATTTATTTATACAGTTGGAGACTCATTGGCTTTATTAAATTTATGGATTATAGGCTCATAAATTCTGTAAGTCTCTCACACATAGTCACACCAAGTATTGCTTTGGTCACTTTATTTCTCATCTAAGTTTTGGGATTCCAACTGTGGATATATTTGACCTTCTCACTGCATGCTCTATGATTTTTACTCTTTTTGTTCCATCTTTATTTTTTGTATTTAGGTGCTTACTTTTTGATATAGTATGCTGAATTATTATTTAGTTCACTCATTCTCTCTTCAGCTGTTTCTAAAGGGGTTTTGGTATTTAATTGTAAGTGAGGTTTAATCTCATTTAATCTCCCTAGTAACCTTGGAGGTTGTTTCTAGGATTAGTCCTATTATATAGAGAGGGAAAGTATGACTTTCAATGATTATGGAATTTGCCCATGTTCTCATAGCTAGTGACAGTACCAGCATTATCATCAGCTGGTCAGATTACAGAATTTTACTTGGAAAGAAACAAGTCAAATTGTTAATAGAAGCCAGACGTAGTTGCTCACACCTGTAATCTCAACACTCTAGGAGGCCAAGGTGGGAGGATGGCTTGAGGACAAGAGTTCAAGACCAGCCTGGGCAACAAAGTGAGACCTCATTTCTACAAAACATGAAGACAAAAAATTAGACAGCTGTGGTGCTGCATGCCTATAGTCCAGCAATTTGGGATGTTGAGACAGGAACATCACTTGACCCCAGGAGGCTGAAGTGGCAGTGAGCTGTGTTTGTGTCACTGCACTCCAGCCTGAGTAACAGAGCAAGACCCTGTCCCAAGAAAATAAAACTGTGACTGGAAGTGTAAACTGAAGCTTAGGTCATGACTTTGCTAATTTTTTTTTTCTGCCATGAAAATATTGCCCATGATATAACTAGCTGATACTAATATTTGACACTAACTATTAAATATTAATGTTTTTAATTGCCTGGAATTTGTATGTTATATATTATGTGTACATTTATTTGTGGTTTACACAGTATTTCTTTCTGTATGCTTAGGTGAGAATGCATAATTTCTTTTTAACCCCGATATGAGAAAATTGCCAAAGTGTATGTTAAAATTATATTGGCTTTACTTTAACCAAAGTTTTATTTACTATAAATCCAAAAAGGGAAAACATACTAAAATTCAGAGCTTGATGTATACTTACTTTTTAAAAAAAGGAAAAGGGAGGGGGAAGTAGAGAAAGGGAGGAAAATAAGGAGGGAGAAAGGAAAAAAAGAGGAGGTGGAAGAGGGGAACAACTATCAAATCATAGAATACTATACAGCCAGAAAAATGAGATTGTGTGGGGGTTTTCAGCAACATAGATAGAATTAGAGACTATTATCCTAAGAAAAACAACTCAGAAACATAAAATCAAATATCATATGTCTCACTTATAAGTGGGAGCAAAACAATGGGTACACATAGATATACAGAGGGAAATATTAGATACTGGGAACTCCAAACAGGAGAAAGGGGGAGGGAAGTGAAGGTTAAAAACTGACCTATTGCATACAACATCACTATTAGGGTGATGGATACACTAGAAGCCCAAATCTCACCATCATTCAATATATCCATTAACAAACCTGCACACGTACCCCCCGAATCTATAAAAAAAGAAAAAGAGATGGAAGCACCCTTAAAAATAAAATAAATGACTATAAAATTATCAAACAAAAAAAAAACCCTAAAGAACATTTGTTATAAATTTCATCTCCTTTTCCACCTTGTAGGTAAACCAGGAACTAAATCCACATGATATAGCTGATGGGGAAAGAGGCATAGGCACCTCTAAAATCAGAAGAGTGAAAAAAATGTATAAGCCCTCACCTATCTATAGCTAACTGAATTAGCAAATATTGACACTTCAGCAGAAATACACTAAATAATAGAGAGCAAAATGCTTCTGAGAACATCATGTTCTGTGCTTTACTGAAGTTCACTGCAGATACACATTTTCAGAACTCTCACCTAAGCATTTTTTCAGCATAGTGTAATACTGCTGTAAAGCACCTTACCGAAATATTGATTTACCTATTCAGAAAGTCCAAGCCTATATCCCACATTTTTTTGTGATATATGGTATAACCTCACTATAATAGACAAACAAGTAGGAATACTTGTTCTTATTTTTGAATATGTGAATTAGGTCAGAGTTTCCCAGAACAGTACTTATTTAGAGAGTGCTGTCATGTCATAGTAAGCAAGTTTACCCTTATTCACACCAAGACTGTAAAGGGAACATAATTTTGGAAGGAATAGTCATGTACAACCATTTATAAAGCTGACTATAAAATCCCATTTAAGCAATGTCATTGTTGGTTCCTGTATAAATGAACACATTATTTAAAACTGGGTATGATCTAAATAAAAATTAATCATGAAGAAACTATGCACACAAAACAACTCATATTCATAGAAAATTTTAGAATTATGAGTTAATTTATTTAAATTTTTGATATGCCTAAGTTTGAAATATTAGGATATTGTATAGTTCTTGTGATCAACGGGTAAATGTATCATTCCAAAACAAGGAAAGAGAAAGATTATAAGGTTAGATGTGTTCTTAAATTGTTAAACCTCAAAATTGGTCAACTACATTTCTGAATATTAGGAACAAAATAAAAAACGAGACCAATAACACTTATGATTGGCTAAGTCTGGCATTTTAACGTTATAATATGAAAGTTGATCAAGATCATACCAATAATGTGTACTAGTATTTTTTAATTTATATATATATATATCTTGATGGTCTCATTCTTTTCCTTCTTTGATCCAATGAATGAATTCAAAAATGATGTTTTCAGTGTAAATGAGAATATCTTCCAAATTTGATATGGGTCATGCTTTGAGAATAAACTATAACCTAAAACATGAAACTAACTTAAGAACATATGATTAAAGATTTGAAGATGGCCAAATAGGAACAGCTCCAGAGCACAGTTCCCAGCAAGAACGGTGCAGAAGGCAAGTGATCTCCACATTTCCAACTGAGGTACCAGGTTCATCTCAATGGAACTGGTTGGACAGTGGGTGTAGCCCAAGGAGGGCAAACCAAGGGGGAGTGGGGTGCTGCCTCACCCACGAAGTGCAACGAGCCAGAGGACACTCCCTCCCACCAAACAGAGGCTATCAGGGACATTTCTAGCCACCCTAGAGCTCTGGTTCCAATGTTGCACTTCTCCTGCAGTCATTGTCACCCACAGACCAGAAGATTCTCGCATGCCAACAAGCACTGTGGGTTGCCAGGGCAAATCTGGGCAGCCGATTCAGCCAGCACCACAAGGTCCCAGGACAAATCTGAGCAGTCATTTTGACTGGCGTCTGGAGAACCTGTCAGAGTCGCCTATACCACAGACAGAAAGGGGGCTGAAGGCAGGGAGCCAGGTAATCTGGCTCCACGAGTCCCACCCCACAGAGACCAGCAAATTGAATCCCACTCTCTTGGGATTTTCAGAGCCAACACAGCAGTTTGAGCTAGGCCCTAGATGGTCGAGCTCCGTGGGGACAGGGGCGTCCGCCATTACCGAGGCAGCTCTAACCTTACCTGTGTAAACAAAAGCACAAAGAAGTTTACACAGCAGCTGAGGAGAGCCCATGGTAGCTCAACAATTCCTCTGCAGGCAGACTGTGATTAGACACCCCCTTTGCTGGGCAGGGCATCTGTGAAAAAAGCAGCAGCCTGTCAGCAACTTATAAATAAAACCACACCTTCCCAGGACAGATCACCTGGGAAAAGGAACAGTTGTGAGTTGCACTGCAGGAGACTTAAACAGCCCTGCCCAGCCGCTCTGAAGGGAGCAAAGGAGCTCCCAGCACAGCACTTGAGTTCTGACAAAGGACAGACTGTCTCCTCAAGCAGCCCCCTGACACGTGTATATCCAAAGAGTCACCTCATACAGAAGAGCTCTGGATGACATCCAGCAGGTACCCTTCTGGGATGAAGCTACCAGAGGAAGGAATGTGCAGCAATCCTTGCTGTTCTGCAGCCCCTACAGGTGATTCCCAGGCAAGCAGGGTGTGGAGTGGACCTCCAGCAGTCCTACAGCAGAGGGTCCTGTTAGAATAAAAACTAAAAACAGAAAGAAATAGACTCAACATCAACAAAAAGACATCCACACAGAGACCCCATACAAAAGACACCAACTTCAAAGAACAAAGGTAGATAAATCCACAAACATGGGAAGAAACCAGTGCAAAAAGGATGGAATCACCAAAAACCAGAATGCCTCTCCTCCTCCAAGGGATTACAACTCCTCATCAGCAAGGGAACAAAACTGGATGGTCAATGAGTTTGACAAATTGACAGAGGCAGGCTTCAGAAGGTGGGTAATTAAAAACTTCTCTGAGCTAAAGGAACATGTTCTAATGCAATGCAAAGAAACTAAGAACTTTGAAAAAAGGTTCGACCAAATGCTAACTAGAATAACCCACTTAGAGAAGAACATAAATGACTTGATAGAGCTGAAAACACAGCACGAGAACTTTGCAAAACATACACAAGTTTCAATAGCCGAGTCAATCAATCAGAAGAAAAGATATCAGTGATTGAAGATCAACTCAATGAAATAAAATGAGAAGGCAAGATTAGAGAAAAAAAGAATAAGAAGAACTGAACAAAGCCTCCAAGAAATATGAGATTATGTGAAAAGAACTAATCTATGTTTGATCAGTACACCACACTGTGATGGGAAGAATGAATCCAAGCTGGAAAACACTTCAGGAAATTATCCAGGAGAACTTCCCCAACCTAGCAAGACAGGCCAACAATCAAATACAGGAAATACAGAGAACACACAAAGATACTCCTCAAGAAGGGCAACCCTAAGGCACATAATCATCAAATTCACCAGGGTTGAAATGAAGGAAAAAATGCTAAGGGCAGCCAGAGAGAAGGGTCGGTTTACCCACAAGGGGAAGCCCACCAGATGCACAGTGGATCAATCTCTTGGCAGAAACCCTACATGCCAGAAGAGAATGGGGGCCAATGTGCAACATTCTTAAAGAAAATAACTTTCAACCCAGAATTTCATATCCAGCCAAACTAAGGTTCATAAGTGAAGGAGAAATAAAATCCTTTACGTACAAGCAATTGCTGAGAGATTCCATCACCACCAGGCCTGCCTTCCAAGAGCTGCTGAAGGAAGCACTAAACATGGAAGGAAGCAACCGGTACCAGCCACTGCAAAAATATACCAAATGGTAAAGACCATCAACACAATGAAGAAACTGTGAAAACTAATGGACAAAACAACCAGCTAGTATCAAAATGGCAGGATCAAATTCACACATAACAATATTAACCTTAAATGAAAATGGGCTAAATGCACCAATAAAAAGACACAGACTGGCAAATTGGATAAAAAGTCACGACCCACTGGTGTGCTGCATTCAGGAGACCCATCTCACATACAAAGACACACATAGACTCAACATAAGGGATGGAGAAAGATTTACCAAGCAAAAGGAAAGCAAACAAAAAAAGCAGGGGTTATAATCCTATTCTCTGATAAAACAGACTTTTAACCAACAAAGATCATAAGAGACAAAGAAGGGTATTACATAATTGTAAGGGGATCAATGCAATAAGAAGAGCTAACGATCCTAAATATATATGCAGCCAATACAGGAGCACCCGGATACATAAAGCAAGTTCTTAATGAACTACAAAGAGACTTAGACTCCCCCACAATAATAATGGGAGATTTTAACACTCCACTCTCAATATTAGACACATCAACAAAACAGAAAATTAACAAGGATATCCAGGACTTGAACTCAGATCTGGACCAAGTGGACCTAAAAGACATTCACAGAACTCTCCACCCCAAATCCACAGAATATACATTCTTCTCAGCACCACATTGCACTTACTCTAAAATAAACCACATAATTGGAAGTAGATCACTCCTCAGCAAATGCAAAAGAATGGAAATTATAACAACCAGTCTCTCAGACCACAGTGCAATCAAATTAGAACTCAGGATGAAGAAACTCATGCAAAACTTAACAACTACATGGAATCTGAATAACCTGCTCCTGAATGTCAACTGGATACACAATGAAATGAAGGCAGAAATAAAGATGTTCTCCAAAACCAATGAGAACAAAGATGCAATGTACCAGAATCTCTGGGACATATTTAAAGCAGTGTCTAGCAGGAAATTTATAGTAGTAAATACCCACATGAGAAGTGAGGAAAGGTCTAAAATAACACCTTATCATCAAAATTAAAAGAACTAGAGGAGAAAGATCAAACAAATTCAAAAGCTAGAAGAAGACAAGAAATAACTAAAATGAGAGCAGAACTGAAGGAGATAGAGACACAAAAAAATCCTTCAAACATCAATAAATCAAGGAGCCAATTTTTTTAAAAGATCAGCAAAATAGATAGACTGAGAGCCAGACTAATAAAAGAGAGAACATTGAATAGATGCAATAAAAAACAATAAAGGGGAGATCATCACCAATTCCACAGAAATAAAAACTACCATCTGATATTACTACAAACTACTCTATGCACATAAACCAGTACATCTAGAAGAAATAGAAAAATTTGTGGACACTTACACCCTACCAAGACTAAACCAGGAAGAAGCTGAATCTCTGAATAGACTAATAACAAGGTCTGAAGTTGAAGCAGCAATTAATAGCCTGCCAACCAAAAGAAGTCCAGGTCCAGATGGGTTCACAGCTGAATTCTACCAGATGTACAAAGAGAAGCTGTTACCATTCCTTCTGAAACTACTCCAAATAATACAAAAAGAGGGAATACTCCCTAATTCATTTTATGAGACCAATATCATCCTGATACCAAAACACAACTAAAAAGGAAAATTTCAGGCCAATATCCATGATGAACATTGATGCAAAAATCTACAATTAAGTACTAGCAAACCAAAAATAACAGCACATCAAAAAGATTATCCATAAGATCCAGTGGGCTTCATCCTGGGGATGCAAGGCTCGCTCAACATACACAAATCCATAAACATAATCCATCACATAAACAGAACCAAAGACAAAAACCACATGATTATCTCAATAGATGCAGAAAAGGCCTTTGACAAAATTTAACAGCAATTTATGCTAAAAACTCTCAATAAACTAGGTATCAATGGAACATATCTCAAAGTAATAAAAGCTCTCTATGAGAAACCCACAGCCAATATCATACTGAATGGGCAAAAATTAGAAGCACTTTTTTTGAAAACCTGAACTAGACAAGAGTGCCCTCTCTCACCATTCCTATTCAACATAGTATTGGAAGGTCTAACCAGAGCAATGAGGCGAGTAAAAAAAAATGGTATTCAATTAGGAAAAAAGGAAGTCAAATTGTCTCTATTTGCAGACAACATGATTGTATATTTAGAAGACCCCATTGTCTCAACCCAAATCTCCTAAAGATGATAGGCAACTTCAGCAAAGTCTCAGGATACAAAATCAATGTGCAAAAATCACAAGCATTCCTATACACCAATAACAGACAAAGGAAGAGCCAAATCATGAGTGAACTTCCATTCACAACTGCTACAAAGAAAATAAAATACCTAGGAATACAACTAACAAAGGACGTGAAGGACCTCTTCAAGGAGAACCAGAAACCACTGCTCAAGAAAATAAGAGAGGACACAAACAGATGTAAAAACATTGCATGCACATGGTTATGAAGAATCAATATCATGAAAATGGCCATGTGGCCCAAAGTAATTTATACATTCAATGCTATCCCCATCAAACTATCATGGACCTTCTTCACAAAACTGGAAAAAACCACCTTAAACTTCATATGGAAACAAAAAGAGTCCACATAGCCAAGAAAATCCTAAGCAAGTAGAATAAAGCTGGAAGCATCACGACACCTGACTTCAAACTATATTACAAGGCTGCAATAATCAAAACAGCAAAGTACTGGTACCAAAACAGAGATATAGACCAATGGAACAGAACAGAGGCCTTGGAAGTAAAGCCACACACCTACAACCATCTGATCTTTGACAAACCTGACAAAAACAAGCAATGGGGAAAGGATTCCGTTTAATAAATGGTGTTGGGAAAACTGGCTAGCAATGTGCAGAAAGCAGAAACTGGAACCATTCCTTATACCTTATACAAAAATTAACTCTAGATGGATTAAAGACTTAAACATAAGACCTAATACCATAAAAACCTTGGAAGAAAACCTAGGCAATACCATTTAGCACATAGGCATAGGCAAGGACTTCATGACTAAACACCCAAAGCAATGGCAACAAAAGCTAAAATAGACAAATGGGATCTAATTAAACTTAAGAACTTCTGCACAGCAAAAGAAACAATCATTAGGAGAAACTGGCAACCAAAAGAATGGTAAAAAAATTTTGCAAGCTACCCATCTGACAAAGGGCTAATATCCAGAACCTACAAAGAACTAAAACAAATTTACAAGAAAAAAACAAACAACCCCATCAAAAAGTGGGTAAACCACATGAACAGACACTTTTCAAAAGAAGACATTTATGCAGCCAGCAAACATATGCAAAATGCTCATCATCACTGGTCATTAGAGAAATGTAAATCAAAACCACATTGAGATACCATCTCGTGCCAGTTAGAATGGCAATCACTAAAAAGTCTGGAGACAACAGATGCTGGAGAGAATGTGGAGAAATAGGAACACTTTTACACTGTTGGTAGGAGTGTAAATTAGTGCAACCATTTTGGAAGGCAGTATGGCGATTCCTCAAGGATCTAGAAATAGAAATTCCATTTCATCCAGCAATCCCATTACTGGGTATATACTCAAAGGATTATAAATCATTCTATTATAAAGACACATGCACACGAATGTTCATTGTGGCACTGTTTACAATAGAAAAGACTTGGAACCAACCCAAATACCCATCAAGGATAGACTGGATAAAGAAATTGTGGCACATATACACCATGGAATACTATGCAACCATAAAAAAGGATGAGTTCATGTCTTTTGCAGGGATATGGATGAAACTGGAAACCATCATTCTCAGCAAACTGACACAAGAACAAAAAGCCATACACCGCATGGTCTCACTCATAAGTGGATGTTGAACAATGAGAACACATGGACACAGGGAGGGTAACATCACACACTGGAGTCTGTTGGGAGGTGGGCAGCTAGGGGAGGGATAGCTGGGAGTGGGGAGGTTAGGGAGGGATAATATTAGGAGAAATACCTAATGTAGGTGACCGGGGGATGGAGGCAGCAAACCACCATGGCATGTGTATACCTATGTAACAGTCCTGCACGATCTGCTCATGTACCCCAGAACTTAAAGTATAATTTTAAAAAAGAACTTATGATTAAAGATGTATAGAAAAATTCAAGTGAGTCATTGTACAGTAATCTAAATGAAACACATGATTTTAATTTTCTAAGTGCAAAAATTTGCTTGGGATCTATATTTCATTTGAAATAAAAGTGGAAATTATCCTTACATCATCCACTTAAAGGATATCATGTCAGAATGTAGATATGCATTATTATAACTGGAATGTGAAGTCGATTTTTGTTTCCCACCATGACAGTGTATGTGCAGAGAGATGAGAGTGAAAAACACTATTTTAAGGAACAATGGTGGGTGCCATATGTCACCAAACATCCAACCGTCTGAATACTTATAATTGACTGACCTTTTTCAATTGAGAACTGCACGTAGGTCCACTCCATGGCAACACTTTGCCTGTTGTAACCTGTGGAAGCTTCAT
Source organism: Callithrix jacchus (assembly GCF_049354715.1). Lineage (NCBI taxonomy): Eukaryota > Metazoa > Chordata > Mammalia > Primates > Cebidae > Callithrix > Callithrix jacchus. Next base: position 35,620,113 of record NC_133524.1, read on the forward strand.
GCTTATGTTTTGTGTGAAGAAATGCTGTTGCTTTAAACCCTTAGAGAAAACTAACTGAATTTAAACACAAAAACTTTCAGGAACAAAAGAAAAGGTAGCTGCTCTCTCTTTTAAAGAGAGAGGCAGAGAGAAAGAGAAAGTCTCATTTATGAAGCAGCATCTGGATAAAAAGTCATTACAGAAAATTCCATGGGTTTTTAAAAGTTCGCTTTAAAACTATCTGCTCTGAATGCTAGGTAACTCTCTGTTTGCTATGTATTATTGTCAAAGTCTAAGCCAATGCACACAAGTCAGATTGAATCAGCAGGAGAATATGGTCAATTGATTATTCACAAATGTTTTAAAACTAACCATTGATTGGAGCAATGTAGCTCATGTTTGGTTCTCATATACATGTGTATAAGTAGGCACAGCCAAAGCAAAACTATTGTGCTCTGATGTCAGACTTTATTTTGATTGCTTTCTGTTAGATTTTAATAGCCTGCAGCTGTGTGAATATAAGGGACTCCTTCTGCTCTTCTAAAAAACGAACTCTACATGGTAGAAGATAATTTCCTTTAGTCTCACTTGGAACCACCACGTAAGAATATAAAATCATAGCATTTAGCCTCAACTTCCGTCTACTCTCTCAGTTCTATAGACACAATAAATTCAGCAGAGAAACGGTATGAGAAACAAAAAATCACGTGATTCTCAAAACCCGGATTACTTGAGGTTGCTGTGACAATTATTTTTTAAAAAGTATTTTAATACAATTTAACCTAAGATACTTGAAGCGTTAAACCCTATTGACTGCGCTTATGCTGTTATACTTTATTTACTCCTTGTGGGTTATTTCTTGTAATTGTGAAAGCATATCCAAGAAGAGTGGCAAACGTAGATATGGATTTAGGCTGTAGCCAGGAGTTTAAATACTGTATGTGTTATGGAAAAAAGATTAAATTATATCTAAGTTTTAAAATTGAATTTAATGCTCCAAACTTTGATATAAACTTACATTAGCTCATACTTCTTGCCTCACTTTATCTTCAGATTCTCTTGGATGTTGAAACAAAAACATTTTTTAATATGAAGCATCTCTCTTTTCCTGTTTTGTTCCTCGTCACATTAAGGAAATTATTTCTGTAGGGATTATATGTCCAAGATAATAATTAGCAGGCTGACCAAGAACAATCCTTGAGGTAGATGGATTTTTGTCTGTGTGTTTGTGGCTAACTTCATTACCTTCTGTAAACAATTTAATCTCTCTGTTCTTTATTTGCCCAACTTGCCAATGGGACTAGTTCAAGGAATAATTGTGAAGCCAGAATGTCCTTCAAGGCTTCTGATTCAATATAATTAGATAGAATTATTGCCCTATATTCTGTCTCAAATATTCTCAAAAAGAAAATGCAAAGAAAAAACTGGAAAATAAACCATACAACAAATGATTTTTTCAGTTTCCCATGATAAACAGTGAGAAGTAAGAACTGAAGCAATGATGTAAGTTCCCAGTGCCCCCCAGATCTTCTCAAAGTTAAAAATCAGTATTCTAAGAGGTATAACCAAAGTCCCTTTGATTAGAACACCTTGAGTTTTAAGGTCACAGGAAAGATTGTTTAGGTCACAGCAGAGGCTGTGGCATGATACCACAGAGCCACAGCGAGGGGGAACTAAAGAAAATTATGCATTTGGCAAGCCATAAGCCATTTCTCTTGTTTATAATCTTGCCTTTTGCTAGGGAAAGTAGTGGTGAGATGGGTGTTAAGTAGACAAAGAATGAAGGAAGGTCTGTGGATGTCAAATACTAGTATTGAGAAATGTCTGTTCTCTAAAGCTTTGCATCCAACATCTACGCAATGTATACTCCCAGAATAAATAGCCCTTTGAAAGAAGAATGTGAAAGAAAAGCCCAAATAGAAAGAATGGACTTTTCAGCTCACTTCACTTCCCTTCCATTATTTGTCAGCATGTAGCCTGCCTCAATCAAAGATGAATAGAAAAGGAACCAAAATAGTACTTATTTATAATAACTGAAAAGGCAAGTATAGACCACAAATCATAAAAAGGAACTGCTGAAATAAATATAGAAATATTTGGGACAAAATATTTTGCACAATCTCTGAAATATAGATAAAATGATTTGTGTAACAACAAAAGAACATACAGAGAATACAAGCATAAGTACGCAAAAAGAGATTGTTGGAAGCAATCTTCTATCTGTGGCCAAGTATGGAAGTCAGCAAGTTTTCTCCCTAAAAAGCAATTATAATGCTGAACAAAACTGATTTAAAACAAAAACATTGTCAGCACTCTTGAAATTATCCAAAAGTAAACAAGAAGTAATCTGAGTACTTTTCATCCAAAGCAAAAAGGCAAGAAGGGAATTATCTCCGTCCATTTGGTTGCTTAGTCCATTGGGTTGCATAATTTGTAAACGAAAGAAATTTATTGCTCACAGTTCTAGAGGAAATTTATTGTTCACAGTTCTAGAGGATGAGAAGTCCAAGATCAAGGTATTAGCAGATTTAGTATCTGATTATGGCCCATTCCTCATAAACAGTACCTTCTAGCTATGTCTTCATATAGCAGAAATGGGGAACAAGCTCCCTCAGATTGCTTTTATAAGGTCACTAATCCCATTTGTAACAGCTCTGCCCCCATGACCTAATAACTTTCCCCAAATTTCCCAACTCTTAATACTGTCACAATGGGGATTAAGTTTCAACAGTCCAAGCAGAAAGTAAGGGGAAAGGATAAAAGGTCTTCCCCTCTGACATTGTTTTGTTCTCCAAGATAAAAATCATTCAGAATATTCATAGCAATATTGTCTTGGGTTTCATTATTCAAAATCTCATCACATGACCACTCCTAGTTTCAAAAGAGAGTGGAAAATTAGTATCTAACATTTTTTGGATCTTGGCACAAAAAGTACCAGGGTATTATCAGAAAGAAATAAAGGGTGGATAGATGTTAGATAGATCAACGTGTCTGCCAAAACTGCTTTTTAACTAAAGTAGCATTTTATTATGATCCAATATTTCTAAAGTTGTATCTGTCTAAAGTTTTACCAACATTCACATAGAGATGCAAGAAATTAAATTCACCAAGTACTGATGATATTTACTTTTGAATGGTTCAATTTGGAAAAATACTTTTGCTTTTATCTTCATCCAGTGCTTTGATCATTTTTGAACATGTATGAATTTTATAATATTATTAAAACAATTATTCTTTTAAAAGACTTCTAAAAAATTTTGTGAAAATAGAAATATTTTCAATGATGATGTATTAGTCCATTCTCACACTGCTATAAAGAACTATTTGAGACTGGGTAATTTATAAAGAAAAGAGGTTTAATTGGCACATGATTTTCTATGTACAGAAAGCATGACTAGGGAGGCATCAGGAAATATACGACTATGGCAAAAGGTCAAGGGGAAGTTGGCACATCCTACATGTCTGGAGCAGAAGGAAAAGAGAGAAGGGGGAGGTTCCACACACTTTTAAACAACCATATTTCATGAGAACTCACTCACTATCATAAGAAGAGCAAGGGAAAAGCCTACCTCTATGATCCAGTCACCTCCAGCCAGGCCCCTCTTCCAACTATGGGTATTTCAACTTGACATGAGATTTAGGCAGGGACACAAATTCAAATCATATCAGAGAGTATTGTTCTAGTAACAGATCCATATGGAAAGGCATTAAAACTAGTTTTCAATAGATAATATACTGAAATCCCTGAAGTTTCCTAGACTTTGAGAAAAGTGATTTGACCACAAAGAAATTCATCTTTCTACCATAAAGGTGCATTATGTTACATTTTTAAGAAAACATTGCAGAGAACAGATTTTTTTAAATATCCAATTTAATTTTTTAAATTGCCATCAATGCTGATTACTTAAGTAGGCCAAGAAGTACATAACTACAGGACTTAATAGATACACACACACACACACACACACACACACACACACACTTGCTCTGAAGGAATATCTAAGGCTGGGTTATTTGTAAAGAAAAGAGGTTTCTTTAGCTCAAGGTTCTTCAGGCTGTACAAGAAGCATGATATCAGCATCTGCTTCTGGTGAGGACCTCAAGCTATTTCCACTCAGGGTGGAAGGTGAAAGGGAACTGATATGTAGAGATCACATGGTGGGAAGCAAAAGAGAAAGGAGAAAGATGCCAGAACCTTTTTAACAAGCAGTTTTCATAGCAACTAATAGAGCAATAACTCACTCACTCATTACCATGTGTATGGTACCAAATCATTCATGAAGGATTTGTCTCCATGTCTTAAACATTTCTCACCAGGCCCTAGTTCCAACACTGGGGATCAAATTTCAACACAAGACTTTTCAGGACCAAACAAACCATGTCCAAAACCATAGCAACATGACATATAGATATTATTAGGACTCTATCAATCCAATATAAATAAGAGAGAAAATCATACAGAACAGCTGTCCAATGCTAAATTCATAAAATCCTTGTATATTGTTCCATGACTGTTTGATCCCATTCCTTTTTCTGCAGAAGGTACTAATACTTCAAACTTTTAACTACTTCTTCCCAAATCCTAATTATATCTAATTGACTTGGCAGAGCCTCCAGGCGGACATTCCAGGATTGAGTAGCTCCATGGACAATTTCCATCAAAGAGTTTCCTAAAAAGAACTATTAATCTACACCAGTAACTGGTCAAAATAGTTCTACTAACCAAAGATGTTGCCTCCTTTCACAAAGAGTAAGACAGTAAAAAATTAGCCAACACTCAACATCTAATTTTCTGCAATCCCTTCTCTCTCTTTCATTTTTCCCCGAACAGATGAAAGAAGAGGAAGGATGAATAACCACCAGGCATAATTATCATTTGTGCCATCGCTAAGGATTTTAAACAAGAGTACTATGAATAAGTTAATAATACATTAGGAAACATTGATTATATTAAAGTATAACTAAGCCAAATACACTAGTCCAATGGTTATAAAACGGTGGCTCCCAGAGTAGTAGCATCAATATCACCTACAATTTGTTAGAAATGCAAAATTTTGGGTTCCCTACAGGGCCTACTGAATCAAAAACTTGTGTGGGTAGACTAGAAATCTGTAGCTTAACAAGCCCTCTAGATGATTCTGTACATCCCTTAAGTCTGAGAACCCCTGTTCTAGTCCTTCAGCCTACTCAATTTTCCCCCAGTCTTTACCCTCTTTTTCCTTTCTCTTCAACTTGTGTTTTCATCTAACCAGTGGTTCCAGATGGGATATCACTTGTCCTCATACTAGAACTTAGTACTAAGCTTCTATTTTTACCTCTATCTTTATGCTGTATATCAATTTACAATTATATATGTCCAGAAAAGAGGAAAATGAGAAACTTCCCCAATATAATAATATTTTTGTTGTTGTTATTGTTGTTGAGATGGAGTCTGACCCTGTGAGCCAGGCTGAAGTATAGTGGCATGATCTCAGCTCACTGCAACCTTCACCTCCCCAAGCTGAAGAGATTTTCATGCTTCAGCCTCCCCAGTAGCTGGGACTGCAGGTGTGTGTCCCCATACCCAGATAATTTTTTATATTTTTAGTAGAGATGAGGTTTCACCATGTTGGCCAAGCTGGTCTTGAATACCTGGCCTCCAGTGATCAGCCCACCCTGGCCTTCCAAAGTGCTGGGATTACAGGTGTGAGCCACCATGCCTGGACAAATAATGGATTTTTACATTGGAGTGTGGACCCCTAAATGTCTAAAGTTTAGCTTGTCCTCTAAAGGAACATGATTCTGGAGGTTAAATTTCTTCCCAAACTCTGTTATTCACTGCTATTCTTCCTGCTAAAAATGGTGCAAATGGAGGGGCAGGAGAGAGGAGATTAAAAATCAAAGAAAAATTGATGGTTGTCACAAATGAGAACACCTATGATTGCTAAATTAGAATTTCTTCTTCATTTTTACCTATACTTTAGTGATGAAAAGACCTATTTGATCTATTTGAAAACAATTTAAATTTGAAAAAAGATATTTAAAATTATTTCATTTGAATGTTATGGTCACTGGATTCAGCTGTATTCCTCACATTGTTTTTAAGGAAGCAAGAATGACTGAGCTATCATTGCAACCATATGCACTTGTCAGTTCATTAGTATCAACTTTTTATTTTTTGGTTTCTCTTCATTCTTTTATATATATTTTTCATTCAAGCTATGAAAAATGTAGGAGAGGTATATCTTGGCATCCATATGTAAAATCAGCTTATAAAATTCCATTCTCTGTATTATATAATACAAAAGTCACTCCATATTTCCCTGGAGACATATACCAATTTCAGTTAAGTTAATGTCACATTTTCTCTAGAAGACTCTTACCAGCACTAAACAAAACTATGCAGGTTTTTAACATCTTAAACTATTTACATTTACATTCTCATTTCTAGGATATCCATTTATTGGAAAATTTATTTGGGTTAAAATGTGACCCAGATAAGCCAGGTGAAGTAGATCAGGCCTGTAATACCAAAAAGTTGGGAGGTTGAGGAAGGTGTATGTCCCGAGGTCAGGAGTTCAAAACAAGCCTGGCCAACATGGTGAAACCCCATCTTTACTAAAAATACAAAAATAAGGTGGGCATGGTAGTGGACACCTGTAATCCTAGCTACTCAGGAGGCCGAGGCAGGAGACTGGCTTGAACCCAGGAGGTGGAAGTTGCAGTGAGCCAAGGATCATACCATTACAGTTCAGAAAAAAAAAGTGACCCCAATATATTCCAAAATTAATTTTTAGAGAGCTGTAAATTTTAGAAGAAAAAAGCACAAAGGAAATAAAATTTATTCTTCTTAATAAAATACCCAAATTATTTCTATGGTTTAAAACAATCTAGCAGCATTAGTTATCTATTACTGTGTAACAAATTACTGTAAAACATAGTAGCTAAATACAAAATTTATAATTTCACAGCCTCATGCGTCAGGAAAATGGGAGGAACTTAGCTGGTTGTCTGTGGCTCAAAGTCTCTTATGAGACTTCTATTAAATCAAGTTTAACCTAAACCTGCCTCTATGTATCTTTTAAGTTCTGCCTAAAGGTTTCACTGTACATTATGAAATATAACAAGTGGAGGTATAAGCAGACTGTAGCCTACACTTGTGCCAGTCACCAAGTTTTGGCCAAATGTAGACAACTGTTTGAGCCATGTTCAAATAAAGCAAATGCTAACCTGTAACTAATCCAGTTATTTCTGTACTTCACTTCCATTTTCTGTATGTCACGTTTCTTTTTCTGTTCATAAATATTCTTTCATCACATGGCTGTTCTGGAGTCTCAGAGCCTATTCTGCCTCAGAAGGCTACCCAATTCATTAATTATTCATTGCAAAATTGAACTCTTTTAAATTCATTCAGCTAAAGTTTTTCATTTATCAGATGGTGTCAGAAGTGGGACCTGAAACAGAGTTTCTAAGAACCCCCAGGAACACTAAGTGGCCAAATGAGTTACCCTCTTAGACCCATTGTGTCTGTTTCTCTCTCAGAGAAACTGCGAAACATGATAAGTTCTCTCTCAGATTCTAAACCTCTTTGGATTTGTGTTTTGAGCTCTCTGAGATTCTTTGAGCAAATTTCTGATCCAAACTGGGTTTAGAAGTCACAATAGAAACTGGACTCAGTATAGGCTTGGATTGGATCTGGTAATTAACTGGATCCAGTTAGAGACCTCTTATGCCTGACTGTGTCAGATTAAAAAAATGGTAGTAATTCAAAACATTGCTTGGGGTGTAAAATTTGGCTTTTAGAAATTTGCAGGGATTTTCGTGTTCTACCTTTTTATTTCATTTTTCTTGCATGCTTATGTAGAAAAGAAATCATTGGCTAAGTTGATCAAGGGAACCTGAGAGCAAAGCCAATATTTAAGGTGATAATGAGATCCTTAATCTCTGTAGAACTGAGTTCCTTCCAGCTTATATGTGCATAAGTATGAGACCCCAAAAGCAGCAAAGTCTTACAGAAATTGTGAAATCTTACTAAAAAATAACTTACAGTGGAATGTTCCAAATGAACTACACTTTACTGAAACGCATTAGAAAATTAGGGCTCTCAAATTAGCCTCATCTAGGGATGCCTATTAATGTACAGAAGCTTCTAAAAAAATTCTCTATTTATATAGTCTTTACAAAAGGCAAATAAAAGTTTAAGCAACTAATTGATCTAAAAAATAAATAAATCTGCCTTGCCCTCTTTGCTGACAGCTATGGGTGACAGGATTAGACATGCACAGGACCATGGAACATAGAGAATTTTTTTCTCCCAAAAGGGGGAAACGTGAGGGCTTATGGGAATGCTGGAAAAGATCCTTCACAGATGGCAAGCAGCTGTCTGAACTTTTGATTCAGTGTTGCTGCAATGGGTGGGTTTTTCTCTGGTCTCCCTGAAGTTCTTGCCTTTCCTCCCTCACTGCAGGCAATGCTTTTCTCTCTCTGTCTCCTTTCCCTTTCCTGTCTTTTCTTTACTCAGGATGACCACCTTGCCCAAAGACCACATGTTGAAACTCCGTTAATCCACTTTGAATGGATTAGATGGCAGAGCCCAACCAGTGGCAAGTTTAAGCCTGGCCCATTCGATATTGGGCACTAAGCAGAGTGGCTAATGTCTATGTTTTGTCACACATATTTTGCTCTGACTGGAATGGGAAATGTTAATTTGGGTCTCCCATGCAGCTAGTTGGGTGGCAACTTACAAAATTGATAAGCTTTTGCTTATGATTCCATGAAAGCAAAAAATAGGATTTTTCTTTATGTTGTGGCTTGGGCCCCACGGCTGTGGAGCAACTAGCAGGGTTACTACTGCCACTCAAGGAAAGGGAACCTGGGCATGCTGGCAAACAGAGTAAGGATTTCTTACCAGTCAGACTTCTGCCCTCTCTCTCTCTGTGCAGACTCATTGAATGAATGGTAAAAATCACTGGTTATCTCCTCTGTAAAGTTATGACTAATGGGAAAAAAAGATTTGTGAGGCTAGTCTTAAGCCCTGGCAAATCTGTTGTACTTTGTGCTATGAATTTTTATTTCTACGTTGTTCTGTCATAATAGGGGGTACCACTATAGGCTAGAATGCAGCCTAGGACCCCCATAAGCTCACGGTTCAAGCCAGCCCAGCAAACTGGTCATTACAAACTTTGCTGCGGGTCCCTGAAACAACAACAACAAAAAAAAAAACTGGATAAGGTTTCCCTCTTGTCTTGTCTTATACCCTTGGGAGCTCGACTTTGTGACCACATGTTCTCTGCCATCCAGGGAACAGGAATTTGGGGGTTTATATCATAGTTAGCTCTAAAAATTATCTTGAGCAGTTAAAAGCCATCACAACCTCAAAATTTACTGTTCTAGGCTCCTTCTGGGAAGAGCAATGGAAACCACCTAATGATGTAGCTTAGCAGCTAAGGCTTTGCAATTTTACAGTGGTGACCCAGGTTCAATCCTGGCTTAGGCAATAAGTACTTTCTGTCTGACTTTCACCATTTATTGATTCTCTTCCTCTCCATGAACAACTTCTCACTTCCCATCTTGAAATTTCCTTTATCTGAGCACCTGGTGGGTTTCCTCTGGGTAAAGTTCAAAAGCCAGAAATATTTGCTATTTTTAGGTTTTTTTTTCTGGCAAGAGTCAGGTAATAAGATATTTTGTTAAAGTCAGTTTAATTAAAAGCAGATATTCAACCTATAGATATATTTTTTAAGTTTTTATATTTTTTTTCTCTTCTTGGATCTTGGGGTTTTTTGAAAAAAAATAGTGTTGGTTTTCTTCAGTCAACTGAATTGTTTTTCTCCATTTTGTCTTCTTACCTTTCTTGATGCACATTTGAGAGGACCTAAGATAACTTCTAACATGTTGGAACTCCTTGGAAAAAACAGAGATGCCACAGATCCCACTTTGGGAAAAAAAACTGTTTTACTCATGAAACCACAGTAATTGAAAGCAATTAGATCCCTCTCAAAATCTAAGGCTAAATATACTTTTAGGGATGGCAAATGGAAGTTATGGGGTTATATGGTTAGCCTTTGTGTCTCTACCCAAATCTCATCTTGAATTATAATCCCCATAATCCCATGTGTCAAGGCAGATCCTCATGGATCATGAGCGTGGTTTCCCCCATGCTGTTCTCATGATAGTGAGTGAGTTCTCACAAGGACTGGTGGTTTTGTAAGTGTTTGGTAGTTCCTCCTGCATTTATTATCCTTCCTGCTACCTTGTATAGAAGATGTCTTGCTTCCCCTTCACCTTTTCTCATGATTGTAAGTTTCCTGAGGCCTCCTCATCCATGCTGAACTGTGAGTGAATCAAACATCTTTCCTTTATAAATTACCCAGTGTCAAGCAGTGTGAAAATTGATTAATAAATGGAGGGGATACTCAGCTCTTCACATGTTTGAATAAGAAAAGCATGCTCTTGAGCACCTAGAAAGTATGGTCATGGCCCCAACCCCACTGAGAGATAAAACTCTCATGGGAAATGAGCTAATCACAGAATGGGCTAATGAGCTTTGGGTTACTTTGTAATGAAATGCACAGTAAAATCTTTCATTGTCTTGTTCCATGGCATTTCTCTTTTGCGGATCCAGGATCCAGTATAAAAATGAAACTCTATTAGGTCAATTTCATTAGGTAGTGGAGGTGGGTGCCACTAATTCAAACCATAAGGTTGCCCTTGGAAGATAAGGTACTAAAGCCTGGATCCATGTCAGGGCTTACCTGGATCACCTATAGAAACAAGAGGAAGTGAACCCTCAGAGGAGCAACTGTCACAATGGAGGAGATGGGGGGGGGTATCCAATCATCCAAAACAGCTTGTGGCTTTAAGTTTCCAGCTTTAAGACCAGAAGGGTCAATTTCTATGTTTATCCCAAAACAACCATATAGGACGATTAGGTTGGTTTCAGTAGCTACATGTAGCCACTGAGCACCTAAAAGGTGGTTGGTCTCAGTTGAGATGGGCAGTAACCATAAAACACACATTAGACTTTAAGGCTTGGTATGATGGAAATAATTTATATCACTAATAAGGTTTTTATATTGAAATGGTAATATTTTGGATGTATTGGATTAAATAAAATATATTATTAAAATTTAAGAAATTGGGACTGTGAATTTTGGTGGTTCTTTTTGCCTTCCATCTGTGCCTGCTAATTAAGCCCTAGAAACTGCATGTTTTCCTAGCCCTCTTCCTTGAAGGACTCCACCCTGAAGCCAGTAATGCAATTAAGAAACTTAAAGACTGACAAACGAAAAACTGTACAATCATTGGATTTCCTTCTGTCTATGTATTTATATGTGTTCTGTGTGTGATGTTTTCATATGAAAGAGCTCTGATTAATTGGCTTAAAAATAAGCACTTAAGTATTTTGTTAGGAAAATACAAACAATAATGCCTTTTAGTTTACTGGACTTTAGTAGTCCTTGGAAAATAAAGAGTTTTCAAGATTATTGGTAAAATAAAGACATTGGTCTAAATTAGGCAGGCAGGTCAGATATTAGAATTGCTAAATGCTTTAAGGTAATAAACTGCTTCTTTGACTTTTGACAATTGTTCAACTTATCTGCTTTGGAGTCATTAGATTCTAGGTAAGGCCTAGAGACATGTGGAATTAGCCAAGGCCACTGACTATGTTGAAAAGAGACTTTACCTGTACTTGTGTTCTAGGCTTCACATCTAGTACATGATTAAAATCAGTTAGCAAGTGTTTCACCAAAATAAAAATTGCTAAGGAATAACATTGTAACATGTAATCGAGACTAGTGAAAAAACAGTTTTACATGCAAAGTGTGTGAGGAAAGTGAAATGTGTTTTAGGTAAAAGATTATAAGAAGGCATGGAAATGTGGATTGTTTTGCTTAGATTAAAGGGTTAAAAGGCTATTTTAAATTAGATAGAATAAAGCTGAAGTTTTGAAAAAGTTTTGAAAATTCTGTGAAAGACAAATCTTGTAAAAGAAATATCTAGTAAAAATTAAAGGGGTATTATTCAATTTTTCTATAAATCGAACACTGGAGTAAAAGCAAAACAGAATTTTCTTAGACCTCTGATCTACTTTTTAACAAAAATTCATAAAGTGTTATAAAGGTTTATGAGAATCTCACCTTATGGTCAAACTGTTTAAGATTGGATAGATTCATATATAAGGTTTTATTAAAAATTGGCATTAATAGTACACTATTGACATTAATAGTACACTAATGCAAGCATAAAATTTGGCTTTCTTGAACAAGATTTTGATGTAATATTGAAGAATTATCAATTTTTTTTTGCCTTTTGAATACAGGAAAGAGAAGGAAAAGACAAGAGACAACTTTTATGGAAAGCTGAGTCTTCCCTCTATCAATGAGTCAAGCTTCTTGCCTTTTAAAATTTTTTGAGTCATTATTTTGGCTAAATGAATAAGTTATGGTGACCTGGAATTCTATTTTATAATGTCAAGTGTTTTAAACCTTCAACATATTTGACAGGCTTGCCAAAATCAAATTTCAGCTTCAAATTGTTTTCTCTGACCTCTAACTTTCGGATGCTACAGAGAGCCCTTGAAGCATTGAAAAGAGAGGTAAACAGAATTATCTGACATGTTAAGTTACATGGGGAGCATTGTCAAAATAAAAAATAATGTTTAACCTTCTTCAGATTAGATTTTAGTGAATGATGTTAATATATGTTCCAAAATTTTATGGGATTTCTAAAATTCTAATATGTCTGATTATATGCTATTAATCATAATTATGGTTATTATGTTAAGTTTATGTAGACCACAGAAATAACCAAATTTCTTTGTCACTTGTATCTTTATGAGTGTTTAAAGTCATTTCCATGGTTAATTGCTGATACAGTTTCCAAAAATTTTACAGTCACCCAGAATTCTAGAATATAGTGTCTTTTAGGAGGCTCATGAAAGAATGGAAAGAACCCTGAAAAGCACTCTTGAATACAGGTTTCTGGTATCTTTAGAATCATGACATTCAGAGTATGTGAGAATTCTTGAAACCATAATTAAAAGACTGGTTTATAAACCTGCTAACCCAATTAGAACAAAATTTAATTGAATACCAAAAAATTTGCCAGATTTTCATGCTAAATCAGTCAATACTGAAATTGTTCAGATATACAACTTGAATCAACTCCATGGTCTAAGTCAAATTACCTATGATAACCCATCAGTTATCAGTGCTATACATCTAAATTGGAGAAACAACCAGCATTCAAGAGGATATAAGACCGGTGTTAAGCACAGACTCTTGGAGAACCAGGACAGCAGCCTTGTCCTTCCTGAGTCCTTGAAGCTTTCATTATTAAAGGTTCTGCATTTCATGACTCATCATGAAAAAAATAAAATGATCTAAATTAAATATATATTTGTGTGGTGACTTCTAAATTGCTGAAATCATTTATAACCAATGTTTGGTTTGTCAAACCCATATTCCTGGGAAGACAATCAAAGCTTCAGGTACATTTGGCTACCTGATGGTCCATTTAAACATTTATAGAGGGATTTAACTCAATTGTCATGAACGGTGCATGTTTCCTGGTTGTACGATAGCTCTCCCATACAAACGGCTGATGTTACATAGATTGTCATGCCACAGGGTATTTTCACCAGGTAAAGAAAGCATCTTATGGCTGAGGACAATCAACTTCATTACCATCTAGAACCTTAAGATTGCATCTTCTGAGAACATCAGAGAAAGACTGCCCTTTCCATCAATACTACAGCAAAAGTACAGGAACTTGAACTTTGAGTTTATAATCTCACAACCAAGAAGGTTCTTTTTACACTCTTGGAACTGTACACCCATTGAAAACACCTTAAGGTAAAGCCAACCAGGGAAGTTCCTCCCCAGAAGAACTTGGCATTCTTGATATGAACAGCTTTTCCCAAGATCACGGATCAAGACTTCTCTATTATCATGAGACTCTTACCTTTTAATATTTTTTCCCTTGCTTATACCTCTAAGGACAATAGAAGTGAAAAGGGGATCTGTTATGTGCACTCATGGGGTTTATTTGTGAAGGATTTTGTAGCCAGTCTTACACATGGATAACCTTATACCTTAACAGATGGAAGATGAAGGCCACACATAGATGAGAAATTTTAATGGTACATACTTTGCCTCATAATCAGTCAGAAACAGAATATTGGTTCACCTCTCTTAACCTACATCATGGGCTAAAGAAAAAAATCTCCCAGAGGCCTTCACTCTTCCAGAAAGGCATCATTTGTGTGGTCCATTTTTCATGGTTTGGAGTAAAAGAGGCAATAATTAGAAATGTATCCCTCATGATAGGCTCTATAGCAGACCCTACTGTAAAGGCTATAGTGATCCAACAGACTTTAATTCTCTTGTGCAAGTCATGCTAAATAATAGAATTGTTCTAGATTACTTACTAGCTACACAGAATTATCTGTGCAGCTGTGGGCACTTGTGGTCTACGGAAAAATACATCAAATGTAAATTATAGAAATTCAGTTGTAGGAAATTAATGAAGAGACTGCTTACTTAAATGAATAGACTCTTCATATAGCTCATTTTTAATCTATTTAATTCTAGGTGGTTTGGTTTATGGGGACCCTAGGCAAGGAGCATACCCCATACTCTTGGTATTATCCTCTCTATCATCATGCTGTATTCACTCAAGGGTTTTAAACATTTGCACACAGCCATCTCTAGAATGTCAAGTGGTCTGTCTTCAACTGAAATGACAAGAGCTAAAATAAATGTCAGGCCATGAGGGCACCATGACCTATGAATGACATGCTGAGACCAGAATTCCCAAATGATGGTAACTCTGAGTGGTGCTAGGCCCTAACTTTTGGTCACACTCTCACCTAAGTAAGAATCTAAGCAAAAGAGGGGAGTTTTATTAAACAAAATTGTGTGAGGCAATTGCTTTAGACTGAGCTCATGCACTAGGCCTCAACAGACCAGACCAAAGCAAAATGGAGTCATTCATGCTAAATGTGACATAATCAAACAAGGCTTTAAGAAAACACATAGATCGTAGAACAGACCAGGTTTTGTTTTTCTCCTGTAAACAGGAAGTTCCGGCATAAAGAGGAACTCAGTCTCGTTCTCACCTTGCAAAACCCACTGCTCTATTTCCCAGTGGATTTCAAGACCAAATAAGACCATTTATGATGGTGAGGGTGACATCAATGACCAAAGTTTTTATCAATCTCTCAAAATTGAGAAGATGACCAAAATGGGGAAAAGCTTAAGGCAAGTTTCAGATAAAGCTGGCTCTGTATGTATTTTAAGTCTGCCTAAAGGTTTCTCTGTATACCGTGAACTATAATCAGTGGAGGTGTGAACAGACAGCAGCTTACCCTTGTGCCAATCACCAAGTCTTGGCCAATCGAATGTAGCCAACTGTTTGAACTGTGTTCAAATGAGGCAAACACCAACCTGTAACAAATCCAGATGTTTCTGTGCCTCACTTCTGTTTTCTGTGCATCACTTTCCTTTTTCTGTCTGTAAATCCTCTTCCTCCACGTCGCGGCCCTAGAGTTGCAGAGCCTACTCTGGCTCAGGAGGCTGCCTGATTGAAGAATCATTCATTGCTCAATTAAACTGCTTTCAATTTAATTTGGCTTACATTTTTATTTTATTGCTGCAGTTAATGTCTGGGGCTGGTGTTTCTTGTCTGAAGTGTTCAACGGTGGTGGTGGGGACAGTGGGGATCCACTTTCAGGCTCATTTATCTTTATGTCAGTAGTTCTCAGTTTCTCCCCAGGTAAAGCCCCTTTACAGGACTTCCCTAACAACATGGCAGCCAGCTTCCTCCTATGTGAGGAATGCAAGACAGAGTAACAGTGCTCAAGACAAAAACCACCATCTTTTTATAACCTAATCCCAGAAGTTACATTTCATCACTTCTGTCATATTCTTATTTGTTAGAAGCAAGTCAGTAACTTCAGTCCATTTTCAAGAGAGGGAGATTACAAAACAGTGTAAAACTCAGCAGGCAGGGATTACTGTGGGGCAATGTAGAGGCTGCCTACCAAACAGCCACAAAAACACCAAGTACTGTCTTGCTTTCGTCTCCAGATTCACAGAAGTCCTTAATTTTTCTTCAAAACTGAATTTTCATTTTGGGGCAATTATTATATATCTGATTTGATATTATTTAGTTGTAACTGGGGAAAAGGTCCTAATACTATGTATTTTTTAAAAAAAAAAATTAAAATGGCTGTTTTGAATTTCAGAAAGAGGTAGAGATGCTAAAAGTATTACAGAAATAAAGATAGAGAGAGTACAAACGTAGCTATCAAGATAGACATATAGATATTCGGATGGATAATATGTATCAGTTATCAGGAAACAGATTGCATACTTAAACGTTTGACTAAAAAATAAATTTTAAAAGGATCTATTTACGGACATGTTGACAGAGTTACACAGTCTAACAAGGGACTAGTGACAGCAGAAAGCCATTATGGGTCCAGGGCCAGAAGAGACAAGAGGAGGAAAAGACGGTACCTTTACTTGGAGAAAGCGGGATCCTTGGAACACAGAGTGACCCTTAATATGTATAGGAAGCACAACTGCGGATCTTATTTAAATGGAGATTCTGGCTCAAGCAAGCCAGGTGTTCTGCATTTTAACAACTCCCAGGTGCTCCTGATGCTGCTGGTTCAAGGATCACACTTGAAATAGCAACGGCCTAATGACTCAAGCAGACCTCTTTTAAAGAGGATTGGGGGAGAGTAAAGGATTCTTTTGAAATTTGAAAGACAAGATTATATTAATATTTCAGCTTTATTTATTTAAAAACCAGTAATGGAGAAATGCTGTAGAACTTTGCTCCTTAGAATAGCTAAAATTCAGGTTCTTGTCACATGACCAGAAAAATTTAGGCACACAAACACATTGAAGGGTGAATATAGCAGGACTTTATTGGAAAAGGAAAAAAAGAAAGAAAGAAACGCAGCAAAGTGAGATGGAGACCTGCTAATAGGTCCTCTACCTCACAGATTGATTCCCAGGTCACCATATAAACTGAAGAAAGCAGGTTTCTCCCCTGCATAAGGTTTGGATTCGCCGTGGCTCCACCCACTTCCGCTAATGTGCTTGTTGGGCTCCAGTCCACTGTGGGCATGCCCAGATAAGCCCTGGGAAGCTTCCCTCATTTGCACGAAAACATCTAATGTAAATACTTGTGGCACAGGTCAGATATTCTTCAGGGACCCCTTATTATCTGGCTCGGCATTTGACTGTCTCATTCCCCACTCTAAAGATGTACATCTATCTTCTGTTAGAATAAAGATAAAGATAAAGACAAAAACCAATCTTAACTGCTCTCTAATGACAGGGGGTAGGAGGTGTTTGAACCATAAGGCCAATTCTATTTTGGGAAAACGGCGGTCAGATCTTATTCAGAGGCCTATCTAAGGGTCTCCAGCAAAAGGGGCTATCATCCGAGGCTCCGGTTGCATGACCATTTGGAGTTTGATGGCCTGAAGGTGAGAAGAGACAAAAAGAGTTATTAGAAAACATCTATTAAAACACACAAGTGGGGGTTAAGGACAGTTCAAAAAATCCCAAGGTCTTTTACTGGTTTGCACAGGGAGGGGGAGGTCAAAAGCCTGACTGGTATAAAAAGGAAAAAAAAAAAAACAAAAAACCTTTTACCCTTTTGCCAGCATGTCAGACTTCTGGGTTCCCTTCCCCTGAGCCCAACCAGTCTACGGTTTGGGAATTAACTCTTCCCAGTTTGGAGGATGCACCTGAGGGGAATGTATAAAAACAAAATTACCTAGCTGTGAAGAAAAGACAGAGGAGGAAAAAGGAAAACAGCAAGCTTCTTTTTCAGAGGAGTCCCAGAGGTTACGTTTGCATTTGAAAGGGGTACAGACTGAAGATGAATGGCTACTCATCTAGAAAGGGGAGCAGGCATCCCTAATTTCTTTCTCTTCTTAGCAAATGCCCAGGATACATGAGGGAGGAAAAGTGAGGTATTCGTCTTTCCTCTGTCCTTATATCCCTGAGTTCCGGTGACTATGATAGGGTGCCACCCATGGCTGTCAAAGCAGCTTTCAACCATGTTAACAGGGGATGCCTAGGGGGTGGGAGTATCTGCTCTTAACTGCATATGCCCTATCTCCCCTGCTGTCAGTAGCCTTTGAATTCCTTAGAACTCAATTATGCCATGAATACTAGCATGACCTTTATCCATGAAACGGGAAGCTTGGCTCAACTGGCAGGAATTAGTAATGCCCACCTGTGCTGTGCCTTTTAACTTTTGTTGTCATCTTCCTCTAGGTCCCTCAGATCCAGTTTGTTTGTTTCTTTCTTTGTTTTTCTTTCTCTCTCTTTCTCCCTCTCTTTCTCTTTCTCTCTTTCTTTCTTTGATGGAGTCTCACTCTCTTGCCCAGCCTGGAGTGCAGTGATACAATCTTGGGCTCACTGCAACCTCCACCTCCCAGGTTCTAGTGATTCTTCTGCCTCATCCTTTCCAGGAAGTGGGACTACAGGCATGTGCCACCATGCCCAGCTAATTTTTGTATTTTTAGTATGATGGAGTTTCAGCATATTGGCCAGGCTGGCCGCTAACTCCTGACTTTGTGATCCACCCGCCTCAGCCTCCCAAAGTGCTGGAATTCCAGGTGTAAGCCACCACGTCCGGCCCAGATTTGTTTTCTTCTTGGGGCTTTCACCCAAAACTTAGAATTGAGCTTGAGACCAAAAATGTGTCTCAGTGGGGAGGGGTGTTATATGAACTACTTATCATAAGCCAAATGCTAAGGTGAAGCTGTGAAATTGAGTCCTTCTCCAGCAAGGGAGAGAAAGGGTGTCTTGTGACACTCCCAGATAACTGTCTAAGATTACGCCCAGATAACTCCCAGATATGCTTGCTAAGATTTGAGTGCATGGGGTTTGGCTTTGGTTAAATCCATTGGTCTTACTTTCCCAAAAAGGAGACTTCCGGGTGATGGGCACCCACTTCCATCACGTGGCAGGATTTGCAAGACAATTGCTCAGAACCAGTACATTGATCCAGATTTTTACAATACCCGTCCCTCCTGTTCCTTTTGAACTGCAGCTGGTGATCACTGGTTGGTTTATAGGAATAAGCAGGGTTAGTTTAAAATGTAGGCAAAAACTAAAAATCAACTAATGAGTCAAGAATTCAATGGCAAATGTATGATCAATTTTGAAACATAATTTAATCCTCATTTCTGTTTAAAACAAATCATAAGACTTTGTTGTTTGCAAAATAGACTTAATCTTGTACTTGATCTGCTTATTTGCATAAAGTGTGGCAAGAATACTTATTTCTACATATGCCTTTATATTTTTATTTATTAACTTATTTTGAGACAGAGTCTCACTCTGTTGCCTAGGCTGGAGTGCGGTGGCATGTTCGCAACCTCTGTGTCCTGGATTCAAGTGATTCTCCTGCCTCAGTCTCCCAAGCAGCTGGGCTTACAGGCATGTGCCACCATACCCAGCTATTGTTTATATTTTTAATAGAGATGGGTTTTCACTATGTTGGCCAGGCTGGTCTCAAACTCCTGACCTAAAGTGATCCACCTGCCTCGGTCTTCCAAAGTGCTTGGGTTACAGGTGTGAGCCACCATACCTGGCTTTACACACACCTTTTAGATTGGCTTTGATGGGGCTCTGTTCCACAAGGAATCCCAGATAAGACCTTTTCAAGGTGAGCCCAGCCATGGGTTTGTATCCTCAAATACCTATTAGCTGGGTAAACTCCTCTCTTCTTGAGGTCCCAAGACTATGTGGTTGCTGTTGGAAAGTTACATTCTTTACTCTCGAAAGGTTTGGAACCCTGTCCAGGGACTGTGTAGCCCAGAATATGAGCCCAGTTTTCCCAAAGGGCTTTTATTAGCTCTGCAAGATGAGCTTGACTCCTTAAAAGTAGCATACCCTTCCAGTCCAAGCCCTGGTAAAACAAGCAGTTTCTCCAACTGTATCCTGTTGCAAAAGGATTCTTATTGCTCTGATGCAAATAACTATATTGCCATAAGTTAAGAATACTCAGATAGTTTCCAAATTCTAGAGGTATATGAGGGAGGGAAAGTGAGGAATTCTTCTTTATTTCCTCTGTTCTTGTATCCATGAGTATTGGTGACCACCACAGGGTGCTACTCATGATGTCAAAGTGGCTTTCACTCGTGTTAACAGGGGGGCTTAGGGAGTAGGAGTATCCATTCTTATCTATGTACGCCCTATCTCCCCTATCCAATCCTACTATGTATGCCCAATCTCTCCCCAGTCAGAGAGAAACAAACATATTCCAAATTGTTTACACACCTTTCTCAATTATTAAAGTCTGTAAATAGCTCAAAATACGTTTCCTTGACTCTGAAAAATGAAACAAAGATTAGCAATATTTCAAGCAAAAGTCAAAAAGATTACTTCAGTTTTCTATTAGTCTATTTAGTTAGCTCTTGTTTTGCTTGAGATTCGTGAACATTTCAGATCTTCATGAGTCCTGTATGGTTTTCCGTTATTCCAGTGTTATAGTCTCCAAA
This sequence comes from Callithrix jacchus, assembly GCF_049354715.1. Lineage (NCBI taxonomy): Eukaryota > Metazoa > Chordata > Mammalia > Primates > Cebidae > Callithrix > Callithrix jacchus. The sequence continues at coordinate 35,640,610 of NC_133524.1, forward strand.
GTTATCAGAAACCTGTATTTGAGAGCACTTGTCAGGGTCCCAGAGTTTATATAAGCCGTCTTTTGAAAAGGATCAAAACAGGACAAACATTGTTTGTGAATAACAAAATGTACAGGGTGGTTACAGTCAGAAAGAAGATTGACCAAGAAATGTGGTTATCTCCAAGCTTTTATAAAACTTAACATAACAACCTTAATTGTGATTGATAGCATATACTCAGACATTAGAATTTTAGATATCCCACATAATTTTGGAACCTATGTTAATATTATTTCCTAAAATATAACCAGAAAATTAAACATCATTTTGGCAATCCCATGTACCTAAACACATTAACTAGTCTGTTTGCCTCTCTTGTGGATGCTTCAGAGGTCCTCTGTAGCATCGAAAAGCCAGGCATCAAGAAACATAATTTTGAAACTGAAGTTTAATTTGGAGAACCCTATTAAATGTTAGAGATTTAAAACATTTAGTGTTATGAAATAGAATTCCAGATGACCACAAGTTATTTATTTTGTCAAAATGATGACTCAGAAATTTTTTTAAAAAGCAAAACCTTTTTTAATGCTTCACAAATTTTGCTAAAGAGCAGTTTAGTGCCTTGAGAGTACCTTGTGCTTTTATTTCAATGCTCAATTTACAGAAAAACCATAAAATACCCTTTTGAATTTAGTTAATATGTTCACATATAAAATTTCATTTGCAAGATGAATTTTTATAATCCTTCCACAACTTTTTAAACTTTTAGCTTTATTTCATCTAATTCAAAACAATACTTTAGGCAAAAATTAACTTTTTGATGACATCTGCATGTTACCAATAATCTTTTAGGCTGTTTTTGTTTCTGAAACATTAAAGTCATGCGAACTAAAAGATACATCTTTTTTTCTTCCCTTTAGAAAAATATTTGTTCCAAGAGCTTATTCTTCTTTAAGTCAATTAATTAGTGCTTCTTTTTTTATAGACATCACACACACAACACATATATAACTACACAGACAGGCAGAAGAAAACCCAGCAGCCCCAAGATTTTTCATTCGCCAATCTCCTAATTGGATTATTGGTCTCTGAGTGGAGCCCTTTAAGAGACAGGGCTAGGAAAACATGCCATAAGTGGGGAAATAAACAGATTTTTAGAGGAATCTATCCACTTTTAATTCCTGGGGTTCTCTTTCAAATACAGATTTCTTCCCAAAACAGGGTCAGTGGCACCTTCTCTGTCTTTCCCAAGGAGTCCCATGCCCACAGAAGTTATCGTAGAGCCTCTCATGTGAGCATTGAGTGGCAAGACAAAATGGAGAAAAATAATTCAGTTGACAGAAAAAAACCTTTTTCCAGCAAAACAAAATTCAAATAAAGAAAAGCATAAAGACCTTCTAAATATACCTAAAACTTGAATATCCACTTTTAATTAAGCTGTGCACTCGTTAAGAAAATCCTTTTGACTCCCCCATTCCCCAACTGAAGCCACACCAAGCAACCAGTATTTCTGGTTTTCAAACTTTAGTAAAGGCTTAGAGAAAGAAAAATCCAAGGCAGTTCGTGGACCAGAAGAGAATCAAAAAATAGCAAAGGTCACCTAGATACCAAACCAGAAAGGACTCATTCCCAAAGCCAAGATTGAACCTGGCCACCATTGTAAAATTACAGAGGCTAAACAAAACATTGCCATGTGGTTACAGGTTATGCTCCCAAGGACACAAAACAAAATGGAAGCCTGCAGCAAAGTTTGCTACTGATTATACCAGATTGGCTACAACTTAAGACCAAAGTCACAAATCCTTTTTCATAATTAAAACTTTACAGGGAATATAAACAGCGATCCTTATCATTCCTGGCCTAGGAAAACATATAAAAGGAAAAAAAAATCTCCACTTAAAAGTTAACTATTAACAGGGTAGAGAAAAGGGCAAAAAGTTTAATGTGCAGGGTTGGAAAGATGCCTGGGGAAAAAATCTCTTATTCTTATGCAAATGTGTTTCTCCAACTGGGAGAGAAACTTAAGATGGGCTTTGAGGAGCCACCAGTTTACCTGGCCACCTCCAAAAAAGAAGGAAAAGGCTGACATTCCCGACCCTGGGGAGCAATGTGGGAATGGGGAGGGAGGCATAATTTCCTCTACCCTCAGAAGTCCAAAGACAAAAAGGTTTAAAATCAAAAGGAAAAAAAAATGTGGTTCTATCTTACTCAACTTCCCTCAACTCCCACATTGGGCATCAAAAATGTTGCAGAAATTTGCTCCTTAGTTGAGCTAAAACTCAGGTTTTTGTCACATGACCAGAAAAATGTAGGCACACAGACACATTGAAAGGATGTGTAGAGCAGGACTCTATTGGGAAAAGAGCAAAAAGAAAAAAAAATCAGCAAAGTGAGATGGAGTCCTGCTAACAGGCCATCACTCACAGGTTGATTCCCAGGTCATGACACAAGCTGAAGAGAACAAGCTCCGCACCTGCATAAGGCGCAAACTCCCCGTGGCTTTACCCACTTCTCCAGTGCACATGTCAGGCTCCAGTCTGCGGTGAGCATGCCCAGACAAGCCCTGGACAGGTTTCCTCATCCACACAATACCATTTTATGTAAACAATTGTCGTGTGGGTTGGAGATTCTCCAGGGACCCCTTTTTATCTGCTTAAGCATTTTGATGTCTCAGAAGTATATGGTAATTGTTCTCCACAGTGCCTACATTCCCATTCCAACTTTACACACTTACCAGTTTTGTGAATTAACTCCTAAGAACATTTTTCACTTTATTTTATTTTATTTAGACAGTGTCTAACTGTCGCCCAGGCTGGAGTGCAGTGGTATGATCTTGGCTCACTGAAACCTCCATCTCCCAGGTTCAAGCAATTATCCTGCTTCAGCCTCCTGAGTAGCTAGGATTACAGCCACACACCACCAGACCTGGCCAATTTTTTTTTTTTTTTTTGGTATTTTTAGTAGAGATTGGGCTTCACCATGTTGGCCAGGCTGATCTCGAACTCCTGACCTTAGGTGATCCAACCAACCCATCCTCCCAAAGTGCTGGAATTACAGGAGTGAGCCACCATGGTTGGCATAAGAATATTTTATGACTTACCTTGTCCCGAGTTAAGAATTCAAGATGTCTTATACTTTAAAACAAATCAAAAAATGCAATTTAAAGGTAGGTAATGAAAAATAAGTCAAAATAAAAATAAGAATAATTAATGTAGTATGAAGTGTCATAACATTTCAAATTATGTAGTGGTCAGAATAGTGGTAACCTTTTGTGGCATTCTGATAGGAAAAGGACATGGAGGCAGCTTTCTAGGGTGCTGGGAATATTCTCTATTTTGATTTAGGTAGTAAATTTATGAACTTAAAAATCACATAGTATAACAAAAGTTCATTAATCTGTACACTTAAGATTTGTGTGCTTTACTGTATGGATGCAATATCTCAATTTAAAAGTAATTTTTAATGATTATTTGACTCCAGCATATCCATCAAAAGAGGAACAGAGATTTATCTCTGAGGTTTCTGATGGTCAATAAACAAAAAATGGACATCTATTTAGTTTCATAAATCACAGTATAAAAAGGATAGCAAAAAACATACTCTACCATAATGAACCATAACCTGTTTAACAATTGTACAGAAATATCTGCTTTTTATAGCTGGTGAGTAGGGAGAGGAAAAGGGATGTTGGGTATAGATTTAGTTACATAAATAATACATAATATTAATTAACCAAACTTACTTAATCTTATTTCTTATATATTTTGTAAGCACATTCTAAAACCACATCCTAATTCTATTGCAGGAAACAAAGCATTATAGCCATCCTGGGAGCAAACAGGAAACACACTCAACATTCCACAAAAATGTCTTTCCCCTTTTGAGAGCAATACCTTGAATCATGAGGTTTATGAATAGCTGTATAAGGCTCCCTGCAATTTTCTCTGGTATTACATACTGTGTTACCCATTCATGAAACCTCGCTTATTATTTGTAATCTAAGTAGGAAAGTAAAGGGTTGTTGAATAATAAGAAATGTCTTGGCTTCTGTAGAATCACCTGTCCACACAGGCAGAATAAATGGCTCAAAAATTGAAGGGTATAATTGAAATAGGCCGGCCTGGAGAATTTGTAGAGCTATAAAAAATATTATGATCCTTGGGATAGATGTGAAGATTTGTGTGTGTTTGTCAGCATTAAAAACACAATCCTCAAAGAAATACTAATCTGACATCAAGAAAAACTGATATCAAAACTGTTTCTTGATCATTCATTTTCTCCTCAGAATTAAAATGATAAATTTGTTTTAAACTAAGCCATTTAACTAGTTTTCGACAAGGTTTAGATCAGTGAGGGGCTGGTTTCCCACTGGGAAATATAGTGGAATAGAATAGGAAGAAGCAGATGAAAACTAGAAGTAAATTAGATTTCTTCTGACATTTTCCCCTTCCTTAAATTAATTTTGCTATTTTATGATCTTTTGGACTGTTTTATTAATTTATAATAAATTCATAAAGCAGGAGATCTTTCTCCAAAGTCTCTAAAATAATGTATAAGGTAACCGTGATAGTGTCGATGAAAAGAGTCCAACTCTAAAATATTAGATTTATTCTGAGCCAAATATGAGAGACCATGATCCATGACACAGCCCTCAGGAGGTGTTGAGAACATGTGCCCAAGGTGGTTGGGCACAGCTTGGTTTTATATATCTTAGGGAGACATGGGGCATCAATCAAATACATTTAAGAAATACATTGGTTTGGTTTAGAAAGACAGGACAACTCAAAGCAGGAGCTTTCAGTCTATAGGTAAATGTAACATTTTCTGGTTGACAATTGGTTGAGTTATCTGAAGACCTGGGATCAATGGAAAGGAATGTTCGGGTTAAGATAGAAAAATTGTCAGACCAAGTTTTATTGTGTAGAGGAATCTCTCAGATAGCAGGCTTCAGAGAGAGAGCAGGTTGTACAATGTTTCTTATAGGACTTAAAAGGGTGCCTGTCTCTTAGCTGATTGTTCCCTGGATCTGGAAAGAAAGGAAGGAAAACAAAGGGGAAAGGGGATTATCTATAAGATGTGGATTTTTTTCCCACAAGAGATTTTGCAGGGCCATTTCAAGGTATGGCAATGAAATATATTTTGGCATTAAATATTTTTTCCTTGTCTCATAATGTTATGCCACAGTCAGACTGAAAAGTAAGTCATGATATATAGGGTCAAATAAAACCCATCTGATGGGAATTTATGGTTTGTAGGGCATGACTCCCTAGACCCCTTAGGTAGAAATTTTGGTAAGATAAAAAAAATCAGAGCTCAGTCCTCAATAATATTAATTATAATTAAAAAAAAATAAAATAATTCATTATTTACAATTATTGCATTATAATTTTAATGATCGTTGAAAGCAAGTGGGATCAGTTGCAGTTTCAAGTTAGTAAAAAGCCACTGCTTTTAATACAATAACAATTATTATCAATGCGAAAACTTTCCTTCTCCTTCCAAAAGACTATTTTTATAAAGCCACTCAGAATAACTGCAATCACCGGGATGTTTTACCTCTGAGTACAATTTATGCCATAAAAGTGTAACTATGTAATAAGAAAAGGCATTGTAATACATTACTTCAGGCTAAATTTCAATGTCCTTCCTGTGGAATTACAAACTCCACCTCCAGCTGTGACTGATCTTTGCCGAGACCAGCTGGGTCTTGGAGACCCCAACCCAGGCAGCGCTGAAGGAATTAAGAAACAGACACAAACATAGAATGCAAAGGTGGGATCAGAGTGGGATGTCAAGGGGCTGACAGCATTTCCCAGCTGAAAGCCCAGAGCAGACTCTGACCCACTTATTTATTCTTTGTGACCAAGTGATTATTTTTAATAAGCAGGTGCTCAGTGTTTCTTCATAGAATAAAGATAGACTAAACAGGCAGATAGTGCCTGTTCACTACTAAAATAGAAATAAGCTAGAAAGCACTCTTTGCAAATTAGCAATGGGGACAATGTCATGTATCCTGTGTTTGGTAACTAGTTTAACTAGTACATGACTGGTACACATTGCTTACTATTCTAGCACTTTTCTGCCTTGGGAAGGCTCAGTGTTCCTTGCCATCGCCTCTCAGCAAACAACATATACTCCATCACACACACATCAAGACCTTCTCCCAGCACATCTTTTTCTTCCATTGGCATTTAGTGTTATACCCTAATCAGGATGAATTAGTCTGTGGTTGGTCATGTAACATAAATAACCTCAAGATTTTCTGTGAAAATTACAACTTAAGTAATATCTTCAGATTCATGGGTCCAATTTTAATAGAAATTAGAAGAGCACTTGGGCTTTTATTTTTTCTTCTTCAATGAAATACATCATTTTGTGCCATCAATTATAGCTAAAATAAATCTTTTTAAGAACTTAATGGATCTCAACAAGACTTTTCCTTTGACCTGCTATTACAGCTCTTTATTTTTCCTCTGAGAGAGCTTATGTGTTTCTTTTCTTTTGAAAATAACCCAAGATGTTTCTAAGTTATATTATCTATAATGGAGTTTTTTTTTCTTTAAAAGAGGATAAGTTGTCTTAAATGTATATAGGCTTATTTTTTATATGGAAATAATTTTTTCTTAATTCCTCATGTATAATCCCAAATTATTTGGAATTTTGCACATGAATCAGATGGGGAATTCACCCTTCTAAAGTTAGGAACAAAAATTTTTAAACCTGATGCAGAGGTCGATACTCACCATGTTTTTTTTAAAATAAGTGTTGTGACCATAAGCACATAAACAAAATCTTTATTTCCAATAAATAATGTGACTGCCCTAATAGTCTCCTATGAGAGACATTCAGATACTCCTAGGCAATTTATAGAATATAATAGCTAGAATATATCTAGACATATTATCTGCTTAGAAGAAGTAAATGACAGATTCCTGCTCTGAATACAGCAGACTATCTATTGCCTCTGAGAAATAAGTGTCAGAATATATTGTAGGAACTCAATATTGATTGGAAAAATGTGTGTTTTACCCTATTACTTACTTTAAGTTTCCATTGGAAGTGTTTGCTACTTTGTCACTACTGGTCTACTATCTGATTTTCCTTCCTCTAGTTTGTTACTATATTTACATTACTATGCCTCCATAATTATCACTAAAATGTCAATTTATTTATTTATTTATTTATTAGATGGAGTTTCACTCTTGTTGCCCAGGCTGGAGTGCAGTGGCGCGATCTCGGCTCACTGCAATCTCCGCCTCCTGGGTTCAGGCATTTCTCCTGCCTCAGCCTCCTGAGTAGCTGGGACTACAGGCACGTGCCACCATGCCCAGCTAATTTTTGTATTTTTAGTAGAGATGGGGTTTCACCACGTTGACCACGATGGTCTCAGTCTCTTGACCTCATGATCCACCTGCCTCGGCCTCCCAAAGTGCTGGGATTATAGGTGTGAGCCACCGCGCCCGGCCTATCAATTTTATTTTTGTACTAAGATGATTAAAAGTCTTTCTTGCTTTCCCAGCAGTCATTGACAAAAGTTAAAGTCCAAAGTTGTAAAACTAAATTTCTAATTATCTGAAACTCTAACTTCCAGGCTTTTTTCTCACTACTTGCCTGCAGTGGTGATCTACAGCTGCATCTATGCTAATGTTCTTCTAATACTTCTACTATTTTTTTTATAAGAGTCATTATCTTTAAAATACTTGAACTCTGACTCTTTGGTGAGTGATCTTTTTTTTTACTTTTCCATTCTATCTCATTCTTGTAATACTTGGAAAAACATATGCCAGATATTTATTTGCCGTCTAATCTCATATTACTAGAAATAGCTTAGCATTAACAAATATGATTCCTAAGGTTTATGTTGTCTTGATCTTTCATTTAAATTCTTAAATTGTTATTTATTTTCATCATGCTGATCTTCCATAGAAAACTGCCTCACTAGATTTCATGAGGGTAAGCAATAAAACTTTTCTGGTGTTTATTCCACTTAACCCCAATGCAATGAAAAATAAAGGCACAATTTTATATTCCAGTGGGAGAGTGGATAAAGGCATATACAACTAATGACATGACTCATTTTAATTACAATTATGATGAATGCTATAGTAAACAAAAGTACAATATAAGCATGCTTTCAATAAGTATGTTTTTACTGAATTGCTACTATGTACCAGGTATTGTTCTAAGAGAGACATTCAGATAATCCTGGGCAATTTCTAAGGATTCTAAGTGCTGGAGACATAGCATAAAATAAGACAAAAGCTTCATCCTCATGGAGCTATCATTCTAATAAAAGAGACTTATAATAATTAATTAGAAAAATAAATATATAACATCCTTTTAGCAAGTGACAGATGGTATAAAGAAAACTAATCATGGTGAAGAGAGAGAAGGACTGGCTGAGGGAACATGGAGAGAGTTAACTATTTTTGATAAAGAATTCAGCAAAAGCCTCTCTCAGAAGGTAACATTGGGGTAGAGACCCAAGTGATGAGGAGAGAGAACATACTTAGATTGGGGAAGAACATTCCAGGTGGAAGAAGGAGCAATATTTTACACAACAACATTTTCTTATCCATATTATGTGGGCAATAAGCATCAACTGCTATGCAGATGTGCATTTCTTTAAGAGGATGACTCTACAAAATATTGTCAGGCAATAAGTGAAAAAACTTACAAGCTCTTAAGAAATAGATTTCTGCAAATGAATAAATGATCCTTGAAGAAAACCCTTAAAATCTTTTATTCACAGGTGAATCTGAAATATTAGATCCACTTCTCCTGCAAGGTTGCATACCAAAAATTTCATTTCATTCAACAACCCAGCTTTGAAAACAGCACATGAAGGAGCTATGGTCAAGAAAAATAACTATTAATGACTGTTCTTATCATGATTCAGCATCTTACAAATGGTGGCACTTATTTTTCATTTTTATTTTTAGTTTCGATTCAGGGGATGTGTGCATTTGCCTCCTTTCATAATTTAAAACAACTCAATGAATTAAATATAGAAAGAATGTACCCAAACATAAAATGGCCATGTATGACAAGACTGTAGATAACATCACATGTAATGGATAAAAGCCAAAAGCATTTCTCTAAGATCAGAACAAGACAAGAATGCCCATTATTGCCACTTTAATTGAATTTACAGTTGCATATGGCTGGGGAGACCTCACAATGCTGGTGGAAGGCAAGGAGGAGCAAGTCAGATCATTTTTATATGGATGGTGGCCAATGTTGAGAAGAGTATTTCCTAGGTTGTCTTCCAGGAATTTTATAGTTTAAAGTCACACATTTAAATACTCTATTCATTCTGAGTTAATTTTTTTATATGGTGAAAGGTAGGGGTCCAGCTTCAGTCTTCTGCACATGGCTAGCCAGTTATCCCAGCACCATTTATTGAATAGGGAGTCCTTTACCCATTGCTTGTTTTGTCAGCCTTATCAGATCAGATGGTTGTAGTTGTATGGCTTTATTTCTGAGTTTCCTATTCTGTTCCATTGGTCTATGTGTTTTTGTACACCAGTACCAAGCTGTTTTGGTTACTGTGGCTTTATAGTATAGTTTGAATTCAAGCAGTGTGATGCTTCCAGCTTTGTTCTTTTTGCTTAGGATTGCTTTGGCTATTCAGGCTCTTTTCTGCTTCCATTTGAACTTTAGAATCTTTTTTTTCTTTTCTACTTCTGTGAAAAATCACATTGGTCATTTGATAGAAATAGCATTGAATCTGTAAATGGCTTTGGGGAGTCTGGACATTTTAACAATACCGATTTTTCCTATTCATGAGCATAAAATCTTTCTCCATGTCTTGTGCCATTTCTAATTTCTTTCAGCAGTGTTTTTTTTATTTCTCCTTGTAGAGATCTTTGCAGCAACATGTATTGAGTTGGAGGCCATATTTCTAAACAAATTAACACAGGAATAGAAAGCCAAATACCATGTTTTCACTTATAAATTGTAGTTAAGCACTGAGCACACATGGACATAAATATGGGAACAATAGATACTATGGACTACTAGAGGATGGAAGGTGTGTGGGGGGGAATTAAAAAACTATGCCTAATATCAGGGTGATGGAATTTACACTCCAAACCTCAGCATTATGCAATATTTTCATGTAATGAATCTGTGCATGTACCACTATGTCTAAAATAAAAGTTGAAATTTAAAATAAAGGACTCTGCAAAATGCTTTGTACTCGTATGTGCTCCAATTGTATTGCAGAAACTTTAAAGCTATCTTAGTTTAGTTTGTCTTTTAAAATATACCTGCTTTCAATCCATGGGTAATGATTTCGATGTATTTTAAGCATATAGTATTTTTTTTAGTTTTGATCTACTTTCATTGATATAAAAATATTGGTAGTGTTTAAGTAAATTATTTAAATCTTTCAGGCACACTGAAATTTTATATTAGAGATGTTTGCCACCTTTGCTGCATTTATTTTTAGGAGATTTTTATAAAGACAGAGTATAAGTGTTAAACATAAATTAAGTCTGAAAAAAAAACTATTCAATTCCTCTAGGCCCAGAGACTATTGCAGAAGAGGTGGGCTCATGAGATTGTAAGGGCCAACTTTGAGGGATTAAAAAAAATTCTTTGACTTAAAGGAATCATTCAACGTATATATTATTATTTTATTTTATAGATATTTTTTGCCATTCAAAATCCTTTGTGAAATAGAGCAGAATACATAAAAATAAGACATGATAGTTAATAATAATTAACATGTTGAATATTTATTATGATTCTATGGACAGGGTACATGCCTAAGTTTTTCTAAGAATTTACTCAGAAACCAATGAAATTATGTCCATTTATTATCCCCATTTTATAGATAAGGAAACTGATACTTATAATTTGCCTCAAATCAAGTATTTGTTAAATTGCAGAAACAGAATTTGCATCAAGATCTGTCTGACTCCACAACTGAATATTTGCCTCCTAAAATATAGTCTGAAGATATAAAAAAAGACACAATTTATAAATTGTCTATCTGTATTTTTTCTTTTTTCTTTTTCTTTTTTTTTTTTTTTTTGAGACAGAGGACAGAGTTTGGCTCTGCCACCCAGGCTGGAGTGAAGTGGTGTGATCTCGGCTCACTGCAACCTCCGCCTTCCAGGTTTAAGCATTCTCTGCCTCAGACTCCTGAGTAGCTGGGTAGCTGAGATTACAGGCGCCTGCCACCACACCAAGGTAATTTTTGTATTTTCAGTAGAAACGGGGTTTCATCATCTTGGCCAAGCTAGTCTTGAATTCCTGACCTCGTGATCCACCTGCCTCGGCCTTCCAAAGAGCTGGGATTACAGGCGTGAGCCACCACGCTCGGCTGCGTCTATCTGTATTTTTAATAACATTTATTTAAAGGCTATACCTACAACAAATTTTATTTACATATTTTTATTAATATTTGTCTTATTCATTAAAAATTAATATCATATTTTCTCTAAAAATGAAAAATGGTATTTTCTTTTACATGCAAATCCAAGCAGTTCAGTGATAGTCTGTTCCTTTGTGCTTAAATCCTAGACATTCTTCAAATCCAAGTGTGAGCGACAATTCCCCCTGGAAAGTTTTCAATAAATGTCAGCCTTTAATGATTTTCCTCTTTTATAAACATAAACTTAGAGTGGTGCCACAAAGATTTATATTTAACTGTTCTCTGATAAAATTATTTTTATTCAATATATATTCCCAAATAAGAACTGTTTCTTAAAAGTAAAATCAATGTCTTCTGTTTATTTTGCACTTTGTACAATGCTTAGAAAAATTTTGAATCCAATTAAGTAGCTCTTGATCAGTTAGCTTGATAACGTAAGTTATTCAGATGAGTGATAAAAATTGATAGCTCTTGAAGACAAAATTGAATGAACTACCTAAACATAGCATTACATTTTCATGTAACACTGTCCCAGATATTCCTAGAGTAATTTTTGTGATATTTTAATTTTGTTATATATATTATTTTGAATAAATAAGTTTTCCCAATGCACAAAGAATATTTTAGAGCCTTTCAACATAAATTGGAAATTCATGAACTTCTGATATTCATGATCCAGATTTAGCCATTCTACTTGCCAAAGAAAGTAATTTTCACAAAAGCAGGTAAAGACTATTTTGGCTGGAACCAAATGAAAAAAATATATATTGATTTGAAGATTTTTAAAGAAAATTTTCAAAGCGGTGTGTGAACAGTATTGGAAACAGATACGAGCCATTTTCCAAGCTTATAATAAAGTACAAGTACGATTTCCTAGATCACAGTGAGATGCTAAATAAAGGTTATATGCATTGTATATCATTTTAGTTTTGAAATAAGTTAAATGAATAAAATTAGTGTAAAATATCAAACCTGATTTTTAATTATAATATGTCAACTGTAAATAAGTACAAAGGAGTTGAGACAAAATTAAAGCCTCACGTTTAATAGTCATTTTTGATGCATTTATTATGTCAGAAGTGTAGGTGTCAAGAAGCATATGATATTTCATAGTCAAGTCTTTAAGCAGGTTTCACTAAACCAAGCAATGAGAAATGACAGGCCTCACTGAATTTGATAGTCAGATTATATTTTGAAAATTTCCAGTGTCCTCTTCCAATTATGATGTACAGAAAATCATACTGAAGTTATTGGCAAGTGACTGAAATATCAGATATCCCAAATAAAATAAAATAAATATTATTCATGTATTAAATACTAAAGACAGATAAATAATTATCATGAGTCTCTACTTCCCATTTATTATCAAATTCGGGATTTTAATATAAAAATATTTGAAACATATTAAGTGGAACATTATAATTCTTTAAAAATCGCCAATGGGAAAATCAAAACTAATATCTCATTTCAAACAAAATAAGCTGAGCAAAGTTTTTTTAGAATTACAGAACAGAATCAAATGTGCAAAATTCATATGTTCTAACTTTAAATTTGAAAACACCTAATCTTTCTTAAGTATTTACAATGGCTGATGTAACATCTGAGTATTTATTAAGCGTTTGACTGTATACCTTTAACATTGCTTTTTCCTATCTGAAAGGCGTTTTATTTTTCCTTGTTTGCTAGGAGAGAAACTGCAGGCAACAGTTCCTTTGGTTACACTGAAAATCTACACAGTCATTCACTAAATGGAAGCCAACTGATTACATATGTATTTGTCTTGCCAAGATGTAGAGTTAATCATTTTCTTTGGAGACAAATGAAGAAACTAAGCATTCAGTAGCTGAGGGGGATGTCAGGTTTTTTGTAACTAGTATGCTATACTCACTTATCTTTCTTAATCTTTCAAAAGAATGGAACACAATAAAAGTCTGACTCCACAGCAAAGAAAGTCACAGAACCTATATAAATCTGGTGCAGGAGAGAATAACGGAAGATAATAGTCACAATCCTAACACTAACATGAATAACAACTAACACTTATTGAGCACTTACATTATGCCACACACTATGATTTCAATTTTCCATGCATTTCTTCATATACTTTTCACAGAACCCTATAAGATAGGCACTGTTTTTATTTTCACAGAGATAGATTACTTGCTTCAAGTCACACAATTGGCTGCTGAATGTGTACTAATGCCCAAATCATAAATCTTAAGTTCCTAATGACTAGCATTCATAATCAGAAAACAGCAGAGTGCCTGCAACGCAGTAGGAAGTTAAAGATATTAAGCGAGTTGATTAAATGTTACCTTTTTTTAAAATGAATTAGCACATTTTTAAAAAATCTTAGTCTATTGACTGTTTTCTTATTATATGCAGATTTTCTATATAACTTAAACTTGCTAAATTTGGGGAACATAACAGAAAACAGAAAAGCCAGAATGTGTTTGTTTCTGGGTTCACTTGTCCGAAAATATTTTAAAGACCATCCGTGTTAAGCCCTGTATTACATACTAGTGATATAACCAGTATAATTGAGAAAGAGTCCCTCCCTTCTCAGAGTTCATAGTGGAGCTCTTCTTCCACACGTCTCTGTTAAACACTAGCTCCAGAATAAAGTGAAGTCTACAAAAATCCTTTCCAGGGAAACTATTATCAAAGCAGAGTCTGTTTCTTTTGCCCCAAATCCCCTTCATTTCTTTTCATCCTGGCAACATCTACCCATCCATTCACCCTTAAAGAAGTTGCTTAAACGTTAATCTGTGTAAATAAAATTGCTAATGATAATCACTTCCTTCTCAGTAACATCATTTCATAATTTATATCAGCTGTGTTATTGCACACACTATTGTGATTACTCAATTATCTCTTTGAGGGCAATAGTCATATATACTGCTTCGCGTAGTACCTTAGGTTTAGTAGGTACTTTTCTTGGGTTAGAAACAGATAATGTTTCTTAGATGAGGACTCCTGTGCAAGTGATTATTTATTTATTTATTTTGCAGGTGATTTTTTAAAAATTATACTTTAAGCTCTGGGGTACATATGCATATCATTCAGGATTGTTATATAGGTATATACATGCCATGGTGATTTGCTGCATCCATCCCCCCGTCACCTGCATTAGGTATTTCTCCTAATGTTATCCCTCCCCAATCTCCCCACCCCTTTCTAGCCCTCCCCTAGTCCCTCACCCCCCAATAGACCTCAGTGTATGATGTACCCCCTCCCTGTGTCCATGTGTTCTCATTGTTCAATGCCCATTCATAAGTGAGAACATGTGGTGTTTGGTTTTCTGTTCTTGTGTCAGTTTGCTGAGAACGATGATTTCCAGCTTCATCCATGTCCCTGCAAAGGACATGAACACATTCTTTTTTATGGCTGCATACTATTCCGTGGTATATATGTGCCACATTTTCTTTATCCAGTCTATCCTTGATGGGCACTTGGGTTAGTTCCAAGTCTTTGCTATTGTAAACAGTGCTGCAATAAACATACGTATGCATGTGCATGTGTCTTTATAATAGAATGATTTCAAATCCTTTGGGTATATACCCAGTAATGGGATTGCTGGGTCAAATGGAATTTCTATTTCTAGGTCCTTGAGGAATTGTCACACCACACTGTCTTCCACAATGGTTGAACTAATGTACATTCCCACCAACAGTGTAAAAGCGTTTCCATTTCTCCACATCCTCTTCAGCATCTGTTGTCTCCAGATTTTTTAATGATTGCCATTCTAACTGGCGTGAGATGATATCTCAATGTGGTTTTGATTTGCATTTCTCTAATGGCCAGTGATGATGAGTATTTTTTCATATGTTTGTTGGCTGCATAAATGTCTTCTTTTGAAAAGTGTCTGTTCATATCCTTTGCCCACTTTTTGATGGGGCTGTTCATTTTTTCTTGTAAATTTGTTTAGTTCTTTGTAGATTCTGGGTATTAGACCTTTGTCAGATAAAAGTGCTCCTGACCTAAGGGAAACTGGTAAGGGAGTCAAGTGGGCAACAGGATAGGCAAGAGGTGGAAGTCTAACAAAGATGTAATCTCAGGGAAATTCCTACAGATGGTGAGACTTAAGTCTTATTCTATAGGGGAATCCTGGAGTGAAAGCTAAGTCTCAGTTATCTTGTCCCAAGAAAAGAAAGCTGGGTTTTTATGCCCTGCCTATCAAACAGAGGATGTAAATCCCTAGGTATTTCTAGCTATGTGTATGTGTAGTGTGTGTGTGTACATGCACGAAAGAGTCATCAGTAGCCCAAGGGCAGTGTTGTCAAAAAGATGCAAAGTTCTTGTTAGAAGCAAAAGAACATCAAAAAGGAGCTTAGGTACACTAGTGCAAAGTAAAAAGGAATCAGAGATCTGGGCACAGTAATGACAATATCTGCTACAGCTTGCAATATTCATTTTATGAGATAAAGAATCAGTAATCCATTCATGACTCAGGCTAAGGCAGTATACCTGGGATAAGTCACATGAAGAATCAATGGGTTCAGAGTCACGGTTCAGGGAAAAACAAAACCTAAACAATACCATTTAGACTATTGACACTATCTCTTAACTTGCTGCTTCATTATTTAATTTCCAATACACAATACATTACCAGCTTTCTCCAGTGGTCACTGCTGGTTAGAACAGGTACTACGAAACAGAAGGTACATAAGTAGGAATGGAATTTGGTGCAAGCAGTTCCTGAAGTAGTCTAGAGAGCTGAGAGTCACAATCTGGGTCCATGACCAAACTTTCTTACATTCTTATTTTTTTCAGAAGAGGTAAAATTAATATTCTGAATATAAGTTGACTTTAGAACTGTTTATTTTTTTCTGTTTTCTATTGTATTGTCCAGTTCTCAGATTTCTGTTAGCCATAGAACTCCAAAGAGATGTACACACAAATTGAAACCATCTGTTTGAGCCTAACAGGTTTTACACCCTAGGGGCTTGGCATAACCAGGGGCTTGACATGGGAAAAGTGTGTATAAAATGTTATATTCACAATTTAACACAAAGTCTCTTATGCCCCTCAACTTTTTCCTACAACAAATCAAACTGCAAATATTACATCTCTTTCACAACACACGGCAAACCTGCATAATAGTTTACTAGCTAGGATTCTGACCATGAGTAAATAGTGACAGTTTAGAATATGACAGATCTGGCCCTGAATTTTGCCCTGCTATTTACTGGAAGGATTATCTTACACAAGTCATTTTACTTCAGCTTTAGTTTTAGCATTAACTAAGACAATCTGTGAATCCCTACCTTCAGTACTTAACAAAAGGGAAATAGCCCACAGATGGCAGCACTTTACTAGAACTCAAAACCCTAACCATTTTTATTTTTTAAGCAGAAGAAACATTATTTCTTCAAGCCATAATAATATTGGCATGAAGGTGTACACATTTTGCCACTGACAATGGTATTGATCAAACTTTCCAGTTCACCTAAGTGTGTCAGTTCAAGGGCTTAGAAAGTAGATGCCAAGATGGAACAAGGAATATAAGAGATTTATTGGGGTGTGACAAAGACTGCCTCCTTGGCCAAACTTTAGACAGCCTTCTCTGAGCCCTCTTTTCAACTAGGCCCTGTCTTTGGCCTGCCTAGCCCAGTTTTAGCAAGAATCCTACTAAGGCAGTGTAGTAATTATGCTGTCATATCCAATCATCCTGCCCTGACTTCAGCAAGAATCCTATTAAGTTAGTTTAGCAAAAATGCTTCTACCCTTGATGTTTGCTTTTCGTAACTTTTCATCCTCTGATGCCCCTCATTCTGCACACAGACTATAGATCCCCAGTTGTCTTCTGTAGGAGTTGAGCCTGATCTGTCTTCCCTATTACAACAGTGTTGACATCTGTTGTAATAGTCCCCAAAATAAAGTCTTTCTTACCTTTTTACAAATGTCAGAATATCTTTTTTTAACAGGTGACATCTACATAAGATAAGAGGGAAGAGGGCAAGAGTGGGCCAAGAAAATCTTCCAACAGTGATGTTCTGACACCTCCTGTGAACGGAGAAGAGAAAAGTTAGGAGGAGGGGATAAGAAGAGCCTCAGAGAACAGTGCAGCTCTGAGAAAGTCTTGGCAATGGAGAGCATAGCATACAGATTGCCCACAGGAGACACTGCATTGGGCAGAAATGGCCAGACCCAAATCCCCCTTCCATGTTCAGTCATTGGCTGGGGACTTCCTGGGTAGAGTGTATCCTTGGCTCAAATGCCTATACTGAATCCCAAATCCTAATGGCACTGCAGCTGGAGGCTGCTAGTTAACTGCACTCCCCAGAGTAGGTTCTCTCTCCAAGAGAGCTCTGAGCAGCTGCCACATTTAGTCAGGTGCTCACGTTCTGTGTTTAGATGACAGTGTAATAGAATTGAAAGCAATGTGTTTTGAGTCTGTCCCTTACCAGTTGTGAAGCCCTAAGAAAGTAGCTAAAACTCTTTGAGCTCAGAGGAAATGCATAGCAGTGACTGTTCCAGTATAATCTTGAGAGCTGTGATCGTTCACCATAGTGTCAAGACATGGATTCCAACAGTGGAGTTATTGCCAAAGTTTTATTTTCTTCTTTCTCCATTTTCTACAGCCTGACTCTTTCACCTGCCCAAAAATACCTTGATATGCCTATTTAGAAAACAGTTGCTTCTTTTCCTTCTTCCTCAATTTCCCCAAATTCAGTTTATACTAATATTAATGCTCAATAACTTGCATCAGTCAGGATGGGTTAGGCAATGCTGCACTGACAAACATTCTAAATATCTCAGGGGCTCAGTCATTCCACATACCCAGCCGTTTGTCCTCTGTTATACATTGAGGCAGGAAGAAAAAAAAAGATATGGTAAACCACACATTCACTCTTAAAATTTGCGTTACAAAATGGCACACTTTCTTTGGCCAAGGAAAATCCTGTTATTAAACCTAATGTCAACAGAGCAAAATGCATAATCCTATTATAAGATTTTTCAATAATCAAATCTACTGCATAGTTCCCTAGTTTTCACAACTTCAAACTGCAATCTGAATGTCATTTCTTTTCCTTACAAAATGTATTCTAATATCAGTACTTCAATTTGTACAGTCAACAGAAACGAAGAAATTAACTGCATGTGTCTCTCTTAAGAACTCCTTCTGAAACTCCTTACTTGAGCTTTAACATTTGTTTGCCTTCTTATGACTGCAGCACATTAGCGAATATATTCTAAGAATACCACTGAACTTTGTATGAAATGCATTAATCATTCATGCAGTTTTGATTGGCTTCTTTTCTTTATACAGTATGTAGCAGGCAAACAAGGTCACTATTGTAAGATTTATTACAAAGTATCTTACTGACAATCGATTTTTCTCTTTCTAATATCTTGTTGTGATACATTAGCCTATGAGCTTTTTTGGTCATTATTTGGAAGAGAAAAAGTAATACTTTTCTATCCTAATTCTTTAATAATCAGCCATTGTAAAAGGAAATTCAGAAGGGAAAAATTACAATAATGTATTATTTCCCTAATTATAAATTTGATATGTCAATAAGGCCAATGAGTTAGCTCAGAACATTTGGTGGTCCCACGAGTTATTGCCATTTGGTATTGGTACCTTTTTTAGGTAGAAATATAGTAAAATTTGCAATCTATAAAAATGTAAGATTATATCTCTTCCTGGACTGTCCTCTTCCCATTTTTCATTAGAATAATTTTGTAATTCCACAGTAATCTTGAGTAGGAAATATTTATAGAATAGATGGTTTTAAAAACTCCAAAGATCAGTTTATAGAATATGATACACTTTTATAATTAATGTGTTTTAGAAAAATTCTGTAAAAGTAAAAATGTTGTTCTGCAAATCAAATATGTAACTTTGTAAGAAGATACTTGAAAAATGCATATGATGATTCCCTTTTTTTCAATACTAGTTGCCATCTCTTGATACTTTTTAATTGGAAACCTAGCTTTCCAGTTCTGACTCTTACTTTGTATCTTCTTACAACTAAAACTACAGTTTCTACACTGTGTATCAAGGCACTGTATGATACTAACAACTATTGTGAAATTTCAGAACACATTGACTTCTTGATTGGGTTCTCTGATCATTACTCATGTATGGAAATGCATACATTTTTGTACGTTGATTTTGTATGCTGAGACATTACTGAATTCATTTATCAAATCTAGGAGTCTTTTGGAGGAGTATTTAGGGATTTCTAGGTATAAGACTCTATTGTCAGCAAAGAGATAATTTCACTTCCTCTTTTCTAATTCGGGTATCTTTTATTTCTTTCTCTTGCCTGATTACTCTAACAGGTCCAGTACCTATGTTGACTGGGAGTGGTAAGAATCTGTGTCCTTGACCTGTTCCAGATCTTGGGGAAATGCTTTCAGATTTCCCCATTCTGTGTGATGTTGGCCATGAGCACAATAAAAGAAATAATCAATAGTATGAACAATCTGCACAATTGGAGAAAACGTTTGTAAATTATACATCCAACAAAAAACTAATATACAGACTCTAAAAGGAACTCAAACAACTCGACACAATACCTGCAAATAACATCATTAAAAAGCAAACAAAGGACACAAACAGGCATTTTGCAAAAGAAGACATACGAATGGCTAAGATGCATATAAAAGAATGCTCAATATCACTCATGATCAGAGACATGCAAATCAAAGCCACAATGAGACACCATCTTACACCAGTCAGAATGGCTATTATTAAAAGGCAAAAAATAACAGATGTTGGTGAGGATGTGCAGAAATCAGAGCACTTATATACTGTTAGTGGGAATGTAATTAGTATAACCTCTATGGAAAACAGTATGGAGATTTCCCAAAAAACTAAAAATACATCTACCATTCAATTCAGCAGTCTCACTACTGAGTATGTAAAGGAAAAGAAATCATTATATCAAAAAGATTCCTGCAACCGTATGTTTATTACAGCACTATTCACAATATCAGAAATGCAAAATCCATGTAGGTATACACTGATGGATAAGTGGATAATGAAAATGTGATGTGTACACACAAATACTACAGAGCCATAAACAAAGAATGAAATCATGTCTTTTGCAGCAACATGGATGGAACTGGAGGACATTATCTGATGTGATGTAACTCAAAAAGTCAAACACTGCATGTTCTCACTCATAAGTGGAAGCCAAAAAATATGTGTACATGGACATAGAGACGGGAATAATAGACAGTAGAGATTTGGGAGGGTGAGAAGTTGGGGGTGGTGGTGTATGGGATGAAAAATTACTGAGTGGGCACTATGTTTACTCTCCAGGTGATGACTATAGTAAAATCCCAGACTTGACTAGTATACAATTTTTCCATGTAGCAAAATGGCACTTGTACTCCCTAAATCTGTGAAAACTAAAAAAAAATCAAAAGTAATGTACTAATATCCATCAGACACAGTAAAAATTACTAGGAAAGGTAGTTTCCAGTTTCATCATTAGACCACATGAAACTCCTCTTTGATTACATTGTATATTCGTGAAACAGGGTTTTAGCAATTGCCAGGATACAAAGAAAGTACTACACAAAAGTCAATATTTTATAAGAAATGAGGGTGATCATCTACAAACTGATTCCAAGGTTTGAGAGTGTATACAGTGCTCAACAGGTACAAACATCCTGTGGTTAAGAATAAAAGTTCTATTTTTCTTTTAATTTATATGTATTACACTTTTTCCCAAATGGCTACTAAATTGTCAGTGTGAAAAATGCCTATTGTCAGGGCATAACTCAATAAACAGATCATATGTAAATTTTGTCTAGGGTCCCCACATAAAATTTTATTGAAACACTAAGGTCAGTTTGCTGTGAGAACACTTAAGACCCTCTGAACTATATATATTATCTCTAGTGAAATATTTGAATATAACAAGGAATGTTAGAGTGGCAAAACTGTTTTTAAATTACTCAAAATAATAGATAATATGAACTTATAAATGTATATAAAATAGTGGTGTGCAGGATACATTATACCCTCCATGAATCCAAAATGGAAAACATTTGTTGCATCTGAACCTCAACCAATAATTTAACTATACATACTTTTCTACGGTGGATAATAAAAATATCCATACATGTTTATTAATTCTAATTTATTAATTCTTCCTTGATCTAGTTGTTTTAAATATGTTATTTTGATCAGCATAGTAGACACTGATGATTGCTTTCCTTGGAATCTACCCACTTATCATCACACACACACACACACACACACACACACACACACACACACACAAGGCAACCGTGTTATCCCATCTCTCAGCTCCAGAATTGGGTCTACCCAAACCAGTCAACATAATTTCATTCCCTTTAGGCCAATGTGTGGTTAAGAATGAGCATGTGATGTGAATTAGTTGGCCTAATAAAAATGTTCCTTAGCACTGTTTTATGGTTGGAAGAAGAGACGCTCTCACCTGCTCACTGAAGAAGAACTAGGAAGCCTGTGTCACAGGTTGTGTTGGCAGCCATCTTAAAAGAGCTAAGGGAGCCAGCCTCAGGAATAGGTCAACTCTATGAAAGGCAAAAACTACTTACTCTATCAAAATAAAAAGCTTTTACTTTGCTGAACGAATTCTAATTTGAAGCCATCTACATCTACACCAATGTACAACACAAACATGTTTGGAATTTTTAGAAAATTGAGTCAATAAGTGTTATCCTTGTTAAAATTTTCTGTTACCTGCAACCAAAACATTTTTACTGGTACAGACTTGTTGCTCCTTTTATAGCCAAAAGTAATAACACCTTAGAAAGTAATGCTAAAACTCAAATACTTTTTTTTGTTGTGGGAAAATAATTGGTTGCCATTCAAGTAATAATAAATGAGGTTAATTCTGTGTGAGGTTAATTTCTGTGAAAAAAAAACACACTTATTTAATGTCATGTAACTACTATATATGTATCTGTGTTTGTGCCTATGTGAATATATAAATACATAGATGTACTAAAAAAACAAAGATAGAGACTAACTTTCGTGGAGTTCCTACCATGTATGAGCCAAGACTGTCTTATTTAAAATATGTTTTATAACATATGGTTTATTAAATAAATACCCTCAAACTGCACAATTCCTCTTTGGTAAAGAAAGAAAAATATTTTTAAACTGGTTAAATATTTTCAATCTAAAATTTTCCATTATAGCTATATGGTAGAAAAATAGTAATGGTCATTTAAATCAGTGGTTCTCAATCATGGCTGCACATGCCCATGAACAACCTTGGATATATTAATTTGGTTTGTCTGTGTTGAGGTCTGGGCATTATTAACAATGCTCCAGGTTATTCTAAATGTGCAGTTAGGATAGAGTAACTACATTTTATGTGATCTTCTTCAGAGAGTCTTTGTTCCCACTACCTACTTTTGTTTCTTTAACCTCTCTGCCAAGTTTTTGACCTATGAATAATAAACCAGCTGCTTTTATCCTGATTTAATTCAAAGTATAGACAGTCAAGCTGCAGCTACATGTTGGACTCTGTCAAGAACCAAAGCTAAAATATCAACTCTATTTTTTTCTTTCTACTTTCCTTCAGAAAATCACCAACTGTCAGCATCTCCTTTGGATTTTCTGGCTTTTAAGAGTCAATACTTAAAAAACATCATTTTGCTTCCTTAAGTGAATTGAAGGGCCTCAGTAAGAAATCTATTAGGAGGTCTGAGAATGAACTTGGGCATAGACTTTAGGTAATTTTCCTTGCTGTCTGTGAAGGAACAGTGATTGGACGATCGCTTCTTCCCATGTTTTCTTCCAAGCTCTCAAATGCTAAGCATTACTAATCAATAGCATGTAAATTAGATTCAATGAAAACTGTTGGTGTTTATTTTCAAACACATTACCACAGAAGTCCTGTTCCAAATGTGAAATCTGTATTTCACTAAAAGGTAAGAAAACCATGACTATTTATAGCTTAAATCATTGGTATGTTGTTTTGTTTTTGTCTCAACAGTGCTTTCTCACTAATTTTCCCAAATTGCAGGACTCTTCAGAAGTGAAATAAATTTCAGAGTCCCAAGTATTATATCTCATTACAATAAGGGAAAAACAAAAGCCTTCAAAATAATTTGATTCCTAATTTTTTGAGGTTTAAGAGAGATTTTTCTGGACATGGTGGAAACAGGATATATTCTTATTTTCTTGTGATCTGAAGCATGTACAATAATACCAGCTGCTTCCATTTTCTTACACTGAACGATATCTTTACACCCTGCCATTAGAGAACAGCATTCTCAGGCATATTAAAGTCATTTGTAAATTGCTGAAGGCAAAGATCACAGTTGGGTGTACATTTCCCAAAATGTATTGTTAGTAGAAGTCAGGCTTATTAAGTCACTTCCTGTTATTTAAATGAGATTCCAGAGTATATGAGTATTGTGAATGTATAACATAATAAATTACAGAACAATATTCTTCCTGGTTCCTTAAATAATTGAGTTGTATGTGTGTGAGTTGTGTGAGTGTGTGTGTGTGTGTGTGTGTGTGTGTGTGTTTAAAAGCCTATATTTTATTTGCAGTTCAAAATTCTGGCTAAAAGGCTTATTTTGTATATATAGAGAGAAACTTTTATACAACCAATATCTAGAACTGTCTAAACTTAGTTCTCTATGCAATCACCAAAGGTCCAACTAAAATCCTACTTAATATAACACAGAATTCTGCTAGATTCAATTTAGAACTTACCCCTATTATTTTGTGGCATCAGTGTAGCCACCTGATGTAAGTGATGAAGAGAAGAAAAAAATAAGCATCCCCCATCATTTTCTGCCTCCTGAAAGATGGTATCTGATTTGAGGAAGAAAAACATGTTTTGCAGAAAGAACTATAGACAAATAGAAAAATCTATACTTGAAAGATTCAAAGTTAAAATGGTATATGCAGTGAGAAGCTTATTCTCCTCCATCTGACAGAATTCTGCTTTTTTCATCATCACTCAGTTTTAATGCATTTTTCAACAATGCAAATAACAATAAACGAATGAAAACACAAAGAAAATACATCTCTTAGAACCAGATGTCCAATTTAATTATCATGTAATCAAAGGAGTCAAAAGCCAATTTCACTCAATAAGAGAAGCAGATATGTAACTTTTATAGGCAATGATGTTTCACTGGGGCAAAAAAATAGGTTGTAAATGTGATTATGCATGTGAAAGTTACTATTGTCTTTAACACAAACTTGCAATATTTTCAACATTCAGATAAAATACTTAAAAAAGACTTTTTTCTTCAATAAGCAAATTCAGGAGAACCTTTAATATAGCAAAGTCTAAATGTGATTACAAGTTATACTTCCTGTCAAGGATTTGGAAGACCGTCTATTAGGCATCAGGTATTACGGGCTACAGGAAAACACATATTACGTGGAACATGCAGAGGGTTTTAAATTTGAAAACGCAAAACCAATATTATTAAGATATCCAATTAAGAGTAACATGTAATGTTTAATTTGGTATCAAAAGGATCATGGAAATTTTGAAATAAGGTAGATCAACACTCCTCATTTTACAGATAAAGAAGCTCACATCAAAGAGGTCAAATGACTCACAAAATATAGGCAATTAGCAGAGTAATCAGGAAAAGAAAGCAAATCTTCGAGTTAATTTTTTTTGTATTACCGCACACCACACTGAGAAAAATCTAAAATGTCACACATTATTACCATCTACAGAATGAAATATGTATCGAACACAAACATAAATTTATTTTAAATACAAACATATATTTATTTTAAAAATTTAGTTTGTATTATTATATAAACTGTATTAAATACAGGAAAGTATAAAAGTGCAAAAAAATACCTAGTTTTAAAAAAAGGAAATGCTGTCATTTGTGACAACATCGATGAACCTGGGGGACATTATGTTAAGTAAAATAACTATGCACAGAAAGATAAAATTTTCTCTTAAGACTGATTTTGCTATATCTGAAAGATTTTGTTGTATCTCTGTTTTCATTGATTTCAGAAAATTTTTGTTGTATCTCTGTTTTCATTTATTTCAGGAAAATTTTTGGTTTCTGCCTTACTTTTATTGTTTATCTAAAAGTTATTCAGGAGCAAGTTGTTTAATTTCCATGTAATTGTGTGGAATTGAGAAATCAGGGAGTTGATTTCTATTTTTATCCATTGTGTTCTGAAAGTATGGTTAGTACAATTTCAATTTTTTTTAACTTAATGATTCCTCGTTTCTAGCTGAACATGTGGTACATCTTAAAGTATGTTCCACGTACAGATGAGAACAGTGTATATTTTGTGGTTAGTCCAATTGTTCAAAGGCCAAATCTAAATCTCCAATTTCTTTATTAGTTTTCTTCCTTCATGATCCATCTACTGCTTTCAGTGGGATGTTGAAATCCCCCACTGTTACTGTGTGGCTGTCTAAGTCTTTTTGTAGGTCTTAAAGTTGTTTCAAGAATCGAAATGCTCTAGTGTTGGGTATGTATATATATATATATATATATATATATATATATATAGAATAGTTATGTATTTTTGTTGAACATTTATCACTGTGTAATGCCCTTCTTTGTCCTTTTTTACTATTGTTTGTTTAAGGTCTGCTTTATCTAATATAACAACCCCTTCTCTTTTTTGTTTTCCATTCACATAATATATTTTTCTCCAATTCTCTACTTTGAGCCTATGGTTGTTTTGTGTGAGATGAGTTTTTTGAAGACAGTAGATGAATGGGTCTTGTTTTTTTATCCAACTTGCAACTCTGTGCCATTTACGTGGGGGCATTTAGGTCATTTATATGATATGTGAGGTTGTGATGCTACTGTAAAGTTGTAAGCTGGTCTCTTAGTAGTCTCCATTTTGTGTTTGCTTTATAGGGTCTTTGGGTTGTGTACTTTAGTAATCTTTTGTGGTAGCAGGTATCATTCTGTTGCTTTGATGTTTAGAATTCCCTTAAGAATCTCTTCTAAGTCTGGTCTAGTAGTAACAAATTCCCCCAGTGCTTGCTTTTCTGGAAATATTTTATTTCTCCTGCAATTATGAGGCTTAGTTTGGCAGGATATGAAATTATCCGTTGGAATTTACTTGCTTTAAGAATGACAAAAATAGCCCCTAATCTCTCTTGGCTGATCAGGTTTCTGATGAAAAGTCAGACACTCATCTGATGAGTGTCTTTCAGGTGTTCTCTGAAGTTCATGCATCTGGATATTTACCTCTCTAGCAAGATTAGGAAAATTATCTTGAACTAGTGTCTTAAATATGTTTCCTGGTTGTTTCCTTTTCCTCTTCCTCTCTCAGGAATGCCAATAATTCGTAGGTTTGGTCACTTTACACAATCCCATATTTCTCAAAGTCTTTATCTTTTAGAATTCTTTTTTATTTTTGTATGACTGGGTTAGTTTAAAAGACCAATCTTGAAGCTCTGAAGTTCTTTCTTCTACTTAGTTCAGTCCATTGATAAAGCTTTCAATGTATTTTAAAGTTTTCCTACTCTAGAAGCTCTGATTAATTTCTTTTTAAGATATTTACCTTCATTTCCTGAATTGATTTAGAAGTTTATTTGTGTTGATTTCCAACCTTGTCTTGGATCTTACTGAGTTTTCTTGTGATCTTGATTTGAAGACTCTGTCATTTCTGAGTTTCTATTTTGGTTTGGGACCACTGCTGAAGAGCTAGTTTAATCATTTGGTGTCACTACATTCAGATCATTTATGGTGACTGAATTCCTGCCCCGGTTTCTTCTTATCTGGAGATCCTAGCAATTCTAATTTCTAATAAATATTTTCATGCTGATAGGATTTTTTTCTTTCTTTCCTTATAATAGTATTGCTTTTCTTTCACTCCCCTCCCTAGGGGATATGACTTTAGAAGGTACTGACTAGGGACTTTTGGCTTTGCTTCTATAGCCCTATGCACTTCTTTCAGCAGGTTTTATATTTGACTGTGTAGTTCAACCCACAAGCCAGTAGATGACACTTATGGGTAAGATACTACTGCAACGAATATGAGTGGGTACATACATAATCCTTCTTTACTGGAAGAAGCTCTCTGTTACCTCAGGCAATGGGCTTATCTGTGGAGTGCACAGTGGGCTGAGCTCCCTGCTTAGCCCAGAGTCACAGGGTCAAGATGGGTAGATAAAGAATAATCAGGCCCATCTGCAGGTCCCCAGTGGCAGGCACAAGCACTAGTGCTTTGGAGAAATCTGGTGGGCACCCACCAAGCACCAAGAGGTGTGCCTAGGCATGGAGGTGGGAAACTTCCTCAGCTACAAGTTTTCTGCATGAGTGGAAGAGGTACCCTAAATTTCTAATCCAGGAGTGTCAGTGCTCCATGTTCCTGGAAATCTGCCTGGCCATGAAGTAGAGAGGAACCCCTGCACCAGGATCTTTGCACAGGAAGGATGGCAGACCTCAGCTTGCTAGTCCATGCGAGTGGATGCTTTGAATGCCTGGAGATATGCCTGTGTGTGGAACAGAGAGGCCCCTACTGAACCATAATTTATGCACAGGAAGGGTAGGGCAAATCCGGCTGCTGGTCCAGGTAAATGTTGCAGTTTTTTTTCTTTTTAAATTAATATTATCTTCCTGGAATTCACTCCATATTAGTTCATAGAGATCTTTCTCATTCTGTTTTACGGTTACTTGTGTATATGCAACATAGTTTATTCAACCTCTCTCTAAGCTTGGACATCTGTGTAGTCTTCAATATTTTATGATTACAAATAACGCTTCAATAAATAACCTTGGTCATTAGTATTTTCATATTGTTGGAGTTGTATCTTCAGGGTAAATTCTGAGAAGTTGGAATTCTAAGTTGAAGGATGAGTGTATATATGCTCTTGTTATAATTACCAAATTCTACTTCATATGAGATTGTAACATTTGGATTGCCACCAGCAATGTATGAGAGTGCTTGCTTACCCCAGGCTCAGCATGAACTTTATATAAAAGTTAAGATGATGCTGTTAAGGTCACATTATTTCACAACCTTAAAATATCTCATTGTATTATGGCCACTTCCATATGTCATTAAAGCCCTCTGTGAATATGACTGTATACAGTTACATTATTGTCCATTAAGACACAATACTATAATCAATGCATTCCATTTTGTACATTTAGATTGTCTTAAAATGTTATTTTTACACTAAGTTACAATGAATATTTTTATTTTATATTCATTTGTTCATGTGTAAAACTACATCATTAGAATATATTTCTATTTTTTTAACTTAATATCTTCATATTTCACTTAGTATTTTCATATGAAAGACACTGAAGCTTGGAAAGCTTTATGCATTCTGTGAAAGATCTTTTGCAGAAATACTTTGCTAAAATTAAACAATTTACACAAATATATGGGCAATGAACTTTTTGTAAGTACAGTAATTAATGCAGTGGAGAGGAAAGGAAAGTACTGACTAAAGCAATCCCCTGACCGCCACGAATACTTCAAAATATCTTTTTTTTGTTTTTATCTGATAATTCCTGATTTGGTGAGCTTTAAAGTTTTAATAAAGAGTTTCAGAATGATTGCCAAGTACTTCAAGTGTTCTTGAGTGCACTTGGTGTTTGCAAGAATTTTCATTTCATTAATTACTCTGTGTAGTAATTTAAGAAACTGAGTGCTTTTCTTTAAGCACTTAAGTTTATGATACAATCTCTACTGAAAAATCTGCGAGCTTATATTGTCTTGCTGTCTTAGCATTGGGTCACTCTTCTGAGAAGCAAGTTAAAGTTTTTTACAGAATTTTCCTTTTCTCTAGAAATAGCAGGATCTTAGAGAGGAATGCCTGCTTTCATTAAAGCTGTAACATAGCTATGGGTATTGGAGGTTTTCCCTGTGGACACAATCATCTTATAAGCTACAAAATACTGGTGTTTACACTGACAATAATGTATCAGTCCTGTTCAATGATATAACTGTCCTTCCCTTTGCTGCCAACACATAAGGCCTCAAGCCTCCCTTACTGTCATGATCAATAATGTACCCCAGTCACGATCAATAATGCACCAGCAGCAATTTAAAACCTGCTGGTGTTTCTACCTCAAATATTGCCTGGCTGCCTGGCTAATGCCTTTGTCTCAGATTTTTCTGGTTTAATGAGCAAGTTTGTCTGACAAGGAACCTGCCAACTTTAGCTCAGGTTGCTTTACCAGTCTTACTTCATGTTGCATATTCCTTGGTATAGATCACCATCTGTATCATGTTGCTGGCCTGTTTGCATATGGCCAAGTCTGGGCCTAGGTCAGGCAATTTCTGTCAATCATTCACTGCCATGAGATAGAGGAGTTTGCATGTCAAACGTCACACTGCATCTAGCTGGAAAAGAGATTTCTAGCTTTTAGCTCCAGAACCTCAGAGCAACTATCCTAATCAGTATTATAGTATAAAATTTTAACCTAAAGTTATTGTCTCAAGGTTTTGTGCTCTGCCCTCAGCTTCTTCTTAATTGAGTTGGGCTCTCTTACACATTTTTTTTTAATCAGAGGACCAATTAATGGGTCTTTACCACCAATCTATAGAACTAGTTCCTAACTCTCCAAAATTTCACCTCTCTCATACAAACATGCATAGACACACACAGTTGCATTACATTCACAAAATGTATTAATATCCCTTTCTTCCAAGCTAAACTGTGTACTCCTAATAGATGAAAAATGAGTTTTATGCATGTTTGTGTCCTGCCTTCCTGAGTCTAGCACAAGACCTGAAAGAAACTAGTTCCTTGATGACTTCTTTGAATTGTTAAATCCATAAATGCATGCCTTAATTCCTTTCAAATCTGTGTTACTAAGGTCAAAGAGATGTTCAATAATTATTTCCAAGCTCAAATATTTGTTTGAAGACTAAAGTGGGAGGAAGACAAGCATCAACAAATATGGGAGCTCCTTTAAGCAGGACTTCAATGGCAAATAAGCATATTATTTCTGTTGACAGTTATAAAGTCAAGAATGGTAGATCTGAATATACACATCTGGGTTAAATTCTCCCAAGTGAATATGGCCATGAAGGTGTTAAATCATGTTAATTAGTGAATTTGTAAAAAGGAGACTCATGCTCTGAATTATCCTGATATTAGGAAGATATAAAAATTTGGAATTATTATGGGAAATGGATGAAAGTTTCAATTGGGTGTAATGGAAATGCAGAGCAGCAATGAGGTCTGAAATCATGCATTTACAGCCTATCACTTGACATCTTGATATGTTTGAGATGCAACAGCAGCTAGTAAAAACTCTTGAATAATTTCTGTACTTCTCTAAGCCTATAAAAGGGTAAAATTGTTAAGTTTGGGAATATGGATCTTTTAATAATGAACACACACTCATAGAGGGTATCCAAAAATATATTATTGATTGCTTCATATATATATTGGAGAAATAAAAGTAAAAAGAGTAGACATGCTGGAATATTTCATATATCCATGATGCAGTAACCAGGTAAGGCTTACCCTCTTATCATGAATTACTCTAACACTGGACAGCTTGTTTGTGTCAGCTGTTTTCAGGCACTGAGCAAAGCTTTAAAAAAAAAAGGAAAAGAAAGAACCTTTGATACTTAAGAGAGGGAAACACATGGGGTGAGTCATTTTTCAACCTGGCTTTTTGTCTTGAGGGAGTTTTCAGAATGTGATACAGGGAGGTGAAGCCTAAGCAGAGAAACAAGGGAGAAAGGATACAAATGGTGATTGACTTATTACTGGAAACAATGGCTGCCAAAATTAGGAATGTCTGCTCTTCAAAAGAACACTATTAAGACAATAAAAAGATCAACCAAAGACTAGAAAAAGTATTTGCGAATCAAAAATTTGAGGAAGTCTTATATCCTGTATATATGCTTCAAAGTCAGTAATACTGAAAATAATTTTGAACAGACACTTGTTAAAGTAAAAGTTAGTCATGGTGCTTACTAAATAATGGTAAGAAAGACTTTATTTAGGACTACTCCAATAGGTATATGGATTACTGCAATGGGGTTTTGCAGTAGAGAAAGAGACTGGGCTCAACTCTGAATACAAGGAAAAGTGGGAATTTATACACAAGGAGTAGAGAGGGGGAAAATTATTAAGGTGAAGCCTAACTGATAAGGGGGCGATTCTGGCTAAACAGACCTAGCTATATTTTTGCTGGAGATAGGCCAGGGTGATCGGACCTGAGGGGCTAATGAGAGATAAGAATTTAGTTTGATATCGAGGATATAATGAGAGATAAGGATTTAGTTTGATATCTGGCTAAATTAATTTAGCAGGACTATTGCCAAAATTGGGCAATGAAAAGATAGACATGAAAGTCCAAGAGTTGAGGCTTAATTAGGAAGATAATTCAGCAAAGTCCGACTAAAGTTTGGTCAAGGAGAAACTTCTCGTCATACTTCAACAAGGAAGTTGTACAGATGGCAAATTAGTACATGAAAATATGCTGAACATTATTGGTCATTAGGGAAATCAAAACTAAAATGATGAGGTACCACTGCTCACCTATTAGAAGGGCCAAAAAATTTCTGATAAGTATGGGTAAGGCTATGAAGCAACTGGAAATACACTGCTGTTGTGAATGCTAAATAGTATAGCCACTTTGGAAAAAAGTTTATCAGTTTCTTACGAAGTTAAGTGTTCAAATCAATCAGAAACTTTACACAAGTGAAATAAAAAAGTTAAGTTTGCAAAAAAAAATCTCCTCATGAATGTTCATAGTGGCTTTATTCATAATCACCAAAATTTGAAACACAAATGTTTTTCCACTGTGGAGTGAACAAAAAAAGTGGTATATTTACACAACGAAATACTACTCAGCAATAATTATTGATACATCCAATGACTCAATAGATCTCAACTTTGCTATGCTAAATGAAAGAAGTCCAATTTAAAGGATACATAGAGCATGATTTAGTTTATATGCTCATCTGAAAAAGGCAAAATTATATGGCAGAAAATAGAGCCATGGCTGCTAGTGGCTGGGAGGGGGAGGACAGATTGAATTGAAAGGGCTACATGGAAGTATGTTTTGGATGATGGCCATGTTCTATATAGCGATTTAAAAAAATGAGTTTATGTGTTTCTGAAAACTAGTAGAACTGTATACCTAAAGGGTAAATTTAACCATTTGTAATCTGTACCTTAAAAAAATAAATAACATAGCTTGTATAATAGCCATTTTCAGATAAAAACTGAAGAAATTTGCTGCTAGCAGATCTGACCTCTGAATAAAGATAAAGAAAATCATTCACTACAAAGAAAAATGATACTAGAGAGAAACAGACATCAATAGCAAAATGTAATGAGACAGAAACAGCAAGTATGAATATAAATGATTTTGATTTTCGTTTTGTTTCACCATTTTTTAAAAAACTAATATTTAAAGCATAAATAAAAATATAGTCATGTGTTACTTAGCAATGAGATACATTCTAATAAATGTTTTTGGTCTTTGTTATTTTTAACTTTTTTCTTAGGTTCACAGGTACATCTATTTGTTGGCTATATAGGTAAACTTATGTCATTGGGGTTTGTTGTACAAATTATTTTGTCACCCAGGCACTAAGCCTATTTATTTTTATTATAGTTACAAATATTACATATTATTTCATATATATTATAAATAAATATCATTATAATTAAACATATTTGTTTTTCCTGATCCTCTCTCTTGTCTTACCCCCAACCCTCAAGGAGGCCCCAGTGTCTGTTCTTCCCCTTTTTGTGTACATGTGTTCTCATAATTTAGTTCCCACTTTTAAGTGAGAATGTGGTATTTGCTTTGTGTTCCTGCATGAGTTTGTAAAGATAATGGCTTCCAGCTCTATCCATGTTGCTGAAAAGGAAGTAGTCCCATTCTTTTTTATGAATGCAAAGTATTCCATGGTGTATATGTACCACATTTTCTATGTCCAATAATCCATTGGTGGACATTTAGGTTGATTCCTTGTCTTTGCTATTGTGGATAGAGGTGCAAAGAACATATGTATGCATGTGTCTTTATGATAGAATGATCTGTATTCCTTTGGATATATACACAGTAATGGGATTGCTAAGTTGAATGGTAGCCTTTTTGTTAGGTTGCTGAGGGACCTTGAAGAATCTGATGACTATGTGTCTTGGGGATGAGCTTCTTGTGGTATTATAAATGGATATACAAAAACCTCAATTAAAAAGATTGTATCATTCAGAAAAAGACTCACACTTATACAATTAATTTTTAAGAAAGAGCTTAATGCCATTCAAAGAAGAAATTACTTTGAACAAATCCAGCTGGAACAACTTAATAAACATACAGAAAAACTAACCTTCTCCCCTTTTTACCCAATGCACAAACATTACTTTGAGATGGATTAAGACCTTAACACCAAAGTTAAAACTGCAAAAATTTTTAAATGAAAACATTACAGAATATTTTGGGGAACAGAGAGTCTGCACAGATTTCTTAGAGTGGCCATTACAAAAATATACTAAACATTCAAAAAATGATAAATTGGACTTCATCAAAGTAAATGTCTGCTTTTCAGTAATAATCTTTATGAAAATAAAGATGCTAACCACAGAGAGTGAAAACTTTAGCAACAAGCATATCTGACAAAGAACTTGTGTCTAGAATATATAAATATCTCTCAAAAATGACTAATAAAAAATGGACAAAATTCTTGAACAAATACTACATACAAGAAGATTTGTGTATAGCCAATCAGTACATGTAAATATTCTCATGTTATTAGTCATCACAGAAATGGAAACTAAAACCACAGGGATACAAACACTTTGGAGAACTGACAATATTTAAAGCAGTTAAACACATACCACTCATTACTCTATGATTCCAATTCTTGGTATTTATTTAAACAAAAAACTTTGATCACACAGACTTGTATGTTACTGATTATAGTAGTTTCATTCAAAATAATCAAAAATGGGAAATAATTTCAAAGTCTTTCAGCAAGATGGCACATAAACTGTGATATATTCATGTAATGAAGTAATATTTAGCAATAAAAATGAACTGCTGATACACAAACCAACATGTATGAATCTCATAGAAATAATGTTGACATTACTTAGAGTAGAATAATTCCACTCCTCTGTATTTGTCATCCCCTAAAGATGTGATAATTTGCAAGCATGGTTGTTTCTAGAGGAAATATACAAAATACTAAATATTTAGGATTCCATTTAGATGTTCTAGAACATGCAATTCTAACCCATGGCAATAGAATTCAGAGCAGTGATTTCTTATCTGAGGGAATGTGGTTAGAAAAAGGAAGCACCAGTGTCTCTTGATCTTATCTTGAGTGGATATAAATTACATGTCTATTATATGTGAATGTTTATATTACATGTGTGTATATAAAATCTCGTGGTATTGTGATACAAACAGGAGACAGGAAAATACTGCGTAGAAGATGGCAATTCCCTGGCAAAGGCCCCACCCTGGAAACCCACAGCCTTAAGTGGGAACAGGCATTCCTGTTTTCACACACAAGAGTTGCCTTTGCCCCACCACATCTCCCTATCCTATACCTATATAAACCCCGATCCGCAGGCTCCACAAGCAGATGAGCAGATGTGCAAACGAACAGAAGAGCAGAAGAGTGGCAAAGGAGAGAAGAGAAGGAACATATGATCATCAAGAGGAGTTCAACTGGGGATGATCAGAGAGGAGTTTTGCTGCTAAGCAGCCAAACTCCAGAGGAAGATCATCCTTTCTCTCCATCCCTCTTCCAGCTCCCCATCCTTCCCACTGAAAGCCACCTCCACCACTCAGTAAAACCCCCACATTCACCAACCTTCAAGTCCATTTGTGACCTGATTTTTTCTGAACGCTAGACAAGAACTTGGGATACAAAAAGCTGTCACATTGGCCCTCTGCCCTTGCAAAAAGATAGAGGGTCCACTGAGTTCTTTACTGCTTAAGCCATCTGGAGATGGCAAAGCTAAAAGAGCCCACTGTAACACACACCCACTTGTGCTTTGAAAGTCTTAGATATCCACCTCTAGATGCTACCATCAGGCCAGAGCCTAAAAAACGTGCTCACCCCAGATCCTGCACCTGCCCTTCTGTATGCTCCCCCTCCTGTAAGGGGTTTGAGCACAGGACAGACACAGACAAGCCACACCCGTCACACATCCTGTGAGGAAGGTCAGGGAACTCTCCCATTTCAATTATACACTTACAACCTGTTCATTTCACTGTATGTAAATTTAACCTTAACAATATTTTTAAATTTCAAGATAATTTGTTGAGAAAATATATTTAGACTGATTAATACAGGAGTAAATTTGCCCAACATACAAGAATTTCTTTTTTGATCTAGTTTGGTTTACCTGGAAAAATTTTATAATATGTAGTTTTGAATCCTCAATAAAAATAGCCCTCTATTCTGTAGCTCTGTTCTCAAAAGTTATTCAACATCACCAAAGCACATATATTCATTTAACAGTCAATATTAGCTTTTAAGTACAATGTACATATACTATGTAACTACTATTATTCCTGTATATCTAAGTTATCATTTATGTAGGTGAAGGTTATTTAATTTATTTTACTCAGAGACTTAAAAAATTGACCAGGAAGATTATTGAATAAATGTTCAAGATGCCTTGTAATCAGCAGTGTCGGATAAAAATCAGAAAAAAATTCTTTAACTACATTAGTAGTTTGGGTAAAATGAATTCAAACCTACTTTTATATGACTTAGAGTAGAATTATTTCACTCCCCTGCATTTGACATCCCCTAAAGGAGATGTGATTATTTGCAAATGTGACTGTTTCTAGAGGAAATATCAACTATCCACAACTATTTCTCGCACTTAAGCTCAGCAGACCTAAGGACTCTTGACACAAAACATTACTAGGCATGACATCAGAAATTTACCATGACAGGTTGCTAAAAATTTAAAGGAGTATAGACCTTTTTTTTGTCCTGATTAGAATGCCAGCATTCATCTGTACTAGCTAATCTCAACAGGGAAACGTATGGGGAAACTTAGATGTCTGCAGCTTTCAGAAATTGTTTCATCTGTCTGTTTCCAGGATGAGTGAATTATTTATCAGTGACTCAGCACATCTCTGGTGTTTGAAGGTGTATTGCACAGATTAAAATGGTGGTTTATTTCTAGAGCCAAGAAATAAATCCAATTAAAATAAGCGATTTGAAAAGATTTTTTATTTCTGTGTTATGAAAAATGTCTTTAATATAAAAATTGAGCATCTGCATTTTATGAACCACCTTGTACTTAGACTCCAATGTATTTTCAATACTTGCCTTTTCACATATTAAATGGCTATCAAATGCCCATGTGTTGTAAATAAAATTTAGAAGATATTAGAATACAAAATAAAAATGAAAAAGAGCTGACTACACTTTTTCTTTCCTAACAGAACCTCAGTTTGGTTTAGGTATCTACTCCA
Source organism: Callithrix jacchus (assembly GCF_049354715.1). Lineage (NCBI taxonomy): Eukaryota > Metazoa > Chordata > Mammalia > Primates > Cebidae > Callithrix > Callithrix jacchus. The sequence goes on from NC_133524.1 coordinate 35,677,334, forward strand.
TCCTCGGCTCCACATGGAATACCTGTTTGCTGATGGAATCAGAGCACAGCATTTCTCTTGGCCATTCTTCTTGTCCAGATAGGTCATGTAATCTAAGTTAACAGTGATCAGAGTTAATTATATTCATCTTTTGGAGAGAAGTTATTCTGTTTGTTTCAGTGAATGAATAAAAAAGTAAGCACTCCCAGTTGCCATAGGCATCCTCCTGAAAAGAAGCTGATATTTAGGAAAGCAAAGTAAAGAGATGCATATTTTACTGAATCATTGAAACACTGGTATTTCTGTATTTGAATCCTGCCCCACCTCTAATTTTCCTGATATTCAAAGAAATGCATTTCCTTATGGTTTATGGAATTTGATTTACTCTTTCTTATCTTTTTAAATTTTTTGTAATTTTATATATTTTAAGTTTATTTATTTATATATTTTAAAGACAGTTGTGCTACATCACCTAGGCTGGGGGGCAGTGGCTCCATCATGGCTCACGATAGCCTCAAACTCTTGGACTCAGGCAATCTTCCTGCCTCAGCCTTCTGAGTAGCTAGGACTACAAGCACAAAGCCACTACACTCAAGTAATTTTTTGTAGAGACAGAGTCTTGCTTTGTTAACCAGGCTTGTCTTGAACTCCTGGCAACAAGATACCCACTTGCCTCAGCCTCCCAAAGTGCTGGAATTACACGGATGAGCAACTGTGCCTGGATAGTTTGTCTAACCAAAAATATTCTTCTAAACATTATGAAAGTACCTCATTATATATACTTGGGCTTCGCTTCACAGTAAAGTATTTTGTTGTTGGCCCGAGCTTTAGGCTAACTCATAGTTTATGGATCTTGTCTACATTGCAAGCAACAGAGAAAACTTAAATATATTTTGGCTTATACAGTGTAATCCAATTCTGAAGGGTTTACCAAACTATCTTCAAGAATACAGATAGTAGCATATGTTGGTAGGTCAGTGTCATCCAAATTCTCAAAATGGCAAAAAAGCCTCAGTCTGAAATTAAGCCTCAAGTAACAAAGTCTCTCAAATGCAGAGTCTAACAATCATGAATTGAACTCAAGAGAATTGAACTAAAGTATAGCAATTTTGGAAGAATAGGGATTCAAAAAGAAGTAATTTCTATTTTATCTGCTCTCTGACTATTGAATGATAATAGACACCAGTGGCCTTGTTGAAGATTTGTCTGTTAGAGAGCTGTGGTTCAATTTCATTCCAAAGCATGAGATAGCGGTGAAAAAGAGAGAGGAGATTATCTTAAGTGTGAGAAGCAGAAGATGACCTGTGCTTAAGTTCCATCAATACAGAAATAATTTTACAATGGAAGCTTAATTTTCACAAGTTAGGAAAATGAAAATCAATCGTTGTTAAGTGGTAAAGGACTGGTAAAAGACTACCACCAGATGATCAGAAGAAAAGTAGATGGGAGAGAAAAAAATATCCTGAAAAAAAAAAACAAACAAACAAACCACAATCAGTGATCATTGTGGCAGAATTTCAGTACCATTATAAAAGTCCTAAGAGATAAACCCTGAAAAAAGTTGAAACTACAACAAAACCTTGCTTAATCTGCAAAGCCTCAAAGATGTATATGTGAGTTAATTGCAGGTCAGAATGACAGAATTTTAATAAATAAAACCATATCACTGCTTTCTTTTTTAAAACTTTTATTTTAATTTCTTGGGTACATGTGCAGTTTTGTTATATAGGTAAACTCATGTCATGGGGTTTCTTGTGCTGATTATTTCATCACCTAGGTATTAAGCTGAGTATACCCATTAGTTATTTTTTTCTGATCCTTCCCCTCCTCCCATTCCCCCCTCTCCAGTACACCCCAGTGTCTGTTTTCCCCCTCTGTGTGTTATTATTTAGCTCCCACTTAAAAGTAATTTACAAAAATGAGTTCTCTGGTAGATTCCCTTAAAAATAATTGTGATTAAAATTGGTGTATCTGTTACTCAGCTGGAGTCATCTAAAATGCTTATATATCCAGGATAACAATCCTATTAGAGGTGTTAAGTATTGTCATGTAAATATGGCTGTATTTAGAATTATCTTCTATGAAGGTAAGAGATGATATGCAAAGAGGTATGTATTTTGCTTGCCCAGTAACTGTTTGGGAAATATTCCCTTAATCTCAGTTCCTCTAGAAATTTCATCCCTCATTTTCATGCTCTATTCAATGAAATAATCTCATGTCCCTGTCCGTATTGATTGGTTCAGGTTTGCCATCTGATCTAAGCCCAACAAACAAGATTAGTCTTTGGGTCTATAACCACAACTGTTCAGAAAGTAGTCTCTCTTGCCTTGGTAGACTACATGCCTTCAGGACCATGCAAACCTGGAACGTTAAGGCTAACTTTGCCATCACATGGAGAAAAATTCCCTGACATGTATTTGTAACAGAAGTCAACTCTATATCCAGAAGTGCCTGTTAGATCGTATATCACCACACTTCTTAAGAAATCTAGTTGGATTGTGTTTCCGTCATTTGCCATCCAAAATGTCCTGACTAATATACTTGGATAGTAGCCTCCTTGTCTAAATATTTACATAAACTAAACTAGGAGCATTCACTTGAACACAAGCAGATGTATAAAACCACATCACTCTAAAGAATAAAAACAATTTAATATCAAACTATATATATTTACAGAAAAACATAATTTCATGAAAAGTACAAGTATGAAAACAAAAGAGAAAAAAAGCAGTTTGACTTTTTAATAAAATTATTTTTAAGTAAAAGAATCCATATGATCATTGATTAAAGGGTTTCCAATAGAACTTAAGCTTTCTATATTCTGAGGTTTATAATATGAGAGCATTCAACCTCCACCTAGCTTAACCCTTGATACAGATGTTGAAAAGACTGATGAATAAATTAATGTATGAATCAATGTGGGTACACACATGTATGAATGAAGACAATTGTAGGTTTCATGTGATCACCAGATCTATCCATGGCTTTTCTGAGCATATTACCAGATAGTGCCTGAATCAAATAACATGCTAAAACCTGGTGTTATATATATCATTCTTTGCTATGCATAACAGAGCACAATGTTGTCACCTGTCCTCTAATCCCCATTAGCTTGTCTTTTCTAGCAGAATAAAATAGCCCAATTCCAGTGCCTTCATTGACATCTTGAGTGGGATAAAGATTGTAAGGTTTTCCAAATAATTTATGTAGCTGCACTCTCAAGAAAGTGAAACATAACTCTTTACTCTTTAACATGGAAAAGAGTACAATGGAGAAATCTGACAAACACTACATCAGCTAGGTGATAAATCAGCAAGGATATAAATATAAATATCTATACATATATGTTAAATATATATACATATAAATATGTACATATATACATATACATGCATGTATATATATATTTCCTTTCCCCCTTCCCTTCCCATACATATATACATATACCTATATATATATTTACTTACCTGATTACCAGGTCCCACAATAGCCTGTTTGCAAGCTTGAGGAGCAAGGAGAGCCAGTCCGAGTCTTAAAACTGAAGAACCTGGAGTCTGATGTTCAAGGGCAGGAAGCATCCAGCATGGGAGAAAGATGTAGGCTGGGAGGCTAGGCCAGTCTCGTCTCTTCACCTTTTTCTGCCTGCTTTATATTCACTGGCAGCTGATTAGATGGTGCCCACCAAATTAAGGATAGGTCTGCATTTTCCAGCCCACTAACACAGGTTAATCTCCTTTGGCAACATCCCCACAGGCACACCCAGGATCAATATTTTGCATCCTTCAATCCAATCAAGTTGACACTCATTAACCGTTACAACAGTGATAAAGGCATGTGACTACATGTACCATGGATATGATGCAATGACAATGGCAGTTGACTTCTGTGATCTTTCTCCTAAAAGCCATAACACCTGTCTAATCATGAGAAAAACATCAAACTCTATTTGAGTGAAATTCCACAAAATATCTGATCAGTAGTCTTCAAAACTGTCAAGGTCCTTAAAAATAAGTTATGTATGAGAAATTGTCACAGCCAAGAGGAGCCTAAGGAGACATAGCAAGTACATATAATGTAGTATCCTGAATAAGAAAGGTACTGGAACAGAAAAAGGTCATTAGCAACAAATGAACACACAAACAAAAACAAAACAATAAATAAAAACTAAGGAAATCTGAAAAAAGTCTGGACATTACTTAATAGTAATAGGTCAATATACATTCATTAATGGTGACAAATGTTCTACACTAATGTAAGATATTAACAATAGGGGAAATTGAGCGTGGGGTGTACTGGAACTCTCTCTACTATCTTTGAAATTTATTTTCTAATGTAAACCTATTCTACAATTAAATTTTTATTTTACAAAAGATGAACATAGTTTAAAAAGGAGACGGAGAGTCAGGCGTGGTGGGCCACACCTATAATCCCAGCAATTTAGAAGGACGAGGCAGGTGGATCACCTGAGGTCAGGAGTTCCAGACCAGTATAGTTAGCATGGTGAAATCCTGTCTCTACTAAAAATATAAAAATTAGCTCGATGTGGTGATGCATGTCTGTAATCCCAGCTACTTGGGGGGCTGAGGCAGGAGAATCACTTGAACCTGGGAAACAGAGGTTGCAGTGAGCCAAGACCAGGCCACTGCTCTCCAGCCTGGAAACAGAGTGAGAATCCATCTTAAAAAAAGAAAATGAGAGAGAGACAAGGAAATGTAGGTGTAATAAATGAAAAGAAATAGAACATGTGCATTGACACACCACAAGAACGTCTTTTAAGTACAACAAAATGTGTGCTAACTCATGTTTTTATTTAAAAAAAATTCCTAAGGTTTGCATCTACTGAGTTTAGGTAATAAAAGTCATATACCAGGCCAGGCGCGGTGGCTCACGCCTGTAATCCCAGCCCTTTGGGAGGCAGAGGCGGGCAGATCACGAGGTTAAGAGATTGAGACCGTCCTGGCCAACATGGTGAAACCCCATCTCTACTAAAAATACAAAAATTAGCTGGGCGTGGTGGCGAGCGCCTGTAGTCCCACCTACTCGGGAGGCTGGGGCAGAAGAATTGCTTGAACCCGAGAGAAGGAGGTTGCAGTGAGCCGGGATTGCACCACCGTACTCCAGCCTGGTGCCTGGCACCTGGCGACGGAACAAAACTCTGTCTCAAAAAAAAAAAAAATCACATTCCTTTTTTCTTAACTTCTAAATCATGCCTTTGTTTATCATCAGCTATTTTCTTAACTTCTTTGGTCACATCCACGTCCCTCTCATACCTGAATTCTTAAAAACCTTGACAGGCCTACCTAAGGATTCCTCTGTTCTCTACTGCCTTCCAATCCTTTTATTTCCACTATTTTATATTGTTTTATTTTAACACTCTCATAGCACAATGATCTGTCCTCATCTTTTCTGCATTTAATTTTATTTGTCTTCACTACTGTCTTGTCTCCAATCCAGGAATAACCAAACATGGTCCTGCAGCTCAATTCTATCATAAGATTTGGTCCAACAGACTACTAATACATGTAGCAATATGGATGAATCTCCAAAACATTATATTGAGCAAAAGAAACCAAAAGCAAGTTGAATGTGTAATTGCAATTTATATGAAGTTCTAGAACAGGCCAATCTAAGCTGTGGTTCTAGAAATCAAGAGTGGTTACTACTGGAGGTGGGGAATTGACTGTAATGGGGCTAAAAGGAACATTTTGGGGTATTGAAAATATTTCATAATTCATTTGGGGTAAACGTTACATGGATATATACATTTAATAAAATCTATTCAACTGTATATTTAATATGTCTGATTTACTTTATATAAATTATACCTACAATGTGTAGGAATGATGACTCAAAGATCAATATTGAAGCTTATTTTACATTAATGTTAAATAATTTTTTAAATGACTATCAGCATCTTCAAATCAAAAATATGTTTCATTTTTATAGAAAAGAAGAAGATGTGAAAAACCGAACCCATATTCTCACATAAGCCTAGCAGCTGGGCTATGGCCAAATAAATTCTCACCATCTCAGTTGTACATATGCCTCACCACTCTGCTATGTGTCTTGCACACAACAAGTTTCATTAATATATGTCATCTCTGTAAGCACATAGGCCTTTGAGTTCATGACTCTGGTCATTCCCTTTCATCCATTTAGGGCTTTTTATTTGTTTGATCCTTTGGTCCAAATTCTAGTTGTTACTCCCAGTGTTACTACTTCCCTTATATTTGAGAAAGTGGGCTAATCCTGAGATTACACATGCATATTGACAAGATAGCTACAGTCTCATTGAAATGACAGATCCAAAAGTTTAGCTTATACAATAGGCAGTGGACCTAAGAAGAAAAGCAATTACCACTGACCCAGAAAGCGTAAAGTTAGATACCTTTTTAAAGGCACAAAGATGGAATACAAATAATTTAAAATGTGGAATGCATACGCATAGTGGAAATACTACTTTATGAACAATTTACCTTTCCTGTTTTTTGAGTTTCAATTTATAAAGATATCAAATCCCAAAACCTTTATCATTAGAATCTCTGAGTGAATTTCATTCCACAGTAATTTGTTTGTTTTTCCAAAGGTCTTGCAATTAAGCACAGAGGATGTGAGTAATTTTATTAATAGGATTTCCTCCTTATTTAAAGCTATTTCAGTCTTAAGGCTGCCTGAACACTATATAGGTAACAAAAAGATTCCTTCATGGAAAAGTGATTAAAATAGTTTAGATCAAAATAAACTTCATCTTTCATCAGAGACTAGGTATTAGATATATCCATTCAGAAGTAGAATTGTTTGGCTTACAGTCACCTGATGAGTGACATATGAAAATCATGTATTTGGCTTAGCAAGGGAATTTCATTTGGGAGTCTATATTTCTCTCATTTTATTAAGTAGCATATCCAGTGTGAACTGAAACACTGTAATTATGTGATCATCCAGTTTCCTTATAAACACACTGCTTCAGTTAATATCAAGAGGACATGATAACCAATCTAGAGGACATGGAAGCATAGCCTACTAGTAGAATGTTTTTCAAACCCATTGTCAACAAAATTTACTAGGCATGGCAAAAGAGGGTGAAGCAATGGCCCAAGTTGTACATTGGCCCCTTTTAGCCACAGCTGGAGCTGTAATGGCTGGGATACAGGACACCAAGTCCCTAGGCTACACACAGCAGTGGGGCCCTAGGCCAAGCCCAGGAAACCATTTTTCCCTCCTAGACCTTCAGGCATGTGATGAGAAGGGCTCCTGTGAAAGTTTCTGACATGCCTGGAGAGATTTTCCCCATTGTCTTGGTTATTAACATTCATCTCCTTGTTACTTACGCAAATTTCTACAGCAGGCTTGAAGTCCTCCCCATAAAATGGGGTTTTCTTTTCTATCACATGTTCCAGCTGGAAATTTTCCAACTTATGCTCTGCTTCCCTTTTAAACATTAAGTTTTAATTTCAGACTCTCTCTCTCAAAGTTGCACAGATCTCTAGGGCAGGGGCAAAATGCCACTAGTTGCTTTGCTAATGTATGGCAAGAGCGGCCTTTGCTACAGTTCCAAAAAAGTTCCTCATCTCCATCTGAGACTACCTCAGCCTGCTCTTTATTGTCCATATCACTATCAGCATTTTGGCCAAAACCTTTCAACAAGTCTCTAGGAAGTTCTAAACTTTCCCTCATCTTCCTGTCTTCTGAGCCTTCCAAACTGTTCCAACGTCTGCCCATTACTCAGCTCCAAAGTTGCTTCCATATTTTCAGTTTATCTTTATAGCAATATCCCACTCTATCGGTACCAACTCTTTGTATTAGTCCGTTTTCACAATGTTATAAAGAATTTCACTGAGACTGGGTAATTTATAAGGGAAAGAGGTTCAATTCACTTACAATTCCATGTGGCTGGGGAGGCCTCAGGAAACTTACAATCATGTTGAAAGGGGAAGCAGGCACATCTTATATGATAGGAGGTTAGAGATGGAGGAGGGGGGAGAGAGAGAGAGAGAGAGAGAGAGAGAGAGAGAGAAGGAGAGAGAGAGAGAATGAAGGTGGAAAAATACCCCTTATTAAACTATCAGATCTTGTGAGAACTGACTCACTATCACGAGAACAGCATGGAGGAAACTGCCCCCATGATCCAACCGCCTCCCACCTGGTCCCTCCCTCAACACCTGCAGATTATAACTTGAGATGTTATTTGGGTGGGGACACAAAGCCAAACCATATCAGATGGCTACATTTTTTTTTTCTCCCTGTATTTGTGTTTTTTGCAATTTACATTTTTAGTTTCCTCCCATAATGAGTGGGCTGACTTACCCTGTCCCTTCAGTCTGGGCTCAACAACTTGATTTCTTTTGGTCAATAGCATGTTAGCATGTTTGAATAAGCAGGGGCTTGAAATGAACTCATGCAATGGGATTATCCCTTTTTTGTTAAGAGAATATGTCTAGCATAGATTACCAGAGAATGAACACATGTAGAACAGAGCCAAGGACACTATGCCATCTTAACCTAGGCTATCTTAAATTAATAGATATCTTGCCAGTCTACAGACTTGTTGATAAGGCCAAGCATGATTAATATAGCCAGCTACTAGCCAACCACAGGTATAGTTGTAGACCACTGAGGATTATTTTGTTATACATACTATTATGAAAGTAACTAACAGATACAAATGAGTATCTCATTTCATCCACCCAATGCATCTGCAGGCATCAATGTCATCATCATTGGACAAAAGAAGACACTGACACCCAGAGAAAAGCTTAATAAACGACCCTGGGTCACATTACCAGACAGTAAATGACAAAGGCAGGGGAGAAATTAGGGAGCCTGGCTCCAGAGGCCATATTCTAACCAGCATGCTGCATGGCTTTGTTCTTGTGAAGATGAAATTAGATTATTTTTCAAAAGTACTTTTTCAGTGTTGAAGCACACTGAAGATATAAGGCATCATTATGAGGCTGCAACTCCTTTTCAAAGATGTGAAATTCCAGCTAAATTTTTTCTTTATCTCATAAAGAAAGAAACCCCAGGCAAGCACCAGATGATTTAAAATGCACTGTTCTTTGATAAGCTAGTTACATAGATAAAATTGATAAATGGTGAAATTTAACATGCCACCTTCCTTCCAAATCAATGATAGACCACTGCTATTTGCTAGGCAAATACCAAGTAAACAGAAAAATAAAGCCACGGTTTTCTTGGCAGCTGTCATTAAAAATAGCTTAAGTTTACAGTAAATGGAATCTGTGATATAGATCCTATAGACAAAAAAACCTGAAGGGAAAATGAAGGCATTAATAAGATATTCCTTAATTTTATGAAGCGTTACACACATCAGGCCACTGAACCAAAATAACCTCAGGGAATGGTAATGAAACAAGGCATTTATTCCTCAGCCTAGAGGAGGCATGCAAATAAAAATGGTGCAAAACAAAAAGCTGATTATGCCTTGAAATTGGAATAAACATAAAAAAGTCTGGAGACGCTAATAGGGATTAAGTTTATGAGGTATGACTTTATTTACATGGAATATTCTCTATAAGCATGATTTTTTAAAAATTCCATTCGATTTTTCATGTGTCCTGTATTGAAATCTCCTGGAGTTTTTTTTTTTTTTGACAAAATAAAAATAGAATTATGCACTGAATGAAATGAATAATCAGGAGCATGACTGGTGAAGCATGGGATCTAAGCTGAGCAGGGCGCGACTAGAAGAGGAACATTTTGATCTGGAAGGTTTTGTGTGCAGTATTCTTTTTATAAAGAAAAAAAAAACACAGAAAATGCCATTTTTAAAAGGGGGAAAGAAAAAAAATTGGCTTAAGAGAAGAAAAATAAAACAAAAGGAACCCAAAAGAAATATATTCAGCAGAATAGGAAAAGAAAATTCTGCTTTGGAAAGGGTAGCTGAGACTTAAATAATTTATACACAACCTATGGCTTCATAAATGTTTCCAAAAAACTTTGAGTTTGATTTAACTGGTTCTTATTTTAATCATCGGTTTCTCTGGTAATTGTCACCTAATTTTTTCTGTCCTTCTTTGAATAAAAAGGAAATTTAAGGAGAAGAGAGAAAGAGCAGAAGAGCTTTGCCTTGGAGTGTCTTTCCATATTTTAATATTCAGCTTTGAGCACAAAGCATTCAGTCATTCACTCATTCACATATTAATCAACTTAACAAACATCTACTGAGGGAAATGTTCATTCCTCATTGGCAGTTGGCAATATACAAGCTCTATTTAGGGAAAACTTACCCTGCTAGATTAGATTTAGATGACAGTTTTCTTTTCTGACTACCACACTTTAGTAATACTCCATTACCTTTTTCAAGTGAAATTCAGTGACACTTAGTCTCTCCATACCCTACTTGGTCAGCTGGTGTTTTGTTCCTACTGAATTTTACCTAACCATCGTTGCTTTATTGTCTTATCCTGTCAATAATTTTTAATTCTTAGAACATAATCCCATAATACTATTTTAAAATTCTTATGTATTCTTAAAAGTCATTCAACAAATTTTTAACAGCCAAATAACTAAAATATAAAAACAAAAGAAACTAGAAAAATTGGCACTCCATTACATAGCTAGTGAGCAGGCAAAGTGGTACTACCAGTTTGGAAAACTGTTTGGAAACATGCTAAGCCTAACATATAAATTTCCTATTACACATCAATTTTATTTCCAGTTTTAAATGTGCGAAACAACTGTATCTACAGTTTTATCAAGGGACTTGCACACAATAATTATAGCATCAATATTTGTAATATTCCAAAATGAGAGCAACCTGTATGTCTAAACGTAGCAGGATGGATAAATAGTGGCACCTTCATATAATGGAAAACTGTACATCAATGTGAATGACCAAACTAAAGCTATATGCAACAACATAGATGAAGCTCAAGAATATAATGTTGAGCAAAACCAGACAGGCACAAAACAAATACTCCATGAGTACATTTTCCTAAGTTCAAAAGACCAACTAAATAAAACTGATGTATAGAAATGAATAGTTACATGCTCAAGCTATTTAAAAAAGGTGGACAAAGAAATGATTATCTGTGGGTTGGGCAAAATGGAAATACAGTGATAATGTAAGCATGAGAGATCTCTAAGGTGCTGGCAATTTCTGTTTCTTGATCTTCATTATGGTTATATGAATGTCCACTTTGTGATAAATCACTGAGCTCTACATCTGTATTTGTACACTTTTGTGTTTTATTTTACAATGACAAAATTTAAAAAAACACTGATCAGAATTTCATGTAGGGAAGGACTCCTTCTAGATTATCTTCTAGCTCATCTCCAGTCCTGAACCTAAGCTGTGATTAAACATCATAATTTTTTTAAATGTTTGCTTTTATAAAGAGCAAATGTTCCAAATAAACTTCTTAAAGTCTGAGCTGCTTTTTACCATTATTGTTTTTTTAAAAAAATAAATGACGTATTAGCTTGGAAATGCTAGTCTGGATACATTTTCCAGAAGATATATAGATAAGTCTCCTAAAATAAAAGGCATTAAAAAATAAGGACTAAGATATGTGAGACAATTGACTTTTCTTAAATCTCAGATATTTTAATCCTAAGAGGTGACTGTGGGGTAAAAGTCCTTTACTCACTTAATAAGTAACAACTATATTTTATCAATTCTAAAACATATTTTAACATAATGAAATCAGAGTGCATCTTATAATCAATAGTATGCTTAATATCTGTCAACCTGGATTGAAGTCCAAGTCTTTCAGAGAGAATTTTCACTTGCTTTGGCCAGCTAACTTGAGGTACTTACAACCAGAGACCACTTTACAACAAATTCTCTGTATGAGGTATTTTGGGTCACACTGGTAATGTGAATTCAGACCTCAAATCTGCCTAAATACTCTCTAGTGGTTAAAATTTTCCACCCTATGCCAAGGTTGAGATATGAAGGTTCCCTTGCTATTTCTTTCTCTGTGGCCACACTACCGGGTCATGTAGTCTTACAATGAAGGTATATATATAGCTTTTGGTGTCCCAGTTTTATTTAGGGAGTTCCTATTTGATCGCCTTTCCACAAAATCTTGGTTGCGTTCTTTCTTATTGGTACATAAAATCTTACAATCAGTGGTGCCTTAGTTTATACAAAATACAGGTTACAGGTAATTAGAGATTCGGTTTTGTTTCCAAAAGAAAATACTTAACTCAGAATTGCATAGAAAGACTCAGATTGATTTTTACATGAATCATTTTAGATAAGCACACATTAAATTTGGTCAAAACCCTGCTACATACTCTATATTGTTAGTAAAAGTATCAGGTTGTAATAAGATTAGTGAACTTACTTTGAGAACTGTAAGTCATATTACAACATAAGGAAGAATTATTTCTATGTGCATGCTGTATTCCCAACTTGAATTCTAGGACCCTAGAAGTCTAAAATTATATTTTTAGCAATGTCCTGCTGCCTTGTATAGTATTGAGCCCATATTAAAGATGCAATAAAACTTGTTTAGTGGTTGGAGAGCTGAAAAATAAACATGAAATACAGTTGTAAGAAACACAAAAACTTCCGCAAATTGGTGTGGCGGTGTGCGTGTGTGTGTACCACCGAATACAAAGAAAAGGTCAGTATCAGGACACAGGAGTAAAGACAGCTTCTGAGTCGATTTTTATTATGAAAACATTTTGGCCTTGCCAGGATTTGATCTTATGGAAGAGTGCTTGGGAGGAGATTGGAAATCCTATCTACGATGCTTGCTCCAGCAGATTCAATTCACAGCCTTAACAGGTAATAAAAGAAGGCTCTGGACCATGTAAGAGATTGCCCTGGCATAGCTAGGTGCATTGGCCATTTTACGTATTAATGCCAATCTCAGATAAATCACTTTTCTGGTCTGATGTGGAAGGAAAGAGGATATTTCTTTCAGTAAGCGAATGGAGGATTACTGACTTGCTGACCTTTCCTGACTGTGATAAAAGATGACTTCTTTCCTTTCAGCAATACTTCAAAAATGGAAATTGCTCTTTTAAATGTACAATGTAAGAATGAAGTAGGGAGCCAGATATTATTCCATAAATAGATGGTGGCAGAGGGCATCCCTTGGGAAAGGGAGAGTTCTCATTAGGTCTATTTTTCTGAGAGCTGTCAGTATGCATGTATTTGCATTTAAAGATTGTGGAGAAAGGAAAAAGCAAGTCCTGACCGGATATATTTTTAAGACTCTATTCTTATTCCTGCAGCACTTAAATATAGTGTGCAAAATGCAGCACTCTTAAATGCCTCATGCTATGTTTGTTATGTGGATTCTTATGTGATTTTTCTGATGAAGGAGTCAGGAATGCAAAATTATTTTTCCCCACATTGTTAGATCCAAATAAGAAAGGAAAATAACAAGGCACATATTTTCTTTTGACCCAGGGAATGTGACAGTTTTCTAGTATTTCAAAAACAAATAGCTTTTGCTACTCAGGCCATAGGAAAAGGGAATAGGCTAATGGGTTAGAATTTTTATTATATATGTCCAAGCATCTTTTGAAGGCCTGAGAAATACAAACAAATGAGAAAATTATAATGTAGAGTACGTAATAATATCTAATACTGACAGAACTAAAATGGCCTGTAGGAAGTCCCACTATATTGCTCAAATCTTTTTCTGTCACTCAAGTCTTACAGTGCTCTTCTTTCCCTGGCAAAAGTTGTCAGAATCATTCCTTTGTCTTGTGTTCTGAGTGTATGTGACTTCACTACCAAAGTTGAAGATATTGTTCACAACAACGGAGGGATGGTGTATTATACCAGAGGACACTTTTGATGATGAATCAATTTCTCTTAAGGGGCTGAGGACATCTTCTGTCATACAGAATCCATCAAAGTTTGATTGTCCATCAGTCAATAGAACTTTGTTTTTTTGGAATTAAAACTTCTCAAAGTGGAGGAAAAAAGAAAGAAAACTTCTCAAAGTGGATGCTTTTCTTTGGCCCTGGAAAAAAGGTGTGGAAATGACAGATAATTTGATTGCCTGTAATACACTGTGATTAGAGCTAAGAAAATCAGTGTACCACATCATTTAAACACCTAATTTTTTTTGTTTCTTTGCAAAAAGACATTTCCTTTCTTTGTAGGTGTTTGTCTATGTCATAGGAAACTGTCCTTTATTTGAAAGTTTTTAAATCTATGTCATAGGTGTACCTGAGATAGAAATATATCCAAGTCATAATTTTTTTCACACACAAAAGATTTGCCTTTAGGAAACCTGATAGCAAGAAAGGGGGATTTCACTTCCCTTTTTTTATTTAACCCCAGGCTGACTTGGGAACACAAATGTGGAGACTAGGTCCTGACTTTGGGTTCAGTTGTCTGTTCTTGTATACAATCATTTTTTCATATGTAAAGTCACTATGTTAGCCAAGGGATGATCTAACAATAGTTGTAACTGTTAGCTTGACTTGCTTAAGCAGTCATGTAGGTCAAGTCACCAGAGATTTGGATGAGTACAATCTTTGTCCATAGTCTATTAACATGTCTGCTTCCACATGCTTAGTTCTACCAGGGCTTGATTCCCCTTAGCCCAAAGTAGCACTAGAACAAAGGTGGTAAAAACCCCAGTTGGTAGTTATTTGTGTGAGATATTATTGTAAAATCCTCAAAAGCAGCCATGAGCACAAAAAAAAAGTCAACAAAACTAGCATTACTGGAAAACACACATGAATGATGCTCTCTTATAGGCCAATGCAGAATGGTAATGTATCCTACAGAGACGATGGAGAAGAAACTACCATGAATGATTTCAGAGACTCCAGGACAGTTTTCATGTCATCTGATGATGATTGATTTTTTCCCCTTAGTACATGATTTTGATCCGGAGAAAAATAAACACAAAAATGGAGAGTTAATACTAAAATATTTTTACTTAGTTACACTTTACTGTAAGACAACTGGAATCAATTTTTTTTATGGGGGAATAGAGAGTGTTTGGCACTCCTGGGTGGGATAGAAAGTTTGTAAACAAATCTTTGTGTACTTTTCAATTCTTTTTTGGAGTGTTAGCACATGAATATTGAACCATTTAACAAAAGCGTCTTTGTCAAGATTCTCTTGAGTCCAACTAAAACTGGCGTAATCAAAACAGGAAATTATTGGAAGAACACAGGAGTCTTTTATGGAACATAAGGCAACTTGACCTTACCAGGAACTGAGACCACTGAACCACTGACTCTTGTTCTCTCTGGGTCCTACAGGGCTCTCCCTGGACTACTTCTCTGTGCATATCTATTTCATTTCTTTATTCTTCCCAGTATGTTTTCTTTGCATCTCTGCACACCCCAAAGCCCCATAATTTATGCATTTTATTACTAGCTGCATGCAGAGATCTAATCCAAATTAATGGGCAAGAGAAACAGAGTAGCTACCTAAAGGCAGGAACTATCTCTGACCAGGGGTGTAGGGTCATGTGGTACAAATTTCGCTGCCTGGCAAAATTTTTTTTTCTAAGAAATCATTATTGGTGGAGCATAATCTCCAAAGCTAATCAATTCCATCAACCAGTCAGATTTCTACTTTTTTTTTTTTTTTGAGATGGAGTTTCACTCTTGTTGCCCAGGCTGAGTGCAGTGGTGCAATATTGACTTACTGCAACCTCTGCCTCCCAGGTTCAAGCGATTCTCCTGCCTCAGCCTCCTGAGTAGTTGGAATTACAGGCGCCCGCCACCATGCCCTGCTAATTTTTTGTATTTTTAGTAAAGACAGGGTTTCATCATGTTGGCCACACGAGTCTTGAACTCCTGACCTCTGGTAATCCAACTGCCTCAGCCAGATTTCTACTCTTTCCCATACCTGCACACTCTTATAACATGCAGTCATGACTAAATGGCAGCACTTGGAAGATCCAACTTTTTGACTTCTTTTTCCTATTAAATAACTTCCCCCAATCCTTACTCTTTGTATTTCCGTAAGTTATAATTCTAAAAGTGCTCTCATTTAAAAATAGATACTACACAAACCATTCAAAGTATATAAATGCATGTAATTTATGGATATTTATACTTTCCAATACAAACCAGCCCAACTTCAAGAAAATAGCATATTACAAGTGCTTTCTCCATCCGAACAGCACAATAGTCAAACAAGACTAACTGAAGCCAAACAGTACTTTTGGTTTGAATGAGCATACGGCTTAAAAGTTGTCTCATCTTTTAGAGCATTTCTGATTCAAAGATGTCATGAAATGACAGTAGCAGTAGTTTGCTGTCTGTACTTTGGCTCATACTTGCAACATCCTCAAAGCTTAAACGCCTGGCTAAATATGCACTAATGTTTATTGACTGAGACAGACAGGGAAAACTTTTTTTCACTCAAGCCTGAACAATAGGGGAAAGTATTTCAAAATATTCCATGTCTTGCAAGTTGGTTGGAAAGATAAGTGCCAAATACTGAGATTTGCAGAGAGAAATAGACTGAGCAATAAATTTTCCACAATTCATCTTCATTAAGAAGCACTGAAACATGCTAATGTCTTCAAATAATATAACTGGAAATTTTATGAAACATATATAAGGAAACAAATCCCTATAAAGATTTCTATATTGTCAAATTTATGCCTGTGTGTTCTAATGGGAAACAGTATCTGTACCTTGTAGTCAAATGAGAAAACATACTTTTCATGATTATACGTGTTAAATGTTTTGTTACAACTTCATTTGCTGCCTTCACACAAACCCTATGCCTCAAAGAATTAACACAACCATAATAGCTAGATGGTGATTAAGAAGAAGAATCACCTAAAAGTTAAAAATAGGAAAACTTGTGCTTGATGTCTGAAGTTGTCACATTATCTCTAAGCACTGATATGGACAAAGAGGGACCTACTCTCCAAACGTGCTTTGATACAGCAGAAGTTTGCCTGGAAAGGTTACCGAGCACCATAGTATTATCTGCCTTTTTGTTAACATACCGTGTCAAAGACCAGCAAAGTAGTCTTTCTTCTCCGTTTAACCCTTAACAATGTAACTCTCCATTCATAAGAATCTTAAATGTTTCCTGCTCACGTTTAAAACAATTCCTTTGATGTCTTTGTTAACTATACTTTTATTTAAAAAGTAAACAGAATATAGGGGTAATTGATTTTCATTTATTTTACCTTTATGATGACAAATTCAAAGCAAACTGAAGGGTAGCCTATGGTACCGTCATTTTATGTGTAGTATTTTAGGCTAAACTCCATGCCTGACTGCTCTCATCTAGTACAAAAGTGCTTTCAGGCCAACATAGACATAGCTTCATCCATGCAAATTTAACATATATAGAATTATTTTTTAGATGCAATTTTCTTCATTAATCCTTGTCACATGCAAAGACTGAAGTATTCAAGATTTCTGGTGGCTCAATGGCATGATTTTCCAGTTCTTGTTCCAAGCTTCTTTTATAATCATTATTTCTATGAAGTCATTCAACTTGGAAAAAATTGCTTGCCAAAACTGAGTTTCTCTGGTGAACCACTCAACACAGCTTTAGTTTTACAAAGAACACCATTCTTTGTGTGCTGTTAATCTTGGCTTAGAAACATCACATATTTTCCTTCCCAACTGAACAGTTCAGTTCCTGTTCTCTTAGTTATACTTTGGAACCATTAGAATTACTTCTAGAATACAAATGTGAGTCACCAAGTTGATGACTCTTTGAAAACATATTTTCTACATATGTGTACATGTATTATATATATAGACACTGTGCCCAGGACAACATTCAATAGTGCTTAGAAATGTGAGGACTTCTTACAGTCCCCAAACCTGCCTTATATAGGTCAAACTTTTGGCATTTTATTACATGGAGTTTTGTTATCTAGTCTGACTTTAACTTACTGGGATTGAGGTGCTATAACATCAGGACCCAATGATATAGAAGCTAAAAAGTCAAATAACTTAGTGCTTCCTGTGAAAATACTCTTAAGCACTTAATTCTAATTTGTGTTCTTTTAATCTTAGTTAACATCACATTTCTGAAAAGCTATGAACAGAAAATAGTAACATGCAAAGTTGATAATTTAGGTATTCAGTGGTTTAGTCTACAGAATACAAAATAATTTCACTACCAATTTATTTCCTAACCAAAATGACTTAAAACTATCGAAATTGAACAATGTTGACATAGCATGTGCCTGATTTCATAAATCAAACTGCAGCAGGCCATATGGCCATTATGGAAAAGTAAATTGAAATTGCTTCTCTGCTGTATGTTCACAGTAAAACCTCTGAATGCAAAGGATTTTTTCTGGTCAAATTCTAGTGAAACCATGTCTCCATATCTTCCAAATTCAGAGAGACTAGGTCATGGATAATTACTAGGCAAGCCATGTTTGTAAAGGTGATTTACTCAAGAGTATGCTGTATAAAAATGAAAGTACTTATACTGAAAATATAATACATCAAATGAATGCTGCTACTCCGTCAAATTAGAATAAGGCCACTGAAAAGGAAAATTTCGAAGACACAAAAACTGTGAAACAGTTAGAAGTTATAACTTAAGTATGTAAACTTTTGAAATTGTCCTATTAAAGATAACAGGCTTACAAGTCATTTATAATATTTTCTTAGCAAAACAAATATACTGTGATCCTTGCAAAATGTGATGGTTCATATGAGACATGAAAAAACATCTTGATGACAAATATATATTTTATATCCGTATTGATTTTATCAACACAAGAAAATTTGATCAACTATCATCCTATTTATGTCTTTGAGAAAAAAAATTTGGGCCAGGTGCAGTGATGCATGCCTGGAGTTTTAGCACTTTGGGAGGCCAAGGTGGCAGATAGCTCAAGTGTAAAAGTTTGAGACCAGCCTGGGCAACATGGCAAAACCCCATTTTTACAAATACAAAAAATTAGCTGGGCAGGGTAGCAGGCACCTGTGGTCCTGGTTACTTCGAAGGCTGAGGTGGGAGAATAGCTTGAACCTGGGAGGCAGAGGCTGCAGTGAGCTGAGACTGCGCCACTGCACTCCAACCTGGGTGACAGAGTGAGGCCCTTTCTCAAAAAAAAAAAAAAAAAAAGCATACATGCAAGAGAATTTTATTGCATGTGTGTGTAATCAAAATTGCTTTCCACATACACTCACCCTTTATATACATCAAAGGGTGATAATTTTGACTTTATCCATTTCTTCACACATGCACATTGCACACACACAGGCTCATGCACACATACGCACTGAATTTTTAGTCTTTCTAAGAAAGAGATGATACAGATAAGCCTGCTTTAATACTCTGAAACTACACAAACACTGAAAACTACACAAAGAACAAAATACCATATCAAATCCTTTGACTACTCATTTCCAATTATGTGATTAGAGTTGGAATAAAGGAAGCCTACACTGTATCTCTTTTGTGTACGTTTTAAAACAGAAGGTTAAAAAAGATATTTAATAGTATTCCTTTATCAGTGATTGTTTATGTAATGGTTATGAAGAACAGAAGACTCTTGGGAGATAATTTGTAATAAAAAACTCAAAATATTTTTAAGTAAAATCGGCATGCCATATTAAGATGTCTTCTAAATAATATATATTTTGAAGCAGAAAATGTAATGAATATATGTAATTCAGAAGCCTTGTCTAAAGAGTTTACACAACAGAGAAAACACAAAGTCAAACCACGTCCGTGAAATCACTTTTATTTTTATTTTTTTCCACATAGGTAACTTCATGTCAACTACAAAAATCATGAAATGAAGAACTGATTGTGAAACTGCAAACTCAAAATCACTGGAGTAGTAAACAGGTTTTCCCCCAGATGACTTAAAAAAATAACCAGGATACCATGAATTCATGTTTAAGTAGTAAACACGTCATATATTTAAAAATAATAAATATAGAATAGCAGTACAGAAACTAGTAGCATAAACAGCATGAAGTATATTTTATTTTTTAAGACAGATGAAATTTCTAGGCACAGTTTTAGGCATTAAAGAGGACACAGAGGCATAGGTTAGAGTGCACTGCTCTGTACAAAAATACAGTCTGAATAAATTACATTGCTAGCCATACAATTAGACGTCACTTACCAGTCAGTTCATTGCATGTTTAATATACAGGTACATGCTAATCCATATATATCATTTATATTCAAACACATAGGTCTCTCTATATTTATGTCTTTAAAATTTACATACTGAACTTACAAAAAGCTAAATAATTGTGCAAGAAATCGGAATAACTAGCCCTGCTGAGTATTTAATGCTATATGTATGTGAGTATATATGTGTGTGTATATACCTATAAGTATAGATATAGATCTATACTTACAGATCTATATCTATCTACGATAAACAATGGGTTCGTGGCTAATAATTCTGCTTAAGAAGACATCAAACAAACCTAAAGCTGCAAAGACATAATGTTAATGTAGGTAAAAATTTCACTTGTGTTTATTCCAATAGACAAGATTATATTTCAGATGAGAAGCAACAGTTTTCCTGTTGTATTGAGACTGTTAGTAATGAAACACTTTCACATATTACTGATGGTAGAAATACAGCATAGGGCTCTTTGCTGAGAAGGGAAAAAAGTCACATAAGAAATCTACTTTTCAGTAAACTGCAAATTCGTGTGCCTCAACCTATAACATATTCTGTCACTTTGAGCTTGTCATATTAACAGAGAATGAAAACTTGATAAAGACTTGAGATATGATATTGGTTTAACAGCACACTGAATCCTCTACTAGGACCAAAAGAAGTGCCTCATTAATGTCAGCACCAAAGTACTATTCTTTCATTATTTATGAATAAAGAGATCTCAGAACAAAGCATGTATAGTTGCTGAAATCCCTATCCCCAAATATCATATTTCTCATGCTGCTCTGACAATATGCAATCAACTGCAAGACAGTCTTCCCCAGATTTTACTATTTCTCATGAAATTGCTTCAAAAGATTCTATAATACTATCTTTCTGGAAAATTTCCACTCACAATTTCTAATGATTCTTTATAGAATCACATATTTTTATAAAAGTTTCTGTCTATGATGTATTTATTTGCTTTTGTCTATCATTGCTAAAGTAAGACTAAGCCTGGTACTTCATATTTGTGATTTTATAGAAAATTCATAAGTGTCTTTTTTCTTTAGCATTTGGATAATAAAATAGGGGTTTTTTTTGGCTGTTGTTTTTGGCAACCACTCTTAAGACAAGCTGAAAGTAGAACTGTGCTTTGGGATGTAAAACAAATTATTAAATACTATCGATGTGGTCCTGTTCTTAACAGATTTTGCAATACAGTAACACATAGCTACTTTTAAGTAATTTTTCTAACACTTCTTTCTGCAAGAGGGCCAAAATCAGAACATATCGTTTTAGTGTCTTTGTTAACAAAAATAATTATTCATAACTTTTATATTAGAACTGTATATTTGATATAAAAATATGCTTATCATTAAGCTATCCAAATTTGTACATTAAACAGAATTAAAACAAGTTTGCAGCATGAGATTAGTTGCAAACTTATTCCATATTAATACTTCCTTCCGTTGAACAGTCAGTAATTCCCTTAACATAAATCCATCTTAAATATGTGCACAAACCAGTTAGCCCATCAGTTAACTTCAGAGGACCAGTGATAACCAGATGAATTCTACACCTCTACTGACACATTTAGTATTTATATAAATCTATCGCTATTCCTTTTTTTAAAAAATGAAGACATTTAAAATACTTGCAAAAAATAGCAGCCTTCTATTTTAATGAATTTTACATAAAATGATCATCCTAATTGCTACTCTCTTTTGAACTACAGTGCTTACAGAGAATCATTAATTTTCAGATTAACACCACTTCAATTTTTATTCTTAGGCAATTCTATTAACACTTTCCAGTGAAACAGTAAAGAACATAGAGCAAAAGCTTTAAGGTACCATACTTTTGTATGGTAAATAAGTATGAATACCAATCTAAGCCTCTTAACAATGTGTACAAGGTTAGTGTTCAAACCACTTCACTAGAGCAAATATTAATTTTATGTGTAATAGGCAAATGTATGTGGAGGGTTAGGGAACAACTAATTACCATTTATACTAATGGTTCACCTTCTATAAAAACATTTAAGCTTGTTACATACGCACAATTGTTTGCTGCAATGTTTGGCAAATGATGTAAAGGGTACAAAAGCAACTCATGCATATTTCTTTCTGTTTGCCCCAGGGAAAACAGAGATCCTCAATTTTTCCCCAGTCTAGATAGGGCTGAGGCACCAGTTTCTAACCACATAATGAGAAGCACATGTCTCCAAGTCTTGACTCTCTTCCCAGGGAGATGCTGATTGCCAAAGCATAACCTCCCATTAAAAAGAGTATTCTTGAAGGTGGAATGTGTACCATTAACCAGTTACATTCACAACTCCCATTAGATGCTGAAGGGCAGTTCATTTTTCAAGGGTTCACTCAAGGAAACCACCAACAACCAATGTAGTCATTGGGTGGGATAAGCAGGTAGTAAGAGCTCTAATAGTGGAATCCCTGTCAATGCAAAGGAACTTCTAACTGTTGCTTAAGCTAACTGCTTCCCTGCAGGCAATAGGAGATTCAGGCAAATCTCATTCCAACTAGTTTCTCACAATTGTTGCTGTCATATAGACCCTTCATTTGTCAAGAAAAGTGATATAAACATATTGGAAGTTTGCAGCATTTGCCTATGTCTAATCAGCTCTCTTAATTTGGCAAGTCTCTAAAATGGATGTAAAAGCTGGTTATGATGTTGACAGCCAAAAGGCAAAGAATATTAAATCAAATGAGCAAACTGCTTGATGCTCCACAAGTGTTTTAGAAAATAGTAAGTTAGAAAAGATGCAGACGTATTCCTTTTGTTGGATGGTGGTGGTTGTTTGTAATTTGTGACTATTGGTTCTAGTAGTAGTCTTCATAGTTCTTAGGGTTCAGGCAATAAAGGATGGCACCCCCAAATGAAAATATAGTTGCACCCCAGGCCAGGCCATAACCCCAATTGAACTCATGGTAAATTTTCAAGCTTACAGTTTCAATGAACTTGATTGGGTAAAGGACCAGGCTGCAAACCTGTAAAACAACTGAAAGAAAAGCAAATCAAAATTAGAAAATGTTATTTACAGCAAATAAAATAATATAAATATATAACTGTATATGTATGAGAGTAACTTTTTCATCGAATATACATAAAAGCCAGAAATTTTAAAGCATTGCTTGTTCTAGATGGTATACTTAAAAATACTAACAATTTTTTTGTTTAAACACTTTTTCCCAATATACAAGAATTACCCTATTAATAAGTAGTAAATTGTTATTAGTATTGGTGAAATAATTAGTGCAATATAATAATTTGTATAAGTATACAAAATAGTGATTTTCACCTTACAAATATAATTATCATTATTATGGCAAGTAGTACTAGTTAAACTAAACTGTGCCACTACCAAAACATGTAGGTAGTTCATTAAGAATAGTGACACCAATGCCAACTAAAACTCTTGTTATTTATACATGCTATTAAGGAATTAGGAAATTCAAATTAATTTCTGTTATGAAACTGCTCAACCTGTGATTAAAAATGTGCTTTTCATTTTGTTGCTGTTTTGCAATACTAACTCAGCCCTATATGCCAGAAAGTCCTACCCTGATGTCTTTGCTTACATTACTCTGATCCAAAGCTACTTTTATTATTTTCTTCTCATCCAGTCTTTGCCTCTCATCTTTAAAAACTGGCTTAAAAGTCATTAACAGATGATATTTTCATATGTATTTTCTCCCTACTTTCAAAAAAGAATTAAGTCTATAAAGACAAGATGGATAATGGCATGGGAAAATCTAGGCTAATTATGGCTACTATTGACAGAGGTCAAAACTTAGCTCTTAGTTCCTGGTTAGACCTGAGTTCTGTCTGGCATAAAGGGGAAATGTGATTAGTCATACCGAATAAAATAAACCAAACTAATCAGGAAGGGGACGTTTATTTTGTTTTCGTTTTGTGTTGTTTTTACTACCTAAAATAAAATTAATCTTGTGAATATGCACGTCTTCTACTTAAAATTCATAACTTCCTATGAGATCAATTATGTAATTTTAATTAATATAACTACAATATATGGAATAGATCTGCTTCATTCTCTACCATATGACAGCTTCCACCCTCAAGAAACAAACTTCTCCCTAAAAAATATGGGGTACTGTTATGTTTAGCAGGGATTGGCAAACTACCAAATCTGGTCTGCTTTTTGTTTTTGAAAAAGTTTTATTAGAACACAGCCACACTCATTCATTTATGTATTTTCTATGCAACAATGGCAGTTTCTTTCTACAAAAAAAGCCACACAGCTCACAAAGCCAAAAGTATTTACTTTCTGGCCCTTAACAAAAGAAGTTTGCTAACCCCTGATATATGAAATAATTTTAGGGGTAAAATAATTTTTAATTCATCTTCAAAGAATAAAAATGTGAATACTTAAAGAAAAGGGGAGAAACTGACACTGTATATGTAGTTTTGATATAACTTATATATTTTTAAAAAATACTAGGATGGATAATGTGAATTAAAATGGAATTTTATGCTTCAAAATGTACTCTCATCTATTTTTAGTACATGTAAAAGATTATTACCAGTATGATAAAGATTCCTAGAAAGTCTACATAATAGTCATCTTTCTCTCCCATAAACCTGATGAAATACAACAAATTCAAGAGGCCATGATTCCTCAAAATTTTTTTCTGTAAGGCTCTGGCTACGTGTCAAAAGATCTACCTGGAACCAGATATAAGAATACCCAACATTCCTGCCATACAGCCCAACCTTGCCTACCACCACTATTGAGAGTAGATAGATAAGTAAGCTCCTATAAAAGGAAAATCTACTGATATCCAAAACAGAAATCAGACCTTATTTATAGTTTAAAAGTCTCAGAAAAAGTTTTAGGTTGTTGTTAGGACTCAGCTGATGGCATATTATATGACCTGCACTTCATCTATTTCCAGCTAGTAAGTGCTACAATGATCATGAATTTAAAAAAAAAGAAAAAACCGCTTGGCTCTGTGCCTTTGTGAAGAAAAGGGAGCTTTCACGTTTTAAATATCTTAAAACCAACATGAAGTCAATTACTATCAACCGTAACTACAGAGAAAAAAATTCCAAAGTTCCCAAGTACATTAAAATTAAAAAAAAAAAAAAGCAGTTCTCCTTAGGTTTCTATACTCTGGTCACTAGTCAAATCCAGACTGATCCTACCAGGATATGACTGAAACACGAATGGGAATTAGGTATGGTCATTCATTTACTCATTCAGTAAATACATTCATTCAATAAATATCTGAATGTTTCTAAAGTGATATAGTTTAAGGCATTACTGGTATCAAGAGAGACAAAGCTGCTACTCTCACGGGTAGGCAGTCTATTAGTAAACAAATACAGAATATCACATCACAGACAGGACACAGGGATAAGGGCTGCTGTTTTAGATCAATTGTGAGAGAAGGCTGCTCTGAGGAGATACTGAGCACAGATCTGAATGAATTAGGAGTACAGAACAACATAGTGGGGACTGAGCATTCCCAAGTGAAAGGCACAGGCACTGCAAAACTCCCAACACAGGAGCACATCTGGTACACTGGAAGAGCAGTCAGAAGGCTGTCATTGCAGTACAGAGAGCAGGGAGGGAGAAGCATGAGATATGACAGAAGAGACAGCAGGGGCCCTTCAGGGTTCAAGGACAGCCTGTGAACCATAGTTGGGGTCTAGATTTTATTCTAAGTGTGATAGGCAGCTGGTAGAAGAGTTTAAGCAGAGGAGTAAAAACTAATCTGAATTACTTTAAAATGACTATACTGCCTTTTTTGTAAACTGACTAGTCCCTGGAGCGAGGTGTTTACCTAGGCTGCTTTTAATATTCATTTCAATGTGTTTTATTTAGCAAATATTTGGCCTCCATGGTATAATATAATGACATAATTTCCCTCTAGTGGAAAAATGGAAATACAACTCCATTAGGCTCAACTGGCATACTCTCCTGAACAGCTTTCTTAGACTTTTATTGTGTTGGAGCCCAATAAAAATTACTGTAAAATGCTTCATGCCTCTGAATTATTTGACTTTCTTTGGAATCACAGAGAAAAATGCATGTAGTAGCAAAACTGAGAAAATTATAATTCTGCACTTGTAAATAATTTTATCCATGTAATAAAATTCACAGATGTAGGTAAAAATGCCTCCTTGCCTTTCATTGACGCTGTATAGGGAGGAAAAAAAAACATAAAGAGTTCAGAAGTCAAGAAAATGCCATCATACTATATTTCTATTTTACTACCAATCAATGAAACAAAATAGGCATTGGATATGGCATTCTCTATGCTCTACCTTAAAGATAACATAGGCACAGTTATGGAACATTTTAGAATCTGAAGGGATTTGGGGTTCATTTTATGCCCCCTGTACTCTTTTGAAAATAAACAGGCAATGAAACTGCTAACAATGAAATTATGTGACCCAGAAGCATGATGGGAATGTAGACCTACGAATTCTTGTGTTTTATTCGAGTTTTAAGGGGATATTTTTCAGTGTTTTCAATATTAAAATATTCAAAACACTTGATATTAAAATATTCAAAATTTTCTTCTAAGGAGTATTTCAGTATTTTGACAAACATTTATTGGGTGCCTACTGTGTGCTAGGTGAAGGGGATAAGACAGGTAAGACACGGCCCTCGCCATTTGATGATTCATACTCTGATAATGGAGACAGGCACACAAGTAATTACAGATCAACGTGTTTAACAGCAATAGTAGAGGCATGTTTATTTATAACACATTCGACAAACATTTACTGAGCTTGAACATTGTACCAAGTACCAATTCAGCTTAGAGAAAGAAAGAAGGGCTTCAGAGGGACATCATTTAAACTGGTTTTTAAAGGACGGATGAAAGTTGGTCAGAAGAGGCAGAGGAAAGACAAGACCTCTAGGAAGACGAAGCAAATTATATAGCGCTTACAGGTATAAGAGAGTACAGCTAGAAGCAATTCCCAGGGGTAAAATGAAGGGTGCATGCACAGGGTTGTTCAGTTCATACTATAATAGCACAGTGTTTCATAAAATAATAAACTTCTATTTCTCTAGGGAGATATCTGAAAGGTTACTGTAATTGTAGATGTGGTTGGTGTCCTATCCATATATTTTCTTTCCTCACCACTTCGGTACATGCTAGTCTGACTTCCAATTGCTAACACCTGCATTTCTTTGTCTGCGTTTCCCCTGGTCACTAAAGCTACTTCAGTTGCCTATGGGGCAGACCAGGTCCAGAAAATTAACACTGTTCTCCCTTGATCATAACCGATATTCCTTAATCAATGACTCTCCAAATTCGGTGGGTTAATACCCCCGCTCCATAGCCTTCCGAATGAGCTAATTCTCGAGGTGCGTGTTCTATACCGGTTTTCAAAGTTTCCCCAAGAAGATTAAGCTCCAGCTGCTTTGAGTGTCAACTGGCTTGATAATGTAACCTGTTAATGGCTGCTTTCCCAGCCCTGTCTCATTTTCCACACCCCTTGCCATATCTCTTCTTTTACCTGCAAATAAAGTATATGCACTTGATTTCTTATCTCGGGGTTTGCTTCTGAGAAAATCAAAAGGGCAAGTGACAAGACCATAAGTTTATTTCACAAGGAGACCTCATGTGTTATATCCAAGACTATAAGGGGAAGAGAGTAGAAAAGGACAGGCCCCTAGAAGGTCATTCAGTGTGTGGGGACCTGTGGGCAGTGATGACTAAGATGTCATCAGTGGGAAAGAAAAGTCAGAGAATGTAAAGAAAGACTAAAGGAAAGAAATGAAAAACTAGATTCTCAAGAAGGGAAAAGGAAGTCACATAAACATCTTAAAACAGTCAGATATTACCATAGAAAAACAAAACAAAGTAGGAGAAGACAAAATTTGGGGACTGAGACATTCCATTTAAGGAAAAGTTGTGGCCTGGACTAAGGCAATAACGTTGGTGTAGGAGAAGAAGGTATAAAATTAGGAGATAATTTAAAGGCAAAGGTTGATAGGCCCTACCAGGGAGGTCAGTCCCTAAATATAAAATATACATAAAAGAAACAATAATTTGGACAATAAAAAGCATTTGCCAGTGAAAGGTTAATATGAAGATATCAATTTCTTCTTAAAATCTAATTTGTAATCACTAATGGTAGCAGTATGAAATTAATTATTGGGTACTGACACTGTAAATTGTTCTAGTCAAAGTATATTTTGATAACAGTGCAAGAAATTAACATGGAATCTAAATATTGTGAATAGAAGTCTGCAATCTAAAGTGGACACTGATTTTTCTACCAAAATCTAGACTTGAAAAGGCTCCAGCTATCTCACTGTGACTTATAGGATGGTGATAAAGGCTGTAAAACATAAGCCTTTAATCAAAGATAGCTCTGAGATGGAAATCAGCTGTAGTACCCTGAAAAAAAAATCATTCTATATAAACAATATTTATAGGAGGCTTTCTGCAGATATGACAGAAAGGAAGCTTCCGTAATAACATAATAAATGGGAATTCTGTATTTAAAATCGAATTATAAAAAAGAATTTTCTGCAATTTGTATTAAAGATCTTGGGAAGAACAGAAACATTCATCCTACATTCTTGTGGGACATACAAATGACCTGTGGATAGTTTGAAAAAAGACAATAAAAGAAGAGAACCAGGAAAGAGGCAATCCCTCTAATTTCAGCAAGTCTTTAGTGAGAACTGGATGCCAGTTATCAGAATCAAGTTGTATTTTACCTGCCGTCGTCAGTTACACAAAAAGAAATATGCTGTAGTCAACTGCACTGGAAATGCGCATAGCTTTCATGACGTGCTGCAGTTCAGTCATGCTGCACCAATCACTTTGTGGTCTTTATGGGATCTCAAAGTACTGAATTCCTTCAAGTGTTGCTCCCGAGAAATGGAGTAACTGGAGTCACAGGATGGACTCCAACTGCAATGCACAACTGGTAACTGAATTCAAAATCAAGGCTGATTCTGCACTGTTTTTCCAATAAGTGATATGTATTGAAGTAAAGATAAACTGGGGAATCCTCATTCCGGCTTTCAAGTCATATAGGTATCCTGAATTTAAACCCTGGTGGTACAACTTACTACTTAAAAACCATGGGAAATTATTTAACTTTTCCAAACCTGTTTCGTCATTGATAATATAGGGAAAATAAATATCTAACTTTAAGATTGTTATATCAGAGAAAGTATATGTTAACTGTCTAGCACTGTGGCACATGATAGGTGCTTAATTAATCATTCTTATCAGTATTATTATTATAAAAACATCTAATTCTGAAGTCTACACTCCTAGGACTGGTGAGAAAGAGAGTTGTGAAAAAAAGGAAAATGTTTTAGATGGGCTACAGCAATGGCTAGCTCTTAGCTCATCTAGCAACTATTCAAGAAGGTAATAAGCCCACACTAAATAAAATACCTCAGAGAGAAAAGAAGACCAAATCTTGAACATCTGTTTGGCTATCTTTATGAGACTTAATTATAACTTTTAGTAAAAACCCTTAGAGTATATTTTCTAACACCAAGACTGTATAATTGTACAGTGTAGGTGTCCAACATATTTATTAAATAAGTATAAACATAAATACATGAAATAAACATCATTTTGATATTTATTACTTTTTTGAGCTCTTTTAGTCTTAGTTTTGTAGTCATCTGAAGCCAGCTGCTTCCTAAGACCCCAAAAGAGAAATGGCTTTAAAAAAAAAACCTGAATTACAGTTACGTATTTGTTTACATGCCTATTTTACCCACCAGATTAGAAGCTACAAGCCTTAGTCACTTTTATATCATTCATTCAAAAACCATTTATTAAGTGTGTATGAGTACCAGGCATAGCACAAGGTACTAAATCAACTAAGTGTGAAGTCTTGGGTAGAGATGTTTCCAAGTGGTAGTAATATGTCTGTTTTGATTTTATGTACTGCACATGTCTCAGCAGAAAAAATAGTATTTTTTCTTTTTCTTTCTTGAGACAGAGTCTTACTCTGTTGCCCAGGCTGGAATGCAATGGGGTGCCATGGGCTCACTGTAGCCTCAAGCTCCCAGATTCAAGTGATTCTCCCACCTCAACATCCCAAGTAACTGGGACTAAGATTTCAAAACACTTTTTGAAATCGTGCTTTCTACTCTATTAGTGAGTATCTGTGGTGAAACTGTGCCCAGTTTTTTAGATGTCTAATACTACGTTTAGCCTGTAATAGGCACCCAAGAAATAGTTGCATGAATAAGTAAGGGAGTCCAGTGCTTAATGAACCACTGGTTTAAGATTCAGAAGCCTCCCAAGCCCAGGTCTGCCAGTAGCTACTATGTGATCTTGAGCAAGTCACCTGAAGATTTGAATTAGATGTACTTCTGGATTCCTTCAGCCCTTTGGACCTTCGTTTTTCTGACACCCCCAATTCTTACCAGCCTTCATGGGTATAAGAAAATAAATACGAACAGTAGGGGGCAGCAGAACACTCCTGTTTTGTATTTTTAGCTCAAACTACCCTTTAAATCCTGAGAAATTTAATCTATTCCAATCTTGAATCAGCTTTTAGAAATCCATCTAACAGCCTAGATGGTTTTGTCAGTGTCTTCTTTATTGACAGTCACAGAGGCTTACTTTGCAGTCTTCAAATCAGATATGACTGACAGGGTAAATTGAAGGCACCACAGAATGTTGCAGTTTGACTCAAAAAGAACAATATATTCAAAGGTATTTTTATAAACGAAAATTAAAACTCACAGCAAATCATGTATTGAATCATGCATTGGGCTTTTAGTCAGCAAGCCCCATTTCTAAATAGTCCTCTGTCTTTTCATATATTTTATTCCAAGCTGTGCTTCATAGAATGATGGTCAATAAATTAATTAACATACAATTGACTTCATATAATTGACCTGTCTAATGGATGGAGTTATACATTACACCTTCTCAGGTTAACTGTGTCTTTTCAAAGAGATATATATCTTTAAGGGTACAAATTTTGGATTTATTTTTCAGTTCCTTATCAGAAAAACATAATGCTGCCTTAAGATCACCAGGGGAGTAGTAAAAAAGGGGAAAAAAATGGGTGTAAAGGAAGATTGTTAGTAAATACACCTGCTGCAATCCTAAGGTAATAGCCCTGTCAGGCAGTATTATTTATTCATTCTTTAGTTACAGGTTTAGAAGTTTCCATTGCGCTCTGTGAAATGCTTAACACACTGAAAACTGATAATCTGATAAACCTTTAGCCAAGTTACCTTAAAAATATAGTAAATACCTCTCAATTTTTATGTAATGCAGCAAACACAAACCTCTTCTGCATAAGAAAGGAGGATGGTAGAAAGGTTCATGAAACTTTAATACTCATTTGAAAATAATTCCTCTGTTTACCTGCTGCAAAAAGCATGACCGCAACAGGTCTATAGAAACGCCTTCGAGATCCCACGCAGATAGAAATCAAGCCCACCAGGAATGCAATGAGAATGATGGCAGCGCCGCCCAGGAGTAAAGCCAGTGTAGCAATCTGCCAATCTGGAAAGAAAAAAGAAATTGCTTTTGAGTAGTAAGTCCTTAAAGAATCAACAGAACTATGTTCAGCAGCCTTCACCTTGCAATGGCTCAACAGATGTGATTTTATTGCATGCTAAGCATCCATTGGAGTTTGAAATGTTGTACAACAAAAATTAATAGGAAATGTCCTTATTCAGAAAAGTCTCCTATGCCAAGCTCAGCAGAGTTTTTAGACCAGGGGTTTGCCAGGAGTTTCTTCCAAGGACTGTTACGCATTCATGTTAAATCAGTGTCCCCTCCATGACCCATTTTCAATATTATTATGATTTAAATTTTTATTGAGGTATAAAGTTTACAAATCTTAAGTATAGAAAGTAGAGAAGTTGATTAATTTTTATAGATATTTATACACCATTCAGACTAAAATACAGGACATTTCTATCACCCAGACTGTTTTCATGCACCCCTTCCTAGTCAAGAATCACCCACTTATCTGGGTTACTGAGGACATCTGGCACCACAGATTGAGTTTTCTTTATTCTTAAACTTTATATAAATGGTATAAACTATTTTGTGTCTGGATTTTAAGTTTCTCATATTCGTCCATGTTGTTGGATACCACAGTACTATATTCTTTTTTTATTGCTATTTCTTGGAAAGCCTTCCTTAACCATATAAACATCTCTGAAGTTTTTATTTGCCTCTCCTCTACTCCCTCTAAAACAGCTCCCCATCGAATTAGCATCAGGGATATTGTTTGTTTTTCCCTCTTCTATTTGATTCTAATTTCACTGCTGTATTTACCATCACAGGTATGGTTTCTGAAATTAAGTATGCCCAGGGAGCCAGAATGGACTCTGAATGGCTGTTCAGTCCCTTCATTCACACACAGAAACAGTAAGCATACAACTTACTCTGTGCAGTGCTCTGTTCACAGACACTTCCAGAGAGTTTCTCACACTCTCAGCAACATGTAAACCTTATGGAAATATACTTGTCATTTCTTTTTTTTTTTTTGGAGACGGAGTACGCTCTTGTTACCCAGGCTGGAGTGCAATGGCGTGATCTCGGCTCACCGCAACCTCTGCCTCCTGGGTTCAGGCAATTCTCCTACCTCAGCCTCCCGAGTAGCTGGGATTACAGGCACGCGCCACCATGCCCAGCTATTTTTTTGTATTTTAGTAGAGACAGGGTTTCACCATGTTGACCAGGATGGTCTTGATCTCCTGACCTCGTGATCCACCCTCCTCGGCCTCCCAAAGTGCTGGGATTACAGGCATGAGCCACTGCGCCCAGCCTGTCATTTCTTATAAAACAAAAATGTAGACACAGTATGATGAAAAACTGGCCCATTTTACATTCATAAGAATGGTAAAATATTCTCTCAGAATAGACAAAGCAAATCTATGAAAGTACTATACAGGTTGGGAAAGCATCATGTAAAATAATACTGTAGAGAGCAGCAGTTGTTTAAAAGCGCCAAACTGCTTCTTCTGACCCTCAGTTTAATGTACGTGCAGAAAATGCAAATTGATTTTGATCTATCGTTAAATTGCAATGGATTTTATCCTAAGTCCAGAAGTCATGATGTTTTGATGCTTCCCGCTGAAATTTTCCCTCCACAAAGCATCCAAAATGCACTCTTTGTTATGGTGGGGAAAAGGATGAGCAGAAGAACTGACAATACCCTAAGATTTTCCTTTATTTATATTTGTATATTCCAGCCTCAAGCATCCTCTTCCACATCCTCTCCTCCTACGAAATTGTGGATGCTTCTCAGGCTCTCAACTAGAACTTGTGCTGCAATCAGGAAACAAACAAACAAGGAGAAAATAGAACAAATCCACATTTCTTTAAATATAAAGATGAATCACAACAAAGTGGAGAGCATCTTTTTAATGCCAGCTATTTGTAAGAAAGCCATACAACTTCAAACAAAAGTATAGCTAGCTTTTAACTAGAAGTTAAAAGGATAGCCATACTAGGCTTGTTTATTCCATAACAGCATGTAGCTTTGAATTAAAAAGCCAGAAAAAAATAGTCTTACATTTGAACTCTCTAAATTTCTTGGGAAAAGTTTATACAAGTGCACAATTTTACTGCACTTTGGCATGATGGAATTCCTTCTGAAAACAGATGTGTAAATTGAAATTTGTGAATTAAAAAAAATCAAAGTACAATTATATAAAAGCGTACAATGAAAAGAATAAAATCCATCCATCCATCCATCCATCCAATTCCTGGAGAGTTTGATTTATAAGTCTATGCTGAATATGTTCTAGTTGGTCTATTACTTTCATAGAATGATTATTACTGTTAGCAACTTCCCCTAAATTATTTTATGTAAGTAAAGACTTTAAAGTATTGACTTCATGTAAATCAAAACATTACTAAATAGCTACCCATATAAATATCTTAATATGAAAGTGCAACAGATTGCTTTTTCCTGATAAGCTCTTTCACATAGCTCAACGTGAAAAAATGCCACATATTTGACTCTTGACTTTTAGCCACAAGTCAAACAGGAATTAATTTGATCACTTTTCTTGATTTTAAATATCCTAAAAACATAGCTAAAATACACACTGTCTTACATTTTGTAAAAATAGACTAAGGTAGAAAATGTTAAGCAAACTTTCCCTACAAATGGCCAGATGATAAATATTTTTGGATTTACGAGTTATGGTCTCTTTTGTACCCACTCAACTCTGCCTGATAGCATGAAAGCAGCCATAGATAATATGTAAATAAGCTGGCTATACCCCAATAAAACTTACTATTTTTGAGACAGAGTCTCATTCTGTCACCCAGGCGAGAGTGCAGTGGCGTAATCTTGGCTCACTGCAACCCCCATCTTCCAGATTCAAGTGATTCTCACACCTCAGCCTCCTGAGTAGCAGGGATTACAGGTATGTGCCACCATGCCCGGCTAATTTTTGTATTTTTAATAGAGATAACCAGATTTCACATTGGTCAGGCTGGTCTCAAACTCCTGACTTCAAGTGATCTACCCGCCTTGGTCTTGCAAAGTGCTGGGATTACAGGTATGAGCCACCATGCCTGGCCCCAATAAAACTTAATCTAGCAAAACAGGTGGTGGGTTGGTTTGGACCCTATGGGTGGGCTGCTGTTTGCTAACCTATATACTTTTTACAGCATTTCAAATGTTGAACTTTTTTCTAGGTAAAGACCTCTTAAACTACAAAACACATAATGAAGTCAATTTAATAAATGAATAATACAGGAGTGCAAAGTGATGCTTATCCAATATAGCAACAGAAAATTCCAAAAAAAAATCCTAACTGCATATTGTTACATTTCCTCAATATAGCAATTCTTCATTTCATTTAGAAAACCAGTAAAATGCTATAGTAGAAAGCACCAACAGAATAAAAATTAGTCAAAGGGACTAGAACCTAATCAGAGAAAGAACCTCTTACAGTTTATCTACTTCCAAAAAGTAAATAAACATCATCAGTTCTGGATTTTCCTCTAAATGTTCTACATTTATTTGCAGCACTGAAATTGTGGCTACTGATAAAGTTACCCAAGATGTAAAGTCCACAGGGAGAATCATCAGCATTACCACTGCTGTGATACTGATACCTTTCCTTTGGTCCACAACCAGAGATAGGTCTGCTTAAACAGAAAAGACATTTTATTCTCCAAAAGAAACTAGAAATGGGCCATGATTGCCACTGTTCTGGCCAAAACCTGGGGCTTAGACTGGATTATTGAAACTATATCCGTGGCGAATGGTGCCAAGTTTTAGAATTGTTTTCATTATATCCATTTGGAATGATTCACTCAAGCCAGTTGCCCAGAACCAAACCTTTAAATTGCTGATCAGTTTAACCTCAATCAGGAAGCTGAAAAAGTGGTTCAATATGGCTATCACTAGTTAAGGAGGTCCGAGGTTCATTTCAAGGTTCAGTGTGGGGTATTCTGGAGCTGCAAATAGGGCCTGTGGCATCATATCTCTTTCAGTAAACGACTAGAATCCATTGTCCAAATAACAGCGCCAGCCTAAGAGGTGAACTAAAATCAAAGACCATGTAGATCAGCCAGTTACCATTTCCCTCTCTCTTACTGAACAAGACTAGGATATGGGGAGTAAAAAACAGTGAAAAATATTTTATAGACGCCTGCTAATGATCATTAAAATAATAAGCAGGGCTTTATATTGACACAGTTAGACAGATAACTACTTAGCATCCGAAGTCCAATACTAGATTTGGCAAGTATACATATTGTAAGACTTGGACAATTTTATAGTAATATTACAAGTGACCAGAAAACTTGTTCTTCCCTGACTTGTCCACTAAAAGATTTGCATGCCACAAGTACGTGCTAATCTACAGTGTTGGCAAAACAAATTAAAATTTCATAAAGTTCTGTTTCCAGCACCATTTCTTTAAAAACATCATGCATTTTAAGTTTTCACAATAAGTTAATTTCTATAACAATCTTAGTTCTCCAATTACAGCCCTCACAGTATTTAGTCAGATGAGGTGTGAAGAGTCTGTAAAGATTTATTACTCTGCATTAGCTTTCTACCTTTCTAGAAATAATATACCAATACTATAGTGGAACAGTAAACATAAACCAGTCCTGCAGAACATCAATGACCATGGCACTGTCTTACAAATTGCAGTGCTCTGCACAATTAAAACTGGCTATTGTTCAATGTCAGGCCAGCTGATTGGAAATGTGAGTTTGGTTTCTAAGACCACAGAGAACAGGTGATCATCAGTTTTGAGGAAATAACATACATCCTTGGTTGATAAATTGGTGAGGGGTCAAATGGGCTGGGAGGTGTGTTTTGAATCTGAAAACCACATCTGAAATCAGGCTGCCATGTTATGTGTCAGGTTTTCTCAAGAGAATTTTGGCAAAATTGACACAGTGACACACTGGGGGCATTCAAACTGCACCTGAAGAAGTGGAGGCTCAAGATAAGTGTATGCTTCTCCATTAGTATTTTCTATAACAGAAAAAAAACCCTCCATGAAAATATATACACATAATGTTATATTCCCTTTGCAGTTACAGGATAAAAATCAGGCAGTCCCTATACTACAACATCAAGTTCAACATTAAGATGCAACTCACGAACTGATTTCAAGTCCTCTTTCAAGGTATTTTTATTAGCTGGCATCAGAGTTTCCAAGGTCTATAAATGCTTTAGTATTCTGCAGAATTGTGCTGACTTACTTTAGCAGTGTAACATATAAGACTGGTCTGAAATCACCACTGCATTATGAAAATTCTACGGACCACATTCTAACTGTCCAATTGGAGAATTATCAATCCCTTCGGGAATCCATGATGAAAAGTCCCTTCCAATTTTCAGAAAAGGCAAAATCTTAACAAGGATACATTTTCCATATTTTTGAGCCAAGGGCAATCACAAAACCAGTTCCAAAAGCTTTCTGCCTCAACCTACCTCATTTAGAAACCTATAACTTGTCAAACACCAGCTAATTTACCTCTGTAGCTATTGTTTATATGCTGAGATTCATTCTACTCTATGTAAATCCCTGAGCACACAATGGCTATTTCCTGTAGAAAATTAGATATAATTAAAAATAAATAAAAAACAAGTTTTTAACCTTACAAACAGAAGTCCTATAGTTTAGGCGGATACTTCCCTCAATGTATTCCACTGTTTTTATCGATGATTCTCACTTTTCTATAATTCTCACATCACAAATTAAAACACTGATTTTTAACAACTTTTATAATCATGTTCCCATTGGTCAGACTAGTACTTGTATTTTTATCTTTGAATTTCTCCAAAAGGAAATTAACCAACATGATATCTATAACTGCAATAAAATAATTGACTAGACAGAACAGTGATTTTTACCTCTCATCTTGACTAGTAAGGAATATATAAATTCTCCCTAATTCACCCAAACAAACTAGATTATTTTCACTTATGCCCAGCAAACATTTAGCTTTTCTAAATACTTGCATTCATTTGTAGGACATATTTATAGCAAAACATTTAAATTATATTGTCGAGAACTTAGTTAACTTAGTATTGCCAATCCCATTCTATCTATCATCAGGAACTGGAAATAGTGGGATGGTTTAGTATTAAAGGAAAAAAACAAAGCTCAGATACAGAAGAATATTTCAAACTCACATTCCCTAAATTATCCATCTATTCACCAACGACTATATCTTTTTCCCAACTAGCTCACTTTGTCTGAAATTATGGCATTTAATTATTTTCACTAAATGTAACTAAAGAATTTATCTTAATATTAATGCTACATATTTCTGAGTTTGGATACAAAGGCTGTATCTTCACATACAAAGAATAGATTTCTATTTTGTATAGAACCATAAACTTGGCCTAACTACTTCTAAAGGTATCAAATGATCTACTTAACTTTTAAAAGTTAGTCTGCATGTGGCTAATGAAGTGGAAAACTCAAACCATTATTGAGGCAGTTTAAATCTTGGTTTATTGGCTAAGTTGCATTCTGGCCTAAATCCGTCAATACTGCATTAATTTTCCACCACTCTGTGATGCAGACACAGAGAAAGGCAGCCAAATGAATTCTGATTCTAATTTAAATAATTAAAATGACCACTTCTTTTAGTAAAACAACTGATATCGAAACTATCATTTTTCATTTGCAAAGAAATACTTAAGGCAAGTAACTATTTGTATTTTAAAAAATGAAAAACAATATAAACACTGTGTGCAGTGATGCACAAAGCAAAGTAGATGTCTGCAAAAGCAACTATGTTAGATATCCCTAGTAATAACCAGGTTGGCAACAATTCGATTTCCAGTACTACTCTTCAGGCCCATTCACAGATAAAGACTGCCTCCAAAGTATGGTGCTAACCTGATTTTAAACTACAGAGGTAAATGACTTCAGGTAAACATCCAAATAGATGATGCAATAACCCTAATGACCAAAATGCATGTTGATTTTGCCAAATTTTGGAAAGTCCCAGTTGGACAAAATGCCAGATGCATTACTAGTTTTTAACACATGACAATTGCATTCAAGATCTGGCAGCTGTTTTATGTTGATGTTAGAAAAAAATATGCATACCTTTTGTTAACAAATAAAGGAACATTTTAGCTGCTTCACAGAATTCTATCTTAGACAATTCAGTGGAAATGTAATTAATAATATAAACACAATAATATATGGTGTTTTTTCCTCAAATAAAACCATTTGAATACAGTATTTAGCAAAGAGCCTTGCTGTTAAGGCGAGTGCCAGACATTGGACAAAAAGAAAGACGCTATTACCTCTAGTTACTGCTCTTTCTTACCGTGCACCATCTTTGAAAGCTTTCATTAGCATTTGATGGTAACTAGTGTTACTGAACAGGTACTGGTATTTTTCAATAATAATTTCTAATCATGGTATTTCTATAAAGTTGTGATTACTTTGGTATTTTGAACATTGTTCTTTTTTCACTCTTTGAAAACAACCTAAATAGGTTACCACATGGAAAACTTCATTATTTTGAAAAGCAGAAAGAAAATCTACTACTCCAGTATTAGGAGTGGGTGAACTTCCTTTAAGCAACTAAAATTACTATGATGGGTTTAGGAGAGCTAAGAATAATCAAAGAGTAGAATGAAGAAAGCCAGACAGCCACCCACAATCAGTATTAGATATCCCTTTAGTAAATATGGAGGAATAAAATTGGCAAAGTTAGTATTCCCACAAGCTTCTTATGCCCCGCTGCAGAAGTAGAACTTTTGTTTCCTCCTTCACAGCACTTCATACATTTATTTAATCATTAATAATTTGTTTAAAAGACACCATTTGTTTCACTTATTGTGTTTTTCTCACTACCTTCCACAATGCCTTGAACACAGACTAACTGGCTGACCCTGGTAGAAAATCAGTATGTTTCAATGAAGCTAACTCATTGGATACATGGGAGAAAATGGGAAAATGGAGGGAAGCATTCAAATGTTCCTCCCTTTAAGTGACCTAGAGGAGCTAAGAATAGATCCCAGGC
The DNA here is from genome assembly GCF_049354715.1 of Callithrix jacchus. Classification (NCBI taxonomy): domain Eukaryota; kingdom Metazoa; phylum Chordata; class Mammalia; order Primates; family Cebidae; genus Callithrix; species Callithrix jacchus. The sequence continues at coordinate 35,716,830 of NC_133524.1, forward strand.
TTCATTCACAGAGCATTACGACCAGCATTCTGGTGAATATTTGGTTTAGGGACTTTAAATGGAACAGCAATAAAATCTTCTTTGATGAAAATTTGAGTTACTTTGTGGCTGTCCCCCCTCATGTACAGAGAATAAGTAATTCAGGGGTCTCAACTTCTATCTTTTAACATCTTTTTGCCTAATAAACATACATTTTGAACGGAAAGTATAAATATTTGTAATATCTTGAAAAATGGCTTATTAAAATACCATTTTAAACCTCACAGCAGTCAATAAGCTGATAGAGACAAAGGTGATACAGATATTTTTTCCTTGTTCTTTGGAAGACCATGAATGTTTTGTTGCACATTTTTTTAAATGAGAGTCTTTGGTGTCCATGATTAGAATAGAAAATTGATTATCTATGAGTGTCCCCAAATCACACATAAACCTAAGAGTAAAAACATTAAGGAGTCCTTGTCTTATTTTCAAGGGAGATGAACCAATAGCTTGAAAAGATTAGTAAAATTTAACTGTCAGTGCCTTTAACGTGTGAGGTTGAAATTCTGCTGAAAGAGCATTCAATCTTTTTTTTATAAATTCATAATGCGTATTTTTAATAAAGCCAGAATGCAATTAAATTGTTGAATGAAAATACTCATTTAATCAATTTAAGAAACATATATGGCTGACTTCCACATACTTTTGGAATTATTTTTCAACTTAAAAATAAGCCGTTGGTAGCCAAACTGAGAGCCAAATAAGGAAGGCAATCCCATTTGCAATTGCCACAAAAAGAATAAAATATCTAGGAATGCAGATAACCAGGGTGGTGAAAGATCTACAGGGATAATTATAAAACTGCTCAAATAAAGCACAGAAGATACAAACGAATGGAAAAACATTCCATGTTCATGAACAGGAAGAATCAATAGCATTAACATGGCCATACTGCCCAAAGGAATTTACAGATTCAATGCTATTCCTATCAAACTACCAATGGCATTCCTCACAGAACTAGAAAACCTATTTTAAAATTCATATGGAACAGCAACAAAAAAAGCCAGAATAGACAAGGCAATCCTAAACAAAAAGAACAAAGCTGGTGGCATCACATTACCTGACTTCAAACTATACAGCAGGGCTATAATAACTAAAACAACATGGTACTAGTACTACGGAACAGGCATATGGACCAGTGGAACAGAATAGAGAGCCCAGAAATAAGGCTGTACACCTAGAAACGTGATCTTCGGCAAAGTTGACAAACACAAGCAATGGAGAAAAGTCTCCTTTTTCAACAAATGATGCTGGGATAATCACTAGGCAGAGACAGAAGATTGAAACTGGACCCCTTTTTTACACCATATACAAAATCAACTGAAGGTAGGTTACCAATTTAAATGTAAAACTCAAAACCATTAACTATTATTTAAAACCCTGGAAGACAAGGTAGGCAATATCATCCTGGACATAGGAATGGGCAAAGATTTCATAAAAAGACACCAAAAGCAATTGCAACAAAAGCAAGAATTGAAAAATTGGATCAGTTAAAGTTAAGAGCTACTGCACAGGAAAAGAAACCATCACAGAGTACACAACCTACAAAATGAGATAAAATATTTGCAAGCTATCCATCTGACAAATGTCTAATAGCCAGCATCTGTAAGGAACTTAAACAAATTTACAAGAGGAAAATAAACAATCCCATTAAGAATGGGGAAAGAACATGAACAGACACTTTTCAAAAGAAGACATACATATGTCCAACAAGCATATGAATAAAAAGGTCAGTATCAATGAGCATTAGAGAAATGCAAATCAAAACCACAATGAGATATCATCTCACACCAGTCAGAATGGCTACTATTAAAAAGTCAATAAATAACAGGTGCTGGTAAGCTTTTGGAGAAAAGGGAACACTTATACACAGTTAGTGGGAGTGTACGTTAGTTTATCCATTATAGAAAGCAGTGTGGTCATTCCTCAAAGACCTAAAAAAGAACTACCATTCAACCTAGTAATCCCATTACTGGATATATATCTAAATGAATAGAAATTGTTCTACCATAAAGACACATGGAGGAGAATATTCTTTGCAGCACTACTCACAATAGCAGACTTGGAATCAATTTAAATTTACATCAGTGACAGATGGGATGAAGAAAATGTGGTACATATACACCATGGAATACTATGCAGCCAGAGAAAAAATGAGGCCATGCATATTACAGGAACATGGAAGGAGCTGGAGCCTATTATCCTTAGCACACTAATGCAGGAACAGAAAACTTAATATAGCATCTTCTCATTTGTAAGTGGGAGCTAAATGATGAGAACTCATGAACGCAAAGAAGGGAATAACAGACATTGGGGTCTACTTGAGGGTTGAGGGTGGGAGGAGGGAGAGGAGGAAAAATAATAACTATTGGGTACTAAGCTTAATACCTGTGTGTTGAAATAAACTGTACAAGAAACCCCAGTGACGTGAGTTTACCTATATAAAAATCCTGCACAAGCACCCCTGAACCTAAAATAAAAGTTAAAAATAAATAAATAAAATTAAGCCATTGTTTGAAAGTACCCCATCACGGAGAAACTTAAAATACAAGTGTTTATTTTTAAGGATAAGTCTTGGTAAAAATGTAAATTTGATGGTAATAAACATCTAAAATGTACTTATCACCATATATAATTTTGTTTTCAGACTTTAATTCCATGTGAAATCAAATCATACATAATAATCTTACAAAAAGTGGGGAGCTATTTCACATGCAGTCCTTCACCTCTTCGTCCAAACCTCCATACATGACAGCATTCAACAATCCTTCAAACACCTAGTGACGGTTATCTCCAATTACAGAACATTTTAAAAACCAACCCTTCAAAAATACTATGGTTAAATGTACCCTCTCTCTTGAGTCTTTAACATTGCACCCTTCCTCATTTTTCTTATTCATGTAATAAATGTGAATAGACTGGATTATGTTAAAACCCTTGTCTATTTTAAACATGTTGCAACTCTGCGATTCAATACATAGGCAGTAGTCAAGAGAAGACCTATGTTACTAAAACACAGGAAAAGGAAACAAACAAAAAGTAACTCAAACTCCAACACTCCTCTAGCACTATAAAACCTCTATCAGATGCATTCACGACTTTCTAAAAAAAGAGTAAAATTTTATCACACAACATGAAGTAGCATATTACAGTCCAGATTCATAATCAGTTTGAGTCTTGGTTGTCTGAGATGAAACCAAAGATAATGGAAGGTTTTATGTATCTCTCTCTATTTGTGGAAAAGTTAGGTTCTTGAGTTCATTTCATCTCATATCTAAGTACAAGGAACCAGTCATTAAAGCCACATGCTGGCTGAGGGAAGTTTTTGTCCCAGTCAGACTTTATTAATAAGATCGATTCAAAGTTCTTACATATGGAAACTACAAAGCAAACACAAAGTTGTTCGCTATTTGTTATTGTTGTTCTTCAAAGGCAATAAAGAATGCAGATTTGCAGTTAGACGCCGTGTCAGACTGTATGCTCCAAACATGGCCCAACAGCAACTCCTATCCCACATTCTTTTCTACAATGTGACCTTGCCACTGCTACATCAAAAAGCGGCATTCAATTCTCCTTCCCTCAAATCCAAGCTGGCCATATGGCTCCTCTGCAACCAACTGAATGTGGTAGAAAAGATGTGTGATTTCTCAGCCTACTTGAAAGAGAGTGTGGCTCTGTTAGCACTCTTGCCCTGCGGGAACCACTCAATTTGTAAGAATTACAACTGTCCTGAGACCATAATGCTAGAAAGGCCACCTGTAGGCATTCCAGGGAACTTCACAGCTTTCCCCACCAAGGTGCCAAACCCATGAGTGAAATCATTTGGAAACTGATCCTACAGTTCCAGCTGTTCTGATTCCTAGCCATTCAAGTTATCTTCAGCAAGGGTTCCAGCCATCTATCCTCATTATGTCCTATCTGAATTCCTGACATACAGAATTCCTAAGTATAATAAAATGGTTATTTTACACAACTAACTTTTGTTGTGGTTAGTTTCCCAGCATTAGCAAGTGCAACACTCTTGGTAAGAATCTGTCTTTACCACCCATTAATTGAGACCTTGGTAATCTTACAAAAATCCAAAGTTTCCTCAATAATATATAGGGATAACTTTAGCTACCTTGCAAGTTTATTGTGACATTGGGAATAACTGAGGTGTCTGGCCTGTAATAGTACTGAATAAAAGGATAATAGTTTTGTGATCATAATATACCAAGAGCATTGTTAAATGCTAGGTAATGCATGTCAAAATTTAAATTTGAAATTAACAAAGTACTTCATTATGCAGTGCATTATGCAGTGCAGAGATTTTACTACTTAAGGGAGAAAATTTTTAATTATTGAAAAAAAAATCACTGGGTTTTTCTGAATATATAACCAAGAAGACACATAACAGTAACAAACAGGTACTTTCATATATTTAATCTTTATGATAAACCATTTGAGGCCATTAAGTTGTATGAGGTCACATGATTGGTAAGTGGTCAAGCTCAAGTCAGTTCGAATCCAATGTCTCATGTATTTTCCAAAATACTACTCTGGTCTGACACAGAATTATAATTTAGCATAGCTCACCCGGAAGTCTGTTGTAGTATTTGTTTACTTATTCAATTAGTTATTTGGGGGAAGCCCTTGGAACCGGAAGAGGTTCAGAGAGCTCACTGCTATGGTATTTAGGTTAGGTATGACTTATTTTGAAGCATCTATATTCCTTTCACTAACATATCTAGTAGCACTGACTATATCTATGGTCTCTGTAAGTAGTCTTACTATTAAACAGAAACTTGCTGGAAATTTCTTGAACTGTATTCCTGACAGCAGGTAAAATCTATTTCTTGAGATATGCTTTTGTTTGTTTTTGTTTTGTTTTGAAATGTTTTATTAAAGGCCAGGCTTTTCCCACACCCATCAAATCCCTTAGCTGCCAAGACTGATCTAAGTGGCTCCCTGAGGATTACAATTCTTCTATAATGTGAGCAAAAGAGAAATTATATCTGTTCACAAATTAAAATGTCCTTTGTAAAAGCACATCTAAGGAACTTGAAAATCTAAAAGACATTAAAAGAAAGTCATCAGGAAGATCTTGAAATAAGTTATAGTTGGTTTTCTCTGGCTTATCACAGTTGAGAAAGTTTTGGTGCTATCTGATACTCTTAACTGTCTACCCGTCTATGCTGCATAGGTTAAATGAAACTGCATTTATTCTTCTTACGTTCTTTTCAAGGAAGCCAGAAGATGGGATTAACGATAGTGACTTCCAGGCTTGCTGAGCTATTTGTAAAAATGCATCAATATCAACACATTTTAAGCAATAAGCTGAACATTCCCTGGAGCAAATCACGTTGTGAGGTTTCCTAAAGAAACTGTTTTTGAATTAAGGAATAAATGCAAAATGTGAACAGATGAAACATGTTTGAACTCAGAATCACTATGTCTCAGATTTGCTAAGATTGCAGGTGGTTAGGCAGTTTCCATTTATCTTTAACACCTACAATAGGCTTTCTTATAAATTCCTTTAAAGTCGGTTTTTATATTACATTTTACAAAAGATCTACATATAGTGGACTCTAAAAAGAATTTCTTGTCAATTCGAAATAACAATATCCACCTGTTATTAGCATATGATATATTGCCATTTCAAAACTACCAGTGACTCATGTTACAAATGCAGTTATTTTTAGGATAGTGTGTGAATGATGTTAACAATATCCCTTGAAAAAGATACTATTTGATCAAGTATTTTGTGGATGAAGAAAACGGAAAAATGTATTTGTTATATCCCTGAATTACTGTTAGGGAAAGTGTTCATTTGGCCATCTGTATGTCCTTGCTTTTTGCTTAGTCAACAAATTACACAGATATCAAAAAGCAATCTGCTTTATATGAAATAGCTATATATTTACACATTTTAAAGAAGAAATGTAAAGTCTCCTTAGAGGTTATACAGCACATCTGATGTGGACTTTAGGGCATTAGCATTCTGTATACACTTCTGCCAAACCTATTTACACTAAGGATTCTTGTAATTGCTATGGCTGTGAAACCCTAGCAACTGTATCCTAGAAATAAAGTTAGGAAACTAAATGTGACTAAGCAGAAGTCTAAAATATTACTATAATTTGTGTAAGAATTAAGGTTTATTAAAAGTTTCCCCAAAACATTTCTGGGGAAAACTATCTTTAGAAAGGAATTCTGTGGCCGGCAGCCATGTGAGTACTACATATTCTAAACTTCCTAACAAGCATACTTTATTTTTTTTCTCTTTCCACTATTAATGACAGTCAATTAGCTGCTTTTTCATATATCTTTTCGGAACACTTAGAACTTAAGATGAGTGCCTAAACTGTCCTCCATACATTGAATTGAGACACCAGAGAAAGCATTACGGCTGACAACCAGATTACTGGTTCCTACTAGAAGAGCTGACGCAACCTTCAATACACCAGGACACAAGAGGCATGGTTCTACTTTTGCTTAAAATCATAAAACAGGTCATAAACAGCAAACGATGCACATCTGGTACCAAAATTAAAATGCAAGTTTAAAAATAATGGCTTAGGGGAAAGTTTCAGTAGAAACTGGGTCTAAGTAGGGCATACTATTGAGTAGAAACATTCCTGAAATGTTCCTTCAGTAAATACAGGCCTGCCTCTTCACAGCAGTTTTAATTCTAATTAAGACAAACGTTTTTAATTAAGCCTTAAAGATCCTGCTGAAGGGCCTTCAGTAAAATTGTCCTTGGTGGTTCCTCCCAAGGTAATTTATTTTGAGAGACAAAGAAGTGGATCTCTGAAAATCTTCAGAAAAGACCTTTCCCTCCCTGTTTTCTGCTACTCCACACAGCAAACAGACTGAAAAAAGCTGCTTGCCCTTTGGAACACACAAGCAATGCTGGTTTGATTCAGTTATTCCCCTTCCTTTCAAAAAACACTGGTGGATAGAAGCTTCAAGTTCACAAAACATAAGAAAGCAGATTCTGCCAAGTGGGGACACAGCAATTTTCCGTATTTTGTTTCCTTTCCTCCACCCCCACCCTGCACCCCACCATCACCCTGGAGAGCAAAAATGAACTGCAATTATATACAGAAAGTCAAGAACTTGTTCCACAAAACCTCTTACAAAACCATCTCTACTTTTTACCCACTTGCTTATGAATGCTACTTTATCTGGGCTGAAAACCATTTTTTTTTTAGGCAAGATAAGATGAAAGCTGATTTTCAGAAACCCAAATAGAAATACGCACTGGGCTATGAGTTTCAGCAAGGGGGTAGAATAAATGGGGAAAAATCCCAAACTGGGCCTGCCTTTGATTTTTACTTTGCAGAGTGCTCCTACCGCTATATTTGCATTAGGCTTGTGTCTCCATATTTCCTTGACTAGCGAGGAAAAAAAGCTGAGATAAATGGGTATGGAGGCAATTAAGAAAAGATTAGCAAACACTGTATGCTGTTCTACAAACTGGAGCTGGCTTCTCCCCATTCCCTACATTCCTGGCCAAGAAAAAAGAATACTGGCCTGAAAAGCAAATGTGAGTTGAAACTGGTTTCTCTAACCTAGCTGAAAAGTCTTTATGCAATCAGGGGGCTATTATTTCAGGAGACAGAGAAAAAGGGGCAAAACATTCACGTTGCTAAGGAGACGTGCAGAAGCTGTCATTCCTACATAAATTTTACTATTGAAGAGGGGAAAGGAGATATTTTCGCCAAAGTTTATTTGGATCTCCTGGTTACGGAAGAAAGAAATTCTGCCGATTTATTTTATCTTTAGTTGTAAACAGCCAACCCTGAAAGAATTAAAGGACCTAAATGTTGACCTCCTGCTGCCAACCAGTTCCCTCCAGAGTGAACTAACCAACAAAGAGGAAACCCTTCAATGGGAATTTTGAGGTAATATCAAAGAAAAAGACTTTTTTTTTTAAACACAAAATTAAATTTACACAAGAAACTTAACCAAATGAACTAATCTGTTATAACAGGAACCAAAGACAAAGAAAAATCAGATTTTTGTGGCTTTTGTGCTATTTCAACTTTGTTAGAACTTGAAACGTTTCCAGGAAGCCTTTATAAATAGTCCCAGAAAAGACAAGAACTGGAAGGAATTTAATGAGTTTCTCAGGTGTCTATGTGAATGAGTGAGAGAGAGAGAGAGAGAGAGAGAGAGAGAAATCGCCCGCAGGTCTTCTCCCTTTATTCCCCTTTCTCTGCGCTGATAGCAGCAGCTGAAGAATCAAATTTAGAAAGGAAAGGGTTTGTAGCAAGAAATCATAGGTTGACAGATTTCCGCTAAGGGCATAACTGGGGCGCCGGGGAGGGCAACTGGAGGGTCAGGGAGGGAGTAAAGCAGTAAATCCCCCTGGGACTGGTAGCCTCCGTTAGCTACCTCCATTCCCCACCGCCTTCTTATCCACTGGCAGCTTTCAGCGCTGGCTGAATAAAGCACAACTTTCTAGGCATCTATGAGTAGCTCATGGAGAATAGAAAGGTCTGGAGAGAAGAGTTAGAGTGGCAGAGAAAAAAAAAAGGCAACTCACAATCAACGGCGGCATCACCAAAAAAGGAAAGGAAAATAAGCCTCTCTCTCCCCCAACTCTTCAAATCCATCAAAAATGTAAGGAAATAAAATCCAAACCAAATACATTGGTGAAAACGCAGATAAGGTCGAGTGGAACCGGCAGAAATGTGAACAGCAAGAGGTAAACCTAGGCAAATTCGTCGAGAGAGGAGGGAAAAAGGAGTGGGGAAGACCGAACAGAGAAACCCCGCAGCATCTCGGTGGAGTTGGGGAGTTTTTGCCTGCTTCTTTTTTAACGGGGGTGTGGAAGGCGTCGCATTTTTTACACAGCCACATGGCTCTCGCCTCAAATGATAACAAATACCCAAAATAGCGTACGTGTTACTCCAGAACAGGAGGAATGGCCACGGGGGAGGGAGAGGGCGTGGGCTGTCGCTTTAGGTTTGGCGACCAGGGATGGGGAGGGAAGGGGGTGGATGCCAGGGAGGTGGCTGGAGCCCCAGGATCCGAGAAGGGCCTGGACGGGGTGGGACGGGCGAGGGCAGGGGACGCGGAGAGGTGGGGACTGGCGGTGGCTGTCCGGGCAGTGGGGCTCGGGGCAGTCCAGGGCGGGAGGTAGGGGTCGCGGCGCGCCGGGTCCTCACCGCTGCTGAGCGTGGACTCGCAGTGCCAGCTGTCCAAGCTGGCGGGTTTCCGGCAGGACTCCCAGAGGGACAGGTAGTACTGGTGGTCGGCCGTGACCCAGGCCGGGCTCAGCACCGCCCCCAGGTCCAGACACAGCGCCAGGAAGATGCACACCAGCCCGACTAGCTTCAACGGGGTCAGCACCGACACGCGCACCTCCTCCATGCCGCTGCCCGCCGAAGCCATTCCTGGGCGCCGCTGCCGCCTGCCCTGCCGCAGGCGAGGACGCCAGGCAGGTCCGGGGAGCCGGGAGCCCGACCTCCAGAGGGGGAAGCCGCCGAGCGCCACGCGCGACGACTCGCTCCCTCGGGTTTCTGCGCGCCCCCTGCCGCGAGGCCAAGGTGGGTCTGCAGAGGCGGCCGGCCTGGTGGGGGTCGTCGGCAGCCGCAGCGACGTCGAGTCCACCCCGGACCTTCACCGCCGGCCCCGCGCAGCTCTCTGCCAGCGCCCGCGCCCGCTCCGCCCCGCTCGGCCGGGCTCGCTCCGCCTCTGCCCCGCCCCGGGCTGAGGGAGGCGGTGCCGAACCGGGATGGGCGGAGGGCCCGCACCCGGAGGCTTCGGTTCCAGCTCTCAGTGCTGGAGGCTCGCGCCGGTCCCGCCCCTACCCCGCCCCTGGCTCGCGGGCGGAGCCCAGTGCCCGCCCGCGCACCCGACTCGCAGCACTCGGCAGTTTCTTGAAGCAGCCGGGCACCCCGCCCGGCCCTCGCCAGCCCCCAGCCTCGCGGGCTTCAGGTCGCCGGGTCTCCCCCTTGGCCCTGTCACGTGGGTTTCCTTTTCTTAGGGAGCAAGAGTGAGCCGTTTTCTAGAAGGCGCCAGAGGTGGATTCCTAGGAGCCTGGGAGCAAGGACAGGTCCTCTCTCTCAGCGATGTAACATTACCCTCCTCGGCCAGTTTCACATCCTGAGAGATTTGGAGGAAGGAGGAGAAAAGTAACTAAACGCATTTTGTCCTCTTTCTCAAAACCAAAAAGAGGCCCAGTAGCCGCCCCCCCCGCCTCGGTTTTCCCATTTCCTCACTTCTCTGGCTAGCCTGCTGCCGTTTCTGTTCTCTGGGTCTGCCTGCTTTTGCGCCCCCTATGAAGGGCATTTGCTCTGGAAAGGCAGGAGCTAAAAAGGAAATGAGAGTTCCTGCAAAATGTGAAGTAAATCTTATTTGCACCTCCACTGCTCTGCCCTTTGGGTGTTGGCTAAAACCTTTATTAATTCCACTTTCCATTATGCCAGCCTGGATCTAATTCTCCTCCTGGGTATTAAGATGTCCTTGTCCTTAGCAATATCTAGCCCAGGGCCTGCTATAGGAAAAGTGATGTGTATATTTCCTAAATGGGAAACTAAGCAATCTAGAAATATATGTTGAGCATCTAAGGACTAAGGAGTCAGCACAATAGGACATCATCCTGTTCTTAAGTAGATGCACCATATTTCCCCTTATATGTGAGGACTAAACACCTCTTGAAATTGTAATTGAAATTCTGTAATTGTCTAGTTCAGCATGATTGGTGGGTTGTCTCTTGTAGCTCTTTAACACATCTCCATCTTTTCTATAAAAGAAAATTTATTGACTAGATCATTGTAAAGGGGCTATGTTTCCAAATCTTTAGTCATACCAAACACTTGGTGAGACTCCCAAAACTGTGGTTAAGGGCTGAAGAATGCAAGAAACACGTTCTCTCTTTTATGAAACCCAATCCTCAATGTTGCAAGATTTCCTACTTTTGGTTTATAAAAATTATTTTCCCCCAACCACATCTTCCATAGGTTAAACACATGTTGACTGAAGCAGCATTTTGGGTGTAAGAAACAATCGAGTTAGTGTCAAATGAGAACTAACCTAATGTAAAATTAACACCTGGGCTTTTCTTATATTTACAATACCGGGAACTTTTCTCCACCTCTCAATCATTAGGATGCTCATTATTGCAGGACCCTTAACAAAGAATGCCTAGAGCATCCAGAGCTCACTAACCTCCAAATTCCAAAGGGCTTCTTGGCTTCTCAACTAGAAAGAAACTTAAGTGAATCTTCTCCTTAAAAACTTCGGGAACACTGAAAAATTTAAAAACTGGGACAATTAATAGGCATCCAGGATTGTGTGACTGTTCTTTTATCTAGATTTATGTTTGTAGATTTATAATGTGTATTCAAAAGTAAGAAGAAAATTTCTTGACTATGCTCTCAAAGATAGAAAGACATCTTTATTTTTCCTCCAACTTCTATCATCTTCTCTTTAATAAGTTTCTTTTCCAATTAGCCAATAGTTTTTTAAAATTCTGTTTAATGTAGGCTTTCTTTCCCTTCTACCCCTACCCTAACCCCCACCTCCACCCACATTTTTGCTTAATTTTTTTCTGACTTCTTCTCAACTGCTTACTTGGGTTACCCCATCCTTCTTTATACTACCTACAAAATTGTCTCTATGCTGTCTCCAAAATTAGAAAAGTAAACAGTTTTTAACAAAAAGCCAAATTTTCCTTAAAAACTCTATTCCTCTATTAATAATTTATAGAATTTTGCACAACAGGAGGCCTATCAATCATCCTTAATCCTCAATTTCAAAATACAACAAACTCTCAAATGTTTTTTTTTTCTTTTCTTACGTTTGTAGCAAACTCAGGGGCAAAGGGACACTTCCTCTCCACCTGCTTAAGGTTCACTGAAAATGAACTGAGAAAAGGCAGATTAATTGGGAAAAAATGCATAAAACTTATGTGCACAGGGGAAAAAAATCACAGGAGGGCAATTACCCAATAACCCAATGAGGTCCAGTTGCTTATATACCCTTCTTCATAGAAAGAGGGATGGGGGCTGTAGGAGTAAATGATTTCCAGGGGAAACCCGGCCCAAAGAACAATGGCCTGGAACAAAGTACTTCTGAGTTCTGGGGCAGGTGGCATTTAGGTGAGGGGCAGAATGTCACTGTGAACAAAGCTTGTCTTGTAATGCAGACTGAGCCTCCCAGGTAATTTCTGAACCTCTCTGGAAAGAATAGATGAGAAGTCTGTTGGGACATGGTGAGAACTCCCAGTCTCTTCTGGGTGGCTTAATCTTTCCTGGTTATTTGATGAGATTCCAAGGGAAGGGGTCTTAAGATAATTGCATTTTTTTGGGAAAGGAGTTTTCTTAAATTTGGAAATTCCAGAGGGAATTCCTCCTGGTGCTTCAGAAAACAAAGAGAGCCAGAGAGGCAGGGAAAAGTCAGAGAGAGACCGTCGGGCTGATTCTTGAGATTAGCATGTCAAAACATCATATTTTGGGGTATCGTTTTATCATCCAAAAGACCACTAGGATGGCTAAATAGTAGAAAGAAGAGCTTTATTGGCGACATTAGTTTGCAAACTAGGAAGAGAAAGTCTCGGGCATGAGCCGAAGGTGCTCCCTTTTTGAATAGGGGAAGGACAGGTTGGGTTTTATACCTCACAGGGTCCATGTTACACAATATACTCATACATATTCAGCAAGTTTGGAAGAAAAGCTATACTATACATATTTATCAAAGGAGAAGAATGCACGCACAATGGGTAAACATATATGTAACATCCCATGTTCACTTTGGGGCAGGGTCTTAGCATTAAAATGCGGTGGAATTGGGCTTCTTTTTTTTTTTTTTTTTTTTTTGAGATGGAGTCTCTGCCGCCCAGGGTTAAGGCTTGAGTGCAGTGGCTCGATGTCGGCTCACTGCAACCTCTGCCTCCTGGGTTCAAGTGATTCTCCTTCCTCAGCCTTCTGAGCAGCTGGGACTATAGGCACTTAATATCAAAAGAACTATACGACACAAAGACAGTTTCTATGCAGCCTCTTATAAGCTGGCTGAAACTTGCTTAAGGTCTGTAATTGCTTATCAGAAAAGAATGTTTATAAGGCCCATACTATGTTCAATCAGAGTTGCAGTGGTCTGGGTTATAAATCAGAGTTAGTAGGAATCTGATAGCTCTTATTGTTTGGAAGTTCAGAGCAGTAGGAATTTGGAAATTTGTCATGCTAGCCAGGCCATGAACCCTAGACCTGTAAGTAATTTTGTTTCCTTAACCTTAGGGTTCATATTAGCTAATATAGGGGCATCTATTTATCAGATTAGAGCTTTATGATCTCCACCAATGGAAAAACATATTTCAAACTGATGTGAGCCAACCATGGTTTCAATTTATCCCATTTAGTGTGAAGACATATGCAGGCACAGATCCTTTTGGCTGCTGTAAAATTTACAGTGTATGCACCATCATATCCTTCAAATATTTGAAAAATCATGAATTGCCCAACATACCTGGCCCCAGAAGTTTCAAATAAATGATGATAGAATTGGCTGGGCACAGTGGCTCATGCCTGTAATCCCAGCACTTTGGGAGGCCAAGACAGGTGGATCACATGAGGTCAGGAATTGGAGACCAGCCTAGCCAATGAGGCGAAACCCTGTCTCTAATGAAAATACAAAAATTAGCTGGGTGTGGTTGTGCATGCCTGTAATCCCAGCTACTCAGGAGGCTGAGGCAGGATAATCGCTTGAACCCAGGAGGAAGAGGTGGCAGAGAGCTGAGATAGCGCCATTGCACTCTGGCCTGGGCAACACAGCGAGACACTGTCTCAAAAAAAAAAAAGATGATAGACTTGTGTTTACCCAAAAGATGGGAAAAGTAGAATGAGAAATTCCAAAATTAGCAAACATTGAATGAAAACCTACCCCCAAAATAGTATCTGAATACAAGTGGGTGGTAGCTGGGGTGGGAGGTGACAGTTAATATTTATGTGTGTGTCTTATATATGTATCGTATATCTGAATGTGTGTGTGGCAGAAATAAAAAATAAAATAGACCCAGATTTGAGAAATGAGATTGAACTGTGAAGAAAATTCAAGTCCCTAGCCAAGGAGATTTAAGATCCCTTAAAAGCGATGGCTTTGCTGGCCCTGCACCATCACATCACACAAAGGCCAGAAGCCACCTCCTTTACTTGAGACTAGCTGAGGCACCATATCATGATAATTACCCCTGTCCTGGGACCTCATGAGCAAAGGCTAGCAACTAGAGTCCCACAGTACAGGAGCTCCGTGAAAATTGGGTGTATGAGTTGTGTAGCCAGGAAAACACAGGAACAAGTCTCTCGCTAAATCCTGAAATAAGGATGAGATCATCTCCAAGCTTGAAGCATTGAGGCCACAGAAACAGGTCAGTTATATGAGAGATCAAGGTCAAATGGAAAAAACTGGAAAGTTCATCAGGGAATTGGAAGGTGTCATAGCTGGAAATAGAACGTGTGGAAGAGATGGGGGGAGCACATTCCCAATGTTGAACTGCTCTTGTGAGAGTAAAGAGGACTTATTTTCATGCTGTATCAGCCTATCAGCAAGGGTACCATCTCTGTGTTTTTCTAACAGTTGAAATATGTAACTACTAAGATTCAGTCATGTGGGATAAACCATTAAGGACTTAACCAATTAGGAAGGAAAAAATTATTTACTGTTTTCAGGGATAAGCCCAAGAAATCTCATACATTGTCCAAGTCCCCAATTTGTCATTGTCACAGCAGCCACCGGCCGCTGTCAATATTAAGCCCCTTTTTAAGGTGGGCAGTGGGAAGGTATCCTCCAGTTCTTCTAACTCCCATCCATATAGACTAGGATCTGTCCATTGGGTGCAGGGCCACCTAGTTGGGCTCTTTTATTTGTGCTTCTCCTCCCGAATCCTGGAAAGTTGTTCCTACACTGTAGATTTCAGCATTGGGATCACCTCCACACATGCACTCATTAGACCTCTTTGTTTTCAGCAATGAGGTCTAATTACCAATATTTATGGTAATTAATGATGGAAGAGAGAAAAAATTGAATGGAGGGACAGATTCCTTGGGAGAAAAAAACAAATATTTACTGAAAAATTAGAAATACAGTAGTCCTCCCATTATCTTCAGAAATATGTTTCAAGAACGCCAGTGCATGTCTGAAATCACAGATAGTACCTAACCGTATACCTAGTGTTTTTCTATACATACATACCTTGGATAGAGTTTTATTTATAAATTAGGCACAATAAGAGTTTAATAACAGCTAATAAAATAGAACAATTATAACAATATACTATAATAAAATTTATATGACTATAGTCTCTCTCAAAATATCTTACTGTACTATACTAACATTTTCAGATTCTGGTTGTCCTTGGGTAACTGAAACTGAGGAAAGCAAGACTGTGAATAGTGTAACACCATTGTACCCATTGTTTGTCCAGTGGAACCAGTAATAATGTCAACAAGATACTTTAGGAATAAGAAAACGGAAAAGAGCACTTTAGAGGTTTATTCTCTTTACTGTACATTTATTCTCTAAGTCCACTCAGAAAGACTGTAATTTGAGTGAAACCATACATAATATAATGAAGCCTACCTGATATTTATGGAAATTAATGAAGTCAAGAGAGTTCCAGATTCTGGTGCATTCTGTTTCATTTCTGGAATTTCTTGTTGCACTGTTGCCAATTTTTTGGCTTAAAATTATCATAAATGGCTGTGATAAGTAATTGTTGTTTCTACTTTTATTCAAAAAAGCACATTTATAAAAATTATTAATCCTGCATCTAAAAATCTAAATTTTATCATTTTTCTAATGTCTTTTCTATTTTTTAAATGTACTATAATGTTGAATCAGTTAGATTTCAGTCGATAATATCACATAATTTAGTATTTATATTAGATGTTGTTTTGATTTCAAGTTAATTGATGTTTTATAGCAGGATCTATGACCATAACAATATAGTTGTCCACAAAGAAAAAAGAAAATAAATCATGGAATTGGAAACACTAAAGGACATGAGAGGGAAAGGATGATTACTTTTAAAATATATATGTTCATTGTAATGAAAGATGTGTGCGTCAGATGACCAGGAGGTAGGAATATGGGAAACACTTAGACTATTCTCATTGGGACCAGTTTTAAATGCCTTTTCTACTTTCTTGTCAAGCATTCATTTCCTTAACAATGGTTACATATAGGCACAACTGTTCCTCTACATTTATATTGTATTTGTACTCATTTAAAGCTATGTGAAGAAATGACCAGGTATATATATACCAAGCACATTACTACTGCAGTTCTACTCTTTCAGTCTCTTTGCTTTTAGAACTACAAGTTGAAACTTCTGGTAACCCTGAAGCAAGTGCATGCCTACCAACTTACTCTCATCATGGTGGAATTTTGGTTATCCTTGGACATTATCATCATCATACATCATTTATATATCTGGTTCAGAGTGTCCTGTGCTTGGGAACTAAATTGAAAATGGAACATAGCCTCAGAAATGGTTACCCTAAAAAGCTGAAACATTGGTAGGATTGGCAGGCTTAGCTTATTCTTGCTGAAGCTTGGAGGGTTAAGTGTAGAATCATGACTTAGCTGTTGACTGAGACACAGATTAAGAGGTCAGAGTAGAGAAGGAAAGCATCAGGAAGTTATTTGCCCTTCCCCACTGCTCTTTTTGGAGCTGGCTAGCTAAGCTTTATCTGTGATTTTAAATTTTAGTCAAATCCATATTTATGTACTTCTTGGTGAATTTTCATAGACAATCTTTATAGAGACATTTTGCCCTTAAGCCTTTGAATGAAGATGCTTGCAGATAGATGGAAAAAAGAGAATTTCCAGCTTAGATACCCTCTTCCTGAATTTGGAGCTATTTTGTCAGTTTCCCACCTTAGCAATAGATGTTGATTGACAATGATGACTAGCAATGTTTTATTCTCTGCCGTTTGCTTACTTTGTTGTAATATAGATAATCTCAAAACTGTTGTAGCTGGGAGTCCTTCCCCAGTGTGCTCCTGATGGGCATTGTATCTGTAATGTCAGAAAATTCTCGTTCATAAGGAAGTATGGGTACTGCCTCTCTTTTGTGGCCTGATGGACTCACGTGTGAAACGGGGACAAAACTGACCCCAAATCATACATCTAAAGTATAGTGATGACTCAATGTTAACTAAAGAAAAGCTGAAATTAAAAAGTGTTAAGCAGCAAGAATACCTACAACAGTTTAACTCACATTCCAACTTAAACGAATACAGCTAAGCTATTTATCTTGAGTTTCCAAAAGCTCTTCTTAAACGTCACCAGTGCCAGGGGATGGAGGATAGTGGAATAAAGAATCTCTTAGAAATTTTATTTCATTGTAGCTCTCACCTCTGTATTTCACCTTTTAAATTTAGTCTGTAAAGTGAGTTTTACTTCACGTTGTGTCTACAGTCTGTCAAAATTCAAAATGTCAGTTGATTCATGTCCAAACAAACATAGGTGGAAAAGTATTAGAACAATATGAAGATATGTGCTTATGTCATTTCTGAATCATTTTCTTTTCAACTTTTCTCCATTCTACGTGTTTCACATTTTTCCCCTTTCCTTTCAAGCTTTCTTATCTTTGGTAAATAAAAATAGGAATCTCTTTAAATTCATCAAGACCAAGGTTAAAATACACACTTTGGAACCTACAGACTGTATGGCTTTGAGCACACCATGAACCTCAGTTCCTTCCTTTATAAATGTTATGATACATCACTGGGTTGTTGTGAGGATTAATGGGGTAATTTACATAAGGTGTAATGTCTGGCATATGGTATGCATTAACCGTGATTATTAACATTATTATAATCCAGATGTCAGCGAGGGCCTCCTGATCCCCGGGAGATTTAGGTAAACTTGGCTCAAATCTTTAATTTCATGATCCTTCAGAGTACAAAGTCCTTTCCAAAATTCTTGCCTCTTCTGTTCTTCTCTGTATTTGGTTCTGCATCTTATGCTGAATTCTTCCCCTTGAAAACCTAGGTGCAAATGCCAGCCCCTTTACCAATTTCTGGAAAAAACAAATCAAATGACACACTATTTAGTTTTGAATTCATACAAGACCTTTCTAACTGCTTGAGGAGTCATGAGGGAGGGGTACTACATTATGAAGAGGAAAGATTTCCACATCTT